>NC_090443.1:599637387-609637387 GCF_031143425.1 Pleurodeles waltl | reverse complement strand
TTGAGTGAGGTGGATTGGATTGAGTGAGGTGGATTGGATTGAGTGGGTGGGGTGAACTGGATTGGGGTGGATTCGAGTGGGGTCAATTGGAGTGGAGTGGGATGGGGATTGGACTGAAGTGGGATGGGGTGGAGTGACATGGATGAGATTGGTGTCGAGTGTGGTGGACTGGGCTGGTGTGGAGTTGGTTGGACTGGATTGGAGTGGGGTGGATTAAGGTGGTGTGGGATGGATTAGAGTTGGGGTGGATTAAGGTGAACTGGATTGGAATGGAGTGTATTAAGGTGGATTGTATTGGAGTGGGATGGATTGGGGTGTAGAAGGTGGATTGGAGCGGGTGGACTGGGCATGATTAGATTGAGGTGGGCTGAACTGGAGTGGGGGGTTAGATTGGAATGGGTTAGAGCGGAGTGCTTTGGATTGGAATGTGGTGCTTTGGAGTGGGACCAGTTGGATTGGAGTGGGGTGGGTTGTGACTAGAGTAGGGTGGGTTGGACTGGAGTGGGTTGGATTGTTGAGTATTGGAGTGGGGGTAGACTGGATTGGATTGGGATAGATTGCATTGGGGTGGATTTAAATGGTCTGGAACGGTGTGGATTGGGTTGGTGTGGAGTGTGGAGGATTCGAGTAGGGTGAACTGGGATGGATTGTGGCGAACTGGGATGGAGTGGGGTGAATTGGATTGTTGTGAGGCAGACTGGATTGGAGTGGGGCAGTCTGGAGTAGGGCAGACTGGAGAAGGGAAGATTGTTTTGGATTGGAGTGGGGCAGATTGTTTTGGTTTGCAGTGGGGCAGAGTGGGGTGGACTGTGTTGAGGTGGGTTGGATTAGATTAGGGTGGATTGGAGTGGGGCAGATTGAATTGGGGGAGTGGAGCAGATTGTTTCGGGCAGCGTTTTGGACTAGAGTAAGGCACAATGCTTTGGACTGGAGTGGGCAGACTGTTTTGATTGGAGAGGGACAGACTGGAGTGGGGCAGGTGGTTTTGGATTGGAGTGGGGCAGGTGGTTTTGGATTGGAGTGGGGCAGGTGGTTTTGGATTGGAGTGGGGCAGGTGGTTTTGGATTGGAGTGGGGCAGGTGGTTTTGGATTGGAGTGGGGCAGGTGGTTTTGGATTGGAGTGGGGCAGGTGGTTTTGAATAGGAGTGGGGCAGGTGGTTTTGAATAGGAGTGGGGCAGGTGGTTTTGAATAGGAGTGGGGCAGGTGGTTTTGAATAGGAGTGGGGCAGGTGGTTTTGAATAGGAGTGGGGCAGGTGGTTTTGAATAGGAGTGGGGCAGGTGGTTTTGAATAGGAGTGGGGCAGGTGGTTTTGAATAGGAGTGGGGCAGGTGGTTTTGAATAGGAGTGGGGCAGGTGGTTTTGAATAGGAGTGGGGCAGGTGGTTTTGAATAGGAGTGGGGCAGGTGGTTTTGAATAGGAGTGGGGCAGGTGGTTTTGAATAGGAGTGGGGCAGGTGGTTTTGAATAGGAGTGGGGCAGGTGGTTTTGAATAGGAGTGGGGCAGGTGGTTTTGAATAGGAGTGGGGCAGGTGGTTTTGGATTGGAGTACAGCAGATGGTTTGGAATGGGACAGATTGCAGTGGGGGAGATTGTTTTGGATTGGAGTACAGCAGATGGTTTGGAATGGGACAGATTGCAGTGGGGGAGATTGTTTTGGATTGGAGTACAGCAGATGGTTTGGAATGGGACAGATTGCAGTGGGGGAGATTGTTTTGGATTGGAGTACAGCAGATGGTTTGGAATGGGACAGATTGCAGTGGGGGAGATTGTTTTGGATTGGAGTACAGCAGATGGTTTGGAATGGGACAGATTGCAGTGGGGGAGATTGTTTTGGATTGGAGTACAGCAGATGGTTTGGAATGGGACAGATTGCAGTGGGGGAGATTGTTTTGGATTGGAGTACAGCAGATGGTTTGGAATGGGACAGATTGCAGTGGGGGAGATTGTTTTGGATTGGAGTACAGCAGATGGTTTGGAATGGGACAGATTGCAGTGGGGGCATTGGACTGTTTTGGATCGGAGTGGGGGCATTGGACTGTTTTGGATCGGAGTGGGGGCATTGGACTGTTTTGGATCGGAGTGGGGGCATTGGACTGTTTTGGATCGGAGTGGGGGCATTGGACTGTTTTGGATCGGAGTGGGGGCATTGGACTGTTTTGGATCGGAGTGGGGCATTGGACTGTTTTGGATCGGAGTGGGGCATTGGACTGTTTTGGATCGGAGTGGGGCATTGGACTGTTTTGGATCGGAGTGGGGCATTGGACTGTTTTGGATCGGAGTGGGGCATTGGACTGTTTTGGATCGGAGTGGGGCATTGGACTGTTTTGGATCGGAGTGGGGCATTGGACTGTTTTGGATCGGAGTGGGGCATTGGACTGTTTTGGATCGGAGTGGGGCATTGGACTGTTTTGGATCGGAGTGGGGCATTGGACTGTTTTGGATCGGAGTGGGGCATTGGACTGTTTTGGATCGGAGTGGGGCATTGGACTGTTTTGGATCGGAGTGGGGCATTGGACTGTTTTGGATCGGAGTGGGGCATTGGACTGTTTTGGATCGGAGTGGGGCATTGGACTGTTTTGGATCGGAGTGGGGCATTGGACTGTTTTGGATCGGAGTGGGGCATTGGACTGTTTTGGATCGGAGTGGGGCATTGGACTGTTTTGGATCGGAGTGGGGCATTGGACTGTTTTGGATCGGAGTGGGGCATTGGACTGTTTTGGATCGGAGTGGGGCATTGGACTGTTTTGGATCGGAGTGGGGCATTGGACTGTTTTGGATCGGAGTGGGGCATTGGACTGTTTTGGATCGGAGTGGGGCATTGGACTGTTTTGGATCGGAGTGGGGCATTGGACTGTTTTGGATCGGAGTGGGGCATTGGACTGTTTTGGATCGGAGTGGGGCATTGGACTGTTTTGGATCGGAGTGGGGCATTGGACTGTTTTGGATCGGAGTGGGGCATTGGACTGTTTTGGATCGGAGTGGGGCATTGGACTGTTTTGGATCGGAGTGGGGCATTGGACTGTTTTGGACCGGAGTGGGGCATTGGACTGTTTTGGACCGGAGTGGGGCATTGGACTGTTTTGGATCGGAGTGGGGCAGACTGTTTTGGATCGGAGTGGGGCAGACTGTTTTGGATCGGAGTGGGGCAGACTGTTTTGGATCGGAGTGGGGCAGACTGTTTTGGATCGGAGTGGGGCAGACTGTTTTGGATCGGAGTGGGGCAGACTGTTTTGGATCGGAGTGGGGCAGACTGTTTTGGATCGGAGTGGGGCAGACTGTTTTGGATCGGAGTGGGGCAGACTGTTTTGGATCGGAGTGGGGCAGACTGTTTTGGATCGGAGTGGGGCAGACTGTTTTGGATCGGAGTGGGGCAGACTGTTTTGGATCGGAGTGGGGCAGACTGTTTTGGATCGGAGTGGGGCAGACTGTTTTGGATCGGAGTGGGGCAGACTGTTTTGGATCGGAGTGGGGCAGACTGTTTTGGATCGGAGTGGGGCAGACTGTTTTGGATCGGAGTGGGGCAGACTGTTTTGGATCGGAGTGGGGCAGACTGTTTTGGATCGGAGTGGGGCAGACTGTTTTGGATCGGAGTGGGGCAGACTGGAGTAGGGCAAAGTGTTTTGGATTGGAGGGAGGCAGGTTTTGAATGGGGCAGTTCATTTTGGATTGGAGAGGGCAGATTGTTTTGGATGGGAGTGGGGCAGGTTGGATTGAGGCAGAGTGTTTTGTCTGTATAGGACGGATTGGAGAGGGGCAGATTGTTTTGGATTGTAGTGGGGCAGATTTTTTGATTGAAGTGGGCCAGACTGGAGTGGGGCGTATTGTTTTGGTTTGGAGTGGTGCAGATTGTTTGGATTGAAGTGGGGCAGATGGTTTTGAAATGGAGTAGGCAGATTGTTTTAGGATGGAGTAGGGCAGACTGGAGTGGGGCGGACTGGATTGGAGTGGGCGGATTTGATTGGAGAGGAGAAGACTGAAGTGGGGCAGATTGGAAAGGGGCACATTGTTTTGGATTGGAGCAGGGCATATTCTTTTGGGCTGGAGCAGGGCATACTCTTTTGGGCTGGAGTGGGGCATATTCTTTTGGATGGGGTGGGGCATATTCTTTTGGATGGGGTGGGGCAAATTGTTGTGGACTGAAGTGGGGCAAAGTGGGTGCGTTGGGAGTATTGGAGTGGGTTGGATTGGGATGGAGTGGGGTGGACTGGGATGATGTGGGCTGGATTGAGTAGGGCAGATTGGAGTGGGGGAGAGTGCTTTGGGCTGGGGTTTAACAAGTTGGAGTGGAGCATATTGTTCTGGATTGAGTACAGCTTATTGTTTTAAATTGGGGTGGGGTAGAGTTTTGTGAATTCCAGTGGGGCAGATTGTTTTGAATTGCTGTACTGAAGTGGGGCATATTGTTTTGGACTGAAGTGGGGCAGATTGTTGTGGATTGAAGGGGGCAAATTGGAGTTGGTGGGTTGGGAATATTGGAGTGCAGTGGACTCCGATGGATTGGGTTGGATTGGACTGGGGTGTGGTGGACTGGACAGGAGTGTGGTAGATTGGACAGAAGTGTGGTAGATTGGACAGAAGTGTGGTAGATTGGACAGAAGTGTGGTAGATTGGACAGAAGTGTGGTAGATTGGACAGAAGTGTGGTAGATTGGACAGAAGTGTGGTAGATTGGACAGAAGTGTGGTGGATTGG
Source organism: Pleurodeles waltl (assembly GCF_031143425.1). Lineage (NCBI taxonomy): Eukaryota > Metazoa > Chordata > Amphibia > Caudata > Salamandridae > Pleurodeles > Pleurodeles waltl. The sequence goes on along the minus strand of NC_090443.1, from coordinate 609,632,696 downwards.
AGTAGGGCAGATTTTTTTGGAGTGGGGCAGGTTGTTTGGGTTTGGAGTAGGGTACATTGGACTGGAGTGTAACAGGTTGGAGTGGGGCAGGTTGTTCTGGATTGGAGATGGGCAGATTTTTGTAGATTGCAGTGGGGCAAACTGTTTTGGATTGGAGTGGGGCACATTGGGGTGGGTCGGGAGGATTGGAGTGTGGTTGGGGTGAGTGGTTTGGAATGGAGTGGGGTGGATTGGGGCGTACTGCAAGATTATGTGTGGCAGTATAATTTCAAAAACTACACAAAAGAAACAATTTTGCTTTGCAATATTAGAACAAGATAAGCCATCTTTTGATAACAGCGCCCATGAGCAAAAACGAAAAAAGAAGACTAGGCAAAAAAAAAAAAATTAACTATAGAAAATGCAACATTTCAGGTTTTTTTTGCCAGTCACGCGCCTTCCGTTTGTAGGGCACTAGAAGTTAAAAGAAGAAAATAGTACCTCAATTATGCTGGGAGCAGTGGGCGGCACTGATTAAGATAAATCAGTCAGTGCTTGGTTCCCTGCTCCACAGGCAGAAACGGGAATGATGACATGGCCTTAAGTGACAAATTACGAGGCAGTAAAGAAGACGCAAGCCAACAAATGGTACGCCCTGGGCTGGCTCCAAGCCTTTTTCTAACTACAACAGTGGTTCACTAGCGACACGATGCACTAGCACATGCTATCATAAGCTTGACCCAAGAAAAGGATCAGACTGCTGGGGAAGCTCTTCTCCAAGCACCATGAACACAATAAAAAACAATAAAGGACTCCTTCTGGTGCCGTGCACCAGAGGGGTCTTTCAGTGCTTCTCCAGTGTCCGCCAATGGCCGACAGACGCATCCCACACATAAGGGGTTAAAAACTAATGGAGTGACAACTCTACTTCTAATTGGAGAAGAACATGTTCAAGATGCTTAAAGCCTCCTTTGAACCCACTCAAACATCCTTAGAGACTGCTTAGACGGCTATCTGTTTAAGTACATTTTATTTCAACTAGGTAAGCACAAGGAGCCAGTAAGGATCAAGCTCTCCACTTACTGCAGGGACTGTTATCCACTTAGTTACTTCACATCATACAGCGCGGTGCACAGAGCTGGTATTTATAAAATGGAGTAAAGCAGCTGCAATTTTAAAATCAGGCAGCAGCCGCAGTGATTAGACGTAAAAAAAGAATAGGGGAGCAGTCACTGAGCTCATTACTACACGTGTATAGAGTAAAGGCAGTTACAGCTGCAACATATGGAGCTGAAATTTGGGGCTATATAGATTTCCCCCAAACTTCAGAAAATTGAGAATAAGTTTTGGAGAGCAATATTGATGCAGGGGCGGGGTAAGCCTGTGGCAGCACTATATTTGGAACTGGGCATTAAACCTATTATTGCTCTAGCTCCAGTAAGATGCAGGGTTCACCTTCTGAGAAATCGATCCACGGGCTTTTATTTCGATGCCATAAGAGAGGTAAGCCCATTATCCTGGGATGCCCTGTGGAACCATGCCTGTAGCACCTTAAAGCAGCTGAAACTCAATGCCACTAGCAAGGATCCCATGGTGATTAATGGGGAAACGATAATTAAGGTTAAGGAAGCTTATTGGCAGCATCAAAATTAAGTTATATATGAGTTTAGCAAGACTGCGGCCCTGGTCCAGGGGTTTTTAAAGTATAAATCAGTTGTTGGCTTTGAACCCTATTGGGGTGACATCTACCCTGAGGTGGAACTCAGAAGTAAAATTCCGCCTGTGGGTTCTCCCGTTGTCGGCCTATGTTGCTAAATGGAGCCAGACCCAGGAGATCGATGAAGTGTGACCTTGGGGAGAAACTACCCCCCGAGTGTCTGTTCCTTATGGTCAAACGCAGAGTGTTCAGATGAGATGCCTTGCCCTCTTATTTTCCACCGACAAAGTTTCAAATGAGAAGAGTATCTTACCTCTCAGTTTAGGGACTGATCACCTTGAGATCTACTGTGCGAATTATATGAGAATCTGAAGTGCTTGGAATAGGAGTGGGAAATGAAAAAAATCACTGGTTTTAATTTGCACAGCTCTGTATTTATCATGCAATGTTTTAAAAATGAGGTGTTGTATTTTCTCTTTCACTTATGTTTGTATGTATTATTATAATATATTGTTATGGCAAATCCCAAAAGCAATAAGTAATGAGTGTTGACAGTAAAGAGCTTCATTAGTAATTATAGGTCAGGAAGTTATCAATCTGCACTTATTTGTAATGGTGTATTGAAGAATTCTGCTAACAATGCAGGTCACACAATGATTGCAGCCTGCGCTTGTGGCACTATTACTTGTGTGGCTGCTGTCGTCACCTGATGTGAATGACCTGAGGTGAGGCAGAGTTACAAGCAGGTGAAAGAGAAATACAAAACGAGTAAACTAATAGCATAATCCTAATCCATGTTTATATCTGGTGCACAGTCAATCTTCAATCTAGAAGAGTTATGATGGCACTGAACAGCATAAGAAAGATAAGATGGAGATGCAAAGTTATGTGTTATCTAAATTGACAGCAGCAGTAAATTTAAACGTGAGAGAGAAATTAAGCCAGAGAAAAATGTATTTAGCTCTGATTTCTTGGCAGGGCCACCAAAGGGCAGCCATAACAAGCAATATCACACTGGATGTTAAAGGGAAGAATAACCTAATGAAAGCAATAAAAATAAATATGTTAATTTTCCATTGAAAACCTTATTCCCTTGTAACAACAACAGTGCACATCAAACCCTTAAAACGCTCTTTGCTTTTTCATCCTTTATTTTAACAGGTGCCACCCCATGCAGATTTTACTATCGCTGAAATTGTGTCTTCATTTGTAGGGGAGAGGGACGATGCTGGATCATTTTTGTGCTTCATAGCTAAATTAAGTAATTGTGTGTCCTCACTGTACGACAGTGTTTCCCAAAACGTGTGTCGCAAACCTGGTGGGTCGTCAAAGTCCAAGTAATAAACAAAGAGGCCTTAACATTTGGCATTTATCTTATCACATTTGCTGACTTCAAAGACTGTGTCAAATGTCAGGATGTGTCTTCTGACAAACAGCCGTGTATGTTTATTAACATGGAGATTGGCGTTTACAAACAACTCTCACTGTACTCAGAGGAAGAAAAATATAGCCAATTAAACATCAATCTTGCTGGGATACTGAAAAGAAAGGCTGTAGGGTGCCATTTGTTTGCAACACACAACAAAATAAAAACACCTGTAAATTAATTCTACACATTCAGCAGTTAGGAAAGCAAAAGGGGAGCATTGTTTTGTAATTCCGAAATGTGATGGGACCAAAGATCAAAACAACTTTATTTGATGATGTACAAATGAAAAACATTCACTGAAACCGGATTTCCACACATCATCATTTGTGTACAATATAGCTCCATCAATAAAACTATGTGCAAATTGAACGGCCTTTTCAATGTAAAATGTGCTGTCTGCAAATGACAGTGCACTACTACATAATGTTTTAGTAACATACAAAGAAAACACCCACCTCATGTCGATTAAGGCTGGGGAGGTAAGAAGGGGTCGCAAAAGTTTGCTCTAAAAATTGGCTTGTGCTTCTAAAATGTTTGGAAAGCACTACTGTAGGACATAATCTTATTTCAGCAGAATTTGCAAATACTGAGTGGCCACTGCAAGTGCTAAGACATCCAGGCTGAGTACTTGTGTACTATACTGGATAGTCAAAAACAATGCAAAAAGCCATTGAGTACCCCAACTAATCAGTTTCTGTAAAGAACATGACCTTCCATGCAGGTGCATGACAATCATTCATACAGACAGTGCAGTGGCCCCAGAAGAAATGCATGTGAGGGGCCCTCTGCACTCCAATTACACCTTTCTCTCACTACCCAATTAGAAAGCAATGAGCTGATTTTTCTTGCTTGAATTAGGGCTCATCCACCCTTGTTGTGTCACTGCCTTCGTGCTTCTAACTCCAAGTGGCATGTGTGGCATGATTTTTTCATTTTATGTTTAGATAAGACACAGCCCTGATATAGTCTAACCTGCTCATTGTTTGTGCACTGAATGAAGTGGGGTTCATGACAGAAGTTTAAGGCATTGAAAAGAGGTCTGTTCAGTTCTAACATGGACCTTTCAACTTTATGTAGTTCTCATCCTCTCGTCTTCAATCCCCCCAGACAGACCCATATCACACCCCATCTTAAGCTACACTAGCTCCCGGTCCAGAAGAAATGCCAGTTCAAGATGATGACCCACGCAAACAAAGCCCTGCACAACATAGGACTAGTGTACATCAAGTGCATGACGTTCCACCAATCAACCAGACTCCTTTGATCCACCTCCCTCTGCCTCACTGATGCTCCACGGATCTGCCGAGCCAACGGTAGAGGACATTCTCTCATTTGGCGGCCAAAGCTTGGAACAACCTCCCCTGCACCTCAGAACCTCCTCATCGCTCCAACCAGTCAGAAAAGGACTCAAGACCTGGCTGTTCGAATTCACTAATCATCACACGGCAGCCAGCAACTCCAATGCCTTGAGACCCTTCCGGGTAATTTACGGTGCTTTACAAATAACTGATTGATAGAATACAAATTAAATTTGTTCAATTGAAATATATACTTTTGTTGTTTTTAGGAATAAGCCAGAAAAGGCATTTTTCCCCACACTGCAACATTTTCCCTTTCACATTAGCTGGGGATCCGGTTGGCATGTCGAAGTGACCTTGTATGATTCCTTGTCAGAGGAAATGGAGAAATACGTCAGTGGCAGCTTTGACGTTTTTCTTAAAATCTGGATGGAGGCATTGCTTACAGTCCTGTGCAACAAATACAGAGGGAGAGTGTGAAGATAGCCCTCTCCGCTCCTTGGAGCACCATATACGAAACCGTCCTAAAAGATGCCAGTGGTTGGGGTGCTGCAAGCTAGGTGGAGAGGTTACTGAAAGACAGGCTTCCAGACTCAGGCCTACCGGCATAAAAGTACGAAGGGGCTTTACATAACTCCACATAAAATATTCTGGAGTAGCCATGCTACACATCATCTACCTGCAACCTAGGCAGGGCTTCGACTTATTTATGAGATCTGAGTCACCGAAGTAACAAATATGACAATAATATGTGCTCACATTATTTGTAGGCAATTAGCACATGACAAATATTAATGCATTTTAAAATACCTATACTTGTCTGTGTACTGGTTTCGGGGTTCAGGTAGAACTCTGCAAGCTCAAAAGCGGACCAGAGATCTGACAGGCTTGGCTGCCTTTTAACATCCTTGTCCACATGATCCTAACTCATGAGAAACACCTGCCAATGTTCCTTATCCCCGAAAATGTCAGTTTGATTTTTGGACTTATAAAATCGACTGCGGATGGCCTCAATTTGAGGGGCACACAACACAAGGGTGGTGGTACGTTATGTGGATACAAGTGGGGATACGAAGAAATGTGTTCTTACACCTGTAACAGGTTGCTTCTTGAGTGTACCTGCGTACCTCCAAAACCAGATTTTGAAACTAATCCAAGAGTTTTCCCAGCATGCGCAAGTATAGTGCATAGGGAAAACCAGGGCCGTATCCGCCTATTCGGTTATTCTGAGAAAATCTAAAGGGAAACTCATTCAACATCAGAAAAGGAGATGGGGGATTGGGTTTATTTGGGAGATTGCGCTTTGGCTGCATTTTTATCATGAAGTGCATTTTTGTTTACTGTAAACATTTTTTAAACATTCCTAAAGACCTGTTTTTTGAGGACTTCCTGTAAAGACCCAATATAATAAACAACAACACAGGAGAAAGACAACTAGACACTCAGAAAAAGTTATTGTATCCAAAGTTCTACAACCGACTATAACAAATGTAACGTGGCACTTATTTCTCTAAAGAACTCAGAAACTTGTACGTTCGAACTTGGGAAAAGAAGAATATTATGTACAAGATAATTAATTCTGGTCATACCTTCCTTATTCCTTGCAAACAGTCCAGTATAGTGAGATTATACGTGCAGTTTCCAAACGAGGCGTCTCTAAAAAATAAAAACAAATATCAATAAGTTTTCTATAGAATAACACATAAAAAATATAAGAACTGTAGGCTTCTTGTCATACAATATAACTACACAAGTGGAATATACACAATACCTACTATGCTACTTATTATAATGGGAACTGTGTATATGGGACAGAGAAGTCGTAGATACACATCTGATACAACTAACTAAAACACAAGGAAAATGAAATGTGATGCAAACTTACTGGCCGGACAGTATTCCAGAAGATAGCATTTACTGTAGGTAAGCGCTGCACTCACCTAAGGTGCATCACATTTACGTCGAATAGGGACGTTTCAGGCTTGGCCTTTTAGTTTACAACCAAATGCTTTCTGGGTGTTGTATTCCCTTGACGAATTAGAAATATAGACTGGATGGCAATGACTGGTAAATTAAATGTCCAGGATGAAATCCATGTATCCATGGAGTGAAGATGGTCACCCTTGTTTAAGAGGGCTCCTGCCTTAGAGCAGGCAAAAATACCTCAATAATTACATCCACTGAATTGTTAGCAAACTATGGCAATGACAAGGATGGCACATAGCTGTCCATCATACTGGCTTAATAACAGATCAACAAATTAGACAATACAGAGCTAACCATACAGATTAAATTATAAACATGTTAATACTGGGCCACTCATGGAAGCATGACCCAAACATCCAGATGAATGACTAGCCCAGGTCTGTATACTCCAGATAGATTTTTTACGTAGGCACTGCCTACACCATATGAAAGCTCTATGGCAAGCTATGCTATGTAAAATAGACCAGGTCTGTATCAGTCTCTCAGTTGGAAAGGCAATAAATAAACATTGTAGACTCCATATCACAACAGTTGAAGAATGGCAAGGCCAGATGATAATTCACAAGAGAAAAAGTCCCAAGTTTAGCTATTTCAGTCTTTCGAAAGAGGTTCTCTTATCATACCCGCCCCCAATTGCCCACCGCCAATCACCCAGACTAAAAGATACCCTGGGTTAATGCCACAGAGCAAAAGCAATGAGTGAGAGGGCAACGTAATCTCAGGAAGAGCTCCTAGTTGTAGCAGATGATGCAATATCTCTGGTTTCGGTATGCATGAGCTACACAAGTGTCTGCCCCACCACTGCTGACCTTTCTCACATACCTTTAGTGCAGGGGTAAGAAAAGTGGAAGGTTAAAAAGGCAGCCGCACAGCTACACCAGATCTTGCGATACCTTTTCCAGACGCCTTAATAGTTTCCTTCACTCAAACAAACATACCTCATGTCCTGCCACCCTCCGTCATGGATTTCCCAGTTCACAAGCATACTTGTCCTGCTGTCTTCTTTCATGACTCCACCGCCCTCAAAAATCACAATTCAAACATCCTTGCTGATTTGTACTCACAAAAAGGATCCAAGGGACCATGCGCATTTAAAGTACATTGTGTTTTTTAAATGAGCTAAACGGGAGAAATGTTTGTGGAACCTGGAAGACCCTATAATATGGGGACAGCCAAGCCTTCAGATTACATGAGAAGTGAAAACTACACTGGCAGAGATACCATTATAGAGAAGAACAATACCTGAAGCTAGGGCATGCAGCAAAGTCTCAATCAGGCCAAATGGCTGATGCGAGTCTGTCCTCTGCGTCCAGTACTTCTTGATACTTTGCAGTGGAAAAGAGGTGGCCGGTGCACAACAACATTCCTGAGCAAACGCAGCCCAGCCACAAAAAACAGTCCAAAGAATGATCAGAAAAGCACCTCTAATTTAAATCCCTAAAGAAACATGGTGTTTGCCAACGATGGGGAGCACACCACATCTAAAATAAATGGCCACATACAGATATTGGCCCCATTTTCTCTCCAACCTGTGATTAAATCAAAGTCCGCACACTACTATATAGGACACAAAACTAGAACAATAAATGGTCTGAAAAATACAAAATGACACAAATTATGCCTGCTGCCGTCCTGGATGCCTCTTTGCTGGCGGATGTGAGGGGCGTTGTACAAGTAGTACCAGGACACCAGTGGTGATCATGGGCATTCATTGTTACATCAAAATGATTGGAAGACTAACAGAATAAAATCAGGATCAAGGGTAAAAAAAAAAAATTTAAAAAAAATTATACATGCGCCGTGTTAAAGAGATTATTATTTAAAGTGCATGCCTAAATTGCTTGTGTCCGTTTTTAACACATTACGGTTTGGAATTCATACAGTATATTTATGAACATATACTGAAATTAAGCTAACCAACTAAATATATAAATGAATCTCGAGTGCTTCAGAAAAAAACAATGTATTGAGTATGTAAAGATAGGCACTAGAAGATGTCCAATGGGGTTTGAGGGCACACTCTGCGCAGGTCTTATTGTCGAATAAACCTATTCAAGCTAAAATGTAAATCTAGAGTGTTTTCGTACAAAATAGGAATACATTCAGAATCTACGACTATTTAGAAGATATATAAATTGAGTGGACATGAAAACCCCAAATGGATCCGTGAATCTCTTCTGTCCTATTCTACTATGGCCTGCCCTCCAACATAACTATAGAATGATAAATGGAAATACACTTGTGCCATAACATTTAACAAAAGCTTGGCTGTAAGTCATTGGCCCTTGCATTAAATCAAAATGGACAGGTTTTTGATGCCAAGAACTGCAATTCTTTTCAAAAATATTTTTTTCCTGGAAGCTTAGTAGCACAGCTCTGCTTTGCCAATACATCTGCAAACAAAACAAAAGAACAAGCATTTGCAATGCAACGGGTCTCGCACTAGCTCGTGTGAGAGCTATCAGCGTTGTAAACTCCTACCCGGATTTTAATTGCCACATTGAATGAAAAAAAAAAAATGAGCGCGAAAATAAAGGAAAAAAGTAGCACAGAAACTATTAGGAAAACATGGAGTCTCGTATGTTTCCAGTAGTTTGCCAGTGCTCTTGAGGAGGGCTAACACCGTAAAAGGCATGACGTATGCATGCCTTTCACAAATGAAAACAGGCGGATTTTAAAAGGCAAGCCCACGAACCAATGAAGGTGACTGACGTAACATAGGCGTGGTTAAAATCCCCCTAAAGAGAGATTAGGAGAGGGACGGAGCGCTTTGCGCTCTCCCCTAAAAAAGTGTTAATTAGGTTTGGCTCTTAGTACACAGATTTTGTCAGCCCAGGATTGACAGTACCGACTAATCCCATTTTTGTGAGTCCGGACATATTAAGAACTTTAGATACCATGAAATATCACTCGACAGCCATCAACATTGTGGACAGTGTGGCGTTCAAAGACGAGATGTTGAACAGTTTTTGCTTGTGTACCGCACAGTGAATCTACTGTTCAAACATTATGGAACTGCAACGGAATGGCAGGATTATAAAGGCATGCCAAGACAAGTGAATTTGGCAAGTCAACCATTAGGGATTTAGCACGAAAACAGGTGCCCAGCTCTCTGAAGTTATGCCGCAAGACTACCTATCCGACACCGAAGATGTTTCAAACAGAACACATTTTCTGTACAAAAACACAGCAGCTCCCACACCAAAATTCACTGGGAAAAGAAGTGTGAGCATGGAAACAAGCATTGAAAAGGATCAGTAATAGGGAACCCTTGTCCGAGCTGCAACATTGAAGTGGGCCGATGATGCAAACAGCTTTGCTGTTGCTGTCCCTCACAGAAGGTTTCTTTCCTAATGCCAAACAAGTCACGCTAACAGGCTGCCCTTACGTTCAGTTTCTAGCATACCAACTGTGTTTTTTTTTTTCCAATTACAATTAATTGAGTTGGGTCTCCTGTTTATAACACACTGGGTATGAAACATGTTTGCCCAAGACAGCCACCTCCATTTTGGGAGCCTCTGTGCATCTCCGCTGTGTCCCGATACAGCCCAGTGTTCAAGGATTGCAAAAAGACCTAGGTAAGGAGCCAAGAGATTTTTCTGGGTAAATAGTATTTGTTCAAAATTGTTTGTTTCAGCTACTTGTGTGTGTTTTACTGTGGAGTCTGTGTTTCAGGCAGCCTGGACTCTTTTAAAGTGGTGTTTATTTGAAAATCGTTTTTGCCGTGACTTGTGTGAATTGCCTTGCTAGTTTGTGGCATCCCCCTCTTCCCCCCCCCCATTTTTTCTCTCCTAAGTAAAAAGGCTACATACATCTTGCAGAGTGTGTCTTTTAGGAGACTGTTTTAATCTGTTTGTGTGATTTAAATTGTGCTTAAAAACTGTCTGCCCCCCTGTATTTTTGCCTTTAAAAAATCCCCGATTTTAGAGTGTGCGCCCAGCACTATTGCAGTGTATCTTAAACAATCTCCCCCTTACCTGGAAAGTAGACTCTGCTAGCTTGGAAGTGTGAATTGAGCCTGTCTGTATCCAAGGAGATTCTGAATAGAGCAGCAGTTGCCTTTCCCCCTGACCACAGGGACTGGAGTTCAGTTAACTTGCTCCTTATATAGTTTCCTATTGGTTGTTGCATATGCTGTTGTGATAGGTTGTTGGGAGATGGTCTTTCATTGGTTGCGGGCTCCAGGGCTGCAGTTATGATTGGTGGATAGGGCTGGGAATCTGATTGGCTGTTGGCTCTAGGTCTGAGATTCTGACTGGCTGTTGGTTCTAGGGCTGCGATTGGTGGATAGGGCTGAGATTCTGACCTGCTGTTGGTTCTAGGGCTGTGATTGGTGGATAGGGCTGAGATTCTTACTAGCTGTTGGTTCTAGGGCTGTGATTGGTGGATAGGGCTGAGATTCTGACTGGCTGTTGGTTCTAGGGCTGTGATTGGTGGATAGGGCTGGGGCTGTGATTGGTGGTTAGGAATAGGGCTATGATTGGTGATTAGGGCTGGGTCTCCCATTAGTTGTTTGAATCAGGGCTTGAAATTGGATTGGCTAGGGTTAGGACCAGCTTCTTATTGGCCTGTAGGGCTATAAAAGGCTAGGATTCAGGGTGTCGAGGCCAAGGGCGGAGAGGACAAGGGAAGTTGTCTGTTTGGGCCTGTAAGGGACAGGTAGGGACTAGGGCCAGAAATGGTGCCCAATTCACATATGACCATGAATGGTTTCATCCCCTACACATCCCTCAACATGCAAACACATATTCTACAAAGACATCCAACACATGCATCACAAACTATCCACAGACAGATTGCATTGCCCCATCACCCAACACAATACCCTACATACAACACATATACACATACCCCCCACAACTACTAGTCAAACACCTTCATTCTCACAGCAAACACTACTCTGTCCACTCCCACTAACACAACCTGCCATCATCCACACAATACAAAACTACAACATACATTTCTCTCAGTTTCAGTCTCCCAGATACACTCTCTGCTCATACTAACCAACAACACTATCTGCTGTTTGCTCCACACAGACCACCTGTTGTCATAACAATGCCCAAACCCTGCCTTCAAACACATCACCTACAAACACTCTTCCCCTCTCTTAACCAATTATACACAACCATACAATCCCCACATTTCACTCCACCACACATATTACCTCTTCCGGGCATCGCAACTAATACTAACTCCCCTGACACACACCCATCACCTCTTACACACCTCATACATTCATCTCCAAAACACATCAACACCCCATCTAACACTCAAATTCCACTTAGCAGCACTAACTCACATACAAATCCCTCACCAAAAACTACACCAATATCCCCTCCTGATTCCACAAAAACCATACCAACCACAAACATCAGCACATCAAAGCACCACAAACTTACATTACACTCATCGTCATACCCACTCCCACCCCCAGGACCACACAAAGAATACAAATTCCATCCTATCTCCACCCCTACCCCCCCCCCCCACTCTTCACAAACACCTACCACAAGCACCCCAACCCAGCAACTTTCATTCACTCGCCTCTCCTCCATTGCACAATTTAGATCCTTACATCATGATCCACATGCTCCTCCACCACCCCTAACCCATACTCCATCCACACTAAACAAACACAAAATAAAAAACATGCCACTCATAGCAACCTTGCATCCCCTTGTCTGTTACATAATAAAACTACCCTACAAAAAACACTACACTCATCATGGCTCTCTCAGCCACCAAGTCCACCACTCACACACACAGACAGACCCAACAAAATGCCTCCTTAACCTGCTGGAAGAGGAACACTATGTTGAAAAGCAAGACTATTGTGAGCCTCAAACAGTTATCACAACTAGCAACACTCCTGCTTCAAGCTCACATTACACTACATACCCTTCTAGTAAACAAAACACTACCAATAACACCTTTTCTAAACTGCCAGCTCATAAATGCTCGATCACTCTAAATAAACAAGCACCACATCTACGACCTGCTCACAGACACACAACCTGACTTACTATTCATTACTGAATCCTGGTTGGGAGATGACATGGCACCAGTGTTGCACGAAGCCGTTCCTCCGGGCTATCAAACATCACTCAAAACCGTATAGGCAAGAGAGGAGGTGGACTAGCTATTATATTCAAACAGTCAATAAACCTCAGTAAAACAGACAACATCTCCATACAAGGTTGTGAAGCCCTCCTTACCAGATGCCACCCTACTCCAACTTCCTCCTGTAACTTTCTCCTCCTTTACAGACCTCCACCTAACTCCTCCACTTTCCCAGATGCTTTTCTAGACACAGTCTCAAACCTTACTACACTATACTCCAATCTATGCATTCTTGGGGATCTAAACATTTGGTTTGACAAACCCAATATGCCCCATCCAAAAACTATCACCACTGGACTACTCGCATTGAACCTACATCAGATTGTACACAATCCCACACACATCGTTGGTCACATCCTAAATGTAATTTTTGCTAAGCCTGAACTAGTTACCATTCATAGCATCACGCCAATCACCTGGTCAGACCACCATATGATAACTTTCCGACATACAACTCCACAAATCAACACACCCCACAACTACTTACATACATACACCTATCGACCATGGAGCAAACTCAATTTGGATCACTTAGAAACACAACTAACAGCAAACACAGATCTAGATACAATTAATTCTGTACCAAAACTTTATGAGTGGCTACAGGAAGCTTTTGATGTCCTAATACCACTCAGAAAAACTAAACACAACAAAAGAAAAACAACTCCTTGGAGAAACACAGAACTTAAAAAGATAAAGCAACAAATCAGAAAGTTGCAGCGGACCTGGCTCAAAACAAACAGTCAAGACAAACTGCAGCTACACAAACTTAACAGGATATACAAATCATCAATCAAAAAAGCTAAAAAAAAAGATACTACTCAGACAGAATTCAAAATGCTCAATCTACAACCAAGGAATTTTATAAAATTCTCAATGAATTTCAAAAACCTACATGCATGGAAGGAAGTAATCCCACTACTCAAGATTTCACAAACAAATTGGCAACTCACTACACAGCCAAGGCAGACACATTGGACTCCTATTTAAAACAGAAGAAAACCGTCAGCACCAACCCCTTTTCTAAAATACCCTTTAAGAATAAACCATCCTAACCTCTACAGTCCTTCAAACAAATATCCCAGGATGAATTTATGGATTTGGTCAAAGCAAGCAGACCTACTGGTTGCCCTTCTGACCCTTGCCCACCACAAATCTTCAAGAACATCCTTCTATCTACTTCTGCTGCCACACCTGTAAGAAGAATCATCAACAACTCTTTAACTTCAGGGACTTTTCCTGCAGACCTGAAAAAGGCATACATGCGACCTTTATTAAAGAAAACAAACCTAGACCTGCAAGACCCCAACAACTACAGACCAATCACAAATGGACCTTTCCTGGGCAAATTGAAAGAAAGAGCAGCATTCGCCCAGATGTCACAATTCATTGAAGACAATTCTATACTTTCAGACTTCCAAACTGGATTCCGCCCAGGAAGAAGCACTGAATCGGCACTCATGGCAATCTGGGACGATCTTAAAACCACAGTCGACCAAAATGGAGTTGCTGCACTACTTCTCTTGGACCTCTCAGCTGCCTTTGATACGGTTGACCATGACACCCTAACTCAAAGACTCCACAAAGCCGGCATACAAGGGATTGCTCTCGACTGGATTACTTCCTATCTTCAAAAAAGATCTAATATCATCCACTCGCCCCCCCTACCTCACAAAAGCAGGGGTCCCCCAAGGGTCAATCATCTCACCTTTGCTTTTCAACATCTACATGATATCTTTACCAAAACTGATCAATGATTTCCATCTCACGTGCTACAACTATGCAGATGACACACAAATACTACTTAAATTAGAATGCCCCAAAAACATTGAAAACTCACAAATCTTCAGTTGCCTCAGAGCCGTTGATCACTGGATGACCTGGAGCCATCTCAAACTAAATACCTCCAAAACAGAAATACTCATATGTGGTGACTGGAAAAATTATGACCCTCTGTGCGTCTGGCCTGACGATCTCGGACCACCTCCTCAATTATCCAAGGAAGTTAAAAACCTAGGAATCACCATGGATTCCAAGTTAACTATGAATGCCCAAGTAGACAAATTAGCACGCACAAGCTTCATCACCTTAAAGACTTTACGACGCATCTTCCCCCACCTCGGATTTCCACACAAGGTGCAAGCTACTATCTCGCTTGTACTACCCAAACTGGATTATGCCAATAGCCTCTATCATGGATCATCTCTATCTGTTATGAAAAAACTACAACGTATCCAGAATTCTGCAGCCAGGCTACTATTACATATAAAGCCGCAAGCCCACATCTCCCCTGCCTTGAGAGCACTACACTGGTTACCCGTTGCCAGGAGATGCACTTTCAAGCTGCTTTGTATCACCCACAAAGCTTTACATGGAACAGGACCGCTTTTTATCAGAAAGAAAATTACCAAATACATCCAACAAAGAACCCTCCGCTCAAGATTGACACCCCGCCTTAGAACACCACCATAAAAGAAAAAGACTATAGGTGGTACATCCTTCTCCGTCCAAGCAGCCAAATTATGGAATTCATTACCCCCAACTATAAGAGCCACAGATAATTTTCTTGTCTTCAGAAAACTACTGAAGAGTTCTCTTTCCTTCATAACCACCTTATTCAAACAACTATGAACTACATATGCCTATGTTGATAAATATTTTTTCAGATTATATGTATTTCTATTTATTTATAGTTTCTTTAGAAAATATATATTGCTACAATGTCATAACAATAAAATACACACACACTCTTTAAACCTGTTTGACCAAGTATTTTTTACCCATGGTTCTAATTATGTATTGTATGTGCATATGTGTGTGTATTCGTGTGTGTGTGTGTGTGTGTGTGTGTGTGTATATATGTGTGTATATGTTTCTGTGCTTGGCATGTTCATAGATCATTGCATGGCTCCTGGGTGGGTTGTTATACTAGATATCTATGAATTCCTGCTCTCATCTTATCACACTTATCTACTCATCACTCTTATGTCATGTCTCTATCAAACTATCCTCCATTCTCACTCTGACTCATCCCAAATCCCTTCTACCACTTTAATTTCCTAAATATCTCTGCCTAAGCTCTTCCCTCCACTTCCACATCTAACTCACCAAACCTCACTCTACTGTGACCTCCCACACAACCTCCCACACAACCCTACTAAATTCTCCTGCATTTATCTCACCCTGCACCTATGCTCTCCCTAACCCTTCCACATACTCTTCCTCCTCTGCCCCCCTTTACTCATCCCAAGCCTTTGGGTTGAGTAAATGAAGGATATACTCCCAATTAACATTTCTGGATTCCTTTCCTCCTTCACCCCTCCATTACTCCAGTCTAACTAACAAACTCTCATATCCGCGGCTCAAATTAACTCATAATACTATTAAAACTGTACTCATTATTTAACGATACTAGTCCATCACTAATTCTTGTTGGGTTCCAGAGTAGCGTGCTACTCATCGAAAAGCGCTTAGACACCTCATCAGGGGTAGTAAGCGCTATATAAATACGATTACAATACAATACAATACTGCTCTCATTTATTATTTTTTTCCACACCAAATTGATGTAATAATTACCACCGGAAAGGTTTTTCTCATTTCTACCATGTACTAGGCATAATTATGTCACATGATACCATAAACAATTTTCCCATGTAGATTTAACTTATTGATGATGAAAGATTCTGTCTTTGATGAAATCGCCTCATACATAAGGGTTGTTGCCCCAGATTTTACAGAATACTTAGGGTAAGCTTTTCTTTGCAAATGTATCATTGGGACTAAATGATTGTATTCACAATCTAGTGTGAACTAAAAAACAAAAATAAATTGAAAAAAAAAAAAAAAAAAGAAAAGCTACCCCCCCCTTTTTTTTTTCTTTAGTTCGCAGCCTACCAGATAGCATGGTTGTCTGCTTTGAATCTTGGGGACAATCAGAAAGCTGAGTTAGGAATGCATTCTGCCCGTTGACTGCCAATGGTTTTGTGGTTTGTAACTCACATTTTCTTGTTTTCCATTTGCTGACTTTATTTGTTTTAGGCTGACCAGCTTGAGTTCGTAACTTTCTTTGCCCAAGCCTTACTTACAGTATCCTTCAGAGCGCTCCCTTTCTGTAAACAGGCCTGTAAATTTTGTCCTTACCTCGTCACATTTGCTGTACTTTCAAAGACCAAGCTCAAACGGCAGGCGCTGCCTTAAGAGGGCACTTGTTTACTTTTCTTTCTCTGACTTCAAAATGAGAAGATTTATGTGACAATCTTGCTAGATACTGCGGGTAGGAAAGAGTTGTTTTCTATCACATAACAACATTTAAATTAACTGTGCAAGTATTTTAGAATATATCAGAAAGAGGAACAAAATTGAAGCACATTTTTGTTATTTCTCAAGTGTGTTGGAAACAAATACTTTCATATCATCAAAATGAATCAGTACACTAGGTGCTACAATTTCCACATATTTTCGTATGTGCACTGTATAGTTTTAATCAGTAAAACTGAATAGCTGTGCAAATGTAAGGAAAATGTCACTTACCCAGTGTACATCTGTTCGTGGCATTAGTCGCTGCAGATTCACATGCTGTGCACAGTCCGCCGTCTGGTGTTGGGCTCGGAGTGTTACAAGTTGTTTCTATTCGAAGAAGTCTTTTCGAGTCACGAGACCGAGGGACTCCTCCCACTTCGGTTCCATTGCGCATGGGCGTCGACTCCATCTTAGATTGTTTTCCCCGCAGAGGGTGAGGTAGGAGTTGTGTATGCTAGTAATAGTGCCCATGCAATGGAATGAATACGTATGTACCAAATGAAGGTTAAAGTAATATATTTACAAATGTACAAATGTTGAAGATATACTTCCAAACGGCTACAGGCTCCCGGGGAGGCGGGTGGGCGCATGTGAATCTGCAGCGACTAATGCCACGAACAGATGTACACTGGGTAAGTGACATTTTCCGTTCGGTGGCATGTGTAGCTGCAGATACACATGCTGTGCATAGACTAGTAAGCAGTTATCTCCCCAAAAGCGGTGGTTCAGCCTGTAGGAGTGGAAGTAGTTTGAAATAAAGTTCTTAGTACGGCTTGTCCTACTGTGGCTTGTTGTGCAGATAACACATCTACACAGTAGGGTTTAGTAAATGTATGAGGCGTAGACCATGTTGCTGCCTTACATATTTCGTTCATTGGAATATTTCCTAGAAAGGCCATAGTAGCACCTTTCTTTCTGGTTGAGTGTGCCTTTGGTGTAATAGGCAGCTCTCTCTTTGCTTTAAGATAGCAGGTTTGGATGCACCTAACTATCCATCTGGCAATACCTTGTTTTGAAATTGGATTTCCTGTATGAGGTTTTTGAAAGGCAATAAATAGTTGTTTTGTCTTTCTAATTACTTTTGTTCTGTCAATGTAGTACATTAGTGCTCTTTTGATGTCTAATGTATGTAGTGCTCTTTCAGCTATTGAATCTGGCTGTGGGAAGAACACTGGTAATTCTACTGTTTGATTTAAGTGGAACGGTGAGATAACCTTTGGTAAGAATTTTGGATTTGTTCTTAGAACTACTTTATTCTTGTGTATTTGAATAAATGGTTCTTGTATGGTAAACGCCTGTATTTCACTTACTCTTCTTAGAGATGTGATGGCAATGAGAAATGCAACTTTCCACGTTAAGTATTGCATTTCACAAGAATGCATGGGTTCGAAAGGTGGACCCATGAGCCTTGTTAAGACAATGTTGAGGTTCCATGAAGGAACAGGTGGTGTTCTTGGTGGTATAATTCTCTTTAGGCCTTCCATAAACGCTTTAATGACAGGTATTCTAAACAGGGAAGTTGAATGAGTAATCTGCAGGTAAGCAGATATTGCGGCGAGATGTATCTTTATGGAAGAGAAAGCTAGATTGGATTTTTGCAAATGTAGTAAATATCCTACTACATCTTTTGGAGACGCATGCAATGGATGAATTTGCTCATTATGGCAGTAATAAACAAATCTTTTCCATTTACTTGCATAGCAGTGTCTAGTGGAAGGTTTTCTAGCTTGTTTTATGACCTCCATACATTCTTGTGTGAGGTCTAAGTGTCCAAATTCTAGGATTTCAGGAGCCAAATTGCTAGATTCAGCGATGCTGGGTTTGGATGCCTGATCTGTTGTTTGTGTTGTGTTAACAGATCTGGTCTGTTGGGTAGTTTGACATGAGGTACTACTGACAGGTCTAGTAGTGTTGTATACCAAGGTTGTCTTGCCCATGTTGGTGCTATTAGTATGAGTTTGAGTTTGTTTTGACTCAATCGGTTTACTAGATATGGAAGGAGAGGGAGAGGGGGAAAAGCGTACGCAAATATCCCTGACCAATTCATCCATAGAGCATTGCCTTGGGAGTACCTGTGTGGGTACCTGGATGCGAAGTTTTGGCATTTTGCGTTTTCTTTTGTTGCAAATAGATCTATTTGAGGTGTTCCCCAAATTTGAAAGTAAGTGTTCAGTATTTGGGGGTGAATTTCCCATTCGTGGATTTGTTGGTGATCCCGAGAGAGATTGTCTGCTAGTTGGTTCTGGATCCCTGGAATAAATTGTGCTATTAGGCGAATATGGTTGTGAATTGCCCAATGCCATATTTTTTGTGTTAGGAGACACAACTGTGTCGAGTGTGTCCCCCCCCTGTTTGTTTAAATAATACATTGTCGTCATGTTGTCTGTTTTGACAAGAATGTATTTGTGGGTTATCATGGGTTGGAATGCTTTCAACGCTAGAAATACTGCTAACAGTTCTAAGTGATTTATGTGAAACTTTCTTTGATGTATGTCCCATTGTCCTTGGATGCTGTGTTGATTGAGGTGTGCTCCCCACCCTGTCATGGAAGCATCCGTTGTTATAACGTATGTTGGCACTGGGTCTTGGAAAGGCCACCCTTTGTTTAAATTTGTACTGTTCCACCATAGAAGCGAGATGTATGTTTGGCGGTCTACCAACACCAGATCTAGAAGTTGACCCTGTGCCTGTGACCACTGTGATGCTAGGCACTGTTGTAAGGGCCGCATGTGCAATCTTGCGTTTGGGACAATGGCTATGCATGAAGACATCATGCCTAGTAGTTTCAGTATTATTTTGACTTGTACTTTTTGTTTTGGATACAAGGTTTGTATTACATTGTGAAATGTTTGTACTCTTTGTGGACTTCGAGTAGCAATCCCTTTTGCTGTGTTGATTGTTGCTCCTAAGTATTGCTGTGTTTGACACGGCTGCAGGTGTGACTTTGCGTAGTTGATTGAGAAACCTAGGTTGTGTAGGGTTTCTATGACATTTTGTGTGCTGTGAACACCGTTTTAGCGTATTGGTTTTGATTAACCAATCGTCTAGGTATGGGAACACATGTATTTGCTGCCTTCTGATATGTGCAGCTACTACTGCCAGGCATTTTGTAAAGACTCTTGGCGCAGTTATTCCGAATGGCAACACTTTGAAGTGGTAATGTATTCCTTTGAATACGAACCTTAGGTATTTCCTGTGCGAAGGATGTATTTGTATATGGAATTACGCATCTTTTAGATCTAATGTTGTCATGTAGTCTTGCTGTTTGAGCAGTGGGATTACGTCTTGTAATGTGACCATGTGAAAGTGGTCTGATTTGATGTAGGTGTTTAGTGTTCTGAGATCTAGTATTGGTCTTAGAGTTTTGTCTTTTTTTGGTATTAGAAAGTACAGTGAGTAAACTCCTGTGTTCTTTTGATGACGTGGTACCAGTTCTATTGCGTCCTTTTGCAGCAATGCCTGAACTTCTAGTCCTAGAAGGTCTATATGCTGTTTTGACATATTGTGTGTTTTCGGTGGGACGTGTGGAGGGAGTTGGAGAAATTCTATGCAATAACCATGTTGGATAATTGCTAAGACCCAAGTGTCTGTTGTTATTTCCTCCCAAGATTTGTAGAACTGGCTTAGTCTTCCCCCCACTGGTGTTGTGTGAAGGGGTTGTGTGACTTGTGAGTCACTGTTTATTTTGAGGGGTTTTGGGACCTTGAAATTCTCCCCGGTTTCTTGGGAATTGGCCCCCTCTGTATTGTCCCCGAAAACCTCCCCTTTGATATTGTCCCTGGTAGGTAGGTGGTCTTGTTTGTGAGGTGCTGGTTTCTGTGGGTTGACCTCGAAACCCTCCCCTAAAAGTTGTTTTACGAAATGTGCCAAATGTGCCTCTGCCCTGCGGGGAGTAGAGTGCGCCCATGGCTTTGGCTGTATCGGTGTCCTTTTTTAATTTTTCAATTGCAGTGTCGACCTCCGGCCCAAACAATTGCTGTTCATTAAACGGCATATTGAGCACAGCCTGTTGTATTTCAGGTTTGAACCCAGATGTGCGCAGCCATGCGTGCCTCCTTATCGTGACTGCAGTATTTATTGTCCTTGCAGCTGTATCCGCTGCATCCATGGAAGACCGTATCTGATTGTTCGAGATACTTTGTCCCTCTTCCACCACCTGTTGCGCTCGTTGTTGGAACTCTTTGGGGAGGTGTTCGATGAGATGTTGCATCTCATCCCAATGAGCCCTGTCGTATCTCGCCAGGAGTGCTTGCGAGTTGGCGATGCGCCACTGATTTGCCGCTTGTGCTGCAACCCTTTTTCCCGCTGCATCAAATTTGCGGCTCTCCTTGTCCGGAGGTGGTGCGTCGCCTGATGTATGCGAGTTGGCTCTTTTACGAGCAGCCCCACAACTACTGAGTCTGGTGTCAGTTGTGATGTAATAAAAACAGGGTCTGTGGGCGGAGCCTTGTATTTTTTCTCCACCCTTGGAGTTATGGCTCTGCTTTTAACTGGCTCTTGAAATATTTGATTTGAGTGCCTTAGCATTCCTGGAAGCATGGGAAGGCTTTGATAATGGCTATGGGTGGAGGACAGGGTGTTAAAGAGGAAGTCATCCTCAATAGGCTCCGAATGTAGCGAGACATTATGGAATTCGGCTGCCCTAACTACCACCTGTGCATATGATGTACTGTCCTCAGGTGGTGACAGTTTAGTTGGGTACGACTCCGGGCTATTGTCCGATACTGGAGCGTCGTAGAGGTCCCATGCATCCTGATCATCCTGGCTCATTGTGGTATGAGCTGGTGAGTGTGTTAATGGTGGAGTTTGTGCCGGTGATGCATGAGTTGATGGTGGTGGAGAGGGTGGTGGAGTTACCTTCTTTACCACCTTCGCTTGTGGTTGCTTGTCTCCTTGCTGGAAGTCAAGTTTCCTTTTCCTTTTGATTGGGGGAAGAGTGCTAATCTTCCCTGTATCCTTTTGAATAAAGATCCGCTTTTGCGTGTGATCTGGCTCAATTGTTTGTAATTCCTCCTCAAATCTGTGTTTTTTTTTTAGTTGAGGACAGTCCCTGTTCCTCTGAGTAGGAACCAGTTTTCGGTTCGGTTGCCGGGCGTCTCGGCACCGAAACCGTGTCCCTGGATTTTTTCGGCTCCGACAAGATCTTTTGTCTTTTCGGCGTCGTGCCCTCTCGGTGCCGACCAACTTCGGAGCCGCTGTGTCGGTGCCGACTTTTTTCTGCGTCACTCTCTCGGTCCCGAGATTGCTGCGTGCCTGTATCTCGACCGGAGTCGGATGACTTCGACAGCAGCTCGCCCTTTTTCGGTGCCGTTGGACGGTCACCTACTTTCCGGGTTAAGCCATGGCCTGTTGGCGGTGGCGTCCCCTGGGCTTTGTCAGTCTTTTCGTGTGATTTTTGTTTCGACGTCTTACTCACGGTTGGTTGTTCTTCGACGTCGAATTCTTCGGAATCCGACTCGTGGATGGAGAAAGATTCTTCTTCCCCCTCCTCGAACTGTTGTTGTCCTGTCGGCGTGGACGCCATCTGCAACCTCCTGGCTCTTCGGTCTCTGAGCGTTTTCCTCGACCGAAACGCGCGACAGGCTTCGCACGTATCCTCCTTGTGCTCGGGGGACAGGCACAAGTTACAGACCAAATGTTGATCCGTATAAGGATATTTATTATGGCATTTAGGACAGAATCGGAACGGGGTCCGTTCCATCAGTCTCGATGTTGCACGCGGTCGGGCCGACCAGGCCCCGACGGATGATCGAAATTACCCCGAAGGGCTACCGAAGCTCTTCAAGATTCGGTGTTTATTTGTTCTAACTACCCCGATACCGAACGAAACAATACCGACGAAGTTTCTGAGATTCTGACTAACTTTCCGACCCGAAACACGGAGCGAAAAGGAACACGTCCGAACCCGACGGCGGAGAGAAAACAATCTAAAATGGAGTCGACGCCCATGCGCAATGGAACCGAAGTGGGAGGAGTCCCTCGGTCTCGTGACTCGAAAAGACTTCTTCGAAGAAAAACAACTTGTAACACTCCAAGCCCAACACCAGACGGCGGACTGTGCACAGCATGTGTATCTGCAGCTACACATGCCACCGAACTGATCATTTCAATTGAAAAAGTTTTGTCTGTAATGGCAGTGTGCAACCACACCACAAATACTACGCTGTACGCCACTCCACACCACTGCACTCTTCTCAGCACAACTCCACTTCACTCCACCCAGCACCACTCCACTCCACTCTATCCCACTTCGTGTTACACCTCTCTACTCTACCCTGTACCACTCTACTCTATGCCACTGCACTCTACTCCGCTACAGTCTAGGCCACACTACTCTGCATAACTCCACTCTACACCACTGTACTATACACTGACTCTGCACAACTCCACTCTACACCACTGTACTATACACCGACTCTGCAACACTACACTCTATGCCAATACACTTTACTCTGTAACACTCAACTCTATGCCCCTGCACTCTCCACCAATCTATCAGTAGGCCGCTCTGCACCACTGCACTCTACATCATTTTAAGCTATTACATTCTATGCCACTCTACGCAACTGCACTCTATCCTGCACCTCTCCACTCTATGCCACTTCACTCTACTCTGAAACAATCTACTCTATGCCACTGCACTCTATGGTACTCAACCACTGCACTCTGCGACAATGCACTCTACACACCTGCACTCTACACAGCATCACTGTGCTCTATGCCACTGCTCTCTACACCACTCTAATCCACTCTGAACCAATACGCTACTTTGCAGCACTGCACTCTCTACCACTGAACGCTAAGCCACTCTACTCTGACCTACTCCCCTATACGCCAATGCAATTTATGCCCCTGCACTCTACAGCACTATTCTCTACTCTGCACCACTCTACGTTACTTTACACTACTGCACTCTACTCTGGCACTATACTCTGCTACTCTACACATCAGCAATCTATAGCAATATACTCTACTTTGCACCACTAAGCTACTCTGAGGCACTACTCTACTCCACTGCACTCTACAAAATGATATTCTGCACCACTGCACTCTATGGCATTATACTCTACACCACTGCAGTCTATGGCACTATACTCAACTCTGCACCATTCTACGCTATTCTACACCACTGCACTCTACAGCACTATACTCTATTCTGCACCACTCTATGCTACTCTACTCTGCACCACTGCACTCTATGGCACTACACTCTACTATGCACCACTCTACCCTACTCTGCACCACTGCACCCTATGCCACTTTACTCTACGGCATTATACTCTGCACCACTCTATGCCGCTGCCCTCAATGCCAATTGACTCTACACCACTGCCCTCTATGTCACTCGACTTTACCCTGCACCACTACGTCACTGCCCTCTATGCCGCCACCACCCACTCTATGCCACTAGACTACACCACTCTGCCACTTCGCTCTGTGCCACTTGATCTACTCTGCACCACTGCCTTCTATGCCACACCACTCCACTGCCATGCACCACTCTAATCTATGCCACTGCATTCTACAATGCAGCATTGCATGCCTCTGAATTCCTTGCCACTGCACTCTATGCCACTATACTCGACAACAATCTACCCCCATGCACTCTACACCAGTCCACTCCACTCTATGCCACTCCAGTGTATGCCACTCTACGGGACTCCAATACACAACACTCTATGCTGCTCCATTCTACAGCACTCTACTCCACTGTTCAAAATTCTACTCGACACTTCACTCCACCAACTTTTAGCCATGCTGAACAGCAGCCACGCTGGTGTCCAACATGGTTAATACACATTGGTAAAGCCAATAGCTCGTGCACAGGCAAGACCTATTGGCTTTGCTAATGCTTGTTTCTTACTTCTACACTTGGGAAACAGATTCACACGTTTCAACAGCTGTACCTTATGGGCACAACATTTTTTTATCACTTGTGACTCCTTTTCATTTTTTTAGCTGTTTGACTTAATATTTCTCCTGAAGATGACCCACTGACTTATGGCTATTAAGATTGAAATGTCAACCAGATACAAGCAGACAACTGAACAGCGACATCGCATCAGAGTTTATAGTCTGAAAATCTGAATATTTCAGAACCCATCAGTAAATCATCACTTGACTATGGGGGTCATTCTGACCCTGGCGGCCGGTGGCCGCCAGGGCCACCGACCACGGGTTCAGCCGCGGTCAGAAGCGGAAAGTCGGCGGTCTCCCGCCGACTTTCCGCTGCTCGGGGGAATCCTCCATGGCGGCGGAGCGCGCTCCGCCGCCATGAGGATTCAGACACCCCCTACCGCCATCCTGTTCATGGCGGGAAACCCGCCATGAACAGGATGGCGGTAGGGGGTGCCGCGGAGCCCCTGGGGGCCCCTGCAGTGCCCATGCCATTGGCATGGGCACTGCAGGGGCCCCTGTAAGAGGGCCCCAAAAAGTATTTCAGTGTCTGCTTTGCAGACACTGAAATACGCGACGGGTGCAACTGCACCCGTCGCACCCCTGCAACTACGCCGGCTCAATTCTGAGCCGGCGTCCTCGTTCCAGGGGCATTTCCTCTGGGCCGGCGGGCGCTCTTTTGGAGAGCGCCCGCCGGCCCAGAGGAAATGTGTGAATGGCCGCCGCGGTCTTTTGACCGCGGTGCGGTCATTTGGCGGCGGGACTATGGCGGACGGCCTCCGCCGTCCGCCATAGTCAGAATCAGGCCCTATATGTGTCCACCAGGTTATGCTGTTTACAAGCGGGACCCTGCACATCAAAAAAGCACTGCTCCGAAATGCAATGTTCATCATTCTGCATGACTAATTCAGTACAGATTTTCACACACCCAGATGTTGCTCAGACTGACAGACTTTAGGTATACTGTTTAGAGTATTGGGATTAGGTCTATAGAAAAATACTCAGTGAATGTTCCTAGCTTTAAATACTCTTCATACGAAGCACTATTCTTGCCAAAAAAGATGCGCAGGTTCACCTCTGGTGTAGAGAATAGCCCGGAAGATTGTCACTGGCGTTTATAATCATTTGGAGATTAAACAAGAAGGCAAGTTGCACATGCAGCAATTTCTTCCATTTAACATGCTTGTTAATTACGCTAGAACATGTAACAGATGTTAAGTAAAACATTTTTGTCCAGCACACAATTTGGTTTCCTTTTCTGCCTAAATCATAGGTCCAAACTCCTCAGCACTGTAGTGACCTGAATTAGGCACACGGATGATCACCTAGGACCACCATGTTTTGATTTGAAGTCTGGGCCCGTGTAAGGATGCTTTCATGGCCCCAAGTAAATAACATATTCTCCTTATACCTTAGTTATCATAGCTACAAGACAAGTTGCGATTGTACTGTACTACAATTGGGGCCTGGGAGGAAACATCTCCAGACATGACAGATGTTTAGCAACATTTGTGAAGGCAGAAATTGGCAAGAATAAACGTTCATTAACCCACAGCAATGCAAGGGTGTAAATGTGCCATGACCCTCCAACCCCCTGCGCCCCCTAATAAGCCCATTTCTTATACAAAACAATAACATTAATGGAAGCAACAAATACAAAATGAAAAGAGACATCAGTTGAGTAGCTACTGATTTCAGCACTCTAGTAGAAAGTAGATCCACATTTTCAGGTATAATGTCAGCATACCATGCAACATGCATTGAGCATTCATTCTGTAAATGAAGCCTCCATCCAGCAGTAGGAAATTCCTGCACTTGTGAGCTTGCCATCATGTATGCTTCAGAAATAGCAGAGTGTACGAAAGTGCCCATTTATGTATTGACACACCCACTTTTTACCCCCAATGCTGATGTGCATGACTGTCGGGGCACTGGAAGCCTACTAACCAGGCCCCAGTGCCTGTGCTCTCCTAATACGTTGACATGTGATTCTCTGATTGGCAAGACTTAACCCCCCCTTAGAAGCCCCTAGTAAATGCATCCAGAGTACCGAGAGCACAGGTGGTAAAGGAGTCCCCAGGGCTGCAGCTCAAGTTGGTGCCACCCTAGGTGACCCACACAAATTACTGATGGCAGGCCTGCCATTGCAGACTGCCACAGCGGTGCAAACTGCTCGAATAATTCGACTGTGCCCTCATCATGAGTGGCACAGTCCCATGCACCGCCTTACATGTTGGTCAGACACACTCTTAAGGTAGGACTCCGCAACCCAGGAGGCAGGGCACATAATATTTAAGGTGCAAACATTTAAGCACAAAGCACAAGCTTACATGCCTCTATAGAACTCTTTCCATTAAAGGTACACTACAAGTGTGGGCTGATCCATAAAATATCACTGGACTTAAGCCAGGGCAGACCCAGGCTGCTAGCTCCACTATGGCACTGCCTAAATATCTCCATTTTAGTATCAAACAACTTGCATTCTCTCCTTCAACATGAATCTTGTGGAGAGGGACAGCTGACATGCACCCAGGTGGCACACCAGAGGTTGCCCACCTGTTTGCCACCCTTCTTTGTGCTCTGGCAGAGCAGCCTGCACTTTGTTGCGTGCTTGCTGCTGCAAAGACAGGTTTCTGACCTCTGCCAGTCAGCCTGAGCACTCCCAGAGGTCAGGAACAAAGGCTGAGGCAGGAAGGAGGTCACACCTCCCACCCCTAGAAAGGCTGGTGAATAGAGCCATCAGGACGGTGAGCTTCAAAGGCGTCACAGCCCTGATAGCTATCTGTGCTGTTCCCAAGTGGAGGAAACAGCCTTCCCAGTCCCCAGGCACATGCTCATGGTCAGGTGGGAAATTAGTTATGCAGGTCAGTACACACCCCCAGCAGGCTGGCTACACTTCAAGCGTGAGCGGCCTGATCTGTGCGTTAAATTATGATTTCTGCCATCCTAGGACTGACAGAATAGAGGGTTATGTCCCACAAGATGTGGTCACCTCAGAGGCAGATTAGCTGTGGGAGCTAGCTGCACACGGGCCACTATTCTCCACACCTCTAACTCCCCTAAATCCAGGATTTAAGGGATGCCCCGACTCCAGAACCTCAGTTCTGACTGACCAACTTCAAAGAAGGACAAGGAGGAGCTCTCCATCACCGACACCCAGACTGCCCATGGCACCAAGGCAACAGACTGGGACATGCATGATCAACTCTCGTCCTTGGCTAAAACTCCTCACTCTCACCCAGAGGGACCCTTGTGGAAGCCAGAAGCACCCTCAGACTCGTGGCACCAGTCCCATTCAAACTGCAGGGCAAAACACTCGCAGGATCTGAAGTTTAGCCAGCCATCGGGCCTGCCGTGGGATTGTGAAAAGTCAGGTGGTTGTGTCTTCTGGGAGTTGTAGTCCTGCCTACCTCCAAGTTTTCGGCCGCTACACCCCTACCTCCGTCCCCGGGAAGTTCCCAAAGGATTTCTTTATCGCTGCCAAGGCTGGTTGGTTGCCAGTCAGGTAACTAACCCCCACACTTGACGCTGCAGGTGCAGGGCACAGCGTGCAACCTGCATTTGACATCTGCAACCCAGCCCCAGCTGAGATTTTGCATTCCTTTGTGAGCAGTCATGTAAGCGATTAAACCAGCACTAGTGCGAGTCCCGTTCAGCACCACAGACAACCAGGACAGCCCTGCACCCGGACGCCACAGGCCAGGTTAAACTGCACTGTCGTGATCTGATCTTAGGGACTGCACAACCCCAAAAGGGTTCCACGCAACTCCCTCTATAAGTACGTTTTTGCAACCAGTGATGTTCCTCCCATAGACTTCAAAGCAACCACTAAATGCCAGTTTTGCTGTAATTTATTATTGCTCCTACAATCTCTAACTCTGGTTGTACTTATTCCATTGTTTGTTTTGGTGTCTAAAATAAGACAATACAAGCTCTGGTTTTTTTTTTTAATTGGTGGTGGATTTCTTTTGAGTCTTGTCAGTTACTTACCCTCCATGTTGGTGCTGTGCAATGCTTAACACA
Source organism: Pleurodeles waltl (assembly GCF_031143425.1). Taxonomy (NCBI): domain Eukaryota; kingdom Metazoa; phylum Chordata; class Amphibia; order Caudata; family Salamandridae; genus Pleurodeles; species Pleurodeles waltl. Next base: position 609,604,003 of record NC_090443.1, on the reverse strand, counting down.
TGTTCCTCTAAGTAAAGCCTGACTGCTCTTTGCCACACCACCAGGACTGAGCTAAGGATTTACCAGTGTTTTTCTGAGGCCCATCTCTGGGGTATTGCGAGAGTATTACATGGTGAGGACTGACACCCCCCCTATTTCCCACCCCCCCAACACCCCACATAGTACTCTACTTTCCTACACCAAGTCTGCTAATTTATTATGTGCAGAATATAAATTATTCTCAGGGTCTCAAAAATGATGTATAAGGATTTGGAGTTAGTAAGGAATATGTTCCTTAACTTGTACGCATATTTTCATAGCATGTAGTACTGTAGATTCACAAGCTCCATATATCCCTGCCATCTAGTGCTGGGCTCAGACTTTTGCATGTTGTTTTTCTTCAAAGACTTCTTTCAAGTCATGAGTATTGCAGCTCATCCTTTGGCTGGTAATGTACATGGGTACTGGCTCCATTGTTACACTGTTTTCCGCAGGAGTAAATATGAAAGGTAAGATAGAACAGCATAATGATAATGCAAAAAGGAAGAAAAATTAAAAGTTAGATAACAGAGCATGACATTGTAACAACCAAATGCTTCTGGGAAGTGGGTGGGTGTCCATGAATCTACAGCATTACATGCTATAAACAGATGCTTAACAAGTAAGTAACATACTCCATTTGTAGCACGTGTGGCCTTAGATACACATGCTTTGCAAAAACCATAAAGCAGTTCTCCCATAAGTGGTGGCTGGATGCAGAATGTTGCAGAAAATTTTAAAAATTGTATTAAGACTGCCTGATGAACATGTACTTATTGGTGCTAAGACATCCACAGCATAGTGTTTAGTGAATGTGTGTGGAGTGGACCAGGTAGCTGCTTTACCTAAGTACACCACAAAGTATCCTTTCATCCTAGTGCAGTGAGGCCTGGGAGGGACAAGAGGATTTCTTTTAGCTTTAATATAGCAAGTTTAAGTGCATCTGACAAGTCACCAACCTATGCTCTCCTTCGAAAGGGCAGAACCTTTGTGTGGTTTGGCAAAAGTGACAAATAAATGCTGAGTTTTTCCAAAAGGGCTTTGTTCTATTGATGTAGTACATGAGGGTGCGCTTAACATCAAGAGTATGAAGAATCTTCTCTTCTACAGAGTGTGGCTGTGGGAAGAACAGTGGAGACTGAATGGTTTGAGATAGAACTGAGGTATCACTTTCAGAAGGAATGTAAGACTGGTTCCAAGAACAAGCCTGTCTTTGAAAACCTGAAAGAAAGGCTTCTCCAGAGTAGCGGCCTGTATCTCAGTAAGGGTTAAAAGGAGAATCCATGAGTGTGTTGAGAAAGACAGAGCTCCAAATTGGTGCAGGGGGTACTGTGGAAGCTATAACAGGTTTTAAACCTCACATGAAGGCCTTCACTACAGAGAATCTTAATCATGAAGTTTTTTTCTCCATTTTGCATGCAGGCAGCTATACCGGCTAGGCTCAGGCATATGGATGCTAGGCAAAGCCCGATTTTTGTCAGTGGAGGCTTTAACTGGTCTATGCACTTAGGAATGCAGTAGTGGACAAATCTTTTACATTTAGTACCATACTAGGCCCACACAGTGGGTCTGTGTGTTGCTTTCAGGCTGGACATGCGCTCTTGAGGGAGTTTGGGGTAGTCGCTAACTTGATGGCCAGCAGCTTGAGGTAACTGACGTTGAGGCCCTGCACCACTAGATGGTGCAGGGTCTCAACCTCACATCACATGTGCTCCCCATCCATAAGCAATTCATTGCCCGCTCTGAGCACTTCTGTCAGTGTCAACAATGGCCTAAAGGGAGTGCTCGACTAGCAGGGCACTGTTCAGTCTCTGGGCTCGATACCAGACCTGGGTGGGGCAGTGTTGTCTAGAGACCACTACTAGGTGTGTAATCTCTGTCTCTTTCATAGGTGTTTGTGCAGCAACTGGTTGCGAATGGGTAGCCATACTCATGGTCAGAGCCGTCAGGTCTGGATTCTCCTTAACGCTGGATTTGGCTAGTTAGCTGACCTCCTAACTGGATTGAAGAAGTTGTGGCACAGAGGGGCCAGCTTCCAACTATTCCTCAATGTTGTGCTACCTAAAGATGTCAGGGGTTGCGTCTTCGTCTTGACATCACTGGTGGAGCCATGTCCAGTCACTTCAGTACCAAAGGGTTTTCTTTGATTGGAAGGTGAGGCAGGCCTGGCATGTCTCACTGTGCTCGGGGGAGAGACAGATTCCAGACCTGGTAGTGGTCTATCCAGGGTAACTTGGAATGACTCAGTACTGGAATGGTGTTCTTTTCATCAATGACCAGGCACAGTCAAGCAAAAAATACCGGTGATGAAGGGTTGGAGAGCCCAAGAAGGGGGAGAGGCCCCAGCTGAAGGCATTGAAGTTTGCGTGGGTGTCTAATAATGGGGCCGGTACCCATGCGCATTACAAGCCAAATGAGAAGTCACTTTAACTCTTGACTCCAAAGACTTCTTCAAAGAACAACCACATGCAAACATCTGAGTCCAACATTAGGGAACGAGTTATAGTTACCGTATGGGAACGGGTGATAGTTACTTGGGATAACAATAACCGCTGATTTTCGATGGTTGTGTGTATAAAATCTGAACCTAACTATAACTTCCATGTAACCTTTGTTATATATATATATATATATATATATATATATATATATATATATACACACACACATATATACATATATTTTCTAGTGGCGGTCGCCACTAGGTAGTTATAGTTGGGACCTAGTTTCCATAGAAAAAGGGTTTTTGTTTTGACTTTGGCACCGTTTGATGAATCTTCAGGAAATTTTCCAAAAACATGGGATGCTCACGTCAGTGTCTGTCTGGAAAGTTCTGGGGTGATCTGTCAAGTGGGGGCTGAGAAAACAAGCATTTACAATGCAACGGGTCTCGCATTTGTTCATATTAGAGCTGATCGCGTTGTAAACTCCTAACCCGACTTTTCACCTATTGGGCAAAAGTGCATTTATGTACATAACCCGAAAAAGTGAAATCAAGTATGTAGAGCGCTCTACTTCTGCCAAGCGAGATCGGGCTCAGAAATTAGAGAAAAAAAAGTCCACGAGCCCGATTGAAAACAGCGAGCCTCGCATGTTTTCTGTACTTGTTCGCTGCGCTCGAGGAGTGCTAGCCACCGGAAAAGGCATGACATATGCGTGCCTTCGACTAATGAAAGCAAGCAGATTTTATTTGGGAAGCCCACGAACCAATAAAAAACACTGACATGAAGTTGACAGGGCTCCGAGCCCTTTTCTAAATACAAAAGAGTCTCGCTGCTATACGCATGCGCAGGCAACGCAGGCTCGACCCTAAAAAGGTGGGGGGGGGTCCCAAAACGCTTTTTCACCATGCATTTTCCATAGCGATTTTGAACAGGAAAAGCGCCCGAACCACTGGGAGAAATTACACTAAATTTGGCAGAATGTTAGCTCATGGTCCAGAAAGCAACCTTTTTGTTATTTTTTATAAATCCATTCAGTAGTTTTTGAGTAATTAAAGAAAATACAAATTTGTATAAATAAGGACACAAAGGCTCCGGGAACTCTCCCGATCTCATGCGGAGATCAGCTGGCTGACAAAACTTCAACAGGGAAGTGTTGGCAGCACGTTGGGACTCTGCTTCAGCCGAGGCCCTGAAAAACATTAGAAAAATAAAAGGGACCCGGGTAGGGACAACATGACCCCTTATCTCTGGTAATTTTCAGCAGTAATTGCGGTGGATCTGTGGATCAGCTGAAATTAAAAAAAAAAAAAAAAAAAACACACACACACAAGCAAAAGAAAAAAACACACAAGCATGGGCTCCTGTGCTTGTATAAATGCAGCCCCCAGGTGGGCCAGGTTCTGGGGGCATTGAAAATTCAAATATAGAGGGCCATAAGACCCTCCTGCAACCCTGGGGGCCACCACCTGGTCTAATATCTCATGAAATGGGGGGGGGGGGGGCTGCCTGGACCCCTCCCCCAGCAGACTGCCACCTCCCCAGGGCTTTCATCATAACTTGTGGGGGGGTGCATCCCCTCCCACAGTCTGGGGACCTCCCCCCCCACCCCCCAAAGGGCTTTGTACATTGACGATGGCCCTGGGGACCGCCATGCCCCCAACCAGGGCCATTCCTGCTATGTCCCAGGGTGCCCACCCCTGGGACATAGCTGTTTGCTCTGACTTGGCAGGAGCTTCGACAGCTCCCGTCAAGTCAGAACAAACACTCCGGTTTCAGCAAGTGAGCTGGAAGCTGAGGTTTCCTCTGTTTCCCTGCCTGCAGACATGCGAGCAGGGAAACAGAGGAAACTATTGCTCTCACAGAGAGGGAGCTGCATCTTTAGCATCTCTCTCTATTACAATAATGCTGGCTCCCACAGGAGGTGGGGAACCAGCTGGGACCCCGGGGGCCTTCAGGCTGCCCCCATGGTCCCCAACCATTTTGACTTTGAGTCCTGGGCCCCCCCCCCTTCACCCTCCAAAAAATGTAATGCTTAGCAACCTCCCAAGGGATGGGGTCCCTGGGGCCAAGGTCAGCCTGAGGAGGGGGCCATGTACCCCAACACCCTGCAAACAAATATGTTTAGGCCAGTCCCTGGGGATTGGGTCCCGGGCCGAAATCGACTGAGGGAGGAAGGCCGCGAGGCACGACTCAGCCAAAAATGTTTTTAGAAGACCGGGCCCTGAGAGATAGGGTCCATGGGGTAGAAATTGGCAGGAGTTGGGGGCCGCCCAGCCCCCATGGAATTGTAGTGGGCCCTATGGAATGGGGTCCCCAGGGGCGAAATTGGCCTGCAGGGGGGGGCCACACAGACCTGCAGCCAACTCCCGCTGCACATGGTCAAAGGCCGTGCACAGCATGGGGTTGGGTGGTTAGGGGTTTGGTCGCAGGGACTGTCTGTAGCCCACAGGCCAGGCCCTGTGGCCAACCACACCACGCATGCAAGGTTGAGTGGTTATTGCTGCAGGCCAGCCCCCGCGGCCAAAGGCCACTACGGCAGTGGTTGGATTAATGTAAGGTAATGGAAATTACTCTACGTTAAAATACCATAGAAATTCACAGTTTAAACATACAAAACCATAGAAAGGCACCTGTTCTAGTTTGATTCATCTCAAGTAACTGTAACTCATGCCCTAAGGTATCTATAATTTGCACCCTCACCATGCACTGATAATTAACCCACAAATTATGACACTCATGACATATTTGATAAAATCATTGATGACATCAATGTGATGTTTGCAGTAACAAATGTTGACAAAAAAACTGCATGGCAGGGGGGTGAGATATAGTTACCTTGGGGCACGAGTTATAGTTACTTGAGATTACTAACTATAGGAGATTAATTTCTATGATTTTGTACATTTAAAATGTGAGCCTAACTAACGTTCCTGCAACCTTTGTTTTTTTTCAGTGAATATACATATATACATATTTATATATAGCACATCTGTCACCAAAATCTAAGTGGGCAATGTTAGTAATTTTATCTGGCACACTAAAGATAGAAAGGAGGAATCAGGCTTACTGGCTTCCATACATGTCCACTGAGAATGACATTTTCTTCAGAAATAGAAAATCTTAGAGGAGGAGATTTAGGCTGGAATCTAAACTGGTTGTTGATAATGTCCCCTAACACACATTCCTGTCACCAGTTCACGCCAAACCCTACATACATCTCAGCTTCTCACCATTGCATGTATTTCTTTAACCCAGTTGACCCTAGCTTCTAGCCTCAATTAAGAAAAAAAAAAACTGGATTAGCATATTGATCTTTAAGAGCAAAAACCTGTCCTAGTGGTCTTGCAGAGAAGAACATTTTTTTCTTTAAGTGATGACAAAGGGATGGGTATGCTGTGGCACTCAGGCAAAAGGGTGTGCAAAGACACTCAAACACATTGCTCACAATTTAAACTGTAGGGACCCTGAGAACAAAAAGACTAAAGATTGGCAAGACACAAATAAGTCTGAATGTATTTGGATAGAAGACACCTCTGAAAATAACAATTGAAGTGTTGATGGCTAGGACAAAACCTTATGAATCATAAAATGGGGATTATTATTTACAAAGGAGAAAGCCGCATAAAGATAAGGAGGAGAAAGAAGCTATAATGTTGGCCCGTGTAGGCAACAAGTTAAGATTCAGACAGGTAAACTGTGTGCAAAGGAATAACACAAGAAAGAGGTTTCAATAATGTTTCAGAAAACTACAAAGAACACATCCATCAAAGTTTTTAACCTTCTAAATCTCGATTCTCATCCTTGAAAACATATTTGTCACACACAATTCTAGAACTTGGTAGAAAAGAATCTCCTGGTAGAAAAGGCTCTGCCTTAGATCCACAGTTCAGATTACTTTTCACTTTGTGAAACTGTGCATTTTGGATCCTATTGTGCAAGAATCCATAGGTTAGGCACTAACATCTATCGTCCCTCAATCAAATCAAGAAAAGATTAAAGGAATGCCCGAGATATAGGCCAATCAGTTCTGATTGCTTACATGGAAATGATGACTAGCATTATGATGTGTCCTTCAGCAGTGAGGAGGACACACAATGAGAAGATACACAATAAACGTTTTTAAAGATGTTGTGCAGCATTGTGTGCTGCTGTTCAACATGGCTTAAAGTAAACAATAAAAGCGTTATGACGCAGTCAATGTTGGCCGCCCCATAGCACTTTGTTTTATTTATTTTAGGCCAAGTTGCACAGCAGCCTGCGGCTTCTGTGCACAACCTTTGAAAAAATATTGACAACGCCAATAGGTCTTGAATAGGTGGCCCTGGGACAGGATGAAGAGCATATAGCACATTACCACATCCTGGTTCATGAGCTGCAGCGTGTGCACTGCATCAACAGCCGTGGGCCAGGATGAGGAGCATACACCAGATCCTGGTTTATGGGCTGCGGAGTGTACGCAACACAAACCTAGTTTCTGTTTGCAAAGCGCTCTAGATTCACAGAAGAGGGGCAGCACATGCCTACGGTTAGACCTGACAGCCTTGGAGTGGTTGGTCTCCCCCCCTCAACATTTTGCAAGTCTCCCTCCATTTTCTGACCTAATTTTTGCCTTTTTTTTAGTACTCTGTGCACTTTATCACTGCTAACCAGTGCTAAAGTGCTTGTAGTCGCTCCCCTTAAACACTGTAAACTTGGCTCATACTCAATTGATTGGCATAGTTAATTTACTTTTAATACCCTAATATTGTGCACTAAATGTGTCCGGGCCTGTAAATTTAATGCTGCAAGTGGATCTGCAGCGCTGATTGCGCCACCTACATAATTAACCCCTTAACCCTACCTCAGGCCTGCTACTGCAGAGCCTGTCTGTGCAGTTTACACTGCCTCTTCGACCTGGCAAGTTAAACCTGGTCAGGCCTAAACCTTCCCTTTTTAAACATATGTCACATCTAAGGTAGGCCCTATATGACCCACAAGGCTGGTGCAATGTATGTACAATGTAGGACAAGTACTTTTACGTTTTACATGCTCTGGTAGTGAGAAACTCCCAAATTCGTTTTTCACTACTTCAAGCTCTATCTCTCCTATGTGACAGCATTGGGATTACCTTATTACATTTTATAAATGTAATTCACAATCAGGAAAAGATACGTTTGTCAAGTTTGATGATTCTGGACTCACAATTTAAAATCACATATTATGGTAAAATCAGATTTTAAATTGAAGTTCTGAAAATGACACTTTTAAAAAGTTGGCTTTTTTTTTTTTTTTTTAACTTTACTTTAGCCATTTGGCGCCTACTGCCTGTCTGATCACATCTGGGGTGGGGTGACAGCCGAGCTTGTGCATTCTAGACAGCCACACACAGGGACCTTAGGTGTGACATCCACAGTCTGATGGGCCATTCTAGGCAGGATGGAAGGGAGGGTCCGACACACCTGACTTGATGGTGTCCTGCCACACACAAAGGACTGCATACTCCCTTGTAGTGAGTCTGGAGACATGGTAGGAAGTGAGGTCCTCTGTGCACTTCAAATACCTTTCTAGGAAGTCCCCCTAATTCAAAGACACTACTGGGTATAAGTACGGGGCATCTGACACCAGCACGTCAGATCACTTCTGGACCTGTGGATAGTCTACCAGGAAGAAGGACTGTTGTGAAGCTACAAGGGCTGACACTCTGCTGAGCTGCTACTCTGCTGGACTCCTGGTTTGCTGAGCTGACCTGCTGCCTTCTTGCCTGGAAGTGAGAAGGACTGGACCTGAACCTCTACATCCCAGAACCAAAGTGACTCCAAGGGTTTGCTGGCTTGCCTCCTGTTTTCTGAAGTGTGAGGGACAAAAGACTTCAAACTTATCTTCCACAGCTCCTGGACCACTCTTCAACCAGCTCTTGACCCACCCCCAAGAGGCACCTCTCCACTCCTGGGCCCTTGGAAGTGTCTTTTGGCTCCTGAAATCAAGCTTTTGGGCTCTTTGCAACTGCAAATGGGACCACTCTCCCTGGAACTGCACCCCTCACCTGAAGAGTCAGAGCAAGTCACCTCAAGTCTGTCTCATCGCACAGCAAGTAGTCTGAAGTCTACCAAGCACACACCTAACAATCAAATAAGGGGCTCCCAACAGTTGTTATCCACACTTAACTTAAAATAGTATTCCTTGTAACTACTAACATCAACTGAATTCATCAAGACACTTCATGTCAATCACCAGCGGCCTCTCAAAAGTAATCTTGGATTGATGTACAAATTGTAATGTCGCATATAAAAGCATATACGTCTATGGTGGTCATTGTAGATAATTACTGATCATTTTGAGTCAGGTCAGTGCAATCCTTGCTGCAGCTCCTTTCATGATAAACACATTTTATACATTTTGCAGCTCCCTTTAACTTGTCTGGATACCTGGAGGTCCAACTAGGTCTACCCAACCTACTGAATTAATACCAGTTTCACCACTGAACTTGCCTTCATGAACAATAGCATTGCTGAAACGCCAATAACCTTCAGCAATTTTAATATGTCGAAACTGCCCAAGATCAGCGTGATCACACTTCTGAAATTATGTATACTACATCTAGTAGGAGCATGAGCATGTTGTAATTTTGCTATAAGGTGGGGTTCTAACACTTAACATATACATCAGTCTATGGCCTTATTAGGCTTGGCTCAAATTACAGAAATCTACAAACATTAAGGGGATGCACTTTCTCTTATTTGTAATGGTATATGACAAATGCATGCACTGTATGCTACTCGGAAATGAACTACTTTTTGATGGCGGTTTGTTGGCTCACATCAATAGTACGTTTGTGACGCCCGGTACAGAGGAAGGTAGGCATTTAACGACTGCAAGCCTCTGGCTTAGCCTTTAGCTGGCATACTAGGCATCTGGTGAAGGCCAGCTAAATGGGAGGCCTGGCATCCATTGATAAGCAATCCAAGCATTACTCAGGAGGACTTGTGGAGAAGAGCCAAGAGATAGAGCGAGGCACCACGCAACCTTTCAAGCAAAGCACTTGAAATATTTTCCTGGTCTGACTCAAGATAAGGCAGAGTAAAAATAACTGCCCAAAAGCCTTTGATAACCAGATGAAGCATCATAAGTCACAGCTAATATATATGCATTGCTGTTCCTAAGAGCTATGACTCACTCATTATCTTTGCAAATAAGTACTCGAATATATTTAATTGATTGTATTGGCTCGTTGTAGTCGTCCACTATAAAACTTTACGTAACCTGTTATCTCCCATCAGTTTAATTTGCGAGCACAAGGACCTACAACTGTGTTTTGTAGCCATCACAGATTCAGGAGTCTTGATGTAATTTCTTAGTTGGCGACAGTTTAGCCAGTCTGCGTATAAAGCCTAGAGCTGCATATGCAGCCTGGAAAGAAATAATAACTGATGTACTGCTCCTGGCACCTAGAGGTTCCCAGAAACAGGTTCCATTTAGCTAGTTTAAGTTATTGCCCAAAAAACATTTACAATGGGTCAAATAACACATTCTTCTCAATATCCCTACTTTTCAGAAATTCTCCTTTAGAAGATGGTTACAAATAAAGACCTGCAACCAGCAGTCAAATACCCAGTAGAGCAACCCCTCAAAATAGAGGGTCAGAGGCTAAAGAACTATTATTCAAGTAATACGCTCACATTCTTGTCCATGTATGCACATCTACCAATTCAGGTTACTAAACATTCAACATTGAATCCTTCAGTTGCAATGTGGACTAAAGTCAATTAACTCAACTCTCCAGTAAAATTACAACATTTCGTTTCCATAATGCTACAATAAACAAACGCCATGCACCATCCAAAGTAGCACACACCAAAAACCATAAACCTACATTAATCTCCAATGGCACAAAAGAGCGGTACAGAGTAGGCCACTATAAATCACTCTGTTAAGAAACAGAACCAATAATTTCAGAAGAAGTAACATCTCATTGAACAGAGCAAATAAACTCATTTTCCTGAAACGCCTCCATCTTCTGAGTGGAGTCCCATACAATTCATGCAGACAAACAAAGCTATTGGCACCCATCGGCTGATAATACTGCACTTGAGCTAGGTCCAAATCAACACAAACCATTGTGAAATTTAAAACATTAATATTGAAAGTTAGAGACAGAGTCAACACACTAGAGTCATTGCATACCCTTAGAAGAAATTGGCAATTCTCAGGTGTCTTTGATACCAACATTTAGACCTTTTGTATCAGTAGCTCCAGTATTTGCCAAAAGGCACGCTAGGTTGGATCAGAAAAAGATTCAACAACCTAAAAATCACTGAATCCTACTGAGCCTGTCAACCGTGGTCTACTGTGCAACTTCCTATTACTACGGAGATCAGTACTTGCACACTGTACATAAAGACATTATTTTTGTCATAGTCCCTCTCCTCCACCCTTTTTTTGCCTGGTTTTCATCCCGATAGGACTCTTCAGGATATGCTGCAGCTTAGCACCAGCATAAATTGTGCGTTTTCCCCCTAAAACAAGCACTGTGCATTGATTTCTCCAATGTGGCCTGCTTACCTTTCCATAAAGACAACGGTAGAAGGCATAAGAAATTGATCTCCGTCATGGATGTCTTAGGTGGGCTGTTGTGTATACATAGATGGCATAAATATATACTGGGCATACTGTACATTGAGAAAAGTATGCTCCAACAATGAACAACTGAAAAAAGTTATTTTCTGTGAATCTGTATTTTCATGTGTGGAAACTTTCTACAGCAGTCATTAAACATATTCAGTGGAAAATTAACTTCAAAAGAGTGTTCTCTGTGCTGCTTGAGAGTAAACTGTTTTAGAACTGGGTTGCATCTCATCTCTGCTCCAGCTCTGGATGGCTTGTTAAAGGCCCTTCTGTTAAAAGACACTTGGTTGGCCCCGGGCAGCACAAAAGGCAGGAAAGGGGACAAAACTTACCACGGATTAGCCACCTGAAGGGAGGGCAGGCCAGGTTTACAGCAAAAAAGGGATGCCTTCATAGTGCCTCACTTGAAGAGTAAATGCCAAATAGGGTTGTCAGGAACTCACAACCATTGATTTCCAAACCATTGTAAACTTTGTCTGCATAACCAGCAGGAGAAACAGCCAGCTTCATCACTAAAAGATAGGAGGACATCTCATATCCATAAATGAGTGGCCAGATGCAAGGCCAAAGCTCATCCAGGTGAAGAAAGGCTCAGTCCATTTTAGCTGTGGGTCTGCAGGAAGAATTGCAGAAAACCGAGAAAGGAAGAGCTGAAAAAGGTCATGGAAGCTTCAGGAAAGTAGCTAGGATTAGCTGTATGGAATTCTCCAGTTTCTGGAAAGTGTGCACAAAAATTGACCTCACCACCACCTCAGAACGGGACCAAGAAAAAAAAGAAAACCTTGAAGGAAGATAACTATGCCTAACCTCTCCAAGATGGCTCAAAGACTCATGCTGGCACCCTTTGATTGGAGCGGCTCTCCAAGGTTCAAGTGCTTGCTACAGGGACGCTAAAAGTGAAAGCACACCCGACTCTAAGAAGTCCCATTTGCCCACTGAGGACTGGAATCTGCAGAAGGGCCAACTGTAAACGACTTTGGGGCTGCAGTAGTGACCAGAGGAAGCTTTTCCATTAGTTGGAAACAGTAGGCCTTAGTTATTTCCCTCCAGAGGACCAGGACAAGGAGATGTGGGTTCTCCTGTGAGGGCACAGACTCAGCCACCAGGAAAGCAAAGGTAATCATGCTCAGAGCTTTTGACGCACTGAAAACCACTTATAAGGGACTCCGTGCCAAGGTATTTAGCCTTGTGGAGCCTTGCCTGACTTCAGCTTTCAGCATTCCCCTGCTTAAGGACCGAGTCTGAAGATAATACGATGGAACAGGGTGAGAAATGTGCTCCATTGCAGAAGTGACCTTGGTGGCTGTGAAATCCAACGTTATATCACTAGGAGCTTTTGGCACCAAAAGCAATGGTTTCCGCAGGAGATCGCTATTGTGTATGGGACTTTCCGTAACCCTCACAGGCTTCAGCTGCTTTCTTGTACCCCTGAAGTATTTGAAGCATCAACAAAACAAAACAAAAAAAACACTAAGACTCCATGATAAAAACTTTGACTGGTGTGACCTTATCAGATCCAGATTCATTACCGCTAGCTCAAAATCAAAGAGATCTCGGTCTACCAGAAACTGAGCCACTGATTAGCATTTTATTTTGCCTTTCTTGTGCAATTCATATCTTCAGCTCCCTTTATACCAGTGTTATTACTTTGGAGTATTTTTGCTCATTACGTTGGTTTGGGAATTTTATTTTGTTATTTTCTTGATTTTAAAACTGCCCTGCTGCTTGATCTTAACATGCAGTTACCAGGAAATCACCTGTTTCTTGTGCCACAACAGTGTTTGAGCAAAATGTACCTTACAACTGTGTTGACGTAAGCAAGATGTGTTTACTATATTGGTACAGTTCCCCCTCTGAAATTAATAACACGATTTCTGACAAAGATGCAGTTGAAGAAATTCCTCCTTCTGGACCAAATCAGGATCCACACTCCCAACATGATGGAGATGTCTTGGTTGCCACCAAAGACACCTTACTTAACAGAGTAGCTCGGGGTACACCTGTAAAACCAGTACTAAATGCCCTTTCACATCATGAGCCATTCAGGTCAACTATCGGTCTGCTCTGGCTGCGTGCCTTTCCATAAGCTTTGAATTATTTTCTTTAGACAAAAGAGAACAAAGTAGCGTCACTCCAGCTACCAGTCAACAGGATACCACATTATTAATCCAGGGGTTTTGTGTTACAAATTAGTATTATCAAGTGAGTCAATCCAGTGGGGTCAATTTAAGGAGTCTACAATTAGGACTCTGAAAACACATTATGTGGCCAATGTATAGAATGAGGTAAGAACTGGGAGAGAGGAAGTACAAAATAAAAACAGCAAAGCAAACAGGGTAGTGAGTGGTAGAGGAAGTGTTATGGGATTGGTCTGTAAAGAGTAGATGGTGGAGGGATTCCCTCAGAGATTGGCTGGTAACCAGCAGGTCACAAACGAATGACTTTGTTCTTCATCTGAAAATAGAAGAATGAGAGGGTTGGGGAGCAGGGAGTGTACTTGCCAGATCAGAGAGAATATGGTGTTCCAATTCCCTGGTGCATAGCAGAAGATCTATTCTATAGATATCTCCTTCCTGTACATTCTGGTCTTAGGTCTGTCAGTACCCCTGCAGGTGGGAGTGCACGTTACAAATACATATAACAATGCAACAGGTACTGTGAGTGATCAGAAATGGGGTCTTGTTTCCCAGGTATTGCGGGGAATTAGATTTCACCATCTTGCAGTGGGTGCAGCAGGCCTTCGAATGTGATGTGTGGCACACGGAGTTAAATTAATTGATCAAGTAAGGGTGTGATCTTGTCTAACTTCTGAAGACCTATACGCAAATGGGCACGAAAGCGAGCAAATCCTTGAGCTGGGGGCCAGTTGTCTGTTACTGCTGCCAATAGGGAACTAACTCCTTTAAACTTAAATTGTACCTTGAAACCTGGTGTCCTGATAACATGAAGATAGGTGGGAACTCTTTCAATGGAGCTCCCTAATGTTGATGATTTGTTCCGCACAATTGTTTTATTTTCTTGATTTTCACCTACAAACTGAACACACATTGCAACGCCAATAGGTCTCGCCTTTGGAATGTGTTTAGCCATTGTGTACACCAGTATGGCTGTTAATCAGCATGGCTTAAAGTTAGTGGCGTAGATTGGGGTGGGGTAGAGTAGAATGGGTTAGACTGGGGTACAGTGGAGTGTGGTAGATTGGTGTAGAATGGAGTGGGGGTATGATGGGGTAGATTGGAGTGGGGTAGATTAGCAAGGTAGATAGGAGTGGGGTAGAGTGGGGTAGATGGGGTGGAGTAAGTTGGGGGAGACTACAGTGGGGTACATAGGAGTGGGTTGGATAGGAGTACGGTAGGTCAGGGTAGTTTGGAGTGGAGTATATTGGGGTAGAGTGGAGTGGGGTAGATTGGAGAGGGCTAGATTGGAGTAGGGTTGGGTTGATTGGGGTAAGGTGGGGTAGACTGGAGTACAGTGGGGGTAGAGTGGTGTAGATTGGAATGGACTGTTTGGGGTATATTGGAATTGTGTAGATTGGAGTGGGGAAGTGGGTTGAATGCACAGAGGTAATATGGGGTGGAATAGGGTGGTTAGGAGTGGGGTAGAGTGGAGAGGGACATAAGGGTAGACTGGACTGGAGAGGGGCAGACTGGAGTGGAGTGCAGTGGATTGAGAGAGACTGGAATGGGGTAGATTGGAGTTGAGTAGACTGGAATGGAGAGGAGTAGATTGGAGTGAGGTGGAGTGGGGTAGGGTAGAGTGGGTAGATTATGGTAGGGTAAACTGGAGTTGTTTGGGGTAGATTGGAGTTGAGTAGGGTACATAAGCGTGGAATAGATTGGCATAAACTGTTTAGAGTGGTGTTGGGCAGATTGGGATGGGGTAGATTGAAGTGGGGTGGATAGGGTGGGGTAGACTGGAGTGGTGCGGATTGTATGGGGTAAAATAGATTGGAGTGGTATGAGTGGGGTGGATCGGTGTGGAGTGGATTAGACTGAACTGGAGTGGGGCAGTTTTGGGTGGCATATGGTAGACTGGAATGAAGTGGAATGAGGTAGATAGGGTTGAGAGAAAAGAGTGTGGGAAATTGGGGTAGAGTGGGGTGCAGTAGATTGGTTGGATTGGAGTGGGTAGGTTGGAGTGGGGATAGATTGAGGTTAAGTGGAGTTGGATAGATTGGAGTGGAGTCAAGATTGAAGTGAGATGAAGTGGGGGTAGAGTGGAGTGGGGTGGGGTGGATTACGGTGGAGTGGGGTAGACTGGAGTGGAAGTGGGGTGGGATGGATTGGGGTAGATTGGAGTGGAGTGGAGGGGTCGGAGTGGGTTAGGCTGGAGTGGGGTAGATTTGAGTGGGCTAGATTTCAGTGAAGTGGAATGTGGTAGATTTGGATACAGAGGACAAGAGTGTGGTAGAGTGGAGTGGTTCAATTGGAGTGGAATGGGGTAGACTGGGTGGATTGGTGTGCGGTAGATTGGAGTGGGTAGATTAGAGAGGAGAGGAGTTGGATAGATAGCAGTGGAATTTGGAGTGGGTGAAATGGAGTGGGGTAAATTGAAATGAGTGGGGTAAACTGGAGTAGAGTGTGGTAGATTGGAGTGGCGTTGGGTGGAATGGAGTTAAGTGGGTTGAATTGGGGTACACTGAAGTGGGGTGGATTGGGCTAGACTGGAGCAAAGTGGGGTTGACTGGGGTAGTTTGGTGCAGAGTGGGGTCGACAGATTTGAGTGGAGTGGTGTAGATTGGGTAGATTGAAGTGAGGTGGGGTTGATAGGGTTAGACTGTGTGCAATTGGATAGAGTGGAGCGGTGTAAAGTGGCATGTCAATTTGTGGAGTTAGAGGGTCCATTGGAGTGGTATGGAGTCCAATGGCGTGCCGTAGTGTCTTAGAGTGGAGTGGCATAGAGCGGAGCAGCATGTCGTTGAGTGGAGGGCCACAGAATGGAGTGAAATGGCACAGAATGGATGAGTCTAGAGTGGAGTAGCGTAGTGTTGAGTACGCACGGTGTGGTAGTGCACTGCCATTTACAGACTACACATTTTCAATCGAAATGACCATTTACACCGAAGTACAGTTTAACTGCACACCAACGATAATGTGTGCACATATCACCTAGTGATTTGATGTGTTTTGATCGTATTTAAATATTTGTTTCCACCACACTTAAGAATTACAAACAAATGTGCTTTATTTGTACTATTTCTGAAACATCTGCACAGTTCATTTTTTGTGTGCTAGAAAAAAAACATCCTACTGCTTCTCCCCTTACATGGATCCTCGGCAGGATTGTCACATAAATTCTCCCACTTTGAAGTCAGAAAAAAACCAGTAAACATCTAACTCCCTCAGAAGAGAAAGCTTGACATTTGACCTTTGTCTTTTAATGTAAAACAAATGTGACAAGATAAGAACAAGATTTAGAGGCCTATTTACAGAAAGCAAGTTTGTGGAATAATACAATAAAAAAAAGGTTTGGGCAACAGGCGGGACAAACACAAGCTGGACAGCATAAAGCAAAAAAAAACAGAAAATAAAAAGTTTGAAAATTTGAGTGACAAACCACAAAGCCAATGGTAAGCAACGGGGTGAATGTATTCCTAGGTCAAATTCCTGAATGTGCCAAAGATGTCTTTAGCAAACCACACAGCTATGCTGTCTGGTAGGCTTCAACCTAAAAATTACTGTTGCTCACTTCCAGTCAACAGCACCCGGTTATGTTGAAATGCTGTGCTGACAAAGTCCAGCTGCCTGGCAAGATCGCAGACATTGCGACATGTTGCTAACTACTCAAAGTAAATATTGTCCACTGACATTCAGTTAATCAACAAACATTGACAAGCCAATAAGTCTAGTCTTGGGAAGATGGTGCAAAGGTAATTTTGTTTTATTGCAAGCATTTGCCACAAAAATAGAATGGAATAATAACATACCACTATCTGAACATGGCTGCCATAGGCCTGTAATAAAAAAAAAAATTTAAGAAAGTGAACCTTCAGATTTGTATTTTTAACGGAACAGTATAACTGCTTGCAAGCAGGTGTTTCCTCTAGAACAGGGAAAGAAACCTATTTATGGGCGAGCACAAAGCGCTATGTCCCATTCAGTAATCTCTCTTTGGGCTTCCAACCACGCCCATGTTACGTCAGTCACTTTCATTGGTTTTTGGGCTTGCCTTTTAAAATCCGCTTGCTTTCACTTGTGAAAGGCATGCATACACCATGCCTTTTCCGGTGTTTAGCCCACCTACACAGCACCGGTAAACTACTAAAAACATACCAGGCTCGATGTTTTCAGCATGGTGTCTGGACTAATTTATCTGTTTGTTTTCCACGCAGCGCGATCGCGCTGCATTTTACATAGTGCGATCGGGCTGCGTTTTGTTTTTTCTTTACAACGCTAATAGCTCTAACTCAAGCAAATGCAAGACCCTTTGCATTGAAAATGCTTGTTTAGTTACCATGCACAAGACATGAAAATTGGATTCTTATTAATTGAAAGAAAAGGTTCTATTACTTTGAAGTAATGTAACTTGAAGGCATACTTTAAACACACAATGACAATCAAATAGGATTAGGAATGGAAAGAAAAAGCATTGGCAAACTAAAATATTCACCTGCTAGCCCTGGCACGGAATGCAGTTCTTTTTTTGACAATATGCACGTGTTACAGAAAAAATGTCAACACTCACAGTGCAAGTGATCCAATGGCTTAAGTGGTCTGACTGCTTAGTTCTACGTTGTACAGTGCAGTGGACAGAGGCGAAATGTAATTGACAGTTGAACAGACCAATGGATGAAGAGGCTTGACCCAAAACCCCTCTTTCTGTGTATTTATGTACGTGCTTTTGTAATTCATAAACTGTTTTAATTATATGCGGCTGGTGAGACAACTAAAGCGATGTCTAGGCCAGACCTGAAAAAGCAGCAAACTAACTGCCACCTAAAGGAGAGCCCCACAGGAAGTAAATAAATACTGAAAGGGCCATAGACTGAACTAGAACCCAGATAGGCAGGTTAAAAGTAGGTGTCTTAAACAGTACACCACATCACCTCAGCAACACAAATTAAATAAAGGAAACAATGTACAGCTAACACATGCTGCCCGCCAGACCCAATGCAAGTGAAAAAGGGTAAAAACAGCTACTTTTCTTAAAGAATAATAAATTCCCAAGTAACTACACACCTGAAGTGCAGAGTAATGTTGGAAAGGCTTGCTTACAACTTAAAGGGAAAGCAGAATGCTGAGTGCTATGTAAACAGTCAATATTCCTCTGCAGTAGAATGTTTTCTTACATTCACTGATCCATGGACATCATTTAGGGGTCGGAGCTGCAACCCTTGGCACTGCCTTTGCGACCCCCTGGCCTCAAAGGTGAAAATCTCAGTGCCAGGAACCAGGAGCTGCTCCTCCATGAGAGCGGAGGAACGTTGTCCCACTTAAATTCCCCCAGAAAAGCCCCAGAGATGAAAAATAAAGTGGTATTGTATTTTTCGTCAACACGTCCTGAACCAAGTGTCAGGACGGGGCGGGGCCTGATGAGTGACAGCACTGGTGGGCTGCCTATGCACGTATTTACAGTGCACAAGTCACTTTGGTTGGCCTTCTTACGATGGCCAGCCCGACATGTGCACTATAAATGTCTCAAACTAGCTGTCTTAGACAGCTGGGTTGAGAGCCTGCACAGGCCTCCAGAGTCCTTGGGAGCACCGAGAGAGGCCGCTCACTCCTAACGTGGCACTTCTCTCATGCTGGTTAACAGCATGAGAGCAGCGCCAGGATTGGTTAAGGGAGCTAGCTCGGGCCCTGGCCGTGAGGTCACGAGAAGACTGGAGCGAGGAGGACGTGTCTGCAGCAAGCATGGTAAGTAACTTTTTGTTTATTTAATTTATGTATTTGTGTTATGTATTTATTTTATGCACCCATCCATTTGCCTGCCCCTCCAATCGCCGTACTTGCCAGGAAAACAGTGTAAGCTTGTCCTTGTGGGCATTGGCTGAGGCCCTACTCTATTTTCTGTCAATTTTGTATTACTCTAATATTGAGCAATAGAATATTATTCACTATTACAGTCATAAAACTGGAGTCCAATTAGCTGGAAGATTACCATCCATGGCAGCTAAGAGAAGTAAAAAATGCTTTTAAATGTGTGTTGTGTGCGTGCTTGAGTGTGTTTAAGGGAGGGAGAGAGAGAGAGAGAGAGAGAGAGAGAGAGAGAGAGAGAGAGAGAGAGAGAGAGAGAGAGAGAGAGAGAGAGAGAGAGAGAGAGAGAGAATATCTTTGTGCACGTGGGAATATGTGTGCGTGTGGAAATATGTGAGGGAAAGTGGAAGTCAAAGGGCGTGTCACTTTAATATTCCTGCCATTCTGGTGACTTGACAGCCATGCAATGATGCGGCTGTTTTACTAGTTTTTTTTTTTTTTTTGAAACACAGTAAAACTATGCATTTTACCACCATTATTTGCTATGACACCGCCCATCCAAGCACATACATTTCAGGGAGCCACAACGTTACAATGTTACAAACACTTTGTAACAGCAACTTTAAAAGGAGGTGGAAACAGACCCATAGTCCAGGCACAATAAATCAGCCAAGTTTAAAGTTGAAATAAAGAGCACAAAAGCGCCCTTTGAACCCGTTACTATCACTGCGGATTCGCGGTCCTTGAGTAAGGAGGGGGCTGCGCTAGAGGATGCTGGACTCATTTTAGCCATTAGAAAAAAGTTCAACAAATCCTGATGAAGTGTTACTAAAACCCTGGAAGAGCCGCTATCCTTATCCACTCACTTGCACGTTGTACACGGGGTTCCTCGCTCCCCCCTAGCCCTCCCACAGAACGCAACACGCACACAGCTACTTCCAACAAGGTAAATACCGGAGCAGGCCTCTCCTAACCACACTGGCTTACATATGAATGGCGGTACTAAGTGCACATTGGGCAGCGCGTACTGAAAGGTCGAGCAGCTTTTACAGAGAGTTATTGTGGCTTTGAAGTCACTGGGCGGCGTGTCTGCACAGTACAGGAAGCCTGCAAGTGCTGGCATGCCCAGCGGCCCACAACAATGGCATCACCGCGAGGCCTGGCGCTAACATGGCGTCTATATCCAGGCAACGCCTCAATGGCCGTCAACAAGACTGCAAGAGCGCGTCTCTGCTATCGGGTCAGTGGGAAGCACACATTACACTCCACGCAGCAAACACTGCTTAGCCACTGTACAACGAGAAGAGCCGACACAGCAACACCACCGAGGCAAAGTCCACCCTGTGCAGCATGTATTACCAATACAATCAATACACCCACAATCCTCCCCCTGTGAAGAAGGGTTGCAGGTTCAGGGGTAAACAGAAGTCAGTGCCTCGCAAGTTTGGGAACGCAGTGCAATGTTGCACTGGGATACCTTCATACTGGCACAGTACATACATCAGAACTCGTAATCAACTAAATCACCAAAAAGAACACATTCAAAGCAATGTACACAAGAGCCTCTCTACGTAACTAGGATGATTCTGTATTCAGCTATTTCAGAGAATCAACACTGCATAGACGTGTATTCCACGGTCGCCACCACCGTCCAATGATATATTTTACCCAACATTGATGGGTACGGCTCGAGTCTGTAAAAAGCGGAATCAGCCGTTTTTCATCCTTTATGTAACATGTTATTGATGACAGCAGTCGGTTCTGGGGACAGATGCCGCATCCCACTTGTTCAAGAATATAAATTCATATTCAGCACGCCTTACGCCCTGATGAGACCCGCAGAGTGACACATTTGGGTCAAAACGTCTACATTTTGCATTGGTTGTCTACTGATTATTATAATAGGGTTTTGAAAAATTATGCTGGATTTCTTCTGTTATGTATTGTCTGGCAACCCGGGGAATATTTATGTATCAGATTCCTAAATTCATATATTAACTACTTTGAGCACCGTGCCGTCTGCACTACTGTTAGTTCAATGTTAAGTGACTGACATGTGAATGCAGAATCTTTCCGGTTGCATAGACAGCATATTGTGTACATCTGCTTGAATCTAGTTGGTAGGGTTGATGAACTCTTGCGGTTTTCGATATATGCATGTACTTGGGTCAAAAAGGCCCACAGAACCATACTATCTTCCGAGAAGTCTGGTTCCGCTTCAGGTATAAACTTTCGTTCTGTGGCATATCACTGCTCTCCCCCTTGGTGTAACTTAGGCTGAGCAAAGGATAAGGGACCAGAATTATAGTGAAGGGAACAGAGAAAGCTGCCTCCAGGCGAGATGGGTAGGGTTCCCTTACCCTAGTGTTGGTATCGGAGCACATTGTGCCTCACTAACAATCAATGCTACAGGGAAATAGAATACCTGGGGCAAATTGATCAGTAGACTCCCAAAAGGAAAGACATCTTCTTGTCACACCTGTGCCACATGAACAGAACAAATCACAAAGGGTAAACCAAATGGAATAAAAACATGTATAAAACAAGCAAAATCAGTAGGAAGCAAGCATGATCAGGGCAACAGTGTAGTAAATTATATACATAAACCAAGCATTTACCACACCACCTCCAAAATATTACATGCCTTCTGCAGAAGGGCATTCGCTTTATTTTATTGGCAGCTTTAAACAAAACAATACCATGGATAGAGCACAGTTCATAGGTGGGGCCCTTGGAGAGCAATAGAGATAGGTCACAGATCGATCATACAGCTTGAGGACACCACCCGCATCAGAGACCTTGGGAGGCTGTGCAAACTGTAGGGAAGTGCCTTGTCCCCGATCCAGCAAAGGCGGCAAGGTAGAGATAGGTAGAGAGGAGTGGGGGGGAGAAGTGCTGCAGAGGGCATGCTAAGGCAAGCCTAATTAAACAAGTAACTAATGAGGGTTGTGCCCTGTAGCTAATAAGGTACCAGGAAAGAAGATAAAGTAGAACAAAAGGATGCCCTTAAAGAACTGGTCAGAGAATGAACAGTGACATAAAAAGTTTTGATGAGACGTCCAAGGAGAGTTACCTGGTGGTGTTCCGTGTGAAATGCTAGTTGATAAGGTGAAAAGTCCCTAAGACAAAATCTGAATGTCTCCAGGGAACCTCAGCCAGGCAGACAAACTGTCCAAGTATGAAACTGTAGGACCCTCTCAACATCCAGTCCCACAATCCCGACACTCCTTGGCACCTAGTGAAAAAGCAAAAGAGCCTTACTTGCCCTGTGGGCTGGAGCAGAACGTCTCTGATGAGACTGCGCAGGGACTACAACTGCAGATGCCACACAACACAGAGCAGGAGGTAGGGGTTCACAGGTGCCTGGAGAAGGTGCTATCCATCTTTGCAGGGCTACTTCTCAGGTAGACTGGACTGCGGACATGGTTGGTCCTAACTGACCATGCAAGCACAACTGTAGCAGCTCTTAGGTCCCAGCCCAAATGCACTGACTGGAAAGAGAAACTCTTGGAAGAGAGAAAACCTTGGGCAGGGGACTCCACCTATGTGCTCCACTTTTCAAAGAATGACCATCTCCAGAACAGACAGTCCAAGGAAAAGGCGAGATTTGCACTTCAGTGAGTGAAGAACCACCACACCACATCTCCAAACGTTTACAATGGGTCAGTAGACCACCCTTCTAAAGGTGGGACGGGGTAATCCTTCACTCTGGGAGGATTCTGTGAGGACAGAAGACTACCTTGCATCAGGGCCCCAATCCAAAGCAAGCAGCCAGCTCTTCCCTATTCATGCCCAGCTCTAAATGTAGCCCAGTCTTTTCTGGATCCTATAAAAAAAAAAACAGCTATTCCTAGTAGTGTAGTCCATCCAGTGAACAGGATCCTGCATTAGGACGGAGGAGTGCCACCTGTCTGCCACAAATGACCCCCCCAGAGATGAAAAATAAAATGGGAATAAAGATAATTTATTGCCATTTTATTTCCCATCTTCCCGTCCTAAACTGAGTGTCAGGATGGGGCGAGGCTGTGCATGGTTTAAAGTGTGCATGTCTTTTTGTCCGGCTGTCTTGCGATGACCACCCACACATGAGCATTATAAACATCTTTAACCTAGCTGTCTTAAGAAAACTGGATTAGAGAAAGCACAGGCCTCGAGTGCTCTTGAGAGCGCTGAGAAAGGCCGCTCCCTCCAATACTAGCACTTCTCTCATGCGGACTGCCAGCATGAAAGCAGTGCTAGGATTGCTTACGGGAATTTGCTGGAGCCAAAGTAGACCAGAGCGAGGAGGACGTTGTGCAGCAAGCAAGGCAAGTGTTTTATTCTTTTTATTTACACACACCATTCACCTTGCATGCATGCACGCACCATCACCACATTTGCCCGCCCCCTCGCTCTGCCTACGTGTCAGCTGCCGCTGCCAGTGAATACCGCTACCAATATCTGTTCCTGTCTGCAGACTGACTGCTCAGCAGCACTGGAATGCATTAGATCTTACATAGAGAGCACATTCTTTAGCCCGTCACAGCTGTGCTTTGCCTGGGGTGTCCCTACAGAATTCACAAACTACGATAGGGGAGAATCCCCACCCCCACAGCTACTAGTCCTTGAGGCGAGGAGGCCATGGATGCCAAAGGTAGGACAATACTTAAGTGATTTGCAACAACAAGGACACTACTGAGAGTGGTAACTATTTTTTTCCAAGTTAGTGCCCCACTGAGTGATGCTCTCTATAGGTTCACACAACTATAGCCCTGTAATGGCAGCATTTTGGCATCCAATTAGAGCCCAAACGCTCCACATCACTGCAAATCCATGCAATTCACTTAGAGCACTACAATATGGTCAAAGTTATCATCAATGGGTAAGCAGACAGTTATTCTCTCGAAAGATGCAATACATAAATCTCCTCTCCTGAACATGCCACACAGTGCCTATTAGACAGGGAAGCCGATTGCCATTCATGTTACACGAACTAGAGGGGGCACAGTAAAAAAAATATTATAATAATAACTTTTTGAATCCCAAGAGGAATTTAAAGGGGAAGACCTTTCTTTTTTAAGGCAAAACCGTGCTGCTAATCTCAAGGGTGAGAATTTGTTCAATCCGGTGCCAACATAATGTGGGCGCATACCAAGGGAGATTGTTAAAATTTTGCGGGATGGTGTTCAGAACTTTGTCAAGGGCTAGTGAAGGGCACACGCCTTGGGTACACACGGGTGGAAGGATCCCCCTCTATGTTTAGTCAGGGGATGCTGCCCCCTTTAGCCGAGAGAGGCTAGGTGATGCAGTAATCTCTGCGTTATGAAGCTGCACACTTGCAGCTGAGCACTCTGCTGCAAAGACATCAGCTCTGAGTGTCTTTCAGACACGCTGTCCTTTGTTAAACAGCCCAATCACAGCAGTGGGGTACAGCTGGTGCTGTGTCTAAATGCCCAAACCCCTGTAAGCCGTCACTGTCCTGGGCAGCATAGATTCTTGAGCCTGCATCTACTAAAATGAGCACATTGACCATGAGATGCAAACACTTGCATTTTAAATGCCCTCTCTACCTCCCCCCCACCTCCACCTCCCTTTATATTTGATCACACTGCTCCTCAGGACCACTGGAGTCCAGTTAGAGCAAGGGCAGGGACACTGTCACAGGTCCAAAGTAGATCTGGGACTTTTATAATGAACAATTTTCACTATACAAACGAAATTGCAGAAAACATATTAGCCATAATAAAATTTACGAATGTGATTCAGTTGGGGCGTGGAGAGTGAAGGAAGGCATAAAACAACAATTTCCATTTTATTTTGCATTTTAGACTGCTGTCAAGGTGCTCCTTGTTATATGCGATACCTCCAGTCAGTATTAACGCTTGAACCAACACCATATGGAGTGAAAAATCATAGCGGTCAAAGAAATGTTGGTTAAAAAGCAGAGAATGTCTGAAAGTGGGTCGTACCCATTTTGAAAACTGACTTTTTTTCACTTGCAAAACTTGTTGCTCTCTACCACTGAAGGAATGATTCAAGAAACATTTGTCTGGAGTTGCACAGCACAGGCTGCATTAAAAATAGACTATTACTGAAGAAAGTGTTCTTATGCACTGCATTTACCATAATGCACTGGGGCAAACAGTGCTGGGATGTGAGGCAGTGTGCTCCCACCAGCCTTCTGTTTGAAAAGGCCCCCTTGAGCTACTGAACTGGCGAGCTTGTGTTGATGCACTTGTTCCCAGTGATTGGATCAGAGATCTGGGAAGACTTTGGGCATCATTTCCAGCACCCCCAAAACGACTTGTTGCTCTCCACCAATGATGTCTAGAGTTGCACAGCACAGGCTACTCCAACAAGGGTGAGTGAAGAAAGACTACTACTGAATTAAGTGTTATCATGCACTACATTTATCAGGCTGCATTGGGGCAAACTGAGTGCTGGGATGTGAGGCAGTGTGCTCCCACTCCTCTTCTGCCTATTACTACGGCAAGTGTTGAAAACTAAGTTTACAAAATTTCACTAGCGAGAACAAACATGCACTACACAGTTAGGCAATGTTAACAGAGGCCTTAGTGAGGTCAGTAGAGAAAATACTGTGCAGGACTCCGGCATAAACCAACATAGGCAGTGTCCAGGCATTGAGATTCACCTACACATTTGTAACCTATTGAGTCAGTGTTACTTGGTGACGTCCAGCCACCTCTTAAGTAACTACACCAAAGTCAGACACACCCCTGCCAAACTTTTTGAAAATGTTTTGAACGTAAGCACACTATGCAATCACAGTCTTGGTTTTGCACCTTCCCACATGTGAGAACTAGCACTGAGGCTGCATCCTTTGCCTTTTTTTTTTGTAAAGTTATTACAATTTTTGCCCTGGATAAATATTAGATCAATTGTATGGGACGTGTTAGCAGGTATTACATATATTCAGTCTTTGATATCGTGCGGTTGTTATGAAGGATCACATCTTCAGGGAAAGCCTGCAAATACACCAAGGTTTCCATCAGAGGAGGCAAATGTTTAGGAGTCAGAAAGAAAGTAGGAATAAGTTTTAAAAAAATGGTGTAAATGAGCAGTGAAAACAAAGGATCTCGGTTTGAGCAATTTATCAATAGGGACAGTATCGTCACCCCCTAAAAGACACAATAGGACAGTTACCTTTTAAAGGAAGGAGAAGGGTCTGGGGCGTCGTTAGCCTAAAGATGGTTCGAAAAATGTAATGAGGTGATGATCTTTCCAAGAGAGGTAGTGTAAATTTGGACATGGAGAGGGTTGTGAAAAGAGACGTGGGTGACCCCACACTGGGTAGCGGTGCCTTGAGTGCCATGCAGCCTGAGAAACAGCCGTCCACGAGTAAAGATACGGTTCATTTGTGAAGTGGGTCTACGATGTCTACAGAAGTGAGAGAAGATGGAGTAAGACTGACTGTGTCGAAGGCACCGAATAGGTCCAGGAGTATTGGGGCAGAGGAACTCAGCGGTGATGTGCAGTGGTGATAGAGCTGGTTGGAGAGGGGGAGGTGGTTAGTGTAGGAGAATGGGAGACCATGAGCAACTTGTTAAGAATGCTTCACCATTTAGGGCCATTTTTATTTTGCTTCGAAAGCAATTTGGCTAAATGTATTACAAAGGCGGAAGAAACAGGAGTCCCTTACAATTAGTTTTCTAATAGATGGAGCACACGCTCGTGCATTTTGCCAGCACCCTCAGCTTCGGTATACAGTCTGTCAACTGGACAGAGTATTCCTTAACCTGGCTTCAGGGCAAGCAAGCACAAACACGAAACAAAATCTAATCCAGAAATGATTATTCCTACTGTTGAAATATTAATGTAATGAAGCAAGCAAACAATCGTGATTAGCCAAGAAAATAATCAATGTATCACTTATTTGGAAGGCAATATCAGACGTCTCTATTTCAGATCATGCACCATTGCATGGTGCTTTCTCACAGCCAAATGACAGAGGGGGTAACTGGGCTATTGTCATAGTAATTCCAAAGATGCATAATTTTTTAGGGGTTGTGGTGTCCACGAAATGTTGTAAATTACACCACTGCTTTGTCCTCTGTATTCACTGGTTAATAACAGCTATTCCTCTTCTGCATGTTTAACAAGTGACATTCAACTGTCATCCCACACATGCATTTCCAACAGTACTGCACACACAGCATCTATCCTTGGGCAGGAGGTCGAGAATAAGGCATCTAGACAAGGTTCCCATTTCGACAATGACATAGGAATCAAAAGTTCCACTTGTATCCTGCAGATGAAAAGCTAGGACTAACAATGCTGGCATTGATCAGACAAGTCATCAAAGAACATTTCAGCAACAAAATGTAAATGAGATTTGTCTAAGAGCACTCGGTGAGAGCAAATGCTGTGTTTGGCACACATGACCAAAACTGACTCACCGCCTGGTTGAGAACATTCTGAAAATGCCAAGTATCAGTGTGATCTGAAACAACTTGGCAGGGTTCTTGCCGATTGTTTTCGCTGCAGTTTTCTTCAGCTGGCATGCCTGGCAGAGTCACGTCTTGCTAGTGGCTCACTTCCTGCAGCCGGTTAGGTGTCCCATACTGTGCCACATGAAGTGTCTGAACAGCCAGGCGGAGACAGCGATCATTAAATAATGTGACATTAACTAGCCGCCCCAAACCTCAAAATGTCATCCAGGGGATAGAATTCCAAAGCGTTCTTCCCCGTCCAGGAGCAAATAAGGAGAAAACTAAGCCAACAGTCAAAACAGTGCAGCTGTCACGTCATATGTGTGCTCGCCTTCAGCCCAGCAATTACTGTGTGCATTAGAAACTTGAACACGTATGCATATATCCATGCACAACAGAAAAAGTGTATTGTTAGGATCTAGACCTATATGTAGCCAACAACCTAGAACATAGGCACACAAAAAAAAAAAACAAGGAATGTAAAAGACAAAGGTATGTCAATGAAATACCTTAATATAAATCTATGGTTTCAAGTAAACCATGTCATAAAGGAAAAATTACGCTAACGGAGTAAGGCAAACCCAAATTTCTCCAAATCTTCAGACACTGCAGAAGGCATATCAGAAATGACAATATCTACATGAGCTAGCACTATGCTAAAGTCCTCTAAGAGCTAAGCTAGGTGCTTCAAAAAAGATGCACACATGATAGCTGAGGAGTCACCTTCTGGATGGCCTGTTGTGCAAGGTCTGCAAATACTGTGCCTTTTGGGTATCAGGGTACAATCACATTTAAGGAAAGAGGGTGGGATGCTCCATTAAATTGATGAACCAAGGGCTTGCCTGAAGGTGCAGTCTTCACAGACCTTACTGAAATTGAGATGGATGATTTTATCAGAGCGATGGTTCAAGCATTTTAAATCTGGGCCTTCGACCTAAAAGGCAGAACCTCTGTGCTGGATACTTCTGAATTTGGCTTAAGCATGGCTTGGATACCACTGAAGGTCATCAATGATCTAATTGTAGGTACCACTGCATGACAAACACCAATTTCATCTCCAGTGGTGCACACGTAGTTATGAATAGGGTCACAAGCAATGCAGAATTAAGTCAGTAATGCTCTGTTAAGAGTCATATTAAATAATCTTCAATAGTAATTCAACACATTACACTCAGAGCTAAATGTAACAGATTTAAAGTACGCATTTTAATGTGTTCGTATAACTAGCACTTAAATGTTCCAGAAAAGGCTCTATTCTTACAATATTTTTATTATATTAAAATTTTCATTCAATGATCTTCAATTATCTCATTGGATGCAAAAAAACAATTATTACCCTGTATAACTGAAAGGCAAAAGTGCTAAACTTTATTTCCACAAAAAATAAATTGAGACAATTAGGTCTGTCAGCAACATTTTCACCAATTTTCAAGGCCTCTTAGAGTAATCCTTTGTTTAGTTCAAGTGGGCTTGATCCACATCGCTTCTACAGGAATAAAACTCACTATGTAAAAAAGAGTTCCATTTAGACGGATTGTGATTTATGTGGCGATCCTGTAAGTCTGGCAAAGATCTGCCTTATCTGACCTCCTTTCAACAACTGTGTTGTAAAGCGTCTTTGTTCAACATAATAAATAAAAAGGTACCCTTGAAGAGGGTAGTCTGTTCAATTGTCTGTACTCCATTGAGTTGTGGAGACTTGCGTAAGTCACTTTCCAAGGAAAGTTATAATAGCAGGGCTGCAATACTGAGTACGTAACCTACAAAACTGCTTGCCCCTATAGGCATTCATACATCATGCAAACTGTTAAAAAGGACAAGCACAGGTCCAAATTAAGGAAGGCGTGGAACACACAAGTTTATTACAGCACTTGGCAAAAGTAGGTCTAAGGCCTTAACCCTCAGGTTTCATTGTTAATGAGATGCACATATTACTATACACCTGTTTTCTCGTTACTATTGTGAGTTGAGCCATGTTTGTAGCGATGGGCATTCACAGAGGTGGATGCTGGACCCCAAACTAAGTGGGTCACTTATACAGACATCCATGTACTGTTCTCAACTTGAAGAGTCTCTTAGAAATAAGATACAGATTTTGTGACCATCAGCAATAACTCTATTTTTCATCAACACTACTAGGCTAATCCAGCTTGAGTGCCTACCTCACTTGAACAAAGAGGCTATGGCCATATGGTCAGCTAGAACGCAATCCGCATCAAAATTAGCAAGTGTATGGCTACGTTAATCCATAGAAGTGGTGAAGAATTGTGATATTTGTCAAGTTAATATTCATCTGCTTGGAAAACCTCATGGCAATGCAGCTTTAAACAATATCAAGGGCTCCCCGCTTTAAGGTATGTGCACCCCAATGGGAAGCACTGCAGTTATGGCTCAATACTTAGTTCTAGCCTGTGTTACACTTGTGTTCACATATGCACTCTTCTGCCGAAACTCCATGAATCTTTACATCCTAATATTATCTCATTATAATCTAAATATCTCATTATAATGTTAACTAATCATTCTAATCTCATTTTTCCTGAAATCATGGGATTCCTTTTAATTACCATCATAAAATAAGGTACATTAGGCACTTCCAGGGACAATGGAGGATGTCATCTCTAATTTTATTCTGGATAAATTTAGGGGCACCAGGCAGGGATGCTCCCGGTCACCCCTGTTATTCATCATGCACTGAACTGCTGGTGGAGAGGTTCCAGACGTAAGGCATGGACAGGGGCATCGAGCTGGAGGGTTCGGCTCATGCCATCTCATCGTACGCGGACAGGTTCGGCTACTTCTTGAAGAATTTGCCCTGTACTCTGCCTCAGACTAAACTAGAGCAAGACCTTTGTGTTCCTGGAGGTTGACGGAGCGTACCGCCCCACCCTGGGCTCTATGCACTTTTAAATATCTGGGCATCCAGATCCTCTACAACTTGAAGAACCTCCGAGAAGGAACCCAAGGAAAGGCCTAAAGATCTCTTAAAACCTGTGTCTCCTACTGGCGCTCTCTCAAACTACCTATAAGGGCACGCATAGCACTTTCTAAAATGATCATGCTCCCACTACTCCTTTACTTCTTTGTAAACCTACAGGTGAGGGTTGGAGTGGCCTGGTTTCAGAAACTCGATGTGCTCCTTAGAGAGGTGATCTGGGACGGAGGAGGCATCATACGGTTGCATTGTGTACCCTTTGCCGCCCCCCACTGAAGGGAGGGCTGGGGTACCGGACTTTGGATAATATCTTTGGCAGCCCAGCACCAATGGATAGCAAAGTGGATGGATGGATGGAGCGAGCCTACCAGAACTTGGCTGGGTGGGCACTGAACCCAACAAGGAATATTACTGGCAAAGCTACTGCAACACGTAATGTGGAGCCCCCCTACCCGGGTATTCTGTTATCCACGACCCTGACTTGCTGGTGAAGCCAACTACGAAGCACTTACACAGCACCATCCTATGCTCCTGACCTGCCTTTGTTGGACCTCCCCCACGGGGACCTCCTCACCTTCTTTACAGCAGGACAATTGGACACATGGAGGGAGGTCAGGTTGGAGATGTGTGTGACTGCTTTCAGGAAGTTGCTCCGATACCTCTTAGGGACTTGCCAGAGCAAACTGGCCTGCCGTTAGGTCAATTCCTTACATATGAAGCACTTGTTCATGCCCTTTGCATGCAGTTCTTCAGCTTCGAATGGCAGCCACCTGGTTGTGTGGTTTCTTAGGGCACTGAATGGCCTGGCCATGAAGCCACTGGATGCCCTTTGGACATGCTGGATTGTTGACTTGGGCTAGGACCTGACCGATGTAGAATGGGATAGACTGTTGGAATACCCTCAAAGAATCTCCAACAGCTTGTGCCTTAAATACATACAGTACAACTACACTCGTAGGACTTACCTCACTCCCCACAAGATCAGGACTATTTATGGTTGAGACCCAAGGGGACACCCCCGCTGTGGGATGCTGGACTCTCACTTAGGTCATATTACCTGGGGATGGCCCTGGCTAACTAGGTTCTGGAATGAGGTCATTTTGAGGCTTAACAAAACCCTAAGCAGAACGATGGCCACACTCTTGAAGTTTGCCTCCTGGGTCTCTTCCCCAGACCGACTTCCAAGAAGGTGGGGAACAGATTTGTGGATCTGGCACTGGGTTTGGCCAAACGCCGCATGGCCATGGCCTGTAAGTCACGGAGGGGGTCCTAGCTTGGAAACCTGGGAGAAAGTTGTTACGCTTTTGACCTGGGTGGAGGAGAGAGCTCTATCACAGGAGGAGGCACAGGGGCTCAGGCGTCGACCCATTGCACTCCGGTGGACAGAAATGGTAGATGAATGGGAAGCCCCGGGACTACGGATGAGTCGACGTGGAATGAGAGCAGAGAGCTGGCTGAGAGGACGTGACCCACCTACAGATGGGGTACTGGACCTGGTGGGATCCGGTGAGCAGACAAACTGGGGACTCCGAGGGGCGGCCTTGGCTGGAGGAGTGGCGATCCGGGTGTAGTGCTCTGTGGCCTCCATCTTGGGCCAGTCATGCACACTTTCTCCCCTTCACCCGAAGCCCGCATCACCCTCATGGGTTCCGACCCCCCCACTTTCCTACATTGGATACTGATCACACACTCCATTGCAAGACTAGGACATGCATGGACAGTTACAGTTTGTACGTTATCTTGGATGTTTCATTCTTATTGTTCACGCATACAGATCTCCTCATAGTGCAGTCACACCCCTATCCTCCTAGGAGAGACCGATTGCTACTGATTACATTATGAACATTAGTAGGGACTGTGGATAATGTATGTAAATAGGAAAGACACCTGCCAACAGGATTATCTTGGCAACCTTTAATGTACTAAACATGTGTTAAATGTATACTGTGCTGCTGTGCTTAGGAAACGGCTATTAAAACATAAGTGTTAAAAAAAAAAACAAATCTGTATAAGTGTTCAGGAAAATGTACTCTATTTTATGGTTTATTTATTGCTCTCAAAAAGTTACATGCGGCTATACTTACCATTAAAATGCCTATCTTCTTTTACAGTGTTTGAGATCATTTTTCCTTGAACAAGTGTATTGAGTTTGAATAACCCCTTTGCTTGCAATAGGATTTTTTTTTTTAACATCTTCTAAAACCTTTGTCGAGATACAAAGATATAATGAAATCAAACCATTCTACTAAGCCTAGCCCTGAACCTTACCTTTGACCTTGCTGTTATCCTCGCCCTAACCCGTTCCATTTTTAGGTCCCATCTACAAAGACCTATTGTCTACATTACAATACGAAGAGTGGGCTTTGTTAGCCGATGCTCAAGACTGGATGAAATTCTTGGCTACTGATATGATGGCTTTCCTCCCCATCCTTTTACTTGCTCTGTCCTTGGAGCACTGTTGCTTTACATTTCTTCTGATTGAATGAGTTATAATTTCCACTGCTGAATTCAAGGTATTAATTTTACATTCAGCACTTGACTGAAGCATGTCTTTCCCTCTAGTTCCGATTCCTCCATTATCCTTGTTCACAACACCTTCACCATTTTTTAATTGCTTAACATTACATTTCTTTTTTCAAGGGCCCACACTATCTGCTTCTAACACTACCACACGCCTATCAACCTATTCAATGCTCACCTGTTCCTCGCCTTTTGACTGACTATTTAATTTTTTTCATTTTTTTTGTTTTGTTTTGCAGGCCTGAAAGCTGCAAATTGCTACTAGATCGCTCGCATCTTTTGGTGCACTTTGCACATTTACTTTTTTATTTTTTATTTACCCATCTAAAAGGGCAGCCAGCCATACTGGAACAGTAAATCAAAAATGCCAAAATGGCCACCTTTGTGTCATGATGCGTGCACAAACAGGACAGCCATCTTCCAGTGGATTTTCTTCCCTTTATAAGAAAAAGATTTCAGGATGGCTGCCTATGCATAGTGACGCACTGGCAATAATCTTGGCATAATTTTTATCATTAACAAAATGAAAGACCTTTCCTAGAAAGGCGCTATGTGGATACGTATTATGACATATGAGAGGGCTATTTTGCAAATTCAATTTAATGTTCCAATATATGCCCAGAAGCTATTTTAGAACAATATTTTGAAAATAAAAATAGTGTGTGGATGCACCAATGCATACAAGCATTGGCAAAGCCAATGGGTCGGATCTCGCCTTTTAAAGGTGTGACTAATTGGCTTAACCATTGCTTGCTCTTAATTGTTTCTCTAAACATAATTCAAACCCTGACACTACCCCTTGGATTGACTGTAACACAGTACCAGCGTCATCCTTACCCTTAACTCTGGCCCCAAATGTAAACTCAGTACTTTCCAAACCTAAATCAAAGCATAAACGTGTTCCTATGCCCCTTCCTGCTTCTAAAAGGATCCTCATTCTCAGTCTTAACCCAAATTGACCCTGCCCCAAATCTCATTGTAACGGTAAAGAAATGTAGTTACAATAATGGTTTTAAGTCTTTTTTCAACTGCAGGTCTATCCACAATTTAAATAAACTGTGGTTAACTGAATCGCAGTCCCGCCTCATAAAAGAGGAGGCATCCTGCATTTTCTGAGGGCAAGTGATAAGAAACCAATAACATGAGCCACTCTTCCTCAGGCTACCAATTCAGTCAAAGGGACGTGGATGGATACATGCAACCAAACTTATAATGCGCATCTTGCAACACAAAAGCTTTTTGGCACCGTGCCCATGGACAAGTTAATTATCACACATTTTAACAATAATTTCCCAAACATTCATAAATATTAATCCTAAAAAGGTTAAGTTAAAATGATTCATACCTCTAGACAATGTAATATTTGTTGGTTTTGGAATCATAACCAGTTTTTATACATTTGGCCGTTTACAGCAGAGATTATTTTGAATAAGTGCAAGAACAAATTACTTGAAATGGGACTAAACTCTGCAAGGCTTTTACACATAATCCTCAAACAGGATATAGGTTTAAAGGCATAGGAAGAAGGTGACATCGAACACAAAACATGCATCTCAAATATTTGCTGAGTAGGGTGCCGTTTACAAGGGTGGTCTCCGCCAGGTTGGATACTCACTGAGTGAATGCTGCTAACAAAAGGTTTCTAAAGTGGCTGCTAGAATAGGTCACAAAAGAATAACAGACAAGGTTTCCTTGTCATTCAGGCCAAATCGTTGGCTCGAACTAACTGTTTTAGGGGGAAACTTTCAAGCGCTATCAATTGGCTGCAAGAGGGCACGTAGCGCAGTACAAACTCAAAGAAAC
The DNA here is from genome assembly GCF_031143425.1 of Pleurodeles waltl. Classification (NCBI taxonomy): domain Eukaryota; kingdom Metazoa; phylum Chordata; class Amphibia; order Caudata; family Salamandridae; genus Pleurodeles; species Pleurodeles waltl. Next base: position 609,569,337 of record NC_090443.1, on the reverse strand, counting down.
AGAAGGTAAGTGCTCTTAAGGAGTCCATGACAATACAACGACAATATATTTTATAATGTGGTGGGAAAAATCAGGTTAGTTAAAAGTATTTGGGGGAGGGGTATAAAATCAAGTAAAACAAATGTCAGGTTTTAACACGAGGTTTTTTTAATTGGTGAGCAGGTACCAAAGATGGCAACTGGGACGTAATTCACTAAAGGCTGCTAGTATACTAAATCTCATTGCCGTAAATCAGTCAAGCTTTATCAAGGCTCAACCAAACCTCTCAGTTGTGCGCAGTCGACTCCCACAAGCAAAGCTGGGTTACGTTACCAACAAAAAAAGGCTGGGGCTACACTCTTAAGTGTAGCAGATAAATAATTGTGTGGGGAGGACAGAAGAAATAATCTATAACTGGAACAGACTAATAGCAGAAGACTGATGAAAGTGGTTGCAGATGCTTAGAAAGATCAAGCCCTAGACAGATCAAAGCCAGAGGAAGGAAACAATATGCAAAAATATGTAAATAAACAAAAGCTGCAGCTGGATGCTGTGAAAATCTGTAAGTGCGAGCTTCGCCCGTGTCATCTTATTAACTTTAAAGAGAACAGACATAATTAGAATGGATTCATGATGAAGGTCTCATGGACAAAGGCATACTATCGGCACAGCTGTACCACAAGACTACTTCAAACGAAAGGGTCATTGTGGTAGCTTGCAAGAAAATAGGAGGACAGCTGTCACGCTAATCTGTTAGAAATAAGCCAATTTACCTAAGATTTACATTTTTTGTAATCAATAAAACTACTTTACCTCTTGAAAAAGTCCTGGGAATCTACTCTGTTTTATCCAATTTAAGAGAATAATTTGACTTGAAGCGGTGGCTCTCAACACTGTAGGTAGGGTCATCAATTAGGCATTTTAAATTGTCTCTTGACTGATCACCTGGCAAGAAACGTAATGGGCAAGCCATTTAAACCCCTGTAGTTGCATACATGCATCAAAATTTCTAGTGGCAGAGAATCTGCCCCTTCTCTGCAGGAACTAGCAGAGCACTGGTCAGGCTGCCATTTCAGAGATGAAACTATCTGTTCCCATCCCAAAAAGTAACTGTTTTTTTTAACACTTTCAGCAGGCCTTCACTGGAAGATTAAGCACCTTGAATATCGAAAGCAGAGTACGAATGACACTTGATATCGAAGATGAACTAGTGAAACCTAAATATCGATAGGCACGTTAACTCCATGTATGTGTACCTTGGAGATTATTCAAAGCATGTAGAGGTGGTGTTAGGAATAGTAAATCTACACATCCCTGTATTCTGACCTTTCGATATTTTTTTCCTTGATATTCTATGCACCAGATTATTACACGTATATTCTCAGGGGCGATATTCAGTAGTACAACCCACAGGAGTGTCAGGTTATTCTGAAAACAATGAGTCTATGGCATTCATGTGGACTAGAGTTTGGCCACGTCATAATATAAACCAGCTGCGGTCTGTCCATTGGGGCTGAGGGGCCACACCCCCCCACCTTTTGCCCCTCAAGTAGAGCAAAGGTAAGCCTGACAGACACTCTTCATTTTCACATCAGGCAGCCAGGAGCTAAACATGCACAGGCTCCTGGCTGCCTGAGCTGAACTTTGTTGGGCTGAAGAGGTCACAGCTGCTAAGAGTGTGACTGCCTCAGCTCAGCAAAGGTGCCTCGAGGGCCCCCCCCTAGGTGATGAGGGAAATAGTCACCCATTTACTCCAACCTGGGTGCTTCAGGCTTAAGCCCCGAAGCACCCAGGGCGAGTGTCAATCAGTGACACCTTGTCACAGAGTGGGGTGGGGCAGAAGTCTCACTGACCCCAGCCCACTCTGTGACGAAGTAGGGACTGATGCCTTCCCTCATTGGTGGACCTTCGAGGCAGAGCTGGGGGGGGGGGGGAGGGGGGGGGGGGAAGGACACTGATATAAAGGCCAGTGAAGTCAAACTTAGTTAATGCAGCAATCAATGAGATGACTGCAGAGAGCTCAATGCATTTCGTCTTACAGAGTCATGTCTATTTAAGGGTGCAACTCAGCCTTACTTGTCTTGATCCCAGGCTTATTGTTTGTTACACCACAATCTTTTAGGAAAATGGGTGAGACTGAGGTCCAAAACTACAAAGAAAGTAAAGAAAATGAAAAATGAATGGTAAAGTGATACAGACTGTCTGGTAAAAATGCTAATCTCGCCTTCCACACTCCACAGATCTTTCCCAATTCTACTGCCCATCAGGTCGGGACAGCAATTTTGCTAACGTATTATAGGAAGTGTCTGCTTGTCTGCTTCTTAAGGCTTCAGGGCCAGTGGTACTAGAGATGATCAATTGCTGGCTAGAAGACCAACTCATTTCCTCACACATGGACTCCCTGGGACTGGGAAATAATAACAAAAACAATGCAACGGGCTGAACTTTGCCTCAAGCGTCACAGTTGACAGACCTCTAGCCACAGCCATGCATCTGCATATAAACACCTCTCAAAAACAGAAAAAGGAGGAAAAACGAAATCATACACATGTTATCCCGTAGAGAGGAACAAAAGCTGTGATAGTACAATTCATAGACCCCCATCGAGCTGTGGCTGGGATTAGGGTTCTGCTGCTGCAGGTTTTCCAGCAGTATCAGTCACCCTGGACCACGAAATCCTACCACAAAGAGTACAACAAGCAGATGTTACCGGAAATAATGGCTGATGAATTGAATGAAGTCTTTCTGATAGATTTCAGTCGCCGCCACTGCACAGGTCGAATCCATAAGTTTCAGTGAGCGTATGCTTCATGACGGATCTTCTTTTTGTAGCTATATATCTAAATAAACATTGCTACAGGACCCACATGGTTAAATAACCTGAAAACCCATTGTGTTTGTTAAAAAGAATTCCCAGAATTGTAAAATATTGTTTTCATACCAAAGCAGGGAAATTGCCTCTAAGGATATCAGGGACTGAATTCCTGCTGGTTACTCTACTTTGAATCATGATTTTAGGTATTTCTTACCAGGCTTTCTGCTATACAAAAAGAATACACATGAAGCCTCGCAGACCTCCCCTATGAAGAGCTGTAACTATCCATGACTGGCATAACAACAAATATCCCATTCTGAATTTCTTCTAAAGCCATGCACAAGTGTGTACAAGTAAAGAGGCAGCGTTACCCCCAGCCCCTACAGAGGGTCGCAGAATGCTGCACAGGCTTGTATTATGTTGGCCTGTTCAAACGGCTCAGCAAGGCAAAGTAAACGACCGACAGTAAAGCTTGCTGTCTGCAGACAGAGTCCTTACTCTGGCCAAGAGCTATTTTTGTCATTGCACTTCATAAGAGTGCATGTGTTTGAAGTCCATCTCCCCAACCCTGCATCCTTGCTTGCCGATAGTGCTTGCACTCTACCCCTCCCATCATCAGTTGTGTTATTTGCTCCCTCACTGCCTTCCTCCTCCCCACCATCCAGGGTCTCCTGATTCGAGCCTAAGGGGCACTAGTAGCCACACTTAAAATCATCTTGCTTCTGTGGCTTTCACCACCGACCCGCTTGCATTGCTGATTTCAGTCCCCAACCCAGTCCTGCCAAAACAACAACAACAAAAAAAGTATTGGCAAAGCCTATATGTCTCTCCTCAGAGACATATTGGGTTTGTTAACGTTCTTAGCCATGTTGCACAGTAGCATGGCTGCTGTGCACATGGCTGAAATAAAACAAAAAAACAAAAAAGAGCTAGGGCACTGCCTATGCGACAGTTCTATGACACTGTCAGTGTTCGTCGATTCATAGACTTTTTCCTTTTTTTGTTTTTTTTTTTGTTTACTTTTTTCATGCTGCACAGCAGCTGTACAGTGTGGCTAGAACATATTGATCAAGCCAATTGCTCTCGCATTGGCGAAACCAACTGGCCTTGACAACGCTCGTTACCTTAGCCGCAGCTCGACCGTTTTAGCTATGATTTTATGTTTGTTTCGGCATGCACCAAACTGAAATCCCCTACCTCTTCCCTAACACCATCTTTCCTAACACCGTCTACTTCCACTCCCTCCTGGACCCGGATCACTCAAAAAATCCAAATAAGTCACCCTCCATTTCAAAGGCAATTTGCACCACTTTGTTCTTTATCAGCAAGTTCCCACTGCATACAGCAACATGACTAAGGGGCCAACTTCTTCCATTACCTGAGATTATAGAATTCTGCAAGCATAGTCTGACTGCTTGGTTAGGAAAACAGATTTACTTTTCACAACCCAGATGCTGTCCATAAGTGATCCTCATCTTTCCACTTCTGAGACACTTGTGCACCAGTTTTATGATACAAAAATTGTGTATCCATTCTTCAGATACTGTCATGTTACTCCTGACTTCTGCAGGGATCCTTCGTGACTTGTTTCATGCTCCCTGGTGTTAGCCTTGAAACTGTGATCCCGTTCACTGTCCCATTGTTTCATTTGTTGGGGTTTATTAAGTCCCTTCCAATCACTTGTTCTCAGCAACCTCGTCGCCTTAAAACCAGTTGAATAACACTCAGTCATCAAGTTAAATCTCTCTGCTAAACCATTCCCACTGTGATAACACAGCTTGTTCTCTATTCCCACAAAACCATAAAAGACGTAATTGTTTTAGATCAGAACTGACTCCATTGTCCCTAGATCAAACCAGTGGGAGCCCCATCAAGAACAAAAAATATTTTCATGAAATTAAGAATAGAGTCCAATATTCAACACATCAACAATTTCTAGTTTGGCTATCCCATGTCCAAACAGAGCAGGTCGAAGCCTGGCTAACCCAATGTGCCCTCCCATACCCTTGTAATCCTAAGGCCCTAAAAATAATCTCAGAATTCCCTCTGAGCTTCTAGAGCAATACAAACAAGAATCATTCACTGGCACTGCTGCCAATGTTCCCTTCCTTCAACCTCTGGTCACAGGAATATATTTTGGACACTGTAGTGTCATGTGATAACTGTTTATCTGATAGGAAGGAACGGTGTGGCTTCAGATCTGCCCGCTTGGTGGTGGGAGTTATGAATAAAGGCAGTGTGATGTTCACTTTTCCACTTTGACATCTCCATCTTGTCAAAACAATTGAGTGAATAAATTGGTCACAAAACTTGTTTAGTATCATGTTAGGGGAGGCAAAACCAAAACACAAGCAAATGGAGAAGAAAGAGAGGAAAACAAGGAAGAATGCATTTGGGGAACCATATTCAAGAGAGCAATTTCTCAGGTCAGATGAGAAGTTCTGTTCATGGGCAAGGTTACATTTTGTAGATCTAAACAAGGACGACCGAAGCCAGAGAAAGTTTGCCATTTAATTGTGAACTCCTAGCCTGCTTGCCAAGTAGTAGAGACCCCGTTACTGATCAGGGAATGATGAGCATGTTAACAGAATCTTGAGTTTGACAAGGGATGGTAGGTATGAGTTGAGTTCTACCATTTTGTTCTTAGCTTATGGGAAAGTACCACAATATTAACTTCATAGTTTAAAATGACTGTGGGCGCAACCTTTCTTAGCAAGGTCCACTTGGTAGGCTTTCCCTTAGTCGAACTGAGGCACTTGTGACGTCAACAAGCTTTTTAGAATCAGTAGCATGCCTAGCTGGAGACCAGAGCTAGACTGAATCAATGGATGGAGAGCCTAAATACGCACTTTAGTACTATCAGATGGAACGAAGGCAGATGGAGCCCAGCTCTAATTTGATAATGTCGGAAGTTACTTTATTATCAACTCCATGCTTGAACACATTGCATCACTTCCTCCAAGTATACTTGAAAAAGCAAGAAGTCGCATATCCAAAAACGATGGTAAAGCAAAGATACTCTAGAAAATGCTAAATTGACAGAACATATCCAAAACCCATGTGGTCACAAGGAGCTAAGGAGAATTGAGTGCCAGGCAGGAGACCCTACCCAAGATTCTTGTTGAGAAGCCTTCTGAACATTGCCAACCCTTACATTCTGTGGTGCAAGAACTGAGTTAGTCTCCTGCTATTCTTCAAACTTTCATTTGCCCCCATTTAACAACTAGATGTAAAAACATGCTGCTGTCAGTTATTAGATACATAATACGTTGCAAACATGAGCTCTTACCTAAGGTGCATTCTTGGAAGTTTTAAAAGCATAAAAATATACACATAATGGAAAAACGCCATCTGATTTAAACATAATTAGACCACATCTTAGGACAATTACGATTCAGGGCCACTTTAAGGCACTCTGTTCTACTTACAGTAAATGTGTTTCTAGTTTAATGATCTAAGTGTACCATTGCCTTTCCACCACCTCATGCTGATTTCGGTCTTTCATTTGCTTTTTCTTCTGTGCCAGGTATCCAACGTGTACCAGAAGCATATTTCCTGTTCCAAACCAGGCGACATCCTCCTTTGATTTCCTGACCGGTAGTGGTGGGCAATGAGATTTAGTATTCTAACTGCATCCCTAGAATATTTGGGGAAAGTGCAATGCTCCCCAAAATAGGTCAGGAGGTTTATTTACTATTCTAGCCACAGTGCAGGAATATTTCGGGGCCAGTTAAAGAGTTCTCAAGTATTTTAAGAAATGTTAATTCGTGGTAATTTTTCTTTGGCCCCAGTCCTACCGAAAGGGTGCTGCACGAGACAAAAAACTAGGAATACCAGGGGTAGCACACTGGCCAAAGGGGTACTTCACTTCCTCTTGCAGCCTGTGCAAGACTTTTGCCACCTGATTTTCCGTTTCAACGCTGTGAGTTACAGAGTTCCTGTAATTCGATACTCTGGCAAAACTAACTTGGCTCATTAAAATAGTACACCTGGGTGTTTTGTGATCCCAGAATTTCATTCAAAACTAACTCAGAAAACGTAGTTGTCTCGAAGGTAGATATTCAAATCGTATTTACTCGTTTCCTTTCTAGAAATGAGATCATGGCAATATTAAAATTGGCTCATCTTCGACTCACTTTCAAGCCAGGTGTCTAGGTTTGAGAGCACAATACTGGTGTGTACATTCTGTGGCTTTTGCTCTATAAGAGTTGATGCTCTCACCACAGAACAGAACTGTATCCGCTACAAGAGGAGAGGGAGAGGGAGAGAGGAAGAGAGAGAGAGAGATATTCAGCTGCAAGTGCACAAACTGGTGCTTAACTGTGAGTACTTTTACTAAAGTATGTGATTTACTCATTCTAAGGTATCAAAGTAGCTTTAAAAGAACCCATGCTTTGAGATGCCCTGGATAATGCCCAGTTTCACCGTGGGGGGCCCAAAAGCTCTAACGCACCAACATGTTCCAGGTGGCACACTGGGCGGTCATGTTTGTAAGGGGAGGTAAGGCAGCCACTTACTGCCCCTCCAGAAGAGAGCCATGTTGCATGTGAGCTGCAAATATAGCATTTCTGCAGTGGAGAGCGGTGGGAGGAGTGGAGACTACCACAGGCAACAATGCCAACAACCAAACTATCACTGCTAGAACACAGTGTTGGCGTCCCCGCCCTCATCCACTCTTGGAACTTCTCTATACCTGTATATGCGCACACAATCTCTGGTTAGTTGAAGAAGGGCGCCGTGACTTGGCTTTTAAAGGTTGCATTTTAACTAGCACGTGACCTGCATTTGCATGCTTCCTTCAGATAGTTGCTACGCTACCCTCGTGGCTTTGATGAAACGTGCGCTGTCGCTAATGTTGACAAAGAAGACGCGTCGGGGCTGCAAGCGATCTAATCGCGGATTTATGGGCATGTTTAAATGGGAAACCTAGTAACCAGCACAATAAAAACGAACTCCGCAGTGTGCTTAAAGAGAACTGAATATTTAGGATCGGCTCTTTTTCAGAGGACAGAGCGAACGAGGCACGAGGTAGAACACGCGGACGTTCGATTCTTCGTAAGAAAACTAGCAGCGTGATGCCAGCTCGTGGTACGACGTGTACCGGGCCCACAGGTGAAAAGGAGTCCACGCTGCGCTTTACTAACGAAGCGCACACTGTGCCCGCGAGGGGGCCTGGTGTCCCGCTTCTGAGCCGCTTGAGTGATGCTGCTGGCAATGAGCCGGAAGTGGCGCATAGAGAGTTGGAAGCGGGACAAGGCCACCGGAAGAGTGATAGTCAGAGGCCTGTCGCAAGAGTGAGGGAGGGAGGTGGAAGCTGTATGAGAGAAGTGTGGGAGAATGAGGCCCACGAGGAGGAGGGAAGGTGCCCACAATGGGCAAGAGGCGATGCCAACCACAAGACCAAAGGCGACAGTAAAATACCTCTTTTATACAGCAGTAACATGCATTGTGGACCGCAAACAGGATAACTGGCCGCAAGGGGATGTTCTGCACAAGGAGGAAGGATGCGGAAGGGCCAACCACAGATGTGGACAAAGGGCTAACTAAAGGCGGGAGGGGGAAGAGGACAACAAGGAGATGGGACCGCCAACTGCTCAATTCATATCCCTTCGCTGATCCTGAACACCCCCTCCTCGCCCCTACAGTGCTCCAAACAATCCATGCAAGTTCTTCTGGTGTTAGCAGTTTGTTTTAATCATTCATTCATTCACCTCCCACCAGTGCTTCAAATGGGCAGGTACTGTCTGGTACCGAGTACCTTCACTACTTGCACTAATTTGAAGCGGAGAGTACCTGCACTTCTCAGCGCTGCTGCAATACATTACAATGGATGAGTACCGGCACCTCTCAGGGGCAAACAGGTACGAATACTAAATAATGAGTACCTGCACTTCTATCTTTCCATATATAGCACTGCTTCCCACAAGTTAAATAAAGACCAACATTACCACACTCGCTGTTTGCCTCCAATGGAAAGTTTCTATCTAAAACTGGTAACTCACTGAACTGCTCGTCTAGATGAACCTAAAACTCTAATTCTTCTATATTCGTAGAAGAACCAGCTTGAAAGCTCTGCACACAGTTCATAAATCGTTGAAAGCTTATTTGTGTGTTACTGTGATCAACACGATTCACTTCCAAAGGTAATATTCATTAGCATAATACAACGTATAGCCTTAATTTGTATGGCAGGATCAAAGAAAGCAAAGGCTTACCTTTCATGTACACACACAATGAACACTGCATCACAGAACAGCACCATCTATATATATCAAAGTGCTTCAAGGTGCAGACATACCTGAAAGGGAGATATGGTGGGTTAGATCCAGACAAGAGGGCTCTGTAGGCGTCTTCTGGCGTCTTGCGTAAATAAATGACCTAAGGGAAACAACATCACAACATCTCAGAATAAGCACAGTGTCTCGGTGAAGTAATCCTGCAGGGCAGATCTTGACTACGCTTTACTGTGTGCATTTTTACAACTGAGATTTATAAGTGCAAACTCCAGGGCTGAATGAATGGATGAATAGGGTTTAGCTTTTTATTACAGGGTGCAGCAATAAAATATGCAGCCCTAAAACAAAATGACATGTAATTATTAAATGGGAACATGTATAATATTTAAAATAAACACGTGGAGGCGTGGTAAAAGTCAACTCTAACAAAGAAGGAATAAGAAGCAAACAGTTCCTGTAATGCCGGTCTTGCAAAGAAAATGCTCAAGGGATTTACAATTATTAATCCTCAACTATAAAATAAATCCAAATAGTTGTTTCCGTGTTTAGAACAGCCTGATTTTGGCTTCTGTAGTAATATACATTTCTGAAGTTTCTGGAGGAAAAGCAGAGATTAGTCCACCAATGGGATTTGCTCCTTTTACTGGAAACGGTAAATTTTAACATCACCACACAACTGAAAATCAGGCCTTTAAAGTTCATCTCTAATGCGTTAAAGTCAAAAGCTCTGCTGATGTCGGAGAACAGAGTTTAAATCTTTTGCTTGGACATGCAGGATTTTCTTGTGTAAAATGTTTTGATTCTACAAGCAGTTGTGCTTCCCAAGCACCAGAAATCAGTAAATATCATTCTTTGAATGTATACTTTAATTTGTTGTTTGCTTGAGAAATTGGATAGTGAACTTTTTTGGCATTCTGCAAGTATATGGAAATAATTCGGATTAACTTGCATCTTTCAACGGTAATGTGTACATTTATTTACAGGTAGTTCGTCAAATAATTTTGTGTACAGATAAGATTTTATAACAGTTTAAATCTAAAATCATCAGTTTAGCAGATTCTCAGAGACAGTTTGTGTTTTGAAAGGACAACAGGGGTATGTCCTATAAATCCCAGTCTGAAATATTTGAATTGCCTTGAAAGCTAAAGCTTCAAATTTAATATATTAAGGGTTTAACAGCCGTAAACACCCGTTTCAACCTTCGGTAACTTAAAATAGATATTTACTGTAACAGATCATTAATTTGAAGCACCATTCATGCATAGGGCACCCATAAGTGTTTCGACCAGTAATATTAATGGGAAAACAGCAATTTTTTTAAGAGATTGGGAGGAAATGGTTGTATTAAAAAAAAAAAACACAACTTGTTTGAAGGTGGTTGCTGTTGAATGGGTGATTCAATGTGACTTTTTTTAGCCGAACCGTGTTTCATTGAATGGTGGCTTAAGCAATGTCATTCTGTTTCCATCCATCCTGGAAATAGTGGAAGAATATGGGATTTAGAAAGGCCGTGAATTCCAGGTTAGTTCACCAGTCAGAGCCATAACAGGGCGTTGAGTTCAGGAGGAAAAAGGGGGTCAGGATAGTCTGGGCATTAAGTAGAGATTGAAATAAACTTTTAGAGTAGCTTTATCAAAGAAACGCTAAGTTTAATAAACGTACAAAACGCGTCACGTTCGCAGTTTGTCAAACAAAACTTTTTTTATGATGTGGGTCAGAAAAACGTCTAAGAATATATTGCAAGGAAGGGCTTGAGTGTTACCTCCTTCCCAAGTGAACTATCACAACTTTGACAAATTCCGCTTTTAAAAACGCCAGTGGTCCAGATTCTTGTGAATACAATACATTCTTTAAAATGTGTATTCTGAGGGAATGCTCAAACTTGTTTGTGGGACTTTTTGACACACGGGATGTGTATGTGGTGCCAATAAATATGCACTTATTAAAATCAGTTCATTTTTTCAATAGCATTTTCAGGTATTGACCGCCTCATTTACGTTTCTCTACAACAGAATGACCAGGTTAACATTTCAGGGCAAATAAAGTGAATAGAAACACATTATTTATGATTCTTGTGCATATATGATGATCAGCAGACATTTATTGTATCCAAAGAACTGACAGTTTTAATCAACTGTGGCCGTTATTCTGTCTCAACCGCCTCCACACTTCACTCAACTGTATCCTCCTTAAAATGAACATAAGAGGAATCCGCGTCCAAACTTACTGACCAGAACATATGGCCCTGCCTTGTCCGCCACCATTAATTCCCCGATTCATCCATCCGCACCTAAAAAGCTTTCCTTTTCTTGTCAACTTCACTTTCCAATCCACGATTTGGTACCCTGCTGCATCCCCTGAGAGCTAATGTTCCCCTCCGGCAATGAGAGTGAGGCATGATGGCAGCTATTAACTTTTGAAATAAATAAAGAAAATGCAATTAAAAGGTTGCATAGATGTTTTTGGTGAGACTGCAGTATGATTAACAACTGCGCTAATAATTGTCCTTTCTAATGGCTCTCCTCTGGGTCAGAGCTTAGGAACTGGAGTTCTGTTTGGGAGGTTTGGAGGAGGCCACACACCATTGGCAGGGGCTGAACATTAACCAGATAGTTAGCAAAATCTGTCAGAGTTTTAAAAAGATAAGACAGTTCATAGCAACCATTCGCGATGTGAAACAGCAGTGGGGCGTTGGATGGCGCAACATTTGTTCCAGCTCCAACCGAATCATTAAAATAATTATTCATCTGTTTTTGAATGAGTTTGTTCGGTGAAACGGGTGTCTCCATTCAAAAATCGGGAGCCTACCAAGTAAATGCACGCACTATTTAGTGAACCACATCCAAAGTGCCTTTATTTTTACACAGTGTTCTCGAGTCTCACAGTCAGGACCAATTATTCTAATATTAAAGTTCAGGGGCGTAAAAAAATGTTCCCTCAGCCGGTGCGCATTCCCCCGCCCCTACCCCCGGCCCGCCAAGCTCAGTACCTGGCCTGTGCTGGTCCGGAGCCCCCCCCCCCCACCCCCGGCCCGCCAAGCTCAGTACCTGGCCTGTGCTGGTCCGGAGCCACCCCCACCCCCGGCCCTCCAAGCTCAGTACCTGGCCTGTGCTGGTCCGGAGCCCCCCCCCCCGGCACAATATTGGCGATGGCATAATGCAGGCAATTCTAGTCAGACTGAGGGCATAGATGGAATGATTCCCACACATGGTAAAATTATGTGTTGTGCAAAGTACGCATCTGTGGCAAAATCTGGCCAAAGGATAATTGTGGTAATTTAGTAAATTGTAGCAATGTATGGCATTATGTAATGCCCACCTATAGTAAGTGGATGGTCCTAGGATAATGATGTTAATTATGTCAATGAACAGGTGAAAGTCTGAAATGTCATCCAAGCTTTAATTACCAAAAGGCATTTGATTAGGTATAGAATGTCTGCCTCCGATGGCATCATGAGGCATAATCTGGAATCATCAGCATACCCCTAGATGGACATACTATACACCCCTGATCTCCACATACCATAAATTCTCCCGGGGATCCAACATTTAAAAAACAAACAAAAAAAAAAAAAAACAGAAAACTGAACAAGTCTCTGGGGCTCCTCACATGCCACAGCAAGGGAACAGATGAACCCAACAAGGAAATCCAAGAACCCAGAGGGTAAAGATATAAAAACAAACGTCCCTTTAAAAGCACATTTGACCAGCTAGTTTGAGCAGCAGTGCCCCCTCACAAACCGTAGTAAATGATGCTGAGACAGATGCCTTCCTTGCCCAGCCCTCAATAACAACCAGAAGTACATCTAACCGCACCCAAAGAGCGGCAGTCTCAAGCCTGCGGCAAAGACAAAAGCCTGACTGCTGAAGTTGCCTTACAACTCAGAGAATAAAAAGGATCCTTAAAATGGCAGCCAATTATGAGAATAGGTGGCTGTTTTTTGGAGATCATACCGAACCAAAGTCTGGCAAGCAAAAACACTTAAATGTCTCCCCACACAGGAAAAGCACGGTGAACCAAGTCTCAGAGCCCACATAGTTAGGATTAGAAATTTACTCCTTGATTGGTGAAATTCTACCAAGACCAAGATGTGACAATATCAGAGGCATGCACACGAAGTCACGTAGATAAAATTGGCACAATTAGCAGCAACCTCAGAGAGTACATTGGGTTTATGAAATTTCTTTTCAGTACTTTCCCCGTGACGAAAGGTTATATCATGCATGTCCTAACGATGTGAACAAAAAAACATTACATCTAAGACCATGTTCTCTTGTCAGCAAAGTAAAACAAATGAACCGTCAATGGGATTAGTTAATGGAACTATCTTTATGACAGGGTGAGGTTCCCAAACAGCAACACTTCCTAAACGAAAAAGCCACACATCAGCAATTAATACAGTGATGTCAACAAAGTAAATACATAAATTAATGACAAGCTTCGGGGTCATTTCACATATGTGAAATAACGAACTGATTAACTGATACATCGATACCAAAATCTAATGGAACACAAACGAGACAATGTAACAATTCTGCAAAGGCCATGTTGTCCAGGCCGGACAATCACACACTAGGAGAAACACAAGAAAGCAAATAATAGAAGATAACCCAAGGCCCACTCATTTTAAGCTATTCTTATTGTACCTTTTTAAAGAAATGACTACATGAATATTCCAGGCTGCTAAAGGTTTTTTTAAGCCAGACCCACTAAAGTCCACAAACATTACGTGTCCCATCAAAAACACACATAATGGCAGAACAGAGTTTTCGTTATAAATTATAGAATGGAGCATAATACTCTTATTATGGGTATGTGTCAAACAAACAGATACAATTAGTATCGTTGATAAACCATGAAATCTACTCAATCTACATAAAATCTATACGACAAAATATATAATTAATTATCCAGGAAAAACATTAAAAGAATATCTGGGGGGTAAGCGGGAGTGGAAAGAGCGGTGCTTTTGAGCTGGCTCCAAGACAACAACTTTTGGCAGTCAGGACCCATGCTAGGATGAAATAGTGGTAATATTACAGATGGCATCCTTGGTGTGCAACACTTAGTCAGCCGTAGAAATTTTAACAATAGCAAGAGATCAGATGGAATTGAACAGCCCTAGAGAACTCAGCCCTGTGAAACACTAAAGGCCCATTCCACCTTGTACACTTAAAAACCAAGACTCAGACAGCAGCTGTCAAACCTAACAAAATTGCTAAGTTGTCTGAAAGTCCTTCACCGGAGTTATGAACTGTTTACTTGGGCATGGATCCTATTCAAAGGGAAGCAGCCGAACCCCTGATGTAGGAAAGTGAGGGAGACTTGTTGTAGTTGCGCTCCATATCTGTGAACTTTTGTGAAGGAAGCGAGGGTTGATGCATGTGGGGTGGCTGCTTCCTTTCACAATGACTCTGCAGGTCAGGAGAATCAAAACTGGGAGAGGAGACAGACTAGGCCCTGAAGTACCGCTCTCTAGCATCGGACCAACCGCTGACTGACATCACAGGCGCAGCAGCTTCATGAAAATAGAAAGGGGACAGGCACATTTACTATGGACATGAATGACATCTCATTAATAGCAGTATTATTGCGATACAGGCCAAAAATAAATAAAATAAAATATTACATGAATGATTTCAGATTTATACTGCTATGGTCTCAGATTTATACTGCTCAGCACTACTAAGGCCTAAAGCAGCAAAAGCAGCACAGAGAAACCAAGTAGTGCTGAATTACAGTAGACTAATAACTCTACATATAACAACTAAACAGACCTACTTACCAAAGATTGCACATCTATAATAATACGAGATTACTAGCTCTGCATTAATACCTACACTGGCACCAATCACCCAGCCTCCTAAACAGAGCCACCTGCACGTCGTCAGCACCAGAAGATGACAAGGAATTAAACAATACAAATTTATTTTCTCTCCATAATTTAAAGATGGTGAATCACTCCAAGCTGCGCACAAAGAATAATAATACAAATAAAGAATAATCAATGACAGCTCGTCAGATAAATTGGCAGACCTTGGGAACAAAGAAATCTTGTTGTCTGCAAAAATCTGTATGCTTATTCAATTCATGAAATTACCTATTATCTTGACTTAAAAAAGAGATAAATAAAGGACTTAGCAAAAAGTTCACAAAAGGGAGGAAGGTGCAGACACCTTCGCAAAATGAAAATCGGTGCAAGGCTCAGGAGAAAAAGTCTACCAAAACTGGTGAAACAGATAGAAGCCATGCCCGATGGACTGAAAGAGTTCTAAACCAAGAAACAGAGAAAATAAGTATTCGCTGTGTTCTCTAAGGTGCAATTGTAGGTGGCAAGAAGGTGTGAAATACAACTCAAAGACAAGTTTAGAGTACCTTAGAAAACTCACAAAAAGAAAGTATTTTTCAGTGCACACAGAAGAATAAATACCATCATGTGATTAAGCACACAAAAGTTTCAGTTTTTTTTTTTTTTTTTTTTTTTTTTTTTTTTTTTTAAATCAAGATCCGACCCCTGGAATTCTAAACAAAAGAAAAATCACAGCTGTGAAGATTCAAATTCAGCCAAGAGTAAAATAAAAAACACAATTGCTCCAAATGTAATCCTAATTGTAAGGCCCATACTGCCTTGAATACTGCAAGCCTGGGCTGGTACAGACTTCTACAACACCAGCCTTTATCTTATGGTATTGAGTATCTGGCCATCGGAGGTGCATGAAGCAATATGGACCTTTCAGAAAAGGAATTAAGGCAATTTTTAAAGCATCAAAAACAACTTATTTTGAAGTCTCCTTGATAGAAAGTGCTTGGCTGTTCTAGCATTTAAAAGAATATACTGATGATGTTGATGAAAAGGATGGGAATAATGACCTTAACATATATTCAAACATCACAATGAGGGAGCAGAATTCGATCTACCAACTCATTACTGCAGACCAGGTTGGATTCATTTCCAAAAGAAAATTCACGTCACATTGAAATAAAGATTTGAAAAAGAAAGCATATAAACAAAAGCAGCAAGACAGAAGGTACCCTAATGCTAGACTCAACTTATACTAGGAACATTTTCAATTGGGAAGTGGCCATTCTAAAACCGTGTTTTGCAATAATTTAGGGAAGCAGAAGCCAATAGGTCTCTGGGAGGTTTAGTATCAATCACTTTCTACATAAGACAGGAGACCCCGTGTTGTACTTGCTATTCAATTGATAAGCACGATGGTTGTAACATGGAAGTGCAAACCCGGTCATTTTTCTTCAATCCAAAAATGATCCTTATGGCTCAACGATGAAGTTTTGCAATCTCGTTGGGAGATTTAGGTACTATAGTAATGAAAAAGTATAGTCTTGGTAGGACAGCAGCTTAGACCAGTAGTTTTAGGTGTTGGATGGATAACAGAGGGCTGATTTTAGTTATAGCATGTTAGTGGTAGTCCTTTCATTTGATGGTTGCATGAATTTCAGTGTTGAAAGATAGTTGTGCATTGAATACTACTCAAAGGCTGCGCACTATGTCTACTGAAGGAGGTTGGTCAAATGAAGGAGGCCATGACACATTTGGAAGAGACGATTGGCCATTATTCTGCGTTATGATTTTGGTCTCGTCACTGATTAGGAACACTGAAGTTTATCCAATGTGGTTTTTTTTTTATTTATTTTTTTAAGGTTCCAGTGCTTGATGGACAGAATACATTTGATGAGTGCTTAAGTTTTGAATTTGTTCCTTAGAATCAACTAGACTCCATACGTCATCTGTGTATAACAGACATTTAAGGCTTTTCATATATTTAGCAAGTGGTCTAGAGGACAGTGTGCAAGTTTAAAAGGAAGGAAGAGAATGGTGATCCTTGGGGGACACCACATAGAGTAGCAGTAGACTTTGACCAGCAGGTTTTGTTTCATTTGTTGTTTTTATCCTTATAGGAAAGATTTAACTGCTTCACTGCCAGGCCTTTTCCCCCCTCAGGTGCCAAGCCTGTTTTTTTGGCTATTTGAGGCAGCTCGCGCTTAGCCCCTAATAACTTTTTGTCCTCGTAAGCTACACATGCCAAATTTGCGTCCTTTTTTCCCCCAACATCCTAGTTATTCTAGAGCATGGGTACTCACAAACATTTTCCCAGGGGCCAAAACATATGGTCTCTGACGTGCCTGGGGGCCGCATTGATGCCAGGGCTGTGGCGGTCAAGTGGGGTGGCTCGGGGGATTGGTGGCAAGGTAGGTGTAGGAGAAGCAAATGATATACATCTAGTGGCTGAAATAAACAATGTAAAACCAGAAAACCTGGAATGAATCCCGGCTTACCCACTTTTCCAAATTGTGTGATCCTAGGCAATTGTTTAGTCTCACTTCACTCCTTTTTCTGCATTATCACATTTAAGATGACCTCGAAATACATGATTCATGGTGTGCGCTGCACAAAACCTGCCTCTATGTTTGATTTAATAAACTATAATGTTGTTAATGTATGATAGGAACCCAGACCACCGATAAAGTGCACATACCAAGCGACTGGCCTCTTCAATTTACTATTGGTTGTGTTATCAGAATAAGGGAAATAATTAATGTTTCAAAATTTATGTTTCCAAATGTATGTTTGAAAACCATCACTTTTAAAGGAATACATCTCAGTGCACTGATAAATTGTACTAAGGCAAAAAAGGTTCTGCATATTAACTAAATACACGTTTTAAATTTTAAAGAGACTGTCTTAGTTTTACACTTGTGCTGCAAGATAACTTTAGAAACGCCTTCATTTTTAAAGACAAGTGCAGGAGTCCCTAGTTACTTCCTTCTTTAATACCAATTAAGTTTGAAATAAATGACTGTGTGTATTTAATATTTTTATTGTTAGTGCAGAGTCGAGCAAACAGATGCCAGTGCTCCTGTTGCCCAAGGTGCCGCATGTAAAGGTCAGAGGGGCCTCATGAGGCCCGCGGGCCGTACTTTGAGTATCCATGTTCTAGAGGTACCCAGAGTTTGTGGGTTCCCCTGCAGGAGACCAAGATACAGTGAAAATTTTGTTTTAAAAAAATAAATGGGAAAAAAGGGCTGCAGAAGGCGGCTTGTGTTTTTTTCTCTGAAAATGGCATCAACAAAGGGTTTGCGGTGCTAAAAATCACCATCTTCCCAGCTTTCAGGAACAGAAAACCAAATTTTTCAACACAAGTTTGGCATTTTGCTGGGACATACCCCATTTTTACTATTTTTCTGTGCTTTTAGCCTCCTTCCAGTTAGTGACAGAAATGGGTGTGAAACTAATGCTGGATCCCAGACAGCTAAACATTTCTGAAACGTAGACAAAATTCTGAATTCAACAAGGGGTCACTTTTGTAGATCCTACAAGGTTTTGCTACAGAAAATAACAGCTGAAATAAATAAATATTGAAAATGAGGTTAAAAAAAAAAAGCAATTTTTCTCCATGTTTTACTCTAACTTTTTCCTGCGATATCAGAATTTTGAAAGCAATATACCATTACGTCTTCTGGCCTCTTCTGGTTGTGGGGATATATAGAGCTTGTAGGTTTATAAAGAACCCTAGGTACCCACAGCCAATAAATGAGCGGCACCCTGCAATCAGTTTTCATTCTATACCGGGTATACAGCAATTCATTTGGTGAAATATAAAGAGCAAAAAATTGGTATAAAGAAAACCTTTGTATTTCTAAAATGAGCACAAGAGAAGGTGTTAAGAAGCAGTGGTTATTTGCACATCTCTGAATTCCGGGGTGCCCATGCTAGCATGTGAATTACAGGGCATTTCTCAAAAAGACTTCTGTTTTTACACACTGTCTTACATTTGGAAGAAAAAAATGTAGAGAAAGACAAGGGGCAATAACACTTGTTTTGCTATTGTTCCCCCAAGTCTCCTGATAAAAATGGTACATCACACTTGTGTGGGTAGGCCTAGCGCCCGCGACAGGATATTCCACAAAACACAACGTGGACACATCCCATTTTCCCAAAGAAAACAGACCAGTTTTTTGCAAAGTGCCTAGTGTGGGTTTTGGCCTCTAGCTCAGCCGGCACCTAGGGAAACCTACTAAACCTGTGCATTTTTTAAAACTAGACTGGGGTGAATTGTGGGGCTCTCACGAGGTTCTGTTAACCAGAATCCTTTGCAAACCTCAATATTTGGCGTCTTCAGGACTGTAACAAAATCTTCTCCAACAAAAATAGACAGACACTCACAAACTCAAAAACTGGGTGGTATGGTTCATTTGTAGGAGCTTATTGAACAATCCACTGAATAGAGTCTCAATACAGGGAGTGCAGAATTATTAGGCAAGTTGTATTTTTGAGGATTAATTTTATTATTGAACAACAACCATGTTCTCAATGAACCCAAAAAACTCATTAATATCAAAGCTGAATATTTTTGGAAGTAGTTTTTAGTTTGTTTTTAGTTTTAGCTATGTTAGGGGGATATCTGTGTGTGCAGGTGACTATCACTGTGCATAATTATTAGGCAACTTAACAAAAAAAAATATATACCCATTTCAATTATTTATTATTACCAGTGAAACCAATATAACATCTCAACATTCACAAATATACATTTCTGACATTCAAAAACAAAACAAAAACAAATCAGTGACCAATATAGCCACCTTTCTTTGCAAGGACACTCAAAAGCCTGCCATCCATGGATTCTGTCAGTGTTTTGATCTGTTCACCATCAACATTGCGTGCAGCAGCAACCACAGCCTCCCAGACACTGTTCAGAGAGGTGTACTGTTTTCCCTCGTTGTAAATCTCACATTTGATGATGGACCACAGGTTCTCAATGGGGTTCAGATCAGGTGAACAAGGAGGCCATGTCATTAGATTTCCTTCTTTTATACCCTTTCTTGCCAGCCATGCTGTGGAGTACTTGGACGCGTGTGATGGAGCATTGTCCTGCATGAAAATCATGTTTTTCTTGAAGGATGCAGACTTCTTCCTGTACCACTGCTTGAAGAAGGTGTCTTCCAGGAACTGGCAGTAGGACTGGGAGTTGAGCTTGACTCCATCCTCAACCCGAAAAGGCACCACAAGCTCATCTTTGATGATACCAGCCCAAACCAGTACTCCACCTCCACCTTGCTGGCGTCTGAGTCGGACTGGAGCTCTCTGCCCTTTACCAATCCAGCCACGGGCCCATCCATCTGGCCCATCAAGACTCACTCTCATTTCATCAGTCCATAAAACCTTAGAAAAATCAGTCTTGAGATATTTCTTGGCCCAGTCTTGACGTTTCAGCTTGTGTGTCTTGTTCAGTGGTGGTCGTCTTTCAGCCTTTCTTACCTTGGCCATGTCTCTGAGTATTGCACACCTTGTGCTTTTAGGCACTCCAGTGATGTTGCAGCTCTGAAATATGGCCAAACTGGTGGCAAGTGGCATCGTGGCAGCTGCACGCTTGACTTTTCTCAGTTCATGGGCAGTTATTTTGCGCCTTGGTTTTTCCACACGCTTCTTGCGACCCTGTTGACTATTTTGAATGAAACGCTTGATTGTTCGATGATCACGCTTCAGAAGCTTTGCAATTTTAAGAGTGCTGCATCCCTCTGCAAGATATCTCACTATTTTTGACTTTTCTGAGCCTGTCAAGTCCTTCTTTTGACCCATTTTGCCAAAGGAAAGGAAGTTGCCTAATAATTATGCACACCTGATATAGGGTGTTGATGTCATTAGACCACACCCCTTCTCATTACAGAGATGCACATCACCTAATATGCTTAATTGGTAGTAGGCTTTCGAGCCTATACAGCTTGGAGTAAGACAACATGCATAAAGAGGATGATGTGGTCAAAATACTCATTTGCCTAATAATTCTGCACTCCCTGTATAAGATACCTGTGTCAACAGCATTATTATTATTGATCATTGTGTCTGTCTATTTTTGTTGGAGAAGATTTTGTTATAGTCCTGAAGAAGCGCAATTAGATCTGTGTGGACAAGGTAAGGCGCAAAACATGTTGACTGTTAGAGTGGCATAAGAAATAGTTAGTCTCAACCACTTTTTGTAAGAGCAAAGGGCCATCAACTCCCCTACACTCGCTTTTCTGTTTTTAATCTTGACCGACTCTCTCCGATATCAATTAAAGGAATTCTTCTAGGGGGAGTTGAGTCAATTTTAACTCCTTTTTCTCTTCACTTTTCTTTGTGCGTTCTGCCCAGCAGTTTGGCTTAGTGACCCCAATGGGGGTCCTGTCAGACATTGCAGCACCAGTCTGGCGTGGAGCAAGCCCAATGATGAGACTTGAGGGCCTTTGCTTCTAAGGGAACCATACTTGTCACTGGTGTCGCTTCTTTGGAACAGTGTACCTTTTGTGATAAGACAGGATATGATAAAGGAGGACGTACACTGGACCAGTTAACCTCCTTGTCCCCGTTGTTTTGTGAACTTGTGGATTTTTCTACATGGCAACGTCCCAAAGTCCAAAAAGTGCAGCCCTCACCATTCCAAGTGGGACGATTTTGGGAGTTAGCCAAGCTTTCATGGCCCACATGTAAAACCAAAACCCAAAATAATCAAATGTCCTCTTGCTTGCCATGGGATAAGATGTTTTAGTGTGCGGGTGGGAGCTGAAAGATTGTTACCACCTTCAGTTGGGGTGGGGGCATAACCAGGCCGATACTGGTTGGTAGCCACCACCCCACTTTTTTTTCCCTAATTCCCTGGCATCTAGTGGACTTTCCGACCTCGGGTGTGGATCGGGGGTAATTGCCCCATCTGCCCACTGGTATAACAACTTTGGCCCCAGTTATTTGCTTTGCAAATTTATTTTACATGAAATTGGCGCAAAAAAAATAAAACAAATTCCCCGGGCCTAGTAGTTTCTGCCCCCCCTTGGGGGCAGATCGGCCTAACAGAAATAGGCCGACCTGCCCCCACGAGGGGCAGAAATAGCCTAAAATAAATTTATCCCCAGGGGAACGACCCTAGTTTAAGGGGTCGCTGCCCTTGCGTGAAATTGAAGCAAAAAAAAAAAAACACAAATCCCTGGTGTCTAGTGTTTTCTGCCCCACCTTGGGGGCAGATTGGCCAAATAAAAATAGGCCGATCTGCCCCCAAGTGGGGCAGAAATGGTCTAAATACAATTTGACCCCCAGGGGAGCAACCCTTGCCTATGGGGTCGCTCCCCACATAAAACAATAAAGTAAACAAAAACAACAAAATATCCCTGGTGTCAAGGGGTTTCTGGCCCCCTCTGGGAGCAGATCGGCCTAATTATAATAATTAAAATATGTTGCCCCCCTGGGGAGCGGCCCTTGCCGAAGGGGGTGCTCCCCTTATACATAAATGTATTTTAAAAAAAATCCCTGGTGCCTAGTGGGCATTTCTGCTGCCCGATCATATCGCGATCGGGCAGTAGAAATGCTTGCAGAGACATGAAAGGGGTGTGTGTGGGTGGGCTAGCGCTCCCCCCTTGGGCCAGGTGCAGGACAAGCTAGGCTTGTCCTTGGCGCATGGCAACCGTGGCAGAGGGCGAACTCCGGTCGTCCAAGGCACCCGAGGGGTTAAACCACTCCCATGCTTTTCCAGTAATATTAAACCAGTGTTTCAGGCGGTTTATGAGTGTTTCCTGATCTACAATGTGGAATGCAGCTGCAAGGTCTAGTTTGATGAGAGCTTCTGGGTGATTTTGGTCTCTTAAGGTTAGTGCGTTTTCTTCGATGTTCATCACTGTGGTTTAAGTAACGCTTAGCAGGCCAAATCCAGATTGTGTGTTTACCTGAAGATTGTTGGATTGTATGTATTTCTGGAGTTGTCTTGCTAGCTCTGCTTTAATGACTTTCAATGGGAAAGAGTGTTGAGATGGGTAGAGGCTGCTTGGAGCAGATGCATCGAAGATCATTTTTTTGAGTAAGAGTATGACATGTTTTAGAGCATTGGGGAAGGGACTTCTTTTGATGCAGGCAATAGTTTAATCTAAGGCTGTAATGTTCACATTTATGAGTTTGACAACCATGCATCTGCACATCCAGCCTTAATTCAGGTGCTCTAATTTTTATACTTTTTTAATGAGGTCTTTGATGATGTTACTTGAAAGCTAACTTTCAAACTGAGGGGCAGATGGATGAATTAGAACAAATAGGATGTAAAAAGCACAACACTGATTAAAGAATTCATAGATGAAGAGGCTATGGAGTAAATTAAATAGATGAAAAAATAGATAAAATATCAAAAGATCTAAACGTATGACATCAGAAAAGTAGCCCATCCTAAAGCCAGAGGAGCATGGACACACTCCAATAGATGGGAGTGCTAGACCACTGGGCAGACTGAAGAATAGTATCTTGTGGGTTATGGTACCCTAAAGTCTGAGGAGAGAAACCCAATGCACCATCTATAAAAAAACGTGGATAGAAACTTGAGCTGGTGGTTTGAAGACGAGGAGTGGAGGGAGATCCTGAAATTCTAGCATAACAGCACATAACTGGTTATTTACAACAGTATCCAATGAATATACTGGTGTACTGACACCACAATTAGGTCATTCTCCTAAAAATACTGAAGAAAATGGGACAATAGGACTTGCACATTTTGTGGGAATGGCCAGGTTGAATGTTGCACATTTTGTGGGAATGGCCAGGTTGAATGTTTTAATTGTTAAAAATCTTCAATTAATTTAAGGCTACACTGAAGTCAGAACCAATCATAACAGTAGAGCCTTAGTCAAGATTGCGTAGCGAAGAAAGCTACAAAGTGGAGGCAAACTGCACTGACAAGGGTTATGATGAGACAAAGGAAACAGACCCTAAAATATGTATAGGTAGTAAAACAATCTCATGATAGAGACCACAGAACATAAGAGTGTATTGCCTTACTTTATGGGGTAGGGTGTGGGATGACATTCCAGACTGGAATGCCTTTACTGAGGCACAGCCGGTAACTACACTCAATACTACTTAGGACTAGATTAGTGTTGTAACTAATAGACATTAAAAACAGTAGACTGCCTAGGCAATCGGGTTAAAGGGAGCTTAGATTAAAATTTGGAATAATATCCAATGTTGTGGTATGGTATATGAGGCAAGCTGTCTCAACAAATAAAGGCGTAGCAAATGAAGCAATTATCACATTTGTTCTTATCATCCCAATCCCCTCACCCAACTCATGATGTAATAGGCAGGCAGTGTTGTCCCATAGGGAATATTGATGAGGACCCATTCTAGTAAGGAAATATTTTTCAGAGTTTGTTTCATTGGTAAACTCTGCTGTATTATAACTAATATCTATTACTGCTGAAATTTTAGTGGCACTTGTGTAGCTATTCTCTTCAAAATGTTTTAAACCATTAAGAGGCAAATCACACTATTGTTAGGACTACACCCTAGACATGATGACAATAAAGACTCTAATGAACAAACACATTTATGCAACTTAAGAGTTCGACAATGACAATAATTGTTATGCCCACAGTCTTGACTGAGAAGAAAGTGGCGTAGGAAGGAAATGGAGGTACTAATGAGAATAGAAATGGTGCTCAGATAGTTATGAAATTAAAATTCCCAGCAAAAGGCAAATTAAAAAAAAATCATGGGAATGCATTCAGAAAGAAAAAACAAATCTGAAAAATCTAAATAATAACGTGGAAAACGAAAATATCTCCATTAAATATGGAGAGGGAGAAAGTGGCACAGGTGCTGACTGAAGTACAAAAATAAACCTGGACTCTTCTGAAACACAGTTAAACAGTTAAAGTCCTGATCATTGTATAAAAGTGGGTACTACAGAGAGAGAGTGGGAATTAACTCCCTCATGCCCCTTTATGAGAAAAACTAACTGTGATGTACAGATCTGTTTTACTTGTTAGCATGGATACAGCAAGTGACCCAATTCTGAACAGATGCCATCAATCTAGGGAAGGCACTATTGGGGAGCAGTCTCCCACTGACCTAGGAAAAGTCTCAATCTATGGGCCCTGATAATTCAATTGTAGTGGTTAGATGCTGGAACCATGTAACCAACAATTTAATATGAGACATCGACTGTCAAGAAGCCATATCACTGTGTGGTGTCCATATTAGCAGATCATCCTGAGATACAGATTAATCTATCAGCTGAATCTAGGGTTTAGTGGAGTGTTTCCCCAGATATGTCAAGTTTCAGGGGTCACCAAGTAATATGAGAGACAAGACTGCATTGTTCCCTGCTGACCAGGAATACCGGGTACTGCGTCTGTAATTGAAATTGGACCCCTCAAAGATTCTCCAGGGTAGATTGGTTGAGCAATCAAAGTCTAGCTAATGGGAGATGGTGTGATGTTTAACACCATAAATAGTACAACATGAGTTCACATTAAGTATGGCAGGGGAGATATGGCATAGAGGTCTAAAGGGAAGAGAGTTCCAAAGGTGACGTCCAAGTGAGAGAAACAATAGTACACAAGAAGCAGTGCAAGGGAACTTAGGACCCACAAAGCGTGTTGGTTTGCAGAGTGAAGTCTGGGCAAAATGTGAATTAGGGACTTCTGTGAATAGCTTTAAGGATTAGGGTGAGGACTGTGTATTTTGCCCTTAGATTGGCAGACAGCCAACCTATCTGGCGCATATGCATTTTCCAAGGTACCTTCACACCTTAAGAATGCCAGCCTATCTGGTGGCTTTATTTACTATGCCACATTTCCTCTTTAGCCTACAAGTCTGAAAGTAGAATGCCAATCTAAAAGGAATTATAGTGCATCTGGGTTACCATCTTGTCAGAGCAAACCACAAATAGAAACAATGAGAAGGCGCCAGGCGTATGTGTCACCACTACGGACTGCATGATCGAAGAGGGCACTAATTCTGAAATCGGCATCTAAAGAGTGATCTCTAATGAAGGTATGTGAACTTAGTCAGTCCTACTGCCAAAAAGTGAAATTTTGTGGAAAACAAGAAAAAATGCTCTTGCGCCATTATGAGTGCATGAATCCCTCCAGGAATGACTGCTTAAAATCCATTAGGAAACAGAAATCTTGGACGGTGTTCAGTGTTTCACAGTCCTCATTCAGTACACAATTAAGACTTAGGGTCTGATTTGGATCCTGGTGGAGGGAGTACTCTGTCACAAACATGACTGATATCCTGTCCGCCGTATTACGATCCCTGAAGGCTATAATGGAATATTACAGTATGGCAGATGGGATATCCGTCACGTTTGTGATAGAGTAAGCCCCTCTGCCAGGATCTAAATCAGGTCCTTAGCCATGCCCATATACTAACAAACCACGTGGTGTGCTTGTAATTAAGGTAGGGTTTCCTGAATGTAAATTGATAGGTCTAAAAGAAATAAAAGAGGGGCTTGCACATGGGCGTCTACAGAAACGTTTTCAGGTGGGGCATAATTTTAACGTCTGTGGCATCCGGGACTGTTTTTGGCGGGGCCGCAGCTGTACTAGTGCAGCGGCCTTAGTGTTACGCTGCACTGTGAACCTGCACACCAGGCTGTACCTAAAGCCAGAAGAATGGGTGGGCAAGCACCCCCCGCTCCCCCTTCACCCACTCCACTCCGTTGACGCCCATGCGCTTGCAGGATTATAGAGAAACATGAAATGATCTTGGTAGGTACCAAATTTAGCTTTGTACAGGATTGAAGCATTAAGAGTCTGGAGATTATTTTTTACTACATACACAGCTAGAGATTGTATTTACTAAATAAGTCACTTTCTATGTCAAACATCACATGAACAGAGGCTTTGGCACAATTGTAAAAAGGATAATCTGACAATGGTTGCCACGTTTGAGAGACCTAAGCAAATACACATTTTCTTGATAACACAACTGGGCAGTGAGCATGACTGATAAGGTAATTTCTATATGCACCAACAGCATTCAAAGAGTGCTTAAAGCTATCTACCTTTTTGACTGAATGAACCAGGTGAAAACATTCACCACTGGTAAACAGAGGCAAGAGCCGGTTCAAAAATGCACACCAAGAAGATTCAGCTTGCACAAAATCAAGACACCCAACGATTCTTAACCCCCTTCACCATGAGGGCTCAAGCCTGCTACTCTGTGAGAGACAAGTGCCCACACTGAATAATTTGATCATTCAATGGGAGTGCGCAAGTACAGAGACACTTCTAGTAGTATGCTTCAGTAAGGAATGACTATCTCAGGGTTGCCAGAAAAGGCATCACAATCATCCACTTGAAAAGTCACTTTTTAGAATGTTCAAGACATACTATTTGATTGTCAAACAACATGGAGATTGACTATCTGCTCTAGTGATATAATGTTGTCAGTGATAGTTGTCACGGATGTGTTATTATCCAATGAGAAAATAGCTTGTAATGACAACTTTGGTAAAAAAGTACTGGAATGTTTGTGAAAACAAATACTGGAATGTGCCCTTTACTTTTAGGCTTTTGGTATAAGCTAACGATAATGCATTAATCTTTTTATAAATTCGTGGGGCTTTTGCTTGAATTCTAAGCATCACACTATGTGCGTTTTTCCCCCAATTATAAGCAGGTAAAGCACTTTCAACCTTAATGTTATATTTAAATACCTCGAGTTGGTGCTTTTTCGTTTATGTTTATCAAGCGAAGGTAAAATAAAGAGCGTCCATTTTCACACAGATATTTAACTCTACAACTGGGCAAATCATTGGTCTGTGAGCAGCTTTCTGTTCTTTGTTTCTCATTGTTCACAATGATAAACAAAGGCTTCATAAATCTGTAATTCAACATTTGTAGGAAGTTGGCTCTGTATGTGCTATTTCAAAGTAAGGAATAGCATGCACAGAGTCCAAGGGTTCCCCTTAGAGGTAAAATAGTGGTAAAAATAGATAATACTAATGCTCTATTTTGTGGTAGTGTGGTCGAGCAGTAGGCTTATCCAAGGAGTAGTGTTAAGCATTTGTTGTACGTACACAGACAATAAATGAGGTACACACACTCAGAGACAAATCCAGCCAATAGGTTTTTGTATAGAAAAATATCTTTTCTTAGTTTATTTTAAGAACCACAGGTTCAAATTTTACATGTAATATCTCATTCGAAAGGTATTGCAGGTAAGTACTTTAGGAACTTCAAATCATCAAAATTGCATGTATACTTTTCAAGTTATTGACAAATAGCTGTTTTAAAAGTGGACACTTAGTGCAATTTTCACAGTTCCTAGGGGAGGTAAGTATTTGTTAGGTTAACCAGGTAAGTAAGACACTTACAGGGCTCAGTTCTTGGTCCAAGGTAGCCCACCGTTGGGGGTTCAGAGCAACCCCAAAGTCACCACACCAGCAGCTCAGGGCCGGTCAGGTGCAGAGTTCAAAGTGGTGCCCAAAACACATAGGCTAGAATGGAGAGAAGGGGGTGCCCCGGTTCCGGCCTGCTTGCAGGTAAGTACCCGCGTCTTCGGAGGGCAGACCAGGGGGGTTTTGTAGGGCACCGGGGGGGACACAAGCCCACACAGAAATTTCACCCTCAGCAGCGCGGGGGCGGCCGGGTGCAGTGTAGGAACAGGCGTCGGGTTCGCAATGTTAGTCTATGAGAGATCTCGGGATCTCTTCAGCGCTGCAGGCAGGCAAGGGGGGGATTCCTCGGGGAAACCTCCACTTGGGTAAGGGAGAGGGACTCCTGGGGGTCACTTCTCCAGTGAAAGTCCGGTCCTTCAGGTCCTGGGGGCTGCGGGTGCAGGGTCTCTCCCAGGCGTCGGGACTTTAGGTTCAAAGAGTCGCGGTCAGGGGAAGCCTCGGGATTCCCTCTGCAGGCGGCGCTGTGGGGGCTCAGGGGGGACAGGTTTTGGTACTCACAGTATCAGAGTAGTCCTGGGGTCCCTCCTGAGGTGTCGGATCTCCACCAGCCGAGTCGGGGTCGCCGGGTGCAGTGTTGCAAGTCTCACGCTTCTTGCGGGGAGCTTGCAGGGTTCTTTAAAGCTGCTGGAAACAAAGTTGCAGCTTTTCTTGGAGCAGGTCCGCTGTCCTCGGGAGTTTCTTGTCTTTTCGAAGCAGGGGCAGTCCTCAGAGGATGTCGAGGTCGCTGGTCCCTTTGGAAGGCGTCGCTGGAGCAGGATCTTTGGAAGGCAGGAGACAGGCCGGTGAGTTTCTGGAGCCAAGGCAGTTGTCGTCTTCTGGTCTTCCGCTGCAGGGGTTTTCAGCTAGGCAGTCCTTCTTCTTGTAGTTGCAGGAATCTAATTTTCTAGGGTTCAGGGTAGCCCTTAAATACTAAATTTAAGGGCGTGTTTAGGTCTGGGGGGTTAGTAGCCAATGGCTACTAGCCCTGAGGGTGGGTACACCCTCGTTGTGCCTCCTCCCAAGGGGAGGGGGTCACAATCCTAACCCTATTGGGGGAATCCTCCATCTGCAAGATGGAGGATTTCTAAAAGTCAGAGTCACCTCAGCTCAGGACACCTTAGGGGCTGTCCTGACTGGCCAGTGACTCCTCCTTGTTTTTCTCATTATTTTCTCCGGCCTTGCCGCCAAAAGTGGGGCCTGGCCGGAGGGGGCGGGCAACTCCACTAGCTGGAGTGTCCTGCTGGGTTGGCACAAAGGAGGTGAGCCTTTGAGGCTCACCGCCAGGTGTGACAATTCCTGCCTGGGGGAGGTGTTAGCATCTCCACCCAGTGCAGGCTTTGTTACTGGCCTCAGAGTGACAAAGGCACTCTCCCCATGGGGCCAGCAACATGTCTCGGTTTGTGGCAGGCTGCTAAAACTAGTCAGCCTACACAGATAGTCGGTTAAGTTTCAGGGGGCACCTCTAAGGTGCCCTCTGGGGTGTATTTTACAATAAAATGTACACTGGCATCAGTGTGCATTTATTGTGCTGAGAAGTTTGATACCAAACTTCCCAGTTTTCAGTGTAGCCATTATGGTGCTGTGGAGTTCGTGTTTGACAAACTCCCAGACCATATACTCTTATGGCTACCCTGCACTTACAATGTCTAAGGTTTTGGTTAGACACTGTAGGGGTACCATGCTCATGCACTGGTACCCTCACCTATGGTATAGTGCACCCTGCCGTAGGGCTGTAAGGCCTGCTAGAGGGGTGTCTTACCTATACTGCATAGGCAGTGAGAGGCTGGCATGGCACCCTGAGGGGAGTGCCATGTCGACTTACTCGTTTTGTTCTCACTAGCACACACAAGCTGGCAAGCAGTGTGTCTGTGCTGAGTGAGAGGTCTCCAGGGTGGCATAAGACATGCTGCAGCCCTTAGAGACCTTCCTTGGCATCAGGGCCCTTGGTACTAGAAGTACCAGTTACAAGGGACTTATCTGGATGCCAGGGTCTGCCAATTGTGGATACAAAAGTACAGGTTAGGGAAAGAACACTGGTGCTGGGGCCTGGTTAGCAGGCCTCAGCACACTTTCAATTGTAAACATAGCATCAGCAAAGGCAAAAAGTCAGGGGGCAACCATGCCAAGGAGGCATTTCCTTACAACATTTATCTATACATGTCCCCATAGATCACTGAATAGAATTAACTTGAGTTGGTTGTTCATATCTATATTCTAGAACATGTTCATTTCGGTTAGTCCTTCTTTCCACCAATAGAACATAGTCTTACTAGGAGCACAATAAGCCTATCCTCTACTATATTTTCAACATAATGGTCCTGTTTCATCCATGCGCACATCATTGTAGGGTTACTGAAAAGCCTTACATTATTTTCCGCAGAATTGATGCATCACACATTAATTTTTTTACACTTGCTCTCTGAATGAGTGCTGGTAAACTAATCCAGTGTTCTTGTAGGACATTCACACCCAATGAAATATTTCAGGCCCCATGGTCTTTAATAAATGCAAATGTGTGCATTTACAAAGATTTGTTTTAACCTGGGCTTTTCAATTTCTCCACATCACCAGTAAAATGTCCATTTAATATTTTGTTGGTTGACTGTAGTTACATTTTAGAATAGCATAGTTTTGTAATATGTTATGATACAAGTAGTTGAATAATTGGAGCTTCCCAAATTCAAAATGTCTCAGGTGCTACTGATTAAGATTTTACTTTTCAGTACATTAGCACCCGTTACATTTTTCTTTTTAGAATTTTTTTTCAAAAAGGGACATTTTTAACATGAATACACAAGTAATGTCTTTCATCGCAACATAAATATGATTTATACTTATTCAGTCACTTCAGTTTCACACTCCGAATTTGAATTCAGAACCATGTCAATAGCAAACATCTGCCTATAACACCAGTGAAGTGTGTCCACGTTTAAAAAAAACGTGTTGCAATATGAAGTATGAGGAAATCAGAACCTTGCTTTGCAAGTCAACGCCTGTAGACTCTTAGGTGATATCAATGGCTTATCTATCTAAAGGGTACTTAATGATATTGAGGTAGACTTGTTTGTGCATCAGATCAGCAAATTAAACGTAACTAAATGAGAGGCTCCAACTAAATTTCCTTTCCGTCAGTTGCTACTAAGAGCTTATTTTAGTTTGTGAGGGACATGGTTTAGCATCAATTACACTTCAGACATTAGTTCAACTCTCTTACCATATAAATATACGTTAGCATTGTTGGAAGTGACCATCTTTTGCATGGTATTTCCCCAGATTTTTGCCTTGTTTAGCTGAATCCATTTTTGCTGGCTATAGGACTATCTGCACTTTACTTCTGCCAACCAGTAGTAAAGTGTTAGTGCTTGCCCTTATAAACATGGCATAATTGGCATACACTTAATTGGAACCTTTAATCTACTTATGAGTCCCTAGTAGATGATAGTACATGTGTCTAGGGCCTGCAAATTAAATGCTGCAAGTTGTCTACAGCATTCATTGTGCAACCTCCTAAAGTTGCACTGTAAAACAGGTCTCCAGGCCTGCCTATGCAGCCTGTTGTGCAGTTTTAAACTGCCATTTCGACCTGATAAAATAAACCTTTTGCTTGGCATCCTTCTGAATACTCATATCATTCTAAAGTAGACCCTAAAAACCCAAAGGGCAGGGTGCAGAGTATTTAAAAAACAGGACATGTATATTTAATGTAATACATTTACTGGCAGTGAAAAACCACCACTGTAGTTTTTCACTGTAGCAAGGCTGGATTTCCTATGGGAAATCACTGGGTTACAACTTATAATGCCTAATTTCAGATTAGACGTAAAAGTCTGATGGCAATAAAAAAATAAAATTAAAAAAAAAAAGATACTTTTAGAAAGTTTTCATTATTCTGCCTAACCAAAATGCACCTTTCTGCCACTGTCTATTGTCAACCGACTGTTGAATCACTCCTGTGAGGTGACATGTGGGTTGCTCAAAGAAAGTGGACAAAAGGGTTGGGTGTGGAAAGGTTTGTCCTTGAGCAGGATGGCCAGTGGGCTGTGCTAAGCCTCTTCCTGAGCTCCAACGAATGTGTACCCTGTCACTGGCAGATGCAGCTCACACTTACACATTCCTCCCTTTAGCTTCCTAGTCAGCTTGGCTAAAAATCCAGTATGAGGGTGGTGGTGCCCCAGAACTGGTTTGGAGTGACCACAGGGACGGGTTGTCCATTTCCACAGCCACAATTCTCGTGGGAACAGAGAGCTCTGCCCAGGGGAAGAAACATTCTGTTATGTTGGATTTAGATGGAGAAGGACACTGTGCAACAGTTTACAGTAAAACATCCAGAAAGTGCTACAAAAGTGGGTCGGGTAACCCCTGCAAACTTTAATGCAATTAGTTAGGGAGTGTCCAAGAGTTCCCCCCCACCATAGGCTGGCAATATGCCTAAATGTGGCATTCCCAGTACCCTGCCCCGATCACTTCTGGACCTGTGGAAGAAAAGGACTGGACCCACTGTCTGTGACCTATGAAGAGCCTTTAAGACTGTAGCTGCTCTCCTTACTATACCCAAGGCAAAGAAGTGGACTCCAAGGGTCATAAACCTGGACTCCTGTTCATGCTACAGGGACCCAACAAACTCCACGAAGCCTTTTCCCAGCATTACCAGCTGATCAGCTCCAACTGGGCCTGCCCAGGACCCTGCTGCTGGCCTCAGCTGGAGTGTGTCTTGACTCCTGCCAGGAGAGGCCTGCATCACCAACAAACATCACTCAGAGGATAGAGCTGGCCCAGTGAGCTGGATGGCCTGTGACTGCCTTAACGTGCAACTGCTACCGCTCTCCTCAGCACCCAGGGAGACCACCATGCTGCGGCTAGCTGCCCTGGGGCCGCAGCTGTGAAGACCAGGCATTGCAGGTAGATTTACGGAGGCCCGGAGTGGAGGCGGTGATTTGAGACAGCACCCACAGTTGAAACATTGCACTGGGCGCCTCTTGTCTACTGCATTGGGGGAGGGAGGTGGCCTGGGGGATTGACTACTATTAATTTCCCCCCCATCCACATTTAAGAGAGCGTTCTCCATGCTGGGCCAGGGCTAAGCTTGGTGGTTGCCGCAGGCGCACAGCTGCCCTAGTCCACCCAAAGAAGTGCGCACAAGTGGCTAGAACCACCCTGTGGGAAGAACCGCTACGGTATGGGAATCACCCCACCTACTGCACTACTGTGGAGGAGGGGGGGGGGGGGCTGGGCTGCTCGTGCACCTCTCCCAAAAGTAAACACTTGTCAAAATCTTGTCAAAGTAGAGAGGTGAGGTGGGTCTAGCACTTGAACCTTCTGCCTTTCCCCCTCCCTGGTCATCCTCTGCAAATTGGGCACTGGGCGTCTTCACCAGAGGTCCCTCAATCTTAACGGAAAGGTGAGGGGGCTCACACAACCTGCAAACAGCAGCCGGGGATTGCACATGCCCCTCCCCTCTTTTTACACTAACAACAAGTTGAGGCAGGTCCTCTCTCCTGAGGAACACTATTAAACTGAATCTACGCTCCTACCACTGCGACCAGCCACAGAGACCCGGAGTGCCCACAGCGGGGGGGCGCAGACCTGTTCACACACTGTCCCAGACCTACTGTTTGTGTCACGTATTCTCACAGGCATACTGTGAAACAAGAGTCATGGGAAAGCATGGAGGGCAGAAGACTCATCCACTGAATCGCCAGAACCCTGCATGCAAGAAGGTGATAACCGTCCCGCTCCATTTGATTATGTTGGATCAAATATTGACAGCCATAACAGATACCGGGCAAGACTTGTGCACTAGGGTGGATGCAACGGCTATCCATGTAAGCCTGTTGAGAAGATCACAAAAAAACTGTTGGGCGTGTTATCCAGACTGAAAACACCCTTAAGGAACTGTATCCTATGGTCATGGACCTGGAACAGCAAGTCCGCACTCTGGTGACCCAAATACAGGAACTGAAAAACCGCACAGAGGATTCCGAAGGACGATCCCGCTGCAACGTCCAGATTGTTTACTTTACCGAAGGGGTGGAGGGCCATGATCCATTCTCATTTTTTGAGCAGTGGCTAGTGCAGAAAATAGCCTTAGCAACCTTATCCACACACTACCAAGTGGAACGACCACACAGGGTCCCGGCGTGGAGACACCCAGTGGGATCGCTTCCTAGGCCAGTAGTGACTAGACTCCTGAATTTCAGGCATAAGGAGACTATCTTTAAAGCAGTTCACACCTCAGGCTCCATACAACATGAAGGTGCACAAATTTTACTTTTCCCCGATTACACCTTATGGGTGCAACAGCACAGGGCCTCTTTTCTGGGGGTCAAGAAGCGCCTGAGCCAACTTGGACTCACCTACTCCCTCCTATACCCAGCAAAACTTAAAGTGCTAGTAAATCAGACCGGCTACTTCTCTACAGACCCTACAGATGCCTGGGAGTGGTGGAACAATGCTGCTACAAATCCTCCACTCTGGCAACTCCAGTGCAGGACTCCGGCGCAGAGTTGCGGAGGGGCGGAGGAATGGTGGCAGCAACAAGGCCGGAATGATGTGACTATCAGCTTCGAGGACACCCTTCTCCAGCACAGGCACGAGACCAACAGCAACGCACGTTGACAGTGATCACCCACCTGGCCTCAGAGCACTGCTCCCCACCTTTGCTGCCCCTCACAGAGGACTCCCAGTGGGCCTCTTGCTCGATTGCTTTACTGTATAGTCAATCTTCCATGGTCCTTCCATAGGTCACCCTTAGTCACCCCCCCAGACCTCTTGGCTTGAAACTTGCTCTGTTACTGATGGCGCGCACATTTTATACCCATTAGGGACACAGGTTCCATTCACGCCCTCCCCCAACAGTAGCTTCCCTCCTTACGGGCCACTCATTTATCCACTCATTTGTATTATCCTGCACTTTCAAAGAATACCTGCATAGTCTGAACAGGTTGATTGGGACTTGGGAAATGTGCCAAAGTTGAGAGCCCCGAACTTCTACATACTAAAGAGCTCAACTGAACATAGTTTTGCTCTGTAGGGAAAACACCCCCACTGGACAGTCATCCTTTGTTAGTTGGAGTCTCACATGCGATCCTGCCTATAGAATTCCCCTAATATCGGTCTCTTTGTTGAATGTGTATTTGCCGTTCCTGCGCTTACCCTAGGAGCGGAGCTGGGTTTGTGTTAATTTTGCTTCTGTTTACAGGTCATATCTCACTGCTGGCATCGACTGAACCTAAAGTACTTACCTGGAATGTACAGGGAATGGGTACAGTACACAAGCAACACTTAATCCAGCAATATATACACTGGTGCAACACTCATATTGCACTCTTTCAGGGGACAAGTGGCTGGGTGTGTAGATATACACTTACAAAAGAAGTAGAGTAGACAGTCTACTGTACTACATACTCTGGTTTTGCTCAGGGTGATTTAGTCTGGATACACCCTACTGATCTCTTCAAATGCATTGCAATGAAATAGATCCCGAAGGTAGGTACCTTTTAGTGGAAGGCCAATTGGACAGCTGTTCACTTCTGTTGGGCAGTATTTATGCACCTAATGTGGCCCAGCAAGCCTTTCTAGCTTGCCTTTCGGTGATCTTTACATAATGGGAACATATTACATGGCTGCTTGGAGGAGACTTCATTAGCATTCTTGACCCTGCTCTTGACCACTCACATCCCCCGCTGCCGACCTCCCCAGTAGTAGCGGCTGCAACAAACCTAACTTAGTGGATCACCCATTGGTCACTTGCTGACAGCTGGCATGAGTTAT
The DNA here is from genome assembly GCF_031143425.1 of Pleurodeles waltl. Taxonomy (NCBI): domain Eukaryota; kingdom Metazoa; phylum Chordata; class Amphibia; order Caudata; family Salamandridae; genus Pleurodeles; species Pleurodeles waltl. The sequence continues at coordinate 609,533,338 of NC_090443.1, read as the reverse complement.
ACCTGAATTTTAGAGACTACTCTTACTACTCCCTGCATCATGATTTGCATGTGAGACTGGACCGGACACTAGGTTATCCTGTAACACACACAAAAGTAGAAATTGGTGAATAACTCAGCTGGACCTTTCCCGACCACAACCCGCTGCAGTTACACCAGAACTTGAAACTCCTCAACCGCCTGTCCCCCACCTGGCGTTTTCAATCAGTGCTCCTAGATATCTTTTGCGAATCCGCTTGAGCAGTGCTGCCGCGGTATATGTCAGAAAACTGGGGCATGGCAACGATCGAGCACAGAGTGGGAGGCATTAAAGGTGGTTCTCCGAGGCCGCTATATAAATGCAGTGGTGGACGTGCGGGCAGACATACATAAAGAATTAACAACCCTCGAACAATCCCTAGCCACACTGGAGGTGGCTTCCTGTGCCACCCCTGTGGGTAGGCGCATGCTTATGACTGCCAGGGAGCGTCATGCTCAATTAATAACCAAGCTGCATAATTATGATTTCCAGGCTTATCAAGCCAAGATGCACGCTGAGGGTGACAAGTCTGGCTGCCTACTTGCCTGGCTACTCTGTAGCGCACACACTGTTGCGCCAATCACTATGATTCAACAGAAAATCCATGCCAGGTTTACCTCTTAATATAAGGTCCTATATGACCAGCCTCCTACTGATTGCAATGCTGCTACATAGCCTTCTTGGGCAACATGGAGCTCCCTAGTGGCTCATTTTGCTCAAGAGGAACTGAAATTGCCCCTCACAAAGTAGGAACTGAGGGAGTACATAGAAAGGTCAGCTACAGGTAAAACTTCAGGCCTAGATGGCCTTCCAGGAGAGTTTCATAAGGCCTACGATAACATTGCAATACCCAAACTGTTAGAACTATATCAGGTGGCCCTCATGGAAGGAAGACTGCCCCTCAGGATTTGTGAGCCTCTCAGTGTCCTTACAGAAGCCGGCTAAGGACCCGCTAGAGGTGACATTGTATCGTCCACTGTGTTGGGCACTCACTATAAATACACAGTAGGATCCTCACTAGCTGGCTGCCTCGCACAGCATATGACCCATCTAGTACATGCTGATCAAAATGGTTTTATTCCTGGTCGTTCCACTACTCTAAATAGCCGTAGACTTTAACAAGTACTACAGCAGACCCCGTCCATTTGGCCATATGCTGCCTGTTTAGTGATGGACTTGGAGCGGGCATTTGACACGGTGGACTGCGACTATAGGTTTATAGTGCTCACACACTTTGGCCTGCCACAACACTTACTGTGTCTCATTCGCTTACTTTACACTGTCCTGACGGCCCGGGTTAGGATCGGACATCTCATCTCTGCCCCAATAAGAATAAGCCGGGGCACGCAACAGGGATGCCCAATGTTGCCACACCTGTTTGCGCTGGCAATGAACCCCTCAGCCCAACGCTTGAGGCGTGATGGTGAAACCTGGGGCATCCAGCTGAGGGTTGAAGTGTATGTTGTTTCCCTATATGCCGACGGTCTCTTCATATATATTGGTGACATCAGACAAGTGCTAGACAATATAGAAACCATCCTGACTGATTTCTGTGCGGCCTCTGGTTTGGGCGTGAACTGGGTGAAGACATGTCTGTTTCCCACCCATCCTGCCTGCCCACAGCACCACCTTATTGGCAGGCCATAGTAAAATGGGAACCACATAAATTTCGCTACCTTGGCATTTGTATGTCACATGACCTTCGAGACCTGATTGATAGCAACCTCACCCGAGCAATAGCCTCCCCGAGACCACAATTGATGTTCTGGGGAACCCTCCCACTCACAGTACAGGGTTGGGTAGCACTATCCAAAATGGTGATGTTCCCTCGACAATCCAATATCCTTCTATCCTTTGCATACCACAGTCACAACAGAAGTCTCTGACTAGCCCAGGCACTAAAACAGTACTCTCGTGAGATCAGTATTAGCTCAATACACCCCTTCAGGGAATTCCTTGGGAGAGAGGGGATGGAATTTTGGGAGACAGAGGGGATGAACACCTTGGGCACACTATTTCAAGACATGAGCAACTTAGCACAAATCATAATCAAACATTGGGGCATTTCTCAGCATACAGCACCCTACTAGCCAAGCTGCAGCAGAACTGGCAGGTTGTGGACACAACCCGATACACATCCCCTGGTCCATGCACTTCATGTGATGGGTAGTGGCAAGTGCCTGGTTACGTGGTTTGCACGCGCTCTGGCACACACATCCCACAACCCACTAGGCAATACTGGGAGCAAGACGTCGGACGTGCCTGGCCATGCAGAAGGGATGGATCCAAATCCTTATTTAGCATTGCATAAAGTCTCACGCAATGCTAAATTTCAATATATACAGCGTAACATTTTGCCTAGGGCGTATCTCACACCTTCACGATTGCACAGAACATATGGTAGTCCGTCCAACTGCCCGCAATGCAACGGCCAAACTTCTGATATGAAGCACATGTTTTGGACATATCTATAGGTCCAATCATTATCGACAGCAGTTATTGACACCCTAACAACTATCAAGGGACAAAAGAATCGATAAGGCAAATAAAATGGTCTTCTGGGATTATTTAAATGTAATAAATCGGGCCTGCCCTAAACCTTCACAGACTTAGCCCTACTTATAGTTAGGAGAACCATCGCCATGAGGTGGAAGGTTACCCATCTCTCAGACATAGCATACTAGACTGCAGCTGCAATGAAATGGGGCAAAGCAGAGTCAGTAACCTTATGGAGAGAGGTTAGAATGTTACACAAGCTCACCATGGGATACGATCCTACACGAATTACAAATTCTCTGCAAGGGCAAGTAGACTTCTATTTCCTCCCCCATTAGCATGCCCCTATCCCAGCCACCCCAACAATCCCCTGTGGTTGCCCTTTTACTACTAGGAATAGGCAAGTGATGCTTAGGGTACCCGCTTCCCATTTATTGTCTACCCCATTGTTGGAGATGTGAGATCCCCACCAACTTACCCGCTGCACTCTGCCACTGTTCTTTTACTCTCACCCCTCCCCCCCCAAACTGGTGCCAAGCAGCCTGCAGCTTCAATATGTAGAGCTAGCTTACACATTTGTGCATTCTGACGTGCTAGTTCTGTATGTTTTGAACACTGATAGTTGACTGTGATACTATGAGCCAATATCTCCTGCTAAACCATACTATATAATGTAATGTGATGAGACCCCTTGAGATTATACAACTAAATACTGTAAATTAATGTATAGCCAATCGCTGTCCAGTCTTTGTACCACTTAAACGGATGTTTAAAAGGTGTGTTTTGACTCACTCTCCAACTTCCCACCCACCACACACTCCCCACTCACATCCCTCCCCCCCCCTCCATACCCTGCTGCCAAGTGCTGTCCCCAAAGTCCTGGACCCTTGGTTGGTGTCAGAGTACTTCTTCTGAAGTTTCCTGTAATCTGGGATTCTTATTTTACAACACAGATGAAACTTGTTTCATGTATCCTGCACACATAACTGCTATGCCTATTCCGGCTGTCACCTACAGATCACAGCAAGCCTAAGAGAGAGGTGACCTATCTTCAATCAAAAGAGACAAAGTGGAATGTAAAGAACTCAGAGGTGCCTCACACTGGCCACCACCAGGTGGCTGCTTCTTTTTTTTTCTAAAGCGCAACCAGCAGAGCTTCTCATCACTGGTGTGCTCCTATGCATGCAAGGACATATGGCTAGTAGTTGTGACGTATAGGTTCATATGCCTACCCCTAGTACTAATTGTAGTACATTCACCAGGTCAGAGTGCAAGTTGACACCCACATGGTCTTATGACCACTCAACTAAAGAATTATCCAGAAGGATTGGAGAAAAATATATCCAGAAGTACATGCATTGATCAGTATGTTCTGGGGAGGGGCTTTTTCTGGTCATGAAATTCAGAGTTTTCCCACCAAAATTCAACGGTTTCACAGAGACATTGTCCAGAAGCTATCACATGATGTGTATCCCTCCCATGCCACAGCCTGCTGCCTTGCCCCGCTAAGGATGTTTGACTTCCATTCCAGAGTCAAAGTCCAAAGGTAAAAATGTTTGCCTGAATGAACTTGGTCCCGGTATCCAAATTGTACTCCAGCACAATCTGCCCTAAACCTTATGCTTGCCTGGGTGCAAACAGAGGACTGTGGTTAGTGCTTATGGCTTTTTGGCACCATTTTGAACCTTAAACTTTAAATACTCATAACTCAAATTCTACTTACTCGTTTTTTGTAGCTTTGGTGTCACTTTATTAAACTGTGCTCTATTTTTATAAATTGTTTTGGGATCTTTCCTGTGTTGTGCTTTCACTTTATTTATGTAGAGTGCAGCAAAATTTTAATAATTTACATGTTGCCTCTAGGATAAGCCTGACTGCTTTATATCCCAAACGTTTTAATTGCATAAGGCTTGTGGCCATCATAAGTTTTCATAATGGTCCTTCTATCTGCTAAATGTATGGTGCAATGGCATAGGTGTGGGCAGCAGAAACATTTTTAAAAAACCTTATGAAGCGAAAAGGTGAGTGTTTCTCAGTGCATATTAGCTTGTTAAACAAGCTGAGAATAGTATATTGACTTGGACTAAACCTTACATTGTTCTGAAGTGCCATCAAATCACGAAGAGTGGTATGGAAACTTAACAAAAATTGTGCTACTTATGACCGCTTTAAAAACCTGTTAGTAATTCTTTATCACAGGAAGTCACATTTAGTGAGGGTAGGGATATCTGAATTGCACGACTGTTGAGAGATCATCCTATGGATGCACAAAGATGAGTCTCATACCAGTATATATATATTTTTTTTTTTGAGTGCATGGTGTGTACTTAGTAGGTCATACATTAGAGTTTTCACAAGTCAGATCAGTGGCAAAGAACCCACAGGTAGATATTTTATTTTGGAGGGTAGAGTATGGGACCCTTCCAGTCTACGCACCCAGGATCTGGAACAATATCTCTGTATCCATCAGGACTGCCTCATCACTACTCCAATTTACGTGAAGACACACCTCTTTCAAAACCACTACATCACAGTACAATAATTGTCCACGAAGCAGCTTTCCTATCACTCAATGACAATATATTTATCTTGGACCTTGTAGAGCACTCTGCTGCCTTTGGTGAAGTTCCGGATATACAAATACCACATACATACAGGGGATAACATGTAGGTCTTGAAACTCAGGGACAAGTATATGAAAACGGGAATCAGAATTGTTGTAAAGTGGGTGATGCTCAGTTTAGAGCCATGGAATGTTATACAGGGTGTAAAAAGCAAGGCCTAAATATTACAGCTAAAATAATAGAAAAATATTGTGAATTAAAAGTTTATGCTTAACTATCATCTTCATCGTTCTTTACAGCCAATGGTCAATAAATTAGAAAATCTGCTTCAAAATCTTTAAAGAAAAAGCCAATTCATGCACACAAAGCATTGTACGTGCACAGAATACACACGCCAACAATACAAAAATGATAAAAAGTATCTAAATACTTACTGCATAAGCACCTATTAAAAAAGCTGCATTGGCTCGTTTCCGTTGGTCAAAGCAAGTATAGTGAACAATTTTCTTTTTTGATAAACTGAATGACTGTTGAAGAAAAAAAGGAGAGAAAACAAAAACAATATTACTTGTCGTCCGAGAAACTTTAACAGGCAGTTTCCCAGAACCAGTTACACACGGAGTTTAAAGGGTTATTAGACATAACACAAAAAAAGCAATTTCATGTTCATCTGGCTCACTATCGAGAAGAGAATTAACTTCAAGCCCCTTGTCCATGCTTACATGCCCCTCCATGACCTAGGACCTTCCTACCTCAACCTCTATCACCTTCTACTCCCCCTCCAGGCCTCTCTGCTCAACAAGCGCTAGCCACCGTACCCCACATATGGAAGACTTTGGCTGGTGGGAGATCCTTTGCCTACCTCGTGGAAGACCCTGCCCCTGCACCTCAGGCAGTCACCATCGCTACCCCAATTCAGGAAGGACCTTAAAAGCTGGCTCTTCGACTGAAGGTCAGAGGACAAACCCCCTTAGTGCCTTGAGACCCTTATGGGTGAGTGGTTGCGCTTTCTAAACCCTGATTTGATTGAATTAATGCAATCAACAGCTACATGCTATATCCTCTTTTTCTTTAGTCTTTTGTCAGTAAATTTTAATAAATGGGAAATCACTGTCTTTATGTTTTGTTGAAGACCTATATGCTGTGTAATTAGGAACCCTAATCATTCTTCTGCTCTCCCCAATTTATAAGACTATACAGATTTAATACTTTGTCTCTCCTTCTGCTATTTAGCAGATACCTTCCACCACCCTGGTACCTCCCTTCAGAAGAGTGTCTAACCAGATAGTACCTTTCTGAGATGAAGCCTGCACCAATGGACATATACTCGAGGCAAGAAGGAATAATGTTTTACTCATTTGCATCCTAACGTTCTTCTTGTAAGCCTCTACTTAGGAACCTTGACATACACCAAGAAGCCCCATGTGCCTGATAACGAACACTATTTATCCTGCTCCCATTTGATGGTCTCTAATAATATTCACCCAGTGCAAAAAGGTCCTCAGTGTTTCACTGCCTCCAAGACCACTTCGTTGAAAGCAATCGTAGGTGGATAAACCGTGGCTCACTTAGTTTTCTCACTTTCTACATCATTGTTTCTTCTCCTTTGAGACAGATCAACTCTGTGTCCCCTATAAACGGCATATATTTACTTTCAAGTAATTTATAAAGGAGCTAAAAGGGATGAGTCACCGAAGTCTGGTCAATTTGGCTCTACCATCAGTCTCTGCATTAACCCAGAGAGGTCTCAGTTCAAAAGCATGCCCTTCCCCTGTCACTCAACATGTCCACCTTAGTTTCATTACTCTGCAAACTCCATAAACACTTGTCCTAAGGTGTGTGTGAAACACTCTAGTGGTTCTCCTCTATTGTTTTGCTAAGTCACAATGGAGAAGAGCTAAGGAAATGGTGCTGTTCAAGATAGGGTCCAGCACTGGACTGCTAATTTTCTGTCGGGCATTTTCCTGGTGGGCTGGCGACTTAGGAGGCTAGTATTTGAAAGCAGAGGGCAGCTACTTTCTCCAGATCCCCCAGATTAATTGTAGCTGGAGCTTCCGGTGCTTCAGGTGAGAATAAGGAAAGAGGGAGGAAAAATAAAAGGAAAGATGAGAAAGAAGGAAGGAAGGAAGTGAACAAGGCTGGCTTGATCATTTTTGCCAGGTCTACTTTTGGTTCCCAGACTAGTCCTGAAAGGTTTGTTAGTTTTATGTTGTCTACTTGAATTGGGTTGGAAAGTCTAGTGTGTTTCTGTAAGCAGAACCACAAGTGGCGCAATTTCCATTTAAGGCACCTTTAGTAGAACCAATGAGCTCCCAGGAAATGGACTGATTGATTGACTTCTGAAACCTCATGTACCTCACAATCAATTAACAGTTTGTAAAGCTGGGGAGTAGACAAGGGAGAGCCTACTGGCGTCTTACCTTGACTTGCTCATAGAACAGGCTGCAGATCTCTGGTAAATAGAGACCTACTGATTTCGTTCCTCCAAATGTACTCCATTAAAGTTGCCATAGCATTGCAATTTAAGAACTACATGGACATCAAACGGATACCCAACTCAGAAGGGTTGCTCCAACGGAACCCTGCTTCTGATCCACCCATCCTAGTGCCTGCATGAGATCCCCTTATCCTCCAACAAGGTTACCAGACAACTATCACTAGGTATGCAGTGGTCCAGTCCTGGGTTTTCATGTAACAATCTATTGCATTCTGGTAGCCCCAATCCCATCAATAAATTAATTTGGATGAAGAATCAGATTACAAAGCAATTTAAAAAGAAAGTCTAAGATGGGGGGACTTAATTCTTGGTGACATTCGTCTGGTAATTTTACCCCTTGATATGTGGCCTGATGAGGGAAGAGAGAGTGTGACCAAAGATTAATTTCCAGGCGCAAAACATGGCCAGCATTGTACTTGTATTATGCCAAACTGGACTCTTAACTTTAATATGATTTGTCATCTTTGTCATCACTAATAAGTCTAGCCTTCATATTTTTAAAATTTATTCTAGCAAGCATATGCAATAGATATTTAAAAGAAAGTAAAAAAGGGCATCATCTAAAAGGTGTAGGGCATATCATTTTATAAGAAAAAAAAAGGGGGGGGGCCATTGTAGCGCTTAGGCCACAGCACTGGCACCAAACTATACTATTTTCCAGATGGAGGTGCACACGTGATAGGGAAAATGCCATCATTGGCCAATGCTGTAGGCTGTCAAGCACTGAAGAAAAATGCAAACTGGCACCAGAACAGATTAATCCATGAACAGGACTGACCACAAGCCACTCTATGAATATATAGAATTTCTTTTTTTATTGTAACGGGCTGATGACACTCAAGCAATCCCTAGGCCAGACCTAAAAATGCTTACGGATCTCATTACCCAGCAGAAGGTTCAGGGTGATCAAATGAAGTTAACAAACATATGCCTCTAAAGGGGCCTAAAAGTACAATTGGGAGCCGGTAAACCAGGGTTCTGAATTGAGTTTACCACTTGAATGAAATTCAGCAATCTTGACCACGGCACCCAATCTCCATCTACCTCAGCGTCCTCATCTACCAAAATTGAGGGTGCCACAAAGTAGTCTCAAGCAAGGTAAAAATAGATAAAGAAATAAAACAAACAAGAAAATATTGGTCAGTTCTAATCAGTCTATGGGCAACTGTTGACAATGCTGTGCTGTAAAAGTAGTGTAACCAGATATTCTGGATTTGCCTGTACAGTTCCAATTTTCCAATGTCTGACCAGGAGAAAAGTTTAAGTGTTCAAGATGTTCCGTAATGAGATTCAGTAAGTGTGTTGTCTGCTGGGAGTCATATTATGACATACTAGGAACACAGAATGACTTGAAGCCTGCACATTGTTTACCATTGGTTGTCTTTCATGGTCACTCATTTGCCTACTTCTTATTCATGTCCCAGCTTGTCAATCTTGTGGTTCTCCTTCCAATGGAACACTGCAATCTCTGTAATTTGCAGTAGTAGAAGCAACAATTTTTTTCTTTTCAAGCGCTACTTATTTATTTTATGTGAAGCACTCCATTACAGTGTTTCAAGTTGTCTCCCTAATGTACGTCTCTCCACTTACACAGTGTTCATCTATTACCCAACTGCTTGTCCCAACCATCTCCCTCTTGCACTCACCCAGACGTTTCTTTCCACTGCTTCCTTCACACCTGCACCCTCCATGTTTGCTTCAACTAGCTCCCATGCTGCGTTTGCTCCCGTCCTCCTCTTCCCCCAGGTTGCTTTTGCAACCTCTCCAGTGTTGCTCAGCAGTTCGCCCCCACACCCCCTATTGTTGAGTCACCTTTACACCCCACTATCACCTATCTTGCTTCCACTTCCCCCATCTGGGCGCTTAAATTTTTTTAATTTAAAATATAATTTTTAAAAAAGTGCTTAATTTTAATTTCAAGTACTTATCCAATAAGACTGGTATCTAAAAAGAAAATAAAGCAGCCACGTATGCAGGGTACTGCTTCAAAGGATTTTTTTTTTCCCTTTTTTGCTGTGCAGTGTGGCTAAAACCATTGGCAAAACCAATACGTAACACAAGGCAAAACCTGGATTTGACAATTCTTGTTGAAAGAGGGATGACAATACAGACAGACAGAAGTTCTCATGTTCCTGGGCAGGATTAGTTAGCAGCCTGCATCAGAAAATATATTCAACCAAAATTAATTTTTTCTGAAAACTGTACTGAATTGCATGTTATGTATTTTTAGGTCCAGCGTAAGCGCACGACCTCTTGTATACTTTTAAGAATACTTCTTCTGTGGGTTTTAAAGCCATTTCATTTTTTCAGGTCTGTGTCATTTAAAATTCCTTGCTTGCTAATGGTCAATCATGACTATTTGTCCCTCCTTTTTCTCTTTGGGAGCAGGGACCAACTACTGTATAATTATCCTTTATCATGTTCATCTGCTCTTTGCAGGACTTTTTTTCCTCTTCGTTTCCTGCCTGCGTTCGGTGAAGCTTCCATTTTTTTTTAGTTGCCGGGCATTCTTGCTCTCCGCTTAGCTTCGCTGTAAACAGGGCTGTAAATCTGCCTGTTATTTTGGTCACATTGCTCTTTTTCTGCTCTCTGTGCCCTCTCTGGCTGCTCTCTCAGCTACCAACCTTCCTTGGCTTGGATTCTCTAAAGATTCAAGTGTGCCTACATGCGGTCCCTGGTGGTGGCAGAGGCCAGATTGTTGAATTTAGTTTCCTTTGTGCACACAATTTGTTTAGTTTGCCTCTGCACATGTATCAGAACGGCGCCACTTCACGCAAGCCGTGCTTCATGTTGAACACTTTTGTTTGTTTGCACTCATAATAAATACACTGACCTGCACTGTGGTGCTTTTAAAGCAGTGAATATTGGAAAGCTGCTGAGAAAACACCCAACTGGGGTGCCAGGTCCATCCATCTTTGAAGTTACGAGGATAGATTAGTGTGCTGACAGCAGCTTGTCACTCCCTCCCTCCTTCCCCCTCCATTGGCCTGGTCGCCCTGCAGCATTTGAATAAAAAAAATGCCCCCACTTTGTAATTTGGACACTCCATGCCCCGTAGCCGGTCTGCAGACTCCTCTTTCATCCCTCAATGTATACAATGGGCGGTGCATAGAGAGTACTGTTCCCCGGGAGGGGGTAGTTTGCAGACACTCCATGCTCTTGACAGTGCCTGCCTCCGCCCAGGCTAGGCTCAGTGCGACTGCTGGAGCTGCACAGCGATGAAAGGAGGCGCTGCTGCAGCGGTCTCCTACGGAACCGGTTAGCCTTTCTCTTCCTCCCCCAGGCTGCACTGGCGCGTTCTCACATTCACGGACTCCACCTCCCTCACTTGATTGTCCATCCACAGAAAGCCCTCCTGAGAGCCCAGACTACGCCTCCCTTCATCATACTCTGCTTAGAAGTCACCCCTTCCCTCTGCTGATGAAAGGCTGAGCATGGTTTTGAAAGGCACATTCCTATTTTGAACACAGAATTCTAACCAGAGGACATTCTACCACTTCCGGATCGAGTTTCTTACTTTTTGCTGCAGCTTTTTTTTTGTTTTTTTATTTATATATTCACTCAGCTGCCAGCTAGGTCACAACGATGTTTGCTATAATTCTCTGTTCAGGTCACTGGTCTGTTGTGCACACAGCTTTGCAATAAGTCCTTGAAGTATGGCGTCACCGCAAGCTGCGGGCTTCCTCGGGGGAATGACATTAACCATGCATGCTCTTTAATTCCATAGTGTGCTGTACTTTGCATTTCTGTCAGGTACACACTAGGCACCGCCTCACTGACAGTGGAATATTTCAACATGCTCTGATTGTATTGCAATAACTCCACATGGCATTATATAAACAGTCACATTCACACTTCACTCGTTTTTCAGATGATCAGACTGTCAACTTCTCCAAAATCTCTGAGTAATGTGTCTGTTTGGCAAGCTGCAATCAGAGGAAGAAGGTAAACGGAAGTGCTTTAGTCACATGTATGGCCACTGGAATTATATGGCAGGAAAGGGCCAAATTATGAAGCAGGGTTGACCAATTTATGTGGCAAGAGAAGTCCAATTAGGCATTTACAACAGCAATAGCTCTAACTCTCGGAAATGCGAGACATATTGCATTGCAAATGCCTGTTTCATAGGTCCGTGACATTATGAGGAGTTCTCCAGTTCACCCAAACTTTCAGTAGCTCTTAACTTTGACAGTGCCTTCCTGTTTACATTGAGACATCCTTCCGGCAGGTGTTTCCCAAGTTTCCTCTAACTGTTTACCCATTTCTCGATTTAGTGTTCATAACATGGAAGGATTTTGCTCCGAGTGGCAATAATAAAACCCAGGTTTCTCTTCTAAAGATGCCCTAAAGATGGGCTACAATAAGGTACTGAAACGGGATACGTCATACTCAGAAATGTTGCCTCAAAATTGTGTTTCGAAGTACATTCAACCAGTTCGACTTCAGTAAGCAAAGTCATACGGAAATGTTGATAGCTTACACGCCAGACTGCCTTTAAAACAATAGTTATCTAACAAAATTCCACACTTCTATCATAAAAAAAACAACTAGCTGAAAATAAATGTTGTTTTAAGTTAATGACGTTCAAATAGGGAGAAAGCCCTGGACAGTGATGCACTCGACGAACCTGATGCAAAGCACAAGGCGCTAAGGGTTAAGTCTTCGGCACATAAAGTGTGCAAAAATATGATGAACGTCACTGGTGGAGGGAGCTCGATGCGACCTAAAGGACACAGTTTGTAGTTCCGGGGAGGCCGACTCACTATACCCTTCAGAGCCAATAGCACTGAGAACAGCCATGGAACCAGGCATTACACACCCGAAACCATTCAAGAAAGCAACGGCTATGCTACACAAGCACTGGCAAAGCCAAAAGGTTCAACTTTTATATATTGAACACACCGAATCAACATTCAGAAACACATTAATACAGAGCGGTGTTTCTTAACAGTTTGAGGACTCCCCATAGAATCACTACTAAAAGCGGAGGGTCCCCGTCTAGGAACTGTCTACGACTTGAACCTCAAAAAGATGTACAGAAATAGAGACTTCAGACAAAATCACACATTAAGAATATGTTTTTATAAAATTCATAAACAAAAAATGCACTTTAATTGTAGAGGGACGGTTTGACCTTTGCAACATTTAGCTTTATTTCTACACGACTAAATAATATGCTAGACTTTAACATGTCACTGTGTCTTGTTTGCAGCTAGTGCATTCTCTTTTCGTGGGCTACCAGTGCTGCCTCGATTGAGGCTCCTACCATCCGCACTAGGTTTGCTGTATTTTGCTGCTCCCACGAATCAAGATAAAGGACAATAACTTGATTTTTAGCAGAGTGTTAAACCATTCAATCTGCTTTTTTCAAATATATGTACATTAGTAATCTGCTAATATATAATCTTCTAAACCGTTGCAGACCCGCCAACCCCCTGAGTTGGAGTTGCGGAGCCCCGGGGGATTGCGGACCACCGGTGAAGAATCACTGCATACATACATGCACATGTGCGGAGAGGGTCGCAGGCGTGAAGACACCATCGGCCCAAAGCACAAACTGAGATACTTGGACATACCTCGAGACCTACAGCCACCCATGCACACTGTCAGACAGACCGGTTTTCAATAAACACTCAAAACAACAGAACTAAATGTCCCCACCGCAGCACACAGAGCCGCCCCAGCACATACATGAACCAGATGTACAGGTGCAGATCCTATACGTGCTGACCCACGTACAGTCCCCAACGTAAAGAAAGGATTCATCACTGGTTAGCAGAACACTGACGTCATTATGAAATGCAACCTAGGAAAACGTGAGCCAATATAATGGTCATTAATTAAATGATTAAAAATATTTATGCAGGGCAGCCTATTCAAATAGCAATGGCAACACATACAGGACAAGCACTGGAAAAGCTAGTAGGCTAGGCACTGCTGCAAGTCTATTGGCTTTGCCAGTACTAGTTTTATTGTATCAACTTAGATTATACAACAAGCACTGGTAACGCCAATAGATCTAGTCTTTGGGACCTACTGGCTTTGCCGATGATTTAGCAATATGTTACTCTACATGGATTGCATATTTTAGATAAGTAAAAACTTGAATTTGTGAACATTTGTAAACTTTTTGCTTTTGTATAATTTTGTACTGGAACTTACTAAGTATTGGCAAAGCCAAGCGTTCTCAGCTCTAAAAGCTGGGCTACTCAGTTATCTAATGCTTGTATGGTACATCTAAGCTGAGTTGCACATGGGCATTCGGGCGAATTCTGGTTGTGGATGGGTGCTTGTAATGGAGTATGATTGAGAGGACTCTAGCTGAGGCTGAAAGCAATGTGAGAGTGGGCCATAGCTGTGTTCAAATTACATTCTCATCCCACCCCTAGTTGCTATCCAGTGTACACATAGTGATGGTCACTTATGTACCATTTGTAATGACTGCTTCTAATTATTTACATAATTGGTATTATTCATATCAAACTGCTAACAAACACTTACAAAGCCAATAGGTCTGGCTTGTTTTAGGCATATGTTTGTTGTTCTGTGTTAGGTCTTGATGCACTAGCAGAAAACTCACAAAAATGTACTTACATGCTGGTCAAGCCACATGCTGTGTAAAGCAGAGGATTTTAGCTCATATGTTTTAAGCTATGTCCTTAATTATTTAGGTCACCGCCATTTTAGGGACGTCCTGCACTTTTTTCATCTCATTTAAAGCAATGTGGTCCACAACAAACCGTTGCATACAGGCCACTAAAAGCAGTATCATAGGCGAGACCTGTGATGCTGTAAAACAGTGGAGTCCTTGGAATCAAATCAAAAACTTGTGGAGCAGAAAAAAAGGAGTAACTGCTTTGCTCCTCTGTATCACTCACTTCAGAGTCTCTCGGAACGCAGGGGGGAGAGGATGCGGGAAGTCATGCACTTCAGTGAAAAAAAAGTAGAGAGCCTGACCTCATCCACTGTGACACCCCAGCATGATTTTATGTCCCAGTGCTCTTGGTGCCACAGAGCCCCTTTAGAAGTGAATGTGCAGAGTTTGCTCCCCATTTAAAGTTGAGCCAAAGACCCTACAGGTCATTTGTTCCCTGGAGAAGCAGATCCAAATATCCTCAGCTTCTCTGGAATTCAAGCACACAGGGAGAAACAAAGGTGAGAGGTTGCAACGTGAAGCATGGGTGGTAGCAGAAGCAAAAAGGAGGGCGCTATCACGGAGAACCAGGTGAGGGGCTGCAACACAAAGGGCCAAGTGGTAGCAAACAGAGGGCATAAAAGGGGGAAGCAACAGGGCATGGGGAGGGAGGCAAGCTAACGGGGAGGGAGTGGAATGTGGAGCATAATGCAGGAAAAGAAAACAGGCAAGAGAGCAGCAGGAGTGGTTATGGCAAAAGAACACTAGCAAGAAGGAACACAATGCATGGGGGAGAAACACACAGGGTGGCAAGCTGGAAAAAACTCTTGTGAAGTGCTCAAACAAAAAGAGAAAAGTGAGCAGTGGAAGGACACAAGTAAATGATTCATGTCCCTGGGGAGGGAAAAACAAGAGGAGGAAGGAAAGTCCACTCAAGCTAACAAATAAGCAAGTAACTAAGAGTGACATTGAAACAAACCAATGCTAAGGAATGTGTGGACCCTAACCCAGCTAAAGGCTAACAATATGTCACGCAGTAAACAGCGCATGCGCGGTCTAGGAGGCAAGACCTGAAAAGGACAGTTTAAATAAAACTGAATGGCTCTTGGTTTTGTGACACTGCGTTGTTGGGAGGCTGGGAGGGCTCTCATCAACATAAAAAAAATGCCAAAGTTGCCACTAGCATATGGAAACTACATATGTGGATGTACTGATTATGAAATTGCAGAACGCAGTCATTCACAGTGACGTCAAAAAATGGATAAAGTGGGCTGACCAACTAAACCATGCAGAAGAAAAGAGTGAATGACATAGCATAAGCTCCTATGAGTTTATAATACTTTCAATTTTAGTCTTGGCTAATGCAAGATTTCAGTACATGTAGTTATTACCAATTAGTCATCAAAGATACGGAGAAAAGGAAAAACGAACGTATGCAGGTTGTGGAGATAAAGTCTGAAGACGTGTTTTCAAATCCTACCTAAAAGCAAGGTGGTTAGAACTCCTGCTCATGTAGACTGATAGAGTTTCACAATCTTGGGGAGTGGGCATGGGAAATGTGTTTTGATGTTCTGGCTTTCAGAACTTCCAGAACCAGACTCTGTCTTCCTCTGGGTTCCTCATTGACCACTTGTGTGTTTGAGTTCATTGTTCAGATAAGGCGATTGGGTGGCACAGACAGACTTACAAGCAACGTTGATATCAGCTCTTCCTTCAAACTCTAGTTAACAAAGGAGCTTTAAGATAGGGGAGATGTAATATTGCTCTGCCCCAACAACTGGGTGGGCAGCCATGTGCAGTACACCTCAAAGGGGTGCTGTAGAGGATTTTGCAAGGCCAGCTAGAATGGTGTTTTCCCCATCTAGCTGAGTGAGCAATAAAGGGCTCTAACTGCAGATCATAAGTCGACAGTGGCAACAGTGGGGGTGGGGTGATTAAGTTTTCTTACTAGGTGAATTGATAAAAAAGCCACTTTATTAGTTTAACAATGTAGTCATTTTGGATAAAGTTATTAACCAGGCTGTACCCCAGCAACTTTGCTCGAAGAATTAATGAATCATGAAGAGTCTCACCAAACCTACATCAATTCAGATTCAATATCATTAGGCAAACTTTGTTCACTTATCACTTTGAATCTGTTTAGTGTTTGTTCGGACACGAGGGGACTCTCATTGTTAAAGTGGGCTTATTCACGTCAGCCAATGGCCAAGTACTTAGAGATACTCCTTGAAACACCGGCTGGTTTAGAAGCACCTGCTCCTCACGGTTTTGCTAAGTTTGAAATATTTCTATTTCACTTACAAAGAACACCTTTTTGTATTTAGTGTCGATTGTACGCTATATGTTTGGAATTGGATGGTTGTAAACAGAAGCAAAACTTGAAGACATTTGCAATTTAAAAATAACAAAAATAACTATTTAATTGTTCTCAGGGCCTTTATGTAACAAACCAGGTGCTTTCACACAACTTTAGAAAATCCTCCTTGGGTAGTAAAAGACTACGCTGACTTTAGGAATCATCTTGCGCATTAATTGGCCATTGAAACATTTAAACAAGGAAGCTACAGATATTTATGTTCTAAGCTGGATAAGTCAAATAAAAGGATCATACCAATTAATATAAAGTATTACATAGACCATGACTATCTTCTGAAACTAAGAAACATGCGGAAGCAATTAGGGAAAGCAAGAAAAAGTGAACTGCCAATATCTGGACTAAAATCTTTATTTCAATTAAAGAAAATCAAACAAGGTACTTTTGAAGAGGTGTTTGGAAAGCGTCAGAGGAAATCAAGGTTAAAAAAATGCCCTCCTGCGGAAGCCGCAGGGTTACCAACATTTTCTATCAGCCCAAGACAAAGGTCAGGAGTATGAGTCACACAATCTGTTAAAAACAAAGAATATCTCCTCGCTGCATCTGATCAGGAGGGTTTAGCTCAGATTAAAAATTTCAAATCATCAAAATCAATCATCTGCCTACGAGTATATTCCAGTAAAATCCCAATCAGTAGGCTGCGGCTTTGACAAAAACATGTTTTTTAAGACTATTTGACTAAGACAGTTCTCAACCTCTTTGCAGGGCAGCCATTTGTGAGCGATTTATTTCCCACCTGGGGCTAGCACCAGAAAATTGCCCCATTGGACTCCAAGGAACCAGCGTTTTGAAAGTACTTGTTATCTTCAAACAGAGGCATTTGCAAAAGGAAAACTATCTATTTAGCTGTTAGGTTTAAGACCACGATTATCTACACTGGATAACGTAACAGCCCTGCTTGTATCAATTCATGTATGTGGATGACATTGTAATTATGGATAAGACTCTGATTGCACTATAAGGTTGTTGTTTTTTTTTTTTTTTTTTTTTTAAATGGACGGTTGAGACTCTAAACATGGTCTAAAACAATCTATGGTCTTTAAACAAAAATGACTGCAACTAAAAGCTAAACCCTATTTGCAGAAATGGTATTTGAATGGAAGATCATTGGAGATTGTTTAGGAGTATAACTACCCAAGGGGTGTCATCTCAAATTTATCTTGGAAGCAGCATGTGGCTAATGGAAAGGTAAACATACCTAGTAGTGCCTTGGTCTTCAGAATACTTTTTGAAAATTGCTTAGGACTTAATCTTCTCGACTGCTCACAATGGATGTAGGCTGCCTGGTGTACTTTGTAAGGATAATTCAAAACAGTTAACATGCAATTTGCTCAACCCAATAGGGCTCTTTAAGGTTTCTTCTGCACAAGTAGCTTCATGTTCGTATACCTGTAGAACATACTCTTAAAAATGCTGATGGTGAAATGCGATTTTTCTGGAAACAGACGAGCTTTCTTACAAAATGGGTTCTCAAAAGATGGATTAAAAGCCACGATTTAAATGGAAGCTTCCAAATTGACCATTTATATTTCTCCAAATCGTTCATCAAGCCCCAAGGAAAGAAGTTTCAAAAATGGGGACAATGCAGTTTTACGGAGATCCAATCTGCCAAACAGAGATAAACTATTGTAAGTTTACAAATTTGAGGTTTGCAGATCCCATCAAACGCCAGAGGCGCTTTCGTGATTAGTGCAATGGCCTTGGAAAATATGTCCCATGTTTGATTTGTATGTGCAGTCTTCAATGATGCTGGAAAGAGATAGTTAAGTACCATGTTCATGAAAAGACTGTTTCCAGACACCAACGACTCTACAAATATTAGTCAACACCACTTTTTGGCTATATAAATGTTTATGCAGTGCCAGTGAAAGCAAATATGGCTAAATAAACACGATAGCTGTACCAAGTCTACTAAAATATGCACTGTAATTCATTTATTAGTAAGCTGCAAAGGTCAACTTCCTTGTAAATAACAGTACAGGGTAACTGACTTGAGAAAACAATGTGTATTGTCTTACAAGTTCCATTCTAAAATAACTTTACAAAGGATAACAACTGGGGTCATACACCTTAGGCATAAAAAATGTGGTTATCCCACTCCACAGACTTAGCCTTTTGTGCTTTAAAATATAAACCTTTTTCACTGTACATGAAAAAACAGCATAGCATAAACCATACACGCAGACCAGCAGAATGCAGTATCTTATTAAATCATCATTGTTGGGGGGGGGGGAAAGTTTCATGACCCACTGGGCTTTTGCCACTCGTGAACCATGGCCTTATCCCACACCCAACAATTGTCATTATTAGCACATTACCCTCATATGTACACTATTTAGTTTGTAAACACTTGATGTATCGCATGTTACAATACGTTTCTGTGGATGCTTTCCAAAAATAAATTAAACCATATCAAGTCCCACACAACAAACAGTATCGGACAGCACACTGATAGGCAGGAATACAGGAACGCGGCAGAGAAGCAGAGGGATAAACTGACAGATGGAGAGGCAAATGGCTTCTTAGCTATTCAGGGTCAATGCTTAGTATTTAGCCTTTCTATGGATAGAGTACTGCAGTGTCCATACCTACAAAATCCTTGACTTGCCCTCTGAATAGCAACATCTGCTGGAAGTTAGTCAACTTCAACTACCATGCCCATCCAATCCGCATCTTCTTTTCCAGCAAACTACAACAATGGAGTGCACACTGCATGCATAGGCATCTTTGGTCTACTCACAAACACGCAACACTGCACTTCAGAAAATACATCTGTCCAGGTCTAATAAAGTCACATCTGAGGTGGTGTACTCAACAGAATATATACCAGCCTTTGATTTTTGACTTGTACATAATTCTTATCACTTATATTAGTCCAATTAAACCAAATGGCAGTAAAACATTACCGCCCAAGAAGGCCCCTGTTTTTCAATGAAAATCCAAGAGTGGAGATGATGTTCAATAAAGAAACGTGGCATCCACATAAACCTATTGTCAACCTAGTTAAAGTATTTGAAACTTAAGACATGTTCAGGAAGGGAGAAGTACTTGCACAGGACTAAGACTCAGGCCCTGATTATGAGTTTGGCAGGTGGAAAAGCCTGCTAAACTCCCACGGTCGGGTTACAGCCTATGCGGCAGCCCTCCCGCAGCCCCTATGAGTTCCCCGCTGGGCCAGCAGGCAGAAACAGAGTTTCTGCCTGCTAGCCCAGCGGGAAACAGCCCACAATATTGATGCCGACTCGCAATCAAGTTGGCGGCAGTGTTCCGGGCGTCTGATGCACCAGCACCTGTTGCGCTTTTCACTGTCTGAAAAACAGACAGTGAAAAGCGCGACTGGGCTGTCCATAGGGGCCCCTGCACCCCAGCTCCGTCAGCTTTTATATGGCAGTGCAACTGCCATGTAAAAGCTGACAGAGAGGGGACTTGTTATCCCCAGGGCAGCACTGCTTGCAGCACTGCCCTGGCGGATTAAAACCGCCAGCACCACCAGGCAGACGAAAAAGTGGTGGTGCCGGCGATCCAGCCACAGTCATAGGACCGCCAGACTCGGGAGGGCCTTAGTGTTTAACTCCATTCTGTCACTTTTCAGTTTAATACATTTGTACAAACAGCGTGTTGTGTCATCGTCCACCTGATACTGGTATGGTGTTACCACTGACAAAGAGATATTTATGTCATTGTCTACGACATGAAAATGCAAATGGTAGACAGCAATGCCCATCGAGATGGGAACTGCTCATAGGTTAGATGACGTTTTAATTTCTCAAGATAGAGAGAATGAATTAATATACACAATTTGCGATACATATATATTTCGTTATTTGAATTATTTTTTTGCATTGCACAATATGGATTTGTAATACGAAATAAATCTCATGAATGAAACCAAATAGGGTATAATAAATGTATGTGGAGATCTTGCAACCTAGTTAGTAGTCAACTGAAGCTAGCATCTATTAAACAGCATCAAATTTACTTTTGCAAACGAAAACAAATATTTATTATTTACAAATTAAATTACTTTTTTGAATTAACTAAATTAATTTAGGTTCTTTTGAAAGAAGAGTATTTATTACTGGCGTAGTATTTTGTAGTTTGCTAAATATTGTATAGAAAGCTTCTTTTTCTCTTATGTCTTTTTGTCTTTGAAAGTTTATTCTTTTATTTTAATCAGAGACAGGAAGGTTCCCTTACAATAAACTCATCTAATGGGCAATGAATTGCTGATGAACATCGAAAGGAGATGCAGCGTACGTCAGTCAATACATCAGTAAAGAAACAGAAAAAGGACATGGGCCATGTCAATCTTACCTGACCTTAATTTCTGAATTGGATATTTCTTCTTACTACTTATTTTCTTAATAATACTACCCATAGTAATAGTGCATGCCAAATTAGACTTTAGTTCCTTATGCATATTAGATCTCCAAAAGGATCTGGCATATAAATGCCTTTAGCATTATACATGAGCCAAGCTTAAAAAGAAGCTTGTCATAATGTAATGAGTTTTAGCTCAAGTTCACAAATCGCAGATATCAAAATACCAGTTCATGGTTAGGGTCATCTTTGTAGAGGCGCACTAGTCCAGGCATGCAGAACCTTTCCTGTCCCTAATTTTACCACCCACTCCCACAAATAACCTAATAACCGGATAGGAGTTTTAGGATTTTCATACTAACCATCTTCATAGTTATTGTGTAGGAGGATGGCCCTCTATGTAGTGTGGTGGATGTTACAGATGTAGGGAGACTCCCTGTATGGCTGCAACTCTTTACTCTACGCCTAACTAAAAAGGAGTAGGCTCCCTCAATGCCTCCTGTACCCTTTCACTATTAATCTCCCATCTAATCCCTCCCCCAGTCATCTTTAATATAGAATTCCTTCCTCAACTCACTTGGACAAGTAAAGCTGGATGTCATTAACTCTACTGACATAGCCTACAAAACCACTTTACAAAACAAAAATTGACAAAAATAACAAATCAAAGCCTACATTAAAAAAGAAAAAAAAAAAAAACAACACACAACATGAGCGTTCTACGACATGCATTTTTGGTGTGCCAGAGGACATTTGCACCTCTTTAATTGATTCAGCACAAACTAAGACTCTGGCCCTCATTTCGACTTTGGCGATCTTTTCAAAAGTCCACCAAAGTCGCAGGCGCCAGAAGACCGCCATATTACGAGTTTAGTTGGATTTCCACCTGTTTACGGGTGGAAATCTAAGACAGTCTGCCTGACCAACGGCGGAAGAGAGGAGTTTCCACCACCAGCACTACCACCACTCCAACAGGACTCCGCCCCCGTATTACAATACATAATATGGCGCAGCGGTTTCCTGAACAGGGGTGCGGTGCTGGCGGTAGAAAACACCGACACCCATCCCTTCCCAGACGACCACCTCGCCAAGACAGGTAGGTGGACCGTCCGAAATAGAGGGAGGATGGTGGTGTCGGTCTGTCTGCATGTGTTTGTATGCAGAGGGGTGGGGGTATTTGTATGAGTGCGTGTTTGTGTGCAAATGGGGGTGTCTGCGTTTTTGTGAGCGAGGGAGTGGGGGTGTCTGGATGTATGCATGCGGTTGGGGGTGTCTGCATGTGTGTAGATGGGTGGGGGGTGTCTGCATGTGTGTGGAATGGGGGGGTGTCTGCATGTGTGTGGAATGGGGGGGTGTCTGCATGTGTGTGGAATGGGGGGGTGTCTGCATGTGTGTGGAATGGGGGGGTCTGCATGTGTGTGGATGGGAGGGGAGGGTGTTTTTTTAGGTGTGTGGACATGTTGGGGTGCATGTGCCGGCAACAGGAATCCCCAGGGTGTTACTGCCAGGGTTTTCATAGCGGGGTGACCGCCACGGAAAGCCTGGCGGTTTGGCGAGTCGTAATACCACTGGGGGAGCTCACCTCCGGGGCTGGCGGTCCGACCGCCCTGGCGGTACTGGCAGTGTTGTGGTAGTTTGGCTTTGGCCAAACCACCAGACTCGTAATACAGCAGTCTTTACCGCCAGGTCAGAGGCGGTAAGACCACGACTGCGAGTGTGGCGGCACACTCGTAATGTGGGCCTCTGTCTGGGTTTTACTACTGCAACATGTCAAAAGCCAGGCCACACAATACAGACCTGGAGGATGCTCCAACTTAATGGTGGAGAGAGAATTGGTTGCTAAGAGATACACCAGGTCTGCATTTCAATGCCGAATTGCTCTTCTGCTTGGCTGCATTATCTGCACCAACTGGAAGAGGCTAATCCATTAGTTATGGGCCTATCGGGGCTCACCGAACTGCCCCAATACAGACTGCCGCATCCGGGGAAAAAGTGATCAATTTGGAGAAGATAAGATGGAGCAAGTACTAGAATGACTCCACAAAAGTGATGCTCCCAATGCAGGTCAAAAAGCAGGCTTAATGCATAACAATCAGAACTGGTCCCTACAGTTTAAAGACTAATTATGACAAATCGCAGCGCTGGCTGGTTCGCTTTCTACACCCCAGTCCCACAGAACGCAGAATTTACATTTTGTTTCTGAAAATGTTGATGCATGCCATGCATTTATTCGCTGGGCATTTCTGGGAACCAAATAACTTTGTGACGTCCAAGCACCTAACCCTGGCAGCCTCTGGCCCACCGGCGCCAATCTTTCCCCGCAGGTCCGGGACTGTGCCAGCCGCAGATCCTGCCAGACGGGCCTTTCTGGGTCAATATGCCAACGCACGGTATATAAAACATGTCTTTCTACTGCTGTGGCTGCACAGCCCAGGGACTAACAAAATAATGACAGTGTACGGTTATGTAATGTTATTAAATTGATATCCTAAATAGACTTTGCTTCCTGTTTTTGATCTGGGAAAATGTTTTATGTGAAAATCCTCACGATCAGGCACATCATTGTTACGTTAAACTACAGTGTCATTCTATCGGAAAATAAAAACTGTATTACGTACACACTGGACACTGACCCACCAAAGACTGTAAAGGTATACGTCATTTAACCTCGTGTACTACTCCAGATTATTACATTGCAGATTTCCAATGTTTCGAAATACACAACTCTGCCAAGTTCCATGCATCTAGGGTTCACATAACGCCTTAAAAAAAATATCACCTTCACCGCAAGTCCCAGCGTTCCTCGCGTAAATCAGCTGATCTCATCTGACAGCAGTTATTACTAAGTAAGTTCAGCCCCTCTCTGCTGTGCGACCCTGCCTACACCCAGCCAGTGAGAAGACAACATTTCCCAAGACTGGCCCTTTTCAAAGTGTCTGGTGATGATTGGTAGATACCGTGTTTTGGCCCACCTCCCCGGGCACTGGATAGGTGGGACAGCACTTGCACGAGTGAACAGGTCTGACACGTGCGTGTGTCCTGGGCCTACAGGATACCAAGACTACAGCAAGAAATCCAGCCCCCGCGGGCGAGAGGAGACCTGCTGTACCTGCCTGTGAATGCCATCGCCCACCCGAGACTGCTGGGCTTATGGTCCCAAGATGTTTCTAGGTCCGAACTCAGATTGGTATGAGAGTCATTGTGCCCCATTAACGCCATAAGGAGCTTCTGCTCTGCCCCCTCTAAAACGCATTGTGAAGCAGAACTGGAACTCAGTGGAGTCTGGTATTAAGGTGGATGCATATTTTTGATGGAAACACATTACCCGGACTCCACGAAGAGACAGGGAGGGAATATTTTTTGACTGACGTCCGGTATCTGTTTATAACGCTAAAGGAGGACAGCAAACTTCATATGTCATAACAGTTAACACATTAAATTAGATCGGTTTCTGGATTGTGGAGCGCACAAACACAAGGATGAAGGACAGATGCTTTATACAGTATGGGAGGGAATTGGTGCAGCAACGTGCAGTGGTGTAGACCGTGAACAGTGAGCGTACATGGTCTTACTGCAGTTGAGGCCTAAGTCAGTTGTCTTCCCAGTTTCATGGGATGCATAGAGACTCGTCCCATATTACAATCTGCCAGGCTTGGGGAAGGTGGCTGTTCAATAACGAGGGGTCCTAGCAAGGGGACACTGGAATGGTGGGTGGAGACCTCTTGTGAGTCAGTTTTCATTGCGCACTGATACTCATTGGAGTGGGGGCCACTGCTGTTCATTATGGGCTGGGTCACGAATGTTCTTTATTGACAGCTAACCAACTGGCATCCATCACAGCCTGAGACACTGGTGTTCATTACGGATTTGACCTTTTATGCTTATTGCTGACTGGGAGCTGAGGTTCAGTTACAACAGGGCTTCTAATGTTCATTAACAACTGCCTGTGATGAATATTAATGCTCCTTAGAGCCAAGGCCCCCGTGATGTATATTGCTTCCCGGGGCCAATCATACTCACTGCTCGATGTACTGTTAAGTGTTACTGAAGTATATAATCTCAGCCACCATCACTTTTTTTTCCACGCGTGGAGTGTTTTTTGCCTGCTGCAAAATGATATCACTTGTACAATCATCGTGGTCACCTTAATTTTTGATCCATTATGAATTGTTTTTGATTTAGTGTGCATTTTAGTGAAATGTTTGTGCTCTGTTGATTTTAGCACTTTCACCTTCTGTAATGTCATTAGAGTACAAGGTCATGCCATGTCCATTTGTGTGATATCACTGGCAATGCCTCAGAATTTTGGAACTCTGAAAAGCTCGGGCAGAACAGGAAAGTAGACAGCTACCACACATGGTACAATTTGAGGAATCTCAGATTAACCCATTCTAGGACCCAGTATTTCTTTTTATTTACTATTTTGGCTCTGTGACTCCTGGTACTTTTAAATGTACTTTTCACAGTATATATTTAATATGTCAGTTACACTAACTAAAAGAACTAAACAAAGATTCAGAAGTCTGGATAGCAGAACTACATGCGATAAACTCACTGTCACACTCGGTGCATGAAAATGTCTCAGATATGCACATTACAAACAGAAATGTGACTCATATGCTGAATGACAACTTAGAAACTATGAATGTACCACCTCTGCAACTAAGCTGACTAGAGCTACACGGCTGTATTACACTAAAGTAGCCAGTGCACTTTTGTCTTGTAGTTCTGAGCTGTTGGCTGTTTCGCCCTGCAGTGCAGTGCAGTGCTGGGCTACTGCAGCGACTCTGACAAATTCTGTCATAAATGAGCCTGTGCTTGATTGGAAGAGGTTAGTGACCTTCCAATTCAGGGGTTTGCAGCACTTTCAAGATCTTACTAGAGTTTCTCATTGCTCAAAAGGGCCTAATTTCTGATATTTATCTGTGTCTATGCACTTCGCTGCTTAATTTTACTTGCAAAAAAGTGTCACTTGAAGGACGGGTTTATAAATATGCCACGCAATGTAGTGCAACACCCAAAGATGCTACACTGCTTGACCGGGGAGAGCAGGAGAGCGCCATATCTACAGAGATATGTCTCTCTCCTCCCCTCTCCCTAGCACCGGCGCAGAATTTTGCTGCCGAGCGCTAGGTGCACATTTTTGCGCCGTAGTTCAAGGGTGTGTGTGTGCGAGTCCAGCATAGGTTTTGTACTGGAAGGATAGCCTTCCAGTACAAAATAGTATGCTTAGACACACTTTAAAAAACTTTTCCTACTTTTTATGTGCTGCACTGTGCAGCACTCATGCAAAATCGTAAAAGAAAGGAGAAATTAAAACATTCTTCCTTTCAACGCCTCCTTTCAAATGGCGTTAAACTTTAAGCGCAAAACCCTGTCAGACAGGGTTTTGCTTCAAAAGGTGGTTGCATGGGAACACCCAAGTAACGCACGCTTAGAGCATAGTAACGCAAAGCAGTGCTTCATGCTGCCTAGCGTTGCTTTTAGGGTACTTTCCGGAGCAAAACAAGCTTTACACTGTAGAGTAAATTAGGAAAAACATTTTGTTCTGGTTCGCTTCACTTTTGTGACGCTAACCCAGCACAAAATGTTTGCAAACAAACCCCGAAGTGTCACACATTTGTTAGTTGAACATCACGAATAATTACACCAAAACCGTGGAAATGTCACACATAAGCAATCACAAAACTTGGCAGCTATGAACACAGGCTCAATGCGCAGATAGTAACAACTCTGAAAAACAGCACAACAAAACGCCTCAATTTTAGAAAACAGCACACGCTGAGTGATTTTTGATGCTTAGCCTTGAACATGTATACCATGAATTCATGGACGTGGAAAGGATACAAGAGCAACACAGAATATGCCGCTACAGGGCAGCAGCAATGGACTCAGCTTCACACTCCGCCCGAGCTTCTACCACAGCTAGGGCTGAACGCGTCATCTGCGCTCCAGTGAAATGAAAGAAGGCTTCCATGACCTCCCTGCGATCTGACCGTGCGTTCAAAAAGCACTATGCAGAGGGCGAAGAAATAAAGCCCATTAGCAAACATGATTGAAATATTTCACTCTTCTATTAAAATAATAAAGGACTAACCTTTAGAATGCAAATGTAGGTGGAGTTAATATGAACCATGTATTGGAATATGTTTTTAAAACAGTGCAATTAGAGACGGTTTAATAGTATTTAAATATTTTAAGATTAGTTTAGGCCTGCCAATAGGCACAGGGTGCCGCAGGGTGACATTTTCTTCAATCATCACACGCCACCTGATGAGGAGCTACTATCACGGGGCGATCTGGAAACCTTTGCACAGAAGCTCAGGCGTGAATAGTTTGCTCAGCTTGATTCCAATTAAAACATCCTCAGGAGCTGGGATGTGGTCCAGAGGATTTTGTTCTTGCTGGGGGGGGGGGGGGGGGGGGGGCAGGTGGGACTGTGGGACTGTGGGAAAAAATGCTGCAATGATGGCAGGTCCGTTAGGTACAAAGCAACCAATCTCTTACAAGTGATGAAGCAGGCACATAGTAAAGGCAGGCAAGATGATTACCAGTGTGAGGTGTTTCTACATGAAAAGCCTACCCATTTATATTGATTAATGGGGTAACTGGAGCATCCTTTTATGCAATTCTGAACAGCAGCTGTGCTATATACAAGTAAGCAACATATACAAAAATTGAAACGGTTTCTCAGAAAAGACAGACAATCTGGCAAAACAGCAAGTTGGTACCAGCAATATGATCCTCAACCTATGAATTGCAGGCAACGACTGTTACACAGCATCATACAAGACCACCTCACATAGAAGACCATATTCTTAGATTTTAGAGGCTGAAACAATGTTAAACTTGATAGTACCACAAGCTGAAAATCTATTTTACCCAGGCTAGTCCCTTCCAAAAACAAATAAATATATATTTTAATGAAGCAGGCATCTCAGCAGGATTAGTCCTGCTTAGCTGTAAACAGGGTAGTAGGAATATTTCTACTGAGTGCGAACCAAATTGAGAGAGTACTTGAGAGCATGAGCTCTACTGTATTCATAAGCGCAAAGTATAATTGCCAACTGCACCAGTTTAGACAGAAGGATACAGATTTTGAAGCATCACTGTCCTATTATGGGGTTAATTACCCTTACACCCCACCTACCGCATTTTGGCCCAGCAGGATGTGACACAGCAGTTATCCCACACGCAGTGAAAACAAGCATTTGCAATGCAATAGGTATTTGTGTAGTAAATTCCTAACTGGACTTTTCTTGCCACATGAATTGAAAATTAAAAGCAAAACAGTTGACATAAGCGAGCCAATTCAAAGCGCCACGACCCCCCATGAGCGTGAGCACAAAGGAGAGACACAAGGAAAAAAAAGTTCACTTGTAGTCAAACGTATCGGCAAACGTGCAATTATCCATGTAACAGGGTTGATGGCCAAGCCGGTAACAAAACTGCCCCAAGGAGGGACAAACGTAAAGCATTTACCAGTGACAAAAGGATTTTTGAAAGGAAAGCCCATGAACGAGTGATAGTGATGGGCGTGTAGTGGGCGTGGTTAAAAGCCCACAGATAGATTACAACACGTCAGAGTGCTTGACCACTCGCCCTAAAAACAGACACGCCTCAGTGCAGCTAGCAGAGGCTGTTTGAGAATTATTAGAGTCTCCTCAGACAATGGGAAGACCAAATATTTAAAATGTTACTACTCAGCTGTTTATACACCCCCTCCAGCTTGCAATTCAACACACAGTTCTGATGTATAATTTTCTATACCCGAGGAATCAAAAATTTGCAGAAACCAGAGTTAAACATATTTTGAGCTGCAAACAATGTAACAGCATGGAAAACAACTACTTCTAAAAGGTCCAGCTTTACAAGAATATTGTCTAGTAAAGTGAAGCATTACAAATAAATATCAAGGGGGGGTGAATATGCATTTGTGTGGAAGCAAACAACTGTAGAATAATTCTGATGAAGGTTAAAAGGTCCACTGACAATTGCACTGTCAAGCCAGGCCTAAAAATCCATGTATGTTAATGACTCCCCTCCTCACATCTGTACTGCTGACAGAGAAAAACAACAAATTATCTAGTTATCCAAGACACTTTAAGCTGGATAAATATACAATATTTACAGCTGTGTGGAGGGCAAGCACTTGTTTTTGTGGAAGCACACAACCACTGCCCAATCAAAACTTGCACTCCTGGCTCCCAATATGTGGGCGGTGCCAAAGCCTCTTTCTAGTACTGCTCACAAAATTGTCTGGCAACAGCTACGCTGTCCAGCTAGACCATAAAAAGCAATACTTTTCCACATTCACATTATTAGGGCTTAGATCCGCATTCCCAATCCAGTTTAGACTTTTTACATCACCTTTGGATGCCACATGTTTGGCATCTTCATTGACATTCTCCTCATTCCATCATGCAGCAGGGAAGCACCATCCTGGTCTTCAGCCCTCTACCTCGCAGTATGAGGCTGTTGTATACTAGGTACCTTCATGAGACACCGATTCCAGTCCTGGCTTCCTATTTACCAAATAATTGCCTTTTAGGAGTTCTTACTTCAAACCAATTAACCAACTGAGCTGGCACACTTTTTGTAACAGGAACATTAACCCACTGAGCTGTACACCCACTGCATTTCCTAGCCAAGTCTAGCTGCTTACAAGGCGAGTAGGTTTACTCACTGGCGAGATCTGTGGATAGCCTCTTAGTTACACAGTTTGTAAATCAGATGGGTCAGATGTCAATTACAATAATTTCATCCTGATGCCAACTACCATTTCTGAAACCTGAAAAAAATCCTACTTATGGTCACAGAACGTTGGCAAGTATGAAATGCTACCAAGTTTCACACCTGTTGACAAAACACATGCACTTGGGACTAATTGTATTTGCATTACACATCATTGAAATTGGATAAAAAGAAAAAGTAAAATATATATTGAAATGAGGTGAATCTAGCATAATGGTTCAAAGGCGACCATTCAACTCACTGAACTATCCTTTAAGCTTTGCAATGTGAATGTAAGCTCTCTTTAAATTTAAAATGAAGGTAATGTTTAGAATGCCAGTATTCTGCGTGAGGCTACATACAATAACATTTTGGCTACTTCTCTAAAAGTGTATTTAAACAGTTAGGACCATAAAAACAAACACCTTCCATTATGTTCACATGCAGCACTGGAAATTAAGGAAATCCATCAGGATCCTGGATCTGGCAACCGTTACTAAGCTGGATCTGAGCCCGCCTCAGTGAAATTTACAGATTTTGTCCTAGGCCTGGCAAAAGTCACCAGCCTACCTTGTGTTCAGAAAAGCAATCTGCAGGGGGCGCAAAAGGTCTCTTATTTGAAGTGCTAGCTGGGCCCAACGCAAATCTCATTTAAAGCATCATCAGTACTCTTCTTGTTTGAGTCTTATCCTCGGTAGGAGCAATAACACCTCAACCGCATCAAGGAAAGACACTCAGCTGGTCATTTCACAAGCGCTTTGGCAAAACTATGATTCAAAGACAGGTTTTTCAGTCTTCCAAGTTCTGTACCAAAGAGATATGCATGAGCTGCATGCTAGTCAGGAATATCTGTCAAAATGATAAATTACATTAAAACATTTATATAGTACTTACTAATAAATTTATATTACAACCCAAAGGAGCCCTTTTTGGCAACATATAATAAACGAATGATTGAGGGAAAAAAAGTAAGGTTCTACATGTATGGGTTGTAGTTGCACGCAGTTCCTCGATGCCAATTCATTACTCATTGAGCTATAGTGCAAGGATTGTAACTTGAGCAATGGCGGTAGCACGAGAATCTATCTGCAGCAGAAGCAGTACCCAACTGAGCTGCCTACATAAAATATAAGCCTGGGACCTATATGCTACATGTTCTGCTTTGCAGCACGTACATTAACCCGTTCTACTATTTTACGATGAGTCAAACTGCTGACTAGCCTGTACCATGATTGCTCCTGCAATTGTTTAACCACTCAAGTTATCTTACTGTTCTTATATCCTGGAAATTGCTGGGTACGCTGAGATCTCTGTAGTAGGTTACTTAAGCCATAAGTTATTTTGAACTGTAGTCTGTCTCTATATAATGTTTAGTTAAAGTGGACTGACTTCACTCCTCATGACACACTCCCCCCCCCCCCCCCCCCCCCCTTCGGCTGTAACCAAGACTAGTCTGTTTCCATTTCCACCACTGTCCACATAGCAGAAGATGGTTTTTGTTGGGATTTAGAGACTGCTGAGAGTACTCCCAGATAAAGTGCAGAGATTTCACCCTCATTCGTACCACCGTCACGCAGCAGCTAAAAGGAGGCGAATGTGCCATTTCCTGGGGTTCTGCTGGTTTACGATGTTCATAGAACCATGTCCTGGATGGCGTATCGATGAACTCTACATATATCATCTCAGCTGTTTTAGGCTGCCTCGTCTAGACTGGTTATTGGTACAAAACAGGATCTCAAAGGCAATCCATTCTTAGGTGCCGATCTGTCTCCAAACCAATCTCTTAATAATTAAAATAATCTGATGCTTTCTTAATGGGTTGTGTGTTGAGGTGGTCTCCATCTTGTCCCTTTAAACAGATATTTGAGTTACAAAAAAGCAGTACTAACATTTTCATCTGTGTTGAGTATCTGTGAAAATGGAAGGATTGGGATAGGCAGACAACTTGCCACCGCCTCAGAAATGTCCCCGTCTTCCAACAGGCAAGCTATGCTGGTTTTCTTCTAATGGCAGACTCAAAGCCTTATGCTACAGGAATGTGCACAGCACGAGTATGGTCTTACAGTGTTGGTGTACGAGTGTTTGCACGTTTTGGTCTCAAACTCCTTCACACGCTGCTTTCGTTTATACGTGTGTTTGTACGTTGATATGTAACTTTGTTGAATGTTTGTCTGTTGTTGCTCAAATGTCTGTACCAAGTTGTGTGAAACCATCTAGGAGGACAGGCATGTGCATTATTCAGCCCGAGTTATGTCTATTGTGTAACTGGCAGTGTCATCATGTGAGGGTTCACAGAATGCTTTTACACCCCGATATAGCTGTGTGGGGATGGCTGTCAGCTGGTTTTGTGTGGTGTGTCGTCAAGAAGTGGTTTATTATTCTACGGAGAGGAGTGCTGTGCTGTTCAGACTAATGTCAGTTGCAATTTTCTTGTTATGGCTGATTTTGTTGCGAGCTTCGAGATGCTCAATTACATGGAACATATGGGCTGTGTGTTCTACCTTCTGTCTAATGTGCTATTTTTATCATTTTCTAAAACCATACTCGTACAAGCTGGTGCAAGTGTCTCGGTTCGCACCATATGCCAAACAAAACATGCTTTTATGATTTAAGACTGCACAATAAAACTCAAACACTGCTCTGGAGAGGACTGAAAGCACAATAATGCAATTAGAGGCTGGCACACCTCTCATTATATTCAGATTCACTAAGCAAGTTTATGATCCGGTAAAGGTTTTTTTTTTTTGGGGGGGGGAGGGGGGGGTAGTCTTTCTTTTTCTTTAGGGGAAGTGAGGGATGGACAGCACGTTTAAAAAAGTTGTTTCATTTCCCTCCCCTCCCCCTCTCACTATGCAAAGCGTTTAGCAAGGGAAAATTTAGCCTTGAATATTGGAAATGTTTCCATCGGATAGAAAGGCTTAAGGTAGGCTGAACGCCGGACTCAGTAATGACATCCACATCGAGTGACCCAGTTCTCATGCGGGATGAACAATGATGTATTAAAATACAACGCGCATTATTCCAACCAGAGGGGGATACAAGTCTGCTACCTTTTCACTAACTTTACAGAACAGATATAGCACGGTCATTTAGACAAATAAAATACATTCACCCAGACTGCAGCTTTACACATGAAATAAGCCACCAAAGCACAGTACTGTAGAAGAGGATGGATCCAACAGAGCTGGAATCTCAGAAAGGAAGGGAGCGTTTTGATCAGGTCTATGAACAGTGAACACTAATAGAATATTTGTCACACAAAAGATGTTTTGAGTTTTACAGTCGTATTAACCCCTTTACTGCAGGGAGAAGATGTTTGCATCCTCCACACTTGGGGCATCAAAAAAACAGTGATGGAGGGAATGCTTGAATTAATCTCAGCCAAGGGGGATCTCTTGGGCTGCATCACAATTAATAATTTTTTGCCCACCACGCTACCTCAGTTTGGAACCAGCCATATGCAAATCAGTCTTCACCCTGCTCCAGTGAAAACAGTCCAGTCTGAACTGCCAGGCCAGGTCCTCCCTGAACCTGAACACAAGAAGCCTAGGACCAGTTTAGCTCTTATTATCGGCTTATCTGTCAGTTATAGCTAGACTTCAGTTGCACGGTGAGCAAGGGACCCAGGTCTGGGCATATCCATCACGCTTAGGGCATCAAAAATCTAAGTCCACATCTCAATCCATTGTTATTCACCCACCAAACCACCTTGGTTTGGACCCAGCATATGCAAAAGGGTCAAGACCGATTTGCATATGGCTGGGTCCAAACTAAGGTGGCATGGTGTACAAAATAACAATGGACTGGGATGTGGCCTGAGTAATTCCCAGTGGTTGAGATTAATTCAAACATTCCTTCGATCACTTTTTGGATACTTTAGTACATTCTCCACACTACCTTATCAAAACTGAGTATGTGAACATTTAGTCCTCCAACAAGGTGTGGGCAAACCTCGAGTGCTTACAACTGGTGCTTCATCCTTTTATTCTCCCACGAGAGGCTAATGCTGCAGTCCGTCTATGTTATTCACCACCCCCTCTCCCCCAGAGCTGACTGGTGACATCAACATGCGGTCATCATTTGTTCATGGCCTCTGAAGACTTGTAAGTATAGTGTGGTCCATGTCAAGGAGCAAAACTCAACCCCCTCTTAGCCACTGCAGGCAGCAGTGCTTCTGCCTTATGGATTCCTGCTCAAGGATCGCAGCGGGCTGCAATCCCTGAGCAGAAACCTCAACTGAACACAAGAGATATTTGATTTGGGTGCGGGGGGGGAACATTCCCTTGCAACCCAATGAATGTGTACTATTTTTTCTTCTCTGGGGAGGCGTTCTGGCTTCCTCCCCGTATGGAAGGTTAAATGGTGGCCAAAATTATTTGTTTTAGTTTCTATACTCATGGCCCTTGCGCCACCCCGGACTGAGGCAAATTGTAAGTCACGAGTCGCACCAACGAACAAAGGCGAGTCACCCTCTTACCAATAGTGCCCTTCACTCTGGATTCCTGTTTGGGGGATGAGGAGTGTTCCTATGGTCCTCAAGCCAGAACTCTAAATGACAGGGATATTGTTTTGGGTACGAATAGGCTTCCCATTCCAGGGCATCAATGGGTCTGCTACTCTTCTGGTTTGTTCTGGGGGACCTTGTGCCCCCCTCAAGGTTTCATCTATGGTGATGAGGGCCACCACTGGAAAGGGGAAACGTTCTCCTTCCCAAAAGTGCACCTCTCCTGTGCATTCCGGCATTTTGATATTGGCTGGGACGGCGATCCAGAGTAGGAACCCTAAACTAGCCATTGGATTTTTTTTGGGCCAGAAGTGGAGGGAAGGGGTTGGGGGAGGGAGGCAGTATATGCCCCAATCCTGGCTATGTGTTTGATTTCCCCCTCCAACCCATTTTGGAGGCAAAAAATAATTTCTGAATTTTCCCTGGCCTGTGGTGGACCGATTCAGCCAATGCTCCCCTCACTGGCCAACCAATACATTCACAACGGTGTCCGTCATTTTGTTTTTAAAACGTTTGCTCCAGGGGACTTGTATTGCCCTTAGGGGAAACTCGGTGTTAAGAAGGACAATACTGGAAAGGGGAAAGACTCCCCTTTTCAAAGGTGCCTCACTCCCATGAATCAGTTGTGGCAATTGTAACTGTGTCCCTCATACTTTTTTGTTTAAGAACACTTTATGAAAGAAGATCCAACCCATAGAAAGAAAAAGCGACTATTGAGTGAACAGTGGCACTACACATGTAACATCAGTAAAGCACAGATGATTTCACTTTGTGTTCCACAGAAGTGTAAGTTGCTCACCCATAAATGTTCCAAACCCAGAGGCAGCTATATCAGTGTGTGTGCACTTTGCAGGTGATTATGATTTGTGCAGTCATTAAACCCATGTAACCTGCACATGCTGCTACCTATTAATGGGTTCACACAATGTCTTGTTGTCTCCCACATTTACAACTGAATCTCCTAGCTGCAAATACGATGCATGCCTGCCAGGTAAAGTTTGCCCATGAATTGTAATCCTATTTTGAAAACATAAGCAAGATTATGCCCCAACTGTTTTCTGCCATCCAATCACAAACATGGTACAGAGGAGCAGAGCTCTGAGGCAGGTTGGTAAAGAAGCTGTGTCTAAGGGAGAGGATCAACATTTGCAAGTGATTCTTCAGCTGGAACGGATAGCAGATGTGGACTCCTCTTCAAGTGAATCTGAAGAACATAACTCTGTAGGACAGCAAGGCAGTACTGATGTCCCTTCAAAAGCATCCTCTGCGCCACTAAGGAACAATAGGAGTGTAGCAAAATTCCTAGTTCAGCACACAGCAAGGGTGCTTAGCAACCCTCTAAGATGTTGTAGTCTCTAATTGTTACGTTCCCCACTCATGCTGGAAATAAAGTGAACATTGCTAATTTTTTGGCAATTGACGACTTCAAACTTTTTGTGAATGACATATTCCTTGAGGAAATTGTGCAGCAAACACATCTGCATGTCAAACACTTTTTAAGGGAGCACGAAGACACACTGACACCTCATTCTAGAGCACACCTGTGGACTATTTCCTCACTTGGGGTACTGAGAAATGTGTGTCCCCTTACACTTGTCATGGGAATTTTGTGCAAACCATATGTACAGTTTTACTGGGCTTCTCCTATGATCTAGCCTATTCTCAGCTTCCCTTCTGTCTGGAGTAGATATTGTTTTTTTATTCTGAAACATGTGCCGCATTAAAATTAAAACTCTGAAGCAATGTCACAGAATAATACAGACTATGATAGCATTAGTATAAAGTTTTCTGCCAAGTTTCTAGAGATTTACATTTCGAAAGAATATAGAGGCTGGTGAGTCTTTGACCCTTTACAAAGGGCAGCTATTTTTCAGGCAATGCATATCAAATAAGAGACCTCAACGTGGCATCAAGCTTCATATGTTGTTAAAGAAATCGACTAGTTACACACACAGCCTGAGTGTTTACAGAAAAGATATACACAATAAATCCTGCTGGTTGCCCTTCCATACTAGGAACTTATGAAAAGATTGTGTGTACTTTTGCTCACTCTTTCATAAAGGTTTTAGGGCACTTTTTATAAAGGTGTAGAGCTTTTCAATGAGCTATATCAACTTGGCACACCAGCATGCAGGACAATTCAAAGACTCCACAAAAGATGCTCTGAGGTGCTTTTTGTAAAAAAGCTCCTAAACGTTTAGTGCAGGTGCAACAAACTTATCTGTAAAATTCTGAGATAGATGGGAAGCATACCAACTCATTTCAATACATGATGAGCCACTTCTAGTGTACACTCAATTTTAACAAGTACATGCTTCAGCCATACTGGGTGAATCTTAAAACTTGCACATGGTACAAGAAGTTGGCTATTCACCAGATCAATTTGGCAACATATAATGAATATTGTCTGTCACCAGATTACAGAAAGACTGAAGCCCTTCCTTGACTTTGAGTTATTAGTCTGACTCCTGAAGAAGCAGTAGCCTATACTTCATATATTGTGGAGGACACTGCAAGGCCGCAGGATAGACACGTTACAGAATGCATTTCTGCAACAGAGAAGAGTCAACTATATCGAAGTTTGTACTTGACCAGGACTAAGCAGTAGACTGTTACTACCCTGTTCAGAGTGCCCATCTAAGCAAGGCCTGTGTCTCCCAACTTGCTTCACTTTGTACCACACAAAGGGAAAATTCTGGGAAAGACAGAAACGGAGCAGTCACTTCAAGAGTTAGTATGTGATTTTATGAGACCAGAATAGGGAAAACATACCTTCCTTAGTAAGGGAGAGTATTTCAGGGAGTGCCTCAGTACTTCAGGGGTTCAGCTTTCATAAATACAACAATAGAAGATCACTCTTTGGCAGCTGCATGTGGACTGGGATGGTGAATGAGGCACTAAACAGATTATTTAAAATGTATCATGAGAGGAGTAAAGTAAACAAAGGAAGCAGATAAATTAAGATAAGTAAAGTCACATCTGTAGCAAGTGTTTTATGAAACATCTAACGGAGGAAGTGGTCCGATATTTTCCTTGGAAGTTTTACACATTAAAGGGAAGCGGTGAAAGCAAACACATGAGGGTCAGGGTGAAGAAACTGGACTGGAATGTCAAATCAATATTTGTGGAAGTAATAGACTTGGAGCAGGGAGCAGATAAAAATGAACACTATCAAACATGTGAAAGTGCTATCCCTGGCGATCAAAACAGAAACAAACTTAGAAAGGAAAACTGACTGCTTGGTTGCCCAGTATTTTCTAAACGTATTTGTAAAAATACAATAGAAATATTTTGGCAGTGTCTTGGTGGCTAAAAGATACGGGGCTATTTGAAAACAAAATAGTCAACTTGTCAGGGAAATAGAGTCCTACCTAGGAGTCAGGAAGTGCTCCAACATCTAGTGGCGGGTAGGAGGTTCATATGTGGGTAGGGACCAGCTCTTTACACAAGAGTTTCCAGGGAAGGTGAAATATGGTTTGGATTATCATCTAGAACCAAGGATTTTCTGAATGTCTACTAGAGTAATACTGGGAAATAACACATATCTGAAACTATTAGTTGAAAATCTGCACGTATTGTACTATGTATATTCTAATTCTAGGGGATTAGAGAGCAGACTCTATGCATGGATTACTCTAACATTCCGCTGCAAGGAGAATCTTTATATATGAGATGTTTTCAATTAATTGTTCAGAGACTGTGATGCAGAGGACTCCTACAGATTAACATGTTTGCACTACCTGCAGATCTGGAGTTCTGAGCCTTGCTGATACAATGTCTGTTTTGACCGGCCTGTCTAGTTTCCTTTGGATTGTGTTTGTCCACATTCACAAACAATATTCCAGTTATTAATTAGATCTCAAACGTTCTTTTAAGCAGCTTCTTCAGTACCACCATGGCTCTTTCTTTCAACACCTTTTACATTAGATTGCTCGATTCCATAGCCTCACTACCCCAAAGATTAGATAGTTTGTGGATTTACAAGAACATAGCTGTGGTCACAGTCCTGGTTTTTCTGTGCCTTCTATTATATGGCACAGGTGGCCACAGGAATGGTGAAGAGTCCTGCTTGAAAATGGCCTCAGGCTTTTGGCTAACAATAGAAGATAAAAATCCACTGAATGCAAAAATGCAAGCGAGGCAGACAACGTACTATTACATGGACTCCCCCCCCAGTATGTAACCCACAAAACATTTAGTGAAGAAAGTCAGAGCACTGACACAAAATCTCACCCAGGCTGATTTTTCACTAGCTGGAAAGCATGATTAAGTAAATTATGTAAAATCTGCATTTTTACATTGAAAGTTATTTTTTTTCCTCCAGAAAAATGTTTTCCTCTGCAGAAATAAATCCTTCCCTCATCACCGATTTAACATGTGGGCTTGCTGCCTACCTACACTATTCTGGGAATGTGTTTTCCTGGGTTTGTTGGAAGTTTTATGCGAGTTTCCAGGACTGTAAACCAGCATGAAATATTAAAAAATACCCACAAACATCTGAATGTGGGTTAGCTCCGAAAAATATGCATGGCAATTTCCTCTGTAACTCTTATGATGGTGGACTTTAAGCTATCAAAAGCGTTGTTTGTGTTCTGAAAAAAAAAAAATGACATATCCTAATTTTCCTAATCAAGTTCTGCAACCTGAAAAGGGCAATTGGCTTTGTAGCACACACAGGCTACACTTGTGCATGCAA
Source organism: Pleurodeles waltl (assembly GCF_031143425.1). Lineage (NCBI taxonomy): Eukaryota > Metazoa > Chordata > Amphibia > Caudata > Salamandridae > Pleurodeles > Pleurodeles waltl. The sequence goes on along the minus strand of NC_090443.1, from coordinate 609,494,502 downwards.
AAAAATGTGGCAATCTGGAGCACAGAGGCAGTGCTTTAAATGGAAAAATAGAAGTGCAGGTACTCTGTGATAGAGTACCTGCTTGTTTCCGAGAAGTGCCGGTACTCTCCAATTAAAAGTATTACGTTTATCTTGAGATATGCCGGTACTCTCCCTCTCAAAATAAAAAAGTGCCGGTACTCAGTACCGGAGAGTACCGGCCCATTTAAAGCACTGCACAGAGGGGAATAATTCATCTACCTGTGCAATGTGAATGAGCATATGACAGGATACTGATCTCTTGTACGAAAACATCAACTATAAATTGTAAGATACAATCACGTGAACATTTCATAATAACCACTTTGGAGACAGGAGATTATTGCCTTGGTATTCAACAATACTTTACAGTTTCTTTTCTAAGTCCCACTATGAGCGCGCCTCGATTCATGGATCATGAAAGACGAAATGCATGCAAGGCACCCGAGAAATGTGCATCCCCCAAGCCATCGCTCATCCAAACGGAAATACAAACAGTTGTTTGTGGTTACACTTTTTTTGGAGGTGCTGTTAAAAGGCCTTCAAGGGTGCAGATCACACAAGCGTGGAGTGATTCACCGCAGTCGCTATGCGTATGTAGGTCAAGGCATTTCATACAAGTTAGGGTAGAAAGCACTGCAGTCTCGTTAGTTAAGTGTGCATTCCCGCTCAGTGACATGCTGACCACACCAACAGCCGCAGTGCCGCTCATCCCCATGGCAACCACTACCCCAAACACACACAGGTCAGCGTCAACAAGCAGGACGTCCTGGCGAATTACCTTCAATCTTCTTAGAACAAGGAGATTCCTGAGAAAGTTCTTTTGCTGCACAAAATAAGACATGTTTCAAATATTCAGCCATCGTCATGATTGAAAAGCGATATCAAACATCAACTAAAGTGAATTTAAAAAAAAAAAAAAAAAAAAAAAAAAACTTTACAAAAAAACTACTTCCACCATCCCCGGAAACTGCACTGCCTAGATTGAGGAGCATTTCCTCTAGAATGTCGGTCATGCAGGCGTTTTTAGAAGCCTGCAAGCAACAGAAAATATACATTTCAATACAACAATCAATGCTACGCCCACACTTAAGTATTTACTTCCTTGACGATAGGAGTATCTTTCCGTACAGCCACAATAGGCTGCAGGACTTCAGAAAACAACTTAACAGCCAAGAGTTGAAGGAAATCTGTGACTAAGACACGCCTCTTGTGCTCTTTGCATTCCTGTGGTGCAACTAGCATCAAACGTGGATGGGGCGGGGGAAGCCCTGCGACTTTGGCAACGCCACCACAAACCAATGCACATGGCCGAAGCGGTTACATGGGGGTGGGGCGGTGGGGGCGGTACTTGCCCATTCAGAGTGGACTCAGATTTCAGAGAACACCTGAATAATGTACTCCGGGGAGGAAGACACATTAAGTAATAAAAAATAAAAAAAAGTGTACCAGATCAGTATTACTTACATCAACTGTAGAGCACCCACTTCCGACTCAGTCCCGAAGCAGTTACATTAATAGAAGTAGACTATTACTCCTGCTTTTATAGTTCACAGCTAAATGTTAACCACTGTAATATTTGACAAGCTGTGATAGTTTATTTGTGAACATTAGTTGGCTCTAGAAATGCATTTGTATCCTTCAAAAGTAATGGAAACCTTTATTCAGAACAGCAACAATAGGTGAATCAATGAGACATCACAAAACCATTCTGAATAATAGCTTTTGCGTCATCAGGCAGGAATGAAACACGCAACTGGTGTACTGCAGTTTACTTTTTAGGGTCGAGCGCACAAGTGCTCCATTCCTGTTGTAATCTATCTTTGAGCTTTTAACCACGCCCATGTCACGCCTGTCACTTTCATTGGCTCATGGGCTTGCATTTTAAAATCCACTTCATTTCATTAGTGAGAGGCATGCATATGTCATGCCTTTTCTGGTGTTTAGCCTTCCTCGAGAGCACCAGCCAACTACTGAAAACATACGAGGCATCATGTTTTCAGCATGGTTTCCGGACTACTTTATCTTTTTATTTTCCACGCAGCGCGATAGTGCTGGGTTTTACATAACATGATTGTTTTCAACGCTAATAGCTCTAACTCGAGCAAATGCGAGACCCGATGCATTGCAAATGCTTGTTTATTTTATGTCTATCTAATACATTTCAACTGACCTTCAGATGGCAGAGCTACTCTCAGTCACTGTTATTCCTCATAATCGGAGGGCGACCCTTTGTTATTCCACTTCCCGTCCCTTGTTCCCCCAGAAGTGTAGTCAGGAGTCCAGCGGGTACACTGATGAGCTCAAACGTCACTGAGGATTGGCACAATCACAATGCCATGACAATGTAGACCAACTCAAAATGGACCTCACCTTCCCACCCACCAACACAGCAATGTGCGTTTTAATTCATTTCATTGATAACACATCGCTGGTTTATTTACCCATTCTGAAAGGGTCCACAGACTTTAATAATGCATATGAAGATTGGAGGGGCAAAAACAAGGTCTCCACAGTGTCAATTTGTTGCCAGTGATTGGAGAAGGGCAGGTCTGACCGACTGTTTACTCGTTTCCACCCCACGACCACGTTCTCATTGTTGCCCCTCCCACTTCAGCACTGAAGCCCCAGCCCTCACCTCTCAAGTCTACTGAATGTGGCCTGTGGAGTCATTTACTTCATTGTGAGCTTTGTACAAAATTCCACGTGCCCTGGGCAAAGATGAGAACGGACACTATAAAAGATCTGTACTGAGAAAGGTATACAAGAACTCACTCCGCTAAAGAGACCGGCTGCGCCTTCCTGAAGAAAGAGCTCTTTCACCTGTGCAGCAATCAAATGGAGCAAGGCAGTAACAGGATATTACTAGAAACTTGAGTCGGTGAGGTACGTGGGTCCAGACATCATGAATGGAGCGCCTTAGTTTAACTACTGTACAAGTTTTCTTCTTTGCAAGCCAAAATAAAACCAAACCCGAAGATACATTGGGCAACACAATAGCCCTTTGTGCAGACAGCCAACAACATACTGAACATGCATGCAATCTGCCTCGAAAGTTGTTTCAGGTCCTTTTCAGGCACAAAAGAATGAGAAACTCACTCTAGTACCCCACAGACGTGTAAAATGAGCATCCTCTACAATGAACTGAGACCATGTCCCCGCTACTACACAAGCGCTTTATTTAATGTGGGGGCTTATGGAGAAAGGGACAAGCAAGGTTTGTGAAAAAGGGGAATATTGCAAAAGAGTATTTCAACATACTCACTGGACAGGAAGCGCTGGGGAACTGCAGAACGTTTGCTATTGCAAAAGAACTGCAAAGCAATGCAAACAATAAAAAACAGTGATAGTGGGAGGTGGAAGGGGGTGTGAAGGTGTAGATTGCGTTTGTAGGAGGATGACAGAGCCCCATGAGTGGAGTCTTACTTGTTGTAGGGACCTTATTACTGAAATTCCTGGGGAAGATCAGCTATAAAGGGACCATGTAATGTGGCAAGACACTTTCAGCCAACAGCACTGAGCATGCTGGGATCTGTACATTTATACTCGCAGGAAGGCTAGAGAAACTACAATTCCCTGCTGGCTTGGCACTCTGACTGGAGAGGAAGTATTAAAGACTCCCTCATAACACTGGGGCAGCTGACGGCAATGCTTGAATGTTTGACTCTCCTGATGGAGGAAGGACAGTAGAGAATGACAGGCATATCTACTCTATTATTAAATGGGAAATGATGATAGGAGCTGGTTTTATGATATCTCAAAGTATACACTAATCCTCTAAGCAAAACGAATTTTTGGGAGAATTTAAATTTACTCACAGTCTATGCAAAATGCAGTGACTCAACTACTGGTGAAAGAGGGCAGTGGTCCTTTCAAGCAAACACAAGGAGGAGGAAAAGCAGCAAAGCAGGTCAATTGTTCTTATGAAACGATAACACCCCTCTGGGATAATAGCACGGGCTCCACACATTAACTATCCGAATTGACAGGAAGACACGGCAACAATGAACAGACTGCGGTGGGCCTGTGACAAAGCGATGCTTTTTATGCGTGAAGATAGAATTTGAAAACCGTACACACTTCTTAGCTTTTGCAAAACTTTACAGCCCCCAGCTTGCGAGGCAGGAACACCACAGGGCAACCTGTTGGTAGCTGAGGGACATGGAGCTGCTCTCGGGGCTGGATGTGCCTAGGGATCCTGACCCTGTCTAGCTCTGAAGGAAGGCCTGAGGGAGTGTCACACAATTCTCGTTCTCCTCTAAACACGTAGAGGGTTTCTCGCTACTACCGAGAAATAAATGGTGGAAATAAAGCGCTCTTCAAAGCTGCCTATAAAATAAATGGTTTTGTAACATATATAGCTGGAAAACTGCGTGGTGCTATTAATTGTTGGACTCACTTTTAAACACAAAAACAATTTCGGAGTAAGCGCCTCTAAACATTCCTAAGAGAACGTTTTGTGCAATACAAAGCTGCCATTAAAATATTTTCCAAGGCTGCCTTTAGATCAAGGTTGAGTTGGTTTTCCATATTACCCCAGGTCACTACCTTGTAAGTCCTTAAGTCCTAAGCTTTCCCCAGTGGTAGCCAAGACTCCATCTTGGAGACATGGGCTGGAAACTTATATTCACAAGAAGGATTTCAAGAAGAGCCCATCTTGGCATGACATAACAGACTTGAAAATAAACTCTGATACTACAACACATTTAGGTTTGAGAATAATTTGGAGTTCAGTAGTTCTAAAAAAAATTATAAAAGAAATAAATAAAAAAAAAACATTAAAGCATAGGCAATGTTTAGTTCATCCTCAAGCACCCCTCCCCACCACAAGGGAAAAAAATCTGGGGGAAAAAATTGTAAAAACGGTGCAATCTACAACACATTTTTCCTTATATATTGAATTACATTCGTTTTTAAAGCATAATAAATGCTGACCTTACAATGCCCCGGGATAGGGCAATCTTTATTGGGGCTTTCAATGATTCCATCACCCTCTAACAGTGCTTCTCTTCTTTCCACAGCCCCTCGCTCACATTTATTTCATTTGCTTTATAGCGCCTCTCTTACCTGCGTAGGGTGTTGGAGCACTTTACATCTCACACACACACACACACACACACACACACACACACAGACAATAAATCATACATGTGTAAATCAGTGTATAGAAAATGTTACATAGGGCAAAGGGGACTACAGGGTGTAGGATTCACATGCCATCCGTAGTGGTAGGCATATTTTAAAGAGTGGTCTAGGGAAACAAACTCAGGATTCAGAACATAACAGTGGTTAGGGTTGATTTTACTAATTACAGTTTATTTCCACCCAAACAAACCCTTTCTAGCAAAATTAGGATGACCAAAGACTGGGAAAAACATAACGTTCTAACCTCTACCATCCAGTTTGCATGCAGCTTGTTGGAGGCAGTTCATGGCTCACTGTGCTAGATTAGGATTGTAATTTATGAACTGTACACTAACAAAATGTGCCCTGTGGCAAAAGCAGTAACTCACTGAGCTATGCACATTAAATACTGTTCTGTGATCTGCATGGTTCACCTTCTTTGCAGCAGGCATATTAACCCTCTGTGCTACCATAGAGGAGTCAAAACTGCCACTCAACAAAACCCCGATTTCTCTCCAGCAGGTACATTAATCACCAGCGTTATCTTGGCACTTTAAATGTTGCCTGAAAACTGTTGGTGATACAAGGATCTCTGCAGTGCTTTTAAAACGGCTAACGGCTACTCTGCTACAAAACCTGCCCGAGTAACAAAAGTGGCCCCCCTCATCCTTCCAACCTCCCGGGAAGATGCCCGATGCTTGGTAAGGCCAGTTCAATGCCATCTGTTCCACTACTAAACACTCGATACTCAGGTCACTCATTCACATAAGTACCCTTCGTTTTTAGCCCTATGCTGGAAGGGACCTACAATCGCTCCTTGTGGCCCACATGGCCACCAGTGGTGTAACCCCAGCCCCTGTGGTGCGAGGGGCGCAGAGCTTCAGAGGGCCCCCTCAGCACAGTACACTGACTGGGTTCCTGACTAGCTCTGGGGGGAAGCGGGCCCTACTTGTACTCTGCAGGGGGGGCTCAAGTTTCATTACGCCACTGACGGACAACACCTGCAAAAAGCTGCAGGTCTGTGCAACGGGAGTTTGATGGGACTGCGCTACACAAGGTTTGGAGGTGTCTGACAATAGGGAGGCAGGCGCAGGCGGCTCTACTGTGAATTTCCATTCTCGCGATTCCTCTGAGTAAGGGTAGATACATGGCAGTGTTTCTGCATTGCCCCTAGTTTTCTTCCATACAGAAATAAGAATTAATATTGCCCTTTTTTGTTAATGAAGTGTCTTGGTATCTAGTTGCTCTTCCCTTCTAGAGTGCTCAGGGAGCAGGAATAATTGGACAGTCTTGTGATAACCGCTTCAACTCACTCTAACTGATCTTTCTTCCGAGTTGTCCACCAAGTTGTGAAAGTCCGCTCTTGGGTAGGGTACAAGCACCTTCCTTTTTATCTTTTCTATTTCAGGTTGAAAACCTGAAGACCTCACTCGGACGCTGCTCACCTGCTAAACCACCTAACTGCAAGAAAGGCGGGACATCTGAAGCTCTACAGACAATCTAAGCTCTGCAAAGATGGCTGGCAGGTTTCTCAGTTTACCACCGCATACCGCTGAACAAAAAACATTACTTTGCCCAGTTAAATAATTAATATTTCATGCTAGAGCTTGTTAACAAAGAGAACCCCAGTTCTCCGATTTCAAAGAACTTCTGTTCCTATTATAACACTAACTGTACAATCTGCATTCCTGGTGGATTTCTGTCCTATATCAGGTGAGTCACTCTCAGCCGAAGGGGTATGATATTCACAACAACCAGAAGAGGAGAGTACGCAGTTCAGTATCTTTTTTTATTTTTTTTTATGTAACCATTTGAGTGTTTGAAAAACAATAATTAAAATAGGTGTGACAGAAGCTGTGAGGGGACGGATTGGCAACAATTAACTTATTTATATTGTCAGTACTTCCCTCGTGCACACTAGCAAGACAGCGGGAAGGTGTTTGAATACACTAGGATGCCTGGGGGGGGGGGGGGGGGGGGGGGGGGGGGAACAAAACAAAAAAAATAACAGAATTGTCATCAAGTAGAGAACATAGAGAAAGTGTAAATGAAGAGCCGAAAGATGATCCAGGAACTGAGATGAGTGGAAGCCTGACCAGGGCAGGTGTGGCCAAGTCATGAGATGGGTGGGAAGAGGGAGGACGGAGGAGGAGACTGGGAGAGAAGCAAAGTGGGAGGGCAGACAGGGCAGCGAGGTATGAAAAGAGGGTGAAGATGGGGTTGAAGGGAGAGGAGGAGGAAAGTTAAGAGGGGAGAGGATTCTGAAAAAAACCAGCGTCGTGAGAGAAGAGGGAATTGTGAGGGATGATCGAATGGAGGGGGTGAGGGGTGGTGTGGGTTTGATGCGAATTAAAGGCTTTGTGTGAGCGAGAGAAAGACGGTCTGATGAAATGGGCATGAGAGGATGTGGCATTTTATGGGAAAAAGGAGTGCCACCACAACATGCTTGGAGTAAAATGTCATGGACACCCAGCGGAAATAAGAAAAAGAAATTGCTACATTTCTATATTTAAAAAACTATTTTCTGAGCTTTCACAGCAGATGACACTTAAAAAGGAAATGTTTCACAAGTATTTCATAATTTGTGTTAACAGATGGTTAATCTTTCATTTTTGTTTACAGTTTGTGTGCCTGCGCTCAGGAGCAGAAAAGGAAACGAAAAAAAAGCCAAGTATTCAAGAAAAACTAGACCACACTTTGAATTCAATATATTGCCCTTCTACTTCGTTAGAATACGCTAACCGTACATTAAACAAAATTAAAGCAGTTCCCTTTTTAAGGGCAGCAAAACTACGGACATATGGGTATAGAATCTTAGCAACGCTAAGACTGTTGAGTTAGCTGGTGCACTACTGGATAGGATGAATACTTGGATCACAGATGTTAGGGTGCTGCCACCAGAATTATATCATTTTCCAGAAAAGGATGGCCATGGTGACCAGCATCACCGTGGTAACTATCATAGTAAGGTGTTACATGCAGAGCCGCTCATTTTTACTGGGCATATGTAGACTAAAGTCTTTGATGGTGTTGAAACGGCTTCTCGCCATGGGTGCTCCCTCCTAGCGAACTATTCGAAATAAGCAAGCTTTATTTTGGTACATGGGAGCAAGATTAACGTCGGGCATCAAGAATTACACTAAAGATGAACTGTGCAAAGCGGAAGAGACAAGGATGTGTACTTGCCCCTCACTCTGTGATCTGTACCTGCTGGACCTAACAGATGACTTGGAACAGGCCACACAGTTACCCCAAAGTGTGGCGTAAAGGCAACCGGGTGCATCTCCTGTGCAGAGGATTTGTGGCTGCTGGGGCACTCTCCAATCGGTTTGCCATGTGCATAAGATATAGTGTTTGCCAATACTGAATGGACTCCCCCTACTGTGAACCTAGTAATGGCTGGTCGTGTACTTTTCGCGAAGACCTCCATAAATAAGAAGTGGCTCTTGAAGAGTCGTCAGCTGACCACCACGAAGAACTACAAATAGATGAATATTATGATTAACAATAAATTACACAGGGAGCCGTACTTCATAGAGGAATGACAGAGAAGCATATTAAGGGAGGGGAGGTTAATAATCTTGCTAGCTAATATTATAACATGTGCCATGAAAGTGGTCCCCATAATTACATATGGCGAAACGGTTTGGTTACCATATTGGAAAACATCTATAGATGTAAAGGAGGCCGATATTCTGAAAAGAGTTTACCCCAACAAGGTGCTCCTGTGTAGGTCATTCATCTGAAGTTGATATTGGACCCGTGTTGTGAATGTCCTTGTCTAAGTTACCAAGTGGTTCATTTAGGTTGTCAGCAGCAACATAGAACATCCTGTCCAGACTGTCCTTGCGGAACTGATCTGGCAGCATAAATGAGCTGCGATATATTTATACGACCTTCTGAACTAAGTTGCGCAAATCTGTCAAAGAAGCAGCTAATGAACCAATTTCAACTCCGAGCCCATATGAAACATAGCAAACCTCTTCCAGCTTCCAGGATGGTTGCTGGTGATCCAAAATTTAAGAACTACTTAGCAAATAGACTTGGCCATGTCAAAACATCCGAGTGAATGAATTTCTGGCTTGGTATGCCACTTCCAAAAGACTGTTTCAATGAACCAGGCCAAGATTTCCCAAGCCGTCCTCATTTAAAAGTTGCTAAATCAGTTCCTCGCATAATCTCAGTTGCTAACATGGATTTCTAATGTGTACAAGTGGCTAATGAACTACAAAAGCTGAAGTGATGGCATATGTTAGTGACTATGTTAACTCCTTTTCAATTTCCAGATAGTTATTTTTAGGTTATGGATACATACCTTGTTTTTAAGTGTTTTAGTACTTTTAATACACTGCATATTTTATACGTTTTTTGGAAAACCACCAATAAACTATTACATAAAAAAAATATTCGCACATCTAACAATATCCCCACAGCAGTCTGTGAGAGCAACAACTGCTCACTTCCTCATTCTTCACATTACAACACCCTATCTAAAGAGATCTGTAGGTGGTAAAATAGCTCACCGCCTAGCTCTGAAGAGGAATCTCGGGTTGTAGGTGCACAATCCGGAAGTGGCCAATAAGTAGCCTTTGTATCCATTGCAACAATAAAATGAGCACCTAATAACAGCTAGTCACGCGCGAAGCAATGTCCTGGAACTTGGTAGCAAATGCTGTAGATGTGAAATGCCTCTGTGCCAGGGGGACATCAGTCAAGGTTCCCACAAATGCATTAAGAAGAAGTGGTAAGGAGAAAACAGAGGCCCGTTAGATCCCAATCAACAACACCCAACCCAGTGACTGATATACCCCCCCTTAATATACATCTGCAACTCTTCTAAACATGGAATGATTTACGGCGCAAGAGTCAGCACTTAAATCCAAAAGGGGGCACAATAGTAAAACCGAAGAAGGAAAATAATGTATAGCAATTGAGGTATCTATGGGCAAGAGCCACAATCGGTCCATCATACACAAGACGATCAGCAACAAAAATGGAATATAGATGGAATTTAATGTGGCTTAACCAGGGCTATTGTATGAAGGGTGATCAACTCCATGTTGGACAAAGTAAAGACAAATGGGACACACAGCACCCTCATCACAAAGGCATTCAGGAGCCTGACTTTGAACCAGCCCCAAAACATCTAAATGAGGACTAGTTGTACACATTTAGTAAAACAAAGGACTGTGCCATCTTTGGGCTTTTACTGAAAAGGAGTTGTAAGTTTTGGGACCAATACACAAGGCACGTAGGAGTCCATAAAAGAGTAGCCCTGTAGCAGAGCTTCCCGTACTCAAACGCTTTTTTGAAGTGGCACTATAGACAATAATGTGTGAGTTGCGGACAGGTCGGGAGGTTCTGGAAAGTCCTTTCAAGAGCTGATCATTACTGGAAAAACACATCAGGGGCCCACAGGTCCAAAACCTGGAAGAAGCGGATGTATAAAAATATCTGGAAAAGTAAAAATGCTTGTTTGAGAAGCACCAAGAGCGAACATTAGCAGAGTCACCTTTCATCTATTATGCAGAGATTACCACGCCTATATTTCAAACATGTGGGTTCACAGAAGATTTGCTATACCAAAGAGGGTTCTCAAAAAACGCCCAGCGAGCCTTAAGGTACAGTACCACAAACTGATACAAAGCAAGAATCAGAGTTCCTTTCAAAACTGGAACTATGCCTACTTAATCTCAGATTCTTCTCATTTTTTGAAACCATTTATTGAGTGGTAGAACAGACAAAACGCCTACTGCTAGTACTTTTACCCTCCATCATTATACTATTACACCAGTAACTTCGCCATCCCCTTCTCAACGGTACTTCTTTCCCCACCCCCTCCCCCCTTAGTGAAGTTCATTCATTAAAATCAGAAATTAATCAACTGTAATACTAGTTAGTGAATGAGCAAGTGGCCTTTATGACACACTGAAAATGCACAAGGAAGAGAAGAGACTGGAGTACTTGCAAAATCGTGGTGGTATTTCGGATCTATGTGTAAACCCATAATCACCAAATCAACTACCTCAACCCCACCATCAAAAATAATTTTAACTTTTTTTATTTATTTAATTTTGTCACTGGGGGAAGGGATTCCTCCCCCCCCCCTTCTCCCCCCCCCCCCCCCCCCCACACACACACACACACACATTCAACTTTGAGCCTACACTTGCATACTGGTGCAGGTAATATCTTTTGTGGGGTGCTGTTTAATTGTCAATGTGTGATAGGGGTAGAATGAAGCCATTAAATGATCACTATTTTATTAACATAACATTCAAGTATAGAATCAAAGAACAAACATAGCTACTAGGTGAGGACACCCCCATTCTGTGAACACTTATTTGTTCTTCCTGCTCTTTCGCAAATATTGTGCAAAGTGCAAGGGTAGTGTGGTGTTCTCATCTCGCCCATAAACGCATCTGCTTTGTAGTCATTTCGGTAATTCCAATAGGTAGTTTTCTGATTGTATCTAGATGCAGTGGCATACAGGGCCCTCGGAGCCGTTCATTTCACCGCTTAAACTGATGTGTAAAGGGTAGTCCTCAATTACCCAATACTATTCTTCAAATATGTTAAGATTTTCTTAAGACTGGTTTATTATGGTCTCTTTTCGGAGTTGCGCATCCACGTTATGTGTTGCCTGAGGTATGGACGCTCTTTCAAAACGGCCTTAAACCGAAAATGTGTGCTTGGTGGCGGGTAAGTGTCATTAAGGTGCGGTGCCGGATTAGGTGATTGCCCCCCACCTACAATGTGATTTCTAGGGTAAGTGGCACCACAATTCAGTTAACAGTGGTAGGATAGTGTTCCTGGAGCACACTTCCATTCCATGTAGTGGGCTAGTGACACATAGCTGCAGTGCATATTGTCCGTGTACTTAGAGCGCAGGTGAGTGCGTCAATGTTCCTAGGAGACTGCAGCGTGCTAGCGCCCTGTGGATGCAATGTGATGCTGGTGGTGGTGGTTGTCATTAGGGTGCAGCGCGGAACGTTACATCCCTAGAAGTAGTGCTTGAAGTAACTAGGGTGCTGGATCCCAAGCTATCGTCTTTGCAGCAATCTGTGCAAAAAAGCCCCATTTATTAGGCAGAAACACAAATAAAACTTTGCAACCTGACTTTTTAAAAAAAACAGCAAGGCGAAGACTTGCTGAATCTTAAGGTTTCGCCCATTATGCAAAGGACTCGGTTACACCGTGGAATCTGCACCAACCAGAATCCCTGGGGAAGGCTCTTAAACCGTTCGCAAGGATGAGACACCGAAAAAGCAATGGCGGACCGAGAAGGTCACTCCGATCAAACAAGGAGTGGGCGTCAATTAAACAGCCCGAGCCTTAAATTCTATGCAGGCTCTGCAGAAGGAGATAATTAAAATACAGAAACTAGAAAAGCGCTATACAATGCCTAATTTAGACAACTTGTGTGGATTAGTGTTTAAATTATGGAAACTGGAGGACAAATCAGCATTCCAATGATGTATGTTGTCAGGTAGACTGCAGAAAAACGAGCATGTAATAGTAACAGCTTTATATTTGTACACTTATAAAAATCTCATGTTCCAGTCCTGGCCCACTAACGCCTGGAAAAACGGAATTTTCCGCCCATTATTTTGCAGATTTTATTAACATCAAACATACTCACGCAACATGTGCTTTACACTGGCATGCGCATGATATGCTGCGCTGGCACAAAAGCAAATGCGTTTAAACAGAGAAGCACATTTTAAAACCAGTCCAAGCGCACTTTGCCCAGTGCACAGAGGGTCGAAGAAACAATTTCAGTAATCCGGATTGTCCGCTTCATTTAGGCTTGTGGAGAAAATACGGATTCCTCCCTCCCCCAAAAAGAATGTGCGTCGGTTTTCTCTAGAATGATTGTTTGCATCCATTCCCCAACCCTAGCCGTGCCTTCAGGGCTCTTATAATTCAGCAAGTGTGTTTTTTGCTCCTTTCTGAGTAGGGTACATAGTATGCTGGGTTTGTTTTCAAGAAGGTTATGAAGACGAGGGGCATGCAACCCTAAATACCGTTTGGTAAAATTCCCTGTTTCTCATTCACATCCTTATTTATCCATGAGAGCAGTCCTGCTAGCTAAAATGGCATTTCATTCCACTAAACAAAAATTTTAAAAAAATCCCTCCCCTAATTGCGGGAAGGGCTCATAAGGGATCTCTTCACCCACAACAGACGGAACCGCTTTCAAAAGGGAAGCCAAACCACAAACTAGATGAAGAGCTTCCCTTCTCAACCCAGGCAGTAAACTGTCTGTGAAGCTTCAACTTCACTCAGCCCCTAAGGTAGCAGCACTTCCCTTAGGGTGCAACCCAGTGAGTCCTGTCCTGCTCCGATAGACGGTCCAACCCGAGCCAGGGCTTGTCTGAACCGAGCACAAGCAACCCAAGACTAGCGTCTTCCAACTGAGCCTCACCTGAAGCCACAGCGTACAGAATGAACACGGATTGTTCACGATATATGATGAATTGATTTATTTCACAATTCCATACAATACTTGAATGTAGAAGGCCATGTGCACTACATAAATTAAAATCAACTTGTTTTCCACTGAAAGACCTTGCAGAGGAATGTCTTGGCTTTGACTACCCTAACAAAATATGAGCCTCAAAACTTAGCAGTAGTGGTGGAAGATATAGCTGGTGCTTAGGCAGGCTAAAATAGATTCCACTCACTCAGTCAGTAAGAGGACAAAGGAGGCCACTGCATGGACGATATTTTAATATAAAGATAAAGGGTCTTCTTTGCAACCATCAATTCTAAAAATCCATCCTTGCCTAGTGTTGAGTTGTTACTCCATGGAGTATTCTGCGTTCAAAAGGAGCCCCAGCTGTCAAACCTGCTGAGCTTGGGTCAGGCAGTGGGACAAGCATGCTTGCCAAGTGTCCATAAGTTGATGGGAAGGACAACTAACAATATCGTTTTGAAGCAGCTAAACTGAAGCCTGTTTAATTCTAACCAAATATTTACTTCTAACCAAATATTTACAACTTGCTTGCAGTTAACACAGGAAGAAGAGCAATGACTGTCATAATCCTTGTCATACAGGCCATGAGAAAGTCAGTCGTTCAAAAACGAAATTGCAATTAGAGAAAAGAATCTGAAAGAAGGGAATATCCTATTGGTAATTGCAAAGACCATATTTTGAAACCCTTCCTTTCACCAAACATCTAATGCAAAAGTCCTCTCTCTTCACTGGGCCTACTACCTTGCCAACCCCATCTTCTTGCACAGCATCCAAACACCACACCAAGTTAATCACAAAAGCTAATGACAAAACCTCAGATCCAAAAAGGACTTTTCCATTGTGAACCCAAAGCACAAACTTTACCGAAGTCTCAAATGGGATTCGATAGCAATGACCTTCATTAGTTCTTTTACCTATCCAACTTACATGGGATCCTCTAGGTCCTAGATGCTTCTCATCACTGGTGAAATCCCAATGAGTTTAATTTGTCTCCAGTCATCTTTAACCTCTATACTGAGGGGCTTTTTACTTTACTTACGGAACACAATGAAAATGTACCACTACCCCCAGGACCCACAATTTTACTTATAAATCTCATCCACTCCATACAGCCAATGCCTCAAGCACTGCCTGCAGCTTAGCTACTCTAGGATTCCACAATCTGATGCTCAACTCTCTCAAAACCAAACTACACCTATTCACCCGAAACAACAAGCAGTAACTAGAACAAACCTGGTTCAACATGTAAATATTCAATCCGCAACTTTACCACGACATCAGGTCACTCAGATTGAATCTGGGCACTGACCTGAACCTCACAGAGCACATTCCAAAGTACAACAAGACATCCTGGTGCCAGCTGCTCTCTATGACTTGTACTCCTGCATCTTGGTGGCAGCCGTACCCTTCTCCATGGCTGCTAGACTCCACACAGCCCCTTCTTAAGGGCATCCTATATGCTGCATTACACCTAATAAAGAGCCTGAAGAAATGTTACCATATCACTCCTACCTTTACGGACCTGCAATGTCTTTAAACCATCTGCAAAATGTCGAAGCCATCACAACTTGCACAACTGTTTATCGGGCTGACAACCTCACCATCTCTTGTGGCTCGGCACATATGCAGGTAGAACACTATCGGGGTAGAGAAAAGACAGTGCAACAAATAAGAATGATCGCAATAGGCCTTCGCTGGCTACACACCCAGGATTTAGAATATCGCTATATCCATTAAGACTGTCCCAGTCCTGCTCCAATTAGGGAAAAAGCTGAAGAGGCTCCTCAGTGAAGAACACATCACAGAGCAGTAACAGCCCCATTCTCTTCTCTGAATCAGTCTTCAAATCCAGCCACTTGCTGACCTTAACCCTCCCTTCGTTCATGCACTCTGTTGCCTTACGGCTAGGGTCACACTATACAAAGGTCACGTTCACCCAAAGTAACAGACAACAGCCTTGATGATGCATATTGTGGTCCTTGCCTATCTGTGGGAGTGAAAATTGAGGGCCCAAGGTACTTTATCACCAAAGGGATCCCCACCCAGATAGCATGCAACTGAATACAGATGATGACTCTGTTTACGTGGACTGGAGTTAGAGCAAAAGAAAACTGAAGAACAACTGTCACTCTGAAGAGAAGCTCAGATCCCAGGAAACGTGTGGGAGATATCAAATACAACAGCAAAAAAAAGCCTGCTGTTGCTCGAAGTTAAAATGTTAGTAAGAGGCATATGAATGCAGTTGGAAAGTGTTCTCTCACCATAGCACTACATGCAATCTTTCTTCAGCTATCCAAAATGTTTGGCAGGGAGACAGAAAAATCTTGTATTAGAACATTTGGTGCAGAAAAGCACCTGAAAGCTGGGCTTGGTAAACAAAGAATTCTGGGAAAGCTTACAATATGAGAAACTTGGCTCTTTATCTCAATGCATGGTGCAATGTGTCAGTATAATGCATGGTCTGTGCTTGCTGGCCAGGTAGTAT
Source organism: Pleurodeles waltl (assembly GCF_031143425.1). Taxonomy (NCBI): domain Eukaryota; kingdom Metazoa; phylum Chordata; class Amphibia; order Caudata; family Salamandridae; genus Pleurodeles; species Pleurodeles waltl. Next base: position 609,478,396 of record NC_090443.1, on the reverse strand, counting down.
CTTTTAAGCAAAACTATGGTAGCCATCGAAATGTTGACAGTGGAATACTGTTAGTAATCCTTGGACTGTAAATCCAAAAAAAGTTTGCATTCTTAAAGAGAATAACAGATAATGAATGATCAAAAAATATAAGATAGAACAGAAGGTAGAGGTTCTGTGTATAGAGGGCCCAGAAAGTTAAGAATTCAAGTCCTACTGGTCAATGCCATTTCCATCTATTAGTCGTTGGGAGAAGCACTGGCCGAGTTTTTGGTCCAACATGCTAGAGGATGAGACGAGGTGATGCGTCAAGCCAGGGACTGTGAAAAGGCAATGGGTGGACAAGGTGGGAGCAACCAATGCTCTTTCAAGTTGAAAACTCTTCTCTTTGCCCCACAACAAAGCGAACAACCAACAAAGCGTTAGCAGTGCGTGGGTTAGACCTGTAAGCTAAGCACGGGAGGGGATGTGCACTTAAAACACGGCTCTACATTATTACACACACAATGCTGATAGACGGCAATAAGGTAGGCTGTACGGTTCAGTGTCTCCTTTCTTATGCAATTAACACTCTTAAAATTGTTAGGCAAAAGCACTGGTAGGTGTAAGTGCTGTTCACTTCCAGGGTAATAATGAACTGAACATAAAATAATAAAAGTTAAGGAGGGATTATCAAATTGAAACGTAAGACATTTGCAGGCAGGATTTTAGTATGGGTGTGCCATTGACAACCGTCTGATCAGAGAATTACACAAAGCCCACAAGTTCTCTGCTAAAAACCATTATACCGCCAAGCGGATCAGGTATGTATCCAATACCGAAAGCTAGAGGTTTTCACCTGGGCTTTTGAAGCACCAAGGTAGGCTGAGAGACCGCAGGATTAGACGGTAAACAGGACACATTGATCTGAAAATACAGCTTGTGCAGTTAAAAGCTCAGGCAAAAAAGATCTGGGCCCAACAGCCCACCCATCAATGTACTCAACATCCCTGGCCACTCCTGACAACTGGCTGAATGAGGAATACATTCACAAACCTTTTGCCATTAGACCGAGAAACATCTCAAAAAAGCTCAAAACAAGTTGATCCAAAAACACAGAAGAGTAACAGGTATAAGTCAACTAAGACATATTAAGCAACAGCGATCAGCAGTTGACCACTGAAAATAAAATGCGTTGTCGTTATACTTATAAACTACAGATGAAAGGGATGAGAAACAAAGCACACGAAGATAAGTTCAAATAACGTGATTTGCATCAAAATATTAACTGTAAAAGAATAGAATTTGAACACGGTTTGTTTGCTGATTGGCACCTAGCAGCGATGCTCACACCCCCCCACCTCCCCCCCCCCCTCCACCCCAATTAGGGTGGAGGAGAGTCACCCCTGCTGCCAGTGCATCAAAGGTGAAAAATAAAATGTAATAAAATAAATTAGCATTTTATTTTTCACTGCTCCCAGCTCGAGAAGTGTTTGAAGGCGGAACCATTTCTGCTGACCGGCAGCAGGGGAGTGCTGCTCACTCCAGTTTAGAGTGCGAATGACACTATTGCCTGCTGTCTTGCAACGGCCAGCCTGACATGGACTTTAAACCTCTCCACCTAGCTGTCAAACAGCTGGATGGAGAGCAGGTGCAGGCACCAGCACAGAGTGCCAGCTGGAGCGTCAAGGCAGCCAGATCTAGCCGATCCTGGTGCTGCTCTCATGCTGCTCATCTGCAGCATGAGAGCAGCGTCTGGATTTGACAACAGAAGTTGGCTGAGGCTTCATGTGTGCTGTCGCACTGACAAAAACGGAAGGATGGGGAATCAGTAAGTACATTTTTAATTTTATCTTTTCGGCCTACTGACAGACACTGTGAGGAACTCGCATTGCCCTGAGCCTCAACTCCAGAGCTCTCAGTCACGGTCCCTTATGAACAACAATCTGTTAACGAGTCATGATTGAGAGCTTCGGCATTTGAGCCTAAAGGCCTTGTGATGTATTATAATGCCCGTCACCTGGTTTGACTCAGTCAGCTCAATGCCCCACCACTGCTGAGGGTCACCGCCCGCCACCGGCACCCAGAAGACAGCTGAACCACACATTACAAATAGAAGTACAGTGTAACATACACATTATAGTGCTAGTGCAGCAGGAGAAAAGCTGAATACATTTATACTTTCAGTGAACACAACAACGAAAGAGACCAGCAGGTAAATATAATATAAAAAACATTAGCACATTAATGTAAAAGGTTAAGCTCAGCATTCACAAGCCCCAAACGTTGGGCCTGTGGATTGAAACAATCAACACAGATTGGGCGATTTGTTTTTCAGAAAAATTGAGTCAGGAGCCGACAGAAGGCAATCCCACACTTCAAGGCAGAACATTCAAATGCAGCAGAGCAGACAAGACAGGCAAGATGGAAACTAAGATGCCTGGGCCAGAGCCAAAGCGAGATGGAAAGGAAGAAGCCGACGTTGTGATTCTGTTCTTGTCTAAATCCTCCTCCAAGAGGCATCAGGAGAGATTCACCTTCAGATTGAAGTTATGCAGTATGAAAGTTTCAGAAGTGGTATTTATCAGACGACTGAATTATTGCGGGAGCTCACACCTAAACATGTGGTTTAACCATTTAAGGGGGCCACACTGTAGATGGACTAGGAATATTATATCATAATTAAGAAAGTAAAATTGCTTTAAAGACTTAACAATTTTACCCTGAATACCACTGATCCAATGTCACACCTACTAAGTGGGAAGCCCTCAAAACAGGCTCTAAAAATTGTGTTCTGAGGTACATGTTCTTGCAGAGCCTTTCTGCGAACGCAACCAATGTGCTTGTGTAAGACTTTGGGCCTGCACAAAATGCTATGCAATGTGAAAGAAATCTGTAGACAATATCAGTTTGTAGCATAAGTAATGATTTTGTTGCTTCAGGATTCACTTGTCTACAACATAAGAAAAAAAACAGAAAAGTGAGTTTCGTCCTGGTCTTCCCACCGTTTACTCATGCTGAAAAGGGGTAGTGAAGGTGCTTAAAAGTCCGGACACGGGCAGGGGGCAAACACAGGGCCTTCTGTCCCCCAACTGCAATTTTCAAAGTTGCTAATTCAATTCTACAGGAGGAAGGCGGCATAATTTTGAGTTACACCACTGAAGTCAAATCCAGGAGGAAAGCGTCCCTTTGACTGCCAGGACCGAACCTACTTCTGCCTCCATTGTTCCTCTCATACGCCGGACTCACTAGCAAAATCTCTCCCGCATCACCTTGAGATATGTCTCCACTTCTCCAGCAGAGGACCCACAGTACAGTGAAAGAGAAGGAAGGGCATCCTATTTTTAATGGCCCCTATTATCAACCTCACCTGCACTAATGGGGTACTGTACTATAAAACCCTCTCTAATAAACAAACTGTTAGAGGCGATAGAAGGGGCATACTGAAGCGGCCCTTCGTTGGTAGGAACTGAAGCAGAATCCTTTGAAAAAAATTGTAATCATGATACAAGGATAGATCAAATCTCAACTTCAATTTGTACCTTGTTCTCCACAGACCCCAGCAGCAAAACTCCTGCCCCGTTAAGAGTCCACGTATTTTATACAGGTGTAAAGAAACTCTGGGCACAGGCAGTCCTCAGACATGCTAAGTGGACATTGCTCGTTTCTTCTTCTACAGGTCGGAAATGTTGCTACAGGCAAGGGGATGAGTGCTTGTTACGTATCAGAGCCACATGGTGTTTGCCACTCGCAGCAGTCACCCTCTTGCAACAACGACCTACCGATGCCACCTCAAACGTACAAATATATCCACCCCTCATCTGACCCGCCAAGGCCTAGCAATATCACAGAGGAGAAACCTAAAGGTTCTTCAGTACGGTACACTACAGTAGCTTCAGGCGTAGAGCCAGAAGAAAGCGTACTTTTAATCGACTTACCACTAATCTACGAGCACAAAAGATATTTATAAATGCAGAGGCAGAGCCAACTGTTACAACGTTACATTATGAAAAGTGAAGCACAATGCTGTGCAGAGCTAGCTACTGCAAGGTGATACACACTTTGTGGCTATATGAGGTTTCCAGCTTTTGATTTTTGCACAGTGAGTCTTTGCGAAGTAGTTTCTAGTCTTGATAACTGTACACTCTTCACACAATGCCCAAATAAGAAGCAAAAAGCACACTGTTCACTACCAAACAGTCATTTGCACTTGGGTGGAAACAAGAGAAGTGTAATTAATATATGAACTGGGCATCAGGTCTTTTTGCATCAGATTTACAGTAGTTAAAAAAAAACGTGACGGGCACAAACAGATTTGGGTCAATTTTAGCCATTTCATTCCTCCATTTCTTTCAAATGTTTTGTGCATGCAGTTAGCCTGAGCAAAGAGAGCTGGTTGAAAATACCAGTGTAACACAATTTGTGATGATTTCCCAATGGCCATCATTGTTATAAGTGAAACAAATTCAATTTGTACCCTTTTTTACCCAAACGACCACTGAAACCTGCAACAAAATTGAAGGCTGACAGATTTCAATGCGTTTGCAAATCAAACGCAACCGACAGACCGCACTGTCAATATACATCCAATGCAAAATCAATATTTATTACATTATTTTTTTCCTGCAACACCAGACAAGTAAACAAAAGCAACACATCTCCCAATATGCAACTATGTTACAATTTCAAGAGTACATTTAGGGGTTTAAGTGTGCTGGCAGTTATAAGAATCCCCCCTCAGGATGACACCAAATCTTAGTTTTGCAACAGCACACCCATCACCGCCTTTGACGTAATTTCAAAGAGACTGGTTATAGTTCAGTCTCATCATTTCAGAATTGAAGCATATTCTAGATTATATACGACAAAGCCATTGTTGTACTTGTTTATGTTATGGAATTAACAACCATTGGCAAAGCCAATAGACCAGGCTTGTTTAAGGTGTAATGTCAGTTGTATTATATATCTGGCTGCAATGACAGAAAGACCCAGCAAAATACGTTGGGTAGAACGCTATGCTAAGCGCAGATTTTTAGTTTATGTGTTTAAGCCACAGCCTTTATTATACGGCCTACGCCCCTTTAAGTCCCCCCCACCTCTCCGGTTGTTTTCATCCCACTTAAAACCCCGAGTACATTGCAAGACAAGCCCTGCGTTTGTTTATGTTTGTCTGTTAACTTGGTCAATACGTGTATGTTTAAAAATAATATTTACCCAGTGTTTACTTAATACCGCGTGTTCTTGCTATCAGCGATGAGCAATATCACGAGAAATGTAAGGGGGGGGGGGGGGGGGAGGGAGCTGCACTAACGAGTGGCGGGAACCGGAGTAGCCCTCATTAGCCGACAACCAAAAATAGTCCTGGCTCCCGCTGCCCGGCTCCCTACTTCACTGACTCCCTTCAGCTTACGTTACAGCCCGGCTGAGGCGGAGAATGAGGCGGACATGCCCTCTGTGGTTCGCCTGCCAAACAGAAAAGGCGACGATATCGAGTTCTCGGCAGATTCCGAGGGGCGGCGAGACACGCAGAGCGTCTGGTGAGAGCTCAAGGTTAAGCCCCTGACATCCAACCAGCAATGCTGTTTCCTCGCCCTGCAGCCGGGAGGCGAGCACTGATTTCTGAAACCCAAGGAGAACCATTTCCGTGCGCACATAAACAGATAGGAAGGGCGCCAACTCACCTTAAACTTCTTGTTCAATCTACAGCAGTATCGATACGACAATGCCAAGTTGAGAGGGCCAAAATCTGCATAAAAACTGGAGAGAAGCATCAATTAGTCAAATAGCTGAAATCAGTACATCCTCATAACACGATTTTTGAGCACTAGTGAACACAAATACACTAACACTGGAAAATACATTGATATATTTTTCTCAAGCAAACATACTATTGTACATAGTTTAAGTGTCACATCAAAACGCGCACCTGCTTAGTAAAATATAAAATCAAGAAAACATCAAATACATACTAAACAAAGCAGAGCAGTAAAAACGAGGCCGACGTTTGCCATGTCACCGTGGCTTATTCCACAGCCTAGGATGGCAAAAAAAAGTCCCTTCAAACGGGAGTGCGGTCCCACAGGCTTTACATCAGACTTATCCACAAGTTCTATGTGGCAGAAGCCCGAGTGAATGCCATAGAGTGCCAAGGCACTGAGTGAATGCCATAGAGAGCTCCATGATACAAGAAGAGACAGCTACGTGGCCTCACTTTTTGCAACATGCCATCGCAGATATTGAAGTCAGCATCACACTATCTACTTTGTAAACCAAGATATTAAAAAACGGAGGAAAAGAGATCTTTCAGTGATTAGTGTCAAGGCTTGGAACAACATGCCTTGCTGAGTGAGGGCCCTAAACAATTTTCTCTAAGCTTTTGTAAGCAATTGAAGTCTTACCTTTTTCGCTTAACACTGTAAGACCATCTGTGTTGGCCATCTGTCACATTTTCTTTTACTTTAAGGATAGGGTATTTAGAGAGCCTACAAACCTCTTCCGGAGGTCAATGATGCGCTATATAAATAGGCCATTTATGTATTCCTTGTTACTGTTGGTCTGGCCCATAAGCATCTAGTGCAGAACTGAACATGGAATTTGCCAACAGAGATAAAGACCCCAGTGAGTGTGTCAGTCAGTGAGAAGGCTCTTGTACAGTCAGAGGTGTATCTCTAGAAGAAAGACAATATCGAGCAGTGGCGGCCCGTCCTTTAGGGCGGAGGGGCCACGCCCCCCCCACCCCATGAAGAGTGTCTGTCAGGCTGAACAAAGGCCAGCCTGACAGACACTCTTCATGTTCAGGTCAGGCAGCCAGGAGTGAGCCATGCGCGATTAGCGCAGACTCCTGGCTGCCTGAGCTGAACTTTGCAGGGCTGAGGAGATCACAACCCCTATGGGCGTGACCTCCTCGGCCCAGCAAAGGTGCCTCGAGGCCCTCCCCTGGGTGACAAGGAAAGCATCACCCATTGACACTCTCCCTGGGCGCTTCAGGTTTAAGCCCTGGAGCGCCCAGGGCGAGTGTCAATCAGTGACACTTCGTCACAAAGTGGGGTGGGGTCAGCAGTCTCACTGACCCCATCCCACTCTGCGACGAGGCTGGGACTGCTGCCTTCCCTCATTGGCTGACATCAGGTCAGCCAATGAGGGAAGGCAGCAGTCCCAACCCTCCTGGGACCTGGAGGCTAAAGGTAAGTGTGTGTGTGTGTGTGTGTGTGTGTGTGTGTGTGTATGTATGTATGTATGTGTGATATGTTTTACATTGAATGTTTGGTGTGCATGTTTGAGTGTTATGAGTGTTGTCAATGGATGTGAGTGCGTGTGTGTGTGAAAGAATGAATGTGTGTGATCTTGTAAAATGAATGTTTGGTGCATGCGTGCATGTTTGAATGGAATGAGTGTTGTTAATGGATGAGCATGCGTGTGTGTGTGTGTGTGAAAGAATGAATGTGTGTGATCTTGTAAAATGAATGTTTGGTGCATTCGTGCATGTTTGAATGGAATGAGTGTTAATGGATGAGCGTGTGTGAAAGAATGAATGTGTGTGATCTTGTAAAATGAATGTTTGGTGCATTCGTGCATGTTTGAATGGAATGAGTGTTAATGGATGAGCGTGCGTGTGTGTGTGAAAGAATGAATGTGTGTGATCTTGTTAAATGAATGTTTGGTGCATGCGTGCATGTTTGAATGGAATGAGTGTTGTTAATGGATGAGCGTGCGTTTGTGTGTGTGTTTGTGTGTGTGAAAGAATGAATGTGTGTGATCTTGTAAAATGAATGTTTGGTGCATTCGTGCATGTTTGAATGGAATGAGTGTTAATGGATGAGCGTGCGAAAGAATGAATGTGTGTGATCTTGTAAAATGAATGTTTGGTGCATGCGTGCATGTTTGAATGGAATGAGTGTTGTTAATGGATGAGCGTGCATGTCTGTGTGAAAGAATGAGTGTGTGTGTGTGTATGTATGTGTGATATGTTTTACATTGAATGTTTGGTGCGCGCGTGCATGTTTGAGTGTTATGAGTGTTGTCAATGGATGTGAGTGTGTGTGTGAAAGAATGAATGTGTGTGATCTTGTAAAATGAATGTTTGGTGCATGCGTGCATGTTTGAATGGAATGAGTGTTGTTAGTGGATGAGCGTGCGTGTGAAAGAATGAATGTGTGTGATCTTGTAAAATGAATGTTTGGTGCATGCGTGCATGTTTGAATGGAATGAGTGTTGTTAATGGATGAGCGTGTGTGTGTGTGTGAAAGAATGAATGTGTGTGATCTTGTAAAATGAATGTTTGGTGCACGCGTGCATGTTTGAATGGAATAAGTGTTGTTAATGGATGAGCATGCGTGTGTGCGTGTGCGTGTGTGTGTCCCGCCCGCCCCCCTCCCAAAGCTGCCGGCCACCACTGATATCGAGATCAAAATGTCGGGGGTGGAGGGCAAGTTGGCGGCCTCAGTGGTGTAGTGCTTTCCTCTTATTTAGTTTCTAAGCACTAACATGACACAACAGAAATGCACTTCTGAGGTCAAAGAAGACTTTTATTGTTGTTAATTCTTCCCCAACCACAATATTTTATGTATGACGAATTAGTAGCTTTCAAGTCCGCGTTAATCAAACAAAATATATCACTTTGCAATATACACAGCAGGTTATATTTATAAGATATTGAATGCAAAGCAAAACAAATACTTCACCGTGTGGGAACTATTCACAGCTTCATCTTTCTAAGGTCTGCAAGCTGATGACCCCTGTCAGCCGCGAGAAAGAGAGATTCATCTACCCACACGGGATTGCTGGCAGCCTGCGCCAAGCTCCAGCACAAGGTCCGGCAGATTCGAATCTGACTCTCTGCAGCCTGTTACATTCGTTACAAAGGTGTGCCCCCTCCTCTCAGACCCGGGAAACTGAGCAAGCCTTTTGGAGACTGGCCAGGTCTCCAAGACTACTCCTGTTCCCAAGCTCAAGCGAAGAAAACAACACCCATGTACTCTCTCTTATCATGTCTAGTCTACTGTGAGAAAAACATCTTGGTTCTCTGGTGCAAAAACACAGCTTGGAAAAATACAGCTTGGATTCTCAACTGCAATGTCTAACTCCACGTTAAAGGCAATAGGCAGCTAACCTAAGTATCAAATGCACTGTCATGTTAAAGGCAATAGGCAGCTAACCTAAATATCAAATGCAATGTCTAGTGTCATGTCAAAGCCAATAGGCAGCTGAGCTGAATACAAAATGCAATATATAATATCATGTCAAAGCCAATAGGCAGTTAAGCTGAATACAAAATGTAGCTGAATGTATAATATCATGTCAAAGCCAATAGGAATGCAATGTCAAAGCCAATAGGCGGGCTAGACTGGATACAGCATGTCAAAGCCAATAGGCAGAATACAGAATGTAATGGCTAATGCAATGTCAAAGCCCATAGGCGGCTCAACTGAATACAGAAAGTAATGGCTAATGCCATGTCAAAGCCAATAGGCAGAATACAGAATGTAATGACTAATGCAATGTCAAAGCCCATAGGCGGCTAAACTGAATACAGAAAGTAATGGCTAATGCCATGTCAAAGCCCATAGGCGGCTCAACTGAACAAAACATACCATGTGCTACTGGTGAACATTGAGCAACTAATATGCGCAGTGGTGAAACACAAAGTCATTGGTCAAAACAAACTCCATCAAATGGCAGTACAAGTGGCTAGAGTGGCATGGGTGGAGGCATCCACATCTGTGTTAGTGAACAGGATTGAAACCTAGGAGTTTTCCCAGAGTGAACAAGCAGGAAACAAGCATGGCAGCACTCATTTTCAACAGCATACTACTATATCTATTTTACGTTTAGAAGGCCACCTGGAGCATCCAGAGGATGCTTGGAGAACAGCGACTAGAAAAAGATGACTGAGATAGGATGATGGGGGCAGGTGGGCTGTCTTCATGTGTAAACTCAGAAGCGCTTGAGAGAATAAGGGCCTCCGAGGGACTGTACTGCCACAGAAGTCCTGAACAGAGCACCATGCCTGCCAGCAAGAAGTAGACTGGATGCTGTCCTGCCCCAGATCACCTGCTACCCACTTTACAGGAGGCCAAACGACTTTATAGTAATGAAATGGGCTGCTGGGAAGGTCAAGGTGATGCAAAATGGTGAATACATTCTCTTTTTCTAGATGTTAGACCTCCAAAACTGCTAAGAGAAGTAACTTGCAAAAGGTACAGAAAGAATTTATGCCGTCAGGAGCTAAAGATGGTGTCCTCTACCTGGTCGGCTAGAGAATTTTTATAAATGACAACGCCTTCAAGTTTAGTTAGGTGGGACGCGGCCACAACAGGCATTCCCGTACAGCACCTGTGAACTGAGCGACAAGATACCTTCCACTTTTCTTACCTGCTCACTCTCTCGCCTCCTTCAGAATTACATTCTTCCCTTGAAGTATAGCGAGAGACATGGCATGATTAGTCTCAGTCACCCCGATGTTGTCCTCTTGTTTGGGGAGATCAAATTTCTATATGGAACTTTTACATATGTTCTTAAAAAATACTGTCAAACTATTTTGTCTTTCCATGGAGTCGTTAATACTAGTCTTCCTCATGATATACTTTAGTTGCTTAATGAAAAAATAATATTTAATTGTCTTATCTTGTACTGGAGTCGTTTGTCGCTCATCATAAGGCCTGCGGTTCTGTGCAGATATACAACTTTCTAAAACGTAAGTAAAGGCGTTCTCTGACTTTGGTTATAGCAAAGGAATGAAGGGGGGGTCTAGACATCACTCCACAACGACCTTTGCCGCACGAGGATCAAACATAACACCGCAGAGAAACACAGCATACACAATAAAATTACATGTTTATTTACATTCCACACAATAGCAGCCTTAAGCCATTTCCCAAGCAATTCCAATATTTAGTACAGGAGGCAACTGAGGCACCGAGTGATCGTGTTTTGCCACTGTTGTGTCTGCCGGTCTGTAGCCTTGTGATTTCATTGTAAAAATAAACAAAATATGTTTTCAGCTCTCAATCCCTGCAAGTTTGTTTCTGCATGTTGTGAACTGCCTGTATGTAACTATCGAGTAATACCACATGGTATCAGCCGTGCAACCCAACATAATGGGGTATGTCTGCGATAATCTGCACACAACGGCTTCAGTGTTAGGACAAAGCACTCAATGTGACCATCTACAACCAGTAGAAATGCACTAAACATATTCACTGCACATCATGCAGAGGACCTTCCCCTCCACCCGAGGACTAAAATGGTGCACCACACAATTTACTGGCAGGTAGAACACCCCCAGCACTAGCGAGAATGAAACACCCTGTGCCTCCTCGTCCTCCAGAGAACGAAGGCGGCCATGTTGCATGCAGGGTGACATTTTAAGAGAACAATAACTTGCATGTTTCTCCCCAACCAGCACAGTCTCTTGCCCATCGTCACCATTCCAATGAACCGATTCACTCAAGGGGAGGGTAAAGGCAACGCCTCTCTCATTGAAAACATTACAAGCCAGTTTTAGAGAGGAATCCGGAGTCCACATAACGTGGCAACTAACTTCAATGTAAAGCTTGAACCCAGAGACTCAGCAGCGTGTCTTAGAGAAGAACAGGGCCGGTGCACAAATGTTCTTGGAGACAGATCTTAAAATCCTAACTAATACATGGGCTTGAAGACGAGAGAGGAAAAGGTTCCTGGATGAGCACAAAAGCCCCTGAGAAGACGATTCCTGGATGCATTTGTCCTGTCCATCATTTACACTTCTTCATCCACCAAACTAAGGGCTGCAACCCATACCATGATCACCACACTTCAGTGGTCCAAGCCACAACACGGACACACTTTCGATATATGACTAAAGCAAAGCCAACAGTTCCAACCACATACCCTACACGATGTAGCATGCCGACCATGTAGACAAGTGCTTCAGTAACCACATAGGGGTGGCTAAGCACTAGGTAAATGTTGAAATAGCATACAATACTCAATAAAGGTAGTCTGCTTAAATCTTCACACAGCTCACTCAGCTCTGAATCGCATGCACGTTAACGCAACCCTGTGCATATTAAACATGTGACAAACAAATATCCCCCATATCAAATATTATGTAGTATCAACTGATAGACAAATTGTATTACCAATTAAACTCATGAGGACATACATCGCTAAAGGACAGGAATGCCAAGGGTGCGGAGCCCTGGCACAGCACACTGAGGCAAAATAACAATAGTTTATAGGGCAAGTGGAGAGATTTTTTGCACTCTGAATGTGCAATTTTAGCATCCTCCCTCTCACATGGCAATAGGCCCCTAATGTATTTGTTTGGGTCACTTGGTGTCCCTTTTCTAGTGGCATTCTAGGGGACGGTCTCACATTGCCTCATCATGGCACTGGACCTGAATGTTTTTCTATCTCAATAATTAAACAAACATTTGCAATGCTTTGGGTCTCGTATTTGCTCTAGTTAGAGCTATTTGCATTGTAAATTCCTAACTGGACTTTTCTTGGCATTTAAATTGAAAACGAAAAGTAAAACCGTTGACATAAGCGAGCCGATTCAAAGCACCATGGCCGCCATAAGCATGAGCGTGAAGGAGAGACAAAAAGAAAAAGTTTACTCGTGGTCTAACGTATCGGCAATCATGCAATTATCCATGTACCAGGGACAGTTTGAAAGGAGGTAACAACACTGCCACAAGGAAAGAAAAGTAAAGCATTTACCAATTATAAAGGATTTTTGAATGGCAAGCCCACAAACAAGTGAGTGTGATGGGCGTGCAGTGGGCGTGGTTAAAAGCCCCAGTACTTACAACAGCTCAAAGCACTCGAGACCTCAACCTAAAAATTGTACCACCAGGTTCACTCAAACAATGCAACAATGTAAATGTTGAGCGTACCATTAATCTAAATTACCATAGCTTCAAATTTTAGGATTTACAGCAAGTGTGAGACACAGCAAGCTGGTAAACTCTTCTGCTTAGGATAACATAGGGTCACAAGATGAGAAGCATAAACAGAAGGCTGGTTTCCTTGCTTCAGACCAGCGATTGACATGCACGTCCACAACAGTATCCTAGCAAGTTACAGGCAGGACTGAACTGTGGGCCAGTAAGGAGAAAACCATGGAAGCCTCAACAGAACTGCATGCACTTCAGTGGAGAGACCCCCAACATTCAATGACTAAATGTACTGCTCCAGCAGCACTCTGGATTTTAAGTGCATGAATTAGAATAGGAGAACAGAAATGGAAAACTCAAGACGAAGCAATCACAACGGATTAAACTGCCTGAACATGTTATCCAACATCACCAAAGGACTACTGAAGATTACCAGTTGCACCTATGTTGAATGAAACAAAGGACTTTCAAGAAGCACTGCAGTTGGATCCCCTTACCGCAGCAACGGAAGTCATGGCCCGAGCGGTATTAATGCATTACACGCTGCTCTTCAGCGAAAGCCTAAACCTGCTTCCGTTGGAGCATGTGCAGGATGCCGCAGTATGGTTTGAAACAGCAAGCAGACAGCCATTTTCTTGAAATCCTTTTTTTCTGGACTTGTGTAAACAATGTGCTTTAGGATTGCAGTAGGCAAGGGAGGCACTTCACAATCCATATATGTCACACAAGAAAACTTCACTAGAGGGAGGGAGCTTCTGGTAGATAACGTATTACCAAAAATACCTGCGTGGGTGGAGTTAATGACTTACACAAGGTCCAGGAAAGACCATTCTTCTCAGAATCTCTCTAAACTGGTGAACAGCCAGACTCATTTAAGTATATGTGACCCAATTCCACACCCATGCGGCTGGCTGGCTATCCAAAACTCTAAGGCGGGGAGGAGAAATATATGTGTTCCATAGAAGTCGGTTTCTGTCAGCTATAACGCCCTTTCTAAGCCGGGACAGATGTTGCCCAGCAACCTGAAGATTTGCAAGTTTGGTTGTTAGTTTGTTGTTAGTCTAAGCACATACATCTAGCTTGACCAGTTAATGCTACCAGTTAATGCTATCCTTTCTAAAAGACTTTTAGGCAGTCTGGGAAGATGCACACTGTCCTAGACTGGCGTAATGTTCACGTTTTAAAGCTTGTGCCAAGGTTGGCCCAGATACTGCCCAGAAAGCTGAATAAACAAACGGCCCCGTCCACCCGGTAGTTTTATTGACTCTGGATTTCACAATTATTCTATGAAGCTGCCAGAAATGAGGCCCTGTTGCTGCAAACTGTCTTTGAGGAAGGAGAAACTGTGCTGCCTGTTATAGTCAAAGGAGCAGAGCACTGGCCAGTGAGACAAAAACAAGAGGAAGCTCAATGATGCATGAAAGGTGGTCATTTCGAGGAAGTGAGCTACTCCAGCTTCACAAGTACCTTGAAGCACAAAACTGACCATTAGTGCAACTAAGCCAACAAGACTGCACTCCGGGAAGGAGAGGGTGGTGAGCACGTACCAACCTAACCTCCCTTCAGAGATTTTGTAAGAGCCTGTATCTGTCCATTTTAAGACAAAGAGGTACATATATGTTTCACCCTTCACCCAGGTCCTAGGTAGTGTCTTGTAGGCTCTGGTCAGCTGCCTTCTGTGGCAAGCTTTAAATTTGCTTTATAGCTCTTACGGTTCCAGAATTATTTTGTATGATCTAACCGTACGCTTTTATCCCAGTTCTCCACTAGCAGCTGGTGAGTCCAGTGGGTCAGGTGTGTGGCCATCACTTGGGTGCCTTCAAACAAATCTGGACTGCCACTGGTCAGCATGAAGATGAAGCCAGCTGATACTGTGGTACCTCCAGGGGGCATACTTTGGGTACTAGACCAGTCTAAGAATTTGTGGTTTCCCCCCCTTTGAAATGCATGCAAGCACTTTAAAAGTCAACTAGTCTTCTCCTCATCCTACAACTTAAAAAGGATTTGGCTTGGCCCAGCGGTCTACATTTCTTAATCCATTTAGGGCCCAGAGTTTTAAAATACAAAAATATGATAAACAGCGTTCAAAGAAGGGTAAACAAAAACATTTATATGAATGGGTCTCTGTAGGTGGACAGTTTTGAGAGCATGACATAAGGATTAATTATGAAGTATGCTTGCCTGAAATCCATGTTTCAGTTTTTTTGCAGTTATACGACTTAAGATATATTTCTTGGGGCTAGAGGTGCGTTCTAGGCCCTAGGCTATTTCACCTCCCAAGTATATCAATGCTTTAATCCCTTCCCATTCCTTTGGATCTGGAAGCAACATTCTGATGCAGCTAGGCCTAGTAAAACAGAAGCAGATTTAAATTGCTTCCACATTATTTGAAATGTGTGTGGAGGGTGGGAAGGTGAAAGGAAAGCATTATTTGATCCAGTGGAAGGTGTGTAAAAAAAAAAAAACAGCCTTCATTCACTAACATGTAACAGTGCCCTAGCACGCAGGACTTGCGTATGGGTTGATAACGGCACAGCCAAGGATGACTTAGAAGAATCGAGTGCTTGCTGACTATTTTGCACTAAATGCATGCTAGACTTCTATGTGCTATTCCAAGAGTTGTGTTTTATTTTACACTCCAAAACTGTCTTGACCAACATCACTCTTGACTCATTAGTACAAGATTTAATTTCTTATATACAAATCATATTTGTCCTTTTAATTCGTCACAGTTCTTACAGTATGTTTTTTGTAGCCAAGCTGCTTCCAGTGATTAAAAAAAATAAATAACCGACTTAATCCAAAATTCATATCTGATGTGAACTCTGAGCTGGACTCAGCTTTGAGTCCAGACAAGTTCGTTTTCTTTGTTTACTTCTTGGCTGTAATTACGATGTACTGTGGGGAATTTCTTGTTCTGCAAATCTTTGGTGGTCCCATCCAAAACGTAACTGCTTTTTCAAGGCGCGCCTTACCATGCAAGCAGACACCCTAAAAGGTGGTTATTTCCATAGAGGGCTACTGTGAACAGGGCAAGCTGTGCCAGTGCGACTATTTTTTTGGACCCGTTTCATCCCATCAGTCTGTCAAACGCAAGGGTCCCGCCATTCAAGGTGCTTATTGGTTGTCTTGCCTCCCTGCACTATTTCCAGAAAGAATGTATTCTTTGGAGTGGAAAGGAAACCCAGCTTATGGCAAAATGTAGACCTAACCACTGCAACAGTGCACAGGGCCAAAGATGTATGTTTTTATTTAAACCAAAATGGAAGTCATGGCTGTGACCTAAAGATTTAATCGATCACTCGGTTTTTTACCCGGGTTGGATGCTCCCAGTCTTGTGGCTTGAGGGGGAGGACTCCATTTGTTGAAAACCTAGATCATGGTTTTAGGGGTGAAGATGTTTATATAAGTTTAACACTCCTCCTTAGGAGCTGAAACGGACTAGAGTTGCATACATGACCATCAGACATCTTCCATGAGAATTGGGCCTTCATGAACAGTTGCTGTCCCCTCACTTCCTCAGGTTTTAAACCTCACCATTTGTGTAGCTCATCTCATACTTTATGGAATACTGCATCAAGACAATGGGCTAGAAGTAGAATTCCTCTCAAGCACATGCAGATCCAGCCAGTTGTACTGGCTGGTTGATCCTCTGCTGATGGATATTCCAGAGACTCAGGTCCTCAGTTAAGTAATTCCTTTAGGAATATTACTAATAAATATGCTCAGTAGACGCTGATTAATGTTCCACAAACTACGTTTTATTTTTCATGATGAAGACTGAACATATCTTCGCTACACAGTTCTGGAATAGTCTGCATGAGATGGGTCATCGGGCATTCAATTATCTGTTCAATTAAAAACAGAAGTGTTTGCAGATTTGTTTCTCTTTGAATTGACCCCCTTTTTTTTAGGTTGAAACCTACCAGATAGTGTAGGTGTCTGGCTGCAAAAAGAAACTTTGGGACGTTCTAAAAGCTTCCCTGGGAACGCATTTCACCCTTTGTTTATCATTGGCTTTCTGGCTCATAACTCACATTTGCTTGCTTCCCATTTGCTGGCTTTATTTGTTTTAGGCTGTCCGGCAGGTCTTTGTCCCACCCTGAAGCACAGCTTGCTTACCATCGCTCCTTGCATTCTTCCACAAGTGCTCGCTTTCTGTAAACAGGCGCTTACATTTTGTTCTCATCATGTCACATTTGCTATGCATTCAAAAACAGAGGTCAAACGTCAGGCTCTGTCTTCCGAGGGAGCTTGGGGTTTACTTTCCTTTCACTGACTTCAAAGTGAGAGGATTTATGTGACAATCTTGCTGTTTACTGTGGGAGCAGGTTTGTTTTTTTCAGGGGCACAGCGCACAACAAAATGTAAATGTCTGTATATGAACTGTGGAAATATTTCAGAATATATAGAATTAGGTAAGCACAAATTAAGCACTTTTTGTAATTGTGAAGTGTGGTGGAAACAAATATTTTAATATGACCAAAACAAATCAATACACTAGGTAATGGCATTTCCACTCATTGATTGTGCAGAGTATACTTTTATCAGTAAAACTACATGTGCAAATGTAATTGTCATTTCAATTGAAAATGTATTGCTTGTAATGGCAGTGCACCATCATGCATACTCCACTGTACGAAACTCCACTCTATGACATTCCACTCTAGCTACTTTACAACACTATGCTACTATACTGTACGCCACACTAAGATACTCCACTCTATGCAATTCCCTCTACGCCACATTGCTATATTCAGACACTCCACAACACTCTACTTCATGCCACGAAACTCCACGCCACATCATGACACTCCACTGTCCTCTACGACAGTCACATTTTAGCCATGCTGAATAGCAGTCAAGCTGGTGCACAACATTGCTAAAACACATTGCCAAAGCCGGTAGCTGTTGCATAAGTGAGACCTCTTGGCTTTGCCAATGCTTGTTGTAAGTACTGCACATTGAGTGGCCAAATATTACGAGTGTCCATGCATCACTTTCACCTAGGGTGGCATCAAGGAATGGGTTACTGACCACGTTGCCAAAATTCACCATGGGTCATGTGACATTTCACATGTAGTGATAAGGCGGCTCACCAATGCTCCCCACTATGATCATAGCTGACCTTTCCAAAGACATCCTCACTAGATGATCCTGGAAGGACGTAGCATGGTAGGGGCAAAGGTAAACAACTTCGATCGTCAAAGCCCGATAGGTTAAAAATTATATATTTTCCCTGGCTAAAAGTTTCTTGTCATCAGCGAGAAGGAACGACTCAAGACTCAATATATAAAAAAAAAAAAAAAAAAAACAACACCTGTTTAAAGACATTTTCTGTTTCCATAACTTTCATATGTAATGTTGTTTCCATTTTACCGGGAGTTATCTGTGAGCTATTCGACAAACTAAAACAGCATTCTGAGAAATATTTTGGCTTGTAATATGAAGTGTGTCTGAAGGGTTTTGTTTGCTGGAATCGTTGGCATGATTTTCTGATATTCAATCGTGCGGTGCTTTTTTGTAAGAATTATCAAGCAAAATGATGCTCTAAAACATCGCTAGCAGACTAGATTTTCTGACAGTCATTTTCAAAAAGCATTGTGGTGTGTCTGTGAGAGTACAATTCATAGGTCTGTGCGGTTGTATCACGGCTGAACGCTTTGTTTACACATATCTAGTGTATTGGTACCCTGGTTAAGACAGGGGGCTCAGTTTTAACTGAAACACATTTGGAAATAAATGTGCGCACTCGTGTAAATTACAACATACTGCTGTGTCCCCCAGATTAGCCCGCCCCTCGCCTCAAAATAAAAGTAGATAGCTAGATAACACGACTTGAGACCCTTTTAACAAACTTCCATGCAACACACGTGTGACTTACGCTTAAAAAAAAAATCATTCACTAGTAACGCTCTTGAAGTTCACGCTTTAACATGTGTGCATATCGTATACACAGGATGTGTAGAGTATGCAGCTCCTATGTTTGTGATTGTTGAGAAGATGTTCCGAATAGTCAGGACTGGCCAATGACATAGCTGGAAAAAAGCACTCCTACAAAGTTGAAACTAAGGTTTTGTTAAAAAAAGAAAAAAAAAAAAAAAAACAACCTCAGTCATGCGCTTACCACATTTTTATTTATCTGAGCAGGGGCGGTCTCTTCGCTATGGCGAAGGAGCGTTGCTTCCCTCTCCCCCAAGACAGTTCCACTATCGTTTCATTTGTCATCTGCTGGCTCAGTCAGCAGTACAGGGAGGGGCGGGGCTGGGCCACAAGAGGTGGGAATGAGGAGTAAGTGCACGTAAGTCTGCATCTGTGTTCTGCCGGCCAAACACACATGCACACTTAGGTTTCTCCGGCCAGACTGTGTACACAGCCAGGCTAGAGAAACTGCACAGGCCCTAGGGCTGTGTCTGAGCGGCAGTCACTGCTGCTCAGGCCAATCCTGACACTGCTTTCATTCTATGTTTAGCATGAAAGCAGTGCCAGGATTGCTGGGGAGCCTATGCTGGTGTCCCTGTGAATGCTGGGACACTACACGGAGGGAAGAGGAGCGTAAGGCTGCAGGAGACAGAGGTAAGGTAACTTCCCCCCCCCCTCGGTCTCCTGCACCCTCTCCCCACCCTTCACCCCTCCCCTTGAGATCTGGATCTGCAACAGCCGCATCTGGTTTGAGCATCTAAAGTACACAAAAAATGTTAACTTTTCATGTGGGGCAAGTGGAGGTGGGAGTGCAGCAAAGTGAACCAACCTTGGGGTTTTGTAGGTAGGGATGGTATGGATAAGAAAATCTATTTGGAAGAAGAAATTCGTTTTTTAAAAGTTTTTTTTTTTTTTAAGATCAGTAGATATATATTGTGTACCTTGGTGGGAAGTCCAGTGAATACTTTAAATAGCTTTCGAGGCTAGGGAACGGTGAGATGATTCACAGCCATGTATGTAGCTGGGTAAGCAGCGTTGGGTGAGGAGATGGCAAAATATAAGTAAATTGCTCTACAGCTTTCAAAAGTAGACCATTAATCAAATCATTCATTTCCAGGATCCACAAACATACAAAAAAATAAGGTTAACAGTGAGCAGTATCAAGCAGCAGACAACAGAATACAAATGGGAGATTCCCCATCAGCCCATCCACCTTCCAAGGGGCAGTCAATGCTCCGGGGTGTCGGAGCCATTCTGACTGGCCTAACATTGTGTACATAAGGATACAAGTTCTGATTGATTCAAAGGCAACCAATCTGAATTATTGAGACAGCTCTTTTTTCAGCAATTCTAATTGGCTGCCTTTCAATTCTAAATAGCAGCGTAGGGGGCAGTGATGGTGGCAAGGAGATAGAACAGGAAGGAGCTCTTCGGTCTTCAAATTCCTTGACCTCAAAGTAGCAAACAGCAGAAGAGACAAACAGCAGAATGGGTATTTGTGATACCACTGTTCAAAACGATCCCCAGGACTATTGCGACCAGCTCGGACGTCCACGTGTGAAGCAAGATTAACACCGAATGGAGAGCACAATCTTGTCAAAGCATGGATTAATGCTCAAATCCCAAGCATAAGACATGAAAAATAGACATACAAGTGGAACTACTAGAAAAGTATTCAAATTTCTACAGGGACAAACATTTTGTAGATGACATACTAAAACTAAAGGTCACAGCAACACACTCAAGTAACGTCATGTGTTGTGTTAGGCAATGCGCTGGCATGTGCCTCTTCAAAAAGAGTCCAATCAAAGTGTAGTCAAAGGTTATGAAAATAAAAAGCAGGCGTCAACTTTAAAAATAAGATAAGCCCTAGCAGCCACGCAGCAGGTCTCCAGCGTGCAGTGTGAAATTCCCCATTCAAAGGCGAGCATTGCGTGCTGGTTTCTTAACTTGTCTCTCAGAGCAGAGCGGCTCACGGCGGTGTCCCCCCACAGGAGTTCTTCAGCCAGGATAATGTGGTGAGGCGGCCGCTGTGGAGCAGAAGTTCACCATGGGACCATTTATAATAGAACCCAATTTTATTATTATTATTCATCCAGCAGCCACTAACAGAAGTTAGTCACCAAAGAAGATGGCAATTGTCCTTTTCTCATCTCTAACACAGAGGCGGCTGCTGGGAAAGAAAAGTGGTGGGGCAACGCCAGGGGGAAATAGGTATAATAGCACTTACCTGCCGGCCGCCGCCTAGATGCTCGTGTGCTCCTCTGCTCCCCTCGAGTCCTGGCAGTACATGCAAAGGCTACCAGACTCCCCTATCCAGGCGCTGCTCTCTTGCTGGTGGAACCCAGCATGAGAGACGTGCTGGGATTGGTCTGAGCGGTTTGGTTTGACGCTCAGTCAGACCCTGGGAGCCTGTGCCTGTTCTCCACCCCGCTGTGAACCACAGCTCGGGTGGAGAGATCTAAGTACGCATGTCGGTTTGGTCGTCCTAAGACGGCCGGCCAAATAGACATGCGCACTTATGCTGCAGTGCCCATCACTCCTCCTCACTGCTGCAGCTGCTTTCAAATGAGGATGGCCCTGCCCTGCCCTGGACTATGCTCAGCAAGGAAAAATAAAATGATAACCTGTTTTAAAATAATTTTATTTTTCTTGTTTTCACTGCTGAGTGCCCAGTGGGGTGACACTCCTCTGCCTTAATGGAGGAGCCGCCGCTGCTCTAACAACCAAAAACATGCGGTCGCTTCGTAACTCCTACATGACAAATGATGACAATGAAGCAAATATAAATCGACAAAATTCACTTGTTTATCTGTGCTCCACCATAAGTCGTAACATACTAAACAACATTCTAAACTGCTACTGTGGTGGCCGCGAGGTGCAAAGCAGATCCCTACTCAAGAGCAGCACCCACGGCTATCTCATTCCTGGGGTGGCTACGAATAGTGCACAGAGGTCGCGTCACTCATGGCAGCTCTAGTCCTGCTGAGCAGAATTTCAGCAAACAGGTATTACTCTCTGCACTACTGACAGCTTAGCACTCAGCACCATGTACTCCACGGTTCCTAGATTGACAATGAAGATAATGAAGGACCTCAGTGGTGTTAAAAGGGTCATTTACTTCCCCGAGATCATATTACCAATGTGTCTGTGTGACCACTTTTTGGCAGGTACTGCTAGCAACGGCGGTAGATGGAGACAGAAGTCACAAGCCCAACGAAGGAGTCACTGGCTGCTTTATGTAATCGCTTCATTGTATGGTCAACAGCCTACTTACCACAGGGGTCAAAATGGGAATCCTTCTCAATCTGAAAAGTTACATAGCAGACAATGCCGTCCGCTATGCTAAGCCGGCATTGTCCGCTATGTAACTTTTCAGATTGAGAAGGATTCCCATTTTGACCCCTGTGGTAAGTAGGCATGTATGGGAAAAGACGGCACAGAAAAGGAGAGGTAAAAAACAGAGATGTGAGCCAGAATTCATAGTGCTACAGTCGCTTCACGCAAATCAGAAAACTGCACATTTCCAAGCAAAATCCTCTTGGTTTAGGTGTTGGACAACAGATCTGAAATAGGAGACCTTATATTGTGTGCTGTAGAACAAATACCCACGTGCTTTTTCACATACTTTAGGGCTGGCTTCATTGCCACTTCACAAGTTAAAGGGAGGCCAACTAAGTATTGTGATCACGGCTGGGTGAGGAACAAAGGTGTTTAGCTCTTCTGCCACTTGCACTAGATGGTGACACATCACAGGAGCTTTATCTGAAAGCATGTCCCCTCCTGTCAGTGGCCGTAAGGTACTTGTTTTTTAATTACTCATGCACAAGTAACTGCATGCCTAACTGCAATGGGACGGGTTATAGATTAACTGTCCTCAGCTATAGCACTGCCTGAAGATAGTGCTATTTATGTTAACTGCCTAGTACCAACCTTCCGCCTATGCTACTGCTCAGCGTAGCAGAAGCACAAACTTGGACCACAGAGGAAGTGGTTATCGGTTACCGGCAGCAGCCGTAACCACCGCCCGACACAACCTGCAGTGAAAAGTCAATATAGTACATACGCTAAATTGCTTAAAACCTGCAAAAAAATTGGCATCATAAATGGTGGGTGTATGTGGTCATTCATCAACCGACCCATCCATGCAAGTATGCTGCCATGCTCCCATACATCCATTCTCAGTAATTAGCTGCCCACAACTAATGCATCCATTGTCCATCCACTTTTACCTGAATGTTAAATCCCATCCTCAGGTAGACAGTGGGTGAAAATCTGGCCTCCCTATACCACAGAAGCAAATTACTAGCAACCACATCCCATCTTGTTTCTACAAATTAGGGCTTGTTCCCCGGTCATTAAAGTCATGTGACCATGCTTTCCATGTGGTTAATGCATTTATCATTCTTGAACTACCAGGTTTCTTGCAAACTGGTATGTAGGAAAGACGTGATATAATTTTAGATGAGGGCCTTTTTCACAAACCGATATTTTGCACCCAATTTGACATCAGTCTAGAATTGAAAGCACCAGTTAGGCAAATATAAACTAGGCTCGACTCCCAAAGAAACAAGCAATGGCAATGCCATTTTTCAGGTGAATGTTTAGTAATGGTTCAGCGACTTTTGGTGTTGCATCCATTTATCTTAGAATTAAGATCCCATAATGGAGCAAGTTGGGTTACAACTGTAAGGAATCTAGGAGTAGGGCCCCATGCTGAAAATACTGCATTGGCTGAGTTAAGATGTACCCCCAAAGAATGGGGTTATAAGTGATCAGAAGATGAAGTCCGCATTGTAACTGGGGAACATAAAAGGAATATTAAGCAAATATTGTATAGAAGATGCTTTTGACAAAAAGGTCAATATTTTCATTCCATCTTTAATAAAGCCTATATGCAAACAAGCCTTTACTACGTGAACAAAAATGCTGTAAACCTTACATTGTTGTCACAGCAAGGTAAAATGAATTAATGTGGATGTGCTATTAGTCAAAAGCAATGTGTCCAAATGGCAGGCTAAAATATCAAAATATCTAGAGCTGCCTCTAGCCAGGCCTAAAAGATAGGAGATCATGCAAATCTGTGCTAGGCATGTGCTTTCTGTGCAAGACCAATGCATGCATATACATTCCAAGCTGGGTGGAGAAGGGAACTAAACAGTCCAGTCAATTAATTCGAATATGCTACATGGAAGCACCCAATGGGAAGCCAAGCTCAAAGCATGGTAAGTACAGTAAATGGCTTGCTGCAATTTTTCCTGACTAACTGTCCTTGTTCACCTAGACACAAAGCAGCAATTTAGTAGACTAATGATCCAGTATGCATTCATAAGGAAACTAATGACACATCCATCAGTCAATCCACATGTTTTCTTGTACAACTCAATCATACTTATTTTATTGATCTTGGGGATGAATCGCTGAGCAGACCCACAAGGGCCAACATCTGTAAGGTGAGGGGCTTCTGTAGTGAGTGCATAAGCAAATAGCAATCAAACGACCTAAGAAGACCTCAGGAACTCGAGACTTTGGGAGATCACTTAGCTACAATTTAGCACTAGAGAAGCTGCTGATAATGATGAGATAATGCATTTTACTTTGAATGGCCTTCCTTTTAACTTTCTCCATACTTAAAATTAAGAGCAGGATATAAAAAAAAAAAAGTTATCCTACGTTTAACGCAAGGCTCATTACAATTGTCTTCACTTGGCAAGAGATTTCGGTAAGAGACCAAAATCTTGGAGAACTGCATCCACTCCACCATTTCAAGTAAAAATATTGTATTTCAACTGGCAAAATGTGCATGAATAAGACCTGGGGTGAACGTCGCAGCCGCACACCAGCATCATTTCAAGGTCTGGTATTTTCAGGTGGAAGATCTATAGGGTTCAGTTGCAAAAATTGGGTATCGTAATAATTACAGCCCAGTGGTAAATCTACAACACTGAAACTTAAGAATGCACTCTGGGCAAAAACAGTAGGATATTTATTTCGTCCAAAACTCAATGTCCATACATGTTGGAGTTCTTCTCAAAGGAAACTCATATCAGAGCAGTGACCCTTTCATGTCATGTATTAATCCATACAGAAGCAGTAATCTTCAGACCCAGAAGGCTTCACAATCTTTATTTCTTATTGTTCAACCATATAGACACTTAGCCAGCCAACGCATTTTGTCCCTAACCCTCGAGGACTTATCCAGGGCAATTTTATGAAAGAAAGAAAATGTGAAATGTTGAACACGATAGCTTAGGTAAGTTAGAATGTAAATACAAGTTTCTGTACACTCAAAAGGGAACCTTGGAGACTACTCTCTGCTTGTGTTCCACATGACTTACGGAGGAATTTTATTATTACAATGTTCATTATCAAAATAAAACTCTTGGTGAGAAGCACATGGCGTCAGACCTTTCAAGGCACAGAAGGGGTAGTTTTCTCAATAAACTGCTCGTTAATGAGTTTTATTCTCAGTGGTTTCATAAAAGCAGGGTCAGCACTGACTATGCAGGTAACTTGCTCTCAAGGAATGGCAAAGCCTCTGAAGGGCCTTATGTATATGAACCTTGAAATACTTTGGCATTTCTAACACGTTCGTTGCCAGATTTATGACCTCAAAAAATAATTTATTCCATCATTTCTTGTGCACCAAACCAAAGTGGTCAATTCAGCAGTCCTCATATTATCTAGCAACTAGGGGAAAAAATGAACTTATTTGTGTAGAGCCGCTGACAACATTTCAGATACACTGTTCATCAGGAAAATTAAAAGAAGCAGATCAGTGGTCTGTAAATGTTTTCTGTAACTATGAGCAGTGAACAATTTTGCAATGAGAGATGACAAAACACACAGTGCTGTGCAAGTCTTGACATGTTTAGATCACACTGATGACGTGATGTAGGTAATGATAATGTTTTCCAAACCCAGGAGTAAAAGAGGAAACTAGAAGACACTTTCAATCTGATTTCACAGGGTGCAAAATGAGGCTACAGTGAAAATGATGCCAAACATTTAAGAATACCCTGTGCACATTGGCTGTGAGAAAATGTAGTCATCAAAGTGGACCAGGAATGCTAGGAAAGCCATGCAAATGGGCACCAGCCAAAGTGAGTTTCAATATAGTCAGCCTCTCATTTGAATTGAAGTTACATATTTCTACCAACCTTTCCGTTCTTTAAGTAAAAAACAGATAAAAGGCATCAGGATTTTAGTCATTAGAGTTCAAGTTATATTATGGAAATTATTTATGAGGCAACTGATGCCTCCCTGAGGGCTTCGAAAAGCACAAAATGGTGACATGAGAGTTGGGAAAGGAGACCATGAGAGAGTAAAGAAGGTGACGTGACAATTTAAAAGAACTGAGTAGGCAGCCATGCAATGGAGTAGTCTTAGAAGCAACGCCTTACAGCAGTGGTTCTTGGCTTCTGTGGACTCCTACTTAATCATCACTTGAATCTGGAGACCCCCCTCTGAATCATCATTGATATGTGGGGGCATACAATGAGTAGTATTAAAATCCAAATCCATGGACCTGGCCAAAGCAATTGGATGACTTGATCTGCAGAACACCAGACAAGACAATAAAAGCATGCATTCATCAAACAGTCAAATTACGAAATATTTTTAATTCATAAAAAACAATTTCAATAGGAAGGTTGGAGATTTTCTAAATTCAACTGAGGCCGCCCACCATCCATATTACATTCTGTTTCATGCACTTGCACTTCTCCCAAGAAACAATCTGAGGAGAACAACTCAGTGTTTAGCGTCCAGTTTCAAAATTGCTTGAAATTTACTGAATGTTTTAAAAAATTCAATTTTACATTTTATTTCTTTGTTTTTATATTCTTTATTAATCCGTTAATATTTAATGTTCTAGGCAGTCCCAGACCCCCTGAGAAGGAGTTGTGGATCCCATGTTAAGAACTGCTACCAAACAGGATTCATCAACAAGCCTATTGATTTCAGATTTTTTTGCCCTATTTCGACACAGTGTTTACAGGCTAGGTAAAAAAAACTTCACTTTTCATTGAGTGCCCTCTACATTCCTTTTGATACTTCAGTTTACCCGAAGAACTAAAATAATTTACAAAATGAATACTTATTTGCATCCCACCGAGACTACTAGATTCATACATCTGAAAGTTATGCTGAGGGTTTTTTCGCCAATTGCATAGTTTTCTTTTGTGAAGATGCTTGGAAAACTGATCTGATGAATGTCTACAGGTACACTTAATTGTGTTCCCTCATAGGCTGTATGCTACGAGCAGAGCGGACTACAGAGTAACTGCAACGGTTGTGGTAGACTCGTTTAGTCGGTCCTTTAGAAATTTCGAGACCGCCTTCAGTATTGGTGTTAACACAGCCACTCAGCACATTTCATAGACATCACGTGTTCAAAAACAAGAACAAGTCAAATAAACCCATTTGAAATGCATTCTTTCTCTTTAAGAAGCACAACAAAGATCATTAAGTCTCAGTCAAGAGCCCTCCATTGGAAGTGGGTTTGAAAGAAGCCTGGCGAGCAATTTACTAGAGGACGTAAGGCAGGCTTCAAAGTAAAATTGTTAAACAAAATCTTTATGTGCTGGAAGGTTCACTTGAGAGCACACAGATCCTAGGTGCTATCTGGATCTTTCAACTATTTGCCTAAGGGTGAGGAGCAAAGAACAATGGGGCTAAGAGTTGCGACGTGCCCTTCCAAAGCCAGCACAGCCTACCAGCGTTACTCCGATCTGTATCAAAACCAGCTTGGAATTCGCTAGCTGTCCAGACATACATCATAAGAAAACGACAATAAAATTCTTCAACGAACAGCAGCCTCTTGCACAAGCCCCCCTTTGATTACTAGCTCACACCAATTGGTGATCACTATTTTGTACAGAGTTGCAGCATCACAGCACATCCAAAATACATAAAGTTGTACAGTACTTAAACGTTGCAGTTGTGGTGGCTCAATGTAGGGAAGAGTTTCGTTGCTATGTTTGCACGACTGTGTGGCTCAAGATAATCAACACCATGAATACACCAACTACAGCGTAAAAGTCTTTTTAACAGATCGGATGCTATATAAAGTCAAGGGGTGGATCTTTGCTGAATCAAGTAGAAAATGTTGGGTGACTTGGGCAGTGGACCCGAATGTTGGCTGAAAATGCCTTATCAATTTGGCCTGCCTATGAGGATGACAGCTGATTGCACACATCCTTAAATCTGAAACTTAAATTTGTTGTATTAAGCAAACAGTGTCCATATACTAGGACACGGGTCACTTGATAATGGAATCCAAATATGTAGCAGCCTCACTTCAGGCAGATTAGTCCACGTTGGTACTACTGGCCAGCGTTTCCACCCGCAGCTCCAGTGCACGTGTGGGCTACTATTCAGCCCAAACCATCACAGAATAAGTTCAAGCTTACCCACTTTGAAAAGCTCTATCCAAGTCTATTATACCAAGGCACACAGCAGAAGCATAAACCTTAAAGCCTAAACAGGCAACCAATATTTACAAGACCGCTCCCTCTTAATATGGTCCAGGGTACAAACCAACTTCATCAGTTCGAATCACAGTGATGAGAACTCAGGCTTTTATAATTCTAAAGTTGACAAATTAGTCACTCCTGTTGTTAAAACAGGTTAATAGTGGCACAATATAACTGTGCTACATAAACATTCACTTCTATTTTGAAGTGTAAACTAGTAGTCAGTACAGAACCAAAGGAACGTCACTGGACGGGCCAGGTGGAGCCTTGCTTTAGATAACATAGTAGACTCTGCAAACAGATGTCTGGAGACATTAGATAGCACAAACACAGTAAGTCTTCTAGGGTGTGATTTCAAAGTTATTTCCTTCCAGGGCGGCCCAATATATCAGATGGGCACAGATTCTTCTGGGGTCAAACATCTGCCTATTGTGAATCCAGATCATTTTGTCTGGAACACAAACAGCTTACAGCTCTTGATAATTAGAAGGCCCTGGCGTTTTTCATTAGTTGCCTCTACATATTGCCCTAAAATGTATGGTTTTGTATTATCTTTCATAAAAGGAAAATATGCTGTTCTCGTCTGTGCATTCTGGTCTCATTGCCCCCACTTCTCCTCCAAACACCCTGGAAGAGGACAGGTTCATTTGGAAAACCAAACTAAAGAAGTCATTGTTGCCAGTCCACCCAAAACTCAAGCCAACAGTTTATCGCAACGCCGTACTGAAGTATTGCACTAAAGATATAGACAGAAAATAAAAGAACAACATATATAGCTCAATGTTAGGTGTGTGTTCTGGATACTTCCACCAACACAGCCATTAATGCAATCACATCACATCAGTCCCACCTAACCGAGGAGCATTCATCACATCAGACACAGGTAGCCGACACAGCAGCTGTTACTTACTTTTCGTAGACCAGTTCTTCGTCCGTACAGAAATAGTGGGTGTTGCCGGTGCTCTTTGGCTTATTCCTCAGAGTTGCAAAATATAATCGATCTGAAAGACAGTTGATAAAACTAGATTGAAGAAACAGTCCACAGAACTGAAAAATCCATGAGCATAAATTCTGAGAAATATTGTGCGGGTGGTCAAGGCCGTGACAGTGCATGGTTGGATCAATGCTTATTCCATTCCACAGTGTATTGTTGACACCTGCAAGTTATCCTAGAGGGAAACATGAAGACCAGTCGATGGCATGCTGGCCGCAAATTACTTCATTCCTACAGACTGGCTGCCTCGAAAGGCATTTCACTCTACTGCACACGGGAAATTAAATCAATCTCCTTTTCTGCAGACCATGTCTTGCAGAGGCTTCCTATAATGAAGTACATCTCCTTTACTAAGCGCAAGGAACATGTGAACAGTAGGCTAGCCTGGCTGTGGGTACAGTTCGCGCAGTCATAATTTGATGAATTGCATGGAAGCCTCCTATTCTATATAGAGAAGGCAGGCCACGCCAACAGCATACACAGTAATTGTACATTTAATTGTATATTATTCATCCTGCAGGAAATGTGCAGAGTACACAGCTTTCATGAGCAGCTCATTGCGCAATGCAGCAGATTCCAAACTTCAGTATTTGGACAGAACACGAGCCAATAATTATGTAGCGAAAGTGCCGTATAGTCCATCAAAGATGGACGTAACCCATTGCCGGATCTTTCACTCCAACATTCCAGATTCAGGGAAAGCAGGGCATTCTGAGAACCAAGGTATGATTATTCTCAAGTTCCCACTGACGTGGAATGGGACGACGCTAGACCCGGCCAATGGAGTAAATACTAAAACAAGGACCACCCACTAGTCTCAAACGTAGGAATACTGCCGAATATAGGATAGTAAAGCAAATTAGAGGCTCCATACTATACGAATAAGGCTGCATGTAGCTTAAAAGCAAAATAGGATAAAAGATATCGTAAAAAAAAAAAAAAAAAACTACAGGACTCCACAATCATGTTCTACAATCTAGATGCAGTAGAGACTGAGGTCAACAGTACCCACCCTTGGGTCTGTCATTCCTCTCAATGACCCGGTCTTCACCTCAAATTACTGTCATATCGTCCCAATTCACTCGCTTTTGCGGCGGCTTGCTCACTACCTTTAATTATTACCTCCTGCCTCAATTACCTAAAGCAAACAAAACACCCTTTGTAAATTACAAGAAGTATATGCATTCATTTATTTAACCAACCCAATATGGCCACTGCTGCCTTCCCAGGGCAGTAAGGCAGCAATATTGTGCATTATCGTAAAACATGCACGCTCCTCCTAGCACAACCACTACTGTCCTTGCAACACAGTCTCATAAAATTGACACTGGATTAAAGAAAACTTTAGTGACCCACAACATGAATAAATACAGATTGATGGCTCAACAACGGCAATGTTTTTTGCCAAGCCGTTCTGACTAACATCACAGACAAGTGTGAAACTTCAGTTGCATGTCAATCAGAACCACAAAGTGAAAAACCTCTTCCCTGATAATTGCCATCTGTGAATATTTGTATTCTGTGTACGGGACATAAAGTATGACAAGCTTGCAACAATAAAACACAACTCTGATGGTGCTTTCTCAAGAAGTCTGTAGCTCAGGACTAAAACAAACAAATCATAGTTGGTGGTGTCTTGGGGTAGGTAGACTGCTTGTGGCCCAGTTAATTAGTTGCTGTACTTTTTGTATGTGTGTGCTGTTGCTTAAAACCCCTGTACAAACTAAACAAGCATTGGTAAATGCCTTAGGTTTCACCTATGTGATTATTATTAATTTTTTGTTTTAAGGTTTAGTTTAGGGAGCAGAAGAGGAACAAGCATTGGTAAATGCAGGAAATAGTGCCACAGCCAATAGAAACAGAGGAAAAGTAAGTAAGTGGCAAGCACAGGAACCAATGAGAAAACTGGGGGGGGCAGGATGAAAGCCCCTTTTAAGATTTATATTAAATACAATATATTTCACACAGCGCACGCGGTGTGCAAGCAAAACTTAAAAAGGAATCATCCAACCAAACAGCAGACCACCCCCTTCTCACTAGCACAATACACACTGATCTACAATACCTCCTGTAGAGATTTTGCTTGGGGCACGAGATTGCCTGATTCCATCGCAGGAGGGGAGTCGCTGCATTGAAATGCTGAATTTACCTATAATGTGTTTAAGTCATCAACGTCCTGAGCAAGTTATGGGGAATGGACCCCTCTCCTGTCTGCATGAACACACCCCTAATGCGTGGCTATTAAATGTCGAGCGTGGTTATATGTTTTACCTAAATGATGATGATGATGATGATTCTAATTTCTACCACTTCGGGCGAAGGGAAAGCAAGTGACACGTTAAATACAATGGATTTTACAAGCACAGGTGAGATCTAAAACTAAACAAAATATTTAAAACATATTTGGGCTATCTTGGGGAATATGGTTTTGATTGGACTACCTTTCCTTCTGATTTCTGTACAATGAGCAGTGCTTGTGGATCTGCGACCATTCAACGTGCATATTAAAGATAGATGCACCTGGAGCAATGGCTCGGTGAGTTAAACTCCCACTCCTGCAATCTGCGCCTAACCTGTTTAGCATCTCAAGTGGGCCAACTCAGCCATTCATCCTTCTAGGCTCAATAAACTGAACAACCTGCTATTTACAGCTCAGACAAACTGAAATAAGGGCTGAACCAAGTATCATAGAAAAAAGTTATTAATTTTGGAAAGCGTTGCCAATCAGTAACAAAAGAGTTTCTGCAATAAAAGCATATGTACATAAAGCATCCCCATAATATGCAAATCAATGCCCTCTTTAGTATTAAATAATAGACACAGCTCTCGTCAGCTGTACTATAGATTTCTCATATATTTTTCCTTATGCCTTGTGCAAAAGTACTGCATCCAGTCGCAGGCACTTTATTATTAACTCTGCACTTTCATGGCATTTTCTTAAGGATATTTAGTAATGTGTTGTGAGCACATGGAAGTTGTAAACTAAATTACCGTCCCCATGTGAAAAGACGGCATTCACCTTTTGGTCTTAAGAATGAAAAGGATGAGAATAATTTGGAAGGTACGAATGTTGAATTTGTGCATGGTGTAGGGGCACATATTTTTCATATTTTTACAGTGCGACATGACTTCTTCAGACCTTGGAGGGGAAATGCTGGGAATTACCCATTATGAAAAGTTGTTTTCGTTAACATGCCTAGGGATGCCGAGTGTAGCTGTGCACCTTGCCCAAACAAATAATGCTGACGTCTACTACGTGCACACCGTCCTGCGTCCTCCACAGTTTCTTAAATAGTCAAATCAGAAACGTCTCAAGCATAAATGGTGCCATATTTTTTGTTCTCGAATGAGCCCCCCTTAGGACAAAAATATGACCAGAACAAGTTTAGAGAAGTCAGAGAAAATGATCACTGTCTTACTTGCATGGCCGCTGTATTAACGAGTTAATACACAGTTTGCAGTTTAATCATTGTGAATGCGCGGCGTCACTGAAACGGAGTGGATCTAGCAGCACACTTCCGGAGTAACTTGGTAATCACAGATCTGCGTCTACTCATGACGTAGTTAGAAGAATGCACCAGGGCGACAGAAGAGAAGCATAAACAGTGCAGTTCTCCACAATGAAGGTTCTTTTCGTGCCACCAGTAACGATCCACTTACACTTATTAGCTCTACTTTTTTTGTGAATCACGTGATTTAAACGTCGCTATGGTGACCATGGTTCCAGTACCTGTATGCCCACAGAAATATAACTTTAGGCACCGTCCGTTAAAATGGTGTCATAAGCACATCAGTGGAGCACTCTGGAGGCCTGGTGTATGCCCGGCGTACAACCTACATTGGGCGAGGCGCAGGTGGGCCGCATGGTGAGTGCTTGAAATGCCTGCTCATACCTCGAGACAAACTTGGCAAAGGAACAAGATGGGGGACTCCAAAACAAATGGGAGCACTAGAGTGGGTGCCTGCTTTGGCTCCAGGGGGGCTGCAGAGCACGCGTTGCTCCAGGGGTCTGGTGATTGCCATTGTGATCAGGGTTAGAGTTTTGTGGGCAGCACAACATCCAGTGCTTCGCACATTGGAACAGGCCACGAACAAGAGCAGGTTGGTGGTTGAAGGGGGTGGGGCTGAGGGCAAGGTTCTATAGTTAGGTTATTAGAGCTGTAAGGCGCTCGTGGGGGAGTGCCAGGAAGGGGGTCATATTGTCGTGTGAAGTTTTTAGTTCCGTCAGGTAGGCAGGCAATTTTTTAAAGTTATTAGTCACCGTTTTTTCTGAATTATGGATATTAATAGTAATGTACGGGAAGCAATAAAAATGTTATGTGAGGCAGGCAGAGAAGATGTATGGAAACCGGGTGAAGCGTGGGCGGGTTTGGAAAGGCCCAACAGGAAAGCGGCAGGTGGCGTAAGAGCTGCAGTAGTTGCCTGTTTAACGAAGGGAATAAATTAAAAGCAAAATCGTCAAGTTAAATAAAAGTCAAAAGTTTACTTGTAAAAGAGCGAGGGCCCGGGAGACTTCATGTTAAACATGTGAAGGTGGCAGGCTGTTCTCCTGAGGAGAATTTAGCACGTGAGGCAGAGCGTGCGAAACAGCAACTGTGTAGCGTCTCACTCACAATAAAGAGGCGGGCCCTTGGGGGAGTGGCCCGGCATAAGGGAGGAGCTCACAAGACGGAGCCGGGTTTGTCGGCAGGTATAGCGTCTGTCATGGAGGAGGATGTGGCCCAAAGCAATTTTTAGGTATTTTCATCAAAGAAGTCAGTGGTTTCCCCAGGCAATCACGTCGAATCAACTGACTGTTGTTGTTAGTGGAGCCTGCGGTGAAGCATCATCTTGCTCACTGTGGGGTGTTATGGAGACACATGTGAAAAGAGGTCGTTTTGGGGCGCATGAGCATTATAATTTGTCTAATGAACTTGAGATAGCTTCTCAGGAGAAACGTAAAGAATTGGCAATTCCTAATAATTCAGGAAACAATTTTATTAATAAGGAGCAGTTTTCTCTAAACACCATGGAAAATATAAACCCGGGCGCATTTCTTTGCAGAAAGTTGCACTTTATTCGGTGCAGAATTGTTTGAATAAAATTTATGACAATTTAAGTTTTGGAATCAATCAAACAAAAAATGCATACTATAAGGGGCATCACATAAAATGTTCAGAATGCACTTTTCCTCCTAGGCCTCAGGTGAGGTCTATTAAGCTTAACAAAAATCAGCATTGCTTAGCGAGGGAATGTGGCACTTTATCCGTTGAGCAAACAGATAATTTAGATAAGCAGTTGGTCTCACAACAAGCTCAGGTCGTAAATACGAATAAAACAGGCCATTGGGTGCAGGTGGATGACACAAACGTAGCGGTAGAGAAGCTTAAGGATTATAGGGTAGACAGTGAGCTTGGCACGTCAGCGTTTTCAGGTCAAAGCGGCCTGATCAAGAACACATCAAGGAAACAGAACTCATCAGGACAGATGCAAACAGATCAGAAAGCAGCTCGTACACATTGGTCCGAAGAAAAAGGAAGATCGCTAGTGGGTTTTCCTTCACCAAGGGAGCAAGAAATGCGGTCGTCAGCTGCGCAATGGAGGACGTATGATGGTGGTGTTGGGGATTCTGAAAGGCCGGGTACGAGTGCTTGTGGTTATCAGATCACGGAGGAAGAAGAGTTGGATTATGATCCTGATAGCAAAGAATTGGAAGAAGGAGAGTTGAGAGAACGGGAACGTGTGGATCGTGTGAAAGAGGGGGGATATTCAAGGGGGGTTGGGGCGGGGAGTCAAGAGACAACAAAGTGTTTTTAGTGTATTGCAGTAGTCTGGTGCAGACCAAGCAATTATATGGAAGGATGGGAAACGAAATTTAAAGGCATCCGAAGAAGATGTGATAAGAAGGTCAGCACATCTGCCTAAAGGTAGGAAAGCTTGGTGGTCTGTGTGGGGTAGTTCAGATAAAAGAACGGAACGTGCTAAAAGATCAACTGGTGTTAGAGACGGGGTTGTTTAAAGAGTCAGTTACAGAGGTAATGAGAAGGAGATACAAGCAAAAAAGTTGACCTGTGACAAGGAAATACAAGGTGATATAAATGTAAATAATGAGGTACAGGTTGAAAAGCTGGAGGAAGACGATGGCGATAAGATTATAAATAAGAGGCTGCCATATATGGGAATTGCCATGCCTTTGGGCTCTCATATCAGAAAAAAACAAGAACAGGATATGGAAGTATGAGTTTGTAGACGTCTTTAAATTATTACATAGGGATATACAAGCAAAGGAAGGCTCCAAGGAAGAGGAGTGGGAACTAACTAGAAGGCCAAGGGTCCCCAAAACAATTGAAAACTGGACATCTGCAATTTTTGATATATGCAAGCATATACTGTAAATGCCATCAGGACAGAGCAGTGGCTATTTTTAAAAATATTGATATCATAAGAAAAGCACAAATGCATTTTGGTGGGTATGCTTGGTTGAGCTACGATGAAGAGTTCAGGGCCAGGGTTAGCTTAAATAATGATCAGCCCTGGGGAGACTTGGACGGAGTTGTGGCTACAATGGATTTCATCAACACAGTCCCCAGCCACAGTACATACAACTAGTGGTTTACCAATAACTTATCGGTCTTTTCAACATCGTCCTGCCCAAGCTGGGGCGGGGTGGTATGGAAAAGGGCAAACATCCTATGCATCATCCTGCTGGAATTTTAACAGGGGATTTTGCAGTATACAATTCTGCTGTTATAAACATGAGTGTTGACACTGGGGGCAAACATGCACTCACTCAATGTTCTGCAGCCTCAAAGTTCGGTGGGGAACAATTTAGAGTGCAAAAAGACAGAGGTCAACACTTTCAATTTACGCAGAAAGGCTCATACCCCAATTAGGTTTGAGGTATTAGAGCAGGGGTGGGGCTGTTACCCAGATAGAGAGGCAGCATCCAAACTATTCTGGGGTTTCAAATGTGGTTTTAAAATCGGTTATCAAGTGCCAAGGCTAAGATGGGCAGATAATCTTAAATCAGCAAAAGAATTACCAGATATTGTACAGCGTAAACTAGATTCAGAGTTAAAAGCAGGCAGGATTGCTGACCCATTTTCACAAATGCCTCTACATAATCTTATTGTTTCCCCATTGGGTGTTGTGCCTAAGAAAATGCCAGGTGAGTATAGGCTTATACATCATTTGTCTTGGCCAAAGGGTCAATCAGTAAATGGTTTTATTTCACATTTAGATGGTAGCGTATCTTATGGTTCAGTCGACGATGCTCTTAAATCGGTAAGAACAGCAGGAAGAGCAGCGGTCATGGCAATGAGTGATATTCAATCTGCATTTAGATTATTACCTATACACCCTGATGACTTTGAATTACTTGGTATAAATTTAGAGGCGCTTTTTACGTAGATAAAGTCCTTCCAATGGGGTGTTCAATATCATGTGCCTTGTTTGAAACATTTAGTACTTTTCTACAATGCCATTTTACAAACGTGAGTGGTCACAAACTTGTATGCCATTATCTAGATTATTCCTTTTTGTTGGGGAAAGTAACACTAACTATTGTTTTAAAGGGTTACAGAATTTTCAGGACATGACAACAGCTTGGTGTACCATTGGCCCCACAAAAAAACAGAAGGCCCTTGTGCTAGGTTGACATTCTTGGGTATTGAAATTGATACTGTAGAAATGATAGCTAGGATTCCTGCTGCAAAGGTACAAGAGATAAAGTCATTTTTGATGTCAGTGATTGACAGGAAGAAATTGGAGCTTCAGAAGGTGCAGAAATTGCTAGGATATTTAAATTTCGCATGAAGAGTTGTCAGGGCAGGTAGGACCTTGTGTAAGGTGCTTGGGTATGGCCATGTCTGGAGCGTCTCTACCACATCATCGGGTAAGATTTTCA
Organism: Pleurodeles waltl; assembly: GCF_031143425.1. Taxonomy (NCBI): domain Eukaryota; kingdom Metazoa; phylum Chordata; class Amphibia; order Caudata; family Salamandridae; genus Pleurodeles; species Pleurodeles waltl. Next base: position 609,441,283 of record NC_090443.1, on the reverse strand, counting down.
ATGGCAACCAGAGCTGATCTTTTTATATGGCTGAACTTTCTTGAAGATTTCAATGGTTTCTCACTGTATTTCATAGAGGAAGATTTATTAAGGCAAATTCAAATCTCCTCTGATGCAGCAGGTTCCAGAGGCTTTGGCATATTTTGGGAAGGACGTTGGTGTGCTGAGAGTTGGCCAGATCATTGGTTGGCACAAGGGCGCAGTATTGCATTTTTAGAACTATTCCCCTTGATTGTGGCTCTGTATGTAAGGTGTAAATAATTTCAAAACCGTACCGTAATGTTTAACGTTGATAATAAAGCAGTGGTTGATTGAATAAACATACAGAAAGCAAGAGATTTAAAAGTGTTGTGTATATTAAGAGCTTTTATGTTAAAGTGTTTGCAGCTGAATATTGTATTTAAGGCTAGACACTTTCCTGGAGCAATGAATAATATTGCAGATTCTCTGTCTCGTTTTAATTGGCAGAATTTCCGTAACAAGGCACCGGGTGCAGACTACATCAAGACTCAGATCCCACAGAGCGTTTGGGCATGGGGGGATTGAGAATAGTGGAGTTGGTAGAGAATTCATTAGCTGCATCCACCAGAAGAAGATATTGGCAAGCTTGGAATGAAATTTGTAAAGTTTGGCAACAATAAACAATGTACTGGAGCTATGATTTCTAAAGAAGAGGCAATCTTAGATTTTGTGTTACATTTGATAGACAAAGACTTGTCGCACACAACAATTTCAGGTAGATTAGCAGGCATTTCTTTTTATGGTCAGTTATGGTTGGGTCATGAGCCTGTTGAGAGCTTTTTAGTTAGAAACGTTTTAAAGGGTTGGAGTAAGGAACTTAAGAGCACGACATGGTTAAGAGAACTAATACATTTTCAATTTTTGCAGAAACTGTTACTTCAGTTATTCTTTTGTTGCTACAATGAGTCTGAGACTTCTTTGTTTAGGCTATACATGTTATCAAATTTGTAAAGCTCACTACTCACCAATGAGGGTCTCAAGGTGCTGAGGTGGGGGGGGGGGGGGTTGGGGGTAGAGGGGTAAGGGAGAGGAAGTGCTGCTACTGCTTGAACAGCCAGGTCTTGAGAAGTTTCCTGAAGGTAAGGAGGTCTTTGGTGGGGGGAGGCCGTGAGATTGGGGAATGCAGCTAAAAGACAGTGAATGAAGGAAGAATGGGAAAAGGAGGAAGAGATTGGGAGTTCTTTTTTGAAGCAATGTTTGAGCAAATTGAGGACTTTAAGGGTGGGGGGGAACGGTTAGATATTTGATGTATTAGCGAGGCTGAATTAATTAAAATGCTTGTATTGATTAATTTAATGCTACGTTACCTGTCTTAATAAAGTGGCCTTTTTTGCTACAGTAAATAAAGGAGTGGAATGTGATTTGTTGTGCGATGAAGGGACCCAGGGGGAACACGGCTTTAGCCTGTTTCCCCCTGGGTGGTTTCGCACATTGGAACAGGCCACGAACGAGAGCAGTTTAGCGGTTGAAGGGGCAGGGCTGAGGGCAAGGTTCTATAGTTAGGTGATTAGAGCGGGAAGATGTTCATGAGGCGGTGCCAGGAAGGGGTCATATTGTCGTGTGAACCACCCGCCCACCCATATGTTAAGTATGTGCTAAACCTATGAGGTACGATCCAATGTATACTTAAGTTGTCACGAAGTTTGAGTTAGTAAATCTTTGCCACGATAAGACAGGTTGTAGTCTTGTTTGTTCTTTTGTCAGACTTTTTAGCAGGCAGTTTTTTGGGTGGAGGTGGACAAAATGGAGCAGGCTTATCCATCTCTCGGCGGAGAAGAACAGGACACGGGGGGGGAGAATAAACAATGTACCTTTGAACAACACTATAGCAGATCACTTGGGGAAGCATGATGGGGGAGACCGTGAGATTGGGGAATGCAACTAGAAGGCGGTGAATGAAGGCAGAATGGGAAAAGGTGGAAGAGAATGGGGGGGGGGGCTTCCTTGAAGCAATGTTTGAGCTAATTGGGGACTTTAAGAGTGGGGGGAATGGTTAGACATTTGATGTATTAGAGAGGTTGAATTAATTACAATGTTTGTATTAATTAATTTGATGCTACATTACCTGTGTTAATAAAACGGCCTTTTTTGCTACATTAAATAAAGGAGTTTAATGAGATTTATTTTGCGAATCACTTAAATCTCCCTGCCTCTGAAGTGCTCTAATACTTCCTTTGAGGTTTGGGCTAGGTGTAAATAACAAATTAATTAAAAGAAGTTCTGAAACTAAAGTACTTGGGCCTTGGGACACTGATAAGAGCAAACATACGAGGAATAAGCATTGGTAAATGCAAGAAAATAGTACAACAGCCGATAGAAACTGGGGAAAAGTAAGTGGCAAGCACAGCAACCAATGAAAAGCAAAGAAAGCAAGGGGGGTGGGATGCAAGCCCCTTTAAAGATTTATATTAAATATGCCGTGCAGGCGAAACCTAAAAACTAAACCATAGTTAATTAATATATTGGTATCCATTTCAACAGCATTTGAAAATATATATATATATATATATATATATATACATATACACACACACACACACACACAGTTAAGTCAGACATTAGTGCAGAACGAAAATTAATTGCATACATACAAGTCCCAAAAATGTCTGAAATCCAAATATATTCAGAGGACATCACATCATCAGCAGGTAATCAGAAGGTCATAATAAAGAAATACCCTAATTTCACTAATGTATCCTACAACTGACTACTATAGAAAAGGCAGTTAATTCATACATCACGGAGTACATGAAAAAGTCCTGGGTAATAGGTCCTAGAGCGAGTACAAAATATAATATTAAGAAAAATCTTATGAAAAATCCATAGTCTGAACTCCGGAGAGGTAAGTCTGGTTCATTAGAAAAGCAATTGTAAAGGCCAATCACCGCTAGAGTGGTGGAGATAAATACAGGTGGAGTAATGAAACTCCTAACGTGATCAAAACTTGTGTTCGTGCATCACGAGCATTAGTGGCAAAACGGATCGAGAAACCAAATCTTCGCATAAGGCAATGCAATATGAAGTCTGTGAGTAGAGTAGCTAGTGGTAGTGTAAAGCTAAATTGTAAGAAAAGTCAAGGTAATAAGGCAATCATTGTACGGAATAGCCATATAGTGAAAAAAGGTATTTTTTATCTCATGTTAACAGAAGCCACTTACTTCAAGAACAATCACTTGATCATGGTTCCGTCAAACTCAAGAATCCTTTGAGGTACAATGCTCTGCAAATCTAACACACAAGACTAATACAGAGGCCTTGTATATTACTAAGTTGGACAAGAGCAAGTTACAAATAGCACCATTTACCTCTCCATCAGTCAGAGTCTGGCTTTTTGTGGTACAATAGAGGTTTATCCAAGCAGGGTACTAATGGCGGCCATTCTTCAGATGCCGCTTTCAAATATACAGCGTCACTTCTGGAGTCAGGGGGAAGTGTTAGAAAATGCTAAACATGAGGATTATTGCCCGCCATGCGAGGAGGGAAAGTAATAATAACTAATTACATCCAAACTTTAACCCTTACAACCTATAAGACAAGGTCCATCAGAAGGAGTCTTGTATATATGCATATACATAATTTTTAGAGCAAGTAGAGAACTTTCATTGGGTAAAGTACTAAGAAACAGGGAAAGATGGAGGAAGTATTTTGCAATGTCAAACCCTCCCAAAAAGTGCCATATTGAGGTTCTAATCTTCAATAGTCAGGTTTCAACAGAAGATACCTTTAAAAGTATTAGTATCATGTTAAAAGTAAAACGCATCAGATCTGAAATTATCAGGCTGGTATAAGAATGATATTGCCTGAACAGGGGTAACAGAAGTCATAAACGTTACGGACTATACAAACAGGTTACAACTTGCTAGGAGAACAAATAAACAAAAAGTCAGTCTGACTGAACCCATCCTATGGTAAGCAATTAATAACACCCATTACAAATCATGCTACTTTAGAACACTATTAAATAGCTTCTCAAATGGTTCTATAAAAACAAGACTGGTGACGTAGTGCACGCAATCTCCATTAACCCTCATATAGCCAGTAATGCGTTTCAGGCTTATTCCACCGCTTGGATAACTGAGGATAAGTTCACTGTTTCTTTTACAGAGTCTACGTACTCGATTCGCTTCCTGTGGGTGTTTATTAACTATTTCTATTTCTGCAAACGAGAATTATTTACTGTGGGGATGGACATGGTAAAAGTGATCAGTCAATGGATTTACAGTTTAAAATTTGTTGATGTTCTGGAAATGTACTTGGATTCTGGTTGGAAGTGGTCTGACAGTACTGCTGATATATGGCTTATTACGCCGGGCAGAATATCATGAGATAGTAAGTTTGCTGTTACAGTCTATCATTCCTTGATCCACATTGTTGTCCAGTCTGCAAGGTAAGGTCTTGTGTTTTGGGGAGCCCTAATTTGAAAATTTTAAAGTTATGACACGTATGGAAGCCTGCTAGCCAGACCAAATGTAACCTGAACCGTGGCCTAACAGTTACTTTCAGCAGGGTATGCACAACTTTTGGTTTACTATGTGGCACAAAGAGGCCATCTATTTTTCATGCTTATAGGTAATACTGCTTCTTAGTGTCATAATGCCTTCCTGCAAGCAAGTACTGCAGAAAAATATGAAAGCTGATATGACACGGACAATGTGCTTCTCAAGCACTCAAACCACTCAATAGCAAACTATTTAATAAAAATCAGGCTCTGGAAAATCGAAACTTCTGCACAACCAGATCTGAGTTAGATGATCATAATCAACTATTATAGAGATCTGAATGAGACTTCCCATGCCCCCTATATGCTCCCTCCAATAGATCCTTCCACTCAGAACGGTCAAAAGTATCAAACAAACATAACATGGCTAAATATATCACCCAAGCCGCCCAATGGGGGTAAGAAATGACAAAACCTGTAATAACAAATAAATTGTGTTGTAATCCTTACTATGGTGCACTTCTACACTCATTACTTACATATTTACTTTAAGAGAGATGCATGCAAATATTTACAAACTATGCAATCAAAAATTGTGTCTTATTTTAGCAATATCAAACAAACAAACATTATCGGCGACTTGCCAGGATACCATTCCTGTGGCGAGGGGCCAGTCAGTGGGGGCTAACGCTTGAGTGAACTCGGAGTCCTGGTGCATGCAGTTTCAGAGTACACTGCCTCATAGACACTGCCCTGGCGGACTGCCTCCAAGTCGCACATGAGCACGGAGAATGCCAAGAGTGCTGGAAAATACAGTTTCACTCTTCTTCAGAATATGTCATACAACCGAATAAGAGAGTGGTCTGTAGAGCGACTCCAATCTATCCCAATGTGCAAAAAATATTAATAATAATTACAAGTTTCCACAAGGATCACAAAGCTGGCATGGTAAAGGCCAGGGTTGATGAAAATCAAGGTTGCCTAGTCTTGATCCTTCCTCATTCCTTTTTCTTCCACCACCCGACATTTCCAGTCTATCTCCTGCAGGTTATTTCTAATCTCTGCTTTTCTCTTTGTTTCCGTTTTCCACCTTTTCTTCTACTTATCCCTCTTTTTTGGCATTTCTCTCCTTTGCTCTGGGTCCCAGTCTGATAATGTCTAAGTCCTGGTATCCGAATATAAGTGCTGTTGCCCACCACCAAACTTAGCACTTATTAAGCACTGTGCAATAGGCAGGGATTAGTGAAAGCAGGAGCCGTGCACTAGGCTCCTATGCTATGGTGGGCCACCGGTAGACCCCTTTAGACCCAGAGGGCAACACTGAAATTCTCCAAATACCAGTCTCTTTGCAGCCAAACTCCATTCTAGAGAAATTACATTTAAAATGTACGGGTGGTAAAGTGATAAGGGCCTCAAATACTCTATGTGATCATTTGCTCAGGAGGCCATTGTAAGAGTCCAATATTTCTGTGTGTTTATTCATGGTCTTCCATTAAAGACATAGAACTTTCTGATATGTTCTGATCTAAAGATATCAGTCTCTACCATCTTGCAGCACTGGAAAAGACAAAATTAGGTACTTATGAACACTTTGATGCTAGGTTAGTAAAATTAGATGTGCAATTTAGAAATGTTCAAAAACGCCAATTACTGCCAAAGGTAAAGTAGGACAAGTGGAAGGCGCAGGTGGAAGTCACATTGAGAAAAGCATAATTATTTTTTAATAGGAAAGAGTATTAGAGGTGGGGTCCTGTAATATTGTCACCAGATTACCAATATGTTTTAAAAAGCTTCAATATCCAACATGAACAAAGCACAACATGCATGGCTAAATGACATTTGGTGGTAGTTTGATCTATATGTGGGGAGCTGGAGGGACGTTGTTATATCAAAAACAGGATGTTAAATCACATAAGTGAGAGAACTTGCACCCAAAATAATCATTCTGTTCCTGACCATGGAACAGCCTGAAAGCAACAGAACACCCCCTGCAGAGCAGACATTGCTTTGGCGGGAGGCTGCCGATTTAAAATTATTTTCGGAGCGCACACACAAGTGGGACAAACCGTTAGCTACGTGAACCACACACTGCACAATCCATTCTTCCGCACCACTATGTCCATCCTGCTATTTTCATAGGAATGTCTCATTTGTTTTGGATACTATCTACCTCCGGATCCTGGATTGGTAATCCGCGGGACTGGGTCACCACAGCGTGGTCAATGGCTTGAAATTCCTATGATCAGTGCATCGAGCATTAGGCAGTAACTACAACATGGTAAACTATACTGATAAATGTAATTCAGCAATAGGTACATTGTTGCAGGTCTCATAACATTAACTTCCCAAACTGGTTTCTTCATGCTTACTTATATCAATGTTTTGATTTGTTTTTGACAGCTAAATTAGATTGCAGATATTGCGCTTCATACTATGAGTGAGACGTCTGCATTTACAATTGAAATCGTTCACAGAGCCAAGATTCAAGGTTTCCTATTTAAAATCAACATACTGATTGCATCATTCGTTCCAGGCAACCTTACTGCTAGTTAAACTAAAATAAATTTACCATAAATCCATAAAGATATGACCAAAGCACTGGCTTCTTTCATTTTAAAAGTATTTAAAATATTGTCGTTTTCTACCAAAGCATGGTAACGCATTTATGTCATTCTGCATTTATTATCACGGGCAAGCAAGACAAACTCCTCACAACAGAGAAAGAGCAGGAAGCATGCTGGGCTCAGCACTTCACAAAGAAGTCCTGAACCGAGCAGTACCAACATGCGAAGTGAACATCCAACAAGCAGAGAGAGTGTTAGATGTGAGCAATGCCCAGCAACAGAATAAATTGTCACTACCATCCGATCTCTCAAGAACAGAAAAGCTCCTCGCCAAGACAACCTGATGGCAGAAATGTTCATGGCAGACCCTGAAATTTCAGCCAAAATCCTCAAATCACTTTTACATTGAGTTGGGTGGGAAAGAAAGTGCCAGACGACAGTGACTAAGCCTACATTGACAGAACTCCAAAGAAGGAAGAAATAAACAACTGTAACAAATGGCATGGAATAACCCTTCGGTAAATCCCGAGTAAATCCCTGGCAAAAATCATTATACAGCACATTTCTGATTTCCGTGGACAGATAGTTAAGTAAATAATAGGCTTGGTTATGCAACAGCAGATGTGTGCTGATCAGATACTTAACGTACACAACATAATAGAGCAGTGCACAGAGTAGCAGAGACAACTATACATCAACTTCAATGATTTTGAGAAAGCCTTTGACAGTATCCACCATGACACCCTCTGGCATCTTCTGAGAGCCTATGGCATACCACAGCAGACAGTTCTCCTCATAAAGAGCTTCTATGATCATTTTACCTGCAAGGCAGGAGATAGTGAGCCCAGCTGTGAAGTCAAGATGAATGGGAGACAGGAATGCATGATGTCGGCGTTGCTCTTCAACCTAGTCATTGACTGGGTGATGCGATGCACAACAAAAGTCCAAGTCAGAGGCATCAGGTGGACCTTATTCACTATACTGAAGGAGCTTTACTATGCAGATGACCTAACCCCACTTTCTCGCACACCAGCATATGCAGAAAAATACGTCTTACCTCAACATCTATGCACAGTAATTGGGCCTGAAGATCAACGCAAAGAAATCAGAATTCAGCCCAACAACATTCCAAAGTCTTCACCAATCTAGGTGGATGGTGAGGACCTAGCCATAACTGAAGAGTTAACCTACCTCGGCAATGTTGTCAGACATTGAGAGGAAGGCAGTGACATCAAGGGCAGACTGAATAAGGCCAGGAATGCCTTGAGGATGCTGGACAACGTGTGGAAGTCACCTCAAAACAGCACCAATGCCAAGCTGAGGATTTACCAGGGCTGCATACTGACCACACACATGTCATTATCAAAATGCTGGTGGATAACAATAAAAAGCGACATCACCAAACTGTCAGCCTTCCACACCAGTAACCTGAGAAGAGTCTTACACTTTTTCCTGGCAGTGGAACATCTCTAACCAGCAACTGCTCAACAGATGCAAGCAAGAGATAGAGCATGGACACCATCATTATGACAAAAAGATGGAAATAGATAGGGCACAGCATCAGAAGAGAACAAGGCTCCATCACAAGCACAGCTTGCCACTGGACAGAAGAGAGTCAGGCCTAAGAAAACCTGGAGGTGAACTGTGAAAGCAGAAATGAAAACACTCAACCACAGCTGGGGCACCATACAGAAACCTGCCCAAGACAGACAGAAGTGGAGGTCCTTCGTTACTGCCCCACATGCCAGTCGGAATAACAGGCAGTAAGGAAGCGATATATCTTAAACAATGTGATATGTTTGAACATCCAGAACATCCTCAGCCAGTACTTTTGATCGGACAAGTCCTGATTTGACATAAATCAATCTTAAAAGTAGATAAGAAATAGTGCTCAAGTGTGTGCTTAAGGTTTGCTGCATTGTTTTATAGGTTACTATGCTATCTAGACTGTCAAATTAAGGAAATTACTTACTAATGTAATCATACTTTAGGATTAAGCCACACCAAAGTATACAGCAGAGTTTCCTTTTGTATCAATTAGTTATGCTTCTATTACTTAATTGGACCATTGTTACACTTTTGAATAAATACATTTGTATTTACACACTTATAAATAAGTCACCATTTCTCTGAGTTGAAAGTGGTTGTTTTGATCAGTGCCCCGCTGCATAAAAAAAGCCTGGGCCAGAATATACACCAGATCTAATTATTGACATGCAAGACCAAGTAATAGGACTTATGCTGGCAGTATATGCTCTGACAAGTCCACCCAGCAGTGAAATGGTGGGACCCTTATTACAGGGGGTTATGCAACCAGTCATAGCATATGCTCATAACAGATTAGAGTAATTGTCCCTTAAATCTAAAAGACAAGCTTTACTTTCTTGTATATCTAAACTTGGGGCCACTAAAAAAATACTTTAGACTTTCATCCATGATTTATTTGTGAGTGTAGGTGAAGAATTTCTTAAGAAGAAAAACTGCACCAGCTTCCTTAAGCACCGATGACTATACATGCAGATTTTATTTTACTTTTATTTTTTTTGACCGGCAGCCAATGGAGCAGGTGACATCCAGGGGACAATATTTCTCAATGAAAAAACTATATGGGTTTCTCAATTTTGGATAAGCTTGAATTTGTTGAGCAGCTATTTTTGGTAGACCAAGTTACTAAAATAAATTATAGGTTGAACAAACGTTTTGATGGCTGTAACCATTTGTGGAAAAGAGAAGAGACAGCACGCATTAGAATCCTTAAATGATGAATACATGCCTTTCAGACTAGAATTATTTGATGATGTAATGAGAGCTCAATCTATGAACCGGCAACTGTCACTGAAGCAACAGATGATACTGGATTGTTTAACTGAATGTTCTAATCTATGTGGTAGAACCCGATATTGTTAAAGTTCGGAGATGCCTATGGGTGTTCTGAGCCCCAAGTGCCTGCATAACTAAAGATTCCAAGATTTGAAATCAGATCTCTGTTTCCTGGAGGTTACCAATTCTGTGACTGTATCCATTCCTTTCGCCCCAGGTGTTCCTTTCCTCTACCCTGCAGGGGTATGAAGAAACCCCTAGGACTGATGGTAAGACTATGTTTTGTTCCTCAGGATACTGCAATCGTTCTATGAAAGAACAAATACTAAGCATGAATAAAAACAATTTAGTTTACTAATAAAAGATAACTGCAAAACAAATCATCTGCTCTCGCACAGTCACAAGTAGTGCTTAAATGTACATTCGATCATTGCAAATGCTTACTGGTTGCTATTGCCTATATCATTATCACACCATATCTGCTCTTACTACAATGTTTTATTTTGTACTTTCCCTTAACGGTGTGGTGCTTGTTGACATATGAAAATAGTGTGGCACCAAGTGTTCAAAGTATCCTCTATAAAAGCAGGGGTTTTATTTATATAGCACGCTGTGCAAACTCGATTTGAAGGTTTGGGAAAGATTAATAGCACCAGTTACACTGCATTATTTACATGACAAGGTTTAATAAAGAAAAATGTAATGTTTACATGCACATTAGCAGTCTGCAGCACGTCCTTGATGTTCTCCAGTCCATGGCTTTGAGCATGAGGTCCCACAGCCAACTTCCTTAGCCAATCCAGATGCTGCTCTCATGCTGATAATAATGAGAAGCAGCATGAGGGAAACATCAGGATTCGTTGGAGTGGGCTGGCTCGGAGCTCCTACAAGCACTGGAGGCCTGCGCCTGTTCTCCACTCAGCTGTCTAACACAACTCAGGGTGGAGAGGTTTGAAGTGTGCATGTCGAACAGGCTGTAACAAAACAGCCGGCCAAACCAACGTGTGCACTTCAAACTAAAGTGGCCACTCGTCCTGCTGCCCGTCAGCAGCAATAGCCCACTGTCCCACCGTCACACTTGGCTCAGGCTAGCGGAGTAAACAATAAAATGCTAATAAAATCATTGTATTACCATTTTATTTTTCACTCTTTCTGCACTCACAGCAGGGAAGGCGACCCCTGGCTCTGACCTTATGGAGGAACCTCTGCTGCCTTAACAGTACATCCAGTGGGTCTGCAGAGAAGCGCTTATATGTTACATTAAAATGATGGTAGCTCTGTTGCAGTGTTCCAAACCAATGTAGCAGTGGAATGGGTTCCCAAAGCATCCTATGTCACCATAGCCCTGGCCTTAAGCCATTCCCAGGGACACTGGGTTTACGTGATCTTATCAGGGATGGCTTCTCCACAATGGCGGAGGAACATCGGCCCCACCTGGCCAAAAGGCAGGGGATGAAAAATAAAACGATAGCTTACTGTTCTTTTATTTTTCATCTGATGGCTGAGCCATCAGTGCAGGGAAGAGCGTGGCTGGGTCATGGTAGGTTGGAGGAGGCGAGAGTGCGCCTAAGTGTGCATGCGAATTTGGCAGGACATCTCAGGCCGGCCAAACACGCATGCGCACTTAGGTTTCTCCAGCCCGGCTGTGTTGAACAGCCAGGCTGGAGAAACTGCACAGACCCCAGGGCAGTGTCTGAGTGGCAGTCCGAGTCGCTAAGACCAATACTGGCACTGCTTTCATGCTAGATTTAGCATGAAAGCAGCACCAGGAATGCTGGAGTGCCTGTGCTGGTGTCCCAGTGAATGCTGGGACACCACAAAAAGAGGAGCGAGGCAGCAGCGGGAACAGGTTTTTTAATGTTTTCCCCATTTCCGTCGCCCCCCACTGTCCCCCATTGACATTTGCGGTGGCAGCAGCTGGATCTTTTGGCTTTTTATGAGTAATTACGGATCTAATTAACTTGTCACATAATACATCAGCTGCTGCTGATTTGCCAACTTCAACAAAAAAAATATTCTCCAACTCAAATGGCCAAAAGTTACTATAAAAAAGTGCCAGATTAAATTGCTAGCTTTCAGTTGCAAATTGCTGTCCTTTTGTGTTAAATATGTACTAATGACGTGACATTTGTGTCCGTACAGTATTATGTGTTCAAATGAAAAGCACTCAAGATAGGGTTACAAAAATGCATTATAGCACACAATTTGTTCCCCCATTCCGAACAGTAAAAGTATGGAAAGCAATGGCTTTCTAGCTGAGTTTTACCAAACATTTGCAGCCTACAAATCAAAGTATATAATGGATCTGGCAAATTATATTTTAAACGGTGGTATGATTTTTTTAAACCTTTAACGCAGGTATTATAGTTAAATTTGATAAAACCTGGTAAAAATCCTAAAAAAACAGGCCCCTACTCATACCTGCACAAAACCATGCTTAACTGAAATTATAAGAAAATGTCTACATTACTTGCTAATAGATTAAAGTCAAAAACTACCTTGATCCACGTCAATGAAAACGGCTTTATAGCGGACAAACACCTCGAAACTAACACTAATTATCTGAAGAAGCCCCTTAACTTATCTATGCAGAAAAATACCCCAGCAATAACCACGATGCTGCAGCACGTCCAATCTGCAGCTGAAAATTGAACCGATGTGCCCTTTTGACAGAGAGGACTCTGACAGTAACAGTTGCGCTGCGGACATGTAAAGTTTTCCACAGAAGTCTCCGCGAACAGCGCACCTAAGACAAGGGATGGGCGTCCAGGCGAAGAATCTCCGCGAACAGCACACCTAAGACAAGGGATGGGCGTCCAGGCGAAGAATCTCCGCGAACAGCACACCTAAAACAAGGGATGGGCGTCCAGGCGAAGAATCTCCGCGAACAGCACACCTAAGACAAGGGATGGGCGTCCAGGCGAAGAATCTCCGCGAACAGCACACCTAAAACAAGGGATGGGCGTCCAGGCGAAGAATCTCCGCGAACAGCACACCTAAAACAAGGGATGGGCGTCCAGGCGAAGAATCTCCGCGAACAGCACACCTAAGACAAGGGATGGGCGTCCAGGCGAAGAATCTCCGCGAACAGCACACCTAAGACAAGGGATGGGCGTCCAGGCGAAGAATCTCCGCGAACAGCACACCTAAGACAAGGGATGGGCGTCCAGGCGAAGAATCGAGCTCGGCAGACAAGATGCAAAACAACGGTTATAGATACTGGTTACAGGAAAAGGCAAAGATTGGTCACAAGCGATTAACTTGTTCTTCCGTGTTTTTACTTATCAATTTATAAATCCTATAGTTTATGTGTACAGCACACAAAAAAGACTCCACTGCAGCCCGGCCTCCTGTATGACACCTTTATTTGAATTCGCGCCTCCTTTTGCCGAGCACGCAGGACACCTTTAATGATACTTCCTCACTCGAGGTGGCCCAGTGCACGGCGTGGGGGTGGGCTGCAGGCCGCTCCGCTCCCTACAGAGAGCAGAGTGTCGTACATTTCAGCTCTCTGCTCCTAGCACTTGCCAGAAAGTCTGTATCTGGGAAATTCCCTATCAGCGAGAGTCCGAAACGATAAGAGTGCGGGAATTCAGCTGCGCCCAGAGTCCCTCCAAATCACAAGACAGAACTAACAAGGAGGCGATATGTGTGATCCGAAGGCCGGGCTTCCCTGCAGAGGAGAGAACCTGAAAACCAGGGGCTCGAATCCCGACTCGGCACTGGACTGAAAAACAAGTCATTCTGGGGAAATCACGTACGCTCCCTTTAACTATAAATACGTGCAAGGGTAAATTCGTGATGTGCGATGTAATTGTGTAGCTCGGGGACAAACACCCACTGGATAAACTCAGTCTTCTATGGACTGCCACCAGCACCCACAATGCATTGGCCCCCACTGCGCCCCAGCTAGGTTCTGACTTTATAAACAATCTTACATCAGAGCTGCATACCCCTCGTTTAGTTGGCCTCCGCCTCCATTTTGCCATATGGAGAGTTTCTGGCTACCTGACCTCTTATTTGTTTTGTTTTTTTTTGGGGGGGGGGCATATTCGGATGCTAGGAAGTAGTCCACTTCCGCGCAGAGTATGGTCGGTGGAGGGAAATCCCCAGGGAGAGAAGTAGTGTTTAGTAAGTGTGCAGGTACAAATATTTACATGCATGAGAGTGCAATAAGACCCCCAGGGCCACGGGGTAAGTTACAGGAGCCCCACAAAGATTACAGGTGGCACACCACAGACTAGAAGCTTGCAGAGGAGACCTCTGGGACAGAGGGACCATAGAATCAAGACACTGTGGTCCTGTAATAGCCAGAGGTAGGGCGTAGTCTACAGGCTCAGAAGACAGGAATGTCTAAACTCTAAAACAGAAACAGTAGTGTCAAGTATGCATGCTCTTGCTTATACTATATTTGTGACTTGTTATACCATGCGAACCTGTGTGTCTTTTTACTGTCTAGATCTATTAAAAACTTTTTTTTTTTTTTTTTTTTTTTAAAAGAGGTAGACATAGGAGTTGGAAGCTGGGAGGGGCATAACTTGGAAACCTTACTTGATACATTCTGAGATTGGACCGGTAATAAATAATGCAAAGGCCAATGCAGGGTACAGCTATCATCGAGGCATTAGGTGAATTTGTGCCAGGAAAACACAAAGGTGATTGACTGAATGCTTGAAATTTTTTCAGCCACTGACTGTCTTTGGCGCATTCTAGCCCAACAGGTTTCCCCCCTAAGACACTTGCACATGAGACTTGGGCCTGCTCCAATAGCAACAGTCCACCCTGAACTGCTAGGCAAGGTCCCCTCTGAATGGGGACAAAAGCAACTGTAGATACATTGTGGCCTAGTTATACCTCATCAGTGAGATGTAGCTCAAGTCCTGTGGCCCAGCGAACCTGGGATCAGCGCATTCACATACCCACCAGATATTGCAAATCACTTAGATGGCATGCTTAAGAAAAAAAAAAAGTCTCTAACTGTGGCCTTCTATGTCGCTTGAAGCCTCAACCAGTCAAAGGCAAATGTGCCTTGTCCTGCTCTAATAGAACAGTCCCACAAGCTACCAGGCCATGTTCAACCCTGGACTACCAAATCGCCAATTGTGAGAAGGGCCCAGTGCACTCTAAATTTGCCTGACTTTTAACATTCAGTCAGGGCAGCATTTCCTGTGCTTGCATTAGGGGCCGCATGAGGCTATTGGACAGAAGGAAGAGGACTCAGAATGTCTGGCATAAATTCTTGGAGACAGACATGACTGCAGACCCATAGAGTTTCAGCAAGTGGCAGATCACTGGAGAAAAGGGAAGACTGGACCAACGAGTGGAAAAACTAAGGAAGTTGTTCACAGAGGGCAGAGGCCATGGAGAAGAGGCTGTGGCTTAGAGACACTGGAAGCAGTAGACTAAAGAAAACTGTAAAAGCTAGACTGCGAAGACCGTAAAGAGATCTCGGAACAGTGTGTCGAAAGCCAACGATGAGATTCGATAGCAGAATCGTGGACAAATGCTGGAATCTAAATAGTGGGATTTTAAATGGCATAGGAAATAGGGTGCTGCAGGGCAGTAACTGGTCATCGCCACTAATAAGCGCTCAGAAGCGAACCCTGGGAAGCCGGTGCAGTGAAGAGTAGCGGTTCGGGGCACCATAAGAGGCAAGAATAAACACAGAGAGACTTCGGAGATGAGGGGTAGACAACAGGGGGCAGAGGCCACGAGTGATAAGCAGAGGCTAAAACCCATGGGACCGAATGTGCAGCAGAAACCAGAGAACTGTGGACACAAGTATGAGCGGCAAAGCTGGAGGAGCAGAAGCTGGGAGGGAGCGAGCCCAGGATGTCCGAAGGAGAGCCCGAGTGGCGAAACGTCTCACCTTTAATAAATTCTGACGCTCCGATTAGCTCGGTAGATTCAGCCATGCTGCCGGGGAGCCGGGGGCTGCTGCCGCCGCCGGGGGAGCCGTCCCGGATCATCGGTGGGGCAGCGGGAGGGAAGCTGTCCGCGAGGGAGAGCGCGCCCGGCTGGGCAGAGCCTAGAAGTGCGGCGAGGCGCTGGAACCCCGGAGCTGGCCTGGCAGCCGCCGCCTCTGCGCCCGGGCCCCGTCCCTGCCCCGCGGCTCCCCCTTACAGCCCGCTCCGCCGCTGCTCATGCCCGCTGCTGCCCTCCATGGCTTCACCCAACGCAAAGTGTCGGCGGCATCGCTCCCAGCAACATCCTAAAGAAACATCACATGGTTACCGGGCGCCAATCATGGGGTCGCTAGGGGCCGTTGCTAAGGCTTTGTTTCGTCTGAACAGGCCGCGGCCCAGGCTGGGCTGGGAAAGTTTGTATCTCTCGGCGGCTTCACTCTGCCCTGCTCTGCCCTGTCTCAGCCGAGGCCGCGGAGGAGCCGCTGTCTGGGGGCCGGGGCAGGAGGGGAGGAAGAGCCGAGGCCGCGGAGCTCTGTCGGCGCCTCCCAGCCACAGGGCCCGCCGGCTCTGAGCTAAGCACTAATTTAGGAGCCGTCGCTATGGGGCCGGATACCAGCTCGTCTGTACGAGTCCCGCCGCCCTTTTTAACATTCGCCCAGTCCCATGGTTTCTAATGGAAGTTTCAAGGCGGCCTGGTATTTGTGACCAGATGGGACCCCTTTCAGCTCTGGCAGGTGGGGATTGAAAGAGCTGTGGTTTATGGCTCTCTGCTCCCTCCCTAAATGGACTGCAACCACCCTGGTGATTTTGAACGAGCCATTTAACATTTTAGGGTGCCATCTGTACGTGTTACAACTCAACACGTAAGGCGCATAGTTATTTATGGGTGTTGTGTATCGCAATAATGTCGCCCGAGCCACTCCCAGCAGAAGTTTTTCACTATTGAAATCTCTAGCGTAAATAAATTGAAGTATATAGTCCATGTTATTATTAACTTCTATGGCAAACAGTGACACCGCTTCTACATTTATGACGAGACACGTAATTTTCGCGTTTGGAGAACCGCTTTGAACCAGCAACATGAGATTCGTAACCAATATAGGCGCGCCGAGGAAGGGACTATATCTAGCCCGCCTAATCTCCACAATGATAGTTGCCTAGTTGCTTAACCCCAACAACCAACTGGCTACCACAACTCCCTTTCTTTAGTCTCGTTTTGTTTACGATGTTTCTGATTGTTGATGGATGGATGTAGCACACATTTTACTGTGGTCAGAATAACCATTTCCTCGTTATCTTTAATACTTTATTTCGCCCTACGTTTCACTGAAATTTGCAAATGTTAATATTTTCTCTTTTCCAGTAGTTTATGACATCTGTTAAACCTATCATTTCCCCTCATTGTAACAGTTTAACGACCCTTTATGCTTCTTCGTGAAGAAAAGGGCATTCACTTTAGGTAACTGAAAATACTTAATTTCTTCGTAGATTTCACTTAATATGTCACTGTTTTCATGCTAGGCAAATTAAACCAGAAAGGCTCCGATTTGTTATTGATTGTAGCTGCAGATTGAGTTGGTTATTAATTTAATACCACCCCACTTCTGTAATTATATGCTTATTGTAGTCATTTGCGCTAGTTTGAGTTCCCTATTCTTTCTCATAATGAGTAGGTTTATTAGCACACATGGGAGTTTTTGGAACTATTTTGTTGCTGGATGGAGGATGCACACATGCAGGAAGAGATCCATCCACAAGCAGATTGCATTGATTTACACAGTAGTGTGGAAGTGTTCGCGACCGTTTTTACTTACACGGTCATTCAGGACATAGCATTACTGCGACAGTGGGAAAGCTTATTAGTTTGCTCACGTTTTTGTAATAGCGCCTGGCACAAGCTGAGTCCACATTGTGTCTGTCGGGATTGCACACGCTGTCACTGTCAGCGTTTCAGGCGAGGTAAAGTTAAAATGCAATCATATTACAAGGACAATCAGCGCAAACCGTTTTACCAATATGTAAATCGAGGGTAAAAAAAAGCACGTACCCACTACGAAGTACAATGGCCGTGGTGTGTTTTTGCACCTTCACTTTTCTTCAGCGGCAACATGATCGTACATTTATGTAGGGTAGAGCAGCAGCCTAATTATTTTGCCAACTCTCTACCTTTCCTCAGCGTGCACCATTTTATCACATCTAAAAGACTATTTAGGCTATCAACTCCAGCTATGGTGAAAAGGATTGGGCACGCGGCCCATGGAGTAAAGACCAGGAGTGGAGGGGAGACTGGTGACGCATGCTTGTGATTACATATCTTCTTACTCCTGTAGTGCAGTGGTCTTCAAACTTTTTAATGCCACGCCCCCACAGTTGAAAAATAGAAATCACTGGGCCCCCTTTCAGAATTTTTCTCAATTATTTTATAAAGATGGCAATGTTGAAATATGTCTAGACCTATTTAAACACTGCAGTTAAGTACTGGTATATTTTTTCAATGTAATAACATGCTTCTCCTCAAAACAAAGGCCTGTTATCTGTATAATGCTTCTTTTGGCCAGAGTCTGGCACCCCCCCAGAGATCACTTGAGCCCCCCAGTTTGAAGACCTCTGCTGTAGTGGGAGCGGCTGCTGAGGGATGGGAGCAGCCCAGCAGAGAGAAGAAAGCAGTACTTCCGGTCGCTGCCCCGAGGGAACGTGGGAGCTGTGAATTTGGCCTTGGGCATAGAAAGAGCTGCCACAGCTCACAAGTGCGTAGGACAGGCCCACTGGACTCTCAAGTGTCATTAGATTGTTTCTTAAATGTATCAGCTGTTTCTTAATACTTGTAACACATACTAGGTGGTGGTCAGATAGTGAAAACACTTTTTAGGAGGATGGCAAAAGTCAACAGGTTAATAGGCCCCAAATGTGATAACTGGGAAAGAGTCCGCTGTTGTCCCCATACTGCTCTCACATCACAATGAAGACTAAGCTCACCTTTTTAGCACTTGCCTTAGAAGGTACAGGTGTCACAGCAGTCCCTCTTAGAGATGAGATCAGTTCGAGACTCAGAACTTTGTAACCCACATAACATTCAACAAGTCATCGTCCAGTAAGTGACCTTACTTTTAAAATGAAGGGAAATTACTTTAAGGTACACAAGCTAACTTCTACGCATCGAATCTCAAATATATACACAAAATACGTTTAGTAAAATGATAATAAACAATAATCAAAAAGATAGCGCAACATTATTTTACTAACACCTCCTAAAGAGTACTTTGCAGATAACCAATAGAAGGTTACGCCTACAGATTTTGATAAGTCAGCACACGATCAGTAATGCAGACTTACTGCCTTTGGCAAAACTTAAAACATGGTAAACAGCATCCACACTTGCCTTGCATTATTAGAAGGCGGACCTATTGGCTGTGACACAGTTTTTAGAATGTTATCAGTCAAAGAACATTTCACCCAAAAATACAATTTCACCAAACATGAGCTTGATGGGCAGCGTCTTCCATATCTGGGCTGCTAAATAGGAGGAGAATCTACCTCCTGCTGTACTTTTCCGGATCTTGGGAACGGCTACATGGGTGAGCTGGGAGGGACAGAGACATCTGTTGGGTATGTAGAAGGTGAGGCAGTGGCTGAGGTATGCTGGTCCTATGTTTTGCAGTGCCTTGAAGGTGTGGATCAGGAGTTTGTATGTGTTGCGCTTGTTGACTGGAAGCCTGTGTAGGTCTCTGAGGCGGGAGGAGATTCCGCTGTGTCGGGGATGTCCAGGATGAGTCTAGCTGCTGCATTCTGGGCTCCTTGTAATATTGATTGACATTTTTTTGGTAATGCTGGCATAGAGTGCTTTGCCGTAGGCCAGTTTCCTGGTGATGGGTGTCTGTCTTCTTTGTGTTGGGAGGAATCCATTTGAAAATCTTCCGCAGTAGATGGAGGGTGTGGAAGCTTGATGAGGAGATGGCGTTAACTTGGCGGGTCATCGATAGAGAGGAGTCCAGGATGATGCCCAAGTTGCATGCATGGTCAGTGGAGGTGGGAGCATTACCCAGAGTGTTGGGCCACCAGGAGTCGTTCCAGGCAGAAGGGGTTGAGCCGATCACGAGAATCTCTGTCTTGTCCAAGTTGAGCTTGCGGCAGCTGGCCTCCATCCTGGCGGCGACTGCTCTCATCCCATTGTGGAAATTCCTCTTGGCTTGCGCAAGTTCCTCGGAGAGAGAGAGGATCAGTTGGGTGTCATCGGTGTAGGAGACTATGTTTAGCTCATGTTGTTTGGTGATCTTAGCAAGCATGGCCATGTAGATGTTGAAAAGCATTGGGCTGAGTGAGGATCCTTGGGGCACACCACAGCAAGTGTCTTTAGGTTCTGATCTGAAAACTGTGGTAGTCTGACCCTCTGTGTTCTTCCAGTGAGGAAGGACCTGATCCAGTTCAGGGCTTTGTATTGGATGTGTCGTCGTGCAGTCTGTCGCAGAGGGTAGAGTGGGAGACGGTGTCAAATGCAGTGGAGAGGTCAAGGAGGATGAGTGCGGCAGTGCCTCCGCGGTCCAGTATGATGTAAATTGTATTGTATTGTAATAATATTTTTATATAGCGCTTACTACATCTGACGAGGCGTCGAAGCACTTTTCGGCGAGTAGCACGCTACTCCGGAACCCAAGAGGAATTAGTGGTGAATCAGTATAGGGAAATATGAGTTCAGTTTTAGTATTTTGATGAGTTAATTTGAGCAGAGGATATGTGAGTTTATTAGTTATGTCGTTGGTAGCTGCTAAGAGTGCGGTTTCGGTGCAGTGGTTGCTTCTGAATCCGACTGGGAAGGGTCTAGGATACAGTGTGTCTCGGGGAACTCAGTGAGTTGCTGGTTGACGGCTTTCTCCGTTACCTTGGCTGGGAAAGGGAGCAGAGAGATGGGTCTGTAGTTTTTCAGCTCCCTAGGATCGGCGGTAGATTTCTGTCTCAGCGGTATTATGCGGGCAAGTGTCTCAGTTCTCATTTGGTATAGGGGTCCTCCTCCTTGCAAGTCAATGAGCTCCAGTCCCAAGAGCCTTCCAGATAAATGCTGAGATATTGATGCTTCCTTCACCTCTAATTGGAGAAAGTTAACAATGAACAGAGTATGCTCTGCTGATTCCCACAGCTTTACAGGCTCCACAGGGACTAAAAGTAAATGCCACTTGTGTTTTCCCTGCTGCCCATGGTCCACCCAGTCACAGGACACCAGCAGTGTCTTTTGAACATTTAACACAAAAGAAGCTCAGTTTTTAGAGATTGTTTTCAGCCTGATGCACAGGTTTACATCGTTTTTTTGCCCCGTGCCACCGGTACTAACCTCCTGCTATCTCTTTGGTTCATCTTAAGTTGCTTGTACTTCCTGCACAGATGGGTTTCTCTTTTCTAGACAGCATCCTCCTGCAGGATACTCAGGCAGCACCCTTTCTCTGTAGTTAGTTTCACTTCTTTCTTCAAAGCAGAAAAGCTTCTCCAGTAGGTCCATTGCACAATTCCATAGTAATTAGGCAACTGGGGTGATGACGGTCTATGGCAGGACTCTCTTCTGTCCTCATCCAACAATTTACTAATTCCAGAGGTAGTTCCTCTTTTTCTCCAGGCAGTCTGTACCATTCCTAGCATGGGTCTTGAACATTTTATCCCCACTTGGAAGGAAGCCAGCAATCAAAGATCCTGTCTCTGCGCTCAAGTACTCACTGCACACGTTAGTGCTCAAGTAATTCCTACTCACTCCACCAGGTGAGTCCTGTCACTGAGCCATGAGAATACGGGCACAGTGACATGGTGTTCCACCCAGTATTTATCATTGTTTTCTCAAACAACAATGTGTATTCCACTTGTTCGCCTCTGGGATCCATTATAAGCCATCCTAACATTCTGCATATCTCTCCAAGATTGGTTAAGGTATTGTCTTTGTCCTCTAATGGCAGCAGGAAGGAGGGGTGGGTCTGGAAATCCCCTGTCAGAGAAACCCAAAACAAAGGCACAAAAGAGGGAGAGGCTTCCTCACTCAGCTACCTTTCAGTCTCTCAACTCGTCATGAGGAATAATTAGGCAGGAAGTGGACAGAGATGTCAATGGAGCATCTGCCTCCTTTTCACAGACGTTTTGTCCACTTCAAATAGTCTCAGGAATGTTCCTATATTATATATCTCTCCAACCTCCATCTTGTGTACCATAAAAAGATGTGATCCAAAATGGATTCTTGTCCCACATAGTAAGTACAACAGGTACACTCCATGCTTACCATAACCCTCATGAACATCTACAGTGTGCATGCACTGTCCATACCTGTACCCTGTAGCATACACGGAAATCATTCCCCTAGCTGTCCACAGGCAGCTGACCTTACATTGGAAAGGGGGGTGCTACAAACTGCAGCTCATAATCAAATTTAAATGGAGATTATAGTGTGTGAGGCTCCATTAGGGAAAGTCACCACACAGTAGAGGTTTGAATATCAGAAGTCAGAATGTGCAAAACTGGGAGTTTTTCCAGGTTAGAACCCATTTCCTAACAACCAGCGTTCTGAATATCTCTTTCTCTGCATCTTTATACAGCAAATTATATTTAAAAAAAAGGTTGTATGGAAAACCCAAATCAGCATCGTCAATGATCTTGGTAGTTTGAATGATGTGATCATCTCTTCCAAGGTGCTCCAGTGCTACAACATAGAATCTCTGTGTGTCCGGCTTCAAAAAAACGTTTGGAGCAGCCACACAGATTGTGGGCTTACGATTGGCCACCAAACTCATAGATAGCATATATATATATATATATATATGTATATATATATATATATATCAATCAAATAACGAACATCCAAACACCCGGGTGGGCTGAGTTGACTCGCCCCGGCCGTAAAAATGAGTCTCCGTCACACAGGATAGCTGAAACTGGAATTTTCCACGCCAATAAAATTCCAGTTTCAGCTATCCTGTGTGACGGAGACTCATTTTTACATCCAGGCGAGTCAACTCGGCTCGCCCGGGTGTTTGGATGTTTGTTCTTTGATTTACTGGGGGTCGCGACCCCGTCTCCGTGTACCACGTTGTTGGGAAAGACATGGCGATCCATTTAATTTACTATATATATATATATATATATATATATATATATATATATATATATATATATACACATGTGTTACTTTAACTTTATCAGATGTTCCTCATGCTTCTAATGCATACATAGTAGGTGTTGGAAATGGCCCTTTTAGCAGGGTCATCCCCAGTCTTTTTGCCTCCTTCCTCCTATTTTTTCTGACCTGTTTTTGTTGGCTTTAGGACTCTGAGCACTTTACCACTGCTAACCAGTGCTAAAATGCATATGCTGTCTGTGTAAAGTGTACTGTTGATTGGTTTATCCATGATTGGCATATTTGATTTACTGGTAAGTCCCTGGTAAAGTGCACCAGAGGCTCCAGAGGTACCCACTTGCCAGGCCTAAACCTTCCCTTTTACTACATGTAAGGCACCCCTAAGGGAGGCCCTAGGTAGCCCCATGGGCAGGTCGCAGTGTACGTTTAAGGTAGGACATATACTAGTGTGTTTTATATGTCCTAACAGTGAAATACTGTCAAATTCTGTTTTCACTGTGCAAGGCCTATCTCTCTCATAGGTTAACATGGGGGCTGCCTTTAAATATCCTTAAAGCGCAAATTCTCTTTGAGAGCGGATAAAAATGTGCAATTTAGGGTCTCTGAGCTCACAATTTAAAAATACATCTTTTAGTGAAGTTGGTTTTTAGATTGTTATTTTGAAAATGCCTCTTTTAGAAAGTAGGCATTTTCTTGCTTAATCCATTCTGTGACTCTGCCTGTTTGTGGATTGTCTGTCTGGGTCAGTTTGACATTTGGGCTGTTTTGCACCTCTCTTTAGACAGTGACACAAAGGGAGCAGGGTGTAGCCTGCATATCCTGATAAGCCATCTGAGCTAGAGGGCAGGGAGGAGCGGTCATTCACACCTGAAAGGACTGTGCCTGCCCTCACACAATGCACTCTCCAACCCCCTGGTGTTTGTCTTGAGACTGGCCTGGACAAGGAAGGATCTTGCAAACACTTGAGACTTTGCTTTGAAGTTTGCCAAGTTCAAAGGCAGAACTGGGTATAAGAAGAAGACCCAAAACCCCAGACTTTTAGAATCTTTCTGGAATCAAGAGGAACCTCTGCCCAGGAGAAGAGCTGAAGAGTTGAAGGAGGAGTATTGTCCCTTTGCTGTGTTGCTTTGCTGGACTGGCCTGCAGTTGCTGCTTCTGCCTGAAAAGAGTGCAAAGGATGAACTTTATCGTGTGTCCTGCTTGAGAAAGTTCTCCAAGGGATTGGAGTAGAACTTGCCTCCTGTTGGAAGTCTCAGGGACACCAAAGACTTCAGTTTCCTCGACCTGCAGCACTGGGAACTGTGTGTTTTGTGCTGCTCAAGAGGTGAAACCACCACGACGCCGCCAACAACACCGCTGGCTTGCACTGTGACCTACCGAAGCCGCATGGAGTCGCACTGCCCTGCTTCTCACTGCGATCCTTGTCTCACCAACGCCATCATCAGATGACTTCACCGATCCGCTGCTCGCACCGAAACCTGTGGCCCTGCACTCCGGCATCACCTGCTCACACCGCAGCCTGGGCATCCCCAACACCGCCACTCCTGCTGACACCGGTGCCACTGCCTGCACCGTGGCCTGTGGACACCGCTCATGAGGTACAGGAAGCACCATTCCCGTCCCACACTGCAGCCCCGGTGCACCGGCGCCAGCATCATCAACTCCTGTTTCATCAGCAGCTGCACCGTGGCCTGTGGACACCGCTCGTGAGGGTCACGAAGCATCGTCCCATTCCGCACCGCTGGCCGAGGCCTACCAATGACAGCGCTTCAGCAACGACGACACCGCTGCCTGCACCGTGACCTGTGGACACCGCACGTCGCACCGCCTTGCTTCACATCGCAGCCCTGGTCTCACTGACGCCGCTGGATGCCGTCACCGAGCCGATGCCTGCACTGTCACCTGTGGGCACCGTACATCACATCGTCTCACTTCGCACTGCAGCCCTGACGCTATCCACGCCGGCGCACCTGACTTCATCAGCCTGGAGTTCGATCCACAACGCGTGTGACCTCAACGGCCCGACAACTCCTGCACTGACCCCGGAACCAACACCGCAACGCCGTTCTCCAAAGCTTACCGCGAGGATCGTGACACCCTGCAAATCCAAGGTGCTGTTTGCGGGTCTTCCAGACACCGTAGCTGGCCCGCAACACCGCTGCCGGCCTGAACTGTTGGTTTTGCTGCTCACTATGCATGATAGCCCTAGGGGGAGCCATCAACTTCAAGGAACTGTTTTTTTGAGTAAATCTTGCAGAATTCATATTTTAATTACTGTATGTTGGATTTTTATCATATTTGGTATTGTTTTATATAGATAAATATTGCCTATTTTTCTAAAACTGGTGTGGTGTCCGTTTGTAGTGTTTTCACTTATTACTGTGTGTTATGTGCAAATGCTTTACACATTGCTTCTGAGATAAGCCTGACTGCTCGTGCCAAGCTACCAAGGGGGTGAGCAGGGGTTATTTGAGCGGGTATCTCCCTTATCCTGACTAGAGTGAGGGTCCCTACTTGGATAGGGTTCAAACCAACTGCCAACTAGAGACCCCATTTCTAACAGTAGGTATCAAGCTTCGTTCAGTTATTAATTTTCTCCACATTTACACACTATTATGTTAAACATATATGTAAACTCCTAAAATGTCCCTGTCACAGGACGCCGCCCTAATCAAGGAGGGTTATAGTGCTTCAGCCTGTATAAATAAACAATAGTCTCAAAATAGGGGGTTGCAGAGGTTCTTTTTATTCAATTAAGGTATGGATTTTTATCAAGTCTTCATTATTCCAGCTGATATATTGTTTTCTGTTCTTATGTTTTCCCAGGCTTCCAGAGGTTTCAGCGTTGGTTCGTTGTCCGGTGCCCAGTGATAGAAACTTTTATAATAGCCTACTGTTTCATTACACGTCGCATAGCCGGAGTTTTTTCTTTTCCATGCAGGCTTCTCATTAGTGCTTACACCATGTGGAAAAACACACCCACCCAAATAAGTAGCACACAACCGAATGAAAGATATAACAATATCTGGTTTGTAGATAGAATCCCTCTAGGTGCGGTGTTCTGTTGTGCCCGACCCTCCTCCCCGTTCCCTCCCTCCTTTACCAATTAATTTCTTTAGCGTACCACATACGCGGTCCCGTACCTACAGGAGCCACGTCCCTCCAAGGACATGGCTGGTTTGTTAGCTCTCCCTCCTCTCAGCCACAGAGCTCGGTTCCTTCGGCTCTCCTTTTTCCTCTCCCCATGGCTCCTTGGATTCCTCTCCTCTCGTCCGCGCTCCGCTCCTCAGCACCCGGCTGTCCTTGTCTTTATGTTCCTCCTCTCCCTGCAAACCGCCCGCTGCCCTTCTTCTCCCGGGTTTTCCAGCAGAACCCTCGATGATGCCAGCATGTTGTTGCATGGTTCCCGGGAATCAGCTGCTTGGCATACCCCTGGGGGACTGTAGGAAAGTACCATCTTGCCTGGCATGTTACCCCCATTTTTCACTGTATATATGTTGTTTTAGTTGTATGTGTCACTGGGACCCTGCTAGTCAGGGCCCCAGTGCTCATAAGTGTGCCTGAATGTGTTACCTGTGTTATGACTAACTGTCTCACTGAGGCTCTGCTAACCAGAACCTCAGTGGTTATGCTCTCTCATTACTTTCAAATTGTCACTAACAGGCTAGTGACCAATTTTACCAATTTACATTGGCTTACTGGAACACCCTTATAATTCCCTAGTATATGGTACTGAGGTACCCAGGGTATTGGGGTTCCAGGAGATCCCTATGGGCTGCAGCATTTCTTTTGCCACCCATAGGGAGCTCTGACAATTCTTACACAGGCCTGCCACTGCAGCCTGAGTGAAATAACGTCCACGTTATTTCACAGCCATTTTACACTGCACTTAAGTAACTTATAAGTCACCTATATGTCTAACCTTTACCTGGTAAAGGTTGGGTGCTAAGTTACTTAGCGTGAGGGCACCCTGGCACTAGCCAAGGTGGCCCCACATTGTTCAGGGCCAATTCCCCGGACTTTGTGAGTGCGGGGACACCATTACACGCGTGCACTACATATAGGTCACTACCTATATGTAGCTTCACAATGGTAACTCCGAATATGGCCATGTAATATGTCTATGATCATGGAATTGCCCCCTCTATACCATCCTGGCATAGTTGGCACAATCCCATGATCCCAGTGGTCTGTAGCACAGACCCTGGTACTGCCAAACTGCCTTTCCCGGGGTTTCACTGCAGCTGCTGCTGCTGCCAACCCCTCAGACAGGCATCTGCCCTCCTGGGGTCCAGCCAGGCCTGGCCCAGGATGGCAGAACAAAGGACTTCCTCTGAGAGAGGGTGTTACATTTGGAAAATGGTGTGAAGGCAGGGGAGGAGTAGCCTCCCCCAGCCTCTGGAAATGCTTTCATGGGCACATTTGGTGCCCATTTCTGCATAAGCCAGTCTACACCGGTTCAGGGACCCCTTAGCCCTGCTCTGGCGTGAAACTGGACAAAGGAAAGGGGAGTGACCACTCCCCTGACCTGTACCTCCCCTGGGAGGTGCCCAGAGCTCCTCCAGTGTGCTCCAGACCTCTGCCATCTTGGAAACAGAGGTGCTGCTGGCACACTGGACTGCTCTGAGTGGCCAGTGCCATCAGGTGACGTCAGAGACTCCTTCTGATAGGCTCCTTCAGGTGTTGCTAGCCTATCCTCTCTCCTAGGTAGCCAAACCCTCTTTTCTGGCTATTTAGGGTCTCTGTCTCTTGGGATTCCTTAGATAACGAATGCAAGAGCTCATTCGAGTTCCTCTGCATCTCTCTCTTCACCTTCTGCCAAGGAATCGACTGCTGACCGAGCTGGAAGCCTGCAAAACTGCAACATAGTAGCAAAGACGACTACTGCAACTCTGTAACGCTGATCCTGCCGCCTTCTCGACTGTTTTCCTGGTGGTGCATGCTGTGTGGGGTAGTCTGCCTCCTCTCTGCACTAGAAGCTCCGAAGAAATCTCCTGTGGGTCGACGGAATCGTCCCCCTGCAACCACAGGCACCAAAGAACTGCATCACCGGTACCTTGGGTCTCCTCTCAGCACGACGAGCGAGGTCCCTTGAATCCAGCAACTCTGTCCAAGTGACTCCCACAGTCCAGTGACTCTTCAGTCCAAGTTTGGTGGAGGTAAGTCCTTGCCTCCCCACGCCAGACTGCATTGCTGGAAACCGCGACTTTTGCAGCTACCGTGCACTTCCGGTGGAAATCCTTTGTGCACAGTCCAGCCTGGGTCCACGACACTCTAACCTGCATTGCACGACCTCCTAAGTTGTTCTCTGGCGACGTGGGACTCCTTTGTGCGACTTCGGGTGAGCACCGTTTCACGCATCCTCGTAGTGCCTGTTTCTGGCACTTCTCCGGGTGCTGCCTGCTGCTGAGAGGGCTCCTTGTCTTGCTCGACGCCCCCTCTGTCCCCTGACGCAATTTGCGACATCCTGGTCCCTCCTGGGCCACAGCAGCATCCAAAAACCCTTACCGCACGATTTGCAGCTAGCAAGGCTTGTTGGCGGTCTTTCGGCGGGAAAACACTTCTGCACGACTCTCCACGGCGTGAGGGATCCGTCCTCCAAAGGGGAAGTCTCTAGCCCTTGTCGTTCTTGCAGAAACCTACGCTTCTACTGTCCAGTAGCAGCATCTTTGCACCCACAGCTGGCATTTCTTGGGCATCTGCCCATCTCCGACTTGCTTGTGACTTTTGGACTTGGTCCCCTTGTTCCACAGGTACCCTCGACTGGAAATCCATTGTTGTTGCATTGTTGGTTTGTGTCTTTCCTGCAGTATTCCCCTATCACGACTTCTATGTCCTTTGGGGAACTTTAGTGCACTTTGCACTCACTTTTCAGGGTCTTGGGGTGGGCTATTTTTCTAACCCTTACTATTTTCTAATAGTCCCAGCGACCCTCTACAAGGTCGCATAGGTTTGGGGTTCATTCGTGGTTCGCATTCCACTTTTGGAGTATATGGTTTGTGTTGCCCCTATCCCTATGTGTCTCCATTGCATCCTATTGTAACTATACATTGTTTGCACTGTTTTCTAATACTATTACTGCATATTTTGGTATTGTGTACATATATCTTGTGTATATTTGCTATCCTCATACTGAGGGTACTCACTGAGATACTTTTGGCATATTGTCATAAAAATAAAGTACCTTTATTTTTAGTATATCTGTGTATTGTGTTTTCTTATGATATTGTGTATATGACACTAAGTGGTACTGTAGGAGCTTCACTCGTCTCCTAGTTCAGCCTAAACTGCTCTGCTAAGCTACCATTATCTATCAGCCTATGCTGCTAGACACCCTATACACTAATAAGGGATAACTGGGCCTGGTGCAAGGTGCAGGTACCCCTAGGTACTCACTATAAGCCAGTCCAGCCTCCTACATTGGTTGTGCAGCGGTGGGATAAGTGCTTTGAGACTACTTACCACTCTTGTCATTGTACTTTTCATAAGAGAAAAATATACAAAACAAGTTCAGTGTGTGTACACATAACTAAAAAGTTTTGCATTTCCTCTTTCCACTCTTTTCTAAGTGCTGAAAAGTACTTCTAAACTTTCTAAAAGTTCTAAAAAGTTTAAAAAGTTTTTTTTTCTGTCTTTCTAAAAGCTCTGACAAACTTTTTATCCTTTTTCTATCACTTTAACTCTTTCTAAAAATGTCTGGCACAGGCCAAAATGTTGATCTGTCCAAACTTGCATATGACCACCTTAGCTGGAAAGGAGCAAGGAGTCTCTGTGTAGAAAGAGGTTTGAGTGTAGGGAAGAATCCTTCCTTGGAATTATTGCTTAACATGCTTAGAGAACAAGATAAGGCCAAAAGGGCCCCATCTGTTGAAAAAGTAGCTAATGGTTCCCAATCTGATCCAGGGACACCCCTAGGAAAAGATTCAGGAAAGAAACTTCAGAGCCTGCCCATTACTAGACAGTCTAGCATAGTTGGTACTGATGTTGAGTCACACCATACAGATAGTGTTGTCTCACATCATAGCAAGAGCATTCATTCTCACCACAGTAGAAGTGATGTTTCTGTTAACCAAGCTGTTAGGGTGCCTTCTGTAAGGGATAGGTCTCCTTCTGTCCATTCTCATCATACTTCTGTTTCAAGACATGTCCCTCCCACCCACCCTGATGACAGATTGTTAGAAAGGGAGCTCAATAGATTGAGAGTGGAACAAACCAGACTGAAGCTCAAGAAGGAACAGCTGGATTTGGATAGACAAACTTTAGAAGTAGAGAAGGAGAGACAGAAACTGGGTTTAGAAACCCATGGTGGCAGCAGCAGTATTCCCCATAGTCATCCTGCAAAAGAGCATGATTCCAGGAATCTGCACAAGATAGTTCCCCCTTATAAGGAGGGGGATGACATTAACAAGTGGTTTGCTGCACTTGAGAGGGCCTGTGCTGTACAGGATGTCCCTCAAAGGCAGTGGGCTGCTATCCTATGGCTATCATTTAGTGGAAAATGTAGGGATAGGCTCCTTACTATGAAAGAAAGTGAAGCCAATGATTACAAAGTTCTTAAGAATGCACTCCTGGATGGTTATGGCTTAACCACTGAACAATACAGGATAAAGTTCAGAGAGACCAAAAAGGAGTCTTCACAAGACTGGGTTGATTTCATTGACCATTCAGTGAAGGCCTTGGAGGGGTGGTTACATGGCAGTAAAGTTACTGATTATGACAGCCTGTATAACTTGATCCTGAGAGAGCATATTCTTAATAATTGTGTGTCTGATTTGTTGCACCAGTACTTGGTGGACTCTGATCTGACCTCTCCCCAAGAATTGGGAAAGAAGGCAGACAAATGGGTCAGAACAAGGGTGAACAGAAAAGTTCATACAGGGGGTGACAAAGATGGCAACAAGAAGAAGGATGGTAAGTCTTCTGACAAGGGTGGGGACAAATCTAAAAATGAGTCTTCATCAGGCCCACAAAAACACTCTGGTGGGGGTGGTGGGCCCAAATCCTCTTCTAATCAAAACAAAGAAAAGAAACCATGGTGCTATTTATGTAAAATAAAAGGCCATTGGACAACAGATCCCAGTTGTCCAAAGAAAAGCACCAAGGGGGTCATTCTGACCCCGGCGGTCTCAGACCGCCGGGGCCAGGGTCGGCGGGAGCACCGCCGACAGACCGGCGGTGCCCCGCAGGGCATTCTGACCGCGGCGCTTTGGCCGCGGTCAGTGCAGGAAAACCGGCGGTCTCCCGCCGGTTTTCCGCTGCCCGTCAGAATCCTCCAAGGCGGCGCAGCATGCTGCGCCGCCTTGGGGATTCTGACACCCCCTACCGCCATCCTGTTCCTGGCGGTTCGCCCGCCAGGAACAGGATGGCGGTAGGGGGTGTCGCGGGGCCCCTGGGGGCCCCAGCAGTGCCCATGCCAATGGCATGGGCACTGCAGGGGCCCCCGTAAGAGGGCCCCGCTTGTATTTCACTGTCTGCATAGCAGACAGTGAAATACGCGACGGGTGCAGTAGCACCCGTCGCACCTTCCCACTCCGCTGGCTCGATTACGAGCCGGCTTCATGGTGGGAAGGTCGTTTTCCCCCTGGGCTGGCGGGCGGCCTTTTGGAGGCCGCCCGCCAGCCCAGGGGAAAACTCAAAATACCCGCCGCGGTACGGTATTTTGGCGGCTCCCGCCGGGCGCGCGGTGACCGCGCCCGGCGGGAGTCAGAATGACCCCCCAAGCCTCCTACCACTACAACCCCTACTGCTACACCTAGTGTCCCTACTAATAGCAGTGGTGGTGGGAGCAAACCTACTAATAGCCAATCCAAGGGAGTAGCTGGGCTCACTTTTGGTAATTTAGTTGGGGTTGGTCTGATTAGGGAGACCACAGAGGCTGTGTTAGTCTCTGAGGGGGCTATTGATTTAGCCACCTTGGTTGCTTGTCCCCTTAACATGGATAAGTACAAGCAACTACCCCTAATAAATGGTGTTGAGGTTCAGGCCTACAGGGACACTGGAGCCAGTGTAACTATGGTGATAGAGAAACTGGTCCACCCTGAACAACACCTACTTGGTCACCAGTACCAAGTAACCGATGCTCACAACAACACACTTAGCCACCCCATGGCTGTTGTAAATCTCAACTGGGGGGGGGGTTACTGGTCCAAAGAAAGTTGTGGTAGCTTCAGATTTACCTGTAGACTGTCTATTAGGGAATGATTTGGAGACATCAGCTTGGTCAGATGTGGAGTTGGAGGCCCATGCAGCAATGCTGGGCATCCCAAGGCATATTTTTGCTTTAACAAGGGCTCAGGCCAAAAAGCAAAAAGGACAGGGTGACTTGGATCCTGGAACAAGGGACCAAGTTCTCCCTAAAGCTAGGGCTAGTAGAAGTAAAACACTTCCTACTATCCCTCCCTCTACAGTGGATTCTACTTTTGAGGAAGAAGAATTTCCACCCTGTGCAGAACCTATACCAGAGGAGCTGGAAGCAGACACTGCTGAGCTTTTGGGTGAAGGGGGGCCTGCCAGGGAGGAGCGGAGTGTGGCACAGCATACCTGTCCCACACTAGAGGGTCTAAGACAGCAAGCTGTCAAACAGGCTAATGGGGATGTCAGTGACTCTCAAAGAGTTTACTGGGAGGACAACCTCTTGTACACTGAAGCAAGGGATCCTAAACCTGGAACTGCCAGGAGGTTAGTGATTCCTCAGGAGTACAGAAAGTTCCTCCTAACTCTAGCCCACGACATTCCCCTAGCTGGGCATCTAGGACAAATGAAAACTTGGGACAGGCTTGTTCCCTTGTTTCATTGGCCTAGAATGTCTGAGGACACAAAAGAATTTTGTAAGTCCTGTGAAACCTGTCAAGCCAGTGGCAAGACAGGTGGCACCCCAAAGGCACCCCTTATCCCACTGCCTGTGGTTGGGGTTCCCTTTGAAAGGGTAGGGGTTGACATAGTTGGCCCCCTTGACCCTCCTACTGCTTCAGGCGATAGGTTTATCTTGGTGGTAGTGGACCATGCCACAAGATATCCTGAAGCAATTCCTTTAAGGACCACTACAGCACCTGCAGTGGCAAAGGCCCTCCTGGGAATATTTTCCAGGGTGGGCTTCCCAAAGGAAGTAGTATCAGACAGAGGAAGCAATTTCATGTCTGCTTACTTAAAGGCCATGTGGAAGGAGTGTGGTGTTACTTACAAGTTCACTACACCCTATCATCCACAAACTAATGTACTGGTAGAGAGATTTAACAAAACTCTCAAAGGCATGATTATGGGACTCCCTGAAAAACTCCGCAGGAGATGGGATATCCTTTTACCATGCCTCCTTTTTGCCTACAGGGAGGTACCCCAGAAAGGAGTGGGCTTCAGCCCCTTTGAACTCCTCTTTGGACACCCTGTTAGGGGTCCACTAACACTTGTCAAGGAGGGTTGGGAACAACCTTTTAAAGCTCCAAAACAAGATATTGTGGATTATGTACTTGGCCTCAGATCAAGGATGGCTGAGTATATGAAAAAGGCCAGTAAAAACCTTCAGGCCAGCCAAGAGCTCCAGAAGCAATGGCATGATCAGAAGGCTGTTTTGGTTCAGTACCAACCAGGGCAGAAAGTGTGGGTCTTGGAGCCTGTGGCCCCAAGAGCACTCCAAGATAAATGGAGTGGACCCCACATAATTGTTGAAAAGAAGGGTGAAGTCACCTACTTAGTTGACTTAGGCACTGCCAGGAGTCCCCTTAGGGTGCTCCATGTCAATCGCCTAAAACCCTACTATGACAGGGCTGATCTCACCCTGCTCATGGCAACTGATGAGGGACAGGAAGAAGACAGTGATCCTCTACCTGATCTCTTCTCTTCCACAGAACAAGATGCTCTTGTGGAAGGTGTAGTTTTGGCTGATTGTCTTACTGCTGAGCAGAAAGACCATTGCATAAATCTCCTGGGTCAGTTTTCTGAACTCTTCTCTAATGTGCCAGGTACCACTTCTTGGTGTGAGCACACTATAGATACTGGAGACAGCTTGCCTGTCAAAAGTAAGATCTATAGGCAGCCTGACCATGTCAGAGACTGCATAAAGCAAGAGGTGCAGAAAATGTTAGAACTGGGAGTGGTTGAGCACTCTGAAAGTCCATGGGCCTCTCCTGTGGTACTTGTACCAAAACCTCATTCCAAAGATGGAAAGAAGGAAATGCGGTTTTGTGTAGATTATAGAGGTCTCAACCAGGTAACCAAAACTGATGCTCACCCTATACCCAGGGCAGATGAGCTCATAGATACACTGGCATCTGCCAAGTATCTAAGCACTTTTGATTTGACTGCAGGGTATTGGCAGATCAAATTATCAGAAGATGCTAAACCTAAAACTGCATTTTCAACCATTGGAGGCCATTACCAATTCACAGTAATGCCTTTTGGATTGAAAAATGCACCTGCCACTTTTCAGAGGTTGGTGAACACAGTCCTGCAAGGGCTGGAAGCTTTTAGTGCAGCATATTTGGACGATATAGCTGTCTTTAGCTCCAGTTGGGATGATCACCTGGTCCACCTATGGAAAGTTTTAGAGGCCCTGCAAAAGGCAGGCCTCACTATCAAGGCTTCAAAGTGCCAGATAGGGCAGGGGAAGGTGGTTTATCTGGGACACCTTGTTGGTGGGGAACAGATTGCACCACTTCAGGGGAAAATCCAAACTATTATAGATTGGGTTCCCCCTACTACTCAGACTCAGGTGAGAGCCTTCCTAGGCCTCACTGGGTATTACAGGAGGTTCATTAAGAACTATGGCTCCATTGCAGCCCCTCTTAATGACCTCACATCCAAAAAGAGCCTAAAAAGGTATTGTGGACAGCTAGCTGTCAGAAAGCTTTTGAGGAGCTGAAGCAGGCCATGTGCTCTGCACCTGTCCTAAAAAGCCCTTGTTACTCTAAAAAATTCTATGTCCAAACTGATGCATCTGAATTAGGAGTAGGGGCAGTCCTATCACAACTTAATTCTGAGGGCCAGGATCAACCTGTTGCTTTTATTAGTAGGAGGTTGACCCCTAGAGAAAAGCGTTGGTCTGCCATTGAGAGGGAGGCCTTTGCTGTGGTCTGGGCACTGAAGAAGTTGAGGCCATACTTGTTTGGCACTCACTTCATTGTTCAGACAGACCACAAACCTCTACTTTGGCTAAAACAAATGAAAGGTGAAAATCCTAAATTGTTGAGGTGGTCCATATCCCTACAGGGAATGGACTATACAGTGGAACATAGACCTGGGAGTAGCCACTCCAATGCAGATGGACTCTCCAGATATTTCCACTTAGACAATGAAGACTCATCAGGTCATGGCTAGTCTTATTGTCCTTCGTTTGGGGGGGGGGGGGGTTGTGTAGGAAAGTACCATCTTGCCTGGCATGTTACCCCCATTTTTCACTGTATATATGTTGTTTTAGTTGTATGTGTCACTGGGACCCTGCTAGTCAGGGCCCCAGTGCTCATAAGTGTGCCTGAATGTGTTACCTGTGTTATGACTAACTGTCTCACTGAGGCTCTGCTAACCACAACCTCAGTGGTTATGCTCTCTCATTACTTTCAAATTGTCACTAACAGGCTAGTGACCAATTTTACCAATTTACATTGGCTTACTGGAACACCCTTATAATTCCCTAGTATATGGTACTGAGGTACCCAGGGTATTGGGGTTCCAGGAGATTCCTATGGGCTGCAGCATTTCTTTTGCCACCCATAGGGAGCTCTGACAATTCTTACACAGGCCTGCCACTGCAGCCTGAGTGAAATAACGTCCACGTTATTTCACAGCCAATTTACACTGCACTTAAGTAACTTATAAGTCACCTATATGTCTAACCTTTACCTGGTAAAGGTTGGGTGCTAAGTTACTTAGTGTGAGGGCACCCTGGCACTAGCCAAGGTGCCCCCACATTGTTCAGGGCCAATTCCCCGGACTTTGTGAGTGCGGGGACACCATTACACGCGTGCACTACATATAGGTCACTACCTATATGTAGCTTCACAATGGTAACTCCGAATATGGCCATGTAATATGTCTATGATCATGGAATTGCCCCCTCTATACCATCCTGGCATAGTTGGCATGATCCCAGTGGTCTGTAGCACAGACCGTGGTACTGCCAAACTGCCTTTCCCGGGGTTTCACTGCAGCTGCTGCTGCTGCCAACCCCTCAGACAGGCATCTGCCCTCCTGGGGTCCAGCCAGGCCTGGCCCAGGATGGCAGAACAAAGGACTTCCTCTGAGAGAGGGTGTTACACCCTCTCTCTTTGGAAAATGGTGTGAAGGCAGGGGAGGAGTAGCTTCCCCCAGCCTCTGGAAATGCTTTCATGGGCACATTTGGTGCCCATTTCTGCATAAGCCAGTCTACACCGGTTCAGGGACCCCTTAGCCCTGCTCTGGCGCGAAACTGGACAAAGGAAAGGGGAGTGACCACTCCCCTGACCTGTACCTCCCCTGGGAGGTGCCCAGAGCTCCTCCAGTGTGCTCCAGACCTCTGCCATCTTGGAAACAGAGGTGCTGTTGGCACACTGGACTGCTCTGAGTGGCCAGTGCCATCAGGTGATGTCAGAGACTCCTTCTGATAGGCTCCTTCAGGTGTTGCTAGCCTATCCTCTCTCCTAGGTAGCCAAACCCTCTTTTCTGGCTATTTAGGGTCTCTGTCTCTTGGGATTCCTTAGGTAACGAATGCAAGAGCTCATCCGAGTTCCTCTGCATCTCCCTCTTCACCTTCTGCCAAGGAATCGACTGCTGACCGCGCTGGAAGCCTGCAAAACTGCAACATAGTAGCAAGACGACTACTGCAACTCTGTAACGCTGATCCTGCCGCCTTCTCGACTGTTTTCCTGGTGGTGCATGCTGTGGGGGTAGTCTGCCTCCTCTCTGCACTAGAAGCTCCGAAGAAATCTCCCGTGGGTCGACGGAATCGTCCCCCTGCAACCGCAGGCACCAAAGAACTGCATCACCGGTACCTTGGGTCTCCTCTCAGCACGACAAGCGAGGTCCCTTGAATCCAGCAACTCTGTCCAAGTGACTCCCACAGTCCAGTGACTCTTCAGTCCAAGTTTGGTGGAGATAAGTCCTTGCCTCCCCACGCCAGACTGCATTGCTGGAAACCGTGACTTTTGCAGCTACTCCGGCCTCCGTGCACTTCCGGCGGAAATCCTTTGTGCACAGTCCAGCCTGGGTCCACGGCACTCTAACCTGCATTGCACGACCTCCTAAGTTGTTCTCCGGCGACGTGGGACTCCTTTGTGCGACTTCGAGTGAGCACTGTTTCACGCATCCTCGTAGTGCCTGTTTCTGGCACTTCTCCGGGTGCTGCCTGCTGCTGAGAGGGCTCCTTGTCTTGCTCGACACCCCCTCTGTCCCCTGACGCAATTTGCGACATCCTGGTCCCTCCTGGGCCACAGCAGCATCCAAAAACCCTTACCGCACGATTTGCAGCTATCAAGGCTTGTTGGCGGTCTTTCGGCGGGAAAACACTTCTGCACGACTCTCCACGGCGTGAGGGATCCGTCCTCCAAAGGGGAAGTCTCTAGCCCTTGTCGTTCTTGCAGAAACCTACGCTTCTACTGTCCAGTAGCAGCATCTTTGCACCCACAGCTGGCATTTCTTGGGCATCTGCCCATCTCCGACTTGCTTGTGACTTTTGGACTTGGTCCTCTTGTTCCACAGGTACCCTCGACTGGAAATCCATCGTTGTTGCATTGTTGGTTTGTGTCTTTCCTGCAGAATTCCCCTATCACGACTTCTATGTCCTTTGGGGAACTTTAGTGCACTTTGCACTCACTTTTCAGGGTCTTGGGGTGGGCTATTTTTCTAACCCTTACTATTTTCTAATAGTCCCAGCGACCCTCTACAAGGTCACATAGGTTTGGGGTCCATTCGTGGTTCGCGTTCCACTTTTGGAGTATATGGTTTGTGTTGCCCCTATCCCTATGTGTCTCCATTGCATCCTACTGTAACTATACATTGTTTGCACTGTTTTCTAATACTATTACTGCATATTTTGGTATTGTGTACATATATCTTGTGTATATTTGCTATCCTTATACTGAGGGTACTCACTGAGATACTTTTGGCATATTGTCATAAAAATAAAGTACCTTTATTTTTAGTATATCTGTGTATTGTGTTTTCTTATGATATTGTGCATATGACACCAAGTGGTACTGTAGGAGCTTCACTCGTCTCCTAGTTCAGCCTAAGCTGCTCTGCTAAGCTACCATTATCTATCAGCCTATGCTGCTAGACACCCTATACACTAATAAGGGATAACTGGGCCTGGTGCAAGGTGCAGGTACCCCTAGGTACTCACTACAAGCCAGTCCAGCCTCCTACAGGGACTCCAAATAACGCCCAACCTCCGTCATACCCTGTGTCCTGGCACACTCACTCTCTCCAGAGAGGGTCTGTAGCCACTAGTCCATAGGGTATCGGAACAAATAGTCAGCATTGGTTAACAAAGAGCCAGGAGTATGTTTGACCTGAAACAAAAGGTTGTAGGGATAAGAACCACTGAAGAACCTGTGCGTTTGTAACCTTATGTTTAGCCAACCATGTCAACGGGTGTGGTCGGTAAGAAGTACAATGGGTCTTCCTAATAAGTAATATTGGAGGGCTTCAATAGCCCAGTTAATGGCTAAACATTCTTTCTCCTTGGTAGGATAGTTCTTTTCTCTAGGCAATAGTTTCCGGCTAATGTATGCAATGGGGTGTGAATGTCCTTCATCATCTTCCTGGGAAAGAACCACCCCTATCTCTTGATCCTTTGCATCGGTTTGTAAACAAAATTGTTTCTTAAAATTAGGACACTGTAATACAGGTTTGGTAGTGAGGAGGGTTTTGAGAGTCCTAAAGCTTTGATACTGATCATCTGCCAAATGTGATATCTTGTTGGATCGAGTTTTTTCTAGCAAGTTGGTTAACGGGGCCCTAGGGTGTTAAAATGGGGGCTGAATCTCTTATAGTACCCTACCATTCCCAAAAATGCTCTTATGTCTTGTTTGGTTTTGGGTATGGGTATCTGTTTTATAGCCTCAACTTTATCGACTTGTGGTCTAATACGTCCACCCTCTATGATGTAGCCCAGGTATTTAATAGATGACTGTGCTATGTTACATTTCTCCATATTTGCAGTTAAGCCTGCTTCTTGTAGAGTTTGTAACACTTTGGATAATTGTTTGATGTGTTGTTTCCATGTCTGGCAATAGATAACAATGTCATCCAGCTATGCGGCGGCATATTCTTGATGTGGTTTTAATCTCTGAAACGTTGCTGGGGCACCATGTAACCCAAAAGGTAATACAGTAAATTGGTATAGCCCGGACAGTGTAGCAAAGGCTGTTTTCTCTTTATCAGTGGGGTTTGAAGGAATTTGCCAGTACCCTTTGGTCAAATCTAAGGTAGTTAGGTATTTGGCTTGTCCCATACGCTCAATTAAACCATCTACCGAGTCATAGGATATGTATCAAATTGTGACATAGAGTTCAGTTGGCGAAAATCAATACAAAATCTGATACTTCCATTGGGGTTGGGTACCAAAACCACTGGGGAACACCATGAACTAGAGGAGGGTTCTATGATACCTGCTTCTAACATTTCTTCTACCTCTTCCTCTACCAACTGTCTGCGGGCTTCTGGAAGGCGGTAAGGTTTTTGCCTGGACACTTTCCCTTCAGGAGTTCTAATGTGGTGTTGTATTAGGTGAGTTCTTCCGGGGACTTTTGAGAATACTTTTCCATGTTTATGCACTATGGTCCTTATTTGGGATTTTTGGTCTTCTGTTAATTCTACCCCGTAGGCGGGTTCTGTTTCTCCTTCCTCTTCTTCAATTGTAGGGTGAATTGTAATTTCTAAAGGTTGTGTTTTCGTAAAATATATATAGCTGTATTATTCGTGGTACCAGGAAACTCATTCTCTTCCCATTCCTTTAGCAAATAATGTTATATATCTGTCTTTTTTTTAGCCTTCTGGGATTTCTGTTTTATACATGACAGGTGTTATTTTGTCTATAACCTGGTAAGGACCTTGTCATTTAGCTAATAGTTTGTTGTCTGTTGTTGGTAAGAGGATTAGTACTTTGTTGCCTACAGGTATATCACATAGTTTCTTGCCTACATCATACTGCTTCTTTTGTTTTCCCTGACTCTCTACAAGATGGGCTCTTACTTCTTCCCATACTGAGCTTAAATTTTCTCTCAGTCCTCGGTATAAGTTAAAATGTGTTGAGACTCTTCTTTAGTCTCCTCCCATTGTTATGCTGCCATATCCAGTAGTGTTTTTGGTTGCCTCCCAAATAACAACTCAAATGGACTATGTCCTCTGGAAGCCTGGACATGAGTTCTGATATCATATAAAACTAATGGCAGCTTCTTATCCCAGTCTTTCCCTGTTTCGGTTATGGTTTTCCTCAACAAAGGTTTAATCATTTTATTACATCTCTCGACCAATCCATCTGTTTGTGGATGGTACACTGATGTTCTTATGTGGCTGACTCCTAGCAATTGACATACTTATGCCATTAGTTTTGACATGAATGGTGTTCCCTGATTCGTAAGAATTTCTTTAGGAAACTCGACTCTAGAGAAAAACCCAATCATCGCCTGTGCTATGCTTTTGGGTGTCATACTGGTGAGAGGAATAGCTTCTGGATATCTTGTGGTGTAATCCACGAAAACCTGTATGTATTGATAACCCTTAAAGGAAACTACTAATGGGCCCACCAAGTCCATTCCCACTCTGGAAAAAGGTGTTTCTATTATGGGTAAGGGAAACAGTGGTGCCTTTGGGTCATTACTAAGATTAACCAATTGGCACTTAGGACATGCTCTACAGTGTCTTCTAACACCCCCAAATACTCCTGGCCAATAAAAGCGTTGTAATAGATACTCTTCTGTTTTATCTCTACCAAACTGACCCCTTTCCCCCCCACCTGTCCATTGGCTAAATGCAGTAATTGTTCTCTGTATTCCAGAGGAACCACCAGTTGTTTCTTTTGGTGCCCCTTGGTGTTGGACACATCTATACAGTAATCCATTTTGGATCAGAAAATAGGGACCCACCTGATCTGTAGGGGTAGAGCTGGCTGTATTCCAAGCATTTGTGAGTATTGGGTCATCCCTTTGGCACATCCTAAAATCCCCTGAGTTGGTTAGTACTCTTTTCTCTTCCGGGATAGGACTAGTATTCTTGCTATTGTCCTTCAGTCGATAGGCTGTTTTTTTGATTTTTTTCTGACTTTTTGTCAGATGTTCCTTCGTTTTGGATGGTTCAATGTCCTCCTGGGAGAAAGGGGCCTTTTGTAACCATGACTCAATGGGACCTTGTAGTTGGATACTATCTAATAAGTAAGGGAAGGCTGTATAATCCATGCCTATGATGATGTCCTCTACTAAATCGGGTATTCCCCTCACCTTAATACTTTCTTCCCAACCTCTCCAGTTTATTGGGATCTCTGCAATGGGATATCTTTTCTTATCTCCATGTACGCATGTTATGACCACCTGTTTCCTCGGTAGCCATTGTTCCGATTTCACCAGATTATCTTTAATGACGCTTTGGCTGCAGCCAGAATCTACTAGGGCTTTTTTGGACAAACTGCTTACCGACAACCAAGTTATATATCTAGGAGTTGTGCCTCCTGCCCAGAAAACCCTTCTTTTTATCAGTCCTATCTCCATAGGTTCAGCTGTAGGGCGCCTGTGAGGACAATTCCTTGCTATGTGTCCCCACTCTGCACAACTGTAACACTGCGGGATGGAAAGAGGTTCTTTAAGCGAAAAACGTAGAACTGTGGTTTTGTCTGTGGGGTTTCCAATAGGACTCTTCATGGAGGGGGAAGGGTGGGAGGCCTTTGTAACTGCGGGTCCC
The DNA here is from genome assembly GCF_031143425.1 of Pleurodeles waltl. NCBI lineage: Eukaryota > Metazoa > Chordata > Amphibia > Caudata > Salamandridae > Pleurodeles > Pleurodeles waltl. The sequence goes on along the minus strand of NC_090443.1, from coordinate 609,399,571 downwards.
TGTAGCACTTCGGAAGTCTGGACCTCTATGAAATGCACAGGCTAGCTCAATTGCAGACGATATGTCAACATCAGGGTGTTGTCGTATCCAATTTCTGGTGGTTGTGGGTAAAGCTTCTAAATATTGTTCTAATAGAATAGCTTGTAAGAGTTCTTCTTTTGTACATTCTGTGGGATTGAACCACTTGCATCCCTCATCCTGCACTCTATAAAATAGTGCTTGGGGATTCTCTGAGGGATTCCATTTGATTTGACGAAAACAGAGTCTATAACTCTCCTTGTCTAATCCCACTTGTTCTAATATTGTTTCTTTATTTCACTATAAGGGGTCACCCCCCCCCCCGGATGGACTGCCTGATAGGCTGATTGTAAGGCCCCGGTCAACAGCGGAGCAACATGTTGGCCCCACTGCTCTATGGGCCAATTGGCTGACATGGTGACCCTTTCGTTGTTGGTGAAGATGGAATTCGGGTCCTCTCCTTCCTGATATTTTTGTAGTACCGAGCTGGGTACTGTGGGTTGTACCCAAGTAGTGGCGATAGTCTCTGTGAGTTTCTCCAGAGCTGTCTCATGGACCAGATGGTTACTGGCCATTACGGTGGCTTGGTTTTTCAATGCCGTCTGCAAAGCTTCTCTATCAGACCGTGCCTCCTTCACCTGTTCTTCCCATAACAGCTGTAGATGTCTTTGTCCCTCAACTAACTGAGCTATCATATCCGCCAAAGTTGGATGGCCCTCCATGGTGTCCCCAATATTCTGTGTCTGATTATACTTCTGACACCACTATCACCGAACGCTACCCTAATCAAGGAGGGTTATACTACTTCAGCCTGTATAGATAAGAAATAGTCTCAAAATAGGGGGTTGCAGTGGTTCTTTTTATGGAATTAAGGTATGGATTTTTATCAAGTCTTGATTATTCCAGTTGGGATTCTGTTTTCTGTTCTTATGTTTTCCCAGGCTCCCCGAAGTTTCAGCGTTGGTTCGTTGTCTGGTGGCTAGTGAGAGAAGGTAAAAACAAAACAAAGAAATCCCTCTTAGGTAAGTGTTTTCCATGGTTTCCTTTTCTTTTACTTTCTCTCTCTCTATTTTTATTTTTTTCTTATGCATGTATAAATGGATATGTGAACAGTAAAAAGGAGCGTGGAAGGAAAAAAATTAAAAGACCTGTGATGATTAGTGTAAAGACACCGTACAGTATTCTGCACTCACGCAAGAACTGGAAGATGCTGTGCCTGAGTCACCTTTATAATAGCCTACTGTTTCATTACACGTCGCATAACCAGAGTTTTTTTCCTTTCCATGCAAGCTTCTCGTTGGTGCTTACACCATGTGGAAAAACACACCTACCCAAATAAGTAACACACAACCGAATGAAAGATATAACAATATCTGGTTTGTAGATAGAATCCCCCTAGGTGCGGTGTTCTGTGGTGCCCGACCTTCCCCATTCCCTCCCACCTTTACCAGTTAATTTTGTTAGCAGACCGCATACGTGGTCCCGTACCTACAGGAGCCATGTCCCTCCATGGATGTGGCTTGTTTCTTTGCTCTCCATCCTCTCCCCACCACTCCTTGGATTCCTCTCCTCTGGTCCGATCTCCACTCCTCAGCACCCGGCTGTCCTTGTCTTCATGTTCCTCCTCTCTCGGGAAACCACCTGCGGCCCTTCTTCTTCTGGGTTTTACCGCGGAACCCTTGAAGACAGCAGCACGTTGTTGCGTGGTTCCCGGGAATCGGTTGCTTGGCATACCCCTGGGGGACTCCAAATAAGGCCCAACCTCCGTCATACACTGTGCCCTGGCACAGTCCCCGATCGATAATGCCTTACTGTAAAAGTATTTAATATTTTCCAATTTCAATGATACGAGTGACTTCTAGCGCAAAATATGTGAGTCGCAAATCCTCCTCAAACTGAAACTCAAAACAATAAGTAAAAATGGCTTGCTGTCCCTGGCATTGTTGTGTGCCCACTATTATTATCTCCAGGTAAGTTGAGGGCAATGCATGTGGCATAACTTGTCTGTACTTACCCCTCAAGCTGGTAAGTTGGTCCATGCCTGCTCTTGCCAAAGGGCCACAAAGGATGTACTGGGCATGGTTTGCATAGTACTTGTCTGTTACAACCGTGGGTTCCTGCCCTAAAATGTGAGAGACAGAAGTCCTTGTGTAAACTGGATGAAGAAGGAAGCACATGGTTAGTGGGTGTGAGACTGCAGGTCTGGTTACAGAGGGACAGACCAGTGAGTCAGATTCAAGGTATTAATCAGCGGGGTAGAATGGGAATTGCAGTGGAGTCTTCTAGGGCAAGATGTATGAATTACTGGTCCCAGGATACTGGTCTCAAAATGGGGCCAGTGATGGGTTTAAAGAACCAACCTATGTATCAATAAGTTGTTTTTTTAAATTCTGAACGGTAGTGGGTCCCAATGTTGCCTACTTGATAAATATTAATGAGGTAGGTCTCAAACTGCGTCTTATTATGATTAGAGACCATCATAGGGATGATAACCTGCTGGGGTCAGCAGACCACGATGTCTGTGATTGTTTTTAAATAATGAAAACATTTTGTATTTTGAATGCAGCCCATTTTCCTTAAAGAAAACTGCCTGTGTTTAGAACAATTTTTTGTTTAAGTTTCGGAGTTGTCAGTGGCCCCCTCGAAAAACTACCTACTCTTCACAAACATTTTGTTTACATTCACAAAGGAAAAGGAGTCCCGATGGGACCTCTTCCCTTTTACTGCTTATTTTGACATGTCAGTAAATTCTCAATGTTTTCTAACCGATTTTGGTTGCAAAACATTGATATATAAGATGCTGATTTGGTATTTAGAAGGGGTGCCAATAAAATGACTCTTCCAGATACCAAATTGCTATCCATGTGGAATCCAATTTTCAGAGTAAAAAAAACCTTTCCAACTCCTAATATAAAATTAGTACATAGGAAAAAAAGCATTTGAACTGCAGCAAACACTGAATTGGAATGATTCTGACCCTTAAAATCCTTAGCATATCTGCCCGCTAGTACTCTTCACTGGGGTACAAGAGTTCTTGCTGGGAAAGCAAGACACTAGTCAGGTTTCTTCGCTTCCTTCCTCTGGAATTTCTGGATCCTTAGTCATTAGAAGCAGGGATCAACCAAGTTTCCTAGGTTAAAGAGGGATCTACTTATATACCACTCCCTCTCTTGTTAGTGCCCTCTACCTCATGCTTCCAGTGCTTATATGGTGCATTTAAATTTTCCCTGTTTTAAGTGTAAATCTGTGTTATCCTTATATCAAAAACACTGTAATCCTGAATGGATGGGCTTCTTTGTGGGCTCCATTGGTCTTTACTCTGATGGGGACTGCAAAGTATTTAGTGTGCCCCTCAACACACACATAAGATGCACACGAGTATCCTGTATCCGCGAGTGCGGGGCATGGTTAAAGAGCACATGGGTAGAATATATGCAGGCCTCATTGAGGGGGGAAGGGCCCACTACAAGGTGATGGGTAGCTTTCTCTGTGCCTGTATAACTGGGCCTCTGTGCAGTCTGCGGCCTGGAGAAAACAATCCAAGTGGGACACTGTGATGCCAGGAATTTGTGTGAGCAGAGGCTCTCCAGAGTCAAAAATTCAGTGGCTTATTGTGCTATGGACGGTCTGGTTACCCGTGATGCGATGGGCTCAAGCAGCTGGCCCAGAAGGGTTGGGAGCAGATTTAAGCTCAGGACTTGGGGCTGAGGTATCCAGCTGGCCAGGAGCAGGGTCAGGCCAGGCACTAGAAGCAGTGACAAGCCCGGCATCATAACAGAGATACTAGGTGTTGGGCCGGGTTGGAGCTTGAAATGCAGACCATACTGAGCAGAGATTGGGCTCCAGCTGAGGGCAATGGGACCCCAACCCTGCATTTAATTTTCTAGTATGTGTAGGTTGTGGTCTATGGGACTAAAGGAGTGAAGGAAGCCATAGTAAGTTCAAAATTCATCGACACTCATTCTAGTTAATGTTGGATAATAATGTGGTTCTGCTGTGATAACTCCGCCCAGTGACCTCTGCTGTGTGAAGCTCTTTTGTCACAAATATCTTCCTTTAAGGCCTCTTCCCCCTTCATGTATCTAGTGGGTCACTAAGGGCTCAGGTATGTAACACTCTGGAGGTTGGGGTAGCTCATTCCCTTTCCTCCTGGTCCTTGTTCTCTCTGTGTTAATCATCCATCATTGAGGTGAGTAAGTTTTTGGACATACTGTTCACTTCAGAAGAGCTATTTCTTTCCCTGTAGCGCAACTCACAACTTGGCCAGGAAATAAACCATTCTCATGCCCCATTTTCTGTAAATTATCTAATGAGTGCTTCTATTTCTCTAGAACTTGTTTCTATGGCTGGAACTGTTTCAGGAAATAAATGAACGGAATACTCTCCCCGTAACATTTTATTCTGTATACCGGCATTTGCGTGGATATAGTTGTGTGGGTGCCTGCCATTTTCATCATCATAACAGAGATGACTGCTCCCTTTTTAGTCTCTTGCCAAAGATGAACTCACTCTGTGGTATCTGAGGATAGCGGAGCAAACAGTGGCAATAGGTCAAGTGTTTTTGTTTTCGGGGCAAAGTTCTATGAATGACTTCAGAGTGTTGTTTCCATGATACCTCTTTCCCAATCTTAAAATGCCCTTGATCAGATGTTATTAGTTTTCGCACACATTCAAGCCTTTAGTCATTTGTACACCTATTCTTCATGGCTTTCACAACATCAACTTGGACCTTATTGTGAACCTGTTGAGGCAATTTGACCTCTTGAGAGTTGGACTATGTCCATACTTCTATCAAGCTCACTCTGTTTTCTAATATCACTACTGACTCATTCGTTACATGAAATTTATTATCTACTAAGATAGTGTTGGCTGCATTTTCTCCAGCATTTCCATCGTGTTGGCTTTTAAAAGTGAGAGTTCCTGAGGTGACGCAGAAGGAGCTTCGAGGAAGCCATTCTCTGCTTACAATACCTGGACATGCATCTTATGGAAAAATGTCTATCCTCCCCTATTCCTTTTTTTGCTGCAATATTTTATGTATGTTTAGGGGATTTAACTCTGTTAATATTGGTTTAGGACTCTGAGTCTTGCTCCACCTTTTACGTTTCCATATAAACACAATACCAGATTTTAAAAAATATGTTATATTGGTAATTGTATAGAATTCTAAATGGAAGAATATTTACTCCTCAAGAATAGCAACCACTACAACTTGTTAAACTGTGGGGTTGTTGTTAAGCAAGGATATTGCAAGAGAAGGTTGTTCTCCAAGGAAGTGGTGAATCCATGACTTCATATTGTGTAAGAGGACGGAACTAAAATTAAGATGGAAAAAATAATGGAGCTATGATGTTCTCTCCTTCTGGGTGTTTTCTGTCTCTCCATAATGTCTAAGTGCTTTGATGGTAATCCATGGTGAGGATTTGTTCATGTTCTTTGTTAGTGGAGCCTCTGGTTTTAATTCAGCGATTCTGTATTTCTTGAATTTAATATTATATGTTGTTATCTGTGCAAGTGACAGTTTGCATTCCGCAATTTGTTTGGTCTGGAGAGTCAGGAGATTCCCAAATGGCAATAGTCCTACGTAGCAATAGATATTAAGGTGTCTAATTGTTTCATGTTTAATTGTTTTGTGAAGAAAGCCTGTTTGAAAGGTAGACCATGGTAAATCAGTCAATAAGTAATTTCTAAAAGAGGAGAACAAGATTCACAACGACTTTTCCAAAACTGCAGCAACATTAATGGATTTTAGGACAATAGAGTACCGTGTTCAAGGTCTGCATTTCTTCCGTAACACTTCCAACATTGTTCATTGTCTTGTAAACTAGATTTATACAATCCGGCTAGACAAAGAAAGACTGGGTAATTGAGGCACATCATCAGCATTCCATGGCTTTTTCCAATATTGTTTATGGTATTTTATCAGTCATCTTGAGGCCCAACATTTTTACCCAAATCATGATAATCTTTAATTGCTGATTATCCTCTTCCCGGTGAAAATTGGACTGGATGTATCTATAGATAGCTGCAGTTTTTTTGTGGTTTTGGCGGGGTTCATTGATTAATCTGGGCCTAGTGATATTGAGCTTCTTGGTTGAACACACTTTTACAGTTGCTTACAATGTTTAAGTTCAAGCATAAAAAAGGTTGAGTTTCCTAATAGAGGATTTAGGATTACCGACATTCCCTAACACATGTATTCATTTAATTATGAACTTTGCAAGATTGTTTTATTTAATTTTTTAACCATTGGCTGCTGTTGAGCCATATTGCTTTGTAAATGCTAAATATTTTTGTGAAGGCGTTAACGATTTTCATTCTGGTGGTAATTATCTTCTTCGAATTGGGGAGTTGGTGGTTGTTTGTTGAGATTAAGGTAGTAAGTGGGGAAACTCATCAGAAAATGCTTCATGTTTGACACATGGAGGAGTAGTGGGTTGAGTTGAGTCATTTTGCTAATTAAAAGTGTCGGATAACCTGATATGGTCTTGGTAGCTTTGGAAGTTTGGGAAATAACCCCTCATTCTTTCTTGTCTCTCTTTAATTCCATAATGGGATTTTTTGCAAATTTCCTTTTCCATAGGAATCTCTTCAGCTTTTTGTTAAGTTCTTTGAAAAATGGACAAAGTGAATGGTCCCTGGAATGAATATAATGATAAGGTGGAATATCCTTGATGTTAGTTCTTCAACAAACTCTTGGTAAAAGTGTGGGGTGAGCCAATGTTGGCCTAGGGATTTCCCCTTTTTTAGTGCTTCGATTGTATGCCCCAACCACTTAAAATAAATATGTAAATATGCACTGGGTTTCCTCGGTCCACTGAGACCTACAAGCTAATCGGTAGAAGAATAAAGCATTTATATAACCATTAAGGCACAACTTACATGTACTAATTTTGGTCCAGACACTGGACACACCAAGAATTCAAATATGTTCTTACAGACAGATGTGGCTTCTGCAAAATGTACAAAGAACATGTGCCTACAGCACCTGTTTTGGTCTATGTGGTGTCCTCCATGTGCCACTACTCAACGTAAGTAAATTGCAAGAAATGGAGGAAAGGCTCAGCAAATTGAAAATAGCAGTGTAGATGAAGGGAGATTTTAAGCACACCTACTCAGTGCCACCAAAGATCATTAAAATCATCAAAGCTAAACTGGGAGATAATGATACCCTCCTTCGAAATACATAGAAATCGCGTGCCCTCGTAGGCTGGATATTCCATCAATAAAAAGATAGAGCTCTTCAAATCTGCAAACAGAGAACAGGTAAAACAATGTTACTAAAAGACAGAATTAAGAAATATTAGGGGCCCAGCCTCCAGTTATGAAAAAAAGTAGTTGATGATAACTCCCCCTTCACCCTATTGATAACATAGTGTACACATAAGACACTCACAGGTTCTCCTGGGCTTTCTATTTGGTCAAGAAAAAGATGGAGATCTTCAAAGCAACACCCATGCAAAAAGACATATTTTATAATCCAGTGCCTTAGGATCCAAGCTATATCTCACTGATAAGGCCTAAGAAGGCTGAAACTCACCTGAGGTTGCGTTTGTTCCCTTCTGGAGGTGTCTCGCTGGCAGTTGAGGATGGGCCATTTCCATAAGGTGCAAGGTTAGTAATGTCTTACTAACCTTGGCGAGGGGGACATGCAGATGTTGAAGAGGTTATGAGCCTTGAGGGACTCTGCAGATGATTGGTTTGGTTTTGGAGGTGAAGGACGGAATGTGGACTTGTGTTCCGTCGGTGAGGAAGGAGGTGATGCATTTGAGGGTGGCTCCTTGGATGTCTATGTTGTAAGGTCTGGAGATGAGTGTGATCTGTTCTTTCCATGCTGGAAGAGTAAATCTCTGACCATTTTTAGGATAGTAAGAGGTCGGAGAGGAATACACAAGTGTACATTTGTTGGCATTTCCAAACTTCCAAGGCAAACATGTCTTAAATGCCCACTTCCCAACCCCATAAATGGGATTTCCCCACATTCATGGAACAGAACACTGCAATAGTAAATATGCATACGTTTGCCAGGAATCCCTTTGTGAATTCCTGGCAGGCACAAAAAAAATGTTTTTATACATCTACAGTTATGACTGATTTAAAGTTGGGCCGAGAATGTACAGAATATCGAAAAAAAGAGGAAGGATACATTTAGGAGTGGCTACTGGTTCTTAGACAAATTCTTTCAAGCACAGCTTTGAGATTAGATCTCAGATTGTAAAGTATGCTGTGCAAAGGTCATGCACAAAATTCCTATATTGTCATGCTTCACTGTTCCTCAAACGTCATTAAGACTCTACATCTTTACAGAGCTATTTAAAATAATGGAGAATATTAATGATGTTTTACCTTTTATGTCAACAGAAAGAAAACTCAGGTTACCCTTAAACATATTACAACAGTTTGCAACACAGTTCGCATTCAAAAAGTGTCTGGAAGTCACATTGCAAAAAGAGATCCGTAAGGCGGTTGTAGCATTTTCCAATTTGATTGTGTCTTTAAATCAAGTAATCAGTATGAAGAAATAGGGAAAAGTAATATGCCCTCCACAGGAAACTTTTTGCCAGAACCCCCTGGTTGGTGTCTGCGGCTCTCCTCAGCTCCTCTGGCTGCTGCCTCTTGCCTGGGACGAACTGAGAGTCTCCTGACTCTCAGTTCGATGCCCTCCTCCACCCGCAGACTCGTCCCTGCGCCTCATCTCTTGTGGTCTAGTGGCCATCACAAGTAGGTATTTTCCCTTTCTTTTCTTCTCTCTGTCGCTCTTTCACTCTTGCATTTTCTGCCTTTCTCTTCTATCATTTGCCTTTTCTTGTCTTCTCTGCTGCTTTCACTTTTGCATTTTCTGCCTTTTTCTTCTATCACCCCTGGTTTTTCCCTAGTGCTTTTTCCTTTCTCCCCTCTTCCTCTGCCCCCACCAAGCACCTTTCCTGCCCTCCCAGCTGACTGCTCCTCCCGCCCCTCCCCTTCTTAATGGTGGCTGCGTGCAGCGGGCATGCTACTGGCGTGCCAAAGGCAAGCTTATCTGCGCCCATCCGCACCTGGACCGTACCTAGCGCCAGGAACCCTGGTGGCTTTCGGTTGATGTCCTTCCCCTCCTCCCCCCAGTGCCTTGAGACCCTCACGGGTGAGTAGCCACACTTTATAAGCATTGATTGATTGAGGTTATGACAAATTTCCATGGTCAGGTAAAAAATAAAATGGATTGTGGGAGCCTGGAAGAAGTTCTAAATGGAAACAGGCTCCGGTGATTTATGCCACTTCAATCTCCAGATAATATTTGTCTGTCCATCAGCTGTGCACTGGGGGTGAGTGTTTGAAAAGTTTCAACACTCCGTCCATCATTTTATTTTGTTTTGTGATGCTGCATCAGCTGTGCAGGCCAGGAAGAATTTTAAGTTGATTAAAAATAGTATGCAGGGCAACTGGAGTAGTTCTGCATACTTTGTACAATCCTGATTCAACTAACTTCAAAACTGACAAGTTTCTGTGACATTTTCATCTAGTTATATTGTGCACGTGTGACATTTCAATGCTTTTATATGTGACACTTTGAGTGATACTTTATTACAAGTACAACAAAGCAGCAGTTTCCACATAAAGAGATCAATTTAAGAACAGCATGGAAATAATGAGCTACATTAGGTAGCTTGAGCACAGTGTGCAAGCCCAGTCAGCCGGCATGCACCTGTCTGTCACTTGGGACCTGGTGTGCATGCAGTCTGATTGTTGTAGCATTACTTGGGCTTTTAGTGTTGCTAGTTTCTTCAAGCTCCGAGACACATTGCCACCTGTATTTTTATTGCCAATGTCTCAATCATGGGGGAAGATCCAACTTATCTGCCATGAAAAAAGTAGACATGCAATATCCATCTTCACCAAAGCAATATCACACTTATGGCAAGTCCAAAATCCTGTTTCTCTATACAAACTTCTCATTGCTACTGCAAACCCTACATTTCTTTAACTGAAAAAATACAGAAAAAAACAAGTTTTGTAGGTCCTACGTAAGTTACTCATCCACTCCAGGTGTTCACTTAGCATTTTGGGACCTTTAGTCCTATTTATCCCTTTAAAAAATCAGGCTGGCCAGCCCCATAATGCAAAGCGACCATCCAGAATGAATGAGGTACTCAAATATGAACCTGGTAAATTTGAGAGCTCAGCATACAAAATACTTATTTCAGACACACTACCCCATCTTCAAATAAGAGTTTTAAAGTCCATTGCCTTCCAGTTATATGATATCTGTAAGGAACTTGATTATTAATTGGGGTGGGTGATTACCTACCTCAGGGAATAATCACAATGTTTGCCAAAGTGAACTCTCAAAGTTACTAAATTAACCTGAGTTTAGCCACCTGGTAGCTATGAACCCAGTAGACAAGCTTAATTTAAGGAAATGTGTGAAGTTTTTATGCAGTACCAAAACAGTAATAATAAAGTAAAAGTGCAAAAAATAACAATCCCAAACCAAATAAGAAGAATAGAGTAAACCTTTATACACAAAATGACACCAAACTGAAAAAATCCAATAAGGAGAACGGAGCTATGAATTGAAAAAAACTTTAAGAGGATAGTGCCAAAAAGTACAAAGAGCTAATGATAGTCGAGGGTTGCAGTAGAGCAGAACCTAAGCACAATTTGAGGCTGTCTGTGATGGAGCGTGGATCCGATACACCAACTAGGTTCATCCTCGTGAAAGTTAATACATTCTGAATTTGTCTTTTAAGTCCCTACCAACCATGTACATACACTTCATAGGCCCCCAGGATATCAGTGGAGGTACCTGGAGACTCACAAGGGGCCAGGCAGCGGCTAACAGTGGGGTTCAGTTCAGGTCCAGTTGCCACTGGTCAGAAGGCCTTTGCCAGCTCGATTTCTCCCTGTAGCCACAAAGGAGGTCAGCCAACTGACACTTGGAATCCACGTCTTTGTCCCGGGTACAAGAAGGAGCAGGTTCAGACCATCCGATTTTCTCCCAGGTCACAGACAGCAGGTGTGGTCCTCTTCTGATCTTCTAAAAGTCCAGAAGGTTTTCTGAAGTGGGTGCCTGGAGGTATCACTTTTATTCCTGGCACCAGCTGGTGAGTGCAGGTGACTCCTGGTACCTTCCTAGCCAATGGGGGTAAACGTTCCCCGGGCCAACCCTACCCATGTTTTTAGCAGTTGTTGTTTGCCATCCTGCAAACAGGTACAAAATGCCACGAGTCTGGGCATTTTCAAGATGACAAAGTTCTTCTACCGCACTAAATTTAGGCTCTGACAGCTGGGTGTGGGTGTGTTTGGCTCTGAGGGCTGGGTGGGTGTGTCAGGATTACTATGGTAATCCTAATGTCCTCCCACAACTAACACTAAAATCCAGTTTGGACCGGTACTGTACCCACAAGAAACCCAAAATCAGAATTCTTGTGAGACAAAAGCAGGATGCTTTAGCAAATAGACAGTGGATAAACAAGAATTGTCTTAGTATACTGTTCTCTGTCTTTCAAGTGCACCCCAAGAGTTATATGCAAACTCAGAGACAGATGTCTGGTAGGACAACAGCAGGTTTCTTCTGCAACCAGATAGTGGGATCTACAATAATGGTCTAGGCAACCTATTTACTCCCATTCAAGAGCATCTCAATTATTATATGTGAACCCAGCAGACCTGTCAAGCAGGATTTGACACCCTGTTGGCGAAATGAAGTCCACAGCTCCTGCCCTGCATTTTTTTGATGAACTCAGAGGAGTCATTCAGTTCATCCTATTGAATGCTCATGGGAGGCTCTTCTGCATAGTCACGGAATTCACCAACCCCATAATGACAACAAGAAACATCTCTCCCTCTCATGACATATGCAACAGCCCAGCAGATTTCTTCCATGACAAAATTGCCAAAACCTATATAAACTACAACCCCTAATTCAAGCCTGAAGACTTTTTCAATGGACATGCCTCCACACACACGACAACCCCAAGGCTAATCACCTGGAACCACTTCACTACTCAGGATGCCATCACCATCATGAAATCCATCCACTTAGGGCCCCATCTGACCCATGCCCCCACCACATCTTCAACCACTTTCCATCCTACTCAATGCCTGACTTAATTCTGCCACCTTTCCAGCAGACTAGAACCACACAGAAATCAAACCCCCGGCTGAACAAACCTTCAGCGGACCCCAACAAACTCAGGAACTACAGACCCATCTCCAGTTTCACTTTCCCAGCCAGCCATTGATAAAGCCATCCACCAACAACTCACCATCTACAGCCCTGGTTGCGGCCACAGACAACATCAGGGCCCTCCTCGACAAAGGAGAGACAGCTGCCCTTATCCTCCTCAATCTCTCAGCAGAATTTAAAACTGTCTCCCACCACACGCTCATCTGAGGGTATACAAAAAGGCCTCTCTCCATGGGGATAAATATTATCTCTGTGGAGAAAAAAAATATGCACATGTACAGGAGGCTCCGTTCCCTCTGTGCAAAGTTGTTGGAAAGTGGGATATTGGCAGTGGTAAGTGAGAACCTACCACTGATAATAAGGCCACTAATCAAATATAGGTTCAGTAGAGATGTCAGTAAATTAGCCCCTTGCTGAACCCTTGGTAGGTGTAACCGAGCAGGCAGGCCTAACTTAGGAGATAAGAGTGTAAAGCATTCAAAAACACCAATACAGAAAATAAGTGAGACACAACATACAATAAAAATCCCACACCAATTTTTAAAAATAGGTTATATTTTTATGAGTAAATAGATGAGTAAAATGACAAAAATCCAATGTAGGGAACCAGAGATATGAATTTTAAAAGAATAAACACTTTCTAGAGCTTAGAAACACAAAGTGCCAACTTTACCAAAATTCTCAAAACTTCAGGACGTGTTTCCTGAAGTTCTCCTTGCAGGTACAAAAGGTCCAAAACACAAAACCAAGAGACTGGAATCTCATGGTTGGTCCTTGGAACCAGAGATGTGAATTATTTAAAGAATTAACACTTCTTAGTGCTTAGAAACACAAAGCGCCAACTTTACCAAATTCTCCAAACTTCTCCAGTCTTCAGGAGGTGTGATCCTGAAGTCCTCCGTGCAGGTACAGAGGGTCAAAAACAAAGATCCAAGGGTCTGGAATCTCCTGGATGGTCCTTGGAAAGCTGGACCACAATTCCCACAATGCACCTGGTCAAATCCTTAAAAGTCCACTGGATGCACTCTGGGCTGAGGACTCTTGCTGGGGATGATACAGGTGAAGCTCTGTTAACCTTTAGCTGCGGGGAGTCCACTCCTGAGTCTTTCTTGAAACAAGGCATTCTCCCCAGGACTGTAGTCCCAGATTGTGCAGCAGGCTAGTTCACTCAGAAGTGCAGGCCAAGGGTGCAGATCCAGATTCCAGCAGGGCAGTCCTTCTTTCTCTTGTAGTTTCATGCAGCAGATCTGAGAGGCTATGCACCTCTCACATATTTATTCCCAGTTCGTGGGCATCAGGAAGGGGGGCACCCAACCAATAGAATGCCGAGTGACACCCAGATGCATGACCGCTTCCTCCAAAGTGTGGCATATTCCTGTCCCAGAAAGCACCATTCTTCCAAAATCCACGATGACTAAAATTTCAGCAGAGCAGTAAGAGCTGACTAAACGATCCTCCAGTGTGGCTCATATCCTTAGCTCTCCTCCCTAATAACTGCAAATTAATTCCGTAGGCCTGGTATCTGGCTGAGGGGTCCAGAAGGTGGGGGTTAGCTGATCTGGCATTCCCTCCTGTCTTGCTTTCCTTTGAGGCTGTATGTTTTATTATCCCTCCCCCTGCTCTCGCATTCCTGAGCTGCCCTTAACCAGATAGGCTCTCCCCTGGACAGCCACTTATCACTTAATCAAGCAGCTCTGCTAATCCTGTCAGCACTGACCAATCAGAGGGGACCTTCAGAAGGCTGGATTTTGCCTTACAGAAAGTAAAGCCTTATAACTTCTTTTCTGTACAAGTTGTGATAAATTCACCAATGTCAAATTGTTGGATTTATCAAAAGAAATCCTTGAAGTCCTTTTATGACTTTTCTGCGCTTTTACTTACTATAAATACCATGAAATACAATGTGGTAATGATGGCCTATGAAGGCCGGTATCTATAATGGGGGGGAAATGAAATGATCAGTTTTTCCTTAACCAGGGTTTATAAAGCATCTTGTATAAGGACCCTGCTCATAGTTACACAACCCCCACCCCTGGGACACCTAGGGGACACCCTGGGAATACCTAATATATGAAAATAAGACAGAGCATCACATTTAAAGTGCCCACAGCACCAAAGTCTAATTGGGACACCATTACGATTTAAATGCAGTCTGCAGAGTCAGAAAAATGACAGACAACCTCCTGCAGTGCCCACATGCAAAGGGCCACAATTCTGTTGGGCCTCTACTTCCATGCCCTATTATGTACTACGGTCTTATAGGTAGTTGACACCCTCTTGCCACATTATTTACTAGGGACTTATAAGGGCTGTCATGCAAATGGTAGGAATTTTACTTTAAAAGACAGGCTGCAAGGCAGGCCTGCATTTAAAAGAAGAAGAAGCACACAGCAGTGCACACATTCTGCTGGGCCTTCAACCTCCATGTCCTATTATATACTAGGGGCTTATAGGCAGATTGTACACCCTTGCCCTATTGTATACCAGCGACTTACAGGGTCTGTCAGGCCAAGGGTACCCTAATACATAGTGTACTCTACAACATGTGTGTGTTTTAACATGGCACTGGCCTGAGTCTGGCTAACAGAGCCCAGGGTACCGTCAGAGTCAGTTATCATCAGCACCAGTCAACAACAACAAAAATGGGGGTGAACAGGGCAAAAAGATGACTTTGCAACAAAAGTTCTCCTATGAGAACTCCATACGGGGATATTAGGAGTCCTTGGAAAAAGACAAATGGCATTCTAACTAATTTACCAGGAATACTGTGCCTGGAACAGCTTTACTGGCATATTACTGGAATATTTCTGAATGGAAGAAAATGTAAAAGTACACTCAGGCAGAGGCCTAAATCTCTCCTCATACTTTTATGGATTTTTTGTGAATAGAGTCCTGTGTGTAAGAATTGGCAATCCATATAAATGCATTGTGGGTTCTATGTTTTTTACACTGCACATAAGAATAAACCACCAAAATGCACAAAAGGTAAGGTTTCACCTAAGGGGGTCTCCTAAAATACATTTGCGGAGATGACTTCCTGAGGTCTTCCATCTATTATTTTTCCTTTGATGCCCAAATGTGAGTTTTGTTGTGGAAATAATCATTTTTGGATGGAAGCGTTTTCTAATTTTATAACTTTGTTGTGGATGTCAATTGGTGTTTGGCCCATTATAATGATGTTTTACATCTGTTCTTTGATCTGTGCTAAGGGCAGAAAGAAACAGCTTGCCAGAGACATCTGGAGTTCAAAGGAAGAAGAAGTGCTCTTTACACTCTCCATTAGTGCATTATCAGATGTCCCACTCAGTCAAAGGCTAGATGTCCTCACCACCCACTTCCAGCTGAGGTGACCTGGTTCCATGAGGTATGTGAAGAGTGTCACATAAAGGACGGCACCTGGACTTTAGATTCTAGTGCAGTACATGTACATTAAACTTGGGTCATAAGTTCCTGGAAAGAGATGGATGCAAACTGAATAAGCGGCCCTTTCCAAGATGATGATGTGTCCATAGGAGTATATCTGAGGTTCTGAATCCTAGCTGTAGAAAGTAGATTTCAGTTCCTGTTGAAAGCATATATTATGTAGGCAATTACGAGAAGAAGCTTTGTTGCAATGCATTTGTTTCTCTGGTTTTTGACTTAGTCTTTGCCCATTTCTTGTAATTTCATCTATGATTTTTCCTTCTAGCAGTTTTGATAATTTCTTCTCGAATCCGCCCCTCTATTCGCCTTGTTTTTTCTCCTTCTTGATTTCAGGGGGAGTTTGGTGCCTTGTTGATTATGCCAATGTTTTCTCCAATCAAGAGTGTAGGAAGTTGGCTCTGTATGTGCTACTTCAAAGTAAGGAATAGCATGCACAGAGTCCAAGGGTTCCCCTTAGAGGTAAAATAGTGGTAAAAATAGATAATACTAATGCTCTATTTTGTGGTAGTGTGGTCGAGCAGTAGGCTTATCCAAGGAGTAGTGTTAAGCATTTGTTGTACATACACATAGACAATAAATGAGGTACACACACTCAGAGACAAATCCAGCCAATAGGTTTTGTTATAGAAAAATATCTTTTCTTAGTTTATTTTAAGAACCACAGGTTCAAATTCTACATGTAATATCTCATTCGAAAGGTATTGCAGGTAAGTACTTTAGGAACTTCAAATCATCAAAATTGCATGTATACTTTTCAAGTTATTCACAAATAGCTGTTTTAAAAGTAGACACAGTGCAATTTTCACAGTTCCTAGGGGAGGTAAGTATTTGTTAGGTTAACCAGGTAAGTAAGACACTTACAGGGCTTAGTTCTTGGTCCAAGGTAGCCCACCGTTGGGGGTTCAGAGCAACCCCAAAGTCACCACACCAGCAGCTCAGGGCCGGTCAGGTGCAGAGTTCAAAGTGGTGCCCAAAACACATAGGCTAGAATGGAGAGAAGGGGGTGCCCCGGTTCCGGTCTGCTTGCAGGTAAGTACCCGCGTCTTCGGAGGGCAGACCAGGGGGGTTTTGTAGGGCACCGGGGGGGACACAAGTCCACACAGAAATTTCACCCTCAGCAGCGCGGGGGCGGCCGGGTGCAGTGTCGAAACAGGCGTCGGGTTCGCAATGTTAGTCTATGAGAGATCTCGGGATCTCTTCAGCGCTGCAGGCAGGCAAGGGGGGGGTTCCTCGGGGAAACCTCCACTTGGGCAAGGGAGAGGGACTCCTGGGGGTCATTTCTCCAGTGAAAGTCCGGTCCTTCAGGTCCTGGGGGCTGCGGGTGCAGGGTCTCTCCCAGGCGTCGGGACTTTAGGTTCAAAGAGTCGCGGTCAGGGGAAGCCTCGGGATTCCCTCTGCAGGCGGCGCTGTGGGGGCTCAGGGGGGACAGGTTTTGGTACTCACAGTATCAGAGTAGTCCTGGGGTCCCTCCTGAGGTGTCGGATCTCCACCAGCCGAGTCGGGGTCGCCGGGTGCAGTGTTGCAAGTCTCACGCTTCTTGCGGGGAGCTTGCAGGGTTCTTTAAAGCTGCTGGAAACAAAGTTGCAGCTTTTCTTGGAGCAGGTCCGCTGTCCTCGGGAGTTTCTTGTCTTTTCGAAGCAGGGGCAGTCCTCAGAGGATGTCGAGGTCGCTGGTCCCTTTGGAAGGCGTCGCTGGAGCAGGATCTTTGGAAGGCAGGAGACAGGCCGGTGAGTTTCTGGAGCCAAGGCAGTTGTCGTCTTCTGGTCTTCCGCTGCAGGGGTTTTCAGCTAGGCAGTCCTTCTTCTTGTAGTTGCAGGAATCTAATTTTCTAGGGTTCAGGGTAGCCCTTAAATACTAAATTTAAGGGCGTGTTTAGGTCTGGGGGGTTAGTAGCCAATGGCTACTAGCCCTGAGGGTGGGTACACCCTCGTTGTGCCTCCTCCCAAGGGGAGGGGGTCACAATCCTAACCCTATTGGGGGAATCCTCCATCTGCAAGATGGAGGATTTCTAAAAGTTAGAGTCACTTCAGCTCAGGACACCTTAGGGGCTGTCCTGACTGGCCAGTGACTCCTCCTTGTTATTCTCATTATTTTCTCCGGCCTTGCCGCCAAAAGTGGGGCCTGGCCGGAGGGGGCGGGCAACTCCACTAGCTGGAGTGTCCTGCTGGGTTGGCACAAAGGAGGTGAGCCTTTGAGGCTCACCGCCAGGTGTGACAATTCCTGCCTGGGGGAGGTGTTAGCATCTCCACCCAGTGCAGGCTTTGTTACTGGCCTCAGAGTGACAAAGGCACTCTCCCCATGGGGCCAGCAACATGTCTCGGTTTGTGGCAGGCTGCTAAAACTAGTCAGCCTACACAGATAGTCGGTTAAGTTTCAGGGGGCACCTCTAAGGTGCCCTCTGGGGTGTATTTTACAATAAAATGTACACTGGCATCAGTGTGCATTTATTGTGCTGAGAAGTTTGATACCAAACTTCCCAGTTTTCAGTGTAGCCATTATGGTGCTGTGGAGTTCGTGTTTGACAAACTCCCAGACCATATACTCTTATGGCTACCCTGCACTTACAATGTCTAAGGTTTTGGTTAGACACTGTAGGGGTACCATGCTCATGCACTGGTACCCTCACCTATGGTATAGTGCACCCTGCCTTAGGGCTGTAAGGCCTGCTAGAGGGGTGTCTTACCTATACTGCATAGGCAGTGAGAGGCTGGCATGGCACCCTGAGGGGAGTGCCATGTCGACTTACTCGTTTTGTTCTCACTAGCACACACAAGCTGGCAAGCAGTGTGTCTGTGCTGAGTGAGAGGTCTCCAGGGTGGCATAAGACATGCTGCAGCCCTTAGAGACCTTCCTTGGCATCAGGGCCCTTGGTACTAGAAGTACCAGTTACAAGGGACTTATCTGGATGCCAGGGTCTGCCAATTGTGGATACAAAAGTACAGGTTAGGGAAAGAACACTGGTGCTGGGGCCTGGTTAGCAGGCCTCAGCACACTTTCAATTGTAAACATAGCATCAGCAAAGGCAAAAAGTCAGGGGGCAACCATGCCAAGGAGGCATTTCCTTACACAACCCCCCCCCAAACGAAAGAGGATGAGACTAACCTTTCCCAAGAGAGTCTTCATTTTCTAAGTGGAAGAACCTGGAAAGACCATCTGCATTGGCATGGGCAGTCCCAGGTCTGTGTTCCACTATAAAGTCCATTCCCTGTAGGGAGATGGACCACCTCAACAGTTTAGGATTTTCACCTTTCATTTGCATCAGCCATTTGAGAGGTCTGTGGTCAGTTTGAACTAGGAAGTGAGTCCCAAAGAGGTATGGTCTCAGCTTCTTCAGGGACCAAACCACAGCAAAGGCCTCCCTCTCAATGGCACTCCAACGCTGCTCCCTGGGGAGTAACCTCCTGCTAATGAAAGCAACAGGCTGGTCAAGGCCATCATCATTTGTTTGGGACAAAACTGCCCCTATCCCATGTTCAGAGGCATCAGTCTGCACAATGAACTGCTTAGAATAATCTGGAGCTTTGAGAACTGGTGCTGAGCACATTGCTTGTTTCAGGGTGTCAAAAGCCTGTTGGCATTCCACAGTCCAGTTCACTTTCTTGGGCATTTTCTTGGAGGTGAGTTCAGTGAGGGCTGTCACAATGGATCCATATCCCTTCACAAACCTCCTGTAATATCCAGTCAAGCCAAGGAATGCCCTGACTTGAGTCTGGGTTTTTGGAGCTACCCAGTCCAGAATAGTCTGGATCTTGGGTTGGAGTGGCTGAACTTGGCCTCCACCTACAAGGTGTCCCAAGTAAACCACAGTTCCCTGCCCTATCTGGCATTTGGATGCCTTGATAGAGAGGCCTGCAGATTGCAGAGCCTTCAAAACCTTCCTCAGGTGGACCAGGTGATCCTGCCAGGTGGAGCTAAAGACAGCAATATCATCAAGATAAGCTGTGCTAAAGGACTCCAAGCCAGCAAGGACTTGATTCACCAACCTTTGGAAGGTGGCAGGGGCATTCTTTAAACCAAAGGGCATAACAGTAAACTGATAATGCCCATCAGGTGTGGAGAATGCTGTCTCTTCTTTTGCTCCAGGTGCCATTTTTATTTGCCAGTACCCTGCTGTCAAGTCAAAGGTACTTAGAAATTTGGCAGCACCTAATTTATCAATGAGCTCATCAGCTCTTGGAATTGGATGGGCATCTGTCTTGGTGACAGAATTGAGCCCTCTGTAGTCCACACAAAACCTCATCTCTTTCTTTCCATCTTTGGTGTGAGGTTTGGGGACTAAGACCACTGGGCTAGCCCAGGGGCTGTCAGAGCGCTCAATTACTCCCAATTCCAGCATCTTGTGGACTTCCACCTTGATGCTTTCCTTAACATGGTCAGACTGTCTAAAGATTTTGTTCTTGACAGGCATGCTGTCTCCTGTGTCCACATCATGGGTACACAGGTGTGTCTGACCAGGGGTTAAGGAGAAGAGTTCAGGAAACTGTTGTAGGACTCTCCTACAATCAGCTTGCTGTTGGCCAGAGAGGGTGTCTGAGTAGATCACTCCATCTACTGTACCATCTTTTGGGTCTGATGACAGAAGATCAGGGAGAGGTTCACTCTCTGCCTCCTGATCCTCATCTGTTACCATCAACAGATTGACATCAGCCCTGTCGTGGAAGAGCTTAAGGCGGTTTACATGGATCACCCTCTTGGGGCTCCTGCTTGTGCCCAGGTCCACCAAGTAGGTGACCTGACTCTTCCTCTCTAGTACTGGGTAAGGGCCACTCCATTTGTCCTGGAGTGCCCTGGGAGCCACAGGCTCCAGAACCCAGACTTTCTGCCCTGGTTGGAACTCAACCAGTGCAGCCTTTTGGTCATACCAAAACTTCTGGAGCTGTTGGCTGGCCTCAAGGTTTTTGGTTGCCTTTTCCATGTACTCTGCCATTCTAGAGCGAAGGCCAAGTACATAGTCCACTATGTCCTGTTTAGGCTCATGGAGAGGTCTCTCCCAGCCTTCTTTAACAAGGGCAAGTGGTCCCCTTACAGGATGACCAAACAGAAGTTCAAAGGGTGAGAATCCTACTCCCTTCTGTGGCACCTCTCTGTAAGCGAAAAGCAGACATGGCAAGAGGACATCCCATCTCCTTTTGAGCTTTTCTGGGAGCCCCATGATCATGCCTTTTAATGTCTTGTTGAATCTCTCAACCAAGCCATTAGTTTGTGGATGGTATGGTGTAGTGAATTTATAAGTCACTCCACACTCATTCCACATGTGCTTTAGGTATGCTGACATGAAGTTGGTACCTCTGTCAGACACCACCTCCTTAGGGAAACCCACTCTGGTAAAGATACCAATGAGGGCCTTGGCTACTGCAGGGGCAGTAGTCGACCTAAGGGGAATAGCTTCAGGATACCTGGTAGCATGATCCACTACTACCAGGATATACATATTTCCTGAGGCTGTGGGAGGTTCTAGTGGACCAACTATGTCCACACCCACTCTTTCAAAGGGCACCCCCACCACAGGAAGTGGAATGAGGGGGGCCTTTGGATACCCACCTGTCTTACCACTGGCTTGACAGGTGGGGCAGGAGAGGCAAAACTCCTTAACCATGTTGGACATATTGGGCCAGTAGAAGTGGTTGACTAACCTCTCCCACGTCTTGGTTTGTCCCAAATGTCCAGCAAGGGGAATGTCATGGGCCAATGTTAGGATGAACTTCCTGAACAGCTGAGGCACTACCACTCTCCTAGTGGCACCAGGTTTGGGGTCTCTGGCCTCAGTGTACAGGAGTCCATCTTCCCAATAGACCCTATGCGTTCCATTTTTCTTGCCTTTGGACTCTTCAGCAGCTTGCTGCCTAAGGCCTTCAAGAGAGGGACAGGTTTCTTGTCCCTTACACAGCTCCTCCCTTGAGGGTCCCCCTGGGCCTAAGAGCTCAACCTGATAAGGTTCAAGCTCCAAAGGCTCAGTTCCCTCAGAGGGCAGAACTTCTTCCTGAGAAGAGAGGTTCCCTTTCTTTTGCTGTGTTGCAGTTGGTTTCCCAGCTGACTTTCCTGTTCTCTTGGTAGGCTGGGCCATTCTTCCAGACTCCAGCTCTACTTGTTCACCCTGTGCCTTGCATTGTGCTCTTGTTTTCACACACACCAGTTCAGGGATACCCAGCATTGCTGCATGGGTTTTTAGTTCTACCTCAGCCCATGCTGAGGACTCCAGGTCATTTCCAAGCAGACAGTCCACTGGGATATTTGAGGAGACCACCACCTGTTTCAGGCCATTGACCCCTCCCCATTCTAAAGTAACCATTGCCATGGGATGTACTTTTCTCTGATTGTCAGCGTTGGTGACTGTGTAAGTTTTTCCAGTCAGGTATTGGCCAGGGGAAACCAGTTTCTCTGTCACCATGGTGACACTGGCACCTGTATCCCTCAGGCCCTCTATTCTAGTCCCATTAATTAAGAGTTGCTGTCTGTATTTTTGCATGTTAGGCGGCCAGACAGCTAGTGTGGCTAAATCCACCCCACCCTCAGAAACTAGAGTAGCTTCAGTGTGGACCCTGATTTGCTCTGGGCACACTGTTGATCCCACTTGGAGACTAGCCATACCAGTGTTACCTGGATGGGAGTTTGGAGTGGAACCTTTCTTGGGACAGGCCTTGTCTCCAGTTTGGTGTCCATGCTGTTTACAGCTATGACACCAGGCCTTTTTGGGATCAAAGTTTTTACCCTTGTACCCATTGTTTTGTGAAGAGGCTCTGGGCCCACCCTCCTGTGCAGGTTTTTGGGGGCCTGTAGAAGACTCTTTACTATTTTTAGTTTTGGTTGTCTCATCACTCTTCCCCTGGGGAGTCTTTGTGACCCCTTTCTTTTGGTCACCCCCTGTTGAAGTCTTGGACACCCTTGTCTTGACCCAATGGTCCGCCTTCTTTCCCAATTCTTGGGGAGAAATTGGTCCTAGGTCTACCAGATGCTGATGCAGTTTATCATTGAAACAATTACTTAACAGGTGTTCTTTCACAAATAAATTGTACAGCCCATCATAATTACTTACACCACTGCCTTGAATCCAACCATCTAGTGTTTTCACTGAGTAGTCAACAAAGTCAACCCAGGTCTGGCTCGAGGATTTTTGAGCCCCCCTGAACCTAATCCTGTACTCCTCAGTGGAGAATCCAAAGCCCTCAATCAGGGTACCCTTCATGAGGTCATAAGATTCTGCATCTTGTCCAGAGAGTGTGAGGAGTCTATCCCTACACTTTCCTGTGAACATTTCCCAAAGGAGAGCACCCCAGTGAGATCTGTTCACTTTTCTGGTTACACAAGCCCTCTCAAAAGCTGTGAACCATTTGGTGATGTCATCACCATCTTCATATTTAGTTACAATCCCTTTAGGGATTTTCAACATGTCAGGAGAATCTCTGACCCTATTTATGTTGCTGCCACCATTGATGGGTCCTAGGCCCATCTCTTGTCTTTCCCTCTCTATGGCTAGGATCTGTCTTTCCAAAGCCAATCTTTTGGCCATCCTGGCTAACTGGATGTCCTCTTCACTGGGGCTATCCTCAGTGATTTCAGAGGTGTTGGTCTCTCCTGTGAGGGAACCAGCATCTCTGACTATTATTTTAGGAGTCAGGGTTTGAGGGACCCTGTTCTCCCTAGATAGGACTGGTAGGGGGGAATTTTCCTCCAAGTCACTATCCTCTTCCTCTGAGTTGCCACCCTCAGAGGGGTTGGCCTTTTCAAACTCTGCCAAAAGCTCCTGGAGCTGTATTTTGGTAGGTTTGGGGCCCATTGTTATTTTCTTTATTTTACAGAGTGACCTTAGCTCCCTCATCTTAAGATGGAGGTAAGGTGTGGTGTCGAGTTCCACCACAGTCACATCTGTGCTAGACATTTTGCTTCTAAAAGTTGGAATACTTTTTAAGAATCTACAACTGGTTCTAGAATCTAATTCAAACTTTTACAAACTTTTAAACTCTAAAAGAAATGCTAAACAGGATCTAACACAAGGCCCTAGCAGGTCTTTTAAGAATTTAGAAAACTTTTCAAATTGCAAAAATCAATTTCTAATGACAATTTTGGAATTTGTCGTGTGATCAGGTATTGGCTGAGTAGTCCAGCAAATGCAAAGTCTTGTACCCCACCGCTGATCCACCAATGTAGGAAGTTGGCTCTGTATGTGCTACTTCAAAGTAAGGAATAGCATGCACAGAGTCCAAGGGTTCCCCTTAGAGGTAAAATAGTGGTAAAAATAGATAATACTAATGCTCTATTTTGTGGTAGTGTGGTCGAGCAGTAGGCTTATCCAAGGAGTAGTGTTAAGCATTTGTTGTACATACACATAGACAATAAATGAGGTACACACACTCAGAGACAAATCCAGCCAATAGGTTTTGTTATAGAAAAATATCTTTTCTTAGTTTATTTTAAGAACCACAGGTTCAAATTCTACATGTAATATCTCATTCGAAAGGTATTGCAGGTAAGTACTTTAGGAACTTCAAATCATCAAAATTGCATGTATACTTTTCAAGTTATTCACAAATAGCTGTTTTAAAAGTAGACACTTAGTGCAATTTTCACAGTTCCTAGGGGAGGTAAGTATTTGTTAGGTTAACCAGGTAAGTAAGACACTTACAGGGCTTAGTTCTTGGTCCAAGGTAGCCCACCGTTGGGGGTTCAGAGCAACCCCAAAGTCACCACACCAGCAGCTCAGGGCCGGTCAGGTGCAGAGTTCAAAGTGGTGCCCAAAACACATAGGCTAGAATGGAGAGAAGGGGGTGCCCCGGTTCCGGTCTGCTTGCAGGTAAGTACCCGCGTCTTCGGAGGGCAGACCAGGGGGGTTTTGTAGGGCACCGGGGGGGACACAAGTCCACACAGAAATTTCACCCTCAGCAGCGCGGGGGCGGCCGGGTGCAGTGTCGAAACAGGCGTCGGGTTCGCAATGTTAGTCTATGAGAGATCTCGGGATCTCTTCAGCGCTGCAGGCAGGCAAGGGGGGGGTTCCTCGGGGAAACCTCCACTTGGGCAAGGGAGAGGGACTCCTGGGGGTCACTTCTCCAGTGAAAGTCCGGTCCTTCAGGTCCTGGGGGCTGCGGGTGCAGGGTCTCTCCCAGGCGTCGGGACTTTAGGTTCAAAGAGTCGCGGTCAGGGGAAGCCTCGGGATTCCCTCTGCAGGCGGCGCTGTGGGGGCTCAGGGGGGACAGGTTTTGGTACTCACAGTATCAGAGTAGTCCTGGGGTCCCTCCTGAGGTGTCGGATCTCCACCAGCCGAGTCGGGGTCGCCGGGTGCAGTGTTGCAAGTCTCACGCTTCTTGCGGGGAGCTTGCAGGGTTCTTTAAAGCTGCTGGAAACAAAGTTGCAGCTTTTCTTGGAGCAGGTCCGCTGTCCTCGGGAGTTTCTTGTCTTTTCGAAGCAGGGGCAGTCCTCAGAGGATGTCGAGGTCGCTGGTCCCTTTGGAAGGCGTCGCTGGAGCAGGATCTTTGGAAGGCAGGAGACAGGCCGGTGAGTTTCTGGAGCCAAGGCAGTTGTCGTCTTCTGGTCTTCCGCTGCAGGGGTTTTCAGCTAGGCAGTCCTTCTTCTTGTAGTTGCAGGAATCTAATTTTCTAGGGTTCAGGGTAGCCCTTAAATACTAAATTTAAGGGCGTGTTTAGGTCTGGGGGGTTAGTAGCCAATGGCTACTAGCCCTGAGGGTGGGTACACCCTCGTTGTGCCTCCTCCCAAGGGGAGGGGGTCACAATCCTAACCCTATTGGGGGAATCCTCCATCTGCAAGATGGAGGATTTCTAAAAGTTAGAGTCACTTCAGCTCAGGACACCTTAGGGGCTGTCCTGACTGGCCAGTGACTCCTCCTTGTTATTCTCATTATTTTCTCCGGCCTTGCCGCCAAAAGTGGGGCCTGGCCGGAGGGGGCGGGCAACTCCACTAGCTGGAGTGTCCTGCTGGGTTGGCACAAAGGAGGTGAGCCTTTGAGGCTCACCGCCAGGTGTGACAATTCCTGCCTGGGGGAGGTGTTAGCATCTCCACCCAGTGCAGGCTTTGTTACTGGCCTCAGAGTGACAAAGGCACTCTCCCCATGGGGCCAGCAACATGTCTCGGTTTGTGGCAGGCTGCTAAAACTAGTCAGCCTACACAGATAGTCGGTTAAGTTTCAGGGGGCACCTCTAAGGTGCCCTCTGGGGTGTATTTTACAATAAAATGTACACTGGCATCAGTGTGCATTTATTGTGCTGAGAAGTTTGATACCAAACTTCCCAGTTTTCAGTGTAGCCATTATGGTGCTGTGGAGTTCGTGTTTGACAAACTCCCAGACCATATACTCTTATGGCTACCCTGCACTTACAATGTCTAAGGTTTTGGTTAGACACTGTAGGGGTACCATGCTCATGCACTGGTACCCTCACCTATGGTATAGTGCACCCTGCCTTAGGGCTGTAAGGCCTGCTAGAGGGGTGTCTTACCTATACTGCATAGGCAGTGAGAGGCTGGCATGGCACCCTGAGGGGAGTGCCATGTCGACTTACTCGTTTTGTTCTCACTAGCACACACAAGCTGGCAAGCAGTGTGTCTGTGCTGAGTGAGAGGTCTCCAGGGTGGCATAAGACATGCTGCAGCCCTTAGAGACCTTCCTTGGCATCAGGGCCCTTGGTACTAGAAGTACCAGTTACAAGGGACTTATCTGGATGCCAGGGTCTGCCAATTGTGGATACAAAAGTACAGGTTAGGGAAAGAACACTGGTGCTGGGGCCTGGTTAGCAGGCCTCAGCACACTTTCAATTGTAAACATAGCATCAGCAAAGGCAAAAAGTCAGGGGGCAACCATGCCAAGGAGGCATTTCCTTACAAAGAGCTACAAGATTGATAAAGGAGATTCTTTTACCCTTTGTGGCTTTTTTCTCTTATCCGAGACCCTCTTAAGAAAATACTTGACACCTTTATACATATATCTGTGCAGGGTGGAATCGTGCCATCTGGGTCGGCCTTTCTTTGGCAATCAAGGGAACTAAACAGACCTTCTCTGTGTCCAGAGCTAGACAGGCTGCATCATCAATGACTCCTTAGATTTTGTAATGACACAGATCTTTCCTAGGACCTAAAATAGGAGCTTTATAAGTGCCTTGAAAATGTGGCTCTCAGGCAGAGCTTGGCAGCATGGACTACAGCCATCCAGTATTGCGACTAGTCCTTTAAAGTGCTGTACTTTTTTCTGGAGATCCAGTAAAGTTAAAAAAAGTATTTTTTTTTTATGGCGCATTTTCCTTTTCACCCTCCACAGTTATATCAATATAAAGACAAATTGAATTACCAGAAGTTGCCTTGTTGGGGCAGCATTGATTAGGACAACTCCTTTAGTTGCCAATTAAAATGATTTTTAACAGTCTTATCTTCTTATCAGTGTTTAAGAGGTTTGAATATCCTGACTTGGAGTACTCCATTGAAGAGGCTTTGTGCGGCATTAAGCAAGGAGAAATTAGCGAATTGATGCTTATGACTCATTGCAATTAGCAGCTGAAAATAATTACAATTAAAAAAAAAGTTTAGAGGAAACTATTCTAACTTCTTTAGAAATTCCCTTCTCTGGTCAGTTCTACGAACGTGGGGGCCTGGCCAGGGAGGTGCGATTGGCCAGAGGTTAGCCCAAGGTGGCGGGCGTGGAGGACCCCTGGCAACAGCCCAGGGGTTCTGCTGTGGACTTAGGGGGACAGATTGAGGTCCAACTGGACAGGTCGCCCAGAAGTCGTGTCCCCCCCTGGCCTTGTACTGGAAGTACCTGTGGGCCTGTGGCCGGATGGGCCCTGTAGCCCCCGGGAACCGATGCAGGGGGCGTGAACCTTCTGCCCGGCCTCAAAAGAGTGACGCGTGTTGAAGGCCGGGGCCTGGAGAATGTTGGGGTGTGCGTCCTGGTGGCCGTCCCCCCGGCCGGGTACCATAGTGTAGGGGCGGGCCCCAGGGGAGTGCAGCCGAGTTGAGATTCGGACGGCTGGTGTTGGTCCCCTGGGCTCCAGACTGGTGTTAGTTGCTGAGGGCGTTTGACCGACGCTGTCTAGGCCTGTTATCCTCCCCCCCTGTGGCCTGGGGGAGATGAAACCACCACTGGCGCAGGTGAAGATGGATCAATACGCGATCCTCATCTCCGCTGCGAACAACACCGCTGGAGAGGCAGGTTCTTCCCCAGGGCCCCCGTGCCACAACCGGACCTCGGTGCCATCCTTGAGGCAATCCAGGACTCAAGGGAAGCTGTGGAACACAAGGTTGATGAACTCCGAATAGACCTCTCACTGATCCAGCAGGACTTGCGGGGAGTGATGGGGAGGGTCACTGAGGTTGAGAAGCACATTTCTACAATGGAGGACAAGCTGGCTGCCCTTAAAAACCAAGTCTTGAAACTTACATCTTCGGTGGCTATGCTGCACGAATGAGCGGAAGATGTGGAGAACTGGGAGTGCCACAATAATTTGCCTGGTGGGCCTACCAGAGAATTTGGATGATCCTCATCTAGTCATGGCCCCTGAGAGGTGGTTTCGCACCTGGGTGCCTGCAGATAAACTATTCTCCCCATTCATCATAGAACGAGCATATTGCTGCCTGGCGCCTCAGCCGCCTGTTGGCATTCCACCCCGCCTTGTAATCCTGAAGATCCTGAATTTTAGGGACCGTGATGCAATCTTGCACGAAGGCAGGGTCCAACCGGATCTCCGGTACCAGAACTCTAAAATATTGATCTTTCCAGATTACTCTAGGGCAGTGCAGCAAAAGTGCAGGTCCTTTGAGGCTGTTAAACAGAAACTGCGAGCACTGAATCTCTGATACATGCTGCTCTTCCCGGTCCGCCTGAAAATAATCTTTCATCCAACACGTATCTCTTTGACACTCTGGAGCAGGCGTGGGAATGGGCGGCAGAAAAACACACCTTATGGACCCTGGAGCTGAGGGGTGGGCTGGCGAGAGGTTCTGGATACCCTCTGAGGACCCCCTTGCTGGCCTGATCACAGAAGAAGTGCTCCAGCTTGCGGAAGTCGCATGCTGGTGGTGGAGAGCGGAATGGACACCTAGAGGCCTCGCCGTCACGTGAGGTGCGGTCGGAGACGGGCATGGATGCTGCCTTGGTGGCCTCCCCAACCCTCTTTGGCTCAACTGAGGAAATGCCGGTTCCCTCGGACAGATCACGGGCGCTGTGGGCTGGACTGGGGAAGGATGGCCCAGTGACTGGGGCCTGGGCTGGACTGTGCGGCGGCCACTAGAGCTGCTGGACCTGAGGCGGCTTCATGGTCTGGGTGTCCGGAACTGCTTTTTGCTGTTTCATCTGCTGCTGTCAGGCGACACATCTGTATCTAAGACATTTCTTAGCTGCGAGGACCCCCACAAGTGAGATGTTCTAGCTTGCTGGTTTGCCAGATGTATTGGGAAGGGGCGACAGATACTTCAGGGGGTAGAAGTATGGGGTGGTGGGGTGTTGGGAGGAGTTTATGGAGAGTTGTGTTGTGTTGCTATGTTTGTGTTAACCGTTAGTTTGCCAGGTTAGCTGCATTCACAGTGAGTGCCATATGTGACAACATGTTGACCTGTCTGCCTGTGGGATCCCATGCGCTCAGCGGGCTTGCTCTCATGGGGGAGCTTGGCTGAGTTCCCCACTTATATACAATCTAATACCATGCCTACCATACTCTCTTGGAAAGTCAACGGTCTGTTAGACCTTATTAAGAGATCAGCCAACCTGCGATCTATCAAAAGGTATTGCCGTGGTGTCGGTCTCCTGCAGGAGACCCACCTGGTGGCTACCCAGTGTGCATTTCTAGGTTGTTTTGGCTGTGACCGGGTGTACCATGCTGTATTCTCCAGGGAGCCCTCATGCTCCATAGGTCAGTGCCCATGTCGGTAGCCAAGATCCACGCTGACAACCAGGGGAGGTATGTTGGCGTGGAGGGCTGTCTGGCCGGCAGGCAGGTCAACCTGGTCTCCTGCTGTGTCCCTCCACAGCTGCTACAGCCCATTCTGGCAGGGCAGCAGTCCTTACTGCTGTCCCTCCCTCAGGGTACTGTCCCTTGCCCTGGCCGGTGGTCCGGAGCGACATGCTTGTCGGCCTGGGCGGACTCCCCGGCCTATGCGATACATGGCATTCTTGGCACCCGCAACTGAAAGCTTTCACCCACCAATCCGTGGCCCATCATACAGAGGTGCGGATAGACCTGATATGGTCCCGGCAGTGGACCTCCTGGCCTTGACTTTGGTCCAGATTCTTGCCTGCTGTATCTCTGATCATGCTCCCAACCTGGTGAGTTGTGGTGTCCCCTTACAAACCCAGTGCCCGATGTGGCACTTTAGTGCATGGTACTTGAAAGATCCTGAGTGTGTTGATTTCATAGGCCAAGAACTAAGAAACTATTTCAGCAAGAATTCTGGGTCAGTGGCAGCAGCGATGACCCTCTGGGTGGCCAGCAAGCTCTCCTTGAGGGGAGTTATCAAAGGATACGTCAGTTGGTGAGAGGCCTAGCAAGCTCAGCAGATAACTGGGTAGGAGAGCAGAATAGTGGACCCGGAGCATCGGGTTCGGCGGTCAGATGGGGAGAGCTGGGTAGACAGCTGACGCTCCTACGTACGGAGTTCTGGCAGGTGTCTCTTGCGGAGGCTTGACTGTGCTGGCAGGCCCCGATGCAGAAGGTATATGAACTAGGTGACAAGACCGGGAAGCTGCTATATTGGTTGGCGACCTGCGATGTCTCAGCCCAGGTGGTACTGCTTATCAGGGACTGGGTGGGTTCCATACAGGAGGAGCTACAGGTGATCGTTTACACTTTTGCCTCCTACTATAAAGATCTTGATGCACAGGTCCCCCAACCCCCAGAGGAACAAGAAAACACAATTTTGAGGGATATTTCACTGCCCTCCATTACAACCTCTTTGGCTAAAGAATTAGATCTACCTCTGACAGAAGAGGAGGTGGAAGACGCCATCTCAGGTCTTCAGTTTGGGAAAACCCTTGGCCCTGACGGGTATCCCATTGAATATTGTAAGAGGTTCCGCTCACACCTGGTGCCCCACATGCTGAACGCTTATAAAGAGGCGCTCCAATGTAGTTCCTTTCCCCCAGGCCTTGCCTGAGTCAGGATCGTTGTCATATCCAAGGGTGACCTACCCCAGGACCAATTTTCATTATATCGCCCCATTTCACTGATCAATGCAGATTTTAAAATATATGCAAAGATTCTGGTGACCCGATTGGCCCGCACGTTGCCCTATTGGATCCACCCAGATCAGTACAGATTTATGCCGGGCAGGAGCACGCATCATTGTATACAACGGTTCCAGGTGGTGCTTTCGCAGAAGGAGAGACTGGAGGGTGGGTTGCCACTCCTTCTGGTAGACTTCCACAAGGATTTTGATACTGTGGCCTGGAACTTCCTTGAAGATGTCCTGGTGTGAATGGGCTCTGGCCTAACATTTAGGAAAATGGTCCACTTTCTTTACCATGACCAGTCGGCGCAGGTGCGGGTCAATGGCATTTTGTCAGACCCCTTTCCGATTCAATGTATGAAGCATCAGGGACTCCCCCTCTCCCACCTGCTATTTGCTCTGGCCATCGAGCCGCTGGCCTGCCTTTTGTGTTGTGTCCCACTTACCAGTGGCTGGAGGTGGGGGATCGGCCATGAGGATTGTGTTTCCCTACATGCTGACGACATCCTAGTGTTACTGGTGGAGCCCCAGAGCTCTGGGCCCCATTGTCTTGAGCTTTTGGCGCTATATGGTGAGGACTGGGGGCTGCAGCTGAATCCTAGGAAGTTGCTACTGGTGGAGGTACAAGGTGGTGCGGGAGGCAGTGTCTGGTACCCTTGATATCCTGGTGAGGCAAAACGCATTTAAATACTTGAGAATTCATCTCTCCCTGCTCCAAGATCTGGCTTGGCAAGTAAACTTTCTGCTGCTATCCCAGGCCCTAGTTGAGGACCTGACCTGCTGGCGTCAACTGCCACTGAACCTATTAGGCTGCAATGCTCTCTTCAAAATGATCTGTCTTCCTCACTATTTGTATGTCCTGACAAACTTCCCGTACTCAGTGCCTCGCGCCTGGTTCCTGTCCCTAACCTCCAATCTCACCTCCTTTATATGGGCAGGAGGGTGACAGAGTGGCTTTTTGCACTGCAAGGAAATCTCCCTAAGAGGGTCGACTGGGGATACCAGACATCTACATATATTATCTGGCTGCCCAATTAGTACCGGTCAACAAATGGTTCACTGGTGGGTGGAATGACCTGGCTTATCGCCTGCAGCTCTACCACCTGGGATTCGACGGCCTATTGGATTTGCTGTACAGTGGTCCAATTCCACAGGTCACCCCTAACTTCACGCAGGTG
The DNA here is from genome assembly GCF_031143425.1 of Pleurodeles waltl. Classification (NCBI taxonomy): domain Eukaryota; kingdom Metazoa; phylum Chordata; class Amphibia; order Caudata; family Salamandridae; genus Pleurodeles; species Pleurodeles waltl. The sequence goes on along the minus strand of NC_090443.1, from coordinate 609,367,633 downwards.
GCAGTGCGGTGTTGGTGGACGGCCCTATGACTGAAAGGGTGGAACTGGCGCCTTACTAAGCTAATGCCTTTATGGCAGGGCATGTTGTTGCAAAAGGTGTACCAGCTAGGGGGCTTTAGGCAGTGGGACAACATTGGGTTTACTTACCTGAGGGATGTGCATGATGGTGACCGCCTGATGTCTTTCCAGCAGTTGAGGGACCACTATTCCCTGGCCAATATCCAGTACTTTTGCTTCCTCCAGCTGCGCACGCCCTACAGACCCACCTGCCATTTGATGTGTCCCTTCCGGAATATATCCGGGCAAAACTTCTCATGGGTCACCTGGGGAAGGGAGCCATTACTCAAATGTATAGTTCATTGCTTACTAATGTCCCTGACGGCCTTGCCAGGCTGCGAGACAGTTGGATGTCCTGGGTGGGAGAGCTAGATGAGGACGACTGGAGGGAGGCATACCTTGCACCTAGATAATTGGCTATATCCACACCCCTACGGATGGTACAGATAAATTACTTCCATATAACGTATTTGTCCCTATTGCGCTTACAATGCATATGTCTGGCGACCCTACTGGCTGTCTGCGATGTTGTCACCTGGAGGCGCACCTTTTGCACATGGCCTGGGAGTGCCTGGGGGTGCGTCCCTTTTGGGAGATAGTGAAGCTGGAGATTTCTGAGGTTCTAGGGCATCTGATTGAGCTGACTGTTAAAATGGCGCTGCTGGGGCTTCTGGAGAAATTGGTGGGGGGGACAATAGCTGATCGAACCTTTGTGGGAACTGCATGCCTAGTGGCCAAAAGAGACATTGCACCATTATGGAGAAGCCCTGTGGCACCATCTGTGTCTAAATGGCGAGCTGGGGTTGACTGGTTCTCTCAACTTGAAAAGCCGATATATGAAGCATGTGGTTGCCCTCAGAAATATGAGAAAATCTGGGAGAAATGGCGGGCTCATCATGGGTTGCCCCTCTGAGTGGAATGATTTTGTTTATGTGTGGGAAGTGGGGATTGTAGTCAATTGAAATGATCCGTTTCAACTGATTAAACTATGTGCTCACTGTCTTGTTTTACTTCCAAATGAATGTCTTGTTTACTTCCAAATTAAATAAAATTGGTTATTAAAAGAAAAGCTGGCAATTTCTAATCACATGATGCCCCCAGAGCAGACCTTGGGTAAATCCACTGAATGTGCCCACTTATAGAACCATACTTTTTCTCAAACTATTTTGGACCACATCATGCTTTCAGCAAATACATGATCACCATGGAATATTTGGAGCATGCCTTTAACCTCACACACTAAACGTAATGCTTCCAACAGAGACCACACTACAAACTCACCCCCCCAATCATGTGCCAAGAGGGCTTCCTAGTCACCCCATAACCAGCAGATCATTCAGCAGCATTGATGGGCCTGCTCTGTGGATTGTGGTGTACAATCAGAGTCATGTTGTCAACATTTGCAAGGCAAATATTAAAATCCTGAGAACTAGCCTATTAGGACTTGCCTGGATTTTATAGTAGTGATATTTTTTGCCAAGACAAGGAGGGTGGCTCCACTGTGGTGTGGCAGGTCTGGATTTACTTTTTGTTGCTCTACTATACACTTGCTCCACCTTAATTACATTGTACGTGCATTGGAGCTGTGGTAAATGGCAGTATTATGTATTTATGAACGAGGGATGTGCTGGCATTTGGGCAGACCATGTTCACATCACAGATCTTTTTTGGTGCAAGTATTTCTACACATATTTGTGGGTGCACCATTCCTAGTGTATGCACCATATTGTGCTGAATATGAAATGTATTCACAAGCGTGTGATAGCAAAACTTATAAATGTGACTGACCATAAATGCGATCAGTGAAAAAGTCCAGATTTTGACACATACTGTAATAATCACATGACGGGGTAGAGTGGGGATAGACTTGTCATTATTATTCTTTTGTGTGAAATACTGTATGGCTAAGTGGTATGTTGACAGAAGTGCTTAATTTGATCAGGTGGTTTTCGGTGCTGGTACTGTATTTTAATTGTCAGCACCAGCACTTATGGCAGTCTGCCACATGATGGCGCTGTCTGACTAATTTAGGGATGAACAAAACAGCTGTTTATTAATTATCACACTGTGTGAGGGTTAGTAGTTGTGCGTATACTGTCATTAGTAGCGCTGGCAGGGGCAAAAGACAGTGCAAGGTGCAGTGGTCTTCTGACAAGGACCCTGCCACTTATGCTTTTTTTTTTTGCTTTGTTTTTACAAATTAAGCACTGGTCAGCAGTAAAAAAAGGCTAGACTACATGCCAATTAAAAGTGATACGTGTTATTCGGGAGTTCCTTTTGTAAACAAATAGGACAACGTGGGATCTATTAGTATAGTATTTAAAAACAATTCAGGGCGGATATTTTAGTAAAATATGGACTGCATAAACTTCACTTATTCCGCTGGGTCGAGCGATGCTTCAGACTGTTTTAAAAAGAAAACTCGCCAGCGAATGGCTTGTAAATGAAAGGCTGCAACATCCTGGTCACAGGCCCCAGCGTCACACGCTGTCCATAACTGTTTACTTTGACTTTAAACAAAGCCTGTAACCTTTGCGACCTAGCAACTAAATATTAACATTCCAGAAGATGCTAAGCGTGACGTAGGAACACCGCGAGCGCGTCCGTAACGTGAGCCGCGCGCTTGGCTGCAGCAGGATAGAGTTCAGCGTGGCTTGGGTTGGCAGTGCTGCCCACATTATTGAGTAATGAGGAAACACAAAGACTGCACAGAAGGCGGGGCATACACAGGACTGGGCAGGAGCCAGCGCTGTGCCCATCCTACTAAACCATGACTTACGTGCTAGGTAAATTGAGAACAACACATGATTTTCCATTAGCAAAGGGATGCACCGGGGCCCGTTACAACGGGAGGAGCTGCTAAATAGTTCACCGAATTACACCATTGGCTGTAGTACCATTACACCTTGCTGTAATTAGCGGCAGTGTTTTCAGTTCCACTAGCTAACAGCTGCTTCTAAAAACACTCCGAAGGAGCAGAATATGTCTCGTTGCCGCCGGTTATTCCTCATCTTTAAAACTTTACAACCAATTAAAACGTTGAAGGTTCACATAGCTGATACTCCTACCATGAAACATTCTGGCTCTTTTCACTCGCTGGTTCTAAATGAACACATTCGGGTCTCATTATCGCCATGGATAATCCTGTTAACCATTCATGGAGGGTGCTATATCGATGTATGTTATGCAAATTACCATTAAAAATATATCTTTTAAACATAATATCCAATTATACAGTTTTACATCTTTCTAATCTAGGCACGTGGACATGGGCCAGTAGCCTAACCGTAAACTATGTAAAGATAAAGAAGTTCCATTGAAATTCATTACAATTATAATTTATCTTCAGTGGCTATTCGGAAGATTGGGCCCTACTGGACCTCCCTTGGGCACTACTGGTCTAAATAGGTGAACCGCTGTGCCACATACAAGCTTTGCATTCGAATCACTATCATATTCACCCAGCACCTCGCTCACTTATACAGCATGGGGGGATCAATGCTCTATGGCATCTTTATGAGATGTATACCTTTAGATGTGTGAGGGGTGAATATTGCTCATTTATTAAATTTGCAGGTCTTTAAGGAAAGGCCCTTTTCTTGAGATCAGGCATTTTGTGTGCAGAGCATCACTCAAAAAGGCAGATATTGCCACATCCAGGCATACTAATGACTGTGCAATACTACCATGATGTAGCGCCAATGATCCACAGAGCCACGTAAGATTCTATTTTGACACTGTGGCCACACTGTTCCACCAGCTCATCAAACCCCATTACCTTAAAATTGGAAATCAGAAAGGCATCTGTGCATACCTACGTACGTTCAGGGTAGGATACGCCCAGATCCAGATCATGAGGGAGGAAGGGCAGTGCATAGTTCGTGCCAGTGCTTGGCACCGGATCCAGATCATGAGGGAGGAAGGGCAGTGCATAGTTCGTGCCAGTGCTTGGCACCGGCATTCATTTTTTCAGGTCAGATCTTATTTTTCATCAGCAGATCTCGACTCATTGCAAAAGTAAAAAAGGCTGAACATGGAGAAAGAAGGAAAACAGTGACAAAGGGAGACTAAAGTGTTGGAAAAAGAACCTCCAAGATTGAGATAAAGCTAAAGGAAATGTTGTTGGTGTGATGAAAATAAGTAAGAGGCATTAAGGGGAATCAAGACTAGGCGACCTTGCTATTCAGCAACTCTAGTATTGGGCGAGACCCGTGGTGAGTTCCTAGGAAGGTTTGGACCCCTTGCACTGATGTGATGTAAAACATTTTTTTTAGATATTAAGCATGGGAGAGAATGACGGGGAGACAGCTAAAATGAAACGTTTGTGGCATGGTCAGTATGGCGAACAACAGTGCAAGCAGGGGAACAAAGCTCATGACATTATTGATCCTATACATATTATGTGGCATTGTCCAAGTAGGAATCTATGAACCAGGATCACGTGTCACACGTACGCAAACGCTAACATGCAGCAAATGGAGTGTTTTTGGGGAGGGGTAAACTGTCCCTTATTCTTTCCGCCAGTTACTATCCTTACAACTTTCAAGCAGCCTTCTCCTGTAAGCAGGACTGTCACCTGGAAGAGCAGCTGAACAAGATATTGACAGGTGCTACCACTATTCTCATTTGGCCTTCAGGGGGCATTGCTCTATCTAATACCACACTGACTGCAAGGTTTAGTTTCAGTGGCCGCCCTGCATTGAAAGGGCAGACACCGAAGTGACACCATTCCAGTTTTGTCCAGTGTAGTCAATATACCCCAGAGTATGCTCTGATCAGAATCTAACCATAGTAGACCATATTTCCTATGCAGCCAACCCCACTAGGGTTTGAACAAACGTATCTTTCTTTTCAGTGGTACTGTGCAGGATTAGCAATAGTCCTAGAGTCTCTCCTTCTAAAATAAGAGGTTCCCTTTGCTGCTCAGCCTCTGCAGGCACCCAGCAGGCTACTGCCATGTCTGCTATGTCTGGGCTGACAGGAGCTGAGGGAACCAACGGGACAGAACCTGTAGGGCTGTGGAGTGCACATCAGTTCTTGCAGTGCTCACTTGACCAGTTCAGTGAGCAGTGGACGATGCGTGATGCATCCCGGAACCTGTAACTTCCATCTGCACCCAAACACTTCCCAGGAGCAGCAAAGCAGGAGATGCATTTGGTCTGATGTTGGTTGACCTTGAAGCTCAGCTCCCGCATGTCTCCTTCCTAACCCCATTAAGCTCTTTCTGTCTCCCGTGGAAGCTTTAGTGTATGTTCAGATTTCCTTTCTCTGCAGAGAATGTCTGGAGAAGTCACAGAGCATTGCCGGGGTCGATGAGGATGGGCTGCAAGCGGCGGCTGAGGGAAGGCGAATGCAAAAAGTGGTCACGCGCGTGCCTAGTGTGGCTCTGTGTGCGCGCGCTTGCATGCGTGCATGGCCCTGCTCGCGCAATATGACTACTGAGGTCTTATTTTTCAATGCGTTGATATTTCTTCAGGCTCCTAGAACACGAAAAGGAGCCTGGAGGGCTACCAAAAAAACTGTCACTGTTTCCATCACCTAAGCAGTATTTGAATCTACCGACAGTAAATGCATGAGTGCTCAATGTTTACACCAAGGTGCGCCAAGCCAGGCTCACTTTATTATTGGCGCAGTACTTCATCAAATAACGTTTTGTGCGATTGTAATCATTCAGTCCAGTCAGTGAAATTTCTGGGGTTCCTAAGTAGCACCACACGGCACACTTCTGTATTCAAGAAACAGCTGTGATGCAACATTCACGTTCACATCTGATAGCAGTAAAAAATGTGCATAAAGTCAATGAATATCCAGTACGAAAAGGAGCCAACAATTACACTTAAAAAACGGGTTGAAAGTTACTAAAAAGGAAATGTCGACGTTTATGACGATATAGTTGTTTATTTATTCATCTGTTTATTTATTAATGCTTTTTTTGTCCAAAGCGCTGTACACAGAGGCAGTACAATTATGGCAGAAAATACAAGTCTATCAAACCAGAGACAATGCTAAAGTGTCGGATTTACAAACAATAAATGCCCCAACCGTCCTCAAGTACAGCAGACTTGAAGACGCACTTTGTTAAAGAACACCACATCTTAATGCAGGAACAGGAAACACGCCAGATTCCGCTCCAGTCGCTTGTCGAATGTGTCTTTACCTTTGACCCTGTCCAGCGCTTCACTGCCTTCGGTGAGAAGCACACAATACAAATATCACGTCCATAGACACACATTTGCATGTTCTTTCAACAAAGCTTGAAAGGTGGCTGAGTTGGAGCGGATCTTGCTTCCTCATCAATGCAGCCAATAATTTAAGTGAAAGAAAGCGCAAAGAGGCGCACGGGGGTCATGGGTTGCATAGCAAAGAAGTAGAAGGGGGAGGGCAGCTAAAAACATAGGGTGAAAACAGAGAAGATGAACAAGGAGCGCAAGGAACAGATAGCATTAGCAATGAAATACAAAAATGTTGAAATATAAATGATAAAGAAAAGGTAACCTGTATAGTTCTTGCAAGTAGGGGGAGTGATGGAAGAGAGGGATGGAAAGGAGGATAGAAGGAGGGCAGCCGAAGTACATCTAAACACATAAGTGGTGTTGTCAAACAATTCGTAAGATAGAAATGTGCATTATGGCACAATAGAGATTTAGAAACTTAGGGGAATATTTACAAGAAAGTGGCCCATCGGACCCGATGTGCCTACTTTTTTGTGTCCCCGTTGCCCCACCCAACAACATCATGGTTGGGCCGTATTTACAATACAGCGCACCATGGTGGTCGTTACCACAACAACGTCAGAATGACTCTGTTGTGGCGCTTTGCTGCACTAGGGTCAAAAATGTTGACACTAGTTCAGCAAAGCACAGAGAGGCCCACTGATTTTAATGGGTGTGTACATTTTAATGCCTGCTTTAAGCAGCCGTTAAAAATGACAGGAAAGAAATGGAGCAGTGAAATCTAGTAAATTTCACTGCAACATTTTTTTCAGGCCTCCCTGGTCAGAACGGCCCTCTTGCATACATTATGCCTGGCACAGGCATAATGTGGCACAAGGGGTCGCAAAGTGGTGCAATGCATGCATTGCGCCACTTTGTAAATCTGGTGCATGGGAAAGGCCACCTTAGCCCTGCCTTAGCTTTAAAAAAATGATGCTAGGGTGGGGCTAAGGTGGTGCAAGGGGCTTGCAACTATGCCCCTTAGAGAGGAGATGTAGCGGGCCAAGAATCTTAAATGGGCAGTTCAAAAAAGGTAGATTAACTTACAAAAATTGCAAGCACATCCAAAACACACCTTAACACGCACTGGCAATGCCAATAGGTTCAGGTGATTTATGATTTGCTTATTTACTTACACTGTTTTCTGTAGCTCCACTTAAGCAAGCGGATTTAGAGTGCTGTACATTAATACAATAGATAGATAATGTGAAGTGATATGGATACAAAGACATCAGGCTCAATAATACTTAATGATATTCTTAATAATGATAATAATTAAATGAAAGTGCAGTCACTGGTAAGTGCAGGCACTCAACTCCTCCTACACGCGCTGTGACTCATCCATCCATTCATTCACCCTCTGACTCATTCTTGCATTCACTTAGTTTTCCATCAACAATAAGACAACTCAAAAAGCATGCCAAGATTAATTAAAAAGGAGCAAATGGAAGTCACCATCACCTAAAAAAGGGCGTAACACAAACCCCAGCAACAACCGCTATGCGGAAGGACCCCCACTTCTGTTCTGGTGAGTGCGTTAAAGTCATTTTCTGGCAAACCTGTGTTTGTGAAAGAGATTCTTGCAGCCGGTGGATGAGCTGCGATGAAGTCTGTCTGCGAAAACGAGGCTAGATTCTGAGTGAACATACAGTTGCTGTGTTTCTTTCAAAATTGCTTTTTTTTCAGAAAGGAGGGCAGCCTCAAAGCCTCCCTTCCATCTGTGAACGGTTTTCTGTCTCTAAGCTGGGCCCTCTGTGCATGCCTGCCAACTCGGTCAGCTGATGCTGCCCACCTACGGTTACCACCTGCCCAGTTTTTAATGTACTGGCTGCTACAAAAAGTAGGAAAATCACTTGAAGTCGACATTTTTGGCTTTTATCAGTACATACATAGAATAGCACTTTAGAATGTGTTCTAGAGCTGCCTTAATGAGCCATGACTGATATGATGTGTGGGCCTTTGTAAAACCTTAAAACATGAAATGAACACGTCTGGTATTTTTCTCTGGAAAAGGTGGCAACTCTACATCCACCACAGGAGTACAAAAGCGGTGTAATAGAGGTAACCATGGTGCAGAAGGGGCCCCAACTCTCCAGGGTCCACCAAGCCTTGAAGGGAGCCACCATTCAGCACAAGTTCAATGAATATCTATGAAATATGGGAGACTTGGGTACCCCTCATGACATTCTGGGGGTAGGGTGGCAATCATTTTGCATAACACCACTGCACCTAAACATGGCAAGCCTATGCTTGCAATAAAACATAAGTAAAAAATTATATCTACTAGTGGATGATCATATTGGAATGATAAATTGCATATTGTCTTTTACACACCAGAAGGATACTTTAATGTGGTACTGATATTCAAATCATTTGGATTTGAATAGCGCCCCCCCTAACGCTGGGCAGCACCACTTTTCTTGCACCCCTTAGCGCCCCCCCTAATGCCACCATGTGTGCGTCATATTTAAACTACGGTGCACCATGGCAGTAGTTAGGGGACTAGCATCAGAATCTTTTACGCTAGTCCAGCGCTTTGCAGTATTAGCGTAAAAAATGTTGACACTAATCTTGCAAAGCACCCAGAGGGCCCACTGTAACCAATGGAAGCCTCCTTTTAATGCCTGCTCTGAGCAGATGTTTAAAGTGCCAGAAAAAACGAAGCAAAGAAATCTGACAGATTTCTTTGCATCATTTTTTTGGCCCCCCCTAACGCGGGGTTGCCCCCTTTGCATACATTATGCCTAGCAGAGGCATAATGTAGCGTAAAGGGTTACAAAGTGGCACAGTGCATGCATTGCGTCTCTTTGTAAATATGGCACAGCGTTTTTGGCCTTCTATTGCCACATTAGTGTAAAAAATTACGCTAATGTGGCATTAGAATGGCACTTCAGCTCTTGGATATGCCTCTATGGCAGTGCTTAATTTGCGCTTGTTGTTTCCGGTGCGGAGCACTGGCACCTATTTTTGAGGGCCGGCGCTTATTTTTCTGCCTCAAGCATTTACTGCGAGAAAAAGACACATATGGGAAAGATGGAGTAATAGAAAAACTAAAAAGCGTCTCAATGGGGAAAAAACAGAAATCCGCAAGAGGGAGCTGAAGGGGCAGAGAGTGCCTGTAAATGGATTGAAGAGGCCCGAGATGGCTTCAGGATTACGCTACCTCTGTATTTTGTGTTCACACATTTAATTGCAGCAGCTGCATGTTTAAGAGGAGGGCTTTGGGCACGGCACCTTTTTATTTACAAATTAAGCACTGCCCTTTGGGGCATATTTGAAAAAAGTGGCGTTGCACACGGTGCTGCTCCACTTTTCTTTCACTGCTTAGCTCCCCCCAACGCCACCATGTGTGCGTCATATTTAAAATACTGCGCACCATGGCGGTAGTTAGGGGACTAGCGTCAACTTTTTTTATGCTAGTTCGGCGCTTTACAGGATTAACATCAAAAATGTTGATGCTAATCCTGCAAAGCACCCAGAGGTCCATTGTAACCAATGGAAGCCTGCTTTTAATGCCTTGAGCAGACGTTAAAAGTGCCAGAAAAAATGACGCAAAGAAATCTGTGAGATTTGTTTGCGCCAAATTGTTGGCCCCCCTAAAAGGGGAGTGCACCCTTTGCATACATTATGCCTGGCACAGGCATAATGCAGAGCAAAGGGTTACAAAGTGGCGCAATGCATGCATTGCCACACTTTGGAAATATGGCACGGAGTTTAAGAGGAGGGCTTTGGGCACCGGCACCTTTTTATTTACAAATTAAGCACTGCCCTTTTTGGGCATATTTGAAAAAAGTGGCACTGCACACAGTTCTGCACCACTTTTCTTACATCCATTAGCGCTCTCCTAACGCCAACATGTGTGCGTCATATTTAAAATACGGCTCACCATGGCAGTAGTTAGGGGACTAGCTTCAGAATGTTTTATGCTAGTTCGGTGCTTTGCAGCATTAGCTTAAAAAATGTTGAGGCTAATCCTGCAAAGCACCCAGAGGCCCATTGTAACCAACAGAAGCCTCCTTTTAGCGCCTGCTCTGAGCAGGCGATAAAAGTGCTGGAAAAAAATGACACAAAGAAATCTGTCTGATTTCTTTGCGCCATTTTTTTGGCCCCCGTAATTGGTGAATGCCACCTTTGCATGCATTATGACAGGCACAGGCATAATGTAGCGCAAAGGGATACAAAGTGGTGCAATGTTTGCATTGCGCCACTTTGTAAATATGGCACAGCGTTTTTGGCCTCCTAACAACACATTAGCATAAAAAATTACGCTATTGTGTCATTAGAATTGCGCTAGGGGCTCTTAAATATGCCCCTATATTTTAATTTGCTAGCTGAGCGAATTAGTAGAGCCAGCCTTTACAGGTGCTTTAAAACACATGAATGTATGTTAAAGGGGAGCGATGGAGAGATGAAGGGCGCATTCGCCGGTGGTAGTGAGTGAAACCAAGGAGGAGGTCATGAGGTGGGGGGCGCCACAATAAACTGTCGCACAGGGCGCCAGCAGTCCTAAAGCCGGCCGTGGATGCCGTCACTCATAATGAAGTCAGTCAGTGGCTGAAGTGGGCTGACCCACTACCCAAAATATATGGTCTTCACTAACGGCAGACTTCAAAACGAAAGTGTGATCTGGGTCTACCTGAATTATCCTCGGGAACCAGCAGTTATTCTTGGACCTCACTCCAGTGCATTGTTTTTCCTCACTGTGCCACTTCGGACAGGGTCTAACCTTATGCAAATGGTAATCCACACATTCACTCTCGGGGCTTAAATCGGAACAATCGATTTCTACAGAGGAATGAGGAAGTGGCGTGGAAAGCTGGCAGAGTGTGCGAACTGTCACGGGAACAGGGCATGGGACGAACTGGGTACAGGTCCTGGCAGGAACGCGCGTAAATGAAAAGGCCTGCATTTGATGCTTTTAACTGAAACTGTATTTAAAGTGCTCACATTACGTTGTGTAATTATTTTTAAATAGTAGTATTCGTTTTTCATAAAAACGTTGCTTATTACGTGTACGGTATTTCAAATCAACACATACATTACAAAGCTAAGCTATGTTATAAAAATGTTCCAAGTCTGGATCGGAAAATGAAATGTCGAAGATGTCGGCAAAAATGTACCTGTTCTTGGGAGAGGGCAACCTTCCAAAACAAACAAGTCAGCATTTTGTATCTCACGGAAGAAACAGCGGTTAACAAACAGGAAGCATTTTGAATAGTAACCATGGCTTATTTATACCTCTCCAGTTTGCATTTATAAACATATTGAGTACATGATTAACATGCACTTGCTATTCCAGCAGCGTTGCTTTATCAGGCCTGGATTAAGTGTCTGAGATGTGCTTTCATGGCCTATGAATATCAACACGCCGCTTTTCCCTTACTCCTATGTTGTGAGCATGGTTGCTTTTGTTTTTAGTTTTTTCACTTTGAAAGGCAGCCAAAGGAGTTTGGTTTTGATGCTGTTCTTTTTAAGGGCACGTGAGCATCCCGTTCTTTTATAGTGGGGCGCGCGGAAGGTATCTCTAGGCAGTGCGTGTAGAGACTTCCGTGTGTGCATTTTGACAGACATGGACATTGAGAGCGGTCACGCCCTGGGGCAAATCTTGTGTTCTCGCCACTCCTCCTTGTATGATCTACTTAAAACTCCAAAGCGCATTGTAACTATTCCTTAAGCGAAGACCTTGTAGTGTTTGGGTGTGGTTGACTTTGGGGGCTGGTTAGTTAATGGCTGTGGATTCAGGTGTGGGTGCTATGGAAACAACCACAAAATAGATGCCAGGCTCATGATGCTGAACGTTCTATTGGGACAATAGTTACACTGTTGACTCTGAAGACTATACGCTGCTACAACTTGATTCTTGGCATCCCACACATTGCCATAAGGGAACATCATCTCCTCTTCGACTAGTGCTACAATGGGAATTTTCAAGTTCGGTTTCAAAGGTTTCAGTGGAAGACGTGCCATGGTGTATCTGTTTCTTGAATCAAAATGTAAGCACAGTGGTGAAGCCAGACAGGCATGGCAGAGGGCATCTTCCAGTGGAAGCTAGGATATTCCCTTCTTTGCCCTTCATGTGACCTCCAGACAATTGGAAGCCTCACTTATCCACGATATGAGAGAGGGAACCTAAGTGAAGAAGGGAGTCACTATTTTATTTAAAGAGATCATTGAACGCAACTTTGTGGTTTCTACTCCATCCAGATGAGTGATACTTCTGGGTTTCCTGGAGGAAAACATGAGTTAAGCAGCAATAACTGATGGATCTTTGTCGGGAGCATGTGCAACAGTCACATTAGTGCTCTGAATAGCCAGCACCAGGGGCGTCTACCCCATCAGGAGGCCATGAACTGAAAATCACTAATTTCGCTGCCAAGGGAAGATGGCAGCCCCATTGTGGAAAACATGAAGGTTCCCCAGTGATCTACACAAGCACCCCACATGGACTCCCACTTCTCAGTTTCTACACATACCCAGCCCTTGAGAGAATATGAACACGTTTCACACATCCACTGCCGAATTCACAAATGGACCATGATTTCTGGACTTCAACGTACAGAGTGCTTTTAAACATTGACAGTATAAACAAAATGCAAGAGTCATCCCCGTGTGGTGCAGGATTTGGCTCTGCCACACTGGTAGCATAGAAACTTCACTAGCGAAGCTATAAATCAGCCTATAGAGTGTTCATACTGAAGATGTTTTTGCATTTGTGCATTTAGGCTGGTTAGGTGGGTTAGACAAAGAAATCCATTTACTGCTACAGGTCACTATTAGTACTCGGAGCTATGGCTACTTCTTCTAGTGAACCCGTTGTGAACACACGCCTACAGTTACCTAGTTCTTGTTAACCAGAAAGTCTGTGCTGTAATCTATAATTAAGCTTGCCTTTCCCAGGGTGGAAACTGTTTGGATCAGTGCTTGTTTACTTGGTTTAAATGGCGTTCGAGGATAGAGAAATGGTGTAATTTTTTAGGTGAACCCCAAACTTTTTTGCATGACCCTGTCTCTTTATAGAATTCTTTTCATTAGGCAATCAGAAAACTTAGTTTGTGGCACATTTAATTGGAAAGGTTTCAGTTTGGATTGCATTGTACATCCTCCTGCTCCTCACAGTCTCTGCGACCACGGATGAGCTGTTCATCGGCTTTGGAACAGAGAGTTGGATGTGTTGAATTGTATTTGTCATCTTCAGACAGTTTGGGAAACGTCATTCACAATACAGTGGTTTTTGGACATTGTTAAATAAGGACAATCCATAGATCTTTTCCAGTTGCCCCAACAATCAAGTGGTGTGTATATACCCTTGTAAGAATACATCAGTTCCAATCAAAGTCGAGGCCTCGTTGTAAAAAGAAACCGTCAGCAGTGTTGCAGCTAGCGAGAAGAGCTGAGATCCAGCCGGCGAGAAGAGCTGAGATCCAGCCGGCGAGAAGAGCTGAGATCCAGCCGGCGAGAAGAGCTGAGATCCAGCCGGCGAGAAGAGCTGAGATCCAGCCGGCGAGAAGAGCTGAGATCCAGCCGGCGAGAAGAGCTGAGATCCAGCCGGCGAGAAGAGCTGAGATCCAGCCGGCGAGGAGAGCTGAGATCCAGCCGGCGAGAAGAGCTGAGATCCAGCCGGCGAGGAGAGCTGAGATCCAGCCGGCGAGAAGAGCTGAGATCCAGCCGGCGAGAAGAGCTGAGATCCAGCCGGCGAGGAGAGCTGAGATCCAGCCGGCGAGAAGAGCTGAGATCCAGCCGGCGAGAAGAGCTGAGATCCAGCCGGCGAGAAGAGCTGAGATCCAGCCGGCGAGAAGAGCTGAGATCCAGCCGGCGAGAAGAGCTGAGATCCAGCCGGCGAGAAGAGCTGAGATCCAGCCGGCGAGAAGAGCTGAGATCCAGCCGGCGAGGAGAGCTGAGATCCAGCCGGTGAGAAGAGCTGAGATCTAGCCGGCGAAAAGAGCTGAGATCCAGCCGGCGAAAAGAGCTGAGATCCAGCCGGCGAGAAGAGCTGAGATCCAGCCGGCGAGAAGAGCTGAGATCCAGCCGGCGAGGAGAGCTGAGATCCAGCCGGTGAGAAGAGCTGAGATCTAGCCGGCGAAAAGAGCTGAGATCCAGCCGGCGAAAAGAGCTGACATCCAGCCGGCGAGAAGAGCTGAGATCCAGCCGGCGAGGAGAGCTGAGATCCAGCCGGCGAGAAGAGCTGAGATCCAGCCGGTGAGTAGAGCTGAGATCCAGCCGGTGAGTAGAGCTGAGATCCAGCCGGAGAGAAGAGCTGAGATCCAGCCGGCGAGAAGAGCTGAGATCCAGCCGGCGAAAAGAGCTGAGATCCAGCCGGCGAGAAGAGCTGAGATCCAGCCAGTGAGAAGAGCTGAGATCCAGCCGGCGAGAAGAGCTGAGATCCAGCCGGCGAAAAGAGCTGACATCCAGCCGGCGAGAAGAGCTGAGATCCAGCCGGCGAGGAGAGCTGAGATCCAGCCGGCGAGAAGAGCTGAGATCCAGCCGGTGAGTAGAGGTGAGATCCAGCCGGTGAGTAGAGCTGAGATCCAGCCGGAGAGAAGAGCTGAGATCCAGCCGGCGAGAAGAGCTGAGATCCAGCCTGCGAAAAGAGCTGAGATTCAGCCGGCGAGAAGAGCTGAGATCCAGCCGGCGAGAAGAGCTGAGATCCAGCCGGCGAAAAGAGCTGAGATCCAGCCGGCGAGGAGAGCTGAGATCCAGCCGGCGAGAAGAGCTGAGATCTAGCCGGAGAGAAGAGCTGAGATCCAGCCGGAGAGAAGAGCTGAGATCCAGCCGGCGAGAAGAGCTGAGATCCAGCCGGCGAGAAGAGCTGAGATCCAGCCGGCGAGAAGAGCTGAGATCCAGCCGGCGAGGAGAGCTGAGATCCAGCCGGTGAGAAGAGCTGAGATCTAGCCGGCGAAAAGAGCTGAGATCCAGCCGGCGAAAAGAGCTGAGATCCAGCCGGCGAGGAGAGCTGAGATCCAGCCAGTGAGAAGAGCTGAGATCCAGCCGGCGAAAAGAGCTGAGATCCAGCCGGAGAGAAGAGCTGAGATCCAGCCGGTGAGTAGAGCTGAGATCCAGCCAGCGAGGAGATCTGAGATCCAGCCGGCGAAAAGAGCTGAGATCCAGCCGGAGAGAAGAGCTGAGATCCAGCCGGTGAGTAGAGCTGAGATCCAGCCAGCGAGGAGAGCTGACGTTTTCACCACATCTTCTTCCTAGTCCAGAATTTGGACAGTCAGACTATACAGCTGGGAATGACTCGAGCACAGTGAGCAATTTACAATTTAGTACCCATTTGCAATGGATAATACAGTTGTCATGCAAGAGAAATATTTTAAATTTGTCAGCTTTTGAACTTCAAGATACCTCGCTGTATCATTTTAGTTATCGTTGTCACCAATAGCTTCTAAAATGTATCATCCACTCAAATTCTGTTTGTTCTCTCCCAGTTAATAAATATTCTATCTCACTCAGCTGGAGCCCTGCATTGGGCGGGGATTCTGCATTATACTTAACTTGACTATTTAATTTATGCAAATGCTTGTCTCCCAACAGAGCAAAGACTCGGGCAACGAGCAACCCACTTCTAGATCATAATGCTCTTCTAAATGTTGCCTTCTTCCCCTGTCTCACTGTCTTGAGTTCTCCAACATTCAGGTAAGTTGCCCTGTAACACCATGTAGTGTTCATTTGATATTTTCTAAGCAAGGACAATTTTTTTTCACCCAGGAAATGGTTAAGTCTTCTTTTCTAAAGACTAAGGTACCAGAAAATTATTGACAGAAGTGATGGTGGATAGAACTCGGTCTGGGTTCTCGGACCGTCAACTAGAAACCATGTCTATAGAGAGAATTCAGAACTATTTTGTGCAAAATGTGTTGAGGATTTGTGAATGATTTGAACTGACTGGAGACAAAGTCCAGGAAGAGTCTTCTGTCGTTCTTCCTGGTACGTTTCGTCACTTCCCTGCAGGGGTTCCCACTATGTCATCAACAAAGGTCTTCTTTCCATTTATTGAAGACTGAAGCTTTCATCAAATAAATAATGTTGTCTAGTTTCCAGGTAAGCCATGCTCCTCGTCCGTGGTGAACGAAATGGTGACATAATTTCTGCCAGTCACATTGGAACTTATTAAAAACTCCTTTCAGGAGTAGATGTTTAAAAACTGTCTAAACAGATCTTGGGTTACTCCGTTGCTCAAAACGACCTTACTCAATCCAACAAACCTTGGGAACTATAAACCAATAAGAGAGACTCCCGTCTTTATAAAGATCTTGGAAAAAGTGTTGACATTACATTTAACACCAAGCCTGGAGACCCAGAGAATGCCGGGGAGTTTATAATAGCGGCTGGGGCTGAACAGGAGCACAGAAACAACTCTCCTGGATGTTAAGGAGAGTGATGGAGAATGTGAGAGGGAAGGTGGTTGTGCTTTTAGTGCTGCTGGACCTCTTAGCCACCCTCAAAACCATTGACTATGGCATTCGTCTGCATTGACAACAAGCTGCTGGTGTCTCTGTCACCTCATTTAAGAGGATTGAGACCTGCTTGCTTGACAGGATGTTTCAGGTTGTGAGGGACTGACTGAGTGCATCGGCTGTGGTGCCTTGCTGCCAGGGCCCTCAGGGCGCTTCATTTTCTCTGCGTTTTTTTATTGTGCATTTGAAAACCTTTGCATGATTTGCTGGAAGTTCGGGGATGGAGTTTCACATTTACGCCCTCCGCCTGCAGCTGCTGCTTCCCACGTCTGGTAGTTAAGAGGTGGGTTCTGCCCATTTATCAGTGGTAACAGTTGACATCCAGGCTTGGTTGCAGCTAATGCAGGCATGCAGTGGACACTGATAAAATGGAGCGGATACTCTGGGTCCAGGTGGTGCATAACTTCTGCTATTGTTTTCTGTGCTCGACACAGGCACTTATTTCTCAACACCGACACTTATTCCTGACAATCCACCACATGATGGTGCTGTCAGTCTATTCTCGAGGAAAGCACAGCCATTGATTGTTTAACATGTCAATATAAATGAACATTAAAAGGAAAATACCTCGTCCAGTGCGTTCTGACAGCTTTAGCAGCATGGACTAATCAAAGTGGGGTCATTTATTGGCATGTTTTGGTCATAAGGTAATAGTGGCACTGGCATTTGGCAGTGCTGGCAGGTTGTACAAGCTGCAAGGACATGCCATAAAATACTTTGGGTCCTGGCACTTTTTTTTTCACAAATTAAGCAATGATTCAAGGGCTGTGGTAAAAAAAAAACCTACCAGATCTGGAAAATGGGTAGTGAGACTACGAAAATCTCCCCAAAAGTTAAGGTGTCAATGATTCTGTGGGGGAGCACTCACCACAGTCTCGGCCATACCACCTGGTCCTGATGTCTCTGGCTGACGATCACCCTCGCATCCATCAGGTGTGACCCTTTGAGGGCCCCCATGCTTCTCTAGACACTCTCCTCGAGGTGTGGGGACCTCCAGCTCCGAGGTGTCGACGCCACAGTCCCCTGACTCTAGGCCATTAGAGTCAGTTGGTGGTGGCAAAACGTCTGTAGCGGCAGTGTCAGATCGGTACCGTTTGAAGAACGATATGTT
Organism: Pleurodeles waltl; assembly: GCF_031143425.1. Lineage (NCBI taxonomy): Eukaryota > Metazoa > Chordata > Amphibia > Caudata > Salamandridae > Pleurodeles > Pleurodeles waltl. The sequence goes on along the minus strand of NC_090443.1, from coordinate 609,349,799 downwards.
GCAAGTCACCGACTCGTGGTCCTTCATGGCAGTGACCAGGGTGCCTTTTAGCCTCACATCAGTCCACAGCATCATCTCAAATGGGAGTCTAAACTTCCCACCGGGATGTCTATTCCAAACCAACACCTGGTCCCCCACTTGCAGAGGTACTGACCTCGCTCGCCTCTTCCGTGACACTCGGTCATTGACAGATTTGCGCTGGCACAATCTTTCACTCGTTTGCTCCTGCAGGGATGTAGATACCTAACACTGCTGAATGGTGTATTCTACGGGTCTGTTCATACACAGATCACTGGGGGATATCTTGGTGGTAGTATGCAGGGTGAGTCTATACTGTCTTAGGAATGCGTACAAAGCACAGTCAACATTGTGGGCGTTGGCAACCGCTATCCTCAATACTTTATTCAAGGTTCGCATGAAGCGTTCAGCCCAACCATTGGCCTGAGGTCAGCAGGGTGTACTTTTTCTATGGACAACCCCATGCCTCGCAAGGTAATCTGCTAATTCCTGACTAGAAAAAGGCAGGCCTTTGTACGTTCTGAGTTCCTGAATGAGACCATGAGTGGCCATGACCTTTTCCAACTGAGGGATGACCTGCCCAGCCGTGGTCGTGTCCAGTATTTCCACTTCAGGATATTTGGAAAAATCATCAATGACCACTAGCATGTGATGGTCGTCAGGCAAACTCCCTAAATCAGCACTGGCCCACTTCCACGGTTTGGATGGAATTGGTTCCGTGATTATTGGTGCTGGAGGCTTGGATCGCCCCACGGCCTGGCAGATGTGACACAGGTGCACCATTCTCTCCACGTGAAGATCCTGTCCTGGGAACCATACTTTACAACGAAGTCTGGCTTTTGTCCTGACTACTCCTTGATGAGTGGCATGAGCCAAATCCCCTATGCGGGATTGCAAGGACTGGGGAACCACCAGTCTCAGCCCATGGAGCAGACATCCCTCTGGTGACACTGACTGCTCATGCCGACACCGTGGCTGCCCAGCTGATGCAGGGTGGCCAGGGTGTGTCCAGCCTCTTCCGTCCGTCTGGATAGATTATGTGTCATTTCATGCCACCTCCCTGTGTGAACAGCTCTTATGGCAAGTTGGAGACCTTCATCCTCTTGGGCGGCATCTGTGAACTCCTGCATGGACACCGGTAGTGGTCTGGAGTGCTCAACCACCAGCCGAACATATTCTTCTACGACTTCTGCCTCATCCTTCTCTTGTGCTGATGCCGGTCTGGCATGTCTCGACAGGTAATCCGCAGGATTTTGGGACCCTGGGCGATAGAGTACCGTGAATTGATAGTCTTGTAGTTGAAGGATCCACTTTTCTATTCTTGGAGAAGTGGATCTGTTGAAGAGCAGAACAAGAGATTTGTGGTCTGTTACCACCGTGAACGGCTGGCCATATGGCGACAGCCCCAGTGGATGGCTATGGCCTCTTTTTCAATGTGGGAGTATCTTTGTTGAGTCTCCGTTAGGGCTCGGCTGGCATATGCCACTGGAGCCCACTCCTCTTGTTCACCACGTTGAAATAGAATGGCGCCCAGTCCCACCGGGCTCACGTCAACCTCCAGTTCAGACTCTTTGGCCAGATCGAAGTACCTGAACATGGTATGAGCTGACAACACATTCTTGGTGGCACAGAAAGCATCTTCCTGGGTGGATCCCCATTCCCAGGAGGTGTTAGTCTTCATCAGTTCACGGAGAGGAGCCGTGATAGATGCCAGATTCTGGATGAACCTGCCACAGTATGTGACCATACCAAGAAAACTTTTGACACCTGTGACTGAGGTGGGGGCAGGCGCCATCTGAATGTCACACACCTTCTCCGGATCAGGCATCACCCCTTTATCAGAAAAATGGTAGCCAAAGAAAGCAATGTGATTCTGAAGAAACTCACACTTTTCTCTGTGTAGCATGAGACCATGTTCTTGGAGGCACTTGAATGTGGCTCGCAGTCTGTCAAGATGTCCTTCAAGGGTGGGGGCGTGTACCAGTATGTCATTACTGACGTTGATGACGCCTTCCTGTCCCACTGGTACGCCTCTGATAGTGTCCTGAAAGACCTCTGCAGCACTGGAGATTCCAAAGCTGAGGGGGTGTACCTCCAGAGTCCCACATGGGTCGAAAATGTGGTTATTGCTCAGGACTCAGGGTCAAGCATGAGTTGATGATAGCCTGCCCTCAGGTCCATCTTTGAGAACCACCTCGATCCTCTCACCTCGGCCACAATGTCATTGATGGTTGGTGTTAGGTGACGTTCGCGACTGATATCTGCATTGGGTAGCCTCATATCCACGCAAATTACACTTCCCCAGGCTGCTTGGGCTTTCGGGTAACCACAATCGGCGAGACCCAGGAGTGGGTCCCTCTACTCTTTCAATTATGCCAGCTGTTTCCAGTTTTCGCAACTCCTCCTCCACTTTGGGGCGCAGATGGAAAGCGACCCTGCAGTGTTTCAAGGCCACTGGCTGTATGGATTTGTCAGTGTGAAGGCGTATCAATCTGTGTTTCAGACATCCGATTCCACTGAACAGCTCAGCATATTCAGCTATCAAACCTTCAATGTTTTCTTGATGTACTCTGAATGCAAATGACACAATCCCCAACTGTTCTGCTGTTCGGCAGCTCACTAGCATGCCTGACCCGGTCTTGGTAACATAGATGTTGGTACTAACCATTTGAGAATCATGCTCAATGTCCGTTGTGAACACTCCTGCTAGAGGAAGCGGAATAGATGACCCAAACGCGAACACTTTGGTGGTGGTGGGGTGGAGTATTGGTTTCAGTTGAAGGTTCTTCAGTACCCGGAGGGCCATGATGTTGATGGAGCCTCCCGTGTCTATTAGCACCACCACTGGCTTGCCTCCCACCACTATGCTGCATTTAGGGATTTGTTTCCTAAGTCTGCCTCCCGGTTGCATGGCATGTATGACCTGTATGACACCTTCTGATTCATCGTCATCCATGTCCCCATCAGCTTTGTCCGATGTATGGATTTGTGCTGCCTGCACTGTCTTCTGTTGATTTGACTTCTTGAAGGAAGCGGATCTGCACACCTTGGCAAAGTGGTTTGGTTTGTTACAATTTGTACACCGTTTCCCCTGGGCAGGGCACTGTCCTTGATGGGGGTAAGACCCTCGACACATATAGCATGCTCGTTTCACTGCACTGGACTTCATGCAGGACTTCTTTCGATCCCCTAGGGCCGTGGTGACCGCGTTCACAGGTTCCGTCTTTACTGGTTTTTGCAGGGCTGCCTCCATATGAGCTGCGTGAGCCTTTGATAGTTCCTTGGATCTCCCCAGTGTGAGCATATTGAGCATGGACATTCCCGGGACTTGTAAAATGTTCTCCCTCGGCTTGACCGAGTGATGGCCTTGTATGAATTGGGCCCAAATGTCGTCCTCCACATCTGGCAGGGTACAGGTGCATGCCAGTTCTCGCAGTCTCACGTAGAATGTATCTACAGACTCCTATGGAAGTTGTCTAGCCTAACGTAAGAGGAACCTTTCATTATCTGGGTTGGCTAGCGGCTCAAAATGGGCTGTGAGGGATCTCTTTAGTGACTGGTACATGAAAGGTGGTCCTTCTTCTGTGATGGACTAACTGATCTCGTGTATGGCCGCCCCTCCCAGATGTAAGAGCATGGGACGGCGTCGGTCATTGTCCAGGGCGATGGCTGCAAAATATGTTTTCAGTCTCTCCACCCATTCTTTCCACTTAGCCGCCTGGGCTGAAGGGTTCCAGTGTAGGTATGGATGACATTTCGCACCACAGGTGATGACTACGCCCCTCACGTTGGCTTGTCCGGCACCTGATGGTCTGCTCACCTGTGAAGTGATGGCCTTGTACGCTACCAATGATGTGCAGGGGCCGCTCTAGAGATCCACAGCAGGGTAACTGGTAGGTGGAGTGATCCAGTGAGAGAGGATGTCCTTGTAGGTCACAGATGATGTTGCCGTTGCCCCTGCCCCTTGACGTGCCCACCACTCTTGGTGCCTGGTGGGGAAACATAGCAGCACAGCCTGAGCCTCCCTTCCTATGGCCAGGAGCTCCTCAGAACAGTTTAGCACCCACTGACAGCAGTGTTGAGGCCCAGGAGGGAGAAACGTGCCTCCTCTCAGCACGAGGAGCCCGATGGGGGCGGGGCTAGCACGCTTGTAGCTGTGCGCGCTGAGCCCCATAGTCAGATTGACGAGCCCCCAGGCCAGCAAACAGTAGAGGCCACAACATGCTGAAGGACAGTGTCCCGCCAGGCCGTCCGTAGCGATGCCGCGTGGTGTTCACGGGCGTGCATTTCGGTACCCTTTGGCCCTGTGCCAGCCACAATGACACACCAGACACAGATGGAGGGTGGGGCCACCAACCCTCATCGCCAATTTGTTGCGTTTCCTGCGGTATAGCGTACGCGGAAGCACTTGAAACAAGATCGCAGGACACCAAGCTTGGTTTCGGACTGACAGGGCGAAAAAAGCCCCAATCCCCTTTATTTGCTCGCCACTTACATCAGGGGCTCACCACTGTTATTCCACACACAAGGGTAACCGCAGCCTGGATGGGGGAGGATCCCCCTCCCAGTTGGACCTGTCCACACTGTAACACAAAAGAGGTGAGAGGGTGCCTGTGCCGTCAGAGTTGGCAGAGGAGGGCGTGATCCACCCGGGCCTACACCGGGTGTGGGAATCGCTGGGGCTTTGGTGCTTGAGCCTGTTCGAAGACCGTGATGGCTCTGGCTCCCGTGGGAGTCTGCAGGATAGATCAAGCAGTGGTGAGTACATGTGGGATCCTACCTATGACTGAGGACACCCCGACGCACACACATTCATTTACTACAGCACTGGATATGGCCTTCACATCTTGTTGGATCCTGTTACCCCTCTGAGAAAAGAGTACATGGCGTTGCATGGGACTGGCTGTGGTGGTGCGCTCTGCAATGCGATTTGTGTTTTTGAGACAGTACAATTTGAGGCCTGCCCGGGAAAAACTGTGGGTGTTCTGATCCTGACAGCTGTCTTTTCAACCATCACCCCTTCAACGCTGTACTATATATGTTGCCATTCTTACATCAGATCACACGGCTGATCTCACCTCGGGGGTGGGTGCGGGAGGTTGGACAAATACATTGTGGGGTATATTACCGAAGTGATGCTGAAGCCAGTGGAGTTCCGCCATGCTGGAACTCTGGATTGATTCATGTTATGGCCTCCCCATCATAGGCCACATAATGGAAGCCGGCACTTGCCCGAAGTCCTGGCGTCCGATAGATTCCTCACAACTGAAGGCAGACTTGGGGAGTTAATAAGCTCATGTTTTCGAGCCTTGTGCCCCCCCCTTTGCTGGCTCCCTAGATTTGTAGCAAGGAACTACATACGCTGGCCTATGCTTTGGACCACCTCCTGAGGCAAGCAACGCCACATCCTGAGATAACAAAATGGGCCGAACCAAATTGACTCGCTCCACGTCCCAGCAGGACAATATACCTCCTCAACAAAGTCAGATTGAGAACTTCCACCTGACTGCATCGGAGGATTGTATCCCCACTACGAACCTGCCTCCCCCACTGGATAAACTTGAACTGATCCTTAAGGAAATACATGATTCCTGGACAGCTATTGAACATCATATAGACTTCCTGCAGCACATCTTACGGGACGACCAGGTACACTCAGCTGAAAGTAAAATACGGGAGATGGCTCCTTAACAAGTCTTGAATACTGCTGCCTTTTCAGAACTTCAGAAGCAGCTTGAGAGAGCTGAAGATGCTGAGGGCCAGGCACACTGAAACAATGTGAGGATAGTGGGAATGCCAGCAGGACCACTGCGTCGTCCTATGGTAGCAAGGATCCTGAACTTTCGGGATCAAGATCTTCTTCTTCAAAAGGCCAGATAGGCGACACCTATCATTGTGGACAATGTAACAGTCTCCCTTTTTCTGGACTATATGCTTGAAGAACAGACACGCCGTACCTCGTACCAGTCAGTGAAGAGACAGCTGCACAGAGAGGGTCTCAATTATGCTGTACTGAAGTTCATCCACGATGAATACTCATTGTTTTTCGATTCTCAAGAGGCTGGATTTGACAGCTGGAACATCAATATCGCACCGCTCGCAGCACAACTCCTTCGGGGTGCCCCAAGGGGTGTCCGGAGATCGTCTCGGAAGCCGAAAGAGGGAATGGCGTAGGCCGCTGCGCCTTTGCCCTAGTAGGCCCTGGAGGGCATTGTGGCAGCGCTGGTAACTGTGATAGCCATGGGCACTGGGTTGAGTAGATCCTCCGTAAGCTCTTCCACCATAGCCCACTCTGACTTAGATTTGAATGTCAGTGTAGCGCCCTTTCCTACTGTTATGCCGCAGATTGCAAACATGCAGATTTGAACAATCTTGGAGCTGGTCCCACAAGTAATTGTTTGTGCATATTGAGGTGGTCTTTCGTTGGTAAGTACTCTCCCTAATACCTTAATTGCATACCTGTTGTCCTTCTGTCTTCTGTCCTTTTCTTCTCTCTTTTTCTTAGGAGGTAGAATTTCCGTTACAGCTTCTAGCCTAACAAATGTACACTATGGACCTGTGTGTGTTTGTAGCCTTCAATTGATTTGTATATACTTTGAGATACGTTTTCCTTTGGGTTGAGGTAGAGGGTTCTTGGGAGGTGGGCAGGGAATGTAAAGGGCGTTTTCATACCAGCTTTGGAGACACTGACATATGGGTTTCATCTTTCGTTTGGTCCCCCCATTAGCAATTGTGCTCAGTGTTACTGTTTATTTATGTTTAGGTTGATTGTTATTGTTTGGTTGAACGGAGGTTTCTTGTTCGAATTGAATTTGGGAATTGTTCTACTTTGCACCAGACATGTCCTAGTGTTCTACAGATATGCTGCAATATGGGCTGGATCATTATGGCTATGATTGTAATCACAGTAATGTTATGACTTCTGTGTTATGACAGTACAAAATACTGATGTGGAATGTCAGTGGATTCGGCTCCTCACATAAAAGGCATCTCACCTCTCTGCACCAGTTGGTTAAACTCCAGATGCAGTGGAAGGGACAGCTGTTGGCCACAACGTACTCAGGGTTTGCCCGTGGGCAGCAATTTGACTCCAAGCCGGAGTTCCATTCCAAGCACAGGCCACCAAAATCGGCACACAGGGCTGATATGTCTTTGTCCAGGGTAAAGTGAATGGGGTTATGGGAGTCTTGGGAAGTGTGTAGTTTCTCAATACTGCAGCAGATGTGTTTCTACAGTGGTTGTCCATTGACCTGGCAGAATAGTCACATATCCCCGGGTTCATAGGTGGGGATTTTGATGCAGTACTGAATGTTGCTTTGGACCAGTCTTGCCCCCCATTGCCTAACACTAATCCATTTAGACAGGCACAAGCCCTTACAAATTGGATGTCCCACTGGGCCCTAGCAGATATTTGGAGAGTATACAATATAGGAATGCACGAATACTCCATCTTTTCCCTGCCACATGGCCTCCATGCCCGATTGGATCATATACTTTGCCTGGCTCATGACATGGCTTTTTACTGATATGATTTACTTGGGGTAAACCTTCTATGACCATAACCCACTGAAGATTGCCCTGACATGGGGCTGCGTCCCCGTGCCGGTTCCAACATGGCGTATGCAGCCATCCCTTTTAGAAGACGAAGCATTCAGGGAAACGCTAGGTGCTGCCATTGATGGTTACTTCAGTACTAATAAAAGTATGGCCTCAACGCCACTGCTAGCACAGATGTTGCTTCCCATGGTCCTGGATTTTATCAGTACTGATCAATGTGAATTTGTTCCCCTTAGAAGTGCTTCCTTAAATATCAGGCACCACTATCAAATATCAGCAAGTGCTCCCTTCCCTAATAAATGCTCCTTTTTAGAATTACGGCAAGCTTTTGACTCATTAGAATGGGAATACCTATTCTGAGTATTACAGAAATAGAATCTCCCAGCTGCCTTTATTAAGTGGGTTGGGGTACTCTATGCACATCCAACGACCAGTGTCCTGCGGCATGCTCCAGGGCTGACCACTGTCACTTTTACTATACGTCCTGGCTATGGAACCACTTATGCAATGATTGCACCTAGACGGGGTGGGATGGAGCATCATATGTGGGCGTCAATTAAATGTGGTCTCCTTATACGCAGACAACATGCTTATATATACATGTGACATGACAATGAACCTAACACCTATAGCTAGAATCCTCCAACTCTTTGGAGCTCTGTTGGACCTGTGGGTTAATCATGCAATTTCAAAGGCAATCTCCTTCTGAAATACCTTGTCTCGTGGTATGGTTCCACTGGGGACACATGATTTCCTGGTAGCTCAGCATACTTTCAGGTATCTAGGCATCCAAATGTATCAATCCTACACTGATCTGCTATATGGGAACCCATTGAGGGCTATAAAGCCGCTAAGTACTCATTTTTTTATTTTCTTTTTCTTTTTTATATTTTGTATTGAAGATGCACAGTGTACAAATACCAAAACAAAAAGAAGGCTGAATAGATACAATAAATACATTAGATAAATACACATCATTACATAAATTCATTTCATCGATCTACAGCAGACATCAAAACCACTGAAAGGGGGCATATGAAATAACCTATTCAAGACCTTAGAATACACATAAAGTGCAAAAATTTAACATGATTAAATAAATAGATCCCCTACGAGCATGATTCAATTATTACCTAGCCACTGTGCAAATGGGGCCCAGATAGCTTCACCCATCCGTCTACGCCCGCGGCCCTTGCACGCATAAGAACCCATCTCTAGATAAAACATTGAGCACATCCGAGCCAGCCAATGGTTAAAAGTTGGTGGAGTTGACTCCAGCCAGTCAGATGCAATACAGCAGCGGGCCACAGACATGGCTAGAAACAGGAACCTCTGTGAATATTCTAGGTACACCACTCCATCAATTCCCAGTAATACTAGTTGCGGCGTAATTTCCACCTCCTGATGGATTAGCCTAGTTAAAAAGTTAGCCATATCAGTAAAAAATTAATGTAGCCTACTGCAATTAAAGAACATATGTACCAGGTCGGCCGATACACTCTTGCATCTGGGACACACCACCCCCCTTGAGCTGCCCCAGTTAAATAGCTTAGCGGGGGTATAGTATAGATGAAAAATAGTCTTATAATGTTGGGTTTGTGGACCAGTGGATAATATAAAACGCTGTGCCATATCTAAAGAGGTACGTACTGACACTTCAGAAGCTCCGATATTCCGCGCCCACCTCTCCGCCTGTTTACTCAAGTCATCTGGCATTAAGTTCAAGAACAGCAGATAAAGCGAGCAGACCCGCCATCTAGTGGAATTATGAAGAAGCTCCATAACTGGGATTCTATCCCCACCTGCCCAGATGCTGATCTAAAGTTTACCCCCAAAAAATGTCTGATTTGCAAATATTTAAAAAAATCCTTAGTGTTCAATGAAAATTCACTTGTCAGTTCTTCAAAAGATTTAAGGTGGGTATGCCCATAGAAATCACCAATACACCGAACACCAAACTGTGCCCACCTGGCACAGTATTCATCCTTAAAAATATCAGGAAGCACCGACGAATTCAAAATTGGGGTGTAAAAATTAATCCGGCCGATTCAAATTTTTTTTTAAACATTGGTCCACACCTTAAATGCAGCCCAGACAGTCTTGAACTTAACTTTTTTTAAATAACTAGGCTCCACTGTTCTCAAAAAAGCTGCATTGGCATGGCTTCCCCAAATCATATTATATATAGGAGGACAAATTTCACCAAAATCTCTATTATCAGCCTGTCGATTAATTAATGGTTGGATATATTGCAGTGCAGATACCCAGTAATAAAAAAGAAAATGAGGGGCCGCCCACACCCCCCTCTCTCTGGGTAGCACTAAATACTTATATGCCCGCCGTACTTTTTTAAAAGACCAAATAAAACTACTTGCTAAACTCTCCATATGCTTAAACCATTATTTGTTAATTTCCAGCGGGATAGTACGGAAAAAATATAAGACCCTAGGTAAAAAAATCATTTTAATAAGATTGCATCTACCAATAATCGTTAAATGCAAATTGTTCATATGATGCAGCTCTTTCCTAGTTTTAGCTAAGACAGGGGCAAGATTACTCTCCACTATCTGGTCCAAATTGGCCGACAATCTGACACCTAGATAAGTCACTTGATTGGCCCTCCTGTTGTCTTCAATAGTGGCCCACTCATTGCCCAATATTTGGCATTTACTCCTATTTAATGCATAGCCTGAGATCTCGCCAAACTCCGCAGCTAGTTTCTCTATTTGTTCGATCGCCTTCCCTGGTTCAGGAGTAGTAACGGCTATGTCATCAGCATATGCCAAAATTTTAAACCTGCCCTCCGCCATTACCATAGGCGAGATCAATGTACTTTGCAATAACTTCCTGATCAAGGGGTCTATATAGAGTGCAAACAATAAAGGGGAGCAGGGACAGCCCTGCCTAGTTCCTCTTGTAATATAGAAGGGTTCTGAAATTGCCCCGGCTAGTTGAATTCGAGCAAGGGGCTTCTGATATAAACCTTGTATGGCCTTGATAAAACCAGCCCCTATATTAACTTTACTGAGCACTGTCCATAAATATTTCCAGTTCACCCGATCAAAAGCCTTTTCGGCATCTAATAATATTAATGCCATAGGGGCCGCCATAACCTGAGATGCATCTAACATGGTGATAACACGCCTGACATGATCGGCGGTCCCCCGCCCAGGAATAAACCCATGTTGCCAAGGGGAGACAAGCCCACCAATAACTCGACTAAGCCTAACCGCAAGGATTTTGGCATACCATTTAGCATCTGCCTTTATCAATGAGATAGGTCGGTAGGAGCCTGGTAAAAGTGGGTTCTTCTCTTTTTTTTAAAATATAACAATATTAGCCTCCAGCCATGAGCCTGGCGCCCGCTCTCCAGCCTGTACTGACGTAAAGAGTGCCATAATATCATCCTTCACTTCCTCAAAAAAAGTTTTAAAGGATACTATTGGGATCATATCAGGGCCAGTAGCTTTCCCATTAGATATAGCAGTTAGAGCCGAGATAATCTCATCCAACTCAATGGGGGCAGTCAACTGACAGCCCTCATCTTGCGATAACTTTGGGCACGACATATCACTCAAATACTGAGCAATCCTTTCGTCTCTGTCATCCGAGAAGAGGCTTTCCTGCTGGTACAATACAGAATAATATTCTTTAAACACCTGTAGTACTGACGTATCTCCATACACAATCTGCCCCAACCTATCTTTAATTGCCAAGATGGCACTCCGAGCCGCCTTTTGTCTAGTCTTATATGCAAGCACCTTGCCCACCCTCTCACTAAACTCATAACATTCCTGCGTGCGAATCTGGGCTTTAATAATGTCTTGGTCTAGATACAGTTGAATGATCTTGGCCTTCATGACCGCCATCTTATCCAAAGTGTCTTGTATTGGAGCAATGGCCCTCATTCTGACCTTGGCGGGCGGCGGAGGCCGCCCGCCAAAGTCCTGCCGTCAGGTTACCGTTCCGCGGTCGAAAGACCGCGGCGGTAATTCTGACTTTCCCGCTGGGCTGGCGGGCGGTCGCCTTCAGACCGCCAGCCAGCCCAGCGGGAAAGAGGCTTCCACGATGAAGCCGGCTCGGAATCGAGCCGGCGGAGTGGAAGCTGTGCGACGGGTGCAGTTGCACCCGTCGCGTATTTCACTGTCTGCGCAGCAGACAGTGAAATACATGTAGGGGCCCTCTTACGGGGGCCCCTGCAATGCCCATGCCAGTGGCATGGGCACTGCAGGGGCCCCCAGGGGCCCCGCGACCCCCCCTACCGCCATCCGGATCTCGGCGGTCCGACCGCCGGGATCTGGATGGCGGTAGGGGGGGTCGGAATCCCCGCGGCGGTGCAGCAAGCTGCGCCGCCGCGGAGGATTCAATGGGGCCGCGGTACACTGGCGGGACCCCGCCAGTGGTGTCGGTCCGACCGCGGCTTTACCGCCGCGGTCGGAATCCCCATTGGAGCACCGCCGGCCTGTCGGCGGTGCTCCCGCGGTCCTCCGCCCTGGCGGTCAAAGACCGCCAGGGTCAGAATGACCACCATTATTCCTTGCAAGCCCCACTATCTGACTCTCCAGAGAAGCCAATTCAGTCTGGGCCGCAGATTTAGCTAGGTACCGTTGTTTCTCCCGCCTAAGGGCGTAACTCAGAGTTTCCCCGCGAATAGCAGCCTTTAAAGCATCCCATAAGATCCCCGGTGGAACCGTACCCCTGTTAAAACCCCAAAACTCAGTTAACCATACTTTCATCCGTGACACATAAGCTGAGTCAAGCAACAAGCCCCGGTCAAAAGACCAGGGTTTCAAATGTCGCTCCTTACGCAAGTCCGAAAATTGTACTACCAAAGGATTATGGTCAGATATGACCCTAGGGAATTTTTCCACCAAAAGTCCTTCGCATAACGATGGAGACAAAAAAAATAGTCTAACCGGACAGATATGAAAAGAAAGTGTAACCAGGATCCATAGGCATACAATGCTGCCATGCATCCACAAGACCATGAGTCTGCACCAACATTTGTAAGGCGCGAAACACCTTCGGTTTTCGTCCCAAGTATGAACCCTGATTCTGTAAGGGGATATTAGTCTCAGTGTGTATATTAAAGTCCCCACATATAATAAGCGGTAAGGCCCAGAGCACAAGTTCAGTATTTAACATATTAATACCAGCTGGATCATCAAAATTAGAGCCATAAATAGAACACACAGTAAAATTCGACTGTCCCATAACACACTCTATTATAACCCATCGGCCCATGTTATCAACCCTCTTCTTGACCACCTTAAGAAGATCTCGCCGTGTAAGTACTGCAACCCCTCTAGTGTTAGTTTCTTGAGTGGTGTACGCGACTAATTGGAAACCAGGAAAATCCAACAAATACTTTTTAGCCGGGGTAACATGCGTCTCTTGCAAACAAATTATACCTGCCCTTAATGTTTTGAGCTCATGAGTGGCAAGACGTCTTTTCTTGGAATCGTTTAGCCCACATATATTTAAGGTGGCCACCCGTAAAACATTACGGTCCCCCATTGAAAGCTCTAACAAATACACCCAAACTTACAACTTGTTTCATCATACACCTAATAATCTCCTGTGCCTTCAAATACATATTTCTGTGCATCTCCCATGCAAAACCTGCCCAACCCCAGCCCACCCCACCAATCACCACCCCACCCACAAAAGGAAACCCTACCTCTCACCCACCCCCCACCCACCCAAATGAGGCTTCCAGACTGTAGTCTGTAAGATGGACAAGCAACCCCCCCCCTTGAAGGGCTCCTGCGGCGACTCCTAAATTAAGCAAATTTACTAACAAAAGAAAAAAGTTGTTTCCCCTAAAGACTAAACCCCCATAAACCAACCATTTCAATAAGAGCATCCCTCCTCCTTTTCTTCTCTCCCCAGGCTACCCGCCTCTATCACCCGCCCCTTTTCATTTTTCCTTCTCTTTTTTTTTTTTAATAAGCCCTACTCCTTTTTTTTTTTTTTTTAGCCATATATAAACAGTTAAGTCAAAGACTGCAGGTACTCCTTGGCTTTGATCTCGGATGCGAACACCTGTATCGTCCCTTTATATATAGTCTTAAGTCGAGCCGGGGACAGTAGATAGGCTTCCGCTCCCTTCTCCTGGAAGGGGCTAATCAGTTGTCTCAAGCGCCATCGTCTCTCTACCGTAGCATGACAAAAGTCAGGGCGGGAGAAGAATGTACAGCCCTCACAACTAATCCTTGCATCAGGGCGGGCTTTCTCAAAAACTATTTGGCGCAACAAATAGTTGCCAAAATAAACTATAAAGGCCCTAGGCTGTTGTTGGGCCGTTCCACTTGCTCCTGCTAATTGTTGACTCCTCAGATGTAATGGAAACCGATGGGCTCTCTGTATCTCTTTCTCCCATTCCCATCCAGTCTGCTCCGGGAATGCTGCTTTAAGCAATCTAATTATAAAGGCTCTTGAATCCTGCCCTTCTACACCTTCTTGTATCCCAATTAAGCGCAAGTTGTTACGACGTTGCCGGTTTTCAAAGTCCTCTACTTTCCACTGAATATCAGAGAGCTGAGTCTCATGCATAGCGGCTTGTTTTGTCACTGCACCCAGATCTGACTCCAGTACGTCCGCCCGGCACTCAATAGCAGCAATCCGCTCCCCAATTTCAGAGCATGTCTTCGCAACCTTACTGATTGCCACTTGTAGCTGCTTCGTGGCCACCCTGGCTTTCTTGCTGTCCCTCTGCGTTTGCTTATGCTGTGACGTGATGGTCTGATAAATAAGATGCAGAGAAGGGGAAGGGGGCGCAGTCTCTGCATTCAAAACATTAACCTCTGTCTGAGTTGGAGCCACTGAAAGATCACCCATACTATGCAGTAGTTGTTGTGTTTCTGTGTAGTCCCAGGACATAGCTCTCGTCCTAGACGCCTTCTTTTTTTTTTTTCCCCTCTTCTCACTAGACTCACCAGCTTTGTCTAGTCTAGATACCTCAGTCTGTTTTGTTTGGCATTTAACTGCGGTGCCCCTCAGCACAGAAATAGGGGTTAGAGGCGCTGTAGAGCTATCACATGTCTCTGAGTCTATGGAGGGGCTGGTGCTGTCCTCGTCCGAATCTTGAGATTGATCCGACAGGGAAAAAAAATTCTCCCCAACTTCACCCTGAACTAATGAGTCCTCTCTACCCTGCCGGTAATCACGGATCACCTCCAGAGTACAAGCCAGAGTTGGCGGATCGGTGCTTGGCAATAAGTATGCTGCTGCTGCTACTTGCTCGCAATACCATGCCCCTGTCACCACTTCTTGCGCCAGCCCTACATTGCTTTGAGACCCAGGGGCCTATAACGGCTGGTCAATTTCCCCTTCAAATGCTGCTGCAAGCCCATTACCCCCTACACAAGAAACAGAAGCCTGTGGAGGTCCCCCAGCAATACAACTTACAGTTTGGTGTATATCCAGGAAGCGGCTACCAACATCGGTTTTCACCTGAAGCAACCCTCCACTATCTGAGGAAGCCAGATGTCCTGGACCAGTGCTGTCACCATCCCCAGTCAATTCCGCTACATCTCGTATAGGCCCAGTATCGGAGTCCTTTATAGTAGTGCTGCCCCCAATAGGGGCTGAATTATGAAGAATTTTAAACATCCGGGGTATAGTCACCACTTCCTCCTTTTCTCCAATCTGTTTTGCGCCATTCTTCGCCCTGTGCGTCTACCCCAAAGCCGCGGAGCTCCCTGGAGCTGGCTGCCTGCCCTCAGGCACATTCTCACCGCTGCCGGCGTTTCCAAAGCCGCTATTCCTGGAAACCCCCCCCCGAACGAGGGGCTGGGGGTCCAGAGGTCGTCGTTCCTGTGGCCCTGGTTTTAGCCGGCTGCCGCGTGCAGCTTTCGGGGCCATCCGCCGCTGTTTGCCGCGAGGGGCTAAGACAATAACAAATGTCCAGACGAGGAAGCCGCGGCCGTTATGGCCAGAATTGCCGAGGTCACCCAAGGAGCTCCTATTAACTCCGCCGATTCCGCGCGTAATACCGCTTAGCGGGTAATTACCGCGAATGTAAGCGGGAGTGCCCCCGTCTGAAGCCGCCCGCATAATCCTCCCCGCGGGGGAAACAAAAACGCCGCACAGGAGCCAGGGAGGAGGAGAGCTTCCGACCGCTAGCAACTCGCCGCTGCCATCTTGCCTCTCCCAACACAGCTCCGCTGCTAAGTACTCAAGTGAAATCTTGGATCACCCTTCCACTATTGTTGGCTGGACGCTTGGACTTCGCTAAGATGGTGATGCTACCAAAATTATTATATTATTTTGTTAATTTTCCCATAATTATTCCACATACGATATTCCGAACATTAAATTCACTGCTAATCAACCTTATCTGGGCCTCGGGTCGCCGTCGTATTGGTCTCCAAAAGTTACGGTTATCTACTGACGACGGGGGTCTGGGAGCACCTGATTTCCACATGTACTGTATAGTGGCACAGTTTCAGTGGCTATCCTACTGACTAGCAGGTATACATCTACAAGATATAGGCTATACACCAGCTCAATTACGTAATGGAGATCTGCATGCACTGTTATTGCCAGGGAAGATTTACTATCCCCACACTGTACCATTACCACTTAATAATACACTTGTATATTGGCGATCAGCGATCCACCTAACTTGAGCCACGCCATCATATGCTCCTAACATCCTGTTGCACGGCCTCCCCACATCATCAGGTGTACTCTTGGAAGCCAAACACTGGGAGGCGAAGAGTGTCTCTACAGTGGGGGATCTTTTTTTAGCTGGGAACGCTGATTTCACACTGGGAATTTATTCATACACCCACATGATCTACCTGGGACCCCTCTTCCTTACACATCCCAATATACTGTGGTACATGTGTCAACATTGGATATCGACAAGAGAAAAACTAAAGACACATGTGCTAGTAGGAGCAATTTATGAAATAGACACAGGTAGGCATCTGGTAAGGTGGCTCTATAAAGGCCTACGTTCCCACATTCAGATATCTTTGACCTCTTTATGTGACAAATGGGAAACATATCTAGCTCACCCACTCCATGATAAGGAATGGAGGTCCCTCCTAGAGTATGCAACCCTCATACCCCCGTACCACACGGTTGAAATGTGTTACATTTTTGATTTTCCATTGGGCGTATTTAACTCCCTTAAAAGTTCACATACTCTTTCCCTCTGCACATCCTTGTGTCCCAGGTGTCATGCTGAGGATGCAGACCTTCTACATATGATATGAGCATGCCACTCCATGTCTTCTTACTACGAAGAGTGCGAGACTCGCTTAGGTCAATGACAGAACTTACATATTGAGATACATTGGAGCATTGCATAATGGGGCTCTGCTCAAGATCGAAGGGTTTCCACACTGTGGAGCATTTTGTGGACCTGCCATTACTTATTGCTGAATGACAGATAACATGTAGTTGGAAATCGTCAGAGCCACCTTTGGTGTTGGCATGGCAGGTGGTGTGTTGGTGCGTGGTTGCTGAGAGTTCGGCACTGCATAGTGAGAAATACCAGGGGTTACATAAATGACCCATTTCTATGGTGTGGGATACGCTGCTGTAACAGTTCCGGCTGCAGGGAATAGATGACGTGTGATGACTGGAGTGTGATGGGTGAGTCTAGGGGCAGGTTTTGGTTCCCTCCCATCTGTTGTTCCATGAGAGGCCTCAGATATTTACTATACCTTGTCATAGGTATTCCTCATTTTTCTTTTATTGTGTTCTTTAAGCGTAAGGAGGGAGAGTTGTGAGTTCACAGCACTAGTGCATACTTTCTCGTGTTGGAACAATGGGACTAGGCAAGTTGTAGAATTTACCTTTATAAATGGTGCCCTAATTCTTCATGTATCAATAAAGGCCATGGGGTCCCTGCTCCATCATGACTGCACTATACAGTGTAACAGTCCATTTGCTGCCTTTCACTGCTGGCTGTATATGTTCATGTTTGTATAAAACTAACAAAATATGTTTAAAAAAAAGAGGAAGACCTTGACTGATTGATTACTTGTGGAATTATTTCAAGTTGATAAAAGAGAATAACTGTTGATCATTGTGTCAACAATGAGCAGATGCCATGATGTAGCTTAACATTCCTGCTCTGGCTGGAAGGCTCAACACTCAGCCACAATCTAACACAAAATCCAAGAGTTATTCAGGCATCTCAGATGATGAGACGGCCGGGACACTTGGTGGAATGCTCTGCTTGGCTATAAGGGAAGATGCTTAGGTGGTCAGTGGAAGATCCATCTCAGCCATGATTGAGGTAGAACAAAGACTGTGTTGATGCTGTGGCCATCACTCAGTCAGGCATTGCTGTATTTTGCACCTCAAGCAAAATGCACCTTTGCCTGATAATTCAAATGGCAGAGTGAGGATATAGGGTCCTTTAAACTGCAAACCACTGAAATAATGGTGATATAAGTGATGTCTGGGGATCCAAGCCAAGAGAAGCTGATGGAATACCAGTCAGACAAAGGCATATCGCTCGACCAAGCAGAGGTGCTGCCCAAGGAGATGTGGCTTAGATCCACTTCACAATGAGACAGATGATGTGCTATGACTAAGTTAGAACATTGCTGTTATTCTTACACTTTGGCACTGTAAACCTTCACTTAACATAAAGTACTCTTCCATGATCTAAATAGCACGGCTGTGTCATAGTTCACCATCAAGGCCAAAACTCCTTAATGATGCTTTGCTCATGTAACTATTCCATTCCTCATATAGCACACACTTCTTCACCTCCCTAGGCTTTGTGTCCCATGGCCTTCCACAGGTGGAAACATGCATGTTGCATGTTAAGCAGAGGTCTAAAGCCAACCCTATAGCGCTGACCCTAGAAAAGCAATTAGGTAAATATTGTACAAACAGTTTTTTAGGGTCATAACCCCTTGTCATGAGGGAGGGATGTTATCTGGTTCCAATGTGGACTTTTCTCTTTATCCCTCTCACAATTAAACTGCACAAGTCATTATGCAACATGCATGGCTCAGTCCCCACCAAAGAGAATATATTTGCAATGACTATATGTAACTTTCAACTACTGAAGAAGGATATGTTGCTTATGAACTGCGTAACATTGCCCCATGTAAAGGAAGCAATTTCTGCCGACTTTGTGAGCCAGGTGGAGTATTTACAAGCCACACGGAGGTACTGTATGAGGTTATGGCCATGTTGTTCAGTGTACTGAGAGGTGGTGGCACTGCCCTGTGCCTCTTGCATCTACCCCATGTTCATCCGCCCTCCCTGTCATATTTTTTTTTAAATCAAGTAGAGAAAAGAGCAATGAGGAGGCAATTTCTTGACTATTGAAGTGACATGTTGAATCTTTTCTATTCTTGCTCCTGGTGCGGCCTCACCAAAAGAAAAGAAGTGGCAGTTGTGAGAAGCAAGTCATGAGTGTTTTCAACAGGTTCAGTGGTCATTGATTAATGGCCTGGAGACTTTTTGTATTCAAAATATTAAACTTATATTCCAGCAGTTCAAAGTAAGTAGGACCTTCTAAATATGTCTCCTGGTAAGCTAAGAATTCTCCGCTCTACACGTGATGTAAATAAAGCTTTGATCGAAAAACTGGAAAACTCACAACTTTACAATGTGTTAGTGGAGAGCGCGTCGCGAGCACTTTACAAAATGGCCACCGGACTTTGAGCCCCCCCCCAGCCGGCCTCGCTTTGTTTATTTAAGGCGACGCACGGCCTCCAGATAGTCATCTCTAGAGCTCGGATTTCGAAATCAGAAGGTGGCGTCCTTCCGTTGATGCATCTGTTTCATCCCTGGAGATGGAAAGTCTTAAGATAGCAACAGGGAAATGGAATGCACTTAATCTTCTGCCGTCATCTTTATTGCCTGACAGGAATTCCTGAGGAGAACAGTGTGATGGAATGAATGACTCTTATTTTTTACTTTGTGGAAACTGAATGTTCTGGTTGTGAATTCAGTTTTGGAAGGTAATGACCTTTATTTGACTTATTTTCATTGCTTTTGGAGGCTGCTTTTGCTAAAAAAAAATGTGAAGAGCTTTTCTGTCGGAATTCCTGAAGTGAAATACAGTTCGTTTACCGGCCTTCCAATTTATATCTGCAAAGAATTCTAGTACGGCATTCACTTCGAATTGTTTCATGTTACTATTGCTTCTATGTACATTAACTGCAATTGTTCTTCTGTCAATTTAAAGACAAAGGTTTTATTTTGGCTCTTTTTGATAACTTAACTTTGACCTATTTTATTTATGGGCAAACCGTGAAAGTCAAAAGATAAAGACTCTTCTTTTTATCTCTCGTATAAGAGTATTGCCCGTTACAAGGCTTAAAAGTTAAATTTAGTCCCTAAATCTTTGTCGATTTTAATGGAAGGAGCAACGGAAATTGAAACGGGTTGCTTATCCTCATCTTCTGGTGCAACTCCCACGAAGCTTTCCGCCACAGTTAAACAACATAAAAAAGACACAGAATCACCTCCAAAGTCACCATCACCTTTTACCTTGGAAGATGTTATGGAAGAACTTAGAACCTTAAAGCCCTTTGCGGTAGAAACACCTCGCTTCTAAGGATTGAAGATAAACTATCTTCAAATGATCAGCGTATTACTGCAACAGAACAAAGGATTACCGATCTTGAGCAATCCATTCTAATTGTGAACACATTTACTAAAGAAATTAAGACTCTTAAGCAGGCCACTGAGGATTCACAAAACAGAGATAGAAGGAATAATCTTCATTTATAAGGTATTCCCGAGAACTCAGAAGGACCAAATATGATCTAATTTTTACAATGGATACTCCCTTCTGTTGTTCAGCTACAAGACCATGGTCCACTCAGTATACAAAGGGCGCATCGTTTGGGTCCAAAATCATCTGCAAATGAGAAAAATGTGAAGCCAAGGGGGTATCATTATTCTTTTTCTTTAACATACCGATTTAATGCGGATTCTTGTAGCAGCTAAAACACAAAACTTCTACAATGGTCTAGTCATAAGGTTTTCTTTTCTCAAGTTGTTTCTAATGCAACAGCTGCCAGTCGAAAATATTTTTGGGAGTTTCGACCACAACTTAAATCTTTGAATATAAGATATGGCTTACTTCATCCTTGTACTTTTAAGATAACATATGAGGAAGCATCTTATTCATTTGAAGAGCCTGCTAAACTTCGAGATTTCCTTCGTCAGCACTGCCATGAGGACATGGAACTTGGAGCTACAGCGAAATGACATTTAATTTATTTGCATTGACTATACTGTGATTACTTCACACTTCCTTCATGGTCCTTGCTTCTTGATATTATATATTATTCCATTTATTTAAGTATTTGGTTTTTTTTGTATTTTTCTCCAGTGTCAACAATTTCGGACTGTTTGTCTCCAGTGTCATTCATGTGTCGTGCTCATCTGTTGATTATCACATATCTCCCTACCTCTGTTAGTTCCGGTAAATCCTCTGGTATGGTGTTTTTTCATTTTGGTTTTATGTGTCTTAAACCCCTGCCTTTTACTGCTTCATATATAATGTGTTTTCTTTTTAATTGTCACTATTACCACTAAGATTTTCTTTAACCAGGGTTGAGTTCGGCCCCATCTTTTTTGGCTCTCCACACTCTGAATACTTTAGGATATATCTTTATCACCTTAAGGTTCTTTCTGCAATTAAGGCTCTTCTCCCTGAGTTGCCTTCTTCGCTAACATGCTTTTCAAGGTTTTTTTTACCCTTTCTCCTTCCTTTTCTTTCTTTCTATTCTTTGTTCAGGACTTTTTCCTCATTTCCGAAACTTCTGATGTCTGTATTCAAGGAACTAAGTAATACTCCTAATGCATATAGATGAATTTGCGTGACACACCACTCAGAATTACTACTTGGAATGTTAAAGATTTGAAGAACCCAGTTAAATGCCAACGTGTGCTTTCTCACCTCTCTCTTATTGCCATTTAGCACTTCTTAATGAAACTCACATGACAAATGCAGATTCACATAAACTTAAGAAGAAATGGGTGGGGGATATATATCTTTCTCCTTCAGTTCAAAGTAAAAATGGGGTAGCAATCCTTTTTCATAAAAGAGTAAACATTCATTTTGTAAAGCAAGAGGCTGACAATGATGGTCGGTGGGTCCTTATTCAATTTAAAATACATAATATTGTATATATTATTATGAACGTTTACGGACCCACAACTCCAGACCATAGTTTTTGGAAAATGATTTCCCAAAAGATTTTCGAACATCATACTGCTAATCTTATTTTAGGAGGAGATTTCACTATTATTTTTTATCCTTTTTTAGAACTTGAATAGATTATATTTTTCTTAGCAAACATCTTACATAATACATTTTACATTCAGAAATAGGCTCCATCGTATTTTCAAAACATGCTCCATTCTATACTGATATCGACATTCCCCAGAACTCCTCCTCCAAATCTAGATGGAGGTTTAATAATTCTTTGCTTTCAAATACATCTTTTATATCTGCATTTAAAGAATTTATCCCTGAATACTTTGATAATAATGACACAGGTGACACTTCCTTCCAATTTGATTGGGATGCTTTTAAGGCTGCTTCCAGAGATTTCATTATCAATTACATTTCCAATAAACGGAAAACTATGGAGAAACAATCAGCTTCCCTCTAAAGTAATATTAAAGCACTGGAACACAAGTTCTATACTTACAAACAAAACAAAAAGGACCTCTAAGAGTTACTTGCTGCTAAGACTCAATTCAACAAAGTCACAACAGAAAAGGCATGTGGGACACTTTTAAAGATTAACACACAATACTACTAAGGCAAGAATAAATCAGGTGCTCTTTTAGCTAACTATCATAAAGGGAGAAAGGAAAAGAGTTCTGTTGAATAAATTATCAACTCATCTGGAGATACTCTTTTAAATGATGCAGATATTGTGAAAACATTTGCTGAATTTTATAAAAATTATTATTCAGGCCCTACACTGCCATGTGTTTGGTGCAGGATTCATTACATTAATATCATTATTATACTCTTCTCCACTCTCCTCTGAATTAGTAAATGGAATTAAATCACCATACTTTTCATTAAATAGGGGTACATGGCAGGGATGCCTGGTATCCCCATTGCTTTTCAAATTAGCAGTAGAACCTTTTTTACATAGACTCAAAAATTCCATACAATTTTCTGGTTTTCATTATAGAAATGTCCATGTTAAATTTACTGCTTACGCTGATTATATTTTATTATACATTTCCAGGCCAGAGTCCTCCCTCCCTAATTTTTTGAGCAATTGTATCAATATTCAAATGTCTCAAGTTATAAACTTAACATAGATAAATCCGAAATAATGCCTTTAAATAAATATGGTCTTCAAACTGAATTTGCAGGTACAGGTCTGGCATGGAAACCTGAGAAAATGAAATGCTTGGGAATATTATATCGTAATAACCTTAGAGACACTATTAAAATCAATGTGGATGTTATGCTCTCCAAAATTACTAAACTGTCCCAAACTGACTGGTCTCCTCTTTTTCTTTCTCAGTGGGGAAGACTTGATTCTATTAAAATTATGTTTCTACCAATTATCAATTTCTTTTTAATGATGTTGCCTCTTAAAATACCTGGAAAATATTTTAAGTCAATTGATAAGATTTTAACACACTTCTTATGGAATGGGAAAACATCTCGTATTTCTCTTAATCGTTGAAAGTTACCCAAGAACTCAGGCGGAGTAAAATTTCCTATCTTTTGCCAATATCATAAAGCATTTAATAATAAGCAACATCAAGGATGTTTTCTAAATTATTTGCAGTCTCAAACTAACCTATGGTATCAATTAGAACAAGCTTTCATTTCTCCCTTCCTTCATGAACATGTCCTATATATGTCGCAGCCCCCTAAATATTGGATATCATCATTGCTTTCATTCTCATGCTCCCTATTCCGACCTTATATTGCCACTAACTCTTCTTCTAGAGAGAACTTTTTACGTAGTCCAGTTTGGTACTATAAACATCTTTTGCATAATGGCAAGCCACTATTTTGGCGCACTTGGCTACAGAAAGGTATTGTTATAATCTCCCACTCCTTCTTTATGATTGGGTCATAATCCCCTTTAGTTCCCTCTCCTCCACTTATAATCTGCCTCCCACGTGTATTCAGCAATACTAGATTCTGAAACTACTTCTTTCACATGCCATAACAACGTTTTCTTCTTCTTCTTTACGCCAAACTAATTTACAGTCATTCCCAGATCCATCAATACCTCCTTCAAAGCAGCATGTATATATATATATATAAAACCCTCATCATTCCTTCAATAGATAGGCCTAAATCTAAAATAGAAAAGTTATGGGATCAAGACCTACTTTCTGACTGGCCTATCTCTTTATGGCAACGAATATGGGATAAACTACACTCCACTTCACGCCCAGCAAATCTTACTCAGACTTTATATTATTTTTACAGTAGAATGTTTTATACTCAAGCTCACCTTTTTAAACAAAAAATTCTGAAAAAGGACACTTGTTGGCATTGTAACTCTAGTTCCGGAACCTATATTCATATGTTTTTTTCATGCTCCAAGGTTACCCAGTTTTGGGAAAATGTTTGTTCTACTATTGAGAAAATCACTGGTTCCCAGGTTCCCTTTTCCATCAGTGTACTTTTCTTAGGAAGTCTGAGCAATCTCTTGCTTCATAACAAAATGTGTCATAAATTAATAGATCTGCTTGTTGCTATCACTTACCAGGTGATTGCTTCCAATTGGAAGTCTACTGAAAATGTTTCTTATCTGCAGTGGTGGAGCTTTGTGTGCCATAATCACCATCTGGATCGCTACAACTTACCTTCAACTTTATTAGCAAACAAGAGGGAAAAATTATGGGAACCATTAACATCATTTTTATCAACTACTGCTGAGATCCTTCATTGGGAATTCTTTAGTCTCAGCAGATTACGTCACTCTACAGTTGCATTTTAATTATATTACTTAGTATTCCTTTTTATATAAAAAAGCTTTTAGCTTCTTGTTTTTATAGTTTCAGACTTATACTATGTTATTATTTTATAACTTTGAAGTTTTGGTATACTCCTCTGTATATAACTAATATTTATACTTACAATATACATCTTTTACTTATCTTTCCTCTCTATTTCTTTCCTTTCTTTCTCACCCTTTTCTCCTTTCCTTAAACATTTCTTTCTACTTTTGCATTGCTATAATTCATCTAACATACAATTGCATATATTATTGAGTACATTTTATTTGTACATTATGTATTGGAGTTGTCATAAACAATGTTATCAATATTACTCTATTTATTCATCGAATTGTCATTCTTGAATATTTGTACTTTATTAATCTTCACCTTAATAAAAATTATTAAACTTAACAACGGGTTAGTGCATTCTACTTCAGTGAAAAAACACTCTACACAGTTGTATCCTTCTGTCAATTTGTAACAAAGCATTACTGGAGAAGCTACTCCTGACTTGACTACTTCCTAACATCCAGGCCCCTGGTGCCCAAACTGGTGGACTCGTCCATTGATGTTAAATTCCTGTCAGCCCATTCCCCCATCTGGCTCATGGTGCACCCCCTTACACCGCAGAAACCATTCCCAAGGCCTAGGATGATAAACTAAATAGCTTGAGAGAATCAGCCATTAGAGACCACATTAAAGACACAGTAAAACACTACTTTGTAGAAAATGGCAATGGTGAGGTCAACCCCTCCACTTTATGGGATGCAGCTAAACAGTGTTAGAGGGGACCTAATCCCCCATACAGCAGCATCGAATGCCTGGCTAAACAAACTAGGAGAGACCTAGAGCGGCAGCTCTTCCAAGCTGAGTTGAGGCATAAACAAGGTGAATCCGCCAGAACCATGAGACCCCTGCATAGAATTAGAACATTAGAAAATCTACAAATGAAGGACGTAGCAAAGAAACTAATGTTAATCAAACAAACCTACTATCAAAAAGGAGAAACTGTGGACAGGCTACTACCCGAATAACTCTGACAGGTCACAACTCGACACCACATAAAGGCACTAAACAAAGATGATGACTGAACATTATAGAGATGGCGGAGATCTTGTCTGTCTTTAATAGTTATTACTCAACCTAATTTCATAGTCAGGACGATAGGGCAAATATATTTGAGATTTCACTCCCCCCCTAGAGAAAGGCATCTCCCAAGACGAGGTACGTGAGGCAATAAAACACTTACCCACACAAAAATACCTGGGTCCAGATGGCTTCCCGGCCACCTACTATAAAGCATACACCTCATTATTTGCTGCATCCCTGTCAAAAGTATTCATTACTTTTTGATGATGGGGAAGGTGACAGATACAATAATGAGTTCCCATCTCATACCCTTCCTTGCTATCTTGCAGATAAACAAGGTGAATCCGCCAGAACCATGAGACCCCTGCATAGAATTAGAACATTAGAAAATCTACAAATGAAGGACGTAGCAAAGAAACGAATATTAATCAAACAAACCTACTATCAAAAAGGAGAAACTGGACAGGCTACTACCCTAATAACTCTGACAGGTCACAACTCGACACCACATAAAGGCACTAAACAAAGATGATGACTGAACATCAAAGAGATGGCGGAGATCTTGTCTGTCTTTCATAGTTATTACTCAACCTAATTTCATAGTCAGGACGATAGGGCAAATAAATTTGAGATTTCACTCCCCCCTAGAGAAAGGCATCTCCCAAGACGAGGTATGTGAGGCAATAAAACACCCACACAAAAATACCTGGGTCCAGATGGCTTCCCGGCCACCTACTATAAAGCATACACCTCATTATTTGCCGCACCTCTGTCAAAAGTATTCATTACTTTTTGACAATGGGGAAGGTGACAGATACAATAAAGAGTTCCTATGTCATACCCTTCCTTGCTATCTTGCAGATCAAATCCGGCGATAAACCTCCTTAATTGCGATGTGAAAATATTCACATCCACACTAGTCCAACAACCCCCCACATATGGTCTCACCTTGATTCCACCTATTAATCAGGCTTTATCAAAAGAATAACAATAACACACGGCTGGCAGTCACCTTAATGGAAGTAGCCAAAAGACCAAACCAGCCAATAGCCCTCCTCTCCCTCGATACAGAGAAGGCATTTGATAGAGTGGACAGGCCATACCTGTCGAAGCTGCTTTACAGGATCCGTATAGGCCCCAAAATGAAAACATTAATTCAAGCAAACTATTAAAAACTGACTGCCAGGCTCAAAATTAATGGGTTATATATGGCAGAGGTTCCCCTACCTAGGTTAAAAATAGGAATGCCCCGTTAGTTTTCGTCCTGGCAATGGAACCCGTAGTAGACAATATTACACACAGTCCCAATATCCATGGCCTCAGGGTAGGTGGTACGGAATACAAAGTGGCCTTATCTGTGGATGACAATCTTTGCTTTATGACCAACCCCAATCAATCATCCTGGCATGCCATGCCACACACAGCTAGACCACTTCACACTGGTCCTCCAAATCACAAGGCATTGTTGTGGCAAACCTGCTTGAACTGATGCGAGCACCACTCCAATATGGTGGCTTCTTGTGGACCTGAACTGGCATTAGATACTTAGGAGTCAGCCTGCTGGCCCACACAAAGGCATAATCACCACCTTACTCAAGGACCTATAGCAGTGGGATAGACTCAAAATTTCTTGTATGGGCACGCTGAACACCCTGAAGATGAATTTTCGTGCCCCACCTGCTTTACACATTACAGACACCCCTGCGCATGATACCCAAAACAATATTCAAACAAATTAGACAAACGATGCTAGACTCCATATGGCAATGCAAATCGCCAAAAGTTGCGCTCTAGACTATTTCATGTCATGTCCCTTGAGAGAGGAAGACCTAGGCTTTCCCAAAATCACTACCTATGCCTGGGCAACTCAGTTACGCCCAGCTATAGACCCTTCTCTCCACAATGGCGCAGTTACTTTACTATTGCCAACTAGTCCTCTGCTTAAACTAATTCACCCCTTACCGTTTTGCTCTAACCCCACTGATCAACAACCTGGATTCCCCCCCCCCCCCGGAGTGAGCCTGGGGTTCTTTTTGTGGAATAAAGGGTATCCTCTCTCTTAAAAGAGTTATTCGATGATGTTGACCTCTGGTCAAAGGAAGACCTAGCTGAAGAAATTCAAGCTAGCAGAAGAGTTACCTATAGACTACCACAAGCCCTACACTGGGTTAGAGGAAGACACTCCTGAGGCAAATTGTGCAGAGAAGAGATACATCTGGAATTCCTCTTTAGCAATAACGTGAGACACAAGGGCTTTCTTCTGGCTCTACTGTTACATTCTAGAACTCAGCCCCTCCCCCACATGAAACGCACTTTCATCTTTAATTGGGAACGGGACCTAGAGACCAAATTCTCCGAAGGTGTGTGGAAAACCATTTGGCAACGGGTCACAAAGTCCTCCATATTCGTACACCACAAAGAGAGTGCCTACAAATTACTCACATAATGGTACCTCACCCCTACAAGCTTATACAAGACTTTTGGCAGCCCAGACATATGCTGGAAAGGAGGTGGGGAGTGAAGCCCCTATCTAACCACATATGGTCAGGCCCCCACATTCAAGGCTTCTGGTGCAACTTACTTACACTATTATAAGCCATAATGAATACCACATTCCCATATTAAACAATAGTGATCGTGCTGGGATATCCGGATAGGCAGGGTCTTTACTCCATGACCACAACACTCCGTGATGTGGAAATAACTATTTTCCCATACACTTAACATGTGGTGATTACATGTATGGTTCATATATGTCATGGGGAATGTGTTGGCCATAATCCAAGACTGTATGCTTACATTTGACAAGATGTGGTGTCCATTTAAGACTCACGTAAAAAGGGATAACAGGTTGGGGGGCATCACCATAATAATGTCTCCTAATATGTGCAGTTCAGGCATCTGCAATGTGTCTTGCTCAGAAGTTGATCACCACAAAGACGTTGTGGTCCTTGCTGTAGAACTTTTAATCTGCTTGCAATACCAAGATGCATTGACATCATCTTACATGAATGTAACTTGGCAATGTCAATGTCTCTGTTGAAATAGCACACAAGACAAGTAAACTATGGTGTTCTTCCTCCTGTGTAATTCCCCAACCAGTGTTTTTTCCCCCAAAGATTGGAAACACTGAAAGGTATGGTCATCTCTAAGTATACTAATAAACATCTTCTCACATCCGGGAGAAAGGAATGTCAGACCCCAAAATGGACTCTAACAACGAAAGGACTAATTCAGAGCACAATTATATCTAGGGTTAACCTTCTGGATAAATTTAGGGTCCGGCCTCATAACCTCTCAGTCAGAAAAAAAACAGGTATGGATAAGAGACTACTAATGAAAATAACTCAGTTAACCTAGCAGAAGTGATTTCTAGTAGGAATGTTTCCTTCGATGATAACCACTGAAATGTTATGTTCTCTAAAGACTCAAATGCAGGTTCCTGGAGCCCTTTCAATACAACTCAATAATCCTAGGTTGGCACTAGGTTGTGACAAGTAGATCTTTTTTTTATCTAACTCTCTAAAGTAGATGGCCAGCCAAGGGTGATGTTTTTGTAAAATCGTCCAAAGGACCTCTAAATGGCCCGATTTCTGCCCACAGGTTCACTACAGTGGCTGGAGAAAGAGCTTTGAGATTGAAAAGAAGCCCTGTGCTTTTTATATGAATTTAAAGCAGACAGGCATCTAGATTATTGGATATCTTAGGCCAACTGTTTTCAGCAATTTTGCTGTTCTAATCCCTCCTTCTCATCTTCTATGACATCATGTCTAACCGCCAGAACACCTATTGTGGAAGATTGGGAAAGTAAAGTTAAGGAGGGTCAAGAAGGAGATGGAGAGGGTCCTTGAGGGCCATCTGCATAATAGGGGGGAACCATGGACGCCTTGATCAGAATGGGGCTAGAAATATGACCATCAGCCTCTCCACCCTAATCTCCTGCAGCTCAACTGGGAGTAGGACATACCATAACTGGTAGGCTCATTGAATGGATAGGGCATCCAAAGCATACACCTGGGGGCACAAGGTCTCCACACAGTACTGTGCAACCTCTCATCATTGCATCTTTTGGGGTTGCAGAGAGGTCTAAAATGGGAGGTCCGAACAGCAGCTACACGTGCTGGAAATGAAGATAGGATATGTGAAACGTCACCGACGAGGTAATGTTGCGACCGACAGCATCTGCTTGGAAAGTCACTCTGTCCGTGTTATATATCACACTCAGGACCAGCACATGTTGCTCTGTCCCAGAGATAATTTCCTTTGATAGATTGCTGTGATACCAACTCTTTGTTCCATCCCGGTGATTCGGGAAGCACCTTGTCACCTAGCTGTCCATTATTTTGGCCAAGTGTGCTTCCTCCAATTTAGACTGAAATGCTTGGATTGCCTGTCAGATTGCTGCAAGCTCCCTCCTATTGACTGAATAAGCCCCTTCCATGTTTAATCGTTGACTCTGTACCTCCTGATACTGAAATACAGCCCCCTTCCCCAAAGGCTAGCATTGGTTTTTAACAAATGTGTAAAAAGTAGATTAAAAGGAACCCCCTTCAGTAGATTGTCCAGATGTGCCACTATCTGGGGGGGGTGCCCAATGGGGTTCATCCACTGGAAATCCTGAGATGCCTGATCTCAGTAATTCAGATCTTTAGGTTGAAACGAGCCCAGGGGGCTACTCTTGTGGCTGCTGCCATGAAACCTTTGATCTTCAGCCAGGTTGGAGCAAGATCTTGTTGTTGCCCCGTGAGATGATGCTGGTTTGACTGTAAAGATGTGATTCTCTTCTGTGGGAGAAAAGCTTTCCCCATTTTTGTGTCAAAGGGGAAAGCACTCAAAAGCCAATCATCAAGTTAGGGGAAATAAATATCTCCTTCAACTGTGATACAGCGACAATTGCTGCTAGTATCTTTGCGAACACCCTGGGAAAAGTGCAAAGGCCAAACTGGAGTGCTTGAAATTGGTAGTGTTTTTTCCAGCTCGCAAACCTCACTACTTCTGATTATGCAGATGATTGAAGACATGGAAAGAGGCATTATGTAGATCCAGGGTTGCTAAGAAGTCGGCACTTGAAATCATGGGAATTATGGTTTGGAGCGTTATCATTCTGAAAGTCTCCAGAGGCCGAAAGGTGTTTAGTTCCATGAGGTTGAGGGCTCGTCGAAAAGTAAAGTCTTGTTTTAGTATCAAAACTGGTATGGAATAAAACCCCAGTGTCTGTTGACCCCATGGGACTTTCACCCCCCACCCTTGGAAATGAGATCTTGAATACCTTGCAACATTGAATCTCATTTAAATTGATCTTTTGGCAATGGTGTACATTTGAGTCATGTCGCCAGGAGTTCTTCCTTTAACTGCAAGAAGTAATCCTTCTTAACAATCAATAGGCCCCAAGAATTCTGAATCACACCCAACCATTGAGGAAAAATCCCTTTACGATTTCCACTCACTTTCATATAGTAATTTCTGGTGTTTCTGAGAGAGAGAGAGGGAGAGGACTGCAGCCTGGATTTGCTTGCCAATGTGGACCCCGGATCTCGCCATAAAAAGTTCGCTCTCTATTTGTGATTTCAATATTCTCTTTTGAACAAAGGACTTTTTTCCCTGAGAAAAAGTTTGAATGATCCCAAGATCTTTGCATCATTCGCAGATTTATGTATCATATCATGTAACTCCCTGCTAAATAGTTTAGAATGTATGATTGGTAATTACTGGATTAGCGATCTCTGTCCCAAAATCACCTTTTATTAAGAAAACAAGGAATTGACTCCTTATCCACCTTTTTGCACTATTGGACAATTGGGTTCTTTATGACATCAAAGAGTGGCAAACTATCAGCAGGAGGGGCACTTTACTGTGTGTAAAATTCCTCCTGTTCCTGCTGTGCTTGCTCACAACCCAATACATCTCTAATGTGGGCTATTATCTCTTGAAGATGTGTCCCCTGAATATAGCGTCCCTTAAGACATGACACCTGTTCCTCATCACAGCCTGCTCTAGCCCTTTTAGCAGCAGGTTCATTCAACGCAACATCAACATCCTGACTAATTAAAGATTCCACGTGCCCTCTGAAACTTCACAAGAAGCCAAGGAGTGTTTCTTTTGCAGGAGGTTTTCTTTGGCTCCATAGCAGCACAAATGAATATCTAGAACAACGTTCACCCTGAAAATCAGTCTTTCCTGTTGCATGTTTTGCCTGGAGACCAGTTCTGTCTTGCGCACTTTCTGTCTCCAGGCAAATTGAGCTGCACCCAAATAAGCTGGGAGCACTGCAGTGCCAGGCTCCTACAGCCCTTCCCCCACCATTGCTCTACCTGCCCCATCCTCGCACATGAGCAGGGAGCGTACAGCAGGAACAGTGCTCTAAATATGCCAACTGCCCGGCAGGACAGCATGTACAAATAGCGAAATATTACTCACCATATAAATAAATCTGATTACCCCCAATCAGCCCCAAGGGGGCAGAAAGCACATTAGACACCAGGGTTATTTTTTTTTAAATATAAAGGTAGGGGCTGGCCACAAGAAGCATGGTCATGCCTCCACCCCAAAAACAAGGCAGACAGTCTTTCTGCTCTCCCTGGGGGGTGACTGGATGTGCTTCACTGCCTATATGGTTCCAAGGAGCAGAAAGCCCACGAGACACCAGGGATTGCATTCAAGTAATATTTTTTTGGGTGGTGGAGCACCCCTTCCTCCCCCCATGGGCTTGGGCCTGTGCTTCCCCCCCCCCCCCCACTGTGGGAGTCAACTGACTTTCTACTGCCCAGGGGGGTGGGGGGGAGGGAGGTAAATAGGGGCATTCAACTCCAATTTGCCTCCCCGGGGGCAGAAAGCCCACTAGATAATAGAGATTTCAAAATGGTGCCAAAACAAACAAAAGGATGGGCAGGCTATCCTGGCATCGAGCCATACCCCTGCCCGAGTGGGGGCAATAGTGCCTTTCTGGCCCCCTGGAGGCAAACAGGAGGCATGTGCCAACTGAGGAGATTGCCCCAAAATGGCTGCTAAACAAGAGGGATTTTGCATTTTGGGCAATAGAAAGTGGCCACGGTGGTGCTCTCTGACATTAGGTCATACTCCCACCTCAAAGGGGACAATCTAGTGTTTTGACCTTCCTAGAGGGCAGAGAGGCAGTTTGTCCCAAATTGCCCAGGAAGCAGAAAGGCCACTTGATGACAGGACTATTTTTATTTTTTTAAACAATGGGGTGGGTTTGGCTCACCCTGACATCAGGGCCCTCCCTCACGCCTAAAGCCTCAACCATCTTTCTGCTCCTTTGCAGACTAACACATCCCATCCTGGCAAACGAGGGAACATATGATTCTTCTGGGTGTTGTTTTTACATATGGACCAGGAGAGTATGGCTGAATCCCAATACTTGCAGTGGTGAGTGGCTGCACACTTTGGACCACATGGGGAAAACTACCAGACATTTTAGAAAACTAGACATCAAAGGGATTCCAGGGTGATATGTCTT
This sequence comes from Pleurodeles waltl, assembly GCF_031143425.1. Lineage (NCBI taxonomy): Eukaryota > Metazoa > Chordata > Amphibia > Caudata > Salamandridae > Pleurodeles > Pleurodeles waltl. Next base: position 609,316,723 of record NC_090443.1, on the reverse strand, counting down.
GCGTAGATTCCATGATGGTTTCTTACCAACAATGCTCTACATTCCACAAACCCACACTTTTTCCCTGTATTTCTGTGATGTGAATGTCTGGGACACACAGGGGTCTACAAAAATCCTACTGCCCAGCAATACCCCTCTTGTTCTAATAAAAACATTATTCAAGCCCCAAAACGTGATGTGGAAACATCAACACTTCCTGTCAAAAAACTAACCGGATTTGCCATTGAGGGTAACTGTATTAACAGGGCCTGTGTTCGGCCAGCACTTAGGTAAACCTACCAAACCCACACCTTTCTGAAAACTAGACACCCAGTCAAGGCTTAATTTCTAAAAAAAATATAATTGGCAGGGCCCTTCCCAGGAGGCCACTAATGGCTGCTAATAACAGTACCAAAACAACCCCTAACAATCACACTCCTATGAGACTGACAATTCAGATTATTCCAGGCACTCAAAGCGATAAGAACGGCGTGGGTGGAAGGTATTTTTCATTTTCAATGTATATTGAATTATTAAACACCCAATGCACCTTATATGGCAGAGGGGCTTCAGGACTGTGGTAACCTACAACGATCATGGCTTCATTAGCTGCCATGTTCTCCCCGGACCCTTCCTTTTCATCTGTACACACCTGTTACCTTCCACATGAATTGTCAACTAGCTTAGGGGAGGGCCTGAAGTTAAATATGCTCACCCAGATTTCAACACGTTGCTTGGCATTGACTTCAACTCCGGAAAAGTGCGATCAGTTACATTTTTCTGCAGCCTCATATCCTGCATACCTTCCCTCCTGCATGCCAACACTTGCCTCTTAGTCTCCGTGAGCTGCTTACCTTCCCTCCTGTGTGCCGACATTGGTTGCTTGGTCGCCAATGTACACCTGCACACCGACATCAGCCGCCTTGCATCCTGGAAAACCTCGGGAAAGCCACACTAGTCACCCCACCCTTGATTACCCTAGGAGTCTGGTTTTAAGAAATGTTCAGGTTTGCTAGGTTGCTATAGTTGCCAGCTGAGCAAGGGCGCAAAATCCACAACTACCCACATTGCAAAAAAAAAGGGTTCGTTTTGAGTAGAAACATTTGATGTGTACTTGTTGAGTTTTGGGCTATTTCTTGTCGCAGGCATTATGACTCCCCACACACGTCAGGTACCATTTTTATCTGGAGACGGGGGAGGATGCTGGTATGTAGGAAATTTGTGGCTGCCCACAGATTCCATGAATTTTCCTCACACAAATGTGAGAAAATGTTGTGTTTTTAGTCAATGTTTGAGGTTTGCAAGGGCTTCTTAGTAAGAAAACCTTGGGCTAGCCATGCAAGTAACTCCAACCTGGGTTGCCCTTGGTTTCTAGTTTTCAAAAATGTGCAGGTTTACTAGGTTTCTCGAAGTGCCAGCTGTGCTAGGGCCCAACACCCAGAAGGTACCTACATTGCAGAAAAAGTGCCAGTTTTAAGTGGTAAAATGTGATATTCTAAAAAATTCCATCTGAAAGACACGCTAGTAGCAGCAACCAAGAATTCAGAGATGTACAAATAATAAATGCTCCTAAACTCCATACCTGGTACCCATTTCAGAAATACATAGGTTTCCTTTATACCCATTTTTCACTGTAGATATTTCACTATATGAATTGGTAAAACTCTTTGTAAGGTGTAGCTCATTTACTTCAGGAACTTGGACAACCTACAAACCTTATATTTCCCCGCAACCAGAAGCGTTTAGCTGACACAATGGTATATTGCGTTTGTAAATCAGCCATTGTGACAAAAAGTTACAGATGAAAATGTCCTTATCCTCACAAATGACTGTTTTTTCCCACTCAATGTTTCTTTATTGTAAGTTATTTTCTTTGGGAAATCCTAGAGAGATCACCCATGGGTTTCACACCGGTTTCCAACACAAACTGGAAGTAAAAGCACAAAGAAAAGGAATAGAGGGTGTGGCTAGGCACCAGCCAAGATGGGCGCACACTAAGCAGGCTTTGCAGCCGCGAAACTAAAATCCCTGCCATCTGTCTTAATCTTCTGTCCTACCTGACACTGCGAGGACCATAGTGAGTGCTAGAGTTAACTGTGACCCTGCCACAGTGCTGCAGCCTGCCGAGCAACCGTTATGATAGCGCTGTTGACTGCAGGGCCCATGAGGTGAATGACACAGAAGATTACCGGCCGGGAGGCGCAGGCCTTGAGAAGCAGTGGCAGGGAGCATCACTGCTCTCCTTTCCCCTTGGCCCGCAGATTTCATACTGGTGGTGTGGCGGAGCCCCCTGCGAGCAGTGAAATTGCCAGCTGGCATGGAGGGGGCCCGACAAAGAGCTGCTGAGCCAGGGGCAACCGAGCTCCCCTGGAAGGGGTCCCTGACGGGGTAGCAGAGGGCTGCCGAGAGTATTGTCGACCGAGTGGCAACAGGGAGCATGGAATCGAGACTGCTGCAGGACCTGCAGTGATGGAGTGGCAGTACTGATGGGAACTGCGCGAGAGTACCCACAGGGGACAAGAGACTGCAAAACCACATGGTCAAGGCATGTGGTGCCTTGAGAGTGGAGTGGGGGTGAAGTGATGACAGAGGGCCTGGCTGAGGGGGCTCAACACTATCTAGGGAACTGCTGGTCAACTACGTCCTCTGGAATGCCATATGCCTCCCTGGATGTGGCCTGACCATGCCTGTGGCCGGGGTTGACTGATGAGACTGCAACGGGGTACATGAACATGGCTACCCTGTGGTGTGTGCCTTTGGTGACTGGTGAGTGACCCTGCTGCCTGGGGACACTTCAGAGGGCACACTGGATCCCCCTGCAGCCCCATGGGGACAGCGGATGCTGTGGGGGCCTGTCGACTCATGGGGACACCCTCTCTGAAATTACACTAATAGCAGCCAAAACTGTGTTGCTGGGGCACAACATAACCAATAACAGAGAGCTTAGATTTGGCAGTGGTACCTCAAGCTATTCCTGGCACCTTGAGAGTGTGCATTGGACCAGCAAGAGGTGCCTCATTGGGACTGTCTGGCTGAAATGGATATGTTATTATTTTATAACTTTGAAGTTTTGGTATACTCGTCTGTATATAACTAATATTTATACTTACAATATACATCTTTTACTTATCTTTCCTCTCTATTTCTTTCCTTTCTTTCTCACCCTTTTCTCCTTTCCTTAAACATTTCTTTCTACTTTTGCATTGCTATAATTCATCTAACATACAATTGCATATATTATTGAGTACATTTTATTTGTACATTATGTATTGGAGTTGTCATAAACAATGTTATCAATATTACTCTATTTATTCATCGAATTGTCATTCTTGAATATTTGTACTTTATTAATCTTCACCTTAATAAAAATTATTAAACTTAACAACGGGTTAGTGCATTCTACTTCAGTGAAAAAACACTCTACACAGTTGTATCCTTCTGTCAATTTGTAACAAAGCATTACTGGAGAAGCTACTCCTGACTTGACTACTTCCTAACATCCAGGCCCCTGGTGCCCAAACTGGTGGACTCGTCCATTGATGTTAAATTCCTGTCAGCCCATTCCCCCATCTGGCTCATGGTGCACCCCCTTACACCGCAGAAACCATTCCCAAGGCCTAGGGTGATAAACTAAATAGCTTGAGAGAATCAGCCATTAGAGACCGCATTAAAGACACAGTAAAACACTACTTTGTAGAAAATGGCAATGGTGAGGTCAACCCCTCCACTTTATGGGATGCAGCCAAACAGTGTTAGAGGGGACCTAATCCCCCATACAGCAGCATCGAATGCCTGGCTAAACAAACTAGGAGAGACCTAGAGCGGCAGCTCTTCCAAGCTGAGTTGAGGAATAAACAAGGTGAATCCGCCAGAACCATGAGACCCCTGCATAAAATTAGAACATTAGAAAATCTACAAATGAAGGACGTAGCAAAGAAACTAATGTTAATCAAACAAACCTACTATCAAAAAGGAGAAACTGTGGACAGGCTACTACCCTAATAACTCTGACAGGTCACAACTCAACACCACATAAAGGCACTAAACAAAGATGATGACTGAACATCATAGAGATGGCGGAGATCTTGTCTGTCTTTAATAGTTTTTACTCAACCTAATTTCATAGTCAGGACGATAGGGCAAATATATTTGAGATTTCACTCCCCCCCTAGAGAAAGGCATCTCCCAAGACGAGGTACGTGAGGCAATAAAACACTTACCCACACAAAAATACCTGGGTCCAGATGGCTTCCCGGCCACCTACTATAAAGCATACACCTCATTATTTGCTGCATCCCTGTCAAAAGTATTCATTACTTTTTGATGATGGGGAAGATGACAGATACAATAATGAGTTCCCATCTCATACCCTTCCTTGCTATCTTGCAGATAAACAAGGTGAATCCGCCAGAACCATGAGACCCCTGCATAGAATTAGAACATTAGAAAATCTACAAATGAAGGACGTAGCAAAGAAACGAATATTAATCAAACAAACCTACTATCAAAAAGGAGAAACTGGACAGGCTACTACCCTAATAACTCTGACAGGTCACAACTCGACACCACATAAAGGCACTAAACAATGATGATGACTGAACATCATAGAGATGGCGGAGATCTTGTCTGTCTTTCATAGTTATTACTCAACCTAATTTCATAGTCAGGACGATAGGGCAAATACATTTGAGATTTCACTCCCCCCTAGAGAAAGGCATCTCCCAAGACGAGGTATGTGAGGCAATAAAACACCCACACAAAAATACCTGGGTCCAGATGGCTTCCCGGCCACCTACTATAAAGCATACACCTCATTATTTGCTGCACCTCTGTCAAAAGTATTCATTACTTTTTGACAATGGGGAAGGTGACAGATACAATAAAGAGTTCCTATGTCATACCCTTCCTTGCTATCTTGCAGATCAAATCCGGCGATAAACCTCCTTCATTGCGATGTGAAAATATTCACATCCACACTAGTCCAACAACCCCCCACATATGGTCTCACCTTGATTCCACCTATTAATCAGGCTTTATCAAAAGAATAACAATAACACACGGCTGGCAGTCACCTTAATGGAAGTAGCCAAAAGACCAAACCAGCCAATAGCCCTCCTCTCCCTCGATACAGAGAAGGCATTTGATAGAGTGGACAGGCCATACCTGTCGAAGCTGCTTTACAGGATCCGTATAGGCCCCAAAATGAAAACATTAATTCAAGCAAACTATTAAAAACTGACTGCCAGGCTCAAAATTAATGGGTTATATATGGCAGAGGTTCCCCTACCTAGGTTAAAAATAGGAATGCCCCGTTAGTTTTCGTCCTGGCAATGGAACCCGTAGTAGACAATATTACACACAGTCCCAATATCCATGGCCTCAGGGTAGGTGGTACGGAATACAAAGTGGCCTTATCTGTGGATGACAATCTTTGCTTTATGACCAACCCCAATCAATCATCCTGGCATGCCATGCCACACACAGCTAGACCACTTCACACTGGTCCTCCAAATCACAAGGCATTGTTGTGGCAAACCTGCTTGAACTGATGCGAGCACCACTCCAATATGGTGGCTTCTTGTGGACCTGAACTGGCATTAGATACTTAGGAGTCAGCCTGCTGGCCCACACAAAGGCATAATCACCACCTTACTCAAGGACCTATAGCAGTGGGATAGACTCAAAATTTCTTGTATGGGCACGCTGAACACCCTGAAGATGAATTTCGTGCCCCACCTGCTTTACACATTACAGACACCCCTGCGCATGATACCCAAAACAATATTCAAACAAATTAGACAAACGATGCTAGACTCCATATGGCAATGCAAATCGCCAAAAGTTGCGCTCTAGACTATTTCATGTCATGTCCCTTGAGAGAGGAAGACCTAGGCTTTCCCAACATCACTACCTATGCCTGGGCAACTCAGTTACGCCCAGCTATAGACCCTTCTCTCCACAATGGCGCAGTTACTTTACTATTGCCAACTAGTCCTCTGCTTAAACTAATTCACCCCTTACCGTTTTGCTCTAACCCCACTGATCAACAACCTGGATTCCCCCCCCCCGGAGTGAGCCTGGGGTTCTTTTTGTGGAATAAAGGGTATCCTCTCTCTTAAAAGAGTTCTTCGATGATGTTGACCTCTGGTCAAAGGAAGACCTAGCTGAAGAAATTCAAGCTAGCAGAAGAGTTACCTATAGACTACCACAAGCCCTACACTGGGTTAGAGGAAGACACTCCTGAGGCAAATTGTGCAGAGAAGAGATACATCTGGAATTCCTCTTTAGCAATAACGTGAGACACAAGGGCTTTTTTCTGGCTCTACTGTTACATTCTAGAACTCAGCCCCTCCCCCACATGAAACGCACTTTCATCTTTAATTGGGAACGGGACCTAGAGACCAAATTCTCCGAAGGTGTGTGGAAAACCATTTGGCAACGGGTCACAAAGTCCTCCATATTCGTACACCACAAAGAGAGTGCCTACAAATTACTCACATAATGGTACCTCACCCCTACAAGCTTATACAAGACTTTTGGCAGCCCAGACATATGCTGGAAAGGAGGTGGGGAGTGAAGCCCCTATCTGACCACATATGGTCAGGCCCCCACATTCAAGGCTTCTGGTGCAACTTACTTACACTATTATAAGCCATAATGAATACCACATTCCCATATTAAACAATAGTGATCGTGCTGGGATATCCGGATAGGCAGGGTCTTTACTCCATGACCACAACACTCCGTGATGTGGAAATAACTATTTTCCCATACACTTAACATGTGGTGATTACATGTATGGTTCATATATGTCATGGGGAATGTGTTGGCCATAATCCAAGACTGTATGCTTACATTTGACAAGATGTGGTGTCCATTTAAGACTCACGTAAAAAGGGATAACAGGTTGGGGGGCATCACCATAATAATGTCTCCTAATATGTGCAGTTCAGGCATCTGCAATGTGTCTTGCTCAGAAGTTGATCACCACAAAGACGTTGTGGTCCTTGCTGTAGAACTTTTAATCTGCTTGCAATACCAAGATTCATTGACATCATCTTACATGAATGTAACTTGGCAATGTCAATGTCTCTGTTGAAATAGCACACAAGACAAGTAAACTATGGTGTTCTTCCTCCTGTGTAATTCCCCAACCAGTGTTTTTTCCCCCAAAGATTGGAAACACTGAAAGGTATGGTCATCTCTAAGTATACTAATAAACATCTTCTCACATCCGGGAGAAAGGAATGTCAGACCCCAAAATGGACTCTAACAACGAAAGGACTAATTCAGAGCACAATGATATCTAGGGTTAACCTTCTGGATAAATTTAGGGTCCGGCCTCATAACCTCTCAGTCAGAAAAAAAACAGGTATGGATAAGAGACTACTAATGAAAATAACTCAGTTAACCTAGCAGAAGTGATTTCTAGTAGGAATGTTTCCTTCGATGATAACCACTGAAATGTTATGTTCTCTAAAGACTCAAATGCAGGTTCCTGGAGCCCTTTCAATACAACTCAATAATCCTAGGTTGGCACTAGGTTGTGACAAGTAGATCTTTTTTTTATCTAACTCTCTAAAGTAGATGGCCAGCCAAGGGTGATGTTTTTGTAAAATCGTCCAAAGGACCTCTAAATGGCCCGATTTCTGCCCACAGGTTCACTACAGTGGCTGGAGAAAGAGCTTTGAGATTGAAAAGAAGCCCTGTGCTTTTTATATGAATTTAAAGCAGACAGGCATCTAGATTATTGGATATCTTAGGCCAACTGTTTTCAGCAATTTTGCTGTTCTAATCCCTCCTTCTCATCTTCTATGACATCATGTCTAACCGCCAGAACACCTATTGTGGAAGATTGGGAAAGTAAAGTTAAGGAGGGTCAAGAAGGAGATGGAGAGGGTCCTTGAGGGCCATCTGCATAATAGGGGGGAACCATGGACGCCTTGATCAGAATGGGGCTAGAAATATGACCATCAGCCTCTCCACCCTAATCTCCTGCAGCTCAACTGGGAGTAGGACATACCATAACTGGTAGGCTCATTGAATGGATAGGGCATCCAAAGCATACACCTGGGGGCACAAGGTCTCCACACAGTACTGTGCAACCTCTCATCATTGCATCTTTTGGGGTTGCAGAGAGGTCTAAAATGGGAGGTCCGAACAGCAGCTACACGTGCTGGAAATGAAGACAGGATATGTGAAACGTCACCGACGAGGTAATGTTGCGACCGACAGCATCTGCTTGGAAAGTCACTCTGTCCGTGTTATATATCACACTCAGGACCAGCACATGTTGCTCTGTCCCAGAGATAATTTCCTTTGATAGATTGCTGTGATACCAACTCTTTGTTCCATCCCGGTGATTCGGGAAGCACCTTGTCACCTAGCTGTCCATTATTTTGGCCAAGTGTGCTTCCTCCAATTTAGACTGAAATGCTTGGATTGCCTGTCAGATTGCTGCAAGCTCCCTCCTATTGACTGAATAAGCCCCTTCCATGTTTAATCGTTGACTCTGTACCTCCTGATACTGAAATACAGCCCCCTTCCCCAAAGGCTAGCATTGGTTTTTAACAAATGTGTAAAAAGTAGATTAAAAGGAACCCCCTTCAGTAGATTGTCCAGATGTGCCACTATCTGGGGGGGGTGCCCAATGGGGTTCATCCACTGGAAATCCTGAGATGCCTGATCTCAGTAATTCAGATCTTTAGGTTGAAACGAGCCCAGGGGGCTACTCTTGTGGCTGCTGCCATGAAACCTTTGATCTTCAGCCAGGTTGGAGCAAGATCTTGTTGTTGCCCCGTGAGATGATGCTGGTTTGACTGTAAAGATGTGATTCTCTTCTGTGGGAGAAAAGCTTTCCCCATTTTTGTGTCAAAGGGGAAAGCACTCAAAAGCCAATCATCAAGTTAGGGGAAATAAATATCTCCTTCAACTGTGATACAGCGACAATTGCTGCTAGTATCTTTGCGAACACCCTGGGAAAAGTGCAAAGGCCAAACTGGAGTGCTTGAAATTGGTAGTGTTTTTTCCAGCTCGCAAACCTCACTACTTCTGATTATGCAGATGATTGAAGACATGGAAAGAGGCATTATGTAGATCCAGGGTTGCTAAGAAGTCGGCACTTGAAATCATGGGAATTATGGTTTGGAGCGTTATCATTCTGAAAGTCTCCAGAGGCCGAAAGGTGTTTAGTTCCATGAGGTTGAGGGCTCGTCGAAAAGTAAAGTCTTGTTTTAGTATCAAAACTGGTATGGAATAAAACCCCAGTGTCTGTTGACCCCATGGGACTTTCACCCCCCACCCTTGGAAATGAGATCTTGAATACCTTGCAACATTGAATCTCATTTAAATTGATCTTTTGGCAATGGTGTACATTTGAGTCATGTCGCCAGGAGTTCTTCCTTTAACTGCAAGAAGTAATCCTTCTTAACAATCAATAGGCCCCAAGAATTCTGAATCACACCCAACCATTGAGGAAAAATCCCTTTACGATTTCCACTCACTTTCATATAGTAATTTCTGGTGTTTCTGAGAGAGAGAGAGGGAGAGGACTGCAGCCTGGATTTGCTTGCCAATGTGGACCCCGGATCTCGCCATAAAAAGTTCGCTCTCTATTTGTGATTTCAATATTCTCTTTTGAACAAAGGACTTTTTTCCCTGAGAAAAAGTTTGAATGATCCCAAGATCTTTGCATCATTCGCAGATTTATGTATCATATCATGTAACTCCCTGCTAAATAGTTTAGAATGTATGATTGGTAATTACTGGATTAGCGATCTCTGTCCCAAAATCACCTTTTATTAAGAAAACAAGGAATTGACTCCTTATCCACCTTTTTGCACTATTGGACAATTGGGTTCTTTATGACATCAAAGAGTGGCAAACTATCAGCAGGAGGGGCACTTTACTGTGTGTAAAATTCCTCCTGTTCCTGCTGTGCTTGCTCACAACCCAATACATCTCTAATGTGGGCTATTATCTCTTGAAGATGTGTCCCCTGAATATAGCGTCCCTTAAGACATGACACCTGTTCCTCATCACAGCCTGCTCTAGCCCTTTTAGCAGCAGGTTCATTCAACGCAACATCAACATCCTGACTAATTAAAGATTCCACGTGCCCTCTGAAACTTCACAAGAAGCCAAGGAGTGTTTCTTTTGCAGGAGGTTTTCTTTGGCTCCATAGCAGCACAAATGAATATCTAGAACAACGTTCACCCTGAAAATCAGTCTTTCCTGTTGCATGTTTTGCCTGGAGACCAGTTCTGTCTTGCGCACTTTCTGTCTCCAGGCAAATTGAGCTGCACCCAACCAAGCTGGGAGCACTGCAGTGCCAGGCTCCTACAGCCCTTCCCCCACCATTGCTCTACCTGCCCCATCCTCGCACATGAGCAGGGAGCGTACAGCAGGAACAGTGCTCTAAATATGCCAACTGCCCGGCAGGACAGCATGTACAAATAGCGAAATGTTACTCACCATATAAATAAATCTGATTACCCCCAATCAGCCCCAAGGGGGCAGAAAGCACATTAGACACCAGGGTTATTTTTTTTTAAATATAAAGGTAGGGGCTGGCCACAAGAAGCATGGTCATGCCTCCACCCCAAAAACAAGGCAGACAGTCTTTCTGCTCTCCCTGGGGGGTGACTGGATGTGCTTCATTGCCTATATGGTTCCAAGGAGCAGAAAGCCCACGAGACACCAGGGATTGCATTCAAGTAATATTTTTTTGGGTGGTGGAGCACCCCTTCCTCCCCCCATGGGCTTGGGCCTGTGCTTCCCCCCCCCCCCCCCCACTGTGGGAGTCAACTGACTTTCTACTGCCCAGGGGGGTGGGGGGGAGGGAGGTAAATAGGGGCATTCAACTCCAATTTACCTCCCCGGGGGCAGAAAGCCCACTAGATAATAGAGATTTCAAATTTGTGCCAAAACAAACAAAAGGATGGGCAGGCTATCCTGGCATCGAGCCATACCCCTGCCCGAGTGGGGGCAATAGTGCCTTTCTGGCCCCCTGGAGGCAAACAGGAGGCATGTGCCAACTGAGGAGATTGCCCCAAAATGGCTGCTAAACAAGAGGGATTTTGCATTTTGGGCAATAGAAAGTGGCCAGGGTGGTGCTCTCTGACATTAGGTCATACTCCCACCTCAAAGGGGACAATCTAGTGTTTTGACCTTCCTAGAGGGCAGAGAGGCAGTTTGTCCCAAATTGCCCAGGAAGCAGAAAGGCCACTTGATGACAGGACTATTTTTATTTTTTTAAACAATGGGGTGGGTTTGGCTCACCCTGACATCAGGGCCCTCCCTCACGCCTAAAGCCTCAACCATCTTTCTGCTCCTTTGCAGACTAACACATCCCATCCTGGCAAACGAGGGAACATATGATTCTTCTGGGTGTTGTTTTTACATATGGACCAGGAGAGTATGGCTGAATCCCAATACTTGCAGTGGTGAGTGGCTGCACACTTTGGACCACATGGGGAAAACTACCAGACATTTTAGAAAACTAGACATCAAAGGGATTCCAGGGTGATATGTCTTGCGTAGATTCCATGATGGTTTCTTACCAACAATGCTCTACATTCCACAAACCCACACTTTTTCCCTGTATTTCTGTGATGTAAATGTCTGGGACACACAGGGGTCTACAAAAATCCTACTGCCCAGCAATACCCCTCTTGTTCTAATAAAAACATTATTCAAGCCCCAAAACGTGATGTGGAAACATCAACACTTCCTGTCAAAAAACTAACCGGATTTGCCATTGAGGGTAACTGTATTAACAGGGCCTGTGTTCGGCCAGCACTTAGGTAAACCTACCAAACCCACACCTTTCTGAAAACTAGACACCCAGTCAAGGCTTAATTTCTAAAAAAAATATAATTGGCAGGGCCCTTCCCAGGAGGCCACTAATGGCTGCTAATAACAGTACCAAAACAACCCCTAACAATCACACTCCTATGAGACTGACAATTCAGATTATTCCAGGCACTCAAAGCGATAAGAACGGCGTGGGTGGAAGGTATTTTTCATTTTCAATGTATATTGAATTATTAAACACCCAATGCACCTTATATGGCAGAGGGGCTTCAGGACTGTGGTAACCTACAACGATCATGGCTTCATTAGCTGCCATGTTCTCCCCGGACCCTTCCTTTTCATCTGTACACACCTGTTACCTTCCACATGAATTGTCAACTAGCTTAGGGGAGGGCCTGAAGTTAAATATGCTCACCCAGATTTCAACACGTTGCTTGGCATTGACTTCAACTCCGGAAAAGTGCGATCAGTTACATTTTTCTGCAGCCTCATATCCTGCATACCTTCCCTCCTGCATGCCAACACTTGCCTCTTAGTCTCCGTGAGCTGCTTACCTTCCCTCCTGTGTGCCGACATTGGTTGCTTGGTCGCCAATGTACACCTGCACACCGACATCAGCCGCCTTGCATCCTGGAAAACCTCGGGAAAGCCACACTAGTCACCCCACCCTTGATTACCCTAGGAGTCTGGTTTTAAGAAATGTTCAGGTTTGCTAGGTTGCTATAGTTGCCAGCTGAGCAAGGGCGCAAAATCCACAACTACCCACATTGCAAAAAAAAAGGGTTCGTTTTGAGTAGAAACATTTGATGTGTACTTGTTGAGTTTTGGGCTATTTCTTGTCGCAGGCATTATGACTCCCCACACACGTCAGGTACCATTTTTATCTGGAGACGGGGGAGGATGCTGGTATGTAGGAAATTTGTGGCTGCCCACAGATTCCATGAATTTTCCTCACACAAATGTGAGAAAATGTTGTGTTTTTAGTCAATGTTTGAGGTTTGCAAGGGCTTCTTAGTAAGAAAACCTTGGGCTAGCCATGCAAGTAACTCCAACCTGGGTTGCCCTTGGTTTCTAGTTTTCAAAAATGTGCAGGTTTACTAGGTTTCTCGAAGTGCCAGCTGTGCTAGGGCCCAACACCCAGAAGGTACCTACATTGCAGAAAAAGTGCCAGTTTTAAGTGGTAAAATGTGATATTCTAAAAAATTCCATCTGAAAGACACGCTAGTAGCAGCAACCAAGAATTCAGAGATGTACAAATAATAAATGCTCCTAAACTCCATACCTGGTACCCATTTCAGAAATACATAGGTTTCCTTTATACCCATTTTTCACTGTAGATATTTCACTATATGAATTGGTAAAACTCTTTGTAAGGTGTAGCTCATTTACTTCAGGAACTTGGACAACCTACAAACCTTATATTTCCCCGCAACCAGAAACGTTTAGCTGGCACAATGGTATATTGCGTTTGTAAATCAGCCATTGTGACAAAAAGTTACAGATGAAAATGTCCTTATCCTCACAAATGACTGTTTTTTCCCACTCAATGTTTCTTTATTGTAAGTTATTTTCTTTGGGAAATCCTAGAGAGATCACCCATGGGTTTCACACCGGTTTCCAACACAAACTGGAAGTAAAAGCACAAAGAAAAGGAATAGAGGGTGTGGCTAGGCGCCAGCCAAGATGGGCGCACACTAAGCAGGCTTTGCAGCCGCGAAACTAAAATCCCTGCCATCTGTCTTAATCTTCTGTCCTACCTGACACTGCGAGGACCATAGTGAGTGCTAGAGTTAACTGTGACCCTGCCACAGTGCTGCAGCCTGCCGAGCAACCGTTATGATAGCGCTGTTGACTGCAGGGCCCATGAGGTGAATGACACAGAAGATTACCGGCCGGGAGGCGCAGGCCTTGAGAAGCAGTGGCAGGGAGCATCACTGCTCTCCTTTCCCCTTGGCCCGCAGATTTCATACTGGTGGTGTGGCGGAGCCCCCTGCGAGCAGTGAAATTGCCAGCTGGCATGGAGGGGGCCCGACAAAGAGCTGCTGAGCCAGGGGCAACCGAGCTCCCCTGGAAGGGGTCCCTGACGGGGTAGCAGAGGGCTGCCGAGAGTATTGTCGACCGAGTGGCAACAGGGAGCATGGAATCGAGACTGCCGCAGGACCTGCAGTGATGGAGTGGCAGTACTGATGGGAACTGCGCGAGAGTACCCACAGGGGACAAGAGACTGCAAAACCACATGGTCAAGGCATGTGGTGCCTTGAGAGTGGAGTGGGGGTGAAGTGATGACAGAGGGCCTGGCTGAGGGGGCTCAACACTATCTAGGGAACTGCTGGTCAACTACGTCCTCTGGAATGCCATATGCCTCCCTGGATGTGGCCTGACCATGCCTGTGGCCGGGGTTGACTGATGAGACTGCAACAGGGTACATGAACATGGCTACCCTGTGGTGTGTGCCTTTGGTGACTGGTGAGTGACCCTGCTGCCTGGGGACACTTCAGAGGGCACACTGGATCCCCCTGCAGCCCCATGGGGACAGCGGATGCTGTGGGGGCCTGTCGACTCATGGGGACACCCTCTCTGAAATTACACTAATAGCAGCCAAAACTGTGTTGCTGGGGCACAACATAACCAATAACAGAGAGCTTAGATTTGGCAGTGGTACCTCAAGCTATTCCTGGCACCTTGAGAGTGTGCAGTGGACCAGCAAGAGGTGTCTCATTGGGACTGTCTGGCTGAAATGGATTGGGCCCCCAGCCCGTAGCAGATCCCCTTCTGGCGCTGTGTTTGCATAAAAACAGAAGAGATCGTGGTAGAGGCCTGGCTGACGGAGGAGCTGGGTGTTGCTGGGGTGTGGAGACGTGGGACATGGTGAGAGGCAGGAGGCTGAAGCCCACACAAGCCAACAAAATGGACAAGTACCTTGTGGTCAAGGCGACTCACAGTTCGGCGATGGAGGGAGACCCAACTGGTGGGCTGGGATCAGAGTCTGTTGGCAGCCACGTAGGCCCTCAAAGACAAAATCGTGCCCAAGCTGTATGCTGTATTGGTGGATGTCACCCTTCTTGCAGCACACTTTAAAAAGATCACAAAGAAGGTAACAGCAGCTGAATCGTGTACCACTTTGCTTCAGTCCACGACCAACAGACTAGAGGATCAAGTACAGTATCTCACAAAGCAAAACACTGTCATTGCAGCCAAGCCTAAAGATCAAAAGGAGAGGGCGCGGAGAAATAACATTAGGGTTGTGGGGGTTCTTGAGGGGGTGGAGGGCCCCAGGGATAATCTATTCATGGAAGATCTCCTTGTCAACACCTTCTGTCCAAAGCACCTCTCAAACATCTTCTCAATTGTAAGAGAACATAAGGAACCAATACCTCTGCTGAGGCCTGGTGCTCCCCCAAGGACAATCCTTGCCAGGGTGTTCAACTATCAGGATAGGGATGCAATTCTGCAAGCGGCTCGAGAGTATGGTGACCCAAAATACGAGACTCAAGTGCAACAGCAGAGGCGTAGCTTTGAGGAAGTCAAAAAAAGTGCTAAGGGTGAAGGAACTCATATACATGATGCTCTACCTGGCTCAGCTGAGGGTGGTGGCAGAGGGCAAGTCAAGGCACTTCGCTACACCGGACGAAGCCTGGGAGTAGATAGAGGGGTGGTGCATTGCTGGCCAACGGAGCAAGCGAGAGAAATTAGGGGGGCACAGTGGGGACAAACAGAGAGACACGTGTGCTGATCTACTTGATGCACAGCTGACACAAGAGGTCCCTAAAGATTTATCAGCTGTTAAACCCAGGCAGCACAATTAACTCCTTCACGACCAGAAATTGGCGTTGTTGGAAATGTTTAAGAGGGGGTAAAAAGAGGAGCTGGGGACTAACTCTGGGGGCGGTGACAAACACTCTTTCACCCCTACATGGGGGCCTTGGTGAGGGAGGATGGAGAGATCTAGCAGCAATAAATCATAACACACAAGTATGGATTTATCATAATGCAAAAGAGATAAAATGCTTCATTCACATTTTTCCGGGCCAGTCGAGGCAGTGCTGGCCAACCCACTGTTATATATGATACTGTTGGGGCGACAGATATTCTGCATATTGGGGGTGTGGGCAGTTCTGAGCCTGCATTGTAAGGTAGCAGGGGGAGGATGTTTGCTTGTTGAGTACAACTGTTTTGGCTTTTCATATTTGTGCTTTGTTTTCACCATTGCTCAGACATAGTGACACCAGGTGGGCATAGACAGAGCTGTGGGGTGCAGCGGGAGAGGGGACTGCCGTTGGACACTCGATAGCTCTATGGGCAGACCCATACACACTTCACATTCAGATGGGGGTTCCAAAAGGTAGGCTTTAAGTGCCCTGACATGGAACGTCATTGGGCTTGGCAGCAGAATCAAATGCAATGTAGTGCCACAATACCTACATAGGCATGCCCCAGATCTAGTCCTCCTGCTGCAAACCCACCTTAGAGGCAAACCAGTATAAACCCCTTGCCAGATTTGGCTATACCCTTCAGGCACATGCTGGCTACACAACAGATTCCAGGGAAACAGGTATTCTGATAAAAAAAAAGATGTGCCTTTTACCCCTAAAGGTACATGGTGCGATTCCCTAGGTAGGTATTTGGCGCAGTCTGGGAGTTGGGAAGGCTACACACTGAACATTAGTTCTTTATACATACCACAATGACAGCATGCAGCGACATTTCCAGACATTAGCTTCTTGCTTCTGGAGATGCCACCAGGGGTCCTAATATTAGGGGGAGACATGAATGCTGTGAACAATCCCAGTGTTGACAGAGAGAGCAGGGCCAATCCCAGTGTTGACAGAGAAAGCAGGGCCTATATGAGCTGGGTCCTTTGCAGGCCTTTACAAAGTCAATGGGACTGATGGATTTGTGGCGCTACCCCAACCCATTGAAAAGACAATGCACCTATTTCTCAGCGGCTCATGGTAGTTTCCCCTGCCCCAATCATATCTTTATCCAACAAAAACATGCAGGAAAATTCAAAGACACAACACATAAAGCACTTGGTTTCTTGGACAATTCACCAGTAGTAGTAGTACAAAACTTTATTCGACTTTCAAACAAGTCATAAAAGTAACAAATAAAACACACCTATGTATAAGAGCACAATAAATACAATAGAATAATAAAAGAATAAATACCAGAAGTAAAATGCATGTCATTAATTTGTCCATTCGCGCATATTTAAATGGCCTAGTTAGATTGGCACCATTACGCCCATAGACTTTCTTGCAGTTATTACAGAGCATAAAAAATTTGCCAGAATTCCACACATTTCAATAGAAGATAAAATCTGTAAGCTAATATACGCAATACGACACTGACGCAAATTGATCGATCTTAAAAGAGGCATTAAAAGGCGCTTTCTCTGTTTATCATAGAATTTACGAAAGAGGACCACATGTATCATAGTTTGGGTTGCCTTTGCATCACAAGGACATACCCCTAAGGTTGTACTCCAATCGTTCATGGTCGGAAAAGTTACTAGGCGATGGAAAGTATCTAACCTTAATCTTGTAAGGACAAAACGATACTGAGGATTTACCACATTTGTCAAATAGGGCTGCATGCCCTCTGTAGACAAGATTAATTGGTTAGACATAACACTACGCTTTTTTGATTCTGCTTCCCATCGCTGTTCTTCTAGATGCTTCAATGACAGGGCCCTCAATTCCTTCATGGTAATTTTTCCCAGTAACTCTGGATTTGTATAATATTCTGTACTGCCCATGTTCTCAAAAAAGGTCATAATATACCTCAGCCAAGGGACTCTTAGAGAATATGTTGACGCCATACAATCAGATAAAATTGCCTTATTCAATCCAGTATGCTCAGAGGTCCAAACTTTCTGCCATAATAATAATGGCTGTATCTTTATTAAGTCAGCTAGAAAGGAAACCCCTAATTCCACGTGGCTAATATATGACGATGTGCCATTTGGTACCATTAACAAATATCTCAGAAAGTCATTTTCCACCGTCTGGATCAGGTTACAGTTAGTATATCCCCAAATACCTGATCCATACATAGCAGCCGGGATACACTTGGCTCTATAGATTTTTACCATATTCTGCGGGGTGATCTCCCCTAGCCTTTTTTTTAAAGTTTTCAAGGCTGCCGTTGTTATGATGATCTGAACTTTTTTCGTTTTCACACAGTGTTCCCAGGAGCCCTGCTTATCAAACATTATACCCAAGTATGAAAATGTCCGGGCTATATCAACTTTCCCCTCTTGTATAGTGATATCATAGGTCTTTCTCTGTTTCCTACCGCAATTCATTATAAAAGTTTTAGAGCAGTTAACAGTAAGTCCCAAGTCTGTCATGAAAATTATACAGAGTGGTTAAAAGTTTTTGGAGGGCTAATGGAGTCCTGGCTATAAGTATAGCATCGTCTGCATAGAGTAGATCCGGGACAGCGCGGTTACCTATTTGGGGGAGATCTTTACATTTACTTATCAGTTCACGTTCTAAGTTATTTATATATAATGAGAACAAGACTGGAGCTAGTACACAGCCTTGGCGTACTCCTCTATGTATGCCAAAAGGCCTAGTACATTCCCCTCTTATCCCATACCTCACTCTTGCTCTACACCCTGTGTACAGGTCCCATATAAACTGAATTATTGTTGGTTCTACCCCTATGCTACTTAAGATGTCCCATAACTTCCCATGTATTACGCAGTCAAATGCTGAAGATAAATCTATAAAGGCCAAGTACAAGTTACCCTCCCTAATCCTTGTATACTTCCCAACTATAATGCTTGGATTCAGGCCCTGTTCCACAGTACCAATTCCTGTGCAGAAACCGTACTGTACTGCAGATAAAATGCAATTTTCTCCCGCCCATATTTGAAGCCTATTCAAAATAATTCTCCCCGCTAATTTAGCTGATGTATCAAGTAGGGAGATTGGCCTATAACAAGCTGGGTTAAGGCGGTCGCCTTTTTTATATATAGGGACAATAATAGAGTCTCGCCACGATGATGGTGGACCTTGTACGCAGAAAGCCCTTAACGTCTGCGTCAATAAGGGGCCTCATATTTGCGTGTTTGCCTTATACAGGCTACCGGAACACCATCAGGGCCTGGCGCTTCCCCGCTTTGCTTGAGTTTATGGCTTCCACTACCTCCTCTAGACTAAACTGGGGTGGTACGATCAAATGTGGGCCTTCCTGAGCAACTGAACCCATTAAGGGATCCGTTAACTCTATATCACTGGCCTTACAATATATCTTAGAAAAATATTCAATCCAATCCTCTTCTGAAATTGCAATTTCCATTCTAGGGACATATCTGTCCCCTAGCACAGGAGTATTTATTGTTTTTCAAACGAAGATATTGTCCTTTGTAAGGCTAGCTTTATGTAAAGTTTCCCACAAGTTTCCCTTCAAAATGGATTTAATTTTTTTTTAATGGCTATCTTATATTCTTGTCTACACACGCGTATTTCGTTTGGGCATCCTATTGGGGCGCTTAAGGCCTTTTTTAATCTCTTATGTGCTTTTGTGCAATCATGATCGAACTAACCCATTTCCCTTTTCTGTCCTGCCTTTCCCATTTTAATCGTAAGGGCTTCTTTCACGCCTTGCGCTATCTGCGTAAAGGCACTTAAACATTTTCCTGGGTCTATATCATCGCTAAGGCAGTCTACGAAGGCTTGATTATGGTCACAGATTAGCTGTTTCAATAAGGCCTTTGGATCTGTCTGCGACCATCGTAATGTATATCCATTGCGCGGGGCTAGTTCAATGTTATTTACCAACACAACCTTATCCACTTTTACCGGTGTAGGGGGAGTTAGTGGAACTTTCAGACTCTTAGGGAAATGATCATTTATTGCAATATCATGAAGTGTATAGTTGGTAAGATAATGTGCAAAATGGGTCGACATTCAAACATAGTCAATCACCGTGTCAGCACCCCTTCCGTTGAATGTTGGTTTAAACTGTGGCACTTCGAAATATAGTTCATTTACAAAAGACAACTTATATTTTTGGGCCATTAGGTTCATCGCATCACCTTGGATATTATGTGAGAAATGAGGCCTTAAGCCAGTGTCTTCATTATCCCAGCCACATACTTTCTCTGAGGTTTCTTTGCAAAGATGGACATTAAAATAGCCACCCCATATGATAAGGGTCTCACGTCTATTATTTACACATATTTTCTCTATATCCTCTCCTATCTCCATTGGAATATTGGGGGCTTCTCCTGATGGTGCGTTATTATAAAAATGTATAATTACTAGCTGAGTCTTCTGGTCCAAGTTACTCTCAATTATTTGATAATGCAATCTCGTAATTTGCATCTTTAGGTTCAATAACAGCAACTTATTGGATATATATGTGCATAAGCCTCCTTTTGGCCTGCCATGTTTGGTCTGTACTGCTGGTGTATGGAATGTTTTGTAACCGTTTATATGAACAGGATTTAAAAGCCAGGTTTCCTGGAGACATAAGCATGAAAAATCTTCGATAAAATTCACTGAGAGCTCATTACTAATCTTATTAGTTAAGCCTGCCACATTCCAATAAAGTAGAGCTATTTCCTTTATCTGCTGGGATTGGCAATATACTTTATTTATAATTGGGGGTATGCAACCATCTATTATATGAATTATTGTCAGAGGGGGTCTCTCTGATTTGACTGTCTCCCTTCTATATTTCTTTCAAGTGCCACTTCATTAGCTGTGTCTTTTTTATTCATGCTAAGCCCTTCTGTGTTTATTTCCAATGCCGTTTCATGGGATGTATCTTTCTTATTCATGCTAAGTCAATCTAGACCTTCTAAAGTTGTGAGAGGTTGAAATCTGTTACAAGAAAGAATGGGGTCAGGACTGGGTATTTTGCATGATAATTGTAGATTATTAAAATTATGCCACACAGCTCTTTGATAGAAGAATCCCAAGGATAATAGAGAGATTCCTTGATGGGTAGTCTGCCTAGACCCTAATTTGCATATAATTCTATCCACTAAATCTAGGGATTTAAATGAAAGAACCACGCAGTCTCCTTCCAATACTTTCTGACTGCTTCCTATCCACTTAACTCTTCTAACCATTTTTATATCATCGAAGAGGAGCCCCACCATTCTAAAGCCCAAGCGTGTTCCTATCCAATTGCGAGACTTATTCCTCAAAGCTGTCCATGATTCCCATTGTTGGTCAGCTACAGGTGGAACATTAGCCAGGACCACTACATATGGAGTTGCCTCCGGGGGGAGAAGTAAAAGGTCGCTTGGCATATATGGAGGCTTCAATTCACCTGTAGTAGAAATGCTGTGCGGCCCCGTCTGGGATAAAATTACTGGCTCCCAGAATTGATCCCTGGCACATAAGGGATGGAACCCTGAAGGACAAGCTGGGGAAGAGGGTGGACCAATACTTCAGGGAAAACAAGGACACAGAAGAATCTGCCTGTATTCTGTGGGAGACTTTCAAAGTGGTTATTCACGGACAAGTGGGGGCCCTTACAGGGGGAAGAAGAAAAAGCAGAGAATATATTACAAAGCGATTGAATGCAACATTGATTCCTTGGAAACCGAGCTCTTAGCAGGAGGGACCAAGGGTCTCCAACACCAACTTCGCCTCAAGCACTATGAGTCGCAAGAGCTAGCAGAGGAGAGGGCCCACGCCTATGTGCTGGCAGACCAGTGCCACCTTTATGATGTGGATGACAAAGCCAATTAATTGCTAGGGTGGCTGGAAAAGAGGGCCAAAACTGGGTCCCGAAATCCTAGATCGGGACGGAGTGCTCCAGACCACCAGTGCCACCATAGCAGAGACCTTTGCCACATACTATGAAGGTGTGTACCTCCTGACACTCACAGAGGACGATAGGAAAGCCCTGGAGGGGGATTTGACAATAGAGGAAACAGCTAAGGTGATATGGAACCTCCAGTCAGGAAAGGTGGTGGGGCCTAACAGCCTGTCACTGGAACTGTATAGAAATATGGCAAATAAGATATCAGGACACGTGTTGGCTATGCTGCAGGCAGCACAAGAAAGGGGAAGCTTACAGAAGGCTCAGAGTACTGCTACAATAATGGTTATCCCCAAGGAAGACATACCACTGCCAAGTGTGGATCCTAGAGACCCGTATCTCTGCTTAATGTGGAGGTCAAGTTGCTGGCAAAAGCCCTGGTGACCAGAGTAAGAATGTGATCACCAGAATGGTCCATCTCGGCCAATCAGATTTTAGCCTACGGTATCTCTAAGGGGTATTACACATGACAACTGCCCCACAATTTGAGCAGGTTGTGCTCCTATCCTTGGATGCCAGGATGGCATTCGAAAGCATCAACTGGACTAGGTTTTGACCCCATTCTGTGGCTCGTGAGGCTCTTAGATCAGGGCCCACTTGCGAGAGAGAGTACGGGTTAAAAATGCAGTGTCCTGAGTCTTCACCCTGCAGAAGGGCACAATGCAGGGGTGCCCCCTGTCCCCAATGATAGTCATGTTGGTGCTTGAACCCTTGCCAGCCTGGGTTTGTCAAGATCCTCTCATAAAGCGAATGGAGAAATCTTCTGCTCTACTTGGTGGGCACAGCTGCCCTCAATAAAATGATTACGGTTCCACACCTTGTATACATTCTCCAGAAAACACAATACAGGGTCCCCCGGACTTCTTCAAGAAGGTCAACCATGAAGTAAGACTATTAGTGTGGGACAGGGGTAGCTCTCAAATTGCGCTTCACAAATTGCAGAGGGTGTTTATGACTGGGGATTGGGATTCCCTGACATACTCAAATACTATTTGGTCACACAGTTAGTGGCCGCTAACAATTGGGTGTTTGCAGACCAAACTAAACGGGCTTACCGGGTTGACAGAGAGGCCAGGGGCTGCAGGGGTTACCCTGCAATTCTTTTTAGACAGCAGCAGGATCCTGACCTGCCGACTCTTACTTGGAGAGTGGTGAGTGTGTGGCGAGAGGCTACTAAGTACCTGGGACAGGAAGGTAAGCTGACATACCAAACCCCGCTCTTGGACAGTTCCTACTAAGGGAGGTTGGAAACCTGGGAGGTTTTTCATGATGGGCCCTAGTTGGCATGGAGTGCCCCGGCGACCTTTGATGGGAAAAGTCACTGGTGGCATTCGAGGACCTGCAGCAAGAATATGAGACAACAGAGACTGAGTGCTTTAGGTACCTGCAGATAGGGCATGCCCTCAGATGCCACATTCTTGAAGGGGAACAGCCACCTGAGAGACTGCCTCCTCCTAGACCCACTGGAGGACAAGGCTAGTTCTATGATCTATAGGAAAATAATAAATAACTTTCCTCACCCACTGATGCCTCTGAGAGAGGCCTAGGAAAGGGACATGGGAGCCTTTAAGGATGGTGACTGGGAGGAGGCGTTGCAAAGCCCGAGGGAGGAGGCACTACGGGCATATTTAAGGTTCGTGTAATTGCAGATCTTACATAGGTCTTACTATTCTAGAGTGCTTCTCCATAAGATGGGAAGAGGTGATTCTTCTCTGTCTGAGGGGCTGTGGATAGGCGGCACCTATTTCCACATACTCTGGGGCTGCCTGGAACTACAAGATTACTAGACAGGATTGCTACAAATAATTGCCTGGGTGCTTGACTTGTTTGTTCCCCTGGATGCAAAATGGCTATTGTTTAATGTCACAGGTGAGGCAACATGGCCTAGATACCAAAAGATTTGTCTGACTGTGGTGGCAGCTAAATGCAACAAAGCGCGTGCTTGGGGCACAACAACATTCCCCCAGATTACCAACTAGGAATCTGACATGGAGCGGTGCCAGC
Organism: Pleurodeles waltl; assembly: GCF_031143425.1. Taxonomy (NCBI): domain Eukaryota; kingdom Metazoa; phylum Chordata; class Amphibia; order Caudata; family Salamandridae; genus Pleurodeles; species Pleurodeles waltl. The sequence continues at coordinate 609,293,137 of NC_090443.1, read as the reverse complement.
GGGTGGAGCAAGCAGTCTATCAGAGCAGAGGTTGACCTAGGAATTGGGGAAAAGTGTGGGACAATTGGCATACTTACCGAAGCTCCTGAGTATGATGCAGGGATGTGTATGGCTGGTGAGAGGGGTGCCTGGCATCTCTGTGTTACGCAGATGGGAGATTGAGATCTCTTCAATACGTTATGACTCTATTCAAATCAATTGTCATTCTCATGATGTTGTCTGCTCTGCTTAAAGCGTACCCTTTACAATTGACTTGGCTATTTCATTTACTGCATGATGAGCAAAGTTTAATAAAAATATTTTTTAAATACATTTAAAAAAAAGGAATATGGGTTACTTCTTTGAAACATGCCTAAACAGTGGTAAAAAATTAGGGCCTGATTTAGAGTTTGACGGGTGGGGTCACTCCGTGACAAACGTGAAGGATACCCTGTTCACCGTATTAAGATCCCATTATATTCTATGGGAATCGTAATCCTGCAGGCTGGATATCCGTCACATTTGTGACAAAGTAACCCGTTCGTCAAATTCTAAATCAGGTCCTAGGTTTTTTGTTTTAGCTCTTAATGCTCCTGAAAACTGGGAAGATGATGACTTTAGCACGGCAACATTTTTGTTGATACCATTTTTAGGGGGAAAAAACTGCCACTTTTTTCCCCAAAAACTCAAAATTTAGCTATATTGTGCCTATTTTCTTGGTCCCCTGCATGGTTATCCAGAAGCCCTGGGTACCTTCAGAATCCCCAGGATGTTGTGAAAAATAGACACAAACTTGGTATGGATAGCTTATGTGGAAAAAAGGTTATGTAAGCGTAAGCACAAACTACCCCAAATAGCCAAAAATGGGAAGAACCTTAGCTGTTAAGGGGCTAACAAGGGCATACCTACAAATCAAACCAAACAAGTGTTCCATTGCAAAACAAACTAATATGTTTCTCCTCGGTCTCTTAGTTTTCAAAGCTGAGTCAAGATCAGGTAAAAGGAGTTCTCTCAATTCTGTATTTAACTTTAGGGGCCACCTAAAGAGAATGAGTAAAAATTGGTTTCCCCCTACAAAGAATATACAGGAAAGGTGGACAGGAAGTTTGTTTTAATTCCCCCTAATGGGGAAAACTCATGATCCCTTACTGATATTTACTAGAACAATGTCCAAGAATAAAATTAACTCTCTAACGATTAATGGAGATGGATCCTGATTAAATCCTGTCATTTACCTTAATACCGAGAAGCATAGTCAATCTGGCATCCCCAAAAAATATTTCAGCGAATTTAAGTACCCTGAACTCTCATGCAAATTCAATACAATCAAAGACAGAACCTACGTTATACTTGAGAATGGTAAAAATAGGGAAGCGAACATTTAAAGTACGCCCCCAAATTACAAAGGGCCTTGAAAAAAACTGATAAAATAAACATAAAGAAATAAATAACAGTGATCTAAAATCAGTCGGTTTCTGTGATGGTGACAGTCAGGAGCTAACTAAGGTTGCGTTCTATTCAGTGACCTCAGGGGAACCGATATTAAAGTATACGTGGGCTCCTTGGAGACATCTCAAATGAGCACTGACCACCATTTATTGACAAACCATCTTTGGCTTGTTAGGACGCAGGTAGGTTTTCATGAGCCATCTAGGTACAGAAACGACCATGAGGCAAGAGTACTAATAAGTAAAATAAATTTAGTGGGTGAGAGAATTTGAATTATGATTCAAAATAATGTTTTTGATAGTAAATATTGTTTTTGTCTCTGCCATCACCCAGGCTAGATACAGGCCCTGGAATTGTGTTCTACCTATGTGTAGATTAAGTAATTGTTACTAGGTCACCGTGTAGTCTACAAACCTTGATGTATTGATATGAAATGTACATGGCTACAGACACTTACTTGAATATAGTTTTCTATCAGAACTACTTTGAAAATATGTTTTTTTTTGTTTTTACAAGAAACCTTGTTGCAGATATGCCAAGATGTTGACCGATTTGTTGTTTGTGTAAAAATAATGGTACTATAGCGGGGTAGGAGGTTACTCTGGTAACTTTACTGCAACCTACCTTTGCTGAGCTTGTGAATATGCTCACCACGGAATGTATTTGGATACTTGCTTGCAATTTGAATAGGGAATCCGAGGTCGTGTGTGGTATCCTATCACGTAATGTGCACTAGCACCTCCCAGAGAGCCAAACATCGTTTGCTGTGGAAGTTTAACACATTTTGATCTCTCTCAACTATCACTTTATTAGCAGCTTCACGGCAAAATGTATGTTTAGATTGAGCACTTCCACCTACGTAGAACCTTCTAGATAAACGATTCTAAAGACAGTGATCATCTAGAGGATCAATCCGCTAATAGAAATATCCAATCATTGATTTTAATATTACTTGTCCACACAGAATACAAGTTCATATCTGTGAAGAAAATTTTCTTGCAATATTTAAGATTAAATATGAGGAGAGCCTAGTTGACCTTTTCCACTGCAACATCTTTTAACAGTACAGTCAATTGATTGAAAGATTGATGGTCTGTTTAAAATCAAATTTGCATGGTGAAAAAGCTGACATTTCGAAGCAGTAAAATATTAAACCAGTTTGGTTTAACTTGGATTGCCATAGACAGGGTACAAATTAATGCAAAGCCTAGGCATTTAATAAACAGAAAATGAACAAACTTGTAATGAAATTAAAAACAAATAATAAATACTGTGCACTAATCTCTCAGACAAAAGTCGAAAATTACTATAAAAGCTGAGATGAGATGTTAATAGCAATCAACAAAGATAGCTCTAACCACTATTGGCAACTGATAAATAACAAAATCAATGCTGCCCTAGAAACACTGACTACAGTAAACAGTCCCAGAAGATAAATGTGTATACAGTGTTTCTTCTAAATGTAAAAGTAAAAAAAAGAAATAACAGACTGGACAGGCCTCTCTCCATGAGTCAGTATACTCCTCACCCAGTGTTTCTAGAGATTTGCAATGTTGAAAATATTGTAGGCATAATAAGGCCAATGAAGCTGTCTCATGTAGGAAGACCTAACAACCATTCCACAACTATATTTGGTCAATTCCTTGTGGTGGATCTCTATTCAGAGGTTTTATTTTGTTCAGTGGCCTCAAATGGTATGAATCATGGATAGGGGCTATTATTAAAGCAATCCATAAAAAGGTAATCATAATGACCTTTCCAATTACAGACTGATACAGCTATTGGATACCATCACAAAGACCTTGGCTAGAACTGTATTTAAGTGTTTGGAAATGTGGTCAAAATCAGAAAGAATCATTCCTTTAAGGCAGGGAGGATTCCATGAGAACCACTCCATAAATAATTGCATTGTGCTGTGGACATCAGCTCTGATATCCATAAAGGTAGGGGGAAGCTGTGTTACAGTTTCCTGGATTTTACAGCTGCCTTTGATTTGGATGATATAACTTTTCTTTTGAACAATCTAGCAGGTTATAACTTCCCATCAGCCTTCTTGCAAGTGCACACATTTTATATAATAATGTAAAATGGACTGTGATGGCAGGTGTAATTTAACAGCAGAGATCCTGGTGCAGGTTTGACTCAAACAAGGATGTGTCTTGGCTCTTGTTAGAGATGAGGTTGCCCTTAAGCCGGGTAGAAATCAACACTCCAGTTCGGGCGAGTCAGTTACACACCAAAGATAACCTGGAGTACTCACTAATCTCAGTGTCCTCCCAAAAACCACCACCCTCCTGGTTCTCTCTCTCAGTTGCTTTCCCACGGTCCATCTCAAAATAGTACAGGGCTTCCGCAAGCTTCCACCTGTCAGATTCCTCACTCACAGGCATGCCTCTTTCCCTTAGAAAACCTATAAATCTGCCAGATCATAATAATACATGTCATCCAGGTCAAAGGGTAATCCCATTTTGTTCTGGTAGTAACACTGGTGTAAGTAGCAAGAGTCCCAAGTGTAAGAAAATGAAACAGGAATACAAATTACCAAATGCAATGAAAATCAACAACATAGAATTGTCTAAGTGCAGAATTTTGTAGTGCAACAATGAGTCACTGCAGTATTGCGCAAATGCAAGTCCTATCCCACCGCTGCCACCAATGTTAGAAATTGGGTTTCTGGTTGGCTAGGGTATGCCCCTAAGCCAGACAGAACCCACCACTCTAATCAGGACGATTCAGGTACACACCAAAGATAACCTGTGGTCACCCAGGGTAGCTTGGCGCAGAGTAGTCAGGCTTATCCCCAGAGGTCATAAATCACAAATATCACAGACAGTCCATATGCCCCATGCAATTGTCATAAGGGCCTTGGGGATTGTGTACCCCATCCTCCTATTATATACCATATGGTGATTTGCATCATGCTATAATCAGGGGGCCCCTGATGAGGTCTTACCCCTTCGTGCCCACAACCAATTCTTGCCATCAAGTACCCTAATCGGGGGGCCTCAGATTAGGTCTCACCTAGTCATGCCTACAACCAGTACTTGCTGTTATGTACCTTCAAACATATATATTACAAGTAAACAGTGGAGAACCCAAGCTGTGAGATCAGACGGGAGGCCTCCATGCTCCCCGCAGTCAGAATGCACCAAGGTTGCTGCCCACGAACATACAGTGCAGCTACTGAAACTCAGGAACTCTAGCTGTGTGTTGCTACCGTCAGGCTTGATTCTGTGAGGGGACAGAACAGCAACTTGGGCCGCCCACGCAGTGGCAAGGGGTGGCCCTCAGAAGTACCTGGTGGCCGCACAGGAGGTCCTTGCGCTGGTTGGGGCACCCCCAGTGGTCTGAGGGCCTGTCTCAAGTCTCCTGGGCTCTGCTCATGGGAAACACAGAGCTTGACTCCTCCCTTCCGGGCAGCTCTTGGTCCAGCTGTGCTCCCCTGGCAGAGGGGGCCTTCCTCAGGGGGACTCTGATGGCCAAAAACAGGTTAGGTTTGGGGTGGCGAATGGTGTCTGTGGACGACACCTTCCTCCCATGTAGCATACATGTCGCATTACCCCTCGTGGGCCCCCAGTAAGATGGAACACTCCTGCACAAGTTGGAAGCGCCCCTCCATGCTATTTGTAAAGCCTGGAGCAGTGCTAGCCCCACACAGGAGAATATCACAGAACCAAGTATAGCGAACCCTAGCTCCTCACGCTCCACCAGGACACTCACCGCTCACCATGCGCTGCTCGGCTTGGTCAAGGGGTGGTGAGAGTGTAGCGCTCTTCGGGTGCAGGGGAGCTAGGTAGTAGGAAATGAAGCATCCTTCATCAACTGGGATCCTGGGGGAACACGTGGGGGCACACAGGACCAGGCAGGCCAGCACATCAGGGCAAGCAGTGGCAGTTCCTCCTGTCCGTCCAATGGTGCCTGGGGTCCCACAGTCAAAGAGCAGCTGGCAGAAAGGCAACGAGCAGAAAAACAATACAGGGAGTCCTTTGTGCCAACCAGCAGGCAGCAGGGCAACCGCATAGGAACTGTCCAGTTGAGTCCTTTGTGGAGTTCAGTAGGCTTTTTGACAGAGGTTCAGTCCCAGTTCCCAAAAAGTGCTAAAACAATCATGGGGCAAGAGCCCCTGTATATATACTCCAGGTGCCCTGCTCCTAGAAGGTGGGAGATGTTTCAAGCCAGCTCTGACCAGTTCCAGGAGTTTCCCTCCTCCCCTACTCTGGCTCCAAACATCAGTAGAGGATAAACAAGCCCCTTGTGTGAGGACACTACAAAGTCTATACAAGTGTAAAGTGCACCCTGCCTCCCTCTCTCCCAGTCCAGGAAGACCATCAGTATGTAGATGAATGCAGATGTAACCTGGTCACACCTAACCCTCCCTGATTCATGGCTGTCTGGAGAGTATGCACAAAGTGGAACTGTCACTCTGCCCCGAAATCTAAATCCCATAGGATAGAATGGGATTTAGATTTCGGCAAACAAGATATCTGTCACCATTGTGACAGAGAAACCTCTCCACCGAGTTCTAAATCAGGTCCAAGTCCTTTAGAGGGTTGAACTGTTAATATTAGATCCAAAATTAAACTGCTGAGCTATTGAAAGTTGTTGCCTAAAAAAACTATTTCAGGTTCAGGTCTCATCAATCATTCAAGCTCTAAGGCGGTCATTCTGACCGCGGCGGGCGGCAGTCGCCGCCCGCCACGCGGTCACCGCCGAATGACCGCCCCGCGGTCAAAAGACCGCGGCGGCCATTCCAACTTTCCCGCTGGGCCGGCGGGTGACCGCCAAAAGGCCGCCCGCCGGCCCAGCGGGAAAGCCCCTGCAACGAGGAAGCCGGCTCCGAATGGAGCCGGCGGAGTTGCAGGGGTGCGACGGGTGCAGTGGCACCCGTCGCGATTTTCACTGTCTGCTAAGCAGACAGTGAAAATCTTTGTGGGGCCCTGTTAGGGGGCCCCTGCCCTGCCAGTGGCATGGGCAGTGCAGGGGCACCCAGGGGCCCCACGACACCCGTTCCCGCCATCCTGTTCCTGGCGGTAAGAACCGCCAGAAACAGGGTGGCGGGAAGGGGGTCGGACATGGAGGATTCCCTGGGCCAGGGGAAAACCGGCGCGAAACCGCCGGTTCCCCTTTTCTGACCGCGTCTTTACCGCCGCCGTCAGAATAGCCCAGGAAGCACCGCCAGCCTGTTGGCGGTGCTTCCGCGGTCCCCGGCCCTGGCGGTCATGGACCGCCAGGGTCGGAATGACCCCCTAAGTCTTGAATTAGTATTCACATCAGGGGATCTAATGACTAAGGGCCAGATGTAGGTAGAAAACATTTTGCGAGGGGCAAATTGCGAGTCCCAGCAACTCGCAGTTTGCACCTCGCAAAATGTTATGCAGAAAGGTGTCTCAGACACCTTCTGCGACTCGCTATGGGGTCGCAAAGACCCACCTCATAAATATTTATGAGGTGGGTCGCAGTTTGTGACCCCATAGCGAGTCTAGGCACTCACGGTGATGGTGGCCTGCTGGAGACAGCAGACCTCTATGTCCGTGACTGCTTTGCAATAAAGCAGTTTTATTTGTTCCCTTTGCAGCCCGTTTTCCTTAAAGGAAAACGAGCTGCAAATAGAAAAAATACCAAAACCTTTTTGTTTAGGTTTTTTTCAGAGTAGGCAGTGGTCCATAGGACCACTGCCTGCTCTTAAAAAATAATTTTGTGAGCATTCACAAAGGGGAAGGGGTCCCATGGGGACCCCTTCCCGTTTGCGAATGAGTTACCATCCACTTCAAGTGGATGGTAACTGCGAGTTGATTTGCGACCGCTCTCGCTGTCACAAATCAACTCTACATCGCGGTGCGACTCGCAAATAGGTAGGGAACACCCCTTCCTATTTGCGAGACTGAAACACATTTTGCGAGTCGGTACCGACTCGCAAAATGTGTTTCAGCATCGCGTAGGGGCTTTTGCGCCTCGCAAACGGCGTTTTTCGCCTTTTGCGAGGCGCAAAAGCCTTCTTACATCTGGCCCAAGTCCCACCATTGTATTTTCTCTTTGAGTTACATTTCAGAGAGCAATGAACTCTCTGCAAGCACCTGCAATGCGAAAAAAATGGCAATGGTGTGTTAAACTCTCAGATAATTAACATTATTAAAAATTTACTAACCCCTAGGTAAATTTAGTGCATGTAGATATTTCATTAACTTCTGCGAATATCAAAGGCACATTAAAAGAGCAAACATAGTATTGTATTTGTGTGCTAGGGCTCAAATTTGACACAGATCGTATCCATTTGGCTTGTTCTATTTCGAAGAGACAGGAAGGTGGTGTAAGAGTTGGTATGTTTAAAATAGGGGGCAAGAAATCGTTCTGATGCTTTGAAGATTTCGTTTCAGATTAACCTTTCTGATATTGGGGTAGCAATAGCACTTTAATTAAAGGTGTTATAGAAGAAGATCATTGCGGAGTGACTGATTGGGATAATAGCTATTTTAATTATTTTTCTATTTGTAATATGTATTTTAATTCTAAGAGACTTTGGGCCTGATTTAGAACTCGGTGGAAAGGTTTCTCGTCACAACGGTGACAGATATCTTGTTTGCCGAAATCTAAATCCCATTCTATTTTATGAGATTTAGATTTCGGAGGACGGGATATCCGTCGAGTAACCGTTCACAGAGTTCTAAATCAGGTCCTTTGTCTTGGAAATGAAAAAATACTTAAATAAACAAACAACGGCATTGTGGGAGCCTTTTGTGTGTGTTTTAATGATAAGAGTTCTGCAAGCGAGCGAGTATTGTTGCTAGTACCAGGACAGATCTGAGGCAGAGCTAATATTCCCTTTTGCAAATAAAACAAAATCTTTGAACATGGCACCGACGTTGCTGGCATGTTTGAACGATTTTAGATGCCAGGACAGCCGTGGTTGCTCCAACCTGCATTTCACTAGGCTATTTTCTCTGGTAACCTATTAACAAGGACCTAACAGAGAAGTACAACAGAAATGGTTGAGCAACATAATTAAGTTGTACAAAATGTTTCATGAAATAGCAGAGAGAAATTCTTTCATCTTGTTATTGCTACCTGCTAGTTTTTCTACACCCTTACCTTGAGGCCTGTTCTGAGGAAATAAAAGCTCTTTTCTTGGGGTTTATTGAGCGGCCAGGCTTACTGCTTCATTTAGAGTATGGACAACATTTATTTATTTTCTTTGTTGTAACCTAAAAAGATAAGAATACTAAAATGACCTTCTGTCTACACACCCACGTAAAGTAACAAAGTGAATATGAACCTGTGAAACTGGGAATACATAGAGCCTTGTTCTAGAGAAGACGAATCACTCCATCTCCTGCCATTAAGGACTGCGTGTTCTTTGATGCTCATACCTGCGAATAACAACTTGAATAGCCTTGGTGAGGACTTAAGGGCTCAAATAAAGTTAGACCGAATTAGGTTCAGAACCATCTGCTACATTATGAGATCCCCACAGGCTCGGAGGGAATCTTTTATGCTAAACGTGCTTCTGCCCGTACAGCGGCCATTTTCAATTAAGGTGCCATGCTGGATGGTTGCCATGCAATGGAAAATAGTCTGTATTTTTTGTATTTAGGAAACAAGCCCCTTAAAGCATTTTTTTCTTATACAGAACATCAATTGTCCTGACCTGGTAGTGGGGACTATTGATGATTATTTAGTGATTTTTTCTGCCAGGTCAGCCGTGCTTCACAGGAACTGTTTTTGAGGGCCGGCACTTAGTTTTCTGTAGCAGGCATTAAAGACGAGGAAACATCTCATACTGGAAAGACGAAGGAAAACAAAAACAAAAAGGCGTCACAAAGGGAGAAAGCAGAAGGCTAAAAGGGTGAGCTGAAGGGGCAGGGAGTGACTGTAAAATAATTAAAGAGGCCCGAGATGGCTTTAGGGTTACGCTGCCTCAGTAGTCTGTACTGACACAGTAAATGCAGCTGCCGCATGTTTTAAGAGCGAGCTTTGGGCACCTGCACTTTTTTATTTTACAAATTAAGCCCTCACAGGAGGCATGATGGACAGAAAGAAATTGCAATTGAAGGTCAACCCAAGGTAGAGTGGGCCATCTGGCACACTAAAGCCGTCGTTGTTTGTGCTTCCACATCCATGACCATCACTGTATGCTTTCTAGAGATCTTAGCACTTCATATGCTTTTCTGCTGGAAGTACCTTGTTTTGACGTACCCCTACTGGTAGAAGATCTCCTATTCGACTACCAAGTAGTAGAATACTCTTCTCTTTTCTGTGCATATCACAGTCAACCATATATCATTTAGGGAACAACTCAAAACTTGGCTATTGGCAGCACCCATGATCTAAGGTGTTGTCCTGTTGTATGTTTGAAGTCCCACTATCGCTCTATGCTTTACAAGCTTGGTTGGTTCGTCCACTCTTTTATTCAATCACAGCCTATCCTGCTGCTACAGCTGGGCAACAAGCCAGAAGACCTGAGCCTGCTGTCGTATCTAAGTCTGCTAAGATTAGTAAGATTAATAAGACTCTATAGCTTTTTCCTCTTTTCTTCAGCCATGCAAACACTCCTGGAAGCTCTGGGGAGGCTCTAGATTCAGCAAGTATCAGGGACGACCCGACCCCATAAATAGATTCTGAGGCATCGGTAGAGAACCACTGCAATGGGAGGAACAATCCTTATGGCTGTAGCAAATCGCCTGTCTCCTTCTCAACGGAGAGTCCACACATGACCCAGGGGAGCTTCAAATCTCTAGAACTGTAGAACCATCTGATTCCGAGCCCTTGTATTGCACAAGATGCAGGAGATCAAGAAAGCCCAACAGGAACTGCCAAACTAATAGCTGAACGCTTATCTAGCCTGGAAGAGAAGTTATCACAGGCACTTGAGAAATTAGACGGAATGGAACATGTCTCAAAATGTGAGGACTCATTTCTCCAGATGTCAGTGTTGTGGCGTAAATGGAAAAGCTGCTGTTGATCCTTCAGAGTCGGCAAGAAGATTTAGAAAATCACTCTTGTCAGTCTAATGTTAGGATTAATGGAATACCGTAGCACAAATAGGATGCAACCCGAGCCATGAATTATGTTTATGAACTAATCCGTAAATACGTCCTTCCGGAACACGGTCAAGTTCTGACTATTGCTTAGGCTCCCAGAGTGTACTGTTATCTCCCTATGAAGGCAAAATACCCCTTACGTTATTAGTGAATTTTGCCGATTATCGCATTAAGGAGACGATCCTTGGTAAGGCCATTCGACAGAAGACAATTGAAATAGGCCAAGATTTTTCTCTGATATGACTATTGACTCTGTGTGCCGATACACAGATTTCAAATCAGTGATTCCTCTCTTTCAACAAGTTGGCATGCAGGTGGTTGTCATTCAGAGTAATGCATAAGGGTCGCTTTCATGTGTTCGCAACTCAGGAGGAGGCAAACACATTTTTGAGAGAATTGTCACAAGTGGGGGCACGGTGGATGGGGCTTCCAGCAGATGGGTGGCAAGTTGGGGAAGTATTGGTGTGGTGTGGAATTGTAGGGGGGCACAGCAGAGGTAAAAAAGGAAGAGTTTGCCTTGGAAAAGTGTTTTCCTGAAAGATCTCAATCACTATGGTATATACTGAAGGTACATATGGAAGGCCCGTTTATTACATTTATCTAAGCACTTCACTGATACAATCTCCTGCACAAGTCATTTTAGGTCATCAGCGCATTGGCCCTGTATAAATGCCCAAGCAAGGCAGGTCATTACTAGGCTAATTTGTCATTTCATATATTTTTCTTTGTGTTTATTTGATAGTCATTGTTCCCTTAGGGGTAGCAACATATTTGCACATGCACTTAGTCTCTTTACAGTCTTGGCACTTTAGCTCTCAGACACATAGGCCCTTTAATACTCGATTTTTCATTTATTTTCAATATCAGGGACTCTTTTTTCTAGTGATGGCTTGCAAAAGGATTAGTTGCAGATAAAGAGAAGACAAGAAATTAGGCTGCAGGTTCTCTCATTCAATGCTAATGGCCTAAATATTAAGCATAAAGGCAGAGCAATTGAAGACTGGATTAAATCTTACTCTCCTGACATTGTTATGATTTAAGACAGGCAATTTAAGGAAGGTACAAAAAGGAGGGTTACATGTTTAAAAACTGAGTTTGTTACAAATGCAGCTTGAAGACTCGTGTGGCCCATAGGAGTGTAGCAATATACATCCATAAGAATCTTAGGTGTGAAATTAGTACCTCCCTTACCGATAAGGATGGTAGATGGCCCTGGGTTAATGATCTATTTTATGGGGCATACATAACATTAGTTACGATCTACGCTCCTATAGTGGATGAACCAGCACCGTTTATCAAACTTTTTCAATTGCTTATGACAATTCTGGGTAAATTAATCCTTGGTAGACTAATTGTTTGCAAAACCCTGGTCTGGACTGTTCCTTTGGCCCTCGTAGACAAAGTAAACCTCCAACAGGCAAAACCTATCTCTGAGTGTATGCGGGCAATGAATCGTATTGATCCATGGAGACAGGGCAATCCACTGTCACTCTAATACACATGTTTCTTGGAGAGGTTTGTCTGCCGCTAGATTAGATTTCTTTATAATGACATCTAATCTATCTATTAATGCTTATCAGCATATTCCGAATGGCTTCTCGGATCATTTGTTAGTAACCAATTCGGTGTTGGGCATCAGAACACATTGCTCCACTTAAAGATGGTCATTCAATCGGGTCAAACTGGAAGATGACTCTTGGGTTCAAGAGATGAGGATCGCTACAGAGAGTTATTTTGAAATTAATAGCAACAGTGCCCCCATTGAAATGGTTTGGGATGCTTTCAAAGCCTTTTTGATGTGCCATCATAACATCAAGAAATATAGTGGAAAGAAGAGGGATGCCGGAAAAGAGAGCAGGTCTAGAACCTGACCTCCAACAGGTCACTTCTGCAGTCCTATAAAAAAAAATGGGGGAATCTAGATCTAAGTTAAAGGAAGCCAGACAGTGGACGTCCTATTTCTATTACAACATTGGCAATACCTCAAACAATGCCTATGTGCAGAAAACATATGAGGAAAGTGAGTACACTCAGTGATTTTTAGCCTGGCAAGCTTGTGATAGATTATCCCAAAACACCATCACCTCCTTATATGATGAGGCTACAAGCACATGAGTTTCTGACCCCTCAGAGATATGCACCTTGTTCAGGTGTCATTTTGGCCGCATCTCCAATTGAGACCTAGGGTAAATATAGATTATCTCTGCTCCTTTCTCGACCAGATTTCTATTCCTAAACTGAAATTAGATCAGGCCTAAGCCTTGACGGTCTCATTCACTCTTGCCGAAGTTGATGAGGTGGTCAATTCCATGGCCAATGGCAAGGCTCGCAGGGAAGATAGCATTCATATTGAGATTTATAAAAAGTTTATTCCTCCCCTCAGCACGCAAATTTTACAACTGAGTTATAATATCTTAGCAGACGGGAATATTCCACTGTCTTTCAATACTTCAGTTATAGTAAGTTTCCTTAAGAAGGATAAGAACCTGGAAAATCTTAATACATATCGACCCATTAGTCTGCTAAATTCTGAGTATAAAATCCTAATGATATTATTTGCGAACAGACTGAGGTGTTTTATTGGGGATTTAGTGCATAGGGACCAATGTGGTTTGATCCCGGATAGCGCACTTTATACTAGCACCAACTTTCTGATTGAGGCTCTTTATTTTTTTAAACAAGTCCCCGCCCAGGTATTACTCCTCAATGCCAAGAAGGCCTGTGATTTGGTCTCATGGGAAATACTTTTTTGCATCTTAGGTAAGTTCGCCTGGCCAACTGAATTCATTTGTGTGGTTCAAAATAAGTAGCAAGGTTTGTCCGCCAGGTTGACAGTACATGCAAAGTAAATAGGAGTACAAGGCAGGGTTGTCTGCCTACCCCCACTATATCTGCATTATGTATCAAGCCCCTAGCCATTGCTATAAGGTCTGACCCCAAGTATCCAATCACCCATTCCTGGGATGCCCAAAATCAAATTATATGATGATTACATTATTTTGTTTTTGAAACCAGGCTTGGAGATTCAGAGGCGGGTATTTAAGACTTCCATCAATTTCATCTGGTGGGGGACTATAAGATTAGTAGATTAAAAACTGAAATTCTTTTATGTAATTGCACTGTTAGCACATTATCCCCTGAATTGCGCCTATTGTCTAATTATAAACCTAAAAGATATCTGGGCATAAATGTCACAGAAGATACTGACAACCTGTTTCCATTAAATTATGTTCCTCTATTAAAGAAAGTACAAAAAAAAGCTCCTTTCTAAATGGGTGGTTTTTCCCATATCTAAAATTGGTAGGTTTGTGTTAATACGTATGTAAATTTTGCAGCTTTTTAGCTTTTTATTCACATCTTTACCTTGCACTTTACAGATGCAATGTTTTTAGGAAAATCAAGGAAATGTTCACTACTTTTCTTTGGGCTCATAAAGTGCCTAGAGTAGCGATGAACATCCTTTACAAGCCCTTAACGGAGGGCAGTTTGGGAGTCCCAAATTTGAGGGAATATTATTTTGCCTGCTTTGCTCATTTGTCATATCGATTTTTTTGACTCCACGGATGCCAAGAGGGGCACTGGTAAATCTCATAAGAAAATTTGTTATAAGTCTTTTCAGTGGTGGTCGAGAAGAAAAGAGTAGTTCTTTAAATTTTAAGCCATTCCAGCTATTAATGCCACCTTCAGGCTAGACAATGCATTTTCTGGACCTCTCCCAATTTTAAATAAAAAATGGTTCACATGTGGGAGTTTAATGGGTATTCCATTATTGGAGATTTTCAATCACTGATCCTTGGAAAAAGTGGGCCGTAATAGAACCAGGTATACCTCAGGCTAAAGAATGGTTGCAATGGTCGTATGTATCAATTTCATAAGCCCTAGGGCAACTAGACCCTATTGCAGTCAAATCTAGTCTTGAGTTAGCAGTAGACTTGATACTGACTCCTATCCCCAGACCCTTTGAAATATTTAAGGGCGAAATTAGCAAATTGCAGAGAGTCTCATGCCTTCAATAAAATGTGACTGAGATGGCAGATCACGGAGGGTCTCCAGATAGATAAAGAAACCTGGGTTAAATTCAATAGGTAAAAAAATTTCGGCATTATTTTTCGAATTATTGTCATATGCAATTCAATGCCAAATGGTTGATTTACAGAACATCTGCTCTTTTACGTACAATCAGCCCCCAGGTGTCGCCCTACTGCATCAGGTGTCACATGAAGACTCTGGCAAATTCGACCCACGTGATTTGGCAGTGCCCCAAACTTGTGTCTTCCATACAGGAGTACTGTAGGCCCAATGTTGCTGCCGGATCAGACCATAGGAAAACATATACTGTATATTATGACGCTAGTAGCGAGATCGATTATTCTTCAGAATTGGTCAACTAAGACCATTCCCACATTTGAGCAGTGGCTCACTAAAATGTTAAGAGTGAATGGCTAAAGTGGGAATTTGCGCTGCGGACTGGTTCATATAAGAAATTCCCCTGCTGTAGAAAAGCATAAAGTAGTGATTGTTTGGAGATTTTAAAGTAGGAATTCAATTACTGTAGGCCCGCATTTGTATCTGGAGTTTTGTACATTCGCATTTGACTGACTTGATTGGTGGTGTACTGAGTATTAGTGAATGGTTAATGAAATACTGTGATCATAAGTTTGTAAACTCTTCCAATAAAAAAATGAAAGTAAAACAAAAAGAATATTATTGTTGTTAATATCGTTTTCAATAATATAGATGTAAAGAATATGGTTGTTTATTTATTTTAATGTGTTTTACTTCATATATTAATTTTATGTGTTCTTGTTTGTATAAGTGTTCTTAATTTTTCTAAATATAGTATGTAATTTTAAGTGATTTGGATTTTTTAATTTAATTGTTTATAGTAATTTATCATTTTGTAGGGGAATAGGGTGGGAGGTTAATTAAGTAATAATTAATTATCATTATTTATAGTTTTTATGCAAGCAGGTCACTGATATTATGTATATTATGTAGTACTGATTTGATTAATTATATTTTCAGTGTGGATTGCAAAGTCTGTAGGAGTATAGGGTGGAAACGTAATTAGAGAATAATTAATTAACAATTATTTATTAATTATTTAATTGGTTATTAATTATGTAAATTATGTAACCATTTATTTTAGTTACATTTTAGGTGTGGGTTGCTGGGTTTGTTCGGTAGGGAGTTAATTAGATAATAAATAATTGATTAATTTTAATGTATTAATTATTTAATTGATTATCAATTATGTAATAATCATTTATTTTAGTTAAATTGTAGGTGCGATTGTTTTAGGTGCATAAGGTGGGAAGGCAATTAAGTAATAATTGATGATAAATTATTAATTTATTATTAATTACTGAAGTGATTATTAATCATGTACATTGTGATACTGAATTATTTTAGTTATATTTTAGTTGCGGGCTGCTTGGTTTGTAGGGGTATAGGGTGGTAAGTTAATAAAGTAATATTTAATAAACAATAACAAATGTATATTTAAATATGTAATTGATTAAAAATTATGTCAATTGTGTAATAATTATAGATATTAGTTATATTTTAGGTATAGGCTGCTGGGTTGTAGGGTTGTTGGGGAAGTTAATTAATTAATAATTTATAAATAATTTTTAGTTTGTTGTTTATTTACTTGTCAATTAGGTAAATTGTTTGATATTTATTTGTTTTAGTTAAGGGTTACTAAGCTTGGATGGGTATAGGGTGTCAAAATATCTAAGTAAATAACTGTCATTTTCTAACTGAAAATTAATTATTTCCTTGATTATTAATTTTGTTAATTGGGTAATGGTTTTTTGTTTCTTCAATATAGATATATTTTATGTTAAGCAGTAATGCTTGTATTAAGATGTATATTTTTTCTAAATTAATACGGCTGAGCAAATATGTCATGTGTTTGAAGTGAAGTATTTTATCTACTGATTGGAGTGGGAATAGTAAATCTTATCCCTCCGAAGTGCAAAGCTTTCTCTACTGTTGCACAGACTGGAGTGAGAATAATTAATTTTACCTCTCCGAAGTCCAAACTTTTCCTTACTGTTGCTTGGACTGGAGCGGGAATGGTAATTTTACCCCTTCCAAATTCCAGCTCTTTCCCTACTATTGCACAGACTTGAGTGGGAATAGTAAATTTACTCCTTCAAAGTCTAATGCTTTCCCTATTGTTGCTTAGACTGGAATGGGAATAGTAATTTTAACCCCTCCGAATTCCAACGCTTTCCCTACTGTTGCTTAGACTGGAGTGGGAATAGTAATTCTCACCCTTCTGAAATCCAGTGCTTTCCCTACTGTTGCACAGACTGGAGTGGGAAAAGTAAATGTTACCCCTGTGAAAGCCAATGCTGTCCTTACTGTTGCATAGACTGGAGTGGGAATAGTGAACTTTTCCCTCCGAAACCCAACCTTTTCCTGACTGTTACATGGACTGAAATGGGAATAGTATATTTAACCTTCCAATGTTTAATGCTTGCACTTCTGTTGCATAAATTGCAGTGTGAATAATGTATGTGTTATTCCCAGACTCTTCCTAATATTTTAAAAATGCATTTATTTATATTTGCTTATAACTTTAATTTTATAGTATTTGTTTAGATTTTTATTTGTTTCAAAATGTTTAAAAAAAAAGTTTTTACTGATTTCTTTGTTTAGTATGTTATACAATGTTAATATTTGTAAGTTTTATGTAATATAGTGATATAAAAATAATGTGTTTTTATAGTGGTAAATTTAAATAACTGAAACGTATTGTAAAATAGATATTTTTAATAACTGTGGTTTTTGTATGTGTGTATATATATATTTATATATATATATATATACAACACACATATAAACATACACACATGTATGCGTGTTCAATTAAGTATATATATTTTTATATAGTATTAAATATAAGTGAGATTTATTTAGCTAATTTGATATTAATGTATTTAGGATTTGCTACTTTAAACTTTAGATTAGATAGATAGACAGATAGACAGACAGATAGACAGATAGACAGATAGATAGATAGATAGATAGATAGATAGATAGATAGATAGATAGATAGATAGATAGATAGATAGATAGATTTGGCACCACACATTACCAAGCTGCGATTGGAGACACAGTGCGCAGCAGTCCGTGCCGGGTGCTGGCAGCCCAATAATATGTAAAAAAATAAAGGAAAGCACAGACACCAGTGTGCAAGGTGCGTGTGGCAGTTTCGGCCATAGGGCGTTTGTTGTAATATTTTTTGCACATATATGTTAAGTGACCATATTTTTGTTTGTTGTTAATGATTGTATTTTTGTACTTGCCATTATAAGTATAGGAAAACAATACTTTTGTTATCAATATTTTTGACACAATATTTGTGTATTATGTCATTGATCCATTTTAGAAAAGGAACCTTATGACTTGAAGATTTTAGGCCTCACTGACAAAGGTAAATTTACATATGTAGATATGCTTATGTATAAATCTACTCCTGCACTTAAAAGTAACTTTACACTTTTTTGCTGTTCACCATTTCTGAGTGTACATTTACTCCTAGGCGTAGATTTAGCTGTCTTCATCCACTGGTGGAGCATCCTAACACAGCATTTACAAGTGTATTATTATTAGTCATAACTTTTCACGTATAGGCAAAGATCTTTGTTATTTTCATTCCACTTTAAAATAATACACTTTTTTTGTAAAATAGAAAATGTAAAACATATATATTTACTTTAAATGCAGAATTTGTGAAATTACATGTTACAACCCATCAGCCTAAATATGTATCAAATGATCAATTATTTTAAATGTATTGTTTACAATTTAAATAATATAACAAAAGAATATATTTAAAAACTGGATCCACATTAAAATGTTTATATTTATCTACTGTACTGTATTGAAAAGTATTAAACGTCATGCCCAATATTAATTTTAAATGTTAATAATTATTTAACAAAAGGTTTAACACTTAGAGTTTTAACATTAAAATAACTCTATTAAGATTTTAAATAACAGCATAATTATTATATTTACATATCTATGCATATTTGTCTCCATATATAACTGAACACAAAAGATACAGACTATGCTCATGTAGAGTAATGGAGAAGAATGCAGAATGAAAATCAATTGCTGTGAATTACTCTGCATCTGTTGGAACATTAAAAATATATCTGATGGATTCGGCACCATGTGATAACATGGGACTAATATCTCATTAATCTTTCTAACATTTTGAACTATCATCCATTTCTCATTAGGCTTTTTCCCCACCCATTATAAGTGAATTACACGGGCTCCCCAAAACATCTTTCAGAATGCCGTGTTCTACCATCTTTTTAAGACACAAGTACAATTCCTTCCTCAGCTTCACAAGAAAGTTTATACTGTTGATAATGAGGGTGTTCAGCATCTGGCTTCATAGTATTCTGCACTGGCTCTGCACTTTTAATAAGCCCAACATATTTTGCAGTAAAATCCCATACCTCCGTTTTCCCTCGTTGTCTTAAATCTGGACACAAGCCCTCATCTGTGAGAGCTAGAAATATACCATTTCTCACTTTGTGTGTTTTCATCTTCAAGTCAAAATCTGGATCTTTAGTTTGAATTTAGTCGCCACCCAGTGTACAATAAATTACACAATTCAATTTACACAATAGGTAACAGATTTACTGGGCTGGTTTCACTAATCATGAATTAATGTTCATTTATTGTTGAACCTATTTTTACTGGAACATTTGCTGGCAACTTATTAACCACTTATTTATTTGAAAGGCCTAGTACTTGGATTTCTTTTCCCAAGAGGGGTAGTTTAGGAACTTCCACCAGTCTAGCTGTGGATCGGGTAGCACTAGTATCAGCCAAAAGTGATACAAATGGGCCTCCAAATTGCACCAAGCATACAGTCCTCTCAGGTACCATCATTGTGCCTGATTTGGCCCTCGAAGAACAGGAACCGCAAATTGTGGAAACTAATGACTTATAATGTGAGTTTCTCACATGGGATTGAACTACATTTGTTGAATCTGGCAATTCTTTGTAAATCCTACATTACTATTCTGCATCTGTGGTGGAAGAGGTGGAGCCATAGGCATTCCTTTGTAGAACTGCCCTGTAATCTGCACATTTTTCATTGAAGTTGGTTGGGCTGGGATCATTGACTTACTCATCCCATTATGTGCCATGGGAATCATGTTCTGTTGCTCAGGGTTCATTTGAGGTGCTATTTGTGCCCCATAAGCAGATGACTTGCATTACATACATCTACAATGAGCTTCTGTACCACAAATGTAAGAAACTTCAGATGTCACCAAACTATTGTTAGCATTATTCATGAAACCTCTACCTTTATCTCGAATAAACCACCTCTACCTCTTGGAGGATGCTGAAACTGTACAACACCTCCCCGAGGTACCAGTGTTTGCCCTCCTTGCTGAAAGATTTCAGTCTGTGCCAACATCAATGTTTCCTTCAATAATTTCTTTTTAGACTCACACTAATCACTATACTATTGTGCATACCCTAAGGTACCATCAAGGGTCTTTGCTTGCAACAATTCATACACTGCTGAAGCTGTGCCGCAACTACAGATGCAAACCCATCACAAAATCTGGAACGAAACACAACGTGCCTTCCTTTGCTGAATTGTCCATTCCACTGTATTGCCTGTAAATCTGTGTCAATCTCTCATAATAAGCATGAACTGACTCATTTGCATTTTGTGTCGTTCTGATGATTTGTGACCAATTAACCTGTTTAGCTGGAACCATTCCATTCAAATGTTAAAAAACCTCAGCAAATTTTTTCCCTTGCCACTGATGAAGGCTTATAACTAGGTGGACTGCTACGCTGTTCTTCATCTGGCCACTTCACTACCACCTTCCATTCAATCCACAAGTCCCTCAGTACAATGATTGAAAACAATTCAACTAAGTCTTTCTGCAAACCTTCAATACAGTTACAGTTAGTTCCACATTAGTATACCATTTCTTAAGTTTTCTCAAATGTTTGGAAAATCTTTCATAAAAGTCCATAAATCCAGTCTGCTCTAAGGTACTGAAACATAAGCTCCTCCTGGCACTTCTCTCAATGGAAATTCTTCTTCCACCGTAGTACACTTAGAGTCACTCCTAACGCTCATGTTTTCATTCTTCAATGGTTTTTAAATCCATTCACATGTATACATTTCCACATTTTCCAAATCTCTAATCTTTTCAACATTTCCAACCTCAACCCTCATATATGAGCCCGCTGACCAACATCATCAGATCCCATGGTCTTAACATAATTTTCTACGCAGATGACACCCAACTCATCCTCTCACTCACCGATGACCTCTCCACCACCAGAACCAGCTTCCACAGATGCGTGACAAGCGTTGCTAATTGGATGAAGAACACCTGCCTGTAGCTGAACACAGACAAGACAGAAGTACTGATCTTCGGCAACAACAGCAACACCTGGAATGACTCCTGGTGGCCATCAGACCCAGGACCCACTCCCTTCGAACACACCGGTAACCTCAGAGTCATCATTGACAACAAGCTCACCATGAAATCAAAGATCAACGTCATCTCCTCAATTTGCTACCTCACTTTGCGCATGCTATGTAAGATCTTCAAGTGGCTACCTCTACACACGAAACGCACTATGACACAGGCCTTCAACACCAGCCGACTGGACCTCAGCAACACTCTCTACAATAGGAATCACCTTGCACCTCCTACAGAGACTTCAAACCATAGAGAATGCCCCAGCCAGACTCATACTCGGCCTTCCCTGACAAACCCACAACACACCACACCTCGGCAACTCCACTGGCTCCCAGTACAGAAGAGATGCCAATTGAAGCTGCTGATTCATGGACACAAGGCTCTACACAACCAAGGACCCATGTACATTAACCATTGCCTGAACTTCCACCTACTGTTGAGAAGACTACGCTCTGCCACCCTTTCAATTGCCCATACTCCCTGCATCTACCGAAGCAGAAGTGGAAGACGCCCCTTCTCTCGTGTTGCAGCAAAAATCTGGAACTGCTTCCCCACACACTTCTGGACTATCACTTCATCCAGAGTTCCGAAGGGCCCTCAAGACCTGGCTGTTTGAAAAAAGCATCTGGGACCTGCAAGCACCTGGATTCCCATATAGGGTGAATAGCTGCGCTTTATAAAACCTGATTGGTTAATTGATTGAATACAAGCTGGCGCAGAAGTCACCGTCGGCAATCGTTCCTTCAATTCATCTTCGTCATTTTTAATTTTGCCATTACTGGATCACTGGCAATCACAGAAAATGATTCTACTGTTTCCAACACTTCAGTACACAATGCCTTTAATGTGAATGTACTAAGATGGTCTCTCACCATTTTCTGTTGTGCCTTCATATTGGTTACCAAATCTCATTCAGTCAATGCTTCAAATTGCTTCAAACTGCACAGATCTTGATTGCGGTTTCGTGTCACACAATCTATGTCTCAAGTAAGAAAGTGTCATATGTACACAACCTATTTTGAGGTTGCAAACATTTGCAACTGCAAAAAAGGCTTTTAAAATGTACAAAAGCCAAATTCCGATGCCGTAACCTGTTATGAATTGCAATTTGGATTTGTGATTCGACATTTGGAGGGGGATGCTTAGGGTGTCCCTTCTTAACACTGAATCGCAGTGGTGTTTATGAATGTTTTATGATCGAATTATGGTCACAAAACATTCGTTTTTTTACCAACACGTCAAGGGTGGTGGTAACCATTTGCAAATAGGAAGAGGTCCCCATGGGACACCTTTCCCTTTGTGAATGGGGAAACAAACATTTTTTAAGAGGAGGTAGGGGTCCCAGGGACCACTGCCTATTCTTCAAAAATGAAACTTCAAGGTTTCATTTTTTCATTTTAAATGCACCCCGTTTTCCTTCAAAGAAAATGGGCTGCATTTAAAAAAAAGTTTGCTTTATTAAAAAGCAATTGCCGACATGATGGTTTGCTGACCCCAGCAGGCCACCATGCATGTGATGACCGCAATTCGGTATGTGTTGCAAATCACAAACTACCTCATTAATATTTACGAGGTCAGTCGATTGTGACCCCATTTCGAAACGCTAAAAGAAACTCAAAGGGTTTTATACATTAGGAATTGTGATTTCATAATTATGATTTGCAACCATTTTGAAACGCTAAACCAAACTCCCAGGGTTTCATACATTAGGAATTGTGATTTCATAATTATGACTTGCAAAGGTTCGCAATTAGGAAATCACAATCCCTACCATTTGCACATATGGCCCAAAGTTTCTTCAGTTAAAATGTACAGAGGGCAGAAATGTGTGATATTTAACATTATATGGTACATTTCTGCCCTTTCCTTGTACTGGTGTACAATGTGGTGCCTTGCGCCAATGCAGGTGCCAATGCATGCACTCTTGTACCATGGTGCAAGGGTGCCTTTGTTGCAGGCAGGATTGTTTTTGTGTAAGAAGGGGCACAAAAACAATCCTCTGAGGCGTTTCTTTTTATCTATGTATGCTTCAAAATGCAGCACACACAGAAAGATGAAAAAACGGGGAGAAATAAATATATTTCTCCTCGTTAGGTCTCCCATGGGAAGGCATAGATAGCATTTTGACGCATTCCCAAGTTTACCACTGTTAACGCGTCCCTCTATGCCAATTTTATAAAGACATCGATCAAGTCGTTGGCGCAACCATGACCTTCAGCCATGAATAACCACACCCTTTGATAGAATTTTATGAATTTTATTCCCTATTGATTACAATCTACTAGCAGAAGTGTTAATCTCAAAACCAAGAAGCATAAGAACATCGTTACAACATGGCAACCGTAATAAGATTTCATTAATGCAAGAATCATAAACATAAGAATGTAACACAAAGTAAACATAGATCGGAATACAATGAATTTTACGTAAGTCTCAGTTCAGCATTGTGTAACGTCAGTCTGTGTTTAATTAAGTCAGTCAAAGTGATTACCTACCCTAACCACTAATTAGCATCAGCATGTTGGGCTTCAAGCAAAATAATTTAGAACACCAATTTAGAAAACATCTAGCTATGGCCTCTATTCAAAATACAGCAGTTGGTACCTAGAGAGAAAAAGCAAGCAGACAAATTACAATAGCATTGTCATAATTACCCTCCAAGGATTTATTCAGCACACAGGATCAGACTTTGTCTTCAGGTCATCAGTCGAATCCTCTTCAGTCTAGCTTCGTCTAAGAGACAGGGAGCACTTCCCTCATAAGGAGGAGAAGTGTAAGGGCAGTCTATGGGCAAGTACAATCTTATTAAGTCTCCAATCACCAAATAGAGTGACAGAGTTTCTGGATAAAATCGTCAGCATTCCCTACCTAGTTCTAATGTCCCTTCTGTGACATGAGTTTTTATCCCTTTTCCGTAACCCCTTCCCCCAAAGTTCTATTGGATATTTGCTATACCCCGCTATCTTTGGCCTATCAAATTATACATTTCCTAATTGTCACCCCACGATAATTTACAACACTTTGATAGGTCTTCATAATTGACGTCTTTCGTAGGTGGCACATCCAGGGGTTTCATCACCATCTTGGCACGTCTTTCGGGTCATGAGCTTCTTTATCCATGATCAAATGTCCTTGTACATTCTTTCATATACTTTTGTTTCAAATTCTGTATAAAACTTATACTAAGGCAGCTAGCATGCGGATGGGAACAGGATGAAGTTGGATACATAAAACGAAGGAAAAGAACATATGCTGGGTCATGGCCCTTTACGAGTCAGCACACTGGAAAAACAGAAAATATGCTTTAATATGAAAGCTACACAGCTAAAACTTCAACTTACGCTAACTTAAGGCCTATGGGTTTTAGTACAAATGCAATATTTGTAAATGCCAATATAAGCTCGATTAATTATGATGCAAATAATCATTTTTTTTTATAACTAACATTCATTCGTACACACATAATGGTATCTCTACGTTTCATTGACATAATTCGAATGCACATTAAGCAATTTACTATTCATTGTCATTTTCTATGCGGCATTTGTTAGGCATTTATATAAGCATTACACTTCTAATAATTGATACGTTCAAACTACGCTCTCTCAGTCCCTCCTCTGATGACGTTCGTTATCACACAAACTTTTCAATTTTTCACCTTGTGCATAATGCGCATTTGAACATCTTGCCCTTTATGTGAACTTTCCCAAATTTCCTTGAATATTTTCTCTCTTTCACTTTCTTAATTTCTCCTACTTTCTTTTGGTCCAATTTCTCTTTATTTTGTCATTAATTTTGCATGCCCCCATAATCCTAATAGACAAATCAAGATAATTAGTAACCCCATTAATATTTTTGCAAGTACCCCATTCCAAATGTTGGTAAACCAGCTCCCAACTCTGGCAATTCCCTTTCCAAATTTCTCCCAGACACTAAGTTCTTTCAAATCCTTCAAATCTGTACTATCTCTAGTAAGGTTAGTAAGCATACTTCTAATCTTTTTACTGTTATCTGGAATGAAAGAACAACAATGACGCTCGTTGAGCATCTCGCAGACCCTCCCACTCTTTGCTAAAAGAATGTCTAAAGCAAGCCGATTTTGAAGAGTCATAGCTCTTTCTGCAGCAAGTTCAGTATCCATCAGGAGTATAGCCCATGTAAAATTTGTCAACATGTTATCCACAATAGTAGACAACTTCTGTAGCTTCATAGAATTTAAGATAACCCCTACTGAAGGGATTATAGCTCCAAATATGTCACCAATTCTCGTTTTTGTCTCGGATGTTGTAATTCAGACGTCTTAGGTATCTGTTTTAAGTCATCAATCTGGTAAATCTTTGGGAATACTATTCCCAAATAACATGTCCCATACCATCCCTTAGGGAGACGGTAATATGCATTTAGCCCACAGATGTAATAGATCCCAGGGATCGCTGGATCCTGTCCATTCAGCATAAAGGTCCATTTACTCTGAAACAAAAACACATGCCTACACTCACTCGTTCCCACAAACAGATTGTCTTGCTCGGATTTTGGCCTATATATACAAAGCCTACCTACGTGTAATGCATCTATAGCTAATTTTTCTTGTGTCTTGATTGCGGTGTAAGCATAATCATTTGCGTATGTGCGTTTCTCTAACCCTTTTTCTAATCTTTCTTTCAATGCTTTGCGTCTATCATCAGTGTGATCTAAAAAGCTTTTCTCAACAGGTGATAATAAGCAAGTTAAATTATTGCGATGTGCATAGGCTGTCCCAAATGTAAGTGTTGGCTCAAAGAATCCTCTAACTATTTTTATATCATGTTCTTTAGCTAATTTATTTAAAAACAGGCACAAAAGAAAACACATCTAAGTTTGAATAAAAGTATTGCACATTTTCTTGATTGTAGAACCTTGTTAGTAGCAAGCTGCAGCTAATTCCGTAAGTGAGAGGGAGACTATGCTATGTAACTCCCTCCTGTACAGACAAAAGAATTTTAGTACACACATAACAATCTTTCGCATCCATAGTTTCCACATACTCATTTAGTAAGCGATAGAAGACATTAGTAGAAAGCTCCCCCTTTGCATTAGTTCCCTCATGCATGTGTTGTGCATCCTGCTCAAATCTTTCCCACGGTGTTAGTGTGGTAGTTTCAGGTTTTGAGGTAGCATTAATAGTCTTTTTCTCTAACCACGGCATTCCTACAATCACACCCACTATCATTATTGCACACACAATACCTACTATAAGGCTCAACCATCCACACACTTTACTTTTCTTGCTACTACTTCTATTATTAACCATGTCTGTATACAATCAGATAGCAAAATAACAATCAACTAGAGGATGATTCAAATTCTTCTTTTTTATTTTTTTATTTTTTTTATTTACAGCGTTTTCACTTGCAGCAGGATCCCTTTTGGTCAAATCAGGTTAGCAGCTTGTCGTAATCAGGTTTCTCAATAGTCAAATCCGGGTCTAGTGTCACTTTAGGTAATTTATAAAGTCTCTCTTTTTCTTTAAATTTTCAAATTTCAGATTTTAACCAAGATTTCCTTAGACTCGTTCAGGTCCCGTAGTATTGGCCTGGTACTTCTCGATCAAAACAGAATGCCAGGAATTCTTGTTGCCATTCAGATGTTGTAGCATATGCCCATTCAGGACCTGTATATCTCCTGTTTGCAATTCTTTTTCTTTTCAACTTTCGTTCACCTTGTTGTTCTCCTTCGCTTAAGTCTTCTACTCGAGATGTATCACTTTCCTCTATTACTGTGTCTCTTGGCACACCTCTTATTTTAGAAAGTGGTTTATTTGGTCTGTCATCACCTTTATGCATCTGATGCGTCTTTTCAGGTCTTTGGTCAGCACCCTCCTCTTGTACTATGGTGTTTTCGCTTGATGGACTTGCAATTGGCTCGGGAGATTTCGGCTTACTCTGACCTCTCTCTACTATTTCTCCTTCTTCTGGGTCTGTACCAGGTTCAAGTTCTAGCCCGTATCTGTCTATTTCTGGGAGAACTTCTTTTTGATTTTGTCCTCTCGTCGTTTCTACTGAGATAGGCTATCTGTCACCTCTCTCAAACTCATTGACTGCTTGAGGGACGAGACTGTTCTCAGTGAGTTCTCCTGCAGTCTCAGTTCTTTCTTGACTGTTTTCTAAACCTGAGACTTCTCCTTCTGAAACAGGCATGCTGGTAACTCCGAGCTCTTCTTCATCTGGACATGTTACCCTTTTGGTGTGGTTGGCATGTATCCAGTTTAGGATTCCAGCACACTTTACAGCAGTGGTAGTTGTCAAGATCACTTGATAGGGCCCTTTCCAACGTAGCTCCAGACACGACTTTCTCACATGCTTTTTGACAACCACCCAGTCGCCAGCTTGCAGAGAGTGGCCTGGATCCCCAATCGGTGGCAAAGTGTTAGCTTCCACCTGGTGAGAGAAAGAGCGAATCACATCAGCCAAACTTTTGCAGTAATATTCACTAGAGCATTTGCAGGTACTGCTGGTAACCTAATAGCTCTACCCATGAGGATTTCCTGGGGGGGGACAATCCCGTTTTCTTATCTGCGGTGTTTCTCATTGACATCAGCATTAGAGGTAATGCACCTGGCCACTTCATATTGGTAGCTGAACACATTTTTGCCATTCTCGATTTCAGGGTACCGTTCATTTGTTCTACTAGTCCTGATGCTTCAGGGCGATAGCTACAATGCAGCTTCTGTTCGATGTTAAGTGCGGCACACAGAAGTTTGATCACCTCATTGTCGAAATGTCTGCCCCTATCTGATTCTATAGTGATCGGAAACATGAATCTTGGTATTAGTTCCCTGAGTAGTAATTTCGCAACTGTGAGACTGTCATTTCTTCGTGTGGGGTATGCCTCAATCCAGTGACTGAAAACACACACAATCACCAGCACATATTTCAAACCTCCGCAAACAGGCATCTTAATGAAATCCATTTGCATCTTGCTAAATGGACCTCCAGCTCTCCCAATGTGGCTCAAAGTTACCACTGTCCCTTTTCCCGCATTCATCTGCTGACAGATGATGCACCTGTGACAAATGACTTTGGCCGCATGTCTGAATTTTGGATTGAACCAATCAATTTTAAATGATCTGATCATTGCATCCCTCCCAAGGTGATCCTGTCCATGGTACAATCTGGCAAATTGTGACAAAAGGCAATTTGGTAGAACTAATTTTCCTTCCTCCGAAACCCATATATCATCAGCTCTCTGGGTACATTGCATTCTTTGCCAAGAACGGTTTTCTTCTTTACTTGCACGATTCTGTAATGTCTTTAACTCATCTAAGGTATCAACTACCCGCAATGCAAGATTCAAACATGTGTCATTTTCAGTCTGCGGCAATAGTTCCCATTGCTCCCTGAATGATATACAGTTCAAGGCACAAAACCTTGCGACTTGATATGCATAACCGTTTCCCATGGACACAAAGGGGGTCATTCCAACCCTGGCGGTCGGAGATAAAGCGGCGGCCAACCCGCCAACAGGCAGGCGGTAAAAAAAAATTAATTCTGACCCTGGCGGGAACCGCCAACACAGACCGCCACTTTAACACTCCGACCGCCACGGCGGGACAAACAAACAGCGCGGCGGTCACCGCCAACAGGCAGGCGGCAGACAACGTACCGCCCACCCTATCACAACTCACCAATCCGCCACCTTTTCCGGGGCGGGAGCACCGCCGATAAAAACACGGCGGAAAAAGACTACGAACGGGAAAACGCTCACCTCTATACACTCCACGAGGACGGAGGACAGCATGGAACCCGAATTGAACATCCTACCTGCTCTCGTCTACCTTCTCATCTACCACGAGTACGAACTCCGGCGCAGACGACAACGGTGAGTACCGCACCTACGACACAGGGGAGGGGGTAGGAGGAAGGGTTACGGGCACACACATACGCAATACACCCACCCCCCAACTATCTACACACCAATGCAGAGCACCAAGTCACAGTGACACCACCCAAACCCCCCGGAATAATGAAAAGATATAATTAAATTGAGAAACTAAATTTATGTATAAAATAGGTTCATTGAAGTCATGGTAAAATAGGAAAATGAATTATAAAAAATCAAGTAAAAACATGCGTAACCGATAAATATAGGCAATAAGTCCTGCACAGTCACTGAAATTTCAACTGTCCGTGGGCCAAAGTGTATCAACACAAGGGCAAAGCCCACACAGGAGACTTGAGTCCGTTGGAGAGGACACTGCAGGGGCATCAGATGATAAAACTACAGGCACCTCAGGGGGAAGGGAAGGGGGGGCACCACAGCCACATGAGTCCACGACGCCAGATCCACGAAGGGGCCACCATGCCCGCTGTGCCATCCTGGGGAGTGCAAAGCCACAGTCTCTCAAGTCTTTACAGTGGGTGGATTGCCCACTGTGCCATCCTGGGGAGTGCAAAGCCACAGTCTATCAAGTCTCTACAGTGGGTGGATTGCCCACTGCTACATCCTGGGGAGTGCAAAGCCACAGTCTCTCAAGTCTCTACAGTGGGTGGCTTGCCCACTGTTCAATCCTGGGGAGTGCAAAGCCACAGACTCTCAAGTCTCTACAGTGGGTGGCTTGCCCACTGTTCAATCCTGGGGAGTGCAAAGCCACAGTCTCTCAAGTCTCTACAGTGGATGGCTTGCCCACTGTTCAATCCTGGGGAGTGCAAAGCCACAGTCTATCAAGTGGATAACAGTCTCCACAGGCAATGGAGGAGGCAGGGTGGCCCGAGTGCAGCGTGAACAGTAGCTCGACACAGAACCGGCACTGTCATTGGGCCAGCGGTGCTTGAGACGGCGGGGCCCAGCGGAGCGGTGCTTGACAGGAAGGGCCCAGCGGAGCTGTGCTTGAGACGGCGGGGCCCAGCGGAGCGGTGCTTAACAGGAAGTGCCCAGCGGAGCGGTGCTTGAGACGGCGGGGCCCAGCGGTGCGGTGCTTGACAGGAAGGGCCCAGCGGAGCGGTGCTTGACAGGAAGGGCCCAGCGGAGCGGTGCTTGACAGGAAGGGCCCAGTGGAGCGGTGCTTGACAGGAAGGGCCCAGTGGAGCGGTGCTTGAGTCGGCGGGGCCCAGCGGAGCGGTGCTTGACAGGAAGGGCCCAGCAGAGCGGTGCTTGAGACGGCGGGGCCCAGCAGAGCGGTGCTTGAGACGGCGGGGCCCAGCGGAGCGGTGCTTGACAGGAAGGGCCCAGCGGAGCGGTGCTTGAGACGGCGGGGCCCAGCGGAGCGGTGCTTGACAGGAAGGGCCCAGCGGAGCGGTGCTTGACAGGAAGGGCCCAGCGGAGCGATGCTTGAGACGGTGGGGCCCTGTCTTGGCGGGGCCCTGTTCAGCGGTGCCTTTCTGCACGGCGGGGCCCTGTTCAGCGGTGCCTTTCTGGACGGCGGGGCCCTGTTCAGCGGTGCCTTTCTGGGCGGCGGGGCCCTGTTTAGCGGTGCCTTTCTGGACGGCGGGCCCTGTTCAGCGGTGCCTTTCTGGACGGTGGGGCCCTCTTCAGCGGTGCTTGTCCAGTAATTCAAGGGAGTCAGACCTGGCCAGGACTCCCTGCTCAGTCGCCCTCCGACCGTGCAGTTGCTGGACCCTTCGGTGACGGTGTCCTGGGCCCTTGGGTGTCCTCCCTCCCACCCGGGATGGGGCTTGTGGGGCCCTCCTGGTCCGCGCTCCTGCTGGCTGACTTCTCCCCCCTGCTGCCCTTGCCCTCCTTCGATGTGGCTCTCTGGGCCTTGCCTCCCCTGGATGTTGTGGCAGGTGAAGTGGCAGAACTTTGGTCCTTGGGGGCAGCCGTGTCAGTCTTCTCGCGGCGGCCCCTTACTTTACGGGTCCTCTTTCCGGGGGGGGAGGGGCTGGCTGTCCCCTTGCTTGCTGCTGACCGATGTATCACTGCTGGCAAAGGGTGGACTCCAAAATCCATGCACTACGGTGACACTTGAAGCTGGGCTGGTGGTGGCTGAGGTGCTCTTGGGACTCTTAGCAGATGGAGGGGGTGGGTCAGGTGAGGGAAAGAGGTTAAGATTGGAGAGGTAAACTTTTTTAGGACCAAGGTAAAGGGTAGGTGTAGTGGTTATGGGAGTGGAGGAAGAGGAGGTGGTTGTAGGAGAGTCAGGTGTGCTGTCCTTGGGTGAAGGTGCATGGGCTGGAGGCTGTTGTGAGGTGGTTGGCTGTTGGGTGGGTGGCTGCCTGCGTTTGTGTGTCTTGGAAGAGAGGGTGACAGACACAGTGGGAGAGGACACAGGGGACGTGTAAATGGCAGTGGGGGTGGTGACTGCACGTGTGCGGACTGTACTGGAGGGTGTGCTGGTGATGGAAGTACTGGCTGTTGGTGGTGTGCATGCAGGTGTGAGTGGAGATGTCACAGGGAGGGAGGAGGGAGACGAGGAGGTGGGGGACACAGAGGTGGTAGTGGCTGTTGGCATGTCTGCATCTGGGTGTTGCTTGGGTGAATGTTTGTGTGATCTGTGGTGCTTATGTCTGGATGAGCTGCCCTTGGGTGTTGAGGTGTGTGCAGGCTGGTCTGATGGTGTGGATGGGATAGGCTGAGGAACAGGAGACAGAGACAGGGTGGAGGCAGTTAGAAGAGGGAGGCTGGAAACAGGGACAATGGCTGCCGTCAGTGCTGAGGCCAGAGCATTGAACGATCGTTGATGGGCAGCCTGCCCCGAATGAATGCCCTCCAGGTATGCATTGCTACGATGCACCTCCCTCTCTACCCCCTGGATGGCATTCAAAAGGGTAGACTGCCCAACAATGATGGTCTGTAGGAGGTCAATGACCTCCTCACTGAGGGCAGCAGGGGTAACAGGGGCAGGGCCTGAGGTGCCTGGGGCGAAGGAGATGCCCGCCTTCTTGGGCGAGCGGGCACGGAGCGAAGGCTGAGGGGCTGCTGGGAGGGCGGAGCTGGTGCGCTGGGTGGCGGATGTACCTGTAGAGGCGGGGGGCACGGATGTTGCCGCCACCGCTAGGGAGCTCCCATCTGAGGACGTGTCGGTGTCGCTGGTGTCACCACGGGTCCCCGTTGTGAAGCTCCCCTCGCCCTCCGTATCACTGGTGGCCTCGGTGTCTGTGCCATGGCCCACCGGGGCCTTGTGAGTTGCAGCTCCCTCGTGCTCCGGTGCCAATTCTCCTCCGCCTGATGATGATAATGCACACATGCAAAAGTAGATAAAGAAAAAGGGTGGGGGGAGAAAAAAAAACAGGTTGAGTGCATGCATTGTCAACACCGTTGGCGGAGAGGACAGACACAGGAGCCTCATGCACTAAGCCGCGCAATCGGGGTACACTACTCAGTACTTGTGACTAGGCCAACTGGTCTAGGGACAACAAATGCGCACATGGGTGATGCAGGACCATGGATCGCTGTACTTGTCACCCTACAGAGGTGGGGGGCGGGTGCACAGGGCCATGGCTAAAGGAGAGGACTACACTACAGAAAGCGCCCTGGCCTAATGTCACCCACAGCCCTCCTCCCCCACCCAGGCACCTCCACTGCGCGTAAAGATAGCTGAATGTGCTGGTACTCACCCCCTTGTGTCTGCTGTGATGTCCTCACGTGCCCATCCAAATCGGGGTAGGCCACCGCCAGGATCCGGGACATCAGGGGGGTCAGGGTACGACTGGCACCCCTCCTAGGTTGGGAGGCCATCCCCAGCGGTGACTCGGCGGTCTTCCTGGTCCCGCAGCGGATGTCCTCCCACCTCTTGCGGCAGTGGGTGCCCCGTCTGTTGTGGACCCCCAGGGTCCGGACTTCCTTGGCGATGGCACGCCAAATGTCGACTTTCTGATGGGCGCTGACCTATTTGACATGTACAGGGTGGAATAGGAAATATCATCATTTTTCCGCATGTTAGATGTGATTGGCCCCCCCTCCCCAACCTTGCCATGTGGCACATGCTCTCATATGTCGTGCCTTGCACTCGTCATTCTCTCCCCACCCCACCATCTTATATCAACCCCACTCAACACAGGCATAGCCCATTCAACGTGCACCCTGTGTACTAACCTGTTGGTCTGGAGGACCGTAGAGTAGCGCATACTGGGGGAGGACCCCATCCACTAGTTTCTCCAACTCTTCAGAAGTGAAGGCAGGGGCCCTTTCCCCAGTCGCAGCAGCCATTGTCTCTTCCAGACCGAGGTCACAGCAGCACTTGCAGTATAGGTCCTCTCCTGTGGATGATCAGGTCTCGAGTGATTAATCAGATAGAAAATGGCGGTCACGTCCGCGGCGGTGCGTATCGCAGCGGTGCGTACCACGACCGCCGGCGCACCTCGTCATTGGCTCCTGAAACCCATAGGGTTCAATGTTAACCAATGCGGCTTCGCACAGCGGTCTTCGACCGCCTACCGCCACGGTGTGCCACGCCAGCGCATTAACCTCACATCCCACTGTCACACTTCACAGGTCAGGCAGCCGCCATTTCAAGGGCCCACATGGCTTAATTTCTACTGCGTCACACAGGCCTAGGCCTTGCATTGCCAATCATACAAGCCTTTCAATGACTAGCGATTCTTGTACTGTGCAAGCTGTGGTTACGTACCTGTGGGTTTCTTGACTCTATACTCCATGTTGTCCTTCCTAGGCACCGTCCGCTGAGACTTGCGAGGAGAAGGAGGAATCCTCCCGTGTACCGACCGCTGGTGGACCTGTCGACAATGGAAGAACGCCATATTACACTCCGATACCGACTTGACCGAGCCACTATACATGAACTGTGTGCCCAGCTGGAGCCAGCCCTGATGTCCCCCATCCGCCAACCCACAGGAATTCCCCCTCTGGTGCAGGTCCTGTCAGTACTCCATTTTTTGACAAGTGGATCATTCCAAACAACAGTGGCCATGTCATCAGGGATGTCTCAGCCTATGTTTTCTAAGGTTTTGTCAAGAGTGTTGTCTGCCCTGCTGAAATACATGCGGAGCTACATTGTTTTCCCTGAGGAGGGTGATTTGGCCACTGTGAAGGGTGATTTCTATGCCCTTGGACATATCCCCAACATAATTGGTGCCATTGATGGGACACATGTGGCTTTAGTCCCCTCAAAAGACAATGAGCAGGTGTACAGAAATCGGAAAAATTACCATTCTATGAATGTCCAGGTGGTCTGTTTGGCTGACCAGTACATCTCCCATCTAAATGCCAAGTTCCCTGGGTCAGTGCATGACGCGTATGTCATGCGAAATAGCAGCATCCCCTATGTGATGGAACAGCTACAGAGACAACGTGTGTGGCTAATAGGTGACTCTGGTTACAACAACCTGCCTTGGCTATTGACCCCAGTGAGGAATCCCCGGACCAGGGCTGAGGAACGGTACAATGAGGCCCATGGGCGAACTAGGAGGATCATAGAAAGGACCTTCGGCCTCCTGAAGGCCAGGTTTAGGTGCCTGCATATGACAGGTGGATCCCTAATGTACTCACCAAAGAAGGTGTGCCAGATCATCGTGGCCTGCTGTATGCTTCACAATCTGGCATTGCGACGCCAGGTGCCTTTCCTGCAGGAGGATGGTCCAGATGGTGGTGTTGTAGCAGCTGTGGAGCCTGTGGAGAGTGAAGAGGAGGAAGACGACGGCGACGAGACAGACAACAGGGACACAGTTATACAACAATATTTTCAGTAGCACACAGGTAAGAATCACCCACGACATTTTACATTTACTTAAGGCCTCCTGCATCTCTACTTTCTGTGTTTCCCCCCAGTTCCTTTTAACTGATTTGTGACTTTGCCTTCCCTTTTCAGAGCTGTATGACCCAGTGCGTGACTACTGCTTTGTTTGCCCATGGACTAAAGCTTATTGACATTGGTATGTTGTCATCACAATTTAACTGAACATAATTGAACCGTTGTGTGTAATACATGTGTTAAGAATACAAGCTGACTCCAGAATAATTTCTGTGCAAATAGTGATTTATTGTTAGTGCTACATATAGGTCCATGATAGTAAAACGGTGATGGGAGGGGGTGGAGTAATGTCCATGGCAGAGTCCAGCTTTTCAGTTTCACAGGTGCATTGTCCATATGCCTGTGGAAGGATGGAGCAGGGGCAGTTTAAGGTTGGACAGGGTGACAATGTGGGACAGTGGGATGACATCAGGGGGTATCTTATGCTGGCGGGGGTCTTGGCATCCTACTCTGTCTTCTTTTGTGATCTCAGGTTCCGCTTGCGGGGTGGTTGTTCTTCAGCAGGAGGTGGGGTTCTGGTGGCCTGTCGTTGTGTGGGGGCCTCCTGTCCACTAGCGCCGGCGGAGGTGGTAGGCTGTTCCTGGTCCTGGCTAGTGACAGGGGCCCTGTGTGGTGCCACATGGTCCCGCAATGTGGTTTCTATCCGGTTGAGGGCCAGGACGATGGTCCCCATTGCGGACCCGATGTTCCTGAGTTCGTCTCTGAACCCCATGTAGCGTTCCTCCTGATGTGCCTGGATCTCCTGGAACCTGGCCAGTACCGTCGCCATCGTCTCTTGGGAGTGGTGGTATGCTCCCATGATGGTGGTGAGGGCCTCTTGGAGAGTGGGTTCCCTGGGCCTGTCCTCCCCCCCCTGTCGCACAGCAGCCCTCCCAGTTCCCCTGTTTCCCCGGGCCTCTGTCCCCTGGACGGTGTGCCCACTACCACTGCCCCCAGGTCCCTGTTGTTGTTGGGGTGGTGGGTCAGCCTGGGTGCCCTGTAGTGGCGGACACACCGCTGATTGACGCGTCCTGGAGACAGAGGCATGGGCCCGCTGGGTGGGAGCTGTGCTGGTGTTCCCAGAGGGGGTTGGGTCTGCTGTGGCCTGTGTCTGTGTGTGGGGAACCGACTGTCCAGAGGTCCACGATGGTCCGGGCTGGTCATCAGGTTCTAGGTCGACAGAGCTGCTGTCATCACTGGGGGCCTGTTGTGGGGGTGGGATGGACAAATCTGAACCCTCCGTGGCGGTGTGTTGGCGTTCGGGCCCTGCAGGGGTAAAAGAGTATGGTTATTGCTATTGTGTGTGCCATGTCGTGCGATTTGTGGGTGCCCTTGTCCCCCAGTGCTGCCATTCCCTTGTGGGAGGAGATGTGAGGGTGGTTTGGGGGGGTGGATGGGTATGTGCAGTGGTCATGCATAGGTGATGGGTGTCTATGGTTTGTTTGGCATTCAGAGATTGGTGTTGGGTTGGGTGGGTTGTGCTGGTGAGACATTGGCAGGGAGGATGTGTGCTGAGGGGTTGGGGGTGTGGGTTGGCATGCTGGTGGTTGGGGGGGGTGAAGTAGTTGAGATTCGACTTACCAGAGTCCATTCCTCCGGCTACTCCAGCGAGGCCGTCAGGATGCAGGATGTTGAAGACCTCTTGCTCCCATGCTGTGAATTCGGGTGGAGTGGGTGGGGGTCCGCCGCCAGTCTTCTGCACAGCGATGTTGTGTCTTGACACCATCGAGCGCACCTTCCCCCGTAGGTCGTTCCAGCGCTTTCGGATGTCTTCCCGATTTCTGGGATGCTGTCCCACAGCGTTGACCCTGTCGACGATCCTTTGCCATAGCTCCGCCTTCCTGGCTATTGTGGTGTGCTGCACCTGTGTGCCGAAGAGCTGGGGCTCTACCCTTATTATTTCCTCCACCATGACCCTGAGTTCTTGGTCTGAGAACCTGGGGTGTCTTTGGGGTGCCATGGGGTGGTGTGGATGAGGTGTGGGGTGGTGTTTGTGGTGATGTGAGTGTTGGTGTGTGGTGATGTGTGCGTAGATGTATTGTGGGTGATGGAGTTGGGTTCCTGTGTGTGTTGTGGTTTGCGTTCCCTGTGCTCTCTCTCTGTGTATTGGGCCTTGTCTCTGATTTTCGATTTATGGGGGTTTGTGAGTGATGTGGGTGTGTGTTTTATATTGTATTGGGTGTGTGGGAGTGGTGTGTGTATGTGTATCAGGTGTGTGTATTTTGAATTGTCCAATGTGGCTGTGTTTTGTAAGGGTATGTGTATTTTGAGCGCGGCGGTGTGTACCGCCAATGGAATACCGCGGTTGAAAGACCGCCGCGTGGATTCGTGGGTCGTAATGGCATGGGCGTGTTTGTGTTGGCGTGACGGTGGAGGTTTGGTCATCTCCAGTTTATCGCTGCCCGCTGATGAGGCGGCCTTCCGTGGATGTCGGGTTTTTGGCGGTTTGCCAGTTGGAGGTCAGAATGACCGTGGCGGTTTGCCGCGGCGGTATGATGGCGGACTTCTGACCGGCGGTAAGGGACTTTTACCGCCGAGGTCAGAATCACCCCCAAAGTCTTGTGATCTGGTGTGAGCACTGCATTTCACCACAGCAATTTCAAGAGGTAACTGAATTGCATGTAACAAATCTTTTATGTATTCACCATTTTTCACAGGTGAACCAGATGAGGTCATGAAACCTCTCTGGGACCAAAGTTGGCCAAAATCATGTACGATTCCAAATCCATATCTGCTGTCGGTATAGATAGTGACTTTCAAATTTACAGCTGCTTGGCATGCCTTAGTAAGGGCAATTAATTCTGCCACTTGTGCGGAGAACACCCTTTCAAGCCAGGAAGCTTCATCAATGCCGGTTATAGTACATACTGCATAACCAGCTCTCAGCGTTCCCGCAGAATCTCTTAGACAGGACCCATCAACAAACATAATACAGTCATTTTCTTTCAATTGAGTGTCCTGAATATATGGACGAGGTTCGGTGCACATTTCAGTTACCTCAAGACAATCATGTTCAAATTCTTCCTCATTTTTGATCTCAGTGTTTTCAACAGGAAGTAAAGTTGCCGGGTTCAATACACTGCACCGCTTAAGCTTGACATTTGGTGACCCCAGTATGATCGTCTCATACCTAGTGAGACGTGCATTTGTCATGTGCTGAGTTTTAGTTCGAGTCAACAGTATTTCAACTGAATGTGGAACCATTACTGTTATAGGATATCCCATGACAATGCCTTCACATTGTGTGAGGCTCTGACCAACTGCTGCAACTGCACGCAAGCAACCCGGTAAGGCTGCTGCGACAGGGTCCAAGGTAGCTGAAAAATATGCTACAGGGCGATTCGCATCTCCATGGACCTGTGTTAAGACAGACAAAGAACAAGCATCACGTTCATGACAGAACAACAGAAAAGGTTTGTCATAGTCTGGCATTCCTAACGCTGGTGCCGTGCACATACATTCTCTTAGCTCCATAAAGGACTCAAGTTCTTCCTTAGACAAGGTTATAGTATATGGCTCATCCTTGATCTTTTTGCCTGTTAGCTTTATCAATGGTTTTGAAATGATCGAGAAGTTGGGTATCCACTGGCGACAGTAGCCCACCATTCCCAAAAACATCCTGACATCTCTTTTTGTCGCTGGAGGGTTCATTTGCAAAACAGCTGTTATTCGTTCCTTTGATATTCTCCTGGAACTCTTTTTCAATCAAGTGCCCTAAGTATTTCACCTCTTTCTGACAATATTGTAACTTTCTGGGTGACACCTTATGTCCATTTTTTCACAGATGATTCAGTAATGCAATGGTATCGTATTTACAACTGTCTCTGGTTTTTGATGCAATAAGCAAATGATCAATGTACTGCACATGAGTTGAATTAAAAGGCAGCACCAGTGGCGGCAAATCCTTCTTCAATATCTGATTGAAAATCGACGGTGACTCAGAGAACCCTTGAGGAATTCTACACCAACTGTACACCTTATCCAGGAATTTGAAACTGAACAAAAATTGGCTGTCCTCATGAAGAGGTATCGAAAAGAAGGCTTGTGATAGGTCTACTACGGTAAACCATTCAGCATCACAGGGTACCTGAAACATTATTACTGCTGGGTTGGGTACCACAGGGCAACATTTTATCACAATTTCATTTATTTTCCTCAAATATGGTACAATTCGGACCTTTCCACAAGGTTTCTTCAAACCCAGTATTGGAGAGTTACATGGACTGCTCAAAACTTCCTTCAAAACCCCTTGTCTGAGAAAATCTGCAATTATTTGTGACACTTCGATGAGAACGTCCTGTGTCATGTGGTACTGTGGTACTTGAGGGAACACTGCATCTGGCTTTATTTGGACTTTGACTGGTTGTACCCCTTTTATTAATCCTACTTCTTTTCCAGTCAGATCCCACACTTTCTCTGTTACTGTCCCCTGTAATTCAACAGGCAAGTCAATCAAGGTAAGCATTGGGAACAAGGTAATTAAAGGGTAATCTTCATTACTGTATCATCTTCTGAGAATTGCCCTTCGTCTCCCTCATCGTCACTATTTGTTTGTACTTCAATTCCGTCGTTGGAACAGGTAATTGAACATTTTGTCTTGCACAGTAAGTCCCTCCCCAGTAAGGATACCGGACTTGAATCACAGACTACAAACCTGCGCAGTCCCTGAAAGTTACCAATCTCAACCTGCACTGGATCCGTAACCGGATTTGTCAAATACTGGTTTGCCACTCCGACCACTCTTATGGTACGCCCTGAAAGAGGCAATCTCGGGACCTCTGCACTTCTAACTGTGGAACGTGTAGCTCCTATATCCACCAGGAATAAAACCTTGTAACCCATCACTTTCCCTTCTACATATGGACCCCTCTGATCCACCTCTAGGGACGCTGCAAGCCTACACTCTTCACTGTCTGAACTATCATCTGACCATTCCCCATTCATGCTGTTTTCACCTCGTAATGGGAACGGTTGTACTGTATTATTTTGATTCATTACTTGACCTGTGACCTGCTGAGGAACCATCACCTGTTGCTGTCCCATCGGAGCTATTGGTAATTGCATTTGCTGTCTAGGCACCATGGGAATCTGCTGTTGTACTGGTTGCAATTGCACTGACTGAAAATGTGGCATTTGCATTTGTTGCATAGGCTGTATCCCTTGCATTTGTACTGAATTGTTCTGAAAATTCGGGTTTTGATGTCTCACTTTCGGACCTTGTAAATTTTGTAACGCACCAACGTTGACACCCTGCTGAACAGCACCATCCTGCACCATATTTGGGCACTCCCGTTTCCAATGCCCCACACCCCCGCACACGTGACATGGTGACATCT
The DNA here is from genome assembly GCF_031143425.1 of Pleurodeles waltl. NCBI lineage: Eukaryota > Metazoa > Chordata > Amphibia > Caudata > Salamandridae > Pleurodeles > Pleurodeles waltl. The sequence continues at coordinate 609,253,182 of NC_090443.1, read as the reverse complement.
TCTTCGCCCCTTGAACATCATTTTGAATCACAACGGTATTCATGTCTGAACCACGGTTCACAAACCCTCGACCTCGACCCCTCGGGTGGGTCTGAAACACACTGTTCATTTGCGGATGCTGCTGTATCATCTGTTGAACTCCATTTCCCTGTATTCCTGCCTGTGCAGCCCTTATCTGCATCACCATCACCTTTTCTTTCAACTTTTTCTGTTTCAACTCAATCTCGCCACTACAGTACTTTGCATACTGCAACACCTCATCAATCGGTTTAGCTTGCCAACAAATCAAACGATTCTTTATCATCTGGCTAACTTCTGGTCGCAACACTTCAACAAATCTAAACACAAGATGGTTCATATCCTTTGGTTCAATAGTTTCAGTACCACTATAATGTTTGAATGCCTTTAACAATCTTTCGTAGTAGGCATGTATTGATTCCTTAACCTCTTGAGAGGTCCGGTCGATTTTCTGCCAATCCGTCACTTTCGGTGACACCTTTTGTTTCAAAAAGTCAATCACCTTATGTTAATATTTCATCACCTTCAGAAGGTGCCCCGGTCACCTTATCCCTTGCTGGTTCCTTTGTCGGCCAATCAACTCCTCTCTTACACTCAAGCCACAAGTCGGGCGGAACAATGATCTCAAACAAGGTATTCAGGTCTTCCCAAAGACATTTCGCAAGTTTCACGAACCTATCTGTTTGCTGATACCACTCAATCGGTTTCTCTCTCAATCTGGGATAATCGTTAGTAAAGGATAGAATGTCTCCTATGGTCCATGGCACATGAACTAAGACACCACCAGCTGTTTCTCTCATAGGTAATATTTTTACTGATTCCAAATCAGGTGAAGCCTTTGCTTGATTAGACGCTGGACTGTCTCCTTTTCCTTTGTCTCTTTTCTTTGCCCATCTGTCTTCCCATTCCTCCAGAGCACCCAAAATTTGCGCACTTTGTAACAGTTCTCTCAAATGTGCTTTCATTCCTGCAGATCTCATGTGTTCAAAATCTTTTGAGTCAAAGTCTAATCTATAACTCCTTTTCAAATGTTTTGTGTTTCCGATATCAATGTTATATTTATCCGCCAGGTTTGCTAATCTCTGATGCACCTTGCCTACTTCTTTAGTAATTTTAGGACATAGGTATCTCAATTCTGCCTCCGTATATGACTCAAGTCTGTTTACTCCCATTGTACCTTCCACTAACTCAGCAGCTTCTGCCCCTAGTCTTACAAAGTTCAGGTATTCGTCTTGTTTTTCTTTTTCTGGTTCGGCTGTAATTACTGCAGTCTTTTGTGAAGTATAAGTCTTTTCTAACCATTCGTTTAACTGTTGGACTGTAAAACCCTGCAACAAAATGTTCCCTGCATGCATCATTGGGGAATGCGAAGTGTTTATACTCATTGTCTGAGGGGTTAAAACTCCTAACCCTGCTTGACGCATTGCTTCAATGGGTGCTCCTACTGGACTAAGGTCCATTAAAGACCTCGGTTGTTCAACTGCTTGTTCTCCTGGGGCCATACCATAGACCCTCCTCTTATCACATCTTGAGTCATTACTACCTGATCACATACGCCGGGTTTGCCCTGTGCATACAATGGCACTGGTGGACCGTCAGTAATTGGTAATGATATAGCGGCAGGTGTTTGACCCGTACCCAAACTGTGTGGAGCAGCGGCTCCATAAGTCTGCTCTAATGTACAAGGGACAGGTACTAATGGTGGACCAGTTACTGGGTTGTACCCTGGCATTAGTTGTGGTTGTGGCTGAGACACTAACTTCGGAGTTGATTCAATCTGTATTAACTTTGGTTTGGTATATATTGGGTCTGGCGGTACTATCAGATTTGTAGTAGTTTCAAGCACTGGGACGTCTGGGTAGATTCTCTGTATCTGCAGTGGAGGCTGCGACTGTATCGGTATGTCGGGAGCAGTGGGTACACTGACACCATTCTGTAACAAAGTCATATCACTAGTCTGTGCCGTATCAGCAACTCCCTTTTCCTGTGTCTGGTTCCCAGGATCCATGCTAGTACTTCGAGCACTGTCGCTCACCGCATAAGGTGGCGGACGATCATGTAATAATCTGTCCATAAATTCCTCATCGTCTGAATCATCTTCCTCTTCCCAAGATCTTTTATTTTCTTTAGATTTGCCTGAGTCTTTGTCTGTTTTACATGAGTCTCTCTTTCCCTGTGCTTCTTCCCCTTGTGCTATTGCTGGGAACAGTTTTATTCCATCAACTATTCCCCTTCTCCACATTTTACTCTCATCCTCCCACCTAGCTTCCGCATAAGATTTCTCTGCCTTTCGCAATCTTTTCTGAAATTTCTCTTGCTTTTGTTTAAGAGCCATCAGATCCCAAACCGCTAACGCCTCATATTGTGCTGGCCTTGGAGGTGGTTTCTGTTCACTTAACATCCACCTCAATCGTGCAAGGATCCTCGTATTGAATGTCCCATATTCTGGAAACGCTAAACATCCCCCTTTCTCTGTTAGTTTGCACCACTGTTTCATCCATAAACAAGGAGCAACACCCTTTTCTTCCATAACTATATAAGCTGGGGTACCTTCAGGTGGTGTAGGCTCCCCATCAGTAGCTATGATATATGTATCTCCCTTCAGAGCACTCTTGAATGCTTTAACAAAATTCATTTTCGCGATTTTCTTTTGTTTTATATTTTAATCAGAATTGACTTAGTTCCCAGGACACTCTTCAACCACCTTTCTCAACCTATTGCCTCTCACGGACGGCAGCCAATCCGTGCGCGACCCCTCTCGGCAACAGACCTATCTCAGCGCGGCACCACTGACGTCACACTCACACACACTACAGCTGACAAAGTCTTGGGGCTTGTCCGCTCCTCAATGAACCCATACAAACCCACGCAAACTAATGCAAATTATTGCGAGCACCTTAAATGACAACACAAATCTGGCGGTTTACTACAGGAAGGGTAACACATTCGCTTCAGAACTTTACAGAGATTTCTCTTGAAGCCTCGGCCGCTACTTTCTCCTTATCAGTTCCCGCATACGCAAGCAGAATTCGACCCGCAAATCCTACTCTCGACTTGTCAATGACTCCTTCTAGTGCACTTTAGAATTTGTCAAATCTCCATCGAAGGTTTCATACACACATTACAACTCAAGCTTGACTTGTCAACCACGCCCAATTGACCTATTAAACCGCACAGATTACAATATAAACCACACTTGTTTTCATACTCCGGAGTCTTAGACCTCGACAGGTCCGTACGCAACAACCAACCACGTGGATAATTTTGAGCATTAAGCGCCACACTCACATGAAGTACGCTGACTTCCCTACTCTCATACCGCGGAGTACGCCCACTCCTACTAAACAACACTTAATTTGGCCTAAATACACACAAATCTTCACAATCTTCTGCAAAAAGCATAAGCTAAGCAAGCGCAAAAAAACCCTAAACCACATACATTATGGCGCCAACAACATTCCCAACTCACTTAGGCAGGCTCCGAGATCCCGGGAAAGTCATGGTGAACTTAGAAACCCATCATACCTCCAATTTGCATTAACACAGAAAAACTAATTAAACAATGACTCTCCGTCCTAGGGCCCCCAAGGGCCAAACCGTCGCTCTGCTACCAGAACTGTTAATGCATCACTCTATGCCAATTTTATACACATTAGGACTCGTTTTAGGCCAATGAATCTTTTGACCCAGTGGTGAGACACCGTAGGACGAGATAACTGATCAATATGTCGAGTAGAATGTCAATAATATCACCAATATTTATCACCATAATATACTTTACTTTAGATAAAGACATCGATCACGTCGTCGGCGCAACCATGACCTTCAGCCATGAATAACCACACCCTTTGATAGAATTTTATGAATTTTATTCCCTATTGATTACAATCTACTAGCAGAAGTGTTAATCTCAAAACCAAGAAGCATAAGAACATCGTTACAACATGGCAACCTTAATAAGATTTCATTAATGCAAGAATCATAAACATAAGAATGTAACACAAAGTAAACAGAGATCGTTCAGTTCAGCATTGTGTAACGTCAGTCTGTGTTTAATTAAGTCAGTCAAAGTGATTACCTACCCTAACCACTAATTAGCATCAGCATGTTGGGCTTCATGCAAAATAATTTAGAACACCAATTTAAAAAACATCTAGCTATGGCCTCTATTCAAAATACAGCAGTTGGTACCTAGAGAGAAAAAGCAAGCAGACAAATTACAATAGCATTGTCATAATTACCCTCCAATGATTTATTCAGCACACAGGATCAGACTTCGTCTTCAGGTCATCAGTCGAATCCTCTTCAGTCTAGCTTCGTCTAAGAGACAGGGAGCACTTCCCTCATAAGGAGGAGAAGTGTAAGGGCAGTCTATGGGCAAGGACAATCTTATTAAGTCTCCAATCACCAAATAGAGTGACAGAGTTTCTGGATAAAATCGTCAGCATTCCCTACCTAGTTCTAACGTCCCTTCTGTGACATGAATTTTTATCCCTTTTCCGTAACCCTTTCCCCCATGATTCTGTTGGATATTTGCTATAGCCCACTATTTTTGGCCTATCAAATTATACATTAGGTAATCCTAATTGTCACCCCACGATAATTTACAACACTTTGATTGGTCTTCATAATTGACGTCTTTTGTAGGTGGCACATCCGGGGGTTTCATCACCATCTTGGCACGTCTTTCGGGTCATGAGCTTCTTTATCCATGGTCAAATGTCCTTGTACATTCTTTCGTATACTTTTGTTTAAAATTCTGTATAAAACTTATACTAAGGCAGCTAGCATGCGGATGTGAACAGGATGAAGTTGGATACATAAAATGAAGGAAAAGAACAAATGCTGGGTCATGGCCCTTTACGAGTCAGCACACTGGAAAAACAGAAAATATGCTTTAATATGAGAGCTACACAGCTGAAACTTCAACTTACGCTAACTTAAGGCCTATGGGTTTTAGTACAAATGCAATATTTGTAAATGCCAATATAAGCTCGATTACTTATGATGCAAATAATATTTTTTTTTTATAACTAACATTAATTCGTACACACATAATGGTATCTCTACGTTTCATTGACATAATTCGAATGCACATTAAGCAATTTACTATTCATTGTAATTTTCTATGCAGCATTTGTTAGGCATTTATATAAGCATTACACTTCTAATAATTGATACCTTCAAACTACGCTCTCTCACCACTAATGGTAGATCTAGAAATGCGCCGGAACCCATGGTTGGTTGCATGGGAACACTCATGCTCCACCCATAGAATGCCTCCATGTGGCAGAGTAACGCAAGGCAGCAACTTGCGCTACCTTGCGTTACTCCAGGTTTACCAAGCAGTGCAAGGTCACGCAAGGTGGCCTTGCGTTGCTTGATAAATCTGACTTCAGTATTGTGTTACCCTTGCGTTACCTCTCATAACCCAAGAGCAAAACTATGATAAATCTAGCCCTTAAAGTTTTGCGACCACAATTGAGTCACAGAAGATTAATACATACCATGAGAGCACATTTTTATTCTTTAAAGTTTATGAGCCTGGAGGCTGGATTTAATCCTTTGTGTGATCACACAAGACCCAAGCTTTTTCTTGAGCTAGAGGTTTCTGTTATGTGTGGGGGTTGGCCAGTGTGCATCTCATTCATAAAGTGAGTGCACCCCAACACTCACCTAATGCTATGGAAACATCTCTGCATATGGTACTTTTCTTCCTTTCATGGGAAAAAAGAGTTGCCCTGCCCAGGTAAAATCAACAAACTGTCTACACTGTCTGGTTACCATCAGCTATGGCATCAGTTCCCGTGCTGCAGATGGCCATTTTGCTCCTCTAGTTTTGCTGGAGCACTCCCATATATCGAAACAAAGACTGGCAAAGCCAATAGGCCTCACCCTTGTGACATATTGGCTTTTAGCCACGATGCACAGCATGCATGAAGTTCTGGAGCTTGGCTAAAGATTAAAATGAAAAAAAAAAAACTTTGATGTGAACGCCGCTTCATCTTGTTGGTGCACACACAAAATTAAGCAGTTGTTTTCTTTAGTTGGTCTGAGTTGGATTAGTAATTGAAAAGGAAGAAGATGGGGTCAGCAACAGCAATACGGGGGAAGGGCTGGAGAAGTTTGGCAAAGCAAAAGCAACATAATAGTGAGCGGGGTAGTAAAGCAACATGGGGAAAGGCAGGTGAGGTACAACAACACGGGGATGGCAGGAGAGACAGGTAGGCAACACCGGTAGGGAGAAGTAACACAGAGGGTGCAATGGGGAGAAGCACACCAGCAAGCACCAAATGGAGAGGGCAGGGACAAGCAGCTAGGCGACAGAGAGCAACACAGGGAAATACGTACATGAGGACATGAGTTGAAAAACAGCTTCTCATGGAGTGCTTCACACAAAAGAGAAAAGTAGTATTTGAAAAGCACACAGTGAAAGCAGTGATGCCAGCCCAACTACAACAGTAAAAAGGTAATGCTCCATGGGAGAGACAAACAGAAGATTGACTAGCTGGGACACGAATTAGAAGCAGGCAAATGAGAGTGACAAAGAAAGCAAACCAAAGGTAAGCAATGGCGAGCTCCAAACCCTCTATGATGTTGTTAAGTCACAATACGCTTCACAACAGTTAGTGCATGCACAGTCTAGAAGTTCGACCTAAGAAGGGCATTTTCAGCTCTCTAGTAGTAATTTAATACCATCACTAAATGCCCTGGAGCTGCTACCTTCACTCACCTTATAAAAGTATGCATAAAATGTTATCTATGGATGGAAGGGATAGTAATGCTGCCTTTGTGTAAGGCAACATTCTGTGCTACCCATGCATTATTTCAGTTGTGACATGGCTGCTGTGCCTCACTGTCTTCCCACAATCCTCTGCTTCACTAGAGCATCTACTAACATCATTAATGACATATCTATTCAGTGGTTTGTAAAGTGGGCTAAATATAACTCCACATGAGAGTGAAGGTAGGGTTACCGTATGACTGTGTCTCAAGGACAGCTTGTCTTTCAGTCCATGACTGGGGAAGTTGTGTTCTATTGACGTGAAGTCAGATGAGAATACTAGTGTAGGTCCTGTCAGGGCCGGCTTTAGGGCAGTGTGAGTGGTGCGGCCGCACCGGATGCTGACCTGGATTGGGGGGGGCGCTGATCTCAGGGGGGCGCTGTGTTTAGCAATAACTTACAAACTCGCTTTTTAAAAGCACCTGCGGAAAAGTTCCTTGTGCTCCCAGGCTTCAGGAATCAATGAAAATGCCAAGATACCTCTTGTGATTATTGTTCCTGCTAGGGATAGAGATGTGTGTCTTGTCTAGTGGCAGCTTTGACTTGCCATAAAGTAGTGCAGAGGGTTAAAGTGCCTGCTGCAAAGAACAGAACTATATTTTATGTGGATAACTGAGTGGATGAGTAAGGCCAGCCTTTACAAGCACTTTAAAATAAATGAATGTATGTGAAAGGGGGCTATGGAGAGATGAGGGGCACTTTTTCCGGGTGGTAGTGAGGGAATCTGATGAGGTGGTCCTGGGGTGGGGGGGGTGCCAAAAAAGACTGTCGCACAGGGCTAAAGCCGGCCCGAGTCCTGTTCTCACACATGCATATTGTGATAGTACTGGTATCACAAATTATATACATAAATATAAAAGACAGAACCTTAGGATAGTATGAGATAAATTAAGATGTTTAAACTGTGTTAGTCGGCAAAAAAAGAAGAGTGCAAATTACTTTCTCAGTGGTGAGTGTCTGAAACTGGTTACTCAATTCCGAACATTTACAAGGAATAATGTAAACGTAACACACATGGGACACGTGTCTTCTTTTTCTCATGCCTTTAGGTCAACCACATATACTGTTCTGTTGAGTTCATGCCAGTCACTCATTTAATAAAGCTAAGAGTGCCAACTGTGCGCTTTGCCTCCAAAGCGCAATCATAGAGTATCCTGTAAACAAGTTTACAACTATTTCTGATGTCACTCAGCTACCTGTATTTCGAGGTTGAATTCTGAACCTTCAAAAATATGACATTCATAATATTTTGTATCATTATACTCTCAAGGGATGTAGCTGTGGAATTATTCATAGCAAATCTAAACGTGGAGACAAACGTTTTGCAGGTAATAATTCAACTGCGAAATTGTGAATAAACCCCTCATCCCAGCACGTTTTCTAGTTGTGACCAGTCACTCCACATAATAAGTTCCACCGGGCTGTAGCTATGCTCCCACATAGGTGCGCAGAAGCCCGGTTTAGCTCAAGCTATGAAAGGCAAGAGAATCAGAATGACATATAAAACAGTGGTTACTATAAGTGGTCATCCCTCGATATGATGAAGCTACCTTGCACAGTGGCGCATAGGACAACGGTCAATGGGTGAAATAAAGGGAAAGAGAAGGTGCATAATTGCTTCCCTAGATTGAATCAATGGGTTAGTGACATTGTCCTATATAGAATACTTACAAAGACAGTGCCCTCTGGCAATGCCTTCTGGATGGACACCCAGTGACAGCTCGTGCTGAAATACACAAAGGCATGTGTATGTTTTTTAGGCCTCAATCTCTCATGCCCCCCCCCACGCATTGGGGGGCTTTGAGTCTTTGCGCATTATGGTCTGGGGGGGGGGAGATGGGTATTGCAGCTAAGCCGACTGACTTCGGTGCTATCACTGTTCAATCTTTTCAGAATTACCAGGGCCAGTGGAATTATGCAGCAATTGTTCTGCAGCAGGGTTGACTCAATTATGAGGAAAGTGAAGGCAAATTATGCAGCATAACTCAGCTATTTTTGTGCAAGAAATATTTTGCTGTGTTGTCACTTTAGCAGACATTAATGCTCTCTGAACTAAATTTGCTCCTGATCACTAGCGGCTTAATAGATAGAGAGAACAATCAGCAACAGAAATGCGACCTTTTAAAATTTGCTGTGCGTCTGCTATTCCATGGCACCGCCTTTAGTGATTTCTTTAGTATCTTTTTGAGCTGAAAACAAACAATTTTTTGTTGAAATTTGCAAAATACGTGGCTGATGGTGGATCATATGAAATACATAATTATGCAGAAATAATGGCTTTCTTGACATGTAATCAAATTATGCCTGAATTACCTTTATTCTGACTAAGACACTATGTGGAACTCCCTGCATGGGCTTTCTGTTGTTGACATATGCATATGGACCCAGCTGTGATACAAAAGCCCAGGTTAGGTAAATGGTCCTGGTACAAGCAAGTCTGTTTTATGTTCTACTAAGGATCACAGGCATGGGGCAATTCAATGCGTTAGCTAATCACCACAGAATGTGGCTTACACAGTCAGAGAGCCTGTATGATCCTCTGGCAACCAATCCTGTGGGTGTAGGCAGTTGATGAGGCTCATCACCCAGAGAACCAACCCCGGTTGTATGACACTATATCAAGGTTGTTAACATCAACATACAAGACATTGCATCCGCTACATTGCCTACCACAAAATCATCAAGGTAGATATGTATTGAATGTTCAAAAACAGGGTTGGCTCCTCCCTTAGGGCGGAGGAGCGTTGGCCCCGCCAGCAGCTGCAAAACCTTTACAAGAAAACAATAATAAACACTTTTGTAAAGGGGTGGGGCCATGGGGGTGATGAGCAGTGAGAGGGAGTGCACAGCACTCCCCCTCAGAACGCATGTGTGTTTGGCTGCCCATCTCAGGCCGGCCAAACACACATGCGCAGTAGACTCTCTCCAGCATAGCAACACAGTTGCGCTCCCAGCCAATCCTGACGCTGCTCTGAGCAGCATCAGGATTGGCCACAGGGCAGGCTGGCAGCCTGTGGATGCAGCACCAGCGATGAAGCAGAAGAGACGGAGGAGCGGAGCGGCGCACAGCAGTCAGGTAAGTGTTTTTTTAAAAAAATTTTAAATAATTTGATGTTTATTTCCTCCTCACCCCCCTCCATGCACTGCCGCACCCCTTCTGGGCCCGGCGAGCTGCGACTGTTCATAACTCCACATTTACTCTCTCTACACTGATCTTGCAATGTATAGATTAGGTCGATGTAGTGGATGCAATGTTTTTGTCATGCAATGTAACAAATGCAATACAGCGGGGAGTACCCCAGTTCTAGAAATTATACAACTACAGTTAAAAATTGGAGATTTTTCCAGCCTCTAAAAATAATTGCCTCAATACAAGTCAGTGGAATGTTATGGAATAGAATGGTACCTGAATATTGTTGTCAGAATATCACCTCACATAGATAGTACATTCTAAACATCATTTATGAAAATACATTAGAATGCTGAGAGCTCCATTGGAGACAATGAAGTGGCTCTGGGCTAATAATGTCTGGTATAAGCCTTCTGCTCCAACATCCCAATATTTGTCTTTCTTTTTCTCCATTTTTAATTTAGAACAATAAACCATTAGTGGGTGGAATTTTCTAATAGAATTATAGAACTTCTGCCTCGGGCTATTCTGGATGTAAAAGGCCCTCTCTCTATAGACCCTTGTGTGCTGCTTGGGCACGTAACTCAGGTTCAGGGTCTTTCACAACCGGTATAGCGCTCAGCAGCGGGCTATATGGCTATATTAGATGTTATTTTGTAAACAATATTTAGCAAATTATATTTATGTCAGACGACGTTTCTAACAATGGCAATCTGACCTGCAAACTTAAGAAGTACCTTGACTCCAAACGAAGATCTCTAGCATTGATGTTCGTAAATGTTGCACAGTACAGTAGAGAGCAGTATATGTGCACTTTGGGAAAATGTGTACAGAGTGTTCTGATGAAATGTACTCTCCAGGAGCTGCTGTAATATTCTCCACTTCTCTTCTTTCGGCGCTCTCTCAGGTTTTCAATTTCAGTTCAATTAAGACTGATACAATGAAAAGCAAAACCCAGCAGAGTTAATTGAGACTGTAGTACAAAAGTATATCAAGGATTCCAGAAATGTCAGTAATAATTACACGTCAAATGTCAACAGCACTTGCCTGATGCAACAGAGCATTCAGCAAAGACCCGGTAAAGGCATGTGATGTACACCCTCGCCCACAGCCACATCAGTGTTTCCATTAAGACACCTCTGAACCTGAAGTATTTAACGGACACTCCGTTTCATGAACTGTTTATCAAGTCTTCAAAACACATCATGGACAAGCAGTGCTTAATTTGTGAAAAAGTAAGCACAGCTGGCCCTAACGAATGCCAGATTTGTCGGACACCGAGGCTGGTTGGTCTTGATTCTTCCTTAGACCTCTTTTCCCCACCATCCTGTGCTTCATGTCTCTTTATCTCACTCTTGCAGGTCATTTCATCATTGTGGTCTCTCTTTGTCATTGTTTTCCTGTCTTTCTCTTCCTACTTCCTACTTCCTTCTCCCTTTTCTATTTTTCTACATCTTGCTCTGGGTCAAAGTCTGATGATAAAAAATAAGTCCCGGTCCCCAAAAATGACAGCTGGTGCCCACCTCCAGCAACTAGTAGCAAAATACAGCATCATGGACAAGTACTGAAATGTGTGGATGCGGACATTTATTGTGACTGCAAGAAAAAATCAAAATTTTCTGTCTCACATATTCACTGTCAGTGATCCACCACAATCCTTGTTTTGTCCAACTGTAACTTAGTTTCAAAATTAAGTGGCAACAATAAAATAGTCTATTAATCTATTGTATTTTAACTACTGTGACATGAATACCTCATTTGAAAAATAGTGACTATTCTAAATGTGTATAAACGCAATTAAATAATGTCTTCAGAGATTGTAAAGCACTTCTGCATCTGTAATATCAGTACATTTTGATATGCTTCATTGTTTAGTGAAACATTTAGGATGATTTTAATTTACATGCAGTATACATTTTTATCAACCCCTTAGAGAGTGTGTATATTACATGACGTTGAAAGCATATATCTTGTGTACACTGCTTAACAAACATCACAAAGCCAACTTGGCCTCCTACTCTTGTGAAGATGATAAACTGAATACAATTGAACGGATTGATAGTGATACTTTTTATAATAGTGCTTATAACTACAGAAGTGAAGTCTGAAGTCTTTATCAAAACAACATTGTTATGTTAGCCCGCTGCCCAAGGCTACACCAGATGTCAAAGGCCCTGAACCCAGGTTAAAGGCCCGAGCTGAAGGCGAGGACCTGTAACAAGGGTGAAGGACAGTAACAACAGGTATAGCCTGAGACACTATATGGCTATTAGAACATTCCACCTACTAAGAGTAGAATGTTCTAAATTAAAAAAGGAGAAACATGAAGGCAAACATTGGAATGTTGGAGCTCCAGGCTTATACCAGCTATTATAAGCCCGGAGCTACTCCATTGTTTCATGTAACTCTCAACATTCCAATGCTCTAATATAGCCTTAGAGCCCACCTAGCAGGCTCTACCGGCCATTAAAGGCCCGCTCATACGTTAAAGGCCCAAGCCTAAGGCGAGGACCTTTAACAAGGAAGCAGGCCTTTAATTGCCGGTAGAGCCCACTACAGCGGGCTCTAAGGCTATTAGAACATTCTGACACTAGAGGGCAGACTGTTCTAATAATTAAAACAAAGTCCTCACGGAGCCAGAGGGGATTAAAATCCCCTCTGGCTCCGTGAGGCCTTTTTTCACAGCTGATGCTGTGAACAAAGAGAACATCGGAATGTTGACGCTCGGGCTTTTACCGGCCACTAAAAGCCCGGAGCACTCCATTGTCTGCAATGGAGCTCCAACATTCCAATGTTCTAATAAATATTATTGATTTCATTATTAATATTGTTATTAAATATTATTTGGTGTGAAGTCCTCAAACTATTGCCATTACTATTGTGAAATCAGACATCTTGTCTCATTTGTGTTTAGTTCCTGGAGCACTTTACAATTCTTGGACTCATGATGAGTGTTTCAGATCAGTAGCACCTTCAGCACCATGTCCGGACCATCAGCGCTACTATTGTTACTGCGTAATCAGATGAACTCAAGGCAATAATAAATATCTGTTCATTTATTTGCATTACCTACCTGTAAAATAGTGTTCTAGTGTTTAAAAATGTAAATATCTTTGTGTTTTTCTAAACAAAACCTAGGTAAAGGGGGAATAAAAGCTAATTAATCCCCGCTAGCAATTCAACTAAGTCTTGACTTTATTTGGAATGTCCAGAAAGTCACAAAACACATTATGTATAAAATGTACAAATTAAGAGATTTTCCATTCAAAAAGACACATCAAGTAAATGTTACACAAGTTTTTTATGGATACCTCCATAGTCGTAGTCAGTGTTAAAAATAGGTCACTATCACATGCATCAGTATAAAGATAGTCCTGGTCCTAAATCAAAAGCTTGGGCTTTACCTGATTACCAATAATAATATCACAAATTAAGGAAATTAAAGAGCTATGGTTCCCTTCTTTTCACACAAATGATCTAGTTCAAGTAATTCATCACCTATGCAAAAAGAGTGCATCACTCATCTACAACATAATGCTTGTTTACACGTTCTGATTACAGACTGAATAAAAATTGGGATAATTTGCCTCTTACGTATACTTGTATACAACTGGCAGAAGAACACAACAAGAAATAAGTACATATAATTATCGTTCAGGTTTATCTGGGTCACAAGGACGAGTTTCTCCAGGGCAAGTGCCCTCAGAGATCTTGCCTTGTTAGACAATAATGGTAGTTTAATAAAAAGTGACTTGTTTACCAGACCACAATATGTTTTTTACCAATATTATATATTTAGATCTTGTAATATTCCCTAGATATATGTCATTAGTACAGTAATGAGGAAGATGTGGCTACAAGGACAGCTAAAGGTATATGGTGCCTATGCTCTTTGTAAGCTTCACTGAATTTGCTGTTGCATCTCTGTAATATATTTGAATATTTATCTCTGCTTTCCCACTATCTGACATCGTAACCTATCCCTAACACCCAAACACCCAAACAATCTTTCATGACGAGCTGCCATTTTGTTCAATTTTTAGGATTTGTTCCTAAAGATATTTACACCTTTTACATCTCTGAAAGGATTGTAAAGGCACTCTTTGAAGCTTAGCATAAAGAGGAGTTAAATATGGAATTGGTATTTGCAGCTGGTGGCTAAGCAGTTCTTGAAGAAATATACTGTTTCTACCGCAAATTCTCACTCCCACTGAAGCCTGCTACTCACTCTTCTATGCATCCTGTCAAGACCTACTCCTTCTGACAATTTTGCCTTTTATCCACACAGCCAGTCACACAGAATACAATATATGTAGCTTTAATGCATCAGATCAAAATTCATACATTAGAGCTAAATGAAACTTCATGGCATTCCAGTGGGGCAGAGATGACAAGCCTTAACAGCATCCTCAATCTGACATTTGTACTAAGAACCTACAGTCATAAATAGTATTACTACAAAAAAATGTATGAGGTCCAAACATATCAGATTGTACACAACATGTGAAGGACAATAAAAAGGCCCTTGGTAAATCCATAAAACAAACAAGTTGAACAACTCAGCAGCCTTCAACCTAACCCAAACTCTGACAATTGAATGCAACAGCCTAAACTATTGTATTTTCTTCAGCCTTTTACTAACTTTAGAACAGCAATCTAAGAAGAATGAATATTCTTCGCTACTTATAAAATTACTGTTTTATTTCTCAGTACAATAATAGAAATTAATTAATTTTGTTCTCAAACGGTAAGTTCTAAATAGGAGGATTCATCCCCTTTTAGTAGAGAAGACAAACCAATACAAGGTGTGAAGAATTTTATTTTATTAATTCACTACGTGAACAAAGGCCATTTTAAATATGGTGTGGCTCCATGTGTCTGTGGAAACAACAGGACTTACCACTGATAACAATCCTTAATTGAGCAGGGCAAAGGGTGCCCACTTGGGCACCATGATCATAAATGTCTTTACTGAGATTATGTATGACCCTCCTACTCACTACAGGGTTACTGGGCAAACATCAGGAAAATGAATGACCCTTTGAACTATGTGTTGAGTATCTCTTCTCTTAGCTGCCCATCACAAACCTCCTCATAGTGTGCCTCATCCTGTAGTGTCACTAATGGCTTGTTAGCACCCTTATTTTGATCTTGTTTCCTTTCTGTTGAGAGTCTTGTGACCTTCTTCATCTGGATGAGATAATCTTTAGAATATGATTCAATTTTTCCTTTCAGGAATTCTGAAATCAAAGCTAGTAGATTGTCACTTTCCTCTGGCTCATGCCAACTGGTCAGCCTAAGGTGTGCCACCATTCTGAGATTTGCAAGTCTCTCAAGTCTCTCTTCCAAATAAGTTAGAGAATATACTGCATAGTTCTAAAATGGAGTTGCTTATGTGTTTCATTGGTGGACTGTGAAGTCCTAGGTTGGTGTTCTTTACTTCTAAGGACTGAACTGCCTTCTCAGTGTCTTTGATCCTTTCTGCAATGGAGTTTATTCTGCCCTCTAGAGATGTAAGCCTGCCTTCCACATTGTCCACTGTTATGAAGCTTGTATATAGGGAGACTAAAAGCACTCCCTCCCCTTGACAAACCCAACTACAGATCCGCTTTAGTGGTGTCATCACCAACCCCTCCTTCAATTTGCTGGGGGTGTAGTAAACTAATTCCTCCAATGGAGCAGAAAGTTTGGATTTCTTCACATAATTCACTGTTGGAGAGCTGTGCCCATAGCTGACCCGAGTTCCTGTCCTTTTTATTATCATTTGCAAAGAAATACATTTATGGTTCCTTCATTAAAAGTAAATCTGAAGTGCATGAAGATCTGTGTCTCAAGCCACTCGCTACATTATTTTCCTAATTACTCTGGAACCACTAATATCACAAAGTATTTCTTTAATAATAACTGGGAAGGTTCTTCGTCAACTATAATATGTGGTGGTTACTCCTTTTGTAAAAAAAAAAAAAAAAAAAAAACAGAAGTTAACAATAGATGATCAGTGATTATAGACCTTTGTCTCACTGTCCACAAACTGCAAAATTTTAGGAGACAATGCTAAACAGATTTGTGCCTTTATGCAGTTGTACAACAGTCTAAACCCAGCTCAGTCAAGATTTAGACCATGACCTAACAATGAGTTGGTGATCCTAAGGCCCTGGATGACCCCAGATTTGCAGCTGACGTAGCAGTGTTAGTTGTCTGATCTTATTAGGTCTGTCACTGCACCTGACACTGTCAACCATGCCATCGTTTTGAGTGAATTATGGACTTCAGGGATCACCAGCTTAACACATGACTGGTGTTAGTCCTGCTTTGCCATATGTACAATGTCTGGCTTCCTTCTTTTATGGTACCACTTATAGTTGTCGATTGAGAGGTTCCATAAGGATCAACGTTATCTCCTCCACTTTTTAATCTGTATGTGAAGTCTAAGGGAGGATTTAGCCACTCCACAGGTGTGAACCTTGGTGTATATGCCAATGATGCCCAATTTATTATTAGGTTGTGGAGAGATATATTGTTGGCTACACAGTTTCACCAAAACATTAGATCTGGGAGTGAATGGGAAGCTATTGGCTAAACTTCAGAGCAGGTGAGACAGTAGAGATGGTGAAAAGTGAGAGATGCTGTGGCTGGAGCCTTAAGGGCCTACTGCCATGAGCAAGGTCCAGACTCCAGTAAACACAGCACACAGCCAGGGAATCAAATTTGATTCCAGTCTCACTGTGGCTGCTCAGATATCTGCCACAGTTTTATCTTGCTCTTTCCATCTGCGGAAACCGAAAGATTAACCCTATACTGAAGGGTTGGGAGGGGAGGTGGGAGACTCGCAGTTACTACAGGGTAATGCTTATACTATACATATTTCAACTATGTTGTTTTGACTGATTATCTTTTATTGCAAATCACAAATCTTCCAAATCAATTTAGGCCTCGTGCAGCTTCTTTGCTTTACGTCGTCTTCTTGCTCTAGTTAGCCTCCTGGTAAAAGAGCACATTTTTTCAAACTAACTTCTACTGTGCATGGAGACTTGTATGGGCATTCTCTGTCATTCATCCACAAACACATTGTTCCATACTTACGAAAAAGGTCACTGAGTTCCTCCACTCCCAGTCTTCTGAATGTTCTAAATTCCGGTGCACCTATGGGGTGGGCGCAATATCTCACTTCAAGCTACTGCACAGTGGCATCAGCTACCTCTCCATTTAAGGTCAACTGTTAGCTTAGCTCCATCTAAAAAGACTTAACTTGCTTTTTCTTTAAATTGCTTAAAGTAGCTAAAAATGTTATTCTTCTTACTGTTCCTGAGCTGAATAATTATTAACATAGTAGAACATAAACTATGCACATAGTAATTTATTGAAAACCCAAGACAAAAGGACAAGGACATTTAAAGAGGGCACACTGCGTAGAGAAACAATATTCTATATCTTGTCTTATTAATAAAAATTGCCAACAAAAGTAGTTATAGAATGTTGCTTGTTTGATTAAGTCTTTTGGGGTTTTGAGGTGTATTGTGACCTCATTCACAGGGCGGACCCTTTACGTAGTCTCAACTAACAAACAGGCACACCTTAAATGTGAGCATCCCTTAAAACTTAATAACAAAAATTCACAAATGCTGTCGATTGTAATAGCCATTGTGCATTATACACACGCCATGACCACGCTGTGGTGCTATGTGACAGAGTGAAATAACAATAATGCGTCTGTTGCATTGTGTGATTCTCACCCCCTGAGAGGCAAGAGCAAGGGGATACTCAGACCTCTTTGAAAGATCACCATCAGCATATTCTTGCTACTTCGTGTTCAGTTTATAAGCACTTTCATGAGGAGATGGACGAGAGGTCGGAGGGACAAATGTCCATCCTTAGACAATATTATGCTAAAATGAAGCTAAAATTAAGAGGTGAAAAAATTGTTTGTATACCTATAGCCTTAAAGTAAAAAGCACCGAGGGCCAAAATCATAATGAGTAACTGAGCAAAACACAAGCCAGACCATATCAGAAGGAGTCATGCATTGTATTGTAATACTGAGTAAAAGATACATGCATACATAAAAGAAATGTATTGATAATCTACATAAACAAACAATTATCATGGCTAATGTCACGAAAACGGTATATTAATAAAACTTTGACTTATTTCAGAGAAATAACCAAACTACTTTTTTTTTTTTTTTACCAAGGCCTGCGCGTGTGTTTTCCTTACTAATATGTCAATTATTCTGCAACAAATCGCATCAACATTATATGGTAAACACTTATTTTAAAATAAATGCAAAAATGACTATTTCGGATACCAAGGTAGAGCATATTCACAAACCACGTACAGTCCAGGAAATCGAGTTCAATGTCAATTACGTCACAGAAAACTCGTGCACATAACACGCACCTACGATTTCTACGAACCACGGCCCGCCCGCTCCTTCTGGTCCTAAATTCGCTCCATAAGAACTCCACATATTTCACAGCTGCCTCTCATACTGCGGCGTGCATATGCTGGGATCACCGCGGCAGAGGATGGAGGGAGCCGGGACTTGAGGGTCAGACTACGGGTGTTTGATTACGGTCTGTCGGGTTCACACCGTGGGCTTAATTGATGCCTTTTTGAAACCCAAGGCACCTCAACTTACACCTTGAAGGAGCTCAGGTGTACCAGCTCCTGGAAAAAGTGCAGTCTACAGGGCGCTGTAACAAATGACTCCTCAGCCTCATAACGCATCGGTTTCCTTTCAAAGACTTAGTAGTGAGCTAAATGTAGACCAAGCTTTAGGTGACGATGTTCTAAATTCTGACTAAGAAAAACTGCACAAAACTCTTCAAACAGATCTTTGTATTTTTATGTATTAGGGTGATATCTTGACTTTGATTAGTATTAACAATTCGCACATAAAGCAGTAAAACCAAAATCTGAAGAACCAATTACTTGACCCCTAGATTAGAAGTCCCGCATGGCAAGGTCGAATTAACCTTGTCATGCTTTTGGTGCATGGATCTCAGAGTGTGGAATTACTCACTGCCCCTCTTCTTTGCATCGGTGAAGAAATCTTCAGAAAAACACCGACTCCCTAAGTACCTCACAAGGCCAACTAGATAAAACGTATCTGATCTTACTCAGGCCATCAACCCCACTACCCGATTGACCAACTGTTTAGCCCTGTATGATTTTCTGTGAATTTGGTTGTAAGCTTATGCCACTTATCCATTATGCCGTGATATACCATGGCAATTATTAAGCCTACCTTATACCCAAGATGGACTTCTAGTTGTTATCAAGAACAAACTGCAGTTCAGTTAGAAACTTTTTCCAAACTCTCACTGTCTCTACTGGAATAAGTACCATGTCTAGCTTTCTTAAACACAGGCCTACCAGTAAAACAGTCTTTTTGAATGTAAAGATACTCTAAAAGTATAAAAAGAGTTAATTTGGTACTCGTAAAAACTGGAACCTTACTTTAAATTGCTGGGTAAACATTTCAGAGGGATTTGAAAATGCTATGTTCCCTAACAGGTAGCTAATGAAGAAAGACTAGCTATCCGTTTTTGGAGTTCGAATAATATTCTGCCCCATCTCTTGTCTCTCAGGTTGTGGTGACCGCATGCCAGGGTAAATGCTGTGCATACCTGCACTCATATAGCAAAATAAATGCACTTTCTTTGCTGCTATACAATACCACTCCGCCCTCGCGTGACCAATGTTTGCCTCTAGTCAATTTTTTTTCTGCACAGAGTATAGAATCTCCACGGATCATGTCACACCCAGGAATGGAACTTATTCGAGATAGCAGTGTGGTTGAACAACTTCACATTTACAGCAGTGTCTTTGGCTTTTGCGATCAATGTGTGGCAAGGGTTTTGCTATTGTGTCGCTTTCATGGCCACACCAGTTGTTAAAGTTCCCTGCTGGGTGGCAGACTCGGCCGCAAGCCATGCAGCACGCCAGACAGGTAGACCACTAGGCATGGCGTGGAAGCATAGACCCAAAGAAGGATGTTAAACTGAAAGCCCAACCTTTATCCCCGATACCTTGAGAAAAGGGCATTCTCCTGAAGATTACCTAGCTAGCCTGAAATCTATTCCTATGCAAGATGGTCATGTTCTCAGTATTTGTTATCAGTGTTTCCCAATTCAACATGTTGGCAACCTCCTTTGATGTCATTTTTTTCTTAACCATATACATGGAAGCCTTGCTCAGAGAAATATGTGGCACTTCACTCTAGTATCCTTGTTCTTCGTTGTATTCATCACCCATTTAGATTCCATTTTTGCCTTGATTTTTGTTCCCTTTTACTTCAGCAGCATTCCTGGTGGGCACTTTCTTGACCCTGATGCAGGATACTTTTGGTGCTTAAAGTCGCAACACTTGTATCCTTCACCAACTTCAATGAAGCAGTGCCAACTTTGCCGAGGACTTTTTTCTGTTTGTGACTTTTCTTCATAACAGAGACCCTCTTAAGGTGACACTCAGTGATTTAAATTGACCGGTACTGTCCGGTAAGGAGTACCTGCACTTTTTTTTTATTTTTAGAGGGGGGGGGGGAGTACCTGCACTTCTCAAGAAAAACATAAAACGTTTAATTGGAGAGTTCCGGCACTTCTCAGAAACAAGCTGGTACTCTGGTACGGATTACCTGCACTTCCATTTTTCATTTCAAGCACTGGTGACACTAGACACCTTTGATGTTTATGCTAGGTGCAGTGGCTAGTGGGAGGATGCACCCTTACATCAGGCATTCAAGAAGGAAACCAAACACTTTCACACTGTCCACTCCTTGACACATTTAAGTCTCCACTCCATCGATCTTCTTGTGCCATGACATTTTGTCAGGCTCAACAACTAAAACAGCTTCACCTTGTAAATACATTCCTAACACAGACCTTAGTATGAAAATCTAATTTAGATTCCAGTAGTCACTTCCGGCACTCCATATTTTTGAGGATCCAGTGAAGTTGAGAGAATGTTTGGATTTGTTAATGGTGCCCTGTAGTTCTTTCAACATCAGGGAGGCATGGCTATCTAAATAGCTGTCTCACTGGACCTGGTCCTTGCTAGGATAGCTTGCTTTTAAGCTGTTTGAATGTCTTGATATTGAACACTTCACTGAGAAGGCTCTTTGTAATATTTAGCAAGGTTCTGTGGATGCTTCGACCTAGGTGATTCATTTTCTCCAATCAATAACTGAGACTACTTGGGTTGGGAGGCCCTACTTAATTTTCTAAATTTACAGATATGGCCCTATTAAATGGATACAAACTTCACAAAAGATAAAATGAAAGAAAGACACCTCAAGTGGGGTTTTTGCAGATCTAAAATAATGTGGACTCTTCATACAAGGAGAAACCCCTGAAACCTCTGCAAAAAGGGGCATTGTGGGTGGGGGGGTTCCTTTGACAGGGTGAGAAGGAACCTCGTTAAAAGTCTGGATTGTGCCTATGTTGTAGTGACTCTGAACTTATTATGAGGGGTCACAAAGGGATAATGGCCAGGTTATGTTTGGGGTCTCCAACGCACTGGAGTTCTGTTCTTCCAGGATCAAGACCTCATGGTGACGGGCTTGTGATGTGTGTCTTTGGTGTACAGGTGCTTTACTTCAGATGAAGACAAGACCAAATGAAAGGAATGCCAACAATTCAGCACTCTTAGTCTGAGTAATAAATTTATTAAGGCACTTTTCAAGGTTCGTATAGGGAAAGCGTGCAGGTCAAATGCAGCAACACGAATACACTTCTGAAAATAATCACAGCAGTAGAATAATAATGATCATGGAAACAAACAATGAAAATACACTACTTCAATCATGGATAATATATCTACATATACAGTGATTATATATTCATTCACAATGCAAAGCTAAAAATAAGAATTAAAAATGCATCACCATGGGACGAAGTAGGGACACCATCTCTTTGCCAACTTCAAGTCGGGAACATAGACTGCCAATAGAGAGAACCACCCTCAATGGGAATGAACCAGGCAAAGGCGTCTCCCTCCCAGAATGAATTAGATCTAGCCCCAGTCGTCAAGTTTCCCTCTTAAATACCTTAAACAAGCTGGAGAGGAGAATTATTGAAACTCCCCCCTCCCAAATTGTAAGTTGTTGTTCAAATGCTGGCTGTATCAGTCAGTGTTGGAAGAGCACGCTAGAGATTGGCCACATCCAAAGGTGCGCTCCCAAGAACGAACTGTTTGAACTGTTCGAACTGTTCTTGAACTGTATGGGCCGTACCATAAACATTCGCTGGTATATCCTTATCTTTCCCTTACTCCTCCATGTTATGTCCCTGCCTTGGTGAGAAAAGGAGCAAAATCATGTTGCACAAGCTGACGGTGCATGAAGCTAAATTAAACACAAAATGGTGTCAATAGTAAAGATGGAGCTGGTGGTTAAATACAAATAGCATTACACTGGGACAAAACAGGAAGTGAAAATAAAAGCAGGATGGATTGCAATTTCCATTTGCCTGGAAACGTTGCGTTAATGGGATCCTTTTGAATAGTTTGCACCCATGTGCTCCTCCATTAGCACTCTTTCTTGTTTTCCTTGCCCTCCATCAGGTCCCCTCATGCTTTTGGCAAGAGTTCTTCATTATCCTCTGAAGAACTCTCCTGCCTATAGAACTTCTCCAGCTTGCTTTAGGCTTCCTTCCCACCTCATGTCTACTGCTTATCTTTAGAGCCCACCCAACTGCCTAGCTTCCAGCAACCGGAAGATTATAAGTGCAGTATATCTAAACATACAGTTGTGTGTAAAATTTATGGTATGTAAATCTAGCCTGATTCCTGCTTTCCCTGATAACCCTTTCTCACGGTTCTGAATTTGATTAGCTTTTATCTCTTTTACCCTACCATGTCTTTACCTATTTATCCAGAGCCTAATTGAGTTAGCGTCTGTGGTTTCATTTCAGAGCCAAGGATTCTAGGCTTGAGGGCAGCAGCGGGCCGTCTGCCCGGGCAGAGGGGTCATGCCCCCTACATTTTGTCCTGACTGGAAGAGTGTCTGTCACGCTGAACAAAAGTCAGCCTGACAGATACACTTCTGGTGTTCTGGCTCAGGTCAGGCAGCTAGGAGCTGAACACGTGCTAAATGTGCATACTCCTGGTTGCTTGAGGTGAACGTTGCTGGGTTGAAGAAGTCACAGCTCTGCAGGCATGACCTCTTCAGCCTGGCAAAGGTGCCTTGAAGCCCTCCCCCTCATGAGAGGGGAACGTAACCAATTGCTTCGGACCTGTGCGCTTCAGCTTTAAGCCCTGAAGTTCCCAGGGACGAGTGTCAATCAGTGACACCTCGTCACAGAGTGGGGTGGGGTCAGCAGTCTCACTGACCCCATCCCACTCTGTGACGAGATTGGGACTGCCGTCTCCCCTCATTGGCTGACAGAAGTCCCAACCCTCCTGGGACCTCCAAGGCTTCCCTGTCAGAGCTGCTGAGGTAAGTTTGTTTTTTATGTTTGGTGCATGCATGCGTGTGTGAATATATGTTTATTTGTTAGTGAGTGTTGTGAATGGTTGTGTGAGTGCATGTGTGAATGAATGGGTGTGAGTGAGGTGTATGTGTTCGTGTGCAACCTCCCCCTCCCGCCTTTCTCATACAATTACTGGCCGCCACTTCTTGAGGGTCGCAGTGGGAATACTGCTTGGGTCCACTCTATAATAATAGAGATGCAGGGCACCGAGCAATGGCTGCAGAGGTGTCCTGATGTGCGGAAACTCCTGCAGTGAACTCGGATGCCCCAGAACTAGTCTCAACTCGACACACCACAGGTACTTCCCCATGAAGAGAAATACAGGACGACAAAGCATAGTATCATGGTTTCAGCAGCTAGGGAGTGTGATTGGAGGGAATCCCAAGCAACCGAAAGAGGTCTGAACCCCAGTATGGCATATGTACATCTTCTCTACCCCCTTAGGTGGTTTCCAGCATGGCACTGCCCTGGTGATTTGCCCCCCCCCATATGCAAAGATTGAGGAAAGGAATATTTGACCTTTCTGCTGAGTGTCCCATACCAGATGTATGTGCTCTGCAGTGGGTTATTGGTGACCCTGTGGCTTTGAAGATCGGAACTACAAAGTGCAGTTCATATGCTGCGGGCCATGAGTCCTCCTATCCTAAGGTGAACATTTCCTAAGAAGGGGTTTGGGCATTAACAGCACCCGAAATTCACTGTGAACTGAACTCGGGGTGGTGTGGGGGAACATACAACTTCTGCTAGTTTCCTCTACAAGACCACCACCACACTGTGGGCCAAGGGTATTCCAATTAAAGCCTCTGATCTCTTCCATGATCAAGATCTCTGGTACCTTCATCCCACAGCCCCCTTTGCTTTGCATGTAGGGATGTTTCACTCCCAGCAAATTCAGACATTGTTCACTGAACCAGAGATCAATTCCTGCCAGCGTGTCTGGAAACAGATTACTCATCGTGCCTAGCAGTATATACGGGGAGATGTCTTCCGAAGTTGGTAACCC
This sequence comes from Pleurodeles waltl, assembly GCF_031143425.1. Lineage (NCBI taxonomy): Eukaryota > Metazoa > Chordata > Amphibia > Caudata > Salamandridae > Pleurodeles > Pleurodeles waltl. Next base: position 609,228,778 of record NC_090443.1, on the reverse strand, counting down.
TTTGGGCAAGGCATCCTCAGCTACCAGTCCCGGACGTTTAACTCCTACAGCTACAGTGTCTGTGTGTGCAGTCTTAAACTGCCAATTCTACCTGGCAAGTGTACCCACTTGCCAGCCCCAAACCTTCCCCTTATGTACATATAAGTCACCACTAAGGTAGGTCCTAGGTAGCCCCATGGGCAGGATACACTGTATGTTAAAGTGTTAAAGGTAGGACATGTACTAATGTGTTTTACATGTCCTGGCAGGGAAATACTGCCAAATTAGTTTTTCACTGTTGCAAGGCCTATCTCTCTCATAGGTTAACATGGGGACTGCCTTTAAATATCTTTTAAGTGCAGTTTCCCATTGGGAGCAGATTGAGATGTGGAACTTGGGTTCTCTGAACTCACAATGTAAAAATACATCGTTTGGTAATGTTGATTTTTAGATTGTCAATTTGAAAATGCCACTTTTAAAAAGTGGGCATTTTCTTGCTTAACCATTATGTGTCTCTGCCTGCTTGTGTATGCCACGTCTGGATCAGACAGACGGTTGGGCTGTTGTGAATTTCATCTAGACAGTGACACCAAGGGAGCTGGGGTGTAGCCTGCATATCCTGATGAGTATACTGGGCTAGAGTAGGGAGGGATGAGCTGACACTTACACCTGAAAGGGCTGTGCCTGTCCTCACACAATGCAGTCTCCAACCCCCTGGTGTGTGTCTGGGGCCAGCCTTGGCAAGTCAGGATCCTGTGAGCAACAAAGTCAGTCCTTAAAGTTTGCCTATTTCAAAGGCAGAAATGGGTATAAGTAGTGGACCCAACACCCCAGACTTTTAGAACAATTCTGGATCAAGAGAAACCTCTGCCAAGGAGAAGAGCTGAAGAGCTGGAGGAGGAGTACTGCCCCTTTGCTGTGTGTGCTTTGCTGGGTTGGCCTGCAGTGCTGCTTCTGCCTTGGAAAGGGCAAAGACCGTACTTTGCTGTGTATCCTGCTTATGAAGTTTCTCCAAGGCCTTGGACTAAGCTTGCCCCATGTTCTGAAGTCTTAGGACCATCAAAGACTTCCTCTGCCAGCACCTAGACTCTCGTGGTGAGACTACTACACAACCAAGTAGTGCCTAATCCAGTCCCTGGGCCCTTGAAAGGAGAAGCTGGTGAGAAACCAAGATGAATCCAGTGCACCAACTTCGAACAGTGCTTCCGGATCCCTCGACGACACCTGCAACTGAAGCCGTGCTCCCTGGTGGAATGCGATGACCCTGACCGACCCCATAGGCCTGAAGCCGCTGCTGCAGCCTCGGTCAAGTCCACAACTCAGTGAGTCCGGAAGTGCTGTGTCACTGATGTGAGTGACACCCGACTCCACTGCAGCGCCTGCAGCCTCGTGGCGTGACCATGACGCCGTGAGGTCGCCCCACCGTGCCTTGACTGCAGGACATTGACCCTGCCAGAAGTGTAAGGAACCGATGCTGCACACTGACACCACCTCATCGCCGCAGCAAGGACCCGACGCCTCTGCTATTTTCCCCGCAGCCCCGGAACCAACGCCGCACTGGATACAGCGATACTTCGGTTCCACTCTGCACCAGCTTGTTTCCTCATTTTCACAAGGCATTGTACCTGGGGGATCCGTGCAACTCCATGACCGGCGCCATTAGTGTCTGATTGTAGGGAACGACTCCATCACGACGCCGTGATATCACCAAATTGAAGCATTTGTGTTTCTAAGCGCTATACTGAAGTTTTATCTTTGAAAATTCATAACATTGCTTGTGTATGTTGGATTTTTGTTGTTTTGGTCTTGTTTGATTTAGATAAATATTGGCTGTGTCCATTTTGTACTGCTTTCACTGTGTTACTGTGTGTGTTGGTACAAATACTTTTCACATTGCCTCTGAGATAAACCGGACTGCTTGTGCCAAGCCACCAAGTGGGTGAGCAAGGGGTTATCCTAGGGGTGTATCTCCCTTACCCTGACTAGAATGAGGGCACCTGATTGGACCGAGTGCAAACTGACTGCCAACCAGAGACCCCTTTTTCAACAAACAGTAAATGTTGCAGATTTCTTTTAGTCAGCATGTTATAAGTGTAAAAGTGTTAACATAATCATGTTGTTCCTGCAAACATTTCAAATGCTTTTCTTAATCTTGCATTCTCATTGAGTGTTTGCTTTTTTGAGAATGTTGTTAGTTATTTTTTTTTCAGCCAGTATATTACTCGTTTCCCCTCCCTCATAACCTGAATGGACAGGGTAAAACTTTTCTCAAAACGAGCACCACGTTTCATTTATCAGCACAGCTCACGAAAGTCATTGGGGATGTGTTGAATTTAAGATTGTATGGTGCAGTATCTTATGTGGCCAAAAGAGGTCCTGAGGGACACCTAGTGTCAGCCTGTGGCACTGCACCCTTTCCCTGCCTTGTGCCCATTAGAACAATAAATGCTGCAGATTTTTTTCAGCCAGGATATTGGAGGTGTAAAAGCGTTAAAGTAACCATGTTGTTCCTGCTTGCGTTTCACATGCTTTACTTAATCTTGTATTATGTATGAGTGTTTGCTTTTTCCAGGATGTTGTGACATTTTTTTTCTCAGCCAGCATATTACTCGCTTCCCCTCCCTCATAACCTATTTCCCATGTTCTGGTTCTTCAGTGCCGCAAGGTCATATGAATGGCAATAGCGCTATGCAAATATCATCATTCCACTGCATACAAAAAACAAAAGTAAAAAAAAATGCCATTTTCAACGCCAAGAGTTCTAACTTCCACAAATGCGAGAACGATTGCATTGCAAATGCTTGTTTCTTTTAGTTTTCTGTGTGGGAGGGAGTTTGAGGCCTCCGGAAATGTAAACGAAACAATTCAATGTGTGGTTTCGACATTTATTCAAAGGTCTACATTTTCAAGGACACAACCACTCCCTATCTCGTTTAATGCGCAAGGCTTAAACTCCCTAAATAAAAGATGCAAGGTGAAGTTATCTCTGAAACAAAATCCCCTATGTTATCCCCGTGCAAGAAACTAATTTGCTTAAAAAATATATATTACGCATGCGACATACACAACATCCCCAGCAGACTTGGGCCTCCGCCTCTGGTAAAAAGACATGGGTATAGCTATTGCTTAATTTGTGCTTGTTGTTTCCGGTGCAGAGCACCAGCACATATTTTTGAGGGCCGGCACTTATCTGTATGCCTTAAGCATTAGCTGGGAGCAAAAGACACAAGTGGGAAAGATGAAGGAAGAGAAAAACTAAAAAGCTTCACAAAGGGAGAAAGCTACAAGAGTGAGCTGAAGGGGCAGGGAGTGGCTTTAAATGGATTGAAGAGGCCCGAAATGGCTTCAGGATTATGCTGCCTCAGTATTCTGTGTTCACACATTTCATTGCAGCAGCCGTATGTCTAAGCGGAGGGCTTTAAACACTGGCACATTTTTATTTACAAATTAAGCACTGGGTATAGCCATTCTAAGTAAATAACACGTGTCGGAGCACCCTAAATGTTAACAGAGACAAGGAGGGCTGGTACCTCAACATTCAGATACAACACAAGGGATCCTTACTAATTGTCTTCAAGGTTTATATTTAAATATTAAAGGAACACCTAATAGCAGTAAGTTATACATGATATTAGTAATTTGGGACCGACACATGGGTACACACTGTGTCACTGGAACCAAGCTATACCCATCTTATGAGCCCAAAACAATGGCAAAACTGGTCGTGAGTTGCTTGTGTGAACGTTTCAGGGAGGACCTGGCTTGGCAGTTCGGTCTGGACTGTTCCCATTGAAGCAGGGTCATAATTGGTTTGCATATAGCTGTTTCCAAACTTAGGTGGCATGATGTGCAAAATAATGATGGATTGGGATGCGACCAGTGGATGAAATGTATTCAAGCATTCCATTCATCCCTTTTTTATACTTTAGAACACCATCAACACAGCCACCCAGCTTTACGGAATAATGCATTCTGAAGTTCTAGTTTAATTTTGGTGTGGAAATCTAATCACACCTGTATAGATACATGTTCATTTTATTAGGGGCATCTACAATGAAGAGCAAGCAAATAGCCATGAGTAAGTTCGGGCCAAGCCAATTCACATGTGAGGTACAATACTTATTAAATACATAGTGAACATAGTGAAAATAGTAAATTATTCAGGTTATCAGGAGCAGGATGCGAACAAAAAGCATTCATAAACTAAGCTTAGATCGTACAATATCTTCTGATTGTGTTAATTCAAAATGAACATAGGGATATCGCTGGACACTAAAAAACCCGACCCACATCCAATCACAGGCATACAACATCCTTTCTATTTCCCACACCTACAAACATCTTCGCTTACCTGGTTCTTGAGTACAAATGTGCCGGATACGTGGACATTGCGAACCCAGAAGTACATCAAGCATTACTGCCCAGTGACGTTCAAACATAAAACATGGATCCCTGGATTTGAGACCTAGAGTCACATTGCACAAAATAAATAGTGGCACACAGGGAATGATAGATGCAGGAACCTATATTATAACACCTGTGACACCGTCTCTAAATCCTATGGCTTTACGGATAGGATTGAGCACAGATGGAATGCTAAAGAAAGGGAATTAGAGTTTTCACACGTTCCAACTGTCACGGGGATGGGAAACTCGATTATCCATAAGTAATATTTTTTTTCAGAGGCACAATGACTGCGAAATGACTAACATTGAAAATCGGAAATCTATAACCTTTTGCACAACAGAAGAGTGGTTTAGCAAGGTTCTGTCTGCTTCCAACCATAAGGCTCCCCATTTACGTTTAGGACTGACAAGCGAGATGCTACATGGTCAACATGCGTGAAGCACGGTTCACAGAGACCTTTTCGCACGTGTATAATATTCACGTGACACCTATAATGCTTATGAAGTAGGGCTACAGCCCATCAAAACCCTCCTCTGTTATCTGTATCACTCCAACATTCATTCCCCTCTGGCTAAAATCAATCTAGTAATATGTGTGACTGTTAGTACAATCTGTTTTCTGAACGAAATATTTTTAACATGTTCCTTTTAAGTTACAATAAAATATACATATTTAAAAAACGAGAAGAAATGGTAACCAAATACTCAATTTCTTCCTTTCGTCTGGAAAGTTTGGGAATAATGCTGTCAAGATTAAAACCTGGTGGTTTGAAATCGCACCCGGAGGGAAATGTTTCTGTCATTTTTCTCCACCTAGTGGCCATCCAAGGTATAAATGCAGTATTGTTTCATGCTTTTGCTGTGCAGCTGTTGAGCCTCGAAAGTGGTGAGGCCTAATAGGTTGCCCTAATTAACCCAAATAAGCCAGACTTCCTCAAACAATATTATTGGAATTCTTCCCACAAGAGCACTTCGAAGTAAATAGGATCCGGTTGATTTTACAGCGCACATTTCGAATACATTATTATAAAGGAACATGCTCTTCAGATATGGCATTCGTGAATTATCCCAGTGCTTTCATGGTGTGCCAAGCCAACCCAGCTACTCACAGAGTATCCGGCATCAAGTGCCAATACACTTTGGAGTATACTTCACACAAAAATAAGCGTTCCAGGTTGCTAAAATAATCTTTCTTCATTCGATATCATCTTAAATTATAGTGTATAAACCATTTTCACCCTTCTACCTTTAACATGATTTATTTTGTTATACTCTACCACGTCCCAACCGATTCACAGTCATAACACCTGACTGACAATCAGCATGGATGGGGTAAGACGAGGAAACGAACAAATACCACAGACCAAACAATCTCAGCTGATGCATAGAAGAGCTATTCCACAGGCAAAGTATATCTCACAGGCTAACACACCGGATCTGCGCGAACAGCATATTTGTCTCTTAGTGTAAAATCCTTGGCCTCAGAAAGCAGCAGTCACGATAAAAAGATCACATGAAAAGATTTATTAGTATAACGGATTAGGCACTTCCCTAGAGGTCATGAAATAACAGCCAAGAAAACAAATGCGTTCTGCTACCTATGATGTAACATGAGCAATACGTGTACCCAACCTGGGAAGAATTATCACTCACATATATCAACTATAATTATATTTTGTATGTGTTATCTTTCATTCTCAAACTTCAACTTGTCATTTTCTTAAAATACAAATACCAGGTTTTCGTTCTTGATACATAACCTATTTTTTTCCACAAGCACAGGCTTGATATATTCTCACAATACACAATTTTACTCCCAACTAAAAACTTTTCATTTTGAGTTATTAAATGCAGATCTTCCAAACATAATGCAGTAATTGTCTGTAAATACATTTTAAAAGGTGGCCTGAGGACTCAGGCCTACTGATGTCTAGTCACCCAGCAAGGCGACTGGCCTTCCCAAGAGTGGCAGCTGCAGGTCACGGCCTCCAGAACAATGAGCGCCAGCACCCACCCAGATAGGCAGGGGCTATCGCAGAGCGACTGCAAATCTAGCAATAGACTTTTGTGAGGCAGTGGAAAAAGTATGTTACAATAATCTGTTTTGACCCAGTGATGTTTTTAGGAATGGTAACTTCGTTCTTTTCAACCAGGAAGGTTGTAGCTCTTAGTATTGGAATTGTGGTGATAGGCAAAATATTGATTATTTGGGGTTTGTTTTTTTTCACGTTGAATAAGCACCCAGACATTTTTTTTTTCAATCAAAGTCTTGGGTGGCTAGTAAGAATGAACTTAATCAGACACCTGTGTGTAAGCAAGTAACTTGTTTTTTCTCCAGTATTGTACCTTTCATAGATTCACATGCTTCAATCAGAATAACAAGCAGTGCCCATTGAACAATGGAGGCGGGTACGGCAAACCATCCCACCATGATGAAAATAAATAATATAGTAATTCTTAAAACATCACAGGGAATTTAACACAATGATACGAGAAGCATTACCTGACAGACTTATAATAAAGTTAAAAGTGGGAGAGAAAGCAAAAAATTCAAGCGCTGAGTACCTTATGAAAAGAGGCGCCTTAGCGCAGCCTGTCCGACTGCCAGATCTGCTTTTCACCATGAACCCAGGCAGTAGTGCTTCATGAAGGTGATGTCAGGCAACAACACTCTTGCAAAGAGGGCTGAAGAAGCAGTGACCTTTACTTTCGCAGATAGTGGTCTTTCTCCCTTCTCATGGCAGAAGGCGATAGTCACAGACACCCAACGAGCAGAACTAGCCCGCAAAGAGCTTTTTCTTTCCTTGGTGAAGTGAAAGAAATCAGGAGTTGGTCAGCCTTTCTGAAGGTTTTGATAGAACTCCAGACAGCGTCTGATGTCGAGAGAATCCAAGGCTGTTTCTCCAGGTGAAGACAGTTTATTGAAGAATGTTGTTAAAATGATGGGCTCATTTAGGTGGAAAGATGTTGGTACTTTCGGGATTAATATAGGGTTAGTTTGGAGAATGACCCTATCATCACGAAATTTCAAATATGGCTCATGAATTGTGATGTCTTGGATTTCACTAATCCTTCCTGCAGAAGTTAGAGCAAAAAAGAAAGGCTACTTTAAAAGAGGGAACTTTCAAGTTAGCCTTGTGCATCGGTTCGAAAGGATATCTCATGAGCTGGGATAAGACTGTGTTTAGATGCCAGGAGGCTGCTTAATTGGAGGTTAGACCTGAAAAAGGCCCTTTATGAACTCTTTAACCAGTCTATTGGCCTATAATAACAGTAGCCCAGAATGCCTCCTGAATCTAGAGATGGCCACTAGATGAATTTTAGTAGATGAACCAATACTGCCTTGGCCACACTGGGGCTATGAGTATGAGACAGCAAGGTTCCCCTTTCATCTTGTGTATGACATTGGGAATGAGTGGGAATAGAGGGAACACATACGCAAACATCCCTGTCCATGCGAAGTGGAATGCGTTTTCCCGAGAACCCAGTTGAGGGTACCTGCTGGCATACAAGTTGCATTTCTTGTTGTGACAAGTGGTGAAAAGATTCAGGTTCGGAGAACCCCAATAGTGAAAGTCCTGCCTTAACCGCCATTTGTCGAGCTCCCGCTCATGGTACTACTTGTTTGTCCTGCTTAGGGTGCCCACCCACTCATTCTATACTCCTGGGACATGCCCTGTTTTCAAGTAGATGTTATTGGCTCATAACCATTCCCATATTTGTTGCGCCGATATAACCTGTGACCGTGTCCCTCCGTGTTTGGTTAAACAAAACACCGATTTAGTGTTGTCTGTTCTCACCAACACTGACAAGTTCCGGAGCTTGGGAAGGAAAGCCTGAAGACCTAGGAAAACCACTTTCTGCTCCAGATGGTTTATGTGTAACAAAGCCTCTTGAACGGTTTATTTTTGGTGAACCTGAAAGTCCTGTAAGTGAGCTCCCCGAGCTTCTAGGGAGACCTTCGTCATCATCACTACCTGGAGTAGCATGGGAAGGAACGAGAGACCCTGAGAGGTATTCTCTGTGTTCGTCCACCAAGACATTGCGGACGTCATCTGTGGTGTAAGCAAAATCATGTCCTTGAAGGAGCCCTGGCGTTGCATACACGGAGCATCCAGTTACTCCTGTAATGACTGCATGCGAAGGTGACAATCAATGAGGTGCAGAATGACATTATCCCCAACATGGGTTTGTACTTCCTGACAGAAGTGGACTCTCTTGCTGATAGGGATTCCTTGAGTGATTTTAGTCAGAGAATCCTGTCCTCTGTAGGAAAGGCTTTTGAAAATTGCTCCCAGAAATACGGTTGATCGGTAAGGCATTAGAGAGGATTTGTCCTTGTTCAGTTTGAGACCCAGAGATTTGAAAAGCCATAGACAGGGCCGAGTCAATTGTTTTGCCAAATGAAAAGTGGGGTCTTTTATTAACCACTGATCCAGGTGAGGGAAAATCTGGTGTCCTGATCATCTAAGAAAATCCACCACTGGAGCCCTGCATTAGATGAAGACTTTGGGACCCCACCCCAAAGGAGAGCACTTTGAATTTATAATGGCATCCTGCCACCTCGAACCATAGAAACTTTCAGTGCTTTTAGCTTATGGGGATATGGAAATATGCGCCCAGCAGATCCAGGGAGGTCATGTAGTCAGTCCCCTGTATCTACTAGCTGCAGAATGTATTGCAGAGATAACATTCTGAAGTGCTGGTTGTTGATGAATTGTTTAAGGGTCTTATATCCTTTTACTTGCCTCCACTTTCCTGACTTTTTTCTGATGAGGAAAATAATTTGAAATAAAATCCTGTGTTGTGTTGACTAAGCGGGACCTCCTCTGTTGCATTCTTGGAGAGAAGTAATCAAATTTCTTCCTTTAGTAGGGAAAGATGGTGATGCAATGATCTGGGTGGAGGGCCTTTTGAACAAATTCCAGGTTGTGACCGTGGTGAATTACATCTAACACCCATCTGTCAGAAGAGATGTGCTTCCAGCGATTGTAGAATTTGGAAAGGGGATTGTTGAATTGTAAAGGAACTGAGGTGATAGGTGCCTGCATTACATCATTGCCTCCTAGAACAATGCTGAGACTTTCCTCCAGCTGAAGACGTCAATGCACTGGCTGCCTAGAGTAGGAGGACGTTGTTGTTGACCTTTAGGGTTGTTGCCAAGAGTATGGAGCTCGAAAACCTTGCTGGGAGTAGGGTTGATATCTATTTTGCTGTAACAGTGCTCAGGAAGAAAATTGCCACAAAAAGACTGGAACCGTCACTGTTGTAAAGTGCGCACCAAGCAAGCAGTTTCAGAGTCCGATTTTATGGACTGCAAAGCATCGTCCACATGCTTACCAAACAAATTCTCCCCATCAAAGGACATGTCTAGGATCTTTGCCTGCACCCCTGAGAGAAACGATGTTGATTTCAGCCACTCATGGCGACGCAATACTGCCGCCCTGCCATTTGCCGAAAGGCAGTAGAGGAGATGTACATGGTGGCATCAATTATTTCCGAAGAGCCCATATCCCCTTCAATCAGAATTTCTCAGGCTTTTTTCTTGTCCTCAGGGAGTTACTTTAGGAACGCTGACATGTCTGACCATATCTGACGGTCATATCGCCTTAGGATGGCCAGCACATTGGAAGCTCTGAGAACTTGCCGCCATAGCGGAGAATCTCTTACCAATGTTGTCCACTATGTGGCCCTCTGTATCAGGAGGGGCTTTACAAGGCATGGATGGATGTTTACCCCATTGTTGGGCTGCTTGCATTATTATAGTCTGGTCAAGGCTAACCAATAAGGCAAGTTGGTGAATTATCAGGAGCCATATATTTCTTTGTCAAGCTTTGGAATGACAGCCAGTGAAGCCAGTACTATCATCAATTTTAAATCTCTCCTGCCAGATAAAGTCAGCAGTAGGGATACTTTTTATAGTGCATGGGCATCCTCTTTAAAATTGTAGCGATAGCACTCGGTTTGTTTAGCTGGAGGAGGAAGATCGAAGCCCCCTGACGCTGTCTCCAGGATGTCATGGAAGCCACCAATATCAGCTAGCAGCCGGAGGAAGCCACACAATTGTCCCATTCAGGATTGTCCCCTGAGTCGAAGTGGATTTTCCCTTCCTCAAGCTGCTGATCCCACCACTGTCAGGTAGTGTCCCTCATAGAAATAGGTAGCAACACAGGTCTTTCTCTTTGTGGTCTGGTAGGGTTCCTTGGAAGAGAAGACAGACTCTGGAAAGTCCGGTCTTAGAGGTGGTTGCTGAGTCAGGGCATTGGCATCGGGGTACCTCTTGTAATAATCATTGATCATCATGCACAAATTAGTGGCCAATGAAATAGGGGCCACAAGAGTATGCCCTTTCACATGATTGTGTTCCTATTCTGGTTCCTCATATGGGTAGTGCTCCTGGAATGAGTCATACTCTTGATCCGACTGATGGCCTTTTTAGTGGGAAAAAATGTACCCTATAGATATATATCCTGACCCTAGTCTGCAGTTTCATCTTCAGTCTCTTGACACATTTTGTTGAGCTGAGAAGGGCTACCTGCTGGTCCAAAACAACTTTTGTCCCCCAATTCTTGCATTTCCAGTAGGTGTACTTGGGGCAAAGGTGATACCTTAGAAATATCCTGTGGCATAGGTGAATTTATGCCTTTGCTTAAAATGTACAATGTATCCTTCAATGCCGACATGGCATTGATGGTGCTGTCCAAAGGGTCATAGATGACATTGCCCAAATGGACTTCGTGTCGACGGAAGGACATCGGATGAAGCTGGCGGCATCGACGGAGCTGCTGCGAAAATCCATGCCATCAGTGACTGTCTTGTCACCGACGAGGATGCTGTTGTCTGAGTCTTTGTCAATGACGAAGTAGTGGTGGTGGTTTTCCTGGTCATTGACGTTGTAGATGTCGCCATTGTCAGTGGTGTAAAAGGGGATACCTGAGATGATGCAGTGGTCATCGATGGGTTGATCTTCATGGATCGATCTGCCGACAGACAGAATTTCTATATTGACAGCTCCTTGAATGGAGTAGCAGGAACAGATCGAAGTGAGACGGTAGGTCTTCCATGAAAGGGAGAAGGTCCAGCTGGCTCACTGCTTCCCGAACTCTCAACACTGGCCTCCATACTGTGGGATTTAGCCTCTTAAAGTCTCTGTCAGATGAGAAGGGCCCCTTTTTAAAATTGTTTTTGTTTTTTAGGAGGAATGTCCACTCTTGCGACACTCAGACTGTGCCTTAATCTTCTGAAACCAAAGAACCAGTCTGGCCTCACGATCTTTGAGGTGCTTAGTGGAAAAAATGAAGCAGTACTTGCACTCTTTAAATTTGTCCTGGGATAAAGGCAGTACAAACATTCCTTATGGGGGAACCTTAGAGAAGGACCTTGATTTCCCACAGGATTCACAAGGTCTGAAAAGCCTCTTTTTGAAATCCTCAGACCTGGTGAAAAATAGGACATCACAACCCCAAACTGTACCTCAGATGTTGGCTGGAGGTTTGGAGATCAACTGGATAGCTGTCAGGTCAAAGGTTGAGCTGTGTAACACTGTGACTCAGCAGAGCTCAGGCAGACTTGTTAACACACGATGTGCAGAAAGAAATATGAAGCATGGTAGCCCTGCAGGAGAAGAGTGTTTTAGGGTCTCTGCTCTGATTGGTTGACGTTTGGATGCTTTAAAACAATGTGAATTGATTATTAATGTCTATTGTTTTCTATGGGGTTTTAATGCTTTAACACTGCTTATATTACTGTCACTGTGAGACTCCCACCATGACAACGGGGAAGAAACAAGCATGTGAATCTATGAAAGATACAATACTGGAGATCTGAAGCTGAACTACTTAGAGGAGTTTACCCAGAATGTAATGACTGCTAGTTAGATACTTAATTGAACCAGGTCTGAATGTGGGTTGCCGGTAATTTAAAAAACACAAGAGCGAAGTGTCACCAACATAAATTTTAATACCCTGCAAAAAAACGAAAGCAGATAGTGCAAAAGTCATAACTTTTAAGTGAACTGAATTTAATGACACACAAACTGTACTGTATATCCATAAAGCATTTGTAAACAAGAACTTTGTTTCCCCCTACATACTCCACACACACAGCACAGAACGAGCATATCAGCAACACAAACCCTGTCATCCTTAAGGCAATCCCTATTTCTCCCTCTAAATTGGGACTTAATGGAAACAGATGTCCCACCTTGCATCTATTTGTATTGTGTTGCATTTTAGTCGAAGAGCTACGGGGTTCTCAGATAGGACACAATGGTGTGTGTTCTAGGAGTTCGTAGCAGTTAGACATAGGGTTAATGTTTCCATACTTGTTAGATCGCAAGACAGTTTTTCTATCATCCTGAGTTGCCACAGTTTATGAAACCAATGTACAATGTATCACTTGATTTCCAGTGAAGTCCACTCAACATTTTGGAATAACACATAATTTGCTGAATTAGTGCCTAGTTTGCTGATCCTAGCTACGCCAAGTGGGGATGCCTCAAACATCTCCAGCACACTTCTGGAGTAGATGGAAAGAATTATAGTAAGTGTTGTGGAGTTAGATACCATTGGTACATAATGTTATAGTTCCATTGCCTGAATAGGATACACTAAAATCTTCAAATACCCATAAATCTGACCACATTCACTGAATTATTTTTTTGCAGTTTCTCCATTTTTTTTTAGATAATTTCATTTAATGACTAGATAGGGGTGTGGGTGGTAGCATAGGGGGGATTTATTTGCAGAAATTTATAGATGCTATAGACTAATCCCAACTCCCCGTTGTATTGACTTATAACAGATGCCCCTTTAGTAAGTAGGTCTTATATTGTTCTACACTCCCCCGTTTTCCATTTTTCAAACCTTTCTAACCGTGCAAGGGAGAAACACGGCTGCCATGAATGTGTGTATTAGAGAAAAGAAAGTCTGTCAATTGACTCCGACCATCTACACCATCCCAAATCCCAAAGTTTGTTTTTCCAGGTGAAGTATATAGGCGTTTATTGGTTTATGTACCTTCTAATCACACAAAATCTCTGAGCCCTGTACATTAGTATCCATCTCTTTTTGGTCTCACGACCATCCACTCTGCTATCACTCCAAGATACGCTGCTTGAAAATACTGCAATATGTTCAGGCACTGTAGTTCCTTCAACTTTTTGGGGACTACAAGTATTTTCTTGCCAAATATCGCTTTGCTCCTAGTTAAAATTAAGTTTATTGTCTTATGTTTTATCTCTAATAGCTACTATATCAGAATGACTACCGACAATGATTGTTAGTGCCAGAAATGGGTGTGAAACCAATGCTGGATCCCGGACAGCTAAACATTTCTGAAAAGTAGAAAATATTCGGAATTCAGCAAGGGGTCATTTGTGTAGATCCTCCAAGGTTTTCCTACAGAAAGTAACAGCTAAAATTAAAAAAATATTGATAATGAGGTGAAAAAAGAGCCATTTCTGTCCACGTTTTCGTCTATAACTTTTTGCAGCTTTGGCAGATTTGTGAAAGCAATATACCGTTATGTCGGCTGGACTCTTCTGGTTGCGGGGGTATATAGGGCTTGTAGGTTCATCAAGAACCCTAGGTACCCAGAGCCAATAAAGGAGCTGTACCTTGCAATGGATTTTCATTGTGTACCGGATATACAGCAATTCATTTGGTGAAATATAAAGAGTGCAAAATAGGTATCAAGGAAACCATTGTATTTCCAAAATGGGCACAAATAAGGTGTTGAGAAGCAGTGGTTATTTGCACATCTCTGAATTCCAGGGTCCCAATACTAGCATGTGAATTACAGGGCATTTCTCAACTAGACGTCTTTTAAACACTGTCTTCCATTTGGAAGGAAAAAATGTAGAGAAAAACAAGGGGCAATAACACTTGTTCTGATATTCTGTGTTCCCCCAAGTCTACCGAAAAAATGGTACCTCACTTAAACACCTTATCCTCACATTTCTGTGATAGAAATTTCTAGAATCTGAGAGGAGCCACAAATTTCCTTCCACCCAGATTCCCCCAAGTCTCCCAATAAAAATGGTACCTCACTTGTGTAGGTAGGCTTAGTGGCCGTGACAGGAAATGCCCCAAAACACAACACGGACACATCACATTTTCACAAAAAAAAACTGACCTGTTTTTTTACAGAGTGCCTAGCTGTGGATTTTGGCCTCTTGTTCATCCGGCACCTATGAAAACCTAGCAAACCTGCACATTTTTTAAAACTAGACACCTAGGGGAACCCTGGATGGGGTAACTTGTGGCGCTCTCACCAGGTTCTGTTTCCTAGAATTCTTAGAAAACCTCAAAATTTGGCAAAAAAATACCTTTTCCTCACATTTCAGTGACAGAAAGTTCTGGAATCTGAGAGGAGCCACAAATTTCACCCAGATTCCCCCAAGTCTCCCGATAAAAATGGTACCTCACTTGTGTGGGTAGGCCTAGTGCCCGCGACAGGAAATGCCTCAAAACACTACGTGGACACATCAAAATGATCAAATACAAAGTTACCTGTCTTTGCGGGGGAGCACTTGCATTTTTGGCCTCAGCTCATCAGCCATCTAGGGATCCTACCAAAACCAGAAATTTCTGAAAACTAGACAACCGAGGGAGTCCAGGGAGGTGTCACTTGCGTGGATCCCCCAGTGTTTTTTTACCCAGAATCATCAGCAAACCTCAAATTTAGCTAAAAAAAACCGAATTTTTCTCACATCTCTGTGTGGGATCGCCACACCAGCACAAATTTCCTACCACCCAACATTACCCCCAGTCTCCCAATAAAAATGGTACCTCAATTGTGTAGGTGGGCCAAGTGCCTGTGGCAGGAAAGAGCCAAAAAAAATGTTGTAATTGAGGGGGAACCAAAGCAGGTCCAAAAGGGCAGTTGGAAAAAAAATGTTTTTAGGGTCACAAGTGGGGCAGAATTTTTATCTGTATAGATGCGCCAATGCTGGGTGGTAGTAATTTTGTGGATTCCTGCAGATTCCGAAAGTTTCCATCACAAAAATGTGGGGAAAATGTGTGTTTTCAAGCAAAGTTGGAGGTTTGCAGGGCATTGTGGGTAGGAAAATGGTGCATGAAGCACACCACCCTGGACTCACCCAGATGTTTAGTTTTCAGATGTGTCTAGGTCTCGTAGATTTTTGTACATGGCAGCGTCCCGAAGTCCAAAAAGTGCAGCCCTAACCATTCCAAGTGAGACGATTTTGAGAGTTAGCCAAGCTCTCATGGCCCAAATGTAAAACCAAACCCCAAAATAATCAAATTTCCTCTTGCTTGCCGTTGGGATAAGGTCTTTTAGTGTGCGGGGGAAGAGCTGAAAGACTGTTACCCCTTCAGTTGGAGTGGGGGCATAACCATGCCATACTGGTTGGTAGCCACCACCCCACAATTATTTTATTTTTAATTCCCTGGCATCTAGTAGACTCTCTGCCCCCCCCCCCTTCCCCCCCCAGGAGCCCAGGGAGTGGATCGGGGGTAATTGCCCCATCTGCCCACCGGTGGGCACAACAACTTTGTCCCCATTTATTTGGGGTGGGGGTATGGCCATGCCTCCACTCTCTTTTTTCACAAAAAATTCTTATGTGGTCTCTGCTGGGCTCGAGTTATCACCTGCTCATCCAGTTTTTCAAGTACTATGATCTATGTCCTTCATTTATATCAACAGTCATTCTCTTATATATATCTCAGCCTGAGTCACTATAGCTATTGCCAATTATCTCACTGTCCAGTTGAGATTATCACATCTTACAGACAGAGGTGTCCTCTGCCTCATTTGGTGGGAAACAGTCCTTAATCCCTTTAACCATTTCACCACTGTGCAGCGGGTCTCTGAAAAGTCCCATGTTCAGTCTCCAGGTCTTCCACAAAGCTCGCCTCCTCCCCCCCTACCAAATAATCTCTATCCAGGCGTGGTCTGAGATAGAAATGTCTGATATGTTTGCTTCTTAAAGCAACATTGCCAGTTTGTGAGGCGTACAGAGATAATCTATCCGAAGTATAAAGTGGGTGTGCTAACAGAAAGACTAATTCCTTTCCTTGAAGTGCAGTGTACGTCATGCTTCCTTTAGGTGTTTGAGTAGGTTTAATATTAAAAATTAATGTTCATTTTTGTGTCTTTAAATTAGCATAAGTATGCTGTAAAAGCTAAATTACTAGGTCTTGGCCGGTGTGCATGATTTTTCTCTCTCTTGTTCTGTTTTTCCTCTTTTCATAGAATAGACAAAACGTGCTCTGTTCAGTATCGTTATATATTGGTGTTGTACAAACTAATGTTTTTTTTAAGGACATCTGCTGGGAGCATTCTAGTAATGTTTCAGAATCAAGGCTGCCATTTCCCTTTGTGTGTAGGGCAAAGGGACTCACTGCCTATTAATTTTGGGAGGGTTTCCGGAGCACTATGTTTTATGTAACACAATTTCTGCAGTGATGATCTGTTTAAGGAAATGCCTCTTCTTGCATGTTCTCCCCACATTTTGGACTGATGCTGATGGTTTTTTGACTCAGAGAGTGCACTGAGGCCTGCTAACCAGACCACAGTGCCAATGTTCTGACCCCATATAAACTGTATGTCAAATTATATACCCCCAATTGGCAAGAGCTGATTTACTTATAAGTCCCTAGTATATGGTACCCAGGGAGTGTAAGGCTCACTCAGGGCTGCAGCACTGTTTATGACACCCTGTGTGTGACAAAGTACAAAACAGCTCCTAGCCTGCCACTGCAGATCGTAAGGATATTGATTACACTGCCAGCTCGACTGTCATTGTAATCAAAGGCAAAACCACCCTTTCCCTTAATATATTTAGGTCTCCCCTAAGGATGGCTAAAGAGCCTTATGGTAGAAAGCTGTGTATTGTTAAGTAAGACATATATTTTTCATAAATCGTAACAACAGCACATCAAAATTGTTGTTTTGCTGTGGATAAGTAAGTAGCCCCATTAGCTAACACAGGGTTACCTGTAGGCATCCCAACCCGGCTAACCCCTGTATGGAACTACCGAAATGGGTCATTTAAGGTATCAATGTATCTGTGACATTAAACCCAACCCAATGCCCAGGTTGAATTTAATACCACTAGTAAAGTTGAGCAACTTTTAGAAAGCTGCCACTCTGTACTCCAGCTAGACCAGCAGCCTCACAAAGGCCCTGGCACACAGACCGCTTTTTGACCACCTGAGAAGATGTGTGAACGACTCACAGGATCTGGAACAAAGGCAGTTGCCGCAGAGTGAGGTGTTACCTCCTCTCCCAGGATGGCCACCCAGTGTTACCCCAAAAGGCGAGCTTCAAAGAGGAATGTGGTGACAGATCCAGAGACGGAAAACTCACCCCCAAACCATTTTTCCGTGGTCTTGTAGCCCTCTGGTAACAGCACCTCTAGAGCGGGCTACCAAGCTCCTGACAATCTTGGAAGGGTTGTGCCATCTTGAAAGGGCAAGAATGTTGCTCTTTGGGATAGCCAAGTGCCACACAACAAAGGAACTTCGTCACTAGGTAGGAGGGGACCCGGTGGCCTATCGGCTAGTGACAACAAGGTCCCTAGAGGCACTTTCTGGGGATAAATATTGCACCCTGCCCCTCAGATCATGTTGGATCTGGTGAGAGGACCGAAGAAAGACTGCCAACCTGCCCTTGGAGTTTCACAAAGAGAGGCTGCACCCTCTGAAAGACTGCACCTGCAGCACTTTGGGCTAGTGAAGATTGGAATGTGCCTGCAGCTCCCGGCTTGAGGAATAATTGATTCCTGGCCCCAGAGACTCCAAGAATCAGTCGGCTGATATCCTGGAAACAGCTCCAGGGACACAAGAGCTGAAGAAACCCAAACTGACAAGTTGGTAGCCACCGCAGATGTTTTGCTGCTACCAGCCGACGGAAACCCAAAGGACAAATCCAAGAAAGCCAAACTTTGCTCTAAAGTCTGCCTGAACTGGGAGTGCTATCTATTTTCCATATTTGTTGTACCCAAGTAACACTAGCCCCCACCTAAAGATTTCACCCTAAATGCTGTGCAAAGTGACCAGTAGCCCAGCATCAGCTGGCCTGCTACTGCAACATAGAGGACTTCGAGGGACCCCGATCTCTATGTCCTAGGTCACCCCACTTCACCTGTGGACCGAGGAGCAACCACAAAGACACACCCGTTGACCGCACCACAACCAAAATATCCTTTGAGCATCTTTTGTCTGTATCCTCAGCATCAGGGCCTTGTCATTGATGTACATGGCGGTCGTCCTGCGAAGTTTGGAACTCCCCCTAATAATACTCTGGATGCCTGGTGTCCCCTCTGGCCCCGTAGACTTCTGTCAAGCCGCAATTGATCACCTAACCTAGGTCGTAGTAGTTGAACTAACTTTTTTGGACTTTTCAAAAGTTTATAGAAGTTTTGTTGGGCAATGCTTATTTGCAGTTGCATTTAAAAGTGATAATATCTTCTAAAATCTATTTTAATAATAAATTGGTGTCGGATTTGTTTCAAGTTGTACGACTTTCTTTATTGTTTGGTGCTGTTGACTGCTTTATACTAAGTACAATTGCCAAGCCTTGCTGCTTGCAACTAGAGCTACCCAGGGGTTGGGCTTACGGTTAAGCAGACAAGCCTGACAAGACACAAGATGGTATGAGAGTGTACTGCATGATAAGGTCTGTCAGCAATATCATATAGTACACCCAAATCCTGACAACTGGTTTCTGCCGTGTAACTTGTATTAGCATAGACCATCTAACCACCTCATGTTTTGCAGAGGGCATGATTTCATGCTTTTGTGAACCTATCAAATTTGCTGTTTTTCGGATGTGTGGGTAAGGTTTTGCCTATTCTTTGAAAGCAGACCTCATGTTGGTCTTCTTTGTGCTGGGAGATTTTTCAGACTTTTCTTGCTTTTTAAACTGAGCAGTCCGCATGGCAGTTTGATCTTTAACTATATACTTTGGATTTTATGACTTAATTAATCGTTTAACTAAACTTTTTGCTTTTTTTAACGATTCATAATTTTAAATAAACCTTCATGTTTTGGACTTAGAATCTTGTCTTGTGGACGTTTCCTTTATTTGTCTGAGGTCCTCGTACTTTAGAACTCACATTGCCCCGATCAAACCAAACCAGCCCTTTGAGTAGAAAGTAGGTCTTGGTACCTGAATTTTAAAACCAGATCTTTGGGCATTGCTCTTGATGTCCACTGTCCCCTGCCTTTCCAAACTAGTTATGGGTCCCAGACCATGTTCATGTCTCCGCCCTCAAATTACTTCTACTTCACTTGAACCCACCATGTCTTTCAGTACTTTCCTTAAGAACTGGTCCTGGCCAACAATGACAGCATAGACGCTTATCAGTCCACTTCTTTTGCCACCAACTGGCATTTGATCTTTAAGTTTCTACCCTTTTGGTTTTTACACCCTCTACCTGTTTGTATAAAATGGCTATCACCACAGTTTTCATGGGTGCTAATGCCCAGAATTGCAGAGAATAGAGTTTGTGCCTCATGCAGAACTGATGTTTCTGGGAAAAATATCGGGCCTAAGTCCTAATTAAGAAAATATCTCCAGAATCTCCGTCTCTTTTTGAAGAGTTTAAACTGGTCACTGGTTATATGGAGCTACCTACCTGCTAGGGTTAAGGGGTATGCATCAGCTGTCTGAACCAGTGTGATGTGCTGTTGACTACTGTTTCCCTCCCTTCCCTCTTCCTCCAGCTTTAACACGTTGCTACTGAGGAATGTGAAACCACCCTCCACCTCTAACCCTGTGGTGGGGAAGTTTGGTAATATATTCTCCCTACTTCCATAGATCTTAACTACTTTCCTAACCACACTGTATCAATCAGAGTCAAGCTGTAGCAGTGCATCTAATACTGTACTATTGAGTTGACACTCATGTTGCCACATAGTACCACCTGTTGGTGATCGGTCTATTTTTCTCATAACAACTTTCCTGCTCTGTTGATCATTGGTCGCTTCTTTCTTTCATCTAAAAGGCAATAATTTTCAGTGTATGGTTCAGTCATCTGAGTAAACTGATTATTTTCCATTTGTGGCACTACATGTCCTCTACCATTGTGGTAACTTGGCACACTTGTCCTGTCAGTGAAGTCCGAATCCAAATGGGAGCAGCCATCTGTAGTGAACATTTTTCTGTAGAAGTTAGAGTCACTGGCCACCATTCTCTTCTCCATTGCAGTATTGCTGCTGATAGGTCATGACAGAAGGGGCCTTTTTAAGATAATAATCTGCCATTATGGCTGTAATGTCTCCTAGTTGCTTAGTGGCTTCTTGGGTCCTTTGCCAACTCTGTATGCTCCTGTATCAGTGTGTATCAGCGCCATCTTCTTATAGATTAGATTAGATTTTTACAGAGCTCAACACATGCCCCTGGGTGCTTAGGGGCTGCCATCTACCTGAAAGGCTGAAACTGCATGTGGTTTGGGCTACAAGGGGGAAGAGTAAATAACTATGTTTTGAGCTGTTTCCTAAAAGTCAGTAGATTAGGCCGACTTAAATGCCTCGCCATTTGGTTCCAGAGATGGCAGGTAGTATAGGAGAAGCTTCTGCCACCCCAGAGGCTTTATGAATTTTTGGAACTGTCACTTTCTTGGCTGAATGAAGGCATTTATTGGGTGTGTACCATGTGATTTTGCTCTTGAGAAGAATAGGGCCAGAATGATTGAGGACTTTTTGAGCAATACAGAGCGCTTTAAGAGCTACTCTCCTTTTGATGAGGAGCCAGTGCACTTCATCCATAGCCTTCAAGACTGGTTCGAACTTGCTAATGTTCTAGAGGAGCCAGACTGCTGCATTTTTGTTTAGTCTGTGAAGTTTTTTAAGAATGCCTAGCTGCGCACAGACATCCAGAGCATTGCAATAGTACAACTTGAACAGAAAAGAAGTGGCAACTGTTTTCTGCAGATCCAAAGGTATGAAGGGAAAGATTTTCTGCAGTGTTTTTATAAGTAAAAAGCAGGAGGACGTAAGTTGACTGGTCAATAAAAGTAAGGTTGGAATTGAAAATGACTCTGAAGTTCCTTTCTTTCAATACAGTACTGGGAAGAGAACAGAGGGGCTGAGGCCACCAAGAGTTATTCCAAAAGGAAGCACCTTAGTCTTTTCAGAATCAAGCTTTAGACAGTAGGCACTCCTCCAGTTGACTATTGCAGACATATAGAGCCATATGTGGCAAAGGGTTTTACCCATTCTGTGTCTATGGGAAAATGTGTTCGTACATATGGCCCATAGTTCTTAAAACGTGAGGCTACCTTGTCAATGTTGTCAGGGATAGATATCACAATTTGGGTATCATCTGCATAGAAGACTGTGGAAACCCCAAAAGTACTTATCAGTTTCAAGAGGGAAGCCACATGAATATTAAATAATGTGGTGCTCAGTGAAGACCTCTGTGGAACTCCGCAGGGTAAGGAGAAAAGCATAGATTTGAAATCCCCCATAGTAAATGATTGCTCCCTTTCATCAAGAAAAGAGCTCAGCAGATTCAGGAGAGAGCTATGAATACCTATCTCGGCTAACTGGAGCTTCAGGACAGAGTGGCTCACTGTGTCAAAGCCTGCGGATAAGTCCAATAGGACCACCACAGCCTTGCCACCTCTATCCTAAATTATGGTTTCTTATCAGGATATTGTCTCTTTGTGATCTGTTCTCTAAGTCTCTAGATTTGTTCAACATGTTTTTCACCTGGGTCTCCAAGCAAGTATTTGGTGTATACTGGCCTTGCTCGGCTGCCACTTTTGCTCTAGGTGCTGGTTCATTGATTGCATGTTTGTTTTTACATCAATAAGTATACACTTTCCAGAGGTTTACTTCTCCATTGTCTATACTCAGTAAGGTCTTTTGGGACCTATGCAGATTTGTCTACTTAATCCTCCTTCACCCACTTTGGGGACACTAGTTTTGTCATCTACAATGTCCTTTGTTGGTACCTCACATTTCGTTTGCTTTCCTCATAACAATAATCGATTTCAGCATTTCTCCATGGTCATGCCCTGCATAGGCATGTATATCCACTACACTACCCTAGTTCTAATTGTAGCATCCGGCTCATGTATCAGCTTGTGTGATTTCTAAATGAGACTTTCTGTTTAACCTGTTCTGTGCCCAGGACGTAATGGTTACGTCCTGAGGCACAGTGCTGCTGTGCCCAGGACGTAACCATTACGTCCTGTGCACAGAGCCCAGAGGGAGCGCTAGCGCTCCCTCTGTGGGGTTCCCCCCCACCCCCTCAAGTCAGGGATGGAAGGGGAAGCCCTTCCCCTTCCACCCCCTAACCCCCCAAGCCCCCCTGTGACGTCAGCGCGCGCTGATTAGTCACAGGGTCTCCCCCATCACGCTGGAAGGTCTGCTTTTTTTTGTTTGTTCGTTTTTTTAGAGATGGGGAGCGACCCATCAGGCAAGGGTCGCCCCCCTGGGGGGCAAATTGTATTTAGACCATTTCTGTTCCCCTTGGAGGAAGATTGGTCGATTTTAGGTCAATCTGCCCCCTTGGGATTTGTTTTTTGGCGCCAATGTCACGCAGGGGGAGCGACCCCGTAGGCAAGAGTCGCTCCCGGGGGGGGGGGCACATTTTTTTTTGTGTTTTTTTTTTTGTGTTTGTTTGTTTTTTTAGAGATGGGGAGCGACTCATCAGGCAAGGGTCGCTCCCCTGGAGGGCAAATTGTATTTAGACCATTTCTGTTGGGGGGGCAAATTTATTTTACTGCATTTCTGCCCCCCCGGGGCCGGCTGAGCTAGAGGCCAAAATCCACAGGTAGGCACTTTGCAAAAAATACCTCTGTTTTCTGTGAAAAAATATGTTGTGTCCACGTTGTGTTTTTGGCCATTTCCTTTCGTGGGCGCTAGGCCTACCCACAGAAGTGAGGTACCATTTTTATCGAGAGACTTAGGGGAACGCTGGGTGGTAGGAAATTTGTGGCTCCTCTCAGATTCCAGAACTTTCTGTCACCGAAATGAGAGGAAAAAGTGGGTTTTTTTGGCCAAATTTTGATGTTTGCAAAGGATTCTGGGTAACATAACCTGGTCAGAGCCCCGCAAGTCACCCCATCTTGGATTCCCCTGGGTTTCTAGTTTTCAAAAAATGCGCTGGTTTGCTAGGTTTCCCCAGGTGCCGGCTGAGCTACAGGCCAAAATCCACAGGTAGGCACTGTTTTCTATGAAAAAATGTGATGTGTCCACGTTGTGTTTTGGGCCATTTCCTTTCGTGGGCGCTAGTCCTACCCACAACAAGTGAGGTATCATTTTTATCGGGAGACTTGCGGGAATGCTGGGTGGAAGGAAATTTGTGGCTCCTCTCAGATTCCAGAACTTTCTGCCACAGAAATGTGAGGAACATGTGTTTTTTTAGCCAAATTTTGAGGTTTGCAAAGGATTCTGGGTAACAGAACCTGGTCCGAGCCCCACAAGTCACCCCATCTTGGATTCCCCTAGGTCTCTAGTTTTCAGAAATGCACAGGTTTGGTAGGTTTCCCTAGGTGCCGGCTGAGCTAGAGGCCAAAATCTACAGGTAGGCACTTTGCAAAAAACACCTCTGTTTTCTTTAAAAAAAAAATGGGATGTGTCCACGTTGCGTTTTGGGGTGTTTCCTGTTGCGGGCGCTAGGCCTACCCACACAAGTGAGGTATCATTTTTATCGGGAGACTTGGGGGAACATAGATTAGCAAAACAAGTGTTATTGCCCCTTGTCTTTCTCTACATTTTTTCCTTCCAAATATAGGAGAGTGTGTAAAAAAGACATCTATTTGAGAAATGCCCTGTAATTCACATGCTAGTATGGTCACCCCGGAATTCAGAGATGTGCAAATAACCACTGCTCCTCAACACCTTATCTTGTGCCCTTTTTGGAAATACAAAGGTTTTCTTGATAGCTATTTTTTACTCTTTATATTTCAGCAAATGAATTGCTGTATACCCGGTATAGAATGAAAACGCACTGCAGGGTGCAGCTCATTTATTGGCTCTGGGTACCTTGGGTTCTTGATGAACCTAAAAGCCCTATATATCCCCGCAACCAGAGGAGTCCAGCAGACGTAACGGTATATTGCTTTTGATAATCTGACATTGCAGGGAAAAGTTACAGAGTAAAACGTAGAGAAAAATTTATGTTTTTTTCACCTCAATTTAAATATTTGTCTTTTTCAGTTGTTATTTTCTGTAGGAAACCCTTGTAGGATCTACACACATGACCCCTTGCTGAATTCAGAATGTTGTCTACTTTTCAGAAATGTTTAGGTTTCTGGGATCCAGCATTGGTTTCATGCCCATTTCTGTCACTGACTGGAAGGAGGCTGAAAGCACAAAAAATTGCAAAAATGGGATATGTCCCAGTAAAATGCCAAAATTGTGTTGAAAAATTGGGTTTTCTGATTCAAGTCTGCCTGTTCCTGAAGGCTGGGAAGCTGCTGAGTTTAGCACCGCAAACCCTTCGTTGATGCCATTTTCAGGGGAAAAACCACAAGCCTTCTTCTGCAGCCACTTTTCCCAATTTTTTTGAAAAAAAACGAAATTTTCACTGTATTTTGGCTAATTTCTTGGCCTCCTTCAGGTGAACCCACAAAGTCTGGGTACCTCTAGAATCCCTAGGATGTTGGAAAAAAATGACGCAAATTTGGCTTGGTTAGCTTATGTGGACAAAAAGTTATGAGGGCCTAAGCGCGAACTGCCCCAAATAGGCAAAAAAAGGCCTGGCACAGGAGGGGGAAAAGGTCTGGCAGCGAAGGGGTTAATGCTTTCAGGTATTTTTCCATGTCAATAATCTTTTTACGCCTCAAGGTACTCTACAAGGCTTTCTCTGTAGACTTCTCCCTTTATCTCATTTTCCATGATGTGATTCATTGCTTCAACCATTTCCATAGCTCTAAGGTGGGGCTCTGTGTCTTAAGGGCCTGCACTGGTCTCTAGTTGCTATGTGGTACTCACAGGATTCACATCCATGCTACAATACATGCTTCTTTTATGACTGCTGAGTGGGACTTAGCACTAATTGGTCTCTCCCCCATGCAAACTGCTTCCCACCCAGTCTGCTTCCCTACTATTTGCCTTTGCTCAGGCTGGGCACTGTGCGCCATCAGTCAGTGCGGATGTATTGGTGTAATTCTGCAGAGGCTACCATCACTACACCCCTCACAGTTATTTACTTATGCTGCATTTTTGTGGTGGCATCTATCTTCCATCTAACATTTACTTTTCTAGAGCCCTGCTCTCTTTCCAGTTGGGCATCTCACTTTATTGATCTTCTTGAGGAGGATATACAAGCAGACCTCCAGACTATTATGAAGATTCACTAGTAGCTTACACCTTGAGGGCCATCTTAGCTGAAATTCAATGCAATTAATGTGAGCATACATTAAAGAAAACTTTAACAAGACCAACTTTGTACCATCTTGTAGTTGCTGAGTGAATTAAGTTATAATTTCTATCTCTACTAGAAACAGTAGCTAGATACAAAATAAGCCATATGTAGAGACTGACACATTTGTAACAAGGCACCTTTAAATTACATTTCCATTGAAGAGTGTATGCGGCCAAGAGATCCAACAGGATGAAGGTTGCTAACTCTCCACTGTCCACTGTTGTAGGATATTCCCTTATGATATAATTGTGGACAATTGTATTGCAGTTCCCTGGCCAAAAATCTTATCTGTCACTGCTAGTTCTTCATACTAAATAGGATGTTATAAACTGGAGCTAATCAAAGTGTTTTCTTATGCTACTTGAAAGAAGCAACTGGTTACCTGCTGTTCCGGAACTAAATATGATCAAGAATACTCACTCCTTCCAATGCATGTTTACCCCTACGTATTTAAGTGCCTCTTTTCTGCAACCTCTGCCCCTCTCTTCTTCTGAATACATGGATTTGTGCACCTGCATCACTTTTCATGATTTCTTATACAGACTGTGCACCACCTCAACTGTCTCTAAACCATCATTAGATAAAGCATGCTCAAAGGTCATTGCTGATGTGATGTTATTCTACACACTTTACTTTATCTATCCTGTTTCTTCAACTGAGTCTCAGATGACGCTACAGTATGCACGTGGCAAGCACTGAATTCTAGTTATGCAGCCCCCGTAACTGGCCGCAATTCGTTCATTAAAAAAAAAACCAATATTGCCCAACTGTGGGTGGGCTTTCATTAAATATCTGTAGTATGTCCAATGTGATTAGTACATGTTATTGTTGTTTCTAACATTGGTTTCAAATTAAGCAGTCAGTCATTAAAAAAAGAATAAAGTCTCTCAAAACAAGTGCAGATTTATCAGATATCTGATAAATGTATTCAACCAATGTCTTAAAAATCGGTTCCCTCTATGAAGGTACCAATACATACAGAGAACAGTCCCATTTTCGAGTACATCTGCATGGTATATGAAAATGCAATCCAGTGGAGAGAAAAATAATTCTCTTTAGCCAGTTCTGCATCACTGACAATTACCAACTCGAGGCATTCCAAACGTTTTTTGGTTTGAATACACTTGTGTGGTTTCTGAGATCTTTTGTAATATAATTCATTGACCCCTTTAAGCATGTATGTTTTATCATTCAATCTCAGATATATTGGGCACATCTACACCACTTTATAATTACAATCTTTAAAAAAATAAATGTAGATAAACTATGGACAAACTAAGATAAAACATTCTGGGTGCACTTATCCCAAGGTTAAGTGGGTTGTGCAGAGCTCAAGTAGTGAACATGTGTAACACTATAACTATCTTGGAGCAGTAACAGAGAAAGTTAGATTGGACTATGTAACTTAAACAACTTAGCTACAAATCATCTAATGCTATTGGAGAAATTAAAAGATTTGCAACACAATATGGAGGAGGTGTTCTAGAACCATCTTTCTTAGCTGCAAAAAATAAATAAATAATTCCGACAATCCTATAAGGATTACTAATCTGAAGCCACCACTGATCAATCAACTGGATAAAACTATTTCTTTAATCTATTCAGAGTCAACTCCATTTAGGAACATCAATTCCACAATGATGTTTAGAATTAAAACTGGGTTTGGCACCTCCAATTCTTTACATCATATAAATTATGTTGTAGACTATATCTCTGCTGAATAAAACACTTTAAATGCATACTTAACCCCTTCCCCACCAAGGACGTAATGGTTACGTCCATGGCAGCGCCCGTGTGGCGCCATGGACTTAACCATTACGTCCTGCTACCGGCCCTCGGGGGAAGCGCTAGCGCTCCCGCCGAGGGCGGCCCCCCCAGGTCAGGGCTGAAAGGGGAATCCCTTCCCCTTCAACCCACCTGTGACGTCAGCGCGCGAGCGCGCGCTGACAATCACAGAGCCTCTCCCATCACGCTGGAAGAGAAATGCTCAGCATTTCTCTTTCGATCACGTGGGGGAGACAAGGAGAGGCTTCAAAGGGAAGGAAATGTATTTCCTTCCCTTTGAAGTCTCTCCCAGGGATTCAAAAGCCGGATTGCTTGCAATCCGGCTTTTGAAACCTCACTAGACACCAGGGATGTTTTTTTTTTTCTTTTTTAAAGTAACATAAGGGAGCGACCCCTTGGGCAAGGGTCGCTCCCAGGGGGGCTTTTTTTTTTTAAAGGCCTTTTCTGCCCACCCCTGGGGGAAGATCGGCCTATTATTAGGCCGATCTGCCCCCAGGGGGGGCAGAAACCTCTAGACACCAGGGATACTTTTTTTTATTTTTTATTTTGTTTTGTGTTTTAGGTGTGGGGAGCGACCCCTTAGGCAAGGGTTGCTCCCATAGGGGGCAAAATATATTTAGGCCATTTCTGACCCCCCTTGGGGGCAGATTGGCCTGTTTTTATGAGGCCAATCTGCCCCCAAGGGGGGTAGAAACCACTAGACACGAGGGAGTTTTTTTTTGTTGTTTGTTTTGTTTTTCACGTAAGGGGAGCGACCCCTTAGGCAAGGGTCGTTCCCCTGGGGGCAAATTTATTTTAGGCCATTTCTGCCCCCCATGGGGGCAGATCAGCCTATTGTAATTAGGCCGATCTGCCCCAAGGGGGGCAGAAACCACTAGGCACCGGGGATTTTTGTTGTTGTTTTACATATGGGGAGCGTCCCCTTAGGCAAGGGTCGCTCCCCTGGAGGGGCAAATTGTATTTAGGCCATTTCTGCCCGCTTTGGGGGTAGATCGGCCGATTATAGGTCAATCTGCCCCCAAGGGGGGCAGAAACCACTAGGCACCGGGGATTTTTTTTTGGGCGCCAATGTCACGCAGGGGGAGCGACCCCGTAGGCAAGGGGCGCTCCCGGGCGGAGGTTCAAATTTATTTTAGCCCATTTCTGCCCCCCCCGGGGGCAGATCGGCCTATTGTTATTAGGCCGATCTGCCCCCAGGGGGGGCAGAAACCTCTAGGCGCCAGGGCAAATTTTATTTTGTGTATTTTTTTTTTATTTTTTTTTAGAGATAGGGAGCGACCCATTAGGCAAGGGTCGCTCCCCTAGGGGGCAAATTGTATTTAGACCATTTCCGATTTTAGGTCAATCTGCCCCCAAGGGGCCAGAAACCACTTGGCACGGGGATTTTTTTTGGGGCGCCAATGTCACGCAGGGGGAGCGAACCCGTAGGCAAGGGACGCTCCCGGGCGGGGGTTCAAATTTATTTTAGGCCATTTCTGCCCCCCCGGGGGCAGATCGGCCTATTGTTATTAGGCCGATCTGCCCGCAGGGGGGGCAGAAACTTTTAGGCGCCAGGGCAAATTTTTTTTTGTTTTTTTTTTTGTTTGTTTGTTTATTTAGAGATGGGGAGCGACCCATTAGGCAAGGGTCGCTCCCCTGGGTGGCAAATTGTATTTAGACCATTTCTGCCCCCCTTGGGGCAGATTGGCCGATTTTAGGTCAATCTGCCCCCAAGGGGGCAGAAACCACTTGGCACCGGGGATTTTTTTTTTTTGCAGCAATGTCACGCAGGGGGAGCGACCCCGTAGGCAAGGGTCACTCCCTGGCGGGGGTTGGGGGTGCAAATTTATTTTAGGCCATTTCTGCCCCACCGGGGGCAGAAACCACTTGGCAACGGGGATTTGTTTTTTGGCGCCAATGTCATGCAGGGGGAGCGACCCCGTAGGCAAGGGTCGCTCCCGGGGAGGGGTTGGGGGGGCAAATTTATTCTAGGCCATTTTTCCCCCCCCTGGGGGCAGATCGGCCTATTGTTATTAGGCCGATCTGCCCCCAAGGGGGGCAGAAACCTCTAGGCGCCAGGGCAATTTTTTTTTGTGTGTTTTTTTTTTGTTTGTTTGGTTTTTTAGAGATGAGGAGCGATCCATTAGGCAAGGGTCGCTCCCCTGGGGGGCAAATTGTATTTAGACCATTTCTGCCCCCCTTGGGGGCAGATTGGCCGATTTTAGGTCAATCTGCCCCCAAGGGGGCAGAAACCACTAGGCACCGGGGATTTTGTTTTTGGCGCCAATGTCACGCAGGGGGAGCGACCCTGTAGGTAAGGGTCGCTCCGGGGGGGGGGGGCAGGGTTTGGTGGGGGGTGGGTGACAAATTTATTTTAGGCCATTTCTGCCCCCCCTGGGGCCGGCTGAGCTAGAGGCCAAAATCCACAGGTAGGCACTGTTTTCTACGAAAAAATGTGATGTGTCCACGTTGTGTTTTGGGCCATTTCCTGTTGCGGGTGCTAGGCCTACCCACACAAGTGAGGTATCATTTTTATCGGGAGACTTGGGGGAACGCTGGGTGAAAAGAAATTTGTGGCTCCTCTCTGATTCCAGAACTTTGTCACCAAAATGTGAGGAAAATTTGTTTTTTTAGCCAAATTATGAGGTTTGCAAAGGATTCTGGCTAACAGAACCTGGTCAGAGCCCCACAAGTCACCCTATCTTGGATTCCCCTAGGTCTCTAGTTTTCAAAAATGCACAGGTTTGGTAGGTTTCCCTAGGTGCCGGCTGAGCTAGAGGCCAAAATCTACAGGTAGGCACTTTGCAAAAAAACACCTTTGTTTTCTTTAAAAAAAAATGTGATGGGTCCACGTTGCGTTTTGGGGTATTTCCTGTCGCGGGCGCTAGGCCTACCCACACAAGTGAGGTATCATTTTTATCGGGAGACTTGGGGGAACATAGATTAGCAAAACAAGTGTTATTGCCCCTTGTCTTTCTCTACATTTTTTCCTTCCAAATATAAGAGAGTGTGTATTTGAGAAATGCCCTGTAATTCACATGCTAGTATGCTCACCCCGGAATTCAGAAATGTGCAAATAACCACTGCTCCTCAACACCTTATCTTGTGCCCTTTTTGGAAATACAAGGGTTTTCTTGATAGCTATTTTTCACTCTTTATATTTCAGCAAATGAATTGCTGTATACCCAGTTTAGAATGAAAACGCACTGCAGGGTGCAGCTCATTTATTGGCTCTGGGTACCTAGGGTTCTTGATGAACCTACAAGCCCTATATATCCCCGCAACCAGAAGAGTCCAGCAGACATAACGGTATATTGCTTTAAACAATCTGACATTGCAGGAAAAAGTTACAGAGTAAAACGTAGAGAAAAATTGCAGATTTTTTCACCTCAATTTCAATATTTTGTGTTTTCAGTTGTTATTTTCTGTAGGAAACCCTTGTAGGATCTACACAAATTACCCCTTGCTGAATTCAGAATTTTGTCTACTTTTCAGTAATGTTGCGGTTTCTGGGATCCAGCATTGGTTTCATGCCCATTTCTGTCACTGACTGGAAGGAGGCTGAAAGCACAAAAAAATCGTAAAAATGGGGTATGTCCCAGTAAAATGCCAAAATTGTGTTGAAAAATTGAGTTTTCTGATTGAAGTCTGCCTGTTCCTGAAAGCTAGGAAGCTGGTGACTTTAGCACCGCAAACCCTTTGTTGATGCCATTTTCAGGGAAAAAAACACAAGCCTTCTTCTGCAGCCCATTTTTCCAATTTTTTTGAAAAAAACGAAATTTTCACTGTATTTTGGCTAATTTCTTGTCCTCCTTCTGGGGAACCCACAAAGTCTGGGTACCTCTAGAATCCCTAGGATGTTGGAAAAAAAGGACGCAAATTTGGCGAGGGTAGCTTATGTGAACAAAAAGTTATGAGGGCCTAAGCGTGAATTGCCCCAAATAGCCAAAAAAAGGCTTGGCACCTGAGGGGGAAAAGGCCTGGCAGCGAAGGGGTTAAAGAGGAATGGACAGACAATGGTGAATATCAAGTATTAACATCTTGCAACTACATTAGTGGTGGACAGTAAACTTCCAAAACTAACTGAACATAAAAAGATGAAAATTATTAGTGAAGCCGACGATTAAACCCACCTACTTTTTGTTTGACACTGAAAAATCACTGTCTTAAAAAATATATATATATATATATATATATATATATATATAGGTGTATAGTCTCAACATACACGATACAGAGACAGTCTTATAGGATTTTAAAAGTCATTCACAGCAAAGAAGTCCTTTTTATGATTCAGACTATTTACTTTCCTTTTTCTCAATTGGATGGCTCTTGTACGTGATTGCTGAAAGGGAGACTACTTGCTGCTTATGTAATTCTCAAGAGGAGCACATGATTTGTTTAAGTCTAAAGTTGCTTGATCTGGGGAGAACATGTTCAACCAACCTTTATATGAGGAAAGACATGTACAGAAATTTCTTGAATTAGTTAAGATCATGTTTATGAGTGAAACTGGTTTATATTAATAGAATGGCAATACTATATATTTAAGTTTTTATGATCTCTGTTTGGTTGTTTCATTGTATATGACTTTAGGAAACATTTACAGTAAATATATTATTACACTCCATTAGTATCCCATGCGTCCAGAATAAAGTATAACCAATTATCGCTAAACCCCATCATTTAGTCCCCTGGCCCATGTCTTAGTAATAGTAACATTGTTCGGTACATCCTATGTATGTCATTACCTACAAGATGAGACTATATTACCCAAGCCACACATATTTCTTTCAATAAGGTTTCATGTTTTACTCTTTCATTTTTCTTATTGCTGACTCCATGTAGATTACATGATGCTGGCTGTTAGAGCACCAGTCTTTTGATTTTGGGTACTGATTCTATTCATCACTCGTGTCACAAACATCTACCTCTTTCCAAGACTATCACTGTCCACATCTTGTGCATATGGCAGTGTATGTGCTGTGGTATGTCTGGTAGACATATAACAAAAGACAATACTGGTCAAAAAAGTATGTACAGAAAATGCTTCCAATGACAAAATGGGAAACCTACAATAGTCAGCAAAACCTGAGTCTGCCTCCAAACATTTGGAGGAGGAAAAAGGGTCAGTGGTTGTCTGAAACATATGCTGATCCAGGGTCCCTCTTTTTTGGATCTTCCCTCTGTGACACTATCTTCAGCCAATACAATAGTTGTGGGAATATGAAGATGATCTTCATTGGTGTTAAAGGGATGCTCCGAAAAAGACATTATGCAAGAAAGAGATTACTCTGTAAGAGTCCGGCCCCAGCAAGAAGGTATCAAGGTGAATCTCTGACTAAACAAGTACTAAGTAGTACTTTTCCCTGCCTTGGAGGACCCTGATTTACACCCCTACCTGTTTCTAGGAGGTAATGCTCAGATCCATATGAGTACAGAAGAATCACTTCTCAAACAGCAGTAAGGATGGCACGGTGTGCAATTTTCTCAATGGGAACAACTGCACTTGCTGTCTAGTGTAAAAGCAACAGCACTGATTTCATCTCATGTGAAATGAGTGGTATCAACACATGAGATTCCTCTTCCCAAGTTAGGTCATTCAGGGCCAGGACAAAAAAAAATATTTGTCATACACATGAACAGCTCAAAGCAAACTTGTGTTGGCATATGCCATTCAGGGCGTTTGTCAGGTAGGAAGTAAATAGCCAATAAAAAAAAATAACTATTCATTCCTATTTGGTAGACGTGCACTACTGTTTTGCTTTTCACTAATGACCGAGCTGACAAAAATCCCTGAAATGCACTTCTTAATCCAAAGAAGACATTATTTCACTATGCAAGGTTCCTAAAAGGAGATTAGCATGTTGAAAACACACGTTTAAAAATAGTCACAGCAATGAAATGAAAACATACAAAAATGATTCTCCACTGCAATAAACACAGCAATTATATGTATCTATATTATAATGCAAAGCAAATAATGAATTAAAAATGCATCACCGTAAGGCCTGTCAGGTGCTTCATCTTTCTCATCCCAGCAAGACGGTTACCCCATTCGACTGCGAAAGAGCTCCCTACCCTCACAGGAAATATATCAGGCATCCAACGTCTAGAATCCTGATTGAGGCCACTGACACTCTCACTGTCGCACTGGGTCTTTTTATATGTTAAAAAAACAAAAGGAGCTTTCTGGAAAAAACCCTCATTTTGCGATTCAAACATGCTGGCTAGTTTAGGTATGCTTTGAAAATAACATGTTGGGGTTCGGCCACAATCCCAACATGTCAAGTCAAAACAAGGTTGTTTCCTGCCATCTGAGTACATCCTTATCAACCAAAGCCCTTGGTGAGAAAAAGCTGAACGCACAGTTTACAATGTGGAAAAATACAGGCAGCCTTTAACATGGCAGTGTCTAATGCTACGATAAAGTCAATAGGCAGAATGAATCTAAGGCTAAACTGAATACAAAATGTAGTCTGTAACTGGTAAACACTGAACAGCTAATCCAGGTGCAAAGTGGTGCACCACAAAGTCAGTGGTCAAAACACATATTTCACCACAACTACACTGGCCGCGAAGATGCAAAAACACCAAGGATGCCACAATGCACCAAGACCTGCAAAAATTCAGTTAAAGTTGTCAGGTGTCTAGCTACTGAGTGGTTGCCAGCAATATAACCAAGATGAGGTTGTGAGAAACACTAAACCATGAATCACAGTATCCTCAATGGATCAAGCACAATGATTCTCAGAGGCAAAGCAGGAAACTAAAGTTGGGTGGATGTGATTGTGTTCTGTGCTTATCTTCTTTGAGGTATACTGACTGACTACACTTTCTGTAGAACTATGATGGAGAGATCTATAGGTCTCAGATGGGTTATATTCAGACGACCTAAACTTGATACACTTTCTGTAGCACTCTGATAAGAGATCTATAGGTCTCAGATTAATTCATTTCTGATTGTCTAAGCAAGGTCCCACCAATATACCTATATTGGTTGGAGAAAGGGCTGGGCACAACATTGTTAGTAACCTTAGGTAAAGCGGAGAGGAACTGACAATCCAATATGAAATACAAGAACTATAGTTGTATCAGGAAATAGCCATATGTCCTTCACATTTTCAAATGGTTTGAATGGTTCCCATGGATAGATAAGGCACACTTAAATCCCCTAACTTCTACTTTTAATCCATCAGAAATACTTCAGATTTCCAGGCATGGAAACTATTTACGTAGCAGCATTCCTACAATTTTTACGGTTGCCTTTTGCCTGATGAGTTTCTGTTCCTTACCATGCAGACATCTTGTTAGCCTAATGTACACATTATAAAGAAACAAAACCAACACTGATTTCTGTTGTACTCCATGTTTACTGCAGGTGACGGAATGTTGCATTTCAATAAGTTCCCTTCATCTAGAATTAAAACAAGTTTCTCTTGTGTACTGCCAAGATTGTTTCAGTTGTAACATGCTGTAGAACCATATTTGTATATTACCCCACTGTCATAAGAGAAAAAAAAATCATAGGCAACCATGCAATATCTGACACCTGTCTAGATAAGTCAGCAGTTTTAATCAAAAGGAAACTATGAATTTGGAGTACAACTTCTAAGCTGAAGTGGGTGCCCATAGTTTCTTTCAATGGGTAACATTTGTATATTGGCCAATCCATGAAAAAGCATGTATTCATTATTAGTCCCATAACCCAGGGTAATGTGCTTACCCATTTCCTGACTACAGCAAACGTGACAGGCCATGCTTTTATACAAGAACGTCATGAAAATAAAGAACGCTGTAATTAAGAAATACACAGAATAATAAATAAATCTAGGATTTGTAATGCGCAGCAAATCACACAAGGGTCTTAAGGTGCTGAATTGTAGGCATTGCAAGATTAAATGATTTTTCCAGAATCACAGAATGTTGAGCAGATGCCACTATTCAAACCTGGTTCCCCCAGCTAAAAAGTCAGCAACTCAGGTCAATACGCCACATCCTCTCATTGATAATAAAAAGGAAAAATATATATATATATATATATATACACATATATATATATATACACACACACACACACACTCGGAGTGTTACAAGTTGTTTTTCTTCGAAGAAGTGTTTTCAAGTCACAGGATCGAGTGACCCCTCCTCTTCGGCTCCACTGCGCATGGGCATCGACTCCATGTTAGATTGTTTTCCCGCAGAGGGTAAGGTAGGAGTGATAGAGTATAAAGAAAAGAGATGTCCATGCAAATGGAATATATATATATATATATATATATATATATATATATATATATATATATATATATATATATATATATATGGAAAATGTCACTTACCCAGTAGGGGAGGAGTCCCTCGATCTCGTGACTCGAAAAAACTTCTTCGAAGAAAAACAACTTGTAACACTCCGAGCCCAACACTAGATGGCGGGATGTGCAAAGCATGTGTATCTGCAGCTACACATGCCATCAAACATATATATATATATATATATATATATATATATATATATATATATATATGTTAAATGTCACTTACCCAGTGTACATCTGTTCGTGGCATTAGTCGCTGCAGATTCACATGCTGTGCACATCCCGCCATCTGGTGTTGGGCTCGGAGTGTTACAAGTTGTTTTTCTTCGAAGAAGTCTTTTTTCGAGTCACGAGACCGAGGGACTCCTCCCATTTCGACTCCATTGCGCATGGGCGTCGACACCATCTTAGATTGTTTTCCCCGCAGAGGGTGAGGTAGGAGTTGTGTATGCTAGTAATAGTGCCCATGCAATGGAGTGAATACGTATGTACATAATGAAGTTTAAAGTAATATATTTACAAATTTACAAATGTTCAAGATCAACTTCTAAACGGCTACAGGCTCCCGGGGATGCGGGTGGGCGCATGTGAATCTGCAGCAACTAATGCCACGAACAGATGTACACTGGGTAAGTGACATTTTCCGTTCGATGGCATGTGTAGCTGCAGATACACATGCTGTGCATAGACTAGTAAGCAGTTATCTCCCCAAAAGCGGTGGTTCAGCCTGTAGGAGTTGAAGTTGTTTGAAATAATGTTCGTAGTACAGCTTGACCTACTGTGGCTTGTTGTGCCGTTAACACATCTACACAGTAGTGTTTGGTAAATGTATGAGGCGTAGACCATGTTGCTGCCTTACATATTTCGTTCATTGGAATATTTCCTAGAAAGGCCATGGTAGCACCTTTTTTTCTGGTTGAGTGTGCCTTTGGTGTAATAGGCAGCTCTCTCTTTGCTTTAAGATAGCAGGTTTGAATACACTTAACTATCCATCTAGCAATGCCTTGTTTAGAAATTGGATTCCCTGTATGAGGTTTTTGGAAAGCAATAAATAGTTGTTTTGTTTTTCGAATTCGTTTTTTTCTGTCAATGTAGTACATTAGTGTTCTTTTGATGTCTAATGTATGCAGTGCTCTTTCAGCTACAGAATCTGGCTGTGGGAAGAACACTGGTAATTCTACAGTTTGATTCAAGTGGAACGGTGAGATCACTTTTGGTAAAAATTTGGGATTTGTCCGTAGAACTACTTTATGCTTGTGTATTTGAATAAATGGTTCTTGTATGGTAAATGCTTGAATTTCACTCACTCTTCTTAGAGATGTGATGGCAATCAGAAATGCAACTTTCCATGTTAAATATTGCATTTCACAAGAGTGCATGGGCTCAAAAGGTGGACCCATGAGTCGTGTTAAGACAATGTTGAGGTTCCATGAAGGAACTGGTGGTGTTCGTGGTGGTATAATTCTCTTTAGGCCTTCCATAAATGCTTTTATGACTGGTATCTTAAATAATGAAGTTGAGTGCGTAATTTGCAGGTAGGCTGAAATTGCGGTCAGATGTATTTTTATTGAAGAGAAAGCTAGCTTTGACTTTTGCAATTGTAGTAAGTATCCTACTATATCTTTGGTAGATGCGTGTAAGGGTTGAATTTGATTATTATGGCAGTAATAAACAAATCTTTTCCACTTATTTGCATAGCAGTGTCTAGTGGTAGGTTTCCTAGCTTGTCTTATGACCTCCATACATTCTTGTGTGAGGTCTAAGTGTCCGAATTCTAGGATTTCAGGAGCCAAATTGCTAGATTCAGCGATGCTGGATTTGGATGTCTGATCTGTTGTTTGTGTTGTGTTAACAGATCTGGTCTGTTTGGTAGTTTGACATGAGGTACTACTGAGAGGTCTAGTAGTGTTGTGTACCAAGGTTGTCTTGCCCATGTCGGTGCTATTAGTATGAGTTTGAGTTTGTTTTGACTCAATTTGTTTACTAGATATGGAAGGAGTGGGAGAGGGGGAAAAGCGTAAGCAAATATCCCTGACCAGCTCATCCATAACGCATTGCCCTGAGACTGATCTTGTGGGTACCTGGATGCGAAGTTTTGGCATTTTGAGTTTTCCTTTGTTGCAAATAGATCGATTTGTGGTGTTCCCCACATTTGAAAGTAAGTGTTTAGTATTTGGGGATGAATCTCCCATTCGTGGATCTGTTGGTGATCCCGAGAGAGATTGTCTGCTAACGGGTTCTGAATTCCAGGAATAAATTGTGCTATTAGGCGAATGTGGTTGTGAATCACCCAATGCCATATTTTCTGTGTTAGGAGACACAACTCTGTCGAGTGTGTGCCTCCCTGTTTGTTTAGGTAATACATTGTTGTCATGTTGCCTGTTTTGACAAGAATGTGTTTGTGGCTTATTATGGGTTGAAAAGCTTTGAGCGCTAGAAATACCGCTAACAGTTCTAAGTGATTTATGTGAAACTGTTTTTGCTGTATGTCCCATTGTCCTTGGATGCTGTGTTGATTGAGGTGTGCTCCCCACCCTATCATGGAAGCATCTGTTGTTATTACGTATTGTGGCACTGGGTCTTGGAAAGGCCGCCCTTGGTTTAAATTTATACTGTTCCACCATTGAAGCGAGATGTATGTTTGGCGGTCTATCAACACCAGATCTAGAAGCTGACCCTGTGCTTGTGACCATTGTGATGCTAGGCACTGTTGTAAGGGCCGCATGTGCAACCTTGCGTTTGGGACAATGGCTATGCATGAAGACATCATGCCTAGTAGTTCCATCACTAGTTTCACTTGTATCTTTTGATTTGGATACATGGTTTGTATCACATTGTGAAATGTGTGAACTCTTTGTGGACTTGGAGTGGCAATCCCTTTTGCTGTGTTGATTGTTGCTCCTAAGTATTGCTGTGTTTGACACGTCAGAAGGTGTGACTTTGTGTAGTTGATTGAGAAACCTAGTTTGTGGAGGATTTCTATGAGATATTTTGTGTGTTGTGAACACTGTTTTAGCGTGTTGGTTTTGATTAACCAATCGTCTAGGTACGGGAACACATGTATTTGCTGCCTTCTGATATGTGCAGCTACTACTGCTAAGCATTTTGTAAAAACTCTTGGTGCAGTTGTTATTCCGAATGGCAACACTTTGAATTGGTAATGTATCCCTTGGAATACAAACCTTAGGTACTTTCTGTGTGAAGGATGTATTGGTATATGGAAATATGCATCCTTTAGGTCTAGTGTTGTCATGTAGTCTTGTTGTTTCAGCAGTGGGATTAAGTCTTGTAATGTAACCATGTGAAAGTGATCTGATTTGATGTAGGTATTTAATGTTCTGAGATCTAGTATAGGTCTCAGACTCTTGTCTTTTTTGGGTATCAGAAAGTACAGGGAGTAAACTCCTGTGTTTATTTGTTGTTTTGGTACTAACACTATTGCTTCTTTTTGTAGCAATGCCTGAACTTCTAGTCCTAGAAGATCTATATGTTGTTTTGACATATTGTGTGTTTTCGGTGGGATGTTTGGAGGGAATTTGAGAAATTCTATGCAATAACCATGCTGGATAATTGCTAAGACCCAAGTGTCTGTTGTTATTTCCTCCCAATGTTTGTAAAACTTGGTTAGTCTCCCCCCCACAGGTGTTATGTGTTGGGGATTTGTGGCCTTGAAGTCACTGCTTGTTTGGAGGAGTTTTGGGACTTTGGAACTTTCCTCTATTCCTTTGAAATTGTCCCCCTCTATATTGTCCCCGAAAACCTCCCCGCTGATACTGGCTCTGGTAAGTGGGCTTTGTTTGTGAGGTTGTGGTTTCTGTGGTTTGCCCTCGAAACCCCCCTCGAAATTGTGTCTTTCGAAATATGCCTCTGCTCTGTGGGGAGTAGAGTGCGCCCATGGCTTTGGCCGTGTCAGTGTCTTTCTTAAGTTTTTCGATCGCAGTGTCCA
This sequence comes from Pleurodeles waltl, assembly GCF_031143425.1. NCBI lineage: Eukaryota > Metazoa > Chordata > Amphibia > Caudata > Salamandridae > Pleurodeles > Pleurodeles waltl. The sequence goes on along the minus strand of NC_090443.1, from coordinate 609,189,017 downwards.
CCTCCGGCCCAAACAACTGCTGTCCGTTGAATGGCATATTCAGCACAGCTTGCTGTATCTCTGGTTTAAATCCTGATGTACGCAGCCATGCATGTCTCCTTATTGTTACTGCTGTGTTGACAGTTCTAGCAGCTGTGTCTGCAGCATCCATTGCTGACCGTATTTGATTATTGGAGATACCCTGTCCTCCTTCTACTACTTGCTGCGCTCTTTTTTGGAACTCCTTGGGTAAATGTTCAATAAGGTGTTGCATCTCATCCCAATGGGCCCTATCATATCTGGCTAGCAAAGCTTGCGAATTTGCAATACGCCACTGGTTTGCTGCCTGTGCCGCCACCCTTTTGCCTGCAGCATCGAATTTTCGACTTTCTTTATCTGGAGGTGGTGCATCTCCTGAAGTATGAGAGTTGGCTCTTTTGCGCGCTGCTCCCACTACAACAGAGTCTGGTGTTAGCTGTTGTGTAATGTACACTGGGTCTGTTGGTGGCGGTTTATATTTTTTATCTACTCTTGGAGTAATGGCTCTCCCTTTAACAGGCTCCTCAAACACTTGTTTGGAGTGTTTTAGCATTCCGGGTAGCATAGGGAGACTGATATTGGCTGTGTGTGGACGACAGTGTATTAAAAAGAAAGTCGTCTTCAATGGGCTCTGAATGAAGGCTGACATTATGAAATGCAGCTGCTCTTGACACCACCTGTGCGTAGCCTGTACTATCCTCTGGTGGCGATGGTTTAGTTGGATAGCATTCTGGACTATTATCTGACACTGGTGCGTCATAAAGGTCCCATGCGTCAGGGTCATCTTGACTCATTCCTGTATGAGTTGGGGATTGCATCATTGGTGGAGTGGCTACCGGTGATGGTTGCGGAGAGTGATGTGGGGATGGTGGCGGTGTTACTTGTTTAGCCACCTTTGCGTGTGGCTGTTTGTCTTTGTCTTGGAAGGCAAGCTTGCGTTTCATTTTGATTGGAGGAAGAGTGCTAATCTTCTCTGTATCTTTTTGAATAAAGAGCCGTCTTTGTGTGGGATCTGGCTCTATTGCCTGTAATTCCTGTCCAAATCTATGGGTCTTCATTTGTGTGGACAGTCCTTGTTCCTCAGTGTAGGAACTTTTTTTTCGGTTCCGAGGCCGGATATTTCGGTACCGAAACCTTTTCGGCTGCTTTTTTCGGCTCCGACAAAACCTTTTTTACTTTCAGTGTCGTGCTCTCTCGGTGCCGACCCGTTTCGGTGCCGCTGTCTCGGTGCCGAATCTTCTCTGAGCCATTATCTCGGGCCCGAGATTGCTGTGTGCCGGTATCTCGACCGGAGTCGGATGACTGACACCAGCTCGCCCTTTTTCGGTGCCGATGAACGGTCACCTACTTTTCAGGTTAAGCCATGGCCTGTTGGCGGTGGCGTCCCCTGGGCTTTAGCGCTTTTCTCGTGAGTTCTTGGTTTCGACGTCTTACTCACGGTTTTCGGCATTTCCTCGGGATCGATCTCCTCAGAGTCCGACTCCTGGGTGGAGAATGTTTCTTCCTCCTCCTCGAAACGCTCTTGTCCTGTCGGCGCCGATGCCATTTGCAGTCTTCTTGCTCTTCGGTCCCTGTGTGTCTTCCTGGACCGAAACGCTCGACAGGCCTCACAAGTATCCTCCTTGTGTTCTGGTGACAAACACAAGTTACAGACCAGATGTTGATCTGTATATGGATACTTGTTATGGCATTTTGGACAGAAGCGGAATGGGGTCTGTTCCATCAGCCTTGAAGAGACACGTGGCCGGGCCGACCAGGCCCCGACGAGGATGGAAGAAAACCCCGAAGGGCCACCGGAGCTCTTTTTAATTCGGTGTCGATCTGTTGTAACTAACCCGATACCGAACGCAAACAATACCGACGATTTTTCCGAGAACTAACTTTCCGACCCGAAACACAGAGCGAAAAGGAACACGTCCGAACCCGATGGCGGAAAAAAAACAATCTAAGATGGAGTCGACGCCCATGCGCAATGGAGTCGAAATGGGAGGAGTTCCTCGGTCTCGTGACTCGAAAAAAGATTTCTTCGGAGAAAAACAACTTGTAACACTCCGAGCCCAACACCAGATGGTGGGATGTGCACAGCATGTGTATCTGCAGCTACACATGCCATCGAACATATATACATATATACACACACATATATATATATATATATATATATATATATATATATATATACATATGTACAAGTGAATGTTGAACTTAAACGGCTACAGGCTCCCGGGGAGGTGGGAGGGTGCATGTGAATCTGCAGCGGAACATGCCACGAACAGATGTACACTAGGTAAGTGACATTTTCCGTTTGATGGCATGTGTAGCTGCAGATACACATGCTATGCACAGACTACAAAGCAGTTTCCCCCCCATAAAAGCGGTTGTTAGCCTGTAGCAGTTGAAGTTGTTTGAAATAATGTTCTTAGTACGGCTTGACCTACTGTGGCTTGCTGTGTTGCTAACACATCTACACAGTAATGCTTGGTAAACGTATGTGGTGTTGACCAAGTAGCTGCTTTGCAAATTTCGGCCATTGGTATATTTCCTAAGAAAGCCACTGTAGGCCCTTTTTTCTGTGTGGAATGTGCTTTAGGTGTAACTAAGAGCTGCCTTTTAGCTTTAAGGTAACGTGTGGATGCATTTTGCTATCCATCTTGCTAAACCTTGTTTTGAAATGGGGTTACCAGTATGTGGTTTTTGGAACGCCACAAATAACTGTTTCGTTTTCCTAAATGATTTTGTTCTATCTATGTAATACATTAAGGCTCTTTTAATATCTAATGTATGCAGGGCTCTTTCTGCTACAGAGTCTGGCTGTGGGAAGAAGACTGGTAGTTCCACGGTTTGTTTGATATGAAATGGTGATATAACTTTTGGAAGAAATTTAGTGTTAGTTCGAAGTACAACTTAATGTTTGTGTACTTGTGTGAATGGTTCTTGAATTGTGAAAGCTTGGATTTCACTAACTCTTCTTAATGAAGCAATTGCAGCTAGGAAGGCAACTTTCCATGTTAGGTATTGAATCTGACATGAGTGCATAGGTTCAAATGGTGGATCCATAAGTCGTGTGAGCACTATGTTTAGATTCCACAAAGGCACTGGAGGCGTTCTAGGTGGAATGATGCATTTTAATCCTTCCATGAAGGCTTTGATAACAGAAACTCTAAATAAAGAGCTGTGTTGTATATTTTGCAAGTACACAGATTGCAGTGAGATGTATTTTTATGGATGAAACAGCTAAGTTTGCTTTTTGAAAATGAAGCAAATAACGTACAATGTCTTGTATTGATGCTGAAAGAGGGGTCATTTGTTTAGATTGACAGTAATACACAAACCTTTTCCATTTGTTGGCATAGCACTGCTTGGTAGTGGGTTTTCTTGCTTGTTTAATTACTTCCATATATTCAGTTGGTAGTTGTAGATACCCAAATTCTATGACTTCAGGAGCCAAATCGCTAGTTTGAGTATGTTAGGATTTGGATGCCTGATCAGTTGTTTGTTTCGTGTTAACAGATCTGGTCTGTTTGGGAGTTTGATATGTGGTACTACTGACAGGTCTAATAGTGTTGTGTACCAGGGTTGACGTGCCCACGTTGGCACTATGAGTATGAGTTTGAGCTTGTTTTGACGCAGTTTGTTGACTAGAAATGGAATGAGCGGGAGAGGGGGAAAAGCGTAAGCAAATATCCCCGACCAATTCATCCATAGAACATTGCCTTTGGATAGGGCATGTGGGTACCTGGATGTGAATTTTTGGCATTTTGCGTTTTTGCTGGTGGCGAATAGATCTATGTCTGTTGTTCCCCAATGGCGAAAGTATAGCTGAAGCCCTTGAGGGTGAATCTCCCACTTGTGTGTTTGTTGATGATCTCAGCTGAGAACATCTGCCAATTGGTTGTGTATCCCTGGAATGTATTGTGCTACCAGGTGAATCTTGTTGTGGATTGCCCATTGCCAAATGTTTTGGGCTATGAGGGAGAGTTGGGATGAATGGGTCCCTCCTTGTTTGTTTATGTAATACATTGTTGTCATGTTGTCTGTTTTAATAAGGATTTATGTGTAACTGTGTTTGGCGTCCCATTGTCCTTGAATGTTGTGATTGTTCAGATGCGCCCCCCAGGCAATCATTGATGCATCTGTTTTAAGTATGGTCTGAGGCACGGGGTCTTGAAATGGCCGCCCTTTATTTAGGTTTGTGGAATTCCACCACTGAAGTGATATGCATGTTTGGCGGTCTATCAACACTAGATCGTGAAGTTGACCCTGTGCCTGTGACCATTGCTGTGCAAGGCACTGTTGTAAAGGCTGCACGTTTAGTCTTGCATGTGGGACAATGGCGATACAGGATGCTATCATGGCCAACAGTTTCATGACAAATTTGACAATGTGCTGTTGGGCTGGCTGTATTTGTGGCAATATATTGCAAAATGCTTGTATTGTTTGTGGACTTGGGCTTGCAAGCGCTGTTTGCATATTTAGTGTGGCTCCTAAATACTGTTCAATTTGCGCAGGTTGTAGGTATGATTTTTGGTAGTTTATGCAGAACTCTAGGTTGTGTAGGGTTTGCATTACATAATGCGTATGGTTTTGACACTGTGTATGACTGTTGGATTTTATTAGCCAATTGTTGAGATATGGGAAGACATGAATGTGTTGCCTTCTTAGGTAGGCTGGAACTACCGCCAGGCATTTTGTGAATACTCTGAGAGCAGTTGTTATTCCGAAGGGTAACACTTTGAACTGATAAGGCTTTCCTTGAATCACAAACCTGAGATATTTTCTGTGCGCTGGATGGATGGGTATCTGAAAATACGCATCTTTGAGGTCTAATGTTGCCATGAAATCGTGCTGTTAAAGTAGTGGGACAACATCCTGTAGTGTTAACATGTGAAAGTGTTCTGACAGGATGTAAAGATTGAGGGTTCTGAGATCTAATATTGGTCTTAAGGTTCCGTCCTTTTTGGAAATGAGGAAATAAAGTGAGTAAACTCCTGTACCTAGTTGATTTTGTGGCACTGGCTTTATTGCTTGTTTGAATAATAGAGCTTTTACTTCCTCTTGCAACAGGGCGATATGTCGTGTGGTTTTGGTGGAATATTTGGTTGAGTTTGTGCCAATTCTATGCAATAGCCATTGCGGATAATTGATAATACCCAGTTGTTTGTTGTGATGGGTAGCCAATTGTTGTGGAACCTTTGCAGTCTTCCCCCCACAGGTGAGGTGTGAGTTGGGAAGGGATGGATCAAGTCACTGCTTTGGCTGTTGTGAGGCTTGTTTTGTTGACTGATATTTTCCCCTGCCTCTGGGGTACTGGCCTCTGTAAGTGCTTTTGAAACCACCTTTTTGATATTGAGGTTGGTAGGCCGACTTTGTTTGTGAGGTGGATGCCTGAGGTGTATGGGTTCTAAATCCACCTCTGTATTGGGGCTTACGAAAGGATCCCCTGTATTGTGTTGTATACAAAGCACCCTTGGCTTTAGCTGTGTCCAAATCTTTTTTCATTTTTTTCAGTAGCCATGTCTACCCCAGGTCCAAAAAGCTGTTTTTGGTTAAACGGTATATTGAGGACAGCCTGTTGTATTTCAGGCTTAAATCCTGAAGACCTAAGCCATGCGTGTCTTCTTATGGTGACAGCAGTGTTGATTGTTCTAGCTGCTGTGTCTGCAGAGTCCAGGGCTGACCTGATCTGATTGTTTGTGATAGCTTGCCCTTCCTCAACTATTTTTTGCGCCCTTTTCAGTTGTTCTTTGGGGAGATGTTGAATTATGTCTTTCATCTCATCCCAGTGGGCTCTATCATATCTAGCCAACAATGCCTGGGAGTTGGCTATCCTCCACTGGTTGGCTGCCTGAGATGCCACCCTTTTGCGTGCAGCATCAAACTTTCTGCTCTCCTTGTCTTGTGGGGGTGCATCCCCTGATGACTGCGAGTTTGTTCTTTTTCTGGCTGCGCTTACCATTACAGAGTCCGGAGGCAATTGTTGTGTGATAAAGGCAGGATCAGATGGAGGTGGCTTATATTTTTTCTCCACCCTAGGAGTAATTATTCTAGTCTTGACTGGCTCCTTGAATATTTTGTCTGCATTCTTTAACATGTCTGGGAGCATGGGAAGTGACTGATAGGTGGTATATGTAGAGGAGAGTGTATTAAAAAGGAAGTCATCCTCTAACGGCTCAGTGTGCATGGCGACATTGTGATAGGATGCTGCCCTAGCTATGACCTAGCCTATGGCCTTCCAGCAGTGGCGTTCCCAAGGCCTTACGTTTGGGCATGGCTGGAACAGGGGCAGGCGTACTCATGTGCTGTCCTGCCGTGACTGGTCTGTCCTCCTCGGACTCCTGCTCGGAGTCGGAACCTCGAACGGAGACAGCAGTGTTCAATGCTTTTGGATGCCATCTCGAGTCTCCGTGCTCTTCTGTCTCGGAGTGTCTTCTTGGAACGGAAGGATCTGCAGGCCTCGCAATTTTCTTCCCAATGGTCTGGGGAAAGGCAGAGATTACAGACGAAATGTTGGTCTGCGTAGGGAAATTTTGCGTGGCACCGAGGACAAAAGCGGAATGGGGTCCGATCCATGAGGCTTCCACGTGGTCAGCCCGACCAGGCCCGAGTTGGGCGCAGGTGCCCCGAAGGGCGAGTAAAGATGTTTGACCCGACGGTACCGAAGTGTCGATAGAAGATGGTACGCAATCAAAACCATACCGATGAGATTTTTAAAGTTTTAAAGCTTTTCCGACTTGAACTATCGGAGCGAAAAGAAACACGTCCAAACCAATGGCGGAAAGAAAACAATCTAACATGGAGTCAATGCTCATGCGCAATGGAGCCGAAGAGGAGGAGTCACTCGATCCCGTGACTCGAAAACACTTCTTTGAAGAAAAACAACTTGTAACACTCCAAGCCCAACACTATATGGCATACTATGCATAGCATGTGTATCTGCAGCTACACATGCCATCAAACATATATATATAAATATATGAAATTTGTCAATAATGACAAAACCATAATACAGATATAACCATAGTTATTAACATATGGCATAAAACCTACCTCCAGTATTTACCTTACAAATACATTTACGATAACCCTTAGGCTTACCCTAATCCTAATTCCAGCTCTGACTGTAAACCAAACCCTACTTTACCCTAGTTGCAACCCTTACCACTTTCAAGTCATGTCATTTTAATATATGCAAAATTATTTAAAAATCTATATTATTTCAATTGTCACTTTTTTGTCACCATTGTCTATTTTTCATTATGTCTTTTTATATTTATCATTACAGTATTTTCTTATTATGGTTTCTTTATTGTCTTGTTATGCTTCATGTACTTCGATTGATCTTGTACCCCTAGACGTGTATCATTGTTCCTGGATTGTCTCAGATTGTCCTCTGCTGTTTACAAGTCTCTAAACTATGCCAAGACCTAGGATTCTTTTTCGATGATAGTATTGTTTGGAAGATCTATAAGCCTACAGTGTGCAGTGAAGTAGATTGACTTCAACTGTTCTGTTCAGCAAAATATAATTTCGCTTCAAAGGTGCCTTACAGACCCAACAAAATGAGGCACATTATACATTCCGGACCACTCCTCAGATACCTAAGGTGGGAATTTTGATTTCACAGGGTACAGGGCAAAGCCAGCAACGTGGAGGGACATGCAAATTATTAGCTGCGTTTTTTTCATCTTCTCTTAGATAAAAATATGTTTCATTCCTTGTCCAAGATTGCAACAGTTGTCAATAACTGGTAAAATGACAGATGTAATAAACAAACAAAAAAAACATAAATGGCCCCCAGTAATAAATCTATAGAAACGCCCATAAAATACATTACAAAAGGATATTTAAGACTAACTAGGCTATCAAACAATTCTTTTTCAGCGATGTTAATGAAAATGTAATTAAAATGTATTAATTCATCATTTATATACACCTTTGATATTTTATTTTGTTTAACTAATTTTCCAATGTAGCTGGTTTCTCAATAGACATGTCTGAAACAATCTGAGCATGTAACATGCAATGAAGTATATTTTAGACGCATTTTACTAAATAGTGTAAATACAACCAAATAAATAATAAACAAGTTGATTTGTTTCCTTTTATTATTTCAAATATCTTTTCAGCAAAATAATTATAGTACACTTCGGAAAGGACAATTTATTGTGTTTCATTATGACCAATTCAACAACTTAAGGTACTATATGCAATGCAAATAACACATCCACAACATTCTTACATTTCCAAGTAAACCAAATTGCATTTGAGAGTTGTAAAGTTAAATTATTTGAAGCTGAATATCCCTTCTGCCACAAGAGTAAAATGTACAAAGATTCAGATTTGCAACTCTACACTTGTGGCTAAACACACAAACACACAAGCAACATAGCAAATCCTGTATGAAGTGACCACCAAAGATCGAGGTAATAATTGCTCAAAGTAATTGCAAATTGCTACAAGGGAGTTGAAGTCCAGACTATCAATAAGAACTGTTCAAGTTAACCTAACATACTGTTAAATCAAAGAAAGACTACTAGGAGAAGGAAACATCTGTTACTTATCAAGGACTTTATTTTAAAGATGGCCAAAGGGCCTGGCCCACTTGCACCAACGTGATTTGCTACTTTAAAATTTAAAATGAGACGAATTACGATTAAGATGCAAGTTTATTAGATATGAAAACAGAAGGTGTAGAGGACTATCCGCACTGTCATATTCAGAGTACATAAGGTAACATCCACTGTATTTGAGTGGTTTTCTGTCAGTTTGCCTACTGAGAATCATCAGCAAGTTTGTTAACGTAATGGTCAAATGAAGTCTTACAAAATAAATTTATGTAAACAAAAAATTCCAAGCATTGATATCTCAAAGCAAATACATTTATTTTGTATCCCCAGAATACTTTTGTGAATTTTCATTTCCTAAAAAGCAGTGCAAGGAAAGAGAAAGACATAATAATTATGCTATATATTAGGGTTAATCAAACCAATTCCTTGGCATTCTATAATGTAGTTTTCTGAATCTGGAGTTTGATCTTCTGATTTTTTCACAGTAAACGTAGCCTAAAGTGGATAAAAAGATATATTACTGAAACCAAGGAAAGACATAAATAGGAATGTGTGACGTTAAACAAAATGATTTAATAAAAACCTGGACCACAAAAAGCAATGTAATCGGTTTTGCTTATGTCATGTTTTAGAGGTGCAACAATAGACGGGTACAAAACACATTAGAGTTATTTACACTGTAAACTGCATTTGAACCTTGAAATTGAGAAACGTTTACAAAAGCGTATGACTGGTTCAGATGAAATCGTTACATCTCTTCTACAATGGTCTTTGTGGTGGACAGTTTCTCTGACAGGAGACTTCTCATCTTCTGAATTTCCCTCAAGTGCAACTGCCCCAATGCACTAATAGGTGACCACAGCAACCTTGCAGAAAATGATGACACAGAGCCAAGTAAAGGCTCTACTCCGGCGTGGTAATATCATTGTCCTTTTAACTCTCAGATGCTAATGGACAAACTGCATTATGGCAGTGCAAAATTTAGCCTGGGGCTTTTTTAGAACTGTGAAAGTAAATTTTGCAGAAAGTGGCGAGATAGCGCTGATGAGTTTGCAGTTAGATAAAGTATCCAATTGAAAGAGATTTGCTGAAGATAAGTAACTTGCTCTACTGACGGGATACTTCTAATCACAGATTCCTTACCATTGGATAGATCCAAAACAGTGTCAAAACAACGCAGGGTCTTAGTACTGGACACGCAGTAGTCCTGCAGGACCGAGCTGGAGAGGTTACCCTCTCTGCAGACGTGGATGTTGAGACAGTAATCCATAGTGAAGGCGGGAACGGATGCCGGTATCACTGCTTTGCAAATGTCTAGTGCTGGAACACCTCTCGCCAATGCCACAGTGGTGGCCTTGGCTCAGGTGAAATGAGCCTTCTTTTTAGCCAGAGCACAACAGCATGCTTTAATACATGGGATGATCCACCTGCAAAAGGTCTGCTTCTTGACGGTCTTCCCCATTTTATCACTGGCAAAATCAATAATCAGCTTATCTTCAATCCCGTGCTTCTTCGCACACGATGTAGATGCTAAGAGGGTCCTTCTCTTTAAAAGGTTGGGGTGGGGCAAAGAAAGCAGGAACAGTGATGGACTGTCACATGGAAGGGGGCACCATCTCTGGTAGAAAAGAGGCGCAAGTTCACAGCAACAGTTTGTCTGGAAAGGTGAAGGTATATGGAGGTCTGACTAAAAGTGCTCACAGCTCATTAATAAGGCAAGCTGAAGTAACTGCTATGAGGAATACAGTCCTAATAGTCAGCAGTTTTAGTAGCAACAGTGCACAGACTTGCAACAGAAGGTTGTGCACACCAAGAATGTGAGGACCAAGTTAGGATCCCACAGAGGCATAATAAAGGGTGCAGAATGGAACATAAATGTGAGCCCCATTAAAAAAAGCATGACAGCCTGTGACTTGAATACCAAAGGTTGCTCAGGAAAACACAGAAAGGTCGAAAGAGCTGGCAAGTAACGTTTAGCAGTGCCCACAGCAAACCAATGCGGAGCCAGAGATTAAAGAACGTCAAACCAGCCAGTTTTGCCTAAAAAGGGTCAAATTTAGGGTCTTTACACTTGGCCACAAACTCCACCTCGTGACCAAAATAAACCGATTCAGTAGATGGGGACCTTGACGCAAGAATACCGTTCATTAGTTTTGCGGGCAGAACAAACCCACTCAATCTCCATGCATGAAGGTGTAGGTTACAGGGATTCATGTGGAGGACCTCGCCCTGTTGCTGAGACAGGAGGTCCTCTTGAAGAAGCAGGTCGATCAGAGGGCAGATGCTCAGTATAGGAGACTTGAGTACCACACTGTAATGGTCCAATTCAGATCTTTCAGAATGATCCGTGCCCAGTCTATTCTCCCCTTCCTCAGAACAAGGGGCTGGGGAGATACAGGTGGGAAGTAACAAAAACAGTGTCCAACTTCAGCCAGAATGCATCTCCTAGGGAGCATTAAGGTGGAAACTCCAGCATGCAGTAGTCGTGACAAAGTGTGTTCTGACCAGGGTATACCTGACAGATTAAAGACACCTTCAACCACCTCCAGGTGAAGACATTTGTTGTCTGACAGATGGAATCTGCTGGGCATGCCCACCCTACGATTCATCCAACCCCCCAAATGGTTGACCATCAGGGGGATTCCCTCAGAATCCAGCCACTTCCAGGGCCGCAGAATCTCCTTGCACAGGACCAGTAACCCTACATCTCCCAGGTTGTTGCCATACCGCATGGCATTTGTGCGGTCTATCAGAACCTAACCCGTCTTCCTTTTGATGGAGGAAAGACAGGTCTTCTGAGCCTAGGTAATAGCATGAAACTACAGCACATGATGTGATGCCTCTGCTCTGCCAGGGGCCAAAGGCCATTGATCTCCACCTCTCTGAGATGACTGCGCCAACCAAGAGACAATGCATCCATCATGACTTAGAGCTCTTAATGGGGTAGGGAGAATGGCTTGCTGCAGCTCAGGTTGGTGTCCAGCAACCACCACTGGACGTCCCAAGCAGTCGCCTCCAAAATATGGATGGTATCCGACAGACGTCTGGGCCACTGGCTTGAGTACATAAGGCAATGAAGTCAAGAAGGCTCAGAACCATCCATGCTGAAACCCAGGAATGAGCCCAAATTACTAGAATCACAACCTGAATGACTTCTTGTAAGGGTGGAAAAGCTATGCCACGAATCTGAACTTCCTAGGACATGATTTGCAGAAGTCTGAACAGTAAATTATGTAACATGAGGGGGGCAGTATGAAGGGAAAGGCAGAATACAGCCTAAGGATCAGTAGCACTCATTGGTATTAAGTTATAGCATGCCAGCTCGGTAGGAAAAAAATTCATTTTGCCACGTGCCGGTCACATGTGACTATGTAAGGGGGAAACAAGGCAGCTTGGCCGCAGCAGAGGCAGGGAATGAGGAGGAAGAGGACTGCTGTCCATGGTGGTGCCCATAGCCTTTGCTGCCACCATGCCCTTTTGAGCCATGAATGTGTTGTGCTGGCTGATGTGTGGGTTGCGAGGGGTACCTCTGGGGAGACGCAAGACCTTCAAAGTATCCTCTTAATTTCTGGTACTGCTAATGGAATTAAGGGGCCAGAGAGCGTAAACCTAAAGAGCGGGACCTGGCATGGCTATCCCTAAAGTGTTTCAGCACAGTCAACTTTTTCACAAAAAAAAAACAGGAACTATCAAACGGATATCCATAAGTGATGCCTAAATGTCATGTGGAACTTCTGTGGTATGCACCCAGACAAGACATCTGATCAGGATATTGGTGCAGATGACACAACCCACAGTCTGTCATATCCAGGCCAACCCTAAAAACAGCTGCTTTCTGATCGTCATGAATTGTCAGAAAAAGAATTATTGAATTAATCAGGGATAGCCAGTAAACTCTCACCAGCCAGATCCCACAAATCATGCATGCAGCATCCCAGAAGACAAGCGGTACTCAGATATCACTACCAAGACAGCCAGAAGAAACACTTTTGATTAACAATGCACTTTGACTCTCTGTCCACAGAGCCGTAGGAACGTGTTGGGATTTGCCTTGCAAGTTAATGTCTGAATTAGAATGCGGTCTTGAGAAGTATACTGGGTCTGGAAGGCTGGGCCCCCTAGGACATGTGTGTGGCACATACCTACTCGATGACTTACAGGGGTGAAATGAACAAAGCATGCGCCAGGTTGCCTACAGACTAATACTACAAAACAACTATTTTTCACAGTATGGGGTCTTGGTGGGGTGTTCAATTCTGTTGCAGGGGAAGCATCTAGGCCACTGGAATTGTGTAGATCTGAGTATAGGTTGGCATCTGTGTAATTAAGGGGATCAAATTTTCCATCTCTTTGTCATCATCCTCTTCCGTAGAGCATCTTGAAGCTGTGAATCCGAACAAGGCCTCCAGCCCCCAGTAATACTGGTGTGGCTGAAGAGGATGGAGTTCATCCAAAGCTTGATGCTTTGCATTGGTGAGCTCCTAACAAGGCATGTGGCACGAAGCGATGCTGGCTACAGACATAGGTGCCGGAGTCAGATATGGGATGCGCACCTATAGAATTGGGGTCGGTGCTGTAGTATTCAGGACCGACAAGACTGCCTGTGAAAGAGTAGAGGTATGGCCACTGCCAGGAGAAAAGTGGATGGAGGCCCCACAGGCTCAGTACGCAAAGGGGTAGGTCTCAGTAGCAGAAGTTAGACAGGATGGCCATATGGCTCCTAAGGGCCTGAAGGCACTCCAGAGGGAGCAGACCTCAGCAACTATGGCCCAGAGAATTTAGGGACCAGCTTTAGGAAGGGTTCTTAGTTAGAGGTTGCAAACTGAATCAGGTTCTTTGAGTGCCAAATTCTCCCTGGAGTAGGAGTGACCGTATGGTGAACAGTCCCTATTTGATGCTTTGCATTTGTGGTGAGACTTGTCTCTCAACTTTGTTTCTGAATTACACGAAGACGGTAAAGTCAAGTGGGACAAGGACCTAGAGGGAGAGCGGCCTCGTAACTTGCAGCAGGAGTGAGTCACTACCTGGAGTGAGACTTGCCCAATTTCTTGTGTTCAAGAACATATAGCTTTGTTCATCGCTCCTGGATGGCCTTTGGGTGTGTCAGGGAACATTTTGAGCATAACTTGGGAGTCATGCCAAAATTCTTGACAGAATAGGCAGATATGCTGATCCGTTACCAACTGCTGCTTCCTGCAATCACACCACAGTTTGAAGCCTGTGGTCTTCTGGGGTGCATTTCCATTAGCACACTATTTAGAAAACAAGGTTCTTGCAATGGCACAATGTTGCCAATGGCACCACCAATTGCAGTGTGTAAAGAGTTGCTTTAAAAACTTCAAGATCTAGTCTGGAAAGAAGAAAATTCAAAAGGTGAAGAATCTGTGGTTAGAAGTATCCAACAGAAATAAACTATAATATTGTAAGCCGAAGGGTTGCAGGTTAAATCCAAGGCTACTTGAAAGCATATAAAAAGGACCACAGTCCTAATATAGTTTTCACAACGCCATGTTCTTTTGTTGACCTCAATACTTGTTGGCCACAGCAACATTATGTGGAGGCTGTGATACTTTTTATATGTATGTTTTAAATATAGAAGCCTTTTAGACCCAAGAGAAGATTGATACATATATCACATTAAGTCACACCCAATCTGAATTTGTGTAGGACTTGAGACACACCAGTCCACACGGACTATGATGCTTCCATAAACAGTATTTCTGTTTGTAACATGAAAACAGTTGCAATATCCAAGTTATGTAATGTATAATTGAATTTTTCAGGACAGACAGTTTAAATCCAATTTCTCTAAAGATAAATAGCAGACTATCAAATCTGCATTAAATAAACATGGAATGATAACTGTTCCGGATAATTAGGAGTCTCTTTCTTGATCCTAACCTTTGAGGAGGAATATGGGGTAGGGTGGAGACACTAGTGTGCCACAAATCAAAATGACAGCCTTGGTTTAGGCTCTGTAGCACTACTGTGCTCACTTACCAGAATCCTGCTGAGACTAACAGGGTACACCCCTAGTGCCTCTTTGTGTTGAGGTATATATTTTAGGGCTGCAGCACAGTAACATTTGCCAGACTGATATGGTCCACTTTGTGAGGAACATGGGCTGGGCCTTTTGGCTCGTTCACCTTTGTCATAAGACATTAAGAGTGCATCTGTGATGGATTCAAAAGGAGGTGGAGGAAAACTCCTATGGTGGTGGACCATGGAGCTGCTGACTGATGTGACCCGCTCAAGGACTGAGTGACATGTTGTTGTACAATCTGGTGCCATGGACACTCTTCATGCTTGTGGAACGGTATGGATGTTTCATCCTGAGGCCCTGAAGGTACATCAGTTACATACTTGGTTTGGAATGATGGGCCAAGGCTCTTCTTGCTCTGAAGGACTGTGGGATCTCCGAGAGTAGCGGAAGGTGCATCACTCTCCTCACAGAACGCCCTGAACAGCTTCTTGCTTAAGAGTGTGACCTTGTGGAAAAGAGATGGTGCTTTGTGGAGCCAGATGGCCGAGGTGCTAGTGCAGAGGTTCTGGGTGGTGTGTGTTCTGCTGCTACAGTGTGTGTTGGCGAGGTCACAGATGGCTGCCACTTGGATGGTTAACATCAGTATACATACTTCTTCTGTATAGCCTGCGTCTGAGGAGGTGCATCCTGTGCTTGATCCAGCTTTAGCCAGCTCATTAGAGCTTTGTCTATGTGGCCTTACTGACTTGGTACCTGGGACTGATGACCAATCTGGAGGGAAGGGATCATTCATGAAGTGTAGTAAACGCTTGAAGGGACAGGCACTGCTGTGTGCATCACTCTCCCTGACCCAAGTATATTGAGCTATTACCACACTGTACTGGATTGTGTGTTAGGCTGCTGTGATAAATGCACACATCACTTATTCAGGGCAGTTGCTGTCATCGTTGGTCTTGGCAGGACCCACTAAGCTTTGAAGCCCTAGAAAAAAGTGGACTTAACTTTCACTGTCAATTAGGAGTTCTCTCTGCTGATGAGGGCCAATTTTTTTAAGTTCTTGTGTTTATTTCTTAATACCCCTGTAGTCCCTGGAACAAGTAATTCCATCACTTGTGCGCTATTTACTTCAAGCTAATTTGAGAATTTAGACAGTTGGGATTGTTTGGCATACCGTGGTCAAACAGTATGATACTGATATGGGTGGCCTCCCAGTCACAGATTCTTGTTAAGCGCTATACTTTGTTGTCCATGCTAATTATTTCTGTACTAGTTTGAGTAGGAAGGAGGGTGCTGTTGTGTGTGCATAGACCAAGCTCAGGAAAAAGTATTGGGGAGAAGGGAGTCATACTTGGCATGGGATCCCTATTCAAGAACGAAATCAACAAAATCAACAAAACTTCTATAAAGTGGGTTAGGAAGCAGCATTCTTCCCATATTTGCCCTACACAAATCTAGCTGCTACAGAAAATTAATGCACACCATAAATGAAACTGTTTTACTAACATTTTCTATAGTTGGAGGAGATGAATAGCAGGTCAGAAGGGGGTACTAGGCATTTTTATATGTTTTAGTCTTAAACATGAGTACAGCATGATTCTGTGAGGGTTTCAAATGTCTGAACTCTTTGGAGAAAATAAGAAAAGTGAGGAATGGCTCATCTCTGCCCTGTGCACATGATCGATAAGGATTATGGGGAAAACAGTGCAATAAGCAGAGCCAGCTAAAACATGACCATTTTGCATATGTGTTGTCAAATTAATCCTGTCTCAGTTAATTATAGGTAAAAGTTAATGCACTTTAGTTCCATGCATGAAGTGTACTACACCCTTAATCTTCTACAGAGGATGTATCTGTGGGCATTAAAAAGGCATAGGGCTGATGAGGCAGACTTTATGCTTCATGCCTGGCTCAGGTCGGGTATTTGGGCCACTGGGGAGGAGGTTGTTGGCACTGTGGAAAGACTTGTTGAAGTGCCAATTCAGGGTGATTTTATAGTGTTGGTGGAGGGTTTGAAGTATGAGATACTCAAGTCAATTTGCATTTCTGATGTTCCCCTTAGCTAAAGATTGGATAACCAGACAGCACAGGGGTGCCACTGGCAAAGGACTAGTAAGTTGACTAAACCAATTGGAGTGAATTTCAGGCTGAGTACCTTAAAGTGGTTCACCATGCCTTGCATCCAAAATATATTGCAGCACCATTTATTTCCTTTCTATTAAGCAACGTTTTCTTGAGTGAGAAGGCAAAAGTATTTGAGTGACTATGCCATATTTGCATTTAGGAAGATGAACCTCATTGGTGTCATTGAGGATGCTGTGGTTGGAGGTTAGTTAGTGCTATGGTTGAGGTTTAACTGCAAATACAGTTGCTTCCTGTATGTATTTTGAACATAAAACATTTAAAAATGTTATGAATTCTAGTACATCATTGCTTACCTAAAAGTGCAGGTTTTCAGTGTCACTGGTATCTTGCATATATTAATATCCTTTTTTGAATATTTGATTGCAGTTAAGCTGGGAAGCCCTAAAGTGCTTTCAGATAGTTAGACCTTGGTGCTGAGATCATTTTAGCTTCTTCGTATGTGAAAGGGTATTTAGCAGAGAAAATGAAGAGGAGCTACAAATCATAGGATCCCTATCTCATCTCAAAAATGTTAAGTTGAAAGCCACCCTCATCTTCCTGTGCACTCCTTAGTATTTTCTATAAGAAGAAATATGGCTCTTATACGAGAATATGCTGCAATGAGGATTAATTATAAAACAATTTAGGACAGTTGTCAGGTTTTTCTGCCTATGCAATTTCAAAATTGTTAATTTTAACCTTATTGCTTTACAAAAATTTTCTTTTTTTAAGAAAGAAGTTATCTGTTACATTCACTTAAAAGAGATTCAAAGGTTCTATTTGCTTGTGTGTTTGTTGGTGGTCTGGTATTTAAAATACAATTTTGTGAAAGTCATTATACTTGTGCCGGGCCCTCTATCAATCATGTTTCCATCTGATTCACTCATTTTATTTCCATTTTGCTTAACGTAACTGGCACACACATTTAGCCCATCATCAGACAGCTCATGAGAAGCAATAAGAATATAACTCTTTTTAAAAGGTTTTAAAGCAAACATATGTCCTTTCAAAATGTACACCACTTTAAAACACTATTTTAAGAAAGCAATAATAGGAAATATAGAATGCATACAGTAAGCTTTAGAAATACCTTTATGAATTCCAAGTGTGGATTTCTCTTACCTTACTTAGCTGTTCTGCAAAATGTATAGCTGTTTTTGTGTGGAGTGTTATAGGTCCTGTTCTTACTCTAGAGACACCATCAGCTAACGCCATAAATATTATTAGCTATGAAGGACAGAATAATAGTTAGTTATTTTTCTACACTTTAAACTAATAAGACTAGAAACGTTTAAAATTAAATGTCCATCCAGTCCAACATCTTCACCTGGTCCTGCAGAAATTCATCCACACATCCACCATGCCTTAAATTTCTAAGCAACATGTCTGCAGCATCCACTGCAACCTTCTCTGCAGAAACACCTGTGACAATTACAAAAAAGATAAGATCATAGGACTGAGGTATTTGTTCCATTACTCCTTTACATTTTAGTTTTGTGGCTCGTAATCCAAGAAACCAATACAATTAGCATATTAAAATAAACATGAACACATAAATCCGCTTAAAGGGAAAACAAGTCTTGTTACTTGTCAGCATGCATCATTGCCCCTTATCCTCTTTATAAACGAACCCCTGCTAGATCAAATAACCTTGATTTCCTTCTCATAACCAATGTATAAAAAAGTGGTACCTGGAGACAAATCAGCAGTGGTAGATAGTTTGGAATGTATGTACAACTTAGGTATATGAAGTATTATATGTTCTCAAATTACCAGCTAGGGGTAATAGCGACATTATTCTGCAAGTAATAGTAGTAAATTTCCATCTACTTTAATCTGGCCTTCTGACCACACATACACACCTCTCTAACTGGACACTTGATCCATAACTCATACTCTTTAATGTCAATCTCAAAACGTACTGATTGCTAAAGATGTTCTAACTGGATACGAAAAAGCCCGCTTCTTTGGGGGAAAGAGGTTTATGATGTTTGAAACATAGGAAACACACATTCGAACTCAGATTGGCAGAAAGCTGGCTTCTCTTGCACAGATTTCGGTGTGATTAATGGACAGGGAATTATAATTTGAGAAGGCCTGGAATAAGTATTTTGAAACGCTAGAATTATTCTTCTCACTGATGTAATAAGGCAATGTATGACACAAATATTTATGTGGCTCTTCTGGGTCTTGGTGTGTGCTCGACTGTAGTTTGTTGCACGTTTATGTTTGTCAGAAATGCATTCTCTAAAATAACTTCCATCAGAATGCCTTTCTAAAAATAACATAAGGGCGCAGCCAATAAGAAAGCCAAAACAAACTTGAAGTTACTAGGTCAAGCGAGATCGCGCTGGGAAACTAGAGAAAAAGTAGTCCACGAGCCGGACGGAAAACAGCGAGCCTTGTATGTTTTCTGTACTTGGTCGATGCGCTCGAGGAGGGCTATCCACTGGAAACTGCATGACGTATGCGTGCCTTCCACTAATGAAATCAAGCCGATTCTAACAGGCAAGCCCACGAGCCAATGAAAGACACGGACGTGAACAGGGCTCCAAACCCTTTTTAATTCCTAAATCGTCTTGCTTAGCAAAACGCATGCGCAAGCGCATGCGACGCAGGCTCGACCCTAAAAAAGAAACATCATTAGAGTGTATGTTTTCACTTTGGTGCCATGGCAGAGAGAGTCTATATTTCATGTATTTTTTTTATTTTATTTTATTTTTTATCATGTGCTATTTTTAGAGTCAACAAGAATTATAGAGTAATTTGGTAGCTGATAATTTATATCACCAGCACTCACTAACTGGCTTCAGGTGTAAGTAATACATCCATACTGGTATAGGGTTAGAAGCAAATTATAATCTGTTGTCAGGGTAACTTTTGCCCTAATGGCGGCTTCTTTTGAGAACACTGGAAAGAGTATTTGACCCAGGATGCCAATGTCAAGTTCTTTTCACTCCCAATGTTTTATTGTTTGTCAGTTTACAAAAGATTTGTCTTTTGCAAGAAGTCTTGAGATACGTTTGCTATTTCGATGGCAAATTAATTTGTGTTGTTCTGGAGAGGGAGCCACTCAGAAAAAAATACCCCTTCTTAACTCTAGGACTGGTAGTGATGTTCTTCCTCTTCCTTCACAATCCATTAAATGCCCTCATTTATGAGGGTTGACCCAAGAATGTATTACCTAACAAAACGAAGGCAGCACAACTGTACTTCCAGCAGGCTTGAATCCCAGCATGTCTGCTTGACTACACCCCCTTCCTATTCTGGCTCTCCTAGAAATGCGATAGGCAGGCAATACAGAGCAGAAGGTTAGCAGGGGACAGAACAAAGTGTCTTCAAAGGATATTACTTACCTGTAAAAATCTATTTGCTGCTTGCAGTTTTGTAGAGTAGGTTCCTGCCATCCAGTGTTAGATTCAAAATATTAAAACTTGTTTTTCTTAAAATCCTTGTTTCGATTATGTATCAAATGACTCTTGATCACTTCCCTGAAACCCACAATGCACAACAAACCAGTCTCTAACTTACATTTTTCCCCCATCGAAATAGGAGTTTGAGTTTCTTAAGAATATTTGCACAATCTCTATAATAAAGAGACATTCATGCCCCGTGGAAGTGAGAGGGTTGCATATACATCGTTGTAAGCTTCAAATTGTTTGTTATGGCTAAGTAAAGTTGTTTTCTGGCAGCAAGTGTTATGGATCTCTTGCTGTGCAGGGATTGCAAAGCAGTACCAGTTTCCGGTGAAGCTAGAAGATGAAGCAACATCTTTGAAACCGTCTCATCAACTTGTGCCTTTTTTACGGCTTCTACAGCCATGCAACAATATTGTGACTAAGCAGACTGAGTTGCATGCAGCTGGTCTAGAAGCATCAACTAAAACAATGTTTCCCAAAAAGCCATTATGGCCCTTATCGTGTGAGAACATGCACTAGGCATATCTAAATATGTTAATTTTGGTCTTCACAACGAATCTAAATACATCAAACAATTCATCTAACAAGACTTGCGTTGGGAATGCTTTGCTTTGATGTGAGTACATAAAGGCAGTAACACGTGTTTTTATTTCCCGATAGACTTAGGTTGATCAATTTATAGTGCGTGAGTGTTCTTTTAACAACACGTGATCAAAGGGATATGGGTCTGGAGAACAATATAACAGACTGGAAGGGCTCTTGCTGTTGTACCCAGCGTACGATTAACTCCTGAAACAGAAAGTAATAAGAGGCAAGTCCACTGGAAAGAGCTAACCTGAAAAGTCTCTAGGGAGAACAGATTTGCGAACGTCAGATAGGATTGTTACTTTTGAGTGGAACATTTAAGGTAAGAACATGGTGTGGCCATCACCTAGCTAAAGATGCACACACATTACTACCGGAGACTGCATATAATGGAACTGCCACTGTCTACGATGTGTTCTTGTCTGTTTTTGAAAAAGCAGTAAAATATACGGATAAAGATCTGTGAATTAGTAAAAAAAAAAAAAGTCTGCAGTTTAATCGACTGATTGATATAGATTAGAGAACAATTTTGGAAGAAAAAGTGGATAAACAACCAAAGCTACTAATAAGGCCTGTTCGAAGAAAAGCTCTGCTCTCTTGCATAGTGTAGTTTTCAAAAATGGGATCCCGTCAATTGGGTAAGTACAAAGTGTATTTATCAAGGTGGTGACTGAAGCACCCTGGGTGGGATAATCCTCGTGGTCTGCTGTAAATTCCTTTTTAACAGCTATTTGACAAATAAATGCAAGTCTCCTGTTTTGCAACTATGCTGCAAAGACTTCCAAGGGAACTTGTATCAACACGTAAGCAAAGCCTGACATTTGTAAGGTCAACATATATTTAATGATTTATTGGACCCGTGACAGACATCTATGTAGACACAGTAGTTCACAAAATGCTTCCACACAGCTGCACAACATGTTCTGGTAGTGTGTTGCCATGCTTCTCTAAGAATAAGAAGAGGGGGCTGCAAATACTTAGATGTTTACATTACAATAGCCAAATAACTACATTAAATGACTGAGGATTTGGATGTTATGCTGACTGGAAGTATGGACATCTCCAACAGAAAGGATAACACAGTTGACAGGTCCATGTTGGAACTATGGAGAATACGGATATCAGGGTTTGGAACATCTTGCATTTGACTCATTGAGGAAAAGCTAAAGTGGAAACTTCATGAACATGTCCCTAGCCATTCTATCCAACAAGCATGCATAAAAACTGGGGTTGTGGTTGGTTCAAATAGATTTTCATGTAGGTCACCACACCTGTGAAAGAATTTGTACAGAATACTAGTTTTAATCTTCCATTTGTGTGCTTCCTGTTGATTTCTACATCTGTGGTCTGAAAATTCAATGTCCGTTCTCAGACGTTTCCCACCAGAGGTCTGGTGAGTATGCCATCTTAGTCAAGTAAAGAGGATGTGTGCCTCTCAGTTCTATGTAATACATCACTGTCATACTGTATACTTTGTGGTTCAGTGACTGG
Source organism: Pleurodeles waltl (assembly GCF_031143425.1). NCBI lineage: Eukaryota > Metazoa > Chordata > Amphibia > Caudata > Salamandridae > Pleurodeles > Pleurodeles waltl. The sequence goes on along the minus strand of NC_090443.1, from coordinate 609,166,833 downwards.
TGGCCAACCATGAGCGCCACAGAGAACTACTGCAGTTAACTAAGCTCAAGTAAACTGATATGTTGAAGTAGTACATCTGCTGGCAACATACCCTATATTGTCATTCCTTTCATGTGAGGTCCCTCCTCAAATGGAGGTGTATTTGTTTCAAAGCTCACTTGTTACTTTTGCTTGCGGATCTTCAAAACGTCTGCTCAGTAAAAGATTGTATTTGTTCCTTCACTGAAGATATGCCCTGTGAAAAAATAACCCAAGGGACCAGGCGTATGCTGGGTTTCATTAATGGTGATGTAATGGAACCAGAATATTCAATGGTACAAAGTTAGTTGGTGAATGAGTAGTTAGAGACAGCAAATGGAGTGTAGGAGCCACGGACAAAGGGGACTATTTGCAACTATTTGAAGGTGATATGACCACCTACAAGGAATAAAGAACCAGTGAGTAAGAAACTTTGGACTGTGCCTATTTCTGTATTCAAATCTAACTGTGTACAAAGCATTTCTGTGATTCCAAACCCTCCAGTTTGGTAAAAAAAAAAGAAAAAAAAAAAACGAGTTTGAGATTACAAAACGATTTTGAGATTTAGAAAAGTTTTTCAAACTTGGGTTTAGGAATGATCACTAAATTGCATAAACCACGTGGATTGCCGAACCTTTGAGATATGGAAAGCTTTGCATTAATGGTTTCTGGTCATGTCATAGACCAAGTTGGGGCGGTAATAGAGTCCCATATGGAAAGGGCTCCCCTTTCAGCAAACTTCACACCTGGGAATCAGAATGGCAACTTAATGGGAGTAGGCAGTTTTTCAAAATGTTTTTTTTGTTAAAGCAGCCATTAAGGATATAGGCCTGCTTAAAAAACATATTCTGAAACATAATGACATGCATGATGGAGTGCTGACCCCTGAAGGCCAACAATCCTGTCACTGCAGCCAACCATGAGGTGAGGGAGGGGTCGCAAACTGCGACATAACTAATGAATAATAAGTAGGTTGTTCTGCAACACCCTGCGATTACCTATTTTCCAAACCAAGCCACTGATACATAGTTTGGTTTCCAAAATGAAACTGTTTGCAAAACGCCTGTGTACAATATGCAACCATTTTCTGTGACCAGCATGTAAGTACATCCGGTCTTAGATTCTCTCCCTTGACAGCTGCTGAGATCACCAGCTTGCCAAAGACACCTGTAGAGGTCACATTTTTAAACATCAATTTAGACCAACAAAACGCATGATTATATAGTTCCCAACAGTTTCACCAACCTCCTCACTGTCAGCAGTTGAGATGCCTGCCAAAGAGGAATCAATTTCTAAAATGCCAAAACCCTCTCTGTAGTTTGATGCACTTTTGCGGCCCCTAATGCGAGTTTGCATCACGGAAAATCAGGGACACAAAGTATCCCCAGATCTGATTTCTTCACATTTACCAAGCAAGGATCCAGGTAGGGGTAGGCATAACTACAATTGAGATGCAGGTGTGCTGTCAAACAACTAGACATTTGTTAATAATTTGTGGAACTGAATTTATGCGGGAAGCGGGCCATTTAAATTCATAACGTTTACTACACAACACAAACCTTAGGTGTTCTGGAAAGGCTGGATCTATTGGTGCATGGAACTATGAATCCTTCAAGTCCAATGTACACAAGATGTACCCTTCCTGGAGCAATGGGATAACCCTCTAATAAATTGTCAACTTAATATGCAATGTCGAGACATATCGATTCGGAAATATCAAGGCCAGGACTGACTCAAGTGTGCTGCTCTTCTTTGGAATGGAGACAGAGATAAAAAATACTGCTCTTTTTAACTCCAGTGATAGTAATTCCTCTACTGCATCTTTAGCTAGCACTTACTGTGAGAGAAGAGGCTGATTATTCCTAATTGTTCTTTTTTTTGTGGGCATGTTATGTTGAGGCAATTTGTCAAATTCTATGCAGTGACTGCCCTTGTCCAAAACATTCAGGCATGTGCGACTCCTAAGCAGTAGGCAAATGTTAATAAGGGCAGAAGAGGCATGTAACGTATCTGAAGTGCAACATGCATTCAAGATGTTCTGTATAATTTCCTATATTCTCTTCCACTGTGGCCTAGGTATACATGAAGGATGTTATCCATTTATTTCCATTGATGCCTTTTTTACCAACATAAGGCTTGTGAAGTAGCGAGGCAACAGTTCATCACCATACTAGCAGCTAAGTCCTTCACCAGATACATCTAAGTTGCTTACCTTCAAGATGCAGGCCTTAGGCAACTCCCTGAAAAGAAAGCCATCTTTACTGCAGTACAGGGAGTGCAGAATTATTAGGCAAATGAGTATTTTGACCACATCATCCTCTTTATGCATGTTGTCTTACTCCAAGCTGTATAGGCTCGAAAGCCTACTACCAATTAAGCATATTAGGTGATGTGCATCTCTGTAATGAGAAGGGGTGTGGTCTAATGACATCAACACCCTATATCAGGTGTGCATAATTATTAGGCAACTTCCTTTCCTTTGGCAAAATGGGTCAAAAGAAGGACTTGACAGGCTCAGAAAAGTCAAAAATAGTGAGATATCTTGCAGAGGGATGCAGCACTCTTAAAATTGCAAAGCTTCTGAAGCGTGATCATCGAACAATCAAGCGTTTCATTCAAAATAGTCAACAGGGTCGCAAGAAGCGTGTGGAAAAACCAAGGCACAAAATAACTGCCCATGAACTGAGAAAAGTCAAGCGTGCAGCTGCCACGATGCCACTTGCCACCAGTTTGGCCGTATTTCAGAGCTGCAACATCACTGGAGTGCCCAAAAGCACAAGGTGTGCAATACTCAGAGACATGGCCAAGGTAAGAAAGGCTGAAAGACGACCACCACTGAACAAGACACACAAGCTGAAACGTCAAGACTGGGCCAAGAAATATCTCAAGACTGATTTTTCTAAGGTTTTATGGACTGATGAAATGAGAGTGAGTCTTGATGGGCCAGATGGATGGGCCCGTGGCTGGATTGGTAAAGGGCAGAGAGCTCCAGTCCGACTCAGACGCCAGCAAGGTGGAGGTGGAGTACTGGTTTGGGCTGGTATCATCAAAGATGAGCTTGTGGGGCCTTTTCGGGTTGAGGATGGAGTCAAGCTCAACTCCCAGTCCTACTGCCAGTTCCTGGAAGACACCTTCTTCAAGCAGTGGTACAGGAAGAAGTCTGCATCCTTCAAGAAAAACATGATTTTCATGCAGGACAATGCTCCATCACACGCGTCCAAGTAATCCACAGCGTGGCTGGCAAGAAAGGGTATAAAAGAAGGAAATCTAATGACATGGCCTCCTTGTTCACCTGATCTGAACCCCATTGAGAACCTGTGGTCCATCATCAAATGTGAGATTTACAAGGAGGGAAAACAGTACACCTCTCTGAACAGTGTCTGGGAGGCTGTGGTTGCTGCTGCACGCAATGTTGATGGTGAACAGATCAAAACACTGACAGAATCCATGGATGGCAGGCTTTTGAGTGTCCTTGCAAAGAAAGGTGGCTATATTGGTCACTGATTTGTTTTTGTTTTGTTTTTGAATGTCAGAAATGTATATTTGTGAATGTTGAGATGTTATATTGGTTTCACTGGTAATAATAAATAATTGAAATGGGTATATATTTTTTTTTGTTAAGTTGCCTAATAATTATGCACAGTAATAGTCACCTGCACACACAGATATCCCCCTAACATAGCAAAAACTAAAAACAAACTAAAAACTACTTCCAAAAATATTCAGCTTTGATATTAATGAGTTTTTTGGGTTCATTGAGAACATGGTTGTTGTTCAATAATAAAATTAATCCTCAAAAATACAACTTGCCTAATAATTCTGCACTCCCTGTATGTACCAATGCTGAATCTGGTTGGACATGACCCCTAATATAAAATGGATCTTAATTAACTGCTTCTAAATTTCTTTCAACTCTGGGAGTGGTTACAATGGTTGTTTTCTGTCATAATCTTGACTGTATTTACATAGGAAAATATTGGTTTCTTTCTTAAGTTCTTGGTATTGCCACCATCAAGAAACCATCTTCCACTTCATCTACATAAAAGGCAACACCATTCTAGAATACAATTGTCTGTTTTACCTCATTGTAGGAGGCATTGTTGGGAAAACATTAACTGAATATGTATCCAGAGTTGCCTCATTAGTTTCCACTGGCTATTTACTCCAGACACCCATTCTTTTCATGCTCTTGCTGTTCTTCCTGCTCAGCTTTCAGATGGAGTTCCTCCTCCTTAAAGGATAACTTCAGGTTCCTCCACAATTGTTTTCTTTGAAGGAAAAGACTGTGGCAGAAATGGTGGATTTGTGCCATTAAACGCACAAATCTTGTGGTCTCTGTGATTCATTTCAGTCTTTCATCTTCTCTTACCGATAACCGAAATGTACCTGAAGCCCAAGACTCTGAATAGCTTGTTTTATGTTTTCAGAGTCAAGTCTTCCTCCAGTGTCTTTTAAGTCAAAGTTCTTCGATCCAAAAGAACAGAAGTTGATCATCCTCTCCATGTTATTCTTCCATATGCATTTTAGTCTCTTTGCGAGGATGCTATATTTCTTGCACTCAGTTATCTATTTGATGTAGATCATCCTCAAGGAGTTTTTTAAAGTCAATACACATGTAGGGGCCAATCTCAATGCAGCCTTACTGTCATCTTTTCAATGTCGATAACAAACGTTTTGAATCTGAGTGGTATGCAACGTTTGTTGTGAAGTTGATGGGTTCAACAAACATGTTTTATGTGTGATCTGGGTACAACACCTGTCCCGGTCAGTTCAGGTTTCTGTGTAGTTCCCGGAACACACTGTTTCAGATCAGACTCCTCATGGTGCAGACTTAATTACTAAAGGCAGCTCATTACTGTCTACTTTTCTCCTTGTTTTGGCGCTTTATCATACTGATCTAAGCTCTATGCAGTGACTTGGTACAGTCCTTAGGACAATCTGAGCATAGTGTGCCCACCACCTATGCCTTTGGAACGTGTTTCCTTCCACAAAAATTTTATTCAAGTGAAGCATTTATCTTAAACAAAGGTTACAGACCTTACTGAAGGTTGGAACAAGTGAAGGGAGAGTTGAAAGAAGGAAAACACCTGAACTTGAGTATTCCTATGTTCAGTCATCACACTAGAACTTTTCATGTGACCTCAATGGATTGGGCTGAAAACTTGCATTTAGTGTTAATGTAGTTTACTGTTAACCGTAGCCTTTTCACTTGTCTGTGTGTGTTTCAAGGGATGTTATCACTAACTACTCAAGTCTAGATGTATATCAAAAACCAAACTAAGACTGAAAAAAAGTGAAATATTTTGAACCCAACACCTGATGGAGGGAAAGCACACAGTATATGATCTATAACAACACATGATGCAAACCTAACAGTCCTGGAGCTAATAAAGTGAGTGAATTGCTGTCTACAATCCCCCTTTCTTTCCCTATATACACTTTTCTTATATATGGGAAATATTCCAAGCATATGCACTGGGCAGGTCTGCTCCAGCAGGAATTCAGTTAAAGACGTTCCTTAGCATGACTTAAAGACAGCATCAAAGTGTACTCTAACTTTTTGAACAAGGGTTGCACACTGACATGCAATGCAGCTCCCTATTAAATAACAGTCAGTTAAAAATGTATCTCTGAAAAGTCAGGGGTGTGTCTTTGACCATAAGCAGTCATTGTGAGGCACGTACAGTGAGCAGGCCTATAAAACGCAAGAAAACAAAAACCAATGTAGCATTAGCATGGATACCCGGAACACGTTAAAGAACCATCAATAATATGTAAAAATGATCTTGCCCAATGATCAACAGGTATACGCTTTTCTCTGATAAGTGTTACCACACAAGACCATTCCTAACGTCTATGATGAAAAGAAAGGAGCACTGACTTTCAGTTTTGAATCTAACCAAGTGACAGCAACTTCCTCCTGCCAGCTAAAGCATGATGCGTGCCTGTCTTTTTCACAATGCTTCATCAAATAAGATAAGAGTAAAACCATGTTACGCTGGATAAGCAAAATGCAGGCATTCCTTTCACTACATGATATACGTTTTGTTTGGAAGCAGCCAACAATAGTCTCGTCATAATTTTACACAAGTTTCAAACAGCAAGCTACTGGGCATTGAGGAAAACTCCAACATCACATTTAACTCTTATTCTTACCTCTTTTGCCTAGTGCCGATCCAGCAAAAATACAACCTGTGGAGGTCTCAGCAAAAAGTCTATAAAGAAACCATGTTTACACATCAATAAAAGCAGTTATTTTTCATTTTCCCCACATACAGATTTAGATTTTCACACAAGAAAAAGAGTACATTTGCGATCTATGAATACACACACACAAATACAGATATACCAACAACCTCTACACACTCACACAGATATATATATATATTTTTTTTTATATATATATATAAGGTCCCGTGACTCGAAAAGACTTCTTCGAAGAAAAACAACTTGTAACACTCCGAGCCCAACACTAGATGGCAGGAACTGTGCATAACGTGTATCTGCAGCTACACATGCCAACGAACATATATATTATACACACACACATTAAACCAAAAACACACAAATTTACCAGTTATAGTTAACTGAAGTAATTATAACTTGCGCCATGAACTATAATGCGCGTCCACACCATGCAGTGTTATAATAACTTACATAATTTCAGATGTCATGAGTGGAATTATCAATGCTATCACTGAACAAGTCACCGATGATGTAATATGTGAGGGTATAAGAAGTGCATGGCGAGAGAGACAGAGTGAGAGAGAATGCATTACAGGTAACCTTATAATTGTAATATAGTCTTATACATATTACACAAGTTACCCATTATGTATCTTTTATAATTTGTGTCTATTTTGGTGCAATTAACCTGAAAATGCAAAGGATTACTGAAAGCAGAAAGTGAAATGCTAGACTATACTGTGTGATGTCTATTATAAAAAATAATAAAAAACATATTTAATTATGCAGTTAAGACTAGAGTTTCGGAGACTGCTTTATCTTTATCAAAAAACACATTTGGCATGTGGCTTGCTATACAACATTGTACCCCTGTTGCATTTAGAATATTCAGGTTTCATGAACAAGCTGGGGCCAAAACAACAAGTAATGGTTAAGCTGATACATTTTTTAAGCTGTTCCCGTAAAGCTCAACTATAATGGGCCTTTATGCAATTAGAATGGCCACGTTTTGCTTATTTTCCCAAAATAGTTGCAAATTAAATAACGGGCAATGGTGAAGCTCTATAGTGTGGCTCAGGATTGTAATTATCACAGTGCAGTCACAAATGCACTGCCATGAAAAGAGAATTAGCTGGAAAGAAGAAAATCTAATTAAATCTAGACCTTCATTGGGCCCATGACCAAGATGGCGACAGTGTCAGCCGCTCACTGAACAAGTTCCGCTCCCAGGCCGATTCAAATCGTTCTAAATTGCGCCAATGAAGTAGTGGCTGTCAGTATTCACCTACACATGCCCTGTAATCCTGGGGGACCGACTGAGATTGCCAGAGGGAATAGGCGACAGAACGAAGAAGGCAAGAGAGCCGCAGCAAACTCCACTGCATCTGCGCGGGGTGCACTGCAGAGGTCGGGGCAGTTGGGCCTAAGGGGCACCCAGGCCTTTGAATACCCAAAAGAGCCGACAAACAAGCCTAAGATTCTGCTGCAAGGACTGAGAGGTAGTCCGACTGAGCCGGGGCTTCTACCCTTGCCTCTCTACAACTGGGCCCTGCCAAGGGTCGTGCCTTGGATTCTGGGCTGAGGCGCGGTCGTAGTCGGGACTTGCACACTAGGGGCCAGATGTATCAAAGGGTTTTACCCATTCTGTGACTATGGGAAAATGTGTTCGTACATATGGCCCTAGGTGTAGCACCTCGCCAGAGTCACTGACTGGGCCCAAGTCGATGCTGCACAGACACCGGTAAGGACTTACACCCTCACGCTGACGTGACTTTAGACATTTTGCTGGAAGCCAACTCCTTGTTACACATTCTGGGAAGGGACTTCAATGATCTTATGGCAGTGGAACTGGATAGGAGAGAAAATGTATTTCACAGCTATTTGATTTGTTAGACCTTTGCCCACCAAAACATGTTTTTTTTGTTTCTTACATGGACTGGTGCTGCTCGTTCCTGCAGACTGCCTAAGAAAACCTACATTGTGAAGCTGAAGTAAGTTGAAACACAGCTCCCTGAGCACAGTCGTTGTATGCCTTATCGAGTGGCAGATTATTTCACCATCTGCTGCTGGCACACAAGCTGTTTGGGCTCACATGCATGAACCTCGTACATGCTGAGTCAAGGGCAATGTGACTTCACAAGTCATTTGTAATAACGTTCGATAAAAAGGCTAGATGCCCTATTTTCTTAATGCATGCACGTTCTCATGTTGTTAAAACACCAGTAGTAAAATAAAACAGTATGTTATAGAGAGAATAAATCTCCTTACACATTATGTGTACCTATAAATAAATAAATATATATTACAGAGCTGCTGTTGTGCCGTTGCAGTTAAGATTGACACCTCTTATCTCCCCCAGACCAGTCTACACCAAACTTGAGGGGAAAATGTTTAGTGGTACAGGTAAAAGTGTGTTACATTTGGTACAGATTGGTCAAACTATTCAAGTTGTAAGGCGCCCCCCCCCCCCAAACTGTGTTTTCTATTACCAATAAAATAGGATTTCCTATACGATATTTTTCTGTGGGTTTTACTCCGAAAATGAGACACAAATGGTCACCAAATTTTAATAGGACAGCAGTGTTTTCATCACTTGGTGCGTTTTCTTGGTTTAGTGAAAAGCATTTCAGTTATTTTGGAGATATAAGGACTGCCCAGCATGCATGTCAAAGTATACATGTTCTACAAATAGTCTGCATACTCACTGTCCGTGGGCGAAATGAACACAGTGCATCCAGAATAAGGATATTTTGAACAGAAAGATTATTAATAAAGTACAAAAATAGAAAGATGTAAAAAGTTACCCCCAAAGCATTTCGGCTTATAAAAAGGTGCAAGGAACACAAACCGACACCTAAAGTTTAGTATCCAGATCATTAATAATTTTGCAGGCTGAAAAAACCTTCCTTAGCCTTTTTCCAACACTTTCTTGAAATAAATACCACTTAAAGTGAATTAAATGCACATGCAAACGAACTTGTTGTCTTACATTATTCCATTTCCGTTTCCAAAAGATTGATCTTTAGGTTCTTGAAGCGGCTGTACATTCACATATATATCTTTAATTTCTCTTCTGATGCACCTAACTGCAGCTGTTGCCATGTCTTTTGCTATCTAGCATTTTGCAAAGAGAATACAAAGTGTTAAAACCACATGGCATCTTATTGCCTGCATATGCAAACATTTGATGAAAACACTGTCTACTTAAAAATAATATAGTGTTCCTACAGTGTGAACCGTGAGTTTTTACTTCAACGTATAGACATTATTGAACCTTCAAGGCACTTATATACTATAAAAATACTTACTTTATATGGCAACACACCAGCAACAAATGCTCTTCCATATATTTTTGTCACAGTGCCTCGTTCAGTTAAATTTATTGGGGTCAACTTCTTGACGGGTGACGTTCTGACTATAACTTCCCCACCACCTCTAGGATAATAGCCTCTGTAAAGTTAAAGAAATACCATTAGGCTCCAAGAAAGTATGCAAAAACTACAACTGTCTGGAGACAATACTGCGTTGTGCAATATGTTTTTTATTTATTTGACCACATTTAACATTTGATCTCAAATATCTTCAATTTGAGCACAACTTGCGTACCTCAAAGAGTGCTTGGTTAAATGAAAGGCAATGCAGCAGTGCCGTCACATTATTACTGGCCATGAAGAAACGTACACATAGGTTGCTCCTACCAAACACTTTAGCTAAGTCCTATCTGAAACAGTGATGCAGGACTCATTTTTAATTTCAGTAGCACTCGTTTTGCACATTGTAGCTGAAAATTTCAGACATTACTCATGTAGTCTTTCCAATGTCTTCTGTGTGTAGACAGCATGTTGCCTGTACCTGAACGTTCTCCATGAATTCTCTCTGACAGACTGGATGCATTCAAGTGTGCCTTACCCAGTGTCCAAATACCAAGAATGACAGCTGGACTGGTGCACCTGTGATCAGTTCTTCCTAATCTACACTGGATTTCAAATTTGTTTGATCTGGATACACGTGTAATGTGCATGCCTTCCTCTGTTACAGTACTATATAACATAGGGCCTGAAGAGTCAATTCTAATTAAAGTTTTCAAGATAAACAATTCTGGACAGAAACTCTAAATGGATTTAACTGTTTAGAGATAGAGTAATGCATAAACCTTTTTCCACTTAACGGAGTAACTGACATGAGTAATAGTTATTAAGCTTCCCGCAGGAGGTAGATGAACTAAGGTGCCAGATCAGGAGGTTCAACTGTGTGGATTCTGGGTGTGTGCGCTGACCTTGATGCGGAGTGAGACAATTTGGCCTGAGTGGAAGGTTCTTGTGGGAACTGACTGATCCCACATAACACCCTGCGGAAGAGTAAGAGAAATATTTTGATCTTTCATATACTGAAGAATCTATGTAGAGGAGACCCCTTTTTTTTTTTTTTAGAAAGAAGCCATCACACACATTTTGTGGCACAATTCTCCTCACCTGGGACATAACATTAGTCGTGATGGGCTAAACGACAAAGTAGGAGCTCTGGATATTATACTTAGAATTGTTGCTAGATCAAAACAGATGAAGTAAAATTGTCTCGCATGTCAACTGAATTCATCTTTATCTCTGGCAAATCTTGCAAAATTAAAAATACATAGTGAGATGGCAACGGGGTTGTAATGACCCTCCAACCAGAAATACTATTCAATCAGCATTTTGATGCCAGTCATACGTGGCCAAATGGGTCAACAGCCTTCGCCAGGACTGTCAGAGCCCCACAGAGTCCTACACCTATACTATGTCAGTTGTATTCATGGAAGGGCAATTAAGAAAAACAAAAAACATGCAGTAGATACTGGCCTTGTATCTTTGTCGTCACGGGAATTATCCTGCTTTTTGTAGGCTCTTAAAAACAGGAAAAGAAGAAGGGGAACATCTTTTGTAGTCACACAGTTCTCAAGGGATGTATGTTTAATTTGCTGCACATGCCCTTCTCTTCCTCCAAAGATTGACTGCCCTCTTCAGGAGGAATAAATACCAGGCCTTTGCCTAGGTTGGGAGTACTAGTGTAATGGACATCTACCTCTTCTATCGGGACTAAGAGGGAGAAGTGGAAAAGTGTAGGCAAATATTCCTAACCATTTCATCCACAGTGCATTGCCCATGTACTGCGGGTGCAGCTACCAGGAGGCAATGTTTTGGTATTCTTCTTTTCCAGGAGTGGCACACAGGACTAGTGTTGATGTTTCCCACCACTAAACGTACTTCTGAACAACCTGTGGGTGGTATTCCCACTTGTGAACTTTTTCACGTGTCCTGCTGAGGAGGTCCACAAAGTAACTGTCCACTCCTGGCAAATACTCTAGCAACAAATGAAGGTTGTTGCGGGTTACCAGTGCCAAATCTCCTGTGCAGAGAACTCAGGGGAGAGTGGGTGCCACTGCAGCTACTGGGTGTAGATTATTTGTGTCATGTTGTCTGTCTTTATTACCACTGTCTTACCCCAAACAAGTGGAGGGAATTCTTTTGCAGCTAGTCTGATAACTACAAGCTCCAGGTACTTTATATAGTGCCTTTGGTGGTGAGCAGTTGAGGTGCCTAGTATTGTTACCTAAAGTAGCTCTCTCAAACCAGGCATGTGCTACAATCATTATGCCTGAAGCCATTTTCTCCAAAACGTCATCACTGTTTGAACAGTGGTGTGCCTAAAAAACAGACAGCAGGTATTGGAATGCCATCACCTCTGCTTTTCCTGTTACCACATTTAGAGTTGAGAAGGGCTGGACTTATTGTGAATGAAGAAGCAACTTTTTCACACTGATGGTGAAAACTAGACTGGGAAGTGGGAACACACAGCAAAGGAGTGGGTCGGGGTACAAGTCTCTGTGGATGACCCTCAGTGTCATAGGAGGAGGTCGTGGGCCATAAATACTATAATGGTGAGAGATAAGGAACCCAAGCCACCTAGACAGGGCCGTATGGACCGCTACACGAAGGTGGTGACCCCCTCCCTCCCCCCCACCCACCGGCTATTTGTTGGCAATTAAGTCCTCTAGGGAGGTACTGGAGGGACACGTGGGAGAAGTATAATCAGAGGTATCCCTCCAGTGCCAAGATTTGGTAGAAAGGGTCACCTCAGCAGAAACGCGCATATCAGACCTGGGAGGATACGGTCCAGAACCTCCATAAGGAAATGACCGAGACTAGGATCCTCAAAAAGGATATTATGTGGCGGCTGTAAGATGCAGAAAACCAGGCCTGCAGGAACAATCTGAGATTCGTGGGTTTCCCAGAAGGAACAGAGAGGACCAATGCGGGACGGTTTTTGGAAGCATGGCTGAGATGAATCTTGCCATCAGAGAAGTTTTCTACCTATTTTGTGATCAAACATGCTAACCAAGAGGACCTCCAAGGCCTATGATCGCCCGTTTCCTAAATTTCCAGGACAGAGACAGGATTCTGACAGAGGTACATAAGATGGGAGAGGTACTGAATGGGAACTCCAAAATTCTAATTTTTCCCCGATTATACCATAGAGGTCCAGAGGCAGCGGCGCACATTTAACTCTGTGAAGATCAAGCTCTGTAGCCTCCATTTGCAATACATGCTCCTTTTCCCAGGCAAACTAAAATTCGCGTTTCAAGGGGAAAAAACATTCTTCAAATCTCCAGAGGGTGCTTGGGAGTGGCTGGAGGAACGCCCTCAATTGTCCGGGAGAGGTGGCCACGAGACTGACAGAAGACCTGGGGACTCCGGGCCATGGGATGGCGGGACCGGTTGCACCCCAGGAGAAGGGGCTGGAGGCAGCAGAGAGGGGATGGAGACACACCATGGAGAGTGAGACAATCACCAAAGAGTGGAGCAGCATCATCTGGCTCTGAGGATAGTCGGATCCTGGTTATCCGGAAGAGAAACAGAAGGGAAGGCTCAGCTTCGGACACAGGGGTGACAGCCCTGGGTGTGGACACAGGGACGATATCAGGGTCTCCTCATCAGTTGGTGGCGGCCATCAATCGCATAGAAACTGAGGAAATGGTTCTTTGGGCAGAGGGTGAAGTCCAGACTGTGCAGGAAATGCAGTAACTAGGGGCTGAAGGAGCAGGAGCGGAACACACCATCCCGTGTAAGGACGAGGCGCAGAAGGTGGTGCTGGAACGCTATTTAGACATTACGCAACTTTCCTTGTTCTAAGGGTTGAGTCGGGGAGTCTTCCTTTGTGGAGGCGACCTGTGCGTTGTAGTTTTGTGTTGAAGAGGTGGGGTGGGGGGGGGCTCCAGACCTTCTCACGGGGACCTATGGGAGGTGGGGTGGGGAGGGGTGAAAGCTGGCTCTGTTGGGGGTTGTTTTTTGCCTGTTTATGCTGACTTTAGATATACCACAGACACGTATGCATGTTAGGTCTCGTCTTATGAATTGCTTGCATCTAGATGTCCCACCCACATGCCCGGAAGTAAGGGACGGAAGGTTCTTCCCCCGCTTAACGCAGTCCGCCTTTGAATACAATGACTCCCAGAAGTGATATCAGCCCCCTCCAATCCCCGGGGCTTTTCTGTGCTATCATGGAATGTAAACTGACTAGGGGACAGGGTCAAACGAGGTCTGGTGTCTCAGTACATAAAGAGAATGCATCCTGGTCTTTTTTTTTTTTTTTTTTTTTTTTTTACAGGGGACATATCTTAAGGGCACCAGGTGAAAATTGTTGGGTAGAGGGCCCTATGTTACGTTGGCACACACAGGTTACACCTCTGGCTCCAGGTGAGTGGCGATATTAATCCGTAAATTCCCCCCCTTTTATAGCACAAGACAGTGGGCAGACCCAGTGGGTAGGTATGTGGGGGTACAGGGGCATTAGGGTAGACAGAAAATACTGTTTGTAAGTGTTTATGCCCCACCGAGACTTCAGGCTCCTGTGTTGGACAAGCGGCAGAGATTCTATTGGCAGCATACTCCATGATCTACCTGGTGGGAGTTGATTTTAATGATGTAAGGGATATGGAGCTGGATCACTTAGGGATGTCTGGGGGAATGGGCCCACATACTCTATTGTATAGCTTTGCGGCAACACTGGGACTGTCTGATCTTTAGCGACGTGCCCATCCTACCAATAGGAAATACTCCTACTTTTCTGGGGCCCTTAGGGTCTTTTCTAGGTTGGACTACATTTTTGCCACCGTGGAGGTAGTGGGGGTTGTCCGCCAGGCAGACTATTTGGCCCGGCGTTTGTCGGACCATTTCCCACTGTTGGTATGGATTGGGAAACCAGACGGGCGATCCCAAAGATGGAAGCTTGGGACTTGCAGGACCACAAGGTGGCACATGGGCTTCAAGTAGACACTGAACTATATTTCCGGGAAAATGTGGGGACAGTTGAATCCTCGGTGGTACCCTGGGAGGCGTATGAGACAGTGATACGGGACAGTACGTGGAACTTCGTGGCACGGAAGATGAAAAAGGCATCTGAAACGCTGGAAAATACAGGCAACAACTCCTAGAAATGGAGGGGCCCTGGCATAGTTTCCAGCTCCTCCCGCCCTATGTCAATTGGAGTTAGTTAGAGCAGAATATAGCGAAGCAGTGGAGTCGGAAAGTAGAGCTCAATTGCGCACTGCCCAACACAGGCTATATGAAACGGGAGACAAGGCAGGGAAAATCCTGGTCTGGGTGGGTATGAATGAAATGGAAGTGAGGTGGGTAGATGAGGTGGTGACCCAGGCGGGGGTTCCGGTTTCCTCGAATACAGAAATTGCAGGGGCCTTCGCCGATTACTTTCGGGCCTTGTACCAGGCATGCCAGCTACATGATTCACACCACATAAGGGAATACTTACAAGGCATAGTGGTCCCAGTCTTAGATGCTGAGTCCCGGGCGACTTTTGAAAAGGATATTACCTTAGAAGAGGTTAAAACGGCCATGACAGGGCTGCGCTCAGGGAAAGCCCCAGGCCCTAACGGGTTCCCAGTGGAGCATTTCAAGAGGCTGGGCGATCTTTTGGCCTCACCCCCCCCCCCCATCTCCTTGCTATGTTCCTTGAGCAAAGAAGCCAGGGCACACTACACCCGTACCTAAGGAAAGCAAAAATAGTGGTCACTCACAAGGAGGGCCAACCTAGAACGTCCTGGGCATCCTATAGACTAATTTCCCTCCTTAATGTAGAAGTGAAAGTGCTGGCCACAGTACTACCGACGCGCCTTTAGGGAGCTATCGCCCCTTTAGTTCACAGGGACCAATCTGGCATTGAGGCGGTCCACGAGATATAATCTGAGGTGCACACATAACTAGATACCTACCATCATGCCATGCTCGGACCCACATATTTTGGGCTCTGGATGCTGAAAAGGCATTTGATGCGGTGCATTGGCCCTTCCTAGAGTGTACTCTGGAGAGATTCGGGGTGGGCCCCAAATACCGGGAATGGGTGTGACTGCTCTACTGTAATCCGGTGGTGCGGTCAGGGTTAAAGGGACCCTCTCGTCCGAGTTTTCTATCACAAGAGGCACCAGACAGGGATGTCCCCCTTGCTATTTACCCTCACCATAGAATCCCTAGCATGTAGGATCCTTACCCACCCCGAGCTGTATGGGTTCAGGCTGACATTGGAGGGAAGGGAGGAGGAACGCATCTCCTTATACGCGGATGATATACTGCTCTAAGTGGCGAAACCCCTAGATTCTCTGCCGAGACTCTTTCAGATTGTTGCAGAGTTATTCTGGGTACCAGATGAACTGGGATAAATCAGTGTATACGCCTCACTGGAGGACATGGTTCTCTACTCCCTTCCAGGTCAACTAAAATATTCAAGTGAGGGATTCAAGTACCTGAGCATATTTCTGACACATTAGGCGGACCTCTGTCATGCCTGTAATTTGGGGAGGGTGACTGGTATGTGCCGAGCAGATATAGAACGTTGGGGGGGGGGGGATCTCCCACTTAACCTGATGGGTAGGGTAGCCATACTTAAAATGATCCCCCTACCGAAGTTGCTATACGTCTTACAAAATAAGTATTACCAGATCCCACTGGGGTTTTTCCTGGCCCTGGAGCGGGATGTACAGGCTTTTCTATGGGAGAAGAGGCACCCACAAATTGCGCTCAAAACCCTGCAACATAATGAATAATGGGGCCTGTCCCTGCCGGATGTGGAAGCATATTATTGGGCTGCACACCTGCTCAATGTTAACGACTGTATGTTTGCCCCCGGTGATCATTCTACCTTAAGGTTGGAGAGATTACAGAGGGAGGGGAGATCGTGCCTTCAATACTCATATGGAGGTGGGGGGAGTGAGGTGGCTCCTGCACGCAACACAGGTGGCTGTTGGAGCCTGGTCTAGGGTCACTAGGGTGCTGGGATAGATGTGCAGACCCACCAGGATGACCACTCTGTGGGAGGGAGGCTGGCTGCCGGAATTTGGCAAATTGACCGGATTCGAGGCGTGGGATCGTATTAAAATCTCCAATTTAGGAGATGTGTTGGAAGGAGGGATTTAATGCCCTTTGAATGAATACAGGCCGCATTTGGGCTCAACAAGACGCAGTTCTTCTACTATGCTCGACTGAGGCATGCTTGGAGGGCAGAGGGCCTCCAGAGAATGGAAATACCAGAATATGCCCCGTTGAAAGGTAGACTGTTGACAGAGCAGTTAAACGTCAAAGCCGTCTCTATGGTGTACAGGACCATTAACAATAATATGCGGAACACCCTTTGTAGATTACGCAGCCGGTCGGAGGCTGACTTAGGGGAAAAAGAGGATACAGACTGGGAAGCAGCATTGATGTTTCCCTGAGAAGTAGCCATCAGGTTCAGGCTGTGACTAATTCAGTGTAAGATCCTTCATAGGGTTTACTATGATAGGCAGCATCTGCATACTATGGGGCGGGCACAACACCCAACTGTATACGATGTCAGGGGCAGATCAGCACCTTTTTCCATACCATACTGGGTTGCCCCGGACCTCAGGAATACTGGGTGAAGATCGTGGGGGTGGTCTCGGAGTGGAACCCGCTTGACCCCATCTTTATCCTCCTTGGAGTACCCAATGATGTGGATGTGCCCAGGGTTGGTGGTGGCTAAGATGGATGTTACCCATCTGTGGGGAGCACAGCTTGGCCCAACGGTAGACACGTGAAGGAGAGGGATGGATGGCTTCATGATGGCAGAAAAGGTAACATACACACACAGAGGCTGTCCGAGAAAGTTTGGAAGGGCATGGGGAGCTTGGATGACCATTCACTATCTATGTAGGGAGGTATTGACTGTGGTCCCACTGGAGTTCGACGAGGACTGTAAACTAATGGATGGATGCTGGAGAATAGAGACCAAATCTAGAATTGCTTAAGGATATGTGAGTGTCTGTGGGAGTGGGGAGTGTGGGGTTCATTGTTGTTTCTTTTCTCTAACTTGGTGCCAAAGTACAGTGTTGTTCTGTATACATTTTTTTGATCTGGTATGCACCAGTTGAAAATTCAATAAAAAGAGTTTAAAAAAAAAAATATGAAAGAAAGAAAAAAGGTTGGAATTCTAAGTTACCCAGCATAGGGTAAGTAGGTTTTGGTGTATGCCGGGGAAACACTCACTCACTCACACTATAGCCCTTCCACACACTACTGCACACATTCCAAAAAGAAAATAAATACAAGGCCACAAGGCATACCTGTTAACTGCTCATTTAGTATGGACATAAGGACTCTTGAGGTCCAGTATACACAGGAACATAAAGGCTCATCCATAAAGGCTCTTGGTAATAAGGCTCTTTCTCTTACACACTAACATCAGTGCTGGGAAGCGACCCCAATGCAGAGCTGCATGTATAAGAAGGATTTTTCAAGAGCTAGTTTTTCAGCTGGAAAGTATTGTAATACGCTTTACATGCCAGTTTTTGTCTTTGATTATGGGCCTGATTACAACTTTGGAGGAGGTGTTAAATCCGTCCCAAATGTGACGGATATACCACCAGCCGTATTACGAGTTCCATAGGATATAATGGACTCGTAATACGGCAGATAGTATATCCGTCACTTTTGGGATGGATTAACACCACCTCCAAAGTTGTAATCAGGCCCAATATGCCCCCAATGAGCATGCATGCTTTGTAATGCATTCTACATAGCTTTGCATTTCTCTTGCAGCATAGTATTCAGCAGCGTGGAGCAGGTGTTAACCAGCAAGGAAGACAATGCTGCTCATTCAGATGCTGAAGCTGGATTGCGAAGCCTTGCGCGTATCTGCTTCATATGGCCTCCGAGACTTTAGCGTCTCTCGCGACAATGGATCTACCCATCGGGTGTTTCCTTGTCATTGTGTGCTTGGAAACACTTCCGACCGATGCACAAGTGTGTGGGCATGTCAATGGGTATGGCTTTTCCTCACACCTACTGCTCTAGCCCTTAGGGCCACACATGGCTGAATGGGGGACGAGGACCAAGCAGCCATTGATAGGGGTCTCTGACCTGAGCCCACGGTTTTTACAACACCCCTGTTTTAGTGCCTGCAGGAAGCAGATCTGGGACTGGGGGAATATAGGGCACCCCCAGATTTGGTGATATAGGTATCATTTTGTATTTTTTCAGGCATCTGGATGAACTAGGTTACAAGCAGCGGTTATTCATCAAAACAACATTCAAGTAGCCTAAATCCTAACACCCTAAGCCAGGCATGGCTGCGTAGGAGGATGCAGGTACTAATAACTCTTTCTTCTATAGCCACAGCGTTGCGTGTACATCTAATATTGGCACTGCTGATCGTTTGTCCCTGAGCAACAAACTCCTGTAAGCGTTTACAATGAGCCTGTGGGAGGTGCTTTACCGGCCCCTCCTTTTCATACCTGTTGTTCTGGGTGTACCTTTGTACCTGTAGAGGTGGTACACTGAGTTTAAAATAGGCCAATGAGTGGATGTGACAAGTTTTACATGCTTCCCAGTAGTGTCAATTCGCTTAGACTTCTTATCAGGTGGAGGCACATCCCATGCAACCCGAGTCGAAGCCCTTTTACAGGCAGTGTGAACAATTAGGCACTTGCAGGTAGACCTTCCACAAATATAAGTCAGATTGGAGGGATAGGCTTACACCTTTTCCTCAGCTTGAAGAGTGGCGACCCTGGCCTTTACTGGCTCCTTTAAGTTGTCAGTGGTGGGCGTGTGGACAAGCAAAATGGCTGGCAGGGGGTGAACTATTGATGCTCTGGCTGCCTGAGATACATCTTGCTTCATCCTGGGCTGAAACTGGTGTAACTCCAATAGAAAATGTAGTCTGTCAGGGGGCATAGCTAGCAAAGATGGCCGCCTGAATGTGCCCTTAGGAAGCTCCGGCTCCCTGCTCATTAAATCCTGCATTATCCTGTTCTCTCCTCAATCATCCGGACAGCAGCTTCATGCCGCTGCGCAGCTGAACACCCATGCCTGATCTGGGTGCTGTTTGGGGTCTGTTTGCACCCCGGATGACTGATTGCTGGTGGATGCCACCTGCGGCCTGTTGGGCGTAGCAACTTCGCCAGGCCAAGAGACTCCAGACACCGGATGCTAGGGGACTCTGCAGGTCGGTACTGCGGTGAGAGGGGGCCCCTGGAGAGAGACTTTGCTTTACGGCAGGAGTTTGATGGTGAGGGCAGTGCGCCAGACCCCCTGTACCATTTGCAGCTACAAAACTGTGTGTCATATTGAGGCGGTAGTCTGGAGAGGCAGGGCAAAGGAGGACTCCTGGCAGTTTACAAGCACTGTACTGTGTTGCTCATCTTTCATCTTTACAAGATGGGTAAAGACAGTCCCCAACTGCAATCGCAGGGGAATACTATTATGCATGTCACTACATCTCGTTGGCCACTCATAGAATTACTTGTTCAGAACATCTGTCTGTTTAGAGCACCTGTCTATGCTGGAGCCCTCACAGAAGCAGTAGGAGGAGCCCTCCCATGCTGCACTTTTAGAGGCAATACAGGGGGGTTGAGAGTGGCCCTGAAGGGACAGATTGCAGCAGTGTCCTTAGAGGTTAACCTGTTGAGGGCCAACCTCTGCTAAGTAGCTGACAAAGTTGAGAATGCTGAAACCAAAATAACTACTCTGAAGACTGAAGTAAAGCAACTTAAAAACATGTTGCCCAGTTGCTGACTGTCTTGCATACCCTGGAACACAGAATTGAGAATGCTAGAGGGTGTTCCAGAAGGAATAAATGTGCACCCGCTGGGCTTCCCTGAGCGGGTGGAGGGTCAATCTGCTGAGCACTTCTGGATAAACTGGGAGAGGACTGTGTTGTGCCCTAAAGATCTGTCTGCTTTCTTCGTCACTGAAAGAGCTTATAGGGCACTGGTGCCGGTCCCAAAGACTGATGCTCCTCCAAAGGTGTTGTGTTTATTGCTAGAATCTTGAATTTTATGGACAGGGATGGGATCCTGAGAACAGCAGTATAGCCTTATACTTGGATTACACACAGAAGGTGCAGGAAAGGCGCAAGTCTTTTCTTGAAGTTAAGAGGAAACTACATAAGACATATAAGCTTTTATATGCAGCCAAACGGGGCTATTGCCTCAGGGAGGTCTCATTTCTTCGAACGCCCTGAGGATGTCTGGTCCAGGCTAGACATGCTGGATGTGCGCCCTGTCCGGGGTGGGGTGGTGTCCTGTTGGACTTGGGTCTGTTGGGGGTTTTGTGTTGGAGCTATTGCAATTATGTCACGGGGGTGTTAGGATTTGTCCAACAGGGGTTATTTTACAATGTGAGCCATAGGAAAGTTTAAGATCCTTATATGGAATGTGCAGGGGCTAGGATCTTATAAAAAGTGATACAGGGTGCACTTCTCCCTTATGAGACACAAAGTGGATATTGCTTGTTTGCAGGAGACTCATCTCAGATCGGGAGGTGGCCAAACTACGCAAAGTGGAGGGGCCAGACGTACAGTGCTTATTATTCCACTTTTTCCTCAGGGGTACTCATTTGGAATGCGCCAAAGGTTCCATTCGCAATGACATATATGGAGGCGGATGTAGAAAGGAGCTATATCTTGATTCAGGGCAGGCTTGCTGGGGAGGAGGTGGTCCTGGTAAATACTAAGGGGCCCCATTTCAACAATGATGCTTTTTATCCAGAGGTGCAGTATATTGTTGCATCAGTGCTCGATACAGAGTGCTGTGAGAGGGGGGCTTTAATTGCGTGGCAGATGAGGCACTGGATAGGCATCCACCACGGCAACACACTACTTCTACAATTACAGCAGCCCTCAGTGAGGCTGAAGTACACTTGGGTCGCCAAGATGTTTGGCAAGCTAAACATCCCTCATCCAAGGATTATACTTGTTACTCTCCAATGCATGGACCTATAGCAGGCTTCATTGCATTGTTATGACAGCTTTGTTGGACCCTGATGTTATTGAGATATTGCACCATTCCCACCATTTATCGGATCATGCTCCAGTTTACATCGAATTGGCATGGGGGTGGTGGGGGTAAGCAGACTCTGGGGAACTGGAGGCTGTCCACTGAGGTCCTGAAGGACCCTGAGACAAGGGAAACGTTATCTGGGGGCAATAAGAGACTTCTTCAAGCTCAATGGGTCTATGACCCAATCTTGGGCAACCGAATGGGAGGCCCTGAAGGCAGTGCTCAGAGGCCGCTGTATCGGTTGATCATGTGGTGTGCGGCCATCCTTACATTCTGAGTTCCTCCAGAAGGAGGATGGCCTAGCACAGGCTCAGCAATTGGCACCAGATGGTAGGGATGGGCGTCGGGAGGAGTTGCGACTCTTGCGTGCAGTCACAGTGGTTAGGAATGAGCTGGTGCAGTCTATCCTTACATGGTATTGACAACGTCTTCATAGAGAAAGGAACAGAACCAAGCACCTCCTTGCCTGGATTCTTTGGAGGGAGGCTCTGCACCCTGTTAGCCTGTACCTCTGCTCTTCCTAGGGTCAGGAGGTGTATACACAGGAGGGTGTAGTTGACACACTGCAAACATATTTGGAGCAGGCATACCGAGACCTTGCTTCATCCTCATAGGAGCCAATCAAAACTTTTCTAGCGTCATTGTCACTACCGCAGCTGGGAGAGCTAGACCCTCAGGACTTGGATGCAGCCCTCACCCTAGAGGTTTGTACCAGGGGGTAAGGCATCAGGTTGTGATGGATTCCCTGCAGAGATTTACCACAACTTTTCATCTGTGCATACCCAGCATGTTTTAGAGGTGTACTAAGAGGCACAGAAGAGGGGTCTGCTTCCACCATCTATGAGAGAGGGTTGCATTACAACGCTGCTGAAGGGGACCCGACAAATCCCTCTGCCTATAGGCCACTTACAATGATTACTACAAACACTAAGATACCTTGCAAAGTGCTTTCCCTCAGGTTTCGCCCGGTCATCACTCGACTGATACACGCAGATCAATGTGGATTCATACCTGGCGGCAGTGCCTCAATGAATCTGTGACGATTGATGCACGTGTTACCTGAGGTGGAGGGTTGTGACAAAGAACTGACTGTGATGTCAATAGACATTGCTAAAGCCTTTAATACAGTTAAATGGCAATATCTTATTGCAGTGCTGGAGGCTATGGGGCTCGGAGCCCACTTTTGTTCTTGGGTATGTCTGGTGTACATGTAGCCCACTGCTTGGGTAAGGGTGTCGAGGCTAAGTTCCACACTGTGGAAGGAGGGCAGGGGCACCCGCCAGGGTTGTCTGTTGTCCCCCTTCCTTTTTGCTATAGCACTAGCGCCTGTTGTAGTTCGGATCCGACAGCATATGGCCGAATGGGGGATTAGGATGGGGGGGTGTCACTCACTTAGTGTCCTTATATACAGACAATACTCTTTTTTACCTTTCATCTCCCGGCAGTCTCAACCCATTATTTCATTGTACTTAACTTCTTTTGGGGAAATATTAAGCCTGCAACTCAATTATGGTAAGTCCCTGGTGTTTTTCTGTTGGAATCTATGGCTGCCTGAGGTTGGGGGGTGGGTGTTGGTTGCCACTGGTGCCCCTTCCTCCCGCTACCTGGAAATGTTTATAGCACATTCCCCAGAGAGACGTAAACAATGTAATATTGAGCAGGGTCACTGAGGGCCTTCGCTCGTCAGTGCAATTTTGGACTTCTCTCTTGCTGTCCCTCATGGGCTGCGTGACTATCGTGAAGATGGTGGTTCTGCCTTGTTGCCTCTAAGTTATCCAGCATTCCTTTGACATGGTGCCCAGAGCTGTCTTTCATAGGTTGCACACTCTACAGACATTTCTGATCTGGCCCGGTGGCAGAGCAGAGTGGCTAGAGTCCACATGTCGCTACCATTGGAGGTGGGAGGGCTGTCAGTACGGGAACTACAACAATACTACTTGGCTGCCGAAATACAACAAGTGGCGCACTGGATAGTCAAGGAGGGCACCTGGTAGAAGTAACTTTTTTTGGGGTGGTGGGGGGGGGGGGTTGGTCCTCCCTACCTCAGCTCTTAATGGCGGGGACAGGAACGTGGAGTAGTCCCATATTTAGTCAGGCATACTGCCTCACTGTGGAACCGTACAGTTAGAAGTGTTTTGGGTAGAGCCCCGTTCGCTCAGGATTTGGTCTTCCGGGATCTGCCGGACCTTAGACTACTGGGGGCTTCATAGGACTTGACCACCTGGAGGGTGGGTGGCTGTGCGTTACTGAGTTACTGAGAGATATGTTTCCTAATGAGGAGTTATAGAATATGAGGCATCACAGGAACACTCCCATATAGAGCCTGGTGAATTTCTGCAGCATGCAAATATTGCAGCTATTGTGCGGGGTATATGACCCTTGTTTCCTATGGCCCCGGCTACCTCACTTACTTTTAGAGTTGGGCAAGAGCCGTCACTTGATATTTGCTTCAGGCATGGGGGATGGTGCTTGGAGGGGGAGGTGAGGGTTTCGATTGATGATAGCCCTGTGCACTGGTGCTGAGAGTGTAGAGTAATTCACGTTTCAAACTCCTGCACTTCCACTTCTTTCATCGTACATACTTCACACCAGTATGAAATGTGTTGACTCACGTGAGGTCAAATGGGATCACTGTGGATAAGGACCCGGCTGTCTGCTTGTTGGAAGACATCTGTAGACCAAAGAGCCTTTAACTTCCTGCACTTGCTGTTGGGTTTGGCCAAGTGGAGAGGGCGGGGGGGGGGGGGGAAGTGCAATTACATGGATGGCTCAGGCTGTACTGAGTGAAGGAAGGTGGGTGGCGGATGTGGTTAAATGGACTGTGTAGGAAGTTGGCTCTGTATGTGCTATTTCAAAGTAAGGAATAGCATGCACAGAGTCCAAGGGTTCCCCTTAGAGGTAAAATAGTGGTAAAAATAGATAATACTAATGCTCTATTTTGTGGTAGTGTGGTCGAGCAGTAGGCTTATCCAAGGAGTAGTGTTAAGCATTTGTTGTACATACACATAGACAATAAATGAGGTACACACACTCAGAGACAAATCCAGCCAATAGGTTTTTATATAGAAAAATATCTTTTCTTAGTTTATTTTAAGAACCACAGGTTCAAATTCTACATGTAATATTTCATTCGAAAGGTATTGCAGGTAAGTACTTTAGGAACTTCAAATCATCAAAATTGCATGTATACTTTTCAAGTTATTGACAAATAGCTGTTTTAAAAGTGGACACTTAGTGCAATTTTCACAGTTCCTAGGGGAGGTAAGTTTTGATTAGTTTTACCAGGTAAGTAAGACACTTACAGGGTTCAGTTCTTGGTCCAAGGTAGCCCACCGTTGGGGGTTCAGAGCAACCCCAAAGTCACCACACCAGCAGCTCAGGGCCGGTCAGGTGCAGAGTTCAAAGTGGTGCCCAAAACACATAGGCTAGAATGGAGAGAAGGGGGTGCCCCGGTTCCGGTCTGCTTGCAGGTAAGTACCCGCGTCTTCGGAGGGCAGACCAGGGGGGGTTTTGTAGGGCACCGGGGGGGACACGAGTCCACACAGAAATTTCACCCTCAGCGGCGCGGGGGCGGCCGGGTGCAGTGTAGAAACAAGCGTCGGGTTCGCAATGTTAGTCTATAAGAGATCTCGGGATCTCTTCAGCGCTGCAGGCAGGCAAGGGGGGGGTTCCTCGGGGAAACCTCCACTTGGGCAAGGGAGAGGGACTCCTGGGGGTCACTTCTCCAGTGAAAGTCCGGTCCTTCAGGTCCTGGGGGCTGCGGGTGCAGGGTCTCTCCCAGGCGTCGGGACTTTAGGTTCAAAGAGTCGCGGTCAGGGGAAGCCTCGGGATTCCCTCTGCAGGCGGCGCGGTGGGGGCTCAGGGGGGACAGGTTTTGGTACTCACAGTATCAGAGTAGTCCTGGGGTCCCTCCTGAGGTGTCGGGTCTCCACCAGCCGAGTCGGGGTCGCCGGGTGCAGTGTTGCAAGTCTCACGCTTCTTGCGGGGAGCTTGCAGGGTTCTTTAAAGCTGCTGGAAACAAAGTTGCAGCTTTTCTTGGAGCAGGTCCGCTGTCCTCGGGAGTTTCTTGTCTTTTCGAAGCAGGGGCAGTCCTCAGAGGATGTCGAGGTCGCTGGTCCCTTCGGAAGGCGTCGCTGGAGCAGGATCTTTGGAAGGCAGGAGACAGGCCGGTGAGTTTCTGGAGCCAAGGCAGTTGTCGTCTTCTGGTCTTCCGCTGCAGGGGTTTTCAGCTGGGCAGTCCTTCTTCTTGTTGCAGGAATCTGATTTTCTAGGGTTCAGGGTAGCCCTTAAATACTAAATTTAAGGGCGTGTTTAGGTCTGGGGGGTTAGTAGCCAATGGCTACTAGCCCTGAGGGTGGGTACACCCTCTTTGTGCCTCCTCCCAAGGGGAGGGGGTCACATCCCTAATCCTATTGGGGGAATCCTCCATCTGCAAGATGGAGGATTTCTAAAAGTTAGAGTCACCTCAGCTCAGGACACCTTAGGGGCTGTCCTGACTGGCCAGTGACTCCTCCTTGTTATTCTCATTATTTTCTCCGGCCTTGCCGCCAAAAGTGGGGCCTGGCCGGAGGGGGCGGGCAACTCCACTAGCTGGAGTGTCCTGCTGGGTTGGCACAAAGGAGGTGAGCCTTTGAGGCTCACCGCCAGGTGTGACAATTCCTGCCTGGGAGAGGTGTTAGCATCTCCACCCAGTGCAGGCTTTGTTACTGGCCTCAGAGTGACAAAGGCACTCTCCCCATGGGGCCAGCAACATGTCTCGGTTTGTGGCAGGCTGCTAAAACTAGTCAGCCTACACAGATAGTCGGTTAAGTTTCAGGGGGCACCTCTAAGGTGCCCTCTGTGGTGTATGTTACAATAAAATGTACACTGGCATCAGTGTGCATTTATTGTGCTGAGAAGTTTGATACCAAACTTCCCAGTTTTCAGTGTAGCCATTATGGTGCTGTGGAGTTCGTGTTTGACAGACTCCCAGACCATATACTCTTATGGCTACCCTGCACTTACAATGTCTAAGGTTTTGTTTAGACACTGTAGGGGTACCATGCTCATGCACTGGTACCCTCACCTATGGTATAGTGCACCCTGCCTTAGGGCTGTAAGGCCTGCTAGAGGGGTGTCTTACCTATACTGCATAGGCAGTGAGAGGCTGGCATGGCACCCTGAGGGGAGTGCCAAGTCGACTTACTCGTTTTGTCCTCACTAGCACACACAAGCTGGCAAGCAGGGTGTCTGTGCTGAGTGAGGGGTCTCCAGGGTGGCATAAGACATGCTGCAGCCCTTAGAGACCTTCCTTGGCATCAGGGCCCTTGGTACTAGAAGTACCAGTTACAAGGGACTTATCTGGATGCCAGGGTCTGCCAATTGTGGATACAAAAGTACAGGTTAGGGAAAGAACACTGGTGCTGGGGCCTGGTTAGCAGGCCTCAGCACACTTTCAATTGTAAACATAGCATCAGCAAAGGCAAAAAGTCAGGGGGCAACCATGCCAAGGAGGCATTTCCTTACACAACCCCCCCCCAAACGAAAGAGGATGAGACTAACCTTTCCCAAGAGAGTCTTCATTTTCTAAGTGGAAGAACCTGGAAAGGCCATCTGCATTGGCATGGGCAGTCCCAGGTCTGTGTTCCACTATAAAGTCCATTCCCTGTAGGGAGATGGACCACCTCAACAGTTTAGGATTTTCACCTTTCATTTGCATCAGCCATTTGAGAGGTCTGTGGTCAGTTTGAACTAGGAAGTGAGTCCCAAAGAGGTATGGTCTCAGCTTCTTCAGGGACCAAACCACAGCAAAGGCCTCCCTCTCAATGGCACTCCAACGCTGCTCCCTGGGGAGTAACCTCCTGCTAATGAAAGCAACAGGCTGGTCAAGGCCATCATCATTTGTTTGGGACAAAACTGCCCCTATCCCATGTTCAGAGGCATCAGTCTGCACAATGAACTGCTTAGAATAATCTGGAGCTTTGAGAACTGGTGCTGAGCACATTGCCTGTTTCAGGGTGTCAAAGGCCTGTTGGCATTCCACAGTCCAGTTTACTTTCTTGGGCATTTTCTTGGAGGTGAGTTCAGTGAGGGCTGTCACAATGGATCCATATCCCTTCACAAACCTCCTGTAATACCCAGTCAAGCCAAGGAATGCCCTGACTTGAGTCTGGGTTTTTGGAGCTACCCAGTCCAGAATAGTCTGGATCTTGGGTTGGAGTGGCTGAACTTGGCCTCCACCTACAAGGTGTCCCAAGTAAACCACAGTTCCCTGCCCTATCTGGCATTTGGATGCCTTGATAGAGAGGCCTGCAGATTGCAGAGCCTTCAAAACCTTCCTCAGGTGGACCAGGTGATCCTGCCAGGTGGAGCTAAAGACAGCAATATCATCAAGATAAGCTGTGCTAAAGGACTCCAAGCCAGCAAGGACTTGATTCACCAACCTTTGGAAGGTGGCAGGGGCATTCTTTAAACCAAAGGGCATAACAGTAAACTGATAATGCCCATCAGGTGTGGAGAATGCTGTCTTTTCTTTTGCTCCAGGTGCCATTTTTATTTGCCAGTACCCTGCTGTCAAGTCAAAGGTACTTAGAAATTTGGCAGCACCTAATTTATCAATGAGCTCATCAGCTCTTGGAATTGGATGGGCATCTGTCTTGGTGACAGAGTTGAGCCCTCTGTAGTCCACACAAAACCTCATCTCTTTCTTTCCATCTTTGGTGTGAGGTTTGGGGACTAAGACCACTGGGCTAGCCCAGGGGCTGTCAGAGCGCTCAATCACTCCCAATTCCAGCATCTTGTGGACTTCCACCTTGATGCTTTCCTTAACATGGTCAGACTGTCTGAAGATTTTGTTCTTGACAGGCATGCTGTCTCCTGTGTCCACATCATGGGTACACAGGTGTGTCTGACCAGGGGTTAGGGAGAAAAGCTCAGGAAACTGTTGTAGGACTCTCCTACAATCAGCTTGCTGTTGGCCAGAGAGGGTGTCTGAGTAGATCACTCCATCTACTGTGCCATCTTTTGGGTCTGATGATAGAAGATCAGGGAGAGGTTCACTCTCTGCCTCCTGATCCTCATCTGTTACCATCAACAGATTCACATCAGCCCTGTCATGGAAGAGCTTAAGGCGGTTCACATGGATCACCCTCTTGGGGCTCCTGCTTGTGCCCAGGTCCACCAGGTAGGTGACCTGACTCTTCCTTTCTAGTACTGGGTAAGGGCCACTCCATTTGTCCTGGAGTGCCCTGGGAGCCACAGGCTCCAGAACCCAGACTTTCTGCCCTGGTTGGAACTCAACCAGTGCAGCCTTTTGGTCATACCAAAACTTCTGGAGTTGTTGGCTGGCCTCAAGGTTTTTGGTTGCCTTTTCCATGTACTCTGCCATTCTAGAGCGAAGGCCAAGTACATAGTCCACTATGTCCTGTTTAGGCTCATGGAGAGGTCTCTCCCAGCCTTCTTTAACAAGGGCAAGTGGTCCCCTTACAGGATGACCAAACAGAAGTTCAAAGGGTGAGAATCCTACTCCCTTCTGTGGCACCTCTCTGTAGGCGAAAAGCAGACATGGCAAGAGGACATCCCATCTCCTTTTGAGCTTTTCTGGGAGCCCCATGATCATGCCTTTTAATGTCTTGTTGAATCTCTCAACCAAGCCATTAGTTTGTGGATGGTATGGTGTAGTGAATTTATAAGTCACTCCACACTCATTCCACATGTGCTTTAGGTATGCTGACATGAAGTTGGTACCTCTGTCAGACACCACCTCCTTAGGGAAACCCACTCTGGTAAAGATACCAATGAGGGCCTTGGCTACTGCAGGGGCAGTAGTCGACCTAAGGGGGATAGCTTCAGGATACCTGGTAGCATGATCCACTACTACCAGGATATACATATTTCCTGAGGCTGTGGGAGGTTCCAGTGGACCAACTATGTCCACACCCACTCTTTCAAAGGGCACCCCCACCACTGGAAGTGGAATGAGGGGGGCCTTTGGATGCCCACCTGTCTTACCACTGGCTTGACAGGTGGGGCAGGAGAGGCAAAACTCCTTAACCATGTTGGACATATTGGGCCAGTAGAAGTGGTTGACTAACCTCTCCCACGTCTTGGTTTGTCCCAAATGTCCAGCAAGGGGAATGTCATGGGCCAATGTTAGGATGAACTCTCTGAACAGTTGAGGCACTACCACTCTCCTAGTGGCACCAGGTTTGGGGTCTCTGGCCTCAGTGTACAGGAGCCCATCTCCCCAATAGACCCTATGTGTTCCATTTTTCTTGCCTTTGGACTCTTCAGCAGCTTGCTGCCTAAGGCCTTCAAGAGAGGGACAGGTTTCTTGTCCCTTACACAGCTCTTCCCTTGAGGGTCCCCCTGGGCCTAAGAGCTCAACCTGATAAGGTTCAAGCTCCAAAGGCTCAGTTCCCTCAGAGGGCAGAACTTCTTCCTGAGAAGAGAGGTTCCCTTTCTTTTGCTGTGTTGCAGTTGGTTTCCCAACTGACTTTCCTGTTCTCTTGGTAGGCTGGGCCATTTTTCCAGACTCCAGCTCTACTTTTTCACCCTGTGCCTTGCACTGTGCTCTTGTTTTCACACACACCAGTTCAGGGATACCCAGCATTGCTGCATGGGTTTTTAGCTCTACCTCAGCCCATGCTGAGGACTCCAGGTCATTTCCAAGCAGACAGTCCACTGGGATATTTGAGGAGACCACCACCTGTTTCAGGCCATTGACCCCTCCCCATTCTAAAGTAACCATTGCCATGGGATGTACTTTTCTCTGATTGTCAGCGTTGGTGACTGTGTAAGTTTTTCCAGTCAGGTATTGGCCAGGGGAAACCAGTTTCTCTGTCACCATGGTGACACTGGCACCTGTATCCCTCAGGCCCTCTATTCTAGTCCCATTAATTAAGAGTTGTTGTCTGTATTTTTGCATGTTAGGCGGCCAGACAGCTAGTGTGGCTAAATCCACCCCACCCTCAGAAACTAGAGTAGCTTCAGTGTGAACCCTGATTTGCTCTGGGCACACTGTTGATCCCACTTGGAGACTAGCCATACCAGTGTTACCTGGATGGGAGTTTGGAGTGGAACCTTTCTTGGGACAGGCCTTGTCTCCAGTTTGGTGTCCATGCTGTTTACAGCTATGACACCAGGCCTTTTTGGGATCAAAGTTTTTACCCTTGTACCCATTGTTTTGTGAAGAGGCTCTGGGCCCACCCTCCTGCGCAGGTTTTTGGGGGCCTGTAGAAGACTCTTGACTATTTTTAGTTTTGGTTGTCTCATCACCCTTCCCCTGGGGAGTCTTTGTGACCCCTTTCTTTTGGTCACCCCCTGTTGAAGTCTTGGACACCCTTGTCTTGACCCAATGGTCCGCCTTCTTTCCCAATTCTTGGGGAGAAATTGGTCCTAGGTCTACCAGATGCTGATGCAGTTTATCATTGAAACAATTACTTAACAGGTGTTCTTTCACAAATAAATTGTACAGCCCATCATAATTACTTACACCACTGCCTTGAATCCAACCATCTAGTGTTTTCACTGAGTAGTCAACAAAGTCAACCCAGGTCTGGCTCGAGGATTTTTGAGCCCCCCTGAACCTAATCCTGTACTCCTCAGTGGAGAATCCAAAGCCCTCAATCAGGGTACCCTTCATGAGGTCATAAGATTCTGCATCTTGTCCAGAGAGTGTGAGGAGTCTATCCCTACACTTTCCTGTGAACATTTCCCAAAGGAGAGCACCCCAGTAAGATCTGTTCACTTTTCTGGTTACACAAGCCCTCTCAAAAGCTGTGAACCATTTGGTGATGTCATCACCATCTTCATATTTAGTTACAATCCCTTTGGGGATTTTCAACATGTCAGGAGAATCTCTGACCCTATTTATGTTGCTGCCACCATTGATGGGTCCTAGGCCCATCTCTTGTCTTTCCCTCTCTATGGCTAGGATCTGTCTTTCCAAAGCCAATCTTTTGGCCATCCTGGCTAGCTGGATGTCCTCTTCACTGGGGCTATCCTCAGTGATTTCAGAGGTGTTGGTCTCTCCTGTGAGGGAACCAGCATCTCTGACTATTATTTTTGGAGTCAGGGTTTGAGGGACCCTGTTCTCCCTAGATAGGACTGGTAGGGGGGAATTTTCCTCCAAGTCACTATCCTCTTCCTCTGAGTTGCCACCCTCAGAGGGGTTGGCCTTTTCAAACTCTGCCAAAAGCTCCTGGAGCTGTATTTTGGTAGGTTTGGGGCCCATTGTTATTTTCTTTATTTTACAGAGTGACCTTAGCTCCCTCATCTTAAGATGGAGGTAAGGTGTGGTGTCGAGTTCCACCACAGTCACATCTGTGCTAGACATTTTGCTTCTAAAAGTTGGAATACTTTTTAAGAATCTACAACTGGTTCTAGAATCTAATTCAAACTTTTACAAACTTTTAAACTCTAAAAGAAATGCTAAACAGGATCTAACACAAGGCCCTAGCAGGTCTTTTAAGAATTTAGAAAACTTTTCAAATTGCAAAAATCAATTTCTAATGACAATTTTGGAATTTGTCGTGTGATCAGGTATTGGCTGAGTAGTCCAGCAAATGCAAAGTCTTGTACCCCACCGCTGATCCACCAATGTAGGAAGTTGGCTCTGTATGTGCTATTTCAAAGTAAGGAATAGCATGCACAGAGTCCAAGGGTTCCCCTTAGAGGTAAAATAGTGGTAAAAATAGATAATACTAATGCTCTATTTTGTGGTAGTGTGGTCGAGCAGTAGGCTTATCCAAGGAGTAGTGTTAAGCATTTGTTGTACATACACATAGACAATAAATGAGGTACACACACTCAGAGACAAATCCAGCCAATAGGTTTTTATATAGAAAAATATCTTTTCTTAGTTTATTTTAAGAACCACAGGTTCAAATTCTACATGTAATATTTCATTCGAAAGGTATTGCAGGTAAGTACTTTAGGAACTTCAAATCATCAAAATTGCATGTATACTTTTCAAGTTATTGACAAATAGCTGTTTTAAAAGTGGACACTTAGTGCAATTTTCACAGTTCCTAGGGGAGGTAAGTTTTGATTAGTTTTACCAGGTAAGTAAGACACTTACAGGGTTCAGTTCTTGGTCCAAGGTAGCCCACCGTTGGGGGTTCAGAGCAACCCCAAAGTCACCACACCAGCAGCTCAGGGCCGGTCAGGTGCAGAGTTCAAAGTGGTGCCCAAAACACATAGGCTAGAATGGAGAGAAGGGGGTGCCCCGGTTCCGGTCTGCTTGCAGGTAAGTACCCGCGTCTTCGGAGGGCAGACCAGGGGGGGTTTTGTAGGGCACCGGGGGGGACACGAGTCCACACAGAAATTTCACCCTCAGCGGCGCGGGGGCGGCCGGGTGCAGTGTAGAAACAAGCGTCGGGTTCGCAATGTTAGTCTATGAGAGATCTCGGGATCTCTTCAGCGCTGCAGGCAGGCAAGGGGGGGGTTCCTCGGGGAAACCTCCACTTGGGCAAGGGAGAGGGACTCCTGGGGGTCACTTCTCCAGTGAAAGTCCGGTCCTTCAGGTCCTGGGGGCTGCGGGTGCAGGGTCTCTCCCAGGCGTCGGGACTTTAGGTTCAAAGAGTCGCGGTCAGGGGAAGCCTCGGGATTCCCTCTGCAGGCGGCGCGGTGGGGGCTCAGGGGGGACAGGTTTTGGTACTCACAGTATCAGAGTAGTCCTGGGGTCCCTCCTGAGGTGTCGGGTCTCCACCAGCCGAGTCGGGGTCGCCGGGTGCAGTGTTGCAAGTCTCACGCTTCTTGCGGGGAGCTTGCAGGGTTCTTTAAAGCTGCTGGAAACAAAGTTGCAGCTTTTCTTGGAGCAGGTCCGCTGTCCTCGGGAGTTTCTTGTCTTTTCGAAGCAGGGGCAGTCCTCAGAGGATGTCGAGGTCGCTGGTCCCTTCGGAAGGCGTCGCTGGAGCAGGATCTTTGGAAGGCAGGAGACAGGCCGGTGAGTTTCTGGAGCCAAGGCAGTTGTCGTCTTCTGGTCTTCCGCTGCAGGGGTTTTCAGCTGGGCAGTCCTTCTTCTTGTTGCAGGAATCTGATTTTCTAGGGTTCAGGGTAGCCCTTAAATACTAAATTTAAGGGCGTGTTTAGGTCTGGGGGGTTAGTAGCCAATGGCTACTAGCCCTGAGGGTGGGTACACCCTCTTTGTGCCTCCTCCCAAGGGGAGGGGGTCACATCCCTAATCCTATTGGGGGAATCCTCCATCTGCAAGATGGAGGATTTCTAAAAGTTAGAGTCACCTCAGCTCAGGACACCTTAGGGGCTGTCCTGACTGGCCAGTGACTCCTCCTTGTTATTCTCATTATTTTCTCCGGCCTTGCCGCCAAAAGTGGGGCCTGGCCGGAGGGGGCGGGCAACTCCACTAGCTGGAGTGTCCTGCTGGGTTGGCACAAAGGAGGTGAGCCTTTGAGGCTCACCGCCAGGTGTGACAATTCCTGCCTGGGAGAGGTGTTAGCATCTCCACCCAGTGCAGGCTTTGTTACTGGCCTCAGAGTGACAAAGGCACTCTCCCCATGGGGCCAGCAACATGTCTCGGTTTGTGGCAGGCTGCTAAAACTAGTCAGCCTACACAGATAGTCGGTTAAGTTTCAGGGGGCACCTCTAAGGTGCCCTCTGTGGTGTATGTTACAATAAAATGTACACTGGCATCAGTGTGCATTTATTGTGCTGAGAAGTTTGATACCAAACTTCCCAGTTTTCAGTGTAGCCATTATGGTGCTGTGGAGTTCGTGTTTGACAGACTCCCAGACCATATACTCTTATGGCTACCCTGCACTTACAATGTCTAAGGTTTTGTTTAGACACTGTAGGGGTACCATGCTCATGCACTGGTACCCTCACCTATGGTATAGTGCACCCTGCCTTAGGGCTGTAAGGCCTGCTAGAGGGGTGTCTTACCTATACTGCATAGGCAGTGAGAGGCTGGCATGGCACCCTGAGGGGAGTGCCAAGTCGACTTACTCGTTTTGTCCTCACTAGCACACACAAGCTGGCAAGCAGGGTGTCTGTGCTGAGTGAGGGGTCTCCAGGGTGGCATAAGACATGCTGCAGCCCTTAGAGACCTTCCTTGGCATCAGGGCCCTTGGTACTAGAAGTACCAGTTACAAGGGACTTATCTGGATGCCAGGGTCTGCCAATTGTGGATACAAAAGTACAGGTTAGGGAAAGAACACTGGTGCTGGGGCCTGGTTAGCAGGCCTCAGCACACTTTCAATTGTAAACATAGCATCAGCAAAGGCAAAAAGTCAGGGGGCAACCATGCCAAGGAGGCATTTCCTTACAGACTGCAACTGAGGAGGTCCGCCTGAGAACGTGCAGGTGAGATGAGAAGGCACAGAAGGACATTGAGACGTGGGTGGGACTCCTGGATAGGTTCATTATTCCTGAAGAGGTATGTTCTCCCTCCACGTCAGACGACAAAGAGCCCTCTTCTGATGAGACACAGAATGAGTCTACTCTATTAATGGGCAGGGAGGAATATACAGGAAGGGATGGGATTGTATTGCAAAGGGCATGTGAGTAAGTATGCTGGACGGATCATCAATGGGATGTTAAAATGATTTTTGTGAGGCGTTAACCTTCAGTGTGACATGGTGGACTATAGCAAGTAGTTGTGTACCTGTTGGTGCCAGTTTTGTTTGTTGAAATCAATAAAATATTTCTTTGAAACTAAGAAAATGATGTCTGTCTGTCTCCGCCCCTGCCCCGTTTGGCTGTCTCCTTTCTGTGAACAGGGGGTGCACCAGGGACTTCATGACGATGGTAGGCCCAACCAAAGTGCGGGAATGGCAAACATCTTAGAGTGACAGATATGAGGCTTGGATGCCGGGTCCCCACTGGCGGAAACACGAGTCCGCAGGAGGTAGATGGTGTATAACAGTTGCCATTAACTTGGCAGGCAGCTGGAGAAGTTGAAGGTTGACTTGCACCGGCTGTGAAGACACAGCTGTGCACTGACAGAGCCCAAAATCAGCCACGGTGCCCTGGGTGGCTGAGACCTGCTGAGCAGCAAATGACCTGTGATGGTAGACTGAGCCAAAACAAAGCCCGGAACGAGAGGGACAAGATACATTTCCTGTGGCTAGCCTCATACCTGGTGAAAGCAGTGCCACTATGTGAAAAGATAATCACAAAACCAGTTTGGCGCAGGGGAACATCTTGATGACACTGCCGTATGCTAAACTTCAACAAATACTGACAATGCCAATAGGTCTGCCCTTAAAAGAATGTTGTATGGTAATATAAAGCATTATATGTAGATAGCATAGGAATGGATATCCATCTGTGTGGAAGCAAAGAACTGTAGAATAATATTGGTGTAGGTTAAAAGATCTGGTGACCTTTGCACTGTCAACACAGACCTAAAACTCCATGTAGGTTAATGACTGCCCTCCTCTCAGTTGTGCAGCTGCCAGAGAAGGGAAACATCCTGAACAACTAGGTCTAAACCACTACTTGCCTGAACCACTACTGCTAAACAACTAAAAAGTCTCTACAACTAAGTACTGAACAACTACTGTCTAAACAAAAATTGTGCCTGAATAACAAATGACTGAACAACTAATTTTAAAGTAAGGTTTTCTTTTTGGTTTTTATGGTTTATGAGTTGGTTAGAATGTGTATATATATATATATATATATATATATATATATATATATATATATATATATATATGGAAAATGTCACTTACCCAGTGTACATCTCAGGTTCACATGTTGTGCATATCCCGCCATCTAGTGTTGGGCTCGGAGTGTTATAAGTCTTTGAGTCACTCCTCCCCTTTCGGCTCCATTGCGCATGGGCGTCAACTCCATCTTAGATTGTTTTCCCCGCAGAGGGTGAGGTAGGAGTTGTGTATATAGTAATAGTGCCCATGCAATGGAGTAAGTATGTATGTACATAGTGTGACTAAAAGTGATATATTTACAAATTTACGATTTCTTTTTTTTTTTTTTTTTTAATCAACTTATAACGGCTACAGGCTCCCGGGGAGGTGGGAGGGCGCATGTGAATCTGCAGCGTCTCATGCCACGAACAGATGTACACTGGGTAAGTGACATTTTCCGTTCGATGGCATGTGTAGCTGCAGATACACATGCTGTGCATAGACCAGTAAGCAGTTATCTCCCCAAAAGCGGTGGTTTAGCCTGTAGGAGTTAAAGTTGTTTGAAATAATGTTCGTAATACTGCCTGTCCTACTGTGGCTTGTTGTGTTGTTAACACATCCACACAGTAATGTTTAGTGAATGTATGAGGCGTAGACCATGTGGCTGCCTTACAGATTTCTGTCATTGGTATATTCCCTAGAAAGGCCATGGTGGCGCCTTTCTTTCTAGTGGAGTGTGCCTTTGGTGTAATAGGCAGTTCTCTCTTAGCTTTAACATAACAGGTTTGAATACACTTAACTATCCATCTGGCAATGCCTTGTTTGGATATTGGATTTCCTGCATGACGTTTTTGGAAAGCTACAAACAATTGTTTTGTTTTGCAAAATTGCTTGGTTCTATCAATGTAATACATTAGTGCTCTTTTTATGTCTAATGTATGTAATGCTCTTTCAGCTGCAAAGTCTGGTTCTGGAAAAAACACTGGGAGTTCCACTATTTGGTTTAAGTGGAACGGTGATATAAATTTTGGCAAAAATTTGGGATTTGTGCGTAAAACCACTTTATGCTTGTGTATTTGTATAAAGGGTTCCTGTATGGTAAAAGCTTGTATTTCACTTACTCTTCTGAGAGATCTAATAGCTATTAGGAAGGCAACTTTCCAGGTTAAGTTTTGCATTTCACACTAGTGATTGGGTTCGAATGGTGGACCCATGAGTCGTGTTAATACAATATTGAGGTTCCACGAAGGAACTGGTGGTGTTCTTGGTGGAGTGATCCTTTTTAGACCCTCCATAAATGCTTTTATGACTGGGACTCTAAATAGTGAAGTTGAATGTGTAATTTGCAGATAGGCAGAAATTGCTGCGAGATGTATTTTAATGGATGAAAAAGCTAACTTAGACTTTTGTAAATGTAGTAAGTAGCTTACAATGTTTTTCGCGGACGCGTGTAATCGTTGAATTTGATTATTATGACAGTAATAAACAAATCATTTCCATTTATTTGCGTAGCAATGTCTTGTAGTAGGTTTTCTAGCCTGTTTGATGACCTCCATACATTCTTGTGTAAGGTCTAGATGTCCGAATTCTAAGACTTCAGGAGCCAGATTGCTAGATTGAGCGATGCTGGATTTGGGTGTCTGATCTGTTGTTTGTGTTGAGTTAACAGATCTGGTCTGTTTGGTAGTTTGATATGAGGCACTACTGACAGGTCTAGTAGTGTTGTGTACCAAGGGTGTTGTGCCCAAGTTGGTGCTATTAGTATTAGTTTGAGTTTGTTTTGACTCAATTTGTTTACTAGATACGGAAGGAGTGGGAGAACGCATTGCCCTTGGAGTGTGGCTGTGGGTACCTGGATGCGAAGTTTTGGCATTTTGCGTTTTCTTTTGTTGCGAATAGGTCTATTTGCGGTGTTCCCCAGTTTTGGAAGTAGGTCTGTAGTATCTGGGGATGAATTTCCCATTCGTGGATTTGTTGGTGATCTCGACTGAGATTGTCTGCCAACTGGTTTTGAATTCCTGGGATGTATTGCGCTATTAGGCGAATGTGATTGTGAATCGCCCAATGCCAAATCTTCTGTGCTAAGAGACACAGTTGTGATGAGTGTGTCCCTCCCTGTTTGTTTAAGTAATACATTGTTGTCATGATGTCTGTTTTGACAAGAATGTGTTTGTGGGCTATTAGTGGTTGAAATGCTTTCAAAGCTAGAAACACTGCTAGTAGTTCTAGTTGATTTATATGAAGTTGTTTCTGCTGAGCGTCCCATTGTCCCTGGATGCTGTGTTGGTTGAGGTATGCTCCCCCCCTACCATGGAAGCATCTGTTGTGATCACGTATTGAGGCACTGGGTCTTGGAAAGGCCGCCCTTGGTTTACATTTACAGGATTCCACCATTGAAGCGAGGTGTGTGTTTGGCGGTCTATCAACACTAGATCTTGAAGTTGACCCTGTGCTTGTGTCCATTGTATTGCTAGGCACTGTTGTAATGGCCGCATGTGTAATCTTGCGTTTGGGACAATGGCTATGCATGAGGACATCATGCCTAGTAGTTTCATCACTAATTTTACCTGATACTTTTGGTTTGGGTGCATGCTTTGTATTACGTTTTGGAATGCTTGTACCCTTTGTGGACTTGGAGTGGCAAACCCTTTTTTTGTGTTGATTGTTGCTCCTAAGTATTGTTGTATTTGACACGGCTGTAAGTGTTATTTTTGGTCGTTTAGTGAGAACCCTAGTTTGTGAAGGGTTTCTATGACGTATTTTGTGTGTTAAAGACACTGTTCCTGAGTGTTGGTTTTGATTAACCAATCGTCTAGATACGGGAATACATGTATGTGCTGTCTTCTGATATGTGCAGCTACTACTGCAAGGCATTTTGTAAATACCCTTGGTGCTGTTGTAATCCCGAATGGTAACACTTTGAATTGGTAATGTACTCCTTGGATTACAAACCTTAAGTATTTCCTGTGGGAAGGATGTATAGGTATATGGAAGTAAGCATCCTTGAGGTCTAATGTTGACATGTAGTTTTGTTGTTTGAGCAATGGAATTACGTCTTGAAGTGTCACCATGTGAAAGTGATCTGATTTGATGTAAAGATTTAGGCCCTCATTACAACTTTGACGGGCGGCGGAGGCCGCCCGCCAAAGTTGCGCCGCAGGAATACCGCACCGCGGTCTGAAGACCGCGGCCGGCATTCCAAGTTTTCCCCTGGGCT
The DNA here is from genome assembly GCF_031143425.1 of Pleurodeles waltl. Classification (NCBI taxonomy): domain Eukaryota; kingdom Metazoa; phylum Chordata; class Amphibia; order Caudata; family Salamandridae; genus Pleurodeles; species Pleurodeles waltl. The sequence goes on along the minus strand of NC_090443.1, from coordinate 609,127,484 downwards.
GGCGGGCGGCCGCCGAAAGGCCGCCCGCCAGCCCAGGGGAAAACGACCTTCCCACCATGAAGCCGGCTCGTAATCGAGCCGGCGGAGTGGGAAGGTGCGACGGGTGCTACTGCACCCGTCGCGTATTTCACTGTCTGCTATGCAGACAGTGAAATACATTTTGGGGCCCTCTTACGGGGGCCCCTGCAGTGCCCATGCCGTTGGCATGGGCACTGCAGGGGCCCCCAGTGGCCCCGCGACTCCCCCTCCCGCCATCCGGTTCCCGGCGGGAGAACCGCCAGGAACTGGATGGCGGGAGGGGGAGTCGGAATCCCCAAGCCGGCGCAGCAAGCTGCGCCGGCTTGGAGGATTCCTTGGGGGCAGCGGGAAACCGGCGGGAGACCGCCGGTTTCCCTTCTCTGACCGCGGCTAAGCCGCCGCGGTCAGAATGCCCCGCGGGGCACCGCCGGCCTGTCGGTGGTGCCACCGCGTCCCGCGGCCCTGGCGGTTACAAACCGCCAGGGTCGTAATGAGGGCCTTAGTGTTCTGAGATCTAATATGGGCCTCAGAGTTTTGTCCTTTTTTGGTATTAGAAAATACAGGGAGTAGACACCTGTTCCTTTCTGATGTTTGGGTACTAGTTCTATAGCCTCTTTTTGTAATAACGCTTGGACTTCTAGTTGTAATAGATCCAAGTGTTGTTTGGACATGTTGTGTGTCTTTGGAGGCACATTTGGTGGTAATTGTATGAATTCTATGCAATAACCATGTTGGGTAATGGCTAGGACCCACAAGTCTGTTGTTATTTCCTCCCAATTTTTGTAATACTCTGTGAGTCTCCCCCCCACTGGTGTTATGTGTTGGGGATTTGTGACACTGAAGTCACTGTTTAGTTTGAGGGGGCTTTGGAACTTTCCTCTGGTTTTAGGGAACTGTCCACCTCTGTATTGTCCCCGAAAGCCTCCTCTTTTATACTGGCCCTGGTATGTGGGTCTGGCTTGTGAGGTTGAGGGTTCTGTGCTTTGGGCCCGAAACCCCCCTCTAAATTGTGGCTTCCTAAATGTGCCTCTGCCCTGTGGGGAGTAGAGCGCGCCCATGGCCTTGGCCGTATCAGTGTCCTTCTTCAGCTTCTCTATAGCTGTATCCACCTCCGGCCCAAACAACTGCTGTCCTTTAAAAGGCATATTAAGCACAGCCTGTTGGATCTCTGGCTTAAATCCTGAGGTGCGTAGCCATGCGTGTCTACGAATAGTGACCGCTGTATTCACAGTTCTTGCGGCTGTGTCCGCTGCGTCCATTGCCGATCGTATCTGGTTGTTGGAGATATTTTGGCCCTCCTCCACCACTTGTTGTGCACGCTTTTGAAACTCCTTGGGAAGATGTTCTATAAAGTGCTGCATTTCATCCCAATGAGCTCTGTCATATCTTGACAATAAAGCCTGTGAATTGGCAATGCGCCATTGATTGGCTGTCTGTGCTGCAACTCTTTTCCCCGCTGCGTCAAACTTTCGACTTTCTTTGTCGGGTGGTGGTGCGTCTCCAGAGGTGTGTGAATTAGCCCTTTTACGTGCTGCGCCTACTACTACTGAGTCAGGTGTTAGTTGTTGCGTGATGTACACAGGGTCCATAGGGGGAGGCTTGTACTTTTTCTCCACCCTAGTTGTAATGGCTCTGCCTTTGATGGGCTCTTGAAATACTTGTTTCGCGTGTTTCAACATCCCTGGTAACATTGGTACACTTTGGTACTGACTGTGTTGACGACAAAGTATTAAAGAAAAAGTCATCCTCAATCGGTTCAGTGTGCAGTGCCACATTGTGAAAAGCAGCTGCTCTGGACACCACCTGCATGTAAGCAGTACTGTCTTCAGGTGGTGATGGCCTTGCTGGGTAGCAGTCTGGACTATTGTCAGATACTGGTGCATCATATCGATCCCATGCATCTGGGTCATCCTGGCTCATCCCTGTGTGCGTTGGAGATTGCATCATAGGGGGGGTTGCAATTGGTGACAGTTGCGGTGAGTGGTGTGGCGAAGGTTGTGGCGAAGAACGAGGTGGAGTTACTTCTTTTGCCACCTTTGCTTTTGGTTGTTTTTCTGTGTCTTGGAAAGAAAGTTTCCTTTTCATCTTAATAGGAGGGAGAGTTCTTATTTTCCCTGTTTCTTTTTGAATATGGAGCCTTCTTTGTGTATAATCTGGCTCCCCCATCTCTATCCCTGGTCCAAATTTATGGCCTTGTAGTTGTGCTGAAAGGCCTTGTTCTTCGGAGTAAGAGCTTGTTTTTGGCTCCGATGCTGGGTGTTTCGGCACCAAAACTTTTTCCACAGTCTTTTTCGGCTCCGAAGCCACTTTTTTCGGTTTCGGGGTGCCGATCTCTCGGTGCTGACTTTGCTCGGAGCCGGTATCTCGATGTCGAGTTTGGTCGGAGCCAGTTTCTCGGTGCCGAGTATACTCTGTGCCGGTATCTCGACCAGAGTCGGATGAATTCGACACGTATGTGCCCTTTTTCGGTGCCGATGGTTGGTCACCGATTTTACGGGTTAGGCCATGGCCTGCTGACAGTGGCGTCCCCTGGGCCTTCATGATTTTGGCGTGAGTTTTGGCCGGGGCTGGTTTACTCACGGTTTTCGCAGGCTGCTCCGTTTCGGGGTCATCCGAGTCAGAGTCGGCAATGGAGAAAGTCTCCTCTTCTTCGACATCGTGGTGTCCTGCCGGCGCCGATGCCATTTGAAGCCTTCGTGCTCTCCGGTCCCGTAGCGTTTTCTTCGACCGAAATGCCCAACAGGCCTTGCAAGTATCCTCTTTGTGTTCGGGGGACAAACACAAATTACAGACCAGATGCTGATCTGTGTAAGGATACTTATTGTGGCATTCGGGGCAGAAGCGGAATGGGGTCCGTTCCATGAGCCTTGAAGACGCACGCGGTCGGGCCGACCAGGCCCCGCCGGGGGATAGAAGCCCCGAAGGGCTACCGGAGCTCTTCTTTAATTCAGTGTCGATCTGCGTTAACTAACCCGATACCGAACGCAAACAATACCGTCAAATTTTCTGAGATTTAACTAACTTTACGAACCAAAACACGGAGCGAAGAGGAACACGTCCAAACCCGATGGCGGAAAGAAAACAATCTAAGATGGAGTCGACGCCCATGCGCAATGGAGCCGAAAGGGGAGGAGTCCCTCAATCTCTAAAAGACTTCTTCGAAGAAAAACAACTTGTAAAACTCCGAGCCCAACACTAGATGGCGGATATGCACAGCATGCGTATCTGCAGCTACACATGCCATCGAACATATATATATGTATATTTTAATATATTAGTTGTTCAGGCAATTGTTATTCAGGCACAATTGTTGCTTAGACAGTAGTTGTTCAGTACTTGGTTGAAGAGACTTTTTAGTTGTTTAGCAGTAGTGGTTTAGGCTATAGTTGTTTAGGACCTAGTTGTTCTGTCACATATTCGCCAGAGAAAGAACACCATAATCCAGTTATTTAAGACACTTAAATAACATCACAATGTTATGTGTGCCCCTGAAAGTTCAACCTAAAGCATCTGGTTAAATAAACAAAATGATCACCGCTGTTTGGAAAGCAACATATTTTTTGTGGAAGCACACAACTTCTGCCCAATCACAACATGCACTCCCAGATCCCAAGTGTGGGCGGAGCCAAAGCCCCCATCCTGGTGGTTCTCACGTAATTGTCTGGTGACAGCTGAGCTGTCAAGCCAGACCATAAAAACCATTGACAGAAACCGCCATGGAGGTTCCCGATGTTGCTTAAAGAAACAAACACCTGCTTGGCACTTATTTCTCAATTTGCCAGGCGGCAACCCCCTCGGAGGGACAAAGTAATTTACTCCATCTCTGTGACGGAGAAACGGGCTACACAACTACTTCAAAATTAGGCTCTGTACTAGAAAGTTGCAGGCGCAACAAAAGTCCTTTTCTGAAGTAAAGCAAAAACTCAGGGCACTTGATATTTGCTAAATGCTTCTTTCCCCTGCATGTTTGAAGACTACAGCTCAAGGAAAACCCCAGGAAGTGAGGGCCTGACTAGATATGTGGGATATGGTGGGCTCAACGCGTGGTCATGATCTCAGACACAGGACCCGGAGTGTTATACGGTTACCACTAAAAAGGTAGGACTGCGTATTAGGGTGGCAGATCATCAGGAAGAGAGGGCTGGGTCTGTCTACACAGTCAGGAATGGTCGACCCAATTCCTAGCCAGCTCACATTTCAGCAACCTCAACATGACATTTTGACTCCAAAGGAAGTCGTGAAAACTGATCTTACCCTTTTGTTGTTTTTCTCATGCATGCCAAGGTTAAACACAAGAAAGATACGAGTGAAGGTTTTCAGACTTTTATTGAAATAATCATACTCTTACTTAGAGACAATGAGTTGTGATTATTAGGCAAATGTGACAAAGCACTGTAATCAGCATTAATAACATGGTGAAACGTATTAACAGTCCAACCTGGTAATCCTAGATCTAGATCTTCCTATCAATACCTACACTCAGAGCATAGTGGGTGTACCCTCTGCCTGATCGGAGTGGAAATCCTGCGACCCCCATACCTAGAGAGTTGAGCCAGGGAGCCAGTCTACAGTGAAGTTGGCAATCCTTCTCTGAAAAATGTAAGATCAGTGCCAGCAGAACTGTATTTCAAGCACAGGATTTGTTCCAGGACGGTAGTGGATGGAGTGCTCCTCTGACCTAGGGCCGTGCACACATTTATATAATCAAACCAACACTCTGTTATAGGCACAGCTCGGATGCAATGATATGTCTAGATGTTAGAAGCTGTCTCCAAAAGAGCAACGCAAGCACTAGGATATCTTGTTCTATGCTCCTAGCCTTGAACAGTGTACAGATTACATAGCAAGAAAGGCTTTCTGAAAACAAGCAACATGTACAGTGTCTTCTCAAAATAATATTGTGTAGGTATAAAGTGTGTAAAATGTCATTGCTAAAAAGCGATGTCAGCCTAAAACGTATAAATTTAAAACTAAGTTAAGACGAAAAACCAGAATGGGCCCAAGATGGCCTCACAACAGTAATGGAAGGAAGTTTGGAGGCAGAGGCGCTTCAGACCTGGCAGTCAGAGAACTGGTTCCCAGTGTGCCACTCAAATTATGATCCCAGAGGATGATGTCCTGTCTTCTCACAAATAGGACAAAATCTAAATGGACAGGGCAGGCCATTCCGCATCAGAGTCTTGGGTCCCCCACTGATTGTCCCTAATCCGGTAAACTGCTAGCATGGCTGTTAAAAAGAAACAAGCCGCATTTGCATATACTGGCACTACACAAAGATGGAGGGCCTGATAGAGTGGCTAGAAACCAGATAAATGAGGCCTGCTCAGAATAGTTGCAGATGGGGTTTGTCCAGACACATGCTGTCCCACAGGACACACTGGAAAAATGCGGGAGTCGCAGTTGCCACGACTCACACTTGAGCAACGTTCATCCCTGGAGAAACTGCTTGGAACAGCTCAAGGAAGCATTAACTGGGATAACCCATGGTAAAAGGCTAGGATCCGATGGGCTCCCGATCGAATTATACCAGGTGCTGCCTTTCTCTATGTTAGAAAGTTTACAGACGTTTTCCTGAAGCCACAGGAATGGGGTGTTCTCCTGCCCTCCTTTTCGAAGCAAGCAAGGATGGTCCTCATTTCTAAGAAAGCAGGTATGCATCAGATCTGGCCATCAATAAGCCCCTGTTGATGTCAAATATAGACATTAAACTACTGTTTAAGAATCTGGCCTCCAGACTGCTAAGAATGGATACACACAGGTACACTCAGACAAAACAGATTTTTTTTTTTTACCTGGGAGACGCAAAACGTAACGTACTAATCGTTTAAATCGTGTCCTGGATACACTGGAACCCACAGAGGAAGAGTACGCACTAGCAGCTCTGCATCTGATGCATATCTTTGTCACTACTGGCTGGCAGTACACGTGGGCATTCTTGGGACTGATGGGCTTTAGTACCAGCTTCATTAGATAGGTGCAACTATTGTACGCTGACCCAGTGTAACAATATCTACAGGAGGAACCGTCTTGAATCCATGAAAGCTGGGCAGAAGTACCAGACAGGGCTGCCTCCTGACCCTGGTGCTTTTTGTGCTTGCAGATGAGCCACAGCCTGCAGGTTAAGGTCGGAACTCAGAACCTGGGGTATTAAACTTGCAGTGATGATCCAAGAAGTGTCACTGTACGCTGATAATACCCAGATGTATCAGCATGTCCTGGTGCAATCAAAAATCCTCCTCCCCGAGGAACAGAGATACTTTGCCACGATGTCGGGTCTACTCACAAACAGGATAAAATCTAAATTGCTCCCCTAGGTGGATTGAGAAGCACTAATATGAAACTCCCCAGGGGCTTGGACTACAGTGGCAAATTGATAAATGTAGTTATATGGGGATCTGGGTGACAACCTGTCCTGTAGCTCAGTATGATTTAAATGTGGGGAACTTATTTGAGGGCTTGAGACACTCTGTTGAGTTTTGGACATGTCCACCACTCTCTCTAATTGAACGTACATCCTTGGTAAAAATGGTGTTCCTACCACACTGCATAATGTAATATGCCCAATCCAGAGTACTACATTTCCTCACCTGGAAATATTACTGTACACACTAGCGTGGGCTGGAAAAAGAAGCAGAGTAAAGTTGGGGTGAGTCTGCCGGACTTGTTCCCCTAATTTACAGCTACATGGCTCCAACATGCATTGAGCTGGTTTGATGATAGCCTTAACTGGGAGAAATCCCTTTTGGCAGGCACATACAACCCATATACCCTTTCAGAAGCATTTATGATGAGGAAAGGAATCCCTAAAGATGTCTTCCTTTAGTGTGTTTGTTGAATGGCGGATGTGTGCCACAGGGTGGATTGTATAATATTTCCCAGGCCCCCTCTTTAGACGATATGCCCCTGTGGTCATTAAAGCCATTTTTAATATCCACATGAAGATTTGAACTATGTGAGAAGGCGAGATGGGTTCTGTGAATGTGTAGGGAATCTATACCTGAATAATAGATTCCCCTCTTTCGCACAAGCACAAGGGCACTATGTACCGGGACCTGGGAAGTTCTTATAATATGTTAGACTAGCGCACACGACCCGGGGGATTTGGACTTCATTCCCAGGCAAGCCAGAGGAGCATGCAGTTGTGCAACAGATACTGGGAAAGGCGGGGTGTAGACGCAGAATAACACACCTGCATGTAGTATGAACTGACTGCATCAGAATAGAGGGCATCGGAAAAAGTCAAGCAGGTGTCCCCTAATGCACATTTTATGCTGATAAAGTTTCACTGTTTCACAGAACTTACATGATGCCATCTAAATTGACTAAAATCTACCCCACTAGCCCCTGCAGCTATGAGAGGTGCAGGCTTCCTTATGCCGACTTTTTGCATATGGCGTGGGCTTGTCCAATGTTGGTGGAGTTCTAGGTGGAGCTGATGGCTGTGATGTTGCATTTTGTGGGGCTGGAATTAGAGGGCTCTATCAATATGTGAAGCCACGTCGGAAACGCTTAAAAATGAAAAACCTGAATGTTAGCGTGGAGGCAGATTGCAATACACTGAGTAGCATCTAGGGCCCTAGAGGTAAAAGTCTGGAAGACAGACTTACCAGCAAATGAGCAACAAATAAATCTTACTAGAAGAGACAAAAAAGTTATGAAGACCTAATAACCTGGGGTGAACTGCTTGTTAGAATCATGGACCAGACATTGGGCAGACACCTTGAGCTAGTCCGAAATAATGTGCAGAAAGGACTGTAATACAATGTGGTGGTTAAACATGGCTAAAAATAACTACACACTGAATTGTTTATATGAATGTACTGTATGTACAATGGGTTTCAGATGCTCATGTGCCTTTGAATAGTATTATCATATAAGTTCAAAAATTCATGAAAACAATATATATATTATTATTTTTATTTTCTTTTTACAAAAAAAGCAAGTACTGGCAAAGCTAACAGGTCTTGCTATGAGAGCTAATGGCTTTGCCAATGTTTTTTAGCCATGTCCTACAGCATTGCGATGCTTTGCAGTGTGGCTAAAACTTTTTTTTTTTTTTAAAGCTTCAATGTAGCCACTTTCTTATTTTTTTTTTTATTCGTTAGCGCTGGGTCCATCATAAAAAAAAAATTATTATTAATTTTAGCACACAGCATGGCTGAAAATCATTGCCAAAGTCAGCAATGTCCTTTCTGTGCAGTACGAACAAAAGGCAAAGGCAGAGCCATTACTCTCAAAGGTAAGACCTATGGGCTTTGCCGATTCTGGTTAGGTCTCGGCACAACACCTCTGAGGTTCTGAGAAAATCAGTTAATCTTCCCAAGCGTAAAAAAGAAAAACAATGTCATTTGGCAAAAAGACCCTATTACATAAAGAAAGAAACTGCACCGATGTCCATGTCTTAAATACATTTAGAAGCAGCCCTCTGCTGTCACAATACAGGCAGATAACATCTGTTGTCACAAAAAATATCTATTTTAAAAGGAGAAAAGGAGGGCTTCATTGAAGTGTGTGTGGCTTAGTAAAACATACCTACAAATGGTAGGCGGTTCAACAAGGAGAACAGGAAGAAAAAAAATAAGCCTCAATCAAAGCACAATTAGTGGAAGGACAGCAATCAAGCTGAAGCAAACAGTACTTGGTCCATATGCCAACTGAAAGAAGAGGAACTGAAGCCAGCACGCGCTGGCCAATTGGAAGACAGCAAATAAGACTGACAATAAAACCAATGAATGTTAGATAATGGGCAAGTTGCAAGCCTCTTGTTGTATGCAATATTTCTCGCAAGCGAGAGAATAGTAAAACATTTCTGCCTTTTGCAATTCCCCTTTTTGTTTTCAACTGTTGTCCTCCCTTTTATTAACCATAATGTATGTCACATTTTCTAATGTGGCCTAGTCTGAAAAAGACGTGAGCCCACTGAATATGTTGTACTCCTTTTCGGATTTAGGTAGCACCTCTTCCTGAGTTTTCCTACTGCTCTTCTGTGCAAATGGACATTGGTCATTAAAGCGGTTCCCATTACTTTTCTTCACTACTGCGTGTCAATAGATCACATCAAAACACCCTGTATGTGGTATTGGCAAAATAAAACGGAGGTTGGATGGTTTGAAAGCCTAAGGAAATGCTTGTGGCTGTTTTTTTTCCCGGTAGCTATGAAAGGCTCAAACTGCTTTCTAAGACAACCACTGGCCCAAATTCTCCCTTTACTCTTTCCACCCTGTGAGGTGGGGACTATAAATCAGTCACTGTACCGTAATGCATTTTCTTGCTTCATTTACATATATGTGATGCATTCCTTCATTAACACTATTGCAGGAGCATTCATTAACTAAATGCAAATAAAAATCTTGATTTGGAGCTGAAGGGATGAGATGGGTCTACGTGAAAAGATAAAAACTAACTTTTTTTTCTTTTTAGAATTCTGAAAAACGTATCTCCACAATCACATATAACCACAAACTTAAAACAAAGATAACCAATATTTTTTGTTCTCTTTACTGGAGGGAACCCTCAGACCATCCTTTTCACTACCCCACACCAAGTTCTTTTTACCCTTTCACTCCTAGTCTCTCTTTACCTTTGCCCCCCACCCGCCACTCTATACGGCTTCCACTACTTTCAAGGTCTTCTTTCAGAGCTTTCAAAAATATGCTTTTTTTCCGCTGTGCAACATTTTACTATGTTAATAAGTGACAGGCAGATTTTTAAGCTATTTCTTTTATTTGGCTGCTCTTTTAAATAATACCACACAAAAGGTTCCTACTTCTCACGTCTCAGACATTTTAGTGTTATTTATCTCTTTACAATGCACTGATAGTGTTCTTTTGGTTGTCAATAGATGATTTTCACATAATGTCAGTGAGAAGTTAGTTTTGAAGTCTGTACTGCGTCTAAAATAGCTGATCTCCGACAATTATCTTTTTTTTTTTTACTTCTCAAATGGTGTAGTCCAGCTGGATCATGAGAACTTTAGATTTTACGAGAAAGTTATTGCACTTACCTTGTTTTAATATCACAGCCAAACTTGAATGAAAATCTTTCCACAATAGGTTTGAAGACCTAGATAAAAACAACATATGGGAAGGCATGAGTTAATTCCAGTATTAAAAATGTTTTGTTCTGTAAACACGTTCCATTCATAAAATTGCATGCCTATTCTACTTGTTACGTACAACTAAGATATTGGGTGACAGATTGGCTGAGGTATTATGTATAGTACTTGTATGTTTCAAGTATTTTGTCTTTAGAGTTCTGCATATTATAGCATCTGGTCACTTAAGGGTTATTGACTCAGTTACTGGATTAATTCCTTTCATAACTTTGTCCCTGAACTATAAATAAACAAGGCTTACGATACTTCCAATGCAGAGGTGCTTTCAACAGCTTATAACGGAGCGCAAGGTTAAATAATTTTGCAGACTCAGAGCATACACAGTCATTCTTGCACATTGGGCATCACTCCCAAAATGGTTGCCGCCTGCTCCTGACTTTAGTTTATACTCCACTCGTTCACACCATAGGAGTAGATACCTGAACAAGAACTTGGGCCTGCTGTTTGAGCTGTCTGGAGAAACAGGGCTTTAAGAAATTGGATTATTAATACAATGTGTGACTACCCACCTCAAAGATTAACAACAACACTTGTCAGGGTGAACCCTCAACTTCACTAAGTTAACCTGAGCTCAACCCACTGGTATCTATGGCAAAGACCAGACAGGCTCAACTTAGGCCACTGTGTAACACATTCATGCATTACATAAAACAGTAATGAGGAACAATAAAAATCCCAAGCAAAATTTGAAAAAAATAATAAACAAAATGACAACAAATAACCAAATCAAATAAGGGAAAGCAGGGACATAACATTTTAAACTTTTAAGTAGGAATAGCGCCAAGAAGCATAAAGTCAAAGATTTTATTTAAGTGCCCCAGGACCTCAAGGGAAGCATTTGGAGAATCACAGGGTGTCAAACAGAGGACAACAGGAGGGCCCAAGCCAAGTCCAGTTTCTACTGGTCAGCTGCAAGAAAGGACTCTTGTGGCTTGCTGTATAACTTTAACAGGAGGTGAGCCCTATGGCCCCTGGACGCCACTATTTTGTCCTGGGAACAAGAGGGAGGTTGCCCAGTCCTTCAGGGCTCCTCTCAGGTCACAGACAGCAGGTCCAGCCCTCTTCAGTTCTTCCTCAGGTCCAGAAGTGTTCTGAAGTTGGTAACTGGAGAAGCCGCATTTATGCCTGGCATGAGCTAGTGGGTGAGAATGACTCCTGGGAATGCACTAACCAATAGAGTACCCACTTTGAGCCTTTAAAAGATGGAAAAATTCTTCAGTTACACTACACTAGGCTCGGAGGAATGGGGGAGGGAGGTGTCTGGGGAGAGGACTATGAAAATCCTAGTGTCTTCCCACATCTACCACTAAAATCCAATTTGAGGAAGCCACTGTACCCACAATCAAGCTAGAGAGACAGACGTCTGGTGGAACACAGCAGATCGGCCAGCAACCAGACACTGGATACACAAGAATTCCCCCAGTTTGCTTTCTTTCAAGTACGCCCCAAAGTGTCATATGTAAACCCAGCAGACCTGTCAAGCAAGATTTGACAGTCCAGCAAGATTTGACACTATATTGTCAAAAAGGATATACACTTCCCCCATCATGCATAATGTGTGAGGTTCAGAGGAGTCACCTTCAACCACGTCAGCCTACTGTTTGCCCCTGGAAGACTCTCCAGATGTTTTCGACACCTATTCAAAGTGTTTATTACTGGCTGACAGAAGGGGGTAGAACACATACAAATGTGGCCTCAGGAACGTCAGGCACAGAAAGTAAACATTGTAAAAGTCAATTTTCTTAAATATGTTTTAAAAATTCAACTTCACCACTGAATTGGATTTCAATAAATATTAAAAATAGTTTTTAATTTTTTTTTCTAGCTAGTCCCATTCCTGAGGTACGGTCAGAGGCGTAGTATCAGGCGGACGGTGTGGGGTGTGATAACTCCCAAATAAATGCATTCTTGGCTTGGTAGTTGGGACTTGGGAGCTGAGTCGAGTCTGATATCTTTGTGTAATTTTTTTCTGGTGTATGCAAAGAATGAAAGACAAAACTGAAAGGGCGGGGGGAGGGAGTAGGAAAGAAAGCGATATCCATCTAGTGGCTAAATTTTAAAATTTGATACCAGAACATTGTGGAATCAACACTCGCTTCCCTGCTTGTCCAAATTGCATGATAGTAGCCAATTATTTTATTTCACAGAACCTCCTTTTTCTTTATTATCACATTTGAGCGCACTTTCAAATAATTGAAAACAGGATGTGTATTGTGCAGGCACCTCTTATATTTGATTTAGTAAACTGTAATTTTGCTGCATCTATAATGTAACTTATGACAGTCTAGGGGGTTACACAAGTACTGACTTACCTCTTAGTTTACTAATGACATTGTCATTGGGGATGAACCATGAATGTTTCTAAAAACTATCACTTTTAATACATGCTTGGCTATGCAGTGATATAATCTTATGTACTAAAGTAAAACGCTTCTAAAATACACTTTTTTGAACTTAAGAGATTGTATAATATTCTTACATCATGAGTGCTACATGAGATACATTAATTATATTACATATATACATTTTCCTGCTTGACTTGCTCTATTTGAAGCTCTGGCTCAGTAAATAGGGCCATCAGTCAATTGATAAAATGATTTATAAAAGGCAATGACTGTAATCGTAAATAACTTCCCACATGCACGGATTTGACAACTCTACCTTCAAGGCTTCTTGTAGCACAGATGAAGAAGAGTGTATAAAGTGAAAGTACATTTAAAATAAGTGATCTCAGCGCAGAGAACATAGGCCATTGTATTAGAGGGGACCACAGTCATTTGGTGTTAAGGGGAGAAGCCATTTGAAGACTTTTTGTAAAATGCAAAGTGTTCAAAAGCAGGCAGCTGCGACTGCATTGATCGGGCACTTCATGATCAGTTTGCTCTCCAGGATTATGCTGAGGTTTCTGGTGTGATCGGTTGGTTTGGGTGTTGGTCCTAGTCGAGTCCTAACTAGATTACGGCTTAAAACATGCAAAAGCAATACAATTTAAAGAAACCCTAATTTCCTATTTTTTTTTAAACAACTCTCTATACCTAAATGGATCAGGGCTCACCTGTTCTATAGTCAGCTAGTTCTAATCCATGGAAATCGTTGTGAGCTACGGACTAATTTAGATATTAAATACATGTACAGAGAGGCCAAATAACTTAGAAAATACACCCATTCTTGCTACAGGGAACATACAGTATTAATGGTACAGGAGCTGTATTGCAAAAGGTTTAAATTTGGGGTCCATGAGAAGTGTTGTCCTTTGCTCTTGAGAATAGAAAGGGAGAAAGAAACACAGAGAGAGAATGTGAAAGAAATAAAGAGAAGAGAAAGAGCCAGAAAGGAAACAATGATGGAATGAGGGAACACAGGAAGAGAGAAAGAAAAGAAAGAAGCAGAGTGGGGACGTGGCTACACAAGATGGCAGAGTAGACGCAGATCCCGAGAGCACCCACTATAAAGACAAAATCTACCCCCCTGCCCTAAAAACTACCCCAACCCCCGCCCTAGACCCTAAAGCCTACCCTGTCCTAAAAACTACCCCACCCTGCCCTAAAAACTACCCCAACCCCCGCCCTAGACCCTAAAGCCTACCCTGTCCTAAAAACTACCCCACCCGGTCCTAAAAACTACCCCAACTCCCGCCCCCACCCTGAACCCTAAAACCTACCCCGCCCTGCCCTAAAAACTACCCCGACTCCCCACCTTTAACCTAAAAGCTACCCTACCCTTTCCTAAAACCGACAACGAACGTCCTAAAAACTACCCTGACCCCATCCTAAAACCTACCCTGTCCTAAAACCTACCCCGCCCTAAAAACTACTCCAACCCCCGCCCTGTACCCTAAAACCTACCAGTCACAGCTGGTGACTGTGAAAAGTGGCAGGGAAGGGGGCAAAAAAACACAATTTTAAAAATATATATATATTAAAACAAATATATATATATATATATATATATATATATATATATATATATATATTTTTTTTTTTCAAACTTACCTGAATGTAGCCGCCTTCCCCCGCACCGCTGCACTCCAGGCACCCCAGCCATCCCTGAGGCCAGTCATGTCGCTGCTCATAGCAGCATTATGATTGACTGGAGTGCCCTGGCTGGGTGCTCCAACGCAGACTAGGAGCCTGGGCTTGCTCTCTCCAGCCCGGCAACACAGTTGGGGAGGTGGGGTGGGGGCAGTGTAGGGCGTGACGCTCCTCTGCCATACCAGAGGAGCCGCCCCTGAAACCTATCCTGCCCTGTTGTAAAAACTACTCTGCCCCAAACCCTAAAACTACCCTGCCCTGTCCTAAAACCTACCCCACCCTGTCCTAAAAACTACCCCGACCCCCCCCACCACAAACCCTACCCTGTCCTAAAAACTCAACCCCTCACTCTGAACCCTAAAACCTACCCCACCCTTTCCTAAAAAATACCCCGACACACCACCCCACCCTAAACCCTAAAACCTACCCCACCCTGTCCTAAAAAGTACCCCGATTCTGTCCTAAAGACTCCCCACTCTCCTACCTCCCCAAACCCAGCCTCACTTACCTCTCCCCCCTCTGGTCGCGGCTCCTTCCTTTTTTGCCCAGACTGCTCTCTCTGCCGTTATCACGCATATGTGTGATAAAGGCTTGTGTGCTAAACACAATGGTAATGGCAGCGTGGTTAATGTATAGCGTTGCATTGACCACGTTGTTAGTGATGTTTCTCCCCACCCCCTGATCTAGAACGGAGCGAACTGCTAGACTATCTGAATGGCTTGTCTTTACAGCCGCTGACAGATGCAGACAGAAAGGTGTTCGGGCACCACTAACACAATCCCGAAACTGGGAAGGGACCAGGAAGGGATCTGCTAAAGCCGGGCTCCTACCAAACAATATCAATGCTAAATGTCAATTAAAAGACACTTAGCACAGTACTGGCGATGAGGCTACTGCTGTTTTTGCCATGGTTGGTACATGATGACCAATCTGGATTTATCCCCCGACAAAACACCTTGTGTAACATAAGGCGATTAAACGCATGTGATGCACTCATCGGACTTGACCCAGGACGCCTGTGCCTTGGCGTTCCTGGACATAGAGCAGGCGTTTGATTCGGTCTGCTGGGAATACCTATGGCAGATGCTGGAGGTGTCTGGATTAGGCCACACTTACATTCGATGGGTGAGACTGCTGTATGAAAACCCCATAGCAAGAGCACAAACCGGCCGATTCATCTCTGGCGTGAATGCGCTGCAACAGGGCACACAGCAGGGGTGTCCGTTGTCGCCACTGCTGTTTGCGCTAGCAATGGAGCCATTAGCCTGTCATCTGAGAGTGCTCATTGGGGAATGTGGAGTCCACGTAGGATGCACAGAACATGTAGTATAGCTTTATGCTGACGTTGCACTGATATTCCTCCGTCGACCAGCTATATCTGCGCTGATCTTATTAAACATTATGCAAGAGTTCGGAGAATACGCTGGCCTTCGGTTCAATGCGGGCAAATCAATGCTGTTCCCAATAGGGAGGCTAAGTAAAATCCCGGTCATCCAGCTGGCAGTAGCTGGTATACCGTGGAGGACTGACAAGGTGTGCTACCTGGTAATCCAGATCACTCATGGAGGACGGGCCACACTTGAGCTTAACCTTGGTCGGGTGATCGAGGCCTTGTGACCAACTGTGGAGTTTTGGAACACACTACACCTATCCCTAATGGGAAAAATTTAACTGACTATAGGCTTGTGCAGTTAGGTGGGTCATTAGGCGAACACCGTATGCAGCAGTTCTAGATATTTGGACACTGGCCAAATCGCGCGGGTAATGTCAGTGTATGGATGGATGGAGGGAGGGAGGGAGGGAGGGAGGTTGCATCACGGCCTCGGATCTCTATCTTGACAATTGTTTTGTCACTTTTACAGGATGCCTGCGAAATGTTCAGACTGGGCAGAGGCCAATTTTTGCTAAATGCAAAATTGCCTGCTATGGCTAGGCAGCTGTGGCCTTCCTTCCCAGACGTCCCACCACCCACACAGACACTGGTCACGATGCTGACCCTTGCTGACGGAGGTTGATCACACAAGTATATATAGGGCACTCCGGGGGGGACAGAAATAGTTTGTCTCTCTGCGTGGAAGAACAAATGGCAAGCAGCTGGTGAGGAACAGACAGTGCCCAGAGAGTGGGAGACAATACTTATAGGAGTGAAAGAAGTATGCGTTAATGCACAAGTGAAGTTAGTACAATATAATTATATCCACATGGTCGACTCAACCCCAAAGAGGCTAAATAAAATATACCCACAGAGATCCACACTGCATGTGCTGTGGCAAAGCACAAGCAGATTTCATTCATATGGTATGGGAGTGCACCATCATAAAGTTCTGGGAAGAAATTGTGGCCCATATAAAAAAAGGTGACAGGATGGACATTGCTATTACAGATTAAACAATGTATCCTGGGCGTACTTTCTGCCAATCCAAAAAAGAAACAAAGCTGGAAATATACAGTAGTGGGGATGATGGCTGCAAAGCAGCGCATATCGATAAACTGGCTGAGCCCCAAGCCACCGCCAGAGTTGATATGGCGGGAAGATCCTTTGGAATGGGCGGAGGAAGTACACATGCGGAGGACCAGGTGAAATGCCAGACTGCAGAATGATCTGCTAGCTTGGGAAATGATGACACAGACCTTGATAAAAGTACTAGAGGGTTCAGGGGTACGATAAATAGAGGTCCTTTAGAAGTGGGGTAACAGGCTGTGCCCAACACCACGCAGTGGAGGGATCAGGCCTGAGGGAGAGGGGACTCTTGAGGAGGTTGACGCTAAGATTTACCTATAGCCTAAGGAAGGACATTGCACACATGCACCAGCTAACTTTGGAAGCTCGGGTGGGGGAGCTGTGTTTAGGTATTGTTGTTAAATAGTGTCATTATGCTTCCTAGTACAAAGATAATGGTTGGACTCCCTTCTAAAGAGCAGTAATACTGTACAAAGATCACGATTTACATCGCTAATTGAAGTAGACCTTGAATTGTAAGCATTTGTTGCAAAATGTTTGTTGACATGCCAATAAAATTATTTAAAAAAAGAAAGAAGCAGAGAAAGACATGGAAACAAAATATAGGAAAAAAAGAATGGAGGAAAAAAGGAAACTAAAAGAAATTAAGAAGAAAAGGAAAGAGGAAGAAGCAGTGAAAAGAATGAATGAAAGGAGAGGATGAAAGAAAGTACGAAGTAGAAAGAAAAGAGGAACAGTACAATAAAGAAAAAAGGAGGCAAGGAAAGAAAAAGACAACGAGAAAAAGATGTAAAGAAAGGAACAAAATCAGAGAAAGAAAGAAGAACAGTAGAAGAAAAAAGAAAATAAAGAAACAAAGGAGAGACATAGAGAATAGGATGGTAATGGAAGAAGAGAAAAAAAAGAAAAAAGGACCATAAGTAAATGCAACAAGAAAAAGAGAAAACTAGAGAATTAACAAAGTGGGAAAGCTGAAGAGAGAAAAAAAGATAAGACTGAAAGAAAGGAGAGAGGGAAGGAAGAACAGAACAAAATACAAGACAGTAAGACACAGAAAATGTATGAGATAGGACAAAACAGGACGAGAAGAGGAAAAACAAAGAAAGAGGGGGGGAAGGAAAAATAAATGGAGAAAGGAGAAAAGCAAAGTGGAGGAAAAAGAAAGAAAGAAAAAAGGAAAGAATCGTTGAGGGAAAGAAAGAATGAGGGGAACTGAAGAAAAAAGTAAAGAGAACAAAAGAAGAAAAAACTAAAGACAAAACTAAGAAGCAGAAAATGGAAGAAAAAGAGGAAAGTAGAGGGAAAAATGGGAAGAAGTAGAGAAAACATATCAAGAGTAAATAAAGACCAGAAAAAGAAAGAAAGTGAATGCACAGCAAAGAAGTGGGGAAAGGAGGCAGTAGTGTACAATTATAGGAAGAAAGAGAAAGGAGGAGAAAGAATGTGAGAGAAATGGAAAGCAAGGTAAGACAGCACAAAAGGAAAGACAGACATGAGTGCATGGAAAAAAGAAAGTAGGAAGGAGAAGCAAAAACAGAAGGCAAAAAGAAGAAATGAATTTTCAGAACAGTGTAGGGTGCACTGCCAGCTCACAGGCACACTGTTTAAAATAGCTGTCTTATCATGTGTGCCTTTGTCATGTCTGAGCTACTCAGTAGAAGCCTACGAGCTACTGGTAGTTCATGATCAACCTGTTGGATACCCCTGATGAAGACCCTAACTAAGAAATCTCACAGAGTCTAATGTAAGAAGAAAGCAACTCTTTGCTGAAGAAGTAAGAGGAGAGAACAATGGAAGAAACATAGTTTGAGTAGTTCTAAGCCTAAAATACATTTCAGACAGGTGATGAGAATGTATTCTTAAAGAGATATACATCTTAGGGATCGCTGTTAAAGAGTCTCTGTATTATTAACCATGTTTTATTACAGTGCGGCCCTACACAAACTATTTTGTCACAGATATTGCAAACAAGCATTATCTATCAGATAAAGGCTGATAAACTCAAAGTTTAATAGAAGAAACAAAAGGACGCCTTGAGTTGGCCCAGTAACAGAGGTAAACACAACTGTGCTATGATGGACTGCATTAGACCCAGATTGTTATACAGACATCATGTACTGGAATTACTTACAATTGCAGGAATAAGAAATGTTCTCATATGATGTATACTGGCTCTGATTCGATGAAAAGAAATATATTTGTACTGCAATAATCCACGGGCCAAACCATTAGGGTCTCTGATGGAAGTTTGAAAAGAAAAACGTAGTCTTGCCTACATGACAAGGGATTCAGGTTGCTAAACAAACCTGCAGGTGTTATTCATGAAAAGAATACATAACTACCACTTCCAGGAAACCAACTGGCATGGTAGAGTCAGGGTAATTAGAAACATTCCAGACCTGGATGTGTTCACCTATGAATGACCTATGGCAGGAAAAGACTGGTCAGATGGCAAGAAGGTGAAAAAAGACTAGCAGTAGGGCATTTTCCTCGGAGATGAGATCCAAGTATCTGGATGTGTAGTATCAATGTTCTGAATACGCAATGTGACACACTCTAGTGATCCCATTTGTCAAAGAAGTGTAGCTTCTCCCTTCCTGCAAACAAAACAAAAAAATACAGGAAGGGAGATACTGTATGTGAGCGATGAACAGCAAATAAAAGAAATATTTGGTAGAAGGAACTTTAGTTCTGATTTAGAGTTTGCTGGAAAGGGTTACTCCATCACAAAAGTGACAGATATCCCATCCACCGTATTACGATTCCATTATATTCTATGGAAATTGTAATACAGCGATGGGATATCCGTCACACCTGTGACGCAGTAATCCGTCTGCCAAACTCTAAATCAGGTTGTGTGCGTGTTTGCACGCGTTTAGGGGAAACAGATAATGTAAAGTGGTTGAAAATGCATAATGTGAAAAAAATGCATCAACATACACTGCGTCTCAAAAGCCAATCGTTATGAGAAGAAAATGTATTCACAGCAGCTATGTAATGAGAAGTACAGAATCAAAACTACATGCACACTTAAATACTGTAAACACGCCTTCCACTGAAGTCGGTAGAGGGGCAAAAAAATTCTAAGCACAATAAATAAAGAAAACATTTCCACTTTCAGACAAAGCAAAATCATGTATTTGGATGACTGGTTTCCTCGAAAAACTGTTTTAAGTTGTTACATTTGCAGTTATTTGAAGTCTAGAATCTAGAAGGGCAACTGCCAAATATGCATGATGTGTAAATTCTGTCTGTCACCTAGGTGTATGTCTGAAACTAAGGAGACTGCCATGAAGTTTGACAATTAGGGATGTCTCGCCCACACTGAAAGGATAAAGTTAATTGCTAATTATGTGTATATGCATTTCCCCACCATCTGTGATTCATGATATGCAAGGGTCTATCACAGGTAAATACTGCAGGCCTTTCTAGCCATAGTGCACTTCTCTTGGACTTTGAATTGAGATACACAGAAGCATAAAACAGGAGTTTTTGCTTCTTTTGATGAGAACAGAACTAGGCCTTGTCTAGCATGCCAGCTTGTTGAAAAGAAAGGATTTACAATGTGGTTGTGGTGTGTTGCTTCTACTTAACCTCAAGGCTGTTTTCCATTAAAAGCTGTGCCTCACCAGGAAGCCTATGTGCCTCTGCAGTGACACACAGGTTCTAAGCTTCCTCCAATTACTTATCAGAGAGTGTGTCCACCTGCTTCTGGAGATAATACCTACTAAGGTATGGGCTATTTTTACCAAAACGATATGTACATGTCTTAGGGATGCTATGTACGCTAACACAACTGCTTGGAGCTCCTGCAGTTTGATGAGTAATAGGGAATCCTCTAACACCATCGTCCGTAGGTAGCAACACTGCAACCCCAAGCTTTGGTTTGACCTTGAAGCGGATAAATATCTTAGAGTACCAATGGCAACAATATTTCAATGTGCCTCAAAACTATTGGTGTTGGTATGGTGTTACCTGTGGTTTACTTTTGGAATAATGTTCTACTGTTCTAAAATGTCTTTCAGAAGTGGAGTACAGCTTTATAGTGCTTTGTGTAGTGCAGGGGAACAAAATCTTTTGTTTCTACTCAATAACCTTTGACGTTGCAACCAACCCAAACGCAAAAACAATATTCCTGTGTACGTAATGTTACAAAAGATTAAGACTGAAAAGCTCCATCTAGTAAAATTCAAAGGATAAGGTGAAGCCGAGGGTGGTAGCAAACATGCTTTTTTTTTTTTGCAAGACTTTGCAGCTATTGCCAATTAACCCTCAGGAAGAGGCATTTCAGATCTGGTGAAACTTTCTGTTAGGCAGGGATAAGCATAGTCTGACTTCAGTAAATGGCCCAGAACTTGAAGACAAAGCTTGAGGGTCAGGATTCACTCCCAGAGCGGTCAGTAGAGGATAAGAGTCGGGTCCAGATGGATCTGGTCAGCTGAAAAGCAGGAAAGGCCCCTGGAAGCTTGCGTGTCCCTGTCACTCAAACAGGTCAGCCAACTGACCTCTGGAGTCACTTCTGGTATCAAGGAAAGCAGGTCTGGTCTTCCTTCAGGCTTCGGACAGCAGTGCAGTCAATCTTCTGAGTCTTCACAGGTCCAGGAGTGTTCTGTTTTCAGGTTCTGGGGTTGCCACTTTCACGCCCGTGCCAGCCTGTGGGTGTGGGACACTCCCTTTGTCTAACCCTAAACTGGTTTTGGTCAGTTCTTTCTTTTCCCCTAGGATTGTCTCCAGCCTGGCTACTGAAATAAAAGACAGGCAGATTCTGGTGCGAGCTGCATTTGCCAGTGACACACAAGGCTTCCTTCTTCTGGCAGAAAGACACACTTGGCTTAGGGAGAAAAATGCCAACTTTTTTAAAAGTGGCATTTCCAAAAATAGTCTTTTAGAATAAGACTTTACCATTAAAGAGTATATCAAATTGTGATTAAAATGAATTGAAAAAATATTTTTCTAGCTGTTCCCAAATTGGATTCAGCACTTCCTAAACGTAATGAGATAAACCAGTGTTAAACTGTGGGAGGCCAGCGCTGCTACAGTGAAAAACAACTTTGGAGGTTTTTCGATACCAGGACACTTAAAAGAACAAAGATGTGTGTCCTACTTTTTAACCTTGCCCTGTGAGCCTTTTCACCTACCTTAGGGTTTACTTATAAGTATGAATAGTGAGGGCATATTTGGCCAAGTCAATATGAGAGTTTAAAACTGCACTGCAGCAGCATGCCTGAGATATCAAATGGAACAACTTTGGTGGCTGGCACCCTGGGTGCTGCAGCTCCCTAGTAGCACTAAGCTTACAGGCCCTTGGCCTTGGTTTAGGGAGTACAAAATGCTAGGAATGTATAAGTAAATTAAATGCAGCAATCAGGTGAAAGCCATGTTTACCATGTTCAAAGGAAAGAGCAATGACACTATCTCTGGTTGGCTGGGGTAAAGTGCACAAAAGTCCTAATGACAACAAAATGGGTTCAGCTACAGAAGGCCAATGTTTGGGGGACAACCACATAAAGCAGGGTCATTTCTAACACTAGGATATTTGTTGTAGGTACAGTAGTAGTTACTTTTGCCCTAGTGGAATAGGCCCAAAAGCTTGTTTTCAGTGAAACTTTGAAGGCATATTGGGAAATTTAAAGACAAGTTAAGTATTCAGAAAGGAAAATTAATAAGAGAAATCAAGATTTTACCTGCCACACATTAACAGAAATAATACCTGATTTGGCACACGAGGATAACTTGGATAGCAGTCTAACCAAGCGCAGTGTTAGAAAGTGCTATTAGTGGCCTGGGCTCAAGTCAATGATAGACCACAATGTGCGTGATTTTGCTTTTCTGTCCATACAGTAATAAGGTTACGTTTACCAACAAACCACTATTACATTCAGTGGTGATATGGGTTTTGGTGTAAACCTGCCCTAGATATTATTGGACATGGGAAGGTTTAGGCATTGAGGGAAGATTTGTATTACTCGTAGTCGACTACAACACAAAATGGATTGTAGCGAAATTGTGAAACACAAGTTCTGATTGAATTTTTTGAGGGACCCTATTTTGGAGGAATGTTCATCTGAAATTTTAGAAGGTAATGAGGTGCTGTTTCCAACATATCACATAAGAAAATTCCATTTAAAAATTTCAATTGAAAACCAATGGCCGCTGCATATTGCCATAGAGCCAACAGCATATCAAAAGAATGAATTGCATGATGGGAGTGTTCATCATTGGCGCTCAATGGTATTCCTGGTAACCTAGCTTACCAAGACATACTGTGAACTTACTGCATCACTTCATGTTTGGTTTTTGAAGTTTCCCTCTCTATGTCTTTGAAAGTGAGGCAACCTGGGGTGAAACTGGCATCTCCCCGATTAGGTTTGAATAAAATGTTTGACGTTAATACAGAGAACAACATGTACTCATTCATCAGAATAGATACAAATCCCATTGTGTTTAAGAGTTTTTATTTGAGACCAATCCCTCACAGTCATCATTGGTGGCAAGTAAGTTTTAAAACTGCATAATGCTTGCATTCAATCTGCCACAGACTTTACATTTTCAAAGTTTTAGTGAAGAAAATTATGTATTCTATTTAGGACACAGACGCAAGCATTACTCAATCCTTCAGTTTTAATGAAGATTGAAAAGGTTTGAAGTTATTACTAATGAGAGAATAATGTGCTTTGTTTTGATCATAGCTTACATTTTCTAGCTGAGTATTAATCAAATTATTGTATTGGTGTTTTTGTTTGTGAGAGACATTCATCTGATGTTAAACACATCAGTTGTTCTAGGTGCTTTGAATAAATAAATATGGATAAACTAAACGCAAGAAACTGAGTGATTTATTAGCCATCCATGGCAAAAAGGATAGTGTTGAGATGGGACAAATGATCTTACACAAGAGAGGACTATATCATTGGTGGTTTAACCTGATGTGATTTGCAGTTCAGTACTTAATGACCCTTTCCTTCTTGCTGCTGCTCTCAGTAGAAAAGGAAGATAGAAATACTATGCTCACCTCTGCACAGAAACCAGAATTCCTTTCATAATAGTCAAGAAAACCTACATTATCCAATACTTAACTCAAAATACTATGAACATAAGCATCAGGTTTAAGCTGTAAAACAACATATGATTATTCTTCAATTTAGACGTGTTTGAAGCAGCCATACTTCACTGGATTTAAGCACCGATCACTTCAGCAAATAAATGGACCTTCCCGTGGAAAATATTGCAAACAACCCCATCTGTAGTTATCAATGTAGACAGGCACTACTCTTGCACTCGTCAAATAATCCTGAAGCGGACAATTAATAAGGTAAGATACACTAGTCTTTAAAGATCAGAAAACAAAAATATTTTTTACCGTCACTGTGTAATCAATTTGTGGCGCCATCTCAGCATTGGTCCCACCTTTCAAATAGAGTTCTGTTGGGGAAGCAGCAAACAGTACACAGGGCAAGGATACCTGCATGAGAAGGCAGACACTCCTGAAAATGGACCAAAAACAGTTCTGTTCAAATCTTTTTTTATACCATTGGGAAAGTACAATTCTAGAAGGCAAAGAAAATAACATCATTTCACTCCACGTATGGATAAAACACACACACACCAGTTTTATTTCCATTAAACTACATGGCATCTGTATAAAAAGATGCAACACACCCTATATACAGCAATAATCGCTTTACAATGGGTACTGAGGCTGGAAGTTTTATGTATGTACAGCTCCAGATGTTAAAGTATTGAGTTCTTCTAGAATGGCACCTGAGGAAAGTTCTGATAATACACATTTTAAAAAAATAATGATTATGGAAGCTTCATGAATCAAATGTCCTCCAGGATAAGGAAAATAGAATTATAGATTGTAATAAATTAACTACTGATGCTGGAAAGCTGGAAGAGGACAACAATGTGGACATTAAAACGAACATGATTAACATAACATGGTATATGTTTGTGAAAGAGTGTCCTGAAGAGAGAAGCACAATATTAGGTGGGAACAAAATCACTAGCTGGAGCAAAAATCCCCAGTGGGAACAAAATCGCCAGCATTAAACACTACTTATATCTATCCTAAAAATCATATTTCACAAGCAAGATTGCTATCAGAATAGCCCACTTCTTCAATCACTATCCTAGAAAGAAAGATTCATAAACAATGATTTACTGGACCATCCGGTGAATCTTGCTACAATGCTTCTTACAATCCCAGATGACTGCATCAAACAAAGCAACATTCTAGAATGACAACTGTAGGAGATGCAGGACTGAGTAAAGAGAACTGTTTTTCTCTACACTAGATGTCCCTTTTAAACCATTTGACACCGAATCTCTTCTACAAATCACTGTTTCCACCAAGCCCTCTACATATGCGGGCTACACTTTTCCAAGAATGTTGATAAAATCATGTACCTAAGACATAGTGACCATTTTCTTAAATATCATTTATTCCTCATTTCCAGAAACTGTGTTTCTCGCCACCCTCAAAGAAAGTCAAATCACTCCTCACCTACCCTTGACACTACTGATTTTCCATAACCTAAGGATGCTCTTCAGCTTTCTCTTCCTGGCAAAAATAAGTAAAAAGGCTATTACTCTTCTCTCACACATTTCAGATAGCTGCCAAAACTGCTACCAGTATTGAAACACCAACCCTAGCTCTAACAACAGCAATGTCTATTAAGTTCTAGAAGCGTGTTGTACTGCATTGCATTAAAAATCAATAAAACATTCTTGGGGGGGGGGGGAGAGAATTTCATCCCACCAAATACAGAATATTGCAGATGTTCTCCAGGATAAGGATTATGATTATTGAATTACAGAGCTACTGGACCTTTCATCAGCATTTAACAAAGCAAACACAAGACATTACTTGACAGTCTTTCACCCACGATGGGGAATGACAGTCAAAGTCTAAAGTGGCAATGAAACTTTTTATCATGTAGATACTCGTTTTCCAACTCTCCTCTTTATGAACTAACTGTATTTTACCATAAGGCCCAATCCTTACATCTACTCTTTTAAAACTCAACATGGAGCCTTTACAATTAATGATACCAGATATAGATCGTGTCATACATCAATACACAGATGACGCAAAATGACAAACACCTCAGACATTTTAGATTTACAAAATATTCAGAGAAAATGACATATTTACAATATTTCTCCTTGAAACAAATACAACGGAAACGTAAGTCCTCCTCCTTTAATCTGAAGACAGTTCCTCCATTGAAAAATGGAAACATTTTCAGACCTGGACACTGCACTTTCCTACTCTTCAAATAAGTTGGCCACATCATCTGGCAATTATTAACAATAAGTAGATCACCAAAATTAACAAAACCACACACTTCCATCTTCTACTAAGGAAGCAATAGTCCTCCATCATACCCTCAGAATTCAGAACTGCTGTAAAACCACTGGTCATTTCCCAAGTATTATTGGGCCCACATCAATCCAATGAATAAGGGCTATCCTTAACACAGCTGAATACCTTTTCAAAGATGCTGTGCTAAGAAATCTGACTGTACAACACACATTCTGAAAAACCTCCACAGGTTATTGCTGCAAGGTAAAAATCACTTCAAAATTAATTGTGGCATTCACAAAGATCTCTGTCTTCACAAGGACAATTGCATCCAAGACAATGAGCGAATCTTTCTCTTACCACGCACCCAGAATTGGGAACCACTTACTCAAGGATCTAAGACCCAACCCCAACATACTGCCCTTCTGGAAAAATGTACACACATCCATGCAAATTTATCTACTGTCAGATTTGGATCACCCCAAACTTCGCCTCAGGTTACTTTTTTTTGTATTGTTCTTATTTTATGTGAAGCACTCCGCTGGCCTTGTGGCTTCCAATATATTGCTGTTTTATATGAGGCACTTTGTTGCACTTGTGAGTGGGCCAATGCTATACAAGTATCCTAAATATTTTTTCAAAATATAACTGAAATGGAAATCAATAATGGATAGTTCAAAATAACTGTTGTGTCCGTCTCTCACATTTTAGGACATCATCTCCATCTCAGGACAACCACACTTTTGATTGAGAAAAGTGCCATAGACTATCCATATGATTGACAGAATCTAAAATGGTGGCACAGATCGAAAGAACTAGATAGTCAGTATATGTTTTATTGTGATTGACTTACCCTGCTGTTTTTGTATCTGCTGTGTGGATTCCCCCTTTGATCTTTCCAGGTGTGAAAATCACTTCAGTTGACCCAATTTCACCTCTTTCCAGTTGACCTTCACATAAATCACGAACTATCTCCAGCCCGGACAGATGCTGAGGCCTGTAAAATGGAATACATTATATGGTGCACATTAAGGCGGACCTTTTGAATAAAGAAAAAACATAAATGTCTGATGGGGAGACTGCCATCTTAGTGACAATTTTCAAAAATACGTCATTAGAAATAGTAGAAGAAAAAGTCAATGTTCGCCAGACTTCACAAATAGTCTATCCATGCGTTTTACAACCTCTTTCATCACTGCAGTTTCTGAATGGTTTCCTAAAGCCCACTCACATGAAGAA
This sequence comes from Pleurodeles waltl, assembly GCF_031143425.1. NCBI lineage: Eukaryota > Metazoa > Chordata > Amphibia > Caudata > Salamandridae > Pleurodeles > Pleurodeles waltl. The sequence goes on along the minus strand of NC_090443.1, from coordinate 609,100,314 downwards.
ATACTTACAGCCGGACTTCGATTTTGGCGGATGGGATACTCTATTATATCAAGCCCCATAGCATATAAGGCACTAGTAATATAGCGGACGGAATATGTCACATTTGTGATGGAGTATTCCATCCAACAAACTCAAAATCAGGCCCCTAGTCTATAAAAATCATACATAAGCTTACATTCCTCTTCAGCCCTACTGTACCGATTCTCCTAGTTTGTCATCTTTCTGTATTCAAATAAAACCTCTTTTTTACCGGTCTCTCCTGTAACATGTATTACACACAAAAGACTTTATATTCATATTCTCAACCTCTCAAGCTTATTTATACAGCAGAAAGTACATCACCCGATGCATCTTACTACAACTTCGTAAGAACAGCACCATGACTAGTACCTACAGATAAGCAACTCACTCATTTTTCAATGCTCAAATTTTCTCTGCTGCACTCCTACTGTGTATGTATCACTTTACTAAACGTTTTACAATATTATTCAACAGTGTGCATTAAATTAGTCTTTGAGGAAAGGTGCAAAACAATATAAAGCAGAAAAGGATGCAGAGTATAACAATGTACAATATTTTGTATTTGCTTTCATGCATTTTTTGTTTACTTCATTGTTAGAAACTCTCAAAACAAAGAGTAGAGCAACATACGCCCCAACCGCATTAAATCAAAAAGGAAGACAACAATCCTCTCAGTATACAATGGATACGTACACAAGTCAACATTGACCACGTCAATGCAAGCGTGTAGCTCAGCGTCTAACCCCATGATAGACCACATTTACTTATTTGATTTGAGTTATTAAAAACAAACACTCCAAGACTAGGAACAATTTGCTTTGCAATACAATTCATTATGTAAGAAGCCACAATTCGTTCAGTGCTCACTACAGACAAATGCCTGTACCCTAAAAGTCACAAATTTTAATCTTGACTTTCCAGCTCAGCCTTTCATTCTTACAAGGATAATTATTAACATCTGTAATTTCCATAACTATAGAGCGGTATTACAGTGGGACTGGACATTATACTGAAACACGTTTTTACAACGTTCAAGTCTCTATATTCTAGTCAAGCCTCAGCTGCATTCAAGATGTCATACAGCATTGCGGTCTTTAGTATGCTGCTTCTTGTTTTTTGGTTTCACCCACTGATGTTTGGACACAATGCTCATTACTTTAGGATACGCTTGCTCTGCAAACAAGCATCCAACATTGCTTTTGTATTTTCAATGTCTGTCTTGGAGCCTTAGTCTCTCTCTCTATTTCTCCATCCAGTGCTACAATTCTTATGAATTTCTGAAAAAGCAAATCGAGAATATTGTGGGCTTTCAGATTCCCCATTTCATGAAACTGTTGAATTACAGTTTTTACACCACCTAATCTGATGGCGTAGATGTTCCACACATATATTTTTGTGTCATGTATCTTTTGAAAATATTGCTGGATTTGTTTTGGCAACATTATTATTCTGTGACAAAAGCCTAACTAAATACTAATGTTATGCTTTTAAGGAAAACTGTGTACAGTCTGGAAAAGCAAGTACAGGTATTTTCCCAATAAATAGTCTATAATTGTAGTGTGCTGATGAACTGAGAAAAAAAAAAAAAAGAATTCTATTTATGCTGAAAAATGTTCCATTATTGATGTTTACTGAGCACTGCTTTGCAAAAAAGAAGAAATCATTTTCAGAAATAAAACACAAACTAATAATCAAAACTTTTTATTTCTGCACTTGCTATTTTTCCTAGTTATACTCATTCTCCGTTTTATCTTCCACAAATCTGAAAAATACATATTTGTCAATTTTCAATAAAAAAGGTGAAATTCTGAGTGCAAATTCGTGCTGAAGGAAGAGGCACATAAACCATGCCACTCAGCTTCTAAAGTTCAATGTATTTCATCTCTTGCTCAACTAGCATCTGGCTTGGATCCTTTGTTTATTCTAGGGACAGTCTCCATTTATCTCCCTTTGTCCCCAACTCCCAATAATAAGGGATGCATGTATTTTATTTATAATAATATCCTACGTTCACTCTGAAATAAAAACTAATGGAGGCAATAAAGCTACAGTAGATGTCACCAAGCTTGCACAAAGTTGTGTACAGAAATGCATGTAACTGTACAGGCATATTCAACAATACTTCATTGATGTAAGTAAACTAATTTTCATGGTATAGCAAGTAACTGAAAAGAGAATGTGACTTCATTCTTTTTTCAGAGAACTGGGTTAACTGGAGACAGTGAATGGGTAAAATCACTGGCCACTTAGTTTTTTTTTTTAAACTGACTCTATTGTTGCCTACTTTCTTTTGGCTGTGGATTCAAGGCTGACTGCTGCCCAAAGAGAAATGTATCACATAAAGTAGGAAAACCTAGGAGTTAGCTCAATGGGAAATTGTTGTGTCAGTTTTTCTATTTCACCTACAGCTTTTAGCAGTCTGTTGTTGACGATCTACTACGGACAGTGGCAATTCGTACAGTAAACTACAAATTCGGTTAATAGTAGACAATCTAAAACACACCATTGTTCATATTATACATTACTCATGAACAATCTGACCAGTTCATAGAGATCATTTTAGACAATGAAGAGCACTGTGTCAAAATGACAGTTTGGGAGAGAAGGGGATAGGTGTGGAACTCCTTAACCAATGTTAATGGACTTTGACTCTAACATACCTGTTCATACTGGTGTGGGCGGACTATAAAATAACAGGTCACGAGCACATACCTGCATGTGAACCTCAATTTCACAGCAGCTATACATTAACATTATTCATACAAACAATAATCTAAAAAACAAAAAGAAAACAAATAAAAAAAAAAAAAACAACGTTCATCTTTTTCATGAGACTAGGTTCATGTACCATGTATTCCCATCTGAACCTGACTGCTGTATGAAAACACAGCTATTGACGTGATAATTGTTGACTCTGAAAGCAGACTGAGGCACAGAACAAGAAAGGTGAAAGTGCCTACAGACACAATGCGGCTTGTGACAGAGTTCTGTGCTAAAAGTACTGCTCGGGAGGAAATGTTTAGGCTAATCTAATGTGAAGTGGGAACTGGCTCCAAGTGGTGCTTAACAGGAAAACTTTTATCAGCTTCATCATTTACAATGGAAGCTTAGAGATAATGACTTGAAGATAATGGAGCAATATACTTTAACAGGGAGAGGCAAGTGGGTAGATGCATGTGCAACAAGGAATGTGCATGTGTAAAATTAACTATTTATGTTCCATACCAATCATACCCGGCCTGGCTCCATCCATCCAATTCAATGTAAAGGTTTCTGCTCATTTGCCCTCTTGCAGTAAAGTAAAGGCAACCATGGGCTAATTATTTGGGCTTGGCCATTTTTTTTTTTTTTAAGATTATGACAAAAAAAAAAAAGCCAAGGCCGGAATTGACGAAGCTTTGCACAACTGAGGAGGCAGACATGAATGCAGCAGAAAAACAAATTTAATTGGGGATAAAAGAGTTGTTAACTCTTGCATCATAAGGAGATGAAAGCTTTCAAAAGTGAGGATGACCAAGAGTGAAACCTACTTTCTAAAGAAAAAAAATGGACATCTTGCATCAGAAATAGAAAGTTTTGAACAGTGTTTGTTGTGAAAGTACAGAGGTAGATTTAAGGGATCAGGGTGGGACAATCTTAGTTTCACTGCAAACTGGGGAGCCAAGTTCCTCAGGAATGTCAAAGACTGACTTAGTGGCGCTGGGTGTCAAATTGATCATTTGGTGCTTAAAAATTACATCTATTGTGGAACTGCATCTTTACTTATATGTACGTATATATATATAAATAAATCTTTTAATATTTAGCCAAACGTTGGGGTAGCTGAAACTTCTTTCCCACTTAGGTTCACATACCTGTATACACACACAGATTTTATACACAGACAGATATTGTCTGTAGACACTGCTAGTGTTTTAATGGTTTGATATTTAAATCAAATAAAAATAACTAAAAATATAAAATATGCTACAATATCTAATTATGGTGTAAGAGCTTTAAGACAAATGCAAATACAAATGTAAATTCTAGAGTTATTCCTAAACCATAAAACACTGTGGAGACACACGCTTAGAAAATGTACACAGATGCTGGAATTCCAGACTGCTTGATGGACAACCTAACACTATATTTGCATATGAATTCAGGAAAGAAAAAGTTTCAAGGAACATTACTATTTTCAGACATGTGAAAGTCAAATAAACATAAAAACGCTGTATAACCATACTAAGAAGGAAACATCAATGAAAAATCATGAAAAAGCCTGAACTAATTTAATTGAAGCAATTAATTCAAATAGCTTCAAACAATGTTGGTCCTTGATTGGTCATGGAACAGAGGTCTATAAAATTTGACTACTTTACACCAAATGATATCTGGCAAGAGCATGTAAAAGATCTTTACTTAATTATTTCACATTAGTCCAATACAACACTCCATCTATCACAAAAAAAAAATCACAAGTCTGATGAAAAAAAGAAAAGTTGACTTTCACATGTGGTTGGTTCTAGCAGCATACCCAATGCTGCAGTAAAATGCAATCCTACTTTACGGAGTTCACTATTAGTACAACTATTTGCAAGTGTGTTACAGTCTCAACAGATTCCACTACCTGTCTCCACCAAAGTCTCAATTATCTTTCTGATTCACACGAAAGAGTTTAAAACATGATCCAAAAATGTACAGTCTAATAGCTCTTCTTGACTGTAAATGCAAGATATTTGCCAAGTATCTGTTGGATAAATTATCTGCATGAACAATCAAACATAACTTTACAGAACTCAATCAAAGGGGATTTTGATCAGGCTGTTCAACTATTTATATTACTGCCCTCATTTTAACATCTAATAAAGTAATAAAAAAAACACCTTTCTTTGTATGCCTCATACATTGATTATAGCACAGTCCTTGATACAATTATTCATGTAAGATTTAGGGACAAACTAATAAAATGGGGAATTGACAACATCACATTTTTAATAGCATTGCATGTTGAAACCTGGTTGAAAATTAAATTGTCTAACTAGACTCTTTCCCCTAACATGCTTATTTCAGATGGCTTTATGCACCGCTGCATTTTGTAGCCTCTTGTTTCTTTTTATATATATTTTAGATTTACCATCTTATGTCAATGTAATAAAGGACATCCACCAAAATTAGGCAATCAAGCTATTACTCATTTGGCCTATGCGGATAATTCGGTCATATTGACATTATTAGCAAAGGGCTTAGAGGTTCAACTATTAAGGCCGAATGAGTATGCTCTTGAGAAAGGCCTAACAGCAAATCTTGGGAAAACGAAAGTGATGTATATCAGTATAATCTGCATGCTATCGTCTTGGAAAACAGGTAGAAAACTAATAGAAAAGTGAATATATATGAATATTTGGGATTAACTATTGACAATAAGTTATCATGCTTTTACCATATTTCGATTAAGAAAATAAAATGACACATCATTAGAATATCAATTAAGAGATTTTAGAATATTTATGGTGGTCGAGGTATCACATCTTTGAATACAGCAATACATTTTAAGCCTATTTCGTCTCTTTTGTATGCTTCATTAGCACCTAATATAAAAAAGGGAAGTGAACTGGATAAGGTCTATAAGTGAGAAATACGATCTCTGGTAAATCTATGCACGGCAACTTCAACCCGAAAGCTTCGACTTGAATTACTTTTGACATTCTTGGCAACATTACACAAAGCCTCAATTCTAAATTATGTTTATGATTGTGGTAGAGCGAATGCTAATACATTAGGTTAATCCTTACTAAATTAAGAGTGAAAAAAGTAAACCAACCAGCCCTAATCCTAGCTGCCACTGATTCATTAACTGACTCCTATTAAATAGCAAAGCAAGAGTACTTTTATTCCACTCTGGAGTCTGTTTACAGAATGATGTGCTGAAGATCCAGATTATTGTACAACCTGCAACTTCATCATTTTGAAGGCAAATAGAAGGTCCAACAGTTAGCTACAAACGGATGCAGGCTTAGTGGCTTCGAAAAATAAATTATGGACCATATAATTTGTCTATTCTCAAAACTGTTGGCTTTAAGGAAAAATTATACTTGGGGCATAATTTATTAAGGGAAACATTAGTACAGTCAAAGTGCGGTTAAGCACTATTTTTCTGTGAAACCTTCTACTTTTATTGGAAAACATACGAAGTGTTTATATTTTGGTTATAGTTTGCTGCACAAATCTACTATTTCAATCACACCTTGTGTTTGTTAGATCATGCACTAACATGGTGCAGGGGTAAATGTTAAGATTATGTGCAAAATAGGTTTAGGCACCTTGATTTTATTTAATAATTATATAGTTTTACTTATTCTTTGTATTATTGTAATTGATATCTTTCAGACAATAAAAATACTGTTTTCACTTCACATCTCACTTAGAGTTGTGTTTTCTGCTAAAAATGCAGTGACATTCTGTAAAGCATCGTGACTGCATGAGAAAGCCAGAGCAAATGGTACTCCACAGGAGACATACTCATACAAAACCAGGGACTGATAACTGGTTAGGACAGCACTGTTCACCGTGGGTCACTCTGTCTATGCATTTCAAATATGTGCCACGGACCAACTTAGACCTCCCGTTTTGCCCTAAAATATCATCCCCGCTCGTGCCTTCTCTGTCAAGTCATTCTATTCTGAATACAGTTAATGATACTGGTTGCAGTTTATTTTCGTTTACCTGAGCCCCGGTGTGCTCCTGCCAGCCCGTATACTGTGGAGCCGCACAGGAAGCCCCAAGATGCAACTCAGGGATGTTGATACCCTCAGGATCTGCCCACCCTGCAAAAGAAAAGATGTACATAAGTAACATGGAGAGGAGCTTGCACAGGATGAAAAATAGCAGTGAGAACAGAGAACTAAATCAAAGGGAAGGGAGGAAGAACTAATGGGCGAGTGGGGAGAGAACAAAAGGAATGAGCAAAGAGTGAAGTAGGAGAATACACAAATTTGAGGTTTGCATAAAGGTAAAAAAACGGTAGGAACTAGGCCATGCACATGCTGCCAAGGAAGCAGGACAGAAGGCCCGTGGGCAAAGTGAGAAATGTGGGAACAGAACTGACTGAAGGTCATCAGAAACACTGTAGAGGCTCGAAAGGATGCAGAGGTACAAGAGGGTTATGTGCGTAAACTTTGGAGAGGCTGGGGTGGAGCAAGAAATAGGAGCAGTGGGGGCACAAAACAGAAAATCAAATCGCACTCGGGGAAAGGGAAATGGGTTTGGGACAACTGTGGTGTACAAGTTAGTGATGGTACAATGAACTAGGATTCCAGGCCATCATTGGCACCAGACTTGTGATGAGAAGGAAGAGTTAGAATATGGGCAGAAATATTTTTGGGAGTGCTGGGCGCACCCTCCCCTCACAAAATACAATGCACTATGTGCAAGACTAATATTAGCATAATGGTACAACCCTTCTTATACACTTGAGCTCACTCCCCCCATGGTTCTGCTTACTGAAGTGAGAAAGTGCTTCTCACATACAGGGTCACCAGAAGACTACAAGTATCCGGGGCACACCTTTCTTAATGAAGGACTCCTTTAGTGCATTGTTTTCATATAAGAGGTGTATTTTTTTTTTTCATTAGTCCATCTTGTCACACTTTTCCGATTTCACCTTTGGATGCAGAATGAATGATTCTGTCTTAATCGGCACAAACCTGAAATCCCGCTTTTGACCATGTTAGACCATAGCCCTGCAATAAGTCTTGGCCAGAAGAAATGGACTACCCCCTAAACCTCCATTAATAGAGCTCACAGCTTGAGAATAATCCTTGTTAGAGGTCTATCTTTGACCACCCAACCCACAATAAATGCAGTCTCCAAAATAGCGTTCCATCTTTTATAACTGCTGAAAGGGGTTCGTCAGGGGTTCCAAAGCTCTTAGAAAACCACTCTAATCCTTGCCATGGTCATGTTGCGCCTGGATTATTTCAATACCTTATACACACACATCTCTTCGACAAAGCTCCCTCTAAACTCCAGAATTTTCAAAACTATACAGACCTTAGGTCATCTCTTATCTACGAATCAGTACCCCTGAGTCTGGATTCAGATGTTTCACCACTACCCAGCTGAGTAGAAAAGATTAGGTGGGCAAGCTTTATATGTGCAGAGTTCCTCAATGTGAAATTCCATACCACTAAATCCGAGACGTGAGAATGATTTTCTCGAGCTCAGAAAATTCTTAATAACAACAATTTTCAAGGGAATTTAGATAATCCAATCCTGTTTGACACACGCCTCTTTGGCTGGTCTAATAAGTGACATGCCGTTTCACGCTTGGGTTTCAGGGCCCTGGTCTTGTAAAAGCTTACCACCTTCCAGGATATATTTGATGGCTGTTGTTCTCAGTTGGCCCCATCCCTAACAGGTTAGATGTTTCAACATCAGGTTTTGCAGAGTCCTGTCCTGCCGCCCACTGATCTTTATATGCACCCACAACCCCAAGAGCACTCGAAGGCCACTGTCATGTGGTTGACAGAACTTCTAAAAACCTAAATAAATAGATGTGAATTGAACCAAACAGATATAGCCAAGGATGTATTGCTTTATCACATCAAAACTCTGCGGTAAGGTTATGTTTGTGATATAGAGATATCTTGGAAAGTCTATTTTCTTGTATTTAAAAGCCCTTGTGCAGAACGCCCCCGTTGCATCCCTAAGGGACTCACTCGTGTGAGGATTTCAAGGAAGCATAAACATTTTCAGGTAATCTTGCACCCGCCCTGCCTCCCGCACTATATATTCCCGCCCATATTCAACTCTGCCCTCAGGGAGTACTTCCTCGGCTGAGAGCCCTCCTTCTCGGGTGAGCTTTACCCCGCCTTCTCATGGAAACACTGATTGGACGCAGAGTGCACCAACACACAGAGATACCATCACCCCGGCCGTGCTCGGATGCGCTCACCCCTTCCATGATGCTGCCATCGATCTCCAGCATGTACTCGGCCATGGCGGCCCTGGGCGGGGTGAAGTTCGGGCTGCGGCCGGGGGCAGCTGTTGACGGTGACGGTATAGCTGACGCCGGTGCCCTGCAACAGAAACACGTAGACAATGGTTAATGGGACCGGCTCTGGGCTGCGTGCGATCGGCGCTGAGAATAAAATCCGGTTCCCAGCGTCTCCACCATCCACCCCAAGCAGCCACGCACCTGGCCGAGAGTCTTAGCGCAGAGAAGCGAGAGGAACACCGGCGAACCAAGTCCCAAGAAAGCAGCCGGAGACCGGAAGCGCGCATGCGCACAACGGAAGCAGGGCGAGCACAGGGCCTATGGTGGAGTGTAAGCCGGGAACAAAGGCACACGCGCCGCTCTAGCAGGCCTGCAACACGCCGGAGGCTGACAGGAGAACAGGCTCCGAGACTGAAATCCCGAACCACTGGCCAAACGCGGCAGCCCTAAATGCAATCTATGCAGTTTATATTTCCTGCACTGTTTAAATAGTTTATATTTGCTACACTGTTTAAATAGACCACACGTACACAGCTGAAAGCAAGGTGACACCCACTTGCATTATTATTTTGACAAGCACTTCTGGCATAAATGTCAGCTTTTAGAAGCTAGCAAGAGGGAGTTTGAGAGAAAAAGGCTTGGGGAATTAATTTGAAATGAACTGAAATGAGGTGGAGAACATTTCACGCGGGGATAGCTAAAATAAATAATTTCATTCTTAACAAATTCCGTTACGTCAGGATGTTGGCATGTATGTTTTTGGAATTAGCCCTGTGTATTCCCTGTCATTTCTAACGCCCTTCGAATGTGAGAAGTCTGAGTGGGGCAAAATAAGTCCCCTCAATAATGTATTTAATATTTTTTCCACTTAACTATTAAAAGCATCGGCACGTTCTACATGCATCAAAATAGTAAGATATAGCGCATCCCTTATCGGGCTGAAAATGAAACGACCACAAACTCACTGTAAGGGGTAAAAGGCCGCTTTAATAGAACAGGTCTGGCAATAAAAAACCTTGGCATTATAGCCTCACAAAACTACCCAAACCTCACTAATACAAAAACCATCACCTAACCCCTCCCCCTCCCTCTAAACTGACCCAACCGCCCTACCCTTTGTCCCATCCCCACCTTGACCCAACCAACCCATTAACCCATCTGTCCTGCAGTCACCTTCTCCAATTACCCTTGACCAGTGCAAACTCCATACCCTCTCCTCTTTCTGAACTACCCCTTCCCCCCCGAAAGGCCAAACAGCACATTCCGATAAATACCCAATTCATACCAGACCTGACTATCAGCGGCAATAACATGATTAAAACCCCTCCCCCCCAAACCTCTACCCCAAACTAACTAGTACCATCCAGCCCATTAACCTATACGCCTAAACAAAAACAAACTCAAATAGACCTGCCCTGTTAAAACATAAATACCATAAACAAGCGTACCGAAAAGGAGTGAAAAAACCCACGCCAATGGTAAAATTGTACCAAAAAACTAGACCCATCAAAAAAGCCTTAGGTAGAATGCAATAAACTAAAGGGAGGACGGGAGGGCACGAAGACCAAAACGCCCACTGGGTGTGACAACGGCCAAAGAGGCCGCCCACACCCAGCCCCTGTCCTTTATACCTCCCCCAACGTCACCACCCAGTTCCCTCCCCAAAACCAATCCCCAGTCGAGTCTGTGGAACGTTCCACCACAGCCCGATAAACCCGGGGGGAGACAGGCAAGCCCTGTGCTCCCCCCAAGTCCCCATCGGGCTGAAAATGAAACGACCACAAACTCACTGTAAGGGGTAAAAGGCCGCTTTAATAGAACAGGTCTGGCAATAAAAAACCTTGGCATTATAGCCTCACAAAACTACCCAAACCTCACTAATACAAAAACCATCATCTAACCCCTCCCCCTCCCTCTAAACTGACCCAACCGCCCTACCCTTTGTCCCATCCCCACCTTGACCCAACCAACCCATTAACCCATCTGCCCTGCAGTCACCTTCTCTAATTACCCTTGACCAGTGCAAATTCCCTACCCTCTCCTCTTTCTGAACTACCCCTTACCCCCCGAAAGGCCACACAGGAAAACCCAAAGGTGTTTTCCTGCCCCCCCCAAAATTATTATCTGTCCCACAAACGTTCACCCAATAACTCGCAATCAACAACCTCGTCCAGTAAATAGTGCTCGTTACCCGAAAACGTCAAATGTATCCCGTCCTGGCGAAACAGATCTACGTCAGAAACCCCAATGTCCACATGACACAAAACAGAAAAACCTTGAGCTTTACAAAAACTTCTCATCTCCCTTTTAATTTTACGCCGTTGCTTTTCTATGCCCTTAAAAGAATGAGCACCCCTCCATACTCTTCTCGGCATTAAACACGTCCATACTATGTGTGTACCTGCCCAACGTTCCTTAATCCGACATAGATCCATCTTCATGACCTTTATCAATCCAATGCCTGACAAAGCTACCAAATCGTTTTCCCCCAAATGCAACACCAATAAATCCGGGCAAATACCCCTTTCCATTTTCTTGGCCAAAACATATAGTAACTCTCCCCATCTCATTCCGCTCTTCCCTACCCAACTAACCCTTATCCTTGAACTATCTAACCCCAGTTGCCTCCCAAAATGTCTTGATGCTGCTTGCTTCTCCGCCCATCGAACAAATGAGTGTCCCACAAACCACACGGCGCACACCTTGTCAGGACCCCCGACACAACCTACAAGAGAAAATATGTTAAGTGACGCTTCTACAACCTGCAAAACCAAAATTAAAAGGAAACCAGAAACAGCAAACAGCAAGAGAATTCAGTTAAGTAAACCAGATAGGAGCATAGGCAGAAAAGTAGAATCTAAACGCTAGATAAAAACACTATTTAAAAGAACGCACATACTTATTAAAACAGCCAGATCTCCACCTACCCACTTGTTTAATCAACTGATCAGATTTACCTTGATTCCGAGCTTCCGTGGCGGCCCCAATCCTAAATGAATATGTACCAAAGTTAGAAGGATCCAACCCCAATCTCCTCAATGCCATCCTCAGTACTGCTAACAACTGAGAAGCTAATAACCGTGTCCCATCCTGATGAACGAATACAAACCTGGAGATATGCGACCCCAATGCTGCAAAATAAAACCAGCAGCGCACCGGGCAATCATTAGAATAAACTGCCTTCAAAAACACCTCCTGACCCCTCCCCAACTGGTCCATTTTGGAAAAAAGTAACCATATAGACACACCCCCATCACCTACCTGAACATTGCTGTGAATAAGTCCCTCCTTGCCCTTCACTCCTAGAAGCTCTGAAACACGAAAAGCACCATAAAAACAACCATGACATACAAAGGGAAAATAAACCTACCTCCCAATCGGAAAAGCATATGCTCCCCAACGCCCCCAATAAAGCCCTCAACAGATGAAGGGGTTCATTCCGACCCCGGCTGGCGGCGCCCGCCGGGTGGAAACCGCCCAAAGACCACACCGCGGTCAAATGACCGCGGGGGTCATTACAACTTTCCCGCTGGGCCGGCGGGCAATCTCCAAAAGATCGCCTGCCGGCCCAGCAGGAAAGCCCTTGCAAAGAGGAAGCCGGCTCCGAATGGAGCCAGCGGATTTGCAGGGGTGCGACGGGTGCAGTGGCACCCGTCGTGATTTTCAGTGTCTGCAAAGCAGACACTGAAAATCTTTATGGGGCCCTGTTAGGGGGCCCCTGCACTGCCCATGCCAGTGGCATGGGCAGTGCAGGGGCCCCCAGGGGCCCCACGACACCCGTTCCCGCCATCCTGTTCCTGGCGGTCAGGATGGCGGGAAGGGGGTCGGACCCATGGAGGATTCCCTGGGCCAGGGGTAAACCCCCCCTTTTCTGACCGCGGTGGTAAGAATGGCCCTGAAAGCACCGCCAGCCTGTTGGCGGTGCTTCCTCTGCCCTCCACCCTGGCGGTTTGAAACCGCCAGGGTCGGAATGAGGGCCTAAGTGTGATAGGACGCCTACGATCGCACCTCACCACCCCCTGCCCTAGCCCATCTCGCTAAAATCCTCCTACATAACTCCCCATCGACAGGATCATACCCCCTAAATACTTACCGTAAAAAGAAACACCCGATAACTTACCCGATATAGTAACTGCCGCCCACCCACTCTCAATCTGCTGCATTACAAAATTCACTGCATCTTCTTGCCTAAAATAAAGCATGTCGTCACCTCCCGAACGCCTTACCGCAACCGAATCCAAAAACTCCAACCATGCTTGCCAATAAGCCCTTCTCGTTGACGGAGCTATAGACTTGAACCAGCTCTAGAATCCTCAATCTCCTAGGGCCCATAACTCTGGAGGAATAGCCGCCTTCAACGCGTCCGCTCCCGGCTCCAGACCACGGAATCTCTGCCACTGAAATCGAGATAACGCATCAGCTATGTCATTCTTAACACCGGGCACATGACGAGCCTTGAACAAAATGTTGAACTTCAAACAATTCAGCAAAAATATCCTCAACAATTTAAGAACCTTTACATCCTTTGCCTTCTGATAATTCACCAAGTGTACTATAGACTGGTTGTCCACATTGAAAACCACTTTTTTGTTAGCCAGAAATCTGCCCCAAACTGCCAAAGCTACAACCAAAGGAAAAAATTCCAAAAAGCAATGCTAAACCTTGCCCGCTTCCAACTCACAGACCCGGCGGCACCCACAAATAAAAAATCATCCAAATAGTGGGTCACCAAACCAGCACCTCCGAGAAACACAAAAACCCATTCTAAAAATGAGCTAAACATCTCAAACAAAACTACATGACACCGAGCACCCCATGGGCAGCATCCTGTCAACGTAAATGGCATCCTCAAATTGCATGCCTAACAATGAAAAATCATCCGGGTGAACAGGCAATAGCCTGAACGCCGACTCCACATCAGATTTAGCCATCTCCGCGCCCCTACCACACCTCCGAACCAATGCAATAGCCTCATTTATTGAAGCATAATGTACCATCGAATCTTCTCCTGCAATGAAATCATTAACCGAGGCCCCCGCGGGCCAGGACAAATGATGTATCAATCTAAACTCGCCCGCCTGCTTCTTGGGGACCACCTCCAAAGGAGAAATAGTCAAATTTGCCAAAGGCCAAGCTAAAAAGGGGCCCACAATCCTGCCCAAATCCACCTCCTTCTTCAATTTCGCTCTCACCACCTCAGGATGTTCCCTCGCTGACCTCAAATTATTGGCCCATCTTCTCAACCTCGGTCCCTGGTAGCGCAACCTAAAACCTTCTAAAAAACCACTAAACAAAACCTTGGCCTCTTCCTCAAGTGTATAAAATTGTAGCCAGTAAGCAACTGTCTCAAAATGAATAGGCGTAGGGCCCTTTTCCCGTAACATGTTGTGAAGAACCTCTACCTCTATCAACGCCTCTGGCCTGCGGCCCATGCCAGGTCCACTGAAAACCTCAGAGACACTGGAAAACTGGGTGCTTTCCTCCACAGTGGGAGCAATCATGCCTGAACTTGCACTGCTGTCTATTACAGGTGCCACTGTTGTAAGACCAGCATGCCCCATTCGCCTGAAACTGCCCTCGGTGCCCAAAACCCACCCCAAATTGGGTGGGGCGCCCCTGAAAGGGCTTATACAGCACCGGTAGCCCACTCGCCGTATGAGTTGTGGGCGCCTTCCTCGCCGACCTCAACCATTGCATCCACAATTCCTGATCAATTTCACCCCACATCTTAGAAGAGTCCATAGCCTTCCTTGCCCTAAACTCCTCATCATACCTAAACCAGCCAAAACCACCAAAATCCATCTGAGCCCTACGCACTACATCCATATACTTCATCAATGCTACACAAGAATCCTGATGCTTCTCACAATAGACGCTGGCATAAATCAAGAAAGCTGACGTCCAGTTCTCAATCGTAGTAGGAACTCTAGGTCTCCTAGCTAGTTCCCATTCCTCTTCTTTTGAACCTTCTTTTGCCTGAACCTCCCGATGAAGCAACTTAAAAACGTCCACGAATTCATCCTTCCAAATCTTCTCTTTCAAACTCAGAGTGAGATGCGCCCCCAAAGGCATCAACACTCCCATATATGGTAACCTTTTAGACTTGACGCTTCCCCCATTGCCCTCCCCACCCATGTGCTTAGACCTCGCCTTTGCTCCATCACCCTCTTCCGCCTTATTTGATGACCCTTCAGACCCAACGCTTACCTCCAACTTACCGACCTCCGTGACCACGTTCGCTTGAATTGAAGCATCCACCTTACAAGTTATTTCGTTATCACCCTTAAGATACGTTGCCCTTGAACAACCAGAAGCCCCATGACTAAAACTCCCAACCTGTGGTACCACAAAACCAACCAACCCTTCCTCACCTCTTGGAAAACCGCTTGCTGACAATACATGTGACCGCTCTGGCACCTGGCCGCCCTGGACCACACCAGGCGCTTCTCTCTGAATTCTATCACACTGCTTGGAAGGAACTTGGAATTCCAAATCTTCATCATAATCAAGCAGATCGTCGCACCAATCATCCCAACCATCCCCAGCGCCCTGGCTAGTAGATGGCTAAGCGTCGCAAACTCTAGCTGCATCCCTCGAAGTCAGACGGACCGCTCCGGATCGCGCCTTCCCTTCCGGCCGGTGTGCTGAAGGCGCTCGGACCTTCACCGGTGTGCTCCGGTCACCAACCATCCGCCCAGATGGCCGATAAACCGCCTTCACCCCCTGCCGCCCGAAGCAGGAGGCGTGTCACACCCAGAGGGTCCCTCACCAAAATTCGGCTGCAAAAAATCTGGCTGAACAAATGCCCTGTTTCTTGACCCAGACCCGGAGGTCTCACCACAGACCTTACCACTCAATACACGCCCACTAGTATCCACAATTCCAACCTGCTCTCCCAAATTAAACACTTCATT
The DNA here is from genome assembly GCF_031143425.1 of Pleurodeles waltl. Classification (NCBI taxonomy): domain Eukaryota; kingdom Metazoa; phylum Chordata; class Amphibia; order Caudata; family Salamandridae; genus Pleurodeles; species Pleurodeles waltl. Next base: position 609,084,402 of record NC_090443.1, on the reverse strand, counting down.
ATCAAAATGCCATGCCTGGACCTTATGTAACATAGGACTAAACACCCTAGGAACACCTTGCCTCACTCTACCCACCCCTTCACTTCCATTACCAACAAAAACACCAAAAAGTTGGTCCCCAACCCCTTCCTGACACCTCAATTCACCTTCCTCCTCATCCGATATAACTACCACCTCATCTTCTTCGATCAAAACGGGCGCGGCCATCTTGTCGGCCGTTCCTAACTGCTTTTCCTCTAAAGCTTGGTCATTTGACCAATCAGACACCAAGGGGGCGGCCATTTTGGGCGCGCCTCCCAAGGCTCTTTCCTCTAATGAACTGCTCTTGCGTTCCCCGCCTGTTTCTACAGGCGGTAGGGCCCTCTGGAGCTTCCGAGCCGATCGCTCATGCGCGAAAACGGCCCGCGCCCCCAGGCGCCCAGGAATGCGCACCGCACCTGCTGGGGCCGCCCCCCTACCCCCAGCAGCCACGCGCCTGGATAACGACGCTCCCTGCCTACGGGGAAATCGGCAACCACCTCGCCGCTTCCCCGCAACACCTGCAACTGGACACGGCATCACAGAAAGCGGCTCCTCGTCGCTCTGAGGTGAGCGCGCCACTTTCCTTCCCCCCACGCTTTTCGACTTAAACTTTTTACTGTGCTTAACTGGCGTAGTACACGCCGCCACTGCAGCTGACACACCCTCAGCTGACAATCTCTTAGGATGTTTAATCCCAACCCACGCTTGCTCCAAAACTCCTTCCCTCAGTAAGTCCTCTCTACCCTCATCATGCAGCACCTTAAGCGCCTGAACTACCCTATTAGGTTCCATGTTACCCAAAACAAAGGCTACCAAAACACACTAACTCCTCCCCAAAAACAGTAAGGCCCTCCTCTAAAATCACAAACTCACAGAATAATCCCTGGCACGAAGACCAAAACGCCCACTGGGTGTGACAACGGCCAAAGAGGCCGCCCACACCCAGCCCCTGTCCTTTATACCTCCCCCAACGTCACCACCCAGTTCCCTCCCCAAAACCAATCCCCAGTCGAGTCTGTGGAACGTTCCACCACAGCCCGATAAACCCGGGGGGAGACGGGCAAGCCCTGTGCTCCCCCCAAGTCCCCATTATGAACACTAACATCTGCTCAGAGCGGTCAACCCTGCCCTAGAAATGCAGGTGGAGTCAAGTGTTTAAAAGGGTGATCTCATTACGCTCACTTGTAAATTTTTTGAAGGGTGAAATAGGTTTGAAAAGCGGATGACTCCTAGAAGTCTATAGAGGCATTTTGTTTGTCAGGCAAGTGAATAGAAATACAATGTGGAGTTGAAGATAGGAGTGCTATACTGAACTCCCCAGAGCATAAATAATCACTAATCCCTGTTAAAAGTAAATAAAAGACTACTGAAGTCTACAAAGACGCTGAAAATAATTTCTCTTTTTCTTAATCGTGCCCGATGCAATCATCCAAATAACTGAAATTTTTCAAGTTGACGTTACACTTTAAAAATGTATAGCAAACGAAGTCCCTTAATCTCAATATCCCGTTTTTGCCTGAAATCACAGAAAAAACACAGTAAAAACCGTAATTATGGTTTTGACTCTAACACATAAAATATTTGGAATATTCGCCAGTTATGTTTCCAATGTACACAGCCAAAGCTATAATTTGAACTGTCCACCATGTTGCTTTTTGTTTTTACTTGATGTTTAGAGCGTGGCAGGCTGCACAAGTTGTGTTTGCTGTCTGCATTGTAAACCTTAACTTCTAAACTTCGATTGTTTTAGATGTTTGCTAGACCCATAATTTAGGGCCTGATTGAGATGTGGGTTATTCCGTCACAACAGTGACAGATACCCCTTCTGCCAAAATCTAAATCACATTATTTCGTATGGGATTTAGAATTTATCGGACAGGATAGCTGTCACAGTTGTGACAGAGTAACCCATCCACCAATATCTAAATGAGGCCCTTAGATTTTTAACAGTTGTTTTCCCCAGTAAATATCTTTTTTTTTTATCATGCATTTATTTCGCAACCATACTGCCCACAAATATTGGAAGTGCGAAGTGCAAAGTGCAGTTCGTGGCTTTGTCTAGTCTCATGACAGGTCCTGTCCCTAACCCACAGCAGCTGGCCAGCCTTGCTGTGCTAGTGTTTGGACAGGCCAAGCTCCTAACCTTCAGCAAGTGACCAACCCCCCTTCATGTGCAGCATGGGCTTACCACATTGGCTGGCTGTGCATTCAAATTGCCGTGGTGAGCCAACCCCAATTTGCACTGCCTTCAGCAGGGTGTTGCACAAGAGAACACCCATAGTGCCTGGCTTTTGGCAGCTGCCCCCTTTTCTTTTTTTTTTCTTTTTTTAACCATTACATTTTCCTTTAAGGAAAATGGGCTGTGTTTGTAAAAGGAAAATAAATAATTCCTTTAAAAGCAGTCACAGACATGGTGGTCTGTTAACCCCAACAGGCCACCATCTCTGTGATGGCAGTAATTTTTAGTGGGGTGCAATCTACGACCAATCTCATACATATTAACGAGGTAGGTCAAAGTACGGCCACCTACAAATCAGAATTTTGCAAACCAACATTTCAACATAAATAGGTTTGCAAAAAAAATGCATTTCGTAAATAGTGGTGTGCAAATGGCGACCACTTCTACCATATGCACTGTGTACGAACATAAGGCTCTCAGTCACCAAATGTCTTTGTTCTGTATAGAAGTGCAGGCACTTCTCCATTTACCATGTGGTAGTCCTGTAGAGAAGTGCTGTAACTGCCACATTAAAAGTATGGTAGATATGCTGAATGGTACTACTTCAGTCCCATTAAATATATACCAGTCCGGACCAGAATCAGTTTTACTCTGCCACCAAAACATGGCAGTGCTGGTACCGTCACACTACAAATGTGGCTGTCACACAGAGAAGTGCTGGGTTTCCCCCACTATAAGTATAAAAGTTGTGCTGAGAAGTGCTGGTGCTGTCCTTTACGAGTATAGCAGTTGGCTAAAAGTGCAGAGACATACCCATTGCAAGCATAGTACCAGACAGAGAAGTACCTATACTGTCCAATTCTAACACAGCTGTTCTTTTGACATGATGGTTTCTAGCATTTCAGGCTGCCCAAGCAGGCCTGCACTGTTTTAGTGAAAGGATAACAGTAGCAGGACAGTACCACTAGTATAGTAGCTTTGCTAAAGAGCTGGAACACCCCAATACAAATACAACAGCCCCACTGAGACATGTTGATAATGTAACAGAAGTATGGCAGCCATGAGCCTGTACAACTGCTGAATTTCATCAGAAAAAACAGAATTGCAGTGTATGACTAAACGTAGTGGTGTGAAAATAGTCTACAAAAACATTGGCAGTGGGAGATGAAGAGCCAGGTAGTATTCTTCTCTTGCTGAGAATAAACTGAATAAAAAAGTCATCCAGGGATGAAGTAAGGCTCAGATCAGATAATAGGTGTTCATGTCCGAGCATAACGTAGTCATGGACAATGTCTGCCACTCTGTTGAAATATAGGGGCCGATTTAGAGTTTGGTGAACAGAAAACTCAGTCCACCAAACTCCCGACAGGGTGGCCGCCGCCTGCCGGAATTTTTAAGAGTTTCCCGCTAGGTCTAAGTTTCCCCTATTACGTTTACTTGTCCAGTATGCATTTTCAGATAACCTTCTCAGGTGGCTGTTGGCAGGACGCTCATTTTAAAGTGCTTAATTTGATGACATAATAAACCTTTACAATAAACATAATGCAAAATAAATATTCTGATAAGTTGCCTTAAGTACAGCGTGCATGCCTATCTTTAGGGATTCCTACCCGTCTTCCCATTACATCGAAGGTGGATGCAGAACCATATCTCATCTGCACAAATATGGAGTGGCCTGTACAATTCGGTGTGAATTATGGGTTGTAGGATTGTTTGATGGGTAAGCTGTCTGCTTGCTAAAATCACACATTAATCGTTCTCCTGAAATTTGATTTAAACAAGCCTCCATTAACTGTCTGAGCAGAAAATTAAATTACTATGAAAATAGTGATTTCTTTGGTGTTATTTTGTAAAGTAGAAGTGATGATTTATTCTGAGCAAAAGCAATTCCATCAGTGAATCTGTAAAGGTTATTTTGTACTTCTACCAATAATGTTAGTAATCAACCAAAGCTCCTTTATAAATTAGTTACATAACTAATGATAAAATGCTTAATTTACTCCAAAATGTATTTAATAGTTTTTCACAGAACAAAGTATGTTCCTTCCAAGTACCTGATTTGAAATTAATCAGTTCTTCAGAAATCCATCCTGCAAACCTATCAAAGGTGGTAGAGAGCAAAATTCCATGTTTAAAACAGCTGCAGCGTTCCTGCCAAGTTCTAGCGTTATAGCATCTGTGCAGGGATCCTTGTCTCATACAAAGACATTGATACTACGTAAACGTACTCAGTTAATCTGTAAGTGACCGGAACCATACGTGACACCTATGTAAGTTTTCAAGTATAATTTTAGCTGAATGTGCCTTTATCAGTCAACTTAATGAGCCACCGCATATTTGGAGTTTTTTAAAACTTATTTTTATTGGTTTTTAGTCGCACATGTATAGTATATTACTGCAATTACAAGTGGTATAACAGGCAGTACACTACATGTGTAGCAGAATGTTGCTTATAGGAGTGCACTTAGGAAAACAAGCATTGGCAAAGCCAATAGATTTCATTTACGCAAAATCTATGCTCAATGCTCTATGTCAATCTATGCTCAATGCTCTATGTCAATGTTTTTTGACGTGCCGCACAGCAGTTGAGCTGTGCAACATGTTAAAAAAAATAGGACTATGACACAGCCAGCATTGTCTGTGTCACAGCACTTTTTTTCACTTTGAGTAATATTGCACAGGTGGACAGCTAGTCACACAGGTACCTGGGAAACTTGGTAGGGAAGCTATGTGCACATAACCACAACGAAATTATGCAGATGTCATCCATAAGTAAACTGAAAACTTGGCAGCTATGAAACCCTAACCGCTGTGTTTGTAGAATATATGGCCTTACCTGCATATACCACACCATACGTTGAAACTGGATCTCTTTAGTGCCTACAGCTTTACCTCCCATTGAAAGGTTGACCATATGAGGTCATGCAATTTGAAATTTGTGTGTTTCTTGTTTCAAATCCTAAATTTCTAATTAGTGTATTATGCTGATATATGTTTTTGAAATGGTTTTTGTTCAACATTGAACAAAAACGTAATTTAAAACCCCATCCTAATTTAGCAGATTTTCACGAAAAAATTGTATCCAAATAGTTTCTTTTCAGTCAAAGTTATGAAGGCCGGTTTATTGGAGCAAATTTACACATGGAGCCAGTGGTATTGGACCATTACAAGCAGTTGCGCAGGGGCGGGGCTAAAGCGTTCAGAGGTGGCCACCTCAGAGCCAGGCATTTGCCTAATTTCGCAGATGTTAATCTGAGCGTCTTATTTAGAGCGAACATGACTTAGCTGACCTTAAGATGGCGACAACTGTGAACATCTGCAAGCACTTGAGCATTTATTTGGCAGATACGAAATCCACGGAGCTTATGGCTTAAGTGTGTGGCAGAGATAATAGAAACTAAAGACCAACCTTGGTAAAAGTCCAGCGTTTCTTAGTTTGCTATCAGTAGTACATAAACCTATGGTTTCTTACAGAAGACTACATTGTGCTAATGTTGTGCAGCAAAATTCTAGAAAACAAGCTCATACAAGTGATATTCCGAAAGAAACACGAGTAAGAAATATTCAAGACTAAAACCTTCATCCCTAATTTTATTAAAGCCTCTAACTCTTCACAACAAGACAATTCATTAAAATCATATAGTGTGGGTGGTTAATGTGCGATTAAAATCACTATTCCTTTGTCAAGGAACCTCTGATCCATTTCAAGATGGCAACTATCATAAATAAGGTATTTTTTCCTCAAAAACTTTTACTGTGAACTTCTTCGGTTGCGCTTGTTTAGTTTTCTATTCAAGGTGTATTGGTCTAGTTTTGAATTTTTTCTCCCGACCTGAAAGCAGCACTGAATGAGTGCGCATGCTACACATGGTGTCGTTAGTTCGCGACCTGGTGACTTAAGCTGCTGCTAGCCTAGACTGGTTTGGAGCCGGGTGTCTGAAGTAAAGAGGTGAGTGCGCTCTTTGCAGCAGACGGAATTCTCTTCTGTCACACTCTTTTGTTCACGGCTTTGTGTGAAAAAGCCACATCTTAAAACTCTCTGTTGGTCCTCTGGCAGCTGGCGGCGAACGCCAGGGAGGAAGGAAGACAGCCTGCTAGCAAAATAAAAAGTACTTCCAGAAGTGCGTAGCTAGCAGAGGGACACTGGCCAGTGACCAGAAATTGTACTTGGGCCAAGCTTTGTGCAATGGCATGGACAGGCAAGCAAAGCAGGGAAGAGAGAAGTGACATTGGAATAGACCATTGGTAAGATCAGGTAAGTAATGGGCGGGATCTAACTCCCTTTCAAGATTTTTTTCATTAACAAAAGGCTTTGCAAGCACAGCTCGCTCAGCACAGGCGAAACCTAATAACCATAACAGTAATTCGCCTGATCACATTGCAAATAAGATGGGTGAGAGACCAAATCTTTACTTTCCTCTGATAAGAATGCCACACAGGGTATAGGTTAAGGGGCATGTTTCCATGATGGTAAGGAGGGTCTGAATTTGAGTGGAATAGCACCATGCAACAAAAAGTCTAATACAGAGGAAGAGATAATGTGTGGGCTGGACTACAGAAGCCTGGCATCATCTTTGATGTTCTTTTTGAGTGTGAGGACCAGATTGTCACCGTCAGTTGTGATGTTGTTTTTGCGCAGACCACATAGGCCTTCACAGTGCAGTGCAGCTGATTCTGATTTTACCCACCTGATAACCAAATCTTGCCATTGAATGGTCCTGGGTAAGGACGGTGCTTTCCAGTGCATTTTTATTGAACATTTGGCTAATAATGGGGTTAGATCGAAGAAGCGGTTCATCCCTCCTTGATTTTTTCTATGCTAGTAAAGTCCCAGTATGCAGCACTCTATGGTGTTTAGTTGGTGCCAGCCAGTAATAGCAGAAAGGTTACTGCAGACTTCTGTCCAGAAGGTGCACGTCTAAAATGTGCAGAATATCCACTTGAGAGGTGTGGCAACAGGGGCAGTCTGACAGTGCTGTATACCATCCATTATTCCAAGGTAAGTCACCCACCATGGAACGTGGTGTACAATGTGCGAAAATGCCATGATGGACCTGAATTGATAAGCTGGCAAAATAGTACAGGCGTCTTGGCAGCATGATCATCCTGGAGAGGGAACTCAGCCCTCCACCGTCAGGGGGGAGAGTGCTCCAAACCCCAGTTAGTGTTTTCAAGCAAGATATCATCCTCATCAGGTTACCATCCAGTAAATCTCGGTTGACGTAGTTTATATGCTCTTAGGTATTGGAATGTGGTAGGTTCTCATTTGATCTTGTGGTCATGTACCATTATATGACACAAGGTGCAATCGGGGATACTCATAGGAAACAGGCAGGTTTTGGTCCAGTTGACCCTGAGTCTGTTCTAACATCTCCAGTATATGTTCTATGTCAGCTACTTCCATATTGCTATCCCATATGTAGAGCAAACATTATCATGTATTTTGTCACTAATTGGAATGTCTGAGTCCATCCCTGACCGTTGGAGGTGTTGCGCCAGGGGCTCAATCACTAATGCAAATAAAGAGTGGAGATATTGAGCATCCCTGACATGTGCCGCGACCTACCAGGAATGGATCTGAGATTAGTCAATCTATCTTTACACTTGCAGCTGGCTTAGTGTAAAGAAGTTTAATCAGTCAAATAATTTTGTCTCTGAACCCCCATCTTACATAACACAATGAACATGAAAACCCAGTCAACCTTGTTGAAGGCCTTTTGCCAAGTCCAGTACCAAGCAGGCAGATTAAGGCCAGCACCCTGGGCCCTCTTCCATTAGTTTGTGCAGTCTGCAACTGTTGAGATATCTAGATCTACCAGGCATAAATCTGTTTTGGTCAGGATATATTAAGTCTGGCATTGCCTTCGCCAGTCTCATCGCTATTATTTTGCTGAGGATTTAGTAGTTGCTGCCCAGCTTGGCCAATGTGCGATAAGATGTGACCTCGAGGATGGTTGCACCCTGGCTTTGGAGACCAGGAGGGCTTCATGCATGGATTGAGGGAACATTCCCACATCTAGGGTGGAGTTACACGCCTCTACCAGCTTCGGGACCAGTAGGTCCCCATAAACCTTCTAGAACTCAATGGGCAGCCCGTTTAGGCCCAGCATTTTACAGATGGCGTTGCGGATTTCTCGTTCTATGATTGGACTATATAGGGACTTGTTATGGGTCTAGGCACTGAAGAGTGAGCAGATGAAGGAAGTCTTTGGCATGAGATCGCGTCGAGAGGTCCGTCGAGCTGTACAGTGCTATAATGCTATGTGTATTTAACCACCAACTCTTTCTTGACCATTTACTCTATTTTGTGCTCAGGTTTAGTCGCAGTCACAGCAGCGGCGCAGGGTTTTCCCAAACAGAGCTTGTTTTTCTCACATAACGTGTTTTTTTGCTTTTCTCACCAGAACAGCGTAATACTGTGTTGGAACATATTATGGGGGATGCAGATATGATAAAAGAGTACCAGGCTGGGAATTTTTTCATCAGAGAAAGGTACAGCTCTGTCTCTGGAATGCACATGGGGGCCTGGCCAGTTCTTTGCATGTTTTCGAAAGAGACCAAGTACAGCCAGCGCTTGATTTCGTAACAGAGGGGAGGGTGTTCTGGAATGCTCTCCTAGCTTGTTTAAGGTATAACAGACGGGGGGACTTGGTGCTAAGATAGGGACTCACCTATGGAGCGGACACGCTGCCTAGGGGAATTTTTATCCCATATGTGGTTTCCTTCCTTGGCCGTCAGACATTTTCCTGCTCATGGTGCTGGCTAGGATGATAGATTTACCCCTCATGGTGATGCATTTTAACTTCTAATTATTTAGCATACACATATATATATATTCACTAAGAGTGCTGCACTCTTTGGCATCGTTTGCTCTTAGTTTAAACAAGAGCAACACAAAATGGCGTCACTTGCAGGATTTGAAGTAAAAAGATTAAAAAGTGAAAAATGTTTGGCAAAAAAACAACGGCAATTTCCCAGATGCCAAGTGAAGTACTGGGTTGGGAAAAAGCTCCTTATGATGTACTTGCGAATGAGTATGTTTGCAGTGCCCGATTGAGTGAGAATTGGAACGTGTGTATGACTGCGCTGAACCATCAAAGGTATAAAAAAGTTGCAAAAAGTTCTAGTAGAAAAAGGAAGAGAATTATTTATCTTGGGCCATAGGGGCTGGATCCTTTTATGTGCCTATCAGAAAAAACGCATGAGAAATGTGTTCAGTTAGAGAAAGGAACTTGACCAATTAGAAAGGCAGCTAATGGAAGCCAAAAATACCTCAACATTGTTATGTGTCAAAAATAAATTACTACAAGATAAAGTTGATACTTACAAGACCGTGGCTGAGTGGGCTACAGTGTGTGTAGCTCAATATCAATACAAAAGATGACGGGGAAGAGTTAACAAAAAGAAGGTTCATTTAGCCATTGCTAAAGCAGGGGTAGACTGGAATCTGGACAACTGGGATTCTAATATTTGGGATTCCTCTAACTTTTCTGACTCTGGCAAAGAGTCTTTTCAAAACAGTGGTGGTCAGTGTGGGCAGACGAACAGTGGTTTGCGCACAGCCTATATTTAGACGTAAAATACAGGGCACCCCCCAGGTGGGGGGTGTTGAGATGCATTCCCTAGAAGATTATTCTCAACAGATCATCAATGATATTACAGATAGGTTTAGTCGAAAACCAGGGGAAGCGTTGCTTACATGGATGGTGCGATTTTGACACAGGAGCTTCTGGAGTGGAGCTGGATGTGGGTGACTCACGGAAGTTCTGTACACTTAGCATTGACCCCATTATCCAGGACCAACTTAGTGGTATGGGGATGAAGGAGCAACTAATCTGTTACACTTGGCAGTTTTGGGGTGTAGTCAAAAATATCGTACAGAGTCAGACTTGCCACCAAATGATAAGCCCTGGTTCACATTGAGAGATGCTATGCAGAGAATTAAGGAAGAAAGTATGAAAACCGCTACTCTCTTGGATGAGGCTCACAATTTGTTAGATGCACCACTGACGGTGTCAGTACGAAACAAAACAATTCAGTTAGCTCCCCCAGCTTACAAGCAGGTAACAATGGCACTCTTAATTAACCAGAAAGGGCAAGCATTAAAGGATGTACTTGAGGCAGTGCTTGAGTTGGGAGAGCTGGGAGACTGGGTAAAACCCGAGAGAGCCTCAAGGTCTGAGGGCCGTACAGATAATAAAGAGTATCTAGGAGAGAAATGTTTATGGCATTACTGAAGGATGGTGTCAAAAAAGAAGAGATGGATGGGATAGATACCAAGAGTGCAGGAGATGTAGCGCAAGCGAGATCTGGACAGAAAGGAGGGGAGCAGGAGCGATATAACAAACAAGTGAATCAGGGCAAGTCAGAGATGCAGGAGGAAGGAAAGGAGAGGGAGAAAAATGTTTCTCCAAAGGGGGATGAGGAGAAAGAAATGAACACTGATTAGTTGTCTGCTGCGAACAGTGAAGGAGAGGAATATTCTAGCAGGTATGAGAGCATATATCCTGACTTGACTTGGGCAAAAGTTGACAGCTTTAAATCAGATTAGGAAATAGGCCAAACTCTGGTGCAGGGATGGGCTCGCAAGGATAATAGATCCAATCTTGATTTAGAAATTTACTGGAAAAATAGAAATGTTCAAAAGGCTCTGTCCTTGGTAGACACTGGAGCGGAGGCCTCTTTAAAATATGGAAATCCGAAAAAGTTCACTGGTCAGCACTACGCCATCACTGTGCTGACTAATGTTCAAATGAAAATGGGGAGAACACCAAAAAGAGAATACACTGTCTTGATAGTGCTTCTCTAAGAGTATATTTTTGAAATTGACATTCTGAAGGGAATGGCTTTATATTTGGAGGATGGGTTTTATCAATTTGGATTGAAGAGAAACATTTCTGCAGCAGCAGTGAGGGTGGGTTATCTAAAGATACCCCCACTGAAGATGCCCCCAGCCACCAAGATGGTTAATTTTAAATAGTACGAATCCCTGGAGGCCATGAGGAGATAAGCAACACTATACAGGATTTGGTAGAGGCAGGTGTGGTGGCCCTGGTCACCACTGCGTGTGACAATCCTTTGTGTCCTGTGTGTATACTGGATGGGAGCTAGAGAATGACCATTGATTACTGATTGAGAATTGAACAAATATACACCCCCTTTGACTGCCGCAGTCCCCAACACCATCATTTTGATTGAAAGGATACAAAAACTTAAAGGGACCTGGTATGCAACCATTGGTATTGCTAATGCTTTCTTTTCCATACCATTGGCCCCTGAGAACCAGGAGCAATTTGCTTTCTCTTACCTTAAAAGACAATTAAAGCTGTTAAGATTGCCAATGGGGTATGTACACAGCCCAACCATCTGTCACCAGCTGGTGGCAGAGCACCTGGAGGAAGTACCTGTCATTCAAGGGCTGCAGCTGTGATAATTCAGGGAGAAACACAAACAGGTGCAGACTCAGTTGTGCAGGGTTGTGGAACATTTGCAAAGCAAAGGGTGGATGATAAATCCAGGTAAGATGCAAGGACCCTCGCAAAATGTGAAGTTTCTAAGAATTCATTGGAAACAGGGACATAAGGAAGTGTTGCTGCAGATAAGACAAAAGGTACTAGAATTTGCCACACCCCATAATAAGCATGAAACTCAGCGTTTCATTGGACTGTTTGGTTTTTGGAGACAGCATATCCCTCACTTGAGTCAAATTTTGGCCCCTTTGTACAAGGTGACTCAAAAGAAACATGAGTTTGAATGGGGAGAGCAGCAGCAGTGTGTGTTTGAATTGGAAAAGGAGGAGATTCAACATGCTTTAGACTTATGGCAAGTACAGGAAGGAGACATTGAGTTACATGTAACCGTTCAGGGGCAATATGCAAATTGGATTATGTGGCAAAAACAGGGAAGAAAGAAGATGCCCCTTGGTTTCTGGACCAAAAAGTTACCAGACACTCAAGAGCGATATTCTCTCTTTGAAAAGCAATTACTGGCGTGGTATTGGGCTTTAGTGGATACTGAGCAAATTACAATAGGGCATAATGTGACTCTGAGACTCGGGATCCAGATAAAGCAGTGGGTGATGAGTTCACCCAAAACTCACTGAATAGGACATGCACAGGAAGCAAGTGTCATTAAGTGGAAATGGTACACACAAGACAGGGCTCGAGTGGGACCAGTAGGAATTTCAGCCCTGCATGAAAAGGTGGCACAGACCCCCATGCAGAATGAAGACGTGTTATAGGAAGTGCCAGAGGTAGGAGTCACCCGTGAGGTGGGCTGAGAAATTTGAGTCCTTGTCCTCTGAGGATAGGAAGCATGTATGGTTCACTGATGGTTCAGCCAAGTATGTGGGGACACGGAGACATTGAAAGGCAGTGTCATATAATCCTGTAACCAAAAAGCTGCTTTCCACTACGGGAGAAGGGAAGAGTAGTCATTATGCAAAATTTAATGCTGTATATCAAGCTCTAAAACAAGAATTACCTGGAAAATGTCACATTTATACTGATTCTTGGTCTACTGCCAATGGGCTAGCTCCCTGGCTCCCCCATGGCATGCACATAACTGGCAAATACATTCTAAGGTGGTGTGGGGAAAAGAATTGTGGCAAGAAATTTGGGAAATGCTAGAGCAAAGTACCGTCACTGTATATCATGTGGATGCCCATTGTCCCAGCGACTCACTAGAACAATGGTTTAATTCCTTTACAGACGACAAACCAAAATCTTAGAGGCAGAAGTGGTGACACAGGATTCTGACTTGGTGGGGAAGGCTAAGTGGGCTCACCAAAAATGCGGACTCCTGGGAGAGAAGGCCAGATATGTGAAAGTATGGAGTGGCCACTAGCTGTAGAGGTTCATTTCAAAATGTCTAGGAGAGATGAATGGGTCATGGAAGAACTAGAGGTTTTCGGGGGGCACAATGAATGCATTCCTCACAAACACAGATCCTGACAAAGTATCCTTATCCAGATGGCAAACGATAGAATCAAAGATTAAATTTATGGAGAGACTGTATGGTGCACGGATCAGCGCTTCCCGCCCATTTATTAGAGAAAACCTAAAGGATAACCCCAAAGACATTGGAAACTCAAAAATTGTCAGTTGCCTCGAGCCATTGATTAGTGGATGACATGGAAGCTTCTCAAATTGAATTCATTCAAAAGTGAAATACTCTCCTTTGGTGATTGGAGAATTATGACTCACTCTCCACCTGATGATCTGGGACCATCACCTAAAGTATCCATGAAATTAAGAAACCTCAGAATTACCATGGACTCCAAACTATCAATGAATGGCCAAGTGGATAAGTTAGCAAGAAAACTCTGTTAGTATGGAAATTCTGCAACATATCTTCCCACACCTAGGATTTCCATTCAAGGTCCAAACTACTATCTCTCTTGTACTGTCTAATCTTGATTAGGGCAGTGATCTCTAACACAGATCACCTCTATCAACTATAAAAAGACTAAAATGAATTCAAAAATCTACTGCCAGACTACTCCTATACATAAAGCCACATAATACACCAATAACATATAAGGTGATCAGTGTAAGCTTATGCGTTTAGTTTCCTTTCCTATACAATAACACATATCTGTCACAATGTGTAAATATGATAATAGCAATTGTATCTACATGTGCTTCACTATTGAAATATTAGGGGACAAACAGAAATTAAAAAAAATGGTTAAAAAAAACCTTAATTATTAGCAAAAATGGAAAGCCTGAGTTTGTAAGTGTCTATCCATGAATGTAAACATAAGACTTTATCTAGGGCAATGTTATATTTCTTAATTATTTTGCATATGCGCATCATGTTAAACTCTCTATGTATGTATACTTTTTAGGTGTGGTTGTGTATCTACATATTTATATATTTTTTCTCACTGCAGAGGAAAATAATAATAATCTTCCCAAACCACTACTGTAAGACTCATTCTATTCCTTTTTTCAAAATACCCTCTATCTCCACTCTCTGACTCATCCCAAACCTCTTTTTCTACTATGAACTCCTGAATAATTTTCTCTACCCATCCTTTATCCTATTCATCCAACAAACAGGCTCTCTGACTCATCACCCATCCTTTATCCTATTTATCCAACTAACAGGCTCTCTGACTCATCACAATCCTCTCTTACTACTACGAACTCCCAAATAACCATTTCTAAACTTGTTCCTCCTCTAGCAATTCTTTATTCTATTCATCCAGCTAACAGGGTAACATGGCCACCACTCCCAATATCAATTTTTATTTCCTTCTACTAAACCACCACTGATTCACCTTGAGCTCCGGAGTAGCATGCCACTTGTTGAAAAGCGTTTCAATGCCTCATCAGGGATGATAAGCGATATATAAGTAAAATTACAAATAACTCTGCAAAAACAAACATTCTGTTAAATATAGAGATTCAGAAGATACTTGCACTTATAATATTATTATGATGCTTTTGTGCCATGGAGCTGTGGACAAATGCAAAATGTATCATAGTTTTTCAAGGCCTATTACTGCACTTTTACTTGTGCGAATAAAATAAAAAATGAATTTATGAAAAAAAGAAGCCTTCAGTGGAGAAAGAGGAGAGAAGGCATCTAATAGAGCCATCAGCCAGAGGAAGGACTTAACATTCGCCCCATGCATCATTCAACCTGGCAATCTAACAAAAGGCAGGAAGCTTGGAGTTCTCTTTTGCTGTAAATAGGTCCAGCCAAAGCTGACACCACTTGTAATAATCAGTCTTTATAAGCTCTATGGATGAAGCTTGGAGTCCATGGATTAGCAGAACACTGCTGGGAATATCTACTTAAATGTTCTCCACCCCTGGAATGTAAACCACTCTGATAAAGACCACCTAAATCTCTGCCCGAGACAACAGTGAGGGGGCCAAGTAAACTAAGAGAAGAGACGTCATTTGCCTCTGGTAGTTGATGTAGCACTTAATCACCTGATTTTCTGAACTGACAACCAGCTCCTGATTCTTGCATTAAGATGCAAATAATTGAAGTATTTTCAAAATTTCCATGAGCTCCTCCCATATCCTCTACTCTTGAGAGACTCAGAGTCACTCCCAAACCCCAGTAGCTGGCATCCTTTCTCAATTTCAGTGGGGTACAGGATGAAGGAGTACCCCACAAGGTAAATAATGTCTTTTAAACATACTTCGGTCACCACAGGGATTAGAGTGCTATAGTGCCTGGACTGCGATAAAGTAACAAGTCACCCAGTGGTTTTAACCAAAGGTGAGCAGAGGCTTCTTTACTCCCCAACACAACCTACAAATGACATGACAATCAGAGAGCTCTCTTCTGAGAAGGAAACATTTTACCTCACATTGGTTTTGAACAGAATCAGGTGAGATTTCATCTGATTCAGGATCCATCCAAATTCCTGATGCAAAGAACATACCTTGGTCATTGGGGTCTTAGTCAACAGGAGAGACAGAGCATAGCCCATCAGTAGTCCAGAAAAGGGTGGAAAAGGATAATGTTGTTTGCATGCATAAGACCCTCCTCGGGCTTTGATGAATTGCCTTGAACCAATTTTCTTCAATAAAGCAATTTTTAGTTTTGCAAACAAAAGCTAGCATAAAATACCTGACAAGCCATACCCTTTCCTATAACAATAATAAGGCGGCACAGTGCAGCACATTAAACTGTCAGAGAAATTCCAGTAAATTATCATGTTAAGCGGTAGCAATATTAAAGTAGCAATCCCACCACAGCCCCCAGATGTTCCCATGTTTACAGGGTAGCCTCTGGACAGGTAAATGGATTCCTCTGTCTTGGAGGATTTTTCCAGCCGCTTCAGCCAGTCCTGCAATTTCTCATCTCCAGTATTTAACAATGTCTCCTTTGGGCCGAAGTGTATCCATTTCCTCTAGAGTTCGTTCCCCTAAGCTACCCTTAAGACCTTCCAATATCTCTAAGAGTACTAGTTTAGGAGAGGGATTGATATGTCACCCTAGGACATCTGACAGTGGCTGAAGAACTGTGTACCAGTATGCTTTTATTACATTGCAATCCCAAACCATGTGGAAGAAACCTCCCATTGCTGAGTGACACCTTGTGCAAGTGGGTTCTTACCAGAGACCACAGGCGTACTTGGTGTAGTATGTCTTGTACAACATAATTTAGTGGGATCAGCCCTAGTTTTGCTGACATAGCTAATTTTCAAGGGTGTTCTAGTATCCCTCCAGTCACAGTCCTTCAACAGGTCATTCTCTTCCAACTTTGTCTTCAACACCATAAAAATATCTGGTGTATAGGAGCGGTGGAGTCTCAAGATACCTCCCCTGGCTAACAGGACAAGCACTATTTTTGCTTCCACAGGACTGTATTCAGTGAAATCAATAGTGTCTGCTCGATGGGCCTCAAGCACTTGTCTGACTTGCAGATTCTTGGAAAACTGTAATTTATGCACCTCAAAGTTATCCTGTGGAGTTATAAATGATTTCATATGGTTCTCCCAACAATATGCCACCCAGCTTTGATATTCCAAAGTGAACTGACATTGAATCTTGTCAATCTAGCCAAATGTAGCAGCAATTCTGCATAGGCATCTCTTGGGTCTGTCTACCCCACCAATCTATTAATCTAAGGGCCTTTCTTACGCCAGCCACAACGTTTGTCAAGTCCAGGAGAGATTTTGAGAAGTGGAAGCCATACATGAGACCCAGGAACCCCACTTTGTCCAACATGTTAAGCTCAAGATGAATTGGTAGGTCTTCTCTGTCTCCCAAGAGTCAGTCATTTAAGTTGACCAGCTACGAGGGCCAATAATACAAACTTATATCTCTGAAAGAAATGTGTGTATTTGTTTGCGCCCAATTTGTAAAACCAACTCTGGCATTTCAAATGGAAAATTCTGTAGGGTGTCGAGATGTTTGAGAAGTGCGAACGTTTTATATAATGACACTCTGCTTAAAATGGTAGCAGATTCTTCCCTCCCAAATCTCTCTGGAGTGCTGTCAGTAGGGAAGCCATATTAAGACCCCAGGAATCTGGGGTAATGTGAATACTGAGATATTGAAAGCTCTCTGTTGTGAGATGTATATTAAATGACCAGCCCATTGCCCCGTGGCCACCCCAGACTGAAACAATGGTGGCCTTGTACCATCTGTACGGTTTAGGCCATCCGCTGAACTTCCAACGGGGTGGTTGCCACCATAGTGGCTACCTCCCCACCGGCCAATTAAGAATTTCCCGCTAGGTCAGCGGGCTGAAACCTGAGATTCCACCCGCTGGCCTAGCGGGAACAGCCTACTGCATTGTCTCTGGCTCGGAACTGAGCCGGCGCCAATCATGTAGGATGCAGGGTGCACCGCACCCTCACAATGTTTATGTTTGCAAAGCAGAGAGTGAACATTGGGATGGTGCTGTCCAGGGGCCCCCCTGCACTGCCCATGCCAAGTGCATGGGCAGCTGGGCAGCCACTGGGGCCCCCTGCCCCCGTTCTCCGCCAGCCTTTTCATGGCGGTGCTACTGCCATAAAATCGCTGGTGGATTAGAACTGCCACAACCACCAGCCGGCTTAGATCTCTGATCCTGGCCGAGCTGGCGGTCCCACCACGGCCTGACTGCCATGGTCCTGATATGGCGTTTCGACCGCCATATTCCTAATGAGGCCCATAGTTACGTCTAATAGTAATAGGAATCCTAGTGCCTACAGCTTTTTTGACCATCAGGGTTAATAATGGCAGATTGTTTTTTAAGTGGGCCTTGAAGTCTCTGACAAAGGATGAGCGCTGTATAAAGTGCAGTAGCAAAGCGTGAAAGTAGAGTCAATGGACAGGCAGCAAACACTCGTTCACCAGACGGGATTAGCTTTCTGGTATTATGCTGTAACTTGTTACTAGTGAAACATTATAGCATTTTCCCATCTTTGTCACCAGGTTTATATATCTGGCACTGTAAAACCATCCAAATCAGCCTGAGCTGGTCAAGAACCATTGCTTCCGTGCCAACATACCTCTAGCTGATGCAGTAGCTTGTCATCTTTCATCACAATGAATTCTCACATCAACTTAAAGATTTTGGCTATAAGTTTGATTATGAACAGCTTGCTCTCCCTCCCATTGTTTCAAAGGTATGTCATCACTTTCCCCAAATTACTGCCTTCTTGACATCCCATAGTGTACAGGCAGTGGTTAATTAGCCCCTGGTGAGTTTTTACGTCAGTCCTTGTTGGAAATCTGCCCTTTCTGCAGGATAAATGTGGACCTTTGTGCTTGCTATAGAACTCTGTGCACTTGGCCTATGATGACAAGTAGTAAAGCGCTTGTGCTGCTACTTTTAACATGGAAGAATTGGTGAAGTCATGATTTGCATATTTAATTTACCCATAAGGCCCTAATGTATGGTACTAAGCAGTACGTACACATGGCCTGTAAGTCCACAAATGGACTACAGCACCCATTGTGCCATCTACCACAATGACAGTGTACACATGACTGTAGGCCTGCCAACAGTAGCCTGGCTTTGCAGATTTTAACTGTGACTTTGACCCGTCAACCCCTCACGACAGTCCTAAACCTTTCTTTTAAGTATTTATAAGTTATTCTAAAGTAGGTTTATTGTCCATAAGGCATGATGCACTGTATTTAAAAGTAGGACATGTAAAGGTTTAATGTTAAACACCTTTTTGCATTGAAAAGCCCCTAATACCTATTTTTAGTGTAGCAGGGTGGGGGGCTGTTTCATAGAAAGGACTGGGATACAATATTAAGTTTAATAAATGTTATGTCCGCCTGGGAAGCACCTACAAATTTAATTGGTGGACCTTTTTGAAATATTTATTATAAGCCCAATTCACTGGTGAAGTCAGAGTTGTAATAAATATTTTGGAAAGATGACTTTTAAAAAAATCACCTTTGCCCTGTGTGCAAAATTGGGTTACAGGTTGAGGTGGGTGAAATCCTATTCAAGCAGCAACCACAATCCTCTTCAGGGTGAAGTCACAAGAAAACCCCAAATTAAATTGTGCTCAATCCTCTGGTACTTTGGCACAGAGCAGCCAGGCTAACTTAGAGGTAATGTGTATAGTAATTTTGCTGCATTTCAAATAGTAATGAAGTGAAAACACAACACAAGAAAAACAACACACCATTTTAGAAAAAAGAGAAAATGCAATAAATTAAAAAATGTAAGACTAAAACTACAGAAAAACATTCTGTAGAACCTGAGATATGCAACATTAAAGATTCAAGTGAAAATAGTGCCAAAAGCACAAAGTGCCTACAGTGGTCATCTATTCGCACCAGACTGGGACAAAGTCACAAGTACAGACCAACCATGATAGGCCACGGACCAACTACATAGACCGCTGAATGAGAGTGCCTGAAATCCTGGTTGCAGAGAGCTCCTGAGCCAAGAATACGTTGTGCAGCTGTGGCTCATAGGAACTGAGAGGCTACGATGCAAGGTCCTGCATCGTCATTAAGTTGCTTGCAATACAAAGGCTTGCATTGAGGATGCATCAGGCATTGGCGGTTCCTTGGAGGCTGTGGGTGGCGATGCAAGGTCCTGTGTTGGGTATGCGTCAGCCTCGATGCAGAGTTTCTGGGAGGTGATTGTCGAACAGCAGTTCTTTTTGCAGCGAAGCAGCACAGCAGTCCTTCTTCTGAGTCTTCCATAAGTCCATCCAGAGGTGTATTGAAGAGTTGAGCTCTGAGATCCAATATTTATACCTTGTCCCCACTTTTAAGTAGGAGGTGTGTCTAGAGGCTTCCCTCACTCTTCACTCCATCCGAGGTGTCAGGCATTCCCTTCTTCCCGGCCCTGGCCCCAGCCTGTCTGGAGACACTAAAGACTAGTGGCAAACCCTTTGTGAGAGTGCTCCGGCAGAGCCTTTGTGATGTGCAAGTGTGGTAGGACACAACCTCCACTCCCTTGTTAAGTCAGAGTGGCCCATCCTGCCAACACCTAGCTTACCTTTGTCTCACTGGCAGGGAGTAATGCACAAAGACCAACGTCCAGCTACACCAAGACATGTGATCCAGGAACAGGTTGCAGGCACCAAAATGGAAGAACAAGTTTGCAAATGTTTTTTTAAAGTAATGAAAATGAATGCAATTAACATGTAGAAATAACTTGTAGGCCTTAAAGGAAAAGCCATATTTTAAAAGCAAGTGAGAACACTTTGGGGGTCATTACGACCTCGGCGGTCTTTTCAAAAGACCGTCGAGGCCGCGGGAGACAGAATACCGCCATTGCCGGCGGTATTCCTGGCTCCCTATGATGACATTTCCGCTGGGCCAGCGGACAGTAACAGTGTTACCGTCCGCTGGCCCAGCGGAAATGTCACATCAACATTGCTGCCGGCTCATAATAGAGCCGGCGGCAATGCTGATGTGCAGCGGGTGCAGTAGCACCCATTGCGCATTTGAGCGACGGGGCTATGCCTGGGAGCCCCTGCATTGCCCATGCCAAGTGCATGGGCAGTGCAGGGGCCCCCAGGGGCACCCCAAGTCCCCTTACCGCCAGCCTTTCAATGGCGGTGTGTACGGCCACGGACAGGCTGGCGGTCAGGGACTCATAATCCCCAGGGCAGCGGTGCATGCACCGCTGCCCTGGGGATTATGACTGCCAGGCGGAATCCTGGCGGGAAAGTGGAGGGGCCGGCGGTATGGCCGTGGCTTTTCCACCACGGTCACAATTGCTGGTGGAATACCGCCAGCCTCTTGGCGGTGTTACCGCCAACTTACCGCCGTTCGCCAGGGTCTTAATGACCCCCTTTGACTTTTATATTTACACGTGTTAAGTTTGAAATACTTAGAATGCATTTTTCTTTTCTTTTTCCAAAACCTGACTTAGGTCAGCAATGTGAAATGTTAAACTTTCAATGACACAAATTTGCAGAGAAGGAATACTCAATAGGAAATGTTAAATTATGACCTTCCTATAGGCATAGATTTCATATAATATAATCATTTATTAAAATGTTTAGTTCAATTTCTGCAGAATGTTTCTGTATAAACAATGGTACTGTTAGTTAGAATGGGTGAGAAACCCATTAGCTTAGAGAGTGATGTAGAGGCCTAACCATGAACTGTAGTTGTTTTATAGTAAGTAAATGGTGAGAACTCTTCTGTGACATACCCAATGTTTCATACAATGTTTCATTCTAATGTTAATAATTGTAAGCTATTGTCTTCTTACTGACTGCTTGGATGACGGAAGCTTTCCTGTTTCCATGAAGACACCGCAACCTGATTGGATGGGCTGACTGCAGATAGCAACAACTTGTTTCCAATGATGGTATGAAAATATTATAAAAGTGTGTGTTCAAAGAGAAAGACAGGGCACTCTTTTGAAGGCTTCTCTGCAAGACCCTTTGCTGATACTTCTCAGATTCATTCTGAGATACCTTTTATTTTTCCCTGCCTGAAACAATGCTTCTTTGAGACACTTCTGAGTTCCTTGAACCTCTCTTTATGGGAAGTTTTGCCTTGATCAGTATTTGAGATTTGATGCTAAAAGCTTCATGCTCTCACCTCTCGATTTAGAGCTTGTTACGGGTTCTCACTGATACTTTTTTCTCCCTCTCCATACCTGGAATAGGGATTTTTCCTTTATGGAAGGTGCTTAAATAAATGTTATTGCTCTTTTATTGATCATTTATGATTACCTTGCTTGATCTAATCGAACTGTTGAGACGTAGGGCCTGATTTAGATGTTGGATGTTGCACAGCCAAGCCGCATCGGACGTGGGCCTAAAAAGACTGTCACATCGGCAGTCTTCGCCCGCCGTATTTAGATGTTACAGTTCTGCTGGCGGTCTGAATGGCGGCAGTTAGCTGACAGCGGGAGACAGTGGTAAGACCCCATGGACTTCGTACAAAGACAGGGGCTATGGAAGAGAGGTAAGTGAAACACACTGTCCCTTAGCTATAGCTGTACCCAGCATTATATACTACACAACACATACACACAATTACCCATTGCCATTCCGACACAACAAAGCCCGTACATGCCGAAAACACACATTGACATAAATCATGACACAACATTCACACACCATTGACACTGCACCCACACACAACACACTATTGACACTGCACCCACACATGACACAACCACAACAGACACAGTCAGCTACACAAACACACTCACACACACTTGCTCCCACACCTCAATTAACCACTCAGATTGCATACACACATAAACGTACTGACTCACACACACAACTCGCAGCACAACTTTACAGGTCCCATGGCAATGTGCCCGCATGGACACAGTTGGCAGGTGCGAATGTACCATCATTGTGGTGCCAGCATTCATTTCCCAATGAATACTGGCACCATAGCGACAGTTATGTATGTGTTTTGTACCCGTGTGTCCCCATCCATGTCAACATATGAATGTCACTGTGATAAAAAAAATACTGTGAGATATATATATATATATACGCCTCTACAGGTCCCCACCTCCTGTGCAGCGCTCACCCAACGTACCCTGACAATGCAGTGTCCCTACCTTGCAGTCGGTCGACAGTGATGGTTGTGGGTCGTTGGCAGCAGCGATGGTAGGTGTTGTCAATTAGGAGACGGGGGAGTGGAGAAAAGGTGAGTTTTCACTCATTTTCCCACCCATTCTGCCAACTCAGACATGGAGGTCGGACCACCCCTTCTCCCTTGGTGGTAAGGCACAACTAAATCTGCACGGCGGGAAGGCTGGCAGCGGTCCTGACAGCATCCCCTTTTCCCTTTCCTGTCATCGACACAGGCAGTTTCTTGGCAGCAACGCCGGTTCGAATGCGGTTTTTCATCCATGGGACCATCAATATCTAAATATGGCAGGTGGACTGTTGCAGTGGCAGGCAGGTTTCCAGTCGAAAAGTTGACAGCGGGACAGTTACCACCAACATGCAAATCAGGCCCTTAATATTGATTCTGCTAATAAACATTTAAGATTTTGAGACTTGAATAAAGCTTTGAAACTCACACCAAATCAAATCATTGACTCCCAGGAGATTGAAATTGGAACTGTGATGAGTTGATTTGGTCTGCAGCCCCTGATTCTCACTTATCTCCCAAGGTCTATCTACCTGGGCCCCGAAATGAAGCGGGACTGCTGATTTTATGAGTTGGTAAGATTACACCGTAAACCAAATATTTAATCTAAGGTCCCTACTCCACCAACTTTCTAAAAGTGACAATTTCAGAATAGTAATTAAAAATCCAACTATACTATTAAAGAGGGCTTTTAATTACAATTCCTTAGACCAGCCGTTCCCAACCTGTGGTCCATAGCATCCCAGGGGTCTGTGTCACATTCCTAGGGGTCCGCAGGCCTAGGCTGGAAGGAAGGCACTTCTCCAGTTGGGGACTCTGAAAGAAACACGTGGGATTTTAATATGTATTCCTTCCTTAGTGCAGCAGTTTTAAAAGCACTGCACAGTTCCTTGTACATCCTGCATCTTTCGGGCAAAATTAAACGTGTCAAGATAACTCTGGTGATTAATGTACCTGCTGGAGAGAGATTGGAGTTTTGTCTAGTGATAGTTGTAACTCATCTAAGATAGCGCAGACGGTTAATATGCCTGCTGCAAAGAACGGTTATCATGCAAAGAAAAGTATTATGTGTGCAAAGCATAGTCGGTTACTGCTTTTGTCACAGAGAGTCTTATGTTACTGTGCAGTTCATAAATTACAATCCTAATCTAGCACAGTGATCTATAAACTCCCATCAAAGAGCTGCATGCAAAGTGCATGGCACAAATTAAAAAGTTATGTTGTCCCCCCACCAGTCTTTGATTTTCCTTATGCTGCTAAAAAAGGTTTGCTTGCGTAGAAACACATTCTTATTACTAAAGTCAATGCTAACCACTGCTTTATGTTTTGAATCCTGAGTTTGTGCTTCTCCAGACCTGGCACCCTAAGAAAATGCCTCCCAGTGTGGATGACATGTGAATCCTACACCTTATAGTCCCCTGTAAAGAGCTCCGACACCCTACACTGGTATGAGAGGTGCTATAAAAGAACATGTGACAGAGAGGCTATTACAGATGAGAGGACCTTCTGGTTTTACTTCTCTTCCCCACC
The DNA here is from genome assembly GCF_031143425.1 of Pleurodeles waltl. Classification (NCBI taxonomy): domain Eukaryota; kingdom Metazoa; phylum Chordata; class Amphibia; order Caudata; family Salamandridae; genus Pleurodeles; species Pleurodeles waltl. The sequence goes on along the minus strand of NC_090443.1, from coordinate 609,060,162 downwards.
ACATATTTATGTGAAAAAGCTTTCCCAGATCTTATGTATATAAAAAATAAAAACAGAATTTGCTTGGGAAATGTAGAATCTGACCTGAGGATTCAGCTTTCCTAAATATAACCAAACATTGAAATGTTAGTCACCAAAATGCAGCACCAACCTTCCCATTAATTATTTTTTTATTTTAGCATATTTTTTCAATATAAAATAATTATATCTTTAGTGATTTGAGTATTTGCTTGGTGTGTACTTGTTGGTGTATTTTTTGCGAACTACTGTTTTAATGTTCGACATTTAACTCATGCATATTGCTTGGGGGTCCCCGGCTTCCAGTAGTGATTCAGTGGGGGTCCTGAGGAATCAAAAGCCTTAGACACCAAACTCAACCTAATGTTATCCTAAGGGAGAAGCAGGCCTTGCAATACTGAAAAATGAATTTAGGATTTTTTCACTAGCAGGATATGAAAAACTTAAAAATGCATGTCCAGCATTTTAAATACACTGCACCCTGCCTTCTGGGTTGTTCGGGGTCTACCCCAGGGGTACCTTACATGTATTAAAAAGGAAGGTTTATTCCTGGCAAAAGGGTTATTTTTGCCAGGCTGAAATGGCAATGCACACACAGGCTGCAATGGCAGGCCTGAGATATGTTTACAGAGGCTACTTAAGAGGGCGGCATAATAAGTGCTATAGGCCCACTAGTGGCATTTCATTTATAGTTTCTGGGTACCTGGTACCTCTTTACTAGGGACACACGAGTAAATTACATATACCAACTGGGTGCAAGCTAATTCTACCATGTTTAAAACGAGAAAGCACAGGCATGTTAGCACTGGTTAGCAGTTGTAAAGCACACAGAGTTTTAAGGCCTACAAAAACAAGATCAACAAAAATAGGAGGGGTGAAGGCAAAACATTTTGGGGAGGACCACCCGTAGGCTGACAGGTCTAGGTCTGAAGTCACTGAAAGCTAAATCTACATTTTACTCTCTCCCATCTGCCAGCCTGCAATTTGTGTAAATGAGGTGTGAACTTGCCCCAAGGACAAGGACAAACGGCCTTGGGTGTGGGAAAGTGGTGTTGTGCCCCTGACAGAATGGCCTGTGGGCTGGACCCAAAGCCTGTGCCCTTCTTTTGTCCCCCCAGCCACAAGTGCCCTTGGACCCAAGGCCTTTACCCTTCTTTGGTTCCCCCAGACACACTGGCTCCATCATAGTAGGTCTCCTATTGACACCACAGTGTCATATCCTGCTGGGGTGTGACATTTAGGGTTCACATCAAAAGAGGGAAACAAGTTGCCAAAACAAATATTGTGTTTGTTGAGGGTACATGGACTGCCTAAAACTGGATTTTAGTGTTAGATGTGGGCAGAAAAAAACACACATACACACACACACACATCTTGAAAATGGTGGCGAAAGGAAAGGCGGTTAGGGCAGCAAGGCATGCGGAGTTACCTTGTTATCCCTCTTGGAGATGGTGAGCAACTCAGCAGATGCTCTTGTCAGCCACTGTTGTTTCTTGGTCCGCACACCAGGCAGATGCAGCTCTTGGCTGCATATTGTTACAGCGTCTTGCAGTGTGGAGCATTCCTCCTAAGGGCTCGAGACTGGACCGGGATCGGGCACAGGCCTTAGTGCCTCCACAGCATGCAGCCAGACAAGCCTGTCCGAAAGCAGACCGCAGCAGAGCAGAACGAGGAGAACGGAGGCAAGTGGCCATAAGGACCCAGAAACTCACACTCAAGCCGCAGCATTAAATAAGGCACTTAACCAGGGGGCCCATCAGCAGAGGCAGCGGAGCTCAACCGTTCAGCCACAACCCTCAACTGCAGACTTTTTTGTCCCAGCACCTGGGGATACTCGGCTGGTGGTAGAGCTGGTGTCTATCACAGAGAAAGAACCAGCGTCTGGAAGTGTGGACTCTCACAGGGCTACTCCTGGAATGGTTGCAGAAGCAATTTCACGGAATACAGCCCCTTTGTCATATTCCTAATTCAATTATTCATTCCTGTGGTGGTGGTGAACAGGCACATAGATTCCCTGCTGAGGTGTCAGACTGGCTTCGGGAGAAAAAGCTATTGGCCACTATGCAGGTCATTGTGGGGAACTTGGTGGTGGAAGGGCACTCCCTGAACTCTGAAAGGACAGACCTGAATGTGGTACTGTTTGATGGAGTTGAGTATGCAGCTCAGGGGGACAGTGTCTCTGAGTATGGGGGGAGGCTCAGGGGAACCCACACTCCTGTAACTCACCATTTAAGCCCACTACTACATGTTGTGTCCCTCTGGAGCCTGAGCCTGACAAGGAGAAACGGAGTGCTGAGTTGAGAATGGTACCCTGGGGGCCTTCAATATCTGCCCCCTCAGATATCAATCTGCGCTCCTGTGAAGATTGTGTTGGGAGGTCAAAAGCTATGGAGGACACCCTCAGATGACGAGGACACATTCTCTTCACTCACCGATGGTTCAGAATCCTCCAATCCGACTCTTAGCGATTCTGATGATGACTTGCACTCTTCTGCCTCAGGGGCTTCAGGGGCTAGCTTGAGTAGTGCATTTGATGGACTATGCGCTACAGCCAGCCGAGTGAAACACTGGAAAAAGGGGAAAGAGGGCAGCCAAACTGGGGGAGGGGTGAGTCGAACTGCAAAACAAATTCCATGTTTCTTTGGCCTTGAAGTGGGACTGTTCTGCAACTCAACAGGTTTACCCTGATGACCAAACCCAGCAAACGATGTCACCTTCTCTGGAGGGAAAGCATCCGATCTCTGAAGTTGGGTCAGAACAATCCTCACTTAGGTTTATTAATAACTCCATAAAACAACTCCAGGAGGAAACTCCCAATGACAGCCACAGGGCCCAGCTCGCTACAAAAAAGCTGCAAGGGGCGATCAGGAACGTCAGCAAAACTTGTGTAGAAATAGGTGATAGGATTTCCACAGTGAAAGAGCGCTCTGCAGCATTGGATTTTGATGTAGGAGCACTTAAAGGTTAGACTGAGGCGTATGAATCCCAGATGACGTACATACTCTGGAAAATGAAAGATTTTGAGACTAGACTGCGGAGGAACAATCTGAGATTTTCCTGGGGCTTTCAGAAGGTGTGTAAGGTAGTGATATCAGGGCTTTCATGCTCAGTCTCCTAAAGAGGGCCTTTCCTGAGCTAACAACATGGAACTGGGACTTCGAGGCTCAGCGGGTTCATTGCTACCAGCTGATGCTTAAAAAACAACATGATGAGCAGGCAACAGACCCAGAGCTATTTTGGTGTACTTTGGGAGTTATTTACTCAGGCAAGCAATTTTTGAAAAGGCTCATCCTAGAGCCTAACAGAGTGATAACGGGCATACTTTTTTTGGGCATCCTGATTTTTGTCACACTACGGTGGATAGGAGATGGCGACTCAGACAGCTGATTAAGGCCTTTCAAGATCTCATTTTGGATGAACCCTGCCCACCTGAAGGTTAATTTTAATGCAAGACTTGGACATTCACTTCTGAGGTTATGGTTAAAGAGTATTTGAATTACCTCTCTTCTGGTACCTAAAAGTTCTTTTAATTGGGAGGGTTTCTTTTGTCATGATGTGTCTTTTACTTAATCTTGACTGTACAAGTGTTTAGAATGAAATCTCTCTGTGGGGTCTAGTAGTCTCTCAGGAGCAGGGGGGCCTCCATATTTTACTCTCTCTTAGGGGTATTCTTTTTTCTTCTTCTTTTTGTCTTTTACTTATTATTTTGAGCTGGGGGAGCGCGCAGAGGGTGGTCTTGGAAACCATCATTCAGGTCATGGGTAGCCTGACTGCTTCATATTTTTGGTTGGGGGTGGGCAGGAGGGACTGTGGCATTTGTAGGGGATTGGTTTTGGTTGGGGGGCTCTAGGGGAAGTCATGGGGTTAGAGGGGGGGTTCAACACAAGAGAAGAATCAAGATTTGTGCATGTTTGGTGACAGTAGGAGTCGGGGAGTTTCACTTGCTAAAAGGAGCAGGGCACCTTTGGTTGTTACTTTTTCTCACATTTCAGGCCTGCATCGCAACGCTGAATATTTGTGGGCTGAATGACAGTTGCAAGAAGCGGAAGGTGACCCAAGACCTAAAGGTATTATGGGCCGATATACTGTGCCAACAGGTGATGCACATAGAGGGGACAGGGAGGCACTTATTAGAATCTCTAGGCTTCTAATTGGTTGGGTATACAACCCAAGGGACAAGGACCCGGGGGGTGGAGTGGTTAGCCATTATGGCACGGAGAAATGCATGTAGCTTTAACCTGTCCTTGGCCGGGAAATTTGGTAGGTGGGTGATCACTGAATGTCACTACTCCAGAGGGGCATTCACTCTATGTTCTGTGTATGGCTCGATCATTGATGACCCTGCAGTCTTTGATGAGGCTGGATACCAAAAAGGCGCTCTGGCCTACTCCCATCATAGTTTGTGCTAACTTTCATATCAATATATTCGGAAGGGCTGCTGGAGCTGGTGTGTACTCCTATGCCGGTCGGCAGTCCAAAGTATTTAGATCATTGCTCTACCTGGGGAAGGATCATGGGCCAGTCAACACAGGCACAAGATTAAAAGGTCAGATCTTGGTTTCACTTATTTTTCTGTCCCACATAGGTCACATGTTCACCTGGATTGTTTTTTTAACTTCTCACAGCCTGCTCTGAGGATTAAAAATTGAAAAATTCCCCAGGGTCATGGCCGATCATAACCCACTGGTCTAGAGATTGTAGTGACAGGACTGGGTGGGATTAGGTAGAATTGGTCTTTTGAGCGGGCACTTCTTAATGGCAAAGATTATATTCAGCATATTGGCAATTGGATCCTGGAATTCATGGAGCATAACAGAGGGAGTGCCCCACTTGTGGTAGTGTGGGATGTTTTCAAAGCTGGCATAAGGGGGAGATGCTTAGCTGTAGCCTGAATCGGCAAAAAAAGAGAAGCTGCAGTTGATGGAGTTGTATAGGGTGCTGGTGAAAGCTGAGTCACAATTAACTCTGTCTGCTTCTGAGGGGGTGGGCTTTGAGAGGGTGCAATACAAAGTGGCACTTGCTCAAGCTGTGATTAATGATATATCAACAACAAAAGTGGCAGATAAATATCTCGTCTGGAAGCAGGAGTGTTACAAGTATAGCGAACGGGTGGGTCATCTGTTAGCTGTCCGTACTAGGAAAAAGGTGGTGCAAGGCGAGATAACCAAATTGAGGGATTCCTGTGGTGGCCCTGTCACTGACCTCGAGGGAACACAAGAGGTTTTTAGGGGATATTAAGAGAGGCCCTGTAGAGAGGAAGAGGGGCAGGAAGATGGGAATATATTGCAGTACCTGGAGTCAATCTCAGTGAGGAAGATGAGTGCCGAAAACCGGAAGTTCTTGGATGCTTCCCTCTCTTGGGAGAAAATCCTGGCTGCTATAAAAAGCCTGCAGTCAGGAAAAAGCCGTATTACGAGTTCCATAGGATATAATGGACTCGTAATACGGCTGGTGGTATATCCGTCACTTTACCGTCACTTTTGGGACGGATTAACACCTCCTTCAAAGTTGTAATAACCCCCATATTCTAAAGTAGTGGCCAGGCGTTTGAGCCAAATTATTGGCAAGGTTGTTTTCCCCAGACATCACGTTTTTTTATACCTGGGAGGGGGACCAGGGCTCACCGGGTTATTATGCTTTTTGATGCTCCTGCTGTTGTCTCTGGGGACCCTTTGGAAGCTTGATACCACTACTCAATAGTACCCATGCAATATCATGGCTGGGACATTAAAGTCCTTGCCTACACCGATGACGTTGATGTGGTTACACCTAGTCCTGGGGGTGCACTAGGGGAGATTGAAAAGGAAGCCCAGATTTTGGGGACATTTTTGGGATATTCTTTGAATCAAAATAAAACCCAAATAGTCATCAATAGATGCACACAAATGAGTGATAATCGAATAGTTGAGAAAGCCGTGTATCTGGGAATCAATATGGTCACTGAAGTAGACCAGATAGTAGAAACTAATTTAGCCCCAGTCATGGGGAAAGCAAAAAGGGATCTATTGAGAATGGACAACCTGCATTTCTCTATAGTTGGTCGTAGTAACGTTGTGAAAATGGTAGAGCTAGAGGGGACTGGGACGCTCCGAACTTCAAACTTTATTAGGTGGTGCACTCCAATACATGTGTTATTTGATTGGGGAACAGGGAAGATCGATCAATGGGTGGGGAAATATCCCCTATCTTTGAATTATTGCTGGGGAAAGAAGCTACAAATTGTTTTTGTGCTGCAGGTAGAGCCCAGCTTTTTTAAGAAGGCTCGATTAAAGACTCTTCAGGGAACCTTTAAGATCTGGATAGCACTTTGAAAGAAGTTGGGGCTAGGGTGGGTTAATTTGTATACCCTGCTGCAGAGAAACTCTATACCCCCCAATATTTTCTGGGACTTTCGTGTGCTTTGCTGGGATGGTTGAGGGCTAAAGAAATTAGGAGGTTTTTTTCTCCTGTGATGGAATAGCATCCTTTGAGAGACTGCGGGACAATTTTGAGGTCACACAAAAGGAATTCTTTAAGTATCTGCAAATTAGGGACTTCCTAGCTTGGAAAGGTGGAGGCCCACAGGGCTTCACAAAAGTGGAACTGGTAGACTTACTAGTGGAGGGCTCACGTAGCACAATTAGCTAGATTTATGGATCACTGAATTCCTTCTCGCAAGACGATCTTGAGAGGCAGTCTGAGAGATATGGCAAAAGAAGCTGGGGTCCTCAGACTGCTCCTTTTTAGAATCCCTCGAGCTAGCCCGAAATCTTTTGCTCTCAGCTAGGTTGAAGGCACAACATTATTAAACTATCTTCAACCTATATTAAACGCCTGGAAAAATTGCTAAGTGGTGGTGGGGGAGGGTCAGTGGATATTTGCTGTCTACATTTTGACACTATGTTAAAGGGTTTTATCACTTTACCCACCAGTTTATCTTGTTGGGGGTGCGTAGAGACATGGTCTCTGGGTTATCTCAGTTGTTTACATTTGTAGCTATTGCTGTGGTTTGCTTGTGCATTGCATCTGCCTGGCTCGACTATTCTCCCCACCCAACTGAGTTTTCACCAATGGCTTGTGCGCTTGCTAGCGATGTATAACCTGGAAATGTCTCTGTATTTACGCAAAGGCAAGAAGGCTAGCAAGAAGGGGAAATAAGTCTGGGTGCATTTGTTGGACTAGGTTGATCAGGAAAGACTGGCCTTCATGGCATCTGAATATGAGGTAGCCCACTGGGCTGCACTAACCCCCTAGCTCACTTCCACTGTTGCTTAGTGTCTTTTACATGGTGTGTTCAGGAGCAGGGAATAACGTTAGAAAAGCTTAAAAGTTTAATATTTTTCTTCCAGGCTGATGGGGGCTTGAATTCCGCTCATTGAAATAAGGAGTAAACTTTGTATGCATCTTCTTTTTCCTTGATTTAGATTTCCTGTTATAGCATGAGTCCTGTCCAATGTGTCTTCTATTGACTAAGATTTGGTCGGATTGATGTTTCACTTTTAGGACTCAATATTTGGTACTGAAGAAATACCAGTATGCTCTGTATTGGCATTATTTGCATTCTTACAGCTGGGTATGATGGAATAGAATAATAAAAAAGCTGATAACGAAGGATGCACTTATCCACTTTACTGTCTGTAAAGTATATGGCCTAGCTGCTTACTCGGGGTCCTTAGTCACCCAGGAGTATTATTATGGGTATGCATTGTATGCACTTTATGGTTTGATGGTACTGTGTATCGCTTTTTGGACTGGATTGCGGTTTTCTGTATGCTGAACTTCAATTTTTTATTTCCTTAACTTGTACTGTTTTTTTACTATAATTCTGGGTATTTATCAGTGGTATTCTCCCGTTGAGTATTTTTTTATATACACATCTGCAATACAAATAATTAGAAACATTAAAGAAAATGCTTAAAGTGGATAGAGTCAGCTCCGGGAGCTTTTACTTCCATTGGTTAAGGCATCACCTTGGGCCATTCCCAACCACCAACTAATATGTCAGCTCCAGGCACCCATTTCAGAACACTACTGGACCTGCAGATATTCAGAAAAGGCCTGAACTGCTGTCTGATACTCGAGAAGATCCTCCCTTTTGTGTCCAGGAAAAAGAAGTGGACTCCAAGGGGCATAAGGCTAAACTTCTTTTAAAGGTGCAGGGATACAACATGCTACAAACGGCCTTTTCCATCAACTGACCAGCGGCAACTCAACCTGGACTGGACTCTTCTGTTGGCCTCTGCCTGCCACCCTGTGAGTCTCTAAGTGCCTCCCCTGGGGCCCGCGGGTGCTTTGGAAGTGTACCCCTGTGGTGGATTGGGGCTTCAAGAACTAAAGTCAGAACTTAAACTTTTTGACCTTAATGAAACTGGTTAGTGTATCCCAAAGGCACTTCATCGCTGTCAGCGTCAAATTGTTCTACAATGACCACTGATTATCATTGACAGTTTGTGCTTTTTGGGGCTATTTTTACTTAAAACTATAAAAAATACTATCTCTGATTGTCCATATTGGATTTTTGTGCTGTTTTGGTCATTAAACGTTATGCTATTTTTCTAATTAATTTGGGAATGTTTATTGCATTACATTTCAACTTTATTAGTAATAAAATGTTTTACTAATATATACATATTTTACACATCTCATTTCAGTTAAAGCTGTCTGCTGTGTGCCATGGCTACGAGACTTTTGAGCTCAGGATTATTTAGTGACTTTAGTGGTCCACCCTGACAAAGACTGTCATTATTAGTTGAGGTGCACATTTACTCCCTCAAAAAATAACCCAATTGCTTACAGTCCTCAGGTAGAGGTAAAACCCTCAGGTGCCATTTACTGTGCTCCCCTCTTTCCCACAACCAAGGTGCATTATCGCCTGAGTTTAGCTTGATAGCCCCCTGAGGAGGAATGTGACCCCATACCCAAGTTAATTCAGAAGCAGGTAGGAAAAAAGTAATCTAATCTGGAGATGGATTGATGTGATGAGGAAAATTATCTGAATGCTCTCTCCTGGGTGCCAGGTGCACCACACATTCCCAAGGAAATCACCCAGTTAGGGTACACAGTATATCTTTGCTCCTCATGAACTAATCATGTGGGTAGCCATGAGTCCATTCATTGTGGCATTAAAGTTGCCCAGGATCACTGTCACCCATTGTGGAACTTCAACTACCAGGGGTCTAAGTTTGTCGAGGACCTTTTGGGTCTAAGGCAGGACATACACACTGACAAAGTACAAATGCTGGCCTTCCACTGTATTGGATACCAAAGCATAACACCCCTGGTTGTATACCATTTTGTTTTTTATCTTTGTGTTCTTATTTGGAGCGTTATCTCTGTATTCTTATTTGGTGAATGCGTGTGTACCGACATTCCAAAACCAGACCCAACTGTTGATAGATGAGGCTGGAGAGGAAACTGGACACACCGCCTGTATGGGGCTTGACCTCCACAACTTAAATAAACTTCATTTACATTTACCTCAACAGCTGTTAGCTTTCTTTATGTGATGGAACAAGTTGGTGACGAGTAGTGACATGCTGCAGTCATTTTGCCGCATCGTTTCCAGAACTGCAAGACTAACAGGGATATATTGGAGCCGCTCTTTCCTTGTTGTCACTTTGTCTAGCAGCGGCCACTAAGATAAAGAAATATTTTTTGGGTGACTTATTCTGTGCGCGAGCCTGCCTTCGTCAGAGTGTGCACACCTCCCCATTGTTCAGCCACAGAAGGACTAGAATACGCACCGCGTAGCTCCTGGCCTGCCACTTTTATACCTGAGAACGTTCCACATGCATGTGTGCACATCGGCAGGCCTGCAGCAATAATTGTCAATTATCTGCCAGAGCTCCTCTAAGTGCCAAGGCACACAATATCTGACTGCCATCTTGGATTGGGCCACGTTCCTTGATTTTGGATTAGGCCACGTTTATTGATTTTGGCAACAATTTTCAGCAGCCATTTTGAATTGCCCTGGTTTTCCATACTGTTTATTGTTTTGGGGAAAAACGTCTTCCTTTAATTTGGAATATCAAAATTGATTTTTATTACGTATCATGATGAGCACATTGAACCTGCCTGCTCCACAGCCTTTCATGATAAAAGAAGATGAACAAAACAAGAAATGGGAGGAATGGAAAGAATATTTTAACAACTATTTATCTAATTTTGATGATGAAGATTTCTCTCCTGTGAAGCAACAAGAAGATTCTATTACACTGTCTAGCCCAGGCGGTCTGAAAGTATACAATCACATAGACAAACAAAAACTAGATCAAGGGATGAAGGACATATATTCAGCAATGCATTGGATGATCTGAATACATGTTTTTCATCTACCATATAAAAGGAGAACATTGAGGACTATGTTTCAGCTCTAAAGAAACTGGCTCTAACATTTAAATTCAGCAACTTACATGACGATCTAGTAAGAAGTCAAGTCATCATGCATTGCAATAATCCCCCCTTCAAGATACATTATGGGTCATGGGTAATTCTAACTCAAAAAGGTTGTTGCAGTTGTAGTTAAAGTTGAACTTACCACCAGATGCAAACCAAACAAGGCAGAAAGTGTAGGAGTGGTGAATTAGTATGTTACTAAAAAAAAGCTGATGGGAAACTCGACCAAGACACCAGCAAATACAAAGATGCCAATTTGAGAAGGACCAGTGGACGACGTATTGAAGATTTTAAAGGGAAATGTTATTGTTGTGGTAGTCCCAACCATCTAGCTCATGACAAGGTGTATCCTGCATTACACCAACCTGACAACAAACCACTAAGTTTCTGAAGGGAACCCATACAATTGTTAGGATTTGAGTATTGGAGTTCGAATTTAAGGGAGGGTCACCAAAATGTATGTAGCTGAACAGGGTCCTTCCATCCTTGGATGGTGGGACCAAAGTGAATTCGTTATATTTCTGTATCCTAAGAGTCCCAAGGATTGGTCATAGAGTATGAATCCAATCTATTAGACAAAATTGTCAAAGAATACCCCAAAGTATTTGCTGTACATTAGGTTATACTAAAGCAGGATGCCCAACTAAAAATTCATAAGGTCCACAATATTCCACTGACCCTAAGAGATGAGGTCACCACAGAATTGGACAGACTGTAAAATTGTGGCATGATTGAGCAAGTCGACTCTTCAGCGTGGGAGAAAAAAATCATAACCACCTATGCTAGTGGAAAAGTTATTGGGAGGTATTGTCCCAGGTTGACGCAGTAGGAAAGGACTATGTCGTAGCATTTGCACCCAGAGCATTAACACCCACAGAAGAAAAATTATAGAGAGAGAAAGAGAGACTCTAGTGTGTGTTTGGGGATTCCGACATTTACGGCAATTCTTTTGGGGATCTAAAGTAGTTCTTCGCACTGATCACAAACGTTTGTGCAAGGTACTTCCAACCCAGGGGCTCAACAATGCTTCACCATGGATTGCTAGGTTGTCTATGCAATTATTAGATTACCACTATGAAATACAATATGTACCAGAGGCACGTAACAAGATCGCAAATTGTTTGAGTAAACTTCCATTGCCATTTATGTGTGAGCCTCCTGATGAATGGAATGAGTGTCCAGTGGCAGCATTGGGAACAAATGATCTTGAAGAAGAGAACACTGAAGCCTGGATAACAGAGACTAGGGCCCTCATTACGAGTTTGGCAGTCACTATTTGTGGTCAGACTCGCAGATGGCGGTCGGATCGCCGCCAGTGCATGGTTGTTGGGCTACCATGATCGGAGATCCCGGTGGTCTGGAGGTGGTGGCGGTCCTAATCTGCCTTCCAGCGCTGCCCTGGGGATTACAACCTCATTCTCCGCCAGGGGTTTTATGGGGGTACCACTGCCATGAAAATGCTGGCGGAGAACGGGTGCAGAGGGCTCCAGGGGGGCCCCTGCAATGCCCATATACTTGGCATGGGCAGTGCAGGCCCCCCCCCGGCCAGCACCCTTGCAATGTTCATGGTCTTCTTTGTAGACAGTGAACATTGCGAGGGCGCTGGTGCACCCTGTGCCCTACAGTATTGTCGCCAGCTCGATTACGAGCCGGAGACAATGCTGTAGGCTGTTTCCTGCTAAGCCAGTGGGCAAAAACTCAGATTTCCGGCTGGTGACCTAGCTGGAAACTCTTAATGGGTGTGGCGGGGAGGTAGCCAGTGTGGTGGCAACTTCATTGTCGAAAGTTCGGCGAATGGGAAAACCATCTGCCAAACTCCTAATCAGCTCCTAGATCTGATGTTAATTTGGCCAACATTATTATAGATATGATCAAGGAAGGCTGGCCAGAGAGAAGAACACTAGGAGGCGAGTTAGCCATATATTGGGACATCAAGAATTAAATTTCCATTGAAAACAACCTATATTCAGGAATGGACATATGGTGCCACCATGCTTATTACGTCAAAAGATTATTATTTGGTGTCATGACTGCCACCTAGGTATAGTTAAAACAAAAAGTAGAATTAACTGCTCATACCAGTAGCTACAGATTGACAGAGAAGTAGAAAAAGTTGTGAGGGAATGCTCAAAGTATATCAACTCAACTCAGATAAAGCTCCAGTGACCTTAAAACCCCCTCTACATCCCATCAAAGTCCCAGAGACACCATGGGAAAATATTAGGCTTGATAATTTTGGACCAGTACAGAATGCAGAGGAAAAGACAAAATGTGTCATAGTAGTGGTTGATATATTCCCCAAAGGCCGGAGTTAAAGGTTGTGGATGTAGCAGATACGAAAGTGATAGAATAAAAGTTTTAGAAGAAATATTTTACAGGGAAGGGTTGCTCAAGACTATTATCAGTGATAATGGTGGTCAATTCGTGTCTGATATGTTTAAGGAATTTGCAAAGAATTTAGGTGTCACACACAGAACCACATCCATTTATCATTCTGGAGGGAATGGCTGTGTAGATTGCTTTAATCATGTGATTAAAGGGATCAGTTAACTGTCTAATTGTAACAACCTTAATTGGGAGAAATAAGTAAAAGAAACAGTGTGGGTATATAGGATCACAGAATACAGTTCCTCTAGGTATGTACCCTTCCATCTCATGAGGGGAGGTAATCCACGTTCTAAAGACAATTTGGGATGGTTATGTAAAATTAAGGAAATAACAGTATCAGTGGAAGAGGTAAGGAACAAACTAAATGAGGGAAAGGTAATATGCAATTCCTAATATAACAAAACACATGGGACTAAAAGATATGAGCTCTGTGTGAGTGATTTAGTAAGAGTAAAAAAAGAAAAATTGGTAAGGATGGGAAGAACCACATTTATGGAACCTTTGGAAGTAGAGAAGATTTTATGCTATGCAACCTTACTGGGCGATGGTAAAGTTTGGCATGCCAGTAGAGTGGCTTTATGCAAGAGAAAGGCCAAAAGAAGGACTTTGTACAGGGCTGTTCATATATGTAATAAGTTTGTTTAGTTACAAAAAGATGTGGGGAGGGAAAAAAGGCAAATGGATAATGAGAATGTGTGAGAAAACATGGCTCATTGCAAAGGCCCCCTAACTTTTTGCCCCCATTTTTCACTTTTTGCTGGTGTTTTCCTGACTCTGATTGTGCCTTGGGGACTGCTAACCAGTCCCAGGGCCTGTGCTCTGTGTAAAATGAGTATGCAAATTAGGCTAATTATAATTAGCTATGTCAACCTACCTATAGGTCCCTAGTATATGGTAGGGCATGTAGTATGAGGGACCCCAGCATAGGTAGTGCACCCATGAGTGCACTGCTGAGGTGCCCAGGGTCATTTTAAAGGCAGGCCTGCCTTGCTTGCTGCTTTTAAATTAAAGTTATATGCAAATTCGACTTTGGAATTAAAAGTATTTTGAAAGTCCTAAACTACCTTATTTTTACATATGTCACCCCAAAGGTGTGCTCTATGTGCCCCTAGGGTTGGGTGCCATGTAACTATAAGCAGGAACCTAATAAAAGTAGTTTTATAAGCTCTGGTGAGGTAAAACAGCCAAGTTTGTTTTTCCCTCTCTCTAGTGAATGGCCTCCATAGGCTAAAATGGGGATACTTTATTTTAATTAACAAAGTCCCCTTAAGTGTCAGATACGTTCAGTTTGGTATCAAAGTGATTGTTATAATAAACCCCACAAGTTACAATTGTTGGATTTAATATGATTAGTTCAGGTAAGGAGTTTTAAAACTCTACTTGAAAGTTGCCAACTTATGCTCTGTAGTGCCCTTCTCTGATTGGCCAGCCTCTGGCAGCTTGGCCAGTCTGCCTTGATGAGGTGTGAAGTGGCCTGGGCTGAACACAAAGGATGTGCCTGGGGGAGGAGATCTGCCTCAGCAGATGGTGAAGCAGGAAGGGGAGAGGGCGGCCCAACTGGTCTTCAAAGGCAGGGAAGGAGATTTGGAACAGCCCACCACCTCCCTCGCATCCTTCAACCCCAGACAATTAGGTGCCCTCTTGATTAGATTAGGAGAGGGGTGTGTTTAGGATTTTTTGCCACACCAGTGGGTGGGCTCAGCAAGCTCTAACCTCTAAAAATCACTTTCAGCCATGTTGGATTTTTGAAGAATTTTTCTCACTGGGATTGATTTTTGCCACACTTCCCAGGAAGTAGTCATCAAATGGGGAAGGAGCCTGCTTGTGATTGGATACCCAGGACCCCCGTTTTTCACCCAGGAGCAGGGATAAATATGGCAGAGCTGTACCCACACCTCAGATCCCTACAAGGAAGAACATCAGAAGAAGGACTGCCCTGCTGAATCCCTGACCTGCACCTGGACAATGAACTCTTACGGACCCCACCAGCTGCACACTTGGGTTTCACCACAAGAAGAACTCCCTGTTTGTTACAGGTGAAAAATAGCTAACCAGAGACCCCTGCATCAAATCCTGAAGAAACTGACCAGGCGACCACTGAACAGTAGCCATTTTGGAGTTCGAGCCAGGTGCATTCTGGGAATTGAAGTCCGCACCCTCAAGGAGCAACTCAGAGTTTCTGGAACCTTGGGGTGAGCTGTCGACTCCTAAAGGACCTTCAAAGACCTTCTGGAAGAAGATCCAGAAGTTTGGAGACAATTGGTGAACTTTTTGGAAAAAGCTCCATAGAGGGACCGACCCGCCACAGTGAGTCTAGCCGGCTTGCCTCAACCGTGACCCGGCCTGACTTGCAGATTCGTCCCGCTGAAGAAAATCTCCCAAAAAGTGGCTAAGTCTGAACGCAGAAAGTCGACCAGGACTTCCTGTGCAGCGTATCCGAAGAGGGCTCCAGTAACGTCTGATCAACATTCAGGATTGGACCAGTTGAGGATTTTCATCTAAAAAAATCATATAAGTCCGAATGTAGAAATCTTCACTGAGGTCTCCTGCGACGCGTAACTGACGAAGGGCTCCAGGGAGGTCAGATCAGACTGGCGACTTTGTCACGCTGAAGAAAATCTTTAAGAAAACGACTAAGTCCGAAGGTAAACTTTTGACTGAGGCCTCCCGCTTGCTGTAGCTGAGTGGGGCTCCATCGTGGTTGGGCTTAAACTTTGACTTTGTCCCGGTCGAGGTGCGACCAGATGACCAGATTGGCACTTTTCATTTCTATGCGCTAGAAAACAGTAATCCTTTAAAAATTCATCTCTCCATCATTTTGGTGTCATTTTAAAGATCAAAATATAATCTATTTTCATAAATTGGTGTTGGATTTTTATTATTTTTTGTGTTTTACTCATTTACTGTTTTATGATATTTAAATGATTCACACACCTGTCTCCTAAGTTAAGCCTTGTTGCCAAGCTACCAAGAGTTGAGCTGGGTTTAATTTATATAAACCTAACTGGACCTAAATGGAGGTTAGTGGCCTATTGCTAAGTGTAGGTACTTACCTGCCCTTACCAATAATCCACTTTCCAACAGAATGTTACTGGAAGCAGCCTAATACTTCTCAGGAGAACGATACTGAGAGAAAAGTCTCACCAGATGCACCATATGTCAGTACCAGGTTTGCTTCGTCTCGAGTCATCAAAATGGACAACAACAAAGAAGTGTTCGCTAGATCAGGAAGGAGAATTGTTAAACCTTTCTACTTGCATGATTTTGTGCATTAGATATTTTTTTGTGCAAGACATTTGTTTACTAATTTATTATCCTTACCTATTTTGTATTTTATTATTATGTACAGCCTAATTTTTGTTATGTTTCTTATATTTTAATAGTCACAGAGGTGCCTTTTTTGCAGTATATTTATGGCATAGGTATTAGAAATGTTTTTCTTTATGTAATAATAATAAGGGAGGGTTATTGTATTCTACCTTTGTGTTCTTATTTGGCACGTTATCTCTGTATTCCTATTTGAAGCATGTGTGTGTGGAGATTCCGGAACCGGTCCCTGACAGTTGAAAGCTGAAACTGGGTAGGAAACTGGCACACCACCTGTACGGGGCTTGGCTTCCACGACTTAAATACACTTCATTTACATGTACCTGAACAGGTGTCAGCTTTCTTTATTTGGCGGAACATGTCGCCATCTAGTTAACCAGCAGAAGGAGAAACTTCTTATCTATTATCTTGTGAATCCAGAGTGATATACCCTGTAATAGCCGAATCCCCATAGAAAACTCCACTCCGTGCCAATGTGTTTTTACGGCAGGAGCAAGATGTCAGGGGCATGTTGCCTGACAAACGGCAGGACTGCCCCCCTCTTGATCCTGTCATTTCACCCTATTGAGATTTAATGTCATGGACAGTTAATCAGCCATATCGTCTTGAGGACGCAATGCATGAAGGATTAACAATTAACATTATAAGAAAGTCCCATTACGATTTGCCTGGATGTGCGACACGTGTAAATTACTCGCACGCGAGTCTGTTGTGCAGTGTGCCATGAAAATTACTGATTTGCCATGCGTTGCCATATATGTGAAACAGGTAAAGTGAACAACATACAAACTATGCAACTGAACTCACCACCCTCAATGCACCCATCTTTTATTTCCATACTGTTGCTCACATTTTAAGGTAACACCCTCTCCCACCCCAGTGAATTCACAAAAGAACCCTGTACTTCTCTGCCTCAGATTCAGACTGGTGTCCCCATGCCTCTTTACAGACGAATTCCTTAATTTCTCAGACCAGGCTGGGGCGCACTCCTCCCACTGCAGAAAAAGAATAAGTAGTGCAAGAAGACTGCATACAGGTAAGCTTCTGGATAGCGGAAGGAGTTACAAGTGCAAACCATGATAGTGTCGCTTGCACTGCACAGTTGACCTTCCTTGACTGAATCAGCTGGCAACTGTTGGCATGCTCATTGCCTGTCTCTCTCTCATCAGTTTCCGACAGGCTTGATCTCTTGTTACTCTGCTGTATCCTGGTGTTTTTCGTCAACCAGGTTCTTTGTTGCCCTTGATGTCTTCTCTCTCTTGGTCTCGGCAGGGGCGTAGCTACATGGGGGGTTGTAGGGTGTTACACCTCCCTAAACAATGTATTCTGCAGTAAATTGCTAGCTACAAGTGCTTTCAGTTGCGTAATGTGAAATGTCTGTCGGATTTCACCTGGGATTTTTACATGCCCACACTGCCAAAAACACACACACATGTCTGTGTTTTGAAGGCCTTAAAGACTGTTGATTAATTTAAAAAATATTGAGTTTTAAGTACCCCTAACAATTGCAGTCCTCACTTTCCGCTGCCCTTATGCCCCCTCTGCTTCTTATGTAATGTGTTTTAACACAATGTCCCAGCGTGATTGTTGGGAAATCCGAAGCTCACCCCCCAATCATACTGACCAAGCTTCGCCCCTGGGTGGGCCACATGTGTCTGCCTGTCCTTGAGCCTTCCATGGCGCATAGACCTTTTTGCCCTTACACCCAATCAGACAGGAATTCTGTTGTCTCAAAGAAGTGGAACTTGCCATTTAGGTTCACCTTCAGCTTGGCTGAATAATATAGATGGTATTCTAAGTGCATTGCTCTAAGTATGACTATCATAAAATACTTCCTAAGCTTTTTCACTTGTTTAGTTAGTTCAGAACAGCATCACTTTGGTTATATCATAGAAGATGTTCCCCTTGTTGCTGGCTGCCTTGACTCAGTCAAAGTAACTAAGCAACTTCCTAAGATGCCTGTGGAGGTGGCAGTGAAGGTGGTGTTTAAAGCTCCCCAGCACCAATAATTGAGGCTATATGTGCAGGAACTGTTTGGGCAGGGCCTCACAATCCTTTTTTAGAATCCATACTATGCATAGGTAATTGCTGCATGCCTGTGCCACTGCATTTCTACTCTCGCTTCCAGTTGTCTAGTCGACTCACCAGGTAGGCCACCGTTCCGCACCTGCTCTATGTGTTCTGGCTCTGAGATCTGGACATCTACTGCTGGGACCTGGTCTACAACATTGTGGAGATCTTGATGCGACGGGGGACATCCACTGCCACCGTCCTGGTCTTGCTCTCCAATTACAAGTGTGTTGCCTGGATGGCTTGTAGGATGAATCAGTCAAAGTCGCTCTGTCCCTTGTTGACTCTTCTGTTTGTGGCAGCTAAGCCGATTTGAGGAGGGGCACCCTGAAGAATGGTCCACCTTAGGTTGGAGTTTTGGCTTAGCGTCTTTGACTTTCCCTATGACTAGAGAGGTCAGCAGTCATGTAGGAGTTCAGTGACCTGCTTGCATTCTTCCACTTTCTCAAAGCAATGCTGCTCCCCTAGAATGTGCTGGGGGAGTCTATCCAACTCTCCCCTGCAATATTCAAAACTCGCAGTGACAAGTGCTGAATGTTATTCTGTTTGCCAAACAAGTGTCTCTTCCTAGGTGCTACATGTCAGTCACTGCCCTTGCGGCGCACTAGGCATCTATTCCCTCCCCTCAGCTGTCATCTTCATCTCCAGTGGGGGATGGAAGGGAGGCACCCTGCACTGATATGGTGAAGGCCTCTGGTTGGGTACCATGACTACTATGATTCAGTGTCCCTTATATCAAAGAAAATAGCAGACTAGTGAAGTAATACCGCCACAAAATGTGGTGCATTATGCCACATATTATGCCTTTTATTGCCCCCTAATGTAATCAACAATGCTGCATAACTCGGTCCTCCCCAGCTGCGTAATCCCAGGTGTTAAAGCATAATTATGAAATAATATAAATCAAATTATTCTTTGGGCCCAATGATAATAAAATGGACCGCAGCCCTTCTCTTGACATACCATCAAGGGCATTAGATAAATCTACCAAAGTACAGTACAACAGTGGGACTCTGCAAGTCCTTATGTGGCTCACCAGAAGGGCAAATGACACTGAATTGTGCATCATGTAACACTCCTTCCAAAACCTGTCTGATGATATAAAACCACCATTAACATGAACAACCTGTCTATCCTGTTAGCCTTCAATAAAGCTCTGAAAAGATGAGACTATTCAACGAGCATTCTCTAGCTACAAATTTGACTCTGGGATCACCTGTAAACTCATGCGTGAAGGACTGGGCCCTTACATCTATGGCCAGGGCACAAGTTAGGGGTACACGCAGGTAGACGATGTCCACTCACTATTTTCATAGGGGGATGTGTCCACCTTGCTAAGTATTTGGGCCTCATTGAAAAATACTGAACATGTTTCAGTGTAATTTTCAGACACCGTGACACGTTCAGCAGTGCCTGCAGGCTATCTGTTTTCTATTCCCAGCAGCAATGTGCAGGCAGGGCAGGGGCTTCTTTTATTTTCACCTCCAGCTAGGCCAAAGATAAAGGCATTAGTTAAGAGGCCATTTGGTCTCCTTTTGTTGCAATATGTTACTGGCTGAGCATATTCTGTAGCCTCACAAGTAGATGGAAATGAAAAGGAAGAGAAACATAGGCACCCAGCTTATTTCTTCACACGTACGTAAGAGAGGCATGCTTTTGACTTGTTAAGTCCCTCTAGATAATAGATATGCACGAATGCAAGAATGTAAGATGTGTTGGTCTGTCCCAGTATTTACACAAATAACAGTTTAAATAATACTACTTTATATCTTTTAAAGAGCTACTTATCCCAGTGGAGGGTGTCAGAGTGCTTTACGTAACATATACATTATACATTGACAATAAATCATAGGAATGTGTAAATCAATGTGCAAATCATGCTACATAATACAGTTAGGGTTACAAGGTGTAGTAGTCACATATCCTTCATAGTTCACTGTTTTCTAAAAGAAGGATTAGAATTTATGAACTGCAAGTAACAAAGGGATCTTTGTTTTAAAAAGAGTATCCCACATAATATCTACATAAACTAAAAATCCATCATCTGTGTGTTACATGTGCTTTGCAGGAGATTAACCTTCTATACTACTATTTGCACAAATCTGGGACTAGACAAAACACAGATCTCTCCAACAAAGTTGTCTCATCATTATTATTCCCAAAGATTTACTGGGCACACAAATATCTGCAACATAATCTCAATTGTTAAATCTCGAAAATTGAGTTAAATGTACTCATGATAGACCTGCTAATCATGTGCGTGAGGTCTTAAGATCTGATGTCACTTCTTGTGATGTCACTTCCTGCGATATCACTTCCTGCGATGTCCCACACTGTGCCATGTGTGTCATGTCAAGGGCCACTTGCATACTGCAACTAAGTTGGTTAGTCCGCCCCACTTCTTTTTTTAGGACTTGTGCCCTGTCTATGGCACTCGATGTTCAAAAGCAGTAAAATTCAGTCATGCAGAAAGTCTGATCTCTATAAAACGCTTTAACATGATGGTTTGCATAAGTTCATTTTACACAGGTCTTCTAATAGTAGTTTGTGTTCTCCATTAATCAACACCTGCACAATAGTTCCCAGAGTAATGCTTTCATTTGCAGATGTGCATGTCAATGAATAAACCAGTTGAGGTGTTTGGTTAAATGATCCCTTTCAAACCAAAGGAACTGAACACTTAGGTGGACAGTGATTTAGGTGAAGGCTGGTTCAATTTATAAGATGCGTGAACCGCCTTAGTCTATGGGAAGCATTTGACATTCAGGGGGGTGAAAATTATTCATTGTAAAACAACACAAACCATAACAAGTCAGGTGACACGTTTCAAATGATTGCTATTCCAGAGGTATTGCTTTGTTTAGTGCAGAACTAGTTTGAAAAATATTAAAGGGCTGATTTTGGTTCCTAGGGTGGCCATGTGCTCTGTTGTGTTTTAATTATAAAAGCGTTCCCCTTGTTGCTCAATTAAGTAATTATTCTTATCCTTTATAAGATGATCCTTGTTTCTTGTTTCATTGACAGAGACAAGCCACTATTTGACGCAGATTGACTGTGATTTGAGAGATGGTTTGCGGGTTGGTCCGCACAGCGGACCAGTTATGGGCCGGCGACAAACGCCTGCAGAGGGCATGACCAGCTGGCCGCGGCAGGAGCCCACCCATGAAATCAAGGTGCGCTGATTTACCCATGTGCTTTAAACCAGCCAATCATGCGTGAGAGCAAAATGCATCGATGTGCATAAAGGGGTGCAGGACGACACCCTGGAATATTGAGTGGCCGCTATCATTGAGGGACTGCCAGCACTGAGGAGCATCAACCGCCAGCATTGTAGTGCAGCATAAGGAATCACCAACATCACCTACTGCGAGAAGGACTGCGCCGCCTTTGATGGAGGGAGCAGTGAAGGAGTCAGAGGGTTTGCAACACCTGTGCCTGCCAGGAATTGGCTCACTTGCAGCCCTTTACCTGCCTGTCGCCCCTCTACCCAGAGGCTGCGAGCGGAAGGAAAGAGCGGCGGTGCCAATGGGAGCCACTTAGGGAGGGGCAGAGTATCAGCAGCCTGTTCCATAGTCACTTTCAGAGGGCGTGGGCAGGGCACTAGGGCGACGTCTTCCATGTCTCAAAGGAGCACCAGCTTCTTAAAAGGGCAGTGTGTTTCTGACTTGTGGTTCCACTGCAGCTTAAAGGACCACCAGCTCCTTAAAAGGGAAACACTTTATCTAACTTGCAGTCTGGGAGTAGCAGCGCCGACTTAAAGGGGCAACACGTTTGGTGCAACACGTTTTTTGCAAAGCAGTGCTTATGAGACTGGGTGCTTGTAACAAGGATTAACGGTCCAAAACCATTGAGGTGGCCACCCAGTGCGATTAGAAAATGAGTGGATTATGTAACACTTGACTTAAATTGAGTTAACAATCAGATTTATGGATTAGTGCTGGTTTTGGAGTGCGGATAGCAGCTGCATAACGTTAGTGGGCACTACACAGTCAGAGTAGAAACTGCATCAAGGGCAATTCCGAGGTGCACCATCAGTGGCAAGCAGACCCACAAATGGATCACAGGAAGAAAACATCAACCACAGGGCATGTTAGGAAGTCCCTTGTCTGTTACAGAGAGGTCTGTGAGCCTGTGACAAGGGCACATGGCTGGGACACCACTCAAAGCCAGAACTGGACAAGTACCTCGAGGAATTATGAAGCACACCAAGGGAGCTGCTGGCCAGACAATGCTGAGATGGGATTAACAAAGGAGACTCGAGCCTACCAGAGCGGGGCTTGTCTAAGAGTCAGAAGACAGGGCCAGGCAAAAGTGCAGAGAAGCAGTAAAGTAGGGGAAAATGAGAATGGTGCCTCCCCAGCACAAGCTCGGGCGCATGGTGGCTGAAGCCAGTATGGTGCTCCTACAAAGTGCACAGCAAACCGGGCACACAAAGGGGGACCTAACACAACGGCGGCCCACACCTCCACCCCAGGGGACCTACACGACAAGGCGGGACAGGGGCCATCCCACCTACTCAAGGAAAGCAGGGGCCAAGCAACGAGGAAAGCAAGGACGACCAGGAAGAGGAGCAGAGCAGGGCGCCTTGTGCCAGTACGGCGGCAGCCTCTGGAGCAGCTCACGCACCTTGTATAGCACAGGAGAGTGAGCAACCTGGACGGAGCAAAGCTTTTATACATTACAATGAAGGGGTGGCCAATGGGAGCATAGCGAATCTTGGCACACAAGTTGGGTTGGTGAACAACGTTCAGCAGCACCCACCTGGGCACCAGGATGACAATAGTCACAGTTATCAGGGTCAACCAGGCCCAAGGCTGAGTGGCAAGGGTTTGTGACCCCACCAACCCCACCCTATGTCGCACTCCCTCCCGCCCAGGCAACCAGGGGTGGGCTTGGCCAGGCCCAGGACCTTTAATTCCCCTTTTTCTGGCCTGGTATGGTTCCCTGGCAAGACCAGGCTGCGGGGGAAGACACCAGCGAGCAGGCCTCAGGGGCAGGCAAGCAAACAGGGCCAGAATCAGGGGTGATGGATCTTATTGAAACTGTTCTTAACAGCAATGTATTTTTGCATAATGGCTCTTGGTACCGTCAAATACAAGGAGTGACTATGGGGGCTAAATTTTCTCCATCCTTTCCAAATCTGTACATGGGTTTCTTTGAGAAAGAGCATTTATGGCAGAAGTATCCCCCAGAATTAACCCAACATGTCATATACTGGGGCAGATATATAGATGATGTACTTATGTTTTGGTCTGGGGATTCCGATTCTTTATGTCTATTTATTCAACATCTGAACAACAATGTTTTTAACATCAAATTTTCTAGTCATTAAAGCCAGACCAGTGTTGATTTCCTGGATGTAACTCATTACATTGAAGGCGATAGAATATGTTCCAAGATGTACAGAAAACCTACAGCCTGCAATTCGGTATTACGTGCTAAGAGTTCTCATCATTAAAGCCAGACCAGTGTTGATTTCCTGGATGTTACTCATTACATTGATGGTGATAGAATATGTTCCAAGATGTACAGAAAACCTACAGCCTGCAATTCGATATTACGTGCTAAGAGTTTTCATCCCCAATCTCAGATTAAGCCCATTGACCATGGCGAAGCCACCAGAATTAAACGCAATTGCAGTCTTGATGAGGAATTTCTGAGTGAACTATAACTGATGGAACAGCGTTTCCTTACACGTGACTATCCCAAACACCTTTTAAGGGACACTAACAGGAGAATCAGAAAAACAAATCGGGTGGCTCTTCTTACTACCCCCCATCAAGGGTAAACATAAGGAACATAATAATTTGTCACTCACTATCCCCTACACTACCCTTAGCTCTCAGATTTATAAGATTATTTTTAAAAATTGGTCCTTTCTACTAGCCGAGAATATCCTAAGAAAAGGAATCACCTCTAGATTTAGGATTACACACAGTAGAGGTCGCACATTACGAAATATACTATGCCGCAGTTTCTTACCCTCTGTAACTAACAAAATGTGGTTACCCAACCCACCCGGTGGTTTCCACAAATGCGGGCGTTGCAATATCTGCTGGTATGTTAAGGACAAAATAGTTACCTTTCAATATAACATCAACGTACCTTTCAGTATTTCCAGATTTATGAACTGTAATACCAGATATGTGGTGTATTGTCTAATTTGTGTTTGTGAACCAATTTATGTTGGTAGTATCATCAGGCCTTTCAAGGAAAGAATTCAAGAGCATATAAGGATTATTAGACACAATAACACAGGCTACCCCTTTGCAGTACATTACAATTCTGCACATGGTCATAGAGAAA
Organism: Pleurodeles waltl; assembly: GCF_031143425.1. Lineage (NCBI taxonomy): Eukaryota > Metazoa > Chordata > Amphibia > Caudata > Salamandridae > Pleurodeles > Pleurodeles waltl. Next base: position 609,035,679 of record NC_090443.1, on the reverse strand, counting down.
TTCTGGGGATCACCACTCATGGCATTGACACAATAGGTGGCTGTCCACGAGGTGGGGATAGGAACTTGATGTTAAGGTGTATGGAGAGTAAGTGGATTGCTAAACTCAGAGTGGTTGAAGAGGGATTGAACATAGAGAAAGACCTACATGTCTTCCTATAAGGTAATTCACATTGTATACTATAGTCATGCATGTATTTTATATGCTTTTTCTGTGTTTTACAGTTCTACATTATTTGTAATGTAGTGTACAGGACAGTGTATTAATATGTAAACACATGAAGCCTCTTGACTTTATTTTCCTGTTTTAAGGTGAACCAGCTACAAGCCTCCTGCATTAACTTCTCTATTCTAAGGTGCTGGTAGTACCTGGAGATGACCCCTCCTTAATGGACTTTAAGTTACTTTACACAGTAATATGACCCCACTAGTAATTTTGTTAGCTTCTTTGTTCTCTTTCCAAATGGTATATTGTGTATTCCTATGTGACTATGGTTTTGTTCGTATTACCTTTGGTTTCCAACCTGTGCCACATTATTTCGTATATAGATGTGTGGTCATGTGTATATCTTATCCCTTGCTTTTTCTGTCCCTGCTCTGCTACCTATAGGGCGTCTTCAATATCATTCATGTACCTGGTGCTTTATTATATAGACAAGGCCTTCTATAGTTGTCCTTTAAGATGGGATTACTCCTTCATGTTAAATGCCGCTGTGTACGTTTATATTTTGCTTCCTGTTCCTGGGATCGTTCTGTGAATATTTCTATATTTCTTTAACAGTTTTGTGCTGAAAATGTAGTTGTTGATATGGAACCTTGCTTGTTGTATCTTGCTTTTGCTTATGCTTCATCCTTTGAGCACTTGTCTTATTCAATTGACCAGATTTCTGTACTACAGCTTTGCATTATGAGAGACATACACAAACTAGGAAGAATCACATAGGAAAAAGCGCTCACAGGAAATCTCCACATTATTAAATAACAAACATTGCAGGCACGGTGCTCGTGGCAAGAGGATCTTCCTATCTCCTCTGGTGTTTCCTAGGAAACTAATAACAATAAGAACAAAATGTCACAGCACTCGTGTATCAATACTCAGTATTAAGTAAATATTTCATGGTCCATATTAAATATTTGGTGCCAAAATACTATGATAAATTTCGCTGACGCACAGGAACTCATGAGTGAGTAGAACTCAATTTATTCTTTCAGAAGAGCAGATCATTTCGGAAAATGAAAACGTTCATCGATTCAATATTCATGAATCAACAACAGCCAAACGCCAACACGTGTTTCGTCCAATAAAATAATAATCTTAAAGACTTCATCAGGGCTTATTCAAAGTATTTATATAGCCGGAAAGTCCAATCCTTATATTATAATAAATATCTCGTTGTATCCATAGAGTTACGGAGTATCAGCAGGTAAGAATAAACCTTTATTCTTACCTGCTGATACTCCGTAACTCCGCGCAAGGATATGAACGCGGATTACGATTAATGAATAGTCTATCTGATAGGATTACTTGTACAATACTTCATTACACGTTATGATATACACTATGGATACAACGAGATATTTATTATAATATAAGGATTGGACTCATGAGTTCCTGTGCGTCAGCGAAATTTATCATAGTATTTTGGCACCAAATATTTAATATGGACCATGAAATATTTACTTAAATACTGAGTATTGATACACGAGTGCCGTGACATTTTGTTCCTACAGCTTTGCATGTTCTTTCGTGTTTCTATATGGTACCTCTGCTCCTGGTTGCCTATCCCACACGTTTTGTCTAGTCCTCTCTCTATTGCATGTTACTTGCATATAAATAAATCAAAATGGCGGGGCCCGCACACCCACCAACACAATTCCAAATTGTCCCGGTAAGTCTTTTATTGTTGTTTTTTACTATACGTAGTAAAACTGAACTTTCGGTGTGTTTCAATTTTCCAATTTCCAATTTGGACACTGACCGATTACTTACTTTTTTTGCTCCCGGCAGCCATATTTTGATTATTTTTCTCTATTGTCCCACACTATACTCATTACCCTTGTCCAGGGTTTTTTATACTATAAGTACACACACCTTATGTATGTGTTAACCTTTTGATACTACCCATACATTGTAAGGTTTTTATATATCTTTTCTCTTGATATCCACAACTTTGCTTCATACAATACTTCTTTCCTAGACGTACGCTATAGGGACAAATTTTTAGAGTTAGGGTTTACCCGTACACGGTGACCTGTCAATGTTAGGGGAGCTACTAGCGGCCCTGCCAAAAGTATGCAGAACAGAACAGGAGAATGCGCTATTCAAAGCTGCCTTCACACTGGCGTTCTTTGGGCCTATTGTGTCAGTGAGCTTGTGGTGACATCCTGGGGTAGCATGCCTACAGGGGCAGGACGTCCTGATGGGGAACTGACATATAACAATCCATTTGCACAGATCAAAGATGGACCAAGGGGATGACGGGAAGTATTCTCACCTTTACTGCATGGACGAGGACACAATTTGCCAGGTATGCTGTATGCAGGACTACATGGGGCGTGCCATCTAAAATGTCTGCTGCTCTTCTGGCATGAGGACAGCTCGTTCCTCAGCCCTTTTCAATTCACAGCAGTAAGGAAGATGACCATTATCGAAGCCCGGCTCCCCCCTGACAGGTTTGAATCACACTCATTCTGTATCGGCGCAGCCACGACGGCGGCAGCGAGAGGGCTCAGCGGGGACCAGATAAAAAAGGTGGTCCGCTGGGCACCAGGTGCAATTAAAGGTAACATATGACCAGCGGGCCCCTAAATCCTAACCTCCCTCCCCTCTCTCTCCTTTCTACAACATGCCCGACCGGTGATAAGCGCAGAATATGGATTATGGACCACTCCTATGTTTCACAGGCACAACGGTGGGCAGCATGGAAGAACTACAGTGGACTGGGGTTGCGGACATAGCAGTCTCATGGCTGGGTCGGCCAGGAATGAAATTGGCCCAACTCCTCCCCTTCCTGCAGAACGCCCTGCAGTGGGTTGGCAGGATGGATGACGTGGTAATACACCTATTGGGGAATGATCTAACTTGCCCCAGCACGAGGGACCATTTGGGAGCAATGGTGTTGGGTCTCACAGCGTTGGCGTGACTGCTGCGCCCCGCGGACATCTTGTGATCTGAAATAATAGCGAGTCCAAAGTGGAAAGGGGCCAAGGATCACAGTGTGGTAGAAAGATCCAGGAGAAAGCTGAACATATCCATGGCCAGGGTCTGTAGGGCCAACTCCTGTGGGCTCGGAGCAGGAAGCGGCCCTACATCAAAATTATATATCACAAAACAAACTGGTTTTGTAAGGCAGGCACTTGTGTTTTTGGTCATGGGTTCGGCGGCTATATAGGGAAACATACTAAACCCAAACATTTCTGGAAACTAGACATCCAGGGGAGTCCACAGAGGTGGGACTTGTGTGGATTCCCCAAGGTTTTCTTACCCAGAATACCCTGCAAAGCTGAAATGTTGAATAAAAACTCTATTTTTCTTGCATTTCTGTCACACAAACTACAGGAATATGCTGTGATCCACAAAATTCCTACCACCCAGTGATTCCTCACCTGTCCTGATAAAAACACATCCCCACTTGAGTGCCTATACCTAGTGCCTGCGTAAGGAATGGATCAGCCCAGGGTCAACAGTTGCCTCATGTAAGTACCAACATTGACCGTTGTGTGATCTATTCCGGTCGCGGGCACTATGCCTACCCACACAAGTGAGGTACCATTTTTATCGGGAGACTTGGGGGAATGCTGGGTGGAAGGACATTTGTGGCTCCTCTCAGATTCCAGAACTTTCTGTCACCGAAATGTGAGGAAAAAGTGTTTTTTTTTGCCACATTTTGAGGTTTGCAAAGGATTCTGGGTAACAGAACCTGATCAGAGCCCCACAAGTCCCCCCATCTTGGATTCCCCTAGGTGTCTAGTTTTCAAAACTGTGCAGGTTTGCTAGGTTTCCCTAGGTGCCTGCTGACCTAGAGGCCAAAATCCACAGCTAGGCACTTTGCAAAAAACAGCTCTGTTTTCTTTGTCAAAATGTGATGTGTCCAAGTTGTGTTTTGGGGCATATCCTGTTGCGGGCACTAGGCCTACCCCCACAAGTGAGGTATCATTTTTATCGGGAGACTTGGGGGAACGCTGAGTGGAAGGAAATTTGTGGCTCCTCTCATATTCCAAAACTTTTTGTCACCGAAATTTGAGGAAGAAGTGTTTTTTTGGCCACATTTTGAGGTTTGCAAAGGATTCTGGGTAATCGAACCTTATCAGAGCCCCACAAGTCACCCCATCTTGGATTCCCCAGGGTGTCTAGTTTTAAAAACTGTGCAGGTTTGCTAGGTTTCCCTAGGTGCCTGCTGAGCTAGAGGCCAAAATCCACAGCTAGGTACTTTGCAAAAAACAGCTCTGTTTTCTTTGTCAAAATGTGATGTGTCCATGTTGTGTTTTGGGGCTTTTCCTGTCGCGGGCACTAGGCCTGCCCCTCAAGTGAGGTATCATTTTTATCTGGAGACTTGGGGGAACGCTGGGTGGAAGGAAATTTGTGGCTCCTCCCAGATTCCAAAACTTTCTGTCACCGAAATGTGAGGAAAAAGTGTTTTTTTGGCCACATTTTGAGGTTTGCAAAGGATTCTGGATAACAGAACCTGATCAGAGCCCCACAAGTCAGCCCATCCTGGATTCCCCTAGGTGTCTAGTCTTCAAAAATGTGCAGGTTTTGTCGGTTTCCCTAGGTGCCTGCTGACCTAGAGGCCAAAATCCACAGCTAGGCACTTTGCAAAAAACAGCTCTGTTTTCTTTGTCAAAATGTGATGTGTCCACGTTGTGTTTTGGGGCATATCCTGTTGCGGGCACTAGGCCTACCCCCACAAGTGAGGTATCATTTTTATCGGGAGACTTGGGGGAACGCTGAGTGGAAGGAAATTTGTGGCTCCTCTCAGATTCCAAAACTTTCTGTCACCGAAATTTGAGGAAGAAGTGTTTTTTTGGCCACATTTTGAGGTTTTCAAAGGATTCTGGGTAATCGAACCTTATCAGAGCCCCACAAGTCACCCCATCTTGGATTCCCCAGGGTGTCTAGTTTTAAAAACTGTGCAGTTTTGCTAGGTTTCCCTAGGTGCCTGCTGAGCTAGAGGCCAAAATCCACAGCTAGGTACTTTGCAAAAAACAGCTGTTTTCTTTGTCAAAATGTGATGTGTCCATGTTGTGTTTTGGTGCATTTCCTGTCGCGGGCACTAGGCCTGCCCCTCAAGTGAGGTATAATTTTTATCTGGAGACTTGGGGGAACGCTGGGTGGAAGGAAATTTGTGGCTCCTCCCAGATTCCAAAACTTTCTGTCACCGAAATGTGAGGAAAAAGTGTTTTTTTGGCCACATTTTGAGGTTTGCAAAGGATTCTGGGTAACAGAACCTGATCAGAGCCCCACAAGTCAGCCCATCCTGGATTCCCCTAGGTGTCTAGTCTTCAAAAATGTGCAGGTTTTGTAGGTTTCCCTAGGTGCCGGCTGAGCTAGAGGCCAAAATCTACAGCTAGGCACTTTCCAAAAAACACTTCAGATTTCAATGTAAAAATGTGATGTGTCCATGTTGCCTTTCCTGTTGCGTGCATTAGGCCTACCCACGCAAGTGAGGTACCATTTTTATCGGGAGACTTGGGGGAATACAGAATAGCACAACAAGTGTTATTGCACCTTGTCTTTCTCTACATTGTTTCCTTCCAAATGTAAGACAGTGTGTAAAAAAGACGTCTTTTTGAGAAATGGCCTATAATACACATGCTAGTATGGGTACCCCGGAATTCAGAGATGGGCAAATAACCACTGCTGCTCAATACCTTATCTTATGCCCATTTTTTAAATACAAAGGTTTTCTTGATACCTATTTTTCACTCTTTATACTTCAGCAAATGAATTGCTGTATACCCGGTATAGAATGAAAACCCATTGCAAGGTGCAGCTCATTTATTGGCCTGGGTACCTATAGATCTTGATGAACCTACAAGCCATATAAATCCCTGCAACCAGAAGAGTCCAGCACACGTAACGGTATATTGCTTTAAAAAATCTGACATTACAGGAAAAAGTATCAGAGTAAAACGCTGACAAAAATGGCTGTTTTTTTCAGCTCAATTTCAATATTTTTTTTTTCAGTTGTTATTTTCTGTAGGAAAACCTGGTAGGATCTACACAAATGACCCCTTGCTGAATTCAGAATATTGTCTACTTTTCAGAAATGTTTAGCTTTCCGGGATCCAGTATTGGTTTCACACCCATTCCTGTCACTAACTGGAAGGAGGCTGAAAGCACCAAAAATAGTAAAAATGGGGTATGTCCCAGTAAAATGCCAAAATTGTGTTGAAAATTAGGTTTTCTGATTCAAGTCTGCCTGTTCCTGAAAGCTGGGAAGATGGTGATTTTAGCACCACAAACCTTTTGTTGATGCCATTTTCAGGGAAAAAAACACAAGTGTATTTTAGCTAATTTCTTGGTCTCCTCCAGGGGAACCCAGAAACTCTGGGTACCTTTAGAATCCCTAGGATGTTGGAAAAAAAGGACGCAAATTTGGCGTAGATAGCTTAAGTGGACAAAAAGTTATGAAGGCCTAAGCGCAAACTACCCCAAATAGCCAAAAAAGGGCTCAGCCCTGGGGGAGGGGGGTGGTGGGAGGAGGGGGGTTGGGGGGCAGAGAGCAGGGCCTAGCAGCTAAGAGGTCAAAACCAGATTGAGATGTTGATGTTTGTGACGTACAACTAAAAAAAATGCTTCTGTCTGAATCCCAGCAATGTCTCCCCTGGTTTTGTAAGGGGGACAGGATGAAGGGAGTATGGGGTCAAACCAGGGAGGGGGAGAAAGTATCTAGCCTGTTTATGAACGATTGCCCCTTTGTCTATTTCAGAGCTGGTTTGAGAAATATTTCAAGGCTGGAATTTGCCACGTTCACAACTACCTCTTCCGCACCTGTGTATTAATGACAGTGGTTTTCCCCGAGCTGATCAATTCAGTAGCTATGCCTACCCTAACCTTGAAAAGATTGTCCTTCTTTCTCGTTTCCTTGCCAGAGACAAACCAAAATTTGAAGGTGTCCATTTACACAGGTGTGCCAGGTGCCTTCTGATATCACCAGCTGCAACTTCTACGTTTCACAGATTGTTAGAAACTATTTTACAGTATTGCTTCCGGCGGCAATATACTCTCGCTTGATTGGTTGGGCTCCTTTTGGTTCCTGGCGCGTGGAAAGCCTGAGACCCCGCCTCACCTGCTTGCTCTTGTCTGTGTCCTTGTACATTTGGTGGGTTTTCCCATTTTCCCGCCTCCGATTGGCTGAGCTGCAGGAGGAGCTCGCCCGTCTCTCGCTGCTCATGTTGGCTCATTTGAGTTCCGGGTTAAGATGGCGGCAGCGGTGACAGCTTGGAGGAATGGGTACAGGTCCGTGGGGCGCCTGGTAAGGTTGTTTGCTTTTACTGTTGCTTGTTCATGCAGCAGCAGCTGCAGACTCGCCTCCGCCCGGGAAATGTGCAGCGCCACGCACGTCAGAGTTGTTTATAGTGGGAGAGGAAGTGAAAGCTACTTTATACCGGTGTCTGATGCTTAAACACACCAGTGCTGACTGCAGTCACCCTTGCAGAATGTAAAGCAACACCTTGCTCCGTGACATACCCGCCACCTCTTGCAGCGTGTGTTGTAAGCACATTGTATGACAAAAACGTTATTTGGGTGCCCCGTACCGTTCTTCGTCTTTTAGTAAAGAAAAGTTCATTTTCTGCAGACTCTTCATACAGTTTATGTGCTTTAGCGCATATCCATCTGAAGTTAAAGTCTGAACTGTGTCTTCGTGTGGTGAGAGACCAGGCACTTCAGTCTCTACAAGCGAAGGGCTACGGTTAAAGACGCCTCTAACGTTTAGCTGTCCTCGTGTATGGTTTGTTGGTGCAGAAGTCCCAGTTTTGTGCCTTAGAACTGGCAAAGATCTCATTCCATGGTGAGCGCTTTCCATAATGAAACCACTGAGTCCGAACATGTCTGATAGTTGTACATGCGTTGTGTCGAACATAATTTATACGAGGGAAGACATACAACAACTACTGTGGCCTCATTGAGAATTTTCTGGGCAGCTGCTGCCTCATCTTCAAATAAGCTCAATCGGAGTCAGTCGGGATAGATAGCTTCGTAACACGCCCAAATGTCTTTAGATCTTTAAGTTGGATGTATTGGTTTCCTCTTACAGTTCTTGTTTTCATTCAATGCAAACAGCAAGATTTTTAACCTATGTGCTGTAGCTAGGAAGCACATGTCTCATCCTGCAGGAGGTTATGTGTGAGTGGCAAAAAGCAACGCTAAATATATTTGCACTCATGATTTTTTTAAATTATTACTTTATAACTGAGGCTCCAGTTATTTGTGCCCCGGTTTTTGGTATCACATTGTCAATGATGAGAGTACAGAAACAGTCAACAACACAACTAAGCGTTGTTCAGAGAACACACTTCTAGAGCTCTAAAGAGCCTAACATTAAAGATTCTGAAGGAAGAATTAGTGGATAGTTTGTGGTGTTAGAAGCTACTAAGGAAACTGTATTGAATCGTGTGAAAATGGACACTGATCGACACCTCTCTCCATTGGCTACATATGTGCCTCCGCTGTGTATCCGAAAGCAGATTACTTCCCCACTTTGCACGAACATGACTTGATTGCACCACTAAATCCTGAGGACTATCAGTGTTAGTAACTAACTGGCGGTTAGACCATTTATGAGGGGTAACTGTTGAAGTGTGTTAGATGGGGGATCCTAAAGTACCACATCCCATTGAGCCTTCAGTTTAGCTTTTAAGTATGTGTGTATTAAAGAGCTGCACTAAGAAGCCTCTGAGCAGTATTTTCGTTTGAAATGGAACAGCCTCAAGAGTTTATCCTTTTAGTCACATACTCGCACTCTTCTGTCTGTAACCAGTTTTCACCCTGTACTTTGTTCTGTATGTTTGAGTGGGTTCAGTCGCATACTAATATAGTACATTGATAGGGTCTTTGTTTCGTGTTTAATTACACCTCTTCAACAACCATCGTTGCCCTGCCTCTTACAGAATGTGTTGGAAAACCAGGATTGTACTTGTTCCATACATTTTAATGGTAAATGTATTAAATTGTGTGCGTTATTTTCTTTACCTTTTTGATACTTGTCATTTTCTAACTTGACAACCATAAAGCGCCCTCATGCCACCAGAATTTACCCACCTAATGGTAAATAGTAAATCATACTTAGTTTCAAGTTAGTTTGTCTGACTTTTTAGTTTTCGTTCATTGATTATGTTTTTTTCTTTTAAGTGAAGTATAAATCAGTCTTGGACGAGGTTGCCTATAGTTGTTTGCAACTTCTTTTTCACCAATACTTCTTGCTGAATATAGTCCATTCATCAATAATAGCATTCAATAACTTACTAATGTTCATAGAACCTTAATTTATTAGTATTTTGGCAACCGCATATTGTGTTGTGAATTTTTAAGAATTTTGATCCTCATCAATTTATGTGCTCCTACTGTGATAATTTAGAATGAATAGGATTTAAATCCTCCAATGGCAAATCTGACCCTTTTATCATTCTCTATTTTCTTACTTTGTTTCAGAACTAATCACATTGAACAAGTTTCCACAGTTATGATTATTGTTAGTCACTTGTATAATCCCCAGTCACACTGGGAAGTATGCTGACTCTTCAGCACAGTGTGTAATTGCTATATTGTAATAATGTACTCGTATTTGGCAAAACACAAGGTCACTTTTACATTCTTAAACACCTGTTAAATTTGCATGGTTTATATTGTTACGTGAAAGATGACTCGAGCATATAAAAACCCAGACGCCCATCTTTTCCTTTTTAAGGGAGAAGAGTTCTTACAAAGTTAATTACTTGAACTGTTGGAAAGGAGTGTAAACAATTTTTATTTTAATTTCTTATTCTATCAGTAAGTTGTAGCTTGCTATTTTGGAGTCAGCTAGTCTATTCAGTGTCCTGTTTAGCAGTTTTGCCACACTGATTTCTGCTAACTATAATTGTCAAATTAAATATGCAGATTCCTATGGGGGATAGTGTGCTACCATAATTCAGGTATGATATTTTCAATACAGCGGTCACTGTTATCCTTTTGTTTTCCCTTAGAAAAGGGAACATTTACTACAATTTTCAAGTGATTAACAAACCCACTGCTCCAGTGAAAAAGGTAACAAAGTAGGGAGCAAGGGCACAGAATAAGGGAAACGAAGCAAGTCAAAAGGACAGGCTCAAGATGCAATCAAAGATGCTCAAGGCACATGGGGGCTAGTAGTAAAATACAGTCTTTGCAACTTTTAAACACTTCTAGCCCTTCTAACTACCTGCCTACATAACAATTCAAAGCTATTAAAACAGGCCACAATAACCTGCCCTTGCACGTAGACCTGATCAGCAGTCAGCTTGGGAGGTCTGTAGCGCACAATGATTAGTGCAGAGAAAGGATGGTAAGTTAATCAGGTTGGAAAGCCACAAAGGCTAATCGACAAGGACAGCTGCGGAATTACCACAGGGACCTCGATACACACCTCAATAGGCTTGGTTATACTCAGTCTCTCGCCTGACTCCATGGCGATGAAGACAACGGGTGTAGGATGCTGGCATGGTTGATCTGTGCTAACACGTCGCTCCCACCAATAGGGGCGATTCAGATAAATAGGAGTGATGCCCTCCATACTCAAGGGGACATAACTGATACCTTCGTGGAGGTGGAGTGCCCCTCCATGGACAACTGTGCGGTTACTTAAGAGGGTCCTCCCTCCCCCACCTGAATCCAGTCCACCAAGTGGAACTAGACACTCCTCTTCAAATCGAGGAGACCCTTTGGCCATTTCTCAAATTGTTCATAATAAGACCCCCGGCACAAATGGCATCCCTAAAGAATAGTATGCCACCTTTGTTGCATCACTCTCCCTAAGGCTATTGGAATTTTACAGTGAGGCATGGGAACAGGGCAGCACCCGGGCACACTTCGCGGTGAACTAATAGTGGTGGTTCCCCAACCAGGCCAAGACCCACTAGTTGTTTGCTCCTACAGGCTGCTTTTGCTATTAAATCTAGGCTGCAAGATCTTAGGGAAGGTTCTAGCGAATAGACTGCTCCCCTTTATTGGTACTTTGGTGGACACCAAGCATAACAGGTTCATCCCTGTATGTAATACATTCCTCACTATGCGTTGGCTTCTCTGCCTGCTGGGAGCGAACCTGGATGGTGCAGATGGCAGTATCGCTCAATATAGAAAAAGCCTTCGTTACACAGGGATGGATCAACTTATTTGCAACATTGAAAGAGATGCCTATTGGCCTGGGATACCTCAGATGGGTGTGTGCCTTTATATGGGCGGCCAGGAGCGAGAGTTACAACGGGGCAGCTGATTTCTGACCGTTTCGATATAATCATGGACATGAGACAGAAAGGGCTGTCCTATGTCCCCAATGATCTTCGTCCTTGGCATGGAACCACTGTCTCGTAAACTGCATGTGTAGGGGATTGAGGCGCATGGAACCCATCATATGGTTTCCTTATATGCCGATGACACACTTGTCTATCTGCGAGACATCAGAGCTTCCCTCCCGACTCTGATGGAACTGCTGGATGACTTAGGGGTACTGTCAAGCCTCAGTCAACTGGACCAAGTCCTGCCTGTTCTCTCTTACACCCGATCCCACAGCAAAATAGAAGGCAATACCTCACTCTAAGCTCTTGTGGCAATTTGATATGTTCAAATACTTGGGTGTACAGATTAATCACTTTGACAATGACTCATGGAAAGGAACTTATATAAGGCGCTGAGCTGGTTCGTAGGTTTATCCCGTTTTGAGCATTGGTCCTGTTCTCACCTGTGGGCCTTTTGGCGACATCCAAGATGCTCATCCTCCCATGACTATTGTACTTTTTGCAGCCTTACAACTCACACTTCCCCAACGCTTCTTCCCTAACTTGAACAAACTCTTGTTGGAGCTGATATGGGCAAGGCAGCAATTTCCCCCAGATAAATTACTGTCTAGTGCATGACGGTGAACTAGATTCCCCTATGGTCGGCCTCCTGCTCGGAATGGGCGGACATCGAGCATCTCCTCCAAGAGTCACATATATATATATATATATATGGTTGTCAACCCTCCGGCTACACTTCCCACACAAGACACACCAGATGACCATAGCCCAACAATGCTGGCAATAATATATACACAATAGTAAAGCCATTGATTCCCGTTTGGCACTTGACCGCTCTGCAGGGAGTTGGCCGTCATCACAATATCCTGAGCTGGAGAAACGCGAGAATGTAGCACATGGGGGATTTTTATGAGAAGGGTACATGGCAGACCTTGCAGGAGCTCATGGATATCTACAGTATACTGATATGACATTTTTTGATGTTTAGTGCCACATACGGGGGGAGTAGGGTTGCACTGAACCACCCATAGCATTACTGCTACACACAACACTATCCCATGAAAGTTTGTAAAAAAAATATATATATAACGTCTCTCTTTGCTGCCTTGCTGTCCCAGTACCATAAACTGGACACTAGTGAGACGGTGATCTGTAATCTAACTATATTGCTAATTATCGGGCTAAAGTTGTGAGCCAAATGCCTTATTGTACCTCCACTGTGTATGCTTCGTGAGCCGGCTGGGTGCCAGATTGACCATTGTTATTGTTCTTTTTGTAAACCCAATGAAGAAACGTAAAAAAAAAAAAAGGTTCATCTGGTTGACGAAAGCTGATGTGGCAGCATCTGAAGTGATATCTATTGTGGCGAAATAAAATAGCCCACACTGCTATCCTAAACACGTGAGGAAAGCTTGGTAGTTGGAATTCTTTTTTAGCAAATTAATTGCAAATGGAAATGTTGGACCTTAAAAGATGTAACAGTAGGGGGGTTCTTTCCTGCTGGCAGTAATGTATTCATAACACAGAGCTTGGAAGATCAGCATTTTCTGACAATGTTGTATCTTGGAGAGAATGCGGTGGGCTTTATCAGCCTCTTATGGTTTGGTGAGGTTCCATTTAAGGTGACAATTCTTAAATGAAAGAGGGCAAGATGACAAACTGTTTTTTTCCATTCACAAAAGAGAGGGAAAGATGGTTTGTGCAGAAAGGAGGAGGAACTTCGACCCTGAATGGTGTCTCAGAGGGATGGGTGTGCTTGATCAGGGCCAACTTGCTTAAAGTGAATCATTGAGACCCTCTGATGAAAAGCAAGCAAAGGAATGGAATGTCTTCAGAATTAAGGAGCAGTCAGCTGGAAAGGTGGCATTCCATTTGGCCATAAAGTGATACCTTTGCTGGGCAAGCGGCTATTTGAATATGAGATTATGTACTGAAAGATGCCTGACAGAGAACCCAGGAGGGCGTTTTTTTTTGCCCCACTCATGCTGGAAGAAAGGAACTGGTGAAGGAAAGTGTGGTGACTTACTGACCAAAGATCTTGTGAAAGGCTAGGGTATTTGTGGCAATGCTGAACTTGTAATATTAATTATACATTGGATTTATATAGTGCTTACGTCCCCTGATGACTCACTGAAGCGCATTCCAATGAGTAGCACGATACTATGGAACCCAAACTCAAAGGTTAATAGGAGATTAGTGCATTTTGGTTTTCTTTTTTTGTGCATTAGTTGCGTTAGTTTAGTGCTCTTGCTTTCTTGTGTGTTTTATAGAGTTTAGAGTAGGGATAGAATGATGAGAATGGATTTGAAAAGGGAAGTGGTAAGTTGGTTTTGTAAGTTATGGTCGTATGTGCTTTTTAGTTGGGTGACATGGCTAAAAAAGTGGGGAAAAGTTTGAGAAGGATGTTTGGGGAAATCATAGTAGTCAGAAAGGTTTGGAACGAGCCCGAGAGAGGAAGGATAGGACAAAGGTTGAAAGAAGAATTTTTTTATGTCAAAAAAGTAAATTAAAATTATTGACTGGATAAAATCCCTCCTTATAAATTCCCCAGTGCACAGAAGCAGTAATATTTACATGGTCTGGTGTGCACGTTTTCTTGCTGTGAAGAATGCATTTTTTCATGATATTTCTAAAAATTTTAGTGGCAGGCATAAACTCTTCTATACATGTATACAGAATCAGCAATTTTGACATTGTCTCATCTAGACATATATCTTGTGGTGTAATATCCATTTGTCTTCTTATAGGAAGAGTATCTGCTTATAACATGTGGCATAATTCACTGTACAATGACATACATGTTAAAACAAGTTCATCTCTAAACCATAAGAAGCATAGTTGGTCATCTGAGTATACTGTTGTGGCGCACTGTTCTGTAGTGTGTATAGTTGTCATGTGGGTAATCTTGTGAAGCTAAGATGGTTGTCAATGCGTCTTATGTGTGCGTGGGTAGTGAATTACATAGTTTGACTGCTTGAAATGAGCAAGAAATTCTGCCTGTTTTTGTTCTTTAAGGTAGGAGAGGCATTCTCAAACATAGGTTCCTTTGTTGTATGTATTAGTTAATTTTCTTCCAGAGGAAGAATGGTCCTTTGCCATGTTTTGCTTTGTGTGTGTTACACAGCAGCTTGAAGATGGATCTTTTGGTAAGCGGTAGACAGTGTAGGATCCTCAAGGCAGGGGAGATGTATGTTTGGGGCTTTACATGTAGGAATAGTCTAGCTACAGCATTATAAATTATTTCTAATCTTTTGATAGTTGACAAGGGTAAGCTTTGATAAAGACCATTCATGTAATTCAATTTTGATAGGACCAAAGAGAGGGTAGCTTGGACTTTGTGAGGGAATCCTCAGTGCGGGAAGATACTTTGCTGTATTTTCATTGTGAGAAAGCTCGATTTGGCGACCTTGTCCACTTGTACATTCATTTCAGCTTGGCGTCTATGGTAATTCCAAGGTTTCTTGCCTCCTTAGATATTTTAGATGGTCGTCCTAGATCATCAGGCTAAGCATAGAGATATTCATAGGTTTTTCAGTCACCAAAAGTGAGTGTTTCGGTTTTGGAGACATTCAATTTTAGGTGGCTCCATGTCATCCATTGATCAATAATCCAGAGGAAATCTAGTTTTTTTGATGTTCCAGTGTCCTTTGGGTTTTCCAATTTCAGAAGTACTTGTGTGGCATCTGCGTAGTTATAGCAAATGAAGTCAACTCTGTTGATCATATCTGCTGATGATTTTATATAAATGTTGAAAAGCATGGATGTGATGATTGAGACTTAAGAGACTCCTGCTTCAGTGCTGCATGGTTTAAAAGAGAAGTATGCATTATATGTGTCTTATTGTACAGGTATGATGTGATCCAAACAAGATCTGTTTCCACTATTCTTATTTCCTCAACTCTTTGGATTAGTGTGTTGTGATCAGCTGTGTCAAAGGCTGCAGAAAGGTCCAGGAGAAGAAGGGCACCAACCCTGTTCTGGTCTACCATGTTTTTTAGATAATTCCAGGTAATGATATGGGTTGATTCAGTGCATTAACTTCACTCTAAAAACTTCACTAAAGAATCTCAACAAGGTAGAAAATACTGCTATAATGATGCAAATGCAGCTGAAAGATATTGAAATATTTGTGGCCGATGTGAAGGCTAAAATAAGACTGATTAAGTTGTAGGAAAGTGAAAAGCGAATGAATGCTAGGTAAATCGGTTGCTTTTCTGCCTCCTCACTTTGGGGGGCAGTGTTATGTTACATTTTAGCAGCAAATTAGAGTTATTGGAGAATGTACTGAGTGAAGTAAGATTTATTGTTCTGTGGGTTTCCTTCTTATCAAAGTAAGGCAGGATTTATGTGCAGAACACCTAATTCCCCTTTGGAACCTCTTCATTTGAGGAAAACTCATAAGCTGTCCTCCATAGTTACAAAATTTGTCAAACCACCTGATAGTGATGCCGCCCTGGTGCTGCTTAAAGATCTAGATATGCCGCATTGCTGAAGCTGGCCCTTTGTGCCAAGGAAACTCTTCAGTTTCCAGATGGAAAGGCGGAAATTCAAAACAAGGGGACAACGTTGATGTAGGTTCAAAAGAGATTTACAACTAGGAACTTCCCAGCCTCAGTGTTAAGTGCAGAAAACTGAGGATTCTCCACAGTGAGATGATATGTTTAACTGTCTTGTAAAGGTGGTAGGGCTGATATAGGATAAAATATAGAGTGACGCTCAGTTGGGCAAAATGATGTATTCCCTGCTGTCATTTGCCACTTAGGCTGGTTTATAAAGGTATAACTTGAATCCATTACCTAGTCATTCATAAGAGTGACACGATTTGGAGAGTCCTAGTTCCCCTTTGTGATTCTAACGACTATAGTTTTCATTATGTTGGTGATTGAGTTGTCTCAATGCCTCTTTCCTCTTTATGTTGCAGATTTCACAGTTCTTAAGTGTGCCAAATGTACAAATTTATTATAGTTAATTATTGAATGTGGCAATGGTTGGAATGTCAAGAACAGTCTTGTATGGTGTTTTATGCCACCTTTAGCATTCTTTAACAACCCAATAAAGGTAGCTCAGATTCATTCTGCCTTTAATGTCTAATGAATATAGTTGGAGTCTGTATTGGGGTTCTAGTGCCTGCACAATGGAAAGAATTAACACTGCTCAGTCACATCAGTTCCATCATACTTAAAGAACCTGGATGCATTCTTAACTAGGAATATGCCACGTCCCCTAATAAGCTTCTTACCTGGATTGTAGTAAGTACCAGGAGCTACTCTAGGAAGAGAACTCTCTCATGGTGAATCAGTAGCACTGTTATTTTTGCCCCATATTGTTTTCTGGAACCAAAGGACTTATTTTCCTAAAACCTGATCCTAAAAGAGCAGGTGCTGCAAAACATCTGTGGAAGTCCTTATCTGGAAGCTATATTACCTGTTGAAGCAGTCCATGGGATAGACAAACACATTTGACAGTAGTGAGAAGCAATGAGTTAAACCTTGAAGAAGAGAAGGTCTTGATGAAAAATTCAATGTGTAGATAAAAAGACAAAAAAATGTTTTGGGAGTAGCCATTCACAAATGACCAAATCTAGTCCAGTGTCTTTCTCACAGTATGAATAGTTAATTGCAAAACAGACTTGGTCAGACATCACTGCTTTTGGTGCAGGGCAGTAATTGATAAAACTGAACAGCAGTTCAAGTAATCCATCACTCAGGATAAAAAATGGCTAGCTAAAGAGTTGCATTTCCATAATCTGCTTTTTTCTGCCATTGTCAGTATTAGCACCTCAGGCCTTATTCATTTATTGCAAAAAGTTGATGAGGGGATGCGTATATGAGGTCGAATTAACCTTTGGACTTGTTTAAGACGTTCACACCCTCGAGTCTACACATATCATGAATATTAACAGAACAAATAATGAAAATCTTTAGAGACAGCGAATTTCACACACCATGACCTAGGTTTCCATGAATAACCACACCTTTGGTATCAATTAGAAAGTGTATTTCCCTATATTAGCAATGCTGATATCACATATATTAGTCTCAGAACCACATTGTATAAGTACAGAAACAACACAGGTTGACCAAACCTTCTGAAGAATCTCAACTTAACTAAAGCATTTACGATCAGACTCTCTAAGATCAGCGTACAAAGCAACAATAAGAGTAATTGCGCAATGGAACTAACATACATTAAGATAGTCAGCAATTGAGCAACATCAAGTCAGTACCCTAGTCAGTTGGAATAGTCTCTCTGTCATCAGATCAGCATTAGCATGTTGGGCTTCATGCAAAATGTTTTAGTCAACATTAATTTGGAAAACATCTAACTATGGCACCATCAAAGCAGCAGTTGGTACCTAGAAACAAAAGACAGATTATTAAAGACATTTACAGTTTGTATACCTTTCCTAGTTATGGATCAGCAAACGTTAATTATTCTTCATCTGGGGGACATCAATTCAGGAAAACATCAGCAACAGGACATGACATGACAGGGGTAATTGTTCAGAATCGGGGACTCTAAGTTCTCCAAACCATTAAGAGACATTTCTAAGGCAGAATAGCAAAGACACATCGAGCTCTAAGCACCGAGCTCAAGAGTGAACACCAGCATTTAAGTAGTATAGTATGGTTTCATCAGAGAGGCATCAAAGAAGTGGCTTCGAGAAAGAGTTCAGGAAAGTGGCCACACAAGTTCTTAGTGCAGTGTGGTTACATTAAAGTTGTCCCACATTGTCATTGGTCAGAAAATCATACGAGAGCTTATCAATCCAATGAGAAAAATATTTCAAATCAGAGCTATAACTAGACAGTCTTTCACACTTCAATGATTGGTTCTTCTCTCTTTACGCATGTTGTTGAGTTGTTAAGATGCAACATTTAATGTTTCTTCTGCTCCTTCTGTCAGTACTTCCATTGTTAGTTCCTGGGTGCATTAGTTTCTCATACATCTAAACTATCAAATTGTAGCAATTGTTGTATATTGACATTTCTACACACATTACCTAATACACAGTAGCTCATGTAGACAGGAAAAACATTTGCTTATTTGCAGGATTTGGTCAGTCTGCAAGAGTAATACCAGGGCTTGAAAAATCCACATGACCACTCACACTGGCGAGTCTTATTTGATCAAGTCGAGCTATTTTTAATACTTACTTGTACTCATCCCTTCTGGCCAGTTGACTCTTAACAGGTGTTCTGTTCAGTTGAAAAGTGGCGGAACAATAAAAGATGCCTTTAAATCATGTTCTTATGTCACATTTTCTCTGTGTTCACAGACAGAGGTCAAAAGTCAGTTTTTCTTACAATTAGTTTTCCTTCTGACTGCAGAGTTACAGGACTTTGTAAGGTGAACTGTGTGACCTGCTGCTTAGAATGTAGAATAAAAGGATATAGTGTGCCAGGTTTTTCCTAACACACAACATTTAAATGAGTAAGTCAACTGTGCAAACATTTCAAAATATATTTCAGTAGTTGTGAAAGCCCTTTTTTTATATTTCTGCGTGAAGAAAAAATATTTTAATAGGATGAAAACAAATCAGAATACTTTACATGTTGATGTGCAAAGGATATGTTTTGTGAAACCCAATTTTCACAGATTGTTAATACACTATATAGTTTTATCAGTAAAGATGCAAGCTAGTGGAGAGGTTTTTGGACATTACTTGGAAGCTTACTGTGTGTAGATGACAATATGTTACCACATCCTGGTTTAGTAATATATGTATTAAAATTGAGTGTTTAAACAAACTGAGAACAACTCCTGCTCTGATGGCAATGTTGGTAGTAAACTAAAAGAAGTCCTAGGTTATGTGGGCTAAACTTCATGGGTATGTGGGCTAGATTCTTGTGATGTATGCAGCAAACTTTAGTCTACTTAGGGCCGATGTAGCAAAGGTTTTTACCCATTCTGTGTCTATGGGAAAAAGTGTTCGTACATATGGCCCATAATCAAACAAAAGAGTTTTTTTTTTTTGTACTGCAGAAATGCTGAGCTCACGTCTTTAAAAGGTGCAATCAAATGAGAAAATTAAGAAAAAGGCACTCTGTAAATTATTTGCCTAGGATCACACAATTTGAGACCCGTTTACGGGTCAAGTACATTACAGTTAGGTTGAGTAGGTTATTTAAGTTACTCGAGCTGCAGGTCTAGTAACATTTTTATGATTTTTCGAGCCCTGGATACAAAGTTAGCTTTTATTCAGCAAGCATGATATCCTATTTTATTCTAACATTGCAATTTCAATATTTGTCAGACATTCATTTTTAAGTCTAGGCCTTGCTAACTTGTGGTCTTCAGCTAATTTAAGCTAATACATAGCATTTGATCGTAAGTATGACATATTACTGCATTTTACTATTAATATAGACTCTAAATACACACTATTATTTTATTAATACACCATTTCATATTAGGTGGAGGCCAGTCAAGTGGGCACATTTTACGAATGACATGTTATGTTCTATATTATGTCATTTTCTATGCATATTCAGAATACAAATACATAAAATATTTATTAGTAAAGTTTCTGCGCTCACAATCCCTCCTCTGATGACTAAATGTCATCTCACAAATTTTAACCTCACAAATTTTCTTTCAAAATTTAGTTTATTTTATTTTCTTATTTGTTCTTTTCAATTTGAATTTTCCCTAAACCAATTTTCCATTTCAATTTCCTCCCTCCTCTGATCCTTTTTCAATCTTTTCAATTTAATCGCATTAGACAATTTTCTCATTCCCCATATTAGAATTAAGCAAATCACATTATCCAAAATCACTTGCATTATTTTTAGTATTATCGCCTTACCTAGGTTGCCAAGCCAATTCCCCACAGAAGCAATGCCTTTGCCAGCATTTTCCCCACGCATTAGCTTCAGTTAGTTCTTTCAAATCAATGTTATCTTTGGTTAGATTGTTAATAAAGCCTCTAATCTCTCTACTATTGTCCGGTATATATGAGCAACAATATTGCAGACTCATCAGTTTACAAACTCTGCCCTCTTTTGCTAAAAGGATGCCTAACGCAAGGCGGTTCTGAAGAGTCATAGCTCTTAACGCAGCCTTTTCAGTATCTACTAGAATAATGGCCCCTGAAAAATCTGTCAGCACGTTATCCACAATAGTAGACAACGTTTGTATTATAATAGAATTGAGAACAACTCCTATTGAAGGAATTATTGCTCCAAATATGTCTCCAACAATGCCAGAAACTGATTCTCGCTTTTGACTTTCTGTTATTCAGTTATTTTCAGTAATTTGTTTGTCTTTTAAATGATACATCTTTCGGAAAACTATCCCTAAGTAACATGTGCCATACCATCCTATAGGAAGACTGTAATATGCATTTTGTCCACAGATGTAAACACCTGGAACTGCCTGGTCCTGTCCATTCAACATAAATGTCCACTTATACTGAAACAAAAACACATCTGCATTCAATCGATCCCACAAACATCTCATCAGCTCTAGTTTACTGCCTTTATATACAAAAGCTTCCCTACATGTAGTGCATCTAAAGCTATTTCCCATGCGTTGTTGTTTCACTAAATGCATGACCATTTCCTGGTGTCGAGCCTGCGTTGCATGGGCTCGCGCATGCGTATCGCAGCGAGACTCTTTTGTTTTTAGAAAAGGGCTCGGAGCCCTGTCAACTTCACGTCAGTGTTTTGTATTGGTTCATGGGCTTCCCTAATAAAATCTGCTTGCTTTCATTAGTCGAAGGCTGCATATGTCATGCCTTTTCCGGTGGCTAGCCCTCCTCGAGCGCAGTGACTAAGTACAGAAAACATGCGAGGCTCGCTGTTTTCCATTCATGGACTCTTTTTTTCTCTAATTTACGAGCACAATCTCGCTTGGCAGAAGTCGAGTGCTTTACATACTTGATTTCACTTTTTCGGGTTATGTACATAAATGCACTTTTGCCCGATAGGTGAAAAGTCGGGTTAAGAGTTTACAACGCGATCAGCTCAAACATGAGCAAACACGAGACCCGTTGCATTGTAAATGCTTGTTCTCTCTGTGCCTTTAATGCTCTTCTTCTATCTTCTTTGTGATCTAATAAGCTCTCTTCTACTGGTCTAAGCAAACATGTCAGGTTATTCCTCTGCGTGTATGTCATTCCAAATGTTAATGTAGGCTCAAAGAATCCTCTCACTATTTCTGTGTTATTTTCTTCAGCTACTCTACTCGGGTATTTTATTATAGGGACAAATGAAAACACCATGTCGTAGTTAGAATAGAAATATTGGATATACTCCTGGTTATAAAATCTTGTTAGTAAAAGACTACAACTTATCCCATAGGTTAGAGACAGATTATGATACGTTATTTCTTCCTCGATTGAGGCCGGAATATGGGTACAAACATAACACTCTTTCTCATCCATTGTATCAACATACTCGTGCAATACGCAATAGAAGACATTAGAAGAAAGTTCTCCCTGTGCATTATGTACGTGTAGATATTTCTCATCTAACCTAAAGTTATCTACCTTTTGAGAGTGTAGAAATCTCTACAGCTGTGGTATGGTTGGCTTCATCCATATCCAGAACAGATTCTTACATTCACAATCACACATACATTCGCCAAACCAATACCTAAGTACTTACAGCATCTATTCATCCTACCCTGCTGGTTAGGATTACCCATGGTCTGTAAAGGATCAGAAAGCAGAAGTAATAACATTTATAGCTACGCAGCAAAAAAATCAAAAACAAAAATCTTCAATCTTCTTCAGCAGTTATTTACAGCTTTCAGTCTTTCATTTGGGGCCCTTGTCAAAATGGGTAACTGTCAAAATCAATTTAGAAGCTTGTCACATCAGGTTATCAAAAATGTCTCTTCCGGTAAAGTATAAACGTCTCTTTTCTTGGCACCTTCTAAATTTCAGAATTTCAACAGGTTCAGTTCATCAGTTCTCTTTACGTGCCAAAGTATTGCCCTGGAATATCTCGATCAAAACAAAAAGACAAAAAATATTTCTGCCTCTCACTGGTAGCTACATACGCCCACTCAGGACGTGATTACCTTCGGTGTGCGATTCTTTTTCTTTTCAGCCTTTGATCACCACCTAGTTCTCCTTCACTTAGGTCTTCTTTTCTAGTTGTATCGACTTCTTCCTCAATTGCTGACACTTTGATCGCTTTCTTTGCTTTCGGCTGCAATTCTGGGCACCTTTCTCCTTTCAATGGTTTCCCTGTCGGAGCTCTTTTTACTATTGGACAGGCAACATCTTCTTTTGACTTTCCCGCACCCGGTTCAGGAGGAGTCAGATCTATGTTGCTTTGATCCGCCTCCGCTCCTTCGCCACGGATGTCAGTCGTGTGTCCTGGTTGCCCTTCAAGACTGTTTGTTTCTGGGAAAACCCTCCTCTGGTCAGGTTCTCCTAATGTTTCACTAGAGGTTGGTTCATTGTCGTCCTGTATTCCTTACACTTTGACTCTCTCAGGAGTGTTCACGTTGGATGTGGCTTGCACTAGTACAGTCTCCAGCTCGCTTTCTCAAGCCTGGAGGTTGTCTTCTCATTGTTGGTAATCTCAACAACTCTGCGTCCTCATCAGAAGGGTTATGCACTTTCAGAGTGTGGCTGGCATGAATCCAGTTTGGAAGGACACTGCACTTTACATCAGTATTTGTGATCAGCACTACCTTTCCACTAAGGATCCAAGCACAACTTCCTCATATGCTTTCGGACCACAACCCAGGCACCTGCTTTCAGGCTGTGTCCTTGATCTTGAGATGGTTGCAGTGTGGTAGATTCCACCCAATGAGAGAAAGAGCAAACCACACCAGCCAGGTCTTTGCAGTAGTCCAACAACATATCTGTAATGTTCACAAGAGCATTTGCAGGGACCGCTGGCAGCCTCATTGGTTTGCCCATGATTATCTTGTGAGGAGACAGTCTGTTTTTCTTGTCAGGTGTACTTCTCATTGACAGTAAGACTAACAGTAGTGCGTCAGGCCATTTCAGATTTGTGGCCGCACACATTTTTGGCATTCTTGATTTCAAAGTACCATTCACTTGTTCCACAAGTCCTGATGCTTCAGGGCGGTAACTACAGTGCAGTTTCTGCTCAATGTTTAAGGCTGAACATAGCAATTTGATTACTTCATTGTTGAAGTGACTGCCTCTCTCTGATTCTGAAGAGATCGGAAACCCAAACCATGGTATCAGTTCTCTAAGCAGTAACATTGCTACTGTAAGGCTGTCATTTCTTCGTGTAGGGTAAGTCTCAATCCAATAGCTAAAGATGCACGCAATAACCAACACATATCTCAGACCTCCACATACAAGTATCTCTATTAAATCCATCAGCATTCTGCTGAATGGACCTCTGGCTTTTCCAATGTGGCCCATTTTGACAATTGTTCCTTTTCACACGTTCAGTTGCTTCGGCAACCTATCTAAAGTTTGGATTAAACCAGCTTTGTTTAAAGGTGCGCACCATCACATCCCTTCTAATATGTGCCTTGCCATGGTAATATCTTGCCATTTGTGTTAGTAGGCTGTTAGGCAAGACTACTTTTCCTTCCTCTGACACCCAAACATCATCTTCCCTCTGAAAGCATTTCATCTTAACCCACTGAATAGCTTGTAATAATTCAAAGGTTCTCTCACCATTTCTCGCCGGTGAACCAGAAGAGGTGAGGAAACCTCTCTGTGACCTCAATTGGACAAAGTCGTGGACTATTCCGAATCCATACTGGCTGTCTCTAACAATTGTGACTTTAAACTGTGCGTAAACATAGCACTCTCTAGTAAGAGCTACCAGTTCTGCCACTTGCGCAGAATATACACCTTGAAGCCAGGACGCTTCCAGTATTTCAGAAATAGTACATATGGCATATCCTGCTCTCAATGCGCCCATGTTGATTCTCAGGCAGGAGCCATCAACAAAGATTATCTGGTCATTATCTTCAAAATTAGTATCTCTAATGTCCGGTCTTGGTTTTGTGCACAATTTAGTTACCTCTAGGCAATCATGTTAAATGTCATCAATTTTGTCAATTTCAACATTTTCGTTCGGAAGTAAAGTTGCCGGGTTTAGCACTGTACATCTTTTGATTGACACATTTGGGGATCCCAAGATAATATATTCGCACTTGGTTAAACGGGCACTTGTTAAGGACTGGGTGTTGGATCTAGTGAGCAAAACTTCAGTCGAGTGAGGGACCAGTACCGTAAGGGGATGTCTCATCACAATGCTACCACTCTGATTGAGACTCTGTTCAACTGCTGCAACGGACCTCAAACAATCTGGTAAGGCTGCTGCAACTGGGTCCAAGGTGGCTGAAAAATAGGCTACCGGGCGATTTACACTGCCATGCGTTTGAGTCAAGACAGACAATGAACAAGCATCACTTTTATGACAGAACAACATGATGGGTTTTGGGTAATCAAACATACCTAAACTGGTGTTTGACACAGACTCTCTCAATTCTGTAAAGGCTTTTTATATAGGCGTGGTCTAACACTAGTGGATCAGTAACCTCCTTGTGAGTCAGGTTTTGAAATTACTGAAAAATTTGGAATTCATTGGTGGCAGTATCCCACCATTCCCAAAGACATCCTATCATCTCTCTAAGTAGTTGGAGGATTCATCTGCAGTATAGCTGCAACTCTCTCTGTGGATATTTTTCAAATTCCCTTCTCAATCAGGTGACCCAAATATTACACTTTTTCCTGACGGTATTGTAATTTAGCTGGGGGACACTTTATGGCCATTGTTCTCTAAATGATTCATCAAGACAGTTGTATCATGTTTGCATTCTTCCTTCGTTTTGGAAGCAATCAATAGATCATCAATGTACTGTACCAATGTTGACTGGTAAGGCATCTCCAATGACTCTAAGTCCTTTTTCAAAATCTGATTAAAAATGGAAGGTGACCGTGAAAACCCTTGTGGAATTCCACACCAACAATAGTCTCAATTTTAAGAATTTGAAACAGAAGAGAAATTGGCTATTCCCATGAAGAGGAACAGAAAAGAATGCTTGTGACAGGTCCACTACTTTGAACCATTTAGAGTCGCATGGAATTTGGAACATGATTACTGCGGGATGAGGCACCACTGGGCAACAGTTAACCACAATGTGATTCACTTTTCTCAGATCTTGAACAGTGTGGACCTTTCCACATGGCTTTCACAGTCCCTTTACTGGTGAATTACATGGACTGCTCAGCACTTCTTTAAGCACCCCTTTGTCTGCGAACTCTTCAATTATGGGTGCTACACTGTCAATCGTTACCTTTGTCATGTGATATTGCGGAAGTTGGGGGAAAAACTGCATTCGATTTAATTGTAACTTTGATAGGTTCAACCCCTTTTATCAGACCAGTGTCTTTTCCTGAAAAATCCCACACCTTCGTCACAACAGATCCCTATAAATCGGAAGGAAGATCTCTCACATTGAAAACTGGAAAGAAACTAATCAGAGGATATTCTTCAGTCACGGTGTTAATGTTTGTTTCTGTAAGTAAATCATCTTCATCATCACTGGTTGTCTGAATCTCAATTCCATCATTTGAGCATGTAATTCAGCATTTTGTTTTGCACAACAAATCTCTTCCCAATAGGGACACATGTCTCGAGTCACAAACCACAAATTTGTGTAATCCCCTAAAATTGCCAATTTTAACTGGGTCTAGTTCAGTAATTGGGTTAGTCAAATATTGATTTGTGACTCCCACAACTTAGACTGTTCTCCTTGAAAGGTGCAGGTTTAGAACTTCTGCAGTTCTAACTGTAAAGCATGTACCTCCAGTGTCGACCAAAAATGAGACTTTATGACCGCTCATCTTTCCTTCAACATAGGGACCTTTCTGATCTAACTCTAGTAAAGCAGCCAGCATGCATTCTTCCTCATCTGAACTTCCATTCACCCAATTATCATTCATTCCATTCTCACTGTGTAGGGGAATTGGTGTACAGTATTATTACTCTGATTAAGCCTTTGACTGTCTGAGAAAACATCACTTGCTGCTGTTCCATTGGTGCTTGAGGTATTTGGATTTGTTGTCTAGGCACCATTTGTACATGTGGTTACATCTGCTGTGCTTGGGGCATCTGTAATTGCTGAGGATGCATGGGCTGCATAGGCTGAAAACCTTACATCGGGTTCACATTATTCTGGATATTTGGATTTGGACCCCTCATTCTTGGCCCTCTCGTGTTTTGTAAAGAATTGACTCATTTACTGAACAACACCTCTGTGATTCATCATCGGGCACTCCTGTTTCCAGTGCCCGAGGCCTCCACAATTGTGACATGGCAACATTCCTTTCATTCCTTGTGCTCCACCCTGCACCACCACTGTTTTCAAATCCGGACCGTTTTTCACACTTCCCATTCGTCCACGGCCGCTACCTCTGCCTTGATTTTGAAACAACATGTTTCCCTGTTGGGGCAGCGGTGGAAAACTTCCTTGATCTGTGCTGCTCTCATCTGCATCACCATTGCCTTTTCCTTCAGGTTTCTCGGTTTCAATTAAATCTCATCACTACAGTATTTTGCATACTGCCACACCTCATCAATTGGCTTCGCTTGCCAGCAAATCAAATGACTCCTAATCACCTGGCTAATTTCAGGTTTCAGTCCCTCGACCAATCTAACCACAAAATGAATCTTGTCTTTCGGCTAAATTGTTTCTGTACCACTGTAATGCTTAAATGCCTGCCACAATCTTCCATAGTATGCATGAATTGACTCTTTCTCTTTCTGGGCTGTCCTGTCTATGCTCTGCCAATCAATATTCTTAGGCGAAATCCTCATCTTCAGAAATTCAATAATTTAATAGTAATATTTCATTACTTCAGGAGATGATGCACCTGTCGCTGGATCTCTTGCTGGTTCCCTCATCGGCAGATGTAGCTTCAATAATCCACGCGACCTGACTGTTGTAATGTACTTGACCCGGAAACAGGTCTCATATTGTGTGATCCCCGGAAAAATATCGCCTTTTTCTTCATTCTAATATACTAGTGCACTTTCAGATGTGTTTTTAAGCATTTCTGCTGTAAAAATAAATCCTCTTTTGTTTGAATAAATACACTAAACATTTGCTCCATGCATTATAAATCTAGCCCACATATAGGGTACACATGATCATAGCATGACTTGCCTCTTAGTTTACTAATAGCTTTGCCATCAGGGCAGTAGTGTTTCTCAGTTTATGTCTAAACACTCACTTTTAATAAATACATTACTGAAGCATGATGTGGTAGCGCTTTATTAGTAAAGTTTCAGTGCCCACATCAGTGAGTAGACGTCGCAGGTGCTCTTTCTTTATATTTTTTATATATTTTATATTGAGGCTTCCAGAGGTAAGGTCAACTCCTTCCTGTAGCCCATCTATAAATAATGAGTAATGCATGGTCAGATGGTGCCTCGGAGAAAGATATCAGGCAGGAATAAACCAGATTGCTAAAAAAAACTGTTGAAGAATACAGGTGAACTGGGGAGGTAGAGAGCCATTTCAGAAGAATGTGCTGAACCTCTGAACAAGAACCATGGACATAGAAGTACCCAGAGGAAAGTAGAGAAAGATCCAAAAGCCCTGCAGATGCATTTTCGATTCAAAGTACAAACAAAGGAAAACATTCAAAACTAGAGCAAGAGCTAAAGAACACAACAAAAACTATTATTGGCTATGTTCACCTTTTAGAAACAGAAATAAATAGTAGAGGAAATGCAAAGGCCATCTTGGACTGAGAAGCTGTCATAGGAATCTGATTAATCCTCCATCCTGGACTGAGAAAACTGATATGTGATGACTTCTCCTCTTCCCTGACTTCAGTGGTGACAGGGAAGGGAACATGAAGGATTCTTAAGGCAAGTGCATAGTTTTTATGCCTTACACCTATAAGGGGATTTCCCTAACCACCTTCTTCCTGGATAGCATTCCATAAGGAGACATAATCATCATAAGAATTGAAGCTTAGATCTGCAGTCCCGACAAATAGTTTTGTGGCCCCAAAACACCCTTATTTCATATTTTGGTAGCCTCTGGTGAGACTATCATAACCTGTTGGATAGTACCAGAAGCTGTGGTTCAGGCCTCAGATCTCAAGGCTACAAACAATACAGAGAAACACCATGCTCACAAATGGTATCTCATTGCAAGAAGATATTGTTCGGTAATTTGGTTAACAGTATGGCTAATATATAGCCCAATCCCCTTAAAGATTTTAGTGGAGCAATGTTCCAGCTCTATTCTGGTAAAGATTCTTCAATTCGGTGCTCAAGATTATCTTGAACCTTATCAAGAGTTCACTTTAATGTGCAAATGAAACAGCTAAATAATAACTGATTCAAAGATTACAGCAGCTGCTTTTGCTTTAAAATATTTTATGTTTTGATCTGATCCAATTTTGTTTAGCTTTAGTGCAAAGAACTAAACTTTTTCTACAACACTCTACAGATAGAAGAAGGAAGTTCAATAATGCTGCGAACCCCAATTATACCTATTTACAATAGATTGTACAAATTCTGGCCATGAGATGGTCATTGGCTGGCATTTCTATTTACACATGCATTACATGTTTTTCTAATTTTCTAATTGTAAATATAAGTTAGAAACTCGGTACGGATTAATGATTGTTTTTGGGTTCTTGCTGCAGCACGAGCTCTGCTCTCACATCAACCACACCCCTTTATATGGTATGAAGAGAATCTTGGTCCTCTGCACCTCTCTATTTCTTTCTCTATTTCCTTTTCCTCCGTTCTTTCATGAATACAATCTGAATAGCAGGAACAATTGAAGATGCACAGGCGTGTGTCAGACAGACAGGTTACTGCATTTGAAACATGTAGTAACCTTATAATATCCTCAGATTGGATAATGCACAATAGGCCATGATTTTCGAGAGATCCTTAACTGATAAAAGGTCGATATTGCATTCTTTTGACTCCCTTGGTTGAGTACAAAGGTTAATACAAGGTATTGGGGATGGGTCGGGTGAATGCCTGAGGTAAAGATGTACCCCTGTGGAGGCCTCCATGGGGTAATAATAGATCAAATTAGTTTTTTTTATAACCTAGTTTTGCTTAATTACTAGTTAGCACTGTGTGGGAAGATTTATCGTCAATATAATGCTTCACCCTATTCATGATGATGCAAAGATGTGTAAGCTAAGCACTTGTTTAATAAAAAGATTTTTATTTAAACATTGCATTATTTCTGCAGAATTTTCACTCTCCTGCCTCCAACACTCGAGTTGACCATAAATAGGGCACACAAAGGTACTTTGCTCTATGTAACACTCCAACGAAGCTGCCTTTTTGACATGTACGGAGTTGGAGTGCAGGTGTACTATACTGTGGTATATGCTCTGATGTTGATTGTACAGGATTTCTTATATTGTAAGTAGATAACTCTCACAAATACACATGGCCTCAATCTAAATGACCCACAGTTTAATGATATGATCTTGTATGCTGTGATGCACCAACTGTCCCTCCTCCTGTGGGATGTGTAGGGCCAAGGGTTATCTTTTTAGTATTTTGATCAGATATAGGTTAACCAGTAGTCCACCTCCAGCTGTGGCCAGAGCAGTATTGGCAATTTTTGAGCAAAATGTCTAACTAATATCTGGCAACATAGGCATCCTGGTGTCCGTGAATTTATCTTTTTGTTGCTTGGTTCACAACATGATTTCCTGTGTTGACAACTGGTTGGTCACCTGTGATGTAACTAGCTAAGAGTATGGAAAGAACTCTCTTTAAGACTTACTGCTTACTTCAGATTGTGCAGCAAATGAAACACATACTGTCCTGTATTCCAGACAGAGCCAACACCACAGTTAAAATATTGATTAATGGAACTCTGCTATACTGACTGGTTTTCCATATGTACACTAAATTTTTTAACGAGCAGATAGGGGTGCATTAGCTAAACGCTACTTGATAGTGCACTTCTTTTCACTATGATCGATGTTCGCTGTTCTGCCATCAGATAAGTAAAGCCTCTCTGAATAATAGAAAAAAACTGGTTCACTATGAATTTGTTCTTAGTTCGGTCTCTGGGGTTTTGCCTGGATGTGGACACTGAATGTCCAAGCTGCAAATACCTTGCGTCAGTTTGTATGCCTCCAATGTAACATCGGAGACTTCGCGTTTTAAAATCTTGTTTTATTGTAGGTTACAAATTAATAAAGACTTGCCAAAACTATCGTGGTAGCTGCGTGTATCTCTCCGATTCCGATCTATTGTAGGTTACAAATTAATAAAGACTTGCCAAAACGATCGTGGTAGGTGCATGTATCTCTCCGATTCCGATCTCCAACCTCCCTCGAATCGGAATCCCACACGCAACCACCAAGCGCTAATACAATAGTTCTAATTCGCATAAACCACGCGCTAATACAATAGTTCTATACTTAAATATCAACATAACACATCTCCCTTAAAACAAAATGAAAAAAAAAAAAACAATAGGAGCACAAATAAAAAAACAATTAATAACAAGTAAAGGAAACATAATAATATTACACGATATAATCATCCAATAATAATATTACACAATATAATCATCCAACCATTTCGGTTTTGAAACAATTCTTTTGCCAATACAAGTTGTCCCTTCATTGTTACTATCAGCGTTGGAAGTACTGCCTATTTCCATAGATTCAGCTCAATCTCCCACATCACTAGTATTACAAGTTGGAACACCTTCCGAAACTTCTTCCTCCACAACTTGCTCCAGATTCCTTCTATACACATCATTCTCAACATTGTCACTCATACACAACTCCTTTTCCAAATTGTCATTCAATTTATTCTTCCCCACTCCAATATCATCTAGAGAATCACTTATATTTACTCCTTTTGTAGGCTGACCCTTAAACACCGCAATCCTTTTAAGGTTCCATACCTTTCCATCACTCAGAAGGACCGCATTATGTAAGACTTTGCTTACTTGAATAGGTTCTGAATATTGACTCTCACCCTTTCTTACTCTCCATGGTTTCTTCACTTTGACCCAGCTGCCTACACAAATTTCTACATCTCTTTTTGAACCTCTACTCTTGTCAAAAGTCTGTTTATAAACCATATGTTTCTTCATGATTTGATCTCTCACTTTCCCAAAAGGCACTTTACATTCATAAACCTCCAACAACCACTCTGGGTTGCATTTAGTCCTTGGTACCCTGCCTCTCATTAACTCAAAAGGAGATAAACCCAGAGCCTCATGATAACAAGTTCTATAAGACCACAATGTTTTATAAATTTGAACCGACCAATCGTCCCCATTCCTACATGCAATCTGAATAGCATTCTTCATAACTCTATTAAATCTTTCGATCATTCCATTGCCACTTGGATTGTATAAGGATGTAGTTCTATGCTTAATCCCAATTCTTTCAAAATACTTTTTCATCAAAGCAGACGTAAATTGCACCCCATAGTCACTAATAATCTGTACAGGTAAACCTTCCTCCACAAAAGTATTGTCCATAAATGTTAAAACCTCCGAAGAGTCCACCTTGTCCACAATTTTCACAACCGGCCACCTGGAAAAAATATCAATCATGGCAATAATATACCTTCCAGGATTCCCAATGGGACCCATGATGTCAATAGCAATAGTGTGCCAAGGCTTACTCGGAATAATAGGTTCACACATATTTGGTTTGAAAGTATTCAAAGTCTTATCTGAATTAGCACAAATGATACATTCCCTTACAACCCTTTCAGCTTGAACATCTATTCCAGGCCACCAATACCATCTCTTCACCCTTTGTTTAGTTTTAACTATACCACAGTGAGTTTCATGACATAACTTTAAAATCGTACTCCTAAGTACTTTCGGTGGTATAGCTCTATCACCTCTAAAAATAGTTCCCTGAACAAATGAAAGCTCACACCTCACCTCCCAAAACTATTTAAGCACCTTGGAAATTTTGGACTTGTTAGGCCAACCTTTGATCACACACTCCGACAATAATTGTAAATCCTGATCCTCAGAATATTCTTCTTTCCACACCTCCTCCTTTATGCTTATGCCATAGTCATCATGAACTAATGCCACTTGTAACTCCTCTCCTTCACCAACATCACATTCTACAATCTCAGTAGGCATTCTGGACAAGTAATCTGCCAACACTTTACTTCTTCCAGGAACATATTCGATTACATAAATAAAATCTTGCAAACGCATAGACATTCTAGCAATCCTCGCTGATGCTTTACACATTCCTTCAGTGGTCATTAAATTCACTAGCGGTTTATGATCAGTTCGTAATATACATTCCTTACCCCACACAAAAGGTCTATAATGCTCCAGTGCCCAAATACATGCAAGTGTCTCCTTCTCTATTACCGAAAATTTTTCTTCATTCGGTGATAATGCACGAGAAGCAAAAGCAATTATAACTTCCTTTCCAGAAGCATCGATTTGTGTCCGCACACCACCTAAACCTTTATTGCTGCCATCTACAGTTACTACATTTGTACATTCAGGATCAAAGCTACTCAAAATAGGGGCCTGTGCAATTGCTTTTTTTACATCATTAAACTCCGTTTCACATTCACATGACCAAACTAATTTGACATGTTTTTTCAGCAATTGTCTGATGTTGTACACCATGCCAGAAAATCCCTTCACAAATTTCGCACAGAACTCCACCATTCCTAAAAATGACTTAATATCCTCTTTACACGTAGGATGTGGAGAATTCAGAATGGCATCCACCAGCTTAGGTTTCATGGTTACACCATCCCCACATAACACATGTCCCAGATAAGTTACAGATTGTACCCCAAACTTACGCTTTGAATGTTCTACAGTCAAACCTTTTTTTTCCAAAATACTTAAAACCTCCCTCAAAACTGTATCATGTTCCTTCCTATCTTTGCCAAATAGTAAAATATCGTCTTGAAAACACCTCACATTAGAATGTTTCCCACATAACTGATACATTAAACTCTGGAAGATGGCAGCTGCTGAAGCTAAACCGAATGGTAGTCTTTTATATTGAAAACATCCCACAGGAGTAATAAAAGCAGTATATTTCTTACTTGCTTCACTTAATTTGATCTGGTGGTATGCTGCAGATAAATCTATGGTGGAAAACCATTTTGCTCCCTTAATTACTGTTAACATCTCTGAAATTCTAGGTAGAGGAAATTTATCCACTACAATATTTTTGTTCAGATGGCGCAAATCTATGCATAACCGAATCTTTCCATTCGCGCGTTTAGCTACTACTACACGAGAAATCCATTCGGAAGACTCAATTGGTTCGATGATATCGGCTTCCACTAATTTATCTGATTCTCTCTCCACTTCACTCCTAACTAGAATGGAAATGTTCCTTACTTTATGTATCTTTGGACTGGCATTAGTTTTAAGAACAATACTGCGTTCAAAACCTTCCAAAACACCAATTTTCCCACTAAAAAGTTTAGGAAAATTCTTAAACATTTCATTTGCAATGCATTCTCCCTCGTCCACTACCATAACTGGTTCAGGACTATTCGGATCAAGGGTTATATGCAAATCTCCCTGATTCTTCCAACCTAAGACTGAAGGTCCCTTCTTTGCTACATATAACTTTCCTACAGATTTTCTGTTTTTAAAAAACAAATGTAAGTTCCCTGAAACCCAACAACTCTATCTTCTCTCCAGAAAATCCTTCTGGGCTAACATCAGGTTTTTGTAAATTACTACCTAGTTTTCCCACAAATTTTGACTTCCACACTCCCTCATTAATGATAGTAAAAGGCGAACCTGAGTCAACATAAACTTGAATCTCAACCCCTCCTATGTGCATTAAACATACTGGTTTCTTCTTATTACCGACAGACTCTTCCTGAACATTAAATACGAACATTTGATCTTTACTTAAACTCTTGCTGTCCTGCTTAATTTTATTGACCTTACTCTCATCCTCGCTTGAATTATCACTTACTCCATCCACCTACTTCACATTATTATTATAATTTTTCTTTTTACACACCCTAGCAAAATGCCCTATAACCCCACACGCCGCACACTTCTGCTTTAAAGCAGGTCAAAATTTGTGATAAGCTAAATGTGAAGTGCTATCACAACGGTAACACCTTTGACCATTATACTTAATTGCTTGTTGGTTCTTCTCACTTTCATTCTTTGTTCTGCCTATTCCTTTATACTTTGCTTTGTTAACTGTATCTTCCTTAATATCATTATACTCTGTTTTAACTGCTTTCGCACTACGACTAGACAATTCAGCTTTCCTAACAATCGCTAAAATATCATCCAATTCAGCATCTCCATTTATCCACAATCTTTCTTGAATTGCAGGATCACGGATATGCATTACTACTTGGTCTCTAATTAACTGACTTTGCAAATTATCAAATTTACTATCATTAGCCAATACTCTGAGCGCAGCTACATATTCATCCACAGTCTCACCACACTCTTGTTTCCTTTGAAAAGATTTGTATCTTAGAATGCCTTTACACACGTTAGGAGCGAAATAATTATCGAATCCCTTAAACACGTTCTCAAATACATTGGTGTCCCCGCTGCTACTAATTTTTGTCATAGATTCAAATACTTTTAGTCCTTCAGGTCCCACAGAATGTAGAAAAATATTTTTCTTCCTCTCCGGACTCATTTTTCCTTCCTCGTCGATAATCTCCAAGAAATTTAGAACGTACGATTTCCATTCTGTC
Organism: Pleurodeles waltl; assembly: GCF_031143425.1. NCBI lineage: Eukaryota > Metazoa > Chordata > Amphibia > Caudata > Salamandridae > Pleurodeles > Pleurodeles waltl. The sequence goes on along the minus strand of NC_090443.1, from coordinate 609,000,542 downwards.
CATTTCATACATGGACTCGCTCCTGCTGGCCAAAATGCTTGTGGGGGTTGAAGAGAAAATTGTGTGGCCATCTGAAAATATTATTATGCAAAAGATGTGTATAAAATAATTTATTCAATGAAGAATACGCAGTACCGTTTGAAAATGTCACAAATAATGAAAATGTTCTTTTATTCAGAACCCATCTGTGAATTGTAGGTGAATAACTGTCCTAGTTCTTCTGTTGCGTATCAGGTGACACGCTGTTTCCCCTGCACTGCTTCTGTGAAAATAATAAAATAAAATAAAAATCAGTTTCCCAGCTTAAACACTCTTCCAGATGAACAAGGTGTTGCCAAGGTTCATTCCTTTAATTGACGTGAATACGTCCGATCACTTATATAATCCATACATAAAGTACTCGTCTCGGCAAGCCTTAATGGTGCGGTGTGCTTAAATTTCAGCATAGGGTAAGATCTTGCGCTCAAATTCCATGTTGAGAAAAACAAATCTTACCGGTACCGCGCACACCTTTTCCTCCGTAGGTTCGTCGCCAGTATTGTAACGTCGGAGACTTCACGTTTTAAAATCTTGTTTTATTGTAGGTTACAAATTAATAGAGGCTTGCCAAAACGATCGTGGTAGCTGCGTGTATCTCTCCGATTCCGATCTCCAACCTCCCTCGAATCGGAATCCCACATGCAACCACCACGCGCTAATACATAAGTTCTAATTCGCATAAACCACGCGCTAATACAATAGTTCTATACTTACATATCAACATAACATAACATCCAACTTGGCTGTGCCCATGGTTTAGAGCTGTAGGGGTGAAATTTTCTCTGAAATCCCTGTTGTGATTAATATCTAGGGAGGCCCAACCCTGCTACTTGCAATACTTGGTTATATCTGAGAATTCTATATGTCCTGTCTCTGTTATTTTCCATCTGTTTTGCATGTTATGGAAGCTTAGTGAAACAAGCACTAGTAAATCCACTAGGTCTTGCCTGCGAGAACTTTGCTTTCTCAATGTCTGAAAGTAAAAATTTGAAATATTAAAAAAGGCAATTTTGTGTTTTTTTTATTTTTATTTTTTTATTCTTCTGGTGGGAACACTAAAGGAATGAGAGTGTGTTTTAGGGGCAAACGGACAGTGGAGGGTCATGACCCACCCGACACCCTCTGCCCCCATCCAGGACCCCCTGCCAACACCCCCTGCTCCCCCACTCCACAACATTCTTGGGATCAAAAGCTAGGGAATATGGATAAAGGGACCCCTGAACGATATGCCTGGAACTGCGCATGGTCACCTAATTCAATATTAGACGGTGTTAGTGCATCTTCTCGATCTAGAGGATGCTCTTGATTCTGACTGTTCTCATGGGCAGCTGGGCACTGGTGACCTTGTCCCTGGGTGATTCCAGGCTGGTGTGACCCAGTTCCTAGGCATGTGAGCAGGTTGTCCTTTTCTCCTGAACATGTATGTATTAAGTTCTGGTGTGCTAATGACCATAAACCCATTTCTAGATGAGGGGGCAAGCACTTGTATCCTTCTGATGGCCAAGGCAGGACTCCATTTCCTAGCACATGGTCTGCTGCATTGGAATGTCTGGGGCTCCTTTAATTCTGGAGTATCGTCTTGCTCTTGCTGCTGGCTGGATATTGCAGGCTTCTGCACTTGTAGTCTTCAGTCAGTCAGCACGTGTATTCGGCTTACACAGAATCTGCTCTTAATGGAGAAGGTCAAGATACAGAAAAATAGATGATGGGTGGGTTTCATTCAAGTGAGCGGAAGCACACCCTCGACAGAAGAAATAGTTGATTACCGTCCTCCAGCTAATACAGGTTTTGAGGACTGGGCAGGACTAGTGTAGGTGCAGGCTTGTGTATTTGGGATTAGCATTGTCAGCTTACATAAAGGGTCTACTATTTTGTGTAGCCTAGACACTGGGTTCATCTGCACCCCCAGTCCCCAGTTAACATGTGAACCCCGGAACATTTATACAAGTATATTGTTCTTGCTTGCTAAATTATGGAGGTGTGGGTCCTCCAGTTTTTGGGACTGGATGAACCATTTTACTCCAGAGTGTGCATACGTAATCTCTCTAAAGTTGAAAGCGTACAAAATAGCTGAGCTCCTGATCTATAAAACACCCTATCACATTACCTCCATTCAGAGAGGAGTAGCCACTCTTGCTTAGAAAATGGACTAAAACTATAAAACATTATGGTGCACCCCCAGTGGACGTGTGTGTGTTAGTCAAGCTCACCAGGTGAAAAAGCACAGGATAGTCTAGAAAATATGCTAACACCGAGTAGGCAAGCTTAACTAAACTGTTGTAATGGACTTCTGCCCTACATTCTTCTGATGGATTTTGGATATGTTTGTGTCCGAATTGGTTGCACTGGATTGTGTTTCAAAGATGCAACTTGGTATGTATATAATATGTAAAGGGTGTTAATGAGAAATACTTTATAAAAAGATTTGTAATGCCTCAACTTTCAGTACTTAATTATTCTAAAAAGTGTGACAAAAAAGTAATTGAAAATGATTCAAAGCTTCTAATAGTCCACTGACTGTTACATCTGCATGTAGATATGCACCTCGTGAACAATAGAATAGTTTGACTTTTCCCCCCACTATTTATATGTTTGTCCATTCACACAATGTTCTGTTTTTCCCCAGATATGTGTTCGCCACTTGCGATCTTGTAGCAGAGTTAATTTGGTGAGATCAGTATATCCAATAAACAGCTCAACCTTCAAGCTCAATCATCGGCATCGATTATTTAGGACAACTGCAGGTGAATTCATCTTTGTTTTTTTAAATTTATTGATATTGTGTGATCTGCAAATTTGTGAGTCAGATCTGTGCTGGATATTTGATTTTCTGTCTTCTAAGCCAACATTTCACCAATGCATCCTCTTATTTCCACTGTCTTTCCAGTTCACAGTGGACAGATTGTTCAATTCAAACTTTCGGATATTGGAGAAGGGATTAGAGAGGTTACCGTGAAAGAATGGTAAGTTGTTTATTTTCTTTTCAGTTAATTAATCAGTCTATTTGTCTAGCGCAGCTAATTCCCGAGAGAGTATCTAGGCGCTTCGAGAGAGTATCCAGGCATTTGATTTTGTGTAATATTAAAATGCTGCCAGAAGATGAGCTATGCATTCATTGTATTTTATGGGGGTGGGTGTTGTAACTGAGTGCTAAATGTGAGATCTAAACAGGTTTACAAACCTGGAAGGGTTTTGAGCCAATTTTGTATCTGAATTCTTCAGGACATATTCAGATAGTGTCACATTTCGAGTACATTTATGGACGGATGGTTCCTCATGCCAGTAAAATATCCCTTATTAAAAAGTTTCCAGGGTCATAAAGCGCCTATCCAAGTTAACTAGAGGGTAAGGGGATCAACTCCGGTCTGAATTGCAGGACAACCTGGACAAAGTCTTTGGAAGGAGTAACGTTCCTGCAGGTCAGAGCATAACCTGCGTGTACTTGTGTGTTTTGCTTTTGCTCTGATTAACGATATAAGTATTTCACGAACAGGACAGTTGGATTTCAGTAACTAGCTTTCAAAATAACTCTTGAATAAGAGACCTTTCTTAACTGCAACCTCTGATTAACATTAGCTGAGTTCCAAGAAGCTGGATAGTGCTGGAAATTGCCACTTTCCTTAATGGGAAAGGCAGCCATATTTAAGATGATCACCCTCCTCAATTTTTATATCTTACAGCTTACCTCATATGTAGCACTGGACACCTTTAATAACTGAAGGGCGAATTGCAGTCACTGTAGTGGGATGGGGTACTACCTGCAATGTGCTAGCCTCCCTGAATAGTTCCTTAATGTCAGACAGTACTACTGGACTGCACAGCTATTGATGCTGAAAGGGTAGTTACATTGCTTAGTAGGTATATTCTCTACTGGGCAAAACAGACACGAATTTTGAGACAAAACATAGCCTAGGAACCTCTATGGTGGGAGGGGTGAATCTATTCTCGGAGCGACTGCTGGAGAGGTGATCAGGGTGTGGAAAGGTGCCACAGCATCAAAAGAATGGATGGGGGAAATTACAAAAGATGTGGGTGCGTTTGGAGAGAGGTGGTAGCACTGAAAGACTTTAAATAGTGGGACCTCACTGCATAATGAAAATAGAAGACACGGGAGGGAGGGTCTGAAAACAATTTGCCAGTTAAGTGAGGAAGAGTAATCATCCACAACACTATAGATACAGATATCTCTGCCGCACACTGATGACCTACTTTCTGGAATGAGTAGAAGTGCCTGAAGCTATCTCATTGAAATTTGGGATTCTACCTGAAGAGTTGACCTAAGGAGCTGCTTTTCCTACATATATAAATCGTTGGTTATTGTTTACTCTGCTTTAGAAATAGATGGGAGAGAGATTTGAGAACGTTGGAGGCTATGGATTGGGAATCAATACTAATGCACCCTAAAATGGCTGCAGTCCGATCTGGGCTACGTCTTCATCAGTTAAAAATAATCCACAGTGAATAAGGTCACATATTCAGCATGGGACTGGTGTTGGGCAGTATGTGCCTTATATATGGGACGGCAAGCTGGATGTTAGCAGCAAATTGGTTCTGCCTATTTAGTCCCCCAGGATTTTTCCCAACTGACTATCCATTTTTGTGACTTATGCTGTTAGCGAGTCTCTCTCGCAGAAAATTCACAGTAATTAAACTGAGTGTGCCAACCACCAGAGTCTGCCTTTTAAGCTGAGTCTGCTGCTGTCGAGATAGGGTAAAAGGCTTGTGGCTGCATACATATGAACACACAAATGTGCAAGCTGCACATGTAAGGCTACCTTCATGCACAGCTTGGTATCTGCACATAAGTAGCCTGTCACAGAGATGGCTAGGGGGTTGTAGGACCCAACCACGCATGCTGGAACCATGCATGCCTTAACAATGTTGTCAGAATCACAACCGCATCTTTTCCAAGCATGCCTTTACTATGCCTGCCTTCACAAGAATTTCATTGTAAAAGTATGCTTAGTAAAGAAATATGTGGAAACGGCCTGCGTGGTTGTGTTATACAAACCCCTCTAACCTAAAAAAACGACCCCAGCGCTCCCCCCCCCCCCCCAAAAAAAAACCCTGGCCCCTATTTACATAAAAAAACCTACCTAACCCCCCCACTTGTCCTCAGCCCTAAAACTTCCCCACCCCTAAACTCTAAACTACACCAACACCTCCGCCGGTCCTGAGCTCTCAAACCTTCCCACAGCCCTAATAACTAAACTACCCCCCACCCCGCCATACGCCCTAAAAATAAACTACCCTGACCCTTCCTCAATCCTATAAAACAAAAAAACTACCCTGACCCGGCCACCTACCCTAAACCATACCTCCACCCCCACTGCTAAAAATTACCCTGCCTCAGCCCATCTTACCTCTCCTCTCCCGATCATTCTACCTCTCCTTTCTGCCCTTCTCCCGCCCTTCCTTAAACCTTCCTTGCCTCAAAAAAAAAAAAATACTTCTCTGACCCCCACACCCACCGAGCCCTAAAAGCTAAACTACCCTGACCCCCACCAATGCTAAGCCCTAAAAAAATAAACTACTCGAGAAACCCCACCCCAAAAAAAAAGACCCACACCGCCCAACCCACCATAAACACTAAAAAATAAATTTAAGCCCTAAAGAATAAACTACCCAACCCCACCCCTAAAGAATAAACTACACCGAATCGGCAACCCACCCTAAGCCCTAAATCCACCCCACTGCTAAAAATTGCCCCAGCCCAACTTACCTCACAGCGTCCTCTCCCAATCCTTCCACCTCTCCTTTCTGCCCTTTTCCCGCCCTTCCTTAAACATTCCCCGCCTTTCAAAAAAAAAAAAAAAACTACACCGACCCCTCCCACCCCAAAAAATATAAACTGTAACCTTGGGTTTTTTACGTGACTTTCTGTGTTTAAAAAAAAAATCTGTTTCCTTAACTATATTGTCCCTGTAATCTTTTTTTTTTTTTTTTTTTTTCAGTGAATTTCTGTTTTTTAAACGTCTAGTAATTTTAATGACTATATGTTAATCCAACAGCCTTAGGCTGTGCATGGCTGGGGTTGGCTGAGGCCAACCCCCTTTAAGCACCCACTGTGCACGTCCTTCACCCATGCGCAGGCCAGCAGCCAGACTCTGCGGCAAAACACCCCCTAACCACCCAACACTACGCTGTGCACAGCCATTTCGCTGTGCACGGCAGGAGTTAGCCGCAGCTTCTCTCGGTGTGGGAATAGGTGTGGGAGGGTGTATCTGAGGGTGAGGGTGACTGTCACAGTATCTGTCTGGGTGTGAGAGTGCGCACATCAGTGTTTTAGTGGGTGCATCAGTATGTGCGCAGGTCTGTGAGTGGATGCATGAGGATGTGGGTCAGTGAGTGGGTTCGTAAGTGTCTAAGTGGGCGTGTGAGTGGGAGAAATTGATTGAAAGACAGAGAGAAAAATTTAGTATTTTTTTTTTTTAAGTCTTTAATATCTCATATACTTAAAATGAGATTTTTGTTGGATTTAAAAACAATTTTTTTTTAAATATAATTTTTTATTTAAAAAAAAAAAAAAAAGGAACTGAGTCCTGCTGGACTCGTACCCCCATAGCTCACTAACTCACACTGAGCTATGGGGATAGCTCACTAACTCACACTGAGCTATGGGGATTTTCTCTTTTTTTTTTAGCTCTTTGTGGGCTATGTGGGACCGCGAGGCAGCCCTCCACGGTCCCTACTTTTCAAAAATGTATTCCGTTTTTTTAATAAAAGCCCTTACGGACTACCTGCAGTGCCATTGAATCAGCAAGCACTGAGCTTCTTTGACTGCAGCTCCCTGCTTGCTGAAGCATTTCATCTCTGTCCTCTGCATGCATGCAGGTGACAGATGAAACTTAGTATTTTGACAGCAGGACCTGATTTTAATGTCCCGCTGCAGCCAAGCCACAGCAAACAGCTAAGGCCCGGGGTGGGCACCCTCATGACATAGCAGGAGCTGGCGGTCCCCAGGGCCATCTGTTGCTTCAACAAGAACTTAGCCTGGGGGGGTGATGGTCCCTGAAGTATGTTTTTGTAAACATTTGTCCCATGATTGTTGTCCCTGGGGCAGCAGGGGGCCTTGCAGCACCCCAGTCCAAATATATTGTGACCCGGGGTGGTGGTCCCTGGGCCAGTGGGGAGGCCCACAGGGCCCCCTGCATTAATTACAAGATCACCCCGGGGGTTGTGGTCCCCGGGGCCGCAGGAGGCGGCAAGGAAGCCCCCTCCTGCATACTACAAGAGCCCTGGGGAGATGGCGGTCCACAGGCCCCCCACATTAAAAAAAAAAAAAAAAAAAAAAAAACAAGCCCCGGGAGGTGGCGGTCCCCAGGGCATTGGGAAGAGTCCAAGAGCCCCTCCTCCCTGCTTTTTTATTTAAAACCCCGGGACTTAGCCCATGCGGGCCATTAGGCTAACGAAGCGCTGGAGACTGTGCTTCCTTTTTCTTTTTTTTACGAGCAGAGTTGCGGATCGACCGCATCGCTGGGCGTACATTTTTTTTTAAATGCTTCTTATCTGGGTTGGAGGGGTGTTCTGTGTGGGTCACCACCACCAGTGCTAAGGGGACAGGGGGCCCGGACAGATGACCCCAAAAATTTTCAGGTGGCAGCTGACGGAACGGGCATATTTGTTTTGAAAGTTTAGTAAAGATTCTTCAAGCGGCGCCAAAGATGTAAGCAAGTAAAAATAAAATAAAAAAAAAAGCTTTTTATATAGAAATAGTGTGTGTGTGTGTGTATATATATGTTGCAGTTTAGTTATGCTCATAGGGTGCAGTAGAGCTCTAAAGCTCTAATAAAGGTAAATGTGAATGGGCCTATAGTATTACCATTCAACCCGATATTGTGTGTATTGTTAAAAAAAAGAAAATAGATAATCTAGATTTTGGCCCTGTTGAAATTGAGCAAGTTCATCTACAAATGGGATGTTCTAATCCCTTAAATTTCATGCAGTCAAAATGGTTGTTAGAATATTTGAGGAGTCGCTTATATGTTTTCATTGTGTACATGCAGTTGCAGGAGCTGGAGGAAATGTAGTTTGTGCAGTGGCTCCCTATATTTGTTAAACATGGGATAAAGGGGCCAGTGGAGACTTGCTTTCAACGCAGTGCAAATAGTGGCAAGAAAGTAAGCAAACCAGTTGAGGCCTTGCCACCCCACCACTTTCTCCAATCAAACAAGAACGGCTGAATAATAAATTACACCAAAGGCTGCCTTGAGAAGCTGAATAATCTTCTTCTTCTGGTACTCAAGTGCTTCTGTGAACATTAGGTAACAGTAACTGTGCAGGGACCAGAAAGTAAGCCAGACTGTTGGTCATAACAGATGTGTAAAAGAGGCTAAGACTGTTGGTCATAACAGATGTGTAAAAGAGGCCAGATTTGTAAGAGGGTACCTTTTCCATGATCTTTAGAAGAAAACCTCTGTTGGAAAGAGCAGAATAACTAGCAAGTTGAAAGGGGTGCAGGGTAATTATCACTAAAGGAATAATTCATGCCCTTTTCAATATTTTTGGGGCACTCTGAAAGTGGAGTTTCTTAATAAGATAGTAATGGTTACATGTAATGGTTACAAGCTCCTCAGTGATAAGCGTGGACATGGGATATCTACACGTATTTCATCTTAGGCGATTGGCCTGAATTAAAATAGCTTTTCCAAGAGATAATTGCAAGTACATTACTGGGGCCATAATCATCCGAGATGTGGTGCTTGTGACAGTGTCAATGGTGTCACAAGCTAAGGCAGAACCTTCTAATTTAAATGCAGATTCCTGCAATCTTTATTTTGCAAAATGAAGATGGGTTGTTGACAGTCTGGTGTGTGATCAAGGTATAAGAGAGCATTGCTGTTTGTTCAAGATGTCTGACCGTCTCATGGGTGACTCCTATTGCATGGGATTAATCAGTTGAGGAATTAAAATATAGTGGTTTGGGGAAAGGATTGTCCTTTGTATGTAAGCTTTCCACTTTACAGAGCAACACTTATGAGTATTACTAATAACAGGATAGCTCCTACTCCCCAGACATGAGGAACCATTTGGAGGCCAGGAGAGCATAGTGTGGTGCCTTTCTCATGTCCTGCAAAAAAGCAGAACTTTGATGGTCTACACATTGAGCTGGGAAGCACGTTGATCTGTGTGAAACATTCCCAATTTGTTTGTAAGAGAATATGGGAACACATGCGTCCTGGCTCCCAGTTGCTCACATACATGAGGGCTGTTGAACCTCAAATAGCTACTACATTTGCCAGATCAAGACAGAAGCCTGCCTCAATGAAGCATCCTTTAATTGAGGCTTTAGTACCAATCTTGGTTCAGTGGTTTGGATCTCGTTCTTCTAGTGATGTTTTGAATATTTTTATCATTTATTTCAGTCCTTCTTGTTATCCAACCACCACTGAAATGCTAGTTTGAATGTGTAATTTCTGCTAAGAATGAAGTACTGTCATAAAGATGATAAAGTAACTGATGTAGGACCTGGCGTTGTAGAGATTTTGGACACCTTGGTGGGAAAAAACCCACTTGCATGGACAAGGCAATCAAGTCCACCATTTTGACATACCCTCATAGAGAGCATGCTTACAATCATTAGTTTCAATCATTTTGGTGATACACAAAGAAGCACATGACACACTGAAATGAAAGCTAATGTTCACAAAGTGGATCCTCCCTTCCATCTTAACTACAGTCTTTTATGTGGATAAACAATGTATATCTCTGTCCATTCTTTCCCATTAGTCCCGGGAAAGTATGATTTCTGAAGACTGTCTGCAAGAAACTCCTTTATTTACTGTGATTTGTGGGGGAAAAAATCACCTTATGTTGAGCTCAGCTAACAGAATATCATATGGCACTACCTGGTAAAGAGTTACTGAGTAAATAAACACCTTTTATTATTAGGTTGAACTTTGAACTGTTTTTGTCTCGGAAGGCAACGTCATCATCCCTACTAACAGGAAAGCAGCACTCAGAATAAATACATAAATTATTTATATACACACTCCATTTTTTAATGTGCAGTCAATGTAAGAACAAAGAGATGTAGCTCTTCACTTAATCCATCATCCAACTGGAACCATGAGGTTGTATCAAAAGTAAGCTTTGATATGGCATGGCCAGCTGCAGAGTGTAATGGCTGCACTTTAGCAGAGCTCCTGCAGCCTATCAGCATAGTCCTCATCAATCCACCAAAAATATCTGGCCCCAGAACGGGTAAAACGTTGAACAGGGCGGGCCAGCCCTGAGGGAGCCAAAGCTTTGTTTCCGGAGTCCGGGGGCCCACTGGTACAGCATCTGAAGACAGGGCCGACTGCCGCATGTGAAATCCGGGCCTCGAGTGACTGCTGCGGCTCAGGACTGCTGGAGAGTGGAGAGCGGGACTCGACATGTCGCTGCCCCAGGTCTCCCACTGTGGCGGCAAGTGCCCAAGCGGACACCTGCGGTGACTCAGGAATGAGCTGGGTGAGTGAAGAGGAACGCATCCCGACAGGTCGCAGTACTTAAGGATGGACGGCCAACCTGGTGGCAGATGTCTGCAGGCGCTGATGTGGGGACCTCCTCTTCCTCCCCCCCCCCCCTTCCCCAAGATACCATAGCCCGGGGGCCACTTAAGCTCTACCACAGACATCGATGGGAAGTGAATCTGGTCTCTGGTCCCTGCGGAGGTGACTACAACAATGCTTGGGGGACACCAGGGGAGTGGTGACTTGGACTCAGACGCCAGGGTGCAAAATCTGTTATGGTGTGCCGTGCTAACACCATACCACACACCTCTCCTTAAGAGGCCCTGTAAATAGACACCTGGGCAGCCAGAGATGATTCAGTGGTCCTGCGAGTGAGGAGTTTACATATAAGGGAGGAGCTGGGTGGGCACTTATACTTCCACCTGCATTATGTGCCACAGAGGTGACCGACTGGAGCTGCAGGGTGGACGGGGGAGTGGGGCTGGACAAAGCATTAAACAATAGTTCCAGGGCTGGAATGCCTTGGAGTCTGCAAAACTTGCTTGTTTTAAGGAGTTTCACCAGTTCTTCTCTAATCTTTTCAAATAATCAGAAAGGTTGGAAATTTACTCCTGACAAAGGCAGAAGTAGAAGTTCTTCCAGGGTTGGGGAAAGTGGTTGGAGGGAAAGTGAACTTGTAAACGCTCAGTAGATTTTCACATGAGCAAATCTACACATGCATATTTGCGCGTGCTAAAATGCAGTTCACAAATATTTTCTAGGAGTACGATTTCCTGGTCTACTTCTGTAAGTTCTTGTGAATTCATGAAAACCACTAATTCACAAGAATATACCATGGATGCACTTTTGTGAGTTTCTTTAAGAATTTGGTGCCTCATTAGGTCCTGCGTTAACAAAGACATTTTGTTTTTATTAAACTTCTATTTCTCTCTGTATCGGCTGCTTTTATTGTGAGTGATCACATTCTGCTCTTCCACAAGGAGCATATTGGCACACAAAGTAGTTTTGTTCAGTGCCAGGAACTACTGTGGCTATCAGTGGCGTAACAAACCTGGAGGCCCCCACGCCCGGCAAAGAACATGGAGGCCCAAGACTCACTCAGGGCAGGTGCTGTGCTCACAGGGCCCCATGGAGGGGTGCTGCGGGGCCTTTGTTACGCCACTGGTGGCAATGTGTGCTTTTTGTGAGACCAAAAACGTTCTTTTTCTTTTCAGTGTTTGTTACAATGGTGAGGGCCTGGCAGCTCCCACAACAATAAAGTGTTACAAAAGCCTTGTCAAAACAAGACATGCATTGATGAAACAATAAGGCTCACAAAAAATGTTGGATTGGTTGGCTTTGCCACAGCTTGTTTATTTTCATTCTTCCCATAATCTTGATGAAAATGGTTACACTGATTTTCCATTAGGAATATTTTTTGGGGAAATACTACCATGCATCAACACATTTTACTAAATGACGCTTCAAAGAAATAGCACCTACAATTTCATACTAGTGAAACGTTTTTTCTCGTACTTGCATTTTTTTCTGAACTTGTTCACAAGCTTCTGTTAAACCTTTCATACGTGCACATTTTTATTTTATTTTTTTAAACTGGAACCACTGTCAGTCGTGCAGTGTGATTTTAAAACTTTTATTTACAGCACTCGCCCTAATAATGAGGTGTAACCATAAATACAAGTTCGAACAGCATTAACATATGGACACACATATTACCTCAACTGCAGACCGTTCCCTTCTCTGTAAACTGGCAGCCAAAGGGTTTGTGCTGCAGGCGGTTGGGCTTGCTTGTACTAAAGACAAAATAAACTTGAGAACTTGTTGCCCTTAACACGAAACAATATGTCTCGGGCGTCAGGAGATAGGAATTACACAGCCCTGTATACTACTCGGTGTTGGCCCCACAGTCAACTGCAGGCAGATGACAAGGACGTAGTGAGCATGGACTTCCAATACTAATATCGCACTAATTGTCATGTCTTTGTAGAAGTGAAGCATTCTGCCCCCTCTCAAAAACCTCTTTGTGGCTTAACTTGGCAATGAGTACTAGTGGCCCCCTCCATTCTTTACTCTAGCCTACCAACTATCCATGACCTCACAGCAAACATGGCAGGGGGCAAAAGTGCCAAAAGTGGGCACCAAACAAAATTGGTCAAATTAATTGAGCCAAGAGACAATACAGGGACTTTGGGGCCAGAGGAACCTCAACCAGTGGCCGAGTTTTTAGAAACTTGGAGACAATTTTACCTTAGACATAATGGCGACTATACATGGCGTCCGCGGCACTCATAAAATAAAGATCGACACGGTCTCAATAGAAATTGCAATCAATTGAACGGATTATCGCAACCTGGGAGCCAGGGTGAAAGATACTGGGGACTCCTTGAAGACCCTTAGGGATGACTACAACCCTCACAGAGCTAGTCGGTATGCTCAAAGCCACCACTGCGACACTTGAGACAAAAATTGAGTACTTTAAGGGACACTCCTGCTAGAATAATATTTGAATAATTGATGCACCTGAAAAAAGCAGAAGGACCAACAGTAGATTTATTTATGAAAGATCTTATCTTTAAACAACTGCAGCCACATGGGCTCTCTAGAAAGAGCACATCGAGTGCCAGGCACACTGCCCAATCCTGGCACACCACCTCGTCCCATCATAGCGCAGATTTTTAACTTCCGAGACCGGGATGTAATACTTCAGATGGTGCGTAGTGCTCCACCTTTGCGAAATGGAAATGCCAACATTACTTTCCTTTCGTTACGGATTTCACTCGACATGTATGCCACAGCTTTCTCGAAGTCCAAGAGGCCCTCCTGGATTGGGATCTCATATACTTGATGTTATTCCAGAAACAGGAAGATAAGACCGACCCAGGAAACATCAAAGGGGTGTGGTTCCTGTTGGGACATCAGCAACCTCCAGAAGAAGGGCTGCACAAGAGCCCCACACCACCAATCTTGGACTATCGCCCGTCCCAACAGGAGCAGATCCAGGGAAAACAACAAGATTGGTTTGAACCCGCAGAGTGACCACCAAAACTAAACAAGTTCCTTCTGCATAAACTGGTGATTCAGTGGAACTTTCTTGGCTACCTTGCACTGGACAAGACAGAAGTAGTAAGTCTGTCTGACTAAGGACCTAATCGTGGTACATCCAGACTTGTTCTGGGGACTGGAAGGGGGATTAAAGGGTGCTAGCCACAACTCCTTATTAGTCTAAGTGCAATTGCGGGTATAGGCACTCTGCATGGTTGGGGTGGAAGTTATTTCAAAACCTGTATTGCAGTGAGGAGGGGAGGCAGTTGGCAGGGATTTTTGTTTGTATGTTGTGGAGGCTGTAAAGGCAAAATGCATTTATGATCCTATCACCTCAAAGACATTGTTGGCACTGCCCATTGGAGGCCGCCCCCCAGTCCCCCCGCAGCCCCCCCCAGTCGCAGTAAGCTGCAATCAACCACATACTCTATAGCATACATGCACATATGAACACACCAACACTGTCTTCTATCCTGGAATATCAATGGTCTCAGAGATGAGATAAAACAGGGATTAGTCCTGCAGTGTCTCAAGAGACAGTCCCCCGACGTGGTCCTCTTGCAGGAGACTCACCTACTTGGGAATAAATGTTGCACATTAGACAGATGGGGGTACAAAATGGCTGGTTGCTCTGGCTATGGGGAGGTTAGTGGGGGCATTGTAGTGAAGAAAACGCTCCCACTCACCATCCAACCCATTTGATCCGATGGGCATTGACAATACGTGACCATCTCTGGGAGCTGGGAAGGGGCCACCGTGAATATACTCTGTGGCCATCCCTCCACAACTTCACGAAATAACACTTCCAGCGCTGAAAACACTCCTGCTGGACCTCCCCAAAGGGGAATTAATAATGGGAGTTGTATTTTAATGCAACACTATATGATGTTAAAGACAGGCAGCCCCCACGACCGACAAACCCAGCATGACAACCCTTCTGTGACCTCTTTGCTTTCCAGGGGCAAATGGATGTGTGGCGAGCCTTTCACCCCACTGAGAAACACTTTATATTTCACTCCACAGCACACAATGCTTTCTCCTGCATCGACTACTTCATTATGTTGGCCTGCCAACTAACACAAGAAGTCTACCACATGACACGGGCATCTCGGACCATTCCCTCTTGTGGCTGGCCTATGGCTCAGGGGATAGTAGCAGCTCCAGATGCATTGTACTAAACCCCTGGTACCGCAAGGTGCCGAAGGTCCGAGCAACGCTGACAGAAGCGATTGAGCACTACTTTGAGGAAAACGCCTCCTCTGTGGACTCTGCACAGATGGTGTGGGATCATATAAGGCGGTAATCAAGGGAGTTGGTCTCTCCACAATAATAGGGCACAAGAAGAAAAAGTGGGTACAAATAGAGACTCTTGAACAGGACATTATGGCTCCTGAAATTAGCCTCTTGGCGCAAGAGGAAACAGTCACAGCCCGTATATTGACTCTCAAGCAACAAGAGTACCGAGATGTTTCACAGGAAGCAACCAAGGCTTACCGCAGAGCAGTACAGCACTGTCTTTATGAGGCTTTAGACAAGTCTGGGAAACTCCTAGCCTGGCTAGATAGAATAGAAGCAGCAAATAGATGGGTGGGGGGATCCGGACTGCGACCGAAGATCTGATCAGCGACACAAAGGGTATTGGGGAGACCTTTGCGGCATACTATACGAGACTATACTCTCAGGGAGTAACAGCTAACGAGAGAGGACTCCTGTGAACTCCTGGCGGATATTAATCTCCCAACCTTGCCCATGGAAGACGGAGATGCACTAGAGAAGGAGCTCTCACCAGAGGAAATGGTAGGGACCATCGAGGATTTCTCGGGATCTCTCGGCTTAATGCAGGGGGTGAAAATAGTTTGCAAAATATTCGCCTCCTGACTCAATCCCAATTATACATATGCTGGTATGCCCTGACCAGTCTGGCTTTATGCCTGGCTGGAATATGGCACTGAACCTCCTCAGATTGCATGGAGCACTCGGCCAGGCTGCAACACTGTGAGAAGATGCAGTGGTCCTCTCATTCGATACTTGTATGGCCTTCAACATGGTGGTATGGCCGTACCTATTTGCTGTGCCTGAGAGGCTGGGTTTTTGACCATTATTTGTCACATGGGTGCTCCTCTACTCTTACCCTTTCGTACAGGTGGTGGTGAACAGGAACATATCGAAGACATTTGCGCTTTGACGTGGTACTAGGCAGGGGTGCCCACTCCCCCCCCCTTGCTGTTTGCTCTGGCACTCGAGCTGCTGGCGGCGTGGGTAAGGGTGGATCCCCTGATTAGAGGATTAACTTGGACTGAGCAGTGGAAGGACAGAATATCACTCTATGCGGATGACATTCTGCCCTGTTGTGGAGCCCCCTACTCCCCTTGACCAGATAATACACATAATGGCCCAATTTGCGCAATAGTTTGCTTACACAATAAGCTGGACAAAGTCAATCGTCTACATCCTTAGGGGCGAAACACCCCTGCTACCCTGAGGCTGTGCCCCCAAAATAGTGACAGACGAATTTAAGTACTTGGGCATCTACGTGACTACTGATGCAGCCCGTTACTACTCCTTCAAACTGCTTCCCCTCCTTGATCGTCTCAAGCAAGATATCCAACCATAAATAACTGGATATATGCCCCCCGAGATGATTCAGCATACCACATGGACAGAAGACTAATGCATCCGGGCCGATACCTGAGGGCCATCTACACATCCCCCTTAACCTACCCCCACATCCCCCCCCCCCCCGAGCTGACAATCACCACGGGACCAACATTGGTGACAATTGGTTAATGGCACGCTTTACTCCGTTCCTAGTGCTGGAAAGGGAAAGATAACGCAGACCACCTCCCTCTAGGTCTCCAAGGTGCTAGGCACATTAAACAACATCCCTGGCTTCGAGAAGTAGGACCTTATTGGTATCTCCAGGGTGGGAGACCTTTGGCCAGGTGTCGGTGTTCTTACATTTCACAACCTGCAAGAGGAGTATACATTTTCGGCTTCTGAACACTACTGTTACCTCCAAATACTGCACACGCTGTCATCTGTAATCTCAAAGGGGTCCGTGCTGCCAGAATCCTCCTCACTGGAGAGACGATTGCTGGAGAAACACTTAAATAACAAAGCCATCTCCTTCACTTATAAGACACTAATTAACAATTCTGCAGTCCCCATAAAACACCGAAAACTGCCATGGGAACAAGATATGGGACATCTTGATGATGGGGAGAGAGGTGAGGTGCTGGCCTCGTCGAGGGATTCAATCAAGGTTTTGTTTGATGCAGCTGATAATCCTCCACCGGAATATCTATCATGCTCAGTCAGAGCCAAGATGGGCAGGGCACCTCATGCTCTGTCTCAGGAGTTGTGGATTGGAGGGGTCATTTCTGCACATGTTTTGGGAATGTCCGGAGATAAGTAACTACTGGACCACCATGATTCCATGTCTAAATGAGACCTGTAGTAGTAAGAGGTCAACTTCGATTAAGTGCTGCCTGCTAAATATCTGGGACTCTTCGTATCTCGGAAGACCGGAGATTCTTCTGATGACTTTGGGCATGGTGATTGCTAAGAGAAATATCGCCAGGCTATGGGCTTCACCCCAGGCACCGGTTCTGCAAGACTGGAAGCGAGACATGGATTGGTGCAGGCTGACTGAGAGGGTAACGTATGAGGGTACCCACAGAAGTGTGGGAATATCTGGGGAAATGGAACGACTATAGATGCGGTCTATGCTCTGCCCACCTATGAGACCCTGCCACTTAACCACACTCCCTTGTAGAAACTGCTCTGGTAATGACTCAGTAGACTGGAATTGGGAGTGGGACATCTGATTGGCAGTGGAAAGTTTGAGTAGTGTGTGCCTTCTGTGCTATATCTCATAAATACAGATCTGCGAATGTAAGATGTACTCTTACCTAGTTACCAATAACAAGAATTATAAAAAAAAAATGGCTGATTTGGTTATAGCTGGTTCCCAGCTGAAGTGGCAAGGTGTGCAAAACAACGATGGATTAGGTTGCGGCCCTGTGAATTACCAGTGAGAGATTAATTCAAGCATTCCATCCATCACTTTTTTGTATAGCAAAATATAACATAACATCCAGCCGGAAGTCCTGAGAAAGCTAATTACCCACTGTAAGCCTGATCTCAGAAGAGAACAAAATCCCTGAATAAACTCTAAATACCAAGTCTGAAGGAAGAGTCGAACTAGAAAAAGCAAAACGGAGGTACTTTAGGAACCATAGATGGTTAAATAGTAACCAGGTGACATCTGGTGCAGAAAACTTCTGGAAATGTGTCAAAACAATATTCACTGTGAAGCAATGTGCACTTGCATTAGTGAGATTTCTTGGGTGCAGTGCAGCTCGTGACATGACGTCACCACCAAAAAAGCATGGTCCTGCATATGTAGTCCAGCAGAGCCGCTGGTTTTCCTGGGAGCATGACGTGTAAATATATACTACCAGATGCCAAAATAATTCTCTGATGAAATGACAGCACACATCTGCTGCATCTGTCCATACGTAGGACAATAACAGATGTGGTTCCTGTGTTCACAGTTCCACCGGAATCAAGCTACACCTGGCTGATGAGCCATTATCAGGGTGAGACTAGTACTAGGTTGCTTGTATTCCAGTTCAGAGAGGATCTGGCTTGGCAGTTTGGGCTGGACTGTTCCCTCTGGAGCAGGGTAAAGGCTGATTTGCATATGGCTGAGTCCAAACTGAGGTTGCATGTAGGTGAAAAACCATGGAACTGGATGCGGCCCGTAGGCAATTGCCAGTGGCTGAGAATAATTCAAGTTTTTCATCCATCACATTGTTATTGCTGCAGTTGTAAATTGTATGGTACCCCTGTTTTTTTAGGGGGGGTGGTGTATTTGATGTATTTGGTCATTGATTCTCTTTAGAGCTGTCTGCTCCTCCTCTGGTGAGGCCTGGGCTGTAAATATGCAAAATAAATGTGAAACAAATAATTTAGCCTAAAATGTATGTACTGTCAGTGGATTAAATGGACCCCTGTATATAGCTGAATGGAGTTTCCATTTAGAAAACAAAAGTAAAAATGAAAATGTGTAATAAGTAAATATGCATAATGTATGAGCAAAACACTGTTAACAATGGTTAAAATTGTTTTGCCTTTTCTAATAAACCTACATTTACACATTTTTAATTGTTTCATGTGCTTCTACATGTACTTATGTCCAGTCCATTTATTGACATTTTTGTCATTCTGCTATAAGGTATGTAAAAGAAGGAGACTCTGTAGCGCAATTTGACAGCATTTGTGAAGTCCAGAGTGATAAAGCTTCTGTTACCATCACCAGTCGTTACGATGGAGTTATTAAAAAGCTGTACTACAGTCTAGATGACACTGCTTATGTGGGCAAACCACTTGTGGACATAGAAACAGATGCAATAAAAGGTAAGTTCTGTTTCCCATCGTTCATTGTTTGTACTAATCCAGTTTCTTAAGGTATCTTGCAGCAAGTAAATATGCAGATCACACTTATGGCTTAACATTGCACACAGGTGTGTTGGCATGTAGTACAGAAGTTGTATAGATTCTGCTCTCCTATTCACTGAAAAAAACAAAGGTTACTGGGACGTTATAGTTAGGTTCTGAATTTACTCGTATAAAACCATAGAAATTCAGCAGTTATAGGTACAGTTCTTTCAAGAGCTAAGGGTTTGTGGTGTCCATACCCTGGGCCCAGTTCTCCTTTTTTTTTTTTTTTTTTTTTTTTTTACTTTTGCTGCGAAAACTTCCTAGTTTGAAGTGTTGGCAGCCAATCAAAGCTGTGAATTTCCCTGCACAACCTCCTCTTTGTTCACAAATACTTTGCGTTATGTGTATATATATATATATATATATATGTATATATATGTGAATTTCCCTATTTTTTTCAAAAACTACTGAACAGATTTCCCCCAAAAAAGCGAAAGTTTAATCTGCGTACAGAAAGCTAGCTTTGTGCCAAATTTGGTGTAATTCCGTCCAGTGGTTCGGGCTGTAGACATGTCTAAATGTCCTACCGGAATTAACATGGGAAACGCAACCTTTTTTTAACCCCCCTCCCCCCTATTTTTCTCGGCCCCCACTTAGCGGATCATCCAAAAACTTTCAGCACTTATTTTGGAACATTTTGTGAAGATTCATCAGATGGTGCCAAAGATATAGGCAAGTCAAAAAACGCTTTTTCTAAGGAATCTAACTATAACTACCTAGTGGCGACCGCCATTAGGTAATATATTTATATTGTTGAAAGATAGGTATATACCTTTACCACGGATGCATTTCTACAAAAATGTAAGGATTTACAAGTAAAAATAAACCCATTATTTAAATATATATTTATATTTATTTAGTATATATATATGTGTGTGTAAAAAAAGGTTTATACTTGTTAAATATTTCTGTGGTGAAGACTTTTTGTTGTAAAGGCATATTCGATATATGAAATATTGTTGTTAATGCCCTTCATTATAATGTCATTCGGTATGGCCTCATTCATCCGCCTTAGGGAGGCTAAGCAGGAGAAGGGGGTTGGGGAGTCTGTTCAGAGGGGAAGGTGGGGAAGATGGGGACAAGGGTATCCCATGTCCCATCTGCAAACGTCTGGCAGAATTGGGTGTATTTGTAAATCAGGACTCTAGTGTTTTGTTGCCGTTCCAACAGGCACCTCCTTTCTTGTAAATTTTATAGGGGCAATACCTAGCCCTGTAATCTTCCTTCTCCATTGGAGGCCAACAGTCCATATTCTGCTGCCTGAAGAGAAGGAGCTTTTGTGGACCTCCACTTGTGAGATATGTCCTTCTTAGCAATCCTACAGCCCAGGCGTTGCGACAAGTGGCTGCTTCTAGGACACCCTCCATTCCTTCAGGTGGGACTAAATAGCCATCTTTGGTGTAAGATCAAAGGACCTGCTCATTATTACAGAAGTGAGTACTTGTTGAGGGAACAATATTGTTCAATAATCACGCAGCCCCAGGTCATGTGAAAGAATGTGCCCACTGTATGTAAGCACACAAGTG
Source organism: Pleurodeles waltl (assembly GCF_031143425.1). Classification (NCBI taxonomy): domain Eukaryota; kingdom Metazoa; phylum Chordata; class Amphibia; order Caudata; family Salamandridae; genus Pleurodeles; species Pleurodeles waltl. The sequence continues at coordinate 608,979,976 of NC_090443.1, read as the reverse complement.
CATGTAGCGTCAGTTAGTGCCCGTTTTCCAGAGCCAAGTGTGCAGTAATCCTTTGAAGGTAGCTGAACTGAATGAGATGAAGACGGGTAGAAATGACCCATTCATTTGGGGCTATTCTGGCCATTTATCATCATAATCTTCATCATCATCATCATCATCATCATCATCTAAGGTTCCTAGCTCCTCCTCCCATTTGTCTCGTCGGGGATCTAGAGTATCAACCATGTTGATTGTGAGAGAACGGTAGGTTCTTGATATTCCATGTTGCCAATGGGCTTGAATATCAATTTGGCTGCTATTGTTTGGAACTCCAGAAGTGCCACTGTGGAACTTGAGTACATGTCTCAGTTGCAGGAACTATTAAAATAGGAAATTGTGCAATACAATTTCATCCCTAAACTCCCCAAAGGGTCTCATGTGGCAATCATCCCAGACATCTGCTAGCTTAGAAATGCTAATGTAGCCCACACCCCTGAAATTAAGGATCAGGTTGGGCAGGGAAGCCAATTTCCCAACCACAGTGGAGGCTCTAGGCCAAGCCTGTAGTGTCATTTGTGTGACTTCATTTTAGCGGAGAATGGATCTTGATGCTGTAGAGCAAGTGGGTGCCCTCTTCTCTGTCATCGAAATATTGATGGCGATCAGGTGGGCTGCCCAATAATAAAACTGAATATTGGTGACAACCAGGCTACCCTCATAGGTGGATAAGGTGAATGTGATGAGAAATACTATAAGCTGCTTGCCCACCAACAGGAAGTTCCGAAATTAGGTGCAGAATGTGTGAAAAAATTTAGTCTGCATCTCAAATGGGAAATTCTGCAGGACATTTTATCTATCTATCATCATGTTGCCATATAAAAAGTTGTTTGACTTGCTTATATCATTGGCACCATTTAACGAATTTTCATGAAATTAAAAAAAAAAAAATGTTCCTAAAAATCTTGTTGTACAGGTGAAGCTTCGGGTTGATCTGTCAAGTGGGGACTGAGAAGAAGAGGCGGTCAAAAGGAAGTGTGATTCCCATTATAATCCCCATTTGAATTTTGAACACGATTACAGCCCAAACTGCTGGACAGAATTGCTCCAAATTTAGCACCAAGGCAGCCTTTGGTACAGAAAGAAGCCTTTTTGTTGTTTGGTGTAAATCCATTCTGTAGTTTTTGAGATATTAAAAGAAAACTAAATATGTATATCTGGAAGCGCGAAAACTTCAGAAATACTCCAGATGTCATACTGAGATTTGATTTGCTTCCAACACTACAACCAGGAAGTGTTGGCAGCCATTTTGAGACTGCTACAAATGAAAATGGGGTAGGGTACTGTTACCCTACCACTCTAGCCTTGGTGCAGGGGTCCCCCAGGGACCCTCCATGCCCCAAGGCTTAAAAGTATATATATATTTTTTAAATCCCGGCAAAAAAAAGCAGCAGATCCCCAAATTTTACCATGATTTTAAAAAGCAACATGCAAGCGCAGTCTCCCTCTCTTGCTTTTATTTTTGCCCCTGTATGGGCCAAGTCGCCCATACAGGGGCATCCAAAAATGGTGACTATAATAGAGGAACAAGAGACATATATAGAAATGAAGCAAATAATAGTGGTTTTTTTTTTCAATCCTTTTATGAATAGACCAAGCAATGTTTATGATCTGAATATGAAAAAAATGTTTAGCACCCCTATTTTAGACACATTTTCATAGTTCACATCATTTATTTGTTTGGTCATTCACTCATGGAACATCTGCAGAAGAGCATATCGACTGGGATATCTTTATGTGGCACAGGTTTTGAAAGTACATGTGCGTGTAAGTTCGGTGAGTAGAGGCTTTAGAGATTTCGTAGGTTTTAGCACCCCATCAATACCTTCCCAACCAAATTCACCTGGATCTTTCTCTACATATGCATGATCCAAAACATTTACAATCTTCTGATCAAGTAGAATGCTCTTTTAATGTGTCCACACACAGAATATGATGTTGGTGGAAGGTCACTTAGCAGGACTGATCTCCTGAACTCAAATGTACCGAAGATCGTCAAATGTGTGACGGTCGTAACTCGTTTTCTACGCACGCACAAGGTATTTTTCTGTCTTTAAAGTCCTCCTTCTTCTGTCCCAGCAAATCCTTTTAGAGGCTTCACAGGTTCAGTAGTTAAAGCTCCAAGCTTTGTTCCAATTTTGCTCATAGTGTTATCACTTGTAAGAATATGTACCTTGATAAGAACACTGGGCATCTCTGGGACAAATTTCTTGTACAGAATATGAAGTGGGATTTTGTCGCCTGTTCCATAACTCTGACAATTCTTGACTTATGAACATTGCAACAAATCGACGCAGCACAGTTCTAACATCTGTGTCATCTGACAGTACAGTGACTCGATTGGAACCATTTACAGCGGCCCAGTCAACATGTGGCACAACACGAAGGTCAGCTTCCTCCAATTTGCTGATTAGTTCTTGAACAATATAGCCCGTACTTTTTGAATATCTCCCTGCAGGCACCAACTCCCCACTGCCAGTCATTTCACTTGCAATAATTGCTTATTCAGTGTTAACTGAAGCATCAGCAATGTTTTGGAGAGTTAACATCTCAAAGTTGATCAAGTTGCACAGGTATGTGTGTCGAATTTTTGATGCAGGCATGGTCAATTGTTCCACTTGTAGTCATTTTCTGATTCTCTCACATTCTTTAAGTGTTCAAGATAACTGTCGGACAATGTGGAGTTTTTGCAAGGTGCACACTGACTTTGATATCTGTAGAACAGTCTGAATTACCTCTCCGACGTTTTGCATGGGGTAAATGTTGACCATTCACAATTGTGACATATAGTCCACAACAACAGCAGTTTTCAATGAGGACACCTTTTCAAACTGAAATTCTTCAGGTGAACTTATTTTTTCGAGCTCTTGTAAGAGCTTGTGCTTCACTGCTTTGGTTGCAGCGCCTCCATCAAATAATGTGTTTGTTGGAAGAAGAACATGTGACAGAATGTCCTTGATAAATTCACCCCTTTCTTTTGCTACATCCATCTCTCTATGTCCTTGAGAAAGTTGATCTTTTGTGACCTGTTTGTAGTGGCTGGTTGGACGAAACTTTTAGTACAGCAATTAAAGCGTAGAAGCTTAGCTTAAGTGATTATGTCATACAGCTTTTTCTCTTTCAATATGAATCTCTCCTGCTTCAGTTCTGCATATAGTTTTGATCCATGTTCCAGGACATCTAGTAGAAATGTCTTTATATTGTTATCCACATCGTTTGGTCACAAAGTCGTGTAGTCGCACAGGCTCAGTCATTCCAAAGGGGTTTCCTTGCTGCTGCATGAAACGAAGAAGACTGTCATTATGTTTATTAAAACGTTCCCCTCTCTTTCCCACAAGTTCGAGGTGAGGAACCGTTTACGATGGTCCATTAGTTTTGAATTTGTCATCTCTCTGAAAACATTGAAAATAGAAAGGACTTCATGGAAAACTAGCTGCCCTTGATCAACATATTAACTTTTACGTGTCTGACCAACAACACCCTTGGAGCTTTTCTGTGATCTCTGGATTGCCTGACAAACTTTCATATCTGCAGCCACAGTATTGAACCTTTCCTCTCTTTCACCACAAAATTTATTTGGATACATTTTCTGTAGAGGTATTGTTTTTTTCACCTCTGGCTTCTTCACTCTTTCCAAATATCAGGACCCATATCTCAAGTAGTTTATGCATTCGAATTTGCGAAACACGGTAATCACTGACTCCACAGTCTTCACATGCAGCTCCCAATCACCTTACAGATCAGCATGTACCAATTTGTTTTTCAGTAGAGTTATCATGTGTAAAACATTTCTTCACATTCTTTGACAACTTTACAAACTTGGTTTTCTGATCTTAAACTGAGTGTATTGAACATTGTCTGGCTCAGCATTATGTTTTTGAATGAAGTGCACCCTGTGCTTTGTTCAGTTCTGAGATAAGATGTGCAAAACCTAATTAGCCATTCCACACCATGTTTCTAAAGCCTCAGATATGATGTGCATACCTTGTAACAAATTAACAGTTCCGCTCAATACTAACTGGACAGTTTTGCTCCCAAAGGTTTTAGCCTCAATAACTGCATTGTCTATAACACACATCCACTGTGAACCTCTCACTTTTGTCATGTGGAAAACATCCATCATTGGATAAAGACAATCAAATTCTACTGGATTGCTCATAAAAATGTCAGCTAAAATACGGAAAACACCTTCATCGCAGAAAATTGGCAGGATAGGTTGGTCTTCAAGTTGAGCATGCACGTTTTTAAAAACATTTTTAGAGCTGTGTATACTGTTGCATAGTTTGTGACTTGAGATGGTATTACTGGTAAAACCCCACCCTTGTTCAGTGGGACAGTATTGTGGGAGATCACAGCATGAATTCCAGCGCATGGAGGAACTGGCTTTTCTTCATCTTTCAGTCCACACCGAATAAGCAATATGATAATTTCAGTTAAATCAGCTTTGCTGACCGCAGTATAAAGAAGATCCATGTCCTCAGTCACTTTGAAACTTTCTAGTAGAATGGGACATGTTGATGGCTTGTAATGATTTTGCACACATTGGCAAGGCAGCTGGGTTATAAGTTTGCAACTTTGTTTGATCATGCTTACATCTGTCACAGCTTGTTTTTCAGCAGCTACTTCATTGGTACAGTGTTGAAAAAGCACCATGGCAGTATTAGGTGTGCTGGATGTTCCAGATGAAGATATGTCTTCAAAATCATCTAGAGCATCAATGGTAAATTTGTTCCTGGTAAAGTGACTTGGACGTGGTGTGCTGTCAGATTCACAGGATTTTACAGCTTGAGCTGCTATCAAGTTCCTTCTCCATACTATGTCATAACTTATTGATGCACCAATCCTATTCATTGAAATGATTAGCTCTCTACTTTCACACTTGTCATAGATTTCGTGGGCAGTCATCATGGGTAGCGGAGTTTTCTCTTTGTCCAGATGTAAAATATAAAACATGATTTGGAAATGACAGTACATTTGCACAGCAGAAGCCTTGTCAGTTCATGAGATTGTCATCCAATTCTTCGCTTATATCTTCAAAGTATCATCAATGTTGTCGGCTTCTGTTCCCAAACTCAAGAACTTTAGTTTGCAACAGTTTCACTTTGCTGATAGTAAACAATGATGTAAAAAATATTAAGACAACATCAGGCATTCTTGTTGACTCCCATGATTTGCGGAGCTCTGGGGCATCACACAATTTGTCATTAAGTCCAAAACCTAAATTTCTCAGGACATTTCTTAAAATGGTTCCTGTTGAGTTTACTGCATTCTGAGATCTTGTTTTGGCAGCAAGCTCCTCAGGAGTCAAATCAGCTGAGAGCACCATAAGTGGCTCATTCTTTTTGCTAGACTGACAAAAACGAATTCTGTCATCCTACATTCTCATCAGAAAAATCTTAATTTCATTATTTTGGATCAATACAGTTTCATCAGTGTTCACCATTATTTCTTTAATCTCACTAAGTGTGAAGCCGTGGCCAGCACTCAAGAGTGGCTTGAAAACTTAATTTGCTTTTTGAAAGAGTGCACACTTAACTGAAAACTGATGCTTACGTTTGCTGCTGGAAGCTCATTGTACATTCACATTTTTGAATGTATGCACACATACAGTTTGGGTGGACATACAAATCCACTGCAAATGTATTCACTTCGCTGTCTAAATCAACTTCTCAGCTGAAAACTGCATCCTGGAAGAAACAAGCAGCAGATAAAAACATGTTTGCCCTTTGAGATTCACATATTCTGTACTTTGTTCCTTCGTATATACCTTTGCCCTTGTTCTGGCAAAATTACAGATAACACATTGAAGATCCTCTGCTTTCTGATCAGTTGTTGGAGGTGGATGAGGGGGTAGATACCGATCTTCTAAGTGGATGGGCATTGAGTTTGGTTGTCGTTGCTTTCTTGTTGTGATTCACTGGTTTCTGCTATTTTTTGTCAATTTTTCCAGGCTTTTTTTCCATTGTATACAAATTGTAGCACTTGTTACTATTATATTTTGTATCCTCTTCACCCAGCAGTTTTAATCTTTTGTGAACTTTGTCTTGCTGTATTTCTGCAGCATCTTGAAATGTCCACCCGCGGTTGATGTTAGCTTTTCTTTCGGATTAGTTTGGCATATGGCACATTTTTCTTTGTCAAAGGAGCCCTCGGAGTTTGTAGTTAGCAACACTCTGTCAGGAGGTAAAGACCCTCTGCTGCCACTTGCTTTGCTCATGTTTACAAATTTGAATCAACAGAAAACCTGAAACAAAACCAATAGTAAAATAAATTACCAATATGATGGCTAAAAGGCATCATTATAGAGCTGGCGTTTTGAAAAATGTTGGAAGGGCTGCTCTGAGGAGTTATTGTCTGTCTCTATATAAGACTACTTGATACCCAAAACCTTTGTTTTGACACCAAAATGAAGTACATAGATCTCATGGTTCCTGAAATATTACATCATCACTGCAACACATCCGCCATTTAAAAAAATGTCATCCAGAACAATTCGGCCTGGATCAGCAATGTCTACCCAAGCTAAATTACTTTTCTAGTGATTGAAAAATACAATTTAATACTGAAAATGTCTGGACAACATTTTTTTTTTTTTTTTTTTTTTTACAGAGGTATATCTGGGGACCAGGATTAATAATGAAACAGCATGGAGCTGGGGTTCCTAGTAGAAAATCCCAACCTGTGGCCAGGAGGGGGAGAGTGGGCACTCCTGTTTTGTCACTGAGAAATCTGATATTGTGAAGAGATATGTGCCCCAGTTTTGGCTCTTGCTTTGGGATTAGCATAGGTGAGTTTAACGTAGGCAGTACCAGTAATGAAAATGTTAAATTTGGAATGTATTATTGACTAGATATAATCCTACCTTAGTGAGTCAAATGCTTGTTGGAGGCCTAGAGAGAGGCAGCCTGCATTTGGGTAAGGGTTGTGAGCTATTTCCATTGCTTGATTCAGTCTACCTATATTTAGGGAGGAACTTATGCCTGGGATAAAGCCGCTTTGTTCAATGTAAATTAAGTCTGGTGGGGATGGAGTAAAGGGTGCACCAGTACCTTATTCAGCATTTTATACTCTAAGGTCAGGAGGGAGAGCGGTTTGTAGGAAAAAAGGTCAGTGGGGACTTGGCCTGTAAGAAGGTAGGTGATTAGGGCCTGGCTAGTGGAGGGTGACAATTAGCCTGCGTCTACTGAGGCTTTCTATATTTTTTCCAGGTGGGGGACCAAGCCGGAGGCAAACGTCGAGTAGAATTCAATGGGTATCCCGTCTATTCCCGGCGTTTTGTTACGTGCTGTGTCTGCAATACCCTAGCGTATTTCAATGGGTGGGCTTCCAGTTCAGCATATGATACTGCTGATAACTATGATACTCCCAAATCATACAGGAAAGTGTCCGTCTCAGCAGAGGACGGAAAGGGGCCAACCATGTACAGCCGGATATAACACTCAAGCCTCATTTATCTCTATTTGCATATTACAATGTGCGTTTGAGGGTGTTACAAGGGCTAGAATTGGTGTTGGGGGATGTGTCATGGACATAACCAGGGACGTATCATGCGGGCAAGGAAGGTGCCGCCTTATCACCCTCTGAGTATATTCTCTGCAAATACGATCTGTGATCAATGACCTGCAGATGTTCAATTAACTCAACATGTTGGATTTTGTTTTTGCAGTTCATGTATACTTGTGGGTTCATGTGTTGCCTCCTGTTAAAGGATCCCCAGACATGTTTCTACTTGTTGTAAGCCTTGGAGAACTGACTGCCTAATGCCTTTGACCATGGCAATCAACACTCCCCTGATCACCACTTTCAATGCTTTCCATTCAATAAGAGGTTGGATGCTGTGCCGGCATTGTTTGTAAAATATGTGTCTATTGCGGTAGCTAAAGTATCCTTGAAAACTTCTAGTAATATATGTTGCATGCCCCATGTTGGGATCAGCGCTGGAACTCTACTCTAGGCCATCACTATTTCAAAAGAATTATGGTCAGAGAATGTTTTACCCAGGTATGTCGCCCAGGTGAACTTCTATAACATATGCCTGGGGCAGAGATGAAACGGCCCGAATGGGCGTGTAGGTGATGTGGAGCAGAATAAAACGATGGCCTATGCCTGCCTAATGGAACCAACAAACCAACACTTGGTAGGGGAACGGGGGTAGGATCGATCAAGGCTATTGTCTAAGACAGAATTGAATTCACCCATTATCAGGTATGGGAGATGTGACCACAATGCTGTTACTGCTGGTAAGTTCTGTAGGAAGGTGTCTTTATCTATGTTCGGTACATACACTCTACCCAGTACCAGCATTTCCCTATCTAGCAGTCCCTGGACAAAAACATACCGACTGTTGGCGTTGATTTTAGTGGATTTAGCATCAAACTGTACCCTGGCTCTCAGGTGGCCATCTGGCGGCGGGCAAATCCATAGTAAGTAGTTGCAAACAACTGACCTCTCTACTTTGTCTGCAGTTTGAGGAATTTGAAGGTGGAGAGATGTTTCCTGCAAGTAGGCTATGTTCACCTTGTGGCGATGAAATTGTGCCAATGTTTAATGGAGTTTACAAATAGACCCCATGTCTCTGACATTTCAATTTAGTATTGCATAGTATTCTAAGACTGATAGCATGTTAAACAACTGTAAGCATATAAAAGTGGGGGGGGGGGGGGTCCCACACCTTAGTGATGAGCATGTAGTAGACGTGTGGTGGAAAACAAAACATTTCCCAAATACTCAGTCTGTTGAACGCCTGTTTGACCACTCTAAAACAAACTCCTTAAAACTAAAAGATAAATTGTGCAATTGATTTGTGGGAAACTAGTCAGCACTTTAGATGGGGCAACTGCCCTAGGATACTGGAATGCAGATACCCTGCTTGGGTGCCACAAGAAAACCAATAGGTACCATGTCAGGGGAGAAGAATAAGAATGCATTAAGAAGCCGGCGTAGTCTGGGTGCACATGTCGTATAAATTTCCAATATGACAGTCAACATGAGGAAATAATAAACATTGCATGAAATGTTAGAAAATCCTCCCAGTAAGAAATGGCAGCATCAAGCCTTGTTTCAATCCCAACCTGGGACTCCAAGAGGATATGGGGGAAGGGAAAGAGATGGAATATTGAGGGGGAGGCAGGCTCGGGCAGACTTATCTGTACTGTGCATTAGGAGCAAGGTGGTACAGAGAACAATTTGGTTGATACCACATTCAAGTATTAAATCGCATTGTCACAGACTTAAACCGTGCCATGCCTCAAGTGGAATCAGAGTCAGAGTCTGCACTTGTGGATGAGTTAGATGCAGGCTGATCCTGTTGTGCCTTAAAACTGGACATTGTTTCTATCACAGCACATTTACCTTCCAGGGCATTCTGAGGGAAAGTCTCTGCTCTGGAGGTAGGCCTTCGAGGGTCCACATTGACATCGCCTGCATCTGTGCATCCCACTGGAGGACAGCTCCGATGAGGGAGGATAACAAGCATTAGGGTATTGCTGTTCAGGCCAGTCGCATACAGCTTCTAGATGTCAAAGAAGAACGATGAGCATTGGTCGTGGACCACACACAGACGTGCAGGGAATGTCAGTGTGTAAGAGAGTCCCTCTGCTCTTAGGTTTCTTTTTGCTGTCAAAATGGAAGCATGATGGCTGAACCTCCAGGGTGTATAGTAAAGAAATAAGGATACTTCAACATTGTCCACCACTATGGGGGCATTCTTCCTGGCCTTCCTCAGCAGAACATTGTTGTCTCTGTAGTTAAGGATATGTGCTACTAGGAGGTGCAGCGGAGTTCCAGGCGGTAGGCAGCGCTTCAGCACCTTGTGCACATACTCTACAGTGAATATGGCTGAAAGCTCTTGTGGAGCTACCACTGTTTGGAACTGTTGTGTAGCCATTCTAGTTATAGTTTTATACATATTATTTTAGCCAACTAGGCCTGCTGCTGTGTACTTTAACCTAGATATGTTTTATTTTAGCTTTGTTATATTATCTTAACAGTAACCACATTTGCAGTCTTGTTTTATTTTCCTCTATCTAGCTGTTCTTCGCCTAGGTCAGCACTATGTTCTTAAACAAGACATTTCTTTCGCTCTGTGCTTTTCTCCAGGCTGCAGTAAGATAAATTGCCGGCAAAAGTGGTACGCTTTGTCTCCAATGTTCACAGAAACATAGACACTCTTATGTGGGGATCCTTTCTTGGAGCATCAGCTGTTGTATTATAAAAACATTACTTTGACCTATGTATGTTAGAGGGAGATTCTAGCCAGATGACCACGACTGTACGCTGATTGCTTCTGTGCAGCTGCTTATGTAGACTACAGGCCTCTTGCTCAGGTATGAGGGATGATGTCTTCCTTGGGAAAACCTCAAGGGCAGGAATTAGATCTTAACATGCTGTGCTTTAACATAGCTTAGGTAGGAATTATCTCTACAAACTCTAGTGACGAGATGGTAGCGTTATTTTTGTGTTTTACTCTCCTTGTCATAATTTTAATCTTGTGCTTCATCGTCCTAGTTATTGCAATACATGCATTATCTAAGGTGCAGTTCCTTCAATAAAAACCCTATTGAACTATACTCTGCCTCGGATTGTCCCTGCATATGTGAGACTCATATAACCGAGAGAAACGGATGAGAGCTGAATGACCACGATTCCCCGGAGGAGTCATTTATGTAATGCGCCCGGTTGCCAAAGCATCCCTGCTCTTGGGTGGTGGAGATGAGGCACTGCTAGTTGGCCGGAACAAAACCCGGATTAGGCTGACAGGTGTCACATAGTGCGGGATCAGACTCAGTCCCCGCAGCACAGGTGATTCTGCCGCCCAAATCCAGTAGTCTCATTAGGATAATGAGAACCAACCCGACAGAACCATTGTTCAATAAACTGGATCAGGTTGGTGCCCTTCTTACCTTCTTACCTCCCAACTATGCACACATTATTACGGCGCGCGCAGCCTCAGCGTCCTTTACTCTGTCCCATAAGTCTGTAATCTGCCTTTGAAAGATCTGCAATTGTGGCTGCTTGCGATGTCTGCTGGGGGACCAACAAGGATATTGTAGTTTCATTTGTTTTTACCTTGTTAGCTAGCTTATAATGATCATCACGTAGTAGGCCGAAGGCCGCTGCCAATGTAATATTCAGTGGCGGTGTGAGAGTCTCGGATTTTCTGAAGGGTAATTTCCACTTGGTCGAGTGAGGGAGGTGAAATAGTGGATGGGATGCAGTTTCCTGTGGTCTGAGTGGATGAGTCTACAGAGTCGCCATGATGAGAAGTTACTTTTTCAGATTGTGCGGACCCCTTAATGGATTTAGTGCAGCCCATGACGGGCTCTGAAGAGGAGCACGGAGAAGATTACCGGTTATGGAAGATAGGGCTTCCAGGGCAAGCCACGCACACCTACAATACGCCTATACCATGAAGATCACCGGGGATAGGCAACAATGGAGTCCCTACCAGTTAATGTTCAGGAGTAGGGGCCCAGTAATAATACTGATACCAGAGTAAGGTAAGTGAGAAGAGACTAGGTAGGCTCACAGCGCATTCGTATGGTTGCTGAGGAGTGCAGCTATGGCTGTGCCCCATTGCTCGCTGGTAGAAATGGAATCCATGAAAGCAGGAGCTGTGCCGGAAATTACCCTGCAGACCATGCATAGCAGCAGGGGGTCACGCCAATGGATTGGTTGCAGTATTCTCATATAAGCTTCATAAGTGCCACATGAGACGCTGAAGGTTCCAAGTTACACAGTTTAGTAAAGCAAACACTGGTCCTTTAACCTCCAGTACAATAGGAGGCCAATTGTGTTCACTATATAAAATAGCTTAAGGGAGTTCGAGCAAGTCTTGGGTAAGCCATCATTGGGTCGTCAGCATGGGCCCAGCAGTGAGCAATTAGGTCCTTGAAAATCCTGCTCCAATTCTGCAATCCCACTCGACAGGGCAGAAGGGTTGCGGGGCATGCAGTCCATGGCAGCGTTTCACCTTGCAGACCCTAGAGGGGTCGGTGAGCACACCTCATATAAAGCCCAAGAGGATGATCGTATTGGGGGCCCACTGCACACCACTGGCCCCAAGCACAGCGTCATTCACTGTAGGTCCCCAATCGGCCTATGAGGCGTGCTGCACTCCTTTAGTTGGAACGTGGCAGAAGCAGTGCAGGATTTGAACCCTGCCTCCATGGATGGGCACGGCGCTGACACTCATGCTGCAATCCGCTTTCATCTTGTTGGCCCCCACATCAGCATTACAGTGCCACATTCAGCAGTAACCTAAGGGGAGCGTATGAGTCCCTGTGGTGGTTGAGAAAAAGGAGAGGTCCTCGTGGGGACTCTTGAGAGCCATGTTGTCAGAAGCAGGAAAGAGCATTGAGCTTTTGGGTGGTGGAGGGCAACAGTGGCACCATGAATCTCTCCAAAGCAGGGCCCAAAGTATGAAAGGCACCTTCCTGCCATCTTCTGTGCTTCAGGACGCCAAGCAGTTCACCACATTCAAGGACCTAATTGCTCACTGCTAGGCCCATGCTGACGGCCCAATTATGGCTTACCCAAGACTTGCTTGAACTCCCCTGAGCTATTTTATATAGTGAACACAACTGGCCCCTGTATTGTACTGGGGCCCGAAGGACCGGTGTTTGCTTTACAAAACTGTGTAGCTAATAGGTGCCTCTGAGGTCATCTGTGAATTCCATCATGCCCTAAAACAGACCTAGGGGTGCAATAGCAGTGCTCCACTCCTGCAGGCGGTGTAACGATGTTGGGGCACATCTATATCTGCAGGGTGCCTTAGGATCTTCGGTCTCCCGGCGGGAACACTACAAGATATATGGAGTAAGAATGCTTTGCCGTGCTGTAGCTTTAGTGGCATCCTGTGGCGTCATTCATCATAAAGCGATTGGAGCAAGACAGTTTTTTATGGTTCCACCCAAAAAGATTAATTTAGGAATGCTTCTAGAAGCAGATTTTCTCCTTTGCTGGGCCAATCGTCTTTGAGGGAAGAGTCATTGCATCTTGTGACCAGCGACGAGAAGACATTGTAAGCACAAAAAGATGTCAGAGAAGGCTCTTCCCACATTTGGCAAGGATTGCAGCAATATTAGGAAGGTTGTCCATTCCATCACAGCCACAACTACTTTCTTAAACCTCCAGCTCAAGGCTAGAACCTCTTTATGTATCTTGCAGGACAACTGAACGTTTCTTGGCAGGCTCTGAATCTGTTGCAGTGCTGCTTGCTCTGGCCATAGGCTAGTATAGCTGCTTTACCGCATTACTTTTTGTGTCAGTATGGACTACAAAGGTGTGTGTTGCATCAAGATGTACAAAATCACCTATGTTGGGTTTAGCACTCATCACCTCAGACATCATAATTGTTCCAGAACCAGCAGGATTGTCTTTGGGGATGTCCCAAAACCTTTGATATAACAAATCCTACATATATTTTGTAAAAGTTAGGCTTAATGTCTTACTGAGGAAGAAATACCAAATAGAATGAAACCAAAAGCCCCGCTAGATTTATTCAAAACCAGTTCAAACACAACCAGGAATATAATGGAAATGCTGGTAACTTTCTTCTAACAAGCTACTTAGATATGTGCTTATGCCCTCATTTGCAGAAACATCAGTACTATGTGCACCTGCACAAAGTTTTTTTTTATCTGTCTCTGAGGAGAGCTTCATCTCACAAGAATGCCTCTTTAGTGATGGTAGTGAATAAGAGCAGCAGACTTCGGAGTTACCCTTGCACTATTCTCAGGCTAAATTCAGTCTTGAAATATTACTAGTTTCAGACAGTTTCACAAGAGTTGTAGCCTTTTCTCTCATTCAATAAAGCTTTGCTGAATAAGATTAAAAAGGTGTGGGAGAAGCCATATTGACTTTCTGTGAGCAGATTGGAAACATAAGCCAACTGTCACTGACTGATACTTGCAATTGAAGGCTTCCTCAGCCAAGCAGAAACCTAACCCATTGCTTAATAGCCCAATAAACTAGTTGCACTAGGATCTAGGAATTTGTTCGTCTCTAGTATTTCTCAACATTGTGTTCCCTGCTTTCAGGTTTTGAAGGAAGGAAAAATGCTGCCAAGCAGTTAATCCGTATAGATCTCAAAAGTGTGGGAGGTGTTAGAAGAGCTGTGTTGTGGGCATATGCTTGGATGCACCCAGGCAAGACTATAACATTTTACTTTTGATAGTTAAAAATTGTTTCATAGAAAATCCTAAATGTTAAGCATATAATCAGTCTGCCAACAGACTGACAGTCTCAACATCCACAGCAATACTATTTATGTTCCTACAGGTGTAGAGATGAGGTTTTAATGCCCCTGTCCTCTGTTCCTTTTCTTATTTCTCCCTCGGTTTCTTACCATATTTTTCTTATCCACTCCTTACATCCTCGCACTTCAAGTTATCAAGAGGCTGCTTTCATGTCTAGAGTAAGGGGATCATTGAGAATTATCAATGGAGTACTTCCTCTCACTGTGCTGAAAACCACCACTTCTCCCTATTCTTACTCTAACGGCTTAATGAAAGGGGTAGATTTAATAGTGCACACTTAGAGGATAGAGCAGGATCCTTAGCAAGAGTGGAAAAGGATGCTACTCAAAATATTATATTTCCTGAGGGAAGATTGCAGTCTTCTTAACTTTTGGTTCTTAAACAGTAAAATAAAAATGGATGTCACTCAGCAAAGCCTTCAAGTATTTCAGAGTTTATCCTGGATAGATTCCTTAGATTTTCATTACATGTATTTCCACGTCCTGATTTCCATTTGCAATAGGAAGTACCTTAGGTGAGTCATTAGGAGGCAACAATACTAATTTGATGACCTTCCTTTTGGCATCTTTTCAGCTCTGAGGGTTCATGAGAGTAATGGCAGTTGTATTGGTCCACCTCCCCAGATGGCGCATATGTCCATCTGCTTGGACAATTGACTGATTGAAGCCTGTTTCCTAGAAACAGTAGTCTGGCATTTATGTGTGGAACTCACCCTTTCACTAAACTTGGATTTTATTTCAACAGAAGCAAATACATCTTTGCTGCTGTGAAAGATTTCACCTCACTATCCGCTTCATCCAACTCAAGCACCTCTCCACAGGAACTCTGCAACAATATCACTGTAATTCAGCAACAAAATCCCTACCATTTACAGCAACTCCAATCCACAACCAGACTTGACAGACCTTGCTAAATACTTCCTTATCTCATCCAAAGAACCAGTGCTAACCACATGGCTCATCTCCCCAGAAGGAAATGCCATCACCATGAAGTCCATCCATTCAGGGGTCCCATTGCCCCCCTTGGCCCACCACGCCTACTTCAGAGCCCATCAGTGCCATGCTTACCCCCATTCTAAATGCCTCTGCCTCTTCAGTGACCTTCCCAGATGCTTGGAAACACGCACCTGACCTCTCATTACTGAAGAAACCCTCTGTGGCCCCTTCAATGCCTACCAATTACAGACTGATCTCCCTGCTATCATTTCCAGCCATGATCTTAGAGGAAAATCATCACCAGACACCCCACCGAATACCTCAACAACCACAAACTCCTTGACACCACTCAACATGCTTTCAGACCCAATCACAGCAAGGAAATTACCATCATCGCTGCCACAGAAGACCTCTGCATGACACTCCGAGGAGAAATGACAGGCCTTATCCTTCTGTGTCTCTCCTTAGCGTTTGACAGACTCCCGCCCCATCTTCATTCAACGCCTACATAACTGAATCGGAATTCAAAGACACACACTCCACTGGATCTGCTCCTTCCTGACTGGAAGAAACCAGTCATTCAGCTTTGCACTATACACCTTGTACCTACACATCATCTGTAGAGTTCTGTAAGAATCATACCTGAGCCCGACCCTCTTCAACACATTCATGATTCCTCTAGCCAGCATCTTCCGCTCTTATGACATCACCAGTTCCAGTGAAACCCCTACAATAAAGCGTTTGAGCATTATGCTAGAATCCTATGCATTTTTAGGGTCGCGCATGCGTATCGCAGCGAGACGCTTTAGAGTTTAGAAAAAGGGCTCGGAGCCCTGTGGACGTCACATCAGTGTTTTTCATTGGTTCGTGGGCTTGCATATTTAAATCTGATTGCTTTCATTAGTCAAATGCATGCATACGTCATGCCTTTTCCGGTGGCTAGCCCTCCTCCAGCGCATCGACCAAGTACAGAAAACATGCGAGGCTCGCTGTTTTCTGTCCGGCTCGTGGACTACTTTTTACTAGCGCGATTTCGCTTGGCAGAAGTCGAGCGCTTTCCACAGTTAATTGCACTTTTTCGGGTTAAGTACATAAATGCACTTTTGCCGATGGGTGAAAAGTCGGGTTAGGGGTTTACAACGCTATCAGCTCTAACATGAGCAAACGCGAGACCCGTTGCATTGCAAATGCTTGTTTTGGTACTTGGGCATGCCTCCTTGTTTGCATCTAAGACTGCAGTTGAACCAGTTTGTGTTGCAGCATATTGGAAGAGAGTGAATTTATCCTTCTCTGGAGCAACGTTTGCAGTGGTTTGGCCAACAAGTTGCTTTAGAGGATATGTTAAACCTGTAGATTAAGGAAACAAGTGGAGTCAATCATCCTTTCGAATTTTGGTTTATTCTTGGAGTAAAATAAAAATGTTCATTTTGGGCTGTTCTTTTGCTTCAGAGAGTATACTGGAATTGCTTGGTACAGTCTGATTGCTTCCTTCTGAAGGCAGCCTGTGCAAGGTAATAGGAAACTGACTGACTCTTGGTCTAGGGCCCCACAGAACCTTAAGTCCAAGTGGGTTCCCCGGAGTTCACCTTGCAAGTGCCCGAGTGCTCACTTTCATTTCCTCCATTGACCATAAAAGGAATCATTTAAACTGTGAAAATACCCTATTTTTTTAAAGCTTCTAAAATTCACAACTCTGGTTGTGTGTAACTTAAAAAGTTTGTCTTGGTGTCTAAATTTAAATAACAAATAAGCTTTTATTTTTCGAATTTCGATTTCTTTGGAGTTGTCATTTACTTATTGTCCACATTGGCATTGTGAAATGCTTTACACATGTTCCTCTAAGTAGCCTGAATGCTCTTTGCCGCACTACCAGGACTGAGCTAAGGTTTACTAGTGTGACCCCGAGGTCTACTATTGGGTAATGTGCTAGTATTACGTGGTAAGACTCCCAAGTCATACCGTATAATACTACAACCTTGCTATAAGAATATTTCTGGTTGGGGGATGTTATGCATTAAAGAATTTGTTGTTGACACAAATAGACCCTCCTTCGTGACTTCAGAGTTCAATTGAGCTCATTCACTGAGTGGTAAAGTAGCGTTTTTCAGGGAGAGAGGGATAATAAGAGTAAACATCTGCCAAGGTGTGTCTTGATTCTATCACCTCTATTCACCAAGTACTACCACTTTATTCCAACATAAAGCATGAAACGCAATATGGCGAAGCAGTTTTGAGAACTGGTGTAATAATTGTTTTGTGTGTCCTCAGTCCCTCGTCTTTGTGTAATGCTATTTTGGGAGTCACAATGAGAAATCTGTAGGACTGATTATCAGTTAGAACAATAAGTTAATAAATGATGGCAACTTTTTTTATAAAGGCTTTATTTTCCCTTACAATTATGTTGCATTCCCTTTGACATTTATTTTATTGATGAACACTTTAGGTACGTTATGTGCTTCCTCTGTTATTTTAAGTGTTATAATTTCCTTGGAATGGTAGGCGGAACCATTTAGGAAAAAAGTGTAAAGTCAGTCCAGTTTAGCTTGTGCCTTATTTCAGGCAAACCTATGTTTTTCACAAACATTTCTCTGGCTGTTGTAACAGGCCAGAAAGTCATCTGCAGCACCCTGCTTTCTAATTGTATAAAATATTTGCTTGATAAAAGGTAAACAGTCTACTTCGGATTGTGCTTTGATAAAAATTTTGAGACAAATAACAAGGTGACCTGAAGATGTTGATGAGTTCACTTTTGGAACCATTACAAAACAGTTATTAAAACGCTTTCACTATTATCAATTTAAAGCTTCTGTTTTCTGAAGTCCCTCCTCACATTTTATCTGATGAATATGGGGCTGGTGATGGCGGAGTCTTGCTCACTACAAATAGTTATATAATCTTCTAACTGTAGCCCTAGGGTAGCCATTCATCAAGATACCCAAATTGAAGAAAAGGAAGATGGGGTTATGGAAAGCCACAGGGGACGTGTGGGGAAAGGTCAATGTAGAAAGTGTAAAGCGCATAATTGTGCTTTGCATGTAAAGAATGTTTCGGAATCAGTATCCTCTGGTGAGCTTTCAAACTGTTGTTGTGTAAATACCCTGGCCAAATATCACACTGCAAAATGTTTTCCTGCCAAAAATGAAAGCTGGGAAAGTGGAGCCTTATTCTGCATATTTAAACAATGTTGCCATACGTTTTAAGGGAGGTTCACGGAATCTGAATGTGCTATATGAAAGGTTGATATTCTTCTAAATGTACGAAGCATTTGCCTTCTCTTCAAGAACAGACCACAATTCCTCTACATCTTTTATTTTTTTTTATTTTTTTTTTAAATATATTTTATTAACATTTTGTTATTATACATTTGTATGTCTATTCAAAGTAATCACTTGCACTCGTTATACATGAGCATATAAACTGGCCACCCTTGTAGCATACATTACTCGTGCTTCATTGTATATTCCTGTGGCGCCCATAGTAGTATTTATGCGTTTGTCTCTAAGCCCCTTGACCATCTGTGCCGAGCTCACCGTTGATCTATAGTATTGATTTGTGTCATTTTTATAAGTAACAAGTTTAAGAAGAAAAAGCCCGTTTCTATTTACAACTTGGAGGAGAGACCATAAGGAAAGAAGATCGAGAATAAGGGGAGGTAAAGGAAGAAGAAGGAAGAAAAGGGAAACTAGGGGGGGATAGGAAGGGTAAGTAAACTAAACAGAAGATCAACTTTACAGCATTGCGTGGGTGGGACTTGTGGTTAATAATCTTTAAGAAGCTGGGGCACAGTAACATAAATGTAAGGGCCATGCCCGGGGCGCACCAGTGTGTGAATGGGGCAGGAGTCCACTCTTTCCACCCCTTCCACCCCCCGGCTCTTGTGGCATTGTGGCGACTCGTATGTCTCTTTTACCCATTTCTCCATGCGGACCGGGTGTCAGTACGGGATCTCAAGGCACCTCTTGGGTAACTTCCTGCTCGGGACCACCCCCTGAGGTATGCTAACCCTCTCCCACTCCTACTTCGGCGTTTGTTGTTCTCTTGGATAGCTCATCCCATGTCGTCACCAGTTCTTCCCAGGTCTGGGCGATAAGAACCTGTCGGATGCCCTTGGTCTCCTCGGCCTTCAGGACCTGCAGTTCGGCCCTGGACCATTTCGTAACATCCCTTTTCCAGTCAGCTAGCGGGGGGTGGACCGAGGCCTTCCAGCCCTTTGAGATCAGCCTTTTATAAAGGGCCAGGGTTAGGTCTAGGAAACGCCCTCTTACTTTCCTCTTTAACTCAGTCGGCCTGAGACCCAACAAGCACAGGTCCGGAGAGAGGGCAGCCAGTGCCTCCTTCCAACCGATTTGAAGCACTGAGCACCCCCACACCATATGGTCAAAATCTGCTTCACCCCCCCGGCACCTTGGGCATGTCCTGGGGGTCCCTCCGTATATTCAGAATAGTCGGTGTGGTGTGAGGTACGTTCTGTGTAGATAATTATATTGGATGTATCGTAATCGCATGTTACGAGAGACCACCCGGGGGTATGCCAGTGCTTTGTTCCATTCTAAGACAGTCAATTCCCGCCCAATAGTGCCTCCCCATCGCTCCCTCATGGATTGCAAGGGGTCTAATACAGCCTGGGCCTGGGCCCGGTAAATTTTAGCTATCAGATGGGGTTCCTCCCCCAATGTCAACAGGAGGTGCAGCACCCCATGGACTGCGGGCTCTGCATTTATTGTGCACCAATGGTCTTTCAGGGTGTGAACCAGCCTCCCGAAGAGTAGGAACTGGCCCCGGGGAACACCCACTTCTGTTAGAGCAGAGAATTCCCTCAGTACTCCCCTGTTAAAGAGCCCACTCACAGTCTCGATCCCTGCTCTTGTCCATGGGCCAAGTCCGAGGCTTCCCGGGCCCTTCCCCCCCAGCTCCCAGGGCCAGCGCCGAAAGCGGCAGAGCCGGAGAATAGGGGGGGGCCCACTCCCACTCTTTTCATGCACCTCTTCCAGCATGCCAATGCGACACTCGTCATTATGTTGCTACCAGGTAGGGCTATCTTCCTGCCTATCATGCGTGCCACAATTCATGTTGCTTCTATTATCCCCTGGGGTGTGCACAAGTCCTGTAGT
This sequence comes from Pleurodeles waltl, assembly GCF_031143425.1. Lineage (NCBI taxonomy): Eukaryota > Metazoa > Chordata > Amphibia > Caudata > Salamandridae > Pleurodeles > Pleurodeles waltl. The sequence continues at coordinate 608,959,636 of NC_090443.1, read as the reverse complement.
CCTCTGCCCGTCAGCCAGCCAGACACCCATTGTAGTTGGGATGCCAGGTAATAAGCCTCAAAGTCGGGGGTGCCCAGTCCTCCCATATGAGTCGGCCTGCAGAGGGTTGTAAGTGCGGTGCGTCTGCGACCATCGTCCCAAATTAGTTCTCTTAGCAGCATGTTCAGGTCACGAAACCATGATGGGGGGGATCAGCAACGGTAGGTTAGCGAAGTAATAGAGGAGTCGGGGAAGCATAATTATCTTGGACAGTGCCACTCTGGCCATTACTGTTAGCTTCAGAGAACGCCAGAACCCTACCGAGGACCTCAGGGATCGCAGCGCCCTGTCCAGATTACCCTCCCTGAGATCTCCCAACTCGTGGAATATCTGAATACCCAGATACTTGAAGGTTCGTGGGGCCCAGTTCACGTCTATTGGGCATGTTGCTGGACGCTCACTACCAGGAGTCAGAGGGAACACATAAGTTTTGCTGCAGTTTAGGTGAAGTCCGGAAACCTCACCAAAGTTCTCCAAAACACTAAGGGCCCAGGGGAGGCCGCTGGTGCCGTCCCCGAGGTATATTAGTATGTCGTCAGCATATAGGGATACAATATGTTTAGTTGGTCCACATACAACCCCCTTCCCGCTCCTTCCTCCCGCAGTCGGGTCGCGAGGGGCTCAATCGCCAGGGCAAACAATAGCAGGGAAAGGGGGCACCCCTGTCTGGTTCCGCGAAACACTGGGTATGTTCTGGATATAGTTCTACCCGTCTTCACTCTTGCCAGTGGGGACGAGTACAGTAGGTCCACCCACCTCGCCCAGTTCTCACCCAGGCCCATCCTCACCATCACCGACCTCAGGTAGTCCCACCTAATCGAATCAAAAGCATACATGTAAAAATGGGGGTAACATGCCAGGCAAGATGGTATTTTCCTGCAGGGAGGCTGGTGGAAGGAGGAGACAGAAGTCAGTCAGGCAGTTCTCAACGTGAAGACGTGCCTAGTTACTCCAAGGCTCTTCCCTCTAATCACAGTGATTTTATTTTATTAAGTTGGCAGGATTGAATTATGCACTCACTCATTCATCCATCAAATGCCTTATTCGCATTTTCCCACTCACACAGCCACAAAAGCACACACCCCTCAAACGAAGAAGCGCTTTCACTCATAAAATAACGTGGCTTGTTGGATCTGGGAATGCTTGTTCAGTTATCTAGTATGTCATTCCCTTTGGGACACCCAATGACCATTGTGAAAAAGCGCATCTTTGATGCAAGTAGCGGCTAAACATGATGTCAGATGGGCCTCTAGCAGTACCTGGGATAGATGTGTCACCAGTAAGGATGGTATTTGAGTAGTGCGTGGTTGCAGAATCACCAGAGCACTGAGTGGAGAAGTGAATCCCGCCACACACACTCCCATCAAGAGATCTACACAGTCAGGGAGGCAAGGTCCGAGGATATCAGTTCTCTGTTAGGGCAAATCTCAGTTTTCAGCGTTGGGATCCATAGAAGTTTAAAGCTTGTTTGTAGGAGCCTACTTCTGTTTCAGCCAAGTGCTTGAACCCAGGTTGATTCTGTAGATAGATCTGTGTGTTGACTGCATTTGACGCCGACTGCGTTATATGTAATGTGTGTGTGTGTGTGTGTGTGTGTGTGTGTGTGTGTGTGTGTGTGTATGTATGTATGTATATATGTATGTGCATATATATATTATACCGTCCCGCCCAGTGCTGTGCCAATCTCAACATGGCGGGTGCAGGACTCGTGAAGGCGGCTTCACAATATATTCAAATTTCCGTAGTTGTCAAGCACTCCCACAGAGTAAAATAATTTGTCCAAAATTTGTATAATTTATGTACAAATCGGCCAACAAAAAAACAGACGCGTTGAATAATCCTTATGCAGTCTGTGGAGTCACTCACATAAGAACTAAGATTTTCTACAAATGGGAACAGAAAATGATCAATGAAAACAGACACATTCTCTAATAGGCTTCCTTTGGAGGAAACTATCGGCCGCTCTGGTGGAGCTTTGTCATTCCAGTGGATTTTCGGTTTATGATCAAATGTAGGAATGGGGGGCTATTCCACTTTCAAAAAGTGATATTCCTCATCTGTTATGATTCCTCTTTCCTCCAGAGCGATATTCCCGTCTTTGTCCGAAGACCTAATCTGTATAGAGGCATCATTCTTGAGTGACAAGATAGCTTTCCACTGTTCCTTACTTCACGAGTCCTGCTTGTTGAGAGCAGGACGGTTTATAAGGAGCTGATTGCATGCTGTCAGCTCCGCGTGCTCATTATCTCTAAGGAGAGCGAGCTCTGTAGTTCCATAATTGGAGTGGGACGACAATCTCGAGCCCTCAGGGACGCTCTGAGAACCTAGTCCGAGGTCTTCGTTACGGAGAACGGACAATGGCGGTGAGTGCCAGTTCCCCTGATCTTTCTACATTTACCTTGGTGGGAAGGAGTGAGGTTTCGAGCACGATATGGGCTGAGAGACAGTTGTTGAAGTGGAAGAGTATTGGTCAGGCCAGCTATAGAAAGTATGTTTTTTGACGCAGAACGCGTAGAAGCAGCAGCTGTGGTGTTTGGACGTACACCACGAGAGGAAGTGATGGGAAGCCACATCATTGCAGCGATATTTGGAGATTGAGCTGGTGCCACTTGGACTGGGTGTCTATACGGTGCCTGCCTGTGAGAATCCAGATGCCCAGTTATTACAAGAAGGGGCTGAATTTACTACAGCCTCGGCGTTAGGAATTATCAACATTTTGATAAAATACACTTCATTGCAGCGATATTTGGAGATTGAGCGGGTGCCACTTGGACTGGGTCTCTATACGGTGCCTGCCTGTGAGAATCCGGATGCCCAGTTATTACAAGAAGGGGCTGAATTTACTACATCCTCGGCATTAGGAATTATCAACATTTTTGATAAAATACACCATTCGCGATAGGGCCAAGTTGTTGGAGGAGATTTAGAAATTGGAGTAGATAATAGCTCTTGATCACGAGGCTACGCAAACAGAGGATTTAAGGCAGCAAATGTAAACATGTTTGATTGCTTATGAAACCCAATCAAGCAGTGGAAACAAAGCAAGTTTGTGAGACCTGAGCGTGATTATGAGCAGGGTCGAGTGTTAACATTTGCAAGAAAATTCGATATACCAAGGAAAAAGCTTAATTTGATGGAGGAGAAACCAACAGGAGTTACCCAGTAAAGGCACCTCAGAATCTAAGGTTGAATCAGACCGCTCGGAGGGGGAAAACGGAAGAGAAGCAATTGCCCCAAATAGAGGTGCAGGTGAATATCAACTAATCCGAGAAATCAGCATTATAAATTATACCGATTCTGGATAAAATATTTTACTCTGAGAGTGCTTGACGACTATGGAAACTTGTAGTATGTTTAGGTACTTTCGTGCAAGTGCATCAAAAAACTAAAAGTGCAGTTACATTTGCCTCGGTCCGCTTTATAACCTTCCCAACTATAAAAGCTTGCGTGTAGCTAGAATACTAAATACACTCTTCATTACGATCAATGCCCGATCCTCATAATTATAGGTATGTCATGTTGTGTGTGTGTGTGCATATGTATGTATGTATGTGTGTGTGTGTGTGTGTGTGTGTGTGTGTGTGTATGTATATATATATATATATATATATATATATATAAATTTTTCCCCCAAAACTGTGTCCTGCAGCTTAGCCGAGTAATAAGTGCAGCCACGTTTCTAATGTAATTGTTGTGTGAATTTCACACAGTGTAACACTTACTTTTTCATTTCCATCCACACATCCACAAAGGTCAGGTCTACAACAGTCTACAGAAAATAAGAAAATGATCACCTGATGCTGAAGTGATGATGCACCACCTGGTCCTATTTTCCAGCTCCCCATGCACATTCGACTTGTATGCAGAAGCAGAAAACAAAAAAGGTGGTGCACCGCCACACAAGTGCACATGTAATGTAAATTGAAAGAAAAGTCCAGTGCTCCAATAATGCAGAAGAATATTTCTTTCTTTTTAATATTTCTTTACAAGTCCAGTGCTTTGTATTTTCAAACTCCGTAAATGAGGTACGTAAGACAATGGATGGACAGACTTCAAACTCCGTAAATGAGGTATGTATGACAATGGATGGACAGCCAATGCGTTTCGCCCACTGTCTGGCCTTCTTCAGGGCTGTAATGTAACATGAGAACAATATGTACAATATACACTACATAACAAGAGCCCATTTGGGTACAGAAAAAACATGATTCAAAATGGAAAGGTCCACTGGAGAGAATATTGCGTACCAACACAAATGAAAAAGCACAGTGAAACCGAATAAGAATATGCAAAGGTCTTAAGTTGCATGCTGATGATAAATTAACACATATATACTTTGTCTTTGTGAATTATCAGGTACTTATAGGGACAGGTGCGTTGTCTATGAGCTTGCTGAAAATTGTCTTTGTGTTAGCGTGTTGTTTTTAAGGCTCTTGCGCACTCCCTAACCAGGGTATGATGTCACACTTTAAAGATAATCGAGAATAATTGGCCAGGAATCTCTTTACAACCCAAACCAGTATCACCACTACTGAAATACCAACACCAAAGACCGACAGTTTGAAAGTGAAATTTCAAAATTTGGAAAAACTTAAGAAACAAGAATTGGCAAGGTGGTGGGACGGGGTCACTTTACAGAAATATCTAGACAACAACAAGATACCTAGATGTCTCAGGATTTTGATCTTTCCCACATATGAGGATTTAGATGAGGAATCCCTTAAAGATTGGGAGGCTAACTTGCAAAATGCATCTTTTAACATGATGCGCATATTGATTAAGCACACTGACAAAAATGTCACCAAGCTTAAGGGTGACATAGAGGTACTAGAAAAAGAGATCGATGAAATCACCCTAAATGATCTGGTTAAGAAAAATTATGAAATTTTGGGCAGAATAATTGATGATTATCAAATGTACCTGAGGGATAAAAAAAACTACGTAAAGTCAAACGTGATGATTTGGATTACAAACTGGGTCGAATTTACACCTTTGCCCGCAAATATGATAATGTGAAAACCTCCACATTTGTAACACCTAGGGCTGGAGACCTGGCTAATACGGATCCGTCTAGTGGTAGTTCAATATCCTCAATTGATAGCTGTACCTCAAAAGATAGTTGCTCTTCCAAACAGATTTCTTGTGATGCCTCCAATTTTTTTAGTGGAAATGGAGCGACTACATCTAGGCACAAAAACAATTCGAAAAGAAACAAGACCAGAAGGGGTGGGAAACGATGGAAACAAAGATATGGGAAAATCAGGGGTTCGAACCAGGTCCAAGAAGATGATAAATTAATACATATATACTTTGTTTTTGTGAATTATCAGGTACTTATAGGGACAGATGCGTTGTCTATGAGCTTGCTGCAAATTGTCTTTGTGTTAGCGTGTTGTATGCTGTAGCAGCCCTGCCAATACATAACATTCTGTACAAAACTCTGACCATTCTCACCAGTTTTATAAATTTAAAGATGTTTTAACATTTCAACAAAAAACTAATTCCTTAGTTATGTTTGGCCTGCTTTTACTTTTTTTTTTTTTTTTTTTAAGTTTCAAGAGCATAAGGAATTGCAATTTACAATCATATTGTCCGAGTTGACGTGACATTTGTCTGGTGTCCTCTGTAGGAAAAGGTATTTCATGTTTTGTCGTGCACATGAGGCTATAACCCCTACCAGTTAAGTCAAACCGCTTAATAGATCACGTAAAAAATAGCTGGAACTGTTGCCTTTGCTCCTGGTATTACTATTGGTGCTGACCTTGCTGTGAGGGCAACAGAGTGCTATACGTAATATCCGGCAGTATCGGATGAATAAATACACTGTTCTTTGAATCCATAGCCTTTCCCATTACGTTGAGGATCGTCTGCCTTGCAGGGTAAATGTAATGGTGGGCGTTTGTCATTAACGTTTGAACAACCAGGCTTGAAACCAGCAAAGTTGTAAATGCAGCTCCAGTTCAAATTCCGAGCCCGCGCCCCACTTCTCAAGTGACCACAACGCCTTGCTGCAGCAGTAGTGACCTCACACCCCTTGGGCCTCAGACGGCACTTTGCCCCACGCTTTGCCCCCAAAAGTATTTTATTCACTACGGACTCGCTTTGGAAAAGGGAGGTAATGTAAACATACTATAACCGGGGTTTAGCGCCCCGCTTACATTCTGCAGAGTCCCCTGAGAATAAAGGCCCCTGAGTATGAACACCGGTGCCAGGGCTAACGGGCGACAACCAAGGGTGGTAGATGTTTCCTCCGTCTGCCCCTTATTGACATCCACTTACATGCTCCAAGCTTGCATGCATTTTAGCCCACAGAAAGGTCAAGCTATGTTTGAATTGAGAAAGAAAGTGTGGACATGCTTTCTTGGCCTCCTACGTATTTGTTTTTTACAACAACAGGACATTCCTTTTCTGTCGCTGCTGACGGTCCAATGTGTTAGTAATGATCGCAATGTCATAGGTCACTGAAAGTTTATTTCTAGCCTACATTACTGTTGCTACTGTATTCCTGTAACCATGTATGAAAATTGTATCGAAGCCTCACATCTCTGCTGTATGATGTATCATACGCCAGTGTTTGTTTGAAAATGGAGAAATAAAGTTTTTAAAAAAAGTAAAAGACATGCTTTCTAAGTAGTACTTCGAGATGTTCTCTCCTGCCGCTGATTATTTTTTTTCCCGTTTCTTATAATTTTCAGGTGTGTCTGCAGAAGAGGATATTGTTGAAACGCCTGCCATGGCTCATGACGAGCACACTCACCAAGAGATTAAGGGCCACAAAACACTGGCCACCCCGGCTGTGCGGCGACTCGCCATGGAGAACAATGTGGGTTGGTAGATTGAACAGGCCTGATGCCTAGAACTCTGACCCTGTCACCTGTTCCTTTTCCACAGAGAGCTAGACTGCATGTGGAAGGACATTGTAGCGCGGTGTGAGGGAATGGCGCCTCCTTGTAGAGGACCGACAATGGATAACCATGATGATGAATAGGTGCTGGCCAGTCAATACTGGTCTTTCATTGTTGAAAGTGGACCTGTTTCAATGGACGAAGAATTATTGCCTCAGAAAAAGTCATTACTCAGCCCTAAGCGTTTCTGTGGTCACTGGAGGCCTGGGCAGCAGCTCTGCCAGTGTTTGAAGAGACCCCTAGTTACAGGAAGGCACCAGGCAGTCAGCTGCGGAATGTCGTTCGAGCTGCTCATTACATTTTTGTTCTCTCTGCTGGAAGCTCATTTACAAGACCTTTAAAACGGGTGTTTTGCTTGAGGCTAAACGCCAGACAGTGGCCATTTAAAAAAAAAAAAAAAATCTCCACTACTTTAAGGAGTTCACAGTCTGAAATAGGTTTTTAACTGTTTAAACCTTCCGTGCCTTGCCTATCTCGTGCTCAGCATGATGATGTTTTTGGGTCCGGAGGTGCGCATTTAGACCAGAATGCAAATTCTCTCAAAGATTGTTCCATGCTAATTCAATTGTGCTTACTCAGCAACATGGGCCATTGTAAGTAGTTTGGAAGGTTGAAAAATAAACTGAATCAATCAGATAGTTCCCAAAAGTGCAGTGGGGGCGATAGCAAAAAAGGCGAATATGTGGAATATTTGTATTTTCATATTTAAGAAGACTCTTTTTGTCCGAATTTATATCATTATTTGTAAAAATAGAAATGTCCTCAACAAGGAAGTAACAATAATTGAATTTCAAGATGTATGTATTAGATGTGCAAAATAAAAACAATTTAACTCAGGATATGTATGTGGTTAAAAAGTTGAAGTTCTGCGACAGCCGTAACAGTTATTGTAACATCCCCCAGTTAGCCACTTGACCTACTTCGCATGCCATTACAAAGGTATCAGGCTAAAATGAGTAGTCCTTTGAATTCGTTTTGTTGCATTTACACTGGCTTTGACTTTTTACATTTCTCCCCTGCATTGTAGCCATTACAAAGTTTGAAATTGAAGGGTCTGCTGTAATAAAAAAAAGTTATTCACGCTTGTGCAATATTATGCACTCTAAGACCTTACCCCCATCCATTTAAGATGACTTGGGCCCAACTCTCGGTTTCAATGTAGTGAAGACATTCCTGGCGCATAACTGGTTGTTCAGAAACCAAGGATGGGAGATGCATTTAAGAGAGGGACATGTATATATAGTTGAATTAACTATTGGTATGCTTGCCTCAGTGCCCACTTTAATGGTCGAGTAGGACACCGTATATGGCAATACCTATGGAAATGATTTTATGTTCCATTACTTTCTTTCAAGAATTTTGAGATGGTGGTTCATGGTTTCATTTCTCTAGACCGAATGACCTCAGTGCATTATGTCTGCTTGAGCGTTGTGTATAAAATTCAGGTGTGCTAGAATAACGTTGCATGTCTGATTTTTGCCACCATCTTATTACAGTGCCTCCTCTGATCAGAAACAGTGATCGTGATTCAGAGGCAAAATAATATATTGCTAGCCGGAGGCCTCCTCATGCATAGAAAAAATACATTTAGGGACATTTCCTCAATAATTTGGCAGCACCATTATCGGGTACCCTAAGATTGATGCCTTACCTCATCATACAGAAGCACCTTCTCTCCCTCTGTTGAAAGTTGAATACAGTTTGAAACGGTGGTGACCATTTCTGATTGTGCAGTTATCTTGGTTTGCGTAACTAGATGATAGAAGCACTAGATGCACCATCTTTTCTAAAATTTAGAACATTACAGGGTTTATGTGAACCCCTTAAAGCGCTGAGTATTTGCCACTGACAGCCCTAATTTCTGGTACAGATTGCTCCCCTTTGTTAGCACTTAACACTTTCACTTACTTCAAAGCAGCATTTAAAAGCGAACGAGTTCCCCAGGACGTATAAGGTGTCGTGATTTCTCATTCTGTCTGGACTAATCTGACTTTTATAGAAGATTCTGAAGTCCTGCCTTCATAACAAGTTGATTCGAATATATTGTAATAGGTGAGGATTGTGTCTGCTTCCTTCTGATTGACTTTGGCATCGTGTTTATATTTTTCAGATCAAGCTTAGTGAAATTGTGGCAACTGGAAAAGATGGCCGAATCCTCAAAGAAGACATCTTGAACTTCATAGCCAAACAGACTGGCGCCATTTTACCTCCATCTCCTCAGGCGGAGATCATCCCTCCTGCACCAAAGTCAGACATCGTTCCTGCAGTAACAAAGGGAAAGGTGCCTGTTATCTCCATGCCCCTATCCAGACCTGTCCAAGTCACAGAGAAAGACCGAACTGAGCCCTTAAAAGGTAAATATTATTTATCTACTCTTACTACTCTTAATAAATAACAGGGCTCATAATAGTGTTTATAATTTAATTCTGTTTCAGCGTGACATACGTTTGAGTGAATAAACAGATAAAAAATGTTAAAAAATAGCATTACTGTTGATAGCCACTGCATAATTTAGTCTGTTCTGACCTCAAATAGCTTCACACCGGATTAGGGATTATATGCTTTTAAAATTTCTATCTGTTTTGAGCATTATTTTGTCAGGATTAACTGCCCACCCAAATGTTAACAGGGAAGCCTTAAACCATAAAAATGTTTTCCATTTACCATGTAGAGGATTACATAACCGCAAAATAGTTTACACAACTACATCACCGCTACAGTAATTTAAACTTTTTTTCTGTTGTTCCCTTTTCGTCCTTAAATACAGTAAAAGCATGGTGTTTTGATTAGGGTGTCTTATTTAATCAAAACTAATTCCCGAACATCAAGGACTAATGTATCCTATGTTGCTGCATTGGGTGTAGCATATTTTATCGGGTGTCTGCAGTGCTTGCCATGAACTATTTTCTGTTCCAATTGAACTTCTAAATCTATGGGACAGCCACAAAGATCAGAGCCAGGTCATGCTATGTGCATGAGAAACACGAGGTACGAGCAAGCTGTCTGTGATACCAAGACCAGCTTCAATCTGGCCGCTTTCTTTCATCTTCCTAACATTTAACTTTAATGACTATTTAATTTTACAGCACACTGGGGCCTCTTTAAAGGTAGGTAGCTCACGCTCAGTAACAACCTACATGCTCTAATTCTGCCACAGAGATTATTTTAACCAATCTCATGTATTGTTTACTGCACCTACTAACCTTTCTATTCAGGCCATACCTTAGCAAAGACGAGGACATTAATCCCTCTTTGGTCCTTTAAAAGGGGCCTGCATCAAAAAGCGTTGGCAAAGCCAATCTGTCTTACATGTGAGTCCTATTGGCTTTGTCAGAGGTTTGTGGCCACGCTGCACAACATCACTGATCACATTTTGTTTTTGTTACCGATCCTGGTAGGATCAGTAACTAACAATAAAACAAAAATGTGCAAAAGTGTTTTTTAATATTTTTAAAGCAGATAGGCCTGAGCTGAAACAACAGGAGATGAAACCGAGGGAGTCAAAGCAACACAGGGGATGGCGGGGGAACAAAGAAGCAGTATGGGGGGGCGATAGGACACTGAAGAAACAAGGGATGGGCAGTGAATCTGGAAACAACATGGGACACTGATGCAACATTGGGGACAGCATGAGAGTATGGAAGCAACACCATACACTACAGATTACTCAATTAGCAATCTGACTTATTCAATTATACACACTCTCATTTGAGGTAAAGTAGCAGTGATTCCTTCAGTCTCTAAGTAATGTATACTGTATGTGGCATAGTGCCCAATAGCACACACCCACGCTTTGGAAATGAGGACTGAATAATTCACATTGCTAATTTGATTGTGATTACATTTTTAAAATATATTGTCCCTAAAGAGGTAAGCAACATGGTAGTCATGAAACATGTTTTTTTTTAATGTGATACCATGACCTGAATAAATGAAGTGAATTTCTTCAAAAATATCAGTTTCGTAAGCCCTCGTTCATGCCATTGAATGTAACTGATTACGAGGTTGTTGCATGCGTATTGATAGAGGGTATGTTTTTTCCGTTGGTAGAAATTGATGAAGTTCCTTATTGTGATAGCAGATATTTCAACCCCTCAGAGATGGTGGGAGATGGGCTTTGCTAAATTCTTCCTTGTTGTCTGCTTCAGCCACGTCAAAAACCTCTTTGTCCTCGAGCTTCCAACTCATGCCTCTTTTGTTGGCGAATGGGTGACAGACGTCTTTGCAGGTGGCCATAGATAACTTTGAAAAAGTGAATGCTGTTTCTGAATTACATTTGTCTCTAATTTTCCAGAGGAAATCTCCCTTCTCACCACACAAATATCTTGATGAAAGTGTTTACATCTTTAGCAAATGAAGCATTCAAACCAGGGGACCCCCACTGTATCACTACTGGAACCCAGCGACCCCTACTGAATCATTATTGGAATCTGGAGACTCCCCACAGAATCATTACTGGAAGGTGGGGACCCCGGCCTAACCATTGTCAATGAGTTGAACTGCAAAACAATATACATAAAACATAGAAGTAAGCATTCGTCAAACACATACACATGACAACACATTTGATTTAATTTTCAAACAAATATAAATGAATAAAAAATGAAAAACTATTTTTAATGAGAAGGTTGGAGCTTTTATAAATTAAATTGAAGCCACACATCGCCATACTTTATTCTGTTTGATGCACCTGCACTGCTCCCACGAATCAATCTGAGGATGCTAATTTAATTTTTAGCCTCCAATTTCAAGTTCCCTAACATTCACAGTACGTTTTAAAATGTTCAGTTGTACATTTATCCACTTTATTTAAATACGCTTTTTTAATCTGTTAATATTATTTAATTTTCTAAGTAGTAGCAGACCCCCCGCCCTGAGGATGCTTCGCGGACCCTTGAGGTCCCCGGGCCACAGGTTGGGAACCACTGATTCAAATTACTCCCTCCTCGGAGATGGAAAGGGCTATTGGTCAAGATATTTTTTTATTACCTCAAAGAAGGAGGCTTAAGATCGATTCTAGCCCTTGGGCTACGAAATTAGTATCTCAAGAAAGTGGAGTTTAAAATGTTGACAACAAGAGCTCCAAGATTTGCAATAAGTCCCCAATATTTGTGATTTGTTGCAGACTTGCCTTTTGAATTTGTCTCAGGCCCCAAAGTCTTCACCAAACTGGCAGTCACAGTAAAAACCTGTTTGCATGGTAAGGCCTGCTTTGTGTTTTTCTACTTTACAATTAGCTAGCCAGAGCTTCTTCTCCAGTGCAATAGCAAAGAAGCTTTTCAGCTACAAACATAGAGTTACATGAGCTTAGGTAACCATTTAACAAGATAAAATCATGTCTTTATCCATGCGAGCACCATCAGTTTATAGGAGTAAGTCTAGAGACAATCCAGCTTTGATCATTTTTGGCTCAGCAGAAAATGCTTTGTGTGTATTCCTACCACAAGTGAGGAATGCTGTGGTCTAGATTTTGATTCACAACACTATGCTCGATTGTTTAACCTGAACAAACAAGACTGAATAGATTCAGCTCAACCCTGCATGAAAACAATCAAGCTTTGGGGCTGGGCTGTAGATGGTGGAATTGGTCTGTCAGTGGCTCATGTGGTAGGGAAGATAAACTATACTACTGCACCAGTCAATAAATGGTGTTCCAGCATAAAGTGGCAGGCCAACAGTTAATCTCTTTGAACGCACAGCGATCAATCTGTTTTTAACCAAGGAAATGCAGCCTCGTTTTTCACTGGAATTCCCCAAGAGGGACCTTTGGGTGCAATCTGTTTGTACCCTGGACATTTCCTTTGCATATGCATTTCTGTCAGCCCCTCTCCTTCATACGTTAATCAGAAAGATCTGCTTCTACTTTCTGATCACCACAGATTGGGTGAGATTACCTTTGTACCCCGGCATTCCACACTGAAGGTGCACTCCTCCACATTCCATTGTTCGTGAAATATCTTCTGAATCAAAACACCTGTTGTTCAGCTCAAACTTTCTGACGCTAAATTTGCATGACTTGACTTGAAAGGCTAGGCTTTTTACATGTTTTTTGCAGAGGTGATTATGGTATTGCTGACTGCAAGGTGCCCTTCTACCAGGGTTGTTTATTCGAACAGGTCTGTAATATTTGTGATGTTGTGCTTCAGCCACTTCACTTCAAAAAGAGACAAATCAAATACTTCAGTATTCAGACCCCTTAGTAGAGAAGGGGTGGCACATAAACTCTGTAAATGGCTGTTTGGCAACAATTCCGGATGTGGCAAAAGATATTCCATCAACTCCCCTTTTTGTCCTCCCCCTTGGTATTTAAGCCTATTTCTTCAATTATTTATGGGTCCTCTACTTGAATAATTGCATTCCTTTTCACTTAAAATGTTTTCTTGTAAATTGGCCTTCCTGTAAGAAACGACTTGTGTTAGAAGGGTCAATGAGTCCTTCCAGATTATGCACCACATAAGTGCTAATGAACAACTATCATAATTTAGCTTTTCCTGCCGTGATAAAGTTATGCTCAGAGTTCACCTTCCTTCTGAAAGGTTTATTCAGAACTCCATGCTAACCAGGTGGTTTCTCTACCTTTTATTCTTTCCTCCTCTTCCTCAACCATCCAAGGTGGAATCTAAAAGGGCTGATGGCCTTTAAAACTCTTTAAGAGTAAACAACAACTTATTTTTTTATCGACTTGGAAACATTTGAAATATATATTGCTGACTTGTAACACTTGTACATGTTAGCTGCCAAGTGTCAAACAGGCTTGTTTGTGCTCATATATGCAGTGTTCCACTTCAGATGGTCTTAGAGGAGTCTGGTTGATTCCCCTCTGCGTTCTTTCACCAAGCCTTAGTGTTTGGAGATTGATGAAAAAGATTCTGCTCAAATAAGCAGAAAAGTACTTCAATCTTTCTTTTTTAGATTGTGATGTTTATCTCAGCTCTCAGTGTCCTGCAGGCTTTTCATTGCTTATTTCATTTTTATGGTTAATCTGAATGATTTGCTTTGAAAGAAGCTGGTGGGCTACAAATCATACCTTTACTTAATTCAGTTTCTATTATGTGTGGACCAGGCCAAAAGAGCTGCAGAGCGCTTTACAAAAAGAATGGAAAGATAAGTCTAGTGGGCTGGGACGATGGATGAAACTGTGTAAAATTAAAACATGAGGGCTATGGTGAAAGACATAAGCAGCAAAAACCCAGAAGTCATATGGACTTTTAAAGACCAGATATCTACGTAAAGTACCGTGAGAGAACACAAATGTAGCAGATTATTACATTTTATTGTGGCATAAGGAAGGAAGGCAGAAGGGGCACAAGGTGTGTAAATACAGCCGTAATACAGACTCAAAGCAATATTAGGTAATTGAGCAGAGGTGGCAGGTTAATTTGAGTCGTTTTAGAAGTCTTAAAGGTCACTAGTGAGGAAGTCTGGAACTGTGTATAGGCGAAAGTTTCAAGATCTTTAGGGAAAAGCTCAGAAGGCTCCCTCTTGTTGCAGGGCTGTCATTTTCGGCATCTTTGAAAAGCACATTCTTTAAACCAAAATAAAGGTCTGTTCAAGGGACTGTACTGTTAAAAAGATGGGTGCAGTGGATATTTATATTTTTTTGCCATTTCTAGTTCATTATATTCCTTACTCCCTTTCTGCTCTATTTATTTTGCATAGCGCTCTGTGCAGTTGTTTCAAAGCTCTAATAAGGTTGGGACGGTTGGTCACTGTTGATAAAGTATGAACAGATGCAGTAAATTATTTTTCAAATCAAGCAACCAGATAATGAAGGCGTAGTCTAAAACATGTTGAGGTGTGTTGTCACCAAATGACTTCATGAAAGAAGTAGGTTTATTATCCTTTTCTGAATATTAGGAAATCGTTTTCTGTCTAAGGTCTGGGAACCCAAAGGGTAGGACCATTCTAGTAATTAATTAATCTTTATTTGAACCGTTTCAGTTTGACAGGTTGGATGACCAATAAATAGGTCAAGGGAAGCTCGGCCTAAAGCACCTGTTCAGCTACTACTTCCGGATTCCTGGTTCGGTGGACTGTAGCTCTCCTGCACTGGGCTCCGTGGAAGAGCCTCACCATTGGTAGCTACAGCTGCACATGTCCAGGATTAGCCATAAAAACATAATTATGAGCCTTTTCAAACCTGCCAAAATTCCTAGCTTGAATAGTGGTGTAGGTGACTTTACAGATGATCTGAAATAATGCCACCTTAAGGCAATTGCAATGTGTTGTGGTGACTCAAAGGGGACAAATACACCTAAGGAAGCAAATATGTTGAAAATGCTTTTGACAAAAGTGTTGGCTTGAAAGTTAAGTCTAATATCTGCTGTCATAACGGAGCAACATATACTCCTCTAAGGGCATAGTAGAAGCCTCAAATGCCTGCAACATATGTGTTCAAACCTAAGACACAAACATGCTGATGCCATGAAAACTGGCTAATGCTCATTCCTAGGCCAAGCTGCGATTAAAGCCTGTGAAATCAACATTGCACTCGTGATGACTCAGACTACTGCTCTCAAAGAACATCAAAGATAGCCAAGCGAGCCGGAGATCATAACAGTGTGGTTCAAAAAAAATAAATTGCCTGTCATAAATAGTTGGCACTCATACTCGATATGTTTCATACTTTTTTCTTTGTTTGATGATGGAAGCTAGACGAGTTTGGAGAGGGGAGGGAGTAGAATGTAAGCCAGAATGGAAGGGATTTGATGAGTCACAGGTAGGGAGGGGGGTGTGTGTGTGTGTGTGTGTGTGTGTGTGTTCGTGTGTGTTCGTGTGTGTGTGTGTGTGTGTTCGTGTGTGTGTGTTCCAATCTTTTTGAAATTAGTGCTTATCTGTGATTATTTAAAAGCCTAACCTCGAAAATAGATAAAAAGAAAAATGTTTTACTGTGTTTACAAAATATTTCGTTTTTTGCAATTATTCTTATAAAGCAGTAATGCGTGTTAATATGCCCGTTAGACTTATGTTAAACAGTTGTAAGCATGGTATGTCTGTGGATTGGACTTTCACTCACACTCTCATCTTATTACCCTCTCTCCCATCTCATTACCTCTCACATGTACTCTATCAGAACTATGTATGATTAATATGAGTAAGTAAGAGTGCTGTATTCAAATGTGTTAATATACCAATTCCTAGACACAGTAGGGTGTCATACACCTGCTTCTTATGACATTGTAGTGGTGGTGAACCCTGCTAACCTCATAATACCTTGTGAATCTTTTAAAAGTTCGAATAACACCAGAATAATTAGTAGCCCTGTATTCTAAGCCACCTGAAACTTAATGCTTTAATAATGTTCGCTACTGCTTTTCTGCACACTTTGCTTGACTAAATTAAGGTGGTGCTACTGTTCTCTGGACATTCATAACTTTCAAATATACCCATGGCAGATGTCTCACTTAAATCATTCCTTATCTTTTAACAGACATCACTATGTATTGTGTGACTTACATTTTCGCTGTTAACATTGTAACAGTAGGCTCAAAAGCCCCTGCAGTAAAGCGCATTTGGGTAAAAAGCCAGGTTTAGCCGAAGGTATCCCACATAACAGGATACCTTGCAGCTATTAATGTTGTTGGCATGTGGAAAGACTTGTCTTGTTTTCACCTCTATCTTAAGTTCATGGTGACATTACCCTTTTGACAGCTGCCTGTTACACCATGAATGTTTAAATCCTAGGATGTTTGGCAGGTGACCTGCTATCAATACTGTTGTGTTTGAAAAGGGGGCTGATGTGTCAAAGGGTTTTACCCATTCTGTGGTTAAATGTGATGGTAGATATTGGCCAAGATCCATACAAGGCAGTCATTTCACCAGTCAGTAGAAGTATTAATAACAGCCAGAAAATCAAATATGATTTTAGTATTTCCAGGTTCTCTACAAGTCATTGCTCGCACCTAAAATTTGCTTCTAAACCCTGCCCCTTTAATCCAAGCGCAAAAAGCTGGAAGAAACTAAAGGCAGACAGGATATTTCTGTGACAGCCCTAAACAACAAAACAGTAGCAGATTATCCTAGACCAGTCTTTCTTGCTGCTAAATGTGTAACAAAGTTTCATTGTGTTGGCCCCTTCAGAAAGAAATAAAAATGAGTCCTTCTCTCCCACTTTCCTTTCTTTAAATGCCATATTAATATGTGGTTGTGCAGGTGTTATCAGTGGGGACACTTAGGAGGGCTGTTTCCCTTTTAGTTGAATTTTATCAGCTATTATAGCTTTAAACCTAAAGCAGGATAGCTTAGCCACATGCAAACATGATGGATGATTGGCTGAAACATTTTGTGTGCATATTTTAGGCTTCCATAAGGCAATGGTCAAGACAATGAGTGCTGCTTTGAAGATTCCACATTTTGGTTATTGTGATGAGATTGACTTGTCGCAGCTGGTCCAGCTAAGAAATGAACTGAAACCTGTGGCGGAAACCCGTGGCATTAAACTCTCTTTTATGCCATTCTTTATAAAGGTGAGTGCATCCCTGTGCCAGTAATACACACCACGGTTTGCCAAATGTGCTAAGACATTTTCAGTTTCTCCCCTCGCATTACTTCACCCACCTGCTTTCGCAGAACATCCTTTTCTCCGTCTTGTTGGGAATAGGAATTTGAGATTCAAACTGGTGAAAATTAGTGCTGATTGTCACTTTAGTGATAACTCCTTCCCTTCCATAGCATGTAGTGAATGGACATGACTTGGAGTATTTGTTCCTCCAGGGTTCATTATTTGAGTAACATTAGCATGGAAAATAGGAACATATTAGTAACAGTGCTGCTGTAGGCTAAACTCTGGTATTGAGAGCAGTATAAAATACGTTATTAGGAAGTGTCGGAAACAGTGCATTTACCCCTTTGTTCTATTCAAACCAAACTTTGGCACAGTAAAATTGCATTCAGTAAATGCGGATATCACATGGTGTGGTATTCCCTCACCATTGGGAGTTCTGTATCGCAGAGTGGAGAATAATGTGGTAATGACAAATCACTTCCATTGCTCCGAGATGCAGAACTCAACAGTGGTGGCCGGCAGCTTTATGAGGGAGGGGGTGGGCGGAAAGTACACACGCTCACACACACTCATTCTTTCACACGCAGACACGCACGCACATCCATTAACAACACTCATAACATGCAAACATGCACGCACGCACCAAACATTCATTTTAAAACATCACACACACTCATTCTTTTACACACACACGCACATCCATTAACACTCCTAACATTCAAACATGCAACCACGCACCAAACATTCATTTTCACACACTCATTGTTTCACACACACACATCCATTAACAACACTCATAACATTCAAACATGCACGCACGCACCAAACATTCATTTTAAAACATCACACACACACACACACACACACTTACCTTCAGCCTCGAGGTCCCAGGAGTTGAAGGCAGCAGTCCCAGCCTTGTCACAGAGTGGGATGGGGTCAGTGAGACTGCTGACCCCACCCCACTCTGTGACAAAGTGTCACTGATTGACACTCGCCCTGGGCGCTTCAGGGCTTAAACCTGAAGCACCCAGGTCGAAGTCATTGGGTGACGCTTTCCTCGTCACCCAGGGGAGGGCCTCGAGGCACCTTTGCTGATGCGCATGTCTGCTCCTGGCTGCCTGACCTGAACATGAAGAGTGTCTGTCAGACTGACCTTTGTTCAGCCTGACAGACACTCTACATGCGGGGGCAAAAGGTGCGGGGGCGTGGCCACTCCGCCCTAAAGGACGGGCTGCACCTGGAACTCAAACCATTAGTATTTTCCCCTACACAAATTTAGCTAGGTTTTAAAATGAAGTTTGCACCCAGATTTGGTTTACAAATTTGAAATGAGGGATCCTGTATACCAGATTTATGTGCAAACTCCATTTGATGCACATATAAGGATTACAACCGCTCGGAGAATCGGCCTTAGAGTGCGATCTTTAAATTAGGTCTATTCAAGCCTCTCACCGTTTCTGGCTGACTAGCAAAGCGCAGAGGGGACAAGCTAAGTAGATAGTTGTGGTTGAAACTAGTGTAGAATCTTATTGCGTTTTAACTTCGGACCATGAGCTTCGCTGGCTTACGATCAGAAAGGTTAGTAGCAAAGCTGACAATTCAGTTCTTCTTACAGCTGTCTTTATGTTTAAACTGTGTTCACAGTGCCATTTAATTGGTGGGAAATGCACTTATTAAACTTTAGCGATAATTCACGCCTGCTCAGCTGTATGTGTGGAAATCTGTTGTACTTGTGTTTTGCACTACACATGACAAAAAATGTAGTAATTTCATTTTCTGTGTCCTGTTTCTAGGCAGCATCGCTGGGGCTGTTACATTACCCGGTGCTTAATTCATCGGTGGATGAAAACTGTCAGAATATCACATACAAGGTTTGTACAATAAGGAATGTATAAAGGAATGTATAAAAATAATTTGTACTGTAGCATCCTTGTGTAAATAAAGTCACTACGCATAAATTCAACTTTTGGAATTAAATGATGACATTAGTAGCCCTTTAAATATGCTGAGTTGCAACTATGAGTATATTCAACTGTTGGAATTAATTGGCGTTAGTAAACCTCTACGTATTTTATGCTGTGATGTCAGTACGAGTACATTCAACTGTTGGAATAAAATGTTTTAAGTTTCTTTACGTATTTTATACTGCTTTTTATGTGTTGGAACTCTTGATATCTAATACTAGACTAGTGGTTAAGAGCAGTATTATCCAAATAATTAATTGTAATTGCCTGTGTGCCTAGGTTATACGAGATCTGTCTATGATTACTCATATGATTCTTGCAATTTAAGACACTACCCTCAGCTTGAAAGGCTGTAATACGAGGGTAGCTATGTCCAGTTTCTGAGTCTAAGGATGATGGATCTGTCTGAATTTTCCTAATATGCAGTATGTGGATTCTTCGTGATAGTCCCTCAATAGTGAGTTTGGTGAAGTAGCAGAAGAAGCATTCAGTCACAAGTGCAAATTTGACTTTAGAAACACAACTGGTGTTGGGCGGAGTTGAGAAAGTTGAGTGATTCGTTGTTGGCCCACCTGTACTCTGCTACTCAGCAATATGACCTCTGTGCTGCTTTAGGCAACTTTTTTAGCCGATTGACTGTGGCCGTAGTGTAATCATTACGGACTAGAATAGGTGTTGATGATCTGCGTTTATTTGCGTTTGCGTTAAAAGATGTTCCTGCACCATTTGTGGTTTTAGTAAGAAAATATTCATTTGATTTATTTACTTGTTACTAAATATTACATGGATGAATACTAATTAACGGCAGTGGTCTTATGAGGCAGTGCTGTGCTATACAATTTAACATTATAAACGATGAAACAAAATACAAAACACCTTCAAAAGATTTTATCAAATTCCCAAATGTTCAGTTTCACCATAGGTGGCCAGTTGTAATAGAAATGTTGTAAATCACTGGACTATATATTTCGGCATACATAGTGCAGAGAGAATTACGTTTTTTAAATCATTCACAAATACAGTCATTTGTTTGCAAGGTATAAACTTGATAGACTTGGTACGACTTGATAGATTTTAACATCTAATCCTCTTTCTCAACCAAGGTACTGTCATTGTCCACAGTGTGGAAAATCTGCATGTTCACGGCTAAAACAAATGCTCCTTAGCAACAGTTTTCCCTTCCCACATTTCTCTAATCGGGAAAACGTACTTTCCTATAAAGTTTGCCAGAAATAAAATCATAATTTGAGATCCGAGGTGCATGCTTGATCTGCAAGTGCTCCTCTTTATGTGCTCCTGATGTCTTCCACTGATGCCAGTCTTTTCTGCTTGCTCCAGAGGCGTAAACATTTTTCACATTTTGCACTACTCAGTTTTCCACTTTAGAACGTCGTTCCCATGTTTTCACCACTGTATTCCATGCATTCATTCCCAGTTGTTTGCTTATGACATGGGCGTTCTTCTTTAAGCAACACGGTGCCTCACCAATTCAGTTTCAGGGACCTAGTGGCCTGCTCTGAACATATTGGCATAAAGCCCCTTCACCCAGACCCAGATATCCCAGTATGCGTAGATTTATTAAGGCCATTTTCTTCCAAAGCTGAATCATGCTTTTACTGTAGCATTTCTCCTGTTTCAAGTGAAGGTCCTGGGGTATTCACTTCTTCTTACCGTGAAAGGGACAGGAAAAGAGATTCCACCGGGGGAACCAGTGATCATGCTGCAATTGTTTGTCATTGACAAGCAGGAATGTTGGCTTGTCCTTAAGTTATGCATGCTGATAAGGAAACTATGGCTGTGAACTTTAGAAAAGAAGATCTGGTTTTCTGCCTCACTTTTAGAATGCATGAGAGGACAGACTCACCAAATTGATACAGATTTTATACGAGAGGAGAATTTGCCAAGAAAAGTCAAAACACTCTTCAGAACCTGTGGATAGGCCACATAACTTCCAACGAAAACGCGGAGGTTAATTTGGGTGTTAGAGAGACAAAGCAGGAACCAAGACAAGGGGAGTTAGACATCAATTATAGTTCAGGTCCTCCTGAGCATAAACTTTGGCCAGTACAACCTTCAGTTATCTTTCTTTACCCCAAGGTGAAATACAATTGTGTTACAAAGCCTAATTCTTTTACATTGTTTTTTTCAGGCTGCTCATAACATTGGACTTGCTATGGACACGCAAGGTGGTTTAATTGTACCCAATGTGAAGAATGTTCAAGCCTGCAGTATTTTTGAGATTGCTGCTGAAATAAATCGCTTGCAGACGTTGGGCTCTACTGGCCAGCTGGGTACAAAGGACCTCACTGGTGGGACATTCACTCTTTCCAACATAGGGACAGTGAGTATGGCAGTCGTGTGCGGCAGAAAAAAAATGTGCATCAAATGTAATTCCAACAAAATAGATATAGTAAAGAACATTTAGTAAACTCTGCTACGGAATGCAGTTGCAGAATCTGTTTAAAATTCGATTGTGTTTTTCAGCAGTTGTTTCACTCTTTCTTCTGAGATAGGAACTCTATCTTAACTTTGTACTTATAGCTGTTTTCTATTTGTGTGTAGGAATTAGGGGAAATGGTGAGTCTGCGCTTGCCCGTACGTGTGCTTGCTCGGACTTTGTCAGCTGCTGATCCCGGTTGCATGCACTGTGTTCAAATTGTGAATGATGGGCTTTTGTGGGCAATGTTTTTGAAGTAATCTGTTGAGTTAGGGAGATTGGCTGCTGTAAAGATGCACACAGCAAGAAGAGAAGAGGTGGGGAAGGGAAACTACAAAAATGTAAAGCAGCAGTCTTCACAAAATCAAATGGTTCAGAGCTTGGTGGGGGTGCTGGCCACATTCTGCTGAGGCTCAGAGCACCAGGTTTGTCGGTGGTGCCTGGGCAAAGCTCGAGTTGTGAGGTGTGCGGTGGATTGACAGTGTGAGCTGGCAGAACTGTTTTGGAAAGGGTGGTGTGGTTGGAGCACAGGGGGAACCTATGGCAACACTGAAGATAGTTGCAGAAAGTGACACTATGCTCTCTAACTGAGACCGTGTGGTAGGCAGAGGTCATGCTCAGCACCCAGCACCACAGCTCACCCTGGGTGCTGAGCATGACCTCTGCCTACCATACTGTCTCTGTTAGAGAGCAAACCGTCACTTTATGCAACTCTCTTCAGTGTTGGGTGCTGACTACATTTCCAGATGGCACAAATGCATACTTCTGATTGTGAAACCTCAGATTGACTTGAGTTAGAAAAAAATATGGCAGCTCAGGAGGATTTGTGGACCAGAGTGGGCTTGGTGGGATAGAGACCCACAGGGACCATATGTCAGTGGGCCTCTGAATAGGCCTTATTGCAGCCAAAGGTGGCACCTCAAAACGTTTAAGAAACATGGCAGACAAAGAAAGACCAGCCAGGGATTCCTTTCTGCCTACAGCAGGGACAACACCTGCTAGAAATGAGAGTGAAAAGAGTGAATCTGAAATAGATGTTTTGACTAGGGCCTGAAGGAAATGATAGACTCCTTAAAAAGGAAATTAAATTAAAAAAAAAACCTAAATTGAAAGCAGGGTTGGAAAAATTGAGCCCAAGGTTAGGGAGGTGGAGGCGAAAACAAGGGCTGTGGATACGGAGATGTGCAGTCTGGAGAACATAGGAGGAAGGTTGGAGAAGCAGGCAAAGAAGCATGAAAAGTTTAAAGGACTCGGATTTCAGGGCAGTAGTAATTTTGGACCATCTGGTTAGAGGCTTTGGACAAAGTGTGTGTTGAGTGGCTAGCCTGCGGGTCCTGGGATTCCCATGTGCTGAATCTAGAATAACCGTGTGGGAAGCAATGCATTCTTTATCAGCCAATACTTGTCTCTAGAGGAAAGTAGAAGTGGAGAGTTGAAGTGCAATGCGTACACACTTCCAAATCCGAGTAGCTTGCTGAGGATTCAGGCGGTGGCAACATAGTGTTAGTTTTGAGCGATCCAGATCTCTGGGAACCTATGCTTCATAATTCACCCTTTTTAAAAGGGTCTTTTCAGGCAGAAGGTAGGAGAATACTACTCTTTCCAGATTACAGCAAGTACACATAACAAGTGGGGGCAGAGAAGTCCAAGTTTTGCATGAGTAACTGATGGTCGCTGGTGTTGCAGCACCAATGTGGAACCCTCCCAAACCCAAAATATGGTGCAGCAGCAACATGCTTCATCTCGTGTAATGGTGGCAAGAGCTTTACTAGAGGGCATCGGCCTGGAGTCATGGGACTTTTTCTAATTCACTCTTTGCTTTTAGTGGTTTTGTCGTTTAAATTGCTTGGAAGTTGAGATTTCCTTTGATTCCCCCACATAGTTAAGAATGACGTGGCATAGGCATGATGGGAATTATTATTTGTTTTGATTTATTGGATAGGGTTGTGGTCCTTCCTATCTCAATGCATAATCTTCATTTTGTCCCTTTTTTTTTGCCCATTTTTTTTGCTGTGCCTTGCCCTCCATTTGTTTCCTCTGCATTCCACCTTTTTATTTTGGAGCTGAATTGGATAGGGATACCTCTGCATTATCTAATAGTTAAAAATACTGGAGCTATACGCATGCTTTATTTGTATGTTTCATGTGTTTTTGGTAGCAAGGGCATGAAAATGTACCTGTTGGTCAGCGGATCATATTTTTTTTCTAAAAGCATAAATTAAACATAAAATATCATCAAGTAGTGAAGGAAGTTAAGGCACTTTGATGAACATGTCAGGGTGCTGTCTGGAAGTACTAGAGCTCAGAGTGTTGTCAAAAATCACAGAAAACAAAAAAAAATCCCTCTAACTCTTTAATCCCTCTTGCAGCTGTCAGTGAGACGCATGAAATGCCTACTGCAAGACAAAGGTTTTTTTTTTTTCTTTCATATTAAGCCAAACTGAGTGTTCCTAGATTTTTTTTAATTTAGGTACACCCTCTAGTCTGATGCCTCTGGAATTGCACTGAGGCCATAAATGACAATTTTTGCACACTAGTTTACGTTTGGTGAATATGAAACATTCTCGGTAGACTGGAGCTCGAATAGTATGTTAGCCTTCACAAGTATATGCTGTGCTGATTATCGTACTCCACCCATAAGTGTTTAGCCATTGCTGAGCTAGAAATGCATCCATCACCTATGCATTTTTGGATGAATGGAAAAAAGGCACCATTACAACCTGTTGCTGATTGCCTGCTGGACCCTCCTGATTGCTCGTCGGTGCTTTGATTAGCAACAAAATATTTCATTTTTTGTTTTTCTTCTATGAAGGAGTACTGAGGTGGCCCCCGAGATACCCTCTCCTGCCAAGGTGGAAAAACAATGTTCGTGATGATCCCATTAAAATTGAGATAATAACGGCTGATGCATTTACTGAACAGCAATCATCAGCAGTTTAGTCACACCATAGATGGAGGCCTCCTTTTTCGTGATCACTACAAAATGCCTTCAGTGTCTATTGTTAAATGGCGGCTGGTGTCATGATGAAGAGTTGAAGCTGTGGAAGCAGCTTGGCACATCCTGCCCCTGTTGCATCGAGATATGCAGCCAAGTAGACTATCTTGGAGGCTCCTCGCAACCTGTAGTCACGTCTGTAGCTTACCTCTCCAGTATAGCTGCTCAGAATTTTCCCCTGTGCTGTTTGTAGGTCAGTACACATCAGCCATCTCACCTCATTAACAGATATTTTGGATAGAATCTTATTATCCTACCCAGCCTGATTCAGAGGGGACTGGGAATCATGAGATCCACCATTCTGTGGGTTACTTGTAATTTCTTGCTGGAAACTTGACACTGTTGCACACTTCTACGTATATTTCCAAGAGTTAAAATCAGTTTTATTTCTGGCAAAATGAGTAATAGGGTTGTCATAACACCCATCTAAGAGGTGAAGGCATACCTTTTACCTTGGAGACCCATTCAATCAATCATTTATATAGTGCACTGTTTTACCTGTGAGGGTTTCAAGGCACTGGGGTTGCTAACTACTTTATGGTGATCTGTTCATTCTAACAGCCAGGTCTTCAGTCCTTTCCTGAATTGCTTGAACGATGGGGCAGTCCTGTGGTGCAGGGCAAGGTCGTCCCAGGATTTGGCTGCCGGGTGCGAGAAGGAGCATCATCTGCTGTTGCATTGGCAGATCGGGGGTGTTTGCGAGAAAGAGGGAGGATCGTATGTATCTGGTTAGTTGGTGGAAAGTCATACATTTGTTGATGTATGCTGGTCCTTCTTCGTGCAGGGCTTTGTATGCGCGGGTCAACATCTTGAACTGGCATTTCTTCTGGATCGTGAGCCAGTGTAGCTTTTTGAGGTGGGGTGTGATGTGGGTCCATCTGGGGAGGTCGAGGATAGAGTTTTGTATAGTCTCTTCAGGAGGCACGCTGTGACTCCTATGTAGAGCTTGTTCCTATAGTCCAGCCTGCTGATAATGAGGGGCTGTGTGACGTCCTTCTGGTGTCGACTAGGAGCCACCTGAAAATCTTGCCAAGCATGCAAAGGGTGTCGAAACAGGCAGATGAGACTGCCTTTATCTGTTTCTTCATAGATATCTTGCTGCCCAAGATGATGGTGAGGTTGTAGGTGTGTGTGTGTCTGTGACAGTTGTTCTTAATCCAGTAGGCGATGTTCATCATATATCAGTGGAAATTGCTGCTGGTGGTGGAGTGGCCTCCTGACAGCGAGAGAATGAGTTGAACAACGATGCCACGCTCCTCCTGTTGCTGCCAGTCATGCACAATAACACAGTGACATTGAGGACCTGTTTCTTAAAATAAATACATTCTAAAACTGGTGACACTATCCATAGCAACCTAGTTCTTACCCGTATTGTTAACACCCTACACATTTGGGATGTTAATGAGGCCCTATGTGGTTTGCAATACTATGAATGTTTTCATACTGTGCAAGTGTTGGCCATGCATACCTCAATATATAACAATGGTACAGTACCTATGTTTGACAAAAAGGATGGGTGGAATGCTTGAAATCGTTTCAATCCACTGTCATTTTCTCCGAGTTACATTCCAGTCCATCTTATATTTTTGCTCACTGTGCCACTCCAGGCAAAGAGTAAGGAGGCTGATTTGCCTGTGGCTGGCCCCTCTATCTTTAATTGCATTGATGATTTAAAGAATGATGGACTGGAATGCTTTTTTTGTGTTGACGTGGTATCAATTAGTCTCCACACATAATTTACTTGCTGTTCTATTATTGGCAGGAAATCAAGACATTCAATGTGGATTTGGTTTCAACACATTCTGAATCATCCATTCTACAATAGTCGTCATGCATTTTTAAAAGAAAGCCACGTCTCAATGTACTTGAGTAATGACCCAAGAGTCCTCTGTGTCAGGAAGTGGGTTATTTATTTGGGCATGGGTAATCCTTTCCAGCTTCAAAAACACACTCTGGTTAGGCTAGTATCTATGGCACAAATAGAAGGCAGTTTCCCAGAGGAATGTTTCTTACGGTGAAGAATTAAAAACAAATGTAAAGCTGTGTAAACAATAAAATTATCAAAAGGGGTCAAATTAATAAGCAAAAAGACATGAAAGTGAGTAAAATAAGGGAAGGAAAACTGGAGAACTGATTTTTCTTTAAAAGTTTTATGGTTAAAAAAAAAAACTCTCCTGGAAGAATTTCACTTCACTGTTAAACAGAAGTAGGTAAGTCAAGCTGGGCACACCGAGTATGTCATATCTTGGGACTTGGTCTACTTTTTGATTCCTAACGTCTTCCAGCAGGGTAAGGGCCAAGATTGAAACCAGTTATGGGTCGGTTAAAGTCTGATACATCATCATCGAGCTCCCTCAAGAGCCATTGGTTTTGGCGCCAAAAGTTCAGCATGGGACAAAGCTTGATTTTGTGGCTGCCAGAGTTGCTTCACCACTGGGATAGACTCAATGCTCGCGCCAGTTGAAATTTTTACCTTCGGACTTAGCACCTTTTTTGGTCCTCAGAATCATCCAGAAGGGCAAGACCAGAAGTTGTAGCAAGGCAGAGCTCCACAAGGTGAGATACCTTTAATGTGAGGTCCTAATCAGCGCAGTAAAAAACTGCAAGCTGACCAAACTGAGTTCTCCTGTCTACCTAGAAAGTATCCTCCCTACTCACTCCTCGGCACCTTGTCCTGGTTAACCGGTGTTGGCAAAAAATCTGGTCATTCCTGCAGTCCCCAGTGGCCTTCTAGGTTCCAAATCTCTCTTTAGCCAGGTCGCCTGCAGTGTTCGGTCCTGTGGTCACCTGGCATGTCTTGGAGTCAGATGCCCTTCTGCTTTTTGTGTCCCTTGAGCAGGCATACAGGATGGCAGCTGTCTTTACTGTGGAGAACAGATTCAGTCCTTTCATTAGTCTGGACCACGACAGTCCTTTTCTTCCAGCAGGGCATTCTTTTCTCTTGTGTTTTGTTTCCAGATCAAGGAGTGCACTGAGGAGGTGACAGTAAAGGTGCCAGTCTTATCCTGTGCCTCAGCCACTGTCCTACACAATTGTCTCCATTCTCATCCCAAGCACACTGTCCTCTTTGCTTTACTGTAAAAAGTCCCCCAAAGTCTAAATCCATAATTATCATTCCCTTCTTGAGGACTCTGGCTCTCCCTAAACCAATCCACTATATAGATGTGGTCATCTGTCATGGCCAAGGCCTGTTTTGCCCCTGCCAGACAGTGTATGAGGGCCCAAAGAATGAATGTGAGCAGTTGATGTCAGTCCTGTTTGGTATCTGTAAGTCTATATATATATATATATGTTCGATGGCATGTGTAGCTGCAGATACACATGCTGTGCACATCCCGCCATCTGGTGTTGGGCTCGGAGTGTTACAAGTTGTTTTTCTTCGAAGAAGTCTTTTCGAGTCACGAGACTGAGGGACTCCTCCCATTTTGACTCCATTGCGCATGGGCGTCGACTCCATCTTAGATTGTTTTTTTTCCGCCATCGGGTTCGGACGTGTTCCTTTTCGCTCCGTGTTTCGGGTCGGAAAGTTAGTTAGAATCTCGGAAAAAACTTCGGTATTGTTTGCGTTCGGTATC
Organism: Pleurodeles waltl; assembly: GCF_031143425.1. NCBI lineage: Eukaryota > Metazoa > Chordata > Amphibia > Caudata > Salamandridae > Pleurodeles > Pleurodeles waltl. The sequence goes on along the minus strand of NC_090443.1, from coordinate 608,931,217 downwards.
GGGTTAGTTACAACAGATCGACACCGAATTTAGAAGAGCTCCGGTGGCCCTTCGGGGTTTTCTTCCATCCCTGTCGGGGCCTGGTAGGCCCGTCCACGTGTCTCTTCAAGGCTGATGGAACGGACCCCATTCCGCTTCTGTCCAAAATGCCATAACAAGTATCCATATACAGATCAACATCTGGTCTGTAACTTGTGTTTGTCACCAGAACACAAGGAGGATACTTGTGAGGCCTGTCGAGCGTTTCGGTCCAGGAAGACACTCAGGGACCGAAGAGCAAGAAGACTGCAAATGGCATCGGCGCCAACAGGACAAGAGCGTTACGAGGAGGAGGAAGAAACATTCTCCACACCGGAGTCGGACTCTGAAGAGATCGATCCCGAGGAAACGCCGAAAACCGTGAGTAAGACGTCGAAACCAAGAACTCACGAGAAAAGCGCTAAAGCCCAGGGGACGCCACCGCCAACAGGCCATGGCTTAACCCGAAAAGTAGGTGACCGTTCATCGGCACCGAAAAGGGCGAGCTGGTGTCGAAGTCATCCGACTCCGGTCGAGATACCGGCACACAGCAATCTCGGGCCCGAGATAGTAGCTCTGAGAAGATTCGGCACCGAGACAGCGCCACCGAAACGGGTCGGCACCGAGAGAGCACGACGCCGAAAGTAAAAAAGGTTTCCTCGGAGCCGAAAAAAGCAGCTGAAAAGGTTTCGGTACCGAAATATGCAGCCTCTGAACCGAAAACAAGTTCCTACACTGAGGAACAAGGACTGTCCACACAAATGAAGACACATAGATTTGGACAGGAATTACAGGCAATAGAGCCAGATCACACACAAAGATGGCTCTTTATTCAAAAAGATACAGGGAAGATCAGCACTCTTCCTCCAGTCAAAATGAAACGCAAACTTGCCTTCCAAGACGAGGACAAACAGCCACACGCAAAAGTGGCTAAACAAGTAACACCGCCACCATCCCCACATCACTCTCCGCAACCATCACCGGTAGCCACTCCATCAATGATGCAATCACCAACTCATACAGGAATGAGTCAAGATGACCCTGACGCATGGGACCTTTACGACCCACCAGTGTCAGATAATAGTCCAGACTGCTATCCAGCTAAACCATCGCCACCAGAGGATAGTACGGGTTACGCACAGGTGGTGTCAAGAGCAGCTGCATTTCATAATGTCAGCCTTCATTCAGAGCCCATTGAAGACGACTTTCTTTTTAATACACTGTCGTCCACACACAGCCAATATCAGAGTCTTCCTATGCTACCCGGAATGCTAAAACACTCCAAACAAGTGTTTGAGGAGCCTGTTAAAGGGAGAGCCATTACTCCAAGAGTAGATAAAAAATATAAACCGCCACCAACAGACCCAGTGTACATTACACAACAGCTAACACCAGACTCTGTTGTAGTGGGTGCAGCGCGCAAAAGAGCCAACTCTCATACTTCAGCAGATGCACCACCTCCAGATAAAGAAAGTCAAAAATTCGATGCTGCAGGCAAAAGGGTGGCGGCACAGGCGGCAAACCAGTGGCGTATTGCAAATTCCCAAGCTTTGCTTGCCAGATATGATAGGGCCCATTGGGATGAGATGCAACACCTTATTGAACATTTACCCAAGGAGTTCCAAAAAAGAGCGCAGCAAGTAATAGAAGAAGGACAGGGTATCTCTAATAATCAGATACGGTCAGCAATGGATGCTGCAGACACAGCTGCTAGAACTGTCAACACAGCTGTAACAATAAGGAGACATGCATGGCTGCGTACATCAGGATTTAAACCAGAGATACAGCAAGCTGTGCTGAATATGCCATTCAACGGACAGCAGTTGTTTGGGCCGGAGGTGGACACTGCAGTCGAAAAACTTAAGAAAGACACTGACACGGCCAAAGCCATGGGCGCACTCTACTCCCCACAGAGCAGAGGCACATTTCGAAAGACACAATTTCGAGGGGGGTTTCGAGGGCAAACCACAGAAGCCACAACCTCACAAACAAAGCCCACTTACCAGAGCCAGTATCAGCGGGGAGGTTTTTGGGGACAATATAGAGGGGGACAATTTCAAAGGAGTAGAGGAAAGTTCCAAAGTCCCAAACCTCCTCCAAACAAGCAGTGACTTCAAGGTCACAAATCCCCAACGCATAACACCTGTGGGGGGGAGACTAACCAAGTTTTACAAACATTGGGAGGAAATAACAACAGACACTTGGGTCTTAGCAATTATCCAGCATGGTTATTGCATAGAATTTCACAAATTCCCTCCAAACATCCCACCGAAAACACACAATATGTCAAAACAACATATAGATATTCTAGGACTAGAAGTTCAGGCATTGCTACAAAAAGAAGCAATAGAGTTAGTACCAAAACAACAAAAAAACACAGGAGTTTACTCCCTGTACTTTCTAATACCCAAAAAAGACAAAAGTCTGAGACCTATACTAGATCTCAGAATATTAAATACCTACATCAAATCAGATCACTTTCACATGGTTACATTACAAGACATAATCCCACTGCTCAAACAACAAGACTACATGACAACACTAGACCTAAAGGATGCATATTTCCATATACCAATACATCCTTCACACAGAAAGTACTTAAGGTTTGTATTCCAAGGGATACATTACCAATTCAATGTGTTGCCATTCGGAATAACAACTGCACCAAGAGTTTTTACAAAATGCCTAGCAGTAGTTGCTGCACATATCAGAAGGCAGCAAATACATGTGTTCCCGTACCTAGACGATTGGTTAATCAAAACCAACACGCTAAGACAGTGTTTACAACACACAAAATATGTCATAGAAATCCTCCACAAACTAGGTTTCTCAATCAATTACACAAAGTCACACCTTCTGCCGTGTCAAACACAGCAATACTTAGGAGCAACAATCAACACAGCAAAAGGGATTGCCACTCCAAGTCCACAAAGAGTTCACACATTTCACAATGTGATACAGACCATGTATCCAAATCAAAAGATACAAGTCAAACTGGTGATGAAACTACTAGGCATGATGTCTTCATGCATAGCCATTGTCCCGAATGCAAAGTTGCACATGCGGCCCTTACAACAGTGCCTAGCATCACAATGGTCACAAGCACAGGGTCAGCTTCTAGATCTGGTGTTGATAGACCGCCAAACATACATCTCGCTTCAATGGTGGAACAGTATAAATTTAAACCAAGGGCGGCCTTTTCAAGACCCAGTGCCACAATACGTAATAACAACAGATGCTTCCATGATAGGGTGGGGAGCACACCTCAATCAACACAGCATCCAAGGACAATGGGACATACAGCAAAAACAGTTTCACATAAATCACCTAGAACTGTTAGCGGTATTTCTAGCGCTCAAAGCATTTCAACCTATAATAAGACACAAACACATTCTTGTCAAAACAGACAACATGACAACAATGTATTACCTAAACAGACAGGGAGGCACACACTCGACACAGTTGTGCCTCCTAACACAGATAATATGGCATTGGGCGATTCACAACCACATTCACCTAATAGCACAATTTATTCCAGGAATTCAGAACCAGTTAGCAGACAATCTCTCTCGGGATCACCAACAGATCCACGAATTGGAGATTCACCCCCAAATACTAAACACTTACTTCCAAATGTGGGGAACACCACAAATAGATCTATTTGCAACAAAAGAAAACTCAAAATGCCAAAACTTCGCATCCAGGTACCCACAAGATCAGTCTCAGGGTAATGCTTTATGGATGAGCTGGTCAGTGATATTTGCTTAAACTTTTCCCCCTCTCCCACTCCTTCCATATCTGGTAAACAAATTGAGTCAAAACAAACTCAAACTCATACTAATAGCACCAACATGGGCAAGACAACCTTGGTACACAACACTACTAGACCTCTCAGTAGTACCTCATGTCAAACTACCAAACAGACCAGATCTGTTAACACAACACAAACAACAGATCAGACATCCAAACCCAGCATGGCTGAATCTAGCAATTTGGCTCCTGAAATCCTAGAATTCTGACACTTAAACCTCACACAAGAATGTATGGAGGTCATAAGACAAGCTAGGAAACCTACCACTAGACACTGCTATGCAAATAAGTGGAAAAGATTTGTTTATTACTGCCATAATAATCAAATTCAACCTTTACACGCATCTGCAAAAGATATAGTAGGATACTTACTACATTTGCAAAAATCAAAACTAGCTTTCTCTTCCATTAAAATACATCTTACTGCAATTTCAGCTTACCTGCAAATTACGCACTCAACTTCATTATTTAGGATACCAGTCATAAAAGCGTTTATGGAAGGCCTAAAGAGAATTATACCACCAAGGACACCACCAGTTCCTTCATGGAACCTCAACATTGTCTTAACACGACTCATGGGTCCACCTTTTGAGCCCATGCACTCTTGTGAAATGCAATACTTAACGTGGAAAGTTGAGTTTTTAATTGCCATCACATCTCTAAGAAGAGTGAGTGAAATTCAAGCATTTACCATTCAAGAACCATTTATTCAAATACACAAAAATAAAGTGGTTCTACGGACAAATCCTAAATTTTTACCAAAAGTAATCTCACCGTTCCACTTGAATCAAACGGTAGAATTACCAGTGTTCTTCCCACAGCCAGATTCTGTAGCTGAAAGAGCACTACATACATTAGACATCAAAAGAGCACTAATGTACTACATTGACAGAACAAAACTAATTCGAAAGACAAAACAACTATTTATTGCCTTTCAAAAACCTCATACAGGAAATCCAATTTCAAAACAAGGCATTGCTAGATGGATAGTTAAGTGCATTCAAACCTGCTATCTTAAAGCTAAAATACAACTGCCTATTACACCAAAGGCACACTCAACCAGAAAGAAAGGTGCTACCATGGCCTTTCTAGGAAATATTCCAATGAACGAAATATGTAAGGCAGCAACATGGTCTACGCCTCATACATTTACCAAGCACTACTGTGTAGATGTGTTAACCGCACAACAAGCAACAGTAGGTCAAGCTGTACTAAGAACATTATTTCAAACTACTTCAACTCCTACAGGCTGAACCACCGCTTTTGGGGAGATAACTGCTTACTAGTCTATGCACAGCATGTGTATCTGCAGCTACACATGCCATCGAACGGAAAATGTCACTTACCCAGTGTACATCTGTTCGTGGCATTAGTCGCTGCAGATTCACATGCGCCCACCCGCCTCCCCGGGAGCCTGTAGCCGTTTAGAAGTAGAGCTTAAACATTTGTACCTTTGTAAATATATTACTTTAAACTTCATTATGTACATACACATTCACTCCATTGCATGGGCACTATTACTAGCATACACAACTCCTACCTCACCCTCTGCGGGGAAAACAATCTAAGATGGAGTCGACGCCCATGCGCAATGGAGTCGAAATGGGAGGAGTCCCTCGGTCTCGTGACTCGAAAAGACTTCTTCGAAGAAAAACAACTTGTAACACTCCGAGCCCAACACCAGACGGCGGGATGTGCACAGCATGTGAATCTGCAGCGACTAATTAATTTCAAATCTGTGTTAACCAGCAAGTTGTTTAAAACACCTGTGCCTTCCTGGAGCTAGCGGCCAGACCTTTGGCCTTTAGGGAGTGGGGTTGTTCACTCCAGCTAGGAACCTGTGTTGTAGGCTAAGGCAAAAGTGAAATTATATTGATGTAATTTGTGTAATTTTGAGAAGTTTACGTAATGCAAAATTCCATCTTTATGCCACATCACATAACGGACCAGTCGCAGTACAATTTTACTGTGAATGCACATGAATTCCTTGAATGGTCTCACGCAAGCAGCTCTATATTTTTACCCAAAAAATGCATCCTCGTTTCACAAAAAATGAGACGAGGACGCTTTTCACATTAACTAGTGCTACATGATGGGTTAGCATTTTGTATAATTACATGTAATTTCCCAAACCTTTGCGTAATCATGGGGAAGCCAATTACTCAAATTTCACCCACCCCTAGTATGTTGGATTTCCTTATGTAAGATAAGTGAAATCGCTCGTATTAAGCATGGAGCCCAAAGTACATTTTTATTCAAGTTATTTTTCCACTTATATTAAGAAATTCCTTTCACTGTGAAAGTAGAATATTAAAATTGAGCGAAAAATAACTTTGAATTACTTTGCTAGCATTTTCTCAAGTGGAGATATAGAAAAATGGTTTTAATTATACCTATGGTGAATAATGGAAGCAATAGTTCAGCCTACACCACAAAAACAGCTTTTGGGTATTGTCATTGTAAGGTCACATTATTTCCATTATGTGTTGTGCTACATTTATACAAATGTATTAAGCCATGTGGGCTTAAAAGGCACACTTTAAGGCAGCTTATTAATATATATAAAAATATTTTGTTTTCCTGCAGCACTGAAGTTCTTTTATTTTGTGGATCGGTAAGAGCACAGTGGTTCTCTTGGCAGCCGTGTATTTTTGTTACATGTGCGTGGTGTAAATGAGTATTGAAATCCACCAATGACATTTAACTCCTATGCCATTGGTGCATTTTCTGAGTCATGTAACAAGGCCTTGTAGGAAAGATAAATAAGCCAGTGTGGTAACCCTAATGTAAAGTACATGATTTAGGGAGAACCTCCAGGTAATTTACTACTGTCTGGCAGTACCACAACAAAATTATATCCTTTCTTACAGTCTGCATAGCAGTTAAATCAAATTTCGAAATTCCTGATGATCTTCGCTAAAGATTTTAGATTGCTTCTAAATGTTGGTGATCATTAAGAGCCCCATGACAACCCATGTCAGGCTTTTCAAAATGGGACTCAGTTGGATAAGGTTTTACTTCTTCCAGTCAGTTGTGACTACATTTATTGTAGTCCCTTTTCTATATTTTCTTATTTGCAGCACAATTGTGCAAATGGATGAAGTTATGTTGATGTTAATTGAGTATTTTACTGCTATTTCAGTATTTGGCTGCAATTGATTGAAGCATGGTTACAGGGGCAGTATGAACATAAATAGATGTGGTGCACTATACCTTGTTCAGATATGCCAGATGTTTGGCTCACCACCTTCATAAAGGGATTTATAATCTAAGGCTAAAGTAATTGTAATTAACCCAAGCCTGTTTTTTTCACAGATTGGTGGTACCTACACAAAACCAGTGATACTTCCCCCTGAAGTAGCAATCGGAGCCCTTGGAAAGATGCAGGTTGGTTGGTGAAATAATGAAATGCATGCAACAGATCAAATTCACCATAGATGGTCTCTGTTTCTTTTTTATGCAGTGATATCGTCAAGTAGGCAAATGTCTTTTCTTAGCATAACATTAAAATCAATCTGACAAGTGTTGTAGCCTATCATTAAGTTCAAATAGACTGTTGTCTTTTCTTGGCATAGTACTTAACAGCTAAGCTTTTTACACTCATGTATCTTAAGATATTAAACATTTAGGAGTTGAAATTGGTCTCATAAGATGCAATTGGTGTTATGTGCAACTTCTTATATGGTTGAAGGACGTGCAACAGGAGCATGGTGGTAACAGGAGTCCTTTAGTCCCTATCTAGGAAGGCAAAATGGAAAGCCAGGCCAAAGAGGTTGGAGAAAAGATGCAACATTTCACTGCTTCATACCACTTGGAATAGAAAACAACATTGGCAAAGGCAATAGACCTGGCCTTCGTGGGCTGATGATAGGTTATTTATTAAAAATACTTTTGTTATAACCATATGCCACAAAAGTAAAATTAAAAAGAGAATATTACATTGCACAAATGTTGCTGCAAGATGCTTGCAATAAGATATATAAATTAAAAAATTAATTAGCAATTTCATACAATTTTAATACAACCACACGGGTGCTTCCTAGCAAGCATGAATATTTTTATTTCTGTGCACACCACAGGATTCTCATTGGTGCAAAGAAAATATAGTATTAACTTTGAATGACTAAATTTAAAGGAATAAAGAATGGAAAGGAAAAAAGCTTTGGCCCGCAAACCCTGGCACTGAACTGCATTTCTTTTTAGGTGGGAATGTAAATGTGGTCAGCCAAAATTCCATCACTCGTAGTGCAAGAGAGAGTATTGCCCTGTTCTGTATGCTGCAGTGAACATGAGAAAAAGGTGAATGACAGTTCATCCATCCAGATGAGGAAGAAGGCTGACCCAACGCCTCTCAACGTTGTTATACATATTATGTTCTGTCCATTTATTTTCTTCAGATGATAGCGAGACAACTAAAGCTGTCTGTATTCCGTCCAGATCTAAATAGAAGACTGAAAAAGAAAGTTAAGAGCACTAGGAATGATCTGAACATAAAACATCAGAGGAGCAAGTAGCAAAACGGTGAAAAAACTGTTTCAAAGCATGTGCATGTAGATACACTGAATAACTGCAGTTTCTTAGCAGGGAAGAAGAGGAACCTGTCTAGAGTCTCAGGAGCAAAGGAGATTGGAAGCAATCTGTGATTAATCCTGGAGATACACACCATGTGCATGTAGATGAGTGAGCTCACCTACTAAAAAATATTATAGAGACCTAGAGTAAAACTAAACAATATAAAGCAATGTGTGTGGATGTAATATGTTAGCAAAATCGATACACCTTCATAGGCTAGCCCAGAAAAACTGATGTGAACTAAGGGAAATGTCAGGAGCAGATTACCGAAATTGGAATCTGAAAAGAATCTCAAACCATAAGAAGAATGCATTTAAAATTAAACATCATAACCTTAAACTACTGGAGAAAGATCTGCTAAGGCTGCTGTAGAGACAGCAGGAGGCAGTAACTCAACTAGACACAAACCTGACCAAGGCACCTATCCCTGCTTACCTCCCTTTCACCAAAGAAAGATGATGTTAGGTAGAATCAAATAACTAAGCTGAGCTCTGCATACCTTTTACTAACTTAGAAATGAACCGTCAGCTAAAGCACAAGACTATAAAAGGAAGACCAATAAGAAGCAACCTCACAAAAGTCAGATTATTGCAACCAACCCAAGCGCGGCTTTTCCGCTAGGATGGAGGAGTGTCCCCCTCCCCCACCCAACCCCCACGGGGACAAAGGAGCAGCAGCAGCTGCCAAACTTTTACAATAAAACGATAACAAACTAGGTTTATTATCGTTTTATTGTAAAAGGGCATGGCCACGAGCTGTGACGAGCACTAAGGGGGAGTACACAGCACTCCCCAGTCAGTGTGCATGTATGTTTGGCCCACTGTCTCTGGCTGGCCAGACACACACGCGCACTAGGCTGTCTCCAACCCAGCACTGTGTTGCCGGGTTGGAGACAGCAGGCAAATATTCCCAGTCTGCCTTGGAGCGCACTGACTGTGGGCGCTCCAACCAATCCAAATGCATGCCAGCAGTGTTCAGATGAGCTGCAGGCTGGGAGACTGTGCCTGCGCTGCAGCGAAGGCAAGAGGAGTGGCGTGGTGGTGGAGACGACGATTCAGGCACTTTTTTTAAAATTCATTTTTCTTACCCCATTCCCCCTCCTCTCCCACCCCACGCATCGCCCCTCCACACCCCGCGAGACGCTCCTGAACCAACCTTTCTTTGCTTCCAAGCTTCACTGAGTAAATAGAATTTGAAGTGTAATCTAGGTCAAAGCTGCAAAGAACCAGCAGAAATGTCTAACTGAGCTCTTTCAGGAGGGACGAAATTAAGCAGAAAGGAGTAACTTATGTCACTGAATTGTGGTTCAGTTTATTGGTATAATAATATCACCAACTATGCAAATAGTCTCTTTTTTCTTAAATAACTAACGTTCTCTTTCTTCCCAAGAAAAGTGTATTTTATAGTGAATACTACTAGTTTTGTAACACACAATGCTCTGATTTGATTTTTATAAATTTACTTTTCTAACTTTTATTCTATAATTTATGTGATGCCTGTTCACATTTCATATTCGTATTTTTATTAACTGAAAAAAATTGCTTATTTCAGCTTCGCTACCTACGTGACTTTTAACAGGTTTTAAGGAGAGTGTAAAAATTATAAATGTAGCCCATGTACTCTGCATCCATTTATATTAATCTAATCGTGTTTGTTTTTTTTTTATTCGATTCTTCATACACTTTTTCAGTACTAATTATCTTACCAAAAGCAGTGAAAAGTAATGTATCTCCCTCTGGCATCATCTTAACAAAACATTTACAAAAATTCACTGCTGTTATAGTCCCCAGTAGGATGTGAGGGGAGTTCAGGATGACATTTTGTCACAAATAAATGAAATAAAAGTCAGAATATGAAGATCGATTAATGCTTCTGGTGTGGTTTCCTCGGATGGCATGTGCTCATGTAATATATAACTAGGTTAGAACACAGTATTTCGGCCTCGCACAAACATTTGGTAGTGTTTAGGAATGCAGCTTCACTGAACGTGGTCTTAACTTTCAGGTGTGTTTGTTTTCTTAGGTCAGATCCTTGCCAGAAATTAATTATCTCCATTTATTTTAGAAAAAGGAAGGTCTTGCTAAATATGTTTGCCCTTTTCTTGAGAGGCTGCCAAAAATGTGGCCTAGATCTCGGACTCGAGGAGTGATTACTCACCCCACGCCCCTTTAATCAAGTTGCACATCCATTGCCCTGGAGCTTAGATCAGGGTATTTTACAACATTCCTCTTTGTACATGTTTGGTCCTGTGACTTACTGTTTTAAGGATTGATTCGCTGTGCCTTGAAAGATTACTTCTTGCCCTTCGGACCTTCCCCTCCCCCGTCTTAATTGTTTAGCTCATTTCCACGAAGTCTCTGTACTCTAATATTAAGACCCTCTTATCATGGGTACATATGGTCTTAAACTTGGAGACCACATTTGATTTTCTAACATTCAAATAACTGTAGTCTTGGAAACCCGTTCTCCTAATTTGATCTCTGATAAAGCTACACGGTAATAAACAACATCCATTTGTATGCATTTATTTCATAATTGCCATCAGGGCAGCTAGACGGAAGAATTATTTTGATAAGCACCACCGTTACAGGTGGGTCTATGAGAGTAAAGAAAATATATAGTTTTTTTATCTTGGAAGTTCGGCTCCCTCCAGAGAAGTGTGCTACAATTGGATGCTCTGTAACATAAGGAGTGTAACCCAGCTGAGCCTTCTGGTTGCCCCCTAATCCTCCCAACATATGTGGTAAATGAAGAAATGGAGGAGGTAATTCTGCTTACTAATAATGTCATATCATACTCTCCCTTGGTGTTCCAGTGCTACACAGTCCCTGTTAGAAGGTTTAAACTTGGAGGTGAAGAGGGTGTGATAGTAGTCTGCAGTCTGCTGACTTGAGGGTCTGTCTTACCTTTAAAGCAATGTGGCGGAAGGATGAGGCTCCTGTATTTTCAAATTAAACTCAAGCACACCGTCCAGGAAGTGTCCTCCAGCGCACAGAGAGCGTTAGGCACTTTAGGAGTTTAAAGCTATCGTGCAGCACCCTGCTGAACCCAGAGTGGATTGCCAGAACAAATGATGTCTTTTCATGTGGAGTTGAGTGCAGATCCTTGCCCACAACAATAAACTGTTCAAATGTGTCTTGTTTGACAATTATGAGATGATTGTAGGGGGAGGGTTTGGGAGCGCCTTTTCGTGATGAGTAGGACTATTTATGTGAGGGAAGATGATAGAATTAAGGAGAGGCTCCCTTTTAGTTGAAGCCTAACCGACAGTGTAGTTGTCTCACTTGCTATAGACATCTTGGGGACATTCAGAAAACTGACCTAGGAATGCATTCTGTCAGTTGCATACCATTGACTTTGTGGTCTGTAACTCAAATTTTCTGGCTTTTTATGTGCTGGCTTTATTTGCTTTAGGCTGTCCAGCTTGAGTTCGTCCCTCTCGTTATCAAAATCTTGTTTACTGAATTCTTCCACAAAAGTGCTTTCTGTAAACAAGCTTTTAAGTCTCGTTCTTATCTTGTCACATTTTCTGTGCATTTAAAGACAGAGGTCAGATATCAGGCTCTCTCTGCCAAGAAACTTGGTGTTTATTTTTCTTTCTCTGACTTCAAAGTGAGAGAATTTATGTGACACTCCTGCTGAGTACCCATGTAAGCAAGAAAGAATGTTTCTTTTTATCTACCACACAAGAAAAAAAGGAACTGTGCTGATGTTTCAGAATATATCAGAATTAATACAAATGAAGCATTTTTTTGTAATTGTGTGGAGGAAACAAATATTTGAATATGATCAAAACATATCCATACACTAGGTGATGACATTTCCACACATTGTTTGTGTGAAATAAAACCATATTTCAGTGTAAATGTAATGGCCATTCAATTAAAATGTGTTTCTGTAATGGCAGTGCGGTACCACACCATGCATATTCCACGCTGCGCCACTCCACTGTATCTTCTTTCATGCCACTGCATTCTACAGTGCTCCACTCTGACATTCCATTCCACTCTATGCCCCTCCTCTGTAATACACTGCGACACACCACACCACTCAACTCCACGCCATTCCAATCTACCCCACTTACTCGACGACACAACATGCCCCTCCACTCCATATTATTTACCCTATTCCACTCCAATCTATCCCACCCCAGTGTACCCCAATCTTCCCCACCCTACTCCACTTTCCTACAATCTACTCCACTCAAGCTACCCCACTCCAGTCCACTTCACTACAACCTACCCCACCCCAATTTACCCACGCCAGAGTACCCCACACCACTAATCTACCCTACTTCAGTCTATACCATACTAACCCTTTGTAACCCAATCTACCCCCTAACCCATTCTACCCCACTATAACCCAGTCTACCAAATTCACTCCAAAACAGTCTACCTCGCTCTAATCTACACCGCTCCAGTCATCCCACCCTCACCCAGTCCACCCTACCCACCCCATCCTAACCCACCCCATCCAAATTTACCCCACAATGTCCTACTCCACTCCAATTCCTCTCCACTCTATTCTACATTACTCCACTTATTTTGCCCCATTCCACTCCAGTCAGCTCCATTCTACTGCACTCAAATCTGCCCCACTCCTCTGTCTAACCCACTCCAATTTACCCCCAATCCACCCTATTCTACCCTATTCCAATCTACTCCACTTAGTTCTACTCCATTCCATTCTACCCCACTCCAGTCTACTCACTCTAATCTACCTCACCCATCCCTGTTTACTCCACTGTAATCCACCAAATCTACCTCATGCCGCCCCAATCCACTCCAGTCTACCCCATTCCACTCTTCCCCAATCTATTTTACTTCACTCCAATCTAACCCTCTCCAGTCTACATCAATCTACCACACTCCATTCCACTCTACCGCACTCCACTTCACTCTAATCTACCACATGCCACTTAAATCTACCCCAGTTCAGTCTAACCCACTCCAATTTACCCCACCTCAATCCCAAATTACCAAAATCCAGTCTACCTATCTAGACTGCTCCACTCCAATCTACCCCAATTATACTCCACTTCGCTCTCCAGTTTACCCCACTCCACCACTATCTACTGAACGCCACCTCTCTGCACTCCAGTCCATCACACTCCAGTTTGCCCCAATCCACGCAAGTCTACCCCGCTGCACTCCAATCTACCCCACACCACTGTATCCAACTCCACTCTAATGTACCCCACTCCAATCAACTGCATGCCGCTCCAATATACCTCAATCCACTGCACCCTACGCTTCCCCAATCCACTAACTAGGCTTCAATCTACTCCTCTCCTCTCTACCCCAATCTACCCCACCCTCTCAGACCACCCAGTCTACCCTACTCCTCTCTACCCCAATGTATTACACTCCATTCTACTCTACCCAATCTACCCCAACCCACATCACTCCATACTACCACATGCTACTCAAATTTAACCACTCCAGTCCAGTCTAACGTACTTCACCCACACCCACCCAACTCCATCCCACTCCAACCTACTCCACTCTACCCCAAGCAACCCAACTCCAATCTTCCCCATTCTACTCCTTTCCAATCTACTTACTCTACTCTATCCCACCCTCACCCAATCTACCCTACCCAAACTCAGTCTACTCCACTCCATCCAAATCTACCCCACATCACACTGCCCAACTCCACTCATTCTTCCCCACTCCGATCTACCACAGTCTACCCCACTTATATCCGTCTCACTCCAGTCTACCCTACTCCACCCTAATCTATCCTTCTCCAGTCTACCCCACTCCAGTGTATTCTACTCCACTCCATTCTATTCCTCTTGTTAGAAATGGGGTCTTTGGTTGGCACTAAGGTTCCCCCTGTCCAAGCAAGGACCCTCACTGTAGTTAGGGTAAGTCTCACACAATACAAATTACCCTGTGCCCACCCTCTGGTAGCTTGGCACTGAGCAGTCAGGCTTAACTTAGAAGGCAATGTGTAAAGTATTTGTGCAATAAATCATACACTAACACTGTAGAACACCCCAAAACTACACCACACAGTGTTTAGAAAAATATATAATATTTATCTAATAAGATGCAGGTCAAAACAATTCAGATGCAGTAAGTATATTTGGAAATATCACTGTAAAAATGATATAAAGTGTCTTTAGTCTCTTAAAAGCAACAAATGTCTCTTGCAAGCACAAAGTACCTGGTTTGTGTACAAAATCTCTGCAAGGAACCGCAGTGAAGGAGATGTGTGGAAAACCGGGAGGTGTGCGTCAATTTCTGGGGCCGCAGACAGCGATGCATCGTTTATTTTACACGCAGGGAAGGCTTTGCGTTGATTTCTGGCGCACGGACTTGGATCCTCTTTGGGTTGTGGGGTTTTCGGATGCCCCGGGGACGATGCGTTGAAATCCGGTGCTTGCATGATGAAGTCACAGGGGCTGCGTCGATCTGGTGGGCGTTGCGTGGAAATTTCTACTGCACTGCACGCGCTGCGACGATTCCTCTCAGGAAGTCGGGCTGTGTCTTTCCGGCTCTGCTTTGTGTCGATCCAGTGGGCCGTGCATCGAATTTCTGGTACGCTGCCGCTGCAGTGATCTTCTCTTTGCGAAGTCGGGCTGCGTCGTTTCGGTTCGGCATTCAGTGATTTTCTCACCGCAATACAGGCTGTGCATCGTTTTCTGCAGGCTGTGCGTCAATTTTCACCGCTCGGGGAGGAGTTCTTGCAGGAATGAAGTCTTTTTGGTCCTGAGACTTCAGGGAACAGGAGGCAAGCTCTATCCAAGCCCTTTGAGAGCACTTCTTCAGCACAGCCAGATAGCAAGAAGGCAGCAGTCCCTCTCAGAAAACCAGTCAGGTGAGTCCTTTGGGCAGCCAGGCAGTTCTTCTTGGCAAATTGCAGGTTCTGGTTCAGGTACTTCTCCAGGAAGTGTCTGAGTTGGTAGGGTCAGGGACCCAGTTCATATACCCAAATGTGCCTTTGAAGTGGGGGAGACTTCAAAGAGTGGCTTAGAAGTGCACGAGGTCCCCTTTCATTTCAATCCTGTCTGCCAGGGTTCCAGTAGGGGATGTGGCAGTCCTTTGTGTGAGGGCAGGCTACTGTCCTTTGACATGTAAGTGTCAGGCCCTCCACTCCCCTCCCCAGCCCAGGAAGACCCATTCAACATGCAGATGTATGCAAGTGAGGCTGAGCATCCTGTGTTTGGGGTTTGTCTGAGTGAATGCACAAGGGAGCTGTCAACTAAACCTAGCCATATGTGAATTGTAAGGCACAGAAGGATTTAAGTGCAGAGAAATGCTCACTTTCTAAAAGTGGCATTTCTAAAATCGTAATATTAAATCCAACTTCACCAGTCAGCAGGATTTAGTATTACCATTCTGGCCATACTAAATATGACCTTGTTACTCCTTTCAGATCAGAAGCTACCCCTCAAACAGTATATGAGGGTATCCCTAATGTTAGTCTATGAAAGGAGCAGGCCTCAAAGCAGTGCAAAACGAATTTAGGAGTTTTACACTACCAGGACATGTAAACTACACAGGTACATGTCCTGCCTTTTACCTACATAGCACCTTGCCGTATGGGTTACCTAGGGCATACCTTAGGAGTAACTTAAATGTAGAAAAAGGGGAGTTTTAGGCTTGGCAAGTTCTTTTAACTGCCAAGTCGAATTGGCAGTGAAACTGCACACATAGGCAGGCCTGAGACATGGTTAAGGGGCTTTTTAAGTGGGTAGCACAATCAGTGCTGCAGGCCCACTAGTAGCATTTAATCTACAGGCCCTGAGCACATATAGTGCACTTTGCCAGGGACTTATAAGTAAAACAAATAAGCCAATTGTGTATGATCCAATGTCATCATGTCTTTGAATGAGAGAGCATATGCACTTTAGCACCGGTTAGCAGTGGTAAAGTACGCAGAGTCAGGTCTAACACCACTCAACTCCACTCTACCTTTCTCTCCTACAATCTACCCAAATCTACTGCGCTCACCTCTTTGCCAGTCTACCCCACTCCACCCCAATATACCCCACTCCACTACAGTCTACCCCACTCCACTTCAGTCTACCCCACGCTAATCTACCTGAATCTACTCCACTTCAATCTAACCCACTCCACCCTGATCTCTCAACTCCAATCTACCATGCTATTCTGCCCAACTCCCCTACACCAATCTGCCCCAATCCACCCCACTCTATTGTAATCCACTCTACCCCACTCCACTCCAGTCTACCCCAACCCACTCCACACCACTAACCTTTAGCCATGCTGAACAGCAGCCACACTGGTGTACAACATGGCTAAAATACAATCTGATAGGTGAGAGCTATTGGCTTTGCCAATGCTTGTTCTTAATAGTAGCCAAACAATCTGTGACTACTTCTGTACTGTTGGTCCATGGCCATGTCTGCCTTTCCCGTACTTTGGGAGTTTTGGCTGCTGCTCTTTGCGATATTGAGGAATCAGACTTCAGTGTGTAGTGAGTTTGAAAATGTATGACCTGAAGGGTTACTACTGAATCAGAACACAATTGGGAATTTGCTCAGTTGATTGCAAACTGCTGTATAATCCTGTATGTGGTTCAGTAATGACTATGATTTAAGAGTTTTGTAGGTTTGTAATTTTGAGGTCAAGCAATCAAGGGCTTTGAGCTGTTGTAAGTATTGTCGGCTTTTAACCATGCCTATGTCTGACCCATCCCTTTCACACGTTTGTGGGCTTGGCTTTCAAAAATCAATTGATCTCTGTAGGAAGCTGGCTCTGTATATACTTTGTGCACACTATATCTCATTTTGATAGAGTCCAGGGGTTCCCCAGAGGCTTAACAGAGGCTAAAGTAGATAATAATGTTCTCTTTTGTGGTAGTGTAGTCGAGATGTTAGGCTTATCAGAGGGTAGTGCCAAGCATTTGTTGTACACACACTAGAGACAATAGAAGAAGCACACTCTCAATGACTTAACTCCAGACCAATGGTTTTTATATAGCAAAATTATATATTTTTTTTATTTTTAGAACCACAAGGTTCAAGTTGCAGGTAAGTACTTCAATAGATTTGTTTTTCACGTATGTATCAAAAATACTTTGTTTGAAATCGGTACGATATACAGATCTTGAAATATTGGCAAAAATGGACACTGCAATTTTGAGAAACAGTTCCTGGGGGGAATAAAAGTTAGATTGTTTTACCGGTAAGTACAACACTTACAGTTTCAGTCTCTGGGTTTTAGAAAGTCCACTAGTTGGGGTTCAAGTTAACCACCAGCAACACAGGACCGGCCGGGTGCAGAGGTCAAAGATGAGCAATTCTAACGTGGGCTCTTATGGAGACAGGGGGTACTCGGAATCAGGCCTGCCAGCAGGTAAGTACCCACACCTCGGAGGGCAGACCAGGGGTGATTGAAGGAGCACTGGAGGGGCCACAATTAGGCACCAATCACACACCCTCAGTGGCACAGGGGGTGGCTGGGTGTAGGGTGTAAACAGGACGTCTGGTTTCCAACACGGGTCTTCGAGGAGACCCCGGAGTCACTCAGGCTGCAGGCAAGGTCTCTGGGGTGGTCTCGGGCACACCACTGATCGGACAGGGAGGAGGGCTGCCTGCTGATCGTAGCTGCACTGGGTGTCTGTTTCTCCACGGCCTGGGGGTTGCGGGTGCAGTGTATTTTTAGGTGTTGGATATCTCCGTCCGGAACTTTGTAGTCAGGGGGGTCCTCGGGATTCCCTCTGCAGGCGACATCGTGGAGGGGTGGAGAGGTCAACACAGGGTGAGCACTTGCTCGCAATCGACTGGGGACCCTCTTTTGCTGGGTGGACCACCTGGACAAGTGCCATGGGTGTCTGGTGCACAGGGTCAGGACTCGCACATCTGGAGTGAGGTGGGAGTCCTTGGTTGTTGTTTTTTCTTAGCCAGAGCCGCTGTTCTCAGGAGTTCTTGGTCCCTTTGGGTGCAGGGTAGTCCTCTGGAGTTGGGAAGAGGTCGCTGGTCCTTTGCAGGCTCTTTGAAGCAGGAGACAGGCCGGTAGGGCTGGGGCCAAATAAGTTGTTGTCTTCCTTCTTCTCTGTTGGGGGTTTCAGCTAAGCAGTCCTTAGTCTTCTTGTCAGGTCACCAGGAATCTGGTGAGCTGGGTTCAGGGAGGACCTTAAATCCTAGATTTAGGGGCTTTTTAGGGGTCTGAGGGTAGTAGCCAATGGCTACTCTCCCTGAGGGTGGCTCACTCTCTTTGCGCCAACTCCCTTTGGGGAGGGGGCCACAAACCTAATCCTCTTGGTCCCTGTCCTCCAAACCAACAAGCAGGATTCTGCAGGGAGGAGGGTCACCTCAGCTCTCGACACCTTAGGGGTGGTTCTGGCTGGGGTGGTCACTTCTCCCTGTTTTCCCTAATTTTCCTGCCGGACTTGCTGGCAAAAGTGGGGCTTTGACCAGGGGCAGGCAGCTTCACAAGCTGGAGTGCCCTGGGGCACTGTAATCTGAGGATTGAGCCTTTGAGGCTCACCACCAGGTGTTACAGTTCCTGTAGGGAGGAGGTGTGAAGCACCTCCACACAGTACAGGCTTTGTTTCCGACTACAGAGTGCACAAAGGCACTCAACCCATGTGGCCAGAAACTTGTCTGAAAGTGACAGGCTAGCACAGACCAGTCAGTCCTACACTAGCAGTTTAGCTAACACCCAGGGGCCATCTCTAAGATGCCCTCAGTGTGCATTTTTTAATAAATCCCAACCTGGCATCAGTGTGGCTTTATTATTCTGAGAAGTTTGATACTAAACTTCCCGGTATTCAGTGAAGCCATTATGGCGCTGTGGAGTTCGTAATGACAAACTCCCAGACCCATGTACTCAATATGGCTACACTGTGCTTATAATGTCTAAGAATGGACTTTGACACTGTAGGGGCGTATTGCTCATGCAGCTATGCCGTCAACTGTGGTATAGTCCACCCTGCCTTAGGGCTGTAAGGCTTGCTAGAGGGGTGACTTAACTATGCCACTGGCAGTGGTTTGTGGGCATGGCACCCTGCGAAGGGGTGTCATGTCGACTTGGCCTTTTTCTCCCCACCAGCACACACAAGCTGCAAGGCAGTGTACATGTACTTGGTGACGTGTCTCCTAGGGTGGCATAATACATGCTGCACCCCTTAGAGACCTTCCCTGGCCACAGGACCCTTGATACCATAGGTACCTTTTACAAGGGACTTAACCGTGTGTCAGGGCTGTGCCAATTGTGGAACCCAAGGTACAGTTTTTGGGAAAGACCACTGGTGCTGGGGCCTGGTTAGCAGTATCCCAGCACACCTTAAATCAAAGTTGGCATCAGTACTAGGCAAAAGTACTATAGTGCTTTACCTAAAACAGAAATCCTCAAAGTGAAAGGGGCTCTCCCGGCATAGCAGGAGAGGCGCTACTGCAATATTCACTGCACTTGGGAAAACTCGACCCATAATGCTTGGCAGGGCATTACTTTTACAAAACATTTTTGCTTATAACTCAAGCAGTGGTGTCCTTAGGATAATAGAACCACACTAATCTGTTCACACAATGTGCTCTTTCAATCTACATTATCTTCGGGTCCCCACGTTATTTTAGTGAGGACAGCAAAATAATAACCCCTACCACCATTCAGTATCTGTTTAAGCTGTCTCATGGCTGGAACTTTTGTTTTACAGCTGGGCATTGCTTGTGTTTTAAGGGCCTTGTTTGTAAAATCATTGTTGTAGGCCTGCTACCACTGAATATATGTAATGCACAATGCCCTCTAGGTGCTAAATTTATGGTTACACTGCATTATTTATTGTAATTTTCTTTTTCTGTGGTTATGCACGCTAGGAACTAACTATATATTGACATGACCATGTTTATTACAAATGTTATTTTCATTGTGGTGTCCTCTAGGGACTGTTCTAAGCATTACAGTCATATCAACATATTAAAATATTAGTGGCACGGAAACATGTCCCATAATGCTTTGCAGGGTATTACTTTTACAAAACATTTTTCTTATAACTCAGCCTGTGGTTGACCTAGGACAGTGGTACCACCTGCAAAACATTGACCACAATGTGCCCTTTCTGCCTAAATCATCCATGGGTCCCCACATTGTTAGTGGCCACTCCAAAATAATAACCCTTAACACCAATAATTATTTTTTTAAGGTTTCTCATGGCTGGAACGTTTGTTTTATAGCTGAGAGAAGATATGTTTTATGGGCCTTGTTTGTAATATCATTACAATAGTCCTGCTAGCCTTAAAAATGTGTAATCATCTATGGGACCTAGGAGCTAAATATATGGGTACACTGCATTCCTTTCTCCCATTCTTTTTTCATGTGGTTATTCTCTCCAAGGCTGACTGTGTGGTTACATGACCATGTTTTTTCCAAATGCTATTTTCATCGTGTTATCCTCTAAGGATGTTCTGAGCATTGCAGTCAACATACTATAATATTTGCCGCATGGAGATTCACCATATAATGCTTTGCAGGGCATTTCTTTTACAAAACATGTTTGCTCAACACTCAGCCTGTGGTGGTCCTAGGACTAGAAGGCCACTTTTAGAACTCTTTCTGTCTACATCATCTCTGGGTCCCCACACTAAGGTAGTGGGGACCCTAGAATAATAACTCCTCCCACCTTTCAGTATCCTTTACGCCTCCTCATGGCTACAGCCTTTGTTTTACAGCTGGGAGAAGTTTTGTTTTAAAAGCCTTGTTTGTAATAATATTGCAGTAGTCTCTCTAGCCCTAAAACTGCCTTCTAGGGGCTAGGTATATGGTTACACTGCATTACTTTCACTTGTTTTTTTCATGGGGTAGTCCTTCCTAGGGGCTAACAATATAGCTACATGACCATGTTTATTATAAATGGTATTTTTGTTATGCTGTCCTGTAGGGGCTGTTTTGAGCATTAGTCTAATGCCAAAAGTTTATTTCTGATATAGGTTTACATAATTGTATATGTTTTAATAATCTCTCCCTATTACAATTATGACCATAATTTAAGTCAATTTAACATTCATATTACACTATGACTTTCTAAGCACTCTTTATGTGTTTGGGTGACCCTTCTAGTTTATTTCTGCTCTGTGTCTGTCTTGTGACTTTTTTGGGGGGGAAGGGATTGGAATTAGCATGGCAGATTATAATTAAGATGCTAAATGGTAACGTTTTCATTTTTAACTCCAGATAGAGAAAGAAGGTAAATGGAAGTGCTTTAGTTATATACATGGCCACTGGACTTAAATGGCAGGGGAAAAAAAACGAAATTATGAGGTAGGGTTGACCAATTTATGTGGCAAGAAAAGTCCAGTTATGAATTTACAATGCCAATAGCTCTAACGCAAGCAAATGCAAGACCTATTGCATTGCAAATGCTTGTTAATGAACATAAGGTGTTCCTGCACTCTGCTCTTGAAAGAAGTAACAGGGGAATCACGTTTTGGCCAAGCCAACGTAAACATTTTCCTTCTTTCACTTCATTGGGTCTTACTGGGTCTTTTACAAATACATTTGTAAAGAAGTTCAAAATTTGGTCGACTGCTCCATGGAGTTCCAGTGGTTGTTCAACGTTCTTTCAAACATGCTACTGGTTAGGTTTATGTACACCTGCACCACATTCAATTGAAACTATAGAGGAAGGACATTGACACTGATCTCTGAGGCTATGTAACTCTGACCAATCACGCTCTGAAGAAGTGAGCACTGTCCTAACCATAATGGACAGTTCAGATTATTTCCCTAACCTTCTACTGTTTGTGTCACCCCAACTCATCATTACAGGTAGTGTTCATCCAAATCTGCTTTAAAAAATGTAATCCTGTATCTTGGGTGAAGTAACTAAAACAAAAGTTTAAATTAAAAAATAATTCTTAATGTTGAGGTTATTCTATTCTATTTCCATTTACTTACTGTGTTTCCCCTTTTCACCAGGTTTTGCCTCGATTTAATGCTAAGGGTGAAGTAATTCAGGCACAGATCTTAAATGTGAGCTGGTCAGCCGATCATAGGATTATTGATGGAGCCACCATGGCCCGCTTCTCCAATTTGTGGAAATCCTACTTGGAAAACCCTGCTTCCATGCTTCTGGACCTCAAATAAAGAAGGCTGTCACATCCACAAGCAAACCTCTTCAAAGCTGACAAAGCTAGCATCTCCATTGTTGTCCTGCCCTGCTGAAGTTAGCGGGACCTGGTGAAACATGTCAATAATCTTTCAATGATATTGTATAGATGTTGCCTAATTTATTCTGTGTAGGGCTGTCATACTTTATAGGTCATGGTTTGGTTACCGTTTCTCACTGTCTTGCTGGGAACGTTGATAAGTTGATGGAGCGGGCTGGAACAATACTAATCATGTGGAATGATCAAAACCTGCGGAACAGATGAATGTTACAATTGGACTGCTGACTCTGTTTTTAGGGGTATTTTTATCACTCAGATTTCTAATTGGAAATAAGTTGTTTTTATTAATAAAACAGTGTTTCCCCTCCTAAGTGTGATTAAATGAATACCATGTGCAATTAAATATGCTTTTTTCTTTCTTACACATTCACTGCTTGTCATTCTCATGGTTTATTTTTAGACAATAGTTTTGTATGATGATGTACATTATCAGTAAATTTACGACTTTTATGAGGCCTGGTAGGCTAAAATGGACATTAGAATCCAGACAATCTGAGATAATTCTTTCATGTTTATGTTTATTTTGACTTGCCTCTGGTCTTGCAAAGCAACTCCCAAAGTTGACCCGAAAATGTTTATACAAAAAGCAAACCCAGCTAGCTAAGAAAGTGACAGTGCTGCAGCGTTGTTTTTCTCTAAATACTGTAATGTTGATGCTATTAGGTGATCCACTGTTTAAACAGTTTTTTTAAATTTAATTCTCCGACTTTTTTTTAAAAAGTAAGTATCCTCTTAGACTATTTGTGCTTCAGATAAAAATCACTTACCACGTGAAATATCTGCAGCATGTAAAATGACTAATACCTAAATGTTAAGCAATATGCTGCAGTATTTTTTATAAAGAGTTACTAAGAGATGCATCTACAACTTTTAGGAGCTACAGTGCAATTTTTTTTTTATCACATTGCCTACGAGTTTTATTTTATTATCCTCATTGCAAACTAAACTGGTTCTGTCTCGGAGGCCTAACCCCATGGCTTAACCAGGAAACTCGCCCAGTCGGCATACCCAGTCGTCTCTGGGACTGTTTTGAGGTGAAAGTATTATTCGTACCCCTTAAGAATTTTGTAAAACATTATATTGCCTTGGTCTTAGAACATTTTAGTCTTGTGGATCAGCAATTCAAAACATCTTTGCTAAGTATACCAAAATGTTTCCTAGCACTGCAGCTCGTTCCACAGTAGGCCTAGCCTAAAATGGTGTTAGAATTGCTTGTTGCCGATGGTATGTGCTGCGCAGACCATTTCCTTTAAACATTCCCTACCTTTGCCACTATTGACCTTTGTGGGTGTTTTCTCCTGTGTTTCTGACACTGTAGATTTCTTTTAATAGTGCTAAAAAGATTGTTTTTTGCTTTTCATGCCCACAGTGTGGTGGAAAAGCAACACTTTGTCAGTCTAAAGGTAACAAGCTTGCCCAATTCCCGGTTTGTTCTGTATGCAGTGAATCTTTATTTTACATCAGAAGCCATATATTGACTTAGATTCTACACAAATATGAAACATTTTCCTTGCATTAACATTGTTAAGATAAAAACAAAGGGTTGAAGATGTCTGTGGCTCTTTATCCAAGTGCTCAGATATCTATTCATGGGCAACATTATTAGAAAGTTGTGAATTTCTAGATCAGGGCATTTAGGTTTGTGTGTGTGTGTGTATATGTAAGGGATCAATGTGTGCATATATTTCATTCTGCTACATTTAAAATTCATTGCAGTGGAAAAATACGAAGTTAAACGTTTGTCTGCCGGTATGACTGCTTTGCTGAAAATTCACTTTTCGTTATTATTCTCTACATCACTATATCTTTTTTGTCTGGCAACTTGTTTTTGTTATGTCATGCAAGGTCTGACCAATGAAATGCCAGTGAGTGTTGTTAGTAGTATTACAGCCTCTTCCAACTCGTATACCTTATGTTAGGAAGAATGTTTGCGATTTATTTGCTCTACAGAGAGTGCAGAGATACCTCTGATTATACAATTTCCGTGCTGTTTCAAATTAGCTCTAGAGGCCATATTAAAGTAAACTAGGTTTATGGGTATGTGATAGTCCGGCGTACATGTATAAAATAACCAGTTCAATGTTATTGATTTGTTTCACCACATTTGGATTAAATACAATAGACAATTTCATTTTATAATCCAATTGAGTATTATGACTGTGCCAGGGGACCTCAAGGCGACTTATTAGTAATATTACACCTCTACCAGTGGTTTCATCATTGACATCTCAAATGTACTTGGTTTTTCTATTGTTAGATTTCGTGACAAATATTAACCATCAGTGCAACTATAGCAGGTCCCACTGTAGAACACTAATATGAACAAGGGGGAAATTGTGTTTAGGGGATGAAATTGAAAAAACTGTTTACTCCTAGGAATATGAAGAGGCCTCTTTTTACAGATGTTCAACTGACACTCAAAGTGCTATGCACTTGAAATGTACTTGCAAATGCGCCTTAATAAAGGTTTTGAAGAAGAAACCATTACTTTTAGATTTAGTTGTATTCTTTTCCACATAAACAGTCCGACCCTTGCTTAACTATCCTTTCTTTATATTTCTTCCTATTCACTTAGGAACTGTACTCTTACAACTTGCTCCCTCTGTTACCGAAGTGTGCAACCATTTTTTTAGCAATGTCGGGTATGTGCTTCACTGACCTTTATTTACCTCCCGAGTGCATCTTCTGTGTGTCTTCTACCCCTTCTTACGTTTATTTCTCATTCCAAGAAAGAGACCAAAAGCCGTTTATTTCTCATTCCAAGAAAGAGACCAAAAGCTCCCTTAGTCCTGTTTTTCAGCTGAAATATGTTATTACGTGTCTCTTTAGGGGAGGGGAATTGCAGAAATAGCCTTGGTGGCGGTCTTATATTTCCTGCCAAGCCTCTTCTTTGTAGAGTTGTATAGTGGTCTTTAGTCACAAGAAGGAGTTTAGGCCCTACATGTTTTAATAGTTCCGGGACAGATTTTGCACAGTGTTAGAAATGGGGTCTCTAGTTGGCAGTCGGTTTGAACCCTGTCCAAATGGGGACCCTCATTCTTGTCAGGATAAGGGAGATATCTGCTCAGATAACCTCGGCTTATCCCCTTGATAGTTTGGCACGAGCAGTCAGGCTTATCTCAGAAGCAATGTGTAGCGCATTTGTACATAACATACAGTAATAAGTGAAAACTCTACAAAAGGACACCACACCAGTTTTAGAAAAATAGCCAATATTTATCTGTGTAAAATAAGACCAAAATGATAAAAATCCAACATACAGTGTTAAAGATATGAATTTTGTAAGAGTTAACTGAAAAATATAGTTCCTTGAAGTCGATAGCTCCACCTTGGACTATTACGGTGTCGTGATCAACAAAACCAACAGGTCCGGCCGGCTGCGGACCAGCTATGGTGTCTGGAAGACCCGCAAACAGTACCTTGGATTTGCAGTGCGTTGTGATCCTTGTGGTGAGCTCTGGAGAGTGGCGTCTCTTGTGTCGGTTCCAGAGTCGGTGCAGGAGTTATCGGGCCCTTGAACTCATGCGTGCGGATCGAACTCCGGGCTGATGAAGTCAGGAACGCTGGTGTGGAGCCCACAGGTCACGGTGCAGGCAGCGGCTTAGTGACCGCGTCCAGCGGCGTCTGTGAGACCAGGGCTCAGTGTGAAGCAGGGCGGTGCGCCGTGTAGTATCACCAGGTCACGGTGCAGGAAGTGGCGTTGTTGCTGAAACGCTGTCATGGGTAGGCGCAAGCCAGCGGAGCGGGACGAATCAGTGCTACGTGACCCTCAAGAGCAGTGTCCACAGGCCAAGGTGCAGCAGGATGCCTGGTGACGACACTGGAGTCGATGATGCTGGTGTTGGTGGACCAGGGCTGCGGTATCGGATGGGACGGTGCTTTGTGTACCTCACGAGCGGTATCCACAGGCCACGGTGCAGGCAGCGTCACCAGTGTCAGCAGGAGCGTCCTCGTCTGGGATGCCCAGGCTGCGGTATGAGCAGGAGATGCCGGAGCGTGGGGCCAGCAAGTCCTAGTGCGAGCAGCAGCTCAGTGAAGTCATCCGGTGACTGCGTCGGTGAGACCAGGGTCGCAGTGGAAAGCAGGGCAGTGCAACTCCGTGCGGCATCGGCAGGTCAGGGTGCAGGCCTGCGGCGTCATTGCTGGCGTTGCGGTGGTTTCTCCTCTCAAACAGCACAAATACACACAGCTCCCAGTGCTGCAGGTCCAATAAAGTGAAGTCTTTGGTGTCCCTGAGACTTCCAACAGGAGTCAAGCTCTACTCCAAGTCCTTGGAGAACTTTCTCAAGAAGGACACACAGCAAAGTTCACCCTTTGCACTCATTTCAGGCAGAAGCAGCAATTGCAGGCCAGTCCAGCAAAGCAACGCAGCAAAGGGACAGTACTCCTCATCCAGCTCTTCAGCTCATCTCCTTGGCAGCGGTTCCTCTTGATTCCAGAAAGATTCTAAAAGTCTGGGGTTTTTGTTCTTCCTCTTGCACCCCTTTCTGCCTTTGAAATTGGCAAACTTCAAAGGAAAGTCTCAAGTGTTTGACAGATCCTTCCTTGTCCAGGCCAGGCCCCAGACACACACCAGGGGGTCGGAGACTGCATTGTGTGAGGACAGGCACAGTCCTTTCAGGTGTGAATGATAACCCCCCCCAGCTCAGATGGCTCATCAGGCTATGCAGGCTACACCACCGCCCACTTTTGGGTCACTGTCTAGAGAGGTGCAAAACAGCCTTACTGTCAGACTGATCCAGACAGTCAATCCACAAACAGGCAGAGTCACAGAATGGTTTAAGCAAGAAAATGCCTACTTTCTAAAAGTGCTATTTTCAAACGGACAATTTAAAATCCAACTTCACTAAAGGATGTATTTTTACATTTTGAGTTCAGAGACCCTAAATTCCTAATTTGTATCTGCTCTCAAATGGAATCTGCGCTTTAAGGATATTTAAAGGCAGTCCCCGTCTTAACCTATTAATCTATGAGAAAGATCGGCCTTGCACAGTGAAAACCGAATTTGGCAATATTTCACTGTTAGGACATATAAAACAGACTAGTATATGTCCTACCTTAAACATACACTGCACCCTGCCCCTGGGGCTACCTAGGGCCTAACCTATGGGTGCCTGACATGTAGTAAATCTGAAGGTTTAGGCCTGGCAAGTCGGTACACTTGCCAAGTCGAATTGGCAGTTTAAAACTGCACACACAGACTCTGCAGTGGCAGGTCTGAGTCATGTTTACAGGGCTACTAATGTGGGTGGCACAACCAGTGCTGCAGGCCCACTAGTAGCATTTGATTTACATGCCCTGGGCAGCTCCAGTGCAATTTACTACCAGTAAATAAAATATGCTAATCATGGATAAACCAATCAACAGTACAATTTACTTAGGGAGCATTTGCACTTTAGCACTGATTGGCAGATGTTAAGTGCGTAGAGACAATAAGCCAGCAAAAACAGACCTGAGGAACTAGGAGGAAGAAGGCAAAAAGTTTGGTGATAACCATCCAAAAAGGGCCATTTTCAACACACAGACGCATACACACTTTTTGAATTTGCGCTTTGCTTACAAATATAAATGTGTTTCCCAATGATTGATAACATTTTCAGTTAATAGTCCCTTGACATTTGGATTCCTTCAAATTCATTCTTTAGTGGACTACTTATATGAGGTTGACACTCAGGTCACAGTTGACCAGCATTGCTGTGTAGGTTTCGGCTGACTTTTTCTCCTGCCAGGATGAGAACTTGTACCGCTTTCTGACAATTATGAACACCCACCCCCACAGAATATTGTTGCTTACTCAATCAAAACTGTATTCCTTTGTTTAATAATCCTTTAGTTTGATCGCACTTGTTACTAAAATGCATCCTCAGACCAAGAGACAGCTGAGCTGCAGGTTCACGATTTGAAGTCCCATTGCAGGACTGATGGGATCTGAAATTGACCCTTAATTCTTGTTTTTATTGATGTTGTACTAAAACAGTCAATCTTCTCCTTACTCCATATAGCCACAAAGTACCTAAATATAGGCTTGTTTTGTGTGAATTACTAATGTAATTACCAGTCAAAGGTGGTTCAAAGCTAAAGCTAAAATGAGGCATATAAACCTTAAACTAAGGCAATAACTAAGACGTTAATCATGACAAGTTAAGAAACACAAGCCATGGGAAAGAATTTCAAGTACCACGGAGTGGCACAAGGAACCAAATTTCAAAAGTCAATCATTTTCGAGATCGCCAATCATTTCCAGGACAATTGAAGCCAGGAGGCGTTCCACTTCGGCAGATGGTAAAATATCCACATCATGGCCAAGGAAGACCACAGAGCGCTTGTGTTCCAGAGCCTGAGCTTCAGCTGAGGCAGCAGCATTCCATGCATTGCCCATCAGTGAGCCCAGAGTCACGGTATCAACAAGGGGCAGCTCATAGGCAGCCTCCGCAACAGACGTCCTCTCAACGCTCATGTCTGAGAATGAGCCCTCCTTGATAACATCAACAGATTAGCGTCCAATGAAAGTAGGTGCTGCGTTGTAAGACAGCCATCCAGTGCACATTCAAGGAGGCACCAAAGGCATTGAAACACGGGCTGCACCCAATCCAAAACCGGTTGGAATGTCAAAGACCAGTCACACTGCAAGTATTACAGGAGTGGTGCTCCGAAATACTGCATCATGCGTTCACGACACAGTTGTGCTGGCAGCAGCGCTCTGTCCTCCCTGTTGTAAAGGGACAGCCATTGCACAGAAAAAGTGGCAAAGCAAAATGCCACCAATTATAGCCAAAGTAATTGGAAATCCCCTGAAAACACAAAACTAAAATGGAGTGTATGGCTGTAGGTATTAAACCGAATATGGAGGAGAAGGTGTGAACGAAACCAGAACCAACAGCCTTAAATAAGTGGGTGATTCCAGTAGTACTGGACGCATTAAATATTCGCCCACTAGTTCACCAAAGTGTAGTGGAAAATTTGTACTTAAAAGGGACTGAATCTCCACTGGTGACCTCACAACCTGAAGCTGATAGGTCTCACGGGCTGATGTAGGCACCACATGTTTTTGGAACAATAAAGCCTTTAGTCTGCTCAACTTGTCAAAATTCACATAAGAAGTAGCAATATGGGGTCAGATGTCCGCTACTCCTTTGAATTGTGTGTGTGGTGGGGGGAGGAAGGACATTCCTGCATCATGTAACAATTTTGGAGACTGAAACAACATAAGGAATTCCAGCTCACATTCCACAACAGCCCTCATTGTTAAGGAGCACATAGCTGCCATTTGAGAGCACCTGGAACACAGGCCTGATCAAGAGGACTGGGACTCCCTTCAGATAAGAAGCCAAATTTGCCACGGAGGCATTGCATGCCCCATGCAAGGACAGCTGTTTACAAACCATTGAATGGCTCACAGAAGTCTCACATTCACTGCCGCTAAGAAAGACCTCTTTCATGCCATTGAAACATTTGTAGGAAAAGGGAAGCTCACTGCCTACTGGAATGTGTTTCAAGCAAGATGTAAATTGAAGTGTTGAAATAGGCTGATTTATAACCCAATGTATTAACCATTCAGCAGATGGTACTTCAGCCACAGTAAAAAAGGCAACTTTTCTAATTTTTCTATTCTCAACATTATATGTTGCTTCCTTCTTAGCCATCATTTGTTGCTGTCACGTTAAATTAAATGTTGAAAAAATCTCCCTTGTGCTCACATGTTGCCAGGGAATGCGATCTGCCTTAAGTGTTTGTAATGTCCAACCTATTTGCATTATGGATCTTAGCTGACTTTGCCCATGTTGCAAAATAGACACATCACTCTACTTTGTCTATTGCAGAGGAGACAATATTATTTAATGTGTAAATTCAGTCAGACAGGATGTTAATTCCATTATCCACAATGGCTAATGCTTTCTGTAAATTTTCCTGATCTATTTGCCTTAACCGGGCAGCCGCTTCGTTTTGGGAAAGTTTCCAAATTTTATTATATGTTTCATATATGAAGTGTTTTCTGTGTTGTGTTCTGGGTCCTAATAGGAAATTGTGTAAATCTGTATTATTGGACAGGACACGGAGATGTTCCTTGACAGCATCTAGTGAGGAGACCTTCTTCCATTGCTGGCATAGTTTCCCTACACTATATGTTGTCACAGTACCCGAATGTTCTGAGGATCTATAGCGAGGGTCCGGCCTATTGGTTCTAAAACCCCCGACGAGTTTACAAAACGTGTATGGCACGTATTGGTGTCTACAGGCCACAATAACCACCCACCAGGATGTGAAAATGACATGTTATATGTTCCATTCCCGACCCATTCATCGAGCTGATCTTCAGATGCATTAATATACTTTTGGCATTTGTTAAATTTTGCATGGACGGGACTCCTGGGTGCATTCAATTCCTTGATGTTTGCTTAGCCTAAACAGCTAGTTTGTTGCACTGTTTCATTTAAAAATATCATGTGTACAGGCATCATGCAGGCTGTAAATAAAGCTTATTTTCCTCTAATTTGCCAAATTTGTGTTCCGCACACACTTTTTAAATCAATCAAATTTAACCAATGTTCATAACCTTCTATGGCCAATCGGGAAACAAGAGTCAGAATATATTAATTTTGTATCTGTCAATAAAACATGCAAATCTTCAATTTCTGGCAATTTTAAATAATTTGACTCAGCGTTCTTAACTTTGGGCCCAGAAAAATATGCAAACTTTTCAGTATAAGTTTTAGAGCTGCCCACAGGAGGAGTCAGGCAGTGTTCCCATTGTGCATATTTAAAAATAGTCCTTGGGGTACTAGCTCTGTGAATGTAATGATGTCCATAATGATTATAACAGAACATATCTCCATAATTTCCTTTAAACTGGCACACATCATCATTTTAAAAAACTGTATAATGTAGATCAGACCTCATAGTATCAACTGTTTTTACATCCCAATCATCAGAAAACACTCCAGGTGTAATTACATCAGTCAGTAAAAGTTTGAATACATATGGAATTTGAATGACCTCTATAGACCCATATATATCAAATAAGACTTTATTCCAAACAATCCCATCAGGGATTGGTATAGCTGAAATGTTCACTAGGGACAAGTCTCTGCAAATTTTATGTGATGGAAAAATGTGGTTTTAAAAACTCATCCACCAGTTCAACCGTAGAGCGTTCAGGAAGCTAATGACCATTTATGAGGAGAAAGAAAACAATGACAACCTCAATCCAAAGAAGAAAAGCAAACCTAGTTTTGTGTAAAAGAACATTATATTGTATACATTTGAGCAGTAAACACAGCTCTCATTATTATCCACAGTATTCAATTCCAAATTAAGGGTAACATATGAAAAGAAAGCAGGAAGGAAGAGACAGAATGAGAAAGTGTGGCTATGCGACTAACTGTGTGGGTTAACCTGACTGGGATTCCGAGCATGAATGGCCAATCCCGGGGCAAATACTCCCTAAAAGAGAATGTGCATGAACAAGAGGCCTGGGGGGCGGGGGAGGGGGGGGAATCCCTTGTGGTAATATTATGCATTGGACTCTGGTGTTCCGGACCGAAGTGATCGGGGCCCCATGGGAGGGTTCTAAGGATACTTCCCACGGTCCTCTGCTATCAGCAAACCTCTTCAGTCTCAGCCCCCGATAGAGTCTCCTGGGTCAATTCTCCCTCTGTCTGGCCCTCCCCATTCGCTACATATCATCTTGGGTGTATCTGCTTATTTAACTTATACTGCGTGGTGCGTTGTAGTTGAGGTGTGGATTGGGGCCGGGCCAGGCTGTGACATGCGTCTGTAGGCCACAAGGTCTGGTTAAATCTTGGGTTTTGTGAGTTATAGTCTATTGATCTGACACAACCGTATGATCAGGGCGGACGGGAATCGTCCATAATTTCAAGTAATGTAACCAGGGTGTCCCTAGTGTCTATCCCCTTGACTTGTATTCCCCTGTCTTAGAGTGAATGTGGCGTTTGTGCCTCCGCTATCGCCCACTTCAACAAATCTTTTAACCATTGTCGGGTGTCTGGTGCTGCCGGTGCCTTCCAATGCATTGCTATCAAGCGCTTAAATAGGATGAACGCCAGCTCAATGCATGTTTGTATTTGCTTGTTCTTTTTTGGGCGAGGGCGGATGCCCAGGAGGCATGAAGCAGGTGTGGGGGACAGCTCGGCAGTCAGAGCAGTCACTTCCTGCCAGACGCGCAGGAGAGGCTGACATTCCCACGTCATATTGAAAAAAGTTGCACCCGTCTCGCCACATCGTGGGCACTCTCGAGGAGACTGAGGAAACATGTGCTGCAGCCGGTGCGGGGATAGGTAAGTTTGGTGTAGGTAACTGAACTGGGTAAAGCGAAACCTAGGGTTGCGAGACACAGACCGGATCAAGCCCAAAGCCATGTTCCAGTCTCGCTGGTCTAATGGGGCAGATAGGACACTGTCCCACCTCGCCTTTCCCTTGGGTTGGGCAACCTCCGGTTTATCTAGTAGAACTTTGTATAGCTGTGAAATACTGCATTGCTCTCCTAGGCCGGAGAGCAACTTGTGCATTACTGGTGATGTCTGAGGTTCTCTATCTCCACATCTCCAGGTGTGACGCATGAGTTGTTGTAAGGCGCAGTATGTCAGGAACCATCTTTTATCTACCTCATGATAAGTTCCGTAAAAGGTAACATGAGACCCTCTGAGTATATATCACCGATTGTTTGGACGCCTCTCTCGGGCCACTGTTGTATATTGTGCTGCTTGGTCAATCTAGAGAGCCCTGGGACAGACAGGAGAGCCACCTTGGGTGAGTATGGGGGAGCACGGTTCCCATCTAGTATTTAGTGGCCCCAGCACCAGTGAGCTATTTGCATCAGGATATTGTTTTGAGCGGCCAAGCTACAGCCATCAAGCAACCATTGCATTATGTTTGTGCGTCCAAGAGCGGTCTGTACTAATTGAGCCTCTGAGTTCGGGGGTTCCTGTAACCAACGCCAAGCCCACTGTACTTGCGCTGCAGCGTAATACAGTTCATAGTGTGGTGTGCCCAGCCCTCCCAGCTCTAAGGGAAGTTGTGTGGCAGTTAGGACTACACGCCGGCGGCCTCTGCCCCATATCAACTCCGTCGTGAGGTTATTCTACGATGTGAAAAAATCTTGAGGTATTTGTAGTGGCAGAGCCGCAAAGTGATAGAGCATACGCGGTAATATTATCATTTTGGCCATTGCTACTCTGCCTATAGGCGAGAGCGATAGTGATCCCCAAAATGGCAGAAATCCTTTTATAGAGCAAAGTGCACGCCCCAAGTTGCCCTCCCTCTGGTCGGCAGCGTCATGATATATGTGTATGCCTAGATACTTAAAGGTTGTGTACGCCCATGGCAGTGTATATGGTGGGGTACTAAGTCTCATTTCCACCGGTGTCGATACCAGTGGAAACAGGCAGGATTTGGACCAATTGACCCGCAAGCCTGATATGTCACCGAATTGATCCAACAATCGTAGCATACCCGGGAGCGAGGCAGCGTTGTCGCGCAAATATATCAACGCGTCATCTGTGTATAATGAAATAATCTGGAACCCCTCCCCATATGGTATGCCCCATTCCCGTGCCCTCATTCTGAATTGTGCAGCAAGTGGTTCCATTGCTAGAGCAAATAGAAGTGGGGACAGTGGGCATCCCTGCCTTGTACCTCTGCCTATCGGGAACTTCTCTGAGATTACTCCGCCTGTTTTTACTCGGGCGACGGGGTCTGCATACAGTATTTCTATCCACTTCAAGAAAGCTCTCCCGATTCCCGGGCGGGACAGCGTCTCTAACGGGAAGGGCCTGCCCAAGGTATCGAATGCTTTCTCAATGTCCAGAGAGACCTCTACCCGGTCGTGGCTAGACGGGGGCGTTTCATGTATGGTTTGCAATAAGCGCCTGATATTCACAAATGTGTTGCGCCCCGGGATAAAGCCCAATTGGTCCTCGTGAACCAAATGTGGCATCAGTGGGAGTAGGTGTTTAGCTAGGATCTTGCCTATTTACAATCTAGGTTTAGAAGAGAGAGTGGCCTGTATGAGCGCACATCCAGTGGGTCCCGTCCCGGCAGTACTACAATTATCGCTTCTCGCTGCGACTTTGATAGCCTGCCTCTCTCGAGCGCTTTGTGTACCATTTCAACATAAAGTTGGATCAATTGCCCTGAGCACGCACTGTAGTATTCTGCCGGGAGGCCATCACTGCCCAGAGCCTTACCTCCCGCCAATTGCTGCAGGGCAAGTTGAACCTCTGTTGTTTCGATGGGTGTGTCTAGCACACCTTGCTGTTTCTCTGTTAATCGAGCCATAGGGAGTGCTTCAAAAAATTCCGACAATTGTTGTGTGGATGGAGGGGGCTGCGCTGCATAAAGGGTACTGTAATATTGCTGGAAAGCCGTGTTTATTCCCGACTGGGTGTTAATCACTGTTCCCGATTCTAATGTTATTGCTCTTTTTGGTCTGTGTTGTTCTCCTCGCACCAGCCAGGCTTGTAGTCTACCGGAGTGGTTTCCGTCTGAATGTGCTCTAGCTACGTGATGGCGGTAGTCATAATTGCCTAAACGCCTATCGATCTCATCTACTTGTTTCTGGAGCGAACGGAGGTTTCCCGGGGCCACCTCGTCAGACGCTGCGCTCCTCTCCGCCAGTCAGAGCTCAGTCTCTGCCTTCCTCAGATCATCCAATAAAACGCGCCGCTGCCATGCACATGCCTCTCACAACCACCTTGTGGGCATCCCACTCCACGCGAAGACGCTGTCCCTTAATTGAGCTTCAAGTACATCGAGAGGTGCTCTGCCGAAATGGAGGGTCGAGCAGCAGGCTGGGCTGTAACTGCCAGGCGGGGATGCACGTTCTCATTTTGCCCCAGCAGATGGTGCCCAGCAGCAGGCAGTGGTCTGACAGTGTCTTAGTGAGATATGAAGTTCCCGTGAAGTTGCTAACCAGCACGATCGAGCAAAGCATCAGGTCTATGCGTGTGTGAAGGTGGTGTACCGGGGGGAAAAAAAGGAGTATTCCCTGTCCAGGGGATATAATGTGCGCCATGCATCTACCATCCCAAGTTCCGGATCCAGGCCTGAAACACCTGGGAAGTCTTCCTGCAGGGGGCTCCATCTAAAGGGAGGTGTGACCTATCGGCTATAATATCTGGTACGCAGTTTTAGTCTCCTCCCCATATGTATTGCAAGGTGGGGTCCTGAAACAACTGAGAGTGAGAGACAAGAGGAATTCTCCCTGTTTTACGTTGGGAGCATACACGCCAGTTATAGTGAGTGGCGTGCCATCTAATAGCCCGCTAGCTGCACATATCGGCCCTCCATGTCTATGAAAAGCAAACATAGTTAATGATAACCATAGATAGTTCCATGGGCGAATAAAATAGTTATTTTTTAGCCAACGTATTAGCTTACGTGCCTGTGACAGTTCTGTTACAGCTGAGGCAGATGAGCCTGAGGAAAAGTCGTCAACATTGACGAAATAACCAGAATCTGTACATACAAATGCTGGAGGTGTAGTTTGAAGAGGAGAAGTTGTAGAAGATTCCCTCTGTGGTGCATAGTAGATTACGCCAACTGGTTGTGTAGAATTTGTAGAATGTTGCTCCATATCAGCAGAAATTAATGTAGAAGTAGTTGTCAGTGGCACCAATGAAAGCTCATTTTCCACCCTGCCCAAACTCGGAGAGGTGTCAGTATTGCTGTTGATGACTTGTAAGGAAACCTCCTGGTTGGTAATGGGAGGGATACGGGTACTACCCTGGAGTCCCCTAGGTCTGCTGTGCAGGATCGGCCACTTGGTGTAGTTTGACATCGTCGATTGAGACAAAGCGATTCTCTCTCGAACCACGCAGCGGTGGTAAAATGACAGTTCTGGTACCGTGTATTCCCAGGACTGGAATCAGTGCACAATTGGAAGGACCAAACTCCTTTTTCACAGCAATCTTTTCACACACTAGATCACCTAACTTAAGAATCCAGCGGGTAGATGTAATTCCAGAGGAGGCAGCACTAGCAAATGCGTTGTCATCACAGAATTGTTATACCTCTTGTAAGACAGTGACACGTTCATTTATGTCAAAAGGTGTATCTGCTGCTTCCATGCCAGGGCCATCAAGATCTGGAACATACATTTGAGTTCCAAACAGACACTCGTATGAAGTACATATCCCCCAGGGACCTCCTGGGCAGATTAAGTGCTCTCTGAACTTCATACAGGTGTGTAAGCCAACTACGACTCGTGGCTAATACTGTAGCTGTTAAGGATTGCTTTAAATTGCAGTTTCATCGCTCCACAACGCTATTTCCCTCGGGATGAAATGGAGAAGAGTAAAGTTGGACCCCTAACAAAGCCATGGCGTCCCTGTAAGCCCTTGAGGCAAAAGCAGGGCCCGGTCCGAGTGAAAAGCCGCAACTACATATGTACTGATAAAGATTTGCAAATCTTTAATAACTGTTTAGGTGTCAGCGGAGCATTGTGGCCAAACCCATAGAAATCTGGAGCATGAATCAACAGCGACTAAAATGTATTTGTGTGCACTGTCTGGTGTCAGGGGACCACAATGGTCCAAGTACACACATTGTAAAGGTTTGTTGGAAATTAAGAGGGGTGTCTATGATGGGCGCTTAACGCTGAAGCCTTTAACTTGTTGGCAGATGTCACAACAAAGGGCATACTGCTTGGTCTGTTTGTAAAGGCCTGGCCACCAATAGTGTGATTGTAATATTGAAATTGTAGCCGCCACACCAGCATATGCAGAAGTAACTCCCTCATGTGCTGCTTTCACTAACTTTGGTCTTAGCTCTTTGTTGGGAATCAATCAGACTCCCACGCCTGGAATTTTTACTCCTACGTCAAACATGCCTGCCATCCGGTAGGAATATTTAGCAGGATAGGCTATGGGCAAAGGTGTGCCATCAGCCGACGTTTTACAGCTGCTAGTGTTTTATCATCCACTTTTGATCTAGAACTAGTTACTACTGCAACAGAAGCCATTGCAACTGCCAACTTTGCTGCTTCATCAGCCAAAGTATTGCCTTCCATGTGTATTCCAACACATTGGTGTCCTAGTGTATGTTCAACATGGACATTAGGTAGCTTTTCTTTCAGATCTGCTACTTTCCCCCACAGAAGTCTGTGTTTAATGGTCTTTTCATTTGAATCTCTGAACCCATTTTGTCGCCAATAATGCAGGTACTCATTCAAGGACTGGATGCAGTAGTACGAATCACAGACAAACAACTGCCATCACCAGATCCTTGAGCTCTGAAAGTTGTGTGGTACAGTCCCCTAGAGTCTGTGTGTAAGTATTTTGTGGATGAAACTTGCCATCCTTCATGTATCCACTCACGACTGCACAAGCAGCTGAGTATTGATGATTTGGTGCCTATAGCAGGTTGAGCTGAACCATCAGAGTATAAGATGGTCTGATATTTTTCAACAGGTAGTGTATTTGCTGGGACTGGATACTCAAGTTCATATTGTAGAAATTCCTGGGTCTGCAATGTAGAATCAAATAGCAAAGATATAATCAACATCAGTGGCAGTCATAGACGTTGCTCATTAAATCCAACGTGGATGTAATGCTTTAGTGTTTGGAACGCTTGCTTTGGTAACATCCTCAAGGGCTGGAACCGGGGATACGACAATAATGCTTTTCCCTTGGGCCAGAGGTCTCTCTTTAAGAACCGCCATCTGAACAGCAGTGAGAATTTTCTCAGTGGGAGCAAAGCGTTGTTCAGCTGTGGAAAATAAGTGTGATTTATATGCAACTGGGACTGTCTCACCCTCATTGAAAGTCACATAGGTGAAACCAATGGCACCAGCAATTACTCAGATGACCAAATGTTTTTTATTGTCCCTTGTGTAAAGATGTTTTGCTTCAAGCATGTCTGTTTGTAATGCTTTAAGAATGTGTGTGTGTTCGACTGTCCAGAATTTGCTGGTAAACTCAGGACGTATCAGTTCATATAAAGGTTTAATGCGTTGTGAATAGTCTGGAATGTAAATTCAGCCCAAATGTAGAAAGCCCAATACTTATTGAAGCTTTTTTTATTGTATTTGGTGGTTGTAGTTGAGCGCATTTGCCTTCATCCGACTACTCGTATCCCAGAAACAGGTCACTGAGAAAGGCTATTTTTGTTTTTTTTAAGTTGACTTTGTAGCCA
The DNA here is from genome assembly GCF_031143425.1 of Pleurodeles waltl. NCBI lineage: Eukaryota > Metazoa > Chordata > Amphibia > Caudata > Salamandridae > Pleurodeles > Pleurodeles waltl. The sequence continues at coordinate 608,892,528 of NC_090443.1, read as the reverse complement.
ATTTCTGCAAATCCTACAACAATGCGGGCGACCCGTCTTAAATGTTGGATGAGGTCGTCATCTGTGAGGTAGATACCATCCATATAGGACAATGCCTCCTAGTCTATGTCGTGTAATATTGATATCACACGAGCTGCGAACTGACCTGGACTGTTCTTGTAGCCGTGTGGGAGTCGACAGAATTTTTTCTGGGAGCCTAAAGTGCTGAAACTTGTTAAATCCCTACTTTGAAGCGCTATGTTTTGGCAGAAAAACCTGTTGGCAATATCAAGGGTTGTTTTGTATTTTCTTCGCACTATGTTGTTCATTAGTGCTGTGCTGTGCATTTTGTATAGCATATGTCTTTGTGTGACTGTTTAAGTGTCAATAGTCTAAGACTATTCTATGTGAGTGGTTGGGTGTAGCAACTGGAAGCAATGGATTATTCATTGATGAGTTTGAGGGTTCAATAACACCCTGGTACTCTAATTGATTTAGGATTTCCCTCACTGGGGCTTTTGCATCACATTTTATGGAGTATTGAGGCTGAGGTTGGCATTTTATTGGTATTGTGTGGTAGTGAGAATCTTTGTCGCACCCTGCATGATTGCAATATAATGCAGGTGCCTGCACCACTGCCCAATCAATAGCGTACTTTTCAACTAGCTTTTTAGGAACAAGGGGCAAGAAGGATTTTTCAATAATGTCCTCTCCATATGGGAGATCACGGACAAAAATTGACAGTCAATCTTTTTTGGGCAGCAAGATATAAATAAAGACGACGGGATCCTAAACAATGGCATCTATCATGTGTTCAATGCCCCCCTCTAACTGAATAGTAACTTTATACACCCTATCCGGTGTGGAGACACTCATGTCCGCAGCCTCTACTTGCAGGTAGTCATCAGTTGCTTTCACCTCCAGATGTTCTAGAAGATCCTGGTGAACTATTGTGACTTCTGCTGCACTGTCTAGCAGTGCCAGTGTCCATTTCTTATTCTTTAGTAAAGCCCTCTTCTTGAGTGGCATGTCGAATTTGCAACTGCTGCCACTTTTTTCTTTTTAAATTGAGGGTTCTGTTGTGGAAGTTTCTCTTCTTTCTTAACTGAAACTTCAGTCGAGGGTTGTGAATTCTTTCTTGTTTTCACGTACCCAGTTCATTGCTTTGACCGCCCACCTCTCACTGCGTTTTTCTGGAGAGACCTTAAAGGAACAAGATTTGCGTTTATCAGTATACTGATATCTGTCAGGTGTTTTTATATTATCCCTATTTCTAAGGTTATATCTATTTAGTTGCAGCTCCGCATTCGGATATTCTCCCCTTTCTTTTTTAAGTGTTTGTTGTTTTTTTATCCCAGCGTTTTTTGTTTTTTTTACCTTCAGGTGTCTGCTTGGCAGCATCCTTATTGGATCTACCTTGTAGTTGTGGTTTAGTTGGTCTGGTTCCCAGACTATCTGAACCTATACTAGAGTAGGTTTCAGCGATAATCTGTGGCAGCTTGCGCTCTTGAACCTGTGCAGGAATGTCAAGGAGCCGCATGCGCACTGTTAGTGCAACTGCTTCCCCTTAAAGGCTACTTAATATGATTGAAGACACTGTGGCAAAATTACCCATTAATTGCATCCCCAAATCTAGGGCTGGGGCATCCCCATATTCGTCTTGAATTTGTTTAAACACCTCCGGAAGATTGGCAAGTGTTGGTGCATCGTGTACGGTAGTATAGAGTGTGCCAAATACCGTGCCCCATGCATTGCAGTTTTTAATTGTGGGAACCATCCCAAATGGCAAACACATTGTCAGAATTCTGTGTTTATCTTGAGGTCCCGTAGGGGGAAAGACTGCTACCAGTGCATTTATTTTTTGAGCTAACCAAAATGGAATTTCCTCCTGCTTCGGGAGTACTTTACCCATGATTGAATTTACAGTATCAGGATTAATGCCTGGTGTTACTGCATGTGGTTGCACTGGGGCAGCACGTGCTGGGTTTGTATTTAATGTTTGCATTAAAAATTGTACTAACAGTTTATAAATCGTTGTAAGTTCTACATGTAAGCGGCGCACCTAAGCTATCTCCAAGGTCGCTGCATCAGGATGTGGTGTATATGCTGCCAATAAAAGCCAGGTCATTACTTAAAGGTCCAAACCTAAAAGGTAGAATTGTATGGGGTAGCGCACCATCAAGCCAATTATTATGGTCTTGATAAGATAAAAGTATCTCTAAATATGCATAAGCTCTGTATTGTGCAGGTGTGTTTGCAGATGTAGAGTAATGAAGTGTATGTGTATTCCCATCTGCTGCTGGAAAAGTGATCCAAGAATAAAAAATGTCTGTTCTGTAGGCTCCTTGAGCCTCAACAACAAATGTAACAGGACCCCCTTGGGCCATTAGGCCATTCGCCAATAAATGTGCAGTAAGGGGCTGGGGTCTCATATTTCCTGCAATTGCTACCCGTGGAGGGTTTGCCATATTAGTAGTATTTGGAGTTCAGAGATAAGGATACCAACTGGTTATTAATCCTTTTAAGGTTCAAGCTTGAACAACCTACAGCTTAAGATAGGTCCTACCTACCTAACTGAGGAAGAAATCCTCAATACCACGGACGTCTCCGTATATAGTATCATGATGTCTTTAGCTTTCAGTAAGACAGAGATACTTAGGAGGATCCAATTATTACTGCCTGACCAAACGTTGGTGACACCATGTATCGTAGGTTCTCATTATAGGAGGCTACCAGATTTGGGCTGTAGGATTGCTGGTACTAAGTACAATTTCCCACCAGGTGACGCCTGTCTGCCTAATCTGGGTTTTCCGGCTAACCGGCAGCACCTCATCTCTGACCGAGATGATTATAGCAACCGGGCACATGACAAGATAGACTCATCATGGAATCGTGGTAAATCAGATCACATCCCTTTCTCTCAGTTACCAAAAGTCTCACTCGGGCAAAGACAACAGAGGCGGAATATAGTTCAATAAGCATTTATTGAAGTAACTGCACCTTAGATAAAAGCATATGTATAGGAATACGTAGGATGATAAAACACAATAAAAGCAAGCATGTGACTAGAAGTGTAAAACACAAAAGCAGTCCTACCATACTATCAAAAAGGGGCTGGATCTATAATCCTCCTACCTTCGCCAAGTATGAGCACAGCATACTAAACCCAATTTGCCCTTTGGGTTTCCCCCTGGGAGAACATCATCCCTTATACCTGGAGAAGAGGACTGTAGTCTATAAAGACGTGGTCCCCATATGGATCGGGGGTTCAGCCGTCTAAGTAGGTAGCTGTAGCGAAGCATACAGTTGTGGTCATCTGTCTGGAGTCTCCCTCTAACATGTCTGGGACAAAGGGGTGTTCTTATAATAAAAATGCTAACATTCTAAGAAATAGCCCCCCCCCTTTCTGTGAATGTTAAAGACTCAGCATACCACGTTTGTCAGCAATCCTATCTGGCTGTAGCCTTGGAAAGAACACAGAGTCTCTGCTAAGAATGCAATGTTTTCCTAGGCGAAAGGACAATGGGATAGAAATAATAAAACAGCACCGCAAAGGAGTCTCTTGCTAGAAAAATCAAACCATGCTGACGAAAATGTATCTAGGTGAAAGTGCACAACTGCAGGCCTAGGTAGCTAAAATAACATGTATAAGACATGGCTAAAATAGCTATACAATAGTGGAACGCTGAGTGGTAGAAAATTTGTGGCTGCCTGTAGATTCCAGGACCTCCCCTCACCGAAAGGCAAGGCAAAAGTGTTTTTAAGCAAAGTTTGTGATTTCAAGGGGATTCTGGGCGAAGGAAAACTGGTGAGAGCCACGCAAGTCCTTTACCCTTGGACTTCCCTGGTACTAGTATGTTAAAGTTAATCCACCACTTACACTGGTTGGTTTTAGGACATCCAGAAATTATGGTTTCAAAGCATGAATACTTACCAAAATATTGAAATATTGATACTTTGATATTGAAAATTGATCTGATAATAAAAATATTGAAACCAACCCTTCTGAAGGTGGGCCAGAAAGCGTTGTCCAGGCACCAACCTCTTTATGGTCCATTCACACACCATTCAGGCACAACAAACAACCCTTTCATACCGCCCGCCACAGGCCGAATCCAACCAATCACTGCACTCACATTAACTTTTCGCTGCCAGACAAGGGCCCATCACATTCATACACCACATGACGGAATAAGTTTGACCACATTGTACCACCTCCTCCTTCCTAAACATTACTGAAGGCATGCGTTATGAACCTTTACTATCTGCCTTCTACTTGTGCAATACCCTGTGAAGGCACACCTATCATAAGCTTTCCTTACCCATTCATGTTTCTGTCCTCATCAGAGTCCTGACTAATCCTGTATAATTGCCAGGTGAACCTATACTTGTTTGTGGATGCAAGTTGGGGGTGTCTGAGTATGCCTTGAGAGGCCTATTCCTCGAACTGAGTGAGCATATCTACCGTTGAAACTAAGACAGACATGCTGGTGAAGAAATCCTAAGGTCTCTAAAGTAAAGAGTCAAACAAATATCCTGCTGGACTCATTCACCAACACTTCTACTTTTTCTTTGAAAGTGAAGCTACAAATTGAGTTTGCACACTTTCAAACAAGTAGAAATGTTGGTGAATATGTCAGACAGGACATTTGTTTGACTTATTACACTTACTCTGGTTCTCGTTGGCAATCATGGTGGTCCGTGTGTAGCATACATAAGTTCCCCAACAAGCAATTCAAAATTCAGTCATGCCTTTAACATTTTGCCACACAAAGTACTCTGTGACAGTGTTCTGTCCAATAGTATGTGCAGTATGGGGACTATAACGCACGTTAATTGAACAGAACACCTACCACGTCCATGATTTCCTGAAGTAGATGAAGTACATTTCTGTAGCTGCTTGCCTGACGAAGCAGTGGCCCATGGATGTTTGGTATCCATGCACAGCCACTGAAAGGATTACCCAATGGCAGCTCCACCTCAGTCGATTTCCCAGAACTTTGCTTTAGTATGATACAACGTAAAGCAAGTAGGGACACAGAGGCCTGGTTGAGATGGGCACTGGGCACAGTAATACCGACTCTCCTGCCGCTTTCCATGCTTCAAGCACACTTTACAGCGACAAAATGGACTATCCTTTTTGGGTGTTTTAGGAATGTGATCAGCAGAGTGTCGCTCCTGCAGCCTTGCCACATTCTCCAGGAACATATGAGGTGGAGGCTGCTGCTGCTTCTGTAACAGCAGTGAGGCTTTCAATTGCAGGACAACTGGAAGTCAAGGAAAGTCATGAGTCTTCCTGTGGTTGTCTGACGTAAAACAACATATGCATTGTGTTTGGCTATCTGGATCAGGTGGGTAAACAGTTTCTTGTACCAAGTGCGAGTTTTACGACTATCATTGTATGGTTGAAGAACCTGGTCGTTCTTCTCCACTCCGCCTATGTACTTATTATAATAAGTACAGAAATGGGCTTGTGGATTTTGGCCATCTGACCCTAATGATGGGGTAAGTGCTCTCCTCATCATCCTGAATTGTAGTGAGCACGTATACACCACGCCTATCCAAGAACGTGACTGCAAGCAGTTCGTTGGAACGCAATGCAGTACTCTGGGATTTCTGGAGCTTCTTGCAACCAAGCTCCTGTGGGAATTCTTTGCGGTTACAAGGAACTGTACCGCAGGCCACAGTACCAGCTTTGTAGAGCTCGCTGAGCAGCTCTACTCCTGTATAGAAAGTGTCCACATAAAGGTTATAACCTGTAAGGGAGTGGCTGGACAAGTTCCCATACAATCCTACCTCTGACCCCTAACGCGGGAGGGCAACCTACAGGGTTTAGGGTAGAGTCCTTCCCTGTGTATACTCTCAAGCTGTACACATAGCCAGAAGAGCTCTCACACAGCATGTACAGCTTTATGCCATAGCGAGCTCTTTTGCTTGCAATGTACTGTCTCAACAGCCGCAGTCCTTGTACAGGATCAAGGACTGCTATATTTTTCCAGGAATATAGATGTCTGGAAACCTGGCAGACAAATGTTCCATGACAGGCTACATTTTGAACAACCTGTCATGGTCTGGATGGTCCTGGGGCAATGCAGCAGGATTGTCATTGAAATGCCGCATGTGCTGCAGTAGCAAAAAACAATCTCTGCTCATGTATGGTGCGAAGATGGGGGTTACCCAAACCGTGCAAGTTGTCCAGTAGGACTGCAAGGTGGGTTTCTGCACTAACCTCTTTTGAATGTAAGGCCCAAAAATATCTTCAACTCCACCAGCAAAGTGGGATTCCACTGGCGTGCCCTAGACAGGGCACTAGAGTGCCTCCATGCTCCCTCAAAAATTGGTCTGTACACAAATTTGTTTGCTGCATAATTTCCTGAAGGAAGCCAACATCCAAAAATAGATGGACGTAGTCGACTGGCAAAAAGTTGGCCATATTGACTTTACATCCAGCATCACCAGTAAGAGGTAGAATTTGGGGCTGGACTAAATCGGGGGCTGCCAAGAGAGAACTCTCTCTGTGCTTGCTGCCGCACGCACCACTGCTCTCTGGGTTGGGCTAACCCGCTATTGTCCCACTGCACAGACTGTGCTTGCGAAGTGACAGCACAACTGTCCTCATCGTCTCCCTCAGAATCAGTGGAAGAGGTGTCGTCGGATGGGACTCCGCTGACTGAAACATCACTCCCAGATTCTGCCCCATTGTCCTCTTCCTTAGATGCTGTCTCAGTCTCTGATCCTGCCTCAGAGCTATCCTCCATATCCTGAGTTAAGGATTGAGCAGTAGTCATCCAATGAGATGCGATCTCTTCTACTGGCTAAACTGTCCCTCTAAAGTACTAGTCTACGTAGAAGGCAGATAGTCACAAAATTGCTTGTGTGTGTGTGTGTGTGTGTGTGATGTGTCCAACAGTAAATGTAATCACCTTACCTTTGCTTCTTCTCTGGTTCAGCAGTTTCTCTGAAGACACTGAAAAAAACAAAAAAGACACACTGTTACTTCGCCTTACAACATACCCACCATCACAGCCTTTAGTGCTGGTGGCACCCAGTGCAACAGTGATTATGGATGCCCTGTCTCCCATGACCTCCTCTTCTACTTCCCTCAGTACTACCCAGCAAAAGTGCCCCTCATATCTTCATAACCCTCCTCCACATACATTTCATTTGTTTTAAAGTGCAGGTAACACCTGGCTTTACTAATCCACTCAGCTAAATACATGTATATCCTTTGCAGCAGGCATATAAACCATCTGGTAGGTACAATTGAAGAATACAAACATCAAAGGAGATAACGCAAAAGGGTGAGTTAGCCTCAGCGTGAAGAAATATTCAAGATAGAGAAAACCCTTTAAGTTAAAACGTTGCATGCATTAGAGAAGAAGAAAAAAAGGGATAGGGGGTCACCGTAAGTGCAAAAGAGAAAGTTTAAGAAAGTTCTGATTGTACTAAGGGAGTATTAGAGAAATCTTGAGGAGTGGGAGACCAGATGGTCAACACAGACGAAAAGGAAATCATCGAGTACAGAGTGTAGATGTGAGACAGAACAATATTCGTGGGTATAGTAATTTACCTCAAGAAAAACTGAAATTAGAGTAGCTAGTGTGCTTCTGTTTAAAATCCAAGTGGTGAGATTTTATCTGAGGTGGAGAGGCAAAAAACGGGAGAAACGTAGCGTTAATTGTAGAGTTAAACTTGACAGCACGAGTGTGACAATACAGGATTATGAAAATTGCACAATGAGGTGGAGAAGGTAAGGTGGTAATAAACCTACCAAGAATTTATAAGGTCCTAAAAGGTAAAGGCGCGTTCCATCTATGTAAGGGACAAATATTCCTCATGCGTGACAATTCTGTATCCAATGGTATGTCCGCAGTGTAGGACATAGAATAATTGAAAGGTCTAAGTAGACCCTGCCTGTAGAGATAGACCGGAACAAAAAAGGAGAAAAGAAACGCTATGTCACGTGTACGAGGTAAACGGTACAGGAAGTATAAAAAATAATAAGTGCTCCGTGCTTGACATATTTAACAGGTGTATAAAGCCCTGTCCTGACTTGTTTTTAGACGTTATCATGAAGGAAAGGACTGGCGAAACAAACACGTGCGGGGAAAGGGATTTAGCTCCCCTTACCCATGTGGCACAATAGGCGGCTTGTGCGAGTAGATCCACAACATGGTATAAGTGAAACAAAACCCAATAAGTATTTCACAAATATGTCGTGGAATCGACCAACATATAGAGTGGAGCCAATGCCAGAGATGATGGGTCTGCCTGGGGGAAAAATGCCCGTATTGTGTATCTTTGGCAGAATATAGATACATTGTGAGGTAGGCATATTGTTATATAGATATTTGAGCTCCATATCGGATATTAGGTCAAGGTTCAGAAATCCTTGTAGTTTCTGCAGAATGGACCTATTGACCACCGGCATGGGGTTATACGTGAGTTTGAGGTATGCAGTGCAGTCTGACAGTTGACGATCCAGTTCAGAAACATAGTCCATTCTGTCCATGATCACGATGTTCCCACCCTTGTCCGCCTCCTTGATGACTATGTCCTTGCATGACCCAAGTGACACTAACGCTTGCTTCTCGGCTGAAGTGATATTGTGTGCAGGGATGGACTTGTGTCCTAACACATACTGTTCCTCCATGTAATAAAGATCGCTGGTAACCTTGTGACAGAATGAGTCAATTGCATAGTCCCTGGGTATTACGGGTGTGAACCTGGAAGTCGTTTTCAGACCACTGACAGTCCTGGTATTAGAGTCTATATTAAGATCAGTGATGATCTCTGTAAGTGATGGCATGGGGCCCTCTTTGTGCTCAATTGATAGCAAGGTTTGAATGTCCTTGACATCTTTGATGGTCATTGTGCTAGGAGTATGAAGCAGGGCATTAGTGGATCGAGCAGAGGTGTTAACGTCATAGAAGTATTTATAGAGTTTACATCTGCGAATAAATTTAAACAAGAGAACATGTAGTTGTGTAAAATCTGGCAGTGTGGTAGGTACAAACCCCAGGCCTTTTTTGAGAATGTTAGTTTGGTCAGGATTCAGGGTTATGGAGGATAGATTAACAATTGAGATGGTGTCTGGAGTATCGCCCGTAGAGACATGTGTATCTATCATTGTTGAGCATTGCGAGTTATTGAACGTGTGGCCACGCCCTCCAATCGTTTGTTTGTATTTATACCTGTGTTTCCCCCGTTTAATGGTCTTGTGGTGTTTTCTTCTCTCCTCTGGGGTTGTTTTTGGCCTCTCCAAAATCTCTCTAGCTCTAGTAAAAAAGGTGACCTATGTGCGGAGGGGGATAAAAGAGTTTGGTCCCTTGCATCTTCACTAGTCCCACTAGAAATGCTAGATATGTCTGTATCACTGGTAGTGAGATTGGAAGAAGGAAGACTTTTCTTAGTAGTTGGGGATGCCCTGTTGCTATTTATTTTAGAGTTATCATATTTGCGAGCAAATGTAAAAACCCTTCCGTTCTTGTAGTCATTGTCATCTCTCTTGAGTTTACGTAGTTTCTTGTCCTTTATGTATAGTTGGTATTTATGTAGGACATCCTTCAGTATGTTAAAGTTTTTTTTTTTATTGTCAGTTGAGTCAATGTCATTGATCTCTTTTTCCAGCAGTGTGATATCCTGCAAGAGTTTATCTCGCTTGGCCTTAGCATCCCGGATAAGTATATCCATCATACCGTATGATGAAGTGATTAAAAGTTGTTCCCACTCCTTGAGTAAGTCAGGGCTGAGGTCATCAAAGGATGGAAATAAGATGACCCTCAACCCCCTAGGGATTTGGTTGTTTTCCATGTATTTTTGTAGGATCGTATAATCCCACCAGCGTGAGAGTTCTTGTTTTTTTAGACGTTCAAGTTTAATGAACTTAGTTCTAAGGCCCTCATGTGTGGGATTGGATGTGCTAGGTGCACTCGTTTGGGCACTGGTCTGGAATACTTCTTGAAGCAGGGTATCTCTATTATCATCAAAATTTGCCATTATTTGCCGTTGCAAAGATATTACGAGAAGTACATACAGAGTAATATAAACACAAAAACAGAGTTATCGAGCAAAATATATATTCAAAATGTTGTATATCGAGTTAGAGAAGTGACAGAGTGCAGACAGCATCCATTTGCAGAAAGTCAAAGATACTAAAGAGAGGTGGTTGATGCTTAGCGACGCACATCTGAAACAAATAACAACAATGGTAGCATGTCATCAATGAGTCCTGTGGCGGGTGCCAGCCTGGTGCAAGAAACCCAACCACCAATGGTTTCGAGATGCACACAAACAGAGGTGGATATAAAAAAAACACCTATGTCATGCGCTGTAAGTTACAGAATCTAGGAAAGGAGCAACCAGGGCACTCCAAACAAATGAGTCCAAAATTGGGTGGCTTTGTATGAAACGCTTTTTAATCCTTTGTGATCGGTAGTTGAATCGCAGTTCAAAGATGTTCAAGTCAAACATATGAAAAGGTATATACGAGTTACAAAAACAGTCTGGATCCTCAGAATGAACAGGTAAATACGAGTAACAAAAACAGCCAACACGTGTTTCGTCCTCACTGACTTTTTCAAGGCTGCAAACCGAGACAAATGGGAACTATTTACAATTAATGGCACTACCATCTGGTAGGTACAATTGAAGAATACAAACATCAAAGGAGATAACGCAAAAGGGTGAGTTAGCTTCAGCGTGAAGAAATATTCAAGATAGAGAAAACCCTTTAAGTTAAAACGTTGCATACATTAGAGAAGAAGAAAAAAAGGGATAGGGGGTCACCGTAAGTGCAAAAGAGAAAGTTTAAGAAAGTTCTGATTGTACTAAAGGAGTATTAGAGAAATCTTGAGGAGTGGGAGACCAGATGGTCAACACAGACGAAAAGGAAATCATCGAGTAACAACATCAACTATCCTTTTGCGATCCACTTCAACGAGACCCATGGACACAGGGAAGTCTTGGACATCCGTATACATGGGATTGACTCTCTTAATAAGACGCCTCGAGGGGGTAACCGTACTTTGGCCCTAAGACGCCTGGAGAGCAGGTGGATAATCAAGCTACGAGCGGTTGAACAGGGCCTGAACATTCACAAGGACCTTCATGTATTTCTCTAAGCACGCTTGTGTCTATAAATTTTACTTCTTTCACAATGCATCCCTACCATTTGATCAGGGACAGTATTTTCCACAACAAAATGTGGGACTTAGTCATCTCCCATTGTCTTCCATAATATAATGTATATAGAAAAAATGCACTGAAAATACCACATTATCATCCCAGTCTGCGGACACACTTTGTCCAATATGTTTTCCCTTTCCCCCTTTTGTTGTTTGTTTTTTATTCATGCATACTGCATGACTGCCTATACCAAGTAGTATGTTTGGTATTGTTCTAGAAGGTCTTTTCTATTCAACAGGTTACCCACGCTATTTTGCATTATTACCTGATCTGTCCTTAATGTTCTCACAATTCGTATTCACCATCATTACCATTTGATTATATTGTATAAACCTATGTCCCAAGATACCAGGGCGTCCTCGCCGATTTGAATTATTTTTTCGATGTATTATTATGTCATAGGGACTGTTTTCAGTGTCCTGCACCTTTTCCTTTAATTTGGATTCACCTTTAAATCAATAACACGCTTCTCCATTTATTTACCATGCATGCTTTCTCCTCATAATAATGCTTTCCCCCTTACCACTCCTTGCTAAATACGCAAATCCTTGAATTTTTGGGGTTTTTTAAATACAACACACCGGCTCACGTCTTTCTCTTTTTAAGTGTACGCAGCCTTGTCCACCCGTTTGCCGCAGGCACACTCCAATATGGCGCCCATTTTTGAAGTAGTTAACAGGAACTCCCTGTCTGCCGTTAATCTTCCTTGTCCTTCGTTTATTTTTAGAGTGTACGCATATAGACGCGGACACTCAAATGGCCTCGCTCCTCTCCCAGAACACGGCAGCGTTATCAGGCGCTGCGGGACATTACTCACGCGGTCTTCACTTGTTTTCCCGGAGCTTACGGGGCGGCACAGGTAGGGGAGAAAGACCTTAGCCTTTCTCCTTTAGTTTATATAAATATTAGCGTATGTGATTAGCCAACAGGAGACTTTCCTGACAGTTAGTAGTACGGGGTGTGACTTCCCCGACCGGACAGTTTTTTTTTTTTTTTTTTTTTGTGTAATTGGTCTTCCCCTGACAAACATTCTAGCCTAATTTGAAAAAGATTTGTCCACTCTATATGTTGGTCGATTCCACGATATATTTGTGAAATACTTATTGGGTTTTGTTTCACTTATACCATGTTGTGGATCTACTCGCACAAGCCGCCTATTGTGCCGCATGGGTAAGGGGAGCTAAATCCCTTTCCCCGCACGTGTTTGTTTCGCCAGTCCTTTCCTTCATGATAATGTCTAAAAACAAGTCATGACAGGGCTTTATACACCTGTTAAATATGTCAAGCATGGAGCACTTATTATTATTTTTTATACTTCCTGTACCGTTTATCTCGTACACGTGACATAGCGTTTCTTTTCTCCCTTTTTGTTCTGGTCTATCTCTACAGGCAGGGTCTACTTAGACCTTTCAATTATTCTATGTCCTACACTGCGGACATACCATTGGATACAGAATTGTCACGCATGAGGAATATTTGTCCCTTACATAGATGGAACGCGCCTTTACCTTTTTGGACCTTATACATTCTTGGTAGGTTTATTACCTCCTTACCTTCTCCAACTCAATGTGCAATTTTCATAATCCTTTATTGTCACACTCGTGCTGTCAAGTTTAACTCTACAATTAACGCTACGTTTCTCCCGTTTTTTGCCTCTCCACCTCAGATAAAATCTCACCACTTGGATTTTAAACAGAAGCACATTAGCTACTCTAATTTCAGTTTTTCTTGAGGTAAATTACTATACCCACGAATATTGTTCTGTCTCACATATATCTACACTCTGTACTCGAGGATTTCCTTTTCGTCTGTGTTGACCATCTGGTCTCCCACTCCTCAAGATTTCTCTAATACTCCCTTAGTACAATCAGAACTTTCTTAAACTTTCTCTTTTGCACTTACGGTGACCCCCTATCCCTTTTTTTCTTCTTCTCTAATGTATGCAACGTTTTAACTTAAAGGGTTTTCTCTATCTTGAATAGTTCTTCACGCTGAGGCTAACTCACCCTTTTGCGTTATCTCCTTTGATGTTTGTATTCTTCAATTGTACCTACCAGATGGTAGTGCCATTAATTGTAAATAGTTCCCATTTGTCTCTGTTTGCAGCCTTGAAAAAGTCCGTGAGGACGAAACACGTGTTGGCTGTTTTTGTTACTTGTATTTACCTGTTCATTCTGAGGATCCAGACAGTTTTTGTAACTCGTATATACCTTTTCATATGTTGGACTTGAACATCTTTGAACTGCGATTCAACTACCGATCACAAAGGATTAAAAAGCGTTTCATACAAAGCCACCCAATTTTGGACTCATTTGTTTGGAGTGCCCTGGTTGCTCCTTTCCTAGATTCTGTAACTTACAGCGCATGACATAGGTGGTTTTTTTTATATCCACCTCTGTTTGTGTGTATCTCGAAACCCTTGGTGGTTGGGTTTCTTGCACCAGGCTGGCACCCGCCACAGGACTCATTGATGACATGCTACCATTGTTGTTATTTGTTTCAGATGTGCGTCGCTAAGCATCAACCACCTCTCTTTAGTATATAAACCATCTGCACTACTTTATGGCATCAAAAAACGCACTAGACAAACGACAGATCTATTTCTATATAGAGAGAAAATCTATCTCTCTCTACTCTCTCGCTCTCCATATATATATATATATATATATCTATCACTTTTATATATATATATATGTGGTTTCCCTGGGAGCCAATTGTGGCTCCCGAAAAAAAAAAAAATGTAAAAAAGTGATATTATTATTTTATATATATATATATATATATATATATATATATATATATATATATATATATACACGCACATATCTATAGAGAGCTTGGCCTCTCATTAAAAAAAAAAAAGAAATATATATATATATATATACACGCACATATCTATAGAGAGCTTGGCCTCTCATTAAAAAAAAAAAAGAAATATATATATATATATATATATATATAGATAGAGAGAGGTACTGACTCTACGTCACTTTCTTTTTTTGTTTAATACATGGGTGCTTTCACTGGGGTCACACATGTATAAAACAGGCATTTGCAATGTAATGGGTCTTGCGTTTGCTCGGTTAAAGCTATTAGCGTTGTACACTCCTAACCGGACTTTTCTTGCCACATAAACTGAACAGTAAAACAGTTTCACACAAGCGAGCCGACTTCTGCCATGAGCGCAAACAAACACACCAAAGGAAACAGAGGTTAGCTTGCATTGAAACGTATTGGCAATAGTGCAGATATCTATGTAAAAGGGTTGATGTCATGCAAAGTGCTCTACTACTGCCAAGCAAGATCGCGCTGCCTACGAAATGAAGAGAAAAAGTAGTGCAGAAACCATACAGAAAACATGGAGCCTAGTATGTTTTCAGTAGTTGGCTGGTGCGCTCGAGACGGGCTAAAGGCCGGAAAAGGCATGACGTAGGCATGCCGTCCACCAATTAAATCAAGCTGATTTTAAAAAGTAAGCCCACGAACCAACCAAACTGAAGGGCTTGACATGGGTGTGGTTAAAAGTCGACAGAGAGATTACACCAGGGACGGAGTGCTTTGCGCTGACTCCAACATTTTCCTTTTTTTTTCCCCCTTGGATCGGTCCCCCCAGGGAAAACCATTTTTTAAAAAAAATATCATATATTTCCCCCCAGGGGTCGGCTCGAGTAGGAAGGGCTGACACTGCCATTTTTTTTTTTTTTTTAAACATTAATTTGAGAATCTGGGGGGCGTTATCGCCCCCCAGAAGAACTTCAACATCTTTTTTTTTTATTATTTAAGTTGTGCCCCCACCTGATCCCTGGTGCCTAGGGCCGTTTCCTGGCCATGCTGCGATCCATGGCCAGGAACCGGTGTGAGGAAGGCATCGATGGAAAGGGGAAACTCTCCCTTTTCCATTGATGCCACCCTGGCATCTGGGGAGGCCGTTTTGGCAATTTTTTCTCCCATCGGAGTAGTAGGGAAAGGACGCTTACCTGCTCCTCCGCTGCTCCGGTGGGGAAAAATGTGAAGTCAGTGCACCTCGAGGTGCGCTGAAGTCACAGGTGGGCAGGGGGGAGATGTGGAATTTCTTCCACATCTCCCGTGTTTAAAAAATCCTTTGGTGCATTGCACTGGGGGATTCTTAAAACCCCTCCCTGGCGTTGGCCACTGGTCATGACCTGCACCAGGGAGGGTGAGTGGGCGTTGGTCAGTGGTCGACACTCTAAAGACATCTTTGTTTGTGCTGTCCGAAAAGTCGTGGTATTACCTATTTATGGAGTTACTTCTGGTTGCCAGTTTGAGGATCTCATCATTTGATACATTGCATCATCGCCGTTATTGCAATTAAGTACAGAAAACACTAATCTGCCTGAATTTCTTTATTATTAGTTATACTCTGTGACATGACCTTTTGCTTGCCTACATTATCCCTTCATGTGTTGTTTGATCGTCAAAGCCTCCACAGACAAATAAAAAAGGAGGCATTCGTAGCACTGATAACTGGGAAATGCAAAAAAGTCATAGTGGGCTCGTAGCAGAAGTGGTTTCAATTGTAGGCGTTTTATCATTTGATCATGAATGCTTTCTATTTAATGTCCTATATCATGGACATTTTTCTTCAGTTTCTCGTTTCAGAAGGTAGTTCCATTATGTGTGTTGACTGTTAGTTGTGTCTCGTCACTTCTTTCTAAAAAGGACCACTAGCTTTACAAGTACAAGCTGGGTGAATTGCAGTTTCTTGTTGAAGTGGAAATGTAGCAGACAGTGAAATTGCTGCTTTCAATGGCCACGTTCTGGGAATGATTGTCACCAAAAGCTCTGCAACACTGGGGCACAACTGTTGTTCACCAGTATGGAACACCCAAGGTAATCTCCATCGTAGCTATCTCTTCCGCGTGCCTGGTTTCAAACAATACATGCACCACAGAATGGAAATGTCCCTACTTGGTCGTGTTAGCATAAGTTAGGAAAAAACATACCAATGAAAGAAAACTTCTATTAGTTGCAAACAATACTACAAGCTGTCCTGCTTTTTTAGGCTTTTCACATGCACCTCACTTGTACAGCATGTAAATACAAAGACAATGTTAAGTCACCATACATCACATATAAATAGGCCTTTGTTACATAAAACATGAAAAACATATATGGAAAATCCTGCTGCACATGTCAAGAACTCCCAACACCCTGAAGTCGCCAATGAGCCTTATGGGCAAATGCAAGAAATAGAATTCCTTTGAGATAAATAATAGAAAATAATTAGTTAGGGGGTAGGGGAACTGAAAATCAAAAGACTATGGAGAAAAAAAATCTCTACAGCTGAAGAAACGATAGAAAAGGTCAGCATGATTGGCTACTTCACAATATATTTCCTTTTGCCCTTAGTATGGAACCATTACATTAACATGCCAAAGGAAATATCACAAATTGCAGCAAACAGCCTCCTGTGTGCTGCAAGGAAGAATAGAGCTACAATAACGTCAAGTATTCCCAAGTCACCTGGTAAAATCAGCAGCACATTGGTTAAGTTCAGAACACAAGGACCTAGCACTTGTAGTTACTTTATCATGGAATTCACCCACCTCCCTGCTTCCTAAGTTCTTTGAAAAGGTGAACAGCGGAGGTTGGCAAATAGCGTAATGGCAAACAAAAATACATCTACTGAAGCAGATATTACCCTTAAAGAGCCTTTCCCACACTCTGGTATACACACAGGCCTTCTTGAGACAGCAGTGGGCCTATACAGTACACCGGGTTGTGCATTGTACAGAGCCAAAGACCTTAAATCTGAGATTAAAAACAAATGTTGGAAGAGCCT
Organism: Pleurodeles waltl; assembly: GCF_031143425.1. Classification (NCBI taxonomy): domain Eukaryota; kingdom Metazoa; phylum Chordata; class Amphibia; order Caudata; family Salamandridae; genus Pleurodeles; species Pleurodeles waltl. The sequence continues at coordinate 608,875,559 of NC_090443.1, read as the reverse complement.
TAAGGATGCTGTCCTGCTTTTTGTGATCCGAAAAGCACATGTTTGTATCGCAACTTTTGGTATGAACGGCCTAAAGTCATCATGGGAAAACATACTTAAAAAGGTGCAGCACAATCCCAGGGATAAGAAACCAGGAGAAAGTCACAGCACTTTCATTGAGCGATCAGTTTCCCAAAATAAGAAAAGATTATCAACGACACTAAAGAAACTCAGATCCGACAAGACTCCTCAATCAGAAGTCAAGGCATTTCAAGTGGAAAGGAGGAAGCTCACAGATAATGCAAATGATTCCAAGTAGCACTTAGTGTAAGAGATCTTCTGCAGTGTCCCTAGATGATATGAAACACATAATGATTTAAGGCTTCTGAAAAAGCTTCCAAAAACTCTGATGAGCATCTATTGAACTCTCACTTGAAGCTTCCACAACACACCAGCTTAATTTCTCAACCCACAAGTATCCTTTGGTCTTGCATCAAATACGCTTTTGTACATGAAGGCCATATGCCTAATAAAACCTCGAGGGCTTGAAACACCAGGAGATTCATGCATCTGTGGCTAGAGTATTATATGTAAATGTGGGTGTAGATTTACAAATTTCTAGAATTCTACTAGTACTTTTGGGGAGCTGTGAAATTTTCAACTTTCCATGAGAGTAATTGCAAGCATAAGCTGTTATGTGTGCGTAATTATACATGGTATATAATTATGCAAGTGTAAACGCTTACAGGAAGTGCACTTGCTAAATTTAAATCCCTCTTCCTTCACACCACCAATTGTGGTGTAGCTCATCCCCAGTCTCCGATGCTGTCGAAGGTTTTGCCCATGACAGTACTAAATCTCCAACAGTATTCGGGGATAAAAATTAGTCAAATAAAGGTTTGTGAATATCCCTAAATTCGCAAGTTCATGGACGTTGAACAAGTTTACATCGGCCTCCCATCCTGGAATGTCCACTCGCTCCACATGGAGCATATGTGCTAGCACTTACACTTATACCACACTGGTATAATTTTATGTCTTGCAACATTGATTTATGAGTGCAAATCTGCATAGTGTGAATTGGAAATATGAATTTATACACTTGAATCAAACCATGTGTACCGAAGTTGAATCACTTTTTCAACCTAGCCATTAAGGGTGCTGTTGGGAGTGTAATAAGCTGCCGGCCTAAATAACACTTTCAGATTTTCCCTGAGAGCTGGTAAGAGTGCCATGCTAATTTATTAGTCCTTCTTTAACATCTTTAGCTGCCTAACAAGGCATGCCTGAGTTGCTACACTCACTCTAAGGGAAACCTCTCTCTTATGAAGTCTGAGTGGAGAACTTTATGGACCCCCTTTAGTTTTAAAAATCATCCTGATGAGAACATTCTTGAACAGAATCTGGGATACTGGCTTCTGGCCTTGTCATTATAGTTGAAGTTCTTCAAATTAACTTGCCTACAAAAATAATACAAGCTACAATCATTCAAGGTACTTTTTTTTTAATCATTATAGGATTTTCAGTTGTGGGGTCTACTCAGATGTAGGCCTGAATCCTCCACTCAAAACAGTCCTCATAAGAAAAAGGTTTCCTCTTGAATTGGATCTTTTCTAGAGACCAGTATATTGCATGTGTGATGCAGCATTCCAGGATGATTTATATTGGACTCCGTAACAATCCCGTCTTTTAATTATTTAAAATGCTCGAGGTGACCCTAGCACACCCAGAGAGTCTCAGATGGAGTAGTCATTCATAGAGATGTATTGTTACCTTTTTGTAACTCTTTCATACCTTCCTTCAAGGTCAGACTGGTCAAAAAAAGGGGGAATACAAAAGGAAGGCCACTCAGTCGTGGTCAGCCCTGAGATCAGTGGCAACTGAGTTTGTCAGGAAAGACGTTAGGAGCACATCTCTGAAATGCACTACAAGATGTCCTAAAACAGCCACTGACACAATTAAGGGAGACCAATAGAGGAGGAAACCTCGCAAACTGGCTGGGATCAGGTGGGGAGACACTTAGCCAAAGCACCCAGAAACACTAGTCTAAAGTTAAACCAATTTAAGTATCTCCATAGAGAATCTCACCTCCAAAAAATAGCAAGAACAATAGCAAGGATATATACAAACTCCACCTCTGCCTATTAAATCTAAAATGAAACTGAAGCAGGAATCTGTTACATGTCCTGGGAGTGCCCTGTACAGCCCATATTAAGATTCAATAATTGAGGTGATAATTGAGGTCACAGGGATAGTAGACCTTTTACAGCCAAAGGTGTGCTGTAAGGCTTAGTGATGATGTCCAGAAAGAAAGAGGGAGCAAATGTATCAGTCTAATTTTAAACACAATATTGCCATAAATTGGAAATCCACCACTTCACCCAGCATAGAGAAATAGAGACAACAAGTAACACCAAAGGCTTAAACAGAGGGCATAGTACTACACATGGAAAAGCAAAGGTAGACCACAAAGGCAGACATTCCCCAAGCCTGGGATGAACTAACACAGTCATTCCTTAACACTGCAGACAGCCTTCCACCTAGATCAGCACTTTCTCCCCCTTTGGCAAGGTATGTATGCAGATACAGATGTCAGGTCTTTCACGCTGAAGCAAGGCTATCAGCCCTACTGACCATTATATCCCCCTCACCCCTACCTCTCAAGGCACTGCGGTAAACAAATTCAAACCAGGTGGTTTACTGGAATGAAACAATAGCCGAATAAGGCACATCACAGGATAGAACATTAGAATTTGTGGACAGTTGTCTACCCACAACAATTCTTGCAGTTGGACTAAAATGTTGAAGTTACACATCCTACAGAAACTTATACCAACTGTTTCGGATGACCGTAAAGATAACACGAGACTCCTTAAATGTGAAATCAATGAAGAATGTGTTTATTCTAGGAAAAAGCAGTACAACATCAATACAAATATGGTGCTGTATTAAGTAACACATTTCATATAATTACTGATTTAAGGTACTAGCCTAATCTCTCAGCAGAGGAAACAGTATTTCTTCTATTTTCTCGTTATGTCTTTTACGCCATCCCAAGGACAGTAGAGGAGTTTCTGTCACTACTGGAATACCCCTTAGACCACCTACTAATGCACTCCTGCCACAATCTAAGAACTTGAGCAACCTGTCTCCCACTCCACATCCTCACGCCTGTCATGCCTTCTAGACCAGGAGGTGCTGCAATGGGTGAATTGACTTTGCTCCAACATAGTTGCATTGTGCACAACAAAAAAGTGATGCAGAATTATTTTGCTTCATGTTTTATGATGTAACCAACAAAAATAATGAAAAATCTATTTACTACATTAGACTTTGCCCAAACATTTATGTAAATGTCAGAACCCCTTTAAGAGGGCCACAGGGCAACCAGGGGCTACTGTGCACAACCACGGAGGTTGAGGCTTTATGCTCTTGTTTCAGACCCCAACCTACTTTGGACTCTGTGCCATTGGGCCTTGTTTACTTGACTATTAGAATAGCATAGTCCCAGCAGTTCAGCACTCAGCATGTGAAGGGTCTCTCACTCTCGGCCATGCTCCTGAAGCAGCCACAGGCTGTCTGCAACTCTTCCTGCGGGGTAAGTGTTCCATTGGCTCCCGGTGGTGGTGGGGCCCTCCTACCATACGGGGTCACTGCCACACTACTGCACAAGACTACAGTCCTTTCTGCACAACAGTCTTTCACACAAAACACCTCCTGGCATATAGTGGGCACTGCACTGCTACTGCACAAGGCTTCGGCCCTTTCCAAGCTGCAGTCTTTCAGACGGTGTCCTCTCCGGGCATACAGGGTTACTGCACCACTATCGCTCAAGACTTTGGGCCCTAACTGCTAGACAGTCTTTCACAGCTATTTTCACAGTGGCCCTCTCCTGGCATATGGGAGTCACTGGCTCAGTCCTGTACATGGCAAAGACCTGCATAGGGAGTCCACTGGACCTCGCTCTCTCCAACGGTCTCCTCATTCTCACAGGGCACACTGGGTTTGGCAAGCAGGCAGGTGCTGGTGCTCCAGGCCTGGTGATCTTGAATTCCCTGAGAGATGTCCCCTCACCCAACTGGGAGACTAGCAGATCTTGGCCCACAGTCCTGGTCATAGGCAGAAGTTGCACAGCGCTTCCCCTCCTCACACAGCCTGTTGGGCTGCTTGGCAGATGTCAATTTTTGGGGTCTCAAACTCCCCTTTTTATAGTCCATTTCCAGACGCCAAATGTGATTTAGGGTTTGAGTCCTTTAAGTTTTATGTTGGATTTCCACTTCTTTTGAGGTTTTTCCTCTTGTAAAGCAGTGTGCCACAGGAGGAGTATGTCCAGAGCTGATAGCCCCACAACACAAGCCATGGGAGTATCTCAAGTTCACATCTGGATGTCAGCCACCGTGATTTGTACCTCAAAAGTTTAATCCCAGGCCCCCTATTCTTTATGATTCTCTTATCAGCCCCATCTCCTTCCTTAGATGTTCCCACTCGACTTCCTTGTGTCCCCTCACTGAATCAAAGAGCACCCTTTGAAGTGCACAGAGGAGGCCTGGTCCACCCCTCCCTGGTGTATATCCCACCAAGTTTACAGGAACACAGCAAAACACATCTGTCTGGAGGGTTCTCTCTACCTCCTCTCCATGCAGGCCTGAATTTTCCAAAATGGAACCAAGGGCCCTTCATGTATTGTACCATCCACAGGCACACATACAACTAGTGCATGTTTGTAGCATACGCACACTGCACAGTCCTGTATCCTGTATGTACTGTACCACTTGCAGGCATACATACATCCAGCATATGGCTTTAACATGCATGCACTTCCCAGCACTGTACCCTTTATGTATTGTACCACTCAGAGGCACACATACATTCAGCATGTGCATTTAAAATGCATGCATGGTATCCTTCATGTACTGTGCCACTCACTGGTACTCATACATCAAGCACATGCACTTATCATGCTCACACTGCACAGCACTACATCCTTCAGGCATTACACCACTCACAGGCATATATACATCCAGTACATGCATTCACCATGAATACGCTGCTCAGTACTACAGTATCCCTGAATTGTACCCTTCCCTGGCATACATACATCCAGCACAGATACAGCACTTCTGTACTTCGCTGCATTTCATGTCAAGCTGATCGAGCCAAGGGTCAATTAAGCACACAGCAGCCGAACTTTAAAATGAGTGAGCCTGTAGGCCTCATCCAAGGGACACACGTTTAAAAGGACCTATTCACGCATACCGATCACTACACTGTATGCTGCCACCGCTGAGCTTGTGCTGCTTAACTCCTGGTGAAGGCAGTAGCCTTTCACCACTTTAAGGGTGGTGCTTTGGGCACCCTTTCCTGACCAAAAAGAGAGACAGGCCTATATCATGACACACGCATGATCTGTGTTTGCAAATGACAACAAAAATCTGCATTAGGGATCCAGGCGTCAATTCAGTTGGGCACTCAGGGCAGCGGTCTACATCTACCACCATGTCCAGAGCTTTTCTATCCAAACAGTAAATATATCAATTAATCTATTTTACAGTGGCCTTCTGAACTGACATTGTTAGAGCCTCAGTGCCTGTTGTGTTGAGAACGGCCACAAGAGTATAGCGAGGCCAGGCGGGAAGTAATTCTGAGCAATTTATTTTTAAATATATATTTAAAATGAAGTTCAAGAAAATACAATTCCTAATAAAAACGTGTTGAAGATTAATATAATATTCTGCTTTAATTTGATGTCAGTGTTTGCACATTTCATTATTAGTTTTGCTCAGCAAAGCTGCTTTGGTTCGTTTGACGAACATTCCTGACCGGTCAACTGATTTTGTTGTGGTAATGTTCTGCCTTTATTCTGCTCGTTGCTACAAAGCCACCGTGTTTGTTTACAATTGCTACACTTATACCCGGGCACTTCAATCCTTCCATAGCTTTTCCGACATTGCTTGCGCCAAAGTGCACTAAATATTATTGGATAAAATCTCTGTTTAATATTTATGAAAGGAGAAGAAAGTCCTCAAATCACTTAGCCCAGATTTAGAAAGGTTTAGTGCCTTGCATTCTTTCAGATGGTAATCCTCTCGCACTACACACACAATCCAAGTTAAATTGAATCGAGTGCTTTTTTCAGGAAATTCCACAGGACCGACGACTTTTAAAAGTGCTATTCAGACCAGTTTTAGGGGTTAAATAAAGCAAAAAGAAAGCATGTTTTGTAATTTAGTTTTAATTATGTTTTTTTAAAACAAAGAAAAAAGGAACGATGCCTTCTACCAATTGTTATACGTTTGTCTTGTAAATGTTATTTTGTAATGAAAGCTAAACACCGAAATCTCCGGACCTATGTCTGTGACATTGTTACTTAAATGAAATAAGCGTTGGGTACCTAAATCCTTAAATTCGCCACTGTTAATCTTTCTAGTGTTTATAATTTATTTGTATGTAGCGCTTCATAACACACTTTTGCCAATTCTAAGCGCTGTAACTGAAAAGTTGTACTCTTAACCAGTTCAATAGTATTTAATTTAACTACCATGGGCGGTGAGTGTTTACCTCAGCGGTTTAGTTTACGCTTTACCATCCTCCTTGGAAACGTCACACTGGTTTTGTATTTAAGATTATGAGGCCTGTTAAGCCTTCGTTCGTGTTTCATTCGTAGTAACGTTATGGCGATTAAAAGCAAATCTTAGGCGAGTGCTTTCATTCGTACACTTTTTATTGTTTTTATAAAACCTAGTACATTCGGGCTGTTCAATAATTATAGCGCTTTTATTTTAATGCTTTACAGACGTCAGTAGGTACAATGCAAACACGTAAAAGATCATGATGCAAGTGCTGTGCTTGTTTTTGGATATATGGGGCGGAGGTCGAGCTGTGGCGGGGAGGTTGTCAGTCAGTGGGATTGTGACGGCTGTGTTGGATATTTACTGTGCCCCGGAAGTGCAAGCAGAAAAGGCCCCCTAAAGGGCAGAAGACACTGCTTACTAGGGACAGTGGCGTCGGAGCAAGCGGGTTACGAAGGTGACCTTCCTACGGTTTATCATGGAGGTCTGGTCGCATTCACCCAGAGCATGTGTAAATATGTGTAAATATACAACATATCGCAAAGAAGAACGCCCGTCTACTTAATTTAATGGATATGTTCAACTGCTTATCACAGTGATGTTGGTTTTATAAAACTTTGTGGAAAACCATTTATTGAAACTCTAATGATACATTCTTTAAACTGTTTCCTCATTTTTATTTTCGCCCACAGAAGGGTTTTAGCTTCTTGTAGTCAAAGACCTACTCAGGACAGCAGCAACACTTACAGTGGACGTTGGGCCTGGCCACCACTTCTCACTAGTTGGCTCTCATTTGTCCTTCTTATTGGATGGCTTTCCTTCCTGTACTTGTTATTGTCCCTCCCCTGGAGTAGAGCTTCTTTACCATGCTTTGTGATTGGATAACATATCCTTTTATGGCTACTTTTTTTTTCTTTGAGCCCCCATGCATGCGACTGCGTTTTCATGCTCGTTCCCTCGTGTAGCTTCTTCCTCTCAAATGCACCCACACCCCGGGCTCACAGTGTAGCTCCCCACCTATGCCTAGTCATGTGTAAAAGCACAGAGACGTATGTTTTTACAGGGTTAAATAAAGACCTTATCTGATTGGTTTTCCTTTATTTCCTGCTTTCCACTTGTAGCATTAAGACACAAACGCAGAAAATATGGCACCGTGGAAGGGGTGGGCCACAGCACTCGGCCTACATCTGAGGCAGAAAGAAGGCTTACTTAGACTAGATAGGAGATGTCTCTTCTCCAAGAGGGCTATTAATCTTCTCCTTGGGCTACTGCGGAGACCAAATATCCTGAGCTTTTGTTCCAGTTCGTTTTTTTATTTTTTGTATTTCAATTCTTTATTAAACTTTTATAAGAAAACAAAATAGTTACGAATTGTCCATTAAAAGCATAAATTCACAATAAAGAAATTCCAGTGTACAATGAAACAATTAAATACTTTCCATAAATAGACATTGTTAATTATATTATATCTGAGATTAATGACAAAGAAGCAATAAACAAATATATATTGAGTCAAAATGATAAAGCAAGTTATTACAAAGTTATACCTATCTAAAACATATCTTGAAAAAAAATAATTATCAATAGTGTAGAAAATATAATGAGGCCATGAGATCTTACTCATGAATCATTGAACATATAAAGAAAGAAGCAGAGAGATATGAAGTTGTCAGTTAGTCAGGAATACATTCCATATTTGATCAAACTGTTGTAAATTATCATTCAGTTTATATAGCATTCTTTCAAACTGAGCAATATCAAACATATCCTTTAACCAAGTTGGACAGATGGTTAAACATTAGATTTCCAAAAACGCAGTGTATTAACTTTGGCTACACTAATTGCAGTAGAGAGCCATCTGAATAAGTGTGAAGAAAGCGTGCCTAGACCATGGGTATCATGTAATAAAAATAAGCGAGGTGAGTGTGAGGAGATATTGGGAATCACTTTCCTTAAGTAAAGTGATATTTGTATCCAGAATGGTTGGAGTGTAGTACAATCCCATAGAATATGAACAATATCACAGTTGGTCTGGTCACATCTCCAGCAATTGGAGTCATTACTAAGTTTAGCAGAATAAAGTTTCGAAGGTGACCAATGCCATCTATGTAGAATTTTGAAATAATTAAATTTCAACCTTACATCTCGAAGTCCTTTATTATAATTCTCTAAAAGTTTAGCCCAGGCTTTATCTGTATAGGTAATATTAAGTTGTGTAGACCACCAGGATTGCAGATCTTTGGATGTATTATCTGAAAAAGATTTGTCAATTAATAAAGAATAAAGGCCAGATACCGTGCCTTTAAAATTTCTCCATATATAGATATGGCGTGCAATGGATGAATGTGTCAAAGAATCCGAATTCAAGGATGTTATAAGGTTCAAAATTGATGTCAATAATATATAGTTATGAAATTGTGAGATCGGGAGTCGATATGTTTCTTGTAGTTGTGAAAATGATTTCAAGGAGTTATCTCGGTTATATAAGTCTGATATGTTATTGATTTTACAATATTTCCAAACAAACCAATTTAGCTCTTTGCATTTATGTATAATCGTCTAATTATTCCATAGCGGAGCATTTAAATGTATATGGACGTTACAGTTTATAATTTTATGTGCTTTTTGCCATGCTAATTGGGATGAGTAAATGATTGGATTGGAGGATGGTGAGAATTTAGGGCATTTAGTGTAATAAATCGCCATGGGAGTGGTAGTTTTCAGTAGATATTGTTCCAATGTGACACATATAGGGACCTTATCCTTCTCGGATATCATAGAGATCGAATGGGATAATTGTTGTGCTATCCAGTAGGTTTTCAGATGTGGAAGTCTGAGGCCACCTTTTAAGGAAGACGAATGTAGTTTCAAACCTCTTATACAGGGGTTTTTTCCTCCCCAAATAAAGCAATTTATTAAAGATGTTGTATTCCTAAAAAAGGTTGAAGTAAGGGGGAGTGATAGCATGTTAAAAAGATAATTAAATTTCGGAATTGTATTCATTTTAATAATCTGCACTCTTCCCCATAATGAAAGATTCAGTTGAGACCATCTAACAAAATCTTTTTTAAGTTTGTCTATAATGAGGTTTAAATTATGCATCACGATATTCTTCAGCCCGGTATTGAGTAGAATCCCAAAATATTTCAAATGAGATGTTTTCCAATTGAAACGGAAATTCCCTAAAATTATTGGAGTGGTACAGGTATTCATTGGCAAGGCTTCACATTTAGACCAGTTAATCTTATATCCAGAAAATGCTGAGAAGCGGGTTTGCAGATTAATCAGAGTATTAAATGAGGAATTTGGATTGGATAATGTGAGTAGAATATCGTCAGCGTAATAAAAAGCTTTAATCTCACCGGATGAGGTAGCAATACCCTGTATATCAATATTTTGCCGGATTGCAATAGCCAAGGGTTCTAGTGCTATAAGGAATAACAGAAGAGAAAGAGGGCATCCTTGACGAGTTCCACGTAAAATTTTAAAATATGGAGAAGTGAAACCATTGCAAGTAATTGCAGCTGTGGTGGAATTTATGCATTCCTTTAGCAAGAGCAATGAAATCTGGACCGATACCCATTCTATCCATAGTATGGAATAAATATACCCATTCTACTCTATCAAATGCCTTTTCGGCGTCTAGGGATAAAAGCATATTTTTATCCAGTTTATTTGCCATAACAAGTGTAGAATGGTTCGGAGATGGTTAGAGGAGGAGCGAGATGGAACAAATCCCACTTGTGAGGAATGGATGAGAGACGTGATGACTGAATTTAACCTCATTGCAAGTATTTTGGCTAAAATTTTTATATCGGAATTTATCAAAGATATGGGTCTATAGCTAGAGCATTCCAAAGGGTCTTTTTCAGGTTTAAGAAGCACAGTAATGCACGCTCTTAAAAATTCAGGTGGGAAGTGACCTTTGATTAGAAATTCATTAAAGAAAGAGTGTAAGATTGGAACAATTTGAACTTTCGTGATTTTATAGAATTCAATGGGGAAACCATCTTCTCCAGGGGCTTTGTTTGTAGCTAGACAATCAATGGCCTTAGCTATCTCTTCTGTTGATATATGCCCTTCTAATCGTTGTTTCTGTTCTTGAGTCAATCTTGGGGTCTTTAAATTTTTAAAAAATTCATCTTCCAATAATGTATCGTCGCAGTTCAAGGAAGTATAAAGTGTTTCATAATATTGTTGAAAGTGGGTTATTATATCCGTAGGTAGAGTAAGTAAGTCATTTGAAGAATTCCTAATAGCAGAAATCATTCTGGACGATTCTTGTTGACGTAGTTGGTAAGCTAAAAGACATCCTGCTTTCTCCCCCCTTTCATAATGACGTTGTCGTATTAGAAATAAGCATTTTTCAGCTTGAGAAGTATATAAATTATTAAGTCTAAACTTAACTGACAATAATTTTTTTAGAAGGATAGGTGATTCGGATTTATTATAGTCTTTCATAAGGGAGAGAGCTTCTTGTTCCAATGAATTCCTCTCTGCAGTCAGTTTTTTTTAAGGAGATAAGAATCCCTCATAATCAGTCGTCTAATGACAGCCTTACCTGCCCCCCATAATGCACTAGCATCTGTAACGGAGTCTTTGTTCTCAGCTAAAAACTGATCCACATGTTGGCATAGGTTTAATTTAGCTTGTGGTGTTTTATACATTGAAGTATTAAGTCTCCAATGAGTTCTAGGAGGTTGAGTAAGTCCAATATTAATATGCAAATTTATTAAATCATGATCAGATAGACTACAAGGAATAATTCCGGCATGCAATATTGACTCTATCATTGTTGGTGAAGTTAAAACATAATCTATTCTAGAACGAATGGAGTGTGCACAGGATGTAAAGGTATAGTCCATGTCATGTGGATGTAGTAAACGCCAAGGTTCTTGTAAAGCAAAGTCATCTATAAGATCTTTCAGAATATATCTATCGGTGGAATGATGGGTATCTGGTTTACCAGACTTATCAATAAATGGGTCTATAGTAACATTCCAATCTCCGCCAATCAGTACTTTGGTGGGTCCAAAAGATGAAAGTAGCCTATTCATTTTTTAAACAAACATCGTTTTGGAATCAGTAGGTGCATATATTGACCCTATGATCATATGACAATTTCTGACACGTATTTTAACGAATGCATATCTGCCTTCATCATCTGTCCAGGTTTGTAAAATTTTATATGGTAAGTTTTTATGAAAAAGGATAGCCACTCCACATTTCCGGATGGGTGCGACAGTATCAGTAGGATTTTTATGAGTTATACTAGCATGTATTACTTGACCTATCCAGTCTCTGCAATTTCTCACTTTCTGATTCAGTAAGATGCGTTTCTTGTAATAAAGCAATATCTGGTTTTTGTTGACCGAGATAACTAATTATCTTCTTTCTCTTGATAAAATGCGTCAAACCATTAACGTTTAGAGATACAACATTCAAAGGTTTTAACTTGTTAAAAGACATACTATAACAATATCAAGATAGAAAAAAGGATATATCATACCAATCTAAGAAAATGAATAAAAGAGGTAGGAGAATAGAAAGGAAAAAATATAGAGAAAGAAGAAAGAGGAGATTAGAGTATCAAGATTGTAGCTTTGTAACTATATGAGATTTGAATCTTTAAATCAGTATAGGCTTGTTAAAAATATAGTAACAGGAAAGTATCACTTATCGGAGGAATCGATTATTACTGAGCTGTCCAGCTCAATAGATAAGACAGTGTGTACACTGAGCATCTAAACTTTAATCTGGGGATAGACGCTGAAAAGCTGTGGAAGGAAGATAGAGAAGAGGAAAAGAAAGGGAAGCCATTGCTAGGACATAGTGTAAAGTTTCCTACGTCATAAATAGAGCAAACAACCCCTACAGGATTAATATAATGATCTTTACTCATGGTTTGATGGGAGATCTAGATTTATCTCTTGGGTGATTTTTTTTCCATGCCTTAAATTTGCCACCATGTGTCCATTGTCGATGCACGCACCCCCATTCACCTTGGTCTGCATCCTCTGGAGAGATAGAAGATGTGGATTCTACAGTATCTGTATGTGAGGTAGATTTATGTCCCATTTCAGTGTCTTTGTCATCAAGGTCGTTCAAAAAGGATTCTATGTCGTGGGGATAAAAATATTCCTTGGTTTTCCCTTGGAAAGTCACAATCATGGTGGCAGGTTCCAAAAGGCCATATTTGATCTCTCTTTTCTTTAACCTGGTGCGTAGGTTTAAAAATTGTTTCCTTTTTAAATTTGTAGATGCAGAAAAATCTGCTGTAATTATTATCTGGGAGGAGTCATAGTCGTATGGCCCATGTTTTTTGGCAGCCATAATGATTTGACGGGCCTGTTGATGACGTAAACAGCACACCAAGACATGTCTAGGTCTCGCAGATGTAGTGATTCCACGCGAACGTACACAATGAGCTCTTTGAAGATCCAGTGGCTGTGTGAGAGTAATTTTCGTTAAGGTCGGAAGAAAAGTGGTCAGAAAGTCCAAAATATTGTCCTTTTCTATTTGTTCTGGACGGCCTATATTTCGAAGATTATTCCTTCTACTTCGATCTTCTAACTCAACCATTTTTTGTTGCAGGTACCCAATATCTTGACTATTATCAGGTATCTTGTCGATGAGGTTTTCAACAGCCGAGAGATGGGCATCCGTTGATTGCATACTAATCTGAAATTTGGCAACTTCATTCTTCAGTCCTTGGACTTCCGTGATATTAGTGGATACTGTGTGTTCTAAAGAGGAAATGGACGATTTTATGGCTAACAGTTCGTTCAAGATAGTGTCCATAGTCGTTGTAGATGATGCAACAGATTCAGCCATTGTGTGTTGGGAGTTTGCGATCTGTGGTACAGATTGCAAGGCTGCGCTATATGATAATTGAAGTACAACTTTTGGATCTGACATGTATGATAACTATTACGTTCCAGGAACTTATTTATGATAGGTATCAAAGTTGCCTTGATAAGGTGGAGCCCACTGTGTAATGTCTACAATATGAAAAGAGAGCAAAATATTTCAAGATCTAGTTTGTAGAGTCAATATAAGCTGTACTTTTGGTGTGTAAACACAAGCACTTGGTAGAGTACTACTGCCGTGAAGAGAAATACGAAGTTTCTTGGCCAACGCCTTATGTCACGTTTGAGTAGTTAGTATTTGCAATACAATAGAAAATAAAGATCAGACATATCATTAGTTGAAAGCGAGTCTGGAGAGGAGTATGTTAGGCAAAGTGTAATCGTCATATAGGCTTATTGAATACTACATTACGGTAGTATTATTTAGGTTGTAGAAACGGAACACGCAGCGTTGTTAGTTGTGTGTGGGGTCTCAATGCACTTTACCTCAGAAGAAGAAACCAATGAAAAAAAACAGAAGTTTTTACGCAAGCAACCATGCAAATGTCATCTGCAGAAGGTAGTATTAAGTGGAGCACTTGTATTCAATGTCCGAGTATTTTAGCAACCTTCCAGGGTGAAAGAGAAAGTCTGCAGTACTATTTTAAGCTTAGGGATCTAAGCTATTCATTTCGTTTTTATAAGCTTTGAATTATGTCTTTTTCTTTTGTTTTTACCCCCTATAAAAAAGAGCTAAGTTGCCAAACAAACAAGGTTCAGAATGTGTGTTTCTTAATTGGCAGAAGATTTCTGGTGCATCGTGACCGCATTATCCAAAAGCCATGAGTCAGGAAGTTACATTGCATATCCGAGTCTCCTTTCCATAACTTTCGGTTCTAAGGGAGCGTCGTCCAAGTCCACATTTCCCTATATTGCGGATTGTGCACAGTATATTTAAGATTATGTGCATTATGAAGGAGACGTGGAGTGTGAGGCCGATGATATCCAAAAGGTAAACAGTATTTATTAATGAAGAATTCAAAGAGAGAGATACCGTTTTGTCTTGGTGTCCCAACTTCGTTTCATTTTGCTTCAAGGGAGTGTCAATAAACTCCACGGCAGTGGAAGCTGCTCATCCTGACTTCGATCGTGAAATAGGCGATGAAGCGAGTCTTGCTTAGAATTTCCAGTTTCAATAGCTTCCGGTGGGGTTCCGATTAAATATTTGTAGTTCTTTTGAAGCGGTTGACGGGAGAAAAAAGCATGTTTGGTCCCCTTCTTTGTCCTCGTTCTGTCTGGCTTTAGGAATAAGCCGCCATCTTCTGCAGCGCTTGGCTCCGCCCCCATCTTTGTTCCAGTTCGGAGTCTTGTCAAAAGTAAAAGGCAAGTGTTTCCCTTTAAACGCTGACACTACCATCAGACAGCTGTTATGTTCTTTTAAAAATTTGGTTTGACTTCTAATATAGATCTTTGGCAACAGGCTTTTCAATTTGTTTTCAGAGTTTCCGCCATAAATTTTGATAAAAAGAATCATGCTTTTTATAAATATGGGAGATATTGAACTCGAGGTTTAGTTTTGAGGTAGCTTAGGCAAAATAGTTGACAATAAGATAATTCTTCATCTCATCGGTAGGGCTCGGATTTTTCAGTTTGTCCTGATATTTACGGATAAATGCAGACAGAAAATAGTGTGTTTACTTAATGTTTTTATTTTTAAAAGCGGAAAATTACAAATAAATGTTTTTTTTTTGTTTTGCGTGATTCACTAACTTATCATGGACGAACTCCAGGCCAATAGCTAGGCAGGTTGACAGCACAGGGAGTGTAAAAATAGGATGTGATTTCCTTAAATAAATCTATCTCAAAATGTATTGTGCTATAATGCTTATATTTTTATTTAGGGTGTTTTCTTTCATTATATTTGGCTTTTTAATATGATAAAACCAGAAAGGTGTTGAAGTATATGTGCACATTTATCAGTTAAATAAATAATGGAAATATACAAGTTACAACTTTATATGGTCACAAACTCACAATAAATGTGGATAAATACTGAAAAGATGGATACAAAATAAATATGGATAAATAAAGACCGAAGTCTTAAAAAAAAAAAAATACCATAGAAGTGAAAGCCTTACCCAAAGGTAGCAATAATTGTATTTGACTCCCTTAATTGCCAGGCCTTTTCATGCCTAGTGCTGAGCCCTTTCTTGGCTATTTGGGGTAGTTTTTAATCAGGTTTCTTTAACGTTTTGTCTATGTAAGGTATCCATGCCAGATTTGTATCCATTTTTTCCAACATCCTGGGGATTCCTCCTGGAGGGGACAGAGAACACAGACAAAATGTAGCTAATTGTTGAGTTTTTTGGGAAAAATGTAAAAACATGCTCTCAATAAAAGTGGCTGTTTTCATAATGGCAATTATGATAGAATGGCAAAATGGCATCAACGAATAGTGTATCGTGCTAAAGTCACCATCTTTCCAGCTTTCGGGGACACGCAGAGATGAATAAAAAACAAATTTTTTTACCACAGTTTTGGCATTTTTCATACAGGTGGCCCATTTTTCCTATGTTTTGTGCTTTCAGCACACTTCCAGTTAGTGGTGGAAACCAGTGTGAAACCCATGGGCGATCCATAAAGTTATTTATTTCTGAAAAGTAGCCAAAATTCTGAATTCAGCAATTGGTAATATGTGTAGATCCCTCAAGGTTTTCCTAAAGAAACTAACTGTTGAAATAAATTAATATTGAAAACGAGTAGGGAAAAAAACAGCCATTTGTGACAATATTTTCATCTGTAACTTGTCGTCACAATGCAGATATTCAAAAGCAATGTACCATTATATTCTCTAGACCCTTTTGGTTGTGGGGATAAATAGGGTTTGTATTTTCTTCACGAACCTGCAGTACACAGAACCAACAACAGAGCTGCACCGTACAATTTTTTTTCATTGTGTACTGAGTATAGACCAATTCACATGCTGAAATATGTAGAGTGAAAAATAGGTATCAAGATAACCTATGTATTTCTGAAATGGGCACAAGATATGGAGCTTAGCAGCAGTGGTTATTTGTACATCTCCGGATTTGCAAGTACTTGTACGAGCATAAGATTTAGAGCAGGGGTCCTCAAACATTTTAAACGGGGGCCAGTTCACTGTCCCTCAGACACTGTTGGGGGCCGGACTATAGTTTAAAAAAAAAATATGAACAAATTCCTAAGCACACTGCACATATTTTATTTGTAGTGTACAAAAAGCAGGAGAAACAGTGCAATGAAGAACGATTTTAATCAACATAAACTTATTTCAATGGGAAGTATGGACCTGCTTTTGGCTAATGAGATAGTCAATATCCGGTTCCGTATTTGTCACTGCTAGTCGTAGCAAGTGATGCAAGTGTTCATCAGTTAGTCTGGATCTGGTTGGAGATTTCAGATGTTTCATTCAGGAAAAAGTCTGTTCACAGATATAGGTGCTGCCAAAGATGGTTGCAATTTTGAGTGCATGGTTCCTGAGATTAAGATATGACTCAGAGGAGAGAGATGCATAGAAATTAGTAAGGCTGCTTGATTTGAATGCTTCTTTTAGAGAGTCACAATTCTGTAGTTCGGCCATTTCCATTTGGTAAATCGGATCAACAACTTCAATGTCAACAGAAAATGGGTCCGGGAAAAGCTGTATGTCCTGTTCATGGAGATGAAGCTCTTTAAATCTAATTTGAAACTCCTTTTGCAACATTTCTAGTAAATCCACACATTTTGTTTGGGAATGCAACTGCAGGTTTTGAGTGGTGGGGAGATGATTGTCCTCCTTCACTTGTTTAATGAGGAGGTCTAATTTTACTTGAAATGCTTTCACATGTGAATCCATATCACAGATGAGCTTCCCCATTCCTTGAAGTTGAATATTGAAACTGTTGAGTAGCTCAGTTATATCTGTCAGAAAGGCAAGGTGCCATTTCCATTCTGCATCTTTGAGCTCTGGTCCTTCTTTGTTTTTTGAAAGCATAAAATCAGAAACCTGTGGAAGTAAGTTATTAAAACTTTTCAAAACTCTCTCTCAACTCATTCAATGGACCTCTGTGTGGTACAGAATATCTCCATAGGCAACATTTAGCTCAGACAGAAATTCCTGTAACTGTCTGTGGTTTAGTGCAGGAGCTCTAATGAAGTTAACACAAGATACCACAATTTTCATGACAGAGTCCAATTTCAGTGATTTACAACACAGTGCTTGTTAGTGGATTGTATGGCTATTGGATGTGAATGGTTGTGTTTGTCCATCTCTTTCTTAATGCTTGCAACCACTCCTTTCATAGACCCCACCATGCTAGGAGCACCATCAGTTGTCACACTGGCTAGTTTATCCCAGTCCAGCTCCAAATCATTCGCAGTTTGGCAAACATTTGCATAGATATCCTCTCCTGTTGTTGTTCCTTTGAAGCTTTTCAGTGCAGCAAGCTCCTCTGTGACTTTGAAATAATCATGTGTCCCACAAATGAAAATTAGAAGTTGTGCAGAATCACGAACATCATTGCTTTCGTCGAGTGCCAATGAAAAATAGCAGTTTTTTTTAGGAGTTTTGCAAATGCAGATGCAAATTTTCCCCCATTTCTTCAATCATTCATGTCATTGTAGGTCCTGAAAGACTCACTGTACTAAATAAATCAGCCTTCTCTGGACACATCTCTTTGGCAACAGAAAGAAGGCATTCTTTGACAAATTCTCCCTCTACGAATGGTTTGCCGGTGCGCGCTATGAGCTTGGCAACTTGAAAACGTGCTCTCAATGATGATATATTTAGCTGCTTTTGCTTCACAAAAGTATGTTGCAGAGTTGTCAATCCATTATTCAGTTTTAATATTTTATCTTTTCTCACTGTCCGACCAAACAATCATATTTATCTTTATGTTGAGTTTCATAGTGTCAACGCAAATTGTATTCCTTGAACACAGACACTAAATTCTGGCATATTAGACAAACAGCTCTTTCTTTGTACTGCGTGAAAAAGTAGTCGTAAGTCCACTGTTCTTTGAATACTCTGCACTCAGAGTCAATTTTTCTTTTTGTTGACATACTGATTTCCTAGGGATTGAAAATTGCTATTAGTTAAATACCAATGAATACACAGCTACAAAAACAATATACCAGCAATGATGACTAAACAAAAATAAAAAATGTCAGCACTCAGCAGTAACTCAAATGGTCAGTGCTCAGCAGTAACGCACAAGCTCACTCACTAGCAGGTGCACACACACACACACACACAAAAGCTCACTAGCAGACACACACACACACAAGTTCCTTCGCTAGCAGGGACACACACACACACACACACAAGCTCACTGAGTAGCAGACACACACACACACACAAGCTCATTCACTAGCAGACACACACACACACACAAGCTCACTATTCATAGGATTGAGACCTGAAATTGGCCAGATGATTAAGAGTCATTTGATTTGCTGGCAAGCAAAACTGATTGATGAGGTGTTGCAGTATGCGGAGTACTGTAGTGATGAGATTGAGTTGAAGCAGAGAAAGTTGAAGGAGAAAGCTATGGTGATGCAAATCAAGGCAGCGCAGACAGGGATGCAGGGAAGTTTTCCACAGCAAGTGGTAGCAGCCGCAGGGAAATGGGATCTTTCAGTCGCAGATGAGAGGTAGAGGACGAGGAGGTACGGTGAACCGCGTTCCAGACTTGAACACTGTAGTAGTTCAAAACGCCGCACAGGGAATGAAGAAACTAATACCTTGTCATGCTTGCGGGGTCATTGGACACTGGAAGCGGGAGTGCCCAATGATGGTGTTGTTCAACAAAGCAACGATGTCAGTTCATTTCAGAATGTGAGAGGACCAAGATTGAGAGGTCCAAATCCAGATTTTCAGAATAATGTGAATCAGATGCAAGGTTTTCAACCCATGCAGCCAGTGCAAATGCCACATATGCAGTCAATGCAGTTACAACCAATGCACCAGCAGGTCCCCATGGTACCTAGACAGCAAATGCAATTGCCTTTAGCCCCAGTGGAACAGCAACAGATGATGCTTCCTCAACAGGTCACGTGTCAAAGAACGAGTAAGAATAACACAGTGCAGCAAATCCCATTTCGTGGTGAGAAGAGAATAAACGATGAATGGTCAGATGAAAGTTCAGACGGAAAGGAGTTCAGGCTTGCAGCATCTTTAGAGGTAGATCAGAGAGGACCCTATGTGCAGGGGAAGGTAATGGGTCACAAGGTTTCATTTTTGGTTGACACAGGAGCTACACGCTCCACAGTCAGAAGTGCAGAAGTTCCAAAACTGCCCCTTTCGGGACAGACAGTTAAGGTAGTAGGGGTAGCAAACCAACTCCTGACTAATCCGATCACAGATCCTGTTCAAGTTGAGCTTGGCACTTTCCAAGGATTGCACAAATTTGTGGTTTGTGATTCAAGTCCCGTATCCCTATTGGGAAGAGAAGTTTTGTGCAAAACTAGGTGTTTGATCACCTGTTCTAATGATGGAATTGAGGTCCAGACAAACAGTGACGATGAAGGGGAGGAACAGGTTTCAGAACCCGAAATTGAGACCACAGACGAGGAATGCCCTCTGATTAATTTCTTTTCGATGTTCACAGTGGCTGAACTTCCCTCAGACTTACAGGGAACAGTTAAGGAAAAGGTGTGGGATTTGACTGGGAAAGAAGTAGGACTGATAAAAGGAGTAGAGCCAGTTAAAGTCAGTGTAAAGCCTAACGCAATATTCCCCCAGATACCACAGTACCATATGGCACAAGATGCCCAAATGAAGGTTGCGCAAATCATTGCAGATTTTGTGAAACAGGTAGTCTTAAAGGAGGTGTTGAGCAGTCCATGTAATTCACCAATAATGGGACTGAGAAAGCCCTGTGGGAAATTTCGGATTGTCTAAGATTTGGGAAAGATCAATGACATAGTGGTAAAATGTTGCCCACTGGTACCAAATCCAGCTGTAATTATGTTTCAGATTCCATGCGACGCAAAATGGTTCACAGTAGTTGATCTGTCCCAAGCGTTCTTTTCTGTGCCTCTTCATGAGGACAGACAATTTCTCTTCTGTTTTAAATTCTTGGACAAAGTCTACAGTTGGTGTCGAATTCCTCAAGGGTTTTCGGAATCACCTTCCATATTCAACCAGATACTGAAGAAGAATACGGAGTCATTGGAGCTGCCTTTCCAATCGACCTTAGTGCAGTACATTGACGATTTGTTAATTGCATCCAAAACAAGGGACAAGTGTAAGTACGACTAGATTGCCTTACTGAACCACTTGGGAAAGAACGGACACAAGGTGTCCCCCAAGAAATTGCAATATTGTCAGAAAGAGGTAAAGTATTTGGGTCATCAAATTGAGAAAGGGTCGAGAAAATTATACAGGGAAAGAATAACAGCAGTGCTACAGATTAATATCCCGACAACACGGAGAGATGTTAGGATGTTTCTGGGGATGGTAGGTTACTGTTGCCAATGGACCCCAAATTTCTCAGTCATCTCCAAGCCTTTGCAGAGGCTGACGAACAGAGAGAGTCAGGACACTATAGTGTTGGGAGAGAGGGAAATGAGAGCATGTGAAGGGCTCCAGCTTTAGGTATGCCTTTCATTCTGTTTTGTCATGAACGCGATGCATGTTCTTTGCCTGTCTTGACACAGGTCCATGGAGGTGTAACCTGACCAGTAGCATATTTGTCAGCTACTTTGGTCCCAGTTGCAGCAGCCTTACCGGGTTGTCTGCGTGCAGTAGAAGCAGTTGGACAAAGCCTTACACAGTGTGAAGGCCTAGTGATGGGACATCCTTTAACAGTCATGGTCCCTCACTCAGTTGAAATTCTCCTGACATGTACAAAGACGCAACACATGACCAATGCAAGATTGACCAAATATGAAACGATTATATTGGGGTTATCAAATGTAATGTTAAAGAGATGTACAGTGTTGAACCTGGCAACTTTACTTCCAAGTGAAAATACAGAGACTGAAAATTTGGAAGACATTGAGCATGACTGTCTTGAGGTGACCGAATTGCGCACAAAACCGAGACCTGATATTAGAGACACCTGAGTGGAAGAAAATGACCAAATTATTTTCGTTGATGGCTCATGTTTGAGAGACTCAGTAGGAGTGCTGAGAGCTGGTTATGCGGTATGCACAATTTCTGGTATCCTGGAAGCATCCTGGCTTCAAGGAGTGTATTCCGCTCAAGTAGCTGAGCTTGTAGCTCTTACCACGGCTTGCCATGTCTCTGCTCAGATGAGAGTCACTATCTATACTGATAGTACGGATTTGGAATTGTTCATGATTTTGGCCAACTATGGTCACAGAGAGGATTCCTGACCTCTTCTGGTTCACCAGTGAAAAATGGTGAGAGAATTATAGAATTGTTGCATGCGATTCAGTTACCTCAGGAGATTGGCGTGGTAAAATGCTGTGCACATCTGAAATCATAAGACTTTGTTTCGATGGGTAACGGATATGCGGATCAAGTTACAAGGTTTTGCGCATTGAACTGAATATCGTTCAAGGACCAATGGGAATTGTTACCTGAAAAAGAAAACAAGACATGCACAGGTTACACATCGACGGTGATTGACACATTAGAAGAGTTGAAATTGTTGCAGGACCGTCTCAGCAAAGATGAGAAGCGTTCTTGGGTTAGGATACAATGTATACAAAGACTAGATGATTTGTGGGTTTCAGAGGAAGGAAAAATGGTTTTGTCAAACAGTCTTTTGTCACAGTTTGCAAGGTTTTATCATGGCCAAGTACACATTGGGAGGGATGCCATGATAAGGCTGTTCAAGATTGACTGGTTCAACCCGAAGTTTAGACAGGCAGCGGAAGTGATTTGCCACCGCTGCGTCATCTGCCAACAGATGAACGCGGGGAAAGGGACAGTGGTGAATTTGAGCCACATTGGAAGAGCTGGAGGGCCATTCAGCAGAATGCAATTGGATTTCATTGAGATGCCTGTGTGTGGAGGCTTGAGGTATGTGTTGGTGGTGGTGTGTGTATTTATGAAGATGTTCCCCCATCACCACCAAATTGAGTTCGCATTTCTTGGAAGCGAACCATGGCCCCAATGATTTGTGGTGGATAGTCCTACAGGTGCCCAAATATAATGACAACGATCCTAAATATTTGTTCCGGACTGAACAGCGTTGGATTTTTAAACTTAAGACATCTAGCGAGGGCCTTAATGATGATATTCCTTGGTGGACCCTATAACCTTAGTCTATTTGGACAGTCTGATTCTGTATTAAGAGTTGGGACTCTTAACTTTTGCAAATCTGCACCATTACAGGCCCCTTTTTACTATATCCTCTTTCTTTTTTTACTGTCAAAATTATGCCCTTGATATTTTCACTGGACTATATTTCAATTGCCCTTGATATTTTCCCTGTATCACATTTCCATTGTTCACATCAGGTCTTTTTAGCCATTGTATATCCTGTTGAACATTGTCACAGGACTACACGTAATTTTCTTGATTTTTTGCCATTTTTTTTTGTTTACTAGTTGATCCGGGCACAGGAATCTTTATTTTTGACTATGATCCACATGTCCTGGACCGGCTTTACCTCTTCCAAGATGGCTGCCACTTTTTCTTGAATATCTTATTAATTTTTTAGTCCGTCTTTGGTTTTTACCAATCACGGACACCGCTGTTCCACGTCGAAGATAATTGTTTCAGACTATTTATACACACCCGAGGGCACAGTGCCCTTGTTTCCAGGTACGCGACCTTGAGTAGGTGTGCTGCAAGACCTCTGGATAAAGTCAAGTAAGTCCTGTCGCCGGCCGTTTCATTCCCTTATCTAAACCTTGTGTTTTCATTTAGCAGCTACACCCCCATCTTTAAACACCTCCCGTGTATGCGCTGTCACTGATTTTTGACACGCGCTCACGAGGAAGTGACACTATCAGTCCTTATTCAGGCTATTAGTCACTTGAGTATTTTTGTATACGTACATCGACATGTGGTTTCTGTGCTTCCGTATATCTATTGATTGACTTGGACAGATGCCGAGTGACTTCTATGAGAGCCAGAGTTTACAGATCTCACCACGTATTATGTAGACTTATGGACCTCTGATTAACCTGATTTCGTACTCACTTTTTTCTTTGCTATACTTACAATTTTCTCTTTTTAACATATATTTTTTATTGCAGTAACTAGGGTAGCTTGGTGTTGTTTGGAAATCCTTTATGCTTAAGAGAGAACAATTTTCTGTGTATATAGGGACATTTGATCAATACCTACAGATTTGGAGTACGTTTAGTTACACCATCCAGTGACTACGAATATATGTTTTTAGATGCCAACTGTAATCATGCCTTTCGACAATACACTTTACTGCTATCTTTTTACATGTAGTGAACTCTCCTTTGGTCTGAGGTTTACGCGTCCTTATGATGCCTTTTCTCCACATGGGATGGTAAGCCTTCTATGTCATGTCCAATGTGCCATACTATGTTATGGGGGTGATGATGTCTATCACGTTTGCTATGTTTCTAACTTTTTTCTTCTATTTTTTAGACACCAATTTATGTCTTTGTTTCTATCTCTTATACAGGGCGACCTACCAACCAACTGACAGTGAAAATTAGTCCACGCTCAGTAAGTGACCTTTTAGCACTTACCACTTGTTTTTCATAGGAGAAATAACAGTTTTCGGTCCTGATGAAGCGCCATTGGATCAATTTCTGACCGTGGAGGTGCAAAACATGTCGACCACTTAGTGTTAGGACAGAGTATTTCTCCTCCTTTCCCCTTTTTAGGAGTACAGGGGGACATTATTACCTTCAAGTACTCCTCTTGTTTATTTTTAATCTTTGCCTGATCCTCATTTTGAGTCATTAAATTAAGATATTGGGGGTTCAGAGCTAATTTTAACATATATTTCACTCTCCTTTTTTTTTCCTTGTCAGTACGTCCTGCAGACTCCACTGGGTCTGCGATACCATCTTCGGTTGAGTGCCACCAACTACATGTGTGGTGGTCCGCCAGACATTGCAGTGCCTGTCTGATGAGGAGTTAGCCCAATGATGATGCTCAGCGTCCTAAACAATGCTTGTGGGCTCTCCTACTATAGTACTGACATTTCTTGTCCCTGTTGATAGATTTTTTGGAACAGTGTACTCAATTTATTGTTAGGTGTGTGTATTTAGCCACTGGATTGAAGCTTACCCTACATGTAGAAATGACAGCCTCACAGTAGCGAAACTATTGCTTAGGGAACTGATCCCACGTTTCGGTTTTCTGGTCTCTTTAGAATCAAATAGGGGAAGTCACTTCAACAATGAGGTGATTAAATTACTGTGTGCAGCATTGAACATTGAGCAGAAGTTGCATTGGAGCTACCACCCTGAAGCATCAGGACTAGTGGAACAAATGAATGGTACTCTGAAGTCGAGAGTTGCAAAAATGTGTGCGTCTACAAATCTGAAATGGCCCGACGCATTACCTTTAGTGTTAATGTCCATGAGAAACACACCTAACAAGAAGACAGGACTGTCAACACACGAGATCCTCATGGGTCGAGCTATGAGACTGCCCGCAGTGCCTGCAAATGCTCTTGTGAATATCACAGATGAAATGGTGTTGGACTACTGCAAGGGTCTGGCTGGTGTGGTCCGCTCTTTTTCTCACCAGGTGGAAGCTACCACCCTGCCACCGATCCATGATCCAGGACACAACCTGAAAGCTGGTGACTGGGTTGTCATCAAGAAGCACGTGAGGAAGACGTGCTTGGAGCCTCGTTGGAAGGGACCTTACCAAGTGATACTAACGACTACTACAGCTGTGAAGTGTGCGGGAGTTCCGAACTGGATCCACGCCAGTCACACGAAAAAAGTGACATGTCCGACTGATGAGAAAGTTGAGTTGTTGAAAGTACCAACAACCGACAAGGAAGTCTCAGGGCCGGAGAAAGATCGAAGGGGAACTGAGACAGAAGGAGAGCCCGTTGAGGACGGCTTGGTCACTCCCGTAAGAGATGAGGGAAAAGATACCCAGAGGGGTGACGGTGAGCACATCTCAATTGAGGCAGCAGGGGAGCCTAGTCAGAAGGAGGCTCTCCCAGAAGCAGACGATTCTGAGAACCATGAAGAGCACTGGACAGGCCCAGAAGACGAAGGAGTTGAGGCGGAAGAGAGTCAAAGTGTCCAAACTCCTCCTGAGCAGATTGCAGGTCCATCAAGCGAAAACACCATAGAGCAAGGAGAAAGAGCAGGGTTGCAACCAGAGAGATCAAAGACCAAAGAGACACTGAAAGGAGAAAAGTGGCCAGAGTCACAAGCAAAGAGGAGAGAAGTGGTTGTTGAGGACACCATAGAGAAAGAAGTAGACACCACAAGAAGAGAAGATTTAAGTGAAGGAGAATTGCAGGGTGATCGGAAGCTGAAGAGGAAGAGAATAGCAAATCAAAGGTATGCAGGTTCTGAATGGGCGTATGCAACTACAACTGAATGGCAACAGAAAGTTTTGTCTTTTTGTTTTGATCGAGAAGTTCCAGGTCAATATTTTGAGTTGATGTAATAATCTGAGCTATAATTTAGATAGAGAAAAGAGACTGAGAATTTTTACCGGATGAGACATTGAGAACCTGAAATTGACTTTTGAAAAACGATTTTGACAAGCTGCTAACAGTATTGACAAGGGATCCTGGAAGTGAGATTGAAGGCTGTAAATAATTGCTGAAAAGAAGATTTGCTTGTTTTGACTTTGCTACAGATTTGTGCCTTACAAATCATTCTTAATTGTGTGCTTAAGAACCATCCTTTGTGCTCGTTCTAATAACCATCCTCCACTTTCTGATTCTTTACAGATCATGACTAATACTAGGCAGGAGAATAGAGGGAGTGGGCGTTGTAAATACTTGGGTGTTGGTTTAGGTATTGCATGTGTAATCTTGGTTGTGGTTGTGATTGTGGGTATGACACTGATGGATAAGAGTGGGACTAACGATGCTTCAGTTCTTGAAACTACTACCGCACTAGCAGCTTTAGAGAGATTTGAACTGGATGAGAAATACTTACATGAGGGTACTAATGCAAAAGGGGAACTTTCTTCTAATGTTTTCTATCGCTTGTTGAATGAGTATGTTGAGGCGATGGATGCTAAAAATTGCTTTGTGTGTACACAGATTCCTACTTCTGTACAGGAAGGAGTCACCTATCATAGTTTGTCACTCACATATGGGATAAGTTGTAGTCTGTTACTAACAAGGTTTTATAACCAGGAGGACATTCAGTATTTCTATTCCAATCAGGATCTAGTGTTTTCTTATGTGCCTATCATAGAGGATTTGAATGACGTAGCTAGATACTATAGTATGAAGCTAGTTAAAGGATTATTTGAGCCAGTATTAGAAATTAGTACATCTTATGCTCACCAAAATAATTTGACACTCTAAGAAGAGTTTTTTAGATCATACTGATGATAGACGAAAAGCATTAAAAGGCAAATTAGAAAAAAGGTTACAGCGCAAGCTTTTGTGAATAATGAAGCTTATAGTGCAATGAGAGCGCAAGGGAAATTAGCTTTAGATGCATTACACATAGGGAAGCTTTGTATATCTAGACCAAACTCGTGCTGTGACAATGTGTTTGTGGGAATGAGTGAATATAAGCATGTGTTTTTGTTCCAGAGTAAAAGGATGTTTATGTTGAATGGACAGGACCCAGCGATTCCTGGTATCTACTATATATGTGGTCTTAATGCTTATTACCGTCTTCCAAAGGGATGGTATGGGACATGTTATTTGGGGATAATTTTCCCAAAGATTTACCAACTCAAGTTTCTTAGATTGCCTGAGTTACATCATACTAGACAGATAAGAGAGACAGCTGCTGGTGTAGTGGGAGATATATATGGGGTGATAATTCCTTCAGTGGTAGTTATTTTGAACTCAATAAAGATTCGAAAGTTGTCTACTATTGTGGATCACATGCTGACACATTTTTCAGGAGCTATACTCCTGATGGATACTGAACTTGCTGCGGAGAGGGCTATGACTTTTCAAAACAGGCTTGCTTTAGACATTCTTTTAGAGAAAAATGGCAGAGTTTGTAAAATGCTTAATGAGCGTCATTGTTGTACGTTTATTCCTGACAATAGTAATGAGAGTAGGAGCTTGCTTAAGTACAGACTTAAAGGACTTGAAAGAACCTGGTGTTTGGGAGAAGGTCGGAAAGGGTTTTGCTTCAGTGGGAAATTGGCTCAACAGCATTTGGCATGGGATATAGTCTAAAATAATACATGGCATATTGATTGTTTTGGCTTGTTTATTTGGAATATAGGTGGCTTGTAAAATTTGCAAAAGACAAAAAATAAGAAAGGAGAAACATGATAAGAGGAGGGAAGAAAAGGAAAGGGAAAGATTGTTTAAGGAAAAATCAAAGGGCAAACCAATGAGTGAAGAGATTGAAATGACAGAATTTTAACTGATGTAAAATTTGTGGGGCAAGATCTTGTGTGATGACAAGAGTCATCAGAGGAGGGATTGTTGACATGTGTTTTAACAAGAAATATTGATGTGAAAGCTTGCATATATTGTGTGATGAAGCTGCATAGAAAATGTGTTTAACGTAGAAAAATAATGCATGCATTTGAAATGTGCCCAGGGAGAGTGGTTACCAATTTATATGAAGACTAATGAAAATGCTTATTGACGTTGAAATGTTATGCAATATGTTTTAATTTTGTAGTAGTACATCATAATTAAGGTTACATGTTAAGAGTTTGCTTCATTTAATAAAGGCCTTAACTTAGCAAGGGCTTTGGCCTAGCTGCCTAGCCTCATATTTGTATTGTATTTCTAACTTGTTTAACATGCTGCTTTCTTGAAGGACACAAAGCTGTACTTTTCCAGAAGTTATGTGTTTGTAACCGTAGTAAAATTCTTCCTGTGTGAACCAGTTTATTCGAAGGCGATGTTCTTCCTGTGTGAACCAGCTTATTCGAAGGCGATGTTCTTCCTGTGTGAACTAGCTTATTCAAAGGCGAAGTTCTTGCTAAATGCAACAGTGTAATTCATAACAGGTGCAAGGTTAACTCTCCTAGGAGAAGGCAATGAAGACACTGACTGGAGTGCGAACTGCAACATTTTGTTACCTGACATTCCAACCGTTGAAGACGTCAATAGCTGGACCAATCCTTGTCATGGGAACTGTGAATTGTTGAAAGTTCTAGTAAGGTGTTTGTAAGTTATTGGACAGAGATACGAATGCACCAAAATTCATCCAGTAGGGAATTTGGGAATAGTTTGAGAGGTTTGACTTAACCGCACTGCACAAGGAGAAAGGGGCCACTTCTTTTCTGCCATTATTCAGAAGCCATTTCCTTTCTACTATTACTCAGAAGACATTTTCAGCCATTCTTTGGGACACTCCTTTGGCCACTTCCAGACCTTTTGGTCTCTCTTTCAGTCACTAAGCCATTTAGACGTTCTGTCAACCCCAACCATCCTCTGCCACTCTCTGCCATTATTACGGAGACATTCTGATATTATCTTCTCCTCTATCTGAGGGAAGTAAATCATCCTCTAGCTAATTTATCTTATGCGTCTTGAAAGAGACTTTTGCTTATCTTAATGCTAAAGACTTTGCCCCGTTCTAACTTTGCCTGATGATGACCAATTGATGTCCTGAGGGCGAAGACTGACGCTGCTTGCTGATCTGTTGGATTGGTAACTATCCAATGCAATTTGTGATTATATGTTTGCCTTTTCTTTCTAGGTACCAACTGCTATTTTGATAGAGGCCTTAGTTTAGATGTTTTCTAAATTTGTGTTAACTAAATGTTTTGCATAAAGCCCAACATGCCAATGATAATTTGGGGTTAGTTGAGGTGTTCACTAATATCTTATGCAAATAGACAAATGACTGAGTTCTTGCTTTGTTGATTCATGTACTAATGAGACTCTGCTAAGCTGATTCATATTAATGATGTGCTTCATAACCTGAATGTGTGTGATACATATATTGATTAAGTAGTGTTCTATATGCTGATTGCCTGAATAGTATTGTTTCTGATGTGTTTTATTACTATTGAGATTAACCTACGTGATATTAGATTTTTAAATAGGGAAATAAATGTTCTAACTCCTAATTAAATTGGTGTGGTTATTCATGACTGAAAGGTCATGGTGTGCTCAATTATTGACTTCTATTGATTATTTATTGATTATTGATTGGTTATTATTAAATGTTCATTGACCTATTGAATGATGATGGTAAGAGGGCATTTCGTGCTGGGAAGTCCCCAAACGCTGTCCAAAGGTTCATCGACCTAATTGGTTCCCCTTGTAAGTTTACTTATTAAGGCTCTGACACGCTAACAGTAGTAAAATCGACCCTCTCATGAGATATCTCCAGTTGGTCTAGACCACAATTTATATGCATTTCTGGGTTGGAAGAGATTTTCTGAAGTGATTTTCCGAACTTTTCTCCTCCCTCAAAAATAGGCTGGATTTTACGATAAGGAAAGATCCGTAACGTATTTGCTTCTGTTTTTGTGGGAGACTTATTGGTATCGGCACATATTATATTGTTATCAATTGCATGGATTTTAGAACTTGTAAACCTGGTGATGCCAGTATATCTGCTCTAAAGAAGCCCTGTTGCAGAATGAGCTAGGGCGTTATTGGTCCCAGTCAAGACACACTCCGGTGATTGGACGGAATTCAATGTTACTATTGTTTATGAGTTGTACCCTTGTGTGGGGCGTACTAGGTTGGGGCCTGCTATTAAGTTGCTACCTGGCTATTGAACATTTTTAAAGTAGGCCTTTATTTTATTTGATGGCAGTGTTTTATTTTATAACCATGTTTTTGTTTTGATTGCAAGTCCAATGTCTACAGGGCATATTGCAGTAGCCAATGTGAGTCCTCCCTCATGGGTGAACTTTTGGGTGATAACACCAGGTTGGCTTTGGGACTAGTAGTGCTCCCTCCCAACTGCCTAGCATCAGCTCTTATATATTTGCATCGGAACTCGCTATTGCTGCATTGGCACAGAAGAATGTAGTCTCTTCATCTTTGCTGTCCTTATCAGGTGCAATTTGGCCAAAATTCTTTTAGATCTTGTGGATGTAATTGTTGAAGTGTATATTTTTGTGTACCAAGCGATGCTAGGTCCTGTGCCCCCTATTGATTTTAGCATTGATAGTATGGAAGGTACATTGAATATGAACACAAATGTGCAAAAATTCGTTAAAGAGTAGAAATCTCAGCGGGTAAATAAGAGAACAGTATTTACACCAAGGATATACACTGAAATGACATCTGAGAAACATTGGTATTCAAGGAAAATCCAAGACCTGTAGAGTCATAAGGGTTAAACATATGATATATTTAAGACTATAAGCCTTTTTACAAGTAGGGTTAGCCTAAAGCAAACTGGGAAGGGAAGGAAGGGGAGGGGAGAGTTGTGGAGGGGGGTACCCTGGTAAGTTGAGTAGGGTCTTAGGATCTAGTGGGGGGTAAAGGAGGTGCTTCAACGAATTGTGCGACAAGGGTAAGGAAAAATAACTGAATTCAGCGGCCTAATGAAGAAAGATAAAGTCCTGATATCAAGCAAGAGAGTGGGGCCTGAGGGGCTCATTGGGTAGAAGGCCCCCCTGTTTCTGACTTGCGTGGTATGTTTGAGAGTCCCAGGGTTTAAGTCATATGCAGCTTGGTAGATAATGTAGGGAAAAGAATGAGAAGGAATAACCTAAGGAGTGGTTCACAAGAGTGAGGTAGAAACACTGTTTCTGATAACTTAGAAACTAGTTTTTACCATTTGTGGGCAACCTAATGGTGATGAAGGCTTGACAGCTTCAGCTGAAGCCCACAGATACAAAGGACATCACCTTGCCTTGCTAGATGGAGCCAACATGTTTTTCCACTTCATGGTAACAGTGCGTTTTGCAAGGTTTAGGGCTAGATCCAGTGAATGAATAGCTTTTTATGTTTTTTAGACTGCTTGACATTTGCTGCCGTGGTACTGCATCTGGCACATGTGTCTTGGGTATCAGGAGAGATCCTTTGGATTAATTTTGTGGAGCAGTAAGCCCTGTGTAGTATGTAAAACTGGTTTAGCTTTAGGCAAACATTGCAGGAATTTTTCCAAGGGTACTACAGGGCAGGACAGCTGCTTGGTCAAGGATGGGAGGGGACCAAAGGTGCTTGTGTACCCTAGAAAGTATGCAGAGAGCGAGCGGGCTGGCCATTGTAACAGGCCTGTCAAATAGTAAAACTCAAAGTTAGAAGAGCTCAGGCTTCAAATAAGCTCACTAAGCAGTTTGTTGAGGTCTCCAAAGAACTTTAGAAAGAGTACTATCGGAAGGTTGGTGAAATGGCAGGGAAGCCGCAGAAGCATCACTGTCTTCAACACAGCCATGTGACCCAGAACAGACAGAGGAGTGACTGCCAGAAGGTAACTTGAGGCTGGAGGCATGTCACCGCAGTAGTGAAATCGCCATCAAGGAGGTCCTAATCAGCATGAAATAAACAAATCCCTAAATAACAAAATGATGTAGCTTCCCACCTCATTAGACCCCCCAGGACCAATTACTTAGGGACTGCAGCAGGGCTCAAGGAGAAGAGACAGGACTTGCTCCCGCCCACCCACCCACAGACACGAAATAGCTGCAAAGGTGGTCAGGAGTTGGGAAATCCTGGAAAGGTCATCTTGCACATTATCTTTATAAAGTGAGATTGCATGAGTCTTGACTGGCCAGGATATTCTCCGTTCCCTCCCATGAAGGCACGTGCAAGCTGTGAGGCATTCCATCCCTAATGTGAATAGAAAGAGGGGGTGTGGGAATCCTTGACTGGTGCCACTTCCAACTGGTAATGTTGCAGAAGTCATTCCCCCAAACGGATTTGGATGGTGGGTTCAGAATGAAATAGGCAGCCTAGTTTGATGGCACACTTTTTTAAAGCAAACCTGGCCAGAACTCTGAACAGGTGCTCCCAGCCCAAGGCAATTGAATGTCTTCTATAAGCATATGATTAGTGCAGTGTCACACGACCAGAGTATCTGTGCAGTTTCCATAATTCTGAAGAGCAGTCTGATATTTAGGAAGTTATTTAGACCCGGGACGTATCCATTGACCTACATCCAGTATCCAAGTGGCCAAAACCTTACTCCAGATGCCAAATTCATGGGGTCTCTCCCTCATTCACATCAGATAACAGTGAGGTTTCACAATTAAGCACAGTTTTGTAGAGCTTAGTCAATTTCGTACCAGGGATCTTGCACATATTTTGTAAAATTCTGCTGGGTGACCATCAGTCCCGTGGGTTGTGTGCACGGCCAGTTACATAATCACCCCTTTGATGTCTTAAACGGTGATCGACGCATTAATATTCTCTCATTCCTCTGGGAACAACATGGAAAGGGGGACCGCCTCCAGGAAAACCCTCATGTTATTTTGTGGCACCTCAGAAAGGGGGCAGTATAGAGCCCTGTAAAAGGCAACAAAAGCCTCATGGATGTCCTGTTGCGAATAAAGCATGGGGCTGTCCATGTGATGAAGAGCCATAACTGGAGGTTGTCTGAACTCCCTGTTAACAAGCCACGCTAAGAGGTACTCACACTTAGGGCCTGATTACAACTTTGGAGGAGGTGTTAATCCGTCCCAAAAGTGACGGTAAAGTGACGGATATACCACCAGCCGTATTACGAGTCCATTATATCCTATGGAACTCGTAATAAGGCTGGTGGTATATCCGTCACTTTACCGTCACTTTTGGGACAGATTAACACCTCCTCCAAAGTTGTAATCAGGCTCTATGTCTCTGAATGTGTACAGGCAACATACACTGTGTAGTCTAGGCAATATATCCTTTCCACTAGCATAGCCTCCTCCTCGCACACCTGTATTAGGTGGCGTCTCACCTTTGAATCTTTTACTGCTTTTCTCTTGATATTAAGGTAGGTGTTTTCAACCGTATCCAGTCCTCAGTATAACACTCTTCATTTTCCTAGGGTAGTGTGGATACATGCCTTCCTGATAACTACTTTGAAGGCATCCCATTCAGTACCAGAACAAGGAGACAGGCCCGTTGTTATGTTCAAATGCTGCAATGTTGTTGGTCAGTGATCCCCTTAAGTACCAGGTCTTCTAGTGCAGAGGGTTTGAAGTGCCACAAGGGATAAGGGATAAGGGAAGGGGTTCGGCCAAAGATCAGAGCAAATAGTGGGGCATTCAGGGCTGATATTTCCCAACCATGGTAATTTGGTGAGGAGGTACAGGGACAGAGAGCTGTCAAGCATACTTTCCTGAATAGACAGACATATAAGTCATGGACGGGGAGGTAAAAGGCATAAAGCCTGCCTCTCGGATTAGAGTGTTGCCATACGTCTTACAGAGATCATTGATTGAGCTAAGAAACAAGGCTTCAAGCGTTGGACACGGTGGGGGTACCAGGAATGAATGGTCCAGTGAGGTGCCCATGAGACTGCTAGGTCCTATAAACGTTTTATGGCTAATTGATTCAATGTATTAGCTTTGAGATTTTTCCACAGAATTAGTTAAAACAGGCAAATAATGACACCAAATATAGTTCCACGTTGGCTAAATTCCCTACGTAAATTTGTTGCACTTTATAAGTAACAACTTAACTCCGCTCATGTTCTATGTACAGCTCATCTTCCATCTTCAATATATTTAGTGGGTGTTCCTCACCTGAACTCAAGGCAGGTAGTAATTTTAAAAGAAATCAAACATAAATGGTGTGTTGTTGCTCTGGTCCTTTGGTGATATAGCATTGTCACCGGAGAGATAGCTGACTTGACCTGTGTGTAGACTGAGAGATAACTCAGCTATGTACAGAATGATAGGGGCATCTGGTGTATATGAGTGTTGTGGCGGGGGCCCACCATTCATGGCATGGGGAGAGAAGTGGGAACAAATGACCTGCTCAAAACAGGCTGGCTGCTCCATAGATAGGCTCCAGATCCTTGTCTTGGTAGTAGTGTAACTGCACATGCACAGGTGTGTGGTCCCCTCTCCCTTGATATACAAGCTAGGGCATTTATGCCAGGTGCAGGGTGTGGTCTAGTTTTAAGTGCTATTCATTTTGCCTGCTCCTGGGTGCTTTTCCGATGGCCCTCAGGACCTATTCATGCAGACCACTTGAGAACATAGTGAGCTGGGGCCAGGGCAGGCCAGGAGAGACAAAGTAGGAAGGGGTGGCATTGGTTGCAGCCTCCCATCATTTTGCATTTGAAAATGGCCTGATCTGCGAGGAGCTCGGAAAGAATAACTGCCACTCTCCAATTTTGGAATTGCTGTGGTGCATGTGTGGTGGTATGAATTATTCATTTGACTGGCGGACACTCACATGCTGATGGTGATTGTTTTGTGTCTTGCCATGTGTGTGCTCTTTTATTTCAACTCTTAGTGTAGGTTTTACAAGGCATTTTCAACAAGTTGGCTACCCATGATCGAAGTGGCCATATGACAGTGTGCCATTAAGCCCTCAATTATTTGGTTGCAAGAAAGGCCTTCTTCCAGCTGATTGCTGCATAGAGCTCAATGCCACGGGTGACACTGCTCTGTGATTTGAAGTGGATCAGAGAGCAGGGCCACCCATTTCTTGCACTTGTGTAGTATAGCGCTGATATGCATGACTGTGTCTTAGTGTGTGTATGTGTGTGACTGAAAGCGTGCACATGCTCCTTTTGTGTATGGGTTCAAGTCATTGTGTTTGACGGGGGAGAGGGTCAACAGAAGAGACTCTAGCAACAGCAAGCTGCCAACAAATTAACAGGGAGAACGGCTGATGGGCAGACTGAGGGCTAGAACAGTTCGGCGGCTGATCAGACGGGTTCCATATGTCCTGGACTTAGATATTTTAATAGCGCACCCATTTGCTCAGATAACAAGACTATGGTGGTCATTATGGCATTGGCGATCTGCCACCAACAACCTAGCAGTAATTACCGCCAAATTATGACCATGGCGGTGATACCTCTCATAGACAGCCAATGTACCACACCAACCGCCAGGGCGTTAACACCACTGACCATGGTGGTAGCCACCTACAGTCAGGCGGAAATCAAGGTACTGTCCACCAAATTATGACATTGTGAACTGGCAGGATTTTCAGGGTAGTACCAACGCCATCAAAAGTCTGGTGGAAACACATTTCAGAAAATGAAAGACTCACCATCAGGGACACAGAGGACTCCGCGGCCGCCATGGAACCTGAACTCAAAGTCTTCCCGATGCTGTACCACGCCATGGCCGTCCTGGAGCACCAACGCTGACCAAGACGACGAAGGTGAGTACAGCCACCTAGCACACAAGGGAGGAAGGGAGGAAAAGGAGAGTAACACACACACATGCACAACACACACCATACACAGACACCACATACACAGAACTAGCTGCAGAGTAAATTGACTGTCACAGGACCCACAAGCAAATAATGCAAGGGCAAAAATTCTGAAGTATG
Organism: Pleurodeles waltl; assembly: GCF_031143425.1. Lineage (NCBI taxonomy): Eukaryota > Metazoa > Chordata > Amphibia > Caudata > Salamandridae > Pleurodeles > Pleurodeles waltl. The sequence goes on along the minus strand of NC_090443.1, from coordinate 608,839,688 downwards.
AACACTGTAATTTGCTGCAACAGCCACCATAATGAATCATGAAATCAAAATGCAGATATCAATGTACTGATTGGGCCAATGGCCAGTCAAAAGTACCAAAGGGCCACATGGCCACAGGGCATAGTCCAAGCCACAACTTGGCTCCTGAGAACCTCCGGACTCCACTGTTCAGGGGCATCATGTTGGAAATGGGCAGGCACCTCAGGGGGAAGAGGGGTTGGGGGGCACCTTAGCTAGAATGGTTTCATGCCCACTGGCTCTAGATGGGGCTCCTTGCTCAATAGTCTCTGGAGGGGAGTTAAAGGCCACAATCTCTGGAGTGGGGATCATGCCCACTGGTTCTGGAGGGGGCTCCTTGCCCAATAGTCCCTGGAGGGGAGTGAATGGCCACAGTCTCTAGAGGGTGGGCTACATGCCCTGAGGTGGTGGAGGGTGCTCCTTGCCCTCAGGTGAAGGAGGGGGCTCCTTGTCCTCAGATGGTGGAGGGTGCTCCTTGCCCTCAGGTGGTGGAGGGGGCTCCTTGCCCTCAGATGGTGGAGGGGGTTCCTTGCCCTCAGGTGGTGGAGAGGGATCCTTGGGTTCCTTTGGTGATGTAGGGGGCTCCTTGCCCTCAGATGGTAGAGGGGGCTCCTTGGGTTCCTTGGGTGGTGGAGGGAGTTCCTTGCCCTCAGATGGTGGAGAGGGCTCCTTGGGTTCCTTTGGTGGTGTGGGGGGTTCCTTTGGTGGTAGAGGGGTCTCCTTGCCCTCAGGTGGTGGAGGGGGATCCTTGGGTTCCTTCTTGTGACGGGCCCCCCTTGGCTTTTGTCATATGACTTGTGTCCTAGCCTCCAGGTCTAGGAGGTGCCTCCACTGACCCGTCCTCTGTCCCTTAGGTTTCACCACCTTAGACCTCAAATTTTGAGGCAGAGGTGTGGACTTACTGGGAATTGCTGCCATCACACTCAGGGGCCCCTTAGTGCCAGCAGCAGATTTCTTGGTGGGAGCAGTGGCAGACTGTTTGGCTGAGGTGCTGGGCTGGGTCATTGGGACCCTGCACAACAGGTAGGACAGGGGGTAGGGGTAGGGAAGAGGTCAAGATGGGCAAGGAAAAGCTTCTTAGGGATGGTGGGGTGGGATGTGGGGGGAGGGATGGGAGTGGAGGTAAAGGTAGTGGTTGTAGGGGGTGTACGTTTTCTGGACTTTGGTGCAGGTGCATGGACAGTGTGTGCTTTTGAGGTAGATGTCTGTTGGCTGCCTGAGTGCAAGCGTTTGTGTTTTTTAGGAGGGGCCAGACAGGGTGGGAGAGGACAAAGAGGACGTGTGGATGGATGTTGTGGCGGTGTCTGCAAGTGAGGTGGGTGTGCTGCATGATGTGGTGATGGTGGTGATGGCTGTTGATGCAGTGCATGCAGGTGTGAATGCGGATGTGACTGTGAGGGAGGGGGAGGAGGAGGGTGAGACAGTGGATGTTGTTGTGTGTGCAACTGTCTATTGTTTGTGTGAGTGCTTGTGACTTGAATTTTGCTGCCTGTGTTTGTCTGAGCCACTTTTGTGTGATGTTTTGTGTGCATGCTTGTCTGTATGTGTGTATGGAATGGTTTAGGGTTGAGGAGAAGGGGACTGGGAAGTGGTAGTTGGAGGGGGGCGGTAGGACCAGGGACACTGGCTGCCATCAGAGAGGAGGCCAGAGCCTCAAACAATCTCTGTAGGGCCACCAACCCACCGTAGATGCCCTCTATATAGGCATTGCATTGCTGCATCTGGGATGCCAGCCCCTGGATGGCATTCACTATGGTTGACTGCCCTACAGAGATGGATCTCAGGAGGTCTATAGCCTCCTCCCTGAGGGCAGCAGGGCTAAATAGAAAACTGCGTCATTGCTGTCAGTTGTACATACATTGCCATTTACATAGTCCAGTGACATACATGATCACTATACACTGAAGTGGTGGTTCCATTGTTCAGTTTGTCACTCCCTTCTCAATCTTGTGTCCCTTAGGTACCTACCACTGTGGAGGAATAGGGGGAGTAGGCAAGTCCCCATGTACAGACCCCTTGTGGACTTTGCTACACTGGAGGACAGGCACATAATACTAACCTACAGACTGGACAGGGCCACAATCACAGAGCTGTGTGCACAATTGGAGCCTTATCTGATATCTGCTATCCGTCAACCCACTCGGATTCTCCCTCTTGTGCAGGTCCTATCAGTGCTCCATTTCCTGGCTCTTTCCAGGGATTCTCCCTCTTGTGCAGGTCCTATCAGTGCTCCATTTCCTGGCTCTTTCCAAGTGACAGTGGGCTTGGCTGCAGGAATGTCACAGCCAATGTTCTCAATAGTGCTGGCAAGGGATTTGTCTGCCTTGCTCAAACACATGTGCAGCTACATCGCTTTTCCGCAAGTGGATGATTTGGCCAATGTGAAGGCTGGTTTCTATGCAATGTGACATATTCCAAATGTTATTGGAGCCACTGATGGAACACATATAGCTTTTGCCCCCCCCCCCCCCCCCCAGGCCAATAAACAGTTGTTCAGGAATCAGAAGAGTTTCCACTCACTCAATGTGCAAATGGTGTGCCTAGCTGAGAAGTACATCTCCTATGTCACTGCCAAGTATCCTGGGTCGGTGCATGACTCCTCCGTCTTGAGGAATAGCAGCATCCCACATGTGATGGCACAATGACAGAGGCACAGGGTGTGGCTTATAAGTGAGCCTGAGTCCCCACCCAATGCATGTCAGTGTATGCCTTCAGGAGTCACCCCCATGCCTTTGTGCAAGGCTAATGATTGTCCCTCACTTCTTGCAGGTGACTCTAGCTACCCAAACCTGTCCTGGCTCTTGACCCCTTGAAGGAATCCAAGGGCAGGGGCTGAGATTAGGTATAATGATGCTCATGGGCGAACCAGGAGACTAATTGAGAGGACCCTCTGTCTCCTGAAGGCCAGCTTCAGATGACTCCATCTGACAGGTGGATCCCTCTGCTACTCCCCTGAGAAGGTCTGCTAGATTGTTGTGTGCTGCATGTTGCACAACCTGGCCCTCAGACGACATATACCCTATCTGCAGGAGGAGGAGGGTGAAAATGCTCCTGTGGCAGCAGTGGACTCTGAGGACAGTGAGGATGAGGATGCAGAGTATGAGGATGTGGACAACAGGACATCAGTTATATGACAGTACTTCCAATGACACACAGTTAAGACAGTGGAACTGACCATTCCTCTGTTTAAATTGTTATTTCTGTGTGGCTGTAGCAAGATGGCAGTCACTTCCTTAGCATCCGAACTGACTGTATGCTATGCCTTACCATTTTGCAGATGTTGGAGTGGTTACAACTGTGTACTGTTGTGATGACTACAAACTGCTTCAGGCCATTTTTTGGATGTAATCACAAAGTTCAGGACAATTGCACAAGATGAAACAGTTCAACACATTGCACATTTTTGTCAGATAAAGCACTATTTCTCAAGTTGTGTTCAAGGGTGACTATTGAAGTGAACATTTTAAATGAATAGTGCAATGGAATGGGGTGATGGTAGAGGAAAGTCCAAGATATTGGTCAAGTTGGTTTTGTAGCACAGGTCCAATTTCCAAGGGGCCATAGGAAGCGGAGCAATAGCAGTTCAAAGTGGACAAGGTGACTGAGTGGAACACAAGGGGGGCATTCAGGAGGGTTTCATTTCCATGGCGGTGGTCTTGGTCTTGGTAAGTGTCTCTGGTGTCTGTCTGGGTCACACTGAATGTTTATGAGGTGGTTCACCTTCTGCAGGGGGAGGGGTGCTGGTGGCCTGTGGGTCCTGTGGCAGGACCTCCTGTCCACTGTCTGCAGCAGATGTGGAGGGCTATTCAGTTGACTGGCTAGTGGTAGGGGCCCGCAGGTGTGCTGTGTAGTCCCTCGTGATGTTGGCCATATCACCCAGCACCCCTGCTATGGAGACCATGGTGGTGTTGAGGGCCTGCAATTCTCTCCTGCACCCGTTGGTTCTCCTGCATGATGTTTAAGATCTGACCCATCTTGTCCTGGGATTGTTGGTAAGCCCCTAGGACATTGGTGAGTGCCTCCTGGGCAGTCGGTTCCCTGGGCCTGTCCTCCCCCTGGTGCACAGCTGACCTCTGTGTGTCCCTCTCCCCCTGGGCCTGTGTCCCCTGAAAGGTGTGCCCACTGCCACTGACCCCAGGGCCCTTATTGTCTTGGCTGTGAGGTGTGGACTGAGGTCCGTGTACAGGTGGGCACACTACTGATTGACATGTCCTGGGGACAGAGGTGTGGTGACGTTGGGTGGCTGCTGTGGTGTTGGATCCTGATGGGGGAGGCTCTGTGGTGGACTGGGTGTGGGCTTGGGTATCCGACTGACCAGTGGTCCCTGATGGGCCAGGGAGTTCATCCAGATCCAGTAGTCCAGAGCTGCTGTCATCACTGGGGGCATCTTCAGGTGGGGGACTGGGTAGCCATGGCCCCTCCTCGCCGCTGAGATTGGCTGGGGCATCTGTGGGGATGTAAGTGGTGTATTATTCTACATGTCTGTGATATATTCTGTATCCCTAGCTCCCCCTATATTGTTGCTGTTGCCCTACCACCTTTGTTTGTGTATGATGATGTATTGTGGGATTGTTCGTTCTCCATGCTGTGCATGCATTGGTGGTGGGTGTGCATGCAGGGCTGGGAGGGATGTGCATGCAGTAGGTATGACATGCAGGGCTTGGCATTTAGGATTGTTGTTTGTGTTGGTGCACTCTGTGGGATGGAGTGGAGTGATGGGTGTCAGGGTGAGGAGTGGTGGTGCCATGCAGATATGGGGGGGATAGGTAGTAAATATTGACTCACCAGTGTCCAGTCCTCTGGCAACTCCAGTGAGTCCCTCAGGATGCAGTATTGCCAAGACTTGCTCCTTCCATGCTGTCATCTGTGGGGGAGGAAGTGGGGGTCCACCGCTAGTCCTCTGGATAGCGAGCTGGTGCCTTGCTGTCATGGAACATACCTTCCCCCGTAGGTCGTTCCACCTCTTCCTGATGTTGCCCCTTGTTTGTTGATGCTGTCTCATGGCATTCAACCGGTACACAATTCTCAGCCATAGCTCCATCTTCCTTGCAATGGAGATTTGCTGTACCTGTGCTCCAAACAGCTGTGGCTCTACCCTGACTATTTCCTCCACCATGACCCGCAACTCCTCATCAGTGAAACGGGGGTGCCTTTGTGGAGAGATGGGTGTTGTGTGGTGTTGAGTAATGTGGTGAGGTGCATGACGAATGAATGGGTGTTTGGAGTGTGTGTGTAGTTTTGTCTCTGATTTGCGTGGCTATCTCTTGGTTATTTTTCATGTTAGGAAAAGGTTGTGGGTAATGTGGGTGTGTGTTTTATAGTGCTGTGGGTGGGTGTGGTGTGTGTGTCAGTGTCAGGTGTGTGTTTTTAGTATTGGCCAATGTTGTGTTGTTTTATATTTGGGTGGCCATTTGACCACGCCAGTGCATACCGCCAATGGTTCACCGCCGTTGAATGTCCACTGTGGTGATTCTTGGGTCATAATGTGGAGGGCGTTGTTTTGTGGGCGTAACGGTATGGATGTTCGTACCAACACTTTAACAGTTACCTTTGGTCTGGCGGATATGTGTTTGGGGCAGTATTCTGTCAGTTTAGTGTGTGTGTCATAATATGGCGAACGGATGTTCACCTCCGCAACGGTATGTTGGCTGCTTTCACCGCGGCGGTAAGTGGGATTTACAGCCATTGTCATAGTGAGGGCCTATATGTCAATTGTTAAATGGCAGAAGGGGAATGTATCATCTTTTCCGACCTCTACCCTGGGGGGACGCTTTATCTCAGCCACAGCCTGACAATTATGGCCAATATTCTCTGATGCCTGGAATCATCACACACGATGATGACCTTGATAAATATAGTGGGTGGCGCACACTTATACCCATTTGTATAGGGCCCTTCGGGCGGATAAATGGGCAGCACTGCTTCTTATAGAGGAGACATGGCAACGTCTTTGCGACGAGCTTATTACCTCAAAAGACTGGCACAAAATTCATACCGGTGTCTGTAGGGCATCCACCTGTGCGCGATTTAAACAAATACAATATAATATTGTGCGCATGGTATACATCTCCCCTATTTGGTTACATTTCATCTACTCAAAAAGGGACCAACGCTGTCCCCGTTGTGGTGCTACAGAATTGATTTTTACATATGTTATGGCACTGAAAAATTGTTGTCCCCATCTGAGTGGATATATGTCCCCAAATAAAGAACGTGACAGGTTGGCACGTGCCGTGGCAGATTACCTGATGTTTGCTGGTCTGCTCCCGGAAAACTCAAAAAGGTACTGAGTAGACGATATGGATTACTGGGACGTACAGTTGCAAAGACACAAATTGCAATACATTGACTGAATCCTAAACCCCTGATGACTGTGGACTGGAAAAAAGATTTAATTGAATTGGCTGGAGCTGAGGAGGCACATCTGAGGAGAATGCATAGGGGCACTAAGGTGGCAGACGCCCTGATAACCTAGCGTGCGATTACCCAGGCTCTTTTAGAGCTCTTGGGAGCGGACTGTTCTCCTGTTATTAGAGATAAAAAGGTTGAGACTGAAAGAGTACCTCCCAATGTACCTGACCATGACTAAACCACCCCACATGTATTCACATTACTCTTTGTTGACTACGGAACTATATACCTGCCAGGAGGTGGGAATCACGAGACAAAAATCATGCTACTTATCACTGTACACTGAGGTGACCGGACGGCACTGGGCGAAGGAGCGGGAGGACTGCGGACATGTTTAATACCGTTTGGCATTTGTCGACTATATCATACGCTCACTGTGTAATGCTTGTTCCATTCCACCCAAGGGAATATATGTAATACTCATTAGCTGTAATGCAGAAATCATTATCATCTGAATTAGAAGTACTAGAGATTTTCTACTGGATGATAACTTGCATCACTGTTATCCTAACGTTTGTTTTTGGCATGAATTTCTATTCATTGAGTCGAAATGCCTCTATCATAGTATTACACTGGAGTGAGTTGTGTACTCCTAAATGCTAATAAAAAAGTTTTTTTTTTAAATTAACAGGGAGAGCTGATCACAGGGTCAGCCTTGGCTCTAAAACCCCTGCACGATATGTGGCATGAAAATATTTTGCATGTAAAAAATATGCTGCAGACATAATCTTAAAATATGATAAATTCTCTTTAATTTTTTTTAGTAAATATAGCATATTTTTTAACTTGCGAAAGCGTTAATGAACCAAGAAAAGTTCCTGCCCTTAATTCTGGCCACAATTCTATTAGTGAAACAAAAGATTTGCTCAAGATCACGCACTTTTGTCAAAGAGGAAGCCGGGATTGCTCCCAGGTGTTCTGCTTTTACTGTGTACATTTCAGACGTTGGGTCCTTGTGGCTGCCTCTCTCCCTTATTTCTCCCGGTCAGTGTGAAAGTTGGAAAGAACTTTAATGTCCCACCACTTTCAAAAGTCACCAGCAGCCACTGCATCCTATACATAGTATGTAGATTTAACCAGAGGCATACCTCTGCTGCCTAAAGCAAATGCCTTTATGATCTGTTTCTCTAGTGCATTGTAAGACGGATATAACATTTGCATTACCATATGCCTTGAGTGTTGTTTATCCAGGATGTTGTCTATGCAGAGGAAGTACACAAGGACACCCTCGTGTAGGCGTTATATCGCTGTGTCCTGCCTCTAAACCACGGCAGTGTGGCAGCAAAATGCTTCAAAACCTTATTCTGCTGCCAAACAAAGCCTGGGTCTGTCAAAAACAGCACAATTCTGATATTGTGTAAAATAGATTACCAACGCAAAAGTGATGAGTAATGAAAACACTACTTTGTACACTACTTGTTTCACTGTAGAGGGACAAACCACCTCGTCAGTGGTAGTAAGCGCTACATAAATGCAATTTAAACAAACCGGCAAACGTTGTCTTCTTGGGACTGTTTGTTCAGGTGTGCAACAGGCGTGTGCGCCTGTTTTTTGTGCCCCTGGGGCACTATGGTATTACAGAAGGGGCCGCAGATACTTGTGAGGTCTCTTCTGTAATATTGATAGGGCTGGTGCATATGTAGCGCCAGTGCTTTCATAGAAGGGTGTTCATGCACTTTGAAGCTGCATCTGCACATATTATGGTCATGGGCACAACGCAAACATGGCCTTAGGAGGCACGTTAACAGTGTACCACAAAAAGGAGGCTTACTGTGAGTGTGCCCCCTGAGGACAGCCCTCTGAAGGGCTCCCACATTCATCACCCTGCAGACAGGTGCAGGCACTCACTGCTCGGGCCTGCCAGGGGATCTTTAATCTGAATGCAAGGCCACAGAGCAACTGTGAAGCTGTCACTCTCTATTTTACTGAATGTGCTGCACACAGGGCAGTGCGAGTTTGCAGTTGACTTGGGGGCAGTGCATTCATTGTAATAGGGAACACTGTCACTTTGTGCACTTGTTTAAAGGTGTGCTGTGGCCAAAACAAAGACAGTGCACCCTATCACTAACACGGGCCAGGCATTTATTGTATTCCCCATACAAGGTTGTCATTTCCTTTATCCTGGCCTTATTTCTTGTTAAAACTAGTATAGAAGTTTAGGAACAGTCGATTAAAAAGAATATTGTCATTCTATTGAAAGGAGTTTTGCAGAAATTTGTAACAAATGTGGCAGTTTAAAACACATTTCACCGGCAGGTTTCACACTTTCTGTAATAGGGCCTTCAAAACCGAACTGAAAACCTGGGTGTTGATTTGATAACATATGCTATTATGAGGCACTATTTATGTGCAGGGCATTGCCCATCAGCCACATATTCTCTGTTCTGAAGCCTGAAGGAATACTTGCATCATTTGCATGCTAGTGCAGCATTTGTTGCAAAATTATTTCAAGAAAACGACATCTTTAGGGTAGAGCGCGCGCAAGCGCTCTGGCCATGTTGTAATCTCTCTGGGGGCTTCTAACCACGCCTATGTCACGCCCGTCACTTTCATAGGTTTGCCTTTTAAAAATCGATTGATTCCATTTGTGAAAGGCATGCAATACGTCATGCGTTTTCCTGTGTTTAGCCCTCCTCGAGCGCACCGGTAAACTACTGAAAATATACAAGGCTCCGTGTTTTCAGCTGGTTTATGGACTACTTTATCTCTTCATTTCCTACGCAGCGCGATCTCGCTAGGCAGAAGTCGAGCGATTTGCATGACATCAACCCTTTTACACGGGTATTTACACTTTTGCTGGTTACATGGATAATTGCAGTTTTGCTGGTAACATGTATAATTGCACTTTTGCCGATGTTTCACTGCGAGCAAACTTCTATTTCCTTTTCTGTGTCTCCTTTACGTTCATGGTGACCATCGGCTTGCATATGTGAAACTGTTTTACTTTTCATTATTAGTTTATGTGGCAAGAAAAATCCGGTTAGGAGTTTACAACGTTAATAGCTCTACCATGAGCAAACACGAGACCCGTTGCATTGCAAATGCTTGCTTCCCAGGTCTCGGCCTTTTAGCTTTCTGCAAGCATATAGCTATGTTATTTCACATATGAACTGCTCAGTGTGGGAGGCTAACATCTATTTTATTTTGATTTAGAATAGTGCAGGTTCCTGACAGCAATATTGCCAACTGATTGGCACTCACTTATTCAATCTCAGGAGGAATGAAAGATGCATTAGAAAGGAAGCCTGAGACCTGCCAGTCACATCCCGAAATCAGATGTGTTAACCATCTAGGTTCAATATTCTAAGATCTGTACATTTGTGCAACCTCAAACTAGCGTACTTTGCAACGTCTAGATGTGGAAACTGAAATTATGCCTGTGGTCAACAGTCAGACAGGAGTGTCTTCCTGAAGATGGAATTCAAAAGATTTCATGAACTCATCATTTCACAGAAGGAATTTTCGGAGAATTGGCAAAAAGGGGTTATCGTCTTGAAACAAGTTTGTGAACAACTCGTTCTAAAATGCTTTGCATTTTAATCTGTATAAGCTGCTTTTTAGTTGTCAAATCATTCATTCCTCTTTTTGTAGACCTCTTTCAGTAGGCTATAAACATTGTTAAATGCACTAAAACATATATGTTGCACTTGTATTGGGTTTGACCAATATATTTTAAAATGCACAATTTATCATGATGTTTTTATATTGCCTCTAAGGATAGCACCACCTATAGTTGGAAGTGTCTGTCCCGCTTCCGTTGGTTGACCTGGCAGCCTCTCCTGAAGTTTGAGTGTAGTTGCTCCCCTGGTTCCTGGCAGCCTCTCCTGAAGTTTTAAGTGTAGTTGCTCCCCTGGTTCCTGGCAGCCTCTCCTGAAGTTTGAGTGTAGTTGCTCCCCTGGTTCCACTGCAGCCGCAGTGCAGTTGCAAGCCGAGTGCGGCAAGTGATAGAGGTAGGGTGACCGGGCGCCCCAGATTTGCCAGGACAGTCCTGGTTTTTCACCATCTGCCTGGGCAGTTTTAGGCAAATTTGGCTTGTGTTCCAGTTTTTGGAGCGAGTCCACTGAAACACAGTAAGTAATGTTTTTATGTGTTACATAGCAGGGCTAGTTGGCAGCTATTATAAGACAGCAAATTGATTGAAGTGTATCTTACTGGGTATAAAAAATATTATTTATTTTCTTAGTGCTCCTTCAGTGATTCCAGGTCGATGAGTGCTATCATTCTGTGCCTCTTGGTTGATATAAAATTGTGGTCCTTCTTTTATTTTTGCAAAAATTCCCGGTTTATGGGATTCAAAATCTGGTCACCCTAGGTAGAGGGCTGAGGCCAGGAACAGGAGGTGTATAAACTGGAGGCAGAAGGGCAGTGCAGCACTTGTTAAATGTTCAAGGTGAGGGCACGAGCGATGGTGGCTACTTCCGTGGTTGATGGCCAATGAGCTGCACACTCTGTGTGTTGTATGTTACATGGTGAATATATCTGCAGTTACTCCAAAGAGGCAGAGCCATAATCATAGACCCATCAGTTTCACAGTTCCTTCAGACAAGACACTTTCTGTTCACACCAGTTTCCTATTGGTGACATTTATGCAAAAAGCGGACCACAATATGCGCGAATACCAGCAGTTGGTAATTAAGCATCACTTTTCTTCCATAACAAAATTCCCGGGCCTAATATAAGGGTTAGTTGGCTAATATTAGAAATAGTTGCTGTGCTTGTGAGATCACAGTTTGCAAACTTTGCTCCCTTTCGTATATATTTTTTTAACCAGAACACAAGAGGTGACAGCTGTCCAACCTACCCATACAGTAAACCACCAGGGCAAGAGTTGAGGGTACACATGGGTATACTGCGTCAACCCACTATTTTCACAGGGTGCATGCCGTCTACCCTGCCAAGAGTTTGGTCCTAACAGAATTATGCTAAGCTTGTCCCGGTGTAATTTTTCAGATTCAAATGACTTCCCAGATTCCATCTGAGCCCATAACACAGGCCAAAATTAAGGGGCCATCAGTCCATCTTTCGTTGAAATATGCTTGCTTGGATCTATCAGGAGCCTCATTCCTACAGGCAATGGAGGGGAAACAAAGGTACACAGCTTGTGATCACTTCACAGGTACTTAAGAGAGGCATGCTTTCGACTTTCTTCAGTCCTCGTATATAAGACATATATGCACTGTTAGAATGTCTTATGTGTTGGTCTGCACCAGTATTGACACAAATAACAATTTAAATACCACTATTGTCTTTATTTCCATTATAGCGCTACTCAGCCCAATGCAGGGTGGCAGAGCACTTTACATCACACGTACATGGTATACATTGACAATAAATTATATGTGTGTAAATCAATGTACAGGATGAGTTACATTAGGCAGTGAGGGTCGCGAAGTGTAGGAGTCACATGTTCTTCATAGCTCACTGTGCTTTATTAGTTGGATTACAATTTATGAACTGCCAGTAACAAAAGGATCTCTGTGTTAAAAGCAGTAACCCACGTACCCATTCACATAATATAAAAATCTGTTATCTGCATGTTACATGATGTGCTTTGCAGGAGACAAATTAACCGCATATGCTACTTTGATTTAAACCTCAGACTAGAAAAAAACACAGTTCTCTTCATCAAAACTTTTAACCTCCAGAATTATCTTACCCTTGTTATTATTCCCTGAGATTTAGTTGGCACACAAACATCTATGCAGCAGGTAACTTAACCCCATAGGGTATTTTAAAATTCGGACTTTGCAACCATTTAAGCAGAACAGATTTACTGCCATGCTTCCCCTTGTTGCCAAATTCTTTGTGGCAGAGTTTTAAAAAATAAATATAAAAGCTGAGGCCCAGATTTAGTATTGGGGCGTGTCACTTTTTTGGCACAACCCCGATGCAAAATCTAATTTGTTAAATATTGTAATGTACTCAAATCTATTGATTATAGACCTGCTAAACATATGTCTGAGCTCTTAAGATCTGATGTCATTTTTTGTGATGCCAGCTCCGGTGAGGTCGTGGGTTGTGATGCCACTTCCTGCGATGCCACTGGTGATGTCACGCAAAGTGATGTCAAGTGCCATGATATCAAATGCATACTGCCTAACTGGTTAGTCCCTCCACTTCTCATTTAGGTTTTGTGCCTTGCAAACCACTAGTCCCTGCATGCAGTCCATAGGTTTTTACAATGGGCCGGTTTTCCTGAGTCTTGCGTTCAACTCTTGGCTTCTCCACTAATGCACAGTGTGATCTTGATGAAGTAGCTCTGTCCCATGCTCCAGCTGCTCACCTCTATGCGGACAGACAGCTCGTTAAACGTCCCTTAGGTTCTCTGGAAGGCGAGTGGAGCTAGTGAAGGAAGGGGGCGTGCAAGGGAGCAGTCCTTTCCTAGCAACCACATGGCACAACACAAACCCGAAGCAGAATTCATTACAGAGGGCGGTTTTATGACTCGGGGGTGGGGAGACGCACAAAGTGATGGGGGCGAAGTGGGGGAAGCTGAATGAAAAACAAAAACAAGGCGACGGGAGAAGAGCAGTCACTCTAGCGTTGCTTGTTAAAAAAGGCTGAGTGGAGCATCACTCACAGAAGCGAGAGTAAAGTTAGGATACAGACAACAAGAGCCTTTCCTCCTCGGGCTCTCTAGTTTACTACAAAAACACCGCCCGCTGCAGCAGGAGGGCTGCCAAGAAGACACTCTGCTCGTTTCCAGCGGTTCCCTTCCAAAGCAGCGGGGGCGGGGCGCTCACCAAAAGAAGGTAAAGTAGATTAATTTTTTTTTATTGGATGATGGTTTAGTGCACTTATAACTTTTTTTATGATGCCTATATTCTGTTATTTTTAATATATCGAAAATTAAACGTCTGTCTTGTTGAATCTGAAAGGTAATGTTTCCACTCAGCACTGCAAGAGCGGTAACATGACCCTCTGTCGTGAACATATTGTTCTGACATAAAGTTTCAAAGGTACAGGGCAAAATTATGTGTTGAGGTGAAAAAACTGTTATAACGAGTAGACTTTAACAAGTTTGTTTTCTTATATAGCGCTGAACAAGTCGAGTGTGCTTTCAAAGCACTGTAGGACATGAGTCACGCAGAGGCAAGGGCGTGGCTGCCATCCTATTGTGTACCTTTTTCTAGATGCAGATATTTTTAATGTGGCGATCACCACAGGTTTTTAAAGTTATAATGAGTGTCCTTGTGAAATCGAAGTAGGGTCCTGTTTTTATCTTTCTAGTTGTATAGTTTAGCCTGGAGGAATATTATGAAAAACCAGAGTGTGAAAGTCATAAATGTGAAAATTAGGTTTCGGCCCATCAAATGTCAAATGTCAAACCTAGTATGGGAGGGAAAACGGGGGTCCGCTCAGAGCCGCCCGGGTGCCCCGTGAAGGTGACTTTCAGCCCTGTTTTGTAAGCCGCATACACTAGTAAGCCTAACGGATCTCGTGACTCCATGTTTACTAAGTGAAAAGTGAAACTACAAGTCTCTGCATGCTAAATGTTGTTGCCAGATAAAACAAAACGGACGAAAAACCCCTCTTGACATGAGGTCAGCCGAGAGCTCGGTAATACTCAACTCAACAGTGCTGTTTGTGCTGAACTCAGATGGAACAAGGGTGGGGTGACCTGGAGGAACCAATCTATTGATTCCCGCGTTGAACTAATTCCTACAGCCACTAATTCGGTCTGGCCCATTGACAGCTTCAGTTTTCTCACCATCCGGAAGTAATGCAAAGTAATCACCAATTAAACAATGCATACTTGTATACATACTCAGAAGGAAGTTTCAGCAGCCTTCATCCTGTGGTCTGTTTATCTGTTCTTCGCGTGTTGCTTCTGCCAACATGGGACATGGGGTCACTTCAGACAACGGCTCTATTGCAGCGTGAATGACAGCATTCCCCATATAATGTGCACATCAACCTTAAAAGAAGTGCACTTCACTGCAGAGGCTCTTTGGCCAGTACTTTGTCAATGTTTTTCTTTCTATTATTTAACGTTTTTAAGTCATCATCATATATTTAAACAGATTACAATGATCCAATGGTATCAAAAAAGGTACTGAAGTTCTAATGGTGCCATGTAGCCGTAAAATATGGTTATTTTTGGTCCTTTTTTCCCTGATCGATTTCTATATGTGTTATTTCAGGTCAATCATTGGCAAAATCAATTGGTCTCACAATAAGGACCTATTTATTGGCTTTGTCTGTGTTTCTAGGCATTCTGCACTGCATCCCTGATGCTGCGTATCATAGCTAAAGATTTTTTGGGAGAAAAAAAAATGACGTGGCCGTCATGTCATTTTGCAGGTGCAGTATACAAAATGACGCGGACGCTTTTTTTTTTCTCTGTATTTACCGATCTGAGTTGGATCGGTAACTAAAAAGAAAATTCACGAAAAGAGCAATACGGAGCAATACGGAGGGCTTCGGTGAGGGAACCGTAGATAGAGAGAGAGAGCAAAATACAGCTCGGAGATGAGCAAACAAGCAAAAGAGAGCAACGCACAGTCTGCAGGGCAGAAGCACACAGGCGACAAAGCAACCAGGGTAGGCAAAGTAGACAAGGGCAAGTGAAACATGGAGGGGGTGGGGAGATGCACACATCTGATAGAGAGCAACATGGAGCGCGTGGGGAGAGATGTTTACCAGGGAGACAGCTGGAAAATACATGCACTTCGCAGAATTGCTTAACCTAAAAGAAAAAAAAAGTTGCTTGAAAAGCAAGCAGCGGAAACATAGAAGCCAGCCAAGCAAGAGATAGTAAAGAGGATATGTTGAGTGACCAACACAAGATGGCCAAGTTGGGACAAAAATAAGAAGCAGACAAATGAGAGTGACCGGAAAGCCAACCAATGGTAAGCCCTAGGCGGGCTCTATGTCCCTGTATGCTTTTGAAAAGCCCTATATGTCTCACAAGAGACAGCACATGCACTGGTTAATAGGTGAGACTTAGGACTCAAACTCACCCTCACTAGGTGGAAAGCTTCATTATTAGGGTTTGCTCCTTTATCAGCAACACATGTTAGCAGATGGCTCTTCTAGAGCAGATATTTTTAGGGTGTAAGCATGGTCTAGGGTCAGGCTGTAAGGCTAAAATCGTGTCAGTTGATAGACATTTTTTTATTGCTGTCCCCTGGAACGTGAGGTTTATTAGAACCCAATATATCTTTGTATGATGAATTGGTCGACTTGTTTCAACCCTTTTCTAGCACCTCCGTTGGTAGGGGGTCTTCTTCAGGATTAGATGGCCCCTAAATATCTCTTGCTTTCCCTACGCTAGTCATATTCTTCAGTCCTATTGTATTGTCATGTGAGGAAATAGAGTAGTAGACTACAGGCCAGTTTTCTCATGTCCATAGATGTTGGCCTGTGTAAGTAAATACAAATATAAATAAAGTACAGAGTGACTGCATTGTCAAAACAGTATTTTGATATTTGACAGGTATTTTCTCTCTTGCATACCCATGCATACACACTGATAAAACAAATCAGAGTACACTCTCTCGAGGTGTATTTCCCTTGAAACTCTTCACTGGCACCGACTGTCACAGGTGTAGTAAGAAGTAACCTTTGATCGAGGCATGCATTTGGCTATTGTGTGCCTAGTTTGCTTACCAAAGCTGATAATATTAACTAGGCAACATGATCAGTTGTGGGGAGGGGTACAGAGACATGATGGATTTCTTCTGAATTCAGCAAGTCATTTTAGCATTAGGGGTTATTAAATACAAAGTTTGTTCGTTCTAATACTCTTCTCCAGAAAAGGCTTCCCCAAATACCTTCTCCTTCTGACTCCCCGGTTATACTGGCCGTCACTCCCCACCCATGAAATGTGCTGTGCGGAGGCTGGTGGATTTATGCATATGGTATTGGTGGTCAGTATCATGATTTCCAGAAGATGACTGCCACGTCATGACATCACGATGCTTTATTACGTGGGTTCATGTCAGATATCAAATGGCTATCGAGCAGGTACTTATTCCAAATGAATTCAAAGCATTTATTAGTTTGGTGCATAATGGATGCAGTTATGGATATTGTGGTATATGTTTAAGCACCTGAGTTCAGCCCTGTCTTTCATTTACTATATAGTGTTTACTAAATGCTTGATCATATTACGGTGTTTCTTGAATGGAAGAGTGCTCTTTTCCCAAAATATTAGGGGGTATAACTTTCCTTACTCTGGTTGATTTTTTTGTAGAGGCTCAATGCTTTTGCGTCCCTATTGAGAAAAGGGGTATTTTTTTGCTAGAACTTTTAGGTGTTTCCTGACGTCTATAACAATAATAGTTGATGTTAATTCCTACTTGAGTTGTGTAATTCTTGGCCACTGATGTGCTCTGTAGGTGGCTTTTCATTTGAGTTTTGTTGTTGTGTGTAGTTGCATAATTCCACATCTTAGCTTGTCATGTGCATTCCTAACTGTGAGAAAGTAGCCTCTTTCTAGCCTTGTTACCCCCACTTTTGGCCTGTTTGTGAGTGTATGTCAGGGTGTTTTCACTGTCTCACTGGGATCCTGCCAGCCGGGGCCCAGTGCTCATAGTGAAAACCCTATGTTTTCAGTATGTTTGTTATGTGTAACTGGGACCCTGCTAGCCAGGACCCAGTGCTCATAAGTTTGTGACCTATATGTATGTGTTCCCTGTGTAGTGCCTAACTGTCTCACTGAGGCTCTGCTAACCAGAACCTCAGTGGTTATGCTCTCTCTGTACAAATTGTCACTAACAGGCTAGTGACCAATTTCACCAATTTACATTGGCATACTGGAACACCCTTATAATTCCCTAGTATATGGTACTGAGGTACCCAGGGTATTGGGGTTCCAGGAGATCCATATGGGCTGCAGCATTTCTTGTGCTACCCATAGGGAGATCTGACAATTCTTACACAGGCCTGCCAGTGCAGCCTGAGTGAAATAACGTCCACGTTATTTCACAGCCATTTACCGCTGCACTTAAGTAACTTATAAGTCACCTATATTTCTAACCTTTACCTGGTAAAGGTTGGGTGCTAAGTTACTTAGTGTGTGGGCACCCTGGCACTAGCCAAGGTGCTCCCACATTGTTCAGGGCAAATTCCCTGGACTTTGTGAGTGCGGGGACACCATTACACACGTGCACTATACATATGTCATGACATATGTATAGCGTCACAATGGTAACTCCGAACATGGCCATGTAACATGTCTAAGATCATGGAATTGTCACCCCAATGCCATTCTGGCATTGGGGTGACAATTCCATGATCCCCCGAGTCTCTAGCTCAGACCCGGGTACTGCCAAACTACCTTTCCCGGGGTTTCACTGCAGCTGCTGCTGCTGCCAACCCCTCAGACAGGTTTCTGCCCTCCTGGGGTCCAGCCAGGCTTGGCCCAGGAAGGCAGAACAAAGGACTTCCTCAGAGAGAGGGTGTTACACCCTCTCCCTTTGGAAAAAGGTGTCAGGGCTGGGGAGGAGTAGCCTCCCCCAGCCTCTGGAAATGCTTTGATGGGCACAGATGGTGCCCATCTCTGCATAAGCCAGTCTGCACCGGTTCAGGGATCCCTCAGCCCTGCTCTGGCGCGAAACTGGACAAAGGAAAGGGGAGTGACCACTCCCCTGACCTGCACCTCCCCTGGGAGGTGCCCAGAGCTCCTCCAGTGTGCTCCAGACCTCTGCCATCTTGGAAACAGAGGTGCTGCTGGCACACTGGACTGCTCTGAGTGGCCAGTGCCAGCAGGTGACGTCAGAGACTCCTTCTGATAGGCTCCTTCAGGTGTTGCTAGCCTATCCTCTCTCCTAGGTAGCCAAACCTCCTTTTCTGGCTATTTAAGGTCTCTGCTTTGGGGAATTCCTTAGATAACGAATGCAAGAGCTCATCAGAGTTCCTCTGCATCTCTCTCTTCACCTTCTGCCAAGGAATCAACTGCTGACCGCGCTGGAAGCCTGCAAAACTGCAACAAAGTAGCAAAGACGACTACTCCGACCTTGTAACGCTGATCCTGCCGCCTTCTCGACTGTTTTCCTGGTGGTGCACGCTGTGGGAGTAGTCTGCCTCCTCTCTGCACTAGAAGCTCCGAAGAAATCTCCCGTGGGTCGACGGAATCTCCCCCCTGCAACCGCAGGCACCAAAGAACTGCATCACCGGTCCTCTGGGTCTCCTCTCAGCATGATGAGCGAGGTCCCTTGAACTCAGCAACTCTGTCCAAGTGACTCCCACAGTCCAGTGCCTCTTCAGTCCAAGTTTGGTGGAGGTAAGTCCTTGCCTCCCCACGCTAGACTGCATTGCTTGGAACCGCATGTTTTGCAGCTACTCCGGCTCCTGTGCACTCTTCCAGGATTTCCTTTGTGCACAGCCAAGCTTGGGTCCCCGGCACTCTAACCTGCATTGCACGACCTCCTGAGTTGTCCTCCGGCTTCGTGGGACTCTCTTGTGCAACTTCGGGTGAGCTCCAGTTCACTTCACTTCGTAGTGCCTGTTCCGGCACTTCTGCAGGTGCTGCTTGCTTCTAATTGGGCTCTTTGTCTTGCTGGACGCTCCCTCTGTCTCCTCACGCAATTGGTGACATCCTGGTCCCTCCTGGGCCACAGCAGCATCCAAAAACCCTAACCGCGACCCTTGCAGCTAGCAAGGCTTGTTTGCAGTCTTTCTGCACAAAAACACTTCTGCACGACTCTTCATGACGTGGCACATCCATCCTCCAAAGGGGAAGTTCCTAGCCCTTGTCGTTCTTGCAGAATCCATAGCTTCTACCATCCGGTGGCAGCTTCTTTGCACCCACAGCTGGCATTTCCTGGGCATCTGCCCACTCCCGACTTGATCGTGACTTTTGGACTTGGTCTCCTTGTTCCACAGGTACTCTCGTCTGGAAATCCATCATTGTTGCATTGCTGGTGTTGGTCTTTCCTGCAGAATTCCCCTATAACGACTTCTGTGCTCTTTGGGGAACTTAGGTGCACTTTGCACCCACTTTTCAGGGTCTTGGGGTGGGCTATTTTTCTAACCCTCACTGTTTTCTTACAGACCCAGCGACTGCTTACAAGGTCACATAGGTTTGGGGTCCATTCGTGGTTCGCATTCCACTTCTAGAGTATATGGTTTGTGTTGCCCCTATCCCTATGTGCCCCCATTGCATTCTATTGTGACTATGCATTGTTTGCACTGTTTTCTATTGCTATTACTGCATATTTAGGTATTGTGTACATATATCTTGTGTATATTTGCTATCCTCATACTGAGGGTACTCACTGAGATACTTTGGCATATTGTCATATAAATAAAGTACCTTTATTTTTAGTATATCTGTGTATTGTGTTTTCTTATGATATTGTGCAAGTGACACTAGTGGTACTGTAGGAGCTTCACTCGTCTCCTAGTTCAGCCTAAGCTGCTCTGCTAAGCTACCTTTTCTATCAGCCTAAGCTGCTAGACACCCCTCTACACTAATAAGGGATACCTGGGCCTGGTGCAAGGTGTAAGTACCCCTTGGTACTCACTACAAGCCAGTCCAGCCTCCTACACTAACTATTCCAGAAAATCTTATCATTTAGTCCCACTTTGTTTGCAGAGAGATTTAAAATTCATCTCTGTTCCTTCTTGTATAGGAATGCAATCACAGATGTGTCGCTGGCAAAACATGTTTGTTTTTCTACAGCTGTACACTTTATATCCTTTTCATCATGTTTTTTCTACAAATAAAATGACTGACCAGTTTTTTCCTCAGTCTCCTGCCTTGTATGCTACTTTTACTGTGTGCCCTGACTTTTTATTGTTATACATTTCAGGGAATTTTAAGTTATAAGGGCACATAATCATATAAATTATTGGTATTTTCCTTGCTGCAACTCTCAGTTGGATCTGGGTTATAATATTTACCATGTTTTGTGTGCTTGCTAATGGTGCATGAGCAAACTCTGAAATGCCCGGTAACCACTGGGAGACCATCATACAGTACGTTGGGACATATTTAAGTCCCCCTAGTGCCTCCGTGCACCACATAACATAATAAAAAAAAAATTGTTACGCTAACGCCCAACGAGGCCAAAATCGATGCGTGTATTGCACAACTTTGTAACCATTTGTGCTACATTATGGCTGTGCCAGGCATAAAGTATGCAAAGAAGGTGTTCCCCCGTTAGGGGTGCCAACAAAATGGCACAAAGAAATCTAAGAGATTTTGTTGCATCATTTTTTTCGGCACTTTTAACACCTGCTCAGAGCAGGCGTTAAAAGGAGGCACACCACTGTTTACAATGGGCCTCAATGACCTTTGCAGGATTAGCAAAATATTTGATGCTAATCCTGCAAAGCTCCGAACTAGCATAAAAAATGACGACGCTAGTTCCCTAACTAACCCCATTGTGCGCCTTATCTTAGATACGGTACATACATGGTGGCGTTGGAGGGGCGCTAAGGGGCACAAGAAAAGTGGCGCTGCACTAAGTGCAGCACCACTTTTCTTAAAACTGGCCCTTTGTTTCCTGGTATGTATGGTAGATTTGTGTCACGTATGCTTTAGCCTTGTTTAAAAGCAAACAGTGGTTTGCTGATAGAGGAAGTCCCTATGCTTAATTAAAAGGTTTCATGAATAGATATTTTATCTGCTTCGATTCAGTGGGAAAGGGGGCGGTACATGTTAAACAATTACTGTTTTCTTTAACTTATTTTTCCTGTCGGACTCCGGTGATTGTTTCATTCCCACTTTATTGCTCTTTTTCCTAGGCATTCTGGGTAATGTCTTTACTTTTGTTTTCCACTGAGGGCATCTGTTTGAGAGTCTTTTTGTTATATTGTCTGTAACGATTGTAATTTATACTACGCCTGTTGTGCTCATTTTCCTTCCACTTGGTTGCTCCGGTACTTCCACGCACCTTCCTTTGGAATGTTGAGGGTATAACACCGTTATGTATGGCTGCAGCTGTTTTTCCAGGATGTTATTTATTATAACGTGCTGATTTGTAGAGTGCACCATCACCCTGGAGGGACTCCTATGGCTGAGCAGGTGTGTGTCTAGCCACACCTAGGGCCTAGTGGGACTACTCGAAAAGCCAGGCCTTCAGCTTCTTGCGGAATACAAGATGTGTGGAGATGGCTGTTATGTGTAGCAGGATGTTGTTTCATGCTTTGTCAATCTTTATTGGTTAGTTAATAAAAACCATAACAATGAGCACATAATATTCAATATAATCAAATAAAATATTTCATTTTTTAAAACCAAGTGGACCACAATGTCTACAGACTAAAGTGCAAAATGCGGATATGTATACTTCTCTCAGTCTGAAGGACTAAAACCAGATTTCCTTATTAGGTCGCAAAAATACTGGAACAATTTGACACTTCAAAAGTAGGCTTTCAGGTGAAAGTAACATAATTGCAGGCCATCAGAGTCTAACGATTCACTCTGAGTTAATTTTTCACCCAATTAATAAGATTGTCACACTAAAATACAGATGTGCAAACACGCTAACTATGCATATAACCTAGTCGATCCTTAATAAACATAAGGTAAACTGGCTTTACATAAATACCTGCTATGATCCCATCGCTAGGTTAGCTAAACTACTGAAAACAATTCTAAGCGGTTGGCGCCAATTTAGTATAATACTGTTGTGCAATCGCTGGTCAGTCGTACTATGGACGAAGAATAACTATCCTTTTTAAATACCTGCAATAATCATATGTCCACATTAGATAAACATTTGTGTCTCGACATGACGACTAAGGCGCAAACTTACAAAATAAAATTGTATTTTGTACGTTTGCGCTGCTTTTGCGTCAATAAGCGGCGCTAAAAAAGTATAAATATGGGCCTAAGATTCATACTAGTTACTGAATTTATCCCACAAAAAGTGCAGATATACACACTTGCTAAAATACTTGTTAGTCTAATTAATCCTACAAAGGGCATTTTATAAAATGTTCTGAATGAATCACTGTAGTAAGACAGGAATTTCTTTCTCAACTTATGACTAAGATTTATACAACATAAAATAGTTTCCCTACTATAAAGTGCAAATGCTTAGGTTTGAAGGTTTTTGCAGATGTAAGGACAAGATCTTGACTAATTTCGTATTTAGTTGTGGATTTGCTGGTTCAAGACTTCCTATAACTGCCCCTCTGCACGTTCAAATACCACATGCCTTGAAGCTGTTCTTTAGTAGTACGACCCAAGGGGTATATAGATGAGGACATATGCAAATCACATGAGTAAGGTCCTCTTGCTTGTAACCAAGAGTCTACAAGCGACTTCCAAGACGGTTGATCTGCCAGTGTTGGAAAGCGGCCGAACCTAATGGACATCAGTTTCCTCTTTATAAAGGCCGGGAAAGTCAAAGACAGATATTCTGCAGATTTAAATATTTTATAATGTTTGAGGACCATCCATGCATGCGAACAAGTGCAGAAGATATTTTTGTCTATCCACGAAAGAGTGTTGTCTTGCTGCCTAGTTTAATAACTTTTTGAACAAAGCAAAAGGCAGTTGCATGTCCCATAATTCGTGCTTACATCTTTTAAGGCTTTTTGAAGATATTGATTGTATGAAGATTTATGTTCATCCATTAACCCTGACCATACTGCTCTATTTAATCACGATTGATCTTTACTCTGCTTAATTTTGTAGCAGCTTTTTGTATATGCTTACTTCCTCCCCAAACTCTCATTGATCAAACTATTTTCCAGTGATACTTGCGCATGTGATGTATTTTGAGGAAGATGAAACACCTTCTTATATACAAGTACCTGGACTTTGTTCAGTAGGATCGCATCTTTTCCTTGCAAGACAACACTTGCATAAGCCAGTCTGGGCAGGGTTCTTGCTGCCATTACAGTTAACAATGGCTTAAACGACGGACCTTCCAGCTTACTTGCTAACCTACAAAAGTTCATCAAAAAGGCTTGAGCTTTTTCTGGAGATACCCTTTCTGCTTCTGGAAGTTAAAACTACTGTCAATGTAGATACCTAGATATTTGTAGAATTTAACTTCTTCCAGTTGGGATTTATCCAATCATATTTTTAGGGAGCCTGCCTTTCGTCCCATCGACATGACTTTTGTTTTTGACACATTTATTTCCAATTTGTTAATTTGTACATAATTCCTTAATTGGTCAACTGATCTTTGCAGACACACCCTTCTTAAGGTCATCAGCACCACATCATCTGCATAAGCAAGGTGTGTCAATTGAAAGGAACCCTGGTGTGGGGGGTGAGAGTTTACTTCATCCAGGTTAGGTGTTAGATCTGCCATAAAAAGATTGAAGAGATCAGGAGCTAAAACACACCTCTTTTTTTAAACCCATATTGGTTGGTATTCCCTGCGATATACGTATGCCACATCCCAGCTTTACTCAGACCCAGGTTCTTGTACACAGCTGCTCTATACTGCACAGTAGTCTATCTAGGAGTTTCCACCGTGGCATCATTCTTCATAGGATGGCCCAATTAACTCGATCAAAAGCTGCTCTATGAGTTCAGTTATCAATGTTTCCTCTTGCATTTGTCAACTAAAAGGGAGATAGCTAATATGTTGGTGATTGCACCCAGGCCTTTCCGAAAACCTGTCCGATTCGGTGGAATAAGATGGTTTGTTTCTGACCACTCAGTGAGGTCTTCTAAAAGGAGAGTTGCATAGTATTTTGCTTCTACATCTATTAAGGTGATTAACCTGTAATTGCCTGGGTTCATACGATCTCCTCCCTTAAATAGTGGGTTAATGATTGATCCACGCCAAGTCGCAGGAATGTCACCGTACAGCTGCACTTCTTTAAACAGAGCCAATAGCGGACAGGCCCGATACTTTAGATCACATTTAAATATGTCCTGCGGGATGGCATTCTGGCCTGGGGCTCCATCTTTTCATTCTCTATTAATTACTGCAATGATTCTTTCTTGAGAGTACATGTGCGGAGGCAGACTCTGTCCTGAGCCATATCCTACACGATCTGCCCTTGGGGTGGAAGTACTCATACCCCATCCTGATAGTAGTTTGGTGGAAGTTGCTCGGCCACAGGAGAGACACATCCTGATTCATGTCTTCTGCAATTACCCTTTGGGAAGGACTACTCACACCCCCATCCTGGTTGTGATTTAGTGAAAGCTACTCGACCACAGGTGAGACCAATACAGGACCACCCCTGAACATCTCCATGAGGTGGGCCACCCATTCGGACTCTTGCACGTTTGTACTGTTTACCGGTCTACCCTGCCTACTTAAAGCATTTACTATTTCCCAGAATGATCTTGAGTTTGACATTTTAAAGGTATGAATAACTTTAGTCCAGAATGCCTCTTCTGATGCCTCCCTGTCCACCATAACTGTTTCTTATAGTCTGTCCTCAGCTTCTTTAGGTTGTCCCACTCAGTACAATTGATGCCGGTGGATCTTGATTTCCTGACCACCCTTTATAACTCCCTTTTCAATAAAAGGGTTCTTCTTGAGATTATTATTTGCTTTGTACTGATGGCTTGTTTAGATCTTGTGTTTGAGGTACCGTACACAATCAGCACACACAAAATTTCTGCCAGGCCATTATTGGCTTACTTGCCATATGGTAACTTCCCTGCTGGAATCGCATTGCCATCTCATGCAGGCATGATAGGGAGGCAGTGGACCAACTTAAGCGTTTTAAACATGTAGATGTTGTGGTTCCGAGGTCACCTTGGACTACCCCATGTTGGCAGGGACTTAGGGCCAGATGTAGCAAAACTAGGTTTTGCGACTCGGAAATTGCGACTCCGAGCGACTCGCAATTTCCGAGTCGCAAAACCATATGCAGAAAGGTGTCTCAGACACCTTCTGCGAGTCGCTATGGGGTCGCAAAGACCGACCTCATTAATATTAATGAGGTGGGTCGCAATTTGCGCCCCCATAGCGACTCTGGGCACTCACGGGGATGGAGGCCTGCTGGGAACAGCAGACCTCCATGTCCGTGACTGCTTTTAAATAAAGCAGTTTTTTTTTTCCAAGTGTAGACTGTTTTCCTTAAAGGAAAACGAGCTGCACTTAGAAAAAAAACCCGAAACCTTTAGTTTCGGATTTTTTCAGGGCAGGTAGTGGTCCCTTGGACCACTGCCTGCCCTGAAAAAATAATTGTGGGTCCAGTGACAAAGGGGAAGGGGTCCCATGGTGACCCCTTCCCGTTTGCGAGTGGGTTACCATCCACTTCAAGTGGATGGTAGCTGCGACTCCATTTGCGACCGGCATACCACTGCGACTCGCAAATAGGACTCGGTTCCGACTCGCAAAATGCATTTCTGCATAGCAAACACGCGTTTGCGACTCGCAAACGGCGATCTTCGCCATTTGCGACTCGCAAACAGTTTGCTACATCTTGCCCTTAGCCTCAAAGTTACCCATTGTTGACAATGGTCACTAGCTGTTGTGAAATTAATTGAGTAATTAAAAAATTAAAAAATTGAGGAAACAACATAAGAGAGATGATTGTATAGAACGATATTGATCTAGAATGGGAGCCATAATGTGTGAATTTTGACAGGGTGTCCTCGGTTGATCTACCGTTTCTAACCCTCATGCCAAGATACTCCAGAGCTGTCACAAATGATTGACCCTTGTTGTCCGTTCTCTTGAAAGACAGATTGAACTGTGGCAATATGTTCCAGATGGCATTTGCTGCTAACAGGGTTTCATCTTCATCTGGAGTGTATATAAGGCTGGCATTAAAGTCTCCAGTTAATATGATATCACACATGGGCTCTGTATACCTTAAGTCTGTCAATATTGAAATTATCAATTTGAACATTGCTTGTTTTTTTCATTGCATTTGGGTGTATATACGCGTTCAACAACAAAACCGGGTTGGGGCTGTTTCTCCACCAATGATTTAGTTTAATTATTTGTATCCCTATATCTGGAGATGGCAATTGGACTGTTGAATTTATTGTTGCTGATACGTAGACAGCTAGCCCACCTTTTGGTCTTCCAAAATGTTCAGTCCTTATTGCTTTGACGAAGTAGTGGATATATCCCTCATCAGCAATTCTTCTATTGCCCAGGTCCACTGCAATGCCATAATATCAAATTGTTTCCATTCGGATGGAGGTTTATCCTCTTGTAGCAGTTATTTTGCCCCTGCAATATTTCAGGAGAGAATATGTACGTCCATTTTTTCCACAGCCCCGCTTCCAGTTTTATCTAATTTAGGTCAATCTATCCTCAGTGCATTTAAGGTAGCAGATACCCAGCTCCAGTCTTTTGCCACTGTGTTCCTGGATTGTTAGCTTGTACAGGGCTTATCAACTCTTTCACTTCTCCCTTGGGCACACCTCAGAACTGAATGAACCTGCAATGGATTTAATTTTGATGGCCGTATCGGCGATGATCTTTGTAGGAAAGGGAGGGAATAACGTGGTTGATCCTTTTGTTGTACTACAATACTCCATTCTTCCAACCTATCCTTCTGATTCAGAATTTGCAGGGCAATCTCTTCCGTTCTCCAGGATGGTAACGCTTGCTCCAAATTGTTTTTGAGGTCTTCTCTGGGGACAACCTCTACTGAAAACAGATCTGGAGATTTTGTATGTTGTAATTCATGTATATCAGCTAAGAGTTTAAGGATGTTGCCCGTATTAAGGATATCATTTGGGCCACATGTTTCGTATTCAGGAATGAATAATATTTGAGATGGTGTTATACCCATATCCTCCATGGTCTTAATGTCTTGGTGGATGGTACGCTTCCCTGGTGTGAGTGTTTCAAAAGATTTTAGACACATTCTTCTCTCTGGTGATCACTTTGAGTTGCTCTGAGCCAACTTAATTATTAAACTGCCGGGTTCCAAGGCCGTCTGTGATTGGTCTGTTCTATCTTCTGGTATGGTGAGTCTTGTATTGAGCATAGTTGTATTAGACTTAGAACAGACTGAACTTGACCCCCTATGCAATGAAGCAGTATGCTTATCAACCAGGTAAGGTGGCTTAAAAGTACTATTAGCTCTGTGGAACAAGTCTTGTTTTGCCTTCTCATTTACTAGGACAGGGGTATCAGTTTTCTCGCTTCCCACTGCCAATTCCACTCTTGATTGAATTGCCACACCCATGGTTGCATTATGATTCACATTTATAGAATGCCAGGGATTTTGTATTAAAGGTTTTTGTGTTGGACCATTTTGGGGTTGAATGATTTGCATTGGAGGAAGAGTAGGCAATACGTCTTTGGAAGCTGCTTATTTACATGGTATTCCGGTCGATGTCTCACTTGCGCTTAAAGACGCTGTGACCTGAAGGGTAGCTGATGGCGAGATACTTATGTTAACGTCCGTGGATACTCTTTTTTCACAGGCAGACTTGTTGCTGTTCATCTTTTTATCACCTTCTGTTGCCCTTTGTTGGACATCATGTTCTTCTTCCATAACAGCTCCTCTTTTTACATGAAACATTGGATATAAGCCTTTGACTACTGCGTTTTTGTTCCTAGCTTTCCTTATTTGCTATTTTGTCTTTTTATCAGTTTGAAAGCATCTGATTCTCTCCCGGAAGGCACTTCTGGACTGGAGTCTTGAATTACCACCACTGGCTCCAGCATTGTTGGCAGATTTCGGGGTCCTCGAAGTGGGTTTTCACCTCAGACGAGGTTTACACTTCCTTAGTGGGAATTATCACCTCAAACGAGGTTCGCTGTGGACAGGCTGGAGGTGGCTCATTGATAGATGCTTCGTGTATAGTAATTACTCGCGAATCATGTGTACCTTTCTTGTTAAAAGGCCCCTTTTCCTGGCTATTCCTTATGGTTCTGATGAAGTTGGCCGCATACTTAATTTATCAATTAGAGTTCCACATGCACAGGTTTGTAATAGCAGCGAATGAATTGTTTGCATTCTAGTAATCAAATCAACCAACTTTTCCAATTTTATGTTACACCTGCAATATGCGAGGCCACTAATCCCATCAATTCTATCCGGATATCAAGATTATCCGATTGCATACGGAATGCTGCGACTGAGGCCTCTAGGGTTTTTAACAGCATGCTACAGTAATCTCGCATGCCTGCCAGCTCTGTCTCCGCACTCAGCTGCGCCGTTGTCACTTTCTTGGCTTTTATAACTGTCTTTATTTGCTTTGTGGCTGGCAGTTGTGGGACCTCTGCGGGCCCTTGCACATTTGTCAGGGGGCCATATTTAGGGGTTTTAATTGTTGCTTGTTCTCCCACTATAGTTTGATTACCATGCCGACTCTGGGGACGTTTTACTTCTTTTAAACACACCTTACTACATTAGTGTGTTGGAGAATTGAGTATAATTTGCCAGACAGGATTACATGTCTTGGCCTCAATGCTAATTTCTAATAAGGTATGTTCGTCCACTAAATTGATAGTTTTTTTCCATGGCCTCCATTAAATCTACGTTAATTGACAGTGAGATTGATAAGAGTCAGGAGGTGTCCTGGTCCAGAGGGTTCTGGAGACTGCTTTACGTCTCCTTGCAGGTAACCAGCCTGGCATTCAACCTTGGCGTTGATTCCAAAATCCCTCGGTCTTGGAGCCGTGGCTTGGGCTGTGCCCGGTTGCTGGGGCCGATTCCGAGATGAATCTTTCATAGAGTGGCGTAGGCTGTTGGGACGCTGTCATTCATAGGATCATGTTCGGAGGGGAAGTCTTCAAAATGTATCTGTGCAGGTGTGGTTATTATATTCGAGAGCCAATAAACTGTGTGCTGGATTCCCTGCTGGGCATGACAACCTGTGCCATTGAACCTCCTTATAAGTCTCCTTATTGCCACATATGTCCAGATGACCCTTTGCCCCCCTCGCACTGTCGCCAGCACCAACACCAATGGC
Organism: Pleurodeles waltl; assembly: GCF_031143425.1. Classification (NCBI taxonomy): domain Eukaryota; kingdom Metazoa; phylum Chordata; class Amphibia; order Caudata; family Salamandridae; genus Pleurodeles; species Pleurodeles waltl. The sequence continues at coordinate 608,810,494 of NC_090443.1, read as the reverse complement.
ACCAGCAGCACTTTGGGGCTTGTCCTTCGACCTTTAGCCTTCTGACGCTTTTTTCTCTTAGGCGATGGGTGGCAGGCAATGTGGCACAGAGTCAATAAAACAATAATAATTGGGCTGGGCAACAAGGCGGCGAGCGGAGGTGGCAGAGTTGGCGGCAATGGCAGTGGTAATAGTGGTGGTGGCAGCAGTGATGGGGAGCACCATGGGGCGAGGTGTTACACTAATGGAACTCTGTGCTGACTACCAGACAACAAACAAACACTAAAGCAATAGCAGGCAAACGTTGGAGTTACCAGTCGGGGTCTGTGTGGCTTCTACTCTGGTGCCTCTCCGGTGCCGCTACAAAGTCCAATGACCAGGTGCTCCTTCAGTGCCCTTGGTGTTGGCTCCTGCTCTGCACACTGCTCCCACACCCTCCAGTGCTGGGGGGGGGGGGGTGGCAGCCCTTAGTATCAACCCCGCTGCAGCACCACGCTGAGTTACCAAGCTACTGTGTAGCCATGTAGTGTAGTGTAGCTCCACCCTCTGAACTCAGAGCTCTGAACTTCCGGGTTGCTGCACACCACACAGCAGACTCACCAGATTCATCAGCCTCTCCGCTTCCTTCTGACTAGCAGAAATTGAGCCCACCAATGGAAAATAGATAATTCAGTTGCAGAGTCCTAGGTGAACCTGTTTTGGGCTTTGGGAGCAATGTAGGAGAAGGCTCAACCCCCATTTCTGGTTTTCCATATGCACGGGATTTGTGCAAGTAGGAGTCCAAACAAGCGAAGGTGTCTGGAGGGTTTGTGAAAGCAGATGCGATTGTTGAAACATACTGAGCCAATGGTACGCAGTGCCTTAAAAGTGTCGGTAAGGAATTTGAATTGTGCTCGTTTGTGAATGAGGAGCCAGTGGACCTCCTTCAGATATAATGTGATGTGAGTGCGGCTTGTGAGATAGATGTTGGTTGTGGCTGCTGATTTCTGAACGGTCTACAGCCTTCTGGTGAGTTTTTTGTTGATCCCAGCACAGAGGGTGTGCCCGTACTCCATATTGCTTGTGACCAAGGCATGCATGATTGTTTTCCTGGTACTGATTGGTAGCCATTTGAAAGTCCTTTTCAGCATCTCCAGGTATGGAAGCAAGAGCTGATGGTGGCATTGACTTCGGCAGTCATGCCAAGTTTGCTGTTCATGATGATTTTGAAGTTCTTGGCGTGGGTGGTGGGTTTCGGTCCCAGCTGTGTTGGCCACAAAGTGGAGTCCCACAGTGATGTGCTCTTCTCACAGATTAAGATTTTGGTCTTGGTGTACATTTTGAGACAGTTAGCCAGAATCTAGTAGGCGATTTCAGTCATGTAGATATTGAACTTGATCCGGGTGCTGGGAGTCTTTCCTGTGAGGGAGAGAATGAGTTGCATGTTGTTGGCGTAAGAGATGATGTTCATGTTGCGAGAGCGGATGATGCTGGCTAGGGGGATCATGTATGTTTTGAAGAAGGTTTGACGCAGGGAGGATTCTTGTAGAACTTTGCAGGTCGTAGGCATTGAAGGTGTACGATGCAAGGCTGATTGACTATGGCCTCATTGGCGTAACAAAGGCAAGGCTCCTGCAGCCCCCTGCATGGTAAGGGTCCGAGTTATAGTTACTTAGGGCACAAGTTAAGGTTACTTGACATAACTCTAACAATAACAGCTGAATTTCTATGGTTTAGTGCATGTACAATCTGAACATATCTATAACATCCCTCTAACCTTTGCTTTTTAGTGAATTTCGATGTTTTTTAAGTTCAATTTCTTAACTATAACATCCCTGTAACCTTTGTTTTTTTCAGTGAATTTCTAGGTTTTTTTTAACGTTAAGTAAGATGCCCATTGCAATGCACAGTTGGGAGGGGGTGTTGGACGCAGGGCCTGGCTCCCTAATTTCCTTATTTACTGCAGTATCCTCTGTAGAAAATCCTTTCAGTTTCCCACTTGATTTTATCAAGATGGTTATCAGATGTGGCATACTTTTGGCATAAATTCAGAATGTTAGCACTCTAGTTGCTCATTAGAACATTGACTGGAAGTTGAGATTTTCCCAACCTTGGTGTCTGAAAGGCTAGATTTTATTAAAGACACAGAGGCGAGTATTATGCTTTCTTTTCTTGCTTTAATAAATTCAGCAGTAAAAAGAAGACACTTCATTAACCAGAAAACCCTGGGAAAGAACTACTATGTTGCATCACAGTGGAACAACCAATAGTATGTCGAGTACAACAATACTTTTCTTGACTGAGAGCTACAAGCCCAATGTTCTTGCAAGAGTCAGTTGGTATGAGATTCGGAAAACAAAATAATAACCTAACATAGGGTTAGTATCACAGAGCTTGTTAAAGGCACTGGGACTGCAGACAAAAGAAACCAGGGAGGGTTAGTGAAACTGTGGTGGGCTAATACACGTCTCTGGGTCTTTAATAAATGCTAGCCTTTCAGACACCAAGGCTAGGAAAATCTCAATTTTATTACAAGACCTGGAGGCTCATATTATGTTTGTTTAAAGCAATGATATAACAGATTCAGACGGATGATCAGTTGGTTTACAATCAAAGGTTCTAAAAGTGTTAAAGTTTGACCAATCTGTAGATGTGAGAATATTATGTAAACTTGCACCCGCCCAGAAGGCCCGAGAAGCCATAGCCCCTCTGATTGAATGGGTGCCAAAGGAATCGATAGAAATGCCAGCCAAATACATGACACACCTAATTGAATGGGCCAAAGTAGGAGCAGACACAAGCTTATCTGTTTTTTTAAAGGAAAAAAGGAGTTGGAAAGAGGAGACGTTTCTGAGATCTGCGGTTCATGAAATGTAAGTCTTCAAATAATTGCCTATACACAAAATTGGGTTGAGGGGGTTCAGGAGAGGACAATGGATTGGCAATAAATTAGTTTTGGTACATCTAATCACTTGAAAATAAACCCCTAGGGAGAAATAATAGAAGGAGGAAACATCTAATGCTTTAACATCAGAGACAAGTTTGATAGAGACCAAACGCAAAAGCATAGTCAATTTAGCAGATAAATGTCTGAGTGATAAGACAGCATTGTCTGGCCATGAAATAAACAACCCTAGTACCAAGTTAACATCCCACATTGAGGAGCAAATCAGAAAACAGAGGATTCCACACTGGAAGGTCTGATGACAGTTCTAATAACGGGTACCAAGGTTGGGATTGCCAATATGGGGAGATTAGAAAAAGAGATGATTGTTGTCTGTGGGCTTGAGCAAGGGCTCGGGCAATGAAAATGAACGGAGGGAAGGCATAAAGGAGAGACTGAAGTCAAGACTGAAGTTGAGAATTGATACAGGAAACAAAGAGGTCTATTGACATGGTTCTGAAGATTGTAGAGAGATGATTGAATACTGAAGGTTGAAGTCTCCAGTCACTTGAATCGTGAAGATGTCTGAAAAACCAGTAGGCCACTACGTTCCATTTGTCTGGAAGATTCTCTGCTTTGACAGAGATGTTCCTTTGAAGTCGAAATTCTCAAAGACTCTTGGCAAAAATTGCCACATGTTTGGACCTTGTACCTCCAAGATGGTTTATGTGCCTGACCTCCAACAGATTGTCCATCCATAAAAGGACTGTGCATTTTACTCTATCTTTTATAAAGGACTGGATGGCAAAGAAACCTGCAAGCATCTCTAAACAATTGATGTGCAGTGATGACTCCTGAAGAGACCATGTACGTCCAGTAGAGAGTTGACCACATCTTGCGCCCCAACCTATCCGACTTGCATCTGACTATCAGACAAGATCTGGGGTGGCAGAGAAAATTGTTCTCCCGTTCCAAGCATCTAAATGAGTCAACCACAAGAGGAATTGCTCCCTGGATTCTGAATCCAAACTTACAGAATCCGAATAGGCCAGCCCTCTGCGCAGATGTCAAATCTCTAATCTTTGAAGGGCTCTGTAATGGAGAGGGCAGGAAAAAATGGCTTGAATTGAGGAAGCCAGAAGACCCACCAGACAAGCTAGTGATCTGAGGGAACAAAGAGGATGAGACAAGGCGTGTCAAATCTTGTCTTTACTAGATCCACTTTTTTGTTGAGAAAGCTGGAGGATTGACTAAGAAGTGTCTCTGAGGAAATCTAGAAATTCCAGATGTTGTGATGGAATCAGAGAAGACTTTTGAACATTTATTAGGAACCCTAGACCTATTAAAAGACTTTGAGATAGATTTAGATGGACTAGAAGACAAGATTTTTCTTAGGCCATGATTAAGAAATTGTCTAGAGAGACAATGAATCTTACAACTTGAATTCTGAGGAAGGCTACTACCGGTTTCAGCATCTTGGCAAAACACCAAGCGGTTGAAGAGAGGATGAAAGGAAGTGTTTTGAAATAGAAAACGGATTGACCACTGAAATTGAAGAAACGTCGTGAAGGAAGGATAAATAGAAACCGTCCAATAAGCGTCTTGAAGATCCAGTTGCACTAACCAATCGTCTTGAAGCAGAAGGTCTCTGAGATGAAGAATGGTTTCCATATAGAAATGGCGGTAAACCACAAAGTTGGTGAACAGCTTTAGGTTGGTGACTGGACAATGCGTTATGTTCTTTTTGAGAACTAGGAAAATGGTACTGAGGAAATCAGATGGGTCGAAGGGAGTCTGTTCTATAGACTGTTTTGAAAGAAGAAATTGCACTTCCTCTTGAACAAGGAGAAACTGCTACTTTGGAGGTTGGGGCAAACAACTCTGTGCCAGAATCTGTTATAGTTTTATGCAATAACCCTGAATAGTCTGAATCACCTAAGGATCTGACGTTAGAGACAACCAAGCATCTAGACAATACGCCAACCTGTCTCCTTCGGGAGGAAGACCAAAATTGGAAGTTCTTACCTGTGGATTGATCTGCTTTGGTTCTGTATCCACTGTTCTGGGATCCACAGAAACTCGTACGGGTTAGAAATGGGGTTTATACTCTTGATAATACTTTTGTTGGGAGCCTTCAATGTAGGAGCCTCTGTTGAGAGAGTGACCCCTTGAAGAATAACGGCCGGTAAAGTGACCCCCTACCTTTGCCTGCCCTGCCAAAAACCCAAGAGGATATAAACTTTTTCATGGAAAACTAGACTTTGTTTATGGGCGCAAAAGTGGAGACATATTTGCCCATTTCTTTTATAAAAGAATCTCCAAACAATAGTCCATTAGCCAGAAGACCCTCCTCTTTAGTTGCCAGGCCACTGATCTCCGGGTGTATTTTTATTAAACAGCTCTTGCACCTTTCTTGTGAAATGTAGGCATTTGTACTTCCCAACATACAAATTGCATGTTGTGCCTAATTAGAAAGGGTATCAGGATCAGCTTTTTCCCCTTACATCCTTGCATCCTCAGCAAAATCCAGGATCCTGGTCAATGGACCCACCTAGTCATAATTCTGTCCTGGCAGATAGACCAGGCTCTAATGACTCCTGTTTTGGGGTCTTTACCAAATTTTGTTAAAAATAGTAACATGTTTGGTTCAGTAATGGGGGTATCACCCACCGTATTAGGAAGGGATGGGCAAGGGCACTCTGATTTTAATTTATTTCTGGAGGACTTATATAAGGAGTGTCTTAAATAAAATGAAAGATAATCTGACACATCATCAGAAGAGAACTATTCGGAGGAATTTGGCTGATGGCTTAATGTGGGGTCAAACATAGGTTCCCCTAAATAATCTACAAGATCATTGGACACTGAATGGGACGTGCCAACAGAGGGAGAACTTTTACACCTTTTCTGGGGCGGTCCATTATCAGAGGTATCATTGTTGATGTTAAAATGAGCCTTTTGTCACCCAAGACGCCATCATTATCACGATCAGTGTCCTGAATATTAGTAATGTGAAAGGGGGTGGAAGGGAGCCCTGAAAATTCAACCTCTCGGGTGGGAGGACCAAATTTAATTGAAACGCCTTTTGAAAGCACACTCTAAGGTGCTGCACGTTTCTTTCCTTTTTTAAAAGGCATTTCATTAGGGCCTTGTAACATTTTGGAAATAGAAGCCTCCAAATGCTTTGAAACGTCCAATATAGACACTGAAACTGCATGTTGTACAGGGTCATTAAGGAAGGATTTAGATTTTCTTTCATGGCCTGGGCCTCATTGTCATTAGACATTATAAATATATGAGGGGTAAACAAAGAATCAGTCAAATATATTTAAATATATTTAAATTATACAACAATCTGATTTAAATTAAACAAAAAATCCACTGAAGCTAAGCCCCAGTGAACTATTGAATAAAGGGTTAAACTGAACAGAGACTGATAAGGAGAGCCCAAAGCATTAGGGGCATGTTGATGGGCGGGCCAAAGTGGAAGCCTTGCCGCAGCAGACACACCAGACTACACGGAGCAGAGCAAAGGCTCTGAAGTCAGGATGCCTGAAAGGAAAGCCCGGGCAGTGAAGGTTCTGGAGGTAAGAGGCTTGGAAAGAAAAGCCCCCAGGGAGAAAGCAGACGAAGCGGAGACGAGCTCCGAGGCGACTACTGCTAATATTCCTCACACAATGCAGAGGCCTCCCTCCTAATGAAATGGAGTTCAAATGCCGATTTGGTAAAATAGAACATTAACAAACTTTCTAAATGAGAGACATGAACGTGCAATCCCCCCAACAGTAAGTATTTAACAATAAACAAATATAAATATGAATAAGAAAATAACTTTAGCTACTAAAAACATATAATTTGCGAGCAGAATACTTATCTTGATTGCGAGCAGTCAAAAAGGAGTGCTGGCTGCTCTCAGTCAAGCTAATTATTGTTGTACTCGACATACTATTGGTTGTTCTATTTTGATGCAACTTAGTAGTTCTTACCCAGGGTTTTTGGGTAATGAAGTTTTTTTTGGCTGCTGTATTGTTGAAGCAAGAAAAGAAGCATAATATGAGTCTCCAGGTCTTGTAATAAAATCTGCTGCCGGTGTTGAAAGGACGTGTTTCAGTGTGCATGTCAGAATGTTTTAATTAAAAAGAGAAATATATTTGAGAACTCAGTTAAAACATGTGCTAACTTTTTTTTCTACAGCACAAACCATAATTGTTATGACAAAATGAACCCCCTCATTTTGTTCTTTTTTATATTAAATGTTTTAAGTTTTACCAGTGTCATTCAATCAAGATGGCTTCAGGTGTGCCACACTTTTGTCATAAGTGAGACTGTTAGCTTTCTAGTTGTTCCTTAGAACACTCTGGGAGGCTGCAGTAGAACACAAGGAAATGGAGATTTTCTTAGCTTCAATGAAAGAAAGTCTTGATTTTATTGAAGACATGAAGGCGAGTATTATGCTCACTTTTCTTGCATTTATTACAATAGTAGCCAAGATAAACTACAACTCCCAGCATGCTTAGTTAGTAGAACTACAAAATGCAGTCATAACGATAAAAAAGAACCAATCACGTAAAGGTAGTACTATAAATATCTTGACGGGGAGCAGTAAGTCCTTTTTTCTTACCTAAGCAGTTCAGAGAATTCAAACAAAAGTACTAGGATAAAAACAATCAAACAGGCCAAAAGAAAAGTAAACAGGTTCTTAAACTAGTTCACAATCCAGAGAATCTGAGGGTTAAGGTCCAAATCATTAATAAAAACAGCCATATGTTCCTTCTTGAAAAATATGTTGGAGAAAAGGGGAAATGATAAACTTCCAGAGTATGTTACAAATGAGGTTCTTTCCTAGGACATCTGGTAACTGGAAACATTTGTCCCTAAGCACAGACAAAGGGAGGGTTAAACATATGCAGAGGGATAATACTTGCCTCCATGTCTTTAATAAAATCAAGACTTTGTTTCACTGAAGATAAGAATATCTCCATTTTATTACTAGACCCAGAGGCTCCTATTATGCTAGTTTAAAGCAGAAGAAACAGGTGTACAATAAAATGTTCCAAAAGTCGAAACATTTGTCCAATCAGTAGATTTAAAAATGTCATCTAGACTCATTCCAGCCCAAAAGGCTTTAGATGCCATAGCACCCCTGGTAGAGTGGGCTCTGAAAATTGATGTATTAATGCCCGTCATACTCATGATCCATTTAACCCAACAGGCTAATGTAGGTGAAGAGACAGGGTTGTGAGGAGTTTTAAAAGAAATAAGAAGTTGAAGTTCCAATAACTTTCTCAAATCTTTAGTTTTTGAAATATATTCTCTTAAACAACTTCCGACACACAGTTTTGGATGATCAGGGAAATAAGGATATAACTCCAACATTAGATTTGTTTTAGTTCTTCAGTGAACCTGGAAAGATATACCTGAAGAAGTGTATTCTACAGAGGAAACATCTAAAGCGTTGACATCAGAAATATGTTTTAAAGAAACTAAACATAGAAGTACAGTTAGTTTTGTAAACAGAAATTTTCATAGATAAGAAAGAGTTTTCAGATTGCTTAAGGAAGTATTGAAGAATTACATGCTTTGAATATCTTACTCCCTTTAATAGGCGACATATCAACGGATGCTCGCCCACAGGTTTTCCATCCACTCTGATGTGCTCAGCTGATATCGCTGATCGGTATGTGTTAACTGTTCTATAAGCTTTCCCTTGGGAGGCTCAGGAAGCTAGAAAGTTTACAATTAATGTTACATCTGCTGAAAAGGGATCTACACCCCTGTCCATGCACCAACTATCCCACCCTCTCCAGGCTGACTTGTATATTTTGGATGTGCCTGCGGCCTAGGCCTGTTGGATGAATTGAACAGCTTCACCCACAATTCCTGGAGTTCTCCGGGAATACCGGAAACCATCCATGCCAGTAACCTGCGGGATTGATCGATGATTAGATCGTGAGATAATCCCTGGGGATTCAGAAGTAACAAAGGGAACTGAGGCCAAAGAATAAGTTGCTCTATCGATAACAATACTCCAGATATTTGGCGTGCCATCGCCAAGGACGTCCGGACCCTGGGGGTCCACCACAGATGGAGCACCCACTGCCGTAAAAGATGGGAGGACATTCGCCGCTGGAGCAAGAAGACGGCGGAGACCCAGCTGGGGATGGCCTCCCAATGTGGGAGGGGTGCCCGTCGCACCATGAAACCCCCTGATGTTCCGGATCCTGGCGGTGGCGTATCCGGAGTTGGATGGGTGCTTGAGGGCATCACAGCAGCCACAAGGGAGTGAGTACCGTCACATCCATCTGACTCTGCGTGCATTACGAGGTGTCTGATTGGGGAGGTGGGCAGTGGGTTCCCCTAGGCCAGGGTGTGCTTTGTAGACAAGGACCCTTTGTGAGGCAGGCTATGTGGCACCCCAACCCCACCAGTGGTAAGAGCCATCTACACCTAGTCAGGCTTCTGTGACTTCCATGTGTGCAGCAATCGGACATAGGCCTTGTACCCCATGTCCCTGTGATTAATTTGGGAACTCTAAGTGCATGGCGTAGTGCAGAGGGCTGCTGTGTCTGTAGTGTCCGCCAACGGTAGCGGTATTGCATGCACTGAACATGTCTTTCATCTTCCACCCCCCCCCCATTTTGTGGTCTCCCTGTTCTTGTGTGCATTAGTATCATCAGGTGGAGGAGCAGTGCCACCAGAGCAGGAGGGAGCTGCATCCCACATGGCCCTGGAGGGCGAGACATCGGAGCCTGAAGTCACCAGTGGGACGGAGGGCGAGGGGAGCTCCACGGCGGGGACAGAAGCAGAGACCTGCGACACCGACTCCTCCTCTGATGGGAGCTCTCTTGCGGTGGCGGGCCCCTCTCTGCCCACCACATCTACAGGTACAGCCGCCACCCCCCTACCAGCCCCGCCCTCCAAGCAGCCTCTCAGCATGTGTCCCGTGGCCGCTCACCCAGGAGGGTGGGCATCTCCTTTGCCCCAGGCACCTCAGGCCCTGGCCCAGTCAGCCCTGCTGCCCTCAGTGAGGAGGCCATTGACCTCACTGTTGGGCAGTCTACCATTCTGAATGCCATCCAGGGTGTAGAGAGGCAGTTGCAACAAACAAATGCATACCTGGAGGGCATTCATTTTGGCAAGGCAGCCCAACAGCGAGCATTTCAGGCTCTGGCCTCTGCACTGATGGCAGCCATTGTCCCTGTGTCCAGCCTCCCCCCTCCAACTTCCTCCACCCAGACCCAATCCCCTGTACCTCAGCCTATCCCAAGCACACCATCAGACCAGCATGCACACACCTCAACACACAAGGGTGGCTCAGGCAAACATAAGCACCACACATCCCACAGGCACTCACACAAGCATCATACCCATGCACACATTTCAACATCCACTGCCTCCACTGTGTCCCCCTCCTCCATGTCACCCTCCTCACTCCCTGTCACGTCTCCACTCACAACAGCATGCACTACATCCTCAGCCACTACCTCCATCACCAGCATGCCCTTCACCACACACCGCTCACGTGCACTCACCACCCCCACTACCATTCACACATCCCCTGGGTCCCCTACCACTGTGTCTGTGACCCCTCCTCCCAAAGTACACAAACGCAGTCACACACCCGCCCAACAGCCATCCACCTCACAACAGCCTACAGCCCATGCACCTTCACCCAAAGTCACCAAATGAACACCTCCTACAACCACTACCTCTTCCTCCACTCCCAAACCCCCTCCATCTACCAATCCCAGTGTGTCTAAAAAGCTTTTCCTATCAAATGTTGACCTCTTCCCTACACCTCCCCCCCCGTCCGTCCCCTAGGGCCAGCCTTTCCAGGTCCCAACCCAGCACCTCAGCCACCACATCACCGGGCACAGTGGTGCCAGCAATAGCGGGATTTTGGAGTGCGCCAAGCAACAGGGCTGCCCGTGTCCCAAGGAGCAAGGGCATTCCGCCACCTCCAAAACTGAAAAAGTTGCCCACATCCCGGAGGGAGAAGGCGAAAGCACCTGCCACCAAGGGCTCAGGCAAGACAAAAGTTGAAAGTGGCAAAACAGCTGCGCCACCATCCAAGGTGGGGAAGGGCCTGAAAATCAAAGGCAGGTCCACGTCGACGCCAACCTGCAAGGCGGACAAGACCGGCACCGCCACCTGCACCCCTGTCACAGACACCGCCGCCAGCACCCCAGACACTGAGCCCTTCACCAGCACTGCAGACACTGTGCCCTTCACCAGCACCGCAGTCAGTGAGCCCGCCACCAGCACCGCAGTCAGTGAGGCCGCCACAAGCACCGCCGCCACAAAGACCGCCGCCAGCACCAATGCCACAAAGACCGCCGCCAGCACCAATGCCACAGAGCCCGCCGCAAGCACCGCCGCTACTGACCCCACCGCCAGTGGCCCGCAACATCCTGAGCCAGTGGCACCACCGCAGACATGGCTGCCATCCCCAGTGGTCAGTCGTACAAGGCTGGTGGTCAGTTCCAGGAGCCTGGGCAGCTTGCATGTTGCACCACCGTCAGTGGAGTGTCACATCCACTACCTCAGTCCTTGGCAGGATGAAGCACTCTGGGCACAAAGCCCCCTCCAGAACCAGTGGAGTATCACATCCACTACCTCAGTTCTTGGCAGGATGAAGCACTCTGGGCACAAAGCCCCCTCCAGAACCAGTGGAGTATCACATCCACTACCTCAGTTCTTGGCAGGATGAAGCACTCTGGGCACAATGCCCCCTCCAGAACCAGTGGAGACTGTTATCCACTTAAGAGACTGTGGCTTTGCACTCACCAGGATAAAGCAGTGGGCAACCCACCCACTGAAAAGACTTGAGAGACTGTGGCTTTGCACTCCCCAGGATAAAGCAGTTGGCAACCCACCCACTGAAAATACTTGAGAGACTGTGGCTTTGCATTCCGGAGGATAAAGCAGTGGGCAACCCACCCACTGAAAAGACTTGAGAGACTGTGGCTTTGCACTCCCCAGGATAAAGCAGTGGGCAACCCACCCACTGAAAAGACTTGAGGGACTGTGGCTTTGCACTCCCCAGGATACATCAATGGGAATGGAGCCCCCTCGTGGAGCTGGCGTCATGCACTCATCCGGCTGAGGTGCCCCCCTTCCCTTCCCCCTGAGGTGCCTGTTTCATTTCGACTTGATGCCCCAGCAGTGTTCTCTCCGTTTCGAGTCTGGTATCGAGTGTAGGCCTCGCCCATGCATTTTGGGCCCAGTGGTCCAGGGACTATGAATGGTGCAATACCCGGACTTGAATAGTTGGTGTACATAATTGTTTATACTGTATTTAAAGTTTTGACTAATGGATTTTTATTGATTACAATTGTTACAATCATTTGCTTTTGTCATTGCGTTCTTCCAGGGGAGGTTGGGGGGTGTAAATGTAATGTTGCAGCATGTATTTGTGTGTATGTTGTGGGTGAGGGTAAGGATGGGTGTGTTGCGTGTTGCGTGTGTGTGTGACTTTCTTTTCCCTCCCCTCGCCCCTGTGTTGTAGGTGCAGTGGTTATCGCCACCGTCTTTCGTGCTCTTGTTAGAGGTGCAGGAAGTATTTGGAGTTCTAGCTCCATGGCGTCCTGGTTCCTCGTGGGTTGTGTAGAGGTGAGTGTTTCCCCTTCCAAGTCCTGTTTCCGCCGTGTTTTTGTTCACGTTGAATCCGCCCCGGAAAAGGTGGCGGATTGGCCTCTCATAATAGTGTGGGCGGTACATTGTCTTCCGCCTGTCTGTTGGCAGTGACCGCCGCTATGTTTGTTTCTACCACCGTGGCGGTCGGAGTGTTAAAGTGGCTGTCTATGTTGGCGGTTTCCGCCATGGTGGTGATTCCATTTTTTTTACCACCGGTCTGTTGGCGGTCTTACCGCCGCTTTAACACCGACCGCCAGGGTTGTAATGAGGGCCATAGTGCTTAAAAAACATGAAAGATGAGGGGAAGACATTTCTATGGCTTGTTTGTGAAGGAGGGGCTGAATCTCTTGAAATAATAGAACTTCTTGTTCTTTTGAGAAGGAAAGGGGTTTTGGAATAACCTTTTGGATTGGTGTCGCTTAAGGCTCTATACAATAACCCTTTACTGTTTGTAGAAACCACGGATCGGAAGTTATCTTTTCCCAGCAGACAGAAACAAACCAGTACGTCCTTCCGCCAAAGACTGGCCAGAACATAGAGCGCTTACCTGAGTTCTGAGCTCCTCTGGCTCTGAAACTGTCTGAAGCCTCTGTTCCTCTATGGGTGAAAGTATAGTATGTAATCCTGTTGGTATCCAAAGGAGCCTCTGGTCTGATTGACTGCACCTCTTAAACTATAGCGGCCAGCAAATCGTCTCCTACCTTTGCAAGCCCTGGTAAAAACCCAACTGTGAAAAATCTTCCTCAAAGAAGATTGAGCCTTATCTATGGATGTAAAAGTGGCTACATACTTGCTGAGTTCTTTGATGAATGAGTCTCCAAAGACTTTTGTCTTCTTGGCCCACTTCTTAGGTTGCCAAATTTCTCAACTTTGGATCGATCTTTAAAAGCAAGTTTTTGCGTCTCTCTTTTGCCTTGGCCGAATTGACATTACCCAAAAGGCATATCGCCCTCTGGGCCCATTTGTACAAAGTGACTGGATCTGCTTTGGTGCCCTCTATTCTTACTTCCTCAGCCAAGTCTAAAATTCTGGTGAAAGGATCCTTAAGGTCTAACAATCTGTCCTGACAATTACTCCAGGTTCTATCTACTCCCTTCTTGGGTCTTTATAAAATTTCGTAAAAAATAAAAACATATTCGGATCTATTGAAGGAGTAGCAGTGATGTTATTCAGCAAGGTAGGCCGAGGGCATTCAGAATGCAGTCTGTTGTGTGACATCTTGTCTAGAGTTAGTCGTAATTTATTAGAGATACACATGGACACATGTTCATATGGAGACCATTCTGGAGAATTCGGGTGATGGGCAGGGTTGACCTGAAAAATCAAGTATTGTATCAATATTAGTATTATTGTTTTTTGACGACTCTCCCAATTCATTAAGAGAAGTTTTGCGCCTCTTCTCCACAGGCCCAGACCGTATCATTATGTCTGGATCATCCTTATCCATATCATCGAATGTGTCTCTTACTTGTGTCACACTAATGGGAAAATTATGTTTTTTTAGAAGTTGTAGCCTCAGAAAGAGGTTGTAAAGAAGGAGAGTCATTAGAAGAATCTAAATTAACAGCCACATGTTTTTTGGCCTTTTTGGATTTAGTATTGGAGGTGTCATTGGCCAACAATTTCTTCATGGAGACCTCAAGTGTTTTTGAAAAATTAGACATAGAATTTGAGACCGTCTGCTCCACTGAAATGCATTTAAATTGTCTTTAAAGATCTGAAAAAAACTCCATATTTTTTTTAATAAATACATATATATATTTAATATGAAAAACTAGGATGAGGGCAATCAAATATTAATAGTAATACTATTTTAGTACTGAAATAAAAAATCCTCTGTTTGATAAAAATATATAATCAAATGAACTATAAACAGTCAAAACTTAATTCTAACCTGACCAGAAAGGGTTAAAAAACTAATCTTGGCAAAGGGAAAAACCTGAAAATGTAGGCAGGCTTGAGGGCGTGATGACGATAAAGGAGGTGTGCACTCCTCCGATGAGGCAGGAAGAAATTGGAACAAGGCACTTCAACAAGCGACGAGAGTCCAGAGACGAGGTCACATTACGAACGGGCTCAAATGACCTTCGTAGATAAAGCACGTGTCGCACACTAGGCCCGGAGCATTGGAAGAAGAAATGCGCTCAGCCGGTGTAAAGAATTTCTCATCAGAGATGTGCCATGCAGGTTTAATGGTTGGTGCACGTTGGGAATGTTGGGCTCAGGAATTGCAAAATATAGGCAAATTCTAATGCATGACCATTACAGACTATAAACAATTACTCAGAAACAACTATGATCATTTAAACTGAAACACGATGACCAATAAAGAATAAAGATATGTATGTTGATGCTTATTTTGACTGCTCGCAGCAAGAAAAGGGGACTTGTTGCTCCCAGTCAAGATATTTATAGTATTACCTTTACGTGATTGGTTGTTTTTTATCTTTATAACAGCAATTAGTAGTTCTACGTACTAAACATGCTGGGAGTTGAAGTTTATCTTGGCTGCTAAAAGAAACGTGACCATAGTAGGAGCCTCCGGGTCTTATATTCAAATCAACTGGCAGGCAGCTCATATTGGAAGTATACAAAGTCTTTGTTTTCCAAGTAAGTTTATTCAAATAACAGGACGATACAAATAACAGCTCTTCCACGCTGGCCTCTCCTCCAACCATCCTCTTCGCATTCCCCACATTCCAATCCCCGACATTCCGTTGAGTCTTGTGCTTGCAGTATGACAACAAGCACAAGACTCAACAGCACATGGCCAAAGGTAAGGCCTAACACATCTTCCCCCTTAACATAACAACTAACACAATGTGAGCATAATAAGAATAAATAATGACATAATAATAACATGAACAACATAAGAAAATACGTAAGAGTGGTAACACATTCTTCTTGAAAAAAAAACATTGAGGGGGTCATTACAACATTGGCGGTAAAAGCCGTTTACCGCTGTGCAGAATGACCGCCAATACACCGCGGCGGCGGCGGGAGACCGCCACAGCTATTATGACACACATCACGGATTCCGCCGAAATTCAGACACCCACACAAGTCCGCCACACCAAAGGTCAGCGATAAATATGCGGAAACAAATCCTCCACCTCCACCTCCACGCCAACAGGAACACGCCCATGCTATTACGACCCACGAATCCACGCGGCGGTCTTTCAACCGCGGGATTCCATTGGCGGTACACACCGCCACGCTCAAAATACACACACAGCTCCAAAACACCGCCACATTGGACAATTACAAATACACACACCTGATACACATACACACACCACTCCCACACACCCAACACAATATAAAACACACACCCACATCACCCACAAACCCCTACAACCACAAATTAGAGACGAAGGCCAGAGAGACAGCAAAGCAAAGACAACACCAGCACACAGAGGCACACAACACCATCACCCACACAACATCCACGCACAAAACAACACATACCACTACACTCACCACACTCATCAACACATACACCACCCCACACATCACACACACCACCCCATGGCACGCCAAAGACACCCCTGCTTCTCCGAGGAGGAGCTCAGGGTCATGGTCGAGGAAATCATCAGGGTAGAGCCACAGCTATTTGGCTCACAGGTACAGTACATATCCATAGCCAGGAAGATGGAGCTATGGCAAAGAATAGTCGACAGGGTCAACGCTGTGGGACAGCGCCCAAGAAATAGGGAGGACATCAGGAAGAGGTGGAACGACATACGGGGGAAGGTGTGTTCCACGGTATCCAGGCACCACATCGCGGTACAGCGGACTGGCGGCGGACCCCCACCTCCTCCCCCACAACTAACAACATGGGAGGAGCAAGTCTTGTCCATCTTGCATCCTGAGGGCCTCGCAGGAGTCGTTGGAGGAACGGACACTGGTAAGTCTAATCTTAACTATCATATCCCCCACCCTACCTGCATCCTATCACACACCCCCACCCTCACACCCTCCCCTATCACCCTAACTCCTCACTAATCTACCCATAACACCAACCACCCATCCCAACCCCAAGACCTGCATGACACAGCTAAGCATGGACACCCATCACTAAAGCATGCCCACTGCACATACCCACAACACCCCCCAACCATCACCACACAAGCCCCCACACAGGAATGCCTGCACTGGGGTTCACACACACCCAACCATTGCACACCATGAAACACACACATGCAATAATCATGTACTTATACCCCCGCAGGAACCCGAAGGAACGTCACCACACCAGAGGGTCCAGACAACACCACTCCACCCCCAGAAGAGGCCCACAGTGACGACAGCAGCTCTGCCCTACTGGATCTTGATGACCAGCCCGGACCATCGTGGGCCTCAGGACAGTCGGTTCCCCTTGCCCAGCCACAGCCCAACACCGAGCTTACACCCTCTGGTAACCCCAGCACAGCACCCATCCAGCGGGCCCATACCTCCCTACCCAGGACAGGTCAATCAGCGGTGTGTCCACCACTACAGGGCACCCAGGCGAACCCACCACCCCAACAACAACAGGGACCTGGGGGCAGTGGTAGTGGGCACACGGTCCAGGGGACGGAGGCACAGGAACACAGGGGAACTGGGAGGGCTGCTGTGCGACAGAGGGAGGACAGGCCAAGGGAACCAACTCTCAACGAGGCCCTCTCCTCCATCATGGGAGCATACCACCACTCCCAGGAAACGATGGCCACGGTCCTGGACAAGTTACAGGAGACCCTGCGTCTGCAGGAGGAACAATATTTGGGGTTCAGGGAGGAGCTCAGGACCATCGGCTCCGCCCTGGGCACCATCGTAGGGGTGCTGACGGACATTCAAAAGACCTTGAGGGACACCGTGGCACTCCAAGGGGCCCCTGACACTAGCCAGGACGATGACATGCCCACCACCTCCACCGGCGCTAGTGGACAGGACGCCCCGCCACAGGACCAACACACCAGCACCCCATCCCCTGCAGACGGACAACCACCACGCAAGCGGGCCCTGAGATCCAGGAACAGGACAGAGCAAGATGGCAAGACCCCCGCCAGGAAATAAGACCACCCTGATTGTCCCCCCACTGTCCCACTTTGTTACCCTGTTCAAATCGGAACTGACCTAGCTCCACTTCCAATGGCCAGATGTGCAATGTACCTGTGAGACTAATAGACTGGACTCTGCCATGGACATTCCTCCACCATCACCCATCACCAGTTTACAACCCCCCATCATTTTTTGAGCACTTAAATAAACACCCTTGAAACACTAAAAACAAATGGAGTCAGTCTATGATTTGTAAATCTGTATTATCAATTACAGTTTCATAATGGGTTACCCATTGGAAGGCTAACATACCTATGTCACACATCACAAGCCCTTCAAGGATGCAAACAGTTGACACGTAGGTTACCACATTTGTGAAACTGAAATGGAAGGGGACAACTCAGTTAACAAATAGTGAGTGAAATGTCGGTACAGGATAGAGGTAGATGTGTGAAAGTTAATGTAATGGTAAAAATGAAAATGTTCTCACCTGTGTCTCACTGGAAATATTGCTGTGTGACTGACTCCCTGTTGTCGTTTTCATCTTCATCAGCTTCATCCTCATCACTGTCCACAGGCTCCACAGGCTCCACAGCTGCTACAACACCGTCATCTGGATCATCCTCCTGCAGAAAAGGCACCTGGCGTCGCAATGCCAAGTTATGGAGCATGGAGCAGGCGATGATGATGTCGCACACCTTCTTCGGTGAGTAGAATAGGGACCCACCTGTCATATGGAGGCACCTGAACCTGGCCTTCAGGAGGCCGAAGGTCCGCTCGATCACCCTCCAAGTCCGCCCATGGGCCTCATTGTACCGTTCCTCTGCCCTGGTCCTGGGATTCCTCACTGGGGTCAGTAGCCAGGACAGGTTGGGGTAACCAGAGTCCCCCAATAGCCATACACGGTGCCTCTGGAGTTCACCCATCATATCAGGGATGCTGCTATTCCGCCGGATGTAGGCGTCATGCACAGAGCCAGGGAACATTGCATTTACCTGCGAGATGTACTGGTCTGCCAAACATACCATCTGGACATTCATGGAATGATAACTCTTCCTGTTCCTGTACACCTGTTCATTCCTGCGGGGGGACCAGAGCTACATGGGTCCCATCAATGGCACCTATGACGTTGGGGATATGTCCAAGGGCATAGAAGTCATCTTTCACTGTAGGCAAATCCGCCACCTCAGTGAAAATGATGTATCTCCTTACCTGTTTCAGCAGGGCAGACAACACTCTGGACAACACATTGGAAAACATAGGCTGGGACATCCCTGATGCCATGGCCACTGTTGTCTGAAAAGACCCACTTGCAAGGAAATGGAGCACTGAGAGCACCTGCACGTCAGGGGGGATTCCAGTCGGATGGCGGATTGGTGACATCAGGTCTGACTCCAACTGGGTACATAGTTCCTGGATTGTGGCACGGTCAAACCGGTAGGTCACGATGACATGTCGCTCTTCCATTGTCAACAGGTCCACCAGCGGTCGGTACACCGGCGGATTCCGTCATCTTCCAATATGTCCCAACTGACGGTGCCTAAGAAGGACAACAGCGAAGAAACTGTCACCATTCCTCCAGGTATCCACAGTCACACACAAGACTACACCAGAAAATTAACCCATCCGGAAAAGGTTTTGAGTGTAGGCCTCGGAATGTGTGACGCAGTAGTAATTGAAGCCATGTGGGCCCCTGAAATGGCGGCTGCCTGACCTTTAAACTGGGACAATGGAATTGTGGGGTAACTGCGCTGGCGTTGGACACCGTCGCGGTAGGTGGTCGTAGAGCGCAGCGCAATGCTGCATTGGTTAACTTTGGACCCTATGGGTCCCAGGAGCCAATGAACAGGTGCGCTGGCGGTGATGATGCGCACCGCTGCGGACGTCACCGCCGCGGACGTCACCAACATTTTCTATCTCTTCAATCACTAGATACCTGACCTTCGACAGGTGAGGACCTACACTGCTAGTGCTGCTGTGACCTCGGTCTGGAAGCGACGATGGCTTCTGCGTCTGGGGAAAGGGCCCCTGCCTTCACTGCACAGGAGTTGGAGAAACTTGTGGATGGGGTCCTCCCCCAGTATACGCTACTCTATGGTCCTCCAGAACAACAGGTTAGTACACAGGGAGCACGTTGTATGGGCTAGGCCTGGGTGGAGAGGGCTGGGTGGATGAGGGAAGGGGGCAGAGTACATAGAACAGTCATGCATGGGGATGAATGGGCCACAGGGATAGAGTTGGGAGGGGGCTAATTACAACGACGGTGCTGTAGGTAATGACTGTTCCTCTTTCCTTGTGCATGTCATGTAGGTCAGCGCCCACCAGAAGAGGGACATTTGGCGTGCCATCGCCAAGGAAGTCCGGACCCTGGGGGCCCACCAGAGACGGGGCATCCACTGCCAGAAGAGATGGGAGGACATTCGCCGCTGCAGCAAGAAGACGGCGGAGGCTCAGCTGGGGATGGTCTCCCAACGTGGGAGGGGTGCCCGTCGCACCATGACCCCCCTGATGTTCCGGATCCTGGCGGTGGCCTACCCGGAGTTGGATGGGCGCTTAAGGACATCACAGCAGACACAAGGGGGTGAGTACAACCTCATCCTATGGACTTTGCGTGCAGTGGAGCTGTCTGGGTGGGGGTGGTGGGCTGTGGGAGTCCCTAGGCCAGAGCGAGTTAGGTAGGCAAGGCCCCTCCGTTATGTAGGCCATGTGGCACTCTACCCCAGCTCAAAATAAAGGCAAATTGATGTATAGTTGCCCCTTTGCCATCCATGTGGGCAGATTTCTACCATTGCCATGTAGGCCATATCCCAGAAATTGCATGTGCAGAGGGCAGGAGCACGGCGTAATGCAGGGGGCTGCTGCGTTTGTCTTGTCCGCCAACGGTAGCGGTATGCCATGCACTAAAACTCTCTTTCTTCTGTCTCCACCCTTTTTCTGCTCTCCCTGTCCTTCTGTACATCACCATCAACAGGCGGAGGTACAGTGGCACCGGAGCACGAGGGAGCTGCATCCCACATGGCCATGGAGGGCCACACCACAGACTCTGAATTCACCAGTGGGACGGAGGGCGAGGGGAGCTTCACGTCGGCCACTGGATCACCAAACAGCGACACGGACTCGTCCGCCGATGGGAGCTCCCCTGTGGTGGCGGCACCATCTGTGCGCCCCACTTCTACAGGTACAGCCGCCACCTCCCCTACCAGCACCACCCTCCCAGCAGCCCCTCAGCGTTCGCCCTGTGCCCGCTCACCCAGGAGGGTGGGCATCACCTTCGCCCCAGGCACCTCAGGCCCTGCCCCAGTCACCCCAGCTGCCCTCAGTGAGGAGGCCATTGACCTCCTCAGGTCACTCACTGTTGGGCAGTCTACCATTGTGAATGCCATCCAGGGTGTAGAACGAGAGTTGAAACACGGTAATGCATTCCTAGAAGGCATTAATTCTGGTCAGGCTGTCCTTCAGCGAACCCTGCACTCTCTGGCCTCAGCACTGATGGCAGCCATTGTCCCTGTGTCCAGCCTCCCCCCTCCAAATTCCTCCACCCAGACCCAATCCCCTGTACCCCAGCCCATCCCAAGCACACCTACAGACCAGCATGCACACAAGTCAACACACACAAGTAGCTCAAGCAAACATAGGCACCACACACACCACAGGCACTAACACAAGCATCAGACCCATACAGACACAGCAACATCCACTGTCTCCACTGTGTCCCCCTCCTCCTTTTCTCCCTCCTCCCTCCCAGTGTCGTCTACACACACACCCGCATGCACCACATCTACAGGCACTAGGACTCGCACCAGGACACCCAGCACCACAAGCCGCTCACCTGCACTCACCACCTCCACTGCCATATACACGTCCGCTGTGTCCTCTCCCAGTATGTCTGTGACGCCCCCTCCCAAAGTACACAAACGCCGGCAATCACTCACCCAACATCCATCCACCTCATGACAGCCTCCAGTACCTGCACCCAAACACCTAAAGTGACACCTCCTACAACCACCTCCTATTCCTCCACTCTCAGAGCCCCTCCAACTACCCATCCCAGTGTACGTCAGAAACTGTCCCTATGTCAAATTGACCTTTTTGCCCCCCCTCCAATTCATCAGTCCCGTCGTAGCGCCTCAGCCAAAAAGTCTCCAGTACCAGTGGTGCGTCTACCAGGTTTTTGGAGTGCCCCGTCCACCAGGGCAGGCAGTAGGACCCGGAGCCAAGGCACTGTCAGCCCACCCCCTGTAAAGGCTCCGAAATTGGAGAGTGGACGACGGGACTGTGTCAAGACTCCTGGTGGAACAAACAGTGAAATGGGATCCAAGGAGATTGGTGAGTCATCTGTAACTCAAAAGAAGGTGGGGAAGGTCCAGAGGAAGTCTCCCCAACCTGTTGTGAGTGTCAGGGCGGAGAAGTGCGCCATCATTTCCGGCGGTCCAGACACAACCGCCAGCACCGTCGTTACTGGTCAGGAGACCACCGCCAGAGTCACAGCCCCGGAGGGCTCAAGTATTGTAACTGGTCAGGAGACCACCGCCAGAGTCACAGCCCAGGAGGGCCCAAGTATTGTCACTGGTACAGAGACCACCGCCACCGCCAGAGTCATAGCCCAGGAGGGCTCAAGTATCGTAACTGGTCAGGAGACCACCGCCAGAGTCATAGCCCAGGAGGGCTCAAGTATCGTAACTGGTCAGGAGACCACCGCCAGAGTCACAGCCCAGGAGGGCTCAAGTATCGTAACTGGTCAGGAGACCACCGCCGGAGTCACAGCCCATGAGGGTCCAGAATCCCACAGCCCCGCTGGGCAATGATGGAACGTCAAGCCACACACCAACGTCCAGTTTGGAGTTCGTCATGCCACACACCAATGTCCAGTGTGGAGTTCGTCATGCCACACACCAATGTCCAGTGTGCAGTTCGTCATGCCACACACCAATGTCCAGTGTGGAGATCGTCATGCCACACACCAATGTCCAGTGTGGAGTTCATCATGCCACACACCAATGTCCAGTGTGGAGATCGTCATGCCACACACCAATGTCCAGTGTGGAGTTCGTCATGCCACACACCAATGTCCAGTGTGGATTTCATCATGCCACACACCAATGTCCAGTGTGGAGATCGTAATGCCACACACCATTATCCGTACCAGAACCGCCATGGCAAAGCACCGCTGAACAGGGCAAAGACCGCCATGGTGAAGACCGCTGAACAGGGCAAAGACTGCCATGGCAAAGCACCGCTGAACAGTCCATAGCCAGCCATGGCAAAGCACCGCTGAACAAGGCCAAGACCGCCATGGTGAAGACCGCTGAACAGCCCATGAGGGTCCAGAATCCCACAGCCCCGCTGGGCAATGATGGAACGTCAAGCCACACACCAACGTCCAGTTTGGAGTTCGTCATGCCACACACCAATGTCCAGTGTGGATTTCGTCATGCCACACACCAATGTCCAGTGTGGAGATCGTAATGCCACACACCATTATCCGTACCAGAACCGCCATGGCAAAGCACCGCTGAACAGGGCAAAGACCGCCATGGTGAAGACCGCTGAACAGGGCAAAGACTGCCATGGCAAAGCACCGCTGAACAGTCCATAGCCAGCCATGGCAAAGCACCGCTGAACAAGGCCAAGACCGCCATGGTGAAGACCGCTGAACAGGGCCAAGACTGCCATGGCAAAGCACCGCTGAACAGTCCATAGCCAGCCATGGCAAAGCACCGCTGAACAAGGCCAAGACCGCCATGGTGAAGACCGCTGAACAGGGCCAAGACTGCCATGGCAAAGCACCGCTGAACAGTCCATAGCCAGCCATGGCAAAGCACCGCTGAACAAGGCCAAGACCGCCATGGCAAAGCACCGCTGAACAGAGCAAAGACCGCCATGGTGAAGACCGCTGAACAGGGCCAAGACTGCCATGGCAAAGCCCTGCTGAACAGTCCATAGCCAGCCATGGCAAAGCACCGCTGAACAAGGCCAAGACCGCCATGGTGAAGACCGCTGAACAGGGCAAAGACTGCCATGGCAAAGCACCGCTGAACAGGGCAAAGACCGTGTGGGTATGAATAGTCCGGCACATCAGGCATCGTTCTCCCATGTGCAGCTGGGACTGTGACAGGACATGTACTTTTACGGGGAGACTCATCCAGTCTGGGCACCAGTCCCACCCAGTACCAGTAGAGAACTGCATCTACTTGCGAAGATGTGTCTTTGCACTCCCCAGGATGGCACAGTGGGCAAGCCACCCACTTGTGAGACTTGAGAGACTGTGGCTTTGCACTCCCCAGGATGTAACAGTGGGCAAGCCAGCCACTGTAGAGACTTGAGAGACTGTGGCTTTGCACTCCCCAGGATGGCACAGTGGGCAACCCACCCACTGAAGTGACTTGAGAGACTGTGGCTTTGCACTCCCCAGGATGTAACAGTGGGCAACCCACCCACTGTAGAGACTTGAGAGACTGTGGCTTTGCACTCCCCAGGATGGCACAGTGGGCAACCCACCCACTGAAGTGACTTGAGAGACTGTGGCTTTGCACTCCCCAGGATACATCAATGGGCATGGAGCCCTGTCGTGGATCTGGCTTCGCATTCATCTGGCTGAGGTGCCCCCGTCCCTTCCCCCTGAGGTGCCTGTATTGTTTCTATCTGATGCCCCGGCAGTGTTCTCTCGGATTTTGGTCAGGTATCTATTGTGGGCGTCGCCCATGCATTTTTGGACTGTTGGTGCACGGACATTGTTGTGTACATATCTGCACTACTTCTTGTATTGTACATTTATTTTTGACAGATTTCGTGATATATATATCCGTATATTTTTTAATGAGTAGTATATTGGCACAATACAAAGTTTGACCGCTATTCGCATTGTCTTTGCATTCTTCCGGGGGGATTGTGGGTTGTTACTGTGATTTTTGTGAATGCATTGGTGTATATGTTGTAATATGCGAGGGTGGGGGTGTTTGGTGGGTGTCCCCATAACTTTTGCCTCCCCCGTGTCATAGGTGCTGTACTCACCGGTATGTTCTGCGCCTACGTCGCTGTTGGTCGTAGATGAGCAGGAATGCAAGAGCAGGGAGTATTTGTAGTTCCGGCTCCATGGTGTCCTCGTTCCTCGTGGGATGTGTTGAGGTGAGCGTTTTTCCATAGCACAAGCTGTTTCCGCCGTGTTTTTATCCACGGTGAATCCGCCCCGGAAAAGGTGGCGGATTGGTGTGTTGTGATAGTGTGGGCAGTACATTGTCCTCCGCCTGTCTGTTGGCGGTGACCACTGCGCTGTTTGTCTGTACCGGCGTGGCGGGCGATGTGTTAAAGTGGCTGTCTTAGTTGGCGGTTTCCGCCAGGGTCGTAATTCCCTTTTTTTGTCCGGCGGCCTGTTTGCGGTATTACCGCAGCTTTAACACCGTCCGCCAGGGTTGTAATGACCACCTGAATATCTTAAAAAAGAAACATTGAATAGAAACTCCATTGCCGCACTATGAAACAAGTTAAGTAAATAATTCATAATCTCAATATTTGTTAGGCAACTTCTTATCCCTTGAAGATGGTCTTGATTTTAGATCTTCCATCTTGTCTTCCACAGTCTTGTTCTTGCTAGTACCTACACCTTTTTTTTTATTCGTAAGTTTCACCTCATGAGCTATCAAAAAATTTTCTTTATTCCACCAATTTGCATCACTCAATCTAACTGCATTTTTGCAAACTTTCTCAACTACCTTGGGTGCAGACAATCTTGACTCTCCTTTCTGAATGATATGGGCACTCTTAACCTTTACATAATCACCCACCTTCACACAAATTGTCTTTCTCTGTTCCTCTTTAAACTTATTCTGACCTTGCACTCTCCTTCCACTTACCTTCTCAATAAAGCATCCATCAATGGCAAACTCATCCATCCACTGTCTTGTTAATTTGGTTGCTGGAACTCTACCTCTCAATAAACAAAAGGAGATACCCCTGTATCTGCGTTGGGGGTAGTACGCACTGCCCACAACAATTTCTTTAATTCTACTTTGCAATTTAAACCACTGGCCTTAGCTAATTGCACATTCTCTTTAATGACTCTATCAAATCGTTCCACAAGACCTTTACTTCTAGGATGATACAGCGACGTTTTGACATGCCTAATGCCCAAGTGTACCAGAAAACTGTCAAATTGAGTTAAAGTGAACTGATAGCCATTATCCGTCAATATTTCATCAGGTATTCCCTTCCTATCAAAAACAGATTTTAGGAATTCAATGATTTTTTAGAATTTGGCACCTTTACAAATTTAAGCTCTGGCCAACGGCTGTAAAAATCAATTAATACCACACCATATTCAACCTCTCCACTGGACAGCACTATAGGACCAATAATATCTATAGCTATATTGCTCCACGGTTTATTAGGTACTTATATTCCCTCAACAGGAGTAGGTAAAGTGACCTGAGACTTATCACTTATTGCACACATTAGCAATCTCTTTCCGCATTCCCCACATTCCAATCACCGACATTCTGTTGAGTCTCGTGCTTGCAGTATGACAACAAGCACGAGACTCAACAGCACATGGCCGAAGGTAAGACCTAACAAAGTACAACAGGAAGATATTTTAGAACTCACTTAAAACATGTCCATTTTTTTCTTTCTACAGCACTTATCAACTGATCATAACATCTATGACAAAATTAACCCCCTCATTTTGTTACTTTCTAAATTAAATATTGTAAGTTTTACAAGTTTGTTTCAAACAAGGTGGATTCAGGTGTGCCACTCTCTTGTCATAAGTTAAACTGTTAGTGCTCTAGTTGTTCTTTAGAACACTCTTGGAGGCTGCAGTAGAACATAGAGGAATCAACTGACAGGCTGCTCCTGTTGTATGTACGTGTTTTACTGAGAATGTCTGACTTTGTTCTCATAAGGCTGAGAAAGATAGTGTGAATTTACAGAAAATATGCTCTCATTTTAGCTCATAGGGCACCTTACATAACCTTTATGGGGAAATCATGGGAAATCAGTTGTTTTCTCAAACATGATTCATGAAATCCCACCAGGGTAAAATCACCTTAGAACACACCGCAATTCCTAAAATTACTATGGGACCATCAACAGATGATTTATATTGTAACTAAAATGTGTTATCACCCTTTATATGTTCTCCTTTTTGTGATCCTCAAAAACTGCCATTGACTACAATGCATTTCAATAAGGTGCTACCATGCAAATTGGTCCCAAGATGGCTGCCATCACTTTCTGTTTGAAGTGCTGACAGCCAATCAGATTTCACCATGCGAGCTGTGCTTAGGCTTTGCCCAGATATACACATTTATTTTTCTTTTAATTTCTTGAAAACTACTGATTCGATTTACACCAAATAACAGAAAGCACTCTTTCTGGACCAATAGTTACCTTCCTACCAAAAATAGTGTAACCACGTCCAGCAGTTTAGGCTGTAGTCACCTCTAAAATCTCTAAGGAAATTAAAATGGGAAACACACTTATTTGACCCTGCCCTTTTGCTCGGTCCCCAGATGACCGAACACCCCGAAACTTTCCATGCACAACAGGATTCTTGGGCACATTTTTTTTTAGAAACTTTTGAGAGGATTCATCAAAGGGCGCCAAAGGTATAGCTAAGTCAAAAAACACTTTTTCTATGGAAACTAGGTCCTAACTATAACTACCTACTTGTGAGTGTGTGTGTGTGTGTATATATGTATATATCTTGCCACAGATTGCTTTTTAGCGCGGGGGAAATATCTTGTGGTGTTCAGGCTAACGTTGGATGGATATATATATATACAGTTCATCCAACTTCGCTCTTTCCTGGAAAGTTTTGGGGTGATACATACAGCGGAGGATGAGAAAAAAAGGAGTGGCAAAGCACAATTTCCCCATTAATTTTTCCATAGGGTAATTGAACAGTCTTAGTGCGAAAATAGTTGAACAAAATTACACCATATTTGACTGAAAGCTAGGTGCTTTTATTGATTTGCTGTAAATCCGTTCAGTAGTTTTTGAGAAATTAAGGTTTAAATAATATTGTGTACCTGAATCATTTGGCTGAAATTCATAAATTAAGCCTTCTTATCAGCTGAGAGGGCTTTCTCAGGGCAGATGCTCTGATTAACTGCCGACAACATGAAACTAAATGTTGCAGCTGCCGTTACAGGACTCAAGGACTTGATCTCCTGTCCTGAAAAAAGTTTTCATAAAGAGTATAAGGGAGTAGGATAGGGATACCCTACCCTCCTAGCCCTTGTAGGGGGTAAAAACAAAACAAAATGGCAACCACCTTTGTTTTTGTAAATGACGTAAATAACCCCCAAGTTGGGCCAGGGTTCAGGGGTCAAACTAGCATAGTGTTTTTTAAATATTATGGGGAGGGGCTGTGGAGCTTCCCTTAGCTGATCTCAAGCCCGGGGATGACATCCCTGGGGCCAGATGCACTTATAGAAGAGGATGTGGTATTGTGCCCCCCCTTCCTGAGTCAATATCACCCTTGAAAACCCTACTACCTAAGGTTCACTGCACATATAGAAGGGGAGGGGGCATGCGGCTCTCCTCCCTGAGCTGAAATCTGCCCTGGGGACTGCTATACTTTTATATGGGGAGGTAGGTGTGCCTCCCCTACCCACCTGAGCTGCTTTCTGCCCCAGGGACCCCAACTCCCAGGGCCCGCCTGAGGTAGTGTCCTGAAGACCACAACCCCCGGGACAGTGTTAGCTGTCTGCCCACCTATGTGCAGGCACACAGACTGCATTGTTCCCACCCTGCAGGAGCAGAAAAGCTCCCACCAGGTGGGATCAGGGATCTTTTTCCCTGCCCACTCTCTGGTGGGCAGGGAACTGAGGTTTGCTGCCCCAGCAGGAGCAGTAGCAAAGCTGCTCTTACCAGAGCAGAAACAAGAGAAGCCGGCTCCCACCAGCACCTAGAAGCGTGCTGGCAGGGGAGCCTGTGGGGCCGCAGGGTCCATGTGTCCCCCTGCCAACCCCCGGCAGTGCAGGAGTGACTCCACGTTCTACCCATCTTTAATTTAAAAAACACATGGCCTCAGGGGAGTGCTCTTTCCGCTCTGCCATTTAAAAAATAATAAAAAACGCATGGCAGTGCAGCACGGGAGTGGGCTCCCTGTGTTGCCATTTCATAATTGAAAGGTTATGGCAGCGCAATAGTGAGCTTCCCGCACTGCCATATTAAGTGTAATAAAGAAAATGGCAGAGTGGGATATGAAAGAGTGAGAGTGGGTTCCCCATTCTACCTTAAAAATGAAAAGTGAGGGCATAGCAGTGAATATGAAATAAGCGGAGTAGCCGCTCATTCACTACTTCTGCTGGGGCAGCGCTCCATAATGCCCTGCGAAGGGCTTTAAATTGTTATTTTTGGTTCCTGTTTGTGCCCCAAAAAGGGGCACCACTAGTCATTTTTTTTATGTTGTGGGGCTACAGAAAAACAGTAAGGCACATATTTATACTTTGTTTGCGCCGCATGTGCATCATTTTTTGAAGCAAAAGCGGCACAAACATACAAAATATAATTGTATTTCGTCAGTTTGCACCACTTTTGCATCAAAAAATGACACAAATGCGGTGCAAAAAAAGTATAAATATGAGCCTAAGTGTCCTGGGTAATTACATTGTTGACCCCCAGGAAAGCTTACCATATTTTTTAGAGCACTCCGAGCTGGAGGTCTATGCTGTTCAACTGGAGTGTATAGCCTCCTTGTGGTGGGTTCTATGGCTGCACTTTTTGGCCTGAAAATTGTTATAAAAATGATTCAAAGACATGTTGATTTTTTAAATGAAGTTTTATTGAAAAAAATAAAACAAACATTTTTTAAAACATTGCAATGTAAATGCATCAATTTATAAGTTATACATTTGATTATAGCTATTGGTGATTTTATAACAAAAACAATAGTTCTGCTTTATATATGTTGATGTGCAATCAACATATGTCCCCATGACAAAACCAATATCTCAGCTGACCCCTTTGCAAAGCCAGTAGGTCTGCTTTACTTGTTTAAATGACATCGTTTATAGTTTTACATCACACAATGACATCCTTTATATTTTTATATCACACAGTCACATAGTCAGCCCTGCATGCCTGTGATGTTGGGCAAGCCCTGCGCCCAACCCCAAAGGCACAGGCACAGAGTAGTTTTTGATTCCTGCAGGGGGTTGCGCTCAACCCTACACTGCACATGATGATGGACATCTTACTTCACATTTAAAAAACATAGATATTTACTGAAAAATACAATGGTTAAAGTGATGTTTTTGTTCAAAATTGTAACTCTATCTTACTTTAAATTTAAAAAATGCACCAAAAAGACCAAAGGTTAAAGTGACGTTAAACTTGGATGATATTGACAATTTAAACATACAATTTTAAACTAGCGAAGCCACGGAAATTCACCAGTTATGGTTATGTCATGTAAGGATAACTCACATCCTCGCCATGCAATGCTAATTACCTCACATATTGCTTCACTCATGACACATTCTATGACATCATTGATAACATCACTGCAACATCTGAAATCACATCATTGATGACAACATCATGGCATGGTTACGAGCTATAGTAGGGTATGACTATAATGTCATTGTAACTCCTGTCAGTGAAATATTCATATGTGTGTGTGTCTGCATATGTATACATGTGTGTGTGTGTGCATGTGTGTGTGTTTATATATATTTATATATATATAAATATTTATATATATATATATATATATATATATATATATATATATATACATACACAATATATGGGTTACTTACCTTACATATACTTACCATGCATGGTAAAGACATGTGTTGTAATGTCAACTCTTTCACCTCTAACTGGTAGAGAAAATTTTGTTTTTTCCTTCACAACTTTGTAAGGTTGTCTTCAGATTAATGTCCTTGGTATTTTTTGTCAAAAGTTGTTTCGTATTTTTTCCAACCTTATCATCACCATTCATTTGTCTAGTACTTTGCAACCTTTCAGGATAAAGCCTGGTTTTAAGCATTCTACCCCTTAACAACTAGAATGGTGAGACCACAATAGTGAAATGCGGAGAAATGAGATAGCTCCAGATCTTTTGTCTGAAAAATTATTTTACTAGAACAGATGCTAATGCTACCTGGAATCTGAATCCCTTCTTTAAGGAATTGATTGGTGTCTAATCTAACAATCCGAGGCACGACTGTATAATGCTACTTGTAAACGCTCAATTTCATGCATGGCTAAAAATGTAGGCACACACACACTGAAACAAAATATATGTCAATGTCTGTGACAGCTTTTTTAGGTGACCCCACCCTGTAAACAATATATTTTTGCAAATAAATGGTGTTTGCTGATTCAACAAATGAAAAATAGCACAATCATGTATTGTATCTCATATGGCATCATATGTTGAGGTCTTGAAAAGTGCATGGCAATCATATCCCACAGTGCATCAGGTAGAGACACACAATGGAATGATTTTCTTGAGGCCTTCAATGCTACTGAGATAATAAGCACCCAAAAAAGATGTTCACATTGCTTACAATCTACCCCGCTAGCTAAGGCCACCAGTAATATTGTTTATAAATGTACCTCTCACACATACCTCATTTACCTCATGACCATGTCATGTACAAAAGAAAGTTGATTCAAAATATGTGTTTAATTTACTGCTCAGACATTGTTCCTTAGGCCATCCAGTCCTGATGTGATTGCTGACCTCATGCAATAACATATCATCCGCATAAGCAAGCAGTCACTGGAGGTCAGTTAATCTTCCACTACACTCATGGCAAGGATCCATTGCTGCCAAAAATGGTCCATGTAATCCAACACATTTTCCTTCACTTCCTCGGGCAATGGCATGGAGTAAAAACTGTCTGCTCTATAATTCTTCCCTGCAAGCATGTCTTAAATCACAAAATTTAATTATTAGAGTTTTTATAACAGTCTAATTAATCTGGTTGAGTCCTTGCCTACTCCACCACCATTTAGAAGGTATTCCAAAGGCTTGTGATAAGTGAATAGTTCTGAATCTGCACCCCATTAATAGCTTTTAAATTTCTCATTTAAACATGTTCAAGCAAGAGCCTACTGCTCAATGGTGCTATACTTTGTCTCAGCTTATTACAAAGCATGAGATGCATGAGATGCAAATACGACTGTCTGTTCCTTACCATGCACCCACTGACCTAAATTGCACAAAGTCCAAATGGACTTGCAACCACACTTATGGTGCACTTTTTACCCAGTACAAATGGTTTCAGGACAGGAGCTTCCTCAATAATAGTCTTGATTTTCACAAACATGTCATCAGTTTCTGCAGTCTAATCAAACTTTGCACTCTTTTTCAATAATTGTCTTAGTGGCTGAAGAATTAGGACACAAACATGCACAAAATAAGCACATTACTAACTTAAACCCCAAAATGAGTGATGTCACTTTCTTAATGGCTTGGATCAAAGATAGTTTTTGTTTAATATCCGCAGAAGTTACTTTGTGGCCAAGATATTCAACTTCTTGAATGAATGTGCATTTGTGGCACCTTGCATTCATACCTCTGTCCAAAATAAAATAAAAGAAATGGTCCAGGATAATATCATGTTCACCACGGTTTTCTGCAAAATATAAGATATCGTCCTGGTATGCCTGCATGCCCAGCTTGTCATTAAACAACTTGTCATTCTGCTTTTGAAATATACTTGAAGCTGAAGCAAGCCCAAACTGCATCCAAAAGTACTTAAAAGCCCAAAAACGCATGACAAAAGTGATCAATTCCTGGTGACTCTGCAGGAAGGAAAAAATGGTGCCACACTGAGGACAGGTTGATAAAAGAAAATTATTTTAATCTACCCATATTTGTCAACATATCATAAGTCTTAGGAAATGGATGACAACCCACATAGATGTTTCTGTTGAAAGTACATATGTTGATACAAGCTAATTTTGCTGGATCCCTTTTCGTGCTATCTCAACGGGAGACACCCACTATGCAGAACCAATTGCTTGAATAATACCCTCAAAATATATTATCTAAGAAAGCTTTAAGCTCATGTCTAATGTTCAGGGGAATAGGGCAAACCTTCAAAACAAAAGGTGCAGTCTGAAGTTTAAATATGATGTGGTGCTCAAATCCCTGTACAACACCCACACGATCTTGAAAATGGCATGGTACTCACTAATTATCTTATCAATAAGTTAAAGTGTGAAACATGCTCAACACATGAAATATGCATCTCACCCAACACAACAGAGATCTCACTCCTAGTTTTCACGAGAAAACCCATTTGTGCCAAACCCCGCCAACCTACAATGATTCTGTCTTTAATGGCTACATCAACTTTAGTGGTTATTCTCTTTCTAAGGCACTCTGGTATACTCACAAAAAAACTAAATATGATATCTAACCACTCAAGGCTTTAGGGGTGATATTGGATTCCTTTAACACAAATTACTTACCCCCAGTGAAGGTCTCATCAGAAGGAATAGTTATTGGAAAACCTTAGTCCTCTGTCGCATCTAAGGTAACATCACTGTGGGAATTTGGGTTGTTGGTTGATTGGGGTGTGAGCCCTGGTCAAGCAGCAACCACAATCCTTGCCAGGGTGGGGCACAAGCCAACCCCAAATTCAACCCCAAATGAACATGTGCTCAGCCCCCTGGTAGCTTGGCACAGAGCAATTGGGTTTAACCTCTAGGCAAAGTGTTAAGTATTTGTGCAACACTTCAAACAGTAATAAGTGCAAAAACACCACACAAAAAGATCTGAAACCAAGTTAGAAAAATAGGAGTTATTTTTACTAAATAAAACAGGACTAAAATGACACAAATCAGTAGATTTGGAGCTGTGCAATTTTAAAGGTTTTAATGAAAAAAAACTACCAAAAAGCACAACGTGGCAACTGTGGATAGCTGGTCGCACCGGACTGGACAAAGTCACAAGTTCAGGCAGACCACAATAGAGTGTGAGCTGGCTACAGAGAGCCAGTTAGGTCTGCTGAACAAAACACCCTAAATCCTGGCATGTGGTGAATTGTGAGGGCCTGCATCAAAGATGCTTTGTGCAGCTAAAACGATGCGTTGGTTCCGAGATGCTGCAGCACGATGCGGGTCTTTGCGACGGTGCAGATCCACGCAGCGGCAATAATGTTTCAATTTTGCTCGGGTTGTGCTGCACGGCAGAGGAGATGTGTCATTTTTGTCAGGTCCATAGAGGCTCGCAGAGCACCTTAGACCCACTTCCAAGGGTCGAGAACTGGAGTGGCACCACTTGGTAGGGTAGACTCACAGGTAGCAGAGTCCAGGTGCTGGGTATAAGGTCATTGGAGCCTTCGGTCCCTGAGGCTCTATTCAGGAGGTCAGCAAACTAGCCCAACTGTAAGTGGGGCTGTGCCCAGCATTTCCCTCCCATCCTGCCTGTGATGGCCCATCGAGTCACACTTACACCCCCATTGTGTGTGGCTGTCTAGGAGGAATACTCAATGCCCAACTGTCACGTGACCAGAGACAGGCTACAGCCACGAAATGGCTAAGGCAAGAAAGTGGCAACTTTGTAAAAGTGGCATTTTCAGAATTGTGATTTAAAATCAGACTTTACCATAAATTAGGATTTTAAATTAGGATTCCACACCTGAACCAAGTATCTCTTCTCATTTGAAAATTACACTTATAAAAGGTTATACGGCAACTCCAATGTTATCCTATGGGAGAGATAGGCCTTGAAGTAGTGAAAAATAAACTTAAAAGAGTTTTTCAATACCAGAACATTTATTTTAAAAGTACATGTCCACCCTTTTAAATACATTGCACCCTACCATCTGGGCTCTCCAGAGCCTACCCTATGGGTGACAAATATATCAAAAAGGAAGGTTTAGGCCTGGTCCAAAGGGCAGTTTAAGCTGCACACACAGGCTCTCTAATGGCAGCATGAGACACGTTTAAAGAGCTATTCAAGTGGGTGGCACAATCAGTGCTGCAGGCACAATAGAAGCATTTATTTTACAGGCCCTGGGCACATGTAGTGGCACTTTACTAGGAGCTTACAAGTAAATTAAAAATGCCAATTTTGGTATAAGCCAATTCTGCCATATTCTAAGGGAAGAGTACTTTAACAATGGTTAGCCCTCCTAAGGCCAACAAAAATGAATTCAGCAAAAAGTAGAAGGAGGAAGGCGAAAGGTTTGGGGATGACCCTGCAGAAAGAGCTAGGTCCAAAAGTAATTATCTATACTCTCCTCAGCACCTCGTTTCCTATTGAAAAAAACTGTTGTTCTAGCATTATAGTATGCTCAGCAGAATATTGTTTGCATCAGTGTTCTATGACCTCCCGATACCCATCACTAATGACAAATTCTACTTGTGGATCATATTCTTCTGAGAGATTATCAAATGCTTGTTGACCAAATTGACCCAAATGATTAAACAATGTAACTGGTTTTCCTGTTGCATCGTATATTTACATATTTATAGCCACTAGATAATTATCAAAGATTCTCAGCCATATCCTCCATTTGATTTGAGGTTTGCCAGGACGCTGTAAAAATGGAAGGGGTTGCATAACATTCCGAGTTTAGGCCAGATAAAAAAAAAAAACAGGTAATTGAAATGGGTTGTAATGGATGAAGCAAGAGTATATAATAAAATCCACAGAGATTGTCTCATTCACTATATAGACATAAATAAATACCCAGATTTCCGACAGCCCCACACACAGTGAAAAAACAATAACATTCAGCACTTCTGCATGCTTCGAAAAGCGAAAGCATTCTGAGACAGCCAGCTTTGCCAGGAGCTGAGAATAATATCCAAGATGGCTTCATTGCATGCTAGCATCATACGAGCACATGTGCTCCGAGGATTGTGGGGTGAGACAAAGGGAATGCATCCAGTCAGGAAGTGTGCAACAAGCCCAGCAGATTGTGCATGCTTCTGTTGTAGCAGTAGACACTTGCACATGCAGGCTTGCACCGTTAAACTGCACATGTGGTTTGGCCCTGCTAGACCTAAGATGAAGTTTATAGCAAAAACTCCTTATTCCCCCCTTTTTCTTCCCAACACATTGGTTTACCATCATTTCAGAGGAAAATGCAGTGCTTAATTTGAGCCAGTGATTGCTGGTGAGTTTACTGGCATTCGTATTTGGGGACCAGAACTAATTTTCCAACTAAGACAATTACAGAGAGCAAGAGACACAAACACTAACAAAGCAGAAAGATGGAGGAAGAGAAAGACAGAAAACCCATACAAAGGGAGAAGCCAGGAACCTGCAAAAGTGAGATAAAGGAGTAGAGAGTGCCTGGTAGTAGACTAAAGAGGCTAGAGATAGATTCAAGACTACACAATCGTGGTATTGAAGGATTGACATTTAATTGCACCAGCCTTAGGCTTCTTTTCAGAGCTTTGGGCACCGAAGTATACAAAGAAATTATGGATGGAATGCTTGAATTATTCTCTGCTACTGGTAATTACTCGTGGCCACATTACAGTCCATTAATATATTGCACCCTTGCCACCTCAGTTTGGACCCAGCTATTTGCAAATCTGTCTTGACCCTGTTCCATTGGAAATAGTCAGGTCTGAACTGCCTGGACAGATTTTCCCCGAACTGGAACACAAGCAAATAAGGACAGGTTTCACCCTTATTACGGCTGATCAGCCAGGTATTCTTTGGGTTTAGTGGCACAGTGTGCACGGGACCTATGTCTGGACATCCCCGTCCCACTTAGGATGTAACACTGAAGTGTACAAAAAAGTGATGGGTGGAATGCTTAAATTAATCTCAGCCATTGGTATTTATGCAAGGCCACAACCCAGTCCATTATTGTTTTCTATACCATTCCACCTCGATTTGGACCCAGCCATATGCATATAATTTTTTACCCTGCTACAATGTGAACAGTCCAGCCAGAACAGCCAGCCAAGGCATATGTAAG
The DNA here is from genome assembly GCF_031143425.1 of Pleurodeles waltl. Taxonomy (NCBI): domain Eukaryota; kingdom Metazoa; phylum Chordata; class Amphibia; order Caudata; family Salamandridae; genus Pleurodeles; species Pleurodeles waltl. Next base: position 608,774,068 of record NC_090443.1, on the reverse strand, counting down.
CCGAAACAAAAGAAGCCCAGGACAACTAATGTTGTGCTAAACATGTTCTAGATTATGGTAGAACTCAGACAAAGCAGCAAATAACTTATCACAGGTATGTGTTTTCAATTAAGTTGCCTTGAAGAAATCCCTACAGCACTGTGGCAGTTTCAGTCCTTTTCTTTTTCTTTTTTTAACAACTTTATTTTTTAATTTTTGAGGAATTAAAGATCCACGTTTTGGCATTTAAGTGTACGGTGAATGTGTACTTTCATCTGCAGGTATTTAAGGTTTCAGACTTTTGTACATAAACAGTTCCACCCACAAGCAACTCATATTCGCTATCTGGGGCAAACTTCCTCCCTCTCATTGGACCAAAACAAGAAACACCTCATATAACGACATGTTAACCTATTGTCTGATTATCCTGGAGGTGACTAGCTCCTTGCAGCCAAGGAAGGCATCCTGCACACCCTTGAAGCTTGCAGTCTTGGACATTACCATGTTTAACCCTCTGGAGTTTTGGGCCCATATTTATACTTTTTTAGCGCCGCATTTGCATCGTTTTTTGATGCACAATCGGCGCAAACCACAATTTCCCCCACCAAATATTAAGCAAAGGTACCTGTGGCTGTTTCCATAGCGGGGTCACATTCAGGCAGGCGACCATTAGGAGGTGAGAGAATTTATCCATAGAGGTTGTCTTGGGGTATATCCGAGGTTCTCACGGGTCCCCCAGGAAAACTAGGAGCGGGTCTGGAGGCAAGGAGAGATTAGTGATGGAGTGTATTGTAGGAGGTCTTTGTTCCAAAACGCTTTAAGTCTTTGGCATGACTACCATGTATATAAGAAGGTTCCCCTATCCCAACAACACTTACAGCACAGCCCTGAACCCCCAAACATCTTGTGAAGGTGCACAGGTGTGAGATACCAGCATGTCAATATTCTGTAGGCAGATGTATGATCTGTAAGCCGTCTGCCAGATAGCCCGTCAGGTTTCCTCAGTAATATCTGTAGCCAGTCCTTTTCCTACTGTGCCATATAAGCATGTTTTTTAATGGGAGTGAGATATAAAATATAGCGATACAGCCAGGAGATCCACTACAACGAATGTTGTTGGTGTACAGGGGTTCCATTGGTGCTTCGTCCCTCTGTGATACTCTACAGGCCAGATGCCTCCCCACCCAGTATAATGCCTGCATAACCCTACAAGTGTCCCGCTGGGTCAGTGCATATCTTTCAGTCTGTATGTCCCCCTGATTGTAGAAATCTTTCAAAGCAGGAGACCAGCCCTGGTCCCAACAACTCAGACCAGGGTCCGATTTGCCGAGAAGGAAGTCAGGGTTATTGGCCAGGGTAGTCAAGTAGAATGGGTAGGTTGGAAATGCATGCTTAAGTCATACGATGTGCAAGTGTGTTAGCAGTTTTGCTGTCAGTGGCAGAGAAGGGGGATGCCTGTCCAAGCCAAAGCATGAAGCCACAGATGTTTGCCTTTGAGAATGCTTGTTCCACCTGTATCTAAGGTTTGCCCTCCGGATCATGGTTCCATTCAAGGAAAGGGCATATCTGAGCTGTCAGACCATAACATTGCAACATTTGGGAAACCCAGACCCCCGAGGACTTTGCCACCCTCTGGGATTAACCCGCCCACATAAACACACACAAAATGAAGCATTTTTCTACAGATCAGAGATAGGGTTGATTTAGGGATTAGAAGAGGGAGGGCTTGTAAGGTGGACAAGAGTTGAGGCGTAAATTATATTTTGAGGCTGTTTAAGCAACCCAGCCAAGACCTGTCTAACTTGCCCCAGTGCTAAAGATCCTTGAATAAGTTAGTGAGAAATGAGGGATATTGCAGCCATAAAGGGTGCTCATTCAGGCCGGAAGGTGAATTCCCAGGTGTGGGATAGAAGACTCCACCCATGCAATGCCTCCTTGATTGATGGGATCATGAAGGGTACCCCACACCTAGGCCCTGGGACTTGAAGTAATTGATTTTAAAGCCCATCACTCAGGCAAGCGTTCCAACTCCTCAAGTAATACCAGGATTGTGGTGGCAGGCTCGGTTATGAAACAGAGTATGTCGTCAGCAAAAAGGGCTGGTTTGTGTTCCCTTCAGCCCACCACCAAACTGCAGATGGCAGGAATGTTCTGAATCGTCTCTACCAATGGTTCCATGGCTAAGGCGAAAACGAGGGGACAAGGGGCAGCCCTGTCTCATACACCTCGTCAGAGGAATATTGGATGTGAATGCACCATTAATTTTAAGGTTGGTGGATTTTGTTTTGTTACTTAGCGGCAAAGTTCTGCGCCATCGTGAGTGTTCTTGCAGCCTCCTGTATCATTTATTACACATTGCGGAAGAAGCCCGATTGCTGAGGTGTGATTAGACTTGAACAAATAGACTGGAGCCAGGAAACAAGAATCACAATAAAGATTTTAACATCACAATTCAACAACTCAATTGGCTGTTAAGATGATCAGAGTGAAGGAGGCTTGTTAGGCTTCAAAAGAAAGGAAAGATGGGACCCTAGCAGTGTATCTGTCACCACCCCAGACACCAGAAAGGAGTGAAGAACTTCACAAGGGGTTCCACCAGTAAAGAAGCAGAAGCCTTGGGTCCCAGGGCCTTTTGGGAGGAAACATTGTTTCTACCACACCGTACCTCCTGGGGTGTAATATCCTCCTCGAACTAGTGAAATTCAGCAGTTATGTCTGGGGGCATAAAGTTGCTCAAATATGTGCCCTGAAGCTGCCCCTCTAAAGGTTGGGCTCGAAACAAGGAGGAGTAGTATTGCTGAAAAACGGCAAAGAACTTCACTGTCTCCTGATGCAACTGTCCCTCCTCATCTCTAATCGCCCTTATATGATTGCATGCCTTTAGTACATGGGTAGTCACAAACTTTTTCTTGGGGGCCAAAATTGCAATATGGCCAAGGGCCGCACTGAAGTGGCAGTGGGGGTGGGGCGGGGCTTATTGGGGGCACAACCACCCCGCCCCCTTTTTCAAAACATTGCTAAACAATGCTGCATTTTGAATCCAGGTATAACTACATACCTACTCCAGTAACACACACAGTGCACACACACACACACAGCGCCATCTGCACACAGCGCCATCTGCTCTCACCCCTACCCCAGTAACACACACAGCGCACACACACAGCGCCATCTGCTCTCACCCCTACCCCAGTAACACACACAGCGCCATACACACACAGCGCCATCTGCTCTCACCCCTACCCCAGTAACACACACAGCGCCATACACACACAGCGCCATCTGCTCTCACCCCTACCCCAGTAACACACACAGTGCACACACACACACAGCGCCATCTGCACACAGCGCCATCTGCTCTCACCCTTACCCCAGTAACACACACAGCGCCATACACACACAGCGCCATCTGCTCTCACCCCTACCCCAGTAACACACACAGCGCCATACACACACAGCGCCATCTGCTCTCACCCCTACCCCAGTAACACACACAGCGCCATACACACACAGCGCCATCTGCTCTCACCCCTACCCCAGTAACACACACAGTGCACACACAGCGCCATCTGCTCTCACCCCTACCCCAGTAACACACACAGCGCTATACACACACAGCGCCATCTGCTCTCACCCACACCCCAGTAACACACACAGCGCCATACACACACAGCGCCATCTGCACACAGCGCCATCTGCTCTCACCCCTACCCCAGTAACACACACAGCGCCATACACACACAGCGCCATCTGCACACAGCGCCATCTGCTCTCACCCCTACCCCAGTAACACACACAGCGCACACACACAGCGTCATCTGCTCTCACCCCTACCCCAGTAACACACACAGCGCACACACACAGCACCATCTGCTCTCACCCCTACCCCAGTAACACACACACAGCGCACACACACTGCGCCATCTGCTCTCACCCCTACCCCAGTAACACACACACTACATTAAAAACAAATAAATAAATAACCAAAGAGCCTTACCTGCCTTAATAAAGCACTGTAAAGATGCCACAAATGTACAACGGCACGGCAGGCGGGCGGGCGGCAGACGTGGAGACGGTGACAGGAAGCAGACAAAAAAGCCCCGTAAAAGTTAGCTGCAAGCGCTAACTTTTAAGGGGCTTTGGCTTCCAACCACTAGCCAGGATCGTCATGGAAACGCCATAACTAATGGCCGCCGTAGGTAAACATAGAGGAGGGTCGCTCCTACTATTGCCACTATTGCGCATGCTCCCGCGGCCCTCTTCTATGTTTATGTACTGTGGCCATTATTATATGGCATTTCTCGGACGTGTCCGCGGGCGGCCAAGATAGGTCCGTGGGGCCGCTGGCGGCCCGCGGGCCGTACTTTGAGTAACATTGCTTTAGTATATGCAGCTTATGGGCCAGTAGGTTATTGGCTTTGTTGCTTTACTCATAATAAGTTTGATTAACCTATAGTAACTGCTTGGCTGCTTCCCTCATCGGACCTTTTCAAGCTCTCCCTGAAGCCTGCCTTCTTAAGACAAAGACACATGGTACATGATTATCATTGAATGTCCAAGTCTAGAGAACAACCGAAGCTTAATTAACATCCAGCGAACTAAGAGTTCTGTTAAGGCAATACAAAACATAAGTACCAGAACCTGGTGTTCTGAGAAGAAACGTTGACCAGTTCTTCTAAGCAGTTGCAATAAATTCAAATTTTCCAATAAAAATCTCTAAACAGGTGGGAATCCTTTAAGGGTACAAAGTCCAATTTCTCCTAGTGCTGGGCTACAAGACATGAGGACGAAAAGCAAAAAGAATATAACGGACAAAAATAATTTGGGAAAACAACATTAGGGGCAGGATGAAGCTAACTGGAGTTGGCATAAAGCATGTGAAAGGGGTAGGTGTCAGCATGTCCGAAGTTCGGTCAAGAGTCTCCTTATGGACCTCAGCAGTTGGGAAGGTGCAGGGCAAGGTTCAAGGAACATCTGCTCACAGTCCAAAAGTGGGAACAGTAAATTAAAATCCAAAATGCACGATGATTTGTCAATCCATCACACTACACAAATCAGAAGGTTTAACTGCCCAATTATAAACCAACATATGATAGTCATGCAAAACATCAGGAAAGATTCCCATTAACGACATGAGAAAGACAACCATCTTCCTCTCCTGTATAATTTGAAACAATTGTATATCGTCCATGTCCACAGTTCTTCAATGTGCTGGGTTCAAGGTTACTTTCTCAGGTCCACTAGGTGTAAAACAATGGGACATCTATTTCCAAGCTAACATTCTACGGGAATGAAGTCTGAAAGGAACGACACGTTAACAAGAATGACTAAACATTTTGCCACACATTTAAAAAACAAGACCTTGCAGGCCTCACATAGGCTAACTAAATGACACATTCATTTACATTAAGCAAATTCACATATAAGATTTAGAATCAGTAAGCATAATATAGAACCACATTTTCGACATTTTTATGTGACAGTTAAAACATTTCCTTCTAGAAATTCATTATAATTTTAGTGAAAACTATCAATTAACAGCATAAAGAAACACGTGGAATCAAATTAATTTATTATACATGAAGTTTTAGGGCTATTCCTCATCACTTTAGATCACTAGTCTATAGTAAATGCATGTTAGTATAGGCTTTCATTTCCTCTGGGATCAACTTGATGGGGAAGTTGAGAACCAGTTCAGTTATTGTCTTTACAAACCCATGCAATTATCCAATATAGAGACAAACCTTTGATAGTTGATTCTGTCAAGTGCTGCTAAGATGTCAAGGAGACAGATATCTCCTTCATTAAAGATTTGGTGCATACTGTTCAGCACTTTCAGAGTGTATATTTCAAGGTAGCACTGCATACAAAATGCATGTTTATAATCTGCTTGAGGGTGTTTGACACCATTTGGGATCAATGGGGCCAGCATGAGTTACCCCTCATTGGCACAGATTTGGGCTGCAGAAGTGTCTGAAAGCACTGGTGGTGGCAGCAGCAACAGCTATGCTCAGGTGGTGTCCCTCTTCCATGTACTCAGTTGACAGTGATGGGTTGGCCCACACCTTGTGTTTGGGATTTCTCTGGGACTCGAATGAGTAGGTGGAGTCAGTGGCTTGGTCCTCCTTGGCCAATGCAGTACACTTCTGGCATAGTTACAGTGATGACAAATGAGGAGTTTCAAGACGCTGCAGCAGCAGTGGTTAATCTGTGGTCATGCACACTTCTGTCAGTGCCTCAGAAGCCACACATTCACTTGGGCACACTCTGGCAGGTGCTTTGAGTCAGCAGTTTCTTTCTTGTAGCGCAGTATGCACAGGTAGATGATTAGCAAATGCCCCAGGGCTATCCACTATCCATGTGGGCACACGAAGCAAGTGTTGTGCTTACTCAGGTCTCTTCTTTAGTGGCACAGACCTCTGTGGAGCAAGTGCCATGGCTGCAAAAGCAAAGACCTTAACAGCGCTTTTGACAAGTGCCATGACTTGGTAATAGTCATTTCTTCAGTGGGGCAGGCCGCTGGGGCACACGGTGGAGCAAGTGCCATAACTGCAACAACACAGTTGGTAGTGCAATTTGCTCAGCGATACATTGGCATTGCCATGAATCCTCTGCTTTGACTGCAGTGACTGGCTATGAGCATAGAGGATGCCATTCACACTTCCATGGATCTCTGTAAGATGGACGCACAGCACCTGGGTCTCCGCTCTTGCCAGTGCCAGCAGAACTTTCCTCCTGCAGGGCTGGCTTTCTCCTTCCCTTTCCCTCAGGCAGGATCCTCCAGTCGTTCCAAGACAAGTAACAGTTATACTTCCAGGTGACATTCCCTCATCACTGGGAAGCTGACTTTCAGGAAAACACCAACCCTGGTTGTGCAGCAGTCCCCATGGCAATCTGTGGGGAACTGCCTCCCTGGTTGAAGAGAACTTGAATTGGAACCTAAAGTGGGTCAGCATTTCTCACTCATATAGGTACAATGGACAAGAGGTGTGTATTTTCTCTCTGCACTTTCAGAATCAGTTTTTGTCAGTTCTTCATGTGTACTTCTCAAGCTGTTTCCTAGGCTCAACCTTTGTCTAGAGTGATGCTCCTCCCACCAGAGTCGTCTCCAGGCTAGAGCCCACACAACAGATGCACCAAAAGAGGGGATCATTCTGCACCTGGCTGTCACAGCCACTCCTGACAGTGATCCGGAAGAGAGACAACGGCTGACCCTTTTTTAACGGACCCTTCACAATCTAGCAACAGGAACTGCAGTTCCACTCTTCTCCCATACCACCAATCAAATGGCAGTGTTCAGGAAGACTTATCAGCTTTATGTAGCAAAATGACCTCATTGAAATTCATGAGGGCAACCTGATTCTCTTTCTGCACTTCAGTGTCTATGTCCACTCCGTCCAGTCTCAGGAATAAGTCAGCAATACTCTTGGGCTGTCTGACAGTCTAACATCGCATCCATCTTGTGCACATTAGCAGTCTTGGGACTTCTGAAATAGAACCACAGTCTTCCCTTACTCTTGTTCACTCAGACCATTATACTACTTGTAGCAAGAAGACCACACAACCATGGGATATCAGCATGGGGAATCGGGTTCACCTGTAGTTGCAGCACTTTACACGAGTGGGCCAGAAGGCCACCACATTTGTGATATAGATAAGGTCAGGTCGCACTAACATCACTACAAAAACACGATATGCTGCCATCACTCATGACATGAATAGGAGTCTTCTGTCACCTCGGAGGGCATGCTTGGTGTGCACCCAGATCCAGGTTGGGATCCCTATCATAGGACAGGCCTAGGTCTTTGCGCACACTCTAAATTTACGAGAGCCAGTGGCTCCAAAATAAGAAAATCATGTTAATAGATACTCTCACTTGGGCATTCGGCACATGGTTCATGATTGTACAACATGCAGGAGACATACCCATCTCAACAAGCATTCTCTGCTGGTGAGGGAAATTAATTGACCGATAATACAACTTTCAATTTTGTTTCCCATGCCATGGTACTTTGGCAACACATCTGCAATGGGAGGTTAGGTTTTCGTTGATGTTTGTGTTATATTTAAATGGGTGTTATTTGACTAGCTTTTAGCAATTATGGAAAAGGTCCCTGGTTAAGTGCTATTCTTATAATTTTGGCTGATAGAGTATCATGACAATCGTTGGTGGTTTTGAGGACTGTCATAACTTTGAAGAGTTCAACTTTGTTGATGGAAGAGGAGCAACAAGTGTTATTTATGTGGCAGTGGGATACTTTATTGGGTGAAAAGTCTAGCTTAATATCTTACCATATAAACTTACTTTTTATTGTAAAGTAAGAGAGGAACTCGTATTTTTTAGTGGATGCCAATTTTGTGGCTTACAAGATGGTGCTGATAGTGTCAAAAGCCACAGAGAAGTTGAGTAGGATTAAAGTGAGAGATAGACCATGTTCCATGCAGGTGAGTAGCCCTAACCTCGAGTGTGATCTCCGTACCACAGGTAGGCCGGCAAACCTCTAGCTGTGAGTCAACGAAGAGAATGTCTGTCTCCAAGTGGGAGCAAAATTGTGAATTTTACACCATTTCCTAGGTTTTCTCTGGGCTAGGCAGACAGAAATTGATAACGGGATAGGGAAAGTTGGTCAAAAATGTTAGTAGAACAGCAGGGTGATCGAAAATGTTTGACTTCTGGGCCAATCCTCTTTGATTAATAAAGGTATCTGTCTGTTTGTTAGAGGAGTAAGCAGGGAATGTCCCACTTTTTGAAAGTTTACACTACAGATTTAATTAGGAGGGCCTAATAAGATAGTATATTTTAGTCTCTTGCATGAGATGAATCTGCAAGAAGTGGTTCATTATTGATTTGTTGAGTTTGGAGCAGTTTTGTGTTCAGCAGTGGTAGCAAATGTAGTCCTCAGAGTATCCATTTTAACTTACTGTAGAGAAATGTCCCCTTCTATAGTATAAGTATGTTATTGACAATGGTTTTATTTGGGCTTTATACCTAGATTAAGGCCCAATCTTTAACCACACCCTCTCTAGATTCCTTGAAGGCGTACATCCCATTGACTCATTCATTTTTTTGTTTGCAGATGGAGCATCAGGTTACAGAAGGAGGAAGGATTCTCAGAAAATCCACCAGTAGCTCCGAGGGCCCCCGAACACGCAAGTACTTCACCAAGCCTGCAGGCAAAGAGGGGGAACTGTCTAGATCTCAAACGGAACCCCAGATCAAGAAAGAGCCTGTCAAACACCAGGGAAAGGAAGCCAGGAACAGGAAGAAGCAGTTATCTCTGGACTGCAGGAAGCCTTGCACCACCAAACCCCCCAGCTGCCTCCCTAGAGCAAGGAGGCTGGGCACGCTGGTCCTCGCCCCTGGTCTGGAATCTATCTACCAGCCTCAACCACAGAGGACCTTCTCTGCGCAGGAGGCCCAGAGGGTGATGAAAGCTGTGACTGAGAGAACATTAAAAGACAGGAGCTATGAAAGCCCAGGGTGTTCCCAGCTAGCCTTGGACTTGGCTGAGGAACTGAAGCAGTCCATCAGAGAGCTGGGGTATGAGAGGTACAAGCTAGTATGTTATGTGGTGCTGGGGCCTGTGGGAAGGACTGGACTCTGTTGCAGCAGCAGGAGCATCTGGAGCACGGCGTCGGACACCTATGCGGAGTATGTCTTCAGAAACAGCCTCATCTTTGCTGTCTGCGTGGTGTACGCCGGCTACTACGAGTAATGAACGTGGAGGTGGAAAAATTGTGTCATAAACTGAATTTAAAACACAGTATGACAAAATTGGCCCTGACTATGCTGTTAAAAATCTTGCAGTCATTTTAGGTTTCACAGGCAGGCAGGGCGGATGTACTGTCGCTTGGAGACGATCTATTGTGTCTTTAAAAAAAACTCTAAAAAGGGGCTTTTAGATCGACCATTACTTACTACTCGTTGGCATCGTTATCACTGTTGTTTGCGCCTTTCTAATTTGGCAGCGTGTGCCAGGTGTCACTTCCTGCATCACTTTAGTTTCTGTGTGTAACCCAAGTACAGGTTAATTGATGTACTATTCGTTTTTTTGCATTTTTATATAGTGCAAATCTGACCTCTAGTGGGCAAATCTGATTATTTCAAACCAGACCCTTTCAACTGGGCTTAAGGTCTCTCTCTCTCTTCATGCCATGTTTTACAGTTCTTTTGTCTTCTACAGAGAGTTCCAAGTTATTTTTCCATAGCGCGCGTCTATCACTAGTGTGGCATGGTGTCACTCAAAGTGTCCAGAAACTTTTTTTTACCAGTTTATATAGTGCGAACTCGGCCAACAGGTATTGGAGGGCTTTACATGAGCACCAGTTACATTACACAAGTCCACATTCTTTTTTTCTAGGCAGGGGAGATAAAGTGATTTTACCAGAATTACAGGATGATGAGCGGATCTAAGACTCGAAACTGGTTCCATAGTTCCTAAGTCAGCATTTCTGGCCCCATTGCCATGTCCTTTCCCCACCTCCACATGGGGCATAGCTCTAAGGGGGTGTTTGAAGTGTTATCCCCACCCTCAACCACCCAACACACAGACATATAAAATGTATTTTCTGATAAATAGTCGGGTACAGGTGCTTTCAGTTGGGTATTGTGAGATATCAGTCAAATTTCACCAGGAACTTTTACATAAACACAGAAGGGAAAAAAGACAAACACTCTCTTTCCCTCTTTCTTTTGAAAGTCCTGAAAAGTATTGGTTATTTTACAAAATATTGTGTTTTCTCTCTTCGTACTCCTCCCAATCCGCACTCCTCTCCCTTACCACTGCCCCTTAGGCCCCTCTATGCACCCTGCTTGTCCTATAATGTATCTAAATATTATATGCCAGCCTGATTGCCAGACAATATGAAGCTCCCCCCCCCCCACATCTTATTGACCAATCTATGCCCCTGCCCCTCCCACCCACTCCTTCTCAATTTTACTTCTTAAGACTGCTGGCATCAGGTAGGAAAACAAGCACTGGCAAAGCCAAATGGTCTCATCTATGCGAGATCTATTGGCTTTGTCAATAATTTTAGCCATGTTGTCCAGAAACCTACCTGCTGTGCAGCATGGCTGAAAGTGTAAAAAAAAAAAGTGCTATAACACAGTCAGCACTGGCTGCGTCATAGGTTTTTGTTTTTACTTTCAAACAGGCAGCACAGCAGCCACGCAGCTGTACAACATGGCTTAAAAAAAGAAGAAAAGTCTAAGAGTAGAGCTATTTGTCTTTGCCAACATTTTATTTGCCATGTTGTATAGCTGGGTCTCTGCTGTGCAGCATAATTGAACATTAAAAAAAATGCTATGAAGCAAACAACATTCACCACGTCACAACACTTTCTTACCTTTAGCTGTGCTGCACAGCAGCTGCTCTGCTGTACAACATGAATACACAATTGACAGTGCCAATAGATCTCGCATAGAGGCGACCTATTAGCTTTGTTATCACTGGTTGGACTACTGCTGCATAGCTGGAATTTCCAAATGCACGTAAAGACTTTCTAAAATCCTCATAAAATTCTCGATAAGGTTAAAGTGACAGAAAAGTCATTTCTGAGTTCATTTTTTCACTGCCTCACTTTGTAAATACATTATTAAGATGCCTGTTAATTCTATTTCCAACAAGTACCCATCATCAATGAGACAATTTTCCAAGGAATTCTAGGAGGCTTCTGCTTTTGTAATAGGTGTCATTAGTGGTCAAGGTATCACTTAAAATGCTCTTTGCATAGAACTCAGGGTGCCTGCTTCTAATTTGTATATTTTTGCAATGTGTCACCCTAGGTTTTTGAGTTTTTACTTGTGTTGATATTGGGTACACTCTCTTTCAGTTCCTCTCTAGGCCTCTCATGAGAGAAAAATCTCATTGTGGTGTTAATTCTGATGAGTCCAGAATGGCCTGGAAACAGTTTATGAATCAAAATAGATTCTATGTTTTTACCTGACCCTGCATGTAGTTACCATTTTCAGGCCACCGTCAAGGTTACTAGTCACTTCTGATAAGAAAATTGTCTGTCTGCTCAGTTGCTGCTCAACTCCAACAAGTGATAGTAATTGAGTTGTAGAGTTACAAGCAGACTGTATGAAAGGCAGGTCACTGAATGATTACATCTGCTTTTTAAACAATGCTAGCCTTTTAGCTCTTCTGAAATGTGTTCCTGAAATATACTGGCATTGCCAAAACTTGGCCATTTACGACATAATGTTTTTTTTGGGGGGAGAGCTTTGATGCATTAGAGGAAATTCGGAATCACTTTGCGTGTTATCACCACACATGAACTATAGCGTTTTTGGAAAGGGAACTACATAGAGCTGTATATGTTTTTGGCAGCAAAGTACTAGCTGTACATTGGTGAGATTAATTTGCTCTACAGATTCTACATGTACTCAGCACAGTTGCAGCCATTCATCTGAGGGGGTCAGAAAACCAAAGTTGCAAGCGTTTTAGGGAAAAGGTAATGGTTTAACCATGTATTATAGAAACAATAACCTTTGCCATATGTTTAACGGCGATTGCAAGCCGCCTTCAAGTTCCATTATCTTATAAAGGAACATGGTTTATGTCCCCATTCATCTTTATGATAACTGAATCCTTTGGTGACTTGCAGTATATGGGAGAAAGTATCCCTTTCCATACATTATAAGTAGGGGAGTGCAAACTTCATGTAATATGCTTTAGCATAAGTATGCAACATTTCCAGAAAATTACATAAAATTGTGTAAAACTCAAATTCATCATTTAGGCCTCTTGTCAATTTTAAATGTGAGAAAACAGTTTGCACACAAAATACAAAACTATTGCTCACAACAGCCACTCACGTTCTGGTTGTTCACGTTGTTGCTGTACTCCTGTACTATACTTGTGTTTTCTGCAGTGGGGCATAATGGTGTCATTTTGGGAGTTTTGCATAACAAGAATAACACAACTCCTAAAATTACTCCAATGTAATTTAAATTTTGTCTGAGTCCAATTATAAGGATATTGCAACTCACAGAGGAGATCTGTGACCAAGTATCGCAACAAGGTCAAACAGTGAAATCCTTCATACCGTCATGGAACTCCAATGTGACTTGCAGTATCCTTTTAATTTATGACAGAGTGTATTTTATTCCTTATAGTACATGCTCTGACATCATCCTTTCCACAAAGCACTTAAAACCTTGATATCCTGCTCTTTCATATGCAAGAGATAGTATGGTTACAGACATGAAGAATAAAAGTAGCATCTGTAGTGTGAAATAAATTAACAAAAAGCAATTAGTAAATTGTTGCAAAAAACATGCAGAGGTTCTATCTTTTCAGCATTGACCTATGCTTGATAAAAATAAACATGTTGCCATTAATATTTATTGCTGCTCACTGTTCAGGCAGCCATTTGTTCCAATGTTTTTGTTATTTCTTTCATTATAAATATGTTGAAAATGAAAATAATGTATACTAAATGGTGGGTCCATGCGGCCCTTTCAAACTGTTAAATAAAGCATTGTTATTCAAAAGCCAGTTCTGTTTAAGCTGCAGGTGTAATTATTATCTGAGACCTGCTTCTTACTTTGGCTGCTGGTAGCAGGCGTTATGATGTCACTACTCACCATGAGTAACGTATTACTGTTGAGTTATTCCATAATTTCATTTTTACATGTGATTAGAGACATCACAACTCGACTGTAATAAGGAAATTAGAGATGCAATTTCCAGGCCTACGTGTATTGGATTGTTCTAATGTACAGCAGAGGGGATTTTTATCCCATTCTTGGTGAGAATTTCCTACAAACTTCCCTGGAAATAAATCCATCCAAGAGTAGCACCAAAGCACCAGGCAAAAGGGCCTTTTCTCTGTCACAGCTGCTGCCCTCAATATAGTAAAGTATGCAAGCTTACGATAAGGAAATCAAGGAAAGCCATATCATAAATAATACCTGGTTTGCTTTTGATCCCCAACTGAAAGCCCAGCCAGGCCCTTGAAGGCACTGAAAAAACTAAGCCTTCCAGCTGACCACTTTGCATACTGTATACACGATGTGGCTAAAAGTATGCCATCACTTCTGCAAAAAGATCTGCTCTTCACTGAAGTTAAAATTACATCCAACAAACCCTTCCAATTTCACTAGGAAATGATCACATCATGCACGGAAGAAGGGCAGATGCCCCCGTCTTAGCACTTATGTGATGATCTAGTGACATTCTTTGCTAACAAAATCACTTTTGTCTGAGGAATTCTCACTCAAGCAGCCAGTCAGCCATAACTCCTCTGCCTCTCCACGAGATCCTTGCAATGTACAAAACTTAATTTATGCCAAGCATCAACCTCTTAGATCTGCGGTTATTTACCTTTTCACTTCTTTGGACCCCTCGGTGCTTAATGTGTGAAAGAATAAGTGCCAGGGCCCAAGTTTTTCACAGAAGCTTGTGGACAGAGTTCCTGAATGTTGGTATGCTGAATACCAAAATTGGGAGTCTCGTTTACAACTCATGTCTCTTTAATCCACCACCAGACACTTCTGGCCACTTGTATCACTCTTACAGGATTTTGAGTTCTCCCTTTGTCACTGTTTTCTTTCTTTCTCTTCCTCCTTTTCGCCCCTTTTGTGTTTTCTTTCTCTTGCTCTGAGTCAACGTCCAATCAAGTAAAATAAGTGGCATGCCCCAAACGTGAGGAGGCAATCAGCCTCACCAGCAACCACCAGCTCAAATTAAGAACAGCTTATGTTAAGGTCATAACTATTGCAAGACACGTATTTTCCCATAATGGTGTGGCCTGCTTGTTTTGCCCAACAATCTCGATGGCCTGGAAACTGTACTGCAAGTTCACTGAAATATTCCCCTCGAGCCAATGAAGACGTACTAGGAAGGCCCACTCAGATAAATGGAGAACTGTTTTGTTATAATAAACATCATTATAGTGTTAGCCAGTCCTTTATTTGTAAAATAATGAGTGTTGGTGCCCAAAGCTTTGTTCAGAAGCCCATGGTCAATGCTACTAAATTGCAGCCACCAATTACCAAGGTTGCACAGTCCTCAATCCACCTCATGCCTTTCTAATCCACTACTAACACCATCTGCCCCTTTATCTCACCTTTGTAAGTTCCTGCTTTCTCCTTTTGAGAATGTTTTTCTGTCTTTCTCTTCATTCTTTTTTCCACTTTGCATGTTTTCCCTCTCTTGCTCTCAGGAAATGTCTGATAAGGAAACATAAATCCTGGTCCCCAAAAATGAGTCCTGGTGACCCCCACCGGCAACCACTGGCTCAAATTAAGCACTAGGGGCCAGATGTAGGTAAGTATGGTTTTGCGAGTTGCAATTTGCGAGTCATAGAGACTCGCAAATTGCAACTCGCAAAACCACATGCAGAAAGGTGTCTCAGACACCTTCTGCGAGTCGGTATGGGGTCGCAATGACCCACCTCATTAATATTAATGAGGTGGGTCGCAAATTGCGGCCCCATACCGACTATGGGCACTCGCAAACATGGAGGCCTGCTGTCCTCAGCAGACCTCCATGTTTGCGACTGCTTTTCAATAAAGCAGGTTTTTTTTTTCAAAGTGCAACCCGTTTTCCTTAAAGGAAAACGAGCTGCACTTTGAAAAATAAACCGAAACCTTTTGTTTCGGTATTTTTCAGGGCAGGTAGTGGTCCATTGGACCACTGCCTGCTCTGAAAAATTATTTTTGTGATCATTCACAAAGGGGAAGGGGTCCCCTGGGGACCCCTTCCCGTTTGCGAATGAGTTACCATCCACTTCAAGTGGATGGTAACTGCGAGTTGATTTGTGACCGCTTTTGCGGTCACAAATCAACTTACATCGCGGTGCGAGTTGCAAATAGGAAGGGAACACCCCTTCCTATTTGCAAGTCGGAAACACATTTTGCGAGTCGGTTCCGACTCGCAAAATGTGTTTCTGCATCGCGCACAGGCATTAGCGCCTCGCAAACGGCGTTTTTCGCCGTTTGCGAGGCGCTAATGCCTTGCTACATCTGGCCCTAGGACCCATACTGAATCCCTTCTGGGATTTGAAGACCCCCACCTAAGCTATTCTTACGACTTGAACCTCAATACAATATACACAACTATAGAAATAAGTATATATCAAATACACAAATCATTAAATGTTTGACTTAATTCACAGAACAAACAAAATGTGAAAAACTAAATTGTAATGTGGGGGTTGGCTCTTTTCCAAATGTAGTTTTGTCTCTAAAAGATGAAGCAATAAGCAAGACTGTAGCATATAACATTGTCTTTTTTTCTCCTGATGCATAATCTCTGTTTGTAGGCTGCTTCAATTGAGGTAACTATTTATCCATACTAGATTCAGTTTGCTGTATGTGTGCTGCTCCTATGACTCAAACTAAATTTACCAACTTCATTTATAGATTCCAATTTCAAATGCCTTCATATTTAGAGCTTTTCAAAATGCTCAGTTTTTCTTTTTTATGTGTATGTACTTTAAATAATCTGCAAAAGTTTAATTTTTAAACAGTTGTAGACCTTCTTTGGTCCTAGAACCTCTCTCATAGATCATCACGATCCAACAAAGCATACTTAACTTCTTGACTAGTCACTTACAAACCAAAAAAAGCCTGTCATCTACACTACTAGGAAGAAAGTTAATGAACCAGAAATCCTGGTAAACTGTAAACCAGTCTCGTGTCTACCATAAATTTCAGGGAATTGTAGCAGTTCAGAAGGAACCATTACTAAGACTGTCTGTTAATACAGCCTTATAGGCCGCCGGCCATTAAAGACCTGCTCCAGCGTTAAAGGTCGGAGCTAAAGGCGAGGGCGTTTAACAAGGAGGCTGACCTCTAATGGCCAGGTATAACTCACTGCTGCGGGCTATATGGCTATTAGAACATTGGCCCAGTGAAGGCGTCACCTGCAATGGTTTTCTGAAAGGCCCCAAGGCCTTTCTCAAATAAACACATTGCAATTCTGTTGAAGCTTGGGCTGCACACGGTGCTGTTATTTAATTAATGAGGACACAGTGAAAGCGGTGAAATTACTTTCAGCATTAACCCGACCTATTAAAGATGTTAGGGCCTCACATTAAAAGTAGAGTAGGGCATCGTACTCATCAGTATAGACTTGTAGTGTGAGGGCCTTTTGCATGTCAAAAAACTGGGATAACCGTGCATGGTGAAAGACTGAGAAAAGAAGTCTTGCAAGAGTTCTGAGGATGTCTCACAACTCAGATACCAGTGCATACAAGGGTGCATTATGAGGGCATGTTTTCTATGTCCTAGCACAAATATGAGTACACGGGGAAAGTCAGAATAGAAGTCATGTACCCACATACTAGTGATGTTTGTGCTTCTTATGTTGATCACTAGGAAAGGTGTTAAATTACCATTTTTCAAACGTATTCTTGTGAAAACAAATCTTCTGTCTATGGTGCAACCACATCAACCAACAAGCATTGGCAAAGCCAATATTTCTCGACATATACAAGAGCTATTGGTTTGGCAATGTGTTTTGCCATGTTATACACCAGTGTGGCTGCTGTTCAGCATGGCTAAAAATTAGTGGTGTGGAGTGTCAGAGTGGAGTGGGGAAGTAGAGTGTTCTAGAGTGGATTTGTTGGAATGTTGTGGAGTGGAGTAGGAGTAGCAGAGTGTCGTTGAGTTGAGTGGAGGAGAGGAGAGGAGAGTTCAGAGGTTCAGTGGCACAGAGTGTCGTAGAGTGGAGTGGGGTGGAGTAGGGTGGAGTGGGTTGGAGTGGATTGAGGTAGTGGGTTGGAGTGAATTGAGATAGTGGGGTGGATTGGAGTGGGGTGAAGTGGAGTGGATTGGAGTGGGGTGGGCTGGATGGATTGGGGTGTGGTGGAATAAACTGGGATGTAGTGGGGTGGATTGGAGTAGAGTGGGGTGGATTGGAGTAGGGTGGAGTGGAGTGGATTGATATAGGGTGGGTGGTCTGGAGGGGTGGATTGGATTGGGGTGCATTGGTTTGGGTAGTTGGGTTGGATGGGGTGGGGTGAATTGAAGTGGGGTGGATTGGACGGGGTGGATTGCACTGAGGTGAGGTGGATTGGAATGGTGAGGGATGAATTGGACTGGAGTGGGGTGTATCAGATGGGGTGGATTGGATTGGGGCAGGGGGAGTTGAGTGGATTGGAGTTAGGTGGATTGGATTGAGTGGGGTGGACTGATTTGAGTGGAGTGGATTAGGGTGGGGTTGGGTGTACTGGATTAAGTGTGGTGTATTCGGTGTACTGGATAGGGGTGGTGTGGATTGGATTGGGATGCAGTGGATTTGATTGGGTTGGGGTTGATTGCAGTGGGTGAGGTGGATTGAAGTGGGGTGATTTGTGGTGGAATTGACTGGAGTGGATTGGATTGGATTGGTGTGTGGCAGATTGGATTGATGTGGGGTGAATTGGGTTGGTGTGAGGTGGACTGATTGGAGAGGGGGGTGTACTGGGTTGAGCTGGGGTAGATTAAGGTGTTTTGGAGTGGGGTGGATTGGACTGGAGTAGAGTGGATTAATGTGAACTGGATGGGACTGGAGTGGGGTGGATTAAAGAGGACTGTACCGGAGTGAGGTAGATGGGTTAGAGTGAGGTGGATTGGGTAGCAGTGGACGTGATTGGAGTGGGATGGTTTGGACTGGAGTAGGGTGCGTTGGATTGAAGTGGGGTGGGATGGATTGGAATGGGGGAATCGGACTGGAGTGGGGTGGATTGGACTGGAGTAGGGTAGATTAGACTGAAGCGGATTGGGGAGGGGTGGGGTGGGGTGGGGTGGATTGGATTGTGGTGAGGTGTATTGGAATAGAATTTGGTAGATTGGACTGGACTGGATTAGGGTGGATTGGATTTTGTGGGATGGGGTGGATTGGATTGGTGTGGGGTGAACTGGGTTGTAGTAGGGTGGACTGTGGTGGATTGGAGTGGGGTGAATTGGAATGGAGTTGGGTGAATTGGGGTGAGGTGGATTGGGTTGGATTGGATTGGCTTGGCACAGATTGTTTTGGATTGGAGTGGGTTGTTTGAGTTTGGAGTGGGGCACGTTGCAGTGGGGCTGGTTGTTTTGTATTAAAGTGGGGCAGACTGAAATGGATTGGAGTGGGGCAGGTTGTTTTGGTTTGAAGTGGGCTGGACTGGAGTGGGGCAGATTGTTCTGACTTGGAGTGGGGCAGATTGTTTTGGATTGGAGTGGGGCAGACTGGAGTGGTGTAGATTGTTTTGGATTGGAGTGGAGCAGATTGGAGTGGGGCAGATGTTTTGGACTGGAATTGGGCAAATTTGAGTGGGATGGATTGGATTGTGACAGATTGTTTTGGATTGGAGTGGGGCAGACTGGAGTGGGGCAGATTGTTTTGGATTGGAGTGTAGCAGATTGGAGTGAGGCAGATGGTATTAGGGTGGATTGGAGTGGGGTGAATTGGGTTTCTGTGGGGTGGATTGGATGGGAGAGGGGCTGATTGGAGTGGGTGGATTGGAGTGGGGTGAATTGGGATGGAGTGGGGTGGATTGGATTGGGGTGAGGTGGATTGGATTGGAGTGGGGGTATTGTTTTGGATTAAAGTGGAGCAGACTGGAGTGAGGTGGACTGCAGTGGGGCAGACTGGAGTAGGACAGATTGTTTTGGATTAAAGTGGGGCAGACTGGAGTGAGGTAGACTGAAGTGGGCAGATTGTTTTGTATTAGAGTGGTGCAGATTGTTTTGGATTGCAGTGGGACAGATTGGAGTGGGGGCAGATTGTTTTGGGTTGGAGTGAAGCAGACTCCAGTGGTGCAGATTGCTTTGGATTGGGCAAATGGGATTGGGGCAGATTATTTTGGATTGGAGTGTGGCAGATTGTTTGGATTAGAGTGGGGCATATTGTTTTGGATTTGGCATATTGTTTTTGATTGGAAAGGGGCAGATTGTTTTGGATTGGAGTGGGGAAGATGGTTTGGAGTGGTCCAGACTGTTTTTGATTACAGTGGGTCGAATTGGAGTGGGGCAGATTAGATTGGGGTGGGTTGGGAAAACTGGAGTGGGGGGGATGGAGTGGAGTTGATTGGATTAGGGTGAGTGGTTTGGATTGGAGTAGGGTGGATCAGTGTGGGGTAAAGTGGGTTAGATTGCAGTGGGTGGAATGGGGTGCACTACACAATCATGTGTTAAAGCATCATTTCAGAAATTACATATAATAAAGAAACAATGTAGCTTTGCAATATTTTGAACAAGTTAATTGTTATCTTTTAAGAAGAGCGCCCATGAGCAAAAACAAAAGAAAACAAGAGTGGAAAGTGAGAAAAGACCAACTTGGCAAAATAAAAGAAAGTTAGCTTTAAAAAGTAAAACTTTGCATTTTTCTTTGTCCTGCTGGACACTTTTTTGCCTGTCACAAGCCTTCTGTTTGCAGAGCACTAGAAGTTAAAAAATAAGAACAAAATAATCCCTCACACGTCGGGAGCAGTGGAGGGGCACCATTTAAGAAGAATCAATCAGTGCTTGGTCCCTGCTCCACACAGAGGAACAGAAATGATGTCAGGCCTGCCTTGACGAATTACAAGGCTGTACACAACAGTCTCGCAAGTGAGACGCATACACTAGCGCATCCATTCACAGGCTTAACCCTAAAAACCCTGCTGATTTAATTCCCGGCAAAACTCTATGCAGCACTGCAGACATAAATTAATGCTTTGATGATTTCAAGATGTTTGTGCTTGGTTTCATCAACCCTAGAATCCCATGGAAGGTGCTAGATCTGTCTTTGCGTAAAAACCTTCTGGTGTTTGCCCCCTCTTTGTCCCAATATGCCAACTTTGCATAAACAGTGAGGGTTGGTGCTCCACGGTGCAAAGGGTGGTGTCGCAGTCAGTCAAAGTTAATCACAAAATAACTTTTGCATGGTAAAGTTGATTTGGACTGCTGTTTGCTCTGTTCCTGTGAGTGCCTAAGGAACACATTAGTAAAAATTGCCGGTAATTGTGAAAAAATGGCAGGATATTGTCTTGTAGGCTAAATTCAGGACACAACTGCCAACCTCCTTGGAAAGGGTTTAAATGCTTGTACTGTGAGTCATGCTGTTCCAGCACTGGTGCTCAGCCTGTTCAAACTGTTGTCATAACTGTTCATCATAGCTGCTTCTTTTCTATACTGAGGCTAGGCACCAAGGAACATCGTTCCAGAATGTTCTCGTATGATCTGGCAAGAGATGCAGTGACAATGTTTCGATGTCCAGGGATAGATGAGCTGCATAACATTGTTTTTATACTAATAAAGCTGCCCCTCTTTTAACTCGCAAAATGTTCAGATTACAACTTGTTGAGAGCCATGGAGAGAAGTGACTCTTGTAAATCCTTTTTGTTACATAATTTAAGCATGCAGGCTGGAGGATTGTAACTTTTATGGGAAACTGTTTTAGTTCGAAGTGCTATGCTGCCCCCTGATGGCAAAGGTGCGTAATGGTAAATCTAATTTATTTGTAAAACCTCCCTAATCCCCGTTGATAAGATTTGGAATATGAACCTGTTTTTCCAGTGTTCATCTTCGTATGAGGCCCTTGACTATTTGTAAATCAGCGTTAGGAGTACAAAGTGGTAAACGCACGAGGTTCATAGCGAGTAGACGAAGAGGAGTCAATAAAAGTACATGTTTTATTGCTTTTTGTGTGTGTGCCTCTGTAACTGCATGTTAGATCCTATGGATTTGCAGAGGCACAGACGTCAATCAGCATGCCTTTATCAGTATACACCAGGCAGATGATGTCTGTATAAAAATAGCTGGCTGCCCAAGGAAGGCTGACTGTTCACTACGTCCATTTCGTTTTATGGAGTTATGCTTTTGCGCAGTGCTTTACAACAAATACAGAATAATTAATATAACCCGAAAGAGAGAACTCTCCTATTTTGCTTGCCGGTCGCCATGGATGCTGGGATTACTGTTTTCAATATCAAGATCTCTAAAGTAGGTCAGCCAGAAGTCCGTGTTACAGGCAAACAGTGGTGTGGGCGGAACAGCTGAGCTGCCTCATAATTTTGGAATGATTCCCCCTCCTCGACGCCCCTCCGCCCTTCGCTTAGGATCTATGTTGTGTCTTGTGCCTGGATAAATCTTTGTTCGGGTGACAGAAACACACTGTTGAAAAGTAGAAGGAAAGGCGGCAACATGAGTCTTCATCTTCTTTATTTGTAAAAGTTAGTGTCAGAAAAAGGGCAACTCCGATGATGCATTCGCCTCTAGTCTTGTCTCGGCGAACCTTGTACTGTAGGGTCCCGCGCTACCGTCTCGAATCCCGAGACATCACAAAGCAAGGACGCACAAAATACAAAACATAACACGTTCCCCATTCCAGCACAACAACAAAAACAGGTACAGAAATAAGCCAGTATAAACACACAAAAAGAAAAATGAAACAAAACAAAAAGATAATTATTGTAGCAACTCAATGAGCACAATTACAATATGGAAACAATGTGGGAACATGACAAGCTGATCTGAGATCATCACTGCTAGCAACGACTTTGACCACATGTGCAGAGTTCTGTCTATTTTTTAACTTTTTTAACTTGATGGCGCTCCCATCATCATTCACTTCGTCAATCAATTCAGGAGAGCTAAGCTAAATCTCAGTTTACCATTCATCATTCTAGACTCTGGTAATTTTACACGCACTAGATCACCTTTCTTGAAACTCATATGCTTGATTCCATTCAAAACATCAAATCTACTCTTACTTTTCTCATGATATGTTTCAGTCTTTTTGCAAGCAATACCCATCATATAGGGGGTCATTCTGACCTCGGTGGTAAAAGGCGCCTACCGCCGGTCAGAAATCCTCCATAATTCCGCCGCGGTCGCGGTAATCCGCCACGGTCATTCTGACCCGCAGCAGCCAAACCTCCGAAAATCCGACAGCCACAACAGACCGCCAGACCAGCGGTCGGCGGAAAAGTGGAGGTGACCAAACCTCCACCGTCACGCCAACAGAAATACGCCCATGCCATTACGACCCACCATTCCACGCGGCGGTCTTTCAAACGTGGTTTTCCATTGGCGGTACACACCGCCGCGGTCAGAATACACACAAACAAACAAAACTCAGCCACATTGGACGATTTGAATTCCACACACCTGATACACATACACACACCACTCCCACACACACAATACAATATAAAACACACACCCACATCACCCACAAACCCCTTCGACCAAAATCCAAAAAGAAGCACTGAGAGACACAGCAGCGATCATAGAACACCATCACACAGAGGCACACTACACCATCACCCACACAATATCCACACACAAAACAACACACACCACCACACTCAACACACTTAACTACACATACTCCACCCCACACATCATACACACCACTCCATGGCTCCCCAAAGACACCCCCGCTTCTCAGACGAAGAACTCAGGGTCATGGTGGAGGAAATCGTTCGGGTAGAGCCCCAGCTCTTCGGCACACAGGTCCAATACACCAGCATTGCCCGGAGGACGGAGCTATGGCAGAGGATTGTCGACAGGGTCAACGCTGTGGGACAGCACCCCAGAAATCGGGAAGACATCAGGAAGCGATGGAACGACCTATGGGGGAAGGTGCGTTCCATGGTATCCAGGCACAACATCGCCGTGCAGAAGACTGGCGGAGGACCCCCACCTCAACCCCCACAATTTACAACATGGGAGGAGGAAGTCTTGAACATCCTAAATCCTGACGGCCTCGCAGGAGTCGGCGGAGGAATGGATTCTGGTAAGTTGAAGCTTCAATACTGCTTCCCCCCCACCTGCATGCCAAATCATACCCCAACCCTCACCCCCATCCTCGAACCCCACCCTCACCCCCACCCCCATCCTCACCCCCACCCTCACCCCCACCACCATCCTCACCCCCACCACCATCCTCACCCCCACCACCATCCTCACCCCCACCCCCAGCACACCTATTCCCTGCCAATGTCTCACCATCACAACCCACACATCCCAAAACCTAGGCCTGCATGCGTCCACTAAGCATGGACACCCATCACCAAAGCATGCCCAATGCATATACACATCCCCCCCACAAGCCACCCTCACCAAAGCCCCCACACACGAATGCCAGCACTTGGGGACACGGGAACCCACAGATACACCCATATGGCACACATTGAAACTATAACCATACCTCTATACCCCTGCAGGACCCGACCGCCAACACACCGCCACGGAGGGCCCAGAATTCTCCACACCCCCCACCCAAGAGGCCGTCAGCGATGACAGCAGCTCTGTCGACCTGGACACTGATGACCAGCCCGGACCATCGGGGACCTCTGGACAGTCGGTTCCCCTCACACAGGCACAGGCCACTACAGACCCAAACCCCTCTGGGAACACCAGCACAGCTCCCACCCAGCGGGCCCATGCCTCTGTCTCCAGGGCGCGTCAATCTGCGGTGTGTCTACCACTACAGGGCACCCAGGATAACCCACCACCCCAACAACAACAGGGACCTGGGGGCAGTGGTAGTGGGCACACCGGCCAGGGGGCAGAGGCCCAGGGAAACAGGGCAACTCGGAGGGCAGCTGTGCGACAGGGGGGGGACAGGCCCAGGGAACCCACTCTCCACGAGGCCCTCACCACCATCATGGGAGCATACAACCGCTCCCAGGAGACGATGGCGACGGTACTGGCCCGCGTTCCAGGAGATCCAGGTACTGCAGGAGGAACACTATCGGGGGTACAGGGAGGACATCAGAGCCCTCACCTCCACCCTGGTTTCCATGGTAGGGCTGCTGCAGGAACTCATCAACACCAGGACGGACACTCAACAACAACAAAGGGCCCCTGCCACTAGCCTGGACCAAGAACAGCCAACCACCTCCGCCGGCGCTAGTGGACAGGAGGCCCCCGCACAACAGCAGCCCACCAGACCCCCACCTCCTGCAGGAGAAGAACCACCACGCAAGAGGGCCCTGAGATCTCGCAAGAAGACAGAGTAGGATGTCAAGACCCCCGCCAGCAAAGGATACCACCTGATGTCATCCCACTGTCCCACATTGTCACCCTGTCCATCCTTGAACTGCCCATGCTCCATCTCTCCACAGGCCTATGGACAATGCACCTGTGTGACTGTTACTCTGGACTCTGCCATGGACATTCCTTCACCATAGCCCACACCCACTTGAAACCACCCATCCCATTTTGAGCACTGAAATAAACACCTATTTTGCACAAAACTATCTGGAGTCTGGCTGTGATTTCAAAATATTGTAACTGACATGACAGTGCAAATATGTCCTTGTACATAGTGAAGTCAACAAACAGCTGCCCCAAAGCTGTAGTCCATGGGGAAACGAAGCACAGGACTCGTAGTGGGGACCCCAGATCTGAAATAGGGAGGGAAAAGCCACAACTCAGTCATCATACACTGGGGCAAATAGACAGGCAGCAGAGATGCAGGAGAGTATTTTACATTTACTAAATTATGTTTGAATTGTTACCTGTGTCCTATTGAAAGTACTGTGCAATGATTCTGTCCCTGTTGTCTGTTTCATCCCCGTCGTCTTCCTCCTCTTCACTCTCCACAGGTTCCACAGCTGCCACAACACCACCATCTGGACCATCCTCCTGCAGGAAAGGCACCTGGCGGCGCAAAGCCAGGTTGTGAAGCATGCAGCAGGCCACGATGATGTGACACACCTTCTTAGGTGAGTACATTAGGGATCCACCTGTCATATGCAGGCACCGAAACCTGGCCTGTAGGAGGCCGAAGGTGCGTTCGATCACCCTCCTAGTACGCCCATGGGCCTCATTGTACCGTTCCTCTGCCCTGGTCCGGGGATTCCTTACTGGGGTCAGTAGCCACGACAGGTTGGGGTACCCAGAGTCCCCCAATAGCCATACACAGTGTCTCTCTAGCTGTTCCATCACGTAAGGGATGCTGCTATTCCTTAGGATGTAGGCGTCATGCACTGACCCAGGGAATTTGGCATTTACATGCGAGATGTACTGGTCAGCCAAACACACCACCTGGATGTTCATGGAATGGTAACTTTTTCTGTTCCTGGAAACCTGCTCCCTGTCTCTTGGGGGAACCAAAGCCACATGGGTCCCATCAATGGCACCAATGACGTTGGGAATATGTCCAAGGGCATAGAAATCACCCTTCACTGTAGCCAATTCGCCCACCTCAGGGAAAAGGATGTAGCTCCTCATGTATTTCATCAGGGCAGACAACACTCTGGATAACACCTTCGAAAACATGGGCTGAGACATCCCAGAAGCAATTCCCACTGTTGTCTGAAATGACCCACTTGCCAAGAAATGGAGTACTGACAGGACCTGCACCAGAGGGGGAATCCCTGTGGGTTGGCGGATGGGGGACATCAGGTCGGGCTCCAGCTGGGCACACAGTTCATGTATAGTGGCACGGTCAAGCCGGTAGGTCAGGATAATGTGGCGTGCTTCCATTGTCGACAGGTCCACCAGCGGCCTGTACACGGGAGGATTCATCCGTCTCCTCGCCAAACCCAGCGGACGGTGCCTAGGAAGGACAACATGGAGCACACAGTCAAGCAACCCACAGGTACGTACTCACAGCTTGCACAGTAAACGATTCTCTATGCAGTGAATGGCGTGTCTGAGTGGCTATGCAAGGCCTAGGCCTGTGTGACGCAGTTGAAATTGAGCCATGTGGACCCTCGAAATGGCGGCTGCCTGACCTGTGAAGTGTGACAATGGGATGTGAGGTCAATGCGCTGGCGTGGCACACCGCGGCGGGCGGCGGTCGAAGACCGCGGCGCGAAGCCGCATTGGTTAACATTGAAGCCTATGGGTTTCAGGAGCCAATGGCGAAGGGCGCCGGCGGTGGCGGTACGCACCGCCGCGGTACGCACCGCCGCGGGCATGACCGCCATTTTCTATCTACTTATTCACTCGCGACTTGAACTTTCACAGGAGAGGACCTATACTGCAAGTGTTGCTGTGACCTCGGTCTGGAAGGGACAATGGCTGCTGTGCCTGGGCAAAGGGCCCCTGCCTTCACTGGAGAAGAGTTGGAGAAACTTGTGGATGGGGTCCTCCCCCAGTATGCGCTACTCTACGGTCCTCCAGACCAACAAGTGAGTTTAATTCAATATGGATTTGGGGCCACTGGCTGGCTTGGGGGCCTGGCGGGGGGCCTGGCGGGGATGGGGGGCATGTTGGGCCTGGCGGGGGGCCTGGCGGGGGGCCTGGCGGGGATGGGGGGCATGTTGGGCCTGGCGGGGGGCCTGGCGGGGATGGGGGGCATGTTGGGCCTGGCGGGGGGCATGGTGGGGGGCCTGGCGGGGATGGGGGGCATGTCGGGCCTGGCGGGGGGCCTGGCGGGGGGCCTGGCGGGGATGGGGGGCATGTTGGGCCTGGCGGGGGGCCTGGCGGGGATGGGGGGCATGTTGGGCCTGGCGGGGGGCATGGCGGGGGGCCTGGCGGGGATGGGGGGCATGTTGGGCCTGGCGGGGGGCCTGGCGGGGATGGGGGGCATGTTGGGCCTGGCGGGGGGCCTGGCGGGGATGGGGGGCATGTTGGGCCTGGCGGGGGGCATGGCGGGGGGCCTGGTGGGGATGGGGGGCATGTTGGGCCTGGCGGGGGGCCTGGCGGGGATGGGGGGCATGTTGGGCCTGGCGGGGGGCATGGTGGGGGGCCTGGCGGGGATGGGGGGCATGTCGGGCCTGGCAGGGGGGCCTGGCGGGGGGCCTGGCGGGGATGGGGGGCATGTTGGGCCTGGCGGGGGGGCCTGGCGGGGATGGGGGGCATGTTGGGCCTGGCGGGGGGCCTGGCGGGGGGCCTGGCGGGGATGGGGGGCATGTTGGGCCTGGCGGGGGGGCCTGGCGGGGGGCCTGGCGGGGATGGGGGGCATGTTGGGCCTGGCGGGGGGCCTGGCGGGGATGGGGGGCATGTTGGGCCTGGCGGGGGGCATGGCGGGGGGCCTGGCGGGGATGGGGGGCATGTTGGGCCTGGCGGGGGCATGGCGGGGGGCCTGGCGGGGATGGGGGGCGTTGGGCCACTGGCAACGAAAATGCAGACAAACTTGAACGTGGTATTTCCTTCTCCCTGTACGTGTCACATAGGTCCGCGCCCATGAGAAGATCGGGATTTGGCGTGCCATCGCCAAGGAAGTCCGGACCCTGGGGGTCCTCCATCGACGGGGCACCCACTGCCACAAGAGGTGGGAGGACATCCGCCACGGGACCAAGAAGACCGCCGAGTCTCTGCTGGGGATGGCCTCCCAACGTAGGCTGGGTGCCTGCCGTCAACTGACCCCCCTGATGTTCCGGATCCTGGCGGTGGCCTACCCTGATTTGGATGGGCGCGTGAGGGCAGCACAGCAGACACAAGGGGGTGAGTACAAGCATAATCTACTCTGTTGTCGCGCAGTGGAGGTGTCTGGGTGGGGGAGGAGGGCTGTGGGTCCCCCTAGGCCAGGGCGATATATGTAGGCTGGGCACCCCCGTAAGCCCCTGTGTCCCCAGCCACCACCCTCAGTAGTGTGCCAGTACAGCCATCCCTGGGCAGTGTCATCCATGGGTGCAGTTGTCAACTCTAGGCGTGTAGGGCATGTTCCACGGAATGCGTAGCGGACCCCAAGTGCGCAACTTAGTGCAGGGGGCATCTGTGTCTGTCATGTCAGCTAACTGTACCGGTGATCCATGTACTCAAAATCTCTTTATTTCTCTCTCCCCCCCCCTTTTTGTTTGTCTTTCTGTGCTTGTGTGCATCAGCATCATCAGGCGGAGGAGAAGTGGCATCGGGGCAGGAGGGAGCTGCATCTCACATGGCCCAGGAGGGCCATGCCACAGAGTCTGACTGGACCAGTGAGACGGAGGGCGAGGGGAGCTCCACAACGGGGACGACTGGACCCTGCAGCGACACGGACACGTCCTCGGAAGGGAGCTCCCTTGTGGGGGTGGCACCATCCGTGCCCCCCGCCATTACAGGTACAGCCGCCACCCAGCGCACCATCTCTGCCCTCCCAGCAGCCCCTCAGCGTTCGCCCCGTGCCCGCTCTGCCAGGAAGCCGGGCATCTCCTTCGCCCCAGGCACCTCAGGCCCTGCCCCTGTTACCCCCGCTGCCCTCAGTGAGGAGGTCATTGACCTCCTCCGAACGCTCATTGTTGGGCAGACTACCCTTTTGAATGCCATCCAGGGGGTGGAGAGGGAGGTTCATCGCAGCAATGCGTACCTGGAGGGCATTCATTCGGGTCAGGCTGCCCATCAGCGATCGTTCCAGGCTCTGGCCTCAGCACTGACGGCAGCCATTGTCCCTGTCTCCTGCCTCCCTCTACTAACTCCCTCCTCCCAGTCTCCTGTTCCTCTGCCTGTCCCACCCACACCATCAGACCAGCCTGCACACACCTCAACACCCAAGAGCAGCTCATCCAAACATAAGCACCACAGATCACGCAGACATTCACACAAGCAACATTCCGATGCAGACATGCCAACAGTCACTACCACCTCTGTGACCCCCACCTCCTCGTCTCCCAAATCCCTCCCTGTGACGTCTACACTCACACCTTCATTCACCTCACCATCAGCCAGTGTTTCCATCACCAGCACACCCTCCAGTACAGTCCGCACACGTGCAGTCACCACCCCCACTGCCATTTACACGTCCCCTGTGTCCTCTCCCACTGTGTCTGTCACCCCCTCTTCCACACCACACAAACGCAGCCACCCACCCACCCAACAGCCATCCACCTCACGACAGCCTCCCGCTCCTGCACCTGCACCCAAAGACAGCAAACTTGTCTCGCCTACAACCACATCCTCTCCCTCCACTCCCATACCCACTGTACCTACCACTATCCATTGTCCCAAGAAAATCTATCTCTCTACTGCTACCTTCTTTCCTGACCCTGAGCCCCCCCCTCCTTCTCGTCGGGGTAAGAAGAGCACCTCAGCCACCACCAGCCCTGCAGCCCCCTTGACAAGGGTGCAGGGGTATTGGAGCCCACCAGCCCGCAGGTCTGGATCTTCGCCCAGCAGCAAGGGGACAGCCAGCCCACCCCCTGGGAAGAGGAGCAGAAGGCGGAAGGGCCGCCGCAGGAGCCTGGGTTCTATATCCCCCCAGGACACTAGCCAGCCACCGTCAACAGCCACAGCTCCAAAGGGAGGAAAGGGCCAAAGACTCCCGACTAAGGAGGGCAAGGGCAGCAAGGCGGAGAAGTCAGGCTGCAGGCCTGCTGCCCATGGAGGACCCGTCACAGCTGCCCAGGAGGAGCCCGCAACCCCCATAGCCGCTGCCCATGGAGGACCCGTCCCAGCTGGCCAGGAGGAGCCCACCACCCCCATAGCCGCTGCCCAGGGAGGACCCAGCCCAGCTGGCCAGGAGGGCCCCACCACCCACAGCCCAGGTGGGCATTGAAGGAGCACCATCCCCGCTGCCCAGGAGGGCACCACCAGGCAATGAGCAGTTGGCCATAGAATGGCCGCCGTCTCCAGCACCGCTCCGCTGGGGACCGCCGTCTCAAGATCCGCTGAACTGGGCCCTTCAAGGCAAGAACCGCTGAACTGGGCCCCGCCGTCTCCAGCACCGCTCCGCTGGGGACCGCCGTCTCAAGAACCGCTGAACTGGGCCCTTCAAGGCAGGAACCGCTGAACTGGGCCCTTCAAGGCAGGAACCGCTGAACTGGGCCCTTCAAGGCAAGAACCGCTGAACTGGGCCCCGCCGTCTCCAGCACCGCTCCGCTGGGGACCGCCGTCTCAAGAACCGCTGAACTGGGCCCTTCCAGGCAAGAACCGCTGGCCCTTTGGCAGACGTGGCAGGGCAGGATCTGTCTCGGGCAGGGCTGCAGGATGTCCTCAGGCCAACATGCCTCCTCCAGTGGCAGTGGAGTCTGTTATGGACTGTATGGACTGTGGCTTTGCACTCCCCAGGATGGCCCAGTGGGCAGGCCACCCGCTGTATGGACTGTATGGACTGTGGCTTTGCTCTCCCCAGGATGGCCCAGTGGGCAGGCCACCCACTGTATGGACTGTATGGACTGTGGCTTTGCTCTCCCCAGGATGGCCCAGTGGGCAGGCCACCCACTGTATGGACTGTATGGACTGTGGCTTTGCTCTCCCCAGGATGGCCCAGTGGGCAGGCCACCCACTGTATGGACTGTGGCTTTGCTCTCCCCAGGATGGCCCAGTGGGCAGGCCACCCACTGTATGGACTGTATGGACTGTGGCTTTGCTCTCCCCAGGATGGCCCAGTGGGCAGGACACCCACTGTATGGACTGTATGGACTGTGGCTTTGCACTCCCCAGGATGGCCCAGTGGGCAGGCCACCCACTGTATGGACTGTATGGACTGTGGCTTTGCTCTCCCCAGGATGGCCCAGTGGGCAGGCCACCCACTGTATGGACTGTATGGACTGTGGCTTTGCACTCCCCAGGATGGGCCAGTGGTCATGGAGTCCCCTCGTGGATCTGGCGTCGTGTACTCAAGTGGCTGAGGTGCCCCCCCTTCCCTTCCCCCTGAGGTGCCTGTCCTTTTTTCTTTCTGATGCCCCTGCAGTGTTCTCTCCGTGGAGTTCTTGTTGTGGGACTGGGCCTTGCCCCTTTGCTCAGGACCCCTGTGGTCCACGGACAGTGGTTGGACTACATATAGTAGATGTATATATTTTGTACATAGTTTATTTATTTATTTGGATTACTGCTGTCCATTTTTCAATATATCTGCCCGTTTAAGATCTCTTCTTTTGGTCTTTGCATTATTTCGGAGGGGGGGGTTTGTGGGTTGTGACAGTGATCTGTGGGAATGCATTGATGTGTGTGTTGTAGTGGGTGTGGGTGGGTGGGTGTGTGCCGGTAATCTTTTCCCTCCCCTGTGTCGTAGGTGCAGTACTCACCGATGTCTTCCGCGCCGCCGGGCGTGCTCCTGGTACAGGAGCAGGTATAGGAGTGCGGGGATGACCTGTAACTCGGGTTCCATACTGCCGGAATCTCGCGTGGAGTATGTGGAGGTGAGCGTTTTCCCGTTCGTAGTCTGTTTCCGCCGTGTTTTTATCTGCGGTGCTCCCGTCCCGGAAAAGGTGGCGGATTGGTGGGTCGTGATAGGGTGGGCGGTACATTGTCTGCCGCCTGGCTGTTGGCGGTGACCGCCGCGCTGTTTGTTTGTTCCGCCGTGGCGGTCGGAGTGTTAATGCGGCGGGCTGTGTTGGCGGTTCCCGCCAGGGTCAGAATTGCATATTTTGGACCGCCGGCCTGTTGGCGGGTTGGCCGCCGCTTTATCACCGACCGCCAGGGTCAGAATGAGGGCCATAGTCTTGAACCAAATACTTAGACCAAGTATTTTTTAATTTATTCAACCAGGCGGATCTTAGGAAATCACATAACATTCTTCCTCTCAAAGCTTTGAAAGGAGCGATCCCTATGACTGAATTCAGCATGTTGCGGTATGACCATAACATAGCTCGCACAGCATCATTCACATTCTCCATCTCAAACAAAAGCTCTTCTGACACAGTCAGTAATCACTCTCATAACTCATTCTACTTGACCACTGACTAGAAGATGATACAAACTACACTTCTTGTGTTTGATCCCTGCATCATCAAAAAATGTCCTCATTTCCTCAGAAGTAAACTGTACTCCACTATCAAAAACGAAGGGCCAGATCTACAAGAAAGTGGTGCATTGCTACCGATGTGCCGCTTTCCTTGCCCCACCTAATGACACCATGGTTGCGCCGTATTTACAATATGGTGCACCATGGTGCTCGTTTCCACAATAGCGTCATCATTTATGGCGCTATTGTGGTGCTTTGCTGGATTAGCGCCATAAATGATGGTGCCAGAGCAGCAAAGCACTAGGGAGGCCCATAGGCTTCTATGGGCCCGTCACTTTAATGCCTGCTCCAAGAAGGCGTTACAAATGACAGAAAAAATGTTGCAGTGAAATTTTTATGCGGCCTCCCTGTGTGGGAACGCCCCCCTTGCATACATTATACCTGGCACAGGTATAATGTGGTGCAAGGGGTTACAAAGTGATGCAATGCTAGCATTCTGCCACTTTGTAAATATGGCGAAGGAGAATGGCCTCCTTAACGTCATGTTAGCTTAAAAAAATGCCACTAATGTTGCGCTAAGAGGCGCTAGGGCCTTGTAAATCTGGCCCTAAATCTAATGGAAAAACTTCTCTTGCAAAAACATCAGTAAGAAAAGTTACCATTGATTTAGTGTTGGGCTCTTTCACAAATTTGGCCTCCAGCCACTTAGATAAGCTATCAGTCATTACCAGAGCAAACCGTTGATCAGTCAGCAACAGATGAAAAATGCCAAGAAAATCAATATGCAACTTTTCCCAGACAGTTTTGGAAATTTCACTTCCTCCCAAAGGAGGTGTGACACATTAGAGACTCTCATTGTTCTGCACACGTGTTACACACTAGTGATTCCAGTTTTCAACGTCCCTGTCCATTACTGGCCACCAATACTTTTCGCTCAATCTCTTTTTATTAAGCATCATTCCCAAATGAACATGATGTCTAAATTCCAACAAAGTAATCCTGATATCATAAGTCGGGATGAGTTTGTCACCCCTACCATCTTCTACACTCAGTTCACTCAGAATCTTATTATAAGGTTGCACTTCCATGGGAAGACTGCCTTTCTTGGGTCGGCCCTTGGAGGACAACCCTATAACTTCATTCAAAACCACATCCAGGTCAAGTGCATCCTGCCAACTTTCTTCGTTCACAGTTTTCTCATCACAATAAAAAACTCATGTTACAAAACAATCAACATCTTGATGCTCATTGTCTTCCATATTCTCTACATCAGAATCCAGTTGTGGAAGACGAGAAAGAAAATCAGCCCGCTTGTTTCTACCATTTGAATTCATTCAACCTTAAAATGATGCTCAAACAGTTTCACACTCAATCTGATCAGTCTGGCAGTGGCTTTTATTGAATGTAAATTGGTACCCTCCAAAATTGGTACCAATGGCTTGTGGTCAGTGTGCAGTAGAAATTTGGTTTGCCAAAAAATAAGCTTTAAACTGGTCAATCACCCAAGGACAGGCAAGGATTTCTCACTCAACTACAGAGTAAAATCAGTCATGACCCTTTAGAGTATGTGAGGCAAATGATATGATGCGTTCTGAGCCACTCTTCCCTTGAGGCAACACTGCTCCTAATCCCACAGCACAAGCACCAGTCATAATACACAAGCTTTTTCCAGATGAGAACGGACTTAAAAGTGGCACAGCCACCAAGTTTTTTAAAAAGTTTGTTGTCAGTTCTGCACCCCACACACATTTCACATTCTTTTTAAAGAAGTGAATGTAGTTGTTCTCCCTTGGTAGTAAAATTCTCAATAAATTTGGCATGATACTCGCACATGCCTAAATGCACTTGAACCTGCTCACAATCAACTGACACCGGCACTTCTTCTGTAACCTTCAGCATCCCAGGATGTCGAGCAACACCCTTGCCAGAAACTACATGTCCCAAATATTCCACCTCTTGCACTTGAAACATACATTTGTCTTTCCTGCATTTCAACCCCTCGCACCTGAGTGCATTAAGAACTTCATCCAGTCTCTGGTCATGTTCTTGAATATCTTTCACAAAGATTAGTATGTCATGCTGAAATGCTAACACCTCAGAAATGCCCTTCAATACATCACACATTACTCTCTGGAACACAGCAGCAGCCAAAGCAAGTCCAAAAAGTATTCTCTGATATTGAAAAAGCACAAAATAAAATGATGGACGGAGTTGTGAATCTTTTCAAACACTCACCCGCAGTCAAAGATCTGGGTTAAATCTATTGTTATTTTGCTTGTCACGTCACCCCAGTTTGGATCCAGCCATATGAAAATCAGTCTTGACCCTGCTCCCCATGGGATCAGTTCAGCCCGAACTACCAAGCCAGGTCCTCCCTGGACCGGAAACAGGTGTCCTGGGACCGGTTTCAGGGTATTACCCCTCATCAGCCAGGCTAGCTTGAATTCACTGGTGCAGCGAATAAGGGACCCTCTCCTGGGCATACCCTAGCCACATAGGGCGCACATAGCAATATCACATATAGCAGGATCCTAACTGGGGTGACGTGGCTTCCTCATATTCATCAAGCTGTTTATCCTCATCCTCAAACACCACATTAGGCAAATGTTCAAAAATCTTTTGTCCTTCCATGCCTAGCGAATGTTCGTGCAACAATCTCTTCCTGTCATGTTTGAATTCAAACCAATCTATGGCACCCAGATAGGCATTAAAGGCTCTAAACCATTCTTTCTGTGGAATTGCTGGGTCACCATGCATTTGCAGAAAAGATGGTGATGGATTGATGGCTTGCATAGTGAGAAATGGATGAGCATTGAAGAACAAAATAAAAACCTTTCAGTATACATATTAAAAACAGCAGAATATTGTAGATCAAAAATGTTTTGCAATGCAAAAAGCACTAAACTGTCTAATATGCAATTAGTTCTCTTTGAAGAAAAAATTAAATATAAAGAGAACTTTAATAATCTATAAAACTGCAGGCAACATCTTTGAATCAAAGTCAGGCAAGATCAGGGAATTAATGCAGTGCGATGCAGGACTGACAGTTCCTCTTGAGACAAGATGGCCTCAAAAAATATCGCCAATGTGCATGCAGGTAGAACGCCAGGCACAGCAAAACAATGTAGAGGTACAGGTAGTTTCTCTTGTGACAAAAAGGCCGCCAAAGTTAATGTTGCTTGCATGCGTGCGTGCAGAGTGAGCCAGCCATCAAAAATGTGTCCAGTCGGCAATGCGACTCAAAACAAACAAAAAAAAATAACTGCAGCAGCCCAGCTCCAATAACAATTGGGGGTTGCCCAACACTCCAGTAATGGACCCCACATCATCTTGTATCAACTCTGCCTTGCCTCTGCACCGGGGTCTCATGGAATCCCTGCTGCGTAAACTAGGAGTTCAATTTTCCAGCTCATCGCCAATGTTGAAAAGTGAAAGTGAAGGCGACAATGTGAGGCTTTATTTTCTTTATTTGTATAAGTTGGTATCACAGAAAACGGGTAACTCCAATGATGCATCCATATCTAGTCTTCTCTCCGCAACTGTTGTTCTGTGGCAACTCTAGAACGCGTGTCCCAGAGCGATGTATGCTGTGCTAGGGTCTGGAAGAAAGTTTGTTCAGGTCACATAGGACGCCAGTCCTGGAGGGATCTCTGTTGTATTTGGGTCACAGAAAAGGCCTGCCCCTTTGGGATTGATACTGTGTTTCGGTCATACAGAATGCCAGTCCCTTATTGATCTATGTTGTGTTTGGATGACAGAGAAGGCCTATGGATCTATGTTGTGCTTGGGCCACAGAGAAGGTCTGTCCCTTAGGGAATCTATGTTGTGTTTGTGTCTGGATACAGTTCCTTCGGGTCACAGAAAATGCAGCGCACATAAAAAGAGGAAAAAATGAAGAGAATTAAAGATACTTTTTCTCGTTATGCCTCAACTCAGGAGGCATAGCATTTTGACACATTCCCAGGTATTCAACTAATAGTAAATCTGTGAATGCACCAAAATCCATGAGTGGATGCGTGGGAGCACCTAGCTCCACCCATGGAATGCCTCCCTGCTGAAGAGTAACGCAAGGCAGGGATTTGTGCTGCCTTGCGTTACGCCAGATTTCTCAGGCAATGCAGGACCATGCAAGGTGGCCTTGCTTGACATGATAAATCTCACTTAGGTTTTGCGTGCATGGTGCAAGGGTGATACAAAACCTTGATAAATCTGGCCCTGAGTTTGAGAGGGAAGATGCAGAAGTCAGTCATCCAGAATTGGGTATTTTGCAACCCCTGGAGCTAGAACAAAGCAATCAAGGGAGCCACCACTTTTGTGAATACTCTTGGGGCCGTCTTGAGGTCAAACAGTAGTACCCGGTACTGGAATTGCCTCTCCTTGATACAGAACCTCAGGTACTTCTGGTAATGAGGGTGAATTCGAAAGTGATGTCCTTTTAAGTCCAGAGTGCACATGAAATTAACCCTGACTACCAGAGTGATCACTGGTTGCAGGGTCTCCATCTTGAAGGGCAAAGTCTATTCAGATTTGTGGGGGGGACTTCACATCCAACACAACCCGAGAGCCGCTTCTTGATTTTTGTGCGTGAAAGACAATTGCATAGTACCCCTTCCACCTCTCCAAAGGGGGAAGCATTGACATGGGATCTTTCTGCAGAAGAGACTATGCCCTGAGATAGCGTCAGGCACATTGCTGCTTTATTGGCCAACAAGTCAGTCTCACCCCTGAATCCCTTGAGGGAGACAGAAACTCTGTCCTGTAATCCTCTCTTATTATCTGCAACACCCACTCATCAAAAGTAGATGCTTACCAATTTAGCAGAAAATGGTGAACTCTTCCTCCAACAGCAAACTGTGTGAAAGAAGGGGCAGCTCCTCCGCGAGCATCGCCCCACTGGCTATGAGCTAGCAGCATTAAAAAAAAAACAATACTTAAATATATATTTTTTTTTCTGCTGCTGGCTCAGCCAGCAGGTGCAGGGAGGGGCGGAGCTGGGCCGCGGGAGGTGGGATGAGGAATTGAGTGCACTAAGTGCGCTTGAGTGTTTGGGCGGCCTAAGACGGCTGGCCAAACACACCCGGCCAAACACACATGCACACTTTGCTTTCTCCAGCCGGCTGGAGAAACTCCACAGGCCCCAGGGTTGTGTCTGAGCAGCATTTTGAGTCACTCAGACCAATTATGTTGCTGCTTGCATGCTAGCTTGAGCAGGAAAGCAGCGCCAGGATTGCTGGGGAGCTGTTCTGGTGTCCCAGCAAATGTAGGGACACCAGAACAGGAAAGGAGGATGAGCAAGGTGGCAGGAGAGGACAGCGGTGGCGACGAATGGTAGGTCTTTTCTATTTATTTATTTACCCCTCATCCCCATTGCCCCCCCCCCTTGATATTTGGAGCAGCCACCACTTTGTGAGAGTCTATATAGTCAGGACCAAGGCTTTGTTGGACACTTGGCTTTTTAATCCCCACCTCTCTTAGGATAGAACTTCCCCTGAATTTGCTTTTGCTGATGGCAGGAAGGTTGGTGAAAAGAAGACTTCTTCAATGTCCCCTGCTTCTCCAGAGAATTCTGTTTCAAAGAGGAATGCTTCTTTTCTTTAAACAATTTACGTATCTTCTACTCCAACTCCAAACTGAGTAAATGGGCCCCTTGAAAAGGTAATCTTAACAAGAGGCTGTACAACAGACCTTCAGACCAAGATAATTTCTGGCCATATTGCAGGCCCCTCCAGACACGGCTGTGGCTCGAAGTACATCAAAGACAATGTCAGATATGTATTCTACTTGATGTTCAATATTCTGTAAAAGAGAAGAACAGTCTGAGGAATCCTGCACAACACAGAACAATTTCTTAATATCCGAAATCAAAGAATGGGAAACATAGGAGCTATAAATCCCAGCTTGAAGAGTCAATGGACACCAGAATCAATTTTCCTGAGCAGAGTCCACCTTTTTGTCTGTATCATCCTTGATAATAGTATCCTCAGTCAAGGAGCTTTTTGCCTACCAGACTGACAACAAAAGAGTCAATTGGAATAGTATCATGGAAGCTCATATGCATATCCTTAAGAGGGTACAGTTTTGCCATAAAACAAGGCAATATGACTTTATCTGAGTCTTTCCATTCCCATTTCAGGACCTCAGAATTGAAGGGATGCAAGAAGGTAAGGTTTTACCATAAAACAAGGCAATGTGATCTTATCGGGGTCCTTCCATTCCATTTGAGGACCTCATAAATGAAGGGCTGCACAAGAAAATTAAGCTCAGTAGCATTCTGAAATTGGTGCAGCAAACCAGAAGCTGAGTTTTCAGTAATCTCCTCATCTTGGAAACCCAAATTCTCCTTCATATGAGCAACCAAGTCAGGCAACACCTCTTTAAGAATATACTTTCTCCTATGCTCCTCTGAAACCTGAACCTCCACCTCCAAACCTGAGGAGTCAGGAGAGTGAGACCGCTGTGCCTTCTTCCTCATCTCTTTCACACGATCAGCTTCAATAATGTCGTCTTAGAGAGGTGCATTATACGCTCTTCCTTGATTTCAGAGTGGTGCTTCGAAGGGGAGGTGTAGGAAAGGAATCAGATGAAGCGGAAGCCACATGCTTCTGTTTATACAAATGTTTGTCCATTCCTAGACAGGACACAAAAGTAATACTCCTTGTGCACTCTCCCTGCCACTACTCACATGAAAATAACCATTATTCGAGCCTACCTGCTCTGCTGCAATGTAACTCTCCTCTTTCTTTTTGGGAAACAGCTTCCTACAGTGCATTCACAGCACCCTGAACCTCTGCGCATGCCCCCTCAGACAATCCGGAAGCACACCCGTAAGGCAGACTCACCCAGCAC
This sequence comes from Pleurodeles waltl, assembly GCF_031143425.1. Lineage (NCBI taxonomy): Eukaryota > Metazoa > Chordata > Amphibia > Caudata > Salamandridae > Pleurodeles > Pleurodeles waltl. The sequence goes on along the minus strand of NC_090443.1, from coordinate 608,734,784 downwards.
ATGAGCAGCTCCCCAGACCTCCGTGCATGTGCCTTCAGCAATCAGGATGTGTACCTGAGGCCAGAATGAGGTCAGTCGCTGCCTGCATCCAGATCCCCAGGCCTCTCCCCTTCAGCCCAGCAGACCAAGAGAATTGTCAAGGCGCTTCCTTTCCAGCCCAGCTGAAAAGGAAGAAAGGAAGGGAGGATCTTCAACTTGCCAAATGACCAAGCCTACAGGGTCCACCATCTCCTTGTCTCCATTTCATCACACGAAACCGAAAAAAGAACTAGAGGATGCTGGGTAAGTATTGCCTGTATAGGCTCCAGGTGTGGGGGAAGGGTATATACTTCTCACATTCTTCTCATTCTTTTTTATGTCTTGTGAGGTGGACTTACCCCATTAGGGATGAATGGGATGAGAACAAGGGGGCCATGAGGATAATGTCTGCCTTGTTGGTGTCAAGGTTATGTTCGTTTGTTGACAAATCTTTGTTCAGGTACACCTGCCCCATAGGGGTATATGATGTGTCATTTTTTCGTCATAAATCGTTGTTCAGGTGACAGAGAAGAGAGATCTATGTTGTGTTTGAGTCACAGATAAGGCTTGGTCAATAGTTGGGTATTTTGTGTTTGGGTGAGGATAAAGGTTTGTTCTGGTCATAAAGAATACCTGCCCTTGGAGATCTATGTTGTGTTTGGGTCTGGTTAAATCTTTGTTCAGGTTCAAGAGAATACCTTTCCATAGACATTGAAGTTATGTTTGTGTCTGGACAAATCTTTGTTTTGAGAAAGCACCTCCTCCGTATAGTTCTCCAGTGTGGTTAGAACTGAAGAAACCTTATTACAGCATTGTTCAGTTAGGCATTGTTAATGCAAAATATCTTAATTAGAAATTATTAATGAATGTTTATGTATTTTGAATAATGAAAAAGGTAGAAAATGACTAACATAGAAAAATAATGTGCACGTTTGAAATTGTGACCTCGGAGAGCGGTCACCAAGATTCCCGAATTATATTAAAAGAACAACTAACATATGTGAAATATTGAAAATGTATTAGAATAGCATAGTAATATGTCATATTGAGAGATATAACTTATGTTTTGCATTACATTGTAGAGCTTAACTTAGCCAGAGTCATGGCCTAGTTTGCCAGGCTTCGTGCAGAAGCTGAATATTAACGTTCAATGAAAAGATGCTGACAAATCAAACTAACCATGAATTGCTTATTGTTTAATAAAATTTGCTTAGCCGAAACCTTTGCATGAATGGACAGACAGGAAACAATGGAACTAGAATGTAGCAAGTAGTGTGTAAAGCGCTCTGAGTGTACTTTCCCAGGACTCGATCAATAGAGACACTGACTGGAGACATTTTCGATACCTGACGAGACGGATGATGAGGACATCATACAGTGAATCAATCAACAAACTGAGAACTGTGTAATATTAACCCCTTCGCTGCTAGGCCTTTTCCCCCTCCTGTGCCAGGCCTTTTTTTGCCTATTTGGGGCAGTTCGCGCTTAGGCCCTCATAACTTTTTGTCCACATAAGCTAACCAAGCCAAATGTGCGTCCTTTGTTTCCAACATCCTAGGGATTCTAGAGGTACCCAGACTTTGTGGGTTCCCTTGAAGGAGGCCAAAAAATTGGCCAAAATACAGTGAAAATTTCGTTTTTTTCAAAAAAATTGGAAAAAGTGGCTGCAGAAGAAGGCTTGTGGATTTCCCCCTGAAAATGGCATCAACAAAGGGTTTGCAGTGCTAAACTCAGCAGCTTCCTAGCTTTCAGGAACAGGCAGACTTGAATCAGAAAACCCAATTTTTCAACACAATTTTGGCATTTTACTGGGGCATACCCCATTTTTGCAATTTTTTGTGCTTTCAGCCTCCTTCCAGTCAGTGACAGGAATGGGCATGAAACCAATGCTGGAAACCTAACCATTTCTGAAAAGTAGACAAAATTCTGAATTCAGCAAGGGGTCATTTGTGTAGATCCTACAAGGGTTTCCTACAGAAAATAACAGCTGAAAAAGAAGAATATTGAAATTGAGGTGAAAAAAACATCAATTTTTCTCTACGTTTTACTCTGTAACTTTTCCCTGCAATGTCAGATTATGGAAAGCAATATACTGTTACGTCTGCTGGACTCCTCTGGTTGCGGGGATATATAGGGCTTGTAGGTTCATCAAGAACCCGAGGAACCCAGAGCCAATAAATGAGCTGCACCCTGCAGTGCGTTTTCATTCTATACCGGGTATACAGCAATTCATTTGCTGAAATATAAAGAGTAAAAAATTGCTATCAAGAAAACCTTTGCATTTCCAAAAAGGGCACAAGAGAAGGTGCTGAGGAGCAGTGGTTATTTGCACATCTCTGAATTCCGGGGTGACCATACTAGCATGTGAATTATAGGGAATTTCTCAAATAGATGTCTTTTTTACACACTCTCCTATATTTGGAAGGAAAAAATGTAGAGAAAGACAAGGGGCAATAGCACTTGTTTTGCTAATCTATGTTCCCCCAAGTCTCCCGATAAAAATGATACCTCACTTGTGTGGGTAGGCCTAGCGCCCGCGACAGGAAACGCCCCAAAACACAACGTGGACACATCCCATTTTTTTGAAAGAAAACAGAGGTGTTTTTTGCGAAGTGTCTACCTGTAGATTTTGGCCTCTAGCTCAGCCGGCACCTAGGGAAACCTACCAAACCTGTGCATTTCTGAAAACTAGAGACCTAGGGGAATCCAAGGAGGGGTGACTTGCGGGGCTCGGACCAGGTTCTGTTACCCAGAATCCTTTGCAAACCTCAAAATTTGGCTAAAAAAACACATGTTCCTCACATTTCTGTGGCAGAAAGTTCTGGAATCTGAGAGGAGCCACAAATTTCCTTCCACCCAGCGTTCCCCCAAGTCTCCCGATAAAAATGATACCTCACTTGTGTGGGTAGGCCTAGCGCCGGCGACAGGAAACACCCCAAAGCGCAACGTGGACACATCAAAAATTTTGGAAGAAAACAGAGGTGTTTTTTGCGAAGTGCCTACCTGTAGATTTTGCCCTCTAGCTCAGCCGGCACCTAGGGAAACCTACCAAACCTGTGCATTTCTGAAAACTAGAGACCTAGGGGAATCCAAGATGGGGTGACTTGCGGGGCTCGTACCAGGTTCTGTTACCCAGAATCCTTTGCAAACCTCAAAATTTGGCTAAAAAAACACATGTTCCTCACATTTCTGTGGCAGAAAGTTCTGGAATCTGGGAGGAGCTACGAATTTTCTGCCACCCAGCGTTCCCCCAAGTCTCCCGATAAAAATGATACCTCACTTGTGTGGGTAGGCCTAGCGCCCGCGACAGGAAACACCCCAAAGCGCAACGTGGGCACATCCAAAATTTTGGAAGAAAACAGAGGTGTTTTTTGCGAAGTGCCTACCTGTAGATTTTGGCCTCTAGCTCAGCCGGCACCTAGAGAAACCTACCAAACCTGTGCATTTCTGAAAACTAGAGACCTAGGGGAATCCAAGGAGGGGTGACTTGCGGGGCTCGGACCAGGTTCTGTTACCCAGAATCCTTTGCAAACCTCAAAATTTGGCTAAAAAAACACATGTTCCTCACATTTCTGTGGCAGAAAGTTCTGGAATCTGAGAGGAGCCACAAATTTCCTTCCACCCAGCGTTCCCCCAAGTCTCCCGATAAAAATGATACCTCACTTGTGTGGGTAGGCCTAGCGCCCGCGACAGGAAACACCCCAAAGCGCAACGTGGACACATCAAAAATTTTGGAAGAAAACAGAGGTGTTTTTTGCGAAGTGCCTACCTGTAGATTTTGGCCTCTAGCTCAGCCGGCACCTAGGGAAACCTACCAAACCTGTGCATTTCTGAAAACTAGAGACCTAGGGGAATCCAAGGAGGGGTGACTTGCGGGGCTCGGACCAGGTTCTGTTACCCAGAATCCTTTGCAAACCTCAAAATTTGGCTAAAAAAACACATGTTCCTCACATTTCTGTGGCAGAAAGTTCTGGAATCTGGGAGGAGCTACGAATTTCCTGCCACCCAGCGTTCCCCCAAGTCTCCCGATAAAAATGATACCTCACTTGTGTGGGTAGGCCTAGCGCCCGCGACAGGAAACACCCCAAAGCGCAACGTGGACACATCCAAAATTTTGGAAGAAAACAGAGGTGTTTTTTGCGAAGTGCCTACCTGTAGATTTTGGCCTCTAGCTCAGCCGGCACCTAGAGAAACCTACCAAACCTGTGCATTTCTGAAAACTAGAGACCTAGGGGAATCCAAGGAGGGGTGACTTGCGGGGCTCGGACCAGGTTCTGTTACCCAGAATCCTTTGCAAACCTCAAAATTTGGCTAAAAAAACACATGTTCCTCACATTTCTGTGGCAGAAAGTTCTGGAATCTGAGAGGAGCCACAAATTTCCTTCCACCCAGCGTTCCCCCAAGTCTCCCGATAAAAATGATACCTCACTTGTGTGGCCTAGCGCCCGCGACAGGAAACACCCCAAAGCGCAACGTGGACACATCCAAAATTTTGGAAGAAAACAGAGGTGTTTTTTGCGAAGTGCCTACCTGTAGATTTTGGCCTCTAGCTCAGCCGGCACCTAGGGAAACCTACCAAACCTGTGCATTTCTGAAAACTAGAGACCTAGGGGAATCCAAGGAGGGGTGACTTGCGGGGCTCGGACCAGGTTCTGTTACCCAGAATCCTTTGCAAACCTCAAAATTTGGCTAAAAAAACACATGTTCCTCACATTTCTGTGGCAGAAAGTTCTGGAATCTGAGAGGAGCCACAAATTTCCTTCCACCCAGCGTTCCCCTAAGTCTCCCGATAAAAATGATACCTCACTTGTGTGGGTAGGCCTAGCGCCCGCGACAGGAAACACCCCAAAGCGCAACGTGGACACATCCAAAATTTTGGAAAAAAACAGAGGTGTTTTTTGCGAAGTGCCTACCTGTAGATTTTGGCCTCTAGCTCAGCCGGCACCTAGGGACCCCTACCAAACCTGTGCATTTCTGAAAACTAGAGACCTAGGGGAATCCAAGGAGGGGTGACTTGCGGGGCTCGGACCAGGTTCTGTTACCCAGAATCCTTTGCAAACCTCAAAATTTGGCTAAAAAAACACATGTTCCTCACATTTCTGTGGCAGAAAGTTCTGGAATCTGAGAGGAGCCACAAATTTCCTTCCACCCAGCATTCCCCTAAGTCTCTCGATAAAAATGGTACCTCACTTCTGTGGGTAGACCTAGCGCCCACGAAAGGAAATGGCCCAAAACACAACGTGGACAGAACATATTTTTTCACAGAAAACAGAGGTGTTTTTTGCAAAGTGCCTACCTTTGGAGTTTGGCCTCTAGCTCAGCCGGCTCCGGGAGGGGGGGGGGGCAGAAATGCCCTAAAATAAATTTGACCCCCCAAGCCCCCCCTGCCCCTGCCCGGGAACAACCCCTGCCTACGGGGTCGCTCCCCCTGCATGACATTGGCGCCAAAAAACAAATCCCAGGTGCCTAGTGGTTTCTGCCCCCTTGGGGGCAGATTGACCTAAAATCGGCCATGGCCTAAATACAATTTGCCCCCCAGGGGAGCGACCCTTGCCTGATGGGTCGCTCCCCATCTCGAAAAAAACAAACAAACAAAAAAAAAAACACAACAAAAAAATTTGCCCTGGTGCCCTGAGGGTTCTGCCCCCCCCTGGGGGCAGTTCGGCCTAATAATAGGCCGAACCACCCCCAGGGGGGGCAGAAATGGCCTAAAATAAATTTGCCCCCCCCAGCCCCCACCCCCGCCCCCGGGAGCGACCCTTGCCTACGGGCTCGCTCCCCCTGCGTGACATTGGCGCCAAAATACAAATCCCCGGTGCCTAGTGGTTTCTGCCCCCTTGGGGGCAGATTGACCTAAAATCGGCCAATCTGCCCCCAGGGGGGCAGAAATGGCCTAAATACAATTTGCCCCCCAGGGGAGCGACCCTTGCCTGATGGGTCGCTCCCCATCTCGAAAAAAACAAACAAACAAAAAAAAAAACACAACAAAAAAATTTGCCCTGGTGCCCTGAGGGTTCTGCCCCCCCCCTGGGGGCAGTTCGACCTAATAATAGGCCGAGAAATGGCCTAAAATAAATTTGCCCCCCCAGCCCCCACCCCCGCCCCCGGGAGCGACCCTTGCCTACGGGGTCGATCCCCCTGCGTGACATTGGCGCCAAAAAACAAATCCCAGGTGCCTAGTGGTTTCTGCCCCCTTGGGGGCAGATTGACCTAAAATCGGCCAATCTGCCCCAAGGGGGGCAGAAATGGCCTAAATACAATTTGCCCCCCAGGGGAGCGACCCTTGCCTGATGGGTCGCTCCCCATCTCGAAAAAAACAAACAAACAAAAAAAAAACACAACAAAAAAATTTGCCCTGGTGCCCTGAGGGTTCTGCCCCCCCCCTGGGGGCAGTTCGGCCTAATAATAGGCCGAACTGCCCCCAGGGGGGGCAGAAATGGCCTAAAATAAATTTGCCCCCCCCAGCCCCCACCCCCACCCCCGGGACGACCCTTGCCTACGGGGTCGCTCCCCCTGCGTGACATTGGCGCCAAAAAACAAATCCCCGGTGCCTAGTGGTTTCTGCCCCCTTGGGGGCAGATTGACCTAAAATCGGCCAATCTGCCCCCGGGGGGGGCAGAAATGGCCTAAATACAATTTGCCCCCCAAGGGGAGCGACCCTTGCCTGATGGGTCGCTCCCCATCTCTAAAAAAACAAAAAAAAGAAGAAAAAAAAATTGGCCCTGGCGCCTAGAGGTTTCTGCCCCCCCCCCGGGGGCAGATCGGCCTAATATTAGGCCGATCTGGCCCGGGGGGGGCAGAAATGGCCTAAAATAAATTTGCCCCCCCAACCCAACCCCCCCCCCCAGGAGCGACCCTTGCCTACGGGGTCGCTCCCCCTGCGTGACATTGGCGCCAAAAAACAAATCCCCGGTGCCTAGTGGTTTCTGCCCTCTTGGGGGCAGATTGACCTAAAATCGGCCAATCTGCCCCCAGGGGGGGCAGAAATGGCCTAAAATAAATTTGCCCCCCCCAGCCCCCACCCCAGTGCCCACCCCCGCCGCCGGGAGCGACCCTTGCCTACGGGGTCGCTCCCCCTGCGTGACATTGGCGCCAAAAAACAAATCCCAGACGCCTAGTGGTTTCTGCCCCCTTGGGGGCAGATTGACCTAAAATCAGCCAATCTGCCCCCAGGGGGGCAGAAATGGCCTAAATACAATTTGCCCCCCAGGGGGGCGACCCTTGCCTGATGGGTCGCTCCCCATCTCGAAAAAAACAAACAAACAAAAAAAAAAACACAACAAAAAAATTTGCCCTGGTGCCCTGAGGGTTCTGCCCCCCCCCCCCCCCCCGGGGGCAGTTCGGCCTAATAATAGGCCGAACTGTCCCCAGGGGGGGCAGAAATGGCCTAAAATAAATTTGCCCCCCCAGCCCCCACCCCCGCCCCCGGGAGCGACCCTTGCCTACGGGGTCGCTCCCCCTGCGTGACATTGGCGCCAAAAAACAAATCCCCGGTGCCTAGTGGTTTCTGCCCCCTTGGGGGCAGATTGACCTAAAATCGGCCAATCTGCCCCCAGGGGGGCAGAAATGGTCTAAATACAATTTGCCCCCCAGGGGAGCGACCATTGCCTGATGGGTCGCTCCCCATCTCTAAAAAAAGAAACAAAAAAAAAAAAAAAAACACAAAAAAAAATTGCCCTGGCGCCTAGAGGGTTCTGCCCCCCCCCTGGGGGCAGTTCGGCCCAATAATAGGCCAAACTGCCCCCAGGGGGGGCAGAAATGGCCTAAAATAAATTGACCTCCCCCCCAGGGAGCGACCCTTGCCTAAGGGGTCACTCTCTTTGCGTGAAATTCACGCAAAGAAAAAACTCCCTGGGGTCTAGTGGTTTCTACCCCCCTTGGGGGCAGATTGGCCTCATCAAATATAATAAAATTTTCCCCCAAGGGGAGCGACCCTTGCCTAAGGGGTCGCTCCCCACCAAAAAAAAAAGAAATGAAACATAAAAAAAAGAAAAAAAAAAAATGGTCCCTGGTGCCTAGAGGTTTCTGCCCCCAGGGGGGGCAGAAAAGGCCTTCTCAAAAAAATGCCCCCCCTGGGAGCGACCCTTGCCCAAGGGGTCTCTCCCTTTTGTCAGTTTCAATAGAAAAAAAAAAAATCCCTGGTGTCTAGTGGGGTTTCAAAAGCCGGATTGCAAGCAATCCGGCTTTTGAAACCCTTGAAGGGACTTCAAAGGGAAGGAAATACTTTTCCTTCCCTTTGAAGCCCCTCCGGGCCTCCCAAGTGATTGAAAAAGAAATGCTTTTGCATTTCTTTTTCAATCGCGCTGGAAGCAGAGCTTCCAGCGCGACTAGGGAGGCCCCTGTGACAAATCAGCACGCGCTCGCGCGCTGACGTCACAGGGGGGGGTGGGGGGGGTCGGGGGTGGAAGGGGAAGGCCTTCCCCTTCCATCCCGATTTGGGGGGGGGGGGAAGGGGGGTGCATGGGGGGCGTGCTAGAGCGCCCCCAAGTTCCCCTGTGCCATGGACGAGATGATCTCGTCCAAGGCACAGGGGAACTGTAGCCTTGGACGAGATCATCTCGTCCAAGGCACAGAACCGGTTAAAATTCAGAGATTTGAATTATGAAAATTATTGGACAAAGTAAAATCATGTGATTAATTGACTAATCAGGAATTGGGGGATAGTCTGGGTGAATTTGGATATAACAGCGTGACAGAGGGAAGAGAGCTCAGGTGCAGATGTTAGGGGAAGAGACCTTATTCCGAAAATAATGCGATATTGAGGGAGAAGAGACATGATTCTGTCATTGGGCTCATGCTCTTGAGAGCCTGATGTGATGCTGATCGATTGATGACCTGAGGATGAAGACTGACTTTGTTGCTGATCCATACCGAGGATAGGTAGATATGGCAATGTGACTGAATTAATTTTTGTGCCTTTTCTTTCTAGGTACCAACTGCGCTGTCTAATAGTTTTCTCTTAGCTAGATGTTTTTCCAAATTCATGTTCTTCACATGAAGTCCTTCATGCTGATACTAATCTGGGTTAGATGAGGTTTTACTCTATGACATTGACAACCATAGAGACAGAACTCCGTGATTCTGTGTGGCGGTGTTCTGGTGACGGGGAGCTGGTGGTGGAGCAGCCCCCATGGATCCTGTCCCCTTCCGGAGGATCAACAGACAGGGTAAGTTGATCGTGCGTTAGGGGGGGGGGGTGGTGTTGTGTGTTGTGTGCTTGCATGGGGGTGTGCGTGTGAGTATGTAGAGGAGGTGTGTGAGTGTGTGTATGCATGCAGGGGTGTGTTGTATGTATGGGAAATGTGTGCAGGTCGGTCTGTGTGCATGTCTGTTTGTATATGTGTTGTTGTAGTGTATGTGTGCGTGTAGGGGTGTGTGTCTGTGAATGTTGGGGGTAGGAGTGGTGAGGGGGTGTGTGTCTGTGCATGTTGGGGGTAGGGGCGGGGAGAGGGGTCCTGCCACCTTTGGGGGGTTGCATGGGGGTGGGGGGCTGGGGGGAGGACTTGGGGTGGGGGAGACCCCTATCAGTGCCAGGGAAGGAATTCCCTGGCACTGATAGTGCCTACCACCATGGATTTCGTGGCGGTTCCAAACCACCCGAAATCCATGGCGGTATGCAGGGTCCTGATACCGCCGGCGGACTGGTGACGGCCGCTGGGCTGGAGACTGAAGTCTTAATTCAGTTTTATTTTCCGCCGGCCTGTTGGCGGTTTTACCGCCACTTCTCCCCCATTCTCCAGGGTCATAATGAGGGACACAATAAGTTGCGGTTATTCAGTCTGGAGGGTCATGGGGTATTATGTTCTTGATTCATTGCTGATGATTACTAATGTTTATTAAGTTGTGTATTAGTCATTAGTGTACCAGCCATTAGCCTAGCTAGGATACTCCATGCAAATCAAAAGGTTCATCGACCTATACGCATCCCCTTGTAAGTTTACTTACTAAGGACCAGGCGCGCTAACAGCATGAACAAAATGTCACACCTGTGACACACTCTTTGTTTGATGGTAGTTGTTTAAAGTGTTACAGTGTAGGCTTACACACTTTAAGACACAAGCACCAGCATCGTAAGTTAATTCTCCTTTCTTAATTACCGCATGTTAACAGATATGCATGGTAGAGGATCCTGCGAACCGGAAACAAGAAATCACGTGGATTCTTTAACCAATGACTGTGTTTAGCCCCTAATCTAGAGTGTCTGGTATTGTTTATAGACAATTAACAGGAAGATGTCATATACAAACATATTCCCATGTTCTTTTTTTCAACCACAAGAATCATATTTGGAAGAAATTTGACTCATCCCAAAGTTATTGAAGGAGGGCCCAAAATAGCGTTTTTCACAAAGAACCCTTTCGATAATTATTTTCTACTGCTGCAACAAAAATGGCTAGCAAATTTCACGCTAAGGTGAGTAAAATTACACATTTCACTCTGTTCCGGCCTTACTTACTTATCTTTGAAGAAGTCCAGCCATTTTTTTGTAAAAGCCTGCAAAAGGTACTCAAAAAGGGAAGTTTTGAACATATTTTGCCAATCCAGTTTTTACCAGCTCATTTTCTTTTAACATAGCATTGCCAAGACAGAAACCAAACAACGCTAAAAACCTAAGAACCACTTAAACAGCCTTAGCTGAAAAAATGGTACTCGTATGTGCTGAAAGAGAACAAGAAAAACATAGGCTGTATACCCCACAGAGCCCCTTTAGATCAATGTAAGAAAAACAAGACTACAACACCCAGAATGCATTAGGCTACCACACAGTACTCCAGGACTGGGAGCAGTGTCTATAATGACTTCGAGGTAGGTGTTCACTCTAGGTCCTCCAGTGCCACAATCACACTAGGATCTCATGATAACCACTCACTATGTAAATGATCGCCGTTAGAATTCACTGCATGACTCTATCTCATGAGGGAATTCTGAATATCTGTAAGCTCTTCTGCCCTTGTGGTCCAGTGTTGAGCAGCTAGGCTATAGTTTATTTTATTGTCTACAGCTGTAAGCATTCTACAATAATTTCCTAGTGAGTCTCCTTCAAAATTCTTTGCCCCCATTGGATACACACTCCCACCTTAACCTATCACCACCATGTGGATTGGCTATCAGCAGGATAGCAGGCTCCTTTATAAGCTGCTTACACTAGAATTCCAAGTAGCCCATCTGGAAACTAGGAAACACCACCCAGAATCTTCAGGTTCAGTACTTTGTACCTTCTACCACCCCCACTGAAACCTACAGTTAACTTATATATTGACTTATATCTGTCAGAGTCCACATTCTATTAGTTTAAAGCAACTGTAGATTGCCATCTTCAATTACTTGACGGGGAGTAACTATTTACCTTCACTGACCGAAAGCTGGACTTGTCCCGCCTACACTCATGACCAAAGAAAATTGCAACGGAGGAAGAATACAATGGCCTAGCGAATGGAGACTTGGGAGGTGTTAAATACAAATGATGGCCACTTTAGACACTGTATCAAGAAGGTGAAAACCTCATCTGCTGCCATAGACTCTAACTAGGAAACAAATGGATTCCAGTGTGCCTGTGATTGAAACATCTCTGTGTGCTCTGGACAATAAAGTGTGACACTTGCAGGGAAGGCTAATAGCATCAGGAGTGACATTCAGGAACATAAGGCATCCCAGAGCTTAACTTCAACCTCATGTGCATGCTGCAGACAAGATAGGAAGTGGTGGACAATAAGAGGAGATGTGTGAGCCTCTGAGTCTTGTGCTTCCCCTCAGTGGCTCTTGAGAAACTGATCACAAAAAGATGCTAAAAGCTTTTTTCGTGGAACCCCTAGTGCCACCAGATGAGGTAAGTTCATGCATGGTAGGAAAGGCGTATGTGCTTCCATCAAGAAGCTGTTGCTCCTCAGCTGCCCCAGAAGAGGAGAGTCTTATGCTACTTTTGGTTTGATCAGGAACCATATATTGCTACACTTTGAAAGTTGGCTTAGTTGGAGAGGGTCTTTCAGATGGAAGAAAGCACAGTACATCTCTTTCCAGAATACACCTTCCAAATTGGAATAGTGGGTGCAGTGCACTATAAGGAGAGCATTAGCTTGAGTAAATGCTGGTTGTGGTGTAATGATCGTTAATTAGATTATGTACTTTCCTTTTACATCTCCTGTTTCTCCATCCCTTACTCTTGTGAGTTTCCCTTCTACTCCTGTTCATTGTTCCGAGTTTTCCATTCTTCCTTTCGTGCCTCTCTTTTCTCATGAGAGTACAAGGCTGTTCAACTCATAGGTAGAGTATTTTGTTAATCTTAAAAGCAGTTGAGTTCTATAATTTTCTGGCTTTATATGAGAAGAATTCTGTCAGGGCTGTTTTGATTTTTCACATAGATGTTACTTTGGTTTTCACTGACTCAAGCTTGTCCCATTTCAGTGTTTATACTAATAAAAATCATCTAAAATTAAAAGTGGACTCATGAACAAACAGAGTCAGTATCTAAACAGCTGATAAGGGCCAAACAAGATAACCTCTGTCTTAGCACAAATGCTCTCAACATAGCTATAGTCTAGCCACCTGGTCACTTCCTTAGTGGCTTTACAAATGGTGCTCATTCGACCTCCTTGTTCCTAGATAGATTTATGTACTGTTACTGCCAATAAATCATCTACTTCGGTCTCACCCCTGTTCAGACAGCTCGATTGGTAGTTATTCACCGTCTACACTTATTTTGTGAAACCTTGCAGCTATTCAGCCATCATGTTATCAAACACATTTAATGTATATTGAGGTCCTTAAAGGGAAAGTACTTGTAAAGGCCACTGGGCACAGAACGGCTTTCTTTAGCAATGGGCTTCCACATGGCTAGGATCAAGCATGTGGGTGCACCTAAATCTTTGATGGTCTGCCTGCTGCTGCTGATTACGATGAGACATGGACACCGTGGACATGGTGCATTAAAACCCTCTCTACCCTTCATCATAGGCCAGAGAATGGGTGACCAAGAAACCACTGCTACAAGAGCAGGTGACCTGAGTGGTGACTATGCCTAGCACAGACTCTGTCCATGCAAGGCTTTGTATTTTCTTCTTTCTGAGTTTGACCCTACTGCAGTTGTAGTCACCCACAGCCGTGTGAGCTTGTCACCAAGCCAGATTTAGGGAGATCTGGGCGGCCAAAGGTAACACCTTTTGTGCATGTGGGATCTCACTGATCTCTCTGTGTCATACTGTAGCCTCCTCTTTTCTCCATCCACCCAGTTAGGTTAGTCTTCTACCTCCCCACTCTCTCCCAAACCTCTTACTAAGGAGCCACTGAGACGGTGTTTCTAGCGCCTCCAGTTAACATGATATTCACATGTTACACAGCAGACACCATTAATGCTAAATCCACAGGGCCAGCTCACATTTGTGGATACAGTGAACTCACTTTCAGAATGTCTTTACACTTTCCCTTTGCCATGAAGGTAATTATGAACACTATGTTAGTGACAGTGATTTTGAACATTATATGTTGGATAAAGCCTAATTTTTTTAATTCCAATTTGTTTTGTAAGTATATTTATATATTTTTAGATATTATTGAAGTCTTATTTAATTTATGTCTTTATAGTGCTTTGTCACACTAAGGCATATGTTCATTTAACAGGAATTCAAAATGCCTATGAAGAGAAAAATACATGAAAAGGCAGTGGAAACTTTAAAGGGTCAAATAAGAACATAACAGTACACATTGGAGATGGTGCGCCAGGTTGGTTGTGTGAGTTCTGGCTTCTGCACTGAGGAGGGACCTATTTTGAGATTCAGAAAGGTTTAATGCAGATGTCAGAGTAAAGATGATCTGCTTCTCAGACCTCTTTGGCTTCCTGAGATGTTAAGTAGACCAGCCAAGTCTGGAAATTGGTTTAGATGGAATACTTTGTATGTGACATACCAGTTTGTATATTAGATACCTTGCATGGATGTGTGACCAGTGCAGTTCTTTGATTACGGGTGTGGCAATATCAAATTTGCATGTGAGAGACTAGAGACCACAGTGCAGTGAAGAGCTGCTGTAATGGGGCCTGTGTTGATTAAAGAATACCAGCCAATGCTGTGTTTCTAGAGTAACTCATTAAAGAAACTGTGTGTGGGTGGGGTAGTTCTGTGGGGCAGAGCAAACACTTATTTGATGATTCATTTTTATGTTTATGTGATGTATGAGAGATAAACAGGACCCAAGCGGGAATGCCAGCTAATTCACTGAGGATGCTAGAAATGGGTCAACGCCATCCCTGTTAGGCATGTCAACCAGACAGACATTAATCAAATTAGTTTCTTTATTTGTGTGAAAGAGAAAAGTATTCAATTTTGGTGGTGTTTAGCATCAGATTATTGTCAAACATCTACAGTTTGTTTGATTAAATTATGGCAGAGGGTGCAATGGAGAGGTTTTGATGTAGAGTTGTGTATCATCTGTAAAATGGGGGATGGACACCTCTCACCTAAGCACCAGACTCAGGGGCTCCAGATAGAAAGTAAAAAGGTTCTGTCTGAGGTGTGTTCCCCAGTCTTATTAGTATGATGGTGAATGAATAGAAATTAAGCCAAAAATGTCAGAACCTTGTCACATATTCACATGCGGTGTTCCTGATCAACTGTATTGAAGTCCATAAGGATGTCTTGTAAAACAAGGAAGCAGTGATCTTTATCTTCCATTGTGCTGTACATATAGTCTAGGCTTTATTGCTGTTGTTTTTGGTCAAAATCCTGAGAGGAAACATGATTAATATTTTGCCAGCCGGTGACATTTGAGAATGCAGATTGCCAATTGGTTGGTGAAGGGTCTCTCAATGGTTTTGTCTAATCAATGTGTGTTGGTGATCGGTCTAAATTTACAAGAGAGTGTTAGGGTCTAGGATGAACCCTTGCTAGACAGTCAGATCATGCTGGAGAGTCAGAGACTTAACATGTCAGTGTTTTGTCGCAGACCAAATATCTACCGTGCTAATAATTGTAGAACTCCCGATCTCTCAACTTTGATAGTGACTGGTTGTCCATGCCACTGCAAGGGGAAAAGACAAATGTATTCTATAAAATCAGCAGAGCCTTTTGCTGCCATTGTAAGTAAAAAATCCTACACCACACACATGATGATTCTGTTTAGCTGAGGATCAATATTTAATTGAAACACATAGCATGCCATTCAGTACATCCCACCCAATCAATAGCTGGCGCATATTGTTGGTGTTTATCACATGCAGTCACTAATTCAATATTTGTTACTTTTCACAAAAGAAAATGCCTCACTAAATCCAGCAGAAGGTGAAGAAATCGCTGCAGGACACACACTGGACCCTATCTTCAAAACAAGCGACAGCATCAAATACAACTCCATCACAACGCTCACATGGACGATCATTCCATCATCCACTTTCAAATTAACACACCTCAAGTCAACACACCTACCAGGTTCAACATTCCAAAGTGCAATTGGGGCAAAATCACAGAAATAGACTGGCTCAGTGCCCTCAGGATGAATCAACCTAACCCCACAGAAAGCTTCAACAAGGACATCAACAAAATAATCAAAAACTGTGTAGATTCCCTCGCAACCATCAAATCCAACAAGCATAGTAGAATAAACAAGCAGGCTAGTTGGTACTCAGAAGACCTGTGAGACACCAAACGAGATGGTAAACAGTAAGAAAGGAAATGGAGAGCCAGCCACAACATCACTGACGGAACTACCTACAAAGCTGCATGCAAATGCTATCACCAGCAAATAAGAGGCACCAAGAAAAAAGCAGTAGTAGACTGCATCAAAGGAAGCTCCAACTGCTGCAAGGAGATCTTCTTGAACGTTAAGGACTTTACCTCGCCTTCAACGACTGTCAACAAAAATTGCTGCCTCCCAACAACTCTATGACTATCTATCCAACTCTTTCTACTTCAAAATCACAACCATCTACAGCAACCTTGCACACTAGCTCAAATCCAGAGAGTTCATCGCTAACCTACCACAACCAACCAAGAAGGCCACCTGACTGAATAGAGAACCCTCACCAAAAACAACACAACAGCAATCATGCAGACCATCAACTCAGGCGGCCCCACCACATCTACAATCTGGAAACATCACCAATGAGCACCACCTTGATCCACTTCATCAAAACTTCCATCACATCTGCCACTTTCCCTGATAAATGGAAACATACAGAAATCAATGCCCTCCTCAAGAAGCCCACAGTTGACCTGAATCAACTGAGCAACTTCTGACCCAGTTCCCTGCTCCTCTATCCAGTCAAAGTGATTGAGAAGGTCATCAACAAGCATTCACAACCCACCTCGAACTTCACCGTCTTTTAGACAACACTCAATCAGGATTCAGAAAAAAACACAGCACCAAAACTGCACTCCTCGTGGACTCCGATGACATTTGAATCATCCTGGACCAAGAAGAAACAATGGGCCTCAGCCTGATCGACCTGTCAGTGGCCTTCAACACTGTCTCCCATAACCGCTTCATCAGACGACTTCACAAGATTGGCAAATCAATCAGTCAATCAAACAAGATTTGTATAGCACAGCTAACCACCCATGAGGGTGTCCAGGCACGGAGGATCTTGCTGCGGTGGCTCAGTCACACAGGCAGTTCTTCAGTCCTTTTCTGAATTCCAGTAAAGAGGGTGATGTCCAGAGGTGAAGAGGGAGGTCATTCCAGGCCCTGCCCGCAAGGTAGGAGAAGGAATGACCATGGCTGTAACTTCGAAGTTTGCGTGTAAGCGAGGTGAAGCAAGGTGGAGCGCAAGTGTCTGGAGAGGGGGTGGAACTTCAGGCGGTGGTTGATATATGCTGGCCCTTAGTTGTGGATCTGCTCTGAAATGGATCTGTTCCACCATCACAGGAAGAACCAAAAGGGTCAGGCTGCGATACTTCAGATCAGAGACCAAGAAAGTGATATGCAGAGTCTTACCGGGATTGTCCCTCAGTCCCATCCTTTTCAACATATACATGGCACTGCTCGCCAACGTCATCTGATCACAAGACATCACCTTTATCTCCTACACCAATGACACCCAACTCATCCCCCCCCTCCCTAAAGGACAAGACAACCACCACCAGAACCAACTGCAAGACCATTGTGGCAGACTGGATGCGAACCAACTGCTTCAAGCTCAACTACAACAAGACAGAAGTATTGGTCATTGGCAACAAGACCTTCCCATGGGACTTCACCTTGTGGCTGACAGGGCTGGGACCAACACCCAAACCTACAGACAACACAAGAAATCTAGGGATCATCCTAGAAGAGAAGTTCAACATGACAGCTCAAAACAATTAAATGTGCACCTTCTGCATCCTACGCATGCTCAGAAAAATCTTCAAAGGGTTGCCTCAGAACACCAGGCGGACCATCACACAAGTGTACTCTTCATCAGCAGGCTGAACTAAGGCAACACTCTCTATGCCGGAATTTCCAAACAACTCCTACACAGACTCCAAACCACCCAGACTCATACTTTACCTCCCATGCTGCACCCAGATCACACCCCACCTCAGAAAGCTTCACTAGCTCCCTGTTCACAAGCATAGCCCATTCAAACTTCTCACACCCTTACAAAGCCCTGCACAACTACTCTTTCCCTGCAGCCACAAAAGCGAAATTGGAGGTAGCTCATTTTGCATCACACCAAAGACATGGAATGACCTCCCTAAACATATCGGAGCCTTCTCACTTCTTGAGTTATGCAAAAAGCTGAAGACCTGGTTCTTCCTATCCCTTGGAGACCACACACCTACATACCTGCCCAAGTGCCTAGATAACCACTCAGTAATTAGTGCACTATACAAATCAACATAACATAACAGCATAACAACATAACATAACATCGCATTAACATAACATAACATCACATCACATAATAGATCAAATCACATAACATCACATCACGTAAAATCACATCACATAACATCACATAACATCACACCACATCACATAACATCAAATCACATATACTAACATAACATCACATAACATTGCATCACGTAACATCACATCGTGTCACATAACATCACATAACATAACATCACATATAGCATAACATCACGTCGCATAACATCATGTCACATAACATCACATCACATAACATCACATAACTTCACATCACGTCACATAACATCACATCACATAACATAACATAATATCACATAACATCACATACCATAACATAACATCATATCACATAACCTCACATCACTTCCAGGAGCCCAAGGAAGCTCATTGTTCCATGCAATTTGCCCAGGCTGGTGATGGGCACTGATTACACTCCATTTACTAATCTATCAGGCTCAGGTCTCTCTCACTAGAGTTATCCATTAGGGGACAGACAAAGCCATGATATAAAGTGCAATTGTTAAGCCAGTCCCTATATTTTATCCCATATAAAGCACTACTGTCAATGACACTGGTCATATAAGTTCCCTCATTCTCCTGCACTCGTGTAGGAAGCTGGCTCTATATATAGTGGACCAAAATGAGGTACACTTTGCAAAGAGTCCAAGCAATCCCCAGAGGTATCACAGAGGCACAAGTGACACCCCAAATCCTCTCTTTTTGGGTAGTGGGGTCGAGCAGTTAGGCATATCAGAGGCTAGTGCTAAGAATGTAAGGTACTCACTCAAACAGTAAGTGAGACACACACTCAATAAAGAAATCCGACACCAGTTTATAAAAATCACACATACTTTTAAATAAATTTAGATTACAAGATCACCGGAATCAGTTGAGTACTTTTACAGTTTTTGAAAGTCAACAGTGCAATGTTTGGGTGATGTAGTGTTATCCCATGGGGAAAAACATGTACTGCGCTCAGGCACTTTACAGCGACTTACGTGACTGTCCTCCAGGACTTAAGCGGAGTATGAGGCAGGATCAAAGGTCACACCAACAGGTCACCTCAGGAGGCTCTGCTACAGCGTCCGGTGTCCTATTCACTTTAATGGAAAACGGTCCGGATAGAAAGTTGCTGCAGGTTCGGACTGAAAGACTAGCCAGGGGAACCGACAGGGAGGCTCAACCCTTGTGGTACTCAGGCATCTGGGGACACCTGCGGTCCACTCCACCTCGGGCTGTGGGGCATGGGTGCAGTGGTGTCTTCCAGCATCTGGTCCGGTGCTAGAGATCCTCACGGTTGCAGGAGGGCCCACAGAAACAGTCTTCAGGTGATGTCCAGGGTCGGGTTTTTGGTGGTCCCGGTTCTCTACGTTCTTTCTTTGGTACCTCCGGATGCAGGGGAGAAGCTCCTCTAATCTAAGTGAGTTCTTCTTGGCAATTTCCAAAGCACTGGCGGCTCTCCCAGTTTCTTGAAGGCTGAAGTGGCAGGACAGGTCAGTTGCTCCTCGAGAGTCGGGTGCAGCAGGCAGGCTGGCAGCGTTGGCGTCAAGTAAGTTGTGCTCTCCGGTTCGTGGGATCAGCAGGCCTTTTGCCCACTCTTTCTTTTGTGTCCAGCAAAGATCTGTCTTCCTGGTATCAGGGGGTCCCCTAAATACTCAATTTAGGGGTGTGAAGGGTAGCAGCCAATGGGCTACTTAACTTTGGGGTCACTATCCCCCCTAGATGGCCACTTCCTGTGGGTAGTGGGCATCACCCTGACCAAAGGTCCTAAATTCAACCACACACAAGATGCCTGAATTTCATGGTGGTGTCCACTTCGGGCTGGCACACCTAGGAGTGGGCCCAGCCTAGAAATGTGACATGCCTCCTGCAAAAGCTAATTTTAATACCTGACCAGATGCCGGGTGGGCCCTGGGGCAGGGAGATTGGCATCTTCCTCTGAGGAAGGCCAGATCTGCATACTGAAGGTGGTGGGCTTCTTTGACGCTTCCTTCCTTGGAATGCAGATCACCCTGTGAGGAGGGGTATTCCACAACCAAGCCTGGATTTACATTTTATTCTGACCTCCATAGAGCAAAGGCTCTCACCCTGGGGGGCAGATTCTCATCTGTTGGTGGCAGACTGGCCAGAACTGGTCAGTGAGCTCATCAGCAGTTGGTAGCTTTTCATGGGGCACCTCTAAGGTGTCCTTTGGGTGCATGTATTAACAAATCTGTCACTGCAATCAGTGAGGGTTTCTTTATACGAGATGTCTGATATCAAACATCCTTATTTTTAGTAGTCATCATGTAGCTGGGGAACTTGTATTGACCAGTGTCCAGCACATGTATTTAAAATGGCTTCCCTGCACACTTACTGTGTCTAAAAATTGACAAAGACATAGCAGGGGATATTCCCACACGTGTAATATAATGCACCCTGCCTTAGGGCTGTAATGCCTGCTGTAGGGGTGACTAACAAGTATTACAGGTAGTGTTTTAGGGGACATGTGTGCCATGTTGTGTTTTTACTTTTTGGGAAAACCTTGTCACACAGCCTGCAATGGCAGTCGACATAAGGTTGGTTCTGGGACCCTTAGAGTGGCACAAGTTGTGCTTCTGCTCTTAGGGGCCACTCTTCAGTACCCATGCCCTAGGTAAAGTAATACCAATTACTAGGGACTTACAGAAGTTCTAAAGGGCCTGGTCACTAGGGGATCAAGTAACTAGGAACCAGATGTATCAAAATCACATTTTGCATTCCCTAAATAGCAAATATCAAGAAATCGCTATTTAGGGAATGCAAAATGTTATGTAACAAAATAGCAATTCCTATTAGAGATTCCTACAAAATCGCAATCGCTATGAGGGAATTGCGATTAGGTATTGCAACTCTATTCATTCCTATGGGCCTGAAGGCCCTTGGCACCCTTGGTTTTGCATTTCCGAATTTGTGATTTCCTATTAGGAATTTGCAAATTAGTAAATGCAAAACAAAGGGCTCCGAGGGCCTAAGGCTCCCTTTGATGCACCCCCCCCCAAACACTTGTGCACATGCAAAGCACACACATTCCCTAAGGGCATGTGGGCACTATATGGCAATTTAAAAAATGCATTTGAATGCATTTAAAAAAAATTGCATGCTTACCATCAACTGGGGTTGCTTTACCCCTTCGCTGCCAGGCCTTTTCCCCCTCAGGTGCCAAGCCTTTTTTTGGCTGTTTGGGGCAGTTCGCGCTTAGGCCCTCATAATTTTTTGTCCACATAAGCTACCCACACCAAATTTATGTCTTTATTTTCCAACATCCTAGAGATTCTAGAGGTACCCAGACTTTGTGGGTTCCCCTGGAGGAGACCAAGAAATTAGCCAAGATACAGCAAAAATGTCGTTTTTTTTAATAAAATGGGGAAAAAGGGCTCCAGAAGAAGGATTGTGGTTTTTCCCTGAAAGTGGCATCAACACAGAGTTTGCTGTGTTAAAATCACCAGCTTCCCAGCTTTCAGGAACAGGCATACTTGAATCAGAAAACTTAATTTTTCAACACAATTTTGGCATTTTACTGGGACATACCCCACTTTTACTATTTTGTGTGCTTTCAGCCTCCTTCCAGTTTGTGACAGACATGGGTATGAAACCAATGCTGGATCCCAGAAAGCTAAACATTTCTGAAACGTAGACAAAAACCTGAATTCAGCAAGGGGTAATTTGTGTAGATCCTACAAGGTTTTCCTAAAGAAAATAACAGCCGAAATAAAAACATATTGAAATTGAGGTAAAAAAACAGCAATTTGTCTCCATGTTTTACTCTGTAACTTTTTCCTGCAATGTCATATTTTTTAAAGCAATATACTGTTATGTCTACTTGACTCTTCTGGTTGCGGGGATATATAGGGATGGTAGGTTCAGCAAGAACCCTAGGTACCCAGAGCCAATAAATGAGCTGCACCTTGCAATGGGTTTTCATTCTATACCGGGTATACAGCAATTCATTTGCTGAAATATAAAGAGTGAAAAATAGGTATCAAGAAAACCTTTGTATTTCCAAAATGGGCGCAAGATAAGGTGTTGAGAAGCAGTAGTTATTTGCACATCTCTGAATTCCGGGGGGTCCATACTAGCATGTGAATTACAGGGCATTTCTAAAATAGACATCTTTTTTACACACTTTCTTACATTTGGAAGGAAAAAATGTAGAGAAAGACAAGGGGCAATAACACTTGTTTTGCTATTCTGTGTTCCCGAAAGTCTCCCAATAAAAATGGCACCTCACTTGCGTGGGTAGGCTTAATGCGCGTGGCAGGAAACTCAACATGGACACATCACATTTTTACCTTGAAATCTGACATGTTTTTTGCAAAGTCCCTAGCTGCAGATTTTGGCCTCTAGCTCAGCCAGCACCTAGGGAAATCTACCAAACCTGTGCATTTTTGAAAACTAGACACTTCACTGGGAATCCAGGATGGGGTGACTTGTGGGGCTCTCACCAGGTTGTGGTACCCAGAATCCTTTGCAAACCTCAAACTTTGGCTAAAAAAACACTTTTTCCTCACATTTTTGTGACAGAAAGTTCTGGAATCTGAGAGGAGCCACACATTTCTTTCCGCCCAGCATTTCCCCAAGTCTTCCGATAAAAATGGTACCTCACTTATGTGGGTCGGTCTGGCACCCGCAACAGGAAATGCCCCAAAACACAACGTGGACACATCACATTTTCCCAAAGAAAACAGAGCTGTTTTTTGGAAAGTGCCTAGCTGTGGATTTTGCCCTCTAGCTCAGTCGGCACCTAAGGAAACCTACCAAATATGTGTATTTTTTAAAACTAGGCACCTAGGGGAATCCATGATGGGGTGACTTGTGGGGCTCTCACCAGGTTCTGTTACCCAGAAACCTTTGCAAACCTCAAAGTTTGGCCAAAAAACACCTTTTCCTCACATTTGGGTGACAGAAAGTTCTGGAATCTGAGAGAAGGCACAAATTTCCTTCCACCCTGCGTTCCCCCCAAGTCTCCCAATAAAAATGGTACCTCATTTGTGTGGGTAGGCCTAGTGCCCGCGAAAGGAAATGCCCCAAAACACTATCTGGACACATCAAAATTATCAAATACGAAACTACCTGTTTTTGCGTGGGGGGAGGCACCTGTGTTTTTGGTCCTGGGCTCAGCAGCCATCCAGGGAAACCTACCAAACCCAGACATTTCTGAAAACTAGACATCCGAGGGAGTCCAGCGAGGTGTGACTTGCGTGGATCCCACAGTGTTTTCTTACCCAGAATCCTCAGCAAACCTCAAATTTAGCTGAAAAATCACATTTTTCCCACATTTCTGTGTGGGATGACCTCATTGGGACAGATTTTCTACCACCCAACGATCCCCTAAGTCTCCCGGTAAAACTGATACCTCACTTGTGTAGGTGGGCCAAGTGCCTGTGACAGGGAAGAGCCAAAAACATGTTGAAATTAAGGGGGAACCAAAGCGGGTCTAAAAGGGCAGTTTGAAAAAATTAAATTTAGGCTGATAAGTGTAGCAGAATTTTTATTGGTATAGATGAGACAATGCTGGGTGGTATGAATTTTGTGGATTCCTGCAGATTTCCGGAAGGGTCCATCACAAAAATGTGGATAAAATGTGTGATTTCTAGCAAAGTTGGAGGTTTGCAGGGCATTGCGGGTAAGAAAATGGTGCGGGTGCATGTGAAGCACACTACCCTGCACTCACCCAGATGTTTAGTTTTCAGATGCATCTAGGTCTTGTGGATTTTTCTACATGGCAGCGTCCCAAAGTCCAAAAGTGCAGCCCTCACCATTCCAAGTGGGACGATTTTGAGAGTTAGCCAAGCTCTCATGGCCCAAATGTAAAACCAAAACCCAACATAATCAAATGTCCTCTTGCTTGCCAAGGGATAAGATGTTTTAGTGTGCGTGGGAGAGCTAAAAGACTGTTACCCCCTTCAGTTGGGGTGGGGGCATAACCATGCCACCACCACACTATTTGTTGTATTTTTTTATTCCCTGGCATCTAATAGACTTTCTGCCTTCCCCAAGGTGTGGATCAGGGGTAATTGCCCCATCTGCCCACTAGTGGGCAGAACAACTTTGGCCCCATTTATTTGGGACGGGGTATGGCCATACCCCCACCCTATTATTTTGAAAAAAAAACTTCCCTGGTCTCTGGTGGGCTTTCTGGGGGGCAGATATGGCCAACAGTAATGTGCACCCATGGGGAGCGACCCTTGCCCAAGGGGCTGCCCCCCCAAACAAAACACACACATACACACTCACCAATCCCTGGTGCCAAAGTGGTATCTGCACCCCCTAAAAGAAATAGGCAGATCTGCCCCCAAGGGGAGCAGAAATGGCCTAAAATAAATTTGCCCCCCAGAGGAGTGACCCTTGCCTAATAAAAATGTGCCAATCTGTTCCCAAGGGGGACAGAAATGGCCTAAAATAAATTTGCCCACCAGGGGAACGACCCTTGCCTAAGGGGTCGCTTCCCTTGCGTGAAACTGATGCAAAAAAATAAAAATCCCTGGTGTCCATTGGTTTCTGCCCTCCCAGGGGAGCGACCCTTGCCTAAGGGGTCACTCCCCATTTATAAAAAAATAAAGTAAACAAAAAAAAAATCCCTGGGTCTAGGGGTTTCTACCCCCCCGAGGGCAGATCGGCCTAATTATAATAGGCCGATCTGCTCCCGGGGAGGGCAGAAAAACCCTAAAAATATTATGCCCCCCTGGGCAACGGCCTTTGCTCAAGGGGTATAATAATATAAAAAAAAAAATCCCTGGTGTCTAGCGGTTTCTGCCCCCCCCCCGGGGGCAGATCTGCCTAATCTTAATAGGCCAATCTGCCCCCAGGGAAGGCAGAAGTGGCCTAAAAATAATTTGCCCCCCTGGGGAGCAGCCCTTGCCCAAGGGGCCACGCCCCTTAGGCGTAAAATAAAAATAAAAACTCCTTGGTGTCTAGTGGGCATTTCTGCTGCCCGATCGCATTGCGATCTGGCAGCAGAAATGCTGAGAAAGACATCAAAGTAAAGGAAATGCCTTTCCTTTCCTTTGATGCCTCTCTTGGCCCCTCCACGTGATCGGAGGAGAAATGCAAAAGCATTTCTCCTCTGATTGGCGCTTGAAGCTGATCTTCGAGCGCGGAGGGGCAGGCTTCTGAAGAGGTCAGCGTGCAATCGCGCGCTGACGTCATCAGACATCACAGGAGGGTCGGGGGGAAGGGATGGAAGCGATTCCCCTTCCATCCCTGCATTGGGGGCGCCGAGTGGAGGTTCATAAGCCAGTCCAAGGACCTAACGGTTACGTCCTTGGCGCCTCGGCGCCACAGCCAAGGACGTAACCGCTATGTCCTTGGCTGCGAAGGGGTTAATACCAAGGTTCTTTACTCTTCAGTCCACCTCATGCCCCTTTCTTTCACCACTCTACACCTACAGTCTCTTTATTTTACTCTTGCAGGTTCTTTTTCACCCCTACTTTCTTACTTTGTTACTGTTTCTTATCTTCTTCATCTTTGTTCTTCATCTCTTTTCTACCTTTCTCTCTCTTGCTATGGGTTAATGTTTGGTGATGAAAAATAACTTCCATGCTCCAAAAAAGAGGGATGAGTCTACTCCCTGCAACCTTTGACAGAAGTTAAGCACTGCCTAGTACTGTAGGCCTACCACTGTTGCTCCATTTGCTGATTTTGGCACATCATATGTTTTCACAAAATCATAGGTTTCTGACTTTTATTTTGTTGGCATCTAGAAATGCATGCCAATTCACGACTGGTAAAGTGTTCCTTGAGGAACATATTTGACACATATGTAGTATAAGGACCTGAATTCTATATGAAAAGCTTTCTGCATCAAATGCAGAGCCACTTAAAGCTCATTCAGTGGAACTTAACAGTAAAACTGCTATGGCACGGGGGCCCAGGGACAATTTCTTCTCGGTTCTGGTTCAACAACCACCAGAGTTGGGGTGGGATACTATCACCAATCTCATCCCTATAGAGGTCGATCAAACCTTTGGACTTGGCAAAGAGTGTAGTAGTCAGACTCATTCAATCAAAAATCAATGGCATTATATGATAAACAATATTAAACACCATGAACAATTTAAAGACTAAATCAAACTCCAAACCAAATAAAGTTTCAAGGCTTTATTACAATCCCAAAATCAATGTCACGTGTATGGTGCGCAAAACTAAGTTATAAACATACATGAAAAACATAAACTGACCAAAACATCTGAAAAGGTTTAACCTACTAAACATCAATACTCCAAAAGAATAATGTAGATTAGCAACATTACGATATGCACATTATTGTTAGAATACAAAGCAGATGATGGTGACCTCAGTAAATCATCAAAATACAGTTTAACATTCAATTTCAGATTTCAAGTTTCAGAGCTGGACCATTTCTATTACTAACACGGATTTAGACTTGCATGTGTGGGAATGAACTAACACATGCAGGCAAAAGTAAAAATAAAAGAAAGAAAAAATAATTTGGAAACAATATCTAACTAGGACAACTCACTATAAAAATATGCTGGTGTAAGTAACTAACTGAAAAGGAAACAAAAAACCACGCTAGTTATACCTCTCCTCATGGGACAGCAAGAAGGTCACTTTCTTCCGACATCAGATGACAACAGCATTAGGACACTGCAGAACATGGGCTGCACATAGGTCAGATTAGCAGTTCAGAATTAGTTGGCCTTATAAGTACTGAACCACATAACAGAATAGGGCAGTTAAGACTATGATGAAGAAACTTCAATATGAGTATGACTAATTCATATTAATTTCAGTTATTTATCTACATTTAATAAAACATTTTAAACCTTACCTTATTTTGATACTTTCATTTAATACCATTCAAAACTCTTAGGTTAAAACGTGGTGCACAATACAAATGGTGACCTTGTGGTTCACCATATTTCAAAAGTGCACATTGTACAACTCATGTTATTTTCTCTGTTAGGCTTTTAAATGCAGAGTAATTTGTCTCCATATGCTAAATTCTATGCCACTAATTTATTAGTAAAATTTGATCCCTCTCAGTGCCTCCTTTGGGGGCAATCTATGCAGTCACAAAATAACTATTCTAATTTACAGTGAGACAAAATCAAAACCTGGTAGTTTGATAACGCATTGATCTAGGTTTGCGATAATTGTCAATTCTCTTCATCGTCTGCAAATACCTGTCTCTCATATTTTCCATTTCCATTTCTTCCCTCCTCAGCTTATTCTTTGCTCTTTGTTTTCTCCAGAAATTGTAAGCTCTGTAATATCCAAGTGCTCAAATGATGCCCACTGTCACAATCAACAAAGGTTTCAGAATTATATTTGCAAAACTATTTCTCAAGTTTCCAAACCAAGATCTTACAATAGAGAATCCTTCACCTATTGTCTCCCAAACATTTGTCTCATTAGGTCATTTAGGTCATTTTTCAGACCCGTCAGATTAGATAAGTATCTTCTTATCTCCTTGGTGTTATTGGGTATGTAAGTGATTCTGAAGAATCACAGACCTTGCCGCAACCATTTCCATATCCATTAGGAGCATTGCACCCAAGAAATCAGTTGACATCTTATCTACAATCGTTGATAACTTCCTTATCTTTATGCCATTCAAGATCACATCCACCGATTTAATAAAAGCTCCAAAAATATCGCCTGTCATTTCTGAACTACTTGCTCCTCTTTTAATTCTAATTTTGGGTCCCTCAATCCCTTGGGATTGTTAATGTTGTCTACTTGGAACATTTTCAGTAAAACCACTCCCAAATAGCACGTACTATACCAGCCTTTCAGCATCTTGTAATAAGCGTTCTTACCAGAGATGTAAAAGACACCAGGTAAAGCGGGGTCTTGTCTATTTACCCTAAAATCCCATACACTCTTGAACAGGAACACATCTCTGCATTCACTCGTTCCTACAAACTGGTTGTCAGCTTTTGATTGAAGCCTATCTAGACAGAACTTTACTGTATGTTGCCAATCTAAAGCTAAGCGTCCCTGTGCATAAGGTGTGATGTGAACTGTTTTCGTTTTGCTAACTATACCCTTTTCTATCCTTTCTTTCATTGTCTTTCTTCTATCATCTACTTGATCAAGGAATTCCTTTTCTACCTGTTTGAGAATACAGGTTAAGTTATTCCATTGTGCATTTGCTGTGCCAAAAGTCAGTGTAGGCTCAAAGAAATGTCCCACTATATATATGTTCCTAGCCTTTGCAATGCTGCTCAAATGCTAATTCATGGGAACAAAAGAAAAGACTAAATCATAATTAGAGTAAAAATACTGAATGTACTCCTGGTTGTACAAATGTGTTAATAATAGACTGCAACAGATACCATAAATTAGTGGTAAGCTGTAATGTGTGGTTCCTTCTTGTACTGATGAATGAACTTGTGTACACACACATAACAATTCACGCACATTAATTGTGTCCACATAATCATATAGCAAACTATAATACACATTGGAAGATAAATCTCCCTTTGTGTCATCTAAATGAAGCAAAACCTCATCCTTATAAAACATAGCCTGCTTAGATGTTGTCATTTTGAGCACTGGAGTTACTGTACTTTGCATCTCTCCTTTCATTGTATTACTCATTCCTGCAATTAATAAAATGCACGCTATGATACATACAATTATCAAACCCATACACACATATTTACACCTAATATGTTTGCCCTGTCCAGGATTCATGGCTTTTATAGAATCAGAGGAGAAAATAAATAAAAATACAAAAGCAAAAACAAGTAAAAAATAAAAAACAAGGCAATTTTCAAAGTCTTTGCACTATTTATAGCAGTTCTCGATCTTCAAGACAGTTCTTCAAGATTCAACTAAAAGCTCTCAAAAACAGTTCAAATGTTCGTTATCAATAGAACACAGTCTGATGATCGCTTATTGTTACTTCCAGAATGTAATGCCTTTGTTGATCAATTGGCAAGGTTATTTCATAGCTCAGTTCAAATGCAATTTCAAGTTCCAGAATGTTCAACAGAATTCTCACTGTCAAAACAAAAGGCCACAAACTCGCTCTCCCATTCATTTATGACAAGATAAATCCATTCAGGTGAAGAGTATCTGCAACTTGGCATTCTTCTCCTTTTCATCCTCCTTACAGCACCATCTTCATCTTCACTCTGATTTGGCTCTTTTACTGCTTCTGTTATTGATGGGAGTTTATCAGCAACCAGTTCATGTGCAGCTGCAGGCCATTTATCTCCTTCACAGATCTCTTTTGGGTACAACTGCTTTTACAACGTTTGTTGCACTGACAGGAATCAGTTGACTTTGACTTTGCTTTCCTGTACCTTTGTCTGTATGCAGGCTGCTTGCACCTTCACCACTCTGCACATTTTCTGCTTCAGCCACTGGTTCTGTCCTCGCGGTTTGGTCAAGCCGAACCCCTTTTTCATCATTGTTCACTCTTGCGGGATCAGACTCTGTGTTTTCAAGAGGACAGGGAACTTTGCATGTGTGGCTTGCATGAATCTAGTTCGGAAGACCAGCACACTTCACAGCTGTTGTCGTCACCAAGATGACTTGAAACGGTCCTTTCTACCTTGGATCTTAGAAAGTCTTCCTCACATACTTCTTTACTACAATCCAATTACCAGCTTTCAAGCGTGACGCTGCTCCTGGGCTGTTTGAACTGTTGCTGCTTCAACCTGATGAGACAACGGCCCAACCACATCAGCTAGACCTTTGCAATAATCCAGCACTTAGTCATCTATTATGTTCACAAGTGCATTTGCCGGTATTGCTGGTAGTCTCATGGCACGACCCATTAGAATCTCCTAGGGAGACAGTCCTGTCTTCCTGTCGGGGTGCTATGCATGCTTAGCAAGACAAGTGCCAATGCATCAGGCCATTTCAATGCTTTAGAGACAGAAACCTTTGCTAATCGAGCTTTTAGTGTTCCATTAATTCGCTCCACCAATCCAGATGCCTCTGGTCTGTAACTGCAGTGAACTGTTTGCTCAATGTTCAGCACTGCACACAACACCTTTATGATCTCATTATTAAAATGAGTTCTTCGATCTGATTCCAAAGCAGTTGGGAATCCATACATTGGTATTAGTTCTCTGAGCAGCAGCTTAGCTACAGTGAGACTATCATTCCTAGGTGTTGGATAAGCCTCCATCCATCTGGAAAACACACATACAATAACCAACACATACTTCAATCAATTACAGGCAGGCATTTCAATGAACTCAAGTTGCATTCTGTTAAATGGACCTCCCAATCTGCCTATGTGGCTCAAATTAACCACTGTGTGTTTCCCTACATTAATTTGTTGGCATGTAACACATCTGTGACAAACCACCTCTGCAGCAAATTTAAATCTGAGGTTGTACCGTGTCTATTTGAAAGATTTAATTATTGCATCTCTGCCAAGATGAACCTGACCATGATACTACCTAGCCATCAAGTTCAGCAAACAAACTGGCAATACAATTTTCCCTTCATTTGAAATCCAGGCATCATTTCCCTCTCTTTGAGCACAACCTGCTTTTATCCAACCTCTGTGTTCTTCCTCCGTGGCTTCTTCCTGCAACCTCTTAATTTCATCCCAGGTATCAACCACTAAACATCAAGAAATTTTGACTTGTCTCACTGGTGTCACTTTCATTACTCCACTCTTCATAGAAGGTGATGCAATGGAGTGCACAATATCTGGCAATATGGTCAGCATATGCATTGCCCAACGTTACATAGTCATTTCACTCCTGGTGGCCTACACACTTAACAATGGCAATTTTCTCACGTAACTGCATTGCATTCAAACAAGCTATGAATTCTCTCACAATTTTGAATGGGTAATCCCGACGAGGTCATGAAACTTTGCTATTGCCACAACTGCCGGAAATCATAGACAACACAAAATCCATATTGACTATCTGTGAATATTTTGACTTTGAGCTGCTCTGATACGCAGTAAGAGCAACCAATTCAGCTACTTGGGCAGAAACGACTCCTTGAAGCCTTGAGGCTTCAACAACTCCTGAGAGGGTGTAAACTGCATAACCTGCTCTAGAGTACCTTCACTCTCTCTTAAACTGGAGCAATCAACAAAAACAACTTGGTCATTCTCCTCTAAAGTTGTGTCCTGAATATCAGGTCTGGGTTTGGTGCCCAGTTCAGTGACATCAAAGCAGTCATGTTCCATTACATTAACATCAATTGAGTCATCAACATTTACAGGCATCAGTGTGGCAGGGTTTAAGACCACACCCCTCTTGAGTGTTGCATTTGCAGATCCAAGGATCAATACCTCATAACGAGTAAGACGGACATTGGTCAAATATTGGGTTTTTGATCTGGTCAGGAGAACTTCAACTGAGTGTGGGACATACACAGTTAAAGGGTGTCCCATCACAATGCCTTTGCATTGACTGATACTCACACCAGCAGAAGCCATGGCTTTCAAACAGCCGGGCAAAGCAACAGATACAGGATCTAATGTGACAGAAAAATATGCCACTGTCCTGTTTTTACCTCCATACGACTGTGTGAAAACAGAAAGAGCACAACCATCACGTTCAAGAGAAAACAGTGCAAAACCTTTAGTATAATCAGGCATTCCCTAAGCTGGAGCGCAACACATACTCTTTCTCTCTCAACTTAGTGAAAGCTTTCATGCACTCTTCATCAAAGGGGAGTGGAACTATGACTTCTTTGTGTGTCAACTTCTGCAATGGTGTGGAAATTACTGAACAATTTGGGATCCATTGGCGACAATAGCTCACCATGCCCAAAAACATTCAGACATTTCTCTGTGTAACTGGGTGATTAATTTGCATAATTGCTGCAGCTCTCTCTCGGGAAACGTTCCTTGCACCTTTCTCAATTTGGTGACCTAAATACCTTACTTCTTTCTGACAATACTGTAACTTAGCAGGGGAAACCTTGTGTCCGTTTTCACCCAAATGATTCAACAATGCTATGGTATCTTGTCTACAAGCTTGACGAGTATTGGATGCAACCATCAGGTCATCAATGTACTGCACCAAAGCTGACTGAAGTGGCATGTTCAAAGACTCTAAATTATTTTTCAGGATCTGAATAAAAATATACAGGGATTCCAAAAACCCCTGTGGAGTATACAACACCATGAATACACACAGTTGCCGAATCGGAAAGAAAAGAGGAAATTACTTTACTTGTGCAAGGGCACTGAGAAAAAGGCTTGGGACAAATCAATAACTGAAAACCATTCAGCTTCACATGGAATCTGAAATAAAATCACTGCTGGATTTGGCACTACGGGACAACAAGATACTACAATTTCGTTCAGCTTTATCCTGTACTTGGCTTTCGCATCCCATAACTGGTGGATTACATGGGCTGCTCATCACTTTTTTCTAACACTCCCTGGTCAACAAAGTCTGCAATTAGTAGGGTAACACCTTCAATTACTTCTGGGGTCATGTGATACTGGGGCGTTCTGGAGAAAACTGCATTCAGTGTTACAGTCACTTTGACTGTTTCAACACCTTGAATAAGTCCAATATCCTTTAAAGAAAGATCCCAAACTCTTAGCATTACTGTTTCTTGTAATTCATCAGGCAAGTCTTTAAGTGTCATGGCAGGAAACAATGTAGTGAGAGGATACATCTCACCAGTTGGACTGGAAGTTTCATCATAGCTATTGGTTTGAATGACTATCCCTTCGTGTGTACATGTGATGGAACATTTTAATTTGCTTAGTAACTCTCTTCCTAACAGACTCACAAGACTTGAATCACAAACCACAAGTCGTGTAGACCTTTAAAAGTTCCTGTTTTAACCAGAATGGGATTTGTAATGGGGTTTACAAAGTGCAAGTTTGCTACTCCTACAACCTGATCTGTCCTCCCTGAAAGGGGCACATTGCAGACTTCTGCAGATCTGACAGTGGAACGAGTTGCTCCCGTGTCAACCAGGAATGAAACATCATTAACCATAACACTTTCACATTAGGAGCACGCTTATCTACCTCCAATGAGACAGCCAGTACACATTCTTCCTCTTCTGAACTCTCATTTGTGCATTCTTCACTCATTTCACAATAACTGAAATCAATCAATGGGTATTGTGTGATTAACTAATTTACATTAGCATTGGTTCACTTTCTGCTGAGAAACTATCACCTATTGCTGTACCATTGCAGCTTGTAGTATCTGCATTTGCTGTGGGACTTGTATTTGGTGTTGGGGAAATGTTACTTGCTGCTGGGAAACCTGCATTTGGACTGCTCCAGGAGGAACATTCATGTTTTGATTTCAGGACCTTTGGACAGTGATTTTGAAATTGACTGTTGTCAACCATCTGCGCAACACCACCACCTTGCATCAAATTATTCTCATTATTAAAGGGACACTCCCATTTTCAATGTCCGGCATTGCCACACGTATGACAAGGAAGTATTTTCTCCATGTTCTGAACACCAGCCACATTCACATTCAGATCTAATCGAATTCCAAGACCTCTACCTCTATACTGAGGCACCATATTGCCCTGCTGCTGTGTTCCCTGCATTCCTCTTACATTTACCATTCCCTGCAGACTCTGCATACCTGTTGCTTGGGCAGACTTAATCAGCATCGCCATTGCCTTATCCTTCACCCTTTTCTGTTTCAAATCAATCACATCACTACAGTATTTTGCATATTGCAACACTTCATCAGTTGGTTTTCCTTGCCAGCAAATCAAATGATTCTTAATCATATTACTCATTTCAGACTTCAATTTTTGAATGAATCTAAAAACAAAATTAATCATGTCTCTCGGCTCAATAATCTCTGTACCACAGTATTGTCTGAATGCTTTAAGTAGTCTCTCATGATAAGCATGAACAGACACCTTTGCTTCGTGAGATGTCCTGTCAATTCTGTACCAATCAATATCTTTAGGGGAATCTCTAGTAATAAGCTTCCATCACCTCTTCAGATGGCGCACCTGGTACTGCGTCTCACGGCGGTTCACACTTTAGCAAATTGCTGCTCCTCATGCACTCAACCCACAATTCTCCTGGAACTACAATCTCAAATACAGTGTTCAGATCTTCCCACAAACACTTAGCATACTTAACAAATCTCTCTGTTTGTTGGTAGCATTCCACTGGTTTCTCCCTCAACTTTGGGTAATCATTTGTAAAGGACAGCGTGTCACTTCTGCTCCAAGGAATATAAACAAGATTTCCTCCTGGAATTTCTCTCACTGGCATCATTTTTACAGCTCCCTCAGCCTGCTGTACATCATTTGAAGATGCAGTTGTTTTTTTTTCTGATCTCTTTTCTTTGCCCATCTGCCTTCCCATTTATCTAATGCTCTCCAGGTTTGAAAATTCTGAATCAACTCCTTAATTTGAATTTTCATTCCATGTTTGCAATGTCTCTCGTGTCGAATTCTAATCTGTAACTCTTCTTGTATTGCCTGGATTTATTCATCTTGATTTCATATTTCTCAGCCAAACTAATGTCCTGCCCCAAGAGTAATATACTTGCACATGAAGCGCAACTCATTTTCATTATAAAAATCTAATATGTTTAATTAAAGTGTTCCCTCAATCATTTCATTTATTTCCAATTTTAATCTAGCCATGTTTAATGTATTTTCTCCCTTAGACGCATTTCCAGGGACTGCTGCTCCTCTCAAATTATCAATCCTTGTAAACTATTGTTATTAACATTGTTTCAGGCACACACTGTGGCACAATGCATATAGCCTGTTCTCGAGCCATCACAGATGATCCCATTGAGCACGGGGGACATGTCAAATCAATCAGTGGACCAACTCCATTATGTGTCTGGTTTGAGCTAAGAGAATTCATAGAAGTCATGGCTGGCACAGTAGTGCTTAGTCTTTCCATGTCTGCATTAGTTCCAAAAGGTGAATTCATTGCTGATACTAGATTTAGAATCTGGGGCCTACTCTTGTTATTAACCTGGGCATCCAACGGACTACTAGACCTATGGTTATAGGATCTGTTAATGCTTCTGGTCTTGTCAAATTTTACTGATTTTGCTGGAAGATTAATCCTTTACCGTGGCCAGTTATTACTGTACCAAAAGCTTGATTTGACTGATTTGGGGCAACATTCTGTGGTGCCATTACTGGGGAATACATAGGTATTGTCTGTGTCTGATCCACAAATTGTGCAGGTGTCTGTACATTAGGTGTAGACTCAAACTAAGTCATTCCTGTATTCCGAATTGGTAGTGGCATAACTTGAACTGGGACATTCTGAACTGTATCAACAATTGGAACTGAGGATAATCCGCTGGCACCTGTGCAACATTAGCAGTAGGCACATTTGGAATTATCTAAACCTGTTATAAATTCATCATTTGAATCACTCTCAACATCTGCTCCCCTTTTATCTTCACCCAATTTCTGTTCTTTATCTTCCTCAGATTTTTTTGGCTTTAGATTTAACACTTCCATCACCTTCCTGTGTACTTCCTGGAAATAACTTCACACATGTAATGTGTCTCCCAACTAATTCCCAAATAGCAAGTGCTTCAAATTTTGCAGGTCTAGGAAGGTACTTTGATTTGCACATCACCCTCCTCAGATTCTCCAAAACTCTCAAATGAAAAGATCTGTAACAGGGGAAAGCTAGGGTACCTTTCTTCTCAGTTATTTTGCAACACTGATTTATCCAAAGACATGCTGAAACTTCTTTCTTCTCCATTACTTCAAATCCTGGTGTACCTTCAGGTGGAGTATGCTCACGCTCCCTAACTGGAATAAAAACATCTCCCCTCAACGCGCTCCTTAATGCCTTGAAAAACTTCATTTTTACACAAATCTAATTCACAGACACCAACTCTAAGAAACCAGGAAGTAATTCTCAATCCCACAATCCTTTTTACAAGCTGTTTTCAACCTATAGCAGGGCAGTCTTGTCCACCAATCCGTGCGTGGCTTTTCTCACCAACTGCCCATCCCAGCGCGGACTAAATGATGTCACACTCACTCCGTTCAGCAGCTGCGACTCACTTCAGGCCGTCTCATACACTTCTCATGGCAAAATCTAAATGTGAATATTGCAAGCACAAAATCAAAACCGGCTTGCTCACTACGGGTAGGACTCAAATGCTTTGAAAGCTGTACGGAAATTTCGACTGTGGCCCTTTGCACAAACAGCTACTCTTCCAGCTGTGGCTTTCTCACTAACACCAGTAAGATTTGAGCAGCAGACCTCACTTCGATTGGTATGGATCCCCCATGTGCACTCAGGATTCACCTAATACCAACCAACAACTCACACACTCAGGGAAATTCTACCGGTATTGTCAACAGCGCACAGTCGACTAACACCTTACCTGCAGACAATAAATTAACCAAGTGTCTCAATACACTTGTACAATACTCCGGAGTCCTAAGCCTCGCAGGACCCACTGCAACAACCACATGGGCAATTTTGTTGCACAAACGCAACATTCACCTGGAGTACGCCAACTCCCCACTCTCTTACTTTGAATATGCAAACTCCCCGCTCAATTACCTTGGAGTACGCAAACCCTATTAAAAACACATACCGTACACTTCTAATACAACTGTGAGATTTCATCACCCTTTAGAATACCCCAAGAACAAATCACAGTGTGGGCAAATTCTGACTCTCCTCCTCACAAGACAAAACTATAGATCTACTACCAAAACTGCTGCAGCGCTTGGGACCAGGGAAAGTTTCTCCTATAGAGGTTGACCAAACCTTTGGACTTGGTGAAGAGTGTAGTAGTCAGAATCATTCAATCACAAATCAATGACTTTATACCATAAACAATATTAAACACCTTGACTAATTTAAACACTAAATTAAACTCCAAACCAAATAAAGTTTCAAAGCTTTATTACAATCGCAAAATCAATGTCACATATGATGTGCAGAGCTAAGTTATAAACATACATGAAAACCAAAGGCTGACCAAAATTAGTCGGCCTTATTAATATTGACCCACATAACAGAATAGGGCAGTTAAGACTATAAGGAGGAAACTCATCACAGGACTTTGGAGAATAGGACAATGACAGCAGACTTAAACAAGAATAGACACATTCCAACAGAGTTCTAAACAGCACCAAGACAGGGGAGAAGACTGAAAAAGACTGACTTCAGTTCCAAAGTTCTTCACTAATTAAAAAAATAACCGCAATCCTCTTGCCCACTCATGAGGGCATTTTGGGAAGAGGTTTTCCAACATATATAGGTTAGGTGTGGGATATGGTTGGAGCGAGGCTGGATGTGATGTTGCTGGGGGATGCGCACTCATGCAAGGGGAAGAAGATAGAGTATAAGTTCTTGCAATTAACACTACTCTTAGCAAAACATAGGGTCGCCATTACATGAATGGGGCAAATGGGGACAGATGCTGCCTGATGGAAAATTGAAGTAAAGGAATGGGCAGTGGCAGAAGAAATTTGTTTAAAACATACATGGACAGACCACAAAGTAGAGGATCATTTACATGCTTGAGGGACATTGCTGGCAAGATTCGAAGGGGCAGATGCCCAGTCCACAGGGGACTTATCAGATGAGGAGTAGTAAGTAGGGCTACATGAGCATGTAGATCCCTGAGACATTCTTGGATGGAGGACCATTAGGAAGGAGACAAGTGTTTGTTGAT
This sequence comes from Pleurodeles waltl, assembly GCF_031143425.1. Classification (NCBI taxonomy): domain Eukaryota; kingdom Metazoa; phylum Chordata; class Amphibia; order Caudata; family Salamandridae; genus Pleurodeles; species Pleurodeles waltl. Next base: position 608,697,321 of record NC_090443.1, on the reverse strand, counting down.
TGTGCACTTGAAAGGATATGTTCTTCTTTCTGAAACAATAATGACTGTTAAGTACTAATGATCCTTTTGTGTATACATGTATCGCAGTGATCTCCCAATTTCAAACGTGTTTATGTACCAGTTCAAGAATCAATGTACTATTTAAGTATGAAAAACTAATAAAGAAATTCTTTAAAAAAATAACCACAATCCTTTCAATTGGTCTTTCAGGTGGGAGCATTTCGGACGTCTGATTCAGCATTTAATCACTGCAAATGGCACCACCAAATTCTGTTACCTTTAAGAATTTTCTCAGCAAAAGTGTGTTGTCATCAGAATGCAGCACACATAGAAAGAGGAGAAATTATGATGTATCTCCTCGTTACGTCTTTGTTGGAAAAACATACCATTTTGACGCATTCCAGGGTTTACAAGTGTTTGGAAATCTGGGAATGCGCCACAGTCCATGGATGGAGGCATGGGAGTGCCCATGCCCCACCCATGCAATGCCTTCCCAATGCAGAGTAATGCAAGGCAGCGATTTGTGCTAGCTAGTATTACTCTGGAATTACTAAGCTATGCAGAATCACACAAGATGGCTTTGCGTGGCTTAGTAAATTTCACTTAAGCCTTTGGGTTGCCTTACTTTATAAATGTGATTCCAGTGCAGCCACTAACATCAGGATCGAGAGATGATGGGGGTCCTTCAAAAGATGCTGTTGGGGGAGGGTGTAGTGCTTGTAGAAAAGGTTGAAGAAAAGAGCACGAAGTAAAAAGTCCACTGAGGCTTTTATAGTCTATCATCTTTTATGGCCATTACGACGGACCAGCAGGTCCAGACATAAATGCATCCTCTGTCCCCATAGGCAATAGTTTATATTTTTTGTTTTTAAAAGAAAGTTAATTTTAAAGTTTTATTACTGATGCTTCATTTCAATGGGGTGCACAAATTGCAGAAACTTTTCCAAGGAAAATTAAAAATGTATTTAAATCATCTTTTCTTCATATTCCATTAGGTAATATACAGATACTGTAAAGTTGATTGATGACGGACAATCCACACATATAGGGCCAGTTTACCGAACATTGGCCTAAATTTACCAAAGGGTTGCGAGGGTGCCGCCTGCCACTGTAATTTCGCATTGCACCCAGAGGCCTTCCAATCTGCCCCAATCCAATTTACCGCACTCCAATCTGCCCTAATCTAATCCACACCAATCTAATCCAATCCAAACCACCTCACACCAGTCCACCCTACTCTAATTCGATCCACCTCACTCTAATCCAATCTACCCCACTCCCTAGTCCACCCCACTCCAATGCAATCTACCCTAATCCAATCCACCTCACCCCAATCCAATCCAGTCCATTCCAACCCGTGCCAATCTGATCCACCACAATCCACCCCACTCCAATCCAATAAAATCCACCCCACTCCAGTGAAATTCACTGCAATCCAATCCAAACCACCCAAGTCCAATATAATCCACCCCACTCCAATCCAACCCACCCCATTCCAATTCAACCCCCCCCACTCCAATCCAATCTACTCAAATCAAATCCACCCCACTCCAGTCTACCCCACTCAAAAAAAAAAAACCTTTCTCCAATCCAATCCACCCCACTCAAATCCAATCCACCCTAATGCAGTCCACCCCACCACAGTCCAGTCTACTCCAATCCACCCCAATCCAACCCGCTCCATCCCAATACAACCCACCCATTCTGATCCTAATCACCCCACTCCAATCCAACCCAATCCACCCAACTCCAGTCCATCACATTCCAGTATAATCCACCCCACCCCACTCCATTCCAATCCACCCCACTCCAGTCCACCCCTTAAAATCCATTCCGATCCACCCAACTCCAGTTCAATCCACCTCAACCCAATCCACCTTAATTCATCCCACTTCCAATCCAACCCACCCCACTCCAGTCCGATCCAGTCCACTTTAATCCATCCCACTCCAATTCAGTCAACCCCACTCCAAACCACCTTAATCTACCCCACTCAATCCAATCCACTCCACTGAAGTCTAATCCAAATAACCCCACTGCAATCCAATCACCTCACCCCCAATCCAATCCACCCCACTCCATCCCAATTCACCCCACTCCAATCCACCACAATCCAACCTAATCCAATCCAACTCACTCCAATCCACCCCGCACCAGTCCAATTCACCCAACTTCAATCCACTCCACCCCACTCCAATCCAACCAACCGATTCCATTCCAACCCAGCCGACTCCAATACAATCCACCACAATCCACCCCACTCAAATCCAATCTACTCCAATCAAATCCACCCCACTCCAAAAAATCCACCCCACCCCTCTCCAATCCAATCCACCCCACTCGAATCCAATCCACCCCAATGCAATCCACCCTTCCACAGTCCAATCTACTCCAACCCACTCCAATCCACCCCACCCCAATCTAGTCCACCCACCCAATCTAATCCACTCCATCCCAATCGACCCTATTCCAATCCAACCCACTCATTCAACCACCCCACTAAATCCGGTCCACCTCCCTCTAATCCAATCCATCCAGCTGCAATCCAATACACCTCACCCCACTCTAATCCATCCTACTCCAATTCAATCCACCCTACTCCAAACAACCTTAATCTACCCCACTCAATCTACTCCACTCAAATGGAGTCTAATCCAGTTACCCCACTGCAATCCAATCCATCTCACCCTCATCCAATCCACCTCTCTCCATCCCAATTCGCCCCACTCCCATCCATCACAATCCAATCCAACTCACTCCAATCCACAATAATCCAATTCACCCAACTGCAATCCACACCACTCCAATCTACCCCAATTGACTCCATTTCAACCCAGCCTACTTTAATCAAATCTACCCCACTTTAAAAATCCAGTCCAACCCACCCCATTCCAATCCAACCAACCCATTCTGATCCAACTCACCCGACTCCAATCCAACCCAATCCATCCACCTTCAACCTACCACATTCCAGTCCAGTATAATCCACCCCACTCTATTCTAATCCCCCCGCTGCCTCAGTTCACTCCAACCCACTCAATCCTATTCCACCCCACTACATCTAACTTTATGCCACTCCACCCTGACACTGCACTCTACGACACTGAACTCTATGACACTCTCTGCCATTGAACTCTACAAACCCTCTCCTCAACTCTGTCACTCTACTCCACTCTACTCCACCCTACTCCACTCTATGACACTCTACTCCAACAAATCCATTCTATGACACTTTACTCCCCCACTTTACAACACTCCACACCACACACTTTTAGCCATGGTGAAACAGTAGCCACGCTGCTGTACGACATGTTAAAAAAATATTGCAAAGCCAATACCTCTTAACAGGCGAGACCTATTGGCTTTGCCAATGCTTGTTCTAGATATCTGATTCGCTAATAGTGCCTCTTTTATTTTGGCGCCAGGGATTGTTTCTCTCCCAGTCCGATCCTATTGGTCAGTCAGTGTTTATGTGGGTGTATAATTAACCAGCCATTAGCTCAAGACTGCTCCGCCCTTGGTGCAATGCATGGAATTCAGCCAATGGCCTCACGGGGCTGCTCTCTCTTACCCTGTAGAAAATATGACAGAGTCACTGATCAGTGCGGTTTTGTGATGCGGTCAGAGCAGCGCTCGAGTCGCACTACGGCCCGACTCCCTGTGATTATGCTATTCCGGGCTTTGTCATTGGATAAAATTAGACTCTGGCTGGGGTCACGTTACACTTTATCGCGTCCTTAGTGAAGGGTCTTAATGCCTCTCTACAGTGCGTCTGACTGGATCAAGGGCCCACTTCTGCGCCCGGCCACACCAGGTTTGTGACTTCTGACGGAAATACCGACCGCAGGACACGAGTCAGGTAAGTCCATAATCAGTATATGGGAGAGTTTGGACACGCTGCAGTGGCTCTGGTGTTTAGCTTTAGCTTACTAGTTGCAATAGCAAAACGCGTGCAAGCCTTTCTCTAATGCACCTATTAGTCGTCTACAGCAGTTTTTAGCTCTCGTTCAAATTTGAACTCACGAGATTATAATCACTTGAGTTGTGATTTTTGTGTTTTTTATAGCGACACATATTTGCAAAGTTATTTGCTTTTGTTCGTAGCATAGTTTCCTGGTTTATCTGCCAGCGCAAACGTTTTCTCTAACTAATTAGATCACCTAATTTTCACCATGTAGTGATAGGTTTATTCTAGTCGAACCCAGCAGGGCTCGAAAAATGCATGCAGAACTTTCCTATCGAAGTTTACATTTTGCTAATTTGTTTATGCACAGTTAACGCGCAGAAGTAATGTAACCGTTTTCTGCGCAGTGTATCTTAGAGAGAGCCATTTCATTAGTGTCAATGTTCGGACGAATGTAATATAACTTGTTAGCAGCCTTACAGTTTTCAGGCTGAATGTGGCAAAATAAAAAGAATGTAAACTCTATGAAGTTGCAAAGTTTCCTCAGACATTCTTGAAGGGTGCACTTTTAAACACCTCTAGCTATGAACTGAATCATAATTTGTTGGGGGGGGCGCAATGTTATGGGGAGATGTCTGCCGGGTTTCAGCAGGACTTTTTTACTTTCATTCAGACAAAATCGCGCACACACTCTCTCCCTCAGTTTTTAAAGTCATCAAAAATATTGGTAATCTTACAAAATATTGGTTTTTCCCTCTCTTAGCGCTAGATTCACAAGAAAGTGGTGCATCGTCCCGATGTGCCACTTTTCTTGCATGCTCCTACCGACACCAAACGACACCATGGTTGTTCTGTATTTACAATACAGCGCACCATGTCGCACGTTTGGCCAATAGCGTCAACATTTGTGATACTATTGTGGCGCTTTGCTACACTAGGGGTAAAAATGTGTATGCTAGTGCAGCAAAGTGCAAGGAGACGCATTGATTAAAATTGATGCGTAATTTTAACACCTGCTTTGAGCAGGTGTTAAAGATGATGCCAAAAATGGCACAGTGAAATGATGTAGCTTTTACTGCTCCATTTTTGCGGGCCCCCTAACTCCGGAACACCCCCCCCTCCTTGCATACATTATGCCTGATGGTGCATGCATTGTGCCACTTTGTTAATATGGCGCATCGAAAATTGCCTCCTTGAGCCACATTAGCGTAAAAAAATTATGATAATGTGCCACAAGGAGGCGCTAGGGCCTTGTAAATCTGGCCCTTAGTACCCCTAGCAATCCGCATTCCTCCCTCTTTGCTCTGCCGCTCAGGGCCCTCCCTTGCACTCCCCTTGTGGTACACAGGGGCATACCTTCAATGAGGAGGGGGGCACCCCAAATAAGTGTATGTTCTGGTAAGTAGTTGGGTACATATGCATTCAGTCGGATCTGGTGTAATGTCTGCCGGATTTCACTAGGATTTTTTACATACATTCAGACGAAAACGCACATACTCTCTCCCTCTCAGTTTTTAAACTCGTCAAAAATATTTGTAGTTTAACAAATGTGTTTTTTCCTCACTTAGTATCCCTACCGATCCACAGTCCTCTCCCTTTCCACTGCCCCTTAGGCCCCTGACAAGTACTCTGCTTGCCGTAAAGTGTATTTACCCGTTACATGCCAGCGCGGTTGTCGGAAGATGTGAACTTACTGATCAAGCTGCGCCGGTTTGTGGCGTCTTAAGTAGTCCTGGTGTTTTGACACAAAACACGTTCCATTCAGGGACATGTAGATCCATTGCATGGATGGTCCTAAAAAGCTCGGCAGGCGAAGTGTTTTACCTTTAAAAAGTCAGTAGTGCTGTAAAGTGTCACACATGACACTTGGTAGCCACGTGGAAACCCAAAATTGAAACACACTCGATTGCATTACGATCTCTTGCTAAAACATGGTCTTCAGCCTGTGGTCGTCATGCCTTATGTTTATTTTCAGTTCTGTGAAGAACATTTGTAACAAGCTGCATGAGGATCGAGGAGCTGCTCGAATCATGCTGCACCTGTTGGGAGCTGGATTTAGGAATATTTGAGGCCCTGTTAGATGCAGCACATGAGTCCCGCCCTGTCTGGCATTGAGGTGTTCCTCATGATCGGGAGAGCAGGCGCCCCACCCTGTCATAAGTGATCTTGTCCAGTGCGAGGACACATTCTTATCAGGACACGAGCTGAAAAAACATTGGGGAGGGGGGATTGGCAGAGAAATGCACAGTTGCGTCCCATCGAGTGACGTCACAGGAAGAATAAAGAGTGTATTACGAAACACACACACATTTATTTGCGCATATGACGTTTCACAAGTGTACACACCTTTCATGCAGCTAAACACGAATTAAGGAATACAAAGATTGCTCGAGAATCTGAGCACTCTTGAAGTTATTTATATTTTGAAGTCATCAATTTGATATCAGGGATGACGAAAACAAAGGCAATTGTTTGTGATACATTTTAAAAATGTGACTGCGCAATAAATATTGAGATTATGTGATGTACTTCCAAAGTGCCTCTTCTTTGTACGAGCATTTTACAATAACAACAAATAGGTTACACAGAGAACTTATTAATAATGTTTTTATGTCAATTTTAGATTTTGTGATTGCTTATGTTTTACACATATTACGGCGTTGCTCAGTTTATAGAAAGTTATGATTTATATTGTTTGATTAATTACAATCTTTGTGTAAAAGAGGATACACTTATCTCTTCAGTCTATAAATAAATGTAAGTGACAACATTTCCAAACAAAAGTTGGGCACTTGTTAGTTACATTTAAAATGCAGTTTTCAAGTTTTCACTGTGGATATAAAAGATGCTTAGTGTAAAGGAACAGCCAGAGTGGTGGGGAACAAGCACGTAAGAGTATTGTAGACTATGGTCCTGATTTATGATGGGCCATAGTGTGTAATGATGCCAAATGTTGATGTCAATTACCACTACTCCACTTTAGTACTATTTAACCAATTTAACTACACATCATCTCAGTACATCAGTACAGTTGTAGTACTTTTAGATGCACTATAGCCCATATTTATACTTTTTTAGTGCCGCATCTGCGTCATTTTTTTACGCAGAAGCGGCGCAAACTACAAAATACAATTGTGGCCCATATTTATTCTTTTTAGCGCTGCATTTGCATCATTTTTTGACGGAAAAGCGGCGCAACCTTACAAAATATAATGGTGTTTTGTAAGTTTGTTCCGCTTTTGCGTAAAAAAAACTACGCAAATGTGGCACTACCCTGACCCGGCTTCTGCAGGCAGGTCGCTCCCCGCCCCGCCTTCCGTGCCACCTCCTTTCCCGTTTCCTTTTTTGCCTTTTCTCCCCGCCACTGCGTCCCCTGCGGCCCCTCCCACCTCCCCCCTCCTTCTCACCGCTTCTTGAGCAATTTCCCCGCCGCTGCGTCCCCTGTGGCCCCTCCCACCTCCCCCCTCCTTCTCACTGCTTCTTGAGCAATTTCCCCGCCGCTGCGTCCCCTGCGGCCCCACCCCTCTCATTGGACAAGCCCTCCCGCCTCACCCTCCACTCTCTCAACCCAGGCCCCCGCTCCACGTGATCCACATCTAGCCCCACACAAACTCATGGCCCCTTCACCTGCCACACCTGCCACTTCTCCTGCTCGTCATCCCTCACACCACACACCAACCATAGTGACCCCACCCTCAACAAACACAACACCCCCAACACAAGACTCACCCACCCTGCCCCCACCAACCAACCCCGCAGCCCACCAGCCCACAACCAGAACACACCCCGCAACAACACCCTCATGCACCACACCAACGCCACCCACCACAATCACCTTAACTGCCTGCTCCTCAACATCCGCTCCCTTCACAAACATACCATAGAACTCTGGGACCTCATCACATCACACTCACCCGACATCACCTTCCTCATGGAAACTTGGACCAATCCCTCCTCAGAACCCGACATAGCCATAGCCACCCCCAAGGGATACAAACTCCAACACAAAGACCGCCTCAACAGGCCAGGCGGTGGCATCGCCATCCTACACAGAGACACCATCAAAGTCACCACCAGCTCCCAAGACACTATCGACAACACCGAACACATCCACTTCCTCATCCACATTAACAACAACTCCACCCTCAGAGGTACACTAATCTACAGACCACCCGGACCACGCCCCGCCTTCTGCTACACCATCGCCGCAGCATAAGCTAGCACGCCCTCTCCTCCACAGACTACATCATCCTCAGTGATTTCAACTTTCACTTAGAAAACCCACAAGACCAAAACACTATCTCCCTCATAGACAACCTCACCAACCTCAGACTCAAACAACTGGTCACCGCACCCACCCACTCAGTAGGACACACGCTCAATGCAATTTTCACCTCAAGCCAACACATAGCCTACACCCACACCACCGAACTCCTCTGGACTGACCACCGCTGCGTCCACTTCTCCTTCACCAAACCCCCACACACTACCATCAACACACCACACCCTACCGCATGTGGGACAAGATCCCCACAGAACGACTAAATTCCCAACTGGCCCATAACCCCCCCTCACACCAATGACCCCAACACAGGAGCACACAACCTCTCCAAATGGATCACTACCTGCTCAGACACACTAGCCCCCTCAGAAAACACATCGCCACCCACAACATCAAGAACGCCCCATGGTTCACCCCTGAACTCCAAGACTCCAAGCGCAAATGCCGCCAAGCTGAGAAAATATGGAGACTAGAACCTTCCACAACCAACTTCTCCACCCTCAAAACCACCATTCGCACCCATCACCAACTCATACGCACCACCAAAATCGATCACTACAAGACACGCCTTGACAACAACTCTCAAAACAGCAAAGAACTCATCACCATCATCAATGAACTTGCCAAACCCAAAGCCAGCAACATAGACCCCACACACACACACACAGCCCCTATGTGACGCCCTTTCCAACCACTTCCTCCACAAAATCCTGGACATCCACAACAGCTTCATACCACACACACCCACCACACATACCCCTCACTCACCCAACCCAACCCCCACTCAGGACCCCCCCACCACACTCTCCACATGGACCCCCACCACACACGAAGAAACCGAAAAAACCATTAACTCCATCCACTCTGGCTCCCCCTCCAACCCCTGTCCACACCGCATCTACAACAAAGCTAGCCCTACCATCGCCCCCATACTCTACAACATAATCAACTCCTCTTTCGACTCCGCCACCTACCCAGACCCCTGGAAGTACACGGAAATCACCGCTCTCCTAAAAAAAAAAACAAGCCGACCCGGAGATCCTCTCCAACTACCGCCCCATCTCCCTCCTCCCTTTCCCCACCAAGGTTGCAGAGAAATTAGTCAACACCCACCTATCCCACTTCCTCGAAGCTAACAACACTCTTGACACCTCACAATCTGGGTTCTGCAAGAACCACAGCACAGAAACCGCCCTCATTGCGTGCACTGACGACATCAGGACCAAAGTCGACAAAGGCGAGACCGTCGCACTCATCCTCCAAGACCTCTCCGCAGCCTTTGACACCGTCTGCCACCACACACTCCGCACACGCCTCCACAACATAGGAATTCGCCACAAAGCCTTAGACTGGCTCACCTCCTTCCTCACCGACCGGACGTAGAGAGTCCGCCTTCCGCCCTTCCACTCCAACACTACCAAGATCACCTGCGGAGTCCCCCAAAGGTCCTCCCTCAGCCCCACACTTATCAACCCTCTAGCCAACATCCTCCGAGCACACAGAATCACTATCCTCTCCTATGCAGATGACACCCAACTCATCCTCTCTCTCACCCGCAACCCCACCACCGCCAAAACCAACCTACACGCCGTTCTCGACACCGCCAACTGGATGACCACTAACCACCTCAAGCTCAACTCAGACAAAACCGAGATCATCATCTTCGGCCCCAACAAAACCACATGGGACGACTCCTGGTGGCCCACCGCCCTAGGCCCCGCACCTACCCCCGCAACCGACGCACGCAACCTCGGCATCATTCTCGACCCCTCTCTCTCCATGACACAGCAAGTCAGTGCTCTAACCTTCTCCTGCTTCCACACACTCTGCACTCTAAAAAAAACCTTCAAATGGATTCCCCCAGAAACCAGAAAGACAGTCACCCACGCACTCATCAGCAGAAGACTGGACTACGGTAACGCCCTCTACGCCGGCACCACACTCAAACTCAAACGCAAACTCCAGAGAATCCAAAACACAGCTGCACGCCTCGTCCTTGGCCTCCCCCGCCACGAACGAATCTCACCACACCTCAAATCCCTTCACTGGCTCCCCATAGACAAGAGAATCACATTCAAGATCCTCATCCACACACACAAATCCCTCCACAACACCGGCCCAACCTACCTCAATGAAAGAGTTAACTTCCACACTCCCACACGCAACCTCCGATCAGCCGACCTCGCCCTAGCCACAGTCCCCCGCATCCAACGCACCACCACAGGAGGCAGGTCTTTCTCCCACCTCGCCCCCAAAACCTGGAACTCCCTCCCCACCGACCATCGCAAAACCAAAGACCTACTGGTCTTCAGAAAGAACCTCAAAACATGGTTGTTCGATCAGTGACCCTCCCTGCCCCCCTGTTTCCCCTCCCCCAGCGCCTTGAGACCCTCACGGGTGAGTAGCGCGCTCTACAAATTGTTTTGATTGATAATAAAGTATAAACCTGGGCCTGTATTTTGTAAGTTTGTGCCACTTTTGCGTCAAAAAGCGGCACAAATGCGGCACTAAAAAAAGTGCAAATATGGGCCTATGTTTGATTTAGCTGCTGATCTACCTAATGATTCTACTGTAATTTCTTTTACTTTGGAACGCCCTGCGTAAAGCGGTGTATATTTACCTCTGCGCTCCTGTGAAGTTTTCCAGCCCCTATGGGTCTTTTGGCCTACATTCACCGCATTTCTCACTGCACCGTACTTCAGTGGCGGCTTTTGGTGCACTTTTGCTGTTAGGGGATAAGGAGGCAGATGGGAGAAGTTGCACGGTACATGTGCATGCAGACGAAGGGAGTTCCTTTTCTATCCCAGTAAGACTTTGTTTGGCTTGCCTAGTGAGGAAGTTATCAAATCTTACCACTTTGAGGAAGAAACAATTGTATTTTTACTTCAGAAAACTAAGATAGACCTCGAGCCAATTTGTAACGTAAAAACGACAGTTCCACCTCTGGTGAAGTTTTTGAGCGTAGTACATTTTTTAGATTAAACTTTCATTGTTTAGTGAGCCTCTGGCCTCGAGCACAGTGCAGCCTTCTTCTCCTACTTGACGGGTGCAGAGTTTGACCACTTTATGTGCACAGCAACACCAAATTAAAAAAACTACCGCGATATTGAGAAACTATCAACATATCCATTCGTTTTTCTATGTCAATTGTAGTCCCAGATCAATGCTTGTATTTCACTTACTTGTTTTTAGTTACTAACCAACCCGAGATCAACAATTACATCTTTTGTAACTACAGCCTCGACGTGACCACACTCAAAACAGCAATGGCACTCGCCAATAGCATCCCACTGTAGGTTTCAAGTGGAACTCGACTCAGTAGTCCTCTGAGTGCATTTTAGTCAGTGTGGTCCTTCTATGCAAAGTTGCAGTTCTTCCAATGAAGCTACACTTGATAACTTGTAGCTTCTAACAATATTTCATGTTCTAAGCTTGAAAACTATTAATTTCACCCAGTGTTTCATTTTCTTAGACCCAGACATATAGTTTTCAAGAGCTCTTCAGTGAAGCACAGCATGTACTGAGTGCCAAACGTTCGCAGCATAACATTGAAAGACCAGTGCCTGCGTAACTGGTAAGCCTGTATTACACAGCAACTGCGGCATGATAACGGGATAACCAATATTGCTGGTCAATGCATGTAATGCCCCTAAGAGTTCAAATCTGCCTGACCATGCAATGGCTTTCTCAGCAATAGAGTGGTAGCTAATATCAGCAATAAAAGTCTAATGACCTATAGCCATGAAGAGCTCCCTCCAAAACTACCTCCACTAGTGTGCACAAAACAGAAATGCACCCCAATCATTAACCTCTAAAGTTTCCTTTGAATGTCAGATCTGCCACAGTTGTGAATATAAACCTTCTCTCTAGCATACTCTATGCCCAGACTCCTTTTATTACAGTGGCCTTTAAAATAGACACACCTTGCAGATACCCTTAGCCAAAAATTCCCATGATCAGCAATGCATTTGGCTTGCTCCCCACCCATCACACTAGTTCCCTGGCTCCCTGCCCACTATCTTGCATCCACATCCAGCCTCTAACAAGTTCCCTGAGGGTACATTGTTCCGGATCATGCTTTCCACATCTTTATTTTCAGAAACTAAATCCACCCAGAAAATCCACCTTTATAACCTCATGGCTGGGATTCAGCAAAACTGGCAGGCAGGGGACTTACGCTCTGTTGCATACTGCAAATATGGTGCTTTTTCATTCAGTCGCTGAGCTCATCAATATCAGAAAAAACATCATCCTGACCACAGTTCTAGCCACCCTTGGTTGGCTCTAACCAAAGATGCCAACTGGGACTTGCATTTTTAGACACAACCTGCTGCGGATAGCACTATCCATTTCCTCTCCTTCTGCTCCTCTAATTCGTATTTTCCTACACCAAATCCATCCAAGATTCATAAAAAAGACATCGCAAGATGCTCTTTCCATGTTGTAGTTCCTGCGAATGTTTCATATACTTATATGTCGCCTCATTATGTTTTCTTCTTTGCTTTTTAATTTACTTACTTCTAACCCACTACTTTGTACGATAAACATCATTACACAGACACACAAACACTTTTCTTACCTCGTTGCTCGGGACTTTTTAAATAAAAAAATGTAAGCCTTTGTGGTTTTTACTATGTTTCTTTTAAAAAAAATGTATCCCCACATTAAGAAGGGCGAGAGGCCCCGAAAGTAGTAATAAAATCATTCATTCATTGGTGCTGACTGTAGACCTGGGAAGCATGAGAGGTCAGTTTGGTCAGGGCAGCTGTAGGACCTGCTAACAGTAGGTCACATTGAGATGTCTGTGCTGTCACAGTATCCCACTGAACTATATCACTGTCTTGTTCAGGTTTTTCCACTATCATGTCCCAAGGCAGGACTCAGATTTAACTATTGTGGTAGATAAATTTCGTAGGTGAGTGTGTCATTAGCTGATCTCTTTTCTTCTGGTGCAGGTCAGCACCTTGAAAGGCCTGGAGAGTGAAATGGAAGCGCCCTGGACAAGGCACACCTCCACGTGAAGCACCATGAGAGGAGTCGCGGTGTGCTTCGGGACGTTTACAAACATTAAGGCCCTCTGGGAAGTGCGTATTGAAAAGGAAAAAGAAAAGCTTCAACTTGAAAAAGTAGCACGAGAGAAAACCTCTAAGAGGTAAGTTCATCAAAAGATAGAAAACTAAGAACTAATCAATTTCAGAACACTGCAAACCAAGGCATCTTCTTACTGTTTCAAGTGATGGGAAGTCCAAAAACACACTATAACTAGGTTATGCGGCACTAATAACTGGTCAACTAGTCTTCTTCTTCACATTACATATTCATGAGGTGGGGTCCACATTTTGGATATGAAACTTTACTACTTTAAGAATTCCCTCCAGGGATGCAACCTGAATATTATCATAGAGTTTTTTCAGTCCAAATGCCCATCACCCTAGGAAGGAGGGCAGGACAAAGGGGCCATAGCCATGAAGAGTAGGACTACAAGTAACAAGGATTACCTGGAAGTAAGCTATGAATTTCTTAGGTCTCTCTTCCTCGTCCCAATTTTGACTCATGAGGCGCACTAAACAAATCAGCTTTCAGCTAAGTGATAAGACAACAACGAGGCTTAATCTGGAGGATAACTATAAATTACCTCTGTCATAAATAGACTATGCCTCCTTCACCAGGTTCTTACTCCCCCACCTCATCAGAGAAAAGGGAACTGCTACGTTTACAGTGCAGATCCACCACCATCAGCTACCGAGGCACCCTTACCTTTGACAATTGACGAAATTTGGAGGCTGATATGACTTTGGGTGGCTTGCTGTATTGACGATATGTTATCTGACAGGTTGTCAGCAGTTTTAATGTTCTGTTTTTTTTTTGCATTGCCAATATTCACTCTGTCTGTCCCTGCAAGAAAAAATTACCAATGATCCTGAACCGTAGGGAGAAAACTCCCAGCGCATCTGGAACATTGTTTACTTTCCAAAAAAAATGCCTTTGGAGAATAAAAAAAAATGCCAGATGATTTGCTGAGCCACAATGACATGGTGGACCAGTTGGCATGGTTACCCTTCACCGAATGCTGTCCAAAAGTGGTGACAAAAGGCCTGCCACCAACCCTTCCAAACCATGACTTGGTGCACAGATCAACACTGGGCCAGCAGGGCCAGGGAAGCTGTCACCCCAGTGATTTGGTTGCCTGTCCACTAAACACTAAGGGCCATATTTATGAGCCCCTTGCGCCACAGTTGTGTCACTTGTGACAAAAAGGCAGCACAAACCTTGATCTCACATCTATGGAGCCACGCAAAGCCATTTTGTATTCCATGGGCGTTGTGGTTGGTATTTCCCTGCAACACCCATGAATTTTGACACATCCCCAGATTTACAAGAACTTTTAAACCTGGGGATGCACCAAAATCTTACTCCTCTCCTGGGGAGCCCAGTGAGAAAAAAAATATCTTTATTTCTTCTTGTTTGTTCCTCTTTCTATGTGTGCTGCATTGTGCAGCACACTTAGGAAGAGGAAAAAGCCTCCTAGGATTGTTTTTATGCAGGAAGGTGACCCGTTTTGCACAAAAACAATCCTGCATACAACGCCGAGGCATTTTGGCACTCGGCTGCCAAAACGGTGCCAGCACAATGCAAAAGGACAAGAATGTGCTGTATTGCTAAAATATAACGCATTCCTGCCCTTTTCCTTTGACGCGTCAAAGAGGAAGGACAGGAATGTGCTGTATCTATAGCATAAGGGGCATTCCTGTCCTTTCCGTCAGTCTTGGTGCACAATGGGCTGCCTAATGCTAATGCTGGCTCCCTTGTGCTGTGGTGCAAGGGTGTCTGCGTTGCTTGCAGGATTGTTTTTGTGCAGGAAGGGTTCCCTTGTGCAGAGTAAGGCAAAACAGCGATTTGCACTGCCCTGCCTTACTTCATACCTATGAGGCCATTCAGCCACACAAAGTAGCTTTGCGTGGACTCATAGATATGAGCTCAAGGTTTGTGCCGCCATTGGGATATAAAAAGTGATGTAATGGCACAAGGGGCTCATAAATATGCCCTTAACTGAGGCCCCAAGTCTTGAAATTCTGCAAACATATTTGCTGAATGTATTTAATACATTAAATAAACAATTAACTGAATACCTATGTGAAGAACTAAACCTGGATCCTCTGGTGTTATTCACCTTCAGTATGTAATGCCGAACAAGCATGCTAGAAACTGCCAGTGATTTGCCTTAAATATGTCTGACAGAGGAGCTTTCAGACCTCTGCCAGGGAGGCAGTCCTCCTCCTTGGAGATAGACTATGGATCGAAGGAGCAAGACATACAACATCCACAGAGGGAGAACAGATACAAGAGTCAGACAATAGGCTTATGAAATAGTGAACCTTATTCAACCAATGACAGTAGCTGTGGAAGCATTTTTGCCCTCAATTGAAAGTCCAACGTTACATGAGACTACTGGATTGCTGGTACTATGCAAAATTGTTCAAGCAACGCATAACAAGTCAATGCAATTGGCCTCTGTAGAGGAAGATGGAGCCGGTAAGAAACATGACAGAACAACATTCTAAAGTAATGGCCACTGAAACAGTACACGTAATTGGTAAAAATGAAATTTTAATTGATTCCACAGTTTCAAATGGATGAACTGTGAAGGTTCCAGAAACGAAGGAAGATCTCACGTGGGCACCAAAGATCTCAACAGAGATGGAAAATAGGGACACTGCAAAGCAACCTAATCACCACAGAAATACTTGCATGTAGTAAAGTTACCACCGCAGAGACTCCACTCTTGTGGCTGAATTTCCACACTTGGGGAAGAATCTCTGCACGGCGCACTGCAGAGAGTGTGTGGTGCAGAGATTCCCCCCCTAGTGCAGAGATTCCCCCCGAGTGCAGAGATTTCCCCCGAGTGCAGAGATTCCCCCCGAGTGCGGAGACTCTGCACTCATACCTTTACTACACATAAGTACCTTTGTGAATCGGGCCCTAAATGTTCCCATCTCCTAATTAGAGAAAGGACACGGGGGGCTCTTCACAAAGACTTGTAGAAATAGTAACACAGACAATATGCATTAATCCAAAAAGATAACCTTTTGAAGCACATCAACAGTAAAGCATTTTCTAGAGCATACTCTCTGCTGTGACTTCGAGGTGAGATCCCTGGAGATGACCTTACATTGCCGGTCCTCCAGGCTCAATTTCTAGTAACAGAAATACAAATCACATAGAATTCACTTTCTTCTTCACTGCACATGGCAGATAAAGTGTATATCCGCCACAGAGGTGCTACTGCCATTTGACAAAGAATCTGAAAGTATCCTATTCAGAACCAAGAAGTGCAAACATCTCTGCCTGCTCTAGCCTCATCTTCGGCAGCACTTGAATGACCAGGTGAAATGAGGGGAAGACATACCAATTGCCCTCCTACCAACTTATCAAATAGCATGCATATCCCTTGCATCAGGATAGTAAATCCCTGCACAGAACCCTGGGAGTAAGCAGTTCTCTGATGCACCAAAAAGATCCAGGTCCAGATTTGTGAATCTGCAGCATATCCTTTGAAAAGACGCCAGATACAAGAAGAGGTCTGAGAATAAAAGACAGATTCTGTTCTGTCTCTCGACTTGAGGGTTCTCAATAACCAACAGGTGTTAGTGGTATCTGGTGGCTCGGTCAATGAACGCATCCACTCCAGAAACCTGTTTTTCCCCCATTCGACACAATGAGTGCCATTGAGTTGGGAAACAATAACACCTGTAATTAGGCTCCAAGATGCCAGATGGGGTGAAGGTTCACTTTACAACACATGTATTACGTTATATAGTGCGAGAGCAGTGACTCTTTTAGGCCCAGTTCTTAGAGCAAAGGGTAACTGTGTAACCATGATGTCCGTCTTGATAAGAATAAGGACTGGCTTCTCCATAATGAAACTGGAAAATGATAACACAGCTTGCAGTAATCCCTTTCAGCTCCTTCCGGTTGGACATCATTTGTCTCTATATGCAGAATCAGTATCCCTTTACCTCCGTGATGTTTGATGTTCATCATAGCACCCTGGTTGCTGGTATCTGTTGGAAGGATGTCCTGTAAAGCAGAATTCAGTGGCATCCATTACAACAGAGTGGATGAAATAACAGCCACAGCAATGTGTCCTTGAAAATGGGACCAAATCTTTGAGTTCCTTCAAGGAGGAGTTGATTGTCTATGCAGGTATGCTATGGGAGTTGGTAGGCACAGTCTGCCTAAGTGATCAAGAGGTTACATGTCATCATGTGGCCCAGAACAAATAGTCAGTCCCTGAAAGAGATAGATCAGCACTTTCCTCTGCTTCACTGCCACTTGTTCGGCTGATACACCAAAACAGTATCTCTATTAAATCTGGCTCCTATTAACACAAGACTCACTGGTGTCTTTTACCATTGCTCCTCACAACTGTTAGGCTTTCCTTAGCCAGTCACAAGCCAGAAAGTCCTTTCTACCTTCTTGACCAGAAACATGATACAGTACGCCATCTGATCATGCGAGCATCAGCACTGGAGTGGTGGTATTCTTATTCTCTGTTATGAATGGGCCTCCTCCCTCTTCCTGGACCTGAGGAAAGGCTGATATTGGAATGGGACACTCATATTCAGTGCAATTGCCATTTCTACACATGGCGCAAGAGATCAAGCTGCCCTGATCATCAGTGCAGATGATTGCTTACCTTGTGATTTTAGCTCAAACTGACTGAAGATTATTTGTGTGAAGTCAACCTAACTCATTTCGAATGGAGATGAAGGCCCTTGTGACTTATCCTGCACTGCTGCAGTGTGCAGGGGCGTAGCTTGCTCAGTATGATTGGGGGCGGGAGGCGGGTTTGAGCTTCAGATTTCCCAGCAATCATGCTGGGACATCTTGTTAAAACACGTTTCATGAGAAGCAGGACATGAGAGGGGCTTTAGGGGCATTGGAAAGAGAGAGGACTGCGGAATATAAGGGTTACTTAAAACACAATATTTTTCAAACTAATGAACAGTTTTAAAGCCTTCAACACATAGTTGCGAAAGAGTGCGTGTGTCAGTGTGGGCATGTAAAAATCCCAGGTGAAATGTGAGAGACACTCCTCATTACTAGAAGTGGACAAAAAATTTAGCAAATTCTGCTGTGTCGGCCGAGTTCGTAGAGTTTTGTCCTCTCCACGTTCTGCTTGGAGTGCAGAGTTCTGGCAAAACTCCCCCAACCACCCGAAGCAGTTTTTCCTTGCACGCAACTTGCCAATGTTATGTTTGCTGCTTTGAAAATAGTTTTTTCTTGCATGCGACTTGCCAACATTATGTTTGCAGCTTTCAAAATACTTTATTTAGACAATCAGGTCCATAAAAGTGAAAGCAGCATAATATAATAGAGCGTGCAAATTGAAAGAGTTTAAAATTGGACAAATAAACTATGTCTCATTGTACATAAATCAATTCATAAAAAGATATTAAAAACAGATAAGACTTATAACATGCTACTTACTATTAACTTAGACGTTCAACAATGAGTTTGCATCAAATGCTGAAGTCAAGTTGGGCCTCATTATGTATATACATGTCAAATGCTGGTAACTGTGACCTGAGGCTTGAGTGTCCAGATGAAAGCTAACCTGCTAACATTTTAGACAATGCAGCAGTTTTTAGCTTGAAGCTTCTGAAGCTAAACGTACAAGCATTTCATTACTGTTGACACATTTACAGGAAAAAAACAAATTGATCTGAACCAAACAGTTATTGCAAAAGTGCAGAGCTATAAAGTGTAATGCGCTAAAACTGATTAAAATGCTAAATGTTCACTAACGATGCACTAAGAAATATACCATAAGCAGACTCTCATCTATACATTCCTTAAACAGCAGTATAGGTGAAGTTCATCAGAAGATAATCAGGAGCCAACAAAAAACTCAAATAAACCCATATGAGTGACAGCATTCACCTAGAAGCCTGCCCATTTTGTTCTCACATAAGCTGATGTTTTACTGGCAATGTCTATACAAGAACAAAAAATAATTATCTTAACAACTAATATTAAACAGCACTCACAGGACCACCGAACTCCATCACACTAGATTCTATTCTACTCAGAGAACACAAGGATAAAAATCATATAGTAAACAGTCGCTGACTTTATTCCCATGTAGGTGACAGGATTGGAGAGGTTGTAAATTTGAATATGATGACTAGCCATTAATGACCTTCTGTGAGAGCCGGGTAGCAAGCGCAAGCGAGAATTTGCATCCTCTAGCGTGATTTTCAGGTTCTAGAATGCTTCCGGGTGAGATTTCTCAACGTGGGCGTTCATGTTGAGAAAGCTGCTGCTCAAGTAGAAAATGTACTCAAGCGGCAGAAAGAAGCAGAGCCCTCTGGCGTGATGTGAACAGCACGACATGCCTGAATTCCACCCGCTCGCTGCACTCCTTGGAAATTTGTGGAGTTTTTATGTAACTCCAGAGAATTCCGCGGAGTGAAACTCTGCAAGATCTGCCCAGGCCTACACATTACCTGACTGAAAGCACTTTAGTGTAACACCCTAAACACCCCGTTTGGAGCTATGCCTCTGGCAATGTGCTATCTCTGTTTGAATACCCCACAAACGTTGTTGTCTAATTGAATTTAAAACTAATTGTTAAAAGTGATTTCTCAAGTGTGATGCTTTCTGCACTGCTTAGGCTCACTAATTCATTAGGCATTTATATGTGCTGGTGTAGATGCAAACTACTGTGGTAAAAGAGAAGGTGTGGCTGCCATTGAAGGGTAAGTCAGATAGGAATTCCTCTTGTGCTCCATATTTGTTTGCAATTGCAAGTAGTTGATTCCCCCTTCTGTCAATTACCAGCAGAACCGAGTGGAAAAGTGGCAACAGAGGCAGAAACATGTAAACTGTTTAAGTGTTAGCACATTTGACAAAACACACCCCTTAATATGTACTTGTTTAGCCCTGAATCATTTACTTGTTCGTTTGGTCTTGAATTGACATTTCGTCAGTCATGACTGGAAGTCAAACAGAGAGGAAATCCACTTGAATGCAGTGTAGAAATGTCTTCCTCTATCCAATCCTTTATGGGCATGATCAAGCATTTCCAGGTTGTGCTTTAAACGAGGTCAATAAATCTTTTCACCCAGCATAAAGGGGTGGAGAAATAGGACATCAAAACTTCAAAAAATACAATTTAAAATGACAGTATGACCCATGTCGCCACACAAGAAAAACTCCAATCTGAAATAAAGTTAAGGGTTTTATTACTGATTCAGGCTCAGATTTATGTAAATGATTCTAAAAAAAAAAAGGTTATAAAGATACAGAATCACCATGGCCAAGACGACAGAAAAGGACATTGCATGCTGTTTCCAAAAGCCTCCTCCCATAATATGACTAAAACTTTGCACAAAAAAAATGCCATGACCTGAAACTTTGATACTTTCTTCTCTTTCCTTTCTTTCAAATAACTTTGCCCTTTCATTCATCCTCTGGATGCCTCCTTTCTCTGAGTATAGCCTACTGTAAGTCACACTGCAGTCTGCCTTAAACCCTTTTATGATATATATGCATGTTGGTCACACTTTATTTAATAGATCACAGCCTCTCCTTCTTTGAAACCATATCCACAGCTAGTGCTATATAAATGCAATTACAATACAATACAGTATGACAGACGAAAGTGTTTATGGTATTAGGCTATAAGAACAACTAAACCAATAAAAAGTACAGAATAGTATTGTAATTTCTTTTTCTTGTAGGATTGCTCATGTATGGGAAGACAGAGTAAGTTTCGCCAAACTCAAAGAAAAAGTCATCAGCGAAGATGGGAGACTTATTTTAAGGATAGAAAAAGAAGAATGGAAGGTATTGGCCTAAGGTTACTATTTCTTCATTGCTTGGGCATAAACCTACCTGCACATAAGTTCCCTTACAACAGTTGTCTGGCTTGTGTGCGGACAAGGGCTGCAGTCAATTTCTACATTGTTATTTCCTAGTTTGATTTTTCTTTGAAAAAAGGGAGTGACCTTACGTTAAAGTGCTCTTCACTTATTAAAAATCTAAGGGGCATATTCATACTCTGTGTGCACCAAATTAGCATCATTTTTTCTTACTCTAATTCGGTGCAAAACTAACTCCATATTTATACTTTGGTGCTAGACCCGTCTAGCACCAAATTTATGGAGTTAAAGTCATTTTTTGGAAGTGGAAACATACCTTGCCTTAATGAGATGCAAGGTAGGTGTTCCTGTGCAAAAAATGACTCTATGGCCTTAACGCAATAGTTATACTCCCATGCAAAAATGATGCACGGGAGGGAGGAGGGGTCAAAAAATGATGCAAAGCTTGCTTTGTCCTGTTTTGTAACTCCTTGGTCAGGACAGGCGTTAGGGGACTTATGGGCCTATTTCCATGGTACCCTCCCAAAGCCCCAGGGGCACCCCCACCCACACCAGAGGAACTGCGGAGGATGGGGGACACCATCCCAGGTAAGTACAGATAAGTACAGGTAAGAATTGCATTTTATTTTTTTAAGTGCCATAGGGGCCCTGCAATGGGTGCAGTGGCCATGCCCAGGGGACCCTTGTCCCCTGTGCTGGCCATTGGGGTGTTGGGCATGACTCCTGCCTTTTCTAAGGCAGGAGTCATGTGGCATGGTAGGTTTAGCACCATAAAATGACGCAAATCTGGTTAAAGTCATTTTTTGGTGCTAAACCCCTTCTATATCGCCAGCCCCACCCTACTAAAGTCATTTTTTTTTTACTCTAGCCTACCCTTTGCACCGGCTTGCACCATTCCATAAATATGGTGCCCGGCTAGTGCACAGAAATGGGGCAAGCCGGTGCTAAACTTTTTGGTGCAAAACTGCTTCAATGCAGTTTTGCACCAAAAAGTATAAATAAGGGCCTAAGTTCACAAAAAACGTCATGTGAAAGATCAACCTAGGTTTTGATTCCAAACAAATGAAACCATCTTTAATGTAATTTGCCATGCGGATAATGTGTTCATTAGTCATTAGGTTTCAAGAAGCAATACTAAATGATCTTGAGACCCAGGAATAGTTGTTAAAGGTTCTCAAGGTGCGAACTTCCAAATTGTTATTTTGATACAGTTTAAGGTGGAACACAGTGACCACTCAGATATACTGTGGTTCTAGCAACCAGCGCACGCTGCATTTTGCAATTTACCTACCAACTACCCCTCCTTAGACTGTTTTAGGTAAATTCTTAATTCACTCTACAGTTTTATATGTAATTCTCCCTTCTTGGCCCCTATCGATGATGGAAGTTCTAGCAGTGTCTATGCTGTAGTATTCAAACCCTCATGACTAATTTATATAGATTGTTTGATAGCATGTGTTGACTTCTATAGATCAATATAAATGTGAACATTCTAAATAAGACAATGAGGCCCATATTTAACAGAAAATGACAGCGTGCGATGCTGCGCCAAAATTGGCAGCGCCGCGCTGCACTATTTTCACAACGCAGGGATGCGCTGTATTTAATTGAATACAGCACACCGTTGTGTTGACCCCTGCGCCGGCACTAAATTTGTAACCGAGCAGCAACACAGCCACACTTGTGCCATGGTGCAAGGATGGTTGCGTTGACAGGGAGATTGTTTTTGTGCAGCAAGGGTCACCTTCCTATACAAACACAATCTTAAATGCAGATTTACGCCTATAGGATTTTAAGACAAGTTATAATGGTTTGGATGGGAATAGTTCTGACCACCGGTCCTGGGGAATGGGAGTTGGGAGTTGAGTTTACCAAGTTAGTATTAAAGGATAATCTAGCACTTACCACTTATGTAGCTGACAGCTCACGCATTGAAATCACGCTGCCACAATATAATCCTATACACAGTAATTTCCTCATCCTTTTTAGTCTCTACAAGGTTAGCAACCAAAATGGAAACTACAAAGTATGAGATAATAACCTGGAACGTTAGAGGTCTAAACAATATGTCCAAACGTTATAAAGTATACAATTACTTAAAGCGCAGGGGAATACACATTGCTCTACTACAGGAAACGCACCTGGTGGAGCAGGAAGTTAACTCCCTCAAAAAACGGTGGAGAGGTCAAATAATCGCAACTAGTTACTCAGCTTTTGCAAGGGGAGTATTGATCTGGATCCGTCCGGGGGTGCCCTTTCAGCTTCTTCACAAGCACATAGACAGGGACGGGAGATATGTAGTGGCCTCCGGGAGACTGGGAGGAAGAGATGTAACATTAAGCTGGATATATGCACCCAACCAGGACCAGGGGAAATTCCTCGATAAATTGTCCCTTGAAATAGGCCCACTCTTAACAGGTCCTAATATAATCGGAGGGGATTTCAACTGCATAGCTAACGTTAGCCTGGACAGATCACACCCCCCATTTCACAGTCCCCTACTCTAAAAATTGCTAAATCATTTGCAGAGTGGCAAAAACACTGGCGTTTGGGAGACTGTTGGAGGCAGCTTAATCCTCATACTCAGGACTTTTCATATTATTCTGTAGTACACGACCTACATGTCAGACTAGACACTTTTTTAGCCTCCCCTGAAATTCAAATGGACGTAATCTCCGCTGAATATCTGTGCCGTACAATACCTGACCATAACCCTCTGATTCTATCACTATCCTGGGGAAGGGAGAGAACGACTATTCCAACATGGCGTCTGAGGGCTGAAATGCTTGAGGATGAGGCTCTCAAACATCTTTTGCATTCAACCATAGTTGATTTCTTTAAACACAACGCACAAACTGCGTCCTCCAGATCCATTGAATGGGAAGCATTCAAAATAGTTATAAGAGTCACCTGTATTAGTGAGAACATTGGGGCCTGGAAATCTATGGAAAATGAGCTCCGTAGCCTGGAGGATTCCCTCAGAGACCTTGAGCGCAGACGCCCTACACAACATGATCTGGTCCCCTCCTGAAAGACACCAAAAATAAAATAATAGAAGTAAACACTAGGCTGTCACGATATGATTATAAGCAGTACATAATCAAACAACACTCAGAGGGGGATAAGCCTGGTGCCCTACTGGCGTGGCTGGCTAAGCCACCTAAACAACAAACTGTCATAGTGGAAATAGAAGACACCCCAGGTACCAGCGTTTATAGCCAAAAAGAGATTAACTCTAACTTTAGCAACTACTATTCAACACTATATGCGCCCCCCACTGAGACACTAACTAACCTTCAACTACAAGACCTAGAAGACCTCGCCCTCCCCAAACTTGGGGTTGAAGGGAGCTCAGCTTTAGCAGCCCCAATATCGATTGCAGAGATTAAAACAGCAATCCAAGGCATGGCCAAAGGCAAGGTCCCAGGATCCGATGGACCTCCACTGGAGTTCTACCTCCTGTACCAGTACCTGTTGGCCCCTCATCTCAGCATAATTTATGCTGGGGCCGGGAGCAGGGGGCAACCTACCACAATCTACTAATGAAGCCATCATGATTCCCCTACTAAAACCCGATAGGCCCCCAATGGATGTCCGTTCTTACCGTCCATTATCCATGCTTAATATAGACTATAAAATATTGAGTAGGATTCTTGCGAACAGACTACTGCCCCACATGACCTTGTTAATCCACCAGATCAGTCTGGCTTTACCCCGCAAAGTAGCACCACACAAAATATTAGACGCCTGGTGTCTGTTCTTCGTTCTATGCCTCCGGAAATGATCTCAGTCGATATAGAAAAGGCATTCGACTGCCTGAGATGGGACTACCTGGAACAGACCATGCTGAGAATGGGGATGGGATAGGGATTCACACATTGGACTAGGCTGCTATATTCAAATCCCACTGCTAGGGTGAAAACAGGTAACACCATATCTGATTCATTTTTGATTGGCAGAGGAACTAGACAGGGTTGCCCACTATCCCCTCTCCTATTCGCAGTAGCAGTGGAGCCCCTGGCCCAAATGGCTAGAACCGGGCAGCACTTCCAAGGCATTTCAATTAACGACTGGACACATTATATCACTCTTTATGCCGACGATATGGTGCTTTTTCTCCGTAACCTAGGAGTTGATCTACCAGGTGTAATAACCATGCTTGAGAAATATGGAATGGCCTCCGGACTTCGGATCAACTGGAGGAAGTCCACTATATTCCCCACGTCAAGTAGCACACCAGAACCGAACGAGACAAGAGGGCTACCCTGGTCTCCTAACACTTTTAACTATCTAGGTGTAAACATATACCATACTGCAGAAGACCTTCTAGAAGGAAATATTCATAGAGCAATCAGAGGAGTCAGAACCAGTATGCGCTTCTGGGAGACTCTACCATTAACAGTGTCCGGCAGAATGGCCCTACTTAAAATGATAGTGCTGCCCTGAATGCTATACTACTTCTCTACTATCCCATTGGTGATCCCAAAGGCAGTATTCAGAATCACTGACTCTATGATCGCGAGCTTTATATGGGGTCCGAGCAGGCACAGAATCGCACTAAATTCATTGCAAAGACCCACTGCAGAAGGGGGCCTTGCTGCCCCAGACCTAGAAATCTATTACTGGGCAGGTCTACTACAATGGCTAGCAAAACTTATCAGCGAACCCCCAGGTGCGACAGACTTACGGATTCCACTGAACTGTCCATCTAAAAAGATACTAGGGATAGTGCTGACTCCTAGGAAACCTAGATCACAATTACCAGTTGAATGGGAATCAACTAGACACTGCTGGGAGCAGTTTCTAAGAAGAACCCGTACAAAAACCCCATACACACCTGAGGCTCCCCTGGGATGCTTGACTTATGCTTTGGGAGACCACACTCTTAGAGGTCTCAACAAGTTAGAAGAACACAACATTACAAAACTAGGTGACATTTACAATAACGGGAGACTCTGCACTTACTCGGAGCTCCAAGATCAATTTAATCTCCCGTCAGGTTTGTTCCTTACATATACCGCAGTCACCAGAACCACACAAAAAATTTGGGGGTCGGCAGCTCTCGAACCTCCAACTCATAGTGGCTGTAACATCTTCTGCACAATAGGAGAAAGGAAAGGAATGATCTCAGAAATATATAAATCACTACAAAGCAGTTCACACAAACCCCTAAATAAACTTTGAGACAAATGGCAGACTGATTTAAACACAACTATTGAAGATGAGCAATGGACAAAGATCACCTCCCATACTTACTCTGTATCTAGAAACCCCAGATTCAAATTATTAAATCTTTACATTTACCATAGGGCTTACTTAACCCCACAAATGATATCTAAAATATACAATACAAACGAAGCGAGTTGCCCTAGATGTACGGAAACAGCTGCAGGTCTAGTTCACATGCTGTGGAGCTGTTCACAACTCAAATCATATTGGTCAGAGATATTTAGGAGAATCTCTGACAGCACTAGCAGGAAGATCACCCTGTCCCCACTAGTGGCCCTACTAGGAGACTTCCCCCGCCCTACTGCCCACAAAATGTCCAACAAATTTATTGACTTGGCTCTAGTCCTGGCCAAAAGAGAAATCACCTCACACTGGAAAGACTCAGTAGGCCCGCAAGTTAAGAGGTGGCAAGAAGCGCTAGAAAAATGGGCAGAAGTGGAGGGGTCTATGCTGCTGAGAGAAGCGCTACAGGGCCGGAGGCCGAGAGAGGGTACTACACAATGGGACTCAATACTGGAAAGTCTGAAAAACTTAGACTCCCCGACACCCGAAAAGGATCAGACGCCCTCGGACTCTGATCCAGAGGCACTCCCCACACCCACGACATAGAACTTTGGTAACGATTGACTCTCTGCTTAAACCATCAAGAACTGTCAGCTCAGGAATATAATGTGTTGATTTAAGTGCAATATGGGGGGTGGGGGGACTAAGAGTGTGAAATTGGGGATTCATTGTTCTTGGTTAAAAATCAATAAAAGATATTTAAAAAAAGAAAATGCAGATTTACGCTTACTATGTGTGCTGCTTAATGCAGCACACACAGCAAGAACAAAAAAACGAGGAGAAATAAAAGTATTCCTCCTCATTGCGCCCACAGCAACACCCATTGCAAGCCCCCTCCATGCAAAGTACTGCGTGTTAATTGGTCGTATTTACAGTGTGAATACGGTGCAGGGATTAGCACCACTGCAGTGTCATGAAAAGTGGCGCTAGGGGCTCTTAAATGTGCCCCTAAATGTTTGAGTGGTTATGCTCGGCTTAGTAAAAATATCAGCGTAAAAGTGGTACAGCCAGATCGTTGACATGATGAGCCTTTAGTGACAATGGAAATAATATGCATTTAGAATAAAATGTGACTGGGGCAATTAAAACAAAATAGCTGTGCACTTACATCATGTTTCGTACATGGTGAAAAGATGTTAATCCTGCGAATACCCCACTGACTCACTTAGTCATTTTCAATGGCTCAGTGACCCACCCATCCCTTATCTTGCTTGCTGTCATTGTTTTTCACCTACGCCCTGCTTCCCACTCTGTGTCAACAAGTACCAATGCCACAAGATTGTGCAATTTATCGAAACTGTATTGAAGAGTTGCTGGGCATCATAAGACTTTTCCCCACACAGCATCCAGCTAATCATTTCACCTGGGTGGAGACTTCTTTTATTGCTTCCAACGAGTTGTCAAAAACAGTATACAAGTGGCTTTGGTAGCCTTTTCACTCTCTCTCCAACTGAGGGCATTTTCCTTCAGTGCAGTCCAATTGCACACTGCTAAAGGTGTTATAGACAGCAGCAGCAAGACAACTTGTACATATAAGGCTGCAGAACCACATCTTCCCTGTTGATAAGGCCCCTCTCTGGCTGCCTGCTTCTCGAAGATCTACTTTCAAGATGGTGCACATTTCTCACAGGTAATAAGTGGCAAGGGAGCAATATTCTTTGGGTAAAACATAAAAGATCTCTCATAAAAAGACACTACATTCCAGACTGGTGCTCCCGCTAATCATATCACTCTACAACCAGAAACCAAGTAATGGGACCTCCATCTCAGTCCACACAGAAAAATTAAGAAACTCACTTCCAGCAATGATAAAAAGTACTAGTAATCACCTAAAATTCAAGTGGGTGGCGAAGGCCTGGCTTTTTTTCTACTGGAACCCATTGGAAGTGGTCAGACCAGTCTGAATCTACTACCACTCTGGCAGAATGGCAACCACAAAATCATAGTTAGTACAAGCAGAAACATTCAACACATGACTCAGATCCCTGTCTCTCCACTCTCCACACACAAAAACATAATTCTGCACAAAGGGCCTGCACATCCGCAAGGAGATTTAGAATGTTGTAGATTTGTGAATTTGACCAAATATCCCAACCTTTACTCTATTAATTAAGTAAAAATATAAAAGCATGGTCTTTTTTTAAACTTTTTTTTAACGGAGAAGCAAAACAAAATAACATAACATAAGCCAGTATGGTCAACAATATAGTAGGATGTGAACAATATATCAAAATGAAGAGACATTTAAAAAAAAAAAAAATGAATAAAATGAGGAACTGCAGGGCATGGGCAGAGGTAACCTTACCCGCTGAGTGCAAGGCCTGCAGATTAGTTTAGTTTAGTTTAGTTTTATGGATTTATAGAGCGCATAGCTACCCTAGGGCATCCCAGCGCTAAAGGTACATATTAACTCTCAGAAGACCCAGAAAAGCAGGTTAGCAACTGAAGAGGATAGTTTTCAACATCTTCCTAAAAAGAAGTTCAGATGATTCATGGCGGAGTTCAACAGGCAGGGCATTCCAGAGACGGGCAGCCTTGATGGTGAAAGAGTTAACTCCCCATGATCTCTTAATGCGGAATATATAAATCTGCCAAGAGAATGATGATGTAAGGTGTCTATGGGGAACATAGATAGAGATCCGCCTTCTGAAGAAGAGAGGGCCCCTATTATGTAAAGCTCTGTGGGTGATGCACATAGATTTAAAGTGGATGCGCTGTTTGATCTGGAGCCAATGACGTGCTACAAGAGCCGGTTTGGCAGAGAGGTGCATGGGAGAGTTAGTAAGAAGTCTAGCTGCTGCATTCTGCACAATCTGCAGCTTCTTTACTACATACTCTGGGGAACTAAGATAGAGAGAGTTCCCATAATCCAGACGGGAAAAAATTCAACAGGAACCCAGTGAAGACCCGCCTGGCTCCAGCAACTCATGAGAGGGCCTGATTGTGATGAAGGACTCAGAGGCCACGCTTCCAAGCTGGAGGCCTGGGCTAGAAGTGGGCGTTGGAGTGATCTCTGTCTGAGAGCTGAGTAAAAGGCACTGCCGCCTCCCAAGACATTTGCCCTGAGGCAAGTGAGTAGTGGCAGTGGTGGCAGGACTGGAGCAACTGTGGTGGGAGACATGAGAGGTCAGGGTGGTTACAAGAGTCATCGAAAGGGCCCTGTGGTGGTCTAGTGGGATATGAGTTAATCTTTGTGGTTGGGCTGTGTTGTGCTGGACTCCAGTGCCCATAGTCCTGCTTGGCTGTAGGCGGAGGGACCTGAGAAGGAGGATTTAAGCATCCTAAGAAACCTGTGTTGCAGGACATGCAGTATTCCTTGTGGTTGGGCTGTGTTGAGCTGAACCTTAATGCTCATAGTTTCACTTGGCTGGAGAGGATAGGACTGTGAAGGGGCATTTAAATATCCTAGCTGTAAGAGCAGGGCCATCTGTGCCTGCATAAGATACGTCTGTGCCCGCATAAGAACTGAACCCTCTGATATCTGCGGTGCAATCTCCAGAGCAATGGGGAAACACAAGTTAACTTCATCTAACAGGGCATTTACAATTCAACCAAATGAAGTGGTAGAGGGTAAAAGTGGTAAGATCAGCATATTATATTTTCTATCATCCATGCTGGGGTTCCTTAACCGCTTCGCTGCCAGGCCATTTCCCCCTCCTGTGCCAAGCCTTTTTTTGGCTATTTGGGGCAGTTCACGCTTAGGCCCTCATAACTTTTTGTTCACATAAGCTACCCACGCCAAATTTGCGTCCTTTTTTTCCAACATCCTAGGGATTCTAGAGGTACCCAGACTTTGTGGGTTCCCCTGAAGGAGGCCAAGAAATTAGCCAAAATACAGTGAAAATTTCGTTTTTTTCAAAACAATGGAAAAAAGGGGCTGCAGAAGAAGGCTTGTGGTTTTTTCCCTGAAAATGGCATCAACAAAGGGTTTGCGGTGCTAAAATCACCAGCTTCCCAGCTTTCAGGAACAGGCAGACTTGAATCAGAAAACCCAATTTTTCAACACAATTTTGGCATTTTACTGGGACATACCCATTTTTACGATTTTTTGTGCTTTCAGCTTCCTTCCAGTCAGTGACAGAAATGGGCATGAAACCAATGCTGGATCCCAGAAACCAAAATTCTGAATTCAGCAAGGGGTAATTTGTGTAGATCCTACAAGGGTTTCCTACAGAAAATAACAACTGAAAAAGACAAATATTGAAATTGAGGTGAAAAAAACATAAATTTTTCTCTACGTTTTACTCTGTAACTTTTTCCTGCAATGTCAGATTTTCGAAAGTAATATACCGTTACGTCTGCTGGGCTCCTCTGGTTGCGTGGATATATAGGGCTTGTAGGTTCATCAAGAACCCTAGGTACCCAGAGCCAATAAATGAGCTGCACCCTGCAGTGCGTTTCATTCTAGACCAGGTATACAGCAATTCATTTGCTGAAATATAAAGAGGGAAAAATAGCTATCAAGAAAACCTTTGTATTTCCAAAAAGGGCACAAGATAAGGTGTTGAGGAGCAGTGGTTATTTTCACATCTCTGAATTCCGGGTGACCATACTAGCATGTGAATTACAGTGCATTTCTCAAATAGATGTCTTTTTTACACACTCTCTTATATTTGGAAGGAAAAAATGTAGAGAAAGACAAGGGGCAATAACACTTGTTTTGCTAATCTATGTTCCCCCAAGTCTCCCGATAAAAAAGATACCTCACTTGTGTGGGTAGGTCTAGCGCCCCCGACAGGAAATGCCCCAAAACGCAACGTGGACACATCACATTTTTTTAAAGAAAACAGAGGTGTTTTTTGCAAAGTGCCTACCTGTAGATTTTGGCCTCTAGCTCAGCCGGCCCCAGGGGGGGGCAGAAATGGCCTAAAATAAATTTCAGCCGGCACCTAGGGAAACCTAGCAAACCAGCACATTTTTGAAAACTAGAAACCCAGGGGAATCCAAGATGGGGTGACTTGTGGGGCTCTGACCAGGTTCTGTTACCCATAATCCTTTGCAAACATCGAAATGTGGCTAAAAAACACGTTTTCCTCACATTTCGGTGACAGAAAGTTCTGGAATCTGAGAGGAGCCACAAACTTCCACCCAGCGTTCCCCCAAGTCTCCCGATAAAAATGATACCTCACTTGTGTGGGTAGGCCTAGCGCCCGCGACAGGAAATGGCCCAAAACACAATGTGGACACATCACATTTTTTTATAGAAAACAGTGCCTACCTGTGGATTTTGGTCTCTAACTCAGCCGGCCCCAGGGGGGGGGGGCAGAAATGACCTAAAATAAATTTGCCCCCCACCCCCGGGGAGCGACCCCTGCCTACAAGGTCGCTCCCCTTGCGTGACGGCGCAAAAAAAAGATCCCTGGTGCCTAGTGGTTTCTGCCCCCCTTGGGGGCAGATTGACCTAAAATCAGCCGATCTGACCCAAAGCGGGCAGAAATGGCCTAAATACAATTTGCCCCTCAAGGGGAGCGACCCTTGCCTAAGGGGACGCTCCCCATCTGTAAAACAACAACAAAAATCCCTGGTGCCTAGTGGTTTCTGCCCCCGTGGGGGCAGATCGGCCTAATTAAAATAGGCTGATCTGCCCCCATTGGGGGCAGAAATGGCCTAAAATAAATTTGCCCCCCAGGGGAACGACCCTTGCCTAAGGGGTCGCTCCCATTACGTGAAAAACAAACAAACAAACAAAAACTCCCTGGTGTCTAGTGGTTTCTGCCCCCCTTGGGGGCAGATTGGCCTCATACAAATAGGCCAATCTGGCCTAAATATAATTTGCCCCCTAGGGGAGCGACCCTTGCCTAAGGGGTCGCTCCCCACCTCAAAAAACAAAAACTAAACAATTTTTTTTTATCCCTGGTGCCTAGAGGTTTCTGCCCCCCCTGGGGGCAGATCAGCCTAATAATAGGCCGACCTGGGGGCGACCGTTGCCAAAGGGGTCGCTCCCTTTTGTCAGTTACATTTATAAAAAAGACATCCCTGGTGTCTAGTGGGCGTTTTGACAGCCGGATTGCTTTACAATCCGGCTGCCAAAACGCAGAGAGAGACTTCAAAGGGAAAGAAATACATTTCCTTCCCTTTGAAGCCTCTCTGCCTCCTCCCCGTGATCGGAAGAGAAATGCTTCCCCTTCCATCCCTGACTTGGGGGGTGGGGGGGAACCCCACAGAGGGAGCGCTCTGGTCGTAATGGTTACGTCCTGGGCACAGCAGCACTATTACGTCCTCGACACAGAACCGGTTAACAAATAAATATTAATGTAGAGGGAGAGTAGGCCATACATGTTTCATCTGTCGCTAACATTCCTAAAGTCCTGTTGCATACAGCTCTACCAAGCCGGTATTCTCCTCTGTAGGAGCGACAGAGTTTGTGAAAAAATAGGCTTCCTCTGAAGGAGGAAAGCATATATTGGTTCAGGCTGACATTCACCTCAACAGTGCTGACCCGGGCCATTTGGCTGAGGAAACACCTTCTGACAAGTTGCCCTTAGTATGTAAGAGGAATAAAGAGAGATAGTAGACAAAAGGTTGAATGTCCGGAGAGTTACATCCAATCAGGAGAAAAGTTCTGAGAGGCCAATTGCTGAAGCCGAGATCAGTGGTATAAACTTTTTATCGAACAAGTTGTACATTAAAATTGAAATACTAATCAAAGGACTTTTGAGGCCTATGGCAGGAGTCTAGGCTATCTTGAACAATTCCTTTCTAATCTGATGGTTAAAGTTAACTCCCTCATTTCTCCCTGGAATACCGATAATGTTCAAAGAGTTAGGGAAATGGAGTCAGCGACAGGGCAAGATACATAACAGGGGTACTCCACAGTTACGCAAAATGTTGCCCAGAAATACCTGTGGGTGTAAAAGTGGAGGTCTTGTGACCCGAGCACCTCAGGGAGTGGAAATGCAGATGCAGTCCCCTATAGAGGCCACCCTAGATACAATGACCATCCAAGAGAGTTCTATTCTGCTGCCCCAGCAGGCGCCCCCCCATTTACCCTCCTTTTGGTGGCCATAAAGAGGATAACTCAGTCCCTGGCCCTAAGGGCTCTCCCGTTATAAGGTCAGATGGTACTATTAATTTACCTCCTGAGTCCACATATTATAGTGTGGTACTAGGAAATGGTCCCCAACTGAAGGAAGGTACTAGCGAAAGGTTTTTACAACTGGAAAATAAGGTTACCCATTGGGTAGGGAGACATAATGCATTGCGGTCCAATCTGTGTGTACATATTAACATGGTCAGGAGAGTGAGGTGGATACAGAGAGTTGTAAAGAAATTTGAGGGGGATTTCGATGTATTACTTTTAATAGTCCTAGAGTTCACATTTGTTCATTGGTGTTCACTAGTTTGTATAAAACCATGTTTACTGCATCAATCCTGGCTTTACCCCACAGTTTATTTTACAGGTCTGAAGTAGTGACTGCTGATAGCTTCTAGTCAATAGCCCACTATTGTAATTATGTTAGAGAGCAACCTTCTGTTTTTCTTTAAAGACATTCAACAGGTATGAATCTTTGATATCTCTGAAAAATTGCGACTGGCACAACAAAACCCTATTGGTTCGCACCACATTTGGCCCTGTCATATCTTCTACTTCTTGTATGAATGAATTACAGTACATAAGTTTGAATGTTGCAGGCCTCACTATCAAGCTTACTGATGTGATATGGCTTAATTTTATTGTGTGTTTTGGCTTGATCTGTTTGCAGGAAATTTGGACAAATCAATTGTTTCCACCTGGATGGGTACAAGTCCTTTTTTGTACCTACAGTTCAGTCGAGCTCTGGCAAAGCTAAAGGTGGCCTGGTTATCTTGGTGTCTTTACTCCTAATTGGAAAGTTGGTTGAGATACACAATGGCACACTTAATCACCAGGCTCTGAGAAATACCCTTGCTAATGTATCTAAATTATTATTGTTGCATTTTTGTAATGCCAACCCGTCATAACATAACTTTGTAAACCTACAAGTTTTGAATTCCATTATGAAGGGTGTAGGGTTAGGATATACAGACTCTGCCAATGTGTTATTAGTAGGTGACTAATATTCAGCTGTCTGAGGGTTTGCAAACAAGTTCTGGTCACCGTTCGAGCTACAGGATGCTGGTGGGGCTTCATATGGAACATAATGGGCAAGGAGACTTGCTTGATTCTATTCTAAGTGAGTTTAATTTAGTTTATTCCCATGAGAAACGTGCACCCTCCTGTAGGAAAGTGCCCCTTTGACATGATCACCCCTACTTTTTG
The DNA here is from genome assembly GCF_031143425.1 of Pleurodeles waltl. Taxonomy (NCBI): domain Eukaryota; kingdom Metazoa; phylum Chordata; class Amphibia; order Caudata; family Salamandridae; genus Pleurodeles; species Pleurodeles waltl. Next base: position 608,662,717 of record NC_090443.1, on the reverse strand, counting down.
CCACTCTTACTGAGGTTTTTCAACTGAAGGTGCACTGGTATCCTGCTAAACAGATCCCCAGTGCCTGTTCCCTAAAACAAGGTAAAAGGTCTTATTGTGTACAACTGCAGTTAGAAATGCTTCTGTCAAGGTACATCCAATCACTCTGGTGATCTTGAAATGGGGAGGGGTTACTGGCCAGACGTTGGTAGTGTCCTCTGCAATTCCAGTAGAATGTCTGCTAGCTAATTATCTGGAGACCTTAGCATGGGCTGAGGTAGAGATGAAAACCCATGCAGCCATGCTAGGAATACCTGAATGGGTATGTGCGTACAAAACCAGAGCACAGGGTGAAAAAGAGGTGATGAGCCTAGAATAATGCCCCAAACCTCCAAGAGAAAAGGCAAGAAGTCTGGGAAACCAACTTTTGAGGAGACACAAGCTCAGGTCCCCTCTCCTGCGGGAGAAGACCTGTCAGCCCTTGAGGGAATTGAGCCCCAGGAACATGGACCTTACACGGCAGAGCTCCTGGGCAGAGGGGGCACACTAGGGAAGATCTTTGCCAGGGACAGAGGACCTGTCCCACTTTTGAAAGCCTGAGACAGAAAGCTGCTGACCAGTAAAAGGGAGATGCCAGTGACTCCCACAGGACATTATGGGACACTTTTACCCTGAGACAGAAGCCCTGACCCCAAACCTGGTGCCACTAGGACTGCCACTGCCCCTGCAGTTGCCAGAGCCCTCATCAGTATTTGTACTAGATTGTGCTTCCCTAAAGAAGGTGATTTCAGACAGAGGTAGTAATTTCATGTCTGCTTACCTTAAAGCAATGTGGGAGGAATGTGGTGTGACCTATATGCTCACTACCCCACACCACCCACAAACATGTGGTCTAATTGAGAGATTCAAAAATACCGTGTAAGGTATGATCATGGGACTCCCTGAAAAAGTGAGAATGAGATGGGATGTTCTTTTACCATGCCTGCTTTTCGACTACAGAGTGGTGCCACAAAAGGGAGTAGGCTTTAGTCCCTTTGAACTTTTGTTTAGGGACCACAGAGTATTGTGAGCGAAGGCTGGGAGATGCCTCTCAAAGATCCTGAACCAGACTTTGTGGACTATGTGCTTGGCCTTCATTCCAGAATGACTGAGTATACGGAGAAAGCAAATAAAAACCTTTAGACCAGCCAAGAGCTCCAGAAACAGTGGATTGACCAAAAGGCTACACTGGTGGAGTACCAACCAGGGCAGAAGGAATGGGTGTTGGACCCTGTGGCTGCTATAGCCCTCCAGGACTATCCTTGAAAGAAAAGGGGAGGTCACCTCTCTGGTGGACCTTGGCACTCCCAGGAGCCCTCACAGGGGTATCCATGTGAACCACCTTAAACCCTACTGTGACAGGGCTGATATGACCATGTTGATGGTCACTGTTGAGGATCAGGAAGAAAGTGAACCACTCCCTGACCTCCTTTCTCACAACCTTGCAAATTAGTCTGTTGAGGGATTTGTCTTCTCAGACATCCTCAATGCCCAACAGCATACTGACTGCAGGCAAGTCCAGAGGCAATATGTTGGGCTCTTTTCCCTGACCCCTGAACAGACTACCTGGTGTACTCAAGATGTGGACAATGTGGACACTGGAGACAGCCTGTCTATGAAAAACTAAATTTACCGAATGTCTGATCAAGTCAGAGGAAACATCAAAGCTGAAGTCAGCAAGAAGCTGGAACTTGGGGTGATTGAGCCCTCTGAAAAAGTCCTTGGGCCAGCCCAGTGGTCTTAGTCCGCAAACCTAATTCCAAGGGAGGTAAACCAGAGTAGAGGTTTTGTGTGGACTACAGAGGTATCAATGCTGCCATTAGGACAGATACCCAACCCATTCCAAGGGCAGATAAACCTATTGACAGGCTGGCTGCAGCCAAATTTCCCAGTGCTTTTGATTTAACACCAGGCAGATTGGTTTGACCCCAGGAGTCAAAGCAAAGACAGCATTGTTGACCCCAAATGGACATTACAAGTTTACTGTAATGCCATTCGGATTAAAGAATGCCCCTGCCACATTCCGAAGGTTGGTGAACAAAGTCCTTGCTGGGTTGGAGTATTTTAGTGCAGCATATCTAGATGATATTCCTGTCTATAGTTCCACCAGGCAGGATCACCTGATCCACCTTGTAGAAGTCCTTGAGGCCTTTCAGCATGCAGGACTCACTATCAATGCAAGCAAGTGCCCGATAGGGCAGGCCTCTGTTATATACTTGGGCCACCTTGTAGGTAGAAAGCAAGATCAACCCTTGAAACCCAAGATCCAGGCTATTCTAGACTGGGAGGCTCCCACAAGCCAGAACCAAGTCAGGGTATTCCTCGGCTTGACTGGGTGCTACAGGAGGTTTGTGAAGGGGTATGGCACTATTGTGGCACCCCTCACAGAACTTACCGCTAGGAAACATCCCAAAAAAGTAAACTGGACAGTACGTTGTGAAAAGACTTTTGGCACCCTGAAAGAAGCAACATGCTCAGTATCTATTCTAAAAGCCCCAGATTACACTGAGCAGTTCATTGTGCAGACAGATGTCTCTGAGCATGGAATAGGAGTAGTTCTATCCCAGACCAACGATGATGGCCTGGACCAGTCTGTGGCATTTATTAGAAGAAAGTTACTCCACAGAGAATAGCGCTGGAGTGCCACTGAGAGGGAAGCCTTTGCTGTGGTCTGGTCCCTGAAGAAGCGGAGACCATACTTGTTTAGTACTCACTTCATTGGTCAAACTGACCACAGGCGTCTCAGATAGTTGATGCAAATGAAGAGGAGAAAAAAAAAAAGAATTTGTTTTAAAGTTGAGGACAAGCTGTAGAATGCTCTTTGGTTCAGATTTTATCTCAGGTAGAACTGGCGAAGCACAATGCAACTCCAATTCCCACAAAGCTTCATTGAGAAATATAGGTCTGTCTATATTGGGTAGTCAGAGCAATTTATATATTACAGGGGTATTTGAGAGAAAATTCTTAGAAATAGGACTATTCTACACATCAGGAGCTGCAACTCTAGGGAGATGAGTGACCCGAATACAAAGTGGAGAAGACCTTTAAGCCCATTGTATTGTGTTAGCATATTATTTGAGAGATTATGGCCCTCATTATGACCCTGGCGGTTGGCGGAGAAGTGGTGGTCTTACTGCCAACAGGCTGGCGGTAAAAAAACTGGAATCATGACCATGGCGGTTACCGCCATGGTCATCCGCCACTTCTCAGAACCGACCGCCAGGGCGGAGACGACCGCTGGGCTGGAGACTTGGGCCTCCAGCCCGGCGGCCGTCACAAGACCGCCGGCAGTATCATGACCCGGCTGACTGCCATGGATTTCATGGGGTTGGGTACCGCCATGAAATCCATGACGGTAAGCACTATCAGTGCCAGGGAATACCTTCCCTGGCACTGATAGTGGTCTCCCCCACCCCCCACCCCGAATCCTTTCCCGCGACTCCCCACCACCCCCCAGAGGTGGCAGGACCCCCCTCCCCACCCCTACCCCTGACATTACTACACAGACACACACCCGACACGCATGCAGACACCACCAACACACATACCCACACACACACACGAACAAACATGCCAACAGACACACACACAGTCATACACCCACACCCACATTCAGACATACATACATACACGCACACATCCATACAGAAAAACATACAGGCAGGCACGCACACATTTCCAAACACACTACACCCCCGCATGCATACACGCACTCACACACACCCTCTTCATACTCACACGCACATGCGTGCACACAACACACAACGCCCCTTCACCCCTCTCCCCTAGTGGACGATCAACTTACCTGGTCCGTTGATCCTCTGGGAGGGGACGGGATCCATGGGGGCTGCTCTGCCACCAGCACCCCGTCAACAGAACACCGCCGATTCGGTGGGGGGTGTTCTGTAGACGGGGCAGTGGAGGTGGAGCAACCTCCACTTCCCCGCCGACCGCCAGTATGGCTGCTGGCGGCTCTCCGTCTGGAAAAAGACAGAGGGCTGCCAGCAGTCATAATTCGCCGAGCGGAAAACCGCCACCACTGGCGGTCTTCAGCACGGCGGTCCATCGGTGGACTTGTGAAAAGACCGCTGAGGTTGAAATGACCCCCTATATGTGCTGGATAGTTCCAAAACAGAAACAATAGAGTTATCCTTTAATAATTGTGAAATGTTGAAAATGCCCTTTACTGTCCACTTGTTCCACAATATGGTTTTATCATTTTCCTTAATCATTTTATTACACTAGATAGGACCGCTAACAAACTGATCAAAGGTTAAAAAGTTTGAAACCATAAATGGATCCCTTTGCGATCTTCCCATTGTGTCACAGGGAATAACAGCATGTGCCAAACTCCTCAAGTAATAGACTAATAGTGATGCCAAAAAGATGTAAGGTATGGGCTCTCAACCTGGACTTGAGAACCAATGCCAACAGAAGAGACATGATCAACGTTATGAATAGATGGTATCCAGCAAGATATAGAAGCATCAATGAGCAATTCAGAAATAAAACTGCAGCAATGTAAACACAAATATTCCTTAATCTGTTGCTAGGTAAGTGAAGAGGGGAGCCAGTAACCCCACACTCCAGCAGAACATTTAAAATAGAGCCTTAAAGAGAGTGCACTTCAAGCCAGACATTTAGGTAAAACCACAACATTGCAGAGCCTTCATGAAAAATAGACAGAGGATTGTTGTTTCAGTTAAAATAAGCAAATAAAAGTGCTTGGCCTTTAGCGTATAACGAATCCTGAGGAGTAAAATAAACTAGCTGCAATATTTTTTCCATGGATCAATGGCCTTATCCAAAGTATTCTGCATACATAAATGTTATTGTACCTTTGTACAGTGTGTTCCTGTTAACAAAAACCTCCTCCAATATCAGGAATGAGGTTTACATCCATTTAGGAAAGGCTTTCGAATGCTTTGCTTATTTTTCAGATGCATTAACTTGAAAGGCAGAACAGTATTATTTTAAGCCATTATCATCCCTGTTGTGATATACAACAAGATTTAAACCTGTGTTAATGACAAATGACACACTCATAAAAAGAAACACCATAGCTTCTCCAAAGACGTATTTCACAGGTCTGTAGGACAGATAAACTTGCTCGCCCTTCAATAAGTCTGCTCCCACATGTTTCTTTTGATTGTTAAGTCATAAATCTCCTCAACAGGGCTTGAAAAGCTGAATGGAGCAAATTGTGTATGCTTATGAAAACAAACACATCCCCTCTCTTCTTCCATGTCAGCTAACAGGCGGGAAAATAATATTTTCTTCCAGGAGACTGCTGCCACAAGTTGATTTAATATCTTGTTCTGTTTTGTGCCGTCACAAATCATCCTAATGCCTCGCTAGGCGGCGTTCTCCAAGTTGGGCTCCCAAGCCACACCTCTATAAGCATGGCTGTTGTGATCTTGGGAGGTCTCTGACATCATTGGATCAATGATGTCAGAGAATAGAATGGAGATGTTCAGGGGATTCTGTGGGAAGACGGTTGGGAGTGAAGGAAGAAGCAAGAAGCAGCAGGCACTGTTGTGGATGCTGTATTAATAAAGACTTACCATACGACTTCCGGATCCTTGGATTTACTTCGTAACAGTGGCAACGAGAGTCTACAGCATCCACCGAACCTGGCGTGTGATATACTGACGGCTGGACTTTTTATTAGCGCTGTAGCGAGGAGGAGCGCTGTGATGACGTGGAAGTACTCCACCGTTGTAATGTAGGAGCTGATATTCAAATATTACTCCGTAATCTGAAGTGCTGAGTGCTGCGTGTCGAGTCACGCTGTGTTCATTGAAATTGCTGAACTGTGGCTGAGCTCCCGGTGAGAGAAGGTATTTGGCTGCACGTCTTTTCTTTTGGGAATGTCTCGAGCCGTTCTGGCAGCAGTAGTTTAAGCGCGTGTTTGAAGTTTGTGCGCTATTTTAAGGGAGAGAAGAAAAGGGAGAAGAAGAACTAACGGGATATCTTACACGCGTGCATTTTCAAGCCACGTGCGCATTTTCAAGCCCCGTGCGAACGTGCGCATTTCAAAACGCTCGTGCGGATGTGCGCCTGTGGTTGTAGCAGCATTCCATAAGACTTTGTTCTGAGGAGACCATCTTCAGGACCAACAGAACACGGCGCGAGTCTTCCCAACAGTTGTCTTCAACCTTAATAGATTACAGAGTTTGGGAGTTATAGAAGAGATTGAAGCTTCGGAATGGTTGGCTCCCATTGTTCTAGTTCCCAAGGACAATGGTTCTAAAATTAGAATGTGTGTGGATTTGAGAGGTCTAAACCAGTGCATATGGGTAGATCGCCAACCTTTGCCAAATATCAATGAAACCTTAACCATGCTCTCACAAGCCAAGGTATTTAGTGTGTTAGATTTATCTGCGGCCTATCATCAATTTTTACTTCATGAGGACTCAAGACACTTAACTTCTTTTGTTACGCCTTTGGGAGCTTTTAGATTTATTAGAATGCCATTTGGTTTAGCGTCAGCAGCTGCGTGTTTCCAAAGAATAATGAAAGAAGTGCTTAAGGGTTTGAGTTCTGTCCTATTCTTTCAAGATGATATGTTAATTTATAGTGAAAATGAAGAGGAGCATAATATTGCTCTCAGAGCAGTTCTGAGGAGATTAAAAGAAAAAGGATTGACCTTAAAGAAAGAAAAGTGCAAGTTCAAGGTTGGAACAGTTTCTTATTTAGGACACACTATTTCTGGTGATGGTATTAAACCTAAAGTGTTATTGGCCAAATCTATCATATCAATGCCCACTCCTTCGGACAGAGATCAAGTGCGCTCATTTCTTGGTCTAGCAGAATATTACTCAAAGTTTATTAGAAATTTTGCGAGTGTAGTGCAACCTTTAAGAGCCATGCTAAAGAAAGGTGTGGATTTTGTGTGGTCCTCAGAGTGTGAAGAGGCTTTTAACATTGTTGAATCCAGAATTGGTGAAATGCCTACACTAGGCCATTTTGATACTAGGAGGAAAACTTTGTTGTCCACAGATGCTAGCCTGAAGGGTTAAGGTGCGGTTCTTTCACAATTAGTTGATGGTGAAGACAAAGTAGTGGCCTTTGCCTCTCGTTCTCTTAGAGAGGCAGAAGTCCGCTATTCAGTAATAGAGCGTGAAGCTTTGGCATGCAATTGGGCTGTTAACCATTTCAAGTACTACCTTTGGGGGTTGCCGTTTGTAATTAGAAGTGATCACAGACCTTTAGTGCAGATATTTTCGTGCCGTAATATTGAAAACACAACTCCACGCATCAAGCGTTGGGTTGAAGGTCTAATGGAATATAATTTTCATGTGGAGTACCTACTAGGGAAAGATAACATTCCGGCAGATTTCCTTTCTAGATTACCTTTGGCAGACCACACTACGGATGATCAAATTCCAGTTTTGTGGATTAAAGAACCAGCTATTGATAAGGAAAGTTGGGAGTTAGAATGTGAACGAGACACAGTTCGCATGCTGGTTTCAGAATATGTTGTGAGGGGTTGGCCTGATTTATGCAACTGTCCAGATGATGTTAAAGCATTTTGGAATGTCAAAGATGAATTGAGTATTGTTGGAAATGATCTGTACAGATGTGATAGGTTGGTTCCTCCAGTTGGGTTGTATGAGAGGCTGATCAATTTAGCTCATGAGGGACATTTAGGCAGGATTTTCACCAAGGCTAGTGTTAGAGAGTGCTATTGGTGGCCAGGCCTTGATAGACATGTTGAGGCAGTTGTAAAAAAATGTATGTATTGTGCAAGGAGTGATAAACCAAAAGTGTAAGAACTGCCCCTTTATCTCCGATCCGTGTTCCTGATGAACCATGGTGCAAACTTGGTTTAGATATTGTGGGACCGTTTGAAGCTTTACCTCATAATGAGAGATTTGCAATTGTGTTAGTTGATTATATGTCCAAATGGGTCACTGCAAGTTGTGTGAGTGCCATCACCACTAAAGTTGTTATAGAGTTCCTAACTGATGTTTTTGCATGTGAGGGTATTCCAAAGGTGATAGTCACTGATAATGGTGTACAATTTACTTAATTGGAAATGAAGAATTTTCTCAACAATCTAGCTATCTCTCACTTTCGCACTGCCTTATATTCCCCCCAAGCCAATGGGTTGGTTGAAAAGATGAACCAGTTGGTGGTAGCTAGTGCACAGACTGCCATGGACAATTGTATACCTTTAAAAAATGTCCTCAGGGAGAAATTATGGGCCCACAGAAATGCTCCTAATGCTGTTTTGGGTATGTCTCCTTTTAGAATATTGAGAGGTAGAATGGCGGGTTCTAAACTTAATCCCTTGTGGTTGTTGGCTGATAAGGAGGTTACGGATTCACCAGATGGTAATGATGCTATCCGACACAGAGTTGTTGCGAATCAAGCAAAATATAAGGAAGCATTTGATGTAAAACATGGTGCTCATCAAAAATGGTGGCATGTAGGTAACATGGTGTACGTTAAGAAACCTTTCTGGTCAAAGAAAGGGGCGTTTAAGTTTATGGGACCGAAGAAAATTGTGCAAGTGAGGAAGAATGTTGTTGTTCTGGAAGGGGGTGATGTGTGGAGCATGTCGCGCTTAGCCAAATGTGTGAATGACAGACCAATGACTGAGGGAAGGTACAGGGAGGAAAATGTTGGTGGATCTGATCCTGATTCTGGAGAGAAGATTAGAAGGAGTGTAAGGAATAAAACAACTCCCAAATACTTAGAAGATTTTACACATTAAGGAAGCTATGTCAATAACATTGTGTGTGTGTAATTGCATATTGTTCATGTGCTGATCATTTATGGTTATTCTATTTTCATTTTAGTTGCCTTAGCTAAAGATACGTTTTTGACAATGGGCCATCATTTTAGTTTTCCCTGTTATGTGTTGCATTGCATTGATCTTCTTTTCTTTCTTTGTATTCCTTTTATCACTGTGTTGTAGTGTTATTATATATATAACGAAGTTAAGTTATTTTTATGTTTCTATGGGGAGGAGATGTGTTGTGATCTTGGGAGGTCTCTGACATCATTGGATCAATGATGTCAGAGAATAGAATGGAGATGTTCAGGGGATTCTGTGGGAAGACGGTTGGGAGTGAAGGAAGAAGCAAGAAGCAGCAGGCACTGTTGTGGATGCTGTATTAATAAAGACTTACCATACGACTTCCGGATCCTTGGATTTACTTCGTAACAATGGCCTTTAACATTAACTTATTGATAGTTCACTCGTCATCATGAACATCAGCTTGGTTTCAACAAAGCTGCAGTTTGTATCACTGGTAGAAAGTGATACCACACCATATATCAAAGTATTGTTACAAAAGCAGTTTAGTTGTACTCGGTGCTACTGGGAAAAAGGATTTGGTGACTCTGGCCTTTTCCAGATAGATTTGAATGTTCAACAGTTGCCACAAAAAGTTTAACAACAATACATTTAGGCCCATATTTATACTTTTTTAGCGCCGCATTTGCGTCATTTTTTTATGCAAAAGCGGCGCAAACTTACAAAATGCAATTGTATTTGCGGCGCAAATGCGGCACTAAAAAATTATAAATGTGGGCCTTAGTTTCTAACCCTTACGGTTCGAAAGTTAATACAATTGCTTCAAATGTTGCAACGCTTCCCAAAAGTAAACTGGACACCATTTAATTGTTGATTGATACATTTAGTCATAACATAATGTGTGATTTGTAAAGCCCATTCTCGCCCTGAAGGGTACCTTGGCACTGAAATAATAGATATTTATTGTTGCCCTACTCAGTGGTACTCATTTTATCGTCCTCAGAAGGAAGAAAGGCTGCAGATCTCTGCAGTGAGTAAATGAGTCCACTGAGCCTTCAGGCATGATATGTTGCAAATGCCGTATGTTGGCAACATCCCCAGTTAATGAACTAGAAATGGCTTTTATATTAAATGCTTACTTGCAATTTAGACACAAATGATTCCTTCTCTATATTGTTCATTACAAAACATGTTTATATCACATGCAGTGTTCTCAAACATGCACCCCTTGATAGAGAAAGAGAACGCTTAGGTTTTAGAACAGTCTTTCTCACACTGTGGGTCGCAACCCACTGGTGAGTCGTGAGCTGATTTTGGTGGGTCATGAAGGCCCAAGCAATAAATAAAGATGCCTTTAAATTCTGTATTTATCTTTTCACATTTGTGGTGCTTCAAAGACAGAAGTCAAATGTCGGGCTATGACAAATTGCTGCTGTTTTTCTTTACATGGGAATTGGTGTTTACAAACTCTCCTCACGCTGCAGTCAGAGAAAGGAAGGTGAAGTGAATTATGTTACAATCTTGCTGGGGTACAGGTGTGAGACAGGAAAGGCTATAGGATGTCATTTTTTATGGTAATACATGTAACAGGGCATGAACTGTATACCTTCAACAGTGTAAGAAAACAGGCTTTTTGCAGGTTTCCTATTCACCTTTTGCCCCTATTTAGACTACTAGTCTGCTGGTTTTTCGACTCTGAAAGTGCACAGAAGCCTATTAGGCAGACCTAAGTGCCAGTATTCTAATGCCTTACAATAATAATTTTGAATTCATTATTCGCAATTGGCAAGGACTGACTTACTTTTAATAACTTGGGATATGTTACACAGGTCATGTATGGCAGATTGTCTACCCAGGGCTGCAGCACTGATTGTGCGACCTTGTGTGTGAAGGTACAAAATGTCTCCGAGCGTACCACTACAGACTGGAAGAGCAGTGGCCACACTACTAGTTCAACTTTGCCATTCAAACCAAAGCCCCCCACTTCCCCAAACAATATATGCAAGTCCCCGTAACAAGGGCCTATGAAGTCCTGCAACAGGGAGCAGTGTATTATTAAGTAGGGTGTGTATTTCTATATATGTCATAACAGCAACACTTATAGGCCCATATTTAGACTTTTTTTAGTGCTGCATTTGCGCCGCTTTTTGACGCAAAAGCGGTGCAAACTTACAAAATAAAATTGTATTTTGTAAGTTTGCGCCACTTTTCCATAAAAAAAAATGGCACAAATACAGCGCTAAAAAAGTATAAATATGGGCCATAGATTGTTGTTTTGCTGTGGAAAGCTGTTAACCCCATTGGCTAGCACACAGGTTACCGGCGTGACTATCTTTTGAATGGGACTACCTAGATGGGTACTGTAAGGTATCAGATTAATCGTGGCCTTAAAACCGACTTGATGCCCAAGTTGAATTTAATATCACTTTTAAAGGAATGCAACTATTCCCCAGTTTGCCCAGTGTTCTCACAGAGTCACTGGCCACCAGACAGCTTTATGCCCACTTGGGGAGTATAGTAATCAACTCCCAGGCTTAGGAAAAAAGCAGCCTGCTGCAAGGTGAGGTGTTACCTCCCCTTTGCAGGAAGCCACTTGGAGTGTTAGCCCAAAAGGTGAGCTTCCAAGGCGAAGCCACCAGGGTGATCACACTCCTGAGGGGTTGCGCTTTGTTCAGGTAGACGGGCTAGCAAAAGGATTAAAAAAACAGTGCCCAAACTGGATTTTCCTGTGGACGTGTAGCCCACAGGTAGCCACACCTCTAGTGTGGGCTACCAAGCTCCCAACAGCCGAAAATAAATATGGTAGCCCTGGCACCCTGAATCTCGGATCATTCTGGAACTGGAACTATGACCAAAAAAAGACTGCCCTGCCAACCCCATGACTGCACAAAGAGAGGCTGCACCGTCTGCTCTACTGCACCTGCTGCGTTTTGGGCTAGAAGAGAGAGAACAGTGCCTGTGGCTCCTAGCTTGGTAACCACATAGCAAAGAAGTGACTGCAAGGGTCAATCAGCTGCCCTTCTGGAGCTAGCGCCAGGGTTATTAAAGCTGGAGAAGCTCATTCCGGCAAGTCAGTAGCCACTTCAGAAGAATACCTCCTGAGTGCCGCTGGGCACCCCAAGAGACCAATCCTCGGTGGCCAAAAGTTACACCCAAGTCAGCCAGACCCGGGACTGTTGTTTGGGTCCAAATTGGTCATCCAAGAGGGTCACCAGCCATCAACATAGTATACAGCTGGGACCGCTGTGTACGGGGATGGGTAGTCTAGCTCCCACTGGCCTTCTACTGGCTTAAAGAGGACCTCTAGGTGCCCCAACCTCTGTGGCTAATGTCGCCACTTGACCGTGGACTGAGGAATGACCACAAAGCTACCCCCATCAACTGCACAGCACCTGGAGCATCCTTGATCATTTTCATCTCCTGTATATTCAGCATCAGAGGCACTCCATTGAAGTCTGCGGCGGTCATGCCAAAAAGGTTGGAACTGGACTAGAAAACTTTCAGGTGATCAGGTAACTGTCCACATCTACCTCATTGGCCCCCCAGACCACTCCATGTCAGATTTGGTAACCCACGCCGGGCAGGGACAGCCAAACTAACTTTTACAAACTTTTCAAACGTTTTCAAACTTTACGGTTACCAATGCTTGTTTGTGGTTAAATTGAAAATGAAGATTTCTTTAAAAATCTGTATCTCTGGAACCCTCCATTGGATTTTGTTCATCTTAGACTCTAAAAATTCATAAAAATATAATCTGTTTTTATAAATGTATAAAAAAAAAAGTTTATAAATTGATGTTGGTGTTTCGTGTTGTGTGGCTTTCTTTTTACGTTGTGTGGTACTTTTAAATGCTTTACATAAGTTCCTTTTTCAAGCCTCACTGCTCAAAGCCAAGGTTACCAGGACTGAGCTTACGGTTGTTCAAACAAGCCTGACTGGACCCAAGATAGTTTTTGCAAATGTATTTCACGATAAGGTCACACAGCGGTACCATATAATGCACCCAGATCCTCACAGTAAGCAAAAAGAAAGCATGTTTTATAATGCAATCCTGAAGTGTAATGGAAACGAAGATTTTAACTGAATCAAAACAATTCAAGACACTTTACTTTGTAGTGCACAAACGATAACATACTCACTGAAACTCAATTTCCACACATTATAATTAGTGTGTAATATAGTTCTATCAGTAAAACTGATTGTCTGCACAATGTTAGTGGCTGTTTCTATGGAAAATTTGTGATCTGCAAATGACAGTGCACTACCATATAATGCTTTAGTGACATTAAAAATATCGCCTACCTCATGTCCATTAAATCTAGGTGGGTCATGAAAATTTGTTGTACTAAAAATTGGGTTGTGCTTCTAAAATGTTTGGGAACCACTACTTAAGAAGAATCTAAGTAGGTAGCATGTATTTTTAAAGTCCAGTATTTAGATCCTAAAGTGCCCTTTTGTGGACACAAACATAATAAAAATGAATCTATTACACAACAAGGCTATTTCTTAATAGAAAGAGATATTTATGTATAAATACAAGTTATTCCAGTAACTATAGGCCAGGGGCCATATTTATATCCTGCTCGCTCTTGTACTACGCAAAGTGGTGCTAGAGCGATGCAAATCTTAAGTGAGATTTATGAAGCCACACAAGGCCACCTTGTGTGTCCCTGTGTGGCTTCATAAATCTCAAGTAATGTAACGTAGCACAAATCGCTGGGTTACATTACTCTGCCCCATGGAAGCATTTCCATGGGTGGTGCTTGGGTGTTCCCATGCAACATCCATGGATTTTGACACTTCCTCAGATTTACAACAACTTTTAAACCTGGGAATGCACCAAAAAAGATACATCTCCCTAGGATATGTTTGCTTCTCCTCCTTTTCCCTCTTTCTATGTGTGCTGTGTTCTGCAGCACACATAAAAAGAGGAAAAAGCCTCTCAGGATTGTTTTTGTGCAGGAAGATATCCCTTCCTGCACAAAAGCATGCAATGCAGACACCCCTGCACTATAGTGCAAGGATGCCTCCGTTGGCACTAGGCTGCCAAAAGGACACCAGCACAGGTGGAAAGGACAGGAATGTGCTGTATTGGATACATACAGTGCATTCCTGCCATTTCCCTTTGATGTAGGTCAGCGAAGCAAGGTGACCTGCTGCACTGCCCTGCGCCACAAAGCTTGTAATAGGGGCCTAGAGTTATAGCATAATTTGGATGCACTGAATAACTGAGTCACACTTTTTTATTACAAGAGTTGTGCACATGTTACTTGTTATCTGCTTATTGCAACACTCTACGGGCAATTTTAATAATCTGTTCTATTCTGCGATGTAGACAAGGACAATCTTAATAAAATGATGTTCATGTGCTTTCATATAAAACATAATTATTGTGAATACCATTTAGAATAAGACCTGTTGAATGGTCATAGTTTTCTTTCACTGTGCATTTTTGTTAGAAAATAAAGCCTCAGAGTGTGTTGCATAATTTGCCTTTAAGTGCTTAATATGTCATGTAATTAGTCTTTAATTGATGCATAATATGCTACTTCACTGCAACATAATTCCAGTGACTTTAGCTATACTAAAGTTTGTAAATAAGGTATCTGCCTGGTTTTATGTATCTGTGTTTTTTAGAATCTTCCTCCTTCTTTGGTGAAACTCTCCAACCTTCAGGAATGGCAAATACACAGAACAAATCTAATGAAAATTCCCAACTTTATCGCAAAGTTTAATAATCTTATAGTTCTGGATTTATCCCGAAATTCCATTTCAGAACTACCCAAAGAAATTGGTGAGTTTGCAATTTCAATTTCAGTGCCGTGTTTGGACTATGGTTGTAAAAGTGAGTGATCAAAGTTTTGATTGATATTAATAAATCATAGGTTTTTTGATAACTTTCTGTTCAAGTCAGTACGATAACAAGTGAAATACTGTGTTTTCTGCTGGGATTCTTGAAAGTCACAGTTGTCAGTTCTAACAGCACCTGGCAGATGAGGTGTCTGGGGTAATTGCCCAATACCAAAGTGTTAAGGCACTAGGCCCCAATGGCTTACCAATGGAATTTTATAGGCACATGCTGGTCAGTTTCACTGATCATCGGGCATATTTATGAGCCCCGTGACGCTCCAGTGGCACTAACCTCTGCTCCATATTTACAAGGAGGTGTAACACCACTTTTTGTGGCATTACACCTCCTTGTAAATATGGGCCCCTCCGACGCAGTTATCTGCATCAGAGGGGCGTGCAATGGGTGTTTGCTGTGGGTTTGCCACAGCAACACCCATTGCTTTTTGACTCTGTCTCAGATTTACGAGGTTTCGTAAACCTGAGGCAGCGCCAAAATCTAATGCCACCCTTAAGGGTGGCGTTAGCAAGGCACAACGAGAAAGAATACTTTTATTCCTCCTATTTTTTACTTTTTCTATGCGTGCTGCATTCTGCAGCACACACAGAAGTGCCAAAGTGCCATTAGTGATTGTTTATGTGCAGGGAGGGACACCTTCCCGCACATAATCAATCACATCCCTCAACGCAGACATCCTTACACGATGATGCAAGGATACCTACTTTGGCAGTTAAATTTAGCACCAGTGCAGGGGACAACACAAGGGTGTGCCGTATTCACTTAAATATGGCGCATCTCTGCATTGTGAAAATGACCCAGTGCGGTGCTGCCAAATTTGGCGCAGAGTCGCGCTCTGTCATTTTACCATAAACATGGGCCCATATGCTGTAAATATTTGAGGCAGCTAGAAGGTAAGATGGATATGCACATGGTCACTGCTGCACTAATCTATAAGCCAGGAAAGCTGAAGACTGTTGTGCATAGTGTAGGCCGATTTTGCTCTATATATTAAAACTAAGGTTTTGGCAAAATGTTTAGTGAAAGGGCTATGCAGAATAATTGAGGACTTAGTACATCTGGGCAAATTAGGATACAAGCTACATATGCGTATGAGACTGAGCCTAAGGGGAATTTATAAATGCATGAAGTATGCCTATATGGTATGCAAAGCTAGACATTTCACTTGGCACCAAAAAAACATTCAGTTCAGATAAATGGGCCTATTTGTGTTCTATCTCTCTAAAAAAAGTGCACTGGACAGTTGTTTATAACTTGGATACAATTGTTTAATACTGAACTCATATCCAGGTTGAGAGTGAATGGTGTACTATAGGATACATTCTGCTTGGAGAAAGACAAAATGCATGGCTACCCTTTATCAACATTGCTGTGTACATTTGCATTGGAGACCCTCATTGGAGAGTGATCCATTGGTCTAGGGTCTTAGATGGTCTAGTGAACTGAATGTCAGTATTTCTTAAAATGTTTATGATATATATATATATATATATATATATATATATATATATATATATATATATATATATATATATATATATATATATATATATATATGTATGTATATATATATATATATGTATGTATATATATATATATATATATATATATATATATATATATATACACTGGCGATCAGGAAAACTCATACAAAGAGTAATATACATTTTTAAGGTGTTTGGTAGCTACACAAGGTCCTAAATAAATTAAACACAATCAATGTCATCCCCACTCACAGATTGTAACTTCCCTTTCCAAGTAAGCAAGCACCATTTCTGATATCTATTTGTATGTATCACATAAGATAGGAAATCATTTGTGGACACTACTCTGATGTGGGTGCTGGCGAAGTCTTGGCAAGGTGTTCAACAAACAAAGAGGTTTCCACTCTCCCCAGAGGGACGTGCAGCCCTCTGACAATTGATTGCTCTCCCTAGTTTCCTCTTCATAATCCAAAATATCCAGTAGTGGATACCAGAAAATGTTTTCAAGAACATAGGTGGCACTCCTATAATATCAACGCTCAAAGTAATTTGTGACGGGGCAATTGCCTTTCCTGGATTTACACAATTATTATTGAGCATCACATTTAGTGACAGTGAACGAGTGAGTATTTATATCACAGTGGGAACCCTCAGAGATAGACAAATATTTACTTGGAGATGGGAGGCACCCTTGAGATTTGTGTGGGGTGCAGGATCTCTCAACTATTGCCAAACTACATCAAGGGCGGAAAAACACAACCTTGAAACCAGGTGAAAAAACAAGCTTTTCTAGGTGAGCAACAATTTTAGAGATTGAAAAATTGACGGGGTTGCGGAAGCGGGACTTGAAAGGTATCTCTGCACTAGGTAATGTTTGGGGTCAGAAGCAGTTAAATACACTTGACCAACTGAGCAGTGAATTCAATTCTAACTAGCAGACACAGAAGTCTATAAATATTTACAAATGAATTGTGCATCTGTGATACATATCGGGCCTAAAAAAACAGTTACAGGATTGCTCTGCAGTAGAAAAACAAGTGCTGACCAATTAATTTACAAAACAATGTTCCCAGATACGTAAGACACTGGCAAATACCACAGAAGAGTCATTACAATGTTTAAGATCAATGAGAGTAAAATAATTTAGACTTTTGGAAGATACAAAACTGGAGGAGGCATACATTTACAACCAAAAGAGGTAGCAAGGCAGACATGGTTCATGTTGATACAGTTAAAGATATCACATAAGTTTTTTACACATTCACAGGTAAAAGATTTGGGTTAAATGGAGGATGATTTATGCCTAAGGCGAAATGGAGAGACATGTAGCTTTTTCATATCACATGGCAATGTCCTGAGATCCAAGCATCCTGGAAGGGGTGTGAAAGGACCGGTATCACTGACTTCAGGGATTCTGCTTCAAGGTGATGCAAAACAGTTATTAGTGGGTATTTAGGGAGACCAGGCACCACCCATATGCATTGTACATTATTATAGTATAGTGGGCTAATTGTACCCTCTGAGATATTGCTAGACTGTTGGGGAGCCTTGGAACTCCAGTGTGGACGTATGGGGCACAAACATGGATTGGTGATGATGGCAGAGAGATCAGTCTATGCTGGACAAAAAAAGCCTAGAGAAATGCTTGCACGTCTGAGCCCTCTGTGTACAACATCATGGTCTTTATTGAAAAAACAGATGCCCAGGAAGCGAATCTCGCACACATGGATAAAAAGAATCAGCTTGATAGTACAGGCTTGATAGGATTGAAAAGGTAATAGCAAACTGACTTGGTTAAGTTATGAAAAGTGTGAGCCAGGAAGAATTAACAAATGTTGATTTTAGAGCTATAACAGATCTTCTTTCACAAGCTATATTTCCATATGTTTTGATATGGACAAAAGGAAAAATAGTAAAATTTGTCTTAAATTAAAATCCTAAAAGGGCTTCCTTCAGGCTTCATTTGGGGTTTCTTGGCAAAATCCTGCTCAAACAAACTTGTGGCTGTTGTTCTCCAATTGGAGATTGGGAATTTACACATTTCCGACAGTGGCTCTTCAGTTGGATCTGGCATTGGATACACTTGACCCACCAGTCCATCTGTCAATGGGCCACCAGGGCACAGTGCCTGAAGCCCTGGCATATCCAGACTTCTGCCTGGGACCACCATACAAGACAAAGCAATCCTCGGCAGGAAAAGACAGAAATGTCACATTAGAATAGATTTAATTGCATACAGCCCAGAGGGTTGTGGTCCCCGGGGCCAATAAAAGGTTAGGGAGGAGGGCTGCTTGTCCCCTCCCTTTTAATTGGTTTAGCTGCTGTGGTGATGGGGTCCTCAGGGCCTTCAAAAGTTCGGGAGAGGACCCCCTTCCCATTTTGAATAATTTTGGTCCTGGGGGTGGGTGCCTCATAGCCTTTAGAGGCTTGGGGAGAGGGGTGCGTGGCCCCCTTCCCTTTATGAAAAATGTCATCTCTGGGGGTGTGCTCCTCAGGGCCTGTCATGGCTTGGGCAGTAAGCTATGTGTCTCCCACTCCCCATTATGAGACACTTCAGCCCACGAATGGGCTCCTCCAGGCCTGTGATGGCCCAGGGAGGAGGGCTGTTTGGCACCCCACACCTTTATTATTGAAACCAGCCATGGATGGAGTCCCCAGAGCCTCTGGAGGCTTAAGGAGCGGACACTCAGTAGCCTTCCCCTTATATGCACATTTTAGCCCCAGGGTTGGGCTCCCTGAGGTCTTTAATAGCTCCCCTTATTGAATACCATCTCGGGGTTAGGCGCTCTGGGACCTATAATTAATTAATGTGGCCCAGTCGCCATTTGTTTTTTTTTTGTCCCATGGACCCTACCGTCCAAATATATCATTATTTTTGAACCTACATTTCTCAAAAACTACTGAAGTGATTTACACTAAATTACAAAGAGCACAGTTTGCGGACCAAAGATCTAGCTTCCTGCCAAATTTGGTGTAATTACCTTCAGCAGTTTTTGGTATAGCTCTGCATAAAGTAGTCTGTAGAAAATGTTTTGTGTTTTTGTGTTTTAAGACCCCCCTTTTTTGTCGACCCGGCTTGACGGATCACTCCAAAAGTTTCCATGCCCAAGCTAATGGCAAGGCAGCATCTTTTGGGAAAGTTTCGTAGAGATTAGTCAAATGGGGCCAAAGTTATTAGCAACACAAAAATGCTTTTTCTATGGAACAGCTAACCTAACTATAACTACCCAGTGGCAATCGCCACTGGGTGGTGTATATAAATATATATTACCTACTGACGGTCGCAAGTACGTAGTTATAGGTAGGACCATGTTTCCATTGAAAAAGCATTTTTTTGACTTGCATATATCTTTGGCACCGTTTGACAAATCTTCACAAAATTTTCCCAAAAAGTGTTCCTGTGAATCTTGTTGTACATGGGAAGTTTCGAGATGGGGCCGAGAAAAGCGGGGGGGTAAAAAAAAAGTGTGTTTCCCATTATAATTAGTGTAAACCAATTCAGTAGTTTTTGAGATGTTAAAAGAAAAAATATATAGATAGATATCTAGAGGGACTACCGCCTCCCCAGGCACAATTTGTATTGGAATGCGGGGGTGGGGTGGGCACCTGGCCTTACTGCAGCCCTGCCACCTCCCAGGGACAGAAATAGTAATGAAATGCAGGGGAACGCCTGGCCACCACGCAGCCCTGGGGACCACCACCTCCCTGAGCCAAAATTAGTAATGGAATGTGGGGCCCAGGTGGCTCCCCCAGAGCCCCAGGGACTGCCACCTCCCCGGGGCACAATTTGTAATGGACTGTGGAAGGCTGTCCCCCACACTCCCAGGGACCTCCACCTCACATGCAGAATTAGTAATTGAATGCGGGGGAGCTCCACAGCCCTCCTCCCCCAAGAAAATACATATATTAACACCGGGTCTCGGGGGATGGGGTCCCTGAGGCCAAAATTGGCCAGAGGAGGGGGAACTGCTCATGGCCAAAGGACTTGCTCAGCGTGCGGTTGGGTGGTTAGGGGGTTGACTGGAGGCCCTGCAGCCAACCCAGTGCAAATTTGAATTGTTATAGGGGGTTTCTGCAGGGCCTGACCACAGGTCGTGTGCAGCGGTGATTGGGTTAACGTATAGTAATGAAAATGTATTTACGTTACAAAAACCATACAAATTCACTGAAAATACAAAGATTACAGGGACATTATAGTTAGGAAATACAATTTAAAAAAAACATAGAAATTCACACAAAAAAAGTTACTGGTATGTTATAGTTTGGCTTACATTTTAAAAGTACGAAACCTCAGAAATTCACCTGTAAGAGTTATCTTAAGTAACTATAACTCATGCCCTCGCCATGCACTGCTAATTACCCCCAAAATTCATGACATCTTTGATAACATCACTGATAATACTAACGTAATATTTGCAGTAACATTTTGGATGACAAAAACTGTGCTTGGGGGGTGCGAGTTATAGTTACCTTAGGGCATCAGTTATACTTACTTGAGATAACTCCATTTATAACATGCAAATTTCCATGGTTTGGTACGTTAAAAATGTGAGCCTAACTATAGCGTCCCTGTAATGTTTATTTTTGTGAATATGTATATAATATAAATATGTATATATATAAAAAGCAATCCTGCAGCACGCTGGGAGGCATCTGACTGAGGTTTAGTTCTTGGAGCAGCAACACATGCAACTCGTGTTGTTCAAACTGTTACACAAACCACACCATTCCGGTAGCTAAAAGAGTCTCCTCTTCTGAGGAAATGTTAATCCAAATATGTTTTTAATTTTTTTGTATTTCATAGACAATTATGATATTGATATGTTAAAACGATAGAATCCTAAGAGGATGTTTTTGCATCATCATGATATGTTGTTAACGTTGAAAATATATGAAGTTGCATAAAACATTACTTTTAGGGAAATATGCTAATGAATCTACACACATTACTAAACTGCAAAAGTCAAACTCTGTATTATCACAATGGTACACCCCCTTTTTAAACCTTTTTGGGGGGTTCGTTCTGAGATAAGTAAATCACAGAAAACCATAATGTTTGTATCACTGACACAAAAAACTCTTGTGTTCTTTGTCTAGCGTACCTTTGTTTATAACTTCTGTACGTCAGAAACAGCATGACAAGAACCATATACATGTGCATCGAGAATGATGTGCTACTTATTCCCATTGATGAAGTAGGAGAGGGGCAGCATGACCCACAATCAGCAATGGTAACAAATGAGAAAGATCTGGAACAACACGTCCGGAACCACGCCTGCGTTGTTCACGCAAGCGGAATGACGCTTGACTGAAAAATGCAGGCCTTTTTCTGTGCCTTAACCACGCATGTGCTAAACAACGCACATGCGTGGTTAAGGCAGAGAAAAAGGAAGATCCATCGGGAGAGGACTCCGTCAGGTAAGTGGGGCTAGGGCAGGGATGGGGATAGTTTTTAGGGGTGGGGGTTAAGGGGTTGGGGTGGTTAGGTTATTTTTTTTAAGGGGTGGGGGTGGGGGAGTGGTACTATGGTTTTTAGGGCAGGGTGGGGTGTCGGGGTTATTTTGTTTTTAGGGGAGGGCGCCGGGGTAATTTTGTATTCAAGGGGGTGGGGGGCTAGGTTTTATGGGACGGGCAGGTAATTTTTTATTTAGGGTGGATGGGGGGTCTGGTTTTTAGGGGCGGGGGTCATGGTAATTTTGTAGTTGGGGGTTGGGGTAATATGTTTTTAGGGCAGGTGGAGGGTGGTTTTTTAGGGTTGGGGTCAGGGTAATTTTGTATTTAGGGCGGGTGGGGGGTTCGATTTTTAGGAGCGGGGTTGTAGTAATTTTGTATTTAGGGCGCGTTATTAGGGATGGCAGTGGAGGGGTTGGGGTAATTTTGTATTTAAGGCAGGTGGTGGGTTTTTAGGGGTGGGGTTGAGGTAATTTTATATTTAATGTGGGTCGGGGTTAGGTTTTTAGGGGCGGGGTGGGTGGTTGTTGTAATTTTGTATTCAGGGCAGGTGGGGGGATCGGGTTTTTAGGGGGTTGAGGTAATTCTGTATTCAGGGCAGGTTGGGGGTCGGGCTTTTCGGGGCTGGGTGGGGATTGGGGTAATTTTGTATTTTGGGTGGGAGGGCGGGTTATTAGGGGTGGGGCGGTTGGGTAATTATGTATTTAGGACGGGTGGGGGGTCGGGTTTTTAGGCGTGGGGGTGGGGTAATTTTGTATTCAGGGCAGTCAGGGTCCGGTTTTTAGGGGCAGGGGTCAGGGTAATTTAGTTTTTAGGGGTTGGGTAGTTTTATTTTTGGGGGTGGCAGTCGGTTTTAGGGCTCAGGGTGGGTGGGCGGTGATCAGGGTAGTTTTTAAAAGTGGGGGGTCAGGGTACTTCTGTTTTTAGGGGCAGGGGTGTGGGGTTGGGTAGTTTTGTTTTTAGGGGTTGGGTTGTTTTATTTTTGGGGATGGGGTTCAGTTGTAGGGCTCAGGGTGGGTGGGGAGGTATTGGAGTAGTTTTTAAAGGTGGATGGTCGGGTACGTCTGTTTTTAGGGGCGGGGTGGAGGGGTCAGGGTAATTTTGTTTTTAGGGGTTGGGTTTTATTTTTGGGGGTGGGGGTTCAGTTTTAGGGGTCATATCGGGGTAGTTTTTAAGGGTGGGAGGGTCGGAGTACTTCTGTTTTTAGGGTGGGGGGGGTGGCATGCGACAACCATGCATGCCGTTTCCACACATGCCTTTATTAGGAATGCCTTTACAACGAAAAATCGTTGTAAAGGCATGCGTGGTAAAGACGTGTGGAAACAACGTGGTTGTTGTTCCGACCATGTTGTTCAGGCATACGTGTTTGCTGCATGCATGGTTCCATCATATAACTGTAATAAATAGTACAGTACATTTGGCACCTCTGTGTGTGTTGTATACAGAGAAAATGTGAGATATACGTATATTATGTATTTATAAAGTGCACAATCACACCGTGGGGCAAATTGGTGCTGAATAACAGGTTACCCAAATCAGTGCTACTCTGGCCAATATTTATGGGTTTTGTGGTGCATGGCAGTACAGCAACTCACCTTGCTGAGCTGCCCTGTGTCACAGGGAAAGGCAGGAAAACACTGTAGTAATCCTATACAGCTCATTCCTGTCTTTCCCCCCGTGCTGGCGCCCTTTTGGCAGCCTAGCACCAAAGCTGACACCCTTTCACCTTCCTGCAAAAAAACAATCCTGAGAGACTTTTTCCTCTTTCTATGTGTGCTGGAGAATGCAGCACTCATAGAAAGAGGAAAAAACGAGAGATATTTCTCCTTGTTACTCCACTCCTGGGAGGCCTCTCATTTTGGTGCATTCCCAGGTTTATCAGGTTTGGTAAATTTGGAAATGTGTCAAAGTCCGTGGGAGTTGCAGGGGAACACCCATGCAATGCCGATTGAATGCCTCCCTTGCGCAGAGTGAGACAACACAGCCATTTGCGCTGTCTACTCCATATTTTTTAGAGCCATTCAAAGTTACACAAAGTGGCTTTGCATGGCTTCAAAAATATGACTCAGCTGTTTGTGGCAAGCATTTACTACACTGCGTGGTGCAAGCATGGCACAAACTGTTCATAAGTATGGCCCGTAGTGGTTTGTGCCACGTATGTACCACGTTGTCTGGTACGAGCATGTCGCAAACCGCTCAAAAATATACCCCTCAGTTTATGGATCTTGGAAGGGTGCAGCCAGGATTCAAACCTGCAGTTCTGAGGTCTTACATAGGCCTCAGGAGTGTCAGTATTACCACACTCAGCTACCTGACCTGTCTGACATTTTTTTAATGGATCGACCTCGTTTTTTCTAATGAATAAAATAGAAATCCAGCAAAAGTGGCCCATGTTCGTATTTTGATTGAGCTGTTCAATATGTTTTGGGAAAACTCGTACCGTTGGTGCCGCAGAGGTGGGTGATCACACAGGCTATCAGTGAGGAGCCGTGTCCAAATCAAACAGCAGCATCCCTAACCTAGAGAAAGGTCAATTTAGTCTGACACTGACAGACGCAATCAGGAATAATGTTCTACTAGGAAATAATTTAGCATTTTTCTGAATGAATTCTTTTTTGCAGGACAGCTGGTTCGACTTCGAGAGCTCCTTGTCAGCTATAACCGAATTAAAGATGTCCCAGTAGAGCTCAGCGGCTGTGAATGTCTGGAGAAACTGGAACTGGCTGTGAACAGAGATATTTCCGACCTTCCACACCAGGTTTGGGGAAAAAGCAAAGATGACACTTTATTGTCTGCAATAACATATTGGCTTTAGTGCCAGATAGGATATGCCACATTCTCTCAAACCTAGTGCTCCACTGCATTGCAATATACAGTCATCTTGTTGCCTTCTAGCCAGGATTTAGTTTACAAAGTTTTGTCTTACTAAAACTATTAATGTGAAACACAAGATTCTTGGATTCTTGACAAACTATGTATGTGTTTTGGATGAGCGACCCTATCGCTATGGGACAATGTGGGTGGACTTCCACCCCCTTTTGTCCCATACCAAAATCACAAAATATGTATCTGTATATCTATCTGTCAATCTATTCGTCTGTCTGTATAAGTAATAAAGCATTTAGATGTGATTTGAGGCCTGAGGGAAACCTACCAAAGACAAGAGGCATCCAACAGAGCTCATATCTAGGTGTGTGTGAGACGCTATATAGAAGCCGCTGATGATGCCAAGATGGACATACTTAAAAGAGGGTCTCACTACTTTATGTGAGAAGGGACCCTTGAAATCCCAAAAAGCCAATATCACCCCTCGGTGGATCACAGCAGCCCACGGGCAGGTGTACTGTTAACTACACAAGGGCTCTTGTGAGAGGTTAGTAGAGGAAGTCTGTAAGGCAAGAGAGAATGCTGGTGGCAATAAGAGCAGAATTCCGTGTCCTTCCACCAGGTGTGCCACTGAAATACAGAGGTGGGACTCTCGATGCCACCAAATACTATAGACGGAACATCCAAGTACAAAATATCAAAAGGTAAGTAGGTATAGATTTGCCATATATAACCCCTCACATATGGACCTTAACAACATATATGTTCAAGGTGCCTAGATGTGAAGTTAAGAATAGTAAATCTATATTTCCTCTCAAACTTACCTTTTGATATTTTCTCCCTGTGTATTCTGCCCACGATATTAGTGAACCCCGATATTCCTAGCCTTGATGTTCCATAGTACAGTCATTCCATGACAGAACAATGTATCTTTCATAACAAAGTACGCTTCCCCATGTCTCCCTCTGTCGATAAGTGGGACCAAATAATTAGCGAGCTTGCCCTTCTCTGTATATGCTCCAGTCAATAATCACAAATAAAGGGGCTGCCACGACCGACCGTGTAACTTTGCAGTTGTCATTGAAGGAGGAGCTGTGCAACTGCTACAGTGCAGGACGAAGTGAAATACTACAACCTCTTTGGACACAGGTTCTGCTAAGTGGACATGGGAGGACTAGAAAAGGGATGTAGTTACACACGGGAAAAACCTAGGGGGGTCATTACAACCCTGGCGGACGGTGTTAAAGCGGCGGTAATACCGCAAACAGGCCGGCGAGAAAAAAAAAGGGAAATATGACCGTGGCGGAAACCGCCAACATAGACAGCCACTTTAACACTCCGACCGCCACGGCGGTACAGACAAGCAGCGCGGCGGTCACCGCCAACAGACAGTCAGAAGACAAAGTACCGCCCACAGTATTACAACAGGCCAATCCGCCACCTTTTCCGGGGCGGATTCACCGTGGATAAAAACACAGCGGAAACAGCCATTTCAATGGGAAAACGCTCACCTTAACACACTCCACGAGGAAGGAGGGCACCATGAAGCCAGAACTCCAAATACTCCCTGCGATAGTGTTCCTGCTCCTCTACGAACATCAGCAACCCCGGCGCCAAAGACAACGGTGAGTACTGCACCTACGACATAGGGAATGGGGGAGGCAAAAGTCAGGGGCACACACATGCAACACCCCCACCCCCACCCCGACCCTCGCACACTACAACACACACACCAATGCATTTCCAAACATCACAGTAACAACCCCCAACCCCCCCGGAAGAATGCAAAGACAAAAGGAAATGAGTACAACCATTGTAATGTATCAAAATACAGTAAGCTAATATATACAGAAATATATACACATTCCAAAAATATACATCACAATTAGTAGTGCACCATTCAATGTCCGTGGACCACTGGGCCCAAAATGCATGGGCGAGGCCCACACACGATACCTGTCCAGAAACGGAGAGAACACTGCAGGGGCATCAGATAGAAATACAACAGGCACCTCAGGAGGAAGGGAAGGGGGGCACCTCAGCCGGATGACAGCACCACGCCAGATCCACAACGGGGCTCCATGCCCATTGATGTATCCTGGGGAGTGCAAAGCCACAGTCTCACAAGTCTTTGCAGTGGGTGGTTTGCCCACTGTACCATTCTTGGGAGTGCAAAGCCACAGTCACACAAGTCTTTGCAGTGGGTGGTTTGCCCACTGTACCATCCTGGGGAGTGTAAAGCCACAGTCTCACAAGTCTTTGCAGTGGGTGGTTTGCCCACTGTACCATCCTGGGGAGTGCAAAGCCACAGTCTCACAAGTCTTTGCAGTGGGTGGTTTGCCCACTGTACCATCCTGGGGAGTGCAAAGCCACAGTCACACAAGTCTTTGCAGTGGGTGGTTTGCCCACTGTACCATCCTGGGGAGTGCAAAGCCACAGTCTCACAAGTCTTTGCAGTGGGTGGTTTGCCCACTGTACCATCCTGGGGAGTGCAAAGCCACAGACTCTCAAGTGGATAACAGTCTCCACTGGTTCTGGAAGGGGACTGGTGCCCAGAGTGCTTCATCCTGTTAAGGACTCAGGTAGTGGGTGCTGCTGTTCTCCACTGGTTCTGGAGGGGGACTGGTGCCCAGAGTGCTTCATCCTGTTAAGGACTGAGGTAGTGGATGCTGTTCTCCACTGGTTCTGGAGGGGGACTGGTGCCCAGAGTGCATCACTCTCCCCGTGACGGTCCCAGTTCCATCACTGCCCCTGCCGCACATGGGCTAGCTTGAGTTGGCGGTGCTTGCCCTGTTCAGCGGTGCTTGCCATGGCGGTCTTTGCCATGTTCAGCGGTGCTTGCCTTGTTTAGCGGTGCTTGCCATGGCGGTCTTTGCCCTGTTCAGCAGTACTTGACTTTGCAGTTTCTGACCTGTTCAGCTGTGCTTGCCCTGTTCAGCGGTGTTTGCCATGGTGGTCTTTGCCCTGTTCAGTGGTGCTTGACTTTGCTGTCTCTGACCTGTGCAGCGGTGTGTGCCATGGTGGTCCCTCATTGCCCAGCGGGGCTGTGGCTGCCGGGGCCCTCCTGGGCACTGACTCTGGCGGTGCTCTCCTGACCAGTGACGATTGTGCTGCCCTCCTGGGCAGTGACTCTGGCGGTGGTCTCCTGACCAGTGACGATTGTGCTGCCCTCCTGGGCAGTGACTCTGGCGGAGGTCTCCTGACCAGTGACGATTGTGCTGCCCTCCTGGGCACTGACTCTGGCGGTGGTCTCCTGACCTGTGACGATTGTGCTGCCCTCCTGGGCACTGACTCTGGCGGTGGTCTCCTGACCAGTGACGATTGGGCTGCCATCCTGGGCACTGACTCTGGCGGTGGTCTCCTGACCAGTGACGATTGTGCTGCGGTGGTCTCCTGACCAGTGACAATTGGGCTGCCCTCCTGGGCACTGACTCTGGCGGAGGTCTCCTGACCAGTGACGATGGGGGTGGCGGTGGCGTCCTGGGCAGCGGGGATGATGGCAGCCTTTCCACCGTGCTGCTCTTCCCAGACTTTGGCGCTTTCTTCTGCCCCTTCCCCACCTTGGGAGGAGTCACAGATGACTCGACACTCCCCCCAGGACCCTTGTGAGCAGCTTTGCCGGCAGGAGTCTTCACCCTCTCCCGTCGGGCACTGTCCAACTTCTGGTGCTTCACAAGGGGGGGGGGGGGGGGGGGACTGGCTGTGCTTTGGCTCCGTGTCACACTGGCTGCCCTGGTGCCCGGTGCACTCCACATACCTCTAACAGGCACCACTGGTACTGGACATTTTTTGGATGAGTTGCAACTACGGGACCTATGAATTGGAGGGGGGGGGTGGAGGGAAAGAGGTCAACGTTGCTCAGGAAAAGTTTCTGACGACCACTGGGACGGGTAGCTGGAGGGGGTCTGGGAGTGGAGGAAGAGGAGGTGGTTGTAGGAGGTGTAACTTTTGATGATTTGGGTGCAGGTGCATGTTCTGGAGGCTGTCGTGAGGTGGATGGATGTTGAGTGTGTGTGTGTTCCCGTTTGTGTACTTTGGGAGGGGGCGTCACAGACACACTGGGAGAGGACACAGGGGATGTGTAAATGGTAGCGGGGGTGATGAGTGCAGGTGAGCGGGGTGTGGTGCTGGGTGTTCTGGTGCGAGTCCTAGTGGCTGTAGTGGTAGTGCATGCAGGTGAGGGTGTAGACGAGACTGGGAGGGAGGAGGGAGACGACGAGGAGGGGGACACAGTGGAGGCAGTGGATGTTGCTGTGTCTGTATGTGGGTGATGCTTGTGTGAGTGCCTGTGGGATGTGTGGTGCCTATGTTTTCCTGAGCTGCCCTTGTGTGTTGAGGTGTGTTCAGGCTGGTCTGATGGTGTGCTTGGGATAGGCTGAGGTACAGGGGATTGGGTCTGGGTGGAGGAAGGTGGAGGGGGGAGGCTAGACACAGGGACAATGGCTGCCATCAGTGCTGAGGCCAGAGATTGCAGGGTTCGATGATGGGCAGCCTGACTAGAATGAATGCTCTCCAGGAATGCATTAGTGTGTTGCAACTCCCTTTCTACACTCTGGATGGCATTCACAATGGTAGACTGTCCAACAGTGAGTGACCTGAGGAGGTCAATGGCCCCCTCACTGAGGGCAGCAGGGGTGACAGGGGCAGGGGCTGAGGTGCCTAGGGCGAAGGTGATGCCCACCCTCCTGGGTGAGCGGGCACGGGGCGAAGGCTGAGGGGCTGCTGGGAGGGCGGTGCTGGTAGGGTGGTGGTGGCTGTACCTGTAGAAGTGGGGGGCACAGATGGTGCTGCCACTACAAGGGAGCTCCCATCGGAGGACGAGTCCGTGTCGCTGGTTGCTGATCCGGTGACCGCCATGAAGCTCCCCTCTCCTTCTGTCCCACTGGTGTATTCGGAGTCCGTGGTGTGGCCCTCCATGGCCATGTGGGATGCAGCCCCCTCGTGCTCCGGTGCCACTGTATCTCCGCCTGATGATGCTGATGCACAAAAGAACAGGGAGAGCACAAAAAGGGGTGGGGAAACAGAAGAAGGACAGGTTGAGTGCATGGCTTACCGCTACCGTTGGCAGACAATACAGACACAGCAGCCCCCTGCACTACGCCGCGCTCTTGGACTCTACAGATGCAGTTCCTGGGATATGGCCTACATGTTTATGGTGGACATCTGCACACATAGATGACACAGGGGCGTGTATACCTGTACTTGGCACTCTACAGAGGTGGGGTGGAGTGGCACATAGCCTGCATTACGGAAGAGCCTACGTAACTCGCCCTGGCCTAGGGAAACCCACAGCCCTCCTCCCCCACCCAGACCCCTCCACTGCGTGCAAAGTCAGCAGAATGAGAGTGTACTCACCCCCTTGTGTCTGCTCAGGGTAGGCCACCGCCAGGGTCCTGAACATCAGGGGGGTCATGGTGCGACGGGCACCCCTCCCACGTTGGGAGGCCATCCCCAGCTGAGCCTCCGCTGTCTTCTTGCTCCAGCGGCGAATGTCTTCCCATCTTTTACGGCAGTGAGTGCTCCGTCTCTGGTGGACCCCCAGGGTCCGGACGTCCTTGGCAATGGCACGCCAAATATCCTTCTTCTGGTGGGCGCTGACCTACATGACATGTACAGGGGAAGAGGAGAAGTCATTACCAACTGCACCGTCGAAGTGAGTGGCACACATCCCTGCCCTTGCCATGTGGCACATGCATTCACACTCCTTCATGCTCGCGGAACTCTGCCCCCTTCCTTCTTACATCCAGCCCTCTCCACCCAGGCATAACCCATACAACTTGCACCCTATGTACTCACCTGTTGCTCTGGAGGACCGTAGAGTAGCGTGTACTGGGGGAGGACCCCGTCCACGAGCTTCTCCAACTCCTGTGCAGTGAAGGCAGGGGCCCTTTCCCCAGACGCACGTGCCATTGTCTCTTCCAGACCGAGGTCACAGCAGCACTTGCAGTGTAGGTCCTCTCCTGTCGAAGATCAGGTATCGAGTGATTGAACATATAGAAAATGGCGGTCACGTCCGCGGTGGTGCTTATTATCACCACCGGCGCACTTCGTCATTGGCCATGGGCATGGGCATGGGCATGGGCACTGCAGGGGCCCCCAGGGGCCCCGCGGCACCCCCTACCGCCATCCTGTTCCTGGCGGGAGACCCGCCAGGAACAGGATGGCGGTAGGGGGTGTCAGAATCCCCATGGCTGCGGAGCGCGCTCCGCAGCCATGGAGGATTCACAAGGGCAGTGGTAAACCGGCGGGAGACCGCCGGTTTACCCTTTCTGGCCGCGGCTGAACCGCCGCGGTCAGAATGCCCTCGGGAGCACCGCCAGCCTGGTCACCGGCCGCCAGGGTCAGAATGACCCCCTTAATCATCACCTACAGGTTTGACCGTGCCACAATCCAGGAACTGTGTACCCAGTTGGAGCCAGACCTTATGTCACCAATCCTCCATCCCACAGGAATCCCCCCTCAATTGCAGGTGATATCAGTGCTCCATTTCCTAGCAAGTGGGTCATTTCAAACAACAGTGGCCATGGCATCAGGGATGTCCCAGCCTATGTTTTCCAACGTGTTGTCCAGAGTGTTGTCTGCCCTGCTGAAACACATGAGGAGCTACATAGTTTTCCCTCAGGTGGAGGATTTGGCTACAGTTAAAGGTGACTTCTATGCCCTGGGACATATCCTTAACATCATAGGTGCCATTGATGGGACCCATGTAGCTCTGGTCCCCCCCCACAGGAGTGAACAGGTGTACAGGAACCGGAAGAGTTATCATTCGATGAATGTACAGATGGTATATTTGGCAGACCAGTACATCTCGCAGGTAAATGCTATGTTCCCTGACTCAGTGCATGACGCCTACATCCTGCGGAATAGCAGCATCCCTTATGTGATGGGTCAACTCCAGAGGCACCGGGTGTGGCTATTAGAGAACTCTGGTTACCCCAACCTGTCATGGCTATTGACCCCAATGAGGAATCCCAGAGCAGGGCAGAGGAACGCTACAATGAGGCCCATGGGCGGACTAGGAGGGTGATCAAACGCACCTTCGGCCTCCTGAAGGCCAGGTTCAGGTGCCTCCATATGACAGGTGGTTCCCTATTCTACTCACCAACGAAGGTGTGCCAGATCATCATCGCCTGCTCTATGCTTCACAATCTTGCTTTGCGACGCCAGGTGCCTTTTCTGCAGGAGGATGGTCCAGATGACAGTGTTGTGGCAGCTTGGGGCCTGTGGACAGTGGACAGTGATGAGGAGGAAGCAGACATTGACAACAGGGACTCAGTCATACAGCAATATTTCCAGGGACACAAAGGTGAGAACACTTTCTTTACTAATACATTTACTTTCACCCTTCTACCTCTATCCTGTCTGTCAATTTCAAGCAGTATTTGGTAACTGAGTTGTACATTTCCATTACGGTTTCACAGGTGTGGTTACCAACGTGTGTCATCTGCTTGCATCCTTCATGGACTTGTGATGTGTGACATAGGTATGTTGACATTACTATTGAGAACGGATTTTGTCATTGTCATAGCTAATACACATTTTCAAAATCACAGACTGGCTCCAGATTGTTTTGTGGTTCAAGGGTGTTTATTGGAGTGCTAATTATTGGAGGGGGTGGTAAAATGGTGATGGGTGATGGTGGAGGAATGTCCATGGCAGAGTCCAGTCTATTAGTCTCACAGGTGCACTGCCCATATGGGCATAGGAAGTGGAGCTGGGGCAGTTCCAATATGGACAGGGTTACAAAGTTGGACAGTGGGATGACAATCAGGATGGTCTCATTTCTTGGCGGGGGTCTTGCCATCGTGCTCTGTCCTGTTCCTGGATCTCAGGGACCGCTTGCGGGGTGGTTCTCCGTCTGCAGGGGGTGGGGTGCTGGTGTGGTGGTCCTGTGGCAGGGCGTCCTGTCCACTAGCGCCGGCGGAGGTGGTGGGCAGTTCATCGTCCAGGCTAGTGTCAGGGGCCCATTGGAGTGCCACGGTGTCCCTCATGGTGTTCTGTATGTCCTTCAGCACCCCTACGATGGTGCCCAGGGCGAAGCTGATGGTTCTGAGTTCCTCCCTGAACCCCAAATACTGTTCCTCCTGCAGGCGCTGGGTCTCCTGAAACTTGGCCAGGACCGTAGCCATCGTCTCCTGGGAGTGGTGGTATGCTCCCATGATGGAGGAGAGGGCCTCGTGGAGAGTGGGTTTCCTTGGCCTGTCCACCCCCTGTCGCACAGCAGCCCTCCCAGTTCCCCTGTGTTCCTGTGCCTCCGTCCCCTGGACCGTGTGCCCACTACCACTGCCCCCAGGTCCCTGTTGTTGTTGGGGTGGTGGGTTATCCTGGGTTCCCTGTAGTGGTGGACACACAGCTGATTGACGTGTCCTGGGGACGGAGGTATGGGCCTGCTGGGTGGGTGCTGTACTGGTGTTTCCAGAGGGTGGAAGGTCAGTGTTGGGCTGTGCCTGTGCGAGGGGAACCGACTGTCCCGAGGCACACGATGGTCCGGGCTGGTCATCTGGATGCAGTTGGCCAGAGCTGCTGTCATCACTGTGGGCCTCTTCTGTGGGTGGGGTAGAGATGTCTGGACCCTCCTGTCTGGTGACGTTAGGTAGTGGTCCTGCAGGGGTATAAAAGCATGATTATTGCATCTGTGTGTGTCATGGTGTGCAATGGGTGGGTGAGCGTGTACCCCAGTGCTAGCATTCCTGTGTGGGGGCTTGTGTGATGATGGTTAGGGGTTGTTATGGGTATGTGCAGTGGGCATGCTTTAGTGATGGGTGTCCATGCTTTGTTGTGTCATGCAGGGCTTGGTGTTGGGATGTGTGGTTTGTGTTATTAGTACATTAGTGAGGAGTTGGAGTGAAAGGGGAGGGGGTAAGGGTGGGGGTGTGTGATAGCATGCAGGTATGGTGGGGGATATGATAGTTAAGATTTAACTTACCAGTGTCCATTCCTCCACCGACTCCTCCGAGGCCCTCAGGATGCATAATGGTCAAGACCTGCTCCTCCCATGTTGTTAGTTGTGGGGGAGGAGGTGGGGGTCCGCCGCCAGTCCGCTGAACCGCAATGTTGTGCCTGGAGACCACGGAACGCACCTTCCCCCCTAGGTCATTCCACCTCTTCCTGATGTCCTCCCGATTTCTTGGGTGCTGTCCCACTGCGTTGACCCTGTCCACGATTCTTCGCCATAGCTCCATCTTCCTAGCTATAGAGGTGTGCTGCACCTGTGATCCAAATAGCTGTGGCTCTACCCGTACGATTTCCTCCACCATGACCCTGAGCTCCTCCTCCGAAAACCTGGGGTGTCTTTGGCGTGCCATTGGGTGGTGTATGTGGTGATGAGTGTGGTGATGTGTAGTGGTGTGGGGTGTTTTGTGCGTGGATGTTGTGTGGGTGATGGTGTCGTGTGCCTCTGTGTGGTGGGGTTGTCTATTGCTGTGCTCTCTCTGTCGCCTTCGTCTCTAATTTTTGGTCATAGGGGTTTGTGGGTGATGTGGGTGTGTGTTTTATATTGTGTTGGGTGTGTGGGAGTGGTGTTTGTATGTGTATCAGGTGTGTGTATTTTGAATTGTCCAATGTGGCGGTGTTTTGGAGATGTGTGTGTATTTTGAGCGCGGCGGTGTGTACCGCCAATGGAATACCGCGGTTGAAAGACCGCCGCGTGGATTCGTGGGTCATAATAGTATGGCCGTGTTTCTGTTGGCGTGACGGTGGAGGATTTGTTGTCGCCAGTTTAGCACTGACCTTTGGTGTGGCGGACTTGTGTGGGTGTCTGAATTTCGGCGGATTCCGAGATGTGTGTCATAATAGCTGTGGCGGAATTACGCGGCCGCGGCGGTGTATTGGCGGTCTTCTGCACGGCGGTAAATGGCTTTTACCGCCAATGTTGTAATGACCCCCTTGGAATCCAGTGAAATATTTGACTGACTGTGGAGGTAAAATAGACATATTAATCAATTTATATTTAAGCATATAATAGTAAACGAAGCGTTAACTCTGCAAGAAAGAGGATCCAGACCCCGAGGTGCACATTATGGAAATTGCACAGGTTATAGGTGAAGGACCTCCTGTCTTGCTGTAGAACCTCTATGGCAACTAAATCTGAAGGGATGGAAGGACTGAGTGACAACAGAACCGTACCTTGGTTTGAAGATTCTACCCTTTGAGCAGATGGGTTACAGTAGTCCAAAATCGTAGGACTAAGTATTGCAACTGAGGTCCTGCATGACCCACATTGTGGGAAGTGACAATACAAGTATGTCAAAGCCCAGGCTCCGAGATATCTTTCAAACACTGTATACATTGAGTTGAAGGGGTAATGAAGATACACGGTATTCGATATTTTTCTATCAGTCTAGAAGTGTCACGCCTCCAGTTTTACATCTGTAGCACTTTCTGGTGTTCTGCGTGCAAAGCAAGTAAGAAGGTTTGGAAAGATACATTTGTGAAAGCGGGTCTCAGGCCCCATGGGCTAAAGCTTCCATTCATAGGGGATCTGTCTGACCCCTCAATTAGTCTACACAGGTGGGTTTCATTTGAGGAAGCTGAGCCACTAAGACAAATCCAATGATCCACAGCTTATATCTTCAGAGCTTGTTTGGCCATCTAGTGAAGAAAGTCGTCGTGTTAAGTCTGCTTCTTTAGATTGAATGATCGCTGTAGCCCATTTCCAGGGTATCAGTCCCTGTCACTACCTAGAGATGCAGGTAATAAACTGTTACACTTAAAGCAGAGGGCTAGGCCAGGTTTTTAGTAAAGCTGCAGGGATTAGAGTATAGATGTGTCTTCTGGGACCACCACTGATGGAAAGTCAGCTGAACACACCTGACGTGTAAGCCAGATACTGGCCCTATTAATATGCAGATGTTTATACGATACCATATACATATGTTGTGTTCCCCTCTTAACATCAGTTATAATTATTCTGGTTTTGAGAGGTGACACCTAGGCCTGTGAAGCGTCATACATCACATGCGACACAAAAACAATCTGGGCCTAGTCCCACAACCCCACACTGTAAGGATGCATTCCTGTATACGTTTCGTGTTGTTATAGCTGCCTCTGTCTTGCAGGAACTGTGTCAGCTTTGCAATTAGCTTGAAGCAAGCAGCAGTGTATTTCTGCAGTTGCAAAATGTGCCTTGGGCGCCCCTTCAGATGTGGTATTTTCCTCTTGTTTTTCTCTATATGCAAACCGTCAGTATTTCGTGAACAACGTGCTACTTAAAGACTCAAGGAGTAAGCTACAGACAGTAGACATTAAACTTTATTTTCTTACTACGTTTAAACACTTTCGCTATAAAGCACCATGTTTAATAGCAAAGACCCTTAGAGGTAAGCACGGTTGCAGTCAGAACAATCAATTATTTGGCTAAAATGAAAATGGTCAATGGATAACAGTGTGACCAGAATGGTGATCTTTTAAAGGCCAGCCGCAATACAATTAATAGAGAGCCGTAGTTTTGGCAGGTCTTCGGACATAGTAGCAATGCAAACCTTTTCAGAAACACGCCCCTATATAAATAAGCAACTCAAGTTGTACCTTGATGAGTAGATGAGCAAGTCTTGTTTGTTTACTTTCCATGCTGGTGCCTGTACGTCCACTGAGAACAGCAAAGATAAATATTAGAAACACAGAGAGCACTGGATGAGCTCTCTGCATGAACCCTGGCAGTCCAGTAGAGTGGTCAGTGTCCCTTTAGCCTTCCCTGCTCCTTCTCCCACCCAGCTCTTAACCTCTCTCCATCTACCATGCTACCCAAGTAGTGTCGTGAAGACAAGCCTTTGGGAGGCGCCGCTCACCTTTTCTTGTGCTTAGGTTTCTGGTAATTTTATTGTGACAGATGCTTGCATCTGCACATTTGTAAAAAGGGATGTGTGTAAGGTGCCATATAAATGCTACAGTAATAGATACAACAACAGTGAGCAAAAGGCTCCCCTCATTGATGACAGAAATGAACTGGAGTCCAGCAGCCCTGCCAAAGAGACATTTCTAGGCAGAGTTAAGGATTTGTAAAATTACTAGCTGGCAGAGCTCAGCAGGCCTCCACTCTTAAAACGATATTAAAAGAAAGTTGTGGGTGATATCCCTGCAATGTTGAGTTTCAGCAGCAAGTGTCCATGAAGGAAGAATTATAGCCCAGGATCTTGCAACCAGGCCTAAAGTAAAAGATGACAGTTTCATTTGTTTTTACTTAAACGTTTTACAGGGCCCCAGGCCAGAGTTCTTGGATGAACAAGGTAGAAAAAGGCTCCTTTCTTTCAGGACAGTCATGAGCTGCAGAGTCCACCAGACTCAATCAACACACTTTGGTGACTTGAGCTGGCATTCGAAAAGGTTGAATCAGGAATTGTCTAAAACGGGAAATGTCACACCATTGGTTACTAATATTTGGAAGAAATGCCTGTTGCTAAAGGTGAGAACAGATTTAATGCACGTTATGGAAGCGAGTGTAACGGACCAGGTAAAGGAGACGAGAATTAAATTTAATTTGTACATAAAATCTGTTTTCACAAGGCTCACACAGAAGAGCTATTACATCTATGCAATTTTGCTGTAATAACCCAAATAATGGGAGTATGTCTCCTTTCACCACATTGTGTCAGTCCTTTCACAAGAAATCTACATGATGGCTCTCAACCATGCGTAAAGAAAATTGCAAAGATAGCCGAGGTTGCTTTAGAAAAGGCGTCTCATATGTCAGAGTGACACACATGTTTAACAGCCTTGTGTTGCATGACATGGCTGAGAAGTTTCCTAGAGCAGTGGTTCCCAACCTTTTGACTTCTGTGGACCCCCACTTTCTCATTAATGGAACCAGGGACCCCCACTGAATCATCAGTGGAATCCGGGGACCCCCACTGAGTCACTACTGGAAGCATGAGACCTAATTTGTCAATATTTGTTATTATTTTTTAATTTTCTAAGCAGTCACGGACCCCCTGAGAAGGCTTAGCGGACCCCCAGGCGTCCCCGGACCACAGGTTGGGAACCACTGTACTAGAGCCTTGAAGCTGTCTGCTTGGCTGTTGCATGTATTGTAGTGTAATAGTATGTTCGATGGCATCTGTCGCTGTAGATACGCATGTTCTGCAATAGCTCGCCATCTGGTGTTGGGCCGGAGTGTTACAAGTTGTTTTTCTTCGAAGAAGTCTTTCGAGTCACGGGACCGAGTGACTCCTCCTTTTGTCTCCATTGCGCATGGGCGTCGACTCCATCTTCAATTGTTTTTTTTCCGCCATCGGGTTCGGACGTGTTCCTGTCGCTCCGAGTTTCGGAACGGAAAATTAGCTAATTTCGGAAGATTTTCGTCGGTATTGTTGCGTTCGGGATCGGCGTACTTACATTCAACACCGCATCGAAGATCGAAGAGCTCCGGTGCCCTTCGGGGTAGTTTTTCGATCCTCCGTCGGGGCCTGGTCGGCCCGACCGCGTGCTGAAGAACGCCGATGGAACGGACCCCGTTTCGTTTCTGCCCCAAATGCCACAATAAATACCCCTACACAGACCAACACTTGGTCTGCAACCTGTGCCTGTCACCTGAGCACAGCGAAGACACCTGCGAGGCCTGTCGTGCGTTCCGGTCCCGAAAAACACTCCGAGACCGTCGAGCCAGAAGACTTCAGAT
Source organism: Pleurodeles waltl (assembly GCF_031143425.1). Lineage (NCBI taxonomy): Eukaryota > Metazoa > Chordata > Amphibia > Caudata > Salamandridae > Pleurodeles > Pleurodeles waltl. Next base: position 608,624,693 of record NC_090443.1, on the reverse strand, counting down.
GGCGTCCGCACCGACAGCCCAACGGGAGTTCGAGGAACAGGAAGAGGAAGGTACCTTCTCGATCCAAGACTCAGACTCCGAAGGATTCGACGATACACAAACCGTGAGTAAGACGTCGAAAACCACACAGAGAAACATTTACAAGGCCCAGGGGACGCCACTGCCACCAGGCCATGGCTCGACCCATAAATTCGGTGACCGACCGTCGGCACCGAAAAAGGCCCAAACAGTGCCGAGATCGTCCGACTCCGGTCGAGACACCGGCACGCAGCCTTCTCGGGACCGAGAAAGTGCTGGAGACAAGCCTCGACACCGAGATGCCGGTGTGGACACGGCTCGACGCCGAGACAGCGGCACCGAAACAGATCGACGCCGAGAGGTTTCGGCCCCGAAAAGGAAAAAAGTCACCTCGGAGCCGAAAAAACACGCAGACAAAGTTTCGATGCCGAAACAAACTGCAAGCGACCCAGCTTCAGGCTCTTATACAGAAGAGCACTCGCTAACCTCCCAAATGCAGAAGCATAGGTTTGAGGAAGAGCTACAAGCAACTGATGTGGACCATACGCAAAAGCGTATCTTCATTCAGCAGGGGACAGGAAAAATAAGCACCCTTCCCCCCATTAGGAGAAAGAGGAGGTTGGAGTTCCAGACGGAACAAACACCACAACCAAAAGTGGTGAAAAGAGTTACACCACCACCCTCTCCTCCGCCCGTGATTGACGTTTCACCAGCACAAACTCCATCACACTCCCCAGCTCACACCACCAGGAGCCAGGGTGACCAAGATCAGGACGCATGGGACCTATACGACGCCCCAGTGTCAGATAACAGCCCGGAGGCATACCCAACAAAGCCATCTCCACCAGAAGACAGCACCGCGTACTCTCAGGTGGTGGCTAGAGCAGCACAATATCACAATGTAAGCCTCCACTCAGAACAGGTCGAGGATGATTTCTTGTTCAACACACTCTCCTCCACCCACAGCTCATACCAAAGCCTGCCTATGCTCCCTGGTATGCTCCGGCACGCAAAAGACATATTTAAGGAGCCGGTCAAAAGTAGGGCAATCACACCAAGGGTGGAAAAAAAGTATAAGCCGCCTCCTACGGACCCGGTTTTCATCACTACACAGCTGCCACCAGACTCTGTTGTTGTAGGAGCAGCTAGGAAAAGGGCCAACTCCCACACATCTGGAGATGCACCACCCCCAGATAAAGAAAGCCGCAAGTTCGATGCAGCTGGTAAGAGAGTCGCAGCACAAGCTGCAAACCAATGGCGCATCGCGAACTCCCAGGCACTACTTGCGCGCTATGACAGAGCCCACTGGGACGAGATGCAACATCTCATTGAACATCTGCCCAAGGACTTACAAAATAGGGCAAAGCAAGTGGTAGAGGAAGGACAGACCATTTCCAACAACCAGATCCGCTCCTCCATGGATGCTGCAGATACAGCTGCACGGACAATTAATACATCTGTAACTATCAGAAGGCATGCATGGCTTCGAACGTCTGGATTTAAACCAGAGATTCAACAAGCAGTTCTCAATATGCCTTTTAATGAAAAAGAACTGTTCGGTCCAGAAGTGGACACAGCGATTGAGAAACTCAAAAAAGATACGGACACTGCCAAAGCCATGGGCGCACTCTACTCCCCGCAGAGCAGAGGGAATTACAGCACATTCCGTAAAACGCCCTTTCGAGGGGGGTTTCGAGGTCAAAGCACACAAGCCAGCACCTCACAAGCCACACCGTCCAGTTACCAGGGACAGTATAGAGGAGGTTTTCGGGGACAATATAGAGGAGGGCAATTCCCTAGAAATAGAGGAAGATTTCAAAGCCCCAAAGCCCCTACTACTAAACAGTGACTCACAGGTCACTCACCCCCTCCACGCAACACCAGTGGGGGGAAGAATAGGTCATTATTACAAAGCATGGGAGGAAATCACTACAGACACTTGGGTTCTAGCAATTATCCAACATGGTTATTGCATAGAATTTCTACAATTCCCTCCAAACATACCACCAAAAGCACAAAATTTAACAACACACCATTCCAATCTCCTGGAGATAGAAGTGCAGGCACTATTGCAAAAGAATGCAATCGAATTAGTGCCAAACACACAAATAAACACAGGAGTTTACTCACTGTACTTTCTGATACCAAAGAAGGACAAAACACTGAGACCAATCCTAGACCTCAGAGTAGTGAACACTTTCATCAAATCAGACCACTTCCACATGGTCACACTACAAGAAGTATTGCCATTGCTAAAACTGCACGACTACATGGCAACTTTAGACCTCAAGGATGCTTATTTCCATATACCAATACACCCATCGCACAGGAAATACCTAAGGTTTGTATTCAAAGGAATACATTACCAATTCAAGGTACTGCCTTTCGGATTAACAACCGCACCAAGAGTCTTTACCAAATGTCTAGCGGTAGTCGCAGCACACATAAGAAGGCAGCAGATACATGTGTTCCCATATCTAGACGACTGGCTAATCAAGGCCCATTCGTTAATAGAGTGCTCAAATCACACAAATCATATCATACAAACCCTCTTCAAACTAGGGTTCACCGTCAATTTCACAAAATCCAAAATTCTGCCACGCAAGGTACAACAATACCTGGGAGCCATAATAGACACATCAAAAGGAGTAGCCACTCCAAGTCCACAAAGAATTCAAAATTTCAACACCATCATACAACGCATGTATCCAACACAAAAGATACAAGCAAAGATGGTATTACAACTCCTAGGCATGATGTCATCATGCATAGCCATTGTCCCAAACGCAAGACTGCACATGAGGCCCTTACAACAATGCCTAGCATCACAGTGGTCTCAAGCACAGGGTCACCTTCTAGATCTGGTGTTAATAGACCGCCAAACTTACCTCTCGCTTCTGTGGTGGAACAACATAAATTTAAACAAGGGGCGGCCTTTCCAAGACCCAGTGCCACAATACGTAATAACAACAGATGCTTCCATGACAGGGTGGGGAGCACACCTCGATCAACACAGCATACAAGGACAATGGAACGTACATCAAACAAAACTGCATATCAATCACCTAGAACTTCTAGCAGTTTTTCAAGCACTAAAAGCTTTCCAACCAATAATAGTTCACAAATACATTCTCGTCAAAACAGACAACATGACAACAATGTATTATCTAAACAAGCAGGGGGGGACGCACTCCACGCAGTTAAGCCTGCTAGCACAAAAAATTTGGCATTGGGCAATTCACAACCAAATTCGCCTAATTGCACAGTTTATACCAGGGATACAAAATCAACTCGCAGACAATCTCTCTCGAGATCACCAACAGGTCCACGAATGGGAAATTCACCCCCAAATTCTGAACACTTATTTCAAACTCTGGGGAACACCTCAGATAGACTTGTTTGCGACAAGGGAGAACGCAAAATGCCAAAACTTCGCATCCAGATACCCACACAAACAATCCCAAGGCAATGCCCTATGGATGAACTGGTCAGGGATATTTGCTTACGCTTTTCCTCCTCTCCCTCTCCTTCCTTACCTGGTAAACAAACTCAGTCAAAGCAAACTCAAACTCATATTGATAGCACCAACTTGGGCAAGGCAACCCTGGTACACAACGCTGCTAGACCTATCAGTGGTACCCTGCATCAAATTGCCCAACAGGCCAGATCTGTTGACACAGCACAACCAAAAGATCAGACACCCAGATCCAGCATCGCTGAATCTAGCAATCTGGCTCCTGAAATCCTAGAATTCGGGCACTTACAACTTACCCAAGAATGTATGGAAGTCATAAAACAAGCAAGAAGGCCATCCACCAGGCACTGCTATGCAAGTAAATGGAAGAGGTTTGTTTGCTACTGCCATATTAATCAAATACAACCATTACACACAACTCCAGAACATGTAGTGGGTTACTTGCTTCACTTACAAAAATCTAACCTAGCTTTCTCTTCCATTAAGATTCACCTTGCAGCAATATCTGCATACCTGCAAACTACCTATTCAACTTCCCTATATAAAATACCAGTCATTAAAGCATTCATGGAGGGCCTTAGGAGAATTATACCACCAAGAACACTACCTGTTCCTTCATGGAACCTAAATGTTGTCCTAACTAGACTTATGGGTCCACCTTTTGAACCCATGCACTCCTGCGACATACAGTTCCTAACCTGGAAGGTGGCATTTCTCATCGCCATTACTTCCCTAAGAAGAGTAAGCGAGATTCAGGCGTTTACTATACAGGAACCTTTTATACAACTACACAAAAATAAAGTCATCCTAAGGACCAATCCTAAATTTTTGCCAAAGGTTATTTCACCGTTCCATCTAAATCAAACAGTGGAACTTCCAGTGTTCTTTCCACAGCCAGATACCGTAGCTGAAAGGGCACTACATACATTAGATGTCAAAAGAGCATTAATGTATTACATTGACAGAACAAAAAACATCAGAAAGACTAAACAACTCTTTATTGCATTTCAAAAACCTCACGCAGGAAACCCAATTTCAAAACAAGGTATAGCCAGATGGATAGTTAAATGCATCCAAATCTGCTACCTTAAAGCTAAACGACAGCTGCCCATTACACCAAGGGCACACTCAACCAGAAAGAAAGGTGCTACCATGGCCTTTCTAGGAAACATCCCAATGCAAGAAATATGTAAGGCAGCCACATGGTCTACGCCTCACACATTCACCAAGCACTACTGTGTAGACGTGTTATCCGCACAACAAGCCACAGTAGGTCAAGCCGTATTAAGGACATTATTTCAGACTACTTCCACTCCTACAGGCTGATCCACCGCTTTTGGGGAAATAACTGCTTACTAGTCTATGCAGAACATGCGTATCTACAGCGACAGATGCCATCGAACTGAAAATGTCACTTACCCAGTGTACATCTGTTCGTGGCATCAGTCGCAGTAGATTCGCATGTGCCCACCCGCCTCCCCGGGAGCCTGTAGCAGTTTGGAAGTTACCTTCAATTATTTATATATGTATCATCTCAACCTTAAATAAGTGCATACTTAGTCACTCCATTGCATGGGCACTATTACTACAATTCAACTCCTACCTCACCCTCTGCGGGGGAAAAACAATCGAAGATGGAGTCGACGCCCATGCGCAATGGAGACAAAAGGAGGAGTCACTCGGTCCCGTGACTCGAAAGACTTCTTCGAAGAAAAACAACTTGTAACACTCCGGCCCAACACCAGATGGCGAGCTATTGCAGAACATGCGAATCTACTGCGACTGATGCCACGAACAGATGTACACTGGGTAAGTGACATTTTCATTATATAGCGCTTACTACCCCTGACGAGGCGTCAAAGCGCTTTTCGGCGCATGTACTGAATTGGCTGTTCGTGTGGTGGCTATATGAAACCATAGGTTAAAAGTGTGCTAAAATTCGACATAAAAGTAAAGCTATGTATTGAAGGAAGGCATTGATGCTGGGTCTTAATTTGTAGTTACATTAGATTATAAAAATCCTCATACACATTTCCTGTTTTGTTTTGTGCTGTAACACACAATCCCTCCGAAAAGCCCTGTTCTGGTTGTATTCCACTTCGGAAAAATACAACATAACTGAACTTGGGGCTGAGCTACAGGAACAGGTCTGAAACCTTGTAGAGCAGCTGGTATTTTCCTGGGCGCCCTCGGCAGAGGAATACACGCACCTGCATAGTTTAAATCTTATAAGTCACTTATTCAATTAGGAGAAAACCAATAGACCCCCAATAGAGGAGCATAACATCGCTCACTTTTTGGGTCTAGCATGGTAGTGCTCAAAGCTGGAGCTCTTTTTGATTATAATTCAGAGAAGGCGATTTTAAAGTGCCCCCGGTCTTCTAATTCGATCTTACTGTGCATAGGAACCCAGTGATCTAATATGTAACTTCATGGGACAGGTACGATGAATGTATTCAGAAAAATATCAATGGAAATATAAGCTACAAAACAATCAGACATTATCAGTGGCACCCCTTATCTATGTAGGTTTATTTGTGAGCTCCTGATACAAATGTTGTAGGGCTCACTGGCATGTTTAGATCCCGAGATAATAATTTCTATCATCGTGAGTATACTAGCAGTGCAAGAAGTAGGCAGTAGTTTATAATTCGAAATTACCCAAAGTAAAATTATTACTTGTTGGGGAGTTTAGAAGTCACTCAAAAATGCTAATTACGCACGAAGGTGACCAAAGGCAACAGGGCACTTACCGGTATCAGTCACCTTGAAAAGGTTACACCTACTGCAAAAAGGGAGGTGGCAGAGGTGGGGTTAGAAATATGTTACTATTAGTTTTTAATACTCTTGGCATCCAGTGAGGGAACCTAAATGTATTTTGGGGCTGAACCCCAGTTGCTAACCGTCCAGTCCATCCAAGGGCTGGGTCATCTGCAGAAAGAATGTTAAAACACTTTAATAGTGGGACCAAGGGACAGAACCTTGATTACCGTGACACACATTTTCACAAAAATGTCTATGATGTAGAACAGGAACTTTTTCCCACAATGGAACTTCTGCATACAACAGAACCATTTGATACCTGACGACAAAACAGTCTGAAGAAAGAAACAGCAGAACCCCATTTGAAGAACAGGCAGCTCCAGGGTCAAATGCTGTGGATGTAAAAGTGAACATTTGAACACATGCCTGAGAGGGAATAAACATCAGCTGCAAATAAGGCTGTGAGGAAATTCTTCTCTTATTTTTTGTGCGTTTCTGTTTTCAAACTGATGTTGTCATTGAAAATTCCTTGGTTTTCCCAAATTTTCAAATCCTAGATCTGTGGGTACATTCTCTGGGACCGGTCCACCACGGCAAGCACCTTGAAATTCTGGCGATCATTGTGGAGCACGTAGCGCAAGGCCAGGAACCCTGTATTGGGAGATATCACTGTTCTCTGTAAATCAATGAAGGATACACTGACTCGGGGTGCTTAGCATCAACTAAGAAAACTAGTGAGTCTCCCGGGCCCATTGTCATCAAGTTTTTTTATTTAATTTCTAACAGCTAAATTAGATTACAGACACCCAGCTGCCGTTTTATTTGTAAGGCCTGCAAAATGGAGTCTTTTGGGGAGCCAAAAATTCGTGATTTGCTATTTAGCATTGAATACATTGACTACAACCCCACTGGCAACTAACCTTTGATGTACAATTATATTTTTCATCAGTGGCTGCTGGTGCATTTAGAATGTGGTGGGCCAAGACCAATTAATGAAATTTAGCGAGCCACCTGCACTTTTCACAAATGAGTTCAGAGTGGGTTTCAAATAAGAACATTATTTAAAACGTGAAGCAAAATAGTGCATTTTCCAGCACTGTTTTTTTATATAAATTGAACAGAAAGATTTTTGCGGATATTTTAAAGGAAAACTCTAACTATTTCATACAGTTTCTGGCTTGGCAATCCAGTATGAACTTGCCGCAGTGTGAACAGCAGACAAGAGGACTTGAAATCACCCAGTTAGTGCAAAATGGGAGCAAGGCACAGAAACCTTCTAATGGTTGTGTCCGTGTCCTTCACCCCGCCCACGCTGCTGTTGCGTGTTCGAAGCCCTCCACGCACCCGCCTGCGCCTCATCCCTGGTGTCTAGTGGGCTGCTCTGGTAAGCGTTTCTAGACTTGTGCTTATTTTCTGTGCTTTGTTTTTATTGTGCCTTATTTCCACTGTTTTTATTTTGTTCTGTGCCTTTATGTCCCTTGTGCGCTCCGTGCCCCCTGCGCTCCGTTGCCGGCTCTCCTTGAGCCGTTTCTGCCTCTCTGCCTTCCCGCCGCTGCGTCCCTGCGGCCCGCCCCCTCGCGCCCCCATTCGCTCTTCCCTCTCGCCTCCCAGCTGCTCCACCCTCCCACCTCCCCTTCTTAATGGCGGCCGCACGCAGCGGGCGCACCAGAGGCAAGCCCGTCTGCGCCCGTCCGCGCCTGGACCGCGCCCAGTGCCAGTCCCCCTGGTCCACGGGGCCCCCGCACCACCAGACGCCGCTACACAGCCAGTGACCTCCACACCCTCAATCCAGGACGCTCCTCCGTCTGCTTCCAGTCCACTCTGAAGCACACCAAAGGACCCTTCTCCTGCAGAGCCTGCAGCTTCACCTGCACCCTAACTACCAAGCACAGCTACAGACCCGCCGACAACCACCTCAGCTGCATTCTCCTCAACACCTGCTCCGACCACAAACACGCAATCGAACTCTGGGACCTACTGACCTCATCATCTTCTGATGTCGCATTTATCACCGAAACCTGGGTGAACTCGGCCTCAGAACCAGACATAGCCATAGCCATACCTGAAGGCTACAAGATCACAAGAAGAGACCACACCAACAAACCAGGAGGAGGAATCAACATAGTTAACAAAAACACCATCAGAGTCTCTACCAGCACCCACGACACCCTCAACTCCGCCGAGCACCTCCATTTCAAAATCCACGTCAACGCCAACACCACTCTCAAAGTAACACTGGTATACAGACCCCCGGACCCCTAACCTCACTTCTGCGACGCCATCGCCGACATCATCAGCGCCCAAGCCCTCGCCTCAACTGACTACATCCTCCTCGACGACCTGAACTTTCACTTAGAAAACAACAACGATATCAACACCACTAACCTACTCGCCAACCTCGGCCTTAAGCAACTCGTCACGTCGCCCACCCACAACGCAGAACACACACTCGACCCCATCTTCTCAGCCAGCAACCACGTCTCCTTCAGCCACGCCACCGAACTCCACTGGACCGACCATCGCTGCATTCATTTCTCCTTCCAGAAGCCAGTCACTCACCACCACACCACTCAACCCCCCGCCGCTACTGGAACAAAATCTCGACAGAACATCTGATCTCCACTCTCGCCCAGGCACCACCTCCTAGGACCCGGGACCCCAACTCAGCCGCCACCAATCTGCATCAATGGATAGACGACTGCGCCAACACCCTCGCGCCGCTCAAACAACCTTCAGACATCCACCACAGAACCAAGGCCAGCTGGTTCACACCAACCTACAGGCCTCCAAACGGGAATGCCGAAGAATGGAGAAGACCTGGCGCCCTGAACCCACCAAATCCAACCACATCGCCCTCAAGACTGCCACCCGCAAACATCAACAGCTGATCCGCACCAAAAAGGACCTACTCAAAAGCCGCATAGACACCAACGCTCACAACAACAAAGAGCTCTTCGGCATCATCAAAGAGCTCTCCAACCCCAGGCCCTGCTCCTACGAACCCCCGCCATCACAGGAGCTCTGCAACTCCCTTGCCACTTATTTCCGTCGAAAGATCAAAGACATCCACAACAGCTTCAACCCCCAGACCTACCAGCCAACCATAGACAGCCACGACCCCAACGCACCAAGCAACACCAACCTCCTATGCACCTGGACCCACGTCAACAATGAAGACACCGTCAACACCATGGCCTCCATCCACTCCGGCTCCCCTTCGGATCCTTGCCCACACCAGATCTTCAATAAAGCCAGCGACATCATCGCCCCCCACTCCCGCGCCGTCATCAATAGCTCCTTCGAGACAGCCACCTTCCCGGAGAGCTGGAAACACGCCGATGTCAACGCCCTGTTGAAGAAACCCAAGGCAGACCCAGATGACCCCAAGAACTACCGGCCCATCTCCCTCCTCTCCTTCCCAGCAAAGGTCATTGAGAAATTCGTGAACAGCCAACTATCCTGCTTCCTGGAAGACAACAAAGCGCTTAATACCTCCCAATCAGGATTCTGCAAGATCCACAGCACTGAGACCGCACTCATCGCTGCTACAGATGACATCAGGACCTTGCTCGATGAAGGCGAAACCGCAGCGCTTATCCTCCTAGACTTTTCCGCAGCCTTCGACACCGTTTGTCACCACACCCTTCGAACACGCCTCCACAACGCCGGGATCCACCGCAAGGCCCTCAACTGGATCTCTTCATTCCTCTCCGGCAGAATCCAGAGAGTCTGCCTTCCGCCTTACCTGTCCGAATCCTCCAAGACCATCTGTGGTGTCCCCCAGGGATCCTCCCTCAGCCCAACGCTCTTCAACATTTACATGGCCCCTCTCGCCAACATCGCACGTACTCACCACATCAACATACTATTCTACGCAGACAACACCCAGCTGATCATCTCCCTCACAAAAGACCCTACAACCGCAAAAAACAACCTCCACAATGGACTCCACGCCATCGCCAACTGGATGGAATCAAGCCGCCTCAAATTAAACACCGACAAAACAGCGATCCTCATCTTCGGCAGCAACCCCTCCGTCTGGAACAACTCCTGGTGGCTTACCTCCCTAGGAGCCGCACCCACACCCACCACTCAAGCACGAAACCTGGGAATCATCCTGGACTCAGCATGACTCAGCAGGTCAACGCAATCTCCTCTTCCTGCTACAACACCCTTCGCAGGCTCTGCAAGATTTTCAAGTGGATTCCCATCGAAACCATAAAAACAGTCACCCACGCCCTGATCAGCAGGCGACTGGACTATGGAAACGCACTCTATGCATGAACTACGGCCAAACTACAAACGAAAATGCAACGTATCCAAAAAGCTTCTGCCCGCCTCATCTCTGACGTCCCACGACGCGACCACATCTCTGCCCACCTCAGAGACCTACACTGGCTACCCGTATCGAAGAGGATCACCTTCAAACTCCTCACCCACGCACACAAAGCCCTACACAACACAAGTCCAGCCTACCTCAACGACAGACTCACCTTCCATACTCCCACCGGCCATCTCCGCTCCGCCAGCCTCACCCTCGCCTCCGTCCCCCGCAGTCGCCACACCACCGCCGAAGGAAGATCCTTCTCTCACCTCATCGCCAAGCCCTGGAACTCCCTACCGCTCCACCTAAGCCAGACCCAGGACCTCCTGACATTCAGGAAATGCCTCAAGACATGGCTATTCGATCAGTAGCTTCCTTCCCCCCCCTCCCCCCCCCCAAGCCCCCGTTAGGGCCATATGTACAAACACTTTTTCCCATAGACACAGAATGGGTAAAAACCTTTGCTACATATGGCCCTTAGCGCCTTGAGACCCTGACGGGTGAGTAGCACGCTTTATAAATCACTTGATTGATTGCAAAACATGAAACCAGGAAGCCTGGGATCAATCCCTGCTTCCCTCCTTGACCAAATTGTGTAATCCTGGGCAATTCCCTAATTTTATTTTGCCTCTTTAGCTCTTATTGTTACATTGTGTAATCCTAGGCAGCTGCCTTGTTTCACATTAAATGTGATGTGATTCTAGGCAATTGTGATCCTAGGCCATTGCCTATTTCAAATCATATGTGGTGATGTAGAACAGAGAGTCACAGTGAGACTAATTGCATAGGATCACACAATTTTATAAAGCAGGAGGTCTGAATTGTTAAAGCACCTTTAAATACTAAAGGGCACATTTAAGAGCCCCTTGCGCCACTTTAGTGCCGCCTTAGCGTAATTTTTGGGATGCTAAGGTGACCTTTTCTCCACGCCATATTTACAAAGTGGCACAATGCATGCACTGCTCCACTTTGTAACCCCTTGCTCCACATTATGTCAGCACCAGGAATAATGTATGCACAGGGGGGGGCATTCCCCCGTTAGGAGGTCCGAAAAAATGGCACAGTGAAATTTAAAAGATTTCAGTGCGCAATTTTTTCTGTAATTTTTAACGCCTGCTCAGAGCAGGCATTAAAATCATGCACCCTTTTAAATTAATGGACTTCCTTGCACTTTACTACACTAGCTTCAACATTTTTGATGCTAGTGTAGCAAAGTGCCACAATAGCATCAAAAAGTGTTCTAACTACCGCCACGGTGCACCGTATGTTAAATACAGTGCACACATGGTAGCGTCAGGGAAGCGCAAGAAGAGTGGAGCTGCTTTGGATGCAGAGCCACTTTTCCTAAATTCGTCCCTTAGTACTAAAACCATTCTTGCAGCTTCCAATCGACGATAATGTTGCTCCTTCTATGATCACAACCTAGGCTACATATAGGGGGCAAATGCTAAATGACTTGTCCCTCGTTCTTTACGTCGTCTGGTAGGTGGGTTGAGGGCAAAAGGGATGCATGTTAAGAAGCCATCATTTCCTGTCAAAGGTGTTGATCGTTCGACATTTATGTAAAACTTTGGATGCTGCTATCGAATGCAGGCGAAACAGCTCAGTTGATTGAACTCCTCTTGGCATAATCTGTGTGTAACCTGCAAAACACAAAGCATCTTCACAGCGCCCACTCTCTTGCATACGTGTCTTCTAAGCAAACACGCTCAGAACGATATTGTCACTGGGGGTCTGCGCCTCTGTAAATGCTCCTCTAACAGTCAAAACAAGCATCTCTCAAGGACGTTCAACAATCATCAATATATTGAGTCGTTTTGGAGATCATCACGCTGAGCAGTGGCTGTCCTTTAAGATGGCACTTCAACGTACTGCACACCAGCCTCAGACCCCTGAAACTAACTCTCCTCAGCTCCACTCCTCCCCCACAAAAGTACCTGCGGAGTCTGTAATCTGCAGGATGGCAGTGCGCCTCCTGGAATTAACTATCTCCTAGTGATGCCTGGAGCAAGGGGAGTAGCGTCCATAGGAGCAGCAGGTGCAGTGGCACCAGGACGCACCGTATGCTGCTGTTTGCTATATTTCACAGGTCAAACAGCAAATAGGGGGCTCATTTCCTTTCTTACCCTAGGGCCCGTGACACACTGGCTAGGAGAATCCTGGCAGGAACACCCTAGGAAGAGGGCTTACATATGGGCAGGGCACACACAGACCCTGCTGAGGGCTCAGTGCTCAGACCGGGTTCGGTGATGGATCTTCTCTTGTGATGTTGTCCGCTTCAAACCTACCTTATACTTTTTTAGCGCTGCATTTGCATAATGTTTTGACACAAAAGCGGTGCAAACATACAAAATACAATTGTATTTTCTAAGTTTGTTCCACCTTTGTGTCAAAAAGCGGCGCTAAAAAAGTATGAATATGGGCCCTAGTGTTTCCACGTGGATAATTAAGACAGTAAACTACGAAAGACTGGGCTTGTCTAATCAGGTACTGAAGTGACCAAGGACAGCGAGATTACAGTAGGAAGCCATAGAGGTGAACGAACCACGGAAAGCTTGAGCCAGGCTAGAGCCGGAATCCTCGCTCTGGCTTAGCTCAGGGTCTGTTGTTACCTCGAGCCCATAACGAGCCAAGCTTTCATAAGGCTTCTGGCTGCCTCCGTCCCTCTATCCATCATGTGACAAAATGTCAGAGCTGCTGAATATGGAATTGGGGAAACATGCCTGAGTCTTGTCTCAACATCCTGTCATTCTGGGCTCATCAGTTAACTTCCTCATCGCACTTTGGCGTCAGTGGAGGGGTCAAGTATTTTACACTGCGTACTGTGCGTACACGAGAGGGGTTTTGGTATGGATCAGGCCGGCGGTTCCTTTCCAACATATTGGACATCTAGTGGAACCAGTGGGTAGATACGTGGTGGTTACAGGACAATTGGATGGGCGTGATGTCACTATAATGAGTATTTACTAAACATTAGGGCTGCTATAGAATCCTATTTGGCGACAACGCAGGTTCTGCATTGTCCCTTCTAGTGGAGTAGGAGACATTTAAAGCAGTTATCAGGGGTCACTGCATCTCTGAGATTACCAGAGTGTGGCACACACTCTTGCACGACATTGTGATCGTGGAGATGGAGTTGAGAGCTCTTGAGTGACGGAGACCGGACCACCCAGAGCTGCAGACTGAGCTTCTGGACGCTAACGAGAGAGTGGTGGTGGATGTAGAGCAACTCTGATGTTTTGATTACAAAAACTATATGATCTGGGCCCATGCTGAATGGGATCAAACTGGGCCTCTGCTAGCATGGCTTACGAACCGAGCCAAACTGGGTTCGGTAATAGTTGAGTTGGAAACCACCCAAGATGTTAAATTATACTGACAGGAGGATATCAACCCCACATTCTCTCCTACTATTCAGACTGCCACACTACCATAAACGGGGTGGAGGAGCTTGATCCCTTTTTATCTGCAGTGGCCCTCTCGATGATCTCACTGCATGACACAGAGGACCTGGGTAAGGACATTACGCTCCCAGAAATTCAGCCCGCTACCAAGCATATGGCCCAAAATAAGATGCTGGGCACTGATGGCCTCCCAGTTGAGTTTTACTCGACCTTCGTGGAGTGCCTTGCCCCTACGTTGGTCGGCCTATAACAAACAGCCAGAGAAACGGGCCGGCTACCACCATCTACTAGAGAAGACCTTACTGTGCCTCTACTGAAACCAGAAAAGGAGGCCACTGATGTCAAATCTTATTGACCCTTATCAATGCTGCACATTGATTATTAAAATACTCAGTAGGATCATAGCTACCACGCTGCCTCATCATATGCCTACCCTTATCCGCCGGGACCAGGCGGGTTTTACCCCAGGTCACAACACGGCACTCAATATCTGGCGATATTCGCAGTAGACACTGAGAAAGCTTTTGATAGGTTAGAAATGGCATACCTCTATGAGGTATTAAGGCGGTTCGGTTTTGAAGAGAGTTTTGTGGCCTGGACCAAATTACTGCATGCAGATCCACAGGTTAGAGTTCGCACGGGCTGAACTATCTCTGGGGTTACCGAGTGGAGTGGGGTACAAGGCAGGGGTGCCCTCTGTTGCCTTTCCTTTTTGTTCTCGCCATGGAGTCCCTTGCATGCCATGCCAGAAGGGGTGAGCTATATGATGAATTACGGGTAGGTGCACAAGATCTTCACATTGAACTCTACCACACTACCCTGATGATCTCCTACTCTTTCTCCAAGATACAGATGGAGCTCTGACAGGGGCCCGTGCTCTCCTAAAATGGTTTGGGGACTTCTCAGGCCATCACGTTAATTAGCGGTAATCCTGTGTATTCCCCACTTTGGCCTCGAGAGAGCCTGCTGCAGATTTGGGGCCCTTGACTTGGGAACCTCGTTGTTTGCCATATTTGGGAATACAAGTCTATCATGACCTGGCAAATTTAATGGAGGGCAATGTGAGAAAGGTCCTTCAAAGGCTCCGGATTAGCATAGACTTTTGGAAATCACTCCCGCTCTCGGTGGCAGGTCTTGGAGCCTTGCTGAAAATTATAGCCCTTCACCACCTACTCTACTTTTTTGTGGTGTTGCCAGTATGGATTCCGCAAGTGTTTTTCAGTATTTTTAGACATGATCATTTTGGGGTTCCTCTGGGGTTTGGCCTCCTATATAGTAGGTGTCTGCACTCCAGAAACGGGTGACAGATCCTGGATTTTGAATCTTACTCTCTGGTGGGCCAACTCAAATGGCTGACGCAGTGGGTGGCAGGCCGGCTGCCTCCTGGTAGATAACTGTGCCCTTTCGTCACAGACGTACATAGCCTGGCAAGAGTGCTTCTTCGTCTGCGATGCGCCTCTGCAACAGACGCTACGGAATTTAAGGTATCACAGTGCTATTGAGTTTGGAATCTCCATAGAAAAAAAGACGAAAAACACCCTATTCTGCTGACATCCCAATGCAGTTTCTATTAGAGCTGCCTCATGGGGTTAGTGGAGGGGAGTGTCGGAGTGGATGGAGGTGGGGGCAACAACAATGGGAGCCCTCTATGAGCAGGGACTCGCTTGCCCTTCTAAGATTTTCGCTCCCAGTATGATCTATCCCCTGGACATTTTCTCCTGTATAGGGCGTTGACGATAGCGGTTCGTAGGCACTGGAAACAGGGCCTTGTAGAGCCACCTCGATCTGGCGCCTGCCAATACCGGGCTACCTCATCTGGAACTTTTAAGGCAGTTACCTGTTTATATAGGCGGCTGCTGGGAGGCCAGATGATGCTTTGGTGAATCTTACATTATGCTGGGAGGAGGACCTAGGATGATGACTGGGAACGTCTCTTGGAGCGCGTGCCTAAGGTCTCCAGAAATGTCCGATTCAAACTCATCAATTTTTACATACTAATCAGGGCATACCTCACTCCCAGGGAGATTAGCAGTTATTTTGGATTTGAGGATGCCAAGTGCCCACGAAGCGGAGAGGCACAAGTTGAGTTCATTCACACGTTCTGGAACTGTAGGTCCTTGCTCGAGTACAGTGAGGGCATTGCAAGGGTGTTGACTGCAGATGTCAAGCGAGATGTCCTGTGTACCCCTGGACACTGCCTGCACAGTTGGTTCCCATATACTGCCAAAACGTAAATCACGAGCCAGTTCCAGGATATATCGTTCATTGTGGCCAAAAGGGAAATTACCTAAGACCTGTCAGGTAGAGACGGGAGTTGCTGAAATGGGCGAATTATGAGACTGTGGTTAAGCTACAGGAAGCTAGGTGGGGACAGGGCCTTGGAGACATTAGAGATTGCTTCGGATCAACAGGAGTCCCCCCTGTCAGACAACGGACATCCTTCCTTGCGAATACGTACTCCATGACACAAGAGGATCACTGGGAGTACACACTTTATATGTCCAGATGGTCGAGGGGCCCCAACCAGCATATATCATAGATGCAAGACTTTACTCAGGACACTTTCTCCCTTGTATTATAGATTATGTCACACAAGGAGCTCAGTTGGCCGCAGGCGCAGGGTTGGTGAGGGAAGTGCGCAATTGGAGACTACGTTGTTTTATTGTTCGTTCTACCGGAAGGGTGAGTGTCTGTGGGGATGTTGGAGGGTGAGGATTCCGCGGCCGTTGTCTTCTATAGAGAAAGATGGGACATCACCCTGCTTTACGTTGATATTCCGTATGATACTGTATTACCACAATTGTACAAACTTACTGCTTGATGATCGGATGGCATGATCCTCACTCAGGTTGTTTGTGTAATTGCAAAAACTAATAAAATGTGTTTAAAAAGATCAATTAACTTCCTCATGCATATAAACAATGGATGTAATTTTGTGTAATGTAACCGGCGCTCACGTGAATCCATCAGCCTTGGGGATGAGTTTGCGCTGTATTTAAAAACTGAAGAAAATGAAAGAAGAGGTAAAAACAGCAAGACAGAGACCCATTTCTTGGCTGATTTGTACAAAGTGAAACCATCATATCTCTCATCATCCATCCACCCTTTCAGTAATCCAGTCATCTTTTGACTCATCCATCTTCCCTCCCTTTCTCTCATCTATCCTTACATCCATCCTTTTACTCATTCATCCATGCCTCTATCCATCCACCATTCAACTCACTCATCCTCTCACTCCTTCACGTTAATTATGACCCTTTGTCTACCAGGCTGCAAACAGAAGAGGCCCACCAACAATGCCATCCTACTGTAGCTGCTAAAGGGGGGTTGGTGACAGCCCGCCTTGGCCATTAGTTTGTGACGAGCCTGCTTTCTTTTCTAAATGAAGAGACTGGAGTGTTTCAATGTATGTAACTCAGGTGAGGGTGTCACGTTTTGTAATCACAAGAGGGTAACAGATACAGGAGGTTAACTCTTGGTGCACACAGTATGTACCAGGTGTCTGGCATTTAGGGTCCAGTGCCAAACCTAGAAAACAGACGACTAGGCCAAAGTGTAAATGTGAGACTGATACCTTGTCAGGGTTCATATACCAGGAGAGCTAGCTACAGGTAATTATAGTTTTGATCCCACCAGCTTTCCGTGGATTGTCTAGGTTCAGTTTCCTGGCCAAGTTAGATAAAAGAAAAGAATGTTACACAGGAGGCAATGGTGTGGCCGTGTTTTACTTACTGTGCATATCATGTTTATAGGTTTGCTGTTCTTTACCCATCTATCAGGGAACTTTCGGATTTTTAGAGCATTATGGGACCCCAAACCCATTTGGAGTTGGGGGAAGTGCTACATTTTCGACTGTGGAGTCTCAGCTAGCTACACCATCAAAAAACCTTGACCTGGTTACCCGTCCACCACAGGGCTACCAAATCTTAGTAGCTCTCCCTGTTTAGGGTTGGCTACTGCTGATTTCTCACTGATTGTTCCTTCCTTAGATAGCCGTGCAAGGTATGGCAGTCCTGGGAAGGAAAATGTGACAATGTACATGACGTGCAGAGAGAAAACGCCTTGTGCATCTGGGAAACTTTTCTTTGCCATTTAGGCAAAGAGAACATGGCGGCCTGCTCAGCATTCAACAAGGAGGAAAGTGTATCTGCAGCACAGGTAGATTCATTTTGATCACAGAGAACTCTGCCAGACAGGAATCTATAGACATGGCAGGAAGTCCCAGGGCCTCAGAGGATGTGGCAGGCTATTCAACAGGGTCTAAATGACTCCCTTAATGTTTCAACCTGCTTCAAAATATTTTCAGGTTTGGCAAAGGTTTATGATATGTGTAATTATTAAGCAACCTAGGGAAACATTACTACTTATACCATGGGTCTCTAACGAGTGCCCCTGGAACTACTGGTAGCTCACCAGCACTCTCAGAGTAGCTCGCAGAAGTGAAGTCGAGCCCAGCATCGCTTTGAGAGAATATGTGCTGTTAAAGAAGGTAGCACTGCTCATTTCAGCACCCTTAGATTGACCGCCATCCAGCTCAATGGCAAGGCCTCATGATAGCACTCAAACACACACTGTGTTGGCCTGTGGGATCTGTCACATGGCCATCTGCTTTCAGTTTTCACCTAGCTAAGTCACAAGGAGACTGACCATGTCATAGGCCGTGCTCTATTAGTCACACCATGTGTGTGAACAATGGACCACGAAAGAAGAGAACTAACCAGTGCAGACCCACTGAAGTCCAGGTCTGCAGAGCAGATTGAAAACATGTTAGCTGGGAGCATGATCAGCCCACAAGCTGAGGAGAGCATGATATGGATCCAAAGCAGAGAAAAGTAAGAGCCTCATCTGCATTCATTTATGTGTGTGTGTCTGTGTGACCCTACCTAGTGTCGCTTCGTGGACACTGCTCCTGGTTCAAGGACTGCCAAAGGTGTATTCTGGTTACTACTAAAAGGGTTTCCTCTCAGGCACAATTGTGTCTGGTCATAGCATAATAGCGCCAATTCATGTTGATCCTTGACTATTTTGGGCATTCTTGATCTAGCTGTGGCATATTGGCAGCCATCATTGACATATTAAGGGTATGATTGGCCTACTTTAAGACATCCCTGACACAATGTTGGTTGCCCCTCTCATAAAAATGGCCATGATTAACATGGTGAGCATCCTGGCCGCTACAATGTCCAGCCTTGACACAATGGTGGCACTGGTATAATGGAAATAATTATTGGTATAATATAGGAATCATTGGTGTTATGGTGAGCAGTCAGAGGCTATGATTGTAATACATTGCCGTTTGAAGCAGAATCTGCCCATATGAGGCATTTGTACCTAGGAGTATTCGAAAACTACAAGTTAGTGTTTGAGGACTGTGTAGTTCCTGAAAATTAAAAGTACAATTTTAAAGGCAAATATCTTTTTTCAGGAAAGTTTTTTCTTCCTGCAAACTGTTTGCCCAAAGTGGAAAGCAGTAGACAAATTGTGTATTTTCAGAAACCAATAGACACAAAAGGTTGCAAATATATAACACATTTAAAGATGAAAGATAATTCAAGCTGAGCTAGAGAGAATTATTGCCCTGGTTATTTCATTTGTGCCAGAGGGTATCTAATGAGTGGATTGCTTTTTCAATAGTCAGTTAAGACGTTCAATATTGATGAGTTTTTTCCTGGCATTTCCTCAGGTAACGTTGCCCAAAATGCTTGTGCGGTCACTACCCATAATCCTGCTTATGGTGGTCACAGTGTAACGTTGACATGGTCATACTTTGGTGATAAAATCTGTCGGTAGTTAAGGAGGGTTTTTCTTGAGCAGAAGTAGCTCTCACTACGCAATAGGAAGGAAACCCCTGACTTATCCCCACTGAGCTTCCAAATGAGTTCAGCCCACTTTACCATTAGCCCAGCCCTCCTCTCCTGTGGTAGCTGCCGTCCCAGTCAGTAATATAAAATTGGAATGTCAGAATCTGTTGGTGTTCACAATGCACTTACATATTGGTTTGCTAACATCGGGCAGGTAGAGTGAGAGATAAAGATAAATGTTGTCAATTTTATGTTGGATTGAGAGTCTGGTAGCAAGACCATTAGCAAGCTTGGCTGTGAGGTGTCCGACGTTGCGGATTGAGATCCATCAGAAAGGTGTTATTGACTGCACTCATGCAGGACGGTTGTGAGAAAATGGTGTATGTATCGGTCAACATGCCTAGCTGTGAGCTGTGAGGTATGAGGTTGGGTGGTGGTGGATACAGTGAGGTGTTCAGCTGCTGGCAGAAGTTCATTTTCTTACCTTGAAGTGGAGCTGGCAACAGTATGGGCAGGTATACTTTACAGCCTGCCCTGTGCTTGTAGTCTCTGCAATTCTTACTGACATTGTTTTGATGTTAGATGACAGACAGTCGGAGATAAAGCCCAGAACTTTTCACATCTTGAAACAAACCAGTCGAAATGGTTATAATAATAACTATATTGCCATAACAGGCATGTGTTAGAAATAGACACTACAGCATTCATTTAATGTAACCGACATAGGCTTCTGTTTCAATGAACGCCAATCTTCATATGAAAAATTCGTGTTCAGCCTCAGCTATTTCTGCTGTTCGAAATCCTTTGCTTGTGGCTCATCTTCGTCAGGGATGCTCGCTCCACAGCATCGGACGGTGCAGGGATTTAGAGTTGGACTTCTGATGGTTATTTCCCTCTTTGCAACCACCATGCGAGTCTTGCCGGTCCCAAACAAGCATTGACAAAGCCAATAGGTCAATGTTGGCTGCCAACCGTTTGGCAATTCTTGTTTTGTCACGGTTTTTGCAAGATTATATTGTTTGGGAGTACGCTGGACCCTCGTCATTCTAAAAGAAAAATCATTTGCTGCTGGCAAAAAAGTTTTTGGTCTAAAAACCACATACATTATCATAGTACTCTTTTGCACTGAAGGGAACTGCTGTGTGTCTGGGTGTGTTCCATGTGAAAGGGCGGCATACCATAACTCATGGTGAGGTTAGCTAATGTGAATGATACCAACCACAGACTAATGGAAGAAGACTGGCGGAAACCCATATAAGCAAACATGGTATACGCATAACTTTAGAAAAATCAAACGGTCTTTGCTAACACAGACCTACAACGGTAAATCAGTCTAGCATTGGCTGCAAGCCAAAGGAAAAAAAATGAAAGAAAGAAGAAAGTGAAGGAAAGAGAAAAAGAAAAAGAAAAGGAATGAAGAAAGGGAAGAAAGAAACAGAAGGAAAGAAAAGGAAAGAAAGATAAGGAAAAAGAAAATGAGGTAGGAGAAGAAAGAAGGAATGAAAGAAGGAAAGAAAGAAAAAATATAAAAGAAAAACAAAGGAGGCAGGTGAAAGAAGGGAAGGGAGTATAAAAGAGGAAAAGGGAAAGAAGGAATGGAAACAAAAAACAAAGGAGAGAAAGAGGGCATGAAAAAGGGAAGAAAGGAGTAAGAAAAGAAATTAAGAAAGAAAGGAGAGAAAGAAAAGTAAAAAAAAAAAAAAAAAAGAGGATAACTTAATACAGAACAGTATAAAATTGACACAGTCTGATATGCTGTGAAATAGATGCAGGCATAAAAGCAAAACACCCCAAAAGGAATTTACAATGGCATAGGCAGAAAATTGGATCTTATAAAGGTAGAATGCGCCTCAGAAGCATCCTGCTATCACATCAGGCTCCTAAACACCAAGACAACACAAGTAATTATACAGTCCTATTCTATCCTGTGAGTCTTTTAACGTGCATAGCTACCCGAAAGCATCCCAGCGCTAGAACAATAATCATTATAGCCAGCTCACTGCCGAAACAAAACTAGTTACTGTAAAGCCAGGTTCCCAAGGCCTTACGAAAAGAGAATTCGTAAAAAACGAGAACGCTATCACTGTAGGGAATTTGCTTGTGTGCAGATGTGCTCATTGTGAGAGAGCAAAATAATCACTCAAAGTTAAGTTAACCAGCGGCTTAAGTACGCTGATTGTAGCGGGAGAAAGCAAAATATGAATGACACAACAACAGACAATTGGATGAAGAGGGGTGGCTGAAAGCCTCTGTATGTAATTAAATTATACATATTTTGATAAAATCAAGAAGGCTTATCTAACGCGCAACCTTTTAAAAAAAAAAATGCCTCTTACACAGTGAGAGATACTCCCAGTAAGTTTTTGACGTTTTCAGAAACAACCTATGGCATCGAGAGTTTGTTTCAGAACTATGAAAATATTGTCAACAATCCCACCATGCAATGGAAGGCCAGTAGTCAACAATTTTTGTTTTGTTTTTGCCAAAAGGACTTCTGCCAAGTTGACGAAAGCACTTTTTATGGGCGAGCACAAAGTGCTCCGTCCATTCTGTAATCTCTCTTTGGGCTTAAAACCACGCCCATGCCACGTCATTGGTTCGTGGGCTTGCCTTTTAAAATCCGCTTGCTTTCATTTGTGAAAGGCATGCATACATCATGCCTTTTCAGGTGTTCAGCCCACCTACACAGCACCGGTAAAGTACCAAAAACATACGAGGCTAGATGTTTTCAGCCTGGAGTCCAGACTACTTTATCTGTTTATTTTCCACGCAGCGCGATCGCGCTGCATTTGGCATAGCGCGATCGAGCTGCGTTTTTTTTTTTTGCTTTACAACGCGAATAGCTCTAACTCGAACAAATGCGAGACCCGTTGCATTGAAAATGCTTGTGATTTTTTTTTTTCCTGCTGTGACAGCAGGGATCTTTAAACAGGACTGTCTGGCCGCAACCGGCGTGAAAGAGAAAGGGCCTCTGTTGTCCCAGCGGCAGGTCAATGACATGAAAATGAACTCCTGTTTCGTCACAACCCTCCAAGCTCTTCTTTACAAAAACATTCAGAAAAAATTGCCCTTTCAAACTTGCACTTATTCTAATAATGTACTGTAGATAGGCTTTGGGAAATTAAAAAATTAAGGAGGAATTTAAAGATGACTCTTGAAAAAGTCTCTGCGCGGCATAGTGACTAACACACACTGTTCTTTTTTTCTATTTTTTTAGCTGAGTAACCTTAAGAAACTTTACCACCTGGATTTGAGCATGAACCAATTCACAACTATTCCTGAGGCAGTTCTGAATATGCCAGCACTGGAGTGGTTAGACATGGGAAGCAACAGGATTCGGACGCTGCCAGACGCTATCGATAGGTAACTTGTATATATATCCCTAACTTTTATTGCAGAAGTCCATTTTCAATGATCCAAATAGGCTAACTGTGTTTGCAATGGCTGGGCAGGTGGTAGAGGTATTTAAAACATAAGAATGACAAGAAGACCAAGGAGGACTCATTCCCTACCCTAACCAGGGCAAGGACTCATTCCCTACCCATGGCGTGGATGGCCTGATCATACAAATGCTGCACTGGTACAAAAGGGAAAGAGCAAATCCTGTTTGGCGCTTAATTTGCTGCTTGCGCAATAAAGAATTAAGCAAACAGAATTTGTTGCAGTACATATGAAGTCAAGAATATTTCACCTGAGCAAAAATCGAGGACAGGCTGTAAAACCATTGCAAAAAAATGTGATTCATCATCGCTTCTAAATCATTTAAGGTATGTAATCGAGTTTTTAAACAAAGAAAATGTGGCCCACGAAAAAAAATTGTGAAAAGCCTTGGACCAAGTGAATTTGCACTAGTTTTTGTTGCTTCGACGATAAGGAACTGATTTTGCGTGAAACACGTCATAACATTTCAAAAGAGCCCCAAGATGTAGTTCCTTTCCTTTTGGATCTGGAATAAAGAAGGTTGAAGCTGTCTCGGCAGCCTCGTGTATTCCAACAACAACAAAAAAATCTGAATGAAAGTGTATGCACACATACATTCAGGGGCTTTGGTCTGTCCTCTTCATTCCCTGGTCTTTCCAAGTGTCCTTCACTTTTTTCTTCCACCCACTACAGCATACAGCATGGGTATGAGGCATCCAATCTCGGCTAGTGCCTCCTCAGTCAGCGATGGCAATTTGATGCTTAAAAGCAGTTTACTTCAGTACCAGTGCTTTCATTTAATGTTTGTTTTTAATTTATTTTTTTGTGGTGGCTCGTATTTTTCCATTTTTTAAACACTCAGAAAACTTTCAGACTGTAGCATTTTAACTTTGTATTACTTTTGCACCTAATGTCTATTGTATATGTTTCAAAATACAACTTAACAGGTTTTTACCTAGGCCAGACATACTGGCTTTGCAAATGCTCGTTTACTCTATAAAGAGAGCCAAAACAGCGCAAAATCCCTCTGTATAAAATAATAAATGATTAAAAATATGTCATTGTTTGGCCCTTTTCTGCTTGCTATCTGTATTGCATGCACTGCTTGCCTGTATGCAGGGAAGGGAATGGCAGCAAAGTGGTGTAAATAAACCTCACGAAAGCACAACACTCGGCCATTATCAGCCCCAAGATCTGCCCCCCCCCCCCCCCCCCCCCCCCCCCCCAACTTTAGTTTGCCATCAAAGAGAGCTAAACTGAATCCACACAATTTAACAAACACGCGGCTTTTGCACCAACCAGAGCACCATACATAGTTCAGTGCTAGGCTGAACTATGGCGTGGAGAAAGCGTGGTATTTCTAATCAGGTAAGGCTTTTGGTTGGAGGGAGCAAAACTCGGAGTGAGAGGAGAAAAAACCGAGGTTCGGTGGAAGGTGGGAGAAAATACAGAGAGTAAAAGAAAGGTTCTCAAGTAGAGAGAACAACAATTCTTAAATAACTGACCCCGCATAATACACTGGTTGTGAACAAGATAGAACTCAGGAGGAGAAAATTTTAAAGAGACTATCGAAGGGCCTCGGAATAAAATCTTGAGTGGACGCTACTTGGAAACAAAAAGTATCAAACACTAGCAGTCTAAGACCATTATTGTTACGCGGTATACTGTCCCTGCAGATGCAGGGACAGAATGTACAGAAAAAGCACTTCAATCCCTGCCAAAACCCACATCGTTTTGTTGTCTTGAATATTCATGACAACTTCATGGATAGCAACGAGAGAAACTTCCACACACGCAATGCAGGTGTAAATCAGTGGCATCTAGCAATTTCGGATTTTGGGGTAGGACTCATGGAATATGTGGACTAGGTCTGGAAATTGGAAGCCACGGCTCTCTGGAGGTTTGAAAGTTCTTATTGTTTCCAAAAAGTTCCAGATCAGTCAACAGCGCGCTATTTCTCCAAATGGCCTCTAGGTGCTAATGACCTAACATTATCTGCTGGTTACTGACATCAATGCCAAAGCCTTGGTGAATGAGGGGTCAGCATTCAGACAAAATGGCAGTGGCACTTCTGACTCACCGTAAATCTGAAAGTACCAACGTGAAATTACTAGATGGAGCCAAGGGCACTGGGTGCAGATCAAGCATAAATTAGACACAAGCCATATCAAAGGCAGAACCTCAGCCAGGTTCACAGTTTTGAATGCTTCAACCATGTAGGGACTGGGCTAACCAGACTCAGCCTGCCAACCTTTTTAGGCTGAGCTTGGTCTTTTGCAAGATAAAAGGTCCCTAAACTCCCACTAGCAAATCAGTGGCGTGAACTTGTGTAGACCAAACTCCACAGCCAATCAGAGTAGTTGCAACAAATGAAGAAAACTATCATAAAAATCGATCTAGACAACAGTAAGGAAGGTTCAAATTGACAGTTACCTTGGCAAAATTATTTGTGGGCTAAGGCTTGGATCCAATCTCAGAGGGATGGGCTGGCAAACGTGCAATGTACTAGGATTACACATCTTTATCTGCTAAATTACTTCCTAGAGTTACGTATTGGAAAGCATCTTCCTCTCATTAACCAGCTCCCCCCCCCCAAGCCTATCTCCTTGGCTACCTCCGCTGGTAGAATCCAAATCCTGAATTTGGAGTAGGAATTGGTATGGGACTCAGGGAGGAAACAGCGCCCAGTATGCCCCAGATATAAAGCCAGGGCATCCAAGATCCCGAAAACACAACAGGACTTATTTACTCTAACTGGGTGTGACTTAACACAGTTTGGGAGTAACAGGTACACCAGCATAACTCTGGCTTCAGCAATACATTAGCTAGGTTGATAAGGGTGACCACAGCAGTCAGAAGGGGCTCCGGGGCTTCTGACTGGTAATGGAGGGAATACTTTTAAACAAAATACCCCCAAGTGTTGTGACTAGAAGCACACACAAACCTCCCACCTAGAGGTACAACCACTGTCATGTTGGCAAGCCAAATAAAATGGTGGAGTCTCCTATTTCTTGGTCAACCGCCCTCAGTCCCCCAAGTAAAAGGGCTACCTCCATTCACAGTTAAACCACTAAGCTATCCCTTCACATGACAGAGAGCTGGAGGAAGTGCAAGCCTTGCATACGTGCAATATCACATGCAGAGACGTATATTATGCTTATTCAGTGTGTGGGATGAAACAGTAGATAAACCTGACTGTTGGGAAAGCCCTTGAAGGGCAGTCCTTTTCACCCATCTGTTGATTAATGTCCCTGTGTCTTAAGCGGTTTATCTATTAGAGAAAAAATCTGTAGTGACTACAAAGAGGTCAACCCCCAGCATTAAGGACTAACTTAGCACCAAATCTTAACATATAAAACATGGAAACCTCTAACTTGAGTATAAAAGTCAGTCTCTAAATTCCTTATTACAGGCGACGTGTGACATCTCTATTAACCTGTAATAATGAAAGGACGCAGCTGTTCAACTGTATCCTGTTCTTACAAGAGCTACAGCTGCTATCGCCCGAAGTGAAAGGCCAATTACAAAGTAGAATTGCAGTCGCACATAAAACAAGGAAACCGAGAACTTTCTTTGTTTTTCTTTTGATATGTTTTGCTTAAAAGAAAAAGCGTTCGCCATAAATGAGGTAATCATGGCAACGTGTTTTTTTTTAATGCTATAAATCTTTGAGGAAAGATAGAATCGTTTACATATTATAAGCCACAGCATTTTTTATTCTGATTTACACAAAACTGACTGCACTAACTACTTGTTAGTGTGCTTAATTTCCCAGTACAGAATGTGGTTTTATTCTGCATGTCAGCAATGAAAGAGCACTATAGAGTCTGCTTTTATTGTTTATGTCTCCAACGAACATGACAGAGCAAGACACCAAGGATTTAAGAGGATTGTGGGAAGGGTGATGGTGTGACCATGTATTATAAATAATATATGCCGTACATTAAAAGTATATTGCAAGTCATACTGGAGTTCCATGACCTAGAAAACAACTCACATAACTCCTTGGTTACCGGAAATATCATTATAATGTATGGCAGGGATAATTTATCTCATATATAATTACTTATTCAACTGGTAATTCTAGGGCAAGATTAGATAGATAGTCCAGGTTCTTGTAGTCTTTACCAGGCCACATGGACATCATCTGGCAGCAGAAGAATTTACAATGGATGTTAAAGATGTGAATGTAAAAAAAAAAAAATCACCCACTCCCAGGCACAAGGATAAAAGTGAACCCCAAACGGGGGCTACACCTTTCGGAACAAATTCCATTCCGTAAGAGGAAGCAACAAAATTATGAGGGTAAGAGTGCTGCATTTTTGAATGACGGGCAGGAGCTGTCTGACCACACTATGCTTGGCTTTAGCACGGGTTGCAGTGCTGGGAACAAACTGCCACTAGTGGGAAACAGAGGTAAGTAAACGCAAGAGTGCCCTAGCTACTGGTGTTATTGTTGTACTCAAGTTTATGTCCAAAGAGTTGGCCGAATTCTCAGAAATCTACCCACAATAGTGCCATCTCTTACAGTTAATACACTAAAACAAAGGGACTAGTAATATTCCCTCTTCATAAACCCAACTGATGCTATCTCAGAACAATCAGACTCACTCAGCATTGTGAAATTCTTACACTTTATGACGTCCCCAATTTAGTCTTTCTTCCTCGACTCTTGAACTCTCTCTCTTGTGGGGGGAATTGCCCCACATATTCAATGACACTGTAGTGAAAAGAAATTCATTTGAAAGTGATTCATAGAGAAGCTCAGAAGGGGCCGTCCAGGAAATGATCTCAGCATACAAAATGTTTTTGTATGGCCCTTTTTAGAATTTGGAAAAAACATTTTTTTGCAGAATTGCTCCTAATCAAGATTTTCAATAGATTCATCTACAAACAAGCATTGGCAAAGTGAATAGGTTTCTCATATGCAAGAGACATTAGCTTTGCCCATGTGTTTTAGCCATATTATATACTTGCGTGGATACTGTCCAGCATGGCTAAAGGTTAGTGTCTTAGAGGAGAGCTGCTTGGCATGGAGAGTTGTAGAATGGAGTGGCGTAGAGTGGGTTGGAATGACAGATAACGAAGTCAGAGTGTCGCAAACTGGAATGCAGTAGAATATCAGAGTGGAGCAGAGTGTCTTGGAGTAGCGTAAAATAGTGTGGAGTGGCATAGAGTGTGTGTAAAGTGTTGTGGAGTGGAGCAGAGTGCCGTAGAGTGGAGTATTGTAGTGTAGAGAGCGTAGAGTGGACTGTTGTGTTGTGGAGTTGCATAGATTGGAATAGGGTGTCAGAGTGGAGGAGGGCGTTGTGGAGTATTGTAGAGTGGAGCATCAGAGAGTACAGTGTCAAAGTGGAGTAGTGGTGTGGAGGGGCATATACTGGAGTGTTGTAGTGTGTCAGAGTGGAGTAGAGTGCCAAGAAGTAGAGTGGAGTGGAGTGGAGTCAAGTGAAGTGGTGTAGTGTAGTAGTGTAGTAGAGAAGAGTGGAGTGGTGTAGAGTAGAATGGGGTGGTGAGTCATAGATTGGAGTGTCATAGATTGGAGTACTGTGAAGTGGCACATACTGGAGTAGAGTGGCTAAGAGCGGAATGGTGTGTCATGTAGAGGAGTAGAGTGTTGTATACTGGAGTGGTATAGAGGGGAGTAGCGCAGAATAAAGTGTCAGACTGGAGTGGCATAGAGCAAGTGGAGTGGCATCGAGTGGACTAGACTGGCGGACAAGAATGGAGTGGCACAGGGTAGAGTGGCATAGAATCGATTGCCATATAGTAGAGTAGCAGACAGTGGTGTAGAGTACAATGGAGTAGAGTGCAGTTGAGTAGTGTAGAGTGGCATAGAGTAGGTGGAGTAGAGAAGAGTGCCGTATAGTGGGGTGGAGTGGCGTAGAGTGGAGTAAAGGGTCATAAAATAGAATGGAGTGGCATCAAGTGGAGTAAAATGGGATGGAGTGGCATAGAGAGGAGTGTCTTGGAGTGAAAGAGAGTTGAGTGGTGTAAAGTGGAGTACAATGGTGTAGAGGGAAGTGCCTTTTAATGGTGTTGAGGGGAGTTAAGTGTCAGAGTGGAGGAGGGTTGAGTGGAATGGAGTAGTGTCTTAGGGTGGAGGTGTAGATTGGCATTGCATGAAGTGTCGTAGAGTGGAGAGGTGTGTCAAACTGATGTATAGTAGAGTGGAGTAGCCATAGCAGAGCCCTGCTGGGTCAGACAAAGGATAAACAACTGTACCTCAGAGAGAGGGGGTCAATAGACTTGTCTGTGCACCATGGCACAAATGTATTCCCAAGATAGCCTTATACTGTTTTGGTGAAGGGACGCCTTGCTGCAAACATTACGTTACAAACTTCGGGCGGAAGGTGACAAGCTGTCAATTGTTGCCCCTCAATCTCCACCCAAGAAGGCAGAGGCTGGACAGATTCGATGAAGAACCCTCCCCGTTGCTGCAACAGAAGATCCTCCTGAAGGGGCAGCGTGATCGGAGGATCAATGACCATGCTCAGTAGCTTGTGATACTAGGCTATTGGTGCCGAGTCCGGTGCCAAAAGAATGACTTGGGCGCAGTCTTTCTTGATCTTCTTGAGAACTCTGGGCAGAAGTGAGGCCCGAGTTATACTTGAGACGAAAAGTGCCGCCAAGCAATTGCCGCATTGGAAACTCCAATGCACAATACTGTGGACATTGCACATTCTCTGCAGAGGCTAAGAAATCTAATCAAGGCTCTCCCCACTGCTGAAAGAGACCTTTCAGAGACCAGATGGAGATGACATTCGTGATCGACTAAGCATTGTCGGCTGAGTTTGTCTGCTCTGCCGTTCAGAGAGCCCACCAGATGTTGAACCACCAAGGATATGCCCTTTTGTTCCGCTATGGCCAGAGGCGCAGAGCCTCCTGACAAAGGGTCCACGACACCACCCCATTCTGCTTGTTGCAAGACCACATGGCGGTGGTGTTGTCTGAACATCTGCACTACCTTTTCCTTCTGAGAAGGAATAAATGCTTTCATTGCTAGCCAGATCGCCCGGTGCTCCAACAGGTTGATGTGGATACTGAACTCCGACGGAGACCAGATGCCTGATCTCCACCTCTCCCGGATGGCTGCTCCAGCCCAGGAGTGATGCATCTCTCACTATTACTACTGTCAGCTCTGGATGGGGAAGGGAGAGGGATCTGCCTCTGACCCAATTGTGATTAGTTAGCCACCACTGCAGATTTCACATAGTCCCCTCAGAGATCTGGACCATGTCAGAGAGATTCCCCTGATGCTGTGCCCACTGGAACTTTAGGTCTCATTGCAGAGCCCGCATTTGCCATCTAACATAAGTCACCGACAGGATGCTGTTGGGCCATGAGGTCCAGCAGCCTCATGGTCATTCTCACCGAAATCCAAGACAGAGGCTGAAACATTAGTATCAGCCTCAATAGCCTTGACTCACGGCTTGGAAGGATAAGCCCGAAACTGCACTGTGTTCAGAACAGCTCAGATGAAAGGAAGCATCTGAGAGGTAGTCAGGTGTGACTTTGGCATGTTTATAGTGAACCCCAGCAAATGCAGGAGGTTCACCGTAGTCTGGAGTTTGCAACCAACAGCCTGGGGCGAGCCCACCTTCAACAGCCAGTCATCGTAGTAGGGGAAAACTGAAACCCCTGACCTGTGCAGATTAGCTCAACCACCACCATCACCCTGGTGAACACCGGAGGAGCGCTGGTAAGGCCAGAGGGGAGCACAGTGAACTGAAAATGCTTGTGATCCACAAGTAACGTCTGGGGGTAAGCAGGTCAGGAATATGGAAATAAGCATCCTGCAAGTCCATTGGTACCATCCGGTCTCCTGGGTCCAGGGCAAATAAAACCTGAGCCAGAGTGAGCATTTTGAACCTCTCTTCCCTGAGGAAGAGAGTGAGAGAACAAAGGTCGTGGATAGGGCAGAGGCCCTTGTCCTTTTTGGGTACCAGAAAGTAGTGGGAATAGCAATCACAACTTACTTCTGGCAGATCAACCCTCTTTATGGCTCCTTTGGCCAAGAGAACCGTGATCCTCTGTCATCCGATTGTAGGTTGGTGGTATGGCTTGAGGGGTAGCCTCGAAGGGGAAGGAGTAGCCCCTTGGGAATATCTACAAAACCCATCTGTCAGACATGATGGACTACCAGCAGAGCAGGTGATGGTGGATCCTGCCTCCGACAGGTCCCTGGTGGGGAAGAGTCAGACCAGGAAGGTTCGGAGGCAGCTGCAGTGGACGGGGTGGTCTGGCCGGAACACTGGCTCACTGATCCAAAAGGTTGGGGGATCTCATGTCCCCAATCACGCAGAGGCTGGGCAGCATGTGCGGCACAGTGGCTGGGTGAGAATGGATACAGTAGGGCACCCCCTCCATAGCCATGAAAAAGCACACTGAGGGGGCGTGAGTGGCCGCTGCAAGGTCCAAGGCCCTGGTCGTAGTATAAGAACACTTTCAGCGCTCGAGAGCAGTCTGCTTTTTCTTCAAAGAGATGGGTGCCATCATAGGGCATGTCCATAAGATTGGCTTGGACATCCCCCAAAAACCCAGCTGCCCTCAACCAGGCGTGGCGCCTAGGGGTCACTGTCGATGCAACTGCTCTGCCCGGTGAGTTGATCGTGTTCAGTCCACATTGGATCGTGAATTTTGCTGTATCTCTCCTGCTGCTTGGGAGAGTACAGCCAGGGCCTTCTCCAGGACCTGTGGCAGCACTTGCGCAACCATATCCCACAGGGCACGGGAATAAGGGCTCAAAAGGCATGCATTTTTCATGGACTGCAATGCCAGGCTGGTGGAAAAAAACATCTTCTTCCCAAGTGCATCTAGCCTCTTGTATTATCTATCCAGGGGTGCGTGAGTGTGCCCTGGGAAGTTATGGCTTGGATAACCAAGCTCTCAGGGGTGGGTTGTTGCCTAAGGAAACCTGGGCTGCCCGGAGAAGGGCGATGGCGGCTGGCAGTTGTCCTGTTCACAGGACCCCATTTGCTAGGTTTGGACGACTTACCTAGTAGGACATCCATAAGGGCTTCATTGAGGGGGGGGGCAAGGATTTGGAGGGTGAAGCGCGAGGCTGAAGCACCTCTGTCAGGAGGTTAGTTCTGACTGCCACTGAAGGGAGTTCAAGGTCCAGGACCTCAGCTGCCCTCTGCACCACCACAGAATATGAAGCACCCTCCTCGGTAGCCACAGTAGGAGGGGAAAGCATGCCAGTATCTGGAGAGGTGTCCAATCCACTGGATTCACCCAAGTTCGTACGCTAGTCCATAGGGTCTTGGAGCTGCTATTCCAAAGGGTCCAGCGACTCCTCCCATTCTTCACTGTACCCTAGCCCACAAGAAACAGGTTCAGAATCAGACTGTTGTGGTATAGGTAAGTGTATGTTAGAAATATGTCTGTTGTAGGACACTGTATTGTTAGCTTCACAAGGACAGTGAAGCATACATATGAGGATTATAGAATGTTATGAGTGGTTTGACTAAGAACTGTCGCTGAAGCTGTGAACACCACATGCATCTCACATTCCTCCTAAAGTGTGGTGGGTACATGCTTGACAGGAAATAAATTACAGTGAATTTAACTGATGCATGTGGAAGCTGTTCTTACACTGACATAGGAGGCAAGGCTCATGTTGGCACAGGA
Organism: Pleurodeles waltl; assembly: GCF_031143425.1. NCBI lineage: Eukaryota > Metazoa > Chordata > Amphibia > Caudata > Salamandridae > Pleurodeles > Pleurodeles waltl. The sequence continues at coordinate 608,591,855 of NC_090443.1, read as the reverse complement.
GTTGGTGTCATAAGACGTCCATCCCAGTCGGAATCGGCAATGAGGATGGGGAAGGTGCTGCCTGGGGCTACAGGCGGCGCTGAGACCAGCACTGGGGAAGATTGAGATAGCCTCCATGGGTGCCCCTCACAGCTGAGGCCAAAGCCACTGTCACAGAACCTGAAGGGGCTCCTTCTGACTCTGCAGGCCTGAAGGTGCTCTAGCTGTGTTGGATTACCCAAACATGAGGTGCATGGCCTCATAAATTTCTTTTAGTTGGGCTGGGGTCGATCTAGCTCCTGGAAACTCAGGGAGGCGCAGAGTCGGCTCCTGGAAACTCAGGGAGGTGCAGAGTCGGCCCAGATGCACTCTCCAAAGAAGGAGTCCTAGAACTACACCCACCACGCTCTCCAGACCCGTAAGCCAACAGACGAGGAGGAAGTAGAAGAACATTTTGCTTTCTTCGATTTCTTCCTGTGCCTTGACTTACCCGATTTTCCTGAGATCTTGGAGTGGGATGACAACGATGGAAAACTCTGCGACTGCTCCTGGGACCTTCCTCTCGACTGGGACTTCAACTTGTGTGGAGTCGATCGTCGGCCCACCATCAGCTTCAGGGACCACTCCATCAAGCACGACTTTGGGTCGTGGTTGCGCTCCAAACACCAAATGCATATGAGGTGTGGATCTGTCACGGACATCGCCCAATGACAGGATCCGCAGGACCTGAACCCAGTCGTCCTAGATGACATCCTTTGACACACCAGGAGTTAGCAACTCAAAAAAAACGTTGACTAAAAGTAAAAAAAAAAAAAAGGCCAGTGAAAAAAGACTGATCTGTAGCTCTCTTTGGATCAGTGATGGCTGTCGTGGAAAGAAAAGAACTGACATCTGCACGCCAACAAATAGAAAGCAAGCAAAAGTGAGTTACAAAATATAAAGCCAATGGTAAGCAATCAGAAAAATGCATTCCTACACAAACTTTCAGCATGTCTCCAATATGTCTCTGCAATGCTGTCTGGTAGGCTTCGATATAAAAGGGTAATGGAAAGCTATTCAGGCACTCATATTTCTGCAATAAACAAATATTGCATCATCACTGCATTGGGAAAATAGTGATATATTGAGCTCTATATAGACAGTAAACTATGAATTTAGGGGGGAGTCTGTTTACATGTGGTCGATTATCCAGGAGTATCTCATATTTTGGTGTTCTCTACAAAGCAAGCAAACACTTGTGTTGCAGCACGCTTGCTATGATATTTAGTAAAGCCAGACATAGCTACTATGATTAACTTGGCAGTCTTCATGATTGAGGTCACACTGCCATGCAAAAATAGCATTGCCAGTTAAGCTGCGATCAGGTTAGGATGTGATGATGCTATGTATATTTACAAGGTATTTCAGTAGCATGGAATATGAATATATAAAAACTTACGAACCTCAACTGCTACAATCATCTAAAGACCGCAAAACAGAGCAAAATATGCATCAGGAGTTGCAATAACAAATGAAAGGAATTACACTTGTGTATGACCACCTACGATGACTATTAAATTGGGACATAGGAATTTAGCTATTAAAATCTGCAATTTTAATGTAACATTAACTGTGAAAATATAACTAGTCCACAATACCATAAGATGCCAAAAAAAGAGAGTGAAGACTATAAAAGCACAACAGAGATTCAATAGTGGCAGGTTTGTGCCCACAAATAACGAGTTTGCCCAAGAAAGACACCATCTTTCGAGAAATAAAACACCCTATGGATACCGGAATCTGAAAACTGCCACGGTTAGCAGATTTTTGCAGTACTGGGGCAATGACCATGGAATCATCACCATTTTTACCTGGAGAGGAACATTCTTCTTTCAAATTTAGAAAACAATTCAATAAATTACCTTCTAAACTGTATTTGTAATTCTACCCATTTTTAAATATTGCATAGCTGCTGGCAAGCGAAGGACCTTGTAATGGCTGCTCATACGTTTAGGCACCAATATTTGCAATAGTATTATGAATGTGAACCCTAGCAGTGAGAATCACGAGATTTTAAAATTGTTGTAAATGCAAATAGACAAGTATGACATAATATAGTTTTTGGTTTTACCAGGCATGAAATCCTGATAAAGTTTTCCGGAATGAGGCAGCTAGCAATTTGTTTTATTAAAAATTTTAATGTGCCTATTCTGGAGTCAATAAATCTTCTTTTGTAACTGGATTAAATATAAACTTTTTACTCCATAAGTATGAAAAATCTGCATACACTCTGGATACAAAGGAATGAAATTGCAAGTCTTCCAGAATCCATCAGCAACATGACCAATTTGAGCACTCTCGTTCTCAGCAACAACAAACTTCAGGATGTTCCAGCGTGCTTACTACAACTCTCAAATCTGAGGTAGATATTATTTTTAAACTTTAAAATAAATGCTTGTATGAGTACCCAGTCATCAATGCTTAACAAGGGAGGTGACTTCAGGTAGTGGGCACCAGCACTCATTTTTGGGGTCAGAGACTTATTTGTCATCATCAGACTTAAATAAAACCGGGAGAAAGAGAGGGAAAGGCTAAAAAGCTTGAAAGAAGTAAGAAAAGAAAAATAGGAAAACAGTGAAAAAGGGAGGGAAACAAGTGTTTAAATAGAACCTGCAAAAGTAAGATAAAGAGATAGGAAATGCATGGAGTTGGAAGCAAGAGGCATGAGGTGGAATGAATAGGCAGCCTTGGCATTCAGCAGCCCATCTTTAGGCAGCATTCGAGGCAGGCCCCGAAGATTTTTTGGGGGAAATATATTTACCCATCTATATATGGTGTGGGTGGGTGGGGGTGTGTGGGGGTGTTTATATGTATAACTGTTTCCTTCTTTGGGTTTTCTAAGGACTAACTATAACATACCCCAATATTAGCAACCATTGCCTGTAACACTGGCAAACAAAGCTCAATACCAATTGCCCTGCCACTGTGTGGCACAACTATTGCTCCAACTCCTTAGACATATGGAACATCTACCACCAAAATGTACTGACATTGAAAAACATAACACACTAACAGGGCATAGGATGTTCACAGGTCACTTTACGTAAACACTTCCTGGTAAATCAGTGGCTGTAGGGGAGGGACCCAAAGTTTTAGGACTTTTTGAAGGCCTACATGCACCTCCTGTGCTAGAAATATGGTCTTACATCTCATAAAAACACAAGATAGACCTAATGATTTTGACAATGCTCTTATAAAAATGTTCTGAGTCTAACAGCTAGGTAGTGGAGAGTCAGACAAGTGCGAAAGCCAGTCATAATAATAGTAACACTGTAGTATGCAGAAAAGAATTGTGAACACCTGCATGCAGAGAAGGTTAGGCAGTGCTTGATTTGTAAAAGAATGAGTGCCAGTGCCCAAAGCTCTGCTCAGAAGCTTACAGCTGGTGAATTTAGATGTTGGTGCACCAAATACCAGGCTGCTGATCTACCTCATGCCTCTTTCATCCACTACCAGAGAGTCCCTGCCCGTTATCTAATTTATGCTGGTTCCATCTTGCTCTCTTTGTGAAGGTTTTTCCATCCTTCCCTTCCTCTCTCTTTCAGATTTGTGTTTTTCCCTCTCTTGCTGTTGATAATTATCTGATGCGGAAACATACGTGCTGTGGCCACCACTGACAACCACAGCCTCAAATTAAGCACTTAGGTTATGATTATATGATTAGTGGTTACAAATATGATCTGTGTTGGTGTAAATTATATTACATTTGGTCAATATTAAGGGGCATAACTGGATTTTTTTTATGTGCTAACAGATTTGTCAACTTCAGGGATAATCCTCTCCACCTACAGGTAACATTACCACCCTGTGAAAACCCAGATGAGGAGGATGAACGAGAACTCTTTGGCCTAGAGTTCATGCACACATACATACAAGAATCACTTCAGAGAGGTGGGGAAATTATTCTTATTCATTCATTCCGTGACTACATACAAAAATGACATAAGACCTAAATTAACATTGGTACAAAGTAAAGTCTAAAATTCAAGGGTATATTATTGTAAAATGTAGTTATGTATGGTCATTTCAGCAAGTATACTTTGTTGTTCTCTTTAAAATTACTGCTATTTTTTTTACAAGCAGGGAAGTGAATTCCAACCTTGAGTTCAGGATGGCAGCTTCACGTTATTTCTCTAGTTGTGTAAATCATCCATTAAAAATCGATTTCCCAGCTTGAAAAAACTTACTTAAAGATAAGAGTGATCAATGTACATTTATGGATGTGCATGATATTTTAACAAGATTATTTTTTGCTTTCAGAAACCGGAGACAGTTATGCAGCTGTTCTATCAGTCAGTATTGAAATGGAAGGCTAAATAACACATTCCGTGCCCAGCTTGCCAGATCTGACACATGCCAACGGATTATACCAAGGATGGTGTTCTTGAAGTGAAAGCACTGCACAACGTACATCATGTGTGACCGGGGAATATAAATGTGTAACAAAGACAAATGTTTCAGGCAGTGTGACATACTTTTTTGATAGCTGCACTCCACAGGGAACTGCTTAAGTAATCCTTTTCCAGTCACACAAGATGCTAATAAAAACCGTTAACATTGTTGAACAAGTGATAAGTCTGTAAACAAGGTTTAAAAATTGCAGGCATATCTGCAGCGATTCCAGCAAAGTACGCCATCTTGGAAAAGGCTACAACAATGCAGAGTGACTTGGCACAGCTGTCAACAGTACGTTCTCCAAGGACACTGCAGTGTCTGTATAGTATTGCAGGTCGGCCCGATACCCCTTCTGCTGTAAATAATGGATGCGCCCACGGTCAATCAAAAGCTTGCAAAGACGTCCTATGTTTTCTCGTTCTTCGACAGTAAGCAGCCTAGGAAGGAAAATAAACATTTTACAACAGCATATTACAAAGGAAATGTCCACATTCAAAAACATACAAAGTTTGAGTCCTAAGCCCAGTTTATTTGTCAGAAGGATTGTATATGCCTCAGCAAATATGATCAATCAGTTGTACTTCCTAAACAAATGAATCGTTTTGAAAACGGAGGTGGGGGTTAACATGACCATGTCACACTAAGTGATTAAAGAAAATGTGCTTATGTATATTAACATTTCAAGGAATCCTGCTCCAAAGAAAGGACCTGCAGCCAGTTGAGCTAGCTTAACAATCGTGCATTGTTTAAAAATTAGCATCCACCCACCAGCATCTCGTACCAACATCTCAGCAAAACTGTTTATGAGAACATGGCATGAAGAAGTAAAAAAAGATCTCGCCTAAAAGCAGAAAAAATGATCTGCATGCTAAGACAGTTACTCATATTAGCAGAGACAACACCCTTCCTGTTGACAGATGTTGTGAAGATTTCCCAGAGATTAGCAAAAACAAAAGTCATAAATTAACATTTCAGATGCATGGTATTAGGCCCAGAATCACTGACTGCTGGGAGCTATAAATACATGTAAGAAAAAAAAAGAGTACAAAGAACAAATGAAGGGAATGCATGAACTAATTGCAGCCACAGATGATTACTCTAGCCCGCATCCCAGTCCATTGTTATTTTGCACACCATGCCACTTTGGTTTGGACCCAGCCATACTCAAATCAGTCTTGACCCTCCTCCAGTGGGAACAGTCCACCCTGAGTGGCCAGGCCAGGTCCCCCCTGAACCAGAACACAAGCAACACTGGAACACTTTCACCCTAGTTAGAGATTGTCTGCCAGGTATAGCCTGGTTCCAGTGACAGTGGACAAATACATGTAGCACTAGTTGTATCAGCAGTAATGTAGTAGCATTTCCATGAACTCTGATGAAAGATGCATGCGGAAATTACAAAAGTTAAATTGATCGAGGGGCAGAAAGAATGCGTATTCACTTCAATAACCTACCTGTATAAAACTATTCTTATCATTAACTTTTGCCCACTTCTGTTTCTCTTGTCTCTCAGGAGTACTTATCTTAAGTAGCAACACCACTCTCAGGAAAATATTTCTTTCTGGTTAACACATTTTAAAAGAGGTTGCTGAATTTATATGCTAATTGGGAATGTGATCTTTGAGATCATACTTCTATTTACACTTGTACAGTACTTGAAGCTCCTCTTTTTTCATAACTATATATGTGTAAGGAATTCGAATTACAATTTCTCTGAGAAAATTAACAGGATATGTTACAGTCACTAGTGCAGTTTATACATGCTACAAGTTATTCTTCTAGCATATTTAAATGTGCTTGTCTTCTCCGAGATAGCTCTGATTTGTGTTCAGTATTCAACAGCCTCGTAATCTAGAATGCCTTCTGTTTTCATTTCGGATTCCCATCTATAGTGCCCGGGGCCCCTTAAGGTAGTGACTAGGGTATCCAACACCAAATCAGCACCTTCAAATTACTGTTAGGTGGGCAAACCTTTTCTCCTGTGCCAATTGTTTGGTTTTTTCTGCTGTCATTCAGTCTAATAAATATCAAGCATTTACCAAACTCCACAATATAGATGTCCTGCCTTTGGCCATGATTCTCAGTTTCAACGTGAAGCGTATTTGGGATTGGGCAAGTTTCAACAACAGGTCTTTTTTAGGTGTTGCAAGAGACCTGTTCCTCATCTTTGCAGCTCTAGAGTCATCCAGTAAGAAACTTATTTGTGTCTCTTATTTATGTTTCCTATCTGTTGAGCTGCTACGAGTATTTACTCCTCTCAATGTTGGCTTCCCAGCACGAACATTATGATGGGTCCCAAAGTGCCACTTGATATCCCAACTTTGGTGCCCTAAAATGACAGAATGTCTGAAATGCCTCTGTAACCACCTCCTTGGGAATTTCCAGGGTCTCTGGAATTCATATGGTTAGATAACTTCTAAAATAGTATTCAAGTTCTTCTTTCTGAAGGCATTTTCTATTAATTGCATTCTCTGATCTGCTTCACTATGACACTTTGCGGCTTCCATGACTCAATTTTGGATCCCCTCTACGTCACCCCACATCTGTTTAACTTGTTTTGTCAGGATGTGTAACTTTAATGCCCAACACTGCTACGGTCTCTGATAGCTTGTTGAATTTGCTATTGAGCACATAAGCAATTCTGTCAATCCTTCGCAACATGTCAATCTCATTCCCCAGTGATCTGTGTCTTAATGTTGCTGTTCTTCTGTGTCACCCTTCAGTGTCTGTGCCATTACCATGCTGGCACTCTGCGTCCTCACAAGCACTTAGTTTCATCATGTCTCCTCTGCACTCTGTGCACTGGGTCTGCCAAATGATCTCAACAGCAATTCATCCACTTTCTCTCCCCTAACCAGTGTCCTTCTTGGGTTATCATTACTATTCATCACAATCTTGAGTTTTGAGGTGCCAGCAAGTCTTCCAGAGATCCCCCTGAGATTACATTCGTAAATCCTAGTGCTACCCACTCACCTTCTTGGCGCCACTGAATAAGTGAGTTTCCACAAGGAGCGAGGCAAAAGTGATTAATTGGAGACCCATGTGACACCCGCGATAGGCAGCAAACTGCCGGCTTGGATGCCTGCAGGAACAGCCGAAGGAAGGAATCCACACCAGTTCCTCCAACTCTATGCACGAGGCATATTCTATTATATACAATGTATTACAAAGGTAAACAGCATGAGAGGCGTGCATGAGGTAGAATGTATACTCCACAATATCACATCTTTGCCCCCCCCCAAAATAAACAATAAATAAATATAAATAGACTAATAATGAATAACAAAAAATAATGAATAGACAAAAGAATAGTTAATACTTATTACCAATGAGTATTTTGCCAACACAACCTTATGTGAGGAGTATAATGCAAATGCGGCCTGTAATAGGTACAAGAGAATGAGAAGGCTGAACAGAGTGCCTTTAATGCATTATGAAATCATTCAACCTCTGTGGTCTCCCTACTTCACGTTATCTTATACAAGCTGCTACAGGATGATTAGTAGAACCTGCAACCGTCCCTTTTCTAGGTTCAAGTATGGGTTGTACCGAATGTACTCAATCTAGATCAATACTAGAACATTTCTTCTTGCTTATAATGTTGGTTTGCTGCTTGTTCCTTCGTAGTTTTTTCTCCAACCACTTGATCTCCAAAACCTTTTAACCAGGTGGGAAACAAAGAAGAGTGGTCTTTTCTTCCTCTTTAACAAAAACAGAGTGACCCCAGTAGTACAATGTGGTGTAGTGTTGTATTCCCACAGCTTCTGTTTAAGGAATTGTTTTACATTCATGCCAGAAGCAAGTGCAGTCTGCTTCAAAAGCACTGAAATGCCATTTTAGAGACAACTTCAGCTCAAGCTACTGAGTCCGTTTGCATTATACACACACAAGAGGAAGGGCATTCGAACAGAAAGGAAACACAAGGAAAAGCTGGGCGATCTGTTACAGGTGCGGTTCCAATAACCACCTCCGCAATCATGTGGGTTGCCCGGCTAATGGCAAACGTTGTTTGTCATGTAGGAAAATCAGACATTTCCAAGTGGTCTGTAGAAGCAACAAAAACCCTATCTGCATCAGCAATGTAGATGCAACAGTGAAGTCTGTTACAGGCTCCATTAGCAATGTAGTACTCACGACTGAATGTAACAGGATCAGCACTATTGTGAAAGGCCCTACTTGTAATGCCATTATTGATAACATTTTATTGCAGCTCATGGAGAACGCTGGTTCACCTGTCACTATCCTCAGAGATACTACTTTTTTGATAAATGGGGCAGTGACAAAGTGTTCACTCCACTGTATACATGGCCAAAAGGCATTCGGTGAGAAATATATTGTCATGCTAGTTTATTTCACAGCTAAAATGAATTGCTTAGGAAGGGAAACTGTTAAAGTGTACATTGTGGTTAGCAGCAAGGATATTATAGATAGTCATGAGTTGCAAAAATGGGCTTATACTTTTTGCTGACCTCAAAGGGGTACAAGCCTACCAGGACAGTATTCTGGTTTTCAATAACTCATTAGAAGAACACGATAACACTTTGGAGAAGGTTCTAAACATATTGATGCAAAGAGGGAAGACAATTAGGAAAGACAAGTGCACATTTTGCACCAGAAAATTGGGATACTTGGGGCACACCATACCTGCCTCAGGTATAAACCCCAATTTTTCCCTGATGAAGGCTGTCGAAGAGGCAAGTGCACCTGCTGACAGGGATGCTTTGCCCTCTTTCTTGGGCTTTGTCGAATACTACGCATGGTTTGTCTCTGGTTACGCAATTGCAGTTGAGTCTTTAAGATCTATGGTTAGGAAAAGACATAAGTTTCAGTGGTCTGAAGTAATACAATCTGCTTTTAACAAGGTAAAAGAGTTGATTGTAGAAGTTCCAACTCTTGCTGCATTTCGTGAAAATTGCACCTCAATAATCACTGTTCACGCCAGTCTGCAGGGTCTTGAGGCAGTCCTGATTCAAATGGTTGGGCACAGAGGACAAACAATTGCATTTGCCCCGAGGTCACTAAGACAGTTGGAAAAGCAGTACAGCACAATTGAGCGTGAGGCCTTAGCATACATCTGGGCAGTGCAGAAATTCAAAAGGGAGAATTTTCCACAATGTATCTGCAAGGTTGACCAGGTTGGTGTCAAAATTGTATGAGATGCCATGAATAAAGTGGAAGACTGGTTGAATGCCTGTTAACATGATCAGATTTTGAAGAAATTCAGCCAGTACACTGTACAAGGATAGCCCAGGATCCGATGCTTGCAGAGTGATCTTAAAGCTTTTGCCCAGGTTGCAAGTGAACTGTCGGTTGTCAATCGATTGATCTTAAGAGGTGACTTATACGTGGCTCCAGCTACTATATGTAGTCTTATCATTGCCAAAGCACATCAGTGGCATTTGGGGCCTACCGAGACTTCCAACCGCACTATTGGTGGCCTGCCATAGATGCACATGTGAAACAGGTAACTGACAAACGCCATGAATGCCCACTGTCCAATAAACTTTGGAAAACGTGAAAAACACCTTTAAATCTTACTCCATACCCTGGACGCAGCCTAGGTGAAATTCGGTCTTGATTTTTCAGGACCATACATCTCCCTACCTGGGGACATGAGGTACGCCATCCTACTAGTTGACTACTTCTCTAAATGGATATATTTTTCCTTTGTTCATTCACCTTCTACAGAAGTTGCAATATCATTTTTGGAGCAAGTATTGTCTAAAGAAGGTTCACAAAAATGTTTAGTCACAGATGATGGTTCCCATTTTGTCTCTGTACACATGCAGGAATGTCTTGCCAAGGAAGATACCAAGCACTTGCATGTTGCTCTGGACTCATTGTATTCAAATGCTTTGAAGCATCATCCACAAACTGTTTCTGAAGTCTTTCGATAGCCTTGACATATATATTCCAACGATCATCACCAGATTGACCACGAGGAGCTGATACGTGTGGTAAATTGTCAAATATTGGTTGGCCTGTCTGACCCAAACTGCTGAATAATGCTGCAAATTTTCGTTCTGGGCTATCACTGCCAGAATCGATAGCCACAAGATGATTCTCAAAGTGACATAAATACTGTGCTCATTTGACAGTGGGTTTGCCAAGCCGTGCCAGAAATGGAGGTGGTTGAGTGATTTGTTGTGCTTTAGCCATGGTACCAAATTAGAGTTAATAAACAGTAAGCTGAAGTGTTGAAGCCTTTGAAGGCTGAACAACAAATACTGTGCATAACACAATACCAGAGAATGCCAGAATTAAACTGACCTGCAGATGCTTAAGAGAGTTGATTCTCTTGCAGGGAACTGCACACCAGCGTACAGAAGGCTGAAATACTGCTGAATGCGAGTAAACAGTAATAAATGAAATACGCTAGTAAAGTAATTGTTAAATTACACTCCAGCATATAAAATTCTGTAATGAAGTTAAAAGCGAGAAAACATTAGTAATTGTACATTGCTGGCGAAGAAATTGTTAAATTTATGGTTTGCGGCAAGATATGAAGAGACTGGGCACTGCTGGTGTAGGGTGCAATGAACAATCCAATATGGCTGCTAGTGTGAGATCATATGCAAAGGCGTCGTTATGTGAACCCACGGCTCTGAGATAAACTGTTAAAAGTACGCCATATCCAAGCAACGTCTTTGTAGTGATGTATTGTAGTAGGTAGATGATGTAGTTGTAGAATTGTTGAGTTGGTCTCGGGCTGTGTGACGGGGGGAGATTCGAAATAGGAGTGTTGAGTTTTTACGGTTGGATGGAGCGGATGAGAGAGCAAGACGCGTTTCTCCTGCTTTGTAAAATAAAGGCTGTGGATCATAACATTTGTCTCGGCTGGATAATTACTGAGGCAGAACCTACAGTCATGCCCAGCAATCAGAACCTCAGAAGTGCACACGTGCCGTGCCTCAATGACGAAGGGGTGGAGTAGAGTGTGCGCACATACAAAAGTATATTACCCTAAAATAGGACGGTATCATGTATTCTTGAAGAGCTGGACAGGCTGGACTCACTGAGCAACACGGACCTGGGAAGCAACGTGGATCCAGGGTTGCTGTAGCAGTTACCGATAAAATTTTGGTAAAGTGGGAGTTTTCCCAAAATGGAGGAAGCTGAGGCAGCATCTGCTGGTGTGGAATCTCATCGCCAATATGAAGTGAGCGGATACCGGGAGCAAGGCAAAGGTGGTTTGTTGGAGATCTATGCCCACGACAGGCAGCACCCAGCCAGCTTGGAATCCTGGAGGAACTGCATGCATGAGTCATATTCAATTATATACAAAGCCGTTGCAAAGGTAAACAGCACGAGAGGAGTGCATGAGGTACACATGTATACATCACAATACCACACCTATTTTTCGGTTTGAGAAGAGAAAGGAACAAGCCGTGCAATCTGAATAGGCTTGTTCAATTCTGCACAAGAAGTCACTTGAACTGCAGCACCAGATTAGAGAACCTTTGTAGGACCTTCACAAATTGGAGTGCGAAGCTGCAGGAATATAAGATAAGAAATACAAAGAAAATAAAAATCACCCCATGTTCCATGTCTGGGTTAAGTGCATTGACGCTCGTGCTCTGATAGGTGCATGAATGGGCAGCCATTACTAAACGTTGAGGATATATAACTCAAAGTTAATCAGCTGCTTGCCTTGACTAAATATTCAACTGTCCATCCATGCAAGGGCTTATGGATGATCACAAAGTCTTGAGTTATGACCTTACTGTAATCAGAAACTAGTGAATGGTATTTAATGAGGTAAAAACCCTGAAAGATTAGTGTGAGCAAGGACAAGCTTTCTTGAAGCTCCCTATCGTTTGAGCAGAGCTTTGTTGGATGTGCCAGGTAAATTACAATACAGTTATAAAAAGGCCACATTACTATAGCAAAGATCAAAGCAATTTTCTGAGTTCTTCGTAGAAGGTAAAGATGACATACAGAAGAAAGAGAGAACATTTTAGTTACTTGTTTTACTTAGGTTGTGAAATGGCAGTAGTCATCAAAGAATGTGTCAACAAGTAGTTTGCAATTCCACCCCTCATCAGCAGGAAATTGCACAGGCTATGAGGTGTTCAATTTGTTAACATGGAGTGGTGTAGGATTGACTGGATCCAGTCCTCAATCCACTGAGGTTCAGCAGACTTGTCTCATCCAGGTCTAGATCTAGATGAGTTAGAGGCCAGCTGCCGCTTTGTGTCTGCAACTGATTCCTTGAAGGCTGGGAAAGATGGGAAAGAGCTGTATACTGTCTACATATATGTGAAACACAATGTTGAGGATGTCAATGATGTTTATCGATGAGAGTCATGTAACTGCTGAGGAGAATCAACAGAAGGTGTGAACCTTGAGTCACTCCAAAATGTATGGAGTTTATGACTTATTGAGTGTAGTTCTGTAGGACCAAGTTGAAAAATATTGTGCAGAAAACCCTGTACTTTTTTTGCAACAAAATGCTGAACATGCTTTTTGAGAAACATTAAAAAACAGATATTTGAAAGCCTTGATGATAATCTCTGAGACTAAGCTGTCTGAATGATATTAAAAGCAATGATGACAAGGACGGAGAGGGTAATAATTATAAACTGTGGGATAAAATACCTCTCAATCACCATCTCACGGATACTAATCTTATTAACCTTAGGAAGCAAAGAGATAGACGGGACCTATAGGGCTGAGAACATGTGGGGTTCAGGATAAACACAATTATTTGTAATGGAGTCTTTAGTATATGGAGTTATTTTACATGCTGAATAGTTCAGGATACAAAACATAATTGAGAAACATTAAACCACTCATTTTCACACTTACAGGATCGCCACAGGGAAACGTAAAGATTGGGCTGTGAGTGACCCTTGCATTTTAAATCAACGGTAATGTGGCAAATAATTTCTTTCTAGTTATCTGCAGTTGCTAAGGTATCTGCCTTGGTCCACACATAAACATATACCCATTTTGATGCACTAGCCTCAGAGTGAACCACCTCTTCTACCCTGCATGACTGCATCTGAATGACACACAGCCTATCCTCCAGCCTGCCATTACCAAAGATTCAACACTGAGTTAATTACAACAATGGCTCCATAAACAGAATAAAGCCACAGTCAGCAACTAAAATATGCAGAAACAACTTATACCACACTGTGCAGCTTACATGGAATCAAAGGCCTGGTATTTATCTGGTTCAGCTTTCACACATATCACGCACACCAGAAAGCAGAACATTTCAGTTCTGAGCTGGGAAACTCCTGCCCAATCATTGTTTAACTCTACAAACACACCCAGAAACTTGCCAACCCTGAAGATATGAGCTTAGGTTCTGTGAAAGTTCCAGGCCTACATGACTTCCTCTACTTTGCCTCAACCTATTTCCATAAATGACACATGCCCAGTGTGGCGCTGCAATCCTCCCATGCATCAACGACATAGATACTGTTATGGAATGTAGCTTTCCACCATCCTTCTCTAAAATACTGCCCGTGAGCCCAACTGTGCTGGCGTCTGGATCCCTAATACTGATTTTTGCTGTCATAGGTAAACCTAGATTATGTGTGTGTGCCATGACATAGACCTGTCTCATGGACTGAAGTCTTGTTGGTGGTGGAAAGCTACTGCCTTCACCAAGAGTTAAGCTGCACATGTGCAGTGGTGGCAGTTTATTATGTAAGGATCAGTATTAGTGAACAGGTACTTTTTAAATTGTGTTATTGGAGTGAGGTTTGCAGGCTCACTCATTTTAAATTTCTGCTGCGGTACATTAGTTTGTTGTGAAGTGCTGCACCGAGCACTTGGGAAGGCCAAAATGCAATGATAATGCAATACTGGGCAGTGTGTGCTAAATGTATATGTGTGCCTATACAATACTTAAAAGATGCAGTGCTGTGTAGTGCACGTATAGTGAATGCATGTGCTGGATGTATATGTGCCTATGAGCAGTACAATACATGGAGTATACAGTGGCGTGTATTGTGAATGCATATACTGGATGTGTGTGCGCCCTTGAATGGTACATTACATGCAGGGTACAGTACTGTGCAGTGAGTGTAGGTTGTGTGTATTCACTGTGTAAGAAATTGGGTTGTTGGTTGACTGGGGTGTGAGCCATTGTAAAGCAGCAACCACAATTCTTGTCAGGGGGATAAGGCACAATCAAACCCCAAATAAACCTGTGCTCACCCTCTGGTAGCTTGGCACATAGCAGTCAGACTTACCTTGAAGGAAATGTGTAAAGTATTTGTGCAACACTTCAAACAGTAAAACAGTGAAAACACCACACAAAAAGGACCCTGCACCAAGTTAGAAAAATAGAACTTAATTTAATAAATAAAACAAGATCAACACAACAAAAATGCAGTAAGTGGAACTTGAGTTATGATTTTTTAAATAAACTGTAAAACAGCACTTAAAAGCCTAAAGTACCAACCAGGGATGTCCGGTCATGCTGGACCTGGAAAAAATCAAAAGTTCAGGCCAACTGCAATACAGCGCAGATGGACTAGAATGACCCAGTTAGGGCCACTGAACCAAAGCACTGTAAATCCGGAGTGCAGAGCGATGTGTCGGTTCCGAACCACGCAGCAGAGGGGATGCATCACTTTTCTCCACGCAACAGTGGAGATGCTTCAATTCCGAGATGTGATGAGGAAGCAGTGCAAGTTCCCGATGCGTCGACATGGAAGATGTGTTGGCCAGTCGAGGCCATGTGGCGGTTTGATGAGTGCAGGGGCTGCCATGCGGAGTTTCGCGTCATCATCGAGGCTGCTGCCGATGGGGATGCAAGGACTTTGCACCAGGAAAAAGATGCAGTGCGGTCCGAAGGCAATGCGCTGGTTTCAAGATACGAGGCACAGCGACAATGAGATCCTGTTTGTGCCAGTTTCGACCCATGCAGTAGAGGTAATGCCCTGATTTTCTCCATGCACCAGTGGCGATGCAGAGATTCTCCCACAGCAGAGATGTGTCGGTTCTGCTGGTGCAAGCACCTTTAGGCCTACTTTCAAAGGTCCAGGATGGGGTGGCACCACTTAGCAGGACAGAAACTCAGAATGCAAAGTCCAGGTGCAGGAGCAGTGTGGTTGGAAGTCCCCGAGACTTCAGATCATGAGGTCAGCCAACTAGCTCTTGGAGTCACTCTGGGTCCCGTGTTTGAGAACTTCAAGCCCAGTCTCTCTCACTACCAGGCAAGAGGGCAGCAGGCATAGGGCAGCACAGCAAAGCAGGAATCCAGCAGAGTGGCAGGCCTTCAGCAGCACAGCAATCCTTCTTTCTAGCAGTGTCCACTAGTTCAGAAGTGTACTGAAGTTGTGGTGTCAGAGGTCCAGTACTTCAAAGACATGCCTTTGAAGTGCACAGTCTCTGCCCTTCCTGCCGTGGCTACAGACCCACTACAGGGGGTTATGCAGTCCTGTGTGTGGACAGGCACAACCTATTAAGGTGTGAGGCTGTGCCCAGTACTTCCCTCCCATCGTGCCCAGGATGGCCCATCAAGTCACACTTAAGCTTCCATTGAGGGGGGCTATTACGGAGGAATACACAAAGTGCAGCTGTCACCCCACCCCAGACGTGATCAGAGACAGGCGGAAGGCACCAAATGGCTAAAGTAACAAAGTGCCAACTTTCTAAAAGTGGCATTTTCAGAATTACAATTTAGAATCCGACTTCACCATAAGTTAGGGTTTTAAATTGTGATTCAGGGGACACCAAACTCAAAAAGTGTATCTCTTCCAGATTGTGAATTACAGTTACAAAATGCAAGAAGGTAATCCCAATGGTAACCTATTGGAGGGATGGGCCTTGCAGTGGTGAAAAACTACTTTAAGAGTTTCACCACCAGGACATGTAAAACTTAAAAGTACATGTCCCACTTTTCAAATACACTGCACCCTGCCCTTGGGCTGCCTAGGGCCTACCTTAGGGTGACACATGTATTAAGAAGGAAGGTTTGGGCCAGCAAAAGGTCTACTTTGTCAGGTCGACATGTCAGTTTGAAACTAACACCGGCTCTGCAAGGGCAAGCCTGGGTCATGTTTAAGGAGCTACTCAAGTGGGTGGCACAAACAATGATGCAGGCCCACTTTTAGCATTTAATTTACAGGCCTTGGGCTCATAAATGCACTTTACTAGGGACTTGTAAGTAAATTAAATATGCCAATTGGGTATATGCCAATATTACCACATTTTAGGGTAAGAGCACAAGTATTTAGCACTGGCTATGAGTGGTAAAGTGTGCAGAATCCTAAGGCCAGCAAAAATGAAGTCAGCCAAAATAGGAGGCCTGAAGGCAAAATGTCAGGGGGAAACAACACCAAGGAAGCCAAGTCTAACACACTAGGTATATGTGTGGCCTGTATTGTGGGACTATCCAATTTAAAATCGCTCCTTCTGTGGCAAACAGCTTTTCAAGAGAGGAGAGAGAAGAGAAGTGGACACTTCAAGAGAAGCAGACTACCAACGTAAAACTTATTTGGTGTCTAGAAATGGACTATAAGAAGGGGAATTTAAATCCCCAAGAACTGTTTTCTGTCAAGCAGCCAGACAGGCTGTGTGAGGGGAAGCTCTGCAAGACTTCTGCCTGTGACTAAGACTGGGAGCCAAGGCCTGCTACTCTCCCCGGTGGGTGAGGGGACATCACTAAGGGAATCCAAGACCACCTGCCTGGGAGTTTGGAACACCAGCACCTGACTGCCTGCAGAGACCAGTGTTCCCTGTGGTGAAGAAAGTGTGCTGGAATGAGTGAGGTCCAGTGGGGAGCCCCGTCCAGTGACTCTCTCTGTGAGGTGTGAGGAAACGGCTGCTGCACCTATCAGACTAGAGCCTGTGTGCAGTGTTGAGTTGGCGACACTGAATGCCAGGAGGTGCCCCCGTGAAAAAGACTGCCTTGCGGTAAGGGCCGTAACCTTGAGCTGTAGTGAACCATGACCCATAAGTCAGGAGGGGCTGCTGTTGAAGACTTCATGGTGCTGATTAGGAGGGAGCCTGTGTACTGTGAGATAATATGTCAAAGAGAGTGAATGGGAGCATCAATAACTGACCTGAGCTGCCACCCCCTCCAGAGAAGTGAGAATGCTGAGGGAGCACCTGCGCACCAACCCCCCAGGTGGGGACTTGCAACAGGATCATCACAACCATCCCCCACCAGGAGACGAACCAGACATTTACCCTGCAGGAGGGGGCGCAGAGAATTTCCATGGGCTTCAGGAGTGAGGGACTCTGCACCAGCTGAGTGCAGCCATCTCGGCTGCGTGTGGCAGACTCACCCAAACCCAGCTACTCCGTGCACCTGCGGATGGGGCACACTCAGGAACAACAGATGCTCCATGGCTGCCCATGAGGGTAAGATTAACTTAAGGCCCTGCAGCCCCCCCAGGAGAACTTGCTGCTAGTTAGCGCAGAAGCGCTGGAATGCTATTGACATTAAATTAGAGTCAAGGTGGACTCTTGAGACTTGGACTACTAAGGGGACATACCCTAGATGTTACCAATAGTGAATGGGGAATAATCATTATTGCTAACACGGACATGGAGTGAGGCAGGGAACTGCCAAAGAAACATTAGAACCCCGACCTCAAGGGTGGATTGTGTCATTATTGGTGAATGTTGTATTTTTCTTTTGGGTGGTTTGTGGTACAAATGAAATACTTCTCTTTTTTCATGAAAAGTGAGTATTTGGCTGGACAAGGATTTGTTGCTACTGCGGAGTGCATTTTGAGGTGTGAGTTGTATGGATACTATCCTGTATCCACACCGCCTTGGACTGTTTAACCACGTTACTACTGAGGGTTAAGTGCAGAAGGGGTGCTTTCCCATTTACTCAGAATCCATGTTAAGAAGGGCCCCAAGACATCAGGAGTAAAAAAGTTTCAACATTCACAATTGGGCCCAGTAACCCCTGCTTGCCCCTTGGCCCTCTGAAAGGGGTTTTGACATACAGGGTGAAAGAGTAAAGGGTATTGAACAGCAGAATGTCATGATGGTTAGACAAGGAGTTTTATACATTTTACTGAGGAAGAAATGTTTGCCTCAAATTATTTTTTTTCCACTGCTTTGATTGAAAAATCTTTGGCGTAACGAGTAGTTTTATTATTTACTTGGTATATATTATGAGTCTTTAGCCCATGCCCACAGAGGTTCAGAGACTGATTTGAGATATGGGTGAACAGTTAGGTAAATGATCATCTTTCTTACAATACTGCTGCAGTTAAGCCCGTCTTTAAGCACTCTCTGTTTTGGCAAATAACTCACTGTGCAACAGGGATTGAAAAATGGCTGCCCAGGATCACAAAATATGGTCAAGAGGGTTAATGAGGATTAGAAGTCAGGCTTCCTGTTTGCAACGGTGCGCCTCTTCCTAATGGTTCAATACGTTATACTGTAAAGTTTTTGTAACAATAACATCTGATTATTCCACTGGTAAGCAATGTAAGCATAGCCTGCATGGATATTAACACCAGATGTTTCTTTGCCTTCATAAGTAGAGGAAAATAAAAAGGGAGAGAGTTAGTCTGAAATGTTTTATAGAACTTTCACATGTTATTAAAGTCCTGGGTCTTATTATGCTTTTTGTACCAAATGCAACTGAAAAATAATCCAGATGTCCTATGAGCTCATGCAGAGCCTCCCTGTCTGAGTCTGTATGTTCCAATCTCAAATTTCCAGCATTTCTGAAATCCAGGGGAAAATGAATGAATGGATGAAATACTACTTCTAAAGTGCAAACAGCTGCCTCCCGGTGCTGCTGGAAGGAGTCAATTATCCTAGCCTATACCTCTCTGAAAAGGGATGTATTCAGGCCTTTTTATTTTTTTTTTTTTTTTTTAAACATGCTTCAAAGTCTTACGTCCCTGATTAAAAGATCAGACATCTCTTCTTGGCAGATACTCTATAAATCTCTGAAGTTGAAGAGGTCCTTTTCTGTGGATAGCTCTAAAAGTAATTAACAGGTCCCTAAGGGTAACCCTATTGTTCACAGGTAGCTAATCTAGATGCTTAAGTCCGGGTCGAATTTACTGTCTTTTGGGAATTTTTACACACAGGCTGTTGCATTTTGCAGCACTTGGAGTTGTTTTAACAACTTTGCAGGAATCCCCAAAATGGGAGTTGGAATAATCCAGTCTGGAAGTCACCATAGCTTGAATAATTCGCTTTCTAGTGTGAACTGGTAACAATTTTAAGGCCTTTTGCAAAGACTTCTGTAGTCCAAAAACCGGTTTGAAGTGATCTCTCGGATTTAAGGTTTAAAAGACAGTTCTGTATCAAAATTTACCCCAAGATTTCTTACCACCATAACAGGCATCTGGGGATCTCAAAGGACTTTAGGCCATAAATTCAACTGGAGAAGAATTGCCAAAGACTAGGGCTTCTAATTCGTTAAAGTTGAGTTTAACACGGTTCGGTTGCATCCAATTTGCTACTCTGACAAGGCAACTCTGGAAGTGTTCCACCAGGTTAGCATATGTGAGCCGAAAAGAAAGCAGAAGCAGGGTGTCTTTGACCTAGGATACTGTATTAAAGCCCCAAGGTTCAACCACCTTAGCCACAGGTGCTATGCAAATGTCCAATAACGTGGGACTTAATGCAGAGTCCTGGGGAACATTGCGTCTTAATTCTTTGAAACTTAAATTAAATGGAGGGAGGTATACTGCCTGTACTGTATCTAGAAGAAAAGGTTTTATGTATAAATTGCCTCTATCCTTTACATTGATAGCCTCTAAACGTTCCTGCAAGATACTATGGGGGACAGCACTGAAAGCAGAGGACAAATCGGAAAGAATGACGACTGCTTTATTACCTTCATCTTGACTACATCTGACAAACTCAGAGACCTCAAAAACTGCCACCTCAGTACCATGTCCTGGGCGAAAGCTCAATTGCTTTGAAGGTAAGACAGCATCACTGTTGGGATGGAAAAGTCCTCTGCATGGTGAGAGACTTGTACCTCAGCCCTGAGTGCCCAACTGCATTGTTATCTGGACCAATCATGCTGACTTTATGTCTGGCGAACACAGATCATGCATGTGATTAATGATATAGGCCTGTCTCACGGATTGCAGTCTTGTTGGACTGGGAGGGGCAGCCATAGCGCTACCCTCATAGTGGTGGAAGGCTACTGCCTTCACCAGGAGTTAAACAACACAGGTGTGGTGGTGGTAGTGTACTGATCAGTAATAGTAGTGAACAGGCCCTTTTTACCCTGTGTCACTGGAATGAGGCCTACAAGCTGAGTCATCTTTTTAAATATTCTGCTGCTGTGTGGTCAACTCATCCCTGGGCTACATCAGGTTGATGTGGAAGTGCATGCGTGATGAAGACGTGCTAAGTGCAAGGCTGCTCGTAAAGGGATGGGATACACTACACCTAAGGTGAAGTGTAGTATAGTGCACATATGCTAAATGTGTGTGTAGGCAGTATTTGCTTTTCAGTAACACACCGGTGCAGTACAGAGACTCCCCAGTACAGAACATTGTGTGTGCAGACCAAATGCGTCTTCTGCGTGTAGGAATGTTGGTGGTAGCATGATAATGGGCGCAACAGTACTATACTAGACTGTGGGGTGTACTGTGAATGTACACTGAGTGAAGAAGTGCCTGCACTGGTACATAACATGGAGGACCTCGAGTTCTATTTTGGGAAGCCCAGGCCTCCCTGGTGAAAACATGAGTAGAGGAACTACTGCTGCATTCCTGAAAGCTGGGTGAGACACGCACTGGATAAGGGGAAGCCAGCCTCTTCCTGTGTGTTTCAAATGGCTCTTTGATTCAGCAACAGATCACAAGGAAGGAGCCTAGACACATCTCAGAAAGAGGGAGATGGGCCTGGTAAACGAATAACGAAGAGTAGAGCTAAGGGCACAGGATTAACTTTTTGATCACAGTGGGTGACATCCTGGTGTAAACTCATTCACTCCCATGAATCTTGCTGTGAGTTAATAAGCTTCTGAGTAATGACTGGTGTAACAGACCTCCTTCAGAAAGAATAGTAAAGGGGAGAGATGTCCATTTCAAAGAAGCAGACCCCAACATAAAACTTCAGAGGTCCAGAACCTAAATCACATTTGGTGCCTGGAGAAGAGCTATAAGTAGGGGAGTTTGAGACCCCCAACTTTGTCCTCTGCCGAGCAGCCAGCAGGGCCGTGTGAGGAGAGAAAACTCTGCAAGGCTTCTGTCTGTGGCCAGGACTAGTGGCCCAGCCTGCTGGGTGAGGGAACATAATCCAGGAAAGCCAAGATCACCTGCCTGGAGCACCAGCGACTGCCTGCTCACCAAGACTGTTGTGCTTGTGAGGAAGAGGGAAGTGTAGGGGGGAGAAAGGCCCAGAAGGGAGTTCTAGCATGTGGACTCTTGGTGCGAGGAACCCAGCCCGCACAGACTGGGCTGCAGCCTGTGCTGGACTTTACTGGCACTGTGAGCTCATTTGCAGGAGCACAGTGGAAGAAAATTCACTCCCCACACCGGTTGGACTGCTGCCTGTGTGAATACTGAACTCGGCAACCCAGTATGGCAGGAGGGGCTGACACAAAGTGATGAACGTCTGTGGTGGGAGATGTCCGTCCCCACACTGATGCTGTTGCTGTGCGTCTACTGAACTGGGCAACCCCGTATGCCGGGAGAGTCTGTGGTGGGAGAAACCTATCCCTGCACCGATCAGACTGTTGCCCTTGGGCCTGCTGAACTGGGTCATCCTGTATGTCAAGAGGGGCGCCTCTAAGGGCCAAATGTCTGTAGCGGGAGAAACCCATCTCTACACCGATCGGACCTTTGCCCCTGATCCTACTTTGACTTGGCAACCCCATATGCCAGGAGGGGCTACTGTTGCATGGACTCCACGCCTGTGGTGGGAGAAACCGGTTCCCGAATTGATCAGGCTGCTGCCCATGCAGCAACCCCGTATGCCGGGAGGGGCCACAGTGTCCATCCGTGCAAGCTGGCATGACGGGAGTGCAACGCTGGAGTCGCAACCTCTTTATGCCAAGAAGGGCCACTGGAGACACTGAAGCTGAGAGATCCAGGTCGTCATCTGAGGCTTGGAAACCGTTGTGGCCAAGGTGGACTCAATTTATGGAATGCCCCCACAGAAGCCATCGGAGCAAGGAAATTACTCACCCACCATCCACACAGGGAAGGAAAGATTTACTGCACGACCGCCAGAGGCAGAGCACCTTGCCCGTCTGGATTCAGCAGGTAGCACGGCTCAGGGAAGAGAGCCGGCACCTCCCTGGTGCTACCACTTGTGACAGCGAGTGGCTTAACACAGCCGATCCAAAACTTAACCACACTGTATTGCTGTAAGGTACTTGGCCGCCAAAGTGGGTAAGCTGAGAACTGGGCCTTGGGGCCCCGGAGGACATACCCCCATTGGTGCTGCTAATCCCTAGAATCTGAAACTGAATTTACTTGCAGAGTCCAAGGGAGGAACTCTTGAATACAAACTTTTAATTTACATTCGCTAGATGTTACCATGAGTGAATGGGGCATAACAGTGAACCCGTTGCCCTAGAGGTAGGAGGACAGGGAGTGGCTAGACAGCTACTACATCCCCGACCTCAAGGGAACTATGTTATTGCTTTTTGAATGTTGTTTACCTTTGCATGTGTAGAGTTAGAATTAAAATACTTCTTTCTGTATAAAAACAAGTATTTCATTATACAATGATTGTCACGCTGCCCGCACATTGAGTTATGAGTTATGTTCGCTGATTTGTATCAGGGCTTCCCATGAAGGAGCCTTGACTCCGAGCTACGCTACCCAACTGTGAGTCAGGTGCAGAAGGGGGTGCTCGACCCCCTTGAGCAGGTTCCATGTTAGAGTGGGCCCTGGAAAATCAAGGGTAAAAGGCCTCAACCACCTCAGCTGGGCCCAAAAACTCCTATGTGCCCGTGGAGCCATGGACCGGGTTCTGACAGTCAGATTCTAGGAACTGTATAATCTGTTTGTCCACAATATTTTCAAGGACTTCACCCAAGATAGAAAGCGGGAAATGGGCCTAAAATAACTGATTTTAGGGATCTGCATCAGAGTTTTTCAACAGTGGACTGGCAAAACAGACAGTCAAAAATCAATGTCAATTTAACTATTCATGACTTAAAAGGGAAATATGAAATACAATTAGAAATGAACAGAGGATTTTAGCTTTCTTGGTAACTATAAGCTAGATACAAACTTAACACTCAATACTTTAAAAGCTTACCTTTGCAGGCTATCAGAACTGAAATTCTGCAGCTGGTCTTCTAAGTCGTGGTGGTCTGCATTATTCTCGAGCTCTGAGCTCACAGCATGACTAGTGGAACTGTCATCTGGTTTCTTTCGTATTCCACACGTGGCCCAGCTCGAGAGTCTCTGAAAAAAGCTAAAATCTTCTTCACTCAAGCCAAGTGCCTGGAAAAACGATTTACCCACATAATGCTTCCAGTCACACCTATGATGACAACACAGTGCGATAACAATTCCAGCGATGGGTACTGATCCATCATGCCCAGATGCATCGCCACTAGTAGAACTGTTGGCAGCGGGCTCAATGACGTCTCTTTTTAAACGCTTAGAAGGTTCCTCATCCACAGTTGCACATCTTTCTAGTAAACATCTCAAGGCAAGATCTGAAGAGCAAAATTGTTTTGGCACATCAATAACCTCATTATCATGAAAACAAATATAGACAAATGTCAGCACAACTGAATATCAGGTCACAACTTGGGAATTTGCAGAATGATTCAACACATTTTGCTTATCACATATCAAAAATCTAAGATACAGAACATTCATCTTAGACATATACTAGTATGACAAATCTCTCATAAACACAGTACACAAAGGGCAAAGTTTATTTAGGTATTGCATGCAGTGTTTGAATAGCAAAGCTATTTTAGAAACCTGACTGGTCTTTGTAGCAAGACAAATATTAATCCCAAGTAAATGAAAAGTAAGCTGAATTTCTGAATTATTATTAGTCCTCTCTATTGCCCTAAACGGCATGGTGAAATATGTTTTTTTGACACTATCCTTTCTTTGTCCAAGGACATATATATCCTAACAAACCATAAACAATGATTTCTTGGCTCAGTACAGCATATTATTTTTTAATGCCAAATATATTTCCTCTGGAAATTCTGTGAAAAGTGTTTTAGGGCAAAACTAAAACTTAAAAAGTGTGCTAACAAAGCACTATAAAACACTGTCGCACAACGACCTGCAACTCCGTTTTTCCATTGTTGCTTATTAGCTTTCTGTTAGAAATGGGGTCTTTAGTTGGAAGTCAGTTTACACCCTGTCCAAGTAGGGACCCTCGCTCTATTCAGGATAAAAGAGATACACAGTTCCCTTGGTAGTTTGGCACAAGCAGTCAGACTTATCTCAGAGGCAATGTGTAAAGTATCTGTACTAACACGCACAGTAACACAGTAACAACTACACACCTGTTTAGAAAATTGCCAATATTTATCTTAATCAAACAAGACCAAAACAACAAAAATCCAATATACCCAAGCATTGGTATGAATGTTTAAAGTAAAAGGTCTTAATCCATAGAAATCAATGGATGTGCGGTTTTAGCACAAAGTACCTGTTATGTGTGAGGACAAAAAAAGCCGCACGGGCAAGCGTGCATCAGAAAAGCAAGCAAATGCGTTGATTCCTTACTCACAATTGAGGCCGTGTATCGATTCTTTTTCTGCGGGGTAAGCGATGCATTAGTTTCTGGACCAGCAACCTCGGCTCCGTGCAGTGATGTTGAAGATTTTGATGCCGAGGGACAATGCGTAGAAAATCTGGACACAGATCAGCAATCAATCCGCAGTGAGCTGGGAATGTGTTGATTTCACTGGTGCTGCATCGATTATTCAGCTGTGGTGCAGGCGCGGTCGATTTTTTTTTCTGCCGCTCGGTTCCAGTGCGTGGATTTTCACTCTGGTTCTGCCAGCTTCTCCTTCCAGGGGCCAATGGACGAGATGTGGCAACACTTGGCATGTCAGGGGACTCTCAGCAAGAGAGCCCAGGTGCTGACAGGTGAAGCCTTTGATGTCCCTGAGACTTCTTAACAGGAGGCAAGCTGAGTCCAAACCCTTGGAGAAACTTCACAAGCAGGATACACAGCAAAGTCCAGTCTTTGTCCTCTTTAGGGCGGATGCAGCAACTACAGGCCAACACAGCAAAGCGCACACAGCAAAGGGACAGTACTCCTCCTCCAGCTCTTCAGCTCTTCTCCTTGGCAGAGGTTCCTCTTGATCCAGAAGTGTTCTAAAGGTCTGGGGTTTTGGGTCCACTACTTATACTCATTTCTGCCTTCGAAGTAGGCAAACCTCAAAGGAAAGTCTGTTGTTTACAAGATCCTGCCTTGCCCAGGCTTGGCTTCAGACACACTCCAGTCGCATTATGTGACGACAGGCACAGTCCTTTCAGGTGTAGGTGTCAGCTCCTTCCACCCCACTCCAGCCCAGGAGACTCCTCAGGATATGCAAGACACACCTCAGCTCCCTTTGTGTCACTGTCTAGAGGGAATTCACAAACAGCCTAACTGTCAGTCTGACGCAGACGAGGAACAACTCTACCAAATATGTATTTTTAAATTGTGAGTTTACCTATGGCAGAGATAGGCCTTGCAATAGAGAAAACAAATGTTGGCAGTATTTCACTATCAGGACATCTAAAACACACCAGTCCATGTCCTACATTTTAAATACACTGCACCCTGCCCATAGGGCTACCTAGGGGTGATTTACATGTAGTAAAAGGGAAGGTTTGGGCCTGACAAGTGGGTACACTTGCCAGGTCAAATTGACAGTGCAAGACTTCACACACAGACACTGCAGTGGCAGGTCTGAGCCATGTTTACAGGCTACTCATGTGGGTGGCAAAATCAGTGCTGCAGGCCCACTAGTAGCATTTGACTTACAGGCCCTGGGCACCTCTAGTGCACTTCACTAGGGACTTAGTAGTAAATCAAATATGCCAATCAGGGATAACCAATCATAATCACAATTTATACGGGGGCACTTGCACTTTAGCACTGTTCAGCAGTGATAGAGTGCCCAGAGTACCAAAAACCAGCAAAAACGAAGTCCAGCACACAGTCCAACATACAGGAAGCAGAGGCAAAAAGACAGGGGAAACCATGCCAAGGGTGACAGGTCTAACATTTTCAGAGAAGAAACAATTTCAAAACCATACCTGGATGAGAACACTGAAAAATACTGTAGGTTAACAGTGATCTAAAGATTTAACATTATACTACCATTTGTTGTGGAGATGGTTAGCAGTCAGTGTAAATGTTTGAGAAAATGTAAAACTGAGCAAGATCAGCAAGTAGATTACACCTTCAGTAATGCTTCTTCTGGTGGATATTCTTAACCGCAGATTCCTCACTGTTTGAATTAGTCAACACACCAGACTGAATTCAGAACTTTTCCTAGCAATTGCTACCTTGTGTAGGTAGTTGTCACGATCAGACAATGCATCAACTCCACACCGTCTCCAGAAGTGACAGCTGAGAGCTCTATATAGTTGCTACCCCAGTGCACTGATGCCAGGTTTATTACCTCTTCGTTGCCCTCTGACACAGAACAAGAGTGACTGATCTCAAAAAATGGCAGTGTGCAAACTCAAATATGACACACTTTTAAAACTCAAACTCTACAGAACAGAAGAGAAGGTGGTGAGGAATCTGTGGTTAGATACAATATCCACCATTACCAAGTAACTTGTTCTTCAAATGGCTACTTCTAACTAGAGAGTCCCCATCTTTTAAATAGACACTAAAGCAGGACCTCCTAAAGGTAGACGTTTTGAGGAGCCTTCAAAATGAAGTGGGCAAAATCCGGACACGAGCACTGAGCCACTAATCCCTGTTAAAAGTATGGATGGAAAATCATATGGCCTTCTGGCAGATGTCCAACACTGGAACAGCCTTTACACATTCAAGTGTGCATCCACCAAGTCCAAAGACATCATCCTGTCGCTCACATCAAGGGTAGAGACGACTTGCGCAAAATAAACATCTTGAACTTGTTTTCTCAAACGACAATGTTCAGAAGCATAAGCTCTAATATTTTATCGAGTCCTCTGTATTTTTTAATGGGCACCAAAACTACTGGGAGTAATGCACCTACCCCTCTCTGTCTCTGGAACCCTCTCTACAGCCCCTTTGGCTAGGTATGACTGGACTTCCTGGGTGTGGATGGAGGCATGATCTGCTGAAGTCTGAACAAATACAGAAGGAATGGCGGCAGCAGATGTAAAAGAAAGAGTGTAACCATACTGAACCACTTGTAGCACCCACTGGTCCGAGTGAACGGCACACCCGTCGGGCATCTAAAAATTCTGCAGCCTACCGGCTGGTGTGTCACAAAACAAAAAATGAATACAGTTTGGCCACAGTTGCATCAGTTGACAAATAAGAAGCGGACTGTTGTCCTTGCTCGTGACCATGGCTCGGCCACCACCGTGTTCTTCGATCCTACCTGCAGAGGCTACTCCATGCTTTGCCTCAGGCAACAGGAGAGATCTCGAGTATAGTATGTATTTTCAGTATTGTTTTTTAAATTGATGGGTTGGGATGGCAAAAACACAGAGCATACCACAACTGTATCTGAAGTGCTGCAATGCAGAATAGATTTTTTCTCGAACAGCATGGAGACATCAAATGGCATGTACATAAAGGATGCCTGTGTAGCCCTAGAAAATCTTGTGGGATGCATAACGGTATGCTGCAACATCACCATACTGGTCCTCATGGCTTGACCTTTACAGCCCATTGTATCTAGACCTGTTTACAATATATACATAACCGCATCCTGTCGTTTTTAAATTGTTTGCGCAAAAGCATTTTTGAATTACTCATAATGACCAACAAGATCTCGCTGGCCATAGCATAAAGGATATTTGAATAGCGGCTTAGCATGCAGCCAGTAGGCAAAGCCATACTGGCAGATCAGAAGGTGCTTTCCGTAATGCATCTAAAGGAAATGTACTGGGGTTGATCTTGCTGATGGATGTGTGAACCACCAAGCTCTCAGGAGTCGGTGCTGGGTCAGAAAGGTAGGATCTCCAGGGCCAAGCCTATAACACCTAGCCAAAAGGCAACTAACTGGTGGAGCCAGCAAGGCTTGCACCAGGTTGCCATCCGATCTGTCAAAGCTTCATTAAAGCTTATTGAAGGCAGCTGAAGTTCTAAAACGGCCGCAGTTCAGAGGGCTACCACCACAAAAGAGGCACTCTGTAGGGACCACTGGTAGGCAGCCCAACTCTGTCTCAGGATACATATCCAGGCCACTGGGTTTCTGTGAATCTAAATGTAGTCCAACATCAGTGTGATGAAGGGGCAGTAATTTATACGCTTCTTTGTCACCTGGTAGAATGCTTTGAAGGGCCTGGACTGCGTGTGAATCCCATCCAAATAAGACCTCTAGCCTTCAATACTACTGGAGTCGAGAGAGCACTACTTTCTGCGAGGCCTTCCAAATCGAGTGCTGTGCAATGGTTATCTAATAATGGGAAATCATCTGGGCACAGACCGCCATCTACTCCAGATCAGAAACAAGTATTGTAGAAGGATAAGTAGCAGGTACCACGGAGCCGAGGGAGCGCTGATGTGTTTTTTGGCGCAAGTATAGGTCAGCACCGGGTAGTGCCAGGTGTGGGCCCAACAGGATCAATTGGCGCCGGGGAAGACCCAGAAGCAAAAATGTGGCTGGGTCCACTGTGGTGCATGAGGCCAGATGGCACTCCAGAGTGAGCAGGCATCATCCTGAACAGTTGCAACGTAGTCTGTTTTAAGGCCTGTTTTTGCTGCAGAGTTGACAACAGCCCGGGGAACTTGGGAAGCAATGTGACCTACTTAGGGATAGACTCCTAGTCAGACAAACAGGGAAGAGTCAATTCCTTCAAGGGCCGATTGCTTAATATCACTACTGTTCATTATCTCTCCAGAGCTGCATTGAGGTGGCTTAGAAGACTCTTGCCTGGACTTCTGATGCTTATGGCAAGGCTTATCTTTCGACTTCACTTTCGACATGTAGTGGTACCAGGACCAGGAACAGAAGCGGCATAGCTTAAAGCGTGATCAGCTTCATTACATGTGCTTTGTGAGGAACAGTTTAGCCTACCTCTCCCAACAGCTTTTAGGTGCATTTCTATCAAGTTGTGTTTAGACTCTAGTCACCACAGGCAGACATTGTGCAGATCTGAAACGGACACATGCTTCCTGCAGTTGCAGCATGGTTTGAATTCTATGATCTTTGGGGAGGACGCTTCCCTAGTACAGTCTTGAAAGAAAACGATTTTGGAGTTGATAGGAGACAGGCGAAAAAGTGGGAGTGGAGCCTCAGTTCCAAGTCATAGAGGGTGGAAAGTATGGAACTGATATGAGCACACTGGGGGTAATGCCTATATCTGGTTTCTAGCCTTCACCTCAGGAGGCAATCTGAGGTCCTAGTGGAGCTCAACAATGCCATCTTCTAATACACTGCAGCAAATACTGGAAACATTTTGAAGCCAATCTGGTGCCTGGGGGAATTTAAAAGGCGAAGAATCTTTGGTTAGAAGTTTCCATCACAAAGTTAAACATTATTCCTTATCTTAGGTAGCACACAAGTACAGAAAAAAAACAAAGCTGAATTGGTTTCACCACCAAAAGTTAATCGGCAATGTGGTCTTAAAAGTATATGTGGCTTAGAAGTATATGTACCTACTTCATCTAAGTAGAAAGATGTTTATAATTTGATGTCTCAGCTCAACTTGAATTGCTTCAGAGGTGTACACCTTAGTTGGGTAATAATACTTGTAGAGTAAGGCAAGAAAAATAAAACACAGTGGGACATTGCAGGAATGGAGAAAGATCCCCTGCGTGGATCTGGATAGATTGTACTCCTTCCTGGAATTCTACAGAAAGCTGTAGTGGTTTGACCCCCAGTGCATCACACAGGACGATCATGCATGTTCGCTCAGCCCTTTCCATGATGGGGAATGGGAATGAGATAAGAGCAGGGCTCTCTGGCTTGGAGGCAACAGAACTGCAATTCTTAGGAGAGTTAGGCAGTAGAGGACAGAGTGGTGTCAGTGAAATTATTACAGTGCAAGGCAGGCCATTTTTTCCTGTTGATTGCTGAGGCAGGCCATTTTTTTTTTTTTTTTTACTGTTGACTGCTGTGGAACAGCAGCCTACATACATCTCCAACATTTGAAATTACTCTGTTGGACCCCTATCACGGGTCCTTCATTCATCCACAAGAGGAATGGATGATGGGCATACAGGTACAACAGACGTTTCAATTATTCACTACCTAAATGTGAAAAATGATTGTGTTAAGTGTTTTGTACCATGCTGCAATTACACTTAAGAACGTTCTGGCACAAGTGGAGAAAAAACTTAAGAGATACAACAGCTGATTAGAACAGCCAGGCTTCCAGCTTTTTTCAGAAGACTTGTGGGCAATGAATCAACCTAAGATTGAGAAGTACATTTTTCCAGAGCTTGTTGGCTAGGTGGAGAAGGTACGTCCTTCCCATCTCAAATGCTTGAGCTAGTGTACCATGACGAGGAAAGAAAAAGCAGAGTGAAGATGGTGTACAGTGTGGTATCTGAACTTTTTGTTGAAGATGTGGTGGTCCTCTGCCATAAAAGCCATTTTGAGCAAGGCAAAAGGCTTTCAAAATGTAAATCTTCGCTTGACAGGAAACCAGTGAAGATCAGAGAGGTGCAGTGTCATTTGTGTTTGGGGGAGAGAAATATAGGACTAACTGCTGCAGCGTTTTAAATCACCTACAGAAAATGTAGCCTTAAGGTCGATAAACCAAGAATTAGTGAATTTCCAGAGTCAATCTTAGATATTAACGGGAGCTTGCACCATGGATTTCTAGGACAAATGTCTTTCTGTATCTGTTTCAGTGTCTGAAAGTTCTTCAAGAGCTGCTGTGAGGAAATGTGGTGTATTATATGGTGTGCTTGTTCGACCGCACCGTGTAATACACTTATCAACCCTCTACGTCCAGTAGGTTTCGTCAGCAAAACCTTCAGCTCAACCCTGGGTAGCCGTGACACAGAGCAGTAAGGCTTTCACAGAGGAACAGCTGTTAAGCAATTAAGCAGTATCAAAACAATTGAAGGAAGAAAAAAAAAATAATCAATGTCACTCAAGAAATATCTGACACCAATTTATAAAAATAGGCTGTATTTTTTTTTAAAAATAAGTATTTAGACACTAAAACAAAAAAGATCCACCTGTGGGTTCTGGAGATATAGATTTTATAAGCAATAATAAATCAGTTCAATTTTATTCAACCGTGGACACGCCTTGGCAAAGTCAACAAATTGAATACTTAGAAACTTTCTCAAAGAAAACTTTTGGTAACTGTCAAAACAGTTTGTTAGAGGTATTTGGGGCGACTAACTCCAATAAGGGCACAGTCAGAGGTACAGGCAAAGTCCTCAAGTACAGTTACTTTCATAGGTTAATTAGTTCAACAATTCCAGGCACTTTATCTGCATTGCAATGGATTCCTATGGAGTGGTCCTCATGCAAGGGATAAAGGATGCTGAAGATGCTCAAAGGATGCAGTGGATGCCACAGGGTGGATGTGGGTGCTCCTGCAGGGATTATTCAGTCCATAAGGGTGGTGAGCAGATCCTACCGGTCACCTGTTCATATGCGGCCATAAGCCAATCCTCCCTGGATCGATAACTTCCCTTCTGGGGGTCCCAGCAACTGCCTGACAGCACTCCACGGCTCAGAGAGCTTGGGTGCTGGTCCTCAGTACTGCACAGTGGAAGCAACTTGAAGACTCTAGGCTGCCAACCCGCCCTAGCAGGTTTCTTCAGCTGTTGTGTCCCTGTGCTGTGAACAGGAGCCCAGGTAGCTGGCCCTTGAGTTCTCTTGGCTTAACTGGGCTCTGGAGGCGACCTCTTCTTGAGCAGGACAGGACAGTCACACGGCAGGCACAGTCTCTCTCTTCGCTAGTCACTAAGTGCAGCAGGTGCAGTCCTCATTGGTGCAACCTCTCTTTTCTGGGCCCTCTGTGCCACAGGGCAGTCATTCTTCTGTCCGTCTTCCAAGTCCGTCAAGATCTGAGGTTTGGGTGCCAGCGGTGCCCCCTTTGTGCTCAGAAAGTGCCTTCAGGGCAGGATGTGGTTTGTAGCCAATGGGTCCCCTTCCACTAGGTGACCACTTCCTGTGGAGTGTGGCATAGGGCTACCTGAGGATGCATGATTCTGCCCACACACAAGATCGAGAGACCCTTCTTTCAGTGTACAGGCCTCAGTAGCCACTGCCGGGCTGTGGCTACCTGAGGAATGCACGCCCCTGGGGAAACCGGTTTGACAACTGGCTCCCCGTGCCAGCTTGTCTACCTTAACAATGGGGCAGAACTCCCTCCTGGTGTCACCTTCGAAACCTGCCTTTTTAGGGCTAACACCTAAGTGGCTTCCTGCAGGGGGAGGGGAAACATGCCTGGCCTGCAATCCCTCATCTTTCTCCTTCCTGAGTCTCTCTGCCATGTCTCTCTAGGAGGACAGACAGCGGTCTCGTAGAGCAGGCTCCATGCATGCTCGTGAAGGCACAGGAGTTTTAAAGGCAACAAGTGGCAGCATTGCTAAAGCTGCAAGAAGTTACATTAATTTTGACTTGAGAAACAAGTCGGCAATGAGTTGTTTGATACTGTTCCTCATTTTCCTCGCTTCCTCTCTGTTGTAGAACATGCTATCTCCCACCTATAAGGATTGTCTACAAATACACATTTCTTACAGGCCTTGTGAAACCAGGAAGCACCTTATTTTCCCAGAGCACAGACAATATGCCGGTGTACTTTGTCTGCTGCAGCATGCTTGCATGAGGTATACTTCAGTGCCACCTCCCGTACCTGTGCATAGATGGCTGAAACCCACCCAACAGCCCTTGTCACTCATGCTCCTTCGCTAATCACTTTGGAACAATGCAATACAAATGCTCACAAAGGTGCAAGAAATCACTAAAATTACATTACAGAACACTGAAGTCATTATAGCTACCTTGAAATTAGTCCAATATGCCTAAGGGTTCAGCTGTAAGTCTCAGACAAGTTTAAACTCAGCTAGCCTTTCAAAGTGGGTCTGTCTTTGTGCAATTGCATCTTTACTTTGGAGAATCCATGACCGCTAATAAGCCTTTGTTTCAGAGGCACCTTTCCATTTTGTGTTAATTCCCATTTGATCACAAAGCTTCTGCTCTCCACACTTATCAAGTACTTTCTTGTACTAATGCTACGTATGGCTATATCCAGCCTTTCAGACCTATTTACTTTTCACTGTTTTTCTTCTACCTCTTATCTTTCCTCTTCTCTGCTTTCGTATGTGCCAGACTAACTTCAGCACTGTCTGTCTCAAACCCAGTGCCCTTTCTTTCCTGCTCTGTTCTCACCCTTGTTCTAATTCTTATCTCATCTGCCCCGTCCTTCTGGGCTATCTCTATCTCCTGCACATTTCTCTCCTCTTCACCAGTGGGGCAGAAGTATGCCGCTAGTCATCTCTTTCCCGCACTTGAGTGATAGAATAAAGCTATACCTTGGGAGCACTGAGTACCCTTCGACCCTGTGCCACTGCACCTTTTGCACCAGTGCAATTACAGTACTGCTGTTCTGTGGTCGTTTCCTTCATTTATTAATAGGTCATCTGTGTTTGTCCTTTTTTTACAATATCGGTGTCATGTCTCTCCTGCTGTTTCTCTCTCACAAATCTCTAGCTTTTTCTCTTCAATTCCTGCCTCTTTCATGAATGTCTCGCACTATCTTACTCACTAACTTCATCAGTCTTGCTCTGTTTTTTTTTCCTTTGTCACTTGTTGCTCGTACTCTCCTTGTCATATTTCTCTTCTCATTTATCTCCATCTCTCCATTTCCCTTCTGATGTGTATCTTTCTCATCCTCATACCCAGTGCAAGCTAGAGAAACTGAAGAGGCCTTTTCGCAGGTGTTGGTTCCTCTGCGATATCAACAAAATAACTTTACAGTTTTGTTTTGTTTTCTTCTTAGAAGACACAGCTGCTGTTTTTTTGTGCTTGTCTGCATTTTTTAATTCAAGCAGATGTAACCCCTTCCCTGCCAGGCCTTTTCTCCCTCAAGTGCCAGGCCTTTTTTAGGCTAACTGGAGCAGTTCGCACTTAGGCCCTCATAACATTTTGTCCACATAAGCTACCTTCGCCAAATTTGCGTCCTTTTTGTTCAGCATCCTAGGGATTCTAGAGGTACCTAGACTTTGTGGGCTCCCCTGAAGGAGACCAAGAAATTAGCCAAAATACAGCGAAAATTTTGTTTTAAAAAAAAAAAAATGGGGAAAAAAGGCTGCAGAAGAAAGCCTGTGGGTTTTTCCCTGAAAATGCATCAACAAAGGGTTTGCGGTGCTAAAATCACCATCGTCCCAGCTTTCAGGAACAAGCAGACTTGGATCCGAAAACCACATTTTTCAACACAATTTTGGCATTTTACTGGGACATACCCCATTTTTACTATTTTTTGTGCTTTCAGCCTCCTTCCACTTAGTGACAGAAATAGGTGTGAAACCAATGCTGGATCCCAGAAAGCTAAAGATTTTTTGAAAAGTAGACACCATTCTGAATTCAGCAAGGGGTCATATGTGTAGATCCTACAAGGTTTTCCTTCCTACAGAAAATAACAGCTGAAATAAAAAAATACTGAAATTGAGGTGAAAAGAACAGCCATTTTTCTCCATGTTTTACTCTGTAACTTGTCAGATTTTTTTTAAGCAATATACTGTTACATCTGCTGGACTCTTCTGGTTGCAGGGATCTATAGGGCTTGTAGGTTCACAAAGAGCCCTAGGTACCGAGAGCCAATAAATCAGCTGCACCTTGCAATGGGTTTTCATTGTAAACTACTGCATGTTCAAAAAAACTGTGAGGGCATTAGCCCCTTACAATTATTTGAGACACTTTTTAAAAGCCTCCTTCTGAACTACACCTACTACACCTTTTCTTACCATGTTCACATTTGATAATCTTACCCCAGCCTCTTTCACGCTCCCCATTACCGTAATTTTGAATTTGGTTAATGGCATAAATAAATATAGTTTGTTTCCATCTGTTTCATTTGAAAATTTGGGTTGGTGGATTTCTAGACCCCTTCACATTCTGTTTCCCTCAATATCACGGTGAATCTGAGAACAAGCTTTTTTCTTATGATAGGTGGAAAGGGGGCAACATAGACAATGGTAAGGTGGGGATGAGAGGGAAGAACCAACTTGGACAAGAAACAGTTGGGAGGAAAGAAGCAACACAGACAAAAAGAGGGTAGGGGTGGGAGAGAAGAAGCAACACGGACAATGGAAGAGAAAGATGCGGGAGACAAGAAGCATCACAGACAAGGTTCAGGGTTGGAGGAGAAGAAGCAACAAGACCAGTGTGAGTAGGAAGGGAAGAAGCAATGGACAATGGAGGTACAATGGGAAGGAGCAATACGGACAAGGACAACAAAGGGAACAAAATAGTACCTCAATTACAGTATAAACAGTGGAAGGACAGTAATCAAGATCAAGCAATCAGTACTTAGTTCCTGCTCCACACAAAAGAATAGACCGTGAACCCAGCATGCATTTGCCAAAAAGGAGGCAGCAAGTAAGCGTGACAATAAAACCAAGGAATGGTAAGCAATGAGAAAGCCTCCAAGCCCCTTGCAGTCTACAATATCTTCAGCAACAGCTTCTACATGCTGTCTTAGGAACGGCCTAAAAAATGGGTAAGATGTAGACAAACAGCATATGCCCACAGAGAAAATGAATAATATGGCCTTGTACATTTAGCTTTGCA
The DNA here is from genome assembly GCF_031143425.1 of Pleurodeles waltl. Classification (NCBI taxonomy): domain Eukaryota; kingdom Metazoa; phylum Chordata; class Amphibia; order Caudata; family Salamandridae; genus Pleurodeles; species Pleurodeles waltl. The sequence continues at coordinate 608,555,674 of NC_090443.1, read as the reverse complement.
ACAGTTCCAAACACTGGCCACAAGATAACTCAAGTTCGGATTGAGAAGAGACAGAGATGACACTACATACAAGTTCTTGGTTTTAAAATTAAAGAAGAAAAACACTGAATTAATTACTGACACAAAACAAATCAGGTTCATACCTAAAGAAAACAGATTTCATGGCAAAGTATTTTCTGGATGTTCAACATTGACCAAAATGGCAGCACTGAAAAATGGTGTACGTATCTATGATTAACCAAAATGTGTACTACTCCTACCTGTTTAAATGGAGGGCAATAGGTCAATCAGCCTTTTGAGATAGCTTAGTAGCCATTCCTGGAAATCATTCAAAGTGAATAACCTTAGTGTCCACAAAGAGACCTGACTGTGTGCAGGCCTCGAAAAATGTTATAAGACCTGCAGGGCGAGTAGCTTGAATAATCTATTCGACCTAACTGTAATGTACTAGGCCCGGAAACAAGTCTCAAATTGAGTGATCCTAGGCAAATATTGTATTTTACAGTCTCATTTTTCTTCATTCTCACATATGAGTGCACTTTCAAATATGTGAGTTCAGCATTTCTGCTGTAAAAAAAAAAAAATCCTCTTTTGTTTGATTAAATACACAAAACGTTTGCTCCATGTATAATAAATCTAGCCCACATATAGGGTACACATGATCCACGCATGATTTGCCTCAGTTTAGTAATAGCTTTGCCATTAGGGCAGGAGTGTTTCTCAGAACATATTGAAACACTCACTTTTGAAAAATATAATACCAAAGCATGATGTGGTAGCGCACTATCATTTACAGACAGTAAATTTCCAAGAAATGTCCAAAAACCTTCCCACTAACTTTCAGCTTTACTGGTAAAACCATATAGTGTATTAACAATAATCTGTGAAAATTGGGTTTCAGAAAACATTTATTATTTGCCCATCACAAAGTAAAGTGTTCAGACAATTTATTCATTCTCTTAAAACATTTTTTTCATCACACAGAAGTAGAAAAATTTGTCTTTCACAGCTACTGAAATATATTTTGAAATGTTTGTAAAGTTGACTTAGTCATATAACTGCTGGGTGTTAGGAAAAACCTGATACCAAAAACCTTTCATTTCACAACGGTCAGACAGTTCACCTTACAAAATCCTGGAACTTTGCAGGCACAAGGAAATGTATTTGCATTGCAAGAAGACAAAATGACTTTTGACCTCTATTTCTGAACACAGAGCAAATGTGACAAGAATAAGATTTAAAGGCATCTTAATTGCTAATTCAGTTTCTAACTGAACAGAACACCTGTTCTTTGTCCACTTGCTAGAAGGGTCAAGTGGAATCTAATAATAGCTTGACCTCATAAAATAAAACTTGCCATAGCCAGTGGTTGAGTAGATTTTTTGAGCCCTGGTGTGTGTCTGACCATTTCTACTGTTAATGTACATGTGGATCTTGAGGGTTTTAACTTGGTTGGTTTTATGCTCTTTTATAACACCACCATCAATTTCACAAAGTTAACTCCAGGTTATATTGAGCATGCACAAACGTACACAGAGTCCACAAAAAACAAGCATTTGTAATGCAATAGGTCTCGCATTTTCTTAAATTAAAGCAATTGCATTGTATATTCATAACTGGACTTTTCATGCAACATAAACTGGTCAACCCTGCCTCATAATTTTGTCTTTTCCTGCCATATCATTCCAGTGACCCAGCATTTAACTAAAGCACTTCCATTTACCTTCTTCCTCTATCTTACAATATATACAATTATCATATAAACCTTTATCCGAAATAAACTTTTGGCAATAGATTATAATGCTGAAAACACCATAACAACAAGCATGTGCAAAGCAATGGGTCTCGCGTTTGCTCGAGTTAGAGCTATTTGTATTGAAAATTATTAACTGGGCTAAAAATAAAAAGTAAAAAACAGTTGACATAAGCAAGCCAATTCAAAGTGCCGTCATGATTGTGAAGGAGACACACAAAATGAAAAAGAAGTCTGCTCGCAATCAAAGTTATCAGCAAAAGGCCAATTATCCACGTAACAAGGCCGATGGCCAAAGCGGTGATAAAACCGCCCTAAGGAGGGACAAACGTAAAGCAGTTACCAACTAAAAGAAAGACCTTAAGAAAGGCAAGCCCACAAATGAGTGATAGTTATTGGAGTGCAGTGGGTGTAGTTAAAAGCCCATATACATACTAACATGTTGGAAAAGCTGCGCTTGAGCACTGCTATGCTCGACCTAAAAATATAATTTGGGACGGATTAGCGGGTGAAAGGAAAAAGTGAGTTCGAGTAAAGATGGAGAGGACAAGTGGTGTAGTAATCGTGTCATGGGCCCTGGAGTAAGAAAGGAAAATGGTTGACTGAAATTTCGGTAGGAAAATACAGCAGTAATTAGAGCTGAGTGAGGACCCGTAGGTCTCTGGGCCCTAGTGCCACTGTACCTATTGCTTCCTTGATGATAAATCCTCAGGAGAGAAAGCAGATGGGACAGGAAAAGGGAAGTGAAAGGAATACAACAGACAAAAGGAAGAAAAAGAAGGGGTCACGAAGAAATAAAAGAAAGAAGGGAAAGAAAGAACGAGAAAATGAAAACACAACTAAGAAGAAATACAGCAAATGTGAGAGACAAAAGAAAAAAGAGAAGGACTCTAGTGAACGAAAGATAAAGAGGAAAAAAATAATGAAAGAAGTGTGAAAAGAAAGAGAAAAATAAACATTAGAAAACAAGGAGAGATGGAGAGAGAAACAAGCAGCGAAAGAACCAGGGCATGTACTGACATTTCCCACAGACACAGAATGGGAAAACCACTTTGACACTGAGTCCTGACAAGTAACATACAGACGGGAAAAAGAGGGATTTATAGTAAAACGTGAATTGACAGATAAAGATAAGAAAAACACCAGACAAAGGAAGGAAGACAGATCTAAAACAAAAAGTGAAAGGACGCATACCGAGTCAAAGGAAAGAGCAAATAAAAAAGAAACAATGAAGGGAAGAGAAAAAAATAGTGAGAGAATGAACGCTTGGTAAAGAAAAAAGAGAAGAACAAAACAATAAAAGAAATACGTTTTTGCAAATTTGAAAGAAGGGGTAGCAAGAGGAAGAGAGAAATAGAAAAAGGGAGAGGATTAGAAATAAACAGTTGAAAGAAAGAGCAAAACTGTTAATGTGTGGATTTTAAAAGCCGGGAAGAGAAAAGTTGGGGAGAAAGAAAACATTGAGAGTAAACAGAGTAAAGGAAAGTATGGGTGAAATAAGCCCTAACAAATAAAGATGACAGCTAAGAATAGATTTAATTGGCTCCCCACGTCCTCAAACACAAGTAAGAGTGTGGAACAGCAGGGGGCACTGCAGAACAGCAGGAGGTGCATTAGCATTGTTGTATGGGAACCCCAATAGAGCAATATTGGGGTGCTTCAGATCAGGATTGGAAGTATAGACAATGCTGGAATAACAGAAGGCAGCGGGTGAGGAATGAGAAACGGAGCACTGTGTAATTCCTGGTATTGAAATAACGTGGTGCTGCAGGTTAGGGTTGAGGTGCACTGACAGGTGTATGTGGGCTGCAGTACTGGAATAGTAATGGGCACACAATGTCAGAGTGAGGTATATTAATGGAGCTATGTGTGAAACCCAGTATTGGTGTGCCAGTGTTGCCGAATGTTAGCCTGGAGGTCCCCAGGTGAATCTGCAAGTGGGGTTCAGCATGGGAGTGGCATTGCCTCTGAACAACATAAACAATGAGTCCTGAAGGGCTACTGTGTGAGCCATAGTACTGAGAAGAAATGTGCACCGAATGTTAGAATTGATGGATTCTGGTGGAGCTGTGGTGGTTCCCATCAACAGTTGCATTGGATGTTAGTCTTGAAGTGCACTGGCTGAGCTGTGTTTTTCTCTTTTGGGCCCAGTACTGGCTTGGAAGTGGGACTGAATATTAGAATTAAGGTGCTGTAATGAAACTGTATGTGAGCGGGGTTCCAGTATAGGAAAGGAAGGGACCTTGCCGGGGTAGAATTGATGTGCAGTGATGGAGCTGTGCCTGAGGTCCCAGTATTGGTACAGCAGAGTGTACTGACTGTAAGAACTGAGGTGCTCTGGCAGTCAGCGTGTGTGGGGTCCTGGCATGGGCACAGATGAGGGCTTGGAGTGTGTGAACTGAGGTGCACTGATGGAGCTGCGCCCAGGGTCTTGGTACTGGAACAGCAGTGTGTACTGACTGTAAGAACTGAGGTGCTCTGGCCGGCAACATGTATGGGGATATGCACAGCTGAGGGGCTTGGAGTTTGTGAACTGAGGTGCACTGATGGAGCTGCGACTGAGGTCCCAGTACTAGAACAGCAGTGTGAACTGACTGTAAGAACTGAGGTGCTCAGGCAGACAGCGTGTATTGGGTTCTGGCATGGCTGAGGGGCTTGGAGTGCTTGAACTGAAGTGCACTGATGGTGCTGCGCGTGAGGTCCCAGTACTGGAACAGCACTGTGTACTGATGTAAGAACTGAGGTGCTCTGGCAGACACCGTGTGGGGCTCTGGCACTGGCACAGCTGAGGGTTTGGAGTGTGTGAACTGCGGTGCACTAAGGGAGCTGCGAATTGGATCCCAGTATGAAGCAGAAGTGAGCACTGTCTCTACGTATTGAGGAGCCCTGGTAGAGCTGGGTCAGGGGTACAGGCAATGGAACAGCATTGGGCACGGAGTGCTTGGAGGGGGGTGCTCTGGTTGAGCTCCATGTGGGTTGCAGAGCTGAAAAAGCAGGGACACCATACAAAGGTTTCCTAGGTGACATAAGGTTACATCTAGGTGCGGGGCTTCTGGATGGGAGAACGTTCCTGTATGATTGTTGGGACTAAAGTGGGGGTAGCAGGTTAATTTATAATGCCAATGAATTGCTTAATTGGGAAAGGTCAGGCACATCTGACTAAAAAAGCAGGAAATCTCAAGCAGTCACAGTTTACTCCAAAGACCATAAAAACAATTTTGTGGTGAGCAGATAACACTCTAATTGTGTTGCTGACCATGATGTAATAAGCCCCGGGTGGCTAGGCTATAAGCAATTAAAAGCAATCCTCCCTTGCTCTCACCACCATAGACCACAGGCAGGCAGACAAAATGTGACCAAGATAAAAGCCTGAATGATAGCCTTGTTTACAGCGAAGCTTAGAAACTGGGGTGCTCTGGTAGACAGCGTGTGTGGGTTCCTGGCACTGGAATGGCTAGGGCTTGGAGTGTGTGAACTGAGGTGCAATGATGGCCCTGCACCAGAGGTCCCAGTACTGGAGCAGGAGAGTGTACTGACTGAAAGAACTGAGGTGCTCTGGCAGACAGGGTATGTGGGGTTCCTGGCACTGGCACAGCTGAGGGCTTGGAGTGTGTGAACTGAGGTGCACTGATGGAGCTGCGCCCGAGGTCCCAGTAAGGGAGCAGCAGAGTGTCCTGACTGGAAGAACTGAGGTGCTCTGGCAGACAGCATGTGTGGGCTTCCTGGCACTGGCACATCTGAGGCTGACGGCTTTGAGTGTGTGTACTGAAGTGCACTGATGGAGTTGTGCCCGAGGTCCCAGTACTGGAGCAGGAGAGTGTACTGACTTGAAGAACTGAGGTGCTTTGGCAGACAGGGTGTGTGGGGTTCCTGGAATTCGCATGGCTGAGGGCTTGGAGTGTGTGAATTGAATCCACTGATGAAGCTGCACCATAGGTCCCAGTACTGGAGCAATAGAGTGTTCTGACTGGAAGAACTGAGGTGCTCTGGCAGTCAGCGTGTGTGGGGTTCCTGGCATTGTCACAGCTGAGGGCTTGGAGTGTGTGAACTGACGTGCACTGATGGAGCTGCGCCCGAGGTCCCGGTAAGCGAGCAGCAGTGTCCTGACTGGAAGAACTGAGGTGCTCTGGCAGACAGCATGTGTGGGGTTCTGGTGCGGGCACAGCTGAGGGCTTGGAGTGTGTAAACTCAAGTGCACTGATGGAGCTGCACCCAAGGTCCCAGTACTGGAGCAGCAGAGTGTACTGACTGGAAGAACTGAGGTGGTCTGGCAGACAGCATATGTGGGCTTCCTGGCACTGGCACAGCTGAGGGATTGGAGTGTGTGAACTGAGGTGCACTAATGGAGCTGCTCCCGAAGTCCCAGTACTGGAGAAATAGTGTGTACTGACTGGAAGAACTGAGGTGCTCTGGTAGTCAGCGTGTGTGGGGTTCCTGGTACTGGCACAGCTGAGGGCTTGGAGTGTGTGAACTGAGGTGCACTGATGGAGCTGCGCCAGAGGTTCCAGTAATGGAGCAGCAGAGTGTACTGACTGCCAGAACTGAGGTGCTCTGGCAGACAGCATGTGTGGGGTTCTGGTGCGGGCACAGCTGAGGTCTTGGAGTGTGTGAACTGAAGTGCACTGATGGAGTTGCTCCTGAGGTCCCAGTACTGGAGCAATAGAGTGTACTGATTGGAAGAACTGAGGTGCTCTGGCAGTCAGCATATGTGGGGTTCCTGGCACTGGCACAGGCACAGCTGAGGTTGAGGGCTTGGGGTGTGGGAACTAAGGTGCTCTGATGGAGCTGCACCCAAGGTCCCAGTACTCGAGCAGCAGAGTATACTGACTGGAAGAACTGAGGTGCTTTGGCAGACAGCATGTGTGGGGTTCTGGCACAGCAGAGGGCTTGAAGTGTATGAATTGAGATGCACTGATGGAGCTGCACTCGAGGTCCCAGGCCTGGAGCAGCAGAGTGTACTGATTGGAAGAACTGAGGTGCTCTGGCAGACAGCATGTGTGGGCTTCCTGGCACTGCCATGGCTGAGGGTTTAGAGTGTGTAAACTGAGGTGCACTGATGGAGCTGCACCCGAGGTCCCGGTACAGGAGCAGCAAAGTGTACTGACTGGAAGAACTGAGACGCTTTGGCAGACAGCATGTGTGGAGTTCCTGGCACTAGCACGTCTGAGAGCTTGGAATGTGTGAACTAAGGTGCATTGATGGAGCTGCGCCAGGGATCCCAGTACTGGAGCAGCAGAGTGTACTCACTGGAAGAACTGAGGTGCTCTGGCAGACAGCATGTGTGGAGTTCTGGAACAGCAGAAGGCTTGGAGTGTGTAAACTGAGATGCACTGATGGAGCTGCGCCCACGGTCCCAGTACTGGAGCAGCAGAGTGTACTGATTGGAAGAACTGAGGTGCTCTGGCAGACAGAGTGTGGGCTTCCTGGGACTGACACAGCTGAGCCTTGTAGTGTGTGAGCTGAGGTGCACTGATGGAGCTACGCCTGAGGTCCCATTACTGGAGCATCAGAGTGTACAGACTGCCAGAACTGAGGTGCTCTGGCAGACAGCAGGGAAAGAGTCAGGCAGCTGAGAGAGAGTCAGGCAGCTGAGAGAGGGAGCAGAGAGCCCACAGAGACCCAATGTGACCAAGATAACAGCCAGATTTATAGCCTTGTTTACAGATAAGTTCAGAGCAAGAATGAAAAAGGAAGCTTCCCTGGACAGGAGCAGGAAACAAAGTAAAAAAGAAAGTCCCCAATAAACCAAATAAACAGCTCAAAGTGTAATTATACAGTGGCTGGTCCCTGCTCCCACACAGAAGAAGGAGGGACAAAGAGGCAAGATTGACCACTAGCAAGCAAGGATTTTTAAATGACACTGAAACTAACAAATGAAATAGCTGGAAGCCCACAGAAGTAGTATACGTAAAAGTATACAAGAGGTCGTACGCTTAAGCTCGACCTAAAAAACACAAAACGTCCCGCAAAATCAACTCTACTAGATTATCATGTTGCATGCCACGCCACTCGTCATCTATTGTTGTGGCTCATCTACATGGCATTTGGCTTCCTCTGAAAAACAAGTTCTGCAATTTTGATCTTTTCAGTTCCTATTTACAAACATCACTTCTATGGGCATTACTACATAATAATCCAATCAGAACAATTAAGCTGTCATACCTGTTGCAGCACCGCATAAATGTTTACCAATTCCCACCACCTGAAGGTTTTTCTGAATAAGTAATGGGACCTTACCTGAAAGAAATGTGAGGGGGTTACTGCAGTTTATAGCACACTATAACTCAGGACATTAAATTAAACAGCACTAACATTGATGATGTGGGAAATAAATATGTGTATGTAGATGCCAAAGACACACTTTTCATATACAAGCAGCAATCTAAAAAAATCCCCCAAAAGACTTTTAAAAAAACCGATATTGACAAAGATGTTAGGTTAGCCTTTCTATATTGAACTGTTTTTAATACTGGCAGAGAATACAGCACGGCCAGCAGCAGTGCAATCTTACATCACATGCAAAGAACAGATAAATTATGGACAGCAACCATTCCACCAGTTCAGATCCAAAATAGCTAAGCAGGTGTTTTCTTGCTTTGCCCCAGTTCTATGAAAATCTTTATCCAAAGATATCAAATGTGTCCAAGGACATCAGACTCAAAGTCACTTCTTTACCTTTCATAAAAGAAATAAAAATTCACTTATTCTGAACATTTCGGCAGACCGCTTAATAATAACTAACTTACCTCACAACACTCTCTGTTCCTACATTATTCAGTTATCGAAAATAGGTTTTTCGTTTGGAAATATGTGAAGCACTATGTTCTGCTACACTGCGCTCTGAAACTACTTTAATAATTAAATATGAAAAAGTCCTCGCTTTGCCCTCCACCACTGTCACCAGCATAGATACTATTGACAAATGTTAAACAGTTTTTGTTTCTCCTTAGATGTTTCTGCTATGGAGACACTGAATTTATTGTTCCCAGAGCAACACAATGTTACCCTTTGCCCATCCTCTACAATGAGATCAACAAACCATCAGATTTCAGGACTCAAACCTAAATTCTCAATCTCAAACGTCTGTAAATCAGATGCTTTCCTATGATCTCTTTGCAATGGCTAAAGCTGCTTAATTTAGTAATGTAACCACATTCACACATTCCTGATTAGTAACACTAGTGTCTTTCAAAAGCTTGTCCCAAATACAAACACCAGCAGAGCTACCTTTGAGTGTGCAGAGCCTTAGATAAGACCATGCCACTCCAATGAATTCCAATGCTTGTATAGGTAACCCAATTTCAGAATTATCTACTTTTACAAGATAAGTGTGAGCTGGGTGTAGTCAGACAAACTCAGTAACTCTTCAGCAGCAAATGGTGCATTAATCAAGTCAAGGGTTACATACAAACATTACTTTACATAGGTCCCACTGCTAGGATAACCTTAATGGGTACATATACAGTTTAAACTCTGTAACTATGCTTTGGCGCCTGGATCCTTTTCTAAGATACACAACCAAATTGAACAACACTAAGCCTCCGGTAACTTCTGAAGTTCATATATCTTGTTTGCTCATGCCATGTTAGTGATTGTTCATCAAACACCTCCTTCAAAGTCACGGTTAATGGGTCTTTATATCTCATTTGATGGTAACTACTATGCTTCCAAAAGACTAACAAAATCAGCAGCTCTCTTGCCTTTGCTATAATCAACCAACAATGTGCATAGTTTGTGTTACTTTTAGCCTTCTGCTTCCGATAGACATACAATTCTAAATGTGTTTATGTCAGGGTTACGGTCAACATTTACCAAAATTTGGAGGAATAACTCAAACAACTTTAAAACTGTTTCCTGCAAGCATTGTGCCAATACAAAAGATCATAGTGCTCTAGTACATAGGTTGTAATCATTTGTACGTAATCTGGAAGCCACAGGCACCCTTCAATATTTAGAGGTTCATAAAAGTAATGTTACGAGTGGGGTATTTTTAGCATCTATTTGAAACTATGGAAACTGATAAGTTTACACCTCCATGTTGCAAAGAGGAGTTGCGAGTTATTGCATTACCTATGTGATGGTATTTCCTTGAGCTTACACAGTTAAATGAGTGTTGCAAATATCTGCTTTTATCAGAAGTGCTTTATATAGACAAACTCTCCACATAGCTAACAAAGCCAGCCATCTCTGGCATTTCAAATACAGTCACTCACTGAGAAGATTATCGTTTCTCCACACAGGTTCATTCTAAATCCATTGATAAATCTCCCTGTAATATGCCAACACAGTAACATTGTCAGCACACAATACTACTGCCCTGTTTATGGTCACAGGGCATGCAGTTTGAAGAACAAAATACGTTACATCGTGTACCTCTTGCTTTAACACATTTTTACTCTATGTCGCCACAGCCTTTTTACTGCTAGAAACCTATAAGTTCCTTTACATTATTTGTTGTGGTTCCACTGCAATCTCAAAACACATGGCAATAGGAAAAATCTACAGGGACCTGATTCTGGCACACTTTTTTTAAATATAGCACCCCTCTTAATTTTGCAGTAAGGGATTTAAAGAGCCACAGTTTCCCCAAGATTGGTGTTAAATGTTATGTATGCTTTTTAAGACAGCTAAATACAGTGTGCAATGTAGCATGTAATCAATAAGCCCCAAAGTGGAAAAACATGTCTTCACTTCGAAAATCTTAGTTTTGAACATGACCATAAGCAATTCAGGTGGGGTAATGGAAAAGGGGGAAGTTGTAAAGTACGGTCAACTTACTTAAACATAAGTGTTGAATATCAATGTGAAGCCTTTCAAATAAAGAGTTTTGTTTTCTGTGCTTTCCATCAACCTACAAAACAAACATAATGCACACAGGACAATTTAGGGCCTTCTGACTGCAGCAAATGCATCAGAAATGCTAGAAATTTAATGATGAGAACGTGAGAATCAACCATGCAGGTTTTCTTGAGCTATCTATTGTAACAGTGTAAATTTTAAAAATGAGGTATATTCGCTCAAAATTAATTAAAGCATTAACACATGCTCTTGACATCTAATCTGGCCTTTAGTTGACAAGTTTAAAACAGTGAGAGAAGGAACTTAGCAAACTGTATAACCCTAAGAACATTGCAATTTCGATGTACGAAAAGAGGTGGATCCTTTATTGGACTCAATTAAACTCATGTTACAGAGTACTTAACTTCCATCGGACCTAGAAGGTATCTCACAGTGGCCCATTAAAAAAATCACACATAAGTATAGGAATACCAAACGTAGGTATTAAACAATTTAAGAAGATATCAATAATGATAAAGTGAAGCATTATCAGAAAACATCAAGTGAGATGTTGTGGTCTGTGTCATATATGGTGAGGATGGTGTAAAAACGAAAATAGCAAACATGAAACTAATACCTGGCAGTTTCTAATATCAAACAGGGATAGGACTTTGTTCATTCTCTCTACCAAACCATTGGTTTGTGGATGACAAAATGAACTCTTAAGATGTTTTAGACCCGACTCTTGTTAAAAATTCTCCATTTCAGCATTCACAAACAAATGTCCCTCGAGACTAACATGGCATTACCAGCCATGACTAGAGACACAAAACCTACTTCCGCCCATTTACTGTGATAGTCCATCAACTTAAATGCATAAGGTTGACAATGTGTTTAAAAAATTGAAAGGCCCAACCATGTTGATATCCACTTTCATCCATGGTCCATCCAGGAACTGAATGGGTTGTAACTGTGGTGTAATCACCTTAAAACCCTTCTCGGCCTTGCTGCATACGCATCCACCACCGCAACTATATGTTTGTCCATTGATGGCCACGAGTAATGAACTCTAACTCTCCCCTTCGTCATGGTGAAACCTAAATGCCCCTCATGGGAAAAATTTATCAACTGAGAACGGATGGTCCAAGGAGGAACACACTTCTCGCCCCTCGATGGAAAGTTAATCTGCAATTTTGCAAAAAGGCTGCACTTCTGAACACACACTGTTTTCCTTTGGTGAGCCATTCACAATGGAACAAAGAAAATTGTCATCTTCAGGATCTATTTCTTATGGCTCAGAGAAGGGTAGTCTGAACAGTAAGTCCACAGTAACTGACATTTCCTGGTATTTGTACACAACATCAAAATGATAACATAACAGTTTAGTTGTAAGTCGAGCTATCCATGGTGTATTTGACCTTTTCCCTGCTCAGAACGTAAATATGCTGCTTGTGATAAGTCTAGAGGACAAACTTCCTACCCTAGACATAACATATGAATTTTCCAATAGCCTAGTAACAGGCCAATAACTCCTTTTTATGACAAAATAGTTCAGATCTGTTTCAAGTACAGCCGGTAGTAAAATGGCCATTTGCTGGTCAATAAAGCAACCAGCCCATATTTACTAGCATCCATTCTAATGGTGCAAGGAATACTAGGATCGGATGAACTCAATGCCCTTGCATTTATAATTTCTGTCTCAACCACATTAAACGTTTGCTGACAGCTGTCATCCCAAAGAAACAGTACATTTGAATTAGCATAATTGTGAGATTTTTTATCTTTGTTGCATATCCACGAATGAACCTATAGTGAAAAGACAAAAGAGTGTACTTTATCTTTGTTTCTAGGGTTTTGACATTCCACAACAGCTTTGACCAAACAAGGCCTTTGCCGGGATTCCTCTACAGAAATACTCTGACCCAGGAACTAAGGGCCATATGTACGAAGACATTTTCCCACAGACATAGAATGGGTAAAATCCTTTGATACATCTGGCCCCTAATCTCTCTTTTCCAAAATTCACATTTCTCTTTCTTCACAACCACACCCTTTTCAGCAAAAGTCTGGAGAACTGATTTGAGTACCTTTTCATGTTCTTCCAACTGCCTGGCCCAGACTAACATATTACCCTGAAACACCAGGCACCCATGGACGTTTCCCAGCAACTGATGCATAATGCATTGAAAAACAGAGGTGGTGGATGCCAAGCCAAGTTAAAGGGCATTTGATAAAATTGGAATGTATCAAAAGGTGAACTGAATGCACTATAATGCCTGGAAGATTCTCCTAACACCACCTGATGATAGGCAGAGGTTATAGTTTTTGTAACAAGTCATTCATTCTTGATTTAATAGGTTCAATCAGACCTCTGTTCTACAGACTGGCAAGTCTTTTTTCTAGTTCATTCCTTATACTAAACGGCTCAGATCTGATCTTGTGCTTCACTAAGATAGCTCCCTGTTTTATCTTTATTTTTTTGTTTAAACCCTCATTAGACCAAGAGCCCACCATGTTATCAATACCACTTGGGGTATTGGTTTGAATATGTTTTATTTGCAAGGTATGGACTCCTAGAGATGGAAGATATGTGATAGCAAGTCATAACTCTTTGACTTTTGTGAGTTACCACTCCACTGCCAAGATACCTTGATATAAAAGGAAATCTTTTAATAATTTTTAATATTATTAATTTTATTATTAAAAATTACAATTACAGTAAATGTGGTTATATAAATTGATAATAATTATAATAGTAATTATTGTAATAGTATTTATATAGCGCTTGCTACCCCTGACGAGGTGTTGAAGTGCTTTTCGGTGACTAGCAGGCTACTCCGGAACCCAAAAGGAATTAGTGGTGGATTAGTATAGGTAAATATGAGTACAGTTTTAGTATTATTATGAGTTAATTTGAGCGGCTGATAAGTGAGTTTGTTAGTTGGATTGACTGGAGTAATGGAGGGGTGGAGGAGGGAAAAACCCAGAAGTGTTAATTGGGAGTTTATAGTAATAGGATTTATGCTTGGGATGAGTAAAGGGGGGGATGGAGGAGGGAAGAGTCTGTGGAAAGGGTTAGGGAGATTAGGGAAGAGAAGGGAAGAGCTTAGGCACGGTTATTTAGGAGATGAAAGTAGTAGAGTGGATTTGGGATGAGTCAGAGTGGGAAGAAAGGATAGATTGATAGAGACATGACATATGGTGATGGGTAGACAAAGTGTGATATATAATGAGAGCTGGGATTCATAAGTATGTATGATTATATTAAGTACACAGAGTAAAATTTATACATTTTTAAATTAATTTCTTTTTCTAGAGATGGTGGTGGATGACCGTGCAGCATCATGAAGAAGACTGAAACAAACACATCCTATCCCTCTGAGCCCCAGTGCATAATTTATTTATGGTTAAATGTCGAAAATAGAGTTAAGCTGACAAGTCCGCAGGACTACTCATCATGGAAAACTTTGTTTGAGGCAGCTCAAGTAAGGAATCACATTTCACCGTTAGACATTGTGAGAAACGTGGAAAGCAACAGGATTCCCCAAGTATTTTACCACAGGAAGTGCAGGAGCCTGCTTACGAAGAAGAGAGATTTACAGACTACTAAGCGAAAAGCTGAAGCAAGTGTCAGTGATGATGCTGCAACAAGTAAGGGCACGAGTAAACACGTAAACTGAAGAGCATCATTAAAGTTAAACGTGTATGCTGAAGAATGTATTTTTTGTGGAAAGATAAAATGCTACAAAGGAACATCATGCTATGAGAAATTAATTAAGGCCACAGGATTTATAGTTTACAAAAGGCTTTGAGAGTGTGCAACCGTTAATTATGATTCAAAGATCTTAGCAATTTGTAGTAGGGACATAGTGGCTGCAGAAGCCCATTATCATGCATCTTGTTATAGGAACTATGCAAGTGTTAAAGCAAAGGAGGAAGATAATGCATCTAATATTCAAACCGATGATCACTACAAAAATATGAGAGATGAAGAATATGATAAACTATTTCAAAACATTAGAACTGTGATTATTCCTAACAAAGAGTTAATACGTGTGACAACTCTCACTGAAAGGCTTGTAATACTCATGACACCCAGAGGAATACAGGGAATAGATTAATCAAGCAAGAAGCATATTAGAATAAATTTTCTCAGGGTTCAGTGTCGGCCTCCACATATTCCCAGACAACCAAGGAAAATTATTGTCCCAACCTGATAGTGTTATGCTACATGATGTTGTAAGAGAAAACCAGAGTTTGAAAAGTGAATTATCAGTGTTAAAGGTTAAGGCAACAGGCATGAACAAAAGCACTGATCAAACATCATCACACATAAGAACAATGATTAGAACAAACTCAACATCAACACCATGGCCATATCATCCATCAGACGTTAATAAAGTTTAATTTACAGTGCCTGATTACCTCAAACGGTTCCTATTAGGACTTCTGACTGGATATCCAGAAAACACAAAGCCGTCCGTAAGGGCTGCCTTACTTATGCAAACATTCAGTCAGGATATTATATTTACAGTCACAAATGGCCGGCAGAAACCCCTCCAAGCAATTGTTGCTTGAAGAAAATGATACAAACTTGTGTCTTCAGAAACTTGCTGCTACCTTAAATGAGCAAATTGTTCTTCCAGCCGACATTCAGCCTCATGTCTTCACTAACTTAGCATGAGATAAAATTGATAGGCTGGATAAGACTCTTACTGGTAAGGGGATAACTCATATAGTCAGTGTGGCATAACTGTACAGCCCAAGTTGTTTGGATCACACCCTGTTAAAGCTCCTCTCCCAAGCATTGAGAAACAAAAGCAAAGAACACGGACCACCCCAAATATTGAAAAAAATTTCATGTATGTTTCAAGTGAACGAGATGGGCATCAGCCATTGAAGACAAGTACAGAAGTCATGCTGGAATGTGTTGCCCAATTGAAGCTTGCTGTAGTGAAATATGTGTTTTTGACCACTGACTTTGTATTGCACCACTTTGCACCTGGATTAGTTGTCCAGTGTTCACCAGTTACAGACTACATTTTGTATTCAGTTTAGCTGAATATTGACTTTATCATAGCATTAGACACGGTCATGTTAAAAGTTGATCGTATTTTTCCACATTGTAAACTGTGCTTGTTTTCGTGCTCTTTCTCACCGAAGAGCTAGGACATAATATGGAGGAGTTAGGCAGTCAGCATGATAAGGACAGCAGGGAACGGCTTAGGCTTGGGAGAGACAATTTGGGAAACTGGCCAGTTCCAACCTGTTTCTTTCAACTCTGACCTAAATTAGCCAGAAAGTTTGAATTGCTAAATGAGGGGGTTTTCCAGAAAGCTCCTTCTGGTTTTTTAAGGTATATAAGACCCAGTGCAACAGCGAGAGAGTGGACTGGCCTCAATCAGGATTCTTGACGTCAGATGCCTGATATCTGTCCCTTGAGGGTGGTTATCTCTTTCTCTTTTGCAGTCAAATGGGGTCATCGTCTTGCTGGCATGAGAAAGATGAAGAGCTTGGCAGGCCCTACGGTGATTAATTTTTACTTCATTATTTGCTTTGCATAATATAATTATAAATACACAAATTTGCTGTGTACATTGCAGTTGAGAATCATTTTGGTATAATTCCTTTCATCGTTGTGACGATTTTTAAACGTGTGCTTTCAACATGCTAAACTCCTTTTTAGAAACCCCATGGTGAAATAATAATAAATGTCTTCTTTGAACTAAAAAGTACATTCTAGAGATTTTTGTCAGCTCTGTCATTAGTGAAAGCAAAACACTTGCACAAAATAAGAGCATAATCTGGGTTGTTACAAGACACGAAGCGAGTCTCGCACAGATACCAAGTTGGACAGGATTTAACATCAGTACTAGATACCTAGTTAGTGCATTAAAGGATTCCATTGGCTTCTTGCCCTCCATTAAAGCCCCTGCAACTGAGTAGACAATTGTTTCAGAAATTTTGAAACAGTCAGAGCTGATAAGGGAATCACTGCATTTGGTGAAAATTGCAGTGGTCATGGATCAAGCTCTGTACGCACAAGCAACTAAGACTGTGTGGAAGCATAAAGCAACGTACGACAGAATCATTCTTCGAATGGGCACCTTTTACACCATTTGCAATGTCATGTCCATTCTTGGAGAATGCTTTAAAGATGCTGGCCTTCGAGACCTTTGCATTGAAGCAGATATTAAAGCAGAAGGATCATTATCATCAGTACTAGAAGGTCATGTGTACAATAGTGCAGTTTGAGTACACAAATGTGTTTACGGAGCTATGTTGAGACTGGCTTGGTTGGAATGTATGCCCTGGTTGGAGAAGAATTATGAACAGAACATTCAGGTAGTGTGATCCTTTATTGGGATGTTAATGACTTTGCAAAAGACCGGTGCCAACAGAGATTAGATGACCTATTGCAGAATGATGCCTTTGCAGAAGAAAAACAGCTTAGGGATGTATTTCCGGAACATCTTTGTCATGACAATGGAGATCTCGCTGCATTTTGGATGTAGTATGTGTATATTGTTGAAAATGTCTTGCTGGCTCTGCTGCTTGCAGTGACATATCCAGCGATACACCACAAATTCATCAACGGATGCTTTCAGTTCAACTGTCACATGTTAATCCATTTGGACAAATTCCAGTCGATCAAGCAATAGAGGTAATAGTCAACAAAGACACATAGAAGCTGGGTGGTACAACAAGGTTCAACCTCAAGGCAGGTGCTGTGAAAAGATGTTATATGATGGCTGAACACAGAAGTGCCTTTTTGGGTCAGATAAGGTAAATAGTTTGTAACATCAGATAAAATCTTACTCATGTAGACCTACATAAGTCACGAACTGAAAAAGGTGAATATACTGTTAAGAGAGTGGTTAGTCTGGTTCTAAGCTGGATAAACCCATTTGTTGGGCCACATGATCTCATTAGTCTCTCCACAGCAAAAAAGGCATCACATGGCACAGTATCCGACATAATGAAGGTGCATGAAATCAGTGAATAGTGCTATGCAGACTTCCAACTTGAGCGACTTCAGAATAATCCACCTATTAAGAAGCTTCATGACCCAATGAAAATGAACAAACTAAAAACCTTCATTAACATGTCCAAGAAGAAGGCAGTGAACAGCAATGGCAGGACAATCATCATGAAATCAGACAAAGCACTATTTGGTTGAATCACTGTGACAGCACAGAATCAGAACCTTCAAAGGACGGATATACTCTTTCACCCTTTAGGACCTTTACCATGGGCTTCAGCAAATCCAGAAGGTCTGTTGCGAAAGACAAACAAAGCAGATTTGCAACTTACTTGCAGAAAAACGTAACCCCTGCTAATTCAGCCATGCTGACTGATGGCATGGTTCTTGTACAGTGAGTAAAAGGAAAGGAATCAAACTTTGGTGAGGTGGCTAGGTCTGTCTTGTCCATGGCTTTGCGGGAGGGAAATAGAAGTCAAAGAATCAATGTTGTGTTTGATATGTACAATGAGACGTCTGTTAAGAACAGACAAAAGGACAGCGGGGAAGAACCCTGGCACCAGTTACAGTGCGTCTCATCTTCCCAGTGGAGGAAATTCCTAAGCAAAGTAAGGAATAAAACACCTTTCATCTCATTGGAGGAATGGAGGAAACCAGAGTATTTTGTAAAACTTGAGAATAAAACACTGTTCACAAACTGTGAAGATAAATGCTACAAAATCACATCTGAAGGGAGACACCAAGTACCTGATCTCAACAGTACACACAAAAAAGAAGATGGTCATTTGTGGCTGCATACGCTGCTAATGAGGGTTATGTGGCAGTAAACATAAACTCAGATGATACCAATGTATTTATTATGTGTTTGGGATTCCAGGACAGAATCATGGATTAATTGTTTTTGAGATGTGGTTCTAAAATACGCTTGCGAGTCCTTGAAATTGGGAAAATAGCTTCATCCTTTGGTGAAAATGTTTGTCGAGCCATGATAGGTCTCCATGCCTTTACCAGTTGTGACACCGTAAATACATTAGCGGAAAAAAGGAAAAGTAAGTACATTCAAAATCTTGTCAGCCAACAGACATACACAGGAAACATTTTTGCAGCTCTGAAACGAATAGGATCTCTATGAAGAACAAATGGGCAAATTGGAGTAATTCTCGTGCTTGCTGTATGCATCAAAATCTTCGGTTCATCACGTGAATGGCTTGAGATATCACCTATTCTGCACATAGAAGAGTGAGATAGACAGTCATCAACTTCCACCTTGCAGGGACTGTGTGAAGAAACATGTCGAATGTGCAAATTATCAAGTGGCTACAAGCAAGAGATATCTTCTGAATGAACCACAGACACCTAGTCCAATTGGGAGAGGGTGGAAGTTGGAAAAACACGAGGGAGCAGAGCAACTGGTGGTGGACTGGATGGAGGGGCAGCCAGAACCTCAAGTTGTGTTAGATCTACTAGTTTGCAACATGCCTGCTGTCCAAATTATCTCAAGTGTACTGACATGTGCAGACTTCCCGCCTGTGAAAATCAAACAGACAAAGAATGATGAAACCTATTCAGAAGAAGATGACAAATGTGAATGATACATTTGTGTTTATGTTTACTCATGATATACATTGACTATGTAAGATGAGACAACTATTGTTTGAAATTGTCAGTGAAAATTATGCATATAATCTATATCAATATATTAGGAACACAATTAACTTATTTTGGAAAGGCTGGTGGAATGGGGATGTCGGTGCACTTGGCATGGGCAGTGCTGGGACCCCCATGCACGGCCGCATTGTGCATTTCACTGCCTGAATTACGGGCACTGAAATGCACGACGGGTGCTGCTGCACCTGACGCACCACAACATTGCTGCCGGCTCAATTACGAGCCGGCATCAATGTTGTGGTGAGTGTTCTGCTAAGCCAGCGGGCAAAAACACGGTTTTCACTCACTGGCCCAGCGGAACACTCCTAATATGGCAGGCACAAGAACTCCATTACTGCCGGTCTTTAGCTTGCAGCAGCTTCGGGGGTCCTGTGAAAGGACCAGCAAAGTTGTAATGAGGCCTTTAGACAGGAATATGTCTGTAAGGTTATGCCAAGACAGTATTCTATCAAGGCCAGGCCAGTTGAATCAACAGAACAGCTGATTATTTGTTTCAGACTAGAATGCCTTCATGAACCACTGCAGCAAAATTGTGTATCCGGTCTATGGTCATTCCCGAAGTACTGAATGTTTTCCCAAAAGCATGGTCTTCTCTGCCCAAAAGAGTGGAGGCACCAGCTGCTTTGAGTGCTGTTCTGTCATACACTTTCCTTTCAATCAGATTTAATCCTTTGCCTGCCTATTTGGATAGACTTTTCTGGAGTCATGACATTTTCTAACCACCACACAAATACAAATTGGACCTTGTTCCAGTGCTCTATATTTTTTCCAAAGCCTAAGTGCTACAAATTTCTTTGGGACAGGGTGAGAATTTTTTTCATGTTACATTTTCTTAAAGTCAGGAATCGCTGGTAAGAGTATAAGCAGGATCTCTAGGCTGCAGAATCTCCATAATTACAGAGAACCATGTTTAAAAATCTCAAGTGAGATCTTGAGTTTGGAGGATCATTTAGAAAGGCTGTCCTGAAACAGGATTATGTAAACTTCTGATGAAGTTCCCAAAGAGGAATCCAACCGTGAAGTTGGAGTATATGAAGTGCACGTTGAGGCTCAGTGTGCAAAATCTGTCTTTTCTCTTAGAGGCAATGGTGTACAAGTTCTTCCTCTCTGCTGGAGACTGTGTTCTAGTTTGCAAAGGCCACATGGGTGTTCTAAGTCTATTCAATATTGCAGTTTCCAAGTATCTGACACCACCGCTGGTGAAAGTTCAGATGATGGTGAAGGTGGAGCTATAAAATGCCTTGGTTTTAAGACTCAAAACTGAATAGGCTGAAGAGGAGTCTGCACAGGAACCTATGTTACTATCAGGTTTATTTGGGAGTGGACTCACGGGCAGCAGTTGAAGAGGCAGTGAAGCATCCTGCATCAACAACATATATATGTAGGACAGCATCTATCTATAAGATTTTTGTCTGTGAGGAGTCCAACAAAGAAGTGTCAAGGTTCTCTGACACCAAGGGTCTTGAATCAGGCTGTTGTGATGTACAGTATCTGAATGTTAAGTGCTTCGACACAGAGAGAATCAACTGCAGTGTTTTAATTCGAAAACAGGGGCTGCATTCAATGTTCCCGTCCTTTTGTTACAATGACTGTTCTAGGATCTCCCTACAAAGGCAGCAACTTTTCTACATTAATTACCATTTATGAAGATCCTGTGATACAGAACTCAAGTTGGTCTTTCACCAATGAGTAATCAAACAAGTGCCTCTGACACGCTTTACAGAAAGAAAGGCATGATGGCTTTATACTGATGTCAAGAACACCTCAATATGCAGTTTTGGAGACTTGGAATTTCAAAAATCAATCCACACTTAATAGTGATGGTTCATGCAAGTATGCTGACTAATGGAGTGAACGGACTTGAGCATGATGCAGAAAACGGACTTTTCTTAGTCACTATAGTGCAAGATGTGTGCATTTTGGTATTCCTACCTTCGAGACCTTGCATTGACAGATTTACAAAATAAGTGGTGCCCAGATATTACATAGGTCAGACAGAGGGGAGATAGCTGGGGTTTACAATCATAAGTCCAAGACCAAAATCTAGGGGTGCCGTTCTGGAATAGAAACACTATGTCTGGGAATACATTTCAGGAATAATGATACCACCCAACTTCTTAGGTTAGAATAACGTCTTAATATTTTGAATGTCACATGCTGAAAAAACCTTAAGATACAACTGTTTTCCTCTGAATATTGATGGCCGAATACCATCCAGGCAACTGACATCAGGAACTTCAGCTGTTCCACAAAAACGGTTAAATATTGAGGGGAGCAGTAATTATCTCATTGGTGCTTTAGAAGCTGGAGCTGGGGATTTTGAGGGTTCTAGCTAGACAAAACTGGGCTGTCACTTTAATGAATGATGACAGCGCTCAGGTCGATAAAAGCGTAGGCTGTCATGAAAAGCAATAAGATAGTCTGAGAAGATGACACAATGAGAGTTGCTTGTGATGGCCTGTCCCTTGTCTGGAGGCAGGACTTCTACATTTGTGGCATGCGATCAAGGATTAGTATACAGAACTGAAATTATACATATCATCTCATGGATATGTTTGTGACCATGCTTATAAAACTTGTGTCTGCATGGTTGCATGCATGACTCAGTTCTAAAAGACATATATAGGACTAGTAGTGTGTGATACCCTTACAGACCTCAGGTACACTATTGGCTGCTTCTCGTTGGTGTTAATAAAAATGCATTTTTCATTTAAAAAACGTTAAGCCCTTCTCAATACAAGGAAAAATGGCATATCATCTAGATCCTGCATACCACCTCATTCTGCAACTTATGGACCTACATGCAGCCCAGAATGAGTGTTTGTCACCTGGCCTGTTGCATTGTCAGGAGTGAAGTGAAATAACTCACTACATCCTCTTCCTCACAAAGGAAACATTTCTTGTCCCCATCATTAATATAACATCTACTTTTTGTTGTAGAAGTAGATGTGTGAGAAATTCATTTTTATGTTGGTTCCTCCATTTTCTGCAGATTTCTACACATCAACTTGCCACGCAACATTATCCTTTCAATAAAACAAGAATGCTACGATATCTGATTAAATCAGTGTTGGAACGAAATGTTATAGAGTGCAAGTATAGTGCACACAGAGGGAAATTAGCTCCATGGATAATCAGTAAAGGATTGAGATTCCGACGACCAGAAAGAAGCAACATACTTTGAAAAGAAAGGTTATCACCCTTTCTTCATTAAATGTAACTTTCCATAGTATTACAGTGTAGGGAGTTCAAAATAAACATCAAGTTAAATCCTTCCCTTGATAAGATGTATTCAGTAGTTGTGCTCTTTTCAACACAGAAAACAACTTAATTTCTGTAATAGGGAAAACATGGAAAGTTGTCTACTTCTTTGGTAAAGACACTGACGACATTTCATCACCAGGAACAGTGACATAGAAGCAGGATTTCTTCTTTAAAAGCAAGGTTTGGGTTCGAAGCTGATAGTCAGTGGATGGTAGACACAAAATCAATACATGAAAAAGTGTCAAACTCAGAATCTGTCAACCACAGACAAATAAATCTAACACCACCTTTCGAAAAGAGAGGGTGTTTTGTTATAAAAATTACATTGATGAGGATCACCAATGCACGTGCAAGGTGGCACCCCACTAAACTGATGTTTTTTATTTTAAATGAGCAGGAGAAATGAGGACCTCGGAAGCAAGGTAAATATGATGATTCATCATCTGAGCTGTAATGTTTCAGCTACAATTACATTTTATTTATAATGTGGCCAGAAAGGCAGACTTCATTGTTCCATTCCAGGTTTCTATGCCCTTCATGAACACAAGGACTAGGAGGAACTAAGAGGGCTAAGCCAGACCCTTCATCTAAAGCGCTGGAGGAAACAAACTCCTTAAGGTCACAAAACATCTTGCTTTTCTGAGCGAGAGTATACTTCCAGAACTGCATAGATTACAGTTACTGCAAATTGTAAAAACAATCACAGAAGAAATCCTGAGGGAATGGGGTGGGGTGGTAACCCCTTGCTTAACTGGGCAAAGAGGGACTTGAGCAGTGAGAGAACAAAATGATTTTCTGCTACTTTTAAAACAGTATTCAGAATAACAAAATTTCTAGTTTATTAGGATGTGTTGGTGAAATCACGCTTGAGGAGGTCATCAGCAGAGTAGCGGTGGTGAAGTTATGGTTTACAGCTTTATAGGAAAATATTTTTATTACAATTTTTTTTGTCTCCTGAGTAAGCTATTACTAACTAACATTCAAGCAATATTTTTCAGTGACTTCCCTGTGGGAGAGGGTGCAATAATCTTGAATAATCCCACTGTGGTCACAGTGTGCACCTGAACATCGGCAGTGCTTGCCAGCGTGTCCCCCAACATGCATCACACTGCAAAAAACTTTTCCAAAAAAGAAGAGATCGGCACTCCAAGGCAGTTATTTAAAATCGTTCATTGCTGCTTGGCTTCTCAACATAAACACTTTTAGATAACTGCCGCTGAAGTGCCGGTCTCTTCTTTATTGGAGAAGTTTTTTTGCAATATATTTAAAACATACATATGTCCAAATAATTTTTTTTTAAATGATAAGAGGACCGCTGCAGAACGTATGAATTATGACTGAGTCAATTTCTCCTGAACAGAGGTTTCGGTTTAGTGATTTAGTAATACCCAACTGCAAGTCTGAATCTACTTTCACTGGACAGATGAAATCTAAACCAGAGCTGGAAATATATTTTTGCATTAATATATTAATATCAACACACAAAGAACCGTCTTAAAACCCCACTGGCATAAAGGAAAACCATACAAACGAAAACACTGATATTTCTTCAAACATCTGCAATGACAGAATAACTTATACTTCACATTTGCAGTTTACCTTGAATCGGGTGGTGGCTCTTTCCACAAGGAGGAAGTGAGTATTTTCCGTGCCTCCCAATGCTGTATCGACCCAGTGGGATAGCTTTCCCCGTCCAGCACCAAATTCCACATAGCACCTCCCAGATTCGAGCAAACCTAGCCTGTCCATATTACCTAAAATTGAAGCCTGTAAAGTATTATTGTAACTATTATTGCTAAACAACAGACATGCCTATGCTCTTTGTAAACGATATGTACACACACACACACTATAAATCTAGTCTCAATCTTAGTTTCAAAGTTATTTTTTTTTAAATCTCTAGAAGTAATGACTAAAGGTAACCCAAATGTTCAGACAATTGTAAAAATGAGCTGATGTGTTTTCTGGTTTAGAAGGAAACAACCGGATGAATAACTCTGCATAAATAGCACTGAAAATGTACATCTATTTTTACAATGCCTTTAATAATGGCTCAAAGAAGGTCAAACTGCACTTGTATTTATCTTCAACATTCCCACCTTAACTATGTAGACTCACTGCCCCCTTCACACACATCTCTTGTCTTCTGATATCAGCACCCTCCACAACCTCCCATACCTCTGGACACAGAGCACCTCCCCTCCCCCATACCTCTGGACACGGACACACACACACACACCCTCCTCCACTCTATGTTTTCTGGTTACACCCTCAATGAGGTCACATAGAATGAGAGTGAAGTCCCAGTGGTCAACTACGTGATATCCGATATTAAATCACCCCTCTTGCAGAACTCTCTATCCATGTATCATTCACTTAGCTGGGCCTGTACTGCACCTGATATGTAATTACAACACATGTATACCCAAGACACCGCTATTTGTGACATGATTCTACAATAGTCCTGTAATTCGAAAATCTGCAGGAAATTAAACAAGCATTGGTCTTGCCTGTGCGAGATCTGTTGGCTTTGCAAATGTTTTTTTAACCATGCTGCAAATGGCTGAAAGTAAAGATAAACAGCTTTATGACAGCCAGCACTGGCTGCCTTATAGCGTATTTGTTTTTAATTTTTTTTTTTTATACTTGCAGCTATGCTGTACTGAAGCCGACGCAGCTGTATAATCTATACTATAATGTCCCTGTAGGTCTATAGTTTGGGGGCTGCAAGGGCACTTGACCACTGCATGCTGCCCTCTATTCAAAATGGGCAATCATCTATTTACAAGTTAATCAACATGAAAGAAAGCAAGTAACTAGGATGTCCTGCACAGTTAACTTTTAGACCACCTTAATTTTTAAAGATATTCTGCAACAAACGCATAAAATATGAATAAGTATCTTAAAAAATTCAAAAAATGTATTTTATTGGCATGCAGAACTGTTTCATGTTAGAAGTACATAAGACAATATCAGTGCAAGCATTTTTTAAGGCATAGTTCTCATACATGAATTTTGAAAGGTTCATGCTTCCACCCACCATGACAATGCGAATAGTGAACTAAGAGGCAAGTCGGTTATGTGCACCCTTTGGATGGCCTGGTTTGCTATTCTACAAGGACAACATTTTAGCTAAATCAAATGTTGGAAAAGTTTCGTACAGTGTATTATATGTAATAATAACATTGTCAAAGCCAATAGGTTTTGCCTATACAAAATCCATTGTCTTTGTCAATGTTTTTTTCTACATGTTACAGATGAGTATAATAAAGACGTGAAGTAACAGAGAGATCAGCCGACTTGGGAACTGGGTTTGAGTCTTGGCGTCGGCTCAACATCCTGTGATCCTGGCTAAAACATGTAATCTCCTCAGTGCCATATTAAGTGCTGAAATACTTTATGGAAATTTTGAGTGCTATTTATAAAAGCTGCCCATACCGTGAAAAAAGGTCATTCGTACACATTTAAGGTATGCCAGTGTCCTAGATAAAGAGAAGAGGAAGCCTGAGAAGGAGGAAGCCTCTGAGGGAAGACAGCAAGAGTCAGGAAGTGCGGCAGCAGCAGTAAAGGAGGTGGTGCTTGCACTGCGCCACAGGGGGCACTGGGATGGCAGATGGTCGCTCGGTAGCAGGAAGCTATCGGGTATAACTGGTTCAGAGTTGGGGATAGTAGTAAAATATAGCAATTATCGGTGTTCAGTGGGTTTCCCAGACCTTTTGGCCTCTGTGCCACTGCACCTGCTCCACCATTCAAATCATGACCCTAGTGCCTGCAAGGTAACAGCACTTGTGACTGCTTGTTCAGTAGTAAAATGTAGCAATAATTGGCATTCAGTGGGTTTCCTAGACCTTTTGGCTCTGTGCCACAGCACCTTTTGCGCCATTCAAATCATGGCCCTAGTGCCTGCATGTTAACTGCACTTGTAACTGTTTGTTTAGTAGTAAAATATGGCAATAATGGGTGTTCAGTGGGTTTCCTAGACCTTTTGGCCCCTGTGCCACTGCACCTCCTGCACCATTCAAATCATGGCTCTAGTGCCTGCAATTAACTACACTTATGACTGACAGTTTAGTAGTAAAATACACCAATAATCGGTGTTCAGCGGGTGTCCTCGACCATTTGGCCCCTGTGCCGTTCCACCATTCAAATCATGCCCCTGGTGCCTGCAAGGTAACTGCACTTGTGGCTGCTTGTTTAGGAGTAAAATATAGCAATAACTAGTGTTCATTCGGCTTTCTAGACATTTTGACCCATGTGCCAC
The DNA here is from genome assembly GCF_031143425.1 of Pleurodeles waltl. Lineage (NCBI taxonomy): Eukaryota > Metazoa > Chordata > Amphibia > Caudata > Salamandridae > Pleurodeles > Pleurodeles waltl. The sequence continues at coordinate 608,528,968 of NC_090443.1, read as the reverse complement.
TGCACCTGCTGCACCATTCAAATAATGACTCTACTTCCAGCAAGGTAAATGCACTTGTGACTGCTTGTTTAGTAGCAAAATATAGCAATAATCAGTGCTCAGTGGGTTCCCTCGACATTTTTATCGCTGTGCCATTGCACCTTCTGCACCATTCAAATCATGTTGCTAGTGCTTGCAAGGTAACTGCACTTGTGACTGCTTGTTCACTAGTAAAATGTAGCAATAATCGGTGCTCAGTGGGTTCCCTAGACCTTTTGGCCCCTTTGCCACTGCACCCGATGCACCATTCAAATAATAAACCTAGTACCTCAAAGGACAAATGAGGAAATCATTTATATCCAGTAATATATGTATTCCAAAAAAAGGCACATTTGCAGATGGGATATATGATTATCGTGGAGCTAAACACAAACACAAAAGCTTTCTTAAAAAGTGCCTTTGAACTTATAACTCTCAAAAACAACTTGCCACAGATGTCTTAAATAAAGCATGTGCTTTACACATCAAAGTGAAAGTCAAGCATTGTTAAATTGTGTTACAATGTGGCTGTCTCTTTCCTGTAAAAAGATTGTATCCTGTGCTCAACACTGAGAGGGCCATAAAAAGTGTAAATTGTTCAAGATTGCCATATGTTAGGCCGAAGCTGAGGCTGAAATATGGTTTTGCACTTTGTTCCTAAAAAGGCAGTTTCACAAGGGGGTGTATGGCTATGACCTGAGAAAAATGGACACCTAATCGGAGAACTCTGCTGTGCTGAGGGACATAAACAGCCCGCTCTGCTGATACACCGCCTCCAAGGACACTTTAAACAGTGCCCAACATATTGGAAGGTGTGGTGCTTTCAGTGCCCCAGTTTTGGTGAAAAAACATCAAGAGAAATATCTCTTATAACCAAGTGCTGCAGACGCTGTCTCACAATGCCTGACCCTAAAATGGCAGACACCAGGACTCCACATGGATGAATCTCTACTCAACTACCCCAGCGTCGCTATGATCATCCTAACCCTAGAGGTGAGCACTTAGTGGCACTAATCCACAATGGTCTATAAGGGTAGGAACTTATATACAAAACCTCTGACCAGAGCAAATATGGTACGGGTCCTCCCTTCCTATGCCTGACTCTAAGATGGCCACCTCCATTTAATACAGTTCTCTCTAAAGTATGCTCCAGAACTTTCTTACTTCTAAACTACATACATTGTGATCCTGAATTTCTCCACCTCAACGGCAATCCAAATTGCAGACAGGAGGGGGCTGAATATAATCCCTTACACTCCAAAGTGCTGTACCTTGCTGTTCAACAATCTGCATTGCAGCACCATATAAAATTATTTAAGTGTTACTAACCCAGAAAGGATACCGACTACTGAACCTCACTATACCTCCCAATATTCAGTGCCTCCATCAAACATCTCAAGGGCAACCAAAATACCACTAGGTGAACCCAAGGTGACGTATATAGTAAGGTCCGCTCTCAAAATGGCAGACTCCAAACTGCAAAGTACCTGTATGTGAGGGCACCCCTGCACTAGCAGAGGTGCCCCCATGTCGTCCACAACCATTTTCCTGGACTTTGTGAGTGCAGGGACGCCATTTTACGTGTACACTGGACATAGGTATTAACCTATGTCCTGCTTCACAATGGTAACTCCGAATATGGCCATGTAAGTTGTCTAACACCTGGTAATTGTACCACAATACTGATTCTAGTATTGGTTGTACAATCCCATGCACTCTGGGGGCTCCACAGTGGACCCCCCAGTACTGCCATACCAGCCTTCTGAGGTTTTCCAGGCAGCCCCAGCTGCTGGCACCTCACAGACAGGTTTCTGCCCTCCTGTTGCTTGAGCAGCTTCAGCCTAGGAAGGTAGAACAAAGCATTTCCTTTGGGAGAAATAGGTGTTTTAGGCATGGGAGGGGTAGCCTCCCAGAGCCTCTGGAAATGCTCCTTGCATAATCCAGTCTACACCAGTTCAGGGATCCCCATTCCCTGCTCTGGCGCGAAACTTGACAAAGGAAAAGGGAGTGACCACTCCCCTGTCCATCACCACCCCAGGGGTGGTGCCCAGAGCTCCTCCAGAGTGTACCTTGGTTTTGCCATCTTGGATTCCAAGGAGGTGGGGCACTCTAGGAGCATCTGAGTGGCCAGTAACAGCAGGTGATGTCAGAGCCCTCCCCTGATAGGTGCTTACTGTGTAACCAGCCAATCCCCCTTTCAGTGCTATTTAGGGTCTCTCTCCTGCATGTTTCCTCAGATTCGGATTGCAAGACTTCAGCATGAATCCTCTGCATCCTTTACTTCATCTTCTACCGACAGAACTGCAGCTGAGCCCCCCAGGAATTCTACAAACTGCAACAAAAAAGCAAAGACAACTTCATTGTAGCTTCAGCTCCTGCCAGCAACTGCAATTGTTTCCAGGTCGTGATTCCTCCGAGGACTGCCTGTCTTCAGCCTACACCAAAGGAATCGCCTGTGGAGTGACCGAGTCACTTCCCTGCTTCAGTAGGCACCTCTCTGCAGCGATGACCGGTGGGGTGGGTCTCCTCACCTGACAACTAGCGTTGCCAAGGCTTGTGTGCGACCGTCCAAGAAGTTCCTCATGAACAGCACTACTTAGGCCCCCAGCACTACATCCTGCAACACACAGTTTCCCGACTGGTTCTCTGGCAGCGTGGGATCACTTTGTGTCGTGCTGCGTGGGCCTCCATTTGCACCTTCTTTGTACCAATGCTGTGGCACTCCTGTGCGTGCTGCCTGGTCTTCTGAGGGCTCTCTGAGTTGCTGAGAGGCCCCTCTGTCTCCCCCTCCTGGGTAGAGGCCACCAGGTCCAATTGTGCCATTTCCCACTAACTGTGAGTCTTGCGTGTGCCAAGGCTTGTTGGTGGAATCTAGCGACGCAAACCAGACTGCAATCATCCATCCGGCATGGGACTTCTTCTGCACCAACCAGGAACCTGAATCTGTCTTCTTGGGTGCATAACTGACTTCCTTCTCACCAGTAGTTCTTCTTTCACACCTTCTTCCGGGTTAGCCGGGGCTCCTTGTCTCCCTGAACTCTTTAGTGCTTCTTGGACTTGATCCACTTCTTCAGGTCCAGGAATCCATCCTTAGTGTCTTACAGTCTCTTCTGTTTTTTTGCATGATCTTCTATCACGACTTCTTGTTTTCCTGGACTCTGGGGTGGGTTCTAGTACTTACCTTTTGGTGTTTTCTTACACTCCCAGTGCCCTTCTACACACTACGCTTGCCTAGGTGGGAAACAGACTTTCGCATTCCACTATTTTAGTATATGGTTTGTGTTCCCCCTAGGCTCATTGGAACCTATTATGATTTTCACTATTTGCACTGTTCTATTTTCTGTTTTACAGCAATTTCTGCATTCTAATGTAGGTACTGTGTATATTACTTACTTCATAAGGGAATATAGTCTCTAAGGCATTTTTGGCATTGTGTCACTAAAAATAAAGTTTTTTTTTTTTTAACACCAAGTATATTCTTTCATGTGTGCGAGTACTGTGTGACTACAGTGGTACTGCAAGAGCTGTCCATGTCTCCTAGATAAGCCTTGGCTGCTCAGCTACAGCTACCCCTAGACAGCCTGGCTTCTAGACACTGACTACATTTAATTAAAAAGAGATAACTGGACCTGGTATAAGGAGTAAGTAAGTACCTTTGGTACCCACTACAAACCAGGCCAGCCTCCAACAAATCACCACTGTGAGACTGGCTTGACTGAACGGCACATCAACAAACTCAAAGAGAGAAATAGAAAGGGCAACTTGTGCATTTTTGGACTTCCTGAAGGTAGTGAAAACCAACCTCCTTCCTGCACAACCTTCACTAAAAAAATGGATGCCCTTTGTACTCAATATAAACTTAGACAATGACTTTGAAATAACCCGAGCGTACAGAGTGCCCGTACATAAAACTGCAACAGAATAAAGTGGTCAGCAACCTACAAAACCTTAACTAAACTAACTAGCACCTACTAATAGCCTAACAATAAACCCAACATCCTACTGTTGACCTTAACCAATGGTAAGATTTCTCTTCTCTTCTCTTCGTCAATGACTCGTACTGTATCTCTATAACAACCTTCAACCTGCTATATCAGATGTTTTATAATTGCCTTCAACCTGATGATGGATTTATTGCAATGTTTCATCTTCTCACTTTCAACATAATTTAGATTTATCAAATCTCATATTGACATGAATTAATATTGATACCAGCCTCACACTGATAATATCATACAAATCTAGTGCCATCCAAAGGGGACTTAGCTGTTGTCCAATTGTTATCGAAACAGCGTTTTAACCCACAGGTTGGACAATACAAAAAAATCACTAATGTTTGCCCGCACCACCTGCAATACAGTAACCTGGGGTCACTTGACCAGCTCACTTCGATATCTGTTTAATCTATGTTGAAAAATGCTGGCACTAGGTAAACATTATGCTGGTACTAGGTTGATAATATGTTGGTTCTAGGTAGACACCTTATTGATAACTTGTTAAAACTCTGCTGGCTCTACGTTGACACTATGTTGATATTATGTTAGCTCTATAATGATGGTAAGTGGAGAATTTACTGCAAACAGTACATTGTACTCCATAATTCTGAAATACTTTAGGTACATTGTACTCCATAATTATGAAATACATTGGGTACCATTTTTCACAGCCCTAACTGTTGACATGAAGTAGTGTCACCAACTAGCACCCGTCCAACATACTGCCACCTCACTCACTTCAAATATTACACTTTCCATGTATACTACAGCTACTAAACCTGCAAATACATTAATATAAAGAACAGAATACACATTATTATCCACTCCCACTAAATGACAACTAACTCACGCCAGGCACTCCAGCCACCATATAATATAGGTAAACATACCGTACCTAGACACTGCCATGACTCTTAATACACACCCGATTCTATACAGGGCCTGGCAAGCCTGCACTCCGGACATAGGCTTGACCACTCATGGCCTCCATCGCCTGTCCTCAATTAGATTTTGTTGGATACCTCTCCATGGTATCTAGATTCTCATCTCAAATATTTAATCAATCACTATACTATAATTTTCTTCTCCATTTTCTTTTTACCTTTCATATATTTCCTCCTATCCTGTACTGTTCTACACTACTATTTCCTTTCCCTCCTCCCTAGCCCTTCCCCCTCACCTAATCCGTTTCCCCTCACACCCAAGCCATCCCTTTAAACCCACCTGCACCGCCCCCCCACCCCCCAATCCTCACCTCACGGGCAAACAATAACTGGCATTTAGCTGGTTATATGGATGAAAAGACTCACCTCGCACAAAAATGCAGAACAAAATATACTGTCCCTTAATGTCAAGGGTCTGAATCGCCAAATCAAACAGAAAATCCTAAACTATACACACAACCTTAAGGGGGATCTCATTCTCCTTCAAAAGAACCTTAACAAAATATTACCATACCCTCTACTCCAAAAGTACTAACAAATCTTATGACATTTGCTTAAACTACCTCAACAAAATAAATGTAATTAAGACTGATGAATCAACAAAAGAATCACTAGAACAACCGATTTCTCGTAAAGAAATCGTGAATGCGATCAAAGCAATGAAAGACAGGAAGACTCCGGGCCCAGGTAGCTTCCTGGCGTCATTCTGTCATTCTATCAAACTTGTGGTAGGTCCCTAATCACTCCCTTAAAAGACTTATTCGCCGACTTCTCGTCCACTGGCTCCGGTGAAGGCTCCGCTACGGAGGCATCCATAATTGTTATACCTAAAGAAGGGAAAGATACATGCAATCACAAGAACTACCACCACTATCCCTCATTAACACAGACTGCAAAATATACGCAAAGATCCTAGCCCTCAGAACAGAGCCCATTCTCAAAAACATAATAAATCCCTCTCAATCAGGATTTATCAAAAGAAGATTCAGCGTGGACATTAGACTTTTTAGCCATGAGATTGAAATAGGCAAACTCCTGCACCAACCAACATGTTCGATAGCACTAGATGCAGAGAAGACCTTTGATAAGGTGTTGTGGACCTTCCGTCAAGCCTCACTCACCTCCTTCAACTTTGGCCCTGCTCTCTCAAAAATCATCCTTGTTCTATACAAAGAGCCAAAAGCATGAATGGAAAATTGTCCAATCTCTTATCTCCAAAAAGGAACCAGACAAGGATGCCCTCTCTCTTTCCCCTATTTCTACTAACGCTAGAAACTGTACTTACATTGATCAGAGAAAATCCATTCATCCCAGATATCTCTTTCTCATCAGGCCCACAAAAACTAGCCCCCTAATTGATGACATTCACCTTTCTACCACCTAGGCAGACTCAGCCTTGCCGCACATCATATCCAGCATCAACGACTACTCCAAGATGTCAGACAGAGGATTGTCCTCTCAATGTGTACTGCAACAGCTCACACATCAGCCCCAATGGACTCAAATGGGCCCCAGATAAGTTAAAATACCTGGGTATATGGTTCACTCATAAGCTTAAAGACTCCATCGATCTCAATGAGAAAAAGAAGCTAGATAACCTGGTTCATTACTTGGTGGGGATTAGAATCTATCAAGATGATGATTCCCCTCATTAACCTTTTAATCAGTATTTCCCCCATATAACCTCTCAGACACCTTTTTTTTTTTTACTAAAAGACACGTTACTTACTGAATTCCTCTAAGTCTTAAAACCCCAAAATTGCCCTAAAGAAACAGAGACTTCCTAAAAAAACACTTCAAAGGTCTCACCAGACTGGACATCTACCTGGAGTAACCTCACGTTCAACATAATAACCCCATCACTAGCACAAAGCAGATACCGGATTGCCAATGTGGCCAACAGGACTCCGGACAAACTTCATAAAATAGGCATCCGATCTCAGACACATGCTGGAGCTGTGAGAAGGAAACAGGAGACTTAAAACACATGCTAATAGAGTGCACCTCCACTAAAAAGCTCAGGCAGGACATCAGTAATACAATATCTCAAAATCTTCATACAAAACAGACTCCTGCTTTAGCCTCTATTACACTGGACATCCTCCCCACTGACATTAAGCAGGCATTAAACAAAGAGGGTTGTCTCCTATGGGACATTCTAGTCACATCTGGCCTTAAAGTAATCCTCAATGAATGGAAAGGCTCATCCAAACTATCCCCCACCAACACATGGTGGGAATGGGTCCAATTCACAAGAGCTGCCCGTATTTCACTAAACTTATACTTGAAGACAATGCCAATGAAGAATGGTAATCTCTGGTGCAAAGTAGACAGCTTTATGTCTCACTCGTCTATGTAACCATGATCATCTGATCACGGTCATTCATGCATTCACTCACTCTTCCACTCTTCCACCCTCCCCACCTCTCCCCACTCTCACTCCCCTTCCCATGTACTCCCTACTTTTCACCCCCTGTCACCTACTTCTTCTCTTGTCGCCGCTCTTTTACTCTGTCTCATTCACCTACAACTGAGGTACCTTAATCATTCACCACAACATCAAAAACTGCTCTGTCATACACTCTTACACTGATTAACCTCACTTCACCATTGCAAACTCATACACTTATCTCTACCCTCTACTTTTATAAATGTGGACCGGCTCCTCATGCTATATCCTAAATTACTATTCCCACTTCATCTGATGGTACCATACAATGTATTGTTTCTTTTCATTATGGTATTTAATTCTCCTAATGTATAAAATCACAATAACACACTCTTGAAATAAAAACAAGCTTTTGAAATGTAATAGATCTTGCATTTACTTGAGTTGGAGCTATTGGCATTGTAAATGCATAACTGGACTTTGTTTGCCACATTAATCGGTCAACCTTGCCGCACATTTTGGTCCTTTCTGTCACATAATTCCAGTGGCCCTGCATATAATTAAAGGGTTAGTAGGCCTACTGGAATATTTTTGAAACAAGGCCCTTAAAACACAAACTACTCCCAGGTGCAAAACATAGTTACTAGGCAGTGGTAGAGGCGACATTGCCTGCAGGGCAATTAATAAATAATTGTACCCTTAGAACGTGTGCTAAGATGCCAGGTGATCAAAAGAAGGGCCATGATAACAATCCCTAATATAGCCTGCTTTTACAGTCATAGCTGAAGGGCAAGCTTAGCAATTTACATTATGTATTTGCCTACCTAAATTACTTACAACTTATGTTTTCGTATTTAGACCTCAAATGTGTGTTATCGACCTCACAATCCAAAGCAGTGAAAGTTTGAGGCACCACATGAATCTACTTTAGAAACAAAAAGTATGCACTGACAATTAGGGAAGCAATCACTCCTGCTATGCAACAATAAGGAAATTGAGAAAGTCATAATCGATAATGATTATAACTGGAATTCGTCACGTTATGGTTTATGATTCTGTACTGTTAGCACACATAATATAAACAAAAGTTTAGAACTTGTTGTTTGCACTATAATACACATATCGTTCCATTCTTGTTTGGAATTAGTAGACTTTAGAGATTTAAGCTTGGATGGTACGTTAAAAAAGCATAGATTAAAAATATGTGTATGTAATTTGATAATGCCATTCATTTGTATCCCTGTGTTTGTCTGTATCTACCACCATCTGCCTTTAGTTAAATCACGCAAAAAACATTCTGAAAACATGCCTTGGGCATATGAAAGACCTACACTATGCCTTAGATTCTTAAACTACTGGTGCAGAAGGGTCCCTTACTACTTGGGCCTTCATAGCAAAGCAAGGAAATCTGAGGAGGGCAGGCTTTGTTTACAGTTATGCAGCATGGAGCTTCTAAAATATGCAACGTACTTAGCTTTAAAGTTTACAAAAATGTAGGGATGCAACTATGCAAAGTACAAGACCGCAGGAAAAACTGTCAGAAATCAACTAGGCAGTCAATCAACTCCAGAAATAAATGCAAATTGCACTGCACACAAAACAATCTTCTTTGGCAATATTTTTGCATATAGTCACGCCACTAATACATTAGTATTATAAACTCCGTCACTTTTGGGTCTGAAAAGATACTGCATTCCCTCTCACCCAAGTGAGGTTCATCCTCACCTCTGCTGTTCAGGCTTCTCCTTTGGTAGCATTTTCTGAGTTGGACATCATAAAGTAAGGAACACATCTGCTGTCTACTTTTGACTCCACCTAGCTGCTTTTCCATTCAGATGATGGAGATCTCAGTAGAGCGTTTCTCACTCTCCCGCCCAGTCACATTAATGCGCCTGCACACCGCATTTGAAAGAGAAGAACAATAGCACAGAATAGTTTGCTTAACGGGCAAGCTAGTGTTAAGAAAACACAGACTTCTGGATATAGCCATGCACTTTCTTTCTAGTGTTCTCATTAGTTAGAGGAGTTCAGTTACACTGTGAACTCCGTTGCTGGTGAATGCTAACTATTTGGGTGTGGTGCTCTTATTACTTTAGCAAACTGTTTACTGTTCTGAATCAAGCTTAGCATTGCTTGGATTACTGCACTGTAGTGACAATTGCAGGGCTTGGGTGCCGAACAAGTTTGCGCTGTATGAAACGTGTAAGCTTCATGTCTACCATTAGAATGATGCGAAGGAAAGAGACAAAATAAAAGAAGTAGTTCCCCACTGTAAAAATTATCGACAATCATGTATTTATCCAGGTAACAGGGTCAGTCCCCAAGGCGGTAACAAAACCGCCCCAAAGCAGGACAAACGTAATGCATTTACCAACAACATCTATGGATTCTTCAAAGGCAAGCCCAAGAACCAATTAAAGTGATGAGTGTGAGGTGGGTGTGGTTAAACTCCACAGATAGATCACAGGTCAGAAAACAGCGCCTACGCGCTGCTACGCTCAATCTAAAAAGGCAGCTTCACAAATTAAATGAACTTGTCACAGAGGAATTTTGCAAAAAACATGTTAAATATGAAAAAGTCTGCAAAAATTCCAAAAATGTAATTTATTGACATGCAGAACTGTTTTATCTTAGTACATCAGACAAAATCAGTGTAGTCAGCAAGTGCCCCCCTGAACTTTGCATGTGGCCGCCCCCACACAAACCCTTCCTCCCCCAACCCTGTTGAAAAGGGACAATCATTTATTTACAAGTTTATCCAAGTGAAAGAAAGCAACAAGAGTAACCTGCATATTTACATTTCAGATCACCTTCATTTTAAAGACCTTTTACAAAAAAGGTGTTCAATGTGAAAAAGTCTCTGCAAAAAATCCAAAATGTATTTAATTTACATGCAGAACTGTTTCATCTTAACCATACTAGTACATCAGACTAAATCGGTGCAAGTTTTTTTTTTGTAAGTACTAGTTTTCAATCATGATTTTAGAAACGTTCATGCTTCCACCCACCCTGACAATGCCAATAGTGAACTTCATGCCCCACAAATGAAAGGCAAATGTTTTGAGCAGCTATAGAATAAGATACCTTTTGAGATGGTTATGTCTAAAATAAAATTAAAAAAGGGCACAAGCAGGCTCCATGAATAAAGTATACTGCACTCCTCTTTCCTGTAAACACTCTCACTTTAAAGTCAGCTGAAAGCAAAATTAACACCAGGCTCCTTCGAACACGCAGCTTGACATTTGACCTTGGTCTTTGAATGCCCATCAAATGTGGCAAGATAAAAACAAGATTTACAGGCCAGTTTGTTACAGCAAAACAGGTTTGTGGGAGAATACTATAAACACTGGCTTGGCAAGGGGAGGTACGAACTCAAGCTGGCGAGCCCTATGCAAATAAAGACAGCAAATATAAAGCCAGAAAACGTGAGTTGCAAACCACAAAGCCAATGGCAAGCAATAGGCAGAATGCATTTCCAGATCAACTTTCTGAAACTCCCCAAGATGTCTTGCACATACCACACAGCTGCACTGTCTGGTAGGTTGTGACAGACCTAAAAGATGTCCATTAGTTTCAGGGAATGAAGGAATCTGATTTATCACAGAAGAGTCTGCACCAGAGGTATGGACTGTCCCTACATACGACCAAAAGATTTCAGAATGTTTTAATTTTTTTTAACTTACACCATTCAACCAATGCTCTCTCCTTCAGAACGTAGGCCGGCAAGGAGTGGGGGATGCTTTGCCTACAGCACTCAGTGTCACTATTGTATTTAGCACCAGACATACAGCACTCAAAGCAATTATGAGACAATATTTTATGAGCAGCAGAGAGAAGTTGGGAAGATAAGTGGTAATCATTATAATTTCAGTCAGGGTGAGAGGAGGACAGAAAATAGGCCCGGGAAACAAAATGAAAGTGGCCCACATTAGTGAATCACAGTGGCTCAAATTTGCAAATTGGGGCGGTTTTAAACTGGTAAGGACATGCTATAGAGGCATTTTGCAAGGTATGGAAGACTGCATGAATTTGTGCTTGCTGCAGTGAACGTTTGCGGTATTACTAGGGAAATCCACAGTAAAACTGGCCCACCAGACCATAAAACAGGCCCACAAGCAGCCCCAAAAAAAACATTACTGAATGAGGCTTTTATTATTGCCTCGGAATTCAGGAACTGGGCCTTGCTTAGTCACATATTTGTATTCTTTCTGAGGAACGTGCAAATAAATAAGATTACAAAATGAATAAACCCACGGGTAAAATCCACATTACATTTCTCCGCAGTGATTGGTAAATATTCAGACCCAAGAAATTGTACTGCAAAGGTCTGTGGCAGTAATTCTAATATATTCTATAGCTTTTTAAGGTGTGGTTTCTCCCTGCAGCCTTGGGCTGGTCACATCCGACTCATCTTTTATAATGCTGACTTGCAAAGAGAATGTGAAAGAGATGCGTTTACACACTTTCCCGGAAAGGTGAAGATACAGTTAGGAACAGACTCAAGGAAAAACCACAAATCCCCTGCATAAAATGTACTCCTCTGTGGTGGAAAATGAATAGATTTTAGATGATCCCCTAAAAAGCCACAGCAACGAGAGAAATGAGCTGCAATTCTTGAAGTGAGAACTCAGATTTCTGGATAAATACTCCACTACCTTCTCGACCCACCAGCTGGAAAGGAAGGAGACAGGGCAACCGAGTATCTCGGCCTTCCTACAGCCATATTGGTACCCAATGGTGGCCTTCCAGTCTCACATTCAGAGAGTGCGACCCGACTAAGGAACATAAACGAAACTGTTATGATAAATAGAGTCATTAAAGCACAAACATGTGCTGAATAATTACATTGTCATTAAATGTTTTAGTAATGGGGAAAAAAGTCCTTATTGTTGGTGCCACAAGGCCTGGGGAGCACGGCGTTCACGTTGACGTGTGTGTATTACTTTAGGAAGTGTGCTGCAAGCTGCACTCTTGCCAAGCTCTGGTGGCGTTCTAGTCTAGACCAGGTGACTTAATGCTCTCACCCACAAGCCACTGCTGCATGCAGGCCAACTCATTCATAGCAGAAGGGAACTATGTACATATTTATCTAGACAAGGTGTTCCCTGAAAGATGGTTGAGCCCAAACCGTGTTTATAGGGACCAGGATGCAACCCGATGATGAAGTATGCCACTAAGAGTGGGTGAGGGTCTTTTATAGAACCTAAATAGGTTTTCAGTGGATTAACGTCCATTATTTCTTCCTCAGTTCCAATAAATAACTTTATTACATACAGGTTGTAGAATGACTTGTTTTGATAAGGGGTTCTCTAGCATACAGCATTTGGGTCCCCACTGTAGCTTGAGTACCCTTTATAAGCACTACCTGATCTATTAGATAGAGAGCTCAATGGGGTAAATAAGGGTAAATAAGTAATTTTCTGTGAGTGGAAGTTTCAGAACTTGTTGAATGGTTTTCCCTGAAGTGCATTCAAGATCTGCTGTCAGTCTTCCACACCGCCCTTTCACGCTTGATGGGTAAGATACATTAGCAGCCACAATAAGCACAGGAAGGACAGAAAGAAGAGTTAGGCACAAGGCGGACACTACATTTCTGTCACAGACAAACATGAATGGTAAGTAGGTCAGAGGACTGGGAATGAGCAAAACTGGAATGCATGAATGGATAGTGGATGGGAGCTGAACACTCAATAGAAACATAACCACAAGGGCAGTGCTTAATTTGTGCTTGTTGTTTCCAGTGCTGAGCACCGGCACTTATATTTGAAGGCCGGGGCTTATTCTTATGCCTCAAGCATTTGCTGCGAGCAAAAGCCACATATAGGAAAGACGGATGAAGGGAAAAACGAAAAAGCGTCACAAAGGGAGAAAGTAAAAAGCTGCAAGAGTGAGCTGAAGGGGCAGGGTGTGGCTTTATATGGATTGAAGAGGCCCGAGATGGCTTCAGGATTACGCCGCCTCAGTATTCCATGTTCACACATTTAATTACAGCAGCTGCATGTTTGAGAGGAGGTCTTTGGGCACCGCCTCCTTTGTATTTACAAATTAAGCACTGCACAAGGGGCAACATCTGTATAGAGGGGTGTGAAACAACGAGCACATGTGGTATCCCCTGTACTAACTATAAAAATGTGAGAATAGCATGGTAGCCAAGAGTGAAATCTGCAACAATGAAACCGCAAGTGCTGAACTAGCTCTTGAGCTAACAACTACATTCCTTTCTGAAGTTGCCTGGAAAAAAAGGACTTCGAGGAACACATCACACAGCTTCAAATACACGTGGACTTCTTATGCTCTTAACTGAGAAGGTACCAAATGCAGAAACTTAATACAGAAGATCAGCAGAAACCTAAACTAACACAAATTTAGGACATGAGAATACAAATTCTTCTAAGCCTTATTTGCACAGACACCATATTTTATCAAACAGATGACATTTGAAATTTCAGTGTTCTAAAGTAAATGTTAGTTGTTTTATTTTTGGTTTGGGGAAGTCAGAAAATGGTGTCTTTGTTTATTGGGCTGCAGAGTATCTTTACATCCACACCTGTAACAAATCAGCAAGGGTAGTTTGTGATGTCGATGTTGCTTTACCATGCATAAGCATAAGGACTCGCAGAACATTGCTGCTAATTCTAATTTTTAGGTGAGCCTGCAATGACGCATGCTGCAAGCACTCTCGCCCGCCCATTACTTGTCATTTGTTGGCTTTGGTGTCACTTTTTGTTACTGCCTCCTAATTGGCCAAGCACAGATTGATTCCACTTAACTAATGCCCATCTGCTTCTCAAGATGTGATTGAGGTACTGTTTTTTTCTTCCCCTTCCCTTGCGCGTTGTCTTCTTTCCCCTCCCACTCATCACATCTCTGCGTTGGTGCACCAGGCAGGCGCGTCAGGGCCAGGAGTTTCAGCTACTATTAGTGCACCAGTGGCTCGAGGGGCCCAGTGCACCACATGGTGGCTGTCTTCTATTGCCTAACAAGGGTGCATGAAAACTCTTGTTGGTTGTTCACATTACTGCCCATGAGCACTGGCTATGAAAGGACCTACAACATACTATTATGCACAAGTAGCATGGCCACCGACTGCCTCTGTCAGAAATCTCCCAACTTCCTTTCGAGGACACTATGCTTACCAAGTTAGCAGAAACTGACTTCACCACTTTAGTTTGATAATAACTCAACTGCATGGGAGTTGCAGGCCTGGTCTCTTCTGACCCAAATAAGCACTCTCACTCCAGGCTCCATTTTGTCAGTGGTAGGCTTTACCGTAATTCTCCAATAGTGAGAAGCTTGGAATGCGAAAGGTGTGGTACCATGTATATTTTTGGCCAACGTTAGCGGCCCCCAGTCTGGCACGGCCTGAATGGGGACGATGATGGACAGTAGAATATCCAGCCCGCTTCCTGCTGCTGATGAAAACTCCTGTCTGCTGATGCCATTTTGTATGTTAACAACCAACTCTGTGTGTGTTAAAAATACCTGGCTGTGAAGAAAAGGGCAAAGACAGCAGTCTCAATGTGTTGCGTGCGCTGGAGGATATTTCACTCCAGGTTTAAGCACTTTTGCAGGCACCACCTCACTTGCTTCATATTCTCTAAAAATGAATAACACTGAAAAGGGTATAAACCATGAACAAAAGTGACAAATACCTTTAAGTAAGCCAGCCACAAGTTTGTATACACAGCAAAAGCGCCTAATCGGGAGTAGCAAGTGCTATATAAACAGAATTGCAATACAATACATACACCACACTCTTATCTCCCACAATGAAGAAAATACATATGGGCCAGCAACTCCAATTGTAAGGATTTTGTGATCCATAGGCAAAAATATATTTAGTTGATGGAGCGCTCCCTTTTCCCCTAGCATCTGAGCAAAGCCTTTTTTGTGGACTTTTGCTGCCAGTTGGCATCTTTATGTGATCATTTGCGGGGGAGCCTTCGGGTAGTTGCTTACAGTGGCCTTATACTACATGCACCGGAATATCGCGTTTGTGAGAGTGGTGATCGATTAAGAAAAGAAATTCCATGATGCACTTGACTCTCAAATGGCTCTAACAAGTGGGTCACTGCCAATGACTTCAGACATGCATCAGTTTTAGTAAGGAAAGAGTGGGTCAAGGGGGCCTTTTCCTGCCATCACGTTGCATGCATGTATGCATGCAGAGGCACAGGCAACAAAAGCGTAAGGTAACACTTACTATGTCGCTCCACCAAGAAGTTGTAGGATGTGACAGCCACAGCATTGAGGCACCCTCAAGTTGTAATGCTTGGAGCTGCAATGCAATTATGGCCGCCTCAAAAATTCTGTGCAGGGCAAAGTATCATACAGGACACAAAACACTTGATTTTAAAATAACTCAAAATGACTCTGGTATTCCACAAAATAGCCAAGCACTGTAACCACTGGCTTTTTGTCCCTTCTCTCCATTTCAGCCACCCCACGTGACTTTATTACATGAGTACATCAGTGAACCCTTGGCTGGTGGTAGCTGTATCGATATAACAGATGCTGCAGTTCTGTCTCTCAAAAAAGACGAGCTGCACAGACCAGCACATCCAGGTGTGCACTCCCGGCTACAATAAGACGGAGCTGCCGGGCACATGAACAGGTCATTCAGAAAAACAACAAACACAATTATATGTACTCCTGTTTGTTCACTTACACCATGTGTACACACACATATACAGAAATGCAACCTAAAATGATTGAGTCACCCCTTTACTACACAGATATATATAGTTGAATAAGCAACACACAAAGTCACATGACCATACCCTCAGATACGTTTATGTATGTAACACAGCTTAACAACCTATTATTTTACAAAAGGTATACAACTAAAACAATAATCATTACATACATTCACTACAGTAATGCTGATAACTCATGTGTGTTCTCCCACCCCTTTGATTCTGTTCCGCTTTCACTTTCCTTATGTTCTCGACTTGCTTTCATTGGATGACATCCTTTAAGGTCTTGCCTACACAGCGCATGTGCTATGCTTTGAGATATTATTTACTATAGTGGGCTTACAGCTATGCCTGTGCTGAACTTGCAGAATTTCACTTCGTGGAATTCCTCGGAGTTACATAAGAACTCTGCGAGATTTCGGAATCGGGCACATCGCGCTGCTCCAGCTTATTCTTAGCACCAGGAGCTTCTTTGGAGCAAATGGTACAACGTAGGCTGCCAGAGGTTGCTGCTTCTTTCTGCCGCTTGAGCAGATTTTCTACTTGAGCTGCAGTTTTCTCAGCATTAAAGGTTGAGACCTCCTGTGACAGCTCGCATTGAGAAATCTCACCAGGAAGCGTTCTAACGCCTCAAAATTGCACTACAGGACGCATATTTTCTCTAGCCAACTGAAAGATGGTGAGCCGCACACAAGAAAAAACTCTGCCACGTGGAGTTCAACTAGAACCCTGCACTCTAAGTAGAACACAGAGTGGGCAAAACTTCGCTGGCGGAGGCAAATGTTTCCCCTACCCCTACTTACAACCCGCCCACATTATACCATTAGTTGTTTTTGTTGTCACTTTCATTTACATTCTTTTGATTGCTTGGCTCCCGTAGGCTTCGCTTCCTTTCTTGTGTTAGAAGAATTAAATTGCCAGAAGAAAAGGATGGGACAGATTTCTTTAACAGTCCCAGGGATGTGGAATTCCTATCGCCCGACGCCCGGGACATCTTGTTTGGGGTCAAGGGCAACAAGTTTTTATGTTTACTTTGTCCTTGGGACAAGTAGGCCCAACCCCCTGCAACACAAACCCTTTGGCTGCCTGTTTACAGAGAGTGGAATTCTCTGCAGTTGAGGTAATGTGTTTCCAAAAGATAATGCTGTTCGAACTTGTATTTATGGTTCATTATTTGAAAGCCTTCATTATTAGGGTGAGTGCTGTAAATAAATGTTTTAAGGTCACACTTCACTACTGACATTGGTTCCAGTACAAAAAAAAAAACGTGTACACACATGTTTGAAAAGTTTAGGCTAAGAGGCTAGGTATAATGCTCCCAGAATGCTCTCTGATTATATGCAAATGAAGTGTCATTTAGTAAAATGTGTTGATGCATGCTAGTATTTCCCAAAAATATTTCTAATGGAAAATCAGTGTAACCATTTTCAACACGATTATGGGAAGCATGAAAATAAACAAACACTGACAAAGCCAACTGATCTGACATATTTTTATAAGTCTTTTAGTTTCATCAATGCAGGTCTTGTTTTGACATGGCTTTTGTAACACTTTATTGTTGTGGGAGCTACCAGGCCCTCAACATTGTAACAAACATTGGCAAAACCCCCCCAAAAAGTTTTTGAACTTTTAAAGCACACGTTGCCACCAGCGGCATAACAAAGGCCTCGCAGCCGCCCTCCAGGGGGCCCCTCCAGCACAGCACCTGCCCTGAGTGAGTCTGGAGAGGGGGCTCCTCCATGTTCTTTGCAAAGGGGCACCCTCCAGTTTCGTTATGTCACTGATTGCCACTGTAGTTCCTGACACTGAACAAAACTACTTTGTGTGGCAATATGCTCCTTGTGGAAGAGCAGAATGCGATCACTCACAGTAAAGCCAGCCGAAAGAGAGAGAAATAGAAGTTTAATAAAAAAAAAATTTCTTTGTTAACACCAGACCTAATTAGGGACCAAGACCCACATGTAGGTAGCTTTTTGCATGTCGCAAACAGCGACTTTCGCTGTTTGCGACATGCAAAAAGCACATTGCGATGCACAAACCCAGTTTTGCGATTCAGTAACCTGGTTACCGAATCACAAAACGGGTTTGCGACTCGCTATTAGTAAGGGGTGTTCCCTTCCTAATTGCAACTCGCAGTGCAATGTAGGATTGTTTTGTGACCGCGGGCGCAAACCAATCGCAGTTTGCACCCATTTCAAATGGGTGCTAACACTTTCGCAAAAGGGAAGGGATCCCCATGGGACCCCTTCCCCATTGTGAATGTCACTGTAAACATTTTTTCAGAGCAGGCAGTGGACCACTGCCTGCTCTGAAAAAATGAAACGAAAACGTTTAATTTTTCATTTTTGTTATGCATCTCGTTTTCCTTTAAGAAAAACGGGCTGCATTACAAAAACAAACACAAAAAACTGCTTTATTGAAAAGCAGCCACAGACATGGTGGTCTGCGGTCTCCAGCAGGCCACCATTCGCGAGGGGGTCGCAAATTGCGACCCACCTCATGATTATTCATGAGGTGGGCATTTGCGAAGCCCTTGCGAATCACAGATGGTGTCAAGGACACCATCCTACATTCGGATTTGCGACTCGCAATTTGCAGGTCACAAATCTGAACCTACCTACATGTGGCCCCAAATTCTTAAAGAAAGTCACAAAAGTGCACCCATGGTATATGTAGTACCCCTATAAAATATTTGTGAACTGTAGTTTAGCATTGGTAAATACGATGTGTATATTTGCTCATGTGAAAATCTATTGAGCATTTGCAAGTTCATTTTCCCTCCAGCCACTTTCTTCCCAACCCTGGAAGAAGTTCTAATTCTGCCATTGTCAGGAGTAAATGTCCAACCTTTCTTATTATGGGAAAATATTAGAGAGAAGCTGGTAAAAATCTTCAAAACATGCAGGTTAGTAGGTTTGCAGACTCAAAGGCATTCCAGCCCGGAAACTATTGCTTACTGCTTCCTCCAGCCCCAGTATGCAGATCTGCAGAAAGGTGGCAAAATAGGGAAATTGCTACAGTAGGGATTGAAACTCCAAGTATTCAAGCCCTACTATGGTAGTAGCCCTGGCATAATCAGAGAGGCTATTAATTGCTGCCATAATTTGTCGCCACACTACATGGCACCAAAGGGACAAGTAGATCTTTTTACAGGACAAGTAGATTTGAGAAGCAACCTGTCCCCTGGACAAGTAGATATTTTAATAAATTCCACACCCCTGAGTCCTGAGATAAACCACATTGAATAATTTCATATGCAATGTCACAGATTCATTAAAAATATCAGCAACCAGATACATCCAACATTACCCTATTTTTTATCTACTTCGGTGAACTTATGAAAATGATGCACAATATTTCGTACCAGGGGCAATGCGTGCTCATCTGGAAGTAAACAAAGAATCATACCTGTTGCTTCAAGTGCTTTGAAGCGGACTCTCCATTCTTCGGGTCATTCAAAGCCTCTTGTAGTGCCTTGTGTAACAGCATTCTATCCTCAAGTATAGGAACCAATCCTAATTCAAAAGTGCACACACATTTTAAATATTACCCATCCTACAAAATGAACGAGCAGTGCATCAATAACAGAACCCCATTGCACAGATTTGTAGTTATCGTTTTAAAACTACCAGGGTATAACTGTGATAAAACAGGACTCTCATTCAAATACTGTGGTGTGTATACATCCGAGGAATCCCAGTCCAAATGTCTTATTATTACACAGACTAGAGTGCTTCAAAACCTGCACAATTGTGTTAATGGGGCATGGTTTGCCAAAGCAGGGCTAAAAAATCATTAAAATGTTTCTAGACCTGCAGGTCAAGTAACTTAAATAATCTACTCGACCTAACTGTAATGCACTTGACCCGTAAACGGGTCTCAAATTATGTGATCCTAGGCACATAGCTTACAGAGTTGCCTTTTTCTTCATTCTCACATATGATTGCACCTTCAAATATATGAGCTCAGCATTTCTGCAGTACAAAAAAAACTCTTTTGTTTGATTAAGTACATTAACGTTTGATGCATGCATCACAAGAATCTAGCCCACATACCCATGACGTCTACCCCACATAACCTAGGACTTATTTTAGTTTACTAACAACATTGCTATCCGGTTAGGAATGTTTCTCAGTTTGTTTAAATACTCAATTTTAATAAATATATTACTAACCCATGGTGTGGTAACATATTGTCATCTACACACAGTAACTTTCCAAGAAATGTCTAAAAACCTCTCCACTAACTTGCAGCTTTACTGATAAAACTATAAAGTGTATTAACAATCTTTGAAAATTGGGTTTCAGGAAACATATCCTATTAAAATATTTGTTTCCATCACACAGAAATATAAAAAAGGGCTTTCACAACTACTGAAATATATTTTGAAATGTTTGCTCTGTTGACTTAGTCATTTGAATGTTGTGTGTGAGGAAAAACCGGACACCCTAGATCCTTTTATTTCACATAAGGCTCACCAGAGTGGATTTTTCAGCCCTGCAAACCATCACAAACTGAATACAGTGATGCTAATTCTATCTCTGTATGTGTCTACTATCATTGGAAGCCAAAATGCAGCTACTCATGGCAGTAGGAGAGAAAGGACGGATGACTCATACAACGTTCTCAAGTATACAAGAGAATTGTATACTAGATTAGGAGTAAATAGGAATAGATTCTGGTCCACAGTGCTTTAAACTTGCCAACATTTATTCCTCAAAGCGGCTCTTGGTTTCACTTTTTGGAATTTCAAGGGATCAATTATTTACCTGTGAACTGATCACCAAATCACTGCTGAAATTTGCCTTGCATGGGACTCGAACAATCTACATGTCCACAAAACGTGACGCATCAGTGCTATATACTGAAATACCTAATCAGATATGCCAACAACATTCATCTCTTTTTTAATTAATTGCCAAATTTCAAAGCTGGATTTAGAAAAGTGTTAACAACCCTGAAGGTACTCTATGCCGTTTAACAAATTAACTACTAAGAAATAATATGCCTTCTTATTTTGCTTAGACTTTCTTCAGCATTTGAAATTGTTGATCAACCTACTCTGTTGAAACTGTTAGAATGCAAAATGGGGCTTCACAACCAGGGTCTGAATTGGTTCTTTTCCCTACACTCTCAAAACTAACTGCTGGAAGTCAGGAACCAAACATCATTGTCTGCACCAATTATCTCTAGTATCCCCTACGGTTCTCTAGCAGCACCAGCATTATTCAATCTAGAAGGTGCCTTCATAATATTGTTGGAATTTAATTTCTCTGCACATGTATATGCTGACAGCATGCTATTATATCTTAAAACCTTTTGCTTCCATAAAATCACAGCCCTATGATCTTGTGAAGAAACTTAAGCAATGGATGTCAGTTTTCTCCTTTTAAATCCTCCCAAAACAGAATTCATATTTATTACTCTTAAGTACAAAAACATATTTCACAATGCACTTCTGGATGAACTCTAATGGTAGTATTTCCACCCACCTGTAAGCACATCTCTGGATTGTATTACTGACAATAACATTTTTTGCCCCAGTTATTTATTGATGTATTAGAGTACATACGACAGTAGCAAGTTGACATAATAGATAAAAACATGCAATAGGAAAATCCTACATGATAAGGCAATCAATACCCCTCACGTTTAGTATGCAATAAACAACATTCTGAGAACAGCTTTAGAGTAATTAGGATGTTCCTCTCAAATCCCTTGTCTAAATATAGAACATCTAGTCCAGTCACACAGAGGTGGGGGGAGGGAGAAAGGTTGCCAAGGGGGAACATTGCTCCAATCAAAAACAACTGCCTTGATGTTTCCAAATTGGTAATAGGTGGAACCAAATACCAATCCCCTAGTGCTTCGTTTGTGTTTCCATGGTACTCTGGCAACCAATGGCATTAAATGAATCTTTCACTAACGCCACAAACACGTTTATGGAACTAAGAACGCAACAGGTAACCTCCTCTTCAGGAAAAAGATGAAACACATCCTTTCATCCTTTATCTCAACTAAACGTGTATTATTTTCTACGGCAACGTCATTTTAATCTGTTATTGCAACCCTTTCCGTTTGAGAAGCCCTACAGTGCATCTCTCATTTCAGCGTTTATTGTTACAACATTCTAACACCTTTCAGAAAAGATTTCATCTCATTAGTAACTGGATAACAACAAATTAAAGCTAAAAGCAACTGAAAGATGACCAGCCAATGTTTGCAAAAGGCCTTACACTGCGCAGGAACATGTAGCTTTTTATTAACTTTTAAGTTATTTTTTGATCTATTGGGGTTTGTAAAAAATTAAGTGCCCGATATCGATTTGGTAGTAGTGGCAAATCCTTTCATTTCTGGAGGAGGTGCTAAATCCAGATAAGAGTCTAACAGAAACACTTTTCCACACCACGGAGGACAGGATGGTGGTGGAAATTCCCATCTGTGGATTTTCCCCTGGGATGCACTCTTTCTCCTGAACCTGGAAGATGTTTTATTAATATCCAAATCTCATTCATATTTTATAAAATAATTTTGTTTATAAAACTTTTAATTTATTTTTACAATTTTAACTTTCAAGCACACCTTTTCACAACATTTGGTTCATGGCATCATTCTCAGCAACCTTTAAATATAATTTTCGTATTATTAGCAATACCATACTGCATCTCTTATCTGCTAGATAATACAGAGAAAGCCATATCAGTATCGGAGTTGAGTATGTTAGTATAACTTTAAAACCATGTAACAACAAACATTTTGCCAATGCTTAAGGAAATTGCCCCTTTTGTGTGGTCCCTCCCATCTTGTGCTAGATTTTATTGCTGGTTCTTGAACTTTGTGCACTGGGACACTGTGGGGCAGTACCCAGTGCTCTGATCCCTACAAACATGTTGAAAGTGGTTACGCTCTTCATCTGCATTTTAAATGTCACTAGTGGACTGCAGCACATACTGCGCCACCAACAAAGAAACAATGCAAAGTGTGCCTCCAGGCCTGCCCCTCCACACTGAGCGTGCAGTTTTAAAAATGCCAACCCAACCTGCCAAAATAAACCTCTAAACCGTCCTTTTTAATGCTTATAAGTCGCCCCTAAAATCGTCCCTAAATGGTCATAGGGTAAGGTCCTGGGTATTTAAAAAGCAGGAGATATATATAATTGTATGTTTTACATGTCCTGCCACTGACATCCACAGAAGTCGTTCTCCCATTTGAAAGCCTCATAGAGCCTTGTTCGGTTACAGCTTGCAGCCATGCACCCCTGGAGGAATTCGAGCTCACCGGGCAAAAGTGCCAAAAGTATCAGCCCCGCGAAGGACCTTCCTTGGTTGCATATTTTGAATTTCTCTGACAAACAGTGCTAATATCTGGGTCCTCATGCAGCACTATGAATGGCATTTTTTGGCCTTTGCTGGCTTTCTGCTTTATTTAGGATCTGCTCTCCGCTTTATACAGGATCACACCACTGACCAATTCTGATGCTCTCTTTTAAACCTTTTCATATCTTCTCACCTGAGAGATATTGCCTATAGCTAGGCCAAGTACCTACAATTGTCCAGAAGAAGACCCTTCTTAATTTTAATTTACAGCGTAGAAACATTGACTTTATATCAACCACGTTTGTTTATTGGAAGGCCCACCAGAATTGTGCGATCATGTGATGTTATATTCCTGTATACACAATTTATGTCCTGTTGGTTGATTATTCTGCTTCCTTTTAACTCTGTGTGCAGTGATCTCTATACATATTCATGCACATCAGCTCACTTGATCACCTTTGCATGTCACTGTCACATGCAGTACCTTGATTTATGTTGAAATTGTATTATAATGAGTCCTGAATATGATAAAGCCAAACATTACATCTTGAAATTCAATATTTTTCCAAATGATTACCTTTAGAACAGTGAACATTATAATCTCTATAGACTGCTAGCAGTTCAGTTCACTTGTCAGCCACTGGTAACTTATGTGAGCTGCTTTGTTATTTGTCTTGCGGAGCTTCCCCCATCCCAATTGCCCATTTGTCCACGTGCTATGCTAGGGTCCCTCAGACAACCTCCAGTACACAGCTATAGCATGTGTTGCTACCACTAGTCCTAGGTCTATTGATTTGTTATCTATTTTCTATTTCTTTGGTTGGTGGTACAGGCCTAGTATGCATACCTCCATTACATCTAAATGTGTTCTGTATGTTAGGCGCTCTAGATCAGTTGTCAGCTTCCACCAATGGCCAGCTATAGTCGTACAAGACTAGACCATGTGTACAAAGTCTGCATCTATCAGCGAGAAGTGAGGGCAATCAAATTTAGCATGTGTGGAATCAAATATGTGGTAGAGGGTAGTTCTGGTGTGTAAATCTGAATCTGGAGTTTCTGGGCACCTGATGGGGGTACCTTGGGACCAAAGTCCATTCCTTAACCAGCAACCTCTTATCCACTACCCCTTCCAAAACAGTTTTCATTTTGACTATATTATCTTCTGTCATGGACAGTGCAATTTTGTGAATCCAGGAGACAAATATCCATCCACCCTCAAATGTTAATAAAGTCTTTAAGACATTATGTGTAGGAGGTTTTGTTTTGTCCTCTCCATATGGCAGAGATCACAAACATAAGTGTGCCCTAAGCCAATAACTGTGATTATGGTAGGGCCTTTCCCTCTGCCAGCCTGGTAAAGCTGCGTATCTCCCAGTTAGTGGAAGAGTCTCCAACTGTGAGTAGTCCTGTGGTCATCCATTTCTCCAAGTTGTAAAGTAGCCTACCCTCGGTGATGGGAGTTCCAGCAATGGCAATGCATAGGCACACAGTGCCACTTTCTTGACTACTCTTTACCAGTTTCATAGTGCTACAGTGAGAATTTTGGGGTGCTTAACATGTTTGATGTCATATTTGGCGCTATTTCTATAAAATATAGTTTACCCAACAGAGCCTCTCTCTTTTGTGGAAAAAGATGAACATAGTCTCTTGGGGCTTACCATTGCATGCCTTTTCCAGCTTGTTTATTAAGTTCTCTAATTGTACGTCAGACAAAGATGAAATTGGGATCTGTGTTAAAAAACAAACAACAAAAAACAGAAATGATAAAGGGTTTGGCTGTGTCAATTCTGTGTTGTAACTACCAAACAATTTTAATATGTTACTGCAAGAAAAACAACAGAAAAATTACCTATTGTAATGAAGAAAACATTAGTTGTGGCTATTCTCCTAAGTGTTATGTTTTTAAATAATTACATTTACCAGAAAGCTCTCCTCGAATTAACATTTTTACAATGAACAATAATCTGATCTTGTAGGTGTTTTAAAGAAGCACTGCTATAACAAATTATAAACAAGATTACGACAAAAACAGTCTTCGAAACACACCGCTGATATGCCTTCTTGGTTATTCCACTTAAAATTAAGACATTAGCTTCATTTATATCTTTTTTTCTATTTCAAGGAATGCTTTGAACAAACAAAAATTCTCCTAGGGCCAGTCTGTTTTTTTCCAAAAGCATTTCTTGAGTCACAAGAAGCATATGCTTCAATAAATTCAAATGAAACTTGAAACGAAGTCTTAGAATAAAAAAAATGATGATGTAGAAATCTTGTTTTTAAATTGTTACATTAATGAGGAAATCAGGACAAATGTTTTTCTCTCAACTGTACTTTTTGGGAGACAAAGAAGAACCTCTATAATATTAATCTGCAGACACTTTACTTCTGAGCAGCTGTATCTATGTTCTTATTACTAACAAATGAAATAAAAAATAATTGAATAAAGATTCGACAAAGACAATACATAAACCATAGGTAAAACTGAGAAATTCTTGAAGTTGACACTAAGCCCCAAATTAAAATTGACACTATTTGATCAAGATCATTCTCCCAACAACGACCCCAAACCCAGCCTTAAACACAACACTGTTCTATATCAATGATTTTAGGAAAAAGCTCTAGATAATGTCACAATATATAAAAAGAGAACCTTACTTGCTCTCTGAATGTAGCCGTACCATCTTCTGAACCTGAATTTACATCTTGGACATAGTAAACCTGAAGGAAACATGTTTTAATTGAGTGAAACTGTAAACTAACCAACATTAAACCAATGTAAATGAGCATGTCAGTTTGATCTTTTATAGGCCACGACACTACACTCTGCAAAGAGCATTACTGCATGTACTAAATTATCATCATTAGTATTAGCCGTTTTGAAGAACCAGGTCTTCAAAAGAGCAGACAGGAGAAAATAGGAGCTGGAAAAAATGAGTAGTTGGCACTGCTCAAGTGGCAGGAATAGGCTGTAAAATGTTTCAACAAATGTATTTTGTTAATTCAGTTTTTTCTTAGTTAGGCATCTCTGCTAAGGTGCAGCTTCAATCATTATTGCAATATGACCTTGGGGTACACAACTGGACATGAACATGCCACTTACAGCATCCACAAAAGTGAGTAATGAAAATGCTTGCTTCAATCTCAAATGCTGCCAATCACACTGGGTACCTTATGTTAGGTTATGGTTAATGTATCTGTGCTAAATCAAATCTGACATGAAAACAACCGACAGATCCAGGCTAGAAAGCAGTCATGGTGAAATAGTATTGGCCTGATCCAGGTAATTATCATCATAAGAGGAAATGTTGCCTGGTTGAAGTGGAGATGGCGGGCCCAGCTCTATGCTACCTCCTATTCTGCCTATGCTAGAGGGGCATTGCTTTGGGTCAGACCAGGATTTCATTTTGAGCCCCTGCACGCACTCACTGATAAAAGGTAGGGAGGAACATGCTGGTCTCAGGAAGGCTATTGGTATGGGAGGTCACCCTGGGTAGTGTTTATGCCCCAAATCAAGACCAACTTTGTTTTCCCATAAATTATCAGTGCAGGTGGGTTCGATGCTGAGAGTGACCTCTTGATTGGAGGGGATTTTAATTGTGTTGATGATATCCAGCTGGACTGTTCTACTCCACCATTGCAGGGGGCGCGGGCCTGGAAGCTGGCAGTGGGGTTCAAGGAATGGGTCCGACAATGGGACCTCACTGATTTGTGGAGACTCCAGCACAGAAGGGAGCGGGATTGCTCCTAATACTCACACGTACACAACTTACACAACTTACACCCCAAGATAAACAGGCTGTTCTGCTCAGCAGGGTTATGTCATGCGGTGCGGACCACAGAATATCTGGGACGTGGCCTTTCGGACCACAGCCCTCTTCTTCTGAGGTTTGCTCAATGGCCGACCAGACCAGCAGTACCACTCTGGAAGATATAACCTACAATGCTAGAAGGTACTAGCTACAGGGAATCACTGGGGAGGGGCATAACAGATTATTTGAAGTTAATCAAGGGTCAGCCTCGTATGCCTTGGTGGAGTGGGAAGCCTTTAAGGTTGCGATGAGAGGGCACTTCATGGGTAAAACAGTGGGAGCACGGAGGGCGCTACGAGAGGAGTTGCGGACCCTCAAAGCTAATATGCATGATCTGGAGATGACCCAGAGGGCAGACCCCCAAATTGGGATAAAGCTACGGGAACTACGCAAACAACATAATGCAGCATTGGAGAGATTGCAAAATATTGATCATAAAGAGTATGTAGACCAAACTCGTGAAGAGGGGAGCAAGTCGGGCCGCCTATTGGCTTGGTAGATCCACCCGGAATTAAGGGGTACACCTATCACACATTTAACTACAGGGACAGGAGAGCATATCTACTCCCCAGATTTAATTAATGATGAATTTAGAAGATACTACGAGACACTGTATGGGTGGCCAGAGTTAATACATGATGCTGATCAAGAAGCACTTCTGGACAGAATTCACTTACAAACTCATCAGCTGGGAATAGTCGAGGTGCTGGGGGAGACGGACCTATTACTGCCATGGAGCTACGTCAAGTTCTCAAGGAAATGGCCTAGGGCAAAACATCGGGGCCTTCCGGCTGAATTTTATGTGATGTATATGGACACACTGATTCCCAAACTAAAAAGCTTATATATTCTGTCATGAGAGCGGCACACTACTGGAATCCACTAGGAGTGCTTTAGTGGTCCTGTTGCCCAAGACGACAGCATAAGGGGCGCCAACCTCAGCATATCGCCCACTAGCTATGTTGAATACAGACTTTAAAATCTTTAGTGAGGTTTTGGCAAATAGAATCCTTCCCCATATGTCCACTCTAGTCCACGAAGATCAAAATGGGTTTATCCCAGGTAGGAGCATCTCCCCTAACCTGCGCTGACTGTTCCATATCTTGTGTCACCCAGAGACGAAGTCCCACATGGAGGCCACACTTAGATCCGTAGACCTCGAAAAAGCATTTGAATATAATCGTTGGGACTTCCTGACTAAGGTCATGCAACGCATGGGTCTAGGGGAAGGATAAAATGGGTGGCGCTCTTATAACGGAACACACAGCCCAGGTATGATCAGGGGTCACTGTCTCTCCGGAGTATGCCATTTTTAGGGGGGGACTGGACAGGGTTGCCCCTTATCCCCTTTGCTATTTGCACTTGCCATAGAGCCATTGGCAACTTGGTTCCAAGCGGAGGGAACGCACACTGGCTTACTAGTGCACAGACACCATCATGTTATTTCACTGTAAGCGGACGATGTACTCTTAGATCTAGAAAACAACTGGAAGGGGGTAGAAGACGCTGTTGGAAGGCTGGAGGAGTTAGGGAGGGTGTCTGGCTTGCGGCTGAACCGCGCAAAGACCTGCCTATGCCCTTATATAAAGGATACTCAGCCCCTAACAACATCTATTACTGGGAATCAGATGGGAGCCCTCCTCTTTTCAATGCCTCAGTATTCAAATATATCAGACTCTGGAGGATGTTTATGAAAAAAAATCTGGGTACAGCATATCGTTCTACAGAAAGTATTTTTGGGAGATCCCTAAAAATGTCCCTGATGGCTCGTATAGCTGTAACAAAGATGCTGGTTTTGCCCCATCTACTCTATCTGTTTGCAAATATACTGATTATCATTCCGGTGGGGGGGTTCCGTTGGTTGGATGAATTAATCAGAGACCTTATATGGGACAGGAACAGACAAAGAGTGTCCCTTGCAACCCTGAAACGTCCCCCAACAGAAGGAGGACTGGGAGTACCGCACTATGAGTTATATTATTTCGCAGCACAACTGCAATGGCTAGCCAGGTGGCTCGGAGGAACACAGCGAGGGGGGTTGGATCAGCTGGGTTCGGTCCTGTACCGGGGTAGATTGTTGCAGTGGTTATTGAGAGCAGATGTGCCTATTCCCCACTTGACAATACTGATGAAGGTGGCACTGTATACTTGGAAGAGGAGTCAGGTGAAGGCACACAGGCCCATGAATTATGCTCCTGAGCTCCACATAGTGGGTATCCCACATGGCACACCAGTTACTTATTTTACAGCGACAGAGCTCAGGAGTTGGTCGGCAGGGTGTTTGAGGACTGTAGGCAACTGTTATCAAGAAGGAGGACTTATCCCGCTGGGGGATCTTATGGACACCTGAGATTTACCGGGTACCCAGTTTCTGACCTACAGGGCTGTAAGGAGGCTTACGCCGATTTGTAGCATTGCAGTAACCAAGAATCCCCTACGCACATGGTGCTTCAACTTCTTCTCTCACTGGGGTCCGCCAGAAGGGTGATCACCTGGTAAAATAAGGTGTTGAATGAAATAGGATGTGTACCCCTCACAAGACGGAGGGGAAAATGAGATGGGATACTGGGGAAAGTAATGTCGGACAAAGAATGGAGTAGGATGTTGACCTCCCCTAAAAGGGTCTCCCGTAATACTAGACTTCAGTATATTCAATTAAACTTCCTGCATATGACTTACTTAACACCACACTGGCTAACAGTGATTTAAGGGGGAGAGACCCAAGATGCCCGAGGTGTGGACTGATGGACGCCGACTTTAGTCACATGATGTAGGAATGTACAGGGCTATTGGGGAGCAGTAATGAGCAGACTACGCCGCACACTTGTCCGTCTGACTCCATGTACCTTGGAGGTGTGTCTAGTGGGAACTTTCCCCAGATCTAAGAAGGGTTAGGTTGGGTCCTGATTCATGGACCTAGTTTTGACTCTGGCAAGGAGAAGTATCACAATGGCCTGGAAATCGCCCAGAGGTCCCAGTTTTATTGCATGGGAAAAAGATGTCACAAAGTGGGTGGGGGCAGAAGGGCGAGCCCTATGGGAGGAGGATAGTAGGGGGATTAGGAGGCAGCCTATAGCAACCCTCTGGGATGAAATAATGGAGGAATGGCTAAACCCAAAGGTAGAGACTGAATCTGATAGGGGGGACCTCCAACTAGTAACATAGGTTGTGGAGACAAACGTGCTGGGGAGGAACTGTGTTAGAGGAGTGACAAACAAAGGCCTGACTGAAATGGAGGGAGGAACTTTGCATCGCCAAACAGACCATGAGAAGGATATAGTACCAGACCGCCTGGACCGCAGGCTCATAACTATAGGTTTCCCAAGAGGATAAGAGATCCCAGACCTGCCGTGATGGCCTGAGTGGAGGGAATAAAAGGAGTAGTGTGGCTCTGCTGGTGCCCGGCCTTCTGCCAACACCAACGCAAGAATAGACAGAATTACCAATCCATACCTGCTTTTTTTCTTTTTACGTTTTCCTTTTTTTGGTTCATTTTGTTCTCTTAGTTGATATTGAAGCCAGAAGACCAAAAGGGTGTAGCTAAGACATGGACGCATTAAAGGAAATCTTCATCCCCTACATAATGCACACTCAGCTCCACAAGGCACTGGTTTAATTAATAGGTGTACCCCATCTGATTACCTCCAACTACTGAATAGGGAATAGGAAGGTAAGAGACCTACACTACAGGCTCCACATACAAAGAACTATGTCACTGTAATGATGGGTAATATGAAGGGAATGCTAGTAGATAAAAAGGGAGATACTAGGGAGTGCATACAGATACAGAGCTGGAACTAATAAAAAAAGAAAATCACATCTGGAGACCATGAAATTAACGCAAAATAGTAATGTTGTCCCGCACTGGAAATGTATACGAGATAATGACTGAGAATACTACAAGAATGTAACATGATGTAATGTTGCAGTATATGTAAGAAAACGCTACATGTTAGGACTAAAATACTGTGAATACGACTGTAATGATTAAATGCCTAAAATACCAATAAGGAGAGTTGAAAAAAGAGGAAATGTCAATAATTTCTGGGACAATAAACTACATCCTAATGGCGTACGCAGTATAATGCAACAATGTGGAGTAGCAAGTAACCCATACATTTATGGGGAACACATTAGTACTTCTTGATCATTTCATTGGTAAGTAGAAGCCACAGGAAAGACACAGCTCAGGAGCAAGCAGGCAGACATTCAGGAACGTGTGAGCCTCTGTCAGAACAAGGATTCTGTGTACGTTCAAGATGGCTCAAAAGTAGTCCCAAAGATGGTAAAAATCTTCATGCGGGGGTTTGAGCTGATATCCTTATAGCCAGAACAGAGCAAATGTTAAAGGGCAAAAATAATTTTACAAGATGATTACAAGTTACCAAGGGAGACCTTCATCACCTGCCTGACTAAACCAGATAGGACGAACTAGAACTCCAACATGTATTCTCTTTTATTCATGAGGAAGTGTCTGTCAGATCTTGGCAATGCTAATTTCCAGTTTTCTACATCAGGACTATTACATACTTTTTTCTATAATTAACTTGGTATTCTTAACACTGTAAAATTAAAATGTTAGCATTTTAAGCTTTCCATATTGCAGGTGTTACTAATACCGAAATCAACAGGTTAAAAAGAGGGGGTGGCACTGCTGGACTTAACTTAGAAGCCGGCAGTGCCCTTCTGCAGTACTCACCGGCTTTGGTTTCTCTCTGGAATTGCATTTTCTCAGATGCTTCTGTAGCTGATCTTCATTTACAGTGCTAAAAACAAAAAGAAAGCAGAGAAAACAGGGGAGATCACTAACAAAGAGACAAACAAAATATAAAACTGTGTTATTCACGGTCACTTACTGTTTTGGATCAAGAGGACATGGGATTCTTTTCTTAGTGGTTTCATCCTGTGTCAATACAAAATCACAGTCACTGGGTTTTATTTGTTTCACCAGTATCTGTTTCAAAATTTGACTTGACAAACCCAATAACAATATCTGGTGTACTTGATCTGAAAGCAAACAATTGTCACACCACTCTTAACTCTTCCAGACCATTCTGAACCTGTGATGTGTTACCTGAATTAACTATATACAGGAAGAAGACGAAAAGGAAGGTAGTTTGGGTGGTTGAGAAAACACAATGTGTGTGATTTTTCTCTAAGGGTGTAATTTGAAACTGAAAACTAAGATTTCTCAATTCTGCTTTATTTAGATCGTCTGACCCACAGAAACTTAAAGTGAACTATATACAACTCACAAGTGCAACCGAGCAATATGTTTAAAGGTTTACACCCGACACTCATCATTGCAGCCAAATACTGGCAGCAATACTACACAGAAGAGTCATCTCCCTTTTCTGGATGTGTTACTCACCATTCATGAACACAAAATTATAACTGATCTGTACCACAAGCCTACAGATGCTCATTTGTATCTAAACTGGACTTCTTGTCACCCACGCCACACTAAACTCAGCATCATCTACAGCCAAGCACTCAGAATAAGACGCATCTGCAGCAATGAAGACACTTGTAAAGGCCATCTACAGGAGCTTGTTAGATTATTTAAAAAGCGAGGCTATCCTCTGCATATCATTCTGCAACAAATTGACAAGTCTTTGCAGTTACCCAGGGAAGCACTTATTTGGAATAACAACAGAAGAAGCAAAAGTGACAGAATCCCTTTTGTGGTTGACTATCATCCATCAGCTCCCAACTACAGAAATATAATACAAACAACTTTTCCCTTACTATCTACTTGTGAAAAATTGCAAAAGCTTTTTCCAAAACCGCCAGTCATTGCTTACCGCAGAGCTCCCAATTTACGATCACTTATTGTGAGAGCTGAACTTAAGCAAGCTGTAACAAATGCAGGAGTTCATTGCTGTGATTCCAAAAGGTGCATCACATGTGAATACCTTTTACAAACATCATCAGTAACTAGCTCTGTTACAAAAAGGACCTATGGAATAAGACAGCATCTTACATGTCGCTCTAGATGCATTATTTATGTGATTCAGTGCCAACGTCAAAGCTGTAAAAAACAATATGTAGGTCAAACTGTGAATGACCTCCGTACACGATTCAGGAACCACAAATCGGCAATAATTAACAAGAAACTTGACCAGCCTGTAGCCAACCATTTTAACCTTGTGGACCATTTACTATCAGATTTGAAGATTTTCCCTGTGGAGCATGTTTTAAAGGAAGAACTACTGGACATCAGAGAAAATTTCTGGATGTACCGTTTAAAATCTCTGCATCCAGATGGACTGAACATCACTGACAATACCACTTGATTTCTGCATATCTGAAGAGTTCTCAGGACTGCATTGATTCCACATTCCAATTGGAATCTTCACTCATGATGCTTTTTGAAAATCCACCAGTGTCAGCTGTGCAGCCACTGAGCAAACCATCTTGTACTACCTGAGGAAGGCGGAAGCTGAAACGTTGTAGTAGAAATATATTTTTGTTCTTTAATGAGATCATCTGTTTGAGTCACTTCTTTCTTGGATATTACATTTTCTTGTGGCTCTTTGTATCCTTTGGGATCCAGATTTTTGCCCTGGTTGGCTGTTGTTTTCTTGTGATCCTGCATCTTCCAGTATATATATATATATATAAAGATTTTGGCTAATGCCAGACCTAAGCACGCATTATCCAAGGCAATAAGTCTGGCGTTTTCTGCCAGACTTTTGGCTTTGCCAAGATTTGCTTTAGTTTTTCCATGTTTTTTCCAAACTTTATTGTTAGGAAAGCTGCAGGCGCTTGTTAATAAATAAAAAAAATGGCTGCCAACACGTATATTTTTGGTCTAAAAAAGTACATAATGGCATAGTACTCCCTGGCACTAAAGGGAACGTTTTGTGCGTGATTGTGCCCCTTGTGAAAGGGTAGAGCGCCATCACTCAAAGTGAAGTGAACCAGTTGCTGAAGTGGGCTGACCCCCTGCTCCATGCTGTATGCTGAAGTGGGTGGAAGAAAAATGTGAATGACACAACAAAAGACCCATGGATGAAGATGGCTGGCTCGAAGCCCTACAACTAAGTATACTATAAATATAATTTTAGAAGTTCAATTCAAATAACCTTATTCGGTCACATTAATATGAACCACAATAGTAAAATAAAATCATATGTAACATATCATGATAAAATACATTTAGATAACAATTTCAGAGTAAAATTCCTAAGAAAAAAATACAAATTAAAATAAAAGGGGAACACAACTTGCAAAGTGCATCAACTACAGTAGTAGCAATTTAGGGGCCAAACTACAGACTTCTATGAGACAAGCCACATAAAAAGTGACCTTAAGTCACTTATTACGTTTTACATTAGAGCTGCAGTCAGTACATAATAACTTTCATCTTTAAGCTAAAATT
Source organism: Pleurodeles waltl (assembly GCF_031143425.1). Lineage (NCBI taxonomy): Eukaryota > Metazoa > Chordata > Amphibia > Caudata > Salamandridae > Pleurodeles > Pleurodeles waltl. Next base: position 608,494,417 of record NC_090443.1, on the reverse strand, counting down.
GCAATTAGTACAATACATCAGAACAACAATACAGAAATATCTATCTATCAGGAAAACTGACTATGGAAATGCAATTAGAGCCAAAGCATAAACAGCTATCCTAGCAATGTCCTTGCCTTAACCACCAGCTTCAGGAAAGTGAGTATGGTAAACACAATCTCCTCTGAGGCCAGGAATCGTAAAATGAGCAGTGCTTCTGTGCAATGATCAGGGAGTACTTAATCAATAGGTGCTTTGAAACTGACACGACCTCTAGTTGACGTAAAAAGTGCAACAACAACAAAAATATATATATCACCTTAAGTGCCCAGTGCTGATTTCTGATCACATGGACAAGGTGGAAGATCTTGTGACCAACCATTACACCAGGGGAAGGTGACTAGTCTGTGAAAAAGACCGAGTTAAAATCTAAGCACAATAGTGTGCTGGTGGTACTCTGCATCATGCAGCAAGAATGACTGGATGTTCCTGAGTGGCCTGAGCAGCATATGTGAAGCACCTGAGGAGAGTTTAGATACCCTTGCCCACCTCGCATCCTCCCAGTAAGCGTAGCAGATGGTCCTGAGCATTTTTTGTCCACCATAAGCAAAGTTTGTGAAGGGTCCATGGCCATGTCCCTAATGCCCCTCAGTCAGGAAATCTCTATGCCCCAGGACAGGGACAGTCTTTGATTATCATTCTATTTAAAGAAAAGGCCTTGTTAAGCCACACCTTTCACCACATTACTGGTCGTGTCCTTAAGATATCCTTGAGATGTGAAACCCCTAATTCTATACGACAGATAAAGAAGGCAGTGGATGGGGGGTGGGTGGGTCTGTGAACAACAAGTAAACTTATTTTTTGTTATCTGTAGGGGTGATGTGACCTGTATGTCCCAGATCCCCATCCCATACGTTGCTGTGCCAACACACTTTGCATGGTAAATGGCCAGCATGTGGGCAAATCATATTTTGCCTAATTTAGCAGCAAAGGAGAAAACAGCATTAATGCTCCTTGCTAACTGGTTATTCCTGAGGTCTACCTGTGGAAGCCAGGAACCTCTGCAATTAAAAAGTTATCCCCAGGTAACTAAAATGATCTGTGTGTTTCATGGGTGGGGCATAAAGCTTTTGGGTCCCTCCTATGAGCACTCAACATTACAATGGACTTGTTGGTATTGATCCTCATCTCGGGCTGCTCCATAAAGGAAGTGAAGGCATCCAAGAGTCGCTGTAGTGCGACAGAGGTGTGCCCCATGAGTATGGCATTGTCAGCTTATAATAAAGCTAGTACTGAATGCTTTCCAATCTGGGTGCGTCCCTACACCGTAGTACCAGCTCCCCCTGTAGATAGTTAATATATAAAGGGAGAATAGGAAAGGTGCAAGGACACATCCTTGCCTAACACCCCTGTGCACCCTGAACATCTCGGAGCACTCTTCCCCCAGCCCAAACCTGACTTCAGAATTTGAGTATCAATATATTTCTCTGATGGTGTTGATGATGAATCTGTAAATGCTTAGATCTTCCGTTATGTCGCACAATTTAGTGTGGAATACACAATCAAAGAAAACCCAAGTGCAGAGCACAAGAATTAGCAACTGTGTATTTCCCCAAAAGAAGGCAAAGACTGATGCATTGATTTTCCGTCGCCATCACTCTCATGAACCTGTACTGAATGTTCGGGAAGGCCCAGGCCTCAAGGCGGGCGAGGCATATAAGACCCAGAACCTTCACTGTAAAGTCCAAGAGAGAGATCAGGCAATAACAACCAGAGTCCTCTTGGTTCCCTTTCTTGAAGATAAGAACGATTAGTGAGTGCGACCATGACAGAATCTTGATAGAAGAGAGCTGGTCCCTCTGAAAACATTAGCTAACAAGGAGGCCCACAGATCTAAGTGAGTCTTAAAAAGGTTTAGAGGCACCCCTTCAGGGTCAGGGGTTTTCCACTGGGGCTAGATCTAAAAGCCATTTTCACACCTTCCAGTGAGCGACAGTACGTGGAGGAGAAAACAGTCCCTTGCTGCGGTGGAGGAATCAATATTGCTACCCATTTCGTCACCGATGACATACACCTCCCCAAAGAAGGTAGCCCACACATACCAGAAATAACAGAATCAATCATAGGTTCCTCATGGCGTTTAAGGAACAGTTGATTTATCACAGATCAAAAATCCTTCTGATCGTTCTTGAAGCATGCTTCCTGAAGAACTTCTCAGGCCTTTAGTTTCAGTGTATTTTTCCTTTCTGCAATTGCCCTTTTGTAGGCCTTTCTACAGCATTAAACTACGTGGCAGACTTAGCCTGCTTGTGAAGAGCACCCTGTCAACTCTTTGTGAGATTTGGAGCGCGCTACATCAAACCATCCCCTTCTCTTCTCAGGTCTCATGTGTTGACCTACGTAAAGCTCCTGATACTACCTCTGAGAGAGAGAGAGATGAACACTCTTTTTATGTTAGCCTCACCGTAACAGCATCTAAGCAGATATCAAAGAGATTATGATTACCCTTAACCAATTGTGATGGGCAAGTTTCAGAATTAACAAACTCCCACTTAATACAGAATCCATTTTTCCTTTTAGGCGGAGATGCAGGTGACTCTCTGGATAGAGCAGAACAACAACTGCCAATTAAAGAGGTTTACAACTAAACTTTGGGGAAGATGATCGCTCATGCCAAGATTGTGTAGTAGCTGTTCTTCCATCTTATTAACTAAATTGGCAGACAGTAGAATGAGGTAAATTCCAGAGCCTTCATCCTTGCCCACAGAAATGTTAGGAAAGACCCAATCATGGTACTGTATTCATTGGCAAAACACATATTAAATTTCATCAACAAGTAAAATTATTACCAAACACATCAAGTGATTACCTTCGAAGTCCATTAGGCCACAAGCATCTTTAAACACTGGGAGGCAAAGATGAACATAGAAATCACCCAACACATCAAACCCAGTTCATTGCCACCTCTTGGTTTGAGGGAGTCCAAATCAAGATCCAGTTTTAACAAAAAAAACACAACCTCTGTCCACTGTGGGGATGTTATTAAAAAAAATGAACAATACCCAATCAGAAGCCGGACATAAATTCTGGACCAAAGACCTGATAAAATCGTGTGTCAGCTGCATAAAGGAAAAGTATGGAATTAACCATGGCTGAGATGTAGATCGACAGAGCCCCCCCTCCCTGGGATGCCCACGAGGAAGGAATAGCTGATAAATGAAAAGTTTTAAAGCCATAAATATGAACAGGTGGCATAGCCCATGTTTCCTGAAGACAGTGTATCACAAAGGAACACACCAAGTTGGATTATGTCTGAATCCCAGTTTTCCCTTTAATGCCAGCCACGTTCTAGACTAACCAGGAAAGTTTGGGGACATTACCAATGGTATCAACATGGTCACATGTTAACTCACATCCACTTGAAAGTTGCGCTGGTGTGATATTGTCTTTTACCCATACCAGTCTTATATTGGTTTCCTGCTTCCCCTGGATTTGAAGAGTACCCAAGACATGCTGAGTGGAAAATGTGGTAAGAATCTTATTTGAGATTAGTACTTTTCCATCCATGTCAATATCCGCTTTTTGATCAAGCTTTGTTACTGAATTGCTTTGGAAAAAGATATATGTTTTATTTCATGAGAGGTCTGTGTACCAGATGACATTGCCTAATGGAACTTCATTGTCAAGAGAGGCTGTCTGCACAAAAGCAGCACAGGGATTCAAGACGTTGATGGCACTTTGCTTATTCCTTGTTTTCCGAAGCCTTTTAAAAATTGGGTTGGTGTGATGTTGTCCTTTACTCGTGCCAGTCTTATATCATATTCCTGCTTTCACTGGATGTGAAGAGTATCCAAGGCATGTAGAGAGATAAATGTAGTAAGAATAACCACATTCAGTTCCTAATGCTTGAGCTGGAATTATATGCAAGGATGGGCAAGGTCCAGGTGGCTCAGGTCGTTTTCCTCTGGTGTTACTAAAGGAGCTGGAGTTGCTTACAGGAGGGAACACTTTGTACTTCATTTGCAAACAGGCAGTTGTGGGGTTCTCATCCATTTAATATCATTCTCGGCCTGAAGTGCTTGAGAAGTAACTTCTTGAAGATGTCCCTCTGTGCGTACACTTATGGTTGACAAAGGTGTGGACAGATGCATACAAAAGTTAAAACCGATGGCTCCTCTCAAAACGCTACCATCTGGTGCATTAGAGTTGCTGGAGCTTTATAACAATGGGCTGAGCTAACAAGGTGGAAACAATTGCAGCAGCTCAATTCCACATAAGAAACGTTTGTTCTTGAGCTGCCAAACAAGGCTGGCTATGTCTAAGGAAGACCAAATGGTGATAGTAATTTCGGTACCTCTCAAACATTTTCCTTAAACTCTAATGCCTCCAAATGTGTGGTATTAATAAGTCTAGTACTCACCACTGTCCCAAGCAACTTGAATATTGTGCTCCTATTTAAGAAGTCATGTTTGCCTCTGGAGACGTAAAGCGGAATAAACTCAAGCTTATTCACTGGAAAATTGAAAGTACAGGTAAATTTCTGTTTTACTGCTTCTACTACCGCAAAGTTATTTCCCAGGTTTCATTTTGGGTCCGATATAGTGCTCTAAGAAGAAGGATGAACTGTTGGGTCTTGGATGACCAGTGCGGGGATGAAGTAGCACAAAATCAGCTTTAGACAAAAGGCTGATGGGCAGATCCTAACATAGCCGTTGACTGATTGGGTAATTCCGTTGGTAGGTGTCAACGGAGAAGTATAGGAACTTCATTTGGTGTAACACCTGTATTAAGTCCTGGGAAGGCAATAGGATGCATGTTAGCAATATGGGGATAGAAAGTTGGTAAATTTAGAACAGGCCAAATCTCTAGCTGCCAGCTGGTTATCTGAGACTAGTGCTTTCCCACCCATGTCAATGACCCCTTTTTGATTGAGATTTCTTACTAAATCGTGTTGGAACAAAGGGAGGCCGTCTGCACAAAAGCAGCCCTGGGATTCAAGAAGCTGCTGGCACTTTGCTTATTCCATTCTTTCTGAAGTCTCTTTCGCTCTCTTTTTTTAGGTGATTTTAAAGCCGCTACCTGCTTACCCGCGTGCTCTGCCCCATGGTTGGTAAGACTAATGTTGCTGTTATGTGGGTTAAGAGAAGATGCTCCCAGAACACCCTCATTACCACTTTTAGTGCTAGGTGGTGCTGATTCTAAGACGATGAGTTGCTCAGGTGCTGGTCCCATAGGTGCCTCAGCGGCAAAAGATCTAGAGGAGCCTGCAAGCAGTGGATGATGCAAAGTACGGTTAGATAAAACAAGGGCCAATGTAGGTTCTGTCTTGTCCTGCTGAGTTGAGACAGTGCCAATCTTTTGAGCAGGTGTTGAGATTTGACCCAGGTTAACATCCCCCATTTGAGGTATCATGGCTAAGTATTTGATCGTGCTGGGGCCAGGGCAGGAATACTGACTGAACTCTTGTAATCAAATTGTTCATAGCTGACAGTTGTGCCTCAATTCCCACAATATGGTCAGCTACAGCACTGAGGATATCCACCTGCATATCAAGTTTATCAGGATTATAAGATAGAGATGCAGAAACTGCCTCTAAATTGTTGAGTAAAGCTTTCCAGATACTAATGCTTGAATTATGCAGGAATTTCCTGTCAGTCTGATTACCGAAAGGTTTATGTTGTGGGTTACATTCTTCCCAAAGGGCTTTTAGGCTAGAGTGGCATGAAGAACCAAAATCATAGGTCCCAAGGTTCTCATCTACGAGAATTTTACTCGTCATCTCCTTGACTAAACTGATGGTCAAGGAGTTTTATACAATAAGTTTAACGTATTTGAACCTAATAGGGTAGAAAGGACCAAAATAAATGCAAAATTGCCTGCAGCGTTGTTCCAATCAGTTAACTGAACACATGGACTTTGCATCACTGGACTGACCACCTGGAGTATCTTAAGGGGATCAGTGATATTGTTAGCTGGACTGGTCACAACATTATATAGTAAGCTCCTTTTAACTTCTTCCACATTTGCAGAGTCTGCTCCAAAAAATAAGAGGCGAACAGCCAAATAATGTATCTTAAAATGATAAATTATCGTCCTGGTTGTCTTTGGCCAATGTGTGAACCTGAGCAGAAATAGTTAGAGTTGTGCGATGTGTGCCAGGGTTACCAGAAGTACCAGGAGGGACGAAACCTCATTGGCCACTTGGGGGTGCAAGGCAGTCGGCAGCTGGGGAACGACAGTCATGCTGAGAGGGGGCTCATAGCCCCATTATTGGTGTTAGAGTTATTTGACTTGTCAGTGTTAGATTCATTTGACTTTAAATAATCAGTAATCTTAGAGTGCTTAAGTGGAGGGGGGGTGCTAAAGCGATGTATAGGTGAAGGAGAGACATATAATGAGACTGACGATATCAAAGTTTTCCCTGCCAAATCCACAGCAGAGGTAGACATATCACTCCTGCTAAACTTCCTGTCTGCCTTTTTGCCACCCTCCTTTTTATTCACAGTATGATAACCTGCCCCTTAAATTCTCCCTGAGCGCATCGCAGTTGAGCTAAGTCAAGCCAGATGCAGGTGAGCGCACGGCAGGGCCCAAGCCGCACCACAGACCCACTCGGACTGCCTCTGTGCTCTGCCGGCTCAACCCTCCGGAAGAGATTTAAGTTCTTTCCACACACCCCGAACCAGGCCGAACCCAACAGGCAAAAATATTTGCAGAGACTATTACACAGAGTGAACCAAATGTTTTTAAGGGGCTTCCGAAGGACTGCCGGCCCCAGCTGCCGCCTCTTGCTGTCACCCTAGAGCAGAGGTCTTCAAACTGGGGGGCAGGCCCCCCTTGGGGGGCCTCAAGTGATCCCAGGGGGGGCGCCAAACTCTGGCCAAAAGAAATATTATACAGATAACATGCCTTTGTTTTAAGCAAAAGCATATTATTGCAGTTTTAAAAAGGTAACAATACTTAACTGTAATGTTTAAATAGGCTTAGACCTATTTAAACATTGCCATCTTTCTAAAATAATTGTGAAAAATTCTGAGGGGGGCCCAATGATTTTTATTTTCAATTGGGGGGCGCTGCATTAAAAAGTTTGAAGACCACTGCCCTAGAGACTTAATCCATGCTCAATGTTTTCTGGCTGGGAAGGACAACAGTGGCAAAGGCAACACAAGCAGCAAGAACACCACCAGAAGGGGGCCGCAAGCCCTACCGGGGCTAGCCTGACCGCTTCTGCTGCACTCACTCCCCTCTCCTAGTGCAGCTGCCATAACGGTAGGGTGACCAGACGTCCTGGATTTCCCCGGACAGTCCCGGTTTTTAGAAGAATGTCCCGTTGTCCCAGCGCTTCTCTTAATTTTAAAAAAATGTCCCGTTTTTTGGGACAAAGGTCAGATCATTACATGAATGTCCCGGTTTTCAGGACGAAGGTCAGATTATCTAGTGAAGCATACATCAACGTATGCTCTACTTTAACATAGGCCTACCAAGTATGCAATAATTAAAGTAATTTATATGTTACTGTCAGACAACACAGTCCCCTGTCTGCTCCCAGCAGAGAGACGGACTGGGGAGCAGAGAGAGGTGGGTGGGGGCGGGTTGCGGGGGCAGGTCAAGCTATAGCTAATTTTATATGTGTAGTCTTGTAAATATGTGTGTATATATATATATATATATATATACAAACAAACAAACACACATGTATAGGTGAACATTCTCGAAGCTATGCAAAAAACGGGATATGCCAGATATAAAAGTGAGTTGCTAGTCCTCCTTTTATGTCTGACCTGTCCCGGTTTTTGCTCCTCAAAATCTGGTCACCCTACCTAACGGGATCTTGCACCAAAAGGCCAGGCTGCGGTGTTCCGTGCTCACCTGCTTCTCAGTGGCATAGTCTTCCTAATTCGTCCAGCCTCAATGCCGCCGCTGTCCCGGCCTTCTGTCTGATTTCTGTGGGTGTAGGCAGGAAAGGACAGGATGGGGACCGCATGGTCAGGCTGAGCACAGAACATGGGCACAAAGACGTGAGCGGAGCGACTCTTTCCAATCTGTGCGGCCCGAGACCATGCCGTGGTGGCCTTTCTGCATCAGAGGCCTCCTGCCTCGCTCCTTGCTCTCTCTGCATCTCTCCTGGCCATTCTCTCAATCGCTCCCTTGGATTTAGTAGAATCAAAAAATCTTGACTAATGCCAGATATAAAAAATGTGGTTACCAGTTCACTCATACTGTAGTGGATGCAAATAAAATGGGATTGACGAGGATGAAATACAAAACAATCTTGGCTAATGTCAGACCTAATTGTAGTACTGGAGAGCTCAGCTAAACTTTTTTGTCAAAATGCAAGCCATAACGTGCCATCAATGTGGCACACTTGAGTCATGAGCATGTCTCACATGGGCACACTTGAAATACAAAATGAAATGTCACACACATTACTGACATCTGTGAGATTTAAGGAAGCAGGTGCAGTTGACACTTTTTTTTGGTAATTTCATTGATGTTGCTGTTCTAACCTCCCATCGTGTGATGCCATTTGAGTAAAAAAAACATGCAATATAACTTAGGAGTTGTCCATTCTAGCTACTTTTCAGACAAAGTTCAGACCCTGATTTAAATATGTATGGCAATGTACATTGTCAATTATTGCCTATCTATGAGTTTGTGTTCTCCAAAATGACTATTTAAAACAAGCAACAGCAAAGGAAATGGGTTTCACCTTTGCGACCCTACTGGGTTTGCCAGTAGCTTTTGATGTTGCTGTAGAGCATACGCAAAATGCTGTGCAGTGTAACAAAAAATAAATAAATAAATAAATAAAATATGTAATGATGTAACAGGCAACATTGGGCGTACATGTGCCACCAGGCACCTTCAAAATGACATGGGTGCCACTGTTTTTTTTTTTTTTTAATTTTACATTCCAAGGTAGAGCCGTAAATACAAAAAACAAACAGGAATGGAAGTATCACGAAAGGGTTTTTTAAGGCACAGTTGCTGGTAGCAATTTGCTTCCTGGCCCCTAAAAAAGTGAAATGAAGTGTGATGGGAATAGCACAAGAGGGAGAAGCACATGGGGGGGAAAGCTATACAAAGCACTGGTCTGGGAAGAAGCACCTGGGAGACAGTTTGCAGTACACGAAGGAAACGGCAGGGGCAGGTATTTGGGGGATAGAAGGACAAGAGGGAGAGAACAGAAAAAATACGAGCATTTTTGTGCAGTAATAAGCCAAAAAGTAGTTACATAAAAGGGTGCACTGGAAGGATAAAAACCAGCCAATCAGAGTCATGGTAAACAGGCTGTCTTCCAGAAAACAGATAAACACAAGATGGATAGCTGAGACAAGGAAAGCTATTGAATAAGGAGCAAGCCATCAAGAGTGACAAAGACAACCAAAAGGTAAGCAATGGCATAGTTTCCATGTTTCCCAAGTACTTATATAATTAGTTAGTTGAGTCTCGTATTTTATTCTGGCACTTGTAGTCTTGTGTGATTCAGTATAGAACTGTAGTAGTATAGGATTGCAAATAACAGCATTCTAAGAAAAGCCATGACTGGCCTAATTAGCCATGCATTGACCTGGGAAACCTGGAAGCTATGCAATCGGCAGGCAGTAAGCCCTTGTGAACATATAGACCCTCGACAGGTCATTTACAACCACTGTCTGGTAGGTGCAACCTAAAATCAGCATTAGCAAAGCCAACAGGTCTTGTGTTGGGGGAACTATTGGCTTTGCGAAACTTTTTTGCGATGTTGTACACTATCCGGATGCTATACTGCATGTCTAAACAATAATAATTTTAAAAGCCTATGATGTGTTTGCCCCCGTCATTTTGTAGGAGCATACACCATGCGTGCTTGTTACTACAAAATGAGGCAGGCATTTTTTTCCTTTTATTTAGAGATCTGAGTTGGATCTGTAACCTAAAAGGAAAATGTGTGAAAACATTTTTTTTTTTAAGTGGGTGGGGGAGCCACACGGGGCAGGTGGGAGCTGGAGAAAGGCGAATGGCGAGAGAAAGCAATGTGGAGTGTGAGGGAGAGTAAGGCAAGTGGTTAAGAGAGCAATGTGGATTTGGGGTGAGAAGTACAGGGGTGAGACTATCACAGGAGAAGCACATGAGTATGTCATAAAGCAGCACAGTCAAGTTTCTCAGGTCCATGTGGGATATTCTGCTCCAGTCCAGGATTTTCCTTTGAATTCCAGGACTTGTAGTTTTATTGATTCAATTATAAATATCAATTATCAATTATTCAAATAGTGTGGGGACTATTAGACCTGGAAGCTTTTTGCCGTGTCCCCCCTGTCTTTTTGCCTTCTGACCTCCTGTTTTTATGGTATACTGGACTCTGTATTTGCTGGTTTATTGTCTCTGCACACTTTACCACTGCTAATCAGTGCTAAAGTGCAAGTGCTCCCCATATCAATTGTACTGTGGCTTAGTTTATCCATGATTGACAAATTTGATTTTCTAGTAAGTCCCCAGTAAAGTGCAGCAGAGGTGTCCAGGGCCTGTAAATCAAATGCTACTAGTGGGTCTGCAGCACTGGTTGCGCCACCCGCATTAGTAGCCCTGTAAACATGGCTCAGACCTGCCCCTGCAGCGTCTGTGAATGCAGTTTTAAACTGCCAATTCGACTTGGCAAGTGTACCCACTTGCCAGGCCTGTACCTTCCCTTTTACTACATGCAAGGCACCCCTAGGTAGCCCCACTGGAGGGTGCAATGTACGTTTAAGGTAGTACATATACTAGTGTGTTTTATATGTCCTAACAGTGAAATACTGCCAAATGCAAGGCCTATTTCTCTCATAGGTTAACATGGGGCTGCCTTTAAATATCCTTAAAGTGCTGATTCCCTTTCAGAGCAGATAAAAATGTGGAGTTTAGGGTCTCTGAACTCACAATTTAAAAATACATCTTTTAGTGAAGTTGTTTTTTAAATTGTCTGTTTGAAAATGCCACTTTTAGAAAGTAGGCATTTTCTTGCTTAAACCATTCTGTGACTGTCTGTTTGTGGATTGTCTGTCTGGGTCAGTTTGACAGTTGGGCTGTTTTGCACCTCTCTTTAGACAGTGACACAAAGGGGGCGGGGTGTAGCCTGCTTATCCTACCAAGCCATCTGAGCTAGAGGGCAGGGAGGAGCGGTCATTCACACCTGAAAGGACTGTGCCTGCCCTCACACAATGCACTCTCCAACCCCCTAGTGTTTGGGTGTTTGTCTTGGGACTGGTCTGGACAAGGAAGGATCTTGCGAACACTTGAGACTTTGCTTTGAAGTTTGCCAACTTCAAAGGCAGAAAGGGGTATAAGAAGAAGACCCAAAACCCCTGACTTTTAGAATCTTTCTGAAATCAAGAGGAACCTATGTCAAGGAGAAGAGCTGAAGAGCTGGAGGAGGAGCACTGTCCCTTTGCTGTGGAACTGTGTGTTCTGTGCTGTAAAGAAAAAACACTGTGACGCACTCAATGAAGCCGCTGGTCTGCACTGTGACCTGCCAATGCCAAACGGAGCTGCACTGCCCCGCGACTCTGGTCTCACGGACCACATCATTGGACAACTTTACCGAGCCGCTGCTCGCACCGTGACCTGTGGGCCCCGCACTCCGGCATCGCCTGCTCACACCAAAGCCTAGGCATCCCCAGCGACACCGCTCCTGCGGACACCGGCGCCGCTGCCTGCATTGTGGCCTGTGGACACTGCTCGTGAGGAGCAGGAAGCACTGTCCCATCCTGCACCGCGGCCCCCATTCACAGACGCCAGTACCATCGACTCCAGTGTCATCAAAAGACGTCCCTGTCTGCACTGCGACCCGTAGACGCCGCTCGGAGCCGTCCCGCACCACCTACGGACGACAGGCCTTCAGCAACGACGATGCCGCTGCCTGCACCGTGACCTGGTGACACCGCCCCGCTTCACACCGCAGCCCTGGTCTCACTGGCGCCGCTGGACGACTGTCGCTGCCTGCAACCTGTGGGCACCACACGTCGCACCGTCCCACTTCGCTCGCAGCCCCGACGCCATCCACGCCAGTGCTCCCGACTTCATCACCCCGGAGTTTGATCCGCAACATGTGTGACTTCAAGGGCATGACGACACAGGCACTGTTTCTGGAACTGACACCGCTATGCCAGTGACGCCGCTCTCCGGAGCTCACCATGAGGATCACGATGCCCTGCAAATCCAAGGTACTGTTTGCAGGGTCTTCCCGACACCGTAGCTGGCCCGTGACGCTGCGGCCAGCCTGAACTGTTGGTTTTGTTGATCACAACACCGTGATAGCCCCAGGTGGAGCTATCAACTTCAAGGAACTGTATTTTTAAGTTAACTCTTACAAAATTAATATATTTAGCACTGTATGTTGGATTTTTATCGCTTTGGTCTTCTTTTACAAAGATAAATATTGGCTATATTTCTGAAACTGGTGTGGTGTCCGCCTGTAGTGTTTTCACTGTATTACTGTGTGTTAAGTGCAAATGCTTTACACATTGCTCCTGAGAGAAGCCTGACTGCTTGTGCCAAGCTACCAAGGGGGTGAGCAGGGGTTATCTGAGCGGGTATCTCCCTTATCCTGACTAGAGCGAGGATGCCTACTTCGGCAAGGTTCAAACCGACTGCCAACTAGAGGCCCCATTTCTAACAGGGAGCCAGAGATGATGTAGCAAGAAAGAGTACATTGTTTTGAAGGTGGTTCCATTGTCCTAGGATCACCACAGGCTGTTATGAGCAAAAATGTTTTGCAAAACTAATGCACGGCAAAGCATTATGGGAAAAGTTTCTGTGCCACAAATATTTTAATATGTTGATATGACTGTAATGCTTAGAATAGCCCCTAGAGGACACCATAATGAAAATGGCATTTGTAAGAAACGTTGTCATGTGACTGTCTAGTTAGCCCCTAGAAGGCATAACCACATAAAAAGAAAATGGCAATAAATAATGGAGTGTAACCATATATTTAGTCCTTAGATTGCATAATGCATTACATATATTCAGGAGCAAGATGCCTATAATAATATTATTACAAACAAGGCCCTTAAAACACAAGCAACTCCCAACTATAAAACAAAAGTTCCACCCATGAGAGCATAAAGACACTCAATGGTGTGAGGAGTTATTATTTTGGGGTCTCCACTAACCTAGTGTGGGACCCAAAGATAATACAGACCATTGGTACTCACAAACATTGTTTCAGGGGCCACAAAGTTTAGTCTGTGATGCGACGAGGGCCGCATTGATGCCAGAAAAGTGGCAGTCTGGGGGGGGGGGGGGGGGAGGGAGTGGAGCCGGTAAGGTGGGTGTTGTTCATGTGTAATAGGAACCCAGGCCACCCTATGAGTGCAAATAACAACTGACCTGCCTCTTAGTTCACTATTGGCAATGTTGTCAGTGTGTGGAGAAGACTTCAATCAACCTTTAAAGAAATACTTTCCTGTTTATTTATTTTTTCATGTAAGTGCCGAATCGAGTGAACAGCTGCCTGGTACTGCTGTTGATCAGCGGGCCTCATATAAAGGTCAGGAGGGCCGCATGCGGCCCCCGGGCCGTACTTTGAGTATCACTGATATAGACAGAAAGAGCCTGTTGTTGTGGATGTTTTGGTGATGGTCACATTGTCCTAGGACCACCACAGGCTGAATTAGCAGCAAACATGTTTTACAAAAGTAACGCCCTGCAAAGCATTATGGGGTGAGGTTCCCCGCATGTAGTGAATATTGTAGTATCAGCTTTCCCACTGTGCCGGGAGAGCCGCTTTCACTTTGAGGTTTTCTGTTTTACATAAGGCATTCACCAATTTAAAGTGTTTTAAGGGGAGAGCCACAAAAAATTACTCTGATTAGGTAACTGTGAACAATGTCACCAGCACACCAATACCGCTGATCAAGTTCACATTGGTGTGCTTGTTTGTGCTGTGAGCACCATGGCCGCCATGCAGCACAAAGGGGAGAAACAAAGCAAAATACTTTGCCCATGCTGAAGTATATCAGCAATCGTGCAATAATCCAAGTAAGGGTGTGGTCTGGAAGGCAGTACAAAAACAGCCTCAAGGCGGGACAAATGAAAAGCATTTACCAATGACACCAAGTGACTTTTGAAAGCCAAGCCCATGAACAAGTGGCAGTGATGGGCGTGGGTAATAGTCCACAATACTTACAACAGGTCAACGCACTTGCGTGCTCGACCTAAAAAGAATTTCCCTATAAGTGAGCACAGGAAGGACGCAAGTAAGCTAGCACGTTCCAAAAGAGGTACAGACACAAGATGGACAAGGCAAGCCATCGAATAAGAAGCAGGCAAACGAGAGGATGGTAAACCCACCAATAATAAGCAGTGAACGACCGGAAAGCCCCACTATGGTCTTGGTAAGCTCATATAAAATGCCTTTTGCATCCAGGTGCGCTGTCAGATAAACTCGACCAAAAAACTGTATACCTCCATTTCGTGCGTTGCGTGCTCCCCGCATAATTGCTTTCCTGCTGACACAATCATTTTGCAGAATCTGCTCTTTTTTGCCACGTAGAAACCACATCTCCCTGGCATTGGGGCGTGCACGCCGTCTTCAGAAGGTGCTGCCATTTCGGCTACGACGCTGGTTGACTCAAGGAAAGAAAAATCATACAGCCATCCCTACACTCCCTGCATCTGTATAAGAATGTGAAGCAGCGGTCGTGTTCACCGCCATCTTGGAAAGGGCTGATGAGGGAGCAGTGGGGAACCTAAGCCTGAATACCTTAGGCACGCTCTGTGCTGCAGTGTTTCTTATCTTGTGGCATTCTCTGCGTTTATTTAGGTGCTTTAACGTGCGTAACATTTATTGCCGCCTTTTCTGGTTCTTTTAAAAGCAAATATGTTTCCTTTTCTGTTTTTTTTTTGTTTAGTCGCTCGATAAGAAAAATATGTAACATTACATTGCGATGGTGCCCATCGTTATGTAATCAGTTACTTAGCACACTGCTTACGTTTTTTTGTAGTTTCTATAGAGCGCGAACTCGACCCGAAGGTATTGGGGCGCTTTACACGAGCACCAGTTACATTACACAAGGACAGGTTGAATAAAAACTGCAAAACAATGGAGTCACAATTTGAAGTATTTCATAGCATTAAGTCAGGAAAGTCTACACACAACTGCTGTTAACGTACTAACTGAGCTGCCAAGCAGTAAACCATGAGCTCCACACAAACATGGCGCCGTGCCCTGCTTCCACTGGTTCCGCCCTTCGTGCGCGAGGTCAGAGGTCCCCGAATTACGTCGGCGCTGCGGGCGGTTGCCCGGTAGTCTCAGCAACGGCGGGTGGGGAGCGCCAAACTCAAAGCTCGAAATCATCTGGAACCCTAGATCCTACGGGGCAGAAGAGGGGACAACAAGAAAGCTACTGCCCCGGAGAGCACCAGAGCCAGGGGAGCATGATCTGGAGATGGCCGAGCTCCTGTTCAACCAGCTGGTGGCCACGCAGATAAAGTGCAAGGACTGTGAGGAGAGGTGGGATGGGAAGTGGGGTGTCAATAGTTAGAACTCGTAAAATCTGAAAGGGTTGTGTGACGGGTGAAGGAAGGGTCACGTTGAGAGAATAAGTGTATGACTGTCAGCAATTAGTGAACGCTAAAGTTGATAGACTTATGTGGCAATTGGGCAGTTTTCCGTTTGACTTCAGTAGGTACTCTAACTTTGATTGACTTACATTGTATTCGAGTTTATAATGTTTTCCTCGTAGATCAGTGCTTGAAATGGAAAAATTAAAGTGCAGGTACTCTGTGCCAGAGTACCTGCTTGTTTCTGAGAAGTGCCGGTACTCTCCAATTAAAAGTATTACGGTTTTCTCGAGATGTGCCGGTACTCTCTCTCTCTCAAAATAAAAAAGTGCCGGTACTCAGTACCGGACAGTACCGGCCCATTTAAAGCACTGTCGTAGATGTTTCTGTATGGTTTTGGTGCTGGGCGCCCTGTACTAGAATAAGCAACGATGGTTGGTCAGGGCGTTTTCTACTTTACTTTTGTGGTTAAGTCGGGAACTTCTCTCAAATTTAAAGTATAGGTTGTTCTTACAGTAGTGTGACCAGTCACTCAGACTTTTGTCTTATCATGAAGGGGTCGGGTTTCTTTGAAATGACGCGATGTTCCAATTAGCAAATAAAAACCAATACGATCCTTATGGGAGCACGTATTTAGTTTAAGCGTTTTGCAGTCCTCGTTACATCTGCAAGAAAAATTTGCTAGCGGCCTCCACATTGTCGGAGCGAGATAGTATTAAAAGCAGCAGTGTAATTTATTGATGCCAGAATATTACATTTGAATTGTAACTCCAAAATAATTCATGGGATATAGAAGATACTGGTTAGGCGACCAAGACCGCTTGACTCTTGCGGAAAGAGTATGTCATGAAAGCCCAATGCTTCATGAGTCCAGTCTGAGTGAAACATATCCTGAAATTAGACTAACTCTGCCCAGCCATATCGACCTTTCATGGGCCCCAGCATGTTTGCCAATCAGCCGATTCCCATGTAGGTGAGGCCACATTTTAGGCTCAGTGGTTTGAGGGTAAATGGTTATAACTAGAAATTGTAAAGCAGTGTGCCTCGAAACAGAGAGGATTAGATAGAACGATCTAACTGGAACAAGAGGCATTGCATTGGAGTAGAGAAGACTCAATAGAAAATATGCAAGCGGAGACAATGGGAAGAGTACAAGCAGAGAGACAATAGGAGGAAAACAGAGTCTTTGAAGCGAGAACAAAGATGAAGTAAAGCAAAAGCCGTAGAAGAAAGGAAATACATGATATGGGGAATGTCAATGATATAGAAGGACAACTATGCATAATAAATACATTACATTTCTACTGGGACTTTAACTATAACTCTGTTCTCTCTGATGGCGATAGCTACACCTAAACGTATGGCATATTAACTGTTTCAATCGGTCTTGTGTTTTTAAAGCTTGTCTGATGCGCTCCACTGTCTATTGCCTGTCAAGTTGTAGTCTGCCTTCTGTTTCTGTGACTTGTCCTGGGTTTCACTACGAAAAATCTGTTCAATTTATGCTTTAGTAGTCGTAAAGCTGCTATAGGTGATGCCACATGGCTACCGTTTCATTTATTGTCCTTCCAGGCTGAGTCAAAAGCCAAAACATTCTAATCTGTTCCTACCCACTTGTCATTGTGGGCACAGACATTGCTTTTTATTTAGCAAAGGTGTTGTCATATCTTGAACTTGACATACGAGTATTTGTACACTTTACACCAAATGAAAATATATTCAAGAACAAGATTATAAAGAGCTTGACTGAATGTATTTGAAATTACTCGGAATGGGTGGGGCAGAGAGGACCAAGCCGAGTCTTTAGTACTTTTTGGAATTCCAGCAACGGAGGTGTTTCCAGTTTGATCCTGAACTAGTTATAAGGGAGCCTAACATGATGGACAGATTCTTTAACATCTATGAGAGTTTAGGTAGGTGGAAAACTTTATATATTTTCTCAGGCTATGAGGTGGGCCAGTGAGTGTAGTGTACATCTCATTGGCGTAAGTGAGCGATGGAGGCTCCCAGTACCAAAGCCTTGCTTCCATTAATGTTTTATGCAATAAAGGCCTGGCCAGTCCTCAGATTAGTATCCGTGATGATGGAGTTTGGACAGCTGAGTATAGGGTGTGCGAATCATGCCCCTAATTGGTGCATTTACCATCACACCGTTATTCCTCTTTGCACGTCGGCCATGCTGGAAAAGACCATTGAGAAACATGAAATTTACATATCACCAGCTTTAATCAAGTCTTGTACTGTGGCAGAGGTTTTATCACTGTTAAGGAAATTATAGCTACATATATGCAAGACAAAGTTGTGGACCAAACCAGTGCTAATGTTGAACAACCCAATGGCCAGCAAATATAACTGAGCACTCCACTGTATCTTCTCACTGTAGTTAGATGGAGATCAACAAGTTAGAACTCAGCATTGAATAAGTCAAGGGTGATGTGAAAATGTGTGGCACAACAACAAAATACTTAGGGACGGCAAGATGGGTAGAGTAAGTAGTTTCAGGACATCTTCATTAGGTTGTACTGAAAATCAAAGTGCTGTGTTGAATTGTTTGTGTATACAAACTGGGAGCTTGGGCATGTGAGCAAATTGTAACGTCAGTGATTATCTTATGTTAAGGTGATTCAAGGAAGTAAACAGATGAAGGTTTTTAATTTAGGTGGGTATAGGATCCTCTTACTACTGACATCTTTGGCATGGTATGCCCCCGAACATTTTGCCTTTACCAGTCCCATTGGCTAGATTAGTTTTTGTTGGCTTTAGGACTCTGCACTTTACCAGTGCTCCCCTTCAAACACAGTAAAATTAGCCTACGCTCAATTGTCACATTTAGTTTACCACCAATGCCCAGAACCTGTAAATTAAATGCTGCTACTGGGCCTGCAGCTGTCGTCGTACCGCCCACTAAAGTAGCACTTTTGAAACATGTCTTTCACTGCAGCCTCTAATGCAGTTTTAAAGTGCAATTTCAACCTGGTAAAATAAGCCGTTTGCCAGGCACAAGCCTTCCTTTTAAATAAACATAAACCCCCCTAAGGTAGGCCATATGGGCTCACAGGGAAGGGTGCATTGATTGAAAAAGTAGGATGTGCATACTTAAGTCTTAAATGTGCTGTCAGTGAAAAACTCATAAAGTAGTTTTCGCTGCTGTAAGGCCTATCTCTTACTGGCTAACACTAGTTTACCTTGTTACATCAAATAAGTGCTAATCTTGGAGCAGATGGAGAATTGCTGTTTATGCTCAAATTGTGATTTAAAATCCTCTTTGAAGGTGAAATCAGATTTTAAGTTAGAACTCTGAAAATGCCACTTTTGGAGGGGACAAAAAATCTTGACCCAGCCATTTATACCTTCTGCTGGTGTCCTGGGTCACATGATTGTGAAACAGCTTGCTGTTTGAATTTGTGTATTACTTCCAGAGAGTAACACTAAGGGGGCTTGGATGTGGACAGGGTGTGCCATCCTGGCAGTATGACTAGGGAGGAGTGTTCCCAGCCCTACTTTTATTTCAAAGAGTTTTGCCTCAAGCAAACACAAAGAAAAAACATTTCTGTTTTTTTACCCCCAGACAGTTTGGAGCCTTGGCAGGGGAAGGGGAAAACGTTCAAGAACCATATGTGGGGGTAGACAAAGGCTAGCACCAGGTATAAATATTGCACCTCCAGAGCCACTCTTCAGAACACTCCTAGATCTGTGGAAGTTAGAGAAGGACGACTGCTCTGCTGCCATAGCACTGCCCTGCTGCTTGAACAACTACCATGCTATCTCAAAAGGAAGACTGAACCTGCGTGTCTTTATACCAGGCTGACCAGCGTGACTCCAAGGTTCAGTTGGTTGAACTCCTGTGTGGGCACAGGGACACATTAAGCTTCAGAGGCCCTGCTGCAGCTGGGCCTGCCTTCGCACTGTTGAAGTAAGTTCCTGATCTGCCAAAGGTGCCCCCCCAGGCCCTGGACCCTTGGCTGACATCAGAGTGTTGTACTCCTAAGGAAAGGAGAAAATCCTGAAGTTTGTGCTTCTTGCATCTAAGAGCGGGCCCACTCATGCCAGGATTCGGTCACCCAGGATGACCGCCATAGTGAATTTCCTGTGAGACTTGATCTATGCTCTGACAGCGCTGCCAGAGATGACCAACAATGCAAGACCTACACTTCAGGCTACAACAGTGACAGCCCACGACAAATGTTGTGATTGCTGACTGGTTCTTCGCGCTACAGTGATAATTATCCATGACACCCAGCCTCCTCCAACACAAATGGAACTCTTCGCCCGGACTTAGAAGTGTTATCTTTTCAGCAAGACTAACCTGGTCCCTGTATCCGACCCACACTTTATTACTGTCTGCCTGGACTTGTGACTTTTCCTCCAGTCTAGTGCACCCAGATGATCGCACGTAGCGTTTTGTGCTTTTAGGCACTATTTAAAAAAAAAAAAAATGTTTTATTTGATTATATCTCCAGTTCTACTGACTGGAATTTTGTCATTCTGGTTTGATTTTATTGAGTAAAATGTACTTTATTTTTCCTAATTGCTGTGAAATGTTCCTGTGTTGTTTTCACCTTATTATTGCTTGTGTGCTGCATAACTACTTTACACATTGCCTGTAAGGTAAGCTTGACTGCTTTTGTGCTAAGCTACCAGAGGACTAAGCATAGGTTAATTTAGTAACTTTTGTGGTTCACCCTGACAAGGATGTGGTTACTGTCTGAGTGGGTATTCCACCCCCCTCAACCAATAAACACATTTCTTTGATATCCCATGGGAGTTAAAGAGTGGCTAAGTTTGTTTCAGTTATTGACAGTGTGTCAACAAAGGCACCATTTCTGTACCAGTAGTCGAGGGAAGTAGGGGGAATTTGACTAGGAAGGCATAGTTATCAAGATAGTTTCTTAACCTAGATTGTCTTTGCAATAATTGAGGCACCCTGGTTTTCCATACAGGGCTCGAAAAATCATAAAAATGTTACTAGACCTGCAGGTCGAGTAACATAAATAATCTACTCGACCTAACTGTAATGTACTTGACCCGTAAAACAGGTCTGAAATAGTGTGATCCTAGGCAAATAGTTTAGAGTCGCCTTTTTCTTACTTCTCACATAGAACTGCACCTTCAAATATGTGAGTTCAGCATTTCTGCAGTACAAAAAAACCTCTTTTGTTAGATTAAGTAGATTAAAATTTGCTGCATGCATCACAAGAATCTATCCCACATAACCTAGGACTTCTTTCAGTTGCGAGCAACATTGCCATCAGGACAGGAGTGTTTCTCAGTTTGTTTAAACACTAAATTTTAATATAAATATTACCAAACCATGATGTGGTAACATATTGTCATCTACACCCAGTAACTTTCTAAGAAATCTCCAAACACCTCTCCATTGAATTGCAGCTTTACTGATAAAACTATAAAGTGTTTTAACAATCTGTGAAAATTGGGTTTCACAAAACATATCTTTGCACATCAACATGAAAAGTATCCTCAGATCCTTCATCCATTCACTTTGCATGGTTACATTTGGTGATTTCTGCTTACGTAGGATGCCATCCTTAGTAGCCACCAAGGAGATTGTGGACCATCCCCTTCAAATGTTTGTTATCCCTTTAACCCATGCCACAGTCTATTGTTAGTGACACTGTTTCTTGCTTTTCTGTTGTGGTGACCAATATTGAGCCAGGTTTGGGCATGCTCTCAAGATGTGCGCAAGATCACAGATATCATCACCCCTACATCTCCAGCATTTCGAATCTGGATTGAGGTTTGCCGCTTTCAATTTGGATCTTGGGCCTGTGCCATTTGTGTAGGATTTTAACATGGCTGAACTTTAGATAAGATTCTCGGGGTTTGTTGAGAGAATTCGTAAAAGCCACCCAGTCTCCGTCTGCCAAATCTACCTCTGTATTCTTGCTGTTTCTCTTTCATCAACTGTACTGTAGTGTTTGGGAACAACTATGTAAAGATGGTGATGTAGGTGACTAAAACCACTCTACTAAAGTAACCCCAAGCTAAATAAGTTGAGATGTGGGGGATTAAGTAAGTGAGGGCCCAGAGTTCACTTCAGTTAGTGTGACAATTGGCAGGATTTCCACTTTGAGGAGGAGTCCAGACTAAACTCTCATTTTAAATCTATCGACTAATTCAGCCAGTCCCTGGATTTGTTTTTTTAAGATATCTTTTATTTGGTTAAATTCTAACTCTCGTCCATTTGGGATGGCAGTATTCAATACTGAGTTTAGTGTTTCTCTATATAGAGGGAAGGAAGGTGGGGTCATAAGG
This sequence comes from Pleurodeles waltl, assembly GCF_031143425.1. Classification (NCBI taxonomy): domain Eukaryota; kingdom Metazoa; phylum Chordata; class Amphibia; order Caudata; family Salamandridae; genus Pleurodeles; species Pleurodeles waltl. Next base: position 608,472,643 of record NC_090443.1, on the reverse strand, counting down.
GGTGGGGGAGGGTCATCAGCATGCATACTTTAAGCAGGCAGAGCAATATCTTGGGCCTCACTAACCCCTGGGGCTTTTCTAGCTATTCTTGTGATTGGCAGATCATGAAGCTGTGTTCTAGCAAAAGGGGTCCTGTAAAATATGATTTACCGTGGGCTCAGTCAATTGTTGCAGATAAATCCTAATCCACATTTCTATACGCCAGTAATGTGGATGTCTTTCATGCTGATTTGTGGGGACTAGTATGCAGATATGTTTATCAGTATGCTTAATATGAATCTCATCAGACTGTTTCATAACATTCGTTAGACCCAGCATTGGTGTATCTGCAGTCAAGAAAAACATTTCAAGGAGAAGGTATGGGTCAATGGGAAACTAGGATAAAATACATAGTTGGCTCGTGAGGGGTATGTAGGTTTGATTCATAAATAGAGCCTGATTACGACCTTGGTGCAGGGAATTACTCAGTCACATGTGACGGATATCCCGCCTGCCATGTTACAAATTCAGTTGTACCCTATGGAACTTGTGATACAGCGGACAGCGTTTGTGATGGCGTAATCCCCTTCGCTAAGGTTGTAATCGGGCCCATAGTCTTGGCAATTTTTTTTCTTTCTCAGACTATAAAGTTAGAGAATTTTGTAATGTGAACTCTCATGACAATCATGCTGGGGTACAGCTGTAGGATGTTAGTTTTTTTTCTAACACACAACATTTAAATATGTTGCAAATAAACTGTACAGACCTTTCCAAATATATCAGCAGTGAGTAAAGCATATTTATTTGTAATCTTCAAGTGTGATGGAAACAAATATTTCAATTGGGTCAAAACAAATTGGAACTCTTTTACTTGGTGATCTGCAGTGATGCCTGATTTCTTTTCATTATCGTTTGTACACTGTAGAGTTTTATCAGTAAATCATGTACCAGTGGAAAAGTTTGTGGCCATTTCAATGGAAAATGTATTATCTGCTTCATAGTGCACTATCTCATCATGTTTATGTAATACATTTATTAAAAATGAGAGATTTAAATATGAACTGAGAAACATTCCTCTCCCGTCCCAATGACAATGCTACCAGTGAACCAAGAGGCAAGTCAAGGGTCATGTGCACCCAATATGAGGGTTAAATTCCTGTTCTACACGGAGCAAGAATTTTAGTCTACTAAATCAAACAAGAATGTGTATTTTTGTACAGCAGACATACTGAACTCACATATTTGAAGGCGCTTTCACATGTGATAATGATGAAAAGAGGAGACTCGGTGAAATAAAATATTTGCCTAGGATCATACAGTTTGAGTCTTGTTAATGGGCCAAGTGCAATACAGTTAGCTTTAGTAGATTATTCAAGTCAGTAGACCACCGGGTCTGTATGACTTTTTTTTTTTCTCTTTCTTCGTTTTCTTTTATTTTTCTTCTTTAGGCCTGCTGATTCCAGATGGTCTTGTTCAGATTGTATTATTGTACTAGCACATTGGCAAACATGTCTCTAGCTTGCCAAGTTTTCGGGCTCAGTTCTGTGTTGCCATTGCTAGAGCTGGACTGCATGGTATCCATTGCAGGTCTTCGATTTTATATATATATATATATATATATATATATATATATTTTTTTTTGTTTTTTAATGCCTTGTGTTTTCCATCTTTGAGTTGAGTAGTATTTAGGTTCCAGTAAGCCTCAGTAAATTTTCCACTTTCCCAATTAAGTCCTCTGTATCCATTTTTTTCTCTTCACATTGGTGTCTTCTAAGCAGTCTGATGATATATACACATTGTGGTTTTGTTCAAAATGGATCATTCACTTCTTGGCCCCTGTGATCACCTGTCTCACTTGGTGTCTAAGAAAGCATGCTAAGATAAGTCTGGGCATGCTAGTTCGAGGTGAGTCTAGACCATATCCATTGAGACATCTGCAATTCCAGGGGTAGTTCAAAAGCTTGGTGAGGGTGAGTCAAGTTTGGTACCAAGGACACTCAGATGGAAAGTCTATTATGCTAATCTGCACCCTTTGTACTAAGAACCAGATGTTGACTTGTCTGCTCCTGTCTTCATGGTCAACCGATGTTTTTGGGGATTTCTTTAGGACCTATTCAGGTGGTCTGTGTATTTGTTCCAGTTGATCTTTAATCACTTCTAGCATTTTATCAGTTGCTTCCAGCTTAGTCTGGAAAGAGGCTATGTCTGACCTCATTAATTTAACTTTGTTCACTTTTTATTATGTGCTGTCTTTTACTGAGCTTGTGCTTCTTTTGATAAATGCCAATTCATTAATTGGTGCTTCCAATGTGACTTCAGACATGGTGGTGATTGCGGAAGATACTTGGGTGGGCATCTGTTTACCAGCCACTACTTAGAGTTGCTGCAGTGATTTTAGTCTAGAATTGTGGCATAATAGTGGGTACTGTTCAAGACACAAGGAACACTATGTGCCAGTGAATGTTATGCAAAGGGTATTAGTATATCTGCAGTGTAGTTTTCAGGTAGATGGGTGGTGTGTAATCTCTCAGGAGGAGGGCAGGGTATCACTTAACAGCACTTAAGGTTGTGACCATAGTTTTACACTCCAAGTCTTAAATCTTTTGTTTGTCAGTCCATATAACAAAGTGAAATGACATTCCATCAGTTGATTAATGTTTGGTTGTAGTGGGGTGATGTACAATGCTTCTTGATTTGTGATGTTTTGTAAGGGACCTGAAGTGTACATAACTAAAGGTAATCAGGTTAGAGTTTCACAGGAGTATAAAGCAGCAGAAATACACCTCTGCATTGCTTGGTCTTGGGGTAAAAACTTCAAATCCTAGGTTCCATCTACATAATAATTTACATCACTGTCGGGCTCGTACCATGGGGTGCTCCCATGTTTGAAGATGGCAACTGTGTACACTGTGTTCTTTGGTAAAGTGTGCAGAACTGTAATTCCTGGAAAGCCTTGCACTTTGGTTAGACAGGTCGCAGTTTAGATTCCCATGTGAGGCACATGTAGAGAAGAATCCTTGTGGATTGCTGTGCTTTGCCTGCTACCTTGAACTATTCTGGTGTATTTGCTGTGTGCAAATGGAGAATAGCCAGCACATATCCAGTCCCAGAAAGGCTTCAGTCCAGGCCATAGAACGTCAATGGTCCCTGTGGCAGTGGAGAAAGCTAAAGGAGAGGAACCATCAGGAGCATTACTTGGCCCCACCTCCATCCTTATATGCTCTCCTAAATTTCAGGCTAACAACAAATTCTGAGCAGAAGTTATTTAAAAAAAATGTTAATAGTTACAGAAGCCTGACCTATGCATTCACCTTTAATGTAAATGACAAATGTGGCTGGCAAGCTTAAGCCAAATGTATTTCTGAACTTGAATGGCTTAAGTTTTATTTGATGTATGCCATTCACCTACTAAAAGAAGAGGAACTTGTGAAATGATGTAACATCTACTGTTGTCAGGCAACCAGTGTAAGATTTAAATACAGACTGAGAAAGATAAGTTGTATGGTTCACAACAGACATTGCTGGACCAATGTTATCAAGCCGAGCTTGTGGTGTACTGAGTTTTAAGCTGACCTAAAAGGAGAGGTGTAAATACAGGCGTGAGTCTTATTGTAACTGGTGTACAGGAAATCAGTGCTAAAGTAATGGTTGCTGCAACCTGGGAATCCACCTATCAATACAGGCACTTAGGCAGGCATTTTTTCAATATAATAAAACCCTTTATTTTATGTACAACAGTGGTTCCCAGACCTTTTAGAACCACAACCTAATTTTTAGAATGATAAACTTTCTTGACCAACCTAGCTCTAATGGACATAAGGCGAGTGTATTTTTTATTTATTTATTTTTAAAACTAAAACATCGTGCAGTAGCTCACTGCCATTTACAGACCACATTTTCCTTTGAAAAGGCCACCAAATTTGAACATAAATTCAATTTAACTGATAGAACAATATTGCACAGAAATGAATGATCCCTGAAAAACTTGTTTCAGTGAATATTTATCATTTGTGCGTCATCAATTGAAGTGTCTTGATTTTGTATTGATCCTGTTAAAATCTTTGTCCCATCACGCTTCAGAATTGCACAAAATTGTACTTCATTTTTACTTCCCTAGCTGCTGAGTGTGTAGAGGTTTTTTTTTTTTTTTTTTTTTTACATCTATTTACATTTTCTTGACAGCCTTTCACGCTGTGTACCCCAGGAAAATTGTCACATCCTTCACTTTACTTCCTTTTTCCGACTGCAAAGCGAGTGGTGTTTTTTAAACACCCATCCCCATGTTTAATAATAAACAGCCGTTTGTCAGAAGATATAGCTTGACATTTAACCTCTGTCTTAGAAGCACAGCAAACGTGCCAAGATAAATTCAACATTTAAAGGCATCCTTGTTTATTGCTTGTTTTTTTTTTAGATCCACCAAAATTGATTCACAACCCACAGTTTGGGAAATACTGAAGAAGGGTATTTGTAGAACATATTCCTGGCCCCAGAGGTCGAAGGAGCAATGTACAATAGCATTAATGATTCAGTACATGGCACCGTGAAAATAATGCAAAAAAAGAACGACAGTTATTCATGGAGAATATGAGTGGAGTTACATTTTCGTTTCATCTGGTTAAGTAGTTGCCAAAGGTGGATGTTAACTGGTACAGGCTTATGAGGCGTTCTTGAAGACCTGATTGGTTCGTGTGGCTGATTAAGGTGGTCCCCATTTTTTCAGATTATTGAATGCTGGAAAGGAAGCAGGTTGACACTTCAGAATAGCGCTGTTAAAGCCTGTGCTGGAAGAGAGCGTAGAGAAGAAGGTCTGGTAGTCAAGTGTCTCAGATGCTGACAACAGGTAGAGATGCAGCAGCAGGCAGGAGTTTCCCGCATTTGTGATGAGGGAACCTCGTTAACTGCTTAGATGGTGGCGTTTTGCATACTGCAGCAATTGTAGAAACATAACTGATGGTTTTAGAGTAGTTGGTTCTGTCAGTAGTGTGCGCAGGTATATCGCCATTGCAAACAATTTACTCTGAAATGGGAGGAGCGATTGGATGGTAATTTGACAGTTACCCAAGTTGAAATTTTGTTTTTGCCTGTTTGGATGAATTATACCAGTTTTGAGAGAGGATGGAGTGGACCTAATCATGGGAGTTTAAGGATTTCAGGAGAAAGATGTGTTGATAGAAGAGATGGCATAGTCCTAGTGACAGACGACTCATGTGATAATGGAGCGGTCTAAAGCTCTGGTTTGTTTCAGGCTGGTTTGTTGATGCTTGCTCGGATTATGTCAGTCTTCTTGATAAGTATTCTATTAACAGCTGTAAATGTTTAAATGGGCTTGGAGGAGGAGCGAGGGGATTAGTGGAGTGGTGTATTGGGTATTTTCCCAGAGTGCTTCTCTTGTCAGTTCCATCTTTGAGAATGGTGTATAGGTAGAACTCCAATCTAGGTTTAAGAGTTTACCTGTTTGTTTTTGGCCTTGGTTGAAATGAGTATTGCATCCACAGTAGTATTAAAATTTGATTGCCTATTTTATCTTTATGAGGAATTGTGTATATATTTTTTAAAAACAAAGAAACCTCAGTAGGAATAATTTGGACTTCACTGTTAAGTTTCAGTCCAAGAGCATCATGCTTCACAAGGATGGTTTGAAAGGCACCCAGGACAGAGTGCCTCAGTATGAGTGGACTCATGCTTATGGCATAGTGAGTAGTATAGAGTGAAGAGGTGTGTACTACTCTTGCAGTGATTATCTACCGTCACGAGGGTCCATGTCTCCGATATCCCTACAGTGGAAAAACATTGAAGAAGACAACATACTCCCTCCCAAGTTGTGCAGATTTGATTAAGTGGGGGTCTGCATCTACAGTTCTTAGGATTCATGCTCTTTTTAATCAAAACTGTGTACTCCTTATCTGAAAAGGAATAGTGGTTAACTTCTTTTGGTTCACAAGCACTAGAATCTTTGACCAAGAACAAGTAAAATAATATAAGGTCTTTGTAATCCATTCTCTGTTTTATCAACAAATGCTTATGTCCTAGTATTATCTATAAACCTCTGATTATGGCCAAGGGAATCTGATCCACACTGTGATTCTATTTCTTTCAGAAAATTTACTAGTTTCAAAAACGTCTAGTTTCCATGGAACTGCCAGAAATTTACATACATCAATCCTTACCAGGATTCCGACCAGAGTGATAGATTTCTAGCACGACTGGGCCACTGCTTGCTCGATTGCTTCTTCTGTCTTTCAGGAGGGCTTAATGAAGGGTGCAGTTTATATTCCGAGCAGGCCGCTCTCTCTGGACCTGCTTTTGCTTTCACTATAGGTGTGTCAATAATAAGCGCGCATCCCTGGAATTGGCTGGCCTTTATAGCCACGCTGATCCAAGATGGCACTAGAGATTTTGTGCTTCTCGAGTCCGCAAGTTCCTGTTACATGGGCTGGCTCACTGTTGAACTCTATCAGCACAGAGCTAAATCCTGCATAATACCTCGAACGTGCTGTGCTGCCTCCCTGCTGTGGAATTCAGCTTCACGGAGAGAAAACCCATGGGTGTTGTAACGGCAAATGGGGCCAACTAAACAACATCTGAGGTGCATGGGTATTGCTGGGTGCTGAAGGCACAGGAGCCTCTCTGGGGGGAGCCATTAGGCACCCACCCTCTGTGCTAACACTAAGTAGGGACTCGGAGCAATGTTTGCTGGTGCCAGGGTTTGGGCCAGTTATTGGCTGGAGTGTCAAAGTTCAGTTGTGACTTGTCATGCCTGACATATCAGACAGGGAGTACAGGCTACCAGCTTTGGCAGCAGGGCAGCTTCGCATCCCGAAGAATGGATCGGAACCTAGTTCCTGTGTGACAGATTAGTGGAGGGGGTCCCGTGGCAGCTCCGTACCCAGGAACATAAATGATACCTCCGAACACACAAAATATAGCACTATACTGAATGGCAGCAACAAAGCGATTCTGCCACGAGTCTCTAAAGACTTGCTTGGAGCACTTTTAATTTTATATCTTAACACAATTGCTGGAGGTGTCAGACATTCAATCAAAATTGCAGCCTTGCCCGAGGTGAGCTCACAAGATCTTCACAGTTTACATATGCTGAGCAGCTGTAGTATTGATGATAGTGTAGATATTAAACCCATGCCGTGACTGGCCGCTGGGGCTGAGCCCATACAGGGTGCCAACGCTAGCTCCAGCTGTGTCCACTATCGGTCACTCTTACACAGTTAGGGTTGCATAGAGGCCAGTTTTGTATCTTTCAGTCCTTTGGTAATTAACAATAGCTACTTACATTAACAGTTCTCAATCTGTTGGGGCACAACTGAGTTGGCATTGAGACTCCCATGGGCAAATTTGAGTCTAAGCAGTAAATGCTAGAGCTGGGCAGGCCGTCTCTCAAGCTTCTATTCGTGAGCAAGAAAGAAACCTAGCTGTGGATACTTGTGGATACTAGCTGATGTACATGAAGGCCAGCCAGTCTATCTACCATTGGCAGCAGATTAGATAATCTAATCTAATGCTCGACCAATTAAAGGGCAGGATGTTAAACATGCTACTTGGTTGAATACAGGTGATGTGGAATATTTACTGAAGGAAACCAGCAGCAAAATCTCAATTTTTTTTTTTTAACGAAGTTGCAGAATTTTAAAGAGTGAAGGCTTGGAAGGGTGTTGGAGGTGTAACATTAAGATCACGGAACTAGCGGAGTCTGGCACCCCAGTGCATATATTGAGCAGTTTGTGGAAACCCTTCTTATGCAGACCTCTGACTAACACCCCGCACCCCCCCCCCCGTCCCCTCCCCCCCGTGCGCCCGAAAAAAAGTACCTGGCTAAGACCTATCACTGTGAAGTGTTTTCACTGTAAAGTGTTGTATTTTTTTATTTTTAAAGTAAGAAAATTTTATTAGCTTTTCAATAACAGAACAAATAAAGTACACGCAGTGCAGGCACTCGAGGGGAACCTTTGAGTCGCTCTCCAAGGAAACACCTTACCCCCGTCAACACCCACTGCCTCACTTTAAGTATTCTCCTCCTCCATTCCATAGTACATTCACCATCGGCCCCATATCCTGATATGTTTCTTGGGGCATCTGCGAAACACAGAGAGGCTCTTCCAGCTTAGCACAACGGTCCTGCCTGCTCTCCAGTCTCCCAGTGGGGCAGACGTTCACCTTCTTCCAGTGCTAGGCTATGTCCCTTTTTGCTGATAGCATTACCACTCCAACTAAGACTCGCTCACCCCTGGGGCCTCTCAAGTCGCCTAGAATCCTGAATAGAGCAACTTTTGGGGGAGGCCTCAGTCCAGTGACCCAGTATATCAGAAAGTGTTTTCAAATATACTAAGTCAATGTTGTTAAATATAGGGGCATCCCCAGACCATGTGCAAGACATCTCCCCTGTTGTCCCGGCATGTGGTGCAAATTGGCATAGAGTATTTCCGAGCTTGCCATAATCGCCTTGGCATGTAAAATATATAGTGTAGGTAAAGCACCTGAATAAGGCGTAGCATCTCTCCTCTATTCCTCCTCCTCGAGAGGGCCCAGCCAACCCTCCTGTCATGCCTTCAGGTTCCAGAGAGTACACAGTGAGTGATTGGCCAATGCCCTACATACTTGTGCTATACCTCACTTAATTATGGGACCCGTGAGGAGAACACACCATTAGAGGATTATTTTCTGGCGGCTTTGCAAATGCATCCTGATAACTTTGTAGGCCATATCTGAGCTGGAGGTAGCAACATAATTGGGATCTCAGTAGGGAGAGTTCTGATTGAGGAAGGATTTCATGTCTTTAATTTTGAAAAAATTTAATTGTGACTGCAATGCTGTGCTGTGCCCAAGCAAGACCAGGGTAGACAAAGCTTATGAGGTATCAAATGTTTCAGGTACTTGGATTTCACACTTGTGGTCAAGGAGGCCAGACTATCTTTCCTCGAGACCAAGAAGTAATTTAGGAAAATATGCATAAATTATACCATGTTGTTGCCTGGAAAATTACAGATTTAACATGACAGAAATGTCCATTTCCTCTTACTAGGATCAGTGATAGACTTCATTAGGAGGCACGTTATAGATGGTATTAGAGTGCGACTGGGACTACCACCTATAGCCCAGGATTGAAGTCATCAGCCTTGACATCTAGTAATGTTTCTAAACCAGAATGTGGTTAAGATGCATGTTATTTTGTCATTGATGAATAAGTCAAAGTGAACAGAAGTGTTAAATACCTCATAAACGTTTGTTGGTTATTGTTACCCAGGCACCACATTGGTTTACAGAATAGCTCTGTATTTCACATTAATTTAGATCTGGACACCATTGGGTTAGAAATGATGAACAAGGGTCATAATTGTACTTTGTGATGTGTATACCTCTGGTTCATATGCACTGACGCACATAGTAAGAGTTACACTCTTGCTGTAGTAGCTGAGACTTTAAACTTGTAGCTTAGTCTGATTTAAGACACAACCCTAAGAAATGTTCAAATAAATTAATCTGTGATAGGGGCTGTCCAAATGTGTGTGTTTGGAGAAGGTGTTACTTTTCCTTTATACTCTGTAGTTAATACTGACTGGCTGGTGCACATGTGTAATCCGCTACCTCCATGTGTAGAGGGCACTAGTGAATATTTCTGTTAAATGTTAGAGAGTTTGGTTCTCTTCCAGACGTGGAGGGTAGTTTGACGTTTAGGATCGGTGTGCGCTGGTGAGGTTAGGGATTTGTTGATTTTCGTTACAAGTTGTTTCAACATAAATAATGCTGCCGTAACCACAGCTGAGCAACTTTCTTTGAGTTTTGCATGCAGTGCACAAATTGCTGGATGCTTTGTGGATCATTTTACTTTGAAGGGCTATTAGAAGGGTATTAGACCGCTGATAAGAATACTGACTTGGAACATATAGGGTTTGAATAACCCCAGAAAAGAGCTCCAGATGTTGGCATTCATGGACTGTCAAAATAGATCTAGCCCTGTTTCAGGAAACTCTCCTGCAACCCAAAGTCTCCTACCCATTTGCAGCTTCTTTGGGTAAGCATATATATATATTTCTTTTTGAACACTAGTTACACTAGAGGAGTAGTAGTCTCTTTCATGCATAAAACCTTGAACCTCATGTTCGTATTCCAGTATATGACACAGGGTTCATATATTATTGGATCTGGCTGTTTCGCTCTGAGAAATTCTCCTTTTTAATTGCATCACTGGATTTTCTGATGAGGTTATGAATACGTGTAGGCTCTATTACCTACACCAATAATGTAGGGATGGGAGTTTATTGTTACATTTGACCATTAAGTGAACAGGTCTGGGCTCATCTGCAGAACACAAACCATGGCCCTTCACCAGATTATGCCGATGCTCCGCTCTGCAGATTCCCAATCTACGTATTACTCATCAGTGCATAGCTCTGCTTTAGGCCTACAGAAATGGCAGTTGTCAGACATAACGGTTTTGAAAGTACAGTGTTATGATTCTCCGATGAACTACGTCACATCACTCCCCTCTCGAGTTGGTCCTTCACATACCTCCTCTGGCACCACATATTTGAAACTGACATTAGAAGTTGCATAGCTGACTTCTTTCATGACAGTGAGGGGGGCAGCAGGGTCTCTCTACTTTTTAGTGTCTACAGTCAAGGAATTGAGAGGGGATGTTTACCAAGACTCTGCTTGAGGCTGCAATCATAGTGCTACCGAAGACAGCATTGTTCCTCTTACAGTCCCCTATCTCTATTGAATGTAGACAACAAATCTTCTTGCCTGAACAACTGACAATACTCTACTCCCCATTAATGTACTTAGAGCTACAAGATCAAACTGAGTTTATTTGCCAGAGATCCAATTTGATCAGCCTGAGTTCTCTCATGGCTGTGTTGCATCATTTACATTGTGGTCTCCTTTCCGCTGCCATCCTCTTAGATGCTGAAAAATAATTTTGCTCCCTTTAGTGGCCTGGGCAAATTCTTTCTCAGAATAGTCGGCTTATTGTATATCTGTCCCTCAGCTCAAGTTAAATTGAATAACCTTTCATCTACCTCACTGATTATAAAGTGAGATATGACACTGATATCTCCTGCCAACATGTATTTATGGCTTAACCATAGAGCCCTTGGCTTGCTGGTGAGGGAATTCCATTCTCGGAGAGGGTGATTTATAAGTTGCATGTCATTGTTACCACCATTGTAGGTTGATAGCGTTATTCTCTGTTTGCAGCAACCAGCAATGTGAATTCCATAGTTTAGAAAATTGTGAAATATGGCAGCTAACCTTACTTGTACATTATTTGGGCTTACGTAAGCTAAAACAGATCATAACTGGAATTGTTCACGCTGGCAGCCTGAGATATTCAAATAACTCAGGAATGGACCTAGTGATGAGGATTCCCCCCAAAACAACTATGGGGTGACAGTTGTTAAGCTGGAAACCCAAGTGGTGTGATGGATCTCTCTGCCCATCTCCAAGTTGGGCTGTGAAAGGTTTATTGCATAAAAATATTAAAGGTATCTATCACGATAAAAAGCTATTAAATAAAATACATACGTGTTGAATCCTTCTCCATAATACATTTTATTAATATAACAAGATCATATTTCAATAGAACGGCTATAAGATCTAAACATGTCGGTTTCCTAATGAATTGGGCGTCTATAACAGGAAACAATAAACAATAGCATTGCAGATTGCTTTCCAGTTGGAAATAATAAATGAGGCTTCAAATATTCCCTCTTTACGTTAAGTAAAGCCGGACATATACAAATAATGCATTCTGTTGCTTCTTCCTTGTAACTACATAAATGCCAGTTATTTGATGACAGACACATAAGATTCCTAAAGCCTTCTAATTGATGCAGTGGTATAAGCATAAGTCAGAATTTTAAATGCTTCAATTTACAGCTGGCCATCAAATTATAAGTAAAATGTTTTTGTTTTACACTAATATGCAAGTCGATTTTATAGGGTGCATGTTTATATTTTGTTGCTGTTAACAGATCGATAGCTCTCTCGTTTTTCTTCAGAATATTCTTTATTGGACTCCTCCATTCAAGGCGAGGCAAATTTTGTAGGTGTGTTAACAAAGGCAGTTTGTTTCCTATAATTACCCTCTTGATCTTAGCAAGATTAAGACACCCTTTGTTGTCACTTCTTTGAATATCAAGGATCTCAGGGAGTCTTCGTCAGCTCCCATATATATTTGCACAGATAGTTTCATAAACGAAATCAATGATAGTTCCAGTCATCTCTTACACAGTGGAATCGAGAATCGCAAATTTAGCAGAGATTGAATCTCTCTTTTTATGTATTTACTACTTATAATGCTAATAATGGTGTCTGAAAGTGATGGATCTGTACAGTAAGGTGGATATTATTTTCACATCTATTATTTTTGATGCATGACTTATTAGATACTCCTCTATACATTTGAGAATCTTTCAGTTGCCTGCATGGTTCTTGGATTTCAAACTTGTGATGTGAGTCATCATTTTTTGTTGTCCACCATTAAACCTAGATAGTTGTATGTGGTAACTTCCTCCAGAAGGTGGCCTTTGTTTTTTTTTCTTTTTCTCTTTCTCTCTCCTAGTTGATCCCTAGATTTACCAAATACCCTCAGTTTTGTTTCTTTAAATGTACTTTTAGATCATTTCCTGAATTCAGTTGCTGTGAACTTGTTAACTGTGTTAGTAAACCTGCTGGCGTCTAAGACATTATGACAGTCACCTGGGTAGGCCTGGTAGCTGATGTCTCTTCCTCCTTACCTAGGGGACAAAGCCTTGCTAAGTTTTGAGTATAAGGACAGGTCAGCTATATATAATGAAAAGAGCAACGAATCTATTGTGCAATCCTGTTTAAGCCCATCAGCAGTAGGAATGTTTGCAATGAAGATCTGTTAGCCTGTAGCTAGGTGTTAACATGAAGTGTATTTTAAAAATTAATAAAGTTCTGTTAATTCCCCACTTTTTTAACTTCTCCCATTGTTTGCTCCAATTTACGTTATCAAATGCAGAAGAAGAATCTACATTGCAAACATACAAGCAAGGATTCTTCTTGCAAGTGTAATGTATTAATCATTTAAAGGCAATTCTGTTATCTGCTGGTGAGCATCCTGACTCTGAAGCCAGATTGATTTAAAGGTCCGCTATGAATTTTGCAAAGAATTTACCCTCTGCCTCTACAAGAGCACTGAGGCAGTAATTATTCAGATCCTTCTTTGAGCCTTTCTCATGTAGAAGGTAAATAACAGTTCCTTTCCAGGAAGGCGGAATGATGTCAGATTCCAAAACATGCATGAATAAGGCTTCCAACATATCACTCCACAGAGGAACATCTGCTTTAATCACATCTATTGGTATACCATTTGGTCCTGGGGCTCTAGAAGAGCATGACTTTTTAATTAAAGCCACTGATTCTTCCCTAGTGATCCGAAGCTCAAAATTTAAGACCTGGGAGAGTTCAGTAAACCCGGTACTACTGCCAACATAAAGACTATGACTGTGCTTTCCATACCTCGAATAAAGTGAACATTAGCAACCCTGTGTGATCCGAAGCCACTGGGTACTAAGGTCAAAAATAATTTAACATTGCCTGTTCTGATGAAAAAAAATAAAATAATAATTTCAACCATGCAGCATCTTGAGATTGTCTGTGAATTTGTTGAATTTCTTTATCTTTACAGCTCTCAAAATGGAACTTTGTGTCTTTAGTGGTCTTCAAAGCTGTTGTCCATATTTTCGTTTCGCTAGAAGCATAGAATGATCCCAAGGTCTAGAAATAGAGAGAAATCTATTTTACGATGTTCCAGAGACAAAGTAAAATATATCCTGTAGAAGGTTTTCCTAGTTCTTGCACCAGTTTGGAGCCAAAAATAGACGCTTCTAAGACACAAAGATTATAAAGACTTGTTTTCATTCAGACATGATATACCGGACTGCCATGTGGTGAAACTAAGCAATCATTCAAGGATTTATAAAGTGCGGCAAATCACTGATGAGGGTCTCAAGGCTCTGGAGTAAGATAAGTGCTTCGTGGTGACCCTCATTCGAACAGCCAGGTCTTGAGTAATAGTTATTTGTTGAGGATTATGGTCACTTTGCTTTCTTTTTAAGATTTGGTAAGCTTTACACATGGGAAAAGAGGTGCTATTTAATAATGTAAAGTCAATAATGCTTTTACAATTTGATGAAAAGTGGGTTCTGTCAGTTGATCTAAAGGAAAATCGCCCATTCAAGGCTTGGAAACAAAGATCTAAGAGCAAGATCCCCATTTCATGACTTGATGGTTTTACATTATTCCACTAACTGGCTGTGGAAATAACTGGAATATTCCATGTTACTTCGGCAGAGTTGCCTACTACATGAGTCTTCCAATAATTATATAATAGGTTATTGTTAAATCTCTGGAGACCATAATGGTGCTGGAGGAATTATTGTCAGTGATAGACTTCAGTTCTTCAAGTACCACTCGAATACTTGATTTACTCTTCACTAATGATGGAGGGATATAAACATTCAGTATCAAAAGCTGGTTTTGCCCTTTAGTACAAAATTGTTTTCCTGGATGAAATCTGATTTGCTTTTGATGGTTGTGCTTTTCAGAGTTATGCTGTTGTGTATTAAGTTTAGCAGCCCTCCATCCAGGCGATCCCTCCATCCAGGCGATCCCTCCAACTCTGCTTTGCTTGAATTTTGAATGAAACAAAGTTTCCTAAATTAATGGGTTCCATCTGCCAAGTTTCCTGTAGACAGACTATTTGTTGTGAGCCTAGGAAATTAAATACATCACTCACACTGTTCCTTAAATGTTTTTGATATCTGCAGTGTTCCAAGAGCCGATAAGCATTGTTTCAGACTTGACTAAGACCCTTGCATTCTTTTTGTTAGCTATGAATTGATCCTGCCTGATTTTGAATGGGGTAAAGAGTCAAGTGATTTGTGATAGTAATTTGGCGCTCGTAAGTAGAATTTTAACAAAGTTAATTCCTATATTTGAGTCTTGTAGAACGCTGGATGGTCTGCATCGTTGCTTCTTTAATATACACGGATACTTCTTTTTAGATTATTTAGATAGTAAAATACCCCACAAAGCTAATTTGGTGTCTCTCCTCAATATTCACTTAATAATGCCTTCTGTTGACCAAGTTGTCCTGGTAATTTCACCTTTGGAGTTGTAATTTTGCAGAAACCTCAAAGCTACCAAATCTGAGGAGGAGATCTCATAGCTCCGGGAATTGATGTAATATTTTTTTAATGTTTTGTTGATTAAGAATATTTAAAGAGCCTTGCAAGATATATTCTTGTGTAAAGTCTAAGATAGTAAGATCCTTATCACTATTTGATTGTAACACAAGTGTCATAGTCATACAGGGGGGATTTGCAGTGGGGATAGATGATAAATACATTCCTTCCACCGGGAAATCTGATAGATGCCTACGTGGAGAAGGATTTCGTTTTTTTGTTCTGTTAGAAATAGGGTCTCTGGTTAGCAGTTAGTTTGCACTCTGTCCAAGCAGGGACCCTCACCGTAGTCAGGGTAATAGAGATGTACACCTAGGATAACCCCTGCCCACCATGTTGTTAGCTTCACACAAGCAGTCATACTTATCTCAAAGGCAATGTGTGAAGTAGTTGTACCATCACACACAGTAAAAACACCACAAAAGTACTCAACGCAACTTTTGACAAATAGCCTATATTTGTCTTAGTAAAACCAGACCAAAACGACGAAAAATAAAATACTCAGTTATTAATTTTCAAAGATCAAACTTCAATATAGCTCTTAGAAACACAAATGCTTCAGTTTGGTGTTATCTAGGTGTCGTAACCGAGTCGTTCCCAACCCTCTAAAGCAAATGGCGCCGATCATGGAGTTGGAGAAGCAAGGCGTAGCTGAATCCAGTGCGGCATCGAGCCTGATGCTGCGGAGCAGTGGAGCGAAGATGTTGGTACGAAGCGCTGGGTCCTTGCTGCCGAGCAGTGGAGATGAGGTGCGTTGGTGCAAGGTGTTGGTTCCTTATGCTTCAGCGGGGTCGATGTCCAGCGATTCTTGGTGGGGTGACCTCACAGGGCTGCGGTCATGCCATGGGTCTGCAGGCCCTGTGGCAGTCCGGTGTTGCAGATGTCAGTGGCGTGGCACTTGGGCACAGGCAGTCACGGGACATCAGTGGGGCTGCGGCAGCGTCAGGCCTGTGATGTCAGTCAGGGTCGTCGTACTCCAGCAGGGACCACAGCTTCGGTTGCAGGTGGTGTTGCGGGGTCATGCAGCGGCATCAGTCTGGGCATCGTCCGGAGTCGGTGCACTTGGTTTTTCTTGGTTTTCAACCAGCTTTCACTCCCATGGGCCCAGAAACTAAACTAGGCACCATGTGGCAAGCTAGGGTCCACAGCAAGTAAATCCAGAGGCTGGTAGGTGAAGTCTTTGCTGTCCCTGAGACTTCTTAACAGGAGGAAAGCTCTGTCCAAGCTGTTGGAGAAACTTCACAAGCAGGATACACAGCAAAGTTCAGTCTTTGTTCTCTCTAGGGCAGAAGCAGCAACTGTAGGCCAACCCAGCAAAGCGCACACAGCAAAGGGGCAGTACTCCTCCTCCAGCTCTTCAGCTCTTCTCCTTGGCAGAGGTTCCTCTTGATCCTGAAGAGTTCTAAAAATCTGGGGTTTTATGTCCACTACTGTTAGACCTGGCAGCCTTAGGGGGGTCACCCCTAACTTTTTGCCTGGCTCCCTCCACCTTTTGGACACTGTTTTTGGTGGTTTGTAGATTGTGCACACTTTACCACTGCTAACCAGTGCTAAAGTGCATATGCTTTCTCCCTTTAAACATGGTAACATTGGATCATACCCAATTGGACTATTTAATGTACTTATAAGTACCTAGTAGTGTGCACTGTATGTGCCTAGGGCCTGTAGATTAAATGCTACTAGTGGACCTGCAGCACTGATTGTGTCACCCACCTAAGTACCCCCTTAACCTTGTCTCAGACCTGCCATTGCAAGGCCTGTGTGTGCAGTTTCACTGCCAATTTGACTTGGCATTTAAAAGTACTTGCCAAGCCTAAAACTCCCCTTTTCTACATATCACACCCTTAAGGTATGCCCTAGGTTATCCCTAGGGCAGGGTGTTGTGTAGACAAAAGGCAGGATATGTACCTATGTAGTTTACATGTCCTGGTAGTGTAAAACTCCCAAATTCGTTTTTACACTGCTGTGAGGCCAGCGCCCTTCATAGGCTAACATTGGGGCTGCCCTCAGACATTGTTTGAGTGGTAGCTGCTGATCTGAAAGGAGTAGGAAGGTCATATTTAGTATGGCCAGAATGGTGATACAAAATCCTGCTGACTGGTTACGTTGGATTTAATATTACTATTTAAGAAATGCCACTTTTGGAAAGTGAGCATTTCTCTGCACTTAAATCTTTCTGTGCCTTACAATCCACGTCTGGCTGGGTTTCGTTGACCGCTCCTTGTGCATTCACTCAGACACACCCCAAACACAGGAAACTCAGCTTCACTTGCATACATCTGCATTTTGAATGGGTCTTCCTGGGCTGGGAGGGTGGAGGGCCTGCTCTCACACAAAGGACTGCCACACCTCCTACTGGGAACCCTGGCTTACAGAATTGAACTGAAAGGGGACCTGGTGCACTTCTAAGCCACTCTTTGAAGTCTCCCCCAATTCAAAGGCACATTTCGGTATATAAACAGGGCCTCTGCCCCTTCCAACTCAGACACCTCCTGGAGAAGAAAACTGGAACCAGACCTGCATCCTGCCAAGAAGAGCTGCCTGGCTGCCCAAAGAACTCACCTGACTGCTTGCTGTGAAGGACTGCTGCCTTGCTAGTGGTGAAGATGTGCTCTCCAAAGGCTTGGATAGAGCTTGCCTCCTGTTCCCTGAAGTCTCAAGACCAAAAAGACTTCGCTCTTGCACCTGGACTCCTCGTGCTGTGAAAATTTGACACACAGCTTGCTAAAACCGACACACAGCCTGCCCTGCGGTGAGAAATTCACAGCACGCCGAACCGGAACGACGCAGCACGACATCGCAAGGAGAAGATCGACACGGCGCCTGCGTTGCAACCGGAACTTCGACACACGGCCCACCGGATCGACGCACAGCTGACCTGGGATGACGCAGCCCGACTTACAGAGGGAAAATTGATGCAGCGCCTGCCGTGCGGGAGAAAATTCCACGCAACACCCACTGGATCGATGGCGCGCTTGTGACTTTGCTCCGCAAGCCCAGGATTCCACACACAGACCCCCGGGGCGTCTGAAAACCCTGCAACCCAAAGAGGATTGAAAGAGACTTTGTTTGCTTTAAAAAGACTTAAGACACTTTATATCACGTTTCATTAATATCTCTACATTTACTTATTGCATTGACCTGCAAATATCCAGATAAATATTATATATTTTTCTAAACATTATGTGGTGTATTTTTGTGGTGCTATATTGTGTTATTGTATGATTTATTTCACAGATACTTTACACATTGCCTTCTAAGTTAAGCCTGACTGCTCAGTGCCAAGCTACCAGAGGGTGGGCACAGGATAATTTGGATTGTGTGTGATTTACCCTGACTAGAGTGAGGGTCCTTGCTTGGACAAGGGGTAACCTGACTGCCAACCAAAGACCCCATTTCTAACATGTACTTGTGCCCATTTCTGCCTTTTAAGTAGGCAAACTTCAAAGGAAAATCCCTGTTGTTGACAAGATTCTGCCTTGCCCAGGCCCGACTCCAGGCACTCGCTAGGGGGTTGGAGACTGCATTTTGTGAGAACAGGCACAGCCCTTTCAGGTGTAAGTGTCAGCTCCTCCTTCCCCACTCAGGATATGCATGACACTCCTCAGCTCCCTTTGTGTCACTGTCTAGAGGGAATTCACAAGCAACCCTCCTGTCAGTTTGACCAATACGTGGATTCCACAGGCAGGCATAGACACAGAATGGTTAAGAAAATGCCCACTTTCTAAAGGTGGCATTTTCAAACTGACAACCTAAACACCATCATTATCAAAAGATGCATTTTATTTTTAAATTGTGAGTTCAGAGACCCTAAACTCCGTATCTCTATCTGCTCCCACTGGGAACCTCCATTTAAAAGATATTTAAATGCAGTCCCCATATTAACCTATGGGAGAGATAGGCCTAACAATACTGAAAACCGAGTTTTGCAGTATTTCACTGTGAGGATATATAAAACACATCAGTGCATGTCCCACCTTTAACATACACTGCACCCTGCCCATGGGGCTACCTTAGGGGTGCCTTACATGTACAAAAAAGGAAGGTTTTGAATTGAATTGTCAGTTTAAAACTGTACACCTGGACACTGCAGTGGCAGGTCTGAGCCATGGTTACAGGGCTAGTTATGTGGGTGGCACAATCAGTGCTCCAGGCTCACTAGCAACATTTGATTTACAGGACCTGGGCACCTCTAGTGCATGTTACTTGGGACTTTTTAGTAAATTAAATATAATAAACAAATATGACCACAGCACTTATTGGAAGTTACCACATCTTCATAGAGTTACCTTACTCTTCGGATCGACACAAAATTAACGGACTTCCTCTTTCTACATTTAAGAACACAGTCCCCCAAGTGCCACCTTAACTCACCTCTTTTGGATATTCCGTCCTTATACTACCAGCTGAGCCTTGATGAAGTCACTGGTGTGATGAAACACGTGTTGGCTGTGCCTGTTTGACTGTATCTCTGGGTTTACGAGAATCAATCCAAATAAACGACCTTCTGGAACACCAAGAAGAGTACTGAACAATTTACTAACAAAGCTGCTACACGCAAGCTTTTACCTGCACTTTCTTAGTTTGTACATTGTTAAGTGCTGTGGTCATATTTGTTTATTATATGCTGTGTATATCCGTATGCACTATTCTTGTGCCTTCAGGTAGTAGGGGACCTGACCACATTCACCCATTATTATACTTTGTTTTTTTACATTTACCAATACGGACACCATTAGGAAGTGCGATTTTCTGTCATTTACTATCTTTCATTTTTGATTACAAATTAAATATGCCAATCATGGAAAAGCCAATTACAGATACAGTTTACACAGAGAGCACTTGTTCTTTAGCACTGGTCAGCAATGGTAAAGAACCTAGGGTACCATAACCAGTGAAAACGAAGTCCAGCACACAGTCAAAAACACAGGAAGTAGAGGCAAAAAGACTGGAGAAACCACGCCAAGGATGCCCGGTATATCATGTTCCATCTATAGATCCCGAAGTCGGATGATACTGAGGCACACTGTAAAGATTTGATAGTAACTGATCATGATAATTGACCTTCCCCATTACTGTACTTGAAAGGGCTTTGGCAAGAATTGTAAAACCATCAACTAATTTTTTTTCGATTATGTGTTGAAAGGAAGGACCCTATAATTGGGATAAAAGGAGGGATGGAGAATGTGGGATTTATACATTTGGTTTAACAATGTCCCTCAGTATTGACACTCTTGACTAAGATGTTTTCTACATTGCTGAAGATTATCATCTGTCAATTAGACTAATTGCCAACAACAGCTTTGTTAGGGTATACTGAGAAGTCAGCAGATTTGCCTTCGTGGCTTTGCTTCCAGCCAAAAGGAGGGTGGCGGCGATGCAGTGGACGAACAAGATTTCACCCAAACATTAGGCCTGAATAGGAGATTTACTATACTGTAGTTTAGTTGTCATAAAAAAGGCATACTGGGAGAAAAAGACTGAGAGTATGTGTGAGACTCTTAGCCCCTTATTCAAGCGCTATATCCTGTTTAACCAAGAGCTTAAACCAGCAATATTTATAGACAGTATTTATCCGGAGGAAAAAAGGCTTCTCTATTTTAAATTCCGCATGGGCACTACCTGTGATGGCGGTGACCAACAGATGGCAATCCGTCCCTCTGGATAGATTAGAATGTTGCCCATGTCTTCACGGTGGCTTAGAAACACTTTCCCACTTCCTTTTATTATGTCACTTCACGCTTAAACTCCGCAAATTGTATTTACGTCCACTTTTTAGATCTTACGGTGTCAGGAAGTGCAACGAGGCGGAAGTGTTATGTATGCGATCAGACGAGAAACACATTGTGACAAAAGTTTCAACTTACATACTGGAAGCATGGAAGCTACGCTCAATAATGCACCCACAATTGACTCAAACATAACCATATGTGTTAGCCCATAGCCCATGGCCATCTAGTCTGGGAAATTGGTGCAGGGTGCTACAAAACTGGGTTAGGCATCGGGCTTTTATTAGACGGTTGGCAGCCACCGTAAGGTTAAGCTTTATGCAAATTACGGTTACGTATTTAGTTTTTCGATGATGTAGGGCAAATCGGATACACTTCGGCACATGTTAAATCAAAAATTCAAGCATAATTTTCTTTTATTGAGATGTTTTTATTTAATGTGAATTTTTTTTTTTTTTTTTTTTTTTTTCTCGAGTGTGATGGACTGATACTTATTGTGTGATATTGTTATGGCCGGATAGGCTAACAACAATTAAATAAAAGCGAAAATAAAGCGGGTTAGTCAGAAATGATGAACAACCACACAGATACATTGCATCCGGCCGACCTCAGAGCGTCTGTTACGCACTGCAAATATATTTGCAGGATAGGGGAAATATATCACAGCCAGAGGGATAATTTTGCTCCTCAATTTCAGGAAGATTTTATGCCTTTGCAAAGTAAACATTTAGCTGACTGAAAATGTGGGAATTCTGTGCACATAATGCTGTAACTAAGCTTTGGTCCCTGTTTCGATGTTAGAAAGGTATATTATTGATCTCTGACTGCAATGCGGAAGTATTGAGGTGCACGTGATGTCAGATATTTTTATTTTGTTATATGCTGAATCTATGAAACTTTAAATAAAGATTTATTTAAATAAAATTGTATTGCAGTTTTTGAATGCTGTGTTCAGTACCCAAGGTGTTTAGGCAGTGAAGTTAGTACTATCATTTATTTGTTTACTTTGCAGTGTTTTTCATGGATCTGAGGTACAGGTCTTTGATGAAGCATGTGGCCTTCTTTTGCAGACTAGAAAAATCAAAGTTCAGTTTAAATAATAAGTTGAGTCGTAGCTTGAGCTGGAGATAATGTTCAAACTATATGTAGATATCTGCCTTAAAGAGCTGACTTTTGGAAGTTGCATGGCGCCTCTTTTTCATATTATTTCAGGTCACTAAAATGACATCAGTAAGATTAGTTGCTGCAAGACTGTGGGGATAGTGACTCCACCACTGTAAAGTAGCTGGTAAACAAATCACAGTACAACAGATGTTTATGCATTTTTTACACTTCCAATATAATTGAGCATAGATATACAGGACCCAGCCTAACTGAAGAAAACACGGGTTTGTTTGCATCCATTGTTGAGGAGCGAATGTACAGTTACTAACGGTTTGTGAAAGGTCAATGTATTTAACTATTTTACCGTTATGCAATGAAAGTGACTAGTAACAAAGTCTAGAGAATACCTACAGCATCCTTGTAGGGTTAATTGGGTGCGTAGGAAAGAATGGAAAAATTGGAAGTGCAGTTGGCTGGCGTATGTGATCAGCACATGAATGTGACCGCATGGCCAGAGATGGTTTGATTGTGACAGCTTTGCCAGAGATGCACTACCCCTTATCCATCCTCTAGTTAATTTCTCTGTTGTCTTACTTTCTACCTAGATCCTGTACTGCTTTACGAGCCATTTGGTGCGCTGTCCTGGTCCTAAATGTCTTATAATATTAACATAAATATATGCACAATCTTGTGATTCTCTGTACTTGTTTTTAATAGGAGGGTCAATGTTAGAGTCTGCATTGAGCTGCAGTCATCCTCCAGTCCGGTTCACAAAAAGGTAGGTGCTCCTCTGCTTCTTTTCCTTTATACTGATGTGCCTTGTTAAGTATGCAGCATAGTGTGTATTAAAATGCCATGTTACATTAGAATCGTGTTACAAACATACCCTTTTTTGATTTATGCAAGTAATACAGTGATTTTCTGGTAATTCTAGTTCGCTGAATAAGGCGTTCTACAAGTGCAATGGATGGTGCCAAGTGCTTCTTGTGTATAATACCTGTCTGCCGGGCTCATCCTAGAGTTTTAGTTGCATTTGTACATGTCTTCTTGACATCTTGTTAGACCTATCATTGCTGCCCCATGTCCCTATGGAGCTAAGGACTCTTCCTGATTTTGAGCGCAAAAATGTTTGTTGGCAAGCTGATAAACAGTACTGCAGTTAAAAGCGCAGGACTTGCTTTAAACAGCGGTTCACAGTTAGCAGTCACGTTAAATTCT
The DNA here is from genome assembly GCF_031143425.1 of Pleurodeles waltl. Taxonomy (NCBI): domain Eukaryota; kingdom Metazoa; phylum Chordata; class Amphibia; order Caudata; family Salamandridae; genus Pleurodeles; species Pleurodeles waltl. The sequence continues at coordinate 608,449,386 of NC_090443.1, read as the reverse complement.
CTATGTATGTAAATCGTGTTCTGGTGTTTGAGATAGTGTGTCAAGGCTTTGTATGTTTGATATTGGTGTCACAGACCTAAATTGCTTGATAGTTGAATATTTAAGCAACATGATTTGGGTGCTCTGCTGCATTCACACGACTTTTGTGTCGACCAGATAAATATTTCTGTTATTTACAGGTGCCTTTGCATTCCTCTGACTCCAAGCACCTATCTTGTTACCGTAGCAGTAGAGCAGCTATTCAGCAATTTACCCTTTAATATGGAGAGGCGCAAAATACTAATATATGGCTCACTGCTCACACATTGCCCATATTACATTTGCATTATTTCAATTCAACGAATTAACATTTTCGCAGTAGCACTTGTAGGCAATTAGAAGTCATTAATGTTAACGTAGAAAATCTGTTCTACTTTGCTGCAGCTCTTTGCTGGCTGACTTTGTCTTTATTTCTTCCAGTTCCTGGCTACTTATTAATTACAATTATAGTAGCCACCATCATCCTTTCTTTTTCGTGTCTTGTCTACAAATCTCGATTGTATATGCCACAGATTTGACTAAGCAGCTTTCGATCATAATTTTAGACCAAAAGTATTCTATTGTTAGTACAAACAAAATATAATACAATTAGTCAAAAGTAAAAGTTGTTTTCTCTGTTTTCCCAAATTATTATTCCAATTATGTTTCCAATAGTTGTCTCACTTGGACCTGAAACCTGTAATTTATGTTGATTGCCTAGATAGGGTATGTTGAATCTAAGCAAATCCTCACAGTGTCTAGAATTTCATTTTTAGGTTTTGAAATACTCAGTCCACAATCTGGAGGTTTTAGCTCTCTCTCTCCCAAATACAATATGATTTTGTCTGATTTGTGAATGGGAGTCCAATCGCTGCATGATTTTTGTTATGTTTGTCCAAATCCTCGTCTTCATCTGTGAGCCACCGAAAATTGCCCTGCTCAACGCTAGTGGCCCACCCCTTCACAATCTTATTCCATCTACTCCTTGTGTACATACCTCTTTGTCTGCAATGAAACTGTGAAAATTCTAGCCTACAGACCTATGTAAGCATTATTGCCCTCTACTAAGGTGTTTTGCTTCACTGCTGACCAAAATGAAATACATACACACAATGAAAAGAATCTCTGGAATGCACCTCTTAGTGTAGAAAATACATTTAATAAATCAAAGGAAGGTCAGTACAACTGAAAGTGAATGTTTAAAATGTGCACAGCATTAACATTAAAACATATACAAAGAATCTTCAATCTATACACAGCAAAAAAAAAATATATATACACACACACACACACACAATATGCAAAGCAAATCATTAGTAAAAATTCATCACCATGGAGTACACTTATTCCTTCATCTTTCTCCTAGCACTTCAAGCCGCAGATGGACTGTCAGAAGAAACAGAGATCTACCCTCACAGGAGATGTCAGGCCTTGATGTCTCAATCCTGACTGAGATCTCTGGGTCTCTTATATACCTTAAACAAGCCAGAGAGGAGATTTCTGGAAACTCCCCTCCTCACTCTGCAATTGGCTGTTCAAAAATGATGGCTACTTCAGGTCAGTTTTGAAAGGAACACGTCAGAATTGGCCAAGATCCCAAGGTGCCCTCTTAAAACCAAGCCGTACCATAAACATCATCCTAGCACACACTTATTAGCCTTAGCCCTTGGTGAAAAAGTACACGCAGGCATGCAAATAAAAACACGAGGTTATGATTGGGCACATTGCATAACATGGGCATGGAAAAATACTTGGAGCTTTTTACGTGGCGGTGGCTTAATGCTAAAATAAAGTCAATAGGCAAAACGAATCTGGTGGTCACTAATGTGATGGTGTGCTGCTAGGCTAAGTGCAGCATGGAGTCAGTGGTCAAAACACAAATATCATTATATAAGGGAGTTAATCATTCTTAAGGGCCCACCTTGTAATTAGTGTGAGCCTAAGGCAAGATCGCATCACTTTTGCGCTATGGAAGAGAATAGAGTGCAATAGTATATTTGTTCTTTGTAGTACATCAGTGGGCTCGGGAGTCAGGTTGTTCAGCTCCCAGTGCACACATTGAGACATACCTGGTCATATAGTTGGCTGCCACATACTTTGACTGTCTCATGCATGGGCTGAAGATGGGACCGCTATCCCACTGCTTCACTTCCTGATCAGTTTAGGCTACAGCTCATCCAGAGCGCCTGGATCATCCTGTAATGGTTTGCTGCTTCTCCAAGCTTCTGCTTTGCATCTACCTCCCTTGCCTAAGCAGGCATCCTGCAAAGGTGGTGAACCTAGAAGATCAACAAGGCCCATCCTGTTTGCTCATGGTCCAAAGCACGTCCATCGTGACTGATCCATTTCTAGCCACAATCTGCATATTTGTAGTGATGGTTGTCTTATGAATCTAACCTTTGTTCCATCAAACTCAAAAACAAAACCCTTACAGCATCTCATGTGCCATATCAGTATATGCGTGTTGCTGTTTTATGCCCATTGGCAAGTAAAATATCTGAAGCTGTATAGCCTTTGCAGCCTTGTCCACTTGCTCCATGAGGACCCCTGCACTCTGACTGATTTAATGGTCACCTTTTACCCAACATTGCCCATCCAACCCCCGCCCCTAGTTGCCATAGTCTTTTAGAAATTCTAAAACTAATGGGAAGAAAAGCATGAAAACCAAATGAAATAGAAAAAGTGAGGGTCTCCCCTAATGGAGTGTGGATGTTTGAAACTCGTTCTTTAATGACCTTTAGGAATTCCCTTCTGTGAAGCGATACTAAATGATCTATACATATTCCTTCCTAGGAAGAGATTGTATTGTCTCACCGCTTAATTATATTGTGGGATATACACAGTTTTCTGTAAAGGTTATCATTGGTAACAGGACAGATTAAGGTCTCTGAACAGTTTTAGATGCATCCTGCTAGTGTTGAGGAACACAAGTAGCCCCTATTAAAAAATAGTGCACTCACCCTATATTTGTGGTGAGTACATTTACATACATAGGCCCTGCCTTAAAGTTTATAGATTTTGCCAAGTTTGGTGACTAGCATACACAAACTGACACTGCGTTTGATGAATAGAGGTATACATGCACACTACCTTCTGTTGCAACCTAATTTGATGGCAAAAGCTACAAACAGTTAAATATACCTATTATGGGGCCTGACCAGACCATGACAATCCCCTTTAGAAATCATTGAGGATTGTTTCACTTGCATTCCAGTTGTACAGCATTTCCAGCCTGAAACTTGCCTGACTCTGTCATGGCAGGCATCTTGTGGCATGTTAAACTTTGCTTCCTCAATAAAGCATAACATTTGTCAATTGAAAAAAAAAAACCAGACTATTTGCTTACTCAAAATGTGTGCCATATTCCTGTCCATGATGTCCTTTTGCTTATTGCCCAGTCAATTGTGGCCCTGATGTGCTCTGACAAGACATTGCTTTCTGCCGAACCTATCCAGCACTGTGTGTACCCTAATTGCAGAGGGTTGCTAATGATCCCTCACACTAGTCTATGCCCTTATCTACCAATTTAGCAAATCACAGCATGCCTCGCAAATGGAAAGTAAAATCTAATGTCTTCTGCTAACACTGCAGTACTCTGCCTGGCTCGGAACAGCCTCATCACCTGATATATCCACGATTATCTGTCCAATAAGGGCAATGATAAAACTCTATGAATGATGCATAGTTTTTCACTGGTTGGAGAGAGAGGGCACGCGTTTTCTTTCTTCAGATCTCCCATTTCAATCAGGACTGAAATGGGGATTTCAGATCTGCTTCTTTTTAACTCCTGCCAGTGATCGAAAACATTATTCACAGCATTCTACAAGGGTCTATTCTCCTATTTTCTATATCAGAAATGTGGGAAGATCTGCCACCCTTGCGTTTTGTTTTTTAACAACTGAGGGCTTGGCTTGTATACATCTGGCATTTTCACCCATGAAAGTGACACCTTTCGTTTTAGAATTGTTTAAATAATTCAGGAAAGTATGCTACATAACGGCACATAAGATAACGGTTTCCTTACTGGACACTGGGGAAAAAATGAAATCATTTTGCATTTGTGTGCCCCACTACTGATGATGCTTAGGGCCCCTGTGAATATAAAAATTAAATACAGCAACATCAGTTTCTTTCTATGTGGATTCTTTCCTCATCAATGGCACACACATATTTTTATACAAATTTATTTATGCTTTACCTCATTGTTGCAAACTCTTCTGTAATGGCCATTGTAGGAAGCTGGCGTGGTGTGTGGTAAGCACCTATGGTGTTATCACCTTGTACCAGGTCCAGGTATCCCCTATTAGTGACGTGTAGGCAGTGTCTAGGAAGCCAGGGCTTTCCTGAGGTATCTATGGCTGAGCACCCTGGGCTTATCTCTGAGACCTGCAAAGCTTATGCAATACCAATACAGTCACATATCACTTACAAACATGAAAAAACTACACTGTGTTTTATAAAATAAAGGTACTTTATTATGGTAACACGAATACTAAAATACTGCATGGGCAATACTCCGCTAGGAGGTGAGTAAACACACTGGTATATACACATTAGAAGTCTGTGATTAGCATAGAAAGCAATAGAAAATAGTGAAGGACCTAGGGAGAGACAAAACCATATACTAAGTAAGTGGAATGCGAAAGGCAGTCCCCTCCCAAGGAAGCGGAATCTGTAGAGTGGAGCTGAAGGAATTAGGAACCCCAAAAGGTAAGTACCAGGGTTCCCCCCAGCGACCAGGAGAGTAGAGTTTAGTACCTCATTTTTCCCAAAACCCACAGGTAAACTTTAGAAAAGGACTGTGCAAGACCCAAGTGAGACTGGAAGAAACCAAAGGTGGATCGTAACAGAAGAGGATCTGCAAAAGAAGGGGACCAAATCCAGTTCAAGTTGGAGTGTCCGTTCGGGGCAGGAACTACTATCCACCCTTCTGGAGATGCAGGGCCAGGTCGACGGTGGAGACAAGGAATCAGCTGTGCAGCACTGGCGCAGGAGAAGTTCCAGAAGTGGTGCAGGTGATGTCCCACGACGGAAGAAGAGTTGCAGTCAGTCAGTGGTGTTGGAAAACCACCAACAAGCCTTGGCAAACGCAAAAATCGCAGATGAGGAGTTCCAGAGTAGCTGCGGACCAGCAACGTGCAGGGGGACTCAACCCATGGAGGGGAGTCCCAGGTGACCCTCCGCAGTGAGGAGAGTTGGAATATGAGGATGCAGCCCCCAAAGGCAACTCGCAGGCACAGGCGTCGCAATGAGGCCCACTCAGCACACCTGAAGAGGAGTCCCACGTCGCTGGAAAGGCAGGCCGGAGACTGTGCTTTGCAGGGAAGTGTGTTGGAGGCCGAGGATACACAGAGCGTGAAGATCCCATGGAGGAGGAACAAACAAGCCTTGGTTGCTGCAAGAGTTGTGGTGCACAAGGTACTGTCCTGCAAGGAGAGTCAAGGGCTCACCATCTCCCAAGTTGAAAGCTGGTAGAGAGGACCGACGGGACCACTCCAGATCACCACCTGTTGCATGATCCACGCAGTTTTGCAGGAGAGAAGATCCACTCAGCTGGATGTCGTTGCAATTGATGCCTGTGGATGCAGGGGAGTGACGCCTTCACTCCAAGGGAGAGTCCTTCTTGTGCAGGGTGACGACTCATCACCCTCAGAGGATACACAGCCAGGGAAATGTTGCAGTTGCTGGAAGGAGTCTGAGAAACAATGTTGCAGAGCGGAGTTGTCGGTTCCTAGAGGGTCCAGTTGCAGTCCTGGTGCCCAGAAGATGAAGTAAACAATGCTGATGAGTCCTGATGGAATCTTGTACGTCGAATCTGAAGACCCACCCTGGAGGGAGCCCTAAATAGCCTAGGAAGTGGGATTGGTCACCTAGCAGATTGACCACCTATCAAGAAGGGGCAGTGGCGTCACCTACCTGATCTGGCCACTCAGATGCTCCCATGGGCCTCTGCCTACCTTGGATTCAAGATGGCAGAATCAAGTGACCACCTGGAGGAGCTCTGGGCACCACCCCAGAGGTGTTGATGGACAGGGAAGTGGTTACTCCCCCTTTCCATTGTCCAGTTTCACGCCAGAGCATGGACTGGTGCAAACTGGTTTATGCAAGAAGGGCACCAAATGTGCCCTTCAAAACATACCGGTGGCTTGGGGAGGCTACACCCCTCCCAAGCCATCTAACACCTATTTAAAAAGGGAGAGGGTGTTGCCTCCCTCTCCCAAAGAAAATCCTTTGTTCAGTCTTACTCTGCTTGAGCAGGCTAAGCAGCAGGAGGGCATAAACCTGTCTGTGGGGTGGCAGCAGCGCAGGCTGCCCGCAATACCCCAGAAGACTGATTGGAGCAATGCTGGGGGTCCTCTAAGGAGCCCCCAGAGTGCATGGAATCATACAAAAAATATTGGAAACCGTATTGGGGGGGGTATGATTCCTACATGTTTGATACCAAACATTGCCATTATGTACCTGGACACAGATAGTGCAGTTACCTATGTCCAGTAAATGGATAAAATGACTTCCCCGCACTTGCAGAGTCCAGGAAAATGGATCCGGAGTTTGGAGGGGCACTTATGCTCATGCAGGGTTGCTCTCACACACAGATACTTGCACACTGCCCTCTGGGCTAGGAGGGCCTACCATAAGGGCTGCTTACAGTGACCTGTAGTGTAAAGGTGCATGCGCCTTTTCATGCAGGCTTTTCATGCAGACTGCAATGCCAGTCCTGCGGCACATTTTGCATGGGCTCCAATGGGTAGCACAATACATGCTGCAGCCCATGGAGAACCTCTAGAGCCCCAATGCCCTGGGTACCTAAGTACCATATTCTCTAGGGACTTATATGGGGGCACCAGTATGCCAGTTGTGGGGTGTGCCAAGTCATAAGCAACCACATTTAGAGGGAGAAAGCACAGTCACTGGGGTCCTGGTTAGCAGGATCCCAGTGAGTACAGTCAAAATACTGACAGCAGGCAAAAAGTGGGCTAACCATGCCAAAAAAGAGGGTACTTGCCTACAGCCAAATTGGCAAACTCACCATCTATAAGTTCAGCTTTGTGTAACTTGAGCGTTTTGCTTTGGAAGACTGCCTTCTTACTGGCCATACCTGTATGATGATGATGCTTTCCATTCTCTCTATACTCCTGTTTTATTGCTGTACACTGCCTTTTAGCCAAGGCAGTCATCCCTACCGAATACCACTCTATTTCAAAATGACTTAAGGTTTCCCAGTCGTACTCTTGTCCCTTCTTTTTTTTTTTTGTTTTAGCTGTGCACTTTTAAAGTCAAGAACGTTTTCTGTAATCTAGTTTAGATGTGATCTGAATTTCAACAATGAACGTATTGAAGATCATCCACACATTTGTGACCAAGGAAGAGTGGCAGGCTTCTAAGTGTTTGTTTTCAACTTGGACAAGAGCTGTTTGATCCCTTTATTTGAAATAAAATAGCCTCCATACAGTTTCTGAATGTTAGCACCCAAGTAATAAAGTGAAAGTAACATTGCAAAGTATTTAGAAATCATGACCATATCCCAGACCAAACACAAGCAAAGCAGTCGACTCAAGTGAAATGTATGACGATGCATACACTGGAAAGAAAGCCCTGTCAGTTTATCTCCGCATTGGTAGTGCATTTGGAAATAGCAGCAATCACTTCCGGCACATTATAAAAAGGACTAAAATGATTTATTTTTTGGTACCACAATCTAGGACTCTTCTTCAAGACTATATTAACTTGATAACTTTGTTAGCTTTACACAGAGTTCTGAAACGTCATTCAATTTACATATCAAAAACCTCACTGCTTCATTCATCTTGACCTCCGTCTTGCTGTTGTTTCTTCTGGGGGAGAAGAGGGTCAATGCAAAATTCTGTTATTACTTTTATTTTCCTACTTAGAATAATGTGAGGCTCCCTTTGTGGAATTTGGTACAACATAGGTTCAAAACTTGCTAGTGGTAACTCAAGCCAGCCATCTTTATACTGTGAATTAAATGAGTACTAGTATTTTTAGTAAAAGTAACTTCTGCTATTTTATAAAAAAGGAACCATGGCACATGTTTTATATAAAATACAAGTTATTTGTTCATAGAAACAAAAAGGGATCATTCAGATTCTCTTATTTTATGTGGAAAGTGTTATGAGAATTTGCAGTGCACCAGCTTCAATTTATCAATTACACTATGGTTACCGCTTCAAGGGCTTTTGTAATATGTGTTATAGCTGCTTTGGCCTAAAAGATCTTTCTCGTAAGTTGTTATACATGTGGAACTAATTTAAGGATGATCAAAAGTCACTCACTTGAGAAACTAGTGGACTTTATTGTTCCTGTCTGTGGCCCCCTCGAGTCTGAACTTAAGTACTAAGCACAGCAGTACATTTGGTGTACTTGTAAATTTGACTTCTTGTTGTTTAGATTTACATTTGCATAGTGTCCTAATTTAGCATTTTTAATTATTTTTTAGGATTTAATTGTACGGTTGACTGATGACACTGATCCATTTTTTCTGTTTAATCTGGTGATTTCTGACGAGGATTTTCAAAGGTGAGTCATATGGGGAAGGGAAGTGGTCGGTGATGGGTGCAGCGTATCATGGGTGTCCTAAACTTCATCTGTTCCTGGTAGACTGTAATAAGAACAGCAAAATGTTTCTTTTAAAATGTATAATGATGTTTCGCTTTAAGTTGGTTCTGATTACCATTTTTTAGTTATTGTAGTAACTTTCTGGTGTGAAACATGATTCAATCTAGATCGAGTAATGGCAAAAAAGCTAGATGTGTGTAAAAGCCGGTGTTTTTTCTGTTTAAATGTTGAACCCTATGTACTTACAAGGCAATAGCACTAAGACATTGGCATACGCCGACGATATTGCAGTTGTGACCCAGGAGCATCAATGCTGAATATAGAAAAGGAGGCCGTGGAATTCGGGAGGTTATCTGAGTATTCAATGAATCAGACTAAGACCCAGTTGGTAGTGAACAAATATATACAGTTAGTTGATACTCGCTGCTTACTTTGGAGTAAGTATAGAATCAAGTTTGGAAAATCTGGTTGAATCTAATCTGATGCTGGTAATTCATAAGGCTAAAAGGGAATTTATAAAGGATGAAAAATTCACACCTCTCTGTTGTTGGCTGTTGTAATGTTATTAAGACAGTATTTTTACTGAAAGTCCTGTATCTCTTCAGAGCTTTTCCACATGAATTTGAAAGCCGATGACTTAAAATGATGGGAGATATGGCGAATAGTTTAATCTGGTCATATTCCAAAACTAGAAGGGCCCCTGGATATCTGTTACCTAGACATCGGGGAGGATAGAGCAATATCTAACTTTAAGTATTATCAGTGGGTTGCAGCATAACAATACATGAAAACCCTTATAGTAGAGAGTGAGGGATATCGCATGTTGAACGAGAGTGTCCTCCCTACATATGAATTATCAATGGGAGAAAGAGCCGCGGGTTGCTTTTTAAAGATTATCGAGTTAAGCTATTACAAAAAAGTAAAATGCAAGACGCTGTTGACAGCTTTTACGATCCGGACTGTTGTAAGGAACAAAATTGGTTTTGTCAGATATAGCTATTATACTCCAGTGCGGGGAGCTCAGATTCTTCTCCTTATCTTTTCTGTATCCCACTGCCTCGTTGCAAAGTGAGAGAGCCAAAATGCTGGGAGAGTTTTTTTTGGGATTCAAATTGTATTTTGATGAGCTGCAGACACTGTCAGTTTGAAAGGAGAGAGTTTAAGTATCTCTAAGTCCGGGCTTTATTTAAAAAAAAAAAAAAAAGTGGGCGGGGGGGTTTGAACGGATTTTTGAAACAAAACGTGATGAAGACTTTGTGTGGTAGATCGGAGTGTACAGTCAGCTACGTTTATAATTGTTTAGGTTCCTTAATGTCTGACGATCTAGAAAAGCATACAATTAAATGGCAGCAGAAACTTGATATTGGCAACCTGAGTTTTTATGAATCTCTAGAGTTTGGCCGCACTGTACTGGTGTCAGCAGATTAAGAGGCACAACACTTTAAGACGCTTTTTGATTTATACTACACACCGGCGAAGATCGCTAATGGCGGTGGGGGGGAGCGTTTCTCTGTCGAGCAACTGAAGACTGAAATATCAAAATTCTTTGAAATCTCTTTGTACCTAGATGTAGCCTTAACTCCCCACTTAATATTATTGGGGATACATAATGATATGGTTGTTTGGTCAGGCCAACTTTTTTGTATTTATGGCTATGGTTATTCCCCATTTGCATAATCTCTGCATGGCTTGACCCGCTTCCCCTGATGTTACATCTGTGTTTAGCACACTTGTTATAAATGTACAATTTGGAAAGTAATCTATATTTACAAAAAGGTTGAAACAGATCTGGGCCCTTTTCAGGCGGTAGATTTTAAACGTACCTACTTGAATTGCTTAGAAGTTAATGGGGCTCTCCATATATAGCTTTGGCTGAGACCACAAGGATTTAAACATCTTATTGATGCTGGATATACAATATACTGTATGCATGTTATCTCGCTGACTTGCCTTTTCTCTCTCTGTTAAAGACCTGAGTAATGATTTACTAATGTTGGTTGATAAATGCTAGACTCTAGTCTGTGAGGGGTGGACTGGTGGTATGGGTATTTAGAGGTCAATTGGTCGAGAAGATCTGTCTTGAAGGGGTATGAGTTGAGTATTGTTTTTATACTGGCCTGAACGTCTTGTTTTATTTGCACATCCTGCTTTGCACTTTATTTTATTTTGTTGTTGGTTTAGTAAATTGAAAGATATCCTGAAATTAGTGAATTTTTCTCTGCTCTCTGATACATTTGTCATTAAAGTTGATGTCTGAAAGGTATCATCCCCGTGCATATTATGAAACATATAATAATTTTTAAGGTGTTGGACCCATAACAAAAGTAAAATTAATGTGCAAAGCGGTGACACAAAGGACAGCTTCAAGGCACATTTTTATAACAAACATTATTAAAGGTTGTGTACATTTTTCAAATCACAGCCCATTTGCTTCAGCGCATAGGATACATTTCCCTTTAATTCAGTATCCTATTTCAGTAATTCAAACAGTGTTTAGGATATAGTGTATCAGTCAAATGCATTTCACAAGGACTGTTGCAGCACAGTCATAGGAGCAACATAATACTCAACATTAAATGACATCTAAGAGTGTATCAAACTGACCTCTTTCCTCATGAGTTAAAACCTAAATTTGATTTAAAAATATGGCATTGTATTATATTATTTATCTAGAAGTTTCTTAAATCTTACCTCTAGCTTGTTGCTGTACATTATGTGACAAAAACGTGTAGAATGAGAGAGCGGACATATCCTTGCTACAGGTGTCTGTGTACTTTGGGTCAAGAATGGTACATGTGTTTTGGTGAATCCTGAAATGTACAGCTAAAGAGTACTATCACAGTAGGCTGCCTTCTACACCCTCCACCGTGCAGGGAATTTCTTGCCAGGCACAATTTCTAAGTATTTACTTTGCTTCATAATACTTAGAATCTGTATTTGTAAGAACTTGCTTTTAATTGCAGGATCATAATGACTGAACTGTGATTTTCCTTTGGCTTTATATGTCTTATTGTATTGTAAAGACAATGCTGCTTAAGTTTCAGTGGTGTGCCTCTTTAGTTTGACAAACAGCATCTTCTGCAAGGGGGAAATGTGGTGAAGTTTCTTATTGTGTGTGATGTGAACAACCTGACGTAACACTTACTGGGCTATTATGTCACTTGAAATTACAATTTTAAACATTCCCATACATTTTGGATGTGTGCTTTTAGTGACATTGAAATGGAAAGAGTTATGACTTGATTTCTATTAACAACGTGTGCTAATCCACTTTTTCCCTGTTTTTTCCTGTCTTAATGAAGTCTGAAATTTCAGCAGTCTCTGCTGGTAGATTTTTCTGCCTTCCCACAAAGATTTATTGATCTGCTTCAACAGTGTATTCAAGAACAAATCAAAGAAGTTCCAAGGTAAGGAATCGAGATATTTAACAAAATGCCCAGAGTTCCTCAAAACTATTCTAATACTTTATGTTCAGTACATTATGATTAACATTATTTCTGTTCATTTGCAAGTCATTTGATACCTCAAAGTCCTTGCTTTTTGTTCCTGCTCTCCACAAGTGTCCTGTGCTGCTAACCTAAGTTGACCAGGATTTATTGAAATGAGGAAAAAATAATACCATTTTTAATTCATATATATTGTTACACAAACCATTTTACAGACCAAACAAAATTGTAGATACATTATGCACCCAGTAATAGACAAAAAATACTGAAAATGGTCACTCCCCCTCTACATTAGCAGTGACTACATACATTTGTCTAGGTATCTTACTGCAGTGCAAGACTGGGCAGAAAAATTATCTAGTGTTTCCTTAGTAACATTAGGCAAGCAACATTCTCCACTAAACTAATGTGTTTTGTGCCATTTCTTGTCAGATCAGTAATTTGCATTGAATGTCAGTGATGCCTGACAGATACCGGAGGATGAAGAAGGTTTTACCTAGGATGTAACCTGCATAATATTGCAATCTGGCATTCTTATGCAAGCCTGCTTTAATCACATTGTTAATTCTAATGGCACTAGCTATTGTTTGATTCTTATTCCAATTCTGTTAGTTGAACAGTATCACATTTACTAGTAACGTGCTACCGTAATTTTGGAAGATGTAACATAACATATTACTAAAGCTTCAAAGGATGATGAAAGCCGTATTAGAGTAGGGAATGGTGAGAGAAGGAAGGAAGGTAGGTTTAGTTTAAAAGATAATTGCAAAAACAAACATGTTTTCAGTTTGCTGCAGAATAAGACTAGGTCATCAATGTTTTGTGAACTTCGAGGTAGAGAACCTTTTTGTCTTATGTGGCGAACTTGAAAGATGGAGGCTCAGGCTAGTTCTGTTTAGGTTTTGCTGTCTGACCAGGTGATTTAATTGCCATTATTTAGCAGTCCTTTGCGAGCAAGGACTAGCATTTTAAATCAGCACCTGTTTTTACATTATAGTCCATAAGGGCGTTTGAGGATAACTCCAGTCTGGTTACATTGTTAAGCCCCCTTCCCCTTTCTGTATCGAGTACATCACCATCTTTTATGGTTGTCTGTATGGTGCACATAATTCAAAAGGTTAGAATCTTTACCGAAGTAAGTCTTCCATCATTATTCAAAATCATAGTTCATAGAAGTAAATAGAGTATCTGTCTCTATACAGAATTCCAAAACACTTTTATAACAGACAACTCTCCAGTTGAAACAGAACAATTCATTTGTAAAAAAATATTTTCTCTCCAATGTTATCACTCTAATAAGAACAACACAATAAACATCAAACCTGTTCTAAAAGTCAAATAGATTTAGGAACACACATGAGCATTAGTGACTAAGCCTTCTTTTATTTTTCCCTATTTTTTTTATAAAAAACTATTTCTTAGATTTTCGAATGTCACTGCATTGAAAACAAGTAGAACTGCATAGCACCTCCACATAACAGTTAACCACATAATACATAACATTCCCACACCATAGAAGGCCCCCACCTTCCCCATATCTTATCCTGTTTTCGCAGACAGCCCTATGCATTCTATATGGGCCCTCCCAATTGGGTGCACCAGTCCACTCCCACCCTCCATTCCGCTAGGTAAGGGTCATTTTTGGATTTCCACCTATGAACCATATTGGGTTTAGCGACCAAGGTATCAATACCCACAGGTTGTCTGATCAGCCTGAGGGGTGGGGGGACAAAGTGGTCTCCATTCTCATCGACATTGCCTAAGAATGCCACTTTTGGGGGGCTTAATTCAGTGTCACACTCCAAGACCTTAGTGAGTTATACGTTCACAGAAAAGGTGAAAGGATCGAACAGGCCCAGATCATGTGGTAAAAATCAGCTGGGGTTGCTGAGCAGTGGAAGCAAGCAGGGTGGGGAATCCTACTTCTATAATATAAAGGTGTCTGGGTGAGGTATGTTGTGTACAAATAATTTAATTGGATCAACTGTGAAAATGGCTAGCGTGCGTGGGGCTAATCTAGCCTCCCTCTAGTCTGCCTTATCCAGTTCACCAATCCAGGCCTTCCAACGATGTTTAAGAGTGTCAAAACCGGGGCATTCGCGATAAGTGGTATATTTGGGATATGGCCCTCTTACCAATGCAGCCTGATAGCAGTCCGACCTCGAGGTGCGGGGGGGCGCGGGGGGTAAATTCAGGTTTGTCAGTGTTGTGGAAGAATGTTGGCCGCAAGGGCGTGCAAATATTTGTGAAACTGAATCCAACAGAGGTGGTAAAGGTCTTGCAAACCTTAAAAAGTCAAGATGTGTTTCACAGCCCAAACATACCCCAGAACTGTGATGTATATCCGATCCCATTTACGGAATCCCTCCAACTCCAATGGATGGCAGAGCCAACACCCTGTCCAGAGTGGGGCCGTTCCAGTCAACGTTCAGTCCCACTCCAAAAATCTCAGTGTGGATCTCCAACAAATGAAGACCACACAAGTGATGTCGTGCATGATGTCTGGTAACTGGGTGCCATATAAGATATCTAGGAAGCGGTCAAGCCCCAGAAGAGAAAGCTCTCCTCGATTTAAGTGGGGTCATCCCACTAGCTGCTAAACCAGTCATTATTGACAATGAGTTGGGAAGCATAATAATAGCACTGGAGGTGCACCCATTTTATGGGGATTGTCTACCATTTGGGAATGCGATCCGTGACTGACCATCGGACCAAATAAAAGAGCGAATGTTGGAGTTCAAGTGTATAAAACTAGCAGTAGGTGGCTTTGGGGCGGGGGGGGGAGAGAAACAGGTGTGGGAAGTGCTGGAATTTGTACAGGAAGCGCATCATCTTAAAAAAGGCGATTCAGCCTATTACAAACAGGGGAAGCTGTTCCCATTGCTGGATGTCTGTTTTCATCTTGGATGCCAATGGAGTTAGACTGAGGTGATGTGTAAGCTTATGGAGGAGGGAGGTGTGAAACCCAAGGTATTTGAAGGAGAGACTCATTACCCGGATATTTGACTACCGCGTGTGGGCCCCGAGTGTCATCACGAACGGGTACGAGTAAAAATGTGTCTGTATTCACCTAGGCCTTGGAGTCTGAGGGTCAGCTAAGAACAGGAGGATGTCATTACCGTAGAGGGCAATCCTCTCCTCTGGTTTACCATCCCACGACTTCCCGCTCAGCATCACAACTCAGCAGCACCAGGGCAAATTAAATAGGGGAGACCGGGGCAGCCCTGGCGTGTGCCTCTGCAAATGGGGAAACAATACGAGAGAGAGCCATTGTACCCAGATTTGTGCATAGGGCTGGTGGTAAAGGGCGCTAATAGGGTGTTCTGTGTGCCTCCCTAGCCTGGCGTGCACAAGTGCAGCCTAGAGAAAGGACCTGTCAACCGTATTGAACACCTTCTCAAAGTCTATAAGGAGTGGCGCCGCTGGTGTGAGATTATATCCAGCCTAGAGAGTGCCACCTACACCCTCTTAATACAGTGTCTTGTGCTGTGCACTGACATGAAGGCACATTGATCACTGTGAATTAAGTATGGTAAAGTAGGTTGCAGTCGATTTTCCCAGAATTTTGGCAAGGAGCTTAATTTCTGGTTTGATCAACAAGATAGACGTGTACGAGAAGCACTTCCCAGGAGGGTGTTCTGGTTTGGGGATAACTGCGATAGAGGCTAAGTCGAGCCTAGATGCGAAGGTTCCCCACTCTGGCACCTCAATATAAAGCTTGTGCAGAAACTGGGTCATTTGAGTACAGAATTTCTGGTAGTACTCCATGGGTAGTCAGTTTGGACCGGGGGTCTTGCATGTCAGAGAGGGCAGAGTCGATCTCCTCAGTAGTAATGGGCTGGTCCAACTCATGGGCCAGAGAAGTAGGGATCGAGGGAGCGGGATATCACGAAGTAATGGGTGCTCGATCTCCCTAGGGGGAGGAGAGGGGGGTTCAAAGCTTATCGGCATAAAGGGTATGAGAAAAGATTGCAAAGGTCTAATGGCTATCAGGGGGTGTAGTAGTCGCTGGCCGCCTCATCTATGATGGGTGGCAAGCCAATATATTAATTTCCTGCTCTTATCACCGTGTTCATAAATGTTTCTAGTGTGTGTCCACCAGCATTTGCAGGCTGTCTCAAGGGCAGCCTGCCTTAAGCGGCTTCTGACCATCGAGAGCCGCCACATGGATACAAGGGTCAGGGGGCTGAGTTTTCAGGATGTGAATTTGGGTCTCGGGGTCTTGTGCCATTTTCACCTTTTTATTCTGCCGGATGAACCCTTTCTCCAGACCTCAAATCACTGCCTTACAGCCTCCCCCCCCCCCCCCCAATCAAGTGGCCACTGAGTACACTGACCCATGATTGATCTCGAAGTAGGCCTCGATATCTGGTTCTAAGGAAGCCACAAATGGTGGCCTCTGAGGTACCAGGCGTTGAGACCCCAAATGGGTCTCTGAGTGTGGTTTGCGCCACTGAAGGTCATAGAAAGAGGTGTTTGGTCAGAGATCCCTCTCTGGAGGGCGGGCACAGAGCTCACCTGGCCGACTTGTCGCTAGTACCAAGAGATCGATGCAGGACTCTGTTCATGCACTGTCGAAGTGTAAATAATAATCACTCCTGAAGATGGCAAACTCTCCACGTGTCGGAACCCCAGTGCGTCCATCCAGGTCGAGGGTTGGTGCACATGGGAAATGCGACCCTGAGTGGGGGGTGGGGGGGGGGGCAGGGGCAGTTGCATCAAGGTCAGAGTTGTGCACCATATTGAAATGGCCCCCCCCAAGGATCAGTACACCTATCGGTATGTCCACGAGTAAGGAAGTTAGGGAAGCCAGTGTCCCTGCAGGTGTTTGTTTTGACAGGACATTGTACTGGCAGCTCTCAAAGAGGCTCTCTACCGCCACGTAGCGCCCCTGAGGGTCCAAATGTGAGTTGGTAACTGCCAGTGGGAACACTTTATACGGCAGGATGGCCACTCCTCTGGAGCCCCACGTAAACATGGCATGGAACACCCTGTCGTACACACATCGTTGCAAGAAGGGGCACTGAGTACCCAGCCGGTGAGTCTCCTGGCGCATCAGAACAGCAGGCTGGAAGCGTTTAGTAAAGCGTAGGACTGCAGTGCATTTAAAGCGGTCCGGGAGTCCATTCACATACCAGGACATCAATTTAAGGGGACACATTTCTGTTGTACATGGGTTTGTGGAGTAGGAAAATGCAACCCGACCCAGGGAGCAGGCAGTGTGACGGTGGGGTCATGGGTGAGGTGCAGCATAGGTGTAACATAATGCAGTGGATATGACATAAACAAAACCATATATATGAAGTTTGTAAGAGCAGACGTAACTGTTTTGTGGTTTTTGAAAAGCATGGTGCTGCAATGCTACGCACCGCTGGGGCCTGCTCGGTCTGAGGGGGAGCGGGAGTCTCATCTCTCCTCAGCCAACTCCCATGCCTGCTCTGGGGGCCTCAAAAGCAGTACAAACTTTTAGGATCTTGGCTGTCAAGGGCCATGATGGGGCCCCAGGAGGGGGCCATTGGGCCAAGGATCTTTGGGCTCATTCCATTCCGAACCACAGTGAAAGAGCTGACTCCGGTACCCATGAACAAAACCAGGTTTCAAAGAATTACGCAACATCTGGCGGTTTAGAGTCCTCCGTGAACCCCACTATATGTAGATTGATATGGTGGGAGCGATTTTCAACATCATCTGCCCTTTTCTCCAGGATTGCCGTTGAGGTCAGAAGTCCCACTACTTGACGAGTGTGCTTCACATCATCTTCCACTGAGGAGACCTTGTGCTCTGCCACTGCGACTCGGGTGACAACGTTTTGAAGGTCTTAGCGGAGGAGCGCTGCAGCCATCTGGATCTCACCCACGCTGTTGTCTAGAGCAACTCTGGAGTCCTTTGTGACTTGGAGGATGGTGGTCAGATTGAGTTGGGTGTGTCCTGGAGGGTCCAACACACCTGAGGGTCTCCCAGAGGAACCGGGCCCATAGAAACAGTCCATCTTGGCCAGGGCAGGGCCAGTTGGTGGCCATTGCAGTCTGGTGCAGGGGGTCAGTGACGCTGTGAGGGCCCCTCCCAGGGTGCATCAACTCTTAGCGACCATATGGAATGACAGTGGGAACGAAGAAGCAGATGAACAGGGTCTCTTGCACTAGCCCACTGTAGAAAAATGGCTCCTTGTTGCAGTTCCCTCCCCACTACCCACACCCCCCTTCCCCCCCCCCCCCCCCTCCTCCCCCCCCACACACACACACACACACACACACACACTTTTTGACTGATGTTGATGCTGACTTGACTGAGAAGTGTACTGGGACCCTTCTAACCAGGCCCCAGCACCAGTGTTCTTTCACTAAAAATGTACCATTGTTTCCACAATTGGCACACCCCAGGCACACAGATAAGTCCCTTGTAAAAGGTACCAGTGGTACTAAGGGACCTGTGACCAGAGAAGGTCCCTAGCAGCTGCAGCAAGTGTTGTGCCACCCTATGGGACCCCTCACCTAACAAATGCACACTGCCATTGCAGATTGTGTGTACTGGTGGGGAGACAAAGGACGCCATGCACACAAAATACTGCCTGTGACATAGGTAAGTCACCCCTCTAGCAGGCCTTAAATCCCTAAGGCAAGGTGCACTATACCACAGGTGAGGGCATAGCTCAGGATGAGCAATATACCCCTACAGTGTCTAAGTCAATTCTTAGACATTGTAAGTACAGTGTGGACATATTAAGTATATGGTCTGGGAGTTTGTCAAAACGAACTCCACAGTTCTATAATGGCTACACTGAATACTGGGAAGTTTGGTATCAAACTTCTCAGAATAATAAACCCACCCCGATGCCAGTGTTGGATTTAAAACAAATGCACATAGAGGGCATCTTAGAGATGCCCGCTGTATTTTACCCAATCCTTCAGTGCAGGACTGGCTGGTCTGTGCCAGCCTGCCACTGAGAGACGAGTTTCTGACCCCCTGGAGTGAGAGCCTTTGTGCTCTCTAGGGCCAGAAACAATGCCTTCATGGGTGGAGGTGCTTAACACCTCCCCCCTATAGGGACTGTAACACCTAGCAGTGAGCCTCAAAGGCTCAGGCTCAGGCTCTGTGTTACAATGCCCCAGGGCACTCCAGCTAGTGGAGATGCCTGCTACCCCCCCCACCCGGCCTGTCTTCAGATTTAAAGAACCGGCAACAGCGACTCGTCCTGCGGGCCCAGCGACCTCTGCTGACTCCGAGGACTGCCCTGCAAACCCAAAGGACCACGAAACTCCCGTGGACAGCGGCTCTGTCCAAACAACAAAGAAGAAACCATCTTTAAAGGGATTCTCACCTCACTCCTGAAGCGTGAATCCCCAACACTCTTCACCCGGCCCATGTCCAGAGAAACCAACACCAAAGTGACTCCCACGACGTGTCCACCCTGAGACCCCCTCCCTGCACCCCCATGGCAATGCCTGCAGTGAGAATCCAGAGGAACCCCCTGACTGCAACTGTCTGGTAACCAAGAACCCAACACCTGGAAGAAGCACTGCACCCGCAGCCTCCAGGCCTGAGAGGAACCAACTACTGGTGCAGGAGTGACCAGCAGGCGGCCCTCATCATTGCCCAGTTGGTGGCTGGCCCGAGAAGCCCCCTCTGTGTGCCCTGCCTGCATCGCCAGAGTGACCTCTGGGCCCCTCCAGTGAATCCAACACAAAACCTGACGTCTTGTTAGCACACTGCACCCGTCCACCCCTGTGCCGATGAGGGTGTATTTTGTGTTCCTGTTTGGGACCCACCCCGTGCTCTACAAAAAAAACCCTGGTCTGCTCCCCGAGGACGCAGGTACTTACTTGCTAGCAGACTGGAACCGGAGTACCCCTAGTCTCCATAGGCGCCTATGATATTTGGTCCCCTCTTTGACCTCTGCACCTGACAGGCCCTGTGTTGCTGGTGCAGGGTGTTTGGGGTTCTCTTGATCCCCTAACGGTGGACTGCCTATGCCCCGGAGACTGAACTTGTAAGTGCTTTACTTACCCGACAAACTAACCTTTACTTACCTCCCAGGAACTGTTGAATTTTGCAGTGTCCACTTTTAAAATAACTTATTGCTATTTTATGCTGAATTGTGTACATTACTGTTTTCATTCAACGTTCTATATTTACCTATGCCAAGTACCTTACAATTTATGTACTTACTTGATATCTGAATCTTGTGGTTCTAAAATGAAT
This sequence comes from Pleurodeles waltl, assembly GCF_031143425.1. Taxonomy (NCBI): domain Eukaryota; kingdom Metazoa; phylum Chordata; class Amphibia; order Caudata; family Salamandridae; genus Pleurodeles; species Pleurodeles waltl. Next base: position 608,429,146 of record NC_090443.1, on the reverse strand, counting down.
TAAGAAAATATATATATTTTTTCTCTATAAAAACCTATTGACCTGGAGTTAAGTCTTTTAATGTGTGTTCCATTTATTGCCCTGTGTGTACAACAAATGATGAGCCTATAACTGCTCAACCACACTACCACAAATAGGGCATTAGTATTATCTGTTATTGCCACTATCAACCTCTAAGGGGAACCCCTGGACTCTGTGCACGTTATCTCTCACTTTGAGATAGTATATACAGAGCCAGCTTCCTACACCCACTAGACAAGAGTGGCCACAGCAAGGAAACAGTCAGGCACAAGTGGGATGATCGCTCGGCGTCCAGTAAGCTGGAGTTCGAAAAGCCGGGTTATGGCTGACGCTTGTACCCGGCACCAAAAAAGTGGCGTCCTCTCGTCCCAGTGGCTCCAGCCTCGCCAAGGAGGCTCCGGACATGTTGAGAGGGCAAGAGAGATCCATGGGTCTCCGGGCTTAGCACATGACCAGTCTGGATGTTTGCGCGTGAGGAGGACCAGGCCGGATGACTAGGAGGTTGGGAACGTCTCAAACAGCTTGCTGGCTGCCTTGGCCTTGCCCCCTTCATTTTCCCCTATTTAAAATTGAAAGACATTTTAACGCTGACATGTGTCAATGCAGACAAGAGCCTTAAAGATGCCAGCTTGCAGCACAAATTCTTTTCTAGGTGTGGCCATAGACACAGCTTTAGTTGTTTCACTGGATTTTTTAATTTTTTATTTAATAATCATACAGAATATAAATAATATGCATACATTGAGGGTTTACGTGGTCAGTGGGCTTCATCCATTGGTCAGTTATATTGTAATTTTCATTTTCGTTTTACTTCTGCCTACCCCTGCATGGTGGCTACATGTCAGCCCACTTTACCCATTTACTCCTTTCATTTTGAGTGACGGTACAATGCCTGTGCACTTTGTTCACATTCACCTAATAATAGGTGCTCTCTCTTTAGCAATACTTATGTTTAATTGTGTTTTATATTAACTTTAGATAGCAGCTTAGATAATACCTGTAAACCCCTGACTTTCTACTGATATCATTTTCTTAGTGGTCACTTCCCATTTTGTTCTCTTTAGGGTGCAGATCTGTATTTTTCTAACAGAAAGATGTTTGACCGCATAGGAACGCACCTATTATTTTTGGCAATTTTACCAAATGTGAAATTATGTTTATATTTTTAAAAGTGTGTTCTAGAAACAAAATATAAAATGCCATTACTGGTTTGTGTGGGGCACAAGAGAATCAATAAATGGTGATTACCTTGTTCCCAGCTAATTTTGTGGACTAAGCACAATAGGACATAGAGAAGCTATGCATGTACTTAAGGTCTTCTTAGCTCCTCTGAGACCTCAAAAGATTGTCCCTGTTAGACTCATGCCATTTTAAACAGCCCTCAACGTTGAGGGGTAATGAAAGATATGTGGCCTTGATGTATCGGAACTGTTTGTTTTCTGTATGGTGTGCCTTCATTTCAAGAATACTGCCCTGACATCAAAAGATGCATTATTATTTTTTAGTTTTTTTTTAAATTGGGTACCTTTTTAATTGCAGTGGCTTTAATCAACTGGTTGATGATTTCTTTTTTAATTACTTGTAGCTCACTCTGCAAGGTTACATAGTCTTTACATAGATTAGTAATTCACTTCTAATTTTCACTAATTAAACAAGCTGTTTTTTAACACGTCATTTGTTTTAATCTGTCTAATGATTTTTTTTAAAGGTTCTTGCTCCAGCTAGTTTCTTCAGCATCAGTATTAGATCACACACCTGCTTTTTTGAATGTTGTGGAAACCAACCCATTTAAACATTTGACACACCTCTCGTTAAAACTTTTACCTGGAAGTGACACAGATATAAAGAAGTACCTAGCGATCTGCTTAAAGGACATTAAGGTAAGACATAAAAAATAGGTAAGCATATTTATTCTGATTCCACTGAATGGTTTCAGGAGTTAATACCCGTAGCTGGTAATTTCCTTGGTCATACTTCTCCATATTATGTACAAAGATTTGTACCTGTTCATTATTTGGGATTTTAAAATGGATGTTGGGTTTTGCATTTATTGTTTCTTCATTTGTTCTTTGTGGGTGTATTTTCTCTCCAGCATTTATCATGTTTTGTTGACTTGTGTTTCACACTGTGTTTAAAATTAGTGGTGGGCAGAACGCGTGGAGTTTCACTCCGAAGAGTTCCACAGAGTTACATGCAAAATCTGCGAGATTCCTCAGAATTCTGTGGGTGGGCAGAAACTGGTATGTTGCGCTGCTCGCTCTGACTTTTTTTAGTGCCTTGAACTTGTTCCACAAATGGCACCACACGGTATGCCAGAGGGTGCTGCTGCTTGTATTGGTTTTACTGCAGCCCGAGTAGGTTTTCAATTCAAGCTGCAGTTTTCACAACACAAACGCTTGTGACCATCCGAGTTGGGGAAAACCTCACCAAGTGCCCTCTTAGCACCTAAAAATCACTAGGCCTTAAATCATTTACCGTATCATGTCTCAGAACACCCCAGACTTCTGGGCCTGCAAGTACTTTTGAGTCTAGCAGCTTGGTTGATTTAAATTGACTTCTGTAAATAACTTTACAATTCTCAAATCACTCCATCTTGATGGTTAGTGAAACAAAGACCACATTTAAAAAAACCTTTCATATAGGTCTCAAACTACTATAACCATGGACCTAGGGCACCAAGGTGGGGAGGATATTTCCCCAGGGATAAGTATCTATGTCTTTTCAGTAGTGGAGCTGGATTGTGAGTACTCCAGTAAATTGTGGTTGTAGCAGACATAAGCTTTTTTGAGAAGTTGAAAGCAGCTGTAGAAGGATCAACAGAAAGCAAAGGAGAAGCTTGGTTTAGAACAGATACTAAGTCTCATGAGCATATGCTGGAGACAAATTATAAGCCTGATGGTTTTGGAATGGTAGGATAAGTATAGTGTGGTCTGTACATTGGAGAAAAGTTAACTGAACTACCAAAGCAATGTTAGAGATGAAGACATGATCAAGAATGTGTCTTGCACTATATGTTGCACCAGGCACATTTTGATCAAGGCCGATTGCAGAGCATGCAGTCGTTCTCTTCTGCCTGGATGTTGAAGTGGCCTAACGGTGGAATGGTGGATGGCTCATGGTCAAAGGGGGCAATATCATCTGTTAAGGATGTATTAATTTCAAATGAAGAACCAGCAGGAGGATAAATGAAACTCAACTATTGTTACAAGTAAGTAACGTTCTTCTACAACATTGCATATTTATCGATTTGTATACTTTCAGAGAAGACTGTCAAGTAGTACATATTCAAATTAGAGAAAGAAGAATTGATGTCTTAAGTACTTACATACATTTTTATTTTTTCATTAACCATAGGAAGAAAAATTATTGCTGGAGCGAAAACTTAAAAAAACAGAAGATGATTTAGGTCGACAACTTAGTTATACACAGCAGGTAAACTACAAAATATCATTACAATTATTATTATTTATAGGTGACTGCTTTAATTTTAATAGAATGTGGTTACAGCTGTTACTCTGTTAGTTAGGGACAACTGTTGTAGAATTTGTATTACAACAACCTGTTTGTGGAGGTGCTGTAGCAATTGCCCATAGGGATAGCAGGCTTTCCAATTGTCCCATAGTATTTCTAATTTTATATTTCTGTATTTTATATTGGACTTGCTTTCTGCGCTACTCAAACAGTTGTGTTTGGTGGTGATAATGTGCCCTATTAAGAAAACAAATGCATGTGCACAGCTTGTATTTGCACTGTGAACATCACATCATTGAAAGACCGAGTAGCAGTTTGAGACCACAGTTTGGTCTTTAACCGCCAGACTGGGTAATATCTGACAGACTGAATAATATTTGACAGACTGGATGATATTTGACAGACTGGATAATATTTGACAGACAGGACGGTGATTTTCCTCATCTCTCTGCCTCACCCCCGCTGCTGGGTGAAACCCGACTTCACCCGCGGGCAGTTGAATGGCTGGGGATCCCTGGGACCCACTTGCCCTCCCCTTCCTAGGTGCTCCCTAACTCGGTGCCACCTGATATATGCCGCACAACGAGTGCATTTGCCAATAGATTTTTTTGCCTGCATTTTTAATATAATTTGTATACAAAACAATGAAGGCTGGCATGTTTGAAATAAGCTTAGCCAGTGGTAACCACTTGGGCCGCATCCCAATCCTTTGTTATTTTGCACACAGTGCCACCTCGGTTTGGACCCAGCTATATGCACATCAGGCCTAGGATGCTATTTGTCCTGATCAGGGAGGACCTAGACTGGCAGTTCGGACTGAAATGTTCTCATAAGAAGCAGGGTCAAGACTGATTACCATATGGCTGGTATCAAACTGAGGTGGCATGGTGGGTATAAAAACAATAGATTGAGATGCTGCCTGAGCGATTGCCAGTGGTTGCGATTAATGCAAGCATTACATCCATCACCTTATTGTTTTTGCATTTTTAATAAGCAGCTGTGCTGACATAATGGTGTGCCCTCATCTGTATGGGGCATTGTCCCATGGAGATGAAAGAATGCTCCCCAACCCCCCTGTGGATTGCATCTGCTTACAATTTGTTCTGGCACAATTCATATCGGTGATGGGGGTCACAAGATCATATACAACCCATTTTCTAATATAAGATTGCCCTGAGGAAAAAAAAAAAAAGAAGCAAGCAGTTTATGGAATACACATTGTGTGTCCCTCATGTGGGGAAATGGGATCCAGTTTATACAATGCTAGCTGCTCAGTCTTCAGGCCAAGTAGTATCCTGGAACATTTCCCTTTTGAAAGTATACAACAAAATCTCTGATGCTGACCGTGTCATGCTGTATTAGCATTTATCATTGGCGCAACAACATTTTGTCTTGCTTCTTCTGATTATCTTTGCCCTCTGCAGCACAAAGAAAGGCCCAGAAGATTGGAAGTAGGAGAGAAAAGCATGATTCTATTATTGATACAGAATAAAGATGCTTCTTTAAGAATATTAAACCATCTCACAATAGGTTTACTAAATAAATTACTGTGAAAATCGATGATTGAGTGTCATTTTTTGTTTTTCGAAGACTAGTTGAGAGCAATTTCAGTTTACTAATGTATCAAACAGCTGTTTTGCATGAAGGACCAGACATGTTTTTGAAGCTGTAGCTCAAAGCTATGAAATGCCCCATGCACATGGTGAAAAGAAACATTCACAAAGTAAATTAAGTATTTCTAAGCATTTATTAATCAACATTTGACATAAATGATAAACATAAATAGTTTATTTTCCAACTGTTCACCTATCTTATCTTCAGGTTTTTCTTTTCCAGTGCAAACAACCAATGCGCCTCATAAATCTCCGAGCCAGGAGAGAAAGACAGGTTTATAAAATCATGGATTTCTTGCTTACTAAGAAGGAGTCGAACTCCACCAGTGCTTTAAAAGGTACAGCTCTTGCCAATGACTCTGAGACAGCAGGCGCGGCGGAAGTGGAGACTGCACAGGATGTTGAAAGGACTTGTGCTGACCTGGGAACAACAAACGCACTTACCCCTCAGCCCAACAAAACCAGCATAATGGTCAAAACATAAATTCACGGATGTTACCAAAATGACACTTTTTCCACTTTAAATCTCAGTAACTGGAACTGGAGTGTCCGTGGCGCTCTTCATTTTCCAAACACCCTGCCGCAAGAAGAGAACTACACTGACTATATTATAACAGAGGAATTTCCACTGATAGGTCTTTCAGACACTTGCTCAGATACATTTCAAGGCAATCAGATTACAAGTAAAAAAAAATAATTTAGATCCATCTGCAGTACAAGCTCACCAAGAAAAGGTTGTTAATTTTGCAATATAATAACCACAACTACATCTGACACGCATGTAACTTCAGCAGCCATGGCAACGGAGCAACAAGAGGCACCTGATGACCCATTGGACCACACAACGGGGGCCAATTCAAATGTTGAACCATTGACATCTGGAGACTCGTGGAAGGCCTTGCTAGCAACAATGGACGAGATGTCAGCAGCCATCCAATTTCAAGCAGATAAGCAAGACATCCAGGTAGACTTACTTAACATCTTGGCCATCCACATTGTGAGCATCAACAACAAGCTACAATCCTTGAACGATCTGATAAAAAGGTCTCAAACCCACTCATACACCCAGCAGTTGACATGTCAGTGCGCCACCATAGGCGACAATTCACAAGCCACTCTGGAAATCCTAAATGACATCTTGAAAGAGGTAAAAGCCCAGACCCTTAGAACTCAAGAGTACTTTAGTCGTAGTGGCGAGAAGGCCCCCAAAACCCCGGCGAACAAGGAAAGCACACAAAACATGGAGGAACCTCATCAGGGAAGCAATCATTTCATGGAAAATTACTTATCTGGACATGGAAGGTCTTAGAAGAACACAGAGGGCAGATCATGCCTTCGTGCACAAGAAACAGGTTCCTCCACGGGCGGATTGTTGAATTGTTAGGAACGGATTCCTTCAGAGGAAGAGTTCTCCCTCACGAAATGGGGAAAGAAACGACAAAGGAAAGCACGGAAAAAAATCGAAGGGGGTCCAGCAACACAGTATATGGATATAATTTGCTAAATTTAATGGTTTGCAGTGTAAGGAACCAGAAATAACAGACAACAGCAAAAAGACAGCAAGCCAGGTTAAATCTAGCCAGACGAGGGAAGAACAGCCAGCCAGTGAGGACAATCCCACGTGTGAACCAAGCGCTTTAGGCAATCAATACACATCACACCAACAGTCTCCTAAAACCTCTCTCTCCAGCAACAAGCGGGGTGGCAGCTTCTTGCATGGTGAGGCGGCCTTAAGAGAATCACAGGGAAAAAGATCAACTACTAGATAGTGCCCAGAACAAGGATCCCAGCAGGTAAGTGACATGCCGGAATCCGCCAAACTCAGGGAACATGACCCTCAATGTTCAAGCTCTGTGCATAACACCATTGCAACAAACCAACCTACAGGTAAAAACAAACAGCTTTTAGATCACGGGCACTATCTTTGGTCAGACTACTGCATAAACAGCGCAGCACAAAAAAGAATTACGGGACATCAGATATCGCAGGATAAAGTGGCTTCACAGGACAATAAATTACTCTTTATCCCTTGTTATGGTTCGAAGGGGGCTTTTGACATACTAAATAGAGGCGCAATACTGAAGTTAATACATGTGATTCACCCCCTGGCTCACATCTCCACAATAGAGCTGATGACTGTTGAGTTCATTCCACACCCAAATAACAAAGACAAAGAGGCAACGCTGACATCCTGGGCTACGTCTGATATAATTGACCAAATTTTACCATATCCAGACACGTTCAGCGCTTGGGGCATCGTCCTGCAAAAATTATATCTGCCCAGATACACTAAACTTCTGATACTGCAACGAAAGAAGGGCAGATCAATTTTAAAAGGGGCCGTGGGAGTAGAAACTCCCCAAGTAATTGGGAACACTTAACAATAATAAAACATCAAAGCATGCTTCACCATGGCATACACCAACAGATCTTCATTGGCACACCCTAGACAGTCAAACAGGCTGGAAGGCAAAAACGACAATAATCATCATTGGTCCTGATGGAAACCCAGACAACAGCCATATATACCGCTGGAACACCCATGGTCTAAAAAACCTGGTTACCGACAAGGCGGTCCTGAGTTTCCTACAGCAGTTTGAAATCATCATGTTGCAGGAAACATGGTGTACGGAGCCAATACAAATTTCTGGATATTCTGGGATAGACGTCTCTGCAAAACAACCTCAAAGACACGGACACCCCAAGGGGGGTTTCGCAACGTACTGCTCCACGAAAATCAACTGGGTGACCAAACAGATCGACCTGGGAATTGACTGGCTGCTACCCATTATGATGGAACACCGGGCTCCATTAGGCAACAACAGAACCTTACTACTGATCAATGTATATACTCACCCTAATAAAACGCAAAACAGAGAAAATATGGAAACATTGATCAGCATTGTAAAAATGCTGCAGAAGCAAAATAAGGACGCAATCCTCCTTCTGTCCAGTGATTTCAACCTTGATTTGAGAAAGGGCAGCACAAAACCTCTTAATGGAACATGCGCGAACACAAAGCTTTAAATCCTGGGATTGCGTCTCCTGATGCCTCTCCCCGAGGATGCTTCATCCGCACAAGTAACCTTAAGTGGCACTAAAAAATCCAACATCGACTTTACATTTATCAATGAACCCCCACTGCCATTAGTTTCATCATATAGGATTAAAGAACGCACTGAGAGTGACCACTTCCCACAACTCATTAAGATCCGGAATAATTGGAACAGGCTACCCTCCGCTAATATCATAATTTTGGCCCCAGTGACTTATGATAGAAAAAAATTGAAATGGAGGGGGCTGGGCCTTGGAATAGTAATGGAAGAAGTGTACTGCAGTGCCAGCACGATTAATGAGCTTAATGAAACACTAAGAATGCAGGAACAAGAAGATCATCCTCCAGGAGAACGAGTGACTGCTTGGACGCACTTGTGTGATTACTTAATGAATACATTTTCCATCAAAAAACGTCTCCCAATTTCGGTCATAGAGACAAAAAACAAAGTTAGGAGCGGCAGAGCAGAAAAGCCATGGTTTACCAAAACACTGCGTAATCGGAAAAATCAAGTCTCTAGAGAATTAAAAAAAAGTCCTAAGGGACACACGCTGAGGAAGGAAATCTGATAGCACAAGGCTCTCTGAGCTAAGAGCCAAATACAAGAAAAACTGCTGGATGGCAAAACTGAGGTATCATGAGGATTTGTGGACCAAGCTGCTCATGTCCAACAAACAGAAAAATAATAACAATAAGTTCTGGGAACTGATAAACGGACTAAATCAGGGAAAAAATCGAGACACGAACGCCGGTATTGATGCGGCCACATGGGAAGCCCACATACAAACAATGTTCTCACTCCCAGAGCACCATTTGAAGGAGGAGGCCACTCAGGCAACTAAAGACTCAAGTAAGATTAACTTTGGTTTCAGAGTGACAACGCAAAGTGATTTACCTCTAAACGAAAATGAACAAAAGTACACACTTACGAGTATCGACATCGAAAAGCTGACCAGCCTTATCAGGAAATTAAAACTGAAATGGGCAGCTGGCCAGAACCGAATTCCGAACGCCATGTTTAGAGGAGTCCCTTCATTCTGGGCACACTATATGACGCTGCTTTTTAATGACCTCCAGGGCACCACAGGTCTACCAGATGCATGGAAAGGCAGTATCATTCACCCAATAGACAAAGCAGGCAACCCTGCAAGCCCTTCAAACTACAGGCTAATAGCATTGATAGACGTGGAAGCAAAACTCTACACAGCCTGTTTACTGCAACAACTACCAGAATGGATTCATGACAGACATCTAATTCCACAATGACAGACAGGTTTCAGAGCCTGTATGGGAGCCTCCACTAACCTGACAAACCTGGCTCTTCTGGGAAACAAAGCCAGGCTTAAGAAGAAAAGGCTATTTGCACGCTTTATTGATCTAAAGGCAGCTTTTGATTGCGCACCAAGAACCCCCCTATGGGAGAAACTAAAAGGTTGGGGATTACCCTGCAGCCTTCTCAATGCAATGATGGACTTGTACACAGGCACTTGGGCACAAATAAAAATCGGAGAAAGTGGACACCAGACCAACAGAATATTAACAGCAAAAGGACTAAAACAAGGGTGTGTATTAGCTCCTATGCTGTTCAACTTGTACCTTGCTGACCTAGCCAAGGCTCTAGCACCTGTAAACAGCCATCCGCCAGAATTGGCCAAGAAAGGAATAGCATGGCTACAGTATGCAGACGACATAGTTTTACTCAGCCAAACACCAGTCGGCCTACAGCACAGCATCAACGCATTTCATACTTACATAACAATGCAAGGTCTGGAATTGAATTTGAGTAAAACTAAGTTTGTCCGCCTAGTAAACATGAAGTATAAATCTGCTTCTTGGTTCATAACTGGAACCAAGGTGGAGGTTGTCCCCACATACAAATATTTGGGATTCACCATGGATCGCCTCTTGACTTTCAAGCCACAGCTTGCTGTTGCTCAAGCTAAAGTCCTTTCATTGACCTATGGCTTCAAAGTACTAAAACAAAAATTGAGCTACCCGTCCTATTCTCACCTGCTTTCAGTCATGGCAGCACAGCTAATGCCCACTGTCACTTATGGCGCCTAAATCATGCTGGGGAAGGAGGCCGTTTTTTTTATAATCAAGTCCAGACAAAGGCCTACAGAATGGTTTTTCGCAAACCACGACCAGCATCTCCAGCCCAGGTCCGACTAGAATTGGGTCTGGAAAAACTACAAATTTCAGAGTAAATGTACCTTCATCAAATTATGCTGGAGGATGCGGGCAGCAGAGATTGGTACCTTAAATAACTTATGTTGGATGGAAATCGAGGAGCAACAGCGTCATAACGATAAAGGTACCTGGGGTCAGCAATTAAACAACTGTATTAAAGTGCTAGGTCTGCTAGAAGCCTGGGAGTAGAACCTGGGACAAAAGGTCTTTTATTGGAAGGTAAATGCTGTCACCAAGATAAAATCTTTAAATTCTGACAAACAAAAATTGGCAAGACGACAGCACGCCTGGATTGTAATAACATCATACAAAACCTTACAGGCACAGGAATATCTAGCAGCATCCTTCAACCAGTTGCTGAAACACCAGTTCATGCTCTTTCGATTTGGGTTGATGGAAACAAAAGATATGCTCCTTTCTTGGAGACAAGATCCGACACATTCCTGTCAACTGTGTGGGTACAGACGAGTCACTAGAACACATTTTTTGTGTGTGCCCAGCGTTGCTAGGTTACAGGATATTGTGTCTGAAATGTAATTTTAGGACATTGGACATACGCTCATGCAGGCCGGTTGTCATCAGTTGGCTCAGCGGACTTTCAATTCTGTTTTCTTGTCGAGTGACCAAATTTATGGTACAGGCCCAGAAAGAACTAGAGAATAAAGTCTAAGCCGAGCACACACGGATTATCATTTTATGCTAGTAAATCTCCTGATAGGTTAACTGCAGCCAGAAAACCGTCTCAGGCATAACTTAGCGTTAATTTATTTTTATTTTTCCCTGAGCCTCACTCATCTACAATCCTAGTTCTGTATGAGAGTAAGAAAGCCCTAAATTCAAGACTACGAGTAAGGTTGGAATCAGTGGAGAACATTTTAGCCGTGTACAAATTTATCATAATGATAAGTTTTAGTTCAAACAAGCACTTCTTGTTTTATGAGTCTTTATTTAATTCAGTGAGTATGCTAAGTATTTATACAAATATGCATGTCTGAATTGCAATGGTTTTAATTAACCGTGTCAATAAACTTAAACTTTAAACTTTGTTGTTGTTGTTAAACTTTGTTTGTTCATGTTTTTTTTTTTTTTTTCTTTTCCAAAAGTGCTTTTGTTAATTGTGTGCTTGCAAGCTAGCTCTTCTTGGAAGTGCTGTTTTGTGTGAGTTCATCTGATGTCGGCTGAAACGTAGTCATTAAGACTTGATGTCTTCTGTGTATAAAGACATTGCATGTTCTTTAATATCATACCTATACTGTAAAATAAAATGTTTCTGTTCAGATTCAACAGAATGTAAAATTTCTGATAATATAATAAGTTAGCACAGTTGATCATAGAGCATGAATTCAGGCTACTGAGATCCTTCATGCTTGCTTTAATTGCATACAATATTATGCTGCACCAACTTCCTCAAAGGAAGTCTGACCCTCCCTCCCCTATAATTGCATAGCATGACGATCTATCCCTTGAGATCTGGCTTTGATCTACAGCTGCTGCTTACCAGATAAAAAAAAAATCAATCATCACTGATGTCCTATTGCATGAACAATTACTCTTTTACTCACCAACTTTTGTGACTTAATCTGTTTTTTTTAGGCACCTTGAGAATTCATTCAGCAAGTTGTAGAGTGAGGCAAGCTGACCTAATTGGCCTTTTAGCCTTAAACTGTGGAAAAACCCCATTGAGCACATTGCTGTGCATGTGACCTTTTTAAATATTGAAAGTTTTATAAAAAGAAGATTTGTCAGTATTAAATAGGTAGGCTTTCTTATTGGACAGACTTTATAATCAACACCATAGCTTGCAAAACTAGGTTCAAACACCCTAATTTAGGCCACATTAACTCAGTCTTTGGTCCTACATTGGTTCATACAACAAGTACCAGTGCTTATGGTTTAATAATGATGATGTACGTATTGTATAGTCAGTGGCTTTTTACTCCATTATACTAGATCAGCAGTACAACATTCTCTTTTAACTATTTCACTTATTTGTTGTCCTTACTCTCTTATTGAATCACATGAACAGAATTGCATCTTCCCTGGGTGATAGTTCATTATAATTTACGTTGGTAGGGAAAACACGCAACCAGTCTATCTCTAGAATGTTATTTGAAAGCTGGTGCCACATGAGATGAAAGATAAGTGATGACCTTGCTAAACTATTTGTGTTTAACCAAGTAAAAATAATCCGATCAGCTTGATTGGTCAAGTATGCATGTTGCTTGCAGGAATGACGTTTTTTTGTTTTTTTTTTAAATCTATGTAGACCTTGTCTGAAAAAAGCAGAGAACTTGACAGGTTAAGAAGTGAATGGACCACGAAAGCTGCTACTTTAACGAACAAACATTCAGAAGAGCTCACACGTGAAAAGGAAAAGGCTCTTCAGGTATTACACTATGTCTGGAAGTTATTTTCATATTGATGTTTACCTTTTGCTTCTCTTGAATTTTCTTGTAGCTTCCTTTCAAAGAGTTTGATGTGTTTTGTAATCTAAGGTGTGAAGAGCAGCAGAGCAGAAAAGCATTATTTTGAGAGCACCATAAATTAAAATGTTTTTTGATTCAGTTCTAACTTTGAAGTGAATGGTGAGCACAAACTTAAATTGTTATTCATATTTTGGTACTGAACCATACTTACTATTGCTTACAGACTTGAGATGGCCGACATAAATAAATCATTTTAGAAGTAGCCCATTGTTTACAGGACTTCATGCAGTTAGCTTCAGATTCAGCATGCATGCAGCACACAACAGGAATTTAGGACATCTTGGTGAAAGTGCCTCAGGGTACTGATGATACACTCGAGGTAGTGTTGCATGATTTACGAGACAACAGAACATAAACAAAAATTATTATTGGGTAAGTATTGAAGTATTTCAGTTACTGTATGTTTAATGAAACCAGTTCACAAGCACTGTAAAATATACTCACAATTAAATGTTTATAGCAGTAAACTCTAATCGCCATATATAAAGTGCCAAACAGTTTATTCGTAATGAAAAGCCCTTTTACAGTTGCTTACTTAGCTGCTATTTAAGATGAATGCCAGAAAGTTTAAAGGCCCTGAAAAGAATGGCTTTTCTGGTGTGCTGTATTGGTTTGATGTGCAGGGATGGAGAGGCCTGCAAGGAAGAACAGACCTGCATCTCTGCCTTTGCTTTCTCATACGGAAAACGTTTTTTTTTTTTTTTTCCAAACACAGCACGTCTGTTAAAGGTACAAGTGCTGCTTTTTATTTTTACTTATTTACTTGCTTACAAGGGGCCTGTTTGGAAAGACCGCTGGAAAGCAAGCTTTGCTCCAGAGGAGTGCTGTCTGCAGCCCTGCTTCAACTGCTGGCAAGATTCACAAAGGGTAGGGTGGCCCAAGGGGACACTCTGCTGTTTGCGAATCAGTTACCACTTTTACTTTGGGATCAGTAACTCCTCAGTGGTTTGCGACCGCAGTTGCAATAGCAAACCGTTGAGCAAATCCTTTCCAACTATAAAATAGGTGGACGTCCCTTTCACACCCTCCCCCTCCTATTTGCAATGTGTTAAAGATGGCAAAAGCCCTTTTATGAGTTAGGAAGAATTTTGAGTCTTAATAGGACTTTTCTACATTAGGAAATCCCTTTTGGGATCACAAACACTAATTGCAGAAGGGCTTGGTACATTGGGCAGTGGCGGCTCCTCCACTAGGAGCGTTACCCCACTTCCAGCAGCAGCTTCAAAAATCTTTACAAGAAAATGATAATAAACTGTGTTTATTATTATTTTCTTGTAAAGGGGCGGGCACTGGGGGTGACCAGCACTGAGGGGAGTGCACAGAGCACTCCCCTCAGTGCGCATGTATGTTTGGCCGGCCATCTCGGGCCGGCCAAACACACATGCGCATAGTGTCTCTACAACCCAGCGTTGTGTTGCCGGGTTGGAGAGAGCCTGCACAAGGCTCCCAGTCTTCCTGGGAGTGCCCTGGCTGGGCGCTCCCAGCCAATCCTAATGCTGCTTGAGAAGTGCCAGGAGGGCCGCAGAGCAGGCTTGGAGCCTGTGCCTGCAGCCTGGAGGCGCGGCCGAGCAGCAACTGAGGAGGAGGAGGTAAGTTTTTTTTTTTTTGTTGTTGTTGTTATTATTTTTTTTGTATTTATTTATTTTTTTTAGGTCAGTGAGCTGCGCCTGACATTAGGAACTTGGTTCTCAGTACTTCTCTGAAGAATCCTTTACCATATGCATGTACCTCTAGTATTTGTATTTTTGAAGATTAAGGGCCTCATTATGAGTTTGGCGGAGGGGATTGCTCCGTCACAAACGTGACTGATATCCTGTCCGCCGTATTACAAGTTCAATAGGATATAATGGAACTTGTAATACAGCGAACGGGTTTTCCTTCACGTTTGACTGTGTAATTCCGTCTGCCAAACTTATAATGAAGCCTTAAGTCTCAAAGCCACTTCAACCTTCACTTCCCCCTCCAACGACCACCATAATTCACATACCTAAAGGACCTTGTGATTGAGGGCAGTCATCATGCAGAGGTCTGTTGTTTATCTTAGCAGGTACGTTTTAGACCATCTTGTTGCTTAGGTTCTCATTATTCTAATGAGGCTACTGGATTTGGGTGGCAGAATCACCTGAATTGTAGGGTACCGAGTACAATCCCACACCATGTGACACCTGTCGGCCTAATCTGGGTTTTCCAGCTAACTAGCAGCGCCTCATCTCTGCTCAAGAGCAGTGATGCTTGTGGCAACCGGGTGCATGATAAGAAAGACTCCTCAGGGGAATCATGATCGATCAGATCTCACCTCTTTCTATGTTACATTAGTCGCACATTTGCTATACAAAATGCACAGAGCATAGCACTTCAGAACAACAGTATGCAAAAAATATAAAACAACCCTGGATATATCCAAAGGGTTTTTCTGCCAAAATATAGCACTTGAAAGTAGGGACTTAACAAGTTGCAGCGTGTTAGACTCTCAGAAAAAATTCTGTTGATTCCCACGGGGGTGAAAGAGCAGCCCAGGAATGTTTTCAGCTTGTTACATCTTTTTTTACACAACATGGACCCTGAGGTATTGTCATACGTGGATGATATCTACCTTACGACATCCTCATGCAACATATAAGTTGGGTAGCCCGCATGGTTGTGGGGATTTGCCGAATTCGGCTACAATTTTAACTTCAAAAAAACAAATAGTCTACCTTAGTGCCCTGTTCTTGGGATACGAATTGTCAGATGAAGGCAAGAGCCTTGCGCCCCGATTTTTGGAAAAACGCCCACAACTACAACCGCCAAACACCATCAAAAAGCTCCAGTTTTTATTGGGCTTTTAAAATTTTGGCAGAACCTATATTCCAGACTTGATACGTCCTTAGAGCATTACAAGACATCCCTGCAGCAAAACACTTACATACAAGGAACAACAAAAAACACCTAGTCATCAGAGTAATTGCTGGTGCCACTGGTTTCACCTATGTATCGTTCAATGAGGGTGAGACTGTCCCAATTGCATACAAATCACATTTGTACTCTACAGCAGAACAACGCTTTGCTCCCACTGAAAAAATTCTCACTGCTGTTCAGATGGTTGTCATTAAAAAGGGACCTCTGGTCCAGGGGAAACGTATTATTGTCGTATCCCCTATCCCGGCCCTTGAGACTGTTACCAAAGCTAGTGTTCCTGACGCTAAAGCATTACATCCACGTTGGATCCAATGTGCAACGTCTCTGACAGCCACTGATGTCAACTATATTTTTGACTCAAAATTACAAACTCAAGAATTTTTGCAATACGAACTTGAATACCCAGTTCCAGCAAACACATTGCCTGTTGAACAGTATCAAACAATTATGCACAATGATGGTTCACCCCAACCAGCAATAGGCACAAAACACCAGTATTCTGACGCTTGCATAGTTGTGAGTGGCTACATGAAGGATGCCTCAATACAGCCCTAGCAGTTATACCAGGGGTGGGTAATCGTGTGATTCCCAACAAAGAGCAAAGACCAGCATTGATCAAAGCAGCGTATGAGGGAGTTGCTTCTGCACATGCTGGTGTGGCAGCTGCCATAATCATTGTTACAAGCATGTTACTGGTGCCCAGGTCTCTACAAACAAACCAAGCAGTATGTCCTTTGTTATGACCTCTCTGGCAAATAAAAGGCTCCACCATCAAACGCCCTTAGCAGACATCCCTCCTAATTTTTAACAAACCATTACAATTTGTGTACTTGGACCACTGTGGTCCCCTGACACCTGCTAGTGCATACAAATACATTTGAGTCCCTGTTGACTCATACTCCAGATTTCTGTGGGTTTGGCAGACGCTCGAACTGTTATTAAAGACTTACAAGTCTTTATCTGCAAATATGCTGTTGCAGCTTTCCACTCGGACCAGGGCCCTGCGTTTGCCTCAGGCCTTTCAGGGACGCCATGGCTTTGTTAGAGTCCAACTGCATTATTTGTCTACATTTTATACCGAGGAAAATAGTGTTGTGGAGCAAAGAAACCGGGATTTAAAGCAATCCTTAACAGCCAAAGTATTGGGCATGGGTCGTAGTTGGCTTACACACCTGTTTGGATTCCAGAGAGCACTTAATAATCTGCCCTGAAGGTCCCTGGGGTGGGGGGGGGGGGTGAGATACTTCATACGACCGCCTGTACGGAACATGAATGTATGTTCCAGATCTTGATGGTGCTGGTGCAGAGGTGGCAGATACACCTTTTGACATAAATGAACGTGTCACTGTCTTGCAGGACTTCCAACAGTTCCGTGACAACAATGCATCTGCCAGTGCCGACAGTAGTTATTAATACCTCCCTGTTGTACAAATTGGAGTTGGTGTGTGCTCCAAGTAGATCAAGGGGACTTAAAAATGGATAATGGATCCTTTTAGCTGAAAAACGTTTTTCAACACTGGACATCTCAGGACCTGGACATGAAGAAAACAAGACATCCTAGTTCTCCAACGGCCGACATTGGCAGCAGGGGTCGAGGGAAAGTGCTTTTGATAAACTGGTGTGGTATGTTTTCCTTTATGTACCTGATTTCTAAAGTGCACATCAAGGTCACCAGGGGTCATCTGTAATCATTATAATAGCTCCACTATCTATTAGGAGTACAAAGGGAGGGGTGTATTGGTTCAAAGATCTCCTACAAAGTTATTGCATCTCTCTAGTCATCCTCATGAACTACCCACACCTTCTCTGCAAATGAGGTTGGCAAGTCTGCATCATGACTAAATGTCACAAGGTTTGACATCCTGGCTTCTGGGCACTTATAATTTGCGTCTCCTGATCTTGTGTCAGAATGCAGGGTATTGCTCACCCTGACATGAGCATTCTCCGGCACAATGGCATGCAAAGTCAAATGAAAGGACGTCTGTATGTTTTAAAGATGGCATTCAGCCACCCATCGTCTAAGGCTTATTAGTGGGCACTTTACCTTTAAACCTGGTGAACTTGTGCTTCAAAAAACAGGTAAAGAAACAAGTGTTTTGTCTGAGCACATCTCTTCCTCTCTAACTCTATACTTGCCATTTATTATCATACCATGTGAATGATAATTGTTGGCATTGGTATTTCTAAAGTGCTCTGCTGTCCATGTGACCAGGTTTGTGCTATATAAATACTTTCAATTAATAAATATGTAATGTTACTGTGGTCTCCCAGCTGCACGACATGGAATGATTCAAGCATGTGAATTTATGAAGACACCAACGCTGAAGGTTATCAGTAACATTTGCTTTTGATTTGACACTTAAAATGATATACTCATTTTCCAGCCATATTTTTATGTATGTCTGTTTTTTTCCATATTGTCCATTTGTTCGTGTAGGCACATTCCCAGTGGCAGCAGCAGAGCGAACAGCAGAGGAAAGAGCTGGAAAGCCTACATCATAAAAGCATCCAACAGCTACAGAACCGACTAACAGAGCTGGAGCTTTCCAACAAGGAGTTAACTGAGAGGAGATATAAAGCGGACTCCACAATCAGAGAACTTAAAGCTAAGCTTTCTGGAATTGATGATGTGAGGAGTTTTTAAAAATATTTTGTTTTATATTTTTGTTTTTAAAACAATCCCAGTGGTATTCCATGGTTTTCACCAGGTCTTACAAAACCAATTTGTTTACACATGAGACTAATTGTGGATTACAATCTACTGAGGCAATTTAAAAATAAGCATTTTTTTGGTTTGCATTTTACTGAAGTGGCATGTTTACAGTAACGATGGCCATTAAAGCACTCTAAAGGTCATTGTGCCTTTACTGTCATTTAATACATTTCCTCTGTTATCATTAGATCAGTGTTCGTTGTTAAATTATGTTCAAAGAGTGATGAAAGACTCTTGTCACTCCAAAAGAGAGGTGAGTAGCAGGGTGTTTTTCCGCCATTTCCATTATAGGTACACTGTTCAAGAAGCAAGCAGTGTGGATCCTGGGTAGGGAGGGATTCCTTATTGTTAACAGGGTAGTGAGTTCCCTGAGAGAGACAGAGACTGGAAGAGACAGCATTTAGTGCAGGCATTTAGTGCAGGCATGGAGAGAAGAGAAAGGAAGGATGGTGAAATGTGAATCCCCTTCCAGTCTGAAGCAGATGGAGGGAATTTTTAGAAAAAGGAGATAAAGTGAAGTAAAACCAGCAGTTAGAAGGTTGCGGATGTGCCTGCTCTCTCCTCCCCCGACCCCCCCCCCCCCCCCCCCCCCCCCCCCCATTCAACCCCCGTTAAACCAAAAAAATATACTGATATGTAAGCCTAGCAAGTGTCTACCAGATTTAACTTGAGTAATTTCTGGGCATTACTATTTACAGTACTAATGGGCTATGACGAAGCTCTGAGTGAAAGAACACAAACAGGAGGAAAGATCCTTTCAGGGGTTTTAGGTTGGGAGTCTTAAGACTGACCTGCTTGCGTTCTACAAACGCTAAACTCAATCCCTTTCTGGCAGACCAGAATCTGACAAAATCCAAAGCCTTATTTACTCTCAAATCCTCAGTGTTGGTGCTACCAACGACCAGCACACAATACTAACAACACTTTCTTCATCATGGGGAGCGCTATAACCCACTATTTTATCAACTCAAGTCCACCAGTGACGGCCCGTTTGTTGACCAGCCATTTTTAGTTAACAGTATCACTACAATGCCTGTGACGAGAAAGATGCTGTCAACCACATCTTTTTTCAGTGACAGTCGTCTCAGACATGTTACGCTCAATTACAGAAGCCCAGTTAATGGCACACTTGTGGTCTTTGACAGCCTTGTTGACAGCTAGTATATATTTCACCCGAAAGAGAGCATCCTTATCAATGGCAACACAGTCAAAATCTATCCTCTTGATTATATTAGCTGTGTCCTTTAAGTTTACCCCCCTCGCCACAAAACGTCTTATGAAATTTCCACCCATTAAAGTGCCTTCTGCGCTGCCAGTATATATTTGGATAATGACGAAGAGGAAGTTGATTCCTCCACTTAACTAAGGCTTTCACTTATCTGGTGACGAGGTTAAGGGTATCCTGAAAGATGGCTACCTGCAGGATCGGAGGCAGGTAAAAGAAGATCATTTATTGCACCTCCTGTTTCCAAGGGAACATTCCTATCATCCACATTGCAGATTAAAATCTCCACTTGCGCATATGATGCACGGTGTAGATGAAAACCTAAGCTATGATTGATGAAGTATCACAAGCTTTTCTGGCTGTGAAATGAAGCATCGTCTTTCAAGCCCATAATAGTTCCACCTTCATTAATTGTTGCTGCACAATTACTCAGTGATTCCTTTGTTGTTTTAAGAGGGGACTGAGCTCACATTTCAATTGGTTGTGATGATGAGTGACTGTACTCGGGTGTCCAATGACTTTGAAAACACCAGCCACACAAACCAGTACAACAATGAAGAGACATTTCAAAGTGACACATGGTACGATTAGGTGGTGCTAAAAGGGGCTCTTCTGAGCTAATCTTGGTAGATTCTCCACTGAATAAAATTAGCAGAGTTCACTAATTAAAGAGTGCGCTTTCAGAAAGTTCAATGTTCTGGTGCTAGAAAAAGAGAAACCATATTTTCATATGACTACACAGACAGTAAAGGATATAATTCGGGGAAATCTCCTTGTTGGTCAACATCTCTGAACAAGATATCCTTCGGTGGAAAGGTTCTGCTTGATGTTGTGATATTGGAGGCAATTTGGGACTGAGACTTTGTGACACAGCTTGGAAGAGAGATTTTCCTTTAAAGCAGTGGGGTTGAACATTTGGCCACAGTGGTTAGATGCATGTAGATTTTCTAGATAACCATTTCCATTTCATCCTGTAGATCTATTGTAAACAGATTGATCTTTTATGCATATATGGATAATATGGCATGGATCTAGACTAAGTGTACCTGAGTTCTCCCAAGTGACTGCCCCTACTCTCTGCAGAGCTCCAGTGCACGTTTTCCTAATTTGTTTTTTTCTCAATTTTCCTTTATGTATTTCAAAGGAATGCCAGAGAGCGAAGCAAGAGGTCCAGGCCCTGAGGCGGGAAAACTCTGCACTAGATGCTGAATGTCATGAGAAGGAGAAGCACACCAACCAATTGCAAACTCGAGTGGCTGTCTTGGAACAAGAGATCAAAGACAAAGACCAGCTAGTAATTAGGACTAAAGAAGTACTTGATGCAACACAGGAACAAAAGGTTTTGAACAGTTTCTTACAGAAATAATTATGGAAATAATACCTACATAACCGGTGGTTGCATGTAAAGCAAAATGTTTTTTTCTGACACAGTGGAATGACATTTTCCTTTACTTTTGATACAGATGGTTCTAGAAACTAATGCGGAGAAGAAGCAGGTTCACACTGGAAAACTTGAAGCAACAATTAAGTCTTTATCAACTGAACTTCTCAAGGTGAGTTTAAAATACTAATGGTGATGAATGTATTACATCACATATTCAGTTGAATTATAATACCCATGAGCCTGTTGACTTGCCAGATGGAAATGTAACTTTAAAAGCAGGCAGTACCTGTGATGACATCAGTAGTACTTTGACTTCTGCACTACACCTGTGGTCTATCTTGCTTTGCCATGAATATCTAAACAACCTCGCTATTATTTTTACTTGTCTACAAGGAAACTGCTAACAAATCTTTTAAACATCCGTCTCAAATGTTAAAAGAAGCCGTTGCCACTCCAATCTTTAAGATGACTGACCTACATGCTGCTCTTAAAGTTATACATATTGTTTCTCAACAAGTAGCGGTTAATGGACCTTCTATTTCACAACTTCATCAATTAATTCCACTCCATTTACAGGGCTTTTAACAAGGCTGAAATACTGATGGTCTTCCTCCTGTTAGATCTTCATCGAATGATGGACTTGGGTGGGTTAGCTGTTTTGTTCCTGTCTGACCCTGGCACCATAAACAACCTAATACCATCTGCTGAGACTCCAGTGTGGGACCAGGTTCAGATTGAGAAATAACAAATGGGATCAATATGACCCTGTAGTATCTCTTGGGCTCAGCCTTGCTTCCTAGCTCTCCATAGAGTCAAATTAAGACATGGTTTACGCTGTGCAGTTAAAACGTCAATGCTATTAATGGCCACCTGTACTTGTGAATTTCTGTTTGGCTACATCAATTTAAAACCGTGTCTTTAAAGTCATTGCCATGGTTTAATGGAGCGCTATGACTTTCAATCCAGGGGGGGCATTCCTATCATTCATTTACATCCAAGGCAGATTCCATCATAGAATGGGCTGTAAGAAAACCCCAGATCCATCTTGGCTGTGCTTTACTTGCAACAAAGTATGCCCACATTTTTGCACTTGTACCATCCAGAGAAGGGTACTGTTATAGATTCTTCATGTGTTTTTCTCACAATTCCAGCTGCTGGCCTCACACTTTTATCTCTTATCCTTTATCTCTTCCGCTGAAAAGCTTATCGACATGCTCATTATTTCCTTTAATTCCTAAATGAATTCGTATAAAATTCTGTGACTCAAATGAAAAAATCGCTAGTATACATGTTTTCAAGAAAAAAAACACTGCAGCAGTGACGTGTGCTGTAACCCCTAACGTGACGCAAGCCACTCCTATTCTTAAAGATTTTCTCTAGTTCTTAATTGATGAAACAGTCCAGCTTAAAAGGCTGATCATGACATTAAGGATTGTCCAGTCACTGGACACCATTGACATGACAAAATCACAACTTACCTATGAAGGCTGTATGTCCTGTTCCTCTGATGAGATATGCTGGTGAAGAAACATGTTTTCTCTGTATTAGTGGAAATTCTTGCAACTTTGCTTTTAATTTTCTGGATGCTGCGGTCGAGGCGACAGGCGTGCACAACGTTCCTCTGGTCATGCAGTCGGACTCCTTAGGTTTGGGTGCTCCTGGATTCGTTTAGTTGAATCGTTCCCCTTTCTATGAAGGTCACAACCCGCGTCTGCGTGGGTTCACAATGTTCCAGGGTGACAGCCCCCTCCCAGCAGACAGAGACTAGCGAACAGCTCCACACAGGGTGACAGCCCCTTCAGGATACTGCTCTGCACAGGGTAATGGCCCGTCTTCTGTTGCATGGATGCACCAAGGAGAGGGCTTTCTATCTTCACCGCGGCCCCCATCTGACATATGGGGGTTGAAAGTGGCACAAATGAGGTGTCAGCCCTCTTCCAGTCACAGCATTGCACAGGATGACTGCCTATCTCTTCTCAGAGCTTGGCACCGGGTTGATGGCCCTTATTCTTCATACAGCAGTCTGTAGGTTCTGCCCGTAGCACAATCACCCTCGAGGTTTTTTGTAGGTTACTCTTTAACATTATTCTAGATTCTGCTCCATCATAGTGGTCTCTGAGGGCCTGAAAGAGAGCTCTTCTTAAGATTAATTCTGTATGTGTACGGATGTATTTAGTGCTCTGAGGTATATGGAAAATGTTTGTTTGTGATAAGGACCAAAACATTTTGAAATGTGCACAAGTTGGCACCATGTAATACTGCCCTCTGCCACCTTATCTCAAATCTTGGCACTGCATTTTGCACTATTATTGCTTCTCTGTTCTTCATTTCCTGTAATAACTTGCTACTTTTGGCAAATATTAAATTGTCATAGTCAAAAAAGTGAGTTTCTATGAGATTTCGTGATTTAAGAGGATTTTAGGCTTTTTTTATCTTAGTAATCAAAATTTTAGTTGATTTTGAATAAATTGACATTTAATATCATGGTGTTTGAATGCAACATCAGTCTTCTTATTGTCTGAATGAGATAGTGTCACTGAAGAGAACAGGGAGCCTTCTAATTTCTGTGGGACATCAATCAGCTGTAGATAGAAAGATTTCTTATGAAACTATAGGAAAATGTTAGTGGTCAGAGTGCCTTATTGATGCACCCTCCACATTCACAAGCTACTGGTCTTGTCAGGCAACACAGAAGGCAGGTGAGGGAGGTGAAGAAGTGTTCTTATTCGGCCAGCAGTGCCCACATAATAGTGCTTAATGTTATGAAAGGTGGAAGGAGTGAAGTGGATGAGTGGGGAAAAAAAGTGACACAGACAGGGTAGCTGAGGGTAAAGAAACACAGACAGCTTGTAGGTGGCAAAGTTAATGTGTGGCAGGAAGGGAGGGTGGGGGCAAAGCAACACGAACAGCGGGCAAGGAGGATAGTTTTAAAGCAAAACAACGTTGGGAGGGTGGGAGTCAGAAGCAACAATGCTGGCAGGCACAAGCATTCTTATGGAATGCTGCAACTAAAATAAAAAAGTAGCCCCAAAAGCACAAGTAGCAGAAGGGCACTGGGCAAGGGAATCATTACTTGGGCAATGCTCCAGGGGAGGGATAAACACACGAAGCAGAAGTGAGACTCATGTGCTTAGCAAAAAAAAGCAAGGAAATTAGAATGATTATAGCCAACCAATGGATATCATTTGATTGCCACTAAGCCCTCTTTACATAAAAAATGTCTTGCAAGTGACAGCGCATGCCCTCTTTGACGAGGCCTACATATTAATTATTGCATGGATTCTGCAATTGTTTCGTATTTTATAAGAACCATTAAAAAAATCCCATTGTTACAGTTACCATACCTGCTAACCTAGCATGCAATATCAAGCAAGAAATAGTAAAAACTGTTCATTCATCATCAATTTATAATACGTTTCAGTGTTTTAAAATGCCTCAAACTGCCTGAAAAACATATATTAAAGAGCAGCAAGCTTTTGAAATTAGTGGAATTTTTACAGTTCCATGACATTGGAGTGGTCAAAAGATTCAAGCAGTTTTAACTACTTTAGGTCGTGCATACTTAAAATACTTAGCACCCAGCAATGTAAGAGTAGATTATTTTGAAATTGCAGGCTAAAAATTAGGTTACTATCCTCACATTGGTTCGTGGGAGCACTGCAAGTGCCTTAGACCGAATATAGGATGTCTGCAATTGAATTTAGAAAAGCTCTAACCTTTCCATTATTATCAATTTGTTCTATTTTTTGTGTTTAATATTTGATCATTTGTGCATTTAAGTGTTCGTTTCTGTATTTTTAATGTATCGTTTTGCAGTTCAAATCATGAAAAATGCTTAGGCCGAGGTCCATAGATGTCAATAATGATTCAGTGAGGTCCTCAGGTTCTGGTAATAATTAAGTTAGTTCCACAGAAGTCAAATGGTTAAGAATCACTGTTTTAGAAAGTAATTCGGCTCCGCTATCGATTTTCCTCATGTTACATTTTTGCAGCATGCCACATGTCTTGATTATGGTGCAATATTCCATGATGGCTCAGCTGGCCTGTTTTCTTGTGGTTTGGAACTATTTAATTTCAACCTTGTATTATGATTTCGTTCTGCATATCTCTGTTTTATTTCTTTTACCTTCGCTTTCTAACTTTCCTGTTTTCCATTTTCTTAATGTTAGACTTTTAGTTAATTTGAAGAGTTGGACAAACAAACTGATTCTTCCTACTGTGTGTTATAATTAATGGGGGCTGCCTTGCAGCCCGTACTCACTTCTGCTCTTGCCCTGATTAAAAACTGTGAAGAGTGCAAGGATCACCCGATTCTCAGAGTCTAGTAATGCTCCACCAGGACTTGATTAGCCTTTCAGGTACTCAAGTGCGTCATCAGTTTGTTTTTCCACATCACGTAAAAAGTGTTGTTTTTTTTTTGGGGGGGGGGGCGTTTGGGAGGGTTGTACTAATAATAAAAAAAAATATTAAATTCAAATGCATTCTGTGCCATATGGGCATATGGGGCCTCAGATATTTCTCAATGTAGTTTTCACATGATTAAGGTCTTCTAAAATAGCAAAGATAGTGACCATTTTGCGGTTAGTTTTCATTTCTTCTGTTTCTATGGTATTCAGACGTAACAAGAAGTTATTCCATTGTAGAAACTGCAGTAAATAATTAAGTGATCATTAAGAGATTCAAGTTATGAGATTCAAAAATGAGCTTAAAAATGCTGTAAGTTAAGTTTTTAGTTTGGAATACGATTTTCTTATTTGCATCTCGGACTCATTCGCTTGTTAATTATAATGTTCTATAGGCCAACGAAATCATTAAGAAATTGCAAGGAGAAATTAAAATACTTGTGGGAAAATTGAAGTTAAAGAATACTGTGACAGTTCAACAGGAAAAACTGTTGACTGATAAAGAACAGCAAATCCAGCGCGAGCAAAGAGTACTTCAGGACACCAGACAATCACTTCAACTAAAAGAAGATGAGGTAAAGTATTAGATTTGCTTTTTCATAGGTGTTTAATACTACGTGAAAAAAAAACCTTTCAGATCCATAAACCCTGAAATATTTTACCTTCTGCTCTTCCAAATGTCCAAGCTTTCGGTTGTCCGCTGTTTTCCTTGCTTGTGTCTTTTTTTCCAGCCACTGTTAGGTAGCATATTCTTATGGCTGTGGGTGTGGCAGCTGGTGTTTTAAAAAAGTGTGCTGTAGCCCATTGCTTCCTTTGTGAAGTTGTACAGCCACTTTTGGGGAAAAAGCTGGCAGTTTTCCA
Organism: Pleurodeles waltl; assembly: GCF_031143425.1. Classification (NCBI taxonomy): domain Eukaryota; kingdom Metazoa; phylum Chordata; class Amphibia; order Caudata; family Salamandridae; genus Pleurodeles; species Pleurodeles waltl. The sequence continues at coordinate 608,402,826 of NC_090443.1, read as the reverse complement.
GCTGCAAATCTGTGTGTACTTTCTTGCAGTACATTAGAGTAATAACCACGCATCAAACTACTCAGTTGGTTAATAGAGGAGCATAGCTTTAGATCTAACATTCTCTGAACTATGCACAAAGCAATCTGTTTTTAACCCGTAATTATTTATCCTGTGCACATATTCAACCTAAGTAGTGGTCTATACCAGTAGAAGGAAATCATATAATTTTAAACATAACATCACTTTTCCTTCATTATTGCTTCTCAAGGTACTTCTCTGTTACACTATTAAGATATTCATAGAATATTAGGCAAAGGGAATCTGCACCATCCTTCCGTCATGCAGTAACTCTACGCATGCCTGTTGGGTCATTATCGCTGTGGTTACCATTAAGACTGTACTTGTTATATGTTGTTGCATTAATTACTCCACGTGGTTTAGGTTAGGTACCTCACACATTTTCCCATAATATTTTGGGATTTATGTGGGCTTCCCCTGCCCTTGTACATTCCTTTTTCCACCACTACACACTTTTCCATATTCAAACCCAAATTCTCTTGTTTTCCCACAGTATAACCGGGATGTGTTCCATGTGGCCCTCCAAGTTCTAAGTTACACAGCAAAAGCTTATATTTAGCTGGCAAAGGTACACCATGTATATCCAAACTATGATTTTCGGCATTCCATTCTGTGCATAGGTCTGATTTCATTTAGTTGCCTACCAATTTTCATCCATTAGTCAGATTTCAGGGCAATCCCACCACGCATGAATAGAAGTTCTGTCATTCCATATACCCTTAGGCAAAGGGCATTTTGAGAGTATCCCATTGCCCTAAGTTACTACCCTGTGTGGCATGTATGATGTGGGATTTTGTTTTGTACTAGCCAAAACCCTGCCCTGATTGCTATCTCATGGAGAGCCCCCTTTGTTTCTTCCATGTCCTTTCCCCATTTTTTGTTAACCTGTGTCAGTAAATCTGGTGAGTTGTTTGTCAGGATTATATATATATGAGGCTTTTGTTTTCTGTAACGGGTCTTTCAAAACCCTGTGTTCTTTTGGAGATGTATCTTGTATCTTCTATGTTGGTATTGCCTGTATACCACCAGGGTCATACCGTGTGACCCTTGAGCCTCAATGCCTGACCCATTAATTCCATTGTAATGTGCAGTTTATGCAAAATGTGCCTAGTGGCTCTCCCTGGATAAAGCCCAACTGCTCTGGGTTTGCCATTGGAGTTAGTAGATGTACAGCCTGTTGGCCATTAGTTTGGCCTGAACCACCTTCTCTACATTCAGCAAAAATATATGTCTGAATGAGGAACGTCCCTCTATTTCAGGTGATCATAGCCCTGCCTCACCAACTTAGTTATATAGTGCAAGCATATGATCTGTAATTTTATTGGCTATGCATTTAAACGATTGTACCTATAGTCCTTCAGAACTAGTGGAGTTTCCTCATTTGGAGTTGTGACATGACTGTTGTGACTGTATGAGTCTATATCTTGTCTAGGTCTTTGTTTTGGTGTAGGCATTGGTAGAGCCTTTGCAAAGCTTCTCAATTCATCTGTCTCCTATTAAGTTTTCGATGTATACATAGCCTCAAATTATTTTGCAAATGTACCATTATCTCCGTACTACTGCTTACCTCTTCGCTTCCACAGCCCTTTATTTCTGAATGTTACTTCTAACTGTAGGTTTTTCACCTTGTGAATACATCAAGCGGGATCTGGACCTCCAAAAAGCAGTGCTTCTGCACACCAGTAGGTGGCACCATGTAGCTCCGCGCTGATATAATTCAACTTTGGAACTGACAAACAGAGTTGCATATAAATGACATCCATGCATGGGGACTTCAGTTCCTTTCTTTACGCACCTTTAGACACCGATCTGGAGCTCCACCCTTTTTTTTTTTTTCTTCACTTTGTGAAGTGATGTATCTCCTTTAAAAAATTGCCGATCTGAAACAGACATGTCGCCTTCTAAGGCTACAGGGTTTAATCCTTGAATGGACTGTTGCAAACAGATGTCTGTGACCGATAAGTATGAGGCGTATCTGGTGTTTGGTGCAAGAATCCAAGGCCTTTGACCTTTATGCCCGAAGGCCATTCATAAACATGAGGCAAAGCTTTATGTGACGAAGCACCAAAATACTTCACTCAGGTCCCGCTCTAGGCCCAAGTCATTCCCATGGCAGATCATCTTCGTTGTCGAAGAATTCGGGTATGTCACAGAAAAAACCTAAGAAGTCTAAGCAGGACTTGGCCCCTTCCCACCACTATGTAGAAGGGACATGGGCAGCGCAGTGCCTCAAGGTCTCGCTTCCATTCTACTGAGGTGCACTCCGGGTCTGTCGGCGACATTGCAGCAGGTTGAAGCCCAAAGAGAGGCTGTGCATCTTTGGCACATTGCCAGCTCCCTCTTCTATGCCTTTAGGCTTCACCTATCCACGGGGTCCTCCAGGTGGTTTACTCACTGCTGACAGCTCCACCATCGGTGCAATCTGTACTCCTTGAACCTGCTTCGGACTCCTCACCAGTGTTCTTACAGACTTCAGATGTGGCGTCAAACTCTGTCGGTCCCCTAGAAGTAGATGCTTGTACAGATGCAGCCAGAAGAGAAATTGCAACTCATTGTGCTCTGAGTCAAATTCAACATGACTGAGGGCAAACCTTGATCCTGATGTAGAGCAGCCAATACTCAACCACTCGGGATCAGATACTAGTGCTCCACAGCTTGTGTTAGGCACAGACAATATATCAACATTTTGGCTGTGACTCTGACCAGAGCCAGCCATATGGAGATGACCATGGTGGGGATGGGGAAGAGTTTGACCATGCTTATGATGAAGGCAACAGCATGACAGTGAATTGGAAACCTTATCTGATACTGGGTTGGTGTCCACCACCCATTCCGCCCCACCCCTGCTCCCACCTCCCATGCCCCCCAAGACCAGCTGCAGAAGAGAGTACTTCTCATGCAACAGTGATTTGGAGGTTTGCTGAGGTCGTTTGCTTTCACCCCACTACTATAGAGGTGAAAACAAGTGTTCTCTTAGAGGTTCTTCTAATCTGGCCAGGCACCGATAAAAGCTCTTCTGCCCTTTAAGGTGGTCCTCATGGACATGCTTTTGGTTTGAAGCACCCATGCATCTGAGGTAATTCCCTACCAAAAGTGTGAAAATTAGGCAACCTTGCCCCCAACCACCACATGAGGGAAAAGCTGGACTCCCCATTAGAATGTCCTTGGGCTGACTGCCCTTTGCGAGCACCTCTGGAGCCACAGAGGCGAGATCCACCTCTGGAGACGAAGAATCCTCCTAACAGGTTGGAGTCCTGCCACTGTGCACATCTGCCTTGGCCTCGGAAGGTGGGCTGCGTTGCGGTGATGAAAACCCTGGGGTTAAAAATGTGTTTGATGGAGGCCTTTGAATTATCTAAGGAATTGAAGGTGGCCATGAATTTTCTTAGCTCTTTAACAAAGGGGTCCCCAAACAAGCCCCCTTGGGCCACCGTCCCTGCCCCTAAGAACACCGGATCTCCTAGCTTGGGATCGACCTTAATCCAAAAAAAACCACAAAAAAAAAACCTGCGGAGCTCTGTAGACAGAGCACAGGTGATATTGCCCAACATTGTAATGAGCCACTGGGCCCATCCTGAAAGCACATGTGGGGATGAGAGATCCTGACGCCTTCGCTTCCTCTGCCATATCTAACATCTTTATGAGGGGTCCTGTCACAGCTAGGGGCTTAAGCTGGCAGGCCCGCCAAGATTATTCATTGCCCTTTTTGGGGTCTCTCCTATATCTGATGAGGAAGGTCGCCATTTTAGAATCAAGCTCGAGGGTAAGGGCAACCTTGCCTTCCAAGGAATGGCAAGGGCATTCCGCCCAGAAGCAATTCAGGCCTTTCCTGTTGAGGGGCTTTCTGATCCAGTTGACCACGTAGGAAGCCACCTTGGGAGCTGGGACCTACTTGGAGGAATGAGGGTGCATTAAATTGTCCGGATCCAACATATCACTGTCCTGCATGGAAGAGATGTTGGAGGCTGAAAAAGAACCATAGGTGGAGGGCGGCCAAGGCCTAGATTGCTCACCCTCTACGTCAGACCCCCACTTGGGAGTCGTCTGGATCTGTATAGAAAGTGGGGGTATATGTGTTTTGGCTCCCGAAGGGATCGGAAGCATGGGATTAGTGAAGTGTGGGGCATGGGGCATCCTTGGCCAGGAATGCCCACCTAAGCCTGTCAAAGGCATCAGTATCTAAGTCGTGTTTGCATTTTGACTTGGCCTTGCCATTCTAAGAGGTTGGCGTGCCCAGGGGGCGCCAGAGTCTTCCCTCTCGAAGAGGGGTAGAGGGCTGGCTGCAACCATTGTAATTTCCTCTTGAAGGGCTACATGGCATAGGACACCGCCTTATGGATGAATTTATCCACATCTTTGGAAAAGAAATTGTCCAGATGGAGATACTGGACCTGCTCTTCCTAAATTAGAGGCTTTTTCACCCTGAATGGCAGGAGGTTTTAGGTGTTAAGAGGGCGGGTTATCAAGCTTAGTCAAGATATGTACGCAAATCAAGTGGGTCTCCCTGGGACGCTTCTTCACCCATCTAATACCTGGGCAGGGCCTAGATGTGTTCCCTTAGCCGGCTCTTGAAGCACTGGATAGTAGTTTTTTTTCTTTTTCTTTCTTACAGAATTGCATCATGAATGTGTGGTGTCACCAGTGCTGTGCTAGGTGCACTTTGCGTGTTACAGATCGTGTGCACACAGGTCATTGCACTCCAGGCTGAGCGAGGAACGCAGTAATCGCAGGGCCCAGGAGGAGTGCCCCTCCTGAAGAGTGCACTGTGGCCTCTGGCTGGCGGGAAGAGGTCTGCTTGCCACACCAACTGACTCAACCTTGCGGAGGAGCAGTAAATGCTGTGGCAATCAGGGAAGGGCTGGTTACGATCACCAGAATATAGAAAGTGATGAGAAAAGTAGAACTACAAAAAGCTTCACACAATGTAGGTACAAAAAAACGATCAAGTCCAGAGTAGAGACTCAAGACCTGACCTGATGGCTGCAGAGCAGGCAAAAAAGAGGGAACTTAAACATTAAAAAGGGACTATATAATAATGAAATGACTAATGAATGAATGTTACGTTGGATTTTTTTTTTATTTCTACCTTCCCCGGGGTTCATGGGAATGGTAGTTTCTTAGTATGGTAATGTTCCTTGTGGCTGCTGTGTTATTAAAGTGAAGAATGAAGCAGCACAAGCCTTGCCTCTGGTTGTGACATAGAATTCTTAAACAGATGCAATTAACTGAGTGCTGGGAAAACAATATTGAATACAACCCATTTAAAAAAAAATGAAAGCTTGCAGCACAGTTCACTTCATTCAAGAAAAACATTGAGGACTTTGAAGAGCTTTAAAGAGCGCAGCTTCAGTTGCCATCATATTTGTCACTTACTGCAATCTTTGCACTCCATGATTATAAAACAAATGTTAAGAACAAAAAGCTTAGAACCCTGCAAAAAAATCAAGCCAGTTGCAAGTGCTTTAGGGGGGTGTGTGGATACAGTCTTGAATCCTTGGCATGGTACCTGTATTTGTCCCCATTTATTGATTTTTTTTTTTTTAAAGAAATAAGTTTTTATGTGACCAATATTAATATAACAGAAACTGGAGGGAACCATCCATGCTCCCTCCTGCTCCCAGTATTCTGACAGACCTGTAGATTCAAAGAGCATGTGGTTAATACTGATTTCAAATGCTATTTGTACAAAACCAGAACCTAGTACATAAAAAATAAGACTATTTGCACAAGAAGTTAGCAATAGTCAAACTGGTCTTAGTTGGCTGATGTTCACAAAAAGGTTTACATTGGTATTTTGAAATGTTTGAGCAAAATGTATTGTTTTTAAAGGGTTTTCATTGATGATTTTACTAATTGTATTGATTGTAAATTAATTCGCACACATGCAAAAACTAGCACACAGAAAGAATAAGCATATTTGCACTCTATTGAGCAGTAATGTTGATCCTTAAAAGTTTGCTGTATATAAAATCAGAATTTTATTAAAGATGATAAACACAGTATATCCTTCCTCCAAACAATAATATTACAAATAATCTTATTCCTGAAACTTATAATACTGTAAAATATGTTTTCATCTTTATTTACCTTTCCAACTTTCTTTAACACTGTGTTTTACTCTGTTTAAAAATCAAAACCCCTCCACCGAGTTTGGGAAGTGTGTAGCGGGATATTGCTAGCATCCTTGTCTTTAATACAATTGTGATTCTATGTACAGTAAACCTTTAAGAATCGTGGCAAGACAGGAGGTTAGCATTACGCATGTTCAAAGTTTCTCAAAGCATAGTGTGATAAATGTTCAGTAGGTCTAAAATAAAATTTACAAAATGTATCCATATTTGACCAATCTGCTGCTTTTAACATGACCTCCAGTCTCCCTCCAGACGTAAATGCTTTACTCACCATTGCACCCCTGGAGGAGTGTACCTTATACTCCTCCAAATTAATACCTGCCTCCTCCATTACAGACTTAGGCCCTCATTACAACCCTGGCGGTTGGTGTAAAAGTGGCGGTAATACCGGCAACAGGCCGTCAGAAAACAAATGAGCATTACGAGCATGGCGGTTACTGCCATGCAAAACCGCCACTTTTACACATCGACCGCTGGGCTGGAGACTTCGGTCTCCAGCCCGACTGCCATGACTAGACCTCCGGTGGTATCAGAACCCTGCATACCGCCATGGATTTCGGGGGGTACCCCCACAAAATCCATGGCGGTAGGCACTATCAGTGGCAGGAAATTAGTTCCCTGTCACTGAGTGAGGTCTACTCCTTCCCCCGCCACCTTCCCCGAGTCCTCCCCCAACAGCCACAACCCCCCTACCACCCCCCAAAGGTGGTAGGACCTCCTTCCCCTTCTCTACCGCCACCTCCTCCTACAGAAACACCCACACACCCCCCACAAACCCTACACGTACGCTCACACCACTCGTACACATACACGCACACATACATGCACACATCACATTTCCCATACACACAACACCCCTCTGCCCCCCCTCCCCTAACAGACGATCACCTTACCTGTTCTGGTGATCCTCCGGGAGGGAACGGGATCCATGGGGGCTGCTCCTCCACCAGCACCCCGTCACCAGAACACTGCTATGCCGAATACTGGGATGTAATTTGGTGGGCGGTGTTCTGATGACGTGGTGGTGGAGGTGGAGCAGCCTCCACTTGACCACCAGTATGGCTGCTGGCGGCTCTCCGTCCGAAAAAGGGCGGAGGGCTGCCAGCAGTCATGAAACGTTTGGCGGAAGGCCGCCACCACTGGCGATCTTCGGCCCGGAGCCGCCGAGGTTGAAATGAGGGCCTTACCCACCTAGCAATTGTTGCACGTGTGACTCCTTTGAATGATTTTACATAAGGAATCAATAACTGATCCCTTCCTGCACATCTCTTTTCTAGCATCCTTGCTTTGCTTACCTTTAAACATCTTACTATGCACAATTTTGGGGAATTATCCAAATTTGGCTAAAACACAGAAGTTGACAGTTTTAATTCTCTTCCATATTTTGAATAACACACCAGTTGGTTGAAAAAAAAATATTTGAAATCTCTAATCCCGCACGTCTGATACTCTTGTAAAAGAAATCAAGCATAGTAAAATCACTGATTTCCATGTCCATTCTCTTATCCCATAGTATTTATTTCTAGGCCATTGTTGAAACCTTTTCAGAACTAAATCCAAATCTCAATGTGTTTGATACCTTGGTTTTGCAGGTCTTTTTAACCTTATTCCTGCCCTACAAGTCAATGGACGTCTACCTATCAAAATTCACTAAATTAAAGAATATCCTGCTGGCACAGCTGTTCTATAACAATTGACAGTTCTATAAGATAAACCCTTGTCAAATAATTCTGCTATAAAATTCACCACTTCTATTTCCTCTTACTCCACAGGATCCGAATCCCTTTCCAAGCACCAACGTAGCCAAACTCCCCATGCACCTGTATACCTTTCCATGGTTCCTGGAGCCCAGGGTTGATTAAGTAACCCTGAAACTTCCTGAATCCCTGTCATGTTCCAAACTAGAAGGTTGAGCAAGCCCGACTCTACTAAAGGATGGTCTTCTTCTTCCCTCCTCTTAAGACTCAGTCGCAAGACCTGATCAGATATGGTATCTCCATAGCCATCGCCAACACTTTTGGGAATGAAGGCTGAGTCTCCCAAATGGGGTTACTAACACTGTCTGGCATCTCTGCTTCCTGCAATGCAGCAACACTCTGAATCGTGGAAAACGGTGGAAATGCATGTCCCCCCCTCCAAAAAAAATCCTTGTCCAATCCTGCATGAATGCGTCCACGGCAGTTGCACCTGGATCTGGTCTCCAGCTGGTGTAATGATTCAGCTGAAATGTTAATTGCAAAGCTCCTAATGGGCCTGAACACTTCTGAATCCCTCTGAAGTACCCCTCCATTATTTTCCAATCGCTGTAATCTGTGAACTTCCTGGGATTCTAGTCTACTACTACATTGTATACTTGGCTTTCAAAGCAAGTCTGTATTCTAAATAAAATTACCACATTTCCTTCGCTAATTCTGCTAATTTCCTGGATATGCTGTCCCCTAATTTGTTGATGTGAGTGACTGCCGTAGCATTGATCATCTTCAATAACACTGATGCACCTTGTAATTGCTGTCTGAAACTGCGAATGGCAAAGAATCATGGCTTTATTTCTAAACAATTGATATGATCCTCTTTCTCTAGCGAGTTCTAAACTCCTCCTGACCTGAACACCATGCTTCCCATTCTGACATGCTGGCATGTTTCTAAAATGAACTCCAATATTGTTCCAAAAATTGCCCTACCATTCCATGCCTCCTAATTTTCCACCCACCATTGCAACTCTTTCTTTCCTTGCATATTTATCTTTATTTTGTCTCCATATCGTAATCCTTTTGCTGATCCTTCTTTCTTTAGTCTTTTTAAGGCTGTGAATGTAATGGGCCTGGAAACATTGCTTCTATCAAAGTTAATAGACCAGTCACCAGGGTTACATCCCTCAACATTATCTCCTCTTTCATCACATATGTCACTTCTGTTATTTTGCAAATTTTCTTTACGGGAAGCTGTGACTGACTTTTCACAGTGCCTACCACAAACCCAATAAATTCCAGCCTTTGGTTCGGATTTAGAACAGACATCTCCACATTCACTATGAAATCTAATGATTCTATTTGTCATTTTACCAACAGTAAAGGAGCTTTGTTTTACTCTTTCAGTCTCTAGTTCATAATCAAAATATAATCCAAATAAATTATCAATTTATTGCCCTTTCTGTAAAATAACCTACCACTGGCCCCAACACCTTTGTAAAACACCAAGGAGCTGATGATAAACCAAAGGGGAGACAGTGTAACTGATACAGAATTTCTTTACATCTGAATTGTAAAAATCTGACTCTCTGGATCTATAGGTATCATAAAACACACATCTTTGAGATCCATCTTTACCTAACCAGTCCCTTTCCTGTACACTCTGGTAGGAAATGGATATCTTCCATTTTGAAATGTCTGTATGTTACAAAAAGTTTCAAATTCCTTAATTTGATCACAGGTCTTCATCTATGTTCCTTCTTTTCCTCTAGAAGTCGAGTATTGACAGAAGCTACCCTGTCCTCCCCTATCTCCACTCCTGCATTTCTTGACATAATTTGCTTTACTTCTTCTAATACAATACATTCTTGTTCCCTTTGAAAAATAAACTCTCTTGGTTCCTGTTTTTGAACTGGTTCTGAAGCAAATTCTGACTGATAACTGAATACTGTCTGTAACACCCAAGAATCTGGCATTCCTTCCCACCATTTACAAAAGTACCTTAGCCTTCCTCCCACCTTTTGCTGAATAAAACCAAAATTATCCCTCATACCCACCTTGTCCTGAATTTGCATTTGAGCTTGTCCCCAAGAAGGTCTGTTTCTTCCTCCTCTCCCTCTTTGGTGATAGAATCCTGTTCCTGTCTATAATAACTACGTCCTTCATTTCCATGGTTTCCTGGAAAATGGGACTTACAATATCCTGGGCTGAGAGTTTGCCCTTCCCATTAAAAACGGTTTCCTATAAATACTTTCCTCATTGAGAGCTGAGCCTTATATAGACTAGTAAATGTTTGGACATATTTACTGATACTTATAACCATACCCTCTCCAAAAAGGTGGTCTTTTCATCCTCACTGTTTTCTTTCACACCAAACTCTCCTAACATTGGATTTATACGCATCAAGATTGTTTCCTAACACTCTGCTAAGAGTCCAGCATTAGTGTTTCCTAAAAAAAAATATAGCTCTTTGGCACCACCTCTCAAAATGTGTATATTTAAATCTGTCCTGTTAGAATAGGCTTCCTCCTCCAAATCAAACATTCTAGCCAGAGGACCAAGAATATCCAAATCCCTTTCCTGGCGTTGTTTTTAATGACTTCTCCAGTCTTTTGCTGGGGCCTCTGCCCGTTTTGAAAAAGTAGGTTGTTAATTCAGGATCAATGTTAGGTGTAGCAGGCACCATATCCTCAATCACTGGAAGTTAGCATTTTTTTTACTAGCATAATATTTCTTTTATCTTTTTCTAAAGGTTTTCTCATCAATTGTTAAATATACTCTGCCACATGACCTAGTGCCCATCAATCTTTACCCCTCAGGTATTGAAGATCTTTGGGACCAAATAATTCCTCACCTAGATGATCAACTACTGACCTCTTTCTTTTTTTTTTTTTTTTTTTTTAATGTCATTCAGTTCATCCTCTAAATTATCTTTGTGAGTTAGGTCTACAATATACTCATCCAAACTGTGGTGTTCGATTGAAATCTTCACCATATGGAATGCAAGACTGCCCATCCTGTGAATCACTCTGGACATCCATTCTTTGGGAGCTGCTTGGGACTCCTTTCTTGGCATTAGCATTTTTTATATGCTTTTTATTTTTTAAACATTTTTCACCATGACCCCTGTTAAAATTCTTCTCTCCTGAGATTGAAAAATACTCTTCATCCTCCCATATTTTCATAATGTTGCTTATTTAAAATTGTAACAGTCTCTCTAACTGCGATATGCAGTTCCTGAGACACTATATTAAGATCTGCTACGCATTGTCTAAGAAGCAGCCCTCTGAAGACCAAAGGGTTCATTCCACCAAAGCTAAGGCAACTGCCTTGGCACTGTCACATGCAGTGGCTGTACTGGATATCGGTCAGGCTGCTGCTTGGGCATTTGTTCACACACTCACCAAGCAGCCACGTGTGATGGGAAGGGAATTTCACCAGTTTGATCCTGCTGGACTTTGACCTGAGCCATGCTTGAGGCCCCCTAGAAAGGTTTAAACAAGTAGCAGAGCACTCGTCTCTCATAAATGGCAGCTCGTTTTGGGACTCTTCAGTGCTGTTCATGTAATGGTACATACCTGCAGAACACTCCCGCCGAGGTTGGCACATCCTACATGGTTCCCTCCTTACTCTCTAATCAGAGTTGCATTGCTGCAGTAAGATGGGAAAGACTGACCAAAGCAGTCCATATTGACATTTAACTCTAAATGGTAGGCTCGCTCTTCGGGCATGCTAGTTAATGTTGGCCACCCTGTCTCATGTGCCTTAGAAGATCTTGATATGCACCTTGGGAAGGACTCCATTGGTATCTATTCACAAGGTGAGGAATCTGTCATGAGAGCTATTCATCCAAAGAACAAGTTAGCCTGGGCATGTAAAAGGCTAGGTGTTTTAGTTGGTTTAAAACTGAACTGCCAATTAGGTTCTAATGTTCTACTGAATGATACAGGTAGATGATTACATGTGCTGGGAAATTGGCTTTACAAGTAAGGAACATAACATTTGCATTTGTTTAAATGTTCAGTTTCAAGAGAAAAGTTGATACTACTATGTTCATTCTTGGTTCCTGAAATGTGTCCATTGTGGGTGCAGACCAGTTTGAGTTTCCATTTATCAATGGTACGCCACTACATTGATTGCAGTGTAGCAACTACAGTGAGGGCAAGTTTATTAACTAGGCTAAGTATTACGATTAAATTAAGGGCAAGGTTAAATAAAACTTAATGACATAAAAGAAAAATCACTCAGATTTTCTTTAAACTAGAATTTTTAAAAGGGGTATGAGCTTCTAGACAGAGATGTTTTAATATCCAAATGATTTTGGTGTGGTTATTAATTTTACTATGTATTGACATAAAAATAAAGATTAATGTTTGACTTAGAAATCAGTTAGGGAAATTGAAATGAAATATATTTTAAATTCATCAGTGGCTAGTATTAGTACCTTTAGATTAAGAATGATAAATGCACTTGTCGTAAAATGTATTATATGTTTGCCTTGATGACATAGTGGTTGTTATTGTTGTATGTACGGTAGGTGTAATAGTAGTGGATGTAATAATATGCAGCCAAAATAGCACTTTTTAGTGGTGTACAGGTGCACCCTTGTCTTTGAGAGTGGATTCTCTATAATGGCTGCGTACATATTTCTAAGTTAAACAGTATTTACAGTTTTTTTAAGGGAACCCTAAAATGGTAAATATATTGAGTTTATTGTTTTAATTCATAGCTTGATAATTTGTTTTGATTGTCGGCTTTTAACTGACAAACCTGCATTTTTGGATTTAGTGTGATTTTTCCACTAATGTTATGTTGTGTGTTGGTTTTCAGGTAATTAAATTGCAAGAAGTAGTTGAAACAACCACACAAAAACTGGAAGAAAGCAAGCAGTTGCTAAAAACAAACGAAAATGGTGGGTATTCAAGGTGATTACTCTTGGTTATCTCCAAAGACAAGAATTATATTTATTAACCACTTATCTGTTACTAAGGTAGAAGAAAAGTTGTTTACCTCACTGCAGTGCATAGTGTTTCCTGATTCCTAGGTTGTATGTATTGGCAAGACACTTGAAAGGTGTTCTCACCTACAAATATTATTGTCTCTGGTGAGTCAGATGTGCATCTACAGTGAATATAAAATCTGCCACCCAACCTTTGTGAGCACTGAAATCCTTTGTCAGAGGCAATCCTTAGTGTACAAAAAATAGATTTTCCTCCAATTGGTAGAAATGGGTACGTTTTTACATATGATGATCTAAGTTCCTTTTTGCCTTCTGCAAACTATATAATTATTGTTGTCTATTCTTCTCCACCATCAGGTTCATTGGGTGTCCCTGATTTTGTTGATATCGGGGCCCTTGACATGGAGACTAATTAGTGAGGGTCCTTTGCATTGAGACAAATTAGGGAGTTATAATTTAATTTAATTTGCTGTTAACAATGGCAGTCAAGGTAGCCATTAACTTTTAGTTATTGCAATTTAGTCATCAAAATATGGTAAAAGCATACAATTTATGATTGAGACCAATCGGCCCAACGTGGTGATAGACTAGCCAGGATATCAGCCCACCCAAGTAGAAAATGTGAATGCAAGCAAAGTGTGTGTGGAATACCTGCCTACTGCTGCTTGAGACACCTACATATACCGCTGGTGTGGATCGTGGCATAGCTGGTTAGAACCTGGATTTGTTTGCCTCTGCCTGATAGGGCCCAACTGAGTGGCATTGTTATATCAAACACCACACATTCTGAAGAGTGAGCTGATCTCACCAGCTCACACACTGAGTGTGACTAGATAGCGGGCTAGCGGTGCATCTACACGTTTATGCTGGCTCTGATTGAGGGCTGGAGGCACCTGCTGGGCTTCATAACACTGCGTCTTCCTTACTGTGCGAGGCCCTATATGAAGGTTTAGACAAGCAGCAGAGCAGTGATCTCTCATATATGGCAGCTCTTTATGGGACTCTTAAAGACTGTTCACATAGTGATATGTTCTTGCAGAACACTGCAGCTGAGGTTGACACATCCTAGATGATTACCTCCTTACTTTCTAATCAGAGTTGCAGTGCTGCTGTAAGAAGAGGAAGACTGACCAAAAGCAGTCCAAATTGACACTTAACTCTAGATGATAGGCCTGCTCTTCGGGCTTGCTGGTGAATGTTGTTTCCCGGTCTAGTGTGCTTTATAGGACCAGGTTATGAAATCCACCCTAAAAGACATGAAGTATAGCCTTCAAACATTTGGCTGTAAGATTGATACGCTTATGGGACTGCATATAAGAATACATTGAAAAGCAGGCCTTCCTGTTGGACCAGGATAAAGACCGAGTTTGAGACAATGAAAGTGGTCTGACAGTATACAATGAAAAATGCTGCAAGATGGAAACGGCCACAGATGTCTTATGAAGTAAAAATGAGGGCCTAATCAAAACGTTCCCCTTTCTCTGAAGAGTTAACATCCACTGCTTTCATTTTGAACAATTGTGAAAACCCGAACATGTTAGTAGAGTTGATATGCCTGCAGATACTGTTGAAGGATTGCTTTTTTAGCTGTCAAAGGGCTAATAAGTTGTATGACAGTAATTATAGATCAACCCTATATTAAAAGCGATAGCTGTTTTGTTGTAGGTCTGATCACATGACCCTGCATTCATTACAGCTCTTGCATCTGCTTTTTAATGGCAAAACATGAATTAAACCTTATATTGCTGAGGTATTAGAGAAGTGTGTGTCTAGTGTTGACTGTAGATTTTTTGGATGCTACTGCAAAACAGCTAAATAGATGAGACTTTCACAGTCTCAGAAGGACATGAAGCTGAACAGCAGTCCAGGGCAAAACAATCTTCAAGCAAGAAATTTAAATTTTGGGCTAAACAATCGGACTGCTCATCAGCTGCTTCAAACTAGTATTCCACAAAGATATAAGGCTCATGTTTCATGGCTTGCAAAATGCTCATTTGGTCATCTCTGGAAATGCGTCCTCAGTAGGAGTATGGCTGACATTTTTCCCCATTTCTGGATGTGTAGCACTGAAGAATATTTGTTACTTGGTATCTTCAAGGAAGGTAATGGTGTGCACATTTACTTGAACCTTTCTTTATGAGCTTCCAGATTAGACTGGAAGAAGTTGTTCTACCTCAGTTATGTCCGTGTCCAAGAAAGAGCATTAGGGTGATCAAGTAGTTATGTGATGTTTTTCAGCTGAATCTATTGTAGTGGGAGTTTTTTTCTTTTGTTTCCTTTTAAAATCTTCGTATTGGTATTGAGCATGTGTTTGGTATAAAGGAGTAATGCATGACACAGCATATTTAAGGGATAGTGAGCAACAGCAGCTGCAGGGTATATCTTTCAGTATGATAAAATGTTACCACACTGGTTCAGTTACTTTAAGTTAAACATGTAGAACCGACTGTTAGATACCATCCTGGTCATCTATGGCTCCCTGATCGTTGCATGTTTCTAGGACCCGTCTCTTGCCTGCGAGATGGCTTTCTCAAACATAGCAGAATTGTTTGGTCTCTGGAACCATCCTTGAAAGGGAGGAACTGAGGCTGATGTCCAGTTTCTGCTTCTTAGCCATCATTTTTGTCTCCTACCAAGTGCAGCCCTTTAAAGGGTCCATGTCTGCCCCCATGCAATCTTTGGCTCTCACAGCATATCTGGGACATTATGAACCACCGTTTTTTTTTATACTTGAGGTATTTTCGTCTTCATTGAAGGGCTAATATTGCTTTCAAATGGCTGTATTAAATAAGAGATCTGCCAGCTCTTTTGGATGCCCTAACTCATGCTTCAGTTGACGCTATCTAGAAAATGAGGGCCTTTGATGGAACATTCTTTGTCCAGGTGTAGAAAAGACATATGGTTACGATCCTGTGTACCTGACACTCTAGATATTCAAATGGTATCCTACTGTGAGACACGGCTCATCTGTCCCACCAGTGTAGCCATGTCCTACTCCAAAGTGGAGTTTCTTGTGTCACTCAACTGTCTCAGCCTGTCCACTTGCAAGCCTTGTGCCATCAGTCAAAAAACACTTAAGTAATTTGGAGTGGGTGAGACGCTAACAGGCCCCCATGGAGACCATAAAGTAGGTCTGGTTCCATCATCCCGGAAACTCTACTATTATCAGGATAGTCTTGTTCGAATAGCCAGTCACTGAGCCCTGTAAGAATAAGCCACCTATTATTATTAGTATTCGTATTAGTATTATTATTACTTTTCCTTATAGCCTGTCCTCTGTCATATCAAGCTTCTCTATATTTGTCATATGCTGCTCTGCGAGATATAAGGGCTCTCAAGATTGAAGAATATTTGCACAACTTCTGAAGGAACACTCAAATTTTCAAAGGGAGAATCTTGCTTGACATAAAGTAATCTCGGAGAGAGATTATTTTAAACCTGGCCACTGTGAGAAATCAACCTTTTCTGCTTGGACACCCCGTATTTTTTTTGCTTCTTGCTGTACCCTGTATTTTTACTGGATTTACAACTCTGTATACCTTACCCCTGTTAACCAGGAATAAACGTTTGTGTGTTTGTGCCCACTTTAAACATGGTTAAAATGGCTTATCCAGTATTGGATCTTTCATAAATTCACATGGTTGAATCATCCCCGTCGTCGAAGTGGTAGTCCCACGGTACATAAAATAGCAATAATTAATAAATAATTTTTTTTGCCATAGGCTACAATGGAGCCAGCAATTTCTCACATAGCCTATCCATGTCCTTTTGTGAAAGGACCCAAACCTGCCTGCTGTCCAATCAGGCACCAGCACCCTCTAGAACCTTCTCCAGAGAAGCTCCCTTCCTCAGATTTTCTACCGCACGTCGTGTGAAGGGAGTCTCCCTGAGCTCTGCTCAGTTTTTCTTCTACTTCAGAACTTTTTCTCTCAAAAGAGTTGAAAATATGTCGGATTCTTCTAGGAAAGGCCTTTTCCGCCCTTGCAAGACCTGTGGAAAGAAAAGGCTCCATGTGGATGACCCACATAAAGACTGTTTATATTGTCTCTACCCAAAACACCAGGTTAAGGACTGCAAAATATGTCGCACCTTCTCCACAGAGACCCTCAGAGACCGTGAGGGCAGGCCAAATCCTGTACTTCAGGTGAGGAGAGTGGGCCAGAGAGGCCACACAAAAGGTCCAGATCTGGAACCTGGGCCACATAGAAAAATCCAGGAAGAGGCAGAAATAACATCATGGGAAGGGCTTACAGACTTCAGTCTCCTCTGAGCCTTCCTCTCCTCTTCAAAAGAAGGAGTCCTACTGTCTAGCTTCTTCCTCAGAGCCTTCCACTTCTGGAAAAATTACTCTAAAAATCAGATCGACGATGACAACACTGTCGACGACGACGGTACCAACAACTACCGTCTCCACTACATCGTCGACGAGACCGTCGTTGGCGTCGACTACCTTAACATCGACGGTAAGGGATCCTATCCTCTCTCTCAAAACTCTGTCGACGAGTTTAGTAAAAACATCGTCAGTTACAACACCGTCGACGACTGCCCCGTCGACTAACGTCAGCGACGCCATTGTCGTCGGCGGTTTCACCATCGACGGAGACACCATCCAAGAAGTCATCCTCGTCGACACCATCGTCGGCGAAACCACCGTCGACGAGACCATCGTAGATGGAAAAATCTGTACCATCCACGGCTGCATCAACTTTCAAGCCATCGACAGTACTGGTGCCTAGTAGACAGATTGAGGCCACTCCTGCCTCTTCCAGGTCTCCAGATCTCCGAGCCATGGTCAGGATCAGATCTCTACCTACACCGGACATTTATCCAACTGACACATTTCCAAACAAGGTGTCGGCTTTAGTACCCAGTCATCTTCTTGACTGGGAGGAATCTGACGAAGGTCCATCCGGAGATGCACATAGCCCCTCGCAGCTCCATGTCAAGTACCAAGACGAGGATGAGTATGAACAATACCAACCATACTACTCTCATCAGGAACAATATTACAAAACACGAGAGCCTCAACACAGAGATACTGTACAAATGCCTTCCTCCGTAATCCAGGATTTACAATCCATGCTTCAGGATTATAGGAGAAGGTTCCCACTGCCAGCGGAAGATCAACCACCAGCGCTAGTCTCTCCGGTGACACCAGTTAATGTTTCTCCTCCTCCAGCTACTCCAAGATTGACATCTCACTCGGTGTTAGCTGCACCCCCCAGAGATGAAGGTTCCACTTCAGGGGAAGAGGAACAAGAAGGAGAAATTTCCACTCCACAACATCCTACCGAGGAATGGGATGATTACTTGGCCCCCACTCCTTCTCCACCACCTCCTCGCCCCTCTGATTCCCCGCCCGAGGACATAGGTGGTTTCCATAATCTTATGGACAGAGCCGCGGTACGTTTTCACCTTCCAACATCTGTCTCCCAGTCGGAATGTTTCCTGCATGATTTCAAGGAGCAATCACGGAAGTCGGCACGGTCCATTCCGATTATTGATTTTATATGGAGCGAGGGCACAAAGATTATGCGAAACCCGGCGACGGTTCCTCCAGTTCCACAAAAACTGGATAAGAAATACAAGGCAACCCAAGATTCTCCGGCATGCCTTACTGGCCTTCCAAAGCCTGACTCGGTGATCTCACAGGCTGCTCAAAGGCGCTCCAAAAACCCATCCACGCCTATCTCTACTCCTCCAGACAAGGAAGGTCGAAGACTGGACAATATAGGCAAGAGATTCTCCTCCATGTCTGCAATCACTGTCAGGGCAGCAAATTCTTTAGCGATTCTAGGTCGATATGACCGCCAAATGTGGTCCGACATGCAACCTTTCCTGGACCTCATCCCTGAAAATAAACAAGCGGAGGCACGAAAGATCCTACAGGAAGGTGAGCGTACGTCGGAAGAAATTCTCGACTGCACTCTTGACATAGCCTCTACTGGCTTCCGCCAACTAGCGGGTGCCGCGGTCTTAACGACGGCAAGGTTGGCTCAAGGCCACATCTTTTAGACCAGAAGTGCAGTCCTGAATCCTAGACATGCCTTACGATGGCGAATCTCTATTTGGCAAACATGTAGATGACGGACACCGCCAAGTCCCTGGGTACCCTGCAGTACCGGAAACAGCCCTTTCGGGGGCTAGAGGAAGAGGTTTTACCTCATTTCGAGGTTCCTTCCACAGACAATTCCAGCAATCCCAGTACAGGCCTTCATAACATCAGCAGTACAGGCAATCATCAACTGCCTCCTATACCAGACAAGGAGGTAAAAGAAGGCAGGGTTCGCAATCCACAGACCAACCCAGAAAACAATGATCTTCTACAGGCACCGGCTATGCTCCCCCAATGCCCACGACATCCGCAAATAGGAGCAAATATTTCCAACTTCATCCAAGAGTGGAAGAAAATAACATCAGACAGATGGGTGCTGGATATAGTGACAAGAGGTCATACCCTGGAATTCACACAAAAGCCACCGCTTCACCCACCAACATCAGGCAGGTCTCTCCACCTTTGTCTGCTTCAAGCGGAGGTATTCAGCCTTCTTGCCAAAGGGGCTATAGAGGCAGTTCCTGTGCAACAATGTGGTCTCGGATTTTACTCCGGGTTTTTCCTCATGAAGAAGAAGTCAGGAGAGTGGCGTCCTATACTAGACCTCAGGAAACTCAACAAGTTCCTTCGGAAACAATCCTACCGGATGATCACACTGTCAGATATCTTGCACCTCCTGAATCCTGCGGACTCTCTCAGCAGGACGGACGACAACTGTCACGAGTGGGAACTCAACCAGACCATACTCGAGGACATCTTCCAACGATGGGGTCGGCCGATCCTAGACTTGTTCGCAACCAATCTGAACGCCAAATGCCAGTTTTACGCCAGTCGATACCCACTCCTGGGGTCGTGGGGAAATGCTCTTTTGATAAGATGGTCTGGGATCTTTGCATACGCTTTTCCCCCCCATTCCACTGATTCCCAGGCTCCTCGGGAAAATGAAGACCGAATGCTGCAGGATCATTCTCATAGCCCCCAAGTGGCCCAGGCAGTACTGGTACACGGAGCTCCTACTCCGGTCAGTAGCCAATCCAGTCCGCCTTCCTTGCAACCACAATCTTCTAACGAAGAATCAGGGTCTCATCTTACATCCCGACCCAACTTCGCTACACTTGCATGCTTGGCTCCTGAGTACAGAGAGTTCCACGATATAAACATTGATCAAGAATGTAGAATTATATTATCTAAGGCACGAGCAGAGAGCACGAACAAGACATACAAACTCAAATGGAAGAGATTCTGTGTTTGGTGCTCTCAGAATAATTTTCACCCATTTCAGATTAACCCTGAGCAAATTCTTTCTTACCTGCTCTCTCTCTCCAGAGCTGGTCTTTCCCATGCATCAGTCAAGATTCACCTAGCAGCTATAGCCTCTTACAGTGGATCGGCTGACATGCCATCTATCGGCTCATCCAGAGTCATCAAACAGTTTATGAAAGGGCTGTTCCGCACCTTTCCTCCGGTACGCTTACCTCCGCCAGAGTGGCATCTTAACATTGTCCTCTCCCAACTCATGAAAGCTCCTTTTGAACCCATTCATATGGCGGACCTCAAGTACATCACCTGGAAAGTGTCAACCTTGCTCGCTCTCACCTCTACCAGGAGAGTCAGTGATATACAGGCGTTCACTACTAAAGAACCCTTTTTGGTTTTCTCTGAAGACTTCGTTATGCTCCGAGCCAATCCCAAATATATTCCCAAGGTTCCATCTTCGTTCCACCTCAATGAACCCGTTATTCTACGAACCTTTTTTCCAAACCCTACTATGATCGCAGAGAAAACTCTCCACTCTTTGGACATCAAACGATGCCTAAAATTTTATCTCCAAAGTACCAAACACATCAGAAAGTCAGACCAACTCCTAGTATCTTATTCTCTGGGACGACAGGGAACAGGAGTAACGAAGGCCACTATAGCCCGATGGATTTCTTCGACAATCCAATTTTGTCACACCAAGGCAGGAAAACCGTTGACTAGGCGCCCGAGAGCCCACTCCACAAGAGCAGTCTCCACATTGGCTGCTTTGTTTCAAGGTATTGCCCTTGATCAAATTTGCCAGGCTGCGACATTGAAAACTACGCACTCCTTTACGCAGCACTATTGTTTGGAGTCATCACAAAGAACAGACTCTCTAGTAGGACAAGCTGTTCTACGCCATCTCTTTCATTAAGGTGAGACCTTTCCTTAGTTATAGACATATGGTTTGAAATGCAAATAACCATGTTTTCTATTATGCTTCCATGTGAATATGTAAGGTGTATGTATGTATTTAAAGATGTGTGTGCATGTGTGTATATATATATATATATATATATATATATATATATATATATAATTATATCGGTATTTACAGCATGAATTTCACTATTTATGTACACGTACTTAAATTATCTGTATTCCTTCGTAACTCACGATCAGAAATGTATGAGTTTACTATGATTATTATTATTATTTATATTGGAGATAGAGGGTCTTCATGCTCGCACCCTCCATCCACGCTGGATACAATGTTTATCAACCATACTGCTGTCTATTCAGATTCAAGCATGTGAATTTATGAAAGATCCAATACTGGATAAGAAAACAAGTTACTTAACTGTAACTACAGTTATCCAGTATTGGTATCTTTCATAAATTCACATGCGACCCACCCTCCTCCCCTTTAATGCTCGCATTTCCTCTCAGGTTCTAATTTTCACTCTCGTGCTGGAAAATCTGAGGAAGGGAGCTTCTCTGGAGAAGGTTCTAGAGGGTGCTGGTGCCTAATTGGACAGCAGGCAGGTTTGGGTCCTTTCACAAAAGGACATGGATAGGCTATGTGAGCAATTGCTGGCTCCATTGTAGCCTATGGCAAAAAAAAAATATTTATTAATTATTGCTATTTTATGTACCGTGGGACTCCCACTTCGACGACGGGGATGATTCAAGCATGTGAATTTATGAAAGATACCAATACTGGATAACTGTAGTTACAGGTAAGTAACTTGTTTTCTTATCCCTAATTGGCGCATTTAACTTGCCTATACACCGTTGCTATACGCTGCAGAAAGTGCACCCAGAGCCTGGAAGTTAAATTCCACTAGTTCTGTGCAGAACCTATTGTGCTATCCACTACACTGACCGGGAAAACATGACTTCAAGCCTACCCTGTGTAGCCTGATGGCTGCAATGGTAAAACCTCTCTTTTAAATATTAGTAATCCATCCCTAGGTACATTGTATAGCCCACAGGGAAGAGTGCATGTTATTTAACAGTGAGACATGTAGAAAGTTAATGTTACCATGTCTCTGCAGTGACAAGACTCTAAAAGCTGCTTTCAGTGTGACAGGCCTAGCTCACCCATGTAGAAAACCAGAGAATAGATTAAAATACTGCATCTCTGGAATAGGACCAGCTATAAAAATCATTAATCAACAGTTTTTAATAGTTATTAAAATCCAGTTCTATGGTCAAGTGAGATTCTTAATGAATATTAAGGAAAGTAACTTTTAAACAATTACCCTTACCTGCATGGACTGTTAAACACCTAATTAGAGTAAACCTGCCAGATCTCAACTTGTGCTCAGGCTTGTATGGGTGTGAAAACGAAGTTAAATTAACCCCTGAAGCAAGCAATAGGCTGACCTAAATACTCAAATATGATTTCCCTGAACTCCACAGAATATTTAAGGTGGGAGCTGTAGGCCTCCTTTTGATCCTACAGTGTCAGATCCTACTTGACTGGTCTGTCAAACCACATATAACTCTTGAGGCACTCTTGAAGGAAAGCACATGGGGTGCCAAGACAGTTCTTGTTGGTCCTCTGTCTGGACCCTGCTTTTGTTCTACCAAATTTCTTTTGCTAGGTTTTCTGGGGTTATAGTGCCTACCTCCAACTGGATTTTAGTATGATATGTTTGAGGACACTAGGATTGCCATAGCCCACTCTGCACCCAGTCCTCCAGCTCTCAGATCCCAAGTTTAGTATGACTGAAGTCTTTTTCCATCTTGAAAATGCCCTGACTTATGACATTTTGAGTCTGTTTGGAGTAAGGCAATTAGGAACTTGTGAAAAAAGTGGGTAGGGTTGGCCCAGGGAACTTTTACCTTGTTAGTTAAAACACACCCAGAAGTCATTCCCACCCTCTAGTTAGCATCAGGCAAAAATATGGCACCCTCTTCAGAACATGTTCTGGACCTGCTTAACATCAGAAAAGGACTGGATCTGCTGCCTGTTCCCTGAAAGACGGGAGCTGAGGTTCAGTGGAGTACATTATTGCAGGTATCCCTCAAGAGAGGTGCCAGGTTCAGTTGCTATGGCTACTGTTGCGCTTTGATAACAGTTATTCCCAAAAATGTTAAAACTAAGTTGGGCTAGAGTCTACTAAGTTTGCCATTTCACTTCTGGATTCCCCTCCTTGGAGTAGGTAGATTTCAAACTTGTCCCAGTTAACCACCAGGGCTGAGATGACTCTAGTCCTATGGGGAATTTCTGTAAGTCTCCTATATGACCATTTCTGGTACCTAGCGTACAAAAGTGAATAGTCTTTTTGCAGGGATGAACAGTCACTTATTCTACCTCACCAGTCAAGACCTCATAGCAACCCATTAATCCTGAACCAAGCTGCTGGTGGTTTCATGAGTAGCACAAGTAGTAAAGGTGGAGAGATGTCAAGGGTAATGTGTTTTTGGGTGAATGGAGGAGACAAGACTGTATTATCCTGCACATGTCCATAAGGGTTTGTGTCGAGGAGTTTCCAATATTATCAGAATCTTGGGCTAAAGGTGTTCTGCTCAAGAGCTACTCGAAGCTCTGTGAGTCAAAACTTCTTGCAGAGTCAACTAATATGATCAGGGATGGCTTGTGCAATGTGGCTATGCATTCCACGAGAAAGTGCACTTGCCTTATATTGTTTCTGGTGGACCTGACGGTGCAAAGGAATTTTGGTAATTATATTCAGGTGAAAATGACTTGAAGCAAGTGATTAGCTAACACAGCGACCAATAGTTTGGCTTCTGTGTGTCTATGAGAGATTGGATAGTATTTTCCATATTTATCTGAAAGGGAACCTGGCTTCAGGATCCCACAAACGTAGCTGCATGGAAATCCTCTAAGAGCGTTCCATGTGTCTTGTGTCGTCTACGGTACCCCCATAAATGCTTGCATTATGACAGAGGACAGACCCTTGAAATATTTAGGCTGGTAAAAACATAATTTTCCAGAATTTGTAGAGGATTTCTCATTTATTTAAGATGTGCTGTCCCGAGTATGTCATCTCTTTCGGCATAATTCAGTAGTCTCACAATGATTAGTTTCCAGGGTACCTCTGGGGGTAGCCTTGGGGTTAAGGTGCAGTGGACGAGCTCTATTGCAAAGAAGATAGATTTATTCCTTAGGCACCTGTTGTTGTAACCAGGAACTTCAGAAAATCTAGAAGGGTTCCAACCTCCAAATTTCATGAGTTCCCACAATCCTTGAATTGTTCTAGCACAAACAGCCCTCTGCATCCTCTACTCAGTCTTCTACATGCTAGGTAGATGTCACAAGGCGGGCCACTATATCCTTGATAGTAGTCAGCAGGTCTTGAGTCTCCTTATGGTAGTGAGCATGTCTTCGGTCTCAGACATCCTGCCTTCTGTTTTTTTGATGCACTCAACTACATTTCGAAGGTGAAGCAGCAGCGAGTCATCCACAGCCACTTCACAAATATTATTTTCGAGCGATTTGTGGGAGGCTCAGATAGCCAAAAGAATAGCATCTGTAGCAGGGGTTGCCCCAACTGACTCACTCTTAGTCATTGATAGTGGAGGTGCTGGCTGGGCTTTTGTTTGTTGTATATTTATCCATTTTTTGTGTCCTGTTGGGAGCCTGTGGTTTTGTCTATATTGTTTCTAGGCACATTGAGTATCTTAGTACTGTCACTGTACTCTAACCAAAGGGCTGGAGACACCCCATCACACCTGACTAATGGTTATGCAGATTCTGTTAATTCAGGCCTATCTGTGGCATTTCACTCCCCCCATTCTGCCCCCCAGGGTCCAGCTTCACTCACTGTTTACTGTGCCTTATAGTTCTCGGGCGTCAGGTATAACCTGGGGAGCACCAGGACCTCTTAATGCTTGTGGTCCAATGGAGTAATCCTTGCTGTGGTATTGTTGGATGAAATAGGTCTGTCTCACTGCCCCAGCAATTTCCACCACACAACTCGGACTCTGAGGCCACAGGCAAAAGACCACCAAACACCAATGGGGGTGGCCAGAGCCAGTTTTTCTGCCCCCACCCCTGAGAGAGAGGGGGGGGGGGTTGACTTCAACATGCCCCCTGGACGGCAGAAAGCCCACTGCACATCTGGGAATTTAAAATGTGGCCCAAAAATGTAGGTGCACCCTACCCTGACATTGTTACATAACGGTGGGGTAACCCAGTAAATCCTAGGACCTGGGTCCAGTATATTAACAGCAAGGGTTGTCCTAACAGGTAATTAGTAGGTAACGTAATTAAATTAGTCTACCTAGACTCTATTTCACTAGTCACATAACCCCAATCCAAAAGAAAGGGGAGTACACAATTACATCAGAGGGAAGAGGAAGAACAAAGCGTTACAGCACAAAAAAATAAACACAATAAGCATTTAAGTTAATTCAAAACTGTTTTAGAATTGAATACGTTTAATATGCATTTTCAATATAAGAAGGTTGCTCAAAGGCATAGAATAGTAATAGTGGGAAAAGATGTGCTCACGCGTAAGTGCAGAGAAATCAAAGAAAATAGTGTAAGCAAAGCAATTTAAAACAGATTCACAATATTTTAGCCTGCCTGACAATTTTTTCAGGATAAATCAAATTCTATCCATTTATATCCCTAAAGGATCATTAAGGGTAGACATAATTTCCAAACGATATTTTTTGGATCCAAAAAAGAGGACCGGTATTTCATTTGAAAAGGTTGCAGTCTATCCATTAGAGTAAGG
The DNA here is from genome assembly GCF_031143425.1 of Pleurodeles waltl. Classification (NCBI taxonomy): domain Eukaryota; kingdom Metazoa; phylum Chordata; class Amphibia; order Caudata; family Salamandridae; genus Pleurodeles; species Pleurodeles waltl. The sequence goes on along the minus strand of NC_090443.1, from coordinate 608,376,979 downwards.
AAGAGTAATTGGCTTTTATGCTTCTCCTAGAGAGCTTTTGGAGGTCGTGTTGGCCCGTTTTTCAGAGGAGCTCCCTGTCGAAACTTAACACCATCTAATACTCCTGGTAGGTGTGCCACATATTTCGACTCAGGTGATTACAGGGTCTCCTGGACAATGCGCTGGACTGGCTTGTGCTAAAAAAAATAAACAAAATAATCTGAGATTTAAAGCAAACCGAAGTGCTCCACTTAAGTGTGCAGTGAACAAAAGTATATTCATACCTTCAAGCGAAAAAAAGCCTCCACTTTGTTACTGATTGAAAATAACCTGGGCCCGACCATACAGATTGGAAGTTTTTTTATTTATTTTACCATTGTTTTTATTGTTTACCTATATTGAGCCTTCAGTGGCATTTAGATTTTAGCTGATTGTCACAAAAAGAATGTAATTCACGTGTAATTCATTTTTCCATCAAGGTCTGCCTTTTAGTAATGTTTAAGTACGTAGGAACTTTGTGTTATTTATTTGTTTTTAGACTGTACCTTTACTCTATATCTGTTCTGTGTACTAAACATGCACACAGTTATAGGATTAAGATATGTTGAATGCTGCATTTGTATGCAATACACAAGGATCAGTTAATTATTTTTTAGCTCCTTACTTTAATGTAACTATAAAAAAAAAAATGCCCTCACACGAGGTTTTTCCTCTGGGTTTATACTGTTAAAGACTGACATTGTCAACACTTGTACCCTTCATATTGAACTCCTGCTCAACTTCAGGCGTTATAGATGTTTAACTATGCAAATCAGTCACCTGCTATTCGTTGTTCCTATTGGCATACTGGTTTGGTGTGACTTTTTTTTTTTTTTTAGACTCCTAGGTTGTGTCATCTTTCAACCATATCCTATCACATCTTTGACCTATCTATGGACTTGTAGATTAATCTCTGTCAAAAGGAACTGTACATGTATCCAGTCCAAAACCAAATTCATTCTGTAAATTCTCAGATCAGAAAAATAAAAATTACCAGCCGAGTATTTTGGATCTTCGAGTCACTACTGTGAAGGGAACAGTTTTCAGTCAATATTAATGCAGACAATTGAAACTAGTGTTTTTGGTACTTAAAGCCATTTACCATTTTCCTTACTGCCCTGGTAAAAGTTGAACAGCTACTACTACAATGCCCCTGCAACTTATTTTCACAAATAAGTAGGGTAAGATATGGTTTTTGCTGTGTATATTAACCATTCACTTTAGGATCTGGTCCTTCAACATTAATGTTTTTCAGGTAGCACTGAATCAAAACAGAAAGAGAAATGGGGAAGATTTTTTTTTTCCTACATGCTGTTTCTGGGTCCACATGAGTGGTACCTAAGTAAAGAAGTACTAACCTTTTTCTCAACTTTGGTTTGGACGCTAGTTGGACTTTTGCCGAAGATATTCTGTGCCCAGAGTTGGCATTCTGTATGAGAACTGGGCAAAATGAGTTTGCAGACGCTTTACTCCCCGTTAACAACTTCAGTGCAGAGTACAGCTCCGTGCCCTCCTCAACACCAGTCTTTGTATGCTGAGGATGGCTCCAGGCAGGAAACCCCTCTAGTGTGAGCACCAGAGGAATTTCCTCTTATTATTTTTTTATTTCTGTGTAATGATGCATTCTGCTCCAATGTCATTAGGCAGAAAGTAAAATGAGACAAACAGCTCAGTGATTCTCAACCTCTCAACTTCTGTGGACCCCCATTTTATCATTACTAGAACGCAGGGGCCCCCAGTGACAAATTATTGGATTCTGGGGACATCCCCTTCCACCCACTAGACCCCAGGGACTGTTGTTTTGAGTGGGGAAGGGCAGTCCTCTTGTGGTGGTCTGATTTCCACCCCCCCCCCCCCCCCCCACAGACACACACACACACAGAATCACAATCAAAACACCTTCCAGTGGAATGACCTGCTAAAATGTCAAGCACTGAGGTGTCAGCAGCTCATTTACTGGGAGGTGAGGATAAAAAGTGTCCTAACAACCCTTTACAAGAACCTATTTCTCTTTCAACCACATTGTGAGTAGATGAAAGTTTGTAATATCTTGAAGAACTGTGTATCTGGGACGATCTGAGCAGTCAATAATTTTCACAGAATCCAAGAAACTTTCATGAGCTCCTCACCCCTCCCTCAGAGGGCGTTCCCAGAAATTCTCCAAGTCCCTACTGTCAGAAGATCATACAACACCAGAAGTCCATTAAATTATTCAGAACACTGAGAACCGAATAGGAAAAAATGTCAAATTCTTTGCAAAGTTTTAGCAGAAGTGCCCTCAATAAAGGAGTGATCAGAACGAATGTTCTATTTTGATGTCAAACCTCTTCATTTGCACTTGAAATCATAAAGAATGGAAAGAAGCATTGTTGTGATCCTGACTTCTGTTGCCAGAAAACATTTGTGCCTGCTGCTTTTTGGTTCTGTCTGCAGCTGAATTAACTCTTTTCAGCTCTCTACCTTGACCCTTGTCTGCCCCTGTAAATTGTATTTTTGAACCACTTGTCTCCATAACTGACTAAACTTGAAAGTACTGTGCCTCCGTAAATGATTAAACTTGACAATACTCTTATGGCATCAAAAAATAGCAGCACAGACCCAAGCTTCATGCCTCCAAGTTCATTAACACTTTAGGCTGACACTATGTCATCCTTCATTATGATCAAAATACAGGACTGCACCTTGCCCCGCTTAAATGCCCCAGTCAGTTGCTTCACACAATTTATTTGCTGCAATAGCTCCTGATTGGACCGTTATCAGAAAATAGATGAGCAGATACAGAAATAACATTATCCAAAAAGGTTGCTTCGGACTCTATCACTTAGTTGGTAATATGCTAAACAAATAAAGCACAACAGTTTACATTTTTCATATTTTATAGCCACCATTTCAACTCTCTGCTGCCATGCTACTCCAAGGGTGCTCTCAGTACTTGATTTTCTTTGTTAGAGGTGTTTTAGCTTTAGTCTTTCTAAGGTTTTGTACTGATGTGGCGCCAGAGAGCTGGCATGAATTGAAGCCGACAATTTAGGCCAGCTGTCTGAGAGATGCCGCCTGCTTCCCCAGAACGAGCTTTTTATCCTTTGCATGGAGATGCAAAACGGTTGCTTCTGTCAACATACCACCTCACTGTTTCTACTAAATACCTGAGGAATTCCATCACCTTACTCAGCCACAGTACACATTTCTTTCAATTCACATGAAAACAAAAATTATGTTACAGGGACATTGTTTGGTGTATGCAAGCCTGCCACGTCTCTTTTTTGAAACATGAAAATCATGTTGTATGAATAAATTCTTATTCTGCCCTGAGCCCTTAATGCTTCCAATTACTGGGTTGAACAGTTAGCTAAAGCACCCAGAGGCCAATGAGGAACAAAGTTGAGATGGATTAACTTTGAACCCTCTTGAATATATTGCTAGAAATGTCAAAGGTAAGGACATATTGAAATTGTCAGAGCATCCTCTATGTCTAGGTGAAGCAACCAGCAACTTGGAAACAGGATGTTGTTTGTAGGTCGATGCTCTTCATCTTGAAACAGTGGTGATCTGATAAATTGGGAGTGAATTGAACTAAGATAAATCACAAGTTTGAAGTCTGCACTACTCTTCTTCCATTTAATACAAATGATGCTGTTGATTCAATAAGCTTTGCAATGAACAAGCTCCCTTCACTCGGCCTTGATAAGTTTACAATGTTTTCCAGTAAAAATATGTCCCATGAAGCATTTTGTTAGTTGAGCAAAAGTTCTGTCTTTTTAGTCTTTTTTGAGACCTTTGCCTCCACAGCTTACTGTGGGATCTTGGCCATGGGTACAGCCATATGCAGCCTCTTCTCCTGGTTTGCTTTTCCTAATTTGTCTAGACCTTTTTGTGGTAAAACGAGTACTTGCACATAGCCGTTAGAATGTGGGAGTGTATTTCAAATGTCTATCCGCCTTGTCTTTTATTTCTGATGTGGGGCATTTGGCAATTCGGCAGTTCCAATATTTTAGGGCACCCTAATGCTTTTGTGGAAATGTTAGGCCAGGCACAAGGGTGGTGTTCAGCCTGCAGACCTGGGCTGTATCATGTCTTCCTGACCAAATCTAGCACCACTATCTTGCTCTAACAGCTAAGGGTGCCTCATACTCTCTTAAAAACAATCAGCTACTGCTCAGGTTCTTACTATCATTCTATCACAAACGTGCAGAAGCGAACCCCTATAGGCACCTGGTCAAGAGCTCCAGGAGCTCTGATAAAACAACCCACTAAGGGCTGGGGGTTGAGCAGTGTTTGTGCTTCTTTGAGATCCTGGCATTTTGTATCTTATAGTTACCACCCATTGGTGAGGAAGGAAAGCAAATCCACCTAGCACCCTTAAGATTAATGAAATGCCATAAATCAGTTATTTGTCATATAAAGAAAAATGAGCACCAGGAGTGCCCTTTTCTCCTGCATTCCAGTCCATACACAAGGTTAGCAGAAAAGGTATATCGGTGTTTGCTGTTCTGATTATTGTTATGTTAGAGGGATTTAGTGTCAAGTAGCTAATGTTAAATGTCTTGCTTGCTGCAGCGATAGCGTTTGTTACCCAAACGCAGTGCTACAAAATCCTGACCTAAAATATTCACTTAATCAGGAAAATGTGCATCTTTTTGGGGTACGTTAAAGTAAAATTATTGCATTACTTTTTATTAGTCAAATGGCAATAAAAAAACACTCCTGCAAACTGAGTGTATGTTAACAGAGAACACTCTACAAAATGATGATTCCACCTTTGCATGAAACTTTGTCTCATCTTGTAACTATAAACATAGTTTGTGTGGACTGTTTTTTATTTTGCCTTAAAAGCTGTCCTCTACTAAATGAAAAGGAATAGTTTCTTCCTTGCCAACTACCTTATAATAATTGCTTTCTTTGTAATTTCCCAGTTAATCTGAAGCATAATCTTTAAACAAAAATCTGTGCCCAAAATTCTACTGTAGATGTTAAGTAGATATTTTTCAGACATCCGTACATCGACATAACTAATCAGTCTTTCATTTTTTTCTGAATTTGTATTTATATTTCTTCACAGTTATTACGTGGTTAAATAGGCAGCTGAATGAGAATCAGTGTGCAAAAAAACAAGAAGCACTTGGCACAGTGGCCAATCCTCCAACATACCCCAACAGTGGTACTTTCAGAACAAGTCTTTCACCCAACCACGTGGTAGGACAATGAAAATGCTTGATATAATAAAATTTACTAATAACACTTATGCATGTAAGTGGATAATGTAGAAATGTACCATCTTCAGTTTTATTTGTTGTAAACCCAAAGAAAGGGAATGTCGATATTGTAGTTGCTATTGAAATTGAAAGAAACGCTACACAGTTAAAGAGATTTCTGAACTAGAATATATGCCTTTTTAGAGAATGGCTTGTTGGAGGAAATATTTATTTTGCATTGCATGGTTGACATCAATAATGTAAATTTTTTACTTTCTCTGTAGCTAGTAATTTAAGATAAGTGTGCATATTTGATAACGACCATCAAATATTTTCTGATTGTTTTCACTTATATTTATAGCTTTTCATTTTACGTAGGTAGCATTTTGTTCACTAGGTACCTAGGGTTTTGCACATGATTGAAACTATAAAATTAATTTATTTTTGTATGAAGGGGTTTAACAATTTCCGTTTTTGCGCTGGCATGATAGTGAGCAACCAATGTATTTCTGTTGTATCTAATGAGATTGGGTTGTACTATGAGGAATGTTGGGGCAGGAATGTCTCCTTCACGGTACACTGGTATCGTGACTTTTTGCTGTACTAGCCGTCATGCTAATCTAGCCTGTGCACTCATAACTAAGCCTACCGATGATGCAGAGGTCCAGAACCTGGACCAACTGAGCCCTCTTTCCTGACATGGGACTGTAGTCCATGTCCTAGATGGTTTACCTAAAGTGGTGGTGGCAGCATAGAGATTGTTGTGGATTAATAATCCTTAGCAGGCCTTTCTGCTGTTCCAGGGGAGGAGGAGGAGGAGTGGGTGGCCTACTGGCCTCATAAATGTAAGTATGCTGCTTAGATATAATGCACAGATCTTTGTGCTGCTGTTCCGTATACATGTTGAATGCATGCATGTATAGTGTAGAAAGGAAAAAGAACTCCGTGTGATGGTGACAGTCTGATTGCTGGGAATAGTGAAGTCCATTTTGGCTTTACTAGCTGGGTGAACCCTCACAATTTGGGTTGATGCCACTCAGCTGTTTTAGTGCTCCACACTGCGGGAACAAAGTGGGCTTTGTAGTGAATCCAATTTTAGCTTTTATTCGGACTCAGGAGTTTAGCTTAGCCTTTTTGGCTAGCAGGCCTATGTCCCCATCATTAACCTACTTACCTTGCTCTATCTCAGCCCATATACTGTATGTTATTATTTATTTAAAGATGGCTGCTCTTGTTTATAGTTGGAGAAAGGCGTCATTAGCAGTGTCATAATCAAGTGATGTATGCAGGTATTCACATCATGTCCCTTTCTCACTTACGTGTGACAGGAACATAATGTACACGTGTTGGGAATTGTTAACATATTTGCCGCCACAAGTCTGACGCCTTATCTATTGTTTGGGAACATACCTGCATCAGGACTCTTACATGATCTGTATAAATACATCTCACACAGACAAGGTTATCAGAGTGGTTCCTTCCAGATGTCATCTACGCCATTTATGCTGCACATCACGCTGAAATCCAGCCCCCCATTTCTCCCGGAACCATGATTGGAGGTTCATGTACTGCTGCTGCTACGACATGTGGTGCACTACTGCCACAATCAATCTCACTGTTGTAGTGGAGGACCTGCTCCGCAGCTTGGAGAAATTCATACTTCCACTGCCTTGCAGTATGGCACACCACTGCCAAATCAAGGTTGTTGATGTAGTGGGGTTCATACCCCACTGGCCAGAGGACATAGCTGCTGAAGAAAAGCAGCCCTCAACCAGGCCTGCTACAGTTTTCATTTCCAGCGCCCCAAGTGATGCTACAGACGATCATCCGTGTCCCGCGCCGCTGACATGACATTTACAGTGTGATTTTGTCAAGCGCAATATCCTGCGTCGCTCCAAGCTGCGTCTCCTCACTGAACAGTTAACTGGAGGTCTGAGATTAAATGTCTCAGAGACTTTGTCTTGATCACATAAAGTAAACCTGCCATTAGGAAGTTAAAATTTTGCCAGCAAGCACTCTTGAATGAGCAACCTACTGATTACCTGGTATGGCGGTCACTTAGTGAACCTGCAAGTGTGTCTACTCATCGCAGAGGGCCCTTTATCTTTAAGTCACTGAAGATATATGGGGCACTACAGGAGCTGGGGTAGGCCACTATAGATGGTGTAGAGTTTGATTAATGCCCATAGTTGGAATTGTAAAACCCTGTAGCTGAAACACTGTGCAGTAGTCTTTTTTGCTGTGACTTTGAAGTGCGTTATTTTTACTTTAAAAAAAACCACTGGGCTAAACTCTGAATTATATTGTCTGTTTGGCTATTTGAATTTCTGAGAATCCTTTGACTGCTCACCTTAGCTAGCCTGAGAGTGCAGAAAGGTTGTACTTGACACAGCTTGTAGAGCTACATTAGGACAGACATCCGAAGCAAACAACCACAGTTCATGCCCAGGAGCCTCTATTTGCCTTGGGTCCACCCACACCACAAACTGCGTGTCACAAGATTAAACCCATTGAATCAACACCGTCATCACTGTATGGTTTGCTTTAAATACAAATACTTGATGGGCCTGCAGGCACCTTTTATGTACTTTGCCACCTGTTGTGGACCTATAAGCAAGAAATTTGATAGGATCTGATCCAACTTTTGGGTTTAAGTTGCCAAACATCTTTTATCTGAATGTGGTCAGTGACCCAGTTTGAGCCACTATTCATGGTTTTTAAGTGGTTTTAAGCATTTACAAGTATGGTGTAAATCAAAAACAAATGCAAACTGGAGAGCTTCACTTTGCTTCCTGCCAACACCAAATTAGGTTCTCCTCTTGACCGTTGTCCACCCTCTGTGTTCGACAAACTCAGTCTATGGATCAACTCATTTAACTTTTGAATGCATCTCTTTCGGAGGACATTGTTCCTAAATACTGGAAACTTGCTTTGGTTTCACTTTTGTCAATCTTGATCCATTTTTATGATCTAATTACAAACCAATCTCTCTGTTGCCTACTATGGCCAAAGTGTTAGAAAAACATGTGAATAAATAGTTTACATCATACGTTTAACTAAATTGCTTACTCCACCTTTCACAATCAGGCTTTAGAGCTGGCCGTAGCACAGAATTAGCCCTTCTCTGTGTTATCTAATATATTTGAGGCATCAGACAATGGTGGTACCGGTGTGCTGATCCTTTTAGATCTCAGTGCTGCATTTGATGCACTAAACTCCACCACTCTTCTACTAAGATTAAGGGAATTGGGTGTGCAGGGTACAGCCTTGTCTTGGTTAAGTTCTTTTCTGCAAGATGTGTCCTATAGGTCCACACATATCAACATTGTTCAAAGTCTTACTCTCTAGCATCTGTGGCACCTCAAGGCTTCACCCTTAGTCCAACCCCTTTCACTCTCTACGCAAGGTCTTTGGTAGAGATTGTAGAAACATTTGGTCTTGCACTTTTTTTTTAAGCAAACGATACCCAGATCGCGGTATCCCTGTCATCCAAGGATAATCACAGTGCAGAAGCTTTAAACATCTGCCTTTCGTAAGTGCCATCTTAGATGAATGCTAATTCCCTAATGCTGAATGGGGAAACCTCCCCCACCTCTGGCGACCTCATCTATTGCCTGCCACCATGGGCAATATTACTACACCAGTACCTGTGGTCAAGAACTTAGGGGTCTGCTATCCATGAGCCATCAGATTAGCAAGGTTGCTGCCACCTGCTTTGGTGTTCTTAAATGGCTCTGGAAATTTATTGTCTGTCTTCCTGGCTTAGCCCAGTGTACTGTCGTCCAGACCTGCGTTATTTCTATGCTGGATTACGGTAATATCCTCTACATGGGTGTAACAAAAACTTTGCTTTAGTGGCTCAAAATAGTGCAAAACACTGCTGCACGTCTTGTACTCCATCCCCCTAAATTGACCTCCACAACCAGTCTGCTTCATGATCTACTTTGGCTGCCAATTGAATGCTGTGCAGTTCAAAGCTCTATGCTATATGCACAAATGCCTATCCAATTCTGGGTGCATTTAATGAAGATCTCTGGTGTCTTCATATTCACTCAAGTGCTCTCTGTGCTCAAGCAATCTCAAGCTGGCCATAATTCCCAGAGTTAGGAAAACCTGTCAAGGAAGTAAAGCGTTCTCCTTTCTGATGGATACAACTACCTGTGGATTCCTCACCTCATGAATACTCCCATGGCGCCAGCATTCGACGGAAATCTTCTTACTAGTCTCTGCACGTCGACGAGGACGTCACTGTCGCCTACGCGACGCCGTCTGACGTCATACAGGCAATAAGAGGTCCTCAACGACGTGCGGACGTCAGTTCCCTTTTTTCCGTGCATTCGAAACGGTTATCTTCGAGGGAGCAACTGTTACTCTTGCGGTTACAGTGTATATCTTGCTGCGTACTCTTTCTCTGTGGAAATAATGTCGCAGAGAAAGTCTGGATTTAAGCCTTGTCGTGAGTGTGGAGGCAAGATGTCGGTGACGGATCCTCCTTCCGATTGCCTTTGGTGTTTGAGCTCCGACCACGACGTCTCGACTTGTGATTCATGTCAGCACATGAATCCGAAGGCCCTTAAAGAACGTGAGGCGAAGCTGTTTATGGCCAAGTCAAAGGAGAAGCATCACAAGAAGTCTTCTCCAAGACATCGGCGTCATCGAGACTCCCGGCGCCGTAGAGAATCTCGGCGTCATTCAAGGGAGGCTCGTTCCAGGTCTCCGGATCGGCGCCGAAAGACATGGGAGGTCAGCCCCACGGTGACGCCGCATCCTTCGACGCCGTTGCCCTCTCCGGCGTCACCAACTTCGCCTGGACAGGCGTCGGTGATTGAGGTATTGGAGCCTCAAGTGTTTTCTCCGGCGCAGACGCCGAGGCCGGCGTCGGGGTCGCCTCCGAGACAGGCACCCCAGTATCCGGCTTTTCCCACCCCTGGAGCCGATAGTTCCGCATTCTTGAATGCGATGTATGCCATCTTCCAACAGATGGCTCCAGGGGGTGCTCCGGCTGGGCCTTTGGCCTTTTCTTTGGGTGATCCTGCGCCTCTTCGGCCGGCACCCTTTATGCCCTTTCTCCCGTTTGGGAACGTGGGCTCGGCGCCAGTGTCGGCGCCGGTGGCCGCTCCGGTGGCTTCGGAGGGATTGGCCCCAGGGATTTCCATCCCGTCGAGATTTCGGCCTGTGACTCCGGTGGGTCCATCTGTTTCAGCTGCTCTTCAGTCGGCGCCGAAGTTACCTGTGGCGCCGGATGCGGCGTCGGTGGCTTCGGAAGATCGGCGCCGATCTCCGACTTCGGCGGAGGCATTGTCGACTCCGCGGATTGAGCAACGACTGCATTCAAGGAGGCGTGCTCTCCGGGTACTAGAAGAGCAGGAGTACCAACGAGCCCTAGAGGAAGGAGAGCTAGAGGACTCGGGTGATGGGCTGCGTGGACTGGAGTCGGCCAGTGGGCTGGACACTTCCCCTGAGTGGGACCTTTCGTCCCCGGGGGAATATACTGAGGAAGCTGCTTCCTTTCATACAGTGGTACGGAAGGCAGCTAGTTTTTTGGACCTGCCTTTGCCGGTGGTGGAGGCGAAACAAAACCTTTTGACGGAGGTGTTGCATCCGGCCTCAGCCGCGGCGGAGCCTCTGTTACCTTTTAATGACGCTCTGCTGGATCCGGTTTTAGAGGTGTGGAAGAGGCCGGCATCTTCCCCAGCAGTTCACAGAGCCGTGGCCAGGAGGTATCGGACGGCTCCAACTGATCCTGGTTTCCCATCTAGGCACCCTACGCCGGAGAGCTTGGTAGTGCAGGCCTCCTGTTCGTCCAAGTCAGCGCCTGGTTCTTTCCTGACGGTGCCTGGGGACAGAGACTCAAAAAAGCTAGAGGCGCAGTCGAAGAAGATTTTTTCGTCCTGCAGTCTGGCGTTAAAAGCCACTAATGCGACCTGTATCCTGGGGAGGTATATTCATGCTCTGATGGATGACATCCCCTCTTCGTTTACAGAGCTTCCCCAGGGTCTTTTGGATCTTGTCTCTGATGCCCAGGCTGCTGCGACCCAAATTATCCAGACGGGACTGGATACCACCGACTCGGTAGCCAGAGCAATGGGCACAACTGTGGTGGAAAGGAGACAGGCCTGGCTCCGTAACTCTGGCTTTTCGGCAGATGTACAGTCCACATTGTTGGATCTCCCGTTTGATGGGGACAAACTGTTTGGGGCTAAGGCTGATTCGGCCTTGGAACGTTTTAAGGAGAGCAGGGCCACGGCTAAGTCGTTGGGACTCCAAGCTCCTTCTTCCACGGCCTCTTCCAGATTCTTCAGGAGGTTTCGTGGATTTGGGCGTGGCTCTTCCTCCTCTTCCTTTCGGGGAAGATATCAGCAACCTGCCTCTTCCCATCCCTATAGATCTTTTAGGGGGAGGGGTAGGGTCCGCACCAGGGGAGCCTCTCAGCAGCACTCTGCCTCTTCCTCATCCTCTGGCGGGGTGCAGCAGGGGAAGCAGCCTTAGGCTTCCACCATTTCCCACTCACTCCTCTCCTGTAGGGGGAAGATTACAGCATTTTCTCACCAAATGGGAGACTGTTACGTCGGACACTTGGGTTCTCAGTGTTGTGGGAAAAGGCTACACCCTTCCCTTTCGGGAGTTTCCGCCCCTCATCCCGCCCCGCCCTTCGTATTGTTCACAAGAACACCTCCTGTTGCTAGAACAGGAGGTAGAAGTCCTCCTTTTAAAGGGCGCGGTGGAGTTGGTCCCGGAGCAGGAAAGGGGTCAAGGAGTTTACTCAAGGTATTTCCTGATTCCCAAGAAGGATGGTTGTTTGAGACCAATTCTGGACCTGAGGATCTTGAATTGGTTCCTCAAGCAGGAAAAGTTCAAGATGCTGACCCTAGCACAGGTGCTTTTGGCGTTGAACATGGAAGACTGGATGGTGTCTGTCGACTTGCAGGATGCTTACTTTCATATCCCGATACTCAAGTCACACAGGAAGTATCTCCGGTTTGTGGTGGGATCGCAACACTACCAGTTTGCGGTCCTTCCGTTTGGTCTTACTTCAGCACCTCGAGTCTTCACGAAGGTGATGTCGGTGGTTGCGGCAGAGCTCAGAAGGAAGGGGATAGCAGTATTCCCTTACTTGGACGATTGGTTGATCAAAGCCAAGTCCCCGGAGCTTGTGTTGCGTCATCTGCAGTCAACAACCCAGTTGTTGTTCGACCTGGGCTTTTCGGTGAACGAGCCCAAATCTCACCTAGAGCCCTCTCAGCGCCTCCTGTTCATAGGGGCAGTACTGGATACAACATTGGGTCGGGCCTTTCCTCCGCCTCAGCGGATTCAAGATATTCAGGATTTGGTTCCAATGTTTCGAAATGGAGCGGTAGTTCCAGTCCTCAAGGTCCTTCGTCTGCTCGGTCTTTTTGCCTCCTGCATTCTGTTGGTCACGCATGCTCGCTGGCACATGAGGGCTCTTCAGTGGTGCCTCCGAAGGCAGTGGTCTCAACACAGAGGGGATCTAGAGGGTACTGTCAAGATCTCCAGAGATGCTGCTGTGGATTTGAAGTGGTGGATTGCAAGCAACAATCTTTCACAAGGAAAGCCGTTCCAGCAGTCGCCACCAGTGGCCACAGTCATAACGGATGCTTCCACTCTAGGGTGGGGAGCTCATCTGGGGGATCTGGAGATCAAAGGTCTTTGGTCTCCAGAGGAACAGATTTTTCACATCAATCTGTTAGAGTTACGGGCTGTACGTCTGGCTCTCAAGGCCTTCCTCCCTTCCCTTCGTGGTCAGTCGGTACAGGTCCTAACGGACAATACTACCACGATGTGGTACATAAACAAGCAGGGAGGAGTGGGGTCGTACCTTCTCTGCAGAGAAGCTCTTCGACTATGGTCCTGGGCAAAGGACCATCGGATTTGCTTGATAGCAAACCATCTGGCCGGAGTTTTGAACGTGCGTGCGGACAGTCTGTCGCCACTTCTCGGCAGACCACGAGTGGCGTCTCCATCCAGATCAAGTCCGTTTAATCTTCCAGAAGTGGGGGTTTCCTCGGGTAGATCTGTTCGCCACTCGAGAGAACGCGCATTGTCCGTTGTTCTGCAGCCTTCAGTATCCGATGCAGGAAGCGTTGGGGGACGCGTTTCAAATGACCTGGTGCGGCCAGTTGCTTTACGCGTTTCCTCCCATACCCTTGATTCCTCGAGTATTGAGGAAGATTCGCCAAGACCGGGCTCTAGTAATCTTAATAGCTCCGGATTGGCCAAGGAGGGTGTGGTACTCCGACCTTCTCCAACTCTCAATGTGCCCGCCGCTCCGTCTCCCTTTCAGGGCAGACCTCCTCTCACAGTCGCAGGGGCGGGTTCTACACCCCAACCTCCAGAGTCTGCACCTACATGCCTGGAGATTGAACGGGGCAACCTGAATTCCTTCTCTCTCCCGCCTGAGGTAGTGGATGTTATATTAGCGGCCAGGCGACACTCCACTAAATCTATCTACGCTAATAGGTGGTCTAAATTTGTTGCGTGGTGTGGAGAGAGGCAGATTGATCCTTTACATGCTCATCTATCGGACGTTTTGTCTTTTGCTCTATCTCTGGCGCAGAAAGGTTGTGCAGTGGCTACCATTAAAGGTTATTTATCGGCCTTGTCAGCCTTCATATGTCTTCCAGACCAACCATCTTTATTTAAATCCCCTATTGTTATCAGATTCTTGAAAGGTCTTCTAAATCAATATCCTCCAAAGCCATTCGTTATGCCGCAATGGGATTTGTCCTTAGTCCTGACTTTCCTTATGGGGTCCCCTTTTGAACCTATGCATTCTTGCCCCTTGAGGTATTTGGTTTTAAAAACAGTCTTCCTGATAGCTATAACATCAGCAAGGAGAGTGAGTGAGTTGCAGGCCTTATCAGTAAAACCCCCTTATACAACTTTTTATGGGGATAAGGTGGTGTTGAGGACCAAGGCTGCTTTCCTCCCGAAGGTTGTTTCACCCTTCCATTTGGCTCAGGCAATTACTTTGTCCACGTTCTATCCTCCGCCTCATCCTTCCAAAGAGGAAGAAAGACTGCACCGTCTGGACCCAAAGAGAGCGTTGAGCTTCTTTATCGATAGAACAAGGGATTTCAGGCTGGAGGATCAGCTGTTTATTGGATACGTGGGCAAGAGGAGAGGAAAGGCAGTCCACAAGAGAACACTATCCAGGTGGGTTGTTCTTTGCATTAAAATATGTTACTCTTTGGCAAAGAAGGATCCTCCTGAGGGCATTAGAGCTCATTCCACCAGAGCTAAGTCGGCCACTTCGGCCTTAGCCAGAGGTGTTCCTGTGGTCGACATCTGCAAGGCCGCAACTTGGTCGTCCCTTCACACTTTTGCAAAACATTACTGTTTAGATTCTGAGGTTAGAAGGGACGGCCATTTTGCACGGTCAGTGCTGCAGGATTTCTTGGTTTGACCATTTAGGCACCCACCGCCGGGCGTGGTACTGCTTTGGGACTCTATTCATGAGATGAGGAATCCACAGGTAGTTGTATCCATCAGAAGAACGAGTTACTTACCTTCGGTAACGACTTTTCTGGTGGATACATTAGCTACCTGTGGATTCCTCACGGTCCCACCCGCCTCCCCGTTGCCTTTATGGTCTTGCCAAGTAATCCTTGAGTGCGCTCCTCTTGGTCTTTGAGGGTGCAATAGATGTATATATATATAATATATTTATATATATATATAGGTATATGTGTATATATCTTTATGTATATACTTGGTGTGTGTATATATTTTAAAAGAGAGAGTTTTATATATATATATATATATGTACATAAAAAGATTTACAGTTATTCATACAATGTGGTGTATTTTTACAATATAATGGATGTTGCTTTGTTCTTTCATTGCATTGCCTGGTTGTTCTCATGCACGTAAAAAATGATTGGTACTGATGTCCGCACGTCGTCGAGGACCTCTTATTGCCTGTATGACGTCAGACGGCGTCGCGTAGGCGACAGTGACGTCCTCGTCGACGTGCAGAGACTAGTAAGAAGATTTCCGTCGAATGCTGGCGCCATGGGAGTATTCATGAGGTGAGGAATCCACAGGTAGCTAATGTATCCACCAGAAAAGTCGTTACCGAAGGTAAGTAACTCGTTCATCTGGGTCATAAGCTCTGGAACTCCCTGAATTTGAGAACTTGTCATTCGCTCTCAGTTTTCCGTAAACTGCTAAAAATGTGGCTGTTCTAATCTTTTGTCAGGAACTAGGCTTGACACATTATCCTGATGAGCTTAGTGCTGAGAAACCTTTTGTAGGTAGCCATGCGCTTTATAAATCACATATTACAATAAGAAGAAGAAGAATAATAGCTGGTTAGTTGAAACTGTTTAATGAACAGTGATTTTAATGGCAAGTTCTGTATCGGAGATAAACATTGTATATTCCTGTGCATATGCAGGAATCCCGTATTACTTTTTCTTCGATTATTGAAAGTCAGTCTTTGAGGCAGTGCTAGAACCAATGTCGAAGGTGGATTAAATGGTACCTGAGGTTGTTATCGACTTCGGCGGTACTGTTGCCATACTACTCAATGGTAAACAAGTTAGTGCTGACACCTGCCTCAACATAGACGGATGTTCGAGATTGGTGAGAACGTCCACAGTGATGGTGGAGATGTTTTTTATGCATCCTCACTGTACAACGTCCTCTACAGTAGTCTTTAGTACAAGAGGTTCTGGATTCAGAAGCATGAGTCCCTTTTTTCTCTTTTTTTTCTTCTTCCTGACGCAAGTTCTCAAGTTTTACTCTTAGGTGAATTGCCTCAAGGTCTTTTAGGACTCTCTGACATTTTCTGACAAAGGTTGCACTCTGCGTGAGAGCCAGGAAGACAGACAACACACTGAATGTTGGTCTGATGATGCCTTTTTTCGCCCACATCAAGAAAAGTAAAGGCATTTTGAGGAAATACTAACCACTTTTGGTGAAAAATTAGGTGAATAATGTAGAATAGCATCAAACATGTCAAATTAAGCAAGAATGCCTTTTTTGGGACAAAAAGTTAAGATAAAAATGGTTAAAGTAATCCAGTGTGTGTTCCGATATCATTTCAGCATGAGGCAGAAAAAGGAACTGAGGCTGTGAGGCAAACTGCCAGTACAGTGCATGTTGGGAAGGGAATCTGCTAGCTCCTTAGAGTAACAGTCTATTTTTAACTTGCAATCATTGAACTCTTGATCGGACAGCCTCCCTTTTTTTTTTTTTTTTTTTTTAAAGGTTGCAGCCTACCAGACTGTACAACTGTCTGTTTTTCTGAAAACATCTTGGATGCTTTCAGAAAGTTGACCTAGGTACCCATTTCGCCTATTGATTACCATTGGTTTTTTGGTTTGTATCTCACAATTTCTGGCTTTGTTTGCTGGCTTTATTTGCTTTAGGCTGTCCATGGTAAGTTTGTCCTTCTTGTTCCCTAAACCGTGTTTACTGTATTTTTCCCGAACTTGCTTTATGTAAACATGCCTTTAAATCTTGTTCTTATCTTGTCACATTTGTAATGTGTTCAAAGGCAGAGGTCAAAACTCAAGCTGTGTCCTCCAAGGGAGCTTGGTGTTTCCTTTGCTTTCTCTGACTTCAAAGTGAGAGAATTTAAGTGATAATCCTACTGATTACCCATGTAAGAGAGGGTGTGGGATATTTTATTCTAGAACACAACAAAAGAAAGAACTGTGCTGATGTTTCACAGTTGATCAGAATTAGTACAAATGAAGCACATTTGTTTTGTAATTCTAAAGTTTGGAGGAAACAAATACTTGAATATGATCAAAACACATCAGTACACTAGGTGATGACATTCAATTCAGATTTCAGTTCAAATGCAAAGGTAATTTCAATTGAAAATGTGTTATCTAGTGTCAGTGCGCTACTACACCATCCATACTCCACACCATGCCCTTCCACTCTGTGCCCTTCCACTCTGTGCCCTTCCACTCTGTGCCCTTCCACTCTGTGCCATGCCACTCCATTCTACAACACTCCACTCTACGCTCCTCCACTCTCCTCCACTATACGCCCCTCCAAACTAAGATTCTCCGTGACATGCTGCTCGACTCCACACCACTCCAGTCTGTTCCACTCACTCCTCGACACAACACGTCAGTCCAGTCTACCTCTCTCAAAGCTACCCCACATCATCCAGTTTACCCCGGTCCACTTCAGAGTACCCCAGTGTACCCCACCCTACTCCACTTCACTGCAATCTACTCCACTCCAATCTACTCTACTCCACTCCAATCTGCAGCACTTCACTTCACCCTATTTAACCCACTCACATCTACCCACTTCTGTTTACCCACCCCAGTCTCCCTCCCACCACTCCAATCTACCCCAGTGCATTCCACTACTATCCAATCCACCCCACCTCACTCTATTCTACCCCACTCCACCCCAATCTACCCCACTCCGCCCCAGTTTATCGCACTCCACTCAAATCTACCCTACTCTGCTCCAAACTACCCCAGCCTACCCAACTCCTGTCCACTCCAATGCACCCCAGTCCAATGTACCCCCAATCCAACCCACTCCACTGTACCCGACTGCACTGTATTCCACTCTAACCCAGTCAATTTACCCCACTCCATTCCAATTTAGCCCAATCTACCACATTCTACCCCCACTCCATTCTACCCCCACTCCACTCTACCCCACTTCACTCTACCCAAATCTCTCCCACTCCACTTCAGTCCAAACTACCCCACTCCAATCTACCCCACCACACTCCATCAGAATCTACCGCACTCCAGTCTAACCCGGTCTTCCCCACTTCAGTCTAGTCCAACCGATTCTACCCCGCTTTCCCCACCCCATTGCAAACTTCTCACCCAGACTACCCCACCCCACTCTACCCCCATTCAATCTCCCATCCACTCCAATCAGCCCTACTCCACCCCAGTCTACCCCACTCAACCCCTTTTCACCTCCATACGAAAGTGTCCCTTTTTGACATGGTCACCCCTGCTTTTTGCTATGTAATCAATGCAGTTTTGACTAAACGTTCACTGGGTTCCTGCTGTCCATGTACCCAGTACCAAAGCTCTTTCTCTAAAAATGCACAATTGTTACCCCAGTTGGCAATACCTTTGGCATCCCCTGTTAGTCCCTAGTAAATGGTACCCCAGGTATCTAGGGCAGGACACCAAAGAGGGTCACCAAGGGCTGCAGCATGTATTGTGCCACCCACAGGGACCCCTCACCTAGCACATGCAGGCTGCCATTGCAGGTTGCGTGTCTTGGTGCAGCTAAAAGTGAAAACAAAACCTGGCACAGGCTGTCTGCATAATGTCCCCTAAAACTGCATGCATTATATGTAAGTCACTCCTACAGCAGGCCTTACATGCCTAAGGCAGGGTGCATTATATTATGTGTGAAGACGTATCTGCAAGAGCAGATATGCCACTCCTATGTCTTTGTCGAATCTAAGACATAGTGAGTAAACAAGGAAGCTATTTTAACTACATGTCCTGGACACTGGTCAGTACGAGTTCCTCAGCTACAATATGGCTTCAGTGAAAATAGGGATGTTTGTTATGAAACATCTCATATTAACCCCTTTAGTGTGGGCGTCGGCCACTGGCTGACACCCGCACTACCTCCCTGGTGCGGTTCACGACCAGTGGCCGACACCGGGGAGGGGGGGGTATGAAAATCCTCAGGTGCGATTTTTTTTTCTTCTTTTCTTTTTACCCCTGGGAGACAGGGAAGAGCTTCCGTGTCTCCCCCCACTCACCACCCGCCCCTTTGTGACATCAGTCACAGTGTTGTTTTCCCCATCAGAGCAGGAAGCGGCCCCAAACGGCCTTCCCCACGTTCGGGAAGGCCTCCTATGAAAGGGGAGATACTCTCCCCTTTCATGCGAGGCCTTCCTGAACGCGTTTCCTGGCCCTCGATCGCAGCTGATTTCACTTGGGGGTGTCGCCCCCCCCCCCCCCCCCCCCCCCAGGAAAAGGGGGGGCAAATTTTGAAAAAACAAAAAATAACGAAATTGACAGGTGGTCGCCCATAGGCAGGGTGGCCCACTGTGGGGCCACATTTTTAAAATTCAATGTTGGTGCTCTGGGGGGGGGGGGGGGGGGCGCGGGGGGGTCACGATCGCACCACCCTCAGGGACTAATTTAAAAAAAATATATAGAACGACTGTGGGGGCAATTGTTTTTTTTTTTTTTAGTAGTTGTAGGGTTTCCCTGGGGAGTCATTTTGGCCCCAAGGAAACCCTACAACTACCCAAAAAATAAAGAAGTCACGGAAGTCTTGTGATTATGTTTCTGCTACAAAAGGATCAGACTTTTGTATAATAGCAGTTTTAGTGCCATAAAGAAGAGCAGAAGGTTTATATGACTACTGCAAAGAGCAAATCTATATTTTAAGTAAATAGTTGAGTATGTTAGTAAAGTCAGCCACTACCTGCGCTATAATACAAATGAAATGTGTGTGCGGGGTTGGGGGTGGCTATGGAGAGATGAAGAGCACGTTTGCTGGCTGGTAATGAGGGAATCCGAGGAGGAGACATGGGCGTGGGAGCACCAATAATGATTGTTGGACTGGGCGCAGGAGGTGCTAAAGACTGTGACGAATGGTATGTGACAAGTTGTTTGAGTGTCTTGAAAGAACGTGCTCATTGAGGGAAGAAGCGCAGGTAAGGTGGCCTCTACTGTTGCACTTATCACACACACACCAACAATTTTGTGACTGTCTATGTAGGCTAGTGTTTTAGAGCAACAGTTTAGCCAATAGCAGAGTTGGCATCTTGATGGATGACTGCTGCTGACGTCACTCTGGTTCTAGAGGACAGCTCTGACATAGGATCAGAGACTGAGACAGCATCTGAGAGATAGGACAATGGCACAGACTCTGGGAGTGATTTTTCAGTTGGAGGAGTCCCATTGGATAACTCCTTCCAGTAAATTGTGAGGGAGGTGATGATGGCAGTCCTGTTGTCCCTTCGCAAGCACAGTCTGTGCAACAGGGCAATAGTGGGTTAGCCCAACCCAGAGAGCAGGGGAATGCAGGAGCAAGCACAGAGTTCAGCCCCGAATTCCACTGCCCAAATTGTATTGTGGAGACATCAACATTATCAATCACAAAACATACTGGTTTTGTAAGGCAGGCACCTGTGTTTTTGGTCCTGGGTTCAGCGGCTATAGGGAAACATACTAAACCCAAACATTTCTGGAAACTAGACATCCGGGGGGAGTCCACAGAGGTGTGACTTGTGTGGATTCCCCAAAGTTTTCTTACCCAGAATATGCTGCAAAGCTGAAATGTTGAATAAAAACTCTATTTTTCTTACATTTCTGTCACACAAACTACAGGAATATGCTGCGATCCACAAAATTCCTTCCACCCAGTGATTCCTCACCTATCCTGATAAAAACACTACCCCACTCGAGTGCCTATACCTAGTGCCTGCGTAAGGAATGGATCACCCCAGGGTCAACAGTTGCCTCATGTAAGTACCAACATTGACCGTTGTGTGATCTATTCCTGTCGCGGGCACTAGGCCTACCCCCATAAATGAGGTATCATTTTTATCGGGAGACTTGGGACAACGCTGGGTGGAAGGGAATTTGTGACTCCTCTCAGATTCCAGAACTTTCTGTCACCGAAATGTGAGGAAAAAGTGTTTTTTTGGCCACATTTTGAGGTTTGCAAAGGATTCTGGGTAACAGAACCTGATCAGAGCCCCATCCTGGATTCCCCTAGGTGTCTAGTTTTAAAAAATGTGCAGGTTTTGTAGGTTTCCCAAGGTGCCGGCTGAGCTAGAGGCAAAAATCTACAACTAGACACTTTGCAAAAAACACGTCAGATTTCATTGTAAAAATGTGATGTGTCCATGTTGCCTTTCCTGTCGCGTGCATTAGGCCTACCCACGCAAGTGAGGTACCATTTTTATCGGGAAACTTGAGGGAACACAGCATAGTACAAGTGTTATTGCCCCTTGTCTTTCTCTACATTATTTCCTTCCAAATGTAAGACAGTGTGTAAAAAAAGACATCTATTAGAGAAATGGCCTGTATTTCACATGCTAGTATGGGCACCCTGGAATTCAGAGATCGGCAAATAACCACTGCTGCTCAATACCTTATCTTATGCCCATTTTGGAAATACAAAGGTTTTCTTGATACCTATTTTTCACTCTTTATATTTCAGCAAATGAATTGCTGTACACCCGGTATAGAATGAAAACCCATTGCAAGGTGCAGCTCATATATTGGCTCTGGGTACATAGGGATCTTGATGAACCTACAAGCCATATATATCCCTGCAACCAGAAGAGTCCAGCACACGTAACGGTATATTGCTTTAAAAAATCTGACATTGCAGGAAAATGTTAGAGTAAAACGCTGAGAAAAATTGCTGTTTTTTTTTTTCAGCTCAATTTCAATATTTTTTTTTCAGCTGTTATTTTCTGTAGGAAAACCTTGTAGGATCTACACAAATGACCACTTGCTGAATTCAGAATTTTGTCTACTTTTGAGAAATGCTTAGCTTTCCGGGATCCAGTATTGGTTTCACCCCCATTCCTGTCACTAACTGGAAGGAGGCTGAAAGCACCCAAAATAGTAAAAAGGGGGTATGTTCCAGTAAAATGCCAAAATTGTGTTGAAACTGTGGTTTTCTGATTTAAGTCTGCCTGTTCCTGAAAGCTGGGAAGATGGTGATTTTAGCACCACAAACCTTTTGTTGATGCCATTTTCAGGGAAAAACCCACAAGCTTTCTTCGGCAGCCCTTTTTTCCCATTTAAAAAAAAAAAAAAAAAAAAAAAGTTTTAGATGTATTTTGGCTAATTTCTTGGTCTCCTCCAGAGGAACCCAGAAACTCTGGGTACCTTTAGAATCCCTGGGATGTTGGAAAAAAAGGACGCAAATTTGGCGAGGATAGCTTATGTGGACTAAAAGTTATGAGGCCTAAGCGCGAACTACCCCAAATAGCCAAAAAAGGGATCAGCACTGGGGGGGGGGGGAGGCAGGGGGCTGGGGGGTTTGAGGCCCAGCAGCTAAGAGGTTAATAAACCCTCTCTGATGCCAGTGATGGAGTTATTAATACATGCACTGAAAAGCCTACCATTTACCAGTGTGCTGGCTAAGTCGGTTAACTAGCCTGCCATCAGCAGGCAGGTTTCTGACGTCCAAGGGTGAGAGCCTCGCTCTCGGGCGGTCAAGAGCAAATCCTGCTCTGGCAGGGATGTTAACACACCCTGCTATTAGGATGACCTGCAAATCTGCATTCTAAGGGAGGGGGCTTTAAAGAAGCTCACTGCCCTTGGTATGTAGCTCTGGCTTGCCTCGACTCAGAAGAGAGATGCAGACTCCTCTGCCCCAGGACCCATTCCGCACCTGAACAGGTGGGAAAATTAGTAGTGTGAGAGGTGTGCCTACCGCCTAGGTCAGTCCCACCCCTATGGTGAGCTGGCTGATGTGGACACACCATTTAGAAACTTGCCTCTTGGATGATGACAGAACTAGGAACTCTGCGGCAGGGTTATGCCCACTTCCCACAGGAAGTTGTCATATAAGGGGCATACTCCTGTAGGGGGCGTAGCTACCCCAGGGATAAGTAGCCCATTGGCTACTACCCCAACACTCCGCTAAACACCCCTAAATTCAGTATTTAGGGAAGTCCCAGCAGCAGGAAGTTGGATCCTGCTGACTAGAAGAAGGAGGGCTCATCAGAGACTCAGAAGGCAAGAACTGAAGACCGGTGACTGACTCAGTGCTAACCCTGCCAGCCAGCCTGCTGACTTTGACAATTCCGAGAAAGACACCACGTCTGTCAGCTGCTGAAACTTCCGGAAGCCTGGGAAGATTGCCATCCTTCACCCCAGCACAATGGACTGCCGTAGAGTAGTGGAGCTGCTTTCCTGCATCCTGGCAGGCACCCAAAAAACACTGGAGAGGGCTCCAAACCACCAGCCCCTGACGCCAGACTACACCTGTGCCTCCTAACCCTAGTTGAAGTGAGCCAATGGTGCCATCATGGTCCCCAGCCTGTCCAGGGACAAAGTCCATTGTGGGTTTCCCCACCACAACCTTCACACCGATGCCTGCAGCCTCTTTGTGCCGGCCCCCTACCGCAAGTGACCTGGAGACAAGGGCCCAACCCCTTAGGACACCTCTGCATCCTTTCACCTTGGACAGAGGGGAAGAGAACCAAGGGTTTCCCCACATCGCCGCACCTTGTGTTATGACCTGAGCCCATTTGCTGGATTGATAAGACCGGCCTGCAGCCTCTTTTTGTAAGCTCTCTATTGCGACTTCTTTTGTGACAGAAACCTGATGCCCAAGGGCATTCCTGCATCTGCCCGTCTTGGCCCCAGGGGAAGAGGACGGAAGGTGTCCCCATGTCTCTGGCCATCTCAAGATTTGAACCCACTTGTTGATTCACCCCATCAGTCTGTGTCTGCAGTGCCTTGTGACCGGACTGGTCCCCATTGACTGCAACAGGACACCCAGCACTGAACTATATCTCTGCATCCGGCTGGCCCAGTACCACCCAAGTCTGGAAGACTGGTCCTGTAAGTTACTGCTGAGTACCTTCTTTGCTGTATTTGTTTTTCCTCAATAGGATAACATTGCAGCAGAAAATTGCAGTGTCAACTTTTCAAAACTAATAATTTCTTTTGCAAAACATACTTAACCTGATCATATTGATTCTGGTGCCTAAACGTATACAAGGATACTTGTTATTTTTGTAAATTGGTGTGGATCTTCTGATTGAGTCGTGTGTCTCATTTATTGACTGTGTTTCTACGGTAAATGTCTAACACTCCTCTCTGATAAGCCTAAGGCTGCACGTCCACACTACCCCCTTAAGAGAGCACTTTGGGATTGCTAGAGCAAGCCCCTGTCCTTTAGTAAGGGAACCCATGGACTCTTTACAGAGTATATCTCACTTTAATATACTGTATAAAGAGCCACCTTCCTACAACCCCCAGTCTGCCCCACTCTACCCCACTCTACTGTGTTTACCCCAGTCTACCCCACTCCTGCCTACCTCACCCCAATCTACCCAGTCTACTTCGCACCAGTGTACCCCACTCCACCCCAATTCAATCTACCTCACTCCAATTTACCACTCTAATGTACCCAACTCCCTACTCCAATGTACCCCAATCCACCTTACTCCATTCTTCCCCACTATACTACCCACTCCATTTTATGCCAATCTACCCCACTCTGTCCCAATCTACCCTGATCCACTCTACTCAAGTCTACCCCACTCCAGTCTACCCCATCCCAGGCCACTTACCTTTAGCCATGCTGAACAGCAGCCACTCTGTTGTACAATATGGCTAAAACACACTGCAGAAGCCAGTAGCTCTTGCATAGGTGAGACCTATTGGCTTTGCCAGTGCTTGTTTTGTTTTTCTTTCTCTAGGTGACCAAGAGGCATGTTCTAATTAAACTCAGGGCTACCTATTGGTAGCTGCTGCAATGTTGTCACATGATATTGACTAGATGTTCTAATTAGGCGTCGCCCCACTAGCTAATATTTCATTGTTTTATTTTTCATCTGCTGGCCCAGCCAGCATGTGCAGGGAGAGGTGGGGGTGGACTATGGGAGGGGGAGGGCGGAGGAGTGGAGTGCACTAAGTGCCACGTCAGTTTGGCCAGCCGTCTCAGGCCAGCCAAACTGACATGCGTACTTAGGTTTGTCTAACCCGGCTGTGTTGCACATCTGGGTTGGAGAAACTACACAGACCCCAGTGCACAGTCTGAGAGGCAGACCAAACCGCTCAGACCAATCCTGACGTTGCTCTCATGCAAGGCACAGTATGAGAGCAGTGCCAGGATTGAGTGGGGAGACTGTGCTGGTGTCCCAGGGATTACTGGGGCACCAGGACAGCAGAGGAGCCAGGCGGCGTAACAATACGTTTTTGTTTTTTATTATTTGTGTTTCCCCTATCGTCGCCCCGCCTACCACAGCCCCCCCTTGACAGGTGCGGCGGCGTCTACTGCTTCTTATATGGTCCGAAAACCATTCATTCCACAATGCAGGTTTGTCATGGTTTTTAATGGAGGTAACTCGAATTATATGGACTTTGAAAAGGTTACCACTATTTAAAGATTGACTTTCAATAATTGAAGAAAAAGTGTTTGGCACAGAAGTATTCAATGTTTATAACTTCAGTGACGATACCTGTGATGCAGAACTAGGAATACAAGTAACACACTTTCCCTTATCCACCTTGAATTACATTTTATGTTAAATGTAAAATTACTATATATGATTTAAAAAGTATTTTGCATTTTTTTCCTCTTTAGCTATCTCCTGTTAATGTCAGATGAAAAACATTGAAAATATGCAATGAGGTTTCACGTAGTCTTTCTGTATATGTTACAGAAGTATTGTACACTGTTTCTTTCTGTACATCTTACAGATGTAGATGCTATTTTTGCTTCTCCTAAGTCATTGGCTCTTTAAAAATAAAATAGGATTTGAAACGTAGAGCTTTGTAGATTATTCTTGTTTGTTATTATTGAAGCTATTTCCTTAATTCATTTCCCATTTTGGAGTTAAATTTTGATAGCATGATTCTAAGCATTAAAAGTATAAGTTAGAAAACATCGAGAAGCAATTACAACCCCAATGGTGTTATTTTTTTTCAACTTTGGCCATCTTCTCTTTTTGTGCAGCCTGAAAACAGGCAGTATATCACCAACTCGGGACCTAACTATCCCTCCTCCTCTGCAGTCACCTTTAAAAACTCCTTCCCACAAGCCTTATCGACCAACATTGTCAGTCAACACTCTGCATATGCTCATGCTACTGGACCAAAGGTAGACATTTGATTTTATTAGTAGTAATTTGGTTTTCAAACGAACTTTGTAATGCATAGCCTAATGCACTACATTGCTGTAAATTGCATGTTTATATGTTAATACATTTCAGCCATTATATGTGTAATGTAAATGTGAAAGTAGGAAAGCAAATTCCTCTTTGAGCCAGAACTTGGTTGTTTTTAAAATAGCTGTAAGTTGTCATGCCCTGACATAAATGGGATTTAACAAAATGCTTAAACTACCATACCAAAACTTGGTGATGGAAGATATATTTAAACATTTGTGTTTGTGGGAATATGTTTTCCTGGCTTAAATTGAAACTTTTAATGTTACCTTGAAATAACCCACAAAATTTTAATTTAAGCAACAGATGTTTAACGTATGTTACTTTTGCCAGATTGAATGTCAAATAATGTGAATTAAAATTACTGTTATTTAATAATTTTCATAAATAGCTTGTGTTTGTAGCATGTGTGACTAGATGTACATACTTCCGCCATCTAGTGTTGGGCTAGGACGTGTACAGCCTGTTTTTCTTAGAAGAAAGGCTTTTTGAGTCACGGGACCTAGCTACGACACCACTACCTAATACCCATGGGCATTGGCTCCATTGTTAGATTGTTTTTTTTCTCTGTTGTTTTTTTTTCTCTGCCATCAGGTTCAGACGTGTTGGTGTGAGCTCCTGTTCTACGCCATGTGGTGTTTTGCCGTGCCTTCGGATCCGTTCCTCATTGGTTGTGGAAACAATCAAGCTTACTCATCTGTATCTATTGTTGCATAATATTTTATTCCGTTTCAGTCAGCCCTCTTGGAATGCAGTCATTTCTGTAGATGATGTCTCAGTAATGAGAAGGACTCCATTTCAGTTCTACCTTACTTGCCATGCTAATTATTCGAAGACAGATTTTCACAAAGTCTGTAATTTAATTTTGTCCCCCCGAACACCTTGAAGGCTACTGTTCGGCGTGTCTCGTGTTCCAGAACAAAAAGACCCTTTGGAACCTAAGATCTTGCTGCATTGCTTCGACTTCTATAGCACACAGACGGGAGGTGGAAGACACACTAAACATCTTCGGGGAAAAGAGAGGAGTGTGATGTTGAACAGTTAGATGCTCCAGCTGAAGTCAAAGGTGCTTTTCCCCAAAAAGCATAGACTCTGAGGCAGATGTTGAAACCAAAGAGCCTCCACTAGCCCAGTGCCTGCCGAAGAGCACAGTGAATAGAGTTATCTTTCCTACTCACCAAATAGAGGCTCAAGCCTCGACATCCCAGGCTGCCTCTGAGACCTCCATTGCATCACTGGCCATGGTCGATACTGCAAGTCCGAGCTGTAACCAACGCCCGCACTAGAGTTGGTGCCAAAGTTCTCCTTTACGCGTCAACATCACTCAATGCTTCAGCACAGTTTTTGGGTTCGAAACGGGTGGACTCGAAGCATTCGGAGCGCAGACACCTGTAGGAAACAGGCTTATTGAAGTGTAGGAAGCTGGGCTGGCGTGTGGTGGGTACCTAAGGTACTTACACCTTATTCCAGGTCCAAGTATTTCCTCTTAGTGAAGTGTAGGCAGTGTCTAGAAGCCAGGCTCTTTAGAGGTAGATGTGGATGAGCAGCCAAGGCTTATCTAGGAGACATGCAAAGCTCCTACAATACTGATGTAGCCACACAACACTTAATCACATGAAAGAAACCACGCAGTGTTAAAAAATAAAGGTATTTTATTTTAGTGCCAAAATACCAAAAGTACTAGAAAGGCAATACTCCCTTAGGAGGTAAGTAAACACACTAAATATGTACACTATTAATCAGAAATAGGCATAAGGTTAGAAAACTGTTCAAATGTAGATAACCAATAGTGACCCTAGGGGAAGCACAAACCATATACTAAAAAAATGGAATGTGAACACAGTATCCCCACCTTAGTAAGGGCAAGGTATAGGGGAGCCGGGGCACTAGAAAACCACAGAGGTAAGTAACACAACACCTCCAGCGACCAAGAGAGCAGGACTAAATCACTGGAATTTCCCCAAACCACCCGAAAGAAAGGAAAAGAAGACACCCAGACAAGACTGCAAGAAACAAGCGGTGGATTCCTGGATTAGAAGACCTGTGGAGAGAGGGGACCAAGTCCAAGAGTCAAAGTGCAGTCCAGGAGGAGTAGGAGCTACTACCCATCTAGCTGTGGTTGCAGGAGTTGGTCGACGGTGAGGAAGAACAGGTCGGGACTGCAGCCTTGGAGCTGGAGAAGAATTCCTGATGGATACAGAAGATGTCCCACGCTGGAGTGAAAATTGCAGAATGGTCTCAGTGCAGGGGACTGGAGCTCCAAAATTAATTGTCGAGTTATTAATAATTAATTAATTAATTAATTAATTAATTTGCTGGATTTAGAAACATCGGAAGTGGTTCAGCACAGTTCATTATGAGTATGCTAAAATGATTATTTGAAAAAGTACATGACCATAATACTGCAAGTAACGTGCACAAGAAAAAATGGGGGAGATATGTTGTAACTGCTGATGGACTTCCAATCCCATAATGCTGTGCATGGATTAAAACGGCAGTTATATGGATAAAACTTCTTGCATGTTTGTAAATTGGAGTGAAACAAAAGTGCTGAAAATGAATAATAGGTATTATTAACGGATTATGGTATATTGACAATGGTTTGGCACAGCTCATTACGAACATGAGATAAAGAGAATAGAATTGAAAACGCATCTTACTATAAGTTATAAAGTAAAACTAACATGCCTTAAGGAGGAGAAATGTCGTAAGTGTTAACAGGTGTGGAGACTTGTGGACTACCAATCCTGGAATGCCGTGTATAAATCTGGATGACAGGAAAGAATCAGTAACATAGACAAAACCACCTGGAAGAAGACAGTTTGTCGAAACGCGTCGTGGTGTCTGATGGCCAGCTTTCATGAGGAATAAATGAAAATTATAATTGCAGTCTCCGGGAGTGCGACGTTGTTCTTTGAATTTATATATATATATATATATATATATATATATATATATATATATATATATATATATATATATATATATATATATATATATATTCATACACAATGCAAATCAAATAATTAATAAAAATTCATCACCGTAGGGTCTGTCAGATGCTTCATCTTTCTCATGCCAGCAAGAAGATGACACCGTTCAACTGCGAGAAAGAGATCTCCACGCTCACGGGACAGGAGTCAGGCATTTAACGTCTAATCCTGACCCAGGTCTCGGAATTCACAGCTACTGAGCAGGGCCACCTTTTTATATCTTAAAGAACCGGGGAAGGGGCTTCTGGAAAAAACCCACCCACAAAAAAGAAATATTAAAAAATGCTGGCTAGTTCAGGTAAGCTTTGAAAGAAACCCGTTGAGAATTGGCCAAAATCCCAAGACGTCCCTCCCACAGTCAAATCGTTCCCTGCTTGTAGAATAAACAGCAGTCTGGTACATTCCAATTGTGCTGACTGCCTAACTCCTCCATATTATGTACTAGTTCTAGGTGATATGTCCTAGCTCTTCGGTGAGAACGAAAACATGCAGAAATTTGCATAACATGTTTGTACGTTAAAGTACTCGCACCTATAACGTGGCAGTGAAGCTAAGCTGAACACAAAATGGAGTCTAGGCTGAATACAAAATGGAGAGTATAACTGGTGACCACTAAAGTTAAAGTGGACAGCTAAGCCAGGTGCAAAGTGGTGCGACACGAAATCAGTAGTCAACACACAAATATCACTACAGGGGCTCTGACGTCACCTGCCTGGCCTTGCCACTCAGATGCTCCCAGAGTTCCCTGCCAACCTTGGAAACAAGATGGCAGAACCCAGGGACACTCTGGAGGAGCTCTGAGCACCACCCCTGGGGTGGTGATGGACAGGGGAGTGGTCACTCCCCTTTCCGTTGTCCAGTATTGTGCCAGAGCAGGGACTGGGGGTCCCTGAACCAGTGTGGAATGGTTTATGCACGGAGGGCAGCAAATGTGCCCTTCAGAGCATATCAGTGGCCTGGGGAGGCTATCCCTCCCAAGCCAGTCACACCTATTTCCAAAGGGAGAGGGTGTTACCTCCTTCACTCAAAGAAATCCTTTGTTTTGCCTTCCTGGGCTTGATCAGATCAAGCAGCAGAAGGGCAGAAACCTTTCTGAGGGGTGGCAGCAGCTTGGACTGCCTGGAAAACCCTGTTAGACTGGTGGTAGTAATGCTGGGGGTCCTTTAATACCAAACATGCCCAGGTTTGGAGTTACCATTATGTAGCTGGACATAGGTAGTGACCTATGTCCATTACACGCATAAAATGGCATTCCCGCACTCACAAAGTCCAGGAAAATGGATATGGAGTTTGTGAGGGCACCTCTGCCAGAGCAGGGGTGCCCTCACACACAGGTACCTGCACCCTGCCCTCTGGGCTGAGAGGGCCTACCATAGGGGTGACTTATAGTGCCCTGGTGGAGTGACCTGTAGTGGAAATGGATGTATACACTCGTTTCACGCAGGCTGCAATGGCAGGCCTGCAGACCCCTTTGCATGGGCTCCCTATGGGTGGCAGAATAACTGCTGCAGCCCATAGGGATCCCCTGGTACCCCAATGCCCTGGGTACCTAGGTACCATATACGAGGGACATACATGGGGTGACCAGTATGCCAATTGTAGGAAGAAAAAAAGTACAATTACCAAGTTAGAAGGGAGGGAGCTTAAGCACTGGGGTCCTGGTTAGCAGGATCCCAGTGGACACAGTCAAACACACTAACAGGCAGAAAATGGGGGTAGCCATGCCAAGAAAGAGGGCATTTTCCTACTTGCAGGTTCCCCCCCCCAACCACAATTTTTGCCCCATTTGGACTACTGACTCTCCTTTTTTATGACTTTGAAAGTGCACTGGAGTCTTCTAACTAGGCCCCAGTGCCAGTGCTCTTTCGCTAAATTGGTATCTGTCCATTGGTATCTCCAGTTGGCAAGGAGTCGCCCTTATAAGTACCTACTAGATAGTATAAGTGGTAACCAGGGCATGGTGTTAAAGGTCTCACCAGGACTTGAAGCACTGTTTGTGCCACCCTGAATGACTCAAGTAAACTACTGACAGCAGGCCTCCCATTGCAGACTGCAGGTGTAAACTGATCAAACTCTACTATGACCACACCATGTGTGGCACAGCCAAAACACTCTCTTTAATATATTTCAGTCATCTCCAAGGAAGGCCTCTTGAGCCCAGAAGGCAGGGCGCGTAACATTAAAGGCGTGGACATACAAGTACAAGCTTATATGTCCCTATAGTGGCCTTTTCCATTGAAGGATAACATGGGCGGGCACCCGAGCATGTCCAAGGTCACCAGTTGCATTATAGTACTGCCAAAATAGGTCTTGTTTGGTATCAAACAACGTGTCTTCTCACCCCAAACACAAATCTCTTGTGGAGGGTGACTTGGCATTCACCCAGTTGACAACCTTAGAGGTTTCCCACCTGGTTGCCCCGGTTTTCCTGTGCTCTGACTGCCAGCTTGTAACTGTTGCTGCTGCCAAGACGGTATTCTGTCCCCCTAAGCAGAAATGTGAACACTCCCAGGAATCACAACAAAGGCCTTGACCGGAAAGAGGTCACATGTCTCTCCCTCCCAAGAAGGCTAGTGAAGTGTCACATGAAGGCGGTGAGCTTCAAAGCGCACACCGCCTCTGATATGCAAGTAGGCTGTCTCCCAGTGGAGGACAAAGCCAGCCCCCTGGCACATTTGTGCCTGGGCAGGAAGGAAAATTCATTAGTTAGGAGGCGTACACCCCCAGAAGGTTAGCCACATCTGTAGAGTGGGCTATGTGGTCTGTACGGCTGAGGAAATCTTCTGCCGTCTTGAAAAGTGGCAAAATAGAGGGTTCTGGGCAGAAAAGGTGCCACAACCCACCAGGGGTGGATTAGTACTGGGGCTAGTAGCCCATTGGCTACTTACACCCACACTCCTAGCACTCCTACATCTAAGATTTAACAGGCACCTCTGGCACCAGAACCTCAGATCTTCAACAACTTGCGAAAAAAGGACAGAAGACCAGCATTGATGACAACAGAAACCTATACAAACAAAAGGTGTTGATACCTTGAACCTGTGGCAGCCTTTCGAGAACCGGTGGACAGCTACTCGTCCTGGACCAAAGTTTGACTCCTCCAGCAAAACTGAACTTTTGGTGAGCCAAAGGCAATACCAGGTGTCCTTGGACTGTTGGCACTAGTCCACTGCACGTAAAAAGCACCTACCGGAACTGAAGAAGTGCTGGCCATTATTCCCTCCGAGGGATCGCCCAAAAGCAGGTGGTCCAGTGCATTGTGGGAAGTGTAGTCAAGCTCTCCACCAAGTTACAGCTGGCTACCTTTTTTCTCTAGGACCTCTGGAAGGGGAGAAAGCTTCTCCTCCACCCTACCACTGCCAAGGTTTGTTGGTGGCCAGTGCAGGCACCATCACTTTTACTTAACGCTGCAGTTCGAGGGCACACTGAAGCAACTGCAGCCGACGTCACTAGGTGCTCTGTTGTCGAATTTTTGCATCTATTTCGTCCCCTGCACCGTCTGTGGTAAAGCCAGAAACTACAGCTTCCATTCAGCACCAAGGATAGCCAAGTACATCTCTGCTCCTGAGACACCAGAGCTAGGTGGAGATGTTAAGTCTGGTCCAGGGGACCAGACAAGCTCCACCCCAAGTGGGCTTCCACAAACTCGACATCCAAGTGACCGTGTGTCACAAATACAATTTTTTAGCACCTGTGGCTCCCGCGTTCAGCACCAAGGACAGCCAAGACACGTCTGCACCCGGGCACCATGAGCCAGGTAAAATTGATCTGACAGTTGCAGCTTGGTCCTGGGACTTGCATAACCTTAACTACAAGTGGATCCCGCTGAGCTCACCCCGGAAGTGATGTCACGAGTTGATTTTCCTCATAGACCACACTGTTAAATCTTTGACAGCTTGAACTGTATTGAATTAATTTTCACTTGAAATTCCATACCTCTGGTTATACGTATCTAACTTACTTTGATTTGGTGTCTAAGTTAATATAAACATCAGCTTTATTTTAATACATTGGTGTCAGATTTCTTTTGAGTCATGTTGATTACTTATTGTCCATATTGGTACTCTGAAGTCTTTCACACATGTTCCTCTAGTAAAGCGTGACTGCTCTTTGCCACACTGCCATCACTGAGCTAAGGACAGGTTATTTGTGAATCCAAGGACTCTCTTTTGGGGTTTGTGAGTATTACATAATGAAGCCTAATCAGCATCACTGCACAATATTCAATTTTCCTACATTGCTTTTATAGCAGTGGGATCCTGAACTTGTTTTTCGCAGTACCACTTGGTCATAAGTATTTTAGTACACTAGAAATCTTGAAATGTCCTTAGTTTCAAAGTCATTTTTCAGATTTTTAATTTGAATTGTTGGAGCCCTCTGTAGACCCCCATTGTGCAAGTTAGTGCACAATGGAGGCTGGTAAGAGTCTCAACTTGTCAGTCCTCCCAGCTGTTAAGATCAGTGATCTATGAGTCCTATGCAAAGCAAGAGGCATTGGCCATAGAGCTAGGGTAAAAAAGGAGGACATTGAGAAGGCCCTCAGCCTCAATGAAAAGGCTAGAGAGACAGGGCTAGTCCTCAGAAGATAATCTTGAGAAGGTTGAGGAAGATGTCCAAGTGCATGATGGGGAAGAAGGTGAATACCAAAACTCTCCACCCTTTCCCAGGCCCTCTCCACCAGTGGGAAATGACAGGAGTCTCTCTAGTAGACCCCCTACTGCTAAGGTGGTAAGACTCCTTGAGGATTTGTTTGCCCTGCTCTCCCTGGAGGAGAAAAAACTCGAACTTGAGGAGAGGAGACTAGCTTTTGAAGAAAAAAAGGTCAAAATATGCTTAAGGTTCAATGACAATGGTGGCAGCAAAAGTAATGTGGAAAATGAGGAAACCTTTGACCCTCAAATAACTAAAGGAATTGTCCCCACGTTTAGTGATGGTGATGACATTGACATATGGTTTGCATCCTTTGGGAGGGCCTGCAAAATGGGGAGGCTAGGTCACCAGTGCTGGGGCTCTCTGTTGCAGGAGTTAATCTCAGTCAAGGGCAGAGATAGATTTCTGACCCTAAGTGAGAATGTGGCTGAGTCCTACAAGCATATGAAGGAAACTCAAATAGAAGTGTTTGGACTGGACAGAAGAATATAGACTGATGTTTAGAGGCAACCTTAAAGATCAAAACTAGACATGGGTGGACTTTGTGGATTCCTCAGTCAGAGCACTGGAAGGCTGGATAAAAGGCAACAAGTGGGACACTTATGATGGGCTGTATAGTTCGATTATGAAAGAGCACGTTTTAAGAAACTGCACCTGGAACAAACTACACCAGCATCTAGTAGGTTCAGAACTTTCTAGCCCTGGAGAGTTGGGCAAGAAGGTTGATGAGTGGGTTAGAACAAGGGTACCAAAGAAGAGGGGTGGGGGGGGACGAGGCCTAAATGAGGGACAGGAGGGAAGTGGTAAGCCCGTCACATAGTCTCACTTAGAACCCTATAAAGTAGGAGAAGCAGATCATACCACCTTTGTCAAGCAGGGCAAGGTGGACTCAGGGGTATTTAAAAAAAAAAAAAAAACTCTTAGATAATAGGCTGTGCCGTCAACAGACAGGGCACTACAGAGGGGATGTAGCCTGCCCCAAAAGGAAAGTCAACATGTGGCTAGCCAGTATAGTCTGAGGAGGATACCTCAAAAGAGGAGGTCCTCCTAGCTTTTAACTGGCAGGTGTGGCACTTAGGCTGGTCAAGTGCATACAGACTTTCTACACTAAAGCTAAAAGAACCCTCCTCACCCACTCCAGACCTCATTCCACCTGGGGTGGGGTTGGGGGGGGGGGGTTGGGGCGGGGCATCTATGGCTTTATTGGGTAATATGTGTATGGAAATGCCTCCCTTGGCATGGTTACCCCCTAACTTTTTGCCTTTTGATGATGCTAGTTAGAATTGTGCTGGGATCCTGCTAACCAGGCCCCAGCACCAGTGTTCTTTCCCTTAACTGTGCCTTTGTTCCCACAATTGGCCAGCCCTGGCACACAGAAAAGTTCCTTGTAACTGGTACCCATGGTACCAAGGGCCCTGTGGCCAGGGAAGGTCTCTAAGGTTTCCAGCATGTATTATGCCACCCTAGGAACCCCTCACTCAGCACATGCACACTGCCTCACAGTCGTTTTCTCCCCACCAGCACAAACAAGCTAAGTCGACATGGCACTCCCCTCAGAGTGCCATGCCCTCAGCCCACTGCCTGTGGCACAGGTAAGTCACCCCTCTAGCAGGTCTTACAGCCCTAAGGCAGGGTGCACTATACCACAGGTGAGGGCATAGTTGCATGAGCACTATGCCCCTACAGTGTCTAAGCCAACCTTAGACATTGTAAGTGCAGGATAGTCATAAAGAGTATATGGTCAGGAAGTTTGTCAAACACAAACTCCACAGTTCTATAATGGCTACACTGAAATCAGGGTAGTTTGGTATCAAACTTCTCATCACAATGAATCCACACTGATGCCAGTGTGGGATGTATTGCAAAAATGCACACAGAGGGCATCTTAGAGATGTATACCAGTCAGACACCAGCGTTAGGCTGACCAGTTCCTGCCAGCCTGCCACAACCAGACGGGTTTCTCGCCACATGGGGTAAGTGCCTTTGTCTCTCTGTGGCAAGGAACAAAGCCTGCACTGGTTGGAGGTGCTTCTCACCTCCCCCTGCAGAAACTGTAACACCTGGCGGTGAGCCTCAAAGGCTCATGCCTGTTGTTACAGCGCCCCAGGGCATCCCAGCTAGTGGAGATGCATGCCTCTCCGGACACAGCCCCCACTTTTGGCGGCAAGTCTGGAGGAGATTAGGAGAAAAACAAGGAGGAGTCACCCACCAGTCAGGACAGCCCCTAAGGTGTCCTGAGCTGAGATGACCCCTGCCTTAAGAAATCCTCCATCTTGGTTTTGGAGGATTCCTCCAATAAGAATAAGGATGTGTCCCCCTCCCCTCAGGGAGGTGGCACAAAGAGGGTGTAGCCACCCTCCAGGACAGTAGCCATTGGCTACTGCCCCCAGACCTAAACACCCCTCTAAATTCAGTATGTAGGGGCGGCCCTGACCCCAGGAAATCAGATTCCTGCAACCAGAAGAAAGGACTGCTGACCTGAAAGCCCCGCAGAGATGACGTAGATAACAACTGACTTGGCCCCAGGCCTACTGGCCTGCCTTCAGACTCCAAGGACCTGCACAGGGACTCATCCAGCGGAACCAGCGACCTCTGAGGACTGCCCTGCACCTAAAGGACCAAGAACCTCCCGAGGACAGCGGCTCTGTCCAGAAACAACAACAAAGCAAGCAACTTTAAAGAGACTCCAGCTTTCCGCCAGAGCGTGAGTCTTCCCACTCTGCAGTGTTGGTTGTCCTGAACTCAAGCTGGGGGCGTCTGGTGCAGAGAGGACACCCAGGTGACTCCAAAGATGTGGACAAGCTGAGTCGACCTCCCTGCACCCCCACAGCGATGCCTGCAAAGAGGATCCAGAGGCTCCCCCGACAGCGACTGCCTGGTAACAAAGGAACCCGACGCATGGACCAAGCACTGCACCCGCAGCACCCAGGACCGAGAGGAACCACCTACCAGTGCAAGAGTGACCAGCAGGGCGGCCCGCATCCTAGCCCAGTCAGTGGCTGGCCCAAAAAAAAACCCTGTGCCCTG
The DNA here is from genome assembly GCF_031143425.1 of Pleurodeles waltl. Lineage (NCBI taxonomy): Eukaryota > Metazoa > Chordata > Amphibia > Caudata > Salamandridae > Pleurodeles > Pleurodeles waltl. The sequence goes on along the minus strand of NC_090443.1, from coordinate 608,340,242 downwards.
CCTGCATCGCCAGAGTGACTCCCGGGTCCCTCCATTGTTTTCTACGGCAAACCTGACATCTACTTTGCACACTGCACCCAGCCGCCCCTGTGCCACTGAGGGTGTGTTTTGTATGCTTGTGTGTGCCCCCTCCCCCCCCAGTGCTCTACAAAATCCCTCGGGTCTGCTCCCAGGGGACACAGGTACTTACCTGCTAGCAGACTGGAACCGGAGCACCCATGTTCTCCATAGGCGCCTATGTTGTTTGGGCCCTCCTTTGACCTCTGCACCTGACCGGCCCTGTGTTGCTGGTGCTGTGGCTTTGGGGTTGCCTGGAACCTCCAACGGTGGACTGCCAATGCCCAGGAGATTGAAATTGTGAGTGCTTTGCTTATCTGAAAAACTAACCAGTACTTACCTCCCCCAGGAAGTGTTGATTTTTGCAGTATTCACATTTAAAATAGCTATTTGCCATTTTTACCATAACTGTGTGCGTACTACTGTTTTACATCAAAGTTCTATACTTACCTTTGTGAAGTACCCTACAATTTATGTACTTACCTAGAATGTGAATCCTGTGGTTCTAAAAATAAAGAAAATATATTTTTCTATATAAAAACCTATTGGCCTGGAGTTAAGTCTTTGAGTTTGTGTTCTCATTTATTGCCTGTGTGTGTACAACAAATGCTTAACACTACCCTCTGATAAGCCTACTGCTCGCTCACACTACCACAAAATAGAGCATTAGTATTACCTAAGTTTGCCACTATCAACCTCTCACTTTGAGATTATATATATATATATATATATATATATATATATATATATATATATATATATATATATATATATCCAACTTCCTGCAAATTGCCACTAGCTGACATCAGTAAAGCAGCTACTTGGCCCACTCCTCAAACCTTTACCAAATACTACTGTGTGGATGTCCTGACCAGACAGCAAGCTGAGGTTGGCCAAGCTCTTATGTACACTTTTCCAGTCTTCTGCAACATCCTCAGGCTAAGCCACCAGTTTTGGGAGGTCTGCTTTACAGTCTGTGCACAACATGTGTATCTACAGCCATACATACCAGGAACAGAAAATGTTGCATTGTAAGGATCTGTTTGTGGCAAGTAGTGCTGTAGATTCACATGCACCCGCTCTCCTCCCTGTTCACCTAGGTTGTTGAAGATTTTCTTTCCTTTAGTTATCTTCAATGCTTTGCATGGTTATCTTTACTGTATCCCAAAGCTCTATTTCCAATCTTGTCCTCTGTGCGAGGAAATAAACAGTCTAACATTGGCAATGCCTAAGTTCATTATCTCCAATAGGTGGTGTCACTAGGCCCAGTGACTCGAAAATACTTCCTTCAAAAACCACAGGTTGCACACGTCTGAGCCCAATACTAGATGACAGAAGTATGCACAACAAATGAATCTACAGCACTTCATGCTGTGAACAGATTCTTACATGGTAAATAACATTTTTCTTTCATATATCACCTAATTTCCATAAACGTACCTTAACCTCACAACATAATACTCAGGATTGAATAATTAGAAATCCAACTTTATATATCTATGTTGTCCCTGGCCTAGAAATGCTAAAGTCAAGCACTTATTTTAACTTTATAGCTCTTAGACTCTTGATTAATGAAAATATCAATTGCAAAAGGGAGTATTTGGGAATGCTGTTGACTTTCCGATAGTTTAAAGATTTAGCCTAATGTAACTTTTCTTCAATATTTGCACAGGTTCAATTAAATATGCCTTTTCCAAGACCAAATGCATTTTCGCCTGAAATTCAGACAGGACTTGCTGCTGCAACAACTCGTACAACAAATAAAGAAAAGTGAGTTGCTTGTTTTGTTTTTAATGCTAATCAGTTTCCATATGGCTGTGTTGTTTCTTGGATATGTCAAAAGTGGTATGTTTAATCACTTACCATCCTGCTGTAGGCAAAGCCTTCTGCTCTAGAATGGAACAGTGAAGAGATTACATTGTAGAGGCAACGTGCTGTCCGTCTTGGAGAGGACCATTGTTGTTTGATTAAAATAAATCAACTGCACAGCACGGAGATCCATTCTTTTTCTGCACCCCTCTATAGGGAGGCCGTACATTGATCTGAGTCTAGGCATTTGCCTAACTTGAATTTGTTTATGGCATCCATTACCTAGATCTCATTGTACGTCTATCTGTATTAAGAGCCACAAATGCCAGCTTAATTATTTCTATATTTCACCCATTTCCTTTTGTTTCTGAAATAAATCACAAAAGCATCTGTATTACAGATCATTGTTCTCGCTCTGGCCTTTTTTTGACACATATATTTTAGTTTGGGGTTTATTACCTTTAATATAATTTCCCAATGACTTTGAATTTTGTTGCATGCAGGACGTTCCCTTACTTTTATAGGAGTCGGTGGCCTGCTAGTTATAATTTTGTCGTATTCATGTTAGGCTGTTTCGGATCATCTAACTATTTTGGATTTGAAAATCACAAGTAAAGTCTTTTTAGATATTCTTTTTTTGCTTTGCAGCCGAGGTCGTTATTGCATTTTTCAGTCCTTTTTATTGCAGTGTAGCCTATTGGTGAACTCATATAAATTAGGTTAATAATGGATTTTATTACCTCCAGATTTCTCACCTCAGAACTTCTGACCTAGAAGTCCTGCACCAGTAGGTGGCTCTGGCTTCTTTACGATGCCTGAAGCGAGGTTGTGGTGACGTTACGCAAGCCACATGGCACCCACTTTGGTGCCCTGACGTCAGTTCCTTTTTCCACACTTATCGGTGTGGACCTTCCTCCAGGTCTGGTCTTGGCAGAAATGCCATATTTTCACTCAGTGCCAAAGAACGCAGCTCCATTACTACCTCTTTCATCAAATGTTTTGACAGCCGTTCTACAATCTTTCACTTCAGAAGAACTGCTCTTACCTTTTGAGGACACCCCAATGGAACCTATAAAGAACACATGGGACAAACCCATATGGGTACCTGCAGAAAATTGATGTATGGTAAGAACATATAGATCAGCACCGGGAGATGACCGATCTTGGGAGGGCTTGTAGCACAGCCCTCTTCCTGTGTCAAACAGAACCTGGAATCCTCTCCAACCCACCTGCCTGACAGAGAATTCACGAAATTGGAAACACTTGGAAAACAGCCCCTTTGCATCAGTTAGTTTAGCGTTTCATTCCCTCAGTGCCACAAGCCTCCTGTTCAATAAACACATGCCTTATGGTACACCGCAGCAGTTGTGTTCAATCTCCAAATGACCTAAAAGATCATTTCTGCAAGGTTATCTGTGGTGGTCAGAATGCATGAAAACACATCATAAGAAATGGTTTGGCTCTTAAGATTCTGTGGTCAGGGGTATGGCTCATCAGTCTCCCTATGCAGACATCCCTGGTTGAGAGCTCCAGGTTTTTCATAGGTTGTCCAGGCCACAGTAACGGGCATACTGTTCGATGGGGTTAGTCTCTTTGGGGACACAGCTCATAAATTATTGAAAGCAGGAATACCTTCTGCCTGTTAGGCCAGCAGTGCCCCAGACATACTATAAGCCATTCATTAAATTATTTGGGTTGTCAAACGGCTTCCTATTGTGGCACCTTCACACTGCCCAGGTTCTTCTGTACCAACAACAGCACCACCTTGGCTGAGAGAGCAGGGGTAAGGGAAGGAGACCGCCATTCTCAGCAGCTCACCTATTCGCCTTCTGGACAGCCTGGGAACCCCCTTTAGCTCGCCTCTAAAGAAGCATGTGCACCCTATCGTAGGCCACGTTTCCTCTTTTTTGCAAACTGGGAGAGGGAAAACGTCTGCATCCCTGCCATCTTGGATTTCTCTCTTCAACACAGAATTTAACGCAGTGACCTCAAAATGTCATATCTAGCCAGTTGAGAAAAACGACATTAATTGTATTGCAGATTATTAAAAAATGTCAATAATTCGTCTTGAATAGTTTTATTTCTGTCAAACGAAGGTTCAGGGTATCCTTGCTTTTCTGCTTTTTTGTGTATTGTTTTCCCTTAATATAAGTTACATGTATATTTTTTTTTTATTCCTGTCTCTTCCCTCCCCTCATCCCTGCATTGTCTTGAGTTTCGTAAATTATCTCAGTACCCCTTATTTTTACTTTCTGGCTATTCAGAGTTCTGTAAATCTTTTTATGGTAAAGGAATTTAGGCCAGTCAATATAGGGGGTTTATTAGGAAGCTGTAATGTGTACTGTATTTATTTTGTTTTTGTACCCTGTATAAGTACAGCCTTTGTAAGTGTGAAACCAAGTTTTAAAAAGGGACAAAACCGGCTTACTGTCCATGGACCATTTTTATGTAAATTAATCAAACTAGAACCATTATACCAAATATCAATACCTTGCTGACACAAAAATTGAAGTCCACCAGTCCGTACATTTGGGTCATCCATCTTTGCCACCTTGGTTGATCTGTAAATCTAGTAAATAGAAATGGAGTTGGGAACCTCGTATTACTTGACTTGTTAACAGTATTTGACTTGTTCCTTAACCCATCCTTCTCCTCTGGTTTGACATTGGGTTCTAAACATGCCATTACACTGGATCCGATTTTTCCTGTCAAGCTTCATCCATATAATATTCACTCTAAACCTGCCCCTCAGTCTTCATCAGAGGTATTAATGCCCACATTACATTCTAAAGGGGACTTAAATACCAGGCTGTCCTTTTACACCAAATAGTTATAAACTTTGAGAGTCACCAGAAAATGGACTGCTGTCAACTTAATTCCATGCCAAAACATAGGTTGAAGATCTAAATAGAGGTTGATACTGGGACACTGGCTAATCCACCATGGGCCCTGGTTCATTTCTGCAGGACAGGGTGGTAATATGGGTGGTGAGGCTTGATCAATCAAATAAAGCAGTTTCTTCTGAGATCCTATCATACATGTAATAATTGTCAATCTCTACTACCTGTGACTTGGAGGCTTAAAAGCCTTTGCCAAAATTGCCAAATTTCAGAAACCTCCTCATAAGGCTTTTCTATTGTACTTCTCCATGCACAGACAGCCTTCTAGATGGAAACATTATCAACAGTGACCTAAGGCTGGTACATTCATGGTGCCACTTCTAAAAGTTGGTGGATTTCCCTTGCTGTGCCGCAGTACTTTCCTTATTGTGGTTCTTTCCTCGGTATGCTTACAAAGTTACCATACATTGGCCTTCCAGATGGGCCTACTGCAATCTACACCCAACTGTGGTAAGTAGCATGCCATGAACCATTCCATCTATCGATCTAGCTGCTCTCTCTTGCTGTATCATAATTTGAGAACATCTCTGCCCAGCAAACATAGCACCTACACATACAGTTAATGCCCACCTCCGCTTTCAAGCATCTCCACATTCAGTGTCATGTACTGCGTACCCATCTACTAAAGCACTCTTTAGCTGTTGTGCCTAATTGTCGTCCTTGTTACATATTGCATCACTTCTGCAGTACTGTGAGTTGAGCCCTTTCTGGCGTTCACACACGTCACCAATTTTTCCACTTATGGGTCACACTAACCAACACTCTTACCATACACATGTATTCTCTTCCTGGACCAAACAATCAGCGCTTCAGTGCCACACTATTGGCAACAAAGAGCTAGGAAATATTAATACACCTCAACGGGTTCTTCTGCTTAACCATTAATGAACAATCCTTGAAAAGGCTAATCTGCTTGGCATTGGCTGCGAGCCTTTTTTGGCTTCAATACTTGTTTATTTTTGTCATGAATTTTGGAAAAACGTTGTTTTGTACCTATTGGGCCCTGATCAGTCTTAAGAACATTGGCTAAAAGCTAAAGTATGAGTTTGAGTCTTTTTATTTAGGTCCTAAAGGGAGCCATCTTGGCTGGATATGCTCATTGTGAAAGGGCAAATGTTCTCACTCACAGTGAAGTCAGCCAGTGGCTGAAATGGGCTACCTCAGTGCCCATCCAGAATGCCATTGTAGGCGGTAGAAAAATGGAAATGACATACAATTAGACAGGTGGCTGAAGAGGGCTGGCTAAAAGACCCTATACGTAAGTATATTATGCATATAATTTGTATTAAAATCAAGAGTTCTTTGCTAACGCTAAACACAGCGTGTTTAGGGCATCCAGAACACCCAGTACTTATTTGGATACTTGGATAAAAACCACTGGGTGCTCTACCATTTTCTTCCCCTAAATATCTATATAAAAGAGACAGGATGACTCGATTCCCCATGGGGAATTGGGTGATATTATTCCACACGGAACTAAATTTAGAGATTATTTAAGAGGATTTTATTACTGTGGAGTTCTTTTAGGATGAAAGGTTCAGTCAAAGATCAGGAATAAAAGGCGTGTGCTTTTTTTTGGTTATGTGATGTTTGTTTCTGAATGACTCTGCAAGGTGCTCATCACAGTTTGAACACTTGGTAAGGTTTATAATATTAACAGTGATCATGACAGGTGAAGGAATCTGTTCAGGCGATGCAGGAAATAGTGAAAGTATGTACGCAATTTCAAAAAGATGGGCATTAATATAAATAGCAATAGCAAAGCCGACCATTCCACATAGATAATAAAATTTAGAAACCAAAAATCACTTAGATTGTCCGATTCGTTGACGTTTCAACCTCGTGACAAAAATTGGCTCAGGTTAGAACACGGACTGAAGCTTAATAAAGAGAGGCAAACATTCTGAGTGTGCAGGAGAGGACAGAAAACTAGTAATGGAATCAGTATAAATTGGACCACAATGTGGTTTCAACAGAATGAATAATTATAATGGCTGCATTACCATTGTTTTCAATAACCTGAATTAGTAAGTACCTGCCCATAAAAGACTTACTCTGAGTATACTATGCTATCATTCCAGATGCCATCCTTACTTGGTGAATGAGTCATAGCTGGGACACGCAGCGCTGAACCACTCAATGTAAAATCCAAAATATGGGATGTTGGGAGCCAAATAAAGTTTGTTTATTCCTGCAAGCTGACAAGTATAAGTGTACAGAAAGGGGTGCTGTTTATAAACTATTGAAATTGGAATAAAGCGAGGATGACGTGGAATGGAAAATCAAGCGTCATGAACGTGTTGAAAATGCCAGAAGTTGGAAGGACTTTCCTTTTAAAGCTGCAAATACACAATATCTGTGGTATATTCCATGGAAACTGTAAACATGAATAACAAAGGTGTCTGAGCATAAAAAAAAGTGCGTTCGGATTCCGATATTATGCTATTCAGTAAATGTTTTGAACTGTGCAAGATTTATGGGCAAAATCCAGTCCAAGTATTGCTCATAATGAACACCTTGAATAACGCAGAGTATGTCACTACTCCCAAGATTCATTTCGTCAGTAATTAAAAAGTCCACCTCTCACAGAATTCATTCAGTCATCTGTTTTAGCCCCAGAAGGACAGTTATTGGCACCCGTATGGAAGTCGGACTAGCATTTTCGGGTATCTCATTTTGACTTTAGCCCACTGTCCAGTTTGGCAGTGTGGGTTTGAATTTTATGCCATTGATATAATTATTTAAATAAATCAGCCCAGTACCAATTTTTATTTTTTGCCATAATAAGAACCTCAGACACCTTCGACTATTATGGGGGTTCTAGACAGACTTTTTAATATGAACCTTTTTTTACTTGGGAGGTTTTTCTTTTGAGAAACGCAAGACGGCTGTTACGCTAACTGAGTTCGCATGATATTTATGATCTGTCGTTCATGGGTGTAAGATGATAATTTCCATACTATGTTACATTTGTCATATACAAAGATTAGCACAATTTGCCTATAGCTTTATTTGGCTTTAACTTCATTCAGAAGGGTATCATGCTCAAAATCTCCTCAGTCATGGCCTTATGAACCGTAGACACTCCCCATTTCTTTCAGGGACCAATATGTCAACAACTTAGTTTCTCCTCCCCCTTAACACCTTCTGAGCAGAGGAGCACAGCAACACGATGCGCTGTGACTGGTATCATTGTAATATATCGTTGTTGCCCCCGAGACAAGTTGTTGTATGTTTCTAGATAGCCCTTTCATGATCTCATTTTAAACAGAGGCCCGACACTGACTGGATCACTATGGCTGCATTACGATACTGAGCACACCAGCATGACACCTTGCCATGATCTGTGAAGAGACCTGTTCCTGCTCCTCTATACTTGCTCCCTTGGAGCATCACCAGTTGCCGGCATTCAAGACCCCATTTAATGAGCCTTCATGTGAAAGGATGGGGACAGATGGCTTTCATCAATGCCTCTCATAACTACATTTTAACTATGTCATATCAGTAAAGCTTTCATTGTTTGCTATGTTTCCACAGCTTTACAACATCCAACAGCACACATTTACCAAACACGTTAGATATGTGTAACAAAGCAGAGATCTTCATATGGACAGTTATCACAATGCTCCCAAAAGCATTTACCATGAGGATACACCACTAACAGTGGTACAACAGAAGACCGTAGAATGTCTACACCTCCAGCATATCATATACATACAATGTTGCCTATCACAATGTCCTTTCCAGCATCTCCTGCCAAGATAAAACCTGTAACTGAATGCATGAGACATATACCAAGCACAATAGATGTGCCATATTGGCAACTTTTGTATAATTCCCAACAACATTAGTCCCCAAAATATACCACTAAAAGACAACAGAATAGATTAAGCCCTAGATCACCGGAGAATTTTGACGACAAATTTCACAAATGGGTATGCTTCTATTGGAGCATGTGATTGCATTTATCGCACAAGTGACTATGAGACACTACAAAGACAATAACATACATTAGACTTTATATCCTTTATACAGCTATCATAAACACAGCACATTAGGCTGAAGATCCCACATTCTTACAACATAGAACAGATGTGCCACACAACCACAATTGGGTGATGTATAATCGTTGGGCATATGAAAGGACAAATATACATAAGCAGTCTTTAAATCTTTCCAGCAGTACTTTCCAATACCAGGACATATACCAAGATCTCAGCGACTAAGACACTGACACCCGCACCATTCAATACCTATGATTAAACATTTCCATCTAAGACTTGCTCACAGGCTTAAACCGCAGAAGCACACCCAATTTCGGCATGCAACAAAAATTCAGGATCATGTCAATAGACTACACTATTTAAATACCAATAACAGAAAATTGCCTGACAAGAGAATGGGACAGACGTCTTCTAATTAATAATTTATACGGTACCTGGTATTAGTATGTTGCCTGCATTAGGAATGTAGAAAATAGGATGTTGTAGAGATTGAGATTTTCCTAGCCTTGGTGTCTGAAATGCTATATTTTATTAAAGACTTAGAGGTGAGTATAATGCATTTATTTTCTTACTTTAATAAACAGCAGCCAAGAACTACAAATCCCAGAAATCCTGGGAGAAAAAACTAGCAGATAGCGTCACAATGGTGTGTCCAATCCCACGTCGAGTATGCACATAACAAACTTGACTGAGAGCAACAAGCCCTCTTTTCTTGTGAGAGTCAGTCAAAAAAAGGTTCAGATCAGAAAATTAAAACTATAAACAAAGTCAGTAGAACGGAGAAGAAATCCTTAAAGAAGTCCAACAGGAGCCAAGGAGGAAGAACTGAAGTCCCTGAACTTCAGCACGGAGGTACCAGGCAAGGTGAAACCGGATGTGGATCAGCCAGATGCAGCGGAGCTTGTTGAAGGCATAACAACTGCAGAAGAAGCAACAGGGAGGGTTAATACAAATATGGCAGGATAATACTCGCCTCTGTCTCTTTAATAAAAATCTAGCCTTTCAGACACCAAGGCTAGGAAAATCTCAATTTTATTTCAAAATCAGAGGCTCCCATTATGCTTGTTTAAAGCAATGAAATAAGTGTTCAATGGATGATCTACAGGTTTACAATAAAAAAGTTCTAAGCGTACTAATGTTTGACCAATCTGCAGATCTGAGAAATCATGTAAACTAGCCCTGCCCAAAAGGTTTGAGAGGCCAATTTGGGAGCCGAGACTTGTTTGTGGGATTTCTGAAAGGAAATAAGTAATTGGGAAGAGGAGGAAATTCTGAGATCTGCAGTTCGAGAAACGTAAGGTTTGATGGCATCTGTCGCTGTAGATACACATGTTCTGCATAGCTCGCCATCTGGTGTTGGGTCAGAGTGTTACAAGTTGTTTTTCTTCGAAGAAGTCTTTCGAGTCACGGGACCGAGTGACTCCTCCTTTTGTCTCCATTGCGCATGGGCGTCGACTCCATCTTCGATTGTTTTCTTTCCGCCATCGGGTTCGGACGTGTTCCTGTCGCTCCGAGTTTCGGAACGTAAAGTTAGTAGATTTCGGAAGATTTTCGTCGGTATTGTTGCGTTCGGGATCGGCGTAGTTAGATTCAACACCGCATCGAAGATCGACGCGCTCCGGTGCCCTTCGGGGTAGTTTTCGAGCCCCCATCGGGGCCTGGTCGGCCCGACCGCGTGTCCAACACCGCCGATGGAACAGACCCCGTTCCGTTTTTGTCCCAAATGCCACAACAAATACCCGTATACAGACCAACATTTGGTCTGTAACCTGTGCCTGTCACCTGAGCACAGTGAGGAGACTTGCGAAGCCTGTCGCGTGTTCCGGTCCCGAAAGACACTCCGTGACCGTCGAGCCAGGAGACTTCAGATGGCGTCCACGCCGACAGCGCACCGAGAGTTCGAGGAACAAGAGGAAGAAGAAACCTTTTCGATCCACGAATCGGACTCCGAGGAATTCGACGATCAAAGAACCGTGAGTAAGACGTCGAAAACAACACATAAGAAAAGTGACAAGGCCCAGGGGACGCCACTGCCACCAGGCCATGGCTCCACCCATAAGTTCGGTGACCGACCATCGGCACCGAAAAAGGCCAAAACAGTGCCGAGATCGTCCGACTCCGGTCGAGACACCGGCACGCAGCCTTCTCGGGATCGAGAAAGTGCTGGAGAGAAGGAACGACACCGAGATAGCGGTGTAGAAACGGCTCGACGCCGAGACAGCGGCACCGACGAAGATCGACGCCGAGAGGTTTCGACTCCAAAAAAGAAAAAAGCCACCTCGGAGCCGAAAAAAGATACAGGCAGGGTTTCGGTGCCGAAACAACCCGTAACCGACCCAGGTCCAGGCTCTTATACAGAGGAGCAATCACTGTCCTCTCAGATGCGAAAGCATAGGTTTGAGGAAGAGCTGCAATCCACCGAAGTGGACCATACGCAAAAACGTATTTTCATACAGCAGGGAACAGGAAGAATAAGCACCCTTCCCCCTATTAGGAGAAAAAGGAGACTGGAGTTTCAAACAGACCAGGCGCCACAAACAAAAATGGTGAAAAAGGTGACTCCGCCACCCTCTCCTCCACCTGTAATTAACGTCTCACCAGCGCAAACTCCGTCACATTCCCCGGCTCACACCACCATGAGCCAAGGTGACCAGGATCAAGACGCTTGGGACTTATATGACGCCCCAGTGTCGGACAACAGTCCGGAGGCATATCCAACAAAGCCCTCACCACCTGAAGACAGCACAACATATTCTCAAGTGGTGGCTAGAGCAGCACAATTCCACAACGTAATCCTACACTCAGAACAAGTCGAGGATGATTTTTTATTCAACACCCTCTCCTCCACCCACAGCTCCTACCAAAGCCTGCCTATGCTGCCAGGTATGCTTCGGCACGCAAAGGAAATCTTCAAGGAGCCGGTCAAAAGTAGGGCAATCACGCCAAGGGTGGACAAGAAATATAAAGCACCTCCTACAGACCCTGTTTTCATCACCACACAGCTGCCACCAGATTCCGTCGTAGTGGGAGCAGCTCGGAAGAGAGCCAACTCCCACACATCTGGGGACGCACCACCCCCAGATAAAGAGAGCTTCAAGTTCGATGCAGCTGGGAAAAGAGTCGCAGTACAAGCTGCAAACCAGTGGCGCATCGCTAACTCTGAAGCACTACTTGCGCGCTATGACAGAGCCCATTGGGATGAGATGCAACACCTCATCGAGCATCTACCCAAGGAACTTCAAAAAAGGGCAAAGCAGGTGGTTGAGGAAGGACAGAACATATCAAATAACCAGATACGATCTTCTATGGACGCAGCAGACACAGCTGCAAGAACAATTAATACATCTGTGACCATTAGAAGGCACGCATGGCTAAGAACGTCTGGGTTCAAACCAGAGATACAGCAGGCAGTGCTCAATATGCCATTCAACGAAAAACAACTGTTCGGACCAGAAGTGGACACGGCAATCGAAAAACTTAAAAAAGACACTGACACTGCTAAAGCCATGGGCGCACTCTACTCCCCGCAGAGCAGAGGAACCTACAGCACCTTCCGCAAGACACCCTTTCGAGGGGGGTTTCGGGGTCAGGCCACACAAGCCAGCACCTCGCAGGCAACACCGTCCAGCTACCAGGGACAGTACAGGGGAGGCTTTCGGGGCCAATACAGAGGAGGGCAATTCCCTAGGAATAGAGGAAAATTTCAAAGCCCCAAAACCCCTACAACCAAGCAGTGACTCGGATGTCACTCACCCCCTCCACACAACACCAGTGGGGGGAAGAATAGGTCATTATTACAAAGCATGGGAGGAAATAACTACAGACACTTGGGTCTTAGCAATTATCCAACATGGTTATTGCATAGAATTCCTACAATTCCCTCCAAACATACCACCAAAAGCACAGAAATTGTCAAAACAACATTCCGACCTTCTGGAAATAGAAGTTCAAGCACTATTGCAAAAGAATGCAATCGAATTAGTACCAATCACACAAACAAACACAGGAGTCTATTCACTGTACTTCTTAATACCAAAAAAGGACAAAACACTGAGACCAATCCTAGACCTCAGAATACTAAACACCTACATCAAATCAGACCACTTTCACATGGTCACGCTACAAGAGGTGTTACCATTGCTAAAACTACAGGACTACATGACAACCTTAGACCTCAAAGACGCGTATTTCCATATACCAATACATCCATCTCACAGAAAATACCTACGGTTCGTATTCAAAGGAATACATTACCAATTCAAAGTATTGCCTTTTGGTTTAACAACCGCACCAAGAGTCTTTACAAAATGTCTAGCAGTAGTGGCTGCACACATCAGAAGGCAGCAAATACATGTATTCCCGTATCTAGACGATTGGCTAATCAAAACCAATTCACTAACAAAGTGCTTACAACACACAAATCAAATCATACAAACCCTCTACAAACTAGGTTTCACCGTCAACTTTGCAAAATCCAACATTTTGCCGTGCAAAGTACAACAATACCTGGGAGCCATAATAGACACAACAAAAGGAGTAGCCACTCCAAGTCCACAAAGAATTCAAAATTTCAACAAGATCATACAACGCATGTATCCAACACAAACAATACAAGCAAAGATGATATTACAACTCCTAGGCATGATGTCTTCATGCATAGCCATTGTCCCGAACGCAAGACTACACATGAGGCCCTTACAACAGTGCCTAGCATCACAATGGTCACAAGCACAGGGTCACCTTCTAGATCTGGTGTTGATAGACCGCCAAACTTACCTCTCGCTTCTATGGTGGAACAGTATAAATTTAAACAAAGGGCGGCCATTCCAAGACCCAGTGCCACAATACGTAATAACAACAGATGCTTCCATGACAGGGTGGGGAGCACACCTCGATCAACACAGCATACAAGGACAATGGAACGTACATCAAACAAAACTGCATATAAATCACCTAGAAATGCTAGCAGTTTTTCACGCATTGCGGGCTTTCCAACCAATTATAACTCACAAATACATTCTTGTCAAAACAGACAACATGACAACTATGTATTATCTAAACAAACAGGGGGGGACACACTCAACGCAGTTGAGACTTCTAGCACAGAAAATATGGCGATGGGCAATTCACAACCACATTCGCCTAATAGCGCAGTTTATTCCAGGGATCCAGAATCAACTTGCAGACAATCTCTCTCGAGATCACCAACAAGTCCACGAATGGGAAATTCACCCCCAAGTTCTAAACACTTACTTCAGACTCTGGGGAACACCTCAAATAGACATGTTTGCAACAAGAGAGAACGCAAAATGCCAAAACTTCGCATCCAGATACCCACACAGGCAGTCCCAAGGCAATGCCCTATGGATGAACTGGTCAGGAATATTTGCCTACGCTTTTCCTCCTCTCCCTCCTTATCTGGTAAACAAATTGAGTCAAAACAAACTCAAACTCATTTTAATAGCACCAACTTGGGCAAGGCAACCCTGGTACACAACACTGCTAGACCTATCAGTAGTACCCCACATCAAATTGCCAAACAGGCCGGATCTGTTAACACAACACAACCGACAGATCAGACATCCAGATCCAGCATTGCTGAATCTAGCAATCTGGCTCCTGAAATCCTAGAATTCGGACACTTACAACTTACCCAAGAATGTATGGAAGTCATAAAGCAAGCCAGAAGGCCGTCCACTAGGCACTGCTATGCAAGTAAATGGAAGAGGTTTGTCTGTTACTGCCATCATAATCAGATCCAACCTATACACGCAACTCCAAAGGATGTAGTGGGTTACTTGCTTCACTTACAGAAATCTAGCCTAGCCTTCTCTTCCATTAAAATACACCTTGCGGCAATATCTGCATACCTGCAGACTACCTATTCAACTTCCCTATATAGGATACCAGTCATTAAAGCATTCATGGAAGGGCTTAAAAGAATTATACCACCAAGAACACCACCTGTTCCTTCATGGAACTTAAATGTTGTCTTAACAAGACTCATGGGTCCACCTTTTGAACCCATGCACTCTTGCGAAATACAGTTCCTCACCTGGAAGGCTGCATTTCTCATCGCCATTACATCTCTAAGAAGAGTGAGCGAAATTCAGGCGTTTACAATACAAGAACCTTTTATACAACTACACAAAAATAAAGTCGTCCTAAGGACTAATCCTAAATTTTTACCAAAGGTTATTTCACCGTTCCACCTAAATCAAACAGTGGAACTACCAGTGTTCTTCCCACAGCCAGATTCCGTAGCTGAGAGGGCACTACATACATTAGATGTCAAAAGAGCATTAATGTACTACATTGACAGAACGAAAAACATCAGAAAGACTAAACAACTATTTATTGCATTCCAAAAACCTCATGCAGGAAACCCAATATCAAAACAAGGTATAGCCAGATGGATAGTTAAATGCATCCAAATCTGCTACCTTAAAGCAAAACGACAACTGCCCATTACACCAAGGGCACACTCAACCAGAAAAAAAGGTGCTACCATGGCCTTTCTAGGAAACATCCCAATGCAAGAAATATGTAGGGCAGCCACATGGTCTACGCCACACACGTTCACCAAGCACTACTGTGTAGACGTGCTATCCACACAGCAAGCCACAGTAGGTCAAGCCGTGTTAAGAACGTTATTTCAAACCACTTCCATTCCTACAGGCTGAACCACCGCTTTTGGGGAGATAACTGCTTACTAGTCTATGCAGAACATGTGTATCTACAGCGACAGATGCCATCGAACTGAAAATGTCACTTACCCAGTGTACATCTGTTCGTGGCATCAGTCGCTGGAGATTCACATGTGCCCACCCACCTCCCCGGGAGCCTGTAGCAATTCGGAAGTTAGCTTCAACTTTGTATATTTGTATATATATTATTTTAGCCTTAAATAGGTACATACTTAGTCACTCCATTGCATGGGCACTATTACTACAACACAACTCCTACCTCACCCTCTGCGGGGAAAACAATCGAAGATGGAGTCGACGCCCATGCGCAATGGAGACAAAAGGAGGAGTCACTCGGTCCCGTGACTCGAAAGACTTCTTCGAAGAAAAACAACTTGTAACACTCCGACCCAACACCAGATGGCGAGCTATGCAGAACATGTGAATCTCCAGCGACTGATGCCACGAACAGATGTACACTGGGTAAGTGACATTTTCATTCTCAAACAATTAACAATACACAGTTTAGGCTGAGAGGGAAAAAAAGGGGTAATGTACAGCAGATAAATTAGTTTTGATATGCCTAATGACTTGAAAGTAAACACCTATAGAGGAATAACTGAAGGAGGAAACATCCAGGGCCTTAAGATCTGATACACGTTTCATAGAGACTAAACACAAGACCATAGTCAATTTGGCAGACAAATGTTTCAGCGATAAGGCAGCATTATCATGCGAGAAATAATCAAAGTACGGAATTAACATCCCACATAGTGTTGTATTTGGGAACTGGAGATTTAGCAAAACGTACTCCCTTTTAAAAGTCAACAAACCAATGTGCTCTCCAATGGGCCTTCTATCCACTCCGATGTGTTTTGAAGAGATCACAGACCTGCAAGTATTAACAGTATGATAAGCTTTATCCTTCAAAGCCAAGGAAGCCAGAAAGTTCACCACAAAGGCTACATCTGCTGAAAAGGGATCTGAATCCCTGTCCAAACATCAGTTACACCAAACCAACCAGGTGGATTTGTAAACCCTTGTTGTATCCAGAGCCCAGTATCGCTGGATGAACTGGTCAGCCTCCTCCGAAATTCCTGGGTTTCTTGAGGAAGCCCCAAAATTCTCCACGCTATGAGATGCAGGGAGCCTTCTAAGACCAGACTGTGGGGAAGACCCTGAGGGTTCAAGAGCAGATCGGGAAAAGGAGGGATCAATACTGGAAGATCTGAGGATAGCTCCACCAGAGTTGGGTACCAAAGCTGGAGGCTGCCAGAATGGAGTGATCAGAACAAGGGATGAGTGCTGTCTGCAGGCCTGAGCTAGCACGCGAGTAATAAAGAGGAAAGGCATAGAGGCGAGAAGGAGGCCATGACTGAAGGAAAGCATCTGTGGCCATAGCTGGCAGATCTGGCCTCCAGCTGATGACGGAAGTTGAGTGTTGATCCGGGAAGCAAAGAGGTCTATTGACATGGGAGGGAAGAAAGATGACTGAATAAGTGTAGGAAAGTACCATCTTGCCTGGCATGTTACCCCCATTTTTCACTGTATATATGTTGTTTTGGTTGTATGTGTCACTGGGACCCTGGTATCCCAGGGCCCCAGTGCTCATAAGTGTGCCTGAATGTGTTACCTGTGTAGTGACTAACTGTCTCACTGAGGCTCTGCTAATCAGAACCTCAGTGGTTATGCTCTCTCATTTCTTTCCAAATTGTCACTAACAGGCTAGTGACCAATTTTACCAATTTACATTGGCTTACTGGAACACCCTTATTATATGGTACTGAGGTACCCAGGGTATTGGGGTTCCAGGAGATCCCTATGGGCTGCAGCATTTCTTTTGCCACCCATAGGGAGCTCTGACAATTCTTACACAGGCCTGCCACTGCAGCCTGAGTGAAATAACGTCCACGTTATTTCACAGCCATTTTACACTGCACTTAAGTAACTTATAAGTCACCTATATGTCTAACCTTTACCTGGTAAAGGTTAGGTGCAAAGTTACTTAGTGTGAGGGCACCCTGGCACTAGCCAAGGTGCCCCCACATTGTTCAGGGCCAATTCCCCGGACTTTGTGAGTGCGGGGACACCATTACACGCGTGCACTACATATAGGTCACTACCTATATGTAGCTTCACAATGGTAACTCCGAATATGGCCATGTAACATGTCTATGATCATGGAATTGCCCCCTCTATACCATCCTGGCATAGTTGGCACAATCCCATGATCCCAGTGGTCTGTAGCACAGGCCATGGTACTGCCAAACTGCCTTTCCTGGGGTTTCACTGCAGCTGCTGCTGCTGCCAACCCCTCAGACAGGCATCTGCCCTCCTGGGGTCCAGCCAGGCCTGGCCCAGGATGGCAGAACAAAGAACTTCCTCTGAGAGAGGGTGTTACACCATCTCCCTTTGGAAAATGGTGTGAAGGCAGGGGAGGAGTAGCCTCCCCCAGCCTCTGGAAATGCTTTCTTGGGCACAGATGTGCCCAATTCTGCATAAGCCAGTCTACACCCTGCTCTGGCGCGAAACTGGACAAAGGAAAGGGGAGTGACCACTCCCCTGACCTGCACCTCCCCTGGGAGGTGTCCAGAGCTCCTCCAGTGTGCTCCAGACCTCTGCCATCTTGGAAACATAGGTGCTGCTGGCACACTGGACTGCTCTGAGTGGCCAGTGCCACCAGGTGACGTCAGAGACTCCTTGTGATAGGCTCCTTCAGGTGTTGCTAGCCTATCCTCTCTCCTAGGTAGCCAAACCCTCTTTTCTGGCTATTTAGGGTCTCTGGGGAAACTTTAGATAACGAATGCAAGAGCTCATCCGAGTTCCTCTGCATCTCTTTCTTCACCTTCTGCCAAGGAATCGACCGCTGACCGCGCTGGAAGCCTGCAAACCTGCAACATAGTAGCAAAGACGACTACTGCAACTCTGTAACGCTGATCCTGTCGCCTTCTCGACTGTTTTCCTGGTGGTGCATGCTGTGGGGGTAGTCTGCCTCCTCTCTGCACTAGAAGCTCCGAAGAAATCTCCCGTGGGTCGACAGAATCTTCCCCCTGCAACCGCAGGCACCAAAAAGCTGCATTACCGGTCCCTTGTGTCTCCTCTCAGCACGACGAGCGAGGTCCCTCGAATCCAGCAACTCTGTCCAAGTGACTCCCACAGTCCAGTGACTTTTCAGTCCAAGTTTGGTGGAGGTAAGTCCTTGCCTCCCCACGCCAGACTGCATTGCTGGGAACCGCGACTTTTGCAGCTACTCCGGCCTCCGTGCACTTCCTGCGGAAATCCTTTGTGCACAGTCCAGCCTGGGTCCACGGCACTCTAACCTGCATTGCACGACCTCCTAAGTTGTTCTCCGGCGACGTGGGACTTCTTTGTGCGACTTCGGGTGAGCACCGTTTCACGCATCCTCGTAGTGCCTGTTTCTGGCACTTCTCTGGGTGCTACCTGCTGCTGAGAGGGCTCTTTGTCTTGCTCGACGTCCCCTCTCTCTCCTGACGCAATTTGCAACATCCTGGTCCTTCCTGGGCCACAGCAGCATCCAAAAACGCTTACCGCACGATTTGCAGCTAGCAAGGCTTGTTGGCGGTCTTTCGGCGGGAAAACACTTCTGCACGACTCTCCACGGCGAGTGGGATCCGTCCACCAAAGGGGAAGTCTCTATCCCTTTTCGTTCCTGCAGAAACCTCAGCTTCTTCTGTCCAGTAGAAGCTTCTTTGCACCCACAGCTGGCATTTCCTGGGCATCTGCCCATCTCCGACTTGCTTGTGACTTTTGGACTTGGTCCCCTTGTTCCACAGGTACCCTAGATTGGAAATCCATCGTTGTTGCATTGTTGGTTTGTGTCTTTCCTGCATTATTCCCCTATCACGACTTCTTTGTCCTTTGGGGAACTTTAGTGCACTTTGCACTCACTTTTCAGGGTCTTGGGGTGGGCTATTTTTCTAACCCTCACTATTTCCTAATAGTCCCAGCGACCCTCTACAAGGTCACATAGGTTTGGGGTCCATTCGTGGTTCGCATTCCACTTTTGGAGTATATGGTTTGTGTTGCCCCTATCCCTATGTGTCCCCATTGCATCCTATTGTAACTATACATTGTTTGCACTGTTTTCTAAGACTATTACTGCATATTTTGGTATTGTGTATATATATCTTGTGTATATTTCCTATCCTCTCACTGAGGGTACACTCTGAGATACTTTGGCATATTGTCATAAAAATAAAGTACCTTTATTTTTAGTATAACTGTGTATTGTGTTTTCTTATGATATTGTGCATATGACACTAAGTGGTACTGTAGGAGCTTCACTCGTCTCCTAGTTCAGCCTAAGCTGCTCTGCTAAGCTACCATTATCTATCAGCCTATGCTGCTAGACACCCTATACACTAATAAGGGATAACTGGCCCTGGTGCAAGGTGCAAGTACCCCTAGGTACTCACTACAAGCCAGTCCAGCCTCCTACAATAAGGAAGGATGAAGTTACCAATCGCTTGAGTCGTAGATATGCCAGGAAAACAAATCTGCCACCACGTTTAGTTTGCCCGGTAAATATTCTGCCCTGACCGAGGTATTCCTTGGGAGACAGAATTCCCACAGATTCTTGGCCAAAAGTACCAGAGGTTTGGATCTCGTTCCGCCCAGATGGTTTATATACCTGACTGCAGACAGGTTCTCCATTCTCAGAAGAACTGAGCATTTTACTGTTTTTTTTAAATAAATGACTGGATGGCAAAGGAACCTGCAAGCATCTCTAAACAATTGAAGTGAAGTGAAAACTCCTGAACGGACCATGGATCCCCAGTTGATAGTTGCCCACATCACGCGCCCCAACCTGTCAGACTTGCATCTGACTCTAAGACAAGATCTGGGCGGAAGAGAAAATCGTTCTCCCATTCCAAGTGCCTAAGTGACATATCCACCAGCAAAGTTCTTCTTTGGACTCGGAATCCAGAATGACGGGGTCTGAGAAAGCTAATCCCTTTCGAACGTGATGGTTCTTCAACTTTTGAAGAGCCCTGTAATGAAGGGGCCACGGAAAGATGGCCTGAATAGATGCGGAAAGAAGACTTACTAAACGGGCTATGGATCTTAGGGAACAGAGAGGGATAAGGAAGATGAGACATATCTCTTTCTTTATCAGCATCACCTTCTGTTGAGGGAGTTGAAGCACTGATTCGACAGAGTTTTCTATGAAACCGAGAAATTTGAGACGTTGGGAAGGAATTAGAACCGACTTTTGAAGATTTATAAGAAACCCCAGCCTTGACAAAAGGTCCCGACAAAGGTTTAGCTGATCCAGCAAGCAATACTTGTGCTATGATGAGGAAATCGTCCAGATAGACTTACCCTGTTATCCCCTGACCCCTGAGGAAGGCTACTGCTGGTTTGAGGATCTTGGTGAAGCACCAAAGAGCTGATGAAAGACCGAAAGGGAGAGTTTTAAATCGAAAGAAAGAGCCCCCCCCCGACTGAAGAAATTTCCTGTAGGAAGGATGAATGGGTACGGAGGGG
Source organism: Pleurodeles waltl (assembly GCF_031143425.1). Lineage (NCBI taxonomy): Eukaryota > Metazoa > Chordata > Amphibia > Caudata > Salamandridae > Pleurodeles > Pleurodeles waltl. The sequence goes on along the minus strand of NC_090443.1, from coordinate 608,319,278 downwards.
TACACGTCTTGGAGGTCCAGGCAGACAAACCAGTCATCTGGAAGCAGAAGATCTCTTTGATGGAGAATAGTCTCCATCTTGAAATGGTGACGTAACGTGACATTGTTGAAGAGCTTCAGGTTTTATAACTGGTCGATGTTTGTGGTTCTTCTGAACCAGAACGATGGTACTGAGGAACCTGGAAGGGTCAAAGGAAACCTTTTCTATAACCTGTTTTGTCAGTAAGAACTGCACTTCATCCTGAACCAGAAGGAATTGATCTGGGGGAAAAATGAAGAGGTTGAGGCAGGTGAGTCTGACAAGGAACCTGATAAAGCTCTATGCAGTAACCTTGAACGGTTTGGATAACCCAAGGATCTGAGGTTCGAGATAACCAAGCATCTAGACAAGATCCCAGTCTGCCTTCTACGGGAGGAAGCCCGAATTGGAAGTCCCTTACCTGCGAGCTGGTCTCCTTTGGATCTGTATCACCTGTTACAGGCCCCATGGAAACGTCGGGGATAGAATTGAGGTTTGTACCTCTGGTAGAATTCTTGCTGGGAAAAACATTTCCTCATTGAAGAATGCACTTTATCCAAAGAAATAAACGCAGAAACATATCTGCTCATCTCCTTGATAAACTAGTCTCCAAAGAGAAGGCCATCCGCATTAGGGCCTTCCTCTTTGGTTGCCAACTAACTGAGCTTGGAGGTCAATTTTTAGCAGGAGGCTTTTTCGCCGCTCCTGGGAGATACAGGCATTTCCCAGAATGCATATTGCTCTCTGAGCCCAGTTCGAGAGCGCCTCAGGGTCCACTTGATTGCCCTCCATCAGAGCCTCTATGGCCAAATCAAATATCCTAGTTAAAGGTCCAACTAGGTCCAAAAATCTACCATGGCAGTTAGACCGGGCCCTATCAACCCCTATGGTGGGGTCAATCGTGGGGGTATCAGCCACTTAAAAGGGAAGGAAAGGTCTAGGACACACAGACTTTAACTTGTTCCTGGACAACTTATCAAGCGCATGCCTTAAATAAAAGGACACAATCAAAAACATGATCTGATGGGAACGACTCAGAAGAATTTGGGTGGTGAATTGACATAGGGTCAAACATGGGTTCACCAAATGATCAAGTAGATCATCAGACACGAGATGAGGGGAGAGCACAGAGGGAGCAATTTTACGCCTTTTCTCCAAAGGCCCGTTATCATAAATATCATAATTTGTTTGAGTGGCATCATCTAAATTGTCGTCCCCATCATTGTCAGTGTCTTGAAGATGGAGAATATTAAGGGGAGAAGAAGGGAGCCCTGAAGAATTTGGCTCTCGGGCGGGGGGGCAAATTTACCAGACACCTTTGGAAGGCACATAGGGGGTGCTGCACGTTTCGTCCCTCTTTGAGAAGGAGCATCCTTGGGGTTCTGCAACATTATTGATAGTCAGGCTTACAAATTCGTTGACATATCCAGCATGGATACAGAGACCGCATGCTGAACAAAGTCTTTAATGAAGGATTTCAAATTATCCTTTATAGACTGGGTTTGCTCATCATCTGACAGTTACAGACAAAAGTGGTGATTTATAATGAAAACCCCTGAAAAAACATATAAAAATGTGAAAGGGTTAACCAAAATGAAAGGAAACCCCAGAAAAAGCTTCTGTGAGAAAAACCTGAAAGAAAAGGGTTAATTCTGAAGGGAAAAACCCAGAGGGAGGGCCTTAATTAAAAAAGGGCGGGAGGGGACGTGCCCAGAGGTGGTCCCTGACAAGAGAGGAGGCAGTAATAAGGAAAGCCCTCACCAGCTGCTATGCCAATGAGCGAGGGGCGGAGAGGCTCTATAAAAGGAAAGCAGCTTCGGCTCAGAGGCAGCAGCGCTCGACCGTAGCAACATGGTTCCAGAGGTAGGAATGATTCAGAGCAGGCAGAACGAACGTTCTAGAATGTTCAAGGAGCGCCGCAAGCGCATGGCCCACACCACAAAATGACGGAAGCAATGCACTTATGAAAATAAAGAATAAATAGTAGAATTAAAACAATACATATTATACAATAAATGATAAAAATAACGTTATGAATGTAATGCAAGCAGAGTACTTACCTTGACTGCAAGTAGCAAGAAAAGAGGGCTTGTTGCTCTCAGTCAAGATTATGTGCATACTCGACATCGGATTGGTCACCCCATTGTGATGGTATCTGGTAGCTTTTTCTCCCGAGGTTTCTGGAATTTGTAGTTCTTGGCTGCCACCCCCTCATTCCCTGCCCCCCCCCACCCCACCCTCTCTCCCAAACTCCAAATATGTTATTACCAAAGTTGAGTGCATCATGATGCTGTTCCCTTCCCTCAATTGTGGGTACTCTCTCCACTTATGCTTTATATGATTTATGCCATGACATTTTTCCTGTTTGTTTTAACAATATTTATTTAACAAAAAACAGGTTCCCATGGCATGAATTTGTGCAGTAAGGTGAAATTCACACTGAAGAGGCCTGTGATTAAGTGAATTATTTCCCTGAGTAAAGTGTTTGTAGCATGCAATCTGTGAGGCAATAAACCGTTTCATTATGTCAGCTTTCTTGTACTGAAGCACTAAAGTTGATATTGACCTTTGCACTGTAGTAACCAACAATTTTCACTGCTATGGCTAGAGCGAGAGAGAGAGAACATCAGATTCATTTCTCTTTTTTTCATTTTTCAACAGTGAAGCTTTTGGACTGGAACTAAAATACATTAAAAAACGAGATGACAGCATACCATTACGAGGACTGAGCCAAAACATTATCAATTCTGGTAAACCGATACTAATGCATTGAAGATGCGCTGCTTGTTTTACTGAAGTAATTTTGTTAAGAAATGCAGGTAGTTTACAAAAGAAGTCTGTCAGGTATTCTCTAAATGTTCCACAAACTACTTCTCAATTGGAGTGTCCATTCTTTGCAGAATGGAACTGGTTCCTCATCGACTTAATTCATTACTGCCCTCAGCATGGATTTCCTTATTGAAAATGTTTTAATGGGTGGAGTGCCCACTATCACAATTTTGACCCTGACTTTTCATGAGGTATTTCTTGTAACCTACTGATCGTCGCAATGCTGATGTGGTCTGTTGATGCTGACCGTTCTGAAAGCCTGACCCTTCTTGGAAGTGTTATGTTCCTTTTAAGTACTCCTCTGTGTCCGTAATCTACTGAATTTCTCGTGTTTTTTTTTTTTCTTTTTGCTTGTTTTGTTGGTGGTGACTTACTGAGGGGATTAATACAATTCTTAGATCATATATTTCTAATAGGTAAGTCCTCCTACAGATTCTTTATCTTAGGAGTTTTCTACTAGTTTTGTAGGATGTTTATGCAATTAACCAATCTAGTGTTAGGCAATGTTCACCACTGAATTACCAGTCTCTGTTCTGGAAGAGGTAGCAAAATAAAGGTGCCTCTTGCACTGGTGACAGCGGTTGCGTTTTTTCAAAGCTCCACAGATGCCAGGATCTGGATTACCTGGAGCTTTTTTCTACCTGGCCTTTTCACCAACTGTTAAGTATTTAATTCTTGGACCCCTGATCCTAACATACCCCTAAATTTAGTATTTAGGGGCAACCCTGAACCCAGATCATCAAATTCCTGATGACCTCACAAGAAGGACTGCTTAGCTGAAACCCCAGCAGAGAGGAAAAGGAGACAACAACTGACTTGGCCCCAGCCCTACCGGCCTGTCTCCTGCTTCAAAGAACCGGCAGAAGAAAAGCGACGCATCCTTCAGGCCCAACGACCTCTGAAAAACCTCCAGAGGACTGCCTGCATCACAGAGGATCAAGAACTTCCGTGGACAGCGGCCCTGTCCAAAGAAGAACAGAATAAACCTCTTCTGAAGGACTCCCACCTCACTCAAGAAGCGTGAGTCCTAACCACTCTGCACCCAACTCCCACGACCCGAGTCCAGGTGGCCCAACTAACCTGAGAGGACCCCCAGGCGACGGCGACCAAGTGGCCACCCTGAGTTGACCTCTCCACTCCTCCACAACGCCTGCAGAGGGAATCCCGAGGACCCCACTGACCGCGAATGCCCTGGATGAAGATAACCAATGCCAAAGGACCCACTGCATCTGCAGCCCCCAGGACTTGGAGAAATCAACACCCGGTGCAGCGACGATCTACAGGCGGCCCTCTTCCCTGTCCAACTGGTGTTGTGCGCAAGGCACCCCCCTCCCCCAAGACCGTGCCTGCAGCGCCTGAATGACCCCCAGGGTCCCCTCATAGTTTCATTGGAAACCCGACGCCCTGTTTGCACCCTACACCCGGCTGCCCCAGTGCCGCTGAGGGTGTGGAATTGGTGCCTACTTGGGGCCCCTCCAGTGCTCCTCTATTCTCCCCCCCCCCCCCCCCCCCCCCCCCCCCCTTAGTCTGCCCTCTGAGCTGTGGGTACTTATCTGCTGGCAGACAGAATTAAGAGTACTCCCTGTCTCCATAGGAGCCCATGTTAAAATTTCTCAACTTTGACCTCTGCACCCGCCCGGCCCCGTGTTGCTGGTGCTGGGTGTTTGGGGTTGACTTGAACCCCCAACAGTGGACTACTTATAACCCGGAGACTGGAACTGTAAGTTGTGTACTTACCTCTAAAACTATACTTTATTTTCTTCCCCCAGGAACTGTTCTGAAAATGCAGTGTCTACTTTTAAAATAGATATTCTCTGTTTTCTTAAAAAACGTTTAGTTGACTAAACTGAAACAGTTACATTGATGTTTATGCTAAGTACTTACCTGCAACAGTGTTTACTTCTGAACTGAGTCTTGCGGTTCTAGTAATAAAGAAACAAAAATATATTTTTCCATATAAGATCCTATTGGTCTGGAGTTAAGTCATTGAGTGTGTGTTTCTTCTATTGCTTGTGTGTGTACAACAAATGCTTAACGCTACCCTCTGATAAGCCTAACTGCTCGACCACACTACCACACATAGAGCATTAGTATTATCTATTATTGCCTCTGTTTAGCCTCTTGGGGAACCCCTGGACTCTGTGCACACTATATCTCATTTTGATATATTATATACAAAGCCAGCTTCCTACATATGTCTTGGGCAATCATGCTTCAAGATGGCTCAACACCAAAAGAGTACCTCCCTCTGGGTGCGCAGCATTAACAAAGAATGATGTGTATGGTTTTCTTTTGGTTCAGGCTTATTCTGCAAAGAAGAGGACAGCTAGGGTTTCTAGTGTGTACAGAAGTATAATAATATATGTACATAAAAAAATATGAATGGGCTTAAGTGGGCAGAGTTGTTTGTGGGACTTGCCCAGTTTTAGAATTCAGAGGGGCAGAGTGTATTCCTTAGTTTTCTCAGTCTGTTCAAAGTACTCTTCCAAAGAAGTGTGATCCAAATGCCTTGGTCTCCACGCAGTGGAGCACTATATGATTAAGTAGCATAATTAGCATAATCATTCAGGCATTAATATATTATTTTAAAATATTTTGCAGTGAATTGTTCATACAGGCTCTTATTTCAGTTAGTTTGTGGAATTTAATAAATCAACCAAAGAATTGTCCCTACCACCATCCTTTATACATTAGTGCTCAAGAAAGTGTGTGAAAAGTCCAAAAGCTTAAAAATAGTAAATCAGGAGCTGCAATGGTTTGATAAGGAAACTCAAAAGTTACTTACCACCCAATGCTTATTAAAACGTCATATGGAAGTCACTCTAGTTAATATAGTATTTACAGCGGCTGCATAAGGTGGAAAGTTGAGATAAATCAAGTTTTGGGATTTTCCCAAGTCTCTATCTCCCTGGTTTGACTGTCAACTCATTTTGCCCAAGCTGGGTAACTGCTGGGTCTAGCCAGAGCAGGAACTATGTTTGTCTGTAAAATGATCAATGGGATGTATTATCAAGAGGGTTTACTTTTGTGAACAATGGCAATATGAAGTGGATCACCGCCAAAGTAAGGTGAAAATTGTCCCCCTATGGAACCATTCTGTAATTCCCAGAAAATTACATTGAGAGACCATTATAGAATTTGACAGCACAACTTAATAATCCAAATGAGAAATCCTGCGATGTGTGTAGCCAAACAAAATCTATGTATATATTTACTATCCAGGTTGCACAAGATCTATTGGGCGTATAATAGTCTTACATCAAAGCTATACAATCCCTCTTGTCATGTTAGAGTTTACATCCACAATCAGACGCTCTGTGATTTGAAGTGTTATACTTTACTCGTCCAAGGCCCCAATTGTGTTTGGAGTGCTAATCACCAGATATTTGCATGATCCCAAAGTTTGAACGGTCTTAAACATTAGAGGTACAGCAGATCAGTCAGTCGACCTCCAGCATTCTTCAGGAAAGTCACCCAGTGGGCATTCAAGCAGTCTTGTACATGTACTGTGTACATACGTCGAACATTCTAATGTAAAATGGAAAGGGAAGGGGGTCTTTGTGGATCGCTCAGGGTTGTTGTTCACCCCGAAGAGAGGCCTTGTTTGCCAGATGGTGTTTTGCTGCCTAGAAAACCTTATGCATTGCGCAATGTGGGACTCATTGGAAGACCTTTGTTTTAACTTAACTGTCTTTAATAAAAAAAGAAGAATTGGGTGTCTGAAGGCTTTGATGAAAGGTTATTGACAGAATGGTTCGCTAAGGGCTTGGATTGTTGCCAGCTTCGCACATTTTTAAAATTGTGCTTCATTTGTTTTTGTGATGACTAGGCTGTGCATTGTATGGGAACTAAAACTGTTTTTGAAGTCGTTGATCCATGATATAATTGCTCATGGTAATGGGCACAGCAAAAAAAAATAAAGCTAAATGGTTTTCCAGGGAATGTCCTGAAGATTTTTGAATTGCTATGAATGATTCCTTCATGAGAGTTTAGGTTCTTAAGCGGATGTAAATCCTGATGTTTCGATGTATCTTTCTGTCCAGAAGCTTGCATTTAAAGAAAGAAGATATATTCCGCCTCTTTATGTTTTTTAAGTCCTTTTTGTCCATGGTGCCACCATGCCGAGTTTGCTAAAAGACCAAAACATTTACCCATTTGAATTCACATTGTGTGTGGACATTTGTGTAAAAAAAAAAATGGATTATTAACCAGTGGGGCTTATTCTAACTTCCATTTTATCCTGGGTTTAGGTTGCCCAGTCTGTTTTTTTTTTTTTTTTTTTGTATTTATTGGTTAGTCTTTTTGAAGTTCAGTTTTGAGCATGAGCAAGTAATGATTTAAGAAATTTCTGCCATTCAGGATTTTTAGTTATGAATTAGGTGAATGTTGCTCAAGGGACAGTTTAATCACAATAGGAAGCGGCTGTTTTGTTGAGTTCCAAATGACTGCAGTGACGTTTGTTTTAGATTTGTTGAATTGAGGATATGATCTTGAATGTTTTTTTTTTTCTTTTTGAGAGCAGTTTTCTCTTGAAATGCTTCAGTTGTATCGAGAATACACTTTTTGATGATTTTATTGTATTAATTGAGGTTTGGCTGTAAGTGCTAACACACACAAAATAAGTTATTTGTATTTCTTTTATTTCCTTTTGAGTAGATCTTACCTAGGGAAAACCCATGCACTTGTTTTCTTTTTTTGAAGTTCTTTTGGAATACCTCCTCCTACAGTTTTTTGTATTTAAGGTATCGGAGCCTTTCCTCAACTGATAAAGCACAATTAGGTCAGAAGAGAATATAGCCTTAGAACCCACCGTAGCGGGCTCTACCGGCTATTAAAGGCCCGCTCCCCGCGTTAAATGCTCGAGCCGAATGCACTCAGGGCAGAATGTTCTATTAAAAAAAATAATAATAATTCACGGAGCCCGAGGGGATTAAAATCCCCTCTGGCTCCGTGAAGCTTTGTTCACAGCTGTTGCTGTGAACAAAGCGAACATTGGAATGTTGGCGCTGCGGGCTTTTACCGGCCAGTAAAAGCCCGCAGCACTCCATTGTTTTTAATGGAGCCCCCAGCATTCCAATGTTCTAATCCCCCTTAGAATTGGGAATACAAAGAGTTATTTCCTGATTATGATCAAGTCTATTGGACCCAACAATTTCTGTAGCCGAAATGGGCCAACCTCCTCTTTTTTCCCATTGGGCATGAACAATAGCAGCTTCACGTGAACATTAGAAAACTGCAAAGTGACATATTTATAGAGGCATCTGCAGAGGGCATCAACAGCACTCACATTAAATAGATTATTTAGAACGATGCACAAGCAAGCATAGGATTTGTACCTGAGCTATACTCAGTGGTACAATATTCTACATGAAAACATCTAAATGGTAATCCATCTTAGATATGTGCTTATGTGTAAAGTACACACAACATGGAGGTATTGTATGAACACAGTAGTAGTTTAACCCCTTGTGTTATTTTTTCCACTTGGCTGAAATTGTATCCAAGCCAGGTCAGGTCTTTATACTTGGTCTTACTGTACATTAAAATCTAACTTTTCTTACACTGGCCCGCCTGCTTGCAAGACTTAGCAGAGGGTCGGCCTTTGCAGTGCAAAGCGGTTTTGGCATTGGGCATGGGAAAGCTTTTGTTGCGAACTAAAACTGTAGCACCAGGAATTTGATTGATTCTGTCTTTTGAGCCGCTTAGGTGCAAACTTGTAGTTGATATAGGGTATTGATTTTTGATGCAGGCATTCTGGTTTATTTGGGTGGCTTGTCTCATAGATCACAAAACAAAAGTAGATCCTTTCGTGGAGAGAGAGCCAATACAATTTAAGGTTGAAATAATGTGACAACTTTCTTGGATTGATACCAATGCAGACCTTGGGAGACCAGTGAGAGTAGTTGTCTCAATTGGTCTATAAGATGAGGACCTGGACTATATCCCAAACAGTTGTAAGTGGGAGTGAAAGGCTTTGTGCAGTAGGCTGTGGTGGAAAAATTAAGACAGGGAGGGTGTCAACAAGAAAGCCCAGGCGATTGGCAGAAGACTAGGCTGAAGGTGAAGCAATTCTAGTGCATATTTTTGAGACACTGGAGAATGTGCTCCTTAGAGTAAGGTCAAACTTGGTTGATACTGGATTTAAAATATAATACAGATATAGGGCCTGGTTCACAAAGTAAACACACACATTTAATTTTACACCTAGTTGTAACTTCGTTTTTGCTATTCACCCTTTGAGAGTTGATATCACTCGTAGGTGTGGTTTACATGTCTCCACCCCTCAAATGAGGTAGTGAAGCCTTCTACAACAGAATGTTTCAAGTGTAAAGTGGTTGGCCATGTGTGATGCTTGCCTTACTTTAAGGCTGGGATGGAGTAAGACCAGCCTGTTTTAACACTTTTAAAACTTTAAAAGTGTAATGTATGAATTGCAGTGGTCTTACTCTTTTGTGGATAAGTGATTTGTATTAGGATCTCTCTCCCAAGCCCTCCTTGAATATCCCTAAATCCCTGTCATTTAATAGTAATCCATATTTACCCACGCTCCCCTTTGTCCTTCCCACATTTACTACTAAGATGTATACTTATGAGTGTGGAGATCTCTGCACAGAAAAGACAGGAGAGGCGGAGGTCTCCAGTCGTATGTCTGTGAATTGCGCCATTTAGTACATGAGAAGTTCTGTTCTGTGTACTTCCAAATGCACTTTGTGAATCGAGCTCATGGTGTACGAAACTCCAGCAAGATCTGTGTTTATCAATGCTATCTGTTGAAGCCACTTTTTTTTGGTGTTCTTCCAGAAAACTACAAATACTTGGCCTTAGAAAAACAAAGACTCATTCCACAAGAGGAAAAAGCTGCTAGGACATAATTTACTTAAGAATGAGACTGTCGGTTCTGCTCTGCAATATGAGTCAGTAGAGTTGCTGACTTCCTTAAATGAGCACAGATATTTTTCAGTTTCGTGAAATGATCTACCCGGCTTCATTCTTGAAATTTTTAAAAGCGAATTATAAAAAGTTCAATCAGTCCACCTTTACAGGTCACTTGTTTATTTTCCGCAATTAAAAAACAAAACAATTTTTTTTAATCAATGTTGCTTGCACATAGGCATAATTTTAGGTTAGTATTCTCTTTATAAAAGTCTTCTAGCACCCTGCACTTGGACAAAAATGTTTGATTTCAATAGGTGTTCACATACAACGTTTCCTTTCTTATAATTTGTACAAAGCAGTGTACAATGTCTGACCAGAATGTTTTTTGCTATTGCAGAGCAGCAGAAATCGTCAACAACGACAGTGGCCCAAACTTCTAGCAAAAATGGTCCACCGCCCGCACCATCTGCTTACTTTCCAGGGAAGCAATGACCCTTTCCGATGAAAATATGCGACTTTCCTTTTTAAGTCTCACTGGTTTCAGATGGGTGATCTACAGGGTGTTTTTGTACGCACCGTTAAATTGTGAATTGAAGACCAATTACATCTTTAATGTTATGATGGCTGTTTAATTTTCTTTTTTATCGCTGACCTGTCGTTAAAGGCATCATGCAGAAGAATGTATTTTGCCATAATTGCATGTGTAATTCAAGTAAGCCGTTACCTTGCTAGTCTCGCAAACCTTTATAAATGGACACGTTTGCTGTATATTCTATTTTACATATGTATATACATATATATATATTATAAATATTGTGCTAAATGTTTATATTTATTGATGCCAAAAAGGAGTTAAGCTGTCCACTGTCTTTTCGACAAAGTTTCAGAAATGAGTACAGGTTTATTAGTGGATGTTCATCTAAATTGTGTTCCGGGGTGGCTTGGGCGGGGGAAAAGCAAGAGCAATATGCAAACCAGTACTGGGCTTTTTTGTGAGCTATAACGTTCCTATCATGATCATATCAGACAGATAAGGTAGAGTTTTTTTGTTTTTTTGTTTTTTACATTACTATCAGTAAATCCAAGCTACTCAGTGTGATCTACTGCTGCTGCACACAATTTCCTTTTCTGAAAAGTGGTACAAATGTGTTTTTAACGGATGATCTTTTAAAGGCTGTTCCACGTTGTTTTGTCTTTGCTGTTTAATAAGCTCATGAAATGGGTTGGTGAATATACACACATTTTAATACGGTATATAGAAGAATGCTCATTCTGAATTCTTTGTTTCAGACATGACAGTAGATAAGGTACAATTCTGATGTCTGAAACGATGTAAAAATTAAAGAAATCAGTTTTGTTAAACAAGACATACGTTTTTTTTGGCTTATCTTTTTCACTTTTGTTTAAATGGAATTAGTATCTCTAAAGAGCCCATTAGTTGGCACCGAAACTATTTAAGAGTAGCCTTGTGGAAACAGGGAACTACAAGACTGCTGTGCATACTTAGCCCCTTCGCAGTTTTTCCCTTCAAGGCCTCCCCCTCTAGCGATTGCCTTTGTTGAGCATTTGCCCTGGGTTTTTACCTATCGGAGTAGCATGAACATTTAAAATTGATAAAATGTCCAGTTATTCTTGACTTTCTCGAATCAGCCATGTACTTATCATTTGCCTCAATCCGAGGGTGAGGTGGTCTAATTGTGGTGCTAATGTAATGACGGATGGAATGTGTACCTACCTCTTTAAAAAAAAAAAAAAGAAATTCAAGCAGTTTTGTTTTTAAGTGTTTACATTTTTTGTGCAATTTTGTAAAGTAAAACATAACCCTATTACATTTTGAGTGGATAGTGTTGTTCTGAAAAATAACCGAAAACGATTTGCTGACTTGACAAAACATTAAAGAATTTAGAAATTTCACCCCATGCTGTATGTTTCATCTGTGCCATTTAACTCAGTGCCTTTTTCTCTGCCAAAGGCAACCAATCAATCACTGATTCCTAAAGTGCAGCTAATCACCCATAGGGTCACGAGGCGCTGTTTGCAGGCATGCTGCTCATTCGACGAGCCAGGTCTTGCGGTCCTTCCTGAACTGCTTCTGTGATGCGGTCTGCCTGAGTTTGAGAGGTAGCGTGTTCCATGTCCGGGCTGCGTGGTAGGAGAAGGATCTTCCTCCTGCTTTGCTTTTCAGGGTCTTGGGAACGGCTGCGAGGGCGAGCTGGGAAGAACAGAGAACTTTTGTGTACGTAGAAGGCGAGGTGGTGGTTGAGGTATGCCGGTCCGGCGTTGTGTAGTGCCTTGTAGGTGTGGATCATGAGTTTGTATATGATGCACTTGTTGATTGGGAGCCAGTGTAGGTCTCAGAGGTGAAAGTAGATGTCTCTGTGTCGGGGGATGTACAGGATGAGTCTGGCTGCTGCATTATGGATTCTTTGTAGCCTTGATTGTAGTTTCTTGGTGAAGCAGGCATAGAGTGCATTCTCGTAGTCCAGTTTGCTAGTGACAAGTGCGTTGGTGACTGTCTTCCTCGTGTCTGAGGGGATCCACTTGAAAATCTTTTGAAGGAGTTGGAGGGTGTGGGAGCATGACTATGAGACGGCGTTGACTTGGCAGGTCATGGATAGAGAGGAGTCCAGGATGATGCCCAGATTGTGTGCGTGGTCCGTGGGAGCGGGGGCACTTCCCAGTGCAGTGGGCCACTAGGAATTGTTTCAGGCGGAAGGGCTGGAGCTGATTACGAGGCTCTCCGTCTTGTCAGAGTTGAGTTTGAGGCAGCTGGCTTCCATCCAGGCAGCAACTGTGGAAATCTCTCTTGACCTTTGCAGGGTCATCGAACAGGGAGAGGATCTGTTGGGTATCGTCGGCCTAGGAGTTTGTTTAGCCCGTATTGTTTGATGATCTTGGCTAGGGGGGCCATGTAGGTTTCGACAAGCGTTGGGCTGACTGATGATCCTTGGGGTGCTCCACAGCATGTGTCTTTGGGTTCTGATGTGAGCGGCGGTAATATGACACCCTGCTTCTCCCAGTGAGGAAGGACCTAATTCATTCCGATGCTTTATCTCAGACGGTGGTGCCATGTAGTCTGGCGCAGAGAGTGGAGTGGGAGATGGTGTCAAACGCAGCAGAAAGATAGAGGAAGATGTGTGTGGCCGTGCTTCTGTGGTCTAGTATGGTGCGTGTCGTCGGTGGCTGGTAGGAGTGCTGTTCAGAATCCAAATTGGGCGTCTCAAGGAATTCGGTTAGTTGCTGGTTGATGGCCTTTTCTGTTACTTTGGCTTGGAAAGGGAGCAGGCAGATCGGTCTGTAGTTTTTCAGCTCCCTTGGGTCGGCGGTGGGTTTCTTGAGCACCAGACCTTGGCGTGCTTCCAGTCTGATGGGAAGGTGGTGTTCTTGAAGGATCGGTTCATAGTTCGTCAGAGCTAAGGTGCTATGATGCCGCTAGCTAGATTGAAGATATGATGAGGACACAGATCTGAGGGTGCTCCCAATGGAGTTCATGAGTCTTTGGGTGACCTCTTTGGTGATGGGGGTCCAGGAGTTCAGGATCTGGTGTGGTGCTGGGTCCTTGGTGGTGTTTGTGACCGGTGCAGGTGGGTTTTGGTTCCTGAAGCCTTTGTAAATGTGCTGGATTTTTCAGTGGAAAAAAGGTGGTGTGGTCATCGCAGAGGTCTTGGGATGGAGGGATGAGGTGCCTGTCTCGGGGCTCGTGAACTCTTAGACGATGGCGATCAGCTCTTTGCTGTTGTGAGCACGGTTGCTTAGGCGTTTTTGAATGGTGGATTTTTTGGCAGCTCTGATGTCCTGGTGGTGGGTGGTGACTGCGTTCTTCTAGGCTGTGCGGTCTTCGGTTGATTTTCTGTTCCTCCATTTCCACTCCAGTCATCTGCAAGAGCGTTTGGATTCTTGTAGGTGTGCCATAAACCATTTAGGTGTTTTGCTATGTCAGTTTCCTGCTGGTTTCCTTTAGGGGGGCTATGTTGTTGGCGCATTCCTATAACGAGGTTGGCGATGTCTTCGGAGAATTAGGGTCGGGGTTCAGGCGGCCTACTGTAGATGTGTGCCACATAGAGAGGAGTTGGGGTTGGTCTGAATCTGGAAGTATAGGTGTTTATGGGTTGGCTGAGACTGTGACTCGGTGGTGGTTGTAGGCGGAGGGTGTTCTTGTAGACTAAGGCAATGCCTCCTCCAGGCTGGTTGGCTGTGTCCTTGTGGATGATTTTGTAGGTGTCCAGGTTGACCGTGGCGATGTCCGGGGGTGATCCATGTCTCTGTGAAGAAGGTGACGTCCAGGGTGGTTGAGTCGAGGAGGTCCCAAACTTCTACTGCGTGCTTGTCGGGGAGCGTGTGTTGAGGATTATGCTCTTGAGGTGGTCGTCCGGGCTTGGTGTAGGATCGTGTGGTGGTCCTTGGAGGGTGCGGGCGCATGCATGGCATGAAAAATGTCTGAGTGTTCCTGTGGTCAGCTAAGTGGCAGGCTGAGGACCTTCCCGGGTTGAGGGCGAGTGGAGTGTTGGCATCGAACTGGCGGATAGAGCAAGGACCAGGGTCCATGGCGTTGGGTGCACGCAGGCGCATATGGGCTTGCCTTTGGCGCAACAGTGGTACAGCAGCACAGCAGCCATCATTAAGGGGAGGGAGGTGGGATGTCTGGTCAGCTGGGATGCAGGAGGGCAGGAAAATTGCTTAGCAGGGAGAGGGGCAGGGCAACAGCGGCTCGGGTAAAACGATGGGTGAGTGAAGGGAGATAGAGAGACAAGGAAAAAATGGATTACAAGACAGAAAATAAAACAGAAGTAAAAAATGAAAGTAAAGGCAGAAGTAAAAGCAGGTGTAAAGAGAGACAGAAGATGCTTACATCCAGATGGCCACTAGGCCGCCATTAAGAAGGGGAGGGCAGCTCGGGGTGTGGTCATCTGGGAGGTGGGAGGGTGGGAAAAGCACTTCACAGGGAGCAAGGGGGTAGGGTCGCAGGGGGGCAGCACATGGGGAGAGTTAAGGGAGAGAGAGACTAGAAGGAAGAAATGGAATAAAAGACAGAAAATAAAACAGAAGTAAAAGCAGGATTAAAGAGAGAAAGGAGATACTTACATGCAGATGGCCACTAAGCCACCAGGAATGAGGCCCAGACGGGAGCCTGCGGGTGGAGGTGGGCCTCAAACTGAGTCAGGCAGGCTCTCAGTTTGCCAGAGGCAGCAGGCACAGGTGGAGCTGCACAGAAGAGGGCAACAGACCTGCACTGTAACAGGAGGCCTGAGCCTTTGAGTCTCACCGCTAAATGTTGCAGTTCCTTCACGGGGAGGTGTGAAGCACCTCCACCTAGAGCAGGCTTTGTTTCTGACTCCAGAGAGAACAAAGGCGATCGCCCCTTAAGTCAGAAACTTGTCTTCTAGTGGCAGGCTGGCACAGGCTGGTAAGCCTTACACTAAAGGGTTGGTTAAGTACAAGGGGCATCTCTAAGATGCCCTCTGGATGCATTGTACAATAAATCCAACACTGGTCATCAGTGTGGGTTTATGGTGCTGAGATGTTGGATACCAAACTTCCCAGCCCTCAGTGAAGCCATCATGGAGCTGTGGAGTTCATAATGACAAACTCCCAGCCCATGTACTTAATATGGCAACACTGCACTTACAATGTCTAAGAATGAACCTAGACACTGTAGGGGCATATTGCTCATGCAGCTATGCCCTCACCTGTGGTACAGCGCACCCTGCCTTAGGGCTGTAAGGCCTTCTAAAGGGGTGACTTACCTATGCTACAAGTAGTGGTTGGTGGCATGGCACCCTGAGAAATATACCATGTTGCCTCTACCTTTTTCTCTCCACCAGCACACACAATCTGCAATGCATGTGCTTGGTGAGGGGTCCCTTAGGGTGGCACAATACATGCTGCAGCCCTAAGGGACCTTCCCTGGCACAGAGCACTTGGTACCACGGGTACCTTTTGCAAGGGACTTAGCTGTGTGCCAGGGGTGTGCAAATTGTGGGAACAGTGGTACAGTTTAGGGAAAGAACACTGGTGCTGGGGCCTGGTTAGCAGGGTCCCAGCATACTCTGTCAAGTCAGCATCAATATCAGGCAAAAAGTGTGTGTGTGCACGTGTGTGTGTGTGGGTGGTAAGGGTGTAACCGTGCACTTCTCTACACACAGTATGCAGGATCGATCCAACAAATGGGAGTGGGGTAGGATGGGGGGGGGGGGGGTAATTCAGCTGCCTCATGGTAAACCACTTTTATGTTAGAATTTCCACCATCTACAACAGGCATCAGTTAGGCCGCTTTCACCAGCCAAGATATGGGCATGCAGAAACTCCCTGCTTCTTAAGATGTGCAGACACAGACATCAGTTTTGTGAACATCTTGAAGGGGGGCATGTGAGGGGAGCCTGGCATTCAGGGTTCAAAGGTTCTGTATAGGCCTGAGGCCCTGATTCGTTTTCAGGATGAGGAAGTGGCATGTTTAACAACCCTTGTCCCCCTCTGTCTGGTATGCATTCAATGGCACTACTGGCCAGTAAAACATGTATCTCTTGCAGGAGAATAGTCAAATTCAAACTTTGCTTCCGTGAGGAGGAATAGAGGTGGGTGGGGAATAGAAGGGAGGACGCCCATTGGTATAATTTGCAAGATCTATCTGTGTGATGTGCTGGATCGCCAGTCTGAGAGAAAATAACTGACTCTTGCTTTCAACTGGCCAGGCATGAGCTGCTGGGGATAAACAAATGCTGCTTGGTGGCCGTTTAGCAGGGGAAGAAGATTTGGTGACCTGGTGCCCCAGCTGTTCTATGTGATGTCTGTCACCCAAAGGAACCCACTGTGGATCTGCCATCTTTAAAACACTTCAGTGTGGAGTCCACTTTCTTTCTGAAGAGCTGAGACTCATCAAATAGCATGTCAATCAGCGATACCTGCACTTTGCCAGAAAATCCAGTCAACATCATCCAAGTATGTATGCACAACACTGATAGCAACTGCTCTACCAGTAAAGTAGTGTATAAGCCTGTGGGGATGACAAGCAAGTTACTTACCTTCAGTAATGCTCTCTCTGGTTGGATATTCTAATGACAGATTCATCATCTTGCGAATACTCCATCAGGTACTTTTTCTAACTGTAGATACTTGACCGTGTGGCTATTCCCTCAGGCACTAGACTGGGTCCAAAATTCAAAAGCAGTACTCCTGCGTGCTGGTAGGTGGGTTCGTGCAGGTCTTCACCAACATTGTATTGCTCCAGAAGTGACAAGTGCCCCCCTCCCTCCCCCCTTATAAGCACTACCAAGGTAAGATATCATCAGTTGCTTTCTGTTGGATCTTTGCCCTGCAGGGTAACACCAAATGATTTTGGTCTTTTTGTTGCTTACAGAATTCTTTGCACATTAGCCCTGCTAGCAAGTGGTAAGTGGCTTCTGCTCCTGACTGCCATATTTAACTTTTCTATAAGTCCCTAGGATATGGTACCCACAGGGTACACAGGGCCTGTAAGTTGAATGTCACCAGTGAAACTGCTGCAGTCCTTGGGCTACCCTTTACAGTGACAATGCAAACATGACTGCAGTCCTTCCACTGCGTTGTGGCTGTGCAGCTTTAAACTACCAGTTCAACCTGTAAAAATAAACCCTTTTGACAGGCCTAAACATTCCTTTAAAAATTTGTTTCCCCTATGGTTGGCCCTTTTGCCCATAGGGTAGGATGCATTGTATTTAGAATTTTAATATTCTACATGTCCTTACAGTGAATATGCATAAAGGTTGTTTTAACAGGCTGGTTGTTTCCATAAGGAAATGCTGGAATACATAACACCAAATGATAATTTCAGATTGGTAACAGAGAAATATTTCAAGGCCTCCTTTGATAGTTTAACATTAAATTGAATTTTAAGTGGAATTTTGTCTTTTAAAGAAAAGGTAGAAAAACACCTTTTGCCTGTGGAGGCCTTTCTGTATGCATTAAACTGTAACCTGGCAGCTTAATGGCTTCCATGTGGTAAGGTGCAAACTACTACTAGAAGAGGGACAATGGGCCTTAGGTGTGTTTTGGGGTGTTGTCCTCTGCTTGGCAGGATGACCTGGGCCCACACATTCAATGTACTTCAAAGGTGCCTCCCCGGACACAGGCAATGTAGCTCACACCTGGGCTTGTCTCCTTTTGTCATTCTAGTCAGCCAGGTGCCAATCCAAATGGGAGGAAGAGCTACCTCAAGACTAATTTAGAGTGACCACCAGATTGGGACTGGGAGCATCCTCTTTGACTTTGTCAAATCCTGCTTGACTGTCCCATCCTACTGGACAGGTCTGCTGGGGTTTTACATATAACATTTGGGTGCACTCCAAAGGAGAAAAATATAATTCGAAATCACTTTGTATGTATCCACTTTCTGGTTGCTGAAAGCTCAGCTTTAATTTCATTTCACTTCTGACAGTGCGCAATAGCCTTCCCCCAACACACACAGAGGGGGAATTTAGTGTTAGATTTGGTAGTGTATACACACACACACACACACACTCACACTCAGTCTCCTCCTCCTGCTCCCCCTCCCCCTCAGAGCCATGTTTAGTGTGGCTGAAGACGTCAGGCATTTTGAAAATGCCCAAAGTGGATAAAGTTAGCAGTGGCGACCTTTTACTGAATTGGTTAAGGCATCTTTATGGCGTTATTCCCGACCACTAGCTCATGCCAGGAATAAATGTGGCACCTCCGGGCACCCACATCATAACACTTGTGGACCTGTAGAAGATCAGAAGCAAACTGAACCTGCTGTCTGAGACATGGAAGAAGCCTAAAAGACAGGACCTGCTCTTCCTCTTGTGCCCAGGACGAAGAATGGACTTCAAGGTTCATAAGGCTGACATCCTCTTAAAGCTACAATGACAAAACAAGCTTCAACAGGCTTGCCCCTCCAGCTGACCTATGGAATTTGAACCTGGACTAGATCCTGCTGTGGTCTGACACCCAGCTAAACTCTAGGTGCCTTCCCTGATGGGTTGGCAGGCTATAGAAGTGTACTCTTGTAGTGGTTTGGTACTTAGAGAACTAAAGTCGAAAGGTAAACTCTTTGATCAGGGCAAACTTGCTTAAGTGTATCTGACCTCCGCACCATCCCGGTCAGTGTAAAATTGCATCTAAGTCCAGGTCTACCACGACCATTGACTATCATTGGACTTCTTGGTGGCATATGTACGTGAAACATAAAAAAATCATATCGCCAGTTTCCCTCATTGCTTTTTTTTGTCATTTTGGTGTAATTTTGCTTTTTAAGCCAACTTTATTCTTCTGATTCATTTTGGGACTTTGTTTTGCATTTTGACTTTAATAAGGTCTAAAATGCTAGATACCAGGTGATTTGGCTCAGGTTTATTTAGTTACTTTAGTGCTTTACCCTGACCGAAATTGTGATCTCTTCACGTGGGTACATACTCAACTAAAGACCCAATTTCTTACAGTTTCAAGGGCTTGTCCATGCCCTGAGGTGCAGAGCCCATCGGCAAATTGACGGCTGGTGTGCAGATCTCTAGGTTGGGACCTCATTACTTAGAAAAAGAGTTTGTTCCACAGAACAGCGGGAAGTGCTGCAGGACTGAAAGGGCAAAATGTCTATCCTAGCAGACCTGATCGTCATGACAATAGTGCTTAGTGAACATGTGCACTGATGGACACCCAGCCCTCCGACAGATATCCTTGACAGGCACTCCACATGCCAGTGAAGTAGTGGAATGAGAAGATTTGTATGGAGAGGACAATTTATCTAGAGATTGTTATTTTCTGCTCTGTCTTGTCCTCCTTTGCTCCTGAGAAGCCTACAAAGAGTAGATTATCTTGATCCTTGGGACAGTCAATATAGGAACCCATGTAAAGAGGATCCAAAAAGCTCCTCTTTCAAGGAGTGAGGCGTGACAAAAAGTGTGAAGAGTAGTATTCTGTCCAACGTTGAAAGGCAGCTTGACTTCTCAACACCAGCTTGTTGGGGGAGAATGCTGTATGAGGTGGTTGACACTCTGACGTGATAGTGACCAAAAAAAAACATTTTCAGGTTCAAGAAACTTGGGAGACAGTAGTGCATAGGGTACACATCAAAAGGTGAAAAACAAATTCAAGTCGCACTGTGGCATCATAAATGGCTTCAGTGGAAACGTGTTGTAAACCTTTAAGAAATGTCAACAACAAGGGAGGCTTGCCCTGCACCTTCAGAAAAGCTGAAAGAGCCGACAAGTAGCCTTTAGCACTGTTGGCTGCAAGTCCTTGCTGGGCAAGCAACAAATCAAATAACATCAATTCACACAGCTTAGGTTGTAGCAGACAAATCCAACCGGTGGCACACCAAGCACAAACTTGTCCCAGTGCACACTTATTTTGTAGATGAACGCCCGGCTCACAGAATCACAACCTTGGGAGAAAAACAAAAGAAGGCTGCAAAGAGCAGGGCGCTGCCCTGTTGCTGTGACATTAATTCCTCAAGAAGCAGCAGCTTGATCTGTACACCCTCCTAGCCCAATCCGGATACACCAGGATGATCTGGGCCTAGTCATTCTTGATCTCTCTCAGAACTAGAGCCACAAGGGGTAGAGGTATAAAGGCATACATAAGTCCCAAGCTGTACTAAAGGCGGAACACATCTCCAAAAGAGACCTTTCTTGGGAATTACGGTGCTGACATTACACATTCTCAGCAGTGGTGAAAAGATTGAGCCAGGGTTCTCCCCATAGACGGAAAAGCCATGTGCCACCTCCAGATGTAACTGCTATTCGTGATCTGCTAGGTGGTGGTGACTGATTTTGTCAGCCTTGGTGTTAAGAAATCCCCTTGGTGGTTCACAACCTCAGACATACTTTGGCAAGTCAGCCACATCCAGAGGCCTAGTCTTCTGGCACAAGATCAAAGACCCCATTCTGCCCTATTTTTTTTTTTTGCAGTACCACATGCTGCTGTTCATGAGTAAAACTAGTTGTCTGGAGCACACCCACCAAATTTCCATATACATTTGTTATAAATATAAGACAAACAAAAAATAATTATTAGTGGTAGACATACAGCCTGTTTCTTTGTGGTATGCACAAGAATAGTGGTAACATGCTGTTTAAGGAATTCTAGGTCTTGACAAGAATTGTACAACATATATAATAATGAGGCCAACAGTATTGCAAATACGGACAAGCATTGTTAAAATTAATATCGAAGACAGCTGTAGTGGGTGTGAAAATAGCAGACAACTGTTTTGTCACTTTGAGATCTTCAAGGCTTTTATATGTCAATAAGGAATATGGAAGGAAACTTGTAAGTACTAGAGTAGAATTTGCAATTTGTGGTGTAAAATATCTGATAGAGACTTCCAGTTGCAGATTCCTTACCTTAGAATTTAAGTTAGGGATCAGACTGGATCTGGAGATTTTTTTTTTTAGCAGTACCCTTTCACGGCGTCAGGTGGCGTTGGTCGACTCCGCGTCCGTCGTTGGCGTTGTGATCGCTGTGATGATGTTGCAGTCGTATATAGGCACCACCCTGGTGTGCTTTTCTTTCCATGGCAAACTACTCCCAGATCTGGAGAAGAGCTACCCTTTTGTGGAACTTTTTGACTTCTTGGTGCGTTGAGATGTCTTCCCATAAGACCAGATTCAAGCCGTGTGACTCCTGTCACTGCATGCAGCCGGTGACTGTTCCGCACCTCGTGTGCTTGTGGTGTCTGAAGCTTGACCCCAAGTTGTGCTTGGACTGCTGCGCCATCATGAGCCTGAGGGCTTTGAGGGAGCGGTCCCTAAAGCTCATTGAGGACTGACGGTCGGCTCCGCATCGCTCTTAGTCTAGCTCGAAAGGAAGGTCACGAACCGCGGAGGCATCACCACTCGTCCCACTCCAAGTACTCTTCAGGTCACAAGAAGAAGTCGAAGAAGAACAAACACTCTTCGACTTCACCCCATCGCTTGTCCGATGTGACACAGGCGAAGTGTCGTCCTTCTAGGCCTCTGTCCTCTGAGCCTGATTCTGGGTCGGCTCCGCACTTCCCAGAGTTTCCAGGAGCCAGAGCCACCCCTCCCAATTCGGGGAGTTTTTTGAGGCCATGCATCTCATATTTGGGCAGACCGATCCTCCTGTGATGCCCTCGAGCCCAGTAGGGTCGGTGGGGGCCACCTTGGGTTCCGCGCCGGCAGCTTCAGCCTCCGCTCCAGAGGGTACCCCGGGATCAGTTTCCAGATCTGACCCGACGTTCCCCGGTGCGACCTTCCCCGGTGCATAACTCAACACTTCCGATGTCTGTTGGGCCCTTAATCAACGTTGATCCCATACTTACCCCCGTCTCTGACCTGTAAGCAGAACGAGATTACCTGACGCTGATTCTAACGGGGACATCACTCCCCAGGTTGGATCCTGACCCTATGAGTATGGTGAGAGTATGGAGAGGGACGCTGAACCTTCTAGAATACCAGCTTGAAGACCCTTACATGGACCGCGATCAGGAATTGGGTGAAGCCAGTGGGTTGGACACCTCACCTGACTCGGACATGCCTTCTCCCTCTACTGTGACTACGGAGGAGGGAGCCTCCTACTCGATGGTGGTGTGAAGGGCAGCCAAGGTCCTGGGCCTTCAGCTGCCTTCAGTGGCGGTCAGGACTAACTCCTGTCTGTGTGCTTCAGCCCAGGGCTTCCACATCGGAGCCCCTATTGCTGTGCAATGAGGCCCTCACTGATGTCCTGCTGGGGAAGTGGCCTAAACCCAGAACAAGACAATCGCCATTGGCCTGCGCCTAACGACCCTAAATTCTTGACCCAACACCCTACGCCTGAGAGCTTAGTCATTCAGGCTTCTTCCTCTTCTGATGCATTCCCTTCTGCACCCCTAGACAGCGAATCAAAAAGACTGGATCAGCTTGGGAAGAAAATGTTCTCTTTGTCCAGTCTGGCATTGCGGTCTGTGAACACTGCATGCCTTTTGGGTCACTACACCCATACTTTATGGGATACGGTCACGCAGGTGCTGCCACAGGTCCTGGAGGGGGCTCGGGCCATTCTCTCCCAAGCTGTTGCTGACGGGAGAGATGCAGCCAAGTTCACAATTCGATGTGGACTGAACACCAACGACTCACTGGGCAGATCGGTTGCGTAGACAGTGGCACGTAGTTGGGGACATCTGGCTTTTTGTAGATGTCCAGCAATCGTTAATACACCTGCCCTTTAATAGCACCCATCTCTTTGCGGCGCTTGAGCGCTTTAAGGTGGCCCGGGGCTACAGCTCAGTCCCTTGGCCTCGCAGCTACTTCTCACCCTCCTCAGTCCACTTTTCTCCCCTTTTGTGGTTACGGAAGGGACACCCAACTGTGTCCGTTTCCCTCCAGCCACTGTGCCCAGTCCACCATCCCCCCGCCCACCAGTTGCAGCCTTCAAACCTTCCTAGTCCATCAATCCATCATGAACCAGTTGGTGGCAGGTTTTGCCATCACTTGCCGCAATGGGAATCTATCAAGACGGACAGGTGGGTTTTGCAAATTGTCCACAGGTGCTACTCCCTCCCCTTCGAGACTACTACCCATGCCATGCCACCACCTTACGATCAAATGACATAGGATCACTTGGCACTTGTTCGTGAGGTGGATTACAGCTCTCTTGGCCAAGGGAGCCATAGAGAGGGTCCCTGTGCTAGAAGTAGGTCATGGTTAGTATTCCTGCTACTTTCTGGTGCCCAGGAAAAGACAAGGACCTTCATCCTATCCTAGACCTCCGGGCCCTCAGTTCCTTCCTCAAGCAGGAGAAGTTCAAAATGCTCACTCTGGCTCAGGTCCTTTACCGCCCTGGACCATAGGGACTGGATGGCAGCTTTGGACATGCAGGACGCCTATTTCCATATTCACATCCTGCCTGCTCACAGATGTTACTTGCGGTTCGTGGTAGGTCACAAGCACTTTCAGCTCACCGTGCTCCCCTTTGGCCTTACTTGTGCCCTTCGGGTGTTCACAAAAGTGATAGTGGTGGTCACAGCTCATCTGCGCCGACTAGGGGTTTCAGTCTTTCCCTACCTCAACACTGGCTTTTGAAGGCGGGCTCATCCCAGGCTGTAGACTCTGACCTCCAGACTACGGCTGATCTCCTGCATTTGCTGGGGTTCACTATAAATGTGCCAAAGTCACACTTGACTTCACCCCCCCCCCCCCCACCTCAGGCACTCCCTTTCATTGGAGCTCTTCTGGACACAGTACAGTCTCAGGCTTATCTTCCCAAAGGGCGAGCCAAGGATATTCAGAATACGATACTGATGTTTCAGCCTCTGTCCTGCGTTTCTAGTAGAATGACTCTGAGGCTGTTGGGCCTCATGGCCTCCTCCATCCTGTTGGCCACACATGTCAGACAGCATATGCGGGCTCTGCAGTAGGACTCTGCAGTAGGACCTGAAGTTCGAGTGGGTGCAGCATCAGGGGATTCTCTCCGACATGCTCCAGATCTCGGAGGGAACTGTGCAAAATCTTCAGTAGTGGCTAACGAACTGAGATTTGGCCAAAGGCAGATCCCTCTCCCTTCCCCAACCAGATCAGACAGTGGGAGAGGTGGAGATCAGAGGCATCTGGTCTCTGGCCTTGTCCGGGCTCTACAGCAACTCAGAGCTCAGGGCGATTAGGCTTGCATTGAAGGCTTTCCTTGCCTCGCTCCAAGGGAAAGTGGTGCAGGTGTTCACAGACAACACCACCACCATATGGTACTGCAACAAGCAGGATGGGGTGGGGTCGTGGACTCTGTCAAGAGGCATATCCTTGGTGGTTCAACATCTGGCTGGCACTCTGAACACCAGAGCAGATGAACTCAGCCATCAATGCATAGTCAATCACAAATGGCGTCTTCGTCAGGAGGTGGCACAAGGTCACTTTCTGCAATGGGGAGAGCCTTGGTTAGATCCGTTCGTCTCTGCAGAGAGCCCGCATGTCGGCTGTTTTGCGCTTTGGAGTTTCCAAGGCAGCACTCGTTGTGTGACGCTTTGCGTCTCAAGTGGAACTCAGGCCTCCTGTATGCCTTTCTGCCAATAGCACTTCTGGTCAGAGTTCTCAAGAAGAACAAGATCGACCGGGTCCAAGCAATTCTTGTGGCTCCGCACTGGGCACTGAGTGGAAGGTATCCTGAGCTTCTGAGCATGGCCATCGATTCCTCGCTTAGACTGCCTCTTTAGGAGGATCTTCTGTTGCAGCAGCAGCGGAGGGTTCTCTACCTGAACCTGTCCAGTCTCCGTCTTCTTTTGTGGAGATTGAGCGTCAGCATTTGACAGCTTTCAACGTTCCGCCCGAAGTCTGTGATACATCCCTCCCCCAAAACAGCATACGCCTGTCATTGGCATACTTTTGTGGCGTGGTGTACTAACAAAATCGTTGATCCCCCTTTCTGCACCTCTGTCTGTGGTCCTCTTGTTGCCCAGCAAGGCTCTGCTTTGGGCACCCTCAAGGGTTATCGGTCTACAATCTTTGTTCCTCAGACTTCTTGAT
The DNA here is from genome assembly GCF_031143425.1 of Pleurodeles waltl. Taxonomy (NCBI): domain Eukaryota; kingdom Metazoa; phylum Chordata; class Amphibia; order Caudata; family Salamandridae; genus Pleurodeles; species Pleurodeles waltl. The sequence continues at coordinate 608,294,115 of NC_090443.1, read as the reverse complement.
CTACCATTTGTGTATAAATCTTCGATTGTGGCGTGATTCCTTAAAGGTCTTACCCACATGTTCCTGCCTACCCCGTTCATAATGCTCCAGTGGGATTTGAACCTGTCACTTACTTTCCTCATGTGTGCTCCTTTTGAGCCTCTTCATAATTGTCCTAATTGGCTCCTCACCTTAAACACAGCCTTCCTTGTGGCCATCACCTCTGCACGGTGAGTGAGTGAGGTACAAGCTCTTTCTTCAAAGCCACTCTTCATCTCTGTCCATCCTGACAAAGTGGTGCTTCGGACTAGGGCCTCTTTCATCCCTAAAGTAGTCACGCCCTTTCATGCAGGCCAATCCATCACCTTGCCTACTTTTGATCTGCCTCCACAACCTTCTCATGAGGAAGAGAGACTCCACCATCTGGATCCAAAAAGAGAGTTGGGGTTCTACCTCAATCATACCAAAGACTTCCAGATGGACGATCAACTTGTGGGTTATGTGGGTGCGAAGAAAGGACGGGAAGTGCAGAAGAGAACCATCTCTTCTGCATGGGTTGTTCTGCGTCTCAAACTGCTACGCTTTGGCCAAAAAGCAACCCCCTAAGAGTTTGCATGCTCACTCCACCAGAGAAACAGCTGCAACCACTGCGTTAGCACATGGATTTCCAGTCCTGGACATCTGCCAAGTGGCAACGTGGGCATCCCTGCACATGTTCACCAAACACTATTACCTGGACAGTCAGGTTCGCAGGGATGGCTGTTTTGGCTGTTCAGTCCTGCAGGTCTTCCTAGTATGATCTTGGTTTGCAGACCCACATCCAGGGATGGTACTGCTTGGGTATCTATTCTAAAGTAATTAATCTGCAACTAGAAATCTCTATCACATGAACAATTACCTTCAGTAACAAATTATCTGGTAGAGACCTATTCTAGTTGCAGATTCCTTGCCAACCAACCCACCCATCCTCCCCGTAAACTGATTTCTAGGGACAGGGGCTTTAGTTCTGGCACACTAATCTCAGTGTTCTTCATGGCTCTGCGCTTCTGGCGTGGAAAGTTGTGAAAAGAAACTGATGGCGGTGGCGCTGAAATACAACTGCAACATCATCACGGCAACCACGATGCCAGCGACAGACATGGAGTCTCCCAATTCCAACGACAGATGTGGAGTCGACCTATGCCAACTGACAGTGCGCAAAGGTACTCTTCGAAGAAAAATCTCCAGATCAAGTCTGACGCCTGGGGGGGAAATTCTAAGGTAAGGAGCCTACAACTAGAATATTTCCCTACCAGATCATTTGTTACCAAAGGTAAGCAACTTGTTCTTAAATTATGTTACATTACGGAAAGTTCATTCTGGCAGTTGTAACACTTGTAATGTGAAGTCACATTGTGGTCTGAGGGCAAGTACAAGGTAATTTCATGAAATGTGTGTAGTATCAGTGGTGTCCATTCACTTAGTGGATGTGCACCAGACAACTTGTATTATGTTGTGAGTGAGGCATTTTCCTACATTCATGTTGCACCTATAATGGCAGTTGAATGCTCTCTGACAAAGCACCCACTCGTGATTAACTGTATTACCATTGTTTTTTTACATTTTGAATTGTAGCCACAATTCTTTAGGGATGGGTGGTTAATCATATCCACTATGAGGGGTGTAAACTTGACGTGTTGTCTGTGAGTACCTGGTGAACATTACTATCCTCCCCTTTTTCCTTAATGAATGTTAGAAAGGCCTTGATCATCAACAGGATCACCTGCAACACCAACAAACTGATGTGGAGGAAGGTGTCTGCCAAAGACCAGAGTCCTCTGATTTCCCCCTCTCTCTGATGGCCTCTCCAGCCCTATAGTGATGCATCAGTCACAGCTGACGTAGAACAAGAAGGTTCTCTGTCGGGATAAATACACAAATTTAGTCAACAATAATCATGTTATCTTATTGGACAGCATACACGTATAGCCAAAGACAAATAATGTCAAGTTCTGTTATAACAATCCTTTCTCAAAACAATCACAAGGCATTTAAGTATTCACAGATGGCAAGTTGTGTAATATCAAAACACCAATTTATTTATATCATTGTATAATTTTAAAGATTTAGCAACAGGGATGAAGTGTGTTTGGATTTTAGTAACTGTCAAGGTGTCCACTATCTACTTTTATTTTGTGGTACAACCAACTGGTAGCGCAATATAAATTCCTGAAGACTACAATTGTCCAATCAGTGATGAAAGCAATAACCTCCAGGTGTAAATCCTTGTATTTTTTCCCCAAGTTGTTGAGCAGCATGCTCAACAAGTCTCAACGCGTTTCAGCCTATGTGTAAAGGCCTCAGAGAAAACAACAAGGTCACGTGTCGCTGTTTGGAGGTTTGTCTCCCAGCCAAAAGGAGGGTGGCATCCTCTTAAAAGCTGCCAGAAAAATGTTCCTCTGTATGACTGGGAGATGTTGTGCTGATCAGGCAATAGCGCCCCCGCAGCTAGAGACGCCGCACATCACTTTTAGTAAATAAGCCGTGTGGACCATCCCTAACAATTCTAGTAGCTTGACCCCGTAGAAAGAGAGAAGATGCTGGAAACAGCACCAAAGGACCTCATCAGTCACTGCAGTCATTGTTGGGTGGGTTAAGGAGAGTTCGGTCACTGGTCCAATCGTGGTCTAGTAGCCATGACTGCAGATCGTGGAGCAATCTCCTCCAAAACCTGGATGTAAATAAATAGGCTCTGTGGGTGCTGTGCCCACCAAGACTTCAGAGCCTGCATGACAATCAGGCAGCCAAGAAGCCCAGCAACTTCAACAACATCCTGTTAGGAAATGCCTCCTTGGCATGGTTCCCCCCTGACTTTTTGCCTTTGCTGATGCTAAGTTTTGATTTGAAAGTGTGCTGAGGCCTGCCAACCAGGCCCCAGCACCAATGTTCTTTCCCTAACCTGTACTTTTGTTTCCACAATTGGCACACCCTGGTATCCAGGTAAGACCCTTGTAACTGGTACCCCTGGTACCAAGGGCCCTGATGCCAGGGAAGGTCTCAAAGGGCTGCAGCATGTCTTATGCCACCCTGGGGACCCCTCACTCAGCACAGACACACTGCTTGCCAGCTTGTGTGTGCTAGTGGGGATAAAACGACTAAGTCGACATGGCACTCCCCTCAGGGTGCCATGCCAACCTCACACTGCCTATGAATTATAGATAAGTCACCCCTCTAGCAGGCCTTACAGCCCTAAGGCAGGGTGCACTATACCATAGGTGAGGGCATAAGTGCATGAGCACTATGCCCCTACAGTGTCTAAGCGAAACCTTAGACATTGTAAGTGCAGGGTAGCCATAAGAGTATATGGTCTGGGAGTCTGTCATGCACGAACTCCACAGCACCATAATGGCTACACTGAAAACTGTGAAGTTTGGTATCAAACTTCTCAGCACAATAAATGCACACTGATGCCAGTGTACATTTTATTGTAACATACACCCCAGAGGGCACCTTAGAGGTGCCCCCTGAAACCTTAACCGACTATCCGTGTAGGCTGACTGGTTTTACCAGCCTGCCACACACCAGACATGTTGCGGGCCACATGGGGAGAGTGCCTTTGTCACTCTGTGGCTAGTAACAAAGCCTGTACTAAGTGGAGGTGCTTCTCGCCTCCCCCTGCAGGAACTGTATTACCTGGCGGTGAGCCTCAAAGGCTAGTGGAGTTGCCCGCCCCCTCCGGCCACGGCCCCACTTATGGTGGCAAGACCGGAGGAGATAATGAGAAAAACAAGGAGTCGTCACTGGCCAGACAGGACAACCCCTAAGGTGTCCTGAGCTGAGGTGACTCTGACTTTTAGAAATCCTCCATCTTGTAGATGGAGGATTCCCCCGATAGGGATGTGCCCCCCTCCCCTCAGGGAGGAGGCACAAAGAGGGTGTAGCCACCCTCAGGGCTAGTAGCCATTGGCTACTATCCCCCCAGACCTAAACACACCCCTAAATTCAGTATTTAGGGGCTCCCCAGAACCTAGGAACTCAGATTCCTGCAACCTAAGAAGAAGAGGACTGCTGAACTGAAAAACCTGCAGAGAAGACGGAGGCACCAACTGCTTTGGCCCCAGCTCTACCGGCCTGTCTCCCCACTTCTAAAGACCCTGCTCCAGCGACGCGTTCCCAGGGTCCAGCAACCTCTGAAGCCTCAGAGGACTACCCTGCATCTAGAAGGACCAAGAACTCCAGAGGACAGCGGCTCTGTTCCCCAAAGACTGCGACTTTGCAACAAAGAAGCAACTTTGAAACAACACACGTTTCCCGCCGGAAGCGTGAGACTTTGCACTCTGCACCCGACGCCCCCGGCTCGACTTGTGGAGAACAAACACCACAGGGAGGACACCCCAGCGACTACGAGACCGTGAGTAGCCAGAGTTGATCCTCCTGAGCCCCCACAGCGACGCCTGCAGAGGGAATCCAGAGGCTCCCCCTGACCGCGACTGCCTGCTTCAAAGACCCGACGCCTGGTAAAGACTCTGCACCCACAGCCCCCAGGACCTGAAGGATCCGACCTCCAGTGCAGGAGCGACCCCCAGGTGGCCCTCTCCCTTGCCCAGGTGGTGGCTACCCCGAGGAGCCCCCCCCTTGCCTGCCTGCATCACTGAAGAGACCCCTTGGTCTTGCGAACCTGATGCTTGTTTGCACACTGCACCCGGCTGCCCCCGTGCCGCTGAGGGTGTACTTTTTGTGCTGACTTGTGTCCCCCCCCCCCCCCCGGTGCCCTACAAAACCCCCCTGGTCTGCCCTCCGAAGACGCAGGTACTTACCTGCTGGCAGACTGGAACCGGGGCACCCCCTTCTCCATTGAAGCCTATGCGTTTTGGGCACCATTTTGACCTCTGCACCTGACTGGCTCTGAGCTGCTGGTGTGGTAACTTTGGGGTTGCTCTGAACCCCCAACGGTGGGCTACCTTGGACCCAAACCTGAACCCCGTAGGTGGTTTACTTACCTGCAAAAACTAACAAACACTTACCTCCCCCAGGAACTGTTGAAAATTGCAGTGTGTCTAGTTTTAAAATAGGTATATGTCCTTTATGTGAAAACTGTATATGCTATTTTGCTAATTCAAAGTTCCTAAAGTACCTACCTGAAATACCTTTCATTTGAGGTGTTACTTGTAAATCTTGAACCTGTGGTTCTTAAAATAAACTAAGAAAACATATTTTTCTATACAAAAACCTATTGGCCTGGAATTGTCTCTGAGTGTGTGTTCCTCATTTATTGCCTGTGTGTGTACAACAAATGCTTAACACTACCCTCTGATAAGCCTACTGCTCTACCACACTACCACAAAATAGAGCATTAGAATTATCTCTTTTTGCCACTATCTTACCTCTAAGGGGAACCCTTGGACTCTGTGCATACTATTCCTTACTTTGAAATAGTGCATACAGAGCCAACTTCCTACACATCCTCATTGAGATCCAGGACGGTGGCTGAAACATCTGGATGTCCAGGACACTCCATATTTGGGGGAGTGTAATGGGGGGAAGGGTTTAAAACTGCGCTATATCCAAGATGGCCCCAAAAACAAGAGCCTCTGCGTAGGGGTGAGATGTGACTTTGGTGCATTGTTAGATAACCCCAATGATATTAGGTTTGTAGTCATCTGGAGGTGGGGTCTATGCATGCCTGGGTCGAGGCTGCCTTCAACAGCTAGTCATTGAGGTACAGAAATAGTGGTACCTCTGACCGCCAAAGAAGTGCTGCAATCACTGCCACCTTTCACTTTTGTGAACACCCAAGGGGCACTTGTAAGGAAGCACCATAAACTGGAAATGCTGCTCGCCTACTGTGAATCATAGGTAATGCAATATTGAGGGGCACATTTGTCCAATTCATTGCCATTGTTGTCGGAATCTGAATGTGTTTCAGATAGCTGATGAAAGGTATGAGCTCTGCTGTGTGATAACGGCAAGGTATCAGATTCCGAATGACTGATTAGGGGCTGTGCCCCCACTAGATCGGGGTGCAGCCTTGGTTGAGTCAAACCTAGCTCACAGTCAAACTACTATAGCTAATGGCTCCTCTGCTAGTTGTGTCTGCACCAGTTCCTTTCCCATAGATGTGGTGCAGGTAGATAATCCAATGTGAGTTTCTAAGAGGCAGATGGTGAAGAAGGCGAACCAGACAGCAGGATCCCCACTGCAGGCCTCTGCAAATCCTTAAAGCTTGCCAGAGGAAGCCAGAAGCATGCTTAATATCTGCAGAAAGACCTCCCTACAGGCGGCCTCTATTTGCAGTGATGACAGTGGACCTGGAAATTTGCGTTGCATTGATACCAGACTCTAAATTGGCTCTTCAGGATTTTGGAAGAGAGGCTCTGAGGAGCACTGATGCCCTTGTGCCTTCTATAGAGTTCAGGAAAGGCAAAAAAGGGCAGATTATTTCTTTGACTTCTTTTTTTTTTTTTTTTTTACTTACTGAAGATTTCGGGCGGGACTAGAACCTGCCACGCGAATGACTTCAATAGTAGGAACAGCACCTTCCTTTAAATTTTGACCGGGTATGGCACAGTCCGATGCTTGGTGTAGTAGTTTCTCCCTATGGTCCTGTGTAACGTTTGTGGTTGTCTAGGCACAGTCATCTCAGGTCCTGGAGTCATGCTCTAGCCACTGTTGTACCTCTTGGGGATTCATCACAGGTTGAAATCCTGCGTTTTGAGAGGTTAGTGTCCCATGCACTCTGAAAAGATAATTTTAGCGCAGAAATGTTTCTCAAAGGCACAAGGCTTGGCACTGAACCAAGATGGTGGCATTCTGAGTCTGCTCTGCCAGCTGGAGCGAATAGCCAGCACAAAGTCCAACTTTGCCACCAGCAAGCCACTGGGATTTGAACAGCCTACCAGCTGCTCTGCACACAACGGATACTGCCAGTGCCCACCACGGTGCCTAATGAGTGAGTGCCAGAGGAAGACATCCCGTGTCAGGCCTCTGCCGCAGGGCCACCACCTATGGTTCTCAGCTCCTGCAGTGTGGCGGATGCCTGTGCCCTCAATTGTGAGGGTAGTGTGCTGCACACTTCCAGGCAGGGGCTGTTGGATCGTGGTTGGGGGGCCTTTGGTGGTGGTGTGCCAGCTGGGGCAGCCAGTGTTGCTTGTCGGAGCACACGTGGGTCTGAGACCTAGCCGCAGCCTATAACTCCTGCAATTACTCCACCAGCAGTAGATGAGTCGCAAGGATGTCAGAGCAACGGCAGGCCCGTTATCTCTGAGGCGGGCACCTGACCTACCTGCTCTCCGTCTCTTCCTCCAGGCCAGTAACTGTTGGTGATTCATGTGATTATATCTTGATTAATAAATAAGGGCTTTCTTTAAAGGGGCAGTCTTTATGCCTGCTACTTCGCTGCTGACGCCCTAAATGCATGCTGATTTTAATTCCCCACCAGCATCCTGTCTCATGATGATGATGATGGTGGTGAGGTGGGCTGTTGTACCTCCTTGGGCCTACTCACTAAAGGCATCACTGTTGCCCTAATCAGCTTTGTGAAGATTGCTTGACTGACCACCCCCTCCCCTTCCCCCCCCCCACTGATCATGGGCAAACCAGATGCTGAACGGCAGAGCCTCACTTTTGAAGCTAGGAGGCAGTCTAGATTTCCTGTGTCAACCATTGACCACCTGCTCGTTGGTGAGGGGGTTATGGGGAGTAAGGCTTTCCTGCTGCGGACATTAGAGTGCTCCTGCTGGAGACGAAAACAAGACTGACTGCCATTGATTATAAGCTAGACTCCTTCACCAGACGCATAGATGACTTAAAAGATTGCATGGACAGAGCATAGGAGATTGACAGATGCAGGGCAGGGTATCTCAGATATTGAAGATGTGCACACACAGCAGGCCAAAATATTAGAGGAACTAAAGGCAGAACTGCGCAAAGTGCAACTAAATAATGAAGACTTAGAAGTGTGTTCTCGAAGAAATAATGTTAGCATCCTTGGCATTCCTGAGTCCACAGCAATGGGGCGCACATAAAACCAATTAAAAAAACCTACTCCTCAACATGCTTCTCTCAGTCCTTTGTGTCGAGCGGGCCCACCTGCCAGTCCCATTACTGTCAAGTTTTTAAACTACAGGGACAGGGATCAGCTGCTTCGCTTGGCTCGCAAAGCAAAGAACTGCTATGAGAAAATGTGTGTCTCCTTTTTTTCCTGACCACACAAACTGTGCAAGATGCTTGCAGGAAGCTTACTCCGGTTAAAGAGAAACTGTCCTTGACTATGTGGGAGCCCATCCTAATCACTCTTCTCAAACCAGATAAGCTTCTGAATCGATGCGAGTCATATCTCCTGTTAACTTCAACAGTAAAATTCTTGACAAACAGGCTGCTCCCAGTCTTCTGGCTTTATTCCGGTTTGATCCACATTGGACAATCTTTGCTCACCCCATGCCCCTGCTCACCAGCTGGATCCTGATTTATCTGTTGTTGCTGCTTTTTTAGATGCAGCTAAGGCATTTGATACTGTTGAATGGCCTTTTTTGCTTGCAGTACTGTCCAGGCTGGGGCTGGGTAATGCGTATGTGAAATGGGTTCAGCTGCTATACCCCATTCCCTCAGATAGTCTGCATTTAAATAAAGGTATGTCTGATCCATTTTTGATAGGATAGGGTACGCAGCAGGGATACCTCCTGTCACCTCTTCTTTTTGCTCTCACTGCAGAGCCCATGGCTTGTGCTCTGTGAAAGCTTCATTGTAGGTCTGGAGTAAATGTGGGATTTCAATTCACACTTCTATCCATGTACGCCGATGAAGCGATGCTGGTGGTTAAAAAAAAATCCTCAGTCAATTTTAATCCTATTATTGAGGAAATAGTGGCGTTCTGTCGCTGGTCCGGCCTCCGGATCAAATGGTCCAAGTCTTTTATGGTCCCATATTACCTGGTGGCACAGGTGCAATTCATCCATCACTGGTTCCATAATAGCAGACAGGCCCACCACGTTGTCATTGAGCGCGGCCTGATCTCTCGCACTCCACTCCCTGCCACCCCATGTGATGTTTCCTAGGCCATCTCATGAAATTCACACTGTCAAATGCGCTGTTAGGGCTTGGACCAGGCTGACCTCTTTATTTAATGTCCCAGTGCCATAGTCTCTGCAAATACCCGTTATGTATTACCACTTGCTACAGCTAGATTGCACCCCTGAACTGTTGAGGTCTCTTGGGGAGAAATACGTTAAAACACTAGGGGGCATATTTAAGACCCCCTAGCTCCACTTTTGTGCCGCCGTGGCATATATATATATATATATATATATATATATTTTTTTTTACCGCTAACGTGGCTTTTTTCACATGCCATATTTACAAAGTGGTTCAATGTATGCGCCAGGCATATTGTATGCAAGTGTTGGGGGGGGGGGAGGGGGTGAAATAATGGTGCAAAGAAATCTTAAAGATTTCTTTGTGCCATTTTTTGGGCATTTTTAACTCCTGCACAGAGCAGGCAAAATTAAGCTCCCATTGTTTTCAATGGGCCTCTAGGTGCTTTGCAGGATTAGCGTCCACATTTCTGATGCTAATCTGGCAAAGCATCAAAAATGATGACGCTACCTCCCTAACTACCGCCATGGTGCTCCGTATGTTAAATACGGTGCACACATGGTGGCATTAGAGGTGCTAAGGGGTGCAAGGAAAGTGGCACTGAACTGGATGCAGCACCACTTTTCTTAAATATGCCCCTATGTGATTTATTCATGGCACATAAGTTGAAGACATACACGTATCTAGGAGGCTCTGCACCTCCTGGTCATGTTTCTTGAGGAGCCCCCAGAATGACTGATATTGGTGACCTTGCTCTCTAACCCACAACCATTTAAACTCATAATGAGATTATACATTGTAGTGATGGACTGCATTTTGATACAGCCTCCCAGGGCTCCCTTGGTGTGGGAGGGCAACTTGAGTCATGACATACCAGATGAACATTGGCAACTTTGTTGTGAACAAAATCAAGCAGGTGTCCCCTAATGGTAGATACCATTTATTTGCTATAAAAATTGACACTGGGCATACCTCGCCCCTTGCCCACTATTATCACAGTGATGATACAAAATGCAAGCGATGTGGTACTTGGGGGGGTAGATTTTCTCCATCTGGCATGGTCCTGTCCTGCGGTGGCCATGTTTTGGAAGCAGACTCTGGCAGCACTGCTTGCCATGACAGACAATGCTTTTCAACTCACTCCCACAATGGTTCTGCTTGGTTATGTTAAATATGTGCCTAAACATTTCCACATGTTCACTGCCACAAGTCTGCTAGGTAAACGGAGAATTGCCATGACGTGGATTAATAGACCCACACATCTAAATTTCAGGGCTGGCTCATGGACATGTTCTCATGCAAGGACTGGTCGGGGATATATCATGTAACTTTACCACCGGCTGCTCGACCATGTCACTTCTGGGACCCATTATGCTCTTATTTGTTACCGCTGAATCCTGATTAAGGACTGTATTGTTCCTGTGCTGCTAGTTCTTATATCTGATGCCCCAAGATGCACTGGTCTGTTTATCCTGTCTGAAACTTTGCAGTCCTATGTACGAACACCATGGTACATTGTGAGTGGGACCTGTTTTTTCTGTTTCAACTTACCCCGCTTTTGTGACTTATGTACAATCTGTTGTGTTTTGTATATTTGCTTATGCTGCATCATGCCATAACACCATGGCATGTCTTGCCGACGTGTTGTATGCATTGTTAATGTCTACTAAATACTTAAAAATAACATGGAAAAAAAAAAAAAAAGGCATAAGCTCTGGATTGTCATCTGCAGGCTGGAAAAGAAAGGAACTGACATCATCGTGCCTTGCTAGTCACTTGCGAACAGAATGACACCAGTGCAGAGTTGCACGACAACACCTTCTGGGGCACCAGAAAACTGCGTTTAAACTTTCGGATCCAGTCTGACATCTGGGAGGAATATTCTTAAGGTGAGGAATCTGCAGTTAGAAGTATCCATTCGAATTATTTTGCTGTATCCTGCCCATCATGGATCATCTTGGGTAAAGAGGCCAAAACGCTTCTCTGGGGCTCTGTTAAGATGTCGCCGGCAATGTCCCATAAGAAGTCTGTATAGTGGGGAAGTAGACAAAACTGTGTTTACGGACAGCAATGTTAAAGTGGCAGAAGAAAACATTTGTTTACAAAAAGCATCAATCTTTTTGAATTCTCTATCCTGATGATTTGTTAGAAATGAGTTCGGGTTAACTGTCAAAACCTGTACAATCAGACTTTCCAGAGCAGGGTGCTTGGTGAAAAAATGTGGATCACAACAGACAGACAGACGTGTCATCTGGCTATTTGCCCACTAACAGGCAGACAAGAGCATGGTTTTGACACAGTAGTCATTCATGAGGGCGTCATTAAATAGAAGTAAGGACGCTGATGTGGTTGCCACAGGTGGAAGAATCTGCTTTAGAACATTTGTATTAGTCTCAGTGGACTGCAAATGTAGGACACTATTTCCTCCTCCTCCCCACCCCCTCTCCTCTTCCCCCACGTTGAATGAGACACTGCACTCCGTTGGTGATCTATGTGGCAAATCAAGCTCAGCTTCAGGGGAAATGTGAAGCCCACTAGTATTTTGTAGGTTAAGGTATAAGGCATGATCATTGTAACGAGGTGGAAGCAAGCCATCCTAATAACCGTGGTCATCAGAATCCTGGACTGTTCCATGTTCTTGCACAGAATCTGAGACATAAAAGAGAAAGTAACCTCTGCTGGTAGTTGAGTCATGGTAGAGGAACAGGGATAGGGCTGGTTGTGCTTCCATAATCTCAATTGAGCTCTGTGTCAACACAGGGTGCTCTGTTAAGGCCAGGACTACAAGAACAATCGGTTCCTGAAGGAGTAATTTTTTGAGTTCAGTTAGTATCAAAATCCAACCTTTAACGACTTAAGGGGGAAGAATTTTTTTATAATGAGGCATACTGCAAACTTAAATTGTGTGTGTGTGTGTCTATACTCTCTCAGATCTTTCATAAATTCACATGTTTGAATAATTTACCTGCTGTCAAAGTGGGAGTCCCCCTGTAACTTAATAAAACAGTATATATCACATCACTCTTATAGGCTTTAATGACAATGAAAAAGAAAGTTTAATAGCCTATCCATGTCCTTTTATAATAAAATTAAAAAAAGAACAAACTTCAACTATAGCCAATCAGGCAACAGCACCCGCTAGAATACTCCAAATAGAGGCTGAGCCCCTCATATTTTCTATTACACGTTGTGTGAAGGGAGTCTTCCTGAGCTCTGCTCAGTTCTTCAGCTCTTACTACTTTTTTTGGATCATCCAAGATTATATTTCAGGTTTCATTTCTCTAACTCTGGCACTAATATTTCAGAGTAGCAGAAAACAAGGTAAAGGACTACAAAAAATATGTCTAACCTTTTCTTCAAAAGCTCTCACGTTCTGAGAGATGAGGCTATTATTGGGACTACAGAATCCTAAATCTGTCACTTATGATGAGGACAGTAAGAATTCTTTCACCTCACAGGAGAGGTCATTGGGACAGGTCACACCAAGATCCCCAGAAGGCGCACAGAAAAGCCATAAAAAGACTTATGAATCTTCATAAGGCACTTCTCACTAAGTTAAAGAAATTGGAAAAAACAGACCCTCAACTCCTTCCTTACGCCTGACACTACATCAGAGAGATCCTCATAACTGGACAATGGGGCATTTAAAAAACACCTTCAAAATTATCATTAACAACAATTACTATGACATCGTCAATGACCACAACCATATTGACAATTATTGCCTTGTCTATGATGGCCTCGTCTGCAAAGGGCCTCATCTATGAGGGTCATCGACAACGGCCTCATCTATGATGGCCTCAGGTGGTCGAATACAACGGCCTCATTGACGATGGTTGTCTAAGACAGCCTCATCAACAATGGTCTATGACAGTATCATCTATGATGGTCACCTACGAAAGCCTCGACAGTTGTCTTTTATGACGGCCTTGTCTACAATTACCTATTCTACAAAACCACATCTACAATGGCCTTGTCTCCATCCTCTATGACGGCCTTGTCTATGACTGCATCCTCTAACACATTGTCTGTCAGCCTAGTTGTTTACGTCCGCCTCGCCGACCTCGATGCCAATACAAATTAAGACAAAAGCACGTAATCATCAGCAAGAATAAAACACACATAATCTATGATAATTTAGTGTCAAGAATTAAGATACTAAAATGAGCATGTCTACAACAGTCCGCAATATATGGAGAGGCAATATGTGGAGCAATTACACCACTCTGTCTCCAACTAAAGAGTATGGGTCAGGTCAATGTAGCTCTAGTACTCGACCTACTGGGCATGTTACACCCACAACTGGTGGATTCCCCCACCAGATGAATTTTAGTGGTTTCCATACCCTTGGGAGCAAGCTGCAAAACGCTTTCAGCTTCATGTAACTAACAAGAAATTAGCTTGTTTTTTTCTATATGATTTTAAATTGAAAAGCTGTAAACCCTATTCCAATTCTTGATATATCCAGGTGGAATTACAATCATGGAAAACCCTGTCACTCATAATCTCTCCTAACCAGCAAGGACACATTCTCATCTATGTCCAATGCTACTGTATGGGCTGCCAATTCACTGGGAATATGGGGGAGGTATAGCCATCAGATGTGGTCAGACATGACTACATACATAAAATGTCTGCCAGAAGATATATATATATATATAAATATATTACTGTTGCAGGGGGGCAAAATGTCCACATCTGACAACATAGATTGCACTATAAATATAGCTTCAATAGGATTCTCACAACTGGCAGGGTCAGTGGTCCTTGAATGCCAAGGTTGGTTCAAGGCCACAACATTTGAGGTGCAAATATACTAATTTTCAGAGTAGCTTGCTGACGCTCTCCTTGGCAAGCACGTCAACAATGCCTTGCAAGCAGTTAAGGCTGACTCTGACAATGCAAGATCTTTTGGGGTATTACAATTTTAAAAGAAACAATCTTTAGAGGAACCCACGAAAGACACTTATCTGTATTAAGTAGGATACCAGACGTATCTGGCTTATCAACCCTCTCAGTAGCACTTAGACTAGCTTACCTACAGTGATAACATTCTGGTGCCAATTACACCATCCTGTGGGAGAAACAATTCCAAAAATGTTGTCATTTATGGCGGAAAACAGTATTGGACAAAAAAGTCCTGGATTTCATCACATATAGACAGATGTTACAGTTCACCTAGATTCCACCCACTACTCCACCAACAGGGCTCCACCTCATCTCCATCTCCTTCAGAAGGAAGTGCTAGCTACACTAGCCAAAGGTTCCATAGAGAAAGGCCCACATTATCTGCAAGGAATAGGCTTCTATTCTCAGTTTTGTCTCAAACACGAAAACAGAGGAGTGTCCATCCATCAGAAACCTCCAGAAAGTAAACAAGTATTTCCAGAAACAATCCTTTTACATGGTCACCCTCTCTCACAGCACATGACAACTCTGAATTTAAAGGAATCATACTTCCGCATTCCCACCCACTCATCAGAGTTCTTCCATTTGGCTTTAAATCAGCTTTTTTCAGCAAGGACAGTCATCAGGTATTCCCCCCCTACTTCGACAACTCTTTAATAAAAGTGTCAACACCAGGACAGTACGCGCTCTACGGGCATCTAGAATGCAAAAACCCAACACTCGCAAGATAATGTAATTTATGCATTGTGATGATATGTTATTGTTTAACCTTTTGCATTGCAGAGTTCCATCCAAAAGATTAATTTTTAACCCCTTCTGTGCCGAGGACGTAGTGGTTACGTCCTTCGGCACAGTGCTGCTGTGCCGAGGACGTAACCACTACGTCCTCGGCACACAGCCCAGAGGGAGCGCTCTGGCTCCCTCTGTGTGCTTCCACCCACCCCCCAAAGTCAGGGATGAAAGGGGAAGACCTTCCCCTTCCACCCCCGACCCCCCCCCCACCCCCCCATAATGACGTCAGCACGCAATCGCGCGCTGACTTCATTATGGGGATATCGCCGCACAGGAAGCCATTTGCTTCCTGTGCGGCGTTCAGAGAAGAGGTGAGTTCCTCTTCCCGGTGGGTGGGGGGTTTGGGCCAAAGAGGCACCGGGGGAAAGGAAAGGCTTTTCCTTTCCCCCGGTGTCTCTTTGAGCATTCCTGCTGCCCGATCGCATTGCGATCGGGCAGCAGGAATGCCCACTAGACACCAGGGATTTTTTTTTGTATTTCCCTACTGCTTCTGTCTTGCGGGGAGCGGCCCCTTGGGCAAGGGTCGCTCCTCTTTAGGGGGCAATTATTTACGGTCATTTTTTAGGCAGATATGCCCCCAAGGGGGGCAGAAAACACTAGATCACCAGGGATTTTTATTTATATGTGTATTTATGTGGGGGGGGGTGCCCCCTTGGGCAAGGGGCGGCCCCCCCAAGGGGGCAGAGAACTGTTGGCCTTTTCTGCCCCCCTTGGGGGCAGATCAGCCTATTTTTTTTAGGTCCATCTGCCCCCAAGGGGGGCAGAAGCCACTTAGGCACCAGGGATTGTGTGTGTAGTGGATGGGGGGGGGGGGGCCCTTGGGCAGGGGTCGCTCCCCTTTGGGGGGGCATGTCTTTTAGGGCCATTTCTGCCCCCCTTGGGGGCAGATCAGCCTTTTTTTCTTGGGGCAGAAACCACTAGAACGCCAGGGATTTTTTTAAATGTGTTTATTTTTGTGGGGGGGGCGTCTCCTTGGGCACGGGGCGCCCCCCCAAGGGGGGCATTGACCTGTTGGCCATTTCTGCCCCCCCTGGGGGCAGATGGGCCTATTTGTTTAGGCCCACCTGCCCCCAAGGGGGGAAGAAGCCACTTAGACACCAGGGATAGTGTGTGTGTTAGTGGATGGGGGGACCTTGGGCAAGGGTCGCCCCCCACTTTGGGGGCACATGTACCGAGGCCATTTCTGCACCCCTTGGAGACAGATCAGCCTATTATTTTTAGGCTGATCTGCCCCCAAGGGGGCAGAAACCACTAGAACGCCAGGGATTTTTATTTTTTTTTAATTTTTGTTGGGGGGGCGTCCCCTTGGTCTTGGGGCGCCCCCCCAAGGGGGGCATTGACCTGTTGGCCATTTCTGCACCCCCTGGGGGCAGATGGGCCTATTTTTTTAGGCCCACCTGCCCCCAGGGGGGGCAGAAGCCACTTCGACACAAGGGATAGTGTGTGTGTGTGTGTGTGTGTGTGTGTGTTAGTGGATGGGGGGGGCCTTGGGCAAGGGTCGCCCCCCACTTTGGGGGCACATGTACCCGGGCCATTTCTGCACCCCTTGGAGACAGATCAGCCTATTATTTTTAGGCTGATCTGCCCCCAAGGGGGGCAGAAACCACTAGAACGCCAGGGATTTTTTTTATTTGTTTATTTTTGTGGGGGGGGGGGTGTCCCCTTGGTCACGGGGTGCCCCCCCAAGGGGGGCATTGACCTGTTGGCCATTTCTGCACCCCCTGGGGGCAGATGGGCCTATTTTGTTAGGCCCACCTGCCCCCAAGGGGGGCAGAAGCCACTTAGACACCAGGGATAGTGTGTGTGTGTGTTAGTGGATGGGGGGGGCCTTGGGCAAGGGTCGCCCCACACTTTGGGGGCACATGTACCCAGGCCATTTCTGCACCCCTTGGAGACAGATCAGCCTATTATTTTTAGGCTGATCTGCCCCCAAGGGGGGCAGAAACCACTAGAACGCCAGGGATTTTTTTAATTTGTTTATTTTTGTGGGGGGGGGGCGTCCCCTTGGTCACGGGGCGCCCCCCCCCCCAAGGGAGGCATTGACCTGTTGGCCATTTCTGCACCCCTTGGGGGCAGATGGGCCTATTTTTTTAGGCCCACCTGCCCCCAAGGGGGGCAGAAGCCACTTAGACACCAGGGAGTGTGTGTGTGTGTGTGTGTGTGTGTGTGTGTGTGTGTGCGCTAGTGGATGGGGGGGCCTTGGGCAAGGGTCGCCCCCCACTTTGGGGGCACATGTACCCAGGCCATTTCTGCACCCCTTGGAGACAGATCAGCCTATTATTTTTAGGCTGATCTGCCCCCAAGGGGGGCAGAAACCACTAGAACGCCAGGGATTTTATTTGTTTATTTTTGTGGGGGGGGGGCGTCCCCTTGGTCACGGGGTGCCCCCCCCAAGGGGGGCATTGACCTGTTGGCCATTTCTGCACCCCCTGTGGGCAGATGGGCCTATTATTTTAGGCCCACCTGCCCCCAAGGGGGGCAGAAGCCACTTAGACACCAGGGATAGTGTGTGTGTGTGTGTGTGTGTGTTAGTGGATGTGGGGGGGCCTTGGGCAAGGGTCGCCCCCCACTTTGGGGGCACATGTACCCAGGCCATTTCTGCACCCCTTGGAGACAGATCAGCCTATTATTTTTAGAAACCACTAGAACGCCAGGGATTTTTTTTATTTGTTTATTTTTGTGTGGAAGGGCGTCCCCTTGGTCACGGGGCGCCCCCCCCAAAGGGGGCATTGACCTGTTGGCCATTTCTGCACCCCTTGGGGGCAGATGGGCCTATTTGTTTAGGCCCACCTGCCCCCAAGGAGGGCAGAAGCCACTTAGGCACCAGGGATAGTGTTGTGTGTGTTTTGTTTTTTTTGTTTGAGGGCTGTCCCCTTTGGCAAGGGTCGCTCTCCATGGGGACACACTACTAAAGGTATTTTCTGGCTTCCTTGGGGCAGACAGGCCTATTATTTTAGTAGGCCCATCTGCCCCTATGGCAGAATCCACTTAGGCACCAATTTCTAAATGTTTGGTGGGGTGTTTGTCAACTGAAGTCTTTGCATTTGTGATAAAAAAATGTTTTCCTCCTTTTTGTTCTAGTTCAAAGCTTTTGCTTTATTTGCTGTGGCTCCTTGCGGTTTTGGCTGTGGTTGACCTGCAGTTTGCACAGTTGCATGTTTTAGGTAAGTAAAAACAATTTACTCCAAAGGAGTATTGTTGCCATGCATGAATGACATGTTTGTAGGGGGTGTACTAAATGCAGGATTGTGTGTGAAATTGTCCTTAGGTTTGTGCACAATGATATTGTTTTGTCTTATTTCTAATTTGCCTTTCTTTCTTTCTTTTTAGTGGGATATCATTGGTGATTGCTGTGTAGTTGCTGGTGTATCAAGCTTTTTCAGGCAAGTGAGCGGTATAGTTTTTGAGTTTATAACTCTTACTAACAAAGCTAGAGGTTGGAACCTTATACTGCTATTCGTAAGTCTTACGTTTGGTATAAGAAGTTAGCACTTCACCTCTTCCACTTAGCAACCTTCAATGCTTTTATTGTGTTTAGGGTTAGGTCTCCAGAGTCAAAGATGACATTTGTGAAATTTCAGGAGTCAGTGATAGAGAGCCTTATTGTGGTGGAACAGGCCAGAGTTCCTAGAGAAGCAGTGGTGGAGGATGTGGCTAGATTGAAAGATCGCCCTTTGCTGAGCACATTCCTCCCACACCCAAAAAAGACTTTCCAGCTAAGAAATGTAGAGTGTGTTTTCGAAGAGGTATCCGGAGGGAGACTCAAATGTACTGCCCAGATTGTCCTTCAAAGCCTGGGCTGTGTGTCGGTGGTTGTTTTAAGAATTACCACACCCAGAAGAATTTCTGGGAACAACCATGAGTGTAAACTCATGTCTGTTTTGTATTTTCATGTGTTCAGTTTCATGGTTAGCATTTCTGTCATGTTCTTAGTTAGAGCTTTTGTGTTTGTAGTTTTGTAATTCTTTCTACTTAGTTAGGGGTTCCTCTGTTTAAAAAAAAAAAAAATGATGCCATTGTGTGTGGAGTGGGGCTTGGCTGAGAGTGTACATATTGACTTGCTGTTGGCTACTGCAACACTGCCAGCCAAACACCAGTCTATACACTCCCATCAGCTGGTGTGATTGTTGTATCAGGCATGTGGGCGTATGTAAGTGATGGGCCCCTGAGTGGCGCTGTCTGTCGATGTGAGTGTTGTAATGTGCTGGGCCCGTGGCTGGCGGTGTGAATGGTCTTGTGTGTGTCATGTATGAAAGTTGTGTGAATGGACTGTTAAGCGGTTGGTGCCTTGTCGCGGCTTTACAGCTCACGAGCTGTAAGTCATTGGTTCAGTTTTTTGCCTTTCAGTTATTAACAGTGCATTTCATTTTTGTGAAAGCTCTTGTTAGTAATATTTGATCCACTGAACCATCACTCACCCTCGTGCCAAATCCAACCAGTATGTGTGGTAAAAATGACAAAAACCTGCTCCACTGTAATCAGGCGTCGCAGCACACCTGTGACACGCTAGGTGCCTCAGGTGGGACCCCGATGATGAAGCATGCCACCAACTTGGTTGGTGGGTGGGTGATGGGTCTTTTTCACATAACCTAAGTGCGATTCTTTTCAAAGTTTTAGTGTTTGGCACATCACAGACGTATGTGGACACATCAAAACGATAAATTACAAAACTACCTGTGTTTGGGGGGGAGAGGGCACCTATGTTTTTGGTCCTGTGTGCGGCCTTCATCTAGGGAAACCTACCAAACCCAGACATTTTTTAAAACTAGACACCCCAAGGAGTCCAGGGAGGTGTGGCTTGCGTGGATTCCCCAACATTTTCTTACCGAGACTCCTCTGTAAATCTCAAAATTTGCTTAAAAAAGCATATTTTCCTGACTTTTCTTCGTAGGATCACCACTCCAGTACAAAATTCCTACTCCCCAGTGTTCCCCTCAGTCTCCCAAGTAGAATGACACCTCACTTATGTGGGTCCCCAAAGCAGAGTCAGTCTAAAGATGTATAAAAGAATATGTCCTTATAAACTCGCTGTGCTATCCCCTCTATCTCTACAAGTTTTGGGCCTTATTCTGTTGCAGGCACCTGGCCCACCCACACAAGTGAGGTATCATTTTTCTCGGGAGACTTGGGAGAACGCTGGGTGGAAGGAAATTTGTGGCTCCACACAGATTCCAGAACTTTCTGTCACCGAAATGTGTGGAAAATGCGTTTTTTTGGCCAAAATTTGAGGTTTGCAAAGGAATCTGGGTAACAGAACCTGGTCAGAGCCCCGCAAGTCACCCCATCTTGGATTCCCCTAGGTCTCTAGTTTTCAAAAATGCACAGGTTTGGTAGGTTTCCCTAGGTGCCGGCTGAGCTAGAGGCCAAAATCTACAGGTAGGCACTGTTTTCAATGAAAAAATGTGATGTGTCCACGTTGTGTTTTGGGGCGTCCTCTGCCGCGGCCACTAGGCCTACCCACACAAGTGAGGTATCATTTTTATCGGGAGACTAGGGGTACGCTGGGTGGAAGGAAATTTGTGGCTCCTCTCAGATTCCAGAACTTTCTGCCACAGAAATGTGAGGAACATGTTTTTTTAAGCCACATTTTGAGGTTTGCAAACGATTCTGGGCAACAGAACCTGGTCCGAGCCACACAAGTCACCCCATCTTGGATTCCCCTAGGTCTCTAGTTTTCAGAAATGCACAGGTTCGGTAGGTTTCCCTAGGTGGCGGCTGAGCTAGAGGCCAAAATCTACAGGTAGGCACTTTGCAAAAAACACCTCTGTTTTCTTGAAAAAATTTGGATGTGTCCACGTTGCTCTTTGGGGCGTTTCCTGTCGCTGGCGCTAGGCCTACCCACACAAGTGAGGTATCATTTTTATCAGGAGACGTGGGGGAACGCTGGGTGGAAGGAAATTTGTGGCTCCTCTCAGATTCCAGAACTTTCTGCCACAGAATTGTGAGGAACATGTGGGTTTTTTTAGCCAAATTTTGAGGTTTGCAAAGGATTCTGGGTAACAGAACCTGGTCCGAGCCACACAAGTCACCCCATCTTGGACTCCCCTAGGTCTCTAGTTTTCAAAAATGCACAGGTTTGGTAGGTTTCCCTAGGTGGCGGCTGAGCTACAGGCCAAAATCTACAGGTAGGCACTTTGCAAAAAACACTCTGGGGGTTATTACAACTTTGGAGGAGGTGTTAATCCGTCCCAAAAGTGGTGGTAAAGTGACGGATTTACCACCAGCCGTATTACGAGTTCCATAGGATATAATGGACTCGTAATACGGCTGGTGGTATATCCGTCACTTTACCGTCACTTTTGGGACGGATTAACACCTCCTCCAAAGTTGTAATAACCCCCTCTGTTTTCTTTCATAAATTTGGATGTGTCCATGTTGCGCTTTGGGGCGTTTCCTGTCACGGGCGCTAGGCCTACCCATACAAGTGAGGTATCATTTTTATCGGGAGACTTGGGGGAACGCTGGGTGGAAGGAAATTTGTGGCTCCTCTCAGATTCCAGAACTTTCTGCCACAGAAATGTGAGGAACATGTGTTTTTTTAGCCAAATTTTGAGGTTTGCAAAGGATTCTGGGTAACAGAACCTGGTCCGAGCCACACAAGTCACCCCATCTTGGATTCCCCTAGGTCTCTAGTTTTCAGAAATGCACAGGTTTGGTAGGTTTCCCTAGGTGGCGGCTGAGCTAGAGGCCAAAATCTACAGGTAGGCACTTTGCAAAAAACACCTCTGTTTTCTTTCCAAAATTTGGATGTGTCCACGTTGCGCTTTAGGGCGTTTCCTGTCGCGGGCGCTAGGCCTACCCACACAAGTGAGGTATCATTTTTATCGGGAGACGTGGGGGAACGCTGGGTGGAAGGAAATTTGTGGCTCCTCTCAGATTCCAGAACTTTCTGCCACAGAAATGTGAGGAACATGTGTTTTTTTAGCCGAATTTTGAGGTTTGCAAAGGATTCTGGGTAACAGAACCTGGTCCGAGCCACACAAGTCACCCCATCTTGGATTCCCCTAGGTCTCTAGTTTTCAGAAATGCACAGGTTTGGTAGGTTTCCCTAGGTGGCGGCTGAGCTAGAGGCCAAAATCTACAGGTAGGCACTTTGCAAAAAACACCTCTGTTTTCTTTCAAAAATTTGGATGTGTCCACGTTGCGCTTTAGGGCGTTTCCTGTTGCGGGCGCTAGGCCTACCCACACAAGTGAGGTATCATTTTTATCGGGAGACGTGGGGGAACGCTGGGTGGAAGGAAATTTGTGGCTCCTCTCAGATTCCAGAACTTTCTGCCACAGAAATGTGAGGAACATGTGTTTTTTTAGCCGAATTTTGAGGTTTGCAAAGGATTCTGGGTAACAGAACCTGGTCCGAGCCACACAAGTCACCCCATCTTGGATTCCCCTAGGTCTCTAGTTTTCAGAAATGCACAGGTTTGGTAGGTTTCCCTAGGTGGCGGCTGAGCTAGAGGCCAAAATCTACAGGTAGGCACTTTGCAAAAAACACCTCTGTTTTCTTTCAAAAATTTGGATGTGTCCACGTTGCGCTTTGGGGCGTTTCCTGTCGCGGGCGCTAGGCCTACCCACACAAGTGAGGTATCATTTTTATTGGGAGACGTGGGGGAACGCTGGGTGGGAGGAAATTTGTGGCTCCTCTCAGATTCCAGAACTTTCTGCCACAGAAATGTGAGGAACGTGTTTTTTTAGCCAAATTTTGAGGTTTGCAAAGGATTCTGGGTAACAGAACCTGGTACGAGCCACACAAGTCACCCCATCTTGGATTCCCCTAGGTCTCTAGTTTTCAGAAATGCACAGGTTTGGTAGGTTTCCCTAGGTGCCGGCTGAGCTAGAGGCCAAAATCTACAGGTAGGCACTTTGCAAAAAACACCTCTGTTTTCTTTCAAAAATTTGGATGTGTCCACGTTGCGCTTTGGGGCGTTTCCTGTTGTGGGCGCTAGGCCTACCCACACAAGTGAGGTATCATTTTTATCGGGAGACGTGGGGGAACGCTGGTTGGAAGGAAATTTATGGCTCCTCTCAGATTCCAGAACTTTCTGCCACAGAATTGTGAGGAACATGTGTTTTTTTTAGCCAAATTTTGAGGTTTGCAAAGGATTCTGGGTAACAGAACCTGGTCGGAGCCACACAAGTCACCCCATCTTGGATTCCCCTAGGTCTCTAGTTTTCAGAAATGCACAGGTTTGGTAGGTTTCCCTAGGTGGCGGCTGAGCTACAGGCCAAAATCTACAGGTAGGCACTTTGCAAAAAACACCTCTGTTTTCTTGCAAAAATTTTGATGTGTCCACGTTGCGCTTTGGGGCGTTTCCTGTCTCGGGCGCTAGGCCTACCCACACAAGTGAGGTATCATTTTTATCGGGAGACATGGGGGAACGCTGGGTGGAAGGAAATTTGTTGCTCCTCTCAGATTCCAGAACTTTCTGCCACAGAATTGTGAGGAACATGTGTTTTTTTTAGCCAAATTTTGAGGTTTGCAAAGGATTCTGGGTAACAGAACCTGGTCCGAGCCACACAAGTCACCCCATCTTGGATTTCCCTAGGTCTCTAGTTTTCAGAAATGCACAGGTTTGGTAGGTTTCCCTAGGTGGCGGCTGAGCTAGAGGCCAAAATCTACAGGTAGGCACTTTGCAAAAAACACCTCTGTTTTCTGTGATGTGTCCACGTTGTGTTTTGGGGCATATCCTGTCGCTGGCGCTAGGCCTACCCACACAAGTGAGGTATCATTTTTATCGGGAGACGTGGGGGAACATAGAATAGCAAAACAAGTGTTATTACCCCTTGTCTTTCTCTACATTTTTCCCTTCCAAATGTAAGACAGTGTGTAAAAAAGACATCTATTTGAGAAATGCCCTGTAATTCACATGCTAGTATGGGCACCCCGGAATTCAGAGATGTGCAAATAACCACTGCTTCTCAACACCTTATCTTGTGCCCATTTTGGAAATACAAAGGTTTTCTTGATAGCTATTTATTACTCTTTATCTTTCAGCAAATGAATTGCTGTATACCCGGCATAGAATGAAAACCCACTGCAGGGTGCAGGTCATTTATTGGCTCTGGGTACCTAGAGTTCTTGATGAACCTACAAGCCCTATATATCCCCGCAACCAGAAGAGTCCAGCAGACGTAACGGTATATTGCTTTTGAAAATCTGACATTGCAGGAAAAAGTTAGAGTAAAACGTAGAGGAAAATTGATGTTTTTTTCACCTCAATTTCAATATTTTTCTTTTTCAGTTGTTATTTTGTGTAGGAAACCCTTGTAGGATCTACACAAATTACCCCTTGCTGAATTGAGATTTTTGTCTACTTTTCAGAAATGTTGCGGTTTCTGGGATCCAGCGTTGGTTTCATGCCCATTTCTGTCACTGACTGGAAGGAGGCTGAAAGCACCAAAAATCGTAAAAATGGGGTATGTCCCAGTAAAATGCCAAAATTGTGTTGAAAAATTGGGTTTTCTGATTCAAGTCTGCCTGTTCCTGAAAGCTGGGAAGCTGGTGATTTTAGCACTGCAAACCCTTTGTTGATGCCCTTTTCAGGGAAAAAACCACAAGCCTTCTTCTGCAGCCCCTTTTTCCCATTTTTTTGAAAAAAACTAAATTTTCACTGTATTTTGGCTAATTTCTTGGCCTCCTTCTGGGGAACCCACAAAGTATGGGTACCTCTAGAATCCCTAGGATGTTGGAAAAAAAGGACGCAAATTTGGCGTGGGTAGCTTATGTGAACAAAAAGTTATTAGGGCCTAAGCGCGAACTGCTCCAAATAGCCAAAAAAAGGCTCGGCACAGGAGGGGGAAAAGGCCTGGCAGCGAAGGGGTTAAGGTGCTTATAAATACTGTACATTTGCAATGTATTGCTGCAGACATTCAGAGTGTGTTAGGATGTGGTCCATTTCCAGGGCCTTCTAGAGACTTTCCCTGCAACATGCCTGGGTGTGGTTCTAGGCTGGGCCAAGACTCTATAAAAGAGAGTCAGCCCAACTTCCAGTGCTCACTATTCAGAGGTCCCGGTGCAGAGCAGCAGCTTCTTCCTGAACTCCTGTCCCGGCGGCCTATTTGGATTTTCCAGTCTTCTGCACTCATCTCTCATTGGTGATCACTGTTTCCAGGCGGTAAGACGGTGTTTGGACATTTCCCAACACCGTAATTGAGAATTTTCATATTCTTGATTTTAATTCTTAAATGAATAACAGATTACTTGTGTGCTGCCATTTTTTGACATTTGTATGGTGGTTTGCAAATAGGGAGGACGCGCAATTTATTCCATAAAGATTTGACTTCGTTATTACATTGTTGTTCATTGCGTGCTGATATTTCTTGACATTTACATTATGTTTTATGAGTTGGCAAGACGTGCAACTCGTTTCATGAGCATTTAACTTTGTTGTTCATTGCGCGCTACCTTTTCTTGACATTTACATGGTGGCATTCGAATCGGCGAAACGTGCGATTCACTTCTCATGTGTAATTCATGCTGTTCATTGTGCGCTACCATTTTCTGGCATTTACATGGTGGCATTCGAATCGGCAACACGCGCGATTCTTTCCTTGAGTGTTTTTTCATGTTATTCATTGTGCGCTACCATTTCTTGGCATTTGCATGGTGGCATTTGAATCGACAAGACGTGCGATTCTTTCCCTGAGTGCTTTTCATGTTGTTCATTGTGCGCTACCATTTCTTGGCATTTGTATGGTGGCATTTGAATCGGCAAGACGCGCAATTCTTTCCTCGTGTATAAATAATGTAAATTACTGTGTGATACTATTCTAAGACATTTTCTTGGTAGCATTTCAAGTTGACACGTTGCATGATTTATTCCTTGAATCTACGTTGCGTGATTTCATGGTGCACAATCCTTTATGGTGTTTAATACTTATATAAAAATCTGCAATGTGCGCAATTCACTTCCCAATGTTTTTTCTGAGATGAACACAACAATACCAGAGTTCTAGATGTAATGCTGTGTGTTCCTGATATATATTCTTAAAAGGAGATTCATATGGTTGTTTAGAAATTGCTCAGAGTGTTTCCTGATTCTCATGCTAAAGAAAGTACTCGAATCTGAAAGTCCTATTGAACTTTTCCTGTTTCCTCCTCAGGCATTCGGTCATCTAAAGCCTAGTCAGTTTTAGGACTATTTTAGGGTTGTTCATGTTTTTTCGGAAAAGACGAAGCTTAGAGTTGTAGCATGGTACTGATTTCATGAGATATAATTTTGATGTTGTGTTTTAACCTTTTGCTTCCTACAGGTCTCCTTCCCAGCTGTTCCCGTCCTAATCCCCTTTTTCCCACTTGGACTCTCTTAGACTCTGTGAGAAATCTAATCAGAGTATTATATAGTTGGGAACGTGCACAGACCCCGAGGATCTGGTGACACTGACAAAAAGCACCAATAGCATTTCAAGCGTCCAAAGCCACAGAGTCTTATCTGAAGTTGTTTCACAAACTAAGTATCCTTAAGAATTATCAAGGATCGTCAACTCCTCTATCCAAGACTATACTGTTCCTGGGCCTCAACACTAGATGCTTTCCAAAAACAAAGACTTATCCCTAAGTCAAGCAACAAAAGCTCTAGGAACTGGCTCTGAAAAGAAAAAAAAAAAAGCTTTTGGGCATCATGTCCTTAGCGGTCACCTGAAAATGAAAGACTTACAGGAGCAGCTACAAAAACAATAGATTCAATCAAACAAATCATTTGAGGCCCTTATGAATTTCACATAGGTATGATGGAAGCTCTAGCCTGGTGGTCTTACACTACAGACGCTTCCCTGGAAAGCAGGGGCAGTCATCTACAGAACCTCTAATTCAAGAAAAGTAGTCTCTGCTCCAGAAGAGCATACATATCATTAGCCTAGATCTCAAAGCCATCTGCTCAGTCTCCAAACTTTCCTGCCAATGATAGCAGAGTCTTCAGTGTTAGTTCGCAAGGACAATACCACCAGCATGCAATACGTCAATTAACAAAGCAGCAAAAGATCACTGGCGCTGTTGAATGAAGACCAGGAAATCTGGGGCCTGCTAACAACACTTAGGATAATTCTTCAGGCCGAACATGTTACCTGGACTAGAAATCTCATAGCAGACATGCTAAGAAAAACTGGAAACAGCCCCCACAAAGAAGAGTTTGATCAGTCGGCTCAGAGTATGATCTTCTCATTCAGGGGCAAACCGGCTCTGCATCACTTTGCAACAAATGAAACGCGCAAATGCCAATTCTATGCAAATTGGCATCCACATCTAGGATCGTGGGGGGAATGCTTTTCGACAGATGGTCCAGGATCTGTGCCTACCTTTTTCCACCGATATCTATAGTACCAAACATTCTCACCAAGAGGAAAGCAAAGCAGTGTTGTCTCATTCGGATAGCCCCCAGGTGTCCCGAGCAGCACTGGTTCACGGAGCTACTCTTGCTATGAGAATATAACCACGTTCACCTACCAACATTCTGTAAACTTGTCGATGAACTAATGCCAGGTCCTTCATCCTGACCTGACCTGTCTCCTCTTATGTGCACAGCTCCTAAATTCCATGAATTCAAAAATCTCAATATTCCTCAGGACTTGTGTTTTTTTTGTCTCCAAATCAAAGCAGAATCCACGATAAAGACCTGTAAACATTAATGGAACCGTTTCTGCCTATGGTGCCAGAAATCAGACCTACATCCTCTTCTGGCATAATCTGGCAAATAACTACCCCATCTCCTCTCACTAGCTCAAGATATAGATGTTCATCACATTTTCTCTTTCTTCTTTTGCAGAATCAGAAAGTTCTTAAAATAATTATTCAGAGTTTTTTCCTAGAGTAAGGGCTTCTTCCTCGGACTGGCCCCTGAACATAGTTCTATTTCAACTCATGAAGAGTCCATTCGAACCCCATCACAGAGCACACCTCATATTTCTCACATGGAAGGCCATCTTGTTACTAGTGCTCACTCCGACAAGTAGGGTAGAGGAGATACAGGCTTTCTCAACTCAACAACCTTCTTGCGTCTCACAGGCAATTTAGTATTTCTCTGAACCAATCCAAAGACTTATTCCCAAGGTTCCATCAGATTTTGCCCTCAATGAACCTATAATATTTCAGACTTTTCTCCCTAATTCAACATCACCAGCTGGGAGGTCTATACATACACTAAGTATCAAGTGATATCTAAAATTCTACTTTCATCACACTAAAACAACTCATGAGAACTGACCAACAGTTGGACTCAGATGGGCACACTCCAGCCATAATAGAAACCATTGCTCAATGAATTTCAGCTACAGTCCGGTTCTACCACTCAAACATTAGCAAGCCCCTCACTGAGAAAACTAGGACACATTGAACTGGGTCAGCTTCCACCTCAACTACTTTGTCTACGTAAGTACCTTTGGAGAGGATTTGTTGTGCTGCGACTTGGAAAATGAATTATATGCAGCATTAATACGTGGAATGAGCACAGCACAATGATGCAGCGGTAGGACAGGTTTTACTACACCACTTAAATCAGTACGGGGAGCCTCTTTTGGTTCCATGTGTTTATATATTCATTCACATTTTAATGTATGATGTGTATATATGTGTTTATATATTAAACTGCATATGAATGTCATGTATACAATTTCTACCCTCCATCCACTATTTGGACTAATACTATAATATATACAAATACAGTAACTGCTTGCTATTCTGATTCAAGCATGTAAATCTATGAAAGAACCAATACTGAAGAAGAAAATAAGTTACTTACCTGTAATTGCAGTACTCTAGTATTGGTAGCTTTCAAAGATTCACATGCGACTTAACGTCCTCCCCGGAGAGGCTGCCCTTATAGCTCAGGATTATTTATTCCCACTTGTGCTTGAAAATCTGCAGGACTCAGCCTCTAGAGGGTGCTGTTACCCGATTGGTTATAGTTCAAGTTTGGTCTTTTAAAAAAAAAATATATATTAAAAAGGACAAGGATAGACAAAACTGACTTTTTCATTGCCATTATAGCCTGTGAGATATATATATATATATATATATATATATATATATATATATATACTGCTTTATTAAGATTACCAAGGGACTCCCACTTCGATAGGATGGGGAATGGTTCAATCATGTGAATCTATGAAAGATACCAATACTGGAGAACTGCAGTTACAGGTAAGTAACATTTTCAACCTGTTGATGACCTTGCGGACTCTTTAGCCAATTGAGACCAAAACGTCGATAGTACATCCTCTCTGACACCTATTATCGGACTTCAATAATTTTCAACTAAATTACCAGTTTGAATGGACTATGGAAAAAAAAAAGTCTGATGTGTCAGGTGGAAATACCGAACCCCCATTAATCACTAGTACCACAAATTGGATTTTGTGATTTTTGTGGTTTGGTGGTGCTTTAATTTTTTATGACTTTATTTTTTATTTTTTATTTTTATTTTTTTACAGTTTTACATCTTGGATCCTCTTTAAACAAGAATTGTACATGTAGTGAATCCTAGTTTGTTTTAATGTGATAACAGGAGTCACCTAGTGACTTTTATCCTACTTAGCTTGATCTGTCTTAGCCCATTAAATTATTTAATTCATCTAAGATGGCTGCCTTGTTTATAGTGAGGCCACTTGTTATGCTTTGCATTATCAGTGCCACCGCGCTAAGGCGTCAAGATCAGGCGACAAAGACAAACAAAAACAGTAGGTGTTCACACTTAGGGATTTTCCCTCTCTATACTTTCGAGGGATTTGTTTATAATAATTGCCGTCCCAAGCATGTCAGTTATCTATTGTTTGTGAACACACCTACGTCAGGGGTCCTGGTAGATCTGTGTAAATACATCACACTTTAGACAGATAATAAGTGGGATTCCGACCAGAGGGCATCGCCACCATCGCTGATACCTTTGCTGCACGTCTTCTTGACGCTGACCCAGTCTTCGTGTCCCTGCAGAGTCTGAGATAGAGACCTCATTCCAAGGTAACGAGGGTTAGGGGCTCCTCTCATGGACATGGCATTGGCAAATTAGGTTTAACAAACCCAGCTCTCCTTTAGGTAGGAGGTTAGGCCTATCATATTAGGGTATTAGTGCATATCACACCTCTTATGTCTTTTACATGCTATTGCAAGATGGTGGAGTTCTTTGTAATAATGACTCTTGTCTTCACAATTCTGTTTCTTGCACTGTTCATTATCCTAATCATTGCAGCCCATGCAACATATTGCAAATTGCAGTTGTATTAAATAAAAACTGTTGAAACTTTACTGCATCTTTGTCATTGCCTGTGTTTAATCTCCGTTTAACCACGACTCTCCCTGAGATGTCTTGTTCTTGAGTCCATGCGTAAAGGCTGCCACAAATCACCTTTTACTATTGTGTTTTTGGTGAGGTGCTGCTAGTGAGCCGGTAAGGTTTGGACGACAGTTGTGACTAGTTGTAGGATAAGCATAGTCACCTACAAACAAAAGTACTGTCATCCTTAAACCAGCAGTCTTGCCCAGAGCAAGAGTCCAAACTATGACATGGCGCCACCAACGATGGTGTTTAGGCACTAATTTACGGATACCCCGACTATCACTGTTTCACAGACAACAGGTACCCTAAGTACAATTATACGGAGACGTCCGTGGTCTTTGGGAAATTCCTCCTGATTAAGCTGTAGGTTGTTCAAGCTCGAATTCATAAAAGGACTTTGCTCCTCATTTTGGTGTTCCGTTTTTCTAAACAAGTATGGCTAATGCCATTGACATTCCTGAAAATGCTAGATGAGCAAAAACACAAAACTTATTAGCGCATGGCCTTACAGATGAGGGTGGGGATGTTACTCTTATAACAGAAGCTAATGAAGCATAACAAACAGAAACATTTTATTGTTTGGTCACCTTTCCCGAGGTGGACCAAAGAACACATACATTCCACACATACAAAATTGCAAACGTACCTCAACGATACCGAGCATACCACTATCAAGAAATATCGCTCACATACCAAGAGCATCAGAACTGGTTTGAAGGCGCCCTACCACACATATTACAAAGAGTGAGGCTAGGTCACTTAAGTAACGATGGACCAACGTGGCCTATGTTTGCCACATACACACCTCACCCAGGCATACAAAATATGCCAATAGCAGACCTGCGAGATTTATATAATGAATTAGTGACATTATATAGACGATTAGTTCAGTTCGTAATGCGAACTTTGAACACCACACCAGCGGGTCCAGCACCGCCAGCACCTGGTGGTTACCAATTCGCTACTTGGATTAATCCACAAACAGTGCATACTATCATGGGTAAAGTACCCACAGAACGGGAAAAAATACCGTTCTGGATTGCCCAGATAACTAATCAGTTGGAAGCTGTGTTTCCCTATACGGGCCACAGGAAAAACATTGACTGCTCACAATGTGCTTGCCCTTTGGGAAGGTTCCCTCAGTGGATGACTGCGCCACATGGGGTACAGTCTTCGCTGCTATTTACACTACCACACATGGTACCCCGACACTTGCTAATTTACCGGAGGTGTTAAAACAAATACAGAATGAGGACGGGGCTGCACCAGCCTTGGATATGGGGATGAAATTAATGCGTGACATTGACACGGTTTCCTCAATAATACTGAGTAATATTAAAGGGGAAGCGGTAGCACTGGCAATACGCCAGCGTCTCCAGGAAACTCCACACCTGGAACAGCTACCAAAAATAATTTTCGAAACCTATACCAGTATAGGGTGGGATAGTTTGGGAGCCAAACCAAAGAAATTGGAGTTACAAGGTACCGCCTTTAAGGAGGGTACAAAGCAGGCACAAGAGGGCTCTAAAAAGCGCTGGGAAAAACAAAAAGAATTTAAAGATAGAAGAAATAAGAGAGCTGATTGTCCACACCCGGAGAACTCCGAAAGGAGATACAATCTCAGAAATATGGAGAATATTAAAACTCCATTCAGATATACTGATTCACGTCCCTCTCGTTCCTTTCAGGACGCACCGGATAGATGTAGCGAGAGAGGGGGCCGTCCTGAATACGTGAAACAAAAGAAAGACTCGCCGCAGTCTACCATTAAAAAAGAAGAAGACTCCTCAGCAAAAGCCACAGTTTAAAAAGAAAAAGGTGGCAGCACTGACAACTAAAAATGCCAGTACACTTGAGAACACTGTTGAGGAACAAGACGTGGGCAGTGACTCTATTAGACAGCGCAGCAGAGGTCACGATATGTCACCAGAGTCTGAAAGATCATCTGGATGCAACAGCAACTAGCGATTTCATTGCAGTTGAAACTGCGGACGGCCGTGTTCTCCTATCTGACAGGGTTTATGATTTAAACATTCAAATAGTTGGAGAAGTGGAGCGCACCATTGGTGTGATATTTTGGGATGAACTTACTAGTGATATCCTATTGGCTGAAAGAGACTGGCCACCTGAACACGTCCGTAAGCTCCCGCATGGGGAAGATGTCAGTTTGCCTTCTATCTCTCATCTTGTTCCGGAAGCAGAAAAAGAAGCCTATGCTGCTGATTGGGCTTTAGCGCAGGCACCTGCGTTATACCGCAGTCATGCAGGTTGGGACAAGGGGTCTCTTTGTCTTGTTATTCCCATTAGGTCCACACCCCAACCACAGCCACAATATCCTGTTAAACATGAAGCAAAAGCTCCGGTGAGGGAGATCCCCACCCAGCTAGAATACCAGGGAGTAATTGAGCCCTGTATATCTGCAATGAATAACCCGTTATTCCCTGTTGCAAAGCCAGACCATTCCTACAGAATAGTCATTGTTTATAGACATTTAAATAGTAATACACGCACATGCTATACAAAACTCTCATGGCACGGCACTAATAAACAATATAGTGCACAAAAAATATAAAACAACATATCTAATGGCTTTTTCTGCCAGAACTTAGCACATGAAAGTCAGGACCTGAGTGCGTTCTCATTTGGCTCTCAGAAACGCTTTTGTCATTTACCTCAAGGATATAAGAACAGCCCAGGGCTATTTTCAGCCCGTGTAACATCAATATTACATGATATTGATTCTGCGGCGTTATCCTACGCGAATGACATATATCTCACAGACAACGACCTCGACTTTCATCTTGTAAGGGTCGATCGGATCATTTTGGGATTTGCAGACCTCGGTTTACAAATTAAACTTTAAGAAAAGTAAGATTGCCTTCCTCAGTGTATTGTTCCTAGAATATGAGCTATCAAACAAGGGGAAGAGCCTGGCCTTTCTAAGGAAATGTGCAGAATTGCACCCTCCTAACATGCTTAAAAAACTACAGTCACTACTGGGTTTCTTTAACTTTGGCAGAACAAACATTCCAGACTATGCACAACGTAACAAGCCACTTTATGACTTGTTTCAGACCAATTTTTCTAGCAGACACTGTACAGTTGAACACACATGCATCCTTAGGGAAATGCAACAGGACATTCTAGAAGCTAAACACTTACACACACGTGACAATAAAACAAATTTGGTCATCAGAATAATTGCTGGTGCCATTGGATTTACTTATACTTTACTACACGGTACCTATCGCATATAAATCACATTTATACTCTAATGCAGAACAGCATTTTGCTCCTACAGAAAAGATTCTGATGGCAGTTCAGATGGCCATCATAAAAGAGAGACCACTTGCCCAAGGGAAACGTATCATTGTGGTTTCCCCGGTGCCGGCCTTAGAGGCCGTCACCAAAGCAAGCGTTCCTAACGCTAAAGCATTACATCCACGTACATTGGATACAATAGGCAACGTCTCTGACCGCCACTGATGTTGATTACATTTTTGATCCAAAACTTCAGACACAAGAGTTTCTCCAGTACGAACAAGAGTACCCCGCTCCCCTAAATATCTAGACAGATACCATACTGTCATATACACTGATGGTTCAGGACAACCGGCTGTAGGTACTAAACATCAATACTCAGCCACTTGCGAAGCTGTGAGGGGAGTGATGGATGATGGAGTTTTCCACCCTCACAATACCTACATGCAGACCCTAGGGGACAGCACAGCTCAGTTGGCTGAACTTAAAGGTCTTATACTAGCGCTAGAACACACAGATCCAGGAAGCCTGACTTTAATAGCCTGTGACTCATACTACTGCGTTCAGTCATACAATGATTAAGATAATCATTGGAAGCTGAATGGGTTCTAAGGAGGACACCTCAGTTTCAAATTCAGAAGAAGTTTTATCTGCCTCCAAATCCAGCTGCTCATTACTTGACCAACTTGAATGATCTGATAGTGAGAAAAACGTATCTCCTTGTATTGTCTCATTGTCACGTAATATCACCGGCCTCTGCTCCACCTGTGATAATATCATAGTGCTTTGCGCGCTCTCCCTCTGCTCCGTCTGACTCCCAGTAACTTGTTTTTGTAAAGTTGCCACATCTACAACATCACTCTGCCTCTCCCCACCTTCATGCGGGGGGGCCCATCTATAGCCGCCATCTCCTCGGTTACTGGGGGATCGACCTCCTCCACGGCGGTGGGGGGGGTTATCTGCACCCCCCACCAGTATGTCCTTCCCTTTCATAAAATATCTGTCCAGTGAGGCACTCTTATTTTTGGAAACCACCTTCTCACCTAAGCCTTGTTTTATATCCATAGCCCCCCCCTGCCGAGCTGACAAACTAACTCTTACCGGCTTGCCTCGTCCAGACAGAGTCACATTTTTCACTCCCTTAGGTGGCATTTTTACTTTTTTTTTGCTTTCTGATGCAAAATACGTTATTATAATATATGCCCAGTGTCAACCACTTGTAATAGAGTAAAGAGACTCTGACCATTTTTTGAGTCCACGTCGACAATTGCCCCCAATTGGCACCCGGGAGCACAGACCTGTAGTTGTCTTCAGGTTAAGAACAGGAGCAAACCAGACCGCATCCCGGGGAGGCACTATGCAATCCTTTTAGCCTCTGTTAGCAAATCCACGTAGTTTTGCTTCCACCAAAAAAAAAAAAAAAAACACAAACCAGGAGCCAAGTGACCTAGAGCACTCCTCACTTGAAGAGCTTGCAGTCTTTTCAAGAACGACACTATCTGCAATATTTCCGTTGTGCCGCCTTTCCTGCCAGCTAAAGGATAATCACCCCAAAAAAAGGCGAAGTAAAGTAAATAAACACAATGCCGCTACATTGTATCCTGTGAGCGCGGCTGCTGAAGGAGGCTCTGACCCACGGGAGCACTGCCGCAGCACTGGGAGGTTTCCCGATCGAAGCCGACGCTTCGCGGCTGCGTTACGCGGCCGCCATCTTGCTCTCCTTCCGTTCCATGAATTACATGAGTGTAGCAGGAATGCTACCGTCAGGAAAAAACAGAGGAAGAGAAGCGAGCAAGTAGGACCTAATAAGCCCTCCATTAACCCATTGGACACTAAGGGTCTTCAGGGGCTTCAGTGGGAGTATTCCAAGGATGATTTAACTCTATACGACAATGGTGAAAAACAGCCCAATCCTGTGTCACTGGAAACCATATATCAAAGCATTATGGAACACCGAGAGGAATCCAAATTAGAGAGCCGTAGGACTCAAATGGCTTGCCGTAAGATGCAGATCCAAATTCGTTGAGTAGCCAAGACATGTTTGGAGTTTACTACACGGATGGAAGAAGCGGAGACCCGGATCTCGCGTTTGGAGGATGAGGCTGGAGCTCACCAGTCGTCTCGAGAAGTGATGGAGAAACAACTTGAGGACACTCAGTGGAAATTGACAGATTTAGAGGACAGAATGAGGAGGAATAATCTGCGTGTCCTGGGTGTACCAGAAGGACTTGAAGGATCAGACACACATAGCTTTATGGTTGCACTTTTTAAGGAAGCTTTTCCGGACTTACAACAGTGGGATTGGGACAAAGAGGTTCAAAGAGCCCATCGATTTCCTTTTAGCAAAAGAGGATCAAACTCAGAAGGAGGAAGTGGTAGACCTAGAGTAATATTAATCTCTTTGCTTAACTATCAGGCAAGACAGGCCATATACGACCGAGCTCGACCCAACGCTAGAAGTAAGGCTAAGGGATGTGAGTTTTTTGTGAGACCAGACTATTGCCATAGTACTGTTGATAAAAGGTGGAGGCTCCGTCAGTTAATTCAGCCACTTCAAAGTAAGGGGGCACAGGTTTTTTTATTAAGTCCTTCTAAATTGAAAGTAGTAATGGATAACAGGACCCACTACTTCACGTCAGAGGAGAAAGCAAGGGCTTTTTTGGGTGGACTTAACGGTCTAGCTTCCTAAAATAGATTTCCTGGATTAAGACACAGGGTGGGGGCAAAGTGGAGAGGGTTAGGAGTTAAGCCCTGAGAAGTCGAGCTGGGGGTAAGAAGAAACCTCTTAGGATTAATCCCCCCTTTAGAAAACTTTAGATAAAAATCTTGTTGTTTTGGATAAAATAGGGTTTAGATAGAAAGAGATAGAGGCAAAGAAAGGGAGAAAAGGCAAAAGAGAAAAGAAAAATAAAATCATGCACTGGGTGGGGACGGTCGGAGTGGAAGCTTTACCATCATCAGGGACAGTGAGATCCCATACTCTCCATAAACTGGGTGTAAGGGTAGGGGTAAGGGGAGGGTGCAGGTGGGTGGGGGGGGTGGTTGGTAACAGGGCGGGGGTGCAAGGGGCGGGAGGATTGGAGAGGGGTGGTGGGATGTGGGGGGGCACTAATATAGGGAGAAATGTTCAGAATAATTTAATGAAGACATATCAAAAGAAGATTAAGTATAGGACTCAATATCAACAAGTTGGTTTCTTTAAGGGAGAAAGTAATGACGTGAGACTGGTACATCAAACTGAGCGATATGGCAAATAGATTAAGGAATTGTACATTGAATATATGCAGTCTTAATAGCCCTCAGAAAAGGAAAAGAGTGGCAGCTGGTCTTAAACTAATCAAATCAGATTTATACTGCTTGCAGGAAACACACATTGCATGGAGTAAGCGAGAACTCATGCGAGAGCTTGGATTGACGCCTCTTGTTTGTACCAGACAGGAGGTATCGACACGTGGGGTGACGATACTTGCCAGAAATAATAATGTACATGCTTTTAGATCCCGAGCAAGTAATGATGGACGGTGGGCTGTCATAGAATTATCTGTGAATACATTCAAATTTACCCTCTGCACTATATATGGATCAGTCTTTGATGAGGCTGAGCCTCTGGATACGCTGAACATTGAACTAGTCGGATGGCCCTTACCAATAATTATTTGTGGCGATTTAAATATTCATTTAGAGGTAGGTAGCAGTAGTATGGGCACTCAGAGTTTATATCAGGGACGAAAGCCCAAAGTATGGAAAGCTCTAAGGAGGTTAGTGAGGGAACATGGGTTGAGGGATGTCTGGGAAAATATTAAAACTTTAGATCCAGGGCATACCTATTATTCGTTCCCACATGCCAAATTAGTAAGGTTGGATTACTTTTTTATATCACAAAATTTAATTCATGGGGCTGAAATAGAATGTAAACCCAGATTCTTATCAGATCATAATCCGTTAGTATTGTCTATAATAATAAAGGGACCATCTAATCCGCGTCGTGTATGGACATTTGATAGGAAATTGTTGGTTGACCCAGGATATATATCCCATATGAAAGAGTGGATTCACCACTTTTTTTATATTAATAGGAATACGGCAGATCCGGGGATGGTATGGGACTCATTTAAAGCTGCGGTGAGAGGTGAAACTCTTAGCTATAGTTTGGGAATACAGAAAATCAGGGGGAAGGAAATTGTAGAACTTCAAGAAAGATTAATAATAAAAGAGAGGGAATTAGCTAGTAAAATCGCTAGTAGAGAAGACATTATTCTCACTCAGACCCAGATGGCGATTCTTAAGGCTAAAATAAATGCTCACTTGAATAAAACAGTGGCAGCCGCCTATCAAAGTCACCGATTGGAGTGCTATGAATATGGTGAATCCACAGGAAAAGTCCTAGCTAGACGGGTCAGACAGAAGGCGGTCAAACAGAGTGTTTTGATTATAATCGATGGCAATGGGCGGAAACATACAGAGTTAGAAGGAATTCTAGAGGTTTTTAAGGGTTACTATCAGGATCTGTATAGTGAAGATATAGTGTATTCTGAACAGCTACAAAAAGAGGTTCGTGAATTTCTGGGGGAATTAAAAAGTACAAGGCTCTCTTCTGAGGAACAAGTTACATTAGATGCACCAATTCATATTGATGAGATAATTGGGGCAGTGAGTTCCCTGGCAACAGGGAAAGCTGCTGGGCCAGATGCAATACCACTTGAATTCTACAAGACTTTCTTGACAGACATTAAAAAGGATATGCATAGTATTTTTTGTATAGCGCAGGTCAAGCGCCTTTATCATGGGAATGTGCAAGTATTATAATGTTAAAAAAAAAGGATAAACCGATAGAGCTCCCCAGTTCATATAGACCTATATCCTTGTTAAACGTAGATGGAAAGATTTATGCAAAGATTCTGGCCAGTAGATTAGCGAATGTGATAGTCAGGTTGGTTAAAAAACAACAACATGGGTTTATTCCGGGTAGAGAGACAATAGATCATATAAGAAGAATAATATCCATGTTTGATCTTGCAGAACTATATCAAACAAATTTAGGATTATTACTTTTGGATGCCGAGAAGGCATTTGATTGTGTATTGTGGAAGTTTCTATGGGAAATCATGCGCTGGAAAGGTATAGGGAGTGGATATATTACAGCTATAAAAGCTTTATATGTAGCCCCAAAAGCTAGAATATGCATTGCTGGTTTTGAATCAGATACTATCTCAATCTCTAGGGGGACTACACAAGGGTGTCCATGTTCCCCCTTGCTCTTTGCTCTATATATTGATTCTTTCTTGCTGAGATTAGAAGAATACAAAAATATTAAACCTCTATTATATCAAGGAGAAACATATAAGGTGTTTGCATATGCTGATGATGTAGCTATAGTGACAAGCAATACGGAGGAAGCTATTAAGGCAATAGAAACAGAGGCAAGAGAGTTTGGAAGATACTCCGGATATAAGCTGAACTCAGATAAAACACAGATAGTATGTTCTGAGCACGTTTCATTAGTAGATAAACGGCTGGTATCTGAAGCGGTGTATCTGGGGGTGAAGATTACATCAGTGGTTAATCGGGTGGTGGAAATCAACTTTATCCCACTATTAAATAGAATAAAGAGGGATTTAGACCGAATGCATAATTTGCAACTATCACCTATCACTAGAGGGTCGCTGCAACGTATTGAAAATGATGGTTCTGCCAAAAATCCTATATTTATTTCGGGCCATTCCCCTTGAGGTTGATAAAAAATGGCTTAAAAGATTGGAAAAGATGGGGAATAATTTTTTATGGGGATATGCTAAAACGAGAAGGGCAATGAAGTATATGACACTTCCCAAAGATCAAGGCGGGTGGTCAGTCCCTAATTTTACACTGTATTACTACGCCTGCTGTCTTCAACATATGGATGAACTTATAAGGGGAAGTTTTAAGGGTAATGAAGAAGTAAAACCAACCCCTATTTATACTATGATGGCGGGTGGGGAGGCAAGTGGTTGGTTATCAAGATTTGAGGAACCAAGTTACTTCAAAAAAGTAAGATCTAAGCCTTTTTTGTCTGCCTTCAAGGTTTGGGCTCAGATAAAACGGAATATGGGACTGGGAAAGATTACGGCTTATACACCAATGAAATTTTCAGCTATCTCAAATCACATCTTTAGGGATCCTATACTAGATTTTTGGCGTTCTAGGGGAATAAATAAAATCGGAGACTTGTATTGTAAATCCGGTTGTAAATTATTTATGGAATAGCAGTCCCAATTTGGCTTACCTAAGACCCATTTTTTTTAACAGTCTCAGAAGTACGCCAGGGTACAGTTGTCGGAGATCCCGGTAGTTGAGGCTGTTATAAATGGGGCAAAGATTGGCAAGTTATATAAACTACTAACAGAGTTACAAGTAGATGATATGGTACAACAAAATGAGCGATGGATTGCACGACTTGGGGTGGCTGGAGAGTGGGTGGACCAATCCTTAGCCATGGCCGATACAACATTTCTTTCAGCTAATTTGAAAACCCAGCATTACAAAACACTAATGGATTTATATTATACTCCAGCAAAGCTGAAAGAGTGGGGGATATCCTCTGGAAGCTGCAATCGATGTGGGGGAGTTGAAGCTGAGATAACGCATATGTTTTTTGCATGCCCAATGTTGCAGGGAATATTAAACGAGATAGAGGTATTCCTTAAGAAGATCACAGATTGCAATATTCGGATTACTGTTATGCTGGTAGTATTGGGAGTCGTGGACTCACCCGAAAGTATGGAACCTGCACTGTATAAAATAAGGCGATTCTTATTTTTGTCAATGGCAATATATCGCCTATGTATTGCTACAGATTGGCTCAAAAAAGAACCTCCCACGTTTGAGGGTTGGCGCTCTAGGTTACTTGCCATCTATAATACTGAATTAAGTCTTTATAAGTTAAAGGGTCATAAGAAGAGATATAGAGGAGAA
Source organism: Pleurodeles waltl (assembly GCF_031143425.1). Taxonomy (NCBI): domain Eukaryota; kingdom Metazoa; phylum Chordata; class Amphibia; order Caudata; family Salamandridae; genus Pleurodeles; species Pleurodeles waltl. The sequence continues at coordinate 608,253,892 of NC_090443.1, read as the reverse complement.
CGAATGTGGGCACCACTGACTAGATGGTTGGAATATCAAGACACAGTTTAAAAAAAAAAATGTGTTAATAGTTTTGATATGTGATATATACAATTGTTTTATTGTTTAAGGTCTTCTTTCTCCCGTTGTTTCGTTGTTTTTTTGTTTTTTTTCTTGTTCTGTTTCTCTGCACGGATATATTATGTCTTCTTCTCTTGTTTATTTCTTGTGTAACCCCCTCCCTCCGACATATTAAAATAAAAAAATAAAAGAATGAAGAGAAACTGTTCCAATGAAAAAGACCTTCTGTTAAAATGTGATGAAACATGTGAAAGATTTAAGGCTCGAAGCTATAATGAAAAGACCTTAAAGAAAAATTTAAATGTAATTTGATCTAAAAAACTAGATGAATTTTTGTTTAATAAAAGAGAAAGAAACTCAAATGAGACAATAAGGATGATCATGCAATACACTAAAGAAAGTACTTTTATAAAGAATATCTTGTGCAAACACTGGCAGGTAATCAGTAGGGACTCAGACTTAGGACCCTTAGTTGGCTCTAAGCCGCTGTTCTCACACAAGAAGGCACCTAGTATCAAAGATATGATAGTAAAAAGTCATTTTGTCTTAGAGAAAGATCGTAACTAGCTAGAGGTAGAGCAAAAGGGCTTCTTCAAATGTAACCGCTGTAAGTTGTGTAAAATAGGGCAATCATTGAAAAAGGTTACATTTTCAAATGGACAAGATTTGGTCATCAAGCACAAGATCACATGTGATACGAAATTTGTAATCATATTATAGAATGTCATTGTGGCCTTAAATATATTGGCAGCACAATTTGTGCATTAAAGAAAAGAATCCTAGAACACATCAGAGCTATCACTCACAAGGATTTTACATATGCAACAGCCAAACACTTACAGACACATTTGCAAAATGATTGGAGAACTCTAAGATATTATGGTATTGATCACATCCCAGAACATGAAAGAGAAGGTGATAGAGTCAAAAAATAAAGGCGACTAGAATCTAGATTTATTATACAGATGAAAGTGAGGGTCCCTTTTGGGATGAATAATGATGAGGAACTCTATGTTCACTTGTAGGTTTAGTACTTCTATTCTCAAATGTTTAATATTTATTTTTGTGTCACTGAATTAAAATCAATATGATAAGCAAAGCAATTTTTCTGACCACTTCTGTGGAAAAGTGTTATAAACATTTATTAATTATGTTGGAAACTGCTGTGGTCCTATGATACATAATATATAAAAAAGAGACTGTTAAAAAAATAAAAAAAAATAAAGAAGCTGAACGGGTTTAGAGATTCTAAAGGGAACACCATTAAACACAAGGCATTGTGGGGAGGGTGGCTGATCTTAAGGATAAGCTACAGTGTGTCCATGTAGTACATACATTGGACCACCAACGTGTAGGAATACACGTTACCGGCAACACATTGGCTGATGAAGTGGCCAAAGCAGCAGTAGCTATGGCTTCTGTAGCTGCAGTGAATCATTCACAAACGAGATTGGATAATGAAATTCTAACTGCCGTGAAAGCTTCGGCTGCAGGCAAGCCCCTTCCACAGGGATACCCTACAAGCTATTCTAACCATGTCAGTGCACAGAATGTTGCCTACGCAACAATTTCTGGGGTTGGAGATTGAGTGATCCCCAACGAAGACCAGAGATTAGATCTAGTAAAAGCAGCGCATGAGGGTGTCGCTTCTGCATATGCTGGTATATCGGCCACAATAACACTTCTACAGAAACGCTTCTGGTGGCCTGGTCTATGCAGACAGACGAAGAAATATGTCCTTTGCTGTGACATCTGCCAGCAGATAAAGGGTTCTAATATCAAACGCCCACAGCAGACATCCCTCTTAGTGTTCAGCAGGCCACTACAATGTGTGTACCTGGACCATTGCAGTCCACACCAACCAGATGGTGCATACAAATACATCTTAGTCACTGTAGATTCTTGTTCTAGATTCCGGTGGGTATGGTCGCAGCGGTCAGCTGATGCTAAAAATGTTATAAAAGACTTGCTGATCTTTATCGGTACATATGCGGTTGCAGCATTCCACTCGGCCAGGGCCCTGTATTTTCCTTTAAGGCATTCAGGGACACCATTGGGACGATGGGTGTTGAACTCCATTACTCCTCACCATACCATACAGAGGGAAATTCAGTCATGGAGAGGCGGAATCGTGATCTAAAGCAGTCCTTAACAGCTCGAGTATTAGGTTCAGGCCGCAGTTGGTTACATCACCTATATGGGGTCCGGAGAGCACTGAATAATCTGCCAAGACAGTCCTTGGGGGGACGCACTCCTTCGGAGGTTCTCTTTGGGATACCTATGTATGTCCCAGATCTTGATGCCTCTGGTTTGGTGGCAGCAGAAACACCATTTGACATAAATGAACATCTCACTGTCTTACAGGAGCTTCAGCAATTTCGTGATGATAAATCATCTACCAGTGCTGCCACTTTAGGAATAAGGGATTTAGTAAAAACTTCGACTGGCTGGATTCCTAAAGTTGGGGATCTGGCTCGTGAGAAGATCACTGTGAAGAAGGAATTCGGTCCATCATACAGAGCACCTGTCCCGGTCTTGGGAATTCAAGGTACCAGGACTGTCATCTTGCCACCACTGTCTGGAGCTCGAAAAAACAGATTAATTTCCACTGATGACATCAAATTACACCATGTGGCTGATCCTTCACAGTAGACCAAGAGGTCCCTTGGGTGGTTCCCGATCCCCTCTCACTACCCAACAGGACATACATCTACATAGTAGGATGAACAACACTACTACGGACTATGCAACAATGTCCAACGCTGTTCCAGACACCTCCTCGACCGTGGGAAGGGCGGAAAATGAACTTTTGATAGTTCCAGTCACCACTTCAATGACAACTGCTGTCCAAGATTTGGCTGTTTTTTAAACAAACACTTCACAGACTGATGACACTGTCTACCAAGAGCCTCCACGTGATGTGGACCGAAGTACAATTAATGCACCACCTCCCATGTTTGCAGAGACTGCCTCTGGCTATTTCGTAGACATTGATGACTTTTCTTCAGACTCATCCACTACTGTGATTGACAATGTTTCAACAAAAAGTAAGCTGTATCCGTGGCTTAAAAAAAACTATTTGATATACCTGTGGAACTATTTATGGTTCTGTCTGACATTCTCAGCATTATTTTTATGGATTGGTTTTGTGACTGTTTTCTTCTTGCTCATAAATGGTCACTATATTCCTGATCGATCCTTTGTTGAGCCTGTTGACGAAGTCTTAACTCCATATCATTCCTCACATAAGGTCATAAAAGACTTGTCCCTTGTAAATATTACAGCAATACCGATTTCTGATGGGATTGTTTGGGACAAAGTTGATATATATATACAGGCCTACAGAGATTATTCAAATACCATACGTGTTCAAAATATCTGTGACAGATGTAATTACAACTGATGTTGTCTCTGATGATTGGGATGTCCAAACAGTTGATTCCGTGCTAACTGAAATGAAGGACTATTCCACTTTTGAAAGTGATGATGTACATGAACATACAATGAATTATGGGGAAATGTTCTGTTCTAACATTTGGGGACATTACTACCTACACTGTGCCACTAGACACAGACCAGTATTAAACTACACACAGTGGGAACACTGTTCAACACCACCAGTGGGGAGCCCAAAATACTATATTGATAAATTTACATATTTTTCTAGGCATGACACAAGAACGCAGAGTCGTATTATTTCAAATTACCTCCAGCACAAATTAGGAAAATTTTGCTAACTGACACAAAAACGATTTATTCAGATCCCTTTGTTTCCCGGCTCACAGTTGAAGGTTACGAATACTGGAAGAGCACAAATGACTTGAAGTGTATGGGGAACACAAGATTGGCAGATACAGATTAGGGAAGCTGTATTTCGAGCATGCCTGATTCCTTTGCAAATGATTTTCTTAAATGACACAATTCAGCAGACATTCTGTCTGGGGTTAGCAAAAATTAAAGACATGAATACACCCAGTATCCCCACTCCGGCAAGGTTTAAGGATTGGCAATATTTCCTTAACATCACTGGGGAAAGACTAGATGCACTGGTTAGGGCTGGTACCTATAATTCTTCACTTTCCAGTCCCGGCAGGTGGTTAATATGGCCAACTGACACTAATGAGTGGCAAGTGCGTTTTTTTAACTCTTCAGGTTTTTTTTTCAATTAACAGGCCACACCATCACTTTGTATCGGGTCAACATACAGGTATAATTACAACATACAGTGTGGTTAAACTGTGCCAACAATTGGTACAGACTAACACGTTATCTGCAGTTAAGAGACATCTGAACACTCTGAAGATGTAGACTTGCAGGATTTTCTGCTGGGTCCTAGAAAACAGCGCTAGAAAAGGTTCTTATATGCTATGTATAATGAAATCTGGAAACTTTCACAGATTGAGGCTGCTGCACGTTTAAGGCAATTGCATAAGGAAAACTTAGAGAAGCCTTTAGCAGTTGTCGACAACGGCATGAATACTCTGTCCAACAGGATACATTCACTATCAAATATAGTGTTGTCTGCTATTGATATCACTCAGACAGACTTGTCCCGGTTATATCATGGACAGACACAGCTACGTTCCATCATGCAGCTGGGTTGGACATTGCAGACACTGAAAAATGCCCGCATTCCATGGAAATATATTAACGGGAGTGAATTATTCACTGCTTTTAATTTTTCTGGGGAACAACTGACAATGGCTAAGAGAGAAGCTAGTTTTACCATGCTTCACGTAGAAAAGCTAAAAAAGTTGCCCTTCATGGTAGCAGAGTCCTTCGACTATTTGGCTCTTACATGGCATAATTAATTTACCCATTTCGACCTTTCGTTTCTCAAGCTGCTTGAAACATCTTGCAGTGGGAAGGTATGAGCAACTAGGCGATAGCTATATTAAGGAAGAGTGGGAGCTGCCCTTTGATAATAAATGTCTGAACGGCGAAACAGAGGTCTTTCTTGGTGGAAGTGAATGTGAGGCTACTGTTAGTCATTCGATAATATGTAAGCAGGTGTCCATTCACGGCCTTTGCAATGCAGGGGTCGCAAACTTGGCCTGTTTTCCGAAGGGTACTACCGTTCCTTTGATTCGACCGGTATTTCATGTACTTTCCAATGGACGTTATGTGGTATTGAACGATCAAAGTTGTTGCGGCATGCGACCAGGAATTGCCTACGCAATCTCGGTCTCGAAGGTAGTTACGTGTTGCGGACATGTTTTATTCCTCCCACAGGAGAGATAAAAGTATCTGACATGTGGCCCCACATAGATACTATTAATGTGAACTATGACGAGCTGAGCAGGCTAAAGGTGCTATTGTTTCAAAAACAGGTCGCCTTGACATCCTCCAGAGAGATGTATGTTCTCCAGATTGCGAGATCATCAGCGAGATACAATCCCTATTAAATACCAACTTCCCAAAGCACTTTGGAGAACTGGTATCCAGAATATTCAATGCTTCAAGCACTACTGAGATTGTTCACTTCTTTAAGGCTGTTGGGTCTGGTTTCGTGTCCATCTTCCAGACTGTCTTCGGAGTCATCCCGTCAGTCATCCATTCGCTCTTTTCAAGTGTGTTTGGTGGCTTTCCGATTATTTTGGCTTTGATTGGCGGACTACTACTGCTATTTCTTCTGATTTGCAGCAGTTGTTTCTTTCCAGCTACACAGAGCAATAGAGCCCCTCCCACCAACTGCGCTGTGCCGTGAGCGCATAGTTCGGATCTTCGGTGCACCCTTGCTGGTAGAATTGGAGCATGATTGGTTGTTGTCATTTCGGCCCCTTCTCTGGTGCATACAACCAGTTTTCCGCTGCGTGTGGTGCCTCTTTGAATATCTGCCTATGGTCTGTCTTGCTGTTGCACCAACATCTCCTGTGGACCACGAACTGCTAATGTCCCCGATGAGGGTTTATACACGGTCATGCCCCTTGAGACTGAGGTTGCTCCGCGAGGCCACCTATGAGCATTCCGTTTTAAGGTCTACCATGGACGACGGCACTGCAACGGATGACTTTACACTAGAGACTACTGCTCTGTGGATCCGTTTGTCCACCCAGCACTCGACTTAACATCAGATGATGTGGACTCATTTTTTAGATCCTTGGTTGGTGACTTCAATGACACTCTTCGAGATCGCGCATACAGCAAATAATTTAATGAATTGGCTTGCCATCTCCCGATTAAAATTATGCATTTAAATTGACTTTGCTTGTCATGGTTAACATTAACATCTCTGTATGCATTTTAGCTGAACTGTTTTTATTCCCTTTTTAACACATTTTAAAGAGTTGTTTAGCTAGTTTTTATGCTTTTAGCTTTTTAGTTCAGAGCAATTTTAGCGTCTGGGTTCCTGTACCTTCGTCATACCTGTTACGGCAATGGGGAGGGGTGTAGTGAATCCTAGTTTGTTTTAATGGGATAACAGGAGTTAGCTTAGCCTCTGGCTTGCAGACTTGTCCCCCCATCACCTAGTGACTTTTAACCTACTTAGCTTGCTCTGTCTTAGCCCATTTAATTATTTAATTCATCTAAGATGGCTGCCTTGTTTATAGTTAGGCCACTTGTTATCCTTTGCATTATCAGTGCCACCGCACTAAGGCATCAAGATCAAGCGACAAAGACAAACAAACAGTAGGTGTTCACATGTAGGGATTTTCCCTCTCTATACTTTCAAGGGATTTGTTTGTAATAATTGCCGCCCCAAGCATGTCTGTTATCTATTGTTTGGGAACACACCTACGTCAGGGGGTCCGGTAGATCTGTATAAATACATTACACTTTAGACAGATGATAAGAGGGATTCCGACCAGAGGGCATTGCCACCATCGTTGATACTGATGCTGCACGTAGTCTTGACGCTGACCCAGTCTTCGTGTCCCTGCGCAGTCTGAGATAGAGACCTCATACCAAGGTAATGAGGGTTGGGGGCTCCTCTCATGGACATGGCATTGGCAGATTAGGTTGTACAAACCCAGCTCTCCTTTAGGTAGGAGGTTAGGCCAATCATATTATGGTATTAGGGCATACCACACCTCTAATGTCTTTTACATGCTATCGCAAGATGGTGGGGGTCTTTGTAATAATGACTCTCGTCTTCACAATTCTGTTTCTTGCACTGTTCATTATCCTAATCATTGCAGCCCATGCAACATATCGCAAATTGCACTTGTGTTAAATAAAAACTATTGAAACGTTACTGCATCTTTGTCATTGCCTGTGTTTGAATGAGACATAGTGAATCTGTGAGAAAGGGGTAATCTCCGTTTAACCACGACACTCCCTGAGATGTCTTGTTCTTGAGTCCATGCGTAAAGGCTGCCACAAAACACCTTTTACTATTGTGTTTTTGGTGAGGTGCTGCTAGTGAGCCGGTAAGGTTGGGACGACAGTTGCGACTTGTTGTAGGATAGGAATAGTCACCTACAAACAAAAGTACTGTCATCCTTGAACCAGCAGTCTTGCCCAGAGCAAGAGTCCAAACTACATTCATTTTAACTATCAATATTAAATGCTGAATGAGTGTATATATATGTATTTATATATATTTTGTTTCCAATTATAAAAAAAACAAAGGTTAATGTTTGGTTAAAGTTAGGAAAACTTATTTTCCTATACAAAGTTTAAACTACACAAACTTTAAAAATTCTAAAGTTAGAGTTACAACGGTCATTTACAATCTTTCCCCACCCTTCAAATTATTATAAGTAGCAGACCTCCTTATACACACTTTTCAGCTCACTAGCCAGACAACATTAACTATAACTTGCCATTCTATCATTACAAGTGGTATAGCATAGTCGAGTAAAGTGTCATAATTTGGAGTACTGTGTTGTATAGTAGAATGTAGTGTCATACAATATTGGTAAGTGATGTAAACTAGAGTGGCATACACTCTAGTTGATTTTGTAGAGTGGTGTACTGTATCGTGTTGAGGAGTATTGACATACTGTGTTAGAGTACTATGGCACTGAGTGTTGTGGAGTAAAGTTGGGTGCAGTGACATACAAAGAGTTGCTTACAGTTTTGTATAGCAGACTAGAATATCATTGGGTAGAGTGCCATCCAGAGTCATGGTGACGGGGTATAGACAGGAGTAACGTGTTAGAGTGGCGTAGTGTAGCAAAATGGAATAGTGTGTGAAATAGTGGAGCTGCGTAAAGTGGATTGTTATACAGTAGTGTAGAAAGAGGTAAAGCCTCATAGAGTGGACTGGTGTAACGCAGTGTGGAGTAAGGTACAATAGAGTGTATTGGTGAGTTGTGGAGTGTACTGCTGTAATGTAGGTCGTAAACTGTTGGAGTGGGGTCTCGTAAAATGCTGTAACATATAGAAAAGTGTTGTATAGTGGAATAGAGTGTTGTACATTGAAGTGTAAGAGCATACTGGAGTAGAGTGCCATGAAGTGTGGTAGAATTTTCTAGAGTGAAATTATATGGAGTGGAGGAGAGTGTCATACAATGGAGTGGCTTACACTAGTGGCATAGCATGGGTTACCATAAAGTAGAGTAGGATACAGTAGAATAGCGTACAGTGGAGTGTAGAAGAGTGGAGTAGTGTAGAGTTGAAACAAACTGGAGGGTCTCAAAGTAGATTGGAGGGCTGTGTTTTACAGTGTTGGAAACTTGTGGAGTAGAGTGTATGGGCATAGAGTAGAGTGCTAATGAGTGTACGGGGATAGCGTAGTATAGTGGAGTGGCATAAAGTGTAATAGCGTATAGTATAGTGGAGTGGAGTTCACTGGAATGGTTTAGTGTAGGAGGGAGTATAGTGTAAGAGCATTCAGTGGAGTGGGGTAGAGTGGAATACCAAAATGGCAAATTATCATGTCCTCCAAATACTAGCTTGTGTGGTTCACGGCTTGGTACATTTTTTGTTTCGTTGCACATTGGTGCCTAAGAAAGATGTTTATTGTTTGGCTTGTTGGGCCACTTATTTTGTTAGCCAGAAAGCATGCAAAACAAACTAACCTAGATTATGATGTACTTTATTTGTTATGTATACATGTGACCATGAATGTGTTTTTCAGATGGTCATGTAGTAAATCTGAAACTTTACATTTGCAGTCTAGGTTATTTGTTTGCTGCTTTTAATTGTATTGTGCTACAAGATATCACTAAGCAGAAAAACCATATAATTTAAGAAATACTCATTCTACTTACCTGAAGAACCATCTGTGAACCCTAATATTTAATGCTGCCAAATTTCAGCAAAATCCGACTGACCGTTTTTTTGCATGATGCAAAATACAAAAGTCTATGTAAAATACTTTGGATTTCAAGCCTCTTTTGTGTACCCTTTTTTTTTTTTTTGCACCCCTTGACCAAACGCTGCAAAACATTCAGTATTCTACAATTAAACTAGGGCAGCAGGTCTGCAAAGTTTCACAGACATTTGTCAAATAGGTGCAACGTTATTAAAGGATAAACATTTTTAAAAAATCCTCTCTCTTACCCAAACTATAGAGTGGCAATGTATGTGTGTGTGTATGTGTGTGTATATATATATATAATAATATATATTTACCCAGTGTACATCTGTTCGTGGCACGTAGTGCTGCAAATTCACATGCTATGCATTGCTTCCGCCATCTAGTGTTACAAGTAGTTTTTCTTCGAAGAAGTGTTTTCGAAGGGATTGAGTGCCTCCTCCTCTCGGTCATACTACGCATGGGCATGAGTGTATGAATATAAATGTTGTATAAAAAATAGTAAGTAAAATAGATGTCCATGCAAATGTAAATATATATACATATGTACAAATAAAAAAAGTGCAACGACTACAGGCTTCCGGAGAGGAGGGAGGGTGCATGTGAATCTGCAGCACTACATGCCACAAATAGATGTACACTGGGTACGTGCCATTTTCCGTTCAATGGCATGTGTAGCTGGAGATACACATGCTATGCATAGACTACAAAGCAGTTATTATCCCCAAAAAATGCAGTGGCTAGCCTGTAGGAGTTGGAGTTGTTTGAAATGATGTTAAGACAGCTTGACCAACAATGGTCTGTAGCTTTGAGAATACATCTACACAGTAATGCTTTGTAAATGTATGTGGTGTAGACCAAGTGGCATCTTTGCATATGTCTGGTATGTTTCCTAAAAATGCCACAGACACCTTTTCCTAGTGGAATGAGCCCTAGGTGTGATTAAAAGCTGTTGTTTTGCCTTAATGTAACATGTTTGAATACATTTAACAATCCATCTAGCTAATCTTTGTTTGGAGATAGGATTACCTTTAGGTGGCTGTTGAAAGGCAACGACAAGTTGTTTAGTTTTTCTGAAATCTTTTGTTCTATCCACATAATACATTAGAGCTCTTTTAAGGTCAAGAGTGTGAAGGTCTCTTTCTACGGTTGAATCTGGCTGTGGGAAGAAGACTGGCAATTCCACTGTTTGGTTTATGTGAAAAGGTGATACAACCTTTGGCAGAAATTTGGGATTAGTTCTAAGTACAACTTTATGTTTGTGTACTTGGAAAAAAAAGGTTCTCAAGAGTGAATGCCTGTATTTCACAAACTCTTCTTAATGAAGTAATCACTACTAGGAAAGCAACTTTCCAGGTTAGGAATTGAATTTGACAGGAATGCATGGGTTCAAAAGGTAGACCCATTAGTCTTGTGAGTACAGTATTGAGATTCCAAGATGGAACAGGTGGTGTTCTAGGTGGAATAATGCGTTTTAGTCCTTCCATGAAGACTTTGATAACTGGAAATCTAGAGAGAGGTATGTTTTATAGTCTGCAAATATGCTGATATAGCAGTTAAATGAATTTTGATAGATGAGAAAGCTAAATCTGACTTATATTGTAGCATACAATATCTTGTATTATGCTGTAAGTGGGTCAATATTTTTAGACTGACAGTAACAAACAAATTTTTCTTTTGTTAGCATAGCATTGTCTAGTTGTAAACTTGTGTGCTTGTTTGAGAACTTGCATGCATTCTAATGGAAGTTGCAAGTATCCAATTCCTATGACTTGAGGAGCCAAATCGTTAAGTTGAGAGCACTGGGAATTGGATGTCGGATTGTCCTGTTTTGTGTTAACAAATCTGGTCTGTTTGGAAGTTTGTAGTGAGGTACTACTGACAGGTCTAGGAGTGTTGTGTACCAATGTTGTCATGCCCACGTTGGGGCTATGAGTATCCTAGTGAGAGAGGTCTGATGCAGTTTGTTGACCAGAAATGGAAGTAGTGGGAGAGGTGGGGGGGGAGTGTGAGCAAATATCCCGGACCAGTTGAGCCATAGAGCATTGCCCTTGGACAAAGGGCGTGGGTGTCTGGATGCAAAGTTTTGGCACTTTGCGTTTTCGCTTGTTGCGAATAGATCTATTTCTGGTGTCCCCCACATTTGAAAATACTGATGAAGTACCTGAGAGTGAATTTCCCATTCGTGTATCTGTTGGTGTGTTCTGCTTAGGAGATCCGCTAGCTGACGATGTATTCTGCTAGAAGATGAATGTGATTGTGAATTGCCCATTTCCATATTGTTTGCGCTAGAAGGGACAGTTTAGATTAATGTGTTGTAAGGAAATGCCTCCTTGGCATGGTTGCCCCCTGACTTTTTGCCTTTGCTGATGCTATGTTTACAATTGAAAGTGTGCTGAGGCCTGCTAACCAGGCCCCAGCACCAGTGTTCTTTCCCTAACCTGTACTTTTGTATCCACAATTGGCAGACCCTGGCATCCAGATAAGTCCCTTGTAACTGGTACTTCTAGTACCAAGGGCCCTGATGCCAAGGAAGGTCTCTAAGGGCTGCAGCATGTCTTATGCCACCCTGGAGACCTCTCACTCAGCACAGACACACTGCTTACCAGCTTGTGTGTGCTAGTGAGGACAAAACGAGTAAGTCGACATGGCACTCCCCTCAGGGTGCCATGCCAGCCTCTCACTGCCTATGCAGTATAGGTAAGACACCCCTCTAGCAGGCCTTACAGCCCTAAGGCAGGGTGCACTATACCATAGGTGAGGGTACCAGTGCATGAGCATGGTACCCCTACAGTGTCTAAATAAAACCTTAGACATTGTAAAGTGCAGGGTAGCCATAAGAGTATATGGTCTGGGAGTCTGTCAAACACGAACTCCACAGCACCATAATGGCTACACTGAAAACTGGGAAGTTTGGTATCAAACTTCTCAGTACAATAAATGCACACTGATGCCAGTGTACATTTTATTGTAAAATACACCACAGAGGGCACCTTAGAGGTGCCCCCTGAAACTTAACCGACTATCTGTGTAGGCTGACTAGTTTTAGCAGCCTGCCACAAACCGAGACATGTTGCTGGCCCCATGGGGAGAGTGCCTTTGTCACTCTGAGGCCAGTAACAAAGCCTGCACTGGGTGGAGATGCTAACACCTCTCCCAGGCAGGAATTGTCACACCTGGCGGTGAGCCTCAAAGGCTCACCTCCTTTGTGCCAACCCAGCAGGACACTCCAGCTAGTGGAGTTGCCCGCCCCCTCCGGCCAGGCCCCACTTTTGGCGGCAAGGCCGGAGAAGATAATGAGAATAACAAGGAGGAGTCACTGACCAGTCAGGACAGCCCCTAAGGTGTCCTGAGCTGAGGTGACTCTAACTTTTAGAAATCCTCCATCTTGCAGATGGAGGATTCCCCCAATAGGGTTAGGAATGTGACCCCCTCCCCTTGGGAGGAGGCACAAAGAGGGTGTACCCACCCTCAGGGCTAGTAGCCATTGGCTACTAACCCCCCAGACCTAAACACGCCCTTAAATTTAGTATTTAAGGGCTACCCTGAACCCTAGAAAATTAGATTCCTGCAACTACAAGAAGAAGGACTGCCCAGCTGAAAACCCCTGCAGCGGAAGACCAGAAGACGACAACTGCCTTGGCTCCAGAAACTCACCGGCCTGTCTCCTGCCTTCCAAAGATCCTGCTCCAGCGACGCCTTCCAAAGGGACCAGCGACCTCGACATCCTCTGAGGACTGCCCCTGCTTCGAAAAGACAAGAAACTCCAGAGGACAGCGGACCTGCTCCAAGAAAAGCTGCAACTTTGTTTCCAGCAGCTTTAAAGAACCCTGCAAGCTCCCCGCAAGAAGCGTGAGACTTGCAACACTGCACCCGGCGACCCCGACTCGGCTGGTGGCGATCCAACACCTCAGGAGGGACCCCAGGACTACTCTGATACTGTGAGTACCAAAACCTGTCCCCCCTGAGCCCCCACAGCGCCGCCTGCAGAGGGAATCCCGAGGCTTCCCCTGACCGCGACTCTTTGAACCTAAAGTCCCGACGCCTGGGAGAGACCCTGCACCCGCAGCCCCCAGGACCTGAAGGACCGGACTTTCACTGGAGAAGTGACCCCCAGGAGTCCCTCTCCCTTGCCCAAGTGGAGGTTTCCCCGAGGAATCCCCCCCTTGCCTGCCTGCAGCGCTGAAGAGATCCCGAGATCTCTCATAGACTAACATTGCGAACCCGACGCCTGTTCCTACACTGCACCCGGCCGCCCCCGCGCTGCTGAGGGTGAAATTTCTGTGTGGACTTGTGTCCCCCCCGGTGCCCTACAAAACCCCCCTGGTCTGCCCTCCGAAGACGCGGGTACTTACCTGTAAGCAGACCGGAACCGGGGCACCCCCTTCTCTCCATTCTAGCCTATGTGTTTTGGGCACCACTTTGAACTCTGCACCTGACCGGCCCTGAGCTGCTGGTGTGGTGACTTTGGGGTTGCTCTGAACCCCCAACGGTGGGCTACCTTGGACCAAGAACTGAACCCTGTAAGTGTCCTACTTACCTGGTAAAACTAACAAAAACTTACCTCCCCCAGGAACTGTGAAAATTGCACTGTGTCCACTTTTAAAACAGCTATTTGTCAATAACTTGAAAAGTATACCTGCAATTTTGATGATTTGAAGTTCCTAAAGTACTTACCTGCAATACCTTTCGAATGAGATATTACATGTAGAATTTGAACCTGTGGTTCTTAAAATAAACTAAGAAAAGATATTTTTCTATATAAAAACCTATTGGCTGGATTTGTCTCTGAGTGTGTGTACCTCATTTATTGTCTTGTGTATGTACAACAAATGCTTAACACTACTCCTTGGATAAGCCTACTGCTCGACCACACTACCACAAAATAGAGCATTAGTATTATCTATTTTTACCACTATTTTACCTCTAAGGGGAACCCTTGGACTCTGTGCATGCTATTCCTTACTTTGAAATAGCACATACAGAGCCAACTTCCTACATTGGTGGATCAGCGGTGGGATACAAGACTTTGCATTTGCTGGACTACTCAGCCAATACCTGATCACACGACAAATTCCAAAATTGTCATTAGAAATTGATTTTTGCAATTTGAAAAGTTTTCTAAATTCTTAAAAGACCTGCTAGGGCCTTGTGTTAGATCCTGTTTAGCATTTCTTTTAGAGTTTAAAAGTTTGTAAAAGTTTGAATTAGATTCTAGAACCAGTTGTAGATTCTTAAAAAGTATTCCAACTTTTAGAAGCAAAATGTCTAGCACAGATGTGACTGTGGTGGAACTCGACACCACACCTTACCTCCATCTTAAGATGAGGGAGCTAAGGTCACTCTGTAAAATAAAGAAAATAACAATGGGCCCCAAACCTACCAAAATACAGCTCCAGGAGCTTTTGGCAGAGTTTGAAAAGGCCAACCCCTCTGAGGGTGGCAACTCAGAGGAAGAGGATAGTGACTTGGAGGACAATTCCCCCCTACCAGTCCTATCTAGGGAGAACAGGGTCCCTCAAACCCTGACTCCAAAAATAATAGTCAGAGATGCTGGTTCCCTCACAGGAGAGACCAACACCTCTGAAATCACTGAGGATAGCCCCAGTGAAGAGGACATCCAGTTAGCCAGGATGGCCAAAAGATTGGCTTTGGAAAGACAGCTCCTAGCCATAGAGAGGGAAAGACAAGAGATGGGCCTAGGACCCATCAATGGTGGCAGCAACATAAATAGGGTCAGAGATTCTCCTGACATGTTGAAAATCCCTAAAGGGATTGTAACTAAATATGAAGATGGTGATGACATCACCAAATGGTTCACAGCTTTTGAGAGGGCTTGTGTAACCAGAAAAGTGAACAGATCTCACTGGGGTGCTCTCCTTTGGGAAATGTTCACAGGAAAGTGTAGGGATAGACTCCTCACACTCTCTGGACAAGATGCAGAATCTTATGACCTCATGAAGGGTACCCTGATTGAGGGCTTTGGATTCTCCACTGAGGAGTACAGGATTAGGTTCAGGGGGGCTCAAAAATCCTCGAGCCAGACCTGGGTTGACTTTGTTGACTACTCAGTGAAAACACTAGATGGTTGGATTCAAGGCAGTGGTGTAAGTAATTATGATGGGCTGTACAATTTATTTGTGAAAGAACACCTGTTAAGTAATTGTTTCAATGATAAACTGCATCAGCATCTGGTAGACCTAGGACCAATTTCTCCCCAAGAATTGGGAAAGAAGGCGGACCATTGGGTCAAGACAAGGGTGTCCAAGACTTCAACAGGGGGTGACCAAAAGAAAGGGGTCACAAAGACTCCCCAGGGGAAGGGTGATGAGACAACCAAAACTAAAAATAGTCAAGAGTCTTCTACAGGCCCCCAAAAACCTGCACAGGAGGGTGGGCCCAGAGCCTCTTCACAAAACAATGGGTACAAGGGTAAAAACTTTGATCCCAAAAAGGCCTGGTGTCATAGCTGTAAACAGCATGGACACCAAACTGGAGACAAGGCCTGTCCCAAGAAAGGTTCCACTCCAAACTCCCATCCAGGTAACACTGGTATGGCTAGTCTCCAAGTGGGATCAACAGTGTGCCCAGAGCAAATCAGGGTCCACACTGAAGCTACTCTAGTTTCTGAGGGTGGGGTGGATTTAGCCACACTAGCTGTCTGGCCGCCTAACATGCAAAAATACAGACAGCAACTCTTGATTAATGGGACTAGAATAGAGGGCCTGAGGGATACAGGTGCCAGTGTCACCATGGTGACAGAGAAACTGGTTTCCCCTGGCCAATACCTGACTGGAAAAACTTACACAGTCACCAACGCTGACAATCAGAGAAAAGTACATCCCATGGCAATGGTTACTTTAGAATGGGGAGGGGTCAATGGCCTGAAACAGGTGGTGGTCTCCTCAAATATCCCAGTGGACTGTCTGCTTGGAAATGACCTGGAGTCCTCAGCATGGGCTGAGGTAGAACTAAAAACCCATGCAGCAATGCTGGGTATCCCTGAACTGGTGTGTGTGAAAACAAGAGCACAGTGCAAGGCACAGGGTGAACAAGTAGAGCTGGAGTCTGGAAGAATGGCCCAGCCTACCAAGAGAACAGGAAAGTCAGTTGGGAAACCAACTGCAACACAGCAAAAGAAAGGGAACCTCTCTTCTCAGGAAGAAGTTCTGCCCTCTGAGGGAACTGAGCCTTTGGAGCTTGAACCTTACCAGGTTGAGCTCTTAGGCCCAGGGGGACCCTCAAGGGAGGAGCTGTGTAAGGGACAAGAAACCTGTCCCTCTCTTGAAGGCCTTAGGCAGCAAGCTGCTGAAGAGTCCAAAGGCAAGAAAAATGGAACGCATAGGGTCTATTGGGAAGATGGACTCCTGTACACTGAGGCCAGAGACCCCAAACCTGGTGCCACTAGGAGAGTGGTAGTGCCTCAGCTGTTCAGAGAGTTCATCCTAACATTGGCCCATGACATTCCCCTTGCTGGACATTTGGGACAAACCAAGACGTGGGAGAGGTTAGTCAACCACTTCTACTGGCCCAATATGTCCAACATGGTTAAGGAGTTTTGCCTCTCCTGCCCCACCTGTCAAGCCAGTGGTAAGACAGGTGGGCATTCAAAGGCCCCCCTCATTCCACTTCCAGTGGTGGGGGTTCCCTTTGAAAGAGTGGGTGTGGACATAGTTGGTCCACTGGAACCTCCCACAGCCTCAGGAAATATGTATATCCTGGTAGTAGTGGATCATGCTACCAGGTATCCTGAAGCTATTCCCCTTAGGTCGACTACTGCCCCTGCAGTAGCCAAGGCCCTCATTGGTATCTTTACCAGAGTGGGTTTCCCTAAGGAGGTGGTGTCTGACAGAGGTACCAACTTCATGTCAGCATACCTAAAGCACATGTGGAATGAGTGTGGGGTGACTTATAAATTCACTACACCATACCATCCACAAACTAATGGCTTAGTTGAGAGATTCAACAAGACATTAAAGGGCATGATCATGGGGCTCCCAGAAAAACTCAAAAGGAGATGGGATGTCCTCTTGCCATGCCTGCTTTTCGCTTACAGAGAGGTGCCACAGAAGGGAGTAGGATTCTCACCCTTTGAACTTCTGTTTGGTCATCCTGTAAGGGGACCACTTGCCCTTGTTAAAGAAGGCTGGGAGAGACCTCTCCATGAGCCTAAACAGGACATAGTGGACTATGTACTTGGCCTTCGCTCTAGAATGGCAGAGTACATGGAAAAGGCAACCAAAAACCTTGAGGCCAGCCAACAGCTCCAGAAGTTTTGGTATGACCAAAAGGCTGCACTGGTTGAGTTCCAACCAGGGCAGAAAGTCTGGGTTCTGGAGCCTGTGGCTCCCAGGGCACTCCAGGACAAATGGAGTGGCCCTTACCCAGTACTAGAGAGGAAGAGTCAGGTCACCTACTTGGTGGACCTGGGCACAAGCAGGAGCCCCAAGAGGGTGATCCATGTAAACCGCCTTAAGCTCTTCCACGACAGGGCTGATGTCAATCTGTTGATGGTAACAGATGAGGATCAGGAGGCAGAGAGTGAACCTCTCCCTGATCTTCTGTCATCAGACCCAAAAGATGGTACAGTAGATGGAGTGATCTACTCAGACACCCTCTCTGGCCAACAGCAAGCTGATTGTAGGAGAGTCCTACAACAGTTTCCTGAACTCTTCTCCTTAACCCCTGGTCAGACACACCTGTGTACCCATGATGTGGACACAGGAGACAGCATGCCTGTCAAGAACAAAATCTTTAGACAGTCTGACCATGTTAAGGAAAGCATCAAGGTGGAAGTCCACAAGATGCTGGAATTGGGAGTAATTGAGCGCTCTGACAGCCCCTGGGCTAGCCCAGTGGTCTTAGTCCCCAAACCTCACACCAAAGATGGAAAGAAAGAGATGAGGTTTTGTGTGGACTACAGAGGGCTCAATTCTGTCACCAAGACAGATGCCCATCCAATTCCAAGAGCTGATGAGTTCATTGATAAATTAGGTGCTGCCAAATTTCTAAGTACCTTTGACTTGACAGCAGGGTACTGGCAAATAAAAATGGCACCTGGAGCAAAAGAAAAGACAGCATTCTCCACACCTGATGGGCATTATCAGTTTACTGTTATGCCCTTTGGTTTAAAGAATGCCCCTGCCACCTTCCAAAGGTTGGTGAATCAAGTCCTTGCTGGCTTGGAGTCATTTAGCACAGCTTATCTTGATGATATTGCTGTCTTTAGCTCCACCTGGCAGGATCACCTGGTCCACCTGAGGAAGGTTTTGAAGGCTCTGCAATCTGCAGGCCTCTCTATCAAGGCATCCAAATGCCAGATAGGGCAGGGAACTGTGGTTTATTTGGGACACCTTGTAGGTGGAGGCCAAGTTCAGCCACTCCAACCCAAGATCCAGACTATTCTGGACTGGGTAGCTCCAAAAACCCAGACTCAAGTCAGGGCATTCCTTGGCTTGACTGGGTATTACAGGAGGTTTGTGAAGGGATATGGATCCATTGTGACAGCCCTCACTGAACTCACCTCCAAGAAAATGCCCAAGAAAGTAAACTGGACTGTGGAATGCCAACAGGCCTTTGACACCCTGAAACAGGCAATGTGCTCAGCACCAGTTCTCAAAGCTCCAGATTATTCTAAGCAGTTCATTGTGCAGACTGATGCCTCTGAACATGGGATAGGGGCAGTTTTGTCCCAAACAAATGATGATGGCCTTGACCAGCCTGTTGCTTTCATTAGCAGGAGGTTACTCCCCAGGGAGCAGCGTTGGAGTGCCATTGAGAGGGAGGCCTTTGCTGTGGTTTGGTCCCTGAAGAAGCTGAGACCATACCTCTTTGGGACTCACTTCCTAGTTCAAACTGACCACAGACCTCTCAAATGGCTGATGCAAATGAAAGGTGAAAATCCTAAACTGTTGAGGTGGTCCATCTCCCTACAGGGAATGGACTTTATAGTGGAACACAGACCTGGGACTGCCCATGCCAATGCAGATGGCCTTTCCAGGTTCTTCCACTTAGAAAATGAAGACTCTCTTGGGAAAGGTTAGTCTCATCCTCTTTCGTTTGGGGGGGGGTTGTGTAAGGAAATGCCTCCTTGGCATGGTTGCCCCCTGACTTTTTGCCTTTGCTGATGCTATGTTTACAATTGAAAGTGTGCTGAGGCCTGCTAACCAGGCCCCAGCACCAGTGTTCTTTCCCTAACCTGTACTTTTGTATCCACAATTGGCAGACCCTGGCATCCAGATAAGTCCCTTGTAACTGGTACTTCTAGTACCAAGGGCCCTGATGCCAAGGAAGGTCTCTAAGGGCTGCAGCATGTCTTATGCCACCCTGGAGACCTCTCACTCAGCACAGACACACTGCTTACCAGCTTGTGTGTGCTAGTGAGGACAAAACGAGTAAGTCGACATGGCACTCCCCTCAGGGTGCCATGCCAGCCTCTCACTGCCTATGCAGTATAGGTAAGACACCCCTCTAGCAGGCCTTACAGCCCTAAGGCAGGGTGCACTATACCATAGGTGAGGGTACCAGTGCATGAGCATGGTACCCCTACAGTGTCTAAATAAAACCTTAGACATTGTAAAGTGCAGGGTAGCCATAAGAGTATATGGTCTGGGAGTCTGTCAAACACGAACTCCACAGCACCATAATGGCTACACTGAAAACTGGGAAGTTTGGTATCAAACTTCTCAGTACAATAAATGCACACTGATGCCAGTGTACATTTTATTGTAAAATACACCACAGAGGGCACCTTAGAGGTGCCCCCTGAAACTTAACCGACTATCTGTGTAGGCTGACTAGTTTTAGCAGCCTGCCACAAACCGAGACATGTTGCTGGCCCCATGGGGAGAGTGCCTTTGTCACTCTGAGGCCAGTAACAAAGCCTGCACTGGGTGGAGATGCTAACACCTCTCCCAGGCAGGAATTGTCACACCTGGCGGTGAGCCTCAAAGGCTCACCTCCTTTGTGCCAACCCAGCAGGACACTCCAGCTAGTGGAGTTGCCCGCCCCCTCCGGCCAGGCCCCACTTTTGGCGGCAAGGCCGGAGAAGATAATGAGAATAACAAGGAGGAGTCACTGACCAGTCAGGACAGCCCCTAAGGTGTCCTGAGCTGAGGTGACTCTAACTTTTAGAAATCCTCCATCTTGCAGATGGAGGATTCCCCCAATAGGGTTAGGAATGTGACCCCCTCCCCTTGGGAGGAGGCACAAAGAGGGTGTACCCACCCTCAGGGCTAGTAGCCATTGGCTACTAACCCCCCAGACCTAAACACGCCCTTAAATTTAGTATTTAAGGGCTACCCTGAACCCTAGAAAATTAGATTCCTGCAACTACAAGAAGAAGGACTGCCCAGCTGAAAACCCCTGCAGCGGAAGACCAGAAGACGACAACTGCCTTGGCTCCAGAAACTCACCGGCCTGTCTCCTGCCTTCCAAAGATCCTGCTCCAGCGACGCCTTCCAAAGGGACCAGCGACCTCGACATCCTCTGAGGACTGCCCCTGCTTCGAAAAGACAAGAAACTCCAGAGGACAGCGGACCTGCTCCAAGAAAAGCTGCAACTTTGTTTCCAGCAGCTTTAAAGAACCCTGCAAGCTCCCCGCAAGAAGCGTGAGACTTGCAACACTGCACCCGGCGACCCCGACTCGGCTGGTGGCGATCCAACACCTCAGGAGGGACCCCAGGACTACTCTGATACTGTGAGTACCAAAACCTGTCCCCCCTGAGCCCCCACAGCGCCGCCTGCAGAGGGAATCCCGAGGCTTCCCCTGACCGCGACTCTTTGAACCTAAAGTCCCGACGCCTGGGAGAGACCCTGCACCCGCAGCCCCCAGGACCTGAAGGACCGGACTTTCACTGGAGAAGTGACCCCCAGGAGTCCCTCTCCCTTGCCCAAGTGGAGGTTTCCCCGAGGAATCCCCCCCTTGCCTGCCTGCAGCGCTGAAGAGATCCCGAGATCTCTCATAGACTAACATTGCGAACCCGACGCCTGTTCCTACACTGCACCCGGCCGCCCCCGCGCTGCTGAGGGTGAAATTTCTGTGTGGACTTGTGTCCCCCCCGGTGCCCTACAAAACCCCCCTGGTCTGCCCTCCGAAGACGCGGGTACTTACCTGTAAGCAGACCGGAACCGGGGCACCCCCTTCTCTCCATTCTAGCCTATGTGTTTTGGGCACCACTTTGAACTCTGCACCTGACCGGCCCTGAGCTGCTGGTGTGGTGACTTTGGGGTTGCTCTGAACCCCCAACGGTGGGCTACCTTGGACCAAGAACTGAACCCTGTAAGTGTCCTACTTACCTGGTAAAACTAACAAAAACTTACCTCCCCCAGGAACTGTGAAAATTGCACTGTGTCCACTTTTAAAACAGCTATTTGTCAATAACTTGAAAAGTATACCTGCAATTTTGATGATTTGAAGTTCCTAAAGTACTTACCTGCAATACCTTTCGAATGAGATATTACATGTAGAATTTGAACCTGTGGTTCTTAAAATAAACTAAGAAAAGATATTTTTCTATATAAAAACCTATTGGCTGGATTTGTCTCTGAGTGTGTGTACCTCATTTATTGTCTTGTGTATGTACAACAAATGCTTAACACTACTCCTTGGATAAGCCTACTGCTCGACCACACTACCACAAAATAGAGCATTAGTATTATCTATTTTTACCACTATTTTACCTCTAAGGGGAACCCTTGGACTCTGTGCATGCTATTCCTTACTTTGAAATAGCACATACAGAGCCAACTTCCTACATGTGTCCTGCCTTGTTTCTTTAGGTAATACATGGTTGTCATATTGTCTGTTTTTATCAAGACAGTCTTGTGTTTGAGAAGTGGTTGAAATGCTTTTAGTGCAAGGAGCACAGCTAATAACTCTAAATGGTTTGTGTGATAATTTAGCTGTTTTGAATCCCATTCCCCTTGAATGGTAAGGTTGTTGAGATGAGCTCCCGAACATATCATTGATGCATCTGTTGCTAAGGTGGTCTGAAGCATAGGGTCTTGAAATGACTGCTCCTTCGTTAAATTGCTGAGATTCCACCATTGAAGGGACCTGTGTGTTTGGTGGTCTAACAATACTAGATCTTGCAATTGACCCTGTGCTTGAGACCATTGCTGTGAGAGGCACTGTTGTAGTGTTCTCATGTTTAGTCTTGCATGCATTACTATTGCTATGCAGGATGCCATCATTCCTAATAGTTTCATGATAAATCTTACCGTGTATTGTTGATTTGGCTGCATTTGTGGTATGAGATTCTGGAAAGCTTGTATCCTTTGTGCATTTCAATAGGCTAAGGCTTTTTGCGTATTGAGAATAGCACCTAGGTAAGGTTGCACCTGTGCTGGCTGAAGATGGGATTGTTGGTAGTTGAGAGTGAACCCTAAAGTATGTAGGGTTTGTATTGTGTATTGAGTGCATTGTTGAGATTGTATAAAATTACTTGATTTTATTAGCCAATCATCTAGATAAGGAAAGACATGCATGTGTTGTCTTCTTAGGTAAGCTGCTACTACCACTAAACATTTTGTGAATACTCTTGGAGCTGTTATGCCGAATGGCAGGACTTTGAATTGGTAATGTTTTCCTGCTATCACAAACCTTAGGTATTTTCTGTGAGCTGGATGGATGGGTATTTGGAAATACTCATCTTTGTGGTCTAATGCAGTCATGTAATCTTGTTTTAATAGTAGTGGAATGACGTCCTACAGAGTTACCATATGAAAGTGTTCTGAAAGGATATATAGATTTAGTGGTCTGAGATCTAGAATGGGTCTGAGAGTGTCATTCTTTTTTTGAATGAGGAAGTATAGTGAGTATACCCCTGTTCCTTGTCGAGATTTTGGGACTAATTCTATTGCCTCTATAGCGATTGTACTTCTTGTAATAGAATATTGTGTTCTGAGGACAACCTGTGATAACGTGGAGGAATGTTTGGAGGGGTAGAAATCAATTATAGGCAATAGCCATTGTGGATAACTGAAAGTACCCATTGGTCTGTGGTGATATTTTGCTGTTGGGAGTGGAACTTCTGCAGTCTGCCCCCCACAGGAGATGTGTGGGGTTGTGGTGTGCTTGGTAAGTCACTGTTTTGATGGGGTAGTTAACTTTTTTGGAGGCCTTGAATTTGTGTCTCTCTCTAAAATGTTGGCCTCTATAAGATCCTCTAAATCCCCCTCTCTGGTACTGCTGTTGTTGCCCTTGTTTAGACTGCGAGGTAGAAGCTTCTGTGGATTGTGGCTTAAATCCTCCTCTAAATTGCTGCCTACGAAAGGAGCCTCTGTAAGGTGTTGTGTATAAGGCTCCCATTGCTTTAGCAGTGTCTGAGTCCTTCCTGAGTTTTTCTATTGTGGTGTCAACCTCAGGACCAAACAGACATTTTTTATTGATTTTGTTTTTTAAATCAAAAGGCATATTCAGTACTGCCTCCTGTATCTCTGGCTTGAATCCAGAGGAACGTAGCCATGCATTTCTGCGTAGGGTGACAGCAGTATTTACGCTTCTAGCTGCTGTATCTGCAGCATCAAGGGAAGACCGTATTTGGTTATTACTTATGGCCTGACCCTCCTCAACAATTTGTTGAGATCTTTTTTTGGTGCTCCTTTGGCACGTGTTGTAATAGCTCCTGCATTTCGTCCCAGCGGGCTCTATCATACCTTGCTAGCAAGGCTTGTGAGTTTGCAATTTGCCATTGGTTAGCTGCTTGTGCAGCTACCCTTTTGCCAGCAGCATCAAATTTCCTACTCTCGGTCAGGGGGAGAGACATCCCCAGATGACTGACTATTGGCCCTTTTTCTCAACCACTGAGTCTGGAGGTACCTGGTGGGTAATGTAAGTAGGGTCTGTAGGTGCAGGCTTATATTTCTTATCAATGGTTGGTGTTAAAACCCTAGCTTTAACTGGCTCATTGAATATCTCATCTGCATGTTTTATCATGCCAGGTAGCATTGGGAGGCACTGGTAACATGAGTGAGTGGAAGATAAGGTATTAAAAAGGAAATCCTCTTCCAAAGGCTCACTGTGCATAAGTACCCCATGGTACCCTGCTGCCCTAGAAATGACCTGCGTGTATGCAGTAGTGTCTTCTGGTGGGGAAGGTTTGGAAGGATATGAGTCCGGGTCATCAGCCGGTATAGGATCTGGATCATACAGATCCCAAGGAACAACCGTATCACAATGAGAATATGTCTGTGAATGAGTTGGTGAAGGCAAAGGTGGTGGGCTAGTGGGTGGTGGTGATGAAAAAGAAAGTTGTGGTCAGTGCGGGGGAGAAGTATGGATAGGTAATGGCTTCTCCTTCTGTTTTAAAATCTTTGCTGGTGGTGGAGCAGTATCTAAATGTTCCTAAAAAGCTAACTTTATTTTAGTCTGTAGCGGAGGGTGCAGTGATTATTCTGCCAGTCTCTTTATGGATATGGATCCTTGATTGTATCTCATCCATGATTTCAAGAATGGGTTGAATCTCCGTGCCCTCAGAAACATTCAGATGGTTTCGATGATTTAGACGACTGTTCGTCATATGATTTGGAGCTCTGCTTAAGATGGCTCGAAAGTCCTTGTTCTTCTGAATAAGATGACTTTTTTGGCTCCGAGGCAGGACGTTGAGGCTTCGACTCCAAAGAGTCGAAACGTCGACTTGGTTCGGAAGTAGAGCTTTTGGTGGACTTGGTCGACTCCGGTATCGAAGGAGGTGTGGCCTTTTTCGGCACCAAAGGTAAGTCGAAGAGTATTTTCTTGCGGGTCGAACCATGGCTCTATGGCAGTGGTAAACCCCAAGGCCTTTGAGGACTTTTTAGGAGGGGGCGTATGGGCAGTCGTACTCACATGCTGTCCGGCAGTGACGAGTCTATCTTCCTCCGAGTCTTCTTCGGAGTCGGTGTCTCGGATGGAAACTGCCATCTGCGCCTGTTCTTCCTCCCTGGTGTCAATATACTCAGTACTCTTCGGTGCCATTTCCATTCTCCTGGCTCTCTGGTCACGCAGGGCCTTCTTGGATCGAAACGATCAATAGGCCTCATAATCCTCTTCTCGTTGATCGGGAGAGACACAGATTACATACAACGTGTTGGTCTGTGTATGGAAATTTTGCGTGACATCGGGGGACAAAATCAAAATGGAGTCCAATCCATCAAGCTTTGACGTGGTAGGCCCAAACAGGCCTGAGTTAGGCGCTCGCACCCCGAAGGGGCGATATTTGGTTTTCAACAGTACTATTGGTTCGACTATGGGTGGAAAAGCGATTGAAATAATAACTACAGTGAAAGAAAGTTATCTAAGCTTTCCGAATCGAAATCTCGGAGCGAGAGGAAACATGCCGGAACCCGACAGCATAAAGAAAACAATCTAACAATGGAGTCAATGGCCATGCACAGTATGACCGAGAGGAGGAGTCACTTGATCCTGTAACTCCGAAAACACTTCTTCGAAGAAAAAACACTTGTAACACTCCGAGCCCAATACTAGATGGCGGAAGCAATGCATAGCATGTGTATCTGCAGCTTCACGCCATGGAACACAAACACACACATATATATATATATATATATATATATATATATATATATATATATATAGAAAATGTCACTTACCCAGTGTACATCTGTTCGTGGCATGTTCTCCTGCAGATTCACATGCTATGAATGGGTCCTGCCATCTAGTGCTGGGCTCGGAGTGTTACAAGTTGTTTTTCTTTGAAGAAGTGTTTGAGTCATGGGATCGAGTGACTCCTCCTCTTCGGCTCCATTGCGCATGGGCATCGACTCCATCTTAGATTGTTTTCCCGCAGAGGGTAAGGTAGAAGTGGTAGAGTATAAAGAAAAGAGATGTCCATGCTAATGGAATAGAAATATATATACATATGTACAAATGCTTGTTTTAACTTAAACGGCTACAGGCTCCCTGCACGATGCACGTGAATCTGCAGCAGAACATGCCACAAACAGATGTACACTGGGTAAGTGACATTTTCTGTTCAATGGCACGTTTAGCTGCAGATACACATGCTATGCATAGACTACAAAGCAGCTTTCCTCCCATAAGCGGTGGTCAGCCTGTAGGCGTTGAAGTTGTTTGAAATAGTGTTCTTAGTACAGCCTGTCCTACTGTTGCTTGTTGTGTTGCTAACACATCTACACAGTAATGCTTGGTAAATGTATGGGGTGTTGACCAAGTGGCTGCTTTACAGATTTCTGTCATTGGTATATTTCCTAAAAAGGCCATTGTTGCTCCTTTTTTTTCTTGTGGAATGTGCCTTTGGTGCAAGAATTTTGGGTTTGTACGAAGTACTACTTTGTTTGTGTATTTGTATGAAGGGTTGTTCAATAGTGAAAGCTTGTATTTCACTAACTCTTCTTAATGAAGTGATTGCAATGAGGAATGCTACTTTCCATGTTAGGTATTGAATCTGACACAAATGCATGGGTTCAAATGCTGGGCCCATGAGTCGTCTGAGTACAATATTTAGATTCCATGAAGGCACTGGGGGTGTTCTTGGTGGTATGATACGTTTTAGCCCTTCCATGAAGGCTTTGATAACAGGGACTCTAAAAAGAGGGGTGTGATGTATATTTTGCATATACGCTGAAATAGCAGTGAGATGTATTTTGATGGATGAAAAAGCCAAATTTGCATTTTGCAGATGAAGTAGGTAACCTACAATGTCTTGTAGCGATGCGGAAAGAGGGGTAATTTGTTTGGATTGACAGTAAAACACAAACCTTTTCCATTTGTTTGCATAGCAATGCCTGGTAGTGGGTTTTCTTGCTTGTTTAATTACTTCCATACATTCGGTTGGAAGATGTAGATATCCAAACCCAGACTTCAGGAACCAAAACGCTAGATTGAGTATTGCTGGATTTGGATGCCTGATCAGTTGTTTGTTTTGTGTTAACAGATCTGGTCTGTTGGGTAGTTTGATGTGTGGTACTACTGACAGGTCTAACAATGTTGTGTACCATGGTTGACGTGCCCACGTTGGTGCTATAAGTATGAGTTTGAGTCTGTTTTGACTGGATAAAGAGTGTGGGAACCTGGATGCGAAGTTTTGGCATTTTGCGTTTTCGCTGGTGGCGAATAGGTCTATGTCTGGTGTTCCCCAGTGATGAAAGTATGTTTGAAGTACTTGGGGATGAATTTCCCACTCGTGTGTTTGTTGATAATCTCGGCTGAGAACATCTGCTAATTGGTTGTGTATCCCTGGAATGTATTATGCTACAGGGTGAATGTTGTGTGTTGCCCAATGCCAAATCTTTTGTGCTAGAGGGGACAGTTGCGATGAGTGGGTCCCTCCTTGCTTGTTTAGGTAATACATTGTAGTCATGTTGTCTGTTTTGATGAGAATGTGTTTGTGAACTAGAAGAGGTTGAAAGGCTTTGAGTGCTAGGAATACGGCTAGCAATTCTAGGTGATTTATGTGAAGTTGTTTGTGTTTGTTTTCCCATTATCCCTGAATGGTGTGGTGTGCTCCCCGTCCAATCATTGATGCATCTGTTGTAAGTGTGGCTTGAGGCACAGGGTCTTGAAATGGCTGCCCGTTGTTTAATTTTGTGGAATTCCACCACTGAAGTGATATGTGTGTTTGGTGGTCTATCAACACTAGGGGGCATATTTATACTCTGTTTGCGCCAGAATTGCGTCGTTTTTTTTAACGCAATTCCGACGCAAAACTAACTCCATATTTATACTTTGGCGTTAGACGCGTCTAGCGCTAAAGTCCATGGAGTTTGCATCATTTTTTAGCGTGGACACCTACTTTGCGTTAATGATATGCAAGGTAGGCGTTCCCGTCTAAAAAAGTGACTCCGAGGCATGTGCGCCGTATTTACACTCTCGGGCAAAAATGACGTCCAGCCGCTTTTGCGTAGTTTTTTAGCACCTGGTCAGGGCAGGCGTTAAGGGACCTGTGGGCTCGGAAGGAGCCCAGAGGTGCCCTCCCATGCCCCCAGGGACCCCCCCTGTCACCCTTGCCCACCCCAGGAGGACGCCTAAGGATGGAGGGACCCATCCCAGGGAACATAAGGTAAGTATTAATTTCTTTTTTTTTGTGGCATAGGGGGGCCTGATTTGTGCCCCCCTACATGCCACTATGCCCAATGACCATGCCCAGGGGACAGAAGTCCCCTGGGCATGGCCATTGGGCAAGGGGGCATGACTCCTGTCTTTGCTAAGACAGGAGTCATTTCAATGGGGGTTGGGAGTCGGAAAAAATGGCGCAAATCGGGTTGAGGCGATAATTTTGCCTCACCCTGACTTGCCCCATTTTTTGGCGCCCAAGCTCCATATTCCCCTACGCCGGCGCTGCCTGGTGTATGTCATTTTTTTTGACGCACACCAGGCAGCGCCGCCCGCTAACGTCATTGAATAAATACGGCGCCCGCATGGCGCTTCAGAATGGCGTTAGATTTTTTGACGTACAACTGCGTTGGTGCAGTTGTGCGTCGAAAAGTATAAATATGGCCCTTGATCTTGAAGTTGACCATGTGCCTGTGACCATTGTTTTGCAAGCCACTGTTGTAAGAGCCACATATTTAGTCTTGCATTTGGGACCATGGCGATGCATGATGCCATCATGCCCAACAGTTTCATGACAAACTTGACTGTACTGTTGGTTTGACTGAATTTGTGCTAATATATTGTGGAATGATTGTATCCTTTGTGGACTTGGGCTTGCAAGTGCTGTTTTTGTATTTAGTATGGCTACTAAATACTGTTGAATTTGCGCTGGTTGGAATTGCGATTTGTGGTAGTTTATTGAGAACCTCAGAGTGTGTAGGGTTTGTATTGCGTAATGTGTATGGTTTTGACATTGTGTCTGGCTGTTGGATTCTATTAGCCAGTCGTCGAAATATGGGAAGACATGGATGTGTTGCCTTCTTAGGTAGGCTGCCACTACGGCAAGGCATTTTGTAAATACTCAGGGAGCTGTTGTTATCCCGAAGGGTAACACTTTGAACTGGAATTTTTTTCCTTGTATTACAAACCGGAGATATTTTCTGTGCGCTGGATGGATGGGTATGTGAAATTACGCATCTTTGAGGTCTATTGTTGCAATAAAATCGTTGTAACAGTGGGACTACATCCTGTAGTGTTACCATGTGAAAGTGTTCTGATAGTATGTAAAGATTGAGGGTTCTGAGATCTAGTATTGGTCTCAATGTTCCATCTTTTTGGGGAATAAGGAAGTACAGGGAGTAAACCCCTGTTCCTATTTGATGTTGTGGTACAAGCTCTATGGCTTGTTTGAGTAATAGGGACTGTACTTCTGTTTGCAACATGGAAATGTGTTGGGAGGAGAGTTTGTGTGGTTTTGGAGGTATATCTGGAGGAATTTGTGCGAATTCTATGCAGTAGCCATTGTGGATAATGGATAATACCCAGTTGTCTGTTGTAATGAGTAACCAGTGTTTGTGGAACTTTTGCAGTCTTCCTCCCACAGGTGAAGTGTGGTGAGGGAAGATGTGGGGAAAGTCAGTTTTGTGTGTGAGGTTTGCTTTATTGGCTGAAATTTGCCCCTAACTCTGGGGAATTGGCCTCTGTAAGTTCCTCTAAACCCACCTCGTTGGTACTGAGGCTGGTAAGACGGTTTTGATTGTGAGGTGGATGCCTCAGATGATTGGGCTCTAAAACCACCCCTGTATTGAGGCTTTCGAAATGAACCTCTGTACTGTGTAGAATAAAGAGCACCCATGGCTTTAGCAGTGTCAGAGTCCTTTTTAATTTTTTCAATGGCCATATCAACCTAAGTGACAAAAAGCTGTTTCTCATTAAATGGCATGTTAAGGACAGCCTGCTGGATTTCTGGTTTAAAACCTGATGACCGAAGCCGTGCGTGTCTCCGAATGGTGACAGCAGTATTGATGGTCCTTGCTGCTGTGCCGCTGAGTCTAGAGTTGACCTAATTTGGTCATTTGTAATAGCCTGCCCTTCCTTAAATATTTGCTGGGCTCTTTTTTTAAAAATCTTTTGGGAGATGTTGGATGATATCTTTCACCTCGTCCCAGTGGGCCCTATCGTATCCAGCCAGTAGTGCTTGGGAGTTGGCTATTCTCCATTGATTAGCTGCTTGGGATGCCACTCTTACCAGCAGCATCAAATTTTCTGCTTTCTTTGTCTGGTGGCGGTGCATCACCAGACGACTGGGAGTTAGCCCTTTTTCTTGCCGCACTGACAACTACGGAATTGGGAGGTAGCTGCTGGGTAATGAATGCCAGATCAGAAAGAGGCAGCTTCTATTTCTTTTCTACTCTAGGAGTGATTACTCTGGCCTTAACTGGTTCTTGAAAAATTAGATGTGCATGTTTTAACATGCCTGGAAGCATGGGGAAGGGACTTGTAGGTGGTGTGAGTGGAAGATAATGTATTAAAGAGAAAATCATCCTCAAGAGGCTCTGTGTGCATGGCTACGTTGCAGTACAATGCTGCCCTAGCTAGAACCTGAGTGTATGAAGTGCTATCTTCTGGTGGAGATGGTTTCGAAGGATAGCAGTCTGGACTGTTATCAGAAATGGGATTATCATAGAGATCCCATGGGTCGACATTATCTTGGTGTGAATCTGCAGTGTGTAATGGAGACTGTGCAGTAGGGGTAGTAGGTGGAGAAACAGCCAGGTCAGGAGAATGAGGAGGAGACTGATGAGGTGAGAATTGAGGAGGCTGAATTTTTTGTTTGGGCTTTAACACTTTAGCTGGTGGCTGATCAGTGTCCAATTGGCCTTGAAAGGCTAGCTTCCTCTTTGTTTTCAGAGGAGGTGCAGTTAGGGTCTTGCCAGTGTCTTTATGAATATGAATTCTGGCCTGCCTTTCGTCAAATTCCTCCATTTGCGCGAGTTCCTCCAAAAATCTTTGACTTTCCTTAAGTTGTATTGAAAGTCCATGCTCCTCTGTGTATATGGGTCTTTTCGGCTCTGAAGCTGGTTTTCTCGGGATCGAAAGGCCTGGAGTGGTAGATGGCCTCTGCTCCGAAAGGGATTTTCGAGGCATCAACTCGATGGGTTGGTGCTTGCCTATTTCGGAGCCTGTGCTTCGGCTCGAGTCCGAAGGCTTTGGTGGCATGGCCTTTTTCGGTGCCTAAGTTGTTGCTTGGTCACCGGAAGTCTTTTTGCCGGTGGAGCCATGGCCTTCTGGCAGTGGCGTTCCCAAGGCCTTGTGTTTGGGCTTGTATTGGACAGGGGCAGGCGTACTCGCGTGCTGTCCTGCCGTGACTGGTCTGTCCTCCTCGGACTCGGACCCCCGAACGGAGATTGCGGTGTGCATAATCTCCTCTTCCTTCACGACGAGACGTTCGATGCTTCTGGATGTGCAATGGAGCGGAAGAGGAGGAGTCACTCGATCCTGTGACTCAAACACTTCTTCGAAGAAAAACAAGTTGTAACACTCCGAGCCCAACACTAGAGGGCAGGACCTATGCATAGCATGTGTATCTGCAGCTACACATGCCATCGAATATATATATATATATATATATATATGGAAAATGTCACTTACCCAGTGTACATCTGTTCGTGGCATGAGACGCTGCAGATTCACATGCTGTGCATTATCCTGCCATCTAGTGTTGGGCTCGGAGTGTTACAAGTTGTTTTTCTTCTAAGAAGTCTTTTCGAGTCACGAGACCGAGGGACTCCTCCCTTTCGGCTCCATTGCGCATGGGCGTCGACTCCATCTTAGATTGTTTTACCCGCAGAGGGTGAGGTAGGAGTAGTGAATATAGTAATTGTGCCCATGCAATGGCTTAAGTATGTATGTACATAATGTGTCTTAAAAAGTATTTATTTACAAGTTTTACAGTTTTCAACCAACTTATAACGGCTACAGGCTCCCGGGGAGGTGGGAGGGCGCATGTGAATCTGCAGCGTCTCATGCCATGAACAGATGTACACTAGGTAAGTGACATTTTCCGTTCGATGGCATGTGTAGCTGCAGATACACATGCTGTACATAGACTAGTAAGCAGTAATCTCCCCCAAAAAGCGGTGGCTTAGCCTGTAGGAGTTGAAGTTGTTTGAAATCATGTTCGTAGTCCAGCCTGTCCTACTGTGGCTTGTTGTGTTGTTAACACATCTACACAGTAATGTTTTGTGAATGTATGAGGCGTAGACAATGTGGCTGCCTTACAGATTTCTGTCATAGGTATATTCCCTAGAAAAGCCATTGTGGCACCTTTTTTCCTAGTGGAGTGCGCCTTTGGTGTAATAGGTAGATCTCTTTTTGCTTTGATATAGCAGGTCTGAATACATTTCACTATCCATCTGGCAATGCCTTGTTTGGATATTGGATTTCCTGCATGAGGTTTTTGGAAGGCTACAAACAAATTGTTTTGTTTTGCGAACCTGTTTTGTTCTATCAATGTAATACATTAGTGCTCTTTTAATGTCTAACGTATGTAAGGCTCTTTCAGCTACTGAGTCTGGTTGTGGAAAAAAAGACTGGGAGTTCCACTGTTTGGTTTAGGTGGAAAGGTGATATAACTTTTGGTAAGAATTTGGGATTTGTACGGAGAACCACTTTATGTTTATATATCTGTATAAAGGGTTCTTGTATAGTGAATGCTTGTATTTCACTTACTCTTCTAAGAGATGTGATAGCTATTAGGAAGGCTACTTTCCAAGTTAAATACTGCATCTCACAAGAGTGCATGGGTTCAAATGGTGGTCCCATAAGCCGTGATAACACAATATTGAGATTCCACGAAGGGACTGGTGGTGTTCTCGGGGGTAGATTCTTTTTAATCCCTCCATAAATGCTTTGATGACGGGGATTCTAAAAAGTGATGTTGAATGTGTAATCTGCAGATAGGCAGATATTGCTGTGAGGTGTATCTTAATAGAAGAGAATGCTAGTTTAGATTTTTGTAAGTGTAATAAGTAGCTTACAATGTTCTTTGCAGAAGCATGTAGCGGTTGAATTTGATTATTATGGCAGTAATAAACAAATCTTTTCCATTTGTTTGCATAACAATGTCTTGTAGTAGGTTTTCTAGCCTGTTTAATGACCTCCATACATTCTTGTGTAAGGTCTAAATGTCCAAATTCTAAGACTTCAGGAGCTAGATTGAGCGATGCTGGATTCCAGTGTCTGATCTGTTGTTTGTGTTGAGTTAACAGATCTGATCTGTTTGGTAGTTTGATATGAGGTACTACTGACAGGCCCAGCAGTGTTGTGTGCCCAGGTTGGTGCTATGAGTATTAGTTTGAGTCTGCTTTGACTCAGTTTGTTTACCAGATAAGGAAGGAGTGGGAGAGGGGGGAAAAGCGTAAGCAAATATCCCTGACCAACTCATCCATAGTGCATTGCCCTTGGACAGAGGGTGAGGATACCTGGACGCAAAATCTTGGCATTTTGCGTTTTCTTTTGTTGCAAATAGGTCTATTTGTGGTGTTCCCCAGTGTAGAAAGTAAGGGCCATATTTATACTTTTTGACGCAAAACTGCGCCATCGCAGTTTTGCGCGAAAAAGATTAGCGCCGGCTAACGCGATGCGGGCGCAGTATTTATTGAATGGCGTTAGCCGGCGCTAGCAGACCGGCGCTGCCTGGTGTGCGTGGAAAAAAAAACACGTACACCAGGTAGCGCCGGCGTTGGGGAAAATGGCGTTAGGGCGTCTTAAAATGGGGCAAGTCAGGTTGAGGCAAAAAAAATCGCCTCCACCCGATTTGCGCCATTTTTAATGAGGCCCAGACGCCATTTACATGACTCCTGTCTTAGTAAAGACAGGAGTCATGCCCCCTTGCCCAATGGCCATGCCCAGGGGACTTATGTCCCCTGGGCATGGTCATTGGGCATTGTGGCATGTAGGGGGGCACAAATCAGGCCCCCCTATGCCAAAACAAAATATAAAAAAAAAAAAATTATACTTACCTGAACGTCCCTGGGATGGGTCCCTCCATCCTTGGGTGTCCTCCTGGGGTGGGCAAGGGTGGCAGGGGAGGGTCCCTGGGGGCATGGGAGGGCAGCTGTGGGCTCATTTTGAGCCCACAGGTCCCTTAACGCCTGCCCTGACCCAGGCGTTAAAAAAAGGCGCAAATGCGGGTTTTTTTTTTGCCCCGCCCACTCCCGGGCGTGATTTTTGCCCGGGAGTATGAATACGACGCATTTGCATCGCAGTCATTTTTTTAGACGGGAACGCCTACCTTGCATCTCATTAACGCAAGGAAGGCGTTCACGCAAAAAAATTACACTCATTCCTCATACTTTGGCGCTAGACGCGTCTAACGCCAAAGTATAAATATGGCGTTAGTTTTGCGCCGAATTTGCGTAAAAAAAAACGACGCAAATTCGGCGCAAACGGAGTATAAATATGCCCCTAAGTTCGTAGGATTTGGGGATGAATTTCCCATTTGTGTGTTTGTTGGTGAGCTCGACTGAGATTGTCGGCTAACTGGTTTTGAATACCTGGGATGTATTCTGCTATTAGGCAAATGTGATTGTGAATTGCCCAATGCCAAATTTTTTGTGCTAAGAGACACAGTTGTGAGGAGTGTGCCCCTCCCTGTTTGTTGAGGTAATACATTGTTGTCATGTTGTCTGTTTTGACAAGAATGTGTTTGTGGGCTATCAGTGGTTGAAATGCTTTCAATGCTAGAAACACTGCCAACAATTCTAAGTGATTTATGTGCAGTTGCTTTTGTTGAATGTTCCATTGTCCCTGTATACTGTGCTGGTTGAGGTGTGCTTCCCACCCCATCATGGAAGCATCTGTTGTGATCACGTATTGAGGCACTGGGTCTTGGAATGGCCGCCCTTGGTTTAAATTATTAGGGTTCCACCATTGAAGCGAGAGGTGTGTTTGGCGGTCTATCAACACTAGATCTTGGAGTTCGACCCTGTGCTTGTGTCCATTGTGTTGTTAGGCACTATTGTAAGGGCCGCACGTGTAGTCTTGCATGTGTGACGATGGCTATGCATGAGGACATCATGCCTAGAAGTTTCATTACAAACCTCACTTGGTAGTGTTGGTTTGGCTGTATGTTTAATATTGTATTGCGGAACGCCTGTACCCTTTGTGGATTTGGAGTGGCAATCGCCTTTTGTGTATTGAGTGTGGCTCCCAAGTATTGTTGTATTTGGGATGGTTGTAGATGTGATTTTTGGTAATTTATAGAGAACCCTAGTTTGTGTAGAGTTTTTATCACGTATTGTGTGTGTAGAAGACACTGTTACTGAGTGCTATTTTTTATTAACCAATCGTCCAAGTAAGGGAATAATATGTGCATGTGCTGCCTCCTGATGTGAGCGGCTACTACTGCAACGCATTTTGTGAATACCCTTGGGGCTGTTGTTATCCCGAATGGTAACACCTTGAATTGGTAATGTACGCCTTGGATTACAAACCTTAAGTATTTCCTGTGGGAAGGATGGATGGGTATGTGAAAATATGCATCCTTGATCTAATGTTGACATGTAGTCTTGTTTTTTGATCAAGGGAATCACTTCTTGAAGTATTACCATGTGAAAGTGATCTGATTTGATGTAAAGATTCGGGGGCATATTTATACTCCGTTTGCGCCGTTTTTTTTAACGCAATTCCGACGCAAAACTAACTCCATATTTATACTTTGGCGTTAGACGCGTCTAGCGCCAAAGTCCATGGAGTTTGTGTCATTTTTTAGCGTGGACACCTACTTTGCGTTAATGAGATGCAAGGTAGGCGTTCACGTCTAAAAAAATTGACTCCGAGGCATGTGCGTCGTATTTATACTCCCGGGCAAAATTCACGCCCGGGAGTGGGCGGGTCAAAAAAAATGACATACGGACGCTTTTGCGCTGTTTTTTAGCGCCTGCAAAAGGCAGGCGTTAAGGGACCTGTGGTGGAGGAGCCCAGAGGTGCCCTCCCATGCCCCCAGGGACACCCCCTGTCACCCTTGCCCACCCCAGGAGGACACCCAAGGCTGGAGGGACCCATTCCAGGGACATTAAGGTAAGCCTGAGAATTGGCAATCCGCCATTGACTGGCTGCCTGTGCTGCCACCCTCTTGCCTGTTGCATCGAATTTCCGACTTTCCTTGTCGGGCAGTGGTGCGTCTCCTGAGGATTGGGAGTTGGCCCTCTTTCGGGCTGCTCCCACTACCACCGAATCTGGAGTTAGTTGCTGTGTTATAAACACAGGGTCCGTTTGGGGAGGTTTATATTTCTTTTCCACCCTAGGCATGATGGCTCTGTCTTTTACTGGGTCCTGAAACACCTGTTTGGCGTGTTTTAACATGCCTGGTAGCATTGGCAAACTTTGGTAAGAGCTGTGAGTGGATGCCAAGGTGTTAAACAAAAAGTCATCTTCTATGGGCTCCGCATGCATTGCTACATTATGGAAAGTAGCTGCCCTTGAAACCACCTGTAGATATGCAGTGCTGTCCTCTGGTGGTGATGTCCTTGCCGGGTAGCAATCTGGACTATTGTCAGACCGGTGCATCATATAAATCCCATGCATCCGGGTCATCTTGGGTCATCCCCGTGTGTGTTGGGGGTGTTGCTACCGGGGACAGGTGTGATGAATGCAATGGTGAAGTCTGTGGCGAAAACCTTGGTGGTGTCTTGTCTTTTGCCACCTTTGCCCTTGGCTGCATTTCCGCCTCCTGGAATGCTAGCTTTCGCTTCATTTTTTATTGGAGGAAGAGTTTGGATTTTCCCCGTGTCCTTATGTGCAGCCTCCTCTGGGTATGGTCTGGCTCTCCCATGCCCAGTTCTTGCTTGAATCTGTGCCCTTGCATTTGGGTGGAAAGGCCATGTTCTTCTGTATAGGAGCCTGTTTTCGGCTCCGAGGCTGCATGTTTCGACACCGAAGGTTTCAGTACAGTCTTTTTCGGTTCCGAGGAAACCTTCTTGACTTTGGGGGTGTCGAACTCTCGGTGCTGAGATGGTTCGGAGCCGGTATCTCGACCGGAGTCGGATGTCTTCGGCTGCTGGGAGGCCTTTTTCGGTGCAGATGTTTGGTCACCGTGTTTTCGGGTTAAACCATGACCTGTTGGCGGTGGCATCCCCTTGGCCTTTATTATTTTCGAATGAGTCTTTGCTGGGGCTGATTTACTCAGTTTGTTGCATCTTCGGTTGCTCGCTTTCGGACTCGTCCGAATCTCGAATGGAGAATCTCTCCTCTTCTTCGACGTCGATCTGTTCAGCCAGTGTTGACGCCATCTGGAGTCTTCTAGCTCTTCGATCGCGTAAGGTCTTCTTCGATCGAAATGC
The DNA here is from genome assembly GCF_031143425.1 of Pleurodeles waltl. NCBI lineage: Eukaryota > Metazoa > Chordata > Amphibia > Caudata > Salamandridae > Pleurodeles > Pleurodeles waltl. The sequence goes on along the minus strand of NC_090443.1, from coordinate 608,216,451 downwards.
CCGACAGGCCTCACAAGTATCCTCCCTGTGTTCCGGAGATAGACACAGATTACAGACCAAGTGTTGGTCTGTATAAGGATACTTTGCGTGGCAATTCGGGCAAAAACGGAAGGGGGTCCGGTCCATGAGGTTTGAAGATGGACGCGGTCGGGCAGACCAGGCCCCGCTGAAGAGTGGAAGCCCTGAAGGGCCGCCGGAGCGCTTCTTTTTTCCGGTGTCGATGTGCTAACACTAAACCGGTAACCGAGCGCGAACAATACCGTCAAATTTTCCGATAACTAGCTAACTTTCCCGATTCAAAATACGGAGCGAAGAGGAACACATCCGAACCCGATGGCGGAAAGAAAACAATCTAAGATGGAGTAGACGCCCATGCGCAATGGAGCCGAAAGGGAGGAGTCCCTCGGTCTCGTGACTCGAAAAGACTTCTTCAAAGAAAAACAACTTGTAACACTCCGAGCCCAACACTAGATGGCAGGATAATGCACAGCATGTGTATCTGCAGCTACACATGTCATCGAACATATATCTGTCTTCACAATTTGATTTTGTGGTACGTCCTATGTTTAGTTTGTTTCATTCATTAAAGGTTGGATTTTGATTCCAACTGAACTGAAAGTATATATATAAATTACACCTTCAGGAACCTATTGTTCTGTGATAAAGTTTATACCCAGAATCCTTTTTTTGTTTTTGTTTGGGGGGCGTGGGGAGAAACATTGGGGAGCCCCAATGTGTGTAGTATGGCGGCAAGAACGGCACAGATCTTGGGCCAGAGTGGAAGTGTATGCTGGAGTTGTCATTGGCACAGTATCAGGTCTCTAATAGTCTTTTGGTGCATTAGAGCACACTGGTCACACAGCAGGAGTCGTTGCTTGAGTCCAGGCACCAAAAGCACCCTTGAGTGGGCACGTGACTGACATCTTCATGCATTCAATGCACAGCTTGAATCCTGTAATTTTCTGTGCTGACAGTTCGCTAGCACACTGTCAAAAGTTTTTTGGGGGAGTTGTCGGAAGACAAAGGATGTTGGGAGTGGAGTACTGGATGCACCTTAGAAGACATGGAACCAAAGCAACTGATGTCAGCATGCGGGAGTGGTATTCTATGTGGACCACTCCAACACTTCTGAGGTGATACAGAGCCAACGGTAAGCTGTGTGACACCACCAACCGGCACACTATCATTGTAGGAAAATTCTTTGGATCCAGTCTGGTGGTTGGAGGATATTCTAAAGGTGAGGAATTTGTAATTAGAAGTAGTTATCAGAAACAATCCAGCAGACCTTCAAGAAAGAAATGACAAGTTTTCACATATAAAGAGAAAAACTGGTATTCAGTCGTTTGATCAACTCAATAATAAATTTTAGTTCTAACATTGTTTGAAAACTTTAACAGACAGACATCAAAATAAAATGTATACATTAAGAAAATGTTGGCATTTTCTTGAAGTTTTGTTTTGGTGAGAATGTGCTTTGCTGGGGTAAAAATGTACACAGGCTGCTGGTGAACATTCTAGTATTACAAAGTACTATTTCATATTGTCTTTGAAAAAGCAATTGCAGTGCCAAAAATCATGAAAATTGACAGGCTTGGAATTTGGAGGTGTTTACAGATTACTTCTTTTTTTTACTGCGCTAAATGCATCCAGAACATCTACTTTACAGCACTTGTTGGTGATGAAACTGTTGTGATCAAGAATGGCTAGAAGACTTTTCAGGAAAACATTAGTCTAACCTTTTCTGCAATCCTTTGAGCCTCCACTAATAATTTGGTCATGAGAATATTGTTAAATCAGAATTAAGGATATTAGACCCCATTTAGAAATGTTTGGCGCATCTAGAAAAGTGAAATAATGCTGCATAATGTAAAATATGTTATTTACTTCCACCTCAGGTTTGCTAACTTGAAATAATGAACATGGCAAGCCTACTTGGATACAAAAGTAGATCCCAGACCCCAGTAACAAATCACAATGTTAACGGTTAATCCATACATTTTATTAACAGTTTACATTATGGTCATAGAAGCTGGCATTTTCCACGTAGGCCTAAAATGTTATTTTATAAAAACACTGGGCATGCCATATAAATAAAGCATGATAGCACAGTCTGGATTATGAACCAACACAAAAAATATGTTAGCATCTTAAAATACTTTTTGAACACCTGGGAAGCAACAAAAGCTTTGTTCAGAAAAGCAGAGCACACAGACATTTTACACTGTCAATCTTTAAACAACTCTTTTCAGAATGAGTACAGGAGCAGTACAGCATGGTTCAAACAGCTCCACAAATGTACTTCAACACTATTTGATTTTAAGAATTATTTGGGAGTATAATAGTGTCCATACCTCTTCACCTTTGTAAATGCCTGGATGCAGACACTAAAAGCCCATTAAAAAGTTAACACAAACCACCACAGGACAAATGTTTTCAAACTTTAGACGGGTAGGAAATTTGTGGTCACTGGTAAAAGAAGGCAGAGTCTGAAAATAGTGCCTTTATTTATTTTATTTTTTTAAAAGAATAAAACCTTAAAGTTATTAAGGCAGTACAGAACCAGCATGGCACCATGCTTACTATTTCCAAACAACAGAAGATGAGCATCTAAAGATTTAAAGAGCAATGCGTGGGAACTGTGTTCCCATGCAATTAGAATGGATTAATTCAAAACAGGCTACAAACCACATTGTGGCATTACAATTTCAAATGATTGAGTCGCGTTTAAAAGTCAGTTTTATTAACAATATATTTACACATTATACTGCTCCTTTTTATCTACGATATATGTTTTAAAGTTAAAAAAGTATTGAGCGTTAACCACAAAACAAAATGAAACCATTTTAAACTATACAATACTTTATACACAATTTATACAAAGTAACGTCTTTTTTTTAAATAATATACCTGGACACAAAAATATACACCTTTTAGAGAAATTCACATCAGTAACTGTATAAAGCTCTCTTTACTAAGGTCCTACAATTTAGGACTATAATATTAGCTCTGAAAACTATGTGAGGCTATGACAATCTTCAAAGGCCACTGACATTTTCAAGGCTACACACTTCAATTTCAGTTGTTTTAAATTCAAGTTTTAAGATTCGTACGATTATACGAAAGCATAGTGGTAACTTGTGTATTAAATTGGAATTAAGAAAGCAGAGTTGTAGGAGTCAACAGCTGAAATCAATTGTTCATCTTTCAATACCATCCTGCTAACTTCCAATACGAATAAAAGTGTTCAAGACGGCCTACATGCTACTCAAAATATGATAAATTAACTTTGTAATACACTTAAAAAATTTGACATACTGTTCTGCAAGTGCTCAAAACATGATTTCATGAGATTAAAAATAAAAATAGCAAAAGTGATTCTAAGAAACAGTAAAATCCAAGAGAATAGCTTCCTCCTCATTTTAAGAGTGCATTCAACATTAAGGCTTTCAACTAGATATTTTCACCATGAACTGAAGGCGTGTAGACATATTTCATAGAGACACCTTAGGCAGATTTAAAGTCTGACACCTTGGTGAAGTAATACCAAATCTTGCCCTAAACAAATGCCCTGCAGTAGCTACTTCATGTTGGCAGGTTTCTTTGATCTGAAAACTCTTGTGCATATTAAACGTTTTCAAAGCAAGAGACAGTGGCATTTTCAGAGTGCCTATTCTAATAGCAGATTGTTTTTATTCAAGCAAATGGGCTTTTGTAGGTTGTGGCAGTGCGCATGAGTAGATTAATAAAGTTAATTTAAGCTCTTGGGTATGAAGACAACATACAGGGGAGGAAAAAAGTGCACAAGAAAAGAACTAGATTTACTTCTCACACACTACTTAGATGTATAGTATTTAACCAAACAAAGCATAAATGTTGTAATGATGCTGCAAGGAAATTAACGCAGGAACACATGCTGATACTAGATTATTATTTTTTTGTTACACCCCATTAGATTGACATAGAAATCATTTTTGCAATCTGCAGCAATATAATAATGGCATGAGTAAAGCTAGTGGTAGGTGCATTTTGAACAAAAACCATGAAAAAACATGTTAGTCATAACATCTTTGGAGATATTTTAGCTTTTTGCAGTTTTTACAAAAATTCCACCATACATTTAGGACCACCTTAGAAAATTTCCATCTGAACTGGTTATACATCCGGAACTTGCAGACGTAAAGGAGTAAAATGAATCCACTATGCATGACCTAGGAGTCATTACAAACAGGTTGCTGTCATACATTTGTATCCTGTAATAAGGGTTCTTTGGCCTCTCCAGGGGCCTGAGGACTGTGCTGATGGCCATGGCTACCACAGTGCTTTTTCCAACTGCCAGACCGTGCATTCATATTGGTGTGTTCAGGAATAAACAAGGCAACAAGCAGAGCTAACAGCACGGAGCATGCACCAAATAGAAATGGTGGTCCAGGTATGATGGAGTTCTGGAGGGAGAAAAAAACATGTTTATGCATTGTTACAACATTCCGGTTCTTCAAATTCATCCTAAACTTAATTTCCTTACCTACATTTTCGCACCCAGAAACACCCTTAAAATAAAAAATAAAAAATGTGGACTACACATACACTGTATGTAATGATGTTGCATACACCAATCATTACTGTAAGTAGAATCTGTATTTGGGGAAAAGGCTAAATAGTCTACATTAGTTTGTTATCACTCACTGTCTACACTTAGCAGGCAAGTTTTTTTATATTGCTTTTTTGTGGGAAGGCTTCTAAAGTCATCAGACAAGACGACTCACACATGGTTGGGATATTTACTTTGCCGCAAAAGCATTATATTTACAAGCTCTCAATTTACGGATGAAGTAAGTGCAACACAAAAATATCAGATGGAATTTCTAACTGATCTTTTATATGAAGCAGAGCATTTTCATCGGATGGTATTAAAAATGGACATGTTGTGAACACAATGTTTATGGAACCTAAAGCCATGATCAGTATACAAGAGAATGTGAACTAAGAATTATTCCATAGATGTAAATTACTTTTCAGAATTTATAAGTAGCCTTTACATCGCGCTCACTCAATCCTTAATAGGCAAAGAACCTAGGTGATGAAATCTCCCTTTATTTGACGTGAACAGAATAATACCAGCACCATCATGTCAAACTATGGTCATCTCTGTACGAAGTTTGAGCGCTATGCTAGTTTGCCCCTATAGTATGCCTAGTAAGAATACCTACTCATACTGTGCAAGGAAGTATTGGAGAAGAAACTTCTTATATCCAGTTATCTCACTGACACCAACCAAAACCATTAACATTGTTTCTGGCAATGTGGATGCCATTGTGGGTAAAGCCACAGGCCCAATATACAGTCACTGATTTCCATTTGTTCAGATCCACAATGTTTGAGTTCTTCTAGACTTTTAAAACTAAAACAGACATGGACAAATCTCTCAGTGCCATCTAAGGGGTCCCAGTTAGACTTTATTGTATCTAGCCATTGAAGGCCTTTAAGTCTTTCAATGCAAGGGAGTCTTTCACCACAAAGATCCTAGCTCAATCATCCTTGAGAAGAAGGCAGGTGAACAACAAGCCCACTTCCCTACCTTCAGCAGAGGCTAACAAGGCCCAGCGACTACCTCTTGGACGTGTCACCAACCTCTGCACCATCTTAAGTAACCCACTCCACAAAAATAGGGGAATGATTCAACCATGTGAATCTATGAGATCCATTGCTGAAGAACTTCAAAGATGATAACATGAATCATCCAATGCTACATTTGATGTTGATGCACATTTTACTCAACTAATGGTCAAGGTGCACTGTGCATTCTGGTATTCACCTGGAAGAGTTAAATATTAGGTGGCTACTTTATACTCTGTCTAAAATCTTACATGTCCCCCTAAATGATTGCACGTTTGGCCAACATTATTTGAAAGACCTCTGCCTAAGCTCCATTATTTTTCTCCCTCCATTTCTCAATCTTATTTGCTCTGGAATCTACCTACAGGTTGAGAATGGGACAGAGTGGAATGAATGAGTGGAATAATGTTTCCTTTCTGGCAAACCTCTAACTCCTGATTCTAAGGCTCTTTCTCATTATCAACATTCTTTTGAGGACCTACATGCAATCAGACAGAAAACACACACCCATGGATTCTCTTTCAAACTGGAAGGAAACTGGTGAGTGGGCCACATACGACTTACACATATTTATGCCATGTAGGCAACGAATACTCTGTATTTTAAATTGCTATTGAATATGTTTTTACCACTCTGTTTGGGATACCCACAGGTTGATAAAAGGAAAGACCACGTAGATGGGAGTTAAGTCACCATTAGGTAACTAGATGTGCAAAGAGCCTCTGGTGCTTCAGATCAAGATAAATACTTTCATTTCTTGCTTTAAAAAGTAGCAAAAGCTGTAATATGGATATTTATCTACTTTGGGATGGGCCTTACCATGTGCTACTAGGCTGCAAGAAAACACTAGCAAGTATTAATCCTCTCAACTTTAATTGAGGTGTAACGTAACTTCCAGATTCTATCATTCACCCTGATCACACTGGCATTTTAGGAGATAAACCCCTTGAACCAGGGGTCTTCAAACTGGGGGGCGCCAGGCTCTGTCCAAAAAAAGGATTATGCAGATAATAGGGCTTTGTTTTAAGCAGAGAAATGTTTATTGCATTTTTAAAAAGGTAACTGCAACTTATTTAAACATTGCCAACAATAAAATAGTTAGGAAACATTCTGAGGGGGGCCTCGATTTATTTTTTTCAAATGGGGTTCGGGGTTAAGAAGTATGAAAACCACTGCCTTAAACAGTAGGATATATCTGCCACAAACTAAGCACACAAGAAATAGTGGATCACAGCCTCAACTAAATTCAAATAGTGATGACAATAGTTAATACAGAGCCCATCTTTGGTTTGTGAGAAAGTCCATGATTCACATTTACTTATACCCAAAAGTCGTAACGGTTTTTGATATGGTGTTGCATGAAAGCAGTTAAACAATTGAATAAGATGAGCAACCGACATGTTTTGTCTAAACCGGACTTTATCAAGGCAGAAAAACTGAATTAGTTTAATTCAATGAAAACAATCAACCATGTGTCAATAGGTTACTTGTTTGGGAAACTCACAAATAAGATGGTATGCGTTTAAAACACTGTGATCTTCTCTATACTGGATAGCTCATAAAGACCTTTGCAAATAACAATTGATTGCTCCACTCCAGCAAGTTTTCTACCTTATACGCTCAATACTTAAATTTTTGGAAGATCAATGGAAATGAATTTGTTCACAACACTTTCCTCTCAATTTCGACAGCGGTTGACATGATGGTTCGGTTGTTTTCATTGAGTAAACTCGGCTTTTTAAGCTTTGATAAAGTCTGATTTAGAAGAAATCTATTTCAGCTGCTCATCTTTCTCAATTGCTGATTTGCTTACATTGAACACCATATTGACAACTGTATCATTGCAATTCTTGGATTTACTCGCAAGCCAGAGACAACCTTTGTATTAACTTCTGTGACTAGTTTTGAATTTAGTTTGGGTGTGCTCCAACCTTTTTTATATACTTAAAGTGGCTCCTCAGCTCTGGTTGAGCCCATATATAACATCATAAGTAGCAAGGTGTTTTTGGATTGTCACAACACTGCATTTTTGTGCATCTATACATGTTTCTCTATTATACCTATTGACTCGTCATACTGCCGTAGATATCTCAAAGACTTATTATTACTCATTGCTACCTTTGTAATAGTACATCTGCCACAACTATTTAGTCCTGCAATGATTCCATTAGAGTAATAGGTCGCAGCTGGTACAGCAGAGAACTCAATCCTACAGAACTTAAATCATCTTCTGACATGTCAGGATCTCCGGTAGATGTCTGATCTTTTTAACCAAGAGACCCCCAGAAGGTGTCTTCTGTCAGGAGACTTTCCTGAAAAAGGGAGAGGGACCATTTTAGGGTGTCTTGAAGGGCCTGAGAGAGCAACAGTATAACTTCCCCACTGATAGCTTTCAGGTGCATAGAGGTTTAGGAGTCACAAGCCAAGGGGCTGTAACTAGACCCCATGCACCACAGAGGTCAAAGGGATCAGACAAACACATCCTTTGACTTAATCAACAGGATTTGAGCCTGAGACCATAAAAGGTTACATTTGACCTAAACTACTGTTGTGTATATACAAGAAAATTCAGTAAACACTAAATGTCTAAACCAGCACTGATAAGGAATAGAAAAAAAAAAAGGCAAGTTTGCCAAATAGCACCATTTATAGGCCAATGTGATGATATGAGTGGGCTAAGTCAAAAATGGAAAAGCCTGGCCTTGGAGGGCTACTGTTAAAGGAAAACGTTTTTCAGATTGAGTCTGGCACCTGGGGATATTTGCATGCGGAATCTCTCCCCACAAGTATCCATCAGACACTACATTAAGACAAAGGAAATCACCTGCTGGAAATATATCCGTGTCAAAAGTATTCTGCATATGTAGTAGGATAATGGTGTCATTCTTTCAGTGCATGGTGTGGCATGTCATCCCAGAAGGGTGCTGCTGTTGCCCTCTTCCTGACAGTTTATGGCATCAGAAGAGGATTGCGGAACAGCGAAAGACCTCAACTCTCTGCGTCCGAATAAAGTCACAAATAATGAAGCAAAACATCATAAGGTGTTGATTTGTTATTCGTTTTTCAGCTGACATTTTATGATGGAAAGTTGCTTAATAGTAACGCAGAGTCAAGCTATGTGCAGCTTTGTGTTGCCTTGTGCCAAGTGGGCATCGCATGGGTGGTACATGGGCATCCAACTCTACCAACAATGGCTTTAACACAAAGCTCCATTTACTAACAATGGTAGACATAACTTTGTGCCAAAAAACACTCCGCCCACAAGCGGTCACAACGTAGGAGAAAAGTATTTTGTGAATCTTTTTTAACTTTGCAATTCTGCTGCACTTTACAGCATGCATACACATTAGGAAAATTATTAAAGATAGTCTAAGCATTGCATTTTGTGCTGGGAGGGTGCCCTTCCAATAAAGAAAAAAAGATGTGCTATACATCATAAATACACACACTCCTTGGAACTATGATGTAAAGGTGTGTGTGAGGCAAAAGAAAGGCTGAAATTGTGGTTGATGCGCTGTGTTGCATAAAATATTAGTAAATCTACCCCTAGTTTGTATCAGTTGCAGTGCCTTACTTTGCACTGGTTCCTTGTACAGAAAGCAGCACCAGGAAAGGTTGAGCTTGCTCCGACATTACCACAAAGGCAACAAAAGCAGGCATGGAAATTGTCAGAGCAATCCAGGAGTGGATAGGCTTTGTACTTCTATCATCAATATTTGTAACACTGCTTTCCAAATGTTTGTCTCGCATGAGCACATGAGAAAGGTAAACTGATCTGCTGGGATCAAAACTTTTTCAATTGAGAAATGGAATCTGCTCAGAGAACGAACATGTCGGGAGTCTGAGAGCAGTGTTGTCAGAACAGCCTTCAGAGGGCCACAGGGCACACAGGAGCTACTGGGCCCAACCGAGGTGGTTGAGGCCTTTTACTCCCAATGCCCCAGGGCACACACTACTATGGATCCTGCTCAACTGGCTTAAGCACCCTTTTCTGCACCTCTCATTTTGATAGCACAGACTCTTTCATAGGAAGCTCAGATACAGATCAGTGAACACGACTCATAACTCAACATGCGAGCAGCGAGAACAATAAATCAATGTCTAGTCAAATACTTGTTTTATATAAAAATAAGTATCTTAATTCTATCTCTACACATGCAGCGGTAAATGACATTCAAGAAGCAATAAAACAATCCCATTGAATTTGGGGCTCTAGTAGTTGTCTGGCCACTCCCTGTCCTCCCCCCACTAGTGTAACGAGTTCGGTATTATTCCCCATTCACTGAAGGCCGCAAACAGGGAATGTAAACTAGCAGGGCGTACTCAAGAGTTTTTACCTCTAGTGACTGAATTTACTAACAGAGTCAGAGTCTAGGGGCTTGCAGTGAAAAATTGCATTATGTCCCGGAGGGCCTCAAAAGGTCCAGTTCTTGGCTTAAAAGCTCTGACAGTAGGGAACCCTTCTGTGATGCAGCACGGTCCTATTCCGTATCAGAAAAGTCAGGCTGTGCAAGGCATTACCTTGCAGGCACCAGCTCTCCCCCTCAAGCAACGTAACCTGCAGATTCAGATGATCAGCGATGCTCCTACAGTCACACACACAGTCACTTTCCTCTCAGGAGGGATGGGGTGGCCTCCTTGCTTCAACTTGGCTCTGGTGGTATCCTGTTGCTCCCCGGGCCTCCCTTGGTGCAGTCCACAGAATGTGGTTGTTTGGTCAGACCGGTGTTGTGGTTTGAGGGGATGGCCCAGAACCCTTGGCCTCAGTGTCTCCAGGCGGTCCTACAGGTATATTGATACTCACATATCCAGACAAGCTGGCCTGATGTTGGCATCCACTGCAATCCATCCTGACATATGGGGTCGCAAGGCAATCCGGCACACGGGCTATGACCCGAACAATGCAAGAGAAGATTTCTCTAGCAGCACTACGGCGATGTCTCCTGGCATACAGGGCCACCACTTCACTTCAGGACATGGGCAACAGCTCAGTCGGTGTGGGGAGCAGATTTATCCTGCTGCGCTACCAAGTTCAGTTCAAGGCAACCCCTTCTGGCATACGTGGTTACCAACTCAGTCCAGCACATGGGCCATGGCTTGACCGGTGCGGGGATGGATTCCTCACACCTTGCATAGGGAGTCCTCATGTCGGGGACCCCTTCTGGACCTTGCTCTCTCTAACACTCTCTGCTTCCTCATGGGCACACCGGTCTTTGTGAGAAGGCAGGCGCTGGTGCTCCTAGCTCCAGGAAAGGTGACCTTGGTTTCCCAGGGTGATGTCTTCCAATGCCCAGCAAGGAGACTAGCAGGCTTGGGCCCTTAGTCCTTGTCACAGGCAGAAGTCTTGCAGAGCTTTCTCTACTCACACAGCCCTTCTGGCTACTCAGCAGATGACGACAGTTTTGGTGTCTCAGACTTATTGTCCTTTCTCAGACACAAGATGTAATTTAGTGTCTGAGTCTCAAGTTTTATGTTGGGGTTCTGCTTCTTTGAAATGGACATCTTTCCCTTTTCTTCTTCCTTCCGAAGGATGTCTGTCACAGCAGGAAGGATTCTGAAGCTGATTGTCCCAGAACAAGATTTTTTAGGAGTGATCAGAGTTCACACCTGGATACCAGCCACAGTGATATGTGCATCACAAGGTTAATCCTGGGCCCTCGGCCCTACTCTTTATGATTCCCTTATCACCCCATCTCCCTTTTTTTTTTTTTTTTAGATGTGCCCAGGTCCCTTCCTTGTAATCTGTCACTGAATCAAAGTTTTGAAAAGCAGAAGACAAGTCTGGCCCGCTCATCTTCCAGTGCGTGTCCCACCCCGCTTACAGGAACGCACCAATACACAAAGTGTGGGGGGGGAATAGGGGGGGAGGGGGGGGGACAGGGGGGGGACCTCTACCTCTCGGTTTTAACCAGGCAGGCCCGAGCTTCCCAAAATGGAACCAACATCCTCTATGTAATGTACAAGTGCATGCACATCTGCACTTAGTCCACATCAACAGCAGACTCGCTGCCCAGTACTGTTATCCTCATGTATTATGCCACCACCAGTATACCCACATGCAGCACAGTCTACACACACACTATTCAGTTCTGCAGTCTCTCTGTACTGTACCAGTGTGTTATTTTAAAAACACACTGTCAGCACACACACATTTACTATGTGTGCATTGTACTCCACTTCACCTCACATGCAGTGTATTTCTGGAGAACGTGCATGCATTCAGCACGTTTCCACCAGCATGCACTTACACACCAACCTGATGTAGGTCAGGGGTGAGTTAAGCACACAGCAGAGGAACCTTTACAAAGATGAGTGAACCTGTAGGTTTCAATCCAGTGACACAGGGTAAAAAGGACCTGTTCACTACTACTGATCACTACAGGGCATGCTGCCACCACAGCTCTTGTGCTGCTTCAATCCTGATGAAGGCAGTAGCCTTCCACCACTTTCAGGGCTGCGCTTTGTGTGCCCATCGCACACCAACAAGACCACAATCCGTGAGACCGGCCTACGTCATGTGCACTCGCATGATCTGTGTTCGCTTATGACATTAGGGGTCCAGACTCTTACCATGCTGAGAACTTTTCCATCCCAACAAGGCTGCATGGCAGCTCTGAGTAACTCTTTGAGGGAGATATATTGCTTCTGATTTCTTTGATTTTCTCTTAGAAGCACAAGGAGATTTATTTCTCAGGGAGATCGGCTTTTAGAAGGAGCTGACCAACTTCCATAGGCTTCTTGAAATTTGGATAACATCTATTTTTTGTGGAAGGCCACAGAGTTTAATATCTTGTTATGTAGGTGTCAGGTTTAGCTACAAACATAATCACAAGATGCAGCTCATCACCAGGGTATGTGAGTCAAATGGCAAATATGTGTCACCTATAGTTATCACACTATTTAACACCAGTGAGGAGAAACCCCAAAAAGTGTCACAAATCAAATAAACATAATCAAAAGAAAAAAAAGGGTAGTCCAGGCTCTTGGTTCCGCCATTTGTGGCAAGCAGATAAAAGGGAACTGTTACAGCTGGCTTGGGTGGCTATAGTTGCAATGTCAATTCTAGTGGTGAAATTCTAGTGAATCCGTGTATGGGAGTGCAATGCCACTAAACAGAACCAGGAGGGTGAACTGCTCAAAACTAAACACTTCCAGTCTGCCAGACCATAAAGTATCCGTTAAAATCAGGCTATATTGTTTGACAGTTTAACACTTTAACACTTTATTCAGGTAAAGTTCCCGAGAGATATCATCCAGCTTCTCCTCCCCAAGGGATATCACATTTAACAATTTTGCACCACTGTTTTTCAGTTGTGGCTCATTCATAATGGATGCTAACCATTTATAAAGAAACATTAACAGTCCACTTACAAAAAGAAAACCATCTTGCGTCTCAAGCAGAGGGCAGAATGTTAAGGAAACTGCGGAACACACTCCCCTTGGCCTAAAATGGGACAGCCAGTAGCCAATAATTGTTTTCTGCTGCACGTCAGGGCTGTGTCAATCCCATCCCTACAAATAAGCCGCACGACCTGTCAAGCTGTGTTAGCAAAGAAGGGGAGAAGCAGCCACAGTACACTGAGGCTCAATGGGCGTTAAAAGCAACTGCCCAGCCCCAGCTCCGCGTCAGTCATCAGCTGGTGACATCAGGCAAAGAGGAATTCTTGGTAGTAGTAGAATTACAGGTGGGGGTTAAGCTGAAAAGGTAGCTGAGGTTAGTAACAACAGAGTGACAAAGAGGTAACACACATGTGAGCTTTTGATTACATGGTGCAGAGCCTGAAATGGCGCAAAAGAAAGAATAAGCACAGTCACCACTTCTGAGAATAGGTGTGTAAGAACCCATTCTGTTATTTCCTTCAAATCAACTTTTAGATTTTGTTTACTCTGTTCTATTCTGCTCTAAATAAGGTTTGTCACTTCCATTTGTATGTGCACAGGTAGAACACTGCTACTTTTGTGCTGTGTTTACGCATACACGATTCGCAAAGCACTCCCCACACTCCTACTTACTGCATTGTTTATGAAGCTTTGGTAAAGGCTCGTTTTACGAGTGTTTACTAATGGACAAGTTTGTGTGAATGCCCGAGTGGATTCACATGGATGGATAAGAGTGGATTTTCAGATTGATGGATGGCCACACAGATAAAAGTGGATGTCTGAGTGAGTGAATGACAATCTGGATTCCTAAGTGTGGAGATGGTGGATAGGTGAGTTGGCTGATGCTGAAGTGGATAGAAGGTTGATGAGAAAGTGGATGCCTCATTTAATAGACATGCAACTGGAAAAATCACTTCAAGAGTGAATGCTAAGTGGAGCGGTGCATGGCTGGGTGTGCTGGTGGATGGATTGTGTGAAGTAACCGGAATTGGTAGGCAAGTGGGTGAATGGATGGATGGATGGATGGATGGACGAACGAGTGACTGGGCAGTTAGAGGAGGGTGTGGAGGTGGTGGATGTACTGGCAAGTGGGTATAGGACTGAGTGGATATATTGCTGTAACGCAAATCTTCTGGAGTACACAGCCAGCACTGGTCAGCAGAGGTGGTGCAACTCTGCACCACAGTGCCATGCAGCCAGGGAGACAAATGTCTCCTCCCCCCTGACAGTAGCAACAATGGCAGGCAGCCACATCTACAGGCAGCAGTTCTAATGCACCACACACAGCAGACACCAAATGGGGTCCTACAGGGAGGAGTTTTCACTTCTGGGCCAGGTAAGTCTGATGGTTCATCCTGGTCCGAGGAGGTGACAACAAACAAAAGAGGCATTCAATGGTTCTAGCATCCCGGCACAGAGAGAAAGGCAGTACGACGAAAGAGAGCAGGTACAGGAGCAGAGTTTCTGCCCCTATATGCTGCCATCAGACAGGAGAGGCAACAAAAGAGACTGGCAAAAGAAAGATCCGGGCGTCCTCACTAACCTGTGGCACAAGTGGTCTTTTACAGTAAAGTCTGAGCCAGTGTTGTGTCCAATAGCTCTCATGTCTAGGGCTCTGGACGACTAGACATATACAGCTGGTAATGGTGGTGCTGGCAGGGCATGTTATCCCTATGGGACAGTTTCGCTGTAGACGTAATTTTGCGGAACCAGAAGATGGCCGAGTGACAAATCAAGTTTCAGTACTATGAGGTCAGTGTTAGTGCTAGAGTACCAGCTATACCCAGAATCGTTGTTGGCTACTAGAGGTGCAGTAGGGCTAGTGTTTTAGTATTTGCACTACACTTCTAATTTAACTGCTATAAGAACAGTGTACAGTGACAGAGTCAGGAGAACGGGATCAGTGCATCGTGCACATTTCCACTGACCAAGTGGCAGTGTTATAAAGCTGCTCTCATATTGTCAGTATTACAGGATTGGTCAGTGTCAATGAATAGATCCACCTGCACTGGGTCACTGCCAGAGAGAGAGCGATAGATGTTTGGTGGAGCAGTGTCCACACTAAAGGATCTATTTTCTAGGGGCAGTGCTACATAAGCATTACATGGTCACTGTAAGATCCGAGCTGTGTGATTAGTGCTATGAGATACAGTGTTAGTGCTATAAGATTGCTGCTGTATGTCTATCAACAGGGCTATCTGACCACACTTTTGTTTTATGGACATCTATGTAGTGTAGATACAGTGTTTTAGGAATAGACAATGCCTCTGTGCTACACGACAGCTTTTAATAGGACTAATGTTGGTGTTCTCAGGTCAGGTATAGTGCTACAAGACCAAGGCTGTCATAGCAATGCTACAGAGCTTCTATCAGTGAATAGCATTGCAGGTGATGTTGCTTCATCTCTTCCTGTGTCTCTCTGCATCACGTTCACTCTTTATGCTACAGGAGAAGGGCCCTGCCGGTTCCAGAAGGCAGTACACAGTGAGATCTGGTCCCGTGCTCTGTAGGATGAATTAACCTATGTATCGCAATGCTATTTGAAGAGTGTCCCGGTGCTTAGAAACCGGGTATTAAGAAAGAGGAAATTCTTAGCAAAGAGTAAACAAATGTTTTCAAGGGTTTCCAAAACTGTGATTCATTCAGAATATTACAAAGGTTAAATGTCAGACAATTCCAAGCTTGAGCAGCGAAAAAGTAAAGGAGGAGCCCCCACTCACTGAGCGTTTGAATCGTTGGACTACTATCACAAGAGACTCGAAGGAGCGTAGTGGTCTTGCCGGACAATAAGGCCGGAAGTCTCCACTAGGCCTGACTTATAAAAAGCATGACGGACCAGTACCAGAGATTTAAACAAAATTCTTTCCTTAACCAGTAGTCAGTGTAGCTCTCCTAGACAGATAGTAATGGATGCATTACAAAGTAGTTTAAATAAGTGTGCAGCTGAATTCTGAACAACATGCAGACCCTTAATGAGATAATTCAGGTGGCCTCGGTGAAGAGCACTGGTGTAGTCCAGCCGAGACGTAATAAGGGCATGAACTACAGTTCTCTGGGTCTAAAATGGCTGCAGATAAATACATTTCTTAAGCTCCGTCATAATCGCAAAACAAGATCCCACCACTGCTGTTTAGCCAATTTTTAGACAGATTCTGCTATAAAACATACTATTTGCCATAATGTTTCAAAGTTGTCTTGGCTTTTGCTGACATTTTAGGGCAAGTAATGCTTGCCTGGCACACACAAGTATTAGAATGTGTCATTAATGCCCCATTAGATTATCTTCTTGTAGTCAATTTATGTGACAATTGTGCTTAAAATGCACTAGTTGGGCTTTTTTTCCATTTTTTTTCTCAACGGAGACTTCACACATGAACACTGAGAGGAAGTCAGGCTGCTTTGCTTGTTCACACAGACCAACTTCAGACAAAGATCTACACTCTACCAGTTTTAAATTGTACCAGCTGCCACTACTCTCTTTCACCAAATATCAGAATCTTTGGCAGAGAAAGATTTATTTTTTTTAACAATGTATGAATTTATTTTTTAACAGACTACATGCAAAACTAAGGTGACAAGTCATCTGTGATTTCTTGTGTAGCCATTGCGCAAAACGAACAGGAACTGCCAAGTATTTTTGCTAGCTGCTCCCCGGTCCCTCCTTTGAGCAAAAACGGTTTGGTTGGTGCCATTGTAGGATAAAACATACCACTGTTGTTTTAAATAAATACCTAACATTTCAGATATATTTTTTTAATTCCTCACTCCCCACGGACATCAGTTTGTGGTCCGAAAGGGACACCCTTCCCACTATTTCCAAGTGGTCTGTTTCTTGTGTGTTATTAAAAAGTAAAACTAAGGCCCAGTCCAGTAGGTTGAAGGCTGCATGATAAGCATTATCAAACATAGCTCATTAAGAAACGTGCACATTTCTTGCTATAAAAAACAGGAAATAATATGTATATTATGTAGATCGTGCCCAGAGTTTCAACACTAAGATGGGTCATTAGATACAGCAAAGAAGCCCACCGAAAAATTATAACTAGATCAATGAAGAAACATTTTTGGTGTGAGAACATCCAAAAGGCCCCCATTTGAACCACTGTATAGATATAAGACTTATTTTAATTGGTTTCATATCAAGCGTCTAAGGTGATTCAAAGGTAAACTGAGAAGACAGAGTGGGATATCACATACCATTGTGTACAAAAGTACTGTGTGATAAAGCAAGCATTAAACATTTTAAATTTCAAGGCATGCATTCACTGATTCAAATTCTGTGTAAAGCCTGTGAACAAAACGTGCACTCTTGAGATTTATCTATAAAGATCTACAAAAGCAATGTTAATATTAGATCTGTAAAAATAAAAAGTGCAAAACTCACGTGCAAAACGTAAATCTTGCATAAATATTCAAAGCAAATGAGAATACCTGTTGAGAATGATGTTGTGAGACTCTATTTTCTCCAGGTTCATGTTCAGTTATCGTGGGCTCCGTTAATTCCACATGAAAAATATAGAATATAAAGCCGTAGAGTGCTGGCCCCAAGCCATTACACAGTCCTCGAATACCAGTTATCATTCCCTGACCAACACCTGAAAAAGGGGGCATCAACAAATTAACTGCTATATTTCCCAGATACAAACAAAACAAAAGGCTATACAAAAACTCTTGTCAAAGGCTCTTACTAGGTAACCTTAAAAATGAGAAGCACGGTTTCATGTTCTAGGAAGACATCGTACCTGTCACCTAGTGCTAATTTTCAAGTGCCATGAGGGTCTGCTGAATTCAAGATAAGCTGCTCTTCTCCCTTGCACTGTCAGTTATACCCCACCAGCTAAACGCAATACAAAACCACACTGGAACAAAAAAAGCGCTCTTGGGCAATCTCTAAAGCTAGGCCAAAGCTTTAGAATAAGCCAGCAGGATAAAGTACGTCCTCGCATAACTAGGCAGGCATGAGTAATGTTGACAGGCAGTTCGATGCAAGCGGCTTTGTTGTGATGGACAAACCTCCGACTAGTACAAAAAGAGCACTCCGCTATCTTGTTTTTTTTTTTTTTTTTTACGAAATCTCCTAAATCCCACTCTTGAGCTCTGCAATGTCTGGATTTTCATAGGACATTTTATCTGCTGTACCGCACATTACAGAGTATGGGTGAATCCTAATTTTTTATATCCACAAATTATTTAGATGTATATTTTCTGCCCTTCTGGTTCATTTCTCTCGAAGGCTGCCATCACACCATTATGGTGAAATTAATTTGAGATTACTGACAGCCCAATTTACGTTTTGTATTGACTTGTATTGTAAATCGAATTCCATGCCAAAATGTGGAATGAAAGTCCTAAGAGCGTACTGCATTTTTCAAACAGAAAAGTTACCCTTCTTCCCCTCCCTTCCTGTGCCCTGGCCCCACTTTCATATATGTACCTATTTGCTACCGTTGTCAATCCATTCCCTCTCCATTCGCACCATAACTTCTCCAGACCGGACTGGAGGATGAGGCTTATAAACAAGCAGAACAAGTAACAACACTGAGTAAATTGTACTTCTAAAAGAGGCTCCTTCCTGCACCCTGATCCCTTACCAATCCTCAGGCTGATCAATGTTTTCAGCAATTCCCCCCATCCCTGGCACCAAGTAGCTTGTCCTCAAAGTCTGCCACTGATCCCCATGACTTCTCCAGAAGCGAAGAAACAATCCCATAATGGAGAAAACGGTTGAGATTAGTTCTTCTTACCACTTCGCACAGACATCGGAATTCGTAGTTTGCAGGCTATTGTATGAATTTATTCCCCCCTTCTTTACAATTTGATTTTTTTTTTTTATAGTGTACACTCTGTTATTGTTATGACGTTTTAGCGCTTTCAGCAGTCTGGGGGTCCAGATTCTGATTTGTCTTCTGAAGATGTACTATCATAGTAATGAGCACGGATACGTTCTTTTGTCATGTAAATATATCATTTTCAACAAATTATTGGTGAATGTTGTCATGTTTGATGCAGGAGATCTAGTCCTGTGCAGAATTGCAATTGGTAAGATCAGGGGGCTGTACAGAACTGCTTACTTATCTTCTTCAGTGGTAGTGGCGCGCCCCATGAAAGTGAAAACAGCAATGGTGGCGGTGAGTGCTTTAGGGGGCCCAATTAGCTAATTAAAGGCATTACTTGCTAAGTTAGATGTGGACTGAAAATTCTGTGTTGGATGTGTCTGAAAATACTTTTGTTTATGGCCTTGGAGTTAACAATACTGCGTGCTGTCAGGTTTGTCCGACTCGGCATAATATCGTTACCATAAGTTTGGAGTCTCTTTGACTACAAGTGACCAGTGTTCTCATTTATATGGTAACTTTGAAAAAGGTTTTCTTTCCACTTCATATGTTAGCTACATGTAGCACTCAGTGGCTTGTATTTGAATATTTTTTATCAGTTCTAAAAGAATGTTTCACCACCGAGTATGTTAACTAGCCCCTTCTGTGTTTCACCCAGACCAAATGTAACCCAACCTTGGTCGTAAAAAGGTTTACCTTGTTGATCAGCTTCCGCAGTTCGAGAGACCAGAGCACTTATAGCAGGAAAAGTGATACTTGACATGGCTGCAACAGCTCCAGCAGCCCACATCATCCTGTGTGAGAAAAGTAAAAAAAAAAAAAACATTTAAGATCCCCAATAGACTGTTCCAAGACGCTCAATATCCACTGTTGCAACTTTTATTTATAGTGACCCTTCAAATTATGAGGATCACAAATACGACAAGATTAGTGGCCCCATGTATGACCTGTGAATGCAGTCCCATCCCCTGTGATCTACAACGTCCTGAAGATACTCTGCGAGTTAAAAAGATTTTCAGACCCGCAAAGTGTTTCTGCCACCAATTCAGACTTGCAAAGAGGAGGAGGGGCATCATGTAAGGGGAGTCGTCGTCCTCTTTGTGATTTAGAATGAGATGCATGCCTGGTGTGAAACTGCAATCGTGGTTGCAGATCAATGAACCAATACCAACATTCAATACTTCGAGGGGTTGGGACAGGTAAGTCAGACTCACAAAGTGGAAGATGCACCTGTGGGACACTGGCAAAGTGGAAGCTGTCTGTGAATGGTGGCTGGGAGCTTCAAGAGAAAAAAAAAGACCAGAGGACTATTATAAGTACCTCCCAACTGTCACTCCCTGCATGTGAAAAACGTTTATTTTTAGAGGCAGCCCGTCTGCTTAGGGTGCAGATCTTGTGAAAAAAAGGGTGCTCACGGGGAGGAAATACAAAAACAGCTATGTGCCTAGTAGGCTTCCATTCACTTCATTCGCAGGGTGTTGCAAAATGCCTCATTACTTCAACTCCAACATTAATGACGCAGGAGGTTTTAAGATGCACTAATCAGCTACGCTGCAAAACGGGCTTAGCTTGTGGACCCTAGATTTCCATATAATGTTTAAGGGGAAACATGTTACTTACCTGTAATCCTAGCTTTCTACTGTGGGTATATTCATAAACATTAGAATCTCACTTCCATAATTCATAAATATTTTCAAAAATGCGTTTAATATTTCGGACAAAATGGAATTAGATGTAACATTTGGAAGCTCGTATTGTGGTGTATGATGTATTTTATAACTTAGCAGATGGTCCAAGAAAATCTGAAGAAATATAATTATCTATTCTCTCAAGCGAGAAAGCCACGACAAGAAACCCCTCTGATTGAAATCAGAGGGGGGTTCTTGTAATGGCTTTCTCGCCAGAGAGACTAGATAAGATTTCTTCAGATTTTCTTGGACGATCTGAACAATTGAAAACAACTTTCAGGATGATTTGGGTAGGAAAACCAACTTGCTTTTAATCATGGTATTTTCATTACAGATGGCAGTTTTTTTTTTTTTTTAACTGTAAATGGTAATTTTTAAAACGTTTTTGTGCAGAAAGCTTATGTTACTATACTTGATAGTGTATGAATATCAAAGAAAAATATCATCATATGGAAGGAATATTACTTATAATGTCCGGTATAACGCAAATAAGGGTGGTGTGACCCTTGCCTATTTTGTCAAAGACAAATTAGCTGTCTACTGACCCTTTTTGCTATGATGGGAAAGTGTAGTTTCTGAAATCTATCAAGGAGGAGGGACAATCTTTCCACGTGAAAAACAATATTTACAGCACAACTTCTGCTTGTTTTTGGTGAGCAGAAAGCTTAGGAGACATTCATTTTCAGGCTGAATGCAATTTTCAGCACCGCTTAGCAAATTAAACTTTGTTTCAGGGGAATGACAACACATTGCCTCTTGTTGAGACGTATCTCGAATAAAGGAGGCAGGAAGTCCAAGTGCACCCAAGATGTAATTAAAGTCTTCAAGTCTAAGGATTTGAACTTTTTTTTTTTGTATTAATCACTAAAACCTTGAAACTTTCTGGCTGCTCTGCATTTGATCTGGGTTGTACATGCCCCGTGGGTTTTATAATTATACATCTCCCCATCCTCTAATCAGAGTTGGAGGGCTCGTGGAAATCTACAAGGAGCAGTGGAATATAAAGTCCTTAAGCCTGGATACACTATACTGTCCTGAACTTTTTCCTGTTTAGCATACCCACATCCTCAGTGTCGTCTATTGCTGGGGTGATTTGCTACTGCTGTCCTGGCCAGATGTTTTTAAATTACTTAATGAAGCTTATTTCCTCTCTCACGTTTCGCCATTCTCAGTTCTTCTTGATATTACTATTTGATAATACACGATTCTTTTACTAGGGATTTATCAGACTACGGAAGCAGTAGACCTCTCAAAATGTGTCTCCGAACCTACTAACAAGGCTAGATGGCCACACCATCAATATATTTTTTGCTCTGTAAAGCTTGTTGACCGTTATCAGACTGACCCTCAGTTACGGACTGTTTATTCTTTCAAACGTTTCCATTTTTGGGCTTTAGCATCACAGCTTTGCTCCCAGTCTAACAATAAATCTATTTGTTCTCAGCCTTGCACCAATTTTGTATGTGAGGCTCCATTCACCGTCCTCTCTACTATCCCTGAAATGCAGATGTAGGGCTCAAAGACGGAGGACCCTGAAGTCTATCCTTCAATTCACTGAATAGTTGAGGATGCATCTCCCTCCTATCATAAGAGGATTACCCAAACTTTAGACATCTCTTTCATTTAAGATCTGTTTGCCTGTGTAACCTTCAAAACCAAGGTATAGCGATAGTTTAAAACTGGCTTCATTAGAGTGTAAGAAAGTTGAGAAACCGTGCAGAACTCAGAATTGAGTTACAAGCAGTACAAAAAAAAAAACCTATAAACAACTTATTCATGGAGATAAGGTCAAATATTATGCATAACCTATTCCCTTAGGCTCAAATACTACTAAACTGTAGTTCAATAACTTAATAATCCATCTCGCTCTTCTCAGGCTACAGAGCATATAGAACAATTGTGTTAGTCTTTTTTCCTCTGCTCTGAAGAGAAAATCGGCAACATTCTTTACGTTTTACATATCTTTCTTCACTTGCTTCTCAATCGGAGTCATCACCAGGCCCGACGTCTCCAGACATTAGAGTCGTCTTGGGCAGTTAAAGCTCTTCCAATTGTTACAACTTTGGATGCATGCCAATGAATGTTTGAATCTTGCCAGCTTTTTCTTCTGGCTCATTAGATTTTCTACCTCCAAAGTTCTGGAAGAAGGCCTCTAACTGCCTGGCTAAATCTCTTCAGTCTTTATGCAATTTGTCTTTATAAATCAGGAGTTGTACCCTCAGATTGGAAAAAAAAACATGGTGGTCTTACTGCTTAAGAAACCCTATGCAGACCCTGCAGTATTAAGCAATTTTAGGCCAATATCTCTTCTCCACTTCTGGGTAAAAACCGTTGAGATATGTTAATGACATTATCTCTGATTTTCTTGAGGGTAACAACTTAGTCAGGCTTTAGCCCAGCTCACAGTGCTGAACGTGCCTTTGTTGCTGTTTTATATGATCTTAGAAGGGCCACAGACAATGGCCATGTTGTTGCCTTAATACCTTTAGGCGGTAAACCATTACATTTTGTTTTTTTAACAGGTAGTGGAAATTGGTAGCCCAGGCACTGCCTTTGATTTGTATAAATCCTATTTAGCAGGCAGAGCACAAGACTCATCTTCCACCTTTTCAACCTGGATTTCGGATGGTGAAGCAAGGAGTGCCTCAGGGCTCCTCTCACAGCCCTACATTTTTAAATAATTATCTGAGACCCTTGGATAAATTAATTTGTAGTCACAGAATAAATTGTATGAATTATCCGGATGACACACAACTAATTTTTTCAGTTGACCAACGTAGTCCTTAGAAGCTTTCCATAATTGCCTACGGGGCATCTTACGCATGTTAGGGTTGAATCCATTAAAGTTCAACAGTGAGAAATCAGAAATCCGCTTGTGGCATAGGTAGGCCTCCTATATTCCTTTACTAAAAACCTTCTAGACACAACCCTAGACGTTTGTTTGGTAGTTCAGAACCTTGGAATGTACATGGATACCGATTTTTCAATCTCTACTCAAGTAAAGAAGCTTTCATCTACCCGTTTATCTCTGTGGGGTCTTCAAAATCTTCCCACTTCTTTCTGACCATCTTCATCTACTGGTAGTCCAGTCACTTGTATTGTCCACAGGATTATTGGAACTCCTAGCTTCACCTATCTGAATAAACAGCTACATCACATCCAGACAGATATGGTAAAGTTAGCATAGTCCTGCTCTTGTTATTCACCTTCATCAGCTGCCATGGAAAAATTATACTGGTTACCAGTGCCTAAAAGGATCAAGTTTAAATCCCTATGCGTAGTGCATAAAACAATCCATCTTGTAGGGCCTAGGTACCTACAATCTAGATTTAGTCTACTTATTTTCCCAAATTCACGAAGGCACTAATTAGTAGTCATGTTTTTTCGGTACAGGCAGCTTAGTTATGGAAGTAGCTCCATTCCACCAATAATCTAGTATCCTCTCGGAAGGTAGTGAAAACATGTCTCTTTGCTTTGTAGGTTTCCCATTTGTTTGGTTAATTTATTTCTTGTTTGTTTTTTCAGTTCCCATCAAGCAGTATATGTATATTAGCACCAGCACACCTCTTTGGTAATAGGTGCGCTCTACAAGTGGAAGTAATATAAATACATAAATAAATAATAATGTGCTGTGAGATGGCTGGAAATACTTCCTCCCACAGCGTGTTAGTTGGGGAAAGCAGGACAAGTCAGTGTGTTTCTGATGACTTCTCTACTTCAGGGGAAGGCTGCTGGCCACCAGTATGGGGCTGAAATGTGATCAACTTTATGCCCCACAAGCCACGGTTTTACAAACGTATAATCATATGTACAGTGACACACACGGAGCTTGAATATTTTTTTGTGGCCTTATTGGAGTTGTTCTCCGCACACTTAATACACTTTTACTCACTGTGTGCACCACACGTGAACACCATGCAGTTTTACAACAATCACATTTCTGTGTTGCTTTCTAATACACCTGAATTATGCTTCGTCATTAAGGAGCAGATGTATGAAAGTGTTTTACCCATACTGGGTCTATGGGAAAATGCTTTAGTACATCTGGCCCTAAATCACTACATTATTCTGACAGCTTGATGCCGTTTTTTAAATTATTTCCATCTCATTTACTTTTACGATTGTAACAGATAGTTTTAAAGATTTTTCTTTTGATTGTCCAGCACAGAGGCCTTTGCTATATCATATGTACTGTCTACTCCAGGTGCCTGTATATCCTCGGGCACGCCCTTTTGTTAAGCACAGGGAATCCAGTATGAAGATGTTACACAAAAATTGCAACCTGAAAAAATGTTTTGCTACACTACTTTACAACTGTATTACAATTTGTCTGCGGTATCTATCCGTCATACATACCGATAGAGTATCATTGCAAAACCATCCTGGCTAACATGAAAATAAATTAGGCGCCTGATTCATAATCATGAAAATGCAACTCTCTAAATGTATGTCTTTGCACTGGTGCAGATTTTCCACATTCAGGATTTCACAAAAGTTTACAAAAGTATGCCTGACAACCACACTACCAGAAAACATCCCTTAACTCTATTTACATATCAGCAAATATAGACAATATTTTATTTACTCATGTGAAAATCTGATGAGAGTTTGCAAATTCACTTTCCCATATATCTCCTTATTATCCCTCCTGGAAACACTTTGCACATGCCTTTGTAAACAGTAAATGTCTAACCTTTTCCAGTGTGAAATAGGTTGGAGTGGAGTTTATGTATAACCTTAAACACGTTTGTTGGTGGCGACACAAAGACTCAGAGCATTCCAGGCCTGGATCTACTGCATGCTGGATACTTCTAGGATTTGCATGCAGATTTGCAAAATGTTAACAAAATCTGAGCCTCGCTATAAATCAAGCCCCGATATAATCTGAGCCTTAAAAAAAAAAAATCATAGAAACTATCATCAGAGGTCTGAGATAATGAGAACTTTTGTTGCTCGTTGCAGGGCAACAAATGGGATAAAGTGGATATTTTTACAGGATAATTTGATTTTTGAAGCATACTGTCCCTTAGGCAACCAGTTATTATAAAAAATTCCACACCCCTAAAGCGTAAATATCGGACAAGCGTGAGATTTCATTTAGAGTAACTCGAACATGATTGAGATACTGACCAGGTGGGGTCAGTCTGCAGATGAAACTTTCTTACAACTCTGCTCAAAAGCTCATGGAAAGCCACCAGACTGTCTACTGGTGAGAACCTAAATGAAACGTATTAAGCAGAAACTCGAGAGAGGTCCAGCTAATCAGAAGGTGACCCATCCGAGTCAGAGTCCTGAGACAAACGCCTGTGCCATCTCCCTTTTCTAGGACTAGGAGAATAACATTTGGAGTTAGCATGACGTCTGTGTCTGCATCGATCCTTATGTTATATATCTCTCTTGTGTAAATGTTCAGATACAGAACTCTTTCTCGACGCACAACCCAATTCACTTACAATCCTCCCTGTCACGGCTGGATAGTAAAGACAGGCTGCTGTTTAACTTCCGAGGATGGCTGATGAGAAGGAATTCTCTGTGGATATCTTGGTGCAGGGGCTGAGCCTAGTTGAAGAGCCAGTGACTGCTATATCTCCTGGAGAAAACCCAATGATCGTCTTCCAGGTTTACATGTGGGAAGTGACCCAACTGAGTGATGAGAAGCCCACCGCCGTGTGAAAATGTCCTTTGACATCAACAGGTGTCTCAACATTGACCCAGAAATCTCAGAGTCCCTCAGCAAAGATGAACGGGTATGCCTTGATGTAGACTGTTTCAGAGTCAAGTGAGGAGCATGAACTGCTGAACATACCAGGCAGGCCATGGAAGTCTGGGACACCAGAGCAGCATTTCTACACAAAATAATCTTTCTGCCCGTCCACTATCCACTGATGATTCCTCACCTCAAGATCAACCTTTGAGAGAGTGGCTTTAGTGGCAGATCTCTTCAGAGCGAAAAGCAACCAAAATAGAGGTAATAAGACTCAGTCACACAGGAGGCTGGGGTAGGCACCCCATTTAGGTGTCTTGGTTCTCAGAATTTAAGGGTTTATTTGACTTTTTATTTGATGGTCCAGTATTTCTAAAGTCTGGTCTTTATAATCTATCTTTTGGTGTTACCCCTTTGTAAGGTTTAATAAAAAATGAGCATACTAGGAAAGGGAAAGCCACCTGTAAATCCCTAATCCACTTTTGAGCCCAGTCATTCTTTCTCAAACATTCTGAGATAAATGACCTAGTAATTCAAGGTGAATGTGTACTAGGCCCAGATAAAGCATGTAACCCTCATCAACCAAATGCAGGAATTGTTGGGTTAAGACATTGGGGGTGATTCTGATTCTGGCGGGCGGCGGAGGCCGCCCGCCAGAATTCCGCCCTCCATTATACCGCTCCGCGGTCAGAAGACCGCGGAGGGTATTATGAGTTTTTCCCTGGGCTGGCGGGCGGTCTCCAAAAGACCACCCGCCAGCCCAGGGAAAAACTCCCTTCCCACGAGGATGCCGGCTCGTAATCGAGCCGGCGGAGTGGGAAGGTGCGACGGGTGCAGTGGCACCCGTCGCGTATTTCAGTGTCTGCAAGGCAGACACTGAAATACTTTGCGGGGCCCTCTTACGGGGGCCCCTGCCGTGCCCATGCCATTGGCATGGGCACGGCAGGGGCCCCGCGACCCCCCCTACCGCCATCCTGTTCATGGCGGCTTTCCCGCCATGAACAGGATGGCGGTAGGGGGGGTCAGAATCCCCTCGGCGGCGCAGCGAGCTGCGCCACCTTGGAGGATTCTTAGGGGCAGCGGAAAACCGGCGGGAGACCGCCGGTTTTCCTGCACTGACCGCGGCCAAAGCGCCGCGGTCAGAATGCCCTGCGGGGCACCGCCGGCCTGTCGGCGGTGCTCCCGCCGACCCTGGCCCCGGCGGTCTAAGACCGCCGGGGTCAGAATCACCCCCATAGTCTGTCGATCCTGAAAGGTTAATGAACCAGAAGAAAGGAAAATGTTACTTACCCAGCAAGCATATGTTCATGGCATAGGGTGCTGTAGATTCACATACTTAGCATAATCCTGCCATATAGTATTGGGCTCCGATGTGTGCAAGTTGTTTTTCTCCTAAAGAAAATCTTTCGAGTCATGAGGTAGTGTGACTCCTCCTCTTGCTGGTAATGTGCATGGTGATTAACTCCATTGTTAGACGGCTTTCCCGCATGGCAGGTGAGGAAGGAACACAAAGCAAAGCTTAGTATTAGGCGATATCCATGGGAAAGGAGTTTGTGATATATAGTAAAAGTAACTGTAACAAACAGAGGTGTCCGGAGAGGAGGGTAGGTGCATGTGAATTTACAGCACTACGTGCCATGAACAGATGCGTATTGGGTAAGTAACATCTTCCACTCCAGGCATGTGTGGCTGTAGATACACATGCTTAGCACATACTGTAGAGCAGTCCTTCTCCATAATCAATGGGGATCAATGTGTTTGGAATGACAATAGTGAACAAATCTTTTCCATTTATGAGGGAACATGGCCAACTAGAAGACCTGCGAGCCGCTTGAAAAATGTCCATACACTGCTGTGGGAGATTGAGGTAACCAAATTCTAGGACTTCAGGAGCCATATTGCAAGGTTGAAGGATATGGGGTCCGGGTGCCTGATTTCTCCATGGTCCTGCGTGAGAAGGTCCTGCCTGTTCGGCAGTACTTTGTAGGGAACTACCGACAGTTCTAAGAGTGTGGTGAACCATGGTGGTTGTGCCACTGTGGGAGCGACCAGGATAAGAGAGAGATGTCTACCGAAGTTTGCAAACCACAAACTGAAGCAGTTGGAGAGGTGTAAAAGCACTGGTAAATATCCCAAGACCAACTTATCCATAGTGTGTTGCCCTTAGACTGTGAGTGTGGGAACCTGGAGGCTAAGTTAGGGCAATTGGCATTTTCTGCTATGGCCAAGAGGGTAATTTGCGGTTGTCCACAACGCTGGAAGTATTGGAGGAGGACTTGCAAGCCGAGTTCTCACTCGTGGACTTGCTGGCACTTCCTGCTGAAGAGATCTGGAAAGTCATTGTCCTCTCCCTATAGTTACTTGGCTAACAGGTGAATGTTGTAGTAGAGAGCCCACCTCCAAATGGTCTGTGCTTAATGAGAAAGCTGAGGGGACCTGGTGCCCCCTTGCTTTTGGATATAATACATGGCTGTCATGTTGTCCATCTTGAAGAGGGCTACCTTGCTAATGAGGTGAGGAAGGAAGGCTTTCAGCGCCAGTTCAACAGCTAGTAACTCCAGGCAACTGATATGGAGATGTTTTTGACTCAGGTGTCCAGTGGCCCAGTAGTTAGATCTTGGGAATGTGCTCCCCATACTGTGAGGGAGGCATCTGTTTTTATGGTTCTCTGTGGAACTGGACCCAGTAAAGACAGTCTTTTCAACAGATTGTTGCTGTTCCACCACTACAGAGTGTGGCAAGCTTGACAGCCGACTGACACTAGTTCTTCCCACTGACCCTCTGCTTGCGTCTATTGGTGCATTAAACATTCCTGCAATGGACGCATATTAAGTCTGGCATGAGGAACAATCGCTATACATGCAACCATCATCCCGAGAAGTCACATGACTATCCTCAATGTTACTTGTTGACCTAGTTGAAATTGGGGAATGAGTGCCTGGAAGGATTGTATGTTGGCAGCATTGGGGTAAGCTACTCCCAGTTCTGAGCTGAGATTTGCTCTTAGGTAAGGTTGGGCGTGAAGAGGTTGGAGGTGGGATTTCAAGTATTGATTGTAGAGCCTAGTTGGTGAAGTAGGTTTATGTTGATCTGAGCATGCTGAAAGTACTGTTGACGAGTTGTGCTTTTGATGAGCCAGTCTAGATATGGAAAGACCTACGCTTTGTCTGCGCAGGTGAGCAGCTACTACCACAAGACATTTGGTGGAGACCACAGGTGCTGCAGTGTCCCCGAAGGAAAGCACTTTGAAGTGGAAATGCTGACCCTTTATTACAAACCTAAGATACGGGCGCTGTGCCAGGTGAATAGGAATGTGAAAGTAGGAGTCCTTGAGGTCGAACGCAGCCATGAAGTCAACTTGTCGTAATAATAACAGGATGACTTCTTGGAGTGACCATGTGAAAATGCTCTGAGAGAATGTATTCATTTAGAGGTTAAAGGTCTAAGAATGGTCTGGGTGACCGTCCTTGGGAATAAGGAAGTAAATTGAATATACTCCTGTGCACTATTGGTGAAGTAGAACAGGTTCCACAACTCCTTTTCTTAGGTGTACTTGTACTTCTTCCCTGAGCAACTGCTAATGTTGTGGGGGAAAGTCTGTTTGAGAGGTAGAATGTTGGGAGGTGTGGTTGTGAACTCAAGATTGTCAGGGGGGCTGGAGGGGCTGGGTTTGGAAGTCTGGGTTTTGTGGTTGTGGTGGATGGTTTTGTCAATCTGCCCTTGCCCCACCCTTGGAGTGGTTACCCCATCTGATTCTCTGTAGTAACTCCTAAGCAGGATGGTTTGGGTGTGAGGTCGCTGGTATGAGGTGGAGGTTTCAGGGGAGGTGGTCTTGGAGCCTCCATGGTAAGAGGAGCGGCGAAAGGAGCCACATTGAGATGGTGTCCGTAGTGTTCCCATGGCTTAGATTTTGTTATCTTTTTTGATCTTCTCAAGGAGGGTGTGAAATTGAGGAGCAAAAAGATGTTCCCCATCAAGTGGGAGGACCAATAGATTTTGTTGGAACTTGGGTTTAAACACTAAGACCCGGAGACCAGCATGCTGTCTTAATAGTATGCTAGAAACCCATAAAATAGGAGGGCAAATTGATTTGGTTGGACCTCCGGTTTAAACCCTGAGACCAGGAGCCATGTATGCCCTCTTAATAGTAAGCTAGAATTGATTCCTCTAACTGCAGTATCTGCAGCATGCATGGTGAATGGTAATGTGATATTAATTTGCCTTCAGAGACCATTTGATATGCCCATTTTCTCCATCTCAACCAGTGTGCCCTGTCGTATCTGAAAAGGAGGTCGATAGAAGTAGCGATCCACCAGTGATTGGTGGATTGGGCTGCTATTCTCTTTCCAGCAGTCAGTCTTTCTACTTTCCTTATCTGGTAGAGGTGCCTCACCAGATGTTTGTGAGTTGGCTCTTTTGCAATAGGTTGCAACAACCAAAGAGTCTGGTGGAAGTTGACTTTTGATGCAAAGGGAGTCATTAAGTGTTTTTTTTTAATTTTTTTAAATAAATCGACCCGTGTTATTATCTCCCTTGATCTGACCAGATTACAAGATGTCAGTGGTGTGGCAGAGCATGCCTTTTACCAAAGGCAGGTATTGTGCTGAGCATTGTGTAGAGGAGAGTGTCTTGAATAAGAAATCATCCTCTAGAGGCTCTGGATGCAATTACACTTTATGGAAGGTGGTAGCTCTACCTATTAAGTCATGGTTAGTTGTTGTATTGTCAGGGGGAGAGGGTTCAACGGATACAGATCAAGGGCTGTATCAGCTGGTGCATTGATATCGTATGTGTCCCAGGGATCATCGGGTTGTGGGGGAGTGAAAGTGCCCTTGTCCTCTTCACCCCCTATGCAAGAGTGTAATGACACCACCGAGGAATGTGGCTCAGGTGGAGAGTGTGTGTGGTGTGCAGCCAGTGTAGGTGGTGGGCTGGTGTGCACAGAGCTTGTAGCCTTGCCCATTTCCTACCTGTGCTTCGGTGGGGTTTGAACATCCAGGGCCTCCTCAAAAGAAAGCTGTGGTATGGAGGGCATGGCACCAGTGTGGGGGATCTTGCAATTATGCATCCAGAATCAGGGTGGATCATAATGTGTTTTCGCCTCCAAACAATTTGCTCCTGTGGTCTTTGAAGTACAGGTTTCACAGGCTCTGACCGAAATGCTGCTTAGGCAGATGCAAAGGCTTTTGACGCTGACATCTGGTATTGTTTCCACGCAGAACGTTTCAGCTCTGAGGCAAGAGGTGTTGGCTCCGAAACATGTGACCTTGATTTTTTCAGCACTAAGCTGGGCATATTTGAAACAGTCTATGGCGACCATGGTCCAAAGGCAGTGGTGACTCTATGATGCCTCTAGGCTTATCTAGAATGGACTATTGGACCTTACGGTAGGGTCTACTGGGGTCAATATCGAGTTGGAGGGGCTCAAGGCTGGTTGAGCTGGAGGGAGATCCTGCATTATGATCTCAGAGCTGGAGCTATTGTCGAGGGAGAAGATCCCTTCCTCTGTAGTCGACGTCTGCGCCTGCAGTTCTTTGTGAATGTCCGAAGTGGTCTGGTGTGTCATCGACGCTCCTTCAAGACACCTCAAGACGTCAGTCACAAAGCATCTACTTTGACCTGAAGGAGCAGCAGGCCTCACACCTGGCCTTTTCGTCCTCAGGAAAGAGGCACAGATTACACACCTAGTGAAGGTAGGTATGAAGATATTTGCTTTGATACCAAGGACACAATCAAAAAGACGTCCGTTCCATCATCGAGTGGACATGGTGCAGGGGAACAACTAAGAATGGAAGCTGCGCCACGAAGGGCAATGGCCCACGAGGGCACCGGTTAATGCAAGTCACCCCGATGAAGTTGACATTATAGAACCGAAAGAGAGAGATAGAAAAGACCAAAGGAAAGTAGGTATATAGTGAGAAAAGTCTATGACAATGGTGCTGAACCAGAGCAGAAGAGCACATGTCCGAACCTGATGGCGGAAGAAAACAATCTAACAATAGAGTCGATGACCATATGAATTACCAGCAAGGGGAGTCACACTACCTTGTGACTCAAAAGACTTTCTTCAAAGAAAAACAACTTGCACACATCTGAGCCCAATACTAGATGGTAGGATTATGCTAAGCATGTGTACTACAGCCACACGCTTTAAATATATATTTTACATGTGCCATTTAAAATTTAAAAAACCTGTGCAGATCTATCAGGGAGGAGAGGAAGGCAAATACATTGATTAAAATACTGGCTTTACAGCATCGCAGTGGTATACAGTTGGAAAGTTCAGAGACTACTCCTCTCAGCTGTTTACAACAATGTTAGTGGATTTGCCCCTGGAACAAACAATCCCAAGATCATTGTAAGTGCCTAAAGAGAACCACATACAACCTCTAAACGAATCCCAGTGTGCCTTTGTGAAATAAACAAATATGTGCTGGCTGTCATGCAATCTCAACTGAATTAAAAGTTTTAAAGTCAAATGTGTGCATTATTATTGAAATAGTAGGCTTCTATTCTAAAGGCTAACCCTAACTTAGTACCTGTCCAATTTCCTTAATACTGTTACTATTGGTCATGAAAGTACGAATGAATGAGTTTTTCCAATTAAAATAGAAACCCAGGTTCAAGTGATTCTTTGCCTAAGTGGTAATGGGCTTAATGGGAGTGCTTGATAAGGAATAGGAACCTAAAAACAAATCCCTCTTGGGGTATTGCGCAAAACCGGAAGTAGCCAGACAGAACAACCTCAAGGGGTATCCCTGCCATGACTGCTTAAAAAAAAAAAAAAAAAAAAAAAACACATGAAAAAGAAAGTGGTATTCTGAACCCACCTTAGAAACAGAGGAGAGAAGGTCCGGGCTAGTTTTGAAAAACGAAAAAAAAAAAAAAAAAAAACACTTCTAGCGTCGACACAGAGTCCGAACCCCCACCAGCACTGAAGAGCTATGCGAGTTTATGGATACAGTCTGGCACCTGGGATATTCAGAGATGAGTAATATGGAGGGAGAAATATCCAGCAGAAACAAACCCAGCATCCATTTGTGGCACACATTAGAGAATAAGGCTTTATAATAGTTAAAGCTAGCTTTATACTCCATGTATGCTGCCTAAGGATTTTTTTTTTATAAAACACGCATAGGAAGTTGGCTATGTATATACCATCTCAAAGTGAGAGATAGTGTGCACAGAGTCCAAGGGTTCCCCTTAGAGGTTGATAGTGGCAAAATTAGATAACACCAATGCTCTATTTTGTGGTAATGTGGTCGAGCAGTAGGCTTATCACAGGGTAGTGTTAAGCATTGGTTGTACACACACAGGCAATAAATGAGGAACCCGCACTCAGACTTAACTCCAGGCCAATAGTTTTTATATAGAAAAATATATTTTCTTAATTTATTTTAGAACCACATAATTCAAGATTTGAAGTAAATACATAAAGTGCAAGTTACTCCATACAGGTAAGTAAGGAACTTTGAATTAAAGCAGAAGTATAGGTTAAAATGGCAATAAGCTTTTTTTTTTTTTAAAGTGGACACAGTGCAAAAATCAACAGCTCCTGGGGGAGGTAAGTATGGTTTAGTTTTTGAGGTAGGTAAAGCACTTACAAGTTCTGTTTCCTGAGCATAGGCAGCCCACCATTAATGGTTCAAGGCAACCTCAAAGTCACCGCAAAAGCAACAAAGGGCAGGTCAGGTGCAGCGGTCAAAGAGGGCCCAAAACACATAGGTGCCTATAGAGAACAGGGGTGCTCCGGTTCCAGTCTGCTGGCAGGTAAGTACCTGCGTCCTCGGAGAGCAGACCATGGGGATTTTGTAGAGCACTGGGGGTGGGGCGGGGTGGGAAAGGTACACAAACAGCTCATAGTTTATGGCCTAATTTGGGTGTCTGTATAGTGCTTAACTGTGTCACTGAGGCTCTGCGAATCAGAATCTCAGTGCTTATGCTCTCTCTGACTTTAAATTTGTCACTATAGGCTAGTGACTTCATTTACCAATTTCAATTGCACCCCAGCCTCTGGAAATGGATATAAGGGCACAGATGGTGCCCTCCTTGCAAAAGCCAGTCTACACCGGTTCAGGGACCCCCCTGTCCCTGTTCTGGCACGAAACTGGACAAAGGAAAGGGGAGTGGGTGTCCATCACCACCCTAGGGGTGGTGCCCAGAGCTCCTCCAGTGTGTCCCAGACTTCAGCCATCTTGATTTGCAAGGTGTGGGGACACTCCTGAGGCCTCTGAGTGGCCAGTACCAGCATGTCAGAGACCCCTCCTGATAGGTCCATACCTGATAAGGTAGCCAATCCCCCTCTCAGGGCTATTTAGGGTCTCTCCTGTTGGTTCTCTTCAGATTCTACTTGCAAGTTTCCAGCAGGAATCCTCTGCAACTACTACTTCGTCCTCTGACCTCGGATCAACCGCAGCCTGCTCCAGGAACCACTGTAAGAGCAACAAAGTATCCAGAAGGGATACTTTTCCTCTGCAACTTCAGCTCCAGCAAACAACTGCAACAGTTTCCACGGTGTGCACGCTCTGAGGACTCCATATCGTCACCCTGCACCAGAAGGACTGAAAAAAATCTCCTGTGGGGTGACAGTCACTCCACTGCTTAAGAAGGCACCTTCTAAGTCGACGACCGGTTCTCTTGGACTCCTCTCCTGGCGACGAGCAGGCTCCTTGGAACACAGAGGGTGGACCCCATCAACACAGACTGTCCTGAGGTCCTGCTGTCCCAATTTGGTGGAGCTAAGACCTTGCCTTCCCCCAGAACGACAGTACCCCTGTGCACCGCGTCTTCTTCACCTCCTGAGGCCTCTGTGGACTATTTGTAAAATTCATTCATGCACGGCCTGCCCCAGGTTCCCAGTGCCTACTTAACGCAAAACGCGACTTTTACGGAACCATGGCTTGTTGGAGGAATCCAGCGCGAAAACTCACCTGCATTCAACTTCAGGACGTGGGACATCCAGTGCATCACGCAGGAACCCGGCTGACATTTTCCTTGGGTGCATTTCTGCAGTCTTCGTCCAACCGGGGACTCTTCTTTTGCACCCTCTTCTGGGTTGGAAGGGGCTCCTATCCTTCCTGGAACTTCTTTTGACTTCTGAATTTGGTCTCCTTCCTTTGCAGGTCTTCAAGTCCAGGAATCCACCATTTGTTGTTTGCAGACTTGGTTGGTTCTTGCAATAACTCTAATCACGACTTGTAGTGTGTCCTAAGGAAACTTGCAGTACTTCACTCCTGCTTTTCTGGGTTTTGGGGTGGGGTAATTTACTTACCTTCACTGTATTCTTACTCTCCCAGCGATTCTGCACACACTACACTTGTCTAGGGGGGAATTTGTGATTCACATTCCATTTTCTTAGTATATGGTTTGTGTTGCCCCTAGACCTATTTTCTCCCATTGCATTCTATAGCATTTCCTATTGTTTGCACTATCCTATGTCTAATTATTTACCTTATTTTGGTGTCTAGTGTATATATTGTGTATAATACTTACCTCCAGAAGTATTGCCTCTAAGATATTTTGGGTAACACAGAGTATTGTCTTTACTTATGTATAAGTACTGTGTGACTATAAGTGGTATTGCAGGAACTTTGCATGTCTCCTAGTTTAGCCTAAGATGTTCTGCTATAGCTACCTCTACCAGCCTAAGCTGCTTTAACACTACTAGATTTTACTAATAAGGGATAACTGGACCTGGTGTAAGTACCCAAGGTACCCACTATAAACCAGGCCAGCCTCCTACAAATGAGATCTTAACGTGCGCAGAGTTGAGCACTGGGCTGCCATCAGCTTCAGGGACCGCTCCCTCAAAGCCTTCGGATGCATAACCTGACACTCTGAGTACAACTTCCGGTCGTGGTGGCGCCCCAGGCACCAAAGACACATGATGAGTAGATCCGTCGCGGACATCGGTAGATGAGAGGATCCACAGTTTTGAACTCAATGACATCCTCGATACACAAACAATCAACCAAACATTTATAGAGCGCGACTTATCACCCGGGGGAGTCTCAAGGCACTTGATCAGTCAAAGAGACAGGTCTTGAATTCCTTCCTGAACTGAGCCACACAAGGGGACTGCCTAAGGTCGATCGGCATCGTGTTCCAGGTCTGCACGGCGTGGGAGGAGAATGATCTTCCTCCAGCCGTGTTCTTCTGGATCCTGGGGTTGGTGGCGAGGGCCAGTTGAGCAGAGCAAAGTTGCCTGGAGGGTGTGTAGAAGGAGAGGCAATGGTTAAGGTAGGCAGGTCCAAGGTTGTGAAGGGCCTTGTAAGCGTGTCAGGAGTTTGAAAACGATGCATTTGTTGATGGGGAGCAAGTATATTCTCTTAGGTGGGCAGAGATATGGCTGCGAATGTCCAGGATCAGTCTGGCCGTGGCGTTCCGTATTCTCTGGAGTCTTTCCTGGGTGACTGTTCTTGTTGCATCGATTGGGATCCACTTGAAGATCTTCCAGAGCAGGCGGAGAATGTGGAAGCATGAGGATGAAATGGCATTGACTAGGCGGGCCATAGACAGCAAGGAGTCGAGAATGATGCTGAGGCTGCGTGCATGGTCGGTAAGAGAGATGGGGCAGTTCTGAGAGCACACGGCCACCAAGAGTTGTCCCAGGCAGTAGGGGTGGGGCCCAGGATGAGGGTCTCTATCTTGTTGACCTTGAGGCAGATGCCTCTCATTCAATAGACTGCCTAGGAGTTAAACAACTCTTTAAAACAAAAAACAAAAACTGAGAAAAAGCCAGGCGAAAATTGACTCAGAGGTAGCTCTCTTAAGATCAGCGCTGACTAGCAAGGAAAGAAAAGAACTGACAGTGCACCAGGGTGGCGTCTATATAGGACCTGCAACGTCTTTCTGGTGCAGACAATGTCGACGAATTACACAGACGATTGAAGCCACCTAACGGCGCACAGAGGTATGCCTCAAGAAAAATCTCTGAATTATAACTGATGACTGGATAAATTCAAAGGTAAGAAATCTGCAACTAGAGGACTCTATTAGATATCTGTTGTTTTGGGTGGAACAAAATTCAATAGTATACTGGTGAACTAGTCTAGAAATCATTGGATAAGCCAACAAAGTTGGGACTGGAGCTCCTGATCTGTGCTGGGGGGGTCTCCAGGTGTTCAGTTTGGCTTTTGCTTAGGGCAATAGGGAACCTGGCTTGCTCGAGTTTAGACAGCATAACTATTCCTTATGTCAGAGTTGTTACCCCTTGAGTTTAAGGCAATCCATTGAATGCCCAAAGTCAGGGCAACTTTGCTGCACAAGTACTCACGGACTAGTCGTTTGTATCTGACAATACCGACCATACAGGTTTCAAGAAAATATGCAATCTGTGTCTTGTTTTATTATTCCGATTGAAGGCATTTCTGTATAAATGTGCAGGATATAGGCACCTATACTTACGTCACTGTTCTTTCTGTTTCATGCACCCTGACAACACATTTCTGGGCAAGCAGTTTATAACCATATTAGCTAATCACAAATGACTGAATACACTTACCAAGGTTCAGAGCCGAAGCCGTACCAGGCAAGCTGTAATATTTGAAATCCCAGACCCAACAAGATAGTATTTTTATTTCCAATGGATCTCATCAACAAACTCAAGACCACTGTCTGTAAAAACACAATTGGGAAGCAATATTTAAAGCTACAGACACCATTCAATTGCTTTGCCAATTTATTTACACAATGGCATACATACGAGAAAATAAACATTGGGTCAACTGCATTGTTTCTACACACCATAACACCTAAAACACCAAACTAAGTCTCCAGCTGAGCCCTAAATGCTTTGTTTACAAGGAGAGCTTTCAGGTGATTTCTCACTCATCCCAGAGTTATGCCTGCACGTTTAGGACAGGAGCTAAAACAAAGACTGTTGGCTAACCATCTTTCCAGAATACACAGCTGATTAGAACTGTCCTTGCCACACCTAGGGTCTTGCCCTATCTCAAGGACCCAATCTCTAGCTTTAAAATTTGTACAGTTCCAAAAGCCCTTCAAGGAAGAGAACGTGATGGCAAATTAAGATACCTGTAGAGGCTAAAAGAGGAAATTTATATTTAGTTCTTTTTTCCTCGACTCTGCCTAACCTTTGACATTAATGGGGCCACTGCAGCCAGTAGTCCTCTTTCAAGTCTGGGGTCAGCCTTTAAGGTTGCCAGTTTGACCATTTTATTGCAACATATAGCAGCCCCAGAATATCTCAATTATTATAGTAGAATTCACTATGCAAAGCTTTTGGTGTCAGGCCCTGAACAAATTAATGATCACAGTGATGGAAGCTAAGCCACTGCATTTTACAAACAATACCAACCATATATCATGTGAAAGACAACAGAATGAAAGAATATACATGTCTGGCTTGTATCAAGCTGCCAGCCAACATGATTAAAATAATAAAATAGTAAAAAAAAGATCTCTGGAAACACAGTAAATCAAGATAATATGCGGTTTCTTAACGCCTGGACTTCATTTTGCTAAATTGTTGAAATGGAATGGGTCATCCAGGCTAGTACTTTTTTTTTATATAATGCCTGGATACAGAAGAGGAGATGGAGTTTCAGAATGTGTGTCCAAAGCAACTCTACTGCTATTATCCTTCTTGCATTTCTTAGACTCCGATCTGGTGCGATCATTAATGTGTGTGCCTCATTACACATTATAGAACTTGATTGTGAACACTAGGCCTGATGGTATTGATTCACTTGAAGGAGATGCAGCAAACCTTGAATATGATGCAGGTGGGCAAGTAGAGACAATGGAGTTTCTGAACGGGACGTGTGATTCTATTGAAACTTATTTTAGTCCCTTACAGAGCTATGAAGCCCTGTGCAGGATAGTTTCAGGTATGCCTGGTGGCTGTTGGGACACCACCATTGAGGGAGTATCCCTTGTCCATTTGGAACGGGAGCAAGGAACAATGATGAAATGGTTGCTTGAAAAATATGAAATTGGGAAGAGCCCCTGTGTGTTTATGCCAAAGAAAAAGTTGTTGATAAGGTCTCACAGCTTTTGTAGTGTTACTTTTTGATAGTTAAGGTGCAAATCAGTCAAGGTTCATTGCCATGAGTTACTCTTCCACTCAAGCTTACCTAATCTGGCTGGGATATAGTGAAAACTCAATTTTCCTGTGTGGTCAGCTCTGGTTTTTGACACCCAGAATTCAAATGGTCTTGGTCACTACCAGATGAAACTTTTCAATCAGTACGTACTGATGGATCATGATTTTTTTTAGCAAGACAAGTACTCTTAAGAGGTGATGTACCGGATAGAGATTACCACAGACAAGAAGGTGAATATGCTATGATCTTCAAATACTACCAACCTATGGCCATGTGGAATGTGATCCACTGCAGGACTAGGTTATCAAAGCCATTTTGTGTTGAGAAGCTTTTCAGGAGGGCTTTATAGCTGATCCTTTCAATAGCCACAGAAGTGTTGAGGAACACAAGGAGGTAGTCCTGAAGGAAGGTGCTAGTTGTCTCCGATTTATCAAACTGCCATCTAGATGCACTTCCCCAGGAAATGGGAGGTATGTGATCAGAAGAAGATGCATAAGTCTTAGGTGTTGATGGTAAGCTTTGTGTAGCAATGATATTATCTGACAAGTCTTGAGGAAGGTGGTATTCTAACTCCTCTCTCATGAGGAAGATGAGGCTCCAACTGTTCCTTCAGATGCAGTCTGCCCCTGTCTGACCTCGACTGAGGCCCTTCTTCCTCCACTTGATCTGCCTCTTCGATGACAAATGCACACCATGCATTCCTTGTTCGGCACAGATTAGGATAGTGACAAGTCTGGCCAACCATATCAGAAGGAGAACTAGTATGACTGCTTGCAGGAGGGTAGTGTCCTTGATACTTTCCCAGATGCAGGACTCCTCACTCCCTGGGCCAGCCTCTGTGGACAATGCTTCTTATGTCATGGTTATGTACAGAGTAGCCGACGTCCTTCACCTTCAGCTCCCCACCTTAGAAGTCAAGACTAATGTTCATATGGAAATCCTTCAGCCGGCAAATGCCCCTCTTACCTTTAAATGAGGCCCTTAAAAATACTTTGTTGGGGGCATGGGCCAAACCTTGCTTGATGGTCCACGGCCATATTGTACATCATCGTCCATCCCTGAATACCCTGCCATTTTTACCTCAGCACCCCTTCCCTGAAAGAGTGGTGGTGCAGGCATCTGAGAGCAAGACTAACCCCAAAAAGTTTCCAACTTCTCCACCTGATAGAGTCAAAACACCTGGAGACATGGAAAACAAGTCTTTTAGCTAACCAGTCTGGCGCCTGGAACAGTAAATGGCAGCTGTCTGCTGGGGCACTATTCGCATGCACATTGGGATTCAGTGCCACAAGTCCTCTGAGGTGTACCTGATCATCTCCGACCTGTCCTCAACCATGGAATACATGAAAACTGTGACGCAGCCAGGTTCACAATTCGTTGTGGCTTGGGCACCAATGATTTCACTGGGCAGACCACTGGCTCCAGAGTAGCTATTCACCTCAATGCTGGACTGCAGTACACCACTTTTTCGGGCAATGCCCAGTCGTCGATCATGTACATGCAGTTTGAGGAGACTCGCCTGCTTGAGGACAAGGCGGACTCTGCTCTCGACCAGTTCAAAAGCACAGCAAGGCCACGGCACACTCACTGGGCTTAGCTGCCCACCTCACCAGCCGCATCAGCCCTATCACTCCTGTCACGATTTCATCAGATGTACTCCATACCAGTCAAATCCAAACCCCACAAAGGTGCAGAGCAGTTTTGTGGTCAAGGCCATGGTTTCCACCTTCCC
This sequence comes from Pleurodeles waltl, assembly GCF_031143425.1. Taxonomy (NCBI): domain Eukaryota; kingdom Metazoa; phylum Chordata; class Amphibia; order Caudata; family Salamandridae; genus Pleurodeles; species Pleurodeles waltl. Next base: position 608,175,433 of record NC_090443.1, on the reverse strand, counting down.
TATGGGGAACTGCCCACTTCACTACCCTCCTGCTGCTGCTTCACCAACCAAATCCCATTAGCGTCACCTTAGCAGACAGAGGACCATCTATCCATTTCGCAGAAGGAAATCCAAGCCATTTTGCCCAAAGGGGCTACCAAAAGAGGTATAACCTGGTTGCTATCCCCGCTACAGTCTGGTGTCCATGGTGTAGGAAGCTGGCCTGGTGTGTGGTGAGCACCTATGGTGTTATCACCTTATATCACGTCAAAGTATCCCCTATTAGTGAGGTGAAGTCAGTGTCTAGGAAGCCAGGCTCTCTAGAGGTAGCTGTGGCTGAACAACCAAGACTTACCTAGGAGACATGCAAAGCTCATGCAATACCACTGTAGTCACATAGCACTTACACACATGAAAGAACCACACAGTTTTACCAAGATAAAGGTACTTTATTATGGTAACACAAATATCAAAATACTATATAGGCAATACCCCATCTGGAGGTAAGTAAACACACTATTATATACACATTAGGAGTCAGTTATTAGCATAAAAGGCAATAGAAAACAGTGAAAACAATAGTAAGTACTAAAGACCCTAGGAGGGGACCAAATCATATACTACGTAGTCGAATGTGAAAGTCGGGCCTCCACCCAACGAAGTGGAATCGTAAGTACCAGAGTGCCCCCCAGTGACCATGAGAAGAGGTAAGTGCCTAGTTCTAACCAAACCCACCAAAAGGACTTCAGAAGAGGATAATGCAAGATCTAGACAAGACTACAAGAAACCAAAAGGTGGATCCTGGAAGAGTAAGACCTGTAAAGGAAGGGGACCAAGTCCAGTTCACGTTGGATTGTCCGATGGTGGCAGAAGCCACTACCCACCCGTCTGTGGATGCAGGACCTGGCCGACGGTGGACGAAGACAGTCAGCAGTGCAGCACCGGAGCAGCTGAGAGGTCCTGAAGTGATGCAGTCGATGTCTTTCTCCGGAAGAAGGTTTGCAGTCAGTCAGTGGTGTGGACAAAACCACCAACAAGCCTTGACAAAGGCAAATGTCGTGGAAGAGGAAATGCGGAGCTGCCAGGGACCAGAAAGGTCCAGGGGGACTCAACCCACAAAGGGGAGTCCTGGGTGACCCTGAGCAGAGAGGAGAGTCACAGAAGAGGAGGCAGCCCCCACAGGCAGCAAGCACAGGCGTTGCGGTGAGGCACAAACAGCACCCCTTGGAGGGAGTCCCATGTCACAGGAGCAGGATGAAGAGGACTGTGCTTCGCAGGGAAGAGTGCTGGGGCTACACGGAGCCTGAAGATCCCTTGGAGGAGATGCCAACAAGCCTTGGTAGCTGCAAGAGACGTGGTGCACGGGAGTACTGTCCTGCGTGGAGAGGCAAGAGCTTACTGTCTCCCAAGTTGGACAGCTGGTAGAGAGGACCAAGGAGACTACTCCAGACCACCACCAGTGATGCAGGATCCACGCAGCTCTGAAGGAGAGGAGATCCACGCAGCCGGTCATCGTTGCAGTTGGTGCCTGTGGATGCAGGGAAGTGACTCCTTCACTCCAAGAGATTCCTTCTTGCTTCTCGTGCAGACTGAAGACTTGTCGCCCTCAGAGGATGAACAGCGGGGGAAATGTTGCAGTTGCTGGAAGGAGCTGTAGAAACAATGTTGCAAGCAGAGTCATTGCTATGGATGCAGATTGTCGGTTCCTGGAGGGTCCAGTTCCAGTGGTCAGAAGGTGAAGTAAATGTTGCAGAGGAATCCAGCTGGAATCTTGCACGTCGAATCTGAGGACCCACCCAGACCTTAAATAGCCTAGAAAGGGGGCTAGGTCACCTAGTAAGGTGACCACCTATCACAAGAGGGCTGTGATGTCATCTGCCTGTCCTGGCATCTGGGATGCTCCCAGAGGCTTCTGCCCATCTTCAAATCAAGATGGCAGAATCAAGTGGCCACCTGGAGGAGCTCTGAGCACCAACCCTTTCCATTGTCCAGTTTCGCAACATAGCAGGGACTGGGGGTCCCTGGACTGGTGCAAACTGGTTTATGCAAGGAGGGCACCAAATGTGCCCTTCAAAGCATACCAGTGGCTTGGGGGGGGGGGGGGGGGGGGGCTACCCATCCCAAAGCAAAGTAACACCTACTTCCAAAAGGAGAGGGTGCTGCCTCCCTCTCCCAAAGGAAATCCCTTGTTCTTGCCTTTCTGGGCTTGAGCTGGTCAAGCAGCAGGAGGGCAGAAACCTGTCTGTAGGATGGCAGCAGCGCAGGCTGCCTAGGAAAACCCTGCAACCTGGTAGGAGCAAAGCCGGGGGTCCTCTAAGGAGCACCCAGAGTGCATGGAATCATAAACCAATACTGGCAACAGTATTGGGGTATGATTCCGACATGTTTGATACCAAATATGCCTAGGTTCGGAGTTACCATTATGTAGTTGGACACAGTACACGGGGGAAATGGCTTCCCCGCACTTACGAAGTCCAGGAGAATGGAGCTGGTGTTCGTAGGGGCACCTCTGCTCATGCAGGGGTGCCCTCACACACAGGTACTTGCACCATGCCCTCTGGGCCAGGAAAACCTGCCATAGGGGTGACCTACAGGAACCTGGTGCAGTGACCTCTAGTGAAAGAGAGCATGCACCTTCCCACGCAGGCTGCAATGACAGGCCTGCAGACACATTTTGCATGGGCTCCCATGGGTGGCGTAATACATGCTGCAGCCAATGTGGAACCCCTGTTGCCCCAATGCCTGGGTACCTAGGTACCATATACTAGAGACTTACATGGAGGCACCAGTATGCCAAATGTGGGGTGGACTAAGTAAGGAACAACCAAATTTAGGGGGAGAGAGCACAGTCACTAAGGTCCTGGATAGCAGGCAAAAAGTGGGGGTAACCATGCCAAAAAGAGGGTACTTTCCTACACATGAACCTTTATCCTATTTGAGATCTGCGCCCTCTCAATGCGTTCCTCCAGAAGGAGAAATGTAAAATGCTCGCCATGGACCTTGACTGCCCTCGACCTTGGAGACTGCATAGTGGTGGTGGTCCTGAAGGACACCTATTTCAATATGCCAGTCCTGTAGGCTCTTCGGCTCTACCTGCAGTTCATTGGGGACAGGAGCATTTTTAGTTCGCTGTGCACTCCTTTGGTCTCACCAGCATTCCTCGGGTGTTGACAAAAGTGATGGTGGTGGTAGCAGTACACCTTTGGAAGTCATGGTTGCTAGTCTTCCCCTACCTCCACTACAGGCTGTTGAAGGTGGGCTAACCCCAGGAAGCCGTCAACCATCGCTAGACTGTTGCAAACCACCGGTCATCTTTGGGGCTCCCTATCAACATGCCAAAGTCACAAATAACTCCTTCTCTGACACTTCCCTTCATCTGAGCCATTTTGGACATTGTTAAATTTCCTGCTTTTTCCTCAGGAAAGAGAGTACAGGACATTCAAGCTATGATCCTGATCTTTCCACCTCGGTCCTGGATTTCAGTGAGGCTGATCCAGAGGCTGACCTCACCGATGGCCTCCTGCATCCTGCTGATCGAGAATGTCAAGTGGCACATGTGGGCTCTCAGTGGCATCTGACATCAAAAGGACCTCTTGGGCCACATTCAGGTTTCAGAGGAGACTGCAAAAACGTTGCAGTGGTGGCTATTGCACCATGATTGGCAGACCTCTGCAACCTTCCCTACCCAGAGCTGACAGTGGTGACCGATGCATGCTTCTGGGATGGGGTGGCCAGCTGGGAGAAGTGTGCAGATTAGAGGCCTATGATCTCCGGTGGAGTCCTGGCTTCATCTCAACCTTCTGGAGCACAAGCCATCTGCTTCGTGTTGAAAGCCTTCCTTCCTCCATTGAGGGGAGGCTGGTCCAGATGCTCATAGACAACACCACTGACACGTGCTACTGCAGCAAACTGGGCAGGGTGGGGTCACAACATGGAAATGGCTGGATCACCAAGGAAAAGTCCTGGTGTGAACCACCTGGCAGGCTCACTGAATTTCAGGGCTGACGAACTCAGCTGTAGAAGACTTGCGGATCATGAATGGCAATTACATTTGGAGGTGGTACAAGGACTCTTATGTGAATGGAAAGAACCTTAACTCGATCTCTCCACCAATGCAGAAGAACAATGTCAGTACTTCTGTGCACTGGAGTTTCCCAGGAGTCTCTCACTCTGAGGTGTGTTCTGCCTTGAGTGGAACTAGGGACTCTTCTATGCCTTTCTGCCAATACCTTACTGCCCTAAATTCTCAAGAAGGTCCTCCGGAGGTGGTGATGTCATCTTGACAGCTAGGCGTCTCTTGACAAAAAAATGTCTACGCCTGTTGGGACAAGTTTGTGGCTGTATGAGGCACTTGGCAGATATACCCCCTCCAGGTGATGTTATTTGACATTTATTTTTGTTTTGACCCTAGCCTGGCAAAGCTTTGCTCTGGGCGCACTTATGGGATATCTTGTAGCCATTTTGACTTTTTTTTTGCCATTGCCAGATCAGCCTTCATTGTTTAGGCCTCCAGTTATGTATTAAAAAAAAAAGAAAAAAAAAAAAAAAAAAAGAAGAAGAATTACTACATTTGTTTACCCTCCCTCCATTTCTCATGCCACAGTGGGACCTCAACTTGGTCCTTACATTTCTCAAGTGCACTCCCTTTGAGTTACTTCACAACAGCTCCTTGCAGCGTATCACCCTCAAGACAGTGTTTTTCGTCGCCATTACATCGGTGTGGCATTTGTGAGCTTCAACTCTCTCCATAAAGTCACAGTACACCACCTTTTCCCCATGCAAGCTGCTATTGCGGCTGCAAACATTTTTTAGGTATAAAGATGTGACGCTGTTCCACGTCAGTCAGAACATCATCCTACCAGCATTCTATGCTCCGCCTCAACCCTCTAAGGAGGAGGCGAGACTCCATCGCTTGGACCCCAAAAGATCACGGAGTTACATCCTGTGAAAGAACAGAGTGGAATATCAGCTATTTGTGGGGTTGACTGGAGTTAAAAAAAATAAAATAAAAAAAAAGCAAGGCTGTTCAGACGGGATCCATCTCCTGCTGGACTGTGCACTGCACTAAGACCTGCTATGCACTGGCTGTCCCTGGAAGGACTGTGTGCTCATTCTACCAGGGACAAAGCCGCTACTACTGTTTTGGCACACAGAGTCCCTGTCCTGATCAGGTGAATACATGAGCATCCCTCTATATATTCCTGAAACACTAGTGCCTGGACAGGCAGGTTCTGGGAGGAGCATTTTACCCGCTCTGTTCTTCACGACTTTCTGGTTAGAATCCATACACAGACCCACCCCCAAATCAGTAAAGATTTGGTATCTATTTAAAAGGTGAGCCACCTATTGGCACGCAAAGGTACAGCTGAAAAGTTTTTGGTCCCAGTCCGACACCTTGGCAATATTCAAAAGGTGAGTAATCTGTGGCTAGACAGTCTCTCTACCGGAAAGAGAGTTACCAAAGATCAATAACTTGTTATTCTAGCCCCCAGGGCAGCAAGATATGGTGTGAAAATTAATTACGAGTCTGATGACCTGCAGTGCAGTTAGCTGTGGATTGAAATAGCTTCATGGGAAGCGGAAAATTGCTTGGTGTGGCAGCCCTGAGTGGAGTGGAGTTGCAGAGAATGAGGAGGAGGTTTAGAGTGTGGGCATTTTCCTGCATTGGCACCACTCATATTTGTGCTGACTGATCGAGAGTTGGAAAAGTACCCCGCAGTCTGCTGCCTTCAGCCGCTATTCCTCCCTGCTCAGAGCTCATAAACCCTCCCCTACCACAAAGGAGCAAACGGGGAGCACCCTTCTTTGTCACTCTGTTAGGTCATGCAGTAAGGCATCCATGGCCCAGAGCACCCAGTCCCATAACACTGCCTCTGCCAATACTAGCCCTCGTCACAGTTAGCAGATGCCGGGGCCATCTTGGATTGGTCAGATGCTTATAGAAAATAAGGTGGATTACAGGTTAAACTGAAAATGCTAGTGCCCACTTTAGCAGGTAATAATTGAGTATTTTCAGTTTAAAACAAAAACCAGAAAGCCTAAAAGTTATGAAGCTGGACCTGCTGTTACAAGATATAATTACAGTTGACTTGCATATTGTCAAATTTAGTACTTAAGTAGCAGAAATAGCTTCAAATCCGGACTTACAGAAATGTCAAACATGTCAATTCAGAAAAACTGTTACAATGTGTAGGGAAAGGCACATGCAGCAAGATACAGTTCAGAAGCCCCTAACTGCCAAAAAGTCAAAACATCAGCTATGAAGAAGGTCCATTAAATCAAAACAAACAAAAAAACAGTGGTAAAATGTGCTTTTTTGTTTTTTTTTTACAGTGCTTGAGTAAGAAGCGAGGCAAGTGCAGATCCTGGGAAATGGTTCAACAGCAACTACAATGGAGGTTAAATTGTTTCTGCAGAACAGTAACATGGTCTTTATATTGCACACAATAGTAAAGAGAAAGGCGGACCACACACCGCAAAATCAGTGTTAAGCTAAATTGGGTAATGGAGAAGATTTCAAAATAACAATCAATATTAGCGTGTCATTTTACAAGGCAGTGCTATATTTTACAATTGGAGCGTATACAATTTATTTTACCAAGATAAAACTAAACACCAAGTTTAACAACAGAAGTAAGAATCACCTCGTTTAGGCCTTAGGTTTAGGACTACATCAGTAAGTCACATTTACAAACCTGTGCAATGATGGACAGAATCCCCAAAACTGCTATAAATGCTGCAACGCTTTCAGGTGAAAAGCCCATAATCTAAAAGAAGAACGAAAGCACATTACAGTGCAAAAAAATTATTACAACATTACGTTACTATTCTATAAACAGAGACACAATGACTCAGAAAAGCCTGAAAAGGTTACATATCGTATATACATGCAAACATCGTTCCCATGTCTGTAGGTCAGAAAACAGAAAAGCATGCCATAAGTGATTAGATGTTAATACACAGAAGGGAAACAACTGTGGACAGCAACAAAATAATTCTAACCTAAACCATACAAACAGGTTTATGATAAATTCTTGATAAATCAATTGAAAATCACTTATTCTGCTTTAGTTCTGAAAGGAATACATTTACAGAGGAGGGATATGTAGACAAAGGAGACAGCAGAGAGAGATGCCAGAGAAAGAGAGAGAATACAAAAAATAAATTGAAGCAGAGAACTAGGGAAAAGAGACTCCGAGGAGAAGGAACCGAAAGGAAGGGGAACCAAAAGGAAGAAACTAAGGTGGAGACAGAGGAGGGGAAGGGAAGTGTAAGAAAGAAATAGAGGAGTGGGAAAGATGGAAAAGAAACAGAATGAGGACTAAAGAAAGAAGAGACAGAGAAGGGGATAATGGGAGACAGATTAACAGGAGTAAAAAGACGTGGTGGAAAACCGAAAACTAGAAGATAAGAAAAAGGAGATTAAGAGCCCTTGTGTGGGGTAGGATGAAAAGATACAGGTGACGTGCCAGATCGCAACAGGCATTTACTGCTTTAGAAATGAATCATATTTGCTTTGTAATCAATTGGGAAGCACTGCCTGAATCCGTACCTTCAGAGAATGCTTGGCCTTCTGATATCTTGTTAATGAAAACACTAGTAAAAACTACTTCTCTTGCATGCGTGAAGTGTAGAACCAATTGGTTATTTCATATAGGAATCTGCTAATTAACCACCAGAAGATAACTTGTTAGCTGCAAATAGGGTAATATATGTTTTCTACTTTGTAACTTCAGTTATTCTATAAGTTTGCCACAGATATCTTTACTCGCTTCTCCATTGGCTATAGCTTTGTGAGACTGTTTACCAAATTTATTCTGCAGGTGTCTAATCTAGGGTCAATGCCAGAGCTGAAGGATAACCTCAAACCCCTAAAAATTACTGTGTCCATACGAGTGATGAAACAGGTCACATGGGTTGAGTAGTCATCCACAAAATCACTTGTGCTGAGAATTCAAGCAACAGGTTCCACCCTGGGTTCATCTTAGCCATCAGAGACGAGCTACTCCAGTGCATGTTTTAAGTACAAAAGCTAAGACCTAGTAATATAGCACAGTGTTTGAAACCATTTTATGACTATTCTGACTTGCCTTCATCAGAGTCCTATATTGCCCTCCAAAAACTAGGGATTTCAGAAAACCCCTCCATTGGGTTGACATACATTTTACTGAAGGGATGCTTATTAATTTCCGGTCTATAAATATTAAAGTCCTAACAATTTCGGCCTGCTAGATGGAGAACAGCTAGACTTGCTCTCCAACACGAAATTCCAATCAGAAGTCCTTGTTTGCTTTAAGTTTTAATGGTTATTGAGAACAAATACCACTTAATGGTGGAAGTTCTGACGTCCTTTGTTATTGACAGAATGGAGGCAGCGCCACACCTGTTCAGTCTTCCATGGCACCCACTAGTAAGCAAAGTCAGATTTCTACGGAGCTAAATAATAGGAATGGTTACTTATACTAAGGAACTAATCCATTTTTTCCTCTATCACCAATCTGTCTTACCATGTTAAGCTGTTCAAGGGTAATGTCACTGTGCAGTTCATGAATTTTCTCATTCCCTGTGCATAAGTGGGATTTAGATCGGACCAGAGGACACTATCAGTAGTGCTATATCTATTTCAAGTACATTGCAGGATTACAGATGGCAGCGATAACCTTGCCATCATATCTCAATTGTTGGTAGCATTTGACACTGTGGGGACTGAAGACTGTCATTCTTAATGGGTGCTGGCAGAACTGGGACTGAACAAGATGAAGCAAAGTGTGCAATCTCTTAACTCTCAGTCTGCTGTCTTCATGTCATTTGACCAGTGTTTATTTGAATGAGTGGTGCCCCTCAGGGCTCTCATCAATGTCCAAGTCTACCTGCTAAACAGATTAAAGAATGAAGGTCTTTGAATTTTTAACAGAGGTGGAAGATGAGGATTAATTTTTGGAACTGATGCTCCCAACTCGCCTGATGCCGCCATTCTAGAGACTTGTCTTCTAAGATATTTTTGGTGGATGCAGCAGAATTTCTTTTCAACTATGGATTTGGAGTTTGTCCTAATGAACTGGGCCCAGTCCAATCTCCTTCCCAAGTGTTCAAGTATATTTCAAACACAACGGATGAAAATCTCCCCATGAAAACACAGGTCAATGAAGGTGTCAAAGCTTGCCACTACCATCTCTGCATGCTGAGGTGGGTACTGTTATCTACACTAGAATGTATTACTGTTATAGCCTCTACTTTTGGGCTTCTGCAAATCCAGATGAACAGTCAGCAACATCGCAGCATCATGAATTGCTGACAACCGAGATAGCCCGCAGCACATCATACTCATATGGCAATTCAAATTTAAGGCAATTTTGTTACACAAACATTTGTTTAGCCCTTGGTAAGCGTACTCAGCTCTACATTTAAGGTATTATGTGACTGGTGTATCTTTAGAAAGACATTATGGGAAGCCATGCCTGTGGAATGCAGGTGGACACATTTCCAAACCCTTACAGTGTCTGCTATATTTATAAAGTCATCATGTGACATTCTGGAGGAAACTTAAAATGCAGTCTTTTCTGCCTAAACCAAGCATTTTTTCTTTACTTGCCTCAAGCGGCTTTATAGCAGAACATGTGGCCTTACACTCTATTTGTTATTTAAAAAAATGCTTTCTAAAGTAAGTAAACGCCTGAGTTCTATTTAAATTCACAGTATGTAAATGTATGTTATTCCAATATCCTGAAACTCTAGCATGGATGCGAACCTCGTGATGAGATGGGCACGCCATAGAGAGTGCATTTACTAACACACTGGCAGACACTGATATGATCCATAAATTTATTTATTGATAAAATACATACAGAAGCGGTTTACACAAAAGGTTACCTGTCTCAGATATAGGAAGAAGCTGGAATACTGGCCCGCCTCAGGAAGGTAGGAGAGGAAAACCGTTATGCAAATAAGAAGCACAATAGGATCTTGGCCAACTTTCTTTAAAGACTGAAAAAGAAATTCAGAAAGTTCAAAAACCACAATGCAGAACGTGAAGTAAACATCATTAATCCTTTATCTGCAATGTCCACAAAAACATTTTTAAAACATAAAATTCCATTATTGTTTGGTTCAATATAATTCACATGTACTTCCTAATTGTTGGAGAACAAGAGTTGATCGACTTTGGTGCATCTCCAAACGGACTTGCTTAGCCAAGAAGATCAGGCTTGTTTGGCAGGTCATCAGGAACTCCACAAGGAAATTCATGTAAATGAGCCATACAGTAAGTAAGGTGCTACTCCAACATGATATTCTTCAAGGGCACATATACATAACAGATTGGCAAACAAAGTACACAACTAGGGGACTAGAAGTGCGGGTGGCACACAAGTGATAGGGCAAGAGTAGTATTAAAGACGACAAATGGGTTTCCTGCATAAAGCTCCAATCCCTGTGGTACATGTAGATTAGCATTATTGGAACACTCCCACTGGTTAATGTGAAACTCATTGACATAAGGTAAACTATGAAATCACTACACCATATATACCACACATAACTGAACCACCAATCCCCTTGCTTTAGTGTTCACTGCAATACTGCCCTCGTCCACATTGATTCTTTCTAACATTGAGTTCTAAACCACAACAGCCATGCAGCAAGTAAGGTAGTTCAAAAGCTATCAGGAGATCTTGGAGGATAGACTGGCAATCTGCATACAACAAGAGTCAGTGACTCACAGCCACTTGTAATTCATCACCATTTACCACAGTGTTTACTAATCTTTGTATCTACCATGATGACAGCCTCAACAGCAAGGCATGCAGTGTCAGAATTCATAAAGCATATTAAGGGCACTAGGCTGCTCTGCTAAACATTATGACAAAAATGATTTGCCAAAACCCAACAAATAAACAATATATTAACCTCAGTCTCATCTCAAACCAGACCAATACTGGAACACTGACTTCTAAGGATGGGAAGCAGCAGCTTTCTTATGAACTGATCTGAGAACCGCATTAGCCTCATCCTTCGTAAAAATAGAGGTAAATTGAAAAGACTCGCTAACTCTTGTGGCAAATGAATAGATGGCAAATAAATGGATACTTGGAATGTCACTGTTCAGCACGTTTCCAATATACTTGAGATTAGATGAAGCCAGGATATAAAACTGTAGGTAAGTGGAGTATTATGTGTTGTGGGGGTTAGTCCTCACCACATACTACTCTCACAATACCCCAGAGACGGTCCTTGGATTCGCACTAGTAAATCCTTAGCTCGGTCCTGGTAATGTGGCAAAGAGGAAACAAGCTTTACTTCACAGCACAACCATGGACAATAAGTAACTGACATGACTCGAAAGAAATCCGACACCAATTCATAAAAATACAACTTATTTTTATAAAAACGTATACACCAAAATGAACAGTATATGTACAGTACAACCAGAGATACTGATTTTTAAAGCAGTAGAAAATCTCTGCAGAAATGGGATTTAATGTTGCATTGAAGTCAAAGTCAAGAAAAGCATGTGTTGCAAAAATGCACTCAAAAGACTAGTTGCATTGAACCCTTGAGGGGTTTAGCTAGTGCAGTCCCTTGGACCAGATCATGACAGTCAGAACAGTTTCACCTGGCCCGTGGAGTCCGGGTGAAGAGTTGTCCTGGCTGTCTGTGGTGCTGAACGGGGCTCACACTGGTGCTGGATTTTTACAATACATACGTTGCTGCAACAAAGGGGATACAAAAGCTCTACTGTGGTGGTGTTGCTGACGCCGGTCACAAGTGCTGGACAGTTCTCTCCTCTTGCAGCGTCTAGTTAAGGGGTCAGTCACCTGGCTGGTGACCAACATGACGTAGTAGCGGTAAGCACAGCAAAATGCTTTGGAGAAGTCTGGAAGTCCAGGGGAGCGTGGTATCGGCCTGTAACTTCGAGGAAGGCCGGACTATGACTCCCACAATGCACTTCACAAACTGAATCCAGTCGATCCCTCAGTGGGCCTGATGGCCTGCAATTTTTTGGTTCCAGAGTGTCTTTTTACCTGTAGCTTGCAGGTGACTGATGCCACCATTCCAAGGGAGACAGAGAGTACTTCTGCCTTCCACACGGGTCCCCCCGGTCGGGCGTGACGAGTTTCAGCCAAGGACGAAGGTCGATCATGCAGTACCCAGTCTATTGCCTCAGAGACCGTGTTTCCCTCTTTTGCTTTGGAACAGTGGGCAGTGTCAGACTGTCCGTGATGCAGAGCTTCTCTGTGTCCTTCTGTGAAGTTGGTCCATCAGATCGGAAGGTTCTCGTGTCAGGGTTGTCTCCTAAATCCTGAATTTAGGGGAGTTAGGGGTGTGGAGACATTTGGCCAATGGGCAGCTATCTCCTACAGCTAATCCGCCACTGAGGTGGTCACATCCGCTGGGACAGGTCACCTTTAGCTACCCAGAACCCTTTATTCTGCCACTCCTAAGATGGGAGATATCAAAATTTAGTGCACAGACCAGGCTGGTCACCGTAGAGGTGTGGTCACCCTGCTAGGGGAGTGCACAGTCCTGCATACCTAATTTCTCGTCTGTCCACGAGCAAATTTGTCTGGGGGCCTGGGGAGGGATAGTTCCTCGCTGGAGGATAGTGCTGATGACTGTTACGGGCGCTGAAGCCTTTGAAGCTCACCGTCCTAATGGCTCTATTCACTAGCCCGGCTGATGGGCGGAGGTGTGACCTCCTTCCGGTCTCAGCCCTTTGTTCTGACCTCTGGGAGCAGGCTGCCTCACCGGAGGTCAGAACTATGTATTGGCAGCAGCAAGCGTGGGAAAAAGCGCAGGCTGCTCGGCCACAGCACAAAGGAAGGTGAGAAACAGGTGGGCAATCTAGTGTGCCACCTGAGTGCATGTCAGCTGTCCCTCAACACAAGATTTGTGTTGGGGGAGAGAAAGCAAGTTGTTCGACACCAAACTCAACATACCTAAGTGGTACCATAATGGAGCTAGCAGCCTTAGTCAACAGGGGCTTCATTTCCCATGTTATCCTACGGACTGGCCTGCAGTTATAGTGTACCTTAATGGAAAGGATGCTGAAGAGACATTGAAGCTCGTGCTTATATGTCTGCACCTCTGATATAATGCACCCTGCCTCCTGGGCTGTCCCATCGTGAGAGCACAGTTGAACACGAGCAGTTTGCACCACCCTGGCAGTCTGCAATTGCAGGCCTGCCATCAGTAGTTTGCATGGGTTGCCTAAGCTGGCACAACTTCCTGTTGCAGCCCGGGGGACCACTTTACTACCTATGCCCTGGGCACTAGGGGCTTACAAAGGGGTACATTTTAGCCAATCAGGAATTCACTACGACATGACAATTTAGAGAGAGAACACATACACTGGGGCCTGGTTAGCAGGCCTCAGTGCACCAGAAGAGTCAAAGGAACAGCATCTAGGGGTCCAAATGGGGGCAAAAAGTGGGGTGGGCAGCTGCAAAGAGGTCTTTCCTAAATGATATTTGATTAAATGGACACAGCAAATCTTGTTTGCTGTAACAACAAATCTTGTTTCCCGTAAAGTAACAATTTGGGTAACAATATTTTTCATTTTCAAGTGTGGTGCTTCGATCAATTTTGCCTATCCCTAGGATAGTTTTGAAAAAGCTTGCTATATATCTCTCAAGCCAAAGGGCTAGTGGGAATCCAAACCTGAAACTCATTAAAAAAAAACACACACACCAAAAAAGTATTATCACTCTTGCTTTAGAGTTCAGCTGAGTCTATATCAAATTCCTGCACAGACAGGTTGCTACCCATGTCTGAAGCTAGGACTTTACAGGAAAGTCATGCATTTGGTGCCATCAAAGCACACTAATATGCTTCAATGGCAAATTACTTGAACTTTTCTTAGAAGGTTTCCCTTCTTATAGAAGGTAAAGTGTTTAAAAGTTAATTATATCTAATGAAATTTATTTATGGTTTGAATATTGGCATTGTCCTCTGGCATATCTGCTGAAAACAGGAGCAGACTTTTCTTCCTCAAAAGCTGGGTACCTGCAGAGCATAGCTTTCTTAGGCTCTCTTCTGAACAGTGCACAGCAGGGGGCCAAATATGCATAACTTGTAGCGGCTGAATCGAAGAATTCAATCCCTATAGCCAAAGAAAGTATCCTCCAACCATCAGTTACCAGAAGCTAATTTAATATTCAGGATTCTGGAAATTGCTGAAGAAAGTGGGTGGGCAGAAGGTAGTAGCACAGCAGCTTTTAATAGATATCCACAATGGTTGCACCAACATATGCTCAACTAACATGATTCGTCTCCTCAATGTTCATGAGTAATAAACAGTACTAAGCAGTTTTTTGATTACCCTCATTAAAACATGTAAATACGAGACAGAGATTTGGAAAGCCGGTGTCCAACACTAGTCTAGCTTTTCAGGTTCCAACAATCACAATTTTATGGAACAGGCTCGGCTTTAAGCGTCCCTCTGGAAGGACATGCTCCCTTTCAGTTTTCTTCTGGTTCTCATGAAAAGTGGCAGGGCACTGAAGTTGAAATGTCATTGCTTTTACAAACGTATTATCGAAGTTCTCGGAGGATCCCCTAGAAGTCTGAAATTGATTCCTATGGTAGGACAGCAAAGGACTAAAATAGCCGATATTAACCACATACCTTTTGTGAGTTTGTCCTGAATCTTTTTGGACATACATTTACCTTTTTTACTGATCTCACTCACGGAGTCCATTAGGGCGTCAGGAAGTTAGCAAGTCTCAGCATTTACACTTTGTTGCTCCATAGCCACGTTTAGCTATGCCAATTTGCAGCCATATTCAGAGATTTTGCGTGAGTTCTCTTTCCAGATAGGGTTGTAACACCTCCTGTCTGCTAAAATAGTTACATTCCCATAAACCTTAACCTCACGTCATCTTAGGAAGCACTGCTATATATTCTGCCATTGTTAAATTATTCTTATTTCCATCCCAGCTCTAAATTGGACCTACTGAAAGCCTCCAATCAACAGATGAAATGAACACCTGTTTATTTGTGCCCCTGCACCTCTCTGTAGTTTTTGACATGGTGTAGTAGGTTACTACCTTCAATCTAATGAAAGGAAGATCTTATATTGTCACCCACATTTTTAAGGACCATGCTCAGTCCGTCCACATGCCTCACCAATTGTCAAATGCCTGTGATTTATCGAACAACGAATGGCAAATTAGGGTTCCAGCTATTTTTATTCCGTTTATGGGTCTACTGTGTAAAGTGGTGTCAAGGTGCAGTTTTCCACAACTTCTCAGTATCTTGAACCCACTTGTAGTTTACGAAGTCATATGAGGAAGACAGCCACAGCCCACTGTCTCCTCTCGGTGACGTATGTGGATGGTAATATCCTCTATGAAATTCAATCCTGAAAAAAACAGTTACTGCTTTTTCCCCAGTGAGGGGATAGTACCATTATTCAATTTTAGATGTTGACACTTTCCTGTGATAATAGTAGACCACACTGGGAACGTCAGTCTGAGAACTTACATTTGTAACAGTTTCCACGTTACCAGTTCACAACCATATTTTAAAAAAGCAAGATTGATTGAAATTGCCAATAGCCCTACTATTAGTGCTGTTACATGCTGATGTCAGCTAAAGCTTCACAGGAGTGCCAAGGTGCACTCAGTGTGGATTAAAATAGGTTTCCATTGTAGCACCCACTTTAAAGTGGTTATGAAGAAGCATGACCACTTCATACCAATGTAGAAGGTTCTATGATATGAACCCTTTGAGCAGTGTAGTAAAAGAAAGTAAAACTGTATTAACTTACAAGGCCGGAAATTCTTGCCGACCATTCTTTACCACTGCTAAGCTGGTTTTGCCTGCCAGCTTTCTCAAAACTAAAGGGAAAATATATTGAAGGAAAATTATTGCCATTTACTTCTACAAATCATTATGGTTCTCTGTATTCTAAAAAGCCTCAATAAGCCACAATCTAACTTGTAAAGGGATGAATATAATTTGATTAAAACAGTCACCATCAAAGTAGTAAAGGGCTGGAGAGCAATAACACAAAATATATGTTCACTGCCCATAAGGTAAACTTTTCCTAAAGCAATGCTGTTGTAGCAATACAAATCAGCAATGAAAAAAAGGTTAGCACCATCAAATGTGTATATCATTTCATTAATCACTGCAATCTTTATTTCTAAAGAAACTAATTGCAACAGTCACCCACCTGATGTATTTCAAGCACCTATTTACATATTCAGACCTAACTAGATAAAACACAAAATACTTGTAATGAAAAATAACTCAGTGTTATCAAACTAAGAATGAAAATTAATTAAAATGATTTATTGGGAGCAACAAATAGCTCCAGATGTGTAATTGCATGCAACAGAGCTAGGAATTTCGCTTTGCAAGCAAAAATATACCCTTTCTTTCTCATGCCAATCAGAGGTTGAACTTAACCAGTGTGGAAGTGTTTGAGTAAGAGAGAAGAAAACATCAATAGCCCCTTCAAAAAATGTACTTACAGCAAATGGGTCCGCCTGCTCCCATGAAATTGGAGCACCCCAAGATGCAGGTCGCATCTTCTCTGGCAGAGATTCTGGGACAGCTACAAGTATAAAACAGATATCCAACAAAGCTATAGCAGTTGCAAGGACCACCACAAAGTTGTCACCATAGACATGACCAAGATATGCTCCAATCGCAGGACTAGTAACCAAACTTGCTGCAAACGTTGCAGAAACCTAAAATAAAATGAAAACGATTTAAAAGCTTACATTTAAAAATGCACAGGTCTTTAGCAAGAGATGAACTGGTTTCTCTTCCATGTGTCATACATAAAAAATTGGATGCTATAGCTGACAAACTACTACAGGTCTCCACTTTTATCTACGATGTTCACTTGCTCCTGGGGAGCACCTGTACAAATCCCACTTAACGGGTGTGTATACATCACATATAGTAATATTTCAACAAAGTGCATGATCAATACATATGTGCTTGAGAACTGACCAAGCACTAAATAGTTACATATTTCAACTGTGATTGATGGTAACATACCAAACCATAGGCCATGCTTCTTTCATGTTCTTGGGTTATATCTGCTACATATGCAAACACCACAGAGAATGTCACTGCGAAAACTCCAGAAACCGAGATAACCGCAAAGTACCACCTTTAAATAGAAATGGAAAAAATAAGAACGTTAACATCAAAACAGTTTTGGCAATACACTAGTGATGGCAAAACATGGCTCCTGCAGAAACATTGTGATCATTGTCCTACAAGCCACTTAGGAGACATCGGCGCACAATATTTTGAAGTAAGTAGTACATATTATGTGGACTGAGCAGTGCTGCTGCAAGTAAAAACTAAAAAAATGCTCAATTTTGAACAAGCATTGATAAAGCCAAGATTTATAGCAGTGAATATTTTGTTTGTAGAGACGTGTAAGCACAGTAATTAATGGAGAAAAAGGAACATATATTGAGTGATTCTTGAGAATTATGGTTAAAAAAGAAGCACAGCACGTGTGCTTAATTATTTTTAGTGTGGTGTGTGATGCAACAGAGGAAAAATATATATATTAAAGTACGCATGTAGTTAAAATAGGCATTAAGGCACTTGCATGAATATTTTAGTAGTCATGTACAAAGTATATGCGTATAATGTATCGGTCATATGTAGGTAGATACTGAAAATAAGTTTGCAAACTTGAATTATGCTCAGAAGAGCTAACAGGTGATTAGCGCAGTTGATGCTTATTTTCCACATACACAGAACTGCATGGTTTTCCTGCACAAGCGCCTGTTCCACAAATGAGGAAGCGTACACTACTGGCCACTGCCCTGCAAACCTTCCATAGGTTAAAGAAAATTGCAACACTATTACCAAAGTTGGGCTTGCAGCATTGCTAGTGAAACTTGTACTCCTATTATCCATACAAAAAACACAGAACAACTGGCATATGGGAGATTCTGCAGGAGGCAATAGTGTGGGATCAGCACTGGTTCAAGGTGGGAGGGTGACCGGGTGGGGAATTTTCAGGGTGAACGGAGGAGCGAAGGGTGCAGGGGAAAAGTGCTCAATGCAAGCTTTTTTTGTATGTAGATGAATACAGCAGAGGAAGCAGTAGTGCAAGCGACCCTCTGCTAACACACACAAATAGCAAGTACCACATGGGTACTGTATGAATGGGTGCCTAAATGCTAAATGTGGCTGTCTGTGTGTACACATGTTAGTCTGTAACTGTCTCTCTCTACCTTCATGTGTGCATGCTTCCCTCTATTTGGAAGCATTATACAGCGTTCCGTCCCTGCTGGCTTTGTCAATAGTCCTGACCCCTTGATAAACCTCCATAAAAAAATTGTTGTCCAGAGATTTTGATTTTTGATTTTTGTTTTTGTATCATTAGAGAAGTAACTTAGCTTGGGTGAGACATTGGTAATCCAGGATGATTTTTTTCTGGAATAAGTTTTAAAAAATGGCAGATGAGATGCACTGATGATGTAATATTTCACAAATCATGAGAGCTACATACTTCATTCTGGTGTCAAAACATAGGTTTGGGGGGGTCAAGTAGTCTTATAAGGACAGAAAGTAACTCTTCAACGCAACCCTACTGCCATTTTCCAAAATGGCAGCTCTATTGTCATGTGTTTTAGCCATCATACTGGTAATTTATTTTAATATTTTTGTTTCAGGTTTTCCATTGATTCAAGTTCGTAAACACAAGTGAAGCAGGTGGTAGCAGAGTATCTTTACCTTCTGACAGTGTTGCTCACTACAGAATCTATGAACTCCTTCAAAAAAGAAAAATGTTTCATATGCCAAACGAATCTAAAAGAAAAGCTAACATGAACTGCGGCTGCACAGAAGAGAGTTAAGATGCTGCAAAAATATGGCAAGACAAAGTTCACAAAAGATTGAAACTGATGGGTAAAGAGGACCAAATATTTTATCATTATAACAAAGGTGCTACAGTTCGCATACAATGGGAAAAAGCAGGGAAAAACATTGTCAAATAATAGCAGAAACCAGTGAATCACAATGAGAATTTGAATCTTCTGAGAAAGCAACGACAATCCAACCCAATGCCGATCTACTTAGAAGATTGATGGCTACTGCTCGTCCTCCTCCAACAAGTGTTCAGAAAGCAGAGGATCCTCAATGTGTTATCTGAGGTTTAGCCAGAACAAGGGCCAAAGGGACTGGTGAAAGAACAAAGTACAGAGTCTTAAAGGGCAAACATGTTTTCTTCTGCAGCTAGTTTCTTCCAGAAAAGAAATTTTCAGAGTAGCTGATCTTAACAGCCAGGTGAATGTATTTGCAGCTAATTTGGATGCCCACCGGACTTGCATGTGGGCATACATTCGAAAATATGAATTTTCAACAAGATCACACCAGCCTTCAGTCAAGTTTGCACTCTTTGAAAAAGCAAATTAAGTTTTAAAGCCACTCTTGAGTGCTGGCTACAGGTTTACACTTGGTGGGATCAGAGAAATAATGGTCAACATTGATGAAACTGTATTGCCCCATAATAATGAAATTATGATTTTGCTGGTGAGAATGTACAATGACTGAATTCAGTTTGGTCAGTCTAACAAAAAGAATGAGCCACTTAGGGTGTTCTCAGCTGATTTGACTCCTGAAGTTCTTGCTGCCAAAGTAAGATCACAGGATGCAGTAAAATCAGCAGTAAACATCTAAAAAAAAAAAAAACTCCTGAAATATTTAGATTTTGGACATAATGACACATTTTGTGATGCCCTAGAGCTTCGCAAATTATGGGAGTCAGCATGAATGCCTGATGTGGTCTTAACATTTTTTACATCATTGTTTAATATCAGCAAACCAAAACTGTTACAAACTAAAGTTCTTGAGTTCAGAACAGAAGCCAACAACATTGATGATGGCTTTGGAAATATAAGCGAAGAAGTGGAAGACAATACCATGAGCCGACAGGTTTATGCTGTGCAAATGTACTGTCTTTTCCAAATCATGTTTTAAGAATTACATCACAGCAAAATAAACAAAAACTCTGCTACATATAATGACTGCCCTCACAATCTATGACAAGTGCAAATGTGGAGAGCTAATCACTTCAATGACCAGGATTGGTGTATCAACAAGTTATACTGACATAGTACGGAGCAGGAACTTGTTAGAAGCTCATGCTGTAAACTCTTGTGAATCCAACAGCACACCACTTCCAAGTCACGTTACCATGAAAGGATTTACAATTGCTGCTCTTGATAATTTTGAAGACAGCTCTTCCTTGTCTGGAACATCCAGCACACAATACTGCCATGGTGCCTTTCCAAGACTGTACCAATGAAGTAGCTGCTGGAAAACCAGCTGTGCGCATGATCAAATGAAGCTGCAAACTTATAACCCAATTGCCTTGCCTAGGTGTGCAAAATCTCTACAAGCCATCAACACATCTCAGTCTATCAGAAAGGTTGAAAGTGGCTGAGGACATGGATCTTCTTCTACCTGGTGCTGCGGTCCGCAAAGCTGATTAAACTGAATTTATCATACTGCTTAAACGGTGGGGGCTGAAGGATGAAGAATGAAGAAAAGCCAGTTCCTCTATGGGCTGGAATTCTCCCAGAATACCGTCCCACTGAAGAAGGTTGGGTTTTTACCAGTAATAACATCTCCAGTCACAAACTACGCAACAGTGTACACAGAACTAAAAAAAAATCCAAAATGTGAGTACTCGGCTTGAAAACCAGCATAGCCTGCCAATTTTCTGCGACAAAGATGCTTTCAGTATTGTAGCTGGCATTGTTATGAGCAATCCAGTAGAATTTTATGATCTTTATCACATGATGAGCTTTTTCCCCGTGACAAAATTTGCATTGCGGTGTGCAGGAAGTTATCTCAGTGGATGTGGAATAGTCAAGGCACTTATTGAAGCTGAAATCTTTGGAAGCAAAACTGTCCAGTCAGTATTGAGCAGAGCTCATTATATTTGTTCATTACACGGCATGGCTCATCATATCTGAGGCTGTAGAAACATTGTGCTGGAATGCTTTCTGAAACAAGAATGAAAAATTCGATTTTGCATATCTTATCTCAGAAGTGAACAAGACACGGGTGCACTTCATTCAAAAGACATAATGCAAAGCCAGGCAATGTTCAGTACAGTCAGTTCAAATCAGAAAACCAAGTTGGTAGAGTTTGTTGAAGAATGTGAAGAAAAATCAGAACTTTTCAAATACTGGGGAAATGTTTTACAAACGATAGCTCTAGTGAAAAACTTGGTACATGCTGATCGGGAAGGTGACTGGGAGCTGCACATGAAGACTGTGGAGTCACAGATTACTGTGTTTTTGCAAATTTTATTGCATAAACTACCTGAGATATGGGTCTTGGTATTTGAAAAGAGTGAAGAAGCTAGAGGTGGAAAAACCATCTATCTACAGAAAATTCATCCAAAGACATTTTGTGGTGAAAGACAGAGAGGGAAGGTTCAATGCTGTGACTCCAGATATGAAACTGTAACATACGATCCAGAGATCACAGAAAAGCTCCAATGGAATTGTTGATCAGACACATAAAAGTGAATATGTTGCTCAATGACAGCTAGGTTACCATGATGTCCTTTCTATTTGCAATGTTTTCAGAGAGATGACAAATTCAAAATTAATAGACCATTGTGAAACTGTTCCTCACCACAAACTTATGAGAAAGAGAGGGGAACATTTTAGTAAACATGTTGACAGCCTTCTTCATTTCATGCTGCAGGAAGGAAACCCCTTTAAAATTACCGAGCCTGTGCAACTACACAACTTTGTGACCAAACAATATGTGGATAACAATATAAAGGCAGGTCTACTAAATTTCCTGGAACATAGATCGAAACTATAAGCAGAACTGAAGCAGAAGAGATTTGTATTGAAAGAGAAAAAGCTGTTTGGCATAATCACTGAAGCTAAACTTCTACATTTTAATTGCCATAGTAGAAGTTTGGTCCAACCAGGCACTTCAAAACAGGTTACAAAAACCAACTTTTGAAAGCATGGAGAGAGATGGATGTAGCAAAAGAAAAGGGTGAATTTATCAAGGATATTCTGTTGCATGATCTTCCAGCAAACGCATTATTTGATGGAGATGCTGCAACCAAACCACCGAAGCACAAACTCGTACAAGAGCTCGAAAAAAACACTTTCACCGGAGGAATTTCCATTCGAAAATGTGTCCTCATTTCAAACTGCTGTTGTTGTGGACTATACGTCACAATGGCGAATGGTCAAGATTTCATCCGTGCAAAACTTCGGAGAGGTCGTTCAGACTGTTCTACATATATCAAAGTCAGTGTACACCTTGCAAGAACCAAACATGGTCTTTGTCACACAGTTGTCTTGAACTATCTGTCAAAGAATGTGAGTGAATCTGATGAATATATACAAGTGGAACAATTGACCGTGCATGCATCAAAAATTCAACACCTATTTCCGTGCAACTTGAGAAACTTTGGTCATGAACATTGAGCAAGATGACCTTGAGATGCTAACTCGCCAAAACATTGCTGATGCTTCTGTGAACACTGAATTTCCAATTACTGCAAGTGGAATGATTGTCAATGAGGAGTTGGTGCCTGCAGAGTTATATTCAAAAGGTACGGCCCATATTGTTTACGAACTTGACAGCAAATTGAAGGAAGCTGACCTTTGTGTTGTGCCATATCTTGAGTGGGCTGTTCAAAATGGTTCCAAAATTGTAAGATCAAATGACACAGACATTATTGTGCTACTTAGATTTGTTGCAATGTTCAAAAGTCAAGGATTGTCAAAGTTATGGATACGTTATGGAACAGGTGAGAAAAGACACAATCCTGCTTCATATTCTGTAGAAGAAACTTGACCTGCGAGTGATGTCTGACTGACTTTGCCTTAACAATACTGGCCTGTCCAAGATGCTCCTTGGCATGCAACCGAGTCATCCACAGCCCTACTGATCTTTCAGAGGTGTGCTTGGCATCTGACGTACCTGTTACTTACCTTTGGTAACCAAATATCTGGTTGAGACATACTCTAGTTGCGGATTCTTTACCTTAGAATTTTCCCCCAGACAGACTGGATCCAGAGATTTTTTCTTTGAGCAATGCGTCGACTCTGCGGGTGTCGTCGTCGCCGTGATGATGTTGGGAGTAGTACATAGGCGCTGTATTAGCACAGAGATGTTAGTTTCTTTTAACGACTTTCCACGCCAATGCGCAGAGCCGCTGAGAACACTGAGATTGGTGTGCCAGAGCTATGGACCTGAAGGGGGAATCCCTGTCTCTAGAGGAGGATGGGTGGGTGGGTAAGGAATCTGCAACTATAATATGTGTCTACCAGATATTTCGTTACCGAAGGTAAGTTACTTGTCCATCTGATAGAGACTTCTAGTTGCAGATTCCTCACCTCAGAATTACCAAGCAATGCCATCCTCGGAGGTGGGCTGCAAACCAAGCTCATACTAGAAAGTCCTGCAGGATTGAACGACCAAAGTAGCCGTCCCGAAGGACCTGACTATCCAGGCAGTAATGTTTGGTAAACATGTGCAGGGATGCCCACGTAGCTGCCCGGCAGATATCCAGGACAGAAACTCCACATGCTAACGCAGTGGAAGCAGCAGTTGCTCTGGTGGAATGAGTACGCAAGCCCTCAGGGGGTTGCTTCTTGGCCAAAGCGTAGCAAATCTTGATGTAAAGTAGTACCCATCGAGAGATGGTATGTTTTTGTACCACCTTCCCTTTCTTCGCACCCACATCCCCGACAGAGTTGATTGTTCCCACGGAAAACTTTAGTACGATTTAGATTTTTGGGTCCGGGCGGCGGAGTGTCTCCTTCTCATGAGAAGGATATGCGGGTGCGTAAGAAGCAGGCAAGGTGATAGACTGGCCTATATGAAAAGGTATAACAACCTTGGGAAGGAAGGAAGCCTTAGTGCGCAACATCACTTTGTCAGGGTGCACAGACAAGAATGGAGGCTTGGAAAAAAGAGCTTGAAGCTCACTCAAGTGATGGCAGCAAGAACGACAGTTTTGAAAGTGAGGAGCCTTATGGTCAATTGTGCATCGGGTCAAAGGGAGTACCCACTGAGGCATGATAAATGGAGTGGGATGAAATAAATGGGTATGACCTTTAAGGAATTTATTCACAATAAAGTGTGACTTCGGAACATTGATAGTGAACCCTATTGTGTGCAGGAGGCTCGCCATAGTCTGAAGGTGAAAGATGACTTTCTGGGGAGAGTTTGCCTTCAACAGCCAGTCGTCGAGGTAGGGGAAGACCACCGCCATCACTTTCATGAACACCCGAGGGGCACTGGTAAGGCCGAAGGGGAGCACGGTAAACTGATAATGCTTGTGACCTACCACGAATCGCAGGTAACGTCTGTGGGCAGACAGTATGGGAATGTGGAAATAAGCATCCTGCACGTCCAACGCTATCATCCAGTCTCCTGGGTCCAAGGCAGACAGGACCTGAGCCAGGGTGAGCATTTTGAATTTCTCCTTCTTGAGGAAGTAGCTGGGGTCCCAAAGGTCTAGGATAGGACGTACGTCCTTGTCCTTTTTTGGCCCCAGAAAATAGCAGGAATAACAACCACAAACTACTTCTGGCACAGGGACCTTCTCTATGGCTCCCTTGGCCAAGAGATCCGCGACTTCCTGGAGGAGAAGTGCCAAATGATCCTCCAGAAGTTGGCTGATTGGTGGAGGCATGGCTGGTGGGGCAAATTCGCAGGGAAGGGAATAGCCCTTTTGAACTATCTGCAAAACCCACCTGTCCGTAGTGATGGATTTCCAGTGGAGCAGGTGATGGCGAATCCTGCCGCCAACTGGACTGGTGTGAGGAGACAGACTAGAAGGGTTTGGAGGCTGCAGCAGGGGTTGACTGGGCAGACCTCTGGTTCCCTGTCCCATGCCCACGTGGGATTACGCGTCCCCGGCCACATAGCAGCTGAACAACATGGGTGGCACAGTGGCTGGGTTGGGGACGCGACAGGGAGCCCCTTCTGTGGCCACAAAAGGGGCGAAAGGCAGACTGTTTGGGGCGAGGGGCAGTGGAAAGGCCAAGGGACTGAACCGTAGCCCGGGAGTCCTTGAATCTTTCCAAGACAGAGTCCGCCTTATGTCCAAAGAGATGGAAGCCATCAAAGGGCATGTCCATAAGAGACTGTTGGACATCCCCCGAAAAAACAGAAGTACACAACCAGGCGTGGCGTCTCAAGGTCACCGTCGTAGCAACCGATCTGCCCAGAGAGTCGGCTGTGTCCAGCCCACATCGGATCGTGAACTTCGCTGCATCTCTCCCATTGTTGACTGCTTGTGAGACGACAGCACGGGCCTCCTCCGGTATCTGCGGCAGAACTTGCATGACCGTATCCCACAAAGAGTGGGTATGGCGCCCCAAAAGGCATTCGGTGTTCACGGACCGCAGCGCGAGACTGGAGGAAGAAAAGATTCTTTCCAAATTGTTCCAGCCTTTTTGATTCTCGATCCAGGAGTGCGAAAGGGAATGCGCCTGAGGAAGAGAAAGCCCGGATGACAAGACTCTCAGGCATGGGGTATTGGGACATGAATTTAGGGTCGTTCAGGGTGGGCTGATGGTGGTGTTCAATAGTCCTGTTCACAGAAGCCCATGTGTTGGGTTTGGACCAAGTACCCAAAAGAACATCGGTGAGGGCTTCATTGAATGGCAAAAGGGGCTCCGATGTGGAAGCCCCTGGATGAAGCACCTCCATCAGGAGATTGGACCTGACCTGTACAGTAGGCAGCTCAAGGCCAAGGAGCCACCATAGCATAAGTCACTCCCTCCGCCGTAGCCATGGTAGGAGGAGACAGCATGTCCGCTTCTGGAGAAGTGTCCAGTCCACAGGTCTCGCCCAATTCCTGTACCCAGTCCAAAGATGGGTCATAAGGCTCCAGGGATGGGTCATAAGGCTCCAGGGACCCCTCCTATCCTTCCCCGAATTCGTACCCGTAGGGAAAAGGGTCCAAATCCGACCTGGGGTGAGTAGGCCCCATCGAAGACAGAGGCGGCGGCGGCCGACGCTGTTCTGACTCCGAGTCGTCAGGGATAAGGATCGGGTCGATGGTGAGCACCACCGACATCTGGAGCATCGACAATCGTACCGGCGCCGGGAAAGGGCTCAGTAGTGCGAATGGCATCGGTGCGAATCCGGAGGGGACCTCGGTGGTTGGAGCCGAAGCTGCCAGTGCGGAACCCGAAGGCCCCTCGACCAAACCTCTTGGGCCAAAAGGTGCTGTATCGGGTGCGGTCCGCCCAAAAATGAGGCGCATGGCCTCATAAAACTGCTTTAATTGGGCAGGGATCACTCCGGATCCCGGAAATTCGGGGAAGCGCGCAGTGGACCCAGAAGCAGGCTCCGATAACGGAAGCCTCCATCATCGACTCTCCCCCTACATTGCACCAGCCGAGTGACAGGATGAAGTCGAAGGGCGACGGGACCGCTTTGACGACGACTTCTTACCTGTGCCCAAAGACTTGAAGAAGAATGGTAGTGGAGTCGATCGCCAGGCTGCCATGAGCTTGAGGGACTGCTCCCTCAAGGCCTTCCAGTGCATGGCCGGCACTTGGAGGACAACTTTGAGTCGTGGTTGCGCTCCACGCACCACAAACAGACCTGATGCAGATCCGTAAATGACATGTGGTGACAGTCCTCGCACGGCTTAAAACCGGTCTTCGGGGACACCTCGACACACCAAAAACTCACCAAAAAAACCAACAAAACAGTCGAAGTCAGTCAAAGAGAGACCCGCGTAGCTCTCTCCGGATCAGCGCGTGGCACGGAACGAAAAGAACTGACATCATTGTGCTGAGGCGGTGTCTATGTACTACTCCCAACGTCATCACGCCGATTATGATGCCAATGCAGCCTGTGGAGTCGATCGACGCCACCTACCAATGCGCAAGGGTATTGCTCGAAGAAAAAATCTCTGGATCCAATCTGACGCCTGGGGGGAAATTCTAAGGTAAGGAATCTGTAACTAGAAGTCTCTATCGGATGTACTCTGCCTCTATCCTATCATCCTTTGAAAGGTACTCATCGCATGTAACTGAAAGTAAATCACCCTACAGGCCTGAAAACTGAAATGTGTGCTTGACATGTGACTAACTGGTCAAGCTCCACTTGGCTAGGAGAGACGCACCTCATGTGACTGGCTCTTTAACAGCCTTAGCGGTTTAGAGAGAGACACATCTGACATAGGAACAATCCTGCCACAGCATTATATATCTGCTATAGTCACACTAGATGAATGACAGATTCAGACCCAGCTTACTTGCTTTTCAAGGAAGGGGCTTGGCCTCTCTGCAATTCTCCCACTCCCATGAAAGGTCATTTTTACAATCATCATTTTAAAGCTCTCTTCTCATCCTTAAGTAGTCTTGAGAATGGTGCGTTAAACACAAGGGCTCAAACACTGTTAAACTAAAATGGTGAACCGTCCCAATTTTGAAAGGGCGGAGTGTCGCCTGCACTTTTTTATGCAGAATCAAACAGTGGGTTTTACATTTGTGATATTGTTTTGTCAAAGGAAAACTGTAGATTTGTGAAAATGTTTCCCTTATAAGCAACAACAAAACAAAAGAACATTTCTAAATGACCATTTTAACAGGTGCCACTTTCGGCCAAACATTACACAGATGTTATCTGGTCACATATGCAATTTGTGTTGGATGCATGTAGTCAGGGCCTCCATATAGAACCTGGGGAAAAAGCAGTGAATTATTTAGCATTTGCGAACCCTGCGATTAGCAAAATTGCAGGGCTTGCGACTGCAAAATGACTTTACTTACTAAACCCCTTTTATAAGTAAGAAAAGCCTTTTCGAATCATAAAAGGGGTTTTATGGTGACTCATTCCTAATCACAAATAGGAAGCAACGGGAAAAGACTTGCTTCCTCCAAATACCAAATTGCAATTAGATGTATCAATAGTTTGTGACCGCAGCTGAAATTCCAAACTATTGAAATTCCTCAAAGAAGGTGGTAATGGATACATAAAGGGGAAGTTGTAACATCTAAATAGCTTCCCCTTAGAGAATCGTTATCAGCCGCCTCAGAGTCAGCAGCTAGCAGTCCAGGGGACTACTGTCTTTCCCCCTAACCCCTAGTCATCCCAAACTGAAAATATATTTTTTAAAGCAGCTAGGTGCTTTTAAGTAACACTGTTGCATTACAAATTACACAAAAACAAACAAAAACAAAAAACAAAAAAAACACAGAAGTTTCCAGTTTGGGAATAGGCAAACAGGGACAGTGGGCTGCTCCTGCTTATAAGACAGAACCATGCATGCAATTACCACACAACCCTTTACAACACCGCCAGTACAACGCATGCGTCATTACCACACACACACACATATATACAGCACATTACCTTGCCACCCAATAATCCCTACCCACCGTAAATCCTAAAAATAACCTTACTATAAAAATTAAAAAAACATACCCACCCTAAAAGCCCCTTACTACCCAAAAACCCATACCCACCCTAAACCCTTATAACGCCCTTACCACCCAAAATCCCATGCCCACCCTAAACCTTAAAAATGCCCTTGTCACCCTAAAACCCATAACCACCCTAAGCATGCCCTTGCCACACAAAAACCCATAACCACCCTAAGCATGCCCTTGCCACACAAAAACCCATAACCACCCTAAGCATGCCCTTGCCACACAAAAACCCATACCCACTCTAAAAATGCGCTTACCACCCTTAAACATATACCTACCCTAACCCCTATAAACCACACACACACACACATATATATTTAAAACAGTTCTTAATACTTACCTGTAAATCCTTTACCACGCATATGCGTTTACCATTCATATCATTACAAAAATATTATTCATTAAATTAAATTTGTTGTAAAGGCACGCATGGTAAAGGTATATTCGTGGTAACAGTCATGCGAGGTTATGAGCGCATTTTAATGGATGTTTCTGCCCTTCCTTTTAGAAATAAATATTGTCATACAATTGTCACGTAGGACTTAGTTTGAAGGGCAACCAGCTGCACAGCCTGTAAGCCCTAAACCCAATATGGCTCATTCAATTGCTGCATTTAATGCTGCTCAAACCTTTGCCTTCATACAATCTTTAAAAACATATGCTGGAGCAACACAGGTGTCAACCTATTTGAAAATGTTTTTAAAGTACATATCACATAGTCTACAGTCATTGCCTTCATGCGGCACCTGTTCAAAATGTTGATGGTCGCCAGTAACTGAGGGACTGCTGCTCTAGCCTACTTTTGCATCTACTCATTATTTGTATCACATAAAACAAGATATCAATTATAATTTCGTACTCACCATGGACTGATCTTCATTAATGGAATTGGAGCACAAGTAAAAAATACTGTTAGCAGCAAGAAGGATTTTCGCCCCCAAACATCTGAAAGGGCACCTATGAGAGGAGCACTAAGGAATGATAGCAAGCCCTGAAAGAAACAAAACAACATTTAGGTATCCTAAGCAAATTTCCTACCTGAAGACTAGCAGGAAAATAAATTATATGGTTATCTAAAGGTAACAAGTATGTCAACTAGGTGGATGTTACCACCATCAAACCCCAAAACACTTGGAACTGACTGAGTGTAGATTTCTAAACAAGAGACAAGTCTTGTTTAGATTCTTGCAATGTTCTTCATTTGAGATTTATGTCAGCTTTTCTTTAAACTAAACCTCATCATATCTGTTTAAGGAAACTGTAATTAACCACTTCAGTACTGTAGTGACAGACACGTTTGTGTTTGTAATGCTCAATAGACTACTATTTATTCTTACCTACAAACGAGGAATGTGCAATTTTCACACTGACTTATTTGTAAATGGGAATGCAATTTGTGATGCTAGCTATGTACTAACAGGACATACTATAAATTTTACATTTGTGTAGCAGGACAGGGGTTGGGAGTCGACCAGCATAACTGAACAAATTACTTACCTTCACTAACGATTTATCTAGTAGAGACATATTCTAGATGTAAAATCCATACCTTAGAATTTCCCCCAGGCATCAGACTGGATCCGGAGATTTGTCTTTGAGCAGTACCTTGTGCGCCGTCAGGTGGCATCGGTCAACTCCATAACCATGCAATATCATCCTCTGTGGTGGGCTGCGAACCAAGATCATACTAAAAAGTCCTGCAGGATGGAGTGACTAAAGTAGCCATTTCTGCGGACCTGACTGTCCAGGCAGTAATGTTTAGTGAACATGTGCAGGGACGCCCACGATGCTGCCTGGCAGATGTCGGGGACAATAACTTTGTGTGCTAACACTGTGGAAGTAGCAGTTGCTCTTGTGGAGTGAGCAGGCAAGCCCACAGGGGACTGCTTCTTTGCCAAAGAGTAGCACAGTTTGATGCAAAGTAGTACTCATCTTGAGATGGTAAGCGTCTGCACCACCTTCCCTTTCTTTGGACCCACATACCCAACAAAGAGTTTTTCGTACACCCGGAAATCTTTAGTACAGTTGAGGTAGAAAACCAACGACCTTTTTGGATCCAGATGGTGGAGTCTCTCCTCATGAGAAGGATCTGAGGGAGTGCAAAAAGTAGGCAAAGTGATGGATTGGCCCACATGAAAAGGAGTAACAACCTTGGGAAGGAGGAGGCCCTCGTACGAAGCACCACTTTGTCAGGATGAACAGAAAAACAAAGGGGGGGTTAGAAGAGCTTAAAGCTCACTCACTCTGCAAGCAGAGGTGATGGCAACAAGAAATGCAGTTTTGAGAGTAAGGAGCAGCAAGGGCCAATTGTGTAATGGCTCAAAAGGGACACACATCAAGTAAGGGAGGACCAGACAGAGGTCCCACTGAGACATAATAAACTGAGTGGGAAGAAACAAATGGGTGAGTCCCTTAAGGAATCTACCAACAATAGGAGATTTGAAAAGGGAAGGTTGGTCTGTCAATATAAGAAAGACTGAGATAGCCAATAAGTAACCTCTAAGGGTGCCCAAAGCAGAGTCCTGCTGGGCTAAAGAAAGGATGAACAAAAGAACCTCAGAGAGAGGAGCAGAGAGGAGATCAACAGACGTGTTGGTGCACCATGCCACAAAGTTATGCCAATGACAGGCCTATAACGTTTTGGTGGAGGGACGTCTGGCTGCCAAGAGAACGTCACAGACTTCGGGCGGAAGGTCAAAAGTTGTCAACTGCCGCCGATCAGTTTCCACGCATGGAGGCAAAGACTGGAGAGGTTTGAGTGCAGAACCCTCCCCTGTTGCTGACACAGAAGATCATCCCAAAAGGGCAGTCTGACGAAGATCTGTGGCCATGCTCAGTAGCTCTGGATACCATACTATCCGTGCCCAGTCTGGAGCCACAGGATTACTTTGACCTGGTTGTTCTTGATCTTCTTCAGAACTCTGGACAGAAGTGGTATAGGTGGTAAGGTGTAAAGAAGGTCTGAGTTTCACTTGAGATGAAAAACATTTCCAAGCCAGTGTCGCCTTGGAAACTCCACTGCACAAAAGAGCTGACATTGCGCGTTCTCTGCGGAAGCGAACAGCTCTAACCAAGGTTCTCCCCGCTGCTGAAAGAGACCTTGCGCCAGCTCTGGATAGAGACGCCATTTGTGATCAACTATGCATCAACTGCTGAGTTAATCTACTCTGGGGTTCAGTGAGCCCGCCAGATGTTGAACCACTAGAGTAATGCCCTGATGTGCCAGCCACTTCCAGAGGCGTACTGCCCCTTGACAAAGGATCCAGGACCGCACTCTGCCCTATTTGTTGCAGTACCACATGGCTGTAGTATTGTCAGTGAACACTGGCACCACTTTCCCTTTGAGAGAGGGAAGGAATGCTTTCAATGCAAGCCTGATTGCCCGAAGCTCCATAAGACTGATGTGGAGTCCAGACTGCCGGAGACCAAACACCTCTGATCTCCGCCTCTCAACTGGCTGCCCCATCCCAGGAGTGACGCAACTGTCACTACTGTAAGATCTGGTTGGGGAAGGCAAAGGGATCCGCTGTTGACCCAATCCAGATTTGAAAGCCACTGCAGCTGATCTTTCACAGTCCCATCTGAGATGTGGACCATGTTGGAGAGATTCCACTGATGCTGCACCCACCGGAAGTTCAAGTCCCACTGCAGAGCCCGCATATGCCAAGAGGCATGTGCCACCAGCAGGATGCAAGAGGCCAAAAGGCCCAGCAGCCTCAGTCATTCTCACTGAACCCCAGGATAGAGGCTGAAACATCTGAATTATAGCCTGAATATCCAGGACTCGCTTTTCGGGAGGATAGGCCAAAAACTGCACTATGTCCAGAACAACTCCGATGAAAGGGAGCGTGTCTGGGAGGGAGTCCGGTGTGACTTTGGCATGTTTATAGTGAACCTCAGCGTGTGCAGATGGTTCGCAGTAGTCTGAAGGTGGGGTGTATCTGCCTTCAACAGCCAGTCGTCGAGGTAAGGGAAGACTGAAACCCAGATATGCTGCAGATATGCTGCAACCACTGACATCACTTTCATGAACACACGAGGAGCGCTGGTAAGGTTGAAAGGGAGCACGGTAAATTGAAAGTGCTTAGGACCTACCATTAATCGCAAGTAGCATCTGTGGGCAGGAAAGACGGGTATGTGGAAGTAAGCGTCCTGCAAGTCGAACACTAACATCCAGTCTCCTGGGTCCAGGGTAGAGATGACCTGAACCAGAGAGAGCATTCTGAACTTCTTCTTGAGGAAGAAATTGAGGGCCCGAAGGTCTAGGATAGGATGTAACCCCTTTTTGGGCACCAGAAAGTAGCAGGAATACAACCACAACCTACTTCTGGTGCAGGGACCCGCTCTATGGCTCCCTTGGCCAAGAGAGCTGCAACCTCCTCGTGGAGAAGTGGCAGATGATCCTCCGGTAAGCAGCTGTAGGCACGGCCGGAGAGGCAGTCTCGAAGGGGAGAGAGTAGCCCCTTCAGACAATCTGCAAAACCCAGCTGTCTGCTGTGATGGATTCCCACTGAGGCAGGTGATGGCGAATCCTGTCTCCAACTGGTCTGAGATGGGGGAACGGAGTAGGAAGGCTTGGAGGCTGCAACAGGGGCAGGGGTGGCCTGTGCAGACCTCTGGTTCCCTGTCCCACGAGCCCATGGGATTCCGCGTCCCTGGCCAAGCAAGGGCTGAGTAGCATGGGTGGCACGGTGGCTGGGAATGGGACACTACAGGGAGCCCCTCCCGTGTGCACGAAAGGCGGACTGGTGTGGGTGGGGGGCAGTCAAGAGGCCAAGAGACCAAGCCATAGCTCGGGAACCTCTCAAGCACAGAGTCCGCTTTAACTCTGAAGAGACGGGCACCATCAAAGGGCATGTCAATAAGGCATTGTTGTATATCCCCCGAACAAACATATGCCCTCAACCAAGCGTGGCGCCTCAAGGCCACTGTTGACGCAACCGATCTACCCAGAGAGTCCGTCACGTCCGCACACAGCGAATAGTGAACTTCGCCGCGTCTCTCCCATCAGCAACAGAGCTTGAGAGGTAATAGCCCGGGCCTCCTCTGGGATCTGAGGCAAGACTTGTGTAACTGTATCATACAAAGAGTGGGTATAGAAACCCAAAAGGCATTCAGTGTTCACTGACCCCAATGCCAGACTGGAGGAAGAAAACATCTTCTTCCCAAGTTGGTCTAGTCTCTTTAATTCCCTATCTGGGGGAGCGGTGGAGAATGCACCGAAAGAGGAAGAAGCCTAAATCAGAAGACTTTCAGGCGTGGGGGGCTGGGACAGGAAGTTAGGGTCAATCAGAGTGGTGCTGATGGTGGCAGGTGCCTGTTCTGTTCACAGGCGCCCCTGTGCATGGTCTGGACCAAGTACCCAAAAGGACATTAGTGAGGGCTTCATTGAATGAGAGTAGAGACTCCAAAGTGGAGGCCACAGGCTGAAGCACCTTGTTCAGATCATCAGTCCTGACAGCTACAGTGGGCAGTTTGAGGTCAAGGACCTCAGCCGCCCTACTGACAACCACTGAGTAGGAGGCTCCCTCTGCCGTAGCCACAGTAGGTAGTATCCAGACCACTGGCCTCGCCCAATTTCTGTGCCCATTCCATGTTAGGTTCATCAAGCTGGTATTCATAAGGGTCCAGCGACCCCTCCAATCCCTCCTCATATTTGTACCCATAAGAAAAAGGGTCTGAACCCAACCTGGGGTGAGTAGGCACCATCAAAGTCAAAAGGGGTGTCGGCCAATGCGGTTCTGGGTTGTCAGGAATTAGGATTGGGTCGACATCGATCGCGGGCCCAACCGTCGTCGGAAGCATTGACGACTTAGCCGGTATTTGGGAAGGTCGCAATGACACTACCGGCATCGACATGGATCCGGTAACAGATCTGGAAGGGCCCTCGGAGGCCAAATCTGCTGGTGGAGAACCCTAAGAGTCCCTAGTGAACCCCCAGGCCCCCGACGGACCCAGAGGGGAGTTGGACTGCCCAAATATGAGACATGGCCTCATAGAACTGCTTGACTTGGGTAGGGGTCGATCCGGCTCCCGGAAACTCGGGGAGGCAGAAAGCAGACCCAGAAGTAGGCTCCTCGGATGGAGGCCTGAAACATTGGCGCTCCTCCTGCATTGCATGTGCAGAGCGACAGGGTGAAGTCAAGGAATGCCTAGCGTTTTCAACTTCTTCTGACCCGAGTGACCCAAAGACTTGGAAGAAGAGGGGTTGTGACTCCACAAGCTGTATCGAAACCTTACTTTCGAGGGAGACCTGGAGCGATGCGGAGTTGAGCCCTGAACTTTATGGACCACTCCCTCAAAGCTTTTTGATGCATTGCCCGGTAGTCAAGAGCACAACTTCGGGTCGTGCTCCAAACACCATAAACAGAACCGGTGCGGATCTGTCACCGACATCATGCAGTGACAGTCCTCACATGGTTGAGCCCGGTCTTCGGGGACATCCTCGATGCACCAAAAAACTTGACAAAATTGTTGCAACTGGTCAAAAAATGACCAGGGTAGCTCTCTCCACATCAGCGTGTGGCGTGGAAAGAAAAGAACTGACATCACCATGCCGAGGAGGTGCCTATGTACGACTCCGACGTCATCACTGTGACCACGATGCCAACGAATAACGCAGAGTCAACCGACGCCACCTGATGGCTTGCAAGAGTACTGCTCAAAGAAAAATCTCTGGATCCAGTCTGATGCCTGGAGGAAATTATAAGGTGAGGAGTCTGCAACTAGAAGTCTCTATCAGATATTAATAATCAGACAGGTCACAATTTGCTTCCTCACTGTGACTGGCTGGAAATGCATGGATGGAGGCCTACAATGTACAGCCGAAAGTCCTCCCCCCCCCCCCCGTCCCCTTTCAAGGGGTGGTACTGTGAGAATTATAGTAATTTAAATTATTCTTGCTTTTTCCTTTCTACCACTATTGAGCCCTTCAGCATGCACAGCACAGAGAATTAGAGAGCCAGACACATAGTGAAATAAAAGTAATAAGGGCAGGAAAAATACTTTTGCAACAATCTTCTGAGATTCTGCAGTAATGCACTATTATGACATTTATAAGAAAACTTTAATTTGTATCATTTTGCATTGTGACACCATTGGTATATGTAGTGGGGAACTATAGCCTACATGTTAACTCCCCACTCCACTTTCAGGTTGCGCTTTTCTCACATTGGTCCCTTGTTTGCTGGGTTTCTTCTCTAATCAGGGATGATATGCAATCATGATACACCTATGGCATGCTGATAGAGGCTTTTTCACAATTCACGTGGTCATACTGGTGGGGCCATGAATCACTGGGTGGTATCTAAAAATACCAGTTGAGACATCTAGGGTTGCATGACGAGTGCACTTGTCTAATCAAGCCATGGGTTTCAGACACTCTCTGCAACATGTGCATTTTGTATACTGTTCAGTCCCTATCAAATTAACTTTTGTCCGAAGACTGCAGCAGTGGCAAACACCATGTCAAAGTCACTTTGTTTCTGAAATATATTACCTTCTCACTACTAATCCTTTTGGGAGCAAAAACATCTTCTCTTTTTCAGCACAAATTCAACAGAAAATTGTGTCATGAGGACTCATGCGTGTTTATGCTGAATCATCACTACCTGCTAAGCCTCCATTTAAAAAAAAAAAAAAATGTTTAAGGTGAGGCACACATTTCTCATCAATGAAACATAATACTTAATTTTACAAGATATTTCCTTTGTCTGTAAAAATCAGAGTCAAGTGACAAACCGCTTACCTTTACGCCTTGGATCAAGCCATTCATTAGAAATGTGTGTTTTGGGAAGGTTTCATGCAAGACCTAGGGGAGGAGAAAGAATAGTCAGCCAAGGAGCTACAGCTGTATAAGCAAGGAGTATAATTCTTCAAGAAAAAAAAAAAAAATAAGCATTCCAATTGCTCTTTACTAGTTTATCTCTAAGAAAACACAATAATTCAGCAGAACTATGTGATAATAGCAAATCACATGCAATAAAATCAAAATATATATTTTTGGGGGTTTGATCATGCTACCATAATGCTTGTAGATAGTAGAAAGGACACTGCACATGCATGTTAGTGCTGGGTCTAAGCAAAGGTGGCATGGTGGGCACAAAAACGAGGAGTTGGAATGCTAACCATAGCAATTACCAGTGGATCTTAACCTTTCGACTTTTGTGGGCCCCCACTTAATCATTATTTGTAATGCAGGAACCCACACGGAGTCATTAATGGAAAACAGGGATCTCGTCTTAAGCTATTTCGATAATTTGACCCTCAGAACAATACACAAAAATATGGAAACAAAACATTCATCAAGCAAATACACAAAAGAAGAAATGTTATTTACTTTACAAATATAAAAAAAACAAAAAAAAAAAAAACACAGAAATGTTTCATTTTAACTGTAAAGTTGGGGCTTTTTTACATTCAACAAAGGGCTCTCATTGTCCATAATACATTCTTTTGATGCATGTGCGCTGCTCATACGAATGAATCCGTAGGATGACTGCTCAGCAGGTTGTTGGTGTGCTTTTTGAGTCGTCTTCTGACCATGATTAGGAGACTGACTCTGCATCTGAGGCAGAGGAGGAAGTGCAAGATTCTGGAAGTGAATTTTCTGTCAGAGAGGAATCATCTGATGATGAAGCCACTCTCAGTGCTGATGAAGTGCCTGTTTTAGAGGAGGACACTGATGTGCCAATGGTGCAGCAGCCAGCGGCTGAAAGGCTTCCCATTGGAAGACCTGACACGTGGGTTGCACCAAACATGGAGCAGCCATAGTTGCCTGCGTTTACTGGTTTCCCAAGGTGTCGAGTTAATACGGAAAACTTTATGCCTGTCATCATCTTTGAGTTGTTTATGGACGATATATTTTTGGAAAAGATTGTTGAGCAGACTAATTTGTATGCAGAGCAGTATTTGAGGGACAATGCTGCCAGACTCAGGCCACACTCTAGAGCTAGCCGGCGGATTCCCACAAATCTTGGGAAGAGTTGAAAAAGTTCTTGGGCTCAACTTTTTTGATGGGGCTTATATGGAAGTCATCACTGTCTTCATATTGGACTAGTAGTCCCTTGATGGCAACTGCTATATTTCCTCCAATCATGAGTCATAACTGGTATGAGCTTCTTCTTCGGATGTTGCATTTTGTAGATAATGCTTTAGCCTTGCCACAAGATCACCCTGATTCTGACAGTCTTTTTAGGATTAGACCTGTCCTTGATCATTTGGTAGATCAGTTTTCAGAGATCTATGTTCCAGGCAAAGAAATATCTTTACATGAGTCTTTGGTCCTGTTCAAGGGTCGTTTGGTTTTCAGGCAGTACATTCCTAGCAAGATGGCACAGTATGGAATTAAATTGTATATGCTGTCTGAAAGTAGTACAGGATATGTTTATCATTTCCAGGTCTACACTGGTAGGGATTCCAGTATTGACCCCCCTGGTTGTCCTCCCACTTTTGGAGTTAGTGAGAAAAATGTGTGGGAATTTGGTAGGCTTCTGTTTAAAAAAGGTTACCATTCATATGTAGATAACTCCTACACTGGAGTTCAGTTGTTCAAGGAGTTGTTCAGAGTGAACCCTGTTGCTTGTGGCACAATCTGCTCTAATCAGAAAGGCTGTCCAAGAGAGCTTGTCTGTAAAATAACTTGAGACGGGACAGTGCAGTGCCTTGCGGAAGGAGGGAGGTGTACATGCTAACTACCATCGATAAGGAGAGTACTTCACCTGTGGCTGTTTGGGGTCAAATTGCTGAAGTGCGCAAACCTGTGGGCATTTTAGACTACAATAAGCACATGGGTGGTGGTGATAGAGTAGAGGTTGAAACCTTACACTGCTGCTCGTAAGGCTTATGTTTGGTATTAAAAAATAGTGGTTCACTTGTTCCACTTGGCAATTTTTAATGCTTTTGTTGTGTTCAAGGATAGTTCTCCAGAGTCAAGGATGACATTTGTGAAATTTCAGGAGTCTATCATAGCGAGCCTTGTTGTGCTGGAACAGGCAAGAGTTCCTAAAGAAGCAGTCGTGGAGGATGTGGCAAGATTGAAAGATCATCACTTTGCTGAGCACATTCCTCCCACGGCCCAAAAAAAAAAAAAAAAATTCCTGCTAAGAGATGTAGTCTGTGCTCGAAGAGGTATCAGGAAGGAGACTAGGATGTACTGTCCTGATTGTCCTTCAAAGCCCGGGCTGCGAGTGGTTGGCTGTTTCTGGAGCTACCACACACAGAAGAATTATTAGGAAATACCGTGAGCATAAACTGCTGTTTTATAGTTTCATATGTTCAGTTTCACGTTTGGCATTACGGTCATGTATTCAGTTCGAGATTTTGTGTTTTTAGTTTTGTACTTATTTATAATTAGTGGTTTCTTTGTTGTTTAAAAACAAACAAAAAGTGATGGCTGTGTGCATGGACTGGCGCTTGGCTGGCGGTGTGCGTGGGGTGGCGCTTGGCGGGCGGTGTAAATATGGACTTGCTGATGGCTACTGCAACACACTGCCAGCCAAACACCAGTCCACACACTCCCATCAGCTGATGTGATTGCTGTATCAGGCATGTGGGCGTATGTAAGTGATGGGCCCTTGAGTGGTGCTGTCTGTCGATGAGTGTTGTAATGTGCTGGGCCCATGTCTGGCAGCGTGAATTGTCTTGTGCATGTCATGTATGAAAGGTGTGTGAATGGACTGTAAAGCCATTGGTGCCTTGTCATGGCTTTTACAGCTCACAAGCTGCGAGTCATTGGTTCCGTTTTTTGGTCTTTCAGTTATTAACAGTGCATTTCAATTTTGTGAAATCTCTTGTTAATAAAATTTGATCTACTGAACCATCACTCACCCTTGTGCCAAATCCAACCAGTATGTGTGGTAAAAATAACAAAACCTGCTCCACTGTAATCCGGTGTTGCAGCACACCCGTGACACGCTAGGTGTCTCGGCTGGGACCCCAATGATTAAGCATGCCACCAACTTGGCTGGTGGATGAGGGGTCTTTTTAACATAACCAAAGTGCATTTCTTCTCACAATTTTAGTGTTTGGAACATCACAGATGTACGTGGACACATCAAAATGATCTATTGCAAAACTACCTGTGTTTGGGTGTGGGGAGGGAGGAGCATCTATGTTTTTGGTCCCGGGTGTGGCCTTCCTCTAGGGAAACATACCAATCCCAGACATGTTTTAAAACTAGACACTCCAAGGAGTCCAGGGAGGTGAGGCTTGCCTGGCTCCCCCAACATTTTCTTACCCAGACTCCTCTGCAAGCCTCAAAATTTGCTTGAAAAGCATATTTTCCTCAGTTTTCATTGTAGGATCACCGCTCTGGCACAAATTTCCTACCACCCAGCGCTCCCCTCAGTCTTCCAAGTACAATGATACCTCACTCGTGTGGGTTCCCAAAGCAGACTCCGCCTAAAAGATGTATAAAAGAAAAATATGTGCTAATCCACTCATTGTGCTATCCCTTCAATCTCTACAGGTTTTGTGGCATTGGTTTGTTGCAGGCACCTGGGCCACCCACACAAGTGAGGTATCATTTTTATCGCAAGACTTGGGGGAATGCTGGGTGGAAGGAAATTTGTGGCTCCTCTCAGATTTCAGAACTTTCTGTCACCGAAATGTGAGGAAGAAGTGTATTTTAGCCAAATTTTGGGGCTTGCAAAGGATTCTGGGTAGAAAACACTTGGGGAATCCACGCAAGTCACACCTCCATGGACTCCCTCGGGTGTCTAGTTTTCTGAAATGTTTGGGTTTGGTAGGCTTCCCTATATCCCTGCTGAGCCCAGGACCAAACATGCAGGTCCCCCCCTAAAAAGCAAAAACAGTTTTGTACTTGATAATTTTGATGTGTCCATATAGGGTTTGGGGGGGGGGGGGAGGGGGGGGGGGGGGCTTTGAACGCTGGGTGGGAGGAAATTTGTGGCTCCTCTCAGATTCCAGAACTTTCTGTCACCGAAATGTGAGGGAAAAGTTTTTTTTTTGTTGTTGTTATTTTTCCCTAGGTGTCAGCTGAGGTAGAGATCAAAATCCACAGCTAGGCACTTTGCAAAAAACAGCTCAGTTTTCTTTGGGAAAATGTGATGTGTCCACCTTGTGTTTTGGGGCATTTCCTGTCACGGGCACTGGGCCTACTCACACAAGTGAGGTACCGTTTTTATCAGGTGAGTTGGGGGAACATTGGGTGGAAAGAAATTTGTGGCTCCTCTCCGATTCCAGAACTTTCTGTCACTGAAATGTGAGAAAAAAGTGTTTTTTTAGCCAAATGTTGACGTTTGCAAGGGATTCTGGGTAACAGAATCTGGTGAGAGCACCACAAGTCACCCCATCTTGGATTCCCCTCGGTGTCTAGATTTAAAAAATGTGCAGGTTTGGTAGGGTTCCCTAGATGCCAGCTGAACTAGAGGCCAAAATCTAAAGCTAGGCACTTTGCAAAAAACACGGCAGATTTCAATGTAAAAATGTGATGTGTCCATGCTCCATTTCCTGTCACGAGCATTAGGCCTACCCACGCAAGTGAGGTACCATTTTTAATCGGAAGACTTGGGGGAACACAGAATAGCAAAACAAGTGTTATTGCCCCTTGTCTTTCTCTACATTTTTTCCTTCCAAATATAAAAGTGCGTGTAAAAAAGAGGTATATTTGAGAAATGCCCCGTAGTTCACATGCTAGTATGGGCACCCCGGAATTCAGAGATGTGCAAATAATCACTGCTCCTCAACACCTTATCTTGTGCCCATTTTGGAAATACAAAGGTTTTCTTGATACCTGTTTTTCACTCTTTATATTTCAGCAAATGAATTGCTGTATATCCGGTATAGAATGAAAACCCACTGCAAGTTGCAGCTCATTTATTGGCTCTGGGTACCTAGGGTTCTTGATGAACCTACAAGCCCTATATATCCCGGCAACCAGAAGAGTCCAGCAGACGTAACGATATATTGCTTTTAAAAATCTGACATTGCAGGAAAAAGTTACAGAGTAAAACGTAGGGAAAAAATTGCTTTTTTTTTCCACCTCGATTCCAATATTTTTTTATTTCAGCTGTTATTTTCTGTAGGCAATCCTTGTAGGATCTACACAAATTACCCCTTGCTGAATTCAGAATTTTGTCTACTTTTCAGAAATGTTTAGCTGTCTGCGATACAGCATTGGTTTCACACCCATTTCTGTCACTAACTGGAAGGAGGCTGAAAGTACAAAAAAATAAATAGTAAAAACGGGTATGTTCCAGTAAAATGCCAAAATTGTGTTGAAAAATTAGGTTTTCTGATTCAAGTCTGCCTGTTCCTGAAAGCTGGTGATTTTAGCACCGCAAACCCTTTGTTGATGCCATTTTCAGGGGAAAAAGCCCTTTTCCCATTTAAAAAAAACAAAAAAACAATTGCAGTATTTTGCCTAATTTTGTGGTCTCCTTCAGGGGAACCCACAAAGTCTGGGGGGAAAAAGGGACGCAAATTTGACGTGGATAGCTTATGTCGACAAAAAGTTATGAGGGCCTAAGCGCTAACTGCCCCCAAACAGCCAAAAAAAAAGGCTTGGCACCCGAGGGGTGAAAGGCATGGCAGCGAAGAGGTTAATATTTAATTCTGTAAGCAATTGCAGACCACCTGCTTATGCGTCGCGGACTCAGAGGGGTCCATAGACCACAGGTTAAGGACCACTAGTTCAGACAGACCCCCCCCCCCAAGCTTTTCGCGATCTCTACGCAAATTCGGCACAATTGTGCATTGCCCGCAAATTATATAATCTCTGCCGCAAAAAACAACATCTGTTTTGCAGGGATTTTCACTCCTGCATTCCTATTTGCTGTCAAGCTGCACGTTATGACACGCGTGTACGTGCTGCCGATGTTAGACAGTGTAGACAGGAAAGGGGAGCAGAAAGCAGTGTAATTTTCCTGTTGTGCACTCGTAAATGTGTGAAAGGTTGATGGCCACACCTTGCAGGCAGGACATTTTTAAAGAGTCTACACATTAATTTACTTATTTAAAACCGGTTTGAAATGTCTGAGGAATTATTTATTCTACTTTACTATTTATGGGCTGGTTAAGTAAAGAATTTACAAAATAAAGGAAGGCGAGGCATGGAAGACCAAGCAGACACGCGTCTCCCGGTAAAGGATTATGTTAAATACAGCCAACAGTTTGTGAGGGGTGGTGAGGAGTCAGGTGCTATTTGCGATAGTCCAGTTACTTCATCTGTTCTTCTACAGACACTGCCAGTTGTGACCCGCTTGAAGGCGACGGATGTATCTCATTTTCTCCCATATACATACATCTGTGTGGTTGGTGATTTTTTTTAGATCGTTCCAAATTATAAATTAAATCATCCTTCAGCATTTTTTGAAATGGTGTTTCGGTTACAGAGCACACTCCATTTCCACTAAAACTGAACAATGAATGTGCTTTTTAAATTAAACTTTTCAGTTCTGCTTCCGTGACCATGTATTGGTTACATTTTATAGGTTCATTTCTATAGCGCTTCGCACCCTTGATGTGGCAACACACTCACGTTCACAGTAAAGTATAGCAAGGGTGTAATCAGCGATGGCCGGTGGCGGATATGTATACATGACATCTTGTCTGGCATATGATGGATCACTGAGATATATCAGTAACATGGCAGGATGTGATGAGCAGAAAAACACCCATCCAGTTTGTGTTCATTATATAGCACCATCTTCTGTACACACATAATAAACATTAAACATAATAGGTATTTGCACTTTGTCACGGGCCCGTTCACAAAAAAATCATATAAATACGCATAGCACACAGTAAAGCTATTTTGGCTGTTACTGCTTTTAAAAGCATTCCTAAAGCAGCAAAGTGCACGACATTAGAAACTAATTATTTTTGGTAACATTATTGGAAGGGTTTAAACACAGGTTAGTCCATTGGCATGTCAGTGAAAAGGAGAAGGTTTCAGATGATGAAATACATCTTTTATTTATCATCCACGTGGTACAATAAAGAAGCAGCCCATGCAATAGAACAAGAACGCTTTTGCACCGGCAGAATTTACTTTGGACAAAAAGCACTGATGCTGCATTGTTAATTAGATTTTTTAATTTGTTTCTTGGTGATAATAAGCTTACTAATATATAAGTGGCAGCATTCAAAATTTAAACCATTTTACCAAATAAAGTGCTGCAAAAATGCCGCAAAAAATGCAGTTGTGTGCCACAATATT
This sequence comes from Pleurodeles waltl, assembly GCF_031143425.1. Lineage (NCBI taxonomy): Eukaryota > Metazoa > Chordata > Amphibia > Caudata > Salamandridae > Pleurodeles > Pleurodeles waltl. The sequence continues at coordinate 608,131,846 of NC_090443.1, read as the reverse complement.
TTAACTTTGGTATCGCAAAACTTGCTAATCCTTGCCGCAAAAACCTGGGGGTCTGGTTAGACTATTTGTAAGCATTGCTACAATCACCGCTTGTGTGTTTGACTACACCTAATGCCAAACTACAGTTATAACCGCTTTGCCTAAAATATCTTTAAAAAAAAACCATTCTCGGGTCCAAGACGATAGGACGTTTGTAACCTTACAGCAGAACTACAAAAGGGGTACGGGTGGAAACATGGTACCAAGCAGGTCTACTTAGCCTGGACATTTACTGGAAATAGAAGGGTGAAACCATAGCAGTCAAATCTTGGGTGGCTCTTTTAGCAGAATGTACAGAACCTTTTGTACGTGGGTTAAAAGGTAAGTAACTGGTAAGAGCCAGCACAAGGTAAATCTGCCATTCGAATAAAAGGTCCAAGAAGGACGATAGAGAAACTGTGTAGCTGTATCCCCTCCTCCCATCTGCAATCACCATCACAGTGCAACGTCACCTTCTGGCACATATGAACGAGCATAAGTTACAGAGAAAAAGAACAAGGAGTAGGGAATATACTATTTGGCCATGGTACCTACAACACCACCTCAAACATTGAGAATACTATGAAATTCATGTGAGAGGAACAAACAGGTCAGATGCATGTTTGTCTACCGCCCCCCCCCCCCCCCCCCTCCCCAAAGAAGAATCCAAAATACTTAATAAGCGAGAACAATTAGGAAGGCACTGTTGTCTCCTCTGCAAACATTCTAAACACAATCAGGGAAGCCAGAGCCTGGGTGCACATTAATGTAGGAGGCACTGCCACAGAATTTTATTCTTCAGACAAGGCACTCAAAGTGGACGAAAGGGTAATGCAAGCCGTATCCAGGAAGTTACAAGTATTTAAAGCAGGAGATAGTCCTGCAGGTGAGGAAACTAAGTCAATTTGCTGAAGGACAGTTCCAAAATCCCAGGCAAATCCCAGGCCAAATACCAGATAAGATTTCAATGAAGCAATCTATAACTTGTGGATCTTTAGGGGGAAGCAACGGGACAAATGTGGAGGCATCTGCTATAAATGTGCCTAAACAACCAAGTGGAGCAGTGTGTCTGACATCCTCTTTTTTCAGCCGAGACCCCACTTCATGCTCTGGGTAGAGTGGCACTTTTGGGGATTCGAATGGTAGCTGCAGTTGTTAGAATGCTTCACTGTTAAGACAGTCATTATCCAAATCTGGCATGCCCTTTCATTTCTCCCCAGTGTCCTTGATAATCTGTTAAGTAACAAACTTTACGTTTTAATATGCTTCATATTACTACCCAGTTGAACTTGCAGAGCTCGGCACTGCTGAGAGCGGTGGGGGTGGTAATTGGTCATCCAAAGTGTACCCCCCCAACCTAAGTGAAGGACACTACTATCCCCTCATGTCAGACTATGAGGCAAATGGCAATGGCAGCAGTGTGTTCATAATCCAGGGATACATTTCTTTTTATTTTTAGCCCTGTGCGGAGACTGCCTACTGGCTCTCACTGGTAAAGTGCAATCCTGCCCACATAACTAGGGCCTCTGTGTATCCCCAGTACTGGACGTGCATAGGTAAGATGAAACATGTCTGTTGATGCCTCCACGAAGGGCATACTTTGTTTATTGTGGACAACCCAACTTGTACACCCTTGTCCTCAAGATGATCTATCCAAAACCATTCTTACCAGCTGGATGGGAGGCTGCAGATCACCTTAATTTTTTCTGTGTAGAGCGAAAACTAACTCCTTCCTGTGTTGCTAGTTGTCAAATACCTTTCAAAGGGGATTCAGTCTAGTGAGGACCCACAAAACACCTTCAATAGTCCAAATGGGCGGACCACCGACTACCTACTCAAGACTCTCAGGAACACTGGACACAAAGAAGGAAAATGCACTTCACCCAGAGTGAGAGCATTTTTAGGCATTTTGGTGAGAGATTAGCTAAGCCAAACCAAAGACATCAGGAGCCTTGCTGTCGAGGTCCACTGGCTTGAGGTCCAGATGGTTGGAATGACCCAGGCAGAATTTAATAGACGGGGCTGTGCTGTCCATTAAGAGTGAACATTACAAATACATTTTCCTGGTTGCCACTATGAGTAGAAGTGTTATGTCGAAAAACAAGCACTTCTTGATTACTTGCGGTACAAAGTGATACAGAATAAAAGCGTAAGCAATTGCCTCCTACAAACTGATACATAGTGCACTGCCTGTTGACCTTGAGACCATGCTATTTAAGTTTACTTGTTCTTGATAGCCCAGTGGCAAATCCTCTGTGCAGCTATGTGTGGACCGACATGTGGAACTAAATGAATGCATGATGGCACGGTGACCTAATTTTAATAGTATTACAGTCATTCCGGGTCAGGAACTGTAAAGTCTGGCTACGTGAAATTATATTCTGAAATACCATAATTCTATGTCAGGACTGGAGGCGAGGATTAGGCTCTACTTTCTTCACAATATTGCAAACAGAAGCCATAACTTTAATAAACAACAAGTCTGTATCATATCTGAAACTAGGGATAGTCTCAGTTTCTCCACAGCGATCTTGATAAGTGCAAGGGACGCGGATCTAGGCTCATTATATCCAGTGTACCGTTGAAGGGTTATCTGTGTCCCAGGCTGTAGGCTGTCTGGGCCCCACGGGCCCCCACATTATACCTGTCTCCCAGTTACCATATACTGCTATAAAATCAAGGCCTCACAGGTTCCCCTTGTAGGCAGGAGGAAGCACACTACTTCACCTTGGCTGATGCGTTTAGAGAAGCCGTCGATACCTCTATATATTTAGCGGTTTCATACGCCATGGCACGCTATGACAACAGCTAATTGAAAGCTGTCACACACACCCTCCTCCAGTGGGAAGACTCTGCCAGACCCTCAGTCAAATTACCTCTAGGGCATCCAGAAATGAAACCTACCAAGGCGGCTATGAAACACAAAGAGGAGCTAGGGGTGAATACCGATGCCTTTCACAGGCTCAAGATGGCATCCTTGTCTGCAGGGCTTACCCCGACGACAATCTCATGATGCTTCCTTTTGTGGAGGATACAGACCTGGGGTTACAACCCCTCCACACCCACAGCCCACTCCCCAGACCCAGAGGGTGCAGATGATTCTCAGGGGGACATGGGCATGGAACTAGGACACTCTAGACCCTGGCAGCCATACTCAAGTGATTCCATACTGGCCCCTTTCAACACTGATACAGCATTTAGTCTGACCAGAGACATACTGGATTGAGACGCCTTACCCCACCCCCACTCTGATTGGGCCCCATCAGAAAAAGTGGCAGCCTACGTCATGAGCCGGTTGAGGAAGTTACATGACAAGGTGTGCAATACCCACGTTCGTCTCTGGAAATATAGGTAGTACTATCCCCCAGGATAGACATTAAGATGGCCAAGTATATCTGCAACCCTAAGAAAGGTATAGGCAGATCCTGGCGCTCCTATCAGAAAAACTCCTGGACATAACAGGGCCTCTAACCAAGATCCTAGATATGGTAGAGGAAGCCAAAGCAGATCTCTCCTTATCAAGGTGGATCCAAGCTGGGGGACCTGGCCACCTCAGCAGCGAGGAAGGTAGCACAGGGCGGTCACTCTGGTGATATGTTTGTCAAAGACATGGGCAAGTTGTGGCTACATTCTCTGTGGACAAGGCCCAAGCATCCATAAAACATATTTTTGCCACCAAAGTTTTCACCCCGGGTTGGTCATGACAGGGGGAGCTCAAATGGCTGGTTTGCCTCTCTGGCCCCTTCTATAGTACAAGGCTTCAGGAGGCAGAACTCTGCAAAGTTCGGAACCTTCTTTGCCTCCAGAGGATGGCCTCGCCCAACGAGGTTCCAGAGGCAATTTTAAGGGGAGCAACATACAAGATCTGCCCATGGTAAGAGTAACCCTTTTTCCCCTAACAAAGGTAGGGCACTCTTCATACACAACTGGTGTGCGCTCACCACCGACGCATGAATGTTACAAATGGTGCAAATCTTTCACAGAGATTTACGGCTCTCCTAGACAGATCCAGCACCCTGATCCTATCAGGTTCTCAGAGCACAATTCAGAGCTTGTAGACAGGGAAGTCACAGCACTGATAAAAAAAGATGCAATCCAACCATCATCCCTGCACCCTGTGGGTTTTCTCAGCAATTTGTTCTTTGAGGAAAAAGGGACAGGGGCCAGTGTCCAATCACCAACCTAAATGCCTCCAATGAGTAGCTGGTATTCCACCACTTCAAGATGTAGGGCATCCACCTCCTCTGAGACCTGTTGCACCACCAGGTTTGGCTGGCCAGGTTGGATCTCAAAGACAAGTACCTGGCTATCCAGATCTACCATTCATCACCTAAGTGGTCAAGCCAGCAACAGAGTTCTTACGAGCAGTATGGTTAATCTCACTGTATATCCCTATGACATTCTACTGAACTATCAATGCTCACAAAAGCTCGCTGAACATTTCCCAACGACCAATCTGAGTCGTCTGGTTTTTGTGATCTACAAGGACGAGTCGCACCAGATCTCGACCCAGAAAGTGACCTTCCGAGGTTCCATCATCGATTACATGGACATACCCTGAGTATTCCTTCGAGGAAATTGGCAAAATTTAAGCAGAAATATCCTCAAGAAGGCGAGAACTTCCCTTCCACAACTGGGGAGAACAGTAGATCTCATCTATACAGGCCATATTCCCAGGGCCATTGCACTACCAGGGGCTACAAGGTCTAAAAGCATCCTACCTTCGGAATGGCCTAAAGTATCCTGAGGTGGTCGACGGAAGCCAAGGAGAAAGTGGGATGGTGGTTGTCTCACATGGAATCCTTGTATGGGAGAGTCATATTCGGCTCAAACTCTGACATGATTGAGCCCGGCACCAGCAGGATCGGCTGGGTTGCTAATTGTGGAGAGTTATTCCCAGGGGCCGTTAGGTCACCTCAAGAACAGAGGCTATACATAAATTGCCTAGAGCTGCTAGCGGGCTCCTTCGCTATCCATTGTTGGACCATGGATAAGGGGCAATGCTGGTTGTTCTGAAGATGGACATCTCAGCAGGTCATTCCATTAATCACCTCAGAGAGACACAATCCAAGCCTCTCAGACCACACCAGGAATCTCTGGGAATTTTGGATCAACAACAAGAGTTCCTTAATGATGGAATATCTTCCGGGATTGTGGAATGAGGCGGCAGACAGCAACTCCAGACACTTTACCAACACCAGCATGTTGAAGTTGAACCCACAGACATTCCAAGCTCTGTCCTACATATGGGGCCACTTCTCAGTGGAGCTCTTTGCTTCCAAACTGGACTATGAGATGCATAGGACCCTCTGGCAGTGGTAACAACTGCATTTTTCAAGACTTGGGGCAGGAAGAAGGGATATGCATTTCCTCCATGCTAAATGATAACATGAATATCTGCTAAACTGAGGAGGCAACAAGCAGACATGATAATAGTGACACCATTCTGGAGATCTCAAGCTTGGTATCCAGTTCTGATTAAACTTTCCGTGGATTTTGCAATCTGTCTAGCCCTGTTTTGGGATTTCCTGCAAGACCCAAGGGGAAATCCCTACATGTTAGTGTTTGAGGGATCATTGAGATTGACGGCATGGTGGATGCAGGAAAAAATTGAAAGTGCCAGGCCCTTCAGAAAAAGCAAAGTCCCAACTTTCAAAAGCCTGGGCAGACTTTACCTACAAGAGTTCCAGGTCAGCCTGGTCAAGAAGCGCGGAATGGTGTCTGCAAAGGGGTGTGGATCCTTTGGGGTCCAAAGTTGTGCATGTCCTGAGTTTCCTATCCAAGTTGGCATCAGAAGGCATGGCTTACAGGTCCGTAAATGCTTTCAGCTCCACTATTTCAGCAGGACACAATCCATAGAGGGTAGCTCAGTGGCAAACACTCAATGGTGAAGAAGTTACTGAGAGGATAGTTCACCTTGCCAGACCACCCAAACCACAATACTCATCCTTATTGGATGTCAATAGTCCTTTACCTGTTCCTTTCCTGGCAAAATAACAGATATCTTTCGAGGAAAGAGTTATCATGTAGGCTGGCCATGCTACAGTGTCTTGTTTCTTGTAAGAGGGTTTCAGACATTCGGCTATGGACAAAACAGGGTGAATTTTTATTCAAGAGGAAATTCATTTTCAGATATACAGACAAATACAAACTCCAGAGGAGTGTGTTACTCCTCCTTTTGAAAATAATCACAAACTGTGTGGTGCGATTTATCAATGCACACCAGGAAATGATGACAGATACCCGTTCTCCCAGAAAGTGCTAGCTTCTCATATCCATAAAGAAACCCTTTAAGGAAGTCTCACCCCCAATACTGCTAGATGGGTTTGATGGTTTATCCAAGAGGCAGGCACGGACACTAGTATCTTTGGACACCATTGCAGCCCTGGCTGAATGAACCCCAAAGTGGCAGTTCTGGGTGCCAGGTTTGAAGATACAATGCCGGCAGCAGACTGGTCCTTGAATTCTATATTCAAACATTACTACTTTAAGTCAGTGGCAAATATGGCTTAATTGGTAGTGAGTACAATTTAAACTAGTGTAATCCTCGCCACTGGACCTGACATGGATTATAACATTTCTTAGCTATTGTAACAGAAAGTTTGAGTTCTATTAAAGACACGGAGGTGACGATTATCCCACACACTGATCAGAGATAAAAAATGACCCTCCCGACATGTTACATGGATTAAACTGTGTAAGTTCTTATTTTCATGACATATAGTCTTCATGGTGATGTATTGAATAGTTTGGAATAATTACAGCCTCTTAGAAAATTATAATGTACAATATTGGAAGCACAAGTAACTTCATTTTCGTAATTCATATTGATTTTCCTGGGGAATGAATCACTAAACTAGGATTAAATGTTTTGTCTGATATGCTTATGGTGCTTGGAGAAAAAGGAGCGGGGAAGGAGACAAGAGACCATAAGGAAACATTCAACAAGGGAATTGGATGGATTTTCTTTATTTATTTTCCTCTAAGATTATTGGGAAATGTTTTTTTTATTTTTTTAAAGAAGTTGTTTATGAAAGCTATAGCTGCTATTTGTAATAAAGCGAAGAAACGTTATATATTCTCTCACATGTTGGTTAAGCCATTGCTTTGTGTCTCTGTATAACTTAAATGTACCCATTTCTGTAAGGTAACGTAATTCCACCATTTAAAACGGGTTTTGCAGTTCGATATTGCAGAAAAGAATGCCTGTTTCACCAGCCAGTTGTTCAGGCATAGACACGTGATTAGCTGGTGCATATGTTCTGCCTCATCCAACAGACATTTTGTCACCTACAGAGAACATTGATACTTAGAGGCCAGCACTGTATAGGTGACTAGGGCGGACGATTGGTAATGAGCCCTTTCATGACCCTCTTGGCTAATTAAAAATATATATTATTCACGCTATTGAAGTGGTCGTCTAGTATGTAAGCATCTTCATATGTAAGGGCAGGAATGAGGAATGGAGAGGAGGGTAGTGACTGCAGAACGTCTCAGCTAGACGAAGTACATGGAGCAAGTACACTTTTTGTAAAGGTATTTTTTAGAATGCCTTTTTCTGTAGTAGATCCTTTCCCTCCTATGAGAGAGGTATATGATCTCACCTGATTTTTCAAGTTTTGGATTGTATTTTTTGGTTTCAGTAGAAGACCTACAGATTAGTCCTACCCAACAGTTTGCAGTGTTACTTGTGTGAGGTTAAGTCCTTTTACCAGTAATGGAATAATATCAGTCTTTCCAAGTCCCCAGCTGGGATGGTCTGTTAGTGAAAAGATGAATGAGTTCACTGCTTTCAAGAGCAGTCACCCCTAGAGATGTGGATTTTTCCCCTGACACATCCCTCAAAAAGTGAGCTCTCTGGGTTGTAGTCTGTTGCCACACTGTTATTAGGCCCCTATTGCAGGGCGGCTGGTTCTGTTGTCAATAAGATTATGTGGCACACATCTGTAGTGCCAGAAAACAATTGCTCTTTGATGAAAGGATTCCAGGGACTTTACTGTTTCATTGTCTTTTTTCTGCACTCAAGGACATCTTGCACCTTTGGTTAGACGACTACAACAATGCATGGTGCTTTAAGACCTGTAAGTTACCTACTAGATGAGTCTGCTGCACTGAGAGAGGCTACAATGCAAGTCGTTGCCACCAATGTACTTCCCTGCACAATAGAAAATGCCCTTTTATTGTGTTCCTAACAAACTACTTGAAAAGGACATAAATGTAGTGCCACTGAGTAGAACCACGCAATTTAAAATATGCCACACACTCGCTGTCCAACAACTCTGACAACCTTCTCGTATACAGCTATTTTCTTGCTTTTCTTACCAGCAGGGCAACATGGGAGAGGCAGTGGCAAAATTCCAGTTAAATAAATCTTCTGTGCATTTTTGTGCACTAGGTATGATGTAGCATTGTTTCAAAGAGCAGAAGACCAAATATATAAGAAAATCCCTCTCTCCTCCACGTCACTTACTTCAATGAGGAAGGTGTACAGGAAAATGTCTCTATTTTTAAAGGCTCTTGGGCAACAAACCGGTACTTCCTCTGTAGAAGTATCCTGGTAGGAGTATTTCAACTAAGAAGCAGGAGACCGCTTCCTCTTTTTTGGAATCTTTATCACATACAAGTGCAAGCCTCATCTGAGGGTGATGTCTAATGTGTAGGAGTAAAGGTCTTTGGATTGAGAGTCAGACTGATACTGGCTCCATATTTTCTCCTACTGCGCGACAGTGTCATACGTTGTGTCCTGCATCTGCTCAATGTGCTTCTGTAATGGTACTTGAGGTGGGTCTGGGACTCTGTCCTACTCATTAAGTCTTTCCTGTGGCCATGTGTAGACTGTAGTTATGGGGCTGCAGGCTCCTATCCAGTGAAGCTAAGCTCCTCCTACAGTATCTTTTGGGTATGTTTCCCAGGATGGTGAGAGGAACGCAATGCATTTTCAAATGATTAGTGCTGAATTCTCTGTCACCAAACCCTTAGTTACATTTATAGAATGGGCCTACCAGACAGCACAGCTGCCTGGTCGTAAAAGACATATTGAGGGCTTACCAAGAACATACAGGTTCTTGGAGCCTGCCTATTGCTTATCATTGACTAGCTTTGCTGTCAGTCTCATTTGTCAGCTATTTTTGTCCCAGCTTGTCAATCTTGTATTTGTCTCTCTCACTGAGTATAGATACTTTACCATCTCTTTTGATTGTCTGGTTTCTAATGCTTGCTTTTCGAGCAGTACATTTTAGGTCGAGCGCACAAGCAGTTTGACCTGCTGTAAGTATTGTAGGCTTTTAACCACGCCTACCTCACACCCATCACTTTCACTCATTTGTGGGAATGCCTTTAAAAAAAAAAATCTATTGATTTCACTGATAAACGCTTTATGTTTGTCCCACCTTCAGGCTGTTTTTGTCATGCCTTGCAGACTGCCTCTGTTACATGGATTATTGCACATTTGCTGATATACTTCAGCGTGGGCGAACTATTTTTTTTATCTCCCCCCTTCGTGCTGCATGGCAGCCATGACAGTCACATTGTTCAGTTACCTAATCAGAATAATTTCTTGTGGCCCCCCTCAAAACACTTGAAATTGATAAATGCTTTACATAAAACAGAAATCCTCAAAGCAAAGCGCCTCTCCCGGCACAGCAGGAGAGCCAATACTACAATATTCATTGCACTCTGGAAACTCACCCTGTAATGTGTTGCAGGGCATTACTTTTACAAAACATTTTTGCTCATAACTGAGTTGGTCCACCACCAAAATGTTCAGTACGACACACTCTGTCTAGGTCATCTTTAGGTCCCCACACTAATTTAGTGGGGAACCCAGAATAATAACCCCTCCCACCACTATGCATCTTTTTAAGCACTTTCATGGCTACAACTTTTGTTTTAAAGCTGGGAATATCTTGTGTTTTGAGGGCCTTGTTTGTAATATCATTGCCATAGGCCTGCTACCCCTGAAAATGTGTAATGTACTATGCTATCCAGGGGTTAAATACATGGCTACACTGCATTATTTATTGACATTTACTTTTTGTGTGGTTATGGCTTCTACGGGCGAACTATATAGTTGCATGACCATGTTACTTACAGATGCTGTTTTCATTCTGGTATCCTCTAGGGGATGTTCTAAGCATTAGTCATATCAACATATTAAAATATTTGTGGCTCTGAAACTTTCCCCATAATGCTTTACAGGGCATTACTTTTACAAAACATGTTTGCTCATAACTCAGCCTGTGGTGGTCCTAGGACAACGGGACCATCATCAAAACATTGACCACAATGTGCTTTCTATCTACACCATCTCTGGGTCCCCACACTATGTTAGTGGGGATTCCAAATTAATAACCCCTACCACCATTCATTATCTTTTTAAGCTCTCTCATGTTTGGAACTTGTTTTACAGCTGGGAGAAGTTATGTTTCATGGGCCATGTTTGTAATCTCATTGAAATGGGCCTGCTAGCCTGGAAAATGTGTTATGCACTGGTCCTCTAGGGGCTAAATATATGGTTACACTGCATTACTTTCGCCCATTCTTTTTTCATGTGGTTATGCTCTTCAAGGGCTGACTGTATGGTTACATGACCATGTTTCTTCCAAATGCAATGTTTATTGTGCTGTCCTCTAGGTGCTGTTCTAACATCTGCAGTCAACATACTATAATATCTGCGGGATGAAAACTCACCCCATAATCCTTCGCGGGGCATTACTTTTACAAAACATTTTTGCTCATAACTCAGCCTGTGGTGGTTCAAGAACAATGGGAAAACCTTCAAAACACTGTCTACATTATCTCTGGCTCCCCCACACTAGATAAACCCCAAAATATTAACCACTACCACCATTCAGTGTCTTTTAAGCTTTTTCATGGCTAGAACATTTGTTTTACAGGAGGGAGAAGTTCTGTTTTAAAGGTTGTGTTTGTAGTATAATTGCAGTAGACCTGTTAGCCCTACAAAACTCCCTCTAGGGCCTAGGTATATGGTTACACTGCATTACTTTCTCCAGTTTTTTCATGGGGTTATGTCCTCTAGGGGTTAACAATTTGGTTACATGACCATGTTTCTTACAAATGATAATTTTGTTATGGTGCCCTCCAGGGGTTGTTTTGAGCATTACAGTCTAATGCCAAAAGTTTATTTCTGATAAACGTTTATATAATAATTGCATATGTTTATATGTTTTAATAATTTCTCCTTATTACAATTATGGACCTAATTCCAGCCAACCTAACATCCTTATTACACTGTGACCGTTTGAATACTCTTGATATGTGTAGGCGACCCTCCTAGTTTATTTCTTCTCTATGGCTGTCTTGTGTCTTTTTTTGGGGGAACTGTGTTAGCCAGCCAGCAACTCTGATGGTGGGGTGGTGAAAGTGGTATTCTATTGGAATTAGCATGCCAGATTTAAATTAGGATGCTAAATGGCAACATTTTCATTTTATGCTGCACATAGATGGAGGAGATAAATGGAAGTGCTTTAGTTATATGCAGGGCCATTGGAATTATACCGCAGGAAAAGACGACATTATGAGGCAGGGTTGACCAATTTATGTGTCAAGAAAGGTCCAGTTATGAATTTACAATGCCAATAGCTCTAACTCAAAATGTCAGATCTTTTGCATTGCAAATGTGTGTTCTATTTAGTTAAGCACTCCCCAACAGTGAATGGGTTTTCCATTTGTCTTTATCATGCACTTCTCTCCCCTGCACTGTGCTGCTTTTTCTCCCTGTCCCCTCCATGTTGTGCTAGCCTGCTGCTTATCCTCCCCATCCCAGCTCTCCTTGTTGCTTCCATCCCTCTACCCTCCTTTTTGATCCCCCAACACATGCCCTCCTCTGTTGCCCACTGCTTCACCAACCCCACCCTCAGTGTTGCTTCCATCCCCTAGCCCTTCCTGCTGCTAGCCCCACAGCCTCCTTCCATCACCAATTGCTTCTCTTCACAATCTCCCCATGAGCTTGAGAAATAATCTTCACACAATGATTGGTTGTTATTTGGACGTGAGGTGCCCTATCCAGCACAGCATCTGTAACAGTCTCAAGCTCGGAGGTACTTCTCTTTCTGATCTCAAAGTACATGTTGATCCTATGCATCAAGGTTGATTGTTGAAACCGTGTGTTTAATTTTCCAACCCCTTTTAATGCAACTTTGTGTATGCAAATACTTTCAGACTGTGGGTGGGCTTCAGGAAACTTCAAAGTGAGGCAGGATTTTTCTTGTGCACCCCCAGTGTGAGACCTTTGATATCATGCCTACAGTCTACGGACACAAACATTTTGTACTATTGTACTGTCTTACTACTTGTCCAATTGTAAGTTTTGGAATTAGTAGCTGGAGATTGCATATGGTAGGGGAAAGAAACTGTGAGCCAGCAAAACTCACTGTGTTTTTGGAATGACAACTCAAAAGCCTGACATTGAGTCATCATGATCCTGAGAAAGACAAATGACCAGTTTAGTTTAAAACTCAGCCAACTGTATCAACAGTTTCAGTTTTTTTTGTTCATCCAGATGACGAAAGGGTAGATCAAAGCCATTTCCATAAATCTGAAGTCTTTTTCATACAATCTGTACCAGAGGGTTATGCGGTCCAGAGCGAATGGACAAATGCTCCGGTCAAGGCAGTGTACAACACAATTCTATTTTCTTTCTTCCTAGAACCACTCCAAAATTGGTGTCTTAAGTGTCAATCAGTGTATTTGTAAAGCGCGCTACCACCTGCAAGGGTCTCAAGGCGCTGGCATATTATGGGGGTTATTACAACTTTGGAGGAGGTGTTAATTCGTCCCAAAAGTGACGGTAAAGTGACGGATATACCACCAGCCGTATTATGAGTTCCATAGGATATAATGGACTTGTAATACGGCTGGTGGTATATCCGTCACTTTTGGGACGGATTAACACCTCCTCCAAAGTTGTAATAGCCCCCTAAGTGTTTTGGGATAATTTTGTGATGAGCGACTCACAGTACTCCTCCAGTCAACATCCAGATTTTTTTAATTCTTTAGTGAAAGTAATGCCTAAACACTTGATGACCATTATTGTACGGAGTATATAAATCTATAACAGATTAACAAAATAAGATGTTTACAATCTCCAATCTTCTGCAGCAACAACATTCCTTAAATGCCCCCAGTGTCTCATTGTGGAGGTTCACTGGTGGTATCTGGTAAGGAAAGTGAGGTTCAGAAGGAATTTCAATTTAGTCATGAACACACAACTTGCCTGGTCTAGTATTTAGTATTTAAGTATTTATGCAGTAGAGCTTGCGATCTGGCAAATGACGAGAACAAAACTTAAAACTTTAAGATGGATTATTCCTCTTGATGGCTCTCTTGCCTTTCTGATGCAATATTTCGTCCTCCCACTGACTGATACACTAGCACTTTTTTTTAAACAGATGTCCTGTGCTGGGTTTCCCTCTTGATACAACTTTTGTGATAAAAATGAAAGGCACAGGAGTTCGAGCCCCTAGGAGTGAGGAGACACTGTAGCACAATTATCTGAAACCAAACTCTCATTATCTAAAAATCACAACAGACTAATTCTTTAAGGATTAATGCAGTTCTCGAGCAAAGCAACAGGATTCTTTGGAAGGCTTCCCAAAACGTGTTGAGGGGAAATATGCTGCAGGTGTTTTAAAATTAAGAAAAGCAAAAAAGTACATTAAGTAACTCTGGCAATAGGTTATTTAGAAAAGATAAAAACGTGTGCATACAGAAGTGTAAACACAAGGTTGAAAATGGGGCAGCAAATAGAGCAGCAGCAGGAGTTAAATCGGATTCCACATTCCTGAAGCACTGGGCTGTACCACAAATTTAATGTGCCTGTAATAAATAAGTGATACAAGAAAGCGCAGATAAACTACGAAATCCTTCAGTGACTTACTCAACCAGGACATATTCAACTGCCTTTCCCAGGCGCCTCCCTTCCCATGCTTCCTACCGCGAGGCTTTGCAAACTCTTGCAAAGGTCAGACAGACCACGCAGCTCAGATGGATCGAGGCAAGTCTTAAAGCATTTCTCCTCCTTCCCTGCACTTTAAGGCCTTCCCAGTATTGAAAATAGCCCTGTTTTAGCAGATTTGTTCTATCTATGTATTTCATCGTCTACCAAAAACCCTAAATCCTCCATTAGAAATGCTGATCTCAAAAGAAGCAAAAACCATCACTGCCTGTCTCACCACTCTTTAAATTGTATTCACTCCTCTTTTAAAATAAAGTGCTTTCCTGTTCATTTTTCGCACAAAGACAGAAGGTGGGGTAAACCTTGAAACTCGTCGAGCCACGAAACCACCCATCTTGTCAAAGAGACATCCCGTGGATTTTAGTTTTAAACAGCAGAGTTCGTCTTTGTGGTTCCGTAGGCGGGGAATGTAGAACCACGCTAGATTATGAAAAAATGACAGTGACTAAGAATGCTCTAATCATGACCGGATAAACGAAAAGGGGAAAATGTTCTATTTTACAGATCTCTATTTCCTGTTTCAGAGCCGAGAAAAGTACTATTGGTTTGCTATAATACGTTGTTTACAGAGATTGTTTGCTTTGCCCTCTGTTTTTTCGCTGTTGCATGTTAAGCACAGCTTAGTGGAAGAAATGAATCACAGGCTGGCCTACGACCATCTGCGTTCATCTACGAACATTTTATACCATTAAAAAGTATAACCAAGCGGTGTTGCGCAGGCAAAACAAACAAATACACCCACTCATTTATTTTCAGTGACACTGGTGAACTGATGATCTTCCAAGTAAAATCTAAACCAATTTTGTAGTTCTGTCGCCCTGTCACAATCGTCAAGTGTAAAGCGCTTCCCGTTCAATCTTTTAGCTTTTAAATGTCACTTATTATCGTCCATTTAGAAACGTTGCAACACTGTTATGTTGTGTATGCCACGCAAGTTAATACAGACCAAAATATAAAAAATAAAAAAAGCCTTTCAAAATACTGTTTTACCACGAAGACAAATATAGTGTACGGAACATGCAGGAGATGAAAAAAGTAAACTGCTTAATGTTTATCTCAGACACACAATTTGGTGCAAATTTTGAAGGAAAAAAAGATATCCTTACCACTAAAGTCGGTGCCGTTAAAAGGCCCCAAGCGAAAAACTCCAAAAATATTACTATCACGGCATGATAGACGCTGGGAGAACCGATTCCTTGAGGCTGAAAGACAAACAAGACATAATGCACATTTAACCTTATAGAGCGGTCTACGAAAAGAACCCATAAACCCAGAATCGTATTTTTCATTAACAATTGCTTTTTAAAATGATTTTTTATAGCATTTCGTCTACATTATAACGTGTGGCACAAATATATAAATATTGCCCGAGTTACAGTGTTAACTCTTCTCATAGGCCATCCTTTGCTCGGAGAGTAAAAATACTCCATAACTGATTAAGCACTGGATTACATCAACATATGTTTTAGTCCCTATTCGATAAACCGTTCCAAGTTAAAATAAGCATTTGCAAGACCAATATGTTTCTAATCTATTAGGCTGAATAACTGGCTTTGTCAAGTGGTTTCGAGTGGCAGTCATACGCAAACATAAATTCCTATTTTCATGGGTGCTGAGATCCACATACTGGCAGGATCACAGAGGGAACTCAACATGGCAAGACCTAAACATCCTATCATGACAGGGGAACGGGAGGCTGTTTTGTTCAAAGGAACAATACACTTCTTCTTCTTACATTTTAAAGGGCCGACATCTATCACAATATATAAACTTGTACAAAAAGTAATGTGGGACACATTCAGATCCAGAGGGCTTATCCATAGGTATAGGGGCACTGTAATACACTTAACCTCTAGCGTGCCTCGGACGTAACGCTTACGTCCTGGGCAGCACCACTTGTGTGCCCAGGATGTAACTGTTACCTCCTGCACCTGGCCCTCGGGGGGAAAGCGCCGGCGCTCCCACAAGGGCCTCCATCCCACCTGGTCCCCGGGGAGGGCTGGAAGTGGAATCGCTTCCCCTTCCACCCCTGACACCCCCCCCCCACACACACACACACATCACCAAGTGACGTCTGATGACATTAAAAGCGATTTGCGTGCTGATCTCATCAGAGGTCACCTCGGATCGCATCACGGAAGAGAAATGCAGAAGCATTTCTGTTCCGACCAGGAGGTGGGGCAGGAGAGACCTGAAAGTAAAGACCCTTCCCTTCATGTCTCTCAAAACATTTCTGCTGCCCGATCACATCGCTATCGGGCAACAGAAATGCCCACTAGACACCAGGGAATTTTTTTTTGGTGGGGAGGGGGTGAGGGGGGTTGGGGTGGTTGCTGAAAACCCCTAGACATCAGGGATTTTTTTTTTTTTTAATCAATACTTATGCATAAGGGGAGCGGACCCTTCGGCAAGTGCTGCTCCCCAGGGGGCCACAATATTTTTAGGCCTTTTCTGCCTCCCCTGGAGGCAGATCAGACTAATATAATTAGACCGATGTGCCCCCAGGGGAGGCAGAAAACCCCTAGGCACCAGGGATTTTTTTTTTCAATACTTGGGCATAAGGGGAGCAGCCGCTTGGGCAAGGGCCCCTCACCATGGGGCCAAATCATTTATAGGCTATTTCTGCCCTGGGGGATTTGGGGGAGGGGAGGAGGGGGGGGGGGGTAGGCACCCCCTAGACACAAGGGATTTTTTTTTTTTTTTTAATCAATACTTACACATAAGGGGAGCGGCCCCTTCGGCAAATTGTATTCAGGACATTTCTGCCCCCCTTGGGGACAGATCGGCCTATTTTTGTTAGGCCAATCCGCCCCCAAGGGGAGCAGAAACCACTAGACACCAGAGACTGGTGTGTGTGTATGTGTGTTTTGTTTGGGGGTCAGTCCCTTGGGGAAGGGTCGTTCCCCATGGGGGCACATTACTGCTGGTGGCAGATCGGCCTATTTTTGGAAGGGCCATCTGGCCCCAAGGGGGGGCACAAAGCCCACCAGAGACCAGGGAAGATTTTTTTTCAAAATAAGAGGGTGGGGGTATGGCCATACCCCTAACCCAAATAAATGGGGCAAAGTTGTTCTGCCCACCAGTGGGCAGATTGGGTAATTACCCCCCGATCCACACCCCGGGGGGAAGAAAGTCTTAGATGCCAATGAATTAAAAAAAAAAGAAAAAAGAAAATTGTGGGGTGGTGGCTACCAACCAGTACGGGCCTTGATATGCCCCCACCCCAACTGAAGGGGCTAACAGTCTTTCAGCTCTCCCCCGCACATTAAAACATCTTATCCCACGGCAAGCAAGAGGACATTTGATTATTTTGGATTCTGGTTTTACATTTGGGCCATGAAAGCTTTGTAACTCTCAAAATAGTCCCACTTGGAATGGTGAGGGCTGCACTTTTTTGACTTTGGGACGCTGCCATGTAAACAATCCACAAGACCTAGACACATCTGAAAACTAAACATCTGGTTTATTCCAGGGTGGTGTGCTTCACATGTACCCTGCACCATTTTCTTACCCACAATGCCCTGCAAACCTCCAACTTTGCTGGAAATCACACATTTTCCCACATTTTTGTGATCAGGAATCCACAAAATTCCTACCACCCAACATTGTCTCATCTATTCTGATAAAAATTCTGCTGCACTTGTCAGCCTAAAAACCGTTTTTTTTCAAACTGCCCTTTTGGACCCGCTTTGGTTCCCCCTCAATTTTCGACATGTTTTTGGCTCTTCCCTGTCACAAGCACTTGGCCCACCTACACAAGTGAGGTATCATTTTTACCAGGAGACTGAGGGGAAGGTTGGGTGGTATGACATTTGCCCCGGTGCTGTGATCTCACACAGAAATGTGGGAAAAATTTGATTTTTTTTAAAGCTAAATTTGAGGTTTGCTGAGGATTCTGGCTAAGAAAACATTGGGGGATCCAGGCAAGTCACATCTCCCTGGACTCCCTCGGGTGTCTAGTTTTCAGAAATGTCTGGGTTTGGTAGGTTTCCCTAGATGGCTGCTGAGCCCAGGACCAAAAACGCAGGTGCCCCCACCGCAAAAACAGGTAGTTTTGTATTTGATAATTTTGATGTGCCCAGATAGTGTTTTGGGACATTTCCTGTCACAAGCACTACGCCTACCCACACAAGTGAGGTACAATTTTTATCGAGAGACTTGGGGGAACGCTGGATGGAAGGAAATTTGTGGCTCCTCCCAGATTCCAGAACTTTGTCACCCAAAAGTGAGGAAAAAGTGTTTTTTGGGCCAAATTTTGAGGTTTGCAAAGGATTCTGGGTAACAGGACCTAGGGAGAGCCCCACAAGTCACCCCATCTTGGATTCCCCTAGGTGTCTAGTTTTAAAAAAAATGCACAGGTTTGGTAGGTTTCCCTAGGTGCCTACTGAGCTAGATGCCAAAATCTACAGCTAGGCACTTTGCAAAAAACACATCAGATTTCGATGTAAAAATGTGATGTGACTATTTTGTGTTTCCTGTTGCGAGCATCAGGTCTA
The DNA here is from genome assembly GCF_031143425.1 of Pleurodeles waltl. NCBI lineage: Eukaryota > Metazoa > Chordata > Amphibia > Caudata > Salamandridae > Pleurodeles > Pleurodeles waltl. The sequence continues at coordinate 608,113,357 of NC_090443.1, read as the reverse complement.
CCCACGCAAGTGAGGTACCATTTTTATCGGCAGACTTGGGGGAACACAGAATAGCAAAACAAGTGTTAATGTCCTTTGTCTTTCTCTACATTTTTTCCTTCCAAATGTAAGGACAGTGTGTAAAAAAGACATCTATTTGAGAAATGCCCTGTAATTCACATGCTAGTACAGGCACCCCGGAATTCAGAGATGTGCAAATAACCATTGCTTCTCAAGATCTTATCTTGCGCCCATTTTGGAAATACAAGGGTTTTCTTGATACCTATTTTTCACTCTTTATATTTCAGCAAAAGAATTGCTGTATACCCGGTATAGAATGAAAACCCATTGCAAGGTGCAGCTCATTTATTGGCTCTGGGTACCTAGGGTTCTTGATGAATCTACAAGTCCTATGTATCCCCGCAACCAAAAGAGTCCAGCTGACGTAACGATAAATTGCTTTAAAAAAAATCTGACATCACAGGGAAAAGTTAGTGTAAAACGTGGAGAAAAATAGCAGTTTTTTTCACCTCAATTTCAATATTTCTTCATTTCAGCTGTTATTGTCTGTAGGAAACCCTTGTAGGACCTACACAAATTACCCCTTGCTGAATTCAGAATTGTGTCTACTGTTCAGAAATGTTTAGCTTTCCGGGATCCAGCATTGGTTTCACACCCATTTCTGTCACTAACTGGAAGGTGCCTTAAAGCACAAAATATAGTAAAAAAAAAAAAAAGGGGTATGTCCCAGTAAAATGCCAAGATTGTGTTGAATAATTGAGTTTTCTGATTCAAGTCTGCCTGTTCCTGAAAGCTGGGAAGATGGTGATTTTAGCACAGCAAACCCTTTGTCGATGCCATTTTCAGGGGGGAAAAAAAAACACAAGCCTTCTTCTGCAGCCCCTTTTCCCCTTTAAAAAATAAATAAATAAAAATAAATAAATGTTTGCTGTATTTTGGCTAATTTCTTGGTTTCCTTCAGGGGAACCCACAAACTCTGGCTCTGGGTACCTCTAGAATTCCTAGGATGTTGGAAAAAAGGACGCAAATTTGGCGTGGGTAGCTTATGTGGACAATAAGTTATGAGGGCCTAAGCGCGAACTGCCCCAAATAGCCAAAAAAAGGCCTGGCACCTGAGGGGAAAAACCCTGGCAGCAAAGGGATTAGTATCATTCAATTCAAACTTAATTCATTGGGAACATTACGATAAACATTAATGAATAGTATGCTGGACAAAGTGAGAATTTCCGCCATACATGCATTATACTCATACATATACAAGCAAGGTGTGCAAATGAGAACAAGTAGTGTAGACGACACAGTGCTCACATGATGGTTAAATAAACAGCATTAAATACAAAAGGAATCTATACTATCCCCAATGGTTATATAATATTTCAAGTTTAAGTAAATCTAGGGAAGCTTCAATGAATTTGCAATGCCTTCATGTTAATTGTAGATGTCAACCCATCGGGGGAATGGGGGTTGTCAACTTTGCAAACCGAAAGTATTTGTATTTCAGGACATCGTCATCCAACTAATATATCTATATGAGTAGGGAACAGAGGCGAAATATGCTAAGTGCCAGCACTAACCACAATATACTTCAAAGAAACTACAAAAGCAGGGTTTTAATAACCACCTCAAGCGTTGTTAGTCACCACTTCGGTGTAGATACAGCCATCAATCTGACCTTCAGTCATTTTAAGACAGAATGAAAAAGGTCCCAACTCCATACGTTCACCACTGTTAATATCAACCCTACTAAGAACTATATGTGTATGCCACTTGATGGAGCAAATCTAGTGAACCTATACACCCTACCAATCTTCCACTGTAGTGGTGTGTTTGGCCTCTGCGACATTGTAGTCACTAGTTATGATGTACAAATTCACTTGCATGCTGAATTCACTTATACTCGGATACTGACCATGAACACATTCCACATAAAACCCAGAACATACCGCAATCATCAAAAACAAACGTGACCATATTTATAAAAACAAAACAGTGCGGTTCAATGTCACCTATAAAGTTGGACTGCCGTAAATTGTAGGCATAAAAGCTTACAATTCCAAGCTAATTGTGGTATATACCATTACATTAGTCACATTAGTATCACACCAGTACTGATGGACCACATTTGGAATGTTTTTTTTTTTTTTTTTTTTTTTAAAACATGGATAGCACAGACGAGGGAGACTGTGAGGCAGGGCCCGTGACAGGGGTTGTCGAGGCAACAATTACCAATCAGGGGTGAGACAGACACACAATCAATGGTGAGTCCCCCAACTGATGCACAAAAATCCCTCATTCTGACTGATTCTAAGCATACACTCAACGCACACAAAAAAAGTGCGTTGTGTAAGTGTCTAGGATTTATTTTGACAGATTGACCTGACTTTTTCAAAATAAAGGGCAATCTTTACAGATTCTTTAGAACCATCGGACTTAGACACTGTTTCAAAGATACGCCAGACATGCAGTTGAGTGACAGAGGGAAATTACACCTGCCCTCACAGGCCGACCTCCCCACCGACCTCATGAGTGCAGAGATCTTAGCCTTTGAGAAATTTATTCTAAAGCAGGTAAAGGAATTAGAAAAAAAGAAAAAATGCATTCCCTTCAATATTTCCAAAAGTGAAAAGGATGATTTAATCATCTTAGCATGGATTATCGACATCACCATTTAATCGACTGACATATGCGGGACTTTCATAATCCAGGCAACCTTGGATTATGATCTACCCATACAATTGTGAGACCAAAGACACTACCACAAAGGGACTACAGGTCCCTTGAGAAAACCTCAGAAAAAGGTTAAGAAAATCACTTCTAAGGCTCCCACTGAGGGCACCATAAAGGAAAAAGAAGAACAAGTTACTTCCCTTCGGTAACGCCTTTTCTGGTGGATACACTAGCTACCTGTGGATTCCTCACCTAATGAATTCTCCCAATGCGCCAGCATTCAACAGAAATTTTCTTCCCAGCTTTGCACATTCGACGAGGACGTCACAATTGCCCGACTCCCATGCAACGCCATCTGACGTCATCGAGGCAATAAGAGGTCCTCGCCAATGTGCTGATGTCAGTTTTCAAAAAAACTTTGTGCCTTTAATGCGAACAGGTGACTACCGACAATACAAACTTGAGATGAATACATCAATCAAATGTAAAACATAACATTTAATCAAATATAAACAGCAAAATATCAATTATATATATATATATATATATATATATATAAAAAAATCACATATGTACACATATATATATATATATATATATATATATATATATACACATATACCATTTAACATATATACACATACTTATATACATATACACCCTAGGATATCTTGGTAAGACCAACCATGCAACAGGGAGGCGGGTGGGACCGTGAGGAATCCACAGGTAGCTAGTGTATCCACCAGAAAAGGCGCTACCGAAGGTAAGTAACTTGTTCTTCTGATGGATACAACTACCTGTGGATTCCTCACCTAATTAATAGAGTCCCAAAGCAGTACCGCACTCGGTGGCGGGTGCCTGAATGGTCACACCAAGAAATACTGCAGCACGGACCGTGCAAAATGGCCATCCCTCCTAACCTCGGAGTCCAAGCAATAATGCTTTGCAATAGTGTGAAGGGAAACCCAAGTTGCGGCCTTACAAATATCAGCCACAAGAACACCTCTAGCCAAAGCCGAAGAGGCTGATTTAGCCCTGGTGGAATGAGCTCTTATTCCAACAGGAGGAACCTTCTTTGCCAAGGAATAACATACTTTTATGCAAAGAATGACCCACCTGGATAGTGTTCTTTTGTGGACAGCCTTGCCCTTCCTCACGTAGCCGATGAAGAGCTGATCTTCCACTCGGAACTCTCTCGTTCTCTCAATGTAGAAGCTTAAAGCTCTACTTGGGTCAAGCCAATGCAGTCTCTCCTCCTCTTTTGATGGATGGGGAGGAGGGTAGAAGGAGGAGAGCGTTATAGATTGCCCTAAATGGAAGGGTTTAACAACCTTCAGTAGGAAAGCCGCCCTGGTCCTCAGCACCACCTTGTCCACATGAAAAGAAGTGAAAGGGGGTTTAACCCTAAGCGGCTGAAGTTCACTCATTCACCCAGCTGATGTGATGGCTATGAGAAACATAGTTTTTAAACAGCAAAAACCTTAATGGACATGAATGTAAAGGTTCAAACGGCGAACCCATCAGGAATGTGAGAACTAAATTCAAATCCCATTGAGGCATAAAAAAAGGAGAGGGAGGAAACCTATTAGTAAGACCCTTTAAGAACCTTATAACTATAGGGGATTTAAACAAAGAGGGTTGATCAGGAAGGCACAGAAAGGCCGACAGTGCCGACAAATAGCCCTTAACAGTTGCAACTGCACAACCCTTCTGCGCCAAGGATAACGCAAACAATAAAATGTCTGACAAATGTACACATAAGGGATCAATTAGCTTCTCTCCACACCAAGCCACAAATTTTGCCCATCTGCCAGCATAGATTGATTTGGTGGAGTGTCGCCTGGCTGATAAAATAATGTTCACCACTGCTGGCGGGAGAGAAAAGGAACTCAGATTGCCCCGTTCAATCTCCAGGCATGATGGTGCAGGCTCTGGAGGTGGGGGTGTTGAACCTGCCCCTTCGACTGCAAGAGGAGGTCTGCCATGTGAGGGAGATGGAGCGGAGGGCACACAGAGTTGGAGAAGGTCTGAATACCACACCCTTTTTGGCCAATCCTGAGTTATTAAGATGACTTGGGCCCGGTCTTGGTGAATCTTCCCCAGAACCCGAGGATTCAAAGCTATGGGGGGGGGGAAACACGTAAAGCAACTGGCTGTACCAGGTCATGTGAAACGCGTCCCCCAACACTCCCTGCACCGGATACTGGAGGCTGCAGAACGACGGACAGTGCGCGTACTATAGAGTGGCAAAGAGGTCTTCCTGAGGAAATCCCCACATCTGGAAGATGTAAAGGATCAGGTCCGGATGGAACTGCCACTTGTGATCGGCTGAGAAGTGCCGACTGAGACTGTCCGCACGTACGTTTAGAACTCCAGACAGATGGTTTGCTACCAAGCATATCCGATAGTCCTGAGCCCAGGACCAGAGCCGCAGAGCCTCTCTGCAGAGAAGATATGACCCTACTCCTCCCTGCTTGTTGTTGTACCACATTGCGGTAGGGTTGTCCGCCAGAACTTGTACCGACTGACCGCGAAGAGAGGGAAGGAAGCCATTGAGAGCCAAACATATCGCCCGCAATTCCAACAGATTGATATGAAACATCTGTTCCACTGGCGACCAACGACCTTTGATCTCCAGGTCCCCCAGGTGAGCACCCCACCCTAGAGTGGAAGCATCCGTTATCACCGTGGCCACTGGAGGAGGTAGTGAAAACGGCCTTCCTTGGGAAAGGTTGCCGTTCACAGCCCACCATCGTAGATCCGCTGCAGTGTCTCTGGAGATCTTTATCGACTCCTCAAAATCCCCTCTGTGTTGAAGCCACTGCCTGTGGAGGCACCACTGAAGAGTCCTCATGTGCCAGCGTGCATGAGTGACCAACAGAATGCATGAAGCGAGCAGACGAAGGACCTTGAGGACTGGAACGACCGCTCCACTTTGAAACATTGGAATCAAGGCCTGAATGTCCTGAATCAGCTGAGGCGGGGTAAAGGCCCGATTCAATGTTGTATCCAGTACTGCCCCTATGAACAGGAGGCGTTGAGAAGGGAGCCTTGGGCATGTTTACCGAAAAGCCGAGGTCGAACAACAACTGGGTTGTCATCTGCACGTGAAGCAGCACAAGCTCTGGAGACTTGTTCTTTGATCAGCCAATCGTCCAGGTAAGGGAAAACCGCTATCCCCTTCCTCCTGAGATTTGCTGCAACCACCGCCATCACCTTCGTGAAGACTCGAGGCGCGGAAGTAAGACCAAAAGGAAGGACCGCAAACTGATAGTGCTGAGACCCCACCACAAACCGGAGATACTTCCTGTGCGACTTGAGAATAGGGATATGGAAGTAAGCATCCTGCAAGTCGACAGACACCATCCAATCTTCTTCATTTAATGCCAAAATCACCTGCGCTAGGGTCAGCATTTTGAACTGCTCCTGCTTGAGGAATCAGTTCAAAACCCTCAGGTCCAAGATAGGTCTCAACCGACCATCCTTCTTGGGGATTAGGAAATATCTTGAATAACAACCCTGACCCCTTTCCTGCTCAGGAACCAACTTCAATGCACCTTTCAACAAAAGGACTAGAACTTCCTGTTGCAACAACAGGAGATGGTCTTCCGTGCAAAAGGAGGGACGGGATGGGAGGGGGAAACTCCTGAAAGGGAAGGGCATAACCTTTCTTCACAATATTGATGACCCAGGAATCCGATGTGATCAACTCCAACATGCGGAGAAAATGAAACAACCTCTCCCCTACAGGAGAAGCATGGGATGCAATGGATGGAGGACTAAGGCTGTTTTCCCTGTTGCACCCCCCTGGAGGAGGAGGAAGAGGCAGGGTTCTGCTGGGTGGCTCCACTGGTTCGAACTCTACCCCCCGCCCTCTATAGGACCTATAGGAAAGAGTAGAAGGTTGTTGGCCTGCTGGCTGGGGTCTCCCCCGAAAGGAAGAGCCTCGTCCAAACCTCCTGAATCTCCTTAACGATCTGAATGGCGTGGTGGTAGAAGCCTACAAGCCTAGGGACTTGGTGGTAGCCCTGCTCTCCTTGAAGCGCTCTAAGGAAGAGTCAGCTTTAGAACCAAACAACTTGTCCCCATCAAACTGCAAGTCTAAAGGGGTCGCTTGCACATTCAATGAAAATCCAGACGATCTCAACCAAGCATGTCTCCTGGTTGCAATGGACGTGCCCATTGCCCTGGCCACCGATTCTGATGTATCCAGCCCCGACTGAATGACCTGAGTCGCTGCTGCTTGCGCATCAGTCAGAAGACCCCGGGCAAATCAGGCAGCACAGCCTTGGCCGCAGCTATCAGGGCATGGATATACCTGCCCAAGACACAAGTAGCGTTAGACTTCAGGGGCCATACTGCACGAAGAAAACTTTTTCTTGGCAGATTGCTCCATCCTTTTTGATTCCCTGTCCGATGGGGCCCCAGGGAAGGATCCAGGAGCTGAGCGCAAGGAGCAGGAGGCCTGAACTACCAGACTCTCCGGAGTCGGATGCCTAGAGATGAAACCTGGGTCCCCAGGAGCCACTCTGTATCTCCTCGCTACTGATCTGCTAACAGCAGTCGAAGACACCGGTTTTCTCCAAACCTCCAGGATCGGTTCTGTGAGAGCCTCGGTAAAAGGAAGGAGTTGTTCCGCAGCAGCCGAAGCAGGATGTAACACTTCTGTGAGGATGTTAGTTTTCACCTCAGCTGCGGGTAGCGGAAGATCTAGAAAGTCCGTTGCCTTCCTCACAACTGAGTGGAACGAGGCAGCCTCTTCAGTAAACTCCCCAGGAGAAGTCAAGTCCCACTCTGGGGAAGTATTGAGACCGCTTGCAAAGTCCAAACCCTGAAAGTCCCCCAGGGGCTCTGCGATCTCCCCTTCCTCCAGGAGCTGCCTTCGATACTCCTGCTTCTCCAATAGCCTCAGAGTCTTCCTTCGCGAGCGCAACCTGGCCTCTATCATCTGCGTCGATAAGGAATGGGCCGACGTCGACGACCTTGGCTGACGCAGATCTTCGGATTCACCTGACGCCGGATCCATCGGCGCCATGGAAAGGCGAGCACTCTGCACCAGCTGGAGTTGTGGCGAAGTCAACGGCGCCACCGAATCAGAAGAAACTACCGGCATCCAAGGTCTCCTTGGCGATGCCAAAGGCACCGGCGCCGGACCAGCACCCTCTACTGGACAGAAGGGCATGAATGGCGTCTGCTTGTATGGAGCCGGAATGCCCAAACCAAAAGCCAAGGGACCGGAGGGACCAGCCGGTGCACCGCCAGGGGCCATAGAGCTGAAGATGTTGTACATAGCATTCAAGAATGCCGCCGGATCTGCACCTGGCGCCGGGTATGCAGGATACCCCTGCGGCATAGGTGCGGGATCAGGCACCTCTGACTGCACCGTCGAGAAGCAAGGGCTCTGGCGAGGCTCGACCACTTCAAAGACCGAAGGCACCGGAGAAGCCTGAGGGCTTTGTGGCTGAGGTGTCACTGTCGGGCTGACCTCCCACGTCGTACGACGCCGAGTAGATGGAGATCTCGAACAGGATCGGTCTTTCTCCAAATGACGTCGGGAATCATGCCGACGCAGAGAGTCATGACGCCGCCACCTCTTATGGGATCTTATAGATTTTCAAGACTACCTCCCATGCCGATGTTTCTCCTTTTTTGATTTGGCCAAAAACAGCTTGGCCTCACGCTCCTTGAGCACCTTTGGGTTCATCTGTTGGCACGAACCATACTCCTGCACGTCGTGCTCGGAGCTCAAGCACCACAGGTAGTCATAATGCGGGTCCGTCACCGACATACGGCCCCCACACTCCCTACAAGGCTTGAACCCGGACTTCTGAGGTGGAGACATTTTTTCTACAAAGTATCACCTCCGATAAACAGTAGCTCCCCAAGCGCAAGGAGAAAAAAACATTACTTCGAAGGCACGGGAAAAAAAAGGGAACTGACATCGGCAAGGACCTCTTATTGCCTCGATGACATCAGACGGCGTAGCGTGGTAGTCAGGCAATTGTGACCTCCTCGTCGACATGCAGAGCTGGGAAGAAAATTTCTGTTGAATGCTGGTGCATTGGGAGAATTCATTAGGTGAGGAATCCACAGGTAGTTGTATCCATCAGAATATGCCTTTCTTACCCAACCTCACCCAAAGACACCAGTCACCTCTACTTTCCCCAAGATAAATAAGAGTTTGTCCAAACCACCTGGCCATCCAATGTATTTGGATGTGACTCTATTAGAACCCATTTGTAAATTTAGTGACCAATACATCAAAGATGAGGTCCCTAAGATGCAGTCATACGTCTGAGACAGTATGTGGTTCATTAACAAGGTGGACGGATTAGATTTTGAACATGGCACTTAGACTGGTGACCTTTGATGTCAAATCCCTATATACCAACATCTCCCGGGAGGAGGCTACTGAAGTCATAAAGAAATGTTTATTACAATCAGGATAGGATGAATCACTCTGAACTCACAGTACTAGCAGGGGATGCCCTCAAAGAACTATTTTTTGTTCAAGAAATAATTTTACATACAAAAGATGAGTAGCTATGGGGGCTTGCTTTGCTCCAAACGTGGCTAACCTACATGTCAGTGAGTTTTAGAACAGAACAATATAGGGCAATGCCTATCCCCTTCAATGCACACATCAGTGCACTGGGAACGATATATTGATAATTTATTTTCATCTGGCATGGTGATGAACATGAACCCAACGCTTTTGTGACATGGGTAAATGACCAAAGCCAGGATCCACATCTCACTATACATCATAGTAATCAGGAGATCAATTACTTGGATCTATTGCTCAGAAAAATGAATGTGAAGTTGTACACCACATCGTACAAAAAAAAACTACTGACACCAATTTCCCAATGTGCTATAAAAGCCACCATCCTAGAGTGTGGCGAAATAATTTACCCTATGGACAGTTCCTGAGTTTATGTAGGAGCTGCACACACAAAAATGATTATTTCAAAGAAGCAGAATCATTGAGGCGGAAACTCTTGGAGAGAATACCCCAAAACAAATTATCTCAAGAGCAATCAAGAGAGCATGGTTCTGTCCTTGAGAAAGTCTACTCACTCCCAAACAAAAAGATGAACAGCATTACATAATTGTAATAGTCAGTACATTTTATACAGCAGGTAATGAAGTCAAGGGTACCATCAACAAACACTGGCCCTTGCTTAATGATACCTGTGAGTAAGGCCCTTAGTTTGCCTTCATGAGGAATAAAAACATCACTGATTCTGTGTTAGGGCTTATAAAGGAACCTACGAGCAAAAAAAGTGACATCATGGTCTCCTAGGTTTGCTAGGACATTACAGATGTGGGGGATTTATAGTATGCAAATTCACTGTGGACACTAAACATTTCACCACTACCAACAGGGTATTCAACTTACGATCATTTTCAAACTGAAACACGTTATGTGATTTATATAATCAAATATCTGTGTATTAAATTCTATGTGGGCCAAACTACACAAACAGTTAAACAACATATTTCACAACACAGAAGCCAGATACAATGCCAAACAAAAGCGCTGCTTTGGTACAACAATTCACTGAACAAGGCCACACTGTGGATGATATTGACTGGCAGGTGGAAGAGGTGATCACCATGTCCAAAGGAAGAAGTGATAAAAAGAATCAACTAAACATAACAGAACGCAAATGGATGGACCTCTTAGACAGTACCAATAAGGGGCTGAATTATATCAATGACTTGCACAGACTATCTTTTTCTCCGTTTTAATGTACAACAGCCAGCAATCTGAAGTAGCAACTGTTCCTTTGTTCAAATGCAGTTAATTTCATTGTTCTTGTTCCTTGTGACTCTCCAATTTCCACTTGTACACAGTATTGTACGACACACGATCAAACTATCTCCTTCAGCATGATGTATGATTTGATACTGGTTACTTATTTGCTTAATATGTGACAATTAAGCATAAACATTTGTGATAATTTGTTGACCTCTGTGGGATATTCTCCCATGTCACCCCATCTTTACGAGGAATGAGGCAGTGACCCCTCACCAAGACATCACATTTCTTTTAAATATACAAGTTTTTCTATTTCAACAGATTCATTACACACATTAGTTGGTCTGGTTGTTGCCTGATTTACAGAAGCCTCTTCTGTAGCAATGTTGCTGATTTCGTCCACCAAGGGCCTTGTAATGGCTAAACAGATTTGTGATATTAACTTGAATTCAGTGCCCCTGTTTCCTTATTGAGGAATACCGGATTCAGATTTATTTGGTATACCATAGAGCATAGTGGTGAAGTTCCATTTCAATAAGGCTTCCAGCTGGTTCACAGAGCCGTGTATTGAACACAGTTGCCTATTTCAATCCAGATAGACTTTTCCCTGAGCTGTTGATTACATGGACCACCAAGATAGCAGACACAATGTCAGCGCTCTAGTGGCCTGACACAGTGATAGGAGGACAGCGTCTGCTGCATCCCCATTCTACACCAGCTGTGCGAGCAGAGTGGTTCTGTGAGGAGCACAGAGGTCTCCTGCCTGTAAGTAATTGTACGATGGCTACTTGTCATTGGACTCATAGGTTTGGTGAGGCGAGCTCACATTGATATTAATTTTGCATGTTCTTATTCACAGTTATGATGAAACAGTGATACTAATGCGACAGAGAATTAATGGTCTATACCACGATTACCCTGGAATTGAAAGCTTTTATGCCTACCCATTGCGGCTGTCTGACTTCATGGGTGACAAAACTGAGCAGCACCGGTTTGTGTTTATAAGTATTGTCCCGTTGGTTTTTGGTGATCACAGTAGGATTTGGATTTTACGTGTAATGTGATCATGGTCAGCAAGTGAGTATAACTGAATTCACTATTCAAGTGAATTTGTACATCATAATTAGGTACTAGAACGTTGCAGGGGTAAAAGTTTGGTAGGGTGTATAGATTCACTAGATTTTGATACTCCAAGTGGCATACACAGATATAAAATTCCCCTTAGTTGGGTTGAGATTCCCAGTGGTAAGTATATGGAGTTGGGACATTTAGTGATGTACTACCGATGCATAATTCTTGATCTTTTTGATTTGGTCCTAGAACGAATAAAGAGCAGATTGTTGGCCGTATTTAAACCATGGTGGTGACTAATGGTTGAGGCTTTGTTACCACTCTGCTTTAGTAGTTTCTTTGAACTATACTGTGGTTAGCGCTGGTAATTAGAATCTTCCACTTTCCCCCCCCCCACTTATATAGGTGTGGTATTTAGAAGACAATGTCCTGAGGAGACCCCTCAAATACTTTGGGTTTAAAAAGCCGCCAAACCTTCACTCCCCCTCCCCTCCTTCAAACTGATGACATCCACAATTAACATGAAGGGATTGCGAATTCAGGGAAGCTTCCCTACATCTACTTGTAATTTGGAAGGTTACACAACGGTTGGGGATTGTATAGCGTCCTTGTGTATTGACAGCTGTTTATTTTATCATCATGTAAGCACTGTGTCGTCTGCACTACCTATCCACATTTCCAACCTTAATTGTATATTTATGAATGCAATACATGTATGACGGAAATTCTCACTTTGGCCTGCACATCATTCATTTTGGTTTATAGCAATGTTCCTATATAATTACGTTTGAATTGAATGATATTAAGTGTATTATAGAGCCCTACAGAACCCTTATACATATGGATGAGCCCTCTGGTTCTGAATGACTCCCAAGTGACTTTTTTTTTATAAATGGATATACTTTTTTACCTGTGCCCCATGGGCAGACTAGGATGTCCTTGTTACAAATACTACATTTATCACTGGACCTTGCCTATGCAGGAATGCCATTTTTCACTAACAGCTGGATTGTCAGACTTTTTTGTACTACAGGTTTTACTTAAAAGGGAGCAGATACCCCTCGCCCACATTAGGTGGCATGATTCATCATTGGGGCACTTCTCAGCAGCAAACAAGTTGCTTAGTGAGCTAAATCCAGAGCTCTCTGGTGTTTCTTGCTCAGAGGATGGTTGAGTTTGTTTATCCTAGTATAGTCCCTTTTTTCACTAAAATTGCATCAGGTGAAACTATCCTTTAATGGTATTGTAGTTTACAAGTACAAGGTTAAAAACTGGTGTGATGGATGTGTGATCAGTTATGAAAACATCATCACTTTTCTACTGGTTAACATGTTTCTACTCAGATATTCCTAACCTAACGCTCCTAGGGCAATCTTCAGGAGTTCTCGGACCTTCTTGGTCTACCTCTCACTATCACCGTCTTATAAGTGTGAAGTAATAAGATGATAGGGCAAAATATAAAATGGTAAAACATGTCTGACAGGGTTTAACAGGTACTGGTTCAGCTCCTGGTGTGGTCAACAACACAATTTGTTAGTTCAATCAATCCAACATGAACATCTTATTCAGTTTTCTTCCCCCACGCACATTAATAATCAAATAATTTTCTTCTATCTTGTTCACTCTCAACATCAGGTGCACTGAGATACTGCTCCACCATGGAAACAGGTAAATTCACTCCAAAGTAAGGTGACACGTGCATCCATCCCCGTAAGTAGCATTTTATCAATTACTTATTTAGTTTGTATAAATTGACTGTTTTAGGAGCGTAGACTGTTATCTTATGTTGTTACTGAAGTCAGCTAGGTATTGTATAAGCGAGTCAGATTCCAAGACTTGGATTTGTTCAAGAAACCTGTAGTTAAGCATCTCTGGGAAAAAAACGGTAAAGGGAAATAACCATGGTTGGAAACCCGTGCTCTTTTGGCACCACTTCTGCAGATTCATCTGTGATGGGGAAACATACACACTGCGTCAACATTTAAACATGACAGAAAGGAAATGTCAATGAAGGAGTAGGAAACGGACTGACAAATACATATAATCATGAGAAAGGAGCTAACCTAAAGCTCACCCAGTATCTGATTGTTGGCAACGAGTCTGCACCTAGGCAAGACCTAAAATAGGCCTGATTCAATAGAATGGAATATTGCAACGTTGCAAGATATTTAGTCAGAGGCTTGGAGAAATTAGTATTGTCCTAACGTGACAAGACTTACTCTACTGTTCGAGCGGGAAAAAACATATTAAGGGAGAACTAGAAGAAAGGCGACAGAAGAAATGGCCATGGACATTATCTGAGAGTGTACTATGGTGCAGATGAGAGACTACAGATGAGGAGAGCTGGGAGAGACTAGGAAATTTGCCCTAAACTGAGCTTCAGTCAAAAGGCAAAGCATCCATGTTGGAAGGTCGATCCAGAGGCAAAAGATAAAAGTAGTGTCAGAACTTTAGCTTCAATCTTTAGGAAACAATGTGGTGAGGAAATAATTGAGTGATGATTGAGGTATTATTTTTGGAAAAACGGGTCAACGTTGAGAAAGAAATGCAGGAAAACAATGTCATGGTTAAATAGCAAGTGCAATATTTTTATTGACATCTGCTATGTCCTATGAGTGATGACCAAGAGAACAGGTGCACTGCGGTTTACAGTCCACTTTTGCCTGTTGAAGAAATGTATGGAGCACTAGCTGATGTATTTGGAAGTAGGGAAGATGAATACCTACATTAGATTTTGAAAATGTGTCACTTAGAACACCTGGTAACTGCAGATACAAAGGCCCATTCAGTGATGAGGATGCTTTGAGGCCAGACGACACTTGGGAGCCTCATTAACAAACTACAATAGGTCAATCCTTCAAAATATATATTCCTGCTAATGTGAAAATAAGTAGCACAATCAGAATATATTATCTTGCAAACAGTAAAAATATTTTTTATCAAGTCACAGAATATTGTTTTACTCAAATAGTACATTATGATGATTTCAAAATAACGGTTAGGGGAGCTTTAAAGAAGATGCACTCTTCATAGCAGGTCAGGAATTGCTGACATTCTACATTAGTTAGATGTTAGAGCAAGAAGCAAGGCAAAACTCTCCTTCTCATGGGACTGAACACAAAACATCAAGAACTAAGCATTAAGGGACAATATTATCATACAGCAGCATTATTACTGCGCTTTTTCACAATCACGTTCAGTTAAACTATGCACGGCACAAGATCATCATAAGTATCTACCACAGCCATGTAATCCATGAAAAAATACACTCTTCCCATTGCCCTTCCTCTCTCACTGAGAGACACACACACACACACCACATCCCATCCCCTCCCCCCACACACCCCTAGCCAAAGGGGGGACCAGAACTAGAATTTATGACCACACGGAAATCCATGGTGCCTGCCAGCTATCAGTATAAACACATCTGAATAAATTACAACAATGTAAATTGTTTTACCTAGAAGAGGAAACTCTTTGATAGGAAAATTACAACTTCCCTGTAAGGTGCCTGCACAGCCTCCAAAACCAGTCGGCAATGTTCAAAAAATAATAATGTCTGCCACTTCAGTTGCTTCCCCAAGAGCAACAAGCTTTCTCTCCCTCTCCATTTCTCTCTCTCGCTCCCACTCGAAGAGCTGCAGTGTTTCCAAGTGGGAGAAGTACTGTAGGGGAGAGCCAAATGTATCTTCTGTTCTGCTGGCACGCAAGACCAGTAAACGATGTAAAAGGGGGCATGAAAAAAGAAATAAATGAAAACAACTTCCAACCGGACTCAAATGCATGTAGAATGACGATTTGGGCAGTTTTTATTATGCTTATCCTCTATTGGTCGTAGTCAAACACATAAATCCATCTTTCATCATGTTTTGAGTTTAATTTCACTGTCCTGCACTCAGTGCAGTTTACTATCAACAAATACTAACAGCATACATTTTATTAAAACAAGCACTGGAAATACCAATAGGTCTTGCCTTAGGGACCTATTGGCTTTGCAGTGGTTTTTAGTGATGCTATACACCATGTGTACTCAAGAAACCTTCACCCAGGGTCAAAGGGTATCGTCTGTCATGCATACATTCCTACCAGCAGCATCAGGGTCAGGTGACAGATGGATGTAAGGTGGACATAGGTGGAGTGAAGCAAATACATGGTGTGGACTGAGTAGCTGAGTTATTTTAAAGGGTTCATTCCTTACGCCACTCAAAATTATCCCTAGCCTCAATATTGTGCTATGCTGTATCTGAGTCATAGTCCCTCCACCACAACCAGAGTAAAGCTTTATTTTATTTTTATCCATAACTTTAGAGAGTCAAGTGTGCAAAGTAAGTAATTTGTTATTGAATTGGAATGAAATAGAATCGTATGGCATCACATTCTCCTTATTCCTTTTGTCTCTGATCTGTAAACATTAGGTATGTTTATAAATAGGCTCAATGAAGGTAGTAAGTGCTATAAAGTCTCTATGCCAAAGGCCCCAACTTTGTCAGGACTTGCACTATAAATGTTGCGGATAAAAGAAGTGTATTGGGTGGTTCCTCAATTTGTTGTTGGTAATATCCGCACACACACTTCCTTTATTGCTTTTGATTTTAACACTGTGTAGTTTTAGATCCTTGTTAAGCTCCCTCAGAATGTGCCCCTGCATTGTTTCCAGTAAACCTTATCATCTGTTATATGTTAAGATGTGAAAAACAGATTATACAATAATCTGTACATACATTTTATTGATTAAGACTAGACTTTTAAGAACTTTTGTGTTAACACTCAACACTGAAGTAAAAGCTGAGAAGAGCATGTCAGATATCTGAGTGAATGTGCCAGTGGTGCTGAAACAATTTTCAGAGTGGTGGTGCTACCGTTAGTTTTACATCAGAGAAGTGACAGACAAATCCACGTGTCACACAAAGAACAAGTGTAACAAATTTTCTGTTGGAGTGGTAAGGAAGTAGTATTTTGCATTTTGGAGCACACTGTCACAAAAATATCACTAAAGCATGGTGTGGAAGCACACTGCCATTTACAGGAAATACATGTTCCATTTAAAGGGACACTACATTTACACAGAGGTTTTACTGATAAAACTATACAGTGCACAAATGATAATGCATAAAAGAATGTGTGAAAATTGGGTTTCAGCGAATATTTCATTTGTGCATCACCAACTGTATTGATTTGTTTGGACTGAATTAACATCTTTGTTTCCACCACCCTTCAAAATTACAAAAGGTTTGCTTTATTTGTAATTTCCCAACTGCGGATATATATGTACAGTTCATTTACAGGTAGTTTTGTGTAAGAAGAAAAAAAACACACACTACAACATTTCCTTTCACATTCCCTGTACCACGCAAGATGGTCACAGAGTTGAATTTACAAAATCTTCTCCCTTTGCAGTCAGAGAAAGAAATGTAAATGCCAACTCCCTTTGAAAAAGAACAGCAATTTGTTAGAAGAAAGAGTATAACATTTGACCTGTCCCTGAACACACAGCAAATGTGACATGATAAAAACAAAACATGAAGGCCTATTTATTAGTCAATAGACTTCTAAACTTCAGCAAGAGTTCCTGGAAAGCGGGCACTCGTAGAAGAATACAAGGAGCCAATCAGAAAGGTGGTTAACATCATATGCTCCCCAGGAAGGACCTAAACATTAACTAAAACCAATAAAGCTAGCACATAGAAAGCAAGCAAATGTGAATCAGAAAACACAAAACCAATGGTAAACAACGGGCATAATGCATTTCCAGATCGGTTTTCAGCATGTTCAAAATATGCCTTTACAACCAGGCTTTGACCAAAACAATTAACCCTAGTAGGGACCAATTTGTAAATAAGCACTGGCAAATCCAAAAGGTCTCGCCTTTGGGACCAACTGGCTTTTGCCAATGGTTCTAAACCATGCAGTACAGCATCCATGATGTTCAGCATGGGTTAAAAAAATAAAAAAAGTAACAGAAATGGACAAACGTTGATTACGCAAACACTGAGGGAGGATGGTCCAAGGAAACAAGGCCTGCAGTTGGGCGATGAGGTAACACGGAGGGTGGGCAGAGTGGGAGCAAATCAACCCAGAGGACGGGAGGAATGGCACCTGAAGAAAAACAGAGGGGGGTGGGCAAAGCAACACTGGGTTGCAGGTGAAGGGATGCAACACAGAGGGTGCGGGTGGGGAGAAAGAAGACAGAGAGAGTGGGCGAGTCATAGAGCAATTGGATCACACAGGTGCGTAGTGAGAACCACATGGGTGAAAAAGCATGAGGGGGAGAAGCACATATGTAGGACAAGGGGAGTGCAGTGGAGGGGGAAAGAATACTTGAGGGAGACAGCAGTGCAGCATGGCTGAAAGTTAATTTTTTTTGGGGGGGGGGGTTATGTGCTTGCTGCGTCACGCTTTTTAAAAAATTGCTGACAGGAGGGCAGGGAAGGAGGCATCTCGGGTGGGGGGGCATGCTATGACAGCATCTCGAATAAACAGTTATTTTCATTTTATATGGATTCTGCAGTCTGAATGCCTTTAGATATCCTATTTCATGATTGTTTTATTTCTTTTTTGTGTGCTTACCTTTTATTTTTTTTCTTTCCTCTAAAGTCTTTCCCATGGACCTTTACAATGGTTACTTATAGGACAATGTCTTGGTTATATCACAACATTCACTTATGATTCTGCCCTCAGCTACCATCTGGTGACAATTCGAAAAAAGTGTTGATAATACAAGCACCCAGACACTAAGCCATTCAAGTGTAGGGAACAGGTTCCCTGGATGATTGGAAAGATGAAGTGAGCCTAGAAGGGGGCTTCTCTCATTGCCCCCTTCGCACTTCCACTCAGAACACAAGGTAAAGGGTCCAGATATTAAAAAAAAAAAAAAAAAAAAAAAAAAAAAAAAACCATAAGAATTACATTCAATTAATTCCTCATGATAGCTTACCCAAAAAAAAAAAAAAAAAAAGAAAGAAAAGTTATCATTTTAGCAATATTATGGGTCTTGCATCGGTCAGTCTGGTGTTAGAGCCTGGAATATCATTATAGACATCTGAAAATTAAGGAACACATTTGGGTGGCAGGGTTAAAGGGATAGTGAATTAACAGTAGTAGTTTCAAAGGCCATTGTGGTCATTTGCATTTGTGTAACACTGAATGTTCCTGGCTCCTATAGCATTTTGATAGTGACAGTCTGATAGCCAAACTGCTTCTAGACGAGCTACAAGTAACAGAATCTCAAACCTTTACTTGCAACAAAGCTTTGCATTTGAGGCCAATTCTCCATTGCGTATTGAGTTTCATGGATACTCTCCTCTTAGTCTCTAGACTTCTTATTACGGTCAACCTGCTACCCACCTTCTCTTGCGTCCTTACTGTCCACTGCTACTGCTACTGCTAATCATGGAACTGTCAATTACTGCACTTCCTCCAGACAGCCACCAGCTTCAGAGTGATATCTAACCTTCTTCAGATCTTTTTTTTTAAGTGCATTTCATTGCTCTAATAACTTACAGTACTCCTTTAACTGTCCTTCCTTCTTTCTGCCTCATCGATGGATATCAATGAAGTCTGTCTTATTAATCAAATGTGGTCCCAAATCTCATTGCACAGATCTGCACAATTAGAGGACAGCTACTTAAAGCCTGAAGACAATTTGTCTTTCACACATGTGGTTTTTAGATTTCTAAGACATGAATAACAGCAGTGCACTAAGACCTGTTCCACTAGCTCTCCTGCTTTAAAAGCAAAACATTTAGCAACGCTTGTGTGTAGATATAGCCAATTACCCTAGGGCAGTGGTTTTTAACCTTTGGTCCGAGGACTTCTGGGGCGCCGCAAGGCCTACTCAGAGGGTCAGCAACGGATTTACATATTTAAATAATATTAAAATTAATACATTTAAATCAATAAAGTACACACAAATAAAGAAGCAACATTTAAAATTTGAAAACATTTGATTAAAAATTAAGCGAAATATAAGAGCATTGGGTGCATCCTTGTTTTTAATATAGGAGTGTATTAATTTGAAGTTCAAATCATACACATTGCTTCAGTAATGACTCAGTGGGGATCTTCTGATTCTAGTAATGATTTGCAGGGTATTGGGGAGTTCACAAAAGACAAAAGGTTAAGAACAGCTGCTCTAGGGAAACTAAATAATTACTTAAACTAGGATCAAAGAGAATCACCTCAGCAGTTGTGCTATTTTTATAATTCAATTGGTAAGTGAAAGTTGATCACGTTTGTATTTTGGAATTAATAAATCTGTTATTTTAAGATTTTCAATTCTTATGTTTGAAGTGTATTATCATTGCTGGTAAATTGTGTTTTAAAGAATAAGAGGTTTAACAAATGATACTTATTAAACATAAAACTCTAGGGAACAATTGTTTAAAATCAATTGTATCCTTTCCACGAAATAGTCAAAAGAGAATAACAAAAAACCTCTCAAAGTAAGCAAAAGACTTGCCACAAGAGGAACCGTTAGTCTAGAGAAGTGTGTCAAGATGTTCACAAAGACACCTGCTCATAGGAGAAAAAGGGCTTTGGCAGGGAGTCTTAAAGACAAAACATTTCCAAAAAACAAGGAGAAAGTTTACCAAACAGGCTTTGCTATGCCGTACATAAAAAAAAAACGGAAATCAAATAAACTGTGAAAACGGATCTCCCGTGTGGCTATCACATAAGAACCTTCTTTAAAGCACATGGCTTTTTAGATTTTCTCTCAGACTGGAGGACCCAACAGCACTCGTCATTTTTAGGGTCGAGCCTGCGTCGCATGCGAGGCGCTTTAGGAGTTAGAAAAGGGTTCGGAGCCCCATCCATGTCACGTCAGTGTCTTTCATTGATTCGTAGGCTTGGCTGTTAAAATCTGCTTGCTTTCTTTAGTGGAAGGCACGCACACATCATGCCTTTTCCGGTGATTAGCCCTCCTCGAGCGCACTGACCAAGTACTGAAAACATGCGAGGCTCGCTGTTTCCCGTCAGGTTTGTGGACTACTTTTTATCTTTTGTTCGTAGCGCGATCTTGCTTGGCAGAAGCCGAGTGCTTTGCATAACATCGACCCTGTTACATAGTTAATTGCACTTTTGCTGATAGGTTTCACTACGAGTGAACTGTAGCTGTTTTTTTCCATTCAATGTGGCAAGAAAAATCCGGTTGGGAGTTTACAACTGCTATTAGCTGTAACTCCGAGAAATGCGAGACCCTATTGCATTGCAAATGCTTGTTTTTACTCTCTTCGGCAAAGTCTGCTTGTTTTACATTATTTGAGCGCAGCATATTATACGCCACGAACTTCACATCCAATCCGTTTCATTTAGCAGCCATAAGAAGTCCTCATAAGAAGGGAAGAGAGGCAGGTCATGAATAAACAACTGTGTGAATGTAGCCCTCATGAAAAGAAACGGTGTACAGCACTTGGAACTTATGTCTACCCCATTAGTGCAGGTTTCATGTCTACAAGTGTGGATTAAATGAGTTAGAGCATAGAGAAAGTAGCACAGACTCTCCGTCAACATTTCAGCTGAACACTAAACAAGGTGATGATAGCAGAAATGGTTTGCGTCACAGCTGCCCACCACCAACTGGACAACGACATCCAACTCAATTAACGGGGCTCCCTTAAGAAACTTGCCCAACGGCAATTTAATGTGATGACTATTGAATAGTGCCAACTTCGTTCAAAATCGCAACTGGTGGAAAACATTTAAATTACTGAAGCCCTCAATTTCTCCACAGCACCCCATTCAGCACACCTACAGTGAAGAATAATTATTAAGAATGTAAATGTACATTGTAAATTTACCCACCAGGTGGTGGACACAAATTGGGGGACAGGGGAGAAGGGCTCCGAAGAGAAAGATCCACCAAAATAAATATGAAATTATTAACGTATGCCTGGTCTGAATGTCTGCTGTGATGTTAAAAGTCCTGTAGCAGTATTTACAAAACCTATGAACTGATCTCTTAAGTTATAGCATCACATGTTTTCATCATTACTTTTACCACAAAGGAATCTTAACAGGGAGTACTACCCATCATGGAAGATGCTGCCACCATTTGCATATCAGGAGCATAGCATTACATTTTCACTTGCAACAGAGAGCTGTCCTTTGTGCCTGAAACTGCATCCTATTCAGGCCGAATCTAAATATAGTTGACACTTAGGAGTACAGAAAGCATACTGTACTGGTGACACCGAACGTTCAAGCCCAATGCAGGAGAGATGTTGAATTTTGAGGTACGGTCTTTTTCCTCAGTGATTAGGTAGAACACGAACTACGAACCATAAACCCACTCATTAAGAATAAGAAAACAGCTAACACTACATGTAATTCGTGCCTTGTGCAACTGCCACTGGTGTGGCATCACAGAAGTGTTGCCTTCTCCGGTAGTGATTACAAAACGAAATGTGCTGCTATGGGCCAGCCCCTGAAGGTAGGGTGTGTCACAGATGTGTAATTAAATTTGAATATGCTGAACATTAAATAATCTGGTGAAGTCTCTCAAAAGGCAGTTTTGAAACTGAAGAGGTCCTCAGTAAGGTGGACTTCATTTTAGGAAAGAATGACGGATGTTCCGGAACAGGGTACTAGCCAAGTTTGAAGGCTCTCAAAAGTATAGTTGATATGAATAAGATACCTTCAAATAAGACCTTATTTGGTAGAGACAATATCTAGTCATAGAGTCCTTATCTTGAATATCCCAGGCGTCAGACTGGATCTAGAAGATTTTTTGCACTGCTAGGTGGCATCGATCTGCTCTGTGCAGTGTCTTCTACGCCGGAAGTGACGTAGCGGTTACCTATAGAGGCCCTACCTCAGTACATTGATATCAGTTACTTTTTTCATGAATTTCCATGCCAGGAGCACGGACTATAAAGTGCACTAACACTGGTGTGTCCAATCTAGGACTCTTGAGGGGAGTATCCGTAACCCTAGAAAACTGTCTGCCGGGAGTGGAGGTTGGGTGGGATGGTAAGGAATCTGCAGCTAGATATTACCTTTGCCAGACATGACTTTACTGAAGGTAAGTAACTTGTTCATCTGATAGACTTCTAGCTGCAGATTCTTTACATTTGAATAGATACCTAAAGCAATACCATCCCCGATGGTGGGCTGTGGACAAGTTAGCTAAACTAACAGGCAAAATGCCCATACCTGCAGACCAGACTGTCCAGGCAGTGATGTTTTGTGAACGTGTGAAGTGATGCCCACGTTGTTGCCTGGCAGATGTCCAGGACTGGGACTCCATGTGCTAACGCAGTTGAATGGTCCCAAAAGCCCTCATGGGGTTGCGTCTTGGCCAGTGCATAGCAGATTTTGATGCAGAGAAGAACCCATTGCGAGATGGTTCATTTATGCACTGCTCAACCTTTCTTTGCACCAACATACCCCATAAAGAGTTGGTCATCCACAAGAAGCTCTTTTGTGCAGTCAAGGTAGAACAACAATGCTCTTTAGGTATAGACGATGGAGTCGCTCCTCTTCTTTGGAGGGATGTGAAGGTGCGGAGAAAGTGGGCAAAGTGACAGATAGGCCCAAATGAAATGGTGTCACCACTTTTGGGAAGAAAGAGGCCCTAGTGCGAAACACCAGTTTGTCTGGAAATACAGTCAAGTAGCGAGGCTTGGATGACAAAGCCTGCAGCTCACTCACCCTCCGAGCAGAAGGTATTGCCACAAGAAAAGCCGTTTTGAGTGTGAGCAGCCGGAGGGGACAATTGTGTAGAGGCTCAAAGGAAGCACACATTAAAAAGGTAAAAACAAATTAAGGTCCCACTGAGGCATGAAAGGAAACAGGGGCTAACATATGTACAGACCTTTAAGGAATCTATTTACAATAGGGAACTTAAATAAGGAGGGTTGGTCAGGCAGCTGCAAGAAAGACAAAACAGAAAGGGACATCAGATAGAAAAGCAGAAAGTGGGTTGATAGATTTTTATGTACAGTACATTACAAATTTCTCCCATCAGCCGGCGGCTACAGTCTTGGAAGAGGGGGGCCTGTCTGCCAGAATGACATTAGAGACTTCAGGAGGAAGGTTGAAAGAAGTGAACTGTTGCCACTCAATCTCCACGCAAAAAGGCTGAGAGTAAACAGGGTCAGGTGGAGGATCTTCCCCTGCTGCTGCAACAGAAGATCCTCCCGAAGGGGTAGCCTGATCAGAGGATCGATGCAGGAGATCGGGATACCATGCTCTCTGTGACAAGTCTGGAACCACAAGGATGACTTGGACCCGGTCATTCCTGGTGGTCAGAACTCTAGGCATGAGTGGTATGGGCGGAAAGGCATACAGGAGGCCTGAGCTTCACTGGATACGAAAAGCTTCTCTGAGTGATAGCTGCCTTAGAAACTCCAATGCACAAAACTGCTGACATTGCATGTTCTCTTCGGAGGTCAGCAGATCTAACCAAGGCTCTCCCCACTGATGAAAAAGACCTTGCAGCCTCTCTGGATAGAGACGCCACTCATGATCTGCTCATTCAAACACCACATAAGGTGATGGATGGAATGATTGAATTAATCTCCGCCACTGGCAACTGCTCAGGGTTGCATCCCTATCCATCCCTTTTTTGCCCACCATGGCACCCCAGTATGGACCTAGCCATATGTAAATCAGTCTTGACCCTGCTCCTCATGGATACCGTTCAGGCCAAGTCTTCCCTGGACCAGAAACAAGCATTCTGGGACCGGTTTCAGGGTATCACCCCTCATCAGCCAAGCTAGCCTGAATCCAGTGGCACATGGGGGCAGGAATCCACATCTGGGTATACCCGGTGCACTTAGGGTGACAAATGCAAAAACAACAAGGTGATGGATGGAATGCTTGAATTAATCTCAGCCACTGGCAATTGGTCAGGTCGCATCCCAATCCACGGACCTGACCTGGCAGTTCAGTCTGGACTGTTCCTGTGGGGAGCAAGGTCAAGACTGATTTTTGCATATGGCTAGGTCCAAACTCGAATGGCATGGCAGGCAAAATAAAATGATGGATTTAACCCAGATCTGTGACTACGGAGGAATGTTTGATTTGTTCAGTATTCTGTCCATCATCGGTTCTTTTTGCACTTGTGATCCAATAGGCATCGGCGTATGAGATTGTCCGCTCTGGAGTTCAGAGAACCTACCAGGTGTTGAACCACTAGGGATATGCCATGCTGTTCCAGCCATGTCCAGAGACTCAGAGCCACTTGACAAAGGGTCCACAACCCAACAGTGCCCAGTTTGTTGCAGTACCACGTGGTGGTGGTATTGTCCTAGAACAACTGCACCAGCCTTCCATTAATGGAGGAAAGGAAGGCTTTCAATGCCAGTCAGATCTATCGCAACTCCAGCAAGTTGATGTTGGCTCCGGATTCCGTCGGAGACCAGTGTCCTCTGATCTACACCTCTTCCAGATGGCCACCCCATCCAAGGAGTGACACCTCTGTCACTGCTGTCAGATCTAGTTTGGAAAGGGAGAGGGGTCTGCCTCTGACCCAATCGCAGTTCTTGAGCCACCACTGCTGATCTTGTGCAGCTCCCTGCAAGATATGGACCATGTTGGAAAGATTCCCCTGATGCAGTGCCCACTGGAACTTCAGGTCCGACTGTAGAGCCTGCATTTGCCATCTAGCATCAGTTACTAGTTCTACAGTCTCTACCAGATAAGGCATTATCGAAGGTAAGTAACTTGTCCATCTGAGAGAGACTTCTAGCTGCAGATTCCTTACCTGCGAATAGATACCCACGCAATAGAGAAGGTTCTGCAAATCAATTTCAAACGAGAAAGTCCTGCAGGATCGGACAGGTAAAGTGCCCATTCCCAAGGACAGGACTGCCCAGCCAGTAGTACTTCGTAAATGTGTGCAGAAAGGCCCACATTGCTCCCCGGCAGAGGTCCAGGACTAGAACTCCACATGCTAATGTAGTGGCTGCAGCTTTAGTTCTGGAAGTATGAACCACGAAGTTGGCTGTCCACCCAGAACTTCCAGGTACAGTCATGATACAACATCAACGCTCTTTATGAGTCCAGACTCAGGAGTCTCTCCTCATCTTTAGAAGGATGTGGGGGTGCATAAAAAGTAGGCAAGATGATTGATTGGCCTACATGAAAGTGTGTGACCATGTTTGTCAGAAAACAGGCCCGTGTGTAAAGCACCAGTTTGTGAGGATATATAGAGAGGTAAGGCGGCTCAGATGACAATGCTTGCAGCTCGCTCACTCACTCGACAGGCAGATGTAACGGCAACAAGGGAGAGGGATCTGCCTCTGACCCAATCACAGTTTGTTACCCACCACTGAAGATCTTTTGCAGTTTCCTCTGAGATTAGGCCCACATCAGAAAGATTCCCCAGATGCTGCGCCCACTGAAACTTCAGGTCCCACTGCACAGCCCCATATGCCATCTGGCATGTGTCAACTGCAGGATACAGGAGACCATGAGGCCCAGCAGCCTCAGAGTCATTCTCACCGAAATAGAGGATAGAGGCTGAAACATGGGTATCATAACCTGGATTTCATGGACTTGCTGCTCAGGGAGATAAGCTCAAAACTGCACTGTGTCTGGAACAGCTCTGATGAAAGGGAGCACTCGAGAGGGTGTCAGGTGTGACTTCTGCATGTTTATAGTGAATCCCAGTGGATGCAGGAGGTCTGCTGTAGTCTTTGCAGGTGGGAGACGACAGCCTGGAGTGAGCCTGCCTTCAACAGCCAGTTGCGACAGAGAAAGGCTGGAACCACCGATCTCCACAGATGAGCTGCGACCACCATAATCATTTTGGTGAACAACCGAGGGGCGCTGGTAATGCCAAAAGGAAGAATGGTGATCTGAAAGTGCTTGTGATCTACCGTGAACCACAGGTAATGTCTACAGGCAGGCATGAGGGGAACATGGAAATATGCACCCTGGAAGTCCAATGCTACCATACAGTCTCCTTGGTCTAGGGTAGACAAGACCTAAGCAAATGCAAGCATCCTGAATTTCTCCTTTTTGAGGAAGAGGTTGAGTTTGCAGATCTAGGATAGGTTGAAGACCTTTGTTCTTTTTGGGTATCAGAAAGTAGCAGTCATAACAATCATTGCAGACTTCTGACATCAGAACCCTCTCTATGGCTCCCTTGGACAAGAGACATGACTTCCTCACGGAGCAAGGACAACTGCTCCTCAGTCAGCCGATCGTGAGTTGGAGGTTTAGGGGGAAGGGAAAATTTGAAGGGAAGGGAGCAGCCCATCCAAATGATCAGTAAGACCCACCTATCTGATGTTATGGACTGCCTGTGGGGGAGATAATAGCAGATTCTGCCACCAACTGGATGCCCATGATCTTGTAGGGAAAGATTAGGAAGGCTTGGGGGCTCCAGCTGCCGGGGTGGTGGTTGTAGCAGACCTATGGCTATCTGACAGTCTGTACGAACGGTACATATGCATAGCTTGGGAAGCTTGCGCAGGAAGGTGGCTGGCCTAGGGTTGGTGCAGCTGAACGTCCCTTCCGTATCCACCAAAGGGGTGAAAGGCAGACTTGGGATTAAGTGGGGCAGTGGAGAGGCCCAAGGACTTGGCCGTAGCTCACAAGTCCTTAAAGCGCTCCAGCCCAAGTCTGCCTTGTCTCCGAAGAGACAGATGCCATTGAATGACATGTCCATGTTGGTAGACTGGACATCCCCTGAAAAGCCAGATGTTCTCAGCCAGGCATGGTGTTGAAGCGCCACCATCAAGGAAACCAATCTGCCAAGCGAGTCGGTCCTGTCTAAACCACATTTAATGGTGAACCTGGCTAGATTTCTCCTTGACCACTTGGAAGAGAATGGCCCAGCACTCCTCTGGGACCAGTGGCAGCACCTGCACAACCATATCCCATTGTGGGAAGAGTGGCCCAATAAGCATGCGGTTTTTACTGAACGCAATGCAAGGCTGATGGTAGAAACCATCTTCTTTCCTAAGCTATCCAGCCTCTTGGATTACCTGCCAGGGGAAGCGGCAGGGAATGCGCCATGGGAGGTATAGGCTTTGACTACCAAGCTCTCAGGGGTGGGGTGTTGGGTGAGGAAGGCAGGGTTCCCAGGTGGAGGACAATGGTGGTGGGCAGTTGTGTTCACAGGAGCCCCTGTGCTGGGCTTGGACCACGTTCCCAGAAGGACATCAGTCAGTGCTTCACTAAAGGGGAGCAGGGATTCAGAGCAGGCAGCTCCCGGTTGTGTCAATTCTGTCAAGATGTTCATCTTCACTGCAGCCATGGGTAGATCGATGTCCAGGACCTTCGCCACCCTCTTTACAATGATAGCATTTACTGCTCCCTCGAAGGGTCACGGTGGCACGACTGGTGCCGGTCTGGATCCGCGATCGGATTCACGGGAGCAGAGGCTTAGGCCGTGGAACCTGAAGGGGCCCCCCTTACCCTGAAGGTGCTCTGGAGGAGTCGGCACGCATGGCCTTGCAAAATTCTTTTACATGAGCAGGGGTCGCTCCAGATCCTGGAAAAGCAGGGAGGCGCATAATCAGACTTGGGAACGGCTCCTCACAACCATGCCTTGATCTTCATTGTTCCTTCTCCATGTCGGCCGACAGACGAGGAGAAGTCGAAGCACCTGCCAGGCTGCTTTCAGCTTCAGGGGCTGCTCCCTCAAAGCCTTTGGTGCCATGGCCCGGCAGCTTGAATATGACTTGGAGTCGTGCTAGTGCTCAAGACACCATAAACACACCAAATGGGGGTAACAGAAAAGGCGTGGTGACAGAGTATCCAAGATGTTTCCATGGCTGCAGCTGACAATTATTCAATTATTTGCAGGGTTCCACTAAGGAATGCAAATTCGTTTCATGCATTTAAAGTCTTGCTTTTAGACCAACCCATTAATTCCACGATACGCGTGTTGTACGTTTTTCAGAAAAACCTTGTAAGAATAAAAAATATTGTACCTAGTTGGACATGTTTGACAGTATTTCACCGGAAAGCTGCAGCAGGTGAACCATCTGGCTGAAACACCAGAGACAGGCAGTATTCCAGCAAAAACTGTAATTCCAATAGGCCTGGTAAATCCCAGTCAGGTATTACAAGGCCACTCTTAATGCAGGCCTATGCAAGCTAATTAATGACAAAAAGTATTTAATTATTTAGGATGCGCCCAAGACAGAGGGGTGAAATGTGAGAAGCGCTCTCAACTCTGGAGGCCTCCAATTAGGTTTGGGGTAGTAAAGTGGACAGAGAACAATCTTGGAAAATGCAGAGAGTAGCAGGGCACTAACGTACAAGGTTGGGTCAGCGCTGTTTCATTTCTCAAACTCCATGGATCTTGAGAACACAACCGTGCAGCAGAATCGAGAGCTTTTCAAAATGCCAGCTTATGCATGGCAGAGAAAAAGTGGCAAGAGGTATGGGTGGATGGAGGAGCAGGGCCTCTAAAGCCTGCAGCCGCATTGGTGCTGGAATGCATAGGTGGAAACAGTCACTGTATAGTTGTGGTCCCCGGGTGGGCCAATTCTTAACTGTTGGGTGCCCAATCCTTCCTGAACAGCAAAGACTATAACAAAGACTAATCCCAGCATTACCCTTAAGGAAGATAATGCCAAACACCAGAAGAGGGGCAGAGACTTCTTTGCTCCAGGAAAGTAAAGCGAATGAAGATGGTTAGCGGGTCTTAAACTGGCAACCACATATCACCAGGGGAAACATTGATCTTTGCAGTTTTGAGTAGTACAACAAACCACTACTGACATCAAGGAGAAGGTAACGTTCATACAGGCTATTATGGCAACTTTCGACCAACAGTTAATTAACCTTGAGGATGCGATACAGGCAAATGTTTACAACATTACACAACTAGAGACCATGGCGTTCTCCAAGCGTAAGCTCAATGGAGTGCAGCAAGGCTTTTAGAATTGGTTGTTCAGAGTTGCAGGGGAAAAAGGGCTGCGGTTTGAAGACAGGCAGACCCGTAGTTACTACCCTGTATATCCTACAACCCTCAGTACCTTGTACAATTCAGAGTGGCCAGCATTGGGTGCTGTGACTTTGGATGTCGTGTCCGCTTTGGGCGAGGCGGGAGTTGCAGCCAGAGCGTGGGTGCTGTGCTGAGATGCTCAGTGCGAGCAGCAGCGGTTTCCTCACGATACGGGCATCGCTACACTCTTGGTTTGGCAAAGGGGCTGCATTGAGGTTCTTCCTATGGGTGGCAGCTGTCTCCTCACAATCTTGGCTGCAAGACGCATTTTGGTTGACAAAAGGTTGTGCAAAGGGAGGTCGTCCCTGGGCACAGTGACTGCCTCTGATCGGATCCAGTAGTTCCTTCGACCTGCATGAAGCTAGGAATTACGGAGGGAGGTGTCTCAGACAAGCTGGAACTCAGGCAACGCACCACAAGTAGTACTGTTTAAGGCAAGTGCAGGATTTGCGGCTGTGGGCCGCAGAGTGCGGTCTTTACAAGTCCCTAAGATGTCTTAGCAGGAAGGGCAGACAGAGGCACATATCAGCTTTTACTCTAGCAGAGTCCCTTTGAGTCCAGAAGTGTACTGTTATTAGTGGGTCAGAGACACAGTACTTATACTAAAAGGTGCCTTTGATGTGGGGATGACTTCAGAAGTTTTCTGTGAAGTGAACAGGTCCCCCTTTCAGCTTAGCCTCAGCTCCAGACTATCAGTGGGGAGTAATCAGCCCCTTCGTGTGGTCTCTGCCAACAACCCTTTGAGATGTAAGTGGGAAGCCCTTCCCAAGCTCCTCCCCAGGGAGACCCATCAGTATGCAGATGAATACAGATGCAGCTGAGTATTCCGTGTTGTGGGTGTCTGAAGGGAATGAACAAGTGTAGCCGTCACCTAGCCCAGGCCAGATGTGTATTGGAGATAGGCTATAGGCATACACAGACCAGTGGGGGCTTTCTAAAAGTGGCATTTCAAAAATAGTAATGATAAGTTCGACTTTACCAGTTATCAGGATTTATCATGACCATTACTTTGGTAATGAACGTAATGCAGCTACTCCTCTCAGATCAGGAATTACAGCTCAAAAGTATTATGAGGAATTCCGAATGTTAGCCTTTTAGAGGAGCAGGACTAACAGTAATGAAATGCGTCTTTGGGAGTTTTTCATTACCAGGCTATGAGAAACTTATAAGTGCATGCCCTGCCTTTTACTTGCATGGCACCCTGCACCATAGGCTAACTAGGGCCTACTTTAGGGGGTACTTGTATGTAAGAAAAGGGGACGTTAAGGCTTGGCAAAAGGTTTTAAATGTCACGTAAGGGTGGCAGTGAGACTGCGTACACAGCCCTTTTTAGTGGCAGGCACAAACAGTGCTGCAGGCCCACTAGTAGCATTTAATTTACAGGCCCTGGGTTTAGGGTACACCACGTTACAAGGGACTTCCTTGTAAATTAAATGTCAATTGTGGATTCACCAATGTTACCATGTTTAGAGGAGAAGCACATACACTTTAGCACTGGTTAACAGTGGTAAAGTGCTTAGAGTCCTAAGGCCACCAAAACGACGCAGCAACAAAACAGGAGGTAAAGGCAAAAAGTCTGGAGTAAGACAGCCCTAAGCGTGCCAGGTCTAAGTGACAGTGCTGACTGCATATAAATTACGTTTATACTCTAATGCTGTAATGTGTTTTGGGTCCTCTGAAGCAAATTCTGACTGCAGTTCAGATGGCTGTCAATGAGGAAAGACCACTGGCTCAGGGAAAACACATAGTTGTAGCCCGAGTCCAAGGCTAGCATTCCAAATGCAAAAGTCTCATATCCACGATGGATACAATGGGCCACTTCTTTGACTGCCACTGATGTATACTATGTAGTTGACCCTAAATTACGAACTCAAGAATTTCTCCAGTAAGAACTGGAATACCCAATGCCCACCAACATTTTCCCTCTTGATCAGTATAAATATATTATTTACACTGATGGTTCAGCTCAACTTGCTGTAGGTACCAAACAGCAATACTGCACACAGCTTGCACAGCGGTTTATGGATTTATGAGGGATGGAGAATTCCACCTCCAACAAACCTTCACGCAGACCCTTGGGGATTGCAGTGCACAGCTAGCTGAACTAAAACCAGATTTTGGCAATGGAACATACCAATCCTGATTTACTGCCACTTATAGTGTGTGATTTGAACTACTGTGTCCAGTCTTTCAATGAAAATCTGCATTACTGGAGAATCAATGGATTCAGAGACTCTAAAGGAAACAAATGTCGAACATTAAGTGCTTTGGGGAAGGTGGCAGAACTCAAAGACAAACAGCCACATGCTCATGTAATACATACACTGGGCCATCAATGTGTTGAAATACATATTATAGGGAATTCATTGTCTGATGAAGCAGCCAAATCTGCAGTTGTTACTGCAACTGCAGCTGTGATTACTCATGCCCGTACGAAGGCAGAGGAAGAAATACTGGCTGCCGGGAACACCTCAGCTGACAGCACCCTTTTACCAAAAGCATATCAAGCAAATTATTCCTATTATTTAAGTGCACAAAACATTCCTTTTGTAACCATTCCAAAGGTAGGTGATTGCGTGATCCCAAACCAAGACCGCAGGCTAGAACTAATTCAAGTAGCGCCTGAGGGTGTTGTTTCTTCCCATACTGGTCAGGCAGCTACAATTTATTGGTTACAAAAACATTATTGGTGGCATGATCTGTACAAACAGACAAAGCAGTATGTTCTTAGCTGTGACCTCTGACAACAAATTAAAGGTTCCACGGTTAAACACCCATCGCAGACATCCCTCTTAGTCTCAAACAAGCCTATATAGTGTGTGTACCTGGACCATTCTGGTCCCTTAAACTATAAATGGGGCATACACATACATTCTACTTACGGTAGATTCCTTTGGGTGTGGCCACAACCATCGCACTGCTATTAAAGATCTGCAAGTCTTTATCGGAATACCTGCAGTAGCTGCATTCCACTAGGACCAGGACCCTGCCTTTGCCCCCTAAAGCATACAGGCATACCATGGGAATCCTCGGTGCAGCTGTGCATTATTTTTCCCCATATCATCCTAAAGGCATTTTGGTAGTGGAGAGGAAGAACCAAAATTTGAAGTAATCCTTAACAGCTAGATTATTGGGTTCAGGGCACAATTGGATCCATTACCTTTATGGGGTCCAGAGAGCATTAAATAATCTGCCTCAAAGATCTCTGGGTGGCCATACCCTCTATGAAGTCCTGTTTGGCATCCAGATGTATGTCCTAGATCTTGATGGTCGTGGCACAGTGGCAGTAGAAACTCAAATTTGACATAAATTAACATCTCACTGTCTTACAGGAACTCCAAGACTTCCAGGATTAGCATTCTACTACGCATGCTGCTGTTGTGGGAATGAAGGATATACCAGCATATGCAGGTTGGATTCCAAAAGTTGGGGATCTAGTGTTAGAAAAGACTGTGGTTAAGAAGGAATCTGACCCATCATGCTGTGCACCGGTGCCAGTCCTTGAAATTCAAGGTATCAGAACTGTGATCGTTCCACCGTTTACTGGCTGTAAAGAAAAACGCTTTGTCTCCACTGATCAAGTAAAATTGCATCATGTGGATGATCTTACACAGTAGGCCCAAATGACTCCTGGGTAGTTCCCTATATCCTCTCACTACCATACAGGTAATACCTCTTCAATCACTGAACAATGTTGAAATTATTTACCCTAAGTTGGGGAGGGTGGAGAATGAACTTTTGTTGTTTCTAATTACCGCTTCAAGCACCAGAAATGCACCAGACCTAAGCCTACAGCCTACTCCTTTTCAAAGCAATGGAGTTGTTTATGATGAACCACCTTTAAAGGTGTCTACCAGTTCCCTTTCAGTTGCAGTGGTTCCTGTCGTCACACAAACTGCTTCTGTAAACTTTGTCAACATTGACGACTTCTTTTCAGATTCAACTACCACTTTTCTGTTTGGTATACATATGCTTTTTCACTGTATTAAGAGCACTTATCTGATCCATCCATGGTCCTATTTGTGGATTATACTCCTGTTGCTTGCGCTCTTCTTGTTGATTGGATTTCTGATCGTCTTCTTCTTGCTTATAAATGGGCATATGTTTGTGACAGTTCTGCTGTTGAACTGGTAGATGAGGTACTGTAGCCTCATTTGTATTCCCATAAAGTGCAAGGAGACCCTAGTGAACATTTCTGCTGTTCAAGTTCCTGAAGGGATCGTTTGGGATAAGGTTCCATATGATATATTTATTCCTGCAGAGACTACTCAAATTCCTTATTTTTTCAACACTTCTATACACAGTATCATAACACTAGGTGTTGTGTCTGATGATTGGGTTTAAAAACAGCTTCTTCAATGTTTGAGTTTGAATATTGTACTGTATTTGAAAGTAAAGATATGTAAATGAACTCCGCAAATTATTGAGAAATGATTTGTTATCACCATTATACACAGAGCGAGTACTCCCCGTACAATTTTCAATTACACACAAAGGGAACATTGTCCAGCTCCACCAATGGGGAGTTCTAAAACATATTAAGATAAATCAACATACTTTTCTGAACACGATGTTACTGATCCAGTATCCTATTATTTCAAATTACCTTCACCTAAAGAAAAGAATATGCTGACCACTACTACATTAATTTATTCAAATTCATTTGTTTCCCAACTAGCCATAAAGGATTGTGAATACTGAAAAGAAACAATTGATTCAGAATCAGTTTGGGGAACAAAAGATTGGCAAGTACATGGCAAGGATGCCTCATTTAGCGCATGTCTGATTCCATTACAATTGATTTTTCTAAATGACACTATTCAGCAGATAACCTGCTTAGGTTTAGCAAAAATTAAATACATGAATGTGCCCAATTTTCTTTAAGTTGCAAAATGTGACAATTGGCAAAGTCTGGTAAATTATATAGAAGAACACCTTGATGGTATGGTTAGAAATTGTACATTTAATTTAACACTTTCAGGACCCAAAAGGTGTTTATAGTAGCCAGTGGACACAAGTGGTTGTCATGCACGTTTTATAAACTCTACACAGGTTTTAAAGCGAGCAGACTAGACCCTCATTATATCAAGAGACAACATGCAGGAATTTTAACCTTCCTACGCTGTATGTAGTGATGTCAGCAATGGTTGCAACATTCCACTTTAACAGCTGTAAAAGAACAACTTTCTCTCCTCTCTGATTACATGGATTTGCAAGATTTCTGGTTAGGTCCTAGATCACCACATTCCAAAAGATTCTTGTACGCAATATACAACGAAATATGGAGGCTACTGCTCGTTTTATGTTATTCCAACTTGATAAAGCATAATGAATCATACAAAGGGTATATCCCGGCACTCAGCCAGCACAAGCAAATCTCCAGAGACTAAAACAGCCGCGTTTTCAACATTTTCTTAAATTTAACAAAGTCTGTGCAGGGGTGTGGAATTTAATAAAATACCTATTTGTTCATGGGACCGGTTGCTATATAAGTCTACTTGTCCCGTAGGAAAAAAAAAAAAAAAGAAATCTACTTGTGCCTTTGCTGCCATGTCGTGCATTGACAAATTATGGCAGCAATCTCATCATACAAGAGCTCTGATGATATCCTCTCTGATTATGCCAAGGATAATATTGCAGAGCTAGAATACTAGCAATTTCTTTATTTTGCCACCTTTCAGCAGAGCTACATAATGGGGCTGGAGAAAGCAGTAAACAATAGTTCCAGGGTTGGAATGCCTTTGAGTCTGTGAAAACCTACTAACTTGAATGTTTTAATAACATAACATAACATGTGTATTTGTAAAGTGCACATAACCCATAGGTATTTATGCGCTGAATAACAGATGTTTATTGCTACCCAACTCAATGGTACTCATTTTATCGACCTCAGAATTTTTGGATGAAAGGCTGAGTGGACCTGCCAGGATTTAAACCTGTGATTATGAGGTCGAACACAGGTTCCTACAGTGGATGCATTAGTCCACTAAGCCACCAGACCTGGCATAATGATTTTCACCAGTACTTCTCTAATCTTTTCACATACTGAGAAAGGTTGGAAATTTACTCCTGACAAAGGCAGAAGTTGTTCTTCTGAGGTGGTTAAAAAAAAGTGGTTAGACAAGAGTGAACTTGTAAATGCTAAATAGATTTTCACACGAGCAAATCTGCACATGCATATTTGCTTGTGCTAAAATACAGTTCATAAATATTTTCTCGAAGTACGATTTACTGGTCTACTTATGTAAACTCTTGTGACTTCACGAAAGCCATAATTTAATGCAAGTCATATAGTATGGGTGCCATTTTGTGATTTTCTTTAAGAATTGTGCCCCTAATTAGGTCAGGCGTTAACCAAGACCTTATGTTTTTACTACAGTTCTATTTCTCTCTTTATCGATATGTTGGCTGGATTTACTGTGGGTCACCGCATTCTGCTTTTCCACAAGCAGCATATTGGCACACAAAGTAGTTTTTTTCAGTGCCAGGAACTACTATGGCAATGTGTGTTTTTTAGACCAACATTTTTTGTTGTTGCCTTTAGCCAATATTTGTTACAATGGTGAGGGCCTGGCAGCTCCCCCAACAATAAGATTTACAAAAAAAGACGCACATTGACAAAACCAATAGACTTACTACCAATAGCAGATCGATTGGCTTTGCCAGAGCTTGTTTATTTTCATGCTTCCCATAACCTTGTTAAAACTGGTCACACTATTTTCCATTATAAATATTTTTGGAAATACTAGTATGCCTCAGGACATTTTACTAAATGAAGCTTCAAATAAATAGTACCTAAAATGTCACAGTAATGTAGCAAAATGTTTTTTTCCTACTTGCATTTTTTTCTGAACATTTTATTTTGAGAGCAAACATTTCCATGTAATCAGAAAGCATTTTGGGAGCATTATTCGTAGCCTCATGTTACACTTTTCAAACATCTGAGCACACTTTTTTATTTTTTAACTGGAACCACTGCAGTGTGAGCTCACAACATTCAGAGCGCTCTCCCTAATAATAAAGACTTTGCATTAATGAACCATAAATACAAATTCGAACATCATTAATCCATGGACACAAATATTAAGCATTACCTCAACTGCAGACAGTTACCTTCCCTGTAAACTGGTAGCCAAAGGGTTTGTGCTGCAGGGGGTTAAGGCTACTTGTCTCAAGGACAAAATAAATATGAAAATGTGTTATCCTTGACCCCAAACAATATGTCGGCTCTAGTACCGTGCCTAGCGGCACAAACATGTGGGACCACCAGAAGCTCCTTATCGCTTGATCCTAAAGTGCGAGAAGGTTGGCAGCGATGCAATTAACTATTAGGTAGCATGGGGCATTGCCCATCAAGGGATTACGACAGAACAAATTTTAGACAAAGTGTGCTTATGAATGGGAAGCCAACGAAGATCTCTCAAAATAGGAACAGAGGGAGAGCCTGCTGGAAGATTGCTGACCAGGTCGGCTGCAGTGTTTTGCACCGCCTAGAGCTTAGACAATAAGTTGCCATTAATAGCACGTTACTGCAATCCAGGTGGCTTATAACTAAGGTCTGGACCAGCGTTTTCCTGGCAGAAGATAAGAGTCAAGGAAAGATCCTCCTCAAAAATCTCAGTCGCAAAACAGGACCCGCATATTGCCACAATGGCATTCCTCATGGAACATTTCTGTTCTAGTTGAGCACCCAGATTTTTCACAGTATGACATGGTAATGGAGCTGCCGCCAGCTCCACAGGCCACCAGCCAAGGGTCCAGAGGCACTGGGCTTATCCGAACAGTAAGATCTAGGTTTTCACCATTCCGCTGGAGACAGTTGGTTTTGATCCAGGTCGCAAATTTCCTAATGCACTCTTGGAAGCGATGTATTGCACGGTCAACGTCGGGCCCCACCAAGATGATCAGTTGGGTGTCATCAGCATATGAGATTTCATCTAAGAATGGTTGGTCTTTGGCGGGCCTTCGGAGCACCGGCAGCATGTCCGCACCCTGCTGCTAAATTTATAGGCCTAAGTAACAAATCATCTTAACCACCAATCTGTCAAAATGGACCCAGTGGCAAACCGGTAATGAAAAAGCCCTGCTCTTTCTGCACAATTCGCAAAGCCCCAGCAGACTGGAGCCCAGAAAAGTTAAAAACAGTTAAAAAAAAAAAACCTTCCCTAAAAAGCGGTGTAACTCAGGCACATTAAACTAAAAAGGGCAAAGAGTACAAAGAACACTTGGCATGCAGTGGCACTTCGCGTCCACAGCCTGCTGCTAATTTTATAGGGCTAAGTGACAAATCATCAGACCCGCAAGCCAGTCAAAATAGTCGCTGTTCAGTGGCAATCAGGAAATTAAAAAGCCCTGCTCTCTCCGCACAATTGGCAAAACCGCGGCAAACCAGAAGGCACAGAAAAGTTAAAAACAGGTGAAAACGCAGAGTAAATCAGGTACATAAAACTAAGTATGTGAATGAAAATGGCATGCAAAGTAGACAAAGAACACTTGCCGTGCAGTGTCAAGTAAATCAGGCAAATTTGGAGAAAGCATAAAGACATTGTCAATAATTGGATGAATACATTGTCCATTCACATTTACACACATAACATTGTGTCCTCTGCAGTCTGTATCATACAAAATGACATGTCATTTTAACAACATAGACAGAGTCAGCTTAGATCCATAATGCAGTTGAGTTGGACATTGCAGGTTCTGAAATCTAAACACATGCCCTGGAAGCATGTGAACCTGAAGGAGATATCCTTGCCCTTCAATTTAACACACAAACAACAGATAATGGTGAAGAAGGCTGCAACATACACAGTGCTTAATATAGATAGGAAAGTTGCCTTTCACAGTGGCTGGAACACCATCAGTAGAGTGATTAGTATATGGAGTTATGACTCTGTTGATCTCCATGTCTCAGTTTACATTGTGCTTGAAACATTATCCGATAAACAGATTTGAGGCTTTAGGGGAGAGTTTTATACAAGAGGTGTAGGAACCTCGTTTCGTTTACACATGTAAGAGCGGGGGGAAAGGAAGTCTTTCTCAGTGGGACTGGTGGTTTAACTTCTGTAAGTCACTCAATGATTTGTAAACAGATGACACTGCACAATGTATGTAATGTGTCGTGGCTAATTTGGCTCATTACGTGAAGGGCGTTCTCACCCCATTGATTCACCTAGTGTTTCAGTTACTGTCAACTGGAAGTTACTTAACCTTGAGTGATCAAGGCTGGTGTTGGATGAGAGCAGGTGTTCCTTATAGTGACCTGCTGTGATAATCTGCCATTTGCCTCCCCACACACACGAGATTAGGGTAGCAGGTTTGTGGCCTTCCATTCCTACCTTTAATTTTATCTTCGACAAGCTGAGCCGACCAAAAGCACTTTTGTTTCAAAAACATGTGGCGCTTACATCTGCCTGTAAAACATTTGAATTAGAAGTGGTGAGACCATCTGCCGAGATACAGTAGGTTTTAAATACCAACTTTTCAAGGCAGTTCGGTGAACTTGTGAGCCACATTTTTAATGCTTCCAACACAGTGGGTGTTATGAACTTTTTTAAGGCGATTGAGTCTGGTTTTCTCAGCACTCTCCTGACTGTTTTTGGAGTATTTCCAACCTTTATACGCTCACTGAGTGGTTTTGGAGGCATGCCGCTTGTATTGGCAATAATAGGTGGCATTTTACTACAACTATTTTTGCTCCGCAATGGATGTCCCATTTCAAAGCCAAATGGTGGTGGAATTACTGCATGCCAAGCTGTGATGTGAACGCATGGTACAGCACTCTGGAAAATCTTTGCTGGAGGAACTAAACGACTATTGGTCTGTCTTTCCGACCAGTGTGGTTTCCTGTGTGCAGCCCGTGGTCTGTCTGTGGTGTCCTTTTGAGTGTGCACTGCATGAGTGTCTTGCACAGCAATTGGTACTATCTACAGACATGGATATTGTGATGTTCTCATTGAGGGTTCATTTCTATAGTTATTCTATGAGACTACGGTTGTTTCAAGATGCCTTTTGTGAGCCATCCTATAAGGATATGGATGCCATGGCTCCAAGTGTGTTTTTATCTGGCTCAAACACTGCTGGCATTACACAGGATGCTACTTCCTTCGCGGAGGCTTCGGATCATGCCTATTCCTTCTATTTGATCCCCGAGGCATTTATGGCTCTGTAATCTGCTGATGCGTAGGATGACATCATAGCTGTCTCTGATGGCTTAAATTCGGCCCTTGTTCTTAAGCAAACTGATTGTTTTAATTGGCTCATTTTGATGGTTTGCTCTGCTTGTTGGTGTGACAATTATATTCCCTGTGGTATTTTGGATTTTATTTTTAGAATTTGTCTTATCTAACTGGCAAAGGGGAGGGTGTTGTGAGGACCTTTTGGACCCACACTGGTCACCCATGTTTTAGCTTGGGTTTACAGTTCATTTTTCATTTATTTTAGTAAGGCTGCTTTTAGCAATGATTTTTACATATTTCTATCAGCTTGCTTTTATTCTCGGAATAAGAAGAACAAGCTGTTTGTTTAGTTAGCCTTTGCACGACATGTAATCAGTACTTTCTGTCAAAGGCCAAGCACACTGTACACTAGTGGTTCCCAACCTTTTGACTACTGAGGACTACTGGAAGCCGGGGACCCACAAGCAATTTGTACCAATTAAATTTAAAAAAATCAGAAACAATAATTAGCAACAAATACTCAAATTACTAAAGATATAATTATTTTATATTGAAAAAATATGCAAAAATCTAAGCATTTTAATGGGAAGGCTAGCGCAGCATCTCGCTGACTAACTTTTCAATGTTTGGTTTTATTTAAGAAAGATTAATCCTCAGGTCAGATTCTACATTTTCCAAGCGATTTCTGTTTTTATTTTTTAGGCACACAGGATCTGCGAAAGCTTTTTCATATAAATATGTGGTGGGGAAAGGAAGTAAACCCATAAGGACCTCTCAGCTATCCATAGCCTCTCCGTCATGTTATTCATGTGTTTTGTAGCACCTCTCATACCACTGTAGAGGGCTGGAGCACTTTCTCATGGGACTACACAGTGTAGGATTCACATGTCATCCATACTGGCAGGCATTTTCTAAGAGTGCTTGGTCTGGAGAAGCACAAACTCACGATTCAGAGTGTAACAGTGGTTAGCATGGACTTTAATTTAAAAAAAAATTATTTCTACACAAGCAAACTTTTTTTTTGTAGCATACGGATAATGAAAGACTGGGAAAAAACATAACTTTCTTATTTGCGTCATGCAGTTTGCATGCATTTCTTTGATGGCAGTTCATAGCTCACTGTGCTAGATTACTATTGTAACTCATGAACTGCACAGCAGCAAAAGAATCTCTGTGACAAAAGCGGTAACCATCTGTGCTACCTTAGAGGGGTCAAAACTGCCACTAGACAAAACTCCAGTCTCTCTCCAGCAGGTACATTAATCACCCGAGTTATCTTGACACACTTATATTTGCCCAGACGCTACTCGATGTACAAGGAACACTGCAGTGCTTTTGAAAAGTGCTTCCCAAATGAAGTAATAAATTTCACAAAAATGCAGTTAAAGGCCCCAACTGGAGAAGTGCATTCCTGCCTGCACCCTCCCCACCCAAGGGAATGTGTTACAGACTCTAGGGGGTCTGCAGACCACAGGTTGTGTCCTCTGTTCTGGAGACAGCTTCAAACACCAAGACACAGCATTGCATCAGAACTGTACTTCCAACACAGTATGGTTTATTATTGAAATGGTGCATTAACTCAGAGGGGCATTCAGGCCACAACTACCCTGGGATGCATGTTGTGCGACATGCAGATTGGCTGGCGCTGATAAACCAGCCTCCTGAGAGGATTGTCATCTACATCACAGGCCAACTTCTTACACTGTTTCCAGGTATGTGGTTGGGGCTAATCCTTTAGGTTGAGCCTGGCAGAAGGGTACACCCCCTATATTCTCAGAGTAGACATAGGGTTAGGCAGGAACATCTAGAACTACATACACCATAACTGGATGATTATCTTCTTTACCATGTTGTAATGCTGACTACTTCGCTTTAGTTAATCTGCCTAATTATCGCAGTCCACTCTTTATATGCCAGACTGCGACTGTTTCAATAAATGTATTGAAAATGTATCTTTAATCTTTTGTGTCTCACCTTGGTATCCATGAGTAATATCATGAAATGGGTGAGATCTGTTTCCAGGACTTCGCTGGGGAGTCAGAGTCATGTTCCGGTTGCCATAATCACCTTCCATCCCGAAAGGTTTGAGTGTTCGGGGAAGGCACTGCGAGGTAGCCAGGAGGCATTAGGCAGACAGCTACAAATGGTATTGATAGACTCCATTTCCCCCACTTTGCTGTTCTGCCTTCCTAAGCAGGCAGTCCTATTATCGGAGGAACCTCATAACATCTCAATTGTGCTGAGTGCAGAATGGGTAAAGGGTTCAATATGGAGGTCTGAAATGGTGATGGGATACATATTTTCACTGGACTTTTGTCTTTGTGAATGACCTATGAGGTCGGTTTTTTATTTTTAGTTCAAATAACTGGGAAAGTTTGATTTGCAAAGCACATGTTTTTGTTTGCTTTTGCCAAACTGTCACTCTCTACTCTCTTTAGGTCTCTTATAGTCTTTCGATCTTTGCTTGAAAGAGATCAACAAGGACTGTGCTTCATCCATATGTAATTGTATTTCTATTTATATATAACTTACTACCCCTGACAAGGCATTGTTTTTTTTGGGAGAGTAGCATGCTACTCCAAAACCGAAGGCAGATTAGCAGAGGGAAATATAAATTGATAATTGCGAGTGGTGAAAATGTGACCCTCTTAGTTAGATGAATAGGATAAAAGAGGGAAGAGTTTAAAAACGATTATTTGGAATTCCATAGTAGAGAGAGGTTTGGGTTGAGGCAGAGAATGGAAGTAGGGGGATAGTTTGAAAGAGATTTGGGATGAGTCAAAGAGTAGCAGTTTGGGGTGAGCTTTTTCTCTGCAATACATAAATATACAGATACATACCCACACATAAAAAGGTATTCATGCATAGGGTTTCATATGATACACATATGGAAAATAATCAAGAGGTATAAAATTGTACAATTTAAAGTCCTATATGTACATGCATGGATAAGCATTTACAAACTCAGGCTTTCCATTTGTTGCTATATATATATATATTTCAATACTGAAACACTTACAGATACAATTACTATAATTATTTTTACACATTGTGACTGATGTGCCATTATAAAAAATAAACTCATCACTTATGTTGCTGATGTATTGATCTACTTATATATGGTCGTAATGAAAGTTATAAATATAAACACATACATACATGTACACACACAATATATATATATTTTTTAATCCTAAGAAATACATATGTAGATACATATGCACATTATAATATATAGGCCAAATGCAGACATAGTTGGATACACAAACATACTTGTGCAATTTATTTTTACTATGGACTATAGTTGCCCGTTATAAACACTCATATGTGCATGCATGTATTTTATTTACAAGCTGAGTCATTCACATTTTAGTACATTTGCATGACATGTTTACTTTTCTTTGAGTTTGTAATAAAAGATCAACATAACAGAGAGGGTCTCAATAATGTCAGATATTTGAAGCTGTGTCCGAAGCTCTTCTAGCTGGTCACACAGAAACATTGCTTTAAAGGTTATATTTTTTCAATCCTGAC
Source organism: Pleurodeles waltl (assembly GCF_031143425.1). Taxonomy (NCBI): domain Eukaryota; kingdom Metazoa; phylum Chordata; class Amphibia; order Caudata; family Salamandridae; genus Pleurodeles; species Pleurodeles waltl. The sequence continues at coordinate 608,070,234 of NC_090443.1, read as the reverse complement.
CTAAAGGTCTTGTTGTTGCCACAAGTGACAATACATTTTCATCTATTTTAAATCTAAAGGTAAGATCTGTGTTTTGTATGCATATCACATAAGGGACACAAGAATTGCTCCTCCTCCCGCACTGAAGAATCAAAAGTTCAGGTTCTTCTATTAGGATAGCTCTATTCTTCGCAAAGATCCTCCCTGCCCGAGATTTGTCCGTTTTCTTGATGTTCCAAGGGCTATGAAACAAATCAGGACCGTCAATTTCAGATGGGACTATTCTTTAAAGTATTTTAGCCAATGTATCCTCTCGACAACCTCCGGCTTCATACAATTACAGATAATCTTGTGTGTCAATCTAACTGGTGAGTTAGCCCCAAACGAAATCCATAAAAATTAGTGGTGTCACAAAATGCAGCTTTCAAATAATGAAAACCTGGCACTTAGTTATACAAAAAAGTGATGGTTGAAATGCTTGAGTTAATTGCAGACACTGGTAATTACTTGGACCACATCCCAATCCATTGCTATTTTGCACACTATGCCACCTCAGATTAGACCTAGCTATATGCAAATTAGTCTTGACCTTGCTCCATTGGGACCAGTCCAACCCAAACTGCTATGCCAGGTCTTCCTTGAACCGGAACACAACAGCCCAGGACCAGTTTTGTCTCAGTTAGGGCTCATCAGCCAGGTATAGCTTGGTTCCAGAGAGATACTGTGCACGGGACTGATGTCTGGGCACACCCCTTCCACTTAGGGTGACACAATAAAGTATACAAAATAGTGATGAATGGAATGCTTGATTTAATCTCAGTCACTGAAATATTCGGGCCAGCATCCCAATCCATTGTTATTTTGCACACCATGAAACCTGATTTTGGATCCAACTTTACGCAAACCAATCTTGACCCTGCTTCAAAGGCAACAGTCCAGCGTGAACTGTCACGCCACGTCCTCCAATTTATGACAGATGAAATTAGATGTAGTTTGAAGGAGAACCATAAATCTTCCACAAAAATGTTGACATCAATTCCCCTCAAACATCTGCACCATAAGAAGCAAACTGAATAGTTTTAATCCATTCTAGAGGCTTGTTCCCTATCCTAGGAGCAAAATCAAAAATATTGCATGGATTGTATAATCTGTAACCTAGTAAAATGTAGAGGTTTAGCCCAGAGGCTGGTGCTATCACTGCAAACAACCAAATAGGAAAGCAGGGTACTTTCTTCAATACATGGCCATTATATTATGTTTGCATTCTTAGAGACAGCATACCACATTTCACATGGGAATTCTACAATTTCAGTTTACATATTTAACTGATGTTATCCAGGAAGGATTTTTTTATTTTGGTGAAGGGACCCTACTGAAATCACAGATATTAACCCTCATTTACAGAGGATATTAAGTGCAGAGGACATGAGTTAAATAATTAACATTCAGAAAAGATGTGTTTTAACAGTATCTAATGATAGGTCACTAAACAAAAGTCGACATCAACAACGCAAAAAACACCATTCCCCCACCAAAGCCAGACCTAAACTTCACTGTAGAGCTCGTTACAACCTAACCATCTCAGAGCAAATTCTAAACTAGAAAGGACCACACACTTCAGATACAGCAAAGCAGAGCGCATTATAACTCCTGGGGAGTCAAGTCTTAGAAGAAATAAATCACAACTTTTTACACTCCACAGTTAAAAACATCTAATCTTTAGGCTGCAGAGGAATGTAGGCTGCAGTGAGGGCGTACGGACGATAACGCGGAGAGAGATTTGGAACTCTGGGGAGAGATGGTGGAAAGATTGAGTGTGGTGACTGAGGCGATTGATGGTTCCCTGGGCCTTCTAATGTGGTGTCCCCGGCACTGTCAAACATGGAAGTGTGTGCACAGTGTGTGGTGCTCAATGTAGCGAACACTGTGCCAGAGTCTCTGCTCAGTGGAGTGACATGGCCTTGTGCTGCGCCCCCACCCCCCCCATTATTTGTACTACTGTGCAGAGTTTTGTTAATGGTGTGGGGCGCCGCCCTATTGGTGAAGGGCTCTGCAGGATCACTCAAGTACAATGTGTTTCTGGCCATCTCCTTGTGTTTTACCCTGATGCAATGTTTTGTTGTAATGGTAATTTATGTCTTAAGTATGGAAAATACTAATAAAGACAAGTTAAAAAAAATCTAATCTTGGCATCAGCAAGGCTAAGCAGACTGAAGGCTGCAAAGCCGTAAATGATAGGACATACTGCACAGAAACTCTGGATTAGGTATCTTCAGCCCGGAAAAAAACTGGTAAAGAAAGACCTTCAAAAATGTGAACTTTTGGGAACTCCCTTTTTTTCCCCCACACACCCAGAAAGCATTCGGTTGAGAATTATGCTGCAAAGCGTAAGAAAGTGGAAAAGCATAACACAAACAAACAAGACGTGCCGGCCAAATCACAGCCGCAATTTACTAAATAAATATGTTTCCCAGCATGTCGTTTGGGAAACCATCATGATGACACCTGGGAAAAGAAAAAGGGCGAGTGCTCTATTCTGAGATCATATAATTCAAAGAAATTATGAAACGCTTTCAGGATTCACAGATCTGAGGGACTACTTGAATTAAGGCACCCAAAGAGATGACCAGCACATAAACGCACAATGGGGTGCTTAGTTGAACGATACTCACCAAAGCTTCTTAACTAAAGTCTTTTCTAAGTAATAAAAAAAAACTAAAAAAAAAACAATTTCAACTCGTGACCACTCGAGAGAAATTAAATGGAATCTCACAACTTTGCAGGGAAACTTCTAATAAACTAAAAAAAGGCCATTCTTGCTTTTGCAAGGCATTCATAACTAATATTTCCATAATAGTGTATTCAGGCTGGGAAAGCTAATCAATCGAAGTCGAGCTGCACCTACAGGAAATTACATTTATGGTTTGCTCATTATAAATATTCAATAAATTAACTGAAGCTTGAAACAGCAAAATGCTTGCAGAGGCAGAGAAGAGAGATACAGACAAGTAACCTGTCCGGATGTATCACTGTCCTGGCTGCGTTTCAGGTAAAAAAAAAAAGTAGTTTAAACTGTTTCCCTAGTAATACTCTTACACCATGTACTGAACCTTTGTTCAAATAGCTAAAAGTGCATACGTTCTTTGTATCCATCATCAAGTGGCAAGGAGACCACAGGATAACAAGAGCATCATCATTATGCATTAATGTAATCACACAAAAATAAATAGGGACCGACGTCCACTGGGAGGAACAATTTTAAAAAACGAAAGACAGCAGAGACTGCTTGAAAATCCCAAGACGTCCCAAGCAACATGTAGATATGTAGATATGAAGCTTTGCAGCGCAACATCTGAAACACGTTAAAAAAAGGGTTGGGGAAGATTGCATTTCGCAGACCGAAGTTGAGAAAATGTAGAGGATAGATGAGCTTACAAAAATAAGAAGATTAAGGACCAGATTCATAAAATTATTTGTACATCCAAGCTGATCGCTGGTTACGAAAACATGACTTTATGAACTTTAAATTCAACGATGGCTGACTTTTACATCAGTAAGTTGCACTTACAAATGAGGAAATTCTAACTCTTGCGAAATTCATTCATTTCGAATGTTGGGGATGAGACAGGTTTGTGGGAAATTCTAGGAGAGCCATTCAGAATAATAATGTGAAAACCCACACATACCTTTCACTTTGAATTCCTTTCTGGGAGCTTGCGCGAGAGACCGCACAAGTGTCTTTGCATTGCAGTGAGGGTGGCTGGAGGGGTGGGGGGGATAAGGAGGGGCAAACAACTTGGGGAAGCTGGGGCAGGGAAAGCGACTGAATAACAAGCAAGTAAATGAGATTGAAAATAAAGCCAACCAATAGTAAGCAATTGGAAGGCAGTAAGCCCCTGTAAATTCCTGGTAAGCGCAAAATGGACCTTTCGCAATCAGTCAGCTTGTGCTGTCTAGTAGATGAGACAGACAATTTCAGATAACAGCTTTCATTACTTTTATTGTCACAGTAAGTGAGCCCTTATGCCTCAAAAATATACCCCAGCTTAACGACTGAGACCAGAAACGATACTGAATGGGGGGAAAAAATGTTCCCTTTTGCTTAACATAAATACATTAAATAAAATTACTTTTCTACTTGCTGAAAGGCAAGCAAGATGTGTGTACGGTGAACACACTTATGTAATGCAGCAGAGAGCCCTCGCCCCACACAGCTGAGTGTTCATGCAAGGGACTGTCGCAGATAAGTGTGACACAAAGCAGCAAGCACAGGTGGGATAAATTATGCTCTAAAAAAATGTTCTCTGGTAAATTTATAGAATGACACGCTGCGTTCATGTGAAGATTTGTCAGCCATCCTCACATCATTGAGATGAGTGATGTGATAGTATAGACTCTTCATTTCTCTTGGAGGTGTTTTGAGCAGAATCTACCCTTTCTTAGATGTTTAAAGCTAGGTGTGTAGAAGGAATCTCTTCTTGGTTCCTGATATTCATCACTGCACCACGTAGTTGTTTGGGTCCGGAAACATAATTATTTCCGAATTAACACAAGCCCACAGTACTCCAGTATGTGGTCACCAGTGTAGGAGGCCAGTTTTTTTTTTTTCCAGGTTGTTCTCTCTCTCGCTCTCTCTCTCCAAATCCCCCCCCACCCCCCCACTGCTAGATGCTGGTTTTTGATTCTCACAGTGCAGGCTCCAGTGCCAGTGTTCTTTCCCCTAAAACCGAAATACTCAATTGTGCACAATTGCAACACACTTTAGCACCTCTGCTCTGTATGTCCCTAGTAAATGGGGGGATGAGTACTAAAGAGGGTCCCTAAGGACTATAGCATGTATTATTCTTTCCTGGATTCTTTCCTCCTCCACCCCTCCATTACTCCAGTCAATCTAACTAACAAACTCTCATATCCGCGGCTCGAATTAACTCATAATAATACTAAAACTGTACTCCTATTTCCCTATACAAATCCATCACTAATTCTTGTTGGGTTCCGATGTAGCGTGCTACTCGCCGAAAAGCGCTTCGACGCCTCGTCAGGGGCAGTAAGCGCTATATAAATACTATTACAATACAACTCTCAAGCTTCTCAAAGTCTCCTGGGCAATATTAGGACAATAGCTTAAGGGGTAAACTTTGCACAAAATGGTGATTTCACTACAGCATCAATGTCTGAATGGGGTCATAAAAAATGGACAGAAGAATACTAGAACAGACACAAAATGTTCTTTAACAAGTGTCCTTTAATGGAGTAAATACATTATTCGCCTTGGAGATATGCAGGAGAGTCCACCTGATCAAAATTGTTGGGTATGGTTTATGCCACCCTGAGAACATTATAGAATTTAAGCAAGAGAGTAAGGGGGTAAATCACATGAACATTTGGCACTCTAAGGGGCAACTGGGTATTCTTAGTTTATCAAAAAGGTGGACAGCAACACATCTGATGAAATTCGGAGTACAATAAAGACACAGACCCTGCTCCTAAAAAAAAAAAGTAAAAGCTATTTTTAAGTTCGTAACCTAGAGCCCCCTCTTGTAGAGCGTTGTAGAAAGGTACAGAAAAAAATCAGAGGGGTCTCCCATACTCTCACCTGAGGACTGGCGTTGCTAGCTAACCAGAGGATGCTCAGTGTTGTTAAGGGTCTGTGTTGTCTACGTGCATCACTGCCACGCTCTGCAGAAGATGCAAACATTTTTGGTAAGCTCTTAAATCATCCTGGCATAAAGTTCTAAATCAAAGAAGTAGCGTATCAAAGCTCTGAGTGACACTGCCACTGCTTGCGTAGGTGAGATAAGCACCTTGGTGAACACAAACAAGCTTTAACTTGAGCAGTCTGCAGACCAACAATTAACAGCATTAGGGTCAGTGTTTACCTCTTCACACTATTTGTCTCAGCTAGATCGGTAATAAGAGCCGATCTTAGAGCTTTCACTAGAAAGAAAAACAAATGCTTATCTCAAAACATTTAAAGGAATACATGCGTTTGTCATACACAAAGCAGTATTTTAGGTCCATTTAGTCAAGAATAATATAGTGTCCTAGGGGTAATCTCACAGTACAGAGAGAAATATAGATCCCTCTGGGATCGTTTCTGAGAAGCCCTCATCTTTAAACATATGAATTGTTACTATTAGGTGACCTCGAAGGTACACATGTTAAGCTACCTCTAAAAAAAAAAAAGTGAGTTTTTCACGAAATAATCTCACCTAGCAACTAAAACACTACCGTAACCATAAATCCACTTTAAGACGTTTGCCTTCCTTAAGGGTCCTCAAGATACCAGTCTATCAAGTTTAAAAAAATCAAGGCCATATTTCGGATTAAAGCACTAGCAAATTCACTTTGAGTAGAACGTTTTACGGGGGTTCGTCAATGCTGTAAAAAGCAGAAATGCACCGGCTCCAAAGATGTGTATAAAACTTTAATGTTTTAAGTTAGAACCCCAGCAGGTCATATTGAGCCGTTTATCCTTCCAAGTTAGCAAAGCAAAATAAAAAGTGATGCCGGTCCCATAAACTACATAGTACGAGGTTGCTGGCGCATAAGTATGTAGTGTGCCAATTCAATCTCGATTGATTAAAACATGAAAATTAGTCCACAATTGGCACCTGGGGAAAGACAGATATTTTTTATGAGGTTGGAAACCCAGTACACTGCTGCAAGGGGAACAGCCCTGTCCATCTAGATTCTAAGGACTGAAATTGTTCTACTAGGCTGGAATAATGCAAAAAGAGGAATGATTACGGAGACACACTTAAAGTAACTTCTGTACTAAGATGGTCATTGGGAGGATCTACTGGGGGAAGGGTGGTACGGTGGCAAGGAGCGAGTGCTTGGTGGAGGGTAGAATGGCATGGGTGGTGGGATTTAAGAAATCATTGTAACATTGTAAAATATTGTAATTGCAAAAAAAAAAAAATACGTTAAATACTACGACCCTTTATTGATCAATGAAAAGTAGTAAAAAAACAACAACAAAAAAACAACAACAACACGACGTCAGCCTACTGTATTTTTAGGTCATGGTTTTGCTAAGTCATGTGCAAGATACAATCTAACCCAATGTAATAGTGCTCTCAAGTACTTGTTGTAAGGAGCGCAGTTACAAGGACTGCCAATATTACGAAACAATAAAAAAAAGACAACAAATAAGGGTGACTTCGAGGGTTAGGGTATACCGTTATCTAACTACAGTACATTATTTGGCAACCGACTGACTCTTTATTACATGTTTACACTGCATGACCGTTGCATTTCCTGCGAGCCATACACACTGAACATGAACTAAGAAACTGCATGATTGAGTCTTCTCCTACTTTCAGAAGTTTGCCAACGCTATTAACCAGGAGTTCTTTACAACAACGTGAAACCAACATATCTGTCAGACTACTTGGCGGTTCTACGAAGGATCCGTTATTACTATTCTAGTTCCACAACTAACAATGTGAATATTTTTTCATATATGGCAAGAAAACTCGATAAAAAAAAAAACTAAGGAAAAGAAAAAAGAAAACTAGCTATTAAAAAAGCGTGCTAACCATAGCACACATATGCATGTCAATGCCCTAAATGGTGCGAAGCATCTCATAAATCAAACACATAATTTAATTTCCATATAGAAGGAACTGCAGAGTAAATATGCATCAGATTAGCACTGCAAAATCCACAAAGCATAAAAGAGCATGACAAACTGTAACCGTTATTACATCACTAATACTGGGCTTCTATTGTGTAACATGATACCCAAGGACAAAGCGTTTCAGTGCTCATTCCATAACATAGGGATAGTAATAAGCTTTATAGTGGTCATGTGGGCGTGTGACCTCCTAAATTAGGCTTAGGTGACACGTAATAGGGCAGTGACATCTATTACCCTCAGAGGTCTACTAAAATCTTTTGACTCAGACAGGAGTAATAAGATCATCAAATCAAACAATAAGAACCAATAGCCATAAACAACAATAAAATGCAATATTGAATCAGTAAGTTACAATCACCATGCCCTATGTGGCCATGAATAACATCAATTTAGTAAAGTTCAAACATTTATTGCCCTTATGTTAACAATGCTAAAGTGACGTATAATACACAAAACCAGATGATAGCAATACAGAACCAATACAGGTCGTCCAAAACGTCAATAGAACCTTAGCCTAACAAGTACAATCACTATTAAACAAGCCAAAAGAATTATACGGAATAACAACATAATTATTTGAGAAATATAAACAGAGGTTACATTAATTGCGCAGTTGAATCATGATTAATTAATAAACCATCAATTTATTCATTTGGTCAGACATCCTTGCTACCAAATTCTGATGTGAAAAGCATGTGCGGGGCCTGCCTTTGTCACATGCAAAAATCAAAATAATACAAATTTTAATTTGAAAAACATCTGAACTATGGCGCTAGCAAAGATATGTGGTTGGAAAACTTGCAAAAGAAAAACAAATAAACATTGGTTATACCTCTCCTTAATGAGACAGCAGTTAGCAGAGTCTTCGTCAGCAGAGCACAGCAACTGCAGGTCTTCAGCGATGAGCATCAGGAACATGAAAGGGCCAACAGTTCAGTAATGTTGGGCCTAAGGTATCTGAACTGTTAGAATCATTAGCATGTAGATCTGATCTTCACTGCAATTAATTCTTACTCAACTGAACTACATCATCTGAAACTTTGCTAAATTAAAGTCCCAAAAATCACTGGCTAAACTCCTATTGGGTAAGTCTATGCGGTGTGACAGTGAGCAACCAATTGAGTTACATTTCTTGTCCAGTTTGTACCTTTCTTTATTCTTCTTCAAGATAGGCCCATGTTGACAATCCTCTATGGCCGACAGGTCCCACAGAATATTAACATTGTAGAAAACATCACAGAACATGGCACTAACTAACATTACTTCCTACCTATTTGGTGGAGAAGTGTGGCACAATGGTTAGAGCGGCAGATCCTGATGCAGAGATCTGGCCCGGGACCAGAGTTCAATTCCCGCCTCGGCCAGGGACCAGGGCTCAATTCCCTTGGACCTAATAATTCTCGCCTCTGTGCCTAATCTAATTAATGGGTCCCACCCTGTAACTCTGGGCAATAGCTTGCTTAATCTCCACAATGGCCCTGACAGCGCTTAGATGCCTGGCTTCACCGTGGGGGTTGCCCAGGAGTGGTCACCTGTAGGAAATTACCATCTTGCCTGGCATGTTACCCCCATATTTCACTGTATATATGTTGTTTTAGTGTATGTGTCACTGGGACCCTGCCAACCAGGGCCCCAGTGCTCAATAGTGTGCCCTGTATGTGTTCCCTGTGTGATGACTTACTGTCTCACTGAGGCTCTGCTAACCAGAACCTCAGTGGTTATGCTCTCTCTGCTTTCCAAATTGTCACTAACAGGCTAGTGACCAATTTCACCAATTCACATTGGCATACTGGAACACCCTTATAATTCCCTTGTATATGGTACATAGGTACCCAGGGTATTGGGGTTCCAGGAGATCCCTATGGGCTGCAGCATTTCTTTTGCCACCCATAGGGAGATCTGACAATTCTTACACAGGCCTGCCAGTGCAGCCTGAGTGAAATAACGTCCACGTTATTTCACAGCGATTTACCACTGCACATAAGTAACTTATAAGTCACCTATATGTCTAACCTTCACCTGGTGAAGGTTGGGTGCAAAGTTACCTAGTGTGTGGGCACCCTGGCACTAGCCAAGGTCCCCCCACATTGTTCAGGGCAAATTCCCCGGACTTTGTGAGTGCGGGGACACCATTTCACGCGTGCACTATACATAGGTCACTACCTATGTATAGCGTCACAATGGTAACTCCGAACATGGCCATGTAATATGTCTAAGGTCATGGAATTGTCACCCCAATGCCATTCTGGCATAGGGGAGACAATTCCATGATCCCCTGGGTCTCTAGCACAGAACCCGGGTACTGCCGAACTGCCTTTCCCGGGGTTTCACTGCAGCTGCTGCCAACCCCTCAGACAGGGTTCTGCCCTCCTGGGGTCCAACCAGGCCTGGCCCAGGAAGGCAGAACAAAGGACTTCCTCAGAGAAAGGGTGTTACACCCTCTCCCTTTGTAAAAAGGTGTCAGGGATGGGGAGGAGTAGCCTCCCCCAGCCTCTGGAAATGCTTTGATGGGCACAGATGGTGCCCATCTCTGCATAAGCCAGTCTACATCGGTTCAGGGATCCCCCAGCCCTGCTCTGGCGCGAAACTGGACAAAGGAAAGGGGAGTGACCATTCCCCTGACTGCACCTCCCAGGGGAGGTGCCCAGAGCTCCTCCAGTGTGCCCCAGACCTCTGCCATCTTGGATTCAGAGGTGTGCTGGCACACTGGACTGCTCTGAGTGGCCAGGGCCAGCAGGTGACGTCAGAGACTCCTTCTGATAGGCTCTTACCTTTCTTACTAGCCTATCCTCCTTCCTAGGTAGCCAAACCTCCTTTTCTGGCTATTTAGGGTCTCTGCTTTGGGGAATTCTTCAGATACCGAATGCAAGAGCTCACCAGAGTTCCTCTGCATCTCCCTCTTCACCTTCTGCCAAAGGATCGACCGCTGACTGCTCAGGACGCCTGCAAAACCGCAACAAAGTAGCAAAGACGACTACTGCAACCTTTTATCGCTTCATCCTGCCGGCTTTCTCGCCTGTTTCCTGGTGGAGCATGCTCTGGGGGTAGCCTGCCTCCTCCTTGCACCAGGAGCTCTGAAGAAATCTCCCGTGGGTCGACAGAATCTTCCCCCTGCAATCGCAGGCAACAAAAGACTGCATCACCGGTCCTCTGGGTCCCCTCTCAGCACGACGAGCGTGGTCCCTGGAACTCAGCAACTCTGTCCAAGTGACTCCCACAGTCCAGTGACTCTTCAGTCCACGTTTGGTGGAGGTGAGTCCTTGCCTCCCCACGCTAGACTGCATTGCTGGGTACTGCATGATTTGCAGCTGCTCCTGTGCACTCTTCCAGGATTTCCTTCGTGCACAGCCAAGCCTGGGTCCCCGACACTCTAACCTGCAGTGCACAACCTTCTGAGTTGTCCTCCGGTGTCGTGGGACTCCCTTTTCTGACTTCGGGTGGACTCCGGTTCACTCCTCTTTTAAGTGCCTGATCCGGTACTTCTGCAGGTGCTGCCTGCTCCTGTGAGGGCTCCCTGACTTGCTGGGCGCCTCCTCTGTCTCCTCATCCAAGTGGCGACATCCTGGTCCCTCCTGGGCCACAGCAGCATCCAAAAACCGTAACCGCGACCCTTTCATATAGCAAGGCTTGTTTGTGGTCTTTCTGCTGGGGACACCTCTGCAAGCTTCTTCACGATGTGGGACATCCATCCTCCAAAGGGGAAGTTCCTAGTCCTCTTCGTTCTTGCAAAACACCAAGCTTCTTCCATCCGGTGGCAGCTCCTTTGCACCCTCAGCTGGCATTTCCTGGGCATCTGCCCACTCTCGACACTTTCGCAACTCTTGGACTTGGTCCCCTTGTCTTACAGGTACTCAGGTCCAGAAATCCACTTTGTTGCTTTGCTGGTGTTGGTTTTCCTTGCAGAATCCCCCTATCTCGACTTCTGTGCTCTCTGGGGGTTGTAGGTGCACTTTACACCTACCTTACAGGGTCTTGGGGTGGGCTATTTTTCTAACCCTCACTGTTTTCTTACAGTCCCAGTGACCCTCTACAAGCTCACATAGGTTTAGGGTCCATTCGTGGTTCGCATTCCACTTTTGGAGTATATGGTTTGTGTTGCCCCTATACCTATGTGCTCCTATTGCAATCTATTGTAACGTTACACTACTTGCATTACTTCCTTTTGCTATTACTGCATATTTTTGGTATTGTGTACATATATCTTGTGTATATTTGGCATCCTCATACTGAGGGTACTCACTGAGATACTTTTGGCATATTGTCATAAAAATAAAGTACCTTTATTTTTAGTATATCTATGTATTGTGTTTTCTTATGATATTGTGCATATGACACCAGTGGTACAGTAGGAGCTTTGCATGTCTCCTAGTTCAGCCTAAGCTGCTCTGCTATAGCTACCTTCTATCAGCCTAAGCTGCTAGAAACACCTCTTCTACACTAATAAGGGATAACTGGACCTGGTACAGAGTGTAAGTACCCCTTGGTACCCACTACAAGCCTCCTACAGCGCCTCACAGGTAAAAGCCAGGAGGGGTTCCACTGCGGTATGCGTACAGCGCCTTGAGACCCTAACGGGTGAGTAGTGCGCTATACAAGTGCGAAGTTCCAACCAGAAACTAAGACCCATTGTCAAAACTTTCCAGTTCACAATAAAGTACAGAATAAACAGAGTAGAACAAGACAGCGAATTTCCACTGTGAGCTTTCAAATGGAATAGTTAATACACAAAGCTTAGAAAAGAATTTCAATGAAGTCAGCATAACATCTCGAACACTGTACTGTGTAAAAATACTAATACTTAGGCCTTTTACTAATGCTAATACATAAAGAATAAACATTTTAATATTCATCCCATATTTAGTACATTATTTAATCAATCATTTCAAATCATTCGTTTTGATCATCAATATTAATGATCTTTTGTCAGTACTAATGGTTATGATTCGTCAAAATACGTTCTCACAGTTAGTTATTATTTCACATAAAACTTGAGTGGCGGACACCATTTCAACCACATTTCAAAAATCCATGTTTTATATTTCTAACACAATTTTTCCAATTAGGCCTTTAACCCCTTCTGTGCCGTGGACGTAATGGTTACGTCCAACGGAACAGTGCTCATGTGCCGAGGACGTAACCATTACGTCCTCGGTACTGAGCTCAGAGGGAGCGCTAGGCTTCCCTCCCACCACCCCAAGGCAGGGATGAAAGGGGAAGCCCTTCCCCTTCCACCCCCACCTCCCCTAATGACGTCAGCGGACAATCGCATGCTGACATCATTACAGGGTGCCGGTCGCAATGGAAGCCATTCGCTTCCAGTGCGATCGAGGAGTAAGAGGTGAGTTTCTCCTTCGGCTGGTGGGGGGGGGGGGGGGGGGGGGGGGGGGTTTCAAACAAAGAGGCACTGGGTGAAAGGAAAGGGTTTTCCTTTCCCCCGGTGTCTCTTTGAGCATTCCTGCTGCCCGATCGCACTGCGATCGGGCAGCAGGAATGCCCACTAGATGCCAGGGATTTTGTTTTTATCTAATGTTTTTTGTGTTGGGTAGCGTCCACTTGGGCAAGGGTCGCATGTTTGCTGGGGCCATTTTTCGGCCTATTATTTTTAGCAGATACCACTAGAGCACCGGGGATTTTTGTCAAAATGTTATTTATGTGGGGGGTGGCTCCTGGGCAAGGGGCACCCCCCGAAGAGGGGCACTGAAGAGGGGCCTATTTTTTTTAGGCTCATCTGCCCCCAAGGGGGGAGAAAAGAGAGAGAAAGACAGAGTGTGTGTGTGTGTGTGTAAGCTCCTTGGGCAAGGGTCACCCCTCCCTCCTCTTTGGGAGCACGTGTACCAAGGCCATGTCTCGGCCTATTATTTTTAGGCTGATCTGCCTCCAAGGGGAGGGAGAAGGGAAGGGGTGGGGGGAGAAACCACTAAAACGCCAGTGTTTTTGTTTTTTTTCCCAAATAGGTTTATTTATGGGGGGGGGGGCATCCCCTTGGGCAAGGGGAGCGTTGAACTGTTAGCCATTTCTGCCCCCCTTGGGGGAAGATGGGTCTATTTTTTTCCAGGCTCATTGCCCCCAAGGCGGGCAGAAGCCACTTAGGCACCAGGGATAGTGTGTGTGTGTGTTTTTTTTGTTTGTGGGGTGGCCCCTTGGGCAAGGGTCGTTCCCCATGGGGACACACTACTAAAGTTATTTTCTGCCCCCCTTGGGGCAGATAGGCCTATTTTTTAGTAGGCCCATCTGCCCCTATGGGATGCAGAAGCCACTTCGGCAGCAATTTCTAAATGCTTGATGGTCGGGGGTTTGTCAACTGGCGAAATATTTGCATTTGTGCTAACAAAAAATTCTCCCTTTGCTGTGGCTCCTTGCGGTTTTGACGGTGGTTGACCTGCGGTTTGCATAGTTGCATGTTTTAGGTAAGTAAAAACAATTTACTCCAAAGGAGTATTGTTGCCATGCATGAATGACATGTTTATAGGTGGTGTACTAAATGCAGGATTGTGTGAGAAATTGTCCTTTGATTTGTGAACAATGATATTTGTGTTGTCTTATTTCTAATTTGCTTTTCTTTCTTTTTAGTGGGATATCATTGGTGATTGCGGTCTCTGTGCAGAGCAGTTGCTGGTGAGTAAAGCTTTTTCAGGTAAGTGAGTCATATCGTTTTTGAGTTTAAAACTCTTACTGATAAAGCTACACTTTATTACTTATCTTACACAGTGCTGGTTGTTGGTGGTGCATTTGTCCAGTTACTTTTCGTAGGAAAGATAATGGCTAGCCGCAGGATGACCGCTCAGCAGGTGGTTGATATGCTTTCAGAGTCACTGTCTGATCATGATTATGAGACGGACTCTGCATCTGAGGCATAGGAGGAAGTGAGAGATTCTGGCAGTGAAGTTTTTGTTGGAGAGGAATCTTCTGATGAGGAAGCCACTCTCAGTGCAGATGAAGGGCCTGTTTTAGAGGAGGACACTGATGTGCCATTAGTGCAGCAACCTGGGGATGAAAGGTTTCCCGTTAGAAGACCTGAACTCTGGGTTGCCCCAAACATGGAGCAGCCAGAATTGCCTGCCTTTACCGGTCTACCGGGGTGTAGAGTCAATACAGAGAACTTTTTGCCTGTCAATTTCTTTGAGTTATTTGTGGATGATGTGTTTTTGGAAGAGATTGTTGAGTAGACTAATTTGTATGCTGAGCAGTATTTGAGGGACAACGCTGCTAGACTTGGGCCACACTCTAGAGCTACTCAGTGGATTCCCAGAAATTTGGAGGAGATGAAAAGGTTTTTGGGTTTGACTCTTTTGATGGGGTTGATAAGGAAGCAGTCACTGGCTTCTTATTGGTCTACTAGTCCCTTGATGGCAACAGCTATATTTCCTGCAACCATGAGTCGTAATCGGTATTTGCTTCTTCTTAGGATGCTGCATTTTGTTGACAATGCATTAGACTTGCCACAAGATAACCCTGATTCTGACCGTCTTTTCAAGATTAAGCCTGTCCTTGATCATTTTGTAGATCGTTTTTTAGAGGTCTATGTTCCAGGCAAAGAAATAGCTGTGGTCCTCTTCAAGGGTCGTTTGGTTTTTAGGCAGTACATTCCTAAGCAAGAGGGCACAATATGGAATTAAATTGTATATGCTTTCTGAAAGAAGTACAGGATATGTGTATAGTTTCCGTGTCTACACTGGTAGGGATTCCAGTATGGACTCCCCTGGTTCTCCTCCCACTTTTGGAGTTACTGAGAAAATTGTATGGGAACTTGGTAGATGACTGTTCAACAAAGGTCACCATTTGTATGTAGATAACTTCTACACTGGAGTGCAGTTGTTCAAGGAATTGATTAGAGTGGACATTGTTGCTCGTGTCACAATTCTTTGTAACCGGAAAGGCTATCCAAGGGAGCTTGTCTGTAAAAAAAAGTAAACTTGAGACGGGACAGTGCAGTGCCTTGCGGAATGATGAGCTGATAGCTTTGAAATTTATGCTAAGTACCATCCATGATGAGAGTACTTCCCCAGTGACTGTTAGGGGCCAGGTTGCTGAAGTGCACAAACCTGTGTGCATTTTAGATTATAATAAGCACATGGGAGGTGTAGATGGAGTTGATCAGAGGTTGGAACCTTATACTGCTATTCATAAGTCTTACGTTTGGTATAAGAAGTTAGCAGTTCACCTCTTCCACTTAGCAACTTTTAATGCTTTTATTGTGTTTAAGGATAGGTCTCCGGAGTCAAAGATGACATTTGTGAAATTTCAGGAGTCAGTGATAGAGAGCCTTATTGTGGTGGAACAGGCAAGAGTTCCTAAAGAAGCAGTGGTGGAGGACGTTGCTAGATTTAAAGATCGCTCCTTTGCTGAGCACATTCCTCCCACTCCCAAAAAAGACTTTACAGCTAAGAAATGTAGTGTGTGCTCGAAGAGGTATCCGGAAGGAGACTAATGTACTGCCCAGATTGTCCTTCAAAGCCTGGGCTGTGTGTGGGTGGTTGTTTCAAGAATTACCACACCCAGAAGAATTACTAGGAACTACCATGAGTGTAAACTGCCTGTTTTATATTTTCATGTGTTCAGTTTCATGGTTGCCATTTATACCATGTACTTAGTAAGAGCTTTTGTGTTTGTAGTTTTGTAATTATTTCTAATTAGCTAGTGGTTTCTTTGTTTAAAAAAAAAAAAAAAAAAAAAAAGTGATGTCATTGTGTGTGGCGTGGCGCATGGCTGACGGTGTACATATTGACTTGCTGGTGGCTACTGCAACACACTGCCAGCCAAACGCCAGTCCACACACTCCCATCTGCTGGTGTGAATGCTGGCCCCCTCTGTCTCCCCTCCTGAGTGGCAACATCCTGGTCCTTCCTGGGCCTGGGCAGCACCCTTTTTCTTCAACCGCGACTCTTGCAGGTAGCAAGGCTTGTTTGCGATATTTTGCTGAGGAAACCACTCTGCATCCACCAGCACACTATGGGACACCTTCTGCACAAAGCAGAACCTCCTACCTCCTTTCGTTGGTGCAAAACCAGCATCTTCTTCCAACCAGAGGCAGTCATGTTGCACCTTCATCCAGGGTTTAGTGGGCTCATGCCCCACTGGACACTTTAGAAACTCTTGGACTTGGTCCCCTTCCTTTACAGGTCTTCAGGTCCAGGAATCAGTCTTCAGTGCTTTGCAGTTTGTTGTGGTGATGCAAAATCCTTTATCACGACTTTAGTGTGTTTTGGAGTAAATAGTAGTACTTTACTCCTGCTTTCCTGGATCCTGGGGTGGGGTCTCCTTTACACCCCTTAGTGTTTTCTCACACTCCCAGCGACCCTCTACACACTACGCTTGCCTAGGGGTGAATTTGTGGTTCGCATTCCACTTACTTAGTATATGGTTTGTGTTGCCCCTAGGCCTATTGCATTCTATTGCGTTTTACAGTGTTTGCACTACTTTCTGACTGTTTTACTTAGTTGATTTGGTTACTTGTGTATATCTTGTGTATGTTACTTACCTCCTAAGGCAGTATATCCACTGAGATATTTTTGGCACATTGTCACTAAAATAAAGTACCTTTATTTTTAGTAACTAGGAGTATTGTCTTTCTTATAATATAGTACCTGTATGATATAGTGGTATTTCAGGAGCTTTTCAGGTCTCCTAGTTCAGCCTTGGCTGCTCTGCTATAGCTAACTCTATCAGCCTAAGCTGCTAGAACACTACTACACTCTACTAATAAGGGATAACTGGATCCGGTATAAGGTGCAAGTACCATTGGTACCCACTACAAGCTAGGCTAGCCTCCTACAGAGATCAAATTTGTTGAATTTCTAATGTAGCTTCTAATTTCTTTATTTCTGTCTGGAATAAAAGTGCAACAATGTTGTGCCTTAAGCATCCAACAGACTCTGCCCTCTTGTTAAAAGAATGTCTCATGCAAGACGGTTCTGAAGAACCACTGAACGTACCACAGCCATTTCTGTATCCATAAGCAGTATTGCCCCAGAAAAATCTGTTAACATTTTGTCCACAATGATTGACAATTTCCACATTTTTATGGCATTCAGAACTCCTCCTACAGAAGGAATAATTGCTCCAAATAGATCTACAAATATTTCTGAATAGACTGCCCTTTTTGATCTTGGTTTTGATTTGCCATGACTATCATTTATGTAGTCAATCTGGTACATTTTAGGGAAACCATTTCTACCACAAATATAATACACACTTGGAATCACAGGATCTTGTCCATTTAGCATAAAGTCCCATATATTCCTAAATAGAAATACATGTCTGCATTCACTAATTCCCACAAACTTAGTATCAGTTCTAGACTGAGCCCTGTATGTACACAAAGCTTCCCTATGTGTTGATAATCTAAACTAAGCTTTCCGTGCATGCTAGTTACACTGTATGCATAATAATTCTTATGACTGCATTTTTCTAAGCTCTTTTCCATCTTCTCTTTAATTGCCTTTCTCCTATCATCACCCTGATTCAGGAAATGTTTCTCAACTGGTGAAAGCATGCATGTAAAATTATTCTTGTGAGTGTAAGCTGTACCAAATGTCAGTGTAGGCTCACAGACACCTCCTACAATGTCTACGTTTCTAACTTTAGCCAATATTACTCAAGTGTTGGTTAACAATAACAAAAGAAGTCAAAATTTGAATAAAAATATTGTATGTATTTCTGATTATAAAGCCTTGTTGATAAAGGACAACAACTGATCCCATACGTTAATGGTAAGCTATGATATGTAATCCCTTCTTGTACTGAGGAAGGAACTTGTGTACACACCTAACATCCTCTTACATTCATAGTCTCTTCATATTCATACAGTAAACCATAGTAAACATTAGAAGACAGATCTTGTGTGTTTTCTAATTGTAAATAATTCTCATCTTTGTAGAACTCCTCTAACTCAGAAAGTGTTGTAACCTCTTGTGTTGGGGAAAATGTGTAAATAGTATTAGCTTTATCAGAAATACTCATGCTTATTATAAACTACAAACTCAACAACACACATACCACTAACACTCCAACACACACATACCTGCACCTACTGTTTCTATTGTGATTCATATTCACGGCCTATAAAGAATCAAAAAGTGGAAGGAACAAAAATATAGACTTAACTATGCAACCACAAAAAATAATATTCAGTCTTGTTTGCGGTTATGCATAGCAACTTTCAGGCTTTCCAGGATTCCTCAAAAATCGGTTTTGCAACTTTTACAAAATCGGTTTCAAATATCTCGAGTAGCTCACAATCTGCTGGTCACTATTATTTCCAGTGTATAATGTCTCTCTTGGTCAACTGACAATGTAATTTCAGAACTCAGCTCAAGTGTGATTTCAAGTTCCAAAATGCTGAACTGGATTTTCTCGATCAAAACAAAAGGACAAACTTATGTTCCCACTTATCAGCCTCAAGGCACACCCAGGACCTGTGTATCTTCGACTTGCATCTCTATTCCTTTTCAATTTTCTATTTGTACTTATTTCTCCTTCACACGGATTGGTTTCTTCTGCTGTTTCTGCTTCCCCATTTATGATCAGCAACACATCATTAACTTTTTCAACTATAATCATGGAAGGCCACTTATCTCCTTTCACAGTGTTTCTAGACAGTGATGATACAACTGGACTTACGATTCTTCTTGATTTAGCAGGAATTCTACATGCCGTTTTTTTACTCGTTTCACCTGCGCCACTAGCCACTTCAAGAGTGAAATCTAAATGACTGAGCCAACTCAACTCCACTTCCGGCTACTTCATAAAACAATATTTGCTTGGTCTCTTTCCCCAATAGTCTGTTTCTAGGAGAGTCCTCCTGCTCAGACTTGACTCTCCTGCTACATTCACCTCTGTTCCTGCTGATAGGGGAGTATCAGGTATATCCTCAAGTTCAACTGTCAGGAGCACTTGGATTGGGATCTTTATCACTGCAATCTCTTGCTCAGTTTCTGTTACTTGCTCCTCTTGAGACTGTACAGTTTCTGCTGGTGCTCTCAGGAACACTGAATGTTCATCATCCAAAGGATATAGGGCCAGATGTACCAAGGGCTTTTACCCATTCTGTGTCTATGGAAAAATGCTTTAGTACATATGGCCCATAGTACTTTACGAATAAGGCTCACATGAATTCAGTTTGGAATTCCAGCACACTTCACAGCAGTCGTCGTCACTAATATGACCTGGAAAGGACCCTTCTACTTAGGCTCCAAGCAAGTTTTCCGCACATGCTTCCAGATCACCACCCAATCACCAGCCTATGGACTGCAACACTGGTCTTGGAATAGTGGCACAGCTGTTGTCTCCACCTGGTGA
Source organism: Pleurodeles waltl (assembly GCF_031143425.1). Taxonomy (NCBI): domain Eukaryota; kingdom Metazoa; phylum Chordata; class Amphibia; order Caudata; family Salamandridae; genus Pleurodeles; species Pleurodeles waltl. The sequence continues at coordinate 608,050,313 of NC_090443.1, read as the reverse complement.
GACAAAGAGCGAACCACATCAGCTAGACACTTGCTGTAATCCAGCACCAAGTCAACTGTTATGCTTACAAGCGCATTTACAGGAACAGCTGGCAAACTCATGGCTCTGCCCATCAATTGTCATGCGGCGAGAGACCAGTCTTTCTGTCGGGTGTATTTCGCATGCCCATCAGAACCAAAGGTAAAGTCATCAGGCCATTTCAGATTTTTGGATGCACACATTTTCCCCAATCAAGCTTTTAGAGCACCTCTCATTTGTTCCACTAATCCAGAAGCTTCAGGTCGATAACTACAGTGTAGCGTCTCCTCAATGTTTAAGGCTGAACATAGCAATTTTATCACTTCATTATTGAAGTGACTTTCTCTGTCTGATTCTAAAGATGCAGGAAACCAGAGTCTTGGGATACGCTCACTAAGTAACAGCTTTGCTACTGTGAGGCTATCATTTCTATGTGTAGGGTAGGCATCAATCCAATGACTAAATATACAATCACCAACACGTATCCCAAACCACCACGCATAGGCATCTCAATGAAATCCATCTGCATTCTGTTAAATGGACCACCTGATCTTTCAATGTGACTCAAATTGATAACAGTTCACCTCGTTCATTTGCTGGCATGTAATGCATCTGTGACAAATAGCTTCAGCAACCTCTCTAAATTTTGGACTGAACCAGGACTGCTTAAATGTTCGAATTTGACCATGATAATATCTAGCCATCTGTGTCAGGGAACAGTTAGGCAAGAGAACCTGCCCTTCATTTGAAACAAAAATTTAATTAATTTCTCTTACAGCCCAATATTGTCCAGCTTCTTTTTTCATCTTCAGGAACTTTATCTTTCAATCTTTTTATTTCTTCCCAAGTGTCAACCACTGCTAACCGAAAACTTTGACTTGTCTCATCGGTACCGGTTAAAAGGCTAAGTGCACAATATCTAACAACTTGATCAGCATATGCATCACCCATAGTGATAAAAAACATTTGCTTTTTGCTGCACAACCCACTTCACAACTGTGACTTTCTCAGGTAATTCTAAAATTTCTAGCAATCCATTAATCTTATCACCGTTTCTAATGGGAAAGCAAGAAGAGGCCATAAATCCCCTTTGGGACCACAACTGCCCAAAGTCATGTACAATATCAAATCCATACTGGCTGTCTGTAATAATCGTAATTTGAAGCCGAGATAAAAAAAAAAGCATGCTCTAGTAAGAGGAACCAATTCAGTCACTTGTGCAGAAAATACCCATTGAAGCTGTGAAGCTTCGAGTATACCAGAAATAGTGCACACAGCATAGCCAGCTCTCAAGGTTCCCACATGGTCTCTTCAACAGGAACCATCAACAAAAATTATTTGGTCATTTTTCTCTGATGGAGTATCCTGAATATTAGGTCTGGGTTTGGTGCACAGTTCAGTAAAATCCAGGCAGTCAAATTCCACTTCATTTACATTTTCAAATTCAGCACTGTCTATGGATGATAAAGTAGCAGGGTTAAGTTCTCCACACCTTCTCAGCGTTATACTCGGGGAACACAAAATCAATAACTCATAGCGAGTAAATCAAGAATTTGTCAAGTATTAGGTCTTGGTCCTGGTAAGCAACAAGACCTCCACTGAGTGAGGGGCCAGAACAGTTAAAGGATGTCCCATCACAATGCTCTCACTTTGGGCAAGGCTAACACCAACTATAGACACCTGCTTTAAACAACCTGGTAAAGCCGAGGCAACTGGATCTAATGTAGCTGTAAAATATGCTACAGGATGATTTACGCCACCATGTACCTGTGTCAGGACAGAAACAGCACAACAATCACGTTCATGACAAAACACTGAAAATGGTTTTGTGTAGTCAGGCATTCCCAAAGCTGGTGCTCTGCATAGACTATCTCTAAGCTCAGTGAAAGCTTTTATACAAGCTTTATCAAAAAGGCACATGATCAGTAATATCTTGGTCGGTCAATCTTTGCAAAGGCTTGGAAAGAACAGAAGAATTGGGAATCCATTAGCAACAGCAACTCCCCATTCCCAAGAACACCCTGACATCTCTGTGTACCAGGAGGGTTCATTTGCAATACAGTTGTAACCTTTTCTCTGGAAACTTTCCTTGCACCTTTCTCTATTTGATGTCCCTAATATTTCACCTCTTTCTGACAGTACTGTAATTTTGCTGGAGACACTTTATGACCATTTTCACTCAGATGATTCAGTAAGGCAATAGTATCTCGTCTGGTAAAGTGTTCTGATTTTTCAAGAAAATCATTCCAGTACTCTGTCCTGTAAACACAGAGGAACTTGATTGTGATGTTGTTACTGGGTATGCATTGTCATTGTCTGGGCTTAACCAACAACCTAGATAGGAGTTATTGAATTAGGTGTAGACTCCACCTGAACCAACAATGGTTTCTGAAAATTCTGTGGTGCCACTGGAACTGTAATACTTTGTTCAGAACTAACAACAGAAACTGTAGACTATATTACAGGCTGAACTACAGTCTGAATCACATAGGAGTTTGAGTTACAGTAGGGATATTAGTTGCGACCTGGACTTGACTATGTTACGATAATTTGAGGTGCACTTGGACTAGCACTGGCACTTTGATTTTCCTCTTCTGATACATGTGGAGGACGATGATTTCTCAATAATTGTGTTATAAATTCATCATCTGAATCACTGTCATAAGTCAGTGATTTTCTAGCGTCATCTGACTTCGACTCAGTATAAACCCATGATTCTTTTTGTTTGTCTTTGGTCTAAAACCGTCCCCTTTCTCTTGTGAAATTTGCAAAAAGCATTCCATGCCCTGTAAGGTTTCTGTTCAAAGATTTTGCTCACTGTTCCATTTAGCTTCTAATAATGTTTTCCCAGCTTTTCGCATTCATCTCTCAAATTTTAATTTCGCTTGTTGTCTGGCTAGTAACACCCAAATAGATAACACTTCGAATTGTGCTGTGCTCGGAGGGAGCTCTAATTTGTAAGGTACTGTTCTCAGATTTTTAAAAATGTTCCTATTAAAACTTCCATGAGTAGGAAAAGCCTAAGACCCTTCCTTCTCTGTTATTTTGCACCACTGTTTTAACAAAATACAAGCTGATGGACCTTTCTCTTAAATTACTATGTAGGCAGGTGTACTTTCTGGCGGGGCAATTTCTCCTATTCTAACTAGAATTAAAGCATCTCTTCTCATCACACTCTTTAATGCTTTACAAAATGTAATTTTTACCTCTAAAAGGGTTTAAAACTACAGATTTAATCCAAAACAGGAAGTATTTAATTCCCAAAATCCTCTTAGTTTATTATTCTCAAGAAACAGCTGTTCACGGTTGTCCACCAATCTGTGCACGGCTCCTTTCACCAACTGACCAATCCCAGTGCGAACCTAATGACGTCACTCCCCCTCCACACAGCAGCAGACAAAGCCTTGCTACTTGACCTTCAAACTCTATTCACAAAAAAAAGAAGGTCATTATTGCCACCACTAAAAAAAAAAAAAAAAAAAAAACCTTGTCTGCTTACTACAGAAGGACTCAAACACTTCATAAGCCTTATGGAAATTTTGTCTGTGGCCTTTCGCTCAAACAGCTACTCATCCGGTGTGGCTTTCTCACAATCGCAAGTAAGGTTTGACCCGCAAACCTCCGTCCGGTTAGTAAGGATCCTCCATGCGTACTCCGTATTCACCGAATATCAACCACATACCCTCAAGGAAATATCAGTATTGGTGTTCTCAACAGCTCTCAATCGACAAACCCTTTCACCTGCAAACAAGTAAACAACAATGAAACAAGTGTCTCATACATTTGTACAATACTCCAGAGTCTTTGACCTCTTAGGGTCTGTTATGCACAATGTCTTTAGCACAAAGCGCCACTTTCACTTGAAGTACAACTCCCCCGTTACTCTCACAATTTGGAGTACACAAACTCCCTACTCAACTAATTAGGAGTACTCAAACTCCCTATTTCATTTGTATATCATACTTCTTCTGCAATTTACCAAAGCACTGCAAGCGGAAACCCTACTTACAACTCAAACAACACTGAGAACATACCAATCTCCTCTAAACAAGCATTGGCAAAACCAAATAATCAAATCACAGGATGATCCCTCTCCTATTGAGATGAAACCATGAAACCAGATATTTTTCCTATTGATATGACACCATGAATGATCTCTCTCCTATTGAGAGGAAACCATCCTCTGCTACCAAATTCTGTGTGCGCGTGACCTTCTAAATTAGGCTTCGATGTCATGTAACAGGGTCGTGACACTTACTACCCTCAGACTCCAATCTTTTGACTCAGACAAGAGTAATAATATCATCAAACAGTAAGAACCAGTAGCCATAAACAACAATAGAATGCAATAAGGAGTCAGTAATTTACACACACCATGACATCTGTGGCCATGAATCATCACACCAATTTAGTAAAGTTTAAACATTTATTGCCCTTATATTAACACTGCTAAAGTCACTTAAGTAATACACAAAAACAGATGATAGCAATACAGAAACAATACAGATTGTCCAAAGCGTTCTAAGAATATTAGCCTAACAAGTGCAATCACAACTAAACACTCCAAAAGAAATTTACAGAACAACATAATTATTTGAGAAATAGCAACAGATTTAATTACTTTTGCATTTGAATCATATTTAATCAATTAAAAACCCCATCAATTTATTCACTGGGTCAGACATTCTCGCTACCAAATTCTAATTTGAAAAGCATGTTTGGGGCTTGGTTTTGTCACAAGCAAAAATCAAAGTAAGATAAAAATTAATTTGGAAAACATCTGAATTATGGCGCTAGCAAAAATATGCGGTTGGATTTCTAAAGGGAAACTTGTAAAAGAGAAACAAATGCACATTGGTTATACGTCTCCTAAATGAGAGAGCAGTGAACAGTCTTCGTCAGCAGAGCACAGAAACTGAGGTCTTCAGCGATCAGCATCAGGAACATGAAAGGGGCAACAGTTCAGTAATGTTGGGCCTAAAGTATCTGAACTGTTAGAATCCTAAGCATGTAGGTCTGATCTTCACTGCAATTCTTACTAAACTGAAGTATATCATCTGAAACCTTGCTAAATTAAAGTCCAAAAAACTACTAGCTAAACTCTTTTTGAACGAGACTATGCGGTGCGACAGTAAGCAACCAACTGAATTACACTTCTTCCCCCATTTCTATCTTTCTTCACTCTTCTTCAAGATAGGCCCATGTTGACACTCCTCTCCATTTGGCAGTTTACGCAGAACATTAACACTGTAGAAAACAGCACCGAACTTGACACTTTAGCTAACATTACTTCCTATCAGAAACTAATGCCCATTGTTAAAACTTTAAATAATTATCACAAGAGACAGAATGAACAGAGTGGAACAAGACAGTAGATTATTACTGTAAGCTTTCAAATGGAACAGTTAATACAAAAAGTTTACAAAATAATTTCAATGAAGTCAGCATAACATCTTAAACACTGTACTGTGGAAAAATACTAAAGCTTAGGCATTTTACTAATGCTAATATATTAAGAAAAAAACAATTTTAATATTCAACTCATATTTAGTACATTATTTAATTAATAATTTCAAAGCATTTGTTTTCATCATCAATATTAAACATCTTGTCAGTACAAATGGTTATGATTAATCAAAATGCATTTTCACAGTTATTTTTTTTATTTCACATAGAACTCGAGGTGGCGGACACCATGTCAACCACGTTTCAAACATGCAAGTTTTATATTTTTGGCACGATTTCGCCACTTAGGTCTTTTAGTACACATTAATTATAAGTCTGATTTACTCATATATTTCATTAATAATGTTCACTCCCTAACAGTCGCAAATGCTCCAATTCGGCGTTTATGCAATTAAAGTGCATTTTCCTATGTTCTAATCCCATTTTAGGAGTCAAAGTTTTTCTGGCCCCTAAAACGGGATTCCAAAAGAACTGGTATCTGGTGCACCAACTCATCACATTGCCGGTACCCTGCTGACAACCTACTTCATTTTTCTGATGCAGAAGATGAACTCCTTTTAGAAAGAGACTTGGGCAAGCTTGTTTTTACAAGTTCGACTGAATCAAAGGAGATATCATGATCTACAGAACAGCACAACTGAGTACTATTGGGCACCATTGGCAGCTGAGCTAGAAAGGGAACCACAAGGACAATGTAGGGCAGCTACCTTTTTAGACATTTACATCCACAGCACAAATTTTAAGCCAAATTAATCAACATAGGTTACACATTTTTAGCTTAAATTTGGCTTTTGCTATGGTAAAAGGTGTACCCCAGGTGCATTAAATAAGTTGTTTAAATGTTTCAAGGTTGACTTGAAACCTGGCGGGAGCGTGGATTTATATTACTTAAAAAAACAAAGGTTACCGGGGCGTTATATTTAGTCTCACATTATAAACGTACAAACCATAGCAATTCTCCTTTTAGAGTTCTCAAGAAACTATAATTCATACCCTAAGGTAATTATAATTCGCACACCCGCCATGCACAGTTTTTTCGTCAAAGATTTTACTGCAAATATTACATTGATATTATCAAAGATGTCACAAGAGTCATAATTTGTGAAGTAATTGCAGTGCATGGCGAGTGTGTGAGTTATAGTTACAGTAGGGTACAAGTTGACGTTACCTGTGAACATTGAAACAGCAAGACGCTCCGGCTAGGTACCGTACACCCCCCCCCCTCCAACACCACTGCATTAAATGAAAAATAAGCACCAGGGAGGTGGCAGTCCCAAGGGCACTGTAAAGGCCAGAAGTGGGGGCCCGTGCGCCTCCATCTGTATTTAAAAAAAAAAAAAAAAAAAAAAAAACACACACCTTTGCCCCATGACCTGGCCCACCCAGTGGCTTAAAAATAAAATGAAAATTACATTTAAAAAAAATAAAGCGTGTGGGAGCCCGCATTTTTTTTTTTTTTTTAAACAAAATTGCCACAACCTTGCAAGTTTCGCAAATTTGCAGCAACAAATAAAAAAAAAATGCTTTTTTTTTTTTTGTTGCCCTAGCAGGGTCCCTCTGACACACCAGGACAAGAGCCAAGGTGTCAGGGTGTCTCTTCCTTGGTCACTTTTCTTTTTTTTCCACATTCTTTTTGAGGGACTCGGCTGAAGCCAGGTCCCAAAATGGCTGCCAACACTTCCTGGCTGAAGTGTTGGCAGCCAATTAGAGCTGTGTATTTCCCTGCACAAGCTCGTCATTATTCGCAGTCGTCATAACCAGAGATATACAAGTTTCGATTTCCTTACATTTCTCAAAAACTACTGACTGGATTTACACCAAATAAGTGAAAGCGCAATCTGCATACCAAAAGCTACCATTCTGCCAAATATGGTGCAATTCCTTCCAGCGGTTTGGGCTGTAGTCAAGTTCAAAGGTCCTATGGGAATTAACATGGGAAATACAACTTTTTAGACCCCCCCCCCTTTTTCATAGGCCCCCACTTGATGGATCACCCCCAAACTTTCTGTGTGCAGCAAAAATCACCAGTGCACTTTTTACGGGAAATTTTAGTAAGATTCTTCAAACGGTGCCAAAGATATAGGTAAGTCAAAATACACTTTTTCTACGGAAACATGGTCTTAACTAGAACTACCTAGTGGCGACCGACCAGTAGCATCTTCACAGGTCCAGATCCTGCCGGATCACAAGACTACATAAAAATGGACATATGCTTTGGAACTATGATTAAATGCCCAGTGCAGCCTGGTACTGCATTCCTGATGGGCATGCACTTTCCAAGATTTGGCCATTTCATGAAGACACTGCCACAAATGACTAGGTGCAGTCACATATGTATAGGTACTATGCTAGCTAGAGTCTTACATGCCCAAGTACAGTAAATATCTATAATAAAGTTTTAAAAAAAATAGAATAAAAACTAGACAACAAAATTGGAGGCGTGGGGGTACTTTCACTGCATTAAAACTGGCTTCCCTCCATCATCACTCTAGGGTCCACTTCCTTATTTTTTCCGCAAAGTTGCTTTTCTTTTACCCGGCAAGACAGAGCTTTCAGTGTAGTAGCGAGGGCCAGGACTGAATGTGGAACTAAAAAAACTGATACACCATGACTTTTCCACACGATTCAGCCACTCCCTGTCAATGTCAGATTTCCTTTCACCTAAATCAATGCACCAGGTACAGCCACCTTTCAGTGGATGGAAGATTCACCATTTTCATCCTGATGGGCCTTCTGTTGCGATAGGCATCTGATGTACATAGGCGTAATTTGCAAAAGAACTGGAAAGTGTTAAGATCATACACAGAGGACCATAACTGCTTTTATGTATTTCAATGACTGTGCAACAACACAAGGTCTTTGATGCGCCGCTAGGAAATATTAGCGACTACACAACTGCAACTATACAATAGAGACAATGTGTTCTTGGAATTGTTTTCCATAGAATAAACTTAACAGCAAGTCTAATCCCATGCAAGTGGCAAAATGTGCTATGAAAGGGCTGACTATATATCATAATCCTAGGAAAAACAGACAACACTCTCAAGCAATAAAATAAGTAGTTTCCAAATTACTGAGCAGCTGGCACAGAGCAATTTATCCTTGCTTAATGCATTAGGAAATACAAATATTTAAGCCTTCTCAAAGAACATTATCATTTCTCTCTGGAGTTCATTTTCAAAGTGCACGTTTATTAGAAGGCTGTCGACTCACAACCTACAACAGGGGAAATCAGTCTGACGAGAACTATGCTCCATGTTTTTGGGAAGCAGCTCCTCAACAACACAAATCGGAATCATCTTCATAATAACTTCATTAAGTGCAAGAACCTTGAAGTACACAAGTGATGATATAGGTCATATTTTAAGGTACTGTGGAGCGTTCAAGATTCCAGAGGGCCACGGATGTGGTATTTAGGGAACTAGAGACAAACATAGGGATTTCTCACAGTAAACTTCAAATTCACGCGCAGGTGCAGTAATAAGGGTACAAGTCAGGTTCTCACAGATGAGACTGAAAACAATCACTGCTCATTTAGGCGTCCTGAATGACAACTACATTTGCCCATTAAAAGCACTCCCACGGAAGAGCATAAGACTCATCCACAATTGAGCTTCCACGCCTCCTTAGCATATATAAAATGAAACTACAATACAAATCTGGCACACACAGACGCTAGCAGAGTACATCTCCAAAGTTCAAATTTATCTTTAAATTGGGTAAATACGTTTTAGTTTCAAACAAATCCTTATTAACATAAGAAAATTGCACAAAATGCGGCTCCTACAACTTCCATCGAAAAAACGAATGTATTACCTTTCACTGTTCAGTGATCCGCTGTGAGCTTGTGAATCTCTCAGCTGCTCACTCAAATAATAGGTGGGTCGTTGGGGACATCATAAAACTGCGCAATGCCTGCTGTCAAACCAGATTGAGGAATTAAACTGCCTGGGGGTGAATAGATCATTGTGTAGGAAAGTACCATCTTGCCTGGCATATTATCCCCATTTTTACATGTATGTCAGTTTGTTATTGCCTGTCTCACTGGGATCCTGCTAGCCAGGACCCCAGTGCTCATAGTTTGTGGCCTGAATGTGTATACCTTTGTAGTGACTAACTGTGTCACTGAGGCTCTGCTAATCAGAAACTCAGTGCTTATGCACCCTCTGCCTTTAAATGTGTCACTATAGGCTAGTGACCACTTTTACCAATTTCAATTGGCACACTGGAACACCCTTATAATTCCCTACTATATGGTACCTAGCTACCCAGGGTATTGGGGTTCCAATAGATCCCTATGGGCTGCCGCATTTCTTTTGCCACCCACAGGGAGCTCAGACAAACCTTCACACAGGACTGCCATTGCAGCCTGAGTGAAGTAACGCACACGTTATTTCACAGCCATTTTCACTGCACTTAAGTAACTTATAAGTCCCCTATATGTCTAACCTTCACTTGCTGAAGGTTAAGTGCAAAGTTGGTAAGTGTGAGGGCACCATTGCACTAGCAAAGGTCCCCCCACATCATTCAGGGACATTTCCCCGAACTTTGTGAGTGCGGGGACACCATTACACACGTGAACTACATATAGGTCAATACCTATATGTAGCTTCACAATGGTAACTCCGAATATGGCCATGTAACATGTCTAAGATCATGGAATTGTCCCCTCATGCCAAATCTGGTATTGGGGAGCCAAATCCATGCATCCTCGGGGCTCCACTATGGACCACGGGTACTGCCAAACCAGCTCTCTGTGGTTTTCTCTGCAGCTACCGCTGCTGCCACCCCACAGACAGGGTTCTGCCCTCCTGGGATCTGGCCAGCCCAGTCCCAGGAAGCCAGAACAAAGAATTTCCTCAGAGAGGGTATTACACCCTCTCCCTTTAGAAATAGGTGTTAAAGGCTGGGGAGGGGTACCCTCTCCCAGCCTCTGGAAATGCTTTGAAGGGCACAGATGGTACACTCCTTGCATAAGCCAGGCTACACCAGTTTAGAGAACCCCCAGTCACTGCTCTGGCGCGAAACTGGACAAAGGAAAGGGAAGTACCCACTCCCCTGTCCATCACTACCCCAGGGGTTGTGCCCAGAGCTCCTCCAGTGTGTTCCAGACCTCTGCCATCTTGTTTCCAGAGGTGTGAGGGCACTCTGGTGGCCTCTAAGTGGCCAGTGCCAGCAGGTGACGTCCGAGACCACTCCAGATAGGTGCTTACCTGACTAGGTGGTCAATCCTCCTCTGTGGGCTATTTAGGGTCTCTCCAGTGGGCTTTTCCTCAGATAATGACTTGCAGGAATTCACCAGAGTTCCTCTGCACCTCTCTCTTCGACTTCTGCCAAGGATCGACCGCTGACTGCTCCAGGACACCTGCAAAACTGCAACAAAGTAGCAAGAAGACTGCCAGCGACATTGTAGCGCCTAATCCTGCCGGCTTTCTCAACTGTTTCCTTGTGGTGCATGCTCTGAGGGCTGCCTGCCTTCACCCTGCACTAGAAGCCATGAAGAAATCTCCCGTGGGTCAACAGAATCTTCCACCTGCTCCAGCAGGCACCAAACTTCAGCTTCACCAGTACTCTGGATCCCCTCTCATCCTGACGAGCGTGGCCCCTGAAACACAGGTGGTGGGTCCAGGTGACCCAGACTGTACAGTGGTCCAACGGTCCAACTTTGGAGGAGGTAAGTCCTTGCCTCCCCTCTCCAGACAGTAATCCTGTGCACAGTGTGTTCTGCAGCTACAGGGGCTTCTGTACAAATTTCCAGGCTGAGCCTATGTCCCCAGCACTCCGTCCTGCGATGCTCAGCTCCCTGAGTTGATCTCCGGTGTCGTGGGACCTTCTTTTGCAGTGTTGGGATGACCGCTGGGTTATGTCTTCTTGAACCCGTGTTCAGGGACTTCTGTGGGCGCTTCCTACTTGTGCGTGGGCTCTCTACGTTGCTGAGGGACCCCTCCGTCTCCTCTCCCAAGAGGCGAAATCCTGGTCCTTCCTGGGCCCGGGCAGCACCCTTTTTCTCCAACCGCGACTCTTGCAGTTAGTAAGGCTTGTTTGTGGTATTTTGACAAGGAAACAACTCTGCATCCTCCAGCACTCCAGCACTCTGTGGGGGGACATCTTCTGCACGAAGGAGAACTTCCTACCACTTTTCGTTATTGCAGAATCTTCAGCTTCTTCCATCCGGAGGCAGCCATTTTGCACCTTCATCCGGGGTTTAGTGGGCTCCTGCCCCCCTGGACACTTTAGCGACTCTTGGACTTGGTCCCCTTCCTTTACAGGTTTTCAGGTCCAGGAATCGGTCTTCAGTGCTTTGCAGTCTGTTGTGGTCCTTGCAATATCCTTAATCACGACTTTAGTGTGTTTCTGGAAAATTGCAGTACTTTTCTTCTACTTTCCAGGGTCTTGGGGTGGGGTATCTTTGACACCCTTAGTGTTCTCTTACACTTCCAGCGACCCTCTGCACACTACACTAGCCTAGGGGTCCATTTGTGGTTTGCATTCCACTTTCTTAGTATATGGTTTGTGTTGCTCCTAGGCCTATTGCATCCTATTGTATTCTACAGTGTCTGCACTACTATCTGACTGTTTTACTTACCTGATTTGGTTTGTTGTGTATATTTTGTGTATTTTACTTACCTCCTAAGGGAGTATATCCTCTGAGATATTTTTGGCACATTGTCACTAAAATAAAGTACCTTTATTTTTAGTAACTATGAGTATTGTCTTTCTTACGATATAGTACCTATATGATGTAAGTGGTATTGCATGAGCTTTTCAGGTCTCCTAGTTCAGCCTTGGCTGCTCTGCTATAGCTACTGCTATCAGCCTAAGCTGCTAGAACACTACTAATCTACTAATAAGGGATAACTGAACCTGGCACAAGGTGCAAGTACCATTGGTACCCACTATAAACCAGGCCAGCCTCCTACACATAGGTCACTGGCTGCTGCTTTGTGCAGATGAATCAACATCTCGACCCTTAAACTGCACTGTAATATCAGGGGTGTTTCCTTCGCAGTGGCGAGGGAGAGTCAGCCCCCCTGGCTGAGCCAGCAGTAGAAACATAAAACGATAGTTCACTATTGCTTCATTTTCTGCTGCTGGCTCAGGCGGCTTGTGAAGGGGGGGGGGGGCTCGCCACAGGAGGGGGGAAGAGGAGAGAGGGAGTGGATGGCACCTAAGTGTGCATGTGTGTTTGGCTGGCCGTCTCAGGTCGGCCAAACACAAATGCGCATTTAGGTTTCTCCAGCCCGGCTGTGTTGAACAGCCAGGCTGGAGAAACTGCTAAGGCACCAGGGTCAGGTCTGAGCAGAAGTCCAAGCCACTCACACCAATCCTGATGCCAATTTCATGCTAGCTTTAGCATTAGAGCAGTGCCAGGATTGCTGGGGAGCCTGTGCTGGTGTCCCAGCGAATGCTGGGACACCACATCGCGGGAAGAGGAGCGAAGCAGCAGGAGACAGTGACATCCTGGTGAGAGGTAAGTTTACTTTATTTTCTGCCTCCCATCTGTATCTGTCCCCCCCACCCCGCTGTGTAATATGTCCCACATTAAACTAGTGCAATAGCATATAACGTAGACACCTTTACCTTTCCGCTGAGAGGTACTTAAGTACGAGCTGCAGAAGGCTAGAGGCATGCAACTTATCTGTTCAGTGTGAAGCAATCCATCGATATCAAACCAGCTCTTAAATCACTTCAACAGTTCATGATGTGACTTCTCAAAGTTTTATACCTCCTACAAAGTAGACCAGGGGATGCTTGTGAATGTGTTTCTAAGCTACTCCTTTAATCAAGAGTATTCTACATGCCTCCTTCCAGCCACTTTAGCCAAATTTTTCTGTTGTCTTGTAAAGTAGAATATGTTTTGGCAGAATATTCCCTTTGTGGGAACGGATTTAAATTTGTGAAATTACTTCCAACAGTTTGTGACAAGATACAGCTTCTTCATGTTTGAAGGTAGGCGCTGGCATCAGCAGGATTCCCTACTCCATACCTGTGTCCTCGAGCAAGTTCAATTTACACTGAAAATAGATACTTGATGCTCACCATGTACTGACAAGTGGTCAGAGTGTAACTCTGAAAAGACACAAAAAAAAATTGGCCTGACCTAAAGCACACTATAATAGATTGCCCGATTCCAATTGCTATATAAGCAGTGGGTAAGAACTCAGAAAATTATTCACAGTCTTAAAGAGGAGCCATGTATTTTCTACCATCAACAGCATAAGACTTACTCACAGGGGCAAACACTCAGAACAAGGTACTTAATAATTATTAACACCAAACCATGGGAATCAATCGAGGTTTCCACTTAATCATCCACATAGCAAGATACCCGCTCTTCCAGTAAATGTAAGGAGTCATTTATTAGCCTCCTTTATGTATGTATGGTGGCATTGTATCACGCATCAACTAGAGGTCCTTAACATGTGCTTATACACATTACCCTCTGTTGGATTCTGCCAGGTTCGATTGCCAAAATCCCGAAGTGTGCAAACTTAACTGCACCAGGTATCAAGCAGGATACCACCACAAATTAGGGTACTAATGGTGCAAGATAAAGATACATGCGTTTCAATCATAGCGGAAATAAACAATACTGAATGGTAAAGAATTATGCATTGCATACTTAAAGCTTCTAATTTTTAAACCGCACCTTCTTGTGACACTCTGCCAGCATTCAACAGATTTAATTTATAGTAAACACCCCTTGTTTCCTTTTTTGGTAAGCGTTTCTGCTGTGTTTATTATTGATGTTTGCTAGCAAGTTAGTTAAATCAAAGAACAATTATATACAAAGAACAATTATATACAAAGAACAATTATATACAAAGAAAATATTCTAAGCTATTTTAATGTGTAAAAACTGCCCCCTCGAAAAATGACTTAGCATAAAACAATTTTCACATTCATTATTATTCAATATTTTTTCCTTTTGGACAAATTCATAATTCTGCATTGTTCCCCCTAAAATGAATTACCATAAAAACCGCAGTGGAACCCCTCTCATTAATGATCGAATCTAACGATGCTTTTTATTTCACAAAGACGTCACATTGATCTGGAGGATCACTGCGTGCCTGCAGAGCCATCAATAAGTATTTAACTGCCCTGGGGCAACCTGCCTTTGATCTCATGTAAGACGGCATCAAAGTTCATATACTCGATCTCACAGACTTTCAGGCACCCTTTTCCAAAGGCGGGTGAATAAACGACTTTTTAGGTCCTGTAAGGGAAGGGCAGTCGTGAGGTGACTCTTCCATTTCCTTGCACAGCCCGCAAGTTCTTTTATTTCCTATCAACACCCGACCAAGCGCCAGTGATATCCAAAACAAGCGGAATTCCCATCCAAAACAATATATACATATGCAATTAGAGGTCCAAATGTTAGGTATGGATTAGTGGCAGCAGTTAGTACAACAAGAATACATACTATAAATGTGTTGGTTTTGTTAATAGGGCTACGTCTGCATCCCTGGCATATTTGTTAACATGTAAAAGTACTAGGTTTTAAATTGAGACTTAGTTCCTGTTGCCGCACTCAACCCCAACGTTTCGAAAATTTAGTAAAGCTCTTCAATATTACTGGCTTCAGTACAAAGATTTGAGGTCAATTGTACCATCTTAGTTAGGGGAAAACAAGATGCATAATGCTACCAGTTTAGATACATAAACTAGGGCAGGATTTCAGGATGATATAAGTGAAAGCTCCAGTCTTATAGCCTCAGGGGAAAATGGACTACACAGGCAAAGCCCTTCCTTCAGATTGCTGCATTAATGCATTCAGATAAAACTTTCACCCTGGAAACCAAATTTCAGTGCCGCAAGGCAGGATCGCCAATACTTTGCAAGGAAAGTCTCCTGAACTCTAAGCAGCAACACCCCCGCCATGTGCAGAACTAATTTCGCTAAGCTTCAAGCAGAAGGCGGACACATCACTTTTTACCAGAAAGCACTGTAACCTAGTTTGAGGTATTGTCAAATATCACACCCAAATATTGATAAGAAATTATTAATTTCTTTTTACCTTATCTCCATTTCTGCCCAATGATGGGAGTGGCACCTGAAACACAGAATCCCAGTCTGATCTAGATTCAATTGATGATTTTTTTTTTTTTTTTTTTAAACAGGAAAGCAGAAAGTTATGACCATGCTGTAAACCCACTGGCAGCTTGAGCCAAGTGGAAAGTGTCAGAACAACACATGTATCCCTATGCATTTAGCTTATAATATAGACTAACCATCCCGGGTCACCTGCCCTACAGTATTTTCTTTCATAGAATACTCCTAAGTATGGTCTCAAATGCTGTGGGAAAGTCCACTAAAGCACTATTCATAGCCTATCACTTCTGCTAGTGAAATCCTTTGTGTATTTGATAGATCTTAGTACGGAACCAGGTATGAAACTTGGCGACAGTTCCACTTTCCATCCATTCTTGTATGTTGATCAAGATTTGGAAAACACTTTCATGCAGGGGCAAAGCATTGATAATAAGTGATCACTTGAAGGCACATTTACCTATTTGTTTATGTAATTCCTTTTAATGGATGCACATCAATATGGCATTGTTCCATATTTGAGAAACACTACCAATTTGAAGTATGGCCTTCAACTATATATCAACAAAGGAATCCAACAATCAGTGTGCCTCTTGAGGCCACTGGCACATCTGCCATTAGGTCCAATGACTTGGAATCCTTCATCCAATAACAATGGCAAAGATAACATCAGATTTATGTCTCTTGGGGAAGGTTTATAAAGAGCTGTCCTTAGAGGTGGCCCATCATGTTGAAAGCGGAAGAAGAATTCAATGTACTGGCCTCATGGTGTTAGAAATACCTGCATCAGGACATATGACTATACTTAGGCCATTTTCCTTTAGCCACTACTTTCACCTTTCCAATTATATTCAAAATCCTAGACCAATTAATTTTAGATATCCGAGCTTTTTCTACTGCTGCCTATCATTGTGGATCAGGGCCCTATCAAGTTCATTACACTGTCAGGTGTCTCTTAAGTTTGTTAATTCTATATTAAATGGCCATCAAGGGGATCATTTACTAGAAGTATTAATTAATTAAGTATACTCAATGTCCCAAAGGGTGACATCATGAATAACATAATTCTGTGTTATTGAGCTACATCCCGATATATACTTGTCTGAATCTGTGTCATCCTATCATGAAGATAAAATAGTACGTTGTACATTGTTGGATTTTGTATATTGACACATTAGAACTATTGACTAACTCCCATAGTTTTCTTATGCATGTATTAATTTGATACAAAGATCTCATCACAATACCCAGGCCCATGATTTTCATGTCTCGGTTATCATCCTAACTTCTTAACACCCGGCCAGCCACTGCCCTCTCAAGCTCGAATGACAGTGAAGAGATGTCAACTGCAATGTATTGAGAACTACAGCCACTCAAGGTGAGAGAAAACTGATTTTCCAGAAAACAAGGGGCTACAGAAATCCAGGCCCTGATGAACTTCCAGGGATGTCAGCTGGTAATCAACCATTAATTAATCTGAAGCCTCTCACACTAAGCAGTTCCATAATGCCGATTCCTCTGGAGTCCCTTGCTTGTTTCAGCAAAATAAGTGACTGAACTGGCCAAGCCCTATAGTATTTCTGAGAGTCTTCCTCTTTAATGGTCACAGAAATAAATAATGTTACCACAGAAAATTGCCCCACCAACCAGGTTCAGTTCTTCAAGATAGATATTTAAGAAGTCTCTTAAGCAAAAACCATCACATTGTCTTAAAAGCGGCACACAGCAGCTGATGAGCATCAGATTGTGGTTGCATTCAGCTGTGAAGTCAACATTAATAGTAAAAGCTAAAAATAAAAATCTGAAAAAATCCAAAAGTTAGCGTGTCCAGCCCAGTGAATTTACAAAGCCTGTGGAAACTTCACTTTTAAACATGCCTTTGATCGAAAATGTGGCAGTTACATGGAGGTAGGTGTAATTCTCAAAGGTAACACAGGATGAACTGACCCCACCTCTTGTAGAAAGGTGACCTTGAATTGTGAGAGAAATTATATCAGAACGATCCAAATAACAATAAATATTAGTCAAGTTCCTTGAAAGTAATCACCAATTGTTGTCCTCCTTACCCTAATTTTCCTCAGTTCCCTATAATAGCTAAGAATTGTCTGTTATTGATTGTTCCAGCCTGCCAATTCCAGTAAAGTGAAAAAACAGTAGTATCATTTCAACTTTTGAATTCATTTTAAATGAAAGATTCTCCTTAATGCTCTGCATTACGATCCAGGCCACTAGAACAAGCATTTACAAGGCAATAGATCTTGCATTTGCTTGAGTTAGACCTATTGGCATTGTAAATTCATACCTGGACTACTCTTGCCACATAAATTGGTCAACCCTGCCTCATAATTTCATCTTTTCCTGTCATATAATTCCAGTGGTCCTGAATATAACTAAAGCTCTTCAATTTACCTTCTTCCTAGATCTGCAGCAAAAAATGAAAATGTTGCCATTTAGCATCCTAATTTAAATCTGCTATGCTAATTTCAATAGAATACCACTTTCACCACCCCATTAAGAGTTGGCAGCTGGCTAAAACAATTCCCCCAAAAAAGACACAAGACAGCCATGGAGGAGTAATGAAAGAAATAAACTAGAAGGGTCACCCAAAAATCTCAGGATCTCAGGAGTGTTCAAAAGGTCATTGTGTAATAAGGATGTTATGTTGGCTTGAATTATGGTCAGAACTGTAATAAAGAGATTAAAACATATACAATTATCATATACACCTTTATCAGAAATAAACTTTTGGCATTAGACTGTAATGCTTAAAACAGTCCCCTGAGAGCAACATAACAAAAATATAATTTGTAAGAAACATGATCATGTAACCATATTGTTATCCCCAAGAGGGGATAACCCAATGAAAAAGTAGAGGAGAAAATAAAGCAGCCACTTAGCCCCTAGAGGTCATTTTTAGGGCTAGCGGGTCTGCTGCAATTATATTACAAACAAGGCCTTTAAAACAAAAACTTCTCCCTGTTGTAAAACAAAAGTCGTAGCCATGAAAAAGCATAAAAGACAGTGAATGGTGGGAGGGGTTATTATTTTGGGGTCCTCACTAAACTTGTGTGGGGACCCAGAGATGGTGTAGACAGAAAGAGTGTTTTGAAGATTGTCCCGTTGTCCTAAGACCACCACAGACTGAGTTATGCCCAAAAATGTTTTGAAAAAGAATCTTGCAAAGCATTATGGGACGCGTTTCCCAGTGAAGTGAATATTGTAGTATTGGCTTTCCTGCTGTGCCAGGAAAGCCGCTTTTGCTTTGAGGATTTCTGTTTCAGTGAAGCAATCACCAATTTCAATTTTGTTTGAGGGAAGAGCTACAAGAAATGAGATTGATTAGCTAACTGAACAATATGGCCAGCTCTTTAATACCGTTGATCAAGTTCACTCTGTTGTACCCGTTTGCTATGAGCGCCATGGCTGCCATGCAGCACGAATGGGAGAGACAAAAGAAACAGTTCTCCCACACTGAAGTATATCGGCAATCGTGCAATAATCTATTTAAGAGGAGAAGTCTGCAAGGCGTGACAAAAACAGCCTTAAGACGGGACAAGCATAAAGCAATTACCAATGACATCAAATGATTTTTAAAACGTAAGCCCAGGAACAAGTTAAATTGATGGGCATGGTTGAAAGCCCACAATACCTACAACAGGTCAAAGCGCTCGCGCGATCAACCTAAAAAGGTAAACTGAAATCTGGATGAAATCAGTGGCCTACGCCAAGACAGACGTTATACTAATAGGTTCAAGCAAGAAACCAGAAGATCTCAAGCGTGCTTGGCTCCCCAACTTCTTTGCAATAACAAGACAATACCTTGGTGCTAGATACGATGTGAATGTCAACTCAGTCTCAAAATGTCTCACATGAAATAAGGAGTCAGACTTTTAAGAGTAATACAAAGTTAAAATATGACTGTGTGAAGGATGCATGCCTACCTCTATAAATAAATATATTAAACATCTACAAGAAAAAAAAGACAAGCCTTGGCAAAAGCTAACACGTCTGGCTTTAATCTGCCAACACAACTATGTACATGAACAAATGCAGTTTATCACATCCTGCCCTGCTGGGTTTGCCAATTCAACTACAAATAAGGGACATACTCACAAAAGCAGCATATACTCAACCCTGCAACTGATGTAGTAAAAGTAGTGAACAGGCTCTGACCTTTCAACTGATTTAGGGTTCGGGGAGAGGTAAACATGGACTATCATAAAAACTAGTCAGATTCGAGTGACTGTTACTGGCTAAGCATTTAAGGGGATGAGTTAAAGAAAGTGGATTCCTAGACGTCACAACACACCTTTGGGGAACTCTTAGTCACTGATGTGCTACAGGTGTGGCCCTGGTTCCGCCTCACCTATTCCCTCTTCCTACTCCCAGTAGGCCTTTCCCTGTCGTTCAGCTGCTCCCCCAGTTCCCCTGCTCAGTCGGGGGCTTCCATCTGGCGAAACACAGCAGGTCACTGTATACCCTAGGACTATGGGAGCGAAGAAATGCTCAGGCCTCACTCAAGGCTGGCATAGTGTTGCCTCCCGTGGGCTACGCCCCTCGCCAGCTCTGCACGTTTAACCCAGCACCACGATTAGAAGCTCATAGCAGCACCAGCATGCGCGCCTCGCTGGAGCAAAAGGCAACACCGGGTGGCTGCTGCGGATGCGTGGGATCACTTGAAAGACATAGGACTGAAAGGGAGGCTTTGCGGGCAACAACAAAAATGAAAAAATAAAAATACACATTTCCGTGTCCTTTTTCTCTGTTAACGCTGTGAACACAGCAATGTGAGCCATTAGAAAAATAGGACTTGAATATTTTGCTGTTTTACAGAGCACTTGTGGAGCGCACAGCAGCCCATGACTGTTCCAGGCAATGCAAGGCAAAGACACAACAACCTCCCTCCCACCCTCCACACCAACCATTGGCCCCAAACAGGATTGAACCGCTTCTAAAAATGCGTGGAAACTTCAGAAAAACGAAGGTGAGCTGGCCCTGGAAAATCCCCCCTCTGCTGTTGGTTTTATGTTTGCAGAGGGAGCTGCTGGGGAGGAGGGACTGAACATGCACCCACAGTTTAAGACTAACAAGCAAATAAAAAAATAAAAAAATAAAAAAAGTCCCCTACAGAAGATATAAAACAAGGACATAGCGTAATTATACAGTAGTTGGTGCTGCTCCCAAAGTGAAAAAGGCAGGACAAAGAGGCAGAACTGATCACTAGCAAGCAAGGATTTGTAAAGGACACTGGAACCAACAAATTAAATCACTGGAACCCACAGTATAAGTATACTTAAAAGTATACAACATGATTGCTTATGTGGTTACTGGAGTGATCATGATAACTGGCTTCTCCCTTATGGTTGCAGATAAATAGTGATTGCACTCCCCTTACAGAAAAAAATTCAAGTATGTTAGGTATTGGAGCCTGCTCACATTTCCCACAAAATGGGATAATTTTGTACAATTTTAACAATGAAGGCTCTCTGGACTTTCGGTTTCCAGTCTGATGATTGTGCGATACTTTTGCTGGGTGGGCTTCCAGCTGCAATTTTGAACCTGGTAAAGTTCAGAAGCGAGGTGACTATTTTTTTGTGCTGATGATCAAATTGTGCTCCAAAAGGAAAATGTAACTTGCACACAACGGTTTTCTTGTTGAGTGCTTCTAATAAGCCACATTTCCCTACTCTTACCAAGGATAAATGCTGAAAGGTTTTGACGGATGTGCACTTTAAAGCCTAGTAAGAGTATGCTAGAAGGTTTTCAGGTCGTTCTTACAACTCTCTTCAAATGATGGGTATGCAATTTTATCAGTCCATCGGTGGTAAATGTTTTTATAATCTTCCAGAGGGATCCACTCAGCTTGAAAAACTGCTCCTAATTTCTGTCTCACTATTTACTTTTACTATTAAATAACTTGCACGGTTTCTATGCTTTTCACTTTAGAAAAATTGACTTAAAGTCAGAAATGGAAAGCGTGGAGATTAAGTATTTGGCCTTGGCTTCCAACAATAAAGTTAGAGCTTTGTTTCTTCTAGGTTGCGTTTCATTTTCATCAGTGTTCTTTCCACTGTTGGTAAGCTACAGCATGCCCAGATTCAGAATACTATTACCTCTCAATGAGAGCCATACATAAAGGTTTCTTAACACAAGGTGCCCAAAGATCAGAATTACTTTATAAAAGGTATTTTAGCAGAAAATATAATGCATGGGCCTCTACTGAAATTATTAAATAAATGCATTTCGTTGTGAATCCATAATGGAACACATGAATAAAGAGCTAAGCTGTGTCAGTAATCTGAGTGTATCCTGCACCGCCTGCACTTTATATGTTAACTAACACAATTGTGTTTCTTCCAGTATCTCTTCTCAAATAGTTTTTGCCATTGTTTCTAGAACTTCATTATTCTTCACAGATTGGGGTTGGGGAGCTGGGGAAGTGTAGTATCAATTGGAAAAAGTTGAGAGATGGACTCTCTAGTTAGAACATTTTTATTTGTTGTCTGTATTATGAGCTAATATTTTGCCTCCACCATCCCACAGTATTGCTTCGAAAATAACTTCAGATGAAAATGTGAAATACAATTGATATTGCATTTATCTGTGCTAGCTGAAAAAAACACCTACAACTACTTCTGCCAAATTCAGGGCTGCTTCCTGTAGGTTTGCTCAATATTTAAGTTTGGACACTCACCAGTAATTGTGTATTAAGCCAAATAGAGGTTTACTATTGTTAATTTATTTCAATAGTGACTTTGCATTGCACACATGTTAAGAAAAACATGATTGTTTTTTAAAAAGCCTTTTGGGTTCGATTAGTCAGTCCTTTTTTTAATATCCTAGATCCAGTTATTTAAATGTTGATATCAAATAGTACATTTTAAAAAGTTGACACTCATCCTCTCAATTTTCAATTATAACAATTCTAAGTGAGATTTATTACCCCACAGAAATTTGGACCACTGTTTTTAGAGGATGTAATTTTTCAGTCAGTAATTCCAACATCATGGAATGCAGCAACAAATTATGGAAAGTAAGATAGTAGAAATGTAGAATCATGTTAACAATTCTTTCCACCACCCACACTGTTACTGTCTTCATCAATATGAAGTATCCTCAGTGAATCATAATTTCTGCTGTATTTGACTATATAATTTCTTGGATCCTAATTACGTTTTCTCATGTTTTTCTAATTGGTTATTTGCCGGGTCTCGTAAGAGACTTTTTAAGTCCCTTCCATCGATGTCGGTTTAGACACCATGCTGTTATTAGCCCCCCCCTTTCAATATTTCTTGTCGAATTCTAGTGATAAAGCTCTTTCTTCAGTCTCCTCACTATCAGTTCTGGGTGGATAACCTAAATGTAATCCGCCTTTTCATTATTTCAAGTTGTTTCTGGACCCCAATGTATCGTTTTAATATTTTGTATCAGCAGTCCAATGAGTTAATGTTCCTTCAGCTTCCTGACACATACTACATCTCCCTCTATCATATTGATTGTTCTCTATAAATACAGCAGCTCTCAAATATGAATTTGAAATGTATTTTTTCAGTTTCATGTATAAATGTCTCTCCTCCATTTCCATTTGTTGACAGGAGGCAGTATTGCCAAAATGAAAAGCAAAGGAGCTATTACATTATGGCTACTTTAGGACTACATGAAGAATCAATTTTGAAGAGCTGCGAATTTTGGCAGGAGTTATGTCTGCCAAAATGACTTAAAAGCAAAAGAGCTATTATATTTTGACTACTTCAGGATAATATAATGAAGGAATCAGTAGGAGACAAGCTGGAGGGTCGGCATGTGAGTATATCGATTAAATATACAATGTAGCAACATGGAATAAAGAATGAATAATAGAATTGGTTTTTGTATAAGAAATAAGTTTGTATTATTGTTTTGGAATATATAGATACTCTCTTGGCTGTATGGAGTTAAGTAATGAGTAGTTATAGGAATATACTTTAAGATGGCTGCCATTATTTTGAAAGGAATGTAGTCCGCTTTTTATGTTTATGTCTGTGGTTTAAGATATAATAGGAAATGGAAGAGGGACTTTGAGTATCTCGGTGAACAAGGGAGCAG
Source organism: Pleurodeles waltl (assembly GCF_031143425.1). Taxonomy (NCBI): domain Eukaryota; kingdom Metazoa; phylum Chordata; class Amphibia; order Caudata; family Salamandridae; genus Pleurodeles; species Pleurodeles waltl. Next base: position 608,026,691 of record NC_090443.1, on the reverse strand, counting down.
AGTCTCCTGAAACGCGTTGGGGATTGAATCAGTGCCATTGTTCTGTCTGCCTGATTGAATAAATCATCGTTTGAAGCAAAAGTAAGTGACTGCGACGTCTTCTGTGTTAAGAAGCCTTTTTTGGGAATGGGAAAGGTTTGCGACCCTTTTGCAGTCTGCCGTGTAGGGTGCAGACTAGTAACGCAAATGTTGAGCTTTGATTTTATATATATGAGAGAGAGAGAGAGAGAGAGAGAGAGAGAGAGAGAGAGAGAGAGCTTTCACACATCCCGATTCGGAAGGATAAAAAGACTAAACAAGCACTACGAAGAGTATCCGTGACCTGTAGGCTACAAAATGATGTTCTCAATTGTACAAGAAACAACACACGATTCGTGTGCTGTGCCTATTCAAGCACAGTAATGGCATTTTAGTATACAGGACACTAAGGATTTGTTTGACACTCCTTTCAAGGTACATAATAGCTTTCTTGCTGTGTTAATAAGTGCTTCCCGATACACAGCTCACCCCTTAAGAGCAGGGCCCTACCAGTCAACCAGTGACACCAGGCGAAGGCGAAAATGGAGGAGGTGAGTTAATAGGACGGTCTCAAAAGATGATAGAAATAATAACAGCAAAACATATTGGGACAAACATAAAACTGAAAGAAGTCCTAGTGAAACACATCCAGAAAACAGAATTAAGAATTGGAAATGGTCACATTGTATGTAATTGAATTTATACAGCACTTGTTACCCCGGTGGAGTTGAGGCACTAAATGGCAAGTAACGTGCTGCACTGCAACCGAACGTTAGTGGTTAATCCAGTGGTTATAGGTAATTGTTGGCTACTTTGTTTAGTCTTGTGCTCACAAGGAAAACATTACATGCATTTACTCCAACGCCTTCGTTGTAGATTAAATTATTAGGAGGTATTGTGTGACCATTAGTTATGGGGACTTGTGTTTTTGCACACGACTGGTAAAATGAATAAATTGGCTAGAGAAGATTAAGTATTGTTAGAATATGGTTTCAAAGAATGAGTTGTGATCTATGAAACGAGGTTAAGGCAATGTGCAAAAATAGATATTAAGGCAGACAGGCATTTGACTTGAGTAAGTTATGCTCAGAGAGAGGTAGGATGGAAGGTTTGGAGAGGGTCAGTTGAAGGAAGGAAAGGAAAGAGAACAATTAAAAGTTTGTTAAATAACTCATCTTGCCCTCTCTCATTCATACTGGACTCACTCGTCCAGACTATTCTATCCCACTTCTTTCTTGCTGGTACCCTCCCCTCCATTATCCCATTATGGAAGACTCTGTAGTGGTGCCTTTTACCCTCTGGTTCCATGCTGGTGCCCACCCTCTAGCCCGACGTTACTCAAAGTACGGCCCGCAAGCGGCTCCACGGACCTACCTGGCAGCCCGCGGACACGTCCAAGAAAATCCATATAATAATGGCCGCAGTATATAAACATAGAAGATGGTCGCGGGAGCATGTGCAATAGTGACTTCTTTGCGCATGCTCCCGCGGCCCTCCTCTATGTTTACGTACGGCAGCCATTATTTATGGCGTTTCCATGACAATCCTGGAAGCCAAAGCCCCTTAAAAGTCAGCGCTTGCAGCTAACTTTTATGGGGCTTTTTCGTCTGCTTCCTGTCACCGGCTCCACGTCTGCCGCCCATTTGTGGCATCTTTACAGTGCTTTATTGAGGTAGGTAAGGTTCTTTGGTTATTTATTTATTTGTTTTTAATGTAGTGTGGGTGTTACTGGGGTAGGGGTGAGAGCAGATGGCGCTGTGTGTGTGCGCTGTGTGTGTGTTACTGGGGTAGGGGTGAGAGCAGATGGCGCTGTGTGTGTTACTGGGGTAGAGGTGAGAGCAGATGGCGCTGTGTGCAGATGGCGCTGTGTGTAATACTGGGGTAGGGGTGAGAGCAGATGGCGCTGTGTGTGTGCGCTGTGTGTGTGTTACTGGGGTAGGGGTGAGAGCAGATGGCGCTGTGTGTGTTACTGGGGTAGGGGTGAGAGCAGATGGCGCTGTGTGCAGATGGCGCTGTGTGTAATACTGGGGTAGGGGTGAGAGCAGATGGTGCTGTGTGCAGGTGGCGCTGTGTGTGTTACTGGGGTAGGGGTGAGAGCAGATGGCGCTGTGTGTGTGCGCTGTGTGTGTGTTACTGGGGTAGGGGTGAGAGCAGCTGGCGCTGTGTGTGATACTGGGGTAGGGGTGAGAGCAGATGGCGCTGTGTGTGATACTGGGGTAGGAGTGAGAGCAGATGGCGCTGTGTGTGATACTGGGGTAGGGGTGAGAGCAGATGGCGCTGTGTGCAGATGGCTCTGTGTGCACATGGCGCTGTGTGTGTTACTGGGGTAAGGGTGAGAGCAGATGGCGCTCTTTGTAGGTTTGAAGTTATACCTGGATTCAAAATGCAGCATTGTTTAGCAATGCTTTGAAAAAGGGGGCGGGTGGTTGTGCCCCCTATAAGCCCCACCCCACCCCCCCTCCACTCCCGCTGTCACTTCAGTGCGGCCCTCGGCCGCAAACCATACTGCAATTTTGGCCCCAGAGAAAAAGTTTGTGAGTACCCATGCTCTAGCCTGTATAACTCCACAGGGGAAGCCTTTTAAATTCTAACTTTCTGTCAAATAGCCCAAGTATGATGAGATGGAAAGACAGGACCCATCGCAATGTATCCATTGGTGAATTTCAACATAACTCAACCTTATGATCCTCTACAACAAGAATTCCAGGACTTGCTATGTTAATGGTATTCTCCCTAGTAGTGAGGAGAGTTCTGGCACAAATAACAGAGCGGTCAGAAAGCTCAGTGGGTGGTCTTAAGCACTTCCCACTAGCCCAGACCTAAGTGCAGAGGTATTACCACTTAAATTAATGGGTGACATGGCAAAGCAATTGTGTCACACACTCCAAGATATGGTCAAAAGACCCCACCCAGAGAACTGAAATACAAATGTAATCTAAAGTAAACAAACACAAAAGTCCTGCTTTAGTCACCGATGCTAAAATTAAACCTCACGCTCTACACACAGCTGGAAGAAAAGATTAAATCCTGGCAATCGATAAAAGGGCTAATGGGTCTAACCTTGGGCTAGGCTACATACTTATAAGAAATTAATTTTGATAAAAGTGGATTCAAGGGATTAAGAGTACTACTCATCCTAAATACAGCGTAGCCCTGGATAGGGGCCATTACATTGGGGGCGTGGTCCTGTACTGAGCTTTCATGTGCAGGCTGGTTTCCTTCTGCATTAGCACAGAAGAGTTGCAAGCATACCTCCGTGGGTACAAACACTAGGGCTAGCAGGTTAGAAGTAGAGATTCGATTATTTAGTACTCAGAAACGCATGAATACTTATTAAGTTTTACAAAGAGAGAACAAATTGGGGCCAAGTTATGCGATACCATGCACACATTTCATTTAGTCAGATATCATCCTTGTGGTGGAACGGGAGAAAATGCAGTCAGTCAAAAATATGGGCTTTTTAAATGGTCCTCGCTGTTGCTGAAGAGGAAAGGGTCACAAAACCTGCTACCAATATTGTTTGCACATGTTCAAATCACTTGTGGCTGACTTAAGTGAAGTAAAGTCATAATATTGAATGTTTCTAAGACCACTTTTGAGTTCCACAGTATCTGAAACAGTATGCCCTGCTTCTTCTGAAGAAGAGGCAGAGAACTGCTTGTATTGAACAGACATGTAGCACAGACACAGGAGAAAAGACCGCACACAATAGGGAGAAAATAGTGCACCACGGCTAGTATACATTCTGTACACCAAACATACTGGGCAAGGCACCAGGCATTTTAATACTGCAACTGAAACCATTAGAGACATTTGTTCCAGCCTGCATTTTTAAGGACTGGGGACAGTGCAGTCATGGACCAGCTTTACACACCATATAATATAAATTCGTAAGAATGTGTAGCCCTCAAATCTCTTAAGGAACAGAGCTCTATAATTGTAAAACCTGCAGACGATATTTTTTACAAAATAATGAGGCTTACAAATCAGAGATCCTTCGCCAACTTTCTAACACTGATCACTGCCCAAAGGGTCCGAAAAGACCCCAAAGAGATGAAAACTGATATAGTACTATTCACATCCCAGGTGTGAAACATTCCCATACTCCAGTCATCTACACTCTGTCTAAAATCCAGAAGAAACTAGAGACCCAACGCCAGGTAGACCAATTGTCTCAGGCTGTGGCTGAATTTTAGAGCCTATCAAACAATATGTTGACTTTTTCTGTCAAAAAGTGCAAACGCCTTTAGAGAACATATTGTCCTATAGAAACAATATTTGGACGATATCTTCCTTACCTGGGAGGGCGGCTCATCCTAGCTCATATTATTTCAAGTTTGACTCAGAATTGTAATGGATTCAACTCTACCATGCATTTCCACCAATTGAAATTGTGCTCTTAGACTTACTTGTCAGGGTTGAGGATGGGCACCTGTATCCTACACACTAAAACAAAGACCCTCTTGGCATATGATAGTTACCAGCTATGTGCTCTGAGTGATTTGCTATTCTATAGTCAATTTTTCAGATTAAGCTGCAATTGAAAACACAAGACAAACATATTTCATGTAGGTGAGGTTCTCACCCAGAAATGATCACACTGTGGCTATTCAAGACGGCTGCTCAGACGATTGGCCAAAATGGCCTAATATTGACCCGGTTAGCACCACACAGTGTATCTATATCTGAATTTCTGATATGTGTAACAACCTTTTCTCCTAGCTCAAATTTTATTTCAAAGAGTATCAGGAAACACTGACATGCCTTAAAAGCTGAGGACTTTGAAATGTTGCCGTGAGGCGAAAATTTAAAAGATTAAATCGCCTGTGTTGTTCTTCCAGCACCTAAAACCACTGCTCATCCTTTCTGACTACTCCACGCTCATCCCTCCATAGAGGGAGATTACTTTTGTTCATAGTGTAGCGTGTGCCCATTTTCCAATGAAAGTAAGGACCACAAATCATTTTGCAATTGTAATTCCAGAAATGCCATTTATTCCATATTCTGCCCCTGCAACTTACTGTACATTGGTCAAATAACTCAAAGTCAAAACACTGATTTGTAAAAACATCACAATAGAAACAGAAAATGCATTCTTCTAATTAATAATGTTTGATTTTTATTGTAGAAAGATTTGAACCAGACGAACAGTATTTGCTTCTGGTTAAATAGAATGCAAAATATTTGGCTTCCATCGTAAGATCCAGGAACAGGATGAGTGCATGTTATGAGATTAGGTGTATTTGGGATTGCATGATACACATAAAGTTGGTGGCTTTCCTGTTTCTATTGTGATGTTTTTACACATTTTCTATACACCCATGGGAGAAAGAAAACATGGATGAGTATTGATCACTGCATGGGTCACTACGTGGTTTTGGGCCCCTATTAGATGAATTATAATTGACTAATGGTCATCTATTCTACCTATGTAGAAATATATTTCCTAAAAACTGCGGATTTCGTGGAAAGTATCTATGTTTACATATTTGGATCGGTGTGGATGTTTTGAGTTGGCATTTATGGAGGTGAGTGATTGAGGATAGATAATATAGTTTTGACTTTTGAATGATTTTTAAAGTGGGCAATTAAATCTCTCTTTGTGATGATGAATACTAAAGGAATTTTGGTGGATTTGGATAATGAATTGGTTTTAAGGGGGGTTGAATGTGGAGCAATGGGGTTTGAGAAATGTTGAAGTATATGTAATTATATTTTTATGTATATGCAAATATACATCTTTCTGTGTTGTTGTATGTAGGTTTGATTGCACAACCTTGGGGAGTATAGTATTTTGTCCTGAAGAAGGTGGTGGAAAAGATTTTTGAAGCCCACCGAAACGCGTTGACGCTTTACTCATACTGGACCCAGAGGAGGAGGCTTCTATCGAACAAGGATTTAAGACAATTATCGATAGGCCTATATCTACCAGAATTGGGACAGTTTTATTTCAATAGATTATTGTATATGTCTTTTATTATCTCCTGTGTTAATGAGTTTGATTTTGTTTTATTAATGGTTTTGGATTGATGTGTTTGTCTTGTATTGTGTGATTTGGGGTTTTTATTCGGGACCATATTAAATATATACCTTTGATTCCTTTGGTTTTAGACTGATCAATAGAGAGATTTGTTGATTGTGTGAGTGTGGAGTGATTGGCTTGGTTTTCCCGTGGGGGAATTATATTTTTTCACCCCAATAATACTTAAACCATAAGAAGCAGCAGTCAGCAACAAAGAGTAACTTACGGGGCATAGCTGATTCTACTATGAGACTTTTAAGACATATCTGCTATGAGAGTTGTCCATCACCAGGCATAGAATAAGTGGACAATTTGAGGCTTTATTATGTATAGTCCATTCACTGCAGGTCCCAAATATCTACATCCGGTGGCTCCAAGACCTCTTCAGAGTAACTTGCAGTCTTGAGTTAATTTTTAAATAAGCTCAGGGCCACATTTTCCCTTTTACAGTTAAGTGAAGGCTGTGTTTATTTTACATTATCATCAGGCTGCAGATAGCAGGGCCTGATAAGGAACAGTGCTGGAATCAGATTTATGACCCAGGGCACAGAGGTGAAAAATTGAAGCACTAAGGTATTTAACTCTCAAATAAAATATCTTGTCAACTCAGTGTTAGAGGTGAAAACAAAATGATGCTTGTGAATGCGTTTAAGTTGATGAAAATTAAAATGCAAAGTCAGGTTATGATTAAGTAAAGTTTTCATTTTAATTTGTTTAAAAAAAAATTCTAAGTGTTGCATTTATAAACAGCAGGTGTCTTGCTCCCATTGGCCAGTAAAACACTGTAGCATATTTAGAACAGAAAAATAGTTTTTTTTTTGTTTTTTTTTAAATGGGAGAAATTTAAAGTGCAGAAAAATGTTCCACATGATGAACATTTTAGTACTTTAAATTTCTCCCATTTAAAAAAAATGGCCACATAATTGTGTTGTACATGTAATGGTGCCACATATGGCGAAAGGTATGTCCTGTGACACAAGTACATACTACACAGTCTCAGTTACCAATAAACATTTATCCCATTTATGTGCACACATTCATACATCCCTAAAATCACACTCTCACTGACACACACGGCAGCCCTGTCTTTGTGCCCTTAGTCTAAGTATTTCGCTCAAATCATAGGATCTGGCTCTATGGACATTAGGCTTAATGTGAAGGAAGCTGGGCATGGGGGTGTCAGGTAATAATGAGCGAGCTGTTTAGCCTTTGGTAGCCCACTATGATTTTCACTGATCAGAAGTAGCTCTCGGTACAGAAAATGTTGGAGATCCCTCATCTATACAAACTGACTGCTTCCAGTCATCTTACATAGACACTTAGAAATAGGAAGATGATAGAAAATGGCCATCCTAACAGATCTCTCTACTTTTCTCTCCCGCCAACCATGCTAGCTCATGGCCACAACTAAACGCAAAATGTCAGATTGAACAACTGAACGCAATAACCAGATGAGCACAGAAATACATATCATAAAGGGTTTAAATCTACCACCATGTTAAAACCGTAAGATTGTGTCTGTCTTTTACTCTTCACCACCCAAAAGAATGTGATGTGCTGCATCCCATAACTTGATAACCACACCTCGGTGATCATCACACACGAAATGGAAACACTTTCCCACATAGGATCAAAACAAAGACAAGATCCTTCCAACCACACACACTACACAGTAGGACATGAGTGGCATGCTACGCAATGTAGCGTGCTACTCAAGTAGGCAAGCGCTTCAGCACCCCACATAGGGGTAGTAGGTGATATATAAATGATGCAAAACAGAACAAGAACTCACAGCTGACATCCATAAGTGAAAGATGTTTAGCTGCTGCTTACAGCATGAAAAACCTGGTTGTTAAAAGAGGCTACTAAGAACTCCCTTCATATTTCCGCAGCAACTGTTGCCATAAAATTATAGCCACGCTCCATCTACTTTAATTACACCTCTAATGGCTGTATGAAATTCCCCTGAAGATTAATCTCAAGCGCATTTATAACTTCAATGGTTGAGAGTTTCAAAACCAGAGAAAGAAACAAGAGAAAAGAACAAGAGAATGGTGCACAGGCACTCTGACAGTCACAGCACCTAGAACAGATGCTAAAAGTACAGTGATGACAGAGCAGTCTATCAACCTAGCACCGAGCTACTACCACATATAATTATGGACAGCCATGTCTTAAGGCCATTACATGAAACACTACGGATTTGAGAGTCACACAGTCATAAAGATATTAAAAACACACAATGCGATCTCGAAATTTTACGACTCACATGTGCCTATCTCCTGGAAGTGGGATCCGAAGCACGCTGTAGTAACTCATCTTCACTAGGTGATGATGATTTTCAACACCCAGGAAAAAAGCCACCTTAAATTCTTGATAACTAAATCCGTATTTCCATCCTTGTGACGTGCAGGGACTTGGTGCTGAACATAGTTTTACACAAGGAGCCGTGTACTCAGTGCAGTAAAGTGGATTTTACATTGAAGTTTATTATATGATCTTCAAAATACTACTGTAGCTCTGCACTGTGTAGTAAGAATGTCAGGAACCCGTGTACCCAACACTGTACACTTTTTCAAGAGACTCACATTAAGCTCTGTTCAGTTTACATGCAATCTAATCAGCATTGCATGGAGTACAGAGCACAACGTATTACAGGGCGTAGTAAATGTAGGAACAAACTAACACTGCACACTTCCTCTAGTGTAGTAAAATGCACGGCAAATTTCTAGTGCCATACAACATAATACAACGTAACGCACAAGTACGCAGGGCAACAGAGAACAAAGCCAACCAAACGCATCCGGCTCTGCAGACTCTTTAAGCGACCTACTGATATAGTCAGCAGTACTGTGGAGTATTACCGAAGATGGCCCATGGCCTCAACAAAGTAAGCCGCATTATTGAGATGACCAAATGCATCTGGGAGTGGAACAGGTAATCAGTAATGTGGAGTGTGTTTACACTCAGCACTGTGTGCTACAGCGCATTGGACAGTGGAGTGGAATTGTGTGTCCTAAATCATTGTATTGAACACGCTTACACAACGCATGCTTGTAGCTTACAGTGTATCACAAAGTGCAGCCAGTTTATTAGAGTTCAGTCCTTTTCTGTATACGGTGCATCTTCTTACAGAAAAGATCATGCACTGTGCTTTTGCGCGGATCACAGCACGTGCAGTAAGCATATATAACTGCCTAATTATGTGTATTACAGGGCAGTTCCCGAGTACTCATCACTATTGGTGCTTAAAACTGAACTGTACTATCGCAGGCACTAACTAACCGAGTCTGGCTGTTATTAAGAAGTGCTGGTAATCTCCCATTAAAACACTGGCCCCTATAATGGGATGTGCTGGTACTTTCCCTTTCAGATTAAACAAAGACTGCTCATTTATTTTTTTGCTGCATACACAGCGTCGACCACGTACACAGCAACATACGTTGCATAGGAGCGCAGGCCACAGATTCGGCCTGCTGCAGAACACTAAACAATGCAGTCCATGTACTCGGCACTGTGCGGTACTACAGACCACAGCCTGTGCACTCACAACTGTACAAAATGTAGGTCAGATATCTGGAGATGTACTGTGCGCATTATACAGCATATATGTAATAAACCAATTTAACTATTTATGGCGCAGCCAGTGTCTTTAGCAGTTCACAGAGTAAAGTTATGGTAACGAAGTCAAAGGCTCTTCCCTAAACCAGGATTTAAACTCCGAGGTTACCGATAACAGAATAGATGCTGCTACTATTATGTAAACCAATTCAAGTCCATATAAACACTCCAAACACATGAAGGGTATAACATAGAATTATTTTGTGCAAAAGAAAAACAATCCACAACTTTAGGGCTGTCCTAAGCGAAAGTAAAAGCAGGATCTATCACTATCAAGTCAGAAACACATAACAGGACAATTACTATTGCCCACACATCCGAAATGGAACAGGCAGATACAGAGATAAAAACATGGTAAGAAGGCAGTATCAACAAGCTAGGCGACGGGGAATTATTAAAAGATTAAACTTGCTTTCTTTTCCATTCTACCAAATATGAAATGATAAATTGGCAGAAAATGCTACAGAATCTAGTGGAGCTTAAGGGGCAAAACACAGCCTTTAGAAAGTATAGAGAACAGTAGAAAGTATATAGATCACCCACTATTTGACAAGATTATATATACACACACATTCAAAGACATTTTGTAACAATTAAGATTTGGCAATAATTGTACACAGAGGTATTCCTCATAACAGTGTAATCTGTGTAGCCTACACAGGTGTACCACAAAGCAATAGCAGAGTACTCAGAACTGAACAGTGTTATAAAGTAAGTTTGCAGACCATGCACTCTATGTACAGCAAGTCAGTGTAGATCACAAGCACTCTGCATCAATTTTCACCTTTCCCAGTTCCATGCGCGAAAGGTTCATCCATTCCAGGATTTTTCTTTGCAGACGTCTCATGATTTTACAATAGGGTCAATAGGAGTATAAACCCCAGAGTGCAAAGAAAATTACTTGAACAAGATCATGGGTCCTCACAAACATTTTCCCAGCGGCAGCAAAGTGTGGTCTGAGGTGTGCCTGAGGGCCGCAGTTATGCCAGCATGGCGGGAATGGGGATTTGTGAGGAGAGGGGTTTATGTGGGCACTATCACTAGCTAGGGAGATTCAAGTATAAGTAAGCATTTGCAATGCAATGGGTCTCGCATTTACTCGACTTAGACCTATTAGCGCTGTAAAGTCCTAACTGGACTTTTATTTCCATATAAAATGAAAATTAAAACAGTTTTACATAAGGAGCCGATATAAAGCACAACGCCATGAGCCTGAAGGAGCACACAAAATGAAACAGAAGTTCGCTCGCAGTCAAACGTATGGGCAAATTGTGCAGCAAGATCACACTGTGTAGGAAATAAAAAGAAAAAGTAGTCCAGAAACCATTCTGAAAACATGGAGCCTCGTATGTTTTCAGTAGTTGGCCTGTGCGGTCGAGGAGGGCTAAACACCGGAAAAGGCACGACGTATGCATGCCTTTCACAAATAAAATCAAGTGATTTTTTAAAGGCAAGCCCACAAACCAACAAAACCGATGGGCATGGTTAAAAGCCCACAGACAGATTACAGCAGGCTAGAGTGCTTTCGCCCTCGACCCTAAAGAGGAAATAACTTTATTATTGAATGGGAATGAAATAGAAATTCATACTGTGAAATTAGAAAACCTGGGATCAATCCTGGCTTTTCCACTTCACCACATTGTGCGATCCTAGACAACTGCCTAATAATTTCACTTTGCCGCCTTTTTGTTCATTATGACATATCAGAGTACCTTGAAATAAATTAGGTCAGGATATGTGGAGTGCAGTACCTTCTCTTGTGTTTGATTTAATAAGCTATAATGTCAGTGTATAATAACAATGCTTACCACCCACAAGGTTCTATGTGACAACTGACTTGCCGCTTACTTCACTTTTAGCATTGCTGTCAGGGTGGGCAGATGCATGAACGTTTCTAAGTTAATTTTATAAAACAAATCAGATTTAAAAATACTTCAGGATGCACAGACATAATCTGATATACTAAGTTGAAACGCACCTGAATGTTAATGAAGTATACTTTTTTAAACCTGAAGAGATTGTATCTTATTTTCCCACGTTTGCTGTAAAATGTCTTAATAAAATTAATGTGTTCCTAAAGTTAAGTGGTGCAGGACACCTTATCTGCTTCTTCTTCTACAGTTAGTTTAAATAAACGTTTGCCATTTATTTAACATCTATCTGGATGTTTCTGCTCAATCAAGTAAACAGCAGACTAGTGCAGTCTTTCTGTTGGAGGCTATATGTGAAAGGTCAGGTGGGCCGCATGCAGCCCCCAAGCTGTACTTTGAGTATCACTAAATTAGATAATACACACGTAACTAGAAAACTTGAGAGTTTTGTGTTTTATAGATAAGCCTGTGCACTTAGCAATGAAAGTAATAAAGCACAGTCCATCTGCGGCACTGCCCACTGCATTAATGTGCATCCCTCCAACCAACCACCACTACCGACCACTAGCTCAATACCTGGAAACAACTCAGTGACGCAGGCACAACCACCCTTATGAGCTCCATCCACACCAGAGCACCCACCAACCCCTGCCACCACCGACTCTTCAACCTCGGAAGGAACGAGAACAGCCACCAACTCACTGCGATCATCAACGCCTCACTGGCCACAGCCACCTTTCCTGACACCTGGAAACACAGAGGTCAGGCCCCTTCTCAAGAAACCCTCAGCTGACCCCAACACACTGCAAAACTACTGACCCTTCTTGTTGCTTCCTTTCTCCACCAAAGTCTTGGAAAAGGCCACCAACCTCCAACTCACTGAACACCTGGAGAGAAACAACCTACTAGACCCATCTCAATCAGGTTTCTGAAGCTGCCTCAGACGACATCCGAGCCAGACTAGAGAACTGAGAATTAACCACCCTCATCCTGCTAAACCTATTAGCCGTCTTCAACACTGTATTCCTCCACACACTAACCCAACGCCTACGCCACAAAGGAATCACCGACTATGCACTCAATTGGATGGCATCCTTCTTCACATGAGGCACCCAGAAAGTCTTCCTCCTCCCCCTTCACATCGCAAGCCAAGCATAACATCTGCGGCGTTTCCCAGGGCTCATCCCTCAGCCCCACACTCTTCAACATCTACATGATTCCACACACAGATATAGTAAGATCGCACAACATCATCTCCTAAGCCGACGACACTCAGCTCGTCGTATCACTCTCCGCTGACCTCAACACTACCAAGACAAATTTCCACAGCTGCATGAAGAACTTTACCGCATGTATTAAGGACAACTGCTTAAAGCTGAACACAGACAAGATGGAAGTACTCATCTTCGGCAAAAACACCACCCTCTGGAACGTCTTCTGGTGGCCGTCAGAACTCAGCCCTACTCCCATGCCAAAAGACCACGACTGCAACCTCAGCATCATCCTAGACAGCAAGCTCTTCATGAGACGTCAAGTCAACTCTGTTGCCTCAGCCTGCTTCCACACCCTACGCATACTCCAGAAAATTTTCAGGCAGCTCCCAATCAACATAAGAAACACAGACACTCATGCCCTCATTACCAGCCGTCATGACTACAGCAACGCACTTTATGCGGGCACCACCACCAAACTCCTGCAAAGACTCCAATCAATACAAAACTCAACCGCCAGACTGATAATCGACCTGCCCAAGACAGCCCCCATCTCCCAGCACCTGAAAGACCTCCACTGGCTCCCGGTCCAGAAGAGATGCCACTTCAAGCTCCTCTCCCATACCTACAAAGCCTTCCACAACCAGCGACCTGCCTACCTGAACCAACATCAGAATTTTCACCACCCCCGCAAGAACCTCTGTTCCACACACCTGACCCTCGCACGGATCCCCTGCTGCAGCACGGAGATTGTTCCTTCTACAACGCCCTCCACATTCCTCTATGCTGACCTATTTCAGTAAAGGGCTCAAGACCTGGCTTTTCGAGTGAAGAGCTGCTCCTAGCGCCTGGATTTCCCCACAGGTGACAAGCAACGCTTTACAAATACCTAACTGATTGATTGAAAGTGCTATATATCGAATAATAGAGCACTGGGATGTTGAGAGCACCATTTAAGACAACAGAGTGGCTCAGGACCGAGAACGGCGTCAGCTGGTATAAACCTTCTTCTCCGACATGTCACTGCTTGTCTGTTTCTGCCACCCTTTTACCTTGGAACATCCTGTCCCCAGTGGATAGAAAGTTCTAATAGCCATCCTACCTTGGGCAATGCCAGCTGTTAAGGGTGTTATCCTTCGTTGTAGGCTCGATAACATGTTATGGGCTTTAAACAACTGGTATACCCCTCGGTAGCGAGCTAGGTACGAGTACCATAGTGTTACCAGTTAAATGCACTTTTTAAGAGTGCAATTCACATAAAAAAGACTCGCGCAGAGTGAGGTCAACGTGTCCATTGATGTATCACAGACCACATCTACACTCAACGCTTGCAATACTCAAATCTACAAACAATGTTTTACAGGGTGCGAACACAGCCCTGAAGTGAACACATCACTACAGTGTCAGTGCTTTAACAGCAGGACTCCGTCAACAGCTGCCGACTCTGACAACAGCGAGAAGATAAAATAATGCGATCACTTAGCTGAGTGGGGGAAAGATCAGACGTTTCATCTCAACGATCCTTCCCCTCAACCTTCTCCGTTGGGCAGTACCAGCTATCCCCCACTTCCTTCCACAACATAACCCACCCACCATGACCGTGCCATTTCTCCCATCCCCGTACTGACCGTGCCCCCATCTTTGATGATAATTTTCTTCGCCAGCATGACGCTGCGGTTGCCACGCTTCTTCTTCTTGCCCTGGGTCATTGTACCATCCTCCGCCCCACCCCCCACGCCGCCACCCGCAGTTCATTCACTCGTCGCCGCCATCTTGAACCCGGAGTCCCAGGCGCAGACGTCAACTCGCAGCGTCCTCAAACTTGCTGCTGTTGTGCCACGTGACCCGGGCGAGGAAGTGACGCGGTCTGTATTCTGACGGCCGGGTCCTGAAGCGAAAGCCGATGTGTGCTTTGGGGCCGGTCTTTCCTGGCTTTGCTCTGTGGTTTCCTCTTGACTGGAACGAATACGTCCCAGAAATAGACGCGACAGACACAAAAGCAGTTTGTGCCCCCCTCGGCTTCAGGCCTACTGACTGAAAGCTCACCTGGGAACTTTTGTACTGCATTCTCACCACCCTGAGATTTGCCCACGCAAAACGGTGGACTTGCACAGTAGATGGGAGTGTCTTCTTCTAAAGTGGATAGTTTAGCTTACTCGAACTTTACGCTCCGCAAACTAATGAACTTGTCGCATCATTCTTTGTAGTGTAGCATTTGTATAGCACGTACTCCCCTCTATTCGTGTAGTTCATTTCTAATCATAGCGCAACTGAATGAAAAACACATTTGACTATTACATCCAACTAGGCTGACCACTCGTCTGTAATTTTTACAGACTGCCCGTAATCCGTTGCCCGTGATGAAAGGCTTAACAGACAGCATTTGTCCATGATTTTAGCCTTTCACCTAAAGGACGAAATGTAATTAGGACAGATCAGTTTCCCCAGCTGGATTGAAAGGCAGGGAGTCTCTGTGCTCTGAGGCTGGGAGGGGCAGACAGATAGGAAAAGGCCTTCTTGCCCTTCTTGCCAGGGTGCCTCCTTCCCTAAAGAAATGCAAATGTGCCAGATGGTAAGTCTGCAAATGCAAAGGGGCTTGGAAACCTGCATTGACTTTAATCAAAGGAGTCACTTGAGCTTTCTGATTGCAAAGTCATTTTCTATTTAGAGAGCTACTGTAAAGGTGTTCCAAGGTCAGCTGTGGAGTGTGTGGTTTTATTGGACTGTTATACATTTTTTTTACTACTAGGTATAAACTGTATATTATTCAAATATGTATAAAAGAATGACTTTTTAAATGTAACCAAAATCTATTTGCACATTTTGTAGCAGCCTATATTATGATGTGTGTATTGTTGAAAATAAGGACTTACCCATTCAGAGTTCTTTCAGGGACCTCGGTACCTCATAATACTAACAAACATTGGCAAAGCCAATAGGTCTTGTCTACGTTAGAGTTATTGTCTTTGCAAATGTGTTTTAGTCATGTTGTACCCCAGAGTGGCTGCTGTTCAGCAAGGCTAAAATTTAGTGGCATAGTGTTGTAGAGTGGAGAAGAGTGCCATGGGAGCAGTGACGTAGAGCACAGTAGTACAGAGTAGAGTGCAGTGGGGTACAGTGCAGTTGTTTAGAGTGCAGTGGCATGGAGTGGTGTGGGGGCAGAACAGAGTGGCATAGAGTACAGTGGAGTAGAGTGGCATACAATAGAGTGGCAGAGAGTGCAGTAGTGTAGAGTGGTGCAGTGGCATAGGGCAGACTCGTGTGATATAGAGTACAGTGGTATAGAGTGGTGCAGAGTAGTGTAGAGTAGAGTGGTGCAGTGTAGCAAATAGTGCTGTAGAGTGCAGTGGCATATAGTGGAGTGATGCAGAGTAGAGTGGCATAGAGTGCAGTGGCATAGAGTGCAGTTGCATAGAGTGCAGTAGTACAGAGTAGAGTGGTGTAGAGTACAGTGGCGGAGAGAGTGCAATGTTGCAGACGAGTGTCAGTGCAGTGGTGAAGAGTGGCACGGAGAGCAGTGGGGTAGAGTACTGTGGTGCAGAGTAGAGGGCTGTGGCGTACCGTGTAGTTTAGAGTGCATTGGCTTAAAGTGCCACGCATGGAATGGCATGGGGCAGAGTAGAGTGGCATACAATAGAGTGGCAGAGAGTGCAGTAGTGTAGAGTGGTGAAGTGGCATGGACGGCAGAGTAGACTCAAGTGGCATAGAGTGAAGTGGTGCAGAGTGGAGTATAGTGCTGTAAAGGGCAGTGGTGTAGAGTGCAGTTATGCAGAGTAGAGTGTATAGAGTGTGGTGGAATAGAGTATATTGGTGCAGAATGCAGTAGTACAGAGTAGAGTGGTGTAGTGCATAGTGGTGGCCATTGCAGTGTTGTAGAGTATCAGAGTGCAGTGGCGTATAGTGAAGTTGTTTAGAGTGCATTGACACAGAGTGCATTGAAGTAGAGTGCAGTGGTTTAGCGTGCAGTGGGGCAGAGTGGTGTAGAGTGCAGTGACGCAGAATAGATTGTTTCAGAGTAGAGTGCAGTGGCATAGAGTGGAGAGGTGTAGCTTAGAGTGCAACGGCATAGACTGCAGTGGCGCAGAGTACAGTGGTGTAAAATAGATTGTTTCACAGTAGAGTGAAGTGGCGTAGATTGGAGATTTGCAGAGTAGAGTGGAGTTGCATAGAGTGTAATGGCATAGAGTAAAGTGGTGTAGAGTGCCATACAGTGTATTGATGTAGAGTGCAGGGGCATAGAGTTGAGTGTTACAGAGTAAGTTGCACTATCATAGAGTGTATTAGCATAGAGTGCAATGGCGTACAGTGCAGTGTTGCAGAGTGGTATAGAGTCGAGTTGTGTGGTCTAGATTGTTGTTGCTTAGGCTGAAGTGGTATAGCGTGCAGAGGCGCAGAGGTGTAAAGAGGTATAAAGTGTGTTGGCATGTAGTAGATTGGTACAGAGTAGGTTAGATAGGTGTACTGTGAAGTAGCTTATAATTCAGTGTCATAGAGTGGAGTGGTTCAGAATGGAGAAGAGTGCAGTGGCCCACAGTGCAGTGGCACGGAGTGGTGTAAAGTCGAGTGATGTAGAGTAGTGTTCAGTGGTGTGGAGTGGTGCAGAGCAGAGTGGAGTGGAGTATGCATGGCGTGGTAACATTGCCATTACAGACAACACGTTTTTGATTGAAATGACCTTTACATTGCACAGACATATAGTTTTTCAATTAAAACTATACAGTGCACAGACGATGATGTATGGAAATTGCATCACCTAATGCAATGATTTATTTTAATCATATAAAGGGATTTGTTTCCAGCACAGTTCAGAATTAACAAAAATGTGCTTCATTTGTACTCCTAATTCTGATATATTTTGAAGTTTATTTAAATGTTGTCATGTGTTAGAAAAAACTCTTTCCTAACCCCAGTATCCAGCAAGATTGTCGCATAAATCCTCACACTTTGAAATCAGAGATAGAAAAGTAAACACTAAGGGGGTCATTAGGACCCCGGCGGTCGGAGCTAATGTGATGGTGGTACCGACAACAGGCTGGCGGTACTTAGCGCCACATTATGACATTGGCGGGTTGGCTGAAGCCAATCCGCCAATGTACCACTCTGACCGCCATGGCGGTAGCAGCCTCCAGGCTGGAGATAACAATCTCCAGTCCAGCAGCCCCCATTGTGCTGCTGGCGGTATCATGACCCTGCCTACCGCCATGGTTTCCGTGGCGTCCATAACGCCACGAAAACCATGGCGGTAGGCCCTTTCAGTGACAGGGAATTCGTTCCCTGTCACTGATAGGAGGCCCCCTCCACCCCCAAACCTCCCCAGACACCCCCTAGCCCCCCTACATCCACGCTCCCCCATACACACACACACACTCATCCACACATACATACACACATGCCTACACGCATGCATTCATTCATTCACACTCACCCGCACACACATCCATACTTATACGCCGACATGCATTCACATTACCATTCATACACGCACTCGCACACCTTCATACACACACTCAAACACAACTAAACACACACTCGCATTCACGCACACACTCATACATCCATGCACACAACCCCCCCCCCACACACACAACACCCCCACCGCACTCCCCTGTCGGATGTCTGACTTTCCTTGAGTGAGAAGGTCTTCCGGCAGGGAACGGGGCGCTGCTACCGCCAGCAGCGCCCGCCAGCAGAACACTGCCTGGCCAGATTATTTGTCATAATATGGCTGGCGGCGGTCTACTGGTGTGGCGCTGCTGGTGGTAGCAGCGCCACCTTACTACCATCCGCCATTATGGCCACAACCAGAATTCCGCCCTTCTTGTGGCGGAAATCCAGCTGTGGTCATAATTCGCGAAAGGATGTTAGCCGCGGCGACGGTCTTTTGGCGGCCGTCACCGCGGCGGTAGGCAGTTTTTACTGCCATTGTCATAATGGGGGCCTAAGTTCCCACTGAAGACAGAGCCTGACATTTGACCTTGTTTTTGAATGCACAGCAAATGTGATGAGATAAGAACAAGATTTACAGGCCTGTTTACAGAAAGGGAAGCACTCAAAAGGATACTGTAAATAAGGTTTGGGCAAGAGAAGGGATGAACTCAAGCTGCATAGCCTAAAACAAGTAAAGCCAGCAAATTGAAAGCAACGAAATGTGAGTTACAAACCACAAAGCCAGTGGAATGCATTCCCTAGGAAGCTCTATGAATGTACTTAAAGTGACAGCTGTGGGATACTTTGTGGGTAAAGTACAGTATGTTAGTCCAGTCCGTATCTTGCAGAGGTTTGGCCACATCAATCACCCAGGTAGTATAACGAGAAGACCTGAAGTGGTCTCAATGTTGCAGGAAAGGTCTGTACACCCATTCTATCAGTTTGCCACCAGTTCCTATGGTGTAGAGCTTCTGGCACACCTCAAGTAAGGTTAGTGCTAGGTGGTAGACATTAAATAGGGCATTTAATGATTGTTTAAGGTGGTTGTAAGTAAGGAGTTGGCAGGGGTGAAGATGGTAGTCTGCCACAAGGGTTTGGAAGTTTAGTAGCTCGCTGTCCAGAAACAAATCCCCCAATTTTAAGACACCTGCAGCATGCCACTGATGGAGTTGCTCTGAGCACAGTCCTCCTGTGCGAGTTGGAAGGCTTTGCAAAGGTAGTGCAGGAGCACAGGGCTTTTTTGTGTCAGTGAGTTTACAGGTTCTAGCAAGGCAAGAGAAAGCTGTCCATGATCCGTAGAATGGTCAGTAGGAAACAATGAGCAGTGCAGTAAGCCCTCCTTAAAAGTCTTTACGGATAAACCCCATCTCATGCAGGGGGGCGGGCAGAAAGACAGTGAGCCATCCACTGGACCTGTGCAGCTGAATAATAGCGTTCCAAGCCCAAAAGGCTTAATCCACCCGCAGTCATGGGTAGCTTTAGAGTGGAAAGAGCTACCCAACGGATCCCCAGCGACCAAATCAGATGTTTGGCATGTCTGAAGAAGGAAAGAAGGATGAGCAGGGGAAGGTTTGCAAAATAATACTATCATCGGGATAGCACACCATCATCACTAGTGCCACGTAGCCCACTACAGAACGCAGAAGAGAAGACCAAAAAGCAAACTGGCCTGGGAGGGACCATGATGTTCTGCCGAGATTTCCATCCTGCAAATCAGTTGGAGAATGGTAGATATTAATCACTAGGTATCGAAAGGTAACTGATTCAAAGTTCAATCTGAGGTCTAATTGTATAGTCAGGGGGAAAGAGTGTCATATAATAAAGAAACACTAATTACATTTGAACATTTTTACATTTTGTTTGTGCAATTTAAATCCCAAATATTTTGAAGATTCTATGTGTTCTTAACACTTAGGGATTACCCAGATCACTAGTTTGGCTTTTGCTCAGTTTCAAAACCATTTTAAGACATGGACAAAGTGGGCAATTGCCTTGCACAACCTTGCAATGGGTCTGGCCCCTGCTCACACTTCACAAGCACAAACAGCGGACCATTGCACCAGAAGAGTTTGCCAAGGTGGGTGGGTGCTGCTTGTTCAACCACTTGACAGTGCCTCTTCTGTTTCTCTCCTATCTGTAGAGACAACTCCCCAGGTACCCAATACCTTTCGATAGTCTTGGTGGACCCATCTTGTCTGATTTTAGGAATTGTCCAACCTTGTTCTTCTCTTCCTTATTTATCTGGTTCTTAGCAACAACCTCCCATTTGATCTCAATTTCATCCTCCTCTTTTATTATCTTTAACTGGTAGACCAAGCTCCCAGTTCTGAGATAAATGTAGAGTCCCAGACATACACTCTAGTGCTGTGAGACTACAGACAAGTTGTAGGTACCTCACTTCCTGGGATTAGGTGCAAGACTGTCACCCACACCATCTGCCCTGCCTCATTACTTTTGTTTTGGTTGGAAGTCCATTGGCGGCTGGGGTGAGCCAGATGTTTTTGTTCAATTTGTTTAAACTAGCATAAGGTTTATTACCTTAATGTTTCCCAAACTGTTTGCCAGGGGTTTTAAACTTTTCAGAAACATAATCAAAATGTTGCTGTTCCTTTCTCTTCAAGAAAGATTGGGTAGATTTGGGTAGGGGTGATGGCCTTGACACAGTGCTGAAGGGCATTAATTTACTACCGAACAAGGAGGTAATGTGACACCTGAACGTAGCAGACCAGGAGGCAATCACAAAAAGACCACAGTGAATAAACAGTGCTATGTTAAAAAAGAGTAACTAAATGCACTGATAACATAGTGAGGCATGGCTTCTCGGGTGTGTCTGTAAAGCTGACATTTGTTCTTGAATTTTTGTCCTGAATTTTGACCTTTGGACCAGAATTTTTGTCCTGAATTTTGACCCTTTGTCCTGAATTTTGTACAGTCCTCTCCAGAATTTGCCTCATGGCCAGGTGGTCACCCTACATCGAAATATACTGTTAGGTTATGTTGCTGATGAGAACTATGTGGCGTAGGAAACTAGGGCCATATGTACGAACACATTTTCCCATAGACACAGAATGGGCAAAACTGTTTGGTATATCTGGCCCCTAGTCCTTTGCTATGAATTTGACCAAAATTCAAAAACCGGTCTAAACTCCAGGAGATCAGACTAAGGTGTGCTAACTGAAGATTCAACTTTCCCAGAGAATAGTGCTGGGCATTTGTTCACGTTTTAAGGTTCTGCAAAGGCCCAGACCTGATTCTTAGGTAGAACTTTATATGACATTGTTTATATTCGTTTTTAGCATACCTTACTGTCTTTGTTTACTTTAGTTACCAATAATGGTTGAATAGGACAGCTGTACAACATATTTTAAAGTGTATTCAGCTAACATTTGCTGTTTAAAAGATGTATGGCAAAAGGCAAAACATACCTGCTTAGTGTGATTTTTCTAATTTTTGTTCCAGCGGGGACATTAAAATACCGGTTATACCAGTATAAAACCAGCCAGGTGGCAAGCCTACTTCCACTACACCTGCCTACTCACTGGCTATGGAGATTTAGGCGCTCAGTTGTCAAGGTACTCAACGTAGCCCACAGGGCTGTCTATGGTAAGTTTTCATCCTTTGCCACACAAAACTGAAGAAAACTAAAATCTCCACTTTAGACTGGTACTTTGGTTGTTTGCTCCATCAAGAAGAAACATATGCATGGAACATCCTTTGTGCTGGCATCAAACCTTTGGAATGCTCTCCTAGCAAGGGCAAGAAATGTCGAGAGCACCTGGACTTTAGGAAGCCAACAAAAACCTAGTTCTTTCTTACTAGATGTTGAAGGGTCCCGCCTACCACTAGAAGAACTATTATCCAGAAAGGCTTGGACGCTACAGAACTGTGGATCATAACCTCTTTAGATAAGAAACCAAGTGCCCCTTAAGGAGGAGAGGCACAATTACTTTTCAAAATCTCACTCAAACCCATACTCGGAATCTACAAGCATCATTGTCATCTCTGAGAAGACTACATGGCCCTTCTACTGTGATGTTTCTGATTCTTCCAAGGTAGTGTCATTTCAAATTCTAGGTACTTTATACAGATCTAGTTTCACAGTGGCACCAGAAGAATAACTCCTCAGCAAAACAGTACCTTCAGGCTCACAGAGACAGACCTATGCACATAAACATCCCAAACACAAGGGACTTCAAAAACTGGATTACCTGGCCACGATCATCTGCAAACCCAAGGATATGACACCAGAATAAAGCTTGGTATCAAATCCCAGTGTCAATGCATGTTGGTTCTCTTTCCTGGTGGATCAGTGTCGGAAATAGGGTTATAAATTTGTCAGAGGGGCACCCCCACCAACTCACTGAGCCCGCTCTAGTTAGGTCAAACAACAGTTCTGATATCATCTCTGCTCAACTGCTGGAAACTAGGACACAGGCAGCAGGCTATCCCCAGTGAAGCATGTGCTAAGGTCAAGGAGTACCAATAATTTCAGAGTAAAAAAACGAATACAATAAGATGCTGAAACTAATTTAGAAAGACAGGGAAACAAATAATGAGAAAATAGACACTAATATCATTAAAGCAGGTTAAGGGGAACTAGAAATGTGATTTTGAAAGTTCAAAGCAAAAAGCACCCCGAAAAAGTCAAGCACCCGCACCTGTACTGGACACGACCTTTGCACAATTTCAAGCTGACAGTGATGAAGCTGACCCAAGCACGTTGTCCCTGGCAAAGTTTGTAGCTTCAGACTTAGACCCTCATTATGACTTTGACAGTCTTTACTGAAGGCTGCAGTGGTGACGGCTGCCAAAAGACCGCCACGGAGGCGGCAATCAGCCCACCATATCACAAACACAAAACTGCCAGAAAGCAGCCAAAATTACAATCCAGACAGAGCTAACGAAGGCAGGAGAGAGTCGTTCCCACCACCCTCCCCGCCACACCTACAACAAACCGCCCTCCAAATTATGACCCATGAATCACCACAGTGGTCACTCATAGGTGGTTACTCATTGGCAGTGCAGACCGCTGCAGTCAATTTTGCCACTCCACACCAACAAAAGCCAACATTGGCCAGATTGAAAAACCCACAGCTGACACACATACACACATCATACACATCCACCAACAGAAATATAAAACACACCCACACACAACCCACAATTCTTGGCAAACTCGAAAATTCTGCTACACGTTGCCAGCCCACACAACTCCAGAACTGCACACACAAACTACAGTAACCTATACACCCTTCACGCATCACACACCACACATCATACCTCTACCCCAAACACACACAACATTGCACTCAATCACTACTTCACAGCATCCCACATACTCACACAACCTGCACCCCCACCAAACATTCCACACTCCGCACAATACACAATTGGCATCTCCCCACAAAAGAACCCCGTTTCACTTGTGAGGAGTTCAACATTCCACACTCCGCACAACACACACAATTGGCATCTCCCCACAAAAGAACCCCTGTTTCACTTATGAGGAGTTGCGGGTCATGGTAGACGAAATTGTTAGGGTAGAACCGCAGCTGTTCGGTGCACAGATCCAGCAGATATCCATTGCCAGGAAGATGGAGCTATGGCGGAGAATCGTGGATAAGGTGAACTCCGTGGGAACCTATCTACACACACAGGATGACATTAGAAAAAGGTGGAATGACCTACAGGGGAAGGTGCGTGTAATGGCATCCAGGTACCACATTGCCGTCATGAAGACTGGTGTTGGACCCCCACCTCCTCACACACAGTTGACAACATGGGTGGAGAATGTCTTGGCTATCCTGCATCCCAAGGGCCTCACTGGAATCACTGGAAGACTAGACGCTCGTAAGTCACCATTACTTCTCCACCACCACGTACACCTGCATGGCACGTCTCCTCGTCACCCTATCTCCCTTCAACCCACTCCATCCCAAACTGAGAACCACCCTCAACAATTTTCCCCTGCATGCCCTACCCACTTCAAGCACACCTCTCCAAGGTCATCATTCACACCCACGAGTAATGCAGGTCAGCATTAAGCACTACCAATCCCACAATGCATCACCGTACACAAACCAAAGGTGGAAAAACCACACCCATCCCATATGGTAACCCATAAATACTGAATATATATCTGAGAATGAAATAAACAAATATCATACATGTCCACAGGTACCTGTGCCAATGTCAGCCGGCAGCATGTGCCAAGTCAACCCAGTCCTCCACCTGAAGAAGGTCCCAGTGATGACAGCAACTCTGGATGTCTCGATCTGGAAGATCTCTCCGGCCCATCAGGTACCACTGGTCAGTCAGAAACCACAGGCAATACCCAGTCCAGCCCAGAGCATGCCACATCAGACTTCACTACCACAGCAGCCACCCAACGTCCCCAAAACTTGGTCCCCAGGACACGTCAATCAACAGTGTCCCCACCTGTACAGGGACCCAAGTCAGCACCTCACAAGCAAGACGAAGAAGGTCCTGGTGTCAGTGGCAATGGGCACACAGTTCAGGGGACACAGGCACAGGTAGCCAGGGCCAGTGGGAGGATATCTGTGCGCCAAGGGGTGGGCCAACCTAGGGAACCGACGGCTCCCAGGACAGGATGGACCAGGTACTTACCATCTTGCAGGAGAACTAGAGGCTGCAGTGGAAACACCATTGGAAGGTCATGCAGCAGTTGTAGGCCTTCAATGCCACCATGGCCTCCATTGCAGGGCTGCTCAGTGATATGGCAACCATCATGTCTGAGTACACAACACACCAGCGGGCCCCTTCCCCTAGCCAGTGTACTGATCAGCCCTCCACATCGCCTACAGCTAGTGCAG
Organism: Pleurodeles waltl; assembly: GCF_031143425.1. Lineage (NCBI taxonomy): Eukaryota > Metazoa > Chordata > Amphibia > Caudata > Salamandridae > Pleurodeles > Pleurodeles waltl. Next base: position 608,001,688 of record NC_090443.1, on the reverse strand, counting down.
GAGGACCTGCCACAGGACTCACAGACCACCAGCACCCCTCCCTCTGCAGCAGGAGAACCACCCCGCAAACATTCTTTGCGACCCAGACATCCACCAGAGACTGTATCCAAGACCCAAACTACTGCCAGGAAGTGAGCCTTTCCTACATGTCTACCTTGTGTGCCACTGAGACACCTTGTTTACTTTGGACTGCCATTGCTCCTTTTCCTATGGCCCCATGGATACTGGACCTGTGCTACAAACTAACTGGGTTACTACACTGAGGATGTCCACTATCACCCCACTCTATTGCACTATCCCTTCCTTTCTGTCATTTCAATAAACAACACTTATACACAACTGAATGATTTGCGCTATTTCATCAACATGCAAAGACTTGACCTTTTTTTTCCTGTGCATATGTAATGTAAATTGTGAATCCATCCAAAGTCAGCTTGGGGTACACAATACCAGTGTGAGAGCATGCCACACGTCACAATCCACCAAACTGTGTGAAAGCAGTCTGTAGGCATTACATGGGTTCACAGTAGTTACCACACCAACATCTGTAAAAAGGGAAACCATTAGTGACATTCAAATGAGAAGTTAAAGGAAGTAAAGCAACATGAGCCCCTGTAACATAACAGCCTACATTCGTCTGCTCACATCAACTTAAAAGTTTGCACTGCAATTAACTCCAAACACTAGAAGTGAATTAAAACAACTTCTGTAAGGGCCTCAGACAAGATACCACAGTTTTAGCTATGCCATATTGTCAGTATGCCAATCCCACCTCTGGACCACCTAGTCCAGGCCAAACTGTGAGGGACAATGAAGTCGCCGAGCGGTTGTGTAAGCACATTGTAACTCACACAACATTCCCAGCAACAAATGCTAAGTACTATATGGAATGAGGCCACAGTTTGATGTGACCATGTATTTGAAACTGCAAAACAGCTGATACATTGCATAGGCAGAGTAAGCTTTTTCACAATCATCATACCACTGGCACGACTGGCCACTGATGGAACAGTGTCAGGTTATAGAATGTACACATTTGTGTGTGGTACATCATAGCTGCCACACAGCTCTTTATTGAAATGGTGGTGTAAACAGAAGGACAGTATTTCCTGAGTGTCATTGGAAGTAATGGTACATCTGATGTGTCCTGTTGTCCACATCCTTTACCTCCTCATCTTCTTTACTGTCTTGAGTGTCCTCTGTTGACACAGGTACAGTGTCCCCCCCTCCTCCAGTAGGAATGGCACATGCCATCTGAGGGCTAAATTGTGAAGCATGCAGCAGACCACCACTATCTGGCAGACCTTTCTAGGGGAGTAGAGTAGGGATCCACCAATAATATGGAGGCACCGGAACCTGGCTTGAAGTAGCCCAAATATTATTTTGGTGATTCTTCTTGTCCGTCCATGTCCCTCCTTGTATCAATTATCTGCCCCTGTCCTTGGATTTCTCACTGGTGTCAAAAGCCAGGATAGGTCTGGGTAGCCGGAGTCACCTGCAAGTAGTAAGAAACATACATTACATGTGTGCAGTAGCACAGAGGACAACTCTAGGGGCCAGATGTAGCAAACATTTGTGAGTCGTAAATTGCCCGATTCGCTATTTGCAACCTCGCAAAATCTGAAATGGGATGCAGAAATCCCATTTCCAAAGTGCAAATAGCGATGCAAGCCATTAAAGACTCGCAAAATTTGCGACCTGATTTTGCAAATAGGAAGTCGCAAATTACGAGTCGCAAACCAAATGCAAAAGCCAGTCGCAAATTGCGACTAGTCGCAAAAAGCCAATTTTGCACATCCAGATTACCACTGATTCAGAGCAGGTGGTAACCAGAACCAAAGTATAAAAAGAGACACAGAAGGCATCTGGGTTACTCAAAATGGCTGAACTGTATGTGATAGCATGGAGGAGGAGAGTCCACGCCGCCCAGCAGAGGAGGAGGAGGAGGCAGAGACAGGAGAGGATACACCGAACCAGGCAGACACTGTTTCAACAAACTGAGGAGGAGATTTATGACAAATATAGACTGAGCAGTGCAGCAATTTTAGAATTAACTGAACTACTTAATCCTCAGCTTGAACGACAGGACAATGTGCGGCAGCGCCATCCCTTCACATGTACAAGTGCTATGCTCACTGCACCTCTTGGCCTCGGGTAGCTATCAGGGGGTGATTGCCGTAGCAGGTGGGGTATCCCAGAGTTCACTCTCACGATTCTTCAGATCATTCCTAGATGCCATACTCACACACATGTCCAGATATATATACCTACCCAGGAATGAGGCAGAAATTAACAGCACCAAGTTGGAGTTCTACCAAATTGCCAACTTCCCACATGTAATAGGGTGTGTGGACGGGACACATATACAAATCTGCCCTCCTGAAAATCTGGAATATGTGTTCCGCAATAGGAAATGTACCCACTCACTACACATCCAGGTGGTGTGTGATGCACATAATGTCATTACTGACATTGTAGCTAAATTTCCAGGGAGTACACATGACTCATACATATTCAGGCACAGTGGGATACACCAATGCCTAGAACGTGGGGAGTTTGGAGATGGATATCTATTAGGTATTGCTGAATACACCCTGAAGCCTTACATACAGGTCACTGTGGAAACCATTCATGCCCTGCTAAAATTGCTTATTTTTGTCAAACAGGTGACAGTGCATATGCTCTAAGACCATGGATACTTACCCCGTACCTAACACCTGGCAATGAGAACGAGAGGCGATATAACAGTGCCCATCGGCGGACCAGAACTGTCATTGAGAGGACATTTGGCTTGTTAATGGCAAGATTCAGGTGCCTCCACAAAAGTGGAGGTCGACTCCAGTATGCCCCAGAAACAGCATTCAAGATTGTCGCCGCCTGTGCAATCCTACACAACATTGCCACCAGACGTGGCCTACATCTCACCCCTGAAGACACAGACATGGAGGATGAGGAGCAAGAGCTACCACACCGACAGCCTGGGGATAGAAGCATCGCAAATCAAGGCAGACAGAGACGGAACCACATTGCAACCCAATACTTTGGCAGGTACGTGGCAATTGTCACCACACTAACTGATGTCAGACACACATAGCCCAGTTGTGTAGTGAAACAAACAAAACCTTTTTATTACTAAACTATATGGGAAAAGAAAAGTGCTGTCTGTCACAGTCTGTAATTGTCCAAATGTAATGAAGACACATTACAAGTCATGTGCCTCATGAACAGTGCTGCATGGTGGCTCACACCCTCCTCCTTGAGCGGCCAGCATGGCTCATCCCTGGTGGGTCCCCTGACCCCTGCCGTGCACTACCACCCCATAGCACACGGGACTCACTGGCAGACACGCTACTGATGGTTGACCCCTCCTCGCTGTCCTGAGGGGTCTACCCTGTGCCCCCTGCAGCCTGCCTACTTTCCATCAGATCCTCAGCATGGCTGATGTGGCTAAGTCCTTGTGCCACATCGCCAGCAAAGTGCCCAAGTTCCACCTGTAGGCTGACTGTCCGTCTAGAGAGGCCCATTGTATTGGTTGCAAGATGCCCAATGGATGCAGCCAGGCGGTTAAAACGTGCCGCTGTGTGGCGCTTCCTGCGCTTTTCATGTTGTCGGTCTGCCACTAGTTCAGTCACCAGATGGCGGATGGCCTGTGTCAGATCCCCCAAATGTTCATTCATCCTGGTGAACTGACTGTTCACATCTGCCAGCCCATTGGTTATGCTGCTCTGCATCCTGTTGAGGGTTCTTGTGATTGTCCTTAATTGTCTATTTTGCAGACGCTGACCATGGATGAGGGATGCCTCCAAGCCCGCAAAGCCTGCTTCCCCTACCTCCTCCTGGGGTACCGACTGAACTCTGCACCGGCATCTGCGCATTCGTCCTGCTGCTGGCTCTGATTGCCTCTCTGTGGGGCTGGGCCCTGGGGTTGTGTTAGCTGCCCCCATGTCCTGTGCATGTTCCTCAATGGACCCTGGTGGTGTCCTGCTGGGCCCAGCAATTTCAGCAGCAGCCTCCTGCAGTGTCTCTGGCCCATGCTCTCCTCCCTGCCTGGTGTCACTGCTGGGGGTGTCTTGTGGGAGACCTGTGGGACATAGGGGATACACTGTCAGTCTCTCACATCTGTTTTATGCCTCATAATAAACATTTGCCTATATTCTGACTACTGTACTACATTTCCCATAATGCACTATTCTAAAGGTTGCTAGACTGGAATGGAGCTAGTCTGGTGGTGCCTGCTGCTGTGTACTGGGAGAGTGTGTATACTGCATTTGTGGGTGTCAAAGCATATCTCATGGTACTCACTTTTGGATGTCCCTGGCGCTGAACTGTCCACTTCTCCCATGCCAATGACGGCCTCTGGCTCCAGGGTCTGCTTAACCATGCTTTCCATGGCTGTGGGTGGTGGGACGGTGGATGGGCCTCCTCCGGTGCCCCTCATCTCTCTCAGGCAATCTGCAACCCTCTCCTTCGTCCTGGAGCGCAGGTCATACCACCGTTTCCTAATTTCCGCAAGGGTGCGGTGGCTCACCCATATGGCATTTATCTTTTCCTGGATCTGCTGGCATATCATTTTCTTTTGAGTGTCTTGGACACTCATGGCTGCCTTCCCAAATAGTTCATCGTGGTGCAGGCAGCATTCGTCAGTCAGCACCTCCAGCTCTTTATCAGAAAACTTCACCTTCCTTCTCCTGCCAGCACTGCCTGTCTCCTCCATTGTTGCAGCAGCTCCCCTCTCCTGGGTGTGGCACAGCAGTTTGGAAAGGGTGTGGTGCTCCCGCCTCCCAGGTGTATTTGATGACTTCCTGGTTCTGATGTCATCACCAGGAGCCAGGAAGTGGGTTTCCAAACTGTTGTGCAGCACCTGCAGGTAATTTGCGAGTCAGTTCCACTTTGCGACACCCTTCTCGCAAATTGCGACCTCGCTAAAAGCGAAGGTCGCAAATTGCGGTGCGACACCTATGCGACTCGCAAATTGGTATTGCAATTATTTCTTGAATTTGATTTTGCGAGTCGGAAATAGCGATTCGCATTGAGTCGCTATTTCCGATTCTCAAATTTTTACCTACCTACATCTGGCCCCAGGTGACATACAGTGACATACATTGTGTGAAACATCATGCTTACCAATGAGCCAGACTTATGATGTCCACTGCCTAGGTGGTGTGACCTGGCAATTGCATGTTGTGCAGTCACTTTGTCAGAGTAGTGTAGTAGTGCCTTTGTCAACAGGCAGACATGGATTAGTGAGTCTCAGTAGGTGTGCAGACAGTAGTCTTCAGAATTCATTTCAGCTGTTTTTCCCAGGCAATGGTGTGGTATTGTGGTTGTTACTGCATAATGTAATTATCAGTGAGTCATTGTGATGTGGATGCCATTTGTGCTGTTATTGCTGTTGACTCTGTGCTCCCTTTCTTTCTCCCACACCCTCCCTCCTTTTCTTCTCCTGTCTTTGAGTGCATTAGCATCATCTGGCGAAGGAGCAAAGGCAATGGCGAGTGGGGGAGCTGCAGCCCATGGGACCCAGGAGGGAGTGTCCACCGAAGCCAAGGGGACCAGTTGGTTGGAGGGTGAGGGGGAGCGCCACAAGGGAGATAGGAGCTACAACAACTGACTCAGATTCCTCCTCTGATGGGAGCTCCCTGGTGGTGGCGGACCCTTCAGGGATCAGCCCAGCATCGTCATCTTCCGCCACCCCCATTCCAGCATCGTCCTCCTAGTAACCCCCCACCCAGTTGCCTCTGCCCACTCACCAAGGAGGTTAGGCGTCTCCTTTGCCACAGGCACCTCAGCCCCTGCCCCAGTCAGCCCTGCTGCTCTCACTGAGGAGACTATTGACCTCCTGAAATCCATCTCTGTAGGGCAGTCAACCATAGTAAATGCCATCCAGGGGCTGGCATCCCAGATGCAGCAATGCAATCCCTACCTGGAGGGCATTCACGGTGGTTTGGCTGGCCTACAGAGATCATTTCAGGCTCTGGCTTCCTCTTTGACGGCAGCCAGTGTCCCTAGTTCTTCCGTCCCCACTCCAACTACCACTACCCAGTCCCAGAGCCCTCTCCACGCCACCCAACCCAAGCACACAATCAGACGAGCATGCACCCAAGACAACAGACAGAACTTGAAAAGACAAGCACAAGCACCTCAGATCACACCACAAGCATACACATAGCCAACACACAGAAGCACAAACAACAACAGCCACTGCCTCCACTGTCTCCCTCTCCACCTCCTCCATCACAATCACATCAGAACTCACACCTGCAAGCACTACATCCTCAGTCCCAGATCTTGCCACCTGTTCAGCCTTGCCCACAGTAACCACAACTGCAGACATGCAGACTAGCGCCCCATCCACTACATGCGCAGTCACCACCACCACCACCACCATCACATCCAAATGCAGCACACCCACCTTACTTGTAGGCACTACCCCAACACGCATTCACACGACCTGTTTGTCCTCTGCCCCTCCTCCTCCTAAAACACATAAACGTTCCCACTTAGACATTCAACAGCCATCCACCTCACACACTGTCTGTATATGTACCTACAACCCAGTCCAGCACACCTACACCTCCTACAACCACTCCCTCTACCTCCACTCCCAAACCTCCTCCCACACTCCGCCCCACTGTACTTAAAAACTTTTCCTTTCCCAGCTTGACCTCTTCCCTACTCCTGTCCCACCCCTTGTTGTTCCGAAACGCAAGGTCCTGCTCCCCCAGCCCAGTCCCTCCAGCTCCCAGTCCTCCCATGGCTTCCCTGGTGTTGCAGATGGCACCCCCTGCTAAAAAACATCCCAATACGGAGCACAAGGCAGCCACTTCCACCCCCTCTCCAGGCCCGCTCCCTGCCCCCTAAACAGAGGAGCAAGAACCCACGCCCTCCCAAACCAAAGTCCAAAGACCCCCCTTCCCAGAAGAAATCACCCCTACACTCCGTCCTATCCCCTGTTGTGCCTGCCTCCCACATTGATGTCCCTGCACCGTGGAGTCACTTGGGCTGTCAGGAGTCAAGTTGTGTCTATTTCGTTGCCGTGTGATAGCCCTTTGTACATAGTTCACTTTGTTTTGTGGTCGCTAGTCCCACTGGAATACAGTGGTTGAATCACAGGTATTTGTGCTGGCTTTCTATAGTTCTGGCTTATGTTATTGTTGTACTTTTCAGCAGATTGTTCTCCGTGTTTGGTATGTGTGTATGGTGTGTGTTGTGCGTGTGGGTGTGTCATTCTCCCCTCCCTTCCTTGTGTGCTTGACGGCTGTACTCACCGTCGTCATCGGTGTAGCTGCTCCTGGACTCCCATCTCATGGTACAGCATCGGCAGGGCTTCCAGTTGGGGTTCCATGGCGTCCACAAACTCTTCTGTGTCCCTGGAGGTTAGTGTCTCCTTTTATATGGGTTGTTTCCGCTAGGCTTTTCGTGGCGGTGGTCCCTTCCTGGAAATCTTGGCAGTTTGCCATGTTGTAATATGGTCGGCGGTAAATTGTGTTCCTCAGGGCTGAAGATGGTTGACCGCTGTAGTCGGTGGCCAGACCGCACTGGCAGTTCAGGTGGTGCATTGGCTGTATATGGGAGAGATCACCGCTGTGGTCATATTAAGGCGGTCTTCACCGCCAGCCTGGTAGTAGTACTACCACCATTGCTGGCATGGCGGTCAGCTGACCCCCAAAGTCATAATGAGGGCCTTAGTCTCCAGCTGCTGGGAAAGCGTCTTCTGGTTGGTTTTGCATCCCTTAGCTTTTTCAGAGAGGCTTCTGGGTGTTCTTAAGCCAGTTTTCTTGCAAGGACTAGTCCTCTTCAGTCAGCTGTGCCATCTTGGAGTCCAGAGTACTTCTGTGATTTATATCGCTAAAGCAGGTAAACAGAAGGCCAACCACTTGACCCTTGGAGAGCAGTTCCAGTTCCTGGGTGCCATTAGAATTCTGGACTCCTTAGGTCCGTGTGTGAGTCCTTCCAGAAGGATCCAGGAGTCAGAAGTCAGGATTCTTCTTCCAACAAGCCATCTTCAGATGGAGTCTTCCCAGGTCCTGGAATATTCTGAGGAGGTAGTGGTGGATGTGTCAGATTTATCCTGTACACTAGCCAGTGACTAGAGGAATTTTACTGCTCTGGAGTTCAGTCTTGGCATCTCAGCGATAAGCAGTGCCAAGGGCTGCTGGAGGACAAAGCTGTGGGCCAAGCTACAAGGTCTGGAAAGCTACACTGTATAGAGAACAGATTGGGTACCTACATTAATAGTGATGTGGTAAAAGAATGGGCCTACTGCAGCATTTGTCCACCACCGGCTGCTGGTGTGGCAGACCTCATTACATCCTCAGAAGGAATATTAGAGCAGGGCATTCAAACTGGTGCATGGTGTATCCTAAAGTGTGGAGTGGAACTGAAAAAGTCAACTGCCTCACCTAGGAAACAAAAATATCCCCATGTTTGCTGAGAAAAGTAAAATCACCATCACCTTCAGAACTTGAGGCGTTAATACACTTTGGGTGTCATTCCCCGTTTTGCGTGTGTTGTATGTTCTCAGTTGTCATCACTATTTTCCAATTAGGCAAGTGCCATGTACTCTATGTACTTTATTTTGCATGCTTTGTTGAGAGTTTAACTTAAAAGACATGCTATGCACATTAGTTTGTGTGCATTGTAAAGTCTGCTAAATGAAGTACAAGTGTCTGGTATTTTTGTTAAAACAATATGTAGTGCTGAGCAGTCAATTAAAGGCCTCAGTTTCCTGCTATCTTTGATTCTTGCTGAAATGGCTGGTGTTTTTGTTTGTACAATGACTGCTAATTATACACAGCTGAGTAATTAAAGACCTTCATTTCCTGCAGCCCTCTGCACCTTCTGGAATGTCTGCTATTTTGTTTGTAGAACAGCTGCTGACTAATTATACACAGATGAGCAATTAAAAACCTCTGTTTCCAGCTGCCTTTGTTTCCTGCTAGAGTGTCTGATATTTTGTGTTTGTTTGTGCAATGACTGCTAACTAATTAAGGGCCTCTGTTTCCTGCTGGAGAATGTCTTTTGATTGGCAGATAGCACTCTCCATGTGCATGACGGGCTATAGATTCCACATTCAAAGTGTGTCCGTCTGTTCGCTTTGTCAATCCGTCTGAAGAGACAGCTGTCTCTTTCACCAGCACCGCCCCTAGATTCTGAGCCCCGCTGTCTGCGACAAGAGCAACCTGACATTGTTGCCTGGAAGCTTGCAACTTCCCATGGAACCCCGTCCCTTCTAGACTACTTTTTAGTGGAGAAGTGTGGCTCAATGGTTAGAGCGGCAGACCCTGATGCAGAGGTGTGGCCTGGGACCAGGGTTCAATTCCCGCCTCGGCGGGTCTTGGGCTCAATTTCCTCAGACCTGATAACTCTTGCGTCGGTGCCAATCTAATCATGGGGTCCCACTCTGTAACTCTGGGCAATAGCTTGCTTAATCTCCACAACGGCCCCAACAGCGCTAGGGATGCCTGGCTTCACCTTGGGGGTGCCCAGGAGTGGGCACTTCACAGGGAAAGCCAGGAAGGGTTCCACAGCGGTATGTGTAAAAGCGCCAAAATGCCCTCAGGGTAAAAGAGTGCTATACAAGTACGAAGTTTACAGTTTACTTTTAGTAACCTTGAAGCCTGGTTGTTCACCTTGTGCCATTGTGCCTTCTTCACCTTGACTACGACCACCATCCTCTCACTCCTGCTCAAAGCTCTAGCTACTTCAGCACATTATACTGACCACAGTTTAGTGCTCTAGCCATGCCAGGCTTAGGGTTTTTAGTTTCGCCTTCCTTCAAGATCACCCTTTCAGTGTGAATTTAAATAAGGAAATGTAAGCAGGAAAAAAAAGGACTCACAAGTGTACACTGATGTCTTTCTGTAATTCTTGTTTGATATTTTCCCAAAGAATCACACCCAAAAACCTCTCTAAATGAAACTTTTTGAAAAAGAACAATTATTTGCAAAATTTGAATTTTACCTTATGAAGCACTGGATGGTAAATTCAATGGTGGCCTCCGCAAGTGGGTTTAAGGATTCTGGAGGTAAAGGCATATTTAACTGAAGGAGGGGGCAGAAAAGCATGCTCACAATGATAGTAAAGTATTAATGTATGGTTGCATTAAAATTATTGTATTTTTTGTCAGAAGTACTGTGCCTTGCCACAAGAACTTGAAGAATCCTGCTGAAAAGGATCAACTCACATCTGTCATTTTTTCCACTGCAGCTCCAGGTACATCAGAATCATTGCTCTCACTCTCTTGTTCACTCGCTCTCCCTCTCTCTCTCTCACCTCCCAATACCCTTACCTTCAGGATCAGTCACTTGAGTTGGTTATCTCTTCTGATACTAAGGATTAACCTTTGGTGGAAGTGGTGGAAGATCTTCGCTTCAGCAGAAGTCCTGGGAGTTCAGGTGAGGGGCTCATGGTGTAACACCGGGGGCTGCTGAAACCTAGAGGCAAATGAGTGTCCCATGGAGGATAAGCAGGAAGGCAGGGCCCAGAGACAACTGGGGTAGTACCTGTGGCTAAAAAGCTTAGCAGTGACCCCATATGGTGTGAGAGATGAGGGGGACAGAATCTTGGGTGTTGCATACGGCTGCCCAATGATTACATCACATTTTATTACAAGGGGGCTTGACAGCAAACTCTAGCCTCTCCACACAATGGGAAGATCTAGATGAAAGGAATTACCTTTTTGTGCATGATCACCCCCAAAGATTTGGACTAATGCGGCTGGTTTTTCAACTCTGAGAGTGCACTGAGGCCTGCTAAGCAGACTTCAGTGTCAGTGTTCTAACCCATTACAAAGTGTATGTTGAATTCCCCCCACCCCCAATTGGCATAAGCTGACTTACTTATGAGTCCTAGTATATGGTAGCAAGGTTACACAGGGCATGTAAGTTGGGGTGTCCTCCCAGGGCTGCAGCACAAATTGCACCATCCTGTGTGTGAGAAAGTACAAAATGGCTCCCATCCTGCCAGTGCAAACTGGAAGGGCAGTTTGCTAGTTCCACTTTGCCACTTAAACCAATAACAAAGCCCCCACTTCCCTTAACAATATATAGAAGTCTCCCCCAAGGAAGGCCTAGAAAACCCTAAGGCAGGGCAGGGAACTGCACATTTTTAAGTAGGACATATACTTTTAATATGTCCTAACAGCAAAACGTTCAAATTGTTGTTTTTGCTGTGGAAAAGTTAGTAGCCCCATTGGCTTACAAAGGTGCTGGCCACAAGACAGCCTTCTGCCATCCTGGGGAGTAGTTTGAATGACTCCCAAGTCCAGGATCATACAGGCCTGCTACAGAGAGAGGTCTTACGTCTCCCTTGCAGGAAGCCACACAGTGTGTTGGGCTAAAAGGCGAGCTTCAAAGTCAAAGCTGCCTTTGGTGGGCAAATGGTGATCACACTCAGCGGGTGACTAGTCATGCTTTACAAGTATTATGATTGATTGATTGACTCATATAGGACTGCCCCGTTGCTACGATAGACAGGCTGGCAGCAGGAACAGAGAGGGAAACCCAGTGGCCAAACCAGTTTTCCAATGTGTGTGTAAGCTATGGACAGCCACACCTCCAGGGTGGGCTAACAGGCTCCTAACATTCCAAGGACGGTTCAGATATCTTGAGAGTCAGCAGAATAGTGCACTCTGGGAATGCTAGATACCCCAAATAGCAGGCAGTCATCACAGGGAGGGATGGATCCTGGTAGTCGATAGGTCAGTGACTGCATCATCCCCCAGGGCACTTTCTGGGCATAAATATGTCACCCTTGCCCCCGACCCACAGATCACAAAGGAACTGATGAACGGACTGATGAAGGACTGCCCTGCTGACCCCTAGACCTGGCAAGAGAGATTGTTCTGACTGCTGGACTGCACCTGCCGCACCTTGTGCTAACAAACAGAGGACTGTGCTTGTGGCTCCTGACTCATGGAAAAGTTGCTCCCAAGCCCCAGACCAAAGAAGTGGCTCCAAGGATCGGTTGGCCGACCCCCTGAAACCAGCACCAGGGCCATTAAAAGCTGAAGTAGCCCTTTCCAGCAAGACAATAGTCACATTCCTCGAATCACCGCCAACAGGCAACCCGAGAGACTGATCCTTGACAGACAAAAGTTGCACAAGAATCTGCTGGACCCGGGAGTGTCATCTGAGTTTGGTTGCCAAAGATGGGCACCGGCCTTCATTAAAGTATACAGTTGGACCACCGGTGCATAGAGATCTTTAGCCCAACAGTGGCTCAAAGAGGACTTTAAAAGAAACCAACCCCTGTGACCAAAGTCGCTTCCCTTACCCGTGGACCGAGGAATAACCACAAGGACACCCTTACTGACCGCACAGCAACTCCTCACTAATGTACTAATAACACAAACCACCCATCCCAACACCAAGCCCTGCATGACACAACAAAGCATGGACACCCATCACTAAAGCATGCCCACTGCACATACCCATTACACCCCCCAACCATCATCACACAAGCACACAGGAATGCTTGCACTGGGGTACACACACACCCACCTATTGCACACCATGACACACACACATGCAATAATCATGCTCTTATACCCCTGCAGGACCACTACGTAACGTCACCACAGAGGAGGGTCCAGACATCTCCACTCCACCCACAGAAGAGGCCCACAGTGACGACAGCAGCTCTGGCCAACTGGATCCAGATGACCAGCCCGGACCATTGTGGGCCTCGGGACAGTCGGTTTCCATTGCACAGGCACAGCCCAACACTGACCTTCCACCCTCTGGTAACACCAGCACAGCACCCACCCAGCGGGCCCATACCTCCGTACCCAGGACACGTCATTCAGCTGTGTGTCCATCACTACAGGGAACCCAGGATAACCCACCCCCCCCAAAACAACTACAGGGACCTGGGGGCAGTGGTAGTGGACACACGGTCCAGGGGACGGAGGCACAGGAACACAGGCCAACTGGGAGGGCTGCTGTGCGACAGGGGGCGGACAGGCCAAGGGAACCCACTCTCCACGAGGCCCTCTCCAACATCATGGGGGCATACCACCACTCCCAGGAGACGATGGCTACGGTCCTGGCCAAGTTTCAGGAGACCCTGCGCCTGCAGGACGAAAAGTATTTGGGGTTCAGGGAGGAGCTCAGAACCATCAGCTCCGCCCTGGGCACCATCGTAGGGGTGCTGAAGGACATACAAAAGAACATGAGGGACACCGTGGCACTCCAAGAGGCCCCTGACACGAGCCTGGAATATGAACTGCCCACCACCTCCGCGGCGCTAGTGGAAAGGACGTCCTGCCACAGGACCACCACACCAGCACCCCACCCCCTGCAGACGGAGAACCACCCCGCAAGCGGTCCCTGAGATCCAGGAACAGGACAGAGCAAGATGGCAAGACCCCCGCCAGGAAATGAGACCACCCTGATTGTCATCCCACTGTCCCACTTTGTTACCCTGTCCAGATTGGAACTGCCCCAGCTCCACTTCCTATGCCCATATGGGCAGTGCACCTGTGAGACTAATAGACTGGACTCTGACATGAACATTCCTCCACCATCACCCATCACCATTTTGCCACCCCCTCCAATAATTAGCACTTCAATAAACACCCTTTGTAAGGAAATGCCTCCTTGGCATGGTTACCCCCTGACTTTTTGCCTTTGCTGATGCTAAGTTTTGATTTGAAAGTGTGCTGAGGCCTGCTAACCAGGCCCCAGCACCAGTGTTCTTTCACTAACCTGTACTTTTGTTTACACAATTGGCACACCCTGGCATCTAGGTAAGTCCCTTGTAACTGGTACCCCTGGTACCAAGGACCCTGATGCCAGGGAAGGTCTCTAAGGGCTGCAGCATATCTTATGCCACCCTGGGGACCCCTCACTCAGCACAGACACACTGCTTGCCAGCTTGTGTGTGCTGGTGAGGACAAAACGAGTAAGTCGACATGGCACTCCCCTCAGGGTGCCATGCCAACCTCACACTGCCTATGCAGTATAGATAAGTCACCCCTCTAGCAGGCCTTACAGCCCTAAGGCAGGGTGCACTATACCATAGGTGAGGGCACCAGTGCATGAGCACTGTGCCCCTACAGTGTCTAAGCAAAACCTTAGACATTGTAAGTGCAGGGTAGCCATAAGAGTATATGGTCTGGGAGTCTGTCAAACACGAACTCCACAGCACCATAATGGCTACACTGAAAACTGGGAACTTTGGTATCAAACTTCTCAGCACAATAAATGCACACTGATGCCAGTGTACATTTCATTGTAACATACACCCCAGAGGGCACCTTAGAGGTGCCCCCTGAAACCTTAACCAACTACCTGTGTAGGCTGACTGGTTTTAGCAGTCTGCCACACTTGAGACATGTTGCTGGCCACATGGGGAGAGTGCCTTTGTCGCTCTGTGGCTAGTAACAAAGCCTGTACTGGGTGGAGATGCTTATCACCTCCCCCTTGCAGGAACTGTAACACCTGGCGGTGAGCCTCAAAGGCTCACCCCCTTTGTTACAGCACCCCAGGGCATTCCAGCTAGTGGAGTTGCCCGCCCCCTCCGGCCACGGCCCCACTTTTGGCAGCAAGGCCGGAGGAGATAATGAAAAAAACAAGGAGGAGTCACTGGCCAGTCAGGGCAGCCCCTAAGGCAACCTGAGCTGAGGTGACTCTGACTTTTAGAAATCCTCCATCTTGCAGATGGAAGATTCCCCCAATAGGGATAGGAATGTGACCCCCTCCCCTTGGGAGGAGGCACAAAGAGGGTGTAGCCACCCTCAGGGCTAGTAGCCATTGGCTACTGCCCTCCCAGACCTAAACACACCCCTAAATTCTGTATTTAGGGGCTCCCCTGAACCTAGGAACTCAGATTCCTGCAACCTAAGAAGAAGAGGACTGCTAAGCTGAAAAACCCTGCAGAGAAGATGGAGACCCCAACTGCTTTGGCCCCAGCTCTACCGGCCTGTCTCCCCCCTTCTAAAGACACTGCTCCAGCGACACTTTCCCCAGGGACCAGCGACCTCTGAATCCTCAGAGGACTGCCCTGCTCTAGAAGGACCAAGAAACTCCCGAGGACAGCGGCCCTGTTCACCCAAGACTGCAACTTTGTTTCAAAGGAGCAACTTTGAAACAACTGTGTTTCCCGCCGGAAGCGTGAGACTTGCTACTCTGCACCCGACGCCCCCGGCTCGACTTGTGGAGAACAAACACTTCAGGGAGGACTCCCCGGTGACTACGAGACTGTGAGTAACCAGAGTTGCCCCCCCTGAGCCCCCACAGCGACGCCTGCAGAGGGAATCCCGAGGCTCACCCTGACCGCGACTGCCTGACTTCCAGATCCCGACGCCTGGTAAAGACTCTGCACCCCCAGGACCTGAAAGATCGGAACTCCAGTGCAGGAGTGACCCCCAGGAGGCCCTCTCCCTTGCCCAGGTGGTGGCTACCCCGAGGAGCCCCCCCTTGCCTGCCGGCATCGCTGAAGAGACCCCTTGGTCTCCCATTGATTTCCATTGGAAAACCGACGTGTGTTTGCACACTGCACCCGGCCGCCCCCGTGCTGCTGAGGGTGTACTTTCTGTGCTAACTTGTGTCCCCCCCGGTGCCCTAGAAAAGCCCCCTGGTCTGCCCTCCGAAGACGCGGGTACTTACCTGCTGGCAGACTGGAACCGGGCCACCCCCTTCTCCATTGAAGCCTATGCGTTTTGGGCACCACTTTGACCTCTGCACCTGACCGGCCCTGAGCAGCTGGTGTGGTAACTTTGGGGTTGCTCTGAACCCCCAACGGTGGGCTACTTTGGACCCAAACTTGAACCCCCTAGGTGGTTTACTTACCTGCAAGAACTAACAAACTCTTACTCCCCCTAGGAACTGTGAAAATTGCAGTGTCTAGTTTTAAAATAGCTATATGTGATTTATATGAAAACTGTGTATGCTATTTTGATTATTCAAAGTTCCTAAAGTACCTACCTGCAATACCTTTCATTTAAAGTATTACATGTAAATCTTGAACCTGTGGTTCTTAAAATAAACTAAGAAAATATATTTTTCTATACAAAAACCTATTGGCCTGGAATTGTCTCTGAGTGTGTGTTCCTCATTTATTGCTTGTGTATGTACAACAAATGCTTAACACTACTCCGTTGATAAGCCTACTGCTCGACCACACTACCACAAAAATAGAGCATTAGTATTATCTCTTTTTGCCACTATCTTACCTCTAAGGGGAACTCTTGGACTCTGTGCATACTATTCCTTACTTTGAAATAGTGCATACAGAGCCAACTTCCTACACCCTTGAACCACAAAACAATCCGGAGTCAGTCTGTGATTTTTCAAATGTGTATTAGCAATGACAGTGACAAACTGCAATTTTCAAATGTAATGTCAACATACCTATGTCACACATCTCAAGTCCATGAAGGATGCAAGCAGATGACACACGTTGGTAACCACACCTGTGAAACCGTAATGGAAATGTACAACTCAGTTACCAAATACTGCTTCAAATTGACAGACAGGATAGAGGTAGAAGTGTGAAAGTGAATGTAATAGTAAAAAAAAAATTCTCACCTGTGTGTCACTGGAAATATTGCTGTATGACTGACTCCCTGTTGTAAATGTCTTCTTCCTCAGCTTCCTCCTCATCACTGTCCACAGGCTCCACAGCTTCCACAACACCGTCATCTGGACCATCCTCCTGCAGAAAAGGCACCTGGCGTCACAAAGCAAGACTGTGAAGCATTGAGCAGGCGATGATGATCTGGCACACCTTCCTTGGTGAGTAGAATAGGGAACCACCTGTCATATGGAGGCACCTGAACCTGGCCTTCAGGAGGCCGAAGGTGCGTTCGATCACCCTCCTAGTCCGCCCATGGGCCTCATTGTAGCGTTCCTCTGCCCTGGTCCTGGGATTCCTCACTGGGGTCAGTAGCCATGACAGGATGGGGTAACCAGAGTCCCCTAATAGCCACACCGGGTGCCTCTGGAGTTGACCCATCACATACGGGATGATGCTATTCCGCAGGATGTAGGTGTCACGCACTGAGCCAGGGAACATAGCATTTACCTGCGAGATGTACTGGTCAGCCAAACATACCATCTGTACATTCATGTAATGATAACTCTTCCGATTCCTGTACACCTGTTCACTCCTGCGAGGGGGGGGGAACCAGAGCTACATGGGTGCCATCAATAGCACCTATGATGTTGGGGATATGTCCCAGGGCATAGAAGTCACCTTTAACTGTAGCCAAATCCTCCACCTGAGGGATAACGATGTAGCTCCTCACGTGTTTCAGCAGGGCAGACAACACTCTGGACAACACGTTGGAAAACGTAGGCTGGGACATCCCTGATGCCATGGCCACTGTTGTTTGAAATGACCCACTTGCAAGGAAATGGAGCACTGATAGCACCTGCACTTCAGGAGGTATTCCTGTGGGATGGCGGATTGGTGAGATCAGGTCTGGCTCCAACTGGGTACACAGTTCCTGGATTGTGGCACGGTCAAACCTGTAGGTGATGATCAAATGTCGCTCCTCCATTGTTAACAGGTCCACCAGCGGTCGGTACACCGGAGGATTCCGCCATCTCCTCAAATGTCCCAGCTGACGGTGCCTAAGAAGGACAACAGCGACCACAGAGTCAACAAATTCTCAGGTATGTACCCACAGCTACACAGAACACAACACCAAATCCAAAACTCTTCCTGTATTTGTGTTGAGTCCAGGCCTAGGCATGTGTGACGCAGTAGTAAATGAAGCCATGTGGGCCCCTGAAATGGCGGCTGCCTGACCTCTAAATAGGGACAATGGGATGTGAGGTAACTGCGCTGGCGTTGTACACCGTCGCGGTAGGCGGTCGTAGACCGCGGCGCAATGCTGCATTGGTTAACATTGGTCCCTATGGGTCCCAGGAGCCAATGATGAAGTGCGCCGGCGGTGATGATACACACCGCCGCGGACGTCACCGCCGTGGACGTGACCGTCATTTTCTATCTTTTCAATCACTCGATACCTGATCTTCAACAGGAGAGGACCTACACTGCAAGAGCTGCTGTGACCTCGGTCTGCTGCGTCTGGGGAAAGGGCCCCTGCCTTCACTGCTCAGGAGTTGGAGAAGCTCGTGGACGGGGTCCTCCCCCAGTACACGCTACTCTACGGTCCTCCAGACAAACAGGTAAGTACACAGGGAGCATGTTGTATGGGCTATGCCTGTGTGGAGAGGGCTGGGTGTAAGAAGGAAGGGGGCAGAGGGCTGCGTGTATGAAAGACGGTGAATGCATGTGCCACATGGCAAGGGTAGGGATGGGGGCCAATCACTTCGACGATGCAGTTGGTAATGACTTCTCTTCTTCCCCTGTACATTTCATGTAGGTCAGCGCCCACTAGAAGAAAGATATTTGGCGTGCCATCGCCAAGGACGTCCGGACCCTGGGGGTCTACCACAGACGGAGCACCCACTGCCGGAAAAGATTGGAGGACATTCGCCGCTGGAGCAAGAAGACAGCGGAGGCTCAGCTGGGGATGGCCTCCCAACGTGGAAGGGGTGCCCGTCGCACCATGACCCCCCTGATGTTCAAGATCCTGGCGGTGGCCTACCGGGAGTTGGATGGGCGCTTGAGGGCATCACAGCAGACACAAGGGGGTGAGTACACTCTCATTCTGTTGACTTTGAGCGCAGTGGAGTTGTCTGGGTGGGGGAGGAGGGCTGTGGGTTTCCCTAGGCCAGGGCGAGTTCCGTAGGCCCCTCCCTAAGGCAGGCCATGTGCCACTCCACCCCACCTCTGTAGAGTGCCAAGTACAGGTAGGCCATGTAGGCCATATCCCAGGAATTGCATCTGTAGAGGCCAAGAGCATGGCGTAGTGCAGGGGGCTGCTGTGTCTGTATTGTCCGCCCACGGTAGCGATAAGCCATGCACTCAAGCTGTCTTTCTTCTGTCGTCCCCCCCTTTTTGTGGTCTCCCTGTTCTTTTGTGCATCAGCATCATCAGGCGGAGGTACAGTGGCACCGGAGCACGAGGGAGCTGCATCCCACATGGCCATGGAGGGCCACACCACGGACTCTGAATACACCAGTGGGACGGAGGGCGAGGGGAGCTTCACGTCGGTCACCGGATCAGCAAACAGCGACACGGACTCGTCCACCGATGGGAGCTTCCTTGTGGTGGCGGCAATATCTGTGCCCCCCACTTCTACAGGTACAGCCGCCCCCCCCCCCCTACCAGCACCGCCCTCCCAGCAGCCCCTCAGCTTTCGCTCCATGCCCGCTCACCCAGGAGGGTGGGCATCACTTTCCCCCCAGGCACCTCAGCCCCTGCCCCAGTCACCCCTGCTGCCCTGAGTGAGGAGGCCATTGACCTCCTCGAGTGAGGAGGCCATTGACCTCCTCAGGTCCCTCACTGTTGGGCAGTCTACCATTGTGAATGCCATCCAGGGTGTAGAAAGGGAGTTGCAACACACTAATGCATTCCTGGAGGGTATTCATTCTGGTCAGGCTGCCCATCATCGAACCCTGCAATCTCTGGCCTCAGCACTGATGGCAGCCATTGTCCCTGTGTCTAGCCTCCCCCCTCCAACTTCCTCCACCCAGACCCAATCCCCTGTACCCCAGCCTATCCCAAGCACACCATCAGACAAGCATGCACACACCTCAACACACAAAAGTAGCTCAGGCAAACATAGGCACCACACATCCCACAGGCACTCACACAAGCATCACCCACATACAGACACAGCAACATCCACTGCCTCCACTGTGTCCCCCTCCTCGTCGTCTCCCTCCTCCCTCCCAGTGTCGTCTACACCCTCACCTGCATGCACTACATCTACAGGCACTAGGACTCGCACCAGAACACCCAGTACCACACCCCGCTCACCTGCACTCACCACCCCCACTACCATTTACACGTCCCCTGTGTCCACTCCCATCGTGTCTGTGACGCCCCCTCCCAAAGTACACAAACGCGGGCACCCACACACCCAACATCCATCCACCTCACGACAGCCTCCAGTACCTGCACCCAAATCACCTAAAGTTACACCTCCTACAACCACCTCCTCTTCCTCCGCTCCCAGACCCCCTCCAGCTACCCATCCCAGTGTTCGTCAGAAACTTTTCCTGAGCAACGTTGACCTCTGTGCCACCACCCCCACCCCTCCAATTCATAGGTCCCGTAGTAGCACCTCAGCCAAAAAAAGTCCGGTGCCAGTGGTGCGTGTTAGAGGTCTGTGTAGTGCACCGGCCACCAGGGCAGCCAGTGTGACACGGAGCCAAAGCACTGCCAGTCCACCCCCTGTAAAGCACCTTAAGTTGGAAAGTGCCCGACGGGAGAGGGTGAAGACTCCTGCCGGCAAAACAGCTCACAAGGGTCCCGGGGGGAGTGCCGAGTCAGCTGTGACTCCTCCTAAGGTGGTGAAGGGGCAGAAGAAGTCTCCAAAGTCTGGTAAGAGCAGACCGCCATGGTGAAGACCGCTGAACAGGGCAAAGACCGCCATGGCAAAGCACTGCTGCACAGGTCAGAGACAGCAAAGCCAAGCACCGCTGAACAGGGCAAGCACCGCTGAACAGGTGCAAAGACTGCCATGGTGAAGACCGCTGAACAGGGCAAAGACCGCCATGGCAAGCACCGCTGCACAGGTCAGAGACAGCAAAGTCAAGCACCGCTGAACAGGGCAAAGACCGCCATGGCAAAGCACCGCTGCACAGGTCAGAGGCAGCAAAGTCAAGCACCGCTGAACAGGGCAAGCACTGCTGAACAGGGCAAAGACCGCCAAGGTGAAGACCGCTGAACAGGGCAAAGACCGCCATGGCAAAGCACCGCTGAACAGGTCAGAGACAGCAAAGTCAAGCACCGCTGAACAGGGCAAGCACTGCTTAACAGGGCAAAGACCGCCATGGTGAAGACCGCAGAACAGTGCAAAAACTGCCATGGTAAAGCACCGCTGCACAGGTCAGAGACAGCAAAGTCAAGCACCGCTGAACAGGGCAAAGCACCGCTGAAGAGGGCAAAGTACTGCTGAACAGGGCAAAGACCACCAACTCAAGCATCGTTAGCCCATGTGCACCTGGGACAGTGACGGAACTGGGACCGTCACGGGGAGCGTGATGCACTCTGGGCACCAGTCCCCCTCCAGAACCAGTGGAGAACAGCATCCACTCCGTCTGTCCATCACAGGATGAAGCACTCTGGGCACCAGTCCCCCTCCAGAACCAGTGGAGAACAGCATCCACTCCGTCTGTCCTTCACAGGATGAAGCACTCTGGGCACCAGTCCCCCTCCAGAACCAGTGGAGACTGTTATCCACTTGAGAGACTGTGGCTTTGCACTCCCCAGGATAAAGCAGTGGGCAAACCACCCACTGTAGAGACTTGAGAGACTGTGGCTTTGCACTCCCCAGGATGGTACAGTGGGCAACCAACCCACTGTAGAGACTTGAGAGACCGTGGCTTTGCACTCCCCAGGATTGAACAGTGGGCAACCCACCGACTGTAGAGACTTGAGAGACTGTGGCTTTGCACTCCCCAGGATAAAGCAGTGGGCAAACCACCCACTGGAGTGACTTGAGAGACTGTGGCTTTGCACTCCCCAGGATGGTACAGTGGGCAACCCACCCACTGTAGAGACTTGAGAGAGTGTGGCTTTGCACTCCCCAGGATTGAACAGTGGGCAAACCACCCACTGTAGAGACTTGAGAGACTGTGGCTTTGCACTCCCCAGGATGGTACAGTGGGCAACCCACCCACTGTAGAGACTTGAGAGACTGTGGCTTTGCACTCCCCAGGATTGAACAGTGGGCATCCCACCCACTGTAGAGACTTGAGAGACTGTGGTTTTGCACTCCCCAGGATAGAGCAGTGGGAAAACCACCCACTGGAGTGACTTGGGAGACTGTGGCTTTGCACTCCCCAGGATTGAACAGTGGGCAACCAACCCACTGTAGAGACTTGAGAGACCGTGGCTTTGCACTCCCCAGGATTGAACAGTGGGCAACCCACCCACTGTAGAGACTTGAGAGACTGTGGCTTTGCACTCCCCAGGATAAAGCAGTGGGCAAACCACCCACTGGAGTAACTTGAGAGACTGGGGCTTTGCACTCCCCAGGATGGTACAGTGGGCAACCCACCCACTGTAGAGACTTGAGAGAGTGTGGCTTTGCACTCCCCAGGATTGAACAGTGGGCAAACCACCCACTGTAGAGACT
Organism: Pleurodeles waltl; assembly: GCF_031143425.1. Taxonomy (NCBI): domain Eukaryota; kingdom Metazoa; phylum Chordata; class Amphibia; order Caudata; family Salamandridae; genus Pleurodeles; species Pleurodeles waltl. The sequence goes on along the minus strand of NC_090443.1, from coordinate 607,979,523 downwards.
TGAGAGACTGTGGCTTTGCACTCCCCAGGATGGTACAGTGGGCAACCCACCCACTGTAGAGACTTGAGAGACTGTGGCTTTGCACTCCCCAGGATTAAACAGTGGGCAAACCACCCCCTGTAGGGACTTGAGACTGTGGCTTTGCACTCCCCAGGATGGTACAGTGGGCAACCCACCCACTGTAGAGACTTGAGAGAGTGTGGCTTTGCACTCCCCAGGATTGAACAGTGGGCAAACCACCCACTGTAGAGACTTGAGAGACTGTGGCTTTGCACTCCCCAGGATGGTACAGTGGGCAACCCACCCACTGTAGAGACTTGAGAGACTGTGGCTTTGCACTCCCCAGGATTGAACAGTGGGCAAACCACCCCCTGTAGAGACTTGAGACTGTGGCTTTGCACTCCCCAGGATGGTACAGTGGGCAACCCACCCACTGTAGAGACTTGAGAGACTGTGGCTTTGCACTCCCCAGGATTGAACAGTGGGCATCCCACCCACTGTAGAGACTTGAGAGACTGTGGTTTTGCACTCCCCAGGATAGAGCAGTGGGAAAACCACCAACTGGAGTGACTTGAGAGACTGTGGCTTTGCACTCCCCAGGATTGAACAGTGGGCAAACCACCCACTGTAGAGACTTGAGAGACTGTGGCTTTGCACTCCCCAGGATGGTACAGTGGGCAACCCACCCACTTTAGAGACTTGAGAGACTGTGGCTTTGCACTCCCCAGGATTGAACAGTGGGCAACCCACCCACTGTAGAGACTTGAGAGACTGTGGCTTTGCACTCCCCAGGATACATCAATGGGCATGGAGCCCCGTCGTGGATCTGGCGTGGTGCTGTAATCCGGCTGAGGTGCCCCCCCCCTTCCCTTCCCCCTGAGGTGCCTGTTGTATTTCTATCTGATGCCCCTGCAGTGTTCTCTCCGTTTGTGGACAGGTATCAAGTGTGGGCCTCGCCTATGCTTTGTGGGCCCAGTGGTACACGGACATTGATTGTGCTTATCTGCAGTACTAATTGTGATGTATAATTTTTAGATTTTTATATATATCTGTATATATTTGGTTACTGTATCTTGATACATTACAATGGTTGAACTGATTTCCTTTTGTCTTTGCATTCTTCCGGGGGGGTTGTGGGTTGTTACTGTGATGTTTGGAAATGCATTGGTGTGTGTGTTGTAGTGTGCGAGGGTGGAGGTGGGGGTGTTGCGTGTGTGTGTCCTTGACTTTTGCCTCCCCCCTCCTCTATGTCGTAGGTGCAGGACTCACCGTTGTCTTCGGCGCCGCCGTTGCTGGTGTTCGTAGAGGAGCAGGAAGACAAGCGCAGGGAGTATTTGTAGTTCCGGCTCCATGGTGGCCTCCTTCCTCGTGGAGTGTGTTGAGGTGAGCGTTTTCCCATTGTAAGAGCTGTTTCCGCCGTGTTTTTATCCACGGTGAATCCGCCCCGGAAAAGGTGGCGGATTGGCGGGTTGTGATACTGTGGGCGGTGACTGCCGCGCTGCTTGTCTGTAACGCCGTGGCGGTCGGAGTGTTAAAGTGGCTGTCTATGTTGGCGGTTTCCGCCACGGTCATAATTCCCGCCAGCCTGTTTGCGGTATTACCGCAGCTTTAACACCGTCCACCAGGGTTGTAATGACCACCATAATCTATTTTTATAAATTGGTGTTTGATGTCTACTGTGTTGCATGATTTTCTTATTTCGTTGTTTGTTGCTTCTAAGGGCCAGATGTATCAAAGCATTTTGCATTTGCAAACGGTGCGAATGCCCGTTTGCGAATGCAAAAAGCTATTTCAGAATGTATCAAAGGCATTCTGAATGCAATTTTAAGGAATCGCTAAAATAGCGATTCCTTAAAATTGCGACCCTGTTTAGAGAGTCGCAAATTGCTACTCTCTAAATAAGAAATTGCAAATCAGGAATCCTTATTTGCGATTTCTAAAGCACATGTATGAAGCAATTCCTTAATGCGAATTGGGCATTAAGGAATTGCTATTACCACCAAGTTCAACTTGGTGGTAACCATGTGCAAATTTTAAAAATGCATTTAAAATTTACATGTAAAACACACATGCCCTTTTGGCATGTGTGCACCTTACATGTTGTTAAAAAAAATTTTGGGGTGCAGCAGAGGGGGCCTTAGGCCCCCAGCACCCTGGACTTTGCATTTCCCAAAATTGCGAATTCCAGCCAGTTAGGAATTCTCAATTTGGGACATGCAAAATATTTGCAAATATGGGCCGACAGGCCCACAGATGCTAATGGGACCGGTGTCGCAATTTGCGATTTGCTAATAGCATTTGCGATTTTTAAGAAATCGCTATTACCGAATCGCAAATATGATACATTGCATTTTGCGAATCAGGAATAGCGATTTCTTAAAAATCGCTATTTCCGATTCGCAAAAGGCCTTTTTCATACATCTGGCCCTAAATGCTATACACTAACTCATTTGTCTAAGCCTTGCTGTTCAAAGCCACAGCTACCCAGGTTGGGCTAAATCTTTCATAAATAACCTAACATGACCCAAGACAGTTTTTGTCAGTGTATTACACAGTAACACCATATAATATACCACAATCCTCACACTAGATCTAACAAATTGGAACTGGTACGGAGCTAGAAGGCACTTCTAAATCCCTGATGGATGTTCAGGCCTTTTTCCGAAAGGGCAAGCTGAGTCCGGACCCTACTCAGTCACAATTGAAAAAATATAAGTTTGAACATCCTTCTGGCCTTCCAAGAAGATAGAACAGCAACGGAACAGAAGAGTGATACGGTTGTAGTCACAGTCAATCTGCTGCACAGAGACGAGCCCAAGCTGGTAAACAGAAGCATAGAAACTGAGGCCAAGCTGTCCAAAATCACCCTTACAGTGGACGAACTATGCCAGCAAGTCTAAGAGCATGATTCTTAGAATATAGTGCCAAGGACACTGAAAGGCCATCATGGAGGAACAATGTTTTCATTGTGTTGATACCAGAGAATGCTGAGGGTTGTCCGATGAAGCAATTCATAGAAGGCTGAGTTGTGCAAGTACTTGAGGTAGGAGGCCTGACAAAGGTCTTTGCATTTGAACATGCACATCAAGCTCCGGTTCCTCCGATTCGTCCAACAGCCAGACTATGCCTAGTAATTGCAAGACTTCTAATCTTTTGGGACCACAATATCATCCTCCAGAGAGTTAGGCAGAAGTGAACCTACACATATGAGGATATCACCATCCATGCATTCCTGGATAAAACTCCTGCAGGCCAAAATACTCGCAGTAACTTTTTGGAAATGAAAAAGTGACTGAAAATAATCTGACTGACGGAAATATTTATGTTTTCTGCAAAACCGAGGATATTGATTTGTTCCCATTACTTCACCGAGGCAACAGTGACAAATGACAGGGTGAATGAGAACATCAAAGAGCAGGATAGACTAAATCACAGCAGAGACCGCTGGAAGATACACCAAAAGATCAACCACTTTGCAAGACCCAAAAGAGCAACTAAGATTCAGATGGCAGTGGGGAGAGCAGCAGTTTTGGAATGTATAAAGAGAGCAAAACAAGGCCCTGGGAAAGACAATAGGAGTAAGACGAAGAGCTCCACTGAAACATTGAATCTGGGCCAAACCTGTTAGTTGACAGCCTCCCAGGGAGCCAGGAGTGACCCAGTTGATTGCAGATGGCATGAGCTGATGTTTGGGAGCCTGCAGCCTGGAGGAACGCTGAGTCTGCAACTTTTTGCAGTTCCAAACCAGTACAAAGTACCATGTAAGCCTCGATAAGTGCGATGAAGGTAACTCTGGCATTGCTGCTTCTATAGTCCAGAGGAGGTCAACTGGAAACAAGTGGTTGCAGTTTTGGCCACTATCCTCTTTTAGGCGGTCATTATGAACACAGCTGAAAACACCGCCGACCGCCGTGGCGGAGGTGAACAGAATGCCGCCATTGTCGGTGATTGGAAACCCGCCATATAATGAACGAAAAGCCCAACCCGGCCAAAAATCACCAGACCACCACTCCCCGCCAGGACCCTGTCGGCAGGAATCCCGGACCTCCCCACCCGCTACCGCTGAGCACACCCACCTCCCGCCCTCCAAATAATGATGCACAAATCACCTTGGCGGACGGTGGAGGCCGAACGACCATTGGCGGCTCCAACTGCCACGGGCGGCAAGTGGACTCAACAGCAAGAAGTGCACACATTGGATAAGCGTGTAACACACACACCTGATGCACATCCATTACCCCATAAAAACCCCTAGACATACCCCACAATCCTTTGCAATGAAACCAGTCCACGAAGACGGAGAGCACCAGAGGCAGACATAGAACGCCAGCATACAGGAGACGCACACCGACCCACACAAGAGCACCCTCACCGCTTTCCCAGCCTCGACACCATTTACCACACTCACCATGTCACCCCCAAACATCCACGCTTCACCGAAAGGGAGTTAAGGACCATGGTGGACGAGATCCTGAAGGTGGAGCCACAAATATTCGGGGCTGAGGTGCAGCACACACCCACCGCAAGGAAGATGGAGCTATGGCAGACCATTGTGAACAGTGTCAATGCTGTGGGACACCATCCACGCACCAGGGACGACATCCGTAAGAGATGGAATGACCTGCGGGGGAAGGTCAGAGGCATGGCATCAGGGCACCACATCGCAGTGCAGAAGACTGGGGGAGGACCGCCACCAACACCACCAAAATACACAGACAGGGAGGAAAAGGTACTGGCTATCCTGCACCCTGAGGACTCACTGGAGGAATGGACTCAGGTAAGTCATCAACATATACCCCATATACACCATTCCTGTAATGCATACCCCCACCCCACCCTCACCCACCAGGCCCAACACCACACCCAGGCATCAGCCACTAAATCCACCCCCCTTATGACCACAAACCCACTAACAGACCCACATCCCTCCCCCTTTGACACAGTCACCTACCCCTGCAAGTACCCACAATGGAACAACACCCCCCACCACAATGCAACCCCACAGTCAACGCTAAATGCAGTGTCAACCTCACAAAGGCACCCAGTAAGGCCACTGAAAGTAACCCCAGCACAAAATATCCCAGTCCTGTTCACCTCAAACATTCATGTAGCTGTAACAGACATGTCTATGTCCCCCAACAGGCACCACCACCCATGCAACCCTAACAGACGGGACAAGGAGTGCCACTGCCCCCCCAGGGAGACAGAGGCACCTCACAGGACTTTGGTGAAGGATCCCTGGACACTGAGGAGCAGGCAGGCCCCTCACACAGTCCTGGACTCTCACCATGGCTTTGCATGGCAGTGGTTCCTGGCCTGAAACTGGTGGCGGACTGGTGGTTCATTATTTGATGGGCGGGTTGGGCCTTTCCGTCAGCCTGTGGGCGGACTCTGCTTTTGTCGTCGGCACTCCTCTGCTGGCGGTGGGTGGTTTTCCAGATGTCTGTCTTTCGTTTGGTTCATTATTTGGTGGTCCGGCCCGCTCCTCTGTTGGCGGTTTTTACCGCCACCGCCAGAAGCATGGAACCGACTGCCGTGTTCATAATGAGGACCTTAGTCTACTCAAGTTTGAGTGTATGTGATGCGTTTGTTATTGTGTTATGCTGAGTTTAAGTTCCAACAATTATAATAGGGTTTGATAAGATGCCCAGGGAATTGTTCACCCATCCAAGTGCAGGAATGATGTAGCACACCGTTTTACATAAATGTTGGAAAATGCACACTGCTTAATGTGCAGAAGTTCAAGGGAAAGTGGCCTACATGCTGGGCGACTCTATTGTGGTGGAGACCTCTCTAGATATTTTTCATGCCCTTGGGCTCAAAGTATCTATTTTCCAGACTTTGAATATTAGAGGCATGGTTGCCCCACCCAAGAGACTTGGGCGGTCATTACAACATTGGCGGTAAAAGGCGCTTACCGCCGTGCAGAAGACTGGCAACACGCTGCCGCGGCAGCGGAATTCCGCCACAGCTATTATGACCCACATCTCGGAATCTGCCAAAAGTCCGCCACACCAAAGGTCAGTGATAAACTGGCGAAAACAAAACCTCCACCGTCACGCCAACAGAAATACGCCCACACTATCACGACACATGAATCCACGCGGCGGTCTTTCAACCGCGGTATTCCATTGGCGGTACACACCGCTGCGCTCAAAATACACACACTCTTACAAAACACAGCCACATTGGACAATTCAAAATACACACACCTGATACACATACACACACCACTCCCACACACCCAATACAATATAAAACACACACCCACATCACCCACAAACCCCAAAGACCAAAAATTCCGAAAGAAGGCCAGAGAGAGACACCACCAGCAAGAACAACAGCATCCACAGGCACACAACACCATCACCCACACAACTTCCACGCACCTCACACAACACACCACTACATATCACCACACTTATCACCACACACTCCACCCCACACATCACCTACACCACCCCATGGCACGGCAAAGACACCCCAGGTTCTCGGAGGAGGAGCTCAGGGTCATGGTGGAGGAAATCGTCTGGGTAGGGCCACAGCTATTCGGATCACAGGTGCAGCACACCTCAATAGCAAGGAAGATGGAGCTATGGCGAAGAATAGTGGATAGGGTCAACGCAGTGGGACAACACCCAAGAAATCGGGAGGACATCAGGAAGAGGTGGAACGACCTACGGGGGAAGGTGCATTCCGTGGTCTCAAGACACCACCTGGCGGTTCAGCGGACTGGCGGCGGACCCCCATCTCCTCCCCCACAACTAACAACAAGGGAGGAGCAGGTCTTGGCGATTCTGCATCCTGAGGGCCTCGCAGGAGTAGGTGGAGGAATGGACTCTGGTAAGACAAAGCATTACTATTACATCCCCCACCCTACCTGCATGCTATCACATACCCCCACCCTCACCCTCCCCCCCAGCACTCCAACGCCTCACATATGACCCAACATCACAAACCACACATCCCAACACCAAGCCCTGCATTCAACAACAAAGCATGGACACCCATCACCAAAGCATGCCCACTGCAGATACCCGTACACCCCCCTAAACCATCATCACACAAGCTCCCACACAGGAATGCTAGCACTGGGGTACACGGTCACCCACTGTAGGAAGTTGGCTCTGTATGTGCTATTTCAAAGTAAGGAATAGCATGCACAGAGTCCAAGGGTTCCCCTTAGAGGTAAAATAGTGGTAAAAATAGATAATACTAATGCTCTATTTTGTGGTAGTGTGGTCGAGCAGTAGGCTTATCCAAGGAGTAGTGTTAAGCATTTGTTGTACATACACATAGACAATAAATGAGGTACACACACTCAGAGACAAATCCAGCCAATAGGTTTTTATATAGAAAAATATCTTTTCTTAGTTTATTTTAAGAACCACAGGTTCAAATTCTACATGTAATATCTCATTCGAAAGGTATTGCAGGTAAGTACTTTAGGAACTTCAAATCATCAAAATTGCATGTATACTTTTCAAGTTATTCACAAATAGCTGTTTTAAAAGTGGACACTTAGTGCAATTTTCACAGTTCCTAGGGGAGGTAAGTATTTGTTAGGTTAACCAGGTAAGTAAGACACTTACAGGGCTTAGTTCTTGGTCCAAGGTAGCCCACCGTTGGGGGTTCAGAGCAACCCCAAAGTCACCACACCAGCAGCTCTGGGCCGGTCAGGTGCAGAGTTCAAAGTGGTGCCCAAAACACATAGGCTAGAATGGATAGAAGGGGGTGCCCCGGTTCCGGTCTGCTTGCAGGTAAGTACCCGCGTCTTCGGAGGGCAGACCAGGGGGGTTTTGTAGGGCACCGGGGGGGACACAAGCCCACACAGAAATTTCACCCTCAGCGGCGCGGGGGCGGCCGGGTGCAGTGTAGAAACAAGCGTCGGGTTCGCAGTGTTAGTCTATGAGAGATCTCGGGATCTCTTCAGCGCTGCAGGCAGGCAAGGGGGGGGTTCCTCGGGGAAACCTCCACTTGATCAAGGGAGAGGGACTCCTGGGGGTCACTCCTCCAGTGAAAGTCCGGTCCTTCAGGTCCTGGGGGCTGCGGGTGCAGGGTCTCTCCCAGGTGTCGGGACTTTGGATTCAAAGAGTCGCGGTCAGGGGAAGCCTCGGGATTCCCTCTGGAGGCGGCGCTGTGGGGGCTCAGGGGGGACAGGTTTTTGTACTCACAGTCTTAGAGTAGTCCTGGGGTCCCTCCTGAGGTGTTGGATCGCCACCAGCCGAGTCGGGGTCGCCGGGTGCAGTGTTGCAAGTCTCACGCTTCTTGCGGGGAGCTTGCAGGGATCTTTAAAGCTGCTGGAAACAAAGTTGCAGCTTTTCTTGGAGCAGGTCCGCTGTCCTCAGGAGTTTCTTGTCTTTTCGAAGCAGGGGCAGTCCTCAGAGGATGTCGAGGTCGCTGGTCCCTTTGGAAGGCGTCGCTGGAGCAGGATCTTTGGAAGGCAGGAGACAGGCCGGTGAGTTTCTGGAGCCAAGGCAGTTGTCGTCTTCTAGTCTTCCGCTGCAGGGGTTTTCAGCTAGGCAGTCCTTCTTCTTGTAGTTGCAGGAATCTAATTTTCTAGGGTTCAGGGTAGCCCTTAAATACTAAATTTAAGGGCGTGTTTAGGTCTGGGGGGTTAGTAGCCAATGGCTACTAGCCCTGAGGGTGGGTACACCCTCTTTGTGCCTCCTCCCAAGGGGAGGGGGTCACAATCCTAACCCTATTGGGGGAATCCTCCATCTGCAAGATGGAGGATTTCTAAAAGTTAGAGTCACTTCAGCTCAGGACACCTTAGGGGCTGTCCTGACTGGTCAGTGACTCCTCCTTGTTTTTCTCATTATCTTCTCCGGCCTTGCCGCCAAAAGTGGGGCCTGGCCGGAGGGGGCGGGCAACTCCACTAGCTGGAGTGTCCTGCTGGGTTGGCACAAAGGAGGTGAGCCTTTGAGGCTCACCGCCAGGTGTGACAATTCCTGCCTGGGGGAGGTGTTAGCATCTCCACCCAGTGCAGGCTTTGTTACTGGCCTCAGAGTGACAAAGGCACTCTCCCCATGGGGCCAGCAACATGTCTCGGTTTGTGGCAGGCTGCTAAAACTAGTCAGCCTACACAGATAGTCGGTTAAGTTTCAGGGGGCACCTCTAAGGTGCCCTCTGTGGTGTATTTTACAATAAAATGTACACTGGCATCAGTGTGCATTTATTGTGCTGAGAAGTTTGATACCAAACTTCCCAGTTTTCAGTGTAGCCATTATGGTGCTGTGGAGTTCGTGTTTGACAGACTCCCAGACCATATACTCTTATGGCTACCCTGTACTTACAATGTCTAAGGTTTTGTTTAGACACTGTAGGGGTACCATGCTCATGCACTGGTACCCTCACCTATGGTATAGTGCACCCTGCCTTAGGGCTGTAAGGCCTGCTAGAGGGGTGTCTTACCTATACTGCATAGGCAGTGAGAGGCTGGCATGGCACCCTGAGGGGAGTGCCATGTCGACTTACTCGTTGTGTCCTCACTAGCACACACAAGCTGGCAAGCAGTGTGTCTGTGCTGAGTGAGAGGTCTCCAGGGTGGCATAAGACATGCGGCAGCCCTTAGAGACCTTCCTTGGCATCAGGGCCCTTGGTACTAGAAGTACCAGTTACAAGGGACTTATCTGGATGCCAGGGTCTGCCAATTGTGGATACAAAAGTACATTTTAGGTGAAGGAACACTGGTGCTGGGGCCTGGTTAGCAGGGTCCCAGCACTCTTCTCAGTCAAGTCAGCATCAGTATCAGGCAAAAAGTGGGGGGTAACTGCAACAGGGAGCCATTTCTTTACACCCACCCATTGCACACCATTACACACACACATTTAATAAACATCCTTTTATACCCCTGCAGGACCCCTACCCAATGTCACCGGACAGGAGGGTCCACACATGTCCACACCACCAACAGAAGAGGCCCACAGTGATGACAGCACCTCTATCCAACTGTGACCATCGGGGACCTCTGGGCAGTCGGTTCCCCTCACACAGGCACAGGCCACGACAGACCTTCCCCCCTCTGGAAACACCAGCACAGCACCCACCCAGCGGGCCCATACCTCCGTCCCCAGGACACGTCAATCAGCTGTGTGTCCACCTCTACAGGGAACCCAGGATAACCCACCACCCCAACAACAACAGGGACCTGGGGGCAGTGGTAGTGGGCACATGGTCCAGGGGTCGGAGGCCCAGGAACACAGGGGAACTGGGAGGGCTGCTGTGCGACAGGGGGCGGACAGGCCAAGGGAACCCACTCTCCACGAGGCCCTCACCTCCATCATGGGAGCATACCACCACTCCCAGGAGACGATGGCAACGGTACTGGCCAAGTTTCAGGAGACCCAGCGCATGCAGGAGGAACAGTATATGGGCTTCAGGGAGGAACTCAGAACCATCAGCTCCACCCTGGGCACCATCGTAGGGGTGCTGAAGGAAGTACACAACACCAGGAGGGACACTGTGGCACTACAAGGGGCCCCTGACACTAGCATGGACGATGAACTGCCCACCACCTCCGCCGGAGCTAGTGGACAGGACGCCCCGCCACAGGACCACCACACCCGCACCCCACCCCCTGCAGAGGGAGAACCACCCCGCAAACGGTCCCTGAGATCCAGGACAAAGACAGAGCACGATGCCAAGACCCCCGCCAAGAAATGAGACCACCCTGATTGTCATCCTACTGTCCCACTTTGTCACCCTGTCCATAATTAAACTGCCCCAGCTCCACTTCCTATGCCCATATGGGCAATGCACCTGTGAGACTAATTGACTGGACTCTGCCATGGACATTCCTCCACCATCACCCCTCACCATTTCACTACCCCCTCCAATATTGAGCATTTAAATAAACACACCTAAAGCACAAAATGATCTGGAGTCTGTCTGTGATTTCGAAATAGTGTATTAGCAATTACAGTGACAAAATGTAATGCCAACATACCTATGTCACACAGCTCTAGTCCATCAGGAATCTAAGCAGATGTCACACAGTGGGAACCACATCTGTGAAATCGTAAAGGAAAGTGACAACTCAGTGACCATACACTGGGTGAAAATGACAGACAGTAGAGAGGTAGTAGTGTCAAAGTACATGTAATAGGCAGGATGGTATTCCTACCTGTGTCTCACTGGAAATATTGCAGGATCACTGAGTACCTGTTCTGCATGTTTTCTTCCTCTGCTTCCTCCTCATCACTGTCCACAGGCTCCACAGCTGCAACAACACCACCATCTGGACCATCCTCCTGCAGAAAAGGCACCTGGTGTCGCAAAGCCAAGTTGTGAAGCATACAGCAGGCCACGATGATCTGGCACACCTTCTTTGGTGAGTAGAATAGGGATCCACCTGTCATATGAAGGCACCTGAACCTGGCCTTCAGGAGGCCGAAGGTCCGCTCGATCACCCTCCTAGTTCGCCCATGGGCCTCATTGTATCGTTCCTCTGCCCTTGTCCTGGGATTCCTCACTGGGGTCAGTAGCCATGACAGGTTGGGGTAACCAGAGTCACCTGCAAATGGCGAGGGGCAACTGTTAGACACACACTAACCTGGAGGGATAACCCCAGACCCAGACAACCATTCCCACTGACTAGCTTCCAGGTGCTCACCTAATAGCCACACACAGTGCCTCTGGGGTTGCCCCATCACATAAGGAATGCTGCTATTCCGCAGGATGTAGGCGTCATGCACTGAGCCAGGGAACATGGCATTCACATGGGAGATGTACTGGTCTTCCAAACATACCATCTGTACATTCATAGAATGATAACTCTTCCGGTTTCTGTACACCTGTTCACTCCTGTGGGGGGGGAGGGGGGGGAACGAAAGCCACATGGATTCCATCAATGGCACCTATGATGTTGGGGATATGTCCCAGGGCATAGAAATCACCTTTTAATGTAGGCAAATCCTCCACCTGAGGGAAAACGATGTAGCTCTGCATGTGTTTCAGAAGGGCAGACAACACTCTGGACAATACGTTGGAAAACATAGGCTGTGACATCCCTGATGCCATGGCCACAGTTGTTTGAAAAGAGCCACTTGCAAGGAAATGGAGCACTGACAGCACCTGCACTTAAAGGGGGGATTCCTGTAGGATGGCGGATTGCTGACATCAGGTCTGGCTCCAACTGGGCACACAGTTCCTGGATTGTGGCACGGTCAAGCCTGTAGGTGATTATCAAATGTCGCTCCTCCATTGTCAACACAAAAAGAGGGACCGGGAGTGTTGCTGGTCCAGTGTACAATCTCCCTGTAATAGTGACTATATAAAGGTACACTGTTCCAAAAATTGAAAAAAGGAAGATGAAAACAGGGGAGACCTGTAATCTCAGGTGCAAGAGCCCTCAAGCATCACTCTGGATGACTAGCATCATCATCAGGAATAGCTCCTCACTAGGCCGGCACTGCAATGCCTAGTGGGCACCCCGAAGTGGGGGCTCTCAGCCGAATTTTAAGATAGTGACTAGAAAATTCAATAGTGCAAAATAAGGGTGCCGTAAGTCACCACCAAAAGCAAAAAAAGGAGGAAAAGAGGTTTAAAATTGGTTATTCATCCATAAACTTCATCATTTAATCAGTCAAATGTAACAAGGATGAAGACCAAGGTTAAAAGCAGTTTTGAAAGTAAGATTGAGGATTATGCTAATACACCTTTCAAAAGTAAATGAATGTACTAGAGTGTCCTAAAAATTAAAAGGCACCTCTATGTTAGGGTCGACATGTTTCGCGTCTATTGGTCTATACAGATCCACTGACGCTTCATCAGGACCTACGTGACTAGGTAAACTATTACTGCATTGCAGTGCCGGCCTAGTGAGGAGCTATTCCCGATGATGATGCTAGTCACCCAGAGTGATGCTTGAGGGCTCTTGCTCCTGAGATTACAGGTCTCCCCTGTTTTCATCTTCCTTTTTTCCATTTTTGGAACAGCTCCTCCATTGTCGACAGGTCCACCAACGGTCGGTACACCGGAGGAGGCCGCCATCTCCTCACATGTCCCAGCGGACCGTGCCTATGAAGGACAACAGCGAGCACAGAGTCAAACAACTCAGAGATACGTACCCACAGTTTACCCAGAACACCAATCATACACAAAAGGTGGCCTGTATGTGCCTAGGTATGTGTGACGCAGTTGAAAATGAAGCCATGTGGGCCCCTGAAATGGCGGCTGTCTGACCTGTAAAGTGGGACAATGGGATGTGAGGTAACTGCGCTGGCGTTGTACACCGTCGTGGTAGGCGGTCGAAGACTGCGGCGCAATGCTGCATTGGTTAACATTGGACCCTATGGGTCCCAGGAGCCAATGACGATGTACGCCGGTGGTGACGGTACGCACGGCCGTGGACGTGACCGACATTTTCTATCTGTTCAATCACTCGATACCTGATCTTCGACAGGAGAGGACCTACACTGCAAGTGCTGCTGTGACCTCGGTCTGGAAGAGACAATGGCTCGTGCGTCTGGGGAAAGGGCCCCTGCCTTCACATCGGAGGGGTTCGATAAGCTCTTGGATGGGGTCCTCCCCCAGTACACGCTACTCTACGGTCCTCCAGACAAACAGGTAAGTACACAGGGAGCATGTTGTATGGGCTATGCCTGTGTGGAGAGGGCTGGGTGTAAGAAGGAAGGGGGCAGAGTGCTGCGTGCATGAAAGACGGTGAATGCATGTGCCACATGGCAAGGGTAGGGATGGGGGCCAATCACTTTGACGGTGCAGTTGGTAATGACTTCTCTTCTTCCCCTGTACATTTCATGTAGGTCAGCGCCCACGAGAAGAAAGATATTTGGCGTGCCATCGCCAAGGACGTCCGGACCCTGGGGGTCTACCACAGACGGAGCACCCACTGCCGGAAAAAAAGAGTGGAGGACATTCGCCGCTGGAGCAAGAAGATGGCAGAGGCTCAGCTGGGGATGGCCTCCCAACGTGGGAGGGGTGCCCATCGCACCATGACCCCCTTGATGTTCAAGATCCTGGCGGTGGCCTACCAGGAGTTGGATGGGCACTTGAGGGCATCACAGCAGACACAAGGGGGTGAGTACACTCTCATTCTGCTGACTTTGCGCGCAGTGGAGTTGTCTGGGTGGGGGAGGTGGGGTGTGGGTTTCCCTAGGCCAGGGCGTGTTCTGTAGGCAAGGCCCCTCCGTAAGGCAGGCCATATGGCACCCCACCCCACCTCTGTAGAGTGACAACTACACCTAGTCATGCCCCTGTGTCATCTATGTGTGCAGATGTCGTCCATAGCCTTGTAGGCCATTTCCCAGGAACTGAACAGTGGAGCCCAAGAGCGCGGCGTAGTACAGGGGGCTTCTGTGTCTGTCGTGTCCGCCAACGGTAGCGGTAATGCATGCACTCAACATGTCTTTCTTCTGTCGTCCCCCCCCTTTTTGTGGTCTCCCTGTTCTTGTGTGCATTAGCATCATCAGGCGGAGGAGCAGTGGCACCGGAGCACGAGGGAGCTGCATCCCACATGGCCCTGGAGGGTGAGACTACGGACTCGGAATTCACCAGTGGGACGGAGGGCGAGGGGAGCTCCACGGCGGGGACAGGAGCTGAGACCAGCGACATGGACTCTTCCTGTGATGGGAGCTCCCTTGTGGTGGCGGCAACATCTGTGCCCCCCGCATCTACAGGTACAGCCTCCACCCCCCCTACCAGTACCGACCTCCCAGCAACCCCTCAGCCTTCGCCCCGTGCCCGCTCATCCAGGAGGGTGGGCATCACCTTCGCCCCAGGCACCTCAGGCCCTGCCCCAGTCACCCCTGCTGCCCTCAGTGAGGAGGCCATTGACCTCCTCAGGTCCCTCACTGTTGGGCAGTCTACCATTTTGAATGCCATCCAGGGTGTAGAAAGGCAGTTGCAACAAACTGATGCATTCCTGGAGGGCATTCATTCTGGTCAGGCGGCCCTTCACCAAGCTTTTCAAACTCTGGCCTCAGCACTGATGGCAGCCATTGTCCCCTTCTCTAGCCTCCCTCCTCCAACTTCCTCCACCCAGACCCAATCCCCTGAACATCTGCCTATCCCAAGCACACCATCAGACCAGCCTGCACACACCTCAACACACAAGGGAAGCTCTGGCAAACATAAGCACCACACATCCCACAGGCACTCACGCAAGCAACACACACATGCAGACACACCAACATCCACTGCCTCCACTGTGTCCCCCTCGTCGTCGTCTCCCTCCTCCCTCCCAGTCTCGTCTACACTCATACCTGCATGCACTACCTCTACAGCCACTACGTCTCTCACCAGCACACCCACCAGCACACCCCGCTCACGTGCAGTCACCACCCCCACTACCATTCACACATCCCCTGTGTCCTCTCCCAGTGTGTCTTTGACGCCCCCTCCCAAGATACACAAACTCAGGCACACACCCACCCAACAGCCATCCACCTCACGACAGCCTCCAGCGCATGCACCTTCACCCAAAGTCACCAAATGAACACCTCCTACTACCACCACCTCTTCCTCCACTCCCTAACCCCCTCCAGCTAACCGTCCCATTGTGTCCAAAAAAGTTTCCTGTCCAGCATTGACCTTTTTCCCACACCTCCCCCACCCTGTCCATCTCATACGTCCTGAAGTAGCACCTCAGCCAAAACATCTCCGGCACCAGTGGTGCCTGTAGTCACCGGTATGTGGAGTGCTCCGGCCACCAGGACAGCCAGTGTGGCACGGAGCCACAGCACAGACAGTCCCCCACCTGTGAAGCATCAGAAGTTGGCCAGTGCCCGGCGGGAGAGGGGGAAGACTCCTGACACCAAAGCCGCTCCCAGGGGTCCCGGTGGGAGTGTGGAGTCAGCTGTGACACCTTCCAAGGTGGGGTAGGGCCACAAGAAACCCAGCAAGTCTGGGAAGAGCTGCACGGCGGAGAAGATTGCCATCATCCCCGCTGGCCAGCAGGCCACTGCCAGCCCCAGCCCAGCTGCCCAGGAGGCCACCGCCAGCCCCAGCCCAGCTGCCCAGGAGGCCACCGCCAGCCCCAGCCCAGCTGCCCAGGAGGCCACCGCCAGCCCCAGGCCAGCTGCCCAGGAGGCCACCGCCAGCACCAGCTCAGCTGCCCAGGACGCCACCGCCAGCACCAGCCCAGCTGCCCAGGAGGCCACCGCCAGCACCATCCCCGCTGCCCAGGAGTCCACCACCAGCCCCAGCTCAGCTGCCCAGGAGGCCACCACCAGCACCAGCCTTGCTGCCCAGGAGGCCACTGCCAGCACCAGCCCCGCTGCCCAGGAGGCCACCGCCAGCCCCAGCTCAGCTGCCCAGAAGGCCACCGCCAGCACCAGCCCAGCTGCCCAGGAGGCCACCGCCAGCACCAGCCCCGCTGGGCCATGAAGGACAGCCAGAAAAAGCCTCGCTGGGCCATGAAGGACCGCCAGCAAAAGCCCCGCTGGGCCATGAAGGACCGCCAACTCAAGCACCGCTGAACAGGGCACCGCCAACTCAAGCACCGCTGAACAGGGCACCGCCAACTCAAGCACCGCTAGCACATGAGTGGCAGGGGCACTGACGCAGCTGGGTCCTTCACGGGGTGAGTGATGCACTCTGGGCACCAGTCCCCCTCCAGAACCAGTGGAGAGATCCATCCACTACCTCTGTCCTTCACAGGATGAAGCATTCTGAGCACCATGCCCCCTCCAGAACCAGTGGAGACTGTTATCCACTTGAGAGACTGTGGCTTTGCACTCCCCAGGATTGAACAGTGGGCAAACCACCCACTGTAGAGACTTGAGAGACTGTGGCTTTGCACTCCTCAGGATGAAGCAGTGGGCAACCCACCCACTTTAGAGACTTGAGAGAATGTGGCTTTGCACTCCCCAGGATTGAACAGTGGGCATGTGGCCCCCTTGTGGATTTGGCATCGTGCACTCAAGCGGCTGAGGTGCCCCCCCCCCTCCCTCCCCCTGAGGTGCCTGTTTTCTTAGTATCTGATGCCCCTGCAGTGTTCTCTCCGTCATGGTCGTGGATCTTGTGTGGGCCTCGCCCATACCGTGTGGTCCCAGTGTTCCACGGACTTTCTTTGTGCAGTACCTGGACTACTATGCCTGGTATTTATTTTGTACATGGTGTGTATATATATATATGTTTCTGCCTACTTGTTTTTAATATATTCCGATGGTTACACTCATTTTCTTTGGTCTTTACATTCTTCCGGGCGGGTCGGGGGTGTAACTGTGATGTATTGATATGCATTAGTGTGTGTTGTAGTGGGTGAGGGGGGGTGGGGGTGTTGCGTGTGTGTGTCCCTGTTTTTTGCCTCCCCCCTCCCCTGTGTCGTAGGTGCAGTACTCACTGTGGTCTTCGCCACCGGCGTTCGTGCTCCTGGTAGAGGAGCAGGAAGATTATCACAGGTAGGATTTGGAGTTCCGGTTCCATGGTGTCCTTGTTCCTCGTGGAGTGTGTAGTGGTGAGCGTTTTCCCTTCGAAATTCCTGTTTCCGCCGTGTTTTTATCCGCGGTGAATCCGCCCCGGAAAAGGTGGCGGATTGGCCTGTCATAATAGTGTGGGCGGTACATTGTCTCCCGCCTGTCTGTTGGCGGTGACCGGCGCGATGTTTGTTTGTACCGCCGTGGCGGTCGGAGTGTTAAAGTGAATGTCTTTGTTGGCGGTTTCCGCCACGGTCGTAATTGCAAATTTTTTACCGCCGGCCTGTTGACGGTCCTACTGTCGCTTTAGCACCGACCGCCAGGGTTGTAATGACCACCTTAGGCCCTCATTATGACATTGGTGGTAAATCCTGCTTACCGCCATGGTGATGGCCGCCAACATACTGCCTCTGTGGCGAATATCCGTTCGCCATATTATGACGCACACACACCAAACCAACGGAATACTGCCACATACACAAATCTGCCACCCCAAAGATCAGTGGTAAAGTATTGGTACGAACACCCATACCATTACGCCACCAAAACAACGCCCACAACATTATGACCCACGAATCACCAAGGCAGACATTGAATGGCAGCTAACCATTGGCGGTACACACTGGCAAGGTCTCAATGGCCACTCAAATACAAAACAACACAACATTGGCCTAATAGAAAAACACACACCTGGCACTGATACAGACACCACACCCACCCACCCATAGCACTATAAACACACACCCACATAACACACCACCCTTTCTGAATACTAATAAGTGCCACAAGAATAACACGAAGACCACTGAGACAACTAAACACACCACAAGCACCCATCCATCCGTCACGCACCCCACATCCCACATCCCACCACATCACTTAACACCCTCTGCACAACACACATCACACAACACCCATGTCCCCTCTAAGGCACCCCTGTTTCACTGATGAGGAGTTGCGGGTCATGGTGGAGGAAATAGTCAGGGTAGAGCCACAGCTGTTTGGAGCACATGTACAGCAAATATCCATTGCCAGGAAGATGGACCTATGTCGGATGTTAGACGTGACAGCCTTAGGGTGGTCACCCCTAACTTTTTTCCTGCCTCCCTCCACTTTTTGGACACTGTTTTTGCTGGTTTTTATACTCTGCTCACTTTACCATTGCTAACCAGTGCTAACGTGCATATGCTCTCTCCCTTTAAAAATAGTAACATTGGATCATACCCAATTGGACTATTTAATTAACTTATAAGTCCCTAGTACTGTGCACTATATGTGCCCAGGGCCTGTAGATTAAATGCTACTAGTGGGCCTGCAGCGCTGGTTGTGCCACCCACTTAAGTAGCCCCTTAACCTTGTCTCAGGCCTGCCATTACAAGGCCTGTGTGTGCAGTTTCACTGCCAATTCGACTTGGCATTTAAAAGTACTTTCCAAGCCTAAAACCTCCCTTTTTCTACATATAAGACACCCCTAAGGTATTCCCTAGGTAACCCATAGGGCAGGGTGCTGTGTAGGAAAAAGGAAGGACATGTACCTATGTAGTTTACATGTCCTGGTATTGTAAAACTCCCAAATTCATTTTCACACTGCTATGAGGCCTGCTCCCTCCATAGGGTAACATCGGGACTGTCCTCATATATTGTTTGAGTGGTAGCTGCTGATCTGAAAGGAGTAGGAAGGTCATATTTAGTATGGCCAGAATGGAGATATATAATCCTGCTGACTGGTGAAGTTGGATATAATATTACTATTTTAGAAATATCACTTTTAGAAAGTGAGCATTTCTCTGCACTTACATCTTTCTGTGCCTTACAATCCACGTCTGGCTGGGTTTAGTTGACAGCTCCTTGTGCAATCACTCAGACACACCCCAAACACAGGATACTTAGCCTCACTTGCATACATCTGCATTTTGAATGGGTCTTCCTGGGCTGGGAGGGTGGAGGGCCTGCTCTCACACAAAGGACTGCCACACCCCCTACTGGGACCCTGGCAGACAGGATTGAACTGAAAGGGGACCTGGTGCACTTCTAAGCCAGTCTTTGAAGTCTCCCCCACTTCAAAGGCACATTTGGGTATATAAACAGGGCCTCTGCCCCTTCCAACTCAGACACTTCCTGGAGAAGAAACTTGTAATCAGAACCTGTATCCTGCCAAGAAGAACTGCCTGGCTGGCCAAAGGACTCCCCTGACTGCTTTCTATGAAGGACTGCTGCCTTGCTGTTGCCCTGCTGCCTTGCTGCTCCCTGGCTGTGGTGAAGAAGTGCTCTCCAAGGGCTTGGATAGAGCTTGCCTCCTGTTTCCTGAAGTCTCAGGACCAAAAAGACTTCTCTCTTGCAACTGGACTCCTTGTACGATGAAAATTCGACACACAGCTTGCTAAAAATGACTCACAGCCTGCCCCGCGGTGAGAAATTCACCAAACCAGAAGGACGCAGCCCGACTTCGCAAGGAGAAGATCGACGCAGCGCCTGGGCTGCGACCGGAACTTCGACGCACGGCCCACCGGATCAACGCACAACCGACCTGGGAAGACGCAGCCTGACTTCCAGTGGGGAAATTGACGCAGCGCCTGCTGTGCGGAAGAAATTTCCCTGCAATGCCTACCGGAACGAGGCAGCGCTTGTGACTCCGCTCTACAAGCCCAGGATTCCACGCAAGACCCCGGGGTGTCTGTAAACCCCACAACCCGAAGAGGATCCACGACCGAGTGCCAGAAATCAACGCACAGCCGTCCCTGCGTGGAAACTAAATGACACATCACCGTATGCGGCCAGAGAAATCGACACACACCCCCTTTGTTTCAACGCTTCTCCTCCTCTGAGATTTTTCATGCAAACCAGGTACTTTATGCTAAAAAGAGACTTTGGCCCTCATTACAACATTGGTGGTAAATGCGCTTACCGCCGTGCAGAAGACCGTCAACACACCGCCGTGGCTGTGGAATTCCGCCACAGCTATCACGACCCACAACTCGGAATCCGCCAAAATCTAGACACCCACACAAGTCCGCCACACCAAAGATCAGTGATAAACTGGCAATAACAAAACCTCCACCATCCCGCCAATAGGAATACGCCCACACTATCACGACCCACGAATCCACGCGCCGGTCTTTCAACCGCGATAAATCATTGGCGGTACATACCGCTGTGCTCAAAATACACACACATTTACAAAACACTACCACATTGGACAATTCCAAATACACACACCTGATACACATACACACACCACACCCACACACCCAATACAATATAAAACACTCGCCCACATCACCCACAAACCCTTACTACCAAAAATGTTGACGAAGGCCAGAGAGACAGCACAGCAATGACAACACCAGCATACAGAGGCACACAACACTATCACACATACACATCCACGCACAAAACACCACACACCCCTAAACATCACCCCACACATCACAACACATACCACCTCGCACATCACCCACACCACCCCATGGCACCGCAAATACTTCCTGAGGAGGAGCTCAGGGTCATGGTAGAGGAAATCATACGGGTAGAGCCACAGCTATTCGGGTCACAGGTGCAGCACACCACCATAGCTAGGAAGATGGAGCTATGGTGCAGAATCGTGGACAGGGTCAACGCAGGGGGACAGCATCCAAGAACACGGGATGACATCAGGAAGAGGTGGAACGACCTACGGGGGAAGGTGCGTTCCGTGGTCTCAAGACACCACATTGCGGTTCAGAGGACTGGGGCGCACCCCCACCTCCTCCCCCACAACTAACAACATGGGAGGAGCAGGTCTTGGCTATACTGCATCCTGAGGGCCTCGCAGGAGTAGCAGGAGGAATGGACTCTGGTAAGTCAAATCTTAACTATTACATCCCCCACCCTCGCCCTCACCCCCATCACTCCAACTCGTCACATATGTCCCACTATCACAAACCACACATCCCAACACCAAGGCCTGCATGCAACAACAAAGCATGGACACCCATCACCAATGCATGGCCACTACACATACCCCTAAACAATTAGCACACAAGGTCCTACACAGGAATGCAAGCACTAGGGTACAGGGTCACCCACCCATTGCACACCATGGCACACACAGATGCAATAATCATACCTTTACACCCCTGCAGGACCCCTACCCAACGTCACTGGACAGGAGGTTCCAGACATGTCCACTCCACCCACATAGGAGGCCCACAGTGATGACAGCAGCTCTGTCCAACTGGATCTAGCCCGGGCCATCTGGGACCTCGGGACAGTCGCTTCCCCTCACACTGGCACAAGCAACAGAGCCTCCCCCCTCTGGAAACACCAGCACAGCACCCACCCAGCGGGCCCATACCTCTGTCCCCAGGACCCGTCAAGCAGCAGTGTGTCCACCACTACAGGGAACCCAGGCTAACCCACCACCCCAAGAACAGCAGGGACCTGGGGGCAGTTGTAGTGGGCACACGGTTCAGGGGACAGAGGCCCAGGAACACAGGGGAACTGGGAGGGCTGCTGTGCGGCAGGGGGAGGACAGGCCAAGGGAACCCACTCTCCACAAGGCCCTCTCCAACATCATGGGAGCCTACCACCATTCCCAGGAGACGATGGCAACGGTACTGGCCAAGTTTCAGGAGACCCAGCGGCTGCAGGAGGAACAGTATTTGGGGTTCAGGGAGGAACTCAAATCCATCAATACAACCCTGGGCACCATTGTAGGGGTGCTGAAGGAACTCAGGAACACCAGGAGGGACACTGTGGCACAACAAGGGGCCCCTGACACTAGCCTGAACGATGAACTGCCCACCACCTCCGCCGGCGCTAGTGGACAGGAGGCACCACCACAGGACCATGGCACCAGCACCCCACCCCCTGCAGATGGAGAACCACCCCACAAGCAGTCCCTAAGATCCAGGACAAAGACAGAGAACAATGCCAAGACCCCTGCCAAGAAATGAGACCACCCTGATTGTCATCCTTCTGTCCCACTTTGTCACCCTGTCCATACTCAAACTGCCCCAGCTCCACTTCCTATGCCCCTTTGGACAATGCACCTGTGAGACTAATAGACTGGACTCTGCCATGGACATTCCTCCACCATCACCCCTGACCATTTTACAACCCCCTCCACTATTTAGCACTTAAATAAACACCCATAAATCACAAAACTCTCTGGAGTCAGTCTGTGCTTTCACAAATGTGTATTTGCAATAACTGATGGATATAGCAATGTCCATTGTATTGTCAACATACCTATGTCACACAGCTCTAGTCCATGAGGAAACATAGCAGAGGTCACACAGTGGGACCCACATCTGTGAAATCGAAAGGGAAAGTGACAAATCAGGGTCCATACACTGGGTAAAAGTGACAGACAGATGAGAGGTAGAACAAGTGTATCAGATGTAGGCGGCAGTGATGTCTTCTTACCTGTGTTTCACTGGAAGTATTGATGAATCACGGTGTTTCTGTTGTCGATATCCTCTTCTTCTGCCTCCTCTTCTTCACTGTCCACCGGCTCCACAGCTGCCACAGCACCTCCTTCAGGACCATCCTCCTGCAGAAAAGGTACCTGTCGTCGCAAAGCCAAGTTGTGCAGCATACAGCAGGCCACGATGACCTGGCACACCCTCTTTGGTGAGTAGAATAGGGAACCACCTGTCATATGGAGGCACCTGAACCTGGCCTTCAGGAGGCCGAAGGTCCTCTCTATAACCCTCCTAGTTCACCCATGTGCCTCATTGTACCGTTCCTCTGCCCTTGTCTGGGATTCCTCACTGGGGTCAGTAGCCATGACAGGTTGGGGTAGCCAGAGTCACCTGCAAATGTCGAGGGACAACTGTTAGACACACACTAACCCTTTGGGACAATCCCAGACACTGTATAGGGTCCATGTCCTTACCTAATAGCCACACATGGTGCCTCTGGAGTTGCCCCATCACATAAGGGATGCTGCTATTCCTCAGAATGTAAGCGTCATGCACTGAGCCAGGAAACTTGGCATTCACATGGGAGATGTACTGGTCGGCCAAACACACCATCTGCACATTCATCGAATGGTAATTCTTCCGGTTTATGTACACCTGTTCACTCCTGCGGGGGGGACCAAGGCCACATGTGTCCCATCAATGGCACCTATGATGTTGGGGATATGTCCCAAAGCATAGAAGTCACCTTTCACTGTAGGCAAATCCTCCACCTGAGGGAAAACGATGTAGCTGCACATGTGTTTCAGCAGGGCAGACAACACTCTGGACGACACGTTGGAGAACATTGGCTGGGACATCCCTGATGTTATGGCCACTGTCGTTTGAAAAGACCCACTTGCCAGGAAATGGAGTACTAACAGGACCTGCACTAGAGGGGGGATACCTGTTGGATGGCGGATAGCTGACATCAGGTCTGGCTCCACTGGGCACACAGTTCATGGATTGTGGCACGGTCAAGTCTGTAGGTGACAATTACATGTCGCTCTTCCATTGTCTACAGGTCCACCAGCGGTCTGTACACCGGAGGATGCCGCCATCTCCTCACCTGCCCCAGCGGATGTGCTCTATGGATGAGAACAGCGAGCAGAGGGTCAGCCAACACTGAGGTACGAAAACACAACTTTATTCCACACATTTGTCAATCCGCTATGTGCCTGTCTTAGTGTGTATGCAAGGCCTAGATATGTGTGACACATTTAAAATTAATGCCATGTGGCCCCCTGAAATGACGGCTGCCTGACCTGTAAGGTGGGACAATGGGATATGAGGTAACTGCGCTGGCGTTGTACACTGTCGTGGTAGGCGGTCGAATACCGCGTCACAATCCTGCATTGGTTAACATTGGGCCCTATGGGTCCCAGGAGCCAATGACGATGCACGCTGGCGGTGACAGTACGCACCGCCACGGACATGACTGCCATTTTCTCTCTGTTCACTCACTTGATACCTGATCTTCGACAGGAGAGGACCTACACTGCAAGTGCTGCTGTGACCTCAGTCTGGAAGCGACAATGGCTACAGTGTCTGAGGAAAGGGCCCCTGCCTTCACTTCGGAGGAGTTGGACAAACTAGTGGATGGGGTCCTTCCCCAGTACACGCTACTCTACGGTCCTCCAGACAAACAGGTGAGTATACTGTGAGCATGCTGTATGGGCAATGCCTGTTTGTAGTGGTGTGGATGGGAGAATGGGGGGGGAATGAGGCGTTCATGAAACAATTGTGAGTGTATGTGGTTCAGGGCAAGGACGGGAACGCGGGCCAATGACAGTGACGGTCCGGACGGTTATATATTCTCCTTTTCCCCTATACTATTCCTCTAGGTCAGCGCCCACCAGAAGAAGGATATTTGGCCTGCCATCGCCAAGGAAGTCCGGACCCTGGGGGTCCACCACAGACGGAGCACCCACTCCTGTAAAAGATGGGAGGACATTCGCCGCTGGAGCAAGAAGACGGCATAGGCCCAGCTGGGAATGGCCTCCCAACGTGGGAGGGGTGCCCGTCACACCATGACCCCACTAATGTTCCGGATCCTAGCGGTGGCGTATTTGGAGTTGGATGGGCGCTTGAGGGCATCACAGCAGCCACAAGGGGGTGAGTACACTCTCATTCAGCTGATTCAGCGCGCATGGAAGGTGTCTGGGTGGGGGAGGTGGCAGTGGGTTACCCTAGGCCAGGGCGAGTTTTGCAGGAAAGGACCCTTTGTGAGGCAGGCTCAGTGGCACCCCATCCCCACCAGTGGTAAGAGCCATCTACCCCTAGTCAGGCTCCTGTGACTTCCATGTGTGCAGCAATCAGGCATAGGCCTTGTACCCCATGGCCCTGTGATTAGGGAACTCTTAGTGCATGGTATAGTGCCGAGGGCTGCTGTGTCTGTAGTGTTCGCCAACGGTAGCGGTATTGCATGCACTGAACATGTCTTTCTACTTTCTCCACCCCCGTTTTTGTGGTCTCCCTGTTCTTGTGTGTAATAGCATCATCAGGTGGAGGAGCAGTGCCACCGGAACAGGAGGGAGCTGCATCCCACATGGCCCTGGAGGGGAGACTACGGAGTCAGAATTCACCAGTGGGACGGACGGCGAGGGGAGCTCCACGGTGGGGACAGGAGCTGAGACCAGCGACACCGACTCCTCCTCTGATGCGAGCTCCCTTGCAGTGGCGGGCCCCTCTGTGCCCACCGCATCTACAGGTACAGCCACCACCCCCCCACCAGCACCGCCCTCCCAGCAGCCCCTCAGCGTGTATCCCGTGGCTGCTCACCCAGGAGGGTGGGCATCTCCTTCGCCCCAGGCACCTCAGCCCCTGCCCCTGTCAGCCCTGCTGCCCTCAGTGAGGAGGCCATTGACCTCTTCAGATCCCTCACTGATGGGCAGTCTACCATTCTGAATGCCATCCAGGGTGTAGAGAGGCAGTTGCAACAGACCAATGCAGACCTGGAGGGCATTCATTCTGGTCAGGCAGCCCAACAGCAAGCTTTTCAGACTCTGGCCTCAGCATTGATGGCAACCATTGTCCCTGTGTCCAGCCTCCCCCCTCCAACTTCCTCCACCCAGACCCAATCCCCAGTACCTCAGCCTATCCCAAGCACACCATCAGACCAGCATGCACACACCTCAACACACAAGGGTAGCTCTGGCAAACATAAGCACCACACATCCCACAGGCACTCACACAAGCATCATACCTATACAGACATGCCAACATCCACTGCCTCCACTCTGTCCCCCTCCTCCACGTCTCCCTCCTCCCTCCCTGTCACGTCTCCACTCACACCTGCATGCACTACATCCTCAGCCATTACGTCCATCACCAGCACGCCCATCACCACACACCGCTCACGTGCACTCACCACCCCCACTACCATTCACACATCCCCTGTGTCCTCTCCCGGTGTGTCTGTGAGCCCTCCTCCCAAACTACACAAATGCAGTCACACACCCACCCAACAGCCATCCACCTCACGACAGCCTCCAGCCCATGCACCTTCACCCAAAGTCAGCAAACGTACACCTCCTACAACCACTACCTCTTCCTCCACTCCCAAACCCCCTCCATCTACCCGTCCCAGTGTGTATTAAAAACTTTTCCTGTCAAACCTTGACCTCTTCCCTACACCTCCCCCACCCCTTCCGTCCCCTAGGGGCCGCCTGTCCAGGTCCCAACCCAGCACCTCAGCCACCACATCACCGGGATCATTGGTGCCAGCAGTAACCGGCTTCTGGAGTGCACCAAGCAGCAGGGCAGCCAGTGTGCCAAGAAGCCAGCACAAGGACATTCCCCCACCTCATTAAGTAAAGAAGTTGGCCACAGCCCGGAGGGAGAAGGCCAAAACACCTGCCACAAAGGGCTTCCCCAGGACTACAGTTGTGAGTGGCAAGACAGCTGTGGCACCATCCAAGGTGGGGAAGGGCCAGAGGAAGAAAGGGAAGTCGCCGCCAACCTGCAGGGCGGACAAGACGGCCACCGGCACAGCCACATGCACCGCTGCCAGCAGCACGCTCACTGAGCCAGCCACCAGCACTGTCGATCAGGACACCGCCACCAGCAGCACGCTTACTGAGGCAGCCACCAGCACCGCCGCCCAGGACACGGCCGCCAGCAGCACGCTCACTGAGCCACCCACCAGCACCGCTGCCCAATGAGCGCCGCAAGCACCGCCGCCACTGAGGCTGCCACCAGCACCGCCAGCTGCCACACCACATCCTGGGCCAGTGGCACCACCGCAGACATGGCTGCCATCCCCAGTGGTCAGTCGTACGTGGCTGGTGGTCAGTTTCAGGGCCCTGGACAGCTTCCATGTTGGCCCAGCATCAGTGGAGAATGACATCCACTACCTCTGTCCTTGGCAGGATGAAGCACTCTGGGCACAAAGCCCCCTCCAGAACCAGTGGAGAATGACATCCACTTGAGAGACTGTGGCTTTGCACTCCCCAGGATGAAGCAGTGGGCAAACCACCCACTGGAGAGACTTGAGAGACTGTGGCTTTGCACTCCCCAGGATAAAGCAGTGGGCAAACCACCCACTTGAGACACTTGAGAGACTGTGGCTTTGCACACCCCAGGATAAAGCAGTGGGCAAACCACCCACTGGAGAGACTTGTGAGACTGTGGCGTTGCACTCCCCAGGATGAAGCAGTGGGCAAAACACCCACTTGAGAGACTGTGGCTTTGCACTCCCCAGGATGAAGCAGTGGGCAAACCACCCACTGGAGAGACTTGAGAGACTGTGGCTTTGCACTCCCCAGGATAAAGCAGTGGGCAAATCACCCACTTGAAACACTTGAGAAACTGTGGCTTTGCACTCCCCAGGATAAAGCAGTGGGCAAAACACCCACTGGAGAGACTTGTGAGACTCTGGCTTTGCACTCCCCAGGATGAAGCAGTGGGCAAACCACCCACTGGAGAGACTTGAGAGACTCTGGCTTTGCACTCCCCAGGATAAAGCAGTGGGCAAACCACCCACTTGAGACACTTGAGAGACTGTGGCTTTGCACTCCACAGGATAAAGCAGTGGGCAAACCACCCACTGGAGAGACTTGTGAGACTGTGGCTTTGCACTCCCCAGGATACCTCAATGGGCATGGAGCCCCCTCGTAGAGCTGGCGTTGTGCACTCATCCAGCTGAGGTGCCCCCCCCTTCCCTTCCCCCTGAGGTGCCTGTTTTATTTTGATCTGATGCCCCAGCAATGTTCTCTCCATTTGGATCAGGTCTCTTGTGTGGGCCTCGCCCATGCATTTTGGGCCCAGTGGTCCACGGACTATGTAGGTGCAGTACATGGACTTGAAATCTTGGTGTACATATTTGTTAATAGTGTATATATATATTTTTTTTTGACTAATGGATTTTTACTCATTACAATCGTTCAAATCATTTCATTTTGTCCTTGCGTTCTTCCAGGGGGGGTTGGGGGGTGTAAATGTTATGTTTCAACATGCATTTGTGTGTATGTTGTTGTGTGTGAGGGTGGGGTGGGGGTGTTTCGTGTTGCGTGTGTGTGTCACTCTCTTTTCCATCCCCCTCCCCTGTGTCGTAGGTGCTGTACTCACCGTAGTGGTCGCTGCCATCGGTCGTGCTCCTCATAGAGGAGCAGGAAGAGAATGGCAGGTAGAATTTGGAGTTCCGGCTCCATGGCGTCCTGGTTCCTCGTGGGGTGTGTAGAGGTGAGCGTTTTCCCTTCCAAGGATTGCCCTCTCATAATGGTGTGGGCGGTACATTATCTTCCGCCTGTCTGTTGACGGTGACCGCCATGCTGTTTATTTCTACTGCCGTGGCGGTCAAAGTGTTAAAGTGGCTGTCTATGTTGGTGGTTTCCGCCACGGTCATTATTCAATTTTTTTTACCGCCGGCCTGTTGGCGGTCTTACTGCCGCTTTAACACCGACCGCCAGGGTTGTAATGAGGGCCTTTGTTTGCTTTTAAAAGACTTAAGACACTTTATATCATTTTTCAGTGATATCTCTACATTTACTTATTGCATCTTTGATTGTTTTGAACTGCAAATATCCAGATAAATATTATATATTTTTCTAAACATGTGTGGTGTATTTTTGTGGTGCTATATTGTGTTATTGTATGATTTATTGGATAAATACTTTACACATTGCCTTCTAAGTTAAGCCTGACTGCTCAGTGCCAAGCTACCAGAGGGTGGGCACAGGATAATTTGGATTGTGTGTGACTTACCCTGACTAGAGTGAGGGTCCTTGCTTGGACAGGGGGTAACCTGACTGCCAACCAAAGACCCCATTTCTAACAGAGGAGAATCGTGGACAGGGTGAACGCCGTGGGACAGCATCCAAGAACAAGGGAAGACATCAGGAAGAGGTGGAACGACCTACGGGGGAAGGTGAGTTCCATGGCAGCAAGGCACCAGCTCGCCATCCAGAGGACTGGTGGTGGACCCGCACTTCCTCCCCCACAGCTCACAGCATGGGAGGAGCAAGTCTTGGCAATACTATATTCTGGGAGACTCACTGGATTATTCGGAGGACTGGACACTGGTGAGTCAACATTTACTTCTTATCACCCACTATACCTGCATGCCATCTCACCCCCTCACCCTGACTCCAATCACTCCACTCCATCCCACACACTGCACCTACACATCTGACTAACCCCAACGCCAAGCCCTGCATGCTATACCAATGCATGGACAGCCCTCCCAGCCCTGCATTGACACCCATCACCAAAGCATGCACAGCATGGAGAACTAACAATCCCACAATATATCACCATACACAAACAAAGGTGGCAGGGCAATAGCAACAATATAGAGGAAGCTAGGGATGTACAATATGTCACAAATATAAAGTATAATACATCACTTACATCCCCATAGGTGCCCCAGGCAATTTCAGTGGCGAGGAGGTGCCATGACTATCCAGTCCCCCAACAGAAGCTGCCCCCAGTGATGACAGTAACTCTGGACTTCCGTATCTGGATGAACTACCTGGCCCATCAGGGACCACTGGTCAGTCGGCCATCCAAGCCCACTCACAGGCCACCACAGAGCCTCCCCCCCTCAGTATCCAACACCACAGCACCCACCCAACGTCCACACACCTCTGTCCCCAGGACACCTCAATCAGCAGTGTGCCCACCTGTACAGGGACCCCAGTCCACACCTCACCCCCAAGACAATCATGAACCTGGGGTCAGTGAAACTGGGCACACCGTTCAGGGGACACAGGCACAGGGGAACAGAAACATTGGGAGGACCGCTGTGCACCAGGGGGAGGACAGGCCCAGGGAACCGACTCTCCAGGAGGCACTCACCAATGTCCTGGGTGCTTACCAGCAATCCGAGGACAAGATGGGCCAGAACCTTACCAACATGCAGGAGAACAAGCGGCTGCAGGAGGTACACCATCAGGAGATCAGGGAGGGTTTGCAGGCCCTCAACACCACCATGGTCTTCATAGCAGGGGTGCTGGCAGATATGGCCAACATAATGAGGGATGGACAGCACACCAGTCCCCTACCACTAGCCAGTCTACTGACCAGCCCACCACTTCTGCTGCAGCTAATGGGCAGGAGGCCCTGCCAAAGGACCCATAGGCCACCAGCACCCCTGCCCCTGCAGAAGCTGAACCACCTCACAAACGTTCCCTGCAACCCAGACAGAAGCCAGAGACACTTACCAAGACCACTGCCAGGAAATGAGACCCTCCTGAATGTCCACCCTGTCACCTTGTCCACTTTGAACTGCCTTTGCTCCCCTTCCTATGGCCCCTTGGACACTGGACCTGTGCTACAAACAGACTGGAACAATACCCTGGACTTTCCTCAACCATCACCCTATTTCATTGCACTTTTCCGTCAATTATTTGCACTACAGTAAGCACCCTTGAACACAACCTGAGTGAAAGTGTTTTATTTGATGAAAATGTGCACATATGGAAACAGTCACATCATGTGCAAATGATCTGAACACTGCAATAGCATACATTTAATGACATGTAACTGTCTGTAGTCATCACATCAGTACACAGTTATATCACCAACATCTGCAAAATGAGAAGCCATAGGTGACAGTACGTAGAGATGCAAAAGAAGCAAATGCCATCCTACTACAGCCACACAGAAAACATCAATAATCAGAGGAATGGTCAGTTCCACTGTCTCACCTGTGTGTCATTGGAAGTATTGACGTATAACTGGTGTTCTGTTGTCCACATCCTCTGCCTCCTCATCCTCATTGTCCTCAGGGTCCACTGCTGCCACAGGGGCATTTCCAGTCTCCTCGTCCTGCAGATAAGGCACATGTCATCTGAGGGCCAGGTTGTGCAATATGCAGCATGCCACTACTATCTGGCAGACCTTCTCGGGTGAGTAGCACAGGGATCCACCTGATAGATGGAGGCATCTGAACCTGGCCTTCAGGAGGCCGAAGGTCCTTTCAATAATTCTTCTGGTTCACCCATGGGCATCATTATAACGATTCTCAGCTCCTGTCCTGGCATTCCTCACATGGGTCAGGAGCCACAATAGCTTTGGGTAGCCAGAGTCACCTGCAAGTATTGAGGGACAAACACTGGCCTTACACAATGGTATGGGGTTAACACCAGAAGGCATACACTGACATACTTTGGGTGGGGAGTCAGGCTCACCAATTAGCTACACCCTGTGCCTCTGTAGTTGTACAGTCACATTTGGGATGCTGCTATTCCTCAGGATGAAGGCATCATGCACTGACCCAGGATACTTGGCAGTGACCTGGTAGATGTACTGGTCAGCCAGGCCCACCATTTGCACATTGAGTGAGTGGAAACTCTTCCGATTACTGAACACCTGTTCATTCTGGCGGGGTGGGACAAACGCAACATGTGTACCGCCAATCACCCCAATAATATTTGGTATATGTCCCATTGCATAGAATCCTACCTTCACAGTGGCCAAATCCTCCACCTGGGGAAAGCAATGTAGCTACACGTGATTCACCAGGGCAGACAAAACCCTTACCAGCAGGATTGAGAACATTGGCTGTGACATTCCTGCTGCCAAGCCGAATATCACTTGGAAAGAACCAATTGCCAGGAAATGGAGCACTGATAGAACCTGCACAAGTGGGTGGATCCCAAAGGGATGACGGATAGCTGATATCAGATCAGGCTCCAATTGAGTACACAGCTTTGTGATTGTGTTCCTGTCCAGTCTATAGGTCAGTTTTATGTGCCTGTCTAGTGTAGCCAAGTCCACAAGAGGTCTGTACCCGGGGTCTTATCTCCTCCTCCGATTCCTCCACAGTGGTAGGTATCTAAGGGATACAAGAGTGAGTAGGATGTCACAATCTGAACAATGGAACCACCACCTCAGTGTACATAGAGCATTAATGTAATGGGACAATTTGAATGGCAATGTATGTGCTAATTATAGGAATGACGCAGTTCTTGATTATCTGTATGTTGTCCACCACCATAAAAATGGCGACCGCCTGTCCTGTATGTAGGGACAGGTGGAAGTGAGGTAACTCCGCCGTCGTTGCCTGTCATGGTGGAAGGCGGTCTTGCACCGCCGTGCTATTCCTCATTGGATAACATGGGGCTCTATGGGGTACAGTGGCCAATGGCGATCACCGGTGGTGGTGACGGTGTACACCGCTGCAGATGTGACTGCCATTTTCTGTCTATAACCTCACTTGATTTCTGACTTTCCACAGGACAGCACCTAAACTGTGTGTGGTGCTGTGACCTGTGTCTGGATCCTCCCATGGTCCGTGTGACCAGGGAAAGAGCCCCTGCCTTCAATTCGGAGGAGTTGGAGTGTTTGGTGGATGGGGTCCTACCCCAGTATGAGCAGCTGTATGAGCCTCCAGACCAACAGGTAAATACACCTTGGGCACGATGCATGTGACAAAGCTGCATGGAGATATGTGTTCAAGCATTGTGTAATTTTGGGGGGGTGGTATGTCTGGTGGTAGTGTACATGGTGGGCGCTGGGTGATGTGTGTTCCAATGGAGATGGAAAGGGATTTGTGGGCCATATGTGTGACAGGCCGGTTGTATGTGTAATGGTGTCCTCCTGTCTGTGTTTCCTCTGCAGGTCAGCGCGATCAGAAGAAGGGATTGTGGCGTGCCATTGCCAAGGACGTGCAGACCCTGGGGGTCTACACCAGGTGGAGCACCCACTGCAGGAAAAGGTGGGAGGACCTGAGACGCTGGGCCTGGAAGACCACGGAGACCCAGCTGGGGATGGCCTCCCAACAAGGAAGGGGTGCCCGTTGGAACCTGCCCCCCGTTTGCCCACATACTGGCAGTGGTCTACCCAGAGCCGGATGGGGCTTGAGGGCCTCACAGCAGCCACAAGGGGATGAGTACAGTGGGTGTTAAAACTATAATTAGTAGGTGGCATGGGATCCTGGTGGTGGGTGTCAGTTAGTGGGTGCCCCTTAATGCCAGGTCAGAGATAGCAGCGTGATCCAGCTCAAGGGTAATGGTTTTATTGCTAAATCTGGTAACCTAGCTAGGTGGCATTCCATGTTAGACAGGGCTTAGTGACTCCCAAGAGGGGTGCAGTTGGTGGGGGTTGGTTCACATCTTGCTGTGGTACCTAGCCAATGGAATGCCAATGCGATGCATGGTGCTCAATCCTGTTCCCTGTGTGTGATGGTAATGTGTATGCGTGCTGCAGTTGACCCAGTGCTCCCTTTCTCTCTCTCCCCCATTTATTTCTTCTGTCATCCTGTCCATGTGTGCATTTGCATCATCTGGTGGAGGAGCAGGGGCACTGGCAACAGAGGAACCGGCATCCCACAGGACCCAGGAGGCAGAGTCCACCGACGCCGAGGGGACGAGTGGGACGGAGGGCGAGGGGAGCACCACGGCAGAGACAGGAGGTGACAATACTGACTCAGATTCCTCATCAGATGGAAGCTCCCTTGTGGTGGTAGACACCTCTGGGACCACCCCAGCTACAGGCCGTACCCGCACCGCCTTATGTAGCCCCTCACTGAGTTTCTGGTGCCCGCTCACCCAAGAGGGTGGGCATCTCCTTCGCGCCAGGCACCTCAGGCCTTGCCGCAGTGAGCCCTGCTGCCCTGAGTGAGGAGGCTATTGACCTCCTGAGATCCATCTCTGTAGGGCAGTCAACCATTGTGAATGCCTTCCAGGGGCTGGCATCCCAGATGCAGCAATGCATACGTGGAAGGCACTCACAGTGTATTGGTGGCCCAACAGAGATCGGTCAAGGCTCTGATCTCCTCTCTGATGGCAGCCATTGTCCCTGCGCCTACTGGCCCCCCTCCAACTACCACTTCCAAGTCCCAATCTCCTCAACCCTAACCCATCCCATGCACACATACAGACAAGCATGCACACAAAACATCACACAAGAGTGGCACAAACAAACACAGGCAGCACACTTCAGGCCACAAGCACTCACGCAAACACCAGACAGTTGGACACACAACAACATCCACAGCCTCCACTGTCTCCCTCACTGTCACATCCGCAGCCACCATCACCACACCAAGCAGCCAACACACCTCACTTTCAGACACCTCCACAACATCCATCCACACGTCCCCTGTGTTCTCTCCCATCCTGTGCGCCCCCTCCTAAGAGACACAAACGAACGCACTCAAACACCCAACAGCCATCAACCTCACATCAGCACACTGCCCATGCACCTGCACCCAAGTCCAGCAGACATACACCTCCAACAACCATTCCCTCAACCTCCACTCCCAAGCCTGTTCCCTCATCCTTCCTCACCGTCCCTAAGAAGCTTTTCCTTGCCCAACTTGACCTCTTCCCTTCCCCTAAATCCCCCCGTCCTGCCCGTAAGAGCAGGGTCATAACGACCCAGCCCAGAACCTCAGCCAAACAGTCCACGGGGACAGTGGAGGCACCTCCTACCCGTGGAGGCAAGAAAGGAAAGGATCACACTCCATTACCCAAGAGAGGGAAGGATCTCACTTCACCACCCAAGAGGAGGAAGGATCCTACTCCACCACCCAAGAGAGGGAAGGATCCCACTCCACCACCCAAGAGATGGAAGGATCCCACCCCGCCACCCAGGAAAGAGAACTCCACCAACTAAGAGAGGCAAGAGGCCCCCTCCAACAGCAGTGGGATGGACCCCTCACCTCCAGCTGGGACACAGCAGCCCTCACCGCCAGCAGAGGGCATTATGGCCACCCTCCAGGGACTGTTGTATTAGGAGCCCCCTCCAGAACCTGTGGGCAAGTTTCGCACCTCAGAGACTGTGAGCTTGCACTCGCCAGCAAAGAGAAATGGACAAGGAGCCCCCTCCAGAACCAGTGGGCAAGGTCCCCACCTCAGAGAATGTGACCTTACACCCCCCTGCACAGGGAAATGGGCATGGAGTCCCCTCCAGAACCAGTGGGCAAGTTCCCCACTTCAGCTGAGGTGCCTGACCATTCCCAACATGATTCACCTGCACAGTGTAGTGCAGATTACATCAGGGGACAAGTTGGGTCTTGGACTGTGCCCTGTGGCCATGTAGGCCTTTTGTACTTTGGACTGGCCATTGGCCCTTTCTGAACAGTGGCTCATGTATTTCTTGTCACATGGACAATATGGTGGCTGGTAGCATCAAATTACACTATCAGTTCTGGATGAATGTTGTCCTTGCATTATTGTGACGTGTGTCCTGTGAGACTGGTTTTCCTCTGCAGCTGGTTGTGTCTATGGTGTGTGTGTGTTTGTCTGGTGTGTGTTGTGCGTGTGTGTGTCACTCTCCTTTTCCTCCCTCCCTCCCTTGTGTGCTAGGCAGCTGTACTCACCGTCGTCGTCTTCGTCGGTGTTGGTGTTCCAGGTGGAGCATGGCGTAGAAGAGCATTGGGAAGACTTGAAGTTCTGGTTCCATGGCGGCGATGGTCTTCTCTCTGTCTCTGATGGTGAGTCTTTCGTCTTCTGTGTTCTGTTTCCACCGGGGTTTTGATGGCGTTGGTACCACCTCTGAAATCCTGGTGGTTTGCTATGTCTTAATATGGTGGGCGGTACCTTGTCTTCTGCCTGGCTGTTGCTGGCTACCGCCGTGGTCAGTGATGTTAATGCCCTGGAGGTTGGTGTGGTACATTGGCTGTATGTGGGAGTTATCACCGCCATGTTCATAATTTTGCGGTAATTACTTCCAGCCTGTTGGCTGTACTACCACAACTTTAACAGTCACTGCCAATGTCATAATGACGACCATAATGTTCATGTATACTTGAAAACCAGATGTCCACATAACCATTTTGCATCAACTCTATATTGCCAGCACAAGCAGCCTTCGCGAGATGAATGCTGATCTGGATTCGGCAAGGGGTCTTTTTCTTATGCATCAGTCATATGACAGACACAGAAGGCAAGTACCTGTGGCTTAA
Organism: Pleurodeles waltl; assembly: GCF_031143425.1. Taxonomy (NCBI): domain Eukaryota; kingdom Metazoa; phylum Chordata; class Amphibia; order Caudata; family Salamandridae; genus Pleurodeles; species Pleurodeles waltl. The sequence continues at coordinate 607,943,353 of NC_090443.1, read as the reverse complement.
GGGTAGGTTAGAAAGAAACCAGTGAACCTAATAGGTCTCTATGCCCACAATGCTGCATCTGCACTCTTCTTACACAGAACCTCGCCGTTGGCCGCACAAAGTTCACTAACGTGTGGTTGAGGCATTAATTGTTTTGATGCCATTAAATTGGATGATTTGTTTCTTCCTTTGCCAGATGCATCAAGAACTAGAGCAGAAAAGGAATTCAAGTTCTGGAAAAATTAAAGGTATCCCTCAAGAGACGCACACCAGACCAGAAGAGAATATTCATATTTCTAACGCAATCTCCATACGTGGTTGGACATGTTTATTACAACCGTACTTGATAGTGTAACAGCTACTATTGAATATTTATGAGAAACTTCATCCAGTCATTCACCTTCACTGTATACATAGGCCAGGAGGAAAGCCTTAACACGGATAGCCACTTGGAAGTTACAACCCCATGCCCTCATCGGACCCCCTTCCCATTTAAATGATGAGGTATGTTTTAATTGATTATTTCAAAGACGAGGGAACAGTCGATGACAATAGAACATTATGGAAAGTGAGGGGAATATATATGAAAATGGTCCAAGTGATTAGGCCTGCTCTGAACAATAAGTGGCAGGCATAATGGCACATAAAAAGGGAACAGGAAAAACAGATGCTCTTAGATAAGCCACACAATTATGTATTTTTTATTTTATTTTATTTTTTGTCTGTAAATAAAACACACTTATAAACTAGCAGACTGCAGTGCTTGAACCACAGAGAATACACAAAAAGGTACATGTTGAAGGAGACAAGAAGGGCAAACTATTAATGCAAACACATTAAGAATATGAGAAGAATGAGAAATCTCCAATGGTATTTATGACAGAACGAAATAGGGAGATTAGGTGCGCACAAAGTGCAATTAACAGCATCTTCAGGGAGGGTCTACTTTAGGCAGGTATATGACACTGAAACCTACTCAGTCTCCATGAGATGCTTCAGACTTCACAGCAGAGGCCCAGCCACTCCTCTCACATGGAGATAGTAAACACTTGGATGTTCTCACCTTGGTTAATATCAAGGTCGCTGTTCTTTCGTTGAAATTGGAAAGATGCTGGGCACAGACAACCTACTGGCCAAACTATATGCCATGTATGACTAGCTGCTCACTCCACGCATGCTGAAACTCCGTGAGGGCTCCATGCCTGTGGGCGGTCTACCCAAATCTACAATGAAAGTGCTAATAGTGGTACTACCAAAACTGGATCGGGAGACAAAGGATAGGACTTCTTATTCTTCCCTATCCCTGTCCAACACTGACAACAAAATTGTGAGTAAGATTCTAGCTACACTTTTACTAAAAGTGTTACTGACCAATTGGGGTTTGTTATCAAGCGGAGGACGTCTAACAACCTGAGACGGCTGTCCATGTAAAGAACAGACTAGGGGAAGGTGAACACTGGGCAACAGTCACAGCGACTAATATGGAATCCACTTGATATCAAGAAGTGGGAGTTTATTTATGCCACACTGATGCGTATGCAATCTGAAAAATACTTTTGAACTGGGTTGGGTTGCTGTAAACAAATCCTAGGCAACAGCCATGGGTACAGGTGGGCTCAGACATCTCGGATGGTTGGTCTGATTGTCAGGGTACTCATCAAGGTTGCCCAGTGTAGCGCTTGGGCTTCCCACTTCAGATGGAGCCTGGTATGACACCTATAGTAGGGAGGTTAGAATGTAAAGGAAACAAACAAAAAATCACTGCATGGTGATGATATACTCTTGTATTTATCAGATGTATGCGAAGAAATGGAGATGGCACTTTCAGTTGTTCTACCAAATTGGTTGTTTTTCTGGTTTCAGCATGAATAGGACCAAATCCTGCTGCGTTCTCCCTAGATAAGGCGATGGCTGCCCTATTTGAAGCCAGGAACGTGGTTTGAAGTAGGCAAGTAGTTCACCAGGGTACCAAAATCTACATAGACACAAAAACGTTAAGGGTAATTAAACACATGCTGTTTGAGCTTTGCACAGGTTATCAATATTTTGGTGCCATCTTCTAATTTCAATAAATGGGCCATGTTACCATGACCAACATGGTAGTACTCTCAAGATTTCTGTACTATTTTGCCAGCATTTCCATCTTTCTCTCCCAAAACATCTTCAGAGACCTAAGCTCCCTGATCACTGAGACAGTTTGAGGTAATGGCAGAGGAATTTGGCTCTAGACAAAATTATGTTCCTGATCGTGAAGGAGGTCGTGGTGTGCTTATTCAAAAATACTATCTGGCTGCACAGCTGCAGTGGGTGGGTAGATGGACGGCTGACACTAGGCCACTGGAGGGTGGCCATCACAAAACACTAGTGGCAAACCCATTGGCATCGGCTCTTTGCAGGAGGCCCAGTGACTGAGGAAACTGCCAACATTGATTGGCCTTGCGTGAGATTGCTGAACCTACACTTCAAGGCATCTAGACTGCTGGACAGCTAAGGGATACAGGAAGAGAAGTGAAAAATCCCCCTGGACAGTTGAGGAGTGTATACATTTGGTAATGGGGATGCTAAAAACATTAGAGGAACATAGGAGGAAATGTGATTTTCCAGTGGGAAAGTTTATCACCGATCATAAGTTAACCCATGCCATGCCATGCATAAAACATGAGACTCTGAATCTGAATTACCCACACCCACGGATAGAACACAACAATTTCCGCTCACAATGTCAGCGGGACATAAAGCAGTGGCCCAATTCTACAGAGCACTCGGAGCATGAAATACTTGAAATGTAAACAGGAGAGGCATTTGAGCCGAGCGTTCAGGACCCAAACTTTGACGAGATTAGAGGTTACCCACAGTCTGTAATAAGAAACTATAGTTTAAAATGCTTACCATTTAGTTGTTTGCATTCACATATCCGACTCCAAGCTGCTTGGCATTAACCCAAGAGTATCCAGAACGTGCTCCAAATGCAGTAAGGAGGAAGCTCCCTTCTTCCACATGCTGTGGATATAACCCAAATTGATGGATTATTGTAAAGCTATTGCGGCAACATTGACCAACATGACTGGCAGCAACAACTTATACGAGCCTGTGATATGCTTACTGGTAGATATGCCAAGACCCAAGAAAGCCGAAGTTGAAAAAATATACTTTTTTCTATATTACTCGCTAAATGCCCAAAATTCAGGTGGCAGACCATGCAGAGGAAACAAAAAGGTGGGTGTGAGCTAAAATTGCAAATAACAAGATTGGTGTTTTAAACATAGCACAGCTTTATGATGCACTACTGAATGGATTTCCTAGGGAAGACCTCCTACCTCCATGAAGCAGCGCTGCAGAGATGGAAACATGCTACTAAGCTACACCTTGCAGGTCTATAAGTGCATCGAATATTATATGAGGTGTATCCAGATGGAGGCTGGTATCAAAATCCATGCCTTATGTTAAGAGAAGTAACACCAGTAACTGTAAGACTGGACATTTTAATTAACGAAACAGACACCCGAAAGGGGCTAATAATGTATTGAACTATTTATTGATTGTTGTAAATGACGATGTTGTGAAACTGGTCATAGTTGACATCTACTTTTTTTTGGGTTGAAAACGATTTTTTATTTAATATTTCTGTATGGTGTACCATGTTGAAAGCTGATCTGATGTACGTTTCGCAGAACTACACAATGGTTTTAAAACGTCAATAAAGATATTTAAAAATATTGTGATTGCATGCATTGATTTCATGCCATTGATTGCGTCTCTCACGCTAAAGGATGAATCTACGGAGATCTGCATGGTTGAGTTGGGTATTGTCAACCATAGTGAAGTAGAACCAACAATATATTAATGTAATGCATGCACTCTAGCTCCCACATCTCTTCTTCCAAGTACATGCCTAGTCACAGTGGTATAAAACAACTGACATCAAATCAAGCCAGTTTGACACAAACATTACGATCTTATGCCTGACTAGAGTTTTTTAGGTTTCTTCTAAAGCTCACCAGAGACATTCCCTCACTAATCTTTGGTGAGAAGGTTCTGCGCCATCTCATCTCTAATATCTAAATCAGCTTGCCTCCCAAGGTAGTTTTCCTAAATTTAGAAAGAGCTACCAAGGCATTATCGCAGAATCCTAAACACCTCTCTGGTAACATAAACCTTCCAGGCATAAAGTCCAGCACTGGGGCCGGTTTGATCACTTCTTTTATGAATCATAACCAATACCCTATATTTCACCATGACCACATTATGGTGTTAGTGTAGTTTGAGAAGTGTTGGACTAATGTGCAACCGGCATTTAACACCAGAAACTGCTCTTGCAGCAGCCTTTTAGATTCTCTGGACCTTCTAGGGCATTGGTACTTGCAAACATTTCCCCAGGGGCCAAAAAGTTTGGTCTGTGATGTGCCCGGGGGCCGCACTGATGCACGTGCAGTGGCGGTTGGCTGGGCTGCCTGGGGGCATTGGTGGCAAGATAGGTGTATATCTTGTGGCTGAAATGAACAATGGTAAACCAGAAAACCTGGAATTAATCCCGGCCTCCCCACTTTTCCAAATTGTGTGATTCTAGGCAATTGTTTAACTTCACTTTCCCTCCTTTGTCTGCATTATCGCATATAAGACCTCGAAATATATGATTTCTTGCTGTGTGCTGCACAAAATCTACCTCTATGTTTGATTTAATAAACTATAATGTTGTTCATGTATGATGGGAACCCAGGCCACCCATAAAGTGCACATAACAAGTGACTGGCATCTTTAATTTACTATTGGTGGTGTTCTCAGGGTAAGGGGAAGAATTAATGTTTGAAAACGATCACTTTTACATGAATACATCTTAATGTACTGATATAACAAATTAAACTAGGGTGAAAAGGTTCTGTATGTTAATTAAATACACTTTTTTTAATTTTGAAGTGACTGACATAGTTTTACACCAGTGCAGCAAGATGTCTTTAAAAATGATGGCGTTTCTAAAGTTAAGTGCAGAAGTCCCCAGTCACTTCCTTTCTTTAACACCAATTAAGTTTAAATAAATGAGTGTGTGTCTATTTAATATTTTTCTTGTAAGTGCTGAGTTGAACAAACAGCTGTCCAGTGCTCCTGTTGCCCCAGGGGCCGCATGTTAAGGTCAGAGGGGCCGCATGAGGCCCGCGGGCCGTACTTTGAGTATCCAGGTTCTAGGGTATCCAAACAAAAGAAGCAACAGTAATATAGCCTGCCCCTCTAATAGTACTTCATTGGGTGGCTCTATTATTCTCAGCAAGAAACAGCTGCTACTTGCCTAATACACAAATAGGAAAAGCACAAAATCTGGCAAAAGTATCTCGCTGTTATTCCATAGTGAGTTTGTTATCTACTACTACTCAAAGGGACTTAGCTTTTTTCACCAGTTTGACCTAAGACTGTCCTGTGGACATGGCATTATGTTGAAAACAATTGCTCACTACACCCCTCAAGCTTAATGGTGATGTTAATGCGTCCGTCTATGTTAATCTATACACATCAGGACTCGTTTTAGGCCGATGAATCTTTGGACCCAGTGGTGAGACACCGTAAGACGAGATAACTGATCAATATATCAATCAATATGTCAATAACATTGTCAACAGATAACACCAAAATATATTTTACTTTAGACATTAATAAACCTTCGGCGCAACCATGACCTTTCAGTCACGAATAACCACACCTTAATGGAGTTTTTGTGAATTTTATTCCCTATTGATTACAATCTAATAGCAAATGTATTAGTCTCAAAACCAAGAAGCAAATGAACATAATAACAATGCGACAACTATAATAAGTTTTCAATAATGCAAAGATCAGAAGCATAAGATAATCATGTGAATATAAGCAGATCGCGATACATAGAACCTCCTAAAGTTCTTAGTTCAGCATAGCACTACGTCAGTCACGTCAGTTTCGTCAGTCGTAATGAATACCTCATCTAACCTCAAATTAGCATTAGCATGTTGGGCTTCATGCAAAACAATTTAGAACATCAATTTAGAAATCATCTAATTTAGGTCTCTAATCAAAAGTACACAGCAGTTGGTACCTAGAAAGAAAAGGGAAATAAATGTATTTCCATTAGCGACTAAATAATTACCCTCCTCAGAATAGGTCACCATACAGGATCAGTCTTCGTCTTCAGGACATCAATTAGATCACCGTCAGTCTATCTAAGTTAAAGGCAAAGGACACTTTCCTCATAAGGAGGAAAGTGTAATGGGCATTCTATGGGCAAGGATGGTTTTGTCTAAGTCTCAAATCACCAAATAGAGTGACAGAGTTTCTGGATGCAATCGATATCATTCCCTACCTAATGCCCTTTGTCTCTTGTGTCATGGGTTTTTATCCCTTTTTCGTAATACATTCCCCCAAAATTCTATTGGATAGCCACTACACCCCACTATCGGTAACCTATCAAATTATACATTAAGTAATGCATTTGTCACTTCATGATATATCCCGAGTTTCTAATTGGTCTTCATAATTGACGTTTTCCGTAGGTAGCACATCCGGGGTTACTTCATTTCCTTGGCACACATCAGGTCAATAGTTCTCTTCTCCACGCTTTAACGTCCTTGAAAGTTTCCATATTTGTTTCGAAGTTCATAATTTTATACTAAAAGCTGCTAGCATGCGAATGAGAAAATCTAGCATTGTTGCAAACAAGTAAGGAAAAGAACAATCGCTGGGTCATGGTCTTTTGCAAGTCAGCACACTGGAGAAACAGAAAAATATGCTTTAATATGAGAGTTACACAGCTAGTTCTCGACTCACGCTAACTTAAGATATACGAGTTCTAATGAATGCAGTTTTATACGTGTTAATGTGCTCAGTTAGGCATAATATAAACGATTATTTCTTACAGTTGACATTAGTTTACACATGTGAACAATTCTCCACGTTTATGAATAATATCGTTAATGCGGTATTGTTAAACATAAGCATCTCATGTCTATAATATGTAATATTTAAACTACGCTCTCTCAGTCCCTCCTCTGATGACGCTCGTCATCACACAATCTTTTGATCTTAATTTTTCACCTTGCGCATGATACGCATTTCAACATCTTGCCCTTTATGTGAGCTTTCCCATATTTCGTTGAACTTTTTCTCTCTTTCACTTTCTTCATTTTGTCGGGCTCTTTTAGACCAATTTCTTTTGACTTTATCATTAATTTTGCATACCCCCCATAATCCTAATAGACAAATCAAAACAATTAATAGACCCATCATAATTTTTGCAAGTACCCCATTCCAAATGTTGGTAAACCAGCTTCCCACTCGGGCAATTCCTTTCCCAAATTTCTCCCAAACACCAGGTTCTTTTAGATCCTTCAAATCTGTACTATCTCTAGTAAGGTTAGTAAGCATGCTTCTAATTTTCTTACTGTTATCTGGAATAAATGAACAACAATGACGTTCATTAAGCATTTTGCACACACCTCCACTCTTTGCTAAAAGAATGTCTAAAGCAAGCCGATTTTGAAGAGTCATAGCTCTTTCTGCAGCAAGTTCAGTATCTATCAGAAGTATAGCTCCTGTAAAATTTGTCAGCATGTTATCCACAATAGTAGACAACTTTTGAATTTTCATAGAATTTAAGATAACCCCTACTGATGGGATTATAGCTCCAAATATGTCACCAATGACAGCCGCCACTGATTCTCGCTTTTGTCTAGTATGTTGTAATTCAGACGTTTTAGGTATTTGTTTTAAGTCATCAATCTGGTATATCTTTGGGAATGCTATTCCCAAATAACTTGTCCCATACCATCCCGTAGGGAGACGGTAATATGCATTTAACCCACAGATGTAATAGATTCCAGGAATCGCTGGGTCTTGTCCATTTAACATAAAGGTCCATTTACTCTGAAACAGAAACACATGCCTACATTCACTCGTACCCACAAACAAATTGTCTTGATCAGATTTCGGTCTATATATACTGAGTCTACCTACGTGTAATGCATCTATAGCTAACTTGCCTTGTGTTTTAATTGCTGTGTAAGCATAATCATTTGCATAAGTACGTTTTTCTAAGCCTTTTTCTAACCTTTCTTTCAGTGCTTTGCGTCTATCATCTGTGTGATCTAAAAAGCTTTTCTCTACAGGAGACAGTAAGCAAGTCAAATTATTGCGATGTGCATAAGCAGTTCCGAATGTAAGTGTTGGCTCAAAGAATCCTCTAACTATTTTAATATCATGCTCTTTAGCTAACTTATTTAAGAATTCAATCACAGGTACAAAGGAAAACACAACATCCAAATTTGAATAAAAGTATTGCACATGCTCTTGATCATAGAATCTTGTTAATAGCAAGCTGCAGCTAATTCCATAGGTAAGAGGGAGGCTATGATAAGTAACTCCCTCCTGCACAGATGAAGGAATTTTAGTACACACATAACAATCTTTCGCGTCCATAGTTTCCACATACTCATTTAGTAAGCGATAGAAGACATTAGTAGAAAGTTCCCCTTTTGCATTAGTTCCCTCATGCAGATGTCTTGCATCTTGCTCAAATTTCTCCCACGGTGATAGTTTATTAGCAGTAGTAGTCTCAGGTTTTGAAGTTGCATTAATAGTTTCTCTCTCTCTCCATGGCATTCCTACAATCACTCCCATTATCATTATTGCACATACAACACCTATCATAAGTCCTAACCAACCACACACCTTACTTCCTTTGCTACTATAAGCCATGTTTGTATAGAATCAGAATAGCAGATCAACAATCAACTCAAGAAGGCAAACTCTTTCTGCGTAATTTACAGCGTCTTCACTCACTCCAGGACCGTTTTCGTCAATTCAGGTTAGCAGCTTGTCGAAGTCAGGTTTCTTGAAGTCAAATCCAGGTTTAGTGTCACTTTCCGGTAGTTTCTAAAGACTCTTTCTCTTTTCAGCTTTCACGAGTTAAATTTTTCTATCCAAGTTTTCTTGTTGTATAATTTTCAGGTACCGTAATATTGGCCTGGTACTTCTCGATCAAAGCAGAATGCTAAGAATTCTTGTTGCCATTCGGAGGTTGTAGCATATGCCCATTCAGGACCTGTATATCTTCTGTTTGCTATTCTTTTTCTTTTTAGCCTCCGTTCACCTTGTTGTTCTCCTTCACTCAGATCATCTGCCTGTGAAGTATCGCTTTCTTCTATTATTGTCTCGTTTGCTATTTCTCTTATTCTAAGATGTGGCTTGTCTGGCCAATTATCACCTCTGTGTGTCTTGTTTCGGTGTTTTCCTTCAGGACGTTGGACAGCACCCTCCTCTTGTGATATGGTGTTTTCTCCTGATGGACTTGCAACTGGTTCGGGAGACTCCGACTCGTTTTGATTTGAATTTACAACTTCTCCTTCTCTGTCGTCTTCCGGTTCTATACTGAATTCGGGCTCTGAATTGTATTCGTCTACTTCTGGGAGAACCTCTCCTTGCCTTAGTTCTCCTGCTGCCTCGACTGAGATATGCACTCTGTCACCCCTCTCGAACTCGCTGTCAGCTTGAGGGACAAGGCTGTTCTCAGTGGGCTCTCCTGTAGTCTCAGATCTTTCTTGACTATTCTCCGACTCTGAGACTTCTCCTCCTGAAGTTGCTGTACCGGAAACTTCAAGTTCCTCTTCAACAGGACACGTTACCCTTTTTGTGTGACTGGCATGTATCCAGTTGGGAACCCCGGCACACTTGACAGCGGTAGTGGTTGTCAATATTACTTGATATGGCCCCTTCCAACGTGGCTCAAGACACGATTTCCTCACGTGCTTCTTGACAACCACCCAATCTCCAGCTTGCAGAGAGTGTCCTGGTTCGCCGATTGGTGGCAACGTGTTAGCTTCCACCTGGTGAGAGAAAGAGCGAATCACATCAGCCAAACCTTTGCAGTAATCCAACACCATATCATCTGTAATATTCATTAGTGCATTTGCAGGTACCGCCGGTGACCTCATTGCTCTGCCCATGAGGATTTCATGGGGGGACAGTCCTGTTTTCTTATCTGGCGTGTTTCTCATAGACATCAGTACTAGAGGTAATGCATCTGGCCACTTCATATTTGTTGCTGCACACATTTTTGCTATTCTTGATTTTAAGGTACCATTCATCTGTTCAACTAGTCCTGATGCTTCAGGGCGATAGCTACAATGCAACTTCTGTTCAATGTTGAGTGCCGCACACAGGAGTTTAATTACCTCATTGTCGAAGTGTCTTCCCCTATCTGATTCTATAGAAACCGGAAACCCGAACCTTGGTATTAACTCTCTGACTAGTAGTTTTGCAACTGTAAGACTGTCATTCCTACGTGTGGGATATGCCTCAATCCAATGACTGAAAACACACACAATCACCAACACGTACTTCAATCCTCCACAAACAGGCATTTCAATGAAATCCATTTGCATTTTGTTAAATGGACCTCCAGCTCTCCCAATGTGGCTCAAAGTTACCACAGTTCCTTTTCCAGCGTTCATCTGTTGACAGATGACGCACCTGTGACAAATAATTTCTGCGGCATGTCTGAATTTTGGATTGAACCAATCAATCTTAAAGGATCGGATCATGGCATCTCTTCCTAAATGTGCCTGCCCATGATATAATCGGGCAAATTGTGACAGAAGACTATTTGGCAGAACCAATTTTCCTTCCTCTGAAACCCACATATCATCTGCTCTTTGTACACACTGCATTTTCTGCCAGGAACGTTTTTCTTCTTTGCTAGCACGGCTTTGTAATGTCTTTAGTTTGTCTAAGGTATCAACCACTCGTAATGCTAGGCTTAAGCTCGTGTCGTTTTCAGGTTGTGGTAACAATTCCCACTGCTCCTTAAATGATATACAGTTTAATGCACAAAATCTTGCAACTTGGTCTGCATAACCATTCCCCATTGATACAAAATCTTGTGATCTATTGTGAGCACTGCACTTCACCACGGCAATTTCAAGAGGTAACTGAATCGCATGTAACAAATCTCTTATTTGTTCTCCATTTTTCAGAGGTGAACCAGAGGAGGTCATAAAACCCCTCTGTGACCAGAGTTGGCCAAAATCATGCACAATTCCAAATCCATATCTGCTGTCAGTATAGATTGTGACTTTCAAATTCACAGCAGCGTGGTAGGCTTTTGTAAGAGCTAGTAATTCTGCCACCTGTGCAGAAAACACTTTCTTGAGCCAGGAGGCTTCGACTATGCCAGTTATGGTACAAACTGCATAACCGGCTCTCAATGTTCCTGCTGAATCTCTTAAACAGGACCCATCAACGAACATAATGCAATCGTTTTCTTTTAACTGGGTATCCTGTATGTCTGGGCGAGGTTTGGTACAGAGCTCAGTCACCTCAAGACAGTCATGCTCAAATTCTTCCCCATCTTTGATTTCTGTATTCTCATTGGGAAGTAAAGTTGCCGGGTTTAGCACGGTGCATCTTTTTAATGTAACATTTGGTGACCCCAGAATAATCGTCTCATATTTGGTAAGTTGTGCATTTGTCATGTGTTGCGTCTTAGTTCGTGTCAACAGAATTTCGACAGAATGTGGAACCATTACTGTCAGAGGGTATCCCATGACTATGCCTTCACATTGTGAAAGGCTTTGGCCAACTTCTGCGACTGCTCGCAAACAACCCGGTAAGGCTGCTGCGACAGGGTCCAAAGTAGCTGAAAAATATGCTACAGGGCGATTTGCATCTCCGTGGACCTGTGTTAAAACAGATAAAGAACAAGCATCACGTTCATGACAGAACAACAGAAAAGGTTTCTCATAATCAGGCATTCCCAATGCTGGAGCCCTGCACATGCACTCCTTCAACTCTAAAAATGATTCAAGCTCTTCTTTTGTCAAAGTGATTGTGTACGGTTCATCCTTGACCTCTTTTCCTGTCAATTTTATTAAGGGTTTTGAAATGTTCGAGAAGTTGGGTATCCACTGGCGACAGTAGCCCACCATTCCCAGAAACATCCTGATATCTCTCTTTGTTGTTGGGGGATTCATTTGTAAAACAGCTGTTATTCTCTCTTTTGATATTCTTCGGGACCCTTTCTCAATCAGATGTCCTAAATATTTCACTTCTTTTTGACAGTATTGCAACTTCTTAGGTGACACCTTGTGTCCATTCTTTCCCAAATGATTCAACAATGCAATGGTATCATATTTGCAGCTGTCTCTGGTTTTAGATGCAATCAACAAATCATCAATGTACTGCACAAGAGTCGAATTGAAAGGCAGCACAAGAGGTTCCAAATCCTTCTTCAATATCTGATTAAAGATGGATGGTGACTCAGAAAACCCCTGAGGAATTCTGCACCAACTGTACACCTTATCCAGGAATTTGAAACTGAACAAAAATTGGCTATCTTCGTGAAGAGGTATCGAGAAAAATGCTTGTGATAGGTCTACCACGGTAAACCATTCAGCATCACATGGAACCTGAAACATTATTACTGCTGGATTAGGTACCACAGGGCAGCATTTTATCACAATTTCGTTTATTTTTCTCAAGTCCTGCACAATTCGAACCTTCCCACAGCGCTTCTTCAAACCCATAATAGGAGAGTTACATGGACGGCTCAAAACTTCTTTCAAAACTCCCTGTCTGAGAAAATCTGCAATTATCTGTGTTACTTCAACGAGGACATCCTGAGTCATGTGGTATTGTGGTACTTGTGGGAACACTGCATTTGGCTTTATCTGCACCATGACTGGCCCTACTCCCTTGATTAATCCAACCTCTTTTCCAGTCAAATCCCACACTTTCTCTGTTAAAGACCCTTGTAGATCAGAAGGTAGATCGATCAAGGTAAACACTGGTAATAGAGTAATTAGAGGGTAATCTTCATTCGTCTCTCCTCGTTCCTCTATTAATTGACCCTCATCTCCCTCATTGTCACTGTTTGTCTGTACTTCTATTCCATCATTGGTACAGGTAATCGAACATTTGGTCTTACATAATAAGTCTCTCCCTAACAAGGACACTGGGCTTGAATCGCATACAACAAATCTATGTAGACCCTGGAAATTTCCAATTTCCACCTGTACTGGGTCAGTAATTGGGTTAGTCAGGTACTGATTTGCCACACCGACCACTCGTATGGTGCGCCCTGAAAGAGGTAATCTCGGTACCTCTGCACTCCGAACTGTAGAGCGTGTAGCTCCTGTGTCAACTAAAAATGAAACCTTATAGCCCATTACCTTTCCTTCTACATATGGGCCCCTATGATCTACCTCTAAAGATGCTGCAAGCTTGCACTCTTCACTGTCTGAGCTGTCATCTGACGAATCCCCATTCATGTCACTTTCACCTCGTAATGGGAATTGTTGTACAGTGTTGTTTTGGTTTGTTACCTGGCCTGTGACCTGCTGAGGAAGCGTCACCTGTTGCTGTCCCATCGGAGCCATGGGTAACTGCATTTGCTGTCTAGGCACCATAGGAATCTGCTGCTGCATCGGTTGCACTGACACTGTTTGGAAACGTGGCATTTGCATCTGCTGCATGGGTTGTACCCCTGGCATTTGCACCAAATTATTCTGAAAATTCGGTTTCTGGTGTCTCAATTTTGGACCGCGTGAATTTTGTAATGTGCCGACATTAATGCTCTGCTGAACTGCACCATCCTGCACCATATTCGGACAATCCCGTTTCCAATGCCCCATGCCCCCGCACGCATGACATGGTGACATCCTTTTCATTCCCTGACCGTCATTTTGAATAACAGCATTATTCATATTCGAATTACGGTTCACAAAACCTCGACCTCTGCCTCTCGGCTGTGCTTGAAACACACCATTCATTTGCGGTTGTTGCTGTATCATTTGCTGAACACCATTTCCCTGTATTCCAGCTTGTGCAGCCCTTATCTGCATCACCATCACTTTCTCCTTCAACTTTTTCTGCTTCAACTCAATCTCAACACTACAGTATTTTGCATACTGTAACACTTCATCAATCGGTTTAGCTTGCCAACAAATCAAATGATTCTTAATCATCTGGCTGACCTCCGGTCTCAGCCCTTCGACGAACCTGAACACAAGATGATTCATGTCCTTCGGTTCGATAGTCTCAGTACCACTGTAATGTTTGAACGCTTTCAACAATCTCTCATAATACGCATGTATTGACTCTTTAACCTCTTGAGAGGTCCGGTCGATTTTCTGCCAATCGGTCACCTTCGGCGACACCTTTTGCTTCAAAAACTCAATTACTTTATGATAATATTTCATCACTTCTTCAGAAGGTGCTCCAGTCACCTTATCCCTTGCTGGCTCCTTCGTGGGCCAATCTACCCCTCTCTTGACCTCGAGCCACAAATCTGGCAGAACAATGATCTCAAACAAAGTATTCAAGTCTTCCCAGAGACACTTCGCAAGCTTCATGAACCTATCTGTCTGTTGATACCACTCGATCGGCTTTTCTCTTAACCTAGGATAATCATTCGTAAAGGACAAAATGTCTCCCCTAGACCAAGGCACATGCAATAAGACACCACCAGCTGTTTCTCTCATAGGTAGGATTTTTACTGTGTCTAAATTGGGTGTGGTTGTTGCTTCATTAGACCCTGGGCTATCTCTTTTTCCCTTATCTCTTTTCTTTGCCCATCGGCCTTCCCATTTCTCTAGTGCACCCCAAATTTGTGCACTTTGCAACAGCTCTTTCAAGTGTGCCTTCATGCCTGCAGATCTCATGTGCTCAAAATCTTTAGTGTCAAAATCTAATCTGTAGCTCCTTTTCAAATGTTTAGTGTTTCCAATATCGACATTGTATTTGTCTGCCAAATTCGTTAATCTCTGGTGTACTTTGCCTACCTCTTTGGTAATCTTGGGGCATAAGTATCTCAATTCTGCCTCAGTGTATGATTCCAACCTATTCACTCCCATTGTTCCTTCCACCAACTCAGCAGCTTCTGCTCCTAGTCGTACAAGATTCAGATATTCATCTTGTTTTTCCTTTTCAGGTTCAATTGTAGTCACTGTAGTCTTTTGTGAAGTACAAGTTTTCTCTAACCACTCGTTTAACTGTTGTAGTGTAAAACCTTGCAGTGAAATGTTCCCTGCATGTATCATTGGAGTGTGGGAGGTATTCGTACTCATAGTTTGGGGAGTCAAGACTCCCAACCCTGCTTGACGCATTGCTTCAAGAGGTGCCCCTATTGGACTAAGGTCCATTAAGGGTCTCGGTTGTTTGCATACCTGTTCTCCCTGGGCCATTATTTGTGGAGTTCTAATAGGCCCTCCTCTTATCGCTTCATGAGTCATAACTCCCTGTTCACACGTCCTTTTCTCCTGTGCATATAACGGCACCGGGGGACCAACAGTAATAGGTAGCGATATAGTGGCAGGTGTCTGACCTGGTCCCAAGCTTCTTGGAGCTTCAACACCATAAGTCTGCTCTAATGTACCTGGTACAGGTTCTATCAGTGGACCCGCTACGGGGTTATACCCAGGTATCAGCTGTGGCGGTTGAGACACTAGCTTTGGAGTTGACTCAATCTGTATCAACCTTGGCTTTGTATATATCGGGTCTGGCGGCACCACCAAGTTCGTAGTAGTCTCAAACACTGGGACATCAGGGTAAATTCTTTTTATCTGCGGTGGAGGCTGCAACTGTATCGGCGAGTCTGGTGCAGTGGGTACACTGACACCATTCTGTATCAAGGCTGTATCGCTAGTCCGTACCGTATAAGTAACTCCCTTTTCCTTCGTCTGGTTCCCAGGATCCAAGCTAGTACTTGGAGCACTGTCGCTCACCGCATACGGTGGCGGACGATCATGTAACAATCTATCCATAAACGCCTCATCATCTGAATCATCTTCTTCTTCCCAGGACCTTTTATTTTCTTTAGTTTTGCCTGAATCTTTGTCGGTTTTGCAAGAATCTTGCTTTCCCTGTGTCTCTTCTCCCTGTGTTATTGCCGGAAACAGCTTTAACCCATCTACTATTCCTCGTCTCCACATTTTGTTCTCATTATCCCATCTAGCCTCTGCATAGGATTTTTCTGCACTAGTCAATCTTCTGTGAAACCTTTCTTGCCTATTTTTAAGAGCCATCAGGTCCCAAATCGCCAAAGCCTCGTATTGAGCTGGTCTCGGAGGTGGTTTCTGTACACTTAACATCCACCTCAAATTTTCTAACACCTTTGGATTGAATGTCCCATGTTCTGGAAAAGCTAGACACCCCTCTTTCTCTGTTAATTTGCGCCATTGTTTCATTCATAAACAAGGTGCGACACCCTTTTCCTCCATAACTGTATAAGCTGGAGTACCCTCAGGTGGTGTAGGTTCCCCATCGGTTGCAACAATATATACATCTCCCTTCAAAGCGCTTTTGAATGCCTTAACAAAATTCATTTTTTGCAATTCTTTATTTCGTATTTAATCAGAAAACGGCTTAGTTCCCAGGACACTCTTCACCTACCCTTTTCTCAACCTATTGCCTCTCACGGACGGCAACCAATCTGTGCGCGACCCCTCTCGGCACCTGACCTATCTCAGCGCGGCACCACTGACGTCACACTCACACACACTGCAGCTGACAAAGTCTTGCGGCTTGTCCACACCTCACTAAGGGCCTCATTCTGAGGCCGGCGGGCGGCAGTCGCCGCCCGCCTGGCGGGAACCACCATATGGAAGAAAGACCACAGAGGCCATTCTGGCTTTCCCGCTGGGCTGGCGGGCGACTGCCAGAAGGCCGCCCGCCAGCCCAGCGGGAAACCCCTTCCCACGAGGAAGCCAGCTCCGAAGGGAGCCGGCGGAGTGGGAAGGGTGCGACGGGTGCAGTAGCACCCGTCGCGAATTTCAGTGTCTGCTAAGCAGACACTGAAATTCAAAGTGGGGCCCTCTTACGGGGGCCCCTGCAGTGCCCATGCTGTTGGCATGGGCACTGCAGGGGCCCCCAGGGGTCCCCACGACACCCCTCACCGCCATCCTGTTCCTGGCGGTCGGAACCGCCAGGAACAGGATGGCGGTGAGGGGGTCGGAATCCCCCATGGCGGCGCAGCAAGCTGCGCCGCCATGGGGGATTCCTCAGGGCAGCAGAAAACCGGCGGGACACCGCCGGTTTTCCTGTTCTGACCGCGGCCATACCGCCGCGGTCAGAATGCCCTGCGGAGCACCGCCAGCCTGTTGGCGGTGCTCCCGCCGACCCCGGCGGTCGGAATGACCCCCTAACTCTTTACAACTCATACAAACTAATGCGAATTATTGCAAGCACTTAAAATGACAACACAAATCTGCCGGTTTACTACAGGAAGGGTAACACATTCGCTTCAGAACTTTACAGAGATTTCACTTGAAGCCTCGCCGCTACTTTCTCCTTCTCAGTTCCCACATACGCAAGCAGAATTCGACCTGCAAATCCTACTCTCGACTTGTCAATGACTCCTTCCAGTGCACTTTAAAACTTGTCAAATCTCCATCGAAGGTTTCACACATGCATCATAACTCGAAACTTGACTTGTCAACCACGCCCGATTGACCTATTAAACCGCACAGATTACAACATAAACCACATTTATCATCATACTCCGGAGTCTTAGACCTCAATAGGTCCGTATACAACAACCAACCACGTGGATAATTTTGAGCAATAAGCGCTGCATTCACATGAAGTTCGCCGACTTCCCTTCTCTCATACTGTGGAGTACGCCCACTCCTTCTAAACAACACTTAATTTGGCCTAGACACACGCAAATATTCACAACCACCTGCAAGATGCATAAGATTTAGTAAGCGCAAAGACCCTAACCACGCATATTATGGCGCCGAGAACATTCCCAACTCATTTAGGCAGGCTCCGAGATCCCGGGAAAGCCATGGTGAACCTAGCAACTCATCATCTCTCCAAATTGCATTATCACAGAAAAACAAATTAAACAATGAAACTCCGTCCTAGGGCCCCCAAGGGCCAAACCGTAGCTCTGCTACCAGAACTGTTAACGCGTCCGTCTATGTTAATCTATACACATCAGGACTCGTTTTAGGCCGATGAATCTTTGGACCCAGTGGTGAGACACCGTAAGACGAGATAACTGATCAATATATCAATCAATATGTCAATAACATTGTCAACAGATAACACCAAAATATATTTTACTTTAGACATTAATAAACCTTCGGCGCAACCATGACCTTTCAGTCACGAATAACCACACCTTAATGGAGTTTTTGTGAATTTTATTCCCTATTGATTACAATCTAATAGCAAATGTATTAGTCTCAAAACCAAGAAGCAAATGAACATAATAACAATGCGACAACTATAATAAGTTTTCAATAATGCAAAGATCAGAAGCATAAGATAATCATGTGAATATAAGCAGATCGCGATACATAGAACCTCCTAAAGGTCTTAGTTCAGCATAGCACTACGTCAGTCACGTCAGTTTCGTCAGTTTCGTCAGTCGTAATGAATACCTCATCTAACCTCAAATTAGCATTAGCATGTTGGGCTTCATGCAAAACAATTTAGAACATCAATTTAGAAATCATCCAATTAAGGTCTCTAATCAAAAGTACACAGCAGTTGGTACCTAGAAAGAAAAGGCAAATAAATGTATTTCCATTAGCGACTAAATAATTACCCTCCTCAGAATAGGTCAGCATACAGGATCAGTCTTCGTCTTCAGGACATCAATTAGATCACCGTCAGTCTATCTAAGTTAAAGGCAAAGGACACTTTCCTCGTAAGGAGGAAAGTGTAATGGGCAGTCTATGGGCAAGGATGGTTTTGTCTAAGTCTCAAATCACCAAATAGAGTGACAGAGTTTCTGGATGCAATGGATATCATTCCCTACCTAATGCCCTTTGTCTCTGGTGTCATGGGTTTTTATCCCTTTTTCGTAATACATTCCCCCCAAAATTCTATTGGATAGCCACTACACCCCACTATCGGTAACCTATCAAATTATACATTAAGTAATGCACTTGTCACTTCATGATATATCCCGAGTTTCTAATTGGTCTTCATAATTGACGTTTTTGGTAGGTGGCACATCCGGGGTTACTTCATTTCCTTGGCACATCAGGTCAAAAGTTCTCTTCTCCACGCTTTAACGTCCTTGAAAGTTTCCATATTTGTTTCGAAGTTCATAATTTTATACTAAAAGCTGCTAGCATGCGAATGAGAAAATCTAGCATTGTTGCAAACAAGTAAGGAAAAGAACAATCGCTGGGTCATGGTCTTTTGCAAGTCAGCACACTGGAGAAACAGAAAAATACGCATTAATATGAGAGTTACACAGCTAGTTCTCGACTCACGCTAACTTAAGATATACGTGTTCTAATGAATGCAGTTTTATACGTGTTAATGTGCTCAGTTAGGCATAATATAAACGATTATTTCTTACAGTTGACATTAGTTTACACATGTGAACAATTCTCCACGTTTATGAATAATATCGTTAATGCGGTATTGTTAAACATAAACTACGCTCTCTCAGTGACAATTCATTTTTATCGGAATTGAGAGTTATTCAATTGTGCTTCATCCTCCAATGAATGGATGACTGGCAGAATATTGAGTAGAAAAATGTTGTGTGGACAGTATGGTGTCAAAAATATTGTGGATCAACATATCGAGAGGGTAAGTGCAAATAGGTAAGTATATATTTAACATTCTTAACTCCACATCTACAAATATATATATATATAGTCATGGTACACATATGTGGAGTTAAGTATAGAAAAACCTTGCATACCAATAGAAACTTACCTTCGCAATATTCTTATCCTCAATATTCTTGACACAATATTTTGTTCACTCAATATTTTGGATACCACCAGTCAATTCAGTTAGATGTTTGGAGTGGTTCTCCAGCTCAGTGGTAGTACCAGTTGGATCATCTGCATAGGGCCGCAAAGCCAAAATAGCACGTAGAGGCTTCAATTAGATGTTCAAACAGATTGTACTGCAAGAAATCTAAAGTCAATTTTTTTTTAAAGTGCAGTCATCAAGTCTTTTTTCAAACAAGTGTGGATGTCACCTTCCACATGTCAGTGAATAATTACCTCACTAATGACATGCAGTAGGACTGTAATTAGTTCCATCACAAGTAACAAGGGTAATGGATCAGCAGGACACTGAGGGGGTCATTCTGACCCTGGCGGCCGGTGACCGCCAGGGTCACCGACCATGGGAGCACCGCCAACAGGCTGGCGGTGCTCCCTCGAGCATTCTAACTGCGGCGGTTCAGCCGCGGTCAGAAACGGAAAGTCGGCGGTCTCCCGCCGACTTTCCGCTGCTCGGGTGAATCCTCCATGGCTGCGGAGCGCGCTCCACAGCCATCGGGATTCTGACACCCCCTACCGCCATCCTGTTCCTGGCGGGTCTCCCGCCAGGAACAGGATGGCGGTAGGGGGTGCCGCGGGGCCCCTGGGGGCCCCTGCAGTGCCCATGCCAATGGCATGGGCACTGCAGGGGCCCCCGTAAGAGGGCCCCACAAAGTATTTCAGTGTCTGCAAAGCAGACACTGAAATACACGACGGGTGCAACAGCACCCGTCGCACCTTCCCACTACGCCGGCTCCATTCGGAGCCGGCGTCCTCGTGGGAAGGTAGATTTGCCCTGGGCTGGCGGGCGGCCTTTTGGCAGCCGCCCTTCAGCCCAGGGCAAATCTCAAAATACCCTCTGCAGTCTTGCGACCGCGGAGCGGTATTTTGTCGGGGGTAGACTGGCGGGCGGCCTCCGCCGCCCGCCAGTCTCGGAATCACCCCCTGAGTGCCATTCACGGATCTAGTAATGAGTTGTGTTTCCTCTTGGGTCACTTTACTTGGGTCACTTCATCCACAATAAAAAAATGGAATCCAGGAGTATTCAGCAGGGGCATAGCTTTGTCAGTAAGAATGGGGGGGGAAAGGCGGAGCCCGAACAGTCACTCTGGCATTGCATAGCAAATACATGCACACGAAGAGGAGCACGAGGGAGCTTAAGGGGCAATGGAAAGGAAGATCAGTGTGGATTGGGGGTACTTAAAATGCAATATTTTGTAAAATAACCAACCTTTAATTTCAAACTTCAAAACAGAGAGGCGAGAGAGGTGTGTGTGTATGTTTTTGTCTGTGTATGCGTGTAAAAATCTCAGGTGAAATCCAACAGACTCCTCACCATACCCGACTGAAAGCACCTCTAACCAACTATTTACTGGAAAATACAATTATTATGGCGGTGTAACACTCCAAACAACCCCCTTAAGCTACGCCCCTGGGATTCAGATGTTAACAAAGATGAGTGAGCTGCCATAACGTACTCTGAGTGGCCACTGTCTTCCTGTATTTTCCTTTTCTTCATGAAAAGTCCTAACTATTGCTTTCGTGTTATTAGTATAATTAGAGGTTTTGGAACTGCAGCTGGCATTAGAAATTTCTTTGGGGCTCTACCGGAGCTCAATAGTATGGTTCCCAGCAGCTTCAACCTAAACACTGAAATAGGTAAACTTTGCTGTCTCAATGCTGCTTCTGTAGTTTCTTCAAAGCACACACATTTCTGTTAGTGTTCTCTAAGTGGGATTTCTGATATTTATTAGTGGATGAATATGTCAGCTATAGTTACGCATGATTAGCCATATATCAGTTATGTATGACCAAACTTTTTTTACTGGCTAAGCTTTCTCTTATTGGGGCAAGTGCATCACTCACTTCATCCAAGCATGCTATTAATTGACTGCCATTCTTCAGTATAAGAAGTACAGTATACCTCAAAGCATTCCAAAAGTAGCAGTGTTAAGGCTGAGGGAATACATTTGTATCAATAGCATCTTTGAACTTTTTTAAAACAGCCTGGTTTGTAGATCCTGACGTCTTTAAAAGGCACTCACCAAATGATCAAAGCATGATCAGTCTGCGGCTGGGAGTGAGGGGTGGGGGTGGAGAGTTGAATGATATAAATATTTGTTGAGCACAAATTTTCCTAAATTAGGAGCCAATCAGTCATGTGGCCCTTATCCTGACTGGGAGATTTGATCTATTGTTAAGGCCAACAGCTTTTCTGTGGTTCACAAACATATAACCCCTAACGTGTCCTCATGATCGGCCCACAAATTAAAATATTTTCCAGATGTATGTTTAGATGTCTTAGATGATCATTAGATGTATGTTCAGTCACAGCAAGGAATGGATAAAACCACGAAAGTCACCGTGAGAAGAGTTACTAGGCCTTGGATGATTATACATCAGGGGTGTGGAATTCCTATAGCCTGACACCCAGGACATATTGTTTGGGGTCAAGGATAACAAGTTTTCCTGTACTGTGGACAGGTAGGCCCAAACCGCTGCAGCACAAACACTTTGGTGCCAGTTTACAGTTCCCCATTATAAATCAGGAAAGGACATTGCCTGCAGTTAAGGTAATATTTGTGACCATATGTTAATGCTGTTCGAACTTGTATTTATGGTTCACTTATGGAAAGTCTTTAATCTTAGGATGACCATTCTAACAAAATGTTGTAAGCTTGGACTGCACTACTAACAGTGGTTCCATATAAAAATGTGTACACACATTTGCAAAGTTTAACAATATGAGGCTACATACAGTGCTCCTAGCATGCTCTCTGGTTTGATGCAAATACTTGCAGAAGCTTGAAAACAAGACTGGTGATCTTTGCTTTCAAAATATAATGTTCGCAAAAGATGCAACTATGAAAAAAAAAGATTTGCTAAACTACAGTGAAACGTAGGCCCCATTTCTTTGAAGCATCATTTAGTAAAATGTGTTGATGCATGCTAGTTTTTAAAGCACTATTCATAATGGAAAAATCAGTGTAAACAGTTCAAATAAGATTATAGGAAACATGGAATAAACAAGCATTGGCAAAGCCAATAGGTCTGCCATTGGTGGTCAGCCTTTTGGTTTTGTCAATGGGTGTCTTGTTTTGACATGGTTTTTGTAAATCTTTATTGTTGGGAGAGCTGCTGGACCCTCACCATCATAACAAACACTGGCAAAATGCAAAAATATTTTTGATCTCAGAAAACACATCTTGCCACAGTAGTTCAGGGCACTGAACAAAACTGCTTTCTGTGTCAATGTGCTTCTTGTGAAAGAGAAGAATGTTGCCAGTCACAGTGAAGCCAGCTGATAAGCAGAGAGATAGATAGAACTGAAAAAATCACAAAGGTGCACCCATGGTATTTGTCCTTGCATTAGTGCAGATTTACGTAGTACATGGATTCACAGGAATTTACAGAAGTATGTCAGGAAATCGTACTCCTAGAAAATATTTGTGAACTGCATTTTAGCACAAGCAAATATGCATGTGTAGATTTGCTCATGCGATAATCTGTGGAGTGTTCACAAGTTACCTTTCCCTTCAATAAGTTTTTCCCAACCCTGGCCTGGAGTAAATGTCTAGCTTTTCTCTGTATGGGAAAAGATTATAGAAGAGCTGGTGAAAACCCCTAAAGCATGCAAGTTAGTAAGTTCGCATAGACTCAAAAGGGCATTCCAACCCTGGAACTATTGCTTACCCCTATCTTCTGCCCTGCATGTAGATCTGCTGAAAGGTGGCAAAAACAATGGAATTGTTAGTATTCAAACCTTACAGTAGCACGAGCCATGCATAATCAGAGAGGCTATTATCAAAGCTCTTGTATAATGAGATTGCTGCCATAATTTGTCACCACATGGCACCAAAAGGACAAGTGGATTATTTTACAGGGCAAGTAGATTTATGAAGCAACGTGTCCCATGGACAAGTAAATATTTTAAAAAATTCCTCACCCCTGATAAATGCAGACAGCAGTCCAAGATTGGCTAAGGGAGATGGGAATTTTGCATATCAAACTTTCAAAGGGCTCAAAAAATAAGCCTTGGTACCGATGTACCTGCACTTTCTTCTTTACAATGATGGACACACCCTCCTTTCTTAGAATGTCTGTTCTCAGCAATAATGTAAAAGGCATCTGGGAGAATGGAGTGTAATTCAACTACAACAACTAGACGACCAGCATAGCCTACAGATCCCAGTTATAATCCTCAAGGAGGAGCCCTATATTCTGCCTGTGAGCCACTGCAGAGCATGCATTAATATAACCCAATCTTACCTGATCTTGAAGGTTTCTGCACCTCTTAACAAATATAGAAAAGCCAGCTAGTTTATCAGTAGAAACAGTGTTCTAAATTTGCCTAAGTTGAGGTACTGATTGATCCATTGTTTAAGCCAAGCAAGAATTTCTATTGCAAAGTAGTGAAGAGACTGATTTACAGATTGGAGTCGGTTTACTTATTCTGTCCGCCTTATTACAAGTGCATTATATCCAATAGTAATGTTTTTGCCTCCCCCGGGCTAGATCAGCTGTTTTTTTTGTTTTTTGTTTTTTCAGCCGATTTGCCCCCCGGTAGTGCCAAAACCCACTAGACACAAGGGATTACACTGCTAATGAAGTTGCGGGGAGTGACTCCTTAGGCAAAGGTTGCTGCCTTGGGGGCAAAAATAATCCATGTTTCATCACCCCTGGAGCTGGATTGGTATTTTTGGGCTGATCTGTCCCCGGGAACGGGGAGGGAGGTCAAAACTCACTTGACACCAGGGATTACATTTTTTACAATGAAGCTGAAGGCAAGGGTTGCTCCCCTTTTGGGAAATAATAATCCATGTTTTCACTCCCCTGGGCTATATCAGCCATTTTTTTCAGCCCGTCTGCTCCCTGCGGAGAGTCAAAACCCACTAGACACCAGGAATAATATTTTATAAAATCAGGTGATAATTTAGTTTTGACTTTTGCCCCCAGAGGGCAGTTCAACTGATTTTAGGCCGTGGAGGGAGGGCAGAAGTCCACTAGACACCAGGAAATAATTTTTGGAAGTGAAGCAACCCCTTTAGGTTATAGATATATCTTTTATTCAGCATCCCAAAGCTCACAGGGATTATGACTGGAGGGGGAGCGATCCCTTGGGCAAGGGTCATTTCCCTTGGAGGCCATACCGTTTTGTTTTTGGTATTTTTGAGTGATTGGGCCGCAGTGTGGATGGTAATTTTTGAGTCACCTGGCAATAAGGTTATGTATGTGGTGGGGGATCTGCTTCTGGGCTGAGATTAAGTTCCATCTGCTGGTATCTTTTTTGCCTTTGTCACACCTCCTTTCTGGGGAATATCAGTGTCTTTTGATTGATATTTTGTTACCATTTTTATTTGTGTTTTAATTTTCTTTTCTTTTTTGTTGTACAGCCAATTGTTTCCTTTGTATTGTATTGTGGAGTTGTGGTTGGTAAGCACCTCATTTTGTTATATTTTTATCTAATGTGTATTCTTTACCTGTAAGTACATTTCTTTGGCTGATGTTCTAATGTTTGGCTCTTTAGTTTTTTTTGCGTAACTGTCTTTCAAAGTGACATATTGATATGCACATGTACTTTACTGCCTTGTGATGTGTAATGTTTTTTTTCTTTTTTTTTCTTTTCCAGTGAGACTTATTTGGTGCTTGTTGTGTCTGGGTAGGTGCATTTGATTCTCAGTATTGCTGTCTATGGCAAGTGAGTGGTATTGTTTTTGATTAAATAGGTATTTGTGTGCTTTGTATTGATTGACTTTTCCTTCAAGGTTACTACATGCCAGTAGTTTTACTTTCTGTTTGATAAAGCCACAATTTATGTATTACTTATTTTACACAGTGTTGTTGACCTATTTGTTGGGTTACTTTTATTGGTAAGGATTATGACTAACCGCAGGATTACTGCTCAGCAGGTTGTTAATTTGCTTTTCGAATCATCCTCCAACCATGGTAAAGACTGACTCTGCATCTGAGACAGAAGAGGATGTCCAGGATTCTGTAAGTAAATTTTCTGTCTGAGAGGAATCAGCTGATGAAGCCACTCTCATTGTGGATGAAGTGCCTCCTTTAGAGGAGAACAGTGATACGCCGATAGTGCAGCAAGAGTAATCTGGATTGCAGCCTGGGGATAAAAGGAAGTTCTGGGAGTGCTGAACTCCGAGTTGCCACAAACATGAGTTGTCTGCCATTAGGTTTCGCAGGGTGTGGAGTCAATACTGAAAACACTTTTGCCATAAATTTCTTTCAGTTGTTTATGGATGATGTATTGTGGATGATATTTTTCACCAGACTAATTTGTATGCTGAACAGTATTTGAGGGTCAACAGTGCCACACTTGAGCCCCACTCTAGAGGTAATCGGTGGACTCCCACAAATCTGGGTGAGTTGAAGAAGTTCTTGGGTTTAACTTTTTTGATTGTCTTGATAAGGAGGTCTTCACTGTCTTCATATTAGTCTATTAGTCCCTTGATGGCAACTGCTTTATGTCCTGCAACCATGAGTTGTGATCAGTATTTGCTTCTGCTTCAAATGCTGCATTTTGTTGATAATGCTTCAGCATTGCCACAGAATCACCCTGATTTTGACTGTCTCTTCAAGATTTGGCCTGTGCAGATTGCTTTTCAGAGATCTATGTTCCAGGGAAATACATAGCTGTGAATAAGTCTTTGGTCCTGTACAAGGGCTGTTTGGTTTTTAGGCAGGACATTTCCAGCAAGAGGGCATGTCAAGAGGGCAGAATTAAGATGTATTTGCTGTTTTATAGTAGTACTGGAAATGTCTGTAATATCAGGGTGTACATTGGTAGAGATTCTTCTATTGATCCCCCTGGTTCAGGCCACTTTTGGAGTGAGTGAGTAAATTGTGTGGGAACTTGGTAGAGGACTTTTTAACAAAGTTCACCATTTATATGTAGATAACTTCTACACTGGTGTGCAATTGTTCAAGGAATTGTTCAAAGTTGACACTGGTGCTTGTGGCATAATCCACACTAACCGTACAGGTTACCCAAAAGAGCTTGTATGTAAAAAGAGGGGACAGTTCAGTGCCTTGTGTAGTGATGAACATCTAGCTGTAACATTTTCAGACAGGAGAGCTGTCCACATGCTGACAACCATTCATTATGAAAGTACTTCACCTATGACTGTTTCGGGTCGGGTTGTTGAATTGTGCAAACCTGTGTGCATTTTAGAATACAACAAGCACATGGGTGGTGTAAATAGAGTTGATCAGTGGTTGAAGCCTTACACTCTCTTCGTAAGTCATACATTTGGTAGAAGAAGTTGGCTACTCATTTGTTTTATTTGTCAACCTTCAATGCTTTTTGTTGTATTCAAGAATTGTTCTACAGATTCAAAGATGACGTTTGTTCAGTTTCTGCAGTCTGTGATTGGCAGCCTTGATGTAGTGGAGAAGGCAAGTGTTTATAATGTTGTTTGGATTCCCGAGGCACGCTGCCTTTTTTGTGACGCTTCCCCTCCTACTCCTTATTAGACGCAGCCTTTAGAGTGGATTTGCTTCAGGTGATAGAGGAGTTCTTCCACTTGAATGTGGAGTCAGTGGACAAGTTCGCCACAATGTGGGAAACCTTTAAAATGTTTATTAGGGGAGTTACATTATCAAAATATTCAGGGGTCCTCCAATCCAGCCAATTGTTTAGCAACATTGGAGCAAGAATTGGCTGTATTGGAATGGCAACACTGAGTCAGGGGAGAAAGTCTCCTGGCTACCATCAAATCTAAGATTGAGTATTACGAGTTGGCCCAGAGTGAGGTGAATCACCTTGGAAAATATGTGGCGGCTCGGTGTACGGCAAGGGTGAGCGCCAATGTGCCAGTCTGGCAGCCACACTGCAACCCCACCGAGACAATGATGCTACATTAGAGGTACAAAATTAGCAGGGACACATGCTTCATACCACGAGTGATTAGCTGATCACTTTTACAGGTATTATGCCATGCTTTATGAAGCACAGCCTACAGCAGACAAGGGAGCTACAGCAGACTATTTGGCTCATATAACCATGAAATGGCTCTCCAATGAACAGAGAGAGAGAGGCTAATGGCTCTGCTTGAGCCTGGGGAGGTCCAGGCTGCACTGAAGGGCTCCGGTTACAGAAGACATCACAGTGGCCTTTTACAAGACCTGCCAAGATGTATTGATATTCCACTTAGTCTCATTGTTTACAGAGATGGCTACTGATGGTATGATGCCCACCACTATGAGAGAGGATCTGCTCATCATGCTTCTGAAACTAGGGAAACCTGCGAGTGTGTGTTCTTCTTACCGGCCACTGTCCCTTTTGAATGTGGACACACAAATATATACAAAAATACTTGCTAATCGTCTATGACCCATCCTACCAGCGGTGGTGGGGCCCGGAGCAGGCAAGATCCGTCTCAGGCTGCTCCCTAACCTATAGGGGGTCATTCCAACCCTGGCGGTCGGTGTTAAAGCGGCGGCCAACCCGCAAACAGGCAGGCGGCCAAAAAAATTGAATTCTGACCCTGGCGGGAACCGCCAACACAGACCGCCACTTTAACACTCCGACCGCCACGGCGGTACAGACAAGCAGCGCGGCGGTCACCGCCAACAGACAGGCGGCAGACAATGTACCGCCCACCCTATCACAACTCACCAATCCACCACCTTTTCCGGGGCGGGATGCCCGCCGATAAAAACACGGCAGTAACAGACTACGAACGGGAAAACGCTCACCCTACACACTCCAGGAGGAATCTGGACAGCATGGAACCAGAACTACACATCCTACCAGCAATTGTCTACCTGCTCCTCTACCAGGAGCACGAACGCCGGCGCAGAAGACAACGGTGAGTACTGCACCTACGACACAGGGGAGGGGGGAGGAGAAAAGAATACGGGCACACACATACATGACACCCCCCCCCCTACTACCTACACACCAATGCAGAGCAACAACTCAGAGTGACACCCCCAAAACCCCTGGAAGAATGCAAAGACAAAAAAATATGTTATTGGAATTCAAATATATTGTAAGGCTAAGTAAATAAGTAAGTCGAACATCCCATAACTATATACACATATGTAAATTGTCCCGTCAAAATTGGCTTTCTGTCATTGTACGTGGGCCAATGGTCCTCAACACATGGGCAAAGCCCACACATGAGACCCGAATCCATTGGAGAGAACACTGCAGGGGCATCAGATAGGAAAACTACAGGCACCTCAGGGGTAAGGGAAGGGGGGCACCTCAGCCACATGAGTCCACGACGCCAGATCCACGAGGGGCCTCCACGGCCACTGTTCAATCCTGGGGAGTGCAAAGCCACAGTCTCTCAAGTCTCTACAGTGGGTGGGTTGCCCACTGTGCCATCCTGGGGAGTGCAAAGCCACAGTCTCTCAAGTCTCTACAGTGGGTGGGTTGCCCACTGTGCCATCCTGGGGAGTGCAAAGCCACAGTCTCTCAAGTCTCTACAGTGGGTGGCTTGCCCACTGTGCCATCCTGGGGAGTGCAAAGCCACAGTCTCTCAAGTCTCTACAGTGGGTGGCTTGCCCACTGTGCCATCCTGGGGAGTGCAAAGCCACAGTCTCTCAAGTGGATGACAGACTCCAGCGGTACTGGAGGACTCTTGGTGCCCAGAGTGTATCGTGCAGCCCTGTCCGACACTGATCCGGGCCTGCCCCTTCTGCCAATGTGTCAGCGGTGCTTGAGTTGAAGGGCCCAGCGGAGCGGTGCAGAGACGGCGGTGCCCAACGGAGCGGTGCTTGAGTTGAAGGGCCCAGCGGAGCGGTGCTAGAGTTGAAGTGCCCAGCGGAGCGGTGCAGAGACGGCGGTGCCCAGCGGAGCGGTGCTTGAGTTGAAGGGCCCAGCGGAGCGGTGCTAGAGTTGAAGGGCCCAGCGGAGCGGTGCAGAGACGGCGGTGCCCAGCGGAGCAGTGCTTGAGTTGAAGGGCCCAGCGGAGCGGTGCTAGAGTTGAAGGGCCCAGCGGAGCGGTGCAGAGACAGCGGAGCGGTGCTAGAGTTGAAGGGCCCAGCGGAGCGGTGCAGAGACAGCGGAGCGGTGCTAGAGTTGAAGGGCCCAGCGGAGCAGTGCAGAGACGGCGGTGCCCAGCGGAGCGGTGCTTGAGTTGAAGGGCCCAGCGGAGCGGTGCTAGAGTTGAAGGGCCCAGCGGAGCGGTGCAGAGACGACGGTGCCCAGCGGAGCGGTGCTTGAGTTGAAGGCCCAGCGGAGCGGTGCTAGAGTTGAAGGGCCCAGCGGAGCGGTGCAGAGACGGCGGTGCCCAGCGGAGCGGTGCTAGAGTTGAAGGGCCCAGCGGAGCGGTGCAGAGACGGCGGTGCCCAGCGGAGCGGTGCTTGAGTTGAAGGGCCCAGCGGAGCGGTGCTTGAGAGGAAGTGCCCAGCGGAGCGGTCTTTGAGAGGAAGTGCCCAGCGGAGCGGTGCTTGTATTGAAGGGCCCTGTTCATCGGTTCTTGAGACGGCGGTGCCCTGTTAAGCGGTGCTTGTCTTGAAGGGCCCTGTTCAGCGGTTCTTGAGACGGCGGTGCCCTGTTAAGCGGTGCTTGTCTTGAAGGGCCCTGTTCAGCGGTTCTTGAGACGGGGGTGCCCTGTTCAGCGGTGCTTGTTTTGAAGGGCCCTGTTCAGCGGTTCTTGAGACGGCAGTGCCCTGTTCAGCGGTGCTTGTCTTGAAGGGCCCTGTTCAGAGGTGCTTGTCTTGAAGGGCCCTGTTCAGCGGTTCTTGTCTTGAAGGGCCCTGTTCAGCGGTTCTTGAGACGGCGGTGCCCTGTTCAGCGGTGCTTGTCTTGAAGGGCCCTGTTCAGAGGTGCTTGTCTTGAAGGGCCCTGTTCAGCGGTTCTTGTCTTGAAGGGCCCTGTTCAGCGGTTCTTGAGACGGCGGTGCCCTGTTCAGCGGTGCTTGTCTTGAAGGGCCCTGTTCAGCGGTTCTTGAGACGGCGGTGCCCTGTTCAGCGGTGCTTGTCTTGAAGGGCCCTGTTCAGCGGTTCTTCACATGTGTCTCCAGGGCACCAGATCCGGCCAATATATGGTGTTCACTCGCCATCCGACTTCTCGCTTGCGGGGCCCTCCTGTGCTGGTGTCCCGTGCCCGTGGGTGTACTCCTTCACCCCCGGAATGGGGCTGGTGGGGCCCTCCTGGGCAGCTCGCCTGCTGCCGGACTTGTCGGCTGTGCTGCCCTTGCCATCCTTGCCTGATCCTCTGTGGCCCTTGCCTCCCTTTGGAGATGTGCCAGGTGGCACCCCACTCCCTGACGGTGCCAGGGTGGTGCCTGTGGAGGCTGCCGTCTCTGTCCTCTCGCGCCGGCCCTTGCCTTTTTTGGATTTTTTCCCAGGGGGTGGGCTGGCTGTCCCTTTGCTGCTGGCCGATGTAGCTGCCCTTGAAGGTGGTGGACTCCAATATCCCTGGACTATGGTCCTTGTAGGTCCAGGGGTTGTGGTGGCTGAGGTGCAGATTGGACTTTTACGAGATGGAGGGGGTGGGTCAGGTGATGGAAAGAGGTTAATTTTGGAGAGGAAAAACTTTTTAGGAGCAATGGGAAGGGTAGGTGCAGTGGGTATGGGAGTGGAGGAAGAGGATGTGGTTGTAGGAGAGTCAAGTGTGCTGTCTTTGGGTGCAGGTGCTTGTGACGGAGGCTGTCGTGAGGTGGATGGCTGTTGGGTGGGTGGCTGCCTGCGTTTGTGTGGTTTGGAAGAGGGGGTGACAGACACACTGGGAGAGGACACAGGGGACGTGTAAATGGCAGTGGGGGTGGTGACTGCACGTGTGCGGAGTGTTCTGGTGGGTGTGCTGGTGATGGACGTAGTGGCTGATGAAGTGGTGCATGCAAGTGTGAGTGGAGACGTCACAGGGAGGGAGGAGGGAGACGAGGAGGAGGGGGACACAGAGGAGGCAGTGGCTGTTGGCATGTCTGCATGTGTATGTTGCTTGCGTGAATGCTAGTGGGATGTGTGGTGCTTATGTTTGGATGAGCTGACCTTGGGTGTTGAGGTGTGTGCAGGCTGGTCTGTAGGTGTGTCTGGGATAGGCAGAGGAACAGGGGAGTGGGACTGGGTGGAGGGAGTTGGAGGAGGGAGGCAGGAGACAGGGACAATGGCTGCCGTCAGTGCTGAGGCCAGAGCGTTGAACGATCGCTGATGGGCAGCCTGACCCGAATGAATGCCCTCCAGGTATGCATTGCTCCGATGCACCTCTCTTTCCACCCCCTGGATGGCATTCAAAAGGGTAGACTGCCCAACAATGAGCATCCGGAGGAGGTCAATGACCTCCTCACTGAGGGCAGCTGGGGTAACTGGGGCAGGGCCTGAGGTGCCTGGGGCGAAGGAGATGCCCGCCTTGGTGTGCGAGCAGGCACGGGCGAACGCTGAGGGGCTGCTTGGAGGGCGGAGCTGGTGCGCTGGGTGGTGGCTGTACCTGTTGTAGCGGTGGGCACGGATGTTGCCGCCACCACAAGGGAGCTCCCTTCCGAGGACGTGTCGGTGTCGCTGATGTCTCCACATGTCCCCGTTGTGGAGCCCCCCTCGCCCTCCGTCTCACTGGTGAAATCAGAGTCCGTTGCATGGCCCTCCGGGGCCATGTGAGATGCAGTTCCCTCGTGCTCCAATGCCACTTCTCCTCCGCCAGATGATGCTAATGTACACATGAACAGGAAGAGCAGACCAAAAAGGGGGGGGGGGGAAATAAAGACATGTTGAGTGCATGCATTGGCAACACAGTTGGCGGAGAGGACAGACACAGAAGCCCCCTGCACTACGGCGCGCACTTGGGGTACACTACTCAATCAGTGAGACTTGGCCTACAAGCCAATGGACGACATCTGCACACATAGGTGACACAAGGCCATGGATAGCTGTACTTGGCACCCTACAGAGGTGGAGGGCGGGGGCACAGGGCCATGCCTTACGGAGGGGACTAGCCTACAGAAATCGCCCTGGCCTAGGGATGCCCACATCCCTCCTCCCCCACCCAGACACCTCCACTGCGCGCTAAGATAACAGAATGTGCTTGTACTCACCCCTTTGTGTCTGCTGTGATGTCCTCACGCGCCCATTCAAATCTGGGTAGGCCACCGCCAGGATCCGAGACATCAGGGGGGTCAATTGACGAGTGGCACCCCTTCTACGTTGGGAGGCCATCCCCAGCAGAGCCTCCGCGGTCTTTCTGCTCCCGCGGCAGATGTCCTCCCACCTCTTGCGGCAGTGGGTGCCCCGTCTGTTGTGGACCCCCAGGGTCCGGACGTCCTTGGCGATGGCACGCCAAATGTCGACTTTCTGATGGGCGCTGACCTATGTGACACGTACAGGGAGAGAAAATACAATATCATCATTTTCTGCATGCTCGATGTGAGTGTCCCCCCATCCCCACCGTTGCCATGTGGCACATGCTCTCATCTGTCGTTTGATGCATGCCTCATACGCTCCCCTCCGCACCATCGTTCATTCACCCCACTCAACCCAGGCATTGCCCACAAAGCATGGTCCCAGTGTACTAACCTGTTGGTCTGGAGGACCGTAGAGTAGCGCATACTGGGGGAGGACCCCATCCACGAGTTTCTCCAATTCTTCAGAAGTGAAGGCAGGGACCCTTTCCCCAGTCGCAGCAGCCATTGTCTCTTCCAGACCGAGGTCACAGCAGCACTTGCAGTATAGGTCCTCTCCTGTGGATGATCAGGTCTCGAGTGATTAAGCTGATAGAAAATGGCGGTCACGCCCGCGGCGGTGCGTACCGCGACCCCCGGCGCACTTCGTCATTGGCTCCTGAAACCCATAGGGTTCTATGTTAACCAATGCGGCTTTGCACTGCGGTGTTTGACCGCCTACCGCCACGGTGTGCCACGCCAGCGCATTGACCTCACTTCCCATTGTCACACTTCACAGGTCAGGCAGCCGCCATTTCAAGGGCCCATATGGCTTAATTTCTACTGCGTCACACAGGCCTAGGCCTTGCATTGCCACTCATACAAGCCATTCAATGCATAGCAAATCGTGTACTGTGCAAGCTGTGGGAACGTACCTGTGGTTTGCTTGACTCTGTGCTCCATGTTGTCCTTCCTAGGCACCGTCCGCTGGGACTTGCGAGGAGATGGAGGAATGTTCCCGTGTACAGACCGATGGTGGACCTGTCGACAATGAAAGAAAGACATGTCATACTGACATACAGACTTGACCGAGCCACTATACAGGAACTGTGTGCCCAGCTGGAGCCAGACCTGATGTCACCCATTCGCCAACCCACAGGGATTCCCCCTCTGGTGCAGGTGCTGTCAGTACTCAATTTTTTGGCAAGTGGATCATTCCAAACAACAGTGGCCATTTCATCAGGGATGTCTCAGCCTATGTTTTCTAAGGTTTTGTCCAGAGTGTTGTCTGCCCTGATGAAATACATGCGGAGCTACATTGTTTTCCCTGAGGTGGGCGATTTGGCTACAGTGAAGGGTGATTTCTATGCCCTTGGACATATTCCCAACATCATTGGTGCCACTGATGGGAACCGTGTGGCTTTGGTTCCCCCCAGTGAAAGTGAGCAGGTGTACAGGAACAGAAAAAGTTATCATTCGATGAATGTCCAGGTGGTCTGTTTGGCTGACCAGTACATCTCCCATGTAAATGCCAAGTTCCCTGGGTCAGTGCATGACGGCGTACATCATGCGAAATAGCAGCATCCCTTATGTAATGGAACAGCTACAGAGACACCGTGTGTGGCTAATTGGTGACTCTGGTTACCCCAACCTGTCGTGGCTACTGACCCCAGTGAGGAATCCCCGGACCAGGGCAGAGGAACGGTACAATGAGGCCCATGGGCGGACTAGGAGGGTGATCAAGCGGACCTTCGGCCTCCTGAAGGCCAGGTTTAGGTGCATGCATATGACAGGTGGATTCCTAATGTACTCACCGAAGAAGGTGTGCCAGATCATCGTGGCCTGCTGTATGCTTCACAACCTGGCTTTGCAACGCCAGGTGCCTTTCCTGCAGGAGGATGGTCCAGAGGGTGGTGTTGTGGCAGCTGTGGAGCCTGTGGAGAGTGAAGAGGAGGAAGACGACGGGGACGACACAGACAACAGGGACACAGTGATACAACAGTATTTTCAATAGCACACAGGTACGAATCAACACCGCCATTTTACATGTACTTACAGTCTCCTGCCTTTCTACTGTCTGTTTCCCCCCAGATTATGTTAACTGAGTTGTGACTTTCCCTTCCGTTTTCAGAGATGTGGGCCCCACTGCGTGACCTCTGCTTTGTTTGCCCATGGACTACAGCTGTGTGACAGTGGTATGTTGTCATCACAATGTAACTGAACATTTTGGCACCGTTATGTCTAATACATTTGTTCAAAATACAAGCAGACTCCAGATATTTTTAGTGCAATAAGTGATTTTATTTAAGTGCTAAATTTAGGGACATGGTTGAAAATCGGTGATGGGTGATGGTGGAGTAATGTCCATGGCAGAGTCCAGATTTTCAGTCTCACAGGTGCATTGTCCATATGCCTGTGGAAGGATGGAGCAGGGGCAGTTTAAGGTTGGACAGGGTGACAATGTGGGACAGTGGGATGACATCAGGGGGTATCCTTTGCTGGCGGGGGTCTTGGCATCCTACTCTGTCTTCTTCAGAGATCTCAGGCCCCGCTTGCGGGGTGGTTCTTCTTCTGCAGGAGGTGGGGTTCTGGTGGCCTGTCGTTGTGTGGGGGCCTCCTGTCCACTAGCGCCGGCGGAGGTGGTAGCCTGTTCTTGGTCCATGCTAGTGTCAGGGGCCCTTTGTGGTGCCACATGGTCCCGCAATGTGGTGACAATCTGGTTAAGAGCCACGACGATGGTCCCCATTGCGGAACTAATGGTTCGGAGTTCTTCCCTGAACCCCATGTACTGTTCCTCCTGCAGTACCTGGATCTCCTGGAACCTGGCCAGTACCGTAGCCATCGTCTCCTGGGAGTGGTGGTATGCTCCCATGATGGAGGAGAGGGCCTTGTGGAGAGTGGGTTCCCTGGGCCTGTCCCCCCCCTGTCGCACAGCAGCCCTCCCAATTCCCCTGTTTCCCTGGGCCTCTGTCCCCTGGACCGTGTGCCCACTACCACTGCCCCCAGGTCCCTGTTGTTGTTGGGTGGTGGGTCAACCTGGGTGCCCTGTAGTGGTGGACACACCGCTGATTGACGTGTCCTGGAGACAGAGGCATGGGCCCGCTGGGTGGGAGCTGTGCTGGTGTTCCCAGAGGGGGGTAGGTCTGCTGTGGCCTGTGGCTGTGTGAGGGGAACCGACTGTCCCGAGGTCCCCGATTGGTCGGGCTGGTCATCTGGGTCCAGGGAGACAGAGCTGCTGTCATCACTGGGGGCCTCTTCTGGGGGTGGGATGGACATTTCTGGACCCTCCTGGGCGGTGTGGTGGCATTCGGGTCCTGCAGGGGTATAAGAGTATGGTTATTGCTTCTGTGTGTGCCATAGTGTGCAATGGGTGGGTGGCCGTGTACCCCAGTGCTGGCATTCCCTTGTGGGGGCTGTTGTGACGGTGGCTTGTGGGGGAGATGGGTATGTGCAGTGGGCATGCTTTGGTGATGGGTGTCCATGCTTTGTGGACGCATGCAGGGCTAGGTGTTGGGATGGGTGGGTTGTGATGGTGAGCCATTTGCAAGGAGTTGGTGTGATGGGGGTGGGGGTGAGGGTGAGGGTGGGGGTATGATTTGGCATGCAGGTGGGGTGGGGGGAATGAAGTAGTGAAGATTTGACTTACCAGAGTCCATTCCTCCAGCTACTCCTGCGAGGCCCTCAGGATGCAGGATGTGCAATACTTGCTCCTCCCATGCTGTAAATTCTGGGGGAGTAGGTGGGGGTCCGCCGCCAGCCTTCTGCACCGCGATGTTGTGCCTTGATACCATGGAACGCACCTTCCCCCGTAGGTCGTTCCACAGCTTCCTGATATCGTCCCGATTTCGTGGATGCTGTCCCACAGCGTTGACCCTGTCCACTATTCTTTGCCATAGCTCCATCTTACTGGCAATGGTGGTGTGCTGCACCTGTGTCCCGAAGAGCTGGGGCTCTACCCGAACTATTTCCTCCACCATGACTCTGAGTTCTGCGTCAGAAAACCTGGGGTGTCTTTGGGGTGCCATGGGGTGATGTGGATGAGGTGTGGGGTGGGGTATGTGTTGTAGAGTGTGGTGAGTGTGGTAGTGTGTGGTGTTTTGTGCGTGGATATTGTGTGGTTGATGTTGTGATTTGCATCTGTGTGATGGTATACTCTATTCTGTGCTGTCTCTCTCTGGCCTTCAGTCGCAATTGTGGTCGTAAGGGTTTGTGGGTGATGTGGGTGTGTTTTTTATATTGTATTGGGTGTGTGGGAGTGTTGTGTGTATGTGTCTCAGGTGTGTGTATTTTGAATTGTCCAATGTGGCTGTGTTTTGTAAATGTGTGTGTATTTTGACCGCGGCGGTGTGTACCGCCAATGGAATACCGTGGTTGAAAGACCGCTGCGGGGATTTGTGGGTCGGAATGGAATGGGCGTATTTCTGTTGGTGTGACGGTGGAGGTTTGGTCATCGCCTGTTTTTCGCTGGCCGTTGGTGTGGCGGACTTTTGTTGATGTCGGGTTTTTGGCGGTTTGCCAGTTGCGGGTCAGAATGACCATGGCGGTTTACCGCGGCGGTGTTATGGCGGTCTTCTGACCGGCGGTAAGCGCCTTTTACGCCCAGGTCAGAATGACCCCCATAGTCTTAAAATTTGCTTTGGGGTGGTACAAAGTTTGCACCCAGAGACACACACTGTTGCTGTGTTTATGAAATCAGAAAAGATGTTCAACTCAGTGGCCTGGAGCTTCATCAGAGCAGTACTGAGAAGGATTGGAGATGGGGAGGTATTCCTACAGTTGGTCAGTGTGCTTTATGTACAACCTATAGCAAGGGTGCGCATTAATGGGATAATCTCAGAGCCTATAGATATTAGCAGGGTCACCGGACAGAGATGCCCGCTTTCCCCCCTTGCTCTACGCATTGGTGATGGAGCATCTGGCGTGTGTTGTGGGAGTACCACTCACATCGGGACTTCCTGTATTCTGGCTACAGATTAATCACCTCAGTATACGCATATGATACATTGCTCTATATCAGGGACCTGGACCGATATCTTTCGCCAGTGCTGTGGGAGGTGAGGTTTGGGGACATTCAGGGCTTTGCATAAACTAGAACAAGTCACGTATCTTCCCGCTGCACACAGAATATATGTTGCAGTGGAGCACTGACACAATTCGCTCTTCAGGTACATATTGACTCAGACACTATCGGAGTCTGTCAATTGCTGGATAAGGTTACCTCTCTTGCTAGCCGGTTGTGTAGCCATTCTGAAATGGTAGTGCTCCCCTGTTTTCTGTTTCTCTTCATGAACATTCCACTCATGCTATTGCAGATGTTTGGGACACCTTACAGACATTAATGATAAAACTGGCCTGGGAAGCAACCGCAGGTGAGCTGGGCCATTCTCACCTTGCCGTATGATATGGGGGGTTTAAATGCACCTGATCTTGAAGCCTACTATCATGCAGCACAGAGTAGTTTTGCCCATTATTTGGTGCATAGCCTTTATGATCTTCCCCATTTGAGCTTGGAGCGGATTTTGGCAGCTCCACTTACCCTATCACAGGCACTCTTCGGTAAGCCAGTGTGCCGGTACAGAGTCTTTGACTCCCTAAATGTCACTGTCTGTGCATGGCAGTGCCTGGTGGACCGACAGGCAGGTGCAATTTTGCATGCTCCTCACATTTGTTTAGCCCGGTGCTTGTGGTTTCCTCTGAGGCTGGAGAGGGGTGCAGTGTGGGATGTCAGCTCCCTGGACATACAGACCATGGCTGATTTCTTTCACAGAGGTGTGGTGTGTAGATAGGACCAGGTTAGGGCCCATGGTGTGGCACCTACCATGTTGACACAATTCCACTATCATAGAGCTAGGCAAGCCCTGTGTCGGTTTCTTGGCAGGGAATACCAGGAACCTCTTCGGATGGCGGCTTTGACTTCTTTATTACAATCACATATCCCTATCCGTCTTGTAGCCAGGCTTTATGCCTACACACAGGAGGCTCGTAGACCAAGCCTGATGAAAACCAGAGAAGACGGGCAGAGGGACCTTCAGCTCACGATAAGACACCCATTGGCAATAGTATTGCTCAAGCACACAGACCGTCTTCCTTAATAGTAGGTATAGACTTATTCACTTCAAGTATATAAACCAGGTATACTACACTCCGGTCAGACTCGCTAAATATGGGCTGCGAGAGAATGCACAATGTATGCGCTGTAAGGCGGATGATGAAGGCTTTGTGCATCTTGCATGGTATTGCCCTAGAGTTCGGGAATTTTGGGAAGAGGTTTTTCTGCCGCTGGAGGTCATCACTGGGCTTAGCCTGGCTAGGGATCCACTACTGGCCCTGCTAGGATACAACAAAGATGTCCCAAAATTAGATAGATGGCTCATGGGACTGTTGCGAGCAAAGCAGAAAGTCACCAGATGCTGGGCCCGAGGCCTCTTACTGCTGTTAAAGGACTGGCACACTGACATGGCGTATTGCAACATGCATTCAGATGTACAGGGAACTGCTTCTCAGTTGCAGCAAACCACGTTACATATGGGGATTATATGGAACCTATCTGTATAGCCTCAACAGCACAGACACTAAAGACGGGGGAGGAGGAGGCTGGGGTGGATAGATCACCACCACTCGTCAGATAATTGTAATGTTCTAGGTGACGTTTTCGTTCACTTTGATGACCCGTGATGGAGATGCCACCTGTCTGTGGAAGAATCTTGCTGCCTTACAACTAACGCAGCTAGTATCCGGGACTATGCACTCAGCCAGTCATCTCTTAGACCCATTTTTTTTCCAGTTTGACAACTCTTCAAACAAATAGGACGACCCCTCTGGTCTGGACTGACCACCTCATGATTCAACTATTCCTTCATCAATCATATAGATCAAAAGCTTCCAACTCAGTCATGGTGAGTAAACGCCCATGGTTTAAGCTTGAGTTTTTAAAATGTGGGGACTTCATTTGATCTAATACCACACCCCTCGATCTGAATGCAGGAGGCAGCTTACAATCACTTACATTCCTGACTCAGTGCAGCCTTAGACAACTTTATCTCCATTATACGGGTATCTAACAGGAAGAAACATATTGCCCCTTGGTTTAGTTATACACTCATCGTAGCAAAGAAGCACTGTAAAAAGCTGGAGCGCTCCTGCAGGAAGGCTTATGACCCGCTTTGGAAAGTCCAATATAGGGCCACGGTCAAGTCTTGTCATAAATTGATTTCTAAAACGCAAGCTGACTATTTTGCCGAGACAATCAAAAACAGTTCTAATCCCACTAAAGAAATCTTTAAGCTACTAAATAGCTTGTTAAAACTGGTCCTTTCAGTCGACCCCACAGTTACTTCTTATGCTCAGTGTGAGAAGATAGCCGAATACTTCGAAAACTAAATAAAATATATATACACTCAATTTTCCTTGGACCCTGTACCTCTAATTGAATATTTTCAGAGATTTCTAACCCTAAACTGGCGTTTAATTCTTTCCCCCTCTTGGACCTGGAGAAGATGCTGTATATTTGTCACCAAGTCCGGCAGACCCATTAAACCTAGATATGTTTTTTAAGCTTGCAGATCCTCTCTTGCCGTTCTGCTTACAAGTAATTATTTATCTCTGTCCTCAGTCCAGGTTCCTAGTAAATGGAAACATGCTAAGGTTATCCCTTTGCTGAAGAAGCCTTCTTTTGACGCCTCAAACCTGAGAATTGCCGCCTCATTTCCCTGCTGCTTTTCCTTGCGAAGGTCATTGAGAAACACATAAATAACATACTGGTGAAAAAAGTGGATGACAATCCTATTTTAGATATTTCCCAGAATGGCTTTAGACCAAGGCACAGCACTGAAACAGAACTACTGGTAGTTACAGAGCAGCTTGGCTTGGCCTTAGATGAAGGACGCACATTGGTGCTGATTTTGCTCGACCTGA
Source organism: Pleurodeles waltl (assembly GCF_031143425.1). Taxonomy (NCBI): domain Eukaryota; kingdom Metazoa; phylum Chordata; class Amphibia; order Caudata; family Salamandridae; genus Pleurodeles; species Pleurodeles waltl. Next base: position 607,902,648 of record NC_090443.1, on the reverse strand, counting down.
GTGCTGCTTTTGATACAGTGTCTCATGCAATCTTGCTACAGCGCCTACATAGCATTAGCATTGGCGAGACAACTTTGTGTTGGCTTGCCTCCTTCCTAGCAGAACGATCCCTTAAGGTCATTTTGCCACATTTCAATTCTAACACACACTTTTGACAATATTGCGTCCCACAAGGGTCGTCATTAAGCCCTACCTTATTTAACATTTATGTTCAATCACTAGCACAGGTCATTGAACACACTGGGATGACATTGATATCCTATGCCGACAACACGCAGTTAGTACTCTCCCTCACAGACAACCTTTCACTTGACTGTGCTAATTTTCAAAAAGGTCTGTCGGGAGTGGTGGAATGGAAGAACGCCAACTGTCTTTGTCTAAATGCTAATAAAACAGAAGTTCTTTTGTTAGGCAAAGGTACCCATTTATAGGGAGACAATTGATAGCCGACCAACCTTGGGGCCCCCCGTTCCTAAATCGCCTGTGAAAAACCTGGGCCTCACTGTGGACATTGCATGACTTTTGAGACTCAGGCGTGCATGATGGCTGGCGCCTGCTTCGGGTTCTTAAGCAGTCTTAAACCATTCTTAGTTTTTCGACCCCAACACGAGCCAGATCATTGTCCAGGCTGAGATTTTAGCTCAGCTGGATTACTGTAATGTTCTATATTTGGGTGTCAATAAATCAGTGACTAGGAGACTCCAGCTAGTTTAAAATGCTGCTGCCTGACTCATGTTAGTAGTAGGAAGGGATACCTTTAATCATCATATTAAAAGTGACAGTTATCCCGCCCCCCAGAAATGACGTCATTTCCGGTGGCTGGGACTTCCGGTGTCCCTGAAAGCCCTCCCCGGAAGTGACGTGTGTGCATGGGGGTGTCAAGTGGGATGTGCCCTCATGGTGTCACGTGTTAGCCCCCCTTTTTTGAAATGTTGCATATAAGGAGCTGGTTAGAACCGGCTGTCAAACCATGAACCAGGGCTGAAACAGTTTGGCAAGGTGCCATGAAGAGATACAATCCGATCGCAAGAAAAGCCGCCTCCTCAGGGGCCCTGAACACTATTGGTAGATATTACCGGACCCTAGCCCCTCTTACGATGGATGAGAATGCACAACAGGGTGTCCCTGCCACCCAGGATACCGATGTTACCGGTTTTGAAGAGGAACTTTGCTATCGGCTTGAAAAGCTCAACCTCAAGGATGTGTCGACCCAGATATCCCCTATTAAGGGGGCCGACAGCGACAGCAATGCCTCGAAAGATGAATTAAGTGTTGCATCTAACTTCATAGACATTGAAGATGTTGAAGAATGTGTAGCACCACCGAATTCGCCCATCTATGAAGACATGGGCGTCCAGGAGGACCCCGAGTCAGAGGCCGTTATTGTACAGCCATCAGGTGTAAGCTCCGGCGATGTTTCTACCCCAATGGACCTCTGCGACTCCCAGGATTTCAGAGGAGCCTCTGAGTGTGATGCGAATATGGAGGTTGGTAATGACAGTTTTATTTTTTTTATTTTTATGCCTGTATACTCTAATGTCATACTTTTAACTAATAATGTGTCTTGTGCTTTCTGTTTGAACCCTAGAACGTAGCTGAAGAAAGAGAGCCTCTAGAAGGGTCAACTCCAAAGGTTAACGCCGTAAATTTTTAATGCTTATGCTGTTCCAGACAGTCTGAAAGTATTACAAGCCAGAACAAAGAGCCTCGTAAGAAATGTGTCTGCACCTACACTAGCCGCGATTTTGAAAAGGAAGCTCCGGGCGTACCCTGGGCCACCATATGGCCAGTTAAAGGTTTTGCAGCGGCCGCTGTGAACGCTTGTGTTAAACGGGATTATTATGATCTTTGTTACGGGCATAAAATTAATGAGCCTCAACAGGAGGCTCATGAATGTTTATACGATGCATACACAGCAAGAATAATTCGCCACATTTGTAGTAGGATAGACCCTTACCGGGTATATAAGTTGTTAAGGGTTGTGTATGGGCTGTCTGCTGTGAAGAAAGGTGTCCACAGTGATATGATTAAGGTCTTGGCTGCGGCTGTCAATGAGATCCGATACGCTGCTGAGCCCTGCTCAAAACTCGACCGCATGCATGGGATGTGTCCCCACTTTGACATAAGTATGTTAGAACGGGTTATAGAAAGACGAATGTGTGACATTTATTATAAAAACAGAAGAATGATGTCTTTAGCCCCACGAAAGCTGTTTAAAAAAAAAAAGAAGAAAAAAAATAATTACAAAAAAGTAGACCATAAATGTGTTACTTAACGCTCCATACTTACTCACTTTTAGGCGGGGAATCCGGGTATCTAGATGCAAGATGTCTATGAGTTACACCCGGGCTACATCTGTATCGGGAGATTGATTTTTGTGCTGGTTAAAGAAAGAATAGCTGAAATACATCCTGTGACTCTGCGGTATCTGAACATTTCGGAACCTTCGGCCTTGTTGCAATGTAACAGTCATGTGTGTATCGCCAAGTGGTGTATCAATGGCCGGCTAAACGCATCTGTTAAATGCCGGACCTCGGACAAAGATCACAATCGAGAGTTAAGACTTTCACCTGAGACGGGGATACACAAGGCTTTGGAGAACATGACTGAAGATTATCTCACAAATAAAGGTTCTGAATGGTCCTGGCTAGAACTGTATGAACTGTTGAATTCTGTCAGTATCCTGAGTGTTCAGAGATATAGGCGTGGGGAGCGGGAAGTCATGTCTAGAGCTATTGAGAGTATAGCTATAAAAATATCAAAATTTGTGGCGCTTAGGGTTTGTAAAAGGACATGCTCTGAGTAACATGTGTAGTGGGTGTTGTACTATGTATACGATTGTAAAAAGACCACAGCGGTCCAGCGTTATGACATCTATAAGCTATGTAGCACAAAATGTCAAATACACGTTGGTTGTGTAGCCCAGCCGCACTTTTATGTTTTTCATGTTTAATAAAATGACCTTACACAAAACAGGCGTCTTTCATTTCGTGGTGTTGGTGGGAGACAGCATGACGGATGCGGATTTAAGGAAGCTTTATTACGATAAACATGGGGTTGGAAGTTTCGGAGGCTCCGAAGCTCTATTTAGAAGGGCTCGAGCTGAAAATGAATCTGTAAAACGTGCCAGTGTGAAGACTTGGTTAGCTGGGGAAGAGGCTTATTCGCTGCACAAACCTGCCAGGAGACGCTTTAAGAGGAGGGCCACCGTTGTTAACGCACAGCTCGATTATCAGTGGCAGGCCGACATAATCAGTCTTCAAGATCTAGCAAAACATAACGATGGCGCCATGTATATATTAACAGTCATAGATGTCTTGTCCAAGTACGCCTATGCAGAGGCATTAAACGATAAAAGTGGTACCAGCGTTAAATCTGCTTTTAAAGACATCTTCGCTAGCGGGCGTGTGCCCCAGAAACTACAAACAGACGCCGGAAAGGAATTTTTAAACAAACATTTCCAAAAATTATTAGACCAGCACGCTGTTCAACATTTTGTAACGCACACAGAGGTAAAGGCTGCTGTTGTAGAGCGTTTTAACCGTACTTTAAAGTCGAAGATGTGGCGATATTTCACCGCCAACAACACCTACAGATACGTGGATGTTCTAAAGGCTTTTATAGATGTTTATAACGCCACCTACCACAGGACAATCAAAATGGCACCTGTTAAGGTAACAAGGGATAATTCGTTAACGGTGTGGAGAACGGTGTACGGTGGGCGTCTCACGCCGAAGGTCAAGAAACTGAATTTAAAAGAAGGGGATCATGTCAGGGTTTCAAAGTTGAAGGGGGTCTTCACCAAAGGCTACCAGCAAACATTCAGCGATGAGATATTCATAGTGGAAAGTGTGCAGCTTAAAGAAGGGATATACATTTACAGGTTAAAAGACTACACTGGGGAAGAGGTATCGGGTGTCTTTTACACCGAAGAGTTGCAAAAGGTGCCCTACGATCCGAACAGGGTGTACAGGGTTGAAAAGGTTCTGAAAAGGAAAGGGAGCGGTGCCCCGAGACAGGCGTTGGTCAAATGGCGTGGGTGGCCCGAGAAATTTAACAGTTGGGTCCTGGCCAGCTCATTGCATGGTGTGTGAGGTCAAGCTGTAAGCGCCATGATGGAGAACTCCCCTTTTTATATCACGCTGCCATCCAATGCTTCGAAGGACATGTTCCCAGACAATCAGATTTCGAGTTATACGGTGAAACTTGCAAAACCAGTGGATTTGAAAGGCCCGTGGGAGGTGGCACTAACGGAAATACAGTACCCTAGAACTTGGAATACCTTTACAAAGGCCGATGTTAAATTTCATATAAAGCGCCCTCAGGATACCCTGACCTATCACCTGTCTTTCCCACACGGCTATTACCCCACCGTAGCGACGGTAGTCGAGGCCATCAACAAATCTATAGGCAGCATTGAGACGTATGCGAATATATATCTGGTATTGGATTACGTTAGAAGAAAAGTGTTTCTTAAAGCCCCAGAGCTCAGTACCGTGTTTAAATGTAGTGGTAAATTACAACGGGTTTTAGGGACCGTACAACATCAGCAAAGGCTGGTGGATCCAGATCCTACATGTCCCGATATTAACGGTGGATTTTATACACTCTACGTTTATAGCGATATTGTAGAGCCGCAGAGGGTCGGGGACAGTTATTCACCTTTGTTGAGGTGGGTCCCTGTGCAGGGCGAAAATAACACAATGGTTAATATACAACATCGCAAACTCGACTATGTTGCAATTTCTAAAAACCATTTTGACACTATAACCATCATGGTGTACAACGATCAGTCGGAGCCGGTTGCCTTTAAATACGGGAAAGTTATTGTCAAGCTTCATTTAAGGCCACGGCGCGAAGGTGACTATTAGACAGCTGCAATGGTCATCATGAAAACCTACGGGGATCCCTCTATGTACAGGGACTATTATAGAGTTCAGGCGGGGTATGGAGGCCCCCAGCCCTACTTTCAAGGGGCTCCGGTTATGTATGGGGCGGGATTGGGTGGTTTCTTCCGGAGCATGTTTAGGAGAGCCATGCCCTTTTTGAGAAGAGGGTTCGAAATTGCAAAACCTCATGTTAAAGCGGCTGCTACAAACATCGCCCAGGATGTCGTGGGTAGTGTAACGTCTGCGGTAGCCGAACGCATGAATAGACAGCCCCAAGAAGGAGCGGGGCTGCTGTATAAAGCGCATGGTGGTGTTAAAAGGAAGCGCAGGGCTTCGAGGCGTAGGGGCCCACCAAGACCCTATAAGAAGCGCCGGACTACTTCAAAAGGCCCTCACAAAAGAAGAGCCGTAAGACGGAAGAGATCGACCAGGAAGAAGAGAACTCGTTCTAGTGCGAATATTTTTTAAAACATCGATCATGGCCTTCGTACACTGTGCATCGGGTGAATGCGCCAAATCTGAGTTAGATCTGTTTTCTCTCAAACCCACACAGACCAGCGTTGAAAACAGTTTTTTCATGGAAGTGTCGCCGATGGCCGCTCTGACACCCCTTGCACCGATAGAGTTTTATGTGTCGGGGTCCACGGATATGTACCTTGATCTCAACAACACTCTCCTGCACCTCGTCTGTAAAATAACCAAAGCGAACGGTGACAACATCGAGGATGATGCTAGAGTGGCCCCGATAGCCTACCCCATCGCAACAATGTTTAATCAAGTGGACATTAACCTAGGCGATCGCCTCATCACACAGAGTGATAACATGTATGCCTACAGGGCCTACATAGAGAGTATTCTAAATTATAGTCGCGATGCGCTGGACACACATCTTTCAGCGGGGCTCTTCTACCGAGATACCGAAGCGCATTTGGAGAACACGGCTTTGGACGGGGACAATGAGGGATTTAAAAAAAGAGCCCGCTTCGTCGCCGGCAGTAGGCATTTTGACCTCCTAGGGTGCGTACATTCAGACCTTTTCTTCCAAGACAAACTGTTAGTCAACGGTATCGATCTTAAGATCAAACTCAATTGTAACAAAGACGCTTTCTGTCTCATCAGCGGTGATGCAGAGCAGTATAAACTGGTTATATTGTCAGCGAGCCTGTTTGTAAAGAGAGTGAAAGTGTCCCCAAGTGTCAGACTGGCCCATGCTGAAGCTTTACAATTATCGAACGCCAAGTATGCCATTGAAAGAGTTGCTCTGAAGATATTCAGCATCCCCGCCAGAACCCGCCTAACGCAGCAGCAGAATCTATTTCTGGGGCAATTACCGAAACTCATCATCATAGGGTTTGTGGACAATACCGCTTTTAGTGGCGTCTACAACTCAAACCCTTTCAACTTCAAACACTATGATATCAACTATGCTGCTCTGGTTCATGAGGGCGCCGTGATCCCCGCAAAACCTTTCACGCCGAATTTTGGAACATCAAATTTTGTCCGGGAATATCTAGGACTGGTCTCGATAACGGGGAAACAGCTGAGGGACTCTGGAGTAGTTGTTTCAAGAGAAGGGTATGCTGCCGGCTACACTCTGTTTGCGTTCGACCTGACGCCTGACATGGAAGACGGCGACCATTACAACCTGATCAAAAACGGAAATCTAAAAGCGGAAATACATTTTACACAGGCGCTGGCGGCCAATGTGAACATGGTTGTGTTCTCGGTATTCGACAGCGTTATCCAGGTCAACCACACCCGTCAGCTTATGTTTGACTATCATTGAAAGAGTGTAAAATAAAAAAATAACAATTTTAATTTTTTTTAAAAAAATATATAAAATGGACACTACGGAGATACGGGACTTCTTAAGTAGACATAAACATGCTAAGAAATACTTTCTAGGGGTATACCCTAGCGATGGACTACCTGAAAAGATAGGTCCAGAAAGGCCCCGCACCCTCGTCTTTAACACCGATCCCCATTACAGGGGTGGTGCACATTGGGCGGCTCTGTTTCTGGATGTGGACAAGGTTATAGTGTTTGATAGTTTAGCCGAATTCCCTGAGCATAGTATTTATACAAAGCCGATATTCAAATATGTAAAAAAAGCATCACCCACTGTTGTGTATAATAAACTTCGGGTACAGGATCCTATGGCCATCACATGTGGGGAACATTGTATATACTTTATTAGTAAAATGTCTGAAGGTATAACGTTTAGAATTTTTTTAAATCTGTACTCAGACGATCTAGTAAACAACGATGGTGTTGTTATGAAATATGTGAATGAAAACTCCAGGACAATGTCGCACGTTGTTAAAGCAGAATATGGTCTTTGTCAAAAGTGTAAGGTACTGTAAAGCTGTTATTTGTGCCTAAAATAAAAAACATCTTAAACATGCTTTCATCCTTGGCATTTTTTTTTTTTTTTTTTTAATTCACACTGCGCACATTTTCAAACCATTTATAAACAAAAAGATGGCAGACTACTGATGAAAATTTTAAAGTGTTTATTACAAGCATGTTTCAACACTAACATTTACAAGGTTAAACATATAAAATGAAGCACAATTTTTCGAACCGTAAAAACTTTTAACAAAAACTGTAGAGGTGTGCAAAATTAGAGCGGTAGCCATGTGTTCATTTTGAATAGTCTCTTTTTAGGCTCCATAGGAAGAGCAGCACTGTTCCGAACGGGTGTTAGTTGTGGAAAGAAAGGTGATGTCGATATAGCGGGGCTCCTTGTAAAAACAGCTGGGGCCGGATCTTTTAATCTTTCAAGCTTACGGCGATTCTCTGCATTACCGATAATCGTGGAGGGAATGTTGAGTTCCGCAGCTGCACTTAGGAACTGCTCCCAGCCTCTAGGAGCCTCTTGTGTCGATAGGGTTTTACCGTGTGTGAGACCCCGGACCAGATCATACATATGGGAACCAGCAACCGGCTGCCCTTTGTAAACGAATTCACCCCGGTCATTCCAGGTGGTCAAATCTTTAGTAGTAGTCATTTTACTGAGCAACATTTGAGCAGCCCCTCTATATTTCTGACTGATATTTTTTAAAAGGTCTAAGACAAAGGCATCCGTTGTGGGTGTGGGGCCTATGTCTTGAGACGCCGTAGAGGGTCCTGGCTGCTGTTCAGCATCTGGGGTATACAGCGTCAGTTTGTTTTTTTCAGAGGTTAGCTGCTTGTAGTATTGTAGAAAGTTTTGAAGGGCTCCTGAGTAAAGCCCTGCTTTGTCGTGGGGTTTTAAATCAGTTCGGTTCAAAATGGCTTTGATTTCAGCATCGAGACGCTGCGTTTCGTTTTTGCGTATGTCCCAGACATCCGTGTTAGAAGGGCCAAGATGTTCCAGCTGTTGCCGTGGTACGAGGTACATTTTGTGGGCGTGCTCCATGAGGACCTCGACAGTAACCCTGTGATTAGGGGTATAGCTATACCTAACAACGACCCTATAAAGCCTCCTGACTGTTTGAACAGTTTTCTTTTGGAAAGGAGCGATGCCCTCTTATTGCTGAGCTTCTTAATAATGTGGCGCTTCTTCTTCAGAACGCGGAACTGGCTCGTTGATATCGGGACATTACCTTTTAGGGTGTTTAGGGCTATTTCTGAAATGGCGGCCACTAAGTCGTCCGAGGCAGCGCAAAGGATTGCTTTTCTTTTAGAGGGGCTGGCTGTGATCAACATTTTTAGAAGGCCTAAATTACGCCGCAACCTCGCAGACATTGTGGGGTCCTTATATTACAAGGTTTAGAGTGTAAATGTTATAAACATCTTTTTACTTGCTCTTTTTATAGGTTTTGGGTATTGTTTTAGGCGTGTAGGCGACAGGGAAGTCAGGTGGTAGTATGCCGGCTCGTAGTCCGTAGTCTTCAAGAGTGTTGGGTTTCAAATCCACCAGTAAGTAACCATGGGGTTTTGCTGTAGCGTCGTTAAAGGCCTCCATGAAAAACGGGGTGTTTCCGGGGTACATTTGTTTAGCTATAATTGAGATCTGAAGTTTGTCTCTGGGGTTTTTAAATAAGACCAGGTATGAGGCGTTGAGAGTTATGGACCGGCTGCTCTTGCCCTTGTAAAACAGGTTCTGCACTATATAGCATATGCTCAGATTACGGTGGTGTGAATATTGCGTAAAAGCCCGCTCAATCTCTGGGTGGTCCCCGCCTTCACGCATGAGATCATCCACCACGACCATGTTTACAAGTTGTTTTGGTAGCAAATCATCATCGTTGAGATTATCGGGGATACCCTCTATAAACCGAATGTGGGGGAACTTTGGGGGGAGCTCCGTGTAAAGATCCTGCCAGCATGAATAAAGCCACACAATGTTGTTAGGGGTCTGAGATAAAACACCGGGAGCATTTTCTAGCAGTTTCTTTATAAAAAAACTTTTACCGCTATTGGAGGGACCTGCTAAAACGCAGGAGAACGGGTGTTGTAGTCTAGTGTCCATATCTGGGTGGAGTTCGAGCCTCTAATGTCTTTTAGTAACCGTAAGGCAGTGTTTTGTAGTCCGATGTGAGGACCCGTTTGTCAAACACTACTCTTAAGGTTTTATACATAGGTTGGGTTGTAATTTCCCATTTTTTCTTGGACCTGACAATGCCCGGGTGGTTTACAACAAATGCTTTGCTATTTTTGTGATCGCTCGAGGCGGAGTATTCGTGCACCAGACCCTTCAGACTGTCAAAGTTTATTTTAATCGTATTGTTGACGTTTAAAGTGATACCTTTGACTTTCATGCAAACCTTGTTGTTTGAGGTCTTATAACTGTACGTCTTAGGGCCTGATGAGGTAAATTCCTGTATATACTCCCCCTTTTCGAGCTCGCTGGTGAAATCCCCTAGATAATCACCCATCGGAGGATCTTCATCACCCTCCTTACTCACAAAGATTACCGAGTCAGTGTCATGGTACAAACACCGTTCCTGAAGCTTGTCCAGCAACCTGTAAAGCTCTAGCCTGGCGTGAGCGGTTGTGAAGCAGGCTATAAAGATGTTTATATTGTTACACGTTGTGGGGTACTCTTTGGCGTATTTCCAGCATAGAACGGCCGTCTCGTCGTCAATAAATTCACAACTGGATATGTCATAAACCGGTGTGAATATATACTTAAAAAGCTCATCTGGATCTGTGACGATGGATGTGTTTGACAAATTGGTACGCTGTGCGAACTTTCCCCACAAGGAATTGAGACAGAGCTTAGCTAGCTGACGGCGGGCGGGGTTAACCTTAATGAACGCAGGTCTCAGTTTAATACCCTCGCGAGCTTTGTAATCAGCGATATACTTTTTCTTTGAGGGCTCATCGACACACCATTCTGGATACCCCGAGGCCTCCTGCTTGTCTCTGAGAAACAAGTTGATGTACTCAGAAAAGAGCTGGGTTGTTGTGTTTGGAAAGTGCCAGACTTCCAGGATTTTACCTAGGCGATACCCTTTCTCTAGGGCCGTCTACACCTCGTTGGTACACCATGTCCCTTCCAGCACCCTCTGCTCATCAGTATGCAGACATTCGCTAAGCTGTTTACTTTCAGCGCCGGTACGGCATAGGGGGAACATTAGCTTACCCTCGACTCTATAAAGGAGCACCGGAAAGTAAAGTTTCCGCGGTGGGTGAATCTGACACTTAATGATTCCAAAGTACTCTTTGAAAGGTTTAAAGTTCCGGTATATGATTGTAGGATGGCCCATAGGGTACAACTTCACCTTGTTCACAAACGGATGCAGACTTGTGAAGTCGTAGTAATGTATTTTCTCACCAGGGCCAGCTACACGGTACAATTGAATGGCGTTTGTACGACCACCGAATAAGGCTTCACGGGGTTCCAGCGGTGAAGGTAACTGCTGGCTCTTAATAAAAGTGCTCAGTTCACCATCTTTCGATAGCTCAGTTACCCAATCATGTTCCCAGAGAGTTCTCAAAACAAACCCACAACTCTCAATATACTGCGCCTTCGTCATAGTCCTGCGGTGCAGATGTTCAAACGTGGTTCCCTGCAGTCTATTAAACTCATGGGGCTTGTAACACTGAGGGCATCCATGGTGAAAACACCCGTTGAACTCAAAGGCCGTTGGTACACCGTTAATTAATGCATACCCGTCTAGATAGTAGCGACCCAGCTGGTATTCGCCGCCCTGCAAAGCGTGCTGAATGAAGATGCTCTCATTCGCAGAGACGTACATGAGCCACTGAATAGAGGGGGTGGAGTAACGTTTCTGCTTGCCGTTATAGGGGTCAGGTGGTACTAAGGCGATGGTTCCAGGCAATAAAAACATGTGTTTATAAATAGACATGCACATTGAAGCCAGAGTAATGTTTTGAAATGGGTCCAGGTATACAGTTATTTTTTCTTTACTCTTGAGTGATTCGGTTTCAACAAACAGGACCCGCTTTGTCATCGCCACCACAATATCTCTGAAAAGGTTGCATGCTTTTCGCAATATCATAACATCCGCCTGACAGTATGCTTTCAATTCAGTTTGAAAATGAAACCATTTTTCACGGTTTTCATCGTACCACTGTAGAAAACTCTCTTTTTCAGAGGGCATCATGTACTCGCAACCATAACTGTCGGGCGGAGGCATAGGGCCGCTGTAATTCTGATTAGCCCAGGTGTTAAAAAAGTGAGGGAAATAACCTTTACAGCCTTCAAACCCAAAGGCTTTTGGCAGTTTGCTCAACTTCATGGGCAGAAAATTCAAGGTGTCTATGAACCTAATGTCAAAAGGTACAACCTTAAGCAGCATTAGTTTGGAACCTTGGGTTATGAGACTAATGGGCAGCTTTTCATGTATCAGGTCACAGATAATGAAGAATGAGTCATATGCTTTGGAGTTGTGAGCCAGAAATGTATAATCCTGGTATCGAGGTTGCATGAACGTGATGAGGAAATCATTCACGCATGACCGTCCTTCAAACTCCCAGCTCTCATCACCTGTTAGATGGTGGGCGTAAATATAGTTTGGCTGGTGCACACCCGTCTCTTGCGTAGACTCTATATCAAATACGATATAGTGTCCTTTTTTTTTTTCTGGTAGTGACTTCTGAACATGTAACACTCATGTGTTGTTCCGGCTATAAAAGCCTCGGTACACCTAGGGCATTCCATGCCTTTACATTTGTGGTCGACAGGTTTATAGCGACCGCATGTCCCACAGTCGGCTTTAAGAACACATTGGGCTAGGCCGATGTGCGTGATTAAGCAGTCTTGCGACCGACAAAACAGCTTACACTTTGTGCAGTTCACTTTCTGAGCATTGTCATTGACACAACCGTCCCTCTGACACATTTTACAGTGAAATTCACACTGGTGTTTGGTCCGATTGTTGTATATATGATCGCAATGCTCGCACACATACTTGGCCCCTAGAAAACCCTTCAGGTTCAAGACACCGTAAAAGTGGTTTTCATGATGCAGCACATACACGGTCTTGTTTTTCACACCTTCATTGGTAGTGAAGTACTTCCAAGAACCGGCATGGTATAGAACTTTAACCGTCACGGCAAAGTGATTCTCAAAAAGGCCCAGATCCCCAAAACCTACCATTTTGTCAGACGGTATCTGAAGTGCCTCATGTGCCGCTACAGCCATCGACATAATGATGGCGTCAGGGGTGCGGTCCATCAATAAGCCCGCAATGCTTGCGGCCAGACACATGTTGGTAGCTCCGGTATTAAAATCGAGCAACCACCGAGATTTCTTGCCAATGATTTTACTGTACATAACGCTCTTTAAGGCTCTGGAAGCACCACCCTCGCGACCCCTAACAACGAGGGCGATGATTCTAAAGGACCCGTACGCCAATAATTCAGCCTTGCTCTGTAAAAGTTTAGATAGGTTTTCTAAAAACGTTACAGCGTCAAACACATCCCGAGATGACCGTCTGGTGAACAGGGGACTATTGAGACCCTGTCCCTGAAAACGCATCTGAAAGAAATCATTAGGACCCACATCGTGTAACAATCATTCGATTAGCGCTTGCACAGCCTGATGTATAGCTATAATGCCATGATCTGAGGAGTGTAGGCGATCTAGGTTAACAAACCTAAACTCCTCATAGTGCTCTGTAGCGTTAAACCGCTCTACAACTCGACTATACCGTCTCACACTTTCCATAAATACTGGTTCTGAAGCCTCAGTTTGAGAATTACTGGTTGTTGGAGAGCTCACAGGGGTATGGTTAGATGTAGATGTGTTTTTAGACCTTCTGGTAACGCAAAGTCTGGCTTTCTTTAACTTTTTTATTACAACCTTGCGTTTTCTAGAGCTACCAAGCCACTTTGGCTTCTTATGGGCCCATCTGGTTTTTGGTAACTGTCCCCCGCCGATCTGAACAATATTTGTGTTGTTTACAAATGGTGACACTGACCCTACACCTACTTCGGATGGGTCTCCTTCAGACTGCTTAAGGCTGAGACGGCTCGGACCATCACCCCCAGAGGGCCTGTAAAGACCATCAGCACTTCCTAACTCTATATTTTGAGGTCTTATGGGTGTTGGGTTTGGGGGTTGACATGACCTCTGACTATTGAGCGCTCGTAAAACTCTTAGAGCTCTACTAAGCAGGTGCTGTGGCTTCTTTTCATATTTAGACCTACGGCCCATTGTACTGGTAAATGTAGCTCTAACATTCCCCGTGTATGTACGCGCGCCTAGTCATGATGGTATGTTACCCATGGCTATAACTGTTGAAGCGCAAGTTTGGGCCATTATGTTTCTACACCGAGCCATCAGCTGTTTTAAAGCCTTCATGCTAGCTCTGGATGCCCCTATATTACCGTTGTTCTTACACAGTTTTAAAGTTTTTAGACAGAGCTGGCATTTTAATTGTCTGAACGACTGATGGATTTCTTTAATGTAGCTGTCTAGAACTTTAGTACGGTTTGAAAGGTTGGTTTCAAGGCCCGTACTTATGACATTAGAGGTATGATTGCCAACTCCCTGAGCCACCCCGGTTATAGGACAATGGCTGGCGTTATCACCACCACTCACTGTTGATGGACCAGAGCGGGACGTAAAAACAGGGTCCCAGTGTGAACACCCAGAAGTTTGAGAGCCCTGATCATCGCTCGAGGGTGTTCCAAAACTCTGATTTTGTGTTCCGCTACACCCTATACTGCTGTCGGGGTATATTGATGAGGATGGTGAAGACCACTGCGCACAGGCACTTGGCGTAGGACTGGTGGGGTCGTATGCCCCCGGGGGTGTATCGGGGGACATCAGACATGGGGAGGTTAAATGTTTATCGCCATAACGAATGGCCGCTGATGTAGAGGCAGTGTTGTGGCTGGGTGCTACTGATTGAGACCCTACTGATTGTAACCCTGAGGGGATCATCTTAGAAGTATCACATGGGGATGCCGGGGCTTCAGAACTTTGGGTAGTACCAGCTAGAGCCTTAAGAAGTCCTATACAGTGGGAGTAAGGATCCTCTGCAGGGTGATCATTTTCCAATGACGAGTCATATAACACAGAGGGGATCGGTGTACACCCTGTAGGGGTTAGGGTGTGGCCAGACACCCCGGTATTAGAACTCTGGGACCTAGGTGGAACCGGCTGTACCTTAACAGAATTTTTAAAAGACAGGTCTAAAGGCCCAGATTGCAGCTCAGGGGTCTGAAACTTCTTCCTACGACTCTTTAAGGACAGCCGATTTATTTTAGGACTAATGCACTGTTTTGGGGACCCTCCAGAGGCCACACACGGTACAAACCGCTGAGCGTTTGGTGTTGCACGATCGATAATGTCCGTTTGTCCATGCCCCATCCCCGGGATAGTTGTTGCAGAAGTGTTCGCTGTACTAGGTATTCCCTTTATGACGGATGGTGTGGTGCCGTTAAGAGTTGTACCTGGACCATGATCGGTGGCTGTAGAGAGGTTGCAGGGTGGGTCTTGATGTTCGGGTTGGTTCACGTGTACCGATGACGCGGTGGGGTTTTGAGCAGTCCCAGTGCAGACCTTTAAAGACGACATCCGCTGCTTAGGCTGAGGGCCAGAGTCTCCGGAGCTCTGGTGTGATGATTCTAGGATGTAAAGATAGCAAAATACATATTAGGGTTGGTTATAGCTGCTATACCGGCGGGTGTGAAAGACGTTTAGACACACTAAGGACAGTATACATCAGACTCTACATTTTCTAAAAATCACCTTGGGTTTTTCGGCTTGAGGGGCCCTTCTTAATAGGCGGGCCGTCCTTAGAACCAGGGGACTTTCTTTTGCGGGGCTGGCTTTTAAGCTTTGCATCCAAATTCCGGATCGCTTCATCCATAGGGACCCCTCGGGATCAAAAACATAAAAAATAATGTTACACATACAAGATAATACATAGACTATACGAACTCACTAAGATGACCAAATATAGGTCTGATTGTAGGGCTTGTTAGGTTTTCAGAGGGGTTACAAAAAGAACCCTAATATTTACCTGCAGAAACGTTATCCTGTGACAAGGTGTTTGACCCATCTTGAACATGAAGGATTTGTTGGAGAGAGGCAATCGCACACCTGAGTTCGGCATCATAACCTATGCAAACACATGGGTTCCCATTAGCAGTAAAATAAAAAAAATAACATTCCTGACAACGTAGTTCAGAACGACCTATGACCTGTAACTCACCTTGCTGCACGGTCTCCATTTCCACATGGGATTCCCCAGACTCTTGACAGTCCTGTGTACAAGAGAGACAGATTTACCTTTAAGCACCCCACAATTCATCTTCTAGGTCAGAACCTTTCATAAAAGCACACTGAGTGTTGAACATTTTTTTCTTTTTATTTTTTTTAAATTTGAGGAAAAAGAAAAAAAATATATATATATATATCAAGATTCAAATTGTTGAATCCCTATGTTCTGTAAGTATAAATACATATTGACAACTGTAAAACTTTTCTCAAAAACTATACACGGTTTAATGAACAAATTCCACATGGTGGCGCTCTTGCATAATACGAGCTCTAAGATTGTCTCTATAAGACATAGCCAGGAAACCGGATCCTAGGAGCCATGCCTGGTTTTCACCTTAGCTGAACAAGGCTG
Organism: Pleurodeles waltl; assembly: GCF_031143425.1. NCBI lineage: Eukaryota > Metazoa > Chordata > Amphibia > Caudata > Salamandridae > Pleurodeles > Pleurodeles waltl. The sequence goes on along the minus strand of NC_090443.1, from coordinate 607,886,720 downwards.
TGAACCATGTGTGGGGGCGGAGCTCAGTCTAAACTCCAAGCTGAGCCAATTCCAACACCACACAGTCTTTGTTTAAAAAAAAAAAGAAAATGGCCAGATGTGGATGCAACATGTGTGAGGTCCTGGGTTTTTCAGGGCAACAAAATCAGATCCAATGCCATCCTGAACTACGGTGAGTGGTGTGGGGTACTTGAGGGGTCTGAGGCTCCCTACCAGGGATAGTTATTTTTTTATCATTATTATTTTTTATTTATTTCTACAGCTTTTATTTTTTTTTAATTTATGTGATTTTCTATTTTTAAAATATTCTAGACTTCAGGGTCTCCTAAACCCCTGGTCACACTTGCCATATATATATATATATATATATATATATATATATATATATATATATATATATATTTTTTTTAAAGCATGCCCCATGGAGACCCGGGGTCTCTGAGCCTGGTTCTCAGGGCCCTCATGGCCACCCAAACTTTACTTGTATTTAAAAAAAAAAATAATGCTGCCCTAAGGGACCCTGGGGGCCCCAATCCCAAGGCCCCCAAAATGCTATTCATTTATTTTTTTTATTTTATATATATATGTACGGGCCCCTAGGGCCCTAGCGCGCGTGGTCAGGGCCCCACAGACCATGGCCACGCGCCATTAATCCTTCTTCTTTTTAAAAAAAAAAAAAAAAAAAAAAAAAAAAAAAAACAAATGCATTTAAAAATGCTTAGTAATGGCGCCCACGCGCCATTACTAAACATTTTTAAACTATTGCCGCACTTTGGCGGCTAGCGATCGGCTCTCAGAGACCCCAGGGAACACCCCGAGGTCTCTGTGAGCCGGTCAGAAGGTTTAATTAGAGAGAATGCAGCGCTGAAACACGCACGGCATTCTCTCTAATTAAACTTTCAACGCGGCTCTCAGAAGCCGCTGGGGTGTTCCCCTGCGGCTTCTGAGAGCCGCGGCGTTAATGCTGCCAATGGAGGTCTCCGAGGCTGTAAGCGCTCGGAGACCTCGTTATCAAGTTAGGAGGTCTCTTCTCGGAGGCAGCGCGACCTCCGAGAAGAGATCTCCTAACATGATAACACTGTCTCCGGGCGTTTACAGCCTCGGGGATCAGCGTTAGTAACTTAACCAGAGCTGCTTTCAGAGACCTCGAGGTCTCTGGGAGCAGCTTTGGTTAAGTTAATAACGCGTGTCCCAGAGCACAGGACGGCTTTGGGGACCCGCGTTATTAACACAACAAAGCTGCTTTCAGATACCTCGAGGTCTCTGGGAGCAGCTTTGCTAAGTTAATAACGCGTGTCCCCAGAGCACAGGACGGCTTTGGGGACCCGCGTTATTAACTTAACAAAGCTGCTTTCAGAGACCTCGAGGTCTCTGGGAGCAGTTTTGCTAGGTTAATAACGCGGGTCCCCAGAGCCCAGGACGGCTTTGGGGACCCGTGTTATTAACTTAACAAAGCTGCTTTCAGAGACCTTGAGGTCTCTGAAAGCAGTTTTGCTAGGTTAATAACGCGTGTCCCCAGAGCACAGGCCGGCTCTGGGGACCAGCGTTATTAACACAACAAAGCTGCTTTCAGAGACCTGTAGGTCTCTGGGAGCAGTTTTGCTGAGTTAATAACTCGGGCCCCAGAGCGCAGTATGGCTCTGGGGCCCTCGTGATTAACTTAACAAAGCAGCTTTCAGAGACCTAGCGGCCTCTGAGAGCAGTTTTGCTAAGTTAATCACGAGGGCCCCAGAGCTCAGGCCGGCTCTGGGGACCCATGCTATGAACATTTCGGCGCGGCTCTCAAGAGGCCTCGAGGTCTCTTGAGAGCCGCGCCGAAAAGTTCATAGCATGGGCCCCCCAGAGCTTTGGTTGACTCCTTGGAGCATAGTTATTAATTTTAGAGCTCTGCACCCCGGAACTCATGGCGCTGAGCTCTAAAATTAATAATTATGCCACCCCCAAAAGCTCACCACTTAAACTCACTATTGCGGCCATTAGTTGTGGGAGCATATAATACTGGCCCATACAATAAAATACACACAAAAAAATACCTAAAGAGCCCCATAACATTCCTGTACAAATTAAATACAGCCCCACCACTAATACCATTAGCTACACAACCCCTGAACCATGATGTACACAATAAGCCCACCATACAGCCATCAAAATAAGTGCAACCCCACAAAAATACCGGCCCAGACATAGCACAAAACACCACAAGTACCAATTAAGCATGGCCCGCAGCCCCCAAAATAAGCGCAGACCCCCAAAAATACACGCCCATACACAACCCCTGAAACATCAAGTACAATTTAAACCATGGCACCACTCCACAAAACAAGTGCAGCCCTTCAAAACTACATACAAATGCATAACCCCAGAACCCATAAGTACAAATTAAGCATGGCCATCAGCCTCCAAAATAAGTGCATACCCTCAAAAATACATGTCCATACATAGCCCCAGAACCACCATGTACATATTAAGCAGTCCCAATACACCCCACATCGCAAGTGCGCTCGCGCTGAAATACATGCCTATACATAGCACATTACCCCCAACAAGTACCAATTAAACAACCCCGACCCATAAAACAAGTGCAGACTTTAAAAAATACCTACAGATACACAACCCCAGAACCAGCATGTACAAATCAAGCAGTACCAACACAATCCCCAAAATAAGTGCGCCCCGTAAAAATACCTACAAATATATAGCACAAGCCCCTACAAGTACCAATTAAACCAACCCATAAAGTAATTACAGTATCTCAAAAATACACTAATAGCTTTTAAATTTGTATTTGTTTTTATTTATTTTTTAAAAGCAGGCATTTTACATATCTATGTATAGTTAAACAGGTTGGGGCTAATGTCATTGTTAAACTTTAGTAAAACACATACACACACCACACTGTTACAGACCTTAAGTAAAAGATGTTCAGCATCACCAGTCTGAGCTCTGCCCTTCATGTTTCCAGCCATGATGTCCTGATACAGCCCTGCTTGCCACAAATGTCAGTATGTAGTTCAGAAAAAAGAGGTCTGTGAAGGTGGGGGGTTCTTATACCATGCTCACCGTGGTAATTATGCCTGTGCTCTATGATTGGTGGGACCTGGAAATAGACATCTGTTATAGGTTAGCCATGCCCATCATCCTCTGTTGTGTTTCAACTTTTAATTACTGGGCCAGTTTCTAATTTAGACCCCACTGTGTCCCAGGGAAAGAATGTAGGCACACATCTGTTTTAGATTTGCCATGCCCCTCATCCTCTGTTGTGTTTCAAACTTTTAATTACTGGGCCAGTTTCTAATTTAGACCCCACTGTGTCCCAGGGAAAGAATGTAGGCACACATCTGTTTTAGATTAGCCATGCCCCTCATCCTCTGTTGTGTTTCAAACTTTAATTACTGGGTCAGTTTTCTAATTTAATCCCCACTGTGTCCCAGGGAAAGAATGCAGGCCCACAGCTGTTTTAGATTTGCTATGCCCATCATCATCTGTTGTGTTTCAAACTTTTATTTACTGAGCCAGTTTCTAATTTAGCCCCCACTGTGTCCCTGGGAAAGGCTGTAGGCACACACCTGTTTTAGATTAGCCATGCCCATCATCCTCTGTTGTGTTTCAAACTTTTAATTACTGGGCCAGTTTCTAATTTAGACCCCACTGTGTCCCAGGGAAATAATGTAGGCACACATCTGTTTTAGATTTGCCATGCCCCTCATCCTCTGTTGTGTTTCAAACTTTTAATTACTGGGCCAGTTTCTAATTTAGACCCCTCTGTGTCCCTGGGAAACCCTATAGGCACACAGCTGTTTTAGATTTACCTCTCTAAATTGATAGGCTGGCTCTAACAAAAGCAGCATTTGACCATTCCCACTTTTTTGGATTAGCCAACAGTGTGGAGGTTTGACCAGACCGCCCACTTTGCAGCCCTATGCAGAGGTACCCTAACAGCCACTTGGGCATGAATGTCTGACATGTCCAGACCTGTCCCTCTCAAGCTCTGAAACCACGTGCACATCACTAAATCATACTTTTTACACATCTCATAGGCCAAAACCCAGGGGCTAGGACCCAGACACAGGGCTAACACGTGACACCATGAGGGCACATCCCACTTGACACCCCCATGCACACACGTCACTTCCGGGGAGGGCTTTCAGGGACACCGGAAGTCCTAGCCACCTGAAATGACGTCATTTCCGGGGGGCGGGATAACTGTCACTTTTAATATGATGATTAAAGGTATCCCTTCCTACTACTCATGTTTTCACTCCCTAAGTTTTGTTCAGTATCTGAACTTCTGTCAAAGCTACACTGGCTCCCTGTGGAGAAACGCATACTTTTAAAATCTTTTCTGTATAGTTCGCAAAATTCTACACTCCCAAGGACCTCTGATCCTGTTCAAATTGATGCTTCCTTATTACCCAGCCCTTGCTTTGCGTTCCGTGGATCTCGTTCTAGTTGAGATTCCTCGGGTTAGACGAACAAGAGCAGGTGGCCGTTCCTTTGGACAAAAAAACAACCAGGAATAAGGCTGCCTCAAACTGATAAAGAAAAAGTATCTTACTCACTATTGGTAAATCATCATAGTGGCGCTGAGAACACGAAATATAAGGCAAGAAAAAATCACCAAGATCAGTGCCTTATGGTGTCCCTGTACACAAAACTGACAGCAAGGCACACACTCCTCCATTTCAATAGCTATCACCCACTATGCCAAACACAAGGTATCCTGTTCAGCCAGTTTCTCAGACTTAGACAGAACTGTACGAACATCAGAGATGTTTTACTTCATGCAAACACTCTGAGGATCAAATCACTAAAACGTGGCTACCCAGAAAGACTAGTGAGGCTCCCTCAAGGGAGCAAGATATTATACCAGGAAGAGCGTGTTTATAGAAAGAAGAAAGGAACAAGACAAACTTGTATGTGTGATTCGGCACTCAAACCTTAATGAGAAGATCAGGCAGATAATTAACTTGCAGTGGCATATACAGAAGATTAACCCAGGATAAGGTAACTTGGATAAACCTGTTTGCATTCAGGAGGAACCACAACTTAAGAAACATTCTAGTTAAGTCACGTATTACCAAATAACCCAACGAGAATCAGAAATCCATCATAGGTTGATTCCCATAAGGGGAAACCACAAATGTGGATCCTGCCATGGGCGTGAAGATTGTATCAGATGAGATTACATTGGGAAAGAAAACCATCCGACTCTCCGATATGACTAACTGTAGGGCAAGCAACATGATCTATCTAAATATATGCCCCTGTGGACTTGGTTATATAGGTGAAACTGGTAGGGAGTTCAGACGTCGCTACAGTAAGCATAAATCAGCCATACACAACCACAAGGATCCGGCCTCTTTGGTCCATGATGGATTGTTTTAGAGACAATACAATCCATCTGAGAACAGGACTCAGACAAACAGAGGAAAAGAAGGGAAGTATACTGAATCTATAAGTTTCCCACGTATGAAAATGATTTAAATGAGCCCATCTCATGGGAAAACACCATCAGGTAACTTGCTGGATCTTTATTGCAGAGCATGTCTATGTACTCCTTCTGTGGGGGCCGTCTAACTATCTTTTAGGACTGAGGGATGTGCTTGTTGTGTCAGATTGTAGTCTATTACCCTGGCCATTGTATATGTCCCCTGTTCTTTCCTTTCCCTTGGTCCTAGACTGATGAGCGTAGGTGCCTCATTATTAGTGAGTTTTCTTCCTTAGTTTGGTACTGTAGCCTATGGCTAGTCAGATAGCTAGGAGGCATCTTTAGGTCTAATAGAGGTGCCTAAGGTGGGCATTCTTATATAGATTATTGTATAATATTTATTCTATTCCATTTTCTGTTTTTTTCCCTAACTTGATCTTCATTCAATTGTCCCTGGTATTAGACGTATGAGCATAGATGTTGCTTTCCCAGTGAGTTCGTGCCTTTAGTTGGGCACCGTAGCCTTATGGCTAGTCAGACTGCTAGGAGGTATCTTTAGGTCCAATAGTGATGTTCAAAGTGGGTACTCGCTTATAGAGTATTGTATATTATTTACTTTATACTATTTATTTGTTTTATGGGTCTGTTTTTCTTTTGTCATCTGTGCTGCTTAGCTGCGCAGGTTCACTTTGCAAACATGTCTGGATTTTTTTTCATCTGGTTTCCTCCTTGTCAACATGGGGCCCGATTTTTCTTTCTGGTCGGGAGACCTTGAGGGACTTACTGTCTCACTGGTGCTTCCATCTCTCTGTATAACTTTGGAGCAGTCTGCCATGTGGAACTCCGTGTTTTTAGGATCTGTGACTTCCCATGCCCCATATTTAGCTGCGCAGTCTCTTGTTGCCATCCGTTTTCGATGTTTGGGATCATTCGTGCCGGTTGGCCATACATCTATCCAGTGGGTTTGACCGCCTGATTTCAAGTTAAGTGGAGTATGTGTAGGGGACCTTGTCTTCCTTCCACCTGGTAAGATAGCCTTTTTGGTTTAGCGTCCTCCTTGTCTAATAGGACTGGTGACTTACCTTCCATTTGGTTCTTCTTCATTGATGTATTTTCCCTATTGAATGCAGGATATTCTGGGCCCATACCTATTATACGTCCAGGATGAGTCACTGCGTTGACTTACGCAGTCCTTTCTGAAGTCCCATATTGTATAGGCATCATCCTATCCTCCATCTAAAGAGTAGGTTTTTGCGTTTTTCTTTGTTGCACTTATCTTTTCTCCTCCGGCTTTTTTTTTTTGGCAAGTGTAATGCTTTTATTGATCTTTCAATCGTGCCTGTGAGCCTTTGGACCTGGGAGTATTTTCTTGGTATTCCGATGTGTCTCAGAGGTAATATGGTGTTTTCTTGTTTCTCCCTGGAGGTGACGGAGCGCGATTAGGGTGATGAAGGTGCCTGGTAATACCTTTTTATCTGTTTTCTCACCTCTCAGTACTTGGTCCCTACAGTGCCTCTGTGCCTGTTCATCTGTTTTTTGGATCCCTTTTAACACTGGAGTTTTGATGGGCAGTTTTTTTGAATGTATTTTGTGTATTCAATTTATGCCAATCATTAAACATTTTTTATCTTCACATTATAGATCACACCTGAGTTGCAGCTCTCCCCCCTATGTTCCCTGAGGAAGGTGGCTCACGTTTTGCAGTTCCACCGAAACACGCGTTGGCACATTGTGATATTTTGAGGATCACCCGCGCTCAAGAGGGTTTATTTATTCAAGGCTGTTTGATATTTATGAAAAAAACATACTGATCTAATATCACGACATCTGACAACTGTACTAATGAAATCTATATGATTTAATGGGACTTTACCGTCTCAAGTGCTAATGAAGATTATTGAAAGGTATGTGTGGGGGCCAATTTGATGAAATCGTGGTTGTGGCTTTTTGTTTAAAAGGAGTGACCTCCTGAAATCTGTTACCATTCTGTTTTATGCTAAATGGAACTTTGTAGTTTTTACAGTGATGGTATATGATTGGTGTGTCGGATATGTGTGGTATGAGTGGGATGGATGTCTGTAATATCAGGTTTGTTTAATGGGAGTGGGTTTTGTGACCTTCCCCGCATGGTGTGATCTTTTATCGTATTTCTGGAAACGTTTCATGAACACATTTATTATGGTGTATATTTTGATGTGTACTTTGTAATATATTTCCTTGAAAGTATCTGTGAAGAAATTGAAAGTTTTGAAATTATTAAAACATTTTTTTTACAATTTTTTCTTGACTTTTATATCATGTTGTCAGCTCCATTGTGATGATTTACCAATAGTGAGTAACAGACTTTTTCTTTTTTTATCAGTTTAAGGCAGACTTGCTCAGAGGCCCTCTTTTGCATACTATATCAAGGCCTCTGCTGCTTGTAACTCGCTTCCCCTTCATATTGGGAATATTAAGAAAGTATCTACACTTTAGGAAGATTATGAAAACCTGGATCGATCCTATAGAATCCCGAAGTACCAGGGTGTGGTCTGGCCATGAGTCCTAATGGCTGCTTGATTTCGGAGCTCTGCGCGCCATTAGGCACTATTTGGAGGCAGTGGCATCCTGATCAAGGTGTGGGGGTTCCTAAATGGGTATCCAAGGTTATCCCAGTTCAGAGGCTGGGAACTAGCTCGCCGGGGAGTGCCCCTATGCTGAAGGTTGGGCCCCGATTGCCAGCCCTGGGATTGCGGGCCTAGCGGGCCAGGCAAAGCCACGGAGCTCAGTTTGAGCCCACAGTGGCCACCTTTTCTCTGGTCCAAAGATACAGGCCGTCATCGACCCAACGGGTTACCGGACGGTTCTGGAGCCCCAATCCCAGTGGTGTCTGCCAGATGTCTTACAAGGCTGTATGGGCTTAACCCCTTGGGCCTCGCTCCTTCCAATGTTGGAGCTATGTGATCCAGTTCTCGACCTGCCCTCAACCATGAAGACGTGGGGCATGGCTGGGTGGACACAGCGCCGGCCTCACGCCTAATTTGACAACACGTGGCTGTGACTCCAGCTGGGATTGCAGGCTGCGACTGATCCGATCATGTCAACATACATGGGTGGCACCTGGTGCACATAGTTGCACCCCGCCCACCTTCTGGGACAGTCAGACCACTCCGGGTGCCCTCTCCACCCGCATCAGGACATTTAGGATGCCATTACTGTTGCAGTGGAAAGAAGGCGAGTGCTCCGGTGGCGGGAGGGAGCCACTGTTGGCCTGGTCCCTCCTCTAGATGTTTGCCTCAACTGGAGCTCTCAGCGCTGCCCAGCCCTGGAGGACATTGGGGCTCTCACAAATTGCAACAAGGGGAAAAGGCTCTACTTTCCACCTCCCCCCACTTATTACGGCACTAAAACCAGCCTACCCTGACATTATGTGGGATTGATGCACCCATAAAGATCCATTTGACTCTGTTCCTCCGTTGCCTACTGCCTCCCTAACTGAAGTGCACCACAACCTCTCATGGGTAGTATCGAACTCTGCAGTACCATCTCATAGTAGTGTTTCCATCTGGTTAGGACGAGACCTCGACGACTCCTCACTCCCTCCTTCTGGCTGCTGCGTGCTCATAATGTCTTTTGGAGCTCTTGGGCCCAACCCACCAACAAAGAGCTGACTGCCTCTTACCCTTCACTACACTGGCTACAGCTCCAACAACCTTTTATTACATGCTTTGCAACTGGGCTATCTTTGGCTCTCTGTGTAAAAGTGAACAGCAGACTGCTTCTACAGCCTTAAAACCCCACTGGAAGCCATACTCCTGCCTCCTCTACAGACAGTAGCCTTCAGTCTGTGTTCAAGTCGCATCACCCGGTGAGTCAACAGGAGATGCCCTCAGAATAAAATAACAGCAAATTTGTGAGTAGATCCACATGACAACTTCATTTCTCAGAAGCTCCCCGTCAGCATCACCCCATGGTTGCCGCTAAGGGAACGCTGTTGCCTGATCACTCCTCAACTCTTCCTTGCCAAGAACAGGTTGGCACCATGGAGCGCATATTGCAGGAAATCAAGGAGGTGGGTCACAGATTGGATGGGCTACAGTCTAGCATTATTGCACTGACAGAGGAGAACACATCTATCCACCTGGACATTGCTGGATTCCAGACTCGAGTAACTGACCTGCAGCAGCATGTCTCAACAGTAGAGGATCACTGTAACACAGCATCAGACAGGGACCAGAAACTTCTATTTCTATGTAGAAAGGTCATCAACCTTGAAGACACGAGCCGGTGTGACAAGGCCTGTTTTTCATGGCTTTCAGTAACATGTTGAGGGGTCGAATGTCTCAGTCTTCCTCCGCAACATTACGGGCCTTACTTTTGATCCCCCATTAGAATTCCACCGAGTGTACGGCATAGACCCGTAACGCCAAGACGGGGCAACACAACCTCGCCCCGTCATTGCCTGCTTCCTGCAACATGAGCAGGTCCAACAGCTTCTTACCACGTCCCACTCTTACGGCCCCTACGGGTATGAGGGACATGAGATTTGTATCGCAGCATATTTCTCGGAGACCAACGACCATTATAAGGCGTTCCTGTTCCTCCAACCTCACCATCTGGACATAAAATATGGCCTGTTTGAACCGGCACGTATGTGGATTAGTAAGGACGGTAAATCGAGAGACTTCTTTGACCCCGGGGACTTACACCCTTTCCTAGATGGCTTCCTGCCCCAGGCTATGGACACTAACCCCAAGGGCCTCATCCCTATCGCTGAATGACACCCCCACTCAGCATCACTGCCCCACCACTTCTGCCCAGACGAGTGAAGCTACCACACCGGCAGCTCACATCGTTGAGGCCGAGACCCTGAGAGATTTCCCCTGCCCCCGGGTGACAGAGATCAAACACTCAAAACAGTGGCACATCTCACTCAGTCCCAGGATACAGACAAATCCCGGTCGCCTCAGAAACCTCCACCTGTTCCGGACTGAGTTTAATATCCCCTTTGGTACATTATCATCACCTGCACCCTGGGTCAATTGCATGTGATCTGCACCTTCGATTCCAACGGAAGGAGGAGTACCCACCTGCATGGTCAAATAATCCTATGTGCAAAAGTTCTTCAATAATGTGTAACATTTGGGGTCGCATTCTCACTAAGTGACTGCATCGAACTTTGTTGACTGTTATCTTAGTCTAAAAGGGACTTTTCCTATCCCTGCGCCCCCCTTTTTTTCTTATTACTCAGCCACCGCTTCTAGGCCTGCTTTGCATGATGTTGTTTTACCTGGCACTGGATCCGTCATGCCTGTTTCGAATGATTGTTTCCATCTACAATATTGAACCAGCACAGAAATGTTTGCCTGAACCACACTACCGTTGTGGAATGCTCTATCTATTACCACATGTGTAGGCCTCCTGTGCCCGTTTCAGTGGGTTCTATTCTTTGGATGGCCTGGAGGCTAAGTTGAGCTGCAGGTCAATGTCTCCTCTATCTTTGTCTTCCTCTCCTGCTACTCCTGCCATGACTCCACCTCCTTCTTTTTCCCTTTCACCGGCATCTCCGCTTACCTCTACCTTGCCACTGTTTCCTTTTCCTGCCTCCATCAGCCATCTCCTCTGCTACTTACCATTACCCTTACTCTTACCTTGTTCAGGCTATTTCAACATCTGCCCTTTAGTCCCTGTAGGCAACTTCACTAATTATAACTACCCGCGCTCCCTGTCATTATCTTGGACCTGAAAATTCCCAGCAAGCTCCTATGTCAAGTTTTGCTCACCCTCCACGCTGGATCCTCCTCATCTTTCCCCAATTTATTATTATTAGCGACTTCTATTCTCTTCCTCTGGTGGCCTGCCTCCTAGAGTGGGCCCTCCTGGCGTGCTAACTCCACAAGTGTAGACCCGCTTTCTACAGATCTGAGCCCTTGAAACTCCGCTTCGGCCTTTGCCTAATTTCTTGTTTTTTCTTTTCCTCCCACCATCTCTCTCTCTCCTCATTCTTTCCTTCCAGGTACACTGCATATTTTACTTTCTCATTGCCTCCTCTCATCCTTCTCTGGGTGCTTACTGCGGCCTATACCTCCTTCTTTCTGGCCTGAGTCTGAAAGGGATAGCCCCTCCCTTTTTTCCTTATTTTCTGAGCCCAACCTACATTCTTTCCCACTCCATCATGCCCCCTCCCCACTCAGTGCTCACCCCTCCTGTCCCTGTAATCCCCCTTTTCCTCACAACCCTCCCCCACGCTACCCAATGACATCTGCCCAAGCCTCCCTCACCCCCCCACCCGCTACTAGCTCTCTCATGGAACATGTATGGTTTAACCCATTATGTAAAACACAAGAAAATACTCTCCTACCTTCAATCGAAACAAGTTGATGTGGCCCTCTTTCATGAGATCCACCTCGGTGACCTTGAGTCAGGTAAACTTCATCGAGACTGGGTGCGAATGGTAATTCACAATAGCTGTCCAGTATTGCCGGCACTGGGGGCCAAACCAACCAGGAAGTGTGGAGTGGCGCTTTTGTTTTATAAGATGCTACCTGACACCATTATCAAGACATTGTCTGACCCCGATGGTAGGCATGTTTTTGCAAAACTGAAGAAAGGGGACAGCTCATTGTGTCTAGGATCTGTTTATGCACCTATGGGGTCCAAACACTCATTCTTGCTTTGGCTCAGTCGTCTCCTCGGTGAAGTAGGCGTTTCCTGCACTCTCATTGGCAGTGAGTGGAATCTTACCTGGGATGCAGTGCATGATAAGACCAGTCCCATTGATGTATGTAACAATTCGGACAGGGCCTTATGGGGGTATTTAACCTCAGATCATGGTTTGATAGATCATTGGAGGCGTACTCATCCAGTGTACAGGGAATATACCTTTCTGTCATCAGTTAAGGGAACCCGGCCACGTCTGGATTACTCTTTCATCTCACAGAACATGATATTCTCCGTTCGGGACTCTCTGATCCTGGAAACTCCGCACTCCAATCATGTCCCGGTCCTGATAACCGCAGACATGGGCCTCACTTCTCCAGGCCGCAAACCCCGGAGATTAGCCGTACATAGATATCACACACCCCCAAAGTAAGCTTCACCTCAGATCACATGTTTCTACTTACCTATAGCACAACAGTGACTCTGTTTCATCCCAGAGGGTACTGTGAGCGGCAGCGAAATCTACCATGCAGGGGCAAATAATGTAAGATGCAGTATTACTATTAGTCAATAAACAAAATATAGCCCGCCAAAGGGAACTGGAGGATCAAATCCTGACCCTCACTCGCCGGTATACTGCTCGCCCCTTGCTGCTCATGTGCCGCCGCTTAGAACAAGCTTGCGTGGCTCTTAACAAACTTTATACGTTCAAGGCAGAATACGTGTTGCAGCGACTGAAGAGTCGCCACAGAGCAGGGGGAAAAGGCTGGCTCTTTGTGGCACAACGCTGACAACTTGAAGCAGCACAAGCCTTTCCAGGTATCCACTCTTCAGGCAATGAGCTCCTTACATGACTACAAGAAATTGTTAATGAATTTGCTGCATTCTATTAACGACTATGTACCCCAGAGATGGTGGACAGTGCCAATCAGATAATGACCTTTATGGAATGGGTACAGATACTCTATCTGTCGGCTGGGGGATGGTCTCTTCTAGACCGGGAGATCAACAAAACCGAGAGAGATCAGGCCATATCCAATCTTCCAAACCATAAGCCCTCTGGAGAAGGTGGATTCCCGGCAGAATTCTACAAGTGGGCTGGTGAGAAGGTAGTCTACTCCCTCTACGAGGCCTTCCTGAAGGCCGGTCGTGAGTACTCGCTAGGCTCTATTTCAAACAGAGCCTTGATAGCGGTAATTCCCAAACCTGGGAGAGATCCCCTCCAGTGTGGCAGTTATAGGCCTATATCTCCATTGAATGGGGATGTCAAAATTCTGTCCAGTGTCTTAGCGGCCTGACTTTTTAAAGTTATCCAGTCTTTAATATATCATACCAAGGCGGGATTTGTTTGAGGACGTACTTTCAGAAATCATCTCTCTACTCTGTCCCATGCCCTCTGGGAAGCTAGAGACCTACTAGATGAGGCTATTGCACTATCCCTGGATGCAGAAAAGGTGTTTGACTGCATAGACTGGGATTATCTGTTTGAAATCCTACAAAAATTTTGACTGGGTGATCAATTTATTGCCAAGGTTCGTCTGTTATATTAGCATCCTACTGCTTAGGTTAACTGTGGTGATTACCTATCTGACCCCTTCCTGATACCGCAGGGAACAAGGCAAGTCTGTCCACTCTTGCCCCTTTTATTCTTGCTGGTCCTGGAACCCTTAGCGGCAACTATCCGCCGCTCCACCCTCCTCACTGAGATTCCCCTCCAAGGGGGAGAGTCAAAGATCTACCTGTTTGCGGATGACATTCTGCTCGTACTGACGGATCTGAAGCGCTCTCTTCCAGATTTGTTGGAGATCATCGACGGCTTCGTGCTCCTTTCTGGTTACAGAGTGAATTGAAATAAGAGCGAGGCACTACCTCTTTCCATCTCTACCACAAGGGCAACAGTTCACGACTCTCCTTTTCGGTGGACACCCTCTCATGCAAAATACCTGGGGATCCTCGTTAAAAGGGGACTCGACCACATGGTGGCAGATAACCGGGATCCCCTTATGTGTAAGTAGTGCAGATGGTTACGTTCCCACGATTCACGTATGTACTGGGCATGCTCTCTTTGTTGGTGCCTTTGTCAACACTTTGCCTCATTGACGCAGAGATTCAAGCCTTCATAATCGGTACTTCCCGCCCTCGTCTAGCTTCGGCCAAGCTTATGGTGCACCGCTCGTGTGGAGGCCTTGGGCTTCCATCAATAGAACATTATGCCTTGGCTCTTCAGCTTTCGCAACTGACTTTCATGCTCCCTGAGACAACAGACCCTCCACAGTGGGTTTTCACTGACCAACAGTTAATGTCTAGTAGGAGTGGCCTTGGTCTCCTGTACAAGAATAGCCCCTCTTGGTCTCGTCCTATCAACTCAGCGATTCAGGCCATGCCTAAAACCTGGTGTAAAGCACACATCCATCTTCATGTGCATCCCCGTCTACATGAGCGATCCCCACTGTAGAGAAATTAAAGCCTGCACATTGGTAGGGAAGTACTCAGCTGGACACTTTGGCGCATAGCTGGTATCCACAGCCTTGACCAGACCCTATCTGGTGGAGGAATTAAGTCATTTCTGCGCCTGCAAGAATAATTTGGCCTTCAACCCATGCAGTATCTCCAACTGCAACATTGTCTACATCGATGTTTGGGGGCCGGTCCTTGGAATCTGCAACCCTCGACTGTGGTGTCCTATCTCAAGATCTGGGGCCTCAAGGGTGTGATGGTGGGTCTTTTCGGTGTCCTTACTGATCATTTTTTTCACAGCCTCTTCTTGACAGTTTGCGCATCAAATGGCAATCTCGCCTTTAGCTTGACATTGAGGACGAAGACTGGGCAGACATAGTGGCAGCCTTGGACAAGGGCACGCAGGAGGCTCGTCTGAAATTCTGTCTATTTAAGACATCACACAATTGGCACTGAACACCGGTGAAACTTCATAGGGCAGGACTACTGCTGCATATGAATTGTTGGTGGTGCACGGCCACTCGCTGCAACATCAGGCATATCCTCTGCGATTGTCCAACCATCTGGCCCTTCTGGGTGGCAATCGGATCAACTCTTGAGGTCTCTGACTCTCCAGATACTTCTTTACCCACTCTCTTATCCTCCTGCACAACATAGGGGATGCCCCATACCTATCCAGACCGCAAAATCGCCTTTGACCCACAGCCCTCATGACAGCAAAGAGTTGTATTCTCCGTCATTGAAGATCTCCTCTCTCACCAGATTCAGAGGAAGGGACAGTGGCAATGATCCAGGCTGCCGCCCATGGACGTGTCATGTATGGTCTCCAAGAAGACCAGTCAATGTTCTTTGCACAAACATGGGCTCCCTTCCTCAGTGATAATTCCTAGCGCATTAGGCATCTGACACTCCCTTTTCTCCCGTTATGTGACAGGATGTCCTACTGCTAAACCTGTCTTTTACCCTGTAGTCCTATAACCTTGTCTTCTGCAGTTTTTCTATGTATCCCAGTCCCCTACCTTTCCTCTTCCCTACAACTCATATTTCCCCATCCCCACCCCTCTTCAGACCCATCCGGATGCTGACTGCTTTGTCTTACTTCTGCCCATCATCATCTTACTGCACCTCTTTGCACCCACATACGTCACTGACACAGTTTCCGGCTTATACTCCCTCTGTGGGGCCCCAAACATTTATAGCCCGTTTCCCCAGACGCTGTGGTGTCCCTCCTTAATGTGATTCCCTACCTCTCCTCTGCACCACCATCCTTCTCTAATCAGCACGCTGGGACCACATCGTCCCCAGAACCTTTACCTCCATTTGCTACAGACAGTACTTTTGGCTTTTTCACTCGTCAACACCTGTGAAGGTTTTGTGGTAATGTGTAAAATGAATATGCCGCTTTTTCATTCCCTCCACCCCACTTTTGAGTCCCCCTTCCCCATCCTACACCCTTCCTCACAGACCTTCTATAATTTGGTCACTATACTGTATCCTGTAATGCCTAGTTATTTAGGATTGTTGTCCAAAATAATCAATACAAAATAATTTTGAGGTACTTTTTTTGTTCTGACTTTTGCAGCCATAGTGATTTTTCTGTATCACCTCTGCAGGCTGGTGCTGGGAAGCCCCATAGCTGGAGCAGCCATGCCTTTTATAAAACCTATAACATAACAGCGTGTGAGGAAATTATGATTTAACCTGGGCTGTGATTGCCTTCAGGGGTCAATGCCACATTGTATTTTGATTCCTGATTTTTGAAAGTCAATTGTATTATGATGCCCATGGTTACTGTTGCGACTATTGTCCACACCCTTGTTGCTGCCAAAGTCCATGACAAGAAATGTTCCTCCTCTGCGTCTTTGCTTGGTTGTTTGACAGCTGGTACTCCCAGATGACACTGCAATAATTGCCACAATTACTGTTCTCATTCACCATGGCTATTCATGATATTATTGTGTAATTGTTGAATATCAATAAAATCCAATAAAACAAAGTGTTTGTAGAGCGAAGCGGTAGAGGATGTGACTAGACTGAAAGATTGTCACTTTCCTGATTACATTTCTCCTCCACGCAAAAAATGTAACTTTCCCTGTAATAGATGTAGAGTCTACGCCCGAAGATGTGTGTGGAACAAGAATCTTATATTCTGCCATTGGTGTCCTAATCCCGTGCTATGTATGCCAGCACAGTTTAAATTGTACCACATGCAACAGAAGGAGCAACTGTGAGCATAACTGTGAACTGACTGGTCTGTGTTGTTTTATATTCTTTGTTCAGTTTCATGGTTGGCAGTAGTTTGATGTATTTACTTAGACATGTTGTGTTTGTAGTTATAGTTTTTTTTCATCCCCTTCAAGTTGGTTTGCATTTTCTTTTTTGTGAAAAAATGTGATGATGGTGTGTGTGGAGTGGCACTTGGCTGACAGTGTGCATGTACTTGCGCCTGGCTGGTGGTCTGTGTGGACTGGCGTTTGGCTGGTAGTGTGTGTTGATGGTGCTTGGCTGGCAGTGTCCGTGGACTGGCGCTTGGCTTGCGGTGTTCATGGAATGGTGCTTGGCTGGCCGTGTGCATGGCCTGGCACTTTGGTGGCGGTGCGAATGGACTGAGGCTTGGCTGGCAGTGTGTGTGGACTTGCAGTTGGCTGGAGCTGTGTATGATTTGGCATTCGACTGGATTTGTTTGTGTGTAGTGACTTGCTGCTGGTCACTCCACACACATTGCCAGCCAAACACCAGTCCACACACTCCGTCAGCTGCCAGGTTGTGTGATTGCTGTGTCAGTCCAGTGGGCGTATGAATGTGATGGGCCCTTCAATGGTGGTGTTGTAATGTGCTGGGCACGTGCCTCGTGGTCTGAAAGGTTTTATGTGTCACGCATGAAAGGTGTGTGAATGGCCTGTGAAGCAGTTGGTGCCTTGTCATGGCTTTACAGCTCACAAGCTGTGAATCATTGGTTAATTTTTTTGACTTTCAATTATTAACAGTGTATTTCATTTTTGAGAAATCTCTTGTGAATTAAATTTACATATTGAAACTTTTACTCACCCTCGTGCCAAATCCAACCAATATATATGTGTGTACTTGAGAAGTAAGTGGTTGTGCAGCAGAATTTGTCTTTTCTGTCTTTCTCAGACTTGTCATTGTCTGCAGGAAAAAGCTACCAACTCTAAATACTTTTATACACTAAGCACTAGGGGGAGTCCAGGGTGACTTTCATGGATCCTTCAAAGTACTGAAATCTGCTGGGAGCCTCAAACTTCCGGCCACCCGGAGTCCCCACATATATCCTGAAAACAAATGGTACCTTACCTGTGTGGATGGGCCTAGTGCCCGCAAATGAGTGGGGTCCAGAATTCAAAGTGGCAACATCAGCAAAAGGGGTAGCTGCAGTTTTTAGGCCTGGATTCAGCAACCACCCCAAATAAAACCTACCAAACCCAGGAATTTCTGAAAACTAGAAACCCAGGGGAGTACAAGGTGGTGAGCCTCTTGTGAATCCCATAACATTTTCTTACCCATATTACCCTGTAAACCTCAACATTTGAGGAAAACCACACATTTTCCTTGCATTTCTGTACTGTATTCTTTCAGAATCAAAAGGAATCCACAAAATTCCTACCACCCAGGGTATCCCCACTTCTTCCAATACAAATGCTGCCCCACTTGTGTGGCTGGGCCTAGTTTCCATGACAGAAATGGATCAAATTAACATCAAATGGGAGTCCTCGCAAAGGGATGCTCATTGACCTTGGTCTGATCTCTTATGTCATGGGCACTAGGCCCAGCCACACAAGTGGAACAGCATTTTTATTGGGATAAGTGTGAGAATGCTGGATGGAAAGAAGTTTGTGGATTCCTGCTGATTCCAGAAGTTCACATCACGGAAAAGCAGGGAAAATGTGCATAATTGTTCCATGTTTGAAGTTTGCAATGGATTCTGGGTACAGAGTTCAGTGAGAGCCACACAAGTCACTGCATTTTGGATTCCCCTAGGCCCTAGGTGTGCAGTTTCCAAATGTGTACAGATGTGCTAGGTTTTCCTATGTGCCAGATGAGTTAGGGTTCCAAATCCAGAGCTAGGCACATTGCAAAAAAAAATTCAGTTTTCAGTGAAAAATGGGATGTGTTCATGTTGCGTTTTGGGCCATTTCCTGTTGTGGACACTAGATATATCCACACAAGTGAGGTACCATTTTTATCAGAAGACTGAGGGAAATGCTGGTGGAAGGAAGTTTGTGGATTCCTGCAGATTCTGGAACTTTCCATTACAGAAATGCAAGGAAAATGTGTTTTACAGTCAAAGTTTGTGGTTTGCAACGGATTCTGGCTAACACAGCCTGGTAGAACCATGCAAGTTACCCTGTCCTGGATTCCTTTGGATGGCTAGTTTTTAAAACTGTACAGGTTTGCTAGGTTTCCCTGTGTTCTAGCAGAGCTAGTGCCCCACATCCACAGCTAGGCACATTCTGGGTAACACAACCGGGTGAGTGCCATGCAAGCCACCCCTTCCTGGATTCCCCATGTGTCTAGGTTTCAAATATGTATTGGTTTACTAGGTTTCCCTAGGTGCTGGCTTAGCTACGGCCCAAAATCCACAGCGAAGAACATTGCAAAAAATGGTTAGTGATGTCTCCATGTTACGTGTTGGGCCGTTTCCTGTGGTGAGCACTAGGCCTACCTACACAAATAAGGTACCATTTTTATCAGAAGACTTAGGGGAATGCTGGGTGGAAAAATGTTTGTGGCTCCCTGCAGATTCTAGAACTTTCCATCACAGCCATATGAGTAAAATATGTTTTTTATTCAAGGTTTGAGGTTAGCAAGGAATTCTGGGTAACAAAACCTGGTAGGGGCCACACAAGTCACCCCATCCTGCCTGAATTCCCCTACTTCTCCTTTTAAAACCTACAAATTTGATAGGTTTCTCAGGGCGCCAGCTGATCTAGAGCCAAAAATCCACAACTAGGCACATTGCAAAAAAGAGCCAGTTTTCAGTGGAAAAATGTGATGCGTCCATGTTGCGTTTTGGGTCCTTTCTTATTGTGGCACTACACCTACCCACAAAAGTGTGGTACCATTTTTATCAGGAGACTTAGGGAAACACAGAACAATAGAATAAGCATTATTCTCAACTGTATTGCTCTGCATTTGTGCCTTCCAAATGCAAGGCAATGTGGAATAAAGAAGTCATTTTGAGAAATGCCCTCCAATCCACAAGCTAGTATGGGTACCCACAATTTCATAGTGTTTGTGCAAATAGCCACTGCTTCTAATTTCAATATCTTGTGCCCATTTTGGAAATACATAGGTTTCCTTGATACTCATTTTTCACTCTTCATCTTTTATCGTAAGAATTGCTCTACACGCTGTATAAAATGAAAAAACATTGCAAGGTACAGCTCGGTTATTGGCTCTGAGTACCGTGAGTTCTTGGAAAACCCACAAACAGAAGGGTCTCGCTGATGTAATGGTATGTTGCCTTTGTAAATCAGCCATCATGATGAGAAGTTGCAAATGAAAACGTTGTCACAAATGGTAGTTTTTTTCCTACTAATTTTCAATTTTTTAAAATTTCAATACATAGGGCCTGATTACGATTTTTGCGGTGGGGATTACTCAGTCACAAACATGACGGATATCCCACCCGCCATATTACAAGTTCCAGTATACCCTGTGGAATTTGTAATACCGCAGATGGGATATCCGTCACGTTTGTGACGGGGTAATTCCCTCCGCCAAGGTCATAATCAGGCCCTTAGTTTCTTTGGGAAAACCTTGAAGGAGCTACACAAATGACTCCTTGCTGAATTCATAATTGTATCTTGTTTTTAGAAATGTATAGCTTTCTGGGATACCCCATGGGTGTCACACTCATCTCCACCACAAACTGGTAGGAGGTTAAAAGCACAAAAAATAAAAAAAATGGGCTATCTCCCAGTAAAATGCCAAGACTGTGTTAAACAAATTAGTTTTCTGGATCAAATCTGCCAATTCCTGAAAGCTGGGAAGATGGTGATTGCAAATTTTTCGTTAATGGCATTTGCACGAGACAACAAAACAGACACTTTCTTCTGCAGTACTTTCCCCCCCAAAACCAAAATGTTGCTCCATTTTGGCTAATTTCTCAGTCCCCTCAAGGGGGATCCTTAAACTCTGGGTACCTTTGGAGTACCAAGGATGTTGTAAAAAAGAAGACATGGTTAGCTTATGTGGACAAAATGTTATGGAGGCATAGGTGCGAACTACCCCAAATACATTTAAAAAAAGGCTTAGCACTTGGGAAGGGGGAAGGAGGAAGGCTTAAAAGGGTTAAGCATTCTTATAAACCTATCCTTAATCCTTTCTATAATACTAGTCTAAAATACTAATTCATTTCAAACCCCCAATCTTCTGTTTGATTCTAGACTGAGAATCTTGAAATAAAAGTGCCAAGAGGTATCATATGTGCATACATCTGCTATTACATGTGATTCAATGTTTGCAAGTACAGGTGGAGGCATTGTTTGATTTTTGTACAGTAAAATACTAGTTGTGAAATTTAAAAAAAACATTGGACTGAGGTATTTCAGATACTGAAAACACTTTATTAATTTATTTTAACCTTATTGTTGACGGATACTGGCTCTAAATTTGCCCTGTCTGTCCACAGGGTAGTGGAGTAAGCAAAAGGTTGAGCTAAAGAACCCAGCACCATAAATAGCCCTGTCACCTAAACCCCACCTTGCCACCCTTAACTGATCCCTATGCCCCTTGTTCCTGTGTCCTGTACCATATGCATTAAGATACCCTGTGGGGGGATGAAAGAGGAGACTGGTTTCACATTTTGCCCTGCAGGAATCCTCATCATGAAAAACACACTGTAACCATTCATTTAGCTTATAAAGCCAATTTATTAGGACAGACCTACAGTTTAACTCATTAAAACAATATATCAGTAAACATGCCTCAATAATGCATTTAACTTTCCTGACTCTATCACCCCAAACCCCCCAAAATGTAAACAGTCTCCAAACAGCTCATCCCTATCTCGAAACATCATTCCTTCTACCTTTCATAGCTGTTCCTTTGCTTTCACCAATCTTTTGCTCATGTCAAACATCTCCACACCATTTCACCTTCACATGCTCCAAAGCCCCAAACTTACCTATTTTCCACTCTTGTATCCCCCTGTGTGGTGGATATGCCTGCACCAGACTCATCAACCCACCAAACCTCTGCCAGCCAGAAAAATCTTTCCTGCTCCATCCTATTGAATCCACTCTTCAATACTTGTAATCAACAAAACACCACAGCTTCTCATTACACATGCTGGTCAACAATCCCTTCAACTCCAACATATAATAAGCAATACCAGACCTACATATATGTACCCCAGAAGACCAATATAAATAGGCATTCTCTTCCTTGATGTTCCCATGGTCCAACACTTCGATATCAGCCATCCTGCAGAGTACTTTCATTGCCCTGTTCAGACGTCTCCTCGCATTGCCCATTTATGAATGCTCATTTGCCCCTCTCCATGTTCTGAGCAATTTTCATCCACACTAAACACCCCTGCTAATTTTAGCAACATTAAGTTATCTTTAATCTGCTAAATCAATGTCAACCATGAAAGTTGTACTGGTCAATTTTTCCTAGGTTGATAACCAACATGTCTGGAACCTTCTCCCTACAAAAATATCTGCTACGAAGGCAACAATTGTTCCCATTGCTTTCTTCTTTTCCCCAACCATATCATCTTGTGCCAGCTGCTAAACAGTCCCAAAGATTGGCCATATTCCAGCCCAGGCCCAGCCCAACGCACCAGTATTCAACAATCCATGTAGCCATTTCACTCGCCAGTGGGCCCCTAACGCAATCTACAAAGGAAAAACAAAGGAAAAAACTTTTCAATAATCTTGCAGTAACAGTCAGACCATATTATTTTCTGATGTTATTTCATAAAATTTGGTCTCCATCTCCCAATTTGCCTGATGCCCCTGAACTCAAACCCAACCTGGCTGCTTCTGTTGCTCCCCCAGTTCTGAAGGAATGTGTCACATATTTTTCTGGTTGTAACCCCAGCGTGTTTAGTGTTTTTTTATCAAAATTCCCAGTAAATTAGAAGCCATATACAAACCCTCTGCAGTATAGAATACCTCATCAATTCTTGTTCATAGCCACACCCAAATCTGTTTCCAAGCTACACCGGCCAAAATATGTTAGTTCAATCACACCCACTTTACTTTACCTACTTCCTTGGGATTGCCTCAGCCACATCCACAGCCTGCTTCCTTCCATTTGAATGTCTTCCTTTCTTAATCATGCATTCATTTTTTAATCCAATATCTCTGACACTTGAAATGCAGCATAAAACATCCATAAATACATAATCTGAAAATTCTCACTTCACATTTATCACAATAACAATTAGGTAATAACCGAATCATGTTCTGTAACAAGTCTAACATAACCAGATCCTTTTTGAACCCTTCCACCTTCTCCAACATGCCAACACTCGCCTTACCAATTCACCCTCTGCCGGATCATATGCCAATCACAGTGGTCCATAAAACTATACACCACTCACTCTGCCTGAAATAGTAATTTGTGAAAGACCAGTCAATCACACTGTTAGACTTGGCCATTTCTACAGAGTCATCCCTAAACCTTATTATCTTCCCCCACCTGTTTTCTGAACTCATTTCCGTTGGCTTTTAGGACTCTACACACTTTGACTGCTAACCAGTTTTAAAGTGCTTATCCTCTTTCCTTAAAACATGCATAGTGCAACCCAGAGAGGAACTGATGCATCACCTCTGCTGTGTGGATTTCCCAGACCCAAGGCATCCTTGACAATGACACAGTACTCTGCATCGCAAGCCCTGCAGCTTTCTCAGAAAGGTCCAATGCGTGACGCATCAGGACGTAGGACTTTGCATCGCAAGTCCCTCGTTGATAGCATCCTCAACAATGACTCAGGACCTTGCATTGTAGCTTTGCAGCTCCTAGTAACAGCAACTGTACAAAGTATCCTCAAAGCAAGGCTCTTCTACACTCCCCATGCAGGATTTAAGGTACTGTTGTTCAGCGGGCCTAACGGTCTCTGTAGCCAGTCTGTCCTCCATCACGATTGGCCTGAACTTGTGACTTTGTCTCAGTCTAGTGCGACCCAGTAGCCACAGTTGGCACTTTGTGGTGCTATTTTCATTTAAATATTTAAAATTGCATATCTGTGTTTCTACTGATTGGATCTCTATTGTTTTGATCTTCATTTATTTATTAAAATGTACTCTATTTTTCTAATTTGGAATGGGATTTTCCTTGTGTTGTATTTTTACTTTATTATTGTTTGAATTGCTGCATAAATGCTTCACAGATTGCCTCTAAGACTGACTCCTCTGTGCCAAGGTACCAGAGGTTTGAGCACAGGTTAATTCAGGGTTTGCTTGTGCTTTCAACCTGACAGGGATTGTGGTTTCTGAGTCACTCAACCAGTAACCCATTTAGTACACATACTCAACACGAAATGCCTTAAATCCTCCTTCCCTTCATTCCTCCTATTCCTGCCCTCTGATGTCCTCTTATTTGTGAATTCTAAACAACTCCTCCAATGTTTACTTTTAGCCCTTTCTAGTCGATACTGCAAAATACTTTTCAACTAATTTAACATTTCTGATTCTAGCAATGCCCATATGTCTTGTGGCAATTGTGTCTTACAAACCTCTGCTCTCATGGCCAGTATTTGAAACCTCTTCCACTGCAAAGGAGATAAAGCATCAGCAATATTAGTGTTCAAACTTGGTACATGTCGTACTCTGCAAGCAATATTCAGTTGTAAACACTTTAATATGAACCTTCTGAGTAATGCAGAACTCTCAATTCTCTTGTTTTGTGATTTTTCACCATTTCAACTACTGTAATGTTATCTACATTAAACCTGACGCTTCTGCCAGACAGTTTCTCTCCCCATATCACCAGTGCTATCGCCAATGGAAATATATTCCAGGAAAGCTATACTCCTCCATTATTGTAGCCAATGTACTGCCCACTTTTCCGCACACCAACAACCATCCCAAAATAGCTCAAAACTGTTCGCTCTAGAAACATCTGAGAAAATTTGTATCCCGCCACACTGTTTTTTCCTAAAAAATACATTGATACTCTAGTGAAATCATAAAAAAATTGTCTCCATATATGCATGTCTGCGCTCACGGCCATTGTGATACTAATCCTTGGATGCAGTCACTCTGCTCCTGATGTGGCAAAACCCAACCTTCTACAAAATGTCTTGCCTGCCTTCACCACCCTGCATGCAAAATGTAGATATCCCAATAGCTTCTGCACTTTCCTAAACTCCAAAAGTCTCTCAAACAGTACCTTTTTAAAAGTGTCTTTATCTCTCTCACTTTCTGTTCTGGCAGTATGGCTACTATTTCCTTTGTGACCAGTTCAATTTCTAAAAAAGTCAACTTTGTTTTTTTCGGGAGCCAATGAAACCCCCAAACCTTTTTTTACCTCTTAGAAATGCATCAAAACTTGCAAATAGTCACCTGATTTTACCTTGACCACAAAAATAAACACATCCAAGTAATGACTCTCCAGTGTATGACCGGACTTTTCAGTTAATGTCCATGACAGAAATATGTTAAATGTCTCAAATAAATAACAAGAGATAGCACATCCTATCTGCAGCACACTGTCCACATAGATAGCGCCATCGAATTGCATACCAAGCAACAAAGAAATCTGCAGGGTGTACTGGCATTGTGCCAAGACCAGGCATAATATTACAATTTGCCACCACATTTCCTGCCACACTTATCCTAACCAATCTAATGGCTTCTCAACACTATCATGTTTTACACACAAATCCTCTTGCGATATGAAATCATTGACTGAAGTCCCTTGTGACTGTCACAAATGAATCAAATTATACTCCCCCTCCGTTTTCTTGGGAATCACACCTACATTTAAAATTAAGTCCTGTAATTCTGCCTTCCTTGACTTCTTTCTCTATTTTTTTAAATAACTTTCACAAACTGTCCATTGTAAGAAATTAGATTATACTTTGGGGTAGGCGATTACCCACCTGAAGGATAATCACAGTTTTTGTCGTGGTGAACCCTCAAATTTATCCTAAGCGCAGCCTCCTGGTAACTAACACACAAAGCAGTCAGGCTTAACATGGGGCAATGTGTAAAGTATTTATGCAGTACTAAAGTAGTAAAAAAGTCAAAGCACCAAACAAAAAAAATCTGAAGCCTAAGTAGAAAGATAGGGTAAAATACCATGACTAAAATAACACCATAATGAGAAAAAATTAATAAGGGGAAACCAGAACTATGGATTTTTTAAGTTTTAATTAAACATAGTTCCAAAAGTGCAAATCACCAATGGTAGTCATTGGTAGCGGGAGACCACTACCGAGGCATGATTTGAGACTGACCATGATGGAGCCTTGGTCAGATACACCAACCAGTTTTGCCAGGTCAGAGGTTTTACCTTGGGACTAAGGGCCCGATTTATATATTGGCGGTAAAGCGTACTGCATCACAATGGGGATATAGTATGCTTACCGCCAACATAATGGTTCTGCCTGCGAGATTTTGATGCGGCTGGATCTTGGGTTTAATCACAGTGAAGACTACTCCATCTCCACCATGATTAAACCCCTCTGACAGACATGTGAAATAAGGGCTTTTGGAGATGGACCTCTAATTCCTCCCAGCTAATTTAGATGGGGATAATTAGAGGTTTGATTTCACTACCTGTCACCATCAGGAAAAACCTTGGGTCAAGGGGGGTAGTAAAAGCTGCTAAATGCTCTCCTTGCCATGAGCGAGAACTACCATGGTTAGGGGAGTATTTTATTTTTTATTTTCTAAAAGAAAATCCAACTGCAAGATTTTCTTTTTGGACGTAAAAAAAAATTAGTTTGGGGCAGAGCTTCGACATGTTGATGGAACCCTGCACCAAACTGCAGAAAGCATTGACAGGAACCACCACGACAGTGGTGCTTGGCAATGCTTTCAGAAAAGACTGCCTGCTTTGTGGTTATTTCTAAATATAGCGGATGGTACCTCCTTCAGGGTGTCGGAGTAATTTACTCCATTGCCCTGGTAGAGAAACAGGCAGTCTGCCAGATTATAAATATGGACCTCAGTTTTCTTCCTGAAAGTGAAAGTCCTTCAGCAGGGCAAGGCAGCAGGCTGTATCCGATTAAGTATTCACAAAGTTGGAAAGATGTTGGACTGGATACTACTGAAGGCATTGGTTTTGGCGAGAAAACCTGAGAGTGAGAGGAATTAAAATTTAATGCCCGGGAAAGTCCACTCGCCTGCTGGACACTTTTGGTGCTTTTGCCCGATCAAGATTATTACTTTTGGGCACTATTTTGGAGATCCTAATCCTTCAACGGGAAAGGCTGTGGCCACCATGAGGCCAGATACTTTCTTGCAGAAGATTAACTAAATGCCATTTTCTGCTGCGAAGGAGCTCTGAGAGGGGGAAATCTGATTTTTTAGTATAGCAAAGTCAGCAAAGTTACAACTTGGTCGGAGAGCCTGGGGTAGGTTGTCCCAGTCCTCCAGAGGTTTGCAAATCCAAACATTTTTCAAATCCCAGATTTTAAGGGGTAGTAGGAGAAGTCCAGTTAGATGCAGCCTAGGGTCACAGGACCTTAGGAACAGCACTTAGAGAGTCAGGACTCACTCTAGTAGAGACCACCATCAGAGTCCAAGTCAGGTCCAGTTGCTGCTGGGCAGGTCAGGAAACTTCCACTCCACTTGTAGCCACACAGGAGGTCAGCCAACTGGCCCTTGGAGTCCACATCTTTGTCCTGGATGCATGAAGGAGCAGGTCTAGTCCGTCAGGGCTCCTCTTGGGTAACAGACTGTAGATCCAGCCATCTTCTGTTCTACTGCCAGTCCAGAAAGTGTTCTGAAGGGGATGCCTGAGGGTGCTTAACAATAGTTAGTGGGTGGAGGTGGTGCCTGGCTCCTCCCTAGCCAATGGGTAAAAATTCCTAGGGGTTACCCTACCATCTTTCCTGTTCTACTATTGCAGACAGTCTCACAGTGCCCTTCATTCCTAACCCAGGATGGTGAAACCCTTCCGCCCAAAGGTGTTCCTATGGTAATATGCAGTCACTTCCTCTGTGGTCACTTCAGAGCAGTTCTGGAGGCAGCTCTCCCTCCAATTGGTGTGGACCTGTCTGACTGAGAGGACAAACCGGGGGTCTTTACAGGTGGTACCTAACATTTTCTGGTGACAGGGAAGGCCTGTTTGAAGTAAATTAAGCATCTGAGTATATCTCAACTGACCTTCCTGGCAGAGGAAAAGAAAACACCTCCCCACACCTTAGCAATTGTCTCTGCTCTGGTAGCAATTTTCACACCTTATGAGGGCTAATCACCCACTGGGCTACTACTGGTGAACTAATGCAGATTAGCCACCAGGAGCTTCAGGCAGGAAAAAGATAACTTTATTATTTAGTAAAAATCTACCTTTACCATTACGTTGCGTTTTTAATAAATATTAAAAAGATTGGCTTAATCAAATTTGTAGCTGGTCCCAATCCAGATATAGCAGAACTAGTATTCAATCCCACTTCCCATTATTTCCCGTGAGCCAGCCCGAGCCTTCCTACAGTAAAAATAGTTTTTGGGTGCTAGTTACTGTAAAAGCAGGTTAGCTTTAAACTTCTACATGTCCTACTTTTAAATACGGTCCTCCCAGCCCTGTAGGGTGCAAGGCTTACAAAGGGGTGACTTATGAATATTTGAAAAGGAAGGTTTTTTTTCTATCAAGGCTACACAGGGCAGGCTTGAATTCATGCTTGCCATGTCACTGTTATGGGTTGCTCAAAAGGTGCTGCAGTCCATAAGTGGCATTTAATTTCTCTGCCTTGGTTGCACAACACCATATGCTAGGGTCTTATAGGCAAGTTAAATATGGCAATTACAAGTAAGTCAATTAAACCATGTTTAAAGGGTGAGCACAGACAATTTGCCTCTAGTTAGCAGCGGTAAAATGCACACAGTTCTAAAGTCAGCAGCAATAGGGGTCAGCAGAATGCAAAAATTCTGGGGTGACCACACAGCAAAGGTGAATTTCCCACTGTTGTCCCTTTTGTCCATGGTAACCAAAACAAAATCAGTTTTTAAATGGATGGTCTAATTTCTTTGCAGCATTCTTGTTTGCGTATTCCCTCAAGCAATCTCTAAATTTGTCCCCTCTAACTGGCACATGAGCCCTTTGAGGAAGGCAGTACCTGCAGCCCCCTCCTTCTAGCTGCTCTCCATTGTCCCTCATTGTGTGCTATTTCAAAACAATGCATAAGGCTATATCTGCCCTCACATTTGGACCATTTATTTTTATATCCGCATATCTTCCTGGCATAAAGACCCCTGTTAAACTCCCAACTTGCTTCACATGTCCAACTGATCCCCGTGCATTGTAACCTACCCAGTGTCAGGTAGCGCGGTTAAGAAAAGGTTGATAAATCATTAGAAATTATTAGAAACTTGCTAGCTATATGCACAACTGGTGGTGGACTAGTGGGTGCCATCAATTGTAATCACAATTCTGAATCATTCCTCCAATGGCTTCTCAGGGTTAACATCCTAAATTCCTTGTCGTATCAGAACCATGTGAAACCTTTGAAATCCAATTGTGCTTTCCATGTATTTGGTCATGTATGGCCACTTCTTTTTATGATCTATCTTTGTCTTCATCTTTTTGTATACAGTTCCTTCCACAATCTGTATTTCTTTATCACATAGCATCTTCTTCACTCTAATCCTTTTTCACCATATTTACTTTTTTTCCACTTTTTGAAGAAATGTCAGAAGCGTCAGCATCGAGCGGTATGGAGGAAGAGGCTGAGGCCTCAATGGCAAGCCACGGCAAGTAGTATACAGTGCAGAACAAAGTAGGCGAGCAGGAGGCAGGGAGCAGTGTGCGGGCAAGGTGAGCGGTAAAAAAAAGCGGGTTGTGGCGATGGCCGCATAGAGCCCCGTACAGAACTCGGCTGGGGTGGGGCTATCCTCATTCCGGTTCCCAGCTCTCTCCTGCTCACATCCAATTGGTGGCATCACCTTTCCCTACCTGCACCTACCTGTGCCTATCCCGCTGCCACTCATACCACCACTAATACCGGCCCATCTGCCCACCTACTGCATGCCGCCAGTACCGCTTTCCGTTTGGAGTTCACCTCGGCCACCCACATCCATAGCACCAGTACAGCACACCCCAGCATACTCAGCGCACCCAGCACTGGGGTACAAGCTGTGGGGCCGCAGGGTTGCTGTGGTAGAATAAGATTCCTGGGCTTTGGTGGGGATCTGCAATGAGGGCTTGCAACGGAGTGCGAATCAATTCACACCCTCTCTGGGCGCCCCTGGGACTGAGGTGAGCATGGCTGTCATAGTGAACAGCTGCAGAGTGAGTGCACACGGAAGTGGCCCAACTAGGTCTGGGTGCGGTTTGTAAGTGTCCCTGAGTGCCCCGCTCACCCTCACCCCACGCTGTCAGCACAAAGGGTCAGGCAAAAGGACCCCAAAGGATAAGCACCCAAAGAACTTTTAGAGACCAAATCTCTATCTCTGAGATAATCCGCACAAGTGGCCAGAGAGGAACTGATGCTTCACCTCTGCTGTGTGGATTTCCCAGACTCAAGGCATCCTTGACAATAACACAGAACTCTGCATCGCAAGCCCTGCAGCTTTCTCCGAAATGTCCAATGCATGACGCATCACAGCGTAGGACTTTTCATCGCAGTCCCTCGTTGATAGCATCCTCAACAATGATTCAGGACCTTGCATTGCAGCTTTGCAGCGCCTAGTAATAGCAACTGTACAGAGTATCCTCAACGCAAGGCTCTACAACACTCCCCATGCAGGATTTAAGGTACTGTTGTTCAGCAGGCCTAACGGTCTCTGTAGCCAGTCTGTGCTCCATCACAATTGGCCTGAACTTGTGACTTTGTCCCAGTCTAGTGCGACCCAGTATTCAGAGTTGGCACTTTGTGCTGCTATTTTCATTTAAATATTTAAAATTGCATATCTGTGTTTCTACTGATTGGATCTCTGTTGGTTTGATCTTCAATTATTTATTAAAATGTACTCTATTTTTCTAATTTGGAATGGAATTTCCCTTGCGTTGTATTTTTACTATATTATTGTTCGAATTGCTGCATAAATGCTTCACACATTGCCTCTAAGACTGACTCCTCTGTGCCAAGGTACCAGAGATTTGAGCACAGGTTAATTCAGCGTTTGCTTGGACTTTCAACCTGACAGGGATTGTGGTTTCTGCATCACTCAACCAATAACCCATTTAGTACACATATTCAACACGAAATGCCTTAAATCCTCCTTCCTTTCATTCCTCCTATTCCTGCCCTCTGAAGTCCTCTTATTTGTGAATTCTAACTACTCCTCCAATGTTTACTTTTAGCCCTTTATAGTGGATACTGCAAAATACTTTTCAACTAATTTAACATTTCTGACTCTAGCAATGCCCATATGTCTTGTGGCAATTGTGTCTTACAAACCTCTGCTCTCATGGCCAGTATTTGAAACCTCTTCCACTGCAAAGGAGTAAAGGCTTCAGGAATATTAGTGTTCAATCTTGGTGCATGGCATACTCTGCAAACAATATTCAGTTGTAAATACCTCAATATGAACCTTTTGAGAAATGCAGAACTCTCAATCCTCTTGTTTTGTGATTTTTCACCATTTCAACTACTGTAATGTTATCTACATTAAACCGGACGTTTCTGCTAGCCAGTTTCTCTCCCCATATCACCAGTGCTACCGCCAATGGAAATATATTCCAGGAAAGCTATACTTCCCCATTATTGTAGCCAATGTACTGGCCACTTTTCTGCACACCAACAACCATCCCAAAAAAGCTCACAACTGTTCGCTCTAGAAACATCTGAGAAAATGTGTATCCCGCCACACTGTGTCTTCCTTAAAAAATACATTGCTACTCTAGTGAAATCATCAAAAAACTGTCTCCATATATGCATGTCTGCGCTCATGGCCATTGTGATCCTAATCCTAGGATGCGGTCACTCTGCTCCTGATGTGGCAAAACCCAACCTCCTACAAAATGTCTTGCCTGCCTTCACCACCCTGCATGCAAAATGTAGATATCCCAATAGCTTCTGCACTTTCCTAAACTCCAAAAGTCTCTCAAACAGTACCTTTCTAAAAGTGTCTTTATCTCTCTCACCTCCTGTTCTGGCAGTATGGCTACCATTTCCTTTGTGACCAGTTCAATTCGTTAAAAAAAAACTTTGTGTATGTCCCTTCTGTTTTTCGGGAGCCAGTTAAACCCCCAAACCTTTTGTTAACTCTAAGAAATGCATCAAAACGTGCAAAGAGTCACCTGATTTTACCTTGACCACAAAAAGAAACACATCCAAGTAATGACTCACCAGTGTATGACCGGTCTTTTCAGTTAATACCCATGGCAGAAATATGCTAAATGTCTCAAATAAATAACAAGAGATAGCACATCCTATCTGCAGCACACTGTCCACATAGATAGCGCCATCGAATTGCATACCAAGCCATAAAAAATCTGCAGGGTGTACTGGCATTGTGCCAAGAGCAGGCATAATATTACAATTTGCCAGCTCACTCCCTGCCACACTTATCCTAACCAATCTAATGGGTTCTCAACACTATCATATTTTACACACAAATCCTCTTGCAATATGAAATCATTGACTGAAGTCCCTTCTGGCTATGACAAATAAATCAAATGATACTCCCCCTCCATTTTCTTGGGAATCACACCTACAGTTGAAATTAAGACCTGCAATTCTGCCTTCCTTGACTTCTTTCTCTATTTTTTAAAATAACTTTCACAAACTGTCCATTGTAAGAAATTAGATTGTATTTTTGGGTAGGCGATTACCCACCTGAAGGATAATCACAGTTTTTGTCATGGTGAACCATCAAATTTATCATCATCTCAGCCTCCTGGTAACTAACGCACAAAGCAGACAGGCTTAACATGGGGCGATGTGTAAAGTATTTATGCAGTACTAAAGTAGTAAAAAAGTAAAAACACCAA
Organism: Pleurodeles waltl; assembly: GCF_031143425.1. Classification (NCBI taxonomy): domain Eukaryota; kingdom Metazoa; phylum Chordata; class Amphibia; order Caudata; family Salamandridae; genus Pleurodeles; species Pleurodeles waltl. The sequence continues at coordinate 607,854,121 of NC_090443.1, read as the reverse complement.
ACAATAAAAATCTGAAGCCTAACTAGAAACATAGGGTAAAATACAATGACTAAAATAACACCATAATGAGAAAAAAATAATAAGGGGAAACCAGAACTATGGATTTTTAAAGTTTTAATTGAACATAGTTCCAAAAGTGAAAAGCACCAATGGTAGTCATTGGTTGCGGGAGACCAGTACCGAGGCATGATTTGAGGCTGACCATGATGGAGCCTTGGTCAGATACACCAACAAGGTTTGCCAGGTCAGAGGTTTTACCTTGGGACTAAGGGCCCGATTTATATATTGGTGGTAAATGTATTGCATCAAAATGGTGACACAGTATGTTTACTGCCAACATAATGTTTCTGCCTGCCAGATTTGATGCAGATGGATCTTGGGTTTAATCACAGTGACGACTACTCCATCTCCACCATGATTAAACCCCTCTGACAGACATGTGGAATAAGGGCTTTTGGAGATAGACCTCTAATTCCTCCGAGCTAATTTAGATGGGGATAATTAGAGGTTTGGTTTCACTACCTGTCACCATCAGGAAAAGCCTTGGGTTAAGGGGGGTAGTAAAAGCTGCTAAATGCTCTCCTTGCCATGAGCGAGAACTACCATGGTAAGGGGAGTATTTTATTTTGTATTTTCTAAAAGAAATCCAACTGCGAGATTTTCTTTTTGAACATAAAAAAAAATCAGTTTGGTGCAGAGCTTCAACATGTTGATGGAACCGTGCACCAAACTGCAGAAAGCATTGACAGGAACCACCATGACAGTGGTACTTGGCAATGCTTTCAGAAAAGACTGCCTGCTTGATGGTTATTTCTAAATATAGCAGACGGTACCTCTTTCAGGGTGTCGGAGTAATTTACTCCATTGCCCTGGTGGAGAAACAGGCGGTCTGCCAGATTATAAATATGACCTTAGTCTTTTTTCTGAAAGTCCTTCAGTAGGGCAAGGCAGCAGGCAGTTGCCGATTAAGTCTTCACAAAGATGGAAAGATGTTGGACTAGATACTACTGAAGGCATTGGTTTTGGCGAGAAAACCTGAGAGTGGGAGGAATTCCAATTTAATACCCGGGAAAGTCCACTCGCCTGCTGGATACTTTTGGTGCTTTTGGTGCTTTTTCCCAGTCAAGATTATTATTTTTGGACACTATTTTAAAGATCCTAATCCTTCAACAGGGAAGGCTGTGGCCACCTGTGATGCTATTAATTGTGTTTGACCAATGACTTTGTGTTTCACCACTGCGCATATTAGTTGCTCAATGTTGCTCAATGTTCACTAGTAGCACATTACATTTTGTATTCAGCTCAGCTGCCTATTGGCTTTGACATGGCATTCTGCATTCAGTTTAGCTGCCTGTTGGCTTTGACATGATATTAGACATTACATTTGATATTTAGGTTAGCTGCCTATTGGCTTTGACATGACATTAGCAGTTTAGCTGCCTATTGGCTTTGACATGATATTAGACATTACATTTTGTATTCAGCTCAGCTGCCTATTGGCTTTGACATGACATTAGACATTACATTCTGTATTCAGTTTAGCTGCCTATTGGCTTTGACATGATATTAGACATTACATTTGATATTTAGGTTAGCTGCCTATTGGCTTTAACATGGAGTTAGACATTGCAGTTGAGACATTGCAGAGATGTCTGTGTTTTTTCCAAGCTGTGTTTTCCCACAAGATGAACCAAGCTGTTTTCTTCACACCAGACCTTAGCTGATAAGAGCACGTAGATTTTGTGTTTACCTCCCAATCCAGTCTGAGAGCGGAATGGCTCAAAGAGAACTGGCCATTCTCCAAGGTCATTCAGACCTCACACTGAGTTTGCTTTTAAGGATGACTCTGGGCTACAGTGAGTTGGATTCGAATCTGCTTGACTTCAGGCTGGAGCTAAACGTCGGTTGCCAGTCTCCTGTTTGGGTAGATAATCTCTTTCTCGCAGTTGACCGGAGTCATCAACTTGCAGACCCCAGAAAGATGAAGCTGAATATATAGGCCCTGCCGCCTTGCCCATACGGTGAGGAATTTTACTTTTATGCTTTGCTATGCTATAATCATATATATTTGCTGTGTACATTGCAACTGAGAAGTACTGTGATATATTTTGCTTTCATTGCTGCGACTACGTGTGCTTGAAATCTACTAATTTCGTCTCAAGAACTTGTGGGTGGGGGAGAATTAACAACAATAAAGGTCTTCTTTGAACTCAGAAGTGCATTCCAGAGAGGTTCTGTAAGCTCTGATAGGAGATATGTAGGAAAGCAGAACACCACCATAAGGCCAAATGCTTTTTCGCAGAAGATTAACTAAATGCCATTTTTCTGTTGCGAAGGAGCTCTGAGAGGGAGAAGTCTGATTTCTTAGTATAGAAAAGTCAGCAAAGTCACAACTTGGTCAGAGAGCCTGGGGTAGATTGTCCCAGTCCTCCAGAGGTTTGCAAATCCACACATTTTTCAAATCCCAGGTGTTAAGGGGTAGTTGGAGAAGTCCAGTTAGATACAGCCTAGAGTCACAGGACTTTAGGAACAGCACATGGGGGTCAAGACACACTCTAGCAGAGACCGACAGCAGAGTCCAATTCAGGTCCAGTTGCTGCTGGGCAGTTCAGGAAACTGCTGCTTGTAGCCACACAAGAGGTCAGCCAACTGGCCCTTGGAGTCCACATCTTTGTCCTGGATGCATGAAGGAGCAGGTCTAGTCCTTCACGGCTCCTCTTGGGTAACAGACAGTAGATCCAGCCATCTACTGTTCTACTGCCAGTCCAGAAAGTGTTCTGAAGGGGGTGCCCAAGGGTGCTTAACAATAGCTAGTGGGTGGAGGTAGTGCCTGGCTCCTCCCTAGCCAATGGGTACAAATTCCTAGGGGCTACCCTACCATCTCTGCTGTTCTACTATTGCAGACAGTCTCACAGTGTCCTTCATTTCTAACCCAGGATGGTGAAACCCTTCCCCCCAAAGGTGTTCCTAGGGTAATATGCAGTCACTTCTTCTGTGGTCACTTCAGAGCAGTTCTGGAGGCAGCTCTCCCTCCAATTGGTGTGGACCTGTCTGACTGAGAGGACAAAGCTGGGGCCTTTACAGGTGTTACCCAACACTTGCTGGTGACAGGGAAGGCCTGTTTGAACAAAATTAAGCTCCTGAGTATGTCTCAACTGACCTTCCTGGCAGGGGAAAAGAAAGCACCTCCCCACACCTTAGCAATTGTCTCTGCTCTGGGAGCAATTTTCACACTTTATGAGGGCTAATCACCCACTGGGCTACTGCTGGTGAACTAATGCAGATTAGCCACCAGGAGATTCAGACAGGAAAAAGACAACTTTATTATTTAGTAAAAATCTACCTTTACCATTACGTTGGGTTTTTAATAAATATTAAAAAGAGTGGCTTAATCAAATTTGTAGCTGGCCCTAATCCAGATATAGCAGAACTAGTATTCAATCCCACTTCCCATTATTTCCCGTGAGCCAGCCCAAGCCTTCCTACAGTGAAAATAGCTTTTGGGTGCTAGTTTCTGTAAGAGCATATTACCTTTAAACTTCTACATGTCCTACTTTTAAATACGATCCTCTCGGCCCTGTAAAGTGCAAGGCTTATAAAGGGGTGACTTATGAATATTTGAAAAGGAAGGTTTCTTTCTATCTAGGCTACACAGGGCAGGCTTTAATTCATGTTTGCCATGTCACTGTTATGGGTTGCTCAAAAGGTGCTGCAGTCCATAAATGGCATTTCATTTCTTTGACTTGGTTGCACAACACCATATGCTAGGATCTTATAGGCAAATTAAATATGGCAATTACAAGTAAGCCAATTCAACCATGTTTAAAGGGTGAGCACAGACAATTTGCCTCTAGTTAGCAGCGGTAAAATGCACAGAGTTCTAAAGTCAGCAGCAATAGGGTTCAGCAGAAAGCAAAAAATCTGGGGTGACCACACAGCAAAGGTGAATTTCCCACCGTTGTCCCTTTTGTCCATGGTAACCAAAACAAAGTCCGTTATGAAATTGATGGTCTAATTTCTTTGCAGCTTTCTTGTTTGCGTATTGCCTCAAGCAATCTCTAAATTTGTCCCCTCTAACTGGCACATGAGCCCTTTGAGGAAGGCAGTACCTGCCGCCCCCTCCTTCTAGCTGCTCTACATTGTCCCTCATTGTGTGCTATTTCAAAACAATGCATAAGGCTATATCTGCCCTCACATTTGTATTTATATCCGCACATCTGCCTGGCACAAAGACCCCTGTTAAACTCCCAACTTGCTTCACATGTCCAACTGATGTCCTTGCATAGTAACCTACCCCGTGTCAGGTAGCACGGTTAAGAAAAGGTTGATAAATTATTAGAAATTATTAGAAACTTGCTAGCTATATGCACAACTGGTGGTGGACTAGTGGGGGCCATCAATTGTAACCACAATTCTGAATCTTTCCTCCAATGGCTTCTCAGGGTTAACATCCTAAATCCCTTGTCGTATCAGAACCATGTGAAACCATTGAAATTCAATTGTGCTTTCCATGTATTTGGTCAAGTATGGACACTTCTTTTTATGATCTATCTTTGTCTTCATCTTTTTGTATACAGTTCCTTGCATAATCTGTATCTCTTTATCACATAGCATCTTCTTCACTCCAATCCTTTTTCACCATATTTACTTATTTTTCCACTTTTTGAAGAAATGTCAGAAGCGTCAGCATCAAGCGGTACAGAGGAAGAGGCTGCGGCTGCAACTGCAAGCTGTGGCAAGCAGTATATGGTGAAGAACAAAGTAGGTGAGCAGGAGGCAGGGAGCGGTGTGCGTGAAAGGTGAGCGGTAAACAAAAGCGGAATTGTGGCGATGGCCACATAAAGCCCTGTACAGAACTCGGCTGGGGGTGGGGCTAGCCTCTCTCCAGTCCCCAGCTCTCTCCTGCTCACATCCAATTGGTGACATCACCTCTCCCTACCTGCACCTACCTGTGCCTACCCCTCTGTCACTCATATCACCACTAATACCGGCCCACCTGCCCACCTACTGCATGCCGCCGGCACCGCTTTCCGTTTGGAGTCCACCTCGGCCACCCACATCCGTAGCACCAGTACACCGCACCCCAGCATACTCAGTGCACCCAGCACTGGAGTACAAACTGTGGGGCCGCAGGGTTGCTGTGGTGTCATAGGATTCCCGGGCTTTGGTGGGGATCTGCATTGAAGGCTTGACCATCTGTCAAATCATTATGAGGTTGGGTAGGGTCAGGCTCCATACAGAGAGTAAACCCAGGAACCAAAAGAAGACGCAAAAGAAAAGGAAGTGCACCATAGTGGAAACACAAAACGGAAACCTTGAACAAACCGCACCGCTTCTTACCCCTTTCCAGGCTTATTTCAAGAAGCCCCGCAGCCCCGGCAAGTTTGCCTGTCTAAAAGACCTAACCGCTGTCATTTACTCAACTCCAGACGATATTGAGGGTCTCCTGACTCCAATGGCCCCTCAAATATTGGGCTCTGTGCAAATGCAGCAGGGTGCATCTGTTGTCAAAACCTCCGACTGTACATCACCAAACCATGCTCCTTCAATGATTTGCTCATCCTCAGACCAACATTTGAAATCAGAATGCCCTTTTCAAAAGTCTGCAGATAAGCAGTCCATATTGGACTTAGACCTTGAGCAACCAGCAGGACCCCAGGATTTGAGGAAGATCCCCAGTAATGCTTCTCTCAAAAGAAGCTGCAGGCGAACAGCACTATGATCAAGGCTCTGGTTCACGTTCCAACTACCTTGGCTCTTAGCATTGGGCAGCAGTACACCCAGTTGATTACAACCACAACAGATAACCCACATGGGCCACAGCTGCCAACTACTCTCCAAGACCAGATGGGGGCACTTAGGGACTTGCTGTCCAATGTAATTCACCAGCAGTCGACTCCCATGTTGCATCAAAATCCAGATAAGCAAGGGCCCAAAAAGGGGCCTAAAGCCTGCAGTGGTCCACTTACCTTTGAGCTGCAAAATTCCTGGTTACAATCAATTTCCATAACACATGATAAGGATCCAATCAAGGCTTTGGAGTTGAGAACATTTGTCATGCCAAACACGAAAGAGCAGCATTTGGCTCAATCATCATGGCCACAGGAGGCAATGCTTTGCTCTACCACAACAGAAAAAAGAATCTACCACGATTATCGAAATTTCAAGCAGTTGGAGTGATTTACAGTATGATGCAGGCTCTCCAACCAAAGGAGTAAATAAGCACAGCAACACGGGCATTCCAACTAGCAGTACCAGTAAATGTGCTTTTCCAGACAGTAGCAACAGAGATAACCCTCCCAAAGGTCAGTTTCAAGAAGGCCTTAACAGTTCTAAGATGGAGGATCTCACGTGGCTATATTCATCGCTATTAAATGCCTGCACACCTCAACTACAGCATTTAGGCCCATATTTATAATTTTTTAGCAGCACATTTACGTCATTTTTTACACTTGTATTTTGTACGTTTGCGACATTTTTGCGTCAAAAAGCGGCGCAAATACTGCGCTAAAAAAGTATAAATAAGGGCCTTAGTATGCAATCAGATAAATTAGATCTGCAAATTGACCTAAGGAACATCATGGCAACACATATCGCTGACATCAACCGTAAACTGGATAAGTTAGCCAATTGGTCATGTGCCCTAAAGGCCACAACTGAGCCACAACAAGACTCTTGTAAATGGGGACCAAGTTGAGCACTCTGCCTATCATCTTAATAAATATAGTAGACAAATTAAAAACAAACGAGAGTAAGTCCCATCTACCCAGTTATGCAATTCAACAAATAACCTATCTAGAGCCTAAACAAACTGAATCAGCAAAAGAATTGCCCAATGATCAATATCCTGACCGACCAGTAACAAATGGGGAGAAGGATTCAGGTGCAATCATCACTTGGTTAAATTCCAATCTAAAAGGTCAGAGCAGACCACCAACACCTTTGGATACCTGTAACATCTCTACGACTAATAAACTGGGGGATCAGACGCCTAAGTCTGTATCTCCTAGAAAAAAGTACTATGACGAACCCATGCACTGATGCCTAAGAGTCCAACCAAAACACAAAAACAACAAGCTAGAAAGGCCAGGAAATAACCCCATAGTGAAGACAGCAGCAGTAATTTCTACCCTACATTTACAGTGCAAGCAAAGCTGCTGACACAGAGTTCCCCCACTCCAAGACAATTGCAGGCATCTATGCCCTCAAAAGCTATACGGACAAGGGAGGCAAATGGCTTGGTACAGTAATTGCCAACGATTTATAATCACAAGTTTCCCCCCATCATATAAAACACGTAGAGCACAGAATGAGGGAACAACACCCACCTAATCCATCCTGTCTGGATATGAGAGATGCAACTCAGAAGGTCTCACTTTCAACTAAAAAATCTGAAGCACAGGGATGCTTGACGATAGAAACAGCAACCAAGCCTGCACACACAGGCAGAAAGTGGTCAGAGGAGCAGCTCAGTTCTTCACCATCCCCGCAGGATTTCCCAAAGATGCCATCAATAACAACAACAAAACCAACGGATGGCTCTCAGGTAGAGGCACTGTTAATTAAGATATGACCAGGGAATCTGGCACCTTTAGCGCATATAAAGCTGCTTGCTCAAGAAGACCCCTGTAATTTACAGTTGATTACGTGAGTATCAATATGGGTGACTTGCAGAGAGACAAGCCACAATTACAGAACCATTGCGGCTTAGAGCAAACAAAGGGGCATATTTATACTCTGTTTGCACCAAATTAGTGTCATTTTTTTTAACTCTAATTCGGTGCAAAACTAACTCCATATTTATACTTTGGTGCTAGACCCCTCTAGCACCAAATTTATGGAGTTAAAGTCATTTTTTGAAAGTGGAGTCCTACTTTGCCTTAATGAGATGCAAGGTAGGCGTTCCCGTGCAAAAAATGACTCTATGGCCTTAACACCATATTTAGGGGCATATTTATACTCTGCAGCGTATTTATACTCTGTTTGCACCGAATTAGTGTCATTTTTTTTTACTCTAATTCGGTGCAAAACTAACTCCATATTTATACTTTGGTGCTAGACCCATCTAGCACCAAGGCCCTGATTTAAACTTTTTTTGCACCGCATTAACGTCATTATATGACACAAAAGTGGCGCAAACTTACAAAATATTGGCCCTTATTTATACTTTTTGCTGCAAAACTCCACTAACTCAGTTTTGCACCAAAAAGTTGAGCACCGGCTTGCACCATTTCTGTGCACCAGCCGGGCACCATATTTATGGAATGGTGCAAGCCGGTGCAAAGGGTAGGCTAGAGTTTAAAAAAATGACTTTAGTCGGGTGGGGCTGGCAGTATAGAAGAAGAGGGTTTGGCACCAAAAAATGGCTTTAGGCAGGTTAGAGTAAAAATAAATGACTCTAACCAGATTAGCGTCATTTTATGGTGCTAAACCTACCATGCCACATGACTCCTGCCTTAGGAAAGGCAGGAGTCATGCCCACCACCCCAGTGGCCAGCACAGAGGACAGGGGTCCCCTGGGCATGGCCATTGCACCCGGTGCCATATATGGGAGCCCATTTCAGGGCCCCCTATGGCACTTTCAAAAATAAAATGCACTTACCTGTACTTACCTGGGATGGGGTCCCCCATCCTCGCAGTCCCTCTAGTGTGGGTGGGGGTGCCCCTAGGGCCTAGGGAGGGCACCTCTGGGCTTATTCCATGGTGTTCCACCATGGAAATAGGGCCACAGGTCCCCTAAGACCTGCCCTGACCCAGGTCTTAAAAAATGGGGCAAAGCAAGCTTTGCCCCATTTTTTGACCCTTCCTCCCTCCCTTGCACCATTTTTACATGGGAGTATAAATATGGTGTTAAGGCCATAGAGTCATTTTTTTGCACGGGAACGCCTACCTTGCATCTCATTAAGGCAAGGTAGGTTTCCACTTCCAAAAAATGACTTTAACTCCATTAATTTGGTGCTATACGGGTCTAGCACCAAAGTATAAATATGGAGTTAGTTTTGCACTGAATTAGAGTAAAAAAAAAATGACGCTAATTCATTGCAAACAGAGTATAAATACGCCACTTAGCGTCAAAAAATGATGCTAATCTGGTCAGAATCATTTATTTTGACTCAAAACTGCCTAAAGTATTTTTTTTTTTAAGCTAGCCTACCCTTTGCACCGGCTTGCACCATTCCATAAATATGGTGCCCAGCTGGTGCTAAAAAATGGTGCAAGCCGGTGCAAAACTTTTTGGGGCAAAACTGCCTTAGTGCAGTTTTGCACCAAAAAGTATAAATAAGGCCCAAAGTCTGTTTGCCAATCCAGTGCATCACCACCCTGTGCAAAATGTTCGCGCTGTAGAGCTCAGAGCACCCAGCTCAGGGAAAACATAATAGAATCAATCCCAAACTCAAATTACCTCTGAGAGTAGTAACAATCAGTAACGAGCAGGGTCTTACAACCACAAAAGTAAAGATTCAGAACATACAATCTTCTACAGTGGATTTGCAATATAAGTCTCCTTGAATCAGTCAAGTGGACCGTCCTACAATGATCTAAAATAGTAAACAGCGAGAGACCAAATTGCCGATGAAATCAGCAGCACATGCAATTACAGATCACGCCTCACAACTTCAACATAGCAACAATTCTCCAAATAGCTGGGAATCAAGGCAAATCATCTTAACTCCACATTACACGTCACAAGGCCAACAAGGTATTGTAAACAGGGTCAACATCCTGAGGCTGCTAGCTGAGTTGTCGTTTTCCCAGAATATAGAATCCACAGACTTAATATTGGTGAAATTTCTTCCTAGAAGTGACACCCAGGGTACAGAACAAATACGCACGACCTGGAGATCAAGGGAAATCTCCACACTGATTTTGGATGCCAAAAAACTGTTTGAGGCATGGGGGACAGCCCTTTCAAAGCCACCTAAGCCACGCTACCCTTTTCCCTTACTGGCCACCAACCCAAGAAAAGCAAAGCACCACTCTGGCTTCCATGATCATAATCTCGCACTGGGAATGAAAGAGATTGAGCCCCGGAACAGGCAGCAAGAATGCAAGGAAACTATGTTAAAACCTGCGTATGAACTTCCAAACACTTGTAATTATGCACCTGTAACCTCGCAATCCCACGCGGAATGGAGGTGTACTGCTTACACTTTAAATGCACCAAGGAACAACTGACTCCAAAACCTTCATGCAGAAAATATTGAACAGAGGAATGCCATAAGTATTTTGTCCTGGAACATCGCTGGAGCAAAAAGTATTATCTTAGACAGCTTTGTACTACCAAATGGCTAAAATTACAAATTAATTATATTGCAAGAAACATGGCCAAAAGACCCCATTCATCTAGGTTGCTACATACTAAACCATATCAGTGCTGCGAAACCAAACCGATCTGGCAGACCGAGTTGAGGCCTAGCAATCTATGTTTCGACAGTGCTACGTGCAACAACAGTGCAATTGGCATTCTCAACTGATGATCTTCAGGCCATTAAACTCAGCTTTGAAGACAATCATCAAGCAGAGCCTTTTGTTATATTTAACGTCTACACCCATACACAAAAAATCCGCAAACCCCAGCTCTTCAAGAAATTATTGAACAAGATTGCGGAAATAAGATATGCCCATCCAACCTGGAATATTCTAGTGACGGGTGCACATTTAATTCATACCCCAGACCCTGATGAACAGCTGACAGCAGAAAATGCTGTATGGTCAGTCTTGCCTCAAGTCCCTCAACTACGGAAGAAACTAGATGGCATAGGCATGAAACTGGTCGACACATTAGAGCATCTGGGCATGAGGGTTCTTAACGTTAGAACTAAAGACAGCACGCCTCCAAGTTACACCCATTATAGCTCGAAGACGGGCTCAACAATAGACGCTGCTGTGAATCTTTGTTGCCCCAAGTGATCATTCATTCCAGCACATAGAGCTGAATCTGAATGCCCCATATTTTATGCCAGTCGCTGTAGACCTTGGTATTCTTGTATCTATCAACTTAAAACGTCTGTCCTGGTCAGAGAACTCACTACCGAAGATTGGCATAAAAATAAAAACCTTGTACCAAAATGCGATTCTTTTACACACCTCAGCAGCAGAAGTGTGGACCACCTTTCTAGCCACATTACCCTCACTCAGCCCCACTCTGCGCCCCACAACGACCCAAACACGGTCACTGTCCTCAAACCTATTGATAACATTTTTAAAATGAAGAAGGAAATTGAGGTATGAACTCATAAGGATCAAAAAAGCAAATGTTACAGTATCCATGTGCAATAGAATAAAGTCCCTAAGGAAAAATTATAAAACTCAGGTATGGCTTGAACGCAAGAAGGAGGAGGACACCTTTTGGTCAAAACTGCTCTTCAACCAAAAATCAGCAAATTCCAGGGCTTTTTAGGCAATGGTTAATGGCATTGACCGGATGTCAAGGGATATCAATTACTCGTCCATCCCCAAAGAAAAATGGGCAAATCATTTGATTAACATCTTTTCCAACCAAGAATCACCTAACACAGTCCCATACTTAAAGAAGCAAGCAAGTTCCAACTATGTCTGCCAGAACCACATAGGTTACGACGCAAAGGCAGTATCTCTAGTGATTAAGAAGGGACGCAGGGACTGTGCGCCTGGTCCCAATGGCGTTCTGAAGGCGGTATTCAAGGCTGACCCAGAATACTGGTCTACGCCACTTGCAATCCTCTTCACAGAAGTAGAGCGAAGTAGAATTGTACTAGACTGTTGGAGAGGATCTATTATTAATCTGATATTTAAAGGGGGGATCGAGCCAATCTGGACTGCTCACCCTAATTGACTCTGAGACCAAATAATTTGCCTCTTTGATCCTGGATGATTTACTTGACCGGTCCAACTCAATCAATCTAGTTCCCTAGAATCAAACTGGCTTTCGGAAAGGATATGGCACTATGATAAACATATTAGCATTAAGCAAAATTGCTGACAAATCAAAACACCTAAAGAAAAAAATACATTTATGTTTTATAGACTTTAAAAGTGTTTTTGACTGTGTGGACAGAGCCAGCCTTTGAGGAAAGCTGCAAAGTTGGGGGCTGCACAAAATAATTCTCTGAAGCCTTGAAATGCTATATGATAAAACCTGGGTGCAGATCAAGTTAGCTGATGGCACAAAACGTTTGAGGAGGATCCCAACAAATATAGGTCTGAAACAAGGATGTGTTCATGCCCCGCACCTGTTTAATCTTTTCATGGCTGACCTTTCCCCAAAGCTGGATGCAATAAACTCACACTCTGAAGTTGGGAAATCTGCCTATATCATATCTTTCATACACAGATGATATACTCTTATTGAGCCACACAAAAGTGGGTTTGCAGAGGTTAGTTTGCACTCTGGACAGCTTCGCACCAACAAATACATTGGAAATTAATATCACCAAGTCATAAACTGTGGCCATGGGGTGCACCTTTAATCCTGCACTCAATCTTAAAATAGGCAACAGAGGATTGGAAGAAATCAGTCACTACAAATATCTGGGCCTCAACATAGATAATAAACGGAACTTTGTAGCGCAAAAACAATATATTGTACAGAAACATAAAGCGTTGACATTTGCCTTTTGCGTCCTGGCCAAAAGGTTGTATGGGCCATCTTATAAACCCCTACTGTCTGTTATGTTCGCCAGACTTTTACGAGCCATTACATATGGAAGTGTGGCACTTCATGGGAAAGAAGCCTTCATCCTGGAACAGAAAAAAATAAAAATCTATAAACAAGATTTTTGTCTCCCCTGTACTGCTTCTCCTTCACAAGTTAGGCTAGAGTTTGGTCTTAAACAACCACAGCTAGATAGGAAATTTCATACGATTAAGACCTGGTATAAAATAAGTGGAAATGAAATAAGCCCTTTAGTTTCAGCCTTATGGAATTCTGTAGCCAAAGATCCAAAGTCAGTATACAATGGGTATCTACAGCACTCTCTGCAAGAGACTCAAATGACACACTTATGGGACTCTAATATGTAATACCCCCTTTTTTGCTGTGCACTAAAAATAGAAGTTAGGCTGCAATGCTTACTGGATGACAAGCGCAAACTTGCAAGTCGATCGCATGCCTGGATCGTCATGCACAATTATAGCAGTTTGGTACCAGCACAGCACTTGATCTCAACATTTCCAGTGCACATTAAGTGCCAGCTGCTTGCCATGCGACTAGGGTCCCTGCCGACTCTAGCGGATCAACCAATATGGAAGAATGGGGGTGAGATGTTATGCAGGCTATGCAATGCTGGAAAAGAGGACATGGTTCACCTGATTTGTATCTGTCCGGCCCCAAGAGAAGCACGCCGTCAACTGTTAAAACCAACTTTTTATCATGAGTGGGGTCCGTTCCTGTCAACCGGCAGTAATGAAAATGTTTGATCCAACCAAACCGCAGATAAATTGCAGGCTTGTGAAATTTCTAGCCTTGCAAGCTAAATATTTAACTGGGTGTCCATGATCGTTATTTTATAGCAAAGTTTAGCATACCATAAGGATTTAACTACCTCTTCTACATAAATGCTATTGTTCTAGTAGATTACATGTATTTTATATCTTAATGAATATAAAGTGTATAGTGTACAGTCCAATGGACATGACCAAGCAATAAGTACAGGTTTTGCAATTAAGAGGGTGTGATTGGGACCATGCCCATTGAAAAGCTTACGTATTTTTGCTCTCCCTTCGTTATCTCCTCACTTTTGATCAGCTTAAAACCTATAGCACTTAAAATGATTTTATAATTAGAATAGTTTTAACGTATTCATGTGAAACATTATATAGCAAATATAGGTATTTCTATTTGCGCTTCATATTTTAACAAATTTCCCAGCACTTTAATGAGACTTGAGGTTCACAATAGTTTTAGCGATTTTGTCTCAAACGTCACGTATTGTGTTGAAATTCATGGATTGTTCTTAAGCACGTTGTTACAGTGACCATGTACTCCATTTGTGTTTGCTAAGATTTTAATTAATCATGCAAATAATGATTACATTACATTACACTTTTTGCTTCTACCTTGTCTCCCTGCAGCCTTCAGTTACCCCTCCTCCTCCCCTGTGGAAATACACACAGGGTCCTTTTTCCCTTTAAACACCATTTCCCAAACAGATTACCACTTGTCCCTAACTTGCTGCAGACTTTGCTTTCCAGCAAAGTAAGCCTTCTTGGTTTCTGATACAGTCTTCCTTTCTGTCTGTTTTTTTTTTTGCTGTGTCTGCTCCTGACAACTGCAAAGCATCAATGCTCCTCTCTTTAATTAGTCCGCTCCCCATTTTATCACATTCAGCCTGGACCATTTGTGTTTCAAGGCTTACTCCCACACCCTCATGCATTTTTCCTTCCTCCCATTCACCACTCTCCATCGTAATCTAGCACTAATCCTTCCTCATCACTTACACCAGTGAGGTTAGTTAAAACGGAGCCAAATATAAGTTGAGGAAATACTTTATTCATGCATAAGGTTCACCCATGACTCACAACAACCAGCCGGCTCGGACTCCTCCTACAATTCACCAGAGTCAGCTGGAATCCTTGCCTGTGTTCCATCTACCAGCACAAGACAACTTGGATGTAAACACAATATGAAGAAGAGCATGCACAATAAAGGATGACAATACAACACACCACCCCATTACACAATTAAAAAACCTCTCAAATGTTACCATAAGAAATACAGTACAATAAAGAAATACATAAAAACTAGGTACCATGAGTGAGAAGTGCATACATCTCAATACATTTACAGCTACTAGGTACCATGCATTGAGGATTCATGTCAATACATTACAAAATCTTTGAATTTATAAGGTTTCTTTACTTCAAACAATCTTGTACACTCTGTTGTGAAATGTGCATTAAGATTTTGACTGTCACGTTCGTCTGCAACCACCACATTGTGCTATTCACTTGCCACGGTATTCCTTGCCATGGTGTCTCTTGCAAATTGTTGACAGTGACTCTCTGCCCCAGACTCTCAGCAAGGTTGTACCCATTGTGATCAATCTAAACTCAAACTAGCATTTTTCTTGTTGACGATGATGCCAAAGTGCTCCAATATGAATTTAACTAGATTTATTTTATTCCAGCAACCTTTGTCTTCCAACAAAACCAACCCTTTTCCAATTCTACATACTTTTGTTGGAGATGAGAATACAGATTCTACTTTTGTGGCCAACATGGGTTTCTGGATCAAAACAAAATATCTTACCATGAAGGACACAACCATTGTGAACATTATTGAATGGTTGTTCAGTTTTTTCTTGTTTATCAGCAACTCGTGCAATAACTTTCTACTTCAAAGTCATACCTTCATTGACTTCTTCTTTGATATCAAGTTGATCTCTCAACCATGTAGAAAGCAAAGGTGAATGAACTTTTCTCCCTCTCAACAAAAGGAACAGGGTGACACCAGTGGTACAATATGGTGTGGTATTCTATTCCCAAACTTTCTGTTTGAGAAACAGTTTCACATTCATGCCTGCTACCAGGGAAGTCTATACTTCTTCCTTTATCACTTTGTTTCCCCTCTGCACTAAACTGTTAGATGATGGTGAGAACAGAGCAAACGGTACATTTTATGTATCATTTTTGCTTGGAAAGTTGTGCTTTTGCCCAGACAAAAAATGAGAGCCATTGTCTGGGAGTAAGAACCTGTGTAACCCTTCTGTGGAAAATACCTGTACTAATAACTTGATGGCAGTTTCAATAGAGGGAGAATTGACAAAAGAAAAGTAAAGCCACTTTGAAAAATAATCAACTAGGAGGATGGCAGGGAGACATATGGTCCTGAAAAATCGAGCCCTAGCTTTTACCATGCTGCATTAGGATATGGGATAGGGCATAACAGCATTGTGTTAAGTTTCCAATGTTTACCAGAAAGGAAAACTCAGAACATTTGTCAATCACTTGTTTTACTTGAGTGTCCAATGCAGGCCACCAATAGCACTGCTTGGTACAAATACAAGTCTTAGCTGTGCCCAAATGCCCCTGGTGTGCCTTTGAAATTATGAAGCTGTATATTTTAAAAGGTGGAATATGCAAATCTCCTCTCAAAACTAGTCCATTGACCAGGGAAAGCTCACTAGTGACCTCGGCTTATGTTTTAAATTCACCTTGCAAGCACCTAACCTCAGGCCAATCATGTGTTATATATATTCTAATCAGTTTTAGAACTTCATGTTGGTGGCACAAATTCAACTAATCTTTTGTATTAACTGTGGAGTCACAATCTTGTACAGCATCAATAGAAGCAACCCTTTCAATGTCATCAATATCAAAATCAAAAGTCCCTGAATCTGAGATAGTATGTTCCAAGTACTCTAATTGTTTTGTGGCAAACATACATTTATCCTTCCTAACAATCATTTCTCTGTGTATCTGAATGGACAGAACTTTGTCTAGTATGTGATTGTGTGCTTCCAGGGAATCTGCAAAAACCATTATGTCATCCTGCAAAGCTTGTACACCTTTGAGGTCAGCAAACAGGACTTCCATGAGTTTCTGGAACACACTGGCAGATGATATGAGCCAAAACAGTAGTCTCAAGTATTGATAGGCACTGAAGGGCATAAACAAGTCGTCTGCTCCTGTGATTCCTTTTTCAAAGCAATCTAGTGGTAGGCTGACCTCAAATCGATGATGGAAAACCATTTTGCCTAACTAAATTTGCCATCATTTCCTTAATCTTGGGTCAGTGATGGCAGTCTACTAAGATGTTAGCCTTCAAAGTGTGCAAGTCTGCACATAATCTGATTTCACCAGATTTTCTACGTGCAACAACAATCAGTGCCATCCATTGAGAGGACTCAAAAGGTTCTATCTTCCCTGGTCATATAAATTCTTGAGCGTATTTTTGAGTTCCTTCCTGACACTCAGAGTAACTTGTTGTACTTTGTGGACAAATGGCTATGCACATGGTTTTACCTTGATATGGTGAACAAAACCTTTAACTGTCTCTAATTGTTCACAAAACAACTCATTTTCACATAGAGTGTTCATCTTCCTCCCCATGCAATGCACCTTGACCACAAAATAACCGAACATGTGGATGTCTTTCTCACCGAAGACTTTTGGAAAAATATCAGGTGGCATGAGTGGTTTGTTACTATCTCATTTGCCATGAAAAGTGGTGTCTCAGAGAATGGAAATTGGTGAACCGGAATCTACCATGACCTGTAACAAAATGTTGTCAATTAGAGCATCACAAGTAGGACCTTTAATCTTGTTGCTAACAGTATTACATTCAGTAGTTAGGACTACATTATTTATGGGCCCAGTACATGAATTGGTCTCAGGATCTATATTGCTGATGCAAACAGGAGTTTTACTGCTCCTGCACACAACCTGAAAATGTCTTAACATTTTGCAAGCAAGACAGCCTTTCCCCACTACCCTGGGAAGTTGCTCATATGTTTCTGTGTCCGCAGCCTTCTCTTGGTGTGCACAGTACATAACAACTTAGCTTCATGTTTGAGAGTCGAACATGAAACAAAGCTGACTGTGGAATCAGGATTTTGTCAGTGAGGCCGGACCCTTGGGGTTTGCGCTTGTTCCCAATATGTCCACCTCCTGGCAGCTCCAAACTCTATTTGCTATTATAGCACAGAGTTAAAGAATGGCCAAGCTGGAGATGGGGTTTTAGGTTGGGGACGGTGGGGAAGGAGACCTGTGGAAGCAAGAGTTAAGAACACAATAACAAGATTATGCACATTGACTTTCATAAACTTTGTTCCTAATATTTATATACTGATAACATGAATGATCAAGAGCTTCTCTACAACATGACCTATTAGCTCTGGGTACCTGAAAAATAAAGAAGGATTATGCAAACTTCCATATGAGCGTTTTTTAGAATAACATCTTATGTTCTGAACAATGAATAACACTCTGCTGAATCTGGGATTCAAGAATCCTATGAACATTGAATAACACTTTGTTGAATCTGGGTTTTAAGAATACCATGAACATTGAATAACACTCTGTTGAATCTAGGTTTCAAGAATACTATGATCATTGAAGAACACTCTGTTGAATCTGGGTTTCAAGAATACCATGAACATTGAACAACACTCTGTTGAATCTGGGTTTCAAGAATACCATGAACATTGAACAACACTCTGTTGAATCTGGGTTTCAAGAATACCATGATCATTGAACAACACTCTGTTGGATCTGGGTTTCAAGAATACCATGAACATTGAATAACACTCTGTTGCTAATTCATACTTCAAGATTTTAATGTCATGAAATGATTGCGCATTCTGCCGATCTGTAGTGCAATAATTAAATGGCAAGAATGAATTGCGCACGCTGTTGCCGATTCGTACATCAAGATTCAAATGTCATGAAATGATTGCGCACTCTGCCGATCTGTACTGCAAGAATTAAATGCCAAGAATGAATCGTGCCCACTGTTGCCGATTCGTACATCAAGAATCAAATGTCATGAAATGATCGCGCTGCTGATTACACAATCAAGGTTTTAAGCATCAAGATACAATCGCGCACTCTGCCGATCTAAGTTGCAAGGTTTAATTGCCAAGAATGAATCGTGCACACTGCTGCTGATTCAACCATCAAGGTTCAAATGCCAAGATACAATCGCGCACTCTGCCGATCTGAGCTGCAAGGGTTAACTGCCAAAAATGAATCGCGGACACTGCTGCCGATTCAACCATCAAGGTTTAAATGGCAAGGTATGATCGCACACACTGCTGAGCTGAACTGCAAGAGTTAAATGCCAAGAATGAATCGTGCCCACTGCCGCCAAGTCAACCATCAAGATTTAAATGCCAAGATACGATCGCGCACTCTGCCGATCTGAGCTGCAAGGGTAAAATGCCAAGAAAACCATCGCACATGCGATTTAACCAAAAGGCCCAAAACTCGAGTATTTCTGAAAACGGAGTCGGGGGCCTAACCCGACCTCTGCCTTACCTCCCTGTTTGAAGATCACCAAATCACCAAGGAAATTAGGACAGGGCCTGGAAATCCTAGGTAGGCCTTCGGAACAGGAGCTCAGGAAAATGCTGCTGCTCTGCACCAGGACCTCTGAATAGTGAGCATGTGGAGCTGAGCTGGGTCCCTTAAATAGACCCAGACCCCGCCCACGTGCCACACCCAGCCAGTCTTTAGGAAGGGATTCTAGAAAGGCTTAGAATAGGGACCACACCCTAACCACACCCTGTAATCCTGCAGCAAAGTCTTGAAAATAAGCAATGCATTGAAAACAGCATTAATAATGTTTCAATATGAATCTCTGCAATGCAAAAGGTTAACATACTGCATTAACACATAATGCATAAATTATTACATTACATACGGATTGGCTTTTTGCATTACGTCGTCCATAGAGCGTGCACTGATCCTGATGTTGACAGATTTAAAACTTTAGATAATATCAAAGATCTCTCAGTGCTTTTAGCCAAGTAAAAAGCTTTGTTGAGAGTAAGATTGTGGCAGCCGATTAATCACTCCTGGATCTTTTTGGAAGCACAATTAAAAACAAACTGGTCACGAATATATGAGTCCAGGTTTGGACCAAACATATGTGGCCACCAAAATTCCGAGTCAGCTACATACTCCTTCACCTCCTCCTTACCGAGTTGTTTCCGTTTGAGAAAATGATAGTTTTCTAGAAAGATAGTAGGCTTCCTCTGCAAATTGTTTCTGGATTCTTTCAATTGCTTCCACATATATGTTCCAATGATCATCTCCAGATTGTCTGCAAGGCTTGGAAATGGGTGGTAGATTATCAAATATTTGCTGGGCAGTTTGAGCAAGACTGCTAAATAGGAGTGTACATTTCTGCTCCAGGCTACAACTTCCTGCATCTATAGCAACTAGATGATTTTCAAACAGGAAAAACCAATGAGTCACATTATGTTCGGTTTGCCAGGCGGCACCAAGAAGGGAGGAGGTTGTGTAATCTGTTGTGCTGTAGTCATAATGTACCAGGAACAAGAAGCAGAGTGGAGCAAAAATGGTGACGCAGCCAGAAGAATACAAGTCACACTTATAACTATTAAAATCACAGTATCAAAAGAAATGTAAAAAAAAAGAATGTCACTTAAAAACTGACATGGACCAGCTTGTAGAAGCAGAAGCAGCAGTAAGAGAGGTGCAGCTTGAAGTTATAAATGGAGAACAATAAAATGAATATCTCTTTAGATTCAATGATTTTCGTACGCAGCACCGTAAATTCTGTTGTTTACTTCAACATGAGCCCAATCCAAAATGTTTGCTGCGCGTGACGTCGCACGCAGTGGCTTTGTACTATACAGAGACACCATAGAGAGCTTGAGGGCTGATGGCTGTCACTCAGCAACAGTTTGTAGTGGCCAAGAGTGCCTTAAGGGACATTGCTAAGCAGCTACACCAGTCCTGGAGGGTGCTTGGGGCCACATATAAACAAGCGTTGCAGCAGGGATTGCCTCAGGGGTTGCTAGGTGTAGATGTGTGGCGCAGCGCGACTTTCAAGAACCACGCATAGACCCTTTTGCGTTACTGCCACACTCGGAACTGCGTCACCGCAGTTCCTTCTTTATTTATAGGCTCGTACTGCGTGCCCCTCCCGGACACGCCGAGCACGTTAGTTTAGGTACGAAGAGCCCGCATGGCTCTCCGCTCAATCTTTACATCCCCCCCATGTTTTACTCCACATGGACAGGGGTTAACAAAATAAGCTTAAGCAATCAATGAAAACATTATCACACGAACAGTTTCAAGAATGAAATTGAAAGAAATATCCCAAATAACAAATAACTGAAGGAAACACTCCAAACTTGTTTCTTGACCCCCTGAATCCTCGTGTCGCTCCCAGAGTCCGCTTTAGACGGATAGAGGTCGTTTCACACTGTCCACATCGTTCTTCCCACAGTGTGCTTGCACTCACAAACGACACCGACACTTATTTTTCCGAGGAATCTATTCAACAAACAAAGTCTTTCAGCTGACTACTCGGCACAGGATTCGGGCGTAGGTCATATCTCGCACTTCTAGTTCTACCACTTCCATGTTCAAGAACACAACTAGGCCGGGTTTGCTCGATCATTGTTGGCTCAGCAACACCCTTCCTTTCCTCAGCTAATAGTGGTGAACCAGAGGTGATGTCTTCTATTTCTCCTTCTTCACTGGTCGACTCTCTTAGACCAGCCTTTCTAAAATGTGATACATTCCGTGTCACTCTTTGTCTCCCTTTTGCAGCAGTTATCATGGATCCCTTAATGCCAATTATTTCCCATACATCGGGCTCAAACGGCGTTCTAAACTTTCCTCCTCGCCGACATCTCACTACCACTCGATCTCCTTCTTGAAACCCTCGATACTTAGCTCGCCGTTGGACACTCGCCCGCTGATTAGTAGCTTCTCGCCGGTTTTGAGTGGCTTTAACGTCTAATACAGGAGGTTTCCATTTGGGACCTGAGGGAATACAGTCACGTGGAGATGCTTTAAACATCAAAGAGGAGGGAGCACAACCAGTGGTGCTGTGAGGTGTTTGACGGTAGGCACTCAAAAATTGATATAGACATTGTTCACTGTTTTCTTTTTGTTCCACTCCAATCCAACTCCCAAAGTCCATGCTCACTTTAGCCCAGGGTTTCAGAGTGGCCGGTTCAGTTACCACTGGGCAACTCGGAGGTTCTATGGACGTAATGATACAGGAATGACATCTCCCCACCATTTCATCAACCTGAGTATCCATACCCGGGAACCAGACATAGGCACGTAATCTCGCTTTGGTTTTAGCAGCCCCTTGGTGCCCTTGATGAGCCAACTCGATCACTCTCGACCAGAGACATTGTGGAAGCACGATTCGCCTTCCCCTCAGAACCAACCCATCATTATCAGTAGACAGCTCATCACGCACCTTCCAGATACTCTGCATAGCCATTTTTTGATCCGGACAGGACATGTGGGTCTTCTCTAGAAAATATTTCCACTTTTTGTGACTTAACGCTTCTTTGACACAACTCAACGTCGCATCTTCCTGGGTAGCGTTCACAATGTCAGCTACGAGAAGAGCATTAGGGCATGCCGACTGCACAACCATGCTGACAAAAACTTCAGTATTTTCTTCATCTTGTTCTTGATGAGCATCAAACACCTTCGGAGACGGGTGTCGAGACAGGTAATCGGCAGGAATATTTGCTCCAGGCTGATATACCACCGTGAACCTATAAGGTTGAAGTAGAACAGTCCATCGTTCAATTCTCGGAGGTGCAAGACGTGGGCTACCCGCAAACAAAGGGACCAGAGGCTTGTGGTCAGTCACTACTTGAAACTCGTGCCCATACAAATACAGGTGGAAATGACGGCACGCCCATCGGATAGCTAAAGCTTCACGCTCGATCTGCGCATACCGGGTTTCAACCGCCGACAATGCCCGACTGGCGTATGCAACAGGGATCCACTCTTGATGCCTCTGTTCTTGTAAGAGGACGGCTCCCAGCCCGACTGGGCTCGCATCCACCACCACTTGAGTTTTCCTACCAGGGTTGAAATAAGCCATAGTCGCTTTATGGAGCAACGCATTTTTAATATCCATAAACGCCTGTTGTGCGTCCGGAGTCCAGTCCCAACGGTGTTGCCCTTTGGTGAGTCTTCGAAGAGGTTCAGACATGGTGGCAAGCTGTGGTATAAACCTTCCACAATATGTGGCCATCCCTAGAAAACCACGAACTTCCGTTGGATTTTGCGGAACAGGGGCTTGACGGATTGCTTCAGCCTTCCGTGGGTCCACTTGCAGACCATCTTTTGAAAACACATATCCGAAAAACTCTACCGAGTTCTGATAGAAGGCACACTTTTTCTTGTGAAGTGTTAGCCCTGCTTCAGTCAACCTTTTCAACGTTGCCCTTAGATGACGATGATGCTCTTCTCTAGTCTTAGAGTATATCAAGATATCATCACTTAAGTTGATTACGCCCGGTAACCCGGACAACGTTTCTCGGATCGCGTTCTGAAATACTTCGGCAGCTGACGACACTCCAAAACTTAGGGGGTTATTCTAACTTTGGAGGAGTGTTAATCCGTCCCAAAAGTGACGGTAAAGTGACGGATATACCACCAGCCGTATTACGAGTTCCATAGGATATAATGGACTCGTAATACGGCTGGTGGTAAATCTGTCACTTTTCCGTCACTTTTGGGACGGATTAACACCTCCTCCAAAGTTAGAATAACCCCCTTAGTCTCTTATACCTTCTTAGCCCCACATGTGTCGAGAATGTAGTAATGTTCCTGCTTTCAGGGTCCAGCTCTAACTGATGATACCCCGCATTGAGATCCAATTTTGAAAACCACTAGGCCCCATTCAGATCCGCAATGATGTCATCCATAGTGGGGGTTATATGCCTCTCTCTCCGGATAGCCTTATTCGGCAGGCGCATGTCCACACAGAGACGAATCGCTCCCGGCTGTTTAGGTTTCGGTGCGATCACCAACGGTGACACCCACGGCGTAGGCCCATCTACTTTTTCAATGACTCCTTGTTCTTCCAACAACTGCAACTCCTTTTCAACAACCGGCCGTAGATGAAATGGCACGCGACGATGTCGTAAAGCCACAGGAACCACGTTGTGGTCTATGTGCAACTTGATGCGTTTCCCTTTCAGGCGTCCTAGTCCCTCGAATAGCTGCGGGAAGTCATGGAGAAGGCGTTCTACTTGAGTGTCATATATTTGACGCGCAAAGAACACTAGCTCTAACTCTTCAGCCGTATGACATCCTAACAAAGTGCCGCGATCCTGGCCACGACATAGAATTTGGCCTCCGTTGATCTGTTTCCACTGCTTACAGCCACCTCCACAGTTCCTTTGAGGGGAAGGGGATCTCTCCCTCCATAATTATATATTTTGGTAGCTGTCAAGGCAAGTGGCGGGGCAGGTACTAATTTTTTGAAAAGGGTTTCATCCATGACAATGACAGACGCTCCTGTGTCAATGAGTACAGAAACCAGCGTGCCATTAACGTGAACATCACTCATTGGAGGCGGTCTCTTTCTTCCTGGCTTTCCCCCGTAAAAGATATTACAAAAATGTCCTCTTCTTCATCTTCCTCAAAGACCGGACCACTCGCTGTCACATGATCCCTTATTTCCTCCGCACTCTTGGACACAGCTCTGACATTTGAGTCTCTTCCTTTCTGTTCTCCTGGCTTGGTCCTCCTGGACCTGCACACTTTAGCAAAATGGTTTGGCTTACCACAGCGGTTACATGATTGCCCTTTTGCCGGGCACCCTGCGTTTGGTCGATGCTCATAGCCACAGCTTCCACAGGCTCTATCACTGGCTTTAGCAGGGTTCAGCTTACGGGGTGTTGCTTGACGTGTTTGGACAGCACCCACTTGTTCCTCCTTGACTTGAACTACACGAGTCGATGACGCAGCGGCTAACGACTGACCTCTCACTGCCGCCATAGCATCTGCTCGCACTGCTGATAGTTCATGTGACCTTGCCAGAATCAGAATATCATCAAGGGACATGCCCTGTTGCCGAAGAATGAGCTTTCTTAAAGCATTAGACCTACATCCTTGAATAATCTGTGCTCGGATCTCTTCTTGTTGGTTGAGTCCTGTGCATGAGCTCACCAGTTTTCTCAACCTGGCGTAAAACATGTCCATAGACTCGACCTCGGTCTGTTGCGCTTGTCTCAGTTTAAAACGTTCGTAATCTGAATTAAGTTGAGGATCAAAATGCCTATTCAATGCGGTCACTGCTGTGTCAAAATCAGCTTTGTCCCCTGTATCAGGGAGAGAATCAAAAAGCTCCTGTAGCTCATCTCCACCCATCAGCAGCATTACAGACCTCCGCACGGCTCCATCTGTCTCTCGAGTGGCACAAAAATAGTTTTCTAGGCGATTTATCCACAAACGCCACCTTGGCGCAGCTGTGGCTGGGTCAATCAGTTGGCTAAACGGTGGTAATGAAGTAATTGAGGAGTGAATACTATTGTTTAGCTGTGCTGGGAGTTGGGGATTCCCTGGTGGTTGAGGAGGATTGGCATTATCAGCATTGTCTTGCTGTGGGGCACTCATTGTCACACTCTCTCACCCCAGTGCTCTATAATCGTTAATGATGTCCCTTTTTATTTTCCTTCTTTTCCCCTTTTTTTTCCCTTTAACTCTTGGTCAGAAAAAAAAATGTCTTCTTATTAATTTTTTTTTTTATTCTCTTTGGAGGGGCCCACCTGCCAGTCACACCCCATCTTTCTTTGTCCCGTTGTTGTGCTGTGTTTTTTTTTTCACTGCACGCCTTCCCCTTCTTTACCGAGGGCTTCCCTGCCTCGGGGGAAGACGCGCGTCAGTTTCTGGCTTCTCTGACACAGAGACGCTCATAAACAGAGCGCTCTGCAAGGAGAGCACGCGCGTGCACTTCAGCGCGTCAATTTCAGCTGCTCCAAAGGCATCAAGGACACGCCCGAAGGCAGGGCGCTTCACGGAGCGATCCGCTCCACATGTCAATCTTCCTCCGGGGGCGGGGCAGGGCTCACCGTCTTGGGCTTCCCCGATCGGGAAGCCGAGCTACACCACCTTCGCCGACGCACGGCCCCACACGAGGCGATCGGGCTCCACCCGTGGCCTTCGCCTCCTCCCAGCGGTCGACACCACACCGCGTGGTCTTCCTTTTTTTTTCAATGGCCGACACTACACCACGCTTCGGGTACGTCTTTCAACTCTACCATCATATTATGTTTGTTTACACATAAGGCGATGCTTCAGATCCCGCTCGTTGCCATTGTAGATGTGTGGCGCAGCACGACTTTCAAGAACCACGCATAGACCCTTTTGCGTTACTGCCACACTCGGAACTGCGTCACCGCAGTTCCTTCTTTATTTATAGGCTCGTACTGCGTGCCCCTCCCGGACACGCCGAGCACGTTAGTTTAGGTACGGAGAGCCCGCATGGCTCTCCGCTCAATCTTTACACTAGGCAACCATAATAGTGCCAAACTGGAGTCCGGGCCTATCTATCATCTCCAAAAGAGGTGGGGCCCAACGCTGGAAACACAGGCCTCCCGCAGGTGCTTGCACCACAAGCGATATCGCAGCCAAGTGAGGAAGAATGCTCACAATAAAGGACATCCTCAGGCATCCTCTTTGAAAGTCACTGCCATATGTAGCTAAAATGACAAGGGGTGACAGATTGTCGGTGGACGAGGCTCCAATCATTACCAAATGAAGAAAGTTGAAACAAAGCCAAATACAAGTTGAAGAAATGTGCTATTCATGCATAAGGCTTGCCCACGACCCGCAGCGACCAGCTGGCTCTGATTCCTCCAGCAATTGACCAGAGCCAGCTGGAATCCTTGCCTGCCGTTCCATTTGCCAGCACAGGACATCTTGAATGTAAACACAACATGAGGAAGAGCATACACAATAAAGGATGACAATACAGCAACAAGTCCAACCAATCATGCCCAGTTCCTTATTATCTCCAACACCCCACTCCTTCCATCATGCGTTTTCCATTCTATGTCAGGAATGAGGCTTCGGATTATGCTTCTCTCTCTTTACTGCAATAAAAGACAGCAGCCAATCAAAATTTTAATAACTCAAAAAACTACATTTCCCATGAAACCATGTAGTCCAATGTCCAAAAATCAAAGGGATGATCCCTGTATATCAGTCTCTGCAAACATAGGCCCTCATTACGAACATGGCGGGTTGGCCCGCCATGCCGGCATTAGTGGCTGAAACCGCCAGCCGGCATGGCGGCGGCAGCCCTCACTTACCGCCTGGCTTCCGGCATCAGGCAGCCTGCCGGTGAGTGGAAACACTATTCGCCTGGGTAGCTGCGCTACCCTGCGGATAATGTTCCCATTTCCACCAGCCTTTAAGGCTGGTGGAGGGGGGGCCCCTGCACTGCCCATGCACCAGGCATGGGCAGTGCAGGGGCCCTGGTGCAGTGCCCCGTCGCGCAGGTCAGTGCCCGATTTTCGGGCAGTGATCTGTGCAACTGATGCAACTGCACCTGCCGCACAGAGGCATTGATGGCGGCTCCATGTGGAGCCGCCGTCAATGTCCCGGCCGGCCCACAGAAATGTTCAATATTTGGCCGGCGGGGTTCTACGGTCGCTGACGCGCAGTGTTTTGACCGCCAGCATGAACACCATAGTCCTCCCTCTTTCTTTGCTGCTGCAGCCCACAGGTAAGTCATTTTTCCTTTTCTGTAATTATTGCGACATTTTGTTGTAATAGACTAAAGATCTACTTTAATTCAAAGCTGGGGGCGGGCTCTGCACGTGTCACTGTGCTTCGATTTTCGGATTATCCGCGTTCTTTTTCGCTTCTTCGTGATCGTTCTCACACGGCTATTGGAAATTGACCCCCTTTTGTAATCGGGGTGTTTATTTCAAATGCTCACAGAAGGCGGGCGCGACCCACATCTGAGCTTAGGAGTCACACAGACCCCTAGACCGCAATTGCGTGAAGAGGACTAGTCCTTTTTTTATGTTAGCAACGTGTAGGCACTCTCCTCGGTCTCCCGATTCCAATTGGAGCGAGGTGAATGCAGCGCTCGCGTTCAGAGACAGGGCTATTTTTAGCTCGTTCTGATCAGTCTATTGATTTCTTGAGCCCTAGAATGCCCGAAGGGGCACTTAAACGAACAAAGGCTTTGCCTTCGGGAATTAGCAGGAACTCCCTCCACATCTAACGACTTGCTGTGATATTTATCAAACTTTGCACGATATCTCACTGCTGGGGCCTTCCCCCCATGTGAACTCCTTCATGCATCCCCAATTAATCATGGCGTACTACGCTGCGGAGGCTGAATACTATCAGGATCAGCCTGAAGCAAATGATGAATATCATATGGAGGAAAGACTGGTGGAGGCACTGGGGTATCATGTCCAGGACTCCGTTAATCAGGCTCTTATTAATGCATTAAAACCCTTTTCTCAACCCCTTATGCGTTTTGGTCAGCGTGAATGGAGAGGCCGCTCTCTAATTGATTCTGGTTCACAACAAGATCAGTCTTCAGAACTGGGCTTTGCCCGAGGACCCTCAAAGAGACCCACGTCTTCTGCAGATATTTTGGCGCACATGGCTGCCTCCATGATGCAAGATCATGGGTATGGATCTTTTTCTAATTTGGAGATACCTGAGACAGGTTTGGATTCGTCCACCCTGACTGAAGGTCTCCCTTCCTCTGCTTTGCATTCCTCTGGTTCGGATCTTGATCAAGAGGAACCTAAACCAACTGGAAAACACAAACGCAAATCTCATAATACTCAAGAACGTAGTTCTTCCTCCTGCACTCTTTCCTTTGATTCTGAGAGCATAATCCATCCCAGTTCTTCGGAATGGATTCCTTGTGCAGAGGTAGCACTTTATGTGCAAGATCACATCAGGAAAGGTTTCGACCGGGATGTGCGAAACACCTTACGCTCAAAGTGCCCCGACCTTCTTTAATGGGTAAAGTGGCTGATACGCCTGATTTAGACACCAATATGGCGACGTTTATGAAGAGATTTTCTTCAAAGGGCTTTACCGGGCATGGAAAGGCTGCCAAGATAAATTATTGGATATCTTGGGTCCAATCACGAAGATCTTAGAATTGACTGTGCAAGCCAAAGAATCTGATTCCCCCTTGTACCCTCAGATGGTTCTAGAATGGGCTCAATGAGGCATATGTTTGTTGGGCAATGCAAACTATGCTATTTCAACAGAATGCAGATGTTCCTTTTTGATGTGGATTGACCCTAAGTTGGCAGAACAGGCTGCCAATGACCCTGGTTTGCTAGCGAATTGTTTATTTTTCGGTGATAAATTTGTCAAGGATTTGAGCAACTACGTTTCCACTTTCTCCGCCCTAGACTATGCTCAATACTCTATGAGGAAGATGTTTAACAGAGGCCTTATTCTCAGGGCCAGACGCTACAGGGGTCAAGCGTCAGGCCGCGGATATAACCAAGCCCCTGGAGGCTTCAGTCAACAAGGCCAAGGCTATTACTCCAGATCGGGGTTCTATCCAACGAGAGCCCGTAGAGGTAGAGGTTGCGGTTTCCGCAACAACAGAGGTGGCTTCAACTCGTCCGAAGGAACTTCCACTGGTAAGGATCATTCAGTTTTCAGAAGTCTTTCTAGGGGGAGGTTGAAAGATCACTTTATGGCCTGGGAACGTATCTCTCAAGACCTATGGGTTCTCCAGACAGTGCAGGGATACAGAATAGAATTTTACACCCCTCCTCTTCAGAGGTCTCTTCCACAGCCCATCCTTTCTTCCCAAGCAGAAAGCTCTTTCATGGACGAAGAAATAGCGATTCTTCTTCAGAAACGTGCAAGTTTCCGTTCGAATCGACATCCTACAGGCTTTGACAGTTCTATTTTTCTGGTTCAGAAAAAAGGAAGCGGATCTCGCCTGGTTCTCAATCTCAGATATTTCAATTCATGAGTTGTGTACCGACATTTCAAGATGGAAGGCATCCATCTTTTGAGAGATCTTCTTCAAGAAGGAGACTTCTTAGTGCGTTTAGATCTCAAGGACGCGTACCTTACAGTCACTATATTCAAACCGCACCGCCGTTATCTTCAATTCTGCTGGCGAGTGCATTGGTACGAATTTGCCGTCCTTCCTTTCGGTCTTTTGTCCGCCCCTTGGTGATTTACCAAACTCTTAAGACCGGTAGTTTAACTTCTCAGAGAAAGAGGAGTCCGTCTTATTATTTATCTGGATGATATTCTGATTATGGCACAATTGGAAGAGTCAGTCCTTCTTCATCTTTCTTGGACAATTCAAATTCTTCAGGACCTGGGTTTCCTTATCAATTCAGATAAGTCAGTGGTGACTCCTTCCAGGGTCATAGAATCCTTAGGCTTTTAGGTAGATTCCGTCAAGGCCCGATTGTTGTTGCCTCTGACAAAGAGGAGTTCTATCAAGAAAGAATTGAGGGGAGTCCTTGCCTCTCAGACTATATCATTGAAGACCCTTGAACGTTTAGTGGGTCTTTTAACCTCATCCATCCAAGCAATATTTCCAGGACCTCTTCATTATCGAGCCTTACAACGACTGAAGATTTTGCATCTTCGCAATTGGTTATCTTAGTTGGAACAGATTGTTCTTGTTAGACTTTTCATCCTTGGCGTGGTCTCCCTTAACTTTTTGCCTCTGTTCCCCAGGTTGTTGATGTGTGCTGGACTCTGATTTTGCTGTTTTTGTTACTCTGGGCACTTTACCACTGCTAACCAGTGCTAAAGTGCAAGTGCTCCTGTTTAAATTATATGTAAGTGGTTCATCCATGATTGGCATATTTGAATTACTAGTAAGTCCCTAGTAATGTGCACTAGAGGTGCCAGGGCCTGTAAATCAAATACTACTAGTGGGCCTGCAGCACTGGTTGTGCCACCCACATAAGTAGTTCTGTAATCATGTCTCAGACCTGCCACTGCAGTGTCTGTATGTGTATTTTTACACTGTAAATTCGACTTGGCAAGTGTACCCACTTGCCAGGCCTAAACCTTCCCTTTTCTTACATGTAAGGCACCCCTAAGGTAGGCCCTAGGTAGCCCCAAGGGCAGGGTGCAGCGTATGGATAAGGTAGGACATATAGTAATGTGGTTTATATGTCCTGACAGTGAAATACTGCCAATTTCGTTTTCACTGTTGCAAGGTCTGTCTCTCTCTCATAGGATAATATGGGGGCTACCTTTAAATATGATTAAAGTGTAGATTCCCCTAGAGAGTAGATGGACATGTGGAGTTTGGGATCCCTGAACTCACAATTTAAAAATACATCTTTTAGTAAAGTTGATTTTAAGATTGTGAGTTTGGAAATGCCACTTTTAGAAAGTGAGCATTTTCTTGCTTAAACCATTCTGTGACTCTGCCTTGTTTGTGGATTCCCTGTCTGGGTCAGTTTGACAGTTGGGTTGTTTTTCACCTCACACCAGACAGTGACACAAAGGGAGCTGGGGTGTGATCTGCATTCCTGATTAGCCATCTCTGCTAGGAGGGAGGGGTGGAGTGGTCACTCTCATCTGAAAGGACTGTGCCTGCCTCTGACAATGCTGTCTCCAGCCCCCTGGTGTGTGTCTGAGGCCTTGCCTGGGCAAGGCAGGATGTCACAAGAAGGTGTGAGTCCCCTTTGAAGAAAGGTGACTTCAAAGACTAAAATGGGTATAAGAAGGGCACCCCAACTTACAAACTTTAGAAACACTTCTGGAATCAAGGGGAACCTCTGCCTGGAGAAGAGCTGATCGCTGAGGAACAAGTGCTGCCCTGCCTGTGACTGTGCTTTGTGGAGCTTTCCTGCAGTGCTGCTTCTGCCAGAGTAAGAGGGCAAAGACTGGACTTTGTGTGCCTTCCATCTTGCAGAAGAAATCTCCAAGGGCTTGATGTAGAGCTTGCCTCCTGTTATTGAAGTCTCAGGGATAGCAAAGACTTCTTCCTGCCAGCACCTGGAGTCTCTGGAGAGACCCCTACTCTGCTCTGTGGTGCCCTTCCAGTTCCTGGGACCCTGAAAGGAGAGGCTGGCAGCCTAAGGACAAAAATACACGCACCGAGCACCGTGCGGAGAAAAGATCGACGCGAAACCGATCGCGGCTGAGAAAACGACGCGACGCCGGTTCCGCAGCTGAGAAACGACGCCGCAGGAAACGCGACCGAAAAACCGACGCCCGGAGCAGGAGAAACGACGCGCAGCATCGCTGACGGAGGCTGAGAGATCGCACCCTGCGCCGCGGGACTTTCGGATCGTCGTGTGGCTGGCTTTTTCAACGCGCACCGCCGTGCCGAGTTGTTTTCGACGCACACAGCCGTGCAGGGTTACTTTCGACGCACACCGCCCGTGCGGGGTTATTTTTGACGCAAACCAGGTACATTTTCACGCTAGCAGCGCTAGTGTGTTGTTACAACTACCTAAAGACTCTCTTTATTTTAAACCTTTAAAAAAATCATAACTTGACTTGTGTATGTTGGATTTTTGTCGTTTTGGTCTTGTTTTGTCTAGATAAATATTTCCTATTTTTCTAAACTGGTGTTGTGTCATTTTGTAGTGTTTTCATTAAGTTACTGTGTGTGTTGGTACAAATACTTTACGCCCAGCACTCTGAGGTTAAGCCTACTGCTCTGCCAAGCTACCAAGGGGGTAAGCAGGGGTTAGCTGAGGGTGATTCTCTTTTATCCTAACTAGAGTGAGGGTCCTTGCTTGAACAGGGGGTAACCTGACTGTCAACCAAAGACCCCATTTCTAACATTGGTGACCAGCGGTCGGGATTTGGACTTGTATTTGTACTTGACATACAGTAATTAAGTGTACACTACTGTTTTGATCTCAGACCACTACGTGACCACATACTACTAGTCTTGTGATTTTTGTTTTTTACTTGGACTGTTTTTCTCTGCATTCAGTTTCTTTTTTTTTCGCTGATCCCGGGATTGACTTTGCTGAAACTTCATTTGAGAACTTGCTTTTCTGTTTTTGGAACTGTGCATATTTTTTTTAACCTCTCATCATGTCTCAGTCTGGAGATGCCCTAGCTGAAGCTGCTTTTGACTTGGAGAAATTGGAGAGCTACAAGGTGGCTCAGTTGAAGCAGTTTTGTAGTAATGTTGGCTGTCCCATTAAGAGCTCATCCAAGAAGGATGAGCTGCAAAAGGCGCTGAGGGCCTGGGTGACAGCCAAAGCAGCTGAGGGGCACACAGATGAGGAGCCAGAGGGGGAAGAGGAGTTGCAAGTCACTCACACTGATGTAGTGGGTGGGCCTGCTATGTCTCAGGGGAGAATCTCTAGGGCAAGTAGCAGTGTATCCTCCAAGGGTCTGACACCTGAAGAGTTACAGGACAGACAGGCAGAAAGGGAGTACCAATTGGAGCAGAGAAGGCTAGCCCTTGAGGAGAAGAAGATAACAATGGCTCATGAGCTTAGCTTGAAAGAGATAGATCATAGAAGCCAGTCCAGTAGGGATGGTGGCAGCAATTCTACAGTGCAGCCTGAGAGAAGGGTACACATCCCAAAAGACCTTGTGAGGGATTATAAGAGGGAGGATGATATCTACTTGTGGTTCAAGGGTTATGAGTCAGCTCTCCACATGAACCTGCTCCCTGAAGCTCATTGGGGGGCAGCCCTGTGGAAGCATTTTGAGGCAGAGGGGAGGGACACACTGACGGCCTTAGGGGATGCTCAGAGTCTCACCTACCCTGCCATGAAGGAGGCCTTACTTACCAGGTATGGTCTCACCCCTGAGCAGTACAAAGAGAAGTTTAGATCCTACAAGAGAAAGGAATCCCAAACATGGTTGGAATGTGTTGATTCTTGTTGCAGGTCACTGGATGGTTGGGTGAAGGGCAGTAAGGTAAACACGTATGAGGGGCTTTACAATTTAATTGCTTGGGAGCACTTGTACAGTTTATGTTTTCCAGAGCTGCGCCAGCACCTCATTGACAGCAAGCTGACTGACCCCAGGAAGCTTGCACAGGAAGCGGACCGCTGGGAGAGCACCAGGGTCCAAAAGAGGTATGGGGGAGACCACGCCAAGGGTGGGCAGGGTCCCTCTCAGAAGAAAGGGGGGGTTAAGGGCAAACAGGATGAGTTCTCTAAAGGGCCCCAAACTGATTCCCAGGGTAAGGATTCCCAACCCCCCAGTGAAAAGAAGACATGGTTCTCCAAAGGGAAACCAATGGCAGGTGGTCCCCTACGTAAGTGCTATTCATGTGACCAGGTGGGTCATGTGA
Source organism: Pleurodeles waltl (assembly GCF_031143425.1). Classification (NCBI taxonomy): domain Eukaryota; kingdom Metazoa; phylum Chordata; class Amphibia; order Caudata; family Salamandridae; genus Pleurodeles; species Pleurodeles waltl. Next base: position 607,820,427 of record NC_090443.1, on the reverse strand, counting down.
GGGGGGACCCCAAATGCCCCAAAAGTACACCGGCACCCACTGGTGCGCCGTCCCAGGGTTTGGCCAGTGTAGCGCTTGGGGAGGAGTTGGTTTCAGGTGGGTGGGAACCAGCAGAAATGACCCTTGTCTCACTAGGGGACAGTGAGATGGTCCAGAGAAACCTAGTGCCTGATAACACTAAGAAGTACAGGCAATGGGTGACCATCAATGGACAGAGGGTGGAGGCTCTGAGAGACACAGGAGCCAGTGTGACTACAGTGAGGAGTCACCTGGTGTCTGAAGAGCAGATCGATCCCCGGGTACTTCACCAAGTAGTTGCAGTAGACAACTCTGAGCGCCTCTGCAGAGTGGCGCAGGTTCCCTTTGAATGGGGGGGGGTCTCAGGTTCCTGGAAAGTAGCTGTGAGTCCAACCATGCCTGTTGATTGTTTGCTAGGCAACGACCTGGAAGATTCCCCTTGGAAGGAGGTGGAACACAGGTCTCACTTGGAGATGTTGGGTCTGCCTGGGTGGGTATGCGTATCCACCCGGTCTATGGCAGCCAATCAGGGTAGTCAAGAGCCCCTGGAGCCTGAAACAGTGGCCCAGGGGACCGCCAAGAAGAGGAAAGGCAGGAGGCGCGGGAAACCCGCCCCAGAAGTTCCCACGGTCCGGGAGGAGGCAGAGCCTGAGGGTGATGCCCCGGAACCTACAGGGGAACAGGTGGCTGAACTGGGGGAGGTCCCTGAGCTGTCGCAGTGGCAGCAGGAAGGGGGACCCACCAGGGAAGTATTCTGCACAGCGCAGAAGGAATGCCCTACTCTTGAGGGACTGCGGCAGCAGGCTGCAGCCCAGGCGGCTGGCGGGGCGCCAGGTACTCACCTGATTTATTGGGAGGATGGCCTCCTGTATAGTGAGCCTAAGGTTCCTGAGCCGGGGTCAGCTCGTATGCTGGTGGTACCCCAGGGCTTCAGGACCTTCCTACTGGGTTTGGCTCATGATGTGCCTTTGGCAGGACATCTAGGGCAGGACAAGACCTATAAGAGGCTTGTCTCCCACTTTTACTGGCCCTTGATGAACAAGCAGTCAGCTGCTTATTGTAGATCTTGTCAGACTTGTCAGGCAAGTGGCAAGAGTGGGGGGAAATGCAAAGCTCCCCTCCAACCTTTACCGGTAGTCAGTACTCCCTTTGAAAGGGTAGGAATTGACATTGTGGGGCCTCTGGATCCCAAGACAGCCATGGGCAACAGGTTCATCCTGGTCTTGGTGGACCATGCCACACGGTACCCAGAAGCTATTCCTCTAAGGACGGTCACCGCCCCCGTGGTGGGACGTGCCTTGATGGGGGTTTTTACCCGCATGGGGTTCCCCAAGGAGGTAGTATCTGATAGGGGTACAAACTTCATATCCACTTATATGAAGTCTCTGTGGAAGGTGTGTGGGGTAACCTACAAGTTCACCACCCCTTACCACCCCCAAAGTAATGGTCTGGTTGAGAGATTCAACCGCACCTTGAAAGGCATGATTCAGGGCCTGTCAGAGCCCTTGAGGCGTAAGTGGGACGTCCTCTTGCCATGCCTTCTGTTCGCTTACAGGGAGGAGCCTCAAAAGGGACTTGGCTTTAGCCCCTTTGAGCTCATCTATGGCCACCCTGTGAGGGGACCGCTCAGTCTGGTGAAGGAGGCTTTGGAGAAAGCTCCTAGTAAACCACCCCAGGATGTATTTAGCTACATGCTGGCACTAAGAAACCAGACTGCCCGCTTCAGGCGTCTCGCTCAGGAGAACCTGGAAGCAAGCCAGGAGGACATGAAACGGTGGTACGACCAGAATGCCACTCTGGTTGAGTTTCAGCCTGGACAAAAAGTGTGGGTCATGGCACCAGTAGAGCCTAGGGCTCTCCAAGATAAGTGGACTGGGCCTTTTGAGGTGGTGGAAAGAAAGAGCGAGGTCACCTATCTGGTAGACTTGCAATCCCCCAGGAACCCCTTGAGGGTCCTACATGTCAACCGCCTCAAACCACACTTTGAGCGAACTGAGCTATCCATGCTCCTAGCGACAGATGACGGGGTGGAGGAAGAGAGTGAGCCTCTTCCTGACCTCCTGTCTGCAGGAGAGAAAGATGGGTCTGTGGAGGGAGTGATCCTCTCCCCCTCCCTGACTGAGGAACAGCAGAGGGACTGTCGCCACGTGCTGGGACAGTTCGCCTCACTGTTTTCCCTGATCCCAGGAGTCACACACCTGTGCACACATGATGTGGACACTGGGGACAGTACACCTGTTAAACATAAGGTTTACAGGGTGACTGACAGGGTGAGGGCTTGCATTAAGGAGGAAGTCTCCAAAATGTTAGCCCTAAGGGTTATTGAGCACTCCAGCAGTCCTTGGGCCAGCCCAGTGGTCTTGGTCCCAAAGGCTACTGCTCCTGGTGCCACTCCAGAACTTAGGTTCTGTGTGGACTACCGGGGTCTCAATGCGGTCAGCAAGACTGACGCACACCCCATCCCCCGAGCTGATGAGCTCATTGATCGGTTAGGAGCTGCCCAGTACCTCAGTACGTTTGATTTAACATCTGGGTACTGGCAGATTGCCTTAACTGAAGGGGCAAAGGAGAGGTCAGCATTCTCTACCCCCGATGGGCACTTCCACTTCAATGTGATGCCCTTTGGGATGAAGAATGCCCCTGCCACCTTTCAGAGGTTGGTCAACCAGGTGTTGGCAGGACTGGATGAGTTCAGTGCCGCCTACCTGGATGACATTGCTGTGTTTAGTTCCACATGGGAGGAACACCTGCAACACCTCTGGAGAGTGTTAGAGGCCCTGCAGAAGGCAGGCCTCACTATTAAGGCGAGCAAGTGCCAAATAGGGCAGGGTTCTGTTGTGTACTTAGGACACCAGGTGGGGAGTGGCCAGGTGGCACCCCTACAGCCTAAGATTGACACGATTCTGGCTTGGGAGCCTCCCAAGACCCAGACTGAAGTGAGAGCCTTTTTAGGTCTCACAGGATACTATCGGAGGTTCGTTAAGGGATATGGTACCATTGTTACCCCCTTAACTGAGTTGACTTCTAAGAAGCAACCCAAGAAAGTGATCTGGACAGAGGCTTGCCAGAACGCTTTTGATGCCCTGAAGGCTGCCATGTGCACAGCACCGGTGCTGAAGGCACCTGACTACTCCACGGAGTTTGTTGTACAGACAGACGCCTCAGAGCATGGTATTGGAGCAGTACTCTCACAGCTGAATGAAGAGGGCCTAGATCAACCCGTAGCCTTCATTAGCAGAAGGTTACTACCCAGGGAACGTAGGTGGAGTGCCATAGAACGTGAAGCGTTTGCTGTGGTCTGGGCACTGAAGAAGCTAAGACCCTACTTGTTTGGGACTCACTTCCGAGTTCAGACCGACCACAGACCCCTCAGATGGTTAATGCAGATGAGGGGTGAGAACCCAAAACTGTTGAGGTGGTCCATTTCCCTACAGGGGATGGACTTTACGGTGGAACATCGACCCGGTACAGAGCACGCCAATGCTGATGGTCTGTCCAGGTTCTTCCGCCTTAGTGATGAGAACTCCCATGAGGTTGGGTAGTTGCTCCCCACTTTTAGCTGGGGGGGACACGTGTTAGACTTTTCATCCTTGGCGTGGTCTCCCTTAACTTTTTGCCTCTGTTCCCCAGGTTGTTGATGTGTGCTGGACTCTGATTTTGCTGTTTTTGTTACTCTGGGCACTTTACCACTGCTAACCAGTGCTAAAGTGCAAGTGCTCCTGTTTAAATTATATGTAAGTGGTTCATCCATGATTGGCATATTTGAATTACTAGTAAGTCCCTAGTAATGTGCACTAGAGGTTCCAGGGCCTGTAAATCAAATACTACTAGTGGGCCTGCAGCACTGGTTGTGCCACCCACATAAGTAGTTCTGTAATCATGTCTCAGACCTGCCACTGCAGTGTCTGTATGTGTATTTTTACACTGTAAATTCGACTTGGCAAGTGTACCCACTTGCCAGGCCTAAACCTTCCCTTTTCTTACATGTAAGGCACCCCTAAGGTAGGCCCTAGGTAGCCCCAAGGGCAGGGTGCAGTGTATGGATAAGGTAGGACATATAGTAATGTGGTTTATATGTCCTGACAGTGAAATACTGCCAATTTCGTTTTCACTGTTGCAAGGTCTGTCTCTCTCTCATAGGATAATATGGGGGCTACCTTTAAATATGATTAAAGTGTAGATTCCCCTAGAGAGTAGATGGACATGTGGAGTTTGGGATCCCTGAACTCACAATTTAAAAATACATCTTTTAGTAAAGTTGATTTTAAGATTGTGAGTTTGGAAATGCCACTTTTAGAAAGTGAGCATTTTCTTGCTTAAACCATTCTGTGACTCTGCCTTGTTTGTGGATTCCCTGTCTGGGTCAGTTTGACAGTTGGGTTGTTTTTCACCTCACACCAGACAGTGACACAAAGGGAGCTGGGGTGTGATCTGCATTCCTGATTAGCCATCTCTGCTAGGAGGGAGGGGTGGAGTGGTCACTCTCATCTGAAAGGACTGTGCCTGCCTCTGACAATGCTGTCTCCAGCCCCCTGGTGTGTGTCTGAGGCCTTGCCTGGGCAAGGCAGGATGTCACAAGAAGGTGTGAGTCCCCTTTGAAGAAAGGTGACTTCAAAGACTAAAATGGGTATAAGAAGGGCACCCAAACTTACAAACTTTAGAAACACTTCTGGAATCAAGGGGAACCTCTGCCTGGAGAAGAGCTGATCGCTGAGGAACAAGTGCTGCCCTGCCTGTGACTGTGCTTTGTGGAGCTTTCCTGCAGTGCTGCTTCTGCCAGAGTAAGAGGGCAAAGACTGGACTTTGTGTGCCTTCCATCTTGCAGAAGAAATCTCCAAGGGCTTGATGTAGAGCTTGCCTCCTGTTATTGAAGTCTCAGGGATAGCAAAGACTTCTTCCTGCCAGCACCTGGAGTCTCTGGAGAGACCCCTACTCTGCTCTGTGGTGCCCTTCCAGTTCCTGGGACCCTGAAAGGAGAGGCTGGCAGCCTAAGGACAAAAATACACGCACCGAGCACCGTGCGGAGAAAAGATCGACGCGAAACCGATCGCGGCTGAGAAAACGACGCGACGCCGGTTCCGCAGCTGAGAAACGACGCCGCAGGAAACGCGACCGAAAAACCGACGCCCGGAGCAGGAGAAACGACGCGCAGCATCGCTGACGGAGGCTGAGAGATCGCACCCTGCGCCGTGGGACTTTCGGATCGTCGTGTGGCTGGCTTTTTCAACGCGCACCGCCGTGCCGAGTTGTTTTCGACACACACAGCCGTGCAGGGTTACTTTCGACGCACACCGCCCGTGCGGGGTTATTTTTGACGCAAACCAGGTACATTTTCACGCTAGCAGCGCTAGTGTGTTGTTACAACTACCTAAAGACTCTCTTTATTTTAAACCTTTAAAAAAATCATAACTTGACTTGTGTATGTTGGATTTTTGTCGTTTTGGTCTTGTTTTGTCTAGATAAATATTTCCTATTTTTCTAAACTGGTGTTGTGTCATTTTGTAGTGTTTTCATTAAGTTACTGTGTGTGTTGGTACAAATACTTTACGCCCAGCACTCTGAGGTTAAGCCTACTGCTCTGCCAAGCTACCAAGGGGGTAAGCAGGGGTTAGCTGAGGGTGATTCTCTTTTATCCTAACTAGAGTGAGGGTCCTTGCTTGAACAGGGGGTAACCTGACTGTCAACCAAAGACCCCATTTCTAACAGTTCTGTCGGACAAAGCCAGAGCTGAGATCGATTGGTGGTTAGCTCACATGGATGCATAGAATGGCAGGTCCATCTTTGCATCAAGCCCCAAACTGATTATAGAGTCAGATGCCAGCCGTTGGGGTTGGGGGCTCATTGTGGCCCGATCCAGACAGGTGAACGATGGTCTCAGGAGGAGTTGAATCTTCATATCAACTGTCTGGAGCTATTGGCGGGAGCATTTGCGATTCGCTCCCTATCTCCTCGTCAAGCGAAATGTTGCATTCTTCTTCGGATGGACGACATTTCAGCTGTGCAGTATATCAATCATACAGGAGGAACCAGGTCCCGTGTTTTTGTGGAAATCGCGAAAGAGTTTTGGCAGTTTTGCCTACAAAATTACATTTCAGTGACTACGGAATATATTCCAGGTCGAGCCAATCTGATTGCAGACTGGAACTCCCGCATTCTCAGGGATGGCAGCGAGACTCAATGCTCAATTGACTTGATTTTTCAGTTTGAGGCCGGATCCTCAGGTGTTGGAGACGGACGCCTTTCTGCAGTCTTGGGAAATGGGGATTCTTTATGCGTTTCCGCCATTTGTCATGATTCAGAGAGTACTCTCTCAGGTGAGGAGACAGAAAGCAGAATTAATTTTAGTGACTCCCATTTGGAAAGCACAACTATGGTTTCAGTGGCAATGGCAATGTCGTGTGCTCATCCAATTGCAACCCCGCTGGATCCTCAACTGCTATTGGACCCAGTGGGGTCTCCACATCCTCTAATATGGATGGGGCAGTTGTCCCTCATGGCGTGGAGAATTTCCGGAGACACTGGCAAGTGTCTGGAGTTTCAGACAACGCAATGTTTTTCTTGTCCCAATCTTGGGCTCCTTCCACTCACAAAATATATCAGTCTTCCTGGAATAGATGGGTGTGTTGGTGTAGTGAACAAAGTGTTGATCCCTTGGGGTCCTCCCTTGCTATGATTGTCAATTTTCTTTCCGGCTTAGCCGCTGAGGGTTTAGCCTATAGAACCATAAACAATTTTAGATCGGCAATCTCAGCGGGCTACCTCCACATAGAAGGGAAACCTGTAGAGGAACACCCATTAGTTTGTAAACTCCTTCGTGGAGTCCGAATGGTAAAGCCACCTCAGCCTAGGTATTCTTCCCTTTGAGATGTGGATATAGTCTTAAAATGTTTGAAGTCTTGGCCGTGCAATGAAGACCTTTCTCACAAGCATCTTTCAACAAAGTTGACTATATTATTGTGTCTTTTGTCCTGTCGGAGGGTATCAGATGTACAAGCACTGGATATAGCAGGTAGAGTTTTTACTCCTTCAGGAATTTCCTTTACTATTTCCAATCGTACAAAGACAGCTTCCAGATGTTTTTCTTATCTAGCTTTTCCTCACCATCAAAAATTGTGTATTGTGAAACTTTTAAAAGCTTATGAAGAATGTACTTGTGAAGTCCGTAGAGATTTTCAAGGCCAATTGTTGATTTCTCTTCAAAAGCCTTTTGGCCCTGTCTCTGTTGCTACGTTGGCACGATGGGTGCGATGGATTTTAGAGGAAGCTGGCATTGATGTTTATATGTTTGGAGCACATTCAGTTAGAGGGGTTATGGCCTCTAAGGCGTTCTCTGTTAGGTCTCGTTTAGAGGACATTATGAGAGTGGCTGATTGGTCCTCAGATTCCACATTTACATTTTTTTATCATAAACCGATTGTAGATGTAGTTACAACAGTTTTGGATCAGCTTTGAACTAGCATAATACGAAGCCTCCGGTCCTGACATAGAATAAAAAATGTTATAGCTTACGCGTCAAGAATTTTCAATTCTTTTAAGGACACGGAACCGAGGATTATCCCACCCAGAGAGAAAATACTGTAATGTATTAATTTTCTACTTGAATTTATGTCATGCATTATGATTAAATGATTGCGTACCCACCCATTATATTGATTATGCTTTTTACGTCAAGAGAAGGCTAAAATTGCCATATTTCTTTATTTCTAGGTACGGAAAACAAAGGTGCCTGATTGGTGTCTTGGAGATGAACGTCAAGTTGAGGTTCGTTATTCATCAAGAGGAAAGCTGAGGACATCCCCAGAGTTTCGGTTCGTTGAAGGAGATTCCAGTTCCAAGGAGACAACTACTTATTTGGTTTTATTGCAAAGAAAGAGGAAGGACTTTGTTTGCAGAGACTGATATACAGGGGTCATCCCTATGATTGGTGGACATTGGACTACATGGTTTAATGGGAAATTTTGTTTTTTGAGTTATTGAAGTTTTGATTGGCTGGTCTTTTATTGCAGTAAAGAGAGAGAAGCATAATCCTCACCTCTGTGTCCTTAATAGATTTACAAATTCTTGACGCGTAAGCTAGAAAAGTTTTTATTCTCTTGCTTATATTCTTAGCTTTTTTGATGCATAATCTGGCTCCCTCATCGTCAGCCGGGCCACTGTAAACCTATTTTTCCCTTCCGACCTGCATTCATGAACCATTGTAAACTTGGCTGGTATCCCCTCTACTTCCCTAACCTCGTCTGACAAGATTCTCGGGCGTCTTATTTGGGCATCATGAGCTGTTTTAGCTCCTCTATTGCTTTTCATCTTTTTCTCTTCATCTTGCATCAACACCCATCCACCTGATCCCTTCTTCATATACATGTTTGTTTCTTTCAGCATTTGGTGTTCCTCGCCCTCCTCTAATAATTCTTTCCCATTTCCACTTAGCTTAGCCATTGTGTGCATTCGTGTCCTGTTCTGATTCCTTTTTTTTCACCTTCTAGCAACTTATCCCAAGTCTGTTACCATTTGCTTTCATCCTTCATTTTCTTTCTCAATTCAGGTTGATTTCCTTTCACTCTTTCTTGTTTTTCCCCTTGTTTTTCATACTGTCCCCATCCCTCTAATACTTTGCTGCATTTGTGTATTCGGAGGCGATGGAACTACATTTTCCAGTGTGCCCAGCAGTGCAATGTCAATGTCCTCTCGGGCCACCTGGCACTTCCAATCTTTTGCCCCTTGGTGGTCTGTTCCTGCCACAGCACTTACAGGCCTACTAGGTGGTGCTGCAGTACTCTTCTGTGACACACCTCCACCAACTGTGTTGTGCTTTCCCCCACTCCTCTTTGGCTGTACTTGGAACATCAAAATTGTCAGACACGCCATCCTCCCAGTCAATGCTGGTGTCTCGCCTCCTACCTCCAGCTATTCCCCAACCAACCATACCGTTCGCTGCCCCAGGTAAGAACATACCATGTTTGGGGCCACTACAGGTGGTGGGTCTTTTCTGTTTTTATTTTTTTATACCTACTTCCATCAATATCCTTATTTAATCCCCGTGGGGGTGAGGATGCAGTTGCCACTGCTTCTCCCCCTCCAGTGCTTGACTATGTATTCTCCCATCACGACTCATGTTTGTCCCAAAACTCCAGGCTTTAAAAAGCCTCTCCTACTGTTGTGCATTTTCTCCCCTGGCCTGTATCCAAGCTTGATTGCCTAGAACGACTTTCTCATCCCTATATTTGCCCTGTCTGCCTATAGGATGCCCTAAAATACCATGTCACCTAAACATTGCCCTCCCTGCCCCTAGCTGATCCACATGCCCCTTGTCCCTGTGCATCCCCATCCACAAGCAACCTATCAAATACTTGGCTCAGAATTTCTCATCTGAATATTGACTCTGAAATCTATAATCTGATGACCCCAGAGAGAAGCTAATTGAAGGGGTCTACTCAGTGCAGCAGCTTTAGGATCTGATGGGCAATGCCGGCCTGCAGGTTAACTTGTCAATGAGATGGGGACTGTACTGCAGCTTACCAGAATTTGGAAACAGCTGCTTCTGCCTGGCACTTCATTTTATTGAGGTAATGCAAATAAATGAATACATTTGCCTAAGAGTAACCACTGATGAGTGACACTTGGTAGGACGTCCCCTAGTTGCAGATGCCTTACAGACTTGTTGGTATACCTAGAATGTTTAGTAATAGAATTGGTGGAAATTTAGAGAAAAAAAGTTGGGGCATTTTTTTCCTCATTTATTTGCACTGAAAAGGATGTTTTCCATGTAGGGAAAGAAGAAGGTTTGTTGGGGAGCAGCAGGATTTTGAGTTGCAGAGTTCATTTTGAAGATTTAGGGCCTGATTTAAGGTTTGACGGATAGGTTACTCCTTCACAAACATGATGCACATCCTCTCTGCCATATTATGATTCCCATATGATAGAATGGGATTGTGACACAGGGTATGGGCTATACGTCACATTTGTGATGGATTAACCCCATCCGCCAAACTCTAAATCAGGCCCCTAATTCCATAACCCTTCCTCCAAATCAGGCAATAAAAGATATGCCAGCCACATATTGAGCTTAACAAATTTGATTTCTATGTCATGCACTGTTTGAGCCTTTACCACTTCCTTTAGTTAGATTTGGTTGCTTGCATTGGCACCTTTTAAGAGACAAGTTTACAAAATGGATAACCTTTTCATGCTGATGGAATGAAATAGCCTTAATACCTGAAGCACCAATGTATAAAGACAGACAAGGATACTGCCCATTAACCACCTACTAGGAATAGGATTCAGAATGGTGATATTTATTAGTATTCTTGTGTAAGGAGACAACTATAGTAGGACAGTTGGTTAGTTCCACTGATGATAATCCTTCCTCCTTTGGTTTCACAGGGTCCTATGTTAGGATGGCAGCACCCCGTATTCTCAAGGAAAGAGAAATAGCTGTAAATATGAGAACTGGATATAGAACTATGCTTATCCGTCACCACACCCTTTGTGTGTTCTCGAGGGTAGGGTAAGGGCCATTCTGTGAGGCAAAGCGGAAGCCAACATGCAAATAATAAATATCAGGGGAGGGAAAGAAAAGAAACAAAACTACTGTCTTGGGGTGATGGTCTCTCTCTCCATGGGGACACTCTCTGTTCCTGTTCCAATTTTTCTTTCTTTGGGGGTGGGGGTTTACAGGGTTTCCGATATAGGCCCGGTTAACCTCACCAGGTGTTTTTAGGGAATACCCCCCTCTGCAGGGTCAGAAATACCATGCTTCCATCCATTCATTCATGCTGCACGTCCATTTCAAATGGGTCTTCTCCACTTTGCGTCTTGCTGCCTAGCTCCTCTCTCTTCCCGCTCTCCCCCTAGTCTTTTATCTGGGTTGCTGCAATGTCCTTTTATCCACCCTCTGTCTCTCGTGATTGGTCCAGATTCTCTGTAACCCTATCCTGTTGTGCGAGAATATGGTAGTCCTTTGTTAGTGTTTGTTGTTGTTTTGTGCATTCTGTTTTAAGCATTTCTCTCTCTTTATTGTAGGAGTGTTGATGGGATTGGGAGCCTGCGGAGTGTACCCGTGATTCCAAATGAGGTAATTAATGGGGTTCGAGCCTACTTTCTTACAGAGCAAAAAGCAGGACATTTAGAGCCCTTGTCAGGCATTGAGATAGCCAACTCAAATGACAGACAAACCTGCAAAAAATAGTCAGATTGCCACACCACTTGTGTTATATTATCATGTGGATACGCTGGCTACCCTTAAGTGGTGAGCTGAAGCGCTTATCCACACAGTAGCATGCTACACTGTGTGGGTGTGTTGTTGGATATGTGTTGTCTTTTTTTCTTTGAGCTTATGTGAGAGGTATTTCCATGTCATGCACGATTATGTTATGAGCTGTAGCACTTGGCTCCAGGCCATGCGCAGTGCACCACTTCACTGATGTTAGAAGAAAAACAAGCTGTTTACCAAGATGAACGCATGGCTATTGGTGTGAATTATGGTAGGTATTGTGTACCCTACCCAACCTTTAACTGTTTTTTTTCAGAGACTTTCTGTTTTTTTAAATTATGTTCTGCGTTTACCTGCCATGTATCTGTTCCTGCAAAAACAACAAGGAGATGGGTGGAATGCTTGAATTAATCTCAGCCACTGGCAATTGCTTGGGCCACATCTCAATCCAAGAGGAAAACATGGCTGATGGCGTAAATTATGGTATGCATTGTGTACCCTAACTAACCTTTAACTGATTTTTTTAGAGACTTTCTGATTATTTTAAATTATGTTCTGCATTTACCTACCATGTATCGGTTCCTGCAAAAACAACAAGGTGATGGGTGGAATGCTTGAATTAATCTCAGCCACTGGCAATCTCTCAGGCTGCATCCCATTGCATCGTTAGGTCTAAACTGTGGTGGCATAGTGTGCCAAATAACAATGGGTTGGGATGCGACCCGAGAGATTACTAGCGGCTGAGATTAATTCAAGCATTAGTTCAATCACTGTTTTGTATACTTAATGTATCTGTTCCTGGCAGCGGGGTTGGGCATAGGGTCTGGTATTGGACAGACAACCTCCAAGGTTTGAATGCAGGGCTTGGCCCGCCACTGCGGCCAACTCTTGCAGATTGTCAGTATTTGCTGTGCATGGCCCTATCCTTATTCTGGAGGGATGCACACAGGACCTGGCCATTGCCTAACCCCCTTTGCTCACAGCTTTCGACCGAACCCCTAAATCCTGCAACGGCAGCTATACATTTTTTTTTCTATGCTAGCCAATAAGAAGTTTTGAGTATCCAGACCCAGTTTTGGATTTGCAGACCCAAAATAGATGAAGGGAAGAAAATAGCTCCATCATCCAATATGATAGAGTTATTTTTTATATTTAGTCCACTTATGGTCCAGAAATCTCTTGAAATTAGATCTCTTTCAAGCCCACATAAAAAGAATAGTTTTTTAGATTACTGAACCTATTTACACCAAACCAAGTAAAGGTATGCTCTTAAGTATAGTTCTACTTTGATTCAGTTTGGTGCAATTCCATTCAGCTATTTTTCTATAGTTGAGAGCAAAGAATCTTTTCAGAGTTAAAATGGGAAAGCCGCTTTTTTCACCCCTTCCCAGTCTTCTAAGCAGTTGGGATTCTGCATCAACCAAAATAGGATCAACTTTTTTTCTGAAAATTTGTTGTGGATTTGATGTATGATGCTAACGTTATTACGAAAACAAAGTGACTTTTCAGTGGAAACTCTGACCTAACCATAACAACAGAGTCGCTATTGCCAACTCTGTTATATATACATGTATGTAGGATATGTAGGCAATATGTGATCACTTGAAATGTCAGGCATATGTTTGTATAATTACTATAACATTAACAATTTATATATCACACATTGCAAATATTATACACCTATCTCCCTGCAAGTTCATTCAACCTAATCTAACTTGACAGTGTTATTACTCGATACTTCCTAGATACACATAGATTTCTCAACACATACCTTAATGCCCTAAGCTATCTTGAATGTGTGTTCTAATTAAGAAGGCCAGAGCAGCTTTACTGGCACATTTTCCTTGTTCTCGATTTCTTTCAGGTAGTCTATAAAAAAGATAAAATAATGTAATGTACTGGAAGACCATAAGCTGATTGCCATTGACTGCTTCACGTGACTGGACTCCCTGCCATCCACAACCACTTCCTCTCAGTTGGAGAGCTCCCAGAGTAAATCTTTTGCAGCACTTGAGCTGAGGAGTAATTTGAGAGGTTGGGTGAGGACAATACAGGCATTCCAGTCACGTTTTTAGAAGTCGTAAGAGTGCTACTCCTTTTACAAATCATTCATACATCTTTTGCAAAGTTATCTACAACATACATTTTCTATACATCTGCATTAAAAATGATTTGGTTTTATCAGAAATTGCACATTGTAACAACCTTCTGGGTATCAGGAAGTTCATTTCATACCATTGGTGGACATAACCATAGGTGGGTATAAAACCTAGGTCCATGAGACGAACTCCGCCGTTTCTAGATACATGTTCTCACATTCAGAGCACCTGTGCTAGCATAGTTTTTAATATTACACAATGCTACCTGTACTGCCTGCTTGAGCTCATGATTGTTATACAGACAAACTCACCATTCAGACAAACGATTTGTGAGTGCCCAAATGGTTAAAATCTAATTTTGAGGCCAACCTTCAGGGCCGAGTGGATGTAATCCACAGAGGCTCCGCAACACGCAGTAAAATTAGGAGATCACAGGCACCCTAATGAGGCCATTACTTATCATTAATAGCATTACTCCTAGTCCTACTCCCTCTCCTTCCTTATTGACCAATGAGGCCCCTTTGCCTCACCTAGACCACTCCCCTCACTTTTTAAAAGGTCCCCCCGCCCGCCGACTTCTGTACAGAAACAAGCCAAAGGCAACTCAGTTATCCTGTACCGGGAGGGAGGCAGGGAACTGTAAGAAAGGCGAGGGAGTAGGACTAGGAGTAATGCCATTAACAGTAAGTAATGGACGCATAACCTCCCGTCCCTCCCTCGCCTTCCATATTGACCGATGAGACATAGCAAGAAAAACAGGAGAAAGACAACTGAGTTGCAATGCATAAAAAACACATTTAATTACAACCAGTCCAGACACAGAAAGACTGCTATTCCCTCATAGAAGGCAAAACCATGTGCCCCAAAACAGACTCCAAACACCCCAATTCAGCAATACGGTAGTGGCGAACAAAAGTTGATGGAGACGCCCAAGTAGAGGCCCTACAAATCTCCACCACTGAAGCGCCCTGCAACTCAGCCACAGTAGCAGCCATACTGAGAGTGGAACGACCCTGAATCCCAGAAGGAGCCACCTGAGACAGCACAGCGTTCACCTGATCCTAAAGGCCCCTCCACCTCCTCTTCGATACAGTTACCAACACTCGCAGAGTCAGAAATCGAGCCCCGATAAACACCAGGTCCTGGGAAGGCACCAAATCTGATTTTCCCCAATTGATTAAGAAACCGTGACCCTGGAGGACCCCCAGGACCCTTTCCACATGAAGCCTCATGAGGTCGGCGTCTGGAGCCTGTATCAACAGATCATCCAGGTATGGATGCATAAACAACCCTTTCCCATGCAGAAGCGCCACGAGACAAGCCAGTACTTTCGTGAACACCCTGGGAGAGGACTTCAGGCCAAAGGGAAGAACACAGAACTGAAAATGGTCCGGGCCTATTGCAAAGCGCAGGAAACTTTGAGAGTAAACTGTGACAGGCACGTGGAAGTAAGCATCCTGAAGATCCAGGGACCCAAAAAAATCCACTGGAGTAATCAGAGGAAGAATATCCTAAATGGTCAACATCCGGAAGTGCACAGTCTTGATCCAAGAATTCACCCATTTGAGGTTCAAGACAGGACGAAAACCCCCAGTTAGTTTTGGAACAAGGAACAGAACAGAATAAGCCCCATTTCCCCACTCCTCCACCGGCACCCTGCAAATGAACAGCAAATCTCGGACTCCCTCCACCAAAGCCCCACTTCTCCACAATGTTCAGGACGCACTGATCGGTGACATCCTTTTGCCATTCAGACAGGAAATGCCAAAGTCTTCCTCCCACCGGCCACTTTCCATAACCTTGGTTGTCAGGACCCTTCTTGGGAGCACCCTTTGCCAGGGAACTGACCTCTTAAGAGAAAACCTAGGCTGAAACCTACGCTTCCTGGAAGAAGAGGACCGAGGAACAAACTTGGGAGAGGACCCAGAATGCGACTTCCACCCCTGGCCTGATGCGGAACTTCCCTTATGAGGCAATGCATGCTTGCGGTCCTTAAAGGCTTTAGAAATCATGGCAGGCAATTCATCACCAAACAGCACCTGGCCCTTAAAAGGAAGTCTCAGGAGAGCCGCCTTCTCCCCAGGATCAGCCTTCCATTGCCACAACCATAGAGATCTGCGGGCTCCAATCACTGCCCCAGAAGCCATAGCCGAGGAGCGGATAATATCAGAAGAAATATCTGCTAATAAACATGCCTGTTCCATAACCAATAGTAATTCAGAACATTCCTACCCATCCTGCACAGCCACAGCAAGTCTGTCAAAGTCCTGAACCAAGGACTGTGCAGAATAAGCAGAAACAATACCAGCCCAAAGAGTCAAATTCTCTGCAGCAAAAGCCCTTTTCATACCAGAGTCGACCTTCCGGTCAGTGGCATCAGAAAGAGTACAGTCTTGAGGATTGACAGCAGTTTTACCAATCAAAGTAGCCAGCATGGAATTCAAACGCACAGAAGGAGGCAGAGCATCCTCCCCTTCCAGCAAATACAATTTCCGGAGAAAACGCGGAACCTGGGCTTTGTCAACCTCCTTCCGTTCCCAGAAAACCATGTCCTTTACTGACCCCTGGAAAGGCATAGCAAACCGCGAAGGGGTAATATATTGAGGAAATAGGGTAGAATCCTCCCCTGCAGGCTGGAAAGCAGGAAAACCCAGATTGTCCCGTACATGAGACAACATATCTCACATCTCTTCATGAGACACATATTTGCCCCCAGAAGAGGTGGAAGGACCATCCTCCTCCGATGAAAATGAGCCAGCAGCCTCCACGGAGTTAGGAGCAGCAGAGGAATGACTCGACCGGACAGCCCCAGACTGGAGAGCTCTTGAAACTGCCACCTCAAATCATATCTTGAACCTCCTCTCGAGACATAAGGGGAGCAGTCCCGGCAACATCACTCCTGACCACTCTAGCAGATTGTAATGGAACAGGAACCCCCCCTCCTCAGACGAGGAAGAGGAAGAAATAACATACTTTTGTTTATCACCCTTCTGTCCCGACATGTTGGAATACAAGAAATGCCCAAATCCACCCTGTGTGCTTAAAAAGGGCCACCAATCAGGAAAAAAACCTACAAAATATAAAAAACTCAGGCCTAAACGACCGCCTTACCGCACAGAAAGCGAGAAATCATGCTGCCGGGCACTCGTCCTGCTCCGCAATACTGTGACCCGGAAGCACAGCCCCAGCCACAACAGAGCCGGCCGACCACGTCAGACGACGCAGCAGCAACCCTGATGGAGGCAGCCACGCACACCTCTCATCGCCGTCGCCCAGCCAAGAAAATCGGCACCAGAGGCTCCGCGACCTGCACAGAGGGAAAAGATGACACCCCCCCCCACACCAAGGAGGAGAGAAAGGTTAGTCCAAAGGTGAGTAGACAAAAAGAAACAGGAGTGGCCAGTGGCGGGGGGACCTTTTAAAAAGAGAGGGGAGGGGTCTAGGTGAGGCAAAGGGCCTCATTGGTCAATAAGGAAGGCGAGAGAGGTACGTGAGGAAATATCTCTGACCTGGCCTTTTGGAAAGGATCCTGTATAGGGAGACGGAGGGTAAGAGGAGGGGGTGAACGGAAACGCTGAATTGAGCCCTTGGTGCCCTGTAGACGGCAGGAATCACTGCTAGTGGCCTGTGACTGATGCAGAATCATGGCAGCCACGTTGCCGACCAGAAATTATGAGTACAAAAGAGGCAAGATGGAGCACGGCAAGAAACTGGTGACTGTTTCACTGACAACAGTGAGATTTTGGCATACAGACGCAGCTGCATGGAGAGGATTGAAGCAAACAAACCGGGAAAGAAAAAGGCTGCCTGGCCTTAAAATGGTACCAATCGTGGGCTTGTCCGAGAGTCTCCTGGGGATAGAGGAGCTCAAGGGAGAAGGTCACGGCGAAAAACAGTGAACCGTACTAAATTTGGAGGACGATTGCTATGGTGTGGAGAACCGGGGACCTATGGGCAGCATTAGCCCAAGCTGACCACACGCCCTGCTAGAGACCCTGACCAGAAGGTGAGTGGGTAATAATCCCAGGCCTTGGCAAAGTGAAACGCTAAGTCTACCCTTAAGACCAGACAACTGCTACAAAGTCTGGGGGAGGTCCACATATAGCAGGCTGACTTGGAATGGGAGAGGCAGTGAGACTGTATCCGGCAGGCCCTTGAGTGGATTATCCCCTGCAGTAGACAATGAAGCTGGATCCCCACCTCTGCCTGATGTCCTGGTCAGAGATTTAGCGTGTCTTATCTAAGGATGTCAGGATTATGGCACCTTGAGATGCGAGATGTAGAGGATTCAGGAGGGAACAGGTGAAAAAGCTCTGCAACTGAAGGGAGCGACCTAACTTAAGCTCCCTATTGACCCAGGGGAAAATGCACTGGAGGGCTGCATATACGGGAGACACACCATAGGAAAAGCGGCACAGCCAAGGAGCTGCACGCTCTAAAACGGAACACAATAAAAACGGCTTTGCCTGGTGGGTGAGAGTCAGAGCGGAAGATTGGAGAAAACTTACCGCAAACAACCTATATGTCACCAAAAAAGGCTCAAGTGAACAGAGTGACCAGCTACTTTTCTCAAACGGAGAAACCCAGTCAGATTGATGCAGCAGGAGAGATGATTTGGACGAAAGAAGATCTCCTTGCCTCACTCAGAAACTTTAGAAAGGAGCTCAGGGAGGAGCTAAAGACTGACCTTACCTCATCGTTAGACACCTTGATGTAGGAGGATGGCCTGGCTTGTAGTGGGTACCAAGGGGTACTTACACCTTGCACCAGGTCCAGGTATCCCTTATTAGTGTAGAGGGGTGTCTAGCAGCTTAGGCTGATATAAAAGGTAGCTTAGCAGAGCAGCTTAGGCTGAACTAGGAGACGTGTGAAGCTCCTACTGTTGCGTGGGCTCTCATTATCCTAAATGAGACTACTGGATTTCTAGGCAGCAGGATCGATAACGGTGTGGGGGACTGAGTCTGACCCACGTGTAAGGAACTCTGTCACCATAAATCCGGTGTTTGCTCCGGCTAACTAGCAGTGCCTCATTTCTCCCACGGGGAAGAGATGATTGGGCAGCCGAGCGCGTGACATCTTTGGAACTTCTCAGGGAAGTCGTGGTCACTCAGATCCAAACCAACTCTCTCATTTACAATATGATCTCATATACAAATGACAAAGGCAGTTTAAGTTTTATATAATGTTTTAATAAAACGACTGCATTTTAGATAATAAGGCGTGAGCCGCAATAACCAGAACAATACAACACAGTAGGATTGAAATAGTCACCAGGAGAGTAAAACATAAGAACAAAGCTATCATAGTGCCTAACAGTTTCTACTCTCCCTCTGCTTGTTCTATTTAGAGCACAGCATGTTAAGCTTCTAGCTTGCCTTTTCAAATCACTTGGGAGACATCAGCCCTCATACCTGAGCAAAGGCCTGTGATCTGGTTCAGCATCTGCAACGAGGCAGTCAGCGTCTAGTTGTGGTTCCCTGGTCGGAATTTCCCTCTTGCGTGTATTGGGACAAGGAAGTATTTTTATAACTAACATGTCAGCGTGATCACAAAATGTCCCTACGCAGGAATGCCAAAGACGAAACTCCTACCACGTCTATCGGCAATGTACCAGACTGTATCCTTGACTGAAGCACAGAGTGAATGTGTTATGGAGAACTCCAGTGCTGAAGTAGGCTAAACAGTGTGATATGAATAAAAAACAAGACCGTAGAACTGGCTATTTAAAAAATAACAGTATGAAGCCTAATAAAAAGCATTTAGAGCAAAGTGCACAGAGGCTCTAAGCTGCAAGCAAATGAATAAAATACATCCAGGGCAAAGTGCACAAAGGCCTAAAGCCTGAAGCTAAATGCGCAAAGGATATATAAAACTAACCACACTACACTATACCACTGGTGTCATATGCACAATATCATAAGAAAACACAATACACAGATGTACTAAAAATAAAGGTACTTTATTTTTATGAAAATATGCCAAAAGTATCTCAGTGAGTACCCTCAGTATGAGGATAGCAAATATACACAAGATATATGTACACAATACCAAAAATATGCAGTAATAGCAATAGAAAGCAATGCAAGCACTGTACAGTCACAATAGATTGCAATGAGGGCACATAGGGAGAGGGGCAACACAAACCATATACTCTAGAAGTGGAATGCGAACCACGAATGGACCCCAAACCTATGTGACCTTGTAGAGGGTCGCTGGGACTGTAAGAAAACAGTGAGGGTTAGAAAAATAGCCCACCCCAAGACCCTGAAAAGTGGGTGCAAAATGCACCTAAGTTCACCAAAGAGCACAGAAGTCGTGATAGGGGAATTCTGCAAGGAAGACCAACACCAGCAATGCAACAACAATGGATTTCCAGACGAGAGTACCTGTGGAACAAGGGGACCAAGTCCAAAAGTCACGATCAAGTCGGGAGTGGGCAGATGCCCAGGAAATGCCAGCTGTGGGTGCAAAGAAGCTGCCACCGGATGGTAGAAGCTGTGGATTCTGCAAGAACGACAAGGGCTAGAAACTTCCCCTTTGGAGGATGGATGTCCCACGTCGTGACGAAGCTTGCAGAGGTGTTTCCGTGCAGAAAGACTGCAAACAAGCCTTGCTAGCTGCAAGGGTTGCGGTTAGGGTTTTTGGATGCTGCTGTGGCCCAGGAGGGACCAGGATGTCGCCAATTGCGTGAGGAGACAGAGGGGGCGTCGATCAAGACAAAGAGCCCACTCAGAAGCAAGTAGCACCCGCAGAAGTGCCAGAACAAGCACTACGAAGTGGAGTGAACCGGAGCTCACCCGAAGTCACAAAGGAAGGTCCCACGACGCCGGAGGACAACTCAGGAGGTCATGCACTGCAGGTTAGAGTGTCGGGGACCCAGGCTTGGCTGTGCACAAAGGAAATCCAGGAAGAGTGCACAGGAGCCGGAGCAGCTGCAAATCACGCGGTACCCAGCAATGCTGTCTAGCGTGGGGAGGCAAGGACTTACCTCCACCAAACTTGGACTGAAGAGTCACTGGACTGTGGGAATCACTTGGACAGAGTTACTGAGTTCAAGGAACCTCGCTCGTCGTGCTGAGAGGAGACCCAGAGGACCGGTGATGCAGTCTTTTGGTGCCTGCGGTTGCAGGGGGAAGATTCCGTCGACCCACGGGAGATTTCTTCGGCGCTTCTAGTGCAGGGAGGAGGCAGACTACCCCCACAGCATGCACCACCAGGAAAACAGTCGAGAAGGCGGCCGGATCAGCGTTACAAGGTCGCAGTAGTCGTCTTTGCTACTTTGTTGCAGTTTTGCAGGCTTCCAGAGCAGTCAGCGGTCGATTCCTTGGCAGAAGGTGAAGAGAGAAATGCAGAGGAACTCTGATGAGCTCTTGCATTCGTTATCTAAAGAATTCCCCAAAGCAGAGACCCTAAATAGCCAGAAAAGGAGGTTTGGCTACCTAGGAGAGAGGATAGGCTAGCAACACCTGAAGGAGCCTATCAGAAGGAGTCTCTGACGTCACCTGCTGGCACTGGCCACTCAGAGCAGTCCAGTGTGCCAGCAGCACCTCTGTTTCCAAGATGGCAGAGGTCTGGAGCACACTGGAGGAGCTCTGGGCACCTCCCAGGGGAGGTGCAGGTCAGGGGAGTGGTCACTCCCCTTTCCTTTGTCCAGTTTCGCGCCAGAGCAGGGCTGGGGGATCCCTGAACCGGCGTAGACTGGCTTATGCAGAAATGGGCACCATCTGTGCCCATGAAAGCATTTCCAGAGGCTGGGGGAGGCTACTCCTCCCCAGCCCTAACACCTTTTTCCAAAGGGAGAGGGTGTAACACCCTCTCTCTGAGGAAGTCCTTTGTTCTGCCTTCCTGGGCCAAGCCTGGCTGGACCCCAGGAGGGCAGAAACCTGTCTGAGGGGTTGGCAGCAACAGCAGCTGCAGTGAAACCCCGGGAAAGGTAGTTTGGCAGTACCCGGGTCTGAGACTCGGGGGATCATGGAATTGTCTCCCCAATGCCAGAATGGCATTGGGGCGACAATTCCATGATCTTAGACATGTTACATGGCCATGTTCGGAGTTACCATTGTGACGCTATACATATGTCGTGACATATGAATAGTGCACGCGTGTAATGGTGTCCCCGCACTCACAAAGTCCGGGGAATTTGCCCTGAACAATGTGGGGGCACCTTGGCTAGTGCCAGGGTGCCCACACACTAAGTAACTTAGCACCCAACCTTTACCAGGTAAAGGTTAGACATATATGTGACTTATAAGTTACTTAAGTGCAGTGGTAAATGGCTGTGAAATAACGTGGATGTTATTTCACTCAGGTTGCAGTGGCAGGCCTGTGTAAGAATTGTCAGAGCTCCTTATGGGTGGCACAAGAAATGCTGCAGCCCATAGGGATCTCCTGGAACCCCAATACCCTGGGTACCTCAGTACCATATACTAGGGAAGTATAAGGGTGTTCCAGTATGCCAATGTAAATTGGTGAAATTGGTCACTAGCCTGTTAGTGACAATTTGGAAAGAAATGAGAGAGCATAACCACTGAGGTTCTGGTTAGCAGAGCCTCAGTGAGACAGTTAGTCATAACACAGGTAACACATACAGGGCACACTTATGAGCACTGGGGCCCTGGCTGGCAGGGTCCCAGTGACACATACAACTAAAACAACATATATACAGTGAAATATGGGGGTAACATGCCAGGCAAGATGGTACTTTCCTACACAACCCTCCCCAAACGAAGGACAATAAGACTAGCCATGACCTGATGAATCTTCATTGTCTAACTGGAACTATCTGGAGAGTCCATCTGCAGTGGAGGGGGTACTCCCAGGTCTATGTTCCACTGTATAGTCCATTCCCTGTAGGGATATGGACCACCTCAACAATTTAGGGTTTTCACCTTTCATTTGTTTTAGCCAAAGTAGAGGTTTGTGGTCTGTCTGAACAATGAAGTGAGTGCCAAACTGGTATGGCCTCAACTTCTTCAGTGCCCAGACCACAGCAAAGGGCTCCCTCTCTATGGCAGACCAACGCTTTTCTCTAGGGGTCAACCTCCTGCTGATAAAAGCAACAGGTTGATCCTGGCCCTCAGAATTAAGTTGTGATAAGACTGCCGCTACCCCTAATTCAGATGCATCAGTTTGGACAATGAATTTTGTGGAGTAACAGGGGCTTTTCAGGACAGGTGCAGAGCACATGGCCTGCTTCAGCTCCTCAAAAGCTTTCTGACAGTTTGCTGTCCATAATACCTTTTTAGGCATTTTCTTAGATGTGAGGTCATTAAGAGGGGCTGCAATGGAGCCATAGTTCTTTATGAACCTCCTGTAATACCCAGTGAGGCCTAAGAAGGCTCTCACCTGAGTCTGAGTTGTAGGGGGAACCCAATCTATAATAGTTTGGATTTTCCCCTGAAGTGGTGCAATCTGTTCTCCACCTACAAGGTGTCCCAGATAAACCACTTTACCCTGCCCTATCTGGCACTTTGAAGCCTTGATAGTGAGGCCTGCCTTTTGCAGGGCCTCCAAAACTTTCCATAGGTGGACCAGGGGATCATCCCAGGTGGAGCTAAAGATAGCTATATCATCTAGATATGCTGCACTAAAAGCCTCCAACCCTTGCAGGACTGTGTTCACCAACCTTTGAAAAGTGGCAGGTGCATTTTTCAACCCAAAAGGCATTACTGTGAATTGGTAGTGCCCTCCAATGGTTGAAAATGCAGTTTTTGCTTTAGCATCCTCTGATAACTTGATCTGCCAATACCCTGCAGTCAAATCAAAGGTGCTTAGATACTTGGCAGATGCCAGTGTATCTATTAGCTCATCTGCCCTGGGTATAGGGTGAGCATCAGTTTTAGTTACTTGGTTGGGACCTCTATAGTCTACACAAAATCTCATTTCCTTCTTTCCATCTTTGGAATGAGGTTTTGGTACAAGTACCACAGGAGAGGCCCATGGACTTTCAGAGTGCTCAACCACTCCCAGTTCAAGCATTTTCAGAACCTCTTGTTTTATGCAGTCCCTGACATGGTCAGGTTGCCTATAGATCTTACTTTTGACAGGCAAGCAGTCTCCAGTATCTATAGTGTGCTCACACCAAGAAGTGGTGCCTGACACAGTAGAAGAGAGTTCAGAAAACTGACCCAGGAGATTTATGCAGTGGTCTTTCTGCTCAGCAGTAAGACAATCTGCCAAAACTACACCTTCCACTAGAGCATCTTGTTCTGTGGAAGAGAAGAGATCAGGGAGAGGGTCACTCTCTTCTTCCTGTCCCTCATCTGCTGCCATGAGCAGGGTGAGATCAGCCCTGTCATAGTAGGGTTTTAGGCGATTGACATGGAGCACCCTAAGGGGACTCCTGGCAGTGCCTAAGTCAACTAAGTAGGTGACTTCACCCTTTTTCTCAACAATATTGTGGGGTCCACTCCATTTGTCTTGGAGTGCTCTTGGGGCCACAGGCTCCAAGACCCACACTTTCTGCCCTGGTTGGTACTGAATCAGAACAGCCTTCTGGTCATGCCATTGCTTTTGGAGCTCTTGGCTGGCCTGAAGGTTTTTACTGGCCTTTTTCATGCACTCAGCCATCCTAGATCTTAGGCCAAGTACATAGTCCACTATGTCTTGCTTAGGAGCTTTTAAAGGTTGTTCCCAACCCTCCTTCACAAGTGTTAGAGGACCTCTTACAGGGTGTCCAAATAGGAGTTCAAAGGGGCTGAAGCCCACTCCCTTTTGGGTACCTCCCTGTAAGCAAAAAGGAGGCAAGGTAACAGGACATCCCATCTCCTTCGGAGTTTTTCAGGGAGTCCCATTATCATTCCTTTGAGAGTTTTATTAAACCTCTCAACCAGTCCATTTGTTTGTGGATGATAGGGTGTGGTGAACTTGTATGTCACACCACATTCCTTCCACATGGCCTTTAAGTAAGCAGACATGAAATTGCTTCCCCTGTCTGATACCACCTCTTTTGGGAAGCCCACCCTGGAAAAGATTCCCAGGAGGGACTTTGGCACTGCAGGAGCTGTAGTGGTCCTTAGAGGATTTGCTTCAGGATATCTGGTGGCATGGTCCACTACCACCAAGATAAACCTATTGCCTGAAGCAGTAGGAGGGTCAAGGGGGGCCAACTATGTCAACCCCTACCCTTTCAAGGGGAACCCCAACCACAGGCAGTGGAATAAGGGGTGCCTTTGGAGTGCCACCTGTTTTGCCACTGGCTTGACAGGTTTCACAGGACTTACAAAATTCCTTTGTGTCCTCTGACATTCTAGGCCAATGAAACAAGGGGACAAGCCTGTCCCAAGTTTTCATTTGCCCTAAATGTCCAGCCAAGGGAATGTCGTGGGCTAGAGTTAGGAGGAACTCTCTGTATTGCTGAGGAATCACCAATCTCCTGGCAGCTCCAGGTTTTGGATCCATTGCCTCAGTATACAAGAGGTTGTCCTCCCAGTAAACTCTGTGAGAGTCACTGACATCCCCATTTGCTATAACTTGGGATGCTTTCAAGGCAGTGCTAAGAGGGAAATGCATATCGCTTATGACTACTCATGTGACAACAAAATGAAAGAACGCATAGCCTTTGAGGAGAAATTATTCCAAGCAGAGAGAGCTCTTAGAGATTCCCACGCTATGGTGTGCCAGCAGAAAATGACAGCGCTGAGAGAGAAACTTAAAGCTATATATTACAATGAAGCAGAATTCACACTTTTCCACTTAACACAAGCCACTTATGAAGGGGGTAACAAGGTGGACAAACATTTGGCCAGACATTTGAAGGAGAAGCAAGAAAAAGATTACATTGGCCTGATTTGGGAACCAGGAGTAGGGGGCTTTGACCTTTGCTGAGAAAGGGAAGAGGAGGCAGTTAATGGGTTCTATATGGCTCTTTACACCAGGGACACAGCACCCCCTACCCATAAACACACTATTTGTCAACAACCACTCTCCCTAAAGATCCAGTATCCCAACAAGAGCTCCCAGAAGAGCCCATTCAGGAAGTTCAAGAAGCAATTGATTCTGTGCATAAATCCACAGGGCCAATGACTCACTGCTCAATTCTACAAAACATTTAGCTCATACTTTTTTCCCCACCTGGCCACTCTTTCGCCCCGTTACAGAAACACACATGGTTACCCCTTCCTTGGGAGAAGCACTCATAATAATGATCCCAAAGCCAGGGAAAGACTCCAGTCAAGTCCTTCATATCGACCAATTGCTGTGCTGAATCTAGATGCAATGCTGTACACTAAAATACTGGCTAATGGTCTGAAAGATGTCATAACTGACTTAATACATCCTGACCAATCGGGCTTTATGAAAGGAAGGCAACCTTTTGATAATTTAAGATGAGTGGTACCCCTATTAGAAAAGCCACTAATAAACAAAACCGCAGTAGTACTGGTCTTGGATGCCGAAAAGGCATTTTACTGGGTAGACTGGTCCTTCCTCTTTTCCACTTTGCGGCAATTTGAGTTTGGGGATAAATGTATTACAAGAATTCAAGCACATTACACCCACCCTCATTTGAGAGTACTGGTTAATGGGACAGTTTCAGTTTACTTCGCTCTGGAACAAAGTATGCGGCAGGGATGCCTCTTTTCCCCCTGCTGTTCGCCATAAGCATTGAACCCTTGGCAGCGAAAAGCCACAAATCACCACTTATACAGGGTAACCCTTTTCGCTCAGACAACTATAAGATCTCTTTATTTGCAGACAACGTCCTCCTGACACTTACCTCCCCACAAAGTTCAGTAGCCGCGCTACAAAAAGAACTTAAAGAGTTTGAACCCCTAGCAGGATTTAAAGTCAACCTGTCCAAATCATTTCTTTTCAATTTAATGGTCCCAGTGGGGGAGATGGATGATTTAGCCTCCTCTACACCTTTCAGGCTAGCGCACAAGAAGATTACATACTTAGATATGAAAATTACCTCCCGGGTCGAGGACCTGTACAACGCTATCACCGACTTTTCCGACAATTACACCTACACCTAAAGAAATGGTCCCTGCTCTACCTGCCATGGCTTGGGAGAATCAATGCTATTAAGATGACTGTTCTGCCAAGAGTAATTTGTCTTTCAGGGACTACCGATGACAGTGGACAGACACTTTTTTATCTCCCTGTGCTCCATGCTTATAACCTTTATATGCAGGATCTTAGAGCCCGCCTTCCGAACAAGCTCTTAACTCTCCCTAAAAACCAGGGAGGACTGGTGTTGCTGAATTTCACTTCTTACTATAATGCAGCGCTACTCAGGGTGATTACAAAGTGGTTCATGAGAGAGTCGAACAAACACTTGCTCCATATGGACAGGGAGATCACTGGGAGAACAATTTGGGACATTCTATGGAAGCCTAAAGAACATCTACTAGAACTAAAAGTCTGGGATGAGGTGACCCGCAGGCAGAAACTAACAACCTTCCCTTCACCATATACCCCGATTCATTTCAATAAGCCTTTCCCTCCGGCACTCACCCAGGGACCCTTCGATAGATGGAGAGAGGGAGGTTGTCTTACTATGTCAGACCAGTTTCATGGATGAGACATACTTACATTTGAGAATTGTCGTAGAGACTATTATCTACCTACTACTGGGATGTTCCGTTACATTCAACTCAAACATTGGGTCATGCAACCGTAGATCAGACAGGCAGCCACGAGAGACATGCTACCCATAGAGAAATTTGTATGCATCCAGGGGATTTCCAGAGGAACTATATCTTTTCTATGTTCCCTATTGATATCCTCAGCTAGCGCTCAGGAGGCATGACATAAAAGATAATAGGACCAGATGTTAGAGACAACAGTATCCAGATAGCAATGGTGGAAACTATGGAGTGACAGCCCCATGTTCAGCCAATCGATGGGTTTAAGAAATGCACACTATAAGGTTCTCTATGATTGGGACCTCCACTGTGTTAAACTCCACAGAATATTCCCAGACACTTCAGATAGATGTTGAAGGGGTTGTAGCCTGTTGGGTGATTTTCGCCTATACGGTAGGATTGACCAGTGATTAGACCCTACTTGGAGGAGATCTTGGCCCAGATAAAGGACATTCTGGGGTAACCCTTACCAAAAACACCTGACTTCACCCTCGTGGGGCTACAAGATCCTTCTCTTAAACACCAAATAATGGAGGATAGATCCATCACATGGCTGTGTTTGGGAACGGACAAAATGGATTTGGCAGCTGCCTGGGAAAAAAACAATAGCTCTCAGTGGCCTTACCAAAGCAGAATCACGGATTCCTGGATAAACTTAAAATATATATGGAGACCTCTGGTGAGGTTTCTTTCTGTGGAACTACCATAATTTTCCTGCTACCCACACCCAAGAGCACTCCATCTGTTTCATATTTTGACCCCTGCATCCCGCTGCACCAACACTCACCCCCATAGATTTAGATTTGAAATGATAGGCCTCCATGCTTCTGCTCCTATTTACCACATAATAGCAGATATTGTTTAAGTTATATATATGCAAGTTATATCCCTTCCCCTTTTTCATATAAACTGTTTCTTTGATTATTTTGTTTAATCTTGCCTTTTCTTTCAGTTAGAAAGAAGATTGAAGGGAAAATCCTGTTGAATTAGGTGTTTTTCCCTTCACAATCAGCAACAAGACAACCTGGATTCTAGGTTCATTCCGAAATGACTTACGAAATTGACCATTATGTATGATTCTGTTCTTTACTATAGCAATATTCTTGGAATGGTCATTATAATGTCTTGCCATTGTGATTATATTAACCTATGAAATCAATAAAAACAATTTGAGGAAAAAATATCTAATTTTGATACGCGTTCTAAAGTGGGTGTTTGCACAAAGATGGGAGACATATAATGCAATGTTACGTTCATAACATTTAAGGTGCCTAAATCTACTTTTGTGTCAGTCAACGTCGCTTTCTGCAGTATAGAAGCTTAGTAGAGAGTATTTAAAAATTCAAGGCCCATTTTCTCAGAAGTCCCCCCAACGGGCAGCACTCTGTTCACTATACTTGACAAGATGTTTTATTGAAACTGATAACCACATCACATACATGGTGCTTAGAAGTGATTTAGTAATACAAAAGTTATCCATTAAAGTGAAAGACTAAAGCATTTACTCATGTTGGGAAGTCCAATAGCAATTCCAGGTTTAAACATGTGCAATTCAACACCCTACACTTTAAATACATAACCAGCATACAACTACATAAAACTGTAAGGTGGTTATGTATCTAAAGTGTAGGATGTTGAATTGCACTTGTCTAAACCTGGAGGTTAAGTGTGGTTCCAAGAAGGAGACCTTTTTACTTTTAACTTGATCCTACCCCTTGACTGCATGCTACTGGCTTATAGCCTCGGATCCATACTCGAACTCTGCTGGGATTCTGCTCCAACTAACACACACGGCACGCCTACTTGAAATAGCTCCAGCGGTATCTGTAACCAAGAGTAAAGTGCAGGGGCAGCTCCTCCATAAGGGCGGAGGAGCGTTGTCTCCTGCCAGCAGCTGCAAAACCTTTAAAAGAAAAGGATAATAAATATGTTTATTATCCTTTTCTTTGAAAGGGACAGGGCCACGGGGGTGACGTGCCCCCTCACTGCCCATGTATGTTTGGCCGGCCGTCTTGGGCAGTAGGCTCACTCAAGCCCGGCAAAACAGTCGTCAGGCTTGAGAGAGTCTGCACAGGCTCCCAGTCTGCCTGGGAGCAGGCCTGGCTGGGTGCTCCCAGCCAATCCTGACGCTGCTTTGAGCAGCGTCAGGATTGGCCGCGGGGCAGACTGGGAGCCTGTGCCTGCAGCATCCAGAGAAAGGCAAGGAGAGGAGCGGCTAGCGACGCAGGAGCAAAGTAAGTTTTTTGTTTTTTAAATTTTTTATTTTATTAATAATTCCTCCCGTGCCCCCTCCAATAACCCCCATCCCCTGTGCGTGCTGCCCCGCCCCCAGGAATCGCTGCGAGCCGCGACTTGTAAAGTGAGCAAGAAGGATATACTGTTCATACTTCTTTGCTAAATACAGGATTAAGGCGGTGTCAGGAGAGCCTTCATTTGAAAGATTGACTGAATTGTGGAGAAATGAATGAGTGCTGAGGAAATATATTAAAAGATGATGCTAAAAGATTATACTCTGAAAGAGTATGTGATAGAACGGAGGACATTGGGCAATATTTATTGTACCTCCTAACCAGCTGCCTCAATAGTCACCATTTTGTGAACTGTGGCCTGACTTCTTCCATTGGTCCTATCTCCATCATTATTTCTCTATCTCCACAGGGGTTAACATAATCTGCTTGTCTGCTTTAGTGCCAGATGCCCCCAAAATACGTGCATGCCAAAGTATGTCCAAGTTTTCGTTCCTTGTGATTTTATCTATTTTTTTTTAAAATAAAATCAACATAAACAGAAAAGAGTAAGACTTCGAGGTTACTATTATTTAATGACTCCTTTATCCACGTGGCTTTTGTTGTTCTGGGAAATTAGAAATATTTATTGAACAGTTTGAGTACTTACCTTTTTTGCCTAGATAAAACACCTAAGTTCTGTGCTTGACGTTCATTTGTCAAACATTGCCTGACCATTGTATCTCTACTACACATCAACCGCCTGTTTAGGAATTTACATGTAAGTGCCTCTACTTGAACAGGTAGCGCCTTCGGGCCAAGTTACAGTCTAGGGCCCATATTTATACTTTTTTAGTGCCGCATTTGTGTCATTTTATGACACAAAAGCGGGGAAAACCTACAAAATAAAATTGAGTCAAAAAGCGGCACAAAAGCAGAGCTAAAAAAGTAGAAATATGGGCCTAGGAGTCTTGAGTAGCAAGCTTCCATTTGGCTTGTTGGACCTGGCCCTTTCTGCAGGGTCACACTAGTTTCTTGCCTTCCTCAGCCTTTCTTTGCTGAACAGGTTTTGTTGCCATTTAGGATTTTTCCCAGCAATCAGTGGTAAAGTGTTTGTGCTCTCTCTCTAAAACATGGTAAGAGTGGCCCATATCTGATTGGTACATTCACTTTACTTGTAAGTCCTTAGCATATGTACTACATGTACCCAGTGCCTGTAAATTAAATGTTAGTAGTGGGCTGCAGCACTCATTGTGCCACCTTCTAAAGTAGCCTTTTAAACATGTCTTGGACCCTTCCACTGCAGCCTGTAGTTCATTTTTAAACTGCAATTTCAATCTAGTGTAATAAACCTGTTGTCTGGCTCAAACCTTCCTTTTGATACGTATAGGTCACCCCTAAGGTAGGCCCTAAAGGCTCATAGAGCAGGGAGCATGGTATATATTGGAAATTGACCTTTTTGCAGCTTTACCCCCAAACATTTTGCGTCTGACCTCCTGTTTTTGACTGTTTGCTACATTTCGTTTTTGCTGGCTTTAGGACTCTGGGCACTTTGCCACTGCTCACCAGTGCTAACATGCATATGCTGTCTGTCTAAATTGTGTTGGTGATTGGTGTATCCACAATTGGTATATATGATTTGCTAATAAGTCCCTAGTGTAGTGCACCATGCGTGCCCAGGCCCTGTAAATCAAATGCTACTAGTGGGCCTGCTGCACTGATTGTGCCACTCACATGAGTAGTGCTGTAAACATTTCAGACCTGCAACTGCAGTGTCTGTGTGGGCAGTTTTAAACTACCATTTTAACCTGGCAAGTGCACCCACTTGCCAGGCTCAAATCTTCCCTTTTACTCTGTGTAAGTCACCCCTAAAGTAGGCCCAAGGCAGCCTTATGGTAGGACATGTACTGGTGTGTTTTACATGTCCTGATAGTGAAATACTGCTAAATTCAGTTTTCACTATTGCAAGGATTATCTCTTCCATAGGGCAGCATGGATATTGCCTTGAAATATCTTCTGTGTAATTTTCCATTGGGAGCAGATAGAGATATGGAACTTGTGGGCATTTTCTTGCTTAACCATTCTGTGCTTCTCCCAGTCTGTGGAATACACGTCTGGGTCAGGTTGACAGTTGGGCTGTTTGTGAATTCGCTCTAGACAATCACACAGAGGGAGCTTAGGTGTGCCCTGCATATCCTGATGGCTGTTCGTGAGCTAGAATGGTAGGAGGAACTGGCACTTGCACTTGAATAGGGCTGTGCCTGTCCTTGCACAAATCAGTCTTAAACCCTCTGGAATGTGTCTGGGGCCAGGGCAGGAAAGGCAGAGTCTAGTGCAGTACAGCGACTTTTATTTGAAGTTTGCCAACTTCAAAGACAGAAAGGGATATAAGTATTGGACCTCTGACCACACAAATGTAGAATCCTTCTGGACTGAGGACATTCTACCAGGAAGAAGAGCTGGATGCTGTAGAAGGTACTGCCACTCTGTTTTGCTGTGCTGGCCTGCTGCTTGCTGCTTCAGTCCTGGGAGTTAAATTACTGTACTTTGCTTTCTACATCCTGCTTCCAAAGGTCCTACAAGGGCTTGGACTGAGCTTGCCTCCTGTTAGAAGGTCTTAGAGACATCAAAGACTTCATCTGCCAGCTTCTGGATTCTCTTGCTGAGTGTCCTGACTTGCCAAGTGGTGCCAAATTCAGTTCCTAGGGCCTTGGGAGGGGATGCTGGTGTAGCCAAGAAGAAACATGCACATGGACTCCAGCTTGACTTCGGAACCGGTGCCGCTGTCCATCTCCGCGCTGCTGCCATCACCAGAGCCATGGTTCCTGCTGAGGGCAATGATGCCACAGGCCCAATGCCACCACAGTGCCTCCGAAGTCCTGCCATAGTGTGAGTCCCGGTTGCTGTGTCACTAACATCCGTGACACCTGACTCTGACTCTGACTCTGCTGCAGCAGCTGTGGCCCCATGGTGTGATCGCGACACTACAAAGTCGACCCCTTGCGTCTTGGCCTGTTGGATTCATCGACCCCGCTGACTCATAAGAAACTGCTGCTGCATCACCTCCCCTGCAACCGTAAGGAACTGACACTTCAACTCCCCTGCCTAAGGAACCAATGCCTCACATCCCTGGTAGCAGTGAGGAACCGACGCTGCACCGGCTCCAGCAATACCTCACTTCCCCGACTCCTTGCAAAGTCTTTGTTTCCTCATTTTCCAAGGTACTGTACCCGGGGTCCATGTGACTTTGTGACTAGTCCGCAATCCATCTAGAGTGGTGTCAGATTGTTGGGAAAGGCTCCGTCAAGACGGCGTGATAGCCCCAATTGCAGCTATTGTGTTTCTAAGTGCTTTACTGGGATTTAGTCTTTGAAATTTCATATCTTTGCATGTGTATGTTGGATTTTTGTTGGTTTGGTTGTGTTTAGCTCAGATAAACATTGGCTATTTTTCTAGTCTGGTGTGCAGTACTTTTGTGGTGTTTTCAATGTGTTACTGTCTGTATGTGTACAACTGCTTTACACATTGCCTCTGACTGCTCATGCCAAGCTACCAAAGGGGTGAGCATGAGTTATCTTAGCTGTGTGACTCCCTTACCCTGACTAGAGTGAGGGTCCCTATTTGGACATGGTGCAAACCACTGCCAACTAGAGACCCCATTTCTAACCGTATATAACAGGTAGGACATGTGGCTTTACGTTTTACAAGTCCTGCCAGGGAAGCCCTCCTAAAGTCGTTTTTCACAGCTGTAAGGCTATCTGTCCCATGGAATAATGCTGGGTTGCCTTTTAACATTTGATAAGTGTTAACTTCAGTTTGGGACCAGATATATATTTTCTGTTTATACGCAAATGAACTGTAATTTAAAAACCTTTTTAAAGGTAAAGTCTGATTGTAAGTTATTATCTGGAAATGCAACTTTTAGAAAGTTGGCATTTTTCTGACTAAACCAAATGCGTCTTTCGGCATGTGTCCTATAACTGTGAATAGCTCTGCTGTTGCGGGCTGTGCATTGCTTCCAGACAGTGAGACAAAAGAGGCCTATTTGTGGAGAGAGAGGGTCTTTCTGACCCTGAATGGCCAGGGAGATGCTGTACCTTCCCCTGAAGACACTTCAAGGAAACCTGCCTGCAGCACACACAGAGGACCCTAACACCATGCCTGCCCTTGTCTTTGTCACCCTAGACAGTTTGGAGCCAATCCCAGGGAAAGCGGAAGTACTGACCAGAACTAATTTTGGGGAGCGGTCAAGGAATTCAACACACAAAAGCTGGCACCAGGTATAAATGTGGCATCCTCAGGACTTCTCAGAGAACTTTCCTGGATTTGTCAGAGATTCAGAAGAACGACTGCCCCACTGTCTGAGGAAGAGGGATTGCCCTGCTGACTGAAAGAGGAAGATTGGACCTGCTTACTGTGAACCCAGGCTACCAGACTGACTCCAAAGATCAGTTGGCTGACCTGTGTTAGCTATAGGGACACAAGCTTCCAGAGGGATCCCTGCAACTGCCCAAGTAACCAGCATAAACTGGGCCTGCCTGGGCCCTGCTGCTGGCCCTGGGTTGCATTAGTGAGAACTCCTCCTGAAGAAAATGTGAAGAAATAGAAGTTTTGGGCTCCTCACAACCAACAAAGTGAAATCTTCGTGCAGGGAATTGACTGCCCATGACGATTGCCAACATGAAGCTCAGCCTGGACCTGGTCTTTGCCCCAACAGTGACAGCCCACGGCAACCACCAACACAAAGCTTCATCAATGATTGGCTTTTCGTGCTTCAACAGCGACTGTCAATGATGCCCGACCTGCTCTTCACGCCGACAGAGACATCCTCGTGGCTCCTGGCAACTCAAACAGCACCCTTGGTACAGACTTGAGAAGGTAACCCTTCAGTGGGACCAACTTGGTTTGTGTATCTGGCCTCCTCTCCTTCGTGGAAATAGAAAAAATGGTACAGTAGTAGGAAAAAATATATACTTTATTACACTAGTGAAACTACGAATCAATCACTGTAAACGTAATTTTAATTAGACAATAGCATAGCTTTCATTAAACATGTCACAATGTTTTTTTACCAACAGTTACCTATCATATAGACACAAAATACACACATAAATAAACACAATAGACAATCACTTCAACAAACAATAGTAAATAAGTGTAATAATAAAGTGCATTTCATAGATAATCGCCAATTGCAACAAATGGTGTCTGAAGTAGGTAGTAAGTGGCTTTGATTTTTGGTTTTGGATCTTTAACTGGGTGATGGTATCACTTTAGCAGAGTATTTTCTCCACTTTGAATCTTATTAATGAGGATAGGGTTTTAGCACTTAGGTGGCACTTTGCTTCAGTGGTTCCTCTCTTGTGCTTGTACTTAATTTTTTTACATGCGCTTCACTTTTAAAGCATAAGGTTTAGTATGCTGCAACACCAACAATTTGTTGTTTGAACAAGCATTTTTGATATGGATTTATGGTCCAGTCGTTTTGATTCAATTAGTTTTTTGTCTTTCAATAGGTACTCCGTTCTCCAATAGTTCTGAAGAGGCCCAGAATTAGAAAGGGCCGAAAAACGTCGACTTTGTTGTATTAGAGAGAGGTTGTGAGAAAACATTAATTACAACCTAGAAGGAATATTTATGAAACACTTCTTTGTTTTTTAAAATTATTGCTTAAAGATGTGAACATGATACGACCATCTTCAATGTGGATTCATATTTAAAGCTTTGGCACTAACCACATTTATTTCAAATAAGAGGATGATTGAAGTACATGTATTTACTATTGTTTGTTGAAGTGATTGTCTATTTTGTTTATGTGTATATTTTGTGTCTGTATGATATGTAATTGTTGGTAAAAACACTGTGACATGTTTAACCCCTTCGCTGCCAGGCCTTTTCCCCTCAGGTGACAGGCCTTTTTTTGGCTATTTGGGGCAGGGCATGCTTAGGCCCTCATAACTTTTTCTCCACATAAGCTGCCCACGCCAAATTTGTATCCTTTTTTTCCAACATCCTAGGAATTCTAGAGGTAACCAGACTTTGTGTGTTCCCCTGAAGGAGACCAAGAAATTAGCCAAAATACAGTGAAAAGTTCGTTTTTTTTTTAAAATGGGAAAAAAGGGCTGCAGAAGAAGGCTTGTGTTTTTTTCCCTTAAAATGGGATCAACAAAGGGTTTGCAGTGCTAAAGTCACAGGCTTCCAAGCTTTCGGGAACAGGCAGACTTGAATCAGAAAACCCAATTTTTCAACACAATTTTGGCAGTTTACTGGGGCATACCCCATTTTTACGATTTTTTGTGCTTTCAGCCTCCTTCCAGTCAGTGACAGAACTGGGTGTGAAACCAATGCTGGATCCCAGAAACCTAAACATTTCTAAAACGTAGACACAATTCTGAATTCAGCAATGGTTAACTTGTGTAGATCCAACAAGGGTTTCCTACAGAAAATAACAACTGAAATAAAAAAATATTGAAATTGAGGTGAAAAAAACAGCCATTTTTCTCTACGTTTTACTCTGTAACTTTTTCCTGCAATGTCAGATTTTTTAAAGCAATATACCGTTACATCTGATGGACTCTTCCGGTTGCGGGGATATATAGGGCTTGTAGGTTCATCAAGAACCCTAGGTACCCAGAGCCAATAAATGAGCTGCACCTTGCAATGGGTTTTCATTCCATACCGGGTATACAGCAAATCATTTGCTGAAATATAAAGAGTGAAAAATAGGTATCAAGAAAACCTTCGTATTTCCAAAATGGGCACAAGATAAGGTGTTGAGGAGCAGTGGTTGTTTGCACATCTCTGATTTCTGGGCTGCCCATACTAGCATGTGAATTACAGGGCATTTCTCAAATAGACGTCCTTTTTACACACTGTCTTATATTTGGAAGGAAACAATGTAGAGAAAGACAAGGGGCAATAACACTTGTTTTGCTATTCTATATTCCCCCAAGTTTCCCGATAAAAATTGTACTTCACTTGTGTGGGTAGGCCTAGTGCCCAAGACAGGAAATGCCCCAAAACACAACATGGACACATCACATTTTCCCAAAGAAAACAGAGTTTTTTTTTGTAAAGTGCCTACCTGTGGATTTTGGCCTCTAGCTCAGCCGGCACCTAGGGAAACCTACCAAACCTGTGCATTTTTAAAGACTAGACACCTAGGAGAATCCAAGATGGGGTCACTTGAGGGGCTCCCACCAGGTTCTGTTACCCAGAACCCTCTGCAAACCTCAAACTTTGGCTAAAAAAACACTTTTTCCTCACATTTCGGTGACAGAAAGTTCTGGAATCTGAGAGAAGCCACAAATTAACTTCCACCCAGCGTTCCCCCAAGTCTCCTGATATAAATGATACCTCACTTGTGTAGGTAGACCTAGTGTCTGCAACAGGAAATGCCCCAAAATACAATGTGGACACATCACATTTTTCCAAAGAAAACAGAGGTTTTTTTTGCAAAGTGCCTTCCTGTGGATTTTGGTCTCTAGCTCAACCGGTACGTAGGGAAACCTACCAAACCTGTGCATTTTTTTAAACTAGAGACCGAGGGGAATCCAAGATGGTGTGACTTGTGGGGCTCTCACCAGGTTCTGTTACCCAGAATCCTTTGCAAACCTCAAAATTTGGCTAAAAAACAAGTTTTCCTCACATTTCGGTGACAGAAAGTTCTGGAATGTGAGAGGAGCCACAAATTTCCTTCCACCTAGCATTCCCCCCAAGCATCCTGATAAAAATGGTACCTCACGTGTGTGGTTAGGCCTAGTGCCCACAACAGAAAATGCCCCAAAGCACAACATGGACACATCACATTTTTCCACAGAAAGCAGAGGTGTTTTTTGCAAAGTGCCTACCTGTGGATTTTGGCCTCTAGCTCAGCCGGCACCTATGGAAACCTACTAAACCTGTGCATTTTTT
The DNA here is from genome assembly GCF_031143425.1 of Pleurodeles waltl. Lineage (NCBI taxonomy): Eukaryota > Metazoa > Chordata > Amphibia > Caudata > Salamandridae > Pleurodeles > Pleurodeles waltl. The sequence continues at coordinate 607,783,376 of NC_090443.1, read as the reverse complement.
AAAACTAGAGACCTAGGGAAATCCAAGATCGGGTGACTTGTGGGGCTCTCGCCAGGTTCTGTTACCCAGAATCCTTTGCAAACCTCAAAATTGGGCAAAAAAAATACTTTTTTCTCACTTTTCGGTGACAGAAAGTTCTGGAATCCGAGAGGAGCCACAAATTTCCTTCCACTCCTCGTTCCACAAAGTCTCCCGATAAAAATGGTACCTCACTTGTGTCGGTAGGCCTTATGGTCACAACAGGAAATGGCCCAAAACACTATCTGGACACATCAAAATTATCAAATACAAAACTACCTGTTTTTGTGGGAGGGGCACCTGCGTTTTTGGTCCTGGGCTCAGCAGCCATCCAGGGAAGCCTACTAAACCCAGACATTTCAGAAAACTAGACACCCGAGGGAGTCCAGGGAGGTGTGACTTGCGTGGATCCCCCAATGTTTTCTTACCCAGAATCCTCAGCAAACCTCAAATTTAGCTTAAAAATCTAATTTTTTCCACATTTCAGTGTGGGATCACTGCACCCGAACAGATTTCCTACCACCCAACGTTCCCCTCAGTCTCCCGGTAACAATGATACCTCACTTGTGTAGGTGGGCGAAATGAATGTGACAGGGAAGAGCCAAACGCATGTCAAAATTGAGGGGGAACCAAAGTGGGTCCAAAAGGGCAGTTTGAAAAAAAAAATGTTTAGGCTGACCAGTGCAGCAGTATAGATGAGACAATGCTGGGTGGTAGGAATTTTGTGGATTCCTGCAGATTCTGGAAGGTTCCATCACAAAAATGTGGGAAAAATGTGTGCTTTCCAGCAAAGTTGCAGGTTTGCAGGGCATTGTGGGTAAGGAAATGGTGTGGGTGCATGTGAAGCACACCAACCTGGAATCAACTAGATGTTTAGTTTTCAGATGGGTCTAGGTCTTGTGGACTTTTCTACATAGCAGCGTCCCAAAGTAAAAAATTGTGCAGCCCTCACCATTCCAAGTGGGACGATTTTGAGAGTTACCAAGCTCTCATGGCCCAAATGTAAAACAAAAAACAAAAATAATCAAATGTCCTCTTGCTTGCCATGGGATAAGATGTTTTAGTGTGCGGGGAAGAGCTGAAAGACTGTTAACCCCTTCAGTTTGGATGGGGGCATAACCAGGCCCATATTGGTTGGTAGCCACCACCCCACTATTTTCTTTTATTTTTTTATTCCCTGGCATCTACTAGGCTTTCTGTCCCCCCGGGGTATGGATCGGGGGTAATTGCCCAATCTGCCCACTGGTGGGCAGAACAACTTTGGCCCCATTTATTTGGGGTGGGGGTATGGCCATCACCCAACCTCTTATTTTGAAAATAAAATCTTCCCTGGTCTCTGGTGGGCTTTCTGCCCCCCCTTGGGGGCAGATGGGCCTTCCAAAAATAGGCTAAAAGGTTGTCAGGGCACTCATGATCGTACAATTGAAGGTACGTAATTATTCAAATCTTCAGTGTGGAATAACACCATAGAGAGTTCATATGTTCTTTAATTATAGACATACAGAGTCCACCTTGATACAAGAAAATCGTCCTTGAATTTCAAGAATATATACAGCAAACACAGCCAACACGTGTTTCGTCTTATGAGAATGTATTCCCACAGACTTCATCAAGGCTGGAAAAAATATATGAGAAGAAAAACCATTGTTGTAAAACATATTTAGACGTTCAGAGCAGATCTTAAACTAACTTCTCGTGATATTTGTGAGAAACAAACCATGCCATCTGTAAGTTAGAGTGCCAGATAATATAATAGAAAATGTTCTATTACTAACTCATGCCCATTGGCAAGTTATACCAAAATGTGGGATCATCGTTTGTTTTCAATAGTGAGAAAGTAGGATTTGAAACACAAAGTAAAGTTTCCATGCGTAGAAAACTATCTTAACATAAGTGTGAAATTGTTCCACATAAAAGAATAGAACAATCGACAGATAGGGAGAAATCGCCCCTAAATCTAAGAGTCAACGAAACTCACCAAAAAACAAATACAATGTGAAAATAGGGAGATAACTCCCACTATGCACCCCAATTAAGTGGAACAAACAGAGAACAATTTTTTTTTTATAGTAAATTTAAAACCAAAACAGCATACCTTATAATCAAGTATGTCTTATGTGAAATCTACTCATTTCCAAGCATTATCTAGTAGAATCTGTAGATATAACCATAAAATATATTCAGTAGTGGTCCAGGTGTATTTGCAAAGCCAGACAATGACACTATTTTAAAACTGACTAACATAGTCACAGAGTAAGTATAGCCCCCCAGGTGAGACTGACCTTCATTACGTGTATAAAGTCCTACATTATGTCATCTCATACAGGAATCTGCTTGTATTCCCTATCTGCGAGATTACGGGGAAAAAAAGGTAATTAACTTAACTGAGTAAACGTAAGCAATCTTAACAAATGACCATAATGTCCTAATTTAATCTCCGTAAACTTCAGCCCAACTGCAACACTCACCTATCAACAATATCGTCTAGGAATCAAAAGGAGAACTCCGTGGTGCGATTATAACCACGGCGTTCCCAGTATCTGAAAATCTCATCGTTCGAAGAACGTCCGGAGCGGATGCAGTTTAAACACGTCTTCCCGTCTGAAGTGCGGAAATAAAAGACGGACTACGCGTCAATTAACGGGCGCCATCTTGGAAGTCCCTTATAAAATATTCTCATGAAAAATCGAAACCGATCCAAGGCAGTATTGGAAAACATTACTATAAGCATCATCATGTAAGTCCAATCATAAACCAAAGTGACAATGTTCAACTCGGTCCAAACCTAAGTATCAAAGCGAGTTACTGACCACCAGGAGCGAAGAGAAAGCATCTAGAATGCATACATTCCCCTTAGACCAAATTGTATTAAATCTGCCAATAGGTCACAAAACCATAAGTAAATGCAAAGTCCACTATGTGTAAGAAAAAGTAGGAAATTAACAAGAGCTAATGAGTCAGTAAAAAATGTGAGTAATACATCCAGTAACAGATCAATATTCAAATTACATTCAAGATTTGTACATAATTAAGTTCAGTGAAAGTTAAATGGTTCGCCCAAATCCCAAAATAGCCAACACATTAATACACTTTAGTCAATAACATATATGGAAGGCAATTAGAATTGCACTATTGAATAGTGCTATGTCGTTGTGCATAGTAAGTTAATACAGGTTAAAGACAATTAATACAAACGGTCTAGTGTACATATGTCAGGACAAATAGATATTATATTACTCTCCCAAAAAGTATTCCATTTCGAAATTAGTGTTAAGTCCATCCTCTACCGCTCTGAGTTTAAGGATCCAGTAACATTCTCTTTTTCTGAGGGCTAACTCCCTGTTACCCCCTCTCGGATCTCTGATGATGTGATCAAAACCAAAAAATTCGAAACCACAGGTGTTATTTTGTTTAGGGCAGTGTAACATATGGTTTACTATGGGGTATCTATCATCTTCCTGTCTTAAGGCTCTGAAATGTTCGCTTGCCCTAATTCTGAGTGGTCTAATAGTGCTCCCTATATAGTATAGGCCACATCTGCAAATAATCATATATATAACAAACTTGCTTTCGCATGTAATGTTCAAATTAATATTGTACGGTACACCCGACGAGCTCTTGAATGAGGAGATGCCCGACCTGGTCCATCTACACATTCCACAATGTCCACACTTAAAGAAACCTTTTCCTCGGATAGTCAGCCAGTTATCCTGGTTAGGTTTACTGCGAAAATTTGGACATAGAAAGTTCTTAAGCGTTTTACCTCTTCTGTAGGTGAAAACCGGGGTATCTGGAATCACCTTTCCAAGCATAGGATCTGATGTCAAAATATGCCAATGTCTGTACATACATTTATGAAGCAAAGTGGCGGTTTTTGTGTAATTGACAGTACAACGAATCATTGTGTCACCAGGTCGGGATTTTTTAGACAATGTGTCTGACCTTTTAAGATGTAAAGCCCTAGTACGGGCTTTATCTATCACCCGAGTGGAATATCCCCGAGCTTTAAATCTCTTGCTCATGTCATCTATGCATACACCAAAATCTTCCTCAAGACTACAATTACGTCTTGCCCTCACCATCTCACCATATGGTATTGAATTGATTTGATGAACCGGATGTGCACTCTTAGCATGTAAAATAGAGTTACAGGAGGTACTTTTTCTATATAATCGACTCTCTATTTTATTGTTGTAAATGAAAAGTTCTACGTCAAGGAAGGGAATGTTAGTAGTACTCTGTTCTGAAGTGAAATGGATATTGTACTCATTATTGTTAAGATAGTCAATAAAGTTGTTGAGTTCTTGTAAATCGCCTGTCCAGATCATCAAGCAGTCATCGATGTATCTACCCCAATAGAGTATATCAGCGATCCACTTGCTGCCATCCTTGCTCCAGATCTTATTTTGTTCAAATAGTCCCATAAAGAGATTAGCATAAGCTGGTGAGAATTTGGATCCCATAGCTACGCCTTGTTTTTGTCGATACCAATCATTCTTAAACAGAAAGACATTGTTATGTAAAATCAAATCCACCATGTCAATTAACATTTGAGTATGTCCGTAAAGGCTTGCCGATCTTTTGTAAAGGAAGTGCCGTAATGCTTCCTTTCCTTGTTCGTGGTTTATGCTAGTGTACAGAGAGGTAACATCTAGTGTAACTAGGATCATCCCTGGTTCCCAAGCAATGTCCGTTAATATGCTGAGAATGTGTTTGGTATCTTTAATGTGAGATGGTAAGTTACCCACCATAGGTTGTAAAAAGATGTCAACATACTCCGACAGTTTCTCAGTGGGACCACCAATGCCTGAAACAATAGGCCTACCAGGAGGGGAAGTAGGATTTTTGTGTATTTTAGGAAGTATATATATACATGGATTTCTCGGTCTGTGCACACGTAGATATATATATTCCTCCTCTTTTAGAAGTAAGCGATCCAAACAATCGTGTAAGAATCTATTGATTTTATTCGCAAGTATAGGGATGGGATCTGTCAAAATCTTTTCATAACAGGTAACATCTTCAAGTTGCCTATGTATCTCTTGATCATAATCTGAAGTGTTCATAATCACAATGTTCCCCCCTTTATCTGCCTCTCTGATAGTAATCTCCCTATTGGTACGTAAAAGTCTCAAATTGGTCTTTTCTGCTTGGGTAAGGTTCTGATGCCAAACATGTTGTCGATTCTCATTTTTTAACTCCAATTTATTTAAATCTCGCCAGACAACCTTAAAAAAAGTATCTATACAGTTATCTTTCATTAAGGTAGGTGTCCAAGATGATTTTCTCCTCAGGCCACTTTGTAGTGAGTCAGTTGGGATGTCAAGATCAGATAAGATACAAGTTACAGTGGTAGGATCCTGTTCACAGTCCGTGATTGACAGAAGAGTAGCCGTATTATGAATGTCCATAATGGACAGCTGTTGATCCTCGTTATGGCCGTCAACTAGGGTACTAATGTCCCTATTATCCAGGTGATTAGCAAAGTACTTTTTTAACTTCAAACGTCTAATAAATTTGAAAAAATCGATCTTAGTTTTTTGAAAGTCTCCAAAGTCTCCTGGACAGAATCCTAATCCCTTACTAAGAAGAGTAAAATCATGATTAGTGAGTTCCAAGCTGGAGAGATTAATGACATTGATAGAGTCACTATCAGAATTAACTATTTTCCCCTGTTCCATGATCTTGTTTTCATTCCTTTCCTTGTGTCTGTGTGTTCTTCCTCTGCCCCCCCGCCTGGTTTGTCTGGGTCTGCCCTGCGTCGACTTCCTTCCCATTGTCCCTGTTTTATCCTCTGAACTTCTGCTAAAAAAGAAGAAGTGCCCTGTTGTACTACCTTATCTTGTCTGGAAAGATTGGAACAAGTACTTATATCACTGTTGTTAGTAGAAACACTATTTAGTGAGGATGAGGAACCTGCATCATAGTTTTGTGGGGGTGCATTACTTATAACTAGATGATCGTATTTACGGGAGAAGGTGAAAATCCTACCCGTTAAATAATCCAACTCATCACGTCTAAGTTTGCGTGCTTTTCTCTGTGTGATCTCACTTTGATGTTGTTCAATAATATCATTCAGAATTCTAAAGTTCTTGGCAGTTGGTTCTCCCATATTCATATTTTTAATATCTGTTTCTAATTCCAAGATCTCTGCTTGTAGTTTAGTCACTTTCCTCTCTGAATTTTCTACCAGAATATTCATAAGTCTGAGTGAACTTGACACCAATTCTTGTTCCCAATTGTCTAATAAGTCTGGGTCGAGATCATCAAAAGTGGGAAAAATATGTGATCTTAACCCTCTAGGTATCCTGTTAAGCTTTACATATTGTTTTAAGGTGGCCCCATCCCACCATTTGGATACCTCCTGTTTCTTCAATTTTTCTAATTTGAAAAACTTGTCTCGGAGCCCCATTTTGGTGTGTTGGGTACTGCCTGAGTATGACTTTGGTATAGTACCTGTCTGCTCTAAACTACCAAAAATATCCGCTGCTAATTTCTCACGATCCATATTCACGATATAAAGTACAGGCATACAATATATTATAAACAGAAATGCAAATGGGCTGGAGCAGCACCCCTATGTCAACAACAACAATTTAAGACAAAAGCACATAGGAAGCAAGTCATAGGAATTGGGCGCTCACAGTGAGTCCATAAATCATATTGACAATCCAAATCTGTCACGGTGCTCCTGGCAAGAGGATCTTCCTTAATCCTCCAATGTTTCAAGGGAAACTAACAATGAACTAAAAGGTTGTCAGGGCACTCATGATCGTACAATTGAAGGTACGTAATTATTCAAATCTTCAGTGTGGAATAACACCATAGAGAGTTCATATGTTCTTTAATTATAGACATACAGAGTCCACCTTGATACAAGAAAATCGTCCTTGAATTTCAAGAATATATACAGCAAACACAGCCAACACGTGTTTCGTCTTATGAGAATGTATTCCCACAGACTTCATCAGGGCTGGAAAAAATATATGAGAAGAAAAACCATTGTTGTAAAACATATTTAGACGTTCAGAGCAGATCTTAAACTAACTTCTCGTGATATTTGTGTGAAACAAACCATGCCATCTGTAAGTTAGAGTGCCAGATAATATAATAGAAAATGTTCTATTACTAACTCATGCCCATTGGCAAGTTATACCAAAATGTGGGATCATCGTTTGTTTTCAATAGTGAGAAAGTAGGATTTGAAACACAAAGTAAAGTTTCCATGCGTAGAAAACTATCCTAACATAAGTGTGAAATTGTTCCACATAAAAGAATAGAACAATCGACAGATAGGGAGAAATCGCCCCTAAATCTAAGAGTCAACGAAACTCACCAAAAAACAAATACAATGTGAAAATAGGGAGATAACTCCCACTATGCACCCCAATTAAGTGGAACAAACAGAGTACAAAATTTTTTTTATAGTAAATTTAAAACCAAAACAGCATACCTTATAATCAAGTATGTCTTATGTGAAATCTACTCATTTCCAAGCATTATCTAGTAGAATCTGTAGATATAACCATAAAATATATTCAGTAGTGGTCCAGGTGTATTTGCAAAGCCAGACAATGACACTATTTTAAAACTGACTAACATAGTCACAGAGTAAGTATAGCCCCCCAGGTGAGACTGACCTTCATTACGTGTATAAAGTCCTACATTATGTCATCTCATACAGGAATCTGCTTGTATTCCCTATCTGCGAGATTACGGGGAAAAAAAGGTAATTAACTTAACTGAGTAAACGTAAGCAATCTTAACAAATGACCATAATGTCCTAATTTAATCTCCGTAAACTTCAGCCCAACTGCAACACTCACCTATCAACAATATCGTCTAGGAATCAAAAGGAGAACTCCGTGGTGCGATTATAACCACGGCGTTCCCAGTATCTGAAAATCTCATCGTTCGAAGAACGTCCGGAGCGGATGCAGTTTAAACACGTCTTCCCGTCTGAAGTGCGGAAATAAAAGACGGACTACGCGTCAATTAACGGGCGCCATCTTGGAAGTCCCTTATAAAATATTCTCATGAAAAATCGAAACCGATCCAAGGCAGTATTGGAAAACATTACTATAAGCATCATCAAGTAAGTCCAATCATAAACCAAAGTGACAATGTTCAACTCGGTCCAAACCTAAGTATCAAAGCGAGTTACTGACCACCAGGAGCGAAGAGAAAGCATCTAGAATGCATACATTCCCCTTAGACCAAATTGTATTAAATCTGCCAATAGGTCACAAAACCATAAGTAAATGCAAAGTCCACTATCTGTAAGAAAAAGTAGGAAATTAACAAGAGCTAATGAGTCAGTAAAAAATGTGAGTAATACATCCAGTAACAGATCAATATTCAAATTACATTCAAGATTTGTACATAATTAAGTTCAGTGAAAGTTAAATGGTTCGCCCAAATCCCAAAATAGCCAACACATTAATACACTTTAGTCAATAACATATATGGAAGGCAATTAGAATTGCACTATTGAATAGTGCTATGTCGTTGTGCATAGTAAGTTAATACAGGTTAAAGACAATTAATACAAACGGTCTAGTGTACATATGTCAGGACAAATAGATATTATATTACTCTCCCAAAAAGTATTCCATTTCGAAATTAGTGTTAAGTCCATCCTCTACCGCTCTGAGTTTAAGGATCCAGTAACATTCTCTTTTTCTGAGGGCTAACTCCCTGTTACCCCCTCTCGGATCTCTGATGATGTGATCAAAACCAAAAAATTCGAAACCACAGGTGTTATTTTGTTTAGGGCAGTGTAACATATGGTTTACTATGGGGTATCTATCATCTTCCTGTCTTAAGGCTCTGAAATGTTCGCTTGCCCTAATTCTGAGTGGTCTAATAGTGCTCCCTATATAGTATAGGCACATCTGCAAATAATCATATATATAACAAACTTGCTTTCGCATGTAATGTTCAAATTAATATTGTACTGTACACCCGACGAGCTCTTGAATGAGGAGATGCCCGACCTGGTCCATCTACACATTCCACAATGTCCACACTTAAAGAAACCTTTTCCTCGGATAGTCAGCCAGTTATCCTGGTTAGGTTTACTGCGAAAATTTGGACATAGAAAGTTCTTAAGCGTTTTACCTCTTCTGTAGGTGAAAACCGGGGTATCTGGAATCACCTTTCCAAGCATAGGATCTGATGTCAAAATATGCCAATGTCTGTACATACATTTATGAAGCAAAGTGGCGGTTTTTGTGTAATTGACAATACAACGAATCATTGTGTCACCAGGTCGGGATTTTTTAGACAATGTGTCTGACCTTTTAAGATGTAAAGCCCTAGTACGGGCTTTATCTATCACCCGAGTGGAATATCCCCGAGCTTTAAATCTCTTGCTCATGTCATCTATGCATACACCAAAATCTTCCTCAAGACTACAATTACGTCTTGCCCTCACCATCTCACCATATGGTATTGAATTGATTTGATGAACCGGATGTGCACTCTTAGCATGTAAAATAGAGTTACAGGAGGTACTTTTTCTATATAATCGACTCTCTATTTTATTGTTGTAAATGAAAAGTTCTACGTCAAGGAAGGGAATGTTAATAGTACTCTGTTCTGAAGTGAAATGGATATTGTACTCATTATTGTTAAGATAGTCAATAAAGTTGTTGAGTTCTTGTAAATCGCCTGTCCAGATCATCAAGCAGTCATCGATGTATCTACCCCAATAGAGTATATCAGCGATCCACTTGCTGCCATCCTTGCTCCAGATCTTATTTTGTTCAAATAGTCCCATAAAGAGATTAGCATAAGCTGGTGAGAATTTGGATCCCATAGCTACGCCTTGTTTTTGTCGATACCAATCATTCTTAAACAGAAAGACATTGTTATGTAAAATCAAATCCACCATGTCAATTAACATTTGAGTATGTCCGTAAAGGCTTGCCGATCTTTTGTAAAGGAAGTGCCGTAATGCTTCCTTTCCTTGTTCGTGGTTTATGCTAGTGTACAGAGAGGTAACATCTGAGAAACTGTCGGAGTATGTTGACATCTTTTTACAACCTATGGTGGGTAACTTACCATCTCACATTAAAGATACCAAACACATTCTCAGCATATTAACGGACATTGCTTGGGAACCAGGGATGATCCTAGTTACACTAGATGTTACCTCTCTGTACACTAGCATAAACCACGAACAAGGAAAGGAAGCATTACGGCACTTCCTTTACAAAAGATCGGCAAGCCTTTACGGACATACTCAAATGTTAATTGACATGGTGGATTTGATTTTACATAACAATGTCTTTCTGTTTAAGAATGATTGGTATCGACAAAAACAAGGCGTTGCTATGGGATCCAAATTCTCACCAGCTTATGCTAATCTCTTTATGGGACTATTTGAACAAAATAAGATCTGGAGCAAGGATGGCAGCAAGTGGATCGCTGATATACTCTATTGGGGTAGATACATCGATGACTGCTTGATGATCTGGACAGGCGATTTACAAGAACTCAACAACTTTATTGACTATCTTAACAATAATGAGTACAATATCCATTTCACTTCAGAACAGAGTACTACTAACATTCCCTTCCTTGACGTAGAACTTTTCATTTACAACAATAAAATAGAGAGTCGATTATATAGAAAAAGTACCTCCTGTAACTCTATTTTACATGCTAAGAGTGCACATCCGGTTCATCAAATCAATTCAATACCATATGGTGAGATGGTGAGGGCAAGACGTAATTGTAGTCTTGAGGAAGATTTTGGTGTATGCATAGATGACATGAGCAAGAGATTTAAAGCTCGGGGATATTCCACTCGGGTGATAGATAAAGCCCGTATTAGGGCTTTACATCTTAAAAGGTCAGACACATTGTCTAAAAAATCCCGACCTGGTGACACAATGATTCGTTGTATTGTCAATTACACAAAAACCGCCACTTTGCTTCATAAATGTATGTACAGACATTGGCATATTTTGACATCAGATCCTATGCTTGGAAAGGTGATTCCAGATACCCCGGTTTTCACCTACAGAAGAGGTAAAACGCTTAAGAACTTTCTATGTCCAAATTTTCGCAGTAAACCTAACCAGGATAACTGGCTGACTATCCGAGGAAAAGGTTTCTTTAAGTGTGGACATTGTGGAATGTGTAGATGGACCAGGTCGGGCATCTCCTCATTCAAGAGCTCGTCGGGTGTACAGTACAATATTAATTTGAACATTACATGCGAAAGCAAGTTTGTTATATATATGATTATTTGCAGATGTGGCCTATACTATATAGGGAGCACTATTAGACCACTCAGAATTAGGGCAAGCGAACATTTCAGAGCCTTAAGACAGGAAGATGATAGATACCCCATAGTAAACCATATGTTACACTGCCCTAAACAAAATAACACCTGTGGTTTCGAATTTTTTGGTTTTGATCACATCATCAGAGATCCGAGAGGGGGTAACAGGGAGTTAGCCCTCAGAAAAAGAGAATGTTACTGGATCCTTAAACTCAGAGCGGTAGAGGATGGACTTAACACTAATTTCGAAATGGAATACTTTTTGGGAGAGTAATATAATATCTATTTGTCCTGACATATGTACACTAGACCGTTTGTATTAATTGTCTTTAACCTGTATTAACTTACTATGCACAACGACATAGCACTATTCAATAGTGCAATTCTAATTGCATTCCATATACGTTATTGACTAAAGTGTATTAATGTGTTGGCTATTTTGGGATTTGGGCGAACCATTTAACTTTCACTGAACTTAATTATGTACAAATCTTGAATGTAATTTGAATATTGATCTGTTACTGGATGTATTACTCACATTTTTTACTGACTCATTAGCTCTTGTTAATTTCCTACTTTTTCTTACACATAGTGGACTTTGCATTTACTTATGGTTTTGTGACCTATTGGCAGATTTAATACAATTTGGTCTAAGGGGAATGTATGCATTCTAGATGCTTTCTCTTCGCTCCTGGTGGTCAGTAACTCGCTTTGATACTTAGGTTTGGACCGAGTTGAACATTGTCACTTTGGTTTATGATTGGACTTACTTGATGATGCTTATAGTAATGTTTTCCAATACTGCCTTGGATCGGTTTCGATTTTTCATGAGAATATTTTATAAGGGACTTCCAAGATGGCGCCCGTTAATTGACGCGTAGTCCGTCTTTTATTTCCGCACTTCAGACGGGAAGACGTGTTTAAACTGCATCCGCTCCGGACGTTCTTCGAACGATGAGATTTTCAGATACTGGGAACGCCGTGGTTATAATCGCACCACGGAGTTCTCCTTTTGATTCCTAGACGATATTGTTGATAGGTGAGTGTTGCAGTTGGGCTGAAGTTTACGGAGATTAAATTAGGACATTATGGTCATTTGTTAAGATTGCTTACGTTTACTCAGTTAAGTTAATTACCTTTTTTTCCCCGTAATCTCGCAGATAGGGAATACAAGCAGATTCCTGTATGAGATGACATAATGTAGGACTTTATACACGTAATGAAGGTCAGTCTCACCTGGGGGGCTATACTTACTCTGTGACTATGTTAGTCAGTTTTAAAATAGTGTCATTGTCTGGCTTTGCAAATACACCTGGACCACTACTGAATATATTTTATGGTTATATCTACAGATTCTACTAGATAATGCTTGGAAATGAGTAGATTTCACATAAGACATACTTGATTATAAGGTATGCTGTTTTGGTTTTAAATTTACTATAAAAAAAATGTTGTACTCTGTTTGTTCCACTTAATTGGGGTGCATAGTGGGAGTTATCTCCCTATTTTCACATTGTATTTGTTTTTTGGTGAGTTTCGTTGACTCTTAGATTTAGGGGCGATTTCTCCCTATCTGTCGATTGTTCTATTCTTTTATGTGGAACAATTTCACACTTATGTTAGGATAGTTTTCTACGCATGGAAACTTTACTTTGTGTTTCAAATCCTACTTTCTCACTATTGAAAACAAACGATGATCCCACATTTTGGTATAACTTGCCAATGGGCATGAGTTAGTAATAGAACATTTTCTATTATATTATCTGGCACTCTAACTTACAGATGGCATGGTTTGTTTCTCACAAATATCACGAGAAGTTAGTTTAAGATCTGCTCTGAACGTCTAAATATGTTTTACAACAATGGTTTTTCTTCTCATATATTTTTTCCAGCCCTGATGAAGTCTGTGGGAATACATTCTCATAAGACGAAACACGTGTTGGCTGTGTTTGCTGTATATATTCTTGAAATTCAAGGACGATTTTCTTGTATCAAGGTGGACTCTGTATGTCTATAATTAAAGAACATATGAACTCTCTATGGTGTTATTCCACACTGAAGATTTGAATAATTACGTACCTTCAATTGTACGATCATGAGTGCCCTGACAACCTTTTAGTTCATTGTTAGTTTCCCTTGAAACATTGGAGGATTAAGGAAGATCCTCTTGCCAGGAGCACCGTGACAGATTTGGATTGTCAATATGATTTATGGACTCACTGTGAGCGCCCAATTCCTATGACTTGCTTCCTATGTGCTTTTGTCTTAAATTGTTGTTGTTGACATAGGGGTGCTGCTCCAGCCCATTTGCATTTCTGTTTATAATATATTGTATGCCTGTACTTTATATCGTGAATATGGATCGTGAGAAATTAGCAGCGGATATTTTTGGTAGTTTAGAGCAGACAGGTACTATACCAAAGTCATACTCAGGCAGTACCCAACACACCAAAATGGGGCTCCGAGACAAGTTTTTCAAATTAGAAAAATTGAAGAAACAGGAGGTATCCAAATGGTGGGATGGGGCCACCTTAAAACAATATGTAAAGCTTAACAGGATACCTAGAGGGTTAAGATCACATATTTTTCCCACTTTTGATGATCTCGACCCAGACTTATTAGACAATTGGGAACAAGAATTGGTGTCAAGTTCACTCAGACTTATGAATATTCTGGTAGAAAATTCAGAGAGGAAAGTGACTAAACTACAAGCAGAGATCTTGGAATTAGAAACAGATATTAAAAATATGAATATGGGAGAACCAACTGCCAAGAACTTTAGAATTCTGAATGATATTATTGAACAACATCAAAGTGAGATCACACAGAGAAAAGCACGCAAACTTAGACGTGATGAGTTGGATTATTTAACGGGTAGGATTTTCACCTTCTCCCGTAAATACGATCATCTAGTTATAAGTAATGCACCCCCACAAAACTATGATGCAGGTTCCTCATCCTCACTAAATAGTGTTTCTACTAACAACAGTGATATAAGTACTTGTTCCAATCTTTCCAGACAAGATAAGGTAGTACAACAGGGCACTTCTTCTTTTTTAGCAGAAGTTCAGAGGATAAAACAGGGACAATGGGAAGGAAGTCGACGCAGGGCAGACCCAGACAAACCAGGCGGGGGGGCAGAGGAAGAACACACAGACACAAGGAAAGGAATGAAAACAAGATCATGGAACAGGGGAAAATAGTTAATTCTGATAGTGACTCTATCAATGTCATTAATCTCTCCAGCTTGGAACTCACTAATCATGATTTTACTCTTCTTAGTAAGGGATTAGGATTCTGTCCAGGAGACTTTGGAGACTTTCAGAAAACTAAGATCGATTTTTTCAAATTTATTAGACGTTTGAAGTTAAAAAAGTACTTTGCTAATCACCTGGATAATAGGGACATTAGTACCCTAGTTGACGGCCATAACGAGGATCAACAGCTGTCCATTATGGACATTCATAATACGGCTACTCTTCTGTCAATCACGGACTGTGAACAGGATCCTACCACTGTAACTCGTATCTTATCTGATCTTGACATCCCAACTGACTCACTACAAAGTGGCCTGAGGAGAAAATCATCTTGGACACCTACCTTAATGAAAGATAACTGTATAGATACTTTTTTTAAGGTTGTCTGGCGAGATTTAAATAAATTGGAGTTAAAAAATGAGAATCGACAACATGTTTGGCATCAGAACCTTACCCAAGCAGAAAAGACCAATTTGAGACTTTTACGTACCAATAGGGAGATTACTATCAGAGAGGCAGATAAAGGGGGGAACATTGTGATTATGAACACTTCAGATTATGATCAAGAGATACATAGGCAACTTGAAGATGTTACCTGTTATGAAAAGATTTTGACAGATCCCATCCCTATACTTGCGAATACAATCAATAGATTCTTACACGATTGTTTGGATCGCTTACTTCTAAAAGAGGAGGAATATATATATCTACGTGTGCACAGACCGAGAAATCCATGTATATATATACTTCCTAAAATACACAAAAATCCTACTTCCCCTCCTGGTAGGCCTATTGTTTCAGGCATTGGTGGTCCCACTGAGAAACTGTCGGAGTATGTTGACATCTTTTTACAACCTATGGTGGGTAACTTACCATCTCACATTAAAGATACCAAACACATTCTCAGCATATTAACGGACATTGCTTGGGAACCAGGGATGATCCTAGTTACACTAGATGTTACCTCTCTGTACACTAGCATAAACCACGAACAAGGAAAGGAAGCATTACGGCACTTCCTTTACAAAAGATCGGCAAGCCTTTACGGACATACTCAAATGTTAATTGACATGGTGGATTTGATTTTACATAACAATGTCTTTCTGTTTAAGAATGATTGGTATCGACAAAAACAAGGCGTAGCTATGGGATCCAAATTCTCACCAGCTTATGCTAATCTCTTTATGGGACTATTTGAACAAAATAAGATCTGGAGCAAGGATGGCAGCAAGTGGATCGCTGATATACTCTATTGGGGTAGATACATCGATGACTGCTTGATGATCTGGACAGGCGATTTACAAGAACTCAACAACTTTATTGACTATCTTAACAATAATGAGTACAATATCCATTTCACTTCAGAACAGAGTACTACTAACATTCCCTTCCTTGACGTAGAACTTTTCATTTACAACAATAAAATAGAGAGTCGATTATATAGAAAAAGTACCTCCTGTAACTCTATTTTACATGCTAAGAGTGCACATCCGGTTCATCAAATCAATTCAATACCATATGGTGAGATGGTGAGGGCAAGACGTAATTGTAGTCTTGAGGAAGATTTTGGTGTATGCATAGATGACATGAGCAAGAGATTTAAAGCTCGGGGATATTCCACTCGGGTGATAGATAAAGCCCCTACTAGGGCTTTACATCTTAAAAGGTCAGACACATTGTCTAAAAAATCCCGACCTGGTGACACAATGATTCGTTGTATTGTCAATTACACAAAAACCGCCACTTTGCTTCATAAATGTATGTACAGACATTGGCATATTTTGACATCAGATCCTATGCTTGGAAAGGTGATTCCAGATACCCCGGTTTTCACCTACAGAAGAGGTAAAACGCTTAAGAACTTTCTATGTCCAAATTTTCGCAGTAAACCTAACCAGGATAACTGGCTGACTATCCGAGGAAAAGGTTTCTTTAAGTGTGGACATTGTGGAATGTGTAGATGGACCAGGTCGGGCATCTCCTCATTCAAGAGCTCGTCGGGTGTACAGTACAATATTAATTTGAACATTACATGCGAAAGCAAGTTTGTTATATATATGATTATTTGCAGATGTGGCCTATACTATATAGGGAGCACTATTAGACCACTCAGAATTAGGGCAAGCGAACATTTCAGAGCCTTAAGACAGGAAGATGATAGATACCCCATAGTAAACCATATGTTACACTGCCCTAAACAAAATAACACCTGTGGTTTCAAATTTTTTGGTTTTGATCACATCATCAGAGATCCGAGAGGGGGTAACAGGGAGTTAGCCCTCAGAAAAAGAGAATGTTACTGGATCCTTAAACTCAGAGCGGTAGAGGATGGACTTAACACTAATTTCGAAATGGAATACTTTTTGGGAGAGTAATATAATATCTATTTGTCCTGACATATGTACACTAGACCGTTTGTATTAATTGTCTTTAACCTGTATTAACTTACTATGCACAACGACATAGCACTATTCAATAGTGCAATTCTAATTGCCTTCCATATATGTTATTGACTAAAGTGTATTAATGTGTTGGCTATTTTGGGATTTGGGCGAACCATTTAACTTTCACTGAACTTAATTATGTACAAATCTTGAATGTAATTTGAATATTGATCTGTTACTGGATGTATTACTCACATTTTTTACTGACTCATTAGCTCTTGTTAATTTCCTACTTTTTCTTACACATAGTGGACTTTGCATTTACTTATGGTTTTGTGACCTATTGGCAGATTTAATACAATTTGGTCTAAGGGGAATGTATGCATTCTAGATGCTTTCTCTTCGCTCCTGGTGGTCAGTAACTCGCTTTGATACTTAGGTTTGGACCGAGTTGAACATTGTCACTTTGGTTTATGATTGGACTTACTTGATGATGCTTATAGTAATGTTTTCCAATACTGCCTTGGATCGGTTTCGATTTTTCATGAGAATATTTTATAAGGGACTTCCAAGATGGCGCCCGTTAATTGACGCGTAGTCCGTCTTTTATTTCCGCACTTCAGACGGGAAGACGTGTTTAAACTGCATCCGCTCCGGACGTTCTTCGAACGATGAGATTTTCAGATACTGGGAACGCCGTGGTTATAATCGCACCACGGAGTTCTCCTTTTGATTCCTAGACGATATTGTTGATAGGTGAGTGTTGCAGTTGGGCTGAAGTTTACGGAGATTAAATTAGGACATTATGGTCATTTGTTAAGATTGCTTACGTTTACTCAGTTAAGTTAATTACCTTTTTTTCCCCGTAATCTCGCAGATAGGGAATACAAGCAGATTCCTGTATGAGATGACATAATGTAGGACTTTATACACGTAATGAAGGTCAGTCTCACCTGGGGGGCTATACTTACTCTGTGACTATGTTAGTCAGTTTTAAAATAGTGTCATTGTCTGGCTTTGCAAATACACCTGGACCACTACTGAATATATTTTATGGTTATATCTACAGATTCTACTAGATAATGCTTGGAAATGAGTAGATTTCACATAAGACATACTTGATTATAAGGTATGCTGTTTTGGTTTTAAATTTACTATAAAAAAAAATTTGTACTCTGTTTGTTCCACTTAATTGGGGTGCATAGTGGGAGTTATCTCCCTATTTTCACATTGTATTTGTTTTTTGGTGAGTTTCGTTGACTCTTAGATTTAGGGGCGATTTCTCCCTATCTGTCGATTGTTCTATTCTTTTATGTGGAACAATTTCACACTTATGTTAGGATAGTTTTCTACGCATGGAAACTTTACTTTGTGTTTCAAATCCTACTTTCTCACTATTGAAAACAAACGATGATCCCACATTTTGGTATAACTTGCCAATGGGCATGAGTTAGTAATAGAACATTTTCTATTATATTATCTGGCACTCTAACTTACAGATGGCATGGTTTGTTTCTCACAAATATCACGAGAAGTTAGTTTAAGATCTGCTCTGAACGTCTAAATATGTTTTACAACAATGGTTTTTCTTCTCATATATTTTTTCCAGCCCTGATGAAGTCTGTGGGAATACATTCTCATAAGACGAAACACGTGTTGGCTGTGTTTGCTGTAAATATTCTTGAAATTCAAGGACGATTTTCTTGTATCAAGGTGGACTATGTATGTCTATAATTAAAGAACATATGAACTCTCTATGGTGTTATTCCACACTGAAGATTTGAATAATTACGTACCTTCAATTGTACGATCATGAGTGCCCTGACAACCTTTTAGTTCATTGTTAGTTTCCCTTGAAACATTGGAGGATTAAGGAAGATCCTCTTGCCAGGAGCACCGTGACAGATTTGGATTGTCAATATGATTTATGGACTCACTGTGAGCGCCCAATTCCTATGACTTGCTTCCTATGTGCTTTTGTCTTAAATTGTTGTTGTTGACATAGGGGTGCTGCTCCAGCCCATTTGCATTTCTGTTTATAATATATTGTATGCCTGTACTTTATATCGTGAATATGGATCGTGAGAAATTAGCAGCGGATATTTTTGGTAGTTTAGAGCAGACAGGTACTATACCAAAGTCATACTCAGGCAGTACCCAACACACCAAAATGGGGCTCCGAGACAAGTTTTTCAAATTAGAAAAATTGAAGAAACAGGAGGTATCCAAATGGTGGGATGGGGCCACCTTAAAACAATATGTAAAGCTTAACAGGATACCTAGAGGGTTAAGATCACATATTTTTCCCACTTTTGATGATCTCGACCCAGACTTATTAGACAATTGGGAACAAGAATTGGTGTCAAGTTCACTCAGACTTATAAATATTCTGGTAGAAAATTCAGAGAGGAAAGTGACTAAACTACAAGCAGAGATCTTGGAATTAGAAACAGATATTAAAAATATGAATATGGGAGAACCAACTGCCAAGAACTTTAGAATTCTGAATGATATTATTGAACAACATCAAAGTGAGATCACAGAGAGAAAAGCACGCAAACTTAGACGTGATGAGTTGGATTATTTAACGGGTAGGATTTTCACCTTCTCCCGTAAATACGATCATCTAGTTATAAGTAATGCACCCCCACAAAACTATGATGCAGGTTCCTCATCCTCACTAAATAGTGTTTCTACTAACAACAGTGATATAAGTACTTGTTCCAATCTTTCCAGACAAGATAAGGTAGTACAACAGGGCACTTCTTCTTTTTTAGCAGAAGTTCAGAGGATAAAACAGGGACAATGGGAAGGAAGTCGACGCAGGGCAGACCCAGACAAACCAGGCGGGGGGGCAGAGGAAGAACACACAGACACAAGGAAAGGAATGAAAACAAGATCATGGAACAGGGGAAAATAGTTAATTCTGATAGTGACTCTATCAATGTCATTAATCTCTCCAGCTTGGAACTCACTAATCATGATTTTACTCTTCTTAGTAAGGGATTAGGATTCTGTCCAGGAGACTTTGGAGACTTTCAGAAAACTAAGATCGATTTTTTCAAATTTATTAGACGTTTGAAGTTAAAAAAGTACTTTGCTAATCACCTGGATAATAGGGACATTAGTACCCTAGTTGACGGCCATAACGAGGATCAACAGCTGTCCATTATGGACATTCATAATACGGCTACTCTTCTGTCAATCACGGACTGTGAACAGGATCCTACCACTGTAACTCGTATCTTATCTGATCTTGACATCCCAACTGACTCACTACAAAGTGGCCTGAGGAGAAAATCATCTTGGACACCTACCTTAATGAAAGATAACTGTATAGATACTTTTTTTAAGGTTGTCTGACGAGATTTAAATAAATTGGAGTTAAAAAATGAGAATCGACAACATGTTTGGCATCAGAACCTTACCCAAGCAGAAAAGACCAATTTGAGACTTTTACGTACCAATAGGGAGATTACTATCAGAGAGGCAGATAAAGGGGGGAACATTGTGATTATGAACACTTCAGATTATGATCAAGAGATACATAGGCAACTTGAAGATGTTACCTGTTATGAAAAGATTTTGACAGATCCCATCCCTATACTTGCAAATAAAATCAATAGATTCTTACACGATTGTTTGGATCGCTTACTTCTAAAAGAGGAGGAATATATATATCTACGTGTGCACAGACCGAGAAATCCATGTATATATATACTTCCTAAAATACACAAAAATCCTACTTCCCCTCCTGGTAGGCCTATTGTTTCAGGCATTGGTGGTCCCACTGAGAAACTGTCGGAGTATGTTGACATCTTTTTACAACCTATGGTGGGTAACTTACCATCTCACATTAAAGATACCAAACACATTCTCAGCATATTAACGGACATTGCTTGGGAACCAGGGATGATCCTAGTTACACTAGATGTTACCTCTCTGTACACTAGCATAAACCACGAACAAGGAAAGGAAGCATTACGGCACTTCCTTTACAAAAGATCGGCAAGCCTTTACGGACATACTCAAATGTTAATTGACATGGTGGATTTGATTTTACATAACAATGTCTTTCTGTTTAAGAATGATTGGTATCGACAAAAACAAGGCGTAGCTATGGGATCCAAATTCTCACCAGCTTATGCTAATCTCTTTATGGGACTATTTGAACAAAATAAGATCTGGAGCAAGGATGGCAGCAAGTGGATCGCTGATATACTCTATTGGGGTAGATACATCGATGACTGCTTGATGATCTGGACAGGCGATTTACAAGAACTCAACAACTTTATTGACTATCTTAACAATAATGAGTACAATATCCATTTCACTTCAGAACAGAGTACTACTAACATTCCCTTCCTCGACGTAGAACTTTTCATTTACAACAATAAAATAGAGAGTCGATTATATAGAAAAAGTACCTCCTGTAACTCTATTTTACATGCTAAGAGTGCACATCCGGTTCATCAAATCAATTCAATACCATATGGTGAGATGGTGAGGGCAAGACGTAATTGTAGTCTTGAGGAAGATTTTGGTGTATGCATAGATGACATGAGCAAGAGATTTAAAGCTCGGGGATATTCCACTCGGGTGATAGATAAAGCCCGTACTAGGGCTTTACATCTTAAAAGGTCAGACACATTGTCTAAAAAATCCCGACCTGGTGACACAATGATTCGTTGTATTGTCAATTACACAAAAACCGCCACTTTGCTTCATAAATGTATGTACAGACATTGGCATATTTTGACATCAGATCCTATGCTTGGAAAGGTGATTCCAGATACCCCGGTTTTCACCTACAGAAGAGGTAAAACGCTTAAGAACTTTCTATGTCCAAATTTTCGCAGTAAACCTAACCAGGATAACTGGCTGACTATCCGAGGAAAAGGTTTCTTTAAGTGTGGACATTGTGGAATGTGTAGATGGACCAGGTCGGGCATCTCCTCATTCAAGAGCTCGTCGGGTGTACAGTACAATATTAATTTGAACATTACATGCGAAAGCAAGTTTGTTATATATATGATTATTTGCAGATGTGGCCTATACTATATAGGGAGCACTATTAGACCACTCAGAATTAGGGCAAGCGAACATTTCAGAGCCTTAAGACAGGAAGATGATAGATACCCCATAGTAAACCATATGTTACACTGCCCTAAACAAAATAACACCTGTGGTTTCGAATTTTTTGGTTTTGATCACATCATCAGAGATCCGAGAGGGGGTAACAGGGAGTTAGCCCTCAGAAAAAGAGAATGTTACTGGATCCTTAAACTCAGAGCGGTAGAGGATGGACTTAACACTAATTTCGAAATGGAATACTTTTTGGGAGAGTAATATAATATCTATTTGTCCTGACATATGTACACTAGACCGTTTGTATTAATTGTCTTTAACCTGTATTAACTTACTATGCACAACGACATAGCACTATTCAATAGTGCAATTCTAATTGCCTTCCATATATGTTATTGACTAAAGTGTATTAATGTGTTGGCTATTTTGGGATTTGGGCGAACCATTTAACTTTCACTGAACTTAATTATGTACAAATCTTGAATGTAATTTGAATATTGATCTGTTACTGGATGTATTACTCACATTTTTTACTGACTCATTAGCTCTTGTTAATTTCCTACTTTTTCTTACACATAGTGGACTTTGCATTTACTTATGGTTTTGTGACCTATTGGCAGATTTAATACAATGTGGTCTAAGGGGAATGTATGCATTCTAGATGCTTTCTCTTCGCTCCTGGTGGTCAGTAACTCGCTTTGATACTTAGGTTTGGACCGAGTTGAACATTGTCACTTTGGTTTATGATTGGACTTACTTGATGATGCTTATAGTAATGTTTTCCAATACTGCCTTGGATCGGTTTCGATTTTTCATGAGAATATTTTATAAGGGACTTCCAAGATGGCGCCCGTTAATTGACGCGTAGTCCGTCTTTTATTTCCGCACTTCAGACGGGAAGACGTGTTTAAACTGCATCCGCTCCGGACGTTCTTCGAACGATGAGATTTTCAGATACTGGGAACGCCGTGGTTATAATCGCACCACGGAGTTCTCCTTTTGATTCCTAGACGATATTGTTGATAGGTGAGTGTTGCAGTTGGGCTGAAGTTTACGGAGATTAAATTAGGACATTATGGTCATTTGTTAAGATTGCTTACGTTTACTCAGTTAAGTTAATTACCTTTTTTTCCCCGTAATCTCGCAGACAGGGAATACAAGCAGATTCCTGTATGAGATGACATAATGTAGGACTTTATACACGTAATGAAGGTCAGTCTCACCTGGGGGGCTATACTTACTCTGTGACTATGTTAGTCAGTTTTAAAATAGTGTCATTGTCTGGCTTTGCAAATACACCTGGACCACTACTGAATATATTTTATGGTTATATCTACAGATTCTACTAGATAATGCTTGGAAATGAGTAGATTTCACATAAGACATACTTGATTATAAGGTATGCTGTTTTGGTTTTAAATTTACTATAAAAAAAATGTTGTACTCTGTTTGTTCCACTTAATTGGGGTGCATAGTGGGAGTTATCTCCCTATTTTCACATTGTATTTGTTTTTTGGTGAGTTTCGTTGACTCTTAGATTTAGGGGCGATTTCTCCCTATCTGTCGATTGTTCTATTCTTTTATGTGGAAAAATTTCACACTTATGTTAGGATAGTTTTCTACGCATGGAAACTTTACTTTGTGTTTCAAATCCTACTTTCTCACTATTGAAAACAAACGATGATCCCACATTTTGGTATAACTTGCCAATGGGCATGAGTTAGTAATAGAACATTTTCTATTATATTATCTGGCACTCTAACTTACAGATGGCATGGTTTGTTTCTCACAAATATCACGAGAAGTTAGTTTAAGATCTGCTCTGAACGTCTAAATATGTTTTACAACAATGGTTTTTCTTCTCATATATTTTTTCCAGCCCTGATGAAGTCTGTGGGAATACATTCTCATAAGACGAAACACGTGTTGGCTGTGTTTGCTGTATATATTCTTGAAATTCAAGGACAATTTTCTTGTATCAAGGTGGACTCTGTATGTCTATAATTAAAGAACATATGAACTCTCTATGGTGTTATTCCACGCTGAAGATTTGAATAATTACGTACCTTCAATTGTACGATCATGAGTGCCCTGACAACCTTTTAGTTCATTGTTAGTTTCCCTTGAAACATTGGAGGATTAAGGAAGATCCTCTTGCCAGGAGCACCGTGACAGATTTGGATTGTCAATATGATTTATGGACTCACTGTGAGCGCCCAATTCCTATGACTTGCTTCCTATGTGCTTTTGTCTTAACTTCCAAAAATAGGCCAATCTGCCCACAAGGGGGGCAGTTATGGCCAACAGTAATGTGCCCCCATGGGGAGCGACCCTTGCACATGGGGCTACCCCCCCAAACAAATCACACACCAATCCACGGTGACTTGAGGTTTCTGCCCCCTTTGGGGGCAGAGTGGCCTAATAAAAATAGGCCGATCTGCCCCCAAGAGGGACAGAAATGACCTAAATACAATTTGCCCCCCAGGGGAGCGACCCTTGTCTATGAGCTCGCTCCCCATACATAAAAACATAGAGTAAATAAAAAAATATATACAGTATATATCTAGTGTCCAGAGGTTTCTGCCCCTCCGGGGGCAGATCCGCCTAGTTATATTAGGTCGATCTGCCTCCACGGGGGCAGAAAAGGCCTAAAAATATTTTGTCCCCCATGGGGAGTGGCCCTTGCCAAAGCGACCCCTCCCCTTATGCGTTAGTGTAAAAAAAAAAAAAAAAAATCCCAGGGGTCTTGTGAGGCCTAATTATATTAGGCCGATCTGCCCCCACCGGGGGGCAGAAATTGCCTAAAAATAATTTGGCCCCCCGGGAGCGACCCTTGCCTAAGGGGTCGCTCTCCACACGTAAAAAAATAAAAATAAACCAATTTATTTTTTTCCTGGATCTGCCCCCGGGGGGGGGAAATGGCCTAGAAATAATTTAGCCCCCTGGGGAGCAGCCCTTGCCCATGGGGCCGCACCCCGTATGCGCAAGTATGAATAAAAGAAATAATCCCTGGTGTCTAGTGGTTAGTTTGGCCCCCCCGGGAGTGACCCTTGCCTAAGGGGTCGCTCCCCAAACATAAAAAAATAAATATAAACAACAAAAAATTATCCCTGGTGTCTAGTGGTTTTCTGACCCCCCGTGTTCAGATTGGCCTAATAATATTAGGCCGATCTGCCCCTGGGGGTGCAGAAATGGCCTAAAAATAATTTGCCCCCCTGGGGAGCGGCCCTTGCCAAAGGGGCCGCTCCCCTTATGCACAAATATGAATAAAATAAATAATCCCTGGTGTCTAGTGGTTTCTGCCCCCCGGGGGCAGTTCGGCCTAATTATATTAGCCAATCTGCCCCCGGGGGGGCAGAAATGGCGGAAAAATATTTTGGCCCCTCGGGAGCGACCCTTGCCTAAGAGGTCGCTCCCCAAACATAAAAAAATAAAAATAAACAAAAAAAAAGTATCCCTGGTGTCTAGTGGTTTTCTGCTCCCCCCGGGGGCAGATTGGCCTAATAATATTAATATAATATATTAATATAATAATATTAGGCCAATCTGCCCTCGGGGCAGAAATGGCCTAAAAATCATTTGCCCACCTGGAGAGCGTCCCTTGTCCAAGGGGCCGCTTCCCTTATGTGCAAGTATGAATAAAATAAATATTCCCTAGTGTCTAGTGGTTTCTGCCCCCCCCCCCGGAGGCAGATCGCAAGGCCGACCTGCCCCCAGGGGGGGCAGAAATGGCCTAATAATAATTTGCCCCAGGGAGCGACCCTTGCCTAAGGGGTCACTCCCCAAACATTAAAAAAAAAAAAAAATAGCCCTGGTGTCTAGTGGATTTCTGCCCCCCCGGGCATATTAGGCTGATCTGCCCCTTGGGGGCAGAAATGGCCTAGAATCAATTTGCCACCCTGGAGAGCGGCCCTTTCTCAAGGGGCTGCTCCCCTTATTGAAATATGCAAAAATTCCCTGGTCTCTAGTAGGCATTTCTGCTGCCTAATCACATCGCGATCGGGCAGTAGAAATACTGTGAGAGACAAGAAAGGAAATGAAAAATGTTTCCTTTCCTTTCTTGTCTCTCCTGCCCCACCTCCCGGTCGGAAAAGAAATGCAAAAGCATTTCTCTTCCGGGATCGCGATCCGAGGTGACCCCTGATGAGGTCAGTGCACGTTTTGCGCGCTGATGTCATCAGACGTCACTGGGGGGGAAGAGGGGGGGTCGGGGTGAAAGGGGAAGCGATTCCCCTTTCATCCCCGATGGAGGGGTGTGGGTGGGGGCCACGGGGGGAGCGCTAGCGCTTCCTCCGTGGGCCCGTGCAGGACGAGCTGGTCTCGTCCCAGGCACACGGCAACCGTGTGCCTGGACAAGACCAGCTCTGCTGGGCATGGGAGGGGTTAATGAAAGCTATGCTATTGTCTAATTAAAATAATATGAAAACAAATATACAAACAAATTACATTTACAGTAATTGATTCATAGTTTCACTAGTGTAGTAAAGTATATATTTTTTCCTACTATTGTACCATTTTTTCTATTTCTGCTTTACTTTACCCAGGTATAGTAGGGTTCTTTGGGTAGACCCCCTTGTTTTACATGCTAATTTGTGCCTTTTGAGGCGCGTGGGTATTTTGTTAAGAATAAAAGGATAAGTGATGAAGTCAAAATACATTTTTGCGTTAAGCATAGCCCCTACCATCTTTAGTAGTGTCACATAACAGCATGTCGGAACCTCATATGGTCAGTTATACAGAGGCCCGAATCACTAAATTATTAGAACACCTGCCACTGTTCAGTGGAGAACAAGGTATTTCAGAACCATTAAAACTAGATAAAATCGAGAGATTAAAACAGCTTAAAAAGAAACATATTAGAACTCAATTACATGGCCAGCTGTTACTGTAACATCTTAAGAATAACACAATTCCAGTAGGTTTACAAGTCAAAAATTTACCAGTCATTTTAATTTTTGACAAAATCTACTTAACTCAATTCAGTGGGGTGGGCACTAAATGTTCTAGGGATTGGCTGGCACTGTCGGTTGAAACAGCACTACGTGTCAGCGAAGCAGAACTGAAAGAATTAGAAGAATTAGAATAAGAGATTTCTTATGATAGGATCATCCAGTAGGCAAACAAACTACTCGAAGGTGTTAACAAAACTAACTATCGCAGAATTCAAAAGCTACACAGTTAACCAGAAGACTACTAAAGTAGCAACAGACATCAAGATTTTCAATACAGAGAATGTATATCCTACCTAAAAGAAGATTTTTACAAAACTAATAATGCTAGCACATTAATCCTTCAATATGAGACAAGGTCCCGCAAAAGATTTTTTACATTTTCTGATACATCATCAGACTCTGAACAAGAGGCTCAAGGATGGCCCCTCTCCAATTTGCAATACTCTGGGGTTCAACCTTTTTTTGGCAGAGGCAACCAATGAGGGAGAGGAGGCGGGGGACCAAGAGGGAAGTTCCAAGAGCAGGGCATATTCCGTTCCAGGAGAAGGACATACAGGCATGGAATAACACTATGCCTGAATCCAAAAATCTCATTCCCATTTACAATTTGTCAACTTATCCCCTGGCTACTATTGAAAACTAAATAATGAATAAAGGACTGTCCTTCGTACCGTTGAAGGTTCAAGACTCTTTTGAAACCAAAACAGAAGTGCTGAGATTTTCTGCGTAAAGTTAGACTCTAAAGCCTTCTTTTCCAACTCTTTGGATCAAACAGAGATAAACAACAGTTGCCTTAGGCCTAAGTCTACCTTTTGCCCACTCAGAGTTTCGCTCATAACCAATCCATCATTATAAAGCCTGCAGATAAAGAAGGGGGAATTGTGGTTTTAGATAAGGATAAATATGATCAAGAAATGATGAGACAGTTAAATAATTGTAATCACTACTGATTGATTAATCACAAGATCTCCAACATAGAATACGAGCAATCAATGAGGCTCTTGATAATGGATGGATCTGCAAGAAAAAATTTGAATTTCTTAATAAGAGTGAAGGTAGAACGCCTCTTATATATATTCTTCCGAAAATCCACAAGGACCTGGAGAATCACCCTGGTCGACCTATTATTTCTGCATGTGGCTCTATCTTAGAACAATTACCTCAGTATGTGGACACTTTCCTTAAAACCCCTGTTGTTCAAACACAAGCATATGTACGTGATTCCATGGACATTATCAATAAAATAGAAGGCCTACCATTCAATGTAGACAATTAGTATTTAGTGATTTTTGACATTGAGTCACTATACACAAATATTCCACAAGATGAGACCATTAAAGCTATCAGAATGACCTTGGACGCAAGATCAGCCCAGTGACTATTCCTACTGAATTTGTTGTTGCCCTAGCCACCCTTTGTTTGAAAAACAACTTCTTCGTGTATAAAGACAATATTTATTTACAAATCAAAGGAGTGGCGATGGGATGCAGCTTTGCACCTGAAATAGCCAATCTAGTTATGGATTTGTTTGAAAGGAAATGTGTGTATAACACTTTGAATCCCTTCAAAAATAATTTTTCACAATGGTTTAGGTATATTGATGATATTTTGATGATGTGGGAAGGTGACATGACCACCCTGGTAGTTTTTAAAGAATGGCTAAATCAATGTACTCTGGACTTTAAATTTACCACGCACAGTGATGTTAACAAAATCAATTTTCTGGACCTCTGGGTTTTGTCCGATGAGGTTTCCCTAGAAGTTAGTCTATACAAGAAACCAACGGATCGCAATACTTTGCTACATTTTGGTAGTGGGCACCTTAGAACCTTGAAAGAGAATTTACAATATGGTCAATTCCTTCGTATTAAGAGGAATTTTACCCAGAACAAATGTCTATTTTGAAAATGCCAACAAACCGGTAAAAAAACTAGTGAACAGGGGATAGCTGAAAAAACTGGTTAAAGCAGCATCTAAAAGAGCATGGTTTACACCCAGAGAGACTTTATGGGCTCCCAGACAACGCACAAAAGACTCTCCCTTGACTTGTGTAATTGCATATAACCCCAAAGCGAATAAAGTCAGATCCATTATTGAAAGAAATTGGAGGATCTTGACCCCTTTGGGTATTGCGAAACCACTATTTGCCTTTAAAAGAGCACAAAAACTTAAGAGAACATTGGGTCAAAGCAGGATTTCAGTTAGAAAAGGAGAACAATCTTAGAACAATGCTACAGCTCCCCTCTTTGAGTGGTCATTACAAAGGCAAACATTGTGTGGCCTGTCAATTCACCAGTGAGTCTAAAGAAATACCAGTAAATGGAAGAACACATATCCAATCATGTTTTTTAAATTGTAACACAAAAAATGAGATTTATTGCATAAAATGTCCTTGTGAGTTTATGTATATAGGACAAATTACACAGCAGGTTAGAGCAAGAATTTTACAATACAGATCAAGAATCAGATGTGCAATAAAAGGAGCACCTTTAGTTGAACACTATTGTGAAGGGAACCACAAGCCAGATGACCTTTGGTGGACAGTCCTTTTTGTAGCCCGTGCACATCCTAGCGGACAGTCAGTATCAACTATCCTGGATAAAATAGAAGCAAGATTTATAAAAGAAATATGGAACTGCTCGACATGGCCTCAATGACTTGGGCAAAATGTGGGCCTTAATCTAACTTCCAATTTGGAATATCCAAGGATAAATGAGCTAACACTCCTTCCATCTTCTTTTAGGCGGGGGAGATGTTGAGTCACAGACCGAATTCGAGAATGTACTTTCTTACAGCTGGTGCAGCTGGACCAAATATCTGTTTCTAACTGTATTGGAGGCCGCTAATTCCTTTTTTGAGTAATAATGTACTGAATGTCAATTAAGGCTGTCTTCTTTTGATTTTTGATTTTTTGTTTCATATGGTTATGAAACAGTTTATGTTTTACAGGTTATTTTGAATATACAGTAATGTCAACTTGCTATTTGTTTTCCTGACTTTGTTCAGTAAGATTTGCATCTGAAGTACTGTGTGTATTTCTGAGTATTTCTGAGTCATTTTTCTGTAACATCTATATATGCTTTTGCATAGTATTCATGATTCCCGATATGGCCACTACAGGCTGCCCCCTATTTATGCTAACGCACAATGTGATTTTGCATAGGGAATTCAATAGGAATAGATAGTGCAGAGATTTCACTCTTCAGACCGGCAGATCATACATTCTGCTTTATTTTTTAAAGTGTTTTGTCCTCATACAATAGGGCACACACACACAAAAATAGTTGATTCCTTTATAACTATGGTGTTTTTCAGACCTTTTTGAGATGGCTGGTTGGGTTTTTAAGATGGCCTTTTTAAAACGGCCGCTTTGGTTTCTATAGAGACTTTTTTAAAACAATAGTCTAAGATGGCCACTATGGAAGCAGTTTCTAAACAAGGCTTTAACGCCACACTCAGTATAGTTGACTTGTTGCAATCCTTTAGGTAAGCACTCATGTGCGTTAATTATTGCACGCTGGAGCGTACACGCTGAAGTCTGAACACTCGCAGAGCAGGAAGCATTTTGTTCTCATACAACGGGGGACATACACACAAAAATAGCTGATTCCATTTAACTATGGCGTTTTTCATACTTTTTCCTTAGGTTTAAATATCATCGTAATTAGATAGAGACCTTTTTAAGATGGTCACTTTGAATTTTAAGATGGCCTTTTTAAGATAGCCACTTTGTTTTCTATAGAGACATTTATAAACAACAGTCTAATATGGTTGCCATGGAAGCAGTTTCTAAACGAGGCTTTAATGCCATACTCAGTATAGCTGACCTGTTGTAATCCTTTATGTGAGCATTCAGGTGCGTTAATTATTGCATGCCAGAGTGGACACGCTGAAGTTAAGTTAAGTAAAGCCTTGTGGGTATCCACGTGTGATTAAACACGCACGTTGGAGTTGACATGACGGAGTTTTGATTCTCCGGGAGTGGGAAAACTATTTCGTCCTTACATGAACCGCCTATTTTGTGAGCGGAGTAAAGATATAAATAATCAAATATGCTGATGCCTTTTTCAATCTGCAAAACAGCACCAGTCGCTCTGGATACAATTGACATTGACCAAGTACGTCACTACATCTGTATCGGGTACCAATGGGTAACATAAACAAACGCTTATGTACGCCTATGTATAGAGTAAATATGCTGTTGCTCACCTCTTTTTTATTCCCTAGGTGTCTCTTAATGCATTTCAAAGATAATCGCCAATTGTGAAAAATGGTGTCTGAAGTAGGCAGTAAGTGGGTTTGATTTTGGGTTTCGGATCTTTAAATGGGTGATGGTATCACTTTAGCAGAATATTATCTCCACTTTGAATCTTATTAATGAGGGTTGGTTTTTAGCACTTAGGTGGCACTTTGCTTTAGTGGTTCCTTTCTTGTGCATGTACTTCATTTTTTTACATGTGCTTCATGTTTAAAGCATGAGGTTTAGTGTGCTGCGACACCAAAAATTTGTTGTTTTAACAAGAGTTTTTAATATGGATTTATGGTCCAGTTTTTTTTATTCAATTAGTTTTTTTTCTTTCAATAGGTACTACGTTCTCCGATAGTCCTGAAGAGGCCCTGAATTAGAAAAGAAAGGGCCAAAACGCATCAACTTTGTTGTATTAGGGAGAAGTTGTGAGAAAACATTAATTACAAGCTATAAGGAATACTTATGAAACACATCTTTGTCTTTTATAATTATTGCTTAAAGATGTGAACATGATACAACCATCTTCTATGTGGTTTTATATTTAAAGCATTGACAATAACCAATTTATTTAAAATGAGAGGATGATTGAAGTACATTTATTTACTATTGTTTATTAAAGTGATTGTCTGTTTTGTTTATTTTGTGTCTATATGATATGTAATTGTTGGTAAAAACATTGTGACATGTTTAATGAAAGCTATACTATTGTCTAATGAAAATAATATGAAAAGAAATTTACAAACAAATTACTAGTGTAGTAAAGTATATATTTTTTCCTACTATTGTACCATTTTTTCTATTTCTGCTTTACCTTACCCAGGTATAGTAGGGTCATTTGGGTAGACCCCCTTGTTTTACATTGCTCTCCTTTGTGGGCAGCCTGAACTTGTGACTCTCCCTGGTCTAACATGACCAGATACCTATGAGTGGCACTTTGTGGTTCTTGGCTCTATCTGCAACTAAAATATATATATATATATATATATATATCAGGTTCTACTGATTGGAATTGGACTTTTTGCTATCAGTTTATTTATTAAAATGAACTCAATTTTTCTTAATTGTTTGAACTTTTTCTTGTGTTGTGTTTTAACTAAATATTTAACCCATTGCCTCTAAGTTAAGCCTAACTGTTTTGTGCCAAGCAACCAGAGGGTTGAGTATAGGTTAATTTGGTGATGTTTGTGTTTCACCCTGGCAAATATTGTATTTATAATTTAAGTACATCCCCCTCAAATATTAACTTAATTTCTTACAGATTTCAAAGTAGGTTTACATCATGTAGACTCAGAAATATGCTTCTTTTTCTCTCTTGTGCTGTAAGTTAAATGATACATCAACAAAATGGGCAACCCAATTGTCCCTTGTGAGATTGGGTATAAACTAGGAGAAAGGTTAAATGCCAAAAAGGGAATCATTTATAGAAAATGATTTGTGGATATTTAGCTTAAAATATTTCTCTAAATAGTGACAGTATAGACTAAATGTGTCATTCTTTGGACAGATAATTTAAGATAAATATTCCCAACTATTTTTCTATAAATGGTTCTCTTGTTGGCCTTTAACCCTCTGTCAGTTAAATGATGCTTTTCTTTCTTGTGAATGAGCATTACATAGGGTTTTTTATATTTTATTGAATGAGCATAATATAAGGTTTTTGTTATTTGGCTGTGCCACTAGTTCACCCTGCTGTCCACCCTTCCTATGCTATGCCAGCTGAGATGAAAGGGGGGTTTGGGTATTGCTGATGCAGGACCACTAGTTCTTTGGGTGCACAAGGGCTCTGTCTATATGTCTGACGGGCATGGGTATGGTTTCTGGTTAGATGCACAGTATTGTGCATTAATTGCTGCATGTAACACATAGGCAGTGTCAATTGGCTTCCTACATGTGTGTAATGCTCAGTGAAGAATGGAACCACAGTCCATTATGCGGTGAACGCCAATGCTGAAAACAGTGATTTGCCATTTTTTTAGAAGGGAAGGAGGCAATGGAACTTGCCATCTGCTTCTCATCTTAGCAGTAGCTCTGTATATTCTTCTTTTTTGGTATCTGCAATGTAGAAGCAACAATTAGGCACTGACACCGAATCAGTGAGTTATAATTGTCAAAGAACTTAGAACTTTAGTACATGACTATTTGTGTAATATTGTGGTTAACATTTTTGACTTACTAGAGCCCTCTTGTGATTGTGAACTCTTCACATTAAAACAGATCATCCTCTCTTACCATCCCAAACCCGTTTTCTTTTTGTGAGCGGATCTCAGGACATTGGATGGATATCAGTGCTTTGAGTGTGTGCTCCTGAGGTTAAGAAGGGTATTCATCCCTCCAGCTGAGCCAGAAGTCCACAGATTAGAGAATGTATGGTTAATCTGACAGGGGGACAGTGCAGTTCCTTATGTGAAGAGAAGAAATGTAGAACAACTTTGAGCAATACAATGAGGGTGATCCCATGTATCCAGTAGCTAGACACTTTATTAAACTGCACAATAGCAGCAGTGACCTGATAATTGTCTTTGGTATTGACACTGTATGACAATGTTTTTCAATTGGCAGTGGAGACTTGGTGCTCAGAAACCTTCATTATAACTATATACTACATTTTGAAACATGGATCCCTAAGTGATTAAATATGAATGAGGAGATGGCAATACATTTACATAATTTGTGACATCGAACTATTAGTAAAGGTCTAGTAATTTTATGTGTGTCTAAATTATAGGGAACTTGTGCAGTATGTGTTGCTTCATGAGAAACTATTATGAATGCTGCAATTTGTAATATTGGTCTTTTAGTTGATGTAAATCATCTCCTCCTCTATCCATAGGTGTGCTTTACAGTGAAATGCTAAAGAAACAGAAATCTCTTATTGACAATGGAAGCCATGAACTCTTGAAATACCATACAGCCTTTTTACATTGACTGAGTAGGATGCTATCCTTGTTACGTGCCTAGCTGGGCCAGCTTGTGGGCACTTACTTTTCAAATCCCACTGTGCCAGGCATAAAGAGTCTTAATAATGATGGAATTATTTCATGCATCTGAACTGTATGATGCATGGTATCATAATTAATTCCTTAGATATTAAGGACGGTGTATATGTTTGATTCAGTCTTTCAAAATGTATGCTTTACTATGGATGATACGACTCTGATGTTCATGTATGGTATAATACAGCCACACACAGCACATGCATAATGTGTGGCTGTGAGTCTGACAACTAGAATCTTGTCATGTGTACTGTGTTGGCTCAGTGTGTAATCTGTGCCTTTGATTATGCTCTCACCCATGACTATGACCAACACGAATATATCAACGTACCTTAAAAGACTTATGTAGTTCTGAATTGAGGCTGAGCATGCAGGTGTTACTTGGTGGAGATCACCACAAGAATAAGAACAATATTTTGCAAGTGTGGGTTATAATGGACTCTGATAAGGAGTTTTTGAGTTTGATTCCTGTTACTGGCAATTATAGAAAACTGGCACTTCATATTTAAAATGTAGGTAACTCTCCCTGTGTACATTGTTAGCATATCTTCCCCCCTTGATGCTATTTTTTCTTTCTTGATGCTATTTTCTTCTGTGTTGCGTTGTTGAGTTTGATGACACATACTGTATCAGGTAGTGAATGCAGACCATTTACTATGTAATTTTATTTTGAGAAAGGCCAGCTCTCTGTGGCTTTGCACGTGTGGACAGATGAGCCAAGAATTAAGAAAAATGGAGATCTCTTTTAATTGCACCTGGTAGAGTGCTGATCACTCTTGAGGGCTGAAGGAACACTTTTGTGAAAATTATATGTACATGATATGTAAATATCATACCAGTGCTATTATACTTAATCTTTTGGATTTTTGTTTTGACATCCCAAATAAAGATAAACCAAAATTAATGTCTATCCAGTGTATATGATCCAGAATAAAAGAAGTATGAAATTATGGGTCTGACATTATGGTGGTATACCATCTGTCAGGAATCAAGTCGGGCAGCAGGCAAGAAGGAACACTGGAAGTGCTAGAGAATGGGCCTGTGGAAGCTGAGACTTGTAGGAGCACTAAACTGTGAACTCTTGGAAATGCATTCACACTTATTTTCCATGTTAAGGTGATTTCAAGGTCAAGAGGGTGGGGCTTTATTTCGACTTCCTGAGATCTTAGCTCAGTGTCTGGCAATGAGTTGTGTGATTGCTGCATTAGCATTTTTTGATCCTCCATATATGTCCCACTCATGTTGGCGTCCCTCACTGTTTTTGTGTTTACCTATTGTGGTTCCCTTGGATACTTTGTTAGCGCTCTCATTAGTTTGTCCTCTTGATTTTCTGCCTCTTAACCCAGCAGAGTTTCACCAGTGTGTGTCTAGCAGTGTCCTTGTGCCTTTATCAGATTGGCCCTGGGCTCGTCATAGCATCATCTGCTGCTGGAACTGGTAAGTCTTATTTCAGTTGTTATCTGTGTGTTAAGTTCCAGCGGGTACCTATACTGATCCTCTGCCCTGTTTCTTACAGCTAGTCAAATCTACCCAAAATGTATACCATCTAGGCAGAGTAGTGCGATCCATTTAAATAGAGGAGGT
Organism: Pleurodeles waltl; assembly: GCF_031143425.1. Classification (NCBI taxonomy): domain Eukaryota; kingdom Metazoa; phylum Chordata; class Amphibia; order Caudata; family Salamandridae; genus Pleurodeles; species Pleurodeles waltl. Next base: position 607,747,558 of record NC_090443.1, on the reverse strand, counting down.
CTTGGTGACTGAATTCCATTCCTGGATTTCTCTATCATCCCTTTTCCATGTCTCTTCCCTGTATGCTGTGTCTGGTAATGCTGACACTCTTTTCACAAGTACAGAGGCTAAGGGATGGCAGGAGCTGTCAGGACGTCGGGGAATTCGAATCCTGAGACCTTCTGAAAAGTAGGTTGGGCCAGGGCAGTGTAAGTCATGTGACAGATTTGTTTTTATACATAAGAATTTTAAAATATGATTTGTGTCATATTACACCTGAGCAGGATACATATGGAAAAAGTCTCTATCTCTGACAGTTATAATTCAAGTAGTTCAACCAAAATGATGCATTATCCCAGACCATAAATCTAAAGTTTAAATGCCCTTTTGCTTGTTTTTGCTGAGTAAACTAGCAATGGAGAGAAAAATATTGAAGTGAGTTAAAGAGAGAAATGGGCTAAACGAAATGCCGAGCAGGTGGTAGAGAGGTACAGGGGGGTACAGTGGAAATAGAGATGTGGACTGCAGAGAAGGGCGAGATAGACAGAAAACTGAGGAAATGAGAGGGGACATCAACATGATGATTTCACTAAGAAGTCTCTGTAAGTGCATTAACCAAGTAAAAAATGTTAATAATTTGCTAACTTGAGGCCTTCTAGATTTCACCTTAACTCCCTGACCAGGCTTACTGTGGTTATAATGTAAAAAAGCTGAGCAAGTGCTTATTCCCACTGCAGTCATCTGCAACCATCCTAAAGATTACATGTTCCAATCTAGTTTTGTTTAACTAACCCCCTCATTTTCCTTGTAAAAATGATAAATGTCTTGCTGAGATGGGTGATAACATCCCATCATGTACTTTTCTACCGAATTGCAAGAGGGTTAGAAAGAGGGAGTGCACGGAGAGCAGTCTGGTTGTCAGAGGGAGGAAGAGGGAGGTGGGGTAGAGAAAGATGTTGGAGGACAAAGGTGAGACAGACATGGGTGAGGACAAGGGGTTGATACAGAGAGGGTAGGTACTAAAAGCGGTAGATATAGTTGGAGCAAGAGACTTAGGGCTAGATGTACCAAAGGATTATACCCATTATGTGTCTATGGGAAAAAGCTTTCGTACATATGGCCCTTAATGAGAGGGGGAGCTGGAAGAAGTGAGGTGAAATACGAAAAGAGTCATTAGAAAAAAGATGATCTATTAGTTTGTTTTTAAAACCTTTTTTAATTCAGTTTTATACCATCAACTACAAACAACCATGCTGCACAATTAACATTAGTCACAGTTTAACATAAGCATCGTCCAGGACATTCGGTTGTAATAGCATAATATTGTTCAGGAAACAAGCATCCCGTAGCAGGAGAATGAAACATCAAAGAAATGCAAGCAGATACATCTATAGGCATAAGAGACGTCAGCACCTCTACGATTGTGTAAGCACTCTCAACACTTAAGTGCAGCCCACTGGGGGGTCATAAAATGTTCTCAGAGGGCAACCCATGCATCCACGTCACCCCGAACCTTTTTATCCAGCGTTGTGGAGTGAACAAGACTTTCCACCACTAGAATCCAGTAGGCTCTCTCTGGTGGGCGACCCCAGGCCATCTGCGAAAAGTCAGCACCCGGAAGGCCACAGTGAGGGCAAGCAGAGGTGAGATCCAGGGATCAATGGCTCAAAGCCAGGGGCGTCATATAGGTATGGTTGAGAAACTTAAAATGAATCAACTTAAAACTGTGGTTGCTGGAGACAGTCCTTGTCAAGGCACACAGAGGGGCCCAGCCTGCATCTGAAAGCGGGTCACCAATATCGGAGTTCCTATGCCAACCGAGCCTGCAAAGGCTAGTGGGTTACATCCACCTCATTGCCTTACACAGTAATGTCACTAAGTGCTGCCCAGACCCACAAGACAACAAGGTCCCCAGCGTACTAGACTTGAAGGGTGCCAGGGGGTATGTCGTCCAGGTCTGCAGAGCAATATCCACCAGGCCAGCATAATGGTGATAATGACTGCCCCTACCCCCACCCCCAAACTCAGTCTGCACATCCTCAAAGGACATACAGTGCTTGTTAGGGCATTTCACAACCTCCATCTCGCTATGCTTAGCTGGATCGGAGCAAAGATCCAGATCGGCAGGTCGCGGTGAAAAGGTGCTCTCCAAAGTACCACTGCCATCAGCCTCTGCCACACATGTACAGTCTGTCTAAATCCATATAGCAGTTCCATCAATATACCTGACCGCTCCACCAGCTATGCTGGGAGGTCAGCTTCCCCAACTGTTCCAGCCAACAACCACTTTTCCCAATTACTGCCATCGGCCATCCATTGGGCTGCATGCTGCATATGGGCGGCAAAATGATAATGCTCCAGCTGTGGCACCTCCAGCCCCCCTCCTCATAACTTCTAATCAAAGTATCCCAGGCTACCCTGCTATGTTTACAAAGATGTGGGTTGAGTGATAAATCCAGTTGCACAAACACATTAGAGCAGTGGTTCCCAAGCTTTTGACTTCTGTGGTCCCCCATTTTATCATTACTTGGACCCGGGGACCCCCACTGAATCATTATTGGAAACCGGGGACTGAAAGCTGGGGACCTAATCTGTTAATCTTATTTAATTTTCTGAGCAGCGGCGGACCCCCTGAGGAGGCTTCGTGGACTTCCAGGGGTCCCCGGACCACAGGTTGGGAACCACTGCGTTAGAGGGCAGGGGCCATAGGGCATTTTGAATTGGATTGAGACAACACAGGAGAAGCACCAACTTAGAGGCAGAGATTCTGCCCATTAGTAATATCGGCTGTTCCAAATCTTCACCAAAGAACGCAATTAACCCAGTACCCTGCAAATTTTGAATTGCATTTGGTTTACTTTCATATGAATGACCATCACGCCCAAGTAGCAAAAATGGTCCAGCTCCCGCCTGAGCCCTAAATCCAGGAGGTGGTCCTCTCAGAGCCCCAGCAATGCTGTTAGCAGGAACAATAAAGACTTCTTTCGATTAAGGTGCAGCTCGGACACCTCCCCAAACTCATCCAACAGGTTTAGAAAAAAATGCAAAATGCTCACTTGGAGCCCTGAGAAAAAACAGAGCGTCATTCATGTACAGTGACAAGATGTGCCTTGTCGCTCCTTGTACATGCCCAATCATGCATTTCCCAGTGGATCCAATTCGCCTTAGGCTGTAACACCAACACAACCAATGGAGCAACAATGGACAACTTTGCTGGGTTCCTATCCCCAATTCCCAGTTATCCAACTGATGACGGCCCACCTGTATCCTGGCACTGGGGCGTGTATAAAGTAACTGGATCCATGCCTGAAAATGTGCCCCAAAACCCACAACACTCAAAAACTCAAGCAGGTATCCCAGTCCACAGTATCAAAAGCTTTAAGAAGTTGATATGTTGATCCGTCCTAACCCCAACCGGCTTTGGCAACACACAGATATTCCCCTCCCTGCTTCCAGGAAGACCTCAAGAAGCACCTCTGTAAGGGCAGCTGAGTAGCGATAAAATTCAGCTGGAAAGCCATTCCCTCTGGGAGCCTTATTCTTGGGGAGCACCTTGTCAAAGTCCAAGTCAGTAACCACCTCGTCACCCACCCACAGGGTCTCGAGACGACCAAGAAAAGTATGGATCCGGTCATCCATAATATTTGGATTCTCCCTGTAGATCCCCTCTGAATGTTGCTGAAAGATGGCCACAACAGCGGCCTGGGGGGCTGCCAGCATGCCATCCATTGTAAACAAGAGTGTTTTAGGGGTAATGGTCTCCTCTCTGCACAAAATTCAGGCCAGAAGCCTACATGATACAATGCCCTGATGCTACTGCCTCAGATTCCTCCCACTAGAGCTCCAGATCAGACAAATCACACTTCTGCAAGTCAGCCAGTCCAGCATCCTCTGTCTGGAGTTCCCTCCACTATTGTCACCGCACCCCACATGTCAGTCCGATACACTGCCCATGCAACACAGCCTTCATGGCTTCACATTCAGTGGCCCTGCAAGAAGTTGAACCCCAATTATGCTCCTTATAATCAGTCAGCACCTGCAACAGCACCTCCCTACCTACCACATCCGACAGGATGTGTACTGGAAATTGCCACACTGGACTCTGAACCACAGCCCCAGCCTGTCACAGCTTGCAACAGACATGGATATAATCAGACAATAACCTAGTCAAATATGACAGTCGCCTGCTCATCAAGGCGGATCCCAGCCACCAACACTCGATCCAGTCTGCTAAATGTGTTATGAATAAGGGAGCGACATGTGTATGCTTTATTTAGCAGGCCTAGCAAACGTCAAACATCCAATAGCCCAAAATTATGCCACCGCCCTCAAGGTGGTTGTCATTCGGGCCTTTGTGCCTAGGCTGCGGGGAAGTCGGTTGACTTCCCCAACCAACACACGATTGGAGGATTTCAATCAAAGAAGGGGCATATCCATATCCTGGCTGACCAGGTCTCGGATGCTGCAAAAAAAAAACTGGGCCCTCAATACATGGAGGGAGCATAGGTGTTAAGCAGGGAGATGGTCTTCCTATCCAGCATACCTTGAATTGGCCCTCCCAATCAGCACACCTTGAATTGGCACATATCAGCTATCAACATTGGCCTCTGAATAAGCCATTTAGAATGGCATCTCCGGCACTAACCAAATCAGCACACCTCTAGCACACGTAGAGTATGAGGCGTGGAATACCTGCCCACTCCGCTTCCTAGCCACCATCTAAGTGTCACCCAAGTGTGTCTCCTGTAGACAGGCTACTCTAATTGTGTGGCATTTAGAAAGCAGAGCACCCTGTACCACTTAATACAGGACCTCAACCCATGAATGTTCCAGGTCTATATTTTGTACTTATCTCCCATGCATGGGTTTCAAGAGTGCAGGAAACCCTCCCAGGTCCTTCAGCCCTGTGACAACCAATCGTAGCTGCAACAACTCAAACCATAACGATGTTACCACAGTGATCAACACCCCTTCTCTCAGACAAACCTAGTGGAACATAATACCTACAAATGCCCACTCAACTCACGTACCAGGACCAACATAGCAATCCCACCCCCCCCATCCAGCAGAGACAGGGCCTCAAACCCTTGACTCCCTACCAACCCAACAGCTCAAGGAGACTGCCCACAACCCTCCCTTTTCAGGAGGAACAGTCACCACCCCACCACTGTCAAACAATTAGGCCCACTGGGGACCAATTACCCCCTAACATTAACTCACTCATAACAAAACACACAAAACAAAGCACCAAAGTGTACAACCCGAGCCACCTACAGAACCAATCAGGGGCCAGCATACAGTGAGCATACTGTAAAGGACTCATAACAAGTTCGCTCCCCCGTCCCCAAAGCTAAGCCAGTCAATGAAGATAAGCAAATACACACTATGGGAACTATGTCTGTACCAGTCAGTCAACCTTGTTTCCAGTACAAAGTCCGCTTAGACACAGGAAGTGCCAGATGATATGCCAGCTGAGGGGAGCACAGCAGAACCCCCATCAGGCGTCGGCGGGACATCTCCTTCCAACACCCCCTTATGCTGTCCTCCAGGATCATGACCTGGGGGAAGCCAAGTTTTCAATCACTGACAGACCCTTCTGGGACTGTTCCCCTCCAAGAGCCAGGCCCAGGACCTCAAACTGAATGATCGTGCTCCCCCAGCTAACTAAGAGACCTCCTGTCCCAAAGTTCCAGCCAATCCCAGACCTCATCCGGAGGCTCAAAGAAATGTGCTTTCCTCTGCGAAATGACTTTCAATTTGGAAGGATGCAACAGCATATACTTCAACTGAAGAGCGCACAGTTTTTGTTTCACAGCTATAAACAATTTATGCTGCTCCTGAACCTTCCTAGTATAGTCAGGATGCATGGCTATCATACTGTTCTCAAACACAGGGTCCTCCTGCTCTTTGGCAGCTCGCACTATACAATCTTTGCCTCAGTAGTTCAGGATTTTAGCAATGATGGCCCTCGGAGGCGCACCAGGCCGGGAAGGCGACATCAGAGCGCCCTTTCAACTACAAAGAAATCTAAGAGGCCCTGCGGCCGAAGATGCGTCTCACCCATCGTTCCAAGAACACATCCACAGAGGCATCCGTAACCCTTTCCAGGAACCCCAGCACTTGAATGTTACTGCGGCGGGAGCCGCTTTCTGCATGCTCCACCTTAATTTTCTACTCTTGGGTAACAGATTCGTTTTAGCCATTCGTTATTTTAGTGCATAAATATGCCCCGCAGACTTTCGATGCTACTGTCCCCCACTGTTACCTTGTCAGCCATTTTCTGCAGGTCAGCCCTAAGCAAATTGGCATCAACAGAAACTGCCTCAATCTTACTTTTTAGTGCTGTCCTAGAACCGTGGATTGCTGCCAGCAAATCTGGATGTGAAGTTTCACTCTCTCGCTCCATGGACGCACCTCCAGAGTCAACGCCGCTCTGACTGGTGATCCTCTGGGATAGCTGTCTGGGTGCAGTGTACTACGTGATAGTGTTGCTAGACTGTAGGCGTGCAGACTTCTCCTTCCCCATGGTGGACGGCCCCAGCAATCACAGTATGGGTTCCACGAGCGCCCAACGGACAGCAGGTATCAATAGGCCACCCAGTACCTTAGGGCTGAACCTAACAAGCACCAAATCTGCACAGGGGCCCACAAAGTGCTGCAAGTCCATAGCCAGAGCCCATAGGAACACACATGCTGTAGTAGGGTTCAGACTCATCCACCACCACCAGGTCCGCAGTGCACAAAGCACCCAGATAGCTCTCGCCTGGCCAATCATCACAAAGTCAATGGTCCCTTCACTGGATCCGGGTCTAAGCACGTAATTTTCCTTTCTCAGACCTCCGCCCCCACCCAGGCTGAGAGCCATGGGCAACCACGCTCCTGCCGTCCACAGGCCTTACCTGCAGGGGGCGACATCCAACCGTAACAAGCCGACCTCCTCCGTGCGTGCTCGAAGGTCCCATCCAGTGTGGGTCAACTTCCACACTGGACAACGAGAGCTGCCAGGAGCCCCAGGGCGAACACCCAATCTGTGCCAAAGCCCCGCTGCTCTCAGGGCTTGTGGCTCAAGTCTGCAGGTGTCCTCTCTCCCCCAGGGACCCATCAACCTCCAGGAGCCCCAGTTTTGAGAGCCATTCAGGGCCAACCCACCGACACTCCTTGATACTCACAGCCTGCCCCCCACCAACCACTGGGTGGCCCTAACCAATAGTGCAGCAAAGCTTTATCAGTCCCGCCAGCCCAACGTACCCCCAGCTCCACCCTGGCTCTCACCCTCATCTGGATGTGTGAGCTCTCGGGGCTGCCGCCTGCGTCAATGACCTCTCCCTGCTCCTGCAGTACCCAGCCCACCTCCTCCGTGGTTCACCGTCGCTGCAACCGCTTGGCAGGTGGAACCCTCAGCCGCGTCCTCGGGTCAATTGAGCCTGCATCTCAGGGTCAACCACCACTCTCTGCCCAGGCCTGATGCAGGCCCCCGAGTCACCGAGCCCCGCAGGCACCCAGGTTCACAACACAGCTTGGCAAGGCCGCACCAGGCCTCCACAAGGACGCGTAGGTTTATGTAGGATTAAATTGGACAAGTCATGAGCCGAAGTCGAGTGGGTCCTGTCAGCCATTTTGCCAGTTCACACCCATCTATTATTTTAATTACCATCAAATGCCTACGAGCTCAAGGGTTATTGTGGGCAAGCAAGGCATGCAGATGGAGCTTCTGTAAAGCTGAGTTTCCTGCTGTTAAAGTAAAAAATAATCTATTTTTATGCACAGATTTGTCCAGGTCTGTTTTGATCACTTTCCCAGGGATCACCATAGAAGATGAGGGCCCTGGGCAGTTAACTGTCTTCCTTATCTATGCCATAAAATGGCTGTGGACAACGTTTTCTCCAGTAGCATGTATGGAAGAGAAATCAAAGATGTTATCAGAAGCGTACTCCAAATGAGTCAACCCAAGTTTTCCTGAATTTTCCCAAATCTATGTATTGTAAGAAATTATAATGTGAAGTGATAGGCATGCTATCCCTGAAACATGCACTTGACTAAAGTTATCAAGTCGGAGAGAGCAGGATTGGACAACCACATATCATGGGAAGAGTGTACAATTGCTGAAAACACTAACAACATAGAAAGTGCCACAAACAGGTGTCAGTCACAGTTTCTTGAATGTCACCATACACTGGACGGCACCTGCTGGACACTACAACTTTTCAAGAAGTCACAAGAGGAAGAGGAAGTCAGCCACATTGTTAAATGAGTGTTGGCACCTATGGGAGAAAGGGGCAAATGTAGACGTCTAGCGATGTCAAACTCTCACTCACTATCTGCAGAGATTAATTTGAATACTTTTAATTCCGAAAAGATGAACAATGCAGGCATTTCACTAGATATTATGCGTATCAAGTCACTGGTGGTAAAGATCAGGCAGAATCTGGGATTTGGCTCAACCAGGGGGAGTATAAGCATGAAGTGTTCACTGAGAGGTGATGTGTTTATCTTGGCTTAATTATCATGCGATGCGAAAATCTTGGAGTATTTCAACTCAGAACCCACTAAGTACACAGAAACATGAAATGCAACCACATATAAGGATAGTAGTTATGCATATGGAAAGTAAATATAATTACATGTAGGGAATACTTTATAAAGGGAGATAAGAAGGGTCTCTCCCTGTCAATCAAAATAATTAAGTTACATGCAACAAAGCACTGGAAATGCTAATAAGTCTGGCTTAAATAAGCTACACCTGGCACACTCATAGGCACGCTGCTCACCTTGCTGTCATAAGGGGAGAGACTTTTGTCTAGTGTCCTGCGAATAGGAGTAGGAACCATGAAGGTTGCCTGATCAGGTACAGTGGAACATGAGCCCAGCCAAAAGTGCAGGAGAAGAGCAATGAAGCTAATGCTTTGAGCTGAGCTACTCAGGATAAGTGCCAGAAAGAGCATTGTGCACCATGCAGTGTGTATTAAAAACACAGATTTATTCACTGGTAATCTGTGAAGGATGTCCACTGGGACCAACTGGGATTTAACAGAAATGCTCTGGGGTAAATTAAGTAACATAGGTGGCAGCTGCATTTTACTCAAAGTGAAGGCGACAGATAACATAGCTAGGTAAGCCAAGCAAGACTGCATTCCTGCAATCTAAACAGAATGAGATAGCTGCTTGGATCATTGAATTCCTGCCTTTGAATAAGAGGCAAGGAAAACTACTTTAAGCTCTTCAAAAGGGAGTATCATGGTCTCAGAGACCTTGTGGACATGCAGGAAGAAGACAAGATCCACATTGATAATAATACCAGCATTTTTGGTCATAGTAGCAAGGCTGGGAGTGGGCCAAGAGCCAGTGACTATCAAATGGAGGTTCAGGTCCTCACGTGGTACCCTGGAACCAACATCTCCTTTTTTATCTACATTCAACTTCAAAAGGGCATTTGCCATTGTGACAGGAAACTATAAAAAAAAAAGAAGCTATGTACCAATCCCATGAAAGCTGGGACTTGTATTTCAGCTAAGGTTCACGTGATATAAGGCAGTAGGCATTGGTACTCATTCAACGGACGCCATTTGGGGGCGAAGACAAACCTGAAGGGAAATGGGGTGTCAGAAAGGCGAGGGGAAAAAGAAAAGAACGCAAACCTTCTGTTGGTATCGAGGATCAGAAGAAAGCAGTTTGACAGAGCTACATCACCTAAGACTAGAGATGCAATGGAAGCTCACCAGATCGAACACTCAGATTCTAAAATCCTGGAGAGAGGGCGTTGATGAGGGATTAGGGGTCCATCTTCCTGGGTAGCAGTCAAAGGGCGGGTTACGTCTGCTGAGTGAGTCCCTAAGGGGACATGGGCACAATGATTCTGGGGTCTTTCTAGTTCACCTTTCCTTGCTCTGATCAAACATATTCACTACAGATCTGGGGAAAGCTTTTTTTTTTAAAAAAAACAGAAGAGTACTAACTAATTGGTACCCATCTGAACAGAGAGCAGTTCAGGAAGTGAAAAGCGGCTTCACAAACCGAACAAAAAGTATGTGAGGGAAACCCAGAATAAACTGTTAGAAACTAAGCAGTATATTTTAGAAAGAATTGAACGGAGGTAAGGGATAGCATTATATTAACCAAAGTTAACTTATATTTGCGGGAAAGTTAATGGCTCTCTGTGGGAAGTAGGAGAACATAATCTTACCCAGTTAGTAAGAAAAGAAAGATGAGTAAACGAGAAGTAACAATTATGAGAGAGTGACATCCAAAGTACGTCTGTGACATAAAGGCTTGGTATAATATGAAAAGAGACATTCATTTTTATGAAGTTGAGACAAGCTATAATACTTTTCTCTTTTTTATCCTGAATTAAAGCTGAAGGAAGGTGGCGAAAGCATTACCATTTTTAAATAAAAATAAAACTGTGTAAACAGTCCCGGACACTTTTTTGGCATGTATTCAATCCACTCAGTCATCAAACATATGACTGAAGGAAAATATTCCCAAAGGTTAAGGTTAAAGACAGTGTTACTGTCACGTTGATAATCAGGAATTGAATATTATTAGTGTAGTTAAAAAGCCAAAAGAACAAATTAAAGCAACAAAAGTGGTTAAATAGAAGTTAAAGAGCTCCAAAACATTGCACAATAATTAACCAACGTCCTGTTTTTCTATTTCTGGAAGAAAAGGTCATTTAATTCAAACACAGATATACACTATGCATAACAGTACAAATGTACGCAAAGAAATCAAGACGTCTCTAGCACGACATTAACCAGAGATCTGTTTTTAAAGTTCTCTTAGAGTAAACCATGAACAGCCATTCCCTATGGTATTTGTTAAGGAGTTCAAAAGGGACGGTCATTGTATTGTAGTTGTCACGAAGTTTTCAATGAAAAACCCGTTTCTCTTGCATTTAGAAAAGAGATCACAGTGTAAATTGTGGCTATCATGGTATTGAGACAGAGCAGTCAGGCTGAGGTCAGGAGGTGTTTAGGGCTAGAAACTAAGAAGAGGGCAACAAACAAAGCTAATGAAAGAAATCTATGTCAAACCAATGGAAGGAAAGCAACACACACAAAATAGGCAATACATTGGTGTCCATTCGGTGCCTTTTCTTTAAAACAGAAACGTTATTTAATTAACACCAGTGCTTAATTTGTGCTTGTTATTTCCGGTGTGCAGCACCAGTACTTATTCCTGAGGGCCGGAGCTTAGTTATCTGTATCAGGCATTTACTGCAAGCAAAAGACACATATGAAAAAGGCAGAGGAAGAAAAAAACGAAAACGCGTTCAAAGGGAGAAAGCATAAAGCTACAAGAGTGAGCTCAAGGGGCAGGGAGTGGCTGTGAATGGATTAAACAGGCCCAAGAAGACTTCAGGATTACGCTGCCTTGATGTTCTGTGTTTGCACATTTAATTGCAGCGGCCGTGTGTTATAAGGAGAGCTTTGGGCACCGGCACGTTTTTATTTACAAATTAAGCACTGATTAAAACACAACTAGATACGATAATCAAACTGAAAAATAGTTCCAAGATTTGAGGTGGAAATATAAATTGGCACTCCTCCTTTAATGACCTTTCAGATTAACCAGAGTGCCATCCATGTACCCTAAAGAACTCACCGGGTGCTCTAATTCTGTTAATGTAGTCCGCTCCCATTATCTGCTAGGTACTATGTGAAAATCTGAGTACACTAGGCTCTAATCATAAAACCAGCAATGGTTCTATATGGGGATATTGGAAAATATGAGACTTTTCACATTCAAAAAGTTACAGTCTACAGACTTTGTCAAGTCACTCACAATGCAAAGCAATAGGCCTACTGCTTTTTCACCACACTTAAAAATCAGTAAAGTAAGCCTATTGACTTTAACATGAATATACGCTTGACAGTATGGTATTTGCCTAGAAAGACCCACCAAACAATTTAGGCAGACCAATTTATATGTTGACATGGACAAGAATTTTACTGTTAGTGGACTTTAAAGGGATATATGTTTACATCCTTTCCTATTGCATTTTTCAGAGCATTGGCAATGTTAAATATATTTCTGTTGTAATAGTTCAAAGTACAAGGCCTCTTTTTATAGTGTTTGTCATGGAGTTCACAATATAAGAACATTTCTGATTACATTTGTTGAAGAGTTCAGTGTAAAACCCTTCTTATTAAATTTGTACGAGTTCATAATATAAAATCTCTCCCTAATGCATTTGTTACAGGGTTCACAATGAAAAGCCACGTCTATGTTTTTTTTAGCAAAGACCTATTCAATATAACTTATGCTTTTCACAGTTAATAATTCAGGCCAGCTGCATTTGTCATAACTTGTTCATAATAAGCAGATCAGACCTGTGGCATCTGATATAACTTTTCGAAGTGGTCCAGTTAGGCTTACAGCGTAGATCATTGGTTTATCACTATAACAAATGTATATATTACAGATGTATGTATGTATGTGTGTGTGTATATATATATATATATATATATATATATATATATATATATATATATATATATATTACATTCTGTTTCCTAACTATAACGTCCCTGTAACCTTTGGTTTTTTTCAGTGAATATTTAGGAAACAGAATTTAAAAAAAACAAAAAAATTATTTTTACAAAACCCAAAGGTTACAGGGACGTGATAGTTAGGCTCACATTTTAAACGTACAAAACCATAGAAATTCACCAGTTATAGTTAGAGTTATCTCAAGTAACTATAACTCATGCCCTAAGGTAACTATAACCTGCACCCTCACCATGCAGTTTTTTCATCAAAAATGTTACTGAAAATATTACATTGATATTATCAACGATGTTATCAAAGATGTCAGAAGTGCCATAATTTGTTGGGTCATTTGCAGTGAATGGCGAGGGCGCGAGTTATAGTTACCTTAGTGGATGAGCTATAGTTACTTGAGGTAACCTTTGGTTTTTTAAGTGAATTTCTCTGTTTAAAAAAAAATCTATTTCCACAGCAAACAACTATGTCCTGAAGGTGAGCACCCTAGGACATAGCAGGAGCTGGCCCTAACATTTGGCGGACCCCAGGCCTTCAGTGGCCCCTCCAACATAGGCATAGCCCCAGGGAGTTGGTGGTCCCTGGGGCTAATGGGGGTCCGAAATGGACCCCTATCATTATTTAGTATTTGCACTGAGGGGTGGTGGACCTTGGGGTGTGGGGGCCACGTGGCCTTCCCACTCATGTAACATTATTCACCATGGGGAGGAGGTGGTCCCTGCATTAAAAAAGCATTTTTGCCCCACGTGTGGTGGTCCCTGGGGCATGGGGGGCTGCGCCACCCCCGCTCATATTACATTATTCGCCCTGGGGAGGTGGTGGTCCCTAGGCCTGTTGGGGAGGCTCCCACGTTAAAAAAGCATTTTTGCCTGAGGGTGGTGGTCTCAGGGGCCCAGGAGAGCCACGCACTCCCCGCTCACATCACATAATTTGCTCCAGGGAGGTGGTGGTCCCTGGGGCTGCCCCACTATTAAATGCAAAAAAGTGCCCCCGGGACCAGGCCCACCCAGAGGCTTATTTAAAACACAAGCGCATGAGCCAACGCTTGTTTTTCTTTTTAATTTTTACCGCAGATTTGTGACCCGATGCAAATTTGCAGTAAAAATTTACAAAAAAATGCTTTTTAGTCCTGGAGGGGCCATTTTGGGTCCCCAACACCAGAGCTATGGGATCAGGGTGTTCATACTCTTTTTGTATTTTTTTAATTCTTTTCTTCAGGGACTCAACTTCAGTCGAGTCCCAAGATGGCTGCCAACACTTCATCGGCTTTGTTGTTGAAGTGTTGTCAGCCAATCAGATCTCAGCATGAGATCAGGAGGGGTTGCGAATCCTTCGCATCCCTAGATATACAAATTTGGATTTTCTTTAATTTCTCAAACTACTAAACAAATTTACACCAAAACAAAAAAAGGTCACTTTCTGGACCAGGGCCTATGTTTCTGACAATTTTGGTGTAATTCTGTCCAGAAGTTTTGGCAATATTGCTGTTCAAAATCCCTATGGAAAAATGAATGGGGAAAACCTGTTTTGGGACCCTTCCTTTTCTCGGTCCCCCATCCTCCCCCCCAAGATGGATCACCCTAAAACCTTCCATGCAGCAGCCTGCCTGGCACATTTGTTTTGGAAAGTTTTGTGAAGATTCCTCAAGCGGTGCCAAAGATATAGGCAAGGATAAAAATCACTTGTTATATAGAACCTAGGGCCATCACTAGGTTATCTAATAGGTCTCTGCTTTATTTTTCCATCTCAATCTGTAAATATTACCATATATATTTTATCTCTAAGCGCTTCACTACTGAAATATTGAGGAAAAGATGAAAGTAAAAAAAAGTTATTAAAAAATACACACATAAATTAGCTTCAAGTACAGCAACACTTGAAAGTCTGAGTTTATATAATACAAAATTAAATCCCAATATATTATCTTCCTTATACATATATACCCTTTCTAAGTAGTCTATATATTTATATATTTGTATCTATGTATTTATTACTTTACTACTGTAGAAGAGTGAAAAAAATCTTTTGCTTCCTCCAATGCTCTACTCTGTCTTGCCCTATAACTCGCTCAGTATATCTTCTACCTCCACTCTGACTCATCCCAAACCTCATTCTACTACTATAACCTCCAAACTAACCCTTTCTGGACTCTTCCCTCACATCTCTCTCCTGGTTCACCCTAAACCTAATTTTACTGTTATGATCTCCCTAATCCTTTTCTACAGACTCTTCCCTCCTCAATCTTTCCTTTTTACTCACCCCCAAACTTCATCTTACTACTATGATCTTCCAAACAGCACTTTCTAAACTCTTCCCTCTTCTGTCCCTCCATTATCCAATTCAATCCAACTAACAGACTCTCATGACCACAGCTTAACTCATAATTGCCCCATACTAATCCACTACTAATCCTTTTGGGTTCCGGAGTTGCATGCCTCTCGCTGGAAAGCGTTTCGACGCCTCGTCTGGGGTAGTAAGCGCTATATAAACACAATTACTATAAACAACCCAAATCCACATATTGAGCATAATCTATTTAATAGAAGCACTGGGTTTCATCCGTGGGACACAACTTCTACTCAGTCAAGTCCAGTAGGACAGGTGAACAAGTGAGGCTGAGTAAAACCCCTCTCTTAGTAGTACTTCTTAAACCTTTTGCTCTGTTAATCACGTAAGGTATAATACAACGGAGTGAAGCATACAAATATACATATTCCCCAAAAAGGGAAATAAACCTTTGTAAATGGTGCAACACTGCCATCTAGAGGGCAATTGAAAAAATACATACAAAAATACATCAGAATGTAGATTTTCCGCAGCCTTGATGGGCAGAAAATCTGGATTTTATTAAAGACACAGAGGCTAATACTATGCAGTATTTCCTTTTAATGCTACCACTCAGCAGCCATTACAAGCCAAAGAATTTAGAACTTTAGAACATTCCAGTTAGTAAAAACCCTAGGCACCCAGTCCTCTTCCTTCTTAAATTGAAGCTGTGAATTCCAGAAGCAAAAACAACATTCCCTTAATTAAAGTCCTCAAATATGTTTAAACGTTTCTTCATCTTCCATCAGAATCCAATGAATCTCAAGGCACTATTAAACTTGACCTGTAGAAAACAACAAACAAAGCATTAGAGACGGGAATGTTCTGCAAGGGAAAATATTAGGCTCCATGTCTTTAATAAAATCCAGATTTTCTACCCACTAAAGCTGAGGAAAATCTACATTTTATGTCAAGACCTGGATGCCAGTATTATGCAAGTTTAAAGCCTTACAATCAAACAATTTGCAGTTCTTTCCACATGCTTGAAGTAAACATGCCTAAACATGGAATCAGATGACCAATCATCACAATGTAAAATATCTTGCAAACTACATCATGCAAGCCTTGGAAGCCCCTGCTCCCCTCATTGAATAAGCACTAAACATCCACACGTCCACACCAGATCTATACATTAACTCTTTCACCCATCTAGCCAAAGTTGGCAAAGAAACTCCTTTATGAGTTTGCTTAAAAGAAATAAGAACGCTGTTCTATACTCATATTATTTCACACATCGAACCACACACAGCTTCTCTCTCATCAAAATAGGGATAGAAAATTGAAGTTGAATTTTGTTCTCTGTTTTCAATGGATACAGACCCTTCTGGTGTATAAGACATATATGACACTTCCAGAACACGCGCATGAGACACTCTTCGAAAAGACACCAAACACAACAACATAGTTACATTTTAAAAGACAAATCTATCAAACTAATTTTCTCATTACTATCCCAACTTTCCAAAAATGTCAGAACTTTCCTGACATCCCAAAGGGAATTGTACCTAGAACCCGGAGGTTTTGAACTCCTAATACTCCTTAAAAGTCTTCTCAACATTACATCCTGTCCCACTGATGCACTAAAACATGGCCGGCTGCAATAGCCAATCTGTACATATTCACTGTCCTATAAGCCAAACCTTTAGCATTTAATTTGGATAGGAAATTGATTACCTGAAGTACATCAACTGAAACAGGATTATGATCCCTCTCCACACACCAACGTACCCATTTTTCCATGCCAATCAATTTGCCATCCTTGTTCCTGGAGTCCAAGATTACTTGATAAGTCTAGAAGCCTCTGATGAAAGCCCTGGCTTTCTGCATACGCTCCTGAAAGTCTCCATGCCATTAATGTTACCTGACCTGTACTGATCAGATTATCTACACTCATCTCCAATATAATTGGATACAATGCCTGAACCTCCATAAAGGAGAGATCATCACCACTTTCTCCTTCCATCCGCAAATTATTCCTGCCACTCTGTCAATCATTGCAAAAGGTGGAAACACATATGGATGAAGCCCCCCCAATCCTGAGGGAAGGCATCTATACCTGCTGATTCCGGATCTGGCCTCTGTAGGAAAGTACCTTCTTTCTTGGCATGGTTACCCCCTTTTTCTGCCTGATATTAGTATGCTTGACTGTGTTCAGTGGGATCAAGCTAACCAGTACCTCAGTAATTATGCTCTCTCTCCCAAAACTCTGTATTACACCCACAATTGGCACACTTGTGCCCCCTTATAAGTCCCTAGTATATGGTAACTAAGTACCCAGTACATTGGGGTTTCAGGGGATATATTTTGCCACCCATAGGAAACCCATTCAAAGGCTTCCGCAGGACTGCCATTGCAGCCTGCATGAAAAGGTACAAGCACCCTTTCACTGCCATTTTTCACTACACCAGGTCGCTTATAAGTCACCCTCTATGGCAGACTTTCTAGCCCAGAGGGCAGGGTGAAAGGTACCTGTGTAGTAGGGCACCCCTGCGCTAGCATAGGTGTCCCCACAAACTCCAGGCCCACTTTTGGTGACTTTGTGAGTGCAGGGACTCCATTTTACACATGTACTGGACATAGGTCACTACCTTGATAAGCCTTGGCTGCTCATCCATCCTAGAGAGCCTGGCCTCTAGACACTGCCTACACTACACTAATAAGGGATAACTGGACCTGGTATAAGGTATAAGTACCATAGGTATCCACCACATACCAGGCCAGCCTTCTACATTGGTGGTGCAGCGGTGGGATACTTACTTGCAATTGCCTTATCACTCTGTCACCTGGTGCTTTCCACAGGAAAGACCACTCCATACCTAGAGGTATATACATAATACCTAATACAGAGAACTAGTCTCTTAAGTTCAGGCATAGCTCTTACTCTAAACTACATTTTGAGAGACTAGGGGTTAGGTAGGTTAGGTACACCCTACACTACCCTAACCAACACCATGCATACAGCTGGACATAGCTCTGAGGCCATGGAGGCTCCTTATGAGAGCCTGACCTGGAAGGATTAAAATGGGCTGTGTGCAGGGAGGATGTTGGACAAATGGAGGAATCAAAACAAGAGTCTCCTCTTAGGCCTCCTCCTCCAGGATGACCAGGAAGAAGCTGGTGACCAGGAGGAGGAGGAGAGAGAAGTCCCTGACCCCAAACAAATGGGTTGGTTAAACGTTTTGTTAAAACACTCAAAGGTATGGTAATGGGACTCTCTAAAAAACTCAGGAGGAGATGGGATGTCCTGTTACCATGCCTCCTCTTTGCCTACAGGAAGGTACCCCAAAAAGGAGTGGGCTACAGCCCCTTTGAACTCCTCTTTTGTCACCCTGTTAGGGTTCCACTTGCACTTGTGAAGGAGGGTTGGGTACAACCCCTCTAAACAAGATATAGTGGATTATGTACTTGGCTTCAAATCAAGGATGGCTGAGTACATGAAGAAGGGCAGTAAAAACCTTCAGATAAAGCCAAGAATTGCAAAAGCAATGGCATGACCAGAAGGCTGTCCTGACTGTGTACCAACCAGGGCAGAAAGTGTGGGTCCTGGAGCCAGTGGCACCAAGAGCACTCCAAGACAAATGGAGTGGACCACACCTCATAGTAGAAAAGAAGTGTGAGGTCACTTATTTAGTTGACCTCGGCATGCCAAGAAGTAACTTAGGGTACTTCATGTGAACTGCCTAAAGCCCTACTATGACAGGGCTGACTTAACCCTGCTTATGCCCATTGATGAGGAACAGGAAGATGGGAGTGACCCTCACCCTGAGCTCTTTTCAAATTCTGCAGCTGATGGTTCAGTTGAGGGGGTGGTCATATTAGATTGCCTTACTCAGTCTCAAAAGGAAGACATACCATACTGCAGAAATCTCCTGGGACAGATCTCAGAACTGTTTGCCCTCACACCTGGTTGAACCACGTGGTGTGAACACACCATTGATACAGGGGACAGTCTGCCTGTCAAGAGTAACATCTACAGGCAACCTGATCATGTAAGGGATTGCATCAAAGTAGAGGTGCAAAAGATGATTGACCTAGGAGTTATTGAGAACTCAGATATCCCTTAGGCTGGCCCAGTGGTGCTGGTCCCAAAATCACACTCTCAGAATGGGAAAAGAGAGAGATGAGGTTTTGTGTTGACATAGGGAGCCCATGCAAAGGCTTCTGCAGGACTGCCTTTACAGCCTGCGTGAAAAGGTGCAAGCACCCTTTCACTGCCACTTTTCACTACACCAGGTAACTTATAAGTCACCCTTATGGCAGGCCTTCCATCCCAGAGGGCAGGGTGCAAAGTACCTGTGTGTGAGGGCACCGCTGCACTAGCAGAGGTGCCCCCATGAACTCCAGGCCCATTTTCCCAGACTTTGTGAATGCGGGACGCCATTTTACATAATGGTAACTCCGCACATAGGCATGTTTGGTATCAAACAAGTTGGAATCATACCCTAAGGCTTTTGCAAGCATTGGATGTATGATTTCATGCACTCTGGGGGCTCCTTAGAGGACCCCCAGTATTGCCATTTCAGCCTTCTGAGGTTTTCCAGACAGCCCAAGCTGTTCCCACCTCCCAGACGGGTTTCTGCCCTCCTGTTGCTTGAAAAGCTCGAGCCCAGGAAGGCAGAACAAAGGATTTCCTTTGGGAGAGGGGTGTTGCACCCTCTCCCTTTGGAAATAGGTGTTACAGGCTGGGGGAGGGGTAGCCTCCCGAAGCCACTGGAAATGCTTTGAAAGGCACATTTGTTGCCCTCCTTGCATAAACCAGTCTACACCGGTTCAGGGACCCCCAGTCCCTGCTCTGGCACTAAACTGGACAAAGGGAAGGGGAGTGGCCACTCTCCTGTCCATCACCACCCCACGGGTGGTGCTCAGAGCTCCTCCAGAGGGTCCCTGGGTTTTGCCATCTTGGATTCAAGGTTGGCAGGGAACTCTGGGAGCATCTGAGTGGCCAGTGCCAGCAGGTGACGTCAGAGCCCTCCCCTGAAAGGTGCTTACTTGGTTAGGTGATCTATACCCCTTTCAGGGCTATTTAGGGTGTCTCCTTTGGGTGGTTCCTCAGATTCGGATTGCAAGACTCCCACAGGAATCCTCTGCACCCTCCACTTTGACTTCTCACCGAAGAAGCTGCATCTGGGCTCTTCAGGACCTTACCAGCTGCAACAAAGAAGCAAGATGCCTCCTGCAACATTGTATCTCTGGCTCCTGTCAGCAACTGCAACAGTTTCCCTGTCGTGCATCCTCTGAGGACAGCCCATCTTCAGCCTGCATCACAGGTGCTAAACTGAAGTGGTCCTGACGGTTCTCTCTTCCAGCTGTCCAATTTTGGTGGAGGTAAGACCTTGCCTCCCCACGCAAGACAGTACCCCCGTGTACTGCATCCTTTGCAGCTGCCAAGGCTTGTTGGCAATCTTCCTCCAAAATCTTCATGCATCTTGAAGCTCTGGCCCCCAGCACGCTATTCTGAGACGCACAGCTTCCTGAGTAGTTCTCCTGTGGCACGGAAGCCTTTGTTGTGGTGCTGCACGGGCCTGTTCTGCAACTTTCTTGTCCCTATGCTGTGGGACTCCTGTGTGCACTGCCTGATCTTCTGTGGGCTCTCTGTGTTACTGAGGGCTCCCTGTTACTCCCCCTCCTGGGTAGAATCCACATGGTCCTTCCTGGTCATGGGGAGCACCATTTTCTGCTAGCCGCGAGCTTTCGTGTGCCAAGGCTTGTTGGCAGACTCCAACGATGCAAACACAACTGCAATCCTCCATCTGGCGTGGGACATCACTTGCACCCTCCAGGAACCCGACTTCATCTTCTTGGATGCAGTACTGACTTTTCTTCTCCACCGGTGGTTCTCCTTTTGCACCTTCATATGGGTTAGCTGGTGCTCCGGCTCTTCCCGGACTCTTATGTGCTTCTTGGACTTGGTCCCCTTCTTCCGCAGGTCTTCTTGTCCAGGAATCTACTGTTGGTGTCTTCCAGTCTCTTCTGGGTTTTGCATAATTCTTCTTCTCATTTCTGTGTGATGTGGGAAATGTACTGTGATTTACTCCTGTTTTCCTGGTCGCTGGGGTGGGTTGTGGTACTTACATTTGGGCTTTTCTAGTACTCCCAGCTCCCCTCCACACACTACACTTGCCTAGGTGGGGGACCGACTTTCGCATTCCACTTCCTTAGTATATGGTCTGTGCTCCCGCCAGACCCATTTCGAACTATTGTGATTTTCACTAATTACACTGTTTTCTGACTGTTTTTATGCCTATTTCGGCACACTAGTGTATTCTAAGGGAGTATGCCTCTATGGTATTTTTGGTATTTGTGTCACCAAATTAAAGTATCTTTATTTTTGTAACACTGAGTGTTTCCATTCATGTGTGTGAGTACTGTGTGACTACAGTAGTCTTGCATGAGCTTTGTATGTCTCCTAGGTAAGCCTTGGCTGCCCATCCACAGCTACCTCTAGAGAGCCTGGCTTCTAGACACTGCCTACACTGCACTAATAGGGGATAGCAGGAGCTGGTATAAGGTGCAAGTACCATAGGTACCCACCACACACCAGGCCAGCCTCCTACAGCCTCCTTCTGAAGAACCTGAACATTCAACCTGTTTGCAAAAAAGATCCACTTAACATGGACCCCATATTCTCTTTATATCCCTAGAAACACTCCTTTTTAACATCCAATCACTTGAATCGTGAACATTTCTTGGAACCAATCAGTCACTGAATTCTTTATTCCTGGAATATGTTCTGCGTGAACACTCAGGCCTCTTTCTAGATGATACTCCCAAAATATTTTCATGAAATCTGCTAGACCTTTCGAACATGGACCTACGAGCTGTTTAAATACCTCACTGCTGACACAGTGTCCATCCTTAGGAGAACTGAAAACCTTTGTCTGTGAAACATTTTATTGCAAAAGAACCTGCTGATAATTCTAAGCAATTGATATGCAATTTTTGTTCCTGTTCTGTCTAATAACCACCAGTCTTTGATGTTCTACATCTTGAACCCCATCCTTCCAAGTTTGCATCTGATTCCACAAACAAGTTTGTATTCCCTCCAAACATTGCACACCCATTCCTGGGTTCCATGCTCCTTAAACAACACATCAGCTCTTCCCTTGCTTCCAAAGTTAGAAAAACTGACTGTGAGTATATCAACCCACTTCTTAAGTGTTTTGCTTTCAACTTTTCTAAGGCTCAATTATCTAAAGAGCCTGGAAACGTAGCCTGAAGAGTACATGACAATAAGCCCACAATGTGTGCCAACATCCTCAAAGAAACCTGGTTCAACTCTAAGACCTCCTTATCTCCTTGCTTATTCTCTTCAATTTCTCCTTTGGTAACCACAACAATTCTTGCACCATATCTACAACAAAACCCAGAAACTGAGTTTGTTGCTTTGAGACTAAATCTGATTTTGTTTCATGTTCACCACAAATCCTAAGTCTTCCAGCATTTTTTCCGCCAACTCTGTATACGCTATCAAATGTTCCTTGTCCTGATCCATAATAAAGATGTCCTATAAGTAATCATTCAAATTCCCCTCTCTCTCAGAAAAGCTGCCACTGGATGAAGAATCTTCCTGAAGCACCAAAAGGTAGGCACTCAAACTTCCAAAGCTTCTCCTTTAAAAAAAACCTCAAGAACATCTGATGCTTGTTCTGAATTGGGACTGATAGATATGTATCCTTCAGATCTAAAGGTGTCATCCAATCTCCCTTCTGCAGAACATCCTTTAACAAATGGATTCTTTCCATTTTGAAATGTACTGGTCTCATCCCCTTGTCCTTTTTTCCACCATAAACTATTGCTTATACAGCCGTTTGAATGGTTCTCTTCTAACACCACTGACCCCTTTGAGATCAATTCTTGAATTTCTAAATCTATTAACCTCATTTAATCCGAAGAAAAAAACTAGACTCCTTAGCAACCCTGGTTGAACTGGTTCTTCCACAAACTCTTTTAGAAACCTCCTAAAACCCAAGGATCCTTTGTTATTTGGACCCAATTGTGATAAAATGCAGCAAGTCTGCCACCCAATTTTAAGGGGATAGCAGATGGGTCTAATCTTTACTGAAGATCCTCAGATCATTCTCTCACAATGGGCACCTCTTCCCAGTGCTCCGTTTCTTCGGGTAAAAACTCCCAGCCTGGAACGAGCCCTGATATTGGAAACTTCCAAAACATCTTGCAAAGGAGCCCCTGGTAAGTCCTTGACCATGGCCGGGGCACCGACCCCTTGTTCTCCCAGTCATTCCAAAAACACACTCCTGAAATATTTTTTTAATATCTCTCTGAGACTTCTGAAGGGAACAAAATGCTCCTACAAACTTTGAAAGATCCTTAAAAAAAGCTTTACCAAAAAGCAATCAATTAGCAGAAGGGACTTCCTTCTTATTAGCTAAATCCACCAATTTCAAATCAATTTTTTCCTTCTTTCAATAGAATGAGCAGTATTTGCATTGCCTAACAGGCATACAACTCTTGGGAACCATCGGCGTAATTCATCCAGATCAATTATTTTATGATAACTATAGGCCTCTCCTGCCATGTCAAATATTTTTGTGAAATGGCCCCTGACATCTAGAAACCTGTCTTGATGAGATCTCAGACCCTTGTCCAACCCTTTCCCGGGGTCCTATTCATATTTACCTATAAAGGCTATTATTTTTGGATCCAACTTAGGAGTCACTAAGACTTAATTTGCAATAGAGGGTCTCGGACAGTCAGACCTCAGTTTGATCTGAACATCTTTAGAAATGTCATGCCTAATCCAGAACTGAACATAAACAGCCACATGATCTGACGGAGTCTACTCAGGGAAAAATGGATGCTTTATGAGAAGCTGATCAAATATATATTGGCCTAATGGGACCGTCAGTACATCATCATCCTTCACCTTATAATGATCCATAGAAACTTTAATTGGTAAAGACTATTGCCTTACATCTTCAGAATCAAAATCAGAGGAACAGCTGATTCCGGAGGATTCATCACATGCCACAGATTTACGCTCCGACCCTAAGACCTTACTTCTCTTTCTTTTTATGGATCTTTTACATGCCCCTCATGTGTGCCCTCAGCACCATCACCCTCTCTGTTATCACAGAAGTCATAGACTTCAGTTTTCTTCTTTTTTGCCACTCCGTTAGCAACATTAATATGCTTTCTTTTTCTGTTAACTTTCCCCTTTTTTTACATTTGTATATACTCATTTGCAGACAAAAAATGTTCCTCACCCATAGCATTTGATTTATTAACAGTTCCAATTTTTATCCATTTCATTTTAAATCTTCAAAGTAATAATTTATCATGCCTTATTAAGCTGTTCCTCAAAGGTTAAAAACTTTGAACCCTCAGTTTGCTCCATCTTAATAATAAAACTTAAATCAGACACAAGGTAAATAATCAAACTTTCAAAATCAATAATATATTTATCTTAGCACAATCAACTCATGAAGAAATCATCTCTGACTGAACTCTTGACACTGCCTAGCTGGGACTACCTGGGAAACAGCTCCCAGTCAGACGACAGCAAGTCTAACAGCCCAAAATGTGCTAAGACACTATGAAAAGAGCCAACATCTAAAACAATGCTGACTCTCTAGTTTATTTCCCCAAATGGCCTATGCGCACACGTCCGTGCGAGTCGTGAGCCATACACAGAACAAGCTCAGAACAATGACCTCGAAGCAGATCGGTTAAACCAACCCACCAGCCCTAACATCTACAGAAACACGTATCTAACGATAGATCTATCTGATAATGTAAAATTGAAGGAAAACCATTCCATGTAAAATGTAACCGCTCGCCTGAAAACAAACTCTTGGCATAAAAAACGGATTAAAATAGAAAGTGAGTGTACTGCTAGGAAAACAAACGGTTCGCTCAACTAACCAAACCAAATAAAACCCAATGAAAATGACCACGAATAACTTAATCCCCTGCAACAGTAAGCGCACAGAAACACGAAGGACTCAAACTAAGCTCTAAATAAGCATGAAGAGAACAATCTTTGTATAAA
Organism: Pleurodeles waltl; assembly: GCF_031143425.1. Taxonomy (NCBI): domain Eukaryota; kingdom Metazoa; phylum Chordata; class Amphibia; order Caudata; family Salamandridae; genus Pleurodeles; species Pleurodeles waltl. The sequence continues at coordinate 607,722,744 of NC_090443.1, read as the reverse complement.
AACGCCCTCTAAATCCTGAACTCTACCAAATCAAACACACGCATGCTGCCCCTAATTAAAAAAGAAAGTTAACTTATAAACAACAGACAGACGTGCACAGGTGAAACTGAGTCAAGTTAAGGAAAAAAACAAATTTATCTGGGTGAGCAGCAGCAATAAAAGAAGGAAGAGGACTGGATGCTGGGGGGTATTATTAACTTTGGAATGTTCTAAAGTTCTAGATTATTTTGCTTTATACTTGCTGCTGCAGGTAGCAATAAAGGGTTTATGCATACTATTGGCCTCTGGGTTTTGACATAAAATTACGGTGCTCGAATCTGAAATCTTTCAATATGCCAGCAGAAGTCTGACCAGATTTGAGAAAAAAACACTCTCAATCTTTGAAGGTGAGCCATTCTGTTGTCAGGGCATGTGAATATTTTCACTTAGACCCGATCTAGAGTTTGGCGAATGGGTTGCTCCTTCACAAGCGTAATGGATGTCCCGTCCGCCGTATTACAATGTCCATAGCATATAATGGAATCGTAATACTTAGGGCGGGATATCCGTCATGTTTGTGATGGAGTAACCCCCCCACTTAGCTGTTGAACATAAATAGCAATAGCTGTGAAAGGAATCTGAAGTCGGCCTCTAGTTCTTTCTGGGCATGGCTAAACTACTTTTCATCATTCAGCTGAGCCAGAGAAACTCAGGAGCTTAACAGCATTCCCCCTCCATCCTGAGGCTCCAGTGACCCTGTAAGTTATGGGAAGAGGAAGAGTTGAAGGGTCACTGTGTGACACTGTGCGCCCTGCTGCACAGGCTCTGAAAGGAAAAAAGTTTTAATATCAAAATTTGCCCTGCCTCGCATAACAGTAACCCCAAAGAAGAACCTGACACTAGAGATCAATTGGGCAATCCCAACATACCCATTAAGGGGGGCTTGAGAAAAGGTAATTTTCATGGGGATTTTTCCAAAAAAGACTAAGGCTCTCACCTACCAAGTTGGCATACTTCATCATCAGGGACCTCTTCACCATTAAAGTACGAAGATTATCATAGGTGGCCTGGAGTTCTTCTAAAAGGTTTGTGAGGTATACTTCCTTGTTGGTAAGGCATTTGGGATCGTAAGAAACAATAAAAATGCTTCAGGGAAGAATTGATTTTGAAATGTAAATTGATACCACAATATTCCATCAATAAAAGCAAACGCATATCTCTGCAGCCACACAATGCAGAGCCTTAGTGATGTGTCAGAACGATTGTGCCCCTTGTTTTGTGGCCCTTGCTGGTCTGGGGCATTCATAAGCACTAGACCCCTCTACTACTTATCTCATATCCTGCTATCAGGGTAACTGTGAAGTGCCTTCAAGGTGTAGAGCAAGTCTTGTCAAAGGCCAAAGCCACACAACTTGCATGAAATAAAATGTAAGGCGACATCCCCAGCCACGTGATCCCTGGTCTCTCACAATAGAGATTTCGCTGGAAATAAACCTGTTAAAATCGCTGCGCAAACCTGCAATTTTTAATTAATTTTAACAAATTGCATGCTTTAAAATGGTCATTTGATATATGAGGAGAAAGGAAAAAAATTATCATCATTCACTCTGTGATCCACAACTGTGACACCCAATACACATACAATGAAGTCATTTTTGACATGCTTCATCAGTGTTGTATTCACACATGGTCACAGAAAAAACTGGTACGCTTATACCCACCAATTAAACACACTCGTCCACCTCCAATTGAGGAAATTGTCTGTTGAGAGTTCTGTCTCATAGACCTCAATTGCTCAACATAGCTGGCCAAAAATGAAGCCACCTTTCTTTAGACATAGATTAGTGAGGCACTACTAAGAGCAAAACGTAGTTGAATTGCCCCTGTCATAGTATTGCCGTGGAATCCACGGTGTAGCACTCACACCAACTGCTGGTAACCAGGGGCGTTGCTCGGTCAGTAAGATTTGGATGGGGTGAACTTCAGATTTCCCAACAATCACTCTAGCATATAATGTTAAAATGCATTATACCACTACCATGACACAGGCTACAGGGCCAGTGGAAAGGGAGACGAATGAGGATTGGTAGGGGTACTAAGGCCCATATTTATACTTTTTGACGCTAAACTGCGCTAACGCAGTTTAGCGTCAAAAAGTTTTGCGCCGGCTAACGCCATTCTGAAGCGCCATGCGGGCGCCGTATTTATTGAATGGCGTTAGCCGGCGCAAGCAGACCGGCGCTGCCTGGTGTGCGCGAGAAAAACCACGTACACCAGACAGCGCCGGCGTAGGGGGAAAATGGCGCATGGGCGTCTTAAAATGGGGCAAGTCAGGTTACGTCGAAAAAATCGTCGTAACTCGACTTGCGCCATTTTTTTTCGACGCCCATCCCCCATCAACATGACTCCTATCATTGTAAAGATAGGAGTCATGCCCCCTTGCCCAATGGCCATGCCCAGGGGACTTATGTCCCCTGGGCATGGTCATTGGGTATAGTGGCATGTAGGGGGGCACAAATAAGGCCCCCCTATGCCACAAAAAAAAAATGAAAAATAACAAAAATTATACTTACCTGAACTTACCTGTACTTCACTGGGATGGGTCCCTCCATCCTTGGGTGTCCTCCTGGGGTGGGCAGGGGTGGCAGGGGGGGTCCCTGGGGGCAGGGGAGGGCACTGTGGGCCCACTTGTCCCTTAACGCCATCCCTGACCCAGGCGTTAAAAAGCGGCGCAAATGCGCCGTTTTTGGCCACGCCCACTCCCGGGCGTCATTTTTGCCCGGGAGTATAAATACCACGTAAAGGCCTGGGAGTCATTTTTTTAGACGGGAACGCCTCCCTTGCATCTCATTAACGCAAGGAAGGGGTTCACGCTAAAAAATGACGCTCACTCCGGGCACTTTGGCGCCCGAAGCGTCTAACGCCATAGTATAAATATGGCGTTAGTTGGCGTTAGTTTAGCGTCGAATTTGCGTCGAAAAAGACGACGCAAATTCGGCGCAACCAGAGTATAAATACGGCCCTAAGTGAGAGAAAACACAATATTTTGTAAAAATAAGCAACATTTTTGAAGACTTTCAAAAAGAGAGGATGAGACTTTGTGTGCTTTTTTGTCTGTATATGTAAAAGATACTGGGTGAAATCCAACAGACACCTGAGCCCAACTATTTACTAGAAAATACATTTATTAGTGGGTTGTAACACCCACCCTGAAGCTACTCCCTTGCTGGTAACCCACCTGTAGGCAGACTCTGGCCCTCCGAATAGTGCCCCGCAGCGGAATGCTGTGATTTTATGTTGTCAGGTACTGTCGGTGCTGTGTCAAGTACATAATGGCGTCAAAGTATACACCACCATGTGATGTCACCATGGTCACGAAGGGGTTGTTGGCGTCGAATCACGTGGTGTCACAGCATGTGCACAAGTCACTGATTTTCTCGTGGTTCAGTTTGACATCTTAAAATATATTATGGATATCGGTCAGTGAGTTTATGAACATTATCATAGCCGAAAGAACAGTGTAAAATACTACTCCGTTGTTATTAATAGATTGTGCAACTTGACTGGCAGTCAATGGATGAATTTAAAGAACTATCACTAAAAAAGTGAGAGAGCATCTTATTTTGTCTCTGGTGTCGCTCAAAATATAGTTATGCAATGTAGTCCAAGATGCTGTAGAGGAAACAACTGGGTGTCGATTTTCCAGAGGTAATCATTCTTCCTGGGGGGCACTATTCCTTAAAATAATGTGGTCAGTCCTCAGCTTGGTTACTACATCCATGTCAATGTGGTTTGGTCAGGGAAGGAAGGAGTGATACCATAGGGAAGCAGTGCACAAGTGTCTATCATTTCTGATCCAATTTGATATTATCATTTATCTCCTCAAGAGGTGTGCCTACTCCAGATACCTATTATTCTTTGTACCTATATGGGGTCTAGATATCGGTGTGTGGAATGTTTTCTTGCACTGTCTATTGCAGGTGTGTTATGTTTTTAAAATGGTGCACAAATTTGGGAGTCAGTTTCCTAATTTTATGCTTCTTTCTTATGTAATGCAGACCAGGTCTATTTAAATGGTCATATCCATGTACAGTAAGTAGCAAGGGCAAATTATTACATTTACAGCTCACAACACATTACAGTCGGTATGTGAATATTGTCCCCAGGGGTATCTCAAGCCTAGATCTGCCTCGATGCTAGATGTGGTAAATTTACATAAACAGCTGTGCCTGCGTGGATTATGTCCCTGACTAAAGCCCAAATGTGTGGTTCGTGATGTTGTGCTTTCAACCAGTAAAGGTCTTGTGTGGATTAGGTGAATCAAGTGTTTTTTGTTTGCTAAACGAGCGAAGGATCAAACATTTACACTGGCCAGTTGTCAGTTGAGATCTTTGAAGTTGATTTCCAGCATTTAAAGAGCATAGAATAAGGCTCAATGAATGCCACAATGAATGCTTTTACCAACCATTGTTATGAGACATGTGGATGGAATGCCTTTGAATATAATCTTCAAGAGATCTGGAATAATTTCTTTTCAGTACCACTACCAAATGCTATTTCCAGCAGGTGAAGGTGTCCTTCAGACTAAGGGCCCGATTTAGAGTTTGGCAGATGGGTTTCTCCATAACAAACATAATGGATATCCCAGCTGCTGTTTTATAATTCCCATAGGATATAATGGGATTGTAATGTCACGTAGGCTCTCATTATTCTAATGAGACTACTGGATTTGGGCATCAGAATCGCCTGCAGTCTGGGAGACTGAGTCTTAACCCACTACAGGTGACACCTGTCACCCTAATCCGGGTTTTGCTCCGGCTAACTAGCAGTGCCTCGTCTCTACCTGAGAGCAGGGATGATGGGGCAGCCGAGCGCATGACACAATTGACTCCTCAGGGAAATCGTGGTCACTCAGATCTCATCCGTTTCTCTCAGTTACATTAGTCTCACATACAAAATGACAAGCAGAGGCAGTATATGTTTCAATAAGGTTTTAATGAAGCAACTGCATCTTAGACAATAAAGCATGTACTGCAATAACCAGGACGATAAAGCTTGATAGGATTGAGAGTGTGACAAGGAGAGTAAAGCATAGAAATAACGATACCATATTGTCACAAGAGTCAAACAGTCTAATTTCTACCTAGGCTATATTGGAGCACAGCATGTTAAGCTCTAGTTCTGCCCTTCAGGTTCCCCTGGGAAGACATCATCCCCCATACCCGAGCAAAGGCCTGACGTCTGCATAAGTAGTGTAGCAATGAGTTCAGCAATCAGCATACAGTCGTGGTCATCTGGCTGGAATCGTCCTTTAACGTGTATGGGACAGGGAAGTGTTATTATAATAAAACAGCTGATATTCTGAGAAAATGTCCCTGGGTAAGGATGTGTGTGTTTCTATGAATACCAGAGACAAAACGTGTACTACGTTTACCGGGAACATATCTTACTGTAGCCTTGAGAAAAGCACAGAGTGCTTGTTTAAAATACAATGCTGGCCTAAGCAGAGAACAGTTAGATAGAAAGAAATAAAACAAGACTGCAAATGTGGCTATTGTTAAAATAATAAACAAGGAGGCGTGGCTTCGGGCGTCAAGATGGCGGTCGCACTTTGAGAGTGCTCTGGACCCCTCCGTCATCCGCCCATAATAAACGTAAACCCGAGCTCCGTTTTGCACTCCTGACTGTTTCGGAGAATGCAGCAATCGTTGCTGCCAACAAAACTGCTGAAGCCGAGGCAGCGATGTGCTGACAACCACCCAAAAGTTTGATCGACCCTGCGATTGATATGGCAACGGGAGCCCGAGCCGGACGGTGAGGGCCTGCCTGTGACACGCACTCCCGAGCGAGACGCGCCCAGTGCTAGCCAACAGACAAACTTACCCGGCCTGTCGTAGAGCCGACTAGAAACCCCACACAGCGGTCTCCGGGAGTGCGGTGACCGATGCTGCCAATAAAACTGCTGCGGCCAATGCGGCTGTGCACCGACTGCCGCCAAGAAGTTTGACCGACCCGGCGATCAAGATGGCGACCGAGTCCGAGCCGGCCGGTGAGGGCCCGCGCCCGGCGTGCACTCCTGAGCGGGACGCGCCTGACATAAAGCAGCAGACTGGCCCGCCCGACACGCCCCGCGCGGCTCCAGAGGTACGTGTGGCATCGGTTGGCCCCTAAGGTGGCGGTGAGGTGGCGCTGTTCGGCGGCCCGGACCAGATCTAGGGACGCCCCTTGAGGCGAGGACCCCCATCTGAACGCCTTCCCGGAGGCGTAACGCCGAACCAAGGGAACGCAGCAGGGGGAAACGAGGTCCCCTGCCGGGTGATCTTGCAGTGCTGAGGAGCGACAGTCGGGACCTGAGAAGACTCCGGGAACCCCTGCTGAGCGGAATGGGGCCATTGGCCCCGTTGGCTAGACGGGAAGGAGATAACCCGCGCTGGTTGTCCCGAACCAGCGCCTCAATGACGGCATAACAGGGGGCCCCGGCCCAGAGGTAAGAACAGGGCACACGCCCTCTGGGACTCGAGCCTTGGCCCCTGTGTAGAGTGGCCCCCCTCCGTGAAGTGGGAACTCAGGGGGAGATATATCATCTGGCCTGCCCTATCCCAGAGAATAATCACCACTACACAGCATACAGACTCCCCCTTCTGGGACCTGACCTTGGACTCAGGAGTCTCGTCGGAACCAGAACTGGGGCCGCGGCAGGCACTGAGGTCTGCCCACATACCAAGGAGCACCGTGAATCCTCACCAAACGAGGTGAGACTGGCCCCATACAGTGGCGGAGCAAAATTGAGGAGCCTGCACTGAGTGAACAAGTCCAGCTCCTGGGTGGTGGTGCAGCAGGGGCCCGACCCCGGAGTAAAAGAAAGGTGCACTCCCTCTTGGTCTCAGGCCCTAGGCCTTGTGAGTAGCAGGGTAACACCCCCGCGAGGCAGAGACATAGAAAGCGATATCCCAACCTGGCAGCCCTGACCCCGGATAACGAGGGAATACCCAGTTGCACACAGATCCAACCTTCAAGACCGGACCTAAAACCCCATTAACGTCCCAGAGACGAAGTCGGGGCTGCAACGGACTCTGAACTGTTTGCCTCGCCGCCGGGGGGAGTCGCCCTGTTGGTGAGTCCTTCCCTGGCTGAGTGAATAAACGTCTCCTCTGGACCGGGAGGGCACCGGCACTGCGCAGACTCATATGTGAAGGCACCGAGGCCCCGTCTCCCATTCCATAGGCTGCAGCGGGTTCAATGCGCAGCCATGGGGAAGGATAGAACGACTAAGCACCCACCAACATCCCAACAAAAGATCGACCAATTCGCTTCACCAGCGACTCCACCCCTGACGGAGTGAACGCTATCCTCCAAGCAATCCAAACATCACAACTAGCTGTAGAGACCAAGATTGGAGAAGTGAGAGAAGACGTGGGCCTCATACAGCAAGATCTCAGGAACGCAGTGGGTCGCATCACTGAAGTAGAGACTCGTGTCTCTCAGACCGAAGATGACCTGGCCGATCTCAAGATTAAAGTGGCTCAGCTACAGGCCCGCACCGGGGAACTACACCGACGGGCTGAGGATGCAGAAAACCGCTCCAGGCGTAATAATCTGCGATTTGTTGGCTTTCCAGAGGGAGCAGAAGATGGCAAGGCCCTAGATTTCCTAGAGCACTGGATCAAATCCTGGATGCCGGAACACACACTCTCATCCTGGTTTGCAATTGAGCGAGCGCATAGAGCACTGACACCGCGGCCCTCCCCGGCGGGCCCAAAAGACCTATGATCGCAAGGTTCCCTAATTTTAGGGACCGAGACAGCATCCTTAGAGAAGCCAGGAAAATTATGGACCTCCACTGGGAAAATCACAAAATTCTAATATTCCCTGACTACACTTGAGAAGTTCAAAACCGACGTCGGTCTTACGAACAGGTCAAACAAAAACTCAGAGCGATGCAGCTCTCATACATGCTCCTCTTCCCTGCACGCTTAAAAGTCATTATGGCCGACAAAGCTCACTTCTTTGAATCGCCCTAGGAGGCATGGGACTGGCTGACAGAAGAGGGCGTTGGGAGCCGTAAGGGGCCTCCAGGTCAGACGAGAAACCCCTCAGAAAATCCAACTGGAACCCAACCGAACACACGAAGAAGCCGTAAGCGCACCAGGTTGCGGCGAGGGAGAAAGAAAGACTCCAACGAACCGCACAGTGAAGCCTGTGAACCGGGAACCCCTCCCCGGAAGTATGAGACTTGCGCGAACACTTCAAGAGCCTGCTCTCCAGCACAAATGTTGGGCAGTAACAACTTAAGCCAGTCACCTGTGCTAGGTTGACAACAGGTTTACAATCTCTGGTGCCCTCCGATGGAGGCGACAGGGGCCGACGGCCCCACCACACATGGGCTGAAGCGCATCCACATGTGTCATCCGCACTTGTAATTGGCAATCACCATGCAGGGATCGGTCTTAATTGAACAAATGTAGATAATCCGTCTGAATGGAGGGGTCCACCACTCCACCTTAGCGACAGCCCATCTGGCTGCGTCACCTCGTTCTGGTAGTTGGGCGACAGATGCTTCCTGGGTAGAAGTATGGTGAGGAGGGGAGTTGGGGGGTATAAAATTAGTACTGGGAATTAGCAACATTAGTTTAATAAATTTCCTTTCCTGTGTTTTCCTTTTCTTTAGTTGTTTGGGACGGCAACTTCCGGGCCCTCTGATGGGCTCCCAATACCACATTAGACTGACACAATGGACACATGGCCCTCATTGACACAAATTCTTTTGTGGAACGTGAATGGTCTGCTGGATAAAATCAAGAGATCAGCAGTATTCAGTACCCTCAGTAGATACGCTCCATCCGTGGTCCTGTTACAAGAGACCCACTTACTTGGCACCATCTGCCCCATGCTGGCACGAGGAGGATATAACAGGGTCTATCACTCAGACTTCTCACGGGGATCAAGGGGGGTGGCCATTCTTCTTCACCGCTCCCTACCAATGGTGGTCACCTCCACAAGGTCCGACCCGCAAGGGAGGTTTGTGGTGGTAACTGGATCACTCCACAGATCACTGTTTAACCTTATATGTGCCTACGCCCCTCCGACTGGGTTTGATACCTTCCTACTTACACTCCGGCGAGTACTAGCGGGCCTCCCCCAGGGACCCACGCTCCTAGGAGGGGACTTTAATTCCGTCCTAGAACCCAGTCTAGATGTCTCCGGGACAATATCTGCTTCTCGATCCGGGTGAGCTTCGAGCTTGAGGGGATGGGCAGAGAGCCTTGGGCTGTGTGAGGTGTGGAGAACTTGGCACCCGAGAACACGACAATACACGCACACCTCGGCAACCCACCAGGCGCACGCCATGTTCATGTCTACACAAGACATCTTGAGGGTCACCGGAGTAGAAATACTAGCGCGAGGGGTCTCCGACCACTCACCGGTACGAATCAGACTGGGCGGCTCTGACCCGACCCGACGTCCAATTTGGTGCCTAAATGCATGGCATTTACAGGAAGACGAGTATACTGTGGAGATTAGAGACCACCTCACCCGATACATTGAACACAATCTAGGATCGGTGCGATCACCAGGCACGGTCTGGGCTGCGTGCAAGGCTACTCTTAGAGGGCATGCAAAATACCTTGTTCGCGCCCGGTAGAGAGCCCGAGACGCACAGGTGACAGCACTAGAAGCCAAGGCGCTGCGCCTGGAACGACGAGATTCCGGGGATATCTCAACATCCACCCTAAGGCAACTCACTATGATCAGAGAAGAGGTTAAACCCTTGGTCCTAGAATCCGCAAAACATGTTTGGAGAGCGACGGCAGCCCGGGTGTACGGCTGGGGTGACAGGAACGGGAAGCTCCTGCACTGGTTGGCCACACGGCCCCTGCAAGACAGAGTCATCGCTGAAAACGCTGACGAATCGGGAGCAATTGCTACGTCGCCAGGCGAAATCGCTCAAAGCTTTGCCTCCTACTATGTGCAACTATATGCAGGATGACCCAGACCTCTCACTGAAAAAGAGTCCCCTCTCCTGGAAGACATTACACTCCCAAGGATCTCGCAGGCAATCAGAGAGAGCCTGGACGCGGAGATAACCCTTGCGGAGATCACAGGAGCAATAGCTAGCCTATCGTCGGGTTAAACCCCCGGCCCGGACGGTTTCCCGGCGGAACTCTATCACAAATGCAGCGATATCCTGAGCCCCCACCTCCTCAATATGTATGTAGAAGTGGAGAGGGAGGGCTGCTTCCCCCCCAGGATTGACCAAGCGACCATTGTGGTAATTCCCAAGACTCAACCTCCATCGTGCAACCCCATGGCATATCGGCCTATATCCCTATTGAACACCGAGATTAAGGTGTTATCGACCGTGCTAGCCGCCAGACTGAGAGACGCACTCCCTGCATTGGTGCACCCAGACCAATGTGGATTTATGCCCACGCGTAGCACCAGACATTGCATTAGACGACTGCACACTGCCTTAGCACACCACAGGCTCCTGACCCGGTCTCCCCTGGCCCTCCTCCTCCTCGATTTTGAGAAGGCCTTCGACACGGTAGACTGGTCCTACTTGAAACAAGTCCTCCAAAAAAACAGGATTGGACCTAAGTTCCGCAGCCTTGTCAAGCTACTCTACTCCAACCCAACCCAACCTCCTGAGTTCAGGTGAATGGTGTGGTCTCAGACCCATTCCCTATACGCCGCGGCACCCATCAAGGATGCCCGCTAGCCCCGTTATTATTCGCGCTCGTGATAGAACCCCTAGCGAAATTACTAAGAGAGGATCCCCTAATAGAGGGCTGGACATGGCCGGCAGGCCCTGAGGATCGAGTGGCGCTGTACGCGGATGACGTCCTCATATACCTCTCCAACCCAGTCGCGAGCGGTCCACAGATCTTACAAATCCTGGACCTCTTCTCTCAAGCATCTGGCCTGACCCTGACCCCCAGTAAGTCCCTTCTTGTCCCACTGCACCCCTCCAGAGAATGCATTGATTGGCAGCAAAATATTCTGATCCAGCGCAGTAACTTCAAGTATTTAGGAGTGCACATAGTCCTGCTACCTGAACTAACATGGGAGCTAAGCGTCACACCACTCACAAAGAAAATTAAAGAGGACCTCCAAAAATGGAGGAAGCTGCCCCTCAACCTGCTAGGCAGAATAGCATTTTACAAAATGATGATACTGCCCAGATTTTTATACCTCCTGCTAAATTTTCCATACCCGGATCCCCGAAAATGGTTTATAGAGATGGACACAGTGGCACAACAGTTCCTGTGGCATGGTTCCCGAGCCTAACTGGCCCTCACCACTTGCAAAAGAGACTCCTATGATAGAGGACTGGGGATGTCCAACATGTACTTTTACCACCTAGCAATGCACTTATTAGTGATCAACGACTGGGTGGGAGGTGGCTGGACGGACCCCCCTTATAGACTCGAGCTCCAGACAATGGGTTACCCCGGGATCTTCAATCCACTATACGGTGGTCCCATTTCCCAGGACATCCCGGACGTCACTAGGGTGGTGCTGATGGGTTGGCGTGCGGCCCAGAAAGTGACAGGCTGGTGGGGTCGTCTCACTCAGCAGACCCCCCTGTGGCAAGGGAGACGTTTACTGGAAGTCTCAACATTAGAGGGATTCCGGAAATGGGATAACATTGGAATATCTACCCTCGGAGACGTCTGGGAGGGGTCACACATGCGATCTTTTGAGCAGATCCAACAAATCTACTCACTGAACAAAACCCAATTCCACAAATACTTGCAACTTAGGCACGCACTATTGATACATATCCAACCGGGAGACAACACAGGAATATAGCCCCGTGGAGGCAAAGACCTTGATGGGAAGCCTGGGCAGGAAGGGAGTCTCCCAGATCTACCGTTCCCTACTTGCTAACGCCACTCCCCCTCTTGTGAGTCTATGACAGAAATGGGAGGGATGTGTGGGTCCAATAGAGGAGAAGGACTGGAGGGACGTGCTGATGGCCCCCAGAACCCTGACCATGACATCCAGATTTCGGGTACTCCAAACCTTTTACCTACACACAGCTTACCTCACTCCTGAAAAGACTATTCAAAGCAGGCCTGCGATCATCAGCCGACTGCCCCCGATGGTCCTGCCCAGACACTGACTTTTTCCCTGCCCAGTCATAGCAACTTACTGGAAGGCAGTTATAAGGGAGGTCGAAAGAGTCCTACATGTGGAGCTGGAGGCTTCGCCCACGTCGCTCCTCTTGGGGGCTATGGGGGAGGTGGGGCTGGGGAGGGCAGATTGATTTTTTTGGGGAGTGGCCTGCCTGGTAGCAAAGAGAGACATTATGGTGGAGTGGAAGTCCCACACAGCGCCCACTATAGCTAAGTGGCGGCGAGGTGTAGTGTAGTGTGGTAATTTTTATGTATTCTTTGCGCGTTTGCTTTAGACGTTAGGCCTTTGTGCACTTTGCTCTGGATGTATTTCATTCCTTTGCTTGCAGCATAGAGCCTCTGTGCACTTTGCTCTAAGTGCATTTTATTCAGCTTCGTACTGTTATTTTTCAAATAGCCAGTTCTACGGTCTTGTTTTATTTTTTATATTACACTGTCTAGCCTACTTCAGCACTGGAGTTCTCAATATCACATTTTTGCTCACTCTTGGCTCCAGTCAAGGATACAGTCTGGTACATTGCCGATAGACGTGGTAGGAGTTTAGTCTTTGGATACATTCTTGCGTAGGGACGTTTTGTGATCACACTGACATGTTGGTTATAAAAACACTTCCTTGTCCTAAAAGAAGAGAGAGGGAGATTCCGACCAGGGAACCACAACTAGACGCTGACTGCCTTGTTGCAGATGCTGAACCAGATCATAGGCCTTAGCTCAGGTATGAGGGTTGATGTCTTCCGGGGAATCAGAAAGGCAAGTTAGTAGCTTAACATGCTGTGCTGGAAATATAAAATACTTAGATAGAATAGAACCTATTAACACCATGATAGCGTTGTTCTTATGTTTCACTCTCATCATGACTATTTCAATCCTACTGTGTTGTATGGTTCTGGTTATTGCGGCTCACGCCTTAATATCTAAAATGCAATCGTTTTATTAAAAACAATATATAAAACTTAAACTGCCTATGTCATTTGTATATGAGATCATATTGTAAATGAGAAAACTGGTTGGGACCTGAGTGACCACGACTTCCCTGAGAAGTTCTAAAGATGTCATGCACTCGGCTGCCCAATCATCCCTCCCCTTTGGGAGAGATGAGGCACTGCTAGTTAGCCGGAGCAAAACCGGATTGAGGGTGACAGAAGTCCTTCCAAGTGGGTCAGACTCAGTCCCCCACACCAGGAACGATCCTGCTACCTAGAAATCCAGTAGTCTCATTTACGACAATGAGAGCCCACGTGACATGGCGCCGCCAACGTTTGGTCTGGCTCTAATTTTCGGGTCCGACTGACTCTCTTGGTCTCATATATATATTGACTCATCGGTTCCGTTAACGGAGACGTCCGTGGCACTGAGGATTTCCTCCACCACAATATAGGTAGATCCTATTTTTTTTTTGTGGTTGGTTGTTCAAGCTTGAACTCTGAACCAATATTGGTGTGCCTTCTCTGAACTAGCGCTGTTTTCATAATGGCGAATCCCCAAGTAGTGAACATCGCACTTAATATGCAACTACCGCTCACGGGACATCTGTTAGCACATGGTCTAACGAACCAGGGGGGTCCAGTCACGTTTGTGGTGGACGCCCATGCAGCCTATAGAACAGAGCTTTTTTATTCTTGGGTCGTATTTCAGGCAGTTGATGGGGCATCACACACTTTTCATGATTATACTGTTGCGAATGCCCCTGGACAATACAGGGCATATGCATACTTAGAGATACCTTTATCTTATCAAGAACACCATAATTGGCTTGATGGCGCCCTCCCACATACCATAGCACAAGTTAGGTTAGGTCCACTAAGTAATGATGGTCCTACCTGGCCTTTATTGGCTACATATACACCACATCCTGCGGTTGCTCAATTGGCAGTGGCTGAAGTTCGTCGTTTATATACAGACTTAACGGCTACATATAGACGCTTGGTTCAATTTGTAATGCAGACACTAAATACAAACGCAGCGCGTGCTGCTCCGGCGCAACCACATGCAGTGGTTCCGGGTATCAATCCGGCCACTGTGCACTCAGTTATGGGCAAAGTACCGGCTAAACGAGAGGAGACTCCATTTTGGCTGGCTCAAAAAATTAATACGCTGGAAACAGTATTTCCCCATACAGGACCTCAGGATAAACATAGAATATTGACGATGTGTTTGCCGTTTGGTATGGTTCCTACTGTGGACCTTTGTAATACATGGGGCACGGTGTTTGCCGCGCTCTACACCATAGCACACGGTACACCGACATTGGCTAATTTACCGGAAGTGCTAAAACAAATTCAAGATGAATATGGGGTGCCCCAGCCTTAGATTTAGGGATGCAACTGATGGGCAATTTTGCCACGGTATCTTCCATTATATTGAGTAATCTAAAAGGGGAGGCAGTAGCACTAGCGGTGCGTATGCGTCTTCGAGACGTCCCGCAGCTTAATCAGGAGCGGGAGCTGCCGAGGATAATAGCGGAAACATATTCGAGTATCGGTCGTGATAGCCTAGGGGCTAGACCGCAAAAACCACAGTTTCAGGGTAAGAATAGTAAGGATACTACTAAACAACAGCAACCTGAGGGTACTAAAAAGCGCAGGGAGAAAAAACAGCAAACACCTAAAAAAGAAAGGGGAGAATATCCGCGACCGGAGACCCCGCAGGCTAAATATAATCTCAGAAATAGGGATAATTTGAAGACGCCTGATAGATATCAATATACTGATACACGCCAATCTCGTTCCTTTCAGGACTCATCGGAAAAGAGAAATGAGAGAGGTGGGCGGTTAGAGCGGAGAACTGAGTACGTGAAACCGAGACAGGAATCACAACGCTCTTCGGAGGTTTCTGTCAAGAAGGAAGAGAAACCAGTCCAACAAGAACAGCAGTTTAAAAAGAAAAAAGTGGCAGCGGTCTCAGTTAGACATGCCACACAAGAAGAGAGTTCTCTTAAAGAACAAGACATGGGCTCTGGCACTGTTAGACAGCGCGGCAGAGGTCACAATAGTTCGCCGGAATCTTGTAGAGCATCTGGAGGTGAAAGCAACTGATGACTTCATACAAGTCGAAACGGCAGATATACGTGTCTCTGATCCCGATAGAGTTTATCCAGTAACTTTACAGTTGGAAGGGGACATTGAGCGCACAATAAACACCATCTTTTGGGATCGTGTAGTCAAACTGTATGACATTCTGCTGGCTGAACAGGATTGGCCCCCTGACTTTGTTCGCGACTGTCCAGTTGGGGAGGAGGTTATTACATCTTCGTTCTCACCACTTGTTCCGGGAGAACTCGCAGAGGCCTATAGCATTAAATGGGCTCTGGCACAAGCTCCCGCCTTATATAGAAATCATGTGGGGTGGGATAGGGATTCACCTTATCATGTAATTCCAATTAAAGGCGAACCTCAGCCACACCGCAATATCCTATAAAATTTGAAGCAAGGGCATTGGTTAGGAACATACTTACACAATTGGAGTACCAGGGAGTAATTGAACCCTGTGTCTCGCCGATGAATAATCCCTTACTCCCTGTTGCTAAACCGGACCATTCTTATAGGATAGTGGTGGATTACAGACATTTAAATGGACATACATGCACATATGCAATAAAAAATTCACACAGCGCTGCGCTTATGAATAATATAGTGCGTAAAAAATACAAAACCACTTTAGATATCTCAAATGGTTTCTTCTGCCAGAATATAGCACCCAACAGTAGGGATTTCACTAGCTTTAGCACGTTTGACTCTCAGAATTTTTTTTGTTGTCTGCCTCAGGGGTATAAGAATAGCCCAGGACTGTTTTCAGCTTGTGTCACTGAAATTTTGCACGAGTTGGACCCTGAGGCTTTGTCTTATGTCGGTGATATATATCTGACAGATGACGAGTTGTTACAACATTTAAGGCGGGTAGCCCGCATTGTTGTAGGGTTTGCCGAAATTGGCTACAAATGTAACTTTAAAAAGTCGAAAATTGCCTTCCTCAGCGTCATTTTCCTGGGATATGAGCTGTCACATGAGTGCAAGAGCCTAGCGCCACACTTTTTGGAAAAATTTGCACGATTGCAACCTCCGAATACGATTAAGAAACTCTAGTCGTTATTGGGATTTCTAAATTTTGGCAGAACTTACATTCCTGATTATGCTACACGTATAAAGCCTTTATACGAGTTAATTTGCCCAAATTTTTCAAGTAGATTTTGGACGATTGAGCATACACATATACTTCGAGACTTGCAAACTGATCTCTTAGCTGCAAAACATTTACACACACGGGACAATAAGACACATCTGGTCATCAGGGTAATAGCTGGGGCCGTTGGGTTTACGTATGTCACCTTTAATGAGGGTGAGACAGTCCCGATAGGATACAAGTCTCACTTGTATTCTGCTGCAGAACAATGTTTTGCACAAACGGAGAAAATTCTCACTGCTGTACAGATGGCTGTGATTAAAGAAAGACCTCTTGCCCAGGGCCAACGCATTATTGTCATTTCCCCGATTCCAGCCTTAGAGGCTGTTACGTAAGCGAGTGTTCCTAATGCGAAAGCACTACACCCGCGCTGGATACAATGGGCTATGTCATTGACAGCCACTGATGTAGATTACATTTTTTACCCAAAACTGCAGACTCAAGAATTACTCCAATATTAAATGGAGTACCCAGTTCCCGCTGGCACGCTGCCTATTGATCAATATCAAGTGGTCATGTACACTGATGGCTCTGCGCAGCCTGCGGTTGGAACTAAACAACAGTATTCTGCTGCATGTGCGGTGGTGAGCGGCTATATGGAGGGGGAGAAGTTCTGCCCCCAACATACTTATACACAGACCTTGGGAGACTGTACGGCACAGTTGGCTGAGCTGAAAGCTCTGTTATTAGCATTGGAGCATGCGGATCCAGCACAGTTTACACTGCTTGTTTGTGATTCATATTACTGTGTTCAGTCTTTCAATGAATATTTGCATTACTGGAGGTTAAATGGGTTCAGAGATTCCAAGGGCAACACCATTAAACACAGGTTACTGTGGGGGAAGGTTGCGGATCTGAAGGAAACGCTTCCTAAAGTCCATGTTGTGCATACACTTGGACACCAGCGCGTTGGAATACACGTTGCTGGAAATACTTTGGCTGATGAAGCCGCGAAATCGGCAGTGGCAGTTGCCACTGTAGCCGCAGTAACTCGTTAGAGTTCCAAACCAGACACAGAGATTATGGCTGCCATAAGGGCTATGGCTGATGGCACACCATATCCTAAAGGATTCCCTTCAAAATATCATTATTCCATGGGTGGTATGCTGAACGCTGAGGTTAAAATCCCTTGCGTTGGTGTACGCGATGTGCCCAATAAAAATGAGCGACCTCAATTGATCACTGCAGCTCATGAGGGGGCGGCATCTGCACATGCTGGCATGGCTACCACAAATACGCTCTTACAGGCCCATTACTGGTGGCCTGGTCTCTATAAAGAGACGAAGCAGTATGTCCTTTGTTGTGACATTTGTCAACAAATTAAAGTTTCCACGGCTAGACGCCCGCAGCAGACGCCCCTTCTAATATCGAACAAACCATTACAGTGTGTGTACTTGGATCATTGTGGTCCGTTGATCCCAGATAGTGCATACAAATATACGTATATTGGTAGCTGTAGATTCGTGCTCCAGATTTGTGTGGGTCTGGCCACAGCGCTCGGCTGACGCTCGGACTGTTATTAAAGATTTGCGCATCTTTGTCGATACATATGCAGTTGCGGCTTTTCATTTGGACCAGGGCCCTGCTTTTGCCTCTAAGGCATTCAGGGACACCATGGCTTAGTTGGGGGTCCAACTCCAGTTGTTGTCTCCATTTCATCCTGAGGGAAATTCTGTTGTGGAGCATTTAAATCACGATTTAAAGCAATCCTTAACGGCCAGAGTTATAGGTACGGGTCGTAGCTGGCTAGCCCACCTCTATGGAGTACAGAGAGCACTGAATAACTTGCCTAGAAGGTCCCTGGAGGGTCGTACTTCATATGAGTGCCTTTTTGGAACGCAAATGTATGTTCCTGATCTGGAAGGCCCTGGTGTGGAGGCGGCAGATACGCCCTTTGACATAAATGATTGTGTCACTGTTTTGCAGGATTTACAACAATTCCGTGAAGATAACTCTTCTGCCAGTGCTGCCTCCACAGGAATTAAGGATGAACCAGTGATGCCCACTGGTTGGATTCCCAGAGTTGGGGATCTTGTGCGTGAAAAGGTCGCAGTAAAAAAAGAATTTGGCCCTTCGTATCGAGCGCCAGTCCCTGTGTTAGGGATCCACGGCACAAGAACTGTGATTTTGCCGCCATTGCAAGGGGCCAAAGGAAATCGTTTTGTATCCATCAACAATGTCAAGTTACAACATGTGGCCGATTCTGCATAGCAGACCAAGAGGAACGCCCAGTAGTCCTGGAATCCCTCTCACTACTGGGGATGATGTTCCATTGCAGGTGATTTGCACCGATGCTGTTTCCTCTCCGAGCTTGGGGAGAGTGGACGCTGATCTTGCGATTGTTCCACTGACGGCGAATAATTTGGAATCTTTTGATCAAGTTGCTGTAAGTACTGATGGTACTGAAGCTGTTATCTACAGTGTACCACGCCGAGAGACACAATCTGCCCCTTTGTTTACGGTTGCACCTTTTGCGAGAACTGCCTCCGGCTGCTTTAATAACAATGATGATGCCGTGTCAGACTCTTCGTCCTCTTTGACACCAGCCCTGGGTACATGTAAGCTGTTGTATTGGCTCAAACATACGTATTTTGTTTTTCCTTGGAACTATCTATGGCTTTTTATGACTGTGATGGATTTTTTCCTGTGGCTGGGGTTTGTTGTCACCTTTTTTCTGGTGATACATGGTCATTTTCTTCCTGAACGATCTGAGATTGAGCAGGTGGAGAAGGTGTTGAAACCGCATTTTTCATCACATATGGTTCGAAGAGACTTGACCTCTGTGAACATTTCTGCTGTACCTATTCCGGATGGGATTGTGTGGGATAGAGTAATGTTTGATATATATGGTCCCACTGAAATAATTAAAATACCGTATGTTCTCAAATTATCAATGAATGATATCATTATACCAGGCATTGTATCTGACGATTGGGATGTGAAGACAGTTGATTCTATGTTGACAGAATTGCAGTATTATACTGTCTATGAAAATGAAGATGCTTACCAGTTTAGAGATAATTATGGTGACATGTTTTGTTATAATTATTATGGACACCACTTTATTCATAAAGCCAGTAGCCCTAAATCAATATTTGAGTATATGCAATGGGAACATTGCCCGACTCCTCCGCAGGGGAGTTCTAAAACTTATTATGATAAATTTGCATATTTTTCTGGCCATCATCAACAGAATGCTAAGTCATATTATTTTAGAGTTACTCCGCATACTAATAAGAAAATGTTGTTGACTGATACTAAATTATTGTATTCCAATTTGTTTGTATCCAAACTATCTGTTGAAGGGTATGAATACCGGTCCAAAACTATTGATTTGAAAAGTGTTTGGGGAACGAAAAATTGGCAAATGCGGGGTGGGGACAATCAATCAATCAATCACAGTATTTATAAAGCGCACTACGTACCCGTTAGGGTTTCAAGGCGCTGAGGGGGTGGGGGGTTGCTGCTATTGTTCGAAGAGCCAGGTCTTGAGGAGTCTCCTGAAGGTGAGAAGGTCCTGGGTCTGTCGCAGGGGGGTCGGGAGGGAGTTCCAGGTCTTGGCGGCGAGGTAGGAGTAGGATCTGCCGCCGGATGTCTTGCGTTGGAAGCGGGGGACGATGGCGAGGGAGAGATTGGCAGAGCGGAGTTGGCGGGAGGGGACGTAGAAGTTGAGTCTGTCGTTCATGTAGGCCGGGTCCGACGTTGTAGAGTGCCTTGTGAGCGTGGGTGAGGAGCTTGAAGGTGATCCTCTTGTCCACGGGGAGCCAGTGGAGGTCCCTCAGGTGGTGGGAGATGTGGCATCGGCGGGGTACATCGAGGACCAGTCGGGCGGAGGTGTTTTGGATGCGTTGGAGTCGTCTGATGTCTTTTGCTGGGATGCCTGTGTAGAGTGCGTTGCCGTAGTCAAGTCTACTGCTGACGAGGGCCTGGGTCACCGTTTTTCTGGTTTCCGTCGGGATCCATTTGTAGATTCTACGGAGCATGCAGAGGGTGTTGTAGCAGGAGGAGGAAACTGCGTTGACCTGTTTGGACATGGTGAGGGCGGAGTCGAGGACGAAGCCCAGGTTGCGTGCATGGTTGGCTGGCATTGGGGGGGGGTCCCAGCGTGGTGGGCCACCAGGAGTCGTCCCAGGCCAAGGGGGTGCGTCCGAGGATGAGGACCTCCGTCTTGTCGGAGTTCAATTTCAGGCGGCTATTTCTCATCCACTCGGCAATGGACTTCATTCCCTCGTGGAGGTTGGCTTTGGCGGTGTGAGGGTCTTTAGTGAGGGAGAGGATGAGCAGGGTGTCGTCGGTGTAGGAGAGAATGCTGAGGTTATGCTGATGGGCCAGTGGTGCGAGGGGGCCATGTAGACGTTGAAAAGCGTCGGGCTCAGTGAGGAGCCTTGGGGTATGCCGCAGATGATGCTGGTGGCTTCAGAGCGGAAGGGTGAGAGTCGGACTCTCTGGGTTCTGCCGGAGAGGAATGAGGAGATCCAGTTGAGGGCTTTTCCTTGTATTCCGGCTTCGTGGAGGCGTGTTAGTAGGGTGCGGTGGCAGACCGTGTCGAAGGCAGCGGAAAGGTCCAGGAGGATGAGGGCAGATGTTTCGCCGTTGTCCATTTGTAGTCTGATGTCGTCTGTGGCGGTGAGGAGAGCAGTCTTGGTGCTGTGGTTACGTCTGAACCCGGACTGGGAGGGGTCCAGGATGGAGTTATCCTCGAGGTGGTGGGTGAGCTGAGCGTTGACGATCTTCTCAATGACCTTTGCTGGGAAGGGGAGGAGGGAGATCGGGCGGAGGTTTTTGAGGTCGTTGGGGTCAGCGTTGGGTTTCTTGAGGAGGGCGTGGATTTCTGCGTGCTTCCAGCTGTCCGGGAAAGTTGCGGTTTCGAAGGATAAGTTGATGACCTTTCGAAGTTGGGGGGCGATGGTAGAGTCGGCTTTGTTGTAGACGTGGTGTGGGCAAGGGTCTGAAGGGGATCCTGAGTGGATGGAGTTCATCATTTTGCAGGTTTCGGGGGTGGGGTCTGGCGGAGGCGTGGTATTAAGGCTGTCGTGGATGTCGGCGATCTTCTGATAGAAGAAGGTGGATAGGGCGTCGCAGAGTTCTTGGGATGGTGGGATGTCGTTGACGTTGGCGCTGGGGTTGGCGAGCTCTTTCATGATGCAGAAGAGTTCTTTGCTGTCGTGTGCGTTGTTGTTTAGGCGTTCTGTGAAGTGGGAACGTTTGGCGAGCCGGATTTGTTGGTGGTGCTTGCGGGTGGCTTCCTTGTGGGTTGCCAGGCTGTCAGGTGTGCGTTTGAGGAGCCAGCTCTTCTTTAGTTTCTGGCAGGTGCGTTTGGAGGTGATGAGTTCGTCTGTGAACCAAGCTGCTTTTTTCTTTTCTTGGTTGGCGGTGGGCCTCTTGAGTGGTGCGAGGGTGTTTGCGCAGGTGAGGATCCACCGTTGAAGGTTGATGGCGGCAGTGTCCGGGTCGGTAGGGTCGGTAGGCGGGTTGTGGGTGAGGGTGCTGGTCAGTTGGTCTTTGGAGACTTTGCTCCAGCGGCGGTGGGGAGGTAGTGGGGTGCGGTGGTGTTTGGTGCGTTTCTTGAATGTGAAGTGGACGCAGTGGTGGTCGGTCCAGTGGAGTTCGGTGGTGTGGCTGAAGGTGACGTGGTTGCTTGCGGAGAAGATTGGATCGAGCGTGTGGCAGGCGATGTGGGTGGGTGTGTTGACCAGTTGTCTGAGTCCGAGGTTGGAGAGGTTGTCGGTCAGCGATGTGGTGGTGGCGTTGTTGTTGTTCTCCAGGTGGAAATTGAGGTCTCCAAGGAGGATGTAGTCCGTAGAGGCGAGGGCGTGGGTGCTCGTGAGGTCGGCAATGGTGTCGCTGAAGGGGGCTCATGATCCTGGGGGTCGGTAGATGAGCGTACCCCTGAGGGTGGTGTTGGGGTCGGTGTGGATCCGGAAGTGCAGGTGTTCAGCTGTCTTGAGGGTGTCGTCCGTGTGGGTGTGGATTTTGAGGGTGGGTTTGTGGGCGATGGCTATTCCTCCTCCAATTCCGTTGGTGCGATCTCTTCTGGTGATTTTGTAGCCGTCGGGGATGGCTATGGCGATGTCAGGGGCTGAGGAGTCGTTCCACCAGGTTTCGGTCAGGAAGGCTACGTCTGGGGCGGTGGTGTCGAGTAGTTCCCAGAGCTCGATGGCGTACTTTCGTGCGGAGCGTGTGTTAAGGAGGATGTAGTGGAGGTGGTTGGTGTTGGTTGTTGCAGGCTTCTTTGTTCTGTTACATTGTTTAGGGCATGTATTATTTCTGTCCAGGTGATTTTCTTAAATGACACTGTACAACAGACTAGCTGTTTGGGTTTAGCAACCATTAGAGAATTGAATATGCCCAGCATACCTGTCCCTTCCAAAATGAAAAATTGGCAGCAATATATTAATGCCTTGTTTAGTGAACTTACAGACTGGGTCCAGAATGGTACGCTTAACACTTCATTGACACGTCCAGGCGGGTGGTTATTGTGGCCCATAGACACTAATGGGTGTCATCAACGTTTTGTCACCTCCTCTGGGGGTTTCAGGACTAGTAGGGCAGACCCTCACTATATATCACCAGAACATGCTGATATCATTACTACATATAGCGTGGGGAAACTTTGTCAGCAATGGTTAAAGTCATCCACGCTGGATGCAGTTAAGACACATCTCACGTTACTGTCTAATTATACTGACTTACAAGATTTCTTGTCAGGGCCAAGAGTGCCACGGAAGAAAAGGTTTTTGTATGCAGTTTATAATGAGATATGGAAACTTTCACAACAGGAGGCAGCAGCCCGGTTGAGGCAGATAGATCAGGAGAATTTGAAGCAAGCGTTGTCTGTTGTAGATAATGGGATGTATACTTTGTCCGACTGTGTATATACGATTGACAACATTGTTTCCTCTGCTATAGACATTATTAGATCAGATATGTCTTCTTTATATCATGGGCAGAGTCAAACGTGGTCCATTATGCAGTTGTGTTGGACTCTACAGACATTGAAGGCGGGTCGCGTTCCGTGGCAACACATCAAAGCCAAGGAGATTTTCTTTTCCTTTAATTTGACACATCAGCAGCAGCTGATGGCTCAAAAGGAGGCAACATATGTGATGTTGAATATTGAAAAGTTGGAGAAGTTGCCTTTTACCATGGCTGAGATTCCGTCAGCTGAATGGTTGATACACGGGGTTATAAATTTGCCTATTTCCACTCTGCAATTCACTTCTTGTTTGAAGCATATTCCGGTGGGCAGATATGAGAAATTGGGAGACAGTTACATACATGAGGTGTGGGAGATTCCCTTTTTATACAGATGTCTTAATGGTATGAAGGAGGTTTTTCTTAGTGGTAGTGAATGTGAAACTTCTGTCAGCCATTCGATGGTTTGTAAGCAGCTGTCCTTGCATGGGGCGTGTAATGCCTCGGTTGCGAATTTAGCTTGCTATCTAAAGGGAGTTCCAGTCCCCGTGATTAAAAACACATTCCAGGTGCTTTCAAACGGCAACTACATCCTTCTTAACAGTGAAGCCTTTTGTAGCATGCGTGCCGGAATAGTTTACGTGGTCGTTGTCACCAAGGCCGTTACGTACTGCGGAAATGTGTTGTTTCCCCCCACTCAAGTTTGGGAGGTAGCAGACATCTGGCCTCACATTGCTACTTCCAAGGTGAATTTCGACAAGTTGAGTCGACTAAAGGCTCTATTGTTTCAAAAGCATGTGGCCCTTACATCTGCACGTGAGACCTATGCACTTCAGGTGGCGAGGTCATCGGCAGAAATACAGTCCCTTTTGAATACTAACTTTCCGAGCCACTTTGGTGAACTCGTGGGACGTATATTTAATGCGTTCAGCACAGCTGGAATTGCACATTTTTTCAAAACCGTTGGTGTTGGGTTTGCTCATGCCTTCTCTTCCATATTCGGTTTAATACCTTCAGCTATTCATTCTATTTTCGGAAGCATTTTTGGAGGATTTTCGATCACTTTGGCTTTATTGGCTGGTGTTTTGCTGTTGCTGTTGTTCTTCCACAATGGCTGTCCCACCGCAACAAGATCCAATATGGGCGCTCCCATCAGCGCAGCTGTGTCGTGAGCGCATGATGCAGCATTTTGGAGCAACACTCCTGGGATATTTGGACTGTGACTGGTCTCCGTCATTTCGACCAGTTCTGGATTGTGTGCAACCTGTGTTTCGGTGCCTCTGGTGTTCGTTTGAACATGCGATGGCTCTATGTCTCTCACTGCAGCGCCCCACAGTGGTTGATGCTAATCTGTTGATGTTCCCGATTAGGGCTCATTCCCAGATGTGTGCACTACGGTTGCGTTTGCTTCGTGAGGCTGTTACGAGATTCCCTTCCTGGAGGAAGATGGTATTGTCTCGTTCATAGGCCCTACACATGATGCCGCCTTGGATGGTTCTGGGGCTTTGGAACACACCTGCTCCATGATAGTATTTGGTGTGGATTTTCCGGTGTTGACATCTGCCGAAGTGGAGGATATCCTGCTTTCCGTGACTTCCATTTGAAATTGGGTTTTCCTCTAAATTGACATTATTTTGATTCTGCTTTTTGCCGTCACATGCTTAAATTTTTTTAAATCTGTGCTTTGATGTCCTCTGGACTTGTCGAAATGTATTTTGTATATTTTTATATCTGGGGCATATTTCGTTTTTGATTAGAACCACTTACTACCGACAAGGGGAGGGTGTAGTGTGGTCATTTTTATGGATTCTTTGCACGTTTGCTTCAGGCGTTAGGCCTTTGTGCACTTTGCCCTGGATGTATTTAATTCCTTCGCTTGCAGCATAGAGCCTCTGTGCACTTTGCTCTAAATGCATTTTATTCAGCTTCGTACTGTTATTTTTCAAATAGCCAGTTCTACGGTCTTGTTTTATTTTTTATATCACACTGTTTAGCCTACTTCAGCACTGGAGTTCTCAATAACACATTTTTGCTCACTCTGGGCTCCAGTCAAGGATACAGTCTGGTACATTGCCGATAGACGTGGTAGGAGTTTAGTCTTTGGATACATTCTTCCGTAGGGACGTTTTGTGATCACACTGACATGTTGGTTATAAAAACACTTCCTTGTCCTAATAGAAGAGAGAGGGAGATTCCGACCAGGGAACCACAACTAGACGCTGACTGCCTTGTTGCAGATGCTGAGCCAGATCACAGGCCTTTGCTCAGGTATGAGGGTTGATGTCTTCCCGGGGAATCCGAAAGGCAAGTTAGTAGCTTATCATGCTGTGCTCAAAATATAAAATACTTAGAGAGAATAGAACCTATTAACACCATGATAGCGTTGTTATTATGTTTCACTCTCATCGTGACTATTTCAATCCTACTGTGTTGTATGGTTCTGGTTATTGCGGCTCACGCCTTAATATCTAAAATGCAGTTGTTTTATTAAAAACAATATATAAAACTTAAACTGCCTATGTCATTTGTATATGAGATCATATTGTATTGTAGAGGTTGGGACCTGAGTGACCACGAAGTTCTAAAGATATCATGCGCTCGGCTGCCCGATTATCCCTCCCCCTTGGGAGAGATGAGGCACTGCTAGTTAGCCGGAGCAAAACCGTATTGAGGGTGACAGAGGTCTTTCCAAGTGGGTCAGACTCAGTCCCCCACACCAGGAACGATCCTGCTACCTAGAAATCCAGTAGTCTCATTTAGGACAATGAGAGCCCACGCGACAGTAGACTGGTGTGCACTATGTGAAAAACCTGTATACGAGGCCAGGGGATGCCTGAACAAATACAACAAGATATGGGGTAGATGGAGAGATAAGTACCCTGCTTGACGCACCAGAGGGCGAGACTTGCTATGCGTGCACATATCTGCGAGGAGCCACCTGATGGACATAGTTTTTCTGTTTTGGCCACAGCCAGAGCGCACAAGAGACGATGTTAACACTAGCATTAATATTAGTATTATGCAGGCGTCACTCAAACAGCAGAATCTGGATTTATTGTTTACATGTAATTATTAATGATGGTGCTATTGGAACCACTGTTTTGTTTCAACCGTCCCAAAGCACCCATGGGTGCTTAATTATTCTTTCTTTTCTTTTGGCGTTATGCTTTGCCTTTGCATTTGTTAATTTGTTCTTCATAAAATCAATACAAATCTTTATAAAAAAAAAAGAAACAAAGCTTAATAAAATATATCTAGGTTAAAGTACACAGCGGCAGGCCTAGTGTGCTAAAATAACTTGCATAGAGCTATAAATAAAATGGCTACACAACAGTAATACGGTGGACAGGCTATCCGTCACAATTGTGACGGAGTAACCCCCTCTCCCAAACTCTAAATCAGGCCCTAAGCCTTGACATCTTCATTAGATCAGTTTCTTGATGCCTTGTGGACTTTCAGATATCAGTGTACCCCTGGTGTGTGTTGGTGTGTTGTCTTCCTATCCTCATGGGAGACATGCAGTGGGTGTCCTGTTCCTGGGGTGTGCTGCAGTGGATGCATAGGCCGGTTTGCTGCCAAGCTATCGGGTTTAGTCAGCAAGTGCAGTTAGGGGTTTATTTATGAGCCGCATGCGCCTCCCGAGCATCACTTTTTGTGATGCTTCAGTGGCACAGACTACAAAACCATATCTATGAGACCACAAGAAGCCACTTTGCGTGGCTTTGAATGGTCTCATAGATATGGAGTAAGGCAAGGCAGCACAGGTCACTGTGTTGATTTACTGTGCCCCACGGAGGCATTCCATGGATGTTGCAGTGGGTTTTCCCATGCAACACCCATGGATTTTGACACATCCTCAGATTTACAAGAGCCTGTAAACCTGGGAATGTGCCAAAACCTTACCCCTCTCTAGGGCAGGCATAACAAGGAGAAATGTTTTTATTTCTCCTCGTTTCTTTTCTCTTTCCATGTGTGCTGAATTCTGCAGCACAACTAGAAAGAAAAATGCTTCTATGGATAATTTCTGTGGAGGAAGGTGCTCTTTCCTGCACAAAAGCAATTCTGCCAACAACATAGGCACACTTGCACCATGGTGCAAGGGGTGCCTGCATTGGAGCTAGGCTGCCGAAATGGCACCATCACGGGGGCAAGGACAGAAATGCATTATATTGCATAAATACAGTGCATTCCTCCCCTTTCACTTTGGTGTAGGGCAGTACAGCAAGGTGTCTTGCTGCACGACCCTACGACAAATCCCCGTAAATGAAGGTCATTATTTCGAAACACCCGCTTTCAAAATTGTTAACACAGTAGTTAGTAGAGTTTTGAGTATTTTATATTTTCTATTTACTTTTTAAATTGTAAAGACATGTTGTAACATCTTTGAGAAGTCATCCTAAAATGTTTACAAAATGTTTTTATTGGCAATTAGTAAATATACCTTTGGAAACCATGTTGTTGAATTATAAATACATATTTTAGGTCACATGTCTTTTACGCCATTAAATACAATGGGTAGAATTGATCTAAGAAATAATAAAAAACGAGGTTATTATGGAAGCTGCCTTTGAAAAGTAATTTTAGCATAAGAAGTTTAGGAATATAATGTTACCATATGGTACCAGTACATTCTGTGGGTCCAGGGGAGCCAGGACAAAATAGGTCCGCAACAGAGCCTACTACCATCAAGAAACAGTAGGTCCCAGTACCAGAAGTCCCAGGGACATTAGGGGACTGAGGATTGGAGCAACACCGTGGCAAACGGTCTAGGAAAGTACACACTTCAAGAACAGACAGCATTAGTACCAACCTAGCAACCAGAAATTGGCATTATGGCCTGTTTTCCTGGGAGCCATAATCAACGACAGAAAGGGCAGCCATATCCAGTTTCCATATTACTCTTCGTGCATGACCCTAAGGCATGCATTTTATCAGGGACTCTTTGTTTATCAGATGATGGGTTTGATCAGTTTATGGATCCATTTTCTTTCTTGCCATTATAAAGCGACAATCTACAGTGGTAGCACCTACAACCTGGGGGCCGGCGGGTGCTGCCATACAATAAAAGATGCATTGCATTTTAAACATATTTGGTTACCCTGTATTTGGCAGTGAAATGTATCTAATGTCGCTCAGTTTAAAATGTATAAATAGTGATGACGCAGAAAAGAGGGTCCAACGTATATTCATACATATCA
Organism: Pleurodeles waltl; assembly: GCF_031143425.1. NCBI lineage: Eukaryota > Metazoa > Chordata > Amphibia > Caudata > Salamandridae > Pleurodeles > Pleurodeles waltl. The sequence continues at coordinate 607,694,333 of NC_090443.1, read as the reverse complement.
CGTAATCAAAAGCGTATAATGTAGCGCGATTTTAGTAAAGAAAATAATGTACAAGGGAAAATTGTGCCCTCGGGGTAGTTCGCCATCGTTATAAACGAGCTTTATTAATCATGAAGAATTGAAAATGTAGTAATCCGTCATAATTGCAAATGTAGGCCATGATTTCTTATTTGAAACTGTTTTGCTTAGCTTAAATTTAGTAGAGGCTTTGGCCTAGTTGCCTGGTCTCAAATTCTAACTGCGTGGCTTTTCCTTCAACTAATGAAACATATATTCTTGCTTGAAGTTGTATTTTTCCAGCAGAGATGACTAATACACTTATCTCCAAGGTTTCGTACTAGGCCGGTTTCATCCCCTTTGATACAAGGTCAGTCTGCAGGTGCGGACAATGAAGGTACAGATAGTAAAATAATTGGCAAACCATGTTACAACTTGTGTTCCAAGGCTCCAAGGACAATGTATGCATAAATGAGAGCTAGTAAAGAGACAATTTTCATTGGACAAATTTGAAGCCAACCTATGAACCCTCCAATGGAAGACCCTGCAGAATTTGGAATGTTTCTTACTTAAACCCACTGGACAAAGAGAAGTCAGCCATTTTCCTTGATGCCAATTTGAAGCCAGACGCCAGACTCCATTTTGGACAACACCCTGATGCCCTTCTCTCTATCGGAGAGAAAGAGACTTTAAGAATTCTCACCCTAGAGTCTTTAACTTTGATTTGCCCCGTCCTGCCCATGAAGTAACTTTGCCCCATTCTTCTTGCCGCTGCAAGGAAGCTTGCCCTTAATTTTGCCCCTTTGAAATCTGCCCCATGCTGATCGAACCGGTACCTGAGGGACGAAAGGGGTCATTCTGACCCCCGCGGGCGGCGGGAGCCGCCCGCCTGGAGGGAGCCGCCATATGGCCGCTCCGCGGTCGAAAGACCGCGGAGGCCATTCTGGCTTTCCCGCTGGGCTGGCGGGCGACCGCCAGAAGGCCGCCCGCCAGCCCAGCGGGAAACCCCTCCCCACGAGGAAGACGGCTCCGAATGGAGCCGGCGGAGTGGGTATGTGCGACGGGTGCAGTGGCACCCGTCGCGTATTTCAGTGTCTGCAAAGCAGACACTGAAATACAAAGTGGGGCCCTCTTACGGGGGCCCCTGCAGTGCCCATGCCATTGGCATGGGCACTGCAGGGGCCCCCAGGGGCCCCACAACACCCCATACCACCATCCTGTTCCTGGCAGGCGACCCGCCAGGAACAGGATGGCGGTATGGGGTGTCAGAATCCTCATGGCGGCGCAGCAAGCTGCGCTGCCATGGAAGATTCTGCAGGACAGCGGAAAACCGGCGGGAGACCGCCGGTTTTCCTGTTCTGACCGCGGCTGAATCGCCTCGGTCAGAATGTCCTGAGGAGCACCGCCAGCCTGTTGGCGGTGCTCCCGCATCCCCGGCCCCGGCGGTCCTTGACCGCCGGGGTCGGAATGACCCCCGAAGTCTTTTCTTGAATGCTGTTTGTATTTGGTAATTATGAAAGGATAAATGTATTATGCATTGTGTTTTTTTTCCTTTTAGGTACCAACTGCTATTTTGATAGGGCCCAAGTTAGAAGTTTCCAAATTTGTGTTGACTAAATTCGTTTTGCATGAAATCCCACATGCCAATGCTAATTAGAGGTTAGTTGAGGTATTCATTCGATGCACCATGTTAATTTGAAATCTTGTTATGCTGACCAATGTATGAAATTAGTCAAATACAGTTAGTCATATTAGTGATTTGCATTGCCATAACTGAGTGTATCATTATTCAGATTTTGCGTGGATTGCGTTTCGTCCGCCGCTATGGACAGCTAGCAATGTTCATCTACATATATCATTTGGTTTTGAGACTTATATATATCGTGTTAGCTTTGTTAATATAGGGAAATAAATTCACTAACTTTTAATAAACTGGTGTGATTATTCATGACTGAAAGGTCATGGTGCGCCGAAATACCAACTGTTATTGATTTCTGATGTGCTATAATGATCTATTAATTGAGTATTGATTACCGATTGCAATAGTTATTGATTATTGATCTGAGTGACCCAACTATTCTAGGATGAGGAGAGCCCGACTTGGTTAAAAGATTCACTGACCTCCAACGTGTCCAGGTACAGGTAATTTATAAGGGCTGGACGTGTTATCAGTAGATGGTAGCAGAGATTGATGGTTTAGCCCTTTGGGACCCCATCCGAGCAATAGACGGAGTTAAGTTAGAATTTTCTTTGATAAAACAAGTTGGAGGGATGATGATGCCCTAAGTCCCCAATGACTTTCCCGGAATCTCGGAGCTTGCGAATGGAGGACATGGAGGTGTGAGAATGGTTTCGGCGGTTCTAGTGACGGTATGAGTGAAGTTAGGGTTTCCCGCTTGCACAGCTTATTGCCGCAGATTAATTGAGAAGTTTGTGAGGATTTTAGGACTCCAAAAGTGTGAGAGTAGGGAAGTCGTCAAACTTCACGTGTGTGTAGCGCTTTGTGCAGAAAAATTGTCCACGTGGTTGTTGATGTTGAGACGGGCCCTGCGAGGTCAAGAGACTCCGGAGTATGTTGAAAAGTGTATGAGACACTTGTTTGATGTTGTGATCTGGTCGGTTTAATAGGTTGATTGGGCATGGTCAACAAGTCGGTATGAATTCTGAGGAATGAAAGAAAATTTCGACTTTGAGATTTGACGAATTCTAAAGTGCACTAGAATAGTTCATTGATCAGTTGAGAGTAAAGTTTGCGGGTCAAATTTTGCTTGCGAAAGCGGGAAACCGAGAAAGATGGAATAACTGCCGAGGCTAGTGAAAAATCCCTAAGGTTTCTGAAGCGATTGTATTACCTTTCCTGTAGTAAACCGACAGATCTGTTTTATTCTTTTGGTTAGTGCTCGCGTTATATTGCAGAAACTAGTTTTTGAGTGAAGACGAACGAAAGCAGACAAGCCGCGGGACTTTGTCAGCCGCAGTGTGTGAGTATGACGTCACTAGGAGCCGCGCTGGGATAGGTCGGTTGGTGAGAAGGGTCGCGCACGGATTGGACATAGTCCGTGAAGCGCAACTGGTAGGGGAAAGGCAAGTGAAGAGTATTCCGGGAATTAAAGTCACTTATTGATTACATATTTTAGAAAAACAAAAGACGGGAAGATGAAATTTTTCAAAGCATTTAAGAGTGCCATGATGGGAGATGTTTATATTAAAGCAAATGTAGGAGAAGAAACACCGCCTGAGGGTACACCAGCTTACATTGTCATTGAAGAAAAGGGTGTAGCACCATGTCTTTGGTTAAAACAATGGTGCAAATTAACAGAGAAGCATGGAAGTGTAGCGTTCCCTATCCACGGGTCGTTTAATCTAAGGGTTTTAGAAAATCTGAGATTTGCGCTATACGACATGAAAGTACCTCCAAGACCAGCACAGTTTGAGGCACTAGCAATTTGGGAGCTAATAGGTAGAAACCAACAACAAAAGAAGTTCGAGAGCAGAATAAGAAAAGTAGAAAAGACTCTAGCGGATGCTAGATGGGACAGCACACAAAAGGTTTGGAGATCAGACGTATTGCAGGGGATTAAATTGTTTCCAGCAATTACCGATGAAGCGGAGACGGAAGGAAGGAAAGCCACCTATAAGACAAACAGGAGTCAGTCCAGAGATAGAGAGAACAACAGAAACTCGAAAAGGGGAGACGAGTCAGACGATGAGGAGTTCATTATACAATTGCTGAATGATCGCCCGCCACCATATGTGGAAAGCAAAAAAGGCTCAAGCATTAGTACTGCCCCTCCAGAACCAGTACAGGGTACTGTAACACCAAATTTGAGAATATCTCAGAGGCCGAGCAGCTCCGACATGCCTTTCTCACCACAAATACCACAGATTCAGAGAATATACCCAGACATGCCTAATTTGAAGCCTGCTGATAATTATCAGCCACAGGTTCAAAGGCACTGCTGTGATGAGCATAACATGGGAATGACTTCTGATTCGATGGTGCAGGGAGGACAAAACTATCAGAGACCGACATTGATTCAAGCTGAATCAACGCAGTTTTTGATGCCTCAAAAGCAGGCACAAGAAGGGCCGAAGTATACTCGAGTGACAGAGAGCCAGTTAGGTATGCCAGCAATGATGAACCATAATGTGGGGATTAACATGCCACAGAATTCGGGGAACAGACAGAATCCAGACGCGATATCTCTGCCTATTACTGTAGGTCCACCAGTACCACTGTACATACAAGGAGACCCAAACGTATGCGAACAAGGGGTAGTAATGACACATAGTGGGACAGGGAGAAGATGCATAGAGACCACTCCAGAAACAACTCCAATAGCGGCACTGCAAAATGGATCTGGGTCCTTGTCGGAATTCAGTCCAATTCCAATTTGTGCTCCGTCGACCGTGGTAAGGTCACATCCACCACTATTAGTACCGTTAACCTCAGAGACTGAAACATTACAGAAACCATCAGTAGCAGTTGATGTAACTGCTACACTGATGGGACTGAACGCGCAACAGTTAACACAATGGTTCAACAGCCTGAACTCCCCACAGAGTACATCCAGCGGGAAGGGAGAAGAATACCTGAATAAAATAAGTTTGGGTATGGAGGCAGATGAACTGGTAGACGGAACAATGGGTTTGAACATACACAGAGGAAGAACTAAGATACATGTGCCCTAGGATTACAAGAGAAGTAAGCAGCATACATAAGAAGTTACAAGAAATTGCAGACAGAAACGAGATCGATATAAGTATGACTAAACACCTGAGCAGAAGTTACAGGTTAGACTTTGAGACAAAAGATTTTGAACACATGAGATCCGCAGGGATGAAAACACACCTTAAAGAGATACTGCAGAGTGCACAGGTCTGGAGATGTTTAGACAAGTGGGAAAGCAGGTGGGTTAAGAAAAAGGATAAAAAGAAAGAAAATACTCCAGAGCGGAATGAGAAAAAACAACAGAATGACGATCTGATAACTATGTTACCAATGAGAGAGACAGCAGGGGGAAAACTTGTACATGTACCATGGGACAGGTGCGATATTCAATCCTTTACGGATGACTTTCCCAAATTGAGAGAGAAGCCGATTGAGTGGTATCAACAAACAGATAGATTTGTGAAACTCACGAAATGTCTCTGGGAAGACCTGAATACTTTATTTGAAATTGTGGTTCCGGCAGATTTGTGGGAAGATTGTAAAAGGGCTGTAGGTTGGCCGACGAGTGAACCAGAGAGAGATCGGGACACAGGTGCGCCATCACCTACGGTAATGAGTTTGTACCACAAGGTGATCGAGCACTTGAAAACCAAGGTTGCGTCGAAAAATGTGGATTGGCAGAGGATTGACAGGACCGCCCAAGAGGTCAAAGAGTCTATACATGCGTATTATGAGAGGTTGTTGAAAGCGTTTAAAAATTACAGTGGCACGGAAACGATTGAGGCAAAGGACATGCTCCATTTTGTGTTCAGGTTTGTGGAAGGGTTGAGACCCGAAATCAGCCAGATGATTAAAACGCATTTGATTTGTTGGCAGTCAAAGTCGATCGATGAAGTGTTGAATTATGCAAAATACTGCAGTGATGAGATTGAGACAAAGCAGAAAAGACTGAAAGAAAAGGTGATGGTGATGCAGCTTAGGGCAGCTCAGACAGGTTTGCAAGGTTTGCAAGGTTTCCAACAACAGATGCCGCAGCAGCAGCAGCAGGGAAATGCTATGTTTCAGCCGCAGATGAGAGGCAGAGGCCGAGGAGGTTTTGTGAATAATGGTCCTGATTTGAATACCGTTATGATTCCAAATGGTATACAGGCAATGAAGAAGGTGATGCCATGTCACACGTGCGGAATTGTCGGGCATTGGAAACGGGAGTGCCCGATGATGGTGCAGGAAGGTGTAGGTCAGCAAAACAATGATGTCAATGCATTTCAGACTATGAGAGGACAAAAATTGAGAGGTCCGAATCCAAATTTTCAAAACAATATAAACCAGATGCAGGGTTTACAACCCATGCAACCGCAACAGGTGCAAATGCCCCGTGTGCAAATGGCACAATTGAAGCCAATGCAACAGCAGTTTCCTATGGTACCTAATCAGCAAATGCAAATACCCTTAGCACCAATGAATCTGTAGCAAGCAATGCTTCCTCAACAGATCACAGGTCAAGGAATGAATCAAGGTGACATAGTGCACCAATTTCCCTTACATAGTGAGAATGGAATAAACGATGCATGGGAAAGTGAAAGTTCAGATGAGGAAGGAAATTGTATGCTTGCAGCATCTTTGGAAGTTGATCAAAAGGGTCCGTATGTGGAGGGAAGAATTATGGGTCATCGCGTTTCATTCTTGGTTGACACAGGAGCTACACGTTCCACTGTCAGGAGCATTGAAGTACCAAATTTGCCACTTTCAGGGAGAACAGTTCAAGTAGTGGCAGTAGCAAACAGGTACCTGAAAAACCCAATCACAGATCCAGTTCAAGTCAGAATTGGTAACAATCAAGGGTCACATAAATTTGTGGTGTGTGATTCAAGCCCGATATCACTATTAGGGAGAGACCTATTGTGCAAATTGGGATGTTAGATTATGTGTTCAAATGATGGAATTAAAATTCAGACAAACAGTGATGGGGAAGAAGAGGACAGTGTAGGAGGGGATGAAGTGGAAACTGTTGATGATGAGTATCCTCTGATTACTCTTTATCCAATGATCACTGAAGCAGATATTCCTGCTGAGTTACAGGAAACAGTCGGAAAGGAAGTGTGGGATATGACAGGGAAAGAAGTAGGATTGGTCAAAGGAGTGGAACCAGTGAAAGTGACGGTAAAACCCAATGTAACCTTTCCCCAGACCCCACAGTACCATATGGCACAAGACACCCTCATGAAAGTCGCCCAACTCATTGATGAGTTTGTAAAGCAGGGAGTACTGAAAGAAGTGTTAAGCAGTCCATGTAATTCACCAATCATGGGACTAATAAAACCGAGTGGAAAGGTCCGAATTGTTTAGGATTTGAGGAAAATAAATGACATAATAATCAAATGTTGTCCCGTAGTACCGAATCCAGCTGTGATAATGTTTCAAGTCCCCTGTGATGCTGAGTGGTTCTCAGTCATCGACTTGTCGCAAGCATTTTTTTCTGTGCCCCTTCATGAGGACAGCCAATTTCTCTTTTGTTTCAAATTCTTAGACAGAGTCTACAGTTGGTGTCGAATTCCTCAAGGGTTTTCGGAGTCACCATCAATTTTCAATCAGATTCTAAAGAAAGATTTGGAATCATTAGAGTTACCATTCGAGTCAACCTTAGTGCAGTACATTGACGATTTGCTGATCGCATCCAAGACAGAAAGTGACTGTACAGCCGACACTATTGCCCTATTGAACCATTTGGGAAGGAATGGACACAAGGTGTCCCCTTCAAAATTACAGTTCTGCCAGAGGAAAGTGAAATATTTGGGCCACCAAATAGAGAAAGGGTCACGAAGAATTATGAAGGAAAGAATAACAAGTGTACTTCAAATGAGTCCCCCAAAGACGAAGAGGGAAGTGAGGAAGTTTTTGGGAATGGTGAGCTACTGTCGCCAATGGATTCCCAATTTCTCAACCCTAGCAAAACCTTTACTGAAACTGACCCAGTAGAATGCGCTGGATGAAATAGAGCTGAAAGGAGATGAGATGGATGCTTTTATTGAATTGAAAGAATGCATGTGCAGGGCTCCAGCTTTAGGTATGCCTGATTACACAAAGCCTTTCACATTGTTTTGTCATGAACGTGATGCATGTTCCTTGTCTGTCTTGACCCAAACCCATGGCGGCGTAAACAGACCAGTAGCATATTTTTCAGCTACTTTGGATCCGGTCGCAGCGGCACTGCCAGGGTGCTTGTGTGCCGTAGCCGCAGTTGGTATCAGCCTCACTCAGAGTGAAGGAATAGTGATGGGACACCCTTTAACAGTCATGGTCCCTCACTCAGTCGAGATACTTTTGACACGTTCCCGAACAAAGCACATGACTGGTGCTAGACTCACAAGGTATGAAACAATAATCCTGGGATCACCAAACGTGCAGCTGAAACGGTGCACTAGGTGCAATCCAGCAACCTTGTTTCCCAGTGAAAATGCCGAAATTGAGAACGCTGAAGACATCGAGCACAACTGTCTTCAGGTGACTGAATTTTGCACCAAACCAAGACCTGATATCAAAGATACCCGATTGGAAGAAAACGATCAAGTTATTTTTGTTGATGGTTCATGTTTAAGAGATGCACTGGGAATATTGAAGGCAGGATACGCTGTATGTACGGTAACAGGTGTTATGGAAGCATCTTGGCTTCAAGGAGTTTACTCTGCACAAGTAGCAGAATTGGTAGCCCTTACTAGAGCTTGCCAACTTTCCGCATTAATGAAAGTTACCATTTACACTGACATCCAGTACGGATTCGGAATAGTGCATGACTTTGGACAATTGTGGTCACAGAGAGGCTTCATGACCTCTTTAGGATCGCCAGTGAAAAATGGTGAAAGAATAAGAGAATTGTTACATGCCATCCAATTACCAGGAGAAGTAGCAGTGGTAAAATGCAGTGCACACTCGAAGGGACAAGACTATGTTTCTCTGGGAAATGGATATGCGGATCAAGTCGCAAGGTTTTGCACATTGAACTGTATATTGCTCAGGGATGAATGGAACTTGATAAATGAGCCAGAACTTGAACCAAGCGAAATGTTTGCTCTAAAAGTTGTAGATACAATGGACGAATTGAAATCCTTACAGAATGATGTCAGTGAGGATGAGAAACTCTCATGGACCAAATCACAATGTGTAAAGAGACTAGACGAATTATGGGTTTCAAGTGAAGGGAAATTTGTTCTGCCAAACAGTCTTTTGACACAGTTAGCCAGATTCTATCATGGACAAGCTCATCTTGGGAGGGATGCCATGATTAGACTATTTAAAACTGATTGGTTTAACCCCAAATTCCGTCAAGTTGCTGAAGCAGTTTGCCATCGTTGCGTCATTTGCCAACAGATGAACGCAGGGAAGGGAACAGTAGTAAATTTGAGCCACATTGGAAGAGCAGGGGTTCCCTTCAGCAGGATGCAAATGGACTTTATTGAGATGCCTGTGCATGGAGGCTTGAAGAACGTGTTGGTGGTTGTGTGCATTTTTAGTCACTGGATTGAAGTATACCCTACAGGCAGAAAAGACAGTCTCACAGTTGCAAAACTACTCTTGAGAGAGCTAATACCACGTTTCGGATTTCCGATCTCCTTAGAATCAGATAGGGGATGTCACTTCAATAACGAAGTAATAAAATTACTTTGTGCAGCGCTGAACATTGAGCAAAAGTTGCATTGTAGCTACCGCCCTGAAGCATCAGGTCTAGTGGAGCAAATGAATGGCACATTGAAATCAAGGATGGCGAAAATATGTGCATCAACAAACTTGAAATGGCCTGACGCATTGCCCTTGGTGCTAATGTCAATGAGAAACACCCCTGACAGAAAGACCGGACTGTCCCCGCACGAGATTCTCATGGGCAGAGCCATGAGACTTCCAGCAGTTCCTGCAAATGCTCTTTTGAATATTACAGATGATATGGTGTTAGACTACTGCAAAGGTCTAGCTGATGTGGTCCGCTCTTTCTCTCACCAGGTGGAGGCAACCACCTTGCCACCGATCCAAGGTCCAGGACACGCCCTGAAAGCAGGTGACTGGGTCGTGATAAAGAAGCACGTGAGGAAGTCGTGTCTGAAACCCCGTTGGAAAGGACCTTTCTAAGTGATTCTGACAACTACCACCGCTGTGAAGTATGCGGGAGTTCCCAACTGGATTCACGCCAGTCACACAAAGAGGGTGACGTGTCCCACAGAAGAGGAAGTCGAAGCGCTGAAGTCACCTGTGTCTGATAACAAAGTGCCAAGCGCCGAGACAGAGCGAAGAGGAACCAGAAGCGAACAGGTAGAAATAGAGGAAGGAGAAATATTTTCTGAGGACGAAGCAACCGATTCATTTGGGGAAGACCAAGGAGGAGCCTCAGAAAGTGACGAAGGTCCTGAGAGTAACAAAGAGCCTGAAGCGGGTAACAGTGATAAAGAGCTCGAGACAAGTGAAGGAGCAGGAGAGTCTGATCAGAGGAGGGCTTTCCCAGAAGAAGATGATACAGGAAAAGAAAAGGAAGACCTGATTGACTTCCCAGAGGGAGAAGACAAGGCAGGACAGAGCGAAGCGGTTCAAATTCCTTCAGAAGAGATTGCAGGTCCATCAAGTGGAAACAGTGCGAAACGGAGACAAAGCATATCGCCAGTGAAATTAAGGATCAGAGAAGCATTAAATGAAAGTGAAGGGCCAAAGGTGAAAGAGAAAAGAAAAGAAGTGTCTGTCGCAATAACAGCACCAAGTGAAGAAAAGGACTTGGCCAAGGAAGAAAGTACCAGCGAGAGAGAGTCAAAGAGAGATGCAAAATTGAAAAGAAAAAGAATACCGAGCAAAAGATATTCTGGTCCGGAGTGGGCATACTTAGCCACTAACGATTGGTCAGACGAATTCGTATCCCTCAGTCTCAAGAACGAAGAGGCAGAGCTTCACTTTGGTACTTGAGGGGTAAAAACTCCATGAACTTTATCGAATAGAGACATTGATAGCCTGATTGACCTTTCAACCGGCTAAGACATTGCTAACTTGATTGACTTTAAACCGATTTTGAGACAACGCTGCTAACCGATAAGAGACTAAGCTGCTAAAGAAAACTGTGTGAACATTGAACTCGTTCAGCTTTGTAAATATTTGCAAACCCGCTTTGATAAGGTGTCTTCAACTTTCTGATTCTATACAGATCATGACAGGCTACACTACACAGGGACGTAAAATGAAGTGTTGTAAATACATGTGTATAGGTCTAATAACCGCATGCGTACTAATAATTGTAGCGATAGTTCTTGGAATGCATGGAAAGAACGAGAGTGAGACGAATGATGCTTCTACTTCTAAACCCACTATTATTACTGAACTAACAGCTTTGAAGAGACTCAATCAAGATGAGAGACATTTGCATGATAAAAAGGAACTTTCGTCTAACGTTTTCTATCGTTTGTTGAGTGAGCATGTTGAGACAATGGATGCGAAAGATTGTTACGTGTGCACACAAATACCTACCTCAGTAGTGGAAGGGGTGACGTATCATAGCATGCCTCTTACTTACGGAATTACATGTAGTATAATAACGTCCAGATTTTATGGTCAACAGTACATTCATTATTTTTACTCTAATTATGATGTTACATTTGCATATGTCCCCATAATTGAGTACCTGAGTAAAATAGCTAGAGATTATTATTTCAAATTAATGAGGGAATTCTTTGAGCCGTTGTCACCTTTTCACACAGCTCACGCACATAGAGAGAACCTTACATTCTTGCTTTAACCAGTAGAGATAAACTTTTTAGACCGCACTGACGATAGGAGGAAAGAAATGAAGGAGGAATTAGAAAGGGAATTACACAAAAGGACATCTGTAGATAACTATGCTTTTGCCGCAATAAAGACACAAGGGAAAATAGCTTTAGATACATTGCACGTAGGGAGATTTTGTATACATAGACATAAATGATACTATGACACAGTTTTTGTGGGAACGAGTGAATGCAAACATACGTTTTTGTTTCAACCTAAGTGGACGTTCATGCTGAATGGACAAGATCCAGTTATTCCTGGAATATATTATATTTGTGGACTTAACGCCTATTATCGTCTTCCTAAAGGATGGTATGGGAGATGTTATTTGGGAATAGTGTTCCCAAAGATTTACCAACTGGATGACTTAACGAAATTTCCAAAGCTGTCTGAATCACATCATGTTCAGAAGAGAGAGACAGCTTCTGGTGTGGTAGGAGATATATTTGGAGCATTGATTCCTTCAGTGGGAGTCATATTGAATTCAATCAAAATACGAAAGTTGTCTACTATTGTGGATAACATGCTGACAAAATTTTCAGGAGCTATAATCCTGATGGATGCTGAACTCGCTGCAGAAAGAGCTATGACTCTTCAAAATCGGCTTGCCTTAGACATTCTTTTAGCAAAGGATGGCGGCGTTTGCAAAATGCTTGGTACACGTCACTGTTGTACATATATACCGGACAGCAGTGGAAAAATTAGAACGATGCTTACAAATTTAACTAATGAAAGTATAGATTTAAAGGAATTGAAAGAACAAGGAGTTTGGGAGAAAGTTGGAAAAGGATTTGCTTCTGTGGGAAATTGGCTCAGCAACGTTTGGAACGGATTGTTACTAAAAATAATAAAGGGAATATTAATAATATTAATTTGTTTATTAGGCTCTTGGGGAATATGGAAAGGTATCAAAATATTGAAAACAAGACGCAAAAGGAGAAGAGAAGAGAAAGAACAAGCAAAAATGGCAGAAATATGTAGAGAAAAATCTAAAGGGATTAAAAGAAAAAGGGAATTAACTGAAGTGCCAAATTACTATACAGAATTTGAATGGAACAAAATTTGTGGGTAGATTTGATGTGATGACATAATTAGTCATCAGAGGAGGGATTGATGACGCAGAAAAGAGGGTCCAACGTATATTCATACATATCACGTAATCAAAAGCGTATAATGTAGCGTGATTTTAGTAAAGAAAATAATGTACAAGGGAAAATTGTGCCCTCGGGGTAGTTCGCCATCGTTATAAACGAGCTTTATTAATCATGAAGAATTGAAAATGTTGTAATCCGTCATAATTGCAAATGTAGGCCATGATTTCTTATTTGAAACTGTTTTGCTTAGCTTAAATTTAGTAGAGGCTTTGGCCTAGTTGCCTGGTCTCAAATTCTAACTGCGTGGCTTTTCCTTCAACTAATGAAACATATATTCTTGCTTGAAGTTGTATTTTCCAGCAGAGATGACTAATACACTTATCTCCAAGGTTTCGTACTAGGCCGGTTTCATCCCCTTTGATAAAAGGTCAGTCTGCAGGTGCGGACCATAAAGGTACAGATAGTAAAATAATTGGCAAACCATGTTACAACTTGTGTTCCAAGGCTCCAAGGACAATGTATGCATAAATGAGAGCTAGTAAAAATAAAATTTTCATTGGACAAATTTGAAGCCAACCTATGAACCCTCCAATGGAAGACCCTGCAGAATTTGGAATGTTTCTTACTTAAACCCACTGGACAAAGAGAAGTCAGCCATTTTCCTTGATGCCAATTTGAAGCCAGACGCCAGACTCCATTTTGGACAACACCCTGATGCCCTTCTCTCTATCGGAGAGAAAGAGACTTTAAGAATTCTCACCCTAGAGACTTTAACTATGATTTGCCCCGTCTTGCCCATGAAGTAACTTTGCCCCATTCTTCTTGCCGCTGCAAGGAAGCTTGCCCTTAATTTTGCCCCTTTGAAATCTGCCCCATGCTGATCGAACCGATACCTGAGGGACGAAGTCTTTTCTTGAATGCTGTTTGTATTTGGTAATTATGAAAGGATAAATGTATTATGCATTGTGTGTTTTTTTCCTTTTAGGTACCAACTCCTATTTTGATAGGGCCCGAGTTAGAAGTTTCCAAATTTGTGTTGACTAAATTCGTTTTGCATGAAATCCCACATGCCAATGCTAATTAGAGGTTAGTTGAGGTATTCATTCGATGCACCATGTTAATTTGAAATCTTGTTATGCTGACCAATGTATGAAATAAGTCAAATACAGTTAGTCATATTAGTGATTTGCATTGCCATAACTGAGTGTATCATTATTCAGATTTTGCGTAGATTGCGTTTCTTCCGCCGCTATGGACAGCTAGCAATGTTCATCTACATATATCATTTGGTTTTGAGACTTATATATATCGTGTTAGCTTTGTTAATATAGGGAAATAAATTCACTAACTTTTAATAAACTGGTGTGATTATTCATGACTGAAAGGTCATGGTGCGCCGAAATACCAACTGTTATTGATTTCTGATGTGCTATAATGATCTATTAATTGAGTATTGATTACCGATTGCAATAGTTATTGATTATTGATCTGAGTGACCCGACTATTCTAGGATGAGGAGAGCCCGACTTGGTTAAAAGATTCACCGACCTCCAACGTGTCCAGGTACAGGTAATTTATAAGGGCTGGACGAGATATCAATAGCTTTTAGTGTTGCAGCAGTAAATTCGGGAAGGTCTGACATTTACACACCCACACAATTTATAAAACAAGTAACAAATCCAAATTCGCAAGCATAATTAATAATAATAAAAAAAAACTAAATGGTTACTTTAAAAAGGTGCGAATATAAAAAAAAAATCGACAAAGATAAAGCAAGATATGCAAGAAATACATGGCAACAGTAACCTTTCACAATAAATCCTTAATGGACAACAGTAGGTGCCTAATTAATGCAAGACACCAAGCAGATATTTTAAAAGACAGGGATCAGAAAAACTTTCAACGTTCAAGCTGTTAAATATTTATGTAACATTTATAAGCACAGCTGCAACCTAGGGCAACGGTATAGATTTTAGCATTCATTTGGTCTTCACTCAGTGTTCTGCTCTTGAACATTCCTTGTGTCGCCTACCTTTTGGTACTGTCTAATTTTTTTAAACAATAGTACCAGCAGTCTCAAGGTCAAGAAGTGGGTGTGCAAGCTTATTAAAGTTAAAGGTTGACCGCATGCATCTTAGAAAGCAAGGAGCTACGGAAGACTAAACAGCTCCCCTCATTATTACCAGACACCCCCATGCTCAGCTTCCTTCACTGTAAGCCTAATGTCCATAGAGCCAGATACTATGATTTGAACAAAATACTTTGACTATGACAGGGCTGCCACAATGAGTGGTTTTAGGGATGTATGAACATGTGTGCATATGAATGGGATACATGTTTATGGATAACTGAGAGCCGGTGTAGTCTGTACTTGTGGCACAGGACATACCATGCGCCCTATGTGGCACCGTTACATGTACAACACAAACATGTAACCATTGTTTTTAAATAGAAGAAATTTAAAGTGCAAAATGTTCGTAATGTGGGCCATTTTTCTGCACTTTAAATTTCTCCTATTTAAAAAATGACTGTATTTTTCAGTTATAAATATGGCACAGGGTCCTACTAGCCACTGGGACCGGGAGACCTGCTGTTTGTAAATGCAACACTTAGCAAAAATGTTTAATGAAAAGTTAACTTAATTATAAGGTATCTTTTCATTTTCATTTTCTCCAACAAGCATTCAGAAACATCCTCTGGTTCTTACCACCAATACTGAGTTGACAAGGTATTTTATTTAAGAGTTAAATACTTTAGTGCTTCAATTCTTTGCCTCTGTGCCTTGGGACATAAATCTTGCTCCAGCACTGTTCCTTATCAGGCCCTGTTATCTGCAGCCTGATGATGAAAATGTAAAATAAAACAGCCTTCACTTAAAACTTTAAAAGGAAAAATGTGACCCTGGCTGCAAGCTACTCTGAAGTGGTTTGGGAGCTACTGGTAGCTCATGATCCACTGCTTGGATACACCTCACATGGTGTATTTCAGAAAGATGTGAGGAGAAATAGGTTGTATGTTATGGAGAGACTGTAGAGGAAAGTGGTGTAAAGGGAAGAACAGGGGAGACTGCAATGCTCTGATGACGATCCCTTCCTGGTTGAGTAGTGGTTATTTCACATTCTCATATTTTTATAACTGAAATATTTTCAATTATAAATATTCCCAATAAAATCATAGTTGTTACTCCTTTATCTGATACAGCTGAAACGTAGCTCAGGCTTGTTTTAGGTCCTTTTCCATGTAATGTTGCTGATTGCAATAGCAGAAAGCCAACAGAGAGGTGTTAAAATATTGGTTGGGTGGCACACCAGGGGAAGAACAAGATTTTATTTTACATGTCTCAAACCTCACCCTCAATTACATAGTCCATGCCTTTTTAAAATATTCCTCATTTTGATTCTTACGCCACACCCCTTTTAGAGGTCCCCCCAACAATGTTTTCAGCCCACTCAAAGCCCTTGGTAGATCAATTTATTGTGATCGTCTGTTGAAATTGCTGTGTACTGCAAATCCATTAAAAGGTATATTTATCTAACTTGTTCCTACTGGGATTGTGTGGTATCGCTCCAAAAGTGTATTGTTTCTATGTGAACACTGGCACCAATTCTAGTTAAAAAACTCCACGATATGAGACTCTAAACGCTCTCAGAGGCCTTGGTATGTGGAACAATGATAAATCAATCACTAGATCAGTCACTCAATTAATCAATTAGGCTGTTTGAGAACCCAAGTAAAGTAGTTACTGAGTCATTTATATCCAATTCTCCCCTGTCACTACTGTTGGGAGGAATATCACCAGGACTTGCCACTAAGGACCTCCTACATCTACCACCTTTAGTAGTGAGCCTGCCGGTATAACTGACATCCATTATCACACATAGGGGTCATTTCTCCTACAATTCAGGCCCAAAGCACCACTCAGTTCAACAACATGCCAATAAGGAGCAGCGGCGGTGGAGGTGGTACCCTTATGTGAAGCCTGTGGGTCACTCAACTGATCACTGGTACTAGGCAAAATTATAGGAATCAAAATAATTGTGCACAATGGAGTATGCCAGCACAGCCTACTCTCCTTGATTACATCCTCACTGTGTTGTGTGGCTGTTAGACTGGTCAGCCCTTGGTGTGCTTTATCCTGTCTTTTTGCTTGTGACCTCCTGTGTTGAATTTAGTTTTTGCTGGCTTTAGGACTCTCACCACGTTCCCACTGCTGACTAGTGCTAAAGTACAAGTGTTCCCTTTCTAAATTGTATTGGTGATTGGTTTATCCATGATTAGCATATTTGATTTACTATGCAAGTGTTCCCTTTCTAAATTGTGTTGGTGATTGCTTTATCCGTGATTAGCATATTTGATTTACTAGTAAGTCCCTAGTAAATTGCACTATATGTGCCCAGAGCCTGTACATCAAATACTGGTAGTGGGCCTGCAGCACTGATTGTGCGACCCACATGAGTAGCCCTGTAGACATGTCTCAGAACTGCCACTGCAGTGTCTGTGTGTGCAGTTGTAAACTGCCATTTCAACTTGGTTAGTGCCCCCACTTGCCAGGCCCAAACCTTCCCTTTTACTAAATGTAAGTCACCCCTAAAGTAGGCCAAAGGCAGCCTCTTGGGCAGGGTGCAGTGTATTTAAAAGGTATGACATGTACTGGTGTGCTTTAGATGTCCTGATAGTGAAATACTGCTAAACATGTTTTTCACCATTGCTAGGCCTATCTCTCCCGTAGGATAACATGGGGATAGCCTTGACATACATTTTTGTGTAATTTCTCAATGGGAGAAGATAGAAATAGGGAGTTTGAGGTCTCTGAACTCACAAATTTAAAATACATCTTTTGGTGAAGTTGGTTTTTGAATTGTGAGTTTGAAAACACGACTTTTGGAAAGTGGGAATTTTCTTGCTTAACCATTCTGGGCCTCTGCCTGTCTGCTGAACACATGTCTGGGTCAGGATGACAGTTGGGCTGTTTGTGCATTTCACTAGACAGTCACACAAATGGAGCTGAGGTGTGCCCTACATATCCTGATCGCCCATCACCAGGCTGATGGGTCTTCCTAAGCTAGAGTGGTGGGAGGAGCTGAACAGGGCTGTGCCTGTCCCCACGCAGTCTCCAACCCCCTGGAGTGTGTTTGGGGCCATGGCAGGGAAAAGCAGGGTTGTGTACACTACAAAGACTTCTCTTTGAAGTTTACCTACTTTAAATACATAGTTGGGTATAAGTACTGGACCTCTGACACTGCATAGTTAGAATCCTTCTAGACTGAGGAAAGTCTGCCAGGAAGAAGAGCTGGATGCTGTAGGAGGGACTGCCGTGCTGCCTGCTGCTTTGTAGTGCTGGCCTGCTGCTTCTGTCCTGAAAGTGAAAGAACTAGACTTGGCTTTCTACATCAGGCTTCCAAAGGTTCTCCAGGGGCTTGGACTGTTAAGAAGTCTCAGGGACATCAAAGACTTCATCTGCCAGTGCATAGGCTCTTCTGAAGAGAGTCTTAACTTGTCAAGTGGTACCAACTCCAGTCTCGGGGCCCTTGGACGTGCAAGCTGGTGATCTGAAAGAGAAAATCAATGTGGCACAACTGAAGAAATGATGCAGCGCCTATCTCGCGAATGAAGGATTCATGCAGAGCCTGTCCCGCAGCTGGAGAATCAACGCAGTGTCTGTCTTGCAGCTGAATAATCGAACCTGTTTCACCGAGATCCCATCAAAACAGTGCATCTGGATATTCCATACATCGTCCCTGGGCGGCAATCTTTCATCGACCCCGAACCACAGTAAGGAACTGAGGCAGCATGTCTGGAAATTAACACATGATCTTTCCTGCGAGGAAAGAATCAACACATCACCTCCCCTGCTAGTAAGGAACTAGCGCATCATCTCACCTGCAAGGAAAGAATCAACGCATCACCTCTCCTGCACAGTACGGAACTGACACATTGCTTTTGCTTTTTCTGCGCCTTCCCTCCCAAGTACTTTGTGCTAAAGAGATACATCCATTGATAGAGGAATAGAGGAATTCAGCTCCCTGTTCGATGGCATTGGCTGCCTGAAAGGGCCCCTGCTCCTACTCCACATAGATGACTCAGTCGCCCCCACGGCCCTCAGGCATCGGCGAGTGACGTTCCACCTCTGCCCAAAAGTAGAGCGCGAGCTCCAACTCCTAGAGCAAGAAGGCATCATTGAAAGTGTCTCAGGCCCCACACCGTGGGTGTCTCCGATCGTAGTAGCGAGGAAACCCAAGCAGTCAGATGCCGTCCGCATTTGCGTGGACATGCGCATGCCGAATCTGGCAATCAAAAGAGAAAGACACCTGACTCTAACCATAGATGACATCCTCAGCAAGTTAAGCGGTTCCAGCTGGTTCTCACAAATGGACCTCAGGTCGGGGTATCATCAAATCATGCTACACCCCAAGTCCCGGCAAATAACCACATTCTCTACAAACAATGGCCTCTGGCGGTACAAACAGCTCAACTTCGGCATTTCCATTGCGGCGGATGTTTTCCAACACGTCATAAAAGGAGTCCTGGACTTCCAGGAGTCCTCAACGTGAGCGACGACATCTTGGTTCACGCCCTTACCCTAGAAGAACACCTGAGGAGGCTGCGGGCTGTGTTCACGAGACTGCAGAAGCAAGGGCTAACGCTCTACTGAGAGAAATGTTACTTCCTGAAGGAAGAGATCTGTTTCTTTGGATACCGGTTCTCCAAGCACGGCGTCGGACCGGACTCACTCAAAGTCAGGGCTATCAAAGAAGCCCCAGCTCCCACTTCAGTCTTGGGGGTCCGAAGCTTCCTAGGAATGATCACGTATTGTGGCTGATTCATGAAGAACCTGGCAGACATCACTGGCCCCCTACGACGGCTCACACAAGCTGATCACCAATGGGAGTGGGGCGAGGAACAAGAACACGCTTTCCAAGCCACCAAAAACACACTTTCCACTGACACCACACTAGCGTTCTTTGACCCCAATGGGAATCACAGCTGGTCATCGATGCCAGTCCCACGGGCCTAAGGGCTGTCCTAGCGCAGAAGCAAGACTGCAGGGAATGGGCTCCCATCGCCTTTGCCAACCGCACTCTCATGCCAACAGAACAGAGATACTCCCAAACTGAGTGGGAGGCCATTGCCATCCACTGGGGATGTCGTCATTTTCACCTCTATCTGTACGGCAAGCCATTCTCCGTAGTGACCGACCACAACCCACTGCTGCCTCTTTTCAAGGGGTCGTCCTCAAAACCGCCACCCAGGATAGAAAAGTGGATTTTGCAACTCCAAGAATTTGACTTTTCCATCAAATACCAACCAGGCACAAAGAATCCTGCAGACTTTCTATCACGCCATGCCCGCCTGGCCACCCCTCAACAAGTGACAGAGGCCCAAGAAACAGAGGAGTACATGCGGTTTGTGGTAGACTGAGCCAGACCTCTGCCCATACCACTCAGTGAAGTAATAGCAGCTACCAACCAGGACGAGTGCCTACAAATTGCCATAACAGCCACCCGATCAGGAGACTGGCGGGCGCTCCAACGCCCAGACATTTTCCATAAGCAGGACGCTCAAGCCAGCCTACACGCGCTGTTCAACGTACGACACGAGCTTTCAGCAAGCAAAGATGGCTGCCTGCTGAGAGGATTCCGCCTGGTAATACCATCCAGTTTGATGGCCCAAGCTGTATCCCTCGCTCATGGAGCCCACCAGGGCACTGTCAAATCGAACATCCGCCTCCGGAACAAGGTGTGGTTCCCAGGACTAGACCAGCTCGTAGAGGAAGCTGTTAAAGGATGTCTTGTCTGCCAAGCCAGTGGCTAACCAGATCCTCCAGCACTGGTCATCACCGAAAAGGGGCCCTTGGGCCCGTGGCAAAGGGTAAGCATGGACTTTGGAAGCCTTCCTGATGGGTCCTACATGCTAATAGTAGTTGACGACTACTCGGGGTACCCCGAGGTTGAAGTGGTACGCTCCACGTCTGCACACGCAGTCATCCCAAAATTCGAGAAACTCATGGCCACCCACGGGTTTTTTGGCAAGGTGCGCACAGACAATGGACCCCCCTTCAACAGCCGAGAGTGGGCAGACTTCCTGGCCTCCACCAACACCAAGCACCGGCAAGTCACACCCCGGTGGCCACAAGCGAACAGAGAAGTGGAGAGGTTCGTCAAAACCCTTAATAAAGTAATCCGCGTTACCATGGTGGAATCCAGAAACCTAGAAAGCGCCATGCATGCATTTCTACGAGAATACAGGATCTCCCCACACCATCACCGGGGTGACCCCCAGCCAGCTCTGTTTCGGAAGAACAATAACGGATGCCATCCCACATCACCCCTCGTGGGCAACACAACCACCACCACCAGACCGATCTGCAGCGAGGAGGGCTCGTACAAACACATATGCCTCCAGAAGACGGAAAGCTTGTGCATTCACAGTGCAGGTAGGCGATGCTGTCCTGGTCAAAGACCGCCACCCAGGAGGCAAGTTCCGCTTGCCGTTCGAGGCACAACTGTGGACAGTAATCGCTGTGAAGGACACCGGGGGCCAGAGACTGTAACCCGCAACGTGGCACTGTTCAAACGGATGTCCCTGTCGACACCTTGCGAGGACACAAGAAGCAGCACGGACACTGGGACAGACTCGGACACGGACCCCGTATACCAGGAGACAGCAAGTGAAGGAGAGAGAATCGCTACTGAGGAACAAGTGCCCACCCCAGCGCAAGCTCAAGAGCAATCCCAAAGAGCAAAGGCACCCAGCGAAAGCGCAAATCAGGCCCCAGCGTCAGATAGGTCCCGGAGCGGATGATACATGTTGAGGCACAACCCAGGTCCTTCTCGACGATGTGCAGACTTTGCATGTGACTGATCCTAGCAGTGGAGACCCGGGGCAAGACACTCCCAACCTACCCTGCCGCAGGCCTAAGTCCTCAGCATCACCTCATTTGTTTACAGTTATCTTCTTTGTTTCTATTAGTCTCCCCCGTTGGGGGAGGGATGTAGTGTTGCCGCAGGAAGTGGGCAAGACCACCTCCCTGGAGCGGAAGTAGTTAGGGAGAAACCCCCCCTGCAGTGAGGCGCGAGATGGAGCGCACCAAGAGTGACACGGGGGAGGGTACAAATAAAGGTGGAGCATTACTCACCCACACCCGTGCGTTGTGTCCTTTCTCTGCACCGCACGCCAGCGACACAACACTACCCCTGCCATCCACCCAATCTCCATTGTCCGTGTTGCTCCCCTTCATGCTGTAACACAGAAAGATCTGTGACGCGGCCTGAACTGACCATATCATAACGTTTTTACCCCCACACCCTCTGTTGCCTGTGTGACCCTAACTCACTTCCTCTATGTTGCCTCCCACCAACAATAAACAAGCATTTGCAATGCACTAGGGTCTCGCATTTGTCCGAGTTACAGCTACTACCAGTTGTAAACTCCCAACCGGATTTTTCTTGCCACGTTAAAAGAAAAAAACTGTGCGATCACGCTGCTACAGTTCACTCGTAATAATACCTATCGGCAAATACTCACTCACATAGCACTTTGGAATTTATGACACAGGAGATTGTGTGAGCAAATTGGTGCCGTTTGTTTCATGTACTGTGCTACATAAGTTCTAAATCTGCACCCAGAAAGGAACACAGAGTATGCAATCAAGTGACAGTTGACTGGGAAGCCTGGTTCAAGTCCCTAAAGCTGTACAATTCCAAGGAAATCTTGGAACACAAGCAGGAAATGAATTAAACGAAGAAACGCAGTGGTAATAAAAGAAAAATAACAGCAAGCAGATAGAATGTTAAATCCAGCGCGGAGTGCGGAACACGAGAAATTCTGCAAAAATAAGGCTGGTGATGAACGAAAGCATACAATGTGAGTTTGTTGGTAATGTTCTTTAGGGGAATGTATTTTCGTTCTTAATTTTATTTTCTCTTTGCAAACATTCCAAATGAAGGCAAACACACTGTATAAACAGTATGCCAACACATGCATTATGCTCAATGAGAAAACATAAATAAGATAGAAAAGATATGCAACGGTCAAGAAAGAAAACGAACAGCAGACTGATAAAGTACGAATTTTGGAAGGGAGCTTGGAACATGAGCAGGATACAAAGTAAACAAAAAATAAATAAAAGAAAACAGACGTCAAGCAAATAAATTGCCGAATACTGAGCAGAACACAACTGCAACAACAAATGTGAATGTTTGAGTACAAATTGCAGCAACATTCTTGAATTTATGAACAATTTAAGCTTTCCAAAAGGTTATATGATGTCTATTTGCAACAACAGGAAGCTATTCATTGGTGGTTGCTGCAGTGCAACTTTTCGGTGGGCCGTAATAAACGAAAACAGATGGCAGGCAGAGAGAGTGCCAGAGACATAGCAGAGCTCAAACACAAGCTGGAAAGTAAACGCCGATAATAAATTAATAATGAAACCAGCCCTGCACAATGAAAGAAAGAGGCAGCTGCCATAATTAAAGATAAAGCGCAGGGTGACGCGCTGCAACAATGAAATATTCTTACAACTTTAAAAGTGTCAGTCATTGCTAGAATGTGCTTACTAATTGGATCACTGATGAAAAACGTTATGTGTTTAACCATAGGGACTCTCTAAGCACTTAACGGCGCTGTGGAAATCCATCTTAAAAGGTGTGACTTTGCTCACACCTGCCACTGGGAAACATCCTATACAACGATGCTTTTTCCACGAGATGCATTTACAACAATGCCATTACCACAAATATGCCTTTACTGCGCATGCCTTTACTACAAATATACCTTTACCATGCATGCCTTTACAACAAATTTCGTTCAAGAGAGAGAAAGTTTTTAGGTTGGATATGGGTTTTGGGGTGATAAGGGCATTTTTAGGTTTAAGGGGGGTCTGGGTTTTGGGGTGGTAAGGGCATTTTATGGGTTTAGGGAGGGTATGGATTTTGGGGTGGTAAGTGCATTTTTAGGTTTTAGGTTGGTATGGGATTTAGAATGGGAAGGGAATTATTTGGGCTTAGGGTGGGTAAGGCTTGTAGGTGGCAATGTGTGTGTGTGTGTGTGTGTATATATATATATATATATATATATATATATATACATATATATATATTTCAACATATCCACAAATATATACATAAAATATATAATATATATATGTTTAAATATATACACAAACATATACATATATATGTATAGACATATATATGGGTTATACTTACCTTTATTTTTTATACCACGCATATGTCTTTACCAACCATGCCTTTACCACAAAGTTTTTGTGGTAAAGGCACGCGTAGTAAAGGCATTTTCAAGGTAAAAAACATTTGTAGTAAGTGCATTTGTTGTAATGACAGATGCATTGTAATTACCACATTTTAAAAGCAATCGTGGTAATTGCACTAGTGGTTCCGTCATACAACCGCTACTGCTGCCTGCCGCTTACCATAGGTTGAAGGCAGTGTTGTTTTTGTTTTGCTGCCACCTAATTAGTTTGGCAGCTGATACCTCACTTCCTGTACTTGGCTGAGGTGCACCGGTCAAGTGCAATTCAATTATGCCTCAAATGTTTTTCTAGTGCTTTGACTTTTTTTTTGTTTCCTGCCTCTCGTGTTTGTCAGTAAGCACCCTTGTTCATGTGCGCAGTTCGTTTTCACGGGTGTCCTTCACTTGGTCCCTACGTTACATAATCAGTAATTGCAAGTAGTTGTGTAGTGAGTGTGTATTGTACATTTTTTTGTGGCTTTATATAGCATGAAATAGACCTAGGAATTAATCCTTAACAGCAGCTTTCCCTGCACAGCGGGAGAGCTAAGACTACAATATTGCTTGCACTCGGGGAAACTCACCCCATAATGCTTTGCAGGCATTCCTTTTACAACACATTGTTGCCCATGCCTCAGCGTGTGGTGGTCCTAGGGCAATAGGACCACCACCAAAACATTTAGAACAATGTGCTCTTTCTGTGCATCCCATCTTGTGGGTCACACTAGGGTAGAGGGCGCAAAAAAATCATAACCTCTTCCATCATTAAATGCATATTTAAATTCTCTTATAGCTGGAACTTTTGTTTTTATAGCTGAGGTCAGTTTGTGTTACAAGGGCCTTGTTTGTACTAATATTCTGACAGCCTTGCTTGGCCTGCAATTGTGTAATGTACTTTGCTCTCCAAGGCCTGAAGGATGATAATTGTCTCAAGGCACTACTAACTCAGTAGGCTCCATAGGGACATCTAGCTATGACCAGTGGTATTACACCTTCTGCTAATGCAGAAACACAGTTTATTTCTGATAATGGTTTAATGCATGCACGGAAACTCACCCCATAATGCTTTGCAGCCATTCCTTTTACAACACATTTTTGGCCAAAACTCAGCCTGTGGCGGTCCTAGGGCAATGGGGCCACCACCAAAACGTTCAGAACTATGTGCCCTTTCTGTCTAGGCTGTCTTGTGGGTCCAACTAAGTTAGAGGGGGTCCAAAAATCATAACCTCTTCCACCATTCAATACATATTTTAGCTCTCTTTTAATGGGATGTTTATTTTTACATTTGACAGGAGTTTATATTCCAAGGGTCTTGTCTGTCTGCAAATGTGTAATGCATCATGTCCTCCAAGGGCTGAAGCATGATACTTGGTTGGCTCCACAGAGACATCTTGCCGCTAGCAATGGTATTGCACCTTCTGCTAATGCACAGACACAGTTTATTTCTGATGAAGGTTCAATGTAGGCACAAACACCCTTTATTTCTGATGAAGGTTTCACTGTTTCCGGGTTTAGGGGACATTCTGAGCTCCTGACGTCAGAAGAAGTTCTGGCTGTGTTCTGTGACACTGTACTCTGAGTGCATTTGGCTCCACAGGGACAATTATTGGTACTGCACCTTCTGCTGTTGATGCTACAGGGATAGCTAGCCACAGTCAGTGGTACTGCACCTTCTGCTGTTCACTCTACAAGGTCATCTAGCCACCACCAGTGGTACTGCACCTTCCACTGTTGACTCTACAGAGGCATGTAACCACAACCAGTGATACTGCACCTTCTACTATTAACTGCAGAGGGACATCTAGTAACAATCTGCGGCACTGCATCCTTGTGTGGCTGACTCCACAGTTAAATACTAAAAAGCCTGCTATGCCTGAAAATGTGTAATACACTATGGGGGTCATTCCAACTTCGGCGGGCGGCGGAGGCCGCCCGCCAAAGTTCCCCCGCCAGAAGACCGCACTGTGGTCAAATGACCACGGCGGTCATTCTGACTTTTCCGCTGGGCGGGCGGGCGACCGCCAAAAGGCCGCCCGCCCGCCCAGCGGGAAAGACCCAGCAACGATGAAGCCGGCTCCGAATGGAGCCGGCGGAGTTGCTGGGGTGGGACGGGTGCAGTGGCACCCGTCGCGATTTTCAGTGTCTGCTAAGCAGACACTGAAAATCATTATGGGGCCCTGTTAGGGGGCCCCTGCACTGCCCATGCCAGTGGCATGGGCAGTGCAGGGGCCCCCAGGGGCCCCACGACACCCGTTCCCGCCATCCTGTTCCTGGCGGTAAGAACCGCCAGGAACAGGATGGCGGGAAGGGGGTCGGAATCCCCATGGCGGCGCTGCTTGCAGCGCCGCCATGGAGGATTCCTATGGCCAGGGGAAAACCGGCGGGAAACCAGCGGTTTCCCTTTTCTGACCGCGGCTTTACCGCCGCGGTCAGAATTGGCCAGGAAGCACCGCCAGCCTGTTGGCGGTGCTTCCGCGGTCGTTGGCCCTGGCGGTCCATGACCGCCAGGGTCAGAATGACCCCCTATGTCTTCGAGGCTGATCATATGGTTACACTGAAATATTCTTTGTCATTATTTTGTGATGTGATTAGGAGCTGACTATATGGTTACATGACCATGTTTCTTCCGAAAGCAATTTTTAATGTGGAGCTCTGTAGGAGCTGTTCGGACCATTACAGTCTAATGCCAAGAGTAAGAAGGAATGCACAAACACAGTTTATTTATGATAAAGGTGTAATGTGTGGCATGGCTAAATATTTGAGCCATTTCACTGAGGACCTGGTACTTCTCCAGCCGTTTCCGGGATTGGGGGACATTCTGAGCTTCTAACATCAGAAGAAGTTCTGGCTGTGTTCTGTGACACTGTACTCTAAGTGCCTTTGGCTCCACAGGGACATTTAGCCATGGCCAGTTGCACTGCACCTTCTGCTGTTGACTCTACAGGGACATCTAGCTATGACCAGTGTTACTGCACCTTTTGCTGTTGATCCTACATGGGCATCTAGTAACGACCTGCGGCACTGCACCCTTTTGCCACTGACTCCTTAATTAAATGATATTTAAAAGGCCTGCTAGGCCTGAAAATGTGTGATATACTATGCCCCCAAGGGGCTGATTATATGGTTACACTGCAATGTTCTTTATCATTCTTTTTATGTGATTATGCCCTCTAGGGGCTGAATATATGGTTACATGACCATGTTTCTTCCAAATGCTATTTTTACTGCGGTGCTCTGTAGGGGCTGTTCAGACTATTACAGTCTAATGCCAAGTGTATGAAGGAATGCACAACCACAGTTTATTTCTCATAAAGGTTTAATGTGCTGCATGGCTAAATATTTATTAGGTCCCAAATGTGAGGTTGTTATTATCATTTACCACACCAACGGCTCTAACTCTCACTAATGCAAGACCTATTGCATTGCATATGCTTGTTAAACTGCTTGGTAAAATGCTGCCAAATTGTAATTATGAGGAGTCAGTAGGAATAGGTAAGAAGGTTATTTATTCATGATAAGTTACACAGCAGACACAGGCAATGATTGGAATCAACCAACACCAATGGAACACAGTAAGGGTGCATTTACTATTATTTCACGCAAAGTGGTGCAGCAAGGGAACTTGCTAGGCCACACTGCATGGAATGGAAAGAGCGAAAATGCTCCAGATTTATAAAGATATGGAGTATTTCTGCTCTCTCCTTGCACTGGTGAACTGTGTACTGCCTAGCCCTAACACATGCATCCTTGCAGCATAGTGCAAGGATCCTTGCGTTACAGGCAGAATTGTTTTTGTGCCAGAAAGGACACCTTCCTGCACAAAAACAATCCTTAGATGCACATTCCTCCTTCATGTGTGCTGCATTCTGCAGCACACGTGAAAAGAGGAAGTAACAAGGAGAAATAAAGATATTTCTCATTGTTACACCTGTCCGGTAGGTGCACCTTGTCTGTTGTAGTGGTTGTATGCTGGTCTGTAGGTGTGCCCTGGATGGGTGAAGGGAGAGGGGTTGTGGATTGGGAACAGATAGCTGGAGGGGGGACAGAAGATGAAGGGACACTGGCTGCCATCAACCAGGAGGACAGAACCTGAAACGATCTTTGTCGGCCAGACAAGGCACCGTGAATGCCTTCCAGGTAGGCATTTGACTGCTGCATCTGGGATGCCAGTCCCTGGATAGCATTCACGATGGTTGTATATCCCACAGAGATGGACTTCAGGAGGTCAATAGCCTCCTCATTGAGGGTAGCAGGGCTGACAGGAGCAGGACAGAGGTGCCTGTGACAAAGGAGACGCCCACCCTCCTGGGTGAGCAGGCACGGGCAACTGGGTGGGGAGCTACAGGTAGGGAGGTGCTGGTAAGGGGGGTGGCAGACAAGGATGGTTCTGGGGTGGTCCCAGATGGGTTCACCACCACAAGTGAGCCGTCATCGGAGGAGGAATCTGAAGTAGATGACGTTGTAGCTCCAGCCTCCCACGTGGTGCTCCCTTCGTCCTCCGTGCCATTGGTCCCCTCGGCTCCGCTGGTGCCAGCCTTCTGGGTCCCTTGGGCTGCAGCATCCCCGCTCGCCAGTGCCCTTCCTCCTTTGCCAGATGATGCTAATGCACACATAGACAGCGGTGGACAGAGAACAATACACCCATTTGCCCCTGTCGTGACGACAAGAGCCCATATTACAGTTATGAACAATAGAGTCCTGGAAGACATAACCAAACTAATCACCTATTACCTCACCCCTGCAGCCTGATGACACCTGATTGAACATCCTACATGCCTGTTAACTGTCTTACTCACTCATCTATCAATTTAATCCATGAACATACCCAACTATATGTCAATCATTACAGGATCAAACAAATCTAACTTCAGAGGTACTGTGAAGACAAACAAAATGACAGGTATGTGTGGAATGCATTCTGTACAGATGTCCAGTGATATTGCAATGATATCAATTTCAATTTAAACTACACATACTTGTCATTACCCAAATACAGTGCCAACAAGATCACAGTAGACTCAGGGATGGAGTAGAAAGGCAGTAAAATGCCTCAACATTGGAGTAACTTACATGTACTGTAGAAAATGTGTTACAGTACCACCACTTCAGTTCCTGTATAGCTTTACATAGCTAACGTACTACAGTGCAACACGATTGGAGTGACAACCAGGATGGTACACTCCCCAAATTCCATCTGACCTTGTAAATCCCAAGTCCAGTGAGGAACACAGTAAACAACCATGCAGATGTCACCTAACAGTCTACACTTACCCCCTTGTGGCTGCTGTGCTGCCCTCAAGCGCCAATCCATCTCTGGGTAGGCCACCGCCAGTATGCAGGCCATTAGGGGGGTCAGGGTCTGACGGGTGCCACTTCCACATTGGGAGGCCGTCCCCAGCTGGGCCTCTGTGGTCTTCCAGGCCCAGCATCTCAGGTCCTCCTACCGCTTCCTGCCGTGGGTGCTCTTCCAGCTATGGACTCCCAGGGTCTGCACTTGTTTGGCGATGGCTCTCCATAACCCTGTATTCTGATGGGCGCTGACCTGCATGGGAAACATTGAGAAAATGGAGAACATGATGTAGATGATACCTATACAGCTGCAACCTTTGGCGACAAACAACATACACGGCCCATGCACATTGTCAATACTCCAAACACCACATACATCACATGCATGCAATACCCCAAATCAGACATCACGTGTCAATGTGCACACACATTCACCATCAAACACTATCCGAAATGGAAGACAACGAACGTTGTACTGACCTGTTGCTCTGGAACCCCATACAACTGCCCATACAAGGTTAGGACCTCTTCCACCAGTTTATCCAGCTCCAGCTGTGAAGGCTAAATCCCTATCCTCTGCAGTGCATGCCATTTTGGCTCCAAGATACAGGACACAGCAGCACACGAATGGAGGTCATCTTTGCCCGAGTGCCAGGAGTCAAGTGAGCTTGGCATACAAAATGGCAGTCAAGACCGCAGCGGTCATGACTGTCAGCGCCGGCAGTGATCGTCATTGGTCCCATTTTCCCGTAAACAATGTTAACAGATGAGGAGCTGCACGGCGGTTCCGACTGCCTTCCGCCATGACGACTGCTGCCAGCCGAATTGAGGTCAGTTCCATCTGTTCTCTGCATGCAGGACAGGCAGCTGCCATTTTACATAGTTACATGACGGGCCTGGGTTCCCACTGCATGATTACCTGCATACCGTCACAATATGCTTAACTGTAGGTTACATTTTGTCAACACTCACATATGTCGTGGGTGTCAGGTGACATTACCACAGTTGTTTCTACATATGTCTGTATTGACAATCCGTATGGTGAAACATATGGAAAGTCCTTATTTGTACATCACTAAAAGTCCTTTACATGTCCCTTGTCACAGTTATGGCAATCTGAGGTATTGGCCTGGTAGGAATGGAGTGTGGAGTAATGTGTCTTTCTACGTGACAGCCAACTTACATGACCAATACTTCCTGATTGTCATATGTCATGCATGGGTCACTACATTGTGAGATGTGTCCAGATTGTTGTTTGTCTCCCTGCCTAGATACCACCAAATTGGAGTGATGAGGAATGCACCAGTTTACAGGACCCTAGTAGATCTTGAAACCATGGAAGAGCGCCACATCATTGTGACCTATCGACCGAACCGTGTGTCCATCAGGGAACTGGTCGCCCAGTTGGAGCCAGACCTCCTGCCAGCTTTGAGAAATCCCCATGCCATCCCTCCAACAGTCCAGGTGTTGGCAGTCCTGCATTTTTTGGCCAGTGGCTCATTTCAGGTGACTGTGGGACTGGCTGCAGGGATGTCACAGCCCAAGTTCAATATGGTGTTACAGGATGTGCTGGATGCCCTACTCAAGCATGTGAACAGGTACCTAAGGTTCCCAAAGCGTGCTGAATTGAACACTGTTAAGGCAGTCTTTAACAACGTTTCAAATGTCCCACATGTAATAGGGGCCATTGATGGGGCTCACATTGCCTTGGTACCTCAGAGGGCCAATGAACAGGTGTACAGAAATCGGAAGAGACGAAATTCGCTCAATGTACAATTGGTGTGCCTTGCAGACAAGTACATATCACATGTGACAGCAAAATACCCTGGTTTGGTACATGATTCCTACATCCTGAGGAACAGCAGTGTCCCTGCATTGATGTTACAACTAGAGCGAGAAAGGGCCTGGCTAATAGGTATGTGTACTGCTGTCCATGTCAGACATTTGATCTCCCTCCCTACACAGTCTGCACTATGCCTATCACTGTTTCCTATAGGTATGTATCCTTTTCCACACAGGTGACTCCGGATACCCCAACCTGCCCTTGCTCCTGACACCTGTTAGATATCCAACTACAGGTGGGGAGAACAGGTACAATGAGGCACATGGCCGGATGAGGTGGGTAATAGAGAGGACTTTCAGCGTCTTGAAAGCTAGATTTTGTTGCCTCCATGTGTCTGGTGGTGCCCTAAGGTACCAACCAGGGAATGTCTGCAAGATCATTGTTGCATGCTCCATAATCTGGCCCTCAGAAGGCACATCCCACTGCTGCATGGCCTCCTGGTGGTATTTCACCCTGCAGTCTTTGGGGCTCCTGCAAGGTGGTGAGTATCTGGCCCATCTTGTCCTGGGATTGCTGGTAAGCTCCTGGGACTCTGGAAATGGCCTCCTGGCCTGTCGTGTGTCCTATTGCTGTCTTGTCCCTTGGCCCACGATTGCCCTCCTACTGGCCTTTGCCCCCTGTACCCCTGGGCTTTCTGTCTCTGGCATCCTCTGCTGTGTGGCAGTACTTGGAGAGACCTGTGTAATGAGAGGTATTGTACTAGTAGTACACATGGTTGTATGCCATCATTGTCTGGATTTGCAGAGCAGCAATGGCATTCGCAGTTTCTTGATTACTGCTTGTGTTTGCATCAGTTGAATGCTGCTATGGTACTATTTTGCTCAATAGTTGGTATTGGTCTTGCTACTGTCATTGCCATGTACTAATGTGCATTCAATTTCTTGTTGTTGAAGGGGGGGGTGACATGGTTTTACGTGCAAGTGCACAGATGTGAAGTGGATTTAGCAGTCATGTAAGGGTAGGGAGTGTTGCGTTGTGGTAGCTGTAGTACTTGCTGCATTGGGGGAATCCATGCACTAGGTGGTCCTATGTGGGAATGGTGTTAGTAGGGAACTGTGCTTGCAAGGGAGTGTATTGGGTCCATGGTGATTTTGTGCATGTGAGGGGGTGACAATGTGGTGGGGTATATGGTGTGCAGGGGTACATGGTGGCCGGGGAGTGTAGTTGACTTACCAGTCCACTCCACCTGGTATTCCCGTCAGCCCCTCTGTGTGTAGGATGGCCAAGACCTTCTCCTCCCACAATGATAGTTCTAGGGGAAACGGAGGGGCCCACCATCCATCTTCATGATGGCGATTTGGTGTTGTGATGCCATGAGCCGTACCTTCTCCCGTAGGTCATTCCACCTCCTCCTAATGTCGTCCCTTGTGCGTGGATGGTTTCCCACTGCGTTCACCCTGATGACGATCCTCTACCATAAGTCCATTTTCCGAGCTATGGATGTCCGTTGGACCTGTCCTACAAACAGTTGCGGCTCCACTCTGACGATTTTGTCGACCATGACCCTCAGCTCCTCGTCTGTGAATCATGTATTTTTTTGTGGTGCCATGGTACTTGTGTTGTGGGTGGTGGGGTGTGTGATCTGAAGGGATGCTGAGTATGCTGTTTGTTCGTGTGAGATTGAGTGCTAGGATGTCAGTCTGGTTTGTGGTGTTTGTGTGCAGTGGTGGTGTGCGTCTTGTGTTGCTCTTGATGTTGTGTGTTGTGTGATGCATGTTCAGTGTGACGGTGCCTGTGATGTCTAGGTGCAAAGTATGCTCTTGCCTTGTTATGCCAGACTTTTTGGGTGCACAGGATTCTGTGTATATGTGGGGGGGTGTTTTGTAGTGCTGTGGTCAGGTGTGTGTGTGGTTGTGTGTATGCGTATCAGGTTTGGAGTATTGGTATTGTCCAATGTGGTGCAGTGTTCTGATGGAGGTGCGTTTTTGTCCACGGCTGTGGATTGCCGCTGTGCTAAGACCGAAGTGCTGATTTGTGATTCGTAATTTAGAGGGTGGGATGTTTTCGGCGTGGCGGTATTGGTGGTGGAAATGCCTCTTTCACGCCATCGATCAGGCCGACGGTGTTGGGTTTTTGTATTTTTTTGGGGCACGCTGTTGTGTTGGTGTCTCGTAATACAGCAGTCTTCTGGCCGCCATCACAGGCGGGCTTTTGGCGGCCGCTTATACAGCGGTCTTCGGTAAAGACTGCCGAAGTCGAAATGAGCACCTTGGTGTTTATCCAGCAAACTGATGGAAGCATAGATGGCAAGGCAAGACATATTTAATGGAATTCAATTTTCCTACAAGACTGAGGCTCTATTATACCATCTCTCTTCTTGCTTTATTTTGTATAGCTCTTAAAAGAACATTACAACTTCCATAATCCTTCTTCCCTGGGCAGGAATTTATTAACATAAATAAAGGACACCCCGATCTATAAATAGCAGTAGTCCACACACCCTTTCCTATTTTATTGTTTCTAGAGATAAGTGCATTAAAAATGCTGTTTGCCAGCATTTGACTATGATTTACTGTAGATGTATTTATTATTTGTTGTTTAAATTGAGATTTAGATTTCTTTAGGTTAAATTCACATAGGCACCTGCTTACAAAAGTCTGTATGAAAGGTTTTGTTTTGAGTCAATTTCACACTGGCACCTGGTTTTTTTTGTGAGAAGTTGTTACTTTGTTTCAGCGTGCTTTAGCTTGTTAGTTTATTTATGGTAGAATTTGCCTGATTTTCAAGGTTCATGTGTGGATAGTTAGCTGCGCAAGGCTGCTGGGGAGTTCTGCCTATATTTATTTCATGGTCAGATACATTGTGATATTTGTTGCAAACCAGACACTTGTCTGAAGAAATGTTTATGTAAGAAGCTGAATGGATTTATGTGAATGCTTGTTAGACCTGGAATCCTTGGTGGGCTTTCACCCTGACTTTTTGCTGGTCTTAAGGTTCTGTGCACTCTACCACTGCTGACCAGTTCTAAAGTGTTCTTGCTCTTTCCCTCAAATGTGGCTACCTTGGCTCATCCCCAGTTGGCATATTTAATTTACTTACAAGTCCATAGTAAAATGCACTTCATGTGCCCAAGACCTGTAAATGAATGCTGCTAGTGAACCTGCAGCACTGGTTGTGTCACCCACTGAAGTAGCTTCTTAAACATGTCTCCCTCCTGCCATTGCAGGCCGTGTGTCTGCAATTTTGAACTGCCATTTAGACCTGGCAAAGTAACCTTTTGCCAGGCCCAAATCTTTTGTAACAGCTGCCGTCTTCCTTGCAATATTTACGATGAGATTTTAGGCCCACCTCCAGGCAATTCCAGCTTGGTATACCTCCAGGCAATTCCAGCTCAGTATGTTCCTACAGCACTGAGGATTAGAGATGCCAGGCAAGACAAAGGGTGTCGGAAGGGAACTGTGGGAAATGAGATCTGAAAAGGAAAGGGTAGTTAACAACAAAAATTAACAACAAATCTAATAGCCTTCAAGGTCAGCCTCTGTCTCAAGTTTTCACCACTTAAGTATTCTGTAGTCAGACATTATGGCCCGTATTTATACTTTTTATGCGCCGCATTTGCGTCGTTTTTTGACGCAAAAACGGCGCAAACTTGCAAAATGCCATTGTATTTTGTAGGTTTGCACCTTTTGCGCCAAAAAGCGGCGCAAATGCGGCACTAAAAAAAAGTATAAATACGGGCCTATACTTCTTATATCTAGATATCCATTCTACCAAAGCTGCTTGCAAAATTATAGCATCCTCACATACTCTCTGCTATACCTGCTTGCAGATTATGTAGTAGGCACTGTACCCAAACGAAAATCCAAGCATGCTGCTTAATTAGCCAGACACACTTTCAACGTCCTAAGAATTTGTCTTCAAAAGAAAATGAGCCTCGAGCCGGAGACTTCTAGTAATAGTCTAACACCAAATGTCAAGGTATTCTCCATGCATACTGCCGAGCGATACTGAATGGACAATAAAGGGAGTGGCCCTTTACAAGAATACGAGAGAGAGGGCGAGTTCCCAAATAGGGCTTGCCTCTCAGAGCATGGCCCACTCTGCTTACCAAAGGCCTGCAGCTACCAGTGCGTAGCCAAAATTAGAAGGCAGCGGAGACCGGTACCTCTTGGAATGCGGTTGCGCACCAGCGCGATGTCAGGAGCCAGTTTGGAGAGAGAATGCAGCCGTGCTCCAGCTTGATGTCAGGGCTGCTCTCAGGAGATGGAACATGAGTGCACCACAAGCATGATGAAGAATTCCTCCTAGGCCGCTCAGCCACCACTGCAGGGAAAGCTCAGATCTCCCACTACGACTGAAGAATAGTGAGCAGCTCCCCAAGGGTGGGGCTGCTTATGTAGACCTGGGCGACACCAAAATGGCTGCTCGGGCAGCTGGGAAATGTAGTCTCTGCAAGAAAAAGACAACTTTGAGCACAGGAGTAACACCCTTGGCAATGCATGTGGCAAAAAACAAGCATTGCAACCTCCAACACATGTGTGGTAAAGAATGTTTAAATTAAGACAGGGCATTGACACACCAGCTTGCTGAATGTGACAAATGCCTTTTCCCACAGCACACAACCCCACTACGAGTGCATGGGCCGACCCATGACACAGCGCACAACTTGGTGGGTCTAGATAAGGGCCCTAGAATGTACGCTGCTGCTGCGCTGACACCATCCTTTATAACACACGTCACCCCTTAGGTAGGCCAAATGCAACCCTAAGGGCAGGGCACAGTGCATTTAAAAAGTGGGACATCGATGTTTAAGTTTTACATGCCCAGGTGGTGAAAAACTCTTAAATTCGTTTTTCACCACTGTAAGTCCTATCTTTCCCATAGGTTAATATTGAGCTTACCTTATTACATCTTATCAGTGTAATTCACAACCTGGAAGATATATGCTTTTTAAAAATTGGTGTCCCTGGAATCACAATTTAAAATCTTATGGGGAGGTCGGATTTTAAATTGCAGTTCTGAAAATGCCACTTATAGAAAGTTGGCATTTTCCTACTTTAGCCACTTAGTGCCTACTGCCTGGCTCTGATCATGTCTGGGGTGGGGTGAAAGCTGGGCTTTGTGTATTCCTTCTACACTGCCACACACAATGGGAGCTGAGGTGTGACTTGATGGGCCTTGATGAGCCATCCTGGGAAGGATGGGAGGGAGGAGCTGGGCACAGTCTGACTTACACCTGAGTAGGCTGTGTCCTGTCCACACACACAGAACTGCATGACCACCTGTGGTGAGGCTAGCACCAAGGCAGGAAGGACAGGGGTTCAGTGCACTTCAAAGGCATGTGTTGAAGCTTCCCCACTTCAAAGGCTCAACTGGGCATAAGTATTGGACCTCTGACCCCAATTCAGTTCACTTCTGGACCTGTGGATAATTTGCTAGGAAGAGGGACTGCTGTGCAGCTGAAGGCCTACCGCTCTGCTTGTCTGTAGTTTGTTGGGCTCCTGCTTCGCTGTGTTGACCTGTGCCTGCTGCCCTCTTACCTGGTGGTGAGAAAGACTGGACCTGAATCTCTCCAACCAAGAACCCAGGGTGACTCCAAGGGCTAGTTGGCTGGCCTCCTGACCTGAAGATTCAGGGATATAACAGACTTCCAGCCACCGTACTCCCAAACCTGAACTCTCCCAACTGTGGGTCTGTCCTTCCAATTGGTGCCACCCGAGTCCTGCACCCTTTGAAGTTGGCTTAAGGTTTTTGCTCCATCATAACCAACGCACCCTCTGCTGCAGCAGAATTGCCACATTGCTGCTGGTGCATGGAGAGGCATCACCTCTACCGCCTGGGTCGGATTTGCATCGCCATTATATCTCACATCTCAAATGACACTTCGCCTTTGGAACTGACACTGCTGCACTTTTCTTGTGGAGAGTCATTGCATCTTCATCAACAGCAGGCTCAACAAGGACGCAGAAACTCCACATCACAGCCCTTGTGCTCATCAGAACTGACACATTGCCTCAACTCCCCAATGCATCCTTGACTTTGTTGCATCTGGAACTCGCATGCAGCCTCACTGCTTCTTGGAACCGACGCATCACCGCTTCTGCATGGAGAAAAGTTAGGCATTTCCTGTACTGAGTGGTTTGGAATGAACATATCGATGTGCAACCTGGATTCAAGGTACTTTGTTTAATTGGGCCCAACTGGGTCCCTGTAGCAGGCCCACTCTCCAGTGTGGTCAGCCTGAACTTTTGGCTTTGTCCCTGTCCTGTGTGACCAGATATCCCCGGTTGGGGGTTTTGACTTCTAAGCACTGTTTTACAGTTTATTCTTTGAAAATTCATAACTCAAGTTCTGCTTATTGTATTTTCATCATGTTGGTCTTGTTTTACTTATTTTAGTTATTAAATTACGTTCTATTGTTATAACCTGTTGCAGGATCCTTTTTGGGTGGTGTTTACACTGTTTTACTGTTTGAAGTTTTGCACAGATACTTTACACATTGCCTTCAAGTTAAATCTGACTGCAATGTGCCAAGATACCATAGGGTGAGCACAGGTTAATTTGGGGTTTTCTTGTACCTTACCCTGACAAGAATTGTGGTTCCTGCTTGGCCAGGGATCACACCCCAGTAAACCAACATCCCAATTTCTCGCAATGCCGCTAAAGGCACAACCTTTTTTTCCATGTGCATACTTTAACTGTTATAACTTATTCAAAGAAAATATTGTGAGGATTCAATTCCCTATTTTTTGCTGATTATAGTGGTTGACCACATTGTAAATAATAAGGAGGATGACGTTTTTAATAAGAACCTTTGTGAATGTTTTCTAATTGTATTCATTCTGTGGTAAATGCTATTACAAACGCTTTAATTCCTGTGGATGGCTGGTTACATTACCAGCAAGGGAAATTATGTAGCCAGAGCAGTAAAGGAATACATTAGGGGGGTCATTCTGACCCTGGCGGTCGGTGATAAAGCGGCGGCCAACCCGCAAACAGGCCGGCGGTCAAAAAAATGGTATTCTAACTCTGGCGGGAACCGCCAACACAGGCCGCCACATTAACACTCCGACCACCACGGCGGGACCGACAAACAGCGCGGCGGTCACCGCCAACAGGCAGGCGGCAGACAATGTACCGCCCACCCTATCACAACTCACCAATCCACCACCTTTTCCGGGGCGGGTGCCCCGCCGATAAAAACACGGCGGAAACAGACTACGAACGGGAAAACGCTCACCTATACACACTCCACGAGGACGGAGGACAGCATGGAGCCCGAATTACACATCCTACCAGCTATTGTCTACCTGCTCATCTACCAGGAGTACGAACGCCGGCCCAGACGACAACGGTGAGTACTGCACCTACGACACAGGGGAGGGGGGAGGAGAAAAGCTTACGGGCACACACATGCGCCATACACCCACCCCCCCACCACAAATACCTACACCCCAATGCCGAGCAACAAGTCAGAGTGACACCACACAAACCCCCCGGAATAATGCAAAGACACAATTTAAATTTTCGATAAAATATATGTATAAATAGCTCCATTGAAGGAATGGCAAATATGCCATATAAAAGATACAAAAATAAGGAATGAACATAGTCAACAAGATATCCATAGGCAAAAAGTCCTGCACATTCCGTCAAAGTTCCATAGTCCGTGGGCCAATGTGCACAAACACATGGGCAAAGCCCACACAGGAGACCAGATACCATTGGAGAGAACACTGCAGGGGCATCAGATGATAAAACTACAGGCACCTCAGGGGGAAGGGAAGGGGGGGCACCTCAGCCACATGAGTCCACGACGCCAGATCCACGAGGGGCCTCCATGCCCACTGTCCCATCCTGGGGGGTGCAAAGCCACAGTCCATCAGATGGATTACCGACTCCACTGTTATTGGAGGAGGCATGGTGCCCCGAGGGCTTCCTGAAGCCCTGCTCGACACAGAACCGGCACTGTCAATGGGCCAGCGGTGCTTGAGATGAAGGGCCCAGCAGAGCGGTGCTTGAGACGGCGGGGCCCAGCGGAGCGGTGCTTGAGATGAAGGGCCCAGCGTAGCGGTGCTTGACAGGAAGGGCCCAGCGGAGCGGTGCTTGAGATGAAGGGCACAGCGTAGTGGTGCTTGACAGGAAGGGCCCAGCGGAGCGGTGCTTGAGACGGCGGGGCCCAGCGGAGCGGTGCTTGAGATGAAGGGCCCAGCGGAGCGGTGCTTGACAGGAAGGGCCCAGCGGAGCGGTGCTTGAGACGGCAGGGCCCAGCGGAGCGGTGCTTGAGATGAAGGGCCCAGCGGAGCGGTGCTTGACAGGAAGGGCCCAGCGTAGTGGTGCTTGACAGGAAGGGCCCAGCGGAGCGGTGCTTGACAGGAAGGGCCCAGCGGAGCGGTGCTTGAGATGAAGGGCCCAGCGTAGCGGTGCTTGACAGGAAGGGCCCAGCGGAGCGGTGCTTGAGATGAAGGGCCCAGCGGAGCGGTGCTTGACAGGAAGGGCCCAGTGGAGCGGTGCTTGAGATGAAGGGCCCAGCGGAGCGGTGCTTGAGACGGTGGGGCCCAGCGGAGCGGTGCTTGAGATGAAGGGCCCAGCGGAGCGTTGCTTCACAGGAAGGGCCCAGCGGAGCGGTGCTTGACAGGAAGGGCCCAGCGGAGCGGTGCTTGACAGGAAGGGCCCAGCGGAGCGGTGCTTGAGATGAAGGGCCCAGCGGAGCGGTGCTTGAGATGAAGGGCCCAGCGGAGCGGTGCTTGACAGGAAGGGCCCAGCAGAGCGGTGCTTGACAGGAAGGGCCCAGCGGAGCGGTGCTTGAGATGAAGGGCCCAGCGGAGCGGTGCTAGAGACGGCGGGGCCCAGCGGAGTGGTGCTTGAGATGAAGGGCCCAGCGGAGCGGTGCTTGAGATGGCGGGGCCCTGTTCAGCGGTTCTTGTCCCGGCGGGGCCCGTTCAGCGGTTCTTGTCCCGGCGGGGCCTGTTCAGTGGTTCTTGTCCCGGCGGGGCCCTGTTCTGCGGTGCTCCTCCCGGCGGGGCCCTGTTCAGCGGTGCTCCTCCCGGCGGGGCCCTGTTCAGCGGTGCTCCTCCCGGCGGGGCCCGTTCAGCGGTTCTTGTCCCGGCGGGGCCCTGTTCAGCGGTTCTTGTCCCGGCGGGGCCCTGTTCTGCGGTGCTCCTCCCGGCGGGGCCCTGTTCAGCGGTGCTCCTCCCGGCGGGGCCCTGTTCAGCGGTGCTCCTCCCGGCGGGGCCCGTTCAGCGGTTCTTGTCCCGGCGGGGCCCTGTTCAGCGGTTCTTGTCCCGGCGGGGCCCTGTTCTGCGGTGCTCCTCCCGGCGGGGCCCTGTTCAGCGGTGCTCCTCCCGGCGGGGCCCTGTTCAGCGGTGCTCCTCCCGGCGGGGCCCGTTCAGCGGTTCTTGTCCCGGCCGCGCACTGTTCAGTGGTTCTTGTCCCGGCGGGGCCCTGTTCTGCGGTGCTCCTCCCGGCGGGGCCCTGTTCAGCGGTGCTCCTCCCGGCGGGGCCCTGTTCAGCGGTGCTCCTCCCAGCGGGGCCCTGTTCAGCGGTGCTCCTCCCGGCGGGGCCCGTTCAGCGGTTCTTGTCCCGGCGGGGCCCTGTTCAGCGGTTCTTGTCCCGGCGGGGCCCTGTTCTGCGGTGCTCCTCCCGGCGGGGCCCTGTTCAGCGGTGCTCCTCCTGGCGGGGCCCTGTTCAGCGGTGCTCCTCCCGGCGGGGCCCTGTTCAGCGGTGCTCCTCCCGGCGGGGCCCGTTCAGCGGTTCTTGTCCCGGCGGGGCCCTGTTCAGCGGTTCTTGTCCCGGCGGGGCCCTGTTCTGCGGTGCTCCTCCCGGCGGGGCCCTGTTCAGCGGTGCTCCTCCCGGCGGGGCCCGTTCAGCGGTTCTTGTCCCGGCGGGGCCCGTTCAGCGGTGCTTGTCCTGTGTGTCTAGGGAGCCAGACCTGGGCAAGACTTCCCACTCATTCACCATCCGAACTTGCGGTCGCGGCGCCCTCCTGTGATGGAGTCCTGGGCCCGTGGGTGTCGTCCGTCACACCCGGAATGGGGCTGGTGGGGCCCTCCTGGGCAGCTCGCCTGCTGCCTGACTTCTCCGCCCTGCTGCCATTGCCCTCCTTCGCTGGAGCTCTGTGGCCCTTGCCTCCCTTGGATGATGTGGCAGGTGACGGGGCAAGGCTACTGTCCTTGGTGGCAGCCGTCTCAGGCTTGTCGCGCCGGGCCTTTTTCTTTTTTGTCCTCTTCCCAGGGGGGGGGGGCTGGCTGTCCCCTTGCTGCTGGCCGATGTTCCTGCCCTAGGAACTGGTGGACTCCAATAGCCCTGCACTATGGTCACAGTAGATGCAGGGCTGGTGGTGGCTGAGGTGCTTTTTTTGGTCTTACCAGATGGAGGGGGTGGGTCAGTGATTGGAACGAGCTCAAGGTTGGAAAGGAAAAGTACTTGGGGAGGACAGGGACGGGTAGGTGTAGTGGGTTTGGGAGTGGAGGAAGAGGATGTGGTTGTAGGAGAGTCAAGTGTGCTGTCTTTGGGTGCAGGTGCTTGTGACGGAGGCTGTCGTGAGGTGGATGGCTGTTGGGTAGGTGGCTGCCTGCGTTTGTGTGCTTTGGAAGAGGGGGTGACAGACACACTGGGAGAGGACACAGGGGACGTGTAAATGGCAGTGGGGGTGGTGACTGCACGTGTGCGGACTGTAATGGAGGGTGTGCTGGTGATGGAAGTACTGGCTGATGGTGGTGTGCATGCAGGTGTGAGTGGAGACGTCACAGGGAGGGAGGAGGGAGATGAGGAGGTGGGGGACACAGAGGTGGTAGTGACTGTTGGCATGTCTGCATCTGGATGTTGCTTGGGTGAATGCTTGTGGGATCTGTGGTGCTTATGTCTGGATGAGCTGCCCTTGGGTGTAGAGGTGTGTGCAGGCTGGTCT
This sequence comes from Pleurodeles waltl, assembly GCF_031143425.1. Classification (NCBI taxonomy): domain Eukaryota; kingdom Metazoa; phylum Chordata; class Amphibia; order Caudata; family Salamandridae; genus Pleurodeles; species Pleurodeles waltl. The sequence continues at coordinate 607,652,547 of NC_090443.1, read as the reverse complement.
GATGGTGTGGATGGGATAGGCAGAGGAACAGGAGACTGGGACTGGGTGGAGGGAGTCAGAAGAGGGAGGATGGAGACAGGGACAATGGCTGCCGTCAGTGCTGAGGCCAGAGCGTTGAACGATCGCTGATGGGCAGCCTGACCCGAATGAATGCCCTCCAGGTATGCATTGCTCCGATGCACCTCCCTTTCTGTACCCTGGATGGCATTCAAAAGGGTAGACTGCCCACCAATGAGTGTCCTGAGGAGGTCAATGACCTCCTCACTGAGGGCAGCAGGGGTAACTGGGGCAGGGCCTGAGGTGCCTGGGGCGAAGGAGATGCCCGCCTTCCTGGGCGAGCGGGCACGGAGCGAAGGCTGAGGGGCTGCTGGGAGGGCGGGGCTGGTGCGCTGGGTGGCGGCTGTACCTGTTGTGGCGGTGGGCACGGATGTTGCCGCCACCGCTAGGGAGCTCCCTTCCGAGGACGTGTCGGTGTCGCTGACGTCTCCACGGGTCCCCGTTGTGGAGCTCCACTCGCCCTCCGTCTCACTGGTGTACTCGGAGTCTGTTGTATGGCCCTCCGGGGCCATGTGAGATGCAGCTCCCTCGTGCTCCAATGCCACTTCTCCTCCGCCAGATGATGCTAATGCACACATGAACAGGAAGACAAAGAAAATGGGGGGGGGAGAAATGAAGACAGGTTGAGTGCATGCATTGGCAACACCGTTGTCGGAGAGGACAGACACAGAAGCCCCCTGAACTAGGGCGCTCAATGGGGGTACACTACTCAGTTATTGTGACTAGTCCTACGGGTCTATGGACGACAAATGCACACATGGGTGAGGCCAGACCATGGATAGCTGTACTTGGCACCCTACAGAGGTGGGGGGCGGGGGCACAGGGCCGTGTCTAACGGAGGGGCCTAGCCTACAGAATGCGCCCTGGCCTGGAGATAGCCACAGCCCTCCTCCCCCACCCAGACACCTTCACTGCGTGCAAAGATATCAGAATGTGCTGATACTCACCCCCTTGTGTCTGCTGTGATGTCCTCACGTGCCCATCCAAATCGGGGTAGGCCACCGCCAGGATCCGGGACATCAGGGCGGTCAATTGGCGGCTGGCACCCCTCCTACATTGGGAGGCCATCCCCAGCAGAGACTCGGCGGTCTTTCTGGTCCTGCGGTGGATGTCCTCCCACCTCTTTCGGCAGTGGGTGCCCCGTCTGTTGTGGACCCCCAGGGCCCGGACGTCCTTGGCGATGGCACGCCAAATGTCGATCTTCTGATGGGCGCTGACCTATGTGACATGTACAGGGTGGTAAAAGAAATCGCATCAGTTTTCTGCCTGGTCAATGTGAGTGGCCCCCAACCTTGCCATGTGGCACATGCTCTCATCTTTCGTGCGTTGCACTCCTCATTCGCTCCCCTCCCCACCATCTTACATACACCCCACTCAACACAGGCATAGCCCATTCAACGTGCACCCTGTGTACTAACCTGTTGGTCTGGAGGACCGTAGAGTAGCGCATACTGGGGGAGGACCCCATCAACAAGTTCCTCCAATTCTTCGGCAGTGAAGGCAGGGGCCCTTTCCCCAGTCGCAGCAGCCATTGTATCTCCCAGACCGAGGTCACAGCAGCACTTGCAGTATAGGTCTTCTCCTGTGGATGATCAGGTCTCGAGTGATTAATCAGATAGAAAATGGCGGTCACGCCCGCGGCGGTGCGTACCGCGGCGGTGCGTACCGCGACCGCCGGCGCACATCGTCATTGGCTCCTGAGACCCATAGGGTTCAATGTTAACCAATGCTGCTTTGCGCCGCGGTCTTCGACCGCCTACCGCCACGGTGTGCCACGCCAGCGCAGTGACCTCACATCCCACTGTCACACTTCACAGGTCAGGCAGCCGCCATTTCAAGGGCCCATATGGCATGATTTCTACTGCGTCACACAGGCCTAGGCCTTGCATAGCCACTCATACAAGCCGTTCCATGCATAGCGATTTGTGTACTGTGCAAGCTGTGTGAATTAACCTGTGGGTTGCTTGACTCTGTGTTCCATGTTGTCCTTCCTAGGCACCGTCCGCTGGGACTCGCGAGGAGAAGGATGAATCCTCCCGTGTACCGACCGCTGGTGGACCTGTCGACAATGGAAGAACGACATATCATACTTACATACCGGCTTGACAGAGCAACTATACATGAACTATGTGCCCAGCTGGAGCCAGACCTGATGTCCCCCATCCGCCAACCCACGGGGATTCACCCTCTGGTGCAGGTTCTGTCAGTACTCCATTTTTTGGCAAGTGGGTCTTTTCAGACAACAGTGGCCATGTCATCTGGGATGTCTCAGCCTATGTTTTCTAAGGTTTTGTCCAGAGTGTTGTCTGCCCTGATGAAATACATGCGGAGCTACATTATTTTCCCTGAGGTGGGCGAATTGGCTACAGTGAAGGGTGATTTCTATGCCCTTGGACATATCCCCAACATCATTGGTGCCATTGATGGGACCCATGTGGCTTTGGTTCCCCCCAAAGACAGTGAGCAGGTGTACAGAAACAGAAAAAGTTATCATTCGATGAATGTCCAGGTGGTCTGTTTGGCTGACCAGTACATCTCCCATGTAAATGCCAAGTTCCCTGGGTCAGTGCATTACGCGTATGTCATGCGAAATAGCAGCATCCCTTATGTGATGGAACAGCTACAGAGACACCGTGTGTGGCTAATTGGTGACTCTGGTTACCCCAACCTGTCGTGGCTACTGACCCCAGTGAGGAATCCCCGGACCAGGGCAGAGGAACGGTACAATGAGGCCCATGGGCGATCTAGGAGGATCATAGAAAGGACATTCGGGGTCCTGAAGGCCAGGTTTAGGTGCCTGCATATGACAGGGGGATCCCTCATGTACTCACCAAAGAAGGTGTGCCAGATCATCGTGGCCTGCTGTATGCTTCACAATCTTGCATTGCGACACCAGGTGCCTTTTCTGCAGGAGGATGGTCCAGATGGTGGTGTTGTTGCAGCTGTGGAGCCTGTGGAGAGTGAAGAGGAGGAAAACGACGGGGACGACACGGACAACAGGGATACAGTCATACAACAATACTTTCAGTAGCACACAGGTAAGAAACAGCCACCCCAATTTACATTTACTTGAGGCCTCATGCGTCTCCACTGTCTGTGTTTCCCCCCAGTTCCTGTTAACTGATTTGTGACTTTCCCTTCCCTTTTCAGAGCTGTATGACCCACTGCCTGACTTCAGCTTTCTTTGCCCATGGACTAAAGCTTATTGAAATTGGTATGTTGTCATCACAAAGTAACTGGCCATTATTGCACCGTTATGTGTAATACATTTGTTAAGAATACAAGCAGACTCCTGTTTTTTTAAGTGGAATAAGTGATTTATTTTAAGTGCTACATATAGGTATATGATTGGGAAGCGGGGATGGGTTGGGGTGGAGTAATGTCCATGGCAGAGTCCAGTTCTCAGTCGCACAGGTGCATTGTCCATATGCCTGTGGAAGGATGGAACAAGGGCAGTTCAAGGTTGGACAGGGTGACAATGTGGGACAATGGGATGACATCAGGGGGTATCTTAGGCTGGCGGGGGTCTTGCAATCCTACTCTGTCTTCTTGTGAGATCTCAGGTTCCGCTTGCGGGGTGGTTCATCTTCTGCAGGAGGTGGGGTTCTGGTGGCCTGTCGCTGTGTGGGGGCCTCCTGTCCACTAGCGCCGGCGGAGGTGGTAGGCTGTTCCTGGCCTGGGCTAGTGACAGGGGCCCTTTGGGGTGCCACATGGTCCCGCAATGTGGTGACTGTAATAAAGTGATTCCACACCAGATGAAGACAGGAGGTAGGAGGTATTTATTACAGCCTCAACCAACAGCCAGTATATCAACTGTCATGCAGAGAACCCTGCATGACAGAACCTCAGAACAAGCTGGTTCCATGCCCAGTGTTCTATCATGGAGCCATGTTATATCATTACACTTCTTCCTCTTTACATTAGAACAGAAGTAACATGAGAACAAAAACACATTTGAACAGAAAGAAAAAGAGGGTAGAAAGAACTACACAAAATCACGCAAATGTAAAGGAAACCTGCGTGTTCTGCCACTCCTACGAGTATTATCAGACCTTAAATCAATGTCAGAGGGAAAACGATAAGAAGTATCATCTCTCCTGTCGGCCACACCACACCCCCCAAAATGTGCTACACGACTATGATTCCAGATGCAACCATCATCCGTCTTGACAGCATTTTTAAACAGCTTAATGATAGTTTTTGGAGAGGTATATTTTGACCAATTTTGACACCCAACAGGAGCTTTGACCTTTACTTTATCTCCAACCTCAAAATTTTTAACTTTCGCATTATTCCTTTTATCAACATAAATCTTCCTTTTGCTTTGCAGAGACACTTCTTTGTCTCTCCATTCCCCAATACCATTGTTTTTCAAACCCTTCCCAGCAACCATCCAGCCAGGACACAAACAAGTATTTGGAGACCTTCCCCTGAGCAGTTCAAAAGGAGGCTTCCCCGTTGATGCATGAGGAGTGTACCTGTAAGCTGTTATACGACCCTGCAGTTCTTTTCTCCAATCTAAACAGTTTACCTTTGCTAATTGTATAATCTCCTTTAAAGTCCTGTTAAATCTCTCCAAAGCACCATTCGCCTCTGGATGATATAACGCAATTTTTTTATGTACAATTCCACATTTTACAAAATACTCCTCCATCTGAGCAGAACAGAACTGCGGACCATTGTCAGAAAGAATAGAGTTAGGAAAACTCTCGCGTTTGAACACAGATTCTAAAAAACTGATCACAGATTGAGAAGTGATCTCTCTCACCAAACTCACCTCCACCCATCGTGAATACAAATCCAGCAACACCAACAGGTAAGGAGTCTGATGTTCTCCATGCAATGGCCCCACAATATCGATAGCTAATTCATCCCATGGACTTTTTGGTAAACTTCTACAAACAATAGGTGAACATCTTGGTTTGAGCACCTTATCACTAGCTTGACAAGGTGTACACTCCCTAACAGTACGTTCCACCATCAAATCTAATCCAGGCCACCAGAAATCCTGACGGATGCGCTCTTTGGTTTTAGAAATGCCCATATGCCCTTCATGAGCCATGTTCACGATGACTTCTCTCAAACTCAATGGGGGAATCATTCTTGTGCCCCTCATTAGAACACCATCAACAACGGCTAACTCATTCGCAACTAATGACCAAGGTTTAACCAGACTTCGAGACTTATGCTGTTCCAAAAGAGACATCACAGAACACAATTCACTATCCTTTTGCAACTCATCCCTCCATTCATCTTCCTTTACCGCCCCCAGCGTAACATCACAAACTCTTATGCCACACTCAGCATCACATTGATCATTTTCATCCTGAGATTTATCATTCTCTACCACCTCCACCAATCTCGACAGACAGTCTGCCGTTACATTTCTCTTTCCCGGAATGTATTCAAACATGAAGTTATACTCCTGTAAGGAAATGACCCATCTCCTGATCCTCGAGGAAATTGAGTCCAAACCCTTCTTCTCAAAAATTTCTTTCAGGGGTTTATGATCAGACCTGGCTACGAAAGAAGATCCCCACACAAATTTTTCGGAACTTGTTTATGGCCCAGAAAATTGCCAACGCTTCCTTCTCTATAACAGAATAACCTATCTCTGCCCCTTTCAAGCATCTTGAAGCACAAGCTATTAGCACCTCTTGGCCCTTCCTGATCTGAAAAAGAAGAGCACCCAGCCCCTTAATACTCACATCAGTAACAATGAAAGTGGGATTCCCAGGTACAAAAGCTTGTAAGTTTGGTGCATTCCTGAGATCATTTTTTACTTGTTTAAATTCTGTACCACACTCTTCCGTCCAAACAAACTCTGCATTCTTACACATCAACTTCCTTAGATTTACTGTCTTATCTGCAAAATTTCGTATAAATTTGTTATAAAATTCTGCCATACCTAAGAACGAAGCAACCTCATCTTTTGTACACGGTTCTTTTAACATTTCGATAGTGTCCACCAAATCCTTTTTAGGACTCACCCCCTTCCGTGAAATATGATGACCCAAATAGTCCAGTTCAGTGACTCCAAATTTACATTTGCTTCGCCTAAGAGATAACCCAGCATCAAGCATCCTTTTAAGCACAGCATGCACCCTCTCATCATGTTCTCTCACGTCTCTCCCACATATTAATACATCATCCTGGTAGCACTTTATGCCTGAAATGCCTTTAAAAAGATCTTCCATAATCCTCTGGAATACTGAGGCCGCAGAAACCAGCCCAAATGGCATACGCAAAAACTTGAAGGCCCCCATTGGCGTAATAAAAGCCGTTAATTCTTGACACTCTTTACTCAACTGAACCTGATGGTATGCTGATGCCATATCTAGAGTGGTAAAATAACAAGCACCATCCAACGATGATACTAATTCCTCAATATTGGGAAGTGGGAACTTGTCAACCACCACTTCTTTATTTAAGGCACGAAGATCCACACATAGACGGATTTCATTATTTGGTTTACGTGCCACAACAATGGGAGCTAACCACTCCGTTGCCTCTACAGGCTGTATAACACCAGTGGACAACAATTTATCTATCTCTTTTTGTACAGCATCTTGGACACAAATGGGAATGCGTCTAACTTTTGCCACAACTGGTACTGCGCCCTGTTTCAACTTAATATGGTGATTATACCCCTTTAAACACCCCAAGGTGTCACTGAACAATTCACCAAAAGCTCTCACAAACTTGTTTTCGTCACCCTCAATAGATTGTACCTGAACAGATGGATGTGCTTTAGGATTGAGAATGACACCCAAACGTGCTTGATGACTCCAGCTCAACAAAATATCACCCCTCTCAGCAACATAAATCCTAGCATCAGTGAACCTACCATTGTACTCAATGCAGTCATCAAAATAACCTAATAACTTAATTGGCAACCCACCATAACCCGTAGGTTTAATATTAGGTTTGAACAGTTTCTTCCTTCCTTGAAAATTCTTCATAAAAAAATCCTTTGAGAGAAACGTGATGTGAGAGCACGAATCAAATTTCATTTTGACTCTAACATCCCCCACCAAAACACACTCAGAGGGATGTTCCACCTCACTCTCACTAACTTGAAAACTGACTTCCTTTATTTCTGATCTAGAATCTCTCCTATTCCTCATCCTACAATTTTTTCCAAAATGTCCTCTTTTTCCACAAACATTACAAGTAATCCTATTAGCAGGACACTCACTTGCATTAGCCATGTGTCCAAATCTTCCACATCTGTAGCAATTTCCTTGAAAAGGTGTTGCAAACCTCCTATTCCCCTGTGTTTTTCCTGCACTATTTTCTATTACAAGACCTTTCTCACGGACACCCTCATACTTTTTTTTCTCCTCATCTTTTTGTATGACTTGACACTCCACTTCTTGTGCTTTTACACTAACCTTGTCTTCTTTATGTGCTTTACTTAGTTCTCCAACACACTTTAACATATGCTCTACCCTTTTTGCAATACTAACAACCTCATCCAACGGTGGCTCGTCCTTTAGCCAGAGTTCTTCCCTCACTTTATCACTGCAACACCTCAGCACAAACTGATCTCTAATCCTTTCTTCTTCCAACGCCCCAAATTTACAACTTGAAGCCAACTTCCGTAAAGCCGTAATATATTCTTCAACACTCTCCTCTTTCCCTTGCTCCCGCAAACCAAAATGGTACCTTTCCATAATGGTACTAATCTTTGGCAAGTAATGTAAATCTAGTTGTCTTGCACATATTTCATATTCATTCAACCCCCTCTGATCAGCTTGCGACAATGGAGGTAGATTTTCCAACACCTCCTGTCCTTCACCCCCTAAACAATGTAACAAAAGTGCCTGCTTCCTTTCACCACTCAAATTCGTACCACACACCCTGGCATAATTCTCAAAAATCTTTTTCCATTTCTTCCACTTAATAACCGGTTCTCCTGGATCTGACAAGAAAAACGGCGGCGCCGTAACATTCTGCATACTCACAAGAGGTGTAAAACACTTCTTCCCCACAATATATTCCAAACCCTACTAGTTGCTAAAAGTACTTAAAGTCCAAAAGGTGTGCCAGTCACCGTATGTGCCAGCACGATGCCGCTATATCAAACACGGGTCTTCAGGTGTGTTTGTCACAGCAGAGACGATCTTTTCAGTTTAATTCATTTTACAACGCCCAATACTTGTATTCCACAAGTGCAATAAAGTTTCCAAAGAAATGTATATTCCCGTGACCACAAACCAATATAGTGATCCTTATCCAGTCTCCGTCTAAGTTTCAACTACCAATAGACCGTCGATGTTCTTCTTCAATGTCCTCCAACAATTGCGCTGTAAAAAAAAAAAAAAAATATTAAAAAAAAAATAATAATAATTCCTTCTTCCTCATCTAAGATGGCCACCACGAAACATTTGGTCCGTTTTCTTCAGGCAGTTGGGCTTGCTTTCTCTTTGAGCAATCTCGGATCGTTTTCCTCACTCAAAATGGCCGCAACCAAACATCCAGTCTATTTTCTTTAGTCAATCTGGCTTGTTTTTCTCCTTTCACCACACTCAAGATGGCCGCCAACAATTCCCACTGCTTTCAGTCCTTTTTCAATTGCTCACTGACCTTCTGACATCGTGAAGCATACAGAGACCACTTTGATCCTCAGTAAATGCTCAAACAGCTTTCCACAAAGCCCCTACAACCGCAATTTCACACTTTTCTCCGCTAGAACATGCTGCAAGACGCTCAATCCTCTCCCAGCACGTCTCTGTAAGTTATCTCCGTTTTTCTCTTAAATAATCCAAGCTCTTCCCTCTTTGTTGTTGTTGAGGCTGTCCCTTCCTCTGGGTTCCTTTCTCCGCCCAAGCGTCGCCAGTGTAATAAAGTGATTCCACACCAGATGAAGACAGGAGGTAGGAGGTATTTATTACAGCCTCAACCAACAGCCAGCATATCAACTGTCATGCAGAGAACCCTGCATGACAGAACCTCAGAACAAGCTGGTTCCATGCCCAGTGTTCTGGCATGGAGCCATGTTACATCATTACAGTGACGATCTGGGTAAGGGCCAGGACGATGGTCCCCATTGCGGAACCGATGTTCCTCAGTTCCTCCCTGAACCCCATGTACCGTTCCTCCTGCAGTTCCTGGATCTCCTGGGACCGGGCCAGTACTGTCGCCATCGTCTCCTGGGAGCGGTGGTATGCTCCCATGATGGTGGAGAGGGCCTCTTGGAGAGTCGGTTCCCTGGGCCTGTCCCCCCCCTGTCGCAGAGCAGCCCTCCCAGTTCCCCTGTGTTCCTGGGCCTCTGTCCCCTGGACGGTGTGCCCACTACCACTGCCCCCAGGTCCCTGTTGTTGTTGGGGTGGTGGGTCAACCTGGGTGCCCTGTAGTGGTGGACACACCGCTGATTTACGTGTCCTGGAGACAGAGGCATGGGCCCGCTGGGTGGGAGCTGTGCTTGTGTTCCCAGAGGGGGTTGGGTCTGGTGTAGCCTGTGGCTGTCTGTGGGGAACCGACTGTCCAGAGGTCCCCGATGGGCCGGGCTGGTCGTCTGGCTCCAGGGAGACAGAGCTGCTGTCATCGCTGGGGGCCTCTTCTGGGGGTGGGATGGACATCTCTGGACCCTCCGTGGCGGTGTGGTGGCGTTCGGGTCCTGCAGGGGTATAAAGGTATGGTTATTGCTTCTGTGTGTGGCATTTCGTGTGAAGGGTGGGTGTCCGTGTACCCATGTGCAGGCATTTCCTTGTGGGGGCTTTTGTGAGGGTGGCTTGTGGGGGTGATGTGTGTGTGCAGTGGGCATGCTTTGGTGATGGGTGTCCATGCTTTGTGGTCGCATGCAGGGCTTGGTGTTGGGATGGGTGGGTTGTGATGGTGAGCCTTTTGCTAGGGGTTGGTGTGATGGGGGAGGGGGTGAGGGTGGGGGTACGATTTGGCATGCAGGTGGGGTGGGGGTGGGAAGCAGTAGTGAAGATTTGCCTTACCAGAGTCCATTCCTCCGCCTACTCCTGCGAGGCCCTCAGGATGCAGGATGTGCAAGACTTCCTCCTCCCACGCGGTAAATTCTGGGGGAGTAGGTGGGGGTCCGCCGCCAGTCTTCTGCACCGCAATGTTGTGCCTTGATACCATGGAACGCACCTTCCCCCGTAGGTCGTTCCATCTCTTCCTGATGTCCTCCCGATTGCGTGGATGCTGTCCCACCGCGTTAACCCTGTCCACTATCCTTTGCCATAGCTCCATCTTCCTGGCAATTGTGGTGTGCTGCACCTGTGCCCCCCGAAGAGCTGGGGCTCTACATGGACTATTTCCTCCACCATGACCCTGAGTTCGGCGTCACTGAACCTGGGGTGTCTTTGGGGTGCCATGGGGTGGTGTGGTTGAGGTGTGGGGTGGCGTTTGTGGTGATGAGTGTGGTGCGTGTGGTGTTTGGTGCGTGGATTCTGTGTGGGTGATGGTGTTGTGTGCCTCTGTGTTGTGGGATTCTCTATTCTGTGCTCTGTCTCTCACCTTCATCAATGATTTCGGGTCGTAGGGGCTTGTGGGTGATGTGGGTGTGTGCTTTATATTGTGTTGGGTGTGTGGGAGTGGTGTTAGTATGTGTATCAGGTGTGCGTATTTCGAACTGACCAATGTTGCTGAGTTTTCTATGTGTGTGTGTATTTTGACCGCGCGGTGTTTACCGCCAATGGAATACCGCGTTTGAAAGACCGCCGCGTGGATTTGTGGGTCGGAATGGTATGGGCGTTTTTCTGTTGGCGTGGCGGTGGAGGTTTGGTCAGCGCCATTTTTTCGCTGACCTTTGGTGTGGCGGATTTTTGTGGATGGCGGGTTTTTGGCGGTTTGCCAGTTGCGGGTCAGAATGACCGTGGCGGTTTACCGCGGCCGCGGCGGTGTTATGGCGGCCTTCTGGCCGGCGGTAAGCGACTTTTACCGCCGAGGTCAGAATGACCCCCTATGTTTCTCGTCATGGGTATCAGAGAGATGAATTTGGTGGTGATTCTAGTTTGCAGTGAGTTAATGACTTGATGTCTCTGTTTGGTGATAAATTTATAAAAGAAGTTTGGCAGTGTGGTTAGACATTTGCCTCTATGAACAAGGTACAGTCATCCATGGCTTGTATTTTTGGATGAGTCTCTCCCAGCACCAGTGGATGTAAATGTGTTTCACAGACAGAGGATGTGTTTCTGTAGATCCATCCTCCGCCAGCATTTTTGAAAATTAAGCCAACATTCTTCTCACAACAATGAAGAGGAGGATGCTTTGTTGTCAGCAGAGGGCAAGCAAGGGGAGTGGGTACTCACAGTAAGTGTAGTGTCCTTTCCCCATGTGACAGTGTACAGGGAGTTTGACCCTTTTTGTTCAACAGCAGTGGGAGAGTTTCAACTAGAATTCTTTGTAAACCCAGTACAGATCAGGTGGTCTTTTGCAATATATGTTTTTATAAGAAGGTTGGGATCTGGTCACCACAAAGAAAATGGGGAATGAACAACTGCTATTTATAGGTGGGGGTGGCCTATGTTTGAATAACTACTTCCCTGCCCAGGGGAGAAGTAGTATGTGAGTTGTAGTGTTCTTTTAAGTGTTGAACAAAATAAAGAAAGAAGAGACTGCATAATATTTGCCTCCTTTGTTTTAGTAAAATCAGGACTCTTTCAATAATATTCTCTTTATGCTTCTGTTCTGGCACCAGCACTGCAATGTAGTGTTTTGTGAAGATGCGTGCTGTCCTCTACATCGCTGTATTGCAAATCTGGTATAGAGGTTTATGGTCATGCAGGGCCACAGTAACCATTCAGGTAACTCAGTTTTAGTCATTCCACCATCCATCTTGTAATTCCTTAGAAAGTGTTGTTTCAGTTAAAGAACCAATAGCAAAACAGCTGTGTAGAAGAACACATCTTTTTGGTTCTTTCTACATGGTAATGCAATTTCCTCCTCTGTTTCAACATATCCAACACCCTCTATTAGTATAGAAGGATGTAAGAATACTGGCAATGACATTTTCAGATTAATGTGACAGTCAGAGGAAATCTTTGCAAAAAGATTTACATTTGTTCTAGGTACAACTTTGTCTTTAAACACATTGTGAATGATTTCTCTGAGTAAGAGACCTGCATTTCATTCCCATATATTGCCAAAGTGCCTGGCATCAACAAAGGTGTCTACAAGCAGTAGCTTTTGGCATCAGGACAGTGGGGTGGGGTGGAGATGGCATGGGGGTGGGCTGCACAACACGAAAACAAAGAAAACACCAAAAAGATGAACACAAACAAAAAATATAAAAACGTACCTGCTGCCTGCTACCTGCCACCGCCCACCGCATCAATGCTCCTCTGTTCCTCTCCACTGCAGCACAGGCTCCCAAACTCCCCTGAGGTCAATACAGTTGCTGCTCTCATGCTACCGGCAGCATGAGAGTAGCATCGACATTAGCCTGAGCGCCCTAGCTTTGCGCTCCCACAGAGACTGGTTGCCTGTGCCTGCTGTCTCCAACCTGGCAACGCAGCTTGGGTTGGAGACAGCTCAGTGCGCATGTCCGTTTGGCTATCCTGAGATGGCCGGCCAAACCTACATGTGCACTGATAGCAGTGCACACCACTCCCCCTATGTGCCTATCACTGCTGTGGCCCTGCCCCAAGACTCAGCCCGACCCATAGAACTTTAAAAATAAAATGATAATAAACCTGTTTTATTTTTCTAATTGTGAGGCTGCTGGCAGGGGGGGGTGACACTCCGCTGCCATAGCAGAGGAGCTGCCGCTGTCTATGAGAATACATGTTTATTATGATGTTTGTGACCTATCCTCCCCTTCTGTCACACATTTTTATCTTTGCCACTTGATCTCACACCCCTTTTCTCTCCTTTTCTCCTGACACTGACCTCAAAGTACGTGACAACTATAGGCATACACCCCCTGCCTTTGTTCTCTAACATGTTGGAAAAGCATTCTGCTAACAAGCTATAACAATACACCATTAACAAGTATCACATGGGTGATTTCCAATCTGGTTTCCACTCCAGCCATAACTAAATTGTAAAAGATGCCTGGCATATCTCTGATGAAGGAAACTCCTGCATCTGTTCTCTGGCGGCCTATCAGTGACCTCTGATACTGTTGATCATGAAACCCTCCCAAAAATCCTGTGCGATTGAATGGGTATTAAAGTTAAGATGTTTGACTATTCAGGTCTTACCTTTCTGGCAGATAAAATGTGTCAAAATAATAAATTATTTCTGCAATCTGATCAAAGACCCATACAGAGCACTCAAGGACACAGTCCCCACTCACTAGTGTTAAACCACTAAGTAATGTTTTAATATGCAGTTGGGTTTCATATGAATTGTGTAGAATGCGAATACCATCTTTAGTTAAAGTGAAATGCTCCAACAGTTTAAAAAATGTAACTTTCAGAACTGGACAACTAATCTGACACTGACTCTGAATCCACAGAAGACAGACTTTAAGCTATGTGCGAAGGCCTTTGATTATGTACTACACACAAAACTTTTTCAACTTTTTTTTTTACATAGATTGCCCTTGTAGACCATATTTTCATTTGAGGCAGGTTGTTCATGTAGTCTGCCAAGATGCCAGAGTCCCCATAATCTAGGTGCCCAACAACCAAACTGCTAAATTCAGTGAGTTCGGATAGCAATGAAAAACCATCTGTCTGATAGATAGTAGATAAGGATAAATCTGCTACTTGAGGCACAGCCGAGAGGAGAATTTAAGTTGATCTTATACAATAATTGTCTGGCCCACATAAAGGCACTGAGTCTCATCAAGCTGCTGAGGTTCAGATCTGCTGACTACTCTCTAAATCAGCTGACTGCAGAAAGGCTCAGGCAAATGGATTTAAAAAAACATTTCTTCAGTGGTTCTTCATGGTACATGGAGGTGAAGAGAAAGATGTTTTGCTAAAACCAATCAATCATTCAATCAGGATTTATAAAGCACGGCTAATTACCCAATAGGTTATCCAGGCATTTGCAGGTCCCAGAGCCCTCGAGAGCCATTCAGAGTTCTAGAACTGAGGTGATGGTCTAGGGGTCCATGGGCAGGTTCTTGCTGTGATGTGAGAGAAAGAGCTTCTTCTACATCTGCTTCAGTAGATGCGGGGAGTATGGGCAAGTGAAAGGGAGGGAGAGCATAGTCTTCTTGACGGTTGGTGAAAGTTCAGGCAGTGGTTAATGTATGCGAGTCCTTGGTTGTGTAGACCCTTGTGTGCATTGGTCAGCAGCTTGAATTGGCATCACTTCTGTACGGGGAGCCAGTGGAGTTGCCTGAGGTGGGGTGTGATGTGGGTTTGTTGGGGAAGGCCTAGAGTTAGTCTGGTTGCTGCATTCTGTATGGTCTGAAGTCTCTGTAGGAGGTGTGCAGCGATTCCTATGTAGAGGGTGTTGCCGTAGTCCAGTCGGCTGGTGATGAGGGCCTGTGTTATAGTCTGTCTGTGTGTAAGTGTAGCCGCTTGAAGATCTTATGTAGCATGCACAAAGTGAGGAAATAGGCAGAGGAGAGGCGCTGATCTGTGATTTAATGGTGAACTTGTTGTCATTGATGATTCTGAGCTTTCTGGCGTGGTCGGAGGGAGTGGGTGTGGGTCCTAGGTCTGATGGTCACCATGTGTTGCTGCTGTTGCCAAAGATCAGCACTTCCTTCTTGTCTGTGTTCAGGTACAGGCAGTTGTTCTTCATCCAGTAAGCAATGCTTGTCATTCATCTGTGGAAGTTGGTTCTGGTGGTGGAGGGGTCGTCGGTGAGTGAGAGGATGAGTTGGGTGCCGTCTGAGTAGGAAATTATGTTGAGACCATGGGATCTGATGATGTTGGCCAGTGATGTCATGTATGCTTTGAAGAGCATGGGGCTAAGCGATGAGCCCTGGGGGATGCTGCAGGTGATTTCCTTGGGTTCAGAGGTGAAAGGTGGGAGGTGGATCCTCTGGGTTTTTCCAGTGAGGAAGGAGGTGATCCATCTGAGCGTGTTCCCTTGGCTGCCGATGAAGTGGAGTATTTCGATCAGCATGTAGTGGGATATGGTGTCGATGGCTGCCGAGAGGTCTTGCAGGGGATCAAAGCTGGTGTTTCTCCTCGGCCGAGGAGGGTTCGGATGTCATCGGTGGCTGCGATCGGAGCAGCTTCAGTGCTGTGATTGCTGGAGTAGCCTGATTGGGTGGCATCAAGTAGCAGGTTCTGCTCCAGGTATGTCATGAGTTGCTTGTTGATGTTCTTTTCCAGTACCTTTCCGGGAATGGGAGCTGGGAGATTGTCCAGGAGTATTTGGGTTTGCTAGAGTGGTGGAGGTTGTTTTTTTTCATGGTCTGACTTCAGTGTGTTTCCAGGGATCAGTAAATGTTTTGATGGTGATAGAGGTGTTGAGCAGGGTGGTGAGTTCTTGGCCGAACCTTTGGTTTCCAAGGTTGAAGAGATGGTACAGGCATGGGTCGGTGAGAGCTCACGAGTGGATGGATTTGATGGTGGAGGTGATGACCTGGGTGGAGAGGATGTTCCTGGTGATCAGTGTGTGGTTCGTGTCGGTTACAGTGGTGGCATATCTGTGGAGGAAGTCGTAGGTAGTGGTTGGGGATTGAAGTTTCTGTATGTGGTTGTGATCTTGTAGTGGAAGAAGTGGGCAAGGTTGTTGCATGCTTTGAAGGGCACAGATGGTGCCCTCCTTGCATAATCCAGTCTTCACGAGTTCAAGGACCCCAGTCCCTGCTGTGGCACGAAAGTGGACAAAGGAAAGGGGAGTGACCACTCCCCTGTCCATCACCACCCCTGGGGTGATACTCAGAGCTATTCCAGAGTGTCCCTGAGTTTTGCCATCTTGGATACCAAGTTGGCCGGGCACTCTGGGAGCATCTGAGAAGCCAGTGCCAGCAGTTGACGTCAGAACCCTCCCCTGATAGGTACTTACTTATGTAGCTGACCAATTCCCCTTTCAGGGCTATTTAGGGTCTCTCTCCTGGGTGGTACTTCAGATGCGGATTGTAAGACTCCAGCAGGAATCATCTTCATCCTTTACTTCACCTTCTTACCAAAGAAACTGCATTTGGACCCTCCAGGAACTCTAGAAATTGCAACAAAGAAGCAAAGACGACATCTGCAACATTGTATCTTCAGCTCCTGCCAGCAACTGCAACTGTTTCCAGGTTGTGCATCCTCAGAGGACTGCCTGTCTTCAGCCTGCACCAGAAGAACAAAGGAATCTCCCTTGAAGTCAAGGATTCACTTCCCTGCTTCAGCAGGCACCCCACTGCAGCAACCACCGGCGGCTTGGGTCCCCTCTACTGATGAAGTGCATGGATCTAGCATCACAGGTGGTGGACTGAAGTGATCGGACAGTTCTGACATCCAGCTGTCCATCTTTGGTGGAGGTAAAGGCTTGCCTTCCCACGCAAGACAGCACCGCGTGATTTGGAGTTGCCAAGGCTTGTGTGCGACCTTCCATGAAGTTCTTTGTGCATAGCACAGCTCCGGCCCCCAGCACTCCTTCCTGCGACGCTCAGCTTCCTGAATGGTTCTCCAGCAGCGTGGGATCTGGATGGGCCTCCATTTGCACCTTCTTTGTTCCCATGCTGTGGGTCCTTCTTGTGTGTTGCCTGGTCTTCTGTGGGCTCTCTGGACTGCTGGGAGTTCTTCATGCACAGCACAGCTCCGGCCCCCAGCACTCCTTTCTGCGACGCACAGCTTCCTGAGTAGTTCTCCAGCGGCGTGGGATCTGGATGGGCCTCCATTTGCACCTTCTTTGTTCCCATGCTGTGGGTCCTCTGTGTGTGTTGCCTGGTCTTCTGTATGCTCTCCGGGCTGCTGGGAGCCCCCTGTGACTCACCCTCCTCTGTAGAGTTTACCTGGTCCTTTCTGGTCCCAGGTAGCGCCATTTACTGCTAACAGTGAGCTTTGCATTTACTAAGGCTTTTTGGCGGAATTCAGCAACACAAACCAAACTGCAGTCATCCATCCGGTGTGGAACATCATCTGCACCAACCAGGAACTCCCATCCATTTTCTTGGGTGGAGTACTGACTGTTGTTCTCTACTGGTGGTTCTTCTTTTGCACATTCATCCGGGTTAGCAGGGGCTCCTGTTCTTCCTGGACTCATCTGTGCTTCTTGGACTTGGTCCCCTTATTCCATAGGTCTTCAGGTCCAGGAATCCACTGTTGGTGTCTTGCAGTCTCTTCTGGTTCTTGCACTTTTTGTTTCTAGGAAAGTTCCTGTGAATTACTCCTACTTTCCTGGGCTCTGGGGTGGGTTTAACGCCTTACCTTTGGTGTTTTCTAATACTCCCAGTGCCCCTCTACACACTACACTTGCCTAGGTGGGAAACCGACATTCGCATTCCACTTTTTTAGTATATGGTTTGTGTTCCCCCTAGGCCCATTGCTAATTTCGCTATTTGCACGGTTTTCTAACTGTTTACTTACCTGTCTTTGGATACTAGTTTATATATTGTGTATTTTACTTACCTCTTAAGGGAGTATAGTCTCTATGGTATTTTTGGCAAGTGTGTCACCAAAATAAAGTACCTTTATTTTTGTACCACTGAGTATTTTCTTTCATTTGTGTAAGTACTGTCTGACTGTAGTGATATTACATGAGCTTTGCATGTCTCATCCATACTACCACTAGAGAGCCTGGCTTCTAGACACTGACTACATATACTAATAAGGGATAACTGGACCAGGTGTAAGGTGTAAGTGCCTGTGGTACCCACTACAAACCAAGCCAGCCTCCTACATTAGGTCACACTTGAGACAGTCATCCTCGTCAAAGTTCTAGACATCTGCTAGGGTGATTTTTATTCACAGAAAAGGCTGTACTACTGGGGACCTCTCATACATGACCACTCACATCCACAATAGATATGCCTTTCAATTGAGATTAGGAGATCTTGTTCAGTCATTTTGAGGATTTAAGGCAAAATGTGAATGTGCATGAAAAAGTACGTGTATATTTTCAAATTGTTCACAAACTCACTGATCATAGACAATAAGAACACAGTGCACCATGAACAACACTCTGTGCATGCACAATGGGCATTCACAAGTGTTTTTCTTGCAATGTTCATAAACGGGGAATAACATGGAAACAAAAGCAGCACCGCAGGAGAGCCAGTGCTGCAGTAGTTATAAGGGTGGGCAGAGCTACAGAATGACAGCCTTTTGACCCTGGCCAAGTGACTAGCTAATTATAGATGTACCTCAACTTGCCAAGGGTTGGTGAGTAAACATATTCTTTTGAAGAAAATCGAGCTTTTCTACATGGCCACCCATATTTTTTGTTTTTTGCTGGATACTATTTGTGATTTTCTTTTAACTTTGTACACTTTACCCCTCCTCAAAGGGAGTGGATTGCCCATGCTCCCCCTTTAAACATGGCATCATTAGTTTACCCCCGACTGACATGTTTAACTTGCCTATATATTCCTAGTATAGGGTGTAGGAAATACACTCAGGGCCTGGAGGCTAAAGGCCACCAGTGGATAAAACCAGAGGGTAACCTTATAAGTATCAGATAATTTGGAGGAGTTATTCTGACTACTATGGAGTATGCAGTTTATAAAAATGGTGCTATGGGGAAAATACTATTGCCAAATGGTCCTTAATATTAAACTACAAGATATCTGATGTTATTTCTATTTGTTAATACTAATACAAATTAGTTCTTTAAAAAAATGCCATCCAGGGACCTCAGCACCCATTGTACCATCCAACAAGTGGGTCTTGAAAATATGGTTTCAGTCATACCCTAGCGCCTTGAGACCCTCACGGGTGAGTAGCGCGCTTTATAAATGTTTTTTGATTTGATTTGATCCTGTGTAGCCTGACCCTGTGTAGCCTGACTAGAACAGCCTGCTGTCAAACCTGTCAAAATAACCCTTTTTGACAGGTGGGAAACCCTGCTTTTAAATATTAATAAGCATCTCTTAAGTACACCATGTCAGCCACATGGTAAGGTGCCTGATATCTACAAATGGAACATGTGTGAAATTAAAGTTGGCATGTTCACTCATTGAGTAGCTCCCAAAAGCTATTTTCACTGGCAGGGCTGTGTCTGGCTCATTCCTAAAAATTTAGAAAAGTACAGATTATATACTTTAATCTGTCACCTTTGACAGGAAACTGCTGAAAAAGTAATTCAAAGACTATAGTTCATATTTAATAAAAGTCCAGTTCATTGGTGAAGTTAGAATTGTTTTAATTAAATATTTAGGAAAGGTAACTTTTAGAAAGTTACCTTTACACTGCCTGAAACTCATGGAAGCTAATTTGCATTAGCCTACTAGCAGCTGTCCTGCCAGAGCTCGATAATAATGAGTAGTGAAAACTGATCCCATAGCAGAAAAAAGGGCTGAGGTCTGGTGATAAGATATACTGGGTGTGAGGCATTTGGTTTCTTTAAGCTTAGGAAGGACAGTGGGGTGGGCCCAGGAACTTCATTAACTTGAAAGAGACAGAGGTTTAGAATACGTAGAGACCTGAAGAAGGGAAAGCCTTTGTCCTCAAGGCCTACACTAGTTGGGGTAACATTAAACCCTGTGTGAAGGAAGCCATCCCTATAAATGGTTTGGAGTGGACACGGGGTGGGAGGATCTGCTCATTTCTCTTATTTTACTGGTACCACCTCAGGGAGGACAGACTGGCTCTGTACAAGAAAGGAAGGGTTCACTCCATTTTGGATTTTAGGAGTGAAGTGCACCATGCAATTATTTGCAAAAGGATGTGCTGCAAACTAGGGAAGGTTATGCCTTAACATCTTTCCCCCATAGGTTAGGGAGTGTCCAGGAGTCACCCCACCCACTAGCTGATGGCAACTGTAAATGAAGCATCCCAAGCAGCCCTGCTCAGAATACTTTTTGGACTTTCAGAAGATAAAAAGAGTACTAGATCTGGTGACTGTGACCTGAGAGGAGCCCCGAAGGACTGGACCTGCTCCCTCTTGTACCCAGGCAAAGAAGTGGATAGCAATGGCCAGTTGGCTGACCTCCTCTCTGGCTACAGGGACACAACAAGCTGCAAGAGGCCTTTTTGTCTGGTGACAAGTACAACTGTCTCAGGACTGGACCTTGCTGGTGGCCTCTACTGGAGTGAGTTGTGGCCCATAAGTATTGTCCCAGAGGTCCTTGAAGTCTTAGAAGTGACACAGAAGAACAGCTCCAAAAACCCTAAAAAGTTGAGAAATAGGACATTTTTGGACTTACAGCTCCAAAGCAGTCAGCAGGCAATGGTGTCTAATTTTGAAAATGAAACTTCGTTGGACGCAGCTTCAGGCTTGCCCTGCTGGAGGATTTTGAGCTTCATAAGAAAAGACTAAGATCCTGATTTACACTTTAGCAGATGGAGTAATCTCCATTGGCATGGCGGAGGTCTTAATGTCCAATCTGCTGAGACCATTCTGCTTGCTAAATTTAGAAATGACTGGCAAGCTGGCAGACATTTCTAAATCATTAGCAGGAACTGCTGTTATGGTGGTTCCTGTCAACGCTGTTGAAAGTTTGGTACAGGGCTCTGTCACAGGATAGAGCCCTTTTTTCACAATCTTTTCTTTTTTATTTACAAACAAAATCCTGAAACAGGCAGCAGGATTTTCTTTTTTAAAGTAAAATATTTCCCTCAGCATGGAAATTCTCTCCCATGGCAAGGGGTTCATTTAGCAGTTTTCACCACCCCTTACCTCCAGGGTTTTCCTGGCAATGATGGGCAATGAAAATTGATCTCTAATTCTACCCATGTCAAATAGGTGGGTGGAAAGGAGGTCTGCCTCTGACAGCCTTTACTCCACAGGGCCATCAGAGGGGTTATATCACAGCAGAGGCAAAGTAGTCTCTGCTGTGAATAAATCTAATGTCCATCCGCACCTAAATTGGGTAACCATAGTGTTGGTGGTATGGATTCTCCATCGCAGTTGCGATGAAGTATCCACACACCAAGTTATAAATCTGTCTCTAAGTCAGAAGGGAAAATATTTGGTCTGGAAGAACCAGCGTGGTGTATCTGACCCACAGTCCACCACGGTTGAGCTGAAATCACACGTAGGTCCCTGTCTACGGCTTCCACAAACTATTAGTAGTGCTTTTTGCCACTATTTTAATCTAAAACGTTAAAACTTAAAACTTTTTTCTCTATTTTTCTAATTTGATTTGACTTTGTTACTGTTTTAGTACAGCATAAATACTTTACATATTGTCCTAAGTTAAGCCTGTCTGCTCTGTGCCATAGATACCAGGGGATTGAGCTCAGGTCAATTTTGTGACTTTGGAGTTCAGCCTGACAAGTTAGTGTTATTATTCCTTGAGGTGGGTAACAGCCCACTACAAATACTACTCCACTTTTTTACAACTCCCCTCAGACTTGCTTTATGGTTAGGGAGGAAAGATTCTATCTGCCATCCACAGAATTTGCAAAGTGATTGTTGAGGGTGCTTGTACTAATGCCGATTCACCATGCCTAATAGTGTAGAGGATGACACCCCGTCCCCCACTTTGTTTAAGGGTGAGAATAGGAGGGGTGAGCATAACACTTTGGGGGTCATTCTGACCCCGGCGGTCTGAGACCGCCGGGGCCAGGGTCGGCGGGAGCACCGCCGACACACCGGCGGTGCCCCGCAGGGCATTCTGACCGCGGCGGTTCGGCCGCAGTCAGATGCGGGAAACCGGCGGTCTCCCGCCGGTTTCCCGCCGCCCTGCAGAATCCGCCGCCATGGGGATTCTGACACCCCCTACCGCCATCCTGTTCCTGGCGGGTCTCCCGCCAGGAACAGGATGGCGGTAGGGGGTGCCGCGGGGCCCCTGGGGGCCCCTGCAGTGCCCATGCCCAAGGCATGGGCACTGCAGGGGCCCCCGTAAGAGGGCCCCACAAAGTATTTCAGTGTCTGCCATGCAGACACTGAAATACGCGACGGGTGCAAACTGCACCCGTTGCACATACCCACTCCGCCGGCTCCATTTGGAGCCGGCTTCCTCGTGGGGAGGGGTTTCCCGCTGGGCTGGCGGGCGGCCTCCTGGCGGTCGCCCGCCAGCCCAGCGGGAAAGCCTGAATGGCCTCCGCGGTCTTTCGACCGCGGAGCGGCCATTTGGCGGTTCCCGCAGTCGGAATCACCCCCTTTGTGTTCCCCATCACTCAGCTTGGACAATAGTAGCCGTGGTGGCTGTTACTAAAATCCTTTGTGTTACTCAAGGGTGAGGAGGAGAAATAAATTCCCATATCCTCGTCCAGGGTGAGAAATGCA
This sequence comes from Pleurodeles waltl, assembly GCF_031143425.1. Classification (NCBI taxonomy): domain Eukaryota; kingdom Metazoa; phylum Chordata; class Amphibia; order Caudata; family Salamandridae; genus Pleurodeles; species Pleurodeles waltl. Next base: position 607,630,299 of record NC_090443.1, on the reverse strand, counting down.
CAGCTTCCCCACTCGCATAAGGGCAAGGATTGAGTTTACAAACATGTCCACCTCATCATTGTCCGAAGACACGGGGGATTGTATCCCTCCCCTCTTGGTTTGTCCAAGGGTGAGAGGAGGGAAATGCACCCAAAATGCCCCAGGCTGTTCGTCTTGCCATATGATGAAGGGATGGGGGTGGGGTGCAGTTTCTAAAAGCACCTGATCCTCTGCCCTGTTTCTAACTGGGAACAGGACAGCGGAGTGGGAGCCACCTGACAAGTTCCTGCATGTCATGCATCACAGTGCAGGCCACAAAGAAGTGGGACACCTTCAGAAGTGGGCAACCTTCCCCTTTGCCTAATTGGTAACTAATTCTGCACCCAACTCCATCAGGTGGACCACCTCTTAGGGTTTGGCGCTAGTTCCGGACTTTGGTCACGTCTGGCAACCAACCTCTGCTGGCTGGTGGACAACTTTTGTTTCGCATGGATTTCAGCCATGCTCAGCAAGGGGTTAGGCTAAGGGCCTGTGAATCATTATGAGTGGGCAACCCCCAGGGGCTGGGCACATGGCCAAGCTTTTAGCCCAGTCCTACACCAAATCTCTGCCTGCAACCAACCACATCTAAGCAGAGCCTTTGACCTTGCACAGCAAGGATTGGGCGCAGGACATAGCCTTTGGCCTGCCTTTCATACAAACTTCCTTATTTTTAATATATTTTTGGTGGGGAAGGGAAAAAGGTTGCTATGCAAGCCCTTAAGGATGTTCACCTTTGCATACCTGGCTAAGTGACAACGGGAGAAAAACCTAACTTTTCCAATCACTTTTGTATATCTATGTGTTTTGAACTTGGGTCAAAGTGTTACATTATGACTCAAACTGTCCTCAAACCCAGGCAAGATGACTATTCTCAGAGTAAGGGTATGCAGACCCCACAATAAATTCATTTCTTCATTAAAAAAATACTAGGGGATCTCCTTGGTCCCCTATCCCTCTCAGTCTGAGACTCAGAGGATGCTCTACTACTCCCTTTTTTGTTTCTTGACATAGGACAGATCACCATATTCTGGAATGTCGGGTATAAGAGGACATTTTTTCTGGCAGCTAGCCAATCAGGACCTTTGGGTTCACAGACGCAGGATAGTGTCCATGGGCTTGAATAGTGTCTGTGGACTTGAACGGACAACAAAAGGAAAATGTTTTCTTCTATGATGTTTCTTTTATTATTTGGTTCCTTGAACTGCCTGCAAACCAAATTTGAGGATGTAACTGCCAAGATACACAAAAGTATTATCCTGTTCAAGCTCACCAACTCCTTTTTTTAAATGTAATGTCTCAAAAAATAATGAATTTACTTACACCAAATCGTGAAAAACCATGCTATATGAGAAAATGTCTCTGTTCAAGCTAAGATCATCCCTGAAAATTGATCTTGCCCTCCCCACCCCATTTAACTTTCTTTCCCTGCACACAAATTCACTAAAAACGACTCAATTGTCTTCCGATACCATTGTAAGCCAAGCAGAAGGGGCGTTACTAAGGCTAGAATCAATGGCCATGGGCAGGGCGAATTTGACAACGGTCTGGGAGAACTTTGCTTCTGACCTTATTAACAAAGCCAACGTAGGAAGCACAAGAACAGGAGCGCAATTGTGCCATCAAAAGTGGTTATATCTTTCACAGTCCATACGGAGAAGGAAAGCACAAGTAGCTAAACTACTAAGGCAAATGCAAAAATTCCCAGACAATGAACTTCAATTGGCTGGTCTGCGAGAGCAGAGGAAACTTTTAAAAAGCGAATTATGGTCTTTTTAAAAAAACTACAGCAGGAGACGCTCTGGGCCAAACTACACTATGCATCTAAATCATCTGATCACAAACAATTCTTGAAAATTATCAACACAATGGATAAGGGACCAATGGCAGCTAACAATGCAAACATTTCAGAGGAAGCATGGGTATGCCATCTAAAGTTGCATCTAAAAGAACTAGACACCTTAAATTATCCCACAAACCCAGGGGTCGTCGGAGAGCCAAGAACTCGAGGTTGTAGAAAGCGTAAAGATCTCAGCATCGGAATTAACAAGCCTTATTGGGAAGTCAAGAACTGATTGCGCTCCAGGGCCCAATGGTTTACCACAGGCACTGTTTAAAAAGGGAAACAGAAAGATGGGCCAAATTCCTGGCAACAATGTTTAACAGTGTGCTCACAACCGCAATTGTCCCAGCAACCTGAAGAGGTTCAATAATTCACCCCATCTATAGAGGAGGGTGTGCAGCTTCTCCATGTAATTACAGACTCATAGCTCTCCTAGATGTCGACCTCAAGTATTTTTCATCTTGTGTGTTAAACCACCTAGAATCTTGGGTTACAGACAATAACATTCTGCCATTTAACCAAAGTGGTTTTACCAAACATCAAGGAACACTCACGAACCTGATGGCACTGGGTCTCATTACAAATAGAGACAAAGCAGCCAGGACACCTACCTATCTGTGTTTTGTTGACTTTAAAGATGCCTTTGATTGTGTTCCCCGTGGAAAACTGTGGGTTAAATTACAGCGCTGGAGACTTCCAGCTGCTATTTTTAAAACCATTGAAATGATTTATTCGGACACATGGGTGAAGGTAAAACTAGGGAGCGGCTCACATCTATCCAGGGCAGTAAAAACAACAGCTGGTGTTAAACAAAGCTGCGTACTGGCACCAACACTCTTTAACCTGTATATAGCGGATTTGTCTGCAAAGTTAAATGTGGATCCATCCCACTCCCCCTCATTGGGCGTCCAGCAACTATCCAATATGTTATATGCAGATGACCTATTACTAATTAGCAACACCAGAATAGGCATGCAGAAACTGCTAAATAAATTAGAAGAGTTTGCAAGGATAAACGAGTTAGAAATCAACCACAAAAAATCTAAAATGATTACCATCAATTGCAGGCCTACCAGCCAGCATAAGTAAATCCTAAATGAAAAGCCCCTGGAGGAAGTAAACTCCTATAGATACCTAGGAGTTGTGGTCGACACCAGATGTAATTTCATGTCCAAGATGCAATAAAAAATAGGGCGCAGACTCTTGCCTATGCCTTTTTTTAACTCGCTAACTCAATCTGTGGTCATGCCTTGAACCCTTTAACAACCATAATGAGAGCTAAACTATTGCCAACCCTCTCGTATGGGGCTGAAATAATGAGGGGTATGGAGGCAGCTCTTTTGGAGAAGCTTTTGATAAAGACGTACAAGCGTGTCTTCCCGCTACCAAGTCATGCCTCCTCTGCCCAGGTCAGGCTAGAATTCATGTTGGTTAAACAGTCACTCGCCCGGCAGCTTTTATCAAATGCTGCTACAAACTAAGCCGAGCCCAACAAGGGTCTCTAGCCAACCTAGTCTGGCAGGAAGTCACCCTGGAAAGAGGCAATGGAAACTACAAAAGGTATCTGGAAAAGAGTATAAGCCTGTTGAATCTAGGTGGGGTATGGGATCAGTCGCTTACTATGACGGCTTTTAACAAAGCAGTCAACAAGTCAAGTAAATTACTTAGTTGGTTAAATGACAGAGAGGCTCTATCCAAAAGGCGGCATGGCTGGCTGACCCTCAATTCGTATAAAACTCCAAAAGAATCTACACTCTTGGCCGCCCCCTACTCACGGAAAATTAAGCAATGCTGGAAGAAGGGTCCGCAAGCGGGCGCTCATGAATGCCGCCTTTGTCATCTGTCGGTCGAAAACCTGGTGCATGTGGTCTGCATTTGCCCTGCATTGGCTGGAGTCAGAAAACGCTTATTGAAAAAAGAACTAAATGGCCCAGAGATTAGTTCCTGCAGACAAGCTCAATTTGAAGCATTCAATCCACACAACACCACATTGAATATTAGATTAGTTCAATTTTTGAAAATTTACTCTGGTAAAATAACGTCTGCTGAAACAACTCTATGATATGGAGGGTGCAAATTTTCTCTAAATGTTTTCCTTTTTATGCTTTTAAAATTTGTGAAATATATTTTTTCCCAATGGTATAAATTTTATGTAATTTATATGTTCTAGTACATGAACACGGTTTTGTTAACTTTTTATGTTGAAGGATTACTTTTATGGTTTCAATTAACTAATAAAATAAACATTCTCTCACTAAAATTAGGATGCAAACCTTAGCTGCATATGGTAAGAGTGCAAATAAATCTGATGCAAATCCATCCTTGGGGGCCAATGTTATGAGCAAATGGAAAAAAAGTAAAATGTTACTTTAACCTTTGTTTTTTTCAGTGAATTTTTAGGGTTTTGTTTAACATAAAGTAAAATGGTATTGCCATATGCAGAGCCAACTCCACAAAGGCAGTCAATCAACTGCCATGCAGGGCCTGGTCAGTGGCTAGGCCCTGCACTCGCTCAACCCGTTGGCACAGCCCCCATTGCCTTAGCCACTTTGGGCCCTGGACACCCCATCCCCAGGGCCTTTATTGTATTACAAAGGGGGCTGGGGTGCACAGCCCCTGCCTAACCCACTAAGGGGCCAGTGGACCCTACTTTCCAGAGATTTTTTTAATTAAGGGGAGAGGTACATGGCCCCCTTCTTTGAGCCAATAGTGGCCCAGGGACACCATCTTGTGTGATCTTTAAGGGAAGAGGGGCCCAAGCCCCGCTCATCAGCTAATTCTGGCTCCAGGGACCCCATCCTCAGGGCTTCACTCTGGGTGCATTGGGGGGCTTGCAGGGGGAGCCCTAGGGCCCCGCAAGCTACCTTCGTGCACCCATCCTGGGTGCTGCACGAGCTAGCATTGCTCTTGCACGGAGGGCACAATTTGAATTTCCCTAACCACAAGAGTGTGGGCAGATAAACAAAAGTCTCTTCCCCTCCCGTAGAAACAACTTTAAAGCTCCCACTAAGTGGGAACTGACATGCCTTTGGAAAAACCCATAAGTTAAATATAATTGTAATATTCTCAAATTCTCTACAGTATATAAAATAATTAGCCCAAACCTAAACCATCCTTCTAAACACTGCACCTTTAATCCAAGCTCATTCACGTAGAGGAGGCAAGAGGAAGAAGAAACAATATTTTAGCGACATCTCTAATCAGCAAAACTCAAGTATATTAAGCATAGATCAGTCTTTCTCGCTGCTACCTTTCATATAAAAGTTACTTTGTGTTAGCCTCTTCAGAAAGAAATAAAATGACTCATTCTCTTTTGCTTTCCTTTATTTGAATGGCATTTTAGTTTGTTTGCCGCTGTTTATGATTACACTGATGATGGTTGTTTCCCTTTCGGTGGGGTAATATCAGTTAATATGGGTTTAAACCTAAAACAGGACAGTCTACCTCACTTTACCCTTTTTTTCAGTGAATTTCTAACATTTATTTAATGTAAGTTAAGATAGCTAACGACAATGCCATTTAATCAATGTTTTTTTCAGTGAATTTCTGGATTTTTTCATATTAGGGAAGTAGAAAATCTGACTAGAACATCTGTTGAACCTTTAGTTTTTTTCATGATTTTTAAGGGTTTTTTAACACATTCAGGCAACACCTTCACTGCGCAGTGTCTTTAGGCATTCGCAACAGGAAGTTAGCTTATGGCAACAGGTCAACCTTCTGCTGGTGGCTGACCCACTGCAGCCTGCCCTCCATGCTCAGCTTGCTGTCCCCACCCACGTGCTGCCTCTGCTTGCCCTACATTTGCTATCTGGGTGCCCCAGCCCTCCCATCCATGCTCCATGCTCAGCTTTCTGAACCTACCCTCCATCCTCCATATGCATACCACTACCCCTCCCTCCTGTCCTCCAAGGCTCATTGTGCTGACTCCGCCTATGCTAGCCTGCTCTCCATGGTAAGATTGCTGCCCCTACCGGCCTTCTGCTTGCCTCTGACCCATCCTGCCAGCCCTCTGTGGACAGTTTATTGGCCCTGTTCATGCTGGCCTGCCCTACGTGTTCAGCTTGCTGCCCCTGTGCCCCCTTCCTCCCTGCCCCGTGCTCCTGCCCATAGTTTTCTTGTGTGCTGTCAGTGCCCTCCTGCTTGTCCTCCATGCTTAGCTTGCTGCCTCTATACACCTCCTGCCTGCCCTCTATTGCTAAATCCATGCTCTGCCCCCCCTACTCCAGCCCTGCATGGTCCATTATGCAGCCACTGCCTCTCCTCTTTGCCCTTCATAGTAAGAGTGCTGCTCTGCTTCCTAAAGGTCCCTCTACTGTCTTTGTTTGTGCTCCTAACCCCTCCCTCCTGCTGTCCATGTTCCACTGAGCTGCCACTGCCCCTCCTGCCTGTCCTGCAAAAGCTGATGTGCTTCCATTGTTCCTCCTGCCAGCCCAGCATGGTCACCTTGCTGCCATTGCCACTGTCCCTTGCTCACTCACCTGCCTTGTATTGACAGAGTCTATGCCCCTATGCCCTCTCTCCTGCCCTCCATGGTCCATTGAGACACCCCTCCCTCCTATCTTGCATGGTCCATTGTATTGCCATTGCCCCTCCTGCCCCCCCCCCCAGCATGGTCAGCTTGCTGTCCCTTTCTTTCTGGCCTCAATTGCCTGAGTCCAGCTCCCTACCCCCTCCCTTCTGCCCTCCATGGCCCTTTGTGCATGCCACTGCATGCCATCTCTCTTGCCCACCACGGTCTGTTGTGCTGCCAGTGCCCCTTGCCTACATGGTCGGCTTGCTGCACCTGCACTTTCCCACCTTCCATCCGTTGTCCCTGTCCACGCCCCATATCACCTCCCTCCTGCCCTCCATGGTGCATTGTGCTTCCAGTGTCCTTCCCACTATCCCTCCCCAATCAGCTTCCTTCTCCTGCCCCTGCCCTCCATTGCCCATTCATACCCCTAGCTTCTCCTTCCTGCGCTCCATGGTCTGGTGCTGACAGTGCCCATCTGCCTGCCGTGTGCGGGCAGCTTGCCATCCCTGTACTCTCGCCACCATCCTGATTATCTGAGTCCATGCCCCTAACCCCTCCCTCCTGCCCTCTATAAACAATTGTGGTGCCACAAGTGCTAGCACTCTAGTTGTTCAAGAAAACACTGTGGGAGTTGCAGTAGAGCACTGGTAAATCAACTGACAGGCTGCTGCTGTGTGAAGTACATATTTTACTCCATATGTCTGACTTTATTCTCACATGGCTGAAGAAAAGTATGAATTTACAGAAAATGTACTCTCATTTTAGCTCCTGAAGCACCTTCTATAACTTCTAGCAGAAAATCATCAGATCATGAGACAAAACGGTTTACACTCATTTTTTTAAAATAGTTTTATTGCCATTTATTTTAAACACATTTCCAGTACAGTGCAGTTGTTGTACCACAGTAAAATATGTATATAGAGCAGTTGCTCAAAGTTATATATGAACAGTACAACAATATGTAACTCTGCAGTCAGTAAAGGTTGGTCGTCTGTGTGTGGATAACAGCAAAAACCTCAATAAAAATGACAAGGGAGATGATAATAGATTTTTTCCAAATACATTCATTTGAGGTCTCGCGAAAAACAAAGATGCCAAGTAACGCAATTTTATTGCAAGACCGGAGGCTCCTATTATGCTTTCAATTCTTGCTTTAATTATATTTTAGCAGCAGTCAAGATAAAGAGAAAAAACTATAAATCCCATCAGGCAAGGAGAACACAGCCAATGGGACAAAAAACGTGGTACATATGATCAGCCAATCATAACCTAGCAACAACTGTAATATCTAGCTTGACTGCAAACAGCCCCCTTTTCTTACTGCTCGCAGTCAAGATAAATATTTGCATATTTTCCATATCGATAATTGCTCGTGAGTGCTTATCCCCCTCGTACTCTGACGTGTTTTCGGACCACTGTAGCCATTTTAAATTCCGGTTCCGAGATGCGCTGATACGTAACCTTTGGATACGCTTGTTTTCCTCCTCACCTTTACTTCGGTATTTGGGCTTTTGTCCTTGGTTTCTGCCCTCCACTGCTCCAGTCCAGTGGTTTTTCACTTCCTCTCATGTATATGTTTTGAGCGTCTGAGGTTCCCTTGGTGGCACAGCCTTTGTTCCCGCCTCTGTGCCTCTCCTAAACTATACATCCACAGGAGGAGTTTGCTTGTTCCTCACAGACTTTACCAATTTAACCCCTTGTGTTACAGTTTAAATGTCTTTCACATCTTTTTTTATCTATTTTGAGCAAATATGGAGACAGATAGTTCTCCCTTATTACATGATAATAAGGATGAGGATGATTCTCTTCCTTCAATGATAACTTAAATAAACGTATGCAGGCTTTGGTGGAACAGGCAGTTTCTGCCTCTATGGACAAAGTAACAAAATATTTAGCAAACTCAGTGATTAATTTAATGTCTAAGACGATTTTTGCCCATTCTGCGGGGAATAGCAGAAAGCACAAGGTGATGGGTTTTCCACTGTGGTTGATTTTCAAGACAAAAAGACAAATAACCTTGCGCTGTTGACTAGCGAGGTTCCCTCACACAAGACAGAGGATGTGGTTCCTCCTAGGCCTCCTATTCAGGAGGGGAATAAACATGATATAAATAATACAAAACCGTCTTTTGCCAACTGCAAACAAAACTAAAGCACATTTCATCTCTTATCGTCATATTCCATCTCAACACTGATGATGATATGGGTGATGTAGATGCTGATCAGGACAAAGATGGAGCTGGAGATGTAGACCTTTTCACCCCTTCCCATCCTAAGAACCAAAATATTACATCTCATGATTTGTTTAAATCTAAGATTGTTAGGGACTCAAAGGGTTTGCCTATGTTCAACCCTAACAGTATCCATCACCCTAATTCTTCTGAATGGTTTCCTGCAGACCGTGTGGCAGAATATGTAGCATCCTGCTAATGCTTGCTTCTGGACAAATAAACAACAGCAAAACTTAAGTCTGAGTGTCCCGTTCCTCCCTTCCTTCCAAGATCAGTGTTATCCCTACCATAGATTCCTCTCTACTAATTTTCTGTTCTAAGTTTGGAAAAGATCCAGGAAATGGCATGCTAATGCCTGGTTCACTTGCCAGGACAAATTACTAAATGTGGTTGCACCCCCCTGACCCAGATTTGACTTAACAGAATCTGCAAGACTGGACAATGCTTTCTATTGATCCTGAAGACCTCTCATAGGTTCAAGGAGCATTGTGCTTACTCAGCAACGTTAATTCCGCTCAGACCCACGAACGCAGAAAGGGACAATCGTTAAAATTTGACCCTAAACTGGTCATCCTGGCATCTGTCGAACCTGGCATTAAAGCAGAGAGTCTTCTATTCAGAGATTCCTTTTTTAAAAATTGAGCAGATATGTCTCTACATTCACTTCAGTGGATAAGGCTCAGCAATCTTTGAAAACAGGTATTTCACAACAGGTTTTCACTAGGGTTGGTAGAGACAGGAGCTGCTTTACTGGCAGCAACTACAACAACAGGTTCCAGAGGATGCTCCAATTCTTCATATCAGGACTACAGACTTCAATTCTATCCCCAGAGAGGTTGAGGTTTCTGTGGGAGAAGAAACGAAGGCTCTAGAAATACGTGAGTCTCTATCCTGGCCATCCTTCTATAGTGGGCCATATTTGTTTGTGCCTTCCGAAGTGGCGTACCGTAACATCAGTCCCATGGGTGCTAAACACCTTCCAAGGCTATGTTATAGATCTTTACTTAGAACATTTCAAACTGTGTTTCCGTGCCCTCCTTAATTTCTTAGTCAATCGCTATTACAAAAGCAAGCAATAATACTGTCCCACCCCAACCTCTCCAGTTTCTTCAGTTCCATTTGTCTAGTTCAGAAGAAAAACAAGAAAATGAGACCAGTCATCACCCTAAAACATTTCATGATTTTGTTGTTTATTGCCATTTCAAAATGGAAGCCATTATTAATCTCAGAGGTTCTCTTCTTCAGCACAACTGGATGGTTCTGATTACAGAAAGTATCTCTAGTTTCAATGGTTGGATCAAACTTTTCTCTTTTCTGCGCTACCTTTCGGTCTTTCATCAGCACCATGGTGCTTTACCAAACTCAAGAAACCAGTTGCAGTGTATCTCAGTGCTCAGGGAGTCAGACTGATCATCTATCTAGACCACTGGCTCCCAACCTTTTGACTTCTGAGGACCACCACCTTATCATTACTGGAACCCAGTGACCCCCACTGAATCCCTATTGGAACCCAGGGACCCCCCCAATGAGTCATTACTGGAAGCTAGAGACCCCAAGAGGAGGCTTTGCGGACCCCCAGGGGTCCCCGGATCTCAGGTTGTGAACCACTGATCTAGACGATATACTCCTGATGAGTCAATGCCTTTCCCCTTACAGACTCAAGTTAATCTAATATGCGTCTTTTTGTCAGACTTGGGTTTCCTCATCAACAGGGAGAAATCTTTACTAACACCCACTCAACAAATAGAATTCTTAGGTTCCTAATAAACTCCTCCACCACCACTTTACATCTCCCCTCAGCAAAGGTGAAATCTATAAAATTCAAGATTCTTCAGACTCTCCGGAGTTCAGTAGCCTCTTTAATACAGGCCATATTTCCAGGCCCCCTCATTATCAGGCCCTTCAAAAGTTAAAAGGTCACCTTTTGCAAAGAGCCCTTGCCTATTCCAAAAACGTCTCTCTAGATCAAGAGTCAACTAGAGCTTCACTGATGGATAGGCCATTTAGATGCCTGGAATGGCAGGACTATCTTTGCATCAGCCCCTGATCTTGTGTTAGAATCAGATGCAAGTGGCATCGGCTGAGGTGCCCGTTGTGGACCAATCTCGAACGGGGGTACATGGTCTTCGGAGTAGTCCAAATGGCACATCAATTGTTTGGAGATACTTGCAGCCTCCTTTGCAATCAGAAGCCTTGCAAAAAATAAGGTCCGCTGTTTGATTCTGCTTCGCATAGATAACATATCTGCTATTGGCTACATCAACCAATCTAGGAAGCACCAAATCTGCCTAAAGGATCTTGGGAATTCTGCCTCCTAAACAACATTTCTGTACATGCATGATATATTTGCCTGAAAATCTCAACTATGTAGCAGACTGGCATTCCCGCTACCTTTGAGATTTCAACGATTGGAAACTTCATCCTTCAGTGTTCGCTACCTTAAAACACAAATAGAGCCCTTTTCAGGTACGCTTGTTGGCTTCCTATCTAACTTGCCAACTTCTCAATTCTTCAGTTGTCACCCAAATCCCTTGGCTTTTCTGCAGGACTGGTCTATTTCAATAAGTTATGCCTTCCTACCTTTCCTCATGATAAGCAGGTTTCTAGCATAGGTCAGACGTCAACAAGCATATCTTTCCCTTGTAACTCCCTTCTGGCAGTCTCAGGTGTGGTTCCTTCCTCTTCTAGACCTGACAATACATTTTCCTGTTCTTCTTCCTTCTTTTCCTAATCTCCTACTGGACCCATTAGGCCTCCCATACAATCTGGTCATAGACAACTCCCTTACTCTTTCAGCCTGGAAGATAACAGAATCTCCCAATCTTTCCCTTGTATTTCACCAGAAGCTTCAAACTATATCAATCAGTCAGGGCTCCACAAACAACAAAAAATCAGCTTTTTTATGGGCCAGCTGGTGTGTGGGCAAAGATATCAATCCCTTTTCAGTAGATATAACTTATATTGTTAACTTTTTGACAGCTGAGGCTAGCAGCGGGAAACCTTACCACAATTTGTATAGATCCCCTATTTTGACCAATTATCCTTATATCAAAGGAAAACCAGTGGAAAAGCATCCGCACATTTGTCCACTGTTGAAGGGAGTAACATTTTGGAAACCTCCTATTCCTAAGTACAGGTCTTTGTGGAATGTAAACTTTGCTTTAAATCTGTTTCTTTCATGGCCTGACAATGCTCTTCTTTCGCTAAAAATGTTATCAGCTAAACTAACCATGTTGCTAGGTCTGATTTCCATCAAACATTTATCTGATGTTAGAGCACTAGATATTGTCTCATCAGTTTACACCAACAGCTGTTCTGTTTACAGTTCACAGACATACTAAGACAAACCAAACTTCTATGTTTTACCCTTATTTCCCTGATCATCCCAAACTATGTGTTGGACAATGTCTCAAAATATATGAACAGAGTAATGCTGATCTCAGAACGTCCTCAGAGATCAAACTCTTATTTCTTTAAAGAAAAAACACAAACTAGTGTCTGCCCCTTACTCTTGCCTGCTGGGTCAAATGGGTTATGTCTTTGGCAGGTATTGATAGTTCCATTTTTGGTGCCTGTTCCTCCAGAGGAGCCATGGATTCCAGCACCTTTTGGGCCAGCTCTCTTCTCAAGGACATTCTCAGCTCAGCTGATTGGACAAATGACAATGTGTTCAGAATGCTCTATTGCAAACCTGTACAAGCAGCTTCTTCTTCTGTTATTAACTTCCTTTAAACAAGCATAATTGGAGCCTCTGGTCTTGCAATAAAATTTTGATTTTCCTAGTAATTTATGATGGAAAGTCTTCATTTTTTAAAAGACACAGAGGCAATTATTACCCCACCTCAATATTGTTTAACTTCATGTTTCTTTCCCTCTCTGGCAGCAGCTTCACCGTCTGCCTCGTAAGGCTCTACCATCTCCACCTGTTTTTTTTTACTGAAGTCTTCTACATTCTCAGATTTCCATGGTGTTCCTGTGGCTTCTTCAACATCATCTGTTTTTCCTGGGTTCCAGATTTATGAACTTTGTTCCCTTATTATGGCACTTGCTATTGTATTTTCTCTTATTTCATTATTTAATACTTATTAACTTCCCGGACAAGTAAAGGGGGCTGTTCGCAGTCAAGCTAGGCATTATAGGTTTTGCTAGGTTATGATTGGCTGATGATATGTACTACGTTTTTTATCCCATTGGCTGTCTCTCCCTTGCCTTATGGAATTTGTAATTTTTTTCTGTTTTTCTTCACTGCTGCTATTAAACTTAAAGCAAGAATTGAAAGCATAATACCTGCCTCCGTGTCTTTAATAAAATTAAGACTTTCCTTCATAAATTACTAGGAAAATCTACATTATGAACAATAATGCAACTAGGTGAGAAAAAAAAACCATGCTCAATAGGTAGTACATGAATGAGTAAAAAACATTAGAAAAAACAAAATAGTGGGTGTACTAATCCGTAATGATTGAGTAATGCAACACAAATGTCATGAAATCAGCGGTGACCAGCAGGGTCGGTCAAAAAGAGAACTCATGTGTTATGGTAAATATGTCATATAGCGAGGAAAGGTGGGTACACAAAGAAGGATATAGTCTATAGCTGTGTTCAGGGAGTGGGTGGAGTGGGTGGAGTGGCTGAAGTCCCCTCACTAAGCTTCTCCAGGAGCGTGTCCCATGTTTTTGAAATTGGGCATTTACAGAGACCTTTCACCTCCTCCCTGCATAGTAATAAGCTCTCAGCCTGGGCCTACCATTTACGGGCGATCAGTCGCTTTGCCAAAAGGAGGGCAAGGTCAACAAAGTGTATTGCAGCTTTATGCCTTTTGATCCTTTGATAGAGTCCCAAAATACATATTTCCCATGGTCCCTTGTGCTGACAGTGCCCCTCCCACCTGCCCAGCGTGGTCCACTTGTTACCTCTGCACCCTCCTACCTGCCCTTAATTATCGAAATCTGTGCCCCTGAAATCTGCCGCCGCACAGTATTCTAATAAACAACTAGATTGCTAACATACTATATTTATTATAAAAATGTGGCATGGCTGATGCCGTCTTGATGTAATCAAAACTGTAATACCTAAAGCATTTCCTGTAGAAATTATAAAAATGAGAGGGTCTTATTTCCATGGAAATTATGGTTAGTGCTCTAGAATACTAAAATGAGGACATATTTTATGAGTTCTCAAATAGCGACAAAGCACTTTCAAATTATTTGCTATCTTGATTTTTTTTTTATCCAGTTCATCACTTGATTATATGTTGCACTTAGAGGAGAGAATGTCATGTTACGGCCAGAGCTCCAGACTTTGCAAATAGGGAAGAAGGTTTGAGTTTCAGCATCAGCTCGACATCCTGTGATTCTGGTCCAATCACTTTATCTTCCCATGCCTAAAGCCCAAAAGGAATGTTTTCTTGTGTAATGTAACTAATGTCCATGTAAAGCCCCCCAATACCTTTGGGTCAAGTCTGCGTTACATAAAACTGCAAAAATAAAAAAAATGAAGATTAAGGGGCTTATTTACAAGGACCTTGTGATGCCGGTGCGTCACTTTTTCCCATATAGAAAGTCTTGGAACAGCGGCGTAAGGGGCTTGTAAATAAGCTCCTAAGTGTTTTGTATACTTCTGTCATTGGGCTATACTTGGGATACATTTGAGCATTTGTGCTACATTTGGGCTCTTTTTTCTGGTGGCTATCTTGGGAGATTCCTTTGTTATGAAGCCCCCTAATATCCTCATTTACTGCAGTATCATCCTTAGAAAATGCTTTCAGTGTTCCACTTCGATTCGAACAAGATGGTGGCACACTTTTGGCATAAATTCAGAATATGCATGTTTCAGTCTACATGTCAGAATGTTTTAATGAAATAGAAGAGGAAGGCATTTAAGAACTTGCTTATAACATGTCCTAATGTTTTCTTCTACAGCACTAACCATCATTTCGACAACAAAATCAACCCTCCCATTTTGTTTCTTTCTAAACTAAATGTTTTACGTTTTACTGATTTGATTTAATCAAGATGGCTTCAGGTGCACCACACTTTTGTTATAATGCTTAGGCTCTGCCCAAGTATACAAATTTGGATTTCTTTTAATATCTCAAGTGAAGGATGATCTGCGGACCAAAACTACCTTTCTGCCAAATTTCGTGTAATTTCCATCCAGTGGTTCACGCAGCAGGCGTGTCTATAGAGTCCATGGGAATTAACATGGGAAAAGCACTTTTTTTGAACCCCACTTTTTTAGAACCCCTCACTTGACAAATCATCCGAAACTTTGCATGCACTACAATATTCTTGGGCACACTTTTTTTGGAAAACTTTGTGAAGATTTGTCAAATGGTGCCAAAGATATATACAAGTCAAAAAACTTCTTTCCATGAAAACTAGTTCCTAACTATAACTACCTACTGGCAATCGCCAGTAGGTAATATAAAGGGGTTGTACCCTTCAGTTTCATTGTAAAGGCAAGCATGGTAAAGGCAGATGCGTGGTAACATTTTTACAGGTAAGTATAAATCCTATATATATATACGTATATATATATATATATATATATATATATATATATATATATATATATATATATATATATATATATCCAATATATATATATATTTAACCACACATATATATAAATTAACTTATTAACCGACAACCCCCTAAATCCACACCTAAACTAAGCCCTAAAAATACCCAAAAACCCATACCCACCCTGAAAATACCCTTGCCACCCAAAAACCCACACCCACCCTAAATCCTAAAAATACCCTTGCCAGCCAAAAACACCCGCCCACACTAAACCCTAAAAATATAAATATATCAAAACACAACTTACCGGTATGCATTGGGGCTGAATTGGCAGTGATTCAAGCAGGGTTCCTGCTGCCCCCAATACCACAAACACACTTTCCCAGCAGGAAAAGAATCACTCGAATCTTCTTGTAAGTGCAAAGGTAATTTAGAAAGCCTCTCTTTATAAATTACTTTTGCACTTACAGGGCGATTCGAGTGATTCTTTTCCTGTTGGGAAAGTTTGTTCCTGATATATATATCTCACACAGTTCCCCTACTTCTTGTCAAAAGATAACCGTCCTGGGACGGTTAATTCCGTGAGTTAAATGCTTTACCTCCAGTGTCAGTGCTGTGAGACTGAGGGATGGGCAAACAACTATACGCCTTCTTGTAGGGGTGTCTGCTTGCCTGAAAGAATTGTAAGTGTGCAAAAGAGGTTAATCTGCAAATGTAAACACTGCTCAGAAGCCAGTATTGGTTTTAATTGATGGAACCACTTGAAGTTTCCTGATGACAGATGTATTCTTCTATTCTTCATGACTGGTAACCAGCTGAGCAGTGAAGTGTCTGCTTTTAAAGGACAGTTATACAGCGAAATGCACCCTGTGCAGTCTGGCTATTAGTCAAACCTATATTTTAAAAGTGCTTTTTTATCCTAAACATTTTTGCACATTTTTAGCACCCTGTTTTATATTGTGTGTACATCAAGTTTAAAATAATGAATTAAATAGTCACAGGGCTTTCTGTCACAGAGTAAGACCTATTACTACTGAACATACACAAGTCACTATTCTCCACTCCTCCAACCAGGATTCAGTTCTATGGCTCTTGGATCATAGACACATACTTCTGCAGTGCTTTAACTAATAGAAAGATGTAGGGATGGTAATATAAAGAATAGAAAAAAACTGAAATTCACTGAAAAAAACAATGTTACAGGGGTGTTATAGTTAGGAAATAGAATATAAAAATCTATAGAAATCCACTAAAAACCAACAGTTATAGAGAAATTATAGTTAGGAAATAGAATTATAAAAAAACATAGAAGTTCACTAAAATAACAAAGGTTACATGGACGTTCTAGTTTGGCTCAGATTTCATTTGTACAAAACCAAAGAAATCCAGCAATTATTGTTACCTGAAGCTAACTATAACCTATGCCCCCGCAATGCAACCGGCAGAAGGTGTGTGTGTGTGTGTGTGTGTGTGTGTGTGTGTGTGTGTGTGTGTGTGTGTGTGTGTGTGTGTGTGTGTGTGTGTGTGTGTGTGTGTGTGTGTGTGTGTGTGTGTGTGTGTGTGTGTGTGTGTGTGTGTGTGTGTGTGTGTGTGTGTATATGTATATGTATATATATATATATACATACACATACATACATACAACATTTGGTGCCACATTAGTGTGCACGAACACCAAAGGATAGCACTCCACCACTTCAAGTAAACGTTTTATTGGCTTCGATCCAAAAGATCTTCTTTACAAGCCATTATGAAACCCGTGCCCAACTTCCCTTCAAAATAATTTCCTCACATTAAAGAGGGAAAGGGACAACAGACCAACAAAGTTACATGGTGTGAAAGACAGGCTATTCCCATATTGTGCATTTAAAGACAAACATGTTATCATACTCATGGATATCTGTCAACAAAAACGTATTTGTAGGCAAATAAAGTTAATAATTTAAAAAGAGTAAACATCACTCCCCATTCTCTCAACACACATTAATTAATTCACTGTTCATTACAATGTGTCGCTCAAAAACTATATATATACTTTTGTTTACAAAATCAAAAATAAATTGTATGTGCCACTGACTTCTGATACAATCATTTGATATATAGAACAAACAAACATCACATAAAGGCCAAGTGGCCATTGCACAGTCCTGTCTCATAATACACTCTGAACTCATAAACCACACAAAGGTCAAGGGGCCTTATCATAATCTCATCTCAGAAATCACTCCTTTCTCATTCTGTCCTTTTCCCCCTATTGTCTTTAAATCACCAATCTAGTGCATGGAACATGCCAAAAGAAGGAAAAAAGCAAAAGGAGATATTATACTTTAACAATTATCATAAACCTCTTATAGCTCTCAAAACTTCTGTGCACGGATCATAACCAAAGGATGACAGATCACACCATTCTTTAGACGTGCACAAAAAGCTCTTCATCTTGGTTCAAACCTCCCGGCACACAGCTATTCAGATGGATGCTGTATTTGCTGTATTCAGACTCCATGATTATAAGGCCCATATTTATGAAAGGTTTGTGCCGCCTTTGCATAATCGTTTTGATGCAAAAGTGGCGCTAACTTAACTCCATATTTATATTTTGACCAGTCAGGTGTCAAAATATTGCAGTTAGTAACATTTTTAGAAAGCACCAGCCCACCTTGCGTCCCATTGCGACAAGGTAGGCGTTCCCTTCCTAAAAATGATGCTAGCCCTCTAGTGCAACATTTACCAAAAATAACGCAAAGTCCAAATAGCTTCAAAATTTAATGCCTGGTCAGATCAGGCATTAAAAAGAGGCCTACACACAACCACTCAAAGAAAACACAAAGAAGGAGCATTTGCAACCTCTAGGACAACATGGTACCAAACACCACCAGAGTAGCACAAAGGCAGTGCAGAAGGCGGCAGAGGATCTTGAGATAGCGGACAACCATCTTTGGCCTTAGGGAACAAGATATCATCAGGATTTGGGAGTCCATTGTACTCCTGCTGCACCACATTGTGCCACACATCACAGCAAGGGTGCAAACTCCCACAACTATTCCACCCATGACAAAACTCCTAGCTGTCCTTCATATGCTACCGTATGGATCTTTTCAGATAACGGGCACACAAGTGCCTGGTATGTCCCAGCCATCCTTCTTGGTCCTCCTACGGAAGGTCCTGGGCGCAACCATACGCCTCACACCCCACCACATCTGCTACCCAGCAACAGCAGCAGGAGACCAAGCAAGGTTTCTACCAAATTGCTGGGTTCCCACATGTGCTGGGTGCAGTGGACTGCACTCATGTGCAATTGGTGCCACCTGCTGCAACCGTACATCTATATAGGAACAGCAAGCTCACCCATTCAATCAATGTGCAGGCCATTGTGGACCACTGTGGGCTCTTCACTAAGATCCTAGAAAAATATCCCGGCAGCGTCCATGATGCCTACATGTTCCGCCATTCCACTATCAACGAGCGGTTCCAGGATGGGCAATATGGCAATGGCCTACTCGTAGGTAAGCCACCATACCAATCATTTTACACACACCAACCATGTAGGACAAACAAGACATACACCACACAAAATACACATGGGCAGCGGAACACAGATGTACAGGCAACAACACATATGCAACATGCCACACTACACTGCAATCATTGCATATCACAAACACATAACCCACAAATACATAACACAGCCACAACCTGACTGACACACCACATGTGGACAAGTGGAGCAATGTCCCCTTTGCATGTCGAAGCTTCCCACAAACCGCTACAAGTGTCCACTGGTTGACAACTAAATACAGATCCCACACACATTACACCAAACAAAGAATAGCTCAGCTATGTCTATGGCATAGGCCATGGTAATTTAAAGAAAGTCACACATAGGCACAGACCCATGTAAATTATGGTGTGCAAGCCTCTGGCAGCACCTATATCAAATGCCACCCAAGGGGTGCCATACCAACTACATATCATCTACACATACCTGACATACCTATAGTGTACGCATACACCTGTCTGCTACATTGTGTCGCACACATAGGAATACAAATTAACCTGCTATGAAAGATCATGGGGCAGAATCATGAGAAATGGGGCAGCACCTACTCCACTGCCCCCCCATATGCGCCCCTTAAAACCCCCTACACCCACCATGTCTGTTCTGTATACTAGAAACGGTCCACCATGGTGAAGATATGTGCAAAACTGTAAAGATAATGGATGCCATAGTAGAACTCGGCAGGAGTATAGAGGACATACCTGACCTTACATGCACCGTACATAGGGACCCATGTGAAAAATAGGTGTGCCCCTCCCAAAGCCTGCATTGTGCATGTGTAGAAAGTGTCTGTGATAAATCATGTATTGGAAGCTAGGAGATACTACTGCACCATCCTACACACATGTACACTTGATGGCTGGCACAACCATCATCTGCCAGAAAGGTTCACTAAGTTTCGCACTGCATGCCTAGTGCCACATGGTAACATGGACGGCACAGTTTGGCTTTGTAGGGCTACTATAGTGTCTCTACAACTGACACCATTGCGGTGCAAGGAGGTGGTAGGTTCCATCCAACAATAGGACACTGCCTCAAATATGGGTTACTCAACACATTCTTGCAATGGTTTAACCATCAGTTTGGAATCAATATGAAAATTCCCAGGTCCCTGAGCCACTACCCAAGATTGTCATGTTCATCAACGCAGACCTATGAAACCATTTCACAAGAATGGATCATAAACTATACCACAAGCAAGTCAGAGTCACCACTCCACCTACAACTAACATCTGCCATGGTATATTCCAGACCACTATCAAGCTTTACCAACACATCTTATCTCATTCCTTTGCAGCTGGTCAAGGTTATGGCATACAACCAATCCCACAACGGTGGAAGAGCATGCATACAACGAAGGGCATAGAAGAACATGCAATGTGATAGAGAGGACGTTTGGGCTTCTGAAGTAAAGGTTCAGGTGCCTGGCCCTGACAGTAGGAAGCCTCTTGTATGCTTTTCCACTGGTATGTGAAATCATACTGGCGTGTGCAATCCTCCAGAACATATGTTTAAGAACAAATGTTCCCTGGGATGAACAGGTTGACGTCCCCACCGAGGAGGAGGATAATGATGGAGCAGCTAATTTGGAGGGGAAACAACAGAACACTGCAGCAGGAGTTCACAGGAGACTCCACATAGTAGAGAACTTTTATGCATAGTAACTGGACTATTATCATCACATTGTAAATAGTACAAATAAAATATTTAGCACCTGAATCTTCTTGATCTACTCATTATCCACAACATATACCATTATAACTCAAACCTCAGGGAGCTTGTAAGAAACAAAATAGTTACAAGTATGTTAGCAACATCGTTTGTGATGGAAGAGGGTCTACTGCCTCCATATCAAATATCAGTGAGATGCTGTAGTGTAGCCATTTTAAGTGCCATTTTTAGTGTAGCATTATGCACGTTAGGGTTACATATTAGGCCTCTGTGCACTTTACCCTAGACACGTTTTCTTTCGCCTCAAACTGTTATTTTACAATAACCAGTTTTACGATCTTGTTTTATTCTTTCTATCACACTGTTTAGCCTAGTTCAGCTCTGTGTTCGCTAACACTGCATTCTTTCTCACCCTGTGCTTCAGTCAAGGCTACAGTCTGGTACATTGCCGGTACACGTGGTAGAAGTTTAGTCTCTAGTGTTCATAGACGATACACATCCTTACGTAGGGACCTCTTCTTAGAACGTCTGCGTGTTAGTTATAAAATCACTTTCTAGTCCTAGTACAGGCAGAGGGAGATTCCGACCAGGAACCTACAACTAGATGCTGACTGCCCTGTTGCAGATGCTGATGCCGATGCAGCTTACAGGCCTTTACTCAGGTATGAGGGTTGATGTCCTCCTGGGGGAACCTGAAAGGCAGGCTTAGAGCTTCCCATGCTGTGCTCATAATATAACTTAGAGAGAACTTAATATAGTTGCACTATGATAGCCTTATTCTTGTCCTTCACTCTCATCGTTACTATTTTAATCCTACTGTGTTGTTTCGTTCTGGTTATCGCAGCTCATGCCTTACTATATAAAATGCAGTCATTTTATTAAACCAATCTTTAAAACTTAAACTGCCTTTGTCATTTTTATATGAGACCGTACTGTGTATGAGAGCACTGGTTGTGACCTGAGTGACCACGACTTCCCTGGGAAGTAATAAGATGTCATGCGCTTGGCTGTCCAATTGTCTCTTCCCTTCAGGAGAGATAAGGCACTGCTAGTTAGCCGGAGCATAACCCGGATTTGGGGTGACAAGGCTCCTTCACCGTGGGTCAGACTTAGTCCCTCACACTGTGAACGATCTTGCCGCCCAAAAATCCAGTAGTCTCATTAGGATAATGAGAGCATACCCGACAATGCAATTCACAGGAATGTGACTCCTGAAGGCCTAGATCCATGCACCACTACATATATTGTGCCATCAAGTGGGGGCAAGGTGCTAATTCATAGTCCTTTCCCCACATCAACACTATTCCTACCAGGATGTGCGCACACATAAGGCAGGGGCTGTGATCAAATGGTGTTTAAGTAATGTAGGAACTTAACACTGTCACATCTCAGGGTGATTGCTCCTTTGCTTGCATGGTGCATGTGTGACAATGGGAGGACAGTCATTGGTAACTAAGTACCTTCAGTAATTGTAATTGTATTGTAACCAATGTTGGAGGCAGAGCCTGCATAGTGTATCCATGGGATTATGTCCTGACACTGCCATTGGGCACAACCCTGATACATGGTGGACTGTACCCCACTTATGGCACACACATGTTGATTGTGGAGTGCGCTATGGGTCGCCAGACAAATTAAGCAGCTATTGGTGCTGAATCGGTATCCAAACACATGACCTACAGTCAGGATCTAAGAATTAAATGGGACAATGCATCAACAAATAATTGTCTGGGTGGAATGTAGGCAGAGTGTGTTACACTCCCAATGTACATATGATGCACACTTTTCACATAAATCTGCTGCCTTGACACATGCCTACAGCAATACCAAATAAACATGTGAAGACTGGTTTATGGGTGTATGTCTTAGGTAGCAAAGGGTTTGCTAGTATCAATAATGGGTTGACATGTGTCAACATGGTTACCTAGTATGCTCTGTATAACAACATCACACAGCACATAGCAATATACACCACTCATTGTCACTCACATGCCAGAACAAGTGCAAGGTAGCTACAGTTACAAATTATCCCATCCCATACATGTTTTGGGCTCCAACATGGCAATCAGGTGTGGGATGTGCAACTATGGTCAGCAATGTTAAAAAATGTCAGAGACTCATCAAAAAATGAATGGGAATAGAACTAGCCATATATGCTTTTAATGGATTTGGTAGTGTACACACCGCTGTAAAGTTTTCTAGCCATATATGTTGCATTTGGGTAAGAAAAAAACAACACTGAGATGATTTCTCACCTCAACATAATTCAGTCATGGTAAAAGTTACCTAGGTTGTGGCATGCTGGAAGAAATACATGCCCATGTTCAACGAAGGATGTGGATGGACAGCTAAGAGACACCCACAGATACTTGTGAATACAACAGGGGAGGTCACTTGGAGACAACCCAAGTGCTGTGGCAGGTGTAATGTCATGTGTGCGTGGCACTTATAACATCTCACAACTACCATCAATGGGACAGTAACTATCATGTAGCCAGTAGTAGAATATGTGTACATTTACAATTTACACGTCACATGTTGCCTCCTGTCCATGTATGACCAGACAATGTTGCTGTAGAAGATGTGTACAAAGTGAAAGCAGTCTCAAGAATGGGAGCAATGTACGAGATAATACATACCTTACAAGTAATACAGGAAAACATGGAGAAGGAACAGACATCGACAAATACTGCCTGTGCAACACATCAATGTCTACATGTCAACTTTCAACATATGTACAGAGATAGTGGTGAGGTCAGTACATATCCCAGTCATGTTTGCCACTACCATAACCTGGTAGTTGCCCATTGCATGCCAACATGACAGGAGGCAGTGACAGATAACAACACCATCTGTACCCTGGCACGTTCCCAAAATAGAAGCTACAACCCCTAACCAAGCTGCCCAGGGAAATTGCTAAGGACTTCAAATGATGAGACATGTCCTACACTTGCAAATACCCGGTCCTCTGTACATGAGAAGGGAAGGCTAACATCAAGTACTGCAGAGGAAAATATAATATCCCGGTCTGTTTGATCACAATTTTGCATGGGTCTGTCTGCAGGGGAGAGTGCATTGTTCTGCTGATTAGCAATCATGAAGAGGCTAGAACCCCACTCAAAACACCCTACACCACTGCTCTGGCTACATACACTTATGACATTGTCAGGGGCCTGATGCATGTGCACAGTGGGCTGAGTAAACTGGAGCTCCTAAACCTGCCCCTTCACATGCAACCATGGGTTTGTGTTACCATACAGACTCCCACAGTAGTAATGAGGAGTAGGCTGCCATTTATGCCAGACTGCAACACTGCTACACAGTGGTATGCCATTGTATGTGACAATCATAACAAACATGATGTGGATAAATGTGAGAGCCTAGTTGGTGGCATGCACACATATACCACATATCTTAGCAAACATGTACCACTGTAATGGCTCAGGCATGGTAATGTGTATAGAATTCTGAACAAAAGGCAACTTACCACAAATGTAAGGACATAGGTATCACAAGATCAGTGACTGAAAGAAATGACCTTCACATGTGTTCAGACATACAGAAACATAAGTGGCACTGATATGACTACACATGCATTTGTCAAAGTCCAACATGTGTCTATGCAGTAAGATAGTAATGTGAGGTTTCACATCCCATGAACACACCACTGTGGTCATATGTTACTGAAATGGCACTACGTATTTATTTACACACACACACTGCATGTACCAACCGTCAGTGACACGTGTACATGTCATCTTCTGCAACTAAGATGCAATGGGGAACTATATGTCACACGTGTAGCAGAGAATTACAAAAGCAAAACCAACAACGCACCACAGAGTGGACACAAATGCAAATTGGCAGGGGTAACGTGATGTAAACCCAGACCTAGTCCAGTGCATACTCTGAGTACAAATTGTCATGGTCGTCACATGCAGTACCATGTGTTAGACATAGGCCATCATATATTTTGTGATGTTGGCATGTGTAAATTTTTTGTATATCAGACATAACAATGTAGACATAAATTAGTATTAAAACACATATGTACGCTCATAGTACACATGTGCTAGCATGTATGAGGACACAGTGTAAATACACATGCACATATGCACAAGGTATGAGTAATCACATGCAGCAGACTCATAAACAAACCTATAGGTTCAACATACCAATGTCACCGTAAAGGTATGACTGGATAGTTACACACATGTATCCATACCATAATTACAACATTGTTGCGTAGCCCATGTGACATGGTAAGTGAATCTGGGTGCACTCAAGGCCTACATTGCAAAATTCCACGCATTCCCATCATGCGTAAAAAGAAATATACAAACGGTTCAAATCTACACTCTGCAATGTCAGAAAAAGGGTGCCTGGCCCATGAGCGTCTATCACATGTTCACAGGCCTTTTCATGCAACATGGAGAAAAATCGATGCATGACCATCATGCATCAAAAATATAGACGCAAACACCTAAACCTCATACTTTTCTTCACAGGTAAAAGACGCCGGGACCCTGAGCATCTATCGCATGTCCACAGGCCTTTTCACATAAAATGAGGAAAAATTTGATGCACAACCATCATGCGTCAAAAATGTACACACATAAACATATACTATACTTTTCTCCTAAGCTACCAAACGCCTAACCCCTGAACGCCTATTGCACATCCACAGGCCTTTTCACGCAGAATTGGAAAAAATCAAAGCATCTCCATCATGCATCAAACAAAATGACGCATGACTGGAAACACAACGCACAGGCCCAGGAAGTGATGAAACAGGACATCCTGCCTGCATAAATGGTATAGTGAGTCCACTTTCACTTTCACTTCATAGTCTTATTGCCTGTGACTTTGTCAGGGTGTGTAGAGCTTGTGCTGTTGGAGTTTAGGAGTATTTGGAGTGTTTTTTGTGCTGTGTCATGTCGGTGTTGTGTTGTATTTGTCATTTAATCTTTCTTTTGTATTGTAAGTGTTCTGTATCTGTCACCGTATTGTGGGGTGTTTGTCTGGGGTAGTATAGTTGTTTGGGTAGTCTTAGGGATTTTGTTTCTTTTCGGTCACTGCATTTGCAGTCCATTATGTCAGGAAAAGGGAGGATGGCCAGGATGGGGGCTTCATATGGCTGGTACAGCATTACCTCTCCATGATCCTGGTACTGGGTGGCCCACTTCCATACAAAAGTCAAGTTTTTGCATGTGCATGACAGATGCCGATACGGTTGAGTGCAGAATGTCATGGTTATGGATCTGGACGTGTCGTTTGCTGCCTGTATGAAGAGCCCCAGTGCCACCCTAGGGCTACCATTCCAAAGAAAATAATGAAGCCGAGGCAGGGCAGATGTACGTCTTCCCGGCAAAGTGTTGAGATGTATGCATAGGGCAACTCGATTTTGAGTAGCACAGCATGAGGCCTGTGCCATGATTCATGTATGTGAGGGGAGCCCAAACCTGTTTGTAAAAGCCTCTGGTAAAAATTAGAAATACCTAGATTCCATATTTCATGCACTTTGAACGGTTGCTGAGAGCAGGTCTTATATGGGGGCATATAAATCTATGCGATGGGCCCCTTGTACTCAGCAAAAGTCGTGATGATCTGTTGAGTTGCAACTCGTGCTGAGTACATCATTTTCCTACACATATATAGATGCAGTTGGACCCTGCATGCATCATGCTGTGCCTTAATTGTCATTAAGCACACACATGGCAGGGGTAAGGGGCACACTGAGGGCCACAAGGACTGTAGTGATGCACTTGGTGCTGCACCACTGTTGCTCAATCTGCCCCTTTGTGCCATTGGCCAATGCCAAGTAAGGGAGCCTGACTATGCACAGGGTTCACACTACTAGCAATTGCCTCTTCCTGTACACTGTGTATCACATATACCATAAACTGTCTATTACCACACATCCATGTGCTTACTTAGTTCCACAGGCCTGCCACATCTTACTGACAGTTTGGGCCTGCCCTGCATCTGCTCCATCACTGGCACATTACTCAGTAACCTACACCAACAAATGCATCCTTGGACCACAGAGCAAGTGTGTCTCTGTTGAGGCATATGTCTATGCACATGTTCTTGTCCCTCCCTGGACAAATAATGGTATGCCATGCCAACAATGGCTGGCCACACACTATTGGCAATACATCCATAATTTCAATCAGTCAATGTGCAGGTAGGTACAACTATTTTAACATGAGTAAACTCCTATTGCATTATTGCTTGTGTGTGTGCCTTATGACGGCACACACCTATTAGTTACTGTTTTCCATTCATATCTTGCAGGTGTCTTCTTGTGCGAAAGTCTGATGTGTGGAATACTATTAATAATGGTTTTGCTTGACCAATGATATGATATCATTGGAGTATGGATGGCGACATCATGTCTGTTGGAATGCTAAGCATTGTGAATGGCTTGCTTGTAGCACAAAGGGCAATGTGTGCTGGCATTGAATTGTGGGTATTAGGAAATGGAATGGCTGGCCACATATTCATTGATGTCTTTCATGATAGGTGTCAGAGCAGCTGTTTATAAAATAGCATGCCTGTTGACAACTACTTTGTCACAGCACTTTTGGCAGCACTGTGTGCCACACATAGCTTACACTTACTCACAAGACGGTACAGATGTAGGTTATATCTTTAGAGGTCTCTAGGGGGCTTATGTAGGAGACAAATGCACCACAGGTACCTCACTACTCTTCAGATATTTATTGAGGCTGTAGTACTGCAAGAACCCATATTGTGCTGGACAACAGTCAGTAGTGTTCACAATTAGAAGACAACTCAGCTCCAGATGGTTGTGGGAAAAGTCTATGATTTTTCCCAAGCCAGATCTCAGCAGTATTCACACCATGATATTTGTGAGTGATGTAGGTCACATCACATGTGCATATGATGTGAATGCTAAATGCGTACCTGGGACTTTAATGATGTCTGACATGCATGTGCACATGATGCTCAATATATCAAGATACTATTGCAGCACTCAGTGCAATGCCAAACTCACTGTGGGCCTAAGGGCACCCATACAGCCACCATGTGTGTGCCTTTTTACACATGTTGCACAACATAGCACAGGGTAGGGGACTTTAGTTCTGTAATGTGTAGACAACTTTGATGTGCAGGTCAGGCTTTGGCCAAACTTCCTGGGGACATTGCATTGGTTGTACATGTGGGCACCTCATGGGCAATGGTGTGCCCCCTTGTAACATATGCTCAGGCCAGGTCTTACACCAGGACACGTGAATGATGATATACTAAACCTTAGAATAGTTTCCTGCATCCATGATGGGCAAGTCTTGATGTTTCACCAGGGGTGTTGAGGTGGTGGATTGCATGCACAGCTCCCCTTATGTACAAAGACACAGGAAATCCAGACTTGTTGGGGCATGTGATTCTCACAAGTTTGATGACACAAGTGTTGATCATGGACAATTTAGTCCACTCTCCTCTGGGCCCTGATGGTCAACAATGGATAGCCACCATCCTGTGACATGTACATGATACTATAAAACAAAAAATATATTTAAAAAACAAAATACTCAAAAATATATATATTTGTTTAGACCATAGATTAGGTTAGTACATGTGTAGTCATTGTTTATGTTGTCCTACTTGTATCTTGTCTCTTAAGGGGGTTGGAGGGACAATCTTTAGAGTGTGGTGTTACATGTGTAAGATAAGTTTAGAATAGGTTAGATAGGTGTTGTTAGATAAGTTAGTATATGTTCGGTTAGTATAGGGTAGTTTATGGTTGTTAGAAAGTTTCCAATAAATCCAGTTTCTATTGGGTTAATTTTTTTGTAAGTTGATAGAGTGTCTTGGCGTTCTCATGAGTGCACTGGCCAAGTTGGAGGAATGGCCTATGGTATGCTTACTATCTTGATTTCTAAGGATTACCATGTGCATCCCCTATGACCAAGGAGCTGTCAGATTGGCTGCTAAATAACGTCAACTAGTCCATCCACTGTTCCAGCCATTCACAATGTGCATGTATACTTTATCCTGGACAGGTAAGTATGGAACTTCAACTGTCATTGGTGGGGTCCTGCAGTTTCATTGTTGGCAAGTGTGGCACATCTGACAACAGGCACAATTGGAAACTGTATCCTGCAACACTGGCAGGTGCCCATCACTGATGAAGGTTAGCTCCCTCCTGTACCACACAAATAAGTTGTACTGGTACTCTCATCTGGGTAAATTACCATTGACTTGGTTCAGAGATATACATGCCGCATGTCAACTTCAAAGGATATCTGTTTAACATATGTATAGAATACTCAGTAAGTTGGTTGTAGCCGACAACACCACCATTCACTTTTCTCATGTTAGGATCCTAGTATGTGGCTCTGTGTCTGGCAGTCATGCACTCATGTACTCATGTACTGATATACTGTACTCATTGACATGGATTCACACAATGCAATGATTCAGAGTCGATGGATCACAGTAAACATTGAAATGCTACATGTATACAAAGTGCTTTATTTACATGTGCAAGTGTATTTGTGAATTCTATACAATCTCCAGTTCACAGACCCTATGAGTGAATGCTAGCCATATGTAGCACAATAAGAGTCCAGGGTTGAGGGACATGTCATGAGACATGGTTAGGAGTAGTGCTCATTAGTGAGGAGGTAACAAATTGCCAATTGGTAAGAAAGAGATACTGTAATGACAGTAGATAGCAGACAAGTCAACAGTGGTTGGGTGAAGAGGGCACATTTCCTATTGTCACAACACTGGCATGATCTTTGGCCCAGAACTAAGGAGAAACTGTCCATGTGGCACAGACTGGTGCTACCAGGCGTTTTTCTTTGTGATGTTACTCCTTCCACATCTTCATCCTCTGATGTGTGCGGTGCTTCCTGTGCCATGGATGGTGCTGTTTTAGAGATAGAGGGGGGCCACACACACTTCAGGGGATAGAGATGTGGAGTCAAAGGTCTGGTAGCTGCCATTTGCAGGAACACATAAAGCATCACTGCAACAAGGACGAACTGCTGATTTTTCAACACCGCAGCTACATTACAGTGGTAGGCAGTCATGTTTTCCCAGAGAGAGACCGCTTCATGCTGTATGGACTCCAGGGTATTCTGCATAGCCCCCAGCATGTTGTCTGTTATGCTGCTGCCAGTCTGGGAGGGCAATTGTTGTAGCCTCTGCCTCATGATAGCAGCTATGTTGGCCAGAGACTGCTGGAGTCCATGTAGCAGGGGTGGGTGCATCTGATGGCAGCTGAGTTGCCCTTATTTGGACTGAGGCATGTCCGCACTCCCTCTAGGCTGCCTGCCATGGTCTCCATCCCCACACGCACCTGCTTGGCTAGCTCCCACTGGACTCCTAACACTGTCCTCTGAAAGGTGATCTTTGGGTCCTCGGAGTCCAGATCTGTGTGAGTACTGGCTGGTGGTGTGTGTTGGTAGCTGGGTGGTTCATGTGGAGACCCTGAAATGCTGTGTGTCTTCCCTGCGACTAGAGGTGGTGCCTGGAGGGATCCTAAGACATCCTGGAGAGTCTGTCCATTGATGGTTGGCAGCTGGTCATCCATGTCATCTGTAAAATCGAGGACAGGCAGCCCGGCAGCAGGTAAGCCATCATCCTCTGCAATGAGACAGTGTAAAGTCAATCTTAGAATGTTTTGGCTGTGGACATGGCACATCATTTATTTGCCACTGGAGGCTCAGTGACATGTTACTGACCCAAGGTTGTAGTTGTACTCATGTGTTGCATTGTGCATCACACATGGATCAAGCTCACAAGGTATTTTGGGGCATATTTAGGTGCCCGAGTGCCACCTGAGTGTCACTTTTGGTGAGGCTACGGTGGTGCAATGCCATGCGCCGTATTTACAAGGTGGCATAAAGCCACTTTTTGTGCCTTAACACCACCTTGTATGTATGGCCCCTTCACAAGCAGCTCTTTGCATGGAAGATGTGCACAATGGGTATTGCTGTGGGCATGCCACAGCAACACCCATTGCATTTTGACACTGCCTCAGATTTACGACTTTTTGTAAACCGGAAGCTGCGCTGTTTTTGGAACTCTGGCCACTTTACCACTGCTGACCAGTGCTAAAGTGCAAGTGCCCCTGTGTAAAGGGTATGTGTAATTGGCTTTTCCATGATTGGCATATATGATTTACTAGTAAGTCCCTAGTAAAGTGCACTAGAGGTGCCCAAAGCCTGTAAACCAAATGCTACTAGTGGACCTGCAACACTGGTTGTGCCACCCACATTAGGAGCCCTGTAAACATGGCTCAAACCTACCACTGCAGTGCCTGTGTGTGCAGTTTTAACCTGCCAAGTGTACCCACTTGCCAGGTGGAAACCTTCCCTTTTATTACATGTAAGGCACCCCTAAGGCGGGCCTTAAGTTGCCCCAATTGGTAGGGTGCAGTGTATGTTAAAGATGGGACATGTACTGATATGTTTTAGATGTCCTAACAGTGAAATACTGCCAAATTTGGTTTTCAAAATCCAATTCAAATTCAAGCCCCATCTCTCTCATAGGTTAACATGGGGGCTGCCTTTATATATCCTTAAAGTGCGGTTTCCCTTTGAGAGCAGACAGAAATACGGAGTTTGGGATCTCAACTCACATTTTAAATAATACAACTTTTAATGAAGTTGTTTTTGTGAGTTCGAAAATGCCACTTTTAGAAAGTGGGGATTTTTTTTGCTTAAAACCATTCTGTGTCTACGTCAGACTGACAGTTGGGCTGTTTGTAAATCTCCTCTAGACAGTGACACAAAGGGAGCTGGGATTTAGCCTGCATATCCTGATGGGCCAATTGAGCTAGAGTGGAGGGAGGAGTGGTCACTTACACCTGAATGGGCTGTGCCTGCCCTCACACAATGCAGTCTCCTGCCCCAAGTGTGTGTCTGGGGCCAGGCCTGGGCAAGTCAGGATCTTGTGAACAACAGAGACTTTCCTTTGAAGTCTGCCTACTTCAAAGGCAAAAAAAGGCGTATAGGTAGTAGACCCAAAACCACAGATTTCTTCAAGATCACTTCTGGATTCAAGAGGAACCTCTGCCAAGGAGAAGAGCTGAGGAGAAGTGCTGCCCCTGCCTATGACTGTACTTTGTTGGGCTACCCTGCAGTTGCTGCTTCTGCCTGTGAATGGGGACAAAGACTGGACTTTGTTGTGCATTCCTGCTTGAGAAGAATCTCCAAGGGCTTGGACTGAGATTGCTTCCTCTTTTGAAGTCTCAGGGCCATTAAAGACTTCCTCTGCCAGCACCTGGACCCTCCGCTTAGACTCCTGCCCTGCCAAGTGGTGCCCTATCCAGTCCCTTGGCCCCTGAAAGGGTTAGTGGCAGAACAAGGACTGAGATCCATGCACAGAACACTGTGCAGAGAAGTTTTCGAGGCACCACCTGCAATGCGGCTGGTAAACGACACACCAGTCGCTTTGCAGCTAAAATCGACATTATACCTACTTCGTGGCTAGGCAATTGTTGCATTGTGGCTGGAAAAACGACGAAACAACCGCTTGATGCTGCTGATAACGGCGCAAACCCCATGCAGCACGGTTTTCTAATAGATTTCTCACGCATCGTCCCTGGGTGTCAAAGTCATCGTGAATTGGCATAGTTTTCCTGTTCGGAAATCGTCGCATCGCTCTCTTGCAAGAGAGAAAAACGAGGCATCACCTACCTGACCGGAGAAGAAACGACGCACGGCCTCACTTGTGAGTAAGGAATTGAAACATCGCTGACTTTGCCGAAACACCCTCGCCCGTACTACTTTATTTTTGACGCAAACCAGGCACTTTGTGTAAAATCAACATTTCCATTGTTTTCTATGGAGTAAGACTTATTCTTTTGAAAATTCATATCTTGACTTGTGTATGTTGGCTTTTTGTCATTTTGGTCTTGTTTGATTTAGATAAATATTGCCTATTTTTCTAAAATGGTGTGGTGTCCATTCTGTAGTGTTTTCACTGTATTACTGTGTGTGTTGTTACAAATACTTTACACATTGCTTCTGGGATAAGCCTGACTGCTAGGGCCAAACTACCAAGGGCAGAAGCAGGGGTTATCTAAGTGTGTTTCTCCATTGCCCTGGCTGGAGTGAGAATCCCTGCTTGGACAGAGTGCAAACTGACTGCCAACCAGAGACCCCATTTCTAACATGGGCCAAAATCTAACGCCAGCCCAGGGCTGGCATTAGCATGGCAAAACTAGGAGCAATGCTCACATTTCTACTAGATTTTTTTGCTTTTTCAATGTGTGCTGCATTTTGCAGTACACACAGAAAGAGCACATCACCATTTAAGTTTGTTGTTGGGCAAGAAGGTGTTCCTTCCTGCACAAAAACAATACCCCCCTCAACACAGCCATCCTTGCACAGCATCCCAGAGGGAACCCCTACGGCAAAAAAAGTACCTTTAAAAAAAGGGGGTCTCTTGCCTCCCTGGGAACTACCACCTCCCTGGTTCAAACATTCAATTACATGTCGGTTGACAGCTCACACCAAGTCAGAGCAAACACTCCGGTTCCAGCAAAGTGAGAGTTGTCAAACAGCGCTTGCTTTGCTAGAAGTGGGGGGTTTCCTCTGTTTTCCTGCTTGCAGACATGCGGGCAGGGAAACAGAGGAAACAACTGCTCTCACCGTCAGTGAGATGCAAGTTTAGTAGCTCCCCATCTGTGAAAGCAATGCTAGCTCTCACTAGAGGCGGGGAGCCAGCTGGATCTGCAGGGGCCTTCAGGCTCCCCCCGCAGTCCCACTGCTGTGGGGCACCCAGGACCAATGGCTGGGCCCGGAGGGTTCCCAGGCCAAGATCGGCCACCGGAGAGGGGCTAAGCTGCCACCCTCCCTCCTAAAAAACAGAAATAAATATGTTAGGGCTGAGGTCCCCAGGACTGAAATCACCAGGGGAGGGGAGCCATGCAGCCCCCTTTCCAAAAATATAAAACATTTTATAAGTCCAGGCCCTGGGGGGGATGGGGACCTCAGGGCCGAAATTGGCCAGGGAAGGGGGTCTACACAGCCCATCCTCCCCCACACTGCACATATAGCCAACGAGGCAGCACTTACCAACTAACCAGTAGAAAGAGCTCCAGTTGGGTACACATTTGTGCAAAACTGTGGACTCTATTTGGATAAAGAAGCAGAAGAGCTTCCATTCTGGCCATTATGATAATTTCACAGAAATTAAACCTCAACAGGAAGCATTTACAAATAAAATGCCCCAGTTGAAGCTCCACTTCTGGAAAGAAGAAATTATCCTAACTCCTGGGCTTGGTGAAGGCAAAGCATGTGTGTTTAATTCATGAGTCCGTATTGAAAGATGATCTGAAATCCTTTGTGGAGGTGAATGCATCTTTCCTCTACTGGAGTGCAATCAGACACTCTCACACCCACTCACAACCCCAGACAAACCCTCTCACACCCAGAGGGGCAGGCCCAGCGGCCAACTCCCACTGTGCAAGGCCAAAGGCTGTGCGCGTCCAGGGTTTGGATTGTTATAGGGGGTTGGCTGCAGGGCCTGATTGCCACAAAATCATAGAAATTCACTGAAAAAAACTAAGACCACAGGGACATTATAGTTAGGAACAGAGACAAATGATCCTCCACCAGCCCTTCTAATGTTGTCAGTAGTGGGGGAGGAAAGGATTGGAAAGGCATGGCATAGCCCTTCTGAATGATCTGCAGTACCCAAACATCCAATGTTATGGACTGCCAGTGGAGCAGATGATATTGAATTCCCTTCCAACTGAGCAAGCATGGTCCTGTGGAACCAAACTAGGAGGGCTTGGAGGCTGCAACTGCAGGAGGCTGGGTGGCGGATGACTTCTGTCTTCCAGACCCTCTAGCTTGTGGAGCTTGCGAAGAATGGTGGTGTAATGCTATGTGTATTTAACCACTGACTTCATGCTTGACCATTGACTCCATTTTGTGCAAGTGATCCCATTTTGAGTCCTGCTGCAGGTGCAGGGACGCTCAAGTACAAACCATGTTTTTCTTTTCACTGTGTGAGAATATACCATGTGGGATGCGGACTAGATGCAAATTCACAAGGCTGAGAACGTCTTGTCAGAGGAATGTACAGTTCTGTGTCCAAACAAGCATTGGGAGCCTGGTAAGATCTTTTTGCATGTTTTCGACGCAGACAAAGTACACCCTGAGGGGAGGGAATTCTAGAATGTTCTCCTTGAACCTGTTTAAGGTATAAAAGATGGGGAGACTTGGCGCTCAGAGAGGAACTATTCTGTGGAGTGGACGTGCTACCCAGGATCTCTTGATCCCATACAGGGGGTCTCCTGCTTTTGCTGATCAAAGCGTTTCTCCAGTCTGGCTGGTGAGGATGATGGTGCCTACCCCCATGGTGATGCATTTTAAATCTTGATTATTTAGCTTCTGTATACATGCTCTGTTGATATACCTCATATTTCTTTTTAAATCTTGACCACTTGATATATTCTTTCACCTTTGTATATACACATGTTCTGTTGCTTTTGAGTTATTTGTTTAGTCTCATATATTTGTGTGACTTTTATTTGATATTTGGGAACTGCTTAATACATTAATTGATTAAACTAAGAGTTTTGCATTCCTTTGGCATCGTGTCCTCTTGGTCTAAGTGAGAACAACACAGGTGGCAGGCATAGGGCTGGCATTGTGGTACACCCCTTTCATGCCCATGAAAGGGGCAAAAGGCAGACGCTGGACATGGGGTTGCTGAGTGGCCCAAGGTCTTGGCTGTAGCCTGAAATCCTTAAAGAGCTGAAGCGCCAAGTCTGCCTTCTCACCTAACAAGTGAGTCCCATCAAACAGCATGTCCATAAGTTCTGCCTGGACATCCCCCGAAAAGCCAGTTGCTCTCAGCCAGGTATGGTGCCATAAGACCACTGTTGACGAAATCACTCTGCCCAGTGAATCAGTCGTATCCGGGTCACACGAATGATGAACTTTGCTACTTCCCTCCCATCTTTCACCGCTTGACAGAGGATGGCCTCCGGGAACTGTAGCAGCACTTGCGCAACTGTATCCCATAAGGTGTGCGAGCAACGGCCCAATAAACATGAGGTGTTCACTGACCTCAATGCCAGGCTTGTGGAAGAAATCATCTTCTTCCCAAGCTGGTCCGGCCGCTTAGAGTCCCTGTCTAGGGGAGCAGAAGGGAATGCGCCTTGGGAAGTTGAGGCTTGGACTACAAAGCTCTCAGGGGTGGGGTGTTTGCTGAGGAAACTAGAGTTGCCCGGTGCAAGCCGATAGCAGTGGGCTACTGTCCCTATTTACAGGAGCCGCTGGGCTTGGACCTAGTTCCCAGCAGGATGACAGTGAGTGCCTCATTAACAGGCAGAAGGGGGTTTAGAAGTGGAAGCCTGAGGTTGAACCACTCCAGTCAAGATGTTTTGACAGCCACCATGGGCAGTTTGAGGGCAAGTGCAGTTCGAGGACAAGGACCTTCACTGCCCTATGCCCCACCATTTTATAGGAAGCCCCCTCCTCCGTAGCCACAGTGAGCGGAGACAGTAAGCTAGTATCTGAAGAGGTTTCCAGTCCAGTGGCCTCTCCTATCTCCTCATACCAGTCCATAGACCTTTCTAACTGGTGTTCTAAAGGGTACAGTGACCCCTCACAATGTTCTTCCATGCCTGGCTGTTAAAGCCGGGTGCATTGGCGTCACAATGGGCTCCCGAGAAGGTTGTGTGGGTACGACCGGCGCAATCTGGAATGGTATCCATGAGACCCCATCGGAGCCGAGGCCAAAGCTGCCTGTGCGGAACCTGATGGGGCCGCCTCTGAACCATCGGGCCTGAAGACACTCTGGAGGGGTCGGCCCACTTTTAATATGTGGCACAGGGCCTAGTAAGTCTTTTACCTGAGAGGGGGGGTCGCTCTGGCTCCCGGAAATGGAGGGATGTGCAGAGTCAGACCTGGCATCGATTCTGCAGAACCGTGCCTGGAGCTCCGATGTTCCAAACTCGTTGCGTCGGCCGACGTGAAGTCGAAGTCCTCTTAGACGACTTCTTCTTGTGTCTTTTTTCCGAGTGCCCTGAGGACCTTCAGTGTGAAGAAGAGGACTTGGGGTTCATGGAGCAGCCCCACCACCTTCTCCTTGACTCGGACCTCCATGGAGTTGTGCCAGATATAGTCGAATGCTGGGCTGCAAGCAGCTTTAGGGACCGGTCCCTCAAAGCTTTTGGCACCATGGCCCGGCAGTCGGAGCACAACTTTGAGTCGTGGTCGCACTCAAGATACCTTAGGCAGACTAGGTGAGTGTCTGTAACCAACATAGCGCAGTGACAGGTCGCACACAGCTTTAAACAAGGTAGATGTCCAAGTGAGATGTCATCTCAACACTTCACAAAAGAAATCCTTGACAAAATGTCAAAAAAGCCTGTAAAAAAACGACAGTGGGGTAGCTCTCTCCAGATCTGCGGTAACTGTTGAGGAAAAACAAAACGGACGTCCGTGTGGAAGGGTGGTGCCGATATAGGTCACTGCGACGTCACATCTGCCCGCCAATGATGCAGTGTGGAACTGAACGGACCACACTATGGCACGCACAGGAGTATTGCTCAAGGAAAAATTTACGGACTCAGTCTGACACCTGGGAAATTCATAGGTAAGGAATCTGCAGCTAGAAGTCTATCAGATTAATATGTAGTTAGAGCATATACCAGAAAGAGTGTTACAAACGGTATGTAACTTCTTCTTCTGATGGACACGTCTGACGGCCAATTCCTTTGAACAGATACCAAAGTGGTATTCCTTGAAGGTGGAGGGTCTGTGGAGTGGACTGAGATCAGAAAATCTTGTAGGACCGAATGGGTGACATGACCTTCCCATCAGACCGAGCTGTCAAGGCAGTAGTGTTTCTGAAAATTTGCACTTATACCCACGTCACAGCCTGACGGATGTCAAGGACAGGCACTCTGCATGCCAATGCAGTAGTGGTAGCCTTGGCCCTGAGGTAATCAGTCGACCAGGAGACTGCTTTTTGGTCATCACAAAGCAAATCTCAATGCAGAGGACTACAAACCTCGACTAAGTCCTTTTTCTGCATCATCTTTCCTTTCTTTGTCCCCAGAGAAACACACCAAAAGCTGATTGTCTGCATTCTCAGCATCAGTTTATCTGGGGAAAAAAGGTTTGTGTATGACATTCCAGAGAGCCTGGAGCTCACTCACAAAACGAGCTAAAGTGATTGCAATGAGGAAGATAGTTTTTAGGGTCAAAAGATGGAATGAGCAGCTGTAGCTTGAAAGGAGTACACATGAGAAATGTCGAGACCAAATTAAGGTCCACTGTGGCATCACAAACTGTTTGAGAGGAAATATGTGTGTCAAACATAAAGAAACTGCATCACAACAGGTGATTTAAACAAGGGATGGTTGATCTGACACAGAAAGGCCAAAGGCGCAAGCAAGTAACTTTTAATAGTGCCTTAAGCAAGACCTTGCTCAGCCAAAGACAAAACAAATCACAACATATTCAACAGTTTGTCTTGTAATGGGTCCGTCATGTAGACTCCACAACAGGCCACAAATATGCCCCAGCGTACAAAGACTTTAAGGAAATGTGTGTGGCACCCAGGAGTACAACAACTTTGGATGGCAAATAAAACACAGTTAATTGCTGCTGCCCAATGTCCAAGCATGGAGGTGTAGATCGTGCAGGTTCATGTGGAGAACCCTGGCCTGCTAACGAGACAGAAGATCCTCTTGAAGTGGTAGCCTGATCGGAACGCAGCTGCACATACCCAGAAGTTCTGGGTACTACACCTTGTCCCAGTCTGAAGGCTCTAGAATGACATGTGCCCAGTCGTTCCTGACCTTCTTCAGAATTCTGGGCAGGAAAGATAGGAGGTGGAAAGGCATACAGGGGCTGTGTTCCCCTCCAGGTTCAATGCATCACCTAGTGAGAGCCTTTGCAGGAACTCCAATATGCAAACGTTTGGGCACTGGTGTTCAGCGGTGGCAAAGAGATCCAGCCAGGACTCTCCTCACTGTTGGGAGACACCGCTGTGTAAACAAGAGTCATTTGTGATCTGCCAGATACTGCCAGCTGAGCATGTCCACTCTTGCATACGAGGATCCTGCCAGGTGATTTGTGACCATGGAACTTCCCTGACATTCTAACCACTTCCAATGGTACACAGCCTCCTGGCCCAGGACCCTATTCGGTCCTGCTAGTTGCAGTACCACAAGATGGTGGTGTTGTCCATGTGAAACTCCACTAGCCTCTCCCAACGGTTGGTAGGAAGGCTCTCAGCACCAGAAGAAAACCAGAGGACTCTGATCTCCACTGCTCCAAGATGAGCTCCCAAGCCCAGGAGTGATGCATTTGTCACCTCAGGTGGGGAAGGGAGAAGGGTTTGCTGCAGGTCAGATTGCTGTCAAGCCACCGCTAATGTAGATCCTGTGCAGCCTCCTGTGAAACCTAGATGGCTTATGACTGGTTTCCTTGGTGTTGGGCACACTAAGACTTGAGATTCCACAGCAGAGCTTACATATGCCACCTGGTGCAGCCGACAAGCAGGATGCATGAGGACACCAAGCCAAGAAGCCTCAGAGCTGCTCTCACTGTTTTTCATAACTGAGGCTGAAACATTGGTACCATAGTCAGAACGTTCCAGATTTGTTGCAATAGAGGAAGGTCCATGAACCGCACAGTGTCCAAGACAGCTCCTATAAAAGGAAGTCTCTGCAAAGCAGTCCGATAGGACTTTGGCTTGTTGAGAACCTCAACAATGTCAGGAGCATCACTGTAGGTTGGAAGTGGTTTCCAACTGTCTGTAGTGATCCTGCCTTCAACAGCCAGTCATCGAGGTACTGGAAAACTAGTATGCCCAACCTCTGGACTGCTGGCCCCAAGTAATCGATAGCATCCAGGCCAGCAGGAGTAGCATATTTGGCCACATCTTCACCATCTTGAATGGTCTGAGTCTAAACCCTTCTAGGACTGCCGGCAAGAAGTGTCTGACTATGTCCCATGTGGCATGCGTATTACTGTATAGTAGGCAAACTGCGTTGACGGATCTCAAGGCTAGGCATGCTGAAGAGAACATTTGTTCTGAACAGCTTAATCCTTTTTGACTCCCTGCCTGGGGGGGGGGTTATCATGGGGAATGAATTAGGATTCACCTTACTGATGGAAGCTTGGACCACCAAACTCTGCATAAGAAAATCTGGTCTGTGGTGTCTGGCCACCTGCTTGTTCACCAGTGGGCAGAAGCAAGTCTTAGACCAAGTTCCCATGAGAGTATCAGCAAGGGCTTTGTTGAATGGGAGTAAGAGTTCAGAGGAGGCAGGCCCAAGTTACAGGGCTTTTGTAAGAAAAAAATAAATAAAAAGCAGTGGTAGGTCCAAGACCTCCGCAGCATGTCTAATTACCAAAGAAAATGAAACACTTTTTCTGTTGGTGGCCAAAGGGAGGAAATCAACCCTGTATCAGAGGAAGTATCAAACCCACTGACCTCTTGTAGGTCCATGTATAAACTGACATGATCATAATCTGCAGGTACGTCACCCCTAGCTGGTGGTAAACTCTGCTCAAAGTCAGAACCAAAAAGATAACAGAGACTCTGAAGTCAGCTTCTTGGTAGTGGAGGTATTTTTTTCATCTGGCTGTATGGGAACTAGATGTGCTGGAGTCGAGTCAAAGCGTGATCTCATCAAGGTCAAAATGGATTCAGTTTGGGGTCAGACGGGAATCAAGTGCTGGTGAAGTCAGTACCAGTGTAGATGAAAAGGA
This sequence comes from Pleurodeles waltl, assembly GCF_031143425.1. Taxonomy (NCBI): domain Eukaryota; kingdom Metazoa; phylum Chordata; class Amphibia; order Caudata; family Salamandridae; genus Pleurodeles; species Pleurodeles waltl. The sequence goes on along the minus strand of NC_090443.1, from coordinate 607,590,217 downwards.
GACTTGTGCAGGTCTTGTAACAGAGCTGGTGTGAAACCGGAGACAGGTTCTTTGGGCTGAGACAACATGGAGGATGGATCTGTCATATGTAACTCAAATGGAGATTGTTGTGGGTCCTTGAGGCCTGAAAGCACGCCAGAGGGAGATGGATGAGTGCCAAATATATACAGCATAGGCTCCCTGAAGGTCTTCACCTGCTGTGGCATGGCCGATGGCCCTGGTAACTCAGGGGCAGTAGGATAATTTGTGGAACTGGCTCCTCAATTGTGGATTGGGAGCCCAACCAAGTGGTACCTTGCCATCCTCACAGCTTCTCTTTAGAAAGAGATTGGCGGGATGGGGTTGGGTCCTGCTATGCCTCCATATGTTTCCTCTTCGATTTTGACTAACTTACTGAAGACTCTGACTGCAAAGAAGATCTGTCAAAGGACCAGCCTCAGGAGCAGGTCCATTCCTTCAACTTGGAGCAGGCTGGAACCTACACAAGGACTGTGACATAAAGGAGGGGTGGGGGGGGAGGGAGAGCAAAAGGGAGGGAGGGAGGGAGGGAGAGCGAGGGCAAGAGAGAGAGAGAGAGACAAAAAGAGAGCGAAAGAGGGGGAAAGAATGAGAAAAGGAGAGAATGGAGAGAAAAAGGAGAGGAGAGAAGCAGGGCGAAAAGGATGGAGAAATTAGAGCAAATTACAACAGAGAACTGGTCTCTCATTGAGCACTTCCAGTTTGCGAAATACTTACATTAATTAATTGTCAAGGTGAACACTTAAGCTGTACTACAATCACACATTATCTCAAATCTCTCTATTAAAGGTTATTAAAATGTGTTTTCCCCTCGATGAATTCTTTCACTCTGTGGCTAATCAAAATCTAGTAGCTTTAATGCCCAAATACATGATCGGTATCTATATAAACAGTATTTGTAGATAAAACAGTGCTTATAATCTTAAGCACCGAATTGCAAAGATATCCAAGCTTGCTTCTTGCCACCAAAGCTTTAGAAACCTAGTGATCTCCGATTACTTTGGTAAAATAGTCTTTAATTGTCTCTGTTTAATGATATATCTTCATTCCACCACATACGATTTGTGTGACTTCCAATGCCCAAAATATAAAATAATCTTTTGATTTCTGTACAATCAGACTTTTAAAATATGAAACTCTGGTACGAGGAAAACAAATTGAATCCATGACAAATGAGCAGCAAATGATCAATATTATTTGACAGAAGTTCATATAGTAGATTCTGCAACAATTAAAAATTCGGATACAATATTAATCTTCAATTTGTAGGAAAAAAATAATCAAAAATTACAATCTGATTTCACAGATCGTGGTTTTGTCGCAATATGTAGTGCACAGTTCTGCAGCCATTAGTAAAATCATTGTATAAACACTGAAGTTCAAGTTGTAAATCCTCCTAATATTAGGAACTCATCATTTTTGTCTTCCGAGACTCGTTACTAATAAGATACTTTAGTTTGGTCGGAACAGTCTTTCCTTTCTAAAAGTGACAGACACTTTCTTTGGCGTAACAAAGTATCTGCGGTGCAAAATGTATTCCTTTTCACATGTCCGTAGTTCAAGTTAAAAGCAGTGTTCTGACACAAGAGTATTCGTTTTGCGTGACCCCCTGCGCAGAGTCCTTCTTCAGATGTAGCAGTAATGCACATTTCTGAGAAACAAGCAGGTGAAAATCATCACAGTTTGCTATGCCTTTGTGGGGCTGCTTGCTGGTTTGGGGTCATAGCCATATAGGAATGTGGCGGAAATGACGAAGATGGCTCCCAAGAAAAAGACACTATATTGAAGACAAAAAAGAAATGTTATTTTCAAGTAATAAATTATTAAACGCAGACTGTAAAATGTTGCATTTAATTTGCCAGTGAAACACAGAACCCATTTACAAGTTCTCAAAGATATGTATAGGATATAGTGGTAGAAAGGACTAAGGATAACTCCCTTTTTAAATAAATATTTGGGCCACTCTAGATACTTGCCAAAACATCAACAGTTTAACCAGAAGCCTCAAGCAGAAACGCATTCACCAAATGGGACCTTAAGTGAAGCATATTCCTATGGATAAATACCATCAAATTTGGAACAGCCCTTTCCTTCAGCACAGCAATTATCCCGACTTTCCTGGTGAGAGAAAGGTCGCACACAGCACTCATGGTTTGCAGGCGTCCTCTCTAGTCCACAAAATGAGGTCCAGTAGCAGGGCATACACAGATGGTGAGGTGACAGGAGGGCCTTCGCTGGGAGTCTGAATGACGACTTACCTGCTGAGAGAGTGCTTGCCCGACAGCACCACAGAGACACTGATCGTAACAGGTGGATCCCACTATACCCAAAACTAAAATAAAACGAGAAGGATGAGGTCACTGGAACATGCCTATACCAACCAGGGGTGGCAGAGAGGCATGCAAGTGTGGATGGCGCCTGAAGAAATAATTGCCTAGACCTGAATGAGAGTGCATTTACTGGGTGTGGAACACGCAACAACACCACAAGGTAGATGGTGATGTGATGACTCCGGACATTTGGTCTTAGGGGTCTATTTCCGATTCTGGATCCTGGTTGTACTGCATGAACTTAAGTATGTATGATGGTGAAGCTTAAAGCAGACAAGGGGACCCAGAAGGATAACGTGGGGGGACTCGCATAGTGGTAATGCTGAAGACAGTTGAAACAATACAGGAGAGGCCAAAAAGAAGTTTGCAACCATCCTGCAAGCCATTCCCAACGCAAAGACCATACTGGAAAGTAAAATTGAATTGGTGGGAATACAGATTAACTTGGTATAAAAAGATCATTAAAAACTGACAGAATAACAGAGAACAAATCACCTGAAGTGGCTGTGCACTACCATGAAAGATTTGCAGGAGAAAATGAAGCAGTTAAAGGGGCCGGTAGAGCTTCTTCATCACATACCAGAGGATGCAGAAGGGTGTTCCAGGTGCCAGGGGCGGCCGCTGTAAATCTCAAAGGAAGGGGTGGATGGACAGGTCAGAGACGGAGGAGAGAAAATAAAAAATAAAATAAACTTACCGTACTGCTGTCTCCTGCCGCCTTGTGCTCCTCTTCCCTTCATGTGGTGTCCCACCATTGGCGGGGACACCAGTACAGGCCCTCACAATCCTGGTGGGGCTTTCTTGCTAAACATAGCATGAAAGCAGTGTCAGGATTGGTCTGAGCGGCAGTCACTGCAGCCAGGCTGGAGTAACCTGAGTGCACATGCGTGTTTAAACACACATGCGCCCTTAGTGCACTCTCTCCTCCTCCCCCCTACCACCTCACATGGTCCAGCCCTGCTCCTCCCTGTACTGCTGGCTGAGCCAGCAGATGAAAAATAAAACTAAAGTCCAACTATTGTTTTATGTTTCATCTCCTGGCTCCTGGTCAAGGGGACAATGCTCCTTTGCCACAGTGAAGGATGAAGGAGCCACCCTGCCAGGTGCAGCAAACTCTGCCTGTTGGGTATCCCTGAGGCTGTGGAAGTGAGCCAAGCAGAGCCCTTTCTTAAAAAGTCACTCATAGAGAATTATCATGGATGAACAAAATTGCAACTATTGGTGGTGGAGAGCGTGACTAGAGTGTTGAGGTGCCTGTTAGAACCAGGGATGTCTCCTAAGTCCGTATTCTGAATTTCAGAGACCGAGATTACATCTTGCATGTTGCAAGGGAGCACATCAAGGGATCATACACAATAATACCATGCTAATTTTTCCAGACTGCACAGGTCATGTACAGGGGAAGACACCTTTATGGAAGTAAAACAAGCATCACACAAGATATTTAATATATATTACTATGCCCGGCAACCATACAGGGAGACGTAGAGGGAGAACTGCACTTCTTCACTTCACAGGATGAAGTATGGGCATGGATGGAGTCAGCTGGGATATCAAAAATTAAGGACTGGGGAAGGCCCCACCAAAAACAGACTTTGATGCACGAACACAAAGAGCAAAGGGGATTCACGCATATGACAGACGCAAGAGCAAGCTGCAAAGGAAATAGAGAAGCTAGTAGTGAAGATTGCATCCTGCAGAGGCCATAAGGGGCTGGCATAGGATATAGACCAATAAAAAACTGGCAATGAAGACTCAGAGGGAACATCCACATCGGAGTTGCTGGAGAAGAGACCCTTGATGACCCAGATGGCTGCCGAACATGTGGCATGATACACTGAGGAGGGAGTAAGACAAGACCTAGGGTAGGGTAAAACTATTTGATTTTCTGCACCCTCATGGCCTCTTGGGAAACAATGTAAGGGAAGACTGAAAGCATGCTAGAAGAATGATAAGAGTAACAAAGATGTACTGATGAGGCCGTAAACATTTAAAGTATAAATTTGTCTCACACTCACCATATTTTTCTAACTAGAAATGAAAGTATTATTTGTGGAACAATTCTCTTTATTAAGTTATCATCATAGACACATAACTGCCTCCTCCAACGGTATACAGCATATTGCCTACAACCCAGTGGGCCGGCTTCTTGGTAGTATAAGATCAAAACAGATCAAATAACTCAGCCATACTCCTACAACCATGGGGCCAGTGGCTGTGAAGAGGTATAAATCAAACCATTAAACATGTTAAAGGAAGGAACCCCCCCAAACCCTCAGCCCCCCTTTTCTATGCTGTGTATAGAAGACACAGCAACAAATATGCAATGAGTGGTATCAAGCTGCAGTGTTGAGTGCCCCTAATTCTTCAGTTTCTTCATTCCGTCCATCACTTGTTCTTTTTTGAGTTGCACATAGTTCCTCAGTTGCCCAGTCTCCGTCCCCACGTTCGTCAATTCTGCCTGCCTGTGGAAGGTTGTCTAGCAGAGAGCCCTGGTCAATGTGTGCTGCATGTACAGGGTCACCAGTCAGTGTGGCCAGTACCACTTCTTGTTCAATTGCCATGGCGACCGGGTCAGGTCCCTGTGCAGCTAAAGGCTTCTGGGATTTCTTCTTACGGTGGCATTTCATGTGTCCCTATGGATGGAGCTTCACTGCCCCCTCCCCCCACCTTTTGGGAGTTTGTGATACTGAGCACCATGCCTACCGCAAGGAGATGGTGGAGTTAACTGTTCAGTCAAAAGATGATTCAAAAGGGGTGGCCCCATGAGTAGAAGATCCCAACGTTCCGTAAGTGAACTGCACCAGGTCAGAAGTCTCTTCATTTCTGGATGGTGATGGCAGCGAGGTCCTGGTACAGTGAGGGTATGTGGTCAAAGCTCTCCAGCCCTGCGGAGAATGTTTTCTTTTAGGACAAAGTCATGCACGCAGACCAAGATATCAGCAGGGGGCTCGGGGTTTGGCGCAGCTGGCCCACTCTGTGGCAGCGATCAAGTTTCATGGTCGGGCGCCGCATCACCAAGAATGTGGATTGTATTCTACCTGGAGTGGTTCTCCAGATCTTTAGTGTGGGACTGATCTTGAAGGCGGAGGATTTCTTGTTGCACCCACTCGTTCATCATCCTTGTGTTCTAGTGTCGCAACTCTCTCTCCTCCTTCCATCCAGGTCTCTAAGCACCTTCCTCAGGTCTGAGGAGAGGTCTCTTTTGACGGCTTGCAGGACTTCTCCCAGTGAGGTAATTAGGGCCTCCAAAAAGGAGCGTGTCACCGGACCCTCAGGTTCCTCTGCATCTAAGGAGTGGTCCTCTTCCTCTCTCCTGCCTCTGTGGCCCCCGGGTAGGCTTTGTCCCGCATGGACATGGTTGGGTCTCTGCTCTCATGTTCCCTTCAGGGGAGTGCTGGGGTCAGCTCCTGGTTTAATTTTGTAGAGCTCAATCTCTGCCTATGGTGCGGGTCCCCACCTATAGTCCAATGAGCAGGGCAGGGCCTCGCACTGCCTGCAAATAAGATCCTGTGAAGTTGGGTAATGCCCCTATAGTGGTCGAGAGTGACCAGGCCTATTCAGGGTCAGTAAGGCAGTCTTGCCTCCTTCTGAAGGCCTCCTGGGCTGCATTGGTGCCAGCAAGTATGTGAAGGTAGGCCCAATTTCTATGGGATTTGTGGGGAGAAGCGCTCAAAATAGTATGTGGAAGGCCCAGCGAATGCTCGGTGTTGTCGGCTGGGTTCGGGGACCTGTGATTAAGTGCAGCAGGGGTGCAATGTCCTCCGTTGGCCCCCATCACCTGCTAGTCTTGTGTCTGTAGTTGCGTGACAATGGGAACGCCAGTTTGCAGGTGTAGCCTAGTTCACTCCCAGGAGCAGTAAAAACCAGCCAGGGATGACCACTGCTGGAGACTCTGTCTTTCAGCTCACCGCTAAGGCCGCCGCACAGGGGGGCATCGCAGCTTTCAGAAACTGGTATGTAGTGGAGGATCGCTGTGGTCGGTGGGGGGTGCAGAGCTCTAGGCGTGTATGATTAAGTGCATGTCCACCGTTGGCCCCTGCCACCTGCTAGATTTGTGTCTGTAGTCACATGGCAGTGGGAGCACCTGCTTGCAGGTGCGGCCTAGTTCACTCCCAGGAGCAGCGCAGGCAAGCCAGATAGGGACACCGCAGGTGCCGGTCTTTCAGCTCGCGGCTAAGGCCGCCACAGGAGGGGCACCGCAGCAACCCTCGGCGCTAAGTTTCTGAGGCTGTCACATATCTCCGGCCACTTTGGCTGGCCTAATCAGCAGCGTCTAGCGTGCCCGGGCCCGTGTGGGATGTGCAAGTGGGAGTTCTCCTCGGCTGTAAGGAGTGCCCACGGTGTGGAGTTCCACCTGATGCAGTTGCCAAATGTCGGAGCTGCTAGTGGCATCCACGCTGACTTCGAAATGGGTCTCCAGCACTCATTGGTCTCCCCAGCGAAGTGGGCAAAATTCAGGCAATAGGCAGGGTGCTCTCCGGAGCTGTAGGGTGGTGGGGACGGAGACAGGAACACACGTCTCAGCCATCCACCATCTTGGCCACGACCCCTGAGAGTATTATTTAGAGGGAGTCGGGTATGATGGAAGGTCATAGTTTGAGTCTCATCTAGGCGGGTGGAAAGGGCAGCAGCAGCAAGGATGCATGAACACACGGACGATATGACTACATATGAGAACACCTTAGCATATGATATGGACACCAGGCATCAATTTTATGAAGCAAAGATGCCCATCTTAATAGAGCCCACACTGCAGGGTGGATGTAAACCCACCTGCCAGGAAAAGAGGGATGGAAGCTGCGGCACACAGATTCACATAGGTGATTCGGAAAGATGCAAATAATTTCATAACGTGGACTCTAGGTGGGCTTGGACCCTCAACTATGCAGCACAAAGTGTTCTGCTATCTGAAGCACAGGAATATTCACATTTGTTGCCTTCAGGAGACCATTCTTACCAGGGTGGAGTTTGAGAGGCTGTGCCCGAGATGGAGGGGGTCAGTTACTGGACACAATGTATTTAGCATCTTCATGGGGTACGTGGTATATGGATTTACCCAGTGGTACCCTATGTTACAAAGGAACTGATACAGAAGAAGAAGAAGGCAGGCTCTCTATTCTAGAGGGTACAATGGAGGGAAAAAGGGTGAGTAGGGCGAGTACGTATGCCCCAAATGCCAATCAGGCCCAGTACTTACAACTTACGGAGTACTGACCTGGCCATGTTGAACAATAAAGCGTGGGTGTGGGGCAGGATTTCAACATGGTTTTAGAAATGAGAAGGACAGATCAATCCCACTAACAAGGTGCTTCCTGTGCATCAGTATCACAAACATTTGGTATATGGGTGAGGTAGTGACAATTCATGCAGGCCTGGAGGAAACAAAAAAAAAAGAAAAGAGATGAAACTCTTTTTCATTAACTAGTTCGTGGGATACACACCAGACTAGACAGGTCTTCAGTAAGACTAGGAAGAGATGTAGAAGTGGCTGTATGAAAGTATCTTTGTTATACTGACTTAGACCACAACTCACTGTTGCTGCAATCCGCATGGGGCAAGCAAAGCTTGGCTATTCCTATACGGAACCTGCATGTGGAACCGCTAGCAGATGCCCTCTTTGGGACATAGTGAGGGACCAAAGAGATAATTACAGAGAATGAAGGTACAACGCAGACACCATGGTGGAATGGGATGCCTTCAGGGTCGTAATGGGGGAGGGGGATATGTGGCAAAACCACAATTGGAACTAAACTGACCGTCACTAGGCAATGACTACATTAGCTCAGAGGGCTAGACATGAGGGCTGTGGTGGACCCAGACTGTAATGCTTCTAGACTGATAATTTAGGAAAGAACATGCAAATATAATGGAGAGATTATATTACAATAAGTTATAAAGAATTTGTTCACAGACAGCATAGTGAAAGGGACAGAAGGGATGCCTTCTGGCTTGACAGACACAAGCCGATTAAAATTGAGCACCAATCTGCGCTACTAAGGATGGCATGGGTGCCATACAGAAGCCAATTAATGAGACTTTCATGGCATATTGCAGCAGGATCAACTCAGTGCCATTGTGTGCTGAACAGGCTCAACTGATCAAAAGGCATAGAACATAACTTCGGCCCAGCAAGATGTGCCTTAAAGGGAAGCACCGGAAGTTACTCTAAACAGAGAGGAGATTGTGTCCAACATGGAGGAACTGGATAAGGGCAAGACATCAGGAGCGGATGGAATCTTTCCCAAGTTTTATGCAGCATGCAAAGTAAGTTAGTGCCTAAATTGCTGCACATGTTTAATGACACTGACTGGGATGTGTTAACACAACAGTGGTCGTGCCCACAAAGTGACTAGTTAAGATGTTAAATCATATAGGCAACTGTGTTGAATACCAAATATAGGACCAAATATAAGAGACTTGGGAACTTAATACAAAAAAGAGGTTGACCCAATGATAGCAGCATTGAGTTTATTTCAGGCTGTAATACACTGGGACGGCTAATATCTGCTGCAGATGTATACAAGAACATGCAGACTCTTACCACATGGTGTTGGAGTGCAACCAGTAGGACAATATTGGTCTGAAGTACTGGAATTGATCACAGAAGTGTCTGGTAAGGTGTTGTCCCTTGGTCTGCTTCGCAGGGACAAATAATGACGAGGAAAGCAACTAAACATTTATGCAAATTTAAAGACCTGGCCTTGGTTTTGGATAAGAAGAATATTGTTATGGAGCAGAAGGCAAATAAGGTGTCAGAGGCAAAGAAATGGTTAATTAGGGTCAAGAAACGTATTGTGGTCGAAATAACCACCTTGAACACGCAGCAGAAGAGGGACGTGGAAGGGATATCAATGGAAACTCAGGGCACAAATTTGATGGCAATGGAAACATAATCAGATGAGCATACGCTATGAATGACTTAAGAATTTATCCTGGATGCTGGATAGGAGACAATACATACGGAGCAAAGGGCTGAAGAGACTGGCCCATGGGTGAACTATCTATATGGCATCCAATGAGGGGATATAATGAAAGCTGATGAAATGTATGTAATGTATACTGTATCAGGTTGCTGTAATTGAGATCAGACTAATCTGAAGTTGCTAAGTGGATACTTATATTTTATAGAAGGGCATTCTCATGAAGGAAAGGAGTGGGAGCAGCTATGTGTGGGGGCTAGTTGTTAAGGTGCTACTGTTTATCTGGCTGTACCACTGTAAAAGGAAATGAACACGTTATTTATTTGAGCTAGTAAGGTGTTTAAAATGTAAAGTTAATAAAGAGCAATTCACAGAGTGGTCATAATATCTGTCACTGCATGCTTGAGATGTGAGGTAGTAGTGCTTGGCAAAAGTATGCAAGGACAACCACACAGCTGCACAGCAGATGCCAGCAACAGAAATGCCTCTGGAAAGAGTGGTGGAAGTTGTTGTGCTCCTGGTGAAATAACCATGAATGCCCTCCTTGTGCAAAACCGTGTGTTTTATCATCACCCTGCCCTTTTTAGCTCCAGCAAAGCACACAAAGAGCGGGACAACTCTGTTCTGAAGCATGCAAAGTATAACAGTGAAAGACTGGGGTTCAGCCTATGCAGCCACTCCTCCGCCTTGGCTGGATGCGGAAGAGACAAGAAAGATGGGAAAGTGACAGAATGACCCATATGAAATGCAGTTACCGCTTGGGTAGGAAGGACCAAATTATCCCAGTAAAAAACACTTTAAAGGGTGTATGAACTGAGATTGCCTGAACTCCTCAGACTCAATGTGCAGAAGTAATTGCAACCAACAGAACTGTTTTGAGAGCAAGAGTAGAACTGGACAACTGTGCATCGACTCCAATAGGGAGGTCATCAAAGTCAACAAGATTCAAATCAAAGTGAGGAACAATAAACAGAGAGAAAGGAAACAGTTTAAGTAAACGTTTTAGAATCTGAGCAGCAAATTTAACAACGAAAGGTGGGCAGAGGGACACCTATGCAGACAGTGCTGCCAGGTAAACTTTAACTGTAGCCAGTGCCAGATCCTGCTGTACAACGGGCAGTTCAAACCTCAAGACCTTGACCAAGCAACAGTTAAAAGTATAAATGCCTTCTGATTTACACTTCTGAACAAACTTAGTCCAGCAGCCTGCATAGATGGATTTGTTAGTAGGCTTCTTATCCATCAACATAATTTCTGTTACCTCACTAAGAAGGCAAAATGAGTCTAGCTAGCACTGCTTAAGCTCCACACATGCAGACACAGCATCATTAAACTGCAGTGGAGGACCTGACCATCCAGCTACGAGAGCAGTTTCTTTGAGGGAAAGGGTAAAAGGTGACAAAGTGCTGAATGCCAACCGATTTGTATACCATATCCTCCTTGACATGGATGATCAGAATATGTTGCACCTGATCTTCCAGCGCCTTCCACAGTAAGGACAGGAGTGAGACGGTCTGGAATGCATTTAAGAGGCCCTGGACCAGATGAACATGAAGGTATCCCATAGCAAATTGTGGTAAAAGAAAAACACAGAAAAATTGAGGACATTTCCTGTTCAGAGCTGTGGTGAAGAGATCCTAGAAAGGAAAATGCTAATGGAAAGACTCCATGTTGCTGTGCTTATGTCAACAAGCTAACAACTGGCTCCTAGCATAGGGCCCATGACCCCACACCACCCTGTTTGTTGGTATGATGGACAGCAGTGTTGTTGTCCAACACAATCTGGATGTTGCTCCCTGGGGTGGAAGGGAGAAAGGCTTTCAGAGTAAGATGTGCTTAACTCTAAGCAGTCCATTTATGTGGAAGTATGTTTCCAATATGGACAAAACGCCTACACAATTATGGCACCCAGGACAACATCCCATTTAAATGCCTGAGCATCTACGGCAGCCTAAGCCTGCCAGGGGCTGAATGGGTGTTCTTCCTCTGGAAGGCTGAAGGCATCCATTCATCAGTGCACAATCTGATGCACTGACTAGAAGATCCAAACCAGAACTGAGAGACTTCTTTGGGGTTGCAACCACTGCCTCCTGAAACACCTCTGGAGGGCTCTCATCTGCTATCTGGCCTGAGGCATTAACAGGTTGCACAAGGCCAGAAGGCGTAATACCTGCCGTACTGGGGTCGGAAACACTGAAACCTGGCCAGAGTATCTTGAGATCCTATGAAAAGGAGGAAAGGTATGCACAGGGGTCATGTTGAGCAACGGTCCTATAAGATCAGCCTGTGTGTGCGACTGAGGTGACATTTCTGGAAGCTGATTATAAAGCCTAAGTCGGGAGACAAACCATATCCAGCTGGAGATGTTCACTGATCAGTGTCAAGAACTCTGCATTCACCAGCCTGTCATCACAATATACATAACTATGTGGAGTATGGATCTCCTCAGCAAAGCTGCCAAGACCGCCAGCCAGCACTTTCGTAAAGACATGTGGAACAGTTGCCAATAAGAAAGGGAGGATCACAAACTGAAAGTGTTGGTATCACACTGTGAACTCTAAGAAGTACATGTGGTCAGGAAGAACTGGAAGGTGAATATAGACAGCTGGAGGTCCTGAGCCACAACAAATCTCCATAGTTGAAGTCCTAATGGACCTGTCTTAGTGACCACATTTTGCACTATAAACAAGTTCAGAAGGCAGAGATCCAGGAATAGACCTCAGGTCTTTGGTCTGTTGGAGATCAAGAAGTAAAATGAGTAGAATCCTATGCCCCTCTCTTCTGGAGGCACCACTTCAATAGCCTCTTTGTAGGCAAGGGGTTCCACCTCCACAGAGCATCAGCCAGTGAACACACTCTAAAGGAAGGTGGAGTGGTCGGGTGGAGAAAAGCAAGGGAAATTACTGCGCTGTAAGATAAGGTTGATCACCCAGCTGTCCATCATGATCTCCTCCCCGAGAGTCAAAATGGGAGACCCACAGTGGTGGGTCATATCACTAGGGGGAACAGTCCAAAACTTTTGAAGGTTGCAGAGCCTGCAGAAGACAGAGGGGACGAAATCTGCTGCTGACACTTTCAAACTACCCTTGACTTAGAAAGGAGTGATATTGTTTTTATGGCACCTAGCGACGCTGAGAAGGCTGTTGTTGTCAGCGCTGCACAGCCCTAGAATACACACAAAATTTCTAATACTCTTGGTAAAATTAAGCAGGGGAGGTCAGACCCATGCCATTAGTCATTGTTCTTGAAGCAGTCCAAGTAGGAGTCGGCTTTCTTTCTTACCATCAAATAGCATGGCCATAAACTTAGCTGGGACATCTCATGAGAAGCCAGCGGCATGCATCCAAGAGTTCAAACGCAGCAGTTGTACCACATACTGAACCATGGTGTATGAAGTGTCAAAGCCACACCTGAGGATCTGTTATGACACATCATGACTATCACTCACTGAGCACGTCTTCTTCACATAGACTGGGAAGATGAGTCATAAGTTTAACCGAATTCCATTAGCCATGGATGTATCAGCCTATAAGACAGGTGGCACTGGAGTCCAGAGAGACAAACTGTAGTAAGCAAAAAAATTGTTCAACCTATTCAACCCAAATTATAAAGCTTAAAGCTATAGAAAATATATGGGAGTTTTGGTTTGAGGACCGATACACCAAATGTTCCGGTGATGGGTAAGCACAGGTCACCTGCAATGAGCATAGGGCATCTGCTTTTGGACAGCTAGATCCAATAAGGATTTCTTCTGTGCCATCATTTTAAGGTCTTCAGTTTGTGAAGGATTGCAAGATTTCCATCAGAATTTGAGACTTTACTTCTGCAGAACTGCCTTCCAAAAAACACTGTCATAAGTTTAAACCTCCTCCATGATGGAACAGAGGAGTAAGAAATGCACTCTAGCTAAGGATCTAGTTATTTGGCATTTTGTAAGTTTAAGCATATGCGGACATCAGTACTGTAATATTGTAGGAGATGATCAGCCTCTGAAAAATCATCATCAAGGTCATCCTACTACTTACCTTACATAGCTATGGCATCGAAATCTGAACCAAAACAATAGGTTTCATTGTTAAAAGTACCTTGGACCGCCTCTGCCAGATGGAGGATGCGCTCTACTGTTGACTACTTGGTCAGCACTGGAGTCTTCCCTGTGGGAGTTGTTGGACCCTGCTTTGAAACTGGCACCAGAGTACCATTGCAAATGGAAGTTGCCACCCTATCTGGTTTCACCTTCTCCATAGTGCCGGGGCCAAAGGCTGTGGGGGCCTTGTGCCAGCAGGTATTGGTGTTTGAGTCACCAAACCCGTGTGAATGGAACCCCCCCCCCCCCACTCTCACTTCTGGGGAGTAGCATAGAGAGTTGCAGATATGTCCTGAAAAGATCCAGCATAACTAGCCGGAATGCCACAATCTGTGTGGGATTCGAAGCAGAGTCATGAAATACCAGTGTCATCTTTGTATGTGCCAGGGCTGGGGGCTGCAAGAAGTCGAAGAGGAGCAGAGTCTGGGAGCAGCAGTGAGACTCTGAACGGTCCCAGAATCAAGACTATTTCATTAAATAAAAAAAAACTTCTCCTTATTATGGCATTTTTGTGTTTGGTGGAAGATCTCTTAACAGAATATTCCCTAGCCCGGAAAGTTACTTTTCTTTGGGAAAGGAGTCTGCTTAGGAGACTCTATGTGGGCCACAGCTACAAATAGCTTGGCTTTCTTTTCCTTCTGATGGCCTTCAGGGGCACGGAGGTGCAAAAGTCACAGGCTGCAACACCATGTCCTGATCTCAGTCACTACACAGCGGCATGTTTTTGTGACACTATTTAGAAGATATAAAGCCTGAGGCTCTTTAAGGAGACACTTACGCCAGGATAAGGAAGAATTTGTTGGCGAGAGAGACAGAGCTCCGTACTGTGTCAAGGAAGTACAGAAAAGCAGCATGGCTGGTTGGTGCTTAACATACTTTGGTGACAACACTCAAAATCTGAAAGTATGGTTGTCATGACCTACATTAAAAACATATACACATTCATCATGTAATAAAGTATTATCTACCCTACCAGCAGCCAATGGTTAAACAAGGGATGCATGTGGAATTAGGCAGTTATTTCAGTAGTTTCTGCTTTGCTTGATTGAACAGCAGCCACACTGGGGACATGTAGGCGCCCCCAAGAGAAGCTGCAAGATTTCAGTGGGATGAGTTTCAAAACTCAACTGAAGCGATCTTGCATATAAGAGGACTGAAAGGAACTGGAGAGATGCTCGTGCAAATGCGCTTCAACACAAGATGTTCCTCTAGCTTCTGCACACACAGGACAGGTGGTGCCTACTTCAGTGACAGAAGAACTAGATTTGAAGGAGTTTCACTTTCCTGGCAGGAACAGAGCATGCATACATGACTAGAAGCACTACGCAAACCATATTATCAAATTTGCATGGATGCCGTGCAGGTGAATCCAATGCCTCCTAGGTGATCTCTGCAAAGCTGCAATAGGCTGATGCTGGAATGTGACTAAGTAATGGTTTTTCAGTTTGCAGGCTCTTCAGCAATATATACTATGGGGTTTTGCTTCTAACCCGAATCCTAAATTCTCCTTCATGCATCCTTTAGGATGACCTTAAAATACACTGGGTGACTAAAGCAGGATTTTTGAAAACTTGCCGTTATATATTTCTCTGCCAGGTGGTCCACTGAAATGGACCAACTACAGCTTCCTGCATTAAAATTATGCAGCAAGGTGATCAAAGCAACTAGTGTCGCCATATCTTTTTCAGTAACTTAAACACTAATGCCCAATTCTTTAGATTTGCCCTACACCTACCTCCTTATAGCTTGATACATACATTATGCATTCAAAAGCACCATTCCAAATATAAGGTACACACCAAACTTTTGCAGATAACAATTAATTTCTCATTTTTTAGACACAATTCAAAAAGAAAAAAAATAAGAGAAAAGCATTCCTTAAAAGCACAGGTGAATGTTCTTAATACCATATTGCTGATTACAACGCATCCTTTTGGGATGTTTTACATAAATATTTAATGATGATCTTCAGTACAAAGAGAGGCCCTATGGAACTTACTCCAAATCAGTTGACCCTTTTGGTTTAAATTTAACCGTTCTTCTTCTAAATCTTCCATCCCTTGCAATCCTTGTTACATATTTATTTTTTAATATACCTGGGTGTCCCTGATACACCCCCATGCAGTTGAACAGTAAAAATGTAACTTACGTTGTCTCTAGCCAAAACACAACAGTGAGGGGATGAAGTAGACACACAAGGATTGATGAGGTTAACATTGCTTTCAGGTGTACTGGTTAATAGGGCAGAAGCTAGTTGAGTGCTAGTGAAATTGCAAAATTATGTCAATAGGGCTGGCAGTGGGGGGACAGCTCTTTTACAGACAGTTGGCTGCGTTAGAAAAAATATGATAAATGCTAGCTGTTCCGAAAGCTTTAGTTATGGGGGCTGGCCCACCACTGGATATTGAAAATGCACATTTTCTAATACATCGGAACCTGCTTAAACAAGTGTACCACATTTGCACTTTATGAAATATTTCTGGAATAAATGCTACCCTGATAGCAACAGACTAAACATATTTTGTACAATTATTGAGATGGAAATTTGGTACTATTAACATTTTGAAAAAGATGTTTACACGTTGACCTCTTTCACACAGAGAAATCACCCATGTCCAAGAGATTCCTGGTCTTGAATGCCAAATCCTGATCGAGACTTGAAGTGTGTATAAATTATGGCACATTGACTTAGCTTTCCATATTACGGAAGCTTAACTTATTATGTATGCTTGTAACATACTGTTTTGCTTGCACGGAGGGATCTTCCTGAAGTAGGGGCCTCTCAAAACTAGTGTAAAATGAAGTCTGAAGCCAAAGACCACAGCTCTTAGATTTTAAAAAAAAGGTTTGGCAAACTTATCATTCTTGCCATGAGTATCCCAAATGTACAACATTGTTAACCATTCTGCAATTGTTAGGAAAATTCACGGTCCTAGGAGAAGCGTGACTTTTTGGATGTGCTCTAAGATTATCTTGCATGCTCTCTATTATTGCTGATGGCAATCACGCTAGAACTAAAAACTGAAAGGACTGCTTTCATAGGATTATCATACAAGTAAATATCTGGACCCAGGAAAGCTAAATGTGTGCATGCAATTGGAACTCTGTTCATCCGCCTCAACAGCGGGCAAATCATAAAATTGTTTACTTTTTGTTTTATGAATAAGACCTGGTTCAAGCATTCAGGAAATGCAGATATTTAGAAAATGGTGGCTTCCAATACCTGGTTGGAACAAAATCTTGGAGCCAAAAATACGAGATCAAAGTGGACAAAATTATCGACAAAGACGTTGCAAATCCCTTCAAGATGTTATCTGCGTATTTGATCACTGCTGCAATCACAAGACCTCCAAGTGCCTAAAAGAAATATAAAAGGGTATAGTGTCACCATTGGTCTTCAAGTTTAAGTGATACCTTTGCAAGAGACAGAATTGGTTTGAAGCATACATCTCATAAATCTAGCAAATTGAATATTTCGAGCCTTATACATCTGCACAGGTTTGGTAAATGTACAGGTACAATTCTTTTAACACCTACAACTGCCATTTGTTTTCTTTCTTAAGCAGATAGCATATATCTTTATTAGTAAATGGAACATGCAGTTTGCCTCTATGCATTCGTTATAAAATTTAACTCATTCAGCTTTAGCTTTTCTCAAGCTCCCGAGTGGACAGGTTCACAGATTAAAACGAGGCAGAATAGGATAAAAGGCCTTATTTTAGAATGTTGTGTTTTGGATACTCTGTCAAAACCTGGCATATGCCCCATCGACTATAAAGCAGTTGTCATACAACATACCCACAACGTTTTTGCAGAGAACTCTGCAGGCAAAGCTCTAACAAAGACTCAAAGAGTTTAACTTTTGGATTATCAAACAAATAAGCCACAAGGCCTTCAAAACACAGCCTGTTTAAACCCGATATCTCAAAGAACATTTGTGCTTATACAGGCAACCCTGGCATCAACTAAAGGAGTGTCTTATTAAAGACAGTGTGCCTGGTGCTCAAGGCCTTGAAGTGAGCCAGATTTTTATGACAGTAGAATTCACTAATGGAATTGTGTCAGGTTTTATTTAGTACAAAGACATATGATGTAATGTTATTGATCCTCCTTTGTTGACAAACCAAAGGAACGTCTCCTAAGACTGGGAAGGCCTTATGATTTTCCATAATTACTGTACATTTTCAAGAGGACTGCTGATTCATTTAAATCAACTGCAACAGGCTGGTACTAGAGTGGGACAAAAGTAGAAAGCAATTCACGCTGTGATAATATGTCTTTTCATCCTAATTAATCATACAAATAACCCACTGTAGTCAGAAAAGGAAATGAGAACCATTGACTGTCCCAGCTAGGGTGGTAGGTGACAAATATCCAAAGCAGAGAAAGAAGAAAACACACTATTCAATAGAAGCCTCCGAACATTAACTCTTCAACAAATGTTAACATCACGGGTTGATACAAGCATTATTAGGGGAGAATCTGTAGAAAGGCACATGGGTGTGAAGATTCAACAGAAGAAAATCCATCAGAAACACAGTTAAGATTAGATGCAGCTTTTCATAATGGATACAACTTCCAAGGCAAATTCTCTGTCTCTCTCATATTAACCCCTACCAAATTTGGATGGCATTGGAGCAGACATAAATTACAAATAAATGTCTACATGCCAATGGTGACACTCTGTAGATCTAATTTATTGGCACTCCCTCTCTCAAAGAAGTAGTGAGCACTCAGGGCCTGACAGAATAAGTCATCAATAACGTGGATGGTGGTTTCCTGGTCATTTTATTGCACAGAACAACAAACAAAATATATAAATCCAGTGAGATTTGGTGCCTTAACACAGATATCAAACGGCTCACATTCCATATGGGTGTCTTCTATCCACAAAATGTAACGACTGAGAACCCTTTGAAGCCTCAGTAAAGGAACCATCTTCCTGATTCAGAAACTTGTACAGGCGAATGCTGATGGACAGAATATAATTCTGAAATAATCTTGGGCAGGAAGGAGGACTTTGCTGAAGAGCAACCTTGTGAGAAAACAAGTCACAGAAGATTAATTAATAAGGTATTTAACTTACTGAATCTGTGTTTATAAGCAGTGACTTCCAAAATGCACTGCTAACAAACTTCATAGGGCAAGTGTCACTGACTCAACTTGTGTACCCAGCAAATATTCCTAAATCACACTGATGTCATAGTGGACTTCAACCTAACACTGTTAAAATGTTACCCCAAACTCAGACAGTAGGCAATTGTTGATAAATGTGTTTAGGCTGTTAACTTACCCTGGACAATATGGACGTTGAGGTTTTCATCAGCTATCAAAAAGCAAAATCAAGACCATTTGATGGGGAACATTATTACAATATCTGAGCCTTTGGTTAATTCAGGATTGGATGGTGACAGGAGGTTTCAACCTGCTAGCGCTTGCAATCATTTAATCTTATGCACTCCTACAACCATGGGATGCGACAGTGCGCTAGGGACATCTAGAAAGTAGGGGGCTGTAAACAAGTTTGTTTTTAAAGTTATTCAGGAGTACATTTATTTTAGAAAAAGTGTATCTTCAGTTACTTTCGAAACCAGCCAGTACAAATTATTATATTTTGTAAAAATGACTGAGCCTTTTTTTTGTATTTTAAATTGTACTCAAATACCTCATTCTAAGTATATCATAAATCAAAGCCTAAAAAAACTATTATCTCTCTCCCACTAACTTTCTCTCTCTCTCTGTCACTCTTTCAATCAATTTCAATAAATTTCAACAACTCACAATCCCACTCAGCCCCTCATGCACTCGCTCACAGTCACTCACAGTCCCAGTCAGAGACTCATGCACCCACTCAAAGATCCACTCAGACTGTTACACACCCACTCATAGACCCCACTGACACCCTCATGCACCCACACACAGACCCACGCACATACTGATGCTCCCACTAAAACACTGATGTACGCACTCTCATCCCCAGATACAGCCTCTCACACCTATTCTCACACCCAGAGAGGCCACGGCCAACTTCCGCTGTGCACAGCCAAAGGGCAGGGGACAGAGATGAAAGGGCTGTGCACAGCATGGAGTGGGGTGGTTAGGGAGTTGGCCGCAGGGACAGGCTGCAGGCCAGCCCTTGCGGCCAACCCCTACTGTGCGCGGGCGAAGGAGGTGCACGGTTAGGTGCTTATAGTGGGTTGGGCTCCGGGCCTGGCCCCAGGCTAGGCCCTTTGGCCAGATGCCACCGCTCACATTGAAAGGCATGCATGGCTGGATTAACATATAGTAATGAAAATTACTACACATTAAAAAAAAATAGAAATTAACTGAGTAGTTACAGTAACCTTAGGGAACTATAACGGATTAATTTTTATGTTTTTATTGTTTAAAATGTGAGCCTAACTAGAACATCCCAGTAACCTTTGGCATTTTACGTGAATTTCTATGTTTAAAAAAAATTCTATTTCCTAACTATAACGTCCCTGTAACATTTTTTTACATAAAGTAATTTTCATTACTATATATTAATCCAACTACAGCAGAGCATGGCCAGGCCCTGCAGCCAACCCCTATAACCACCCAACTCACGCTGTGGGGGTTGGTGGTAGGGCCTGCAGCCAACCCCTATATCACCCTACCATTCACCATATACCATACGCCAGGCAAGGCCTTCGGCCGTGCATGGCAGGGGTTGGCCAAAGGGCCTGGTCTATGGCCAACCATCTATAACCACCCAAACCTGTGGAGTGCACTGCCTTTGGCCATGTGCAGTGGCGGATGGCTGCAGAGCCTGCATGGCCCCCCTCCTCTGGCCGATTTTGGCCATGTGGGAGGCCCCCCCAACTTAAACAGCCCCTGGAAGGTGGTAGTCCCCAGGGCTGGGGCTTTGAAACAGACCACCTAAATTATTTAGATTTAGCCCCGGGGAGGTGCAGTCCCTGGGGCTACGAAGGGCCAGGCGTACCCCTCGCATTTCATTGGAAAATCTGCCCCGTGGAGATGTCGATCCCCAGAGCTGTGGAGGGGAGGGGGAGGGGGGGGGGGCTGAGTGGCCCCCCGCATTTCATTGGACAGTCTGTCCCGGGGAGGTGGCGGTCCCTGGGGCTGGCGGGTGGGGACAGAGAGCCCCCCCCCCCCCGCATTGAACATTTTAACGCTCCCGGGACCTCGCCCACCCCTTTAAACAAGTGCAGGAGACCCGCGCTTGTATGCTTTTTTGTTTAAACTTTCCGCAGATCCACTGCATATCCAGCAGAACTTTTTTTTTAATGCTTTTTCTTGCTCAAGGTTGGTGGCGGGGGCAACGGGAAGGGAATCCCTTTGGGATCCCAGCACAAGAGCTAAGGGGTCAGGATGTCCTACCTTTGCCTTTTTTTCTTATTGTTTTGCATTTTTTTCTGGGAGTCAGCTGAAGCGGAGCCCCAACATGGCTGCCAACACTTCCTTATTGAAGTGCTGGCAGCCAACCAGATCTCAGCATGAGATCAGGAAGGTTTGTGAAGCCTTTGTGTCTCTATATATACAAATGTGTTTCTGCTTTAACATTTCAAAAACTACATACTGGATTTACACCAAATAACATAAAAGGGTGCTTTCTAGACCAAGAGCTACCTATCTGCCAAATTTGGTGTAATTCCATCTAGTAGTTCCGGCACCATTCCTGTTCAAACTTCTTATGAAAAAATGCATGGGGAAAAAGGTTTCAGGGACCCGACCTTTTTCTTTTCAGACCCCGCTTGAGTGATCACCCCGAAACTTTTCAGACAGATGCTGAAATGAGCGTTGTTCGTTTTTGGAAAATTTCATGCACATTCATCAAACAGCACCGAAGCTATTAGCAAAACGAAAAACGCTTTTTCTATAGAAACTAGGTCCTAACTATAGCTACCTATTGCGGACCGCTACATCTGTTCATGGCATGAGACGCTGCAGATTCACATGCTGTGCATTATCCTGCCATCTAGTGTTGGGCTCGTAGTGTTACAAGTTGTTTTTCTTCGAAGAAGTATTTTCGAGTCACAAGACCGAGTGACTCCTCCCTTTCGGCTCCATTGCGCATGGGCGTCGACTCCATCTTAGATTGTTTTCCCCGCAGAGGGTGAGGTAGGAGTTGTGAGTATACTAGAGGTGCCCATGCAATGGAGTAGGTAATTAAATACTTAATGTGTATCAAAAGAATATTTATTTACAAGTTTATAATTTTCATTCAACTAAAAAAGGCTACAGGCTACCGGGGAGGTGGGAGGGCGCATGTCAATCTGCAGCGTCTCATGCCACAAACAGATGTACACTGGGTAAGTGACATTTTCTGTTCAGTGGCATGTGTAGCTGCAGTAATCTCCCCAAAAAGCGGTGGTTTAGCCTGTAGGAGTTGAAGTTGTCTGAAATAATGTTCTTAATACAGCCTGTCCTACTGTGGCTTGTTGCGTTGCTAACACATCTACACAGTAATGCTTAGTGAATGTATGAGGCGTAGACCAGGTGGCTGCCTTACAAATTTCTGTCATAGGTATATTCCCAAGAAAAGCCAATGTGGCACCTTTTTTCCTAGTGGAATGTGCTCTTGGTGTAATAGGTAATTCTCTTTTTGCTTTAATATAGCAAGTTTGAATACATGTAACTATCCATCTGGCGAAGCCTTGTTTGGATATAGGATTACCTGCATGAGGTTTTTGGAAGGCTACAAACAATTGTTTTGTTTTACGAAATTGTTTTGTTCTGTCAATGTAATACATTAATACTCTTTTTATGTCTAATGTATGTAAGGCTCTTTCGGCTACTGAGTCTGGTTGCAGAAAGAAGACTGGGAGTTCAACAGTTTAGTTTAGGTGGAATGGTGATATGACCTTTGGTAAGAATTTCGAACCACTTTATGTTTATGTATTTGTATAAATGGTTCTTGAATAGTAAATGCTTGTATCTCACTTAATCTTCTAAGTGATGTGATAGCTATTAGAAAGGCTACTTTCCAATTCAGATATTGCATTTCACAAGAATGCATGGGTTCGAATGGTGGGCCCATGAGTCGTGTTAATACAATATTAATGTTCCACGAAGGTACTGGTGGTGTCCTTGGGGGTATAATTCTTTTTAGTCCCTCCATAAATGCTTTAATGACTGGGATTCTAAAAAGCGATGTTGTATGTGTAATCTGCAGATAGGCAGATATTGCAGTGAGATGTACTTTAATGGAAGAGAATGCTAGATTAGACTTTTGTAAGTGTAATAAATAGCTCACGATGTCCTTTGTGGAGGCATGTAGTGGTTGAATCTGATTAGTGTGGCAGTAGCAAGCAAATCTTTTCCATTTGTTTGCGTAACAATGTCTTGTTGTAGGTTTTCTCGCTTGTTTAATGACCTCCATACACTCTTGTGTAAGACTTAAATGTCCGAATTTCAAGACTTCAGGAGCCAGATTGAGAGATGCTGGATTCGGGTGTCTGATCTGCTGTTTGTGTTGTGTTAACAGATCTGGTATGTTTGGTAATTTGATGTGGGGTACTACTGATAAGTCCAACAGTGTTGTGTACCACAGTTGGCGAGCCCAGGTTGGTGCTATGAGTATTAGTTTGAGTGTGTTTTTGTCTTAGTTTATTGACCAGATAAGGAATGAGTGGGAGAGGGGGAAAAGCGTAAGCAAATATCCCTGACCAACTGATCCATAGTGCATTGCCCTTGGATTGAGGGTGTGGGTACCTGGATGCGAAGTTTTGGCATTTTGCATTTTCTTTTGTTGCGAATAGGTCTATGTTTGGTGTTCCCCAGTGGAGGAAGTGATCCTGTAGGATCTGGGGATGAATTTCCCATTCGTGAGTTTGCTGGTGATCTCGACTGAGATTGTCGGCTAACTGATTCTGAATGCCTGGTATGTATTGTGCTATCAGGCGAATGTGATTGTGAATTGCCCAATGCCAAATCTTTTGTGCTAAGAGACACAGTTGCTATGAGTGTGTCCCCCCTTGTTTGTTGAGATAATACATTGTTGTCATGTTGTCGGTTTTGACAAGGATGTGTTTGTGGGCTACCAGTGGTTGAAATGCTTTTAATGCTAGAAACACCGCTAGCAGTTCCAAATGATTTATGTGAAGTTGTTTTTGCTGATTGTCCCATTGACCCTGTATGCTGTGCTTGTTGAGGTGTGCTCCCCACCCCATCATAGAAGCATCTGTTGTGATAACAGCTTGAGGCACTGGGTCTTGGAATGGCCGCCCTTTGTTTAAATTTATAGGGTTCCACCACTGAAGCAAGAAATGTGTTTGGCGGTCTATCAACACTAGATCTTGAAGTTGACCCTGTGCTTGTGTCCATTGTTTTGCTAGGCACTGTTGTAAGGGCCGCATGTGTAATCTTGCATTTGGGACAATGGCTATGCATGAAGACATCATGCCTAGAAGTTTCATTACAAACCTTACTGGGTAGTGTTGGTTTGACAGTATGCTTGATGTTACAGTTTGGAACGCTTGGACCCTTTGTGTACTTGGAGTGGCAATTGCCCTTTGTGTGTTGAGTGTTGCTCCCAAGTATTGTTGTATTTGGGATGGTTGCAGATGTGATTTCTGGTAATGTATAGAGAACCCTAGTTTGTGTAGAGTTTCTATGACGTATTGCGTGTGAGGAAGACACCGTTGTTGAGTGTTGGTTTTTATTAGCCAGTCTTCTAAATATGGGAATACGTGCATGTGCTGTCTCCTTATGTGAGCGGCTACTACTGCTGGGCATTTTGTGAATACCCTTGGGGCCGTTGTTATCCCGAACGGTAGCACTTTGAATTGATAGTGTACGCCGTGCATTACAAACCTTAAGTATTTTCTGTAA
Source organism: Pleurodeles waltl (assembly GCF_031143425.1). Classification (NCBI taxonomy): domain Eukaryota; kingdom Metazoa; phylum Chordata; class Amphibia; order Caudata; family Salamandridae; genus Pleurodeles; species Pleurodeles waltl. The sequence goes on along the minus strand of NC_090443.1, from coordinate 607,566,044 downwards.
GAAGGATGGATGGGAATGTGGAAATACGCATCCTTGAGATCCAATGTTGACATGTATTCCTCCTTTTTTAGTAAGGGAACCACGTCTTGAAGTGTTACCATGTGGAAGTGGTCTGATTTGATGAAGAGATTCAGTGTTCTGAGATCTAAGATAGGTCTTAACGTTTTGTCCTTTTTTGGGATTAGGAAATATAGTCAGTAGACGCCTGTTCCTTTCTGATGATTGGGTACGAGCTCTATTGCTTGTTTTTGTAGTAGTGCTTGGACCTCTATTTGTAATAGAGGTAAGTGTTGTTTGGACAGATTGTGTGTTCTTGGTGGCACATCTGGCGGGAATTTTGTAAATTCTATGCAATAACCATGTTGGATAATTGATAGGACCCATGCGTCTGTGGTAATATGTGTCCAGTTTTGATAATATGCGGTTAACCCCTCCCCCCCACTGGTGACAAGTGTTGGGGTTTTGTGACATTGAAGTCACTGTTTGGCCTGGCTTGGTTGCTTGGAACTTTCCCCTTCCTCTTGGGAATTGTCCTCTATAGGAACCACGAAACCCTCCCCTTTGATATTGTGCCTGATAGGTGGGTCTGGTTTGAGAGGTGGAAGGCTCTGATGTATGTTGTCGAAAACCTCCTCTGAATTGTGGTTTCCTAAAGGTGCCTCTGACTTGTGGGGAATAGAGAGCGCCCATGGCTTTGGCTGTGTCCGTGTCTTTTCTTAACTTCTCAATTGCTCTGTCAACTTCCGTCCCAAACAACTGTTCCTGATTAAATGGCATGTTCAACACCGCTTGTTGGATCTCTGGCTTGAATCCAGAACTTCTTTGTTGGATCTCTGGCTTGAATCCAGAACTTCTTAACCATGCATGCCTGCGAATGGTTACTGACGTGTTGACCGCTCGTGCTGCCGTGTCTGCCGAGTCTAGTGCGGACCTCATCTGGTTGTTAGATATGGCCTGTCCTTCTTCCACAACCTGTTGAGCACGTTTCTGGTGTACCTTGGGCAAGTGCTGTATGGTGTGTTGCATCTCGTCCCAGTGTGCCCTGTCATAGCGAGCAAGTAGGGCTTGCAAATTTGCAATCCGCCACTGATTGGCTGGTTGTGCTGCCACCCGTTTGCCCGCTGCGTCAAACTTTCCGCTTTCTTTGTCAGGCGGTGGAGCGTCTCCTGACGATTGAGAGTTTGCTCTCTTTCTTGCCGCTCCTACAACCACTGAGTCCGGTGTAAGTTGTTGTGTTATGAACACAGGATCTGTTGGGGGAGGTTTGTACTTCTTCTCAACCCTAGGCGTGATAGCCCTTTCCTTAACTGGCTCCTGGAAGACCTGTTTCGCATGTTTGAGCATGCCCGGGAGCATTGGCAGACTCTGATAGGAAGCGTGGGTGGATGCCAAGGTGTTAAACAGGAAATCATCCTCCACTGGCTCGGAGTGCATTGCTACGTTGTGGAACGTAGCTGCCCTGGATAGTACCTGCGTATATGCAGTACTGTCTTCAGGAGGGGACAGCTTTGTTGGATAACAATCCGGACTGTTATCCGATACTGGTGCATCATATAAGTCCCATGCATCAGCATCACCCTGTGTCATCCTAGTATGTGTGGGTGACTGCATTGGAGGTGTTCCCACTGGTGACATTTGTGGTGAGTGCGGTGGGGACGGTTGTGGTGATACCCTTGGTGGTGGGGATTTGTCTCTAACCACCTTTGCCTTAGGCTGCATTTCTGTCTCCTGAAATGCAAGTTTCCTTTTAGATTTGATTGGAGGTAAAGTTTGTATTTTTCCAGTCTCTTTCTGGATATGTAACCTCCTTTGTGTATGGTCCGGTTCTTCCATACTTAATTCCTGCTCAAATCTATGTCTTTCCTTCATTTGGCTGGAAAGTCCTTGCTCTTCTGTATAAGAGCTTCTTTTCGGCTCCGAAGCCGCTTTTTTCGGTACTGAGGTTTCAGATATAGTCTTTTTCGGTTCGGAAGATATTTTTCTCACTTTGGGTGAGTCGAACTCTTGGTGTCGAGATCGTTCGGTGCCGGAATCTCGACCAGAGTTGGAAGTCTTCGGCAATTTCTTGGCCTTTTTCGGTGCCGATGTTTGGTCACCTTCTTTTTGGTGGGTTAAGCCAGGGCCTGTTGGCGGTGGCGTCCCCATGTCCTTAAATATCTTTGTGTGAGTTTTGGACGGGGCAGGTTTACTCACTGTTCGCTGCACTGTCGAGGTTCGGTCACTTTCGGATTTGTCCGAGTCCGTCCCCTTGATGGAAATGCTTTCCTCCTCTCCGACGTCGTGTTGCTCTTTCGGTGTCAACGCCATTTGCAGTCTTCTTGCTCGTCTATCTCTTAGGGTCTTTTTCGATCAAAACGCTCGACAAGCCTCGCAAGTATCCTCCCTGTGTTCAGGTGATAAACACAGATTACAGACCTGGTGCTGGTCTGTATAAGGATACTTTGAATGACACTTAGGACAGAAGCGGAAGGGGGTCCGGTCCATTAGTCTGGAACGACGGGTGTGGTCGGGCCGAACAGGCCTCGGTGAAGAACGGAAGCCCCAAAGGGCCACCGGAGCGCTCTTGATGTCGGTGCCGATACACTAACACTAACCCGGTACCGAACAATATCAATACCGATGAATTTTCGATAATTTTGCTAACTTTCCCGATTCGAAATACGGAGCGAAGAGGAACATGTCCGAACCCGATGGTGGAAAGAAAACAATCTAAGATGGAGTCGACGCCCATGCGCAATGGAGCTGAAAGGGAGGAGTCACTCGGTCTCGTGACTCGAAAAGACTTCTTAGAAGAAAAACAACTTGTAACACTTCGAGCCAAACACTAGATGGCAGGATAATGCACAGCATGTGTATCTGCAGCTACACATGCCACCAAACTTATATATACACACACACACAGACACCCCCCCCCCCCACACACACACACACTTTTTTTTACCATGCTTTACAAGCAAGCATGTAGCTTAGCCCCTGCATTTTAAAGGCATGACCCACTGACTTTGCCAATGCTTTTGGTTGGAAGCAACCTACAAGACATTCTGGAATTATCTTTGTCTGATAACAAATGTTTTCATGGATCTGTGCTACCTTCGCTTGCTTCTTAACTGGTGGGTGAAGGATTATTCAGTTAGGAGCTATATAAGACATTAATGTGGGCTGGTATTGCTCCAGAAAGTATTGGGGATTGAGGGCCATGGCCATACATAGAAAGATATAAGAGGTCAAGCACAGAAATAAGGAAAAGTGACAGGGTGTCGGGATTTGCGATTGAAAGTTCATTGTGTAATGTGCGTTTCTAACATTCAGGCTACTGTAGTGACTGACATGAAGGAGGATGATACATCAGTCTTTTTGCCATTATTTCAGTATTCTTGATATTATTTATTGAAACTTGCTACTCAAATGGTGGAGAAGGTGTGCACTAGATTCAAATAATCAGAGACAGTGAAGGCATGGAATCACTGACTATACAACAAATGCATCATCCTTAATGTAGGAACCCAGACGTAAATGTGATGATACCAAACAACCACTTAGGCATTATCTCACTGGAGTCCAAGACAAAGGCAATTTTAAAACGTTTCACATTACACCCAAATGAGAAATACATTCTGTAATAAACCATCAACTAAATGTGTATGTGAGGGTGTGAAATGCACAGCGGGGCTGAAATCAGGTTCTTTCTTCAAGCACAGTCAGTCGGAATACTCAGAACTTCTTGCCTTGTTTTTCTGTGCTCAGTTCTCTTCAATGACAGCTACATTACCAAATGGCAATGATGCCAGTCCAGAAGCCTTATTTTGTTTATTAACTTACTAAACGTGCTTGTTAAACAGATTGACTTTCTGGATTTACGTCCCCTGTGATGGAAATGACATTTCAGTCCCAGTGTTGGCAGAAAGAGAGCTGTAACAAGACTGAGACGTTTCACATCGTGGCACCTGAAGAGCTCTTGGTTCTGGCTTAGATCACATCTTGATTCATCAACATGATGGACAGCTCGAAACCCAACATCTCAATCTTACTATGGCATGATATATTTTGTTCTATTTCTGTCCAAGCAAACTGAATAAAATAAAACCCTGCTTTAAATGTTCAACTAGTACTTAATCCAAAATTACTCCCATTGTATTTATAGAAGGATAGTACCTGCAGCAGTACAACTGTCCAAGTAAGTTTGTTATATCCTTGAAAAAATCCACTCTCTGAAACACGTTCTCCATCGTATATATATACGCCCATCAAGCCAAATATGCTTCCAAAACACCCTGTAGGATTCAACAGAAAAAATCTGGTAAAATACACACTATTTCATGGAGAAGAAACAATTAAGAGTAAATGACAACAAAAGCAGCAGTACTACCCACATTTAACTAAATACTGTTACTGAGTAGTGACGATATTTGAAACATAAATGGTCCACAGATTTTCAGGGCCCACCTCCACACCAAATACTACTCTTTAGTTTTGTAATAACCTCTGCTACTGGTTTATGTTAAAATATTTTGATATTTACTCTGTCCCATATTGCCTCCCTCTGCCTATCAGCTACTATAGCTCCAGAGCTATTCACTGCTCTAGAGGTAAGGGGAAATGCGGCTGAAGGAGGCCGTTTACAGAAAGGGGTTTTGAGGGCCACCAACTGGATAAAGCTAGACACCACTAAAAAACCTGAGAAATGTGGGAGGTTACTTGGTCCTAGGCTAACATGCAAATGATGTGGAATAAAAGACACTTCCGGAAGGTCCTTCTATAAAAGTAGATCTCTGTTATACACCGGTATTTACAGCCAGTGCAACGTACCTATCTGTTAAAGTGCGACTGCCGGAGTCTATGCATATAAATAGTAAAAAATGTCTAATTGATAAGTTGTTCAAATGTAGTAAAATACCCTATGCTGAAGGGAGACGCAGTTTATTTCACAGAGAATGAGGGAACTACATTTTGTTCGCTAGGACACAGACTCTAAGCGCACCCGGGGACTGTCATATCTTTGATCACTCATCTCTCGCAGTGACTGCATTATTATACCCGAGGCTTTTATGGCCTGTCGCTACTAATTTTCTCTGCCACGCAAAGATGGTCATAATCTTGATTTAAATGGGCTAGGGAAAGACAAAGAGGCAGTACAGGGAAACCTGAGACACATGGCAACGCAGTTCTATAAAAGAAGATCTCCTTTACACCCAGTCCTGTATGCGTTTGCCCTCTCTTTCAAAACAGGAGGAGGTAGAGTGTTTGTGAGTTTTTTGGTAAACATTTCTGGTGAAATGCGACAGACACTTCACCATACCTGACTGAATGCATTTGTGCCCAACTATTTATCTGAAAATACATTTATCACGGGGGTGTAACACCCCAAACAACACCCCACCCCCCACGAAGATACGCCCCTGGTGGCTGTCTCCACTTGCAGGGCTATCTTGAAAGTACGAGTAGTATTTTATGGATGTCTTAAGTGTGTGTGTTTACTGTTCGCACATTTCTGTGAGTTTGTTTTCTGTTCCCAGTATACCTGTCAGGCCAGACTCCAGGATTCGGAATCTGGGAGGGCCATGAAGAAGCATGGGTGGGCCATTACGACAAATGGATTTGCGCAGCATCTCCTGGGTGTCTGAAACCTAGGTTTAGCCATGCTGGATAGTCTTGTACAGGGATATGCTGCATACTCAGCATACTGTGGGGTAGTGTGTACTAGTTATACCTCTAAGGCTAAGGGTTTTTTTCTTGCTAAATTCTTTATCACTTTTGCTCTCTTTGTGTCTCTCCTTTCTCTCTCACTCTTTCTCTCTGCCGTACCCTTTTCACTCTGCCCCCTCAACCTTCTTTCTCTATGCCTCATCCGTCTCCACCTCACCTTGCTCTTCTCACCCTCTGCATCCTCATGCCTCACTCTTGTTTCTTCAACTCAATTTCCTCTTTCTTCATCTCACCTATTTTTTGCCATCTCATCCTCCTGTCTACCTCCAGTGGCTTCCTCTTTCTCTCTCTCTCCACCTCACCCTAATCTCTTTCTCCCATCACCCTTCTCTTTTTCTGACACAGTCTCCTCTCTCTTTACCCTACTATCTTTATCCTACTATCCTCTCATGATACTTCGTTTATTCTGTCGCTACTTCATTCTTCTCTGTAGCTCACCTTTCTTCCTAGACTCTGCCTTTCTCTCATTCTCTCCCTCACTCACCTGTTTTTTCTCTTCACTTCTAAATATCTCTTCCTCAGTATCCTTAGTCTCTTTGCCTGACCCTCCTGTCTCCCTTGCACATTCCTACTGTTAGAAATTGGGTCTCTGGTTGGCAGAGGTATGCCCCCTGTCCAAGAAGGGACCACAATCCTAGTCAGGATAAGCCACAACACACTCTAATTATCCTGTGCTCACCCTCTGGTAGTTTGGCACAGAGAGGCATGCTTAACTTAGAAAGCAATGAGTAAAGTATTTGTGCAATAATTCATACGGTAACACAGTGAAACACCACAAAAATACACCACAGGTTTAGAAAAAAAGATAATATTTATCTGATTAAAATAAAGGTCAAAAGGACAAAATTCTGATAAGCACAAGTTGAAATATCACTTTTTAAAGATTTTAAAGTCTCAAACCTTAGGAATCAATGGTAGTATCTTTATAACACACAGTGCCTGGGATGTGTCAAAAATAAAGATGCACGGGGGCTGCAGAGGAGGAGATGTGTTGAAAAATAAGGTGCTGCGTCGGATTTTCCTGCTTGGCACAGACAATGCGTTGTTTCTTTCCACTCTGCAAGGTGATGCCCCGAATTTCAGGAGCAAAGCCTTGGTTCCTCACTGCAATATGGCGATATTTTGATGCCAGGGACGATGCAAGGAAATCCTTGACGCGCTGATAGGAAGGAGCAAAAGCTGTGTCGATCCGGTAGGAGTTGTGGTGATTTTTCAGTCACAAGAGAGGCGCTGCGTTGGATTCTCAGTGGTGCGGCAATTTTCCAGCTGCGATGCTGGTGCTGCGTCTATTTCTGCAGGTGTTTCATTGATTTCCGACACACAAGTAACTCCTGGAGAGGTGAAGTGTTTTTTGGCCAGAGACTTCAAAAGCAGGAGGCAACCTCAATCCAAGCCCTTGGAGAGCACTTTAGAAGGAAGACAGAGTCCTTCCAGCAGAGTCAAGAGCACCAGGCAGCAGGGCATCAAGCAGGAAAGCAGTCCTTCAGCAGCAAAGCAATCCAGATGAGTCCTTGGGGCAGTCTGACAGTCTCTCTGACAGAGTCCAGGTGTAGGTCCGTAAGTGTCTGATTTGGTGGGGTCAGAGAACCAGCTTATATACCCAAAAATGCCTATGAATTGAGGGAAAGTTCAAAGAGTGGTTTTGAAGTGCACAAGTTACCCTTTCAGCCCAGTCCTGTGCCAGAATCCCTGAGGGGAGTTATTAGTCCTTTGTGTAAGGACAGGCCACAGGCCTTTGAAATGTAAGAGAAAGACCCACTCCACCCTTCCTGCCAGAAAGACCCATTCAGAATGCAGATGAATGCAAATGTGACTGAGTGTCTTGTGTTTATAGCTGCCTGGGTGGAATGTACAAGGGGAGTGGTCAACCAGCACAGCACAGACATGGATAGGAGCTGTAAGGCACAGACGTCAGCAAGTGCAGAGAAATGTCCATTTTCTAAAAGTGGCAATTCTAAAATAGTAACATTAAATCCAACTTCACCAGTAAGCACGATATTCTATTACCATCCTCGCCATACTAAACATGTCAGGGCCACTCCTTCCAGATCAAAATATACCACTCAAAAGGATATGAGGGTGGTTCTAATGCTAGTCTATGTGAGAACCAGGCCTTACAGTAGAGGAAAATGAACTAGTGAGTTTTTCACTATCAGGATATGAAAACACGTAAATACATGCCTTGCCTTTTATCTACATAGCACCCTGCCCTATGACTTCTAGGTAGAAAAAGGTGAGTTTAAGGATTTACATGTAGTTTTAAATGCCAAGTCGAAGTGGCAGTGAAACTGCACACACAGGCATTGCAGTGGCAATCCTGAGACATGGTTAGGGGCTACATTTGTGGTTGACACAAATAGTGCTGCAGGCCCACTAGTGATATTCAATTTACGGGCCCTGGGCACATGTAGTGCACTTTACTGGGGACTTACAGGTAAATTAAATAAGCTAATTGGGTAGGAACCAATGTTACCATGTTTAGGGGAGAGAGCATATGCACTTTGCGCACTTTACCACTGCTGCCCAGTGCTAGAGTCCTAAAACGAGCAAATACAGGGTCAGAAAAATGGAGGCAGGCAGGCAAAAAGTTAGGGGAAGACCACACTAAGGCTGTCAAGTCTAACACCTACCTATCTCCTTCCCCTCTCTCTGCTTCAACACCCCCTCTGTGAAACACCACCTACTCTCTCCATCGCAACTATGACTCTTTCCACCTCACCCTATTCTATTAGCCTTACCTTCAATGCTGCTACCTATGGTGTAATACTTTTGTGCATTTAAAGGAAAGTTGAAGTGTTTCTGCACAAGCGGTTGTGCTTTTGTCAGTGTACATAAATGGACTTTGTAATCCTGCTGCCCTGTACCTGTTCTTCACGGATAGCTCTCAGTATTTCAAACACCAGCAGCACCAGGGTCCGGATTATATAGTATGTGTGTATGCAGAAGATCTACAAAGACCCGGGGGACCTGCATATTTTAAAGAGATTTTGAAGGGCTGTGTGACCTTTTGAAGAACCTACATCTGTCCATTTACTTCAAACAAATATAATAATAATTGAAAGTGCAATCACAGGTGGCAACTGGCCAAACATCATATGCAAGCCTGTTTGCTTCTTTAGCTGTTCACTGTGCCAAGAGCACTGATTCTGAGGATTAAGACTGGAATTGTAATTTAATGGTTAGTCTTTTTTTCAACCAATATTGAGCTGTCAGTCCTTTGAGTAGAAAGTATTTTAAGGGGGACAATGTGGAAATGTATAGCTCATGTGAGTGCCTCTAGCCTGAACACTCCTTTCTGAATTGTGATTGTCATATCCCCTCCTCTTTTCTCTTCTATTCCATCACCCTCTCTGTCTCCATCACCCTCCCCACCCATTACTCTCCTTTCATTACTCCTTCGCTGCCCCAACCCAATTTAGCATTTGCTCCTACTGATCCTCTCTGATTACCTTGATTTTTCATCATCCTAATCCTTTAACAGCCTCATATACCCCCTTTGCCCTTTCTCACTCCTCTCCTTCTATTCACTTCTCATCCTTTTCTCAGTTCAGATCTATCAATCACTCTATTACCATTACCCCATTTGCTCTTTGTTCTCCTGCTATATGCTTATTCATTCACCTCTAACACATCTTAATCACATTCTCTACTTTATGAGTCACATCACTCTCCTATACCTCTCTAATCAGTCCTTTGTCATATTTTTCTCTCCCCTTCTGCTAACTACTCTTTTTTCATCCATCTCTTTTCTTACCATTCTTTCTTGTTATCCTTCCTTTTTTCCCTTACCCTCATCGTTTCTATCCCCACACTCCCCTCTAATTAATCTCTGCACCATTCCCATCCCCATTTCCTCTTGTCGAGAACCTAGAATTCTTTTTTGAAGTTCACTACCCGATAGAGCCACAGTGGGCGTTGGTTTTTCAAGCCTTCTGACGAAAGGACAGCATCACATTCATAGCTGTGAGTTAATTGATAGTTGATGGATTAGCGGTCTAAGTGGGTTATGTGCTCAGCTTTTCAAAATGTGCCAAAAAACTATTATTTGCAGTTCAAATAAGTGTGTTGTTTATTAGAAATCACTGACCGCTAGAAGCTCACAATTTTTATATTGATGGCAGGGCATGCAGATTTTTACAGCTTCTACTGTACAATCTTTAGTAAAAATGTAAAGTCTGAATAGCAATATTTGAACTCCACAGATTGTAGGTACATCTCAGCAGCAAGTGCATTAGCCCACTATATTGTCTTATTGGTTTACGACCGAGGGTTTACAGTAGCCCTAAAATTCATTTCTAGCCATGTGATCTAAAGAAAAAAATTTCTGGGAGAGAATAAATGCACAGTTCCTCGCGCCCTAAAGGGTTCTGTCACCGCCTTAAGGTCCTTCAACTTAAATTACACTAACCTATCACCCCAGGGGATTTGGAGTAGGCAGGGGTAAGGCATGTTGGCAGCTCTGACACAGAATAGTTGCCAATACTGTCCTTTGTATAACAGGAACTTGCACTGTTCCTGCTCATTCTGTATCTGGGTTATGTTAGTGAAACTTGGAAAAGTCTTTTCAATTCAGAAAAGTAAAAATGTGTTACATTGGCAGTGATATTTTTTGTATAGCGCAACAAGTTAACAACAGGAACACAGCAGGAAGAAACTAAAACCAGTACTAACATAAAAACTAGTTGTTTGCTTATTTCCAAATACATTTCTTAGGAAGGCAAAATCCTTTTAGATTGTTTCTGCTAAATTCAGGGCCAACTGTAATTGCCTGGCAAGGGGGACCAAATAATAAGGCTAGGTGTACTAAATTATGTACCAAGAAAATACGAATTATGTGGCCTAATGAAGCATATTTTGAAGCAGTAATCACCATTTTCTAATTTTTACACTTTAACTGTGAGGATAACATTTTCCCCTCACTAATTTCAAATTAGCATCTAAATACAGCAATCCGCAACAGAGAAGTGACCTCTTTGACTCAGTAAGTTCTTTTAAGGCTATGTGTTCTAGGTGTAAGTTTGGTCATTCAGAACAGGCGTTCGAGTGTGGGAGATCTGATGGGTTTACCAAAATCTCAAGCACTAGGCAGGTTGAGGATGGTACGTTAATGGTAACTTGGGCACTTATCAATGATTGCTTGCTAATTAAAAACAGGATCGAAACTTTGGATAGCACAGAATTTAGTTTGCATGTTTAGCACTGAAACTGGGGCGCTGTAACGTCTTGCTTATGTGGTGCCTCAGCAGAGGGGTGGTTTGAAGACACCCCGCTGACATGCATACTATAGCTTGATTGTGCATGCTACGCGCACTAGACATTAAAATGCATCTGACGCGGTTGCTCCAGCAGTAACGCAAAGAGCTAGTTAATACTGTACAAAGTCTCTGTGTCTTCAGGCAGATAGGTCCAGCGCAACACTGGCTAGGAGGCCGGAGCCCCGCCCATGTCCTCGTCGAAACACGTCAGCTCAGGCAGTTTACAATGCTGCAGTCACTCCCTGCTCATACGCATTGGCAGTAGCATTATTCAGTTTCACTCAGCAGAGTGAGGCCTGTATAGTTTGCGCCATAGAGTCCTTCATCATCAGCTCCTAAGTGGAGGGACTGGGTAGATGTAATGCTATTTGTATTTAATCACCAGCTCCATCATAAACACGAACTCCATTTTGTGTTTAGCTTAGCTTTATATACCGTCAGGTATTTTTTTGCTCACTTTCTCACCAAGCAGGGACATAACACAGAGGAGTGAGGGAAAGATAAGGATGTGCCAGAGAATGTTTATGGTACGGCAGGGAACAGTTCGGTCTTGGGAGCGCACCTTGGGATATGGCCAATCTCTAACGTTCTCTTTCACCACAGACTGGTACAGCCAGGGTTTAAACAACAACTTACAGTATGGGAGAGGGGAGTTTCTAGAATTCTCTTCTCCAGCTTGTTTAAGGTATTTGAGGGGGAAACGTGATGACTGGGGTCAGATCGAACTCATTCCAGGAGGGGGACACCTTTGCCCGTTTCATTCCCATTAAGGGTGCTTCTCTCTTTCGGCAGTCTTCTGGGTTCCCGACTTGAAGTTGGTAAAGAGATGATGTCCCTAGCACGCCACATGGTGATGCATTTTTAATTCTTAGTTTTAGCTTTGCATTGTGCATGAATATGTAATCACTGTTTGTAGATATATTACATGATTGAAGTTGTGTATTTTCATTGTTTGTTTCTACGATCATTATTTTTCTACTGCTGAGATTATTTTCAGAAGTTTATTCGTGTTGCTGCCTTTGACCTGCACGCTTTCCCTATATGAACCTTGGAAAATGCTTTAATAAATTTATGACTAAGAGTGCTGAATTGTTGGCATTCCTTTAATTTTGTCTTGTCTCAGTCTGAAGTATAGCAAAACAGTAGAACGCCTCCTGTTCTATTTTGAAGGCATGGATATAGCAATGGAACGGCACCAAGCACTCCTACTGCATCTGGGAGGCAAACAGACTTGAAACTTATATAAAACCCTCAAGGAAGCGATGTCCAAGACATAAGCAACACTAGTCAAAGCCCTAAATGTGCACTTTGAACAAAAGGCAAACCGAGACTACAAGAGGTTCATTTTCAGACAGGACCGCCAAGAACCAGAAGAGTCGCTTGACGTCTTTCATGGTTGACTTTAAATACTAGCGAGCATGTGCGGATTCCATGATGAGCAGGAAGAGATCAGAGGCCAGATAATACAAGGCTTTGTATCATCCAAACTCAGACAAGCCATACTGAAGGAGTCTGGAAAAGCACTCCAAGACATCCTTACGCTAGGAAGATCCAAGGAACTCTCAAAATATCATGCATCACATATGGAAGCCACTTTCCACCAGACTTTAAAAAAAGAGCTGGTTAACATAATCCAACCGCGATGCAACAACGAGACCCCGAAGGAACCATCTAAGTCTAAAAGAGCATGCAAGTAGTGTGAAGGGGCAAACCCACAGACTGAATCACTGTCAAGCCAAAGGCCGAAAATGCACAGCCTGTGGAAAATACAATCACTTTGTCAAAGGCTGCAAATGGACCAAACGCAAGTCATCCAAAGAAACTGTTCACATGATTGCTGAACCAGTGAGTGGGCTGGAAGACTTGGACGATGACGAAGTCACAGAAAACATAGTACACAGTCATTGCCGTCAAGCCCGCTCCCAGTCAGGAGCGTAGCTTCAAGGGGGTTCTTTGGGGTGTTACCCCCCTCCCCTCATAATTGTATTTTCTGAAGACTAGTTGGGTACAATTGCTTTCAGTTGGGTATGGTGAGGTATTTGTCGGATTTCACCTGGCATTTATGCATACACACACACACTGAGAAAAACACACACACACTCTCTCTCTCTCAGCTCCGTTTTGAAAGCCCTACAAAAATGTTCATTATTTTACAGAATACTGTGCTTCTCTCACTTAGTACTTCGACCAATTCACATTCCCCTCCCTTTCCACTGCCTCTTGTGTCCTTTTCATGTGCCATGCTTGTCATATAATGTTTTTAAACATAATACACCAGTGTGATTGTTGGGACATCTGAAACTCACACTCCCCCAATCTTACTGACCAAGCTACACCCCTGCCTCCAGTGCCAAATCCAGGTAGGCCACCACAACAATCAACACTGGGGCTTACACAGATCTCATGTCGGCGGACACCTATTGCACACTGCCAGACCCCCCTCCCCCCCTCTCTTGTGAAAGCCAGAGTCAAGGTTTTTTCATATGGCCAAACCCAACCACTATCCATGCTTGGAAGCTTCAAATCACCTGTATCTCACGTTGATGCAAGCGTGGACACCATCATCTACAGATCGGCTGGAGGTCTTGGCATGCTAGTAATTGGACATACCGCTGAGAAATTGGAATTTATCTAATTTGCATCTGGTGTGCAGGTCAAGGAACTGTCAGATATACTTGTAGAGTTCAAGAGTGTATTCCAAAGGATCGGCTGCCTGAAGACGAAGTTGTGCGCCGGCCCATTGACCAGTCAATACAGCCAGTGGCACCACAGCACAGACGCATTGCATTCCACTTAAGGCCAAAGGTAGAGGAAGAGCTAGATAAACTAGAATGTGCCAGAATCACTGAAAAAGTCTCTGGCTCCACACTATGGGTATCCCCAATAGTTGTTACAAAGAAACAAAAGCAACCTGGAGAAGTACGCACGTGCGTGTACACGAGGCTCCCTCAATGTCGTGATCAAGGGAGAATGCCATCTGACTCCTACTGTGGACAACATCATAGGGGAGCGCAAAAGAGAAAGATGATTTTCCACAGTTGATCTATGTTCAGGATATCATCAGGTACCTATACATGCTGACATGAGATACATAACCACGTACTCTACCCACATGGGCCTCAGGCAATACCGATGATTCAATTTTGGAATACCACGCGCCAATGAGGTTTTACAGAATATCATCCTAAAATCCCATTGATAATGCCAGAACTCTTCAGAGGAGGAAAAATACCAATCACTGAGCAAGCAAGGCTCGAAGGGTTCGTCAGTCAAGCACTCAGTCTGGTGACCTAGTGTTCGTAAAGGACCAGCATACAGGAACTAAATTTAGACTGCCATTTGAGCACCATCCCTGGGTTGTCACACAACGGAAGGGCACCATCATCACGGCCAGGAGATAGGTTGAAGAGATCAATTGAACATTTCATTTTTCAAGGAGGGTTGGGGACATTTTAGTGAAGTGTACATGCACCCGATGTCCATCCCTTCTCAGCCCGACAGCGACTTACCCCTGCTTTCGTTGCACACCGCAGCAGTCCAAGCCGAGAAACCTGATAACTTTCACACATTCAGACTGTTTTGAATGGATGAATCTAGCTTTACTGTCCATATTAAATGCAAATGCGGTCTCAGTTTCAATCTATACTCTTTCCTTCTAAATTAAAAGTGGTATACTACCATACACATACACATGGCTAATAATGTTGGCCCTTAGCACATGACGCCTATAATAGATCCTAGACATCCATCTGTTTTTAGACCTACATCCCAGATTCCAAAAGTAGCTAAAGCAGCTGAGATGTGGCCACACTGTGGCAGAGGAAATATTGGCGATAATCTACTTTCCTCAATGTGAAGCAAGTTAGAAATAGAGCCCACAAAGTAACAGAGTGAATGCTTTTGGCCATCCTATATAACAGTTGACTCATCATAAATGCATGTAGTGTCACAGCCTTGATCCTTCTGGATCCATTTATTTTATGTGACACAATTGAACATTATCCCATCAATTACGTAACTTAAGACAGCTCTAAACAGGTTTTGTGTCATTTTGAAAGGTTGGTATGACACTTTATTCCTCCATCTTTCTACTCTAAAATTGTTTCCAATTGTCTACAGTGCTTCCCAATTACTACTGTCTGTTTCAAATTATGTGAAGTGCCTTTGCCACTGCATATTTGTGTGGGTCCACAAAAAAAGAGACTGAGAAAGTAAAGATACAGAACAGGGTGATTTTAAACATTTCTGGGAAACAGGCAATCTCCTCCCTCTCACTGATTACCTTAAACTATAACAATCTTGCCCAAGGACCTCTACTCAACCCAAAGACCTAGCAACACTCCATACCCACTTGAAACTCGGCTCAAATGTCTATATTTCACCGACTATTACATACTTTCCCTAGTTTTGTTTTTTCATATTTTCTTAAGTGTGTAACTTACATGAAGTATAATTTTCCATTGTTGTGAAATCATTCAGTGTAGATTAAATTGCAAGTTTAATAAATTAATAACATTGGAATGATTTATTTTAGGTGGAGACATGTGCATTGCGAAATGGTGTGACACATTACAATTATATCATAATTAATGCTTAGAAAGATTTGAATATTTAAAAAGAGCCTGTACAGCACTGCCTTCATGAGGCTAATATGGATTATTATTAGAATTTACTACATGTATGAAATACCAGATTGGTTTAATGTAATAAACTTTTCTTATAGGAAATGTGAAAAGAGGGATGAGATTATGAGATAGCACTTTTTTCATTGTAGCTGAAGACTGCATAGGACTTACCAAGCTGAATATTCCTTATCCAAACAGACTGCTTAGTTTCCTTCAAAATCTTTTCAAAATAGACACCTGCAAATCCACTGGAGAAACAGGCAATGAGGACTGCCAAGACACCTACTAACTGGGATCCTGCAGATGCATCCTTGTGTGAAGACTCTGCAGAATCATCCGTGGGCCACTAAATGGAAACAGTCAAGCTACACATAACCATATTTTGAATCACCAACATACAGAATGAAATACCATTATTAAAAAGAAAACCAAGCGTCCAAGACCAATCCACATATTAAATTATTAGCCACCATCACATTTATGAGTGGAGCTTGATAAAAAGAAATGCAATTACTTGCCTTTAATTATTATTATTGGTCTGGTTCCTCATCACCACGATACCAATTGTTGAAGATTAAGTGATTTCTGTCTCACAAGATGTGTGCTTGTCCTACATGTTGCACTAAAAGCTGAAACAACCAACTGTCCTACACATTGGTGCTTTTAATCACTAAACAAGGTTAGGGTTTAGAAGGCAGAGGAAGTTAGGGGGATATTGGCTGTTTTCCTATTCTATGACAAATGCCAAATAAAGAATGATTGACTGACTGTTTTCCTGCAGGAATTCATTAACATATGCAAGATTACTGACTATAACTTCATTACCCCTAAATCCCTCTTCATTCTATTCAATATCTGTAGGCAGATTTTTGAACTAGTGATCACACAGTGCACTGAGGTCTTTTACTATAGATTGGAGCTCCATCCAGTGGGATTCCGAAGTGCTACATGTTGAACTTGCTCAATTGTGGAGTGCTTCATGGGTTCAAACTATCATTCCCTATTGTTCTGGGTATGTTTCTAATGCCATCAACTGTAGATCTCAGGTGCATTTTCTTTTGACTTCTTAGTGCTATCCTAATGGAATGCCCGACTGATGCCATCTATACCTATTCTTCATAACTGTTTGAAACTGATACTAGACAGACATCACAACAAGGGGCTAGGATGTGATTAGGAACATGGTGAAGCATACCCAAACATCAAAAAAGTTTTAGAGTCTGAAAGTTGATTTCCGCTAACTTGGGATAGAAGTCACATGCTTCGATTAGACAGAACTTAGTCCTAGTCCCTTCACTGGATTGAGACAATGAAACTACTGTTTTAAGGCTACGACCTAAACAAAACTGACAACTCTTGTCAACAGCTGCCAACGTATTTTTAGACTTGCATCACCTCTTTACGAAAGCTTATGGTCTGATTTTGTGATACCTGTAAGATTCTATGCACTATTCAGAATATTGCTCATGACCTGATCTGAAGAGGAAAAATATGTCATTAAGATCAGGCTTTATGTCAGATCAGCTCAAAGTCAAAGTGGTGGAACTCAGTTTCAGCTGCAGCATTTTATTAGCTGCCACTTCCCTGTTGGGGGCTCACATTTCCTGAATATCTCCCTTTCAATTTGCAATCTCAGTGTGAACATTCCAATCATAAATGTTAAGCAATGTGCTTAGACACAAAACATCTAACCTATTACGCATTTAATTGAATATCTGATAAACTAGATGTTTTCTTTAAGGAGTTGTTGCTTGAAGCCATTAGGAATCTCTGAAGGATTCATTACTTACTTTGTCAGATATCTTGGGAGAATTATAACAAAGTGCATAATTTAGGGATCTGTTTTTTCCCCTGTTAATACTAAAAATTGTTATAATGTGTTACAGTTTTGTATCCAGTAGTTGACTATATATATATATATTTAAAATATGCATATATATTAACCGGCTGACTAAGCTGAGCTCCAATATTGTGTATATATATATATATATATATATATATATATATATATATATATATATATATATAGAGAGAGAGAGAGAGAGAGAGAGAGAGAGAAGGAAAAGGTAGTAGTGGTCATTGTTCCCCTGCCTAGTTTATAAAAATAAAAAAAAATGCTTAAGCAACACTGCCAAGGACTGAATGCAAAACTATAGCATATTATAACAATTGTCAGTATTGGAGGAAACAATCTAACCCCTAAATTACGCCCTTCATTAAAAATCTCCATAGGAAAAGCATGTTTTATTTTGCCAATAACTATGGTGACTCGACCAATCTTCACAAAATTTTCAAATGTAATTTTCCACTCACTTCAGCTGCTGTTCTGAAAGTTCTGAGGTGATTTGTCAAGCTGGGGCCGAAAAAAGGCGGGCCTCAATACACGTTTTACCCATGCAATTTTCCATAGGGATGTTAGACATAACTACAGCCTGAAACACTGAATGCAATTACACCATAGTTGGCAGAAAGCTACACCTTGGTCCAGAAAGACCTCTTTTGTTCAGTAGTTTTGGAGTTATTAAACAAAAAAAGATTTATTTATATCTAGGGATGTTAATCCTCCCTGGATCTGACAGATCTCATGGTGAGATCTGACTGGCTGCCACCACTTCAACCAGTAAAACATTAAAATAAAGAGAAGGGGGCAGGGTAGGAATATCCTGAAACCGAGACCCAGTGGTGGGGTGCCACAAGGACGCCCCCCTCCCCTCCTTGGGGCCCATTACATTGTTTTTTCTAAAAAAAAAATGAATTTTCCCACTAATCCGCAGTGGACCAGTATGAAAATAATAAGGAAAAAAAACCAAAAAAAACAACAACAATAAATAAGCACAGCTAACTATGCTTGCTTTGTTTGGCCCTTCAGAGTGGGCCAGTTCCTAGAGAGGATTTGAAACATACTTTTGGGGAAGGGGCACCCGTGGCTGCCTTACCCAGGCCAATTTCAGCCCTGGGGACCGCCACTCCCCAGGGGCCAGCCTTATTCAATAGTAGGAGGGGCACGCACCCACCCCACCATGCCTTGGCCGATTACGGCCTGAGAACTGCCACCCCCTGGGGCCCAGATGTGAAAAACAAGGGGAAGGTAGCTGCACTCCCCACCATCCCTGTGCTGTTTGCAGCCCCAGGGCCCAGTCATACAGACTAATAGGAGGGTCCCCCTCCCTGAGTCATTAATGGCCTCGGGGACCCCATCCCTCAAGGACGGCTTCAGCGAAAGCAATTTCAAAGCCCCTGCCAAGTGAGAGCAAACACTAGATCCAATCCCAGTGGGCAGGAGCATGAAAAATACTCCCTTCCGACTGGAGTGGAATTTTCATCTGTTTGCCAGATGAAAAAACCTACCTGCCCCCCCCTCACTGCCAGAGAGCAGCATTTTTGTCTGCTCTCTGCAGGCTGGAGTAGTGCCGGCTCCCACTAGAGGCAATAACGTTGCAGTGGGTTACCAGGGTGGGCTCCAGGGCACCCACCCTTTATTGGCAGGGCCCCAGGGGATGAGGTCCCTGTGCCCCCCTCCCTCTTGTGTATTTAGTTGGGCCCCTGGAGCTGAAATCAGCCTGCTGAGGAGGGTGTCATGCCCCTCTCCCCCTTTATAATACATCCACGCCCCGGGGAAATGGGGTCCCCATGCCCCCTACCACATAAAATAGGCAGTGGGCTCTGAGGGATGGGGACCCAGGGGTCAAATACAGCCCAGGGAGGGGCGGGGGGCACGTCCCCCTCCCTTAAGAAAATGTGACAGGCCCTGAGGGATGGGGTCCCTGGAGCTGAAATTGGCCCAGTGAGGGGGGCTGCGTGCCCCCTTCCCAGGTTGACTGCCTTTGGGGGGGGCAGGCAGGGCCCTGTGGCCAACCACCGCCGCACACGGCCACATGGGTGGCTGCATATCAAAGCCCATGCATTTGTAAGGATACTGGACTTGAATCCCAAACCACAAATTTGTGTAACCCCTTAAAATTGCCAATTTTAACTTGAACCGGCTCTGTGGTTGGATTGGTCAAATACAGACTGGCAACTGCTACAATCTGCACTGTCTTCAATAAAAGTGGTAAATTTGGAACTTCTGCAATCCCCACTGTCAAGCGTGTAGCTCCTGTGTCAACCAAAAATGAGACTTTATGACCCATCACCTTTCCCTTCACATATGGGCCTTCCTGATCTACTTCTAATGAAGCTGCTAACACACATTCCTCCTCATCCAAACTTTCACTCACATAATCATAATGCGCTTCATCCTCACTGTTTACTGGGAATTGGTGTACTGTGTTATTACTCTGGTTAAACCATTGACTCGTGACCTGCTGAGGAAGCATCACCTGTTGCTGCTCCATTGGGGCTTGAGGTATTTGACTTTGTTGCATAGGTACCATTTGACCTTGAAGTTGCATTTGCTGGGACTGTGGCATCTACATCACTCATGACATCTTGTATGACATCATTGATAATATCACTGCAACATTTGCAGTGAAATTATTGATTAGAAAACTGTGCATGGCAAAGGCGCAAGTTATGGCTATCTTAGAGCCCGAGTTATAGTTTGTTTTTTCCGTTAAAAAAAAAAAAAACGAAAAAAATAATAATATATATATATTTTCCAACGTCCAAAAGTATAAACACATAATAATGCGCTCTAAAGTAGATGCCTTCATAGCGTTTATTACTTGCAAGTACGTTGGAATTGATTGCCTGAATGCTCCGCTGGTGGAAATGCGCAACCCCCCACGGGTACTGACTCCAGAAGGAGCAACTGTTGGTCGGATATATATGTCTTGAGCTGCTATAATATGCCTGGAGTGGTGAATGGCTTTTGTCATTTTACAGCTCGGCGAGGATGACACTGTGTCAATCCTATGCTTAAAGATTTTGCTGTACAAATGGCAAAAGACTTTGTCCCTATCTAGCTCGGCGTGGATAGCACTTTGCTGATCCTAGGCTTACAAACTTTGCTAGATAAACAGACATTTGAGGTGAGCAAATCTAGTGTCACTGGAGTTGCAGGGTGCACCTTACTGGAGCTGCTCTCCACCTAAACTTGGGAACTACCCAGAGTTCTCGCTTCTTTTTTTACATAATTTATGCACCACTCTAACCCTGAAAGGGCTTTGTTTTGTTTTATATTATTACATACATATTATTTTATATATATATATATATATATATATATATATATATATATATATATATATATATATATATATGTGTTTGTGTGTGTGCGTCATTTTCAAAGGGGTAGAGGTCTCTTCTTCAAGGTGTACGTAAAATATTAATGTTATGCAACAGGAATTTGGTTGCAAAACATTAATATATATACTACTGCGAATCGGTATTTAGAGAGGAGACCCTGAACACACCACTTCCAAATAGTGATTTCCAAAGCCAAATGGCTATTCAGTAACAAGTTAATGAATCGCAATTTCGCTTTTTTATAAGTTACAAAGGGCACGATTTGGCCTGTTTGTGACTGCAAAAAATGTTTGCAAGTATGATCCTCAATTACATTCTTTAGTACTAACGCTATTTAAAGACTCTCAGCTGTGATCTATTATCCTGTACATGCCATACTTCTTTGCTGCCCAGATTGTTAGTTTTGTGTACCCACATATTTATAAAAAGAACTTACTGGGAATCTGAGCTCGGAAGACCAATGGGAACCTAATGTTAATAATATGTTCACACTAGACCCACACTTCAGACACACATTTATTAGATGTTCCTAATGCTGGCCTACTGGACAATTGAAAAAAACAGACTACAGTGAGGTATGATGTAAAAGATGCAGTTTCGACCAACATTTTTTTAGGGTTAACATGGGACACTGGTGGGATTAAGTCAGATAAGACATGTGACAAACTTAACTATAACCCCTGATCTAACAAAACTCATCTTATTCAATGCCGGCGTCAAACACACCTTTCTGAAGACCAGGGCCACAGAAGTAGTGAGGATCAGGAAAGATAAAATATTTAAAAAAGTATTTCTTGTCTAAAATGATTTTAAACTCCTCTGTGAACTGGTGGTACTTTCTCATTCACAGCTATAGTAACAGAGACATACAAAAAATGTTATTTTCGAAGAAACCTGGTGAATAGCTAAACCACCAGAATGAAAAAGCAATTTGAATTTAGATTATGTTTGAATGTAGATAAATCACACCTCTCTCTGCATCTCTTTTACTATCCATTCTCCCTTCTATTTCATGAATTTGTATCCACTACATAAGCAGTTATGTATCAAAGCAATCACTTTTGCTGCTGTTCATTAGGCTGATATTTCTTCATATTGACTAAACATTGTGTTTAAAAGTAAAGAGTGAAAAACATATTAGTGTTTTATGGGAATGATCGAACTAATCCTGCCAATTTACTTTGCAGAAAACATAGACACTGACTTCTGGTACACAACTACCCTGGAATGCCTCTCAGAATATGTGGTAGAACCATAACACTAGCCATAAGAAGAACATTTGGCCCTCTGAGAGGACAGTGGGAAAAGAATTGGTGTGGGAAGTGCATGACTTAAGTATTTATAGATAGTATAACTGACATGTAGGCTCAGACCCATCAGTTGGGTAAACCGCCACAGAGCAGCTCGTTCAGTAATCAACAATGGTACAACACTAATAGCTTGTAAGAGGTTTGCCATAAAATTGCAACAGATTAGTCTCGAAATAGAGTAGAGCACTTGCCGTGTTATTCTAGACACGGCATATGAAATTTCCAACTGGAAGATGTTGTTGAGACCGACTTTATGTCAGGTAGATTTACTGAGTGGTTCTGGAAGATCTATTTGCAAAAAGCACACTCCTTAGATTAACCTGATAAAACTACAGCTCTTTTAGATGGGGCAGACACAATGTTCCGGTTATCCAGAAAACAATTCTTTCTGAGGCACAGCTTTATATATCTACTTCTACTCAAGTTTTATTATGATAAAACTCTACAAACTTTCAGAAGAGGTTCATCTAAACCCAGTTCATATGTTCTAGCAAAAGGTGGCCCCCTCACAACTGCAGATTAGGTCACAATAAAATGTCCAATTTCCGTTTGTTCCTGGGATTTCTCTGCAGCGTTGTCAGCTTTCTCTGTCCTGTTGTTATTGACACTTCCCACTAAACTTTAGTACAGTTCTTCCCTGCTGATCAAGTATTTTATCCAGGGACACTGGGGGAGCAGACTTGGAAGCCTCCAGCTGCCTTGCAGCATGTCACTTGCACAGCTCTGCAAATTGAGAACGAATTGTGCAGAGATGCCTGTAAGAGGTCAGCGCCTGGGAGAGATGTGCAGATGTCCTGCACAACACAGCTTTAAAACAAATATCTTCAAAGATGCTAATAAGGAGGAATGTGAACGTGTGCATTGACACTGCCCCAGTAACAATAGAGGACATGCTGGAAGGTCTTCAATGCAGCCAGCTGATCCAGTATCAGCCAGACAGAGTGCATGGCTAATATACATCAAACAACATTGTTTCTTCTACTGTTGTGTATTTTCGGTATTAATAGGAAGGTAACAGATTAAAGGCTATAGTTAGCATTCAAACATATAATATTGTCGGCATAACATTTTAAATCTTAATAATAATCAAATAGCCCTTGCAGCTCTCATGTTTACCTGCACGAATGCAACTCCAGCCATCAATATGATCAGAGAGATCCACTGGTAGACGTTTAACTTTCTATGAAGCATGGACACAGAAAACAGGGCTGTGGTCAGAATTTTCAACTGATATGTAACCTGTCAAAGAACAGAAATAGCAGTCAGTAGCTACAAACCATTAATACGGGCATTTCTTTGAGGTAAGAGGGTGGCCAAGAAATCTTACCTGATAAGTAGCAGCATCAAGGTTGGAGAGCGCAACGTACAGTAGGTTATTCTGTAATGTATATATTCCTGATGGAATTGCCAGCTTAAGAGTTTCCATTGGCTTGTTAACAATTTCATCATGTAGCACTCTGTTCAGAGACCGTAAATTGAAATCTGTGGTGAAGAAAATTAATTCATGAGCTTGCCATGATTACATATTATTATTAGCAAAGTTAATTGCTGTAATGTTCGAAAGGGTTTGGGGGGAATGGTTACTGTATTGAATAATAGGTCCAGAAACAAGAGAGCTACTTTAATAATGGTATACCATTTGCGGAATATAATAATCAGAAAGATGGTTCTTTTGAAGTGCTTCACCGGGGAGTGTGTAACATTTTGGGTTCAGTAAGGTGTGCCCAATTAAGACTGGCTCACACTGTACATACCTCGGAAAAATAAAAAAGTTAAATGCGTTGTGCAGGATCTAAAAATTGTGGCGGCTAAGGATTTAAAGGATAACTGTTGTCTTAGTCAACAGTGTCGTCTGCTAAATTCCTAAATACACGTTCTTTGTGGCCTACTGCCCACTAGAATGAGTTTCTGGCCTCAAACATTGTCCAGAAGGGGGTCAAGCAGAGAAGCCAGGTCAGCTAAATAGGCCACATTACACCTCAGTGTTTTCAATGACGAAAATGGCTTTGCGCCAAAGTAGAGCAGCACAGCGTTCCCTAATGATTAACTACTACGGCTACCCTTGCGGAACTGTCAAGTAATTATTAGAGAAATGACCAGACGGGTTCTACTAGTAGTCGATTGTCTGAAGAGACTCCGGTCCTACCCGTTTTATCACCCAGAGCTCAGCCACTCCCCTCGTTTATCTGGCCCCGCTTGTAAGCCCCACCCAGTACCTTTCATCTCTCCGCAGTAACTCCCACCCCCCCCCCCATCTTACGTGCAGTATCTTCAGTTACTCCCTAACCCATTCATCTGCAGTTTCAACACAAAACTACCCTCATATGTACAGCGATCTGCTGGTTTGCAGCTTGATTCGTACACTTTCAGGTGCATGCATACAATCTTTCGTCTTTCTGCCACCACTTTGCATGTTATTTCCACAGGTAAGAATTCTCAGCACACAGCATGGTCTCTCGGCTTCCCTTTGAATGCCTGTAATGCCTTGATTCTGCTTTTATCATGTCAGACTGCAAAAAGCACGCATCCTTGTCGAGTCTCCTATCTCACTAACAGATTTTTAAATATATTTGTATTGTTTTTCCTGCATAACGGGACAAAATAGAGTTATATGAAAATACTGAATCCCCGTGTCGTCATGATACAAGTAGCCTCACCGTAAGGTCGACAAAAAGAAGCAAGTGTAACAATCACATCTATATCCGAACACGGAGGCATAACTGAGGGGTACACCCCGAGGAGGCAGATCAGCATTCACAATTTCCGTTATAGGCGAGTGAAGGTGTAGAGAGGGGGGCAATTCCCAATTCACACGAGCCTATCGTGGAACCCACCGTGGCCAGAACACCATGTAGAATTTCAAACCGCACTCACATGATTAATAACCACAGTGTCTGAGGCCATCCACCAATCCATTCGAACCTTCTGTATATCCAAGGTGGTGGTCGTGGCACAATCCCAATGCCATGCTATATGAATCTTTGCCACTATCAAAGATAAAAGAAGGGTTAAATTGTGTTTGGCACTCAAGGGGACCTCGATTTGACCAATGTTGCTTTCCGAGCATGAGAACTATATAGCCTTCTCAGTGACGGAGGACAGTTGGTCTCCAAATCGCGTCCAGAACACTAGCATATTGGCAAATCCCCAGATGGTGTAGTAACATTTACCTGTCTCCTCCTTGCAGTGGGCAAGCTGAATTATCAACAGGTCCAATTCCATAAAGCCTTGTCCTGTAGTAATAGGCACTATGTGGGGTCTTTATTTATATCAGTCAACATCTGGATTGAAACAATACTGTTTCAGGTGCATTCCCACATAACAATCTCGACTTCTCTCAGGTCAAGCTCCTACCTCTCCTTTAAACCTTTTAAATAGTATGGTGTATAGCTAAAACAGTGGCTAATATGTCTGAGACATTGCTTCCTTTCACAAGCTCTTCAATTAGCAGGCTGGCCTCCACAGTGAGGAAATCAAGCATCATATTCCATTCAATCCCATAGCACTGCAAGTCTTGGCAAACTGACAGAAATCCGAATCCTTTGCTATTCGCAAAGTCAAACTCAGACTGAAGCTGATCAATTGTCTCTCTTGTCCTGGTTTCCTAGAAATCTCCCAAGCAGAGATACGCATGAGCTCCCAGAACTTCAAGAATTTCAGGTCTGCCTCTTCCCCAAAAGCTCCACCTCTCAAGAACAAAGTAACCATGGACTTTTGGTCAACTAAGCTCACAACGACCCTCCATACCGTTATAACAGCTGCAAGCACTTGCAAAACAATGGTCTCACCAACATTAGTAACAAGCATTTGCAATGCAACGTGTCTCGCGTTTGCTCATGTTAGAGCTGATCCCGTTGTAAACTCCTAACCTGACTTTCCATCTATCGGCTAAAGTGCATTTATGTACATAACCCGAAAAAGTGAAATTAAATGTGTAAAGCGCTCGACTTCTGCCAAGCGAAATCGCGCTAGGAAAATAGAGAAAAAGTAGTCCACGATCCGACAGAAAACAGCGAGCCTCGCATGTTTTCTGTACTTGGTCGCTGCGCTCGAGGAGGGCTAACCACCGGAAAAGGCATGACGTGTGCATGCCTTCCACTAATGAAAGCAAGCAGATTTTACTAGGCAAGCCCACGATCCAATCAAACACACTGACGTGATGTCGACAGGGCTCTGAGCCCTTTTCTAATAACTAAAGCGTCTCGCTGCGATACGCAAGCGCGAGCGCATGCAACGCAGGCTCGACCCTAAAATTGCATCCTGAAAAATACTGCCGTCCTATCAGTTACGGATAGCTCTGAGAGCAGGTCAAATACCAAATTATTAAGTATCACAATCTGAAATTCTTAATAGATTAGAAAGGGAACAACCCCCTTGTAAAATGAAATGTGCATGCACGACAACGATTCTCTAGAGGTCTTCCTGTCATTTACCCAGTACTGGGTATTTTCCATACAATATAGAAACCTAGCCAGACACACAAAATTATCCAGTGCCAAACGCCTGAGAGGCCAGACAGGCAGCGACCCCGAACAGATTAAAGTTCTTATCCTTAAATTCAGCCTTTGTATGAGCCATCTCTAAATAACAGAAGAAGACCAAGCTAATCCTATGTGGCAAACCACTGAGTAGTCCTAAATTTTACTCTTGTATTTGAAAAATAGTGGCTTTAACCATTTAACACAATATCCGGACTACTCCACACTCCTAAAAAATATGTAGCATCTCGAAGGTTCTGCCACATACTGACATGCTCTCTTGCATTAAGGGCAATTCTCTCCTCAGGTTCCCAGCTCCCTCCCTCCTTCTATACACTTGCACAAAGCACTTGACCAGCGATTCAACCTTGATCTAACACATCAGAGGTTCAAAATATAATGCACACTGTTGTTCCACAGAGGTTGAATTGTGTGTAAGCACATTACTTACCTTTAAAGATGTTTATGACTAAATCTTCTTTTCTACATCAAGGCACAACATTCCCAGGGATTACTCAATGGTCGGCACTGAATCTATGCAGTTAACTAGATTTCAGGGGTTAAGTCTGGTCGCGCTCCAGAGCATAACATTATATTGGCCTGGGTGAACAAGAGAGGCCACAGCCTACTGGTCCAAATAATTGCTAAAATGTTTATGTCACAGTTTATGTGAGAGTCACAGTTTATGTCAGTTTATGTCACAGTTTATATTATCTGAACAAAAGTAGTCAACAGTTTATCCTTATTGTGCATCACTGTAATCACTGCATATTTCAAGTCGGTGAGTAGTTGTCCCTCCTTTTTTGCCTTGGGAATAACTTAAAAAGTTAAGCCCCAAAGAAACCTGATAGTTTTATTTCAGGGTTTGACAGGGATACTGTTACGTCTGGAGTTTTTTTTTTTTTAAAGAGTTTAGCAGAGATATTGTTTGGTTTGGAGATTTACTGGACTGCAATTCATTATTCACATCAGTATTGACATTTTCTGCCCCAATTCCTTCCTTTCCTTCTCCATAGCCTGGGAAATTGAATTTTACCCAGGAGTACCATCATGATGACTGCATCACCTACCTGCCTGAAGGGCTACTTACATCCCTTCATAAAAATCTTAGAAGGGCCTTGATACTGCTAAAATCCTCACAAGCCCTACACCCTGGAAATCCTGAATGATTCTACCCATCTAGACTTCTGCTCCCTCCAACTAAGCCAAACTATCGATTTTCCAGCCCTGTTTCCTCTGTCATATTGTCAATATTGTAGACCTATATAATGGGCCTTAGCCTCATTAATGGAGAGTCATTTACAATTTTCACTCAAATAAGTAAATAAATAAACACCTGGATTTGTATAGCACAGCTAATCACCTGTGAGGGTATCCAGGTGCCGTCCATGGACACAAAGAGATGGGAGTGATTTGCCCGGAATCACAGGATGTGGAGCTGACATCGAGACTCAAACCTGGATCTCCCCCCACCCACCCGCCCCCCCGGTGTGAAGTCAGCAGGTCTGGCCGCTGCACCATATCCTCCCCCAAGTGAGCTGACATAGATTTTAGAGCACTGAGAGTGGGGAGAGAGGGTTGTTTGGAAGTGGGTTACCTTTTAATACTATAAGTTACCCTTCAATATCATTCAACTCTTCAGTAGGCTTAATCATTTTGAATCTAATTCTCACTGACTCCTGTCACATAATTAAAGCCTCTTAGGCCTCATAAATGGCAACATCATATTAGACCAAATCCTCATTCGCCAGAAAGTATTGTTCCATAGCATCCTTTAGTCAATCTTTAATTTTGATATCCTTCAAATTTCTCATATTTAGCCACCACAATTTACTAAATACCCTTCATCTCAGCCCAAGGGTCAGCATCAATGGTAACATGAAATATGGTTTCCCTTGGTAGGTATTTCAAGTCCATCACAGGTTGTCTACTAATCCTGCTATGAGGAAACAATCTAGTCTAGAAAAGAAGCCATGAGCCTGAGAGTACTGAATATTCCATATAGGTCTCAACCTTTATATATCCAAATGCCAAGGTGAATATGTGCAGTTCCAAGGGGTGCAAACCCATCCTTTCAAAAAATGGCTCCTATTCAAGGCCAGGGTATCCAGTTGCCCTTCCTCAGCTATTTCCAACAACTTCAGGTGCAGATGGGTATTAAGGCTCAGACAGCATGCCAAATCCTTTGTGAAGCACATCAGGCAAGAGTACTGAGCAGAGCTGAGTGTGCTCTGTTATGGGAACTGGAGGGAAAGTAGAAGAGTAGAATTCTGACAACTATCACCCACATGATACACTAATTCTATACAGCAGGACATTATGGAAAGGGCCGGAATGGAAAAATACAGGTTCCATGGTCACCTTAGACCTGTACAGTCTTTTTTTTCCTAAATATTTTTGTAAAACAACAAAAACAGCCATTGCACAATGTAGCATGTCACAATAAAGAACATAGCCGGTAACACCCACTCAGACAAAATACAACTTGCAGCCATCACCCAAGGTGTAGTTTTTCTAGTCGGGAAGCACCCAGGTATGCCAATCAAATACAATTGATACATTGACCCTCCACTCTCTAGTGAAATCCTGCTTAGAGAATCAATACCCATTCCTATAGGCTTCCCACCCTCCCCAGATTTTCTCCCACTTTTTTGGGCAACCCCTGCTCTGGTAAATTACTCTCTCCACACCCCGGCACTAGTCCAGATCGGAATGCTACTCCCGTACACTGGGTGGAGATTCAGCCCCCCACTTTCACACTATATTGCGCTTAGCCACTGCTGCTGCTATAGACAACCATAAACCCTGATACTTCGGCCAGGAGTCTTCTCCTGTTATGTGGAGTAGGAACAGCTTGGGATCCAACAAGACCTCCTTCACAAGTGACCGAACCATTGCCCCAGCAATCCCTTGCCAATAAGTGTGTATCGCAGGGCATGCCCATATAATGTAATAGAAGGTGCCTTTCTGCCTAAAGCTACTCAGACACTGTGCGGTCTGAGCCCTGCCCATCTTACATAGCACAACCCTCTAATAATATGCCCTGTGTAGGATCTGCAGCTGAATCAACCTGAATCTAGCCCTAATCGCCACCACCCTAAGACTTTGCCTCGCCTCCAACCAGTCCTCAATATCCAGTGCTCCCAGGTCTGCCGCCCATTTGGCGCACAAGGATATCATTGGGTCTATGGAATTGCACAATAATTTCTTATACATCATAGATATGGCCTTTTCTTCCAAGGGTGCCGCCAGCATGTGGTCCTCAAGAGGGGCTGAGTCCGGCAGTCGCTCAACTCCCAGGAAATATTGGATTAATGCAGTCTCAGCTGCAGGTACCTATTCCTCGGTTTCTGCCAGGGCACACACTTGCTGAAGGGCTTCGAACGTCAACAGTGCCTGAACCGTCCAGACATCCCCCAGGTGTTCGATTCCAAAAAGAGACCATTTGCAAAACCCACCCAGGGTCTTAACGCTTCCCAGTAAGTTGCTACACCAGAAAGAGGTTTGAGCCATCAGGGTAGTTCCCTACCCCAGATAACGGGTGGCATCATGCCAAGTTTGCAGGCTCGCACGGTCATGCAGGGCAGACTCCTATCCCTTCCAATCCATCATTTCTCTGCCTACCCAGAACGCTGAGTCTCCCTGGTCAGCATACGCCCAGTTGGTGATAGTGACCAATTGTGGCGTTGGGAGTCCGGGATGGCCAGCCCACTCTCATATACCCCCAGTTTCAACTTCTGCAGTGCAAAGCGGGAGCAACCCCCATCACAAAGCAGCAGTCTGATTTCCTGGTCCAGCTGCTGAAACACCTCTGTAGGTATCCGATTAGGAGTATTTTCAAAAACATAACAGCCACAGCAGTGTCATAATTTTGTAGATGACTGCTCTGCCCATCAGGGAGAGTGGTAGCCTCATCCAATTAGCCATATCTCCATGGAATCTATCGAGTTGAGGCTGAAGATTTTTTTTGAAGGAAGCACTCCTGGCCCCTAGTGACATATATTC
Source organism: Pleurodeles waltl (assembly GCF_031143425.1). Taxonomy (NCBI): domain Eukaryota; kingdom Metazoa; phylum Chordata; class Amphibia; order Caudata; family Salamandridae; genus Pleurodeles; species Pleurodeles waltl. Next base: position 607,535,481 of record NC_090443.1, on the reverse strand, counting down.
CCAAATATTTAAGGCCATCCTGGCAAATTGGTACCTTGCAGTCCGGTGGCAGGATGGGAGGGGGGCCCAGCCAGGGGGGAAGACCAACAATTTCTCCCAATTAATCCGATAGCCAGAGTGTTACCCAAACATTCGGAGAACCTGCATTATCCTATCTATGGGCCATCGAGGTTGGTGACATATAGCAAAATATCATCTGCGTACAAGAAAATACGCTCCTTCCATGTTGTGCCGGAATCTATAGCCTGTATCAAGGGATCATGCTGGATCCACGCCGCTAAGGGATCAAGCGCCAGTGCGAACAGGATAGCTGAGAGCAGGCACCCCTGACGGGTGCCTCTATGTAGGGCAAAGGGCCGTGAGAGCGCGGCATTGACTCTCATCCTGGCCACCGGATCCCAGTATAACAGTCTGATCCAGTCTAGGAACCGTGCCCCATACCAAACCTCTCAAGAGTGGTAAAAATGTAGGGCCATTCCACACAGTTGAAAGCCATTTTGGTGTCCAGCGACAAGAGTGCTGCCCGTTCACTGGTCTGGCTTTGTGTCAAATGTAGGACCCCATAGAGTGGCCGCAGAGTCAGGTGCATACATCTTGACGGCATAAAGACGGAATGGTCCAGGTGGATCAACTTTGCAATAACTGCGCGCAATTTGGTTGCCAAGACCTTAACCCCTGTGTTAAGAAGAGAGATGGGCCTGTTAGAGGCACAGTCCTCAGGGGTCCTACCTTTTTTCGGAATGACAACAATGGTTGCAGTTCTCTGATCCACTGGCAGCCGCCCTGCATCCCTCGCCTCATGTGCTTGGCAACCTTGATCCACATGCACTTAAACAGCTCCGCTGGTAGTCCATTTGGTCCTGCCGCCTTGCACGTTTGCAATGCCCTCAGCGCCGAAACAACTTCATTCTCGGTTAACTCAGCATCTAGTGTTCCCCTTTCTTGTTCTGAAAGCACGGTCAACGGTATGTCACGCAGAATATCCCTGCAGTGCTCCCCGGCCATCTGTGTTGCCGAGGCACAGACTCCCTCACAGTATGTAGCGAAGACTTCCACTATAGCCTCATTTGATCTGTGGGGGGAAATCTCAGTGTTCCTAATCTCCCTTACCCATGATCGTCCACTGTCCATGTTGTCCAGCCAAGCCAGTAGCTTATTGACTTTATCACCAACATCATATAATTGGCACTGAGACGCCAATGCATATTCCTGTGCATGTTGTTCATCTAGTGTACGCAATTACTGCCGCTTTAGGTACAGTTGGTGGAGAAGATTGCCTCCTGCCTCTCGCTCAGTATGGGAGCGTGCCTCCAGGACCACAATTTCTTGCTCCACTTCTGTACACTGTAGGTTACATTCCTCTTTCTTGCCTCCATCAAATCCTATGCATGTCCCCTAATTAAAGTTTTAAATGCCTCCCACAAAACACATACAGAGTCCACAGACCCCAAGCTTTCATCAAAGTATGTTGTAGCCCTCTCCCTAATCTTATCGCTAACTGACTTATCTGTAGACCTGTACAGTCTTGCACAAAATCAAAATGAAGCTCCATTTTCTTCTGGAATACACAAACAAGGAATCCAAAACGGATTCCCTACTATACCCATCCAAACATGCACACGGGACTCACGCTTGTCTTTTTGTGCAATTCACTTAGTATTTTCCCCTCATGAAGAAGACATGTCTAAATACCAGTAGCTTTACTATGAATTATGCTGTGTTACCACTGCCAGTCCCACTTATCCCAGGTAGAGGTGGCACTTTGGTTGCACACTTCAACATCAGAACACTGCTCTTGCATAAATTCATGAAACAGGTAGCCCTCAAAGTGAGACTGGTAGGCTAACTAGGGTTGGACGAGAAGAAATCAAAAACCTAGGAACTGTACATTTAGGGAAAACATCATAAGATATGACAGCATTCTCTACAGAGTGACAGAGGAGACTTTCTGTCCCAACACCAACTCGGTGATTGAGACACTGTGCCCCCCTCTTAATATTAATCACACAGTCAATTACAAATCCATGACAATTATTTACAAATTAGCAACTCATCCAGTCCTAACAGGGCTTACCACAAGCAAACATTTTTCACTACTCCACCTTCTCTCCACCCTTGTCCTCTTCTCCTCGCAGCTCTGATTTAATAAACCTTTCACACACAATCAAGCTCATCCCTAATCCTCAATTACATAATTCAGAATAAGGAGCTCAAAACTACCCGCCTCCTTAATGTAACTACCTGTAGCCCACACAAATTGAAACAATGGAAGGAGTAAACAATTATACCGATGTTTTACATTTCTTGCTTCCAATTACAAAATGTTCATCCAGTGATGTTGTTCAGACTTTAGAGTAATTTGGTTCAGCCAACAAGTGTTTTGCTCTGATTAACTAGTTAGCTTGGGAATTTTTCAAGGCTGAAATTGATTAAGTAGGTGAAACACTAATAGAAGGTTGTAACAAGATAAATAGTAGTTTATATAAATTTGATCATCTTACTTGTGGGTCTAAAGAGTAAGGCACCGCAAATGTGAGCTGGACTAAGAAGTGAAAAAGCCTCAACTCTTGTGAAATACACAGGTCACATTTTATGATAAGGAAAGGGATGGCCAGACTCTATTGGGCAATACTAAGGTTCGCACAAATATATTCTATGAAATGGGAGTTGTTGTATTTGACGATAGTATGACAGCAAGGGAAGTAAATAACTTAAAAAAGGCATACCACAAAAGATCATAGTTAGTGTAATCATAAGTAAGGAGGATATTGTAATCTTCAACTTCATATACCGTCAAAAGTAGTCAGATTTTGGGGTTCTGAGAATGTTATGAGTAGCAGAGGAAATAAGAGTGGCCTCAATTAGGTTTAAAAGTGTTGTTGGGGTGGGTCTTGAAGAAATATATGGGAAGAGACTTCTGAAAAATAAGGGAAAAAAGTAATTAGTAATTAGGTACGGGTCTCAAGGATATGCAGGTCAGTTCACACTTACAGTTCAGTGCCACGATTGTGGTGTCCCACATGCGATCTAATTAGCAAAAAAAAGGTGTGGTATTTGGTACATGTCAAGAAGTAAATGTTTAAGAAGTAATTGCCACTGGGTGTGACCAATTAGGTTTGTCAAACTGACTGCATGTGGCTCATGTCGCAATTACAGAAGTAGAACATAGGAGGGTAGAGGGAAGGTATAGTCATGGATTCCTGAAGCCAGTAATTAGAGCACAAAAGCAGGGCAGACCTATTTCAGTATTGTTATGCGTGTAGAGAAATTGTTTAAAGGTTCGTAATCAGAAGTTTGTGAAAACAGACTTGCTCAATAGAGAGGTTAAAGGGCCCTGCTACAAGAGTAAACCACCTCTAAGCAATCAAATGGTAACATGGATATCCTATTCAAATTCTGAACTTCATTTTTTCAATTATTTTCAAAGCATGGTCCATACAAAACAAATTGGTTCATTGCTATGGATCTAGATCGTGCCCTCCATCCTTATTCCACTATTGCCATCGAAGGAACAGATTTAAAAATGTGCAGTTTATAGGATTTTACTAAGAGCATGAACAAAGAGGCTTTTTGTACAACCACAAAGCAGGACTAAATTACCGTACATTATCTTCCGAAGAGCACATAGAGACCTTGAAAATGCTTCTAAAGAACAAACCATGACTTGCATAAACAACCAAAAAAAAATAAGCATTTGCAATGTAATGGGTCTCGCATTTGCTTGATCGGACTTTTCTTGCCAAAAAAAACTGAATATGAAAAGTAAGACAAGGATAAGTAAACAGAAGTTTGCATGCAGTGAAACGTATTGGCAAAAAGTGCAATTATCCATGTAACTGGCAAAAGTGCAAATATCCATGTAACTGGGTTGATGTCATGCAAAGCGCTGGACTACTGCCCAGTGAGACTGTGCTGCCTACGAAATAAAGAGAAAAAGTAGTTCAGAAACCATACCGAAAACATGGAGCCTCGTATGTTTTCAGTAGTTGGCCAGTGTGCTTGAGGAGGGCTAAACACCGGAAAAGGTATGACGTGTGCACGAACCAACCAAACTGATGGGTGTGACATGGGTGTGGTTAAAAGCCCACAGAGAGATTATACCAGGGACAGAGAGCTTTGCGCTCAACCCTAATAAATTTGCAATGGTTTTTACTAAATGCAGACAACTTTATCTGGAGGCTTGCTATTTTACAACACAGAAGAGCTTTGGCACTTTATATAAGCCCCAAACTGTTAGCTGGGATCAAAATGCAGATAAAAAGCGCAAATAATGGCCGGGAACAGCAGATGACAAGAAGCTTCCCTATATTTAGGCCTACCTGACAGACTAATGCACACTCTGAACACATTCTTGAAACATCCACAGATCAGTTTTATAGTTGGATCTTTGTCCTTTGAGGTTTATTTAGGGATAGTGATTAAAAGCCAGCTAAAGAGGGCTGATGTGCAGTAATAGAAATATTTAGGATGACATGCAGTGCCATTACCAGACGCTCACATTGGAAGCACTCTTGCTTCTTTTAGATCAGTGGTTCCCAACCTGTGGCCCGGGGACCCCCTGGGGGTCCACAAAGCCTACTCAGGGGGTATGCGACTGCTTGAAAAATTAAATAATACTAACAGATAAGGGTTCACAGCTTTTAGTAATGACTCAGTGGGGGGGTCCCCGGATTCCAATAATGATTCAGTAGGGGGTCCCCGGATTCCAATATTTATTCAGTGGGGGGTCCCCGGGTTCCAGTAATGATAAGGTGGGGGTCCACACAAGTCAAAAGGTTGAGAACTACTATTTTGGATTATTAACTAGCAGTCCGTCAGAGATTGTGATGCTGATTACTGATGGTGGGGCTCAGCATTTATTTTTAGATTGAGCATAGCAGCGCGCATGTGCTACATGTCTGACGTGTTGGTATCTCTGTGGGCTTTTAACCACGCTCACCTAACGCCCATCACTATCACTCGTGCATGGGCTTGCCTTTCAAAAGTCCTTTGAAGAAATTGGTAAACGCTTTACGTTTGTCCCGCCTTGGAGCGGTTTTGTTACTGCCTTCGGGACCGACCTTGTTACAAGGATAATTGCACGTTTGCCCATATGTTTGACTGCGAGCAAACTTCTTTTTCCTTTTGTGTCTCTCCTTCGCGCTCATGGTGGCAGTTGCGCTGGAATTGCTCCCGTCAACTGTTTTACTTTAAATTTTCAATTTCTAAAAGAAAAGTAGTTAGGAATTTACAACGCTAATAGCGCTAAGTTGAGCAAACGTAAGATCCATTGCATTTCAAATGCTTGTTGGGGAGTGGGACTGATTAATCATCATCACAATTCTATTCAGTGAAAGAGTGAAAGGTGGAAGTCAGAGAAAGAAGAAGCAAGGGAAAAAAAGTAAAACTGTGACAAAGGGAGAAAACAGGTATGAAAAATAAAAACAATTGCAGAAGTGAGGTTAAGGAAAACGATAATGTAGTGTAATGAACAAAGTGGCATGAAGTGGAAGCAAGACTAGGATGCCTTGGTATATGGCAAACCCAGACGTGGGATGCAAAGACAATATGTGGGCCCCTACTTTTTTTTTGCTACCCAAATTAACAACTGCAGCAGTGACTTTTAGAAAAAGTGTGGACTGACTTTATTTCTCTTTTAGTGATGACATCTGTGATTGACAGTCTCGCACCCCACACACAGGGGAAAGTTAAAAAGTCAGAGGATTCGTTTTCAAGTGGTACAGAAATAAAACTCTTAAAAGTCAATAATCTGACAGCAGCATGGTCAAACTTCAGGCGCTAGAGCCAGTACTGTCAAGCTTCAGGCACCATTGTAGCAATTTATGTTGAAAGACAATTCTTGTTACCTCCGGTTCTAGGAAAATGCTAAAAAAATCTTCTGGAGAAAACCTATGCTGTAACAACTGCTCCTGTGACCCAGAAAGGAGCTAAGGAGTTAGCTGATTTTATACCAAACAACTTCACGGTCAATATAGCGAGTAAGTTATGGCTGAGTCAGTAGGAAGGGTGCCCTTGCGTGTTCCCTTCCAGTGTAGAAGTTTCTTTAATCCAGAAGGTGATTAGTCCGTTCAAATTTCAACCTGTTACAAAGGAAGGTCTGCTTGAATTAGTGAAAGGCATGAAAGATACTTTTTGCTTCTGTGATTGTTGGCTGAGGATTGTCATCAAGAAGGAGATTCCAGTTTTTGCAGTTTTTTATGCTGTGAAATTAACACACATCAAGTCTAGCTCAAATGCTCACGGCCACTGCTACCAAGGCAATTGGATGCTTCCCCATATGTAGATCAATATGTATGCTCATTGGGCTCAACTAAGGGCCAACAAACCTGGGCTGTAACCATCCTCTTACTCCCCCAAACCTTTTTCTCACAAATGACAGTTTTCTCCTACTGGAGCGTCCTGTGAGTATTTCCTAGTCATTATTCAGGGCCCTTCATACTAAGACATGCTGAAACTGTACCAGCATGAGGGATAAAAGTTGGTAAGATAATAGCAAAATTAAGCTAAATATCAATCTTTCATTGTGTCGAGTGCATGATGATTGATCAAGGACAATAAAGTGATGTTCCATGAAAGCACCAATATCAGTTTCTGGTCAAGCCACCAGCCAGAAAAAGAGTCCAATGATGGTGGTGAACTGAAGCTGAACAAATGTTATAGTAATAAGAATTAAGCATTACAGAAAAAGCTCTCTCCACAGGTAACATTCAGGAATATAATTGTAAGATTTCAAATGTGCTACGTACTGTTGTCTTTGTAAACCAGCAAAACACAAGCTGCAATTTTCAAGAACTCAGCAGCAACAACCGCAGTGGAAGAAAGGTAACGAGGTCCCTCTTCTTTTAACGTCCGTGAGTAACGCATTGTTAGAACCAGGCTCGTTGTCTGGAAGACCAGGATTCCCAAGGAGAGGTACTTTAGATCGACAGACATTGCCGCACGGCTCCTATCCTGAAACAGTGGCATATAAAAGAAAGGTGAGCATGCAACAAGAAGACATCACTCTGAAGAGCACACACTAACTGCTTTCTTTGCTCTCTTTTTCTACTTAAAAATACTGCATCACCTTCATCAGAGAAGGAATTGATTGTCTTCATTAGGAATTGTTAGAAATGGGGTTTCTGGTTGGCTAGGGTATGCACCTCAGCCAGGCAGAACTTACCCACTCTAGTCAGGGCAAGGGAGTTACACGTCCAAGATAACCCCTGCTCACTCCGTTGGTAGCTTGGCACGAGCACTCAGGCCTATCCCAGAGGCAATGTGTAAAGCGTTTGCACAACACACACAACGCAAAATGTACACCACAAAGTAAACACAATACTGAGCTATGTGAAAATAAACTGTATTGCACAAAACATAATTAGACCAACATTACACGTAAGTAATACCATGCAACCTTAGCAGTTGTCAGAATGTTACACAAGTTACTAATACTCTGCAAGAATACGCAGTTGTCACATTAGAACACGTAAGTACTCAGGATTCTACAACACAAGCAGTAGTCAGGAATTACAGTAAGAATTCTATCCACTTGTCATAAAAGTATCATAAAGGCCTGTATCAGGAACACTTTAAACCATATGGCAAGACATAAATAAAATACAGATCTTTCAGTAGATAACCCTGGAACATCCCACCCTCCCAGTTTCCCCAAGAGTACCTTAGTTAACAGTGTAAGGCACTCCAGTGTCTGGAAGGTCATGGTGGGGGCCCCCCGCACTCCTATGTGCTCAATGGGGGCCACACGTGGTTCTGGAGAGGAGAGGAGAGGGGCAGCCAGCACCCTCTCTTGTTTTCCAAACGGCCCCTCCTGGGGCCCGTGATCTCTGTGGGGCTCACCCCCCGGCTCACTGGCCCTACCACCAAAGGGGGGTGGGGGCACCAACAATGCCCACTGGGACGTTCCTTGGTGGCGCGGGAGCCTCCGATGAGGCTTCCACCCTGCCCGCTCTTCCTGCTTTGGTGTTGGCCCTTCTGGGGGCTGCGTCCTCTGGGGGAGTTTCCCCTTAGGCCTCGACCGGCCCTTTCTCGAGAAGGGAGGGGGGGGGGGGGGGGAAACAGGGCCCCAAATGATATTGAGGACCAGGTGGGGTGGGGGGAGTCTCTGAGCTCTGAGGAGGCTTCCGTTCCCTTGCCCGGCTGGGAATCTTCATAGTGAGCCGGTCCGGCTCACTGCAGCGTGCAGGCACCCAAAGCAGGTGCCTGCTTGTGCCCCGGGGGCACTCCGGAGAGTGAGCTCGCCCCAGGGGCACGATAGGAGCACACTCGCTCCTATTCCTTTACTTTTAGGTGCCCCGGGGGCACAGAGGACAGCGCAGCTCCGGCATGCTAAAGAACACACCAATAGCTGGGTTGTGGCGGTGAATCCTGGCAGGGAAGAGGCGCAGGGAAGAGTACAAGGGGCACTCCGATGCTCCCGGGCTGCAGCGGTGAGCTTGGGGGCCTCAAGGGCTGCTTTTTAAAAGCACCAAGGCCTCACTGTGACCCCGGCTGCGGCGGTGATTTTTCTGGGCATCAACATGGCGCTTTGGAAAGCGCTAAGGACAAATCTGCAGCCTGGTCTGCGGCACTGATGTCTTTTTAGGCACAAAAGAGCTCTCAAAGCAGCGCGAGGGGGCACACTGGAGATCCCGGCTACAGTGGTGATTTCTTCTGGACACGAAGAGCACTCTAAGCAGTGAGAGGTCAGCAACGCAGCACTCCTTGTGCTGAAGGGAGTTTGACAGAGGCCAGGGGCTACAGCACCCTGCCTCTGAAGACAACAGGTGAATAAGGGGGCCGCAGGGCTGGAGAAGCCAGCAGCAGGTCGGAACAACAAGGGGTTACCAGCAGTGGCAGTTCCTCCTTGTGACCAGGCAGGTCATAGGTCAGCACAGCAGTCCAAGGTGGTCCTGGTGAGACCTTCCAACAGCGTCCTGTCCAGCTCCAGGTAAGGTTCCTAGAGTTTCCAGAATGTCCAAAGTGATGTCTAAATTGTGGGGGAAATTCCCCTGTACTTATACTAGGTTTACAGTGTGTTTTACAATGGCCAGGAGAGGGGGTTACAACCAGTTACAACTGGTTCTGGGAGTGCCCCTTCTCTCCTCCAGCACAGGCTCCAACCATCAGTGGGGGGTAAACAACCCAATTGTGTGAGGCCAGGGCACAGCCTTTAGAAATGCAGGTGTGCCCCGCCTCTCCATTCTCTCAGCCCAGGAAGGCTTTACAATATGTAAATGCACCTCTGAGACACCTCCACCCTCCCTGGGTTCAGGCTGTCTGAGACGTATGCACAAAGCCCCAACTGTCAGTCTGCCCAGACATGGATTAGAGGCAAGCTGCAAAACACCAAAGTCATTAGCACAGATAAAGGTGCACTTTCTAGAAGTGGCATTTCTGTGATAGTAATAAAACAATACACCTACACCAGTAAGCAGCATTTCTCACCACTATCACAACCATACCAAACATGTCTAAGCTACCCTTCATAAATCAGACAATACCCCTTACACATAAGGCAGGGCATTTCAAATGCAATCCTATGAGAAGGCAGCACTCACAGCAGTGAGACACCAAGTTAGGCTGTTTGTCACTACCAGGACAGGCCACGCAACATGGCACATGTCCTGCCATCTACATACATGGCACCCTGCCCACAGGGATAGCTAGGGTGTACCTTAGGGGTGACTTACATGTAGTAAAAGTGGAGTTCTGGGCCTGGCAAGTAAATTTAGATGCCATGTCCCTGTGGAAGAAAACTGCGCACACAGGCCCTGCGCTAGCAGGCCTTAGATAGGTTTGACAGGCTACTTCAGTGGGTGGCAGAAGCAGCGCTGCAGGCCCACTAGTAGCATTTAATTTACAGGCCCTGGGTATAGGGATACCACTTTACAAGGGACTTCTAGGTAAATTAAAAATGCCAATTACGTATAAGCCAATCATACCAATTTTGTAAGCAGTAGCAGTGAAAAAGTGCTCAGAGTCAAAACGTCAGCCAACAAAGGTCCGAAAAATAAGGAGGCAAAAAGCAAAAAGTCTGGGGAATGACCCTGTAAAAGGGCCAGGTCCAACAGGAATACAATCAAATAGAAAAAAGGTAACATGCATAGATAGGCCAAACAGGAGTGCATAATTTAAATAGCCCAATACCAAGGAATAATTGTTTGGGTGCAAGGACAAGTCTTCTGGTCTCTTTTCTCAACTGGACAAGAAGGCACTATAATTATTTCTCTCCATCCAACTCTTCCATGGCACAAATATCTTGGATATTAGTCTACAATGCCTACTGACAGTTATGTCAATGAGGAAACCTTTTCCGCTAAGGCAAGACAGCTATCCAAATGAACAAATTCTTTAAAATTAATTTGTTTAAGTAATTCATGTTACACCAAAAGGTATATTATGCACTTCAGCCTCAAGTAGCATTTCAGAAACACTGATTCCAAAATAGATGTATACACATTTTTTTATATCTAATAACTCTGGTTGTTGCTACAACTGACAAATGCTGTTTATCACCTTTACAGTAACATTTTGTAAAATCACTAACTGCTTTACATTAAATATGCCACAGCAACTCATAAGGTGCTTCCTCGGAAAGTCAAGTAACCAACAGGGACAGTTCAATTAGAACCCTGCTGCTGTCAGGGCTGAAAAATTCATAGAAATACTGCGATCACATCCCTTGCTTCATCTAGAGCCCTTAAGTACATAGAGCTAGTGGGCATTCAGATGTTTGACATATATAGCCATGGTGACTTCAGAGCCTGGCATAATCACAGCCTTCTTATAATCCAAACCAGAGTGTAATATCAATCCCTACATTGTCAGAGCCTGGGATTATCAGACCTCTGATATAATGAGAGTACTGGCATAATTTGTCCCCTCACTGCAGGGCACAAAGCAGGACAGGTGAATTTTCACAGAACCAGTAGAGTTATGCAGTATTGTGTTCCATGAACTGGGAGACATTTTACATAATGTTACACCCCTGAAATGATGGGCTATGGGCATGCCACTGAAACCCTAGAGTGGAAGGGTTGTACATACCTCTAGGACAGTGTTCAAAACCCTTAAAAAAGCACAAGATAAGTCTCTACCTCTCACCACTGAGGAAAACGTAAAAAGCTATAGGATGTGAACGGTAGTGTAATCCAAATATGAAGAAACAAAGACCTGGACTAAAGGCTCAATTTCTGAAACATTTGGGGAAAAAAAAAAGGATTTGACATGCTGATGGATGAACCTGCAGGATGTCGAGTTACCACGTCCTGCAACTCTTTTCTGGGGCCATTAAGAAATACCAAGAAGCTGCTTTTGTTGGACATGAACAATGGTTTTGACCCACTCTATATTATTTGATGTGTATCAAGACATCTGCTGCCAAAGCTCAGGCTCAGATTTTCAATCTTCGTTTTATAAGGGTTTTCTGAAACTTACTCTGCTGCATGCCAGTTTGTACCTTCTTCAAGTAACAGGAGAGGGTCAAGATGGCTCTTTTGTGCCAAAAGAGGCATAGTTTGAAGGTCATCAGCATAGAAGTGACTGCACAAATCAAAGTTTCAGAGGATATATTCTAGCATCCAGACAAATAATAATACACTGTGAGACCAGGCATCCTTGGCGTGGTTTCCCCCCTAACGTTTTGCCTACACTACTTCAACTTCGTTTTTGTTTGCTTTGGGACTCTGCACTTTCCCACTGTGAACAAGTGCTAAAATACTTGCTCTCCCTTCTTCATGGTAGCATTGGCATATAACCAATTGGTAAATTTAATTAACTTGTAAGTCTCTAGTAAAGCAGCGCTACTTGCTCCCCAGGCCTGTGAATTAAATGCCACTAATGGGTCCGCAACACTTGTGTCACCCACTTCAGTAGAACTTTAAACATGTCTCAGGTCTGCCATTGCAACCAGTGTGGGCAGTTTTTAAACTAACTGCCATGTCGACCTGGCGACAAACGTTCCTTTTTAATACACGTAAGTCACTCCTAGGGTAGGCCCTAGACAGCCCAGAGGGCAGGCTGCAGTGTATTTAAAAAGTGGGACATGTACTTATTAGTTCTGCATGTCCTGGTAATGAAAAACTCTTGAATTAGTTTCTGCAAGGCCTACCTCTCCCATAGGGTATCATAGGAGTTACCTTGTTACATCTAATAAGCAATTATTTCTAATTTTGGAGCAGGTAACCATATCATGGTTGGGTTCTTTGGAATTATAATGGAAACTTCTCTCTCAAGGTGAAGTCAGATTTTAAATTACAATTTTGAAAATGCCACTATTAGAAAGTTGAAATTTTCCTGCCTTAGCCATTTCGTGCCTGCAGGCTGTCTCTGGGTCACATGACCAGGTGTAGGCGATAGTTAGGTTTTGTGTATTCCTTCTGGGCAGCCACACACAACAGAGAGGTTAGGTGTGCCTGGATGGGCTATCACTGGCAGGATGGGAGGGCAGAGCTAGGCACAGCACTACTTACTCTGCATAGGCTGTGTCCTGCATCCACACAAAGGGCTGCATAACCCAAGTACTTACTCTAAAGCCAGGACAGGGAAGGCAGGATGCTGTGGATTTCAAAGGGAAACCTCTAGAAGCTTCTCCTACTTCAAAGTAAGGCCTAGGTATAAATATTAGTCTACAGAAACTAACACTTACATACACTTCTGAAGCTGTATATACTTTGCCAGGAAGAAGGACCACTGCACTACTGAAATGACTGCCACTCTGCCGGTCTGTTGCCCTGAAGAATTGCTGCCTACTGTGCTGACCTGCTGCCCTCTAGCCTGGGTGAGAAGGAAAGGGGCTGTATCTGTTGACCCCAGGACCCCAGAGTAATTCCAAGGGATAGTTGGCTGTCCTCCCGACTACAGCCTCAGGGGAAGAAGGCTCAAACAACCAGAACCCAGCACCTGGACTCTGACATCTGTGAGTCCTACCATGCCAAGTGGTGCCACCCCAGTTCTGGACCCTTGGAAGCGGGCCTGAATGTGCTTTGCCAGTCCATCTACGGATCCAGCAGAACTGACACATCACCTCTGCTGTGTGGCCCAAACCTGAGTCAAACTAACACATCACCTCTGCTGTAAGGTTTCTACCAGCGCAAGGACTCTGCTTCGACCTGGCAGCCAGCAGCAAAACCACTGCTATGCGATGCTTCACTGGCATAGGCCCCCACACCACAAATTTGCAGCTTTTTGGAAGTGACACATCTCCTTGACTGTGAGACACAGCCTTGACACAGGACCATGCTTAGCAGCTTTACAGCTTCTCAGAACCGACTCATCACCTCAGCTGCACTACGCTTCCTCAACGCGGGACAGCGCAGCGCTCCACAACCAGGATTTAAGATATTCTTGTTCAGCAGCCGAAACTGGTTCCCTGTAGCTGGCCTTTGCTCCATCGTGGTCGGCCTAAATTTGTGACTTTGTCCCAGTCCAGAGAGACCAGATTCCACAGTTGGAGCTCTGTACGTTTTGGAACTATTTCACTAAAATCTTTAAAATTGCATATTGTATTTGCTACTGATTGGATCTTTATCATTTAGATCTTGTTTTATTTATTAAACAGACTAAACTGGTGTGGGATTTTCCTTGTGTGGTGTTTTCACTTTATTACGGTTTGAAGTGCTGCATAAATAATTTACACATTGCCTCCAAGTTAAGCCTGACTGCTCTGTGCAAAGCTCCCAGAAGACTGAGCACAGGTTAATTTGGGGTTTGCTTGAGCCTTGCTGTGAGAAATTGGGTGCACTATATGATATGGCTGGGTAGCCTTAGCGTGCAGTACACTTAAATATACCGTCTTGAGTCCAGTCAGCTATGTTTACTTAACCTTATGTTCAACCCTGTGAAGTTGTGGCTGCGAGCAGTAAGTATTAGCAAAGGAACAATGTGTAAAGCATTTAACAGCAGAATAAGAAAGTCACATGACATGAAAGAAAGAAGACACCAATTTATAAAAAATATAACATATTTTTTGAAGTTTTAGAGACCTTAATCATCAAAATCCACTGAAAGGTTCAGGAGATACAGATTTTAGAAGCAATAAATAGCTGCGAAATCAACTGCAAACAAGCATTGGCCAGCAAAAAGTTTGGAAAACTTTTTAAAAGTTTGAAACAGTAAATTTGGCAACTCTGGTCTGAATTGGACGACCAAGCCCGACAGCACAAAGATCTAGGGGGCCAGAATGGCCACCAGTGTTTTTAAAGCAAGATCCAAACTTTACCGGATGACTGCCAGAGACGACAATGGAGTGGTCCTGATGCTGAGGGATGCAGGCTAAAAGATGCTTAAGGATGCTCTTGATACCGTACAGTCCATGGTTGTCAAATCAGGCAAGTCCTCGGTCCACATCAGAGTGGGGGACACTCTGTCCAAGGATGTGGATTCCACAGTCTTCTTTGCAAGGTTACAAGGGCTGCTGTTGCAGACCTTGCACTTTTACAACACAGTGGTCACAGTGCAAATTTTTGGTGGAGGCTGGTGTCTGCCCTAGGAGGGGAATCTGGTCACAACCAACACTCATGGGTCCAGTTAACACTGGTGGACCTTTTGGCTATCTCCGAAATGTCCTTTAGGGTGCCTGGCATCCGGTAGCAACAAGACAACTGTGGCAGCTACCAGAGATGTGACTTGGGCTCTTTCAGCGTTAATGTCTCCAGTGCCGGTCTGGGAGGGCAGCTAACTGACCCTTGGAGTCACTGCTTCCGACTGGGGCTGGGAATCAACTTTTCCCCTAAGCCAGGCACACAGAACAGGGTCCAAGCTCTGCTAGCCCGAAGTGCAGCAGGTGCAGTCACTCCAGTGTCGCAGCCTCTTTGTGCGCTTCCAAGGGGTGCAAAGTTGTCTTCTTCTAGCCCTCTTTCCAAGTCCAGTGAGTACTGAGGGTCAACCTGTCAGCAGTGCCATATTTATCCCAGAAAAGTGCCCCAAGAGGCCCAGACAGTCTCTAGCCAGTGGGCTACTGGGTCCCCTCCTACCTAGTGACAAAGTTCCTGTGATGTGCGGCATCTGGCTATCCCAGAATGCCACATTCTTGCCTCCTTCAGGATGGCACAACCCTCCCTCTGTTGTGTGGAGCAAGGTTTCCCACCCTAGAGATGTGGCTACCTGAAGGCAACACGCCCAGGGTAAAATCGACTTGAGGGCCAGTTTACCCATTCTATCCCTGTCTCCACACTGTCTATAGGAACAGAAGGCATCCTGCTCAGGGGTGTTCAGGGGTGTTGGGCCAGACGGCCCATCAAAGGTAGCTTCCCATTTATAGCTCAGCTCTGGGCTAATCCCCATCGAGTGGCCATCCGGGCAGAGGAGAGGACATCTCGCTGCTGCTGCGCTGCCCTTTGTTCCTGAGTATGGGAGCCATTCACATGTCTCTCCAGGTGGTCAGGGACCTGAATGAGTGTGTATGCCTTTGTGAGGCTGCTGAACAAGCAAGCAAAGCATAGAGGGGAAACTTTCTAGAAGTTACCCACCATTAATAGTGTCACTAATTTCGAAATAGACATCAGGTCACATTTAATGCCACGATTAATTTGATACCTTACATGACCCTGTTTGGTAGTCCCAATCAAGCATTAGCCGGGTTGGGATGACACCCGATAACTCTCTATTAGCCAATGTGGCTACCAACTTTACCTGCAGCAAAACGACAATTTGGAAGTGTTGCTGCTAAGACATGCTGTAAAACATATGTCTTACTTAGCAAAAGATTGCTCCTTTCCATAGGATTGTATTGGCCCTCCTTAGGGGAGACTTGCAGATAATGTTAAGGGATAGGGTAGCTTTGCCATAGGTCTAAATGGCAAAGCCAAACTGACAGTGAAAACAGCAGTGGCAGGCTGGGAGGCATTTTGTACTCTGTCATACAAAGGGAGGCACGATAATTACTGCAGCCCTGAGTGGACACTCTGCCACTGCGAGTGTGATGGTCTTAAAACTGCCACACTCATAATGATGGCCAGTCTTACTGCTGCGGTCCCGAAGGTAAAGACCGCTGCATTACGAGTCTGGTCGAAGTCAAACCACCACAACGCCGCCAGTCGCCCTGTCATGAAAACTCTGCCTGTAACACACCCAGTGACAAGAATCCCCATTCCTGTCGCCTGCACACGCATCCCCACTCGCCCACACACTTGCAGACACACACCCCCACTCGCCCACACACTTGCAGACACACACCCCCACCCGACTGCACGCATACATACAAACACCCCCACCCGACTGCAGGCATACATTCAAACACTCCCACCCAACAGCACACACAGACACGCAACCCCACTCGCTTGCACAGACACGCACCCCCACCCCCACTCGCTTGCACGCATATGCAACCCTCCTCTGTATTCAGACACACCCCCACCCTCCGCATTCATGCACATACACACCCTCTGCATTCAGGCACACACACCCCCACCCTCCGCATACATTCACACCCCCCACCACCACGCACGCATACAGTCTCACCCACACACTCATTCCGACACACACACATGCTCGCACACATACACTCACACACATGCACCAACCACAACCCTCCCCCCCCCCCCCTTCCTGGTTGGTCCACCTACCTGTTTGGGCTGCACAGCAGCCCATGTCGAGGTGGTCATCCAGGAGGGGGTGGATGTCGGCAGTTCTACCGCCAATACTGCACCGCTGTGCAAGGACCGCTGTGCAATATTACTGCTCGTAATATGGCAGACAGAGTCCTTCCGGTGTGGAGGTGCTGGCAGGCCAACTGTGTCCGATTTCTGCCTGTTTATGGGTGGAAATTCATAGGTGACACGTATTACGGCAGTCTTCGGACAGCCAACACTGGCAATCTTTTGGCGCCCGCTTCAACAGCGGCCTTCGCAAAAGACCGCCAAAGTCGAAATGAGGGCCTCTGTCTTACTCGCCTTGCTACCATATACTAGGGGCCAATAAGTAGGCCTTCTGGTTTTATGTATTTATTTTTCTAACATTTCAGTCTGTAATTATCCATATTTATTTTCTGCTGATTTGATCTTTATTTATTCATGTTTATTTGGGGTTTTGTGAAAAAAATGAAGCTGAATTAGTGTATTTCCACATTTATTTAACCGATACATGTACACTCTTACTTGAATGCCTGACAGGTTTCAATGATAAAATAACATCGACAGAGGATAAATCAATACACATATCAGAAAATGCACACTTTTAATACCAACATTTTGCATTTCTGCTGCTGTTTAAGACTCATTCTAAAAGTTCTTTCTTTTTTAACCCAAACCTCACAGTTATTGGCATGGGAGTCAGTCATGACTGCCATCATTTAGAATCACTCAAGAACAACCTAAGTACTGTCTTTATTCACAGGGATGCAGAATTCCTATCGCCTGACGCCCGGGACATCTTGTTTGGGGTCAAGGGCAACAAGTCTTCATGTTTATTTTGTCCTTGGGACAAGTAGGCCCAACCCTCTGCAGCACAAACCCTGTGGCTGAAAGTTTACAGAGAGTGGAACTGTCTGCAGTTGAGGTAATGTGTGTCCAAAAGTTAATGCTGTTCGAACTTGTATTATGGTTCATTAATTGAAAGCCTTCATTATAAGGGTGAACACCGTAAATAAATGTTTTAAGGTCACATTGCACTACCGACAGTGGTTCCAGTACAACAAAAAAAATGTACACACTTTTGAAAGGTTTAACAATATGAGGCAAAGTATAATTACTCCCAGAATGCTCCCTGATTAGATGCAAATGTTTGCAGAAGCTTGTAAGCAAGAGAGAAGAATCTTTGCTTTTAAAATAAAATGTTCAGAAAAAAATGCAAGTAGGGAAAAAAGTTTCGCTACCATGAAATTTTAGGTGCTATTTCTTTGAAGCGTCATTTAGTAAAATGTGTTGATGCATGCTGGTATTTCCCAAAAATATTCCTAAAGGAAAATCAGTATAACCATTTTCTTCACGATTATGGGAAACATGAAAATAAACAAACACTGACAAAGCCAACTGATCCGACATTTTTTTGTGAGTCTTTTAGTTTCATCAATGCGTGTCTTGTTTTGACATGGCTTTTGTAAAACTTTATTGTTGGGGGAGCTGCCAGGCCTTCACCATTGTAACAAACACTGGCAAAAACACCCCAAAATGTTTTTGGACTCTAAAAGCACACGTTGCCACCAGTGGCATAATAAAGGCACCGCAGCTGCCTTCCATGGGGCCCCTTAAGCACACCACCTGCCCTGATTGAGTCTGGAGAGGGGGCCACTCCATGTTCTTTGCAAAGGGGCACCCTCCAGTTTCGTTACGCCACTGATTGCCACTGTTGTTCCTGACACTGAACAAAACTACTTTGTATGCCAATATGCTCCTTGTGGAAGACCAGAATGCGATCACTCACAGTAAATCCAGCCGATAAAGAGAGAAATAGAAGTTTAATAAAAACAAAATGTCTTTGTTAACGCCAGACCTAATTAGGGACCAAATTCTTAAAGAAAAAGTCACAAAAGTGCACCCATGGTATATGTCTTTGAATTAGTGGCTTCCATGAGAAGAACACCAGGAAATCGTACCCCTATAAAATATTTGTGAACTGTATTTTAGCATGGGCAAATATGCATGTGTAGATTTGCTCATGTGAAAATTTGTTGAGCGTTTGCAAGTGAATTTTTTCTCCAACGACTTTTTTCCCCAACCATGGAAGAAGTTCTAAATCTGCCATTGTCAGGAGTAAATTTCCAACCTTTCTTGGGAAAAGATTAGTGAAAAGCTGGTGAAAATCCTTAAAACATGCAAGTTAGTAGGTTTGCAGACTGAAAGGCATTCCAGCCCTGGAACTATTGCTTACTTCTTTCTCCAGCCCAAGTATGCAGATCTGCGGAAAGGTGGCAAAATAAGGAAATTGCTACAGTAGGGATTGAAACTGCAAGTATCCAAGCCCTACTGTGGTAGTAGCCCTGGCATAATCAAAGAGGCTATTATCAGAGCTCTTACATAACGAGATTGCTACCATAATTTGTCGCTGCACTACATGGCACCAAAGGGACAAGTAGATCTTTTTACAGGACAAGTAGATTTAAGTAGCAACCTGTCCCCTGAACAAGTAGATATTTTAATAAATTCCACACCTCTGAATTCATATTCAAAAATACAGACAGGAAAATTAATGTTTTTCTGTCTGTATTTATCTGTAAAAAAAAATATGAAAACAGAAAACAGGGAGCTTTACTTACAAGCAAATCAGGTCTTGTCAATTGGATGTAGCCAATTTGACATGCTATTTGTACAGGTTAAAGCACTGGCACTGATCTCTGGTTAGCAGGCCCCAGGAGTCGAAAAACCAGCAGCATTAGTCCAAAAATGTGGGAGTGAACATGTAAAAAGAGGCCTTTCCTTACACTTACCCTGAGAAATATTGTGGTTGCTGCTTGAGTAGGATTTCATCCCCCCTCAACCAGTAACCCAATTTCTCACATATACTTTTGTCCACGAAGAACCAATACATTTGCTTGAGGGCAAGCTCTTCAGGTCACAGGTAGCAAAACAAAAAACAACATCAAACAAATACAGTAATTCATCTAACACTGTTGTAGAATGACCCCAGAGGCATTACATGAATTATGATAATACACAACATCATGTGGCTAAGAGGATCTACTAGTGAAGTGAACTGCAAGGGAAACTTGAGTAGCTCCTAAGTCTTTCTGACAGGAAGTTCATACGGTATCATCCTCAAGACACATGTGGCATGGCTACCATCTGAAGGAGCATGATATCTACTAACATTAAGATGCAGAGTTGGGCAGTAGTTGTAAATCGGATATCGGCCCCCCAGCTCCCATTCGCCCCCAGCTGACCCCTCCCCCCCCTCCTACCTCTTATGGCGGCCGCTGCGCGACAGTGGTAGCGACCCTTGACCCAAGGGTAGGTCGCTCCCCCTGCCGCTGCAGCTCCTCCAAGTTCCCGAGTTCCTGCGTTCCTGAGACCCACCTAACTGTAAGTACCCCCCTCCTCCCAGCCCCTCGCCCTGCCCCGCGCCACTCACCTTCTCTCCTGCTCCTGCTTCTTTTTCCTCCTCTCTGTCTCTTCCTCCTCGCTCCCCCTCTGCAATCTTCTTCTGTGTTCTTCTGTTCTTCTCTTCTGTTCTTCTGTTCTTCCCTTCTGTTCTTCTGTGTTCTTCCGGTCTTCTGTGTTCTTCTTCTCTGTTCTTCTCGGTGCTTCTGTGTTCTTCTTCTCTGTTCTTCTCTGTTCTTCTCTGTTCTTCTGCTCTTCCGATCTTCTGTGCTTCTGGCTTCTGTTCTTCTGTCTTCGGTTCTTCTGTTCTTCTGTCTTCTGGTCTTCTGTCTTCTGCTCTTCCGGTCTTCTGCTCTTCCGGTCTTCTGCTCTTCCGGTCTTCTGTTCTTCTGTCTTCTGTTCTTCTGTCTTCTGTTCTTCTGTCTTCTGTTCTCCTGTCTTCGGCTCTTCTACCTCCTCCGTCTTCTTCCCCCGAGCCTGCCCTCCTGCTCCTTCCTCATCCCCCTCCCTCACTCGCCTCCCCCTCTCTCACCCCTAGCTAACCCGTTCGCTACCTACCTCCCTCACTCCTCCTATCTTCCTATCTCTCTAGCTCCCTATCTCACTATCTAACTCCCCCACTCTCCACCTCCTCCTACCTACCTATCTGTCTATCTATCTATTCCCCTATCTATCGACTTCTCTATCTATTTTCTCTATCTATTTCTCTATCTCTCCCCCCCTCCCGCCACCCCCTCTACTACCTATCTCCCTATCCTCTCACTCTACCTCTCTCCCTCACCCACCTCTACAACCCCCCCTCCCCTATCTTCACAACCCTACTCCTATCTCTCTCCCTAATCTCCAAACCTCCTAACACTCCCCCTCCCCCACCCTAAACCCCCTCCCCCAGCTCCTCTCACTCTACCTGTCCCCCCCCCTCCCTCGCGCTTTCCCGCCGCGACCTCCTGCACGCCCCCGCCCCCCAGCTCCCATTCGCCCCCAGCTGACCCCTCCCCCCCCCTCCTACCTCTTATGGCGGCCGCTGCGCGACAGTGGTAGCGACCCTTGACCCAAGGGTAGGTCGCTCCCCCTGCCGCTGCAGCTCCTCCAAGTTCCCGAGTTCCTGTGTTCCTGAGACCCACCTAACTGTAAGTACCCCCCTCCTCCCAGCCCCTCGCCCTGCCCCGCGCCACTCACCTTCTCTCCTGCTCCTGCTTCTTTTTCCTCCTCTGTCTCTTCCTCCTCGCTCCCCCTCTGCAATCTTCTTCTGTGTTCTTCTGTTCTTCTCTTCTGTTCTTCTGTTCTTCCCTTCTGTTCTTCTGTGTTCTTCCGGTCTTCTGTGTTCTTCTTCTCTGTTCTTCTCTGTTCTTCTCTGTTCTTCTGCTCTTCCGATCTTCTGTGCTTCTGGCTTCTGTTCTTCTGTCTTCGGTTCTTCTGTTCTTCTATTCTTCTGTCTTCTGGTCTTCTGTCTTCTGCTCTTCCGGTCTTCTGTTCTTCTGTTCTTCTGTCTTCTGTTCTTCTGTTCTTCTGTCTTCGGCTCTTCTACCTCCTCCGTCTTTTTCCCCCGAGCCTGCCCTCCTGCTCCTTCCTCATCCCCCTCCCTCACTCGCCTCCCCCTCTCTCACCCCTAGCTAACCCGTTCGCTATCTACCTCCCTCACTCCTCCTATCTTCCTATCTCTCTAGCTCCCTATCTCACTATCTAACTCCCCCACTCTCCACCTCCTCCTACCTACCTATCTGTCTATCTATCTATTTCCCTATCTATCGACTTCTCTATCTATTTTCTCTATCTATTTCTCTATCTCTCCCCCCCTCCCGCCACCCCCTCTACTACCTATCTCCCTATCCTCTCACTCTACCTCTCTCCCTCACCCACCTCTACAACCCCCCCTCCCCTATCTTCACAACCCTACTCCTATCTCTCTCCCTAATCTCCAAACCTCCTAACACTCACCCTCCTCCACCCTAAACCCCCTCCCCCAGCTCCTCTCACTCTACCTGTCCCCCCCCTCTCTCGCGCTTTCCCGCCGCGACCTCCTGCACACCCCCGCCCCCCAGCTCCCATTCGCCCCCAGCTGACCCCTCCCCCCCCCTCCTACCTCTTATGGCGCCCGCTGCGCGACAGTGGTAGCGACCCTTGTCCCAAGGGTAGGTCGCTCCCCCTGCCGCTGCAGCTCCTCCAGGTTCCCGAGTTCCTGTGTTCCTGAGACCCACCTAACTGTAAGTACCCCCCTCCTCCCAGCCCCTCGCCCTGCCCCGCGCCACTCACCTTCTCTCCTGCTCCTGCTTCTTTTTCCTCCTCTGTCTCTTCCTCCTCGCTCCCCCTCTGCAATCTTCTTCTGTGTTCTTCTGTTCTTCTCTTCTGTTCTTCTGTTCTTCCCTTCTGTTCTTCTGTGTTCTTCCGGTCTTCTGTGTTCTTCTTCTCTGTTCTTCTCGGTGCTTCTGTGTTCTTCTTCTCTGTTCTTCTCTGTTCTTCTCTGTTCTTCTGCTC
This sequence comes from Pleurodeles waltl, assembly GCF_031143425.1. Lineage (NCBI taxonomy): Eukaryota > Metazoa > Chordata > Amphibia > Caudata > Salamandridae > Pleurodeles > Pleurodeles waltl. Next base: position 607,513,054 of record NC_090443.1, on the reverse strand, counting down.
TTCCGATCTTCTGTGCTTCTGGCTTCTGTTCTTCTGTCTTCGGTTCTTCTGTTCTTCTATTCTTCTGTTCTTCTGTTCTTCTGTTCTTCTGTTCTTCTGGTCTTCTGGTCTTCTGTCTTCTGGTCTTCCGGTCTTCTGTTCTTCTGTCTTCTGTTCTTCTGTCTTCTGTTCTCCTGTCTTCGGCTCTTCTACCTCCTCCGTCTTCTTCCCCCGAGCCTGCCCTCCTGCTCCTTCCTCATCCCCCTCCCTCACTCGCCTCCCCCTCTCTCACCCCTAGCTAACCCGTTCGCTATCTACCTCCCTCACTCCTCCTATCTTCCTATCTCTCTAGCTCCCTATCTCACTATCTAACTCCCCCACTCTCCACCTCCTCCTACCTACCTATCTGTCTATCTATCTATTTCCCTATCTATCGACTTCTCTATCTATTTTCTCTATCTATTTCTCTATCTCTCCCCCCCTCCCGCCACCCCCTCTACTACCTATCTCCCTATCCTCTCACTCTACCTCTCTCCCACCTCTACAACCCCCCCTCCCCTATCTTCACAACCCTACTCCTATCTCTCTCCCTAATCTCCAAACCTCCTAACACTCACCCTCCTCCACCCTAAACCCCCTCCCCCAGCTCCTCTCACTCTACCTGTCCCCCCCCTCCCTCGCGCTTTCCCGCCGCGACCTCCTGCACGCCCCCGCCCCCCAGCTCCCATTCGCCCCCAGCTGACCCCTCCCCCCCCCTCCTACCTCTTATGGCGGCCGCTGCGCGACTGCGCAGCGGGCACGCGCAGCGGGCGCGCCGGAGGCGCGCCAGAGGCAAGCCCGTCTGCGCCCGTCCGCGCCTGGCCCGCGCCCAGCGCCACGACCCCTGGTCCCCAGCTCCCCCAAGCCCCGCTGATCCGCTACGACCCCACCACCCTCCACGCCCTCAACCCAGGGCGCTCCAAAACCTGCTTCCTAGCTCACCCCAAACGCACCCATGGACCCTTCGCCTGCAACTCCTGCAAACGCATCTTCCACCACGCAACTACCACGACCACAAGCCCACGCGCCATCAACCACCTCAAGTGCATCCTGATCAACGCTCGTTCCGTCCACAAGCACGCCGTTGAACTTTGGGACCTCCTGGACTCCACAGCCCCGGACGTCGCCTTCATCACGGAGACATGGATGAACGCCTCCTCTGCTCCAGACATCGCTACCCGCCATCCCCGAAGGCTACAAGATCTCCAGAAAAGACCGCACCAACCAAGTAGGAGGAGGTGTCGCCATCATCTTCAAAGACTCCATCAGCGTCACCACCTCCACCGAAGACCCCCCCCTCGCCGCTGAACACCTGCATTTTCAGATTCGCACCGACCCAAGGACCACCCTCAGAGGATCCCTCGTCTACCGTCCTCCCGGACCTCGCGCCTCTTTCAGCGACGCCATCGCCGACTTCATCTCCCCGCACGCCCTCGCCTCACCGGACTACATCCTCCTAGGCGACCTCAACTTCCATCTGGAACAAAACAACGACCCCAACACCACCACCCTGCTCGACAACCTCGCCAACCTCGGCCTCAAACAACTGGTGAACACCGCCACCCACATCGCCGGACACACGCTCGACCCTATCTTCTCCGCCAGCAAACACGTCTTCTTCAGCCACACCTCTGCCCTACACTGGACCGACCACAGCTGCGTCCACTTCACATTCCGACGCGAGACCTCCCACCTCCGCACTCAACCCACCCCTCGTCGACAGTGGAACAAGATCCCTGAAGAGCAACTCTTCTCCGCTCTCGCCGCCAACCAACCCACCCTCACCACCGACCCCAACGACGCAGCTCTCAACCTCACAAACTGGATCTCCAACTGCGCTGACAACCTTGCTCCCCTCAAACGCACGCATCGACAGACCAACACCAAAAAACCTCTCTGGTTCTCTGACACCCTCAAAGAATCAAAGAAAACTTGTCGTGCCCTTGAGAAGGCCTGGCGCAAGGACCACACCGCAGACAACATGACCGCCCTCAAGAACGCTACACGCGAACACCACCACCTGATCCGCACTGCCAAAAGGAACTTTTTCACCGACAGACTAGACAAAAACAGCCACAACAGCAGAGAACTCTTCAGCATCGTCAAAGAGTTCTCCAACCCCAGCGCCAGCGCCAACGCCGTCACGCCCTCACAGGATTTGTGCGAATCCCTCGCCACTTTCTTCCATCGCAAGATCAGCGACCTCCACGACAGCTTCGGACACCAGACCCAACCATACACCACTGAACCCGCTTCCCCGGACATCACCCTCAACAACTGGACCCACATCAACACGGGAGAAACCAAATCCATCATGAACTCTATCCACTCCGGCGCCCCTTCGGACCCCTGCCCGCACTTCATCTTTAACAAAGCCGACGACATCATCGCCCCGCACCTCCAGACCGTCATCAACTCTTCTTTTTCTTCTGCTACCTTCCCCGAATGCTGGAAGCACGCTGAAGTCAACGCCCTACTAAAGAAACCTACGGCTGACCCAAGCGACCTGAAAAACTTCCGCCCCATCTCTCTTCTACCTTTCCCAGCCAAGGTAATAGAAAAGACCGTCAACAAACAGCTGACCACCTTCCTGGAAGACAACAACCTGCTCGACCCTTCACAAACCGGATTCCGAACCAACCACAGCACGGAAACCGCCCTCATCTCAGTCACAGACGACATCAGAACCCTGATGGACAACGGTGAAACAGTCGCCCTCATTCTCCTCGACCTCTCGGCTGCCTTTGACACCGTCTGTCACCGCACCCTAATCACCCGCCTACGCTCCACCGGGATCCAAGGCCAGGCCCTGGACTGTATCGCCTCCTTCCTCGCTAACCGCTCCCAAAGAGTTTACCTCCCTCCGTTTCGCTCAGAACCCACCAAGATCATCTGCGGCGTACCTCAAGGCTCATCGCTCAGCCCGACACTCTTCAATGTCTACATGAGCCCCCTCGCCGACATCGTACGCAAGCACGACATCATCATCACCTCCTACGCCGACGACACCCAACTTGTACTCTCCCTCACCAAGGACCCCGCCAGCGCCAAGACCAACCTACAAGAGGGTATGAAGGACGTCGCAGATTGGATGAGGCTCAGCCGCCTAAAGCTGAACTCTGAAAAAACGGAAGTCCTCATCCTCGGCAACACCCCGTCCGCCTGGGACGACTCCTGGTGGCCCACGGCCCTCGGCACCGCACCGACCCCCGCAGACCACGCCCGCAACCTCGGCTTCATCTTGGACCCTCTTCTCACCATGACCAAGCAAGTCAACGCCGTGTCCTCCGCCTGCTTCCTCACTCTCCGCATGCTCCGCAAGATCTTCCGCTGGATCCCCGCCGACACCAGAAAAACCGTGACCCACGCCCTTGTCACGAGTCGCCTGGACTACGGCAACACCCTCTACGCCGGGACCACCGCCAAACTCCAAAACCGCCTGCAACGCATCCAAAACGCCTCGGCCCGCCTCATCCTCGACGTACCCCGCAACAGCCACATCTCCGCACACCTGAGACACCTGCATTGGCTCCCAGTCAGCAAAAGGATCACCTTCCGTCTTCTCACCCACGCACACAAAGCCCTCCACAACAAGGGACCGGAATACCTCAACAGACGCCTCAGCTTCTACGTCCCCACCCGCCCCCTCCGCTCCGCTGGCCTCGCACTTGCTGCCGTCCCTCGCACCCGCCGCTCCACGGCGGGTGGGAGATCTTTCTCCTTCCTGGCGGCCAAGACCTGGAACTCCCTCCCCACCAGCCTCAGGACCACCCAGGACCACTCCGCTTTCCGGAGACTCCTAAAGACTTGGCTTTTCGAGCAGCGATAACCCCCACTTTCCCCCCTAGCGCCTTGAGACCCGCACGGGTGAGTAGCGCGCTTTATAAATGTTAATGATTTGATTTGATTTGATCTTTATTTCAGATGAATACGGGGGCACTGCCGCAAGACTAGGAAAAAAAGAATCAGGTAAACACCTCTCCACAGCAGACAAGTTTTACATAATACATTCTGTTGGGCCAGGTGCCTATGCAGCCTAGCGGGAGTGCAAACTAGAGTATTTGTTTTTATGTCATCACTACAGATGTGAAAAGTCTCCTTAGATAAAAATGTGGTGGCAGGAAAGACAATAGGCATTAATTTATTCCCTAAGTTAGGTGGTATGGCTGCCATCACACTCAGCTAACTAAATGGCAGGACACTCTGGGAGGCAACTACAATGTCCACTTTAAACATTCCATCCTCACCACTTAGGAGACAGTCAATTTGAAGATGGATTGGCCGCTGTTCCTAGTTTTTTTCTGAGTGAACCTTTGGAGACAAAAGTTCTGCTAGTAGTATTTTTCTTTTAAAGCCTGGGTTCTTGTCAGTCTGATTTACTAATATCTGTATGCCCAATGTCCAGTCAATCAGCTGCTGCCCAAATAAACTAAAGCCAGTCAAACCTGTTTCTAGCTCTTGCGAGACAAAGGATCCTTGGAGACATCAGGAGCTGAGAGGGAGGGCCCTTTCATGTGGTTTGGCAATCTAGTCTTTTGGGATCCTGGTAAATGCTTCAATATCAGATATCAACAATCAGCGTGATCCAACACCTACTTCACAATAGCTTATGCGTCTGGGCCTCCAAAAGAAACTATTTTTCTGCAACTTTAGGTATTTTGCATTAGCACCACAGATGAACTAGCATGAGTTTGTATCTATTTATTAAGAACTTTAAGTGCTATACGCCATCTAGGCCATTTCAAAGCGCCACAACAGCAACAAGAGACATACAATGAAAGTTAAGAATATATATATGAGAGTTACAGGCCAGTCAAATGCAACAAGCGGTCATTCCTTATATTTTGAAGGGAGCCAAGAACTTTGTCCCAATAAGTGTTCTGCATAATAAAAGGGTCTGGTGTTATTGACCACAAAATCCAGCCAATATAATCGCAGTTGGATTGGGAAGGGGCTGTGGGTCCAAATGCAATCAGTCCCAACCCGACCCCTTCCTGCAACACAGGGTGAGCGTGTGGATTGTTCCTCTTTGCCTCACACCAGCTTCGTTTCCCACTTGTAAGAATGAAAACAAAAACTAAAAAATAAGTCTTATCACGAAACAATTTGGTCTTGTCTTTTGCTGCTTTATGACTATTGCGTAATGACAAACAGCGTAAAGACACCTCAAATAATGCTGTAGACAAAGCAGATGGGTTGTGTCTGTGCACTAATGTTGGCCTGCATTATAAGAAAACTTTAGATATTTTCCGAGAAAACAGCAATAAAGAAAATGGGGTCCTATTCTTCTGAGCAGAAGCTGCAAAAAAAAATTCCTCCAGATGCGACGACTGTGCTGGAATGATTGTGTTTTTAGCAAAATAATTACTGTACTTCACTGGCGTTAAGAGATGCGGGGATCCCTTAGTCTGCCCGTTCGCCATGTAATGTTTTTTTATGTTTTGACTACATAATAGTATTGTAGCGTTAGTGTGTACTTGTCAATCTACACAAAATCATTTGATAGTTATTTTGAGTAAAGTCAATAGTTTGGCATCAGAACCATGGAGTACATCCATCAAGGATGGCTTCTGAGTTTCGGAGGGGACAGTACCAATGTACTTGAGAAGAGTCATTACTAGGAAGGATACTAAGGGAATGGTTAGTGGTGGTAATGGGTAAAAGAACGCGGAGTGGCTTAGCAGTTAAAGTCTGTCCATTTTGAGACCTGTGCCCCATTCACTCAAGTCCCCAGAACTCGAATGAAAACGTATTTGATGCATTCTTTTTCAGGAGTTGCTTAAAAACATTTAGTTTGGTTGTGATCACACATACAGGCTGAGACTATTTCAGAGGTCGGACATTAATCTCACCATATGTTGGTCCCTTATACTTTTACCTACAGATGGCCTTGTACTCTCAGAGTGCATCCTCCTGTTCAGTATAGAATGGTGAGGGCTAGACTCTATAGGTATCCTAGGACCTAGTCCCAGGATATCTGGTTCCCTGAAAAGAAGACAGAGCATAATTCTGGCCTCATCTGGCTGGCACGGTTTTGGAAAAAAAAAAGTCAATGCAGTCTCAATTCTTCAATTTGAATGCTAGTGTGGTTGCATGATTTTGCACTGCTGCTCTCCATCAATTATTTTTTTGTGGGGAAGTCCATAGAAAAACTACATTCCAGTACGCCAACCAAGCCACCTCAAAAGGTTCTGGCTATCTCCACTCATTCGTTGGTTTGGAAGACTGAATGGATCTAGCAGTATGGCCAGTAGAAATTTCTAGCCTTTGATAACCACATTAATTTGGATGTTCACTGAAGTGGTCAATGTTGGGATTGAGACTGCTGTACTTAAAGTGTGTTTGCAGAATGCATGCATGGAATACTACATAGTTCTAACTCTGTCACTTTATATTTCCTAAATGGAGCAATATACAACGAAGTGCAATAAGGTTACCGAAGGTACCACAGAACCAGATGGCCTAGACTGTTTTTTCATCTATAGCTGTATTTGGAGACTTTCATAAATTTATATTCTTTAGAATTTTCATTGTTCAGGAAGTGCTGATGGAGAACAGGAGCTGGGACTCTGTTACAATTAAATGAGCGTTACAAGGTGAGGTAAGGGGACCACATAGTTAGATCTCTTATGTAATGCTCTAGTAGGGACTTAGAGTGGAGAGCTGAAAGCATCCAGGGAGGCTGCAGAGTTGGATGTAATTGGAGGTGTTAAGGGTACAGAAATATAGGTACATCGAGGTGGGTTAGAGATAAAGGACTTTAAAATAAGAACTCTGTAAGGGTTTTCAAATCCAAAAGGTCCTTGATCAAGCAAATGTAGTAACTCTGGTGTTTCAAATGTATAGTACCAGCAGCTAAGAGGAGTGATTGCTTGACTTTTTTCCAAGTGATTTTGAGAAGGCGAGGCAGATTTAGGTCAGAAAAGAGGTCTAGTGGCCTAAGGCCGAATCTGCAGACAAGCATACAAGCTGTTGACTTTACAGTTGCCTTATCTCTACTGCTTGATACGGTTAAGGGAAGTTCATTGTTGGTACAAAATGGGTAAGTTGCTTCAGAAGAGATGCAGTCTCCGTTAAAAGTAAGTCAGGGTACCGTGCGGTAAGGAATCTAGTGCAGTCTGTGTGCTGGTCGTCAAGTCCTTGAAGCAGTCTGGTAGCAAATCTGCTGCGGTCCATAACAGAGAAATAACGTACAGGAAACGAGGTCTCCCCTAATCCGCATTTCTTTAAAAAGCTCATGGTACTGTGAGCCACAGCGGGGGAAACACATATTGCTGTCTGTGTTTAATCAACTAGAGATAGATCCGAAACACGTGTTGGCTGCTGTCTGCTGTTTACTGAAAAGGGAAATTCACCATGAAGAAAGAAAAACACATTTTCAAGAGAAAACTTCTGTATGGATTTATATTGTGTTCACACCCAGTTTTCAAATGGTAAAAGTGATCACACTGTTGATAAGATGGTGTTAGCATTAAATCTATTATGGAACAACCATTTTAATAGCTGCAATACTTTGACGTCAGAGTCGTTATAGAGCAATTGAGACAGTCAACTTCGTCGAGCCGTGCACGTGAGGAAAGTGAATGTTTTAACTATCATCAAGTCTTGTAGATGAACGAAGAAAAGGCAACGGAAAGTAGACTCACTGAACGAAGGGGTTAAACAAAGTATATTCCAGAATAAAACTGTTCCATTAACCACAATGCTTAGAGCCAAAAGTCTGTAGCAAACAGGATTGTGTGTTTTACAAGGCAGACACGTGCATGAAGTTTTGCAATGAAGAGATTAAAAAAAAAACAGGCGTAATGAAGTTGTTTTTTACTTTTACGCAGTGAAAAGGTTAAGTAAGTTTTACCAGTGCAACTTTGGCATTTCTTCTCTGCCCAACACAAAGCAACAGTATAGCACACATAGCAGCAGTGCTATATGGACATAAGCCACACCCCACCCCGCAATTCCAGGTACAGTGCTTTGTAGCAGCAGTGCTTCCTTCCACGTGGAGGGAAGGGGAGGGAGGGAAAGAGGGAGGGATGGAGGGAAAGAGGGAGGGATGGAGAGAGAGGGGAGGGAGAGAGGGACAAACAGAAAGAGAGAGAGAAGCGGGAGGTAGGGAGAGCGCGAGTGAGAGAGGGAGGGCGAAAGAAAGAGATTTATGACTGTCTCTGTGTAATGGGGTGCATGCACAGATGGATGGACGACAGTGACCTTAAAAACAGGGGGTCTAGACGGAGGCAAGTGCGACTGGATGACGGTAGTGTGGGTGAATGAATGTACAAGTGTATGAAGATGTATGTAGTTACTTTATCACAGACCAATAGCAACTATGGTGAAATCCAGGCATTGACGGATTCGCTTCCGCAGTAATGGGGTAGACTTTAGGCAATGAGGGTGAACAGCGCAATCAATGGTGTCGATAAAGTGTGGTACTGGTGAGAGATGTGATGGCGGATATGGCTGATAAAATGTAGGCAGCGATGGGTAGAGTGCAGGCATTAATAGTAAGAGGCAGTCAGAGTGGTTGAAAACGCAGGCTCCTTTCGGTTAACATGCAAGTGATGCTGTAGACTCCAGGCAGTGATGGGCCAGAGAATAGGCAGAGAAGAATGGTAAAATACAGCCAATAGTGAGGGGTAAAATGCAGAAATTGATGAGAGCACGGAGCATGCAGGGACAGGGTAACATGCAGGCAGTGATGTGAGGGCTACACAGATGTGATAGACAAATGCAGACAGTGGTAAGAAGTAAGGTTCACCTTGCTTAAGTGAAACTAATCGATCCGCAGAAGAAGACGTTATCTCCACATTGAAAGCAATGTCACTAGAAACCCACTTACGGACTAGATGCACAAAAAAAACCACAGAAAAATACACAAGGTGATGGATGGAATGCTTCATTAATCTCAGGTAACTGGCAATCGCTCGGGCCGCATCCCAATCCAGCGTTTTATTGCTCAGCTGGTCACCTCAGTTTGGACCAAGCCACATGCAAATAAGTCTTGACCCCGCTTCTCATAGGAAACTGGTCGTGGGTTGCTCGTGTCAGATTCAGGAAGAACCTGGCTTGGCAGTTCGGATTGGACTATTCCTATTGGAGCAGGGTCAAGACTGATTTGCATATAGCTGGGTACAAACTGAGGCGGCATGGTGTCAAAATAATGATCAATTGGGCTGCGGCCCGAGAAATTACCAGTGCCTGAGATTAATACAAGCATTCCATCCATCACATTTTAATATATTTATGTGTTGCCTTAAGTACAAGTATGGCCACATGTGGGCCCCGTGCACATTCTGTTGCTGGAACCAAGTCGTACCCAGCTAATGAGCCCATAACTACAGTCAAACCCTGCTCGGTTGCTTGTGTTCCGGTTCAGGGAAGACCTGGCTTGGCAGTTCAGGCTGGAGTTTTCTACTGGAGCAGGGTCAAAACTGATTTGTACATAACTGGGTCCAAACTGAGATGGCATGGTGTGCAAATTAACAATGGATTGGGATGCATTTCCGAGTGATTACCATCAGCTAAGATTCATTCAAAGAATTAACAAGAGGCCAAGCCAATATTCCCTTGTCAGATTGGGTATCTATGGCAGAGTAGGTAAAGGTGCCAATAATGGAGTTATTTAGCAAAAAAATGAAAAACTTAGATTGCTCAGTGATGTGCACAAAAATGACATTGTCACAATTTGATACATTAAGTTAGAAAAAACACTGAAGCGTTGAATAAGTCACAGAAACAGATATAGGTGCTCTAGCATGTTATACTGAAATGTAAACACACTGGTCCTCATTTTGACCCTGGCGGTCCAAAGGCCACCAGGGCCGCGGCGGCGGTCTCACTGCCGACGGGCCGGTGGTGAAGACCACCACATTATGAGTGTGGCGGGTTGGCATCTGCCAACCCGCCACATCCCCGCTTGTAACGCCAGGGCGATTGGACAGCCGGTCCGGAGATCAGCATCTCCGACCCGGCGGTCAACTGAAGACTGCCGGCGGCATCATGAGTCGGCTTTCCGCCAGGGTTCCCACAGCAGTAGCACAGCCACGAAAACCTTGGCGGAAAGGCTCCCAGTGACAGTAAATTTCTTTCCAGTCACCGGCAGAGGACTCCCCCACCCCCTCTTGCAATCCCAATATCCCCTTTCCATACCAGGATCCCCCACCCAGAACAGCACCTGCCTCTCACTCCCTCCTAGAACAGCACCTCCCTACCCACATACACGCACACACACCCACATGCACCCCGCATACACTCATTCACCAACACTTAAATACACGCATTCACTCACAGACATCCATACACGCATTCACTCACACGCATCGATACACGCATTCACTCACACGCATTCTAACATGCACTCACTCCAACAATCATACATGCATTCAAAATCCCATAAACACATGCATACACACTTACATTCACACACGCAGACCACACCCACTCACATACACAACATCCCACACCCTCCCATCCGCCTCCCCTGTCGGACGATCGACTTACATTCTCTGCGGAGGTCATCTGGCAGGGAACGGGATCATGCGCTTCCACAGCTGGCAGTGCCCCGCAATCAGGACACCGCCAGGCCGTATTACAGGTCGTAATACGGCTGGTAGAGTCCTTGGGCGGGGCAGGTGGTGCTGTGAGCATTACTTGAGAGGGGATTCAGGAGGACGTGTTGTGGTTGGGCAGAAGTTCTGTGCTTCTACAAACAAGTGTTTGCCCACCACAAACTGTTAATTTGTTTATCCAGCTGCCTGAGCTGGACTTTCAGGAGCACTCACATGACACTTCGACTGCCAGCACGACTACTGGAGGATTTCCGTCCAAATTGTGGTGGAAATCCTTCAGTACTCTTAATATGGTGGTCGTAAGACTGCCAGAACTGGCAGACTTCTGGCGCCCGTGGCTTCGGCGGTCTTGTGAAAAGACTCGGAAGTCATAATGAGGGCCTTAATAAATAAAGGGGCTAAAAAAATAACAATAAATAAATAAACTATTCCATAATACACTGACAATGTGTTTATCTAGAACAGAGAATAAATGCGAAACATTGCAACCACAGCACTCTCTTTATTCAGAACATATAACAAATAGTCCATAATAATAAGTCTTTCAGAACAATCTTTCTTGTATTGCCAGGTCTTCTTTTATTAGAAAACTTAGTTTCAGTTCATGTTTTCATATAATTCTTCATCGCAGATTTTTGATATTTGGACAACCAACACGTGTTTTGTCACAAAGTGACTTTATCAAGGCTGTGGAATATATAAATCGTCATATGTATAAGAAACAAGTGTATAAGATAGACACTGGCTTAATGTGAAGTGACTTCCCAACAATAATCACTGGTATGCCTACACCCAGTGTGATAATGAAATATATATAAAAGCAAATATTACATAAGAAAAGAAAAGAAAGTGAAGATGGTGCAACGTATGTCCCCATACATGTATTCAGATCCTAATGTGAAGGTTACAGTACATGCAGAGACTGATATATGTAACTGCAAGTCAGATTGCAAAAGTCCCTTAGATGTCCATTTATTTTTGCCATTGCTACACTTATGTTTTCTATGTTTGCATTATAACAGAGAATAAACCTGGAGATTTAAAACATTTGACTATGTACTGGTAACCCACTCTCTTAATTCAACCCAAGAAGGTCCATTATAGTATTGAAACAAGCAAACTGGATTGATGCAAGTGGTCCAAAGGAGAGATGGGTTGCATGTTGACGTTTAGGTCTTAAACAGTAAGGCCCATATTTATACTTTTTGACGCTAAACTGCGCTAACGCAGTTTAGCGTCAAAAAGTTTTGCGCTGTCTAACGCCATTCTGAAGCGCCATGCGGGCGCCGTATTTATGGAATGGCGTTAGACGGCGCAATCAGACCGGCGCTGCCTGGTTTGCGTGGGAAAAAACCACGTAGACCAGACAGCGCCGGCGTAGGGGGAAAATGGCGTATGGGCGTCTTAAAATGGGGCAAGTCAGGTTACGTCGAAAAAATCGTCTTAACCCGACTTGCGCCATTTATTTTCGACGCCCATCCCCCATCAACATGACTCCTATCATTGTAAAGATAGGAGTCATGCCCCCTTGCCCAATGGCCATGCCCAGGGGACTTCTGTCCCCTGGGCATGGTCATTGGGCATAGTGGCATGTAGGGGGGCACAAATCAGGCCCCCCTATGCCAAAAAAAATTAATAAAAAAAAAAAAAAAAATACTTACCTGAACTTACCTGAATGTCCCTGGGGTGGGTCCCTCCAGCCTTGGGTGTCCTCCTGGGGTGGGCAAGGGTGGCAGGGGGGGTCCCTGGGGGCAGGGGAGGGCACTGTGGGCTCATTTTGAGCCCACTTGTCCCTTAACGCCATGCCTGACCCAGGCGTTAAAAAGCGGCGCAAATGCGCCGTTTTTAGCCACGCCCACTCCCGGGCGTCTCTTTTGCCCGGGAGTATAAATACCACGTAAAGGCCTGGGAGTCATTTTTTAGACGGGAACGCCTCCCTTGCATATCATTAACGCAAGGAAGGGGTTCACGCTAAAAAATGACGCACATTCTGGGAACTTTGGCGCTATTCGCCTCTAACGCCATAGTATAAATATGGCGTTAGTTGGCGTTAGTTTAGCGTCGAATTTGCGTCGAAAAAAACGACGCAAATTCGGCGCAAACGGAGTATAAATATGCCCCTAAGTATCCACAAGAACATCTTCGGGACTGTGTTGTTTGTGCAAAGATTTAAAGATGACCCCCTTAATGATAGTGAGGAGCCTAAGTGTAGGAGTGTCTTAGCAGAAAACTTATAGAGCCATCATATTAAGTATTTAAAAACCACAGCATGGGAGAATGGCGACTTTCCAGAGTCAAATGATGAATTGTGCACAAAGACTGCAACATGCTTAATGTAGATAATGGCTGCTACAAATGTCAGTCACATCCACGAGTCAATTTCAAGATTGCCATTTAGCAAAGAAGCAGTGCTTTCTTCCAAACCCTCAGATGGTGAGATTGGCCATATGATTGTCAGCTCCATTATTTCTTAAATGTTTCATTTTGGATACAACATGCTAGAGCATCTACACCTGTTTCTGTGATTTATTCACCACTTAAATGTTTTCTCTAACTGAATGTAACAAATTAAGATATGATGCCATTTTTGGACATCACTGAACAACCTAAGTGTTTAATTGTTTTTGCTAAATAACTCTCTTGTTGAGATTATTTCAAGTATTCCAGCCATCACTGTTTTGTATACTTATGGATCAGAGACATTGTTATTTTTTCACAGAAGGGGTGATTATCTTGACTGTCACTGACAAGTTTCGTAGAATTACAATTCCAAGCAACCCTACCGATCACATGATGGTACTATCAGGGTTTGCATGACCGTTATGACAGGGATCATTCTCAGCTTGTGAAGATCTGAGCTACGCCCAGTGAAACCCAGACAAACAAGCATTTACAATGCATCAGGTCTCGCGTTTGCTCGTGTTAGAGCCGATCGCGTTGTAAACTCCTAACCCGACTTTTCACCTATCGGGCAAAAGTGCATTTATGCACGTAACCCGAAAAAGTGAAATCAAGTAGGTAAAGCGCTCGACTTCTGCCAAGCGAGATCGGGCTCGTAAATTAGTTTTTAAAAAAAAGTCCACCAGCCCGATGGAAAACAGCGAGCCTCGCATGTTTTCTGTACTTGGTCGCTGCGCTCGAGGAGGGCTAGCCACCGGAAAAGGCATAACCTATGCGTGCCTTCGACTAATGAAAGCAAGCCGATTTAATTAGGGAAGCCCACGAACCAATAAAAAGCACTGACGTGAAGTTGACAGGGCTCGGAGCCCTTTTTTAAATACTAATGAGTCTCCCTGCTATACGCATGCGCGAGCGCATGCAAAGCAGGCTCGACCCTAAAAACAACCAGCAATGGTGGTTTAACAACACTGACCTCCTGCTGCGGTGTATAAACAATGAACGTCCATGCACTGAAGAGGAAGCACTCTTTTGAAGGATTCTAAGATGCCAAGACGGCACAGAGGCATTAAAAACACCAGGCACCTCTCTGTACTACTCGTTTATGGTCAGGCTTGACAGCGCAGTTGTCTCCAGACAATTATGTGAGCATTACTCGAGAGGGGATGTGGCTCCATCCACATGTTAGGATTCAGGAGTACATGTGTTGTGGTTGGACAGAAGTTCTGTGCTTCCACAAGTGCTTGCCCACCACGAACTGTTAATTTGTTTATCCAGCTGCATGAGCTGGACTTTCAGGAGCACTCACATGACACTCTAATGCTATTTAAGTGTCTTAAATAATGAGATCATTTATATTGTTTTTCTCTGGTAGCAGCACAAATGGGAGGATGGCAGTCATTAGCCTACATACACTTTTAGGTCTGGCTTAAAATGCAACTTTCACCTGATCTTTAAACTTATGCCAATATTATTTTACAGTTCTTTGCTTCTACACAAATACACATTAATTCTAATGATACTTGTAATGCTTCACATTATACCACATATCATTCCGTTAAAGCCAGCCCAATTGTTTTTTTTGCTGCAGTATTAGCCCAGAGAACAGCTAAAGTCACCTCCAACCAGACCTACAAACAAAAAGATTGCTATGAAATATTTTACATTGCAGCTATTAAATATGATGCAAGACGCAATAATGTCTCAGCAAAAGATTACTTGCTATAGATGGAACGCCTGGGCATACTTGGGCGAAGCAGGGCAAAAGAAGGAACCCCCAACTACGAAATGTGGCAAAAAACAGCAATGTGGGTTTAAAGAAGATTATCTCATACATTTAGAACGAAAATGAACGGCCTCCTTCTGTCATCACATTCTTAGTTTCTTTTGTAATACTCCCCTGGGGCGGGAGGTGTATGAGGAAAGGAGAGGAGCTAAAAGGTGTAAGGGAGAAAAAGAAAAATCTCTTTGACCACGGGGACCACCTCGACTGCAGAGGTCGTACCGTACACGCCACAGTAGTTGTGAAATATATCCAAATACATGGCTGCTGAGCATAGCACACAAAACACCCGTCTGACTTTCCTCCCACATCTTAGCATTGTTTGGAGAAGGTGGGTCCTTTTGACGTGTAACAGGACGTGAAACTTCCTTCTGGCAGGGGAGCAGAAACAGCAGGTGTTACAGTGTTTCCCCAAATAAAGTCCGCATTCCTGTCGACCTGCCCAACTTACCAACGTGTACGCCTTCTAACACAATCGGGTTCGTGAAACCTTCAACTCTGCCACCTCAAGACTCCAAGTTAAGTGAAGGAGAGTTCAGTAGGTTCTTTTTCATCGAAAGTGCTTATTTTACTTATTCTGTTTATTTATTAAGAAAATGTATTGCATACTAACAGTCACACGAAAGGCAGCAGTAAATCAAGCTATTTACTTCTACACAAAAAACAGATGCAGTAAAAAAAAAAAAAAAAAAAATCAATAGGGAGGACGCTAAAAGGTAGGCCTTTTTAGTTTTAAAACCGAGATTTAACATAATGATGACCCGCGACATGACACTCATTGAGCTTTTGTCTGGTGACATTACACGGAATCACAAAACGTGACAGGCACACAGAAGTGTGCGTATGGCTTTCAAGCAAGAGGACATGTGAGAAACACATGAGTTAATTTTAAATAATGCTGTCAGTCTTAACCTCAGTAGTGTAGCACCTTCCCCATCCCAGAAGCATGCAGATGAATTACAACACACAGAAGCTGTGGTCAAAATTACTTTATTCCTCAGGATACACTAACACACTGTGCATTACATCATACTTTCTGTTAACCACAACTTAACACCTCCCCGCACATTATGTACTTTCTGTTCAGAGTTGACAGAGAACTACAAGGATTCAAGTGAGCATAACATCAAGATGCTACATCTCCCCCTATGTTAAATAAAAAGGTGGCAGACATTACCAACATCACATTTCCTTGATTAGTCAGTGAGGCACTCTTACTTGTCGGCCGGGTCAGGAGACTCAGGATGTTTGAGGTCCACCCTGACCAGACAACGGCGCCATAGCCTCATGCACTTGTGCTGGACCTGCTGGCTGGGTAGCTTCCCATAAGGTTTCAGGACTTGAGAAGTGTCACTCTAGATTTTGGACATGTGATGCGTTTCGAGTGATGGATTGTCCAGGTGTGCTGTCATCATATGTCCTTTGCACACCACAACCTGGAATGGATCAGCAGCAAAATGGAGTGTCCATTTTTCATCTGTATTTCTGCTTAACCAATACCCTGTCTCCTTTGTCAAAAACTGTCTCCTGGGGATTGCAACACTGATTTGTGTATGTTTTAATTTTTCTTTTCCGAGCCAAGTTGGTGTCTCAAATCTTGTCAGTATTCACCGATTGCTTCGGGGTTCATTGAGGTAGTTTTGTTCGAATGGCTCTCCCAAAGAACAAGGTGGCTGGACGCTCACCAGTTGTGAAGTGAGGAGTTGATCGATATGCCCGGATGGCTTAACAACTGGCTTGTTTCATATTGATTCCCTCCATGGATCCTCACTGAATAACCCTTGAGGATGCCCATGAATCGTTCAACTACACTTTTGGCTAGGGGATAGAGGGGCGTACTCTTTTGGTGTTAGACGTGGAGTCCGACAATAAATTCTTTGAACTCTTTGCTGTTAATTGGAGGGCCTTATCAAACTTGAGGATTTTGGGGATGCACCACGCTGCAAAAGGTGTCATCAAGCCAATCTATGACACTGTCGAAGATAGGTCTTCCACCAAAGGAAAACATGAATATTTGTCTAGGACTCTAATTGAGATGGTGTCCATTTCCTAAAGGCCCAAAAAAGTAAACAGCAACTCTCTCCTAGGAATGGGGAGGAAGATCAGACATTGTCACTGGGTGCTGTCTTGCCTTGGAGGACAAACAATTACAAATGTGGCATGCCTTCAGCTCCTTCTCAACTTGCTCACGTAGCTGGCACAACGGCATTGCTCACCTAGCTGACACTACAACACCACAGTGCCCTTCATGAGCCAGCTCGATGACCCGCTGTCTGAGGCTTCTAGGTATGACAATTCTTGAGCCTCATAATATTACTCCTTCCTGGGTGAGTGCTAACTCAGCTGGTACGTTTTTGAACGTTTGGAATTCAACATCATCGGCAAAGGGCCAGGTACTTCCTCCATGAATGTGTGTTAACCAGTTCTTTGATTTTATTCAAGTCTTTATCTGTACTGGTGGCAGCAATGATTTGTTCTAGAGACAGAACCGCTGGTGTCCTGGAGTTCACAATAAAGTTGAGATATGCTTCAGCTGTCTTGGATGTTCAACTGTTAAGATGAGGTGGCACTCGTGAAAAGTAATCTGCTGAGTTTTGTTCCTTCCTGGTTTGTTCACGATCTCATAGTCATATTCTTGTAGTTGTAACCACCACCTCTCAATGGGAGAGGGACATCTTAGCCTTGGATTTCAAAATATTTGAAGCAACAACTGGTGATCCGTGATGATGGCCAATCGCTAAATACATGAAAATGTTTGCAGGCCCACAATGCAGCTGGACTCTCTTTCTCCAACTGAGAGTAAGCATGTTCTGTATCTGACAGGCTTAGACTGGGATAAGTCAGAATGTGTCCCCGAGCATCTGGATGGCCATGTGTTAAGAAAGAATCACCACACTAGCCCTACCAGGTTTGATTCAACCTTTATTTCAGTATGCAACTTGGGGTCAAAGTAGGCCATTTCAGATGCATTCTCAATGGCATGTTTAAGGTCTTTGAAACTCTGGTCACATTCCAGAGACCACTGGCACAGTACATTTCACTTTGTCAAGTCTCTTAAAGGGGAAGTCACTTTAGTAAAATTGTAGAAGTATCTTGAGCAGTAACTGGCCATATCTAAAACTGATTGCAGCATGGTGGCATCTTGAGGGGGGCAAGTGGATGACTGTGCTCACACCTTGTCTGGGTCTGGAGTCATTCCCCCATCAGAGAATACGTGGACAAACCTTTTGAGTTTGGTTTTGTGAAACTCACACTTTGCTGCATTTAGAATGAGACCAGCATCGCCGAGTAGCTGGCACACTTGGGTCAGGGCTTCGTGGTGTTCTTTTTGTGTTCTCCCAAAAACCACTATGTCATCACTGTAATTGAAAGCATGTGTAACAGGTCGGATCACTCGGCAAATAACATTCTGAAAGATCTCAGCAGCCGAGGACACTCTAAAACTCAGTCTCTTATATCTGAACAAACCAGCATGAGTTGAAAAGGTAGTAATGTATCTGCAGTTTCACTTCCAAATCAGGTTTATTGAGGTCAAGTTAAGCTAAGCTAAAAAAAAATAAAAAAAACATGTTGGCTCAGTTTAATTGCATTATAATGTCCGCTATGTGCGGACCAGGGTGTCTCCCCTCTCAATGGCTCTGTTTGCTAGGTGCATATCAATGCAAATGCTCACCACTCCACTACTGCCCTTTTTTGGTACTTATGCTTCGGGTGAAGCCCATGGTGTGGGACCTGGGAGTGTTCGATGATGTCATGTTTTAAAAGGACTTTCAACTCTCTCTATACAGCTTCTTGTAGAAGAAAAGCAACTCTGCGGTGTTGTTGAGCAACAGGGCAAATGTCTTCATTGATGTAAAGCTTTATTTTCATTTTCTTAAGATTTCCCAAGCCATGGAACAGTGCCAGGAACTGGCTCGTAATCTTAGACTGAGCAGAGAGGTTGTAGTTGAGGGATATCATTTTCATGTTAGCAGCACTGGCAAAACTGAGTAAACAGACACTCCATGTAGTTCTTTGTAGAACATGAATAGTGGCTTGCACCAATATTTTTGTATCACACGGTTTTTCGTACCTTGCTGATGTGATAGTTATTTCTTGCTTCATCTGAATGATAGTTCTCTATTTGGGCCATGGCACAGTGTCTCGGTCGACCACTTCATTGGCAGTTTTGAATGTGCTCATCTGCAGGGCCTTCAATTTCTTCTGCGGCTGGGTGTGGGCTGAAGCAGAGCTTTGACTCTACATGTGCCAGTTGCAGACCGCTCTGTCTTGATTCTGAGCACACCGGAAACGCACAAGCAGCTTGGTGTACAGTTGCAAACTCTCAAGGAGAGCAGTCTTGTCTTCTCTGGCACGTATCCCTACTCGTCGCCAGTCTAGGGGCATGCAGATGAATTGTGCCACATGGGAGCTGTGGTCAAACATTATTTTATTCCACAGCATGCATTAACACACTGTGCATTACATCATAACTTCAGGTAACCACACCTTACCACTTCCCTGTAAATTACATACTTCCTGTTCAGAGTCTGCCCAGAACCACAAGGATTCTAGTGTGTATAACATCAAAATGATACAAGCAGCATGTCTCATCAAGTTGGGCGGAGATTAGATAGATAAATAGATAGATAGATAGAAAGACAGATAGACTTATACAACTGCTTACCTTGGACTGGACCCCTGCCCTCAGCAAGCTTCCTCACCACAGACAGAACACGTACAACACAGGCAACTGCAGTGCAAGCTTTACAATTATACACATATGTATTTTTGCAGTTTTAAATAGCTCATCATGCAGCTTAACTGCAAGCCATCATCACACACATCAGGAACAGCAGTGGGTACACAGCAGTGGACAATCACAAGAAGGATGGAAAGTCCTCCTCAGCAGCTGAAAGTCACACAGCACAATCATTGCACCTGGAACGGCAAAGGGCAGTCAGGATGAGGGCAATAACTGCTACTGTGAGACCACCCAGACATGAAACTCGATGATCACCCTGTGCGCTGCACACCCACAGGCACTGCAGCACAGAGTGAGCTTTCAGTCCAGGTGGGGCAACACTGTGCTTGGGAGCAGCGGAGGGGAGGTGGGACCGAGGCAGACACATGCAGCATGTACAAGCCAATGTGTCTATCGACAGTGGATCGTTCTACTGATGCCACTCTTGGATGGAATTTAGTCATGAGGAGCCAGTTGTGGGAACAAAAGTAGGAAGTAGGTAGTCACCATTGAAGCATGGACCCTGGCCACACAGGCCACTGGGGTCTTTCAACAGTCTCAGACAGTCAATATAGGACACATAAACATCGCATTTTAGGACGTCATATAAGACCAAGTATCTGCTGTGCTCGTGGCCAACATAAATCACCATTTCAGCAATCTTTAATGGGGGGGCCACAAAAGCAAATGAGAAATGTTCAACGCTTTGAGTCACAGATGCCCCAAGAACCTCTAAGGATTCTCACAACTGCAATGTTTCTGAAGTCTAGTGACCGCTCCACTAGATGCCAAAACATTATGAACAGTGTGCCTTAGACCCTGTGAACAGAGACCTCATTGACTTAACAGTCTTGTTACTCTGAAAGCTGACAAGGCATTACAAACTTGCATCACAAGTTTCACCTAGCCCCGGGTTGAGAAAAGAGAGAGATTAAATTAGTAAACGAGGAAAGAGGAAAAAAATACAGCACTTCACAACAGCGCAAGCATGAAGTGGCTTACCGCCTGTGCAGTAATCATACGGAGTAGTAACTTCTACTCAACAGCGCTCAGTAGTTTCGGATTTATAGCCTCAAAGAAAAAAAACGAGAAAAACATGCCCAGGGAGGTGGGACCTTGCTGAAAGGGTGACCAATCACGCGGGACACTTGGCAACTATGTAGATTAACTTTTGAAACATGTTTCACAAACGATGCAAGAGAAATTATATAAGCATAGACTACAACATTTACTAAATATGGGCTATGCCTGTGACATATGAACTTAACCTTTCAAGGGGAACGAGTGAACGGGTCTTTATTATTGGGTTATGTGCACCGACACCTGCAGCGGGAGTCCAATAACTGTCTCCGCTGCAGTCCACCGAGTCATGTATAATTGATTATCTAGTGTCAATGGGTTGACTATGAACGACAAACCCAGAAACAACCTTTTAGTTTACTTGAGGGTTAGCACGGTAATACATTTCGTTAGGTGTGCATTTTTAAGTTGTTCATCAGCTTTGACTATTACTTGAAATTGTACAGGTAAGGTGGCTGAGACAGCAACACACCAGTAAGTATTATCTCACTGGCAAACTGAGTAGGACAAACAGAAGGTACAAAGCTATACATATAATCTCCTCACCACAGAGTGGGCCTCACTTTAAGGGCTGACAACAAGAACAATGGTTCCCTTCGTCTGGGAGGAGTAGCACAGTGCTTCAGAAGGTTTCTGTGATATGGGTTAGGGCACTAACATACACAATTTCATTAAATAAAACGAAAAGGTTGACGAAACCGTTTTTTCTTGATGGTGTTTGCACTACTGTTTTATATAAACGGTCTCAAATGTAAACAGTTCTGGAGGGCGCATCTACACAAAAACTAAGACATATCAATCAAGTTTGGCACAGAGAAGGTAACAAAAATGGTGCAGGGATTATACTTCAAGGCCTATGAAAAGCAGCAAAAAAATGTCATTAAGTGTGCACTGTATAAAAATAGAAATATGTCCGAAATGTTCCAACCCCCTAAACGGGAAAAAAGGCAAAATATGCCTTTTTTTAAATCAGTCATACTCGTAGGGCTAGAAGTTAAAATAAGGGTCATACGTGTGGAGTCAGTGGAAGAAAAGATTAGGGTTAAAGCTTAAAAGTATTCTTGAATCGAAATGGTAGAATACGAGTTACAAGATCCCAGGTGGCTGGGGCAAAAAAAAGTAAACAAACTCAAATACATCTTTTGAGCGAGAAACAAGGAACCAACAGTACCAAGTAAGGGAAGCTAAAGCAGGAGAACATATATTGTGTGCGTGTTCGGAGCAGGTTGTTAATGGTGATGAGGCAGGCATTCTTTACCTTCTTCCAAAAGCCACATATCGACAACAAAAGCACTTTCTTCTTCAAAACCAATAATGGTGTTACCAGCAAGTCTGACATATAAAGAGACAAAGGTCAGATAACATCAACGCGTTACATAGGCATGTAGCTAGGCAAGTCTCACATTTAAAGTTACCACTTCTACCATTGGTTGCTAGAAAAAAAAAGAAAAAAAAACAAACAGAGCAGGTTTTGTAGCCAGGGCCGACCTTAGCACTGGTGGCGCCCTGTGTGACAATCTTTTCTGCCCCTTCCTCCCCATGACCTCCTCGAATTCTCGCCCCACCACACGGAAAAAGTGGCTGCAAGCACCGCACCCATTTCACTGCTATTCAAGATAACAACTCAATGTTATAAAACTGGAAATGAAGTCAGTGTTGTGGATGCCTAGGAATGTTGAGCACTGTCTGGAATTCACATGTCATCCAAGTTCCAGATGAGGTCACTGGATCTGGGGAGAGAGTCTGGACGGTTGGTGAGAGTTGGACGTGTTTGTATTTGCTGTGGGTTGGTGGTATCCAATAAAGCTCATCTTCAAAACCATTTGTCTGAGCTTAACAGTCAGTCGTTAGAAGAAAATCTCTGCTTGGTGAGCAGGACGGTAGAAAAGGATTTCATATACCCTGCTAGCTGTCAAGTGCACATGAAAGCCCTTCCAACAAATTTTACCATATTGCTTTTTAGGTCACGCATGCAAGCGTGCTGATGTGTTGTAATCTATCTGTGGGCTTTTAACCACGCCCACTGCACACCCATCACTATCACTCGTTCATGGGTTTGCCTTCCAAAAATCCTTTATTATCATTGGTAAATGTTTTACGTTTGTCTCTCTTTAGGGCGATTTTGTTACTGCCTTGGCCATCAACCCCGTTACATGGATAATTGCACGACCGCTGATACGTTTGACTATGAGTGAACTTATTTTGCCTTTTGTGGCTCTACTTCGCTCTCACGCTCATGGCACTTTGAATCGGCTCGCTTATGTCAACTGTTTTACTTTTAATTTTCAATTTATGTGGCAAGAAAAGTCTTTATAGAGTGCATAAGCAAGCAAGCGTGACCACTACAATAGGGCTTTGAGGGCATTCTTCCCGCTCAAAAAAAAATTGGGGGAAAAAAAAGGCAAAAACAGTACATTCTGCAACACATATTTCGTTATATATTCAATTGTATTCGTTTTTATAGCATAGTAAATGATGACCTTACAGTGCATCAGGATACAGCAATCTTTATTGGAGATCTTCAATGATTCCTTTACCATCACCTTCTAACAGTTAGCAGCGTTTTTTCCTTGAGGGCGGGGGAGCTAAACTTGAAAAATAAAATGGCAATGAAATGATTTCATTGCCATTTTAGTTTTCAGATAGCGTGCTGCAGTGGTCAGCCTGCTCCAGAGCAATAATGGGTGTGTCCACTTTTTACAGAGGACTAAAGCAGTGCTGGCCAGACACTGCAAAGTGCGCATGCGAGCTTGGCTGGCAGACCTGCGTCAGCGAAACTCACATGCACACTTTCAAGGTCTCCATCTGGCTGCCTTGGACAGATGGGTGAAGACCAAGCACTGGCCTGAAAGAGTGTTTGGCCATCCCGCCCCATCCAGTCCTGGCACTGTTCTCATGCTGGTTATCAGCATGAGAGCAGCACCAGGATTGCTTAGAGAAGCTTCTGCTTTCACTCGTGCCGGTGGGAGATTAGAAAGGACACAGAGGACGAAGCAGCCCAGGTAAGTACAATTATTTTATTTTTAATATAATGCATGCTTGTGTTTTTATGGTGCATACTTTTATACTTTTTTTTGATGCGGTGGGGCACTTCGCTCGCCTCCCAATTTGATACATTACTGGCCGCTGCTACGCTGCTCATCTCTCCTTTAACCTCTCTCTCACATGTATTTTATTGTTTTATGGCACCTCTCTTACCAGTGTAGGGTTTTTGAGAGGTTTACGTCACACGGGTACAGAAATAATGAATCATGTGTGTAAATCAGTGTAAATAAAATGTTACACAAGACAAAGGGGACTACAAAAGGTGTGGGGATCATGTCATCCATACTTGTAGGCATTATTCAATAGTGTTTAATCTTCGAAGCATAAACTCAGAATTCAGAACGTAACTGTGGTTAAGGTTGACTTTATTAATAATTTGTTTCTACCCAAACTTTTTTTAGGAAAATTGGGATAATCAAAGGCTGGGGAAGAAAAACCTAACTTTCTAACCTGTACCATGCAGTTTGCATGCAGCTCTTTGATCGCACTTCATAGAACAGTGTGCTAGATTATGACTTTACCCTATGAACAGCACAGTAACAAAATGAGCCCTGTGACAAAAGCAGTATCCCATTGAACTATGCACATAAAATACTGTTCTGTGATTTGCATAGTGCATGTTCTTTGAAACAGGCATATTACCCTTGGTGCTACCTTAGATGAGTCAAAACTGCCACTAGGCGAAACCCCAATCTCTTTCCAACACGTATATTAATCACCAGAGTTATGTTGGCACTTTTATTGTTGCCTGAAAACTGTTGGATATTCAAGAAACTCTTCAGTGATTTTAGACTTCTGCACTGCTACAAAACCAGCCCCCAGAAACAGGAGCGACCTCCCACCCTTCCTGCCTCCAGTTAAAAACCCAATGCCTGGTATGGCTAGTCCGGCCATGTACCTTTTCTCAGCAGTTTTCGAACGCCATCTCCAACTGATCAATTATGCACAGCTATGCCCCATTGTTTCCAAGATTCCAGCCATCCTATGACCCTGCCACTGACTGTTCTCCAAAGGCTGACACTGCACACAAGGAGGGAATGCTGTGGTTGAAGTCAAACAGAGGTGTGCCTCTCATTAAGTAGATATACCAGTCTATCTTGTCTAGCAACGTCACACCAACCAGAACATGAGTACAATAATTATAAGGTTTAGGCCTCGAAACTTCTACTTGCCCACATGCTTTGGTGAGTCATATTTTATCAGGTCGGGCTATTTTTAGGACTTAGTTGCCCCATTCTGGAGTTGACATGTAACAGGTGTTCTGTTCAGTCAGAAATTGAAGGAGGTCTTTAAATCTTGTTACTGTCACATTTGTTCTGAGTTCAGAGACGGAGGTCAAAAGTCAGTTGGTCTTTCAATTAATTTTCCTTCTGACTGCAGAGTTGCAAGATTTTGTCCTTTTTCTCCTAACACACCACTTTTAAATAGCTAAGCCATCTGTACAAACATTTCAAAATATATTTCACAGTAGTGAAAGCCCACTGTTTGTACTTCTGTGTGATGAAAAAATTTTAATATGATGAAAACTGATCAGGACACTTTATTTGGTGATGTGCAAAGAATAAATATATTTTCTAAAACCAGATTTTCACAGATTTAGAAATACATAATATAGTTTTATACATAAAGCTGCAAGTCAGTTGGAAGGATTTTGGACACTTTTTAGAAATTTTCTGTCTGCAAATGACAGTGTGTGACCACATCATGCTTTAATAATATTTTTTTTTAATTAAAGTGAGTGTTTAAACAAACACTCCTGCCCTGATAGCAATGCTATTAGTAAACTAAGAGGCAAGTAATGGATCACGTGTCCCCTATTTGTGGGCTAGATATTTTTTTTATTCATGGTGCAAACGTTTAGTCTGTTTAATTGAACACAGAAGTTGTTTTATACAGCAGAAATGCTGCACTCACATATCTGAAGGTACACTGATATGTAAGAAAAAGGTGACTGTAAACAAAGACCATTTGTTTCTTGCTTTTTCCACAGCTTCAATAGTCCAGGCATATAAATAGATCTAGGGTCTTGTTGGGCTGGTCGGACTCAGTTCGAACCATAACTTTCTGTATTATCCTCTTGGGCCTTCTCCTGGAAAGGTTATGTGGTGTTTTGCAGACCAGGATTCTTGTTTGAAATGGTCTGTTTGTCTACCTGTGATGTGACGAGTTTCGAACACCTCCTCAAGGAACTTTGGGCCTCATTACAACCCTGGCGGACGGTGGTAAGCTGGCGGTAACACCGCCAACAGGCTGGCGTTCCGCCAGCTATTAGGACCATGGCACATTAGCCACGACCATACCGCCGGTCCTCCAAAATACCGCCAGGCAGAAGCCTGGCGGTAATAATCCCCTGGGGATTATGAGCCCCCAACGGCGGTAAACACCGCCAAGAGAGGCTGGCGGTAAGGGGTACTCGGGGTGCTCCTGGGGGCCCCTGAATTGCCCATGCACTTGGCATGGGCAGTGCAGGAGCCCCCAGGCACAGCCCCATTGCACATTTCACTGTCCGGAAGGCATAATCTCACCATAATGTAATCCCCTTTTAATGTAACATTTCCACTACAGTCCCTGTACAGATACGTTCCGGCTATTAAGCAACCAAGGCAAAATCAACAACAATCAAACCAGGGAACACAGATTTATATTCAGCATGTATTAATTTTGTATGGCAAACGAAAATCCAAGGGCTCGATCTATTTTTACTTCCCATATTTGTATATTGTCCAGATGGACTATATCAACCAAAGTGACATTGTTTTTAATAGGACTTTCAAATAGACATTGGTTTCCAAGTTGACTTATGAAATTTATCACTCCATTGTAGTTCCTAAATTGTTTTAATCCTTCGTTTTTTCCACACACTTTTTTGTCGGCAAGAATGTACACATGACAATGTTCGTCCCTTTAAATTATATGTTGATTTACTACATTCAAAGTGAAATGTGCACCACAAGACCATTTCAATGCTAAGTATGCTTTACATTAAATGTTTATGAATAAATAAGAACCTCGTTGTCTACTCAAAGTTTGTATGTGAAATATATCCTCAAATCACAACCAAGTCTCTAGCTGATATTGCACCTTTAGAATGAGAACTAACAAGAATGGTGCAGGATTTCTTTCACAACATCCTTCCAACCAGCCCAGAACCCCTTCAATGACATGCGCTCAATGCACTGGCCTCAAAAACAGGAGAAATTTCTATTGCATGCACCAGTCTGTCTCGTCTGACAACTTCACCTACATTCAGTAAATCTGGAGAACAACAATTACTGCTGTCCTGAAACTAAACACCAGTGTCTTCCAAGGAATGCTCAGCTCTCTTACCTTGGCTTTGTCTACGGATACCCATGGGTTAGCATTATCAGAGCATATAATGCTTAACCAAGGGGGGGAAATAACTTATCTAATAACAAAAGACCTTCTGCCCACAGCAGCAAGCACACAGCAATATCCATAAATAGAGAAAGAAAAATAATAGCCCTTGCTTAACCCCTTTGCTGCCATAACGTTTTCCAGCTATTGCAGGTTTCTGAAAGCAATATACTGTTATGTCTGCTGAACTCTTCTGGTTGCGGGGATATATAGGGCTTGTAGGTTCATCAAGAGTCCTAGGTACCCAGAGCCAATAAATGAGCTGCACCTTCCAATGGGTTTTCATTATACCGGGTATACAGCAATTCATTTGGTGAAATATAAAGAGTGGAAAATAGGTATCATTTCCAAAATGGGCACAAAATAAGGTGTTGAGAAGCAGTGGTTTTCTGCACATCTCTGAACTCCGGGGTCCCCATACTAGCAGGGCATTTCTCAAATAGATGTCTTTTTTACACACCGTCTTACATTTGGAAGGAAAAAATGTAGAGAAAACAAGGGGCAAAAACACTTGTTCTTCTATTCTGTGTCACCCCAAGTCTCCAGATAAAAATGGTACCTCTCGTGTGGGTAGGCCTAACGCCTGCAACAGGAAACGCAACATGGACACATCATATTTTTACATTGAACTCTGACGTGTTTTTTGGAAAGTGCCTAGATGTGGATTTTGGCCTCTAGCTCAGCTGGCACCTAGATAAACCTACCAAACCTGTGCATTGTTCAAAACTAGACACCTAGGGGAATACAGGATGTGGTGACTTGTGGGGCTCTCACCAGGTTCTGTTACCCAGAATCCTTTTAAACCTCAAAACAAAAAACATTTTTTCCCTCACATTCCGGTGATAAAAAGTTCTGGAATCTGAGAGGAGCCACACACTTCCTTCCACCCAGCATTCCCCAAGTCTCCCGATAAAAATTATACCTCATTCGTGTGGGTAGGCCTAGTGCCCCCAACAGGAAATGCCCCAAAACAGTACATGGACTGGGGAAAGGGTAGGGGGAGAACTGTGTTTTTGATCATGAGCTCAGTAACCATCTAGGGACACCTAGCAAACTCAGACATTTCTGAAAACTAGACACCCAAGGGAGTCTTGCGTGGATCACCCAGTGTTTTCTTACCAAGAATCCTCAGCAAACCTCAAGTTTAACTAAAAAATAATTTTAAAAAAAAGAAGAAAAAAAACGAATCACATTTTTCCCAAATTTCTGTGTGGGCTCACCGCACCTGCAGAAACTTGCTACCACCCAACGTTCCTCTCAGTCTCCCAATAAAAATGATACCTCACTTGTGTAGGTGGGCTAAGTGCCTGTGACAGGGAAGAGCCAAAAACATGTTGAAATTGAGGGGGTACCAAAGAGGGTCCAAAAGGGCAGTTTGAAAAAAACATTTTTAGGCTGACAAGTCAGGCAGAATTTTAATCGGTATAGATGTGACAATGCTGGGTGGTAGGAATTTTGTGGATTCCTGCAGATTTCAGGAGGTTCCATCACAGAAATGTGGGAAAATGTGCGATTTCAAGTGAAGTTGGAAGTTTGCAGGGCATTGTGGGTAAGAAAATGGTGCAGGGATGCATATGAAGCACACCACCCTGGACTCACCCAGATGTTTAGTTTTCAGATGTGTCTAGTTCTCGTAGATTTTGCTACATGGCAGCATCCCAAAGTCCAACAAACATTTGCAATGCAACCGGTCTCGAGTTTGCTTGAGCTAGAGCAATTAGCATTGTAAACTCCTAACCTGACTTTTCCTAACCGGCAAAAGTGCAATTAACTATGTAACAGGGTCGATGTCATGTCAAGCGCTCGACTTCTGCCCAGTGAGATCGCGCTGTGAAAAAAGAGAAAAAAGTAGTCCAGAAACCAGACAGAAAACGTGGAGCCTTGTATGTTTTCAGTACTTGGTCGCTGCGCACAAGGAGGGCTAAACACCGGAAAAGGCATGACTTATGCATGCCTTTCACTAATGAAAGCAAGCAGATTTTGAAAGGCAAGCTCAGGAACTAATAAAAGACACAGACGTGACATAGGTGTGGCTTGAATCCCAAAGAGAGATTACAACACAGGATGCTCGCCCATAAAAAGTGCAGCCCTCACCATTCCAAGTAGGACGATTTTGAGAGTTAGACAAGCTCTCATGGCCCAAATGTAAAACCAAAACCCAAAGTAATCAAATGTCCCCTTGCTTGCTGTGGGATAAGATGTTTTAGTGTGCGGGGGACAGCTGAAAGACTGTTACCACCTTCAGTTGGGGTGGGGGCATAACCAGACCCATACAGGTGGGGGAGCCACCACCCCACTATTTTATTTTCTAATTACCTGGCATCTAGTAGGCCCCCCGCAAGGAAGTGGATCGGGGGTAATTGCCCCATCTGCCCACAGGTGGGCAGAACAACTTTATCACCATTTATTTGGGGTGGGGGTATGGCTACCACCAACTCCTTTTTTTGAAAAAAAATCTTCCCTGGTGTCTGTTGGGCTTTCTGCCCACAAGCCATACAAAAATAGGTAGATCTGCCCAAAGGGGCAGAAATGGCCTAAAATAAATTTTCCTCCCAGGAGAGTGACCCTTGCCTAAGGGAGTCGCTCCTCACATGTAAAAAAATATATATATATATACACCCCTGGTGTCTAGTGGGGAGGATGGGCAGATTGGCCTAATTAAAATATGCCCCCCAGGAGAGCGCCACTTGCCCAAGGAGACGCTCCCCTTCATTGTTTACTTTTGACAAATAAAAGCCCCTGGTGTCCAGTGGGCATTTCTGCAGCCCCTTCACTTGAGGGCTGCAGAAATGATGCACACAGACATGAAAGGAAAGGCCTTTCCTTTCATGTCCTCTGCCTGACCCCCTCCACCCTCTATTGGAAAAGAAATGCTTTGATTTAGGCTTGTGTAGCAGATTTTTCTAAAAGTAGGAGTCACATAATCGGAGAAGAGCATGGTTCGTATATTTCAAACGTCTATTGATGAGCACAACAGGCCCACCCAATCCTCCTACCTCCCCGCCCATCTCTCTGCCTACCCAGCCTACCCTCATATCCATATTATGGATACATTAATCTATCCAAGGCTTAGTGTTAACATCTCCACGGAGTTCTGAATTAAAAAAAAACTGTTTGTAAAAAATATAAGTCAATATATTTCGTTTGACGGGGTGGGCAAAGAAACATAAAAAGAGAAGATAGAGGCGAGGAGCGAGAGCGAAACGAAATAGTAAAAGCGCTTGTTAAAAAAAAAAAAAAACACATGTTCGGGCCTTGAAGAAGATTTTCCATGGCAGGCATACACACACTTGTGCTCACAGTTTTGACGAAGAATGAAAGAAACCAGTGAAAAATGGAGTCTTTCAGAACAGAACGATCAGGGATAGAACTCAAAGGCGTCTCCCCCCCCCCCCTCACAAGCAGGCCGCAGACTTGGAAAAGCACAGCAAGCGGCCCTGCAGCTACGCAGCCTTTTAATTCATCAACAACCGAGTGCTTGTTCTCAGATTCTGCACTCACACGAACTCCCGGTGCTGCTGTTCTAAACCGTGTTTTCAACGTGTGCTGCGGACACGTTTAGACTCATTGGCCAAGTGTTCAATATTATAAAATGCTTTGACAACGGACAAGTTAATTTAAGTGACTTTTTGTTTTCTTTCACTCTAGTTGATTAGGGTTGGGTGTGCTGTTTTACACGATGGTTCCAATATCCACAATGGAGTCACTCTGCACAAGGAAACCCTCTTTAGTCTACTTTCCCCTCCACCCCCACCCCGACACCTTTCCAGATTCAGCCTGCAGCAGGTAGGGGATTCCAATAGGTACTAATGGCTATGAAGGAGCAGATCACTGGCATCCGGGAAGCCCCATGCGCTGCCAATTTCCTAATCACCGTCGTGAGCACAGAGGAAAAGTGAATAGTGCTTCTTGGCTTTGACCCACGCACCAACTGTGTTGTTAGCTTCTCAAGGAGGAAGAAATTCTGCTGTCCCGGGTACAAGTCCTAAAAAAAGAAGTTGGGGGGGGGGGGGGGGGGGGGGGGGGGGGGGGGGTGGGGGGGGGGTTAGGGGGCCACTAACCAAGCTAGGCTGTATGCAAGTCCCACTATGGCGCTTGAAAACATTGGTGGCATCACAGCCCATGACATCACAGGAAGTGACATCAGATCTTAAGAACTCACATATGTTTAGCGGGTCTATCATGGGTACATTTGAGCAAATTACAATATTTAACAAATTAGATTTTGCGTTGCGGCTGTGCAAAAAAAGTGACGACCCCAAGGCAAAATATAGATCTCAAATTATACATTTTTCAAAACCTCGCCACAAAGAAATTCGCAACAAGGAGAAATGTGGCTTTAAATCTGTTCCGTTTATATGGTTGCAAAGTCTGCATTTTAAAATATCTTATGGCGTTAAGGCATCTTTGCGTGGCAACTAAATCTCACAGAATAATAATTGTAAGAAAACTCTGGAGGTTAACATATTTGCTGAGGAGATCGGTGTTTTGTCTAGTCCCAGTTTTGAATTGAGGTAGAATAGAGGGTTAATATATGTCTCCTACCAAGCACATTACGTAACATGCAGATGACAGATTTTTATTTTACGTAAATTGGTAAGTGGGTTGCTGCTTTTAACACAGAGATCCTTTTGTTACTTGCAGTTCAAAAATTGCAATCCTTCTAATATGGCACAGTGAGTGGCTCCTACACTTTGTTTTAGGTAACATCTCACACAATGAATTATACACATAATTTGTTATCAATCTATAATGTGAATATGTGATTTAAAGTGCTTTGACACTCTGCACTGGAACTATAGCGCTATAAATGAAATAAAACAAAAAAAGGGGTATTTAAATTGTTATTTGTGTAAAATAAGGGGATAGAGCAACACATCTGACAAATACTGGAGTGCATGCATACCTCTTATATATGAAGAGGCCGAACTAAATCTAAAGTATGTCTCTCTTAAGTACCTATGAAGTAGTAGGCTATGTGCCTGTATTTCCCCTACGTAGGTGTGTGACTCCCAATAGCTCCCAGTCAGGATACTCCACCATGAGACCTGAGGGCCCCTTAACTTCGGCCTTTGTTATGGGCACAGATAGAATCTCTGAGCCCCCTTTCACCGCCTGTACATTGCTGCTGGGAACTAAATCAGACAATGTCCAAGTTCTACTGAATGGATTCCTGTGTCTGAAAATTACACCAGGACAAGTTTAGCATATTTCTGTGGGGCCCAACTTCTCCGCAGGTTAAACGGCATCCACCCTGTGAAAAGAGTGGGTCGATATGGTGTACTCGCATGTACCCTCAACTTGTGCCCGGCTGCTGCTACCGCCTATTAGGGCAGCTCTCTGGCCAGACACTACTTCTACCTGAGGCCCTACTCTGAGTCAGCTAGGCTCAATTCCCAGCAGGCTCTGACTTGGATGGGGAAGATGGGTAGGTAACAGGCTTAGTCTGGATCCTGTAGGAAGAAAACTAATTTCTTATTACATTCAGGCAGTGGGGCTACCAGGAAAGTTTAGTGTACTGCCTGCGGGACCGAGTAAATTTATATCCTGGCTGAGGACTCTTAACCTAGTTACTCAACCATGATGACCACAAGAGGTCTATTCCATTTGCGTGTGAAATGCAAGCAGTAGTTGGCTTGCGTAGTTAGGATGATAGTATAGCATTAGTTGCCTATCAGTTACTCACGATAGATGGCACGCCTGGCCCTATGCACTCTCTGGTAGCACTTTTTTACAGACCTAATTTTTTCTGTTTTGCTTGAGACCATAAAAAATTGCATCTTTGATGACTTTAATAAATGAGAAGTTTTTCCTAGCTCAAAAAGTGGGACTAATCTTACATAGACAGTTATAACATCACTTAGCTTTAACTAAGTGTTGGGGACTGCACTCGTAACTGGGCTCAGACCCAACATAACTCAATTTAGAATGTTTAGTTTTCCTAACTACTTTTGATGGGTAGGTAGCACTCCGTTTGCTTATTGACAATATTTTTCGATGGACTGTACAAGCAAATATTTGACATTATAGTGAGCCTTACAATCAACAACCAGTTGTAGGGCCACTACCCATTACCCAGATGGAATACATGTTAAAGCTGTTCCCTTCTCCAGTCCTGTTCTGTTCTTAAAGGTGGTCTCCTATACCTATGGAGAACACATGTTGGCACAGGTTTCTTTGGATTCTCCGTCACATCTCAGAAGCTATTCCAACGTCTCTCCCGGTGTGATACAACAATCTTCCTAAATGTTGGAATGGATTTTCGGCTTGAATCGCTACGCCTTAGATCAAACAGCACTTATCAAACCCAAACCGGAGTTATTAATTCAGCACACCACTCCTTGGTTTAATGAAGAACTAGCCACTGCAAAATCCAACTGATAAGCAGCTTAACGTACGTGGAGACACCATTTGCTAAAGATAAAAATGGCACATATAACATGCACTTAAGTAATAAACAAGGCCCCATAAAGTATTTGACTTTGAATATTACTGCAACTGTATATGATACCACAGAACACTGGCAGAGGCCAGAAGTTTACCCAAACGAATGCCTTTTGAAGAGAAGCATCTGATTTTCAGTTGTTTCCCCGAAGAGCTGCTTTTTCAAACGCATTCCAAATATATGAAAAACATTCCATCTTTAGTGTGCAGACATGGGACCACTGGAGAAATCAGAAGCATTTATTAGTAGAAAGAATAGGTCATCTCCGTTTGCAAACCCTGACAGTAAAGCCAAGAGTACTCTAATGTCCTATTTTACTTCCATGAAAACACTTCTTGATGTGTCTTGAGAAGACATCTAAAGAGAATTTGCACATGCTGTTGGTCCGCCTATTGTATAATGTTTATGTTTTAACACAGGTCCTAGTATCAATCCTCTTTGGATGGGAAAAAAACTATACTGCTCACTAGTAAAACACTGCTGGAAAAAAAATCCTCCCTCAAATTCTGACTCAGTTTTCAAAGCACTTCTCCAGCTAAGGTAGAGGTGATAAAGTGCCATCCCTGAGAGCAATAAAATGATTGAGCCTACAGGTTTCAGACCCAAGTGATGTATGGAATTCATGCCAGATGCCGTGTTTGTTGATCTGGGGAAAAGTGTCAATATCTGTGGCATGGCTACCTCGAAATTACTGGACCGATCTTCAACTGTCAACCATCCCATTTCTGCTGTGACATTGTCAGCCATCCCCTTTTACTGTGATGCTGTCAACCATCCCCTTTGTAACTTTCGCTTGATAGGATTTTATAAATCACCCTCAATTTTCTATACTTATGATACACAGATTGTATACAAGCTAGTAGCAAGATGGGCGATGATGCATCTGATTTGAGCAGTATCACCCGCTGCTTCTTGGAAGTCATGGAACTTCCTCAAATTTAACTTAAGTAAAACATTTTTTTTTAATTAAGCCAGTGTCTACACAGTGCAGTTGGGTTTCACATTCAATCACTACATAACCATATCCACCAAAGTTAATATCAAAGAGAAATATTCAGCTGATGCTGCTAATGGGCATACAGAATGTGGGTGCAAAGTTCAAAGTTTCATCAACATTCAATTATGGGAATTCTCTTCATTTGGACTGTTCAAGTACTTAATCCATCATCTATTTGTGGTTGATAATATGGCTGTGAGATCGATTTTGCATCTACCTTATTAACAGGCTATTCCTGTCATCTTCTCAATACATCATTACTTAGCTACTGAGAAACCAGTTACATTATTTATGAACATTATTGGTATTTTCTATGTTATTGGAAAGGCAGATAATAATTGGTACATAACTATTAAAATGGTCTGGTGGTTCATTAAAAAAGTGGTTTAACCATGGTTACTCTAATTATAATACATCTTAATGTACCAGTACACGGGCTCACATAACTCCATCCAACACAGGTCCCCACAGTGTCACACACTTCCTTATTTTGCTCTGTCGTTAGTAACAAAAAAAAAATGCTTTCTTTATCTGTAAATTTTCTCAGTTTAGGCCATCATCCTATAATAGTGCGTTCCGTATTTGTGCTAATGCTACCTTTGCAGTGACCCAAAAAAGACTAGATTTTTGAGCGGCTTGAAGTGCAAGGATTCCATAAGTGCTCAAATTGTACAATGCTGGTGTCCACAGATTTTACTTATCTCAGAAAAAAAAAAAAAATAACACACACAACAAGAAATAACAAATGACAAAAAACAGATATTCTCCAGATTTGGAAAATAAAATGCATACCCAAACTTTCACTATTCACATGACTAAAGGATCACATAGCAATGTCTTTGTCAGAGGATTCAGGTAAATAATGTAGCCAATACATGAAGAAAATTTGGAGAAACATTGTATCGTCCTGAGATCAGAGTTTACAGGGAGGGAGGGAGTATTTCTCTTATTTTCCTTCTGACCCAAAACCTTGTATTAGCACCAATAACATCCTTTATGAACAAGAGCAATGTGTCCTTTGCCTGAAACGCTTCCAAAAGGCCATCCCATATAGTAATGACTAAGTCGCTCATGTGTAACTATTTAATATGTTTGTGCCATAGAAGAAGGTACTTGCTGTAATGATAGTAGATGCCACTAGGTCTCATACATGGCCAATTGGTCATTCTCATGGCTAGTGTTAGTACAGTAAGGTCCAAGACAAAAATTATTGGTGCCATAAAAATCATCTACCTTAAGCCATCAGCCAGAAAAGTAATCAACAATGAAGTTAAAGAAAATTTTTACATCTTTCGAGATGCTAGAAAAAGATGCCCTCTGTCACATGCATCATTCCACCTATACAAGGAACCTTTAGTGGTGAGCGTCCAAAGGAATGAAAGAGGTATGCCATATTTTATGGGTGGCTGGTCAAGGAAAATTGCCTTACATGTAGATTAGATTGTAGTGTACAAAACAGATGTGCTGTGCTCAGTTCCCGTAGGCGAGGATCTAATAGATAACGTTGACGTGTCTGGTTTCACAGTAAATAATTAATCAAACGTTATGCTCTGCAATACAATATATAGTTCTCTCTCTATAAAAAAAAAAAAAAAAAAAAAAAAAAAAAAAGGTTTTAGGAGGTACCAGTTCCTTCAGATCATCTCAGAAGCTATTCCAAAGTCTCTCCCGGTGTGATACAACAATCTCCCTAAATGTTGGAATGGATTTCAGGCTTGAATCGCTACGCCTTAGATCAAAGAGCACTTATCAAACCCAAACCGGAGTTATTAATTCAGCA
Organism: Pleurodeles waltl; assembly: GCF_031143425.1. Classification (NCBI taxonomy): domain Eukaryota; kingdom Metazoa; phylum Chordata; class Amphibia; order Caudata; family Salamandridae; genus Pleurodeles; species Pleurodeles waltl. Next base: position 607,476,849 of record NC_090443.1, on the reverse strand, counting down.
CACCACTGCTTGGTTTAATGAAGAACTAGCCACTGCAAAAGCCAACTGGTAACCAGCTTAACGTGCGTGGAGACACCGTTTGCTAAAGATAAAAATGGCACATATAACATGCACTTGAGTATTAAAAAAGGCCCCATCAGATCATGACCATGAAGAGATCAGTATTACAGGGCAGTTAGGCCTTTCTTGATTGCAGTTCTATTTTTGAGTGATATGCTGCCTAACAAGGGGGTGAGAACGGCTACAAATACCTGCAGATGGTATTTAAATCAATATATTAAGTTTAAATGTTTTTAAATCAGTGAGGTATGGGACAATCCAATGGTTAGAGCAAATCTGGAAGTAAACCAGTATGGTTAACTGCCCTATGACTTCACTTAACAACATCTTTGGGATTCTCCAGGGACGTCTTGTCTCCAAATCGCTTTGAGCCTTCGACTACATAATGCCGAGAAACACACGTTGAGGATTTGTAAAATGAAGATGGCATCAAAATTTGCATTTTGGCAGGAGTCTTCCCAACAGACAGGCGGTAGACTTTCGAAATTAAAATACATCTCTGTACTCAGAAGCCCTAGATTTCGGTCTTAGATGCAAGCTGCCTGGAGCATAGGATGTACATATGTTTACGAACTGCCCAGAAAATAAACAATCCTGCAATGTGGCGATACAGTAGATCAGTAGGATCACTGGAATTGTGGTATGTCCTCGACTCTTCTGGGCTTCTTTAGACTACTGCATGATTGGGAACGGATCTCACAACGGTTAGCAATTCTGTTGGTGGGAAATTAAGTGTGTCTGTGTTATATATCCACATGTTTTTACATTTATCTACTGTTGGGGCTTGGACAGGACCCGCTGAATGTCAGACATGCCTGAATATATACCATTAATACAAACTTAAGAATGCATTCTTTATTTTTCACATTACTGTGCATACACCCCCTTGAACAGCACTCTTGGCTCCAGCACTAATGTGCAACAACTATTCAAGGCCTCTACAAAGTTTGCAGTCAGTATACAAAATCTTCGACCTTTGGAAAAGGGAAATGCACCTCAAGCCACATGTTTCATCCAAAGATGGCCCAATAAATTAGTTGTGCATGCAAAGCTAGTGGGGGATTATTTTTGCTCAAACTTTCTTCATTGATTTATTCAGGCATACAATCATACAATGACCGCAATGCAGAAATAGGAGACCATGAGTACATATTGAGGATGCGCATACACACTAGTCATTTGCCCACTTTAAACCCCATACCCCCAGAAACAAATAACTAGAATGAGTGTAGATGGGGATGCTTCAAAAGGCACATTTGTGTTGGTGAAGTTACAGGGCGGGAGGGAGAGACAGCAGAGCAAGGTCTTCATGTCATCAATCCTCTTGGATGTCAGATCTGGAAAAGGTGGAGCACTCTAGTGCATGTGAATAGCGGCAGGCCAGACAAGAGAAATCAGATAAAGGGGTCCCAGGTGTAGTCAAAAGTTCTGCGAGTGTCTAGGAGCATATTGGCCATCCATTCCATGGTTAACGGATGCAAAGGAGAGCGTGGCAATGTGACACTGAAGGGGCATCAGGTTTCTTCCATGACGCGGCCAAGGCTGTCTTAGCTGCACACGGGCATAACCATATAATGGAGCCATCACTAGGGGGTCCGGTGTCCCAGAGAACCAGGAGAGCAAATTCCAGAGTGGTCAGAAGGGTATACTCCAGGATTTCTTTAATTTGAGCTAGTATTTAAGCCCAGTAGGGTGCAATGATGGGGAGTCCCACCATATGTGTTTAAAGTCGCCAGGGTGCCCACAACCCCTCCAGCATAAATCAGATGTGCTTGGGTAAATCTTTTCACGTTTCATATGTATAAATAACAATCATAAAGGATTTGGTAGTGTGCCTCTCTCCGTCCAAGTGAATGTTTGAATCTGGGAATGTCTCTCCAAATCTTACGCCATTGCTCTGAATTAATAGTCATCCCCAGGGTCTGCTCCCAAAAGTCCACATGACGTGGTCATGTTGTGTGAGTGGTGGAAATCAGGAGTAAATAGAAAAAGGAGATTTGGCCCTGAGACCCACCAGCTTGCTGAACACAACCTTTTACTGGATAGAGGTCTCTAATGCCTGCAACCCTATTCTGTGGCGGGTATCTGATGGCTGCAAGCCTATTCTCTGGCTGGTATGCTAAACGCAGGAGGACACTGTTGAATTTGTATGGGACTAACTGGGACAGCAAACATTTGCACAAAATGTGAGAGTCTTAGAAGGTTCTAAAGGTCTTAGAACTGTCCTAAAATCTGAAGGCCCCATGTGCAGATGGGAAGTATGTCTGGTGTACTTTCCCAAAATCAGTGTTCCTGTGGCATTTGGTGAAACGTTGTCCAGTAGCTGAGCACTAAGCAGAGGTAAAGACACTGCTTTGATTAATGATGCTTGTGGTGTCTTAGTAATTTTGATTTTTTTCTGTATTGTTTTTAGCTTTCTTTCTAGAAGGGAGGGTTGTAAGGGGTAGTTACAGGTTTTGTGATCACTGGGATGCTGCCAATTCACGTGTGGCTAAGGTGTACATTCCTAACACAAGACTATGTTCTGCCATGAGCTTCTGTGCATAAGATAGCATTCTTTTTGTTTTTAATTCCCCTCAGAAAGTGTATATATCTTCCAAACGGAACAAAAACTTTGTACGTCACCAATACTGGGTAACTCACTTCTGGAAAGGGGAGAAGGTGCAGCACATATACAAAGTGAAGTAGAAAAATAAAGTATGTGGTTACTGATCAAAGTACACACCAGGCCAACACATGGTGCTAACAGTATCACACTATAACAAACACATGGTGCAATGAAAACCGTAACTGGCATATGGTGATAACCAGGCATGCCATGGTCAGGAATAAAAGAGAGGGTGTGGTAAATGGTTTGCTCATTACTCAAGTGATATCTTTAAATGAAAGCACTATATAGGACTTCTGGAGGTCAGGATTTGAATTCTGCATATAAGAATAACTACTCTGATCACTGACCCAGAAGCTCAAAATGCTTCCACTGTAATTCAACACTCTTCCAAATGAACAAGCTCCTCTGGAGTAGCAGGCTACTCCTCTGCTAAGGAGCTTTGGTGTCTTACCCAGGGGCATAGCTTGGTCAGTAAGATTGGGGGGGGGGTGCGAGCGTCAGATTACCTGACAATCATGCTGGCATATAATGTTTAAATACATTATACAACAAGCAGGCTGCCTCAGAGGGGCATAAGCAGTATTGCCGTACAGCCTGGCCCCTATCCACGTCTGCTCTGTGCTAGTTGACAGCTTCCCTTGTGCATTCCACTCAGACATACATAAACACAGGACACTCAGCTGCATCTATCTGTATACCAATGGGTTTCCCTGGGCAGGAAGGGTGGAGGGTCTCTCTCTTACACTTCAATGGCCAGACCTTACACAAAGAACTGATAACCCCCCACAGGTCTCCTGGCAGACAGGGCTGGGCTGATAGGGGAGCTTGTGCACTTCAAAACCACTCTATGAAGTTTCTTCCACTTCAAAGGTGATTTGGGGTATGTATACTGGGTCTGTGAACCCACCAAATCAGACACTTCTGGACCTACAACTGGACTTTGTCTGAGGGACTGCCTGGCTGTCCATAGGACTCATTTGGACTGCTTTGCTGGAAGGCCTGTTGGCCTGCTTGTTGCTCTGTTGCCTGCTGACTCTGCTGGAAGGACTCTGCCCTCCTCCTCAAGTGCTCTCCAAGGGCTTGGATCGAGCTTGCCTCCTGTTCTAAGACCTCAGGATAGCAAAGACTTCACCATGGAAGAGAAAATCCAGTGTGTCGGAAATTCGATGCAATGCCTGCCGGACCGACGCAGCGCCTGCTCTGCGGCCGAAAAATCACTACATTGCCTCCCGGATCAACAAAGCACCTTATGCATCTGCTCAATGCATTCTGGGTTTTCCATGCATCATCCCTGGCCATCAAAATATCCCTGCATCGCAGAGAGGAACCAAGGGTGCATCAATTTGCAGCGTGGAAAGAAACAACGCATCTCCTTTGTCGAGCTGGAAAAATTGGCACATCGCTTTGCTTTTTGACGCATTTCCTTATCTGCGGCCCCTCTGCATTATTTTTCACACTTCACAGGTACTTTCGAATTAAAAGGGTACAACCACTGATTCTAAAGGGCTGAGACTCATTTAAACCTTTAAAGAGTGATATCTTGACTTCTGCATATTGCCCTTTTTGTTGTTTTGGTCTTATTTTAATATTATCTATTTTCCTAAACTAATGTGGAATACTTTTTGTTTTGTTGTACCAGTTATTGCACAAATACTTTACACATTTCTTCTAAGATAAGCCTCCCTGCTTTGTGCCAAGCTACAGGAGGCTGAGCACAGGATAATTTTGGTTGTCTTGTGACTTACCCTGACTAGGGCTGTGGTCCCTACTTGGCCAGGGTGCATACCTCTGCCAACTGGAGACGCAATGTCTAACAGCCACTGACACAAGAGCCCTCTGTGAGATCTATCAGTACATTCCAAAGGAAACTTTCAATGAACAGCAGAAGAGGTAAACCAGAGAATCGTGCCGTATGTATAAAGTGTGCATACCTCTGAAACATGAACTAGGGGGCCTGAGGTCCGTGAACAGTGGGCGGGTGCCAATGCCAAGGTGTAGCAGTGGATATCTAGGTGGACCCGGAAAAGGAGGAACCGAAGAGGGGGCTGTTAGAAGTAGGCGATAATGAAGGGGCTGATTAGTGTTAAAGGTGGGCGCTGGAGAGATGAAAGTGGGGATAATCTCTGGGGAAACGGCAATGGTGCTCACACGTAAGGGGGGTTACTGTATGCGTTGTGCAAAAAAAGTTGCTAGTGTGTACTGCAAAGGATGTGCTCGGGACATACACTGTAAAGGAGGTACTACACAATAGTGATTGAGAGTCACAACAAAGGGTGTGCTACAAAAGAAAGACAGAGCTCTCCATTCATACTCCACAATGAGGCAGAAAATCCAGAATTTGGACCTTACCTTCCAACAGAAGTTCTTAAAAATCTAATAGCCTTCGGGTCCTCTGGATTCCAACCAACTTCAATAGGTGAAGACGAGAGGGAATAATAGATAAGCTAGTTTTATATGAATTGACGGACTACTAGAAGGTAGAGGGAGGTTCATGCTGACTGTACTTTCCTTAAAATCACACAATTGGTTGCAAAACGACCCGCCCCTGTAATTATGACCAACCCACTCCGGAACAAACCGCCCCACTGTTACTGTAACTCCGGAAAAGCACGCCTACCGTTCCGGAAGTAAATGCTCATCGTGCCCCAGCGACTCGTGAGCCGGTGCAGCAGGCTAAGCGCAGCTATTGACGATTGCGATTCTTGCTCCTACCCACCACCTGGAGGAAAATACACCACACTGCAGCTTTAATTCACCTTTGACAGTTAGAATCGCGCTCGTTTTTAAATCTAACGAATGGCAATAGTTACTAGTTTCACTATACTCTTGTGTACGACTCTGTTGTAATAACACATGTTATCTGCCTGAGTTGTGCATCCTGGTGCAGTGTTTGAAATGGAACCATTAACGTGTGAGTACTAACGTCCAGCAATTCCTTTTCGCTCACGAGACGTGTTTGTAGCAGTCATGAATAGCAGTGCGCTCTTTCTAAGAAGAGCGCCGGGTACCCCGTGCCCGACAATACTTGTCTTGCCCATATGGACTGCTAGGAGGGTTGTGCAGTTTGTGTCTGTGCCCTGCTTCACTCAGACGTAGGAGGGGGCGTCCTCGTTATACTTTGGAAATACTTTTACACTGCGTTGTGACTCCTCATAACTTGTATTACCTCGCTCTGTGGCTTGATAGATACTGTCTGTAGTACCATGCTTTTTAGCTGTAAATGATTGTCATCACTCGAGTTAGTCTAATTAATTAAACAGACATAAACCAAAACCAAATAATTAAGGCCCGCACAGTGTCCCTGGTGAAAGAAAAATGAGGTGGTCACACCAATGATTGTTTCAGCAACTCCATTACTGAAGTTCAGAGCCTGGGCAAGGGGTGGGGATAAGCGAACTGGTAGGCCCGTACGGGACCTAATCAGCGGTACTACTATTGGATAGTGACGGCACTTTGTAAGGTTAGTGTATTTTTAGTGGGACAATACTAACTCAGCTGGACTACCACCTGTTTAAGCTAGCCTCGAGCGCCCATTTGTTAGCAGAAATAAATTATTTAAACAGTATAGCACAGTAGAAACTGGTGCAATAGAAGATATGCATAGTTAACTGTACCCTTTTAAAACCACCTTACTTTTATTTGCACCTCTTATTCCTTCCAAGAAATATCAGGATACAGAAAGTGTGGTTAGTTCCCCTAATCAACTTAACCTTTACTCCAAATACTTAATTGAAATATGTTTACAAATATAGCAATCCCCGCCTGCATGGGTCTTAACAGGATCCACTCCCATATTAATAGATTTATGTGGCATGTGCTTCTCGCACGAGGGTTGTATTTATTAACAGAAGAGAATCTCTAAAATTGTATACAAATAACTCATCCAAAGAAGATATACAGTGTTAATGCTGATTTTATAATGAATATTCATATAATTGGAGTGTTGAATTTGCATAGAAAATTAATAACTTAGAGGAAATTAATGCACACATTTGAAGGTGCGCCCACCAGTGTGGCCATCACTGTTCATGAAGTGTACTTATTAATGGCTTATTAATATGGAATGTTGAGTTTATGTTTGATTAATGTAGTAATATGTCATATTGAAGGGTATGCTTTATGTATTAGCCTTTTCATTGTAGGCCTCAACTTAGCGGAGGTCTTGGCCTAGTTGCACGGTCTCAAGTCAAGCTGCATTTCTTAGGCGTTTTATAAAATTGGTGCTTAGTGAATGAAATTGTGATTTTCCACTGTGCTGATCAAGTGCTTGTAGCTAAAAAATCTTTCTAATGAGAACTGCTTGCTAGAAGATGCTGTACTTGCTAATGCAACAATGTTTAATGTAGTATGTGGGGGACTGCCTTTCCCAAGAGAAGACAAAGACCATACTGACTGGAGTATAAGCTGCAACAATATTGTTACCTGATGAGCCAAATAATGGGAGCGGGCCAAGAGGAGTCAATTACTGACATGTGAACCATGTACTAGTAGAAATGTAGATTTGACGTTATAGTTTTATTGGACAAAGTTTGAACATGCGATTCATGAACCAATTAGGATGTGGGAAGTAGTTTTAGGAATTCTAAGTTAGCCAGCCTGCACGGAGAGAAGACAGGCCATTCTCCCCATTCTTCTTGAGAGTTTAGCTATAATATTTCGAACTGCTTAAAGAGACTTTGCGTTTTCTGAACTTTAATGCTGAATCCTGATGTGTAGCTGACCAAACAGATGTCCTGATGACGAAGACTGTCACAGCTTGCTGAACCTTATTGCGGACAGGTATACACTGACATTACTGAATGCTATGTCTATTTGCTTTTGTTTCTAGGTACCAACCGCTATTTTGAAAGAGCCATGGCTATATGTTTTCCAAATTCGTGCGACTAAATTGTTTTGCATGAAGCCCAAACATGCTATGCTAATCTGGTGCTAGTTAGAGAGCTCACTGATGAAGTTCGCTATATGAAATAACAATGATGTCTTTTCTTTGCTGAATCTAAATGTATGTTATATAATTTGCGCAGTTATTCTTGTTATTAATTTGCACTGTAACTTTAGAATGTGTAGTAGCCCAAGTGTTGATTAGATTGCGATTCTTTCGCTGCTTTAGACAGCCAGTGTTGTTTCTGTATGTTTATCAATTGATTTTGAGATTCACTTGCGTTACATTAGCATTGTTAATATAGGGAAATAAACATTCTAACTTTTACATAAAATGTGTGGTTATTCATGACTGAAAGGTCATGGTGTGCAACAATTACTGACTCTTATTGATTACTAATGTTTTTGATTGTTATTGATCTGCATGTATGGGATATATGGCGGGAAAACCTTGAAGCGAGTCAAAAGGTTCATCGACCTATTCGCGTCTCCCTTGTAAGTTTACTTATTAAGGTCTGACGCACTAACAGAGATGGTAGCAGAGATTGATGGTTAGTCTCCTTAAGAGTCCATCATAGATGCCCTGTACATGGTTTGGCTCCTTAAGAGCCCATAATAGGTGCCCGGTACATGGTTTGTCTTCTTAAGAGCCTATCATACAGTCCAGAGATAGTTAGTACAGTGTTTGGTCCCAGAGATAGTAAGTGAGAAATAACATGTGTCCCTAGAGATTGTAGCAGAATAAGGATTAGTCTCCTAAAAAGAGCAAAATAATTCGCAGATTTGGCAAAATTAGTAAAATTTGGATTTATTTGTCAATGATACCAATTGGAGAGAGAATGTGCCCCTAAGTACCTAAAATGACTTTCCCATAATCTTGGCGCTTGCCAGTGGTTGTTTGAGGATGTTCTTGGCGTTCTAGTGACGGTGTGAATGGAGTAGGTTGTCCGCTTGCACAGTTTATGCAAATTGCAGGTGAATTGTGATGTTTGTGAGGGTTTTGGGAGTTTGCGTACTCCAAATGAAGTTGTAGAAGGAGTGTGCGTACTGTAGGAAAGTACCATCTTGCCTGGCATGTTAACCCAATTTTTACTTATATGTCAGTTTGTTTTTGCCTGTGTCACCGGGATCTTGCTAGCCAGGACCCCAGTGCTCATAATTGTGGCCTGTATGTGTTCCCTGTGTGGTGCCTAACTGTATCACTGAGGCTCTGCTAACCAGAACCTCAGTGTTTATGCTCTCTCTGCTTTGAAAATTGTCACTGCAGGCTAGTGACTATTTTCACCAATTCTGATTGGCACACTGGAACACCCTTATAATTCCCTAGTATATGGTACCTAGGTGCCAAGGGTATTGGGGTTCCAGGAGATCCCTATCTGCTGCAGCATTCTTTTGCCACCCATATGGAGCTCAGACAATTCTTACACAGGACTGCCACTGCCGCCTGAGTGAAATAGCATCCACGTTATTTCACAGCCATTTTACACTGCACTTAAGTAACTTATAAGTCACCTATTTGTCTAACTCTCACTTGTGAAGGTTAGGTGCAAAGTTACTAAGTGTGAGGGCACCCTGGCACTAGCCAAGGTGCCCCCACATTGTTCAGGGCAATTTCCCCAGACTTTGTGAGTGCAGGGACACCATTACACGTGTGAACTATATATAGGTCAATACCTATGTGTAGCTTCACAATGGTAACTCCGAACATGGCCATGTAACATGTCTAGGATCATGGAATTGTCCCCCCCCAAGCCAAATCTGGTATTTGGGGTGCCAATCACATGCATCCCCGGGGCTCCAGCATGGACCCCGAGTACTGCCAAACTAGCTCTCTGGGGTTTTCCCTGCAGCTACAACTTCTGCCTACCCTCAAACAGGTTTCTGCCCTCCTGCGGTCTGGCCAGCCCAGTCCCAGGAAGGCAGAACAAAGGATTTACTCTGAGAGAGGGTGTTATACCCTCTCCCTTTGGAAATAGGCGTCAGATAACGATTTGGTGGAGGTAAGTCCTTGCCTCCCCACGCCAGACAGTAATCCTGTGTACTGCGTGATCTGCAGCTGCTAGGGCTTCTGTGCACGTTTGCAAGGATTCCTTTGTGCACAGCCTAGCCCAGGACCCCAGAACTCCGTCTTGCATTGCTCAACTCGCTGAGTTGACCTCCGACTTCGTCGGACCCTCTTTTGTTGTGCTGAGATGACCGCCATGCTCAGATTTCCTGAACACCTGTTCAGGTGCTTCTGCGGGTGCTGTCTGCTTCTGCGTGGGCTCTCTTGGTTGCTGAGCGCCCCCTCTGTCTCCTCCTCCAAGGGGTGACCTCCTGGTCCTTCCTGGGCCCTGGCAGCAGCCAAAATCTTCAGCCACGACTCTTGCAGCTAGCAAGGCTTGTTTGCGGTCTTTATGCGTGGAAACAACTCTGCATCCTCCAGCACGCCGTGGGACATCTTCTGACCAAAGGAGAAGTTCCTGGCACCTTCCGTTGTTGTAGAATCTTTGGCTTCTTCCACCCAAAAGCAGCCTTTTTGCACCTTCACCTGGGGTTTAGTGGGCTCCTGCCCACCCCCCCCCCCCCCCCCCGGACACTTGCGTGACTCTTGGACTTGGTCCCCTTCCTTTACAGGTCCTCAGGTCCAGAAATCCGTCTTCAGTGCTTTGCAGTCAGTTGTTGTCTTTGCAGAATCCCCTATCTCGACTTTACTGTCTTTCTGGGGGTAGTAGGGTAACTTTACTCCTACTTTTCAGGGTCTTTGGGCGGGGTATCTCGGACACCCTTAGTTTTTTCTTACACTCCCAGCGACCCCCTACACACTGCACTAGGCCTGGGGTTCATTTGTGGATCGCATTCCACTTTTGGAGTATATGGTTTGTGTTGCCTCTAGGCCTATTGTCTCCTATTGCATTCTATTGTGTTCTACAGTGTTTGCACTACTTTTCTAACTGTTTACTTACCTGATTTTGGTTTGTGTGTATATTTTGTGTATTTTACTTACCTCCTAAGGGTGTATATCCTCTGAGATACTTTTGGCATAGCGTCATTAAAATAAAGTACCTTTATTTTTAGTAACTCTGAGTATTGTGTTTTCTTATGATATAGTGCTATATCATATAAGTGGTGTAGTAGGAGCTTTGCATGTCTCCTAATTCAGCCTAAGCTGCTCTGCTATAGCTACATCTATCAGCCTAAGCTGCTAGAACACTACTAATCTACTAATAAGGGATAACTGGACCTGGCACAAGGTGTAAGTGCCATCAGGTACCCACTATAAGCCAGGCCAGTCTCCTACATGTACTTCGAAGTGTGAGAGTAGGGAAGTCGTCGAACTTCACAAGTTTGTGGCGCTTTGTGCTCAAACATTGTCCATGTAGTTGTTGATATATAGAGCCTGTGTGGTCTAAGACTCTGGAGTATATTGAAAAGTGTATATGATACTTTGTCTTTGTTGTAATTTGTCTTGTTTAATAGGTTGATCGGGCGTGGTCGACAAGTCACGAGTGTGAGTCAAAGTGAGTGAAATTAATTTTCGACTGAGATCGGGCGAGTCCTATGTGAATCAGGACAGACCCACTGATCAGTTGAGAGTGGAATTTACTGGTCGATATTTGCTTGCGAATCAGGGAAACCGAGAAAGAAGGAGTAGCAGTAGCTGCTACATTGAAAGCTGTCAGTGAAAAATCTGTAAAATTTCTGAAGCAATTGTGTTCCAAACCTGTAGTAAACGGACAAATTGGGTTTTGATTTTGTTTGGTGGTCGCAATAATTTTGCATTAGCTTAGTGTGAAATTGAGTTTGGGAGGACAGGCCGCAAGACTTTGTTAGCTGCAGTACGTGTGTGTGTGACGTCATTGAAGCCGCGCTGGAATAGGTTGGTTAGTGAGAAGTGTCACGCACGAATTGGCAGCCATCTGTGAAGCGCAATTGGTTGAGAAGGTGGGTGAAAAGAATTTTGGGATTAACAGTCACTTCCTGATTTGCGGTTGAATAAGATAAAGGTCGCAGAAATTAAATGTTTCAAAGTATTAAAGAGTGCTTTAAGGGGAGATACGTACATTACAACAAGTATAGGGAATATTGCACCATCAGAAGGTACACCAGCTTACATCGTAATAGAAGAAAAGGGCGTTGCACCATGTCTTTGGCTGAAACAGTAGAAGTGACAGAGAAAGATGGTAGTTTAGCGTTTCCAGTTCATGGAACATTTAATTTGAGGAGCTTAGAGAATGTGAGGAGGGTGCTGCATGATTTGAAACCCCCTCCAAAACCAGCACAGTTCAAGGCATTGGTGATCTGGGAGCTAGTATCTAGGCAACAACAGCAATAGAAATTTGAGAGAGGATGAGAAAGGCAGAGAAGACACTAGCAGAGGCTAGACAGTACGTTGGTCAGAAATTGTGGAGAACTGAGACTTTACAGGGGATTAAGATGTTTCCAGCGATTATACAGGACAATGGTAGAGAAGGAAGGAAAGCAGCTAGAAAGACAAACAGAAGCCCTTCCGAGAGTAGAGAGCTGAAATCAGGGGAGACTAGGAGACCCTTGACATACAAGGAATAGTCAGACTATGATTAGTTTATTCTACAGTTATTGAGAAATCATCCACCACCATATGCAGCACATGAGAGTGGTCTGAGTACCAGTGTAGATCCTTCAGCTCCAACACAGATTAACATGACAGTGAGTCCAGTTCCGATTGATCCTTATATTGCACAGACTCCGATGCAGAGTATCCTTAATGCACTTATTACTCCAGTAGCACAAAATCGGGTGCCAAAGCCAAATGTCCAGAGAGTTTACCCTAATGTACTTATTGTGGAAACTGCCACAAACTTAATTGTACCTACAGGACAGGTCTTCCCGAAACCAACCTTGGTTCAGACAGAGCCCACTCCACTTTTACTGCCTCAAGTGCAGTCACAAACAATGCAGAAGTACACTCCAATAACAGAGACAGTCAGATATGTCTGTACTGATGAGTCAGAATATGGGAACTACGCATGCACAGAACTTGAGTATCAGACCCAGCCCAAATGCTGTATCGGTACTTGTTACCATTGGCCAGTTGTGCCTCTGTTCGCACAAGAGAAAAACAGATGTACAAGGAGTCTTGAGCCAGAATTCAATGAGGGGAGGACTAAATGAGAATGCTTGAGTAGTCTCTCCTGTGAGACAGACCTTTGACGGATCGATATCATTGCTAGATTTTAGCCCGTTCGGAGTTCCTCCTGATACTGTTATAGGGTCGAATGTTAGTCAGAGTCTGAAATTATTGATACTGTAGACTCTGAATACAGTTGTACAGCATTTCGTTGCAGGGTTTGACTGCCCAGCAATTGACTGAATGGGTGGATAAGCTGAATACCCTGCAGAGTGCTCCTAGGGGAAAGGAGTACTTGAACTATACAAGACTAGGAATGGAAGCGGGTGAGCTCATAGAGGGAACTATGGGTGTGAACAGATTAGAGTCCTACACTGAAGCAGAGCTGAGATATCTATGCCCTAAAATAACGAGGGAAATGAGCAATTGGGAAGACTTGAACACTGTGATAGTAGTTCCAGCTGATCTATGGATGGAGTGTAAGAGGAGTATAGACTGGCCGACAAAAGAACTAGAGAGAGATCAGGTTACAGGTGCGCTGTCACTGAAGTAATGAATTATTACTATAAAGTGATTGAATTCTTGAAGATGAGAATTTCGTGCAAAAACATTGACTGGCAGAGAATAGACAGGACAGCTCAAGCAGCAAAGGAGTCTATACATACGTATTATGAGAGATTGTTGCATGCGTTTAAGCATTACAGTGAATGGAGATGATTGAGCCGAAAGACATGATTCATTTCGTGGTTAGATTTGTGGAAGGATTGGAACCTGAAATTAGCCAGGTGATTAAGTCATTTGATTTGCTGGCAACCAGAGCCGATTGATGAGGTGTTGCAGTATGCAAAGTACTATAGTGATGAGATCGAGTTGAAAGAAAAGGCGAGGGTGATGCAGATTAAAGCTGCACAAACAGGGATGCAGGGGAATTTTCCACTACAGCAGCAGGGAAATGTGGTATTTCAAAATCCGATGAGAGGTAGAGGCTGCGGAGGTAATGGATACCATAGTCCTGATTTGAATACTGTAGTGGTTTAGGCTGATGTGCAGGGAATGAAGAGAGTGTTGCCTTGTCACGCTTGAGGAGCGCTCGGACATGGGAAACGGGCGTGTCCAATGATGGTGCAGGAAGGTATTGTTCAGCAAACTAATAACATCAACGTGTTTCAAAACATGAGAGGACCGAGAAGGAGAGGTCACAATCCAAATTTTCAGAATAATGCTCATCAAATGCAGAATTCTCAACCCACTCTCCACGAGGCCCTCTCCTCCATCATGGGAGCCTACCACCACTCCCAGGAGCCAATGGCAACGGTACTGGCCAAGTTTCAGGAGACCCAGCGCCTGCAGGAGGAACAGTATATGGCCTTCAGAGAGGAACTCTGAACCATCAGCTCCACCCTGGGCACCATCGTAGGGGTGCTGAAGAAACTTGTGAACACCAGGAGGGACACTGTGGCTCTACAAGGGGCCCCTGACACTAGCATGGACGATGAACTGCCCACCACTTCCGCCGGCGCTAGTGGACAGGACGCCCCGTCACAGGACCACCACACCAGCACCCCACCACCTGCAGAGGGAGAACCACCCAGCAAACGGTCCCTGAGATCCAGGACAAAGACAGAGCCCAATGCCAAGACCCCTGCCAAGAAATGAGACCACCCTGATTGTCATCCTACTGTCCCACTTTGTCACCCTGTCCATACTGAAACTGCCCCAGCTCCACTTCCTAAGCCCATATGGGCAATGCACCTGTGAGACTAATAGACTGGACTCTGCCATGGACATTCCTCCGCCATTACCCCTCACCATTTCACTACCCCCTCCAATATTGAGCACTTAAATAAACACACTTAACGCAAAAAACAATCTGGAGTCTGTCTGTGATTTCTGCCTGACCTTAACAGTGGGACAATGGGATGTGAGGTAACTGCGCTGGCATTGTACACCGTTGCGGTAGGCGGTCGAAGACAGCGGCGCAATGCTGCATTGGTTAACATTGGACCCTATGGGTCCCAGGAGCCAATGGCGATATACGCCAGCGGTGACGGTACGCACCGCCGCGGACATGACCGCCATTTTCTATCACTTCAATCACTCGATACCTGATCTTCGACAGGAGAGGACCTACACTGCAAGTGCTGCTGTGACCTCGGTCTGGAAGAGACAGTGGCTCGAGTGTCTGGGGAAAGGGCCCCTGCCTTCACATCGGAGGAGTTGGAGAAACTCGTGGATGGGGTCCTCCCCCAGTACACGCTACTCTACAGTCCTCCAGACAAACAGGTAAGTACACAGGGAGCATGTTGCATGGGCTATGCCTGTGTGGAGAGGGCTGGATGTAAGAAGAAAGGGGGGAGAGTGCTGCGTGCATGAAAGACGGTGAATGCATGTGCCACATGGCAAGGGTAGGGATGGCGGCCAATCACTTCGACGGTGCAGTTGGTAATAACTTCTCTTTTTCCCCTGTACATTTCATGTAGGTCAGCGCCCACCAGAAGAAAGATATTTGGTGTGCCATCGCCAAGGACATCCGGACCCTGGGGGTCTACCACAGACGGAGCACCCACTTCCGGAAAAGATGGGAGGAGGTTCGCCGCTGGAGCAAGAAGACGGCAGAGGCTCAGCTGGGGATGGCCTCCCAACAAGGGAGGGGTGCCCGTCGCACCATGACCCCCCTGATGTTCAGGATCCTGGCGGTGGCCTACCCGGAGTTGGATGGGCGCTTGAGGGCATCACAGCAGCCACAAGGGGGTGAGTACAGTCTCATTCTGCTGACTTTGCGCGCAGTGGAGGTGTCTGGGTGGGGGAGGAGGGCTGTGGGTTTCCCTAGGCCAGGGCGAGTTCCGTAGGCAAGGCCCCTCCGTATGTCAGGCCATGTGGCACCCCAGCCCACCTCTGTAGAGTGCCATGTACAGCTAGTCATGCCCCTGTGTCATCTATGTGTGCAGATGTCGTCCATAGCCTTGTAGGCCATTTCCCAGAAATTGAACATTGGAGCCCAAGAGCGCGGCGTAGTGCAGGGGGCTTCTGTGTCTGTCGTGTCCGCCAACTGTAGCGGTAATGCATGCACTCAACATGTCTTTCTTCTGTCTCCTCCCCCCCCCTTTTTGTGGTCTCCCTGTTCTTGTGTGCATTAGCATCATCAGGCGGAGGAGCAGTGGTAACGGAGCACGAGGGAGCTGCATCCCACATGGCCCTGGAGGGCGACACTACGGAGTCTGAATTCACCAGTGGGACGGAGGGTGAGGGGAACTCCACGGCGGGGACAGGATCTGACACCAGCGACATAGACTCGTCCTCTGATGGGAGCTCCCTTGTGGTGGCGGCAACATCTGTGCCCCCAGCCGCCACCCCCCCTACCAGCACCGCCCTCCCAGCAGCCCCTCAGCCTTTGCCCGTGCCCGCTCACCCAGGAGGGTGGGCATCACTTTCACCCCAGGCACCTCAGGCCCTGCCCCAGTTACCCCCGCTGCCCTCAGTGAGGAGGCCATTGACCTCCTCAGGTCCCTCACTGTTGGGCAGTCTACCATTTTGAATGCCGTCCAGGGTGTAGAGAGGCAGTTGCAACAAATCATTGCATTCGTGGAGGGCATTCATTCTGGTCAGGCGGCCCTTCACCAAGCTTTTCAGACTCTGGCCTCAGCACTGATGGCAGCCATTGTCCCCGTCTCTAGCCTCCCCCCTCCAACTTCCTCAACCCCGACCCAATCCACTGTACCTCAGCCTATCCCAAGCACACCTACAGACCAACATGCACACACGTCAACACCCAAGGGAAGCTCAGGCAAACATAAGCACCACACATCCCACAGGCACTCAAGCAAGCATCACACACATGCAGACACACCAACATCCACTGCCTCCACTGTGTTCCCCTCCTCCTCGTCTCCCTCCTCCCTCCCAGTCTCGACTACACTCACACCTGCATGCACTACCTCGACAGCCACTACGTCCCTCTCCAGCACACCCACCACCACACCCCGCTCACGTGCAGTCACCACCCCCACTACCATTCACACGTCCCCTGTGTCCTCTCCCAGTGCGTCTGTGACGCCCCCTCCCAAGGTACACAAACGCAGGCTCACACCCACCCATCAGTCATCCACCTCATGACAGCCTCCACCGCATGCACCTTCACCCAAAGTCACCAAACGTACACCTCCTACAACCACCACCTTTTCCTCCACTCCCAAACCCCCTCCAGCTACCCGTCCCAGTGTGTCCAAAAAACTTTTCCTGTCCAACCTTGACCTCTTTCCCACACCTCCCCCACCCCGTCCCTGTCATAGGTCCCGAACTAGCACCGCAGCCACAACATCTCCGGGACCAGTGGTGCCTGTAGTCACTGGAATGTGGAGTGCACCAGCCACCAGAGCAGCCAGTGTGGCACGGAGCCACAGCACAGACAGTCCCCCACCTGTGAAGCATCAGAAGTTAGCCAGTGCCCGGCGGGAGAGGGGGAGTACTCCAGCCACCAAAGCCGCGCCCAGGGGTCCGTTGGGAGTGTGGAGTCAGCTGTGACATCTTCCAACGTGGGGAAGGGCCACAAGAAACCCGGCAAGTCTGGGAAGAGCTGCACGGCTGAGAAGACTGCCATCATCCCCGCTGCCCAGGAGGCCACCGCCAGCACCATCCCAGCTGCCCAGGAGGCCACCGCCAGCACCAGCCCAGCTGCCCAGGAGGCCAGCACCAGCCCAGCTTCCCAGGAGGCCACCGCCAGCACCAGCCCAGCTGCCCAGGAGGCCACCGCCAGCACAATCCCAGCTGCCCAGGAGGCCACCGCCAGTACAAGCCCAGCTGCCCAGGAGGCCACCGCCAGTACAAGCCCAGCTGCCCAGGAGCCCACCGCCAGTACAAGCCCAGCTGCCCAGGAGCCCACCGCCAGCACCAGCCCAGCTGCCCAGGAGGCCAGCACCAGCCCATATGCCCAGGAGGCCACCGTCAGCACAAGCCCAGCTGCCCAGGAGGCCACCACCGCCACAAGCCCAGCTGGGCCATGAAGGACCGCCAGCAAATGGCCCGCTGGGCCATGAAGGACCGCCAGCAAAAGGCCCGTTGGGCCATGAAGGACCGCCAGCAGCTGAGACCCTGCAATGGAGACCGCCATCTCAAGCACCGCTGAACAGGGCACTGCCATCTCAAGCACCGCTGAACAGGGCACCGCCCTCTCAAGCACCGCTAGCCCATGAGTGGCAGGGTCACTGACGCAACTGAGTCCGTCACGGAGTGAATGATGCACTCTGGGCACCATGCCCCCTCCAGAACCAGTGGAGACTGTCATCCACTACCTCTGTCCTTAACAGGATGAAGCACTCTGGGCACCATGCCCCCTCCAGAACCAGTGGAGACTGTCATCCACTACCTCTGTCCTTAACAGGATGAAGCACTCTGGGCACCATGCCCCCTCCAGAACCAGTGGAGACTGACATCCACTTGTGAGACTGTGGCTTTGCACTCCCCAGGATTGAACAGTGGGCAGACCACCCACTGTAGAGACTTGAGAGACTGGGGCTTTGCACTCCCCAGGATTGAACAGTGGGCAGACCACCCACTGTAGAGACTTAAGAGACTGTGGCTTTGCACTCCCCAGGATTGAACAGTGGGCAGACCACCCACTGTAGAGACTTGAGAGACTGTGGCTTTGCACTCCCCAGGATGGAACAGTGGGCATGTGGCCCCCTCGTGGATTTGGCGTCGTGCACTCAAGCGGCTGAGGTGCCCCCCCTTTCCCTCCCCTGAGGTGCCTGTTTTCTTGGTATCTGATGCCCCTGCAGTGTTCTCTCCGTCATGGTCGGGGATCTTGTGTGGGCCTCGCCCATACCGTGTGGTCCTAGTGTTCCACGGACTATCTTAGTGTACTACCTGGACTACTATGCTTGGTATTTATTTTGTACATGGTGTGTATATATATATATATTTCTGCCTACTTGTCTTTAATATATTACAATGGGTACACAAATTTTCTATTGTCTTTGCATTCTTCCGGGGGGTTTGGCGGGTGTAACTGTGATGTATTGATATGCATTTGTGTGTGTTGTAGTGGGTGAGGGTGGGGGTGTTGCGTGTGTGTGTCCCTGTTTTTTCCCTCCCCCCTCCACTGTGTCGTAGGTGCAGTACTCACCGTGGTCTTCGCCGCTGGCGTTCGTGCTCCTGGTAGAGGAGCAGGAAGTCTATCGCAGGGAGAATTTGGAGTTCCGGGTCCATGGTGTCCTCGTTCCTTGTGGGGTGTGCAGGGGTGAGCGTTTTCCCTTCGAAATTCCTGTTTCCGCCATGTTTTTATCCACAGTGAATCCGCTCCGGAAAAGGTGGCGGATTGGCCTGTCATAATAGTGTGGGCGGTACATTGTCTCCCGCCTGTCTGTTGGCGGTGACCGCCGCGCTGTTTGTTTGTACCACCGTGGCGGTCGGAGTGTTAAAGTGGCTGTCTTCGCCACGGTCGTAATTGCAATTTTTTTACCGCTGACCTGTTGGCGGTTTTACCGCCGCTTTAACACCGTCCGCCAGGGTTGTAATGACCACCTTGGTGTGCAAAACCAGGTGCTCGATTACTTGTTCGAATGACGGAATCAAAATACAGATGAATAGTGATGATGAAGATGACCCAGCTCCAGAGACCTAGTGTGAGACAATAAATGAGAAGTACCCCCCAATTACTTTCTTTCCAGTTTTCTCAGTGAAGGAGCTTCCTCCTGATTTACAAGGAACCGTTAAAGATTAAGTGTGGGATCTGACAAGGAAAGAGATTGGTTTGATAAAGGGAGTTAAGCCAGTTAAGGTTCCTGTAATACCAAATGCAATTTTTCCCCACATTCCCAGTACCACATGCCACAGGAGATTCTTATAACGGTTGCCCAGATAACTGTGGAATTTGTATAACAAGGGTTTTTTAAAGAAGTGTTTAGCAGCCCGTCTAATTCACCGATAATGGGATTGAAAAAGCCTTGTGCAAAAGTTCGAATTGCTCTGAATTGGAGAAAAATAAACGACATTGTGATCAAATCTTGCCCCATGGTGCCAAATCCAGCTGTGATAATGTTTCAGATTCGATGTGATGCTGAGTGGTTCACTGTCATAGACTTGTCACAAGCCTTCATTTCTGTGCCTCTTTATGAGGACAGCTAATTTCTCTTTTGTTTCAAATATTTCGACTGAGTTTACTGTTGGTGTTGAATTCCTCATGGGTTTTCGGAGTCACCTTCTATATTCAATCAGATCCTGAAAATTATTTTGGAGTCGTTGGACTTGCCATTCCAATCAACCTAGATACAGTACATTGATGACTTGCTAAACAAGGGACGAGTGCAAGTATGACACAATTGTCTTACTGAACCATTTGGGAAAGAATGGCTTTAAAGTGTCTCCACTTGAATTGCAGTACTGTCAGAAGGAAGTTAAATACTTGGGTCACCAGATTGAGAAATCAAGGAAAACATCCAGAGAAAGTGTCACAGCCATACTGCAGATGAGTCCCCCAGCCACCCAAAAGGATGTCAGAATGTTTTTGGAGATGTTAGGATATTGTCGCCAGTGGATTCCAAAATTTTCAGTCATTTCCAGGCCCTTGCAGAAGCTGACCCACAAGGAGGTCACCGACCCCATAGTGTTATACCAGGCTTGCATGAAAGCATTCTCTGAGTTAAGAGAGAGTCTGTGCAAAGCTCCGGCTCTGGGTATGCCTGATTACACAAAGGCATTCACACCATCTGGTAGCTTGGCACTGAGCAGTCAGGCTTAACTTAGAAGGCAATGTGTGAAGTATTTGTGCAATAAATCATACAATAACACCATATAGCACCACAAAAATACACCACACGGTGTTTAGAAAAATATATTTATCTGGATAAATGCAGGTCAAAACGATTAAATGCAATAAGTATATATTGAGATATCACTGTAAAAGTGATATAAAGGCCCTCATTACAACCCGGGCGGTAAATCCCAATTTCCGCCGTGCAGAAGACCGCCAACATACCATTGCGGCGGCGGAATTCCGCTACAGGTATTACGACCCACAGCTCGGAATCCGCCACAATACAGACACCCACACAAGTCCGCCACACCAAAGGTCAGTAATAAACTGGCGATACCAAAACCGACACTGTCACGCCAACGGGAATACGTCCACAGTATCACGACCCACGAATCAACGTATCGGTCATTCAACCGCGGTAAACCATTGGCAGTACACACCGCCGCGTTCAAAATACACACAAACTAATGAAACACAACCACATTGGACAATTCGAAATACACACACCTGATACACATACCACATCCACACACCCAATCCAATATAAAGCACACACCCACACACCCTTACAACCAAAAATTTTAAAGAAGGCCAGAGAGAGACTACCTAAAAGAACACCAGCAGACACACAACACCATCACTTGCACAACATCCACGCACCTCAAACAACACACACCAACACATCCCCTCACACATCACAACAGACACCACCTCACACATCACCCACACCACATCATGGCACCTCAAAGACACCCCAGGTTCTCTGAGGAGGAGCTCAGGGTCATGGTGAAGGAAATTGTCCGGGTAGAGCCACAGCTATTCGGATCACAGGTGCAGCAGACATCCATTGCAAGGAAGATGGAGCTATGGCGCAGAATTGTCGACAGGGTTAACGCAGTGGGACAGCATCCATGCACATGGGATGACATCAGGAAGAGGTGGAATGACCTACGGGGGAAGATACGTTCTGTGGTATCCAGACACCAGATTGCTGTACAGAGGACTGGCAGAGGACCCCCACCTCCTCCCCCACAACTAACAACATGGGAAGAGCAAGTCTTGGCGATCTTGCATCCTGAGGGCCTCGCAGGAGTAGCAGGAGGACTGGACTCTGGTAAGGCAAATCTTGACTACTATATCCCCCCACCCCTCCTGCATGCCATCACATACAGCCACCCTTGCCCTCACACCCATCACCCCAACAAGCCACAGATACCCCACTAACACAACCCACACATCCCAAAACCAAGCCCTGCATGTAACACCAATGCATGGACACCCATCACCAAAGCATGTCCAGTAGAGAGACTCACTCATGCCCCAAAATCACCAATCACACACAGGCCACGGCAATAATGCAAGCACAAGAGTAGAGGGTCACTCACCCATTGCACAAGATGTCACACAGATACAATAACTATGCATTTACACCCCAACAGGACCCATACCCAACGTCACCGGACAGGAGGTGCTAGACATATCCAGTCCCCCCACGGAAGAGGCCCACAGTGACGACAGCAGCTCTGCACGCCTGGATCAAGATGACCAGCCCGGCCCATCCGGGACCTCGGGGCAGTCGGTTCCCCTGACAGTCACAAACCACCACTGAACCTCCCCCCTCAGGAAACACCACCACAGCACCCACC
This sequence comes from Pleurodeles waltl, assembly GCF_031143425.1. Taxonomy (NCBI): domain Eukaryota; kingdom Metazoa; phylum Chordata; class Amphibia; order Caudata; family Salamandridae; genus Pleurodeles; species Pleurodeles waltl. Next base: position 607,454,812 of record NC_090443.1, on the reverse strand, counting down.
CAGCGGGCCCAACCTCTGTCCCCAGGACACGTCAATCAGCAGTGTGTCCACCACTACAGGGAACCCAGGCAACCCCACTAACATAGGATGATCAGGGCCCTGGGGGCAGTGGGCACACGGTTCAGGGGACAGAGGCACAGGATAACAGGGAAGCTGGGAGGACTGCTGTGCGACAGGGGAAGGACAGGCCCAGGGAACCCACTCTCCATGAGGCACTCTCCAACATCACAGGAGTTTACCACCATTCCCAGGAGACCATGGGCACGGTACTGGCCAAGTTTCAGGAGACCCAGCGGCTGCAGGAGGAACACTACCTGGGGATCAGGGAGGACTTGAAGTCCATCAACACCCCCTGGTCACCATTGCAGGGGTGCTGCCAGACCTTGTCAACACCATGAGGGACACAGTGGCACACCAACGGGCCCCTGACACTAGCCTGGATGATGAACAGACCTCCACCTCCGCCGGCGCTAGTGGACAGGAGGCACCGCCACAGGAACAACAGGACACCAGAACCACCCTGCAAACGGTCCCTGAGATCCAGGAACAAGACAGAGAACTTTGCCAAGACCCCGCCAGGAAATAAGACCCCCCTGAATGTCACCCTTCTGTCCCACTATGTCTCCCTGTCCACCTTAAACTGCCATTGCTCCACTTCCTATGCCCCTTTGGACAACAGACCTGTGAAACAAATAGACTGGACTCTGCCATGGACATACCTCCACCATCACCCCAGCTCATTTTACAACCCCCTCCACTTATTTGCACAGAAATAAACACACTTCAATCACAAAACAATCTGGAGTCGGTCCGTGCTTTCACAAATCTGTAATTACAATAACCACGGAATATAGCAATGTCAATTTACTTGTTCACATACCAATGTAACACAGCTGTAGGCCAGCAGTAAGCATAGCAGAGGGCACAAAGTGGGACCCAGATCTGGGAAATGGAAAGTCAAAGTGACAAGTCTGTGTCCATACACTGACTGAAAATGACAGACTTATGCTAGCTCCAACAATAGTATGACATGTGGGAAGCAGTTATATCTTCTTACCTGTGTCTCACTGGAAGTATTGCATGGTAATGTTGTTTCGGTTGTTGATATCCTCTTCTTCTGCCTCCTCTTCTTCACTGTTCACAGGCTCCACAGCTGCCACAAGACCACCATCTGGCCCATCCTCCTGCAGAAAAGGCACCTGGCGTCGCAAAGCCAGGTTGTGCAGCATACAGCAGGCCACGATTATCTGGCAAACCTTCTTTGGTGAGTAGTATAGGGAACCACCTGTCAGATGGAGGCACCGGAATCTGGCCTTCAGGAGGCCAAAGGTGCATTCTGTTATCCTCCTAGTTCGCCCATGTGCCTCATTGTAGCGTTCCTCTGCCCTTGTCCTGGGATTCCTCACTGGGGTCAGTAGCCATCACAGGTTGGGGTAACCAGAGTCACCTGCGAATGACGAGGGACACCTGTTAGACACACACTAACCCTTAGGGACAACCCCATACCCAAACACCTATGTCAACTGTATTGGGACCTTGGCCTCACCTATTAGCCACACACACACAGTGCCTCAGGAGTTGCCCCATCACATAAAGGATGCTGCTATTCCTCAAAATGTAAGCGTCATGCACAGAGCCAGGATACTTGGCATTCACATGGGAGATGTACTGGTCTGCCAAACACACCATCTGCACATTTATTGAATGGTAGCTTTTCCGATTTCTGTACACCTGTTCATTCCTACAGGGGGGGGTACAAATGCCACATGTGTACCATCAATGGCACCAATGATGTTGGGGATATGTCCCAGGGCATAGAAGTCACCTTTCACTGTGGGCAAATCCTCCACCTGAGGGAAAACGATGTAGCTGCGCATGTGTTTCAGCAGGGTAGATAACACTCAAGACAACACGTTAGAGAACATTGGCTGGGACATCCCTGATGCCATGGTCACTGTTGTTCGAAAAGACCCACTGGACAGGAAATGGAGTACAGACAGGACCTGCACTAGAGGGGGTATTCCTGTGGGATGGCAGATAGCTGACATAAAGGTCTGGCTCCAAATGGGCACACAGTTCCAGGATTGTTGCACAATCAAATCTGTATGTGATTATGATGTGTCTCTCTTCCATTGTCGACAGGTCCACTAGGGGTCTGTACACGGGAGGATGCCGCCATCTCATCACCAGCCCCAGCAGACGTGCCCTATGGAGGAGAACAGCGAGCAGAGTCATCCAACGCTGAGGTATCACAATGTGTTATTTGCAGAAACGTTTGTAATCCGCAATGTGCCGGTATCTATCTATATTCCCGGCCTAGATAGGTATGACGCAGTTTTTATCCATCGCATGTGGCCCCCTGAAATGGCAGCTGCCTGACCTGTAAGGTGGGACAAGGGGAAATGAGTTAACTGTGCTGGCATTGTACACCGTCGCGGTCAAAGACCGCGGCACAATACTGCATTGGTTAACATTGGGCCCTATGGAGCCAATGACGATGTTCGCCGGCGGTGACGGCACGCACTGTCGCGGACGTGACAGCCATTTTCCGTCTGTTCACTCACTTGATACCTGACCTTCAACAAGAGAGGACCTACACTGCAAGTGCTGCTGTGACCTGTGTCTGGAATCAACGATGGCTACAGTGTCTGGTGAAAGGGCCCCTGCCTTCACTTCAGAGGAGTTGGAGAAACTAGTTGATGGGGTCCTCCCCCAGTACACGCAACTGTACGGTCCTCCAGACAAACAAGTGAGTACACTGTGAGCATGCTGCATGGGCAATGCCTGTTTTGAGTGGTGTGGATGAAAGATACATGGGGGGCTGAGGCCTGCATGTGCAGATGGTAAGTGTATGGTGGGGAACTGGTGGGCAATGAGAATGACGGTCCGGACGGGTGAGTAATTTCCTTTCCCCCTGTACCATTCCTCTAGGTCAGCGCCCACCAGAACAAGGGTATTTGACGTGCCATCGCCAAGGACGTCCGGACCCTGGGGGTCTACCACAGACGGAGCACCCACTGCCGTAAAAGATGGGAGAACCTGCGCCGCTGTAGCAAGAAGACGGCGGAGGCCCAGCTGGGGATGGCGTCCCAACGTGGAAGGGGTGCCCGTTGCACCATGACCCCCCTGATGTACCAGATCCTGGCGGTGGCCTATCCAGAGTTGGATGGACGCTTGAGGGCATCACAGCAGCCACAAGGGGATGAGTATACCTTCATTCAGCTGACTGCGCGCATTATGAGGTGGGGGAGGTGGTCAGTGTGTTCCCCTAGGCCAGGGCGAACTTGGTAGGCAAGGTCCCTTGTGAGGCACGCTATGTGGCACCCCCAACCCCACTAGTGGTAAGAGCCATCTACACCTAGTCAGGCTCCTGTGACTTACAGGTGTGCAGCAATTGAGCTTAGGCCTCGTACCCCATGGGCATGTGAATTTTCTAGAAACTGTTAGTGCATGGCGTAGTGCTGAGGGCTGCTCCCTGTGTGTTGTGTCCGCCAACGGTAGTGGTGTTGCATGCAGTGAACATGTTTTTCTTCTGTCTGTCCCCCCCTTTTTGTTGTCTCCCTGTTCTTGTGTGCAATAGCACCATCAGGTGGAGGAGCAATGGCACCGGAGCAGGAGGGAGCTGCAACCCACTTGGCCCTGGAGGGCGAAACAACGGAGTCTGAAGCCACCAGTGGGACAGAGGGCGAGGGGAGCTCCACGACGGGGACAGGAGCATACACCAGTGACAGCGACTCCTCCTCTGATGGGAGCTCCCTTGCGGTGGCGGGCACCTCTGTGCCCACCGCATCAACAGGTACAGCCGCCACCCCCCACACCAGCACCGCCCTCCCAGCAGCCCCTCAGCGTGTGTCCCGAGCCCGCTCACCCAGGAGGGTGGGCATCTCCTTCGCCCCAGGCACCTTAGGCCCTGCCACAGTCAGCCCTGCTGCCCTCAGTGAGGAGGCTATTGACCTCCTGAGATCCCTCACTGTTGGGCAATCTACCATTTTGAATGCCATCTGGAGGGCATTCATTCTGGGCAGGCGGCCCAACAGTGCATTTCAGGCTCTGGCCTCAGCACTGATGGCAGCCATTGTCCCTGTGTCTAGCCTCCCCCCTCCAACTTCCACTACCCAGACCCAATCCCCTGTACCTCAGCCTATTCCAAGCACACCATCAGACCAGCATGCACACACATCAACACGCAAAAGTGGCTCAGGAAAATATAAGCACCACACATCCCACAGGCACTCACACAAGCACCATCCCCATGCAGACACACCAGTATCCACTTCCTCCACTGTGCCCCCCTCCTCCACGTCCTCCTCCTCCCTCCCAGTCTCGTCTCCACTCACACCTGCATGCACTACATCCTCAGCCACTACGCCCATCACCACACACCGATCACGTGCAATCACCACCCCCACTACCATTCACACATCCCCTGTGTCCTCTCCGTGTGTCTGTGAGCCCTCCTCCCCAAGTACACAAACGCAGGCACACACCCACCCACCCAACAGCCATCCACCTCACAACAGCCTCCGGCCCATACACCTTCACCCAAATTCAGCAGATGTAAACTTCCTACAACCACTACCTCTTCCTCCACTCCCAAACCCACTCCATCTTCCCGTTCCAGTGTGTCTAAAAAAACTTTCCTGGCAACCCTTGACCTCTTCCCTTCACCTCCCCCCCGTCCATTCCCCAGGGTCAGGCTTTCCAGGTCCCAGCCCAGCACCTCAGCCACCAAATCCCCAGGCACAGTGGTCATCGAGTCATCGAGTGGGGTCATCGAGTGCAGCACCCATTAGGACTGCCAGTGTGCAACGTGGCGAAGGCAAGGACATTCCGCCACCTGCCAAGGTGAAGAAGGTGCCCACGTCCCGGGGGGAGAAGCCGCACCTACCAGCCACCAAGGGCTCCGCAAAAACAAAAGGGGCTAGTGGCAAGACACCTGCGGCACCATCAAAGGTGGGGAAGGGACAAAAGCAGAAGAGCTAGTCAGGACAGGGCACGGTGGCACTGACTGAGGGATCAGTGACACCCCTTCTGTCCACGATAACACCAACCTGTACGGCAGCGAACACCGCAAGCTGCCCCGCCACAAGCACTGCCACCTGCACTGGCACCTGCATCGCCACCTGCATCGCCACCTGCACAGCCACTGGCACGTCTACAGCCTCAGCGACAGTCCCCAGCATCTTCCTCAGTGGGCAGCCGTCTGAGGATGCAGGAGACGTCCTGCTGTGTCCCTCAGCAGGTGCTGACCCATGCACCACCGCCAGCACCGCCGCCACAGACACTGCCGCAAGCACCGCCACAAGCTCCGCGACGTGCATGGAGAGTGGCACCACCGCTGACATGGCTACCATCCCCAGTGGTCAGTCGTCCGAGGCTGGAGGAGAGTTCCTGGACCCTGGCCAGCTTCCATGAGGCATGACTTACATCACTGTTTGCACCTGCAGGTGGAAGGCGAAGCCGCAGCAGTGTGGGGTTTGTCGCTGCCTCCAGGTGAGGGAATGGTACCGGCCACACTGCACGTGGAGCACTCTGGGCACCAGGCCCCCTCCAGAATCAGTGGAGAAATACATCCCTTACCTCAGTCCTTGGCAGGATGAAGCACTCTGGGCACCAGGCCCCCTCCAAAACCAGTGGAGAATGACATCCACTACCTCAGTCCTTGGCAGGATGAAGCACTCTGGGCACCAGGCCCCCTCCAGAACCAGTGGAGAAACTCATCCACTACCTCAGTCCTTGGCAGGATGAAGCACTCTGGGCACCAGGCCCCCTCCAGAACCAGTGGAGAAATACATCCACTACCTTAGTCCTTGGCAGGATGAAGCACTCTGGGCACCAGGCCCCCTCCAGAACCAGTGGCGAATGACACCCACTTGAGAGACTGTGGCTTTGCACTCCCCAGGATAAAGCAGTGGGCAAACCACCCACTGGAGAGACTTGAGAGACTGTGGCTTTGCACTCCCCAGGATAAAGCAGTGGGCAAACCACCCACTGGAGAGACTGTAGCTTTGCAGTCCCCAGGATACAGCAATGGGCATGGAGCCCCCTCGTGCAGCAGTGGCGTCGTGCGTTCATCTGGCTGAGGTGCCCCCTCCCCCTCCCACTGAGGTGCCTGTTTATTTTCAATCTGATGCCCCAGGAGTGTTCCCTCCGTTTCCAGTTAGGTGTCTTGTGTGGGCTTTGCCAATGCATTTTGGAACCAGTGGTCCACGGACAATGATTGGTACACTATCCGGACTTGTGTAGTTGGTGTACATATTTGTATATACTGAATTTTGACTATCAGATTTTTCATGATTACAATCGTTACAATCATTTAATTTTGTTCTTGCGTTCTTCCAGGGGGTGATGGGGTGTATATGTAATGTTGCTGCATGTATTTGTGTGTATGTTGCTGTGGGGGTGGGGGTATTGCGTGTTGCGTGTGTGTTTCACTCTCTTTTCCCTCCCCCCTCCCCCCTCCCCCTGTGTTGTAGGTGCAGTACTCACCGTGGTCGTCGACGGCGTCTGTCCTGCTATTGATAGAGCAGGAGGAAGAGCAGCATTGGTAACACCTGTAGTTCGGGCTCCATGGTGTCCTGGGTCCTCGTTGGGTGTCGAGAGGAGAGTGGTTTCCTTTCTGTATACCGTTTCCGCCGTGCTTTTGATAGCGTTGGTTCCGCCCCGGAAAAGGTGGTGGATCGGTGTGTTGAAATACAGTGGGCGGTACTTTGTCCTCCGCCTGTCAGTTGGCGGTTACCGCCGCGGTGTTTGTTTCTACAGCCGTGGTGGTCAGAGTGTTAAAGTGGCTGTCTATGTTGGCGGTTTCCGCCATGGTCGTCATTAAATTATTTTTTTTCCACCGGCCTGTTGGCGGTATTACACCGACCGCCAGGGTTGTAATGAGGGCCAAAGTATCTTAAGTCTTTTTAAAAGCAAACAAAGGGGGTCATTCTGACCTCGGCGGTAAAAGGCGCTTACCGCCGGTCAGAAGACCGCCATAACACCGCCGCGGCCGCGGAAAGCCGCCACGGTCATTCTGACCCACAACGGCCAAACCTCCAAAAATCCGAACTCCACTGCAGGCCGCCACATCAGCGGGCAGCGATAAACTGGAGATGACCAAACCTCCACCGTCACGCCAACAGAAAAACGCCCATGCCATTACGACCCACGAATCAACGCGGCGGGCTTTCCAACACGGTATTCCATTGGCGGTACACACCGCCGCGGTCAAAATACACACACAGCACCAAAACACAGGCACATTGGACAATTACAAATACACACACCTGATACACATACACAACCCACTCCCACACAATCAATCAACTATAAAACACACCCCCACATCACCCACAAACCCCTACGACCACAATTACTGAGAGAAGGAGAGAGAGACACAGCAGACAATCCATAGCAATACACACTGAGGCACACTACACCATCACACACACCACATAGTAGCACAAAGCACCACACACCAACATACTCATCATCACATACACCACCCCACACCTCACCCACACCACCCCATGGCACCCCAAAGGCACCCACGCTTTTCGGACCAAGAACTCCGGGTCATGGTGGAGGAAATCCTAAGAGTGGAACCCCAGCTCTTCGGCTCACAGGTGCAGCACACCAGTATAGCTAGGAAGGCGGAGCTATGGCAGCGGATCGTGGACAGGGTCAACGCGGTGGGACAGCATCCCAGGAATAGGGAGGACATCCGCAAACGATGGAACGACCTACGGGGGAAGGTCCGATCGATGGTCTCCAGGCACAACATCGCGGTCCAGAAGACTGGCGGCGGACCCCCACCCACCCCTCCCGAATTTACAACATGGGAGCAAGAGGTCTTCAACATCCTGCATCCTCAGGGCCTCGCAGGAGTAGCCGGAGGAATGGACTCTGGTAAGTCCAATCTCAACTACTAGATCCCCTCCCACCCCACCAGCATGCCAACCCACACCCCCACCCTCACCCCCAACCCCCCAGCACACATCCTCCCTGACAATGTCTCACCAGCACAACCCACCCATCCCAACACCAACTCCTGCATGCCAACACAATCCATGGACACCCATCACCCAAGCATGACCACCGCACTTACCCCCCCCCCACTAACTACCCTCACAACACCTCCCTCAAGGGAATGCCTGCACTGGGGGACGAGGGCACCCATAACACGCACGCTATTGCACACACAGAAACAATAACCAAACTCTCTTACCCCATGCAGGACCCGAACGCCAAAACACCAGCCAGGAGGGTCCAGAAATGTCCATCCCACCCCCGGAACAGGCCCACAGTGAGGACAGCAGCTCTGTCGACACTGAACCTGATGACCAGCCCGGACCATCGGGGACCTCTGGGCAGTCGGTTCCCCTCACCCAGACACAGGCCACACCAGACCCGACCCCCTCTGCCAACACCAGCACAGCTCCCACCCAGCGGGCCCATGCCTCTGTCTCTAGGACACGTCAATCAGCGGTGTGTCTGCCACTACAGGGCACCCAGGCTAACCCAACACCCCAACAACAACAGGGACCTGGGGGCAGTGGGAGCGGGCACACCGTCCAGGAGACAGAGGCCGGGGGAAACCGGGCAGCTCGGAGGGCTGCTGTGCGACAGGGGGGGAGGAGAGGCCCAGGGAACCCACTCTCCAAGAGGCCCTCACCACCATCATGGGGGCCTACCACCACTCCCAAGAGACGATGGCGACGGTACTGGCCAGGTTCACGGAGATCCAGGCACAGCAGGAGGAACGCTACATGGGGTTCAGGGAGGAGCTGAGAATCATCGGGACCGCAATGGGGACCATCGTCCTGGCCCTCAACAGGATAGAAGACGCGTTGCGGGACCATGTGGCACCACACAGGGCCCCTGTCACTAGCCCGGACCAGGAACAGCCTACCACCTCCGCCGGCGCTAGTGGACAGGAGGCCCCAACACCACGGCAGGCCACCAGAACCCCACCTCCTGCTGAAGAACAACCACCCCGTAAGAGTAGCCTGAGATCCAAAAAAAAGACAGAGTAGGATGTCAAGACCCCCGCCAGCAGGACATACCCCCTGAACTCTTCCCACTGTCCCACATTGCCACCCTGTCCAACCATGAACTGCCTCTGCTCCATCCTTCCACAGGCAAAAGGACAATGCACCTGTGAGACTGAGAACTGGACTCTGCCATGGACATTACTCCACCCCCACCCATCACCCTTATAATCACATGTACCAATATCTAGCCCTGTAAATAAATCACATATTGCACACAAATCAGTTTGGAGTCATGCTGTATTATTAGCAAATGTATTACATATTACTGTTCAATATCTGTTCTGTCAATTAGTGATGACAACATACCAATGTCAATACGCTGTAGTTCATGGGCAAACCAAGCAGAAGTCAGGCACTGCGTCATACAGCACTGAGAAGGGAAGGGAAAATCAAAAATTACCCAAAAATATCTGGTGGGAACTACAGAAAGTACAGATGCAGGAGGCTAGAAGCAATTGTGAAATGGCGTGGGTGATTCTTACCTGGGTGTTACTGGAAATACTGTTGTATCACTCTGTCCCTATTGTCTGTGTCGTCCTCTGAGTCTTCCTCCTCTTCACTTTCCACAGGCTCCACGGCTTCTACAACACCACCATCTGGACCATCCTCCTGCAGGAAAGGCAACTGGCATCGCAAAGCCAGGTTGTGAAGCATACAGCACGCCACGATATGGCACACCTTCTTTGGTGAGTACATTAGGGATCCACCTGTCATATGCAGGCACCTAAACCTGGCCTTCAGGAGGCCAAAGGTTCGCCAATCACATCTAACATGCAGGTCATTCATGATTTCCTCCTTTCCACCCTGTACATGTCAAATAGGTCAGCGCCCATCAGAAGATCGAGATTTGGCGTGCCATCGCCAAGGAAGTCCGGAACTTGGGGGTCCACAACAGACGGGGCACCCACTGCCGCAAGAGGTGGGAGGACATCCGCCGCGGAACAAGGAAGACCGCAGAAACACTGCTGGGGATGGCCTCCCAACCTAGGAGGGGTGCCAGTCGCAACATGACCCCCCTGATGTCCCGGATCCTGGCGGTGGCCTACCCTGAATTGGATGGGCGCTTTAAGACATCACAGCAGACACAAGGGGGTGAGTATCAGCACATTCTCCTATCTTTCTGCGCAGTGGAGGCGTCTGGGTGGGGGAGGAGGGCTGTGGGTGACATTAGGCCAGGGCGCTTTCTGTAGTGTAGTCCTCTCCCTTAGGCATGGCCCTGTGCCCCCGGCCCCCACCTCGGTAGGGTGACAAGTACAGCCATTGAAGGTCCAGCATCTCCCATGTGCGCGTTTGACGTCTCTTGGCCTGTTGTCTTAGTCAGTAGTACTGAGTAGTGTACCCCGAATGCGCGGCTTAGTGCATTAGGCACCTGTGTCTGTCCTCTCCGCCAACGGTGTTGACATTGCATGCGCTCAACCTGGTCTTCTTTTTTCTCCCCACACCCTTTCTCTTCATCTTCTTGTGCATGTGTGCATTAGCATCATCAGGCGGAGGAGATTTGGCATCGGAGCACGAGGGAGCTGCAGGACACAAGGCCCCGGTGGGCCCAGGAACAGACACCGAGGGCACCAGTGATCCGGAGGGCGAGGGGAGCACCACGATGGGGACCGCTGGTGAGAGCAGCGAAAGCGACACGTCCTCGGATGGGAGCTCCCTAGGGGTGGCGGCAACATCCGTGCCCCCCGCCTCTACAGGTACAGCCGCCACCCAGCGCACCAGCCCCGCCCTCCCAGCAGCCCCTCAGTCTTCGCTCCGTGCCGGTTCGCCCAGGAAGGCGCGCGTCTCCTTCGCCCCAGGCACCTCAGCCCCTGCCCCTGTTGCCCCTGCTGCCCTCAGTGCGGAGCTCATTGACCTGGTAAGGACGCTCATTGTTGGGCAGACGACCCTTTTGAATGCCATCCAGGGTGTGCAAAGGGAGGTGCAACAGAGCAATGCGTACCTGGAGGGCATTCATTCGGGTCAGGCTGCCCATCAACGAGCGTTCACTGCTCTGGCCTCAGCACTGACGGCAGCCATTGTCCCTGTTTCCAGCCTCCCTCTTCTTACTGCCTCCAGCCTTTCTCTGTCTCCTGTTCCTCAGCCTATCCCATCCACACCATCAGACCAGCCTGCACACAGCTCAACACCCAAGAGCAGCTCATCCAAACACAAGCACCACAGATCCCACAAACACTCACCCAAGCAACACCCAGATGCAGACATGCCAACAGCCACTGCCACCCCTGTGTCCCCCTCCTCCTCGTCTCCCTCCTCCCTCCCTGTGACGTCTACACTCACACCTGCATGCACACCCCCAACATCAGCCAGTGCTTCCATCACCACCTCACCCTCCAGGACAGTCCACACTCGTGCAGTCACCACCCCCACTGCCATTTACACGTCCCCTGTGTCCTCTCCCACTGTGTCTGTCACCCCCTCTTCCAAGACACACAAACGCAGGCAGACACCCACCCAACAGCCATCCACCTCACGACAGCCTACAGCACCAGCACCTTCACCCAATGACAGCACACCTGACTCTCCTACAACCACCTCCTCTACCTCCACTTCCATCTCCACTTCTCCTACCCTTTACCTTGGCCCTAAAAAACTTTTCCTGGCTAACCTTAACCTCTTTCCCCCCGATGAGCTCCCCCATCCATCTTCAAAGAGTCCCAAGAGCACCGCAGCCACCACCAGCCCAGCTTCGGGTGTCACTGTTGTGCCTGGGTTCTGGAGCCCACCCTTTGCCAGCAGTGACACATCGATCAGCAGCAAGGACACGTCCAGCCCCCCCCCCGGCAAGAGGACCCGCAAAAACAAGGGCCGCCGTGCGAGGACCGACAGGGCTGCCCCCAAGGAGCAATGTGCGGCCACTTCACCACCCACACCATCTAGGGGAGGCAAGGGCCCGAGAGCCCCATCAAAGGAGCGGAAGGGCAGCAGGAGCGCGGAGAAGGTGGACCCCACATGCCACATCCCAGCTGGGAAGGAGGACACTAAGGAGGCCAGGAGTCCGTCCCCGAAGGGTCCAGAAACGTCACGGTCCGAGGGCGACTGAGCAGGGAGTCCAGGCCAGGTCTGGCTCCCTTGACCTGCTGGATGAGCACCGCTGAACAGGGCCCGCGGTGCAGAAGAGCACCGCTGAACAGGGCCCACCGTGGAGTAGAGCACCGCTGAACAGGGCCCGCCGTGGAGTAGAGCACCGCTGAACAGGGCCCGCGGTGCAGAAGAGCACCGCTGAACAGGGCCCGCCGTGGAGATAGGCACCGCTGAACAGGGCCCCGCCGTGGAGAAGAGCACCGCTGAACAGGGCCCGCGGTGCAGAAGAGCACCGCTGAACAGGGCCCGCCGTGGAGATAGGCACCGCTGAACAGGGCCCGCCGTGGAGTAGAGCACCGCTGAACAGGGCCCGCGGTGCAGAAGAGCACCGCTGAACAGGGCCCGCCGTGGAGATAGGCACCGCTGAACAGGGCCCGCGGTGCAGAAGAGCACCGCTGAACAGGGCCCGCCGTGGAGAAGAGCACCGCTGAACAGGGCCCCGCCGTGGAGAAGAGCACCGCTGAACAGGGCCCCGCCATCTCAAGCACCGCTCCGCTGGGCCCTTCCTCTCAAGCACCGCTCTGCTGGGCCCTTCCTCTCAAGCACCGCTCCGCTGGGCACCGCCGTCTCAAGCACCGCTCCGCTGGGCCCTTCCTCTCAAGCACCGCTCCGCTGGGCCCTTCATCTCAAGCACCGCTACGCTGGGCACCGCCGTCTCAAGCACTGCTCCGCTGGGCCCTTCCTCTCAAGCACCGCTCCGCTGGGCCCTTCCTCTCAAGCACCGCTCCGCTGGGCCCTTCCTCTCAAGCACCGCTCCGCTGGGCCCTTCCTCTCAAGCACCGCTCCGCTGGGCAACGCCGTCTCAAGCACCGCTCCGCTGGGCCCCGCCGTCTCAAGCACCGCTCCGCTGGGCCCTTCCTCTCAAGCACCGCTCCGCTGGGCCCTTCATCTCAAGCACCGCTCCGCTGGGCCCTTCATCTCAAGCACCGCTACGCTGGGCACCGCCGTCTCAAGCACCGCTCCGCTGGGCCCTTCCTCTCAAGCACCGCTCCGCTGGGCCCTTCCTCTCAAGCACCGCTCCGCTGGGCCCTTCCTCTCAAGCACCGCTCCGCTGGGCACCGCTCCGCTGGGCACCGCCGTCTCAAGCACCGCTCCGCTGGGCCCTTCCTCTCAAGCACCGCTCCGCTGGGCACCGCCGTCTCAAGCACCGCTCCGCTGGGCCCTTCCTCTCAAGCACCGCTCCGCTGGGCCCTTCCTCTCAAGCACCGCTCCACTGGGCCCTTCCTCTCAAGCACCGCTCCACTGGGCCCTTCCTCTCAAGCACTGCTCCGCTGGGCACCGCCGTCTCAAGCACCGCTCCGCTGGGCCCCGCCGTCTCAAGCACCGCTCCGCTGGGCCCTTCCTCTCAAGCACCGCTCCGCTGGGCACCACCGTCTCAAGCACCGCTCCGCTGGGCACCGCCGTCTCAAGCACCGCTCCGCTGGGCACCGCCGTCTCAAGCACCGCTCCGCTGGGCACCGCCGTCTCAAGCACCGCTCCGCTGGGCCCTTCCTCTCAAGCACCGCTCCGCTGGGCCCTTCCTCTCAAGCACCGCTCCGCTGGGCCCTTCCTCTCAAGCACCGCTCCGCTGGGCACCGCCGTCTCAAGCACCGCTCCGCTGGGCCCTTCCTCTCAAGCACCGCTACGCTGGGCACCGCCGTCTCAAGCACCGCTCCGCTGGGCACCGCCGTCTCAAGCACCGCTCCGCTGGGCCCTTCCTCTCAAGCACCGCTCCGCTGGGCCCTTCCTGTCAAGCACCGCTCCGCTGGGCCCTTCCTGTCAAGCACCGCTCCGCTGGGCCCTTCCTCTCAAGCACCGCTCCGCTGGGCCCTTCCTCTCAAGCACCGCTCCGCTGGGCACCGCCGTCTCAAGCACCGCTCCGCTGGGCCCTTCCTCTCAAGCACCGCTCCGCTGGGCACCGCCGTCTCAAGCACCGTTTATGGTTCACTGTGCCCACCATGCCTCCTCCTTGACCAGTGGAGACTGTCATCCACCTTATGGACTGTGGCTTTGCACTCCCCAGGATGGTCCAGTGGGCAGCCCACCCACTGTAGAGACATTGAGAGACTGTGGCTTTGCACTCCCCAGGATGGTCCAGTGGGCAGCCCACCCACTGTAGAGACATTGAGAGACTGTGGCTTTGCACTCCCCAGGATGGTCCAGTGGGCATGGTGGCTCCTCGTGGATCTGGCGTCGTGGACTCATGTGGCTGTGGTGCCCCCCCCTTCACTTCCCCCTGAGGTGCCTGTAGTTTTTACATCTGATGCCCCTGCAGTGTTCTCTCCAAAGGACTCAGGTCTCCTGTGTGGGCTTTGCCCTTATTTCTCAAGACTTTGGCCCACGGACATGCTGAATTCGTAGGATGTGCAGGACTTGGTACTTCAGTTATACACTGATGTGTATGTCATTAGTGAATATCTTTCATGGTTGTACGATAATTTTCTGGAGCTTTTTGGTACATAAATATTTATTCCAAATATGATTATGTCCTAGCATTTTTCAGGGGTGTTTGGGTGGTGTCACTGTGACTTGGTGCTCTGCATTGGTGAGTACATAGTTGGGGGGGGGGGGGGTCGCATATGTGTGTGCCCGTAACCTTTCGTCCTCCCCCTCCCGTGTGTCGTAGGTGCAGTACTCACCATTGTCGTCTGCGCCGGACTTCGTACTCGTGGTAGATGAGAAGGTAGACGAGAGCAGGTAGGATGTTTAATTCGGGTTCCATGCTGTCCTCTTTCCTCCTGGAGTGCGTAGTGGTGAGCGTTTTCCCGTCCGTAGTCTGTTTCCGCCGTGTTTTTATCGGCGGTGCTTCCGCCCCGGAAAAGGTGGCGCATTGGTGAGTTGGAATAGTGTGGGCGGTACATTGTCTGCCGCCTGTCTGTTGGCGGTGACCGCCGCGCTGTTTGTTTGTACCGCCGTGGCGGTCGGAGTGTTAAGGTGGCTGTCTGTGTTGGCGGTTCCCGCCAGGCTCAGAATCCCATTTTTTGTACCGCCAGCCTGTTGGCGGGTTGGCCGCCGCTTTAACACCGACCGCCAGGGTTAGAATCACCCCCAAAGTCTCTTTCAAACACAAAGTACCTAGTTTGCGTGCATAATCTCCGCAAAGAACCACAGAGGAGGAGATGCGTGGAAACAAAGGGGTGTGTGTCGGTTTCTCAGGCTGCACACGGCGATGCATTGTTTAGTTTTCATGCAGGGACGGCTGTGCGTCGATTTCCGGCGCTTTGCCATGGATCCTCTTCAGGTTGCGGGATTTTCGGACGACCCAGGGACGATGCGTGGATTTCCTGTGCTGGCAGGACGAAGTCACAGGAGCTGCGTCGATTCGGTAGGCGTTGCGTCAAATTCTCTACCGCACGGCAGGTGCTGCGTTGATTCTTCTCTGGAAGTTGGGCTGCATCGTTCCTGTTTGGCTGTGCGTTGATTCGGTGGGCCCTGCGTCGAATTTCCGATCGCTACGCTGCCGCTGCGTAGATCTTCTTGTTGCGAAGTCGGGCTGCGTTGTTCCAGTTCGGTGTGTGGTGACATTTTCACTGCGGTGCAGGCTGTGCGTCGTTTCTGGCAGGCTGTGCGTCGTTTCTGGCAGGCTGTGCGTCGAATTTTGCTGTACAAGAAGTCCTTCTTGTAGAGATTAAGTCTTTTTGGTCCTGAGACTTCAGGGAACATGAGGCAAGCTCTATCCAAGCCCTTGGAGAGCACTTCTTCACCACAGCGAGAGGGCAGCAAGGCAGCAGGGCAACAGCAACGCAGCAGTTCTTCACAGAACGCAGACAGTGAGTCGTTTGGGCAGCCAGGCAGTTCTTCTTGGCAGGATGCAGGTTCTGGTTCAGGTTTCTTCTCCAGGAAGTGTCTGAGTTGGTAGATGCAGAGGCCTTGTTTAAATACCCAAATGTGCCTTTGAAGTGGTTGAGACTTCAAAGAGTGGCTTAGAAGTACACAAGTTCCCCTTTCAGTTCAATCCTGTCTGCCAGGGTCCCAGTAGGGGGCATGGCAGTTCTTGTGTGAGGACAGGCTACTGTGCTTTGACATGCAAGTGTCAGGCCCTCCACCCTCCCAGCCCAGGGAGGGTTTCAAAATGCAGATGCATGCAAGTGAGGCTGAGTATCCTGTGTTTTGAGTGTGTCTGAGTGAATGCACAAGGGAGCTGTCAACTAAAGCCAGCCAGACTTGGATTGTAAGGCACAGAAAGATTTAAGTGCAGAGAAATGCTAACTTTCTAAAAGTGGCATTTCTATAATAGTAAAATTAGATCGAACTTTGCTAGTCAGCAGGATTTTGTATCACCATTCTGGCCATACTAAATATGACCTTCCTACTCCTTTCAGATCAGCAGTAACCACTCAAACAATGTATGAGGGCAGCCCCATTGGCAGCCTATGAAGGGAGCAGGCCTCACATCAGTGTAAAAACTAATTTAGGAGATTTACACTACCTGGACATATAAACTACACAGGTACATGGCCTGCCTTTTGCCCTCACAGCACCCTGCCCCATGGGTTTCCTAGGGCATACCTTAGGGGTGACTTATATGTAGAAAAAGGGGAGTTTTAGGCTTGGCAAGTACCTTTAAATGCCAAGTCGAATTGGCAGTGAAACTGCACACACAGGCCTTGCAATGGCAGGTCAGAGACAAGGTTCAGGGGCTACTTAAGGGGGTGGCACAATCAGTGCTGCAGGCCCACTAGTAGCATTTGATCTACAGGCCCTGGGCACATATAGTGCACTCTACTAGGGACTTATAAGTACATTAAATAGTCCAATTGGGTATGATCCAATGTTACCATGTGTAAAGGGATAGAGCATATGCACTTTAGCACTGGTTAGCAGTGGTAAAGTGCGCAGAGTCTTAAAACCAGCAAAAACAGTATCTAAAAAGTGGAGGGAGGCAGGCAAAAAGTTAGGGGTGACCACCCTAAAGCTGTCAGGTCTAACAGATGGCTAAAGGAAACTGTTTTAAATATAACACAAGAGGACTGGCTGGAAGCCTCCCAACTTAATTTAAGGGGGCTGAGAGACCCTGGCCAATGTAGAATGCAGCTCTATGCTCAATGAATGATGTACTTACAGTCGAATACTGTTGCATACGTGGAATCTTAATGTTTTAGATCAGTGTTCCAGATGCGGGGATTCTGGGAGTTCGGTTCACATGTTTAGGGAGTGCATTAGACTAAGGGCATTTTGGGAGGATATGTTGAGGTATATGTGGATTTCGATTGGAACTGTATTTCACTTGGAGAAAAGTTCAATTTTACTGGATTATTATGAGAATCTGGGAATCCGTCCAGCCCATTACGTATTAGGTGGTCTTGTTGGAAAGCTATTTTAGCCATGTTTTAGACACGTTATTTTAGCAAACTAGGCCTGCGGTTGTGCACTTTAGCCCAGTTACATTTTATTCAGCATTGCTTTATTTTTCTAGCATTAGCCACATTTGCGGTGTTGTTTTATTTTCTCTATCTAGTTGTTCTTTCGCCTAGGAACGCATCACGTTCTGAGCACTGCATTAATTTCCCTTTGTGCTTTCCTCAAGGCTGCAGTCCGAAATGGTTGCCGGCAAAAGTGGTACTCTGTGTCTCCAACTTTCACAGAAACATGCACATCCTTACATGGGGACATTTTTCCTAGAACATCCATTGTTTTATTATAAAAACACTTCTCTGTCCCATACATGTTAGAGGGAGATTCCAGTCAGATGACCACGACTGCATGCTGATTGCTAAATGTCTTTGTTAAAGCTGCTCTCTTTGACTACCGAATTCCTGGCCTACATGGGAACAGTGTCTTTCTAGACAACAGGCTTCCTTGCTCAGGTATGGGGGATGATGCCTTCCCAAGTGGGGGAAACGTGAAGGGCTGATTAGGGCTTATCACCCTGTGCTCTAACATAGCTTAGGTAGGAAACAACTATATAATTCCTAGTGACAGTATGGTGGGACTGTTTTTGTGTTTCACTCTCCTTGTCACAATTTTGCTTTGAGTGTATTTTATCATCCTAGTTATTGCAATACATGCCATTTTATCTAAGATGCAGTTAATTCAATAAACCTTATTGAACAATACTCTGCTTATGTGTGAGACTAACGTAACTGAGAGAAAAGGATGAGATCAGATCGACCACGATTCCCCTGAGGATCCCTCTTTGTCATGCACCTGGTTGCCACAATCATCCCTGCTCTTGGGTGGAGATGAGGCACTGCTAGTTGGCTGGAAAAACACGGATTAGGCTGTCACATTGTGTGGGATTGTACTCAGTACCCTACAATTCAGGTGATTCTGCCACCCTAATCCAGTATTCTCATTAGGATAATGAGGACCTACGCGACAGTCTATTGCAATGACGCTTGCACTGTTAGTGATTACTATGTACTGGAGGTCGTCTGAACCACCAGAAGCCCGAGCTTGGATTGAGAAGTTAAATATTGTGTACACCAAGGGTGGCTCCTCCATAATGGCAGAGGAGCGCCGCCCCCATTTTATTATCTTGTTATTTGTCACTGTCTGACAGCACGCGTAGGGCGAGGTGGGCCGGGCCATATGGGGGAGGAGTGGTGGGCACTGTAAAGTGCGCATGTAGGTTTGACTGGCTGTTTTAGGACAGCCAAACCAACATGCTCACTTACATTTCTTCAACCCAGCTGTGTTACACAGCTGGGTTGGAGAAATGGCACAGGCTGTCTGTGTCTGAGTGAGCGTCAAACCAGCTGCTCAGGCCAATCTTGATGCTGCTCGCATGCTTTATGTGGTGATGAACGGATGCGACACTGGCTTAGAAAGGATAAGACATTTAGGGGGTCATTACAACATTGGCGCTAAAAGCCGCTTACCGCCGTGCAGAAGACCGCCAATACACCGCCGCGGCCGCGGAAATCCGCCACAGCTATTATGACCCACATCTCGGAATCTGCCGAAATTCAGACACCCACACAAGTCCGCCACACCAAAGGTCAGTGATAAACTGGCGAAAACAAATCTTCCACCGTCACGCCAACAGAAACACGCCCATGCTATTACGCCCCACAAATCCATGCGGCGGTCTTTCAACCGCGGTATTCCATTGGCGGTACACACTGCAGCGCTCAAAATACACACACATCTCCAAAACACCGCCACATTGGACAATTCAAAATACACACACCTGATACACATACAAACACCACTCCCACACACCCAACACAATATAAAACACACACCCACATCACCCACAAACCCCTACGACTAGAAATTAGGCGAGAGAGAGAGCACAGCAATAGACAACCCCACCACACAGAGGCACACAACATTATGCACAAAAAACCCCACACCACTACACATCACCGCACTCATCACCCCACACACCACCCCACACATCACCTACACCACCCCATGGCACGCCAAAGACACCCCAGGTTTTCGGAGGAGGAGCTCAGGGTCATGGTGGAGGAAATCGTACGGGTACAGCCACAGCTATTTGGATCACAGCTGCAGCACACCTCTATAGCTAGGAAGATGGAGCTATGGCGAAGAATCGTGGACAGGGTCAACACAGTGGGACAGCACCCAATAAATCGGGAGGACATCAGGAAGAGGTGGAATGACCTGGGGGGAATGTGCGTTCCGTGGTCTCCAGGCACAACATCGCGGTTCAGCGGACTGGCGGCGGACCCCCGCCTCCTCTCCCACAACTAACAACATGGGAGGAGCAGGTCTTGACCATTATGCATCCTGAGGGCCTCGGAGGAGTCGGTGGAGGAATGGACACTGGTAAGTCAAATCTTAACTATCATATCCCCCACCCTACCTGCATGCTATCACAAACCCCCAACCTCACCCCCTCCCCTATCACTCCAACTCCTCACTAATGTACTAATAACACAAACCACCCATCCCAACACCAAGCCCTGCATGACACAACAAAGCATGGACACCCATCACTAAAGCATGCCCACTGCACATACCCATAACAACCCCTAACCATCATCACACAAACCCCCACACAGGAATGCTAGCACTGGGGTACACGCTCACCCACCCATTGCACACCATGACACACACAGATGCAATAATCATGCTTTTATACCCCTGCAGGACCACTACGTAACGTCACCAGACAGGAGGGTCCAGACATCTCTACCCCACCCACAGAAGAGGCCCACAGTGATGACAGCAGCTCTGGCCAACTGGATCCAGATGACCAGCCCGGACCATCGTGGGCCTCGGGACAGTCGGTTCCCCTCGCACAGGCACAGCCCATCACTGACCTTCCACCCTCTGGTAACACCAGCACAGCACCCACCCAGCGGGCCCATACCTCCGTCCCCAGGACATGTCAATCAGCTGTGTGTCCACCACTACAGGGAACCCAGGATAACCCACCACCCTAACAACAACAGGGACCTGGGGGCAGTGGTAGTGGGCACACGGTCCAGGGGACGGAGGCCCAGGAACACAGGGGAACTGGGAGGGCTGCTGTGCGACAGGGGGCGGACAGGCCAAGGGAACCCACTCTCCACGAGGCCCTCTCCTCCATCATGGGAGCATACCACCACTCCCAGGAGACGATGGCAACGGTCCTGGCCAAGTTTCAGGAGACCCAGCGCATGCAGGAGGAACAGTATTTGGGGTTCAGGGAGGAACTCAGAACCATCAGCTCCGCCCTGGGCACCATCGTAGGGGTGCTGAAGGACATACAGAACACCATGAGGGACACTGTGGCACTCCAAGGGGCCCCTGACACTAGCCTGGACGATGAACTGCCCACCACCTCCGCCGGCGCTAGTGGACAGGACGCCCCGCCACAGGACCACCACACCAGCACCCCAACCCCTGCAGACGGAGAACCACCACGCAAGCGGTCCCTGAGATCCAGGAACAGGACAGAGCACGATGGCAAGACCCCCGCCAAGAAATGAGACCACCCTGATTGTCATCCCACTGTCCCACTTTGTAACCCTGTCCATATTGGAACTGCCACAGCTCCACTTCCTATGCCCATATGGGCAGTGCACCTGTGAGACTAATAGACTGGACTCTGCCATGGACATTCCTCCACCATCACCCATCACCATTTTACCACCCCCTCCTATAATTAGCACTTCAATAAACACCCTTGAACCACAAAACAATCTGGAGTCAGTCTGTGATTTTGAAAATGTGTATTAGCTATGACAATGAGAAAATCTGTTCGAAAATGTAATGTCAACATACCTATGTCACACATCACAAGTCTATGAAGGATGCAAGCAGATGACACACGTTGGTAACCACACCTGTGAAACCGTAATGGAAATGTACAACTCAGTTACCAAATACTGCTTGAAATTGACAGACAGGATAGAGGTAGAAGTGTGAAAGTAAATGTACTAGTAAAGAAAGTGTTCTCACCTGTGTGTCACTGGAAATATTGCTGTATGACTGAGTCCCTGTTGTCAATGTCTTCTTCCTCTGCTTCCTCCTCATCACTGTCCACAGGCTCCACAGCTGCCACAACACCGTCATCTGGACCATCCTCCTGCAGAAAAGGCACCTGGCGTCGCAAAGCAAGATTGTGAAGCATAGAGCAGGCGATGATGATCTGGCACACCTTCCTTGGTGAGTAGAATAGGGAACCACCTGTCATATGGAGGCACCTGAACCTGGCCTTCAGGAGGCCGAAGGTGCGTTCGCACTGAGCCAGGGAACATAGCATTTACCTGCGAGATGTACTGGTCTGCCAAACATACCATCTGTACATTCATCGAATGATAACTCTTCCGGTTCCTGTACACCTGTTCACTCCTGTGGGGGGGGACCAGAGCTACATGGGTCCCATCAATGGCACCTATGATGTTAGGGATATGTCCCAGGGCATAGAAGTCACCTTTAAATGTAGCCAAATCCTCCACCTGAGGGAAAGCGATGTAGCTCCTCATGTGTTTCAGCAGGGCAGACAACACTCTGGACAACACGTTGGAAAACATAGGCTGGGACATCCCTGATGCCATGGCCACTGTTGTTTGAAATGACCCACTTGCTAGGAAATGGAGCACTGATAGCACCTGCACTTGAGGGGGGATTCCTGTGGGATGGCGTATTGGTGACATAAGGTCTGGCTCCAACTGGGTACACAGTTCCTGGATTGTGGCACGGTCAAACCTGTAGGTGATGATTAAATGTCGCTCCTGCATTGTCAACAGGTCCACCAGCGGTCGGTACACCGGAGGATTCCGCCATCTCCTCGCATGTCCCAGCTGAAGGTGCCTAGGAAGGACAACAGCGACCACAGAGTCAAGCAATTCAGAGGTATGTACCCACAGCTACACAGAACACGAAACAAAATCCCAAAAATTGTCTGTATGTGTGTTGAGTCCAGGCCTAGGTATGTGTGACGCAGTTGAAAATGAAGCCATGTGGGCCCCTGAAATGGCGGATGCCTGACCTGTAAAGTGGGACAATGGGATGTGAGGTAACTGCGCTGGCGTTGTACACCATTGCGGTAGGCGGTCGTAGACCGCGGCGCAATGCTGCATTAGTTAACATTGGACCCTATGGGTCCCAGGAGCCAATGACGAAGTGCGCCGGCTGTGATGATACGCACCGCCGCGGACGTGACTGCCATTTTCTATCTGTTCAATCACTCGATACCTGATCTTCGACAGGAGAGGACCTACACTGCAAGTGCTGCTGTGACCTCGGTCTGGAAGAGACAATGGCACGTGCATCTGGGGAAAGGGCCCCTGCCTTCACTGCACAGGAGTTGGAGAAGCTCGTGGACGGGGTCCTCCCCCAGTACACGCTACTCTACGGTCCTCCAGACCAACAGGTGAGTACATAGAGTGCAAGTTGTATGGGCTATGCCTGGGTGGAGAGGGCTGGATGTAAGAAGGAAGGGGGCAGAGTTCTGCGAGCATGAAGGAGTGTGAATGCATGTGCCACATGGCAAGGGCAGGGATGTGGGCCATTCACTTCGATGGTGCAGTTGGTAATGACGTCTCTTCTTCCCCTGAACATGTCATGTAGGTCAGCACCCACCAGAAGAAGGATATTTGGCGTGCCATCGCCAAGGACATCCGGACCCTGGGATACCACCAGAGACGGAGCACCCACTGCCGTAAAAGATGGGAGGACATTCGCTGCTGGAGCAAGAAGACGGCGGAGGCTCAGCTGGGGATGGCCTCCCAACGTGGGAGGGGTGCCCGCCGCACCATGACCACCCAGATGTCCCGGATCCTGGCAGTTGCCTACCCTGAGTTGGATGGGCACATGAGGGCATCACAGCAGACACAAGGGGGTGAGTACACTCTCATTCTGCTGACTTTGCGTGCAGTGGAGGGGTCTGGGTGGGGGAGGAGGGCTGTGGGTTTCCATAGGCCAGGGCGAGTTCCGTAGGCTAGGCCCCTCCGTAATGCAGGCCATGTGCCACTCCACCCCACCTCTGTAGAGTTCCAAGTACAGGTATACATGCCCCTGTGTCATCTATGTGTCCATATGTCCACCATAGACATCTAGGCCATATCCCAGGAACTGCATCTGTAGAGCCCAAGAGCGCGGCGTAGTGCAGGGGGCTGCTGTGTCTGTATTGTCCGCCAATGGTAGCAGTAAGCCATGTACTCAACCTGTCTTTCTTCTGTTTCCCCACCCCTTTTTGTGCTCTCCCTGTTCTTTTGTGCATCAACATCATGAGGCAGAGGTACAGTGGCACCGGAGCACGAGGGGGCTGCATCCCACATGGCCATGGAGGGCCACACCACAGACTCAGAATACACCAGTGGGACGGAGGGCGAGGGGAGCTTCACGGCGGCCACCGGATCAGCAGCCAGCAACACGGACTCGTCCTCTGATGGGAGCTCCCTTGTGGTGGCGGCACAAATCTGTGCCATCCACTTCTACAGGTACAGCCGCCACCCCCCCTACCAGCACCGCCCTCCCAGCAGCCCCTCAGCCTTCGAACCGTGCGCGCTCACCCAGGAGGGTGGGCATCACTTTTGCCCCAGGCACCTCAGCCCCTGCCCCTGTCACCCCTGCTGCCCTCAGTGAGGAGGCCATTGACCTCCTCAGGTCACTCACTGTTGGGCCATCCAATGTGTAGAAAGGGAGTTGCAACACACTAATGCATTCCTGGAGGGCATTCATTCTGGTCAGGCTGCCCATCATCGAACCCTGCAATCTCTGGCCTCAGCACTGATGGCAGCCGTTGTCCCTGTGCCTAGCCTCCCCCCTCCAACTTCCTCCACCCAGACCCAATCCCCTGTACCTCAGCCTATCCCAAGCACACCATCAGACCAGCCTGCACACACCTCAACACACAAGGGCAGATCAGGCAAACATAGGCACCACACATCCCACATGCACTCACACAAGCATCACCCACATACAGACACAGCAACATCCACTGCCTCCACTGTGTCCCCCTCGTCGTCGTCTCCCTCATCCCTCCCAGTGTCATCTACACTCTCACCTGCATGCGCTACCACTACAGCCACTAGGACTCGCACCAGAACACCCAGCACCACACCCCGCTCACCTGCACTCACCACCCCCACTACCATTTACACGTCCCCTGCGTCCTCTCCCAGTGTTTCTGTGACGCCCCCTCCCAAAGTACACAAACGCGGGCACACACACTTCTTCCTCCACTCCCAGACTTCCTCAAATTACCTGTCCCAGTGTTCGTCAGAAACTTTTCCTGAGCAACTTTGACCTCTTTCCCACCACCCCCCCTCCAATTCATAGGTCCCGTAGTAGCACCTCAGCCAAAAAATGTCTGGTACCAGTGGAGCCTGTTAGAGGTATGTGGAGTGCACCGGGCACCAGGGCAGCCAGTGTGACACAGAGCCAAAGCACAGCCAGTCCCCGCCCCCCCCCCCCTGTGAAGCACCAGAAGTTGGACAGTGTCCGACGGGAGAGGGTGAAGACTCCTGCCGGCAAAGCCGCTCTCAGGGGTCCCGGGGGGGTGGGGGAGTGTCGAGTCAGCTGTGACTCCTCCCAAGGTGGGGAAGGGGCAGAAGAAAGCGCCAAAGTCTGGGAAGAGCAGCACGGCGGAGAAGGCCGCCATCATCCCCGCTGCCCAGGATGCCACCGCCAGCCCCATTGTCACTGGTCAGGAGACCAGAGCCAGTGCCCAGGAGGGCAGCCCAATCGTCACTGGTCAGGAGACCACCACCAAAGTCAGTGCCCAGGAGGGCAGCACAATCGTCACTGGTCAGGAGACCACCGCCAGAGTCAGTGCCCAGGAGGGCCCCGGCAGCCACAGCCCCGCTGGGCAATGAGGGACAGCCATGGCACACACCGGTGCACAGGTCAGAGACAGCAAAGTCAAGCACCGCTGAACAGGGCAAAGACCGCCATGGCAAGCACCGCTGAACAGGTCAGAAACTGCAAAGTCAACCACCGCTGAACAGGGCAAAGACCGCCATGGCAAGCACCGCTGAACAGGGCAAGCACCGCTGAACAGGGCAAAGACCGCCATGGCAAGCACCGCTGAACAGGGCAAGCACCGCTGAACAGGGCAAAGACCGTCATGGCAAGCACCGCTGAACAGGGCAAGCACCGCCAACTCAAGCATCGCTGGCCCATGTGCGGCAGGGGCAGTGACGGAACTCGGACCGTCACGGGGAGAGTGATGCACTCTGGGCACCAGTCCCCCTCCAGAACCAGTGGAGAACAACATCCACTACCTCAGTCCTTAACAGGATGAAGCACTCTGGGCACCAGTCCCCTTCCAGAACCAGTGGAGAACAGCATCCACTACCTCAGTCCTTAACAGGATGAAGCACTCTGGGCACCAGTCCCCCTCCAGAACCAGTGGAGACTGTTATCCACTTGAGAGACTGTGGCTTTGCACTCCCCAGGATGGTATAGTGGGCAACCCACCCACTGCAAAGACTTGTGAGACTGTGGCTTTGCACTCCCCAGGATGGTACAGTGGGCAACCCACCCACTGCAAAGACTTGTGAGACTGTGGCTTTGCACTCCCCAGGATGGTACAGTGGGCAAACCACCTACTGCAAAGACTTGTGAGACTGTGGCTTTGCACTCCCCAGGATGGTACAGTGGGCAACCCACCCACTGCAAAGACTTGTGAGACTGTGGCTTTGCACTCCCCAGGATGGTACAGTGGGCAACCCACCCACTGCAAAGACTTGTGAGAATGTGGCTTTGCACTCCCCAGGATGGTACAGTGGGCAACCCACCCACTGCAGAGACTTGTGAGACTGTGGCTTTGCACTCCCCAGGATACATCAATGGGCATGGAGCCCCGTTGTGGATCTGGCGTGGTGCTGTCATCCGGCTGAGGTGCCCCCCCCTTCCCTTCCCCCTGAGGTGCCTGTTGTATTTCTATCTGATGCCCCAGCAGTGTTCTCTCCGTTTCTAGACAGGTATCGTGTGTGGGCCTCGCCCATGCATTTTGGGCCCAGTGGTCCACGGACATTGAATGGTGCATACCTGCACTACTAATCGTGATGTATATTTTTGAATGTGTATATATTTCTGTATATATTAGCTTACTGTATTTTGATACATTACAATGGTTGTACTCATTTCCTTTTGTCTTTGCATTCTTCCGGTGGGGTTGGGGGTTGTTACTGTGATGTTTGGAAATGCATTGGTGTGTGTGTTGTAGTGTGCGAGGGTCGGGGTGGGGGTGTTGCGTGTCCCTGACTTTTGCCTCCCCCCTCCCCTATGTCGTAGGTGCAGTACTCACCGTTGTCTTCGGTGCCGGCGTTGCTGATGTTCGTAGAGGAGCAGGAACACTATCGCAGGGAGTATTTGGAGTTCTGGCTCCATTGTGCCCTCCTTCCTCGTGGAGTGTGTTAAGGTGAGCGTTTTCCCATTGAAATGTCTGTTTCCGCCGTGTTTTTATCCACGGTGAATCCGCCCCGGAAAAGGTGGCGGATTGGCCTGTTGTAATAGTGTGGGCGGTACTTTGTCTTCCGCCTGTCTGTTGGCGGTGACCGCCGCGCTGCTTGTCTGTACCACCGTGGCGGTCGGAGTGCTAAAGTGGCTGTCTTTGTTGGCGGTTTCCGCCATGGTTATAGTTCCTTTTTTTCCGCCGGCCTGTTTGCGGTATTACTGCCGCTTTAACACCGTCGGCCAGGGTTGTAATGACCCCCTTAATTGGTTTCAAGATCCAACGTGACCTCCGTTCAAGCCAGCTCTTCTAACTGCCGAGCAGTCAGTCTCCCGCCTCCATGACAACCGGGTCCCATGACAACACTTAGAATACATCACAACATATCCTCCTCTCTTCACAACACTTTACAATCCAATAAATAATATAACAAAACAAACATTTACATGGAAGAAAAAACAAACAAAAAAGAAATGAACAGCCAGGTTATCTCACATAGGCCCTCATTATGACTTTGGCAGTGACAGTTAAAGTGCTGGTGATACCTACAACAGACTGGCGGTTATTACCGCCAAATTAAGACCATGGCAGTGAGAACTCCTATAGACAGCCAATGTACCACACAATCCGTCAGGGCGTTAACACCACGCACCACGGTGGTAGCCACCAACAGCCTGGCTGAAGACAAGGTACTGCCCACCATATCATGACACTGCAATCCGCCATGATTTCCGGGGCGGTACCAACACCATCAAAAGCCTGGCGGAAACACATCACAGAAGACCAAAGACTCCTCAACAGAGACACAGAGAAGATCAACGCTGCCATGGAACCGGAACTTCAAGTCTTCCTGATGCTCTTCTACGCCATGCTCCACCTGGAATACCAACGCCGAGAAAGACGACGACAGTGAATACAGCCGCCTAGCATACAAGGGAGGCAGGGAGGAAAAGTAGAGTGACACACACACACGCACAACATACACCAGACACACACACACACACACACACACCATACACACAACCTGCTGCAGATGAAAAACAATGGCACAAGACCACAAGTCATAATAATGCCAGGACTACAATAAGGCAGTACTGAGAATGTATTCAATGGGAACAGTCACCATATGAACCAACTGGATAACAAAGAGATATATACAATTGTCCAGAAAGGGCCAATGCCCAGTCCAAAGTACAAAGGGCCCACATGGCCACAGGGCACAGTCCAAGGCCCAACTTGTTTCCTGACAACATCCACACAGAACTGTGCAGGGACATCATTTTGGAAGTGGGCAGGCACCTCAGGGGGAAGAGGGGTTGGGGTCACATCAGCGGAAGTCAGGTATTTGCCCACTGGTTCTGGAGGATGCTCCATGTCCATTATCCTTTGCTGGAGAGTGCAAGGGCACAGTCTCTCAGGTAGGCTACTTGCCCACTGGTTCTGGAGGGGGCTCCATGACCATTATCCTTTGCTGGGGAGTGCAAGGTCACAGTCTCTCAGGTGAGGCGCTTGCCCACTGGTTCTGGAGGGGGCTTCTTTTACAGCAGTGCCTGGAGGGTACCCTACCAGGCCTCTGCTTGAGGTGTGGGCTGCCGTGTCTCAGTTGGGGAAGGTGCCTCCTGGACAGCCTCTGCAGGAGGTGGGGGCTGCTGTGTCTCAGCAAGGGAAGGTGCCTCTTGGGCAGCCTCTGCTGGAGGAGAGGGCTGCTGTGTCTCATCAGGGGATGAGGGCCCAGTGCCCACTGGTGGTGGTGGTGTTGGTACCTTGCCAGCCTCTGCAGGAGGTGAGGGCTGCTGTGTCTCAGCAGGAGGGAATGGGCATCCTGGGAAGCCTCTGTTGGAGGCGAGGGCTGCTGTGTCTCAGCTGGAGGTGAGGGCTTCTTCCCTTTCCTGGCAGGAGGTGAGAGCTTCTTTCCTTTCCTGGCTGGTGGAGTGGGATCCTTTGCCTTCCTGGCTGGTGGAGTGTGATCCTTCCCCTTACTGGCTGATGGGGTGTGATCCTTCCCCTTCCTGGCTGGTGGAGTGGGATCCTTCACTGTCTTGCCTACATGACTAGGAGGTGCCTCCAGTGTCCCTGTGGGTCGTTGGGACCCTGGTCTTACGGGCAGGACTGGGGGAGAGGGAGGGAAGAGGTCACGTTGGGCAAGGAAAAGCTTGTTAGGGACGTTGGGGCGGTGTAGGAAAATGGCTCCCTGTTGTAGTTATCCCTGATATTGATGCTGACTTGACTGAGAAGTGTGCTGGGAACCTGCTAACCAGGTTCCAGCACCAGTGTTCTTTGACTAAAAATGTACCATTGTTTCCACAATTGTCACACTCCTGGTACACAGATAAATCCCTTGTAAAAGGTACCATTGGTACCAAGGGCCCTGTCACCAGGGAAGGTCCCTAAGTCCTGCAGCACTTGTTGTGTCACCCTAAGGGACCCCTCACCTAACACATGCACACTGCCATTGCTGATTGTGTGTGTGGTGAGGAGAAAAAGGCAAAGTCGACATGGCATCCCCCTCAGGATGCCATGTACACAAAATACAGCCTGTGGCATAGGTAAGTCACCCCTCTAGCAGGCCTTAAAGCCCTAAGGCAGAGTGCACTATACCACAGGTGAGGGCATAGCTGCATGAGCAAAATGCCCATACAGTGTCTGTCTATTCTTAGACATTGTAAGTATAGTGTGGCCATATTAAGTATATGATCTGGGAGTTTGTCAAAACGAACTCCACAGTTCCATAATGGCTACACTGAATACTGGGAAGTTTGGTACCAAACTTCTCAGAATAATAAACCCACACTAATGCCAGTGCTGGATTTATTAAAAAATGCACAAAGAGGGCATTTTAGAGATGCCCCCTGTATTTTACCCAATCCTTCAGTGCAGGACTGACTGGTCTGTGCCAGCATGCCACTAAGACGAGTTTCTGACCTCCTGGGTGAGAGCCTTTGTGCTCTCTGAGGACAGAAAGAAAGCCTGCACTGGGTGGAGGTGTTTCACATCCCCCCTACAGGAACTGTAACACCCAATAGTGAGCCTCAAAGGCTCAGTCTTTGTGTTACGATGCCCCAGGGTGCTCCAGCTAGTGGAGATGCCCGCTCCCCCCATACACAGCCCCCACTTTTGGGGGCAAGGCCGGAGGAGATAATGAGAAACAAAAGGAGGAGTCACCCTCCAGTTAGGACAGCCCCTAAAGTGTCCTGAGCTGAGGTGACCCCTGCCTTAAGAAATCGTCCATCTTGGTTTTGGAGGATTCCCCCAACAGGAATAGGGATGTGCCCCCATCCCCTCGGGGAGGAGGCACAAGGATGGTGTAGCCACCCCCCAAGGACAGTAGCCATTGGCTACTGCCCCCCCAGACCTAAACACACCCCTACATTTAGTATTTAGGGGTGAGCCTGAACCCAGGAAATCAAATTCCTGTAACCTACAACAAGAAGAAGGACTGCTGACCTGAAAGGCCCGCAGAGACGACGGAGACACCAACTGACTTTACCCTACCGGCCTGTCTCCAGACTCAAAGAACCTGCACAGTGATACATCCACCAGTACCAGCGACCTCTGAGGACTCAGAGGACTGACCTGCACCTAAAGGACTAAGAACCTCCAGAGGACAGTGGCTCTGTCCAGAAACTGAAACAAAGAAGCAACTTTAAAGAGACTCTCACTTCTCACCAGAAGCGTGAGTCTTCCTACTCTGCACCTGACGCACCTGGCTCGGGCCCAGGACAACAAGACTCGAATGACGTGGACACCCTGAGGTGACCTCCCTGCCCCCCCCACAGCGACGCCTGCATAGAGGATCCAGAGGCTCCCCCTGACCGCGACTGCCTGGTAACAAAGAAACCTGACGCCTGGACCAAGCACTGCACCTGCAGCCCCCGGGACCAAGAGGAACCCAGCGGCCCCTGTGCCGCTGAGGGTGTGTTTTTTGTGCTTTTGTTCCTCCTCCTCCCTCCCTCAGTGCTCTACAAAACCCCTCTGGTCTGCTCCCTGAGGACGCAGGTACTTACCTGCTAGCAGACTGGAACCAGAGCACCCCTGTTCTCCATAGGCGCCTATGTGTTTTGGGCCCTCCTTTGACCTCTGCACCTGACCGGCCCTGTGTTGGTGGTGCTGAGCTTTGTGGTTGCCTTGGACCCCCAACGGTGGGCTGCCTATGCCCAGGAGACTGAATGTGTTAGTGCTTTACTTACCTGAGAAACTAAGCAAAACTTACCTCCCCCAGGAACTGTTGATTTTTGCACTGTGTCCACTTTTAAAATAGCTATTTGCCATTTTAACCAAAACGGTGTGTACTACTGTTTTAAATCAAAGTTCTATACGTACCTGTGTGAAGTACCTTGCATTTTATGTACCTACCTAAAATCTTGAATCTTGTGGTCCTAAAATAAATTAAGAAAATATATTTTTCTATATAAAAACCTATTGGCCTGGAGTTGAGTCTTTGAGTGTGTGTTCCTCATTTATTGCCTGTGCGTGTACAACAAATGCTTAACACTACCCTCTGATACTGCTTGACCACACTACCACAAAATAGAGCATTAGTATTATCTAATTTTGCCACTATCAATCTCTAACGGGAACCCTTGGACTCTGTGTGACGCTATCTCTCACTTTGAGATAGTATATACAGAGCCAACTTCCTACAGGCAGGATAAGGGAGGAGGGATGGGAGTGGAGGTTGAGGGAGTAGTTGTTGGAGGAGTACGTCTGCTGGACTTGGATGCAGGTGCATGGGCAGTGTGCTGATGTGAGGTGGGTGGCTGTTGGGTTTCTGAGTGCCTGCGTTTGTGTCCTTTAAGAGGTGGGTACAGACAGGGTGGGAGAGTACACAGGGACGCGTGGATGGATGTTGTAAAGGTGTCTGCTAGTGAGTTGTGTGTGTGTGCTGCTTGGTGTGGTGATGCTGGTGGTGGATTTTGAAGCGGTGCATGCAACTGTGAGTGTGGACGTGACTCTGAGGGAGGTGGAGGAGGGGGAGGCAGTGGATGTGGTTGTGGTTGTGTGTGCTACTGTCAGGTGTTTGCGTGAGTACTTGTGGACTGAAGTGTGGTGCCTGTGTTTGACTGTGCCACTCTTGTGTGATGTCTTGTGTGCATGCTCGTCTGTATGTGTGCATGGGATGGGTTGGGTGCAGGAGACTGGGAAGTGGTCGTTTGAGGGGGGGCGTAGGAACAGGGACAATGGCTGCCATCAGAGAGGAGAGCCTGAATCAATCTCTGTTGGGCCACCAATCGACCATGGATGCCCTCCGGGAATGCATTGCATTGATGAACTCTGGATGCCAGCCCCTGGAGGGCATTCACAATGGTTGACTGCCCTACAAAGATGGCTCTCACGAGGTCAATAGCCTCCTCACTCAGGGCAGCAGGGCTCACTGGGGCAGGGCCTGAGGTGCCTGTGTCGAAGGAGATGCCCACCCTTCTGGGTGAGCGGGCACGGGCAGCTCGCTAAGGGGCTACTGGGACAGCGGTGCTGGTACGGGCAGTGGCGGCTGTACCTGCATTTGGGGTGGCCACAGAGATGTCCCCCCACCACCAGGGAGCTTCCATCAGAGGAGGTTTCCGAGTCAGTGTTGTCACCTCCTGTCTCTGCCGTGGTGCTCCCCTCACCCTCCGTCCCACTAGTTCCCTTTGCGTCAGTGGACTCTCCCTCCTGGGTCCTGTAGGATGCAGCTCCCTCTGTCGCTGGTGCCCCTGCTCTTCCGCCAAATGATGCTGATGTACACATGAACAGGATGACAGAAGGAGAAAGGGGCGGAGGGAGAGAAAGGGAGCACTGGGTAAATTACAGCACCAACACCACAGTTGGCATACATAGTACATTCACACACAGGGATCAGGATTGAGCACTAAGCATTGCACTGGTATTCAATTGGCTAGGTGCCACAGCAAGATGAGGGACAACCACCACCAAGTGCACCCCTCCTGTGACCCACTAAGCCCTGTCTGATATGGAATGCAACCTAGATAGGTTACCTGGATTTGCTATACACCCATTACCCCTGAGCTAGATCATGCTGCAATGTCTGACCTGACATTAAGGGTCCCACTAACTCACACCCACCACCCGGATCCCATGCCACCTACCAATTGTTGTTGTAACGCCCACTGTACTCACCCCTTGTGGCTGCTGTGATGCACTCAAGTGCCCATCCAGATCTGGGTAGGCCACCGCCAGTATGTGGGCCATCAGGGGGGTCAGGTTCTGACGGGCACCCCTTCCTCGTTGGGAGTCCAACCCCAGTTGGGCCTCCGCGGTCTTCATTGCCCAGCATCTCAGGTCCTCCCACCTTTTCCGACAGTGGGTGCTGTGCCTGCTGTAGACCCCTAGGGTCCACACGTCCTTGGTGATGGCAGGCCACAATCCCTTCTTTTGATGAGCGCTGACCTGCAGAGGTGATACAGACAGGAGGACACCATTACACATACAATCCAGCCTGTCACACACATGGCCCACCAATCCCGTTTCCATCTCCATTGGCACACACATCGCCCACCACCCACCATGTACACTACCACCAGACATGACCACCCAATGACACGATACTGGCACACACATCTCCATGCATCCTTCCCATATGCATCATGCCCAAGGTGTACTCACCTGTTGGTCTGGAGGCCCATACAGCAGTCCAGGACCCCATCCACCAGTCGCTCCATTTCCATCGAAGTGAAGGCAGGGGCTCCTTCCCCGGTCATACGGGCCATGGTAGGTGCCAGACACGGGTCACAGCAGCACACACACTGTAGGTGTTGTCCTGTGGAAAGTCAGGAAACAGTTGAGAATTCAGATAGATAATGGGAGTCACGTCCGCGGCGGTGTACACCCTCACCACCGGCGCTGATCCTCATTGGCCACTGTAGTCTATAGAGTGCAAGATCGAGTTCTGCCACAACGCCCAATGTCGGCGGAGTTACCTCACTTCCACCTGTCCCAAGATACAGGACAGGCGGTCGCCATTTCATGGTGGTGGACAATGATCACATTATCTATAAATGCGTCATTGCCTAGATTTGCACATGCATTGCCATTTCCACTGTCCCATCACATTAATGCTGTATGTACACTGAGGTGGTGGTTCCATTGTTCAAATTGTGACAGCCTACTCACTCTTGTGTCCCTTAGATACCTACCGTTGCAGATGAATAGGAGGAGGAGACAACCCCCGTGTACAGACCCCTTGTGGACTTGGCTACACTGGAGGACAGGCACATTATACTCACCTATAGATTGGACAGGTCCACAATCCCAGAGCTGTGTGCCCAATTGGAGTCTGACCTGATATCAGCAATCTGTCATTCCACTGGGATCCCCTCTTGTGCAAGTGCTATCAGTGCTCCATTTCCTGGCAACTGGTTCTTTCCAAGTGATAGTGGGCTTGGCAGCACGAATGCCACAGTCAATGTTCTCAATCGTGCTGGCAAGGGTATTGTCTGCCTTGGTGAAACACATGTGCAGCTACACTGCTTTCCCCCAGGTGGAAGATTTGGCCACTGTGAAGGCAGGATTCTATGCAATGGGGCATATCCCCAATATTATTACCCCCCCCCCGACGGAATGAACAGGTGTTCAGGAATGGGAAGAGTTTCCACTCAATGAATGTGCAAATGGTGTGCCTGGCGGACCAGTATATCTCCCATGTCACTGCCAAGTATCCTGGGTCAGTGCATGATGCCTTTGTCCTGAGGAATAGCAGCATCCCAAATGTGATGGCCCAACTACAAGGGCACAGGGTGTGGCTAATAGGTAAGCCAGAGTCCCCACCCACTGTATGTCAGTGTATGCCTTCAGGTGTTATCTCTTTAGCATTGTGTAAGGCTAATGTTTGTCCCTCAATACTTGTGACTCTGGCTATCCCAACCTATCGTGGCTCCTGACCCCTGTGAGGAATGCCAGGACAGGGGCTGAGAACCGTTATAGTGATGCACATGGGCAAACCAGAAGAATAATCTCACCCGGGAAGGTCTGCCAGATAGTAGTGGCATGCTGTATGTTGCACAACCTGGCCCTCAGATGACATGTGCCTTTTCTGCAGGAGGAGGAGACTGGAGATGCCCCTGTGGCAGCAGTGAACCGTGAGGACAATTAGGATGAGGAGGCAGAGGATGAGGATGTGGACAACAGGACATCAGCTATACATCGATACTTCCAATGACACACAGGTGAGACAGTGGAACTGATCATTGCTCTGACTATTGATTTCATCTCTGTGACTGTAACATGATGGCATTCACTTCCTTGCATCTCCGCTTACTGTTACCTATGGCTTGTCATTTTACAGATGTTGGTGATATGACAACAGTGTCCTGATGTGATTACTACAGACAGTTACAGGTCATTAATTGTAAGCTATCACTGTGTTCAGATCATTTGCACAAGATGTGACTGTTGCCCTAAATGCACATTCTCAACACATAAAATACTATCAGTCAAGTTGTGTTCAAGGGTGTTTATTGTAGTGCTATAAAATTGAGGGAAAAATACAATGGAATGGGGTGATGGTAGAGGAAAGTCCAGGGTACTCTTCCAGTCTGTTTGTAGCACAGGTCCAGTGTCCCAGGGGCCATAGGAGGGGAGCAAAGGCAGTTCAAAGTGGACAAGGTGACAGGGTGGGACACAAGGGGAACAATCAGGAGAGTCTCATTTCCTGGCGGTGGTCTTGGTCTTGACAAGTGTCTCTGGCTTCTGTCGGGGTCGCAGGGAACGTTTATGGGGTAGTTCACCTTCTGCAGAGGGAGGGGTGCTGTTGGCCTGTGGGTCCTGTGGCGGGGCCTCCTGCCCACTAGCTGTAGTGGAAGTAGAGGGCTGGTCAATAGACTTGCTAGTGGTAGGGGCCCGCTGCTGTGCTGTTTATTCCCTCATGATGTTGGCTATTTCTGCCAGCACTCCTGCTATGGAGATCATGGTGGTGTTGAGGCCCTGCAAGTCCTCCCTGATCTGCTGATGGTGTTCCTCTTGCAACCACTTGTTCTCCTGCATGTTGGTAAGGATCTGGCACATCATGTCCAGGGATTGTTGGTAGGCCCCCAGGATCTTGGTGAGTGCCTCCTGGAGAGTCTGTTCCCTGGGCCTGTCCTACCCCAGTGCACAACGGTCCTCCCAGTGTCCCTGTTCCTCTGTGCCCCTGCCCCCTGAACGGTGTGGCCACTGCCACTGACCCCAAGTCCCTGATTGTCTTGGGGGTGAGGTGTAGACTGGGGTCCCTGTAGAGGTGGGCAACTGCTAGCTGACGTGTCCTGGGGACAGAGGGGATGCTGGTTCGGTGCTGTGGTGTTGGATACTGATGGTTGAGCCTCTGTGGTGGGCTGGGGTGACCGACAGTCCAGTGGCCCCTGATGGGCCAGGTTGCTGATCCATATCTAGAAGTCCAGAGTTAGTGTCATCGCTGGGGGCATCTTGTGTTGGGGACCTGAATAGTTGTGTCACCGCCATGGTTGTCCCTGCGGTTTGGCCCAGGGGATTATGACTCCCCTTCCCGCCAGCCTGTCCATGGCCGTAGAGACCGCCATGGAAAGGATGGTGGGAAGGGGAGTCACGTGGCCCTGGGGGCCCCCACCCTGCTTTTCACTGTCTACACAGCAGACAGTGAAAAGGAGCTGCACCCGCGCACGGCCGCAACACCGCCGGCTCCATTAGGAGCTGGCTCCCATGTTACGGCCGACATCCCCGCTGGGCCGGCGGGGATCTCATAATGCAGCCGCTCGGCGGTAAAACCTTGAAAGGTTGTAATGAGGGCCTATGTGTGGATCATATTGGTGGACCTAACTATGCAACATATACTTTCCCTCTTGTCCTTCTTGATACAAAACTTATGTCAGCAATCATGCACCCTATGATCTCAGTCTCCTCCCCTTGACAGCCACCAGGATTGATATCTTTAGGTAGTAATCTCACATTTGGCCACTCAGCTGTAACTATTCTTTAGGGACAATGGTCTATAATGACCCTGAATCCACCAATAATTTCCATAGCGTCTTTCAAAGTCTGATTTGTTTGCTGCCAATAGTCTTTCCTGCTTTTTGCGACTCATACGCTGCACAATCAACTGATCCCATATAATTTCATCAGCTATAGTCCCAAACTGACATTTCACTGATAATTCACACAGCCTAGAAACAAACTTATCAACTGATTCACCTGCCCTCTGCGGTTGAGTATAGAATTTATGACGCCTCATGACTACATTTCTGCCTTTCGCAAATCTGATTTCCAGTTTCCTCGGTGTCTCAACATACACATCAGACAACATCAGGTTGATCCTCCTGAACAGGTAATGCAGGTAAGTATTTGAAAATGTGTTGTCTCTCTCTTCCTAATAGATTCAGCAATAAAGCTTTTTTTCTAAAGAGAGAAAAGCCCTGGCCATCCAGCACCTCAAGATAGTTGTCAAAGACATCTAGCCATTTATCCCATTCAATTGTTGGCTTTCCTGGCTGTATTAAGAATGGAGGTGGTGGTGTAATAGAGGAATGCATATCTATATAATACAACTGGTATTATTATACACCTGTTAATATGTACCAAGGATCTGGCACAATGACTGACCCGAAATCGTTCTCATTCAGTCACGCAACTACAGGGACTCATGTTTAATTTGCAATGGTGCCAAGGTGGAGAAACAAAAAGTGTGACAAATCTGGAGCTTCACACTACTGTACAGTCTTACTTTTACTTAACCATGGTGAAATGTGGTAAAATTATGATTTTAGGTCCATAGAAATTGTAGAATTCAAAAGTAATTGTAAGTGAGTAATTGTAAGTGCTTCCCAAACTGTCCTGCTGTCACTGTGTGTGAGCTTGGTACGCTGCTTCCCCGTCTGCTTCTTCGTTAAGTTTATTTATTTAAAATACTCGGTCACTCCTTCCTCAAGCAACTTCACTGAGTATTCTCCTGACTCCAAAGTATTGTTGATATTAAACATGCGAGCAAAAGCATGTACGCGGAAGATGTGTGTGCTTTAAAAGGCAGGTGAAGCGCGAGGCTTAAACACCAAATTGCACTTGCGCTTCCTGAATATATTAAGCAACAGGCTCTAGCCACCAAGCATAGACCACTGCATATGTACACTGATATGAAGCGCTGGGCAGTCAAAAATAACCTTACCGCCTTTCCATCCACATTGTCAAGTTCCACACTTTCAAGAAGATGCCAGTACACTGCCTATATCTACACCAATTTGAAGCGCTGGGCAGTCAAAAATAATCTTACTGCCTTTCAATCCACATTGCCGAGTTCCACACTTTCAGGAAGATGGCAGTACTGGGAACAATGCTGCTCATCCAATGTTTATCTTGCAGTGAAGAACGACCGTCTCTCTGGTACTCCATTAATCCTTTTGAAAGGAATATGAAAGTGAAGATGAAGCTTCGTCTGTTCGTTTCATAGGAACATGGAAGTCAAGTCGGTTGTAAGTCATAGGTGTCAGAGCTGGTTTCACCCTCGTCGCCAAACTGATGTGGTGATGAACGGATGAGACACTGGCTTATAAAAGATAAGACATTTAGGCCCTCATTACAACCGTGGCGGTTGGTGATAAAGTGGCGGTAATTACTGCCAAATTATGACCATGGCGGAAACATCTCAGACAGACAGCCACTTTGACACACCGACCGCCAGGGCAGAATCAACAGGCACCACGGCAGTAACCACCTACATCCAGGCGGGAGACAATGTTCCGCCCACCACATTATGAGAGGCCAATACGCCATCTTTTTGGGGGCGGTACCAATGATATCAAAAGCTTGGTGGAAACACTGTACAGAAGTCAAAGGACTTGCCTGTGGAGACTCAGGGAACAACCACACCACCATGGAGCCCGAGCTGCATGTCTTCCCAATGCTCTTCTACGTGCTGCTTTACTACAAACACCAACGACGGCGAAGACGACCACGGTGAGTAGAGCCGCCTAGCACATAGGGGAGGGAGGGAGGAAAAAGAGTGACACACACAGGCAACACCCCCCACCCCTAACACCATACACACAAGCAGATGCAGTAACATAACATATTTTCCCCATACCCCTCAGGAATAACGCAAGGACAACTACAATAGAGTAAAAACAGTGTAATAAGAAAAATTTGTAGCAAGACCTGCATCCAAATAAAAAAGTATATACATATTTACAAATCAAGGGACACTGCCCAGTCCTCAATGTTCGTGGGCCAAAGGGCCACATCACAAAGTCCAAGGTCCCACCTCACTCCTGCAACAACATGGAGAGAGCACTGCAGGGGCATCAGGTTGAAAATAGCCAGGCACCTCAAGGGGACGGGGAACAAGGGCGCACCTCAGCCGGAAGATGGTACAACGCCACTGGTCCTGGAGGGGGCTACATGCCCTGTGCTTGGTCCTGGGAAGTGCAATGCCACAGTCTCTCAAGTGGGTGACTTGCCCACCTGCTCTGGAGGGGGCAACATGCCCTGTGCTTGGCCCTGGGGAGGCAAGGCCACAGTCTCCCAAGTGGAGGGCTTCTCTACTGGTTCTGGAGGGGGGCATCGTGCCCAGTGAGTTTCATCCTGGGGAGGATGGGGTGAGTGGATGGCTTCCCCACTGGTTCTGGAGGGGGCATTGTGCTGAGTGAGCTTCATCCTGGGGAGGATGGGGTGAGTGGATGGCGTCTCCACTGGTTCTGGAGGGGGCATCGTGCCCTGTGATCCAGATCTTGGAGAGTGCAAGGTCACAGTCTCTCAGCTGGGTGTCATACCCACAGAATTTGCGGGGCCAGGTCGCACAATAGCCCATGGACGCAGGACTACACACTGTCCTCCAGCGGTGACAGGTGTTCAGTGGTCGCAGTGGTGCAGCTGCTGGTGGGGATGGTAGTGGTGGGGGAGGCCCCAGCCCATCCCCTGCAGCCTCGGATGGCTGCCCACTGGTGCTGCTGCTGGTGGTGGTGCTGGTGGCGGTGCTGGTGGCAGTGCTTCTGGCGGAGCTGGTAGTGGTGGGGGGAGGCTCGAGGCCCCAGCCCATCCCCAGCACACTCGGACGGCTGCCCAGTGGTGCTACTGCTGCTGGTGGTGCTGGTGGCAGTGCTGCTGGCGGAGCTAGTAGTGGTGGGGTGAGGCCCCAGCCCATCCCCTGCAGCCTCGGGCAGCTGCTCACTGGTGCTGCTGCTGCTGCTGGTGGTGCTGGTAGTGGTGGGGGAGTACCCCAGCCCATCCCCCGAAGCCTCGGACAGCTGCACCACCGTGGTTGGTGGTGGGGTCGCCAACTGAATCTCAGCACCAGGCCCCTTGTCCTCACTACCTGCTGGTGCAGGCCCCTTGCCCTTCCTGCCAGCAGCTGGGGCTGGCATCTTGCCCTTCCTTCCTGCCCATTCGGGCTTTCTCCTTGCCCTTCTTTCCTGCAGCACTTGAGGATGGCTCCTTGCCTTTCTTTCCTGCAGCACTTGGGGCTGCCTCTATGCCCTTCTTTCCTGCAGCACTTGGGGATGGCTCCTTGCCCTTCTTTCCTGCAGCCCTTGGGGCTGCCTCCTTACCCTTCGTTCCTGCAGCACTTGGGCCAGGCACCCTTTCTGTCTGGCTGAATGGTGGCTGGGATCCTTTCCCACCTTGAGTTGCTGGGGACATTACTGTACCGTAGACTGGGTGGCTGAGGTGCTTGCCTGGGTTTTGACCACCCTGGCCTGACGTGAAGGACAGGGGGAGGGGTAGGGAAGAAGTCAGCGGTGGAGAGGAAAAGCTTCTTGGGGACATTGGGGCAGGAAGAGGGAGATGGTTTGGGAGTGGAGGAAGAGGGAGTGGTTGTAGGAGGTGTACGTGTGCTGTGTTTGGTGCATGGGCTGGATGCTGTTGTGAGGTGGATGTCTGTTGGGTGTCTGAGTGCTTGCATTTGTGTACTTTGGGAGGAGGGGGCAAAGACAGAGTGGGAGAGGACACAGGGGATGTGTGCATGGATGTGGAGTGGTGACTGCCAGTGAGGGGTTTGTACTGATAGGTGTGCTTGTGATGGTGGTAGTGGATGAGGATGTAGTGCATGCAGGTGTGAGTGGAGACGCAACTGGGAGGGAGGTGGACATCGAGGAGGAGGGGGCCACAGTAAAGGCAGTGGATGTTGGTATGTCTGCATCTGGATGGTGTTTGTGTGAATGCCTGTGGGATGAAGTGTGGTGCTTGTGTTTGCCATGTCCACTTTTGTGTGTTGTCCTGAGTGCCTGCTCGTCTGCCTGTGTGCTTGGGATAGGTTGGGGTTGAGGGGAATGGGATTGGGTGGAGGAAGTTGGAGAGGGGAGAGTGGAAACAAGGACAATGGCTGCCATCAGAGAGGAGGCAAAAGCCTGGATTGATCTCTGTTGGGCCGCCAAGCCAGTGTGAATACCCTTGCGTTTGGGCTGCCAGCCCCTGGATGACATTCACAATGGTTGACTGCCCAACAGAGATGGATCGCAGGAGGTCAATAGCCTCATCACTCAGGGCAGCAGGGCTAACTGGGGCAGGGCCAGAGGTGCCTGGGGCGAAGGAGATGCCCACCCTCCTGGGTGTGCAGGCACGGGAAACTCACTGAGGGGCCCACATCCCCCACCCGGATACCACCCCACCATGCGAAAGTAGTAATGAAGGGCACTGTACTCACCCCCTTGTTGCAGCTGTGATGCCCCCAAGCGCTCATCCAGCTCCGGATAGACCACCGCCAGTATGCGGGCCATGAGGGGTGCCAGGATTCGACGGGCACACCTTCCTCGTTGGGAGGCCATCCCAAGCTGGGCCTCCGCCGTCTTCCGTGCCCAGCGTCTCAGGTCCTCCCTCCGTTTCCGACAGTGGGTGATCCGCCAGTCATAGACCCCCAGGGTCCGCACGTCCTTGGCGATGGCACACCATATAACCTTCTTTTGATGGTTCTGACCTGCAAGGAAATACACACATGTACAGGTATTAGTCCGAACGTCCTGCCTGTTACACTTATGGCCCACCATGCCCCTTCTCATCCCCATTAGCACAGACATGGCCCAGCATACATGCTGCATGCTGCCCAGTTCCCATCCACCAAGCCCCCCCACATGAGAATTGATTAGGAAAGTATTCAGTGAGTATGCAGGCGCTACCGTCACTTGATAACAAACTGACTCAGCAGGTGCACTGGTCAGGGTGAATAATTCCAAAAGACCCCAAATACCAGAAAACAAAAGCTGGTAAAATTACAATTGACACAAATTACCAGGCACACATCCAACCAGTAAATGATTTAGTTTACTCTACAGTCCATATATTTAATTCATCACAAGTATTTCCACGTTAATTCAAATACTTTATTAGTCCATATGCATCTTCACTTGCTGTATCCACTGATATTCCATTCAAGGTCCAATGAAATGTGTTACATAGTTCAGCAGATAAATTTCAAATAGATTTCAGATTGGATCTCCAGTAAACGTTTGAATAATTTCTCAGATCAAGCCAGCCAACATGTGTTTTGC
Source organism: Pleurodeles waltl (assembly GCF_031143425.1). NCBI lineage: Eukaryota > Metazoa > Chordata > Amphibia > Caudata > Salamandridae > Pleurodeles > Pleurodeles waltl. The sequence goes on along the minus strand of NC_090443.1, from coordinate 607,412,501 downwards.
CAGGGATATTGTCACTCTGACTTCATCAGGGCTGTAATAGTGTATGACACATAAATTAGACGAGTTCAGTTCAATACCATTGTTAAAACAACTATATATGACCATGCAGTGTCATAATGGGTGATCATTTAAAAAGTCATAACAATTCAGTCGAACTACCTTATATTAGTGAAACAATTCTATTCCCAATAATGTGCATAAAGTGACCAAGTGCTCAAAGAAAAAAAGGGGACAAAAGATATCCATGCAAGTCCTATTGGTCCAAGTGCAAGGGTATTAAGCGTGTACAGTGTCCTAGCTTTAGGAAGAAACACAGAAAGTTGTTTTATCTTACTTATAGCTTCATAACTTTACTGTATCACCAGACGTCAGTGCCATCTATAGTTGCAAAACCACTTTCTTCCTAGGTGCTTGAAGAATTGCGCTAAGCAATTGACAAATGATCTTAAGCTTATACCTCAGAACTGCGCAAGAGTTTCATTTGAGCACAACTACAGCTTTTTCTGCATGTGCATGCCAATCATGATTCTGATGGAAAAGGATACCTAAATAGCCAAACCTACTCACTCACTCAAGGTGCTGCCCTGTCATTGAAGGCTGCCTTCTAAACAAGCATTTACAATGCAACGGGTCTCGCGTTTGCTCATGTTAGAGCTGATAGCGTTGTAAACTCCAAACCTGACTTTTCACCTATCGGGAAAAGTGCATTTATGTACGTAAGCCAAAAAAGTGCATTTAACTATGTAAAACGCTCGACTTCTGCCAATCGAAATCGCGCTAGTAAATTAGAGAAAAAATAGTCCACGAGCCGGATAAAAAACAGCGAGCCTCACATGTTTTCTGTACTTGGTCGATGTGCTCGAGGAGGGCTAGCCACCGGAAAAGGCATGACGTATGCATGCCTTCGACTAATGAAAGCAAGCAGATTTTAATAGGCAAGTCCACTAACCAATGAAAAACACTGACGTGACGTCGACAGGGCTCCGAGCCCTTTTCTAAACCCTAAAGCGTCTCGCTGCAATACGCATGCGCAAGCGCATGCAACGCAGGCTCGACCCAACAACATAACTTTAATTTTTGAGATATCATCAGTCAGCTCCTTTCCCATGCAGAAACAAATCTGTTGAGCAGCCTATGCATCGAGTTGTCAGTCAGGGATAGCAAATATGAATCATCTGCCTATGTGAGAATAGATACATTTGTGTCAAGTAATTTTGCAACATCAAATTCAGGCTCCCCCAAATATGCCACAACATTGTTTAAAACGAGGCTAAATAACAGAGAATATAGTATGTAGCCTCAATGAGCACCTAATGGGTTATCAAATATATCACTGCACTCACCCGGGTATCCCATAGCAGTCACATGCTGTTGTTTTTGTATAGAGGACTTTCACAGCTGCTAACAGGCACTGATCAATTCTCAATTATTAGAGTGTGCACAATAGTTTAGGCTGCTGACCAAAACAAAGGATGTCTATATGTCAACAAAGGAGAGGGAAGAACTGCTGAGTTAGAACCTGTACAAAGGGAGATTCACAATGTAAAAGGAACACATCCCAATTACAGAGTAGAAAAATAAAAACAGACCCGTCACAGAAGGACCCATGGAATTCAAGTACATAATAAGGGTCCTGCAACAACCACAGCAGAAGATGTTTCTTAATATGAATATCTTTGACTTTTCACTTATTGTTGAAAAATTGAAACCCTTAGTGATCTTCTTGCAGACACATGCTCATGGCTGCAATGGGAATTTGACTCTTAAAACTCAGGCAGGTAGTCTGAGATATTAATCATGAAGCCACGAGTAGCACTCTCAAAGAACAGAGCTAGAAGCAGAATCAGAAATATAAAGCAGCTGAAAAATTTCCTTTACCTCTCATCTTTGCAGCTCTCTTTCTCATCCTCTGGATTCCTTTCTAGAGTTGTGTGATGAACTCGCAATGCTTTTCTCGTCCAAGATTCAAAAGGTTCATAATGGAATGGAGAATTCTGCAGTGTCTTCAGACATCAGAACCTGTTTGTAGCTTCCTTGTCTCCTCTGTTAATTGGTTTTCCTTTTCGCTATCTAATCAGGAACAGATATCTGGTTCTTCTAACGCTTTCTGCCCAAACTCTATTCTAGAGGTTTGTTCTTCAGTAGAAGTAGCAGCTTTTAATGATATTTTTATCCTCTTCCTTTCCTTCCTTCAATTGTCTGGAAGAGAGTGATAGTCAAGTCACTATTAAACAAGGTAATCTAGTTCTCTCCTAGGCTAAGAGTTACATACCTATTGCACTCCTCCTTGCCTTGGGCAAAATCACTGAATTGATTGTACCCAAACAATTTAAATCTAACCATTTGGATATATGGTAAATGGGTCATTTCTGGCCTGTACCCTTTCAAGGAGTGATTATTGCACATACTTTTTCTTGCCCTCCCACGTTCCTCTTTGAATCAAATGCAGAGGATTCAAAAGATTGCTGCTTGAGATACTGGTGGGCTGAGGAAATTTGATCATGCTACTTAAGAATGGACTAGAGTACTTTGGCTCCCGGTGAAGGAAGGGATTGTGTTAAAGGTCAAGTGCCTTATAGATAGGGTCTTTTATGGCATTGGGAATCCTCCTCTTGCATCACACTTTAGGTTCAATTAATCAGGGAAAACTTGTAGCCCTACTCTAAGCTGCCTTTTTGTATTCCATGAGTTAAGGGGACTTTTCCTTTCGTCTCTTGGTCCTCAGCTGCAGAATGCTGTTCCCTAGGGAATTAGATCCATTGTATCTCATTTATCTTTTAGGAAGATTTTGAAGACTTTTTTTTATTCTACTTGTGGGTCACTGGCTCTGTCTTATTTGCTTAGCCTGTTTTATTTCTAGTGCCAAAATGCCATACAGGTGCATGTTGCACTGTACAAATGTTTTATATTCCGTTCCTTTTAGGTTTACCTTATTCATGGTGGAAATCAGGCCTCAACCTGCAGGACGAGAGCCAGAGATCTGAAACTTTAAGCCCCAAGTGACGATCCTAATAAAATGAGAACATAAGAGCAGGAAAGAACAAAGCAGAATAACCAAACTATTGGCCTGTCACACAAAAAGCAGTAACCAAAACAGTCTCTTCACAACACACACATACATACACACACACAGTTAGAATGGGGTGTCTGGTTGGCATTCAGTCGGTTTGCACTCTGCCCAAGCAGAGATCCTCACTCTAGTCAGGGTAAAGGAGATACACACTTAGATAACCACTGCTCACTCCCTTGGTAGCTTGGCAGAAGCAGCCAAGCTTATCTCAAAGGCAATGTGTAAAGTATTTGTACCAACACACACAGTAATACAGTAAAAACACTACAAAATTGACACCACACCAGTTTAGAAAATAGGCAATATTTATCTGAATCAAACAAGACCAGAATGACAAAAATCCAACATACACAAGTCAAGATATGAATTTTTAAAATAAAAAAAGTCTTACTCCATGGAAAACAATGGTAAGTTGTTGTTACACAAACTACCTAGTTTGCATCAAAAATAAAGCCTCCCGGGCGAGAATGCTTCGAAAAAGTCAGCAATGTGTTGGTTTCGTACTCGCAAGTGCGGCTGTGCGTTGTTTCCAGACAGGGCACCTCGGGTCCGCGCAGATTTACATTGATTTTGACGCCCAGCGATGATGCGTGAGAAATCCGGCCGCACGGTGATGAAAAACCACCCTGTGTGGGGTTTACGTAGTTTTCAACAGTCGCAAGCAGGTGTTGCATCGTTTCTCCAGCTGCAATGCAGGTGATGCGCCGATTTCCCAGCTGCGATGCAGGTGATGCATCCATTTCAGCCAGGAGGCATGTGGCGCGTCATTTTTACAGTCGCGTTGCAGGTGGTGCATCAAAATTACCCCCGCATGGCTTCCTGTGCGTGGATTTCAGTCCTTGTTCTACCAGCTTCACCTTTCAAGGGCCCAGGGACTGGATAGTGCACCACTTGGCAGGGCAGGAGTGTCAGCAGACAGCCCAGGTGCTGGCAGAGGAAGTCTTTGATGGCCCTGAGACTTCAAAAAAGGAGGCAAGCTCAGGCCAAGCCCTTGGAGATTCTTCACAAGCAGGAATATACCACAACGTCCAGTATTTGTCCACTTTCAGACAGAAGCAGCAACTGCAGGCCAACCCAGCAAAGCACAGTTACAGGCAAAAGGGTAGTACTCCTCCTCCAACTCTTCTCTATGGCAGAGGTTCCTCCTGCTTCCAGAAGTCATCTGAAAATCTGGGGTTTTGGGTCAACTACTTATACCCCTTTCTACCTTTGAAGTAGGCAAACTTCAAAGGAATGTCTCTGTCGTCCACAAGATCCTGCCTTGTCCAGGCCTGGCTCCAGACTCACACCAGGGGGTTGGAGACTGCATTGTGTGAGGGAAGGCACAGCCCATTCAGGTGTAAGTGACCACTCCTCCTTCCACTCTAGCCCAGATGACCCGTCAGGATATGCAGGCTACACCCCAGCTCCCTTTGTGTCACTGACTAGAGGGGATTCACAAACAGCCCAACTGTCAGTCCGACCCAGACAGGGAATACACAAGCAGACAGAGTAACAGAATAGTTTAAACAAGAAAATGCCCACTTTCCAAAAGTGGCATTTTCAAACTTTACCAAAAGATGCATTTTTTAATTGTGAGTTCAGAGACTCCAAACACCATAACTCCATCTGCTTCCAAAGGGAAACTGCACTTAAAAGTTATTTAAAGGCAGCCCCAGTGTTAATCTATGAGAGAGATAGGCCTTGCAACAGTGAGAACCAAATTTGGCAGTATTTCACTGTTAGGACACGTAAAACACATCAGTACATGTCCCACCTTTAACATACACTGCACCCTGCCCATGGGGCTACCAAGGGCGTACCTTAAGGGTGCCTTACCTGTATAAAAAGGGAAGGTTTGGACCTGGTATGTGGGTAAACCTGCTGGGTCGCATTGGCAGTGCAAGACTGTAGTGGCAGGTCTGAGCTAGGGCTACTCATGTGGGTGGCACAATCAGTGCTGCAGGCCCGCTAGTAGCATTCTATTTACAGGCCCTGGGCACCTCTAGTGCACTTTACTAGGGACTTACTCGTAAATCAAATATGCCAATCAGGGATAAACCCATCACCGATACAATTTACACAGAATGCATATGCTGTTTAGCACTGGTTAGCAGTGGTAAAGTGCCCAGGGTGCTAAAGCCAAAAAACAGGTCAGATCAAATAGGAGGAAGAAGGTAAAAATTTTGGAGATGACCCTGCAAAAAGGGCCATGTATGTGTCTGTCTCTCTCTCTCTCTCTCTCTCTCTCTCTCTCTCTCTCTCTCTCTCTCTCTCTCTCTCTATCTCTCTCTCTCTCTCACACACATATATATATATATATATATATCAATGCAGACTCTCATATATGTATCATTTATTTTTGCATGCCTGCAAAGTAAGTGGAAGTTAACATAAGATATGAGATATACTTTTAATTTAACAGACCTAGTAGATAATGGGGATCAAAATTCTTTGGGAGCCAAAAGGATTGCTCATTAAGCCCGGACAGCTCTGCAGTTTCAGATTGGACTTCGCCCTACAACCTGACCGGTTTCCTTACAGCAGAAAGAGGAGTGTACTCTTGGCACTCATGACATCCTGTTTCTGATGTAAATGGCACCCAAATAAGAGCTAAACTGAATAGTTTCACATAAAGGTAACAACTACTTCGTATCCGAGATCCATTTTCACAAATCAAAACACTCTGATGAATAAAACAGTCTAGCAGGCACAGCTGCATGGCAAAGATGATACTAAAAACCTTTCCACACTTGGAAGAAGCAGGTGCCCTTGCTCAATTTCAATTATGGTGCGTCAAACCACACTTACATAGATTTGAGAAAGAATTTATGAATTAGGAGCTGGCTCGTGCTAGGTATCTAACAGGTGACCGCCTGATCTTTTTACAGAAGCTTTCCCCCCCTGTGCTATCTGGGATCAATTAAATATACAACCTTGTTAGCATTTAGGTAGATCCACAGTTTAAAAAGTATACATTTTGAAGTGACCAGCATGGGTTGATCAGGTTATAGGGAAAGCCTGATACACACACATGCCTGCAAACACCATGTGTCATTGGTCTTGATGACCTCGCTGAGACCATGGTAGCCCAGGCAAAAACTCAAGTCCATGGTTCCTGAACTACTGACCAACACCACTGGGCTTGCCCATGAACTATGTGATTTCTCAAGGATCTTCAGGTTTAGTACGTTAGCCATCTCTAACTTAATACAGTCCTGGTTCTTAACTGATATTCTTCTTATGCAAATCTTGAAAGGAAGTCTATCCCCACCATCAATGTTGTGCATGTGTTACAGCACCATACTTAGAATTAGTGAGAACAAGCCTGAGAGTTGTCTCATTAAAAAATCTTCAGTCACTTTGTTGCACAGGTGTCAGATCTGGACAATGATTAGCACTGTTTACTGAACCGTTTTTGGTAACTTTTAAGTAGCAGTTCAAGGAAGGGTAGCTGTCATCCTAGTCTTTTTCTTCCACCATGGGTCTTGCTGTTGTTTCCATGTTATGGAGGTATGGCTTAAGCCTACTCATATTAAATACCTCTTACGGTCCATGGCCAGCCTTAAATCAACTAAGTAGTTGACCTCCCTGATCTTTTTCAGAACTGACAAGGGTCAAGTAAATTTGTCCTCTGGAGACAGAACACTTACAAGCTTCATAATCAGGAAATATGGTCCATCCTGGCCATCAGCCAATGTTCCCGCTGATCCTATCACTCCTTTTGCTTTCTGTATCAGCTACACCATCTTGAGTCTAAGGCCAGGCATATAGCCCACCACATTGGGCGAGCTCGGGTGTAATTCCCCACTCTCCTTCACCAAAATGAGCAGGCTGCGTATTGGGTGCAAATACACATTTTTCAAATGAACATTAACCCATGCCATTCTCATTTTTCAATATGCACAAATAAGCAAAACAGGAGGATGTCCTGTTTTCTCATAAGTATTTCTCAAAAGTGACCTTATTTAACCTTCCAATGAATCCACTGATTTGCAATTGTTTTAAACTGTGAGTTAAACTTATATCACTCCAAATGACCCTTCTGCAGTCATAAACCACCTCTCCAGGGAACCCTGCTCATCAAGAGATGCAGTGAGAGCCTTGGCAACTAGTTGTGCACATTAATAAAACCATTTCTAATTATCTTGGTGCATGGTCCGTGACCAACAAGATGCAGGGGTTTCCATAAGTTGTAGGGGATCCAAATGACTCCTTACTCTCCCCTATCACTGGTTGAGACAGTAGGACTGTCTTTGACTTTTCTTCTTACCTGCTACATATCTGGCAAGTAGGACCACAATTGCTCAATCTCCACTCGCTCCCTAATCCAATATAAATGAAAGGAAAGCCTTCCTATAGTATATTTTAATCACTTGCGTGAGTCATTTCCTGGTGGATCTGTAATATTTTAGAGATGCATGAATGGAGGGGACCTGGTACTCTGAAGAAAGTTGCAACAATGGCTCTCTTCATCATACTGAAATCTTGCAGAGAAGGCAACTTGTTGCAAGCTCCAGTTAGGAAAATTCATTTTTTGTATTGAGAAAATAAACTGTCAAGGCAGGAATTAGTTTCTCAATACAAAAAATACATGGACCCAGTGTGCAAGGTATTTTGCTTTGTTTACAGGTGCCCCTCAATATTTTTTCTTGTCCATACCTCACACAGCGGGCATGTGACTGGAAAATGATTGTTAGTCACCTCGCCCTTCAAAGGTCACAGATTTGCTCTTCAGGAGCAAGCAGAGGTTACACTATGTAATGAGTGCTTCCCCGAACTCTGAATAGAGCAGGGAAGTGTTTCGGAGGCTAGAAGCACCATTGATTTATGGTGGTTCCTGCGCTCTGCCAAACTTTAAATAAAGCTGCTGTAAATATGACTCTATGTGTCTAGATAAAGGAAACTCACAAGCCAGCTAAATAAGTTCAGGTGTGCCTGAAAGACTAGTAGTGTTCTCCTGGTTCAGAATCTGAGGGCTCGATGTAGAGTAACTCTCCTGGTAACCAATTATGAAGGGACCACCTTTTTGTCTTTGGGCTTGTGAATAGTGGTGTAACCGGACAAAAGCAGAACACCCTAACTGTGGATTGGCAAAACCACCTTCACCACATTCCCCAGCTTCAAGTAAAACACGAAATTCTCAGGTTCTTGCGAACTAGAACCTGTCTAAAATTTTTCCTCTAGAAAGTTAGGCAGCTCAGACTGCGATCCGTGTGCATGTGTTGCACTTTAACCAGATCCAGACCCCCCTGTACCTGTGAGTTGCAGCTTTCTCTGAGGGATCACCTCTTCCAGCACATCTGTTCTGATTGTGGCCAGTGCTCTTTTGATCACAGCCTGTACTGGAACTTAACTCTCTCACTTTTCCCAGCAAGCAGATCCATTTGAGGTTTTCCCTTAACTCAACTGAAACTTTTTTGGCATCACGGTCTACCCACAGCTCAACATTAGTGACCGCGCACCTAAACTTTTCAACAGTTGTGGTGTTTTCATGACAGCAGACTCAACTTGGACAGTGTAGTGACGGTTTCCACATTCTCGAATGCCTCACGCCATGGTTCTTCTCGCGGATGTGAGGATGACGGAGTGGCATTCGACGATGGAGAGATCGGCGGTTAGCCCATTGGCTAGCACTGCGCGTCTCCTTATGCAAGTGTAATAAATACAGATAAAATCCACCAACTCTCTACGTCGCATCTTTACAGAATTGGCGACGGGCTTGGAACTCACCTGCGGCGTTAGAGAAACAGTTTGGACGCTGACTTGAAGATCGCCTTATGACGAGGATCTGTGTTCGGTGAGGATCGGCTTCCGGGGAAGTACGAAGGAATCCAACTGGTGGGGACACCTTGTGGTGAGCCTTGGGACACACAACATCCTGCTTCTGTGGAAAGGCCTTTCATAACAATTGTTGTGTATGCGTCTGTGTTTCCTTGACATCCAGTATTGCTACGTCAATCTGACGTGCATCGCGCCGCCATTTTGGATCGGGCAAAAAGGCACGTAAATTCGCCATTTTGAATCTGATATCGTTGTTTTAAACACTGGATCTTGGAAACTCGACATTTTCTATTATTGAGTACCTACTGAAAAAACAAAAAAACAAAAAAAAAAAAAAAAAATATATATATATATATATATATATATATAAATAAAACCTATAACAACGTATAAATATATATTTTATTAAGGAGACTTAAGGAGACTGTGCAGTTACAACAAGGCTTCGGGCAACCCATGGAATCTTACACCTCCCCAACCATTTATATCTGTTTCTGGCACACCTACTTTGAAATGGGAGGAGTGGTGTGAATACTTCAAGAATTATATTTCTGCGATTGACAACGAAGAAGAACTTTCTGCGGAAAAAAAGTACAAAATTCTTCTATATTGTTTAGGGCCTGGAGGTCTGAAGGTTTTCAAAAACATCAATTAAAAAACCAAGACAAGAAGGTCAAGGAGACTTGTATAGTAATGCGCTTGAGGATTTGGATAATTATTACAGGCCCAGGGTCTGCGTGGCAGTGGATCGTTATAAATTCTTCCATCGTAAACAAGGGAAGGATGAACCTGTGGAGGATTATGTTGCTGCCTTAAAAAATTTAGCAATCAATTGCAAATTCGGCATTTTGCACGATGAGCTAATTCGAGATCAGATTGTCATGCAGGCGTCCAACTCGAGTATTCAAGACAACCTATGGGCTAAAGGAGAGAGCTTGTTGCAAGAAGTTATTGATATTGTGAAAAGGGCAGAATTGACTGGAAGGTGTGCCTAGGAAGTTCTGAATGAAAATAAGAGTGATGAGAGTATCGTTGCAAGAGTGAAAGGGAAAAGAACATCTTTTGAGCACAAAAAGAAATGGCTAAGGAAACCAGAAGCAGAACAGAAGAATCTTAAACCGGATGAAAGAAAGAAGTGTTACAGATGCGGCAGTTATGACCATTTGGCAAACGACAAGTTTTGCCCAGCTAAGAAGCAGAAGTGTTCGAGATGCGGTGTCATGGGACATTTTCAAAGAGTTAGTCAGAGGAAAATAGCAAGTAACAGCAGGGTGTTAGAATTGGAAGACTCCAACTCATCTGATGAAGAAGTTTTGAATATGTGTGTTTTATGTGTAGACACTGCTGATGAACACACCGTTTTGTGCACAAGAGAAGAAGAAAAGAAAAGGAATAAAAGACCAACGTGTGAAATAAATTTGGGGGGGTGACCTTATGTATTGTTATAGATTCAGGGTCTCCTTATACTATTGTTAATAGGAATGTTTGGGAAAAGAATTTTAAACACATTGTGGGTGAGCAGTTATGTGCGCTAGACATAACAATTAAGACATTTATTAGCGAAGTGATTGAATTGTTGGGGTTCAAGGAGTTGAAATTTCAATACAAAGATAGAGTGACAGTAGGAAAATTGTATGTGGCTGCAACAGGTCCCTCTGTTTTGGGTTGGTTTGACCAAGGTAAATTAGGCATTGTTTTGGATCCTAACAATCCGGAACCAGTTTTAACTGTGCAAACGGAAGTGGATATTAGCAAGTTCGTTTTGAAAAAATTTCCGAGAGTATTTTCTGGGCGAATTGGTAAGATGAAGGGGTTCATGCACCTCATTCATTTGAAGGACAATGTTGAGCCACAGGTGCACAAAGTGAGAAACATTCCTATTCCTCTGAAGGAGAGTGTTAAGGTGCAATTGGATAAACTACAGGAAGAGAAAATCATAGAACCAATAGAATCGTCTGAGTGGGTTGCTCCATTGGTGGTAGTAAGAAAGGCTAATGGAAATTTACGACTATGCATAGATTTGAGGGATCTCAATAAGAATATACTAGTGGATCAATTTCCTTTGCCTCATATTAATGAGATGCTGGCTCGCACAAGGGGCATGAAATGGTTTTCTTCCATTGATTTGAAAGCGGCCTATCATCAGGTACGATTGCATCCAAACAGCAAGAATTTGACTGCTTTTGTTACACCCTTCGGGTGTTATAGGTTCAGACGGGTGCCGTTTGGTTTGGCGTCAGCAGCTGCAATGTTCCAAAGACTAATGAACTCAATTTTGGAAGGAATTGATAATGTCATGGTGTTTCAAGATGATATTCTCATAATGGGAAAATCAAAAGAAAATCATGATCAAACGCTATTACAGGTTTTAAATGTTTTAGATGAGAAAGGTTTGACAGCAGAATTCAGCAAGTGCAAATTTGCATGTGACCATGTCAATTATTTGGGGCATGTAGTGTCTGCTGACGGCATTAAACCTAAGGAGGCGTTAGTATCAGCAATAAGTAAGGTGCCCAATCCCCAAAACAAGGATGAGGTTCGTGCTTTTCTAGGGTTAGTAGAATTCTACTCAAAATTTGTTAAAAATTTCTCGACTAAAACGTATTGTTTGAGACAATTGCTCAAAATAAGGAACAAATTTAAGTGGACGGAAATGTGTCAGAATGCTTTTGAGGTGTTAAAAAATGATATTTGTAATGCACCTCCATTACAAGGTTTTGATGTGAATCTTAAGTATATTATCACCACAGATGCTAGATGTAAAGGCATTGGAGCAGTTCTGACACAGGTAAACATGGAGGGTAATGAGGATACTATTGCTTTCACGTCACGCTCATTGACTCCGACTGAAGAGAAGTATTCCGTTATTGAGCGTGAGGCACTTGCTTGTGTGTGGGCGTTGGAATATTTCAGACAGTATGTGTGGGGCACTACGGTCACTTTAAGATGTGACCACAAACCGTTAGTGAAGGTTTTAACCACAAAGGGGTTGTAGAAAGCTTCTCCTAGGTTGGCAAGATTATCAGTTTGTTTGTTTGAATATAATTACATTGTACAATATTTGCCTGGTGTTAAAAACATCGTTGCAGATTTTCTAAGTCGCATGCCTTTACCAACCAAAAATAAGGAAGATGACATAAATGAAGATGTGTGGGTGGCTATTGTGGAAGAAGGTGTGTGTCGAGGCATTACACGCAATTATTGGAAATTAGCACAAGAGGGTGATGAGGTGCTAAGAGATTTGAGTGTTGCAATTACGAAGGGATGGCCATTAAAAAAAATGATTAAGGCAGCCTTGCTACCTTTCTGGGAAGTAAGGGATGAGTTGTCCATGGAAGATGGTTTGATTCTCAGAAGTGGGAAAGTTATACCTCCTGTTGCATTAAGAGAGCAAATCCTCGAAATATGTCATGAAGGCCACCTTGGCATAGGAAAAACCAAGAACAGGGTAAAGTTTTGGTACTGGTGGCCTGGCATAGATAAGGATGCAGAGAGAATTGTTAGAAACTGTCTTGCTTGTGAGAATGCCGATAAGACGCAAGTAGTTTTGAGACCATCTTTACATCCCATTCCTTGTCCCAATATGGCTTGGGAAAGAGTAGGCATTGCTATCATGGGGCCTATTGGTGAGAATGAAAGGCTTTTGCTTGTTATGGTGGATCATTTTTCAAAATGGCCGGAGGTGAGTATTGTACAAAAAGCTGATGCAGTTAGTATCGTTAGATTTATGGATGAAATATTTGTGAGAGAAGGCTTACCGAAATGTATCGTGTCAGACAATGGTTCGCAATTCGTATCTTCTATTTTCCAAGATTATATTAGAAGGAATGGTATTCAGCATAGGACTAACTCGTTATATCATCCCGCGGGTAATGGGTCTGTGGAGAGATTCAACTGAGTACTTAAAGGTATGATTCAATTGTCTAGTTGTAACCAACTGGTGTGGGAAACAGAATTGTGGAAAACCTTATGGGCATTTAGGGTTACCACATGTGTGAGTACTAATGCTGGCCCGTTTGAGCTCATGAGAGGAAGGACACCTATGTCGAAGGACAATGTGGGATGACTAATAGTTGCCAAAAGAGTGGAATGGAGTCCGGAAGAGGTGAAGAAGAATATTGAAAGGGCTCAGGATAAATACAATAGATATTTTGATGACGTCCACAAGAGTAAAGAAATCAAATTATGTGTGGGAGATGTAGTGAGGGTTAAAACCAGTAAGCACAAATGTAAATGTCAAAGTATATTTTCATCTCCCCTGAGAGTAGAGGCAGTGTATAATAATTCTGTAAGGTTAAGTGATGGCAAAATACGGCACATGGCTGTGTTGTCGTTGTGTAAAAGGACAAGTGTCAACACGAGGAAAGGGAGTTTTCGGGATGGTCAGAATTGCAAGGAATGGTTGGAAGATGAGAGGAATGAGCAGGAATGTTTGAATCATGATGAGAGGAGTGAGCAGGAATGTTTGAATCAACATAAGAATGTTCCTAGTGGTCCTAGTAATGCAGACGACTTGCCTACGTCTACGTCTTCTTATAATGCCTGTGGATCACAGGGTGTCCTTAGTAGGAATGAGAAATGGAGTAGTTCTGGCAGAAGAATCATTAAACCTAAAAGATTGGAAGATTATTATTCTTAAAGATATGTTTTAATAACTTATGTTTTAAATGATCTTTTATTTTATTGTTCGAAGTGAAGTATTTTCATATGTATAATATGTTTGGTCTTATTGGTATTATTGTTTTTTTATATATTGTAAAAGGGGAAGATATGTAGTGACAGTTTCCACATTCTCGAATGCCTCACGCCATGGTTCTTCTCGCGGATGTGAGGATGACGGAGAGGCATTCGAGGATGGAGAGATCGGCGGTTAGCCCGTTGGCTAGCAGTGCGTGTCTCCTTATGCAAGTGTAATAAATACAGATAAAATCCACCAAGTCTCTACGTCACATCTTTACAGACAGGCTAGATAGAAGTGCATGAAGTACAATAGTTTGAATAGTACAGGTGTCTCAGTTAGTTTCAGGTCATCTATCCAGACGGGTGCCGGACTGAGAGTTGATTGTGGAGAGGAATTTGAGCTTTCAATCCTCTCCTGCACTCTGAGCCATCCAAGCGTCCAATGCTACTTCTGGATGGCCACTGAGGTAACCCTTGTCTAGGCAAAATGGTAGAAAATGCACCAGCAGTGTTGGAAATATGTTTTATGTGGGATTGTACTCCATAATTGTAACACCCTGTACTTGAAATGTGCCAAGTCTCAGCTACCTTCACCATGGTCAGGTTGCTAACTATTCTGGTCCATATCTGAAGTTTTTCCATTGAAGTAAAAGCAATGCCACCAAGGCATTATTTTTGCAGGAGGGCCTTGTGGCAAGTAGGAGGGGCGGAGCGTGGGGTAATTAAAATAAACTAAAAAAAAAAACACTTACCTTAATGCAGTGTGCCCCTCTGCTCCTGCTTCTCCTCGCTGCAGGCACAGGCTCCCAGCCTGCCCTGCTGCCAATCCTGACGCTGCTCAAAGCAGCATCAGGGTTGGCTTGAAGCGCCTGGGCAGGCACTCTCCAGCCCAGCAACTATGTTGCTGGGCTGGAGAGAGCCTACAGTGAATGTGTGTTTGGCCGGGGCAAGACAGCCGGCCAGACATGCGCTCTGAGGAGGAGTGCACTGTGCACTCCCCATCACTGCTCGTCACCCCGTGGCCCTGCCCTTTTACCAAACAACAATAATAAACAAAGGTTTTGCAGCTGTCGCTGCTGGTGGGGGGGTGGTGCTCCTCCACCCTAATGGAGGAGCCACCCCTGTACATTTACTTTTTGGTTAGTGAGTCTCACCTGTCATATTAATGCCTTACTTGTTAAAAGTAGTAGAACAGCGTCCTTTTAGCTTGTTGTGGTGTCCTACCATTGTGCTGTCTGCATTTAACTTGACTGCATTACAAGTACTCCTAATTTCAAGAACCTTCACAGATAAAACAGCTGGTGATGTCAGAGATTTGCAAAGTAAAGATTTATTTTGTGACTATTTTTCTGCATAGGACTTGGTCACTCACTAAAATAGTGGTTTGGTCAGTGCTTAATTTGTAAATAAAAACTTGCCGGCGCCCAAAGCCGACCTCTTAAACACGCGGCTACTGCAATTAAATGTGCAAACACAGAATACTGAGGCAGCGTAATCCTGAAGCCATCTCGGGCATTTTCAATCCATTTAAAGCCAGTCAATGCCCCTTCAGCTCACTCTTGCTGCTTTCTCCCATTGTAAGCCTTATTTGTTTTTCTCTTCCTCCATCTTTTCCATATGTGTCTTTAGGCAGAAAAATAAGTGCTGGCCCTCAAAAATAAGTCCCAGTGCTTTGCACTGGAAACAACAGGCACAAATTAACCACTGGGTTTGTTTCCAAACAAAACGTCTCCATAAATTCAGCTAAATGTTTGAGGTTGCGCTGACATGACAGTTGAGGTCGTTTTAGCAACAGTTGTCATATTTTGGCTGATTTATTAGCAATTTAATACCTTTTCCAATTTGACTTAATGTGCATGATCCTGTTTTTTACCACTGGCGATCGAAAACTTCTACGTGTGATGTTTAAATATTGGATTAGTGCAGCATTACCGAGAGCTAGTGGACAAAAGGGTAAAAAACAGGCAGTACTGTATACAAGTGTATGCCTCTGTCAAGAAAAAATTAGATTAACCACTTAGCTGTACCCTGTTCACATTATTGTAGAAGACATTAGTCATTCATAAGTACAACAATGTGTGTTTAACCCCTTAGGCACCAAGGACGTAATGGTTACATCTGGTGGCTCGGAGGCGCCACAGACGTAACCATTACGTCCTAGTATGCTTCCAGCGCGATGCGGAAGAGAAATGCTCAGCATTTCTCTTTCTGCTCAGGAGGAGGGGGCAGGCACAAATTACCACTTGCTGAATTCAGACTTTTGACTACTTTTCAGAAATGTTTAGCTTTCTGGGATCCAGCATTGGATTCTAGAGAATGGGGACACTGTCCAGCCCCAGCGCTTTCAGCATTCACTCTAAACTGCCAACCAATCAGAAGGAACTGGGCACAGATCGGATATCTCATCTGGTAGCGGATAAAATCCCCAATGCTAGATCACTGCTTGTTGAGAAGTCATCAAACTGAACGTTTCTTGCCTCAGCAGCTGCTGCTAATGGTGAGCAGCTGTTAGTTTTCTGATATACTTCTCTGCAATAAATAATATGTCAATATGGAGGAAGTTGTTCAACTATCAACCTTATCAATTCCCGCTACTCCATCTGTGATCTAGGAGAAGTTAAGAGGCCTTCGAGGAATAGCTAGATGTGATTGCTGGCGACTTTTTACTTCAAAAAAAGAAGAAAACCTTATTGATTCATAATTTAGGTGCACAGGGCAGAAACATATTGAAAACACTGCTGACCCAAATGGTTAAGATAACCTGAATTAAAGAGGAAGGAAATGCTGTAGAAGTGGTGGATGAGTATGCCACCATCATACAGAAATTGAATAAAAGGTTTAGTTGGCTCAGGAATGTGGTGCGAGAGAAGACACCCTTTTTTCTTTTTCAATACATCGAACAACTTGGCGCATCAGTTTACACGTTTTTGGCAATGCTAAGGTGCTTGGTAGCTATGTGCAACTGTATGGACTGAGTGTACAGGTGGGAGCAATGGGTGCTAGAATCAGGAAGGCACCCTTTATAACATCAAGATTAACACACAAGAGTTTAGAGCCAAAGTAGAATCAGGATCTCCTTATACGTTGAGAGAGGAGGAAGAATTCAAGACATTTCTACAAGTCATGAAAAGGGAGCCACACATCATGCTATTCACTTATGGTAGCACACAAATAGAAGTAGCAGAAAAAAATGAGAATGAATGGGTATTTGATAATTTTCCACTGAAGTTAAAGAGTTACTGTAAGTAGCAAATGTTGGAGCCCGCCTTTTGGGATGGAAGGGCATGGAGAGCAAAATATGGTGTTGGACCCCAACCCTCCTCATAAGTATTATTCCGATCCAAACCACATGGGTAAACCACGTAGAGTTTAAGAAAGAAGAAGGGGTATATAATTAAGGAAGTACATGAAGTATTTTGTAATGGTCTTGGGGAACTAAGTAGGTTTACTCATAATTCAGAGAGAGATTGCTAAACCTGCCTTACATAAGGTGCAGAAAGTACCTTTATCCTAAAGGGGGGAGCTAGGACCCGAGTTAGAGCCGATGTGCAAATTGGAAATCATCAAGGAAATTGAGAGCTCAGAGTGGTTGGTACTAGTGGTTCTGCCATGCAAACTGCACAAATCAATCAGTTTGTGTTGACTTCCGTGACCAGAATCAAAATATTAGCGAGATTTTCCAGCTACTCCCGGACATTTCTGGGATGATAGTTATGCTTTTGGATGCTGGAGTGTTTACCACTTTAGACATATCAGCAGCATACACCAAATAAAGTTATGTTATATAATAATATGTCTTCTAGGAAACTAAAAGCATGACCTTCACAATGCACTTTTGTACGGCAAAGCAACTTCAAATTATTATCCAGTGTGGCGCAAAGGGAGAGAATGGGAGAGAAATATGTTCCTGGGGTGAAAAACATTGTTAACAGATTATTAACAGATGATCTATCTTGTATGCCAATAAGTGACAATGTGGAGAATATCAGGAACGAGAATGAGTGCGAAGAGGTGGTATGCATGAGCCAAACTGGCATGGTGTTGAATGACATTTTGAGGGAAGAAGAGTGGAAGAGATTTAGCGATGAAGATGACGATTTATGCCAGATTAGAGCATTTATTGTGACTGCTATGAAACACTTGGAAAAGAGAACTCAAACCATATGGCCACAATACCAATAAACTGACCTACAAGAGGTGTCTAAAGAAACAAGAGAGTTTGGTTGTGACTTCAGTGATAATGTGGAGGAGAGTGCTTCAGCTGGTGCACTAGGGTCACATATGGATTACAGCCATGGAAAGGAAAATAAGAGAGGATTTCTGGTGGCCTGGATTATACAAGGCTGTGGAGCACCTTGTGAGGGATTGCAGTGCCTACTTCCTGAGCTATAAGACTCGAAGTACGAGTCTGTTGTTAGTTGAACAGGTGAGGTACCTAAGTTACCATTGTACAAACTGACATTAAAAATAAGCGTACAATTAGGGATTTTGGTAGAATCCCCCAAATATGCCATAGTAATGGTTCACTGCATGTCGAAGTGGCTGGAAGTGATGCTCGTGGAGAATGTCAATACTATGAGCCTGGTCACAAAGGTACATTTACATCTGTAGATTTACTCATATGTAAATATACTCTTGCACGTCATCTATTGGATGTACCACAGTACACAAAGTACTTGTGTGTGGACATGTGTGGTACCAGACTTACTTCAAGACTGGAGTATATCTGCTAATGTATGGTCACCTTTAGGACTGTAGTAACCTTAGAAGTTTTGTTTGTGAACAACAAAGGAATTACTCTTTTGTAGGTGGATGTTTGTCTTATACACTCCCCCACTGGAAAAGTCTGTAAAGCCCTCCTATTTAGTAATAAGTACTTCGCATTTTCCATCCGCTCCTCTTGGTTCCTCCAGCATTTACTACCAAAATGAATACCTTCATGTGAATGGAGTGCAAAGAGGGAGATTTGAATGTTTTTACATTTTTTTCAGAGTTATGAAATCAGGTATGTGAGGAATAGTGAATCATACTAAGTGTGTAATTAAGAAGTTAAGAGTAATGTGGAACAAAGACACAGGTTGTCATAATTCCAAGGGATTACGCTGGTCTGGTGTGTGACAAACTGGGTGATGGAACTTAAAGAGTTGGGAACAGACAAGAGTGGGATGTCAATGGTCCTTTGATAGAAAGTGATCATAGGATGTCCCATGAGTCTCTGAGGAAGGTGTAAAAACCTAAATACAAAAGGGACTCTGTAACCCAGTGATGCCATCTGTTGTTTGTGCTTGCTTATTGATATAACCTGTTTCCAGTTCATTAGTATTCTACATACAGTTAAGTCATCCTTCTTCCAAGGTGGGAACCAGTTGTAAGGGTATTCTGTATCATTAAAGTGGTATATTAAGTCTGTAGGTTATTCTTCCTGGTTCTGTAAACTCTGTCTTATCTTACGATGATGCCTCTGGATTCCACTGCATCTTCAGACCAAAGATTCTTTGCCTCAGCAGTTGGTGCTTGTGGTGGACTGAATGTTGTTTGTGGTGCATCTCTCTACAATATTCCACCTCCATTCTTCTTGTGAAATGTCCTCTTTATTTTCACAAGTGGCTCGAGGAAGAGAGGTGTCCCAGGACCAATGAGGGTCTTGGGAAAAGACAGTGATTTAGGGAACACATTTAAGGTTTGGTGGGAGAAAACCACAGAAGAAAAGCACAAAGGGGAAGTGAAACAGAGTAATGTATACTGGACTCCAATTACAGGGTGTGCCAAGGTAAATAACAACCTCCACTCTGTTTGAAGTCATCATGACTTGTTGGTGAAAACCCGATACTTGTGGATACTATTTTAGACCTTTCTCGCCAGTGGAATAATTGATGAGCACTATCTCTATAGGCCTGATTTAGGGTTTGGCAGGTTGGTTACTCCGTCACATACCTGACAGATATCCCGCTTGACGTATTACAAGTTCCATTGGATTTACTGCACTTGTAATAAGGAGGATGGAATATCTGTCACATTTGTGATGGAGTAACCAGTCCACTGACCTCTAAATCAAGCCATTTGACTCTATACCCACCACATTAGCTAGTTTTTGTTTATTCTGAGGGGTGAGGAATGTAATCTTCAGAGAAAAGTCAGCTGATCAACACTTCAATATATAGGCAAGACCACCCAGCAGTGTTTATAGTTCTTGATTTGGGGAAAAGAGATATAGTGCTCATTGTGTTTTTTAGTATCATCTTTCATCCTGTCAATTCATTACCAGCCACAGACTCCTTACAAATAATGTAAGCACTAATACCACTACAAACAAAGATGAGTGTATGTGTCACTCCAATAAACGCAAACCCTAACCCACAGTAATATTGTGCATCTCTTGTTCTTGCCCCAGGCTCAGGGAGAAGACCAGCATGGGCAGCTCTGCCCCAACCCTACTGTAATCAGCAGGCACCACACATCGGTCTAAGAGAAAAGAAAGAACAGAGAAGGCTACCACGACCTCACTGTGAGGCATATGGTTGCCAAGCCATAAGTGAAAGTTAACACATAGCAGAGGAAGATTATCCGATGGGGGCAGGAAAATCAGGATTGAACACAGGCCCAACAACAACAGAGAACAGCCATCGCTGCTCCAACAAGAACTCATGCATTGAATAGGCGGCCACAAGTAATCTATTACCTCCATTTAGTGAACTTTCAGAGTCAGCAATGGGCTGAGATGGCACAGATGGTTAGTAAGGCTAAAGAACTAATTTAAGGTGACAAAAGAAATGGATGGAGGAGTCAAAAAGTTGTTGCATCTCCATTATGCTGAGGAAGAGATATTGAAACTGATAACCTCACAAACGCAAGGAATAAAGATGATTATGGAGGAGCAGAGGCAGTACTCGAAGCTCACTTTAGCCCTCAGTTGAACCTGGACTATGAACGATTTAAGCTTTGATAAGTAGTGCCTTTGGACAATGAAACAATTGACAAGCTATATGCTTGGTTGAGGGAGCTCAGCCAGAGAAAAATAGAACCACAAGACCAATGTACACGATCAAGCACCTAGGGTGTCAAATAAGGACACTCATTGACACTGGAGTGTCAGTCAGTGTAATGGACAGACAGTGCAAACTGTTACCACCCCATCCCCAATTAAGAATCAACTATGCGACTGACCTGATCCCCATGCATGGCACTTTCAGTCCAAAACATCACATGACAAGAACATAATTAATGTGAAATATTTTGTCATTGAAAAGGGAGAAAATACTTTGATGAGCTGACACAGTCAAAGCACTAGGATTAACATCATTTATATTGTCACATCCAGTTCAGACATAATGGGTGCACAAAATTCTAAAGGATAACCTTGACGTTTTCCAAGGACTGGGATGTTCGGAAATGAGTCCTGTCAACCTTTCCATTGACAAATCAGTCCACCCAGTACCCCTGTGCTACCGCCGAATTTCATTTCACCTTTGATCCACAGATGAAAAAGAAATGGAGAATCTTAAGGTAACAGAGAAGGTAGAAGGACACCGACCTGGGTATCCCCGGTGGTAGTGACTCAAAAACCAGAGCAGCTGGGTGCAGTGTTCATCTTAGTTGAGATGCAGCTGCCCAGCAAAGCCCTCCACAGGGAGAGACACTAGCAACTATATGTGATCTATAACATGAGCTTAACAGCGCCAGATGGTTTCCCAAATTAGACCTGAATACAGGTTACCACCAAATCCCTCTTGATGAGGCTTTTCAACACATAAGGACATTTGCACAGACCGGATTACATTGCAATCAATGAGGTTTGGGCTATCTTCACTTTGCGGTTTTCCAGAATATGATTCAGGAAACCCTGTCAGGTCTTACGGGGGTATTAAATGTCAGTAATGACACTGATCCATTCCAAGTTGATGCCTAAGCACAATATGAGACTAAGAGAAATGCTGCAGCAACTTTCAGAGTCTGGGCTCTTTCTTCACAAACAAATGTGTGCATTTCTGATGGAGAGAGTGGTATACTGCGGATACATGTTCTCTGATGACGGCATCCAGGTCGACCCCAGAAAGCAATGGAAACACCACGGAATGCTCACATACTGTGGAAGGTTCATACTGAACCTTGCAAGTCTGATGGATCCCATAAGAGATTGTTGTGAAAACACAACTTGTAGCAGTTAACTGTGATCCATAAGAATGCTTTCAAGAAAATAAAGAATGCTTTCCCAAATGACACTGCAATGCAATATTTTAACTGCAAGTTACCCACTCGTCTAACACTTGATGCGAGCCCAGTTGATTTGGGAGCAATAGTGTTTCAAAACAAAGATGGGGACGTGTGGGCATTAATAGCTTTTACCAGTAAGGGACTGTCAGAGATGGAGAAGCACTACTCTCAGATTGAGAGGGAGGCACTCACCATCTGATCTATCCACATTCATCTTGATGCGTATGGACAAAATTTGAACATAGTCATGGATCACAAGCCATTAGTCCCTCTGATCATGGGTATGACTCACCTGACAGCATCCAGAATAGACAAGTGGGGTTTGCTGGCTCCAAAGGTACTGATTCAAAGTTAAGTACCTGCCAGGGTTTCGTAACCCCACATATTTCTTCTCTCGATATCACAGCAGCTGGAAACCAACAACTGCTGGGAACGCAAAGCACAGATCAACATGGTAGTTGTCAGGAGCTGCTAAAGAGCCCTCTCACTGCATTACAAATTCCATGAATGATCTCTGCAGTGAGTTGGTGAGAAACACAACTTAAGACAACTCCTGGAAATATTTCTAGCTCAAGCCAAAAATAGATACATGGGCCATTAACAGGATTCGAGACCCCAGGGCAGATTAAGAGGTGAGCTCAATATTACACACAAGCCATCTCACAGCAAGAAATAATAGCAGCTTGGACAAATGATCCCTGCATCCAGTTGGTGAGAGAAGCAAGTCAAGACCTTTCCTGTAAAACATTTTTCTCTCAATATGGACAGTCAAAGGGACTTGAGGGACCCTGGAGGACAAGAGATGAGCTCAATACAACCTCAGATGGACTTCTACTCAGGGGCCAAAAATTATTGTTTCTACATCACTAAGGTGCAGAGCAAGTCAGTTGGCAAACCTAGGACATTGTTGAAACCAAGCCACGACTTCGGGAAAAATGGGGTATCCAGACATATTTGACCAAGCTGAAGAGCTGGCTGCAAATGCCTGCTCTACCAAGGGATGGGAGCCCAAATCCACCCATCCCCAAACTACCAGAGGAATCCTGGCAAGAAGTCTGGAACAGGTGAGTACAGACTTGTGTGCTCTGCCAGAAGGCAGAGTTCCCCATTGTAAGTGACTCATATTCCAAATATCCTGTAGTGGAAATGATGTATTCCACAGTGTTCAAGCAAATCTACCCCAAGCTCAAAACGTTCTTTACAATGTTTGGAATAACAATTGAGTCCAATTTCAAGGGGTTAAATTTAAAGACTACCTGAGACTGCTGGGCATACAATACCTACAAATTACAGCCGGTGGCCCCAAGCAAAGGGAGAGGTGGAATGATTTTTAAGGATCCCGAATCAAAGTCATCAGAATAAACGAACAGCAGAGGAACATGGAAGCTGCATATATCACTTTTCCAGAATGTACTGGCTCAGGCTCCACTGCATGACCAAATGTTGCCAGCACACCCGTTGTTTGGAAGGTCCATACGGGGTGTGTCAATGCATGCTCTGAATGGGTTCCCCCCACAATGGACAACACCAAGGCACAATGCGGAAGGGTGAACAACAACCTGGAAGCCAGTTAGAAATGGTACTCTCAGCCCAGCCAGGGGGATACAGAAGACTAGGTATTGATTCAAGAGTGCTTGGTCGAGAGGAACTTTAGAGCTCCTTATGAATGTACTCCATTGGAGGTAGTTAAGCACATAAAACGTGATGACAAGAATGACTGCAATACTTTTAACCAGGAGCGGCCACTCCATTAGGGTGGAGGAGCATCACCCTACTAAATAAAAATGCTGTGAATATGCTTCTGTCCCAAGCTAAGTGTCAGGGGAGGGTAGGGCCATTGCTGCTGGGTGGCAGCAGCAGGGGAGAGTGGGGAATGGTATTTAAGTTTAAAGTGTGCATGTCACTTTGACTGGCAGTCTTGTGATGGCGAGCGAGACATGCACACTTTAAACCTCTCCAACCCAGATGTCTTTTAGACAGCTGGGTACTGAACAAGCACAGGCCCCCAGTGCCTTTGTGAGCGCTGAGAGAGCCTACGCCATACAGTCCTGGAGCTTCTCTCATGCTGGGTAACATTATGAGAGCAGCGTCTGGAATTGGCTGGGTCCCGGCCTGGATGACAGATGAACACTAGAATCGGATCGAGGAAGTGCAGCAAGGTGAGTTTAATTTTACTTTTTTACTTTATTTAATGTACATATAATCACCAACATGCATTACAGTAATGTTTTAAAGTTACACTTTTTAACTTTAAAACAATAATGTAAAGCATATCGGAAATTTAGTTAATGTTTATTGCATGCATGCACGGGCACCCACCCGTTTGCCTGCCCCGACGTTTTCGCTTGGGGTAGATTTCAAACCCATCATTCTTTTGTCCACCATGCCACCGAAGTTTGGACCCAACCATATGCAAAGCAGTCTTGATGCTGCTCCAATAGGAACAGTCCAGCCCAAACACCCAGGCCAGACCATGCCCTCCCTGAACCGGAACACAAGTAACCCAAGTCCTGTTTCACTCTTCAGTCGCTCCATGACAAGTAACAAATGTGCAAGTTGCAATGGTTACAGTTGAAAGTGAGAATGCCATGCTAACCAGAAATGCATGTCTCTTTGAAAAAGGTGAGATGTTATCATGACACCTGGTGAAATCAGGCCCCATTCTAGCAGGGGGTCCAGGTGGGCAGGCCAACCCAAGGTAGTCCCCTGGGTCTCCCAAGTTCCATATGGAAGTACAAAAATATATTCTGTTTCTTTTCTTAATGATTCTTGTGGGCATGCAGCCTCGCTTTGTGAACCTAATTGGTAAACTTCTTGACAAGCACCAATGTGGTGGGCTACCTGAAGTGCCTTGGATAGGTGTGACACCCGTGGGGTGGTGGCTGTTTAAATGCACACATGAAAAGCAAGGATACCTGTGACATGTCTATTGTCTTAAAAGAGGGCTGCATGCTCCAATTACACATTACTTAAGAGATGACATATGGCCAGAGTTACTGGGATTTTGTGATTCTGCAGATGTAGTGATTTTTGCTTAATTATGGATTAATTTGCCACATAGTGCCAATAAATTGCAGATTTTAACAAAAAATTGTTTCTAGTTCAAACAGATCAACAGTACCTAAAAACCATACTACATGCGTTGTCATGCAGGAGCGGGCTTTTTGTCACAAACAGGCAAGTCATTTCTCTGTTGCAGATTGCTGTATTTAAATGTTAAATTTATATTAGTGAGTGGAAATTTTGTCCACACAGTTAACGTGTAAAAATTAGAAAATGGCGAATACTGCTTCAAAATATGCCTAATTAAGCCACATAATTTGGATTTTTTAGTTACATAAGTTAGTACACCTTGCCACATTATTTAGGCCTCCCTTGCCAGGCAATTACAGTTGGCCCTGAATATGGCAGAAACAATCTAAAATGATTTTGCCATCCTAAGAAAAGTAATTGACAGGAGACAGGAGGATGAGATGGCACAAGATGGGTGAGATGGAGAAGGAGGAAAGTGAGGTGAAGAAACGAGAGTGAGGCTTGAGGATGCAGAGGGTGAGAAGAGAAAGGTGAGGTGGAGACAGAAGAGCGTGAAGCACAGAGATAGGAGGATCAGTTGTAACGAAAGGAGAGTGAAACAAAAAGAGAAAAATTAAATAAAGAATTTGGGTACAAAAAACCCTTAGAAATAGAGGTATAACTAGTCACCGCTGCCCCCACAGTATGCCCAGTATGCAGCTCATCCCTGTACAACACTTGCCAGCATGGCTAAACCTAGGTTTCAGACACCCAGGAGATGCTACGCAAATCCATTCATCATCATGGCCCACCCATGCTTCTTCATGCCCTCCCAGACTCCGAATCCTGGAGCCAGACTTGGGTGAAATGCTGAATAAATGTTAGTATTCATTGTTTGCTTTGTGGAAGGTGGCAAGTGTTGTAGTTAAGAGTTGTCACCCAGCAGTTTTTTTTACCAGCATAACCAGTATTTTAATGTTCCCCATTGTTACAAATATTAGAAAAATAACCTAACACCAGTATTGTTTTCTCTTATCAGTGCATACTTTTAAAAAATGTAAGAAAGCACTTTCAAATGTGTTTTCAGCTTTCTTGATTACCCCTAACTGATAATTAATGATAAAAATAATAAAGGCCACTTTAAAACTTAGTGCAGGCATGGTAAAACTGTGGCAGAAAATAAATAAAAATGGGCCCCATTAGTTAATTAGATAGCTACAAAAAAAGTGGTCCATGTTTTCAAACGAGGGTTGTTTTGAACTCACAAAGACACTGTCTAAGTGTATGGAAAACTGCAGTGGAGTTAAGCTTGCTGTGGGCAAGGTTTGTTTTAATCTCAAGGAAATCAGAAGCAAATACCAGTAACAGAAGACCATAACAGAGGCCCGCAAACAGCCGAAAAAACATGTCTCACACAATGACTTGTCAGACCAGTCTTTCGGGCAATGCAGGGTTGCCCTATTGTCCAGTCCGACCCTGGCGCCTCTGAAAAATCTGTAAACCATTGGCCGACATTTTTCTCTGGGAAAAACAGGTGTTCTGAGTAAATGCGCACCGGCAACACTAGCTAGCTTGCCGATGGACACACCTAGATGAGGTATCACGCAGCCCCTCAACTTCGAGGCCGGGCGCGGCCACCTTCGATATTAAAGGGGACTGTGAATGGGTTATTATCAGTCCAGACTGAGCACTGTATACGGTGTTTGTTTTCAGCCTTATGTGTTGTTTGTTATCAGCAGTGGGTAACAAAGGTCCCCGCAGCCCGGGAAAGGGGTTGGGGGAAAGGACGAGCACGGGGGGGGGGCGCCTTAGGGCAGACCACTGTGCACAGACCGCATGCCCCTAACTGGGTCCACGGGGGAGCGGACCCCTCTGGTACTTTGCGCGGGGAAGGGAGGGCGGGTGGCTCAAGTTTCGTTACGCGACTGGTAGCCGGTCTGCGGCTTCAAGACCTCGCTAAGCAGGATGCAGTATCCGCCCCAGCCTACACGTCTACCATTGGCAGGAAGAGGTAGTCATGTACACGGAAACAGCGAAATAAATCAACCTTAGGAACGCTTCAGTTTCAATTATTTCCTAACATTGGGGCGGCATCTAGTGGTTACTTCTGTGTATCGAGTGTTAGAATATTCCAACACCGTCATCTGAGTGAAGTACATTTGTGGAAACAGAAGTTGTCTTTTCAGTACTTGTTTTATAATGGGAATAAAGTGAACAAAGCGACTGTATGGAGCTGATTGGGGACATTTCCGTGTTAGTTGTTTCTTCATCTAAAAATACAAGTATTTTCCTTTCATTATTCTGGCTCTTAAATAATAACAAAAAAACTCAGGCGTGTATGAATCTAAAAGCCACTATACAAGCTCTACCATTTCTCATCGTCCTTTACCAAGAGTCAATTTGTCCAAGAACACATTTGAAATAAGTCTGAGAACATCAAGTGTAGGATAAGCGAATGCACAGCGTTCTGCTAAGGTTTGAAAGTTACTAAAAACTGTGTGGATAATCTAGTTCAACTAGAACTGAAAGAAATGCCAGGATTTTATTGTTAAAACATAAGTGACAGAAATATGCAAAAAATAATAATTATGTTTTACACACCCCCAGACACTTGCACCAGAAATTGCTAAAAATGTCTACACTGTGGGACAACAAAATCATACATAGAAATGTGGCCAACATGGCTGCAATATTTATTAAGCACACACAACACTCATTACAGAGTTACTCTTTTATTTCTGAGGAAAGAGGGGCGGATCTACCCCCTTCCACCCACACTGTTGTCTTCTAGAGTCTAGGGCCCAGATTCTGAGTGAGAGGTGACATGCAATGCAGAGCAGCAGCCAAAAATGCTGTGCTGCGCTGCATGACAAGGAGAGAAAGGGAAAGCGCCATGTTCACTTAAGATATGGCACTGCCCTCCTTAGTGTCAGCGCAAGGCACACACCTTAGCACTATAGTGATAGGGTGTGTGCGTGAGTGTAGAATATGCTTTGTACAGGAATACTATGCCTAGACCATTGAAAAAGCTTTTTCCTACTTTGTATGTGTGTTGTACAGTGCAGCATACATGCAAGTCAAAAAAGCACAGAGAAATGAGAACATTTCTCAGTTTAATGCCTGCTTTTCAGGGCATTAATATTTGGTGTTAAACCCTTTCTATTGATGTTTGGTAATAGGGTTTAACATCAAAAAGCATGAGTGGTAGCATGGGTACGCCCACGTACCACCCATGTAATGCCCCCTTGATGCTAAGTAATTCAAAGCAGCGTTTTGCACTGCTTTGCGTTACTTTGTCATACAAATAAAAGCAAATACTAATTTGCGTTGGAATGTGAACGCGAAACCTTTGGGAATCTGGGCCTAGATTTTCTGCAGCTGGGCTAGCAGTGCTGTCAATGTCAAAATCACCATATACATTCACAGCCTTGAACACACACATATCTGCATGCCTGCAGACACACAAGCTTGTAGATACTCAAAGGTTATTATGAGATATGGTGGGTGGCCCTTCTCTACATGCGCTCCAAGCTCTCCCCCTCCCAGCCCCACAGCTCCCAATGCTGCACCTCGTAGCTCCATAAAACCTCCCACTGCACCTCCTGAACACCGCGAGAAAAAATAAGTGGAAGCTGTTGTGATTGACAGCTTAAACTTGACCCAGCCTCTTTGTGAATTTTTGCCCCTTCAAAAGCCTGGATGGGTTGAACGCAGACTCTCCTTCCGCATGTCCTGGGGCAGATTGGACATGATGCGCATGACTGACACGCCCTAGTGAAGCTCTATTAGATGCAACGCTGCACTGCATAGGGCATGTGTTGCATGTTACCTGTGCATTATAGCAATGTGAGAGGATTTTTACTGAGACCACCCTATATACATATAGACTGCCAGTGGAACCATTGGAGTCCTATTCAGCTTCCATACCAATGTTTGAGCTGTGCATGTGAAGACATTTTTGTATACAGGCAGTAACATTTGAAGCAGTAGTTGAAGGGGGGCAGGCTGTGTGTCAGTAGGGTGATCTTCTCATGATGTCCTTATGTCAGTTCTTTTCAGCAGTAAGTAAACTTGGTGGAAGACTACCAGTTGCTACTAAAGGCCGAAATGACAGCTGTATCTGCCCACATTGCACCATGTGCCAATAGTAGGGAGACTACAGCCAAATGAATAACAAAGATCGACGAACAACCTTTCCACTTCCAAAATGTGTACTACCTATTCTGTTGTGGGATACAGTAATGGATTGCTCCTTTGTCACACCTAGCAGAGGCCAAACCCTTATGCTAAGAGCACTAATTGGTAAATGCGAGGAAGATGACCACTGCTGGTCTCTCCCCTTCAATCACACAAAGAGCGCTGTTGTTTCTGCTGTGCATGGCATGGGCTAAAATGTAATACAAAGTTCAGGTGCATGCAGCCTTGTAATGTGACCACACATTACAGTAGGAGACATGGTTGCTGACATACTGCAGATCCAAAAATGAATCTTCATCCTTATGCCTTGTGGAGGGAAATGCCTCCCTTGGCAAGGTTACCCCCTAACTTTTTGCCGTTTGTTAATGCCAGTAATGATTGAAAGTGTGCTGGGACCCTGCTAACCAGGCCCCAGCACCAGTGTTCTTTCCCTAAACTGTACCTTTGTTACCACAATTGGCACACAGATAAGTCCCTTGTAAATGGTCCCCCCGGTACCAAGGGCCCTGTGGCCAGTTAAGGTCTCTAAGGGCTGCAGTATGTATTATACCACCCTGGGGACCCCTCACTCAGCACATGCACAGTGCATCACAGCTTGTGTGTGCTGGTGGGGAGAAAAAGACTAAGTCGACATGGCACTCCCCTCAGAGTGCCATGCCTTCAACCCACTGCCTGTGGCATAGCTAAGTCACCTCTCTAGCAGGCCTTACAGACCTAAGGCAGGGTGCACTATACCACAGGTGAGGGCATAGTTGCATGAGCACTATGCCCCTACAGTGTCTAAGCCAAACCTTAGACATTGTACGTGCAGGGTAGCCATAAAGAGTATATGGTCTGGGAGTCTGTCAGTTACGAACTGCACAGTTCCATAATGGCTACACTGAAATCTGGGAAGTTTGGTATCAAACTTCTCAGCACAATAAATGCACACTGATGCTAGTGTAGGATTTATTGTAAAATACACCCAGAGCGCATCTTAGAGATGCCCCCTGAATACCAGTCCGACTCCTAGTGCTAGGCTGACCAGTTTCTGCCAGCCTGCCACAACCAGACGAGTTTCTGGCCACATGGGGTGAGTGCCCTTGTCACTCTGTGGCCAGGAACAAAGCCTCCACTGGGTGGAGGTGCTTTTCACCTCCCCCTGCAGGAACTGTAACACCTGGCGGTGAGCCTCAAAGGCTCCTGCCTGTTGTTACAGCACCCCAGGACATCCCAGCTAGTGGAAATGCCGCCCCTCCGGACACAGCCCCAACTTTTGGCGGCAAGTCCAGAGGAGATAATGAGAAAAACAAGGAGGAGTCACCTGCCAGTCAGGACAGCCCCAAAGGTGCCCTGAGCTGAGGTGACCCCTGCCTTTAGAAATCCTCCATCTTAGTTCTTGAGGATTCCCCCAGGAGGAATAGGGATATGCCCACCTCCCCTCTGGGAGGAGGCACAAGGAGGGTGTAGCCACCCTCAAGGGCAGTAGCCACTGGGTACTGGCCCCCTGACCTAAACACACCCCTAAATTCAGTATTTAGGGGCGACCCTGAACCCAGGAAATCAGATTCCTGCAACCTGAAGAAAGAAGAAGGACTGCTGACCTGGAAGCCCCGCAGAGATGGCGGAGACACCAACTGACTTTGTCCCAGTATTACTGGCCTGTCTCCAGACTCAAGGAACCTGCACAGCAACACATCGGATGGGAGCAGCAACCTCTGAGGACTCAGAGGACTGCCCTGCACCTAAAGGACCAAGAAACTCCAGAGAACAGCAGCCCTGTTCAGAAACTGCAACAACTTTGCAACTTTAAAGCAACTTTCAAAGAGACTCTACTTCCCGGCAGAAGCGTGAGTCTTCACATTCTGCACCTGGCTCGAGTCCAGGACAACGAACACCGCAGAGAGGACTCTCAGGCGACTTCAATGACGTGGACACCCTGAGTCGACTTCCCTGTACCCCCACAGCGATGCCTGCATAGAGGATCCAGAGGCTCCCCCTGACCGCGACTGCCTGGTATCAAAGGAACCTGATGCCTGGACCAAGCACTGCACCCCTACCAGTGCAGGAGTGACCAGCAGGCGGCCCTCATCCTAGCCCAGTCGGTGGCTGGCCTGAGAAGCCCCCTTGTGCCCTGCCTGCATCGCCTAAGCAACCCCTGGGTCCCTCCATTGCTTTCTATAGCAAACCCAATGCCTACTTTGCCACTGCACCCAGCTGCCCCTGTGCCGCTGAGGGTGTGTTTTGTGTGCTTGTGTGCATCCTCCCCCAGTGCTCTACAAAACCCCCTGGTCTGCTCCCCAAGGACACAGGTGCTCACCTGTAAGCAGACTAGGACTGGAGCACCCCTGTTCTTTACAGACGACTATGTGTTTTGGGCCTTCCTTTGACCTCTGCACCTGACCGGCCCTGTGTTGCTGGTGCTGTGGCTTTGGGGTGCCTTGAACCCCCAATGGTCGGCTGCCTATGCCCATGAGACTGACTGTGTAAGTGCTTTACTTACCTGCAAAAACTAACCAAACTTAACCTCCCCCAGGCACTGGTGATTTTTGCAGGGTCCACTTTTAAAATAACTATTTGCCATTTTAACCAAAACTGAGTGTTCTACTGTTTTAAATCAAAGTTCTATACTTACCTGTGTGAAGTACCTTGCATTTTACGTACTTACCTCAAATCCTGAATCTTGTGGTTCTAAAATAAATTAAGTAAATATATTTTTCTATATAAAAACTATTGGCCTGGAGTTAAGTCTTTGAGTGTGTGTTCCTCAATTATTGCCTGTGTGTACAACAAATGCTTAACACTACCCTCTAATAAGCCTATTGCTACCACATTACCACAAAATAGAGCATTAGTATTATCTAATTTTGCCACTATCAACCTTTAAGGGGAACCCTTGGACGCTGTGCACACTAGCTCTCACTTTGGGATTGTATATACAGAGCCAACCTCCTACACCTTGCCTCTCTAACAATAAATCTGAAGAGAAATCACATTTTCACTCTTTCACATCTCCCATACTTCCCATGGGTTGTTGGTTTTAGTTTGAAATCATTTGAACACATTTCTGGCAAATGAAAACTGACACAGTACTCAAGTCGCTCAATGACCGTAATTTACCTCAGAAGTAACCAGTACAAAGGTCGATGTGGGTCCAGAAATAACTGTGGGCTCACAGAAATGTAGCCCCATATACGAATAGTGACTTTTTGGAAACATTTCTTGTGTAGTTCCAGAGGAAGGCAAACAATGTACAAAGCCAAATAATGCAACAATGTGGACAAAGAGGGCATGTGCCACTGCCAAATAGATTATAAAGCACAACTAACAGTGTGAAAAGTATCAATGTTTGTGTCCCACATGTTAACGAGGGAATGTGGGTAAGACTGCAGGTCACTTTTCAGAACTCTAGAAGGATAAGCATTGTGTCTGTTCAACATGATCCTAAATCAAGTTAACCTCATATTGAGAGCATAAGTGAAAAGAAAAGAGCAGCAGGCTGCTTATTTAAAACACACATAACACTGTCGCGTAGGCTCTCATTATCCTAATGAGACTACTGGATTTTGAGCGGCAAGATCGTTCACAGTGTGGGGGGCTAAGTCTGACCCACGGTGGAGGACCCTTGTCACTCTAAATCCAGGTTTTGCTCCGGCTAACTAGCAGTACCTCATCTCTCCCAAATGGAAGAGACAATTGGGCAGCCGAGCGCATGACATCTTAGCACTTCCAAGGGAAGTCGTGGTCACTCAGGTCACAACCGGTTCTCTCACACAGTGATGCCGCCTTGGTTGACACTGGGGCTCTGGAAATCACCTGCTCCTTGGTAGTTTTTGGCGTGGACTTACCGGTTTTGTTGTCTGCGGAGGTGGAGAATCTCCTGCTTTCCATGACTGATGCTTTATTTGGAACTACCCTAAATTGACATTTTCCTTTGAATTCGGCATTTGGCCACGTGCTCACTTTAAAATTGCAAAATAGAATGCTTGTGTGTCCTCTTAACTTGTTAAAGTTGTATAGGGTTTTAAATATATTTTAGCTTAGGGCATTTTTAGCTTTGGCTTAAACCACTTTCTACCGACAAAGTATAGCCATTTTTAATATAGCTTCATGCACGTTAGTTTAACATACTAGGCCGCTGTGCACTTTGCCTTAGATACATTTTATTCAGCCTGCACTGTTATTTTACAATAACCAGTTTTATGGTCTTGTTTTTATTTCCTTCTATCACACTGTTTATCTTAGTTCAGCACTGTGTTCTCAAATAATGCATTCTTGATCGCCCTGTGGTTCAGTCAAGGCTACAGTCTGGTACATTGCCGGTAAACGTGGTAGAAGTTTAGTCTCCAGTATTCGTAGAAAATACACATCCTTACGTAGGGACATTTTCTTAGAACATCTGCGTGTTAGTTATAAAAATACTTCCTAGTCCTCGTACATGTCAGAGGGAGATTCCGGCCAGGAACCTACAACTAGATGCTAACTGCCCCGTTGCAGATGCTGATGCAGATTACAGGCCTTTGCTCAGGTATGAGGGTTGATGTCCTCCCTGGGGAACCTGAAAGGCAGGTTTAGAGCTTCACATGCTGTGCTCGAAATATCACTTAGAGAGAACATAATCTAGCGGCACTATGATAGCCTTATTCTTGTACTTCACTCTCATCGTTACTATTTTAACCCTACTGTGTTGTGTAGTTCTGGTTCTTGCAGCTCACGGTTTGCTATCTAAAATGCAGTTGTTTTATTAAACCAATCTTTAAAACTTAAACTGCCTCTGTCATTTATATATGAGACTGGACTTTGTGTGGTGACAAAACGTCGATGACCCCCGTTGGTATCTATTGGCCACAATAACCACCCGCCTGGACGTGTCAGTGAAGTTTTAAATGTACCATTCTGGACCTATTCACTAAGCTCACTAAAAATTGCATTTGTGTACTTTTGCCAGTTATTAAATTTTGCAGCGGCAGGTATACTGGGCATGTTTAATTCTCTAATTGTAACTAAGCCTAAGCAACTGGTCTGTTGTACTGTTTCATTTAAAAAAATCCTTTGAACGGGGATGAGACATGCTCTAAACAATGTTTCTCTACCCTTGTTCTGCCAATTTTTTGTTCCCCAAACACTTTTCAAATCAACATTTTTTTGACCAATATTCATAACCTTCAATTGATAACCGGGAAACAAAGGAGTCCGAATATATAAATTTTGTGTTGGTCAATAACATTTGTTTATCCCTAGTCGGAGTTATCTTAAAATAATATGACTCAGCATTTTTTTGATGATGCCCAGAAAAATACGCAAATTTTTCAAAATAAGTTTTTGAACTCCCTTGCGGGGGAGTTGAGCAATGTTCCCATTGCGTATAATCAAATATCGTTTTTGGACTGCTCGCTTTATGTATGAAGTGGTGCCCATAATAATTATAGCAAAACATGTCACCATAATTGTCTTTAAACTGGTAAACATCCTCATTTTCATAGACAGTATAATATTGCAATTCTGTCATCATTAAATAAACTGTTTTCACATCCCAATCATCAGATACAATGCCTGGTATAACTATATCATTCATGGATAACTTTAACACATACGGTATTTGAATTATTTCACTGGGACCGTATACATCAAACATTACTTTATCCCACACAATCCCATCTAGAATTGGCACAGCAGAAATGTTAAGGACAAAGGACAAGTCTCTTCAAACCTTTTGTGATGAAAAATGTGGTTTCAATACCTCCTCCACCTGTTCAACCGCTGATCTCTCAGGAAGGAAATGACCATGTATTAACAGAAAAAAGGTAATGACAAACCCAATCCAAAGAAAAAATGCTAGGACAGTCAAGAAAAGCCACAGATAGTTCCATGGAAAAATGAAATACGTATCTTTAAGCCAATGTATCAGCTTACGTGGACCTGACAGGTCAGTTGTCGAAGAGGCAAACGAGTCCGATAGACCATCGTTGTTGTCGGCAAAGTAACCAGAGGCAGTTTGTGCAAATGGTTTTGCCGTAGTCAATGGAGGAGTTGATGTTTCCCGTGGTGGTACACTGTAGACAGCACCATCCGTTTCGTTTGTAGTCATGGTGACTTGATCAAATGTTTCTAAGTTGCTTGTTGTTAGTGGAACTAATGCAAGATCATTATCATCCACCCTCCCCAAGCTCGGAGAGGCATCAGTGTTGGTATAGACAACTTGAAGCGGAACTTCTTCACCAGAAGGACGTTCCTCTTGGTCGGTTGTGTAGAATCGGCCACATGTTGTAACTTGACATTGTCAATAGAAACAAAGCGATTTTCTTTGGCATCTGGCAACGTTGGTAGAATAACAGTTCTGGTTCAGTGTATCCCCAACACAGGGACTGGTGCTCAATAAGAAGGGCCAAATTATTTTTTCACTGCAACCTTTTCACGCACAAGATCCCCAACTCTGGGAATCCAGCCGGTAGGTGTTACTGGCACATCCTTAATTCCTTTGGAGGCAGCACTTTTAGAAGAGTTATCTTCACGGAACTGCTGTAATTCCTGTAAAACAGTGACACAATCATTTATGTCAAAAGGTGTTTCCGCCGCCCCCACACAAGGACCATCAAGATCCGGAACAAACATTTGTGTTCCGAACAGGCACTCATATGAAGTACGACCCCCCCAGGGACATTCTAGGCAGGTTATTTAGTGCTCGCTGAACTCCATACAGGTGGGTTAGCCAACTACGACCCGTACCTAAGACTCTGGCCGTTAAGGATTGCTTTAAATCGCTGTTTAATCGCTCCACAACAGAATTTCCCTCAGGGTGAAATGGAGACGAGTACTGTAGCTAGACCACCAACAAAGCCATGGTTTCCCTGAATGCCCTGGAGGCAAAAGCAGGGCCCTGGCCGAATGGAATGCTGCAACTGCATATGTACCGTCAAAGACTTGCAAATCTTTAATAACAGTCCGAGCGTCAGCCGAACGTTGTGGCCAACCCCACATAAATCTGGAGCAAGAATCAACAGCGACTAGTATATATTTGTATGCACTATCTGGTGTTAATGGACAGCAATGATGCAAGTACACACATTGTAATGGTCTATTTGAGATTAAGAGGGGTGTTTACGGCGGGCGCTTAGCTGTGGAAACTTTAATTTGTTGACAGATGTCACAACAAAGGACATACTGCTTAGTCTCCTTATAGAGACCAGGCCACCAATAATGGGCATGCAAGAGTGAAATTGGAGCAGCCACGCCATCATGTGCAGATGCCACCCCCTCATGCTCTGCTTTAATCAATTGTGGTCTTACATCTTTATTGGGGATGTTGCGTACGCCTACGATCGGAATTTTTACTTCAGCGTTCAGCATACTTCCCATCAAGTATTGATATTTATTAGGAAATCCTTTAGGATAAGGCTTACCATCAACCATAGCTTTTATGGCAGCCATAATGTCTGTGTCTGGTTTGGAACTCGAACGAGTCATTGCAGGTACAGTCGCAACTGCCACTGCTGACTTTGCGGCTTCATCAGCCAAAGTGTTGCCAGCAACGTGTATCCCAACGCACTGGTGTCCAAGTGTATGCACAACATGGACTTTGGGTAGCGTCTCTTTCAGGTCTGCTACCTTCCCCCACAGTAGTCTGTGTTTTATGGTGTTGCCTTTCGAATCTCTGAACCCATTCAAGCGGCAGTAATGCAGCTGTTCATTAAAAAACTGGACGCAATAATATGAATCACAAACAATCAGTGTGAACTGTGTCGGATCTATATGTTCTAGTGCCATTAGTAGAGCTTTCAGCCAATTGTGCTGTACAGTCCCCTAAGGTCTGTGTATAGGTATGTTGGGGACAGAATTTCTCCCCCTCCATATAGCTGCTCACGACTGCACATGCAGCAGAATATTGATGTTTAGTTCCAATCGCTGGTTGCGCAGATCCATCGGTGTACATGACTACATTATATTGATCAATTGGCAAGGTGTCAGCGGGAACTGGATATTCAACTTCATATTGTAGAAATTCTTGAGTTTTTAACTTTTGGTCAAAAATGTAGTCTACATCAGTGGCTGTTAGAGATGTAGCCCATTGTATCCATCTTGGATGAAGTGCTTTTGCGTTCGGGACGCTAACTTTTGTAACAGCCTTGAGGGCCAGAATAGGAGAAACAACAATAATGCGTTTTCCTTGGGCAAGAGGTCTTTCTTTAATAACAGCCATCTGGACAGCAGTGAGAATTTTCTCCGTGGGTGCAAAGCGTTGTTCTGCAGCAGAATACAGGTGTGATTTGTATGCAATTGGGACTGTCTCACCTTCATTAAAGGTGACATATGGTAAACCAATGGCCCCAGCTATCACCCTGATGACCAAATGTGTCTTATTGTCCCATGTGTGTAAATGTTTTGCTGCTAGCATGTCTGTCTGTAACTTTCTAAGAGTATGTGTGTGTTCAATTGTCCAGTATTTGCTTGAAAATTCAGGACGTATCAATTCATATAAAGGTTTTATGCGTGTAGCATAATCAGGAATGTATGTTCTGCCAAAATTTAGAAAAACCAACAATGATTGTAGTTTTTTAATCGTATTTGGTGGTTGCAATTGTGCACATTTTTCTAAAAATTGTGGCGCTACGCTCTTCCCTTCACTAAACAGCTCATATCCCAGGAACAGGACACTGAGGAAGGCAATTTTTGATTTATTTAAGTTACATTTGTAGCCGAGTTCGGCAAACCCTACAACAATGCTGGCTACCCGTCTTAAATGTTGTAGTAACTCATCATCCGTGAGATATATATCGTCCACATATGACAATGCTTCAGGGTCCAACTCGTGTAAAATAGCAGTCACATGAGCTGCAAACAGTCCTGGGATGTTCTTGTACCCCTGAGGTAAACAGAATTTGTTCTGGGAGCCTAGTGCGTTAAAGCTTTTTAAGTCTCTGCTTTCAGGCACTATATTCTGGCCGAAGAATCCATTCGAGATATCCAAAGTCGTTTTATATTTTTTCCACACAATGTTGCTCATTAGTGCAGTGCTATGCGAATTTTGTATAGCATATGTACGTGTATGTCCATTTAAATGTCTGTAGTCTAAGACTATTCTGTATGAATGGTCCCGTTTAGCTACAGGGAGTAAGGGATTATTCATCGGTGAGACACAGGGTTCAATCACCCCCTGGTATTCTAATTGCGTAAGTATTTCTCTCACCGGTGCCCTTGCTTCATGTTTTATGGGATACTGCGGTTGTGGCTGAGGTTCACCTTTAATGGGAATTACATGGTATGGAGAATCCCTATCCCACCCTACGTGATTTCTATATAACACAGGTGCCTGGGCGAGAGCCCATTCTACAGAATAGAACTCAACGAGTTCCTCTGGAACAAAGGGTGAGAAGGAAGGTTTTATAACCTCCTCCCCAGCTGGGCAGGTGTGGACAAAATCAGGCGGCCAATCTTGTTCGGCCAACAAAATGTCACATATTTTAACTACAAGATCCCAAAAGATTGCGTGTATGGTGCGTTCAATGTCTCCTTCCAAGTGTAGGGTTACTCTATACACCCTATCGGGTTCGGAGACATGCATATCTGCTGTTTCTACTTGTATGAAGTCATCAGTTGCTTTCACCTCCAGATGCTCTAGAATATGGTGAAAGCAACTGATGACTTCATACAAGTAGAAACAGCAGATATGCATGTCTCCGAACCCGATAGGGTGTATAGAGTAACCCTACACTTGGAAGGAGACATTGAACGCACCATACACGCAATCTTTTGGGATCGTGTAGTTAAAATATGTGACATTTTGTTGGCCGAACAAGATTGGCCACTGGATTTTGTCCACACCTGCCCAGCTGGGGAGGAGGTTATAAAACCTTCCTTCTCACCCTTTGTTCCAGAGGAACTCGTTGAGTCCTATTCTGTAGAATGGGCTCTCGCCCAGGCACCTGTGTTATATAGAAATCACGTAGGGTGGGATAGGGATTCTCCAGCCCAGTTCATGTACTTCAAGAGAACCCTCTTCCTGAGTGGCATGTCTAACTGAGACAGCTGCCACTTTTTTCTTTTTAAATTGTTGTTTTTGTTGTACTGGTTTATCTTCCTTCTTAACAGAAACCTCCGAAGAGGGTTGTGATTCCTGTCTCGGTTTCACATACTCTGTTCTCCACTCTGATCGCCACCTCTCTCATTTCTCTTTTCCGATGAGTACTGAAAGGAACGAGATTGGCGTGTATCAGTATATTGATATCTATCAGGTGTTCTGTTTCTCTCTATTTCTGAGATTATACCTATTCTGTAGGGTCTCCGTGCGTGGAGATTCTCCCCTTTCTTTTTTAGGTGTTTGTTGTTTTTTATCCCAACGTTTCTTATTACCTCAGGTTGTTGTTTAGTATTGTCTTTATTAATTTTACCCTGAAATTGAGGTTTTTGTGGTCTAGCACCAAGGCTATCTCGACCAAGACTTGAATATGTTTCTGCTATTATTTTAGGCAGTTCTCGCTCCTGATCTTGTTGCGGAACGTCACGAAGACGCATGTGCACTGCAAGTGCAACTGCTTCCCCTTTAAGATTACTTAGGATAATTGAAGAAACTGTGGCAAAGTTGCCCATCAGTTGCATTCCTAAATCTAAGGCCGGGGCAGCCCCGTATTCATCTTGAATTTATTTAAGCACTTCCGGTAGGTTGGCTAGTGTCGGTGTACCGTGTGCCATTGTATAGAGCGCGGCAAATACCGTGCCCCATGTATTTCAGTGTTCAACTGTGGGAACCATCCCAAAGGGCAAGCACATAGTTAATATTCTATGTTTATCCTGAGGTCCCGTATGGGCAAATACTGCCTCCAGCGTATTAATTTTTTGCGCCAGCCAAAACTGAGTCTCCTCTCGTTTGGCTGGGACCTTACCCATAATAGAGTGTACAGTCACCGGATTTATACCTGGTGTTACTGCATGTGGTTGTTCTGGAGCAGCACGCGCTGGGTTTGCATTTAGTGTCTGCATCACAAATTGTAATAATCGTCTATATATTGCTGTTAATTCAGTATATAAGCATTGAACCTCAGCTACTGCCATATTCGCAACCGCAGGATGAGGTGTATATGTGGCCAATAAAGACCAGGTAGGACCATCATTACTTAGTGGACCTAACCTTACTGGTAATATTGTATGGGGTAGGGCGCCATCAAGACAATTATTATGTTCTTGATAAGATAAAGGTATCTCTAAGTATGTGTACGCCCTGTACTGCCCAGGCGCGTTCGCTACTCTATATGTATGAAATGTATTTGTGTTCCCATCTACTGCTGGAAATGTGACCCAAGAGTAAAACAGCTCTGTTCTATAGGCTGCGTGAGCGTCCACCACAAATGTGACTGAACCTACCTGTGCTAAACAACACAGTGCTAATAAATGTGCCATAAGTGGTTGTCTCATATTAAGAGCTATTTGTACAGCCTGGGGATTTGCCATTATAAAAACACTAAAGGTTCAGAGAAGGCACACCAAGACAGGGTCTTTTTTCCTTTTAAGGTTCAAGATTGAACAACCACCCGCTGTAAAATAGGGTTACCTATACGGCGGTGGTGGAAATCCTCAGTACCACGGACGTCTCCGTATACGGAACTGAGGGGTCGTTATATTAAATGAGACCGAGATATGCTGCTAGACCAGAAAATTAGAGCCTGACCAAACGTTGGTGGCGCCATGTCGCGTAGGCTCTCATTATCCTAATGAGACTACTGTATTTTGAGCTGCAAAATTGTTCACAGTGTGGGGGACTAAGTCTGACCCACGGTGGAGGACCCTTGTCACTCTAAATCTGGGTTTTGCTCCAGCTAACTAGCAGTGCCTCATCTCTTCCAAATGGAAGAGACAATTGGGCAGCCGAGCGCATGACATCTTAGCACTTCTCAGGGAAGTCGTGGTCACTCAGGTCCCAACCGGTTCTCTCACACGCAATGCGGTCTCAGCATAAATGACAGAGGCAGTTTAAGTTTTAAAGATTGGTTTAATAAAACAACTGCATTTTAGATAGCAAAGCGTGAGCTGCAATAACCAGAACTACACAACACAGTAGGATTAAAATAGTAACGATGAGAGTGAAGCACAAGATTAACGCTATCATAGTGCCGCTAGATTATATTCTCTCTAAGTTATATTTCGAGCACAGCATGTGAAGCTCTGAACCTGCCTTTCATGTTCCCCCGGGAGGACATCAACCTTCATACCTGAGCAAAGGCCTGTAATCTGCATCAGCATCTGCAACGGGGCAGTCAGCGTTCCTGGCCAGAATCTCCCTCTGACGTGTACGAGGACTAGGAAGTATTTTTATAACTAACATGCAGATGTTCTAAAAAAATGTTCCTACATAAGGATGTGTATTTTCAACAAATACTGAAGACTAGACTTCTACCACGTTTACCGGCAATGAACCAGACTGCAGCCTTGACTGAAGCACAGGGCGATCAAGAATGCATTATTTGAGAACACAGTGCTGAACTAAGCTAAACAGTGTGATAGAAGGAAATAAAAACAAGACTGTAAAACTGGGTATTGTAAAATAACAGTGCGAGGCTGAACAAAATGTATCTAGGGCAAAGTGCACAGCGGCCTAGTACGTTAAACTAACGTGCATGAAGCTATATTAAAAATGGCTACACTACAATACTCTTAGAAAGGGCCATTAGACAGATAATAATAATAGTAACAATAGTAATGATAATAATACTAATATTAATGATAAATTTGGCTAGGTACATGCGTATTACATAACTATTCAAAATAAAATATATCCAGGCAGACAAAACAAACACCAGCAACCCAACCAGTAGCACATTATGCCAATGACCAAAGACCATATTTCAATTCTCGCTCCCTTCTTTGTGAGTAAGAGTCATCCTCACCATGTAATGTTTTAATAAGTGCCCTCTTCTCTGACATGTGGGTCCTGCTTGAAACTTTCATTGAAATATTTTAGCAGAAAGAAATGAGAGTATCCACTGGTCAGTTTTATTTTAATTACAGAGGACTGTAAAAATATGTTCAGACCAATCAGTTTTCATCATTAACCATTTCCAATCTGTGATCCTTCTAGTGATCACTCTTAAAGTGAGCATAATATGCTGGTTACACCCATCACATGTGTTCTAAACATATTTTACACTTTCTTTATTTCAAAAAGAGCACACACACCACCTCTTGATTCAGTCATCCATCGGTCACTTCCTACCCAGAGTTCATACAAATGGTTTTCTTCAGGACCGAGTGATTCATATTTTCATGTGCCGCCTTTGTATTTGTGTAAACATGCGCACTCCTAATTGTGGATGCTTGCAATTTTATGCAACTTACTGTATCCATTACAGTCCTATGCAGGAACATATCCTGTGAGCATATAATAAATGAAGCTGTTTAATGCATTGAAGGAGGCACATGAAATTAGGGATCACTTAGTCCTGAAGAAAGCCATTTGACACTGAGGGGCACCTGGGATTACGGCTGAAATATGTAGATCTGAGATGTGAGAGAGCATAATAGTCCCCTTTCACATCAAACTTTGTTTTTAATCTAACCTAAGGTGCCCAATATTAAATATTATCTTTTCAGGGAGGGATACATTGAGTGATGATGTAGAGCACAGAGGGAAAAGTCCATGTTAATGATTTGTTCAGATTAGCTGAGGAAAACCGCAGATATGGCATAGCAGCCTGTGGGATATTTTTGTTTAATTCATTGCCTTTGTGGTGACATCCTTATGATAACGCTTTAAGGGGGTCCTTCTGACCCTGGCAGTCCGAGACCGCCAGGGCAAAAATGACTAAAGCACCGCCAACAGGCTGGCGGTGCTTTTTTCCCTATTCTGACCGCGGCGGTACCGCCGCGGTCGCACCGCCGGGGCCGGCGGTTTCCCACCGTTTATGCCCCGGCGGGGATAATCCGCCAGGGCAGCGCTGCAAGCAGCGCTGCCCTGGGGATTATGACCCCCTTACCGCCAGCCTGTTTCTGGCGGTTTGCACCGCCAGGAAGAGGCTGGCGGTAAGGGGTGTCCTGGGGCCCCTGGGGGCCCCTGCACTGCCCATGCCACTGGCATGGGCAGTGCAGGGGCCCCCTAACAGGGCTCCGGCCATCTTTTCACTGTCTGCATAGCAGACAGTGAAAAGCGCAACGGGTGCAACTGCACCCGTCGCACGGCCGCAACACTGCCGGCTCCATTAGGAGCCGGCTCCTGTGTTGCGGCCTCATTCCCGCTGGGTCGGCGGGCGCAAACTTGGTTTGCGCCCGCCGGCCCAGCGGGAATGTCGGAAGGGGGCCGCGTGAGTGCGGCCGCATTGGCGGCCGCATGGTGGTTTCCGCCTGGCGGGCGGTGGTAGCCACCCGCCAAGGTTGGAATGACCCTCTGAGTGTC
The DNA here is from genome assembly GCF_031143425.1 of Pleurodeles waltl. Lineage (NCBI taxonomy): Eukaryota > Metazoa > Chordata > Amphibia > Caudata > Salamandridae > Pleurodeles > Pleurodeles waltl. The sequence continues at coordinate 607,369,212 of NC_090443.1, read as the reverse complement.
TTTGTGCCCACACAGAGTGTGGTACATTAGTTGGATGGCACAAGTCACGATGAGACCCAACAAAATACAAGTCCAAACGTCAACATCCCCTCCCTTGGTTGTTTGACGATTTGGGTTTCACTAGGATACATTGTATAGAAATAGATACTATCTTGACCCACAACTGCTTTGAATTATTTTTCAACTTTTTCAGTCTTGTGGCTTGTGTAGTCTCTTGTTGTATGGTTATGTATATTTTGTTCACTTTCTGAGAACTGCATCATCTGCACTATTATTATTTTTATTGTAAATATTTTTCTTATTCCTGTAAAGCAAATAAAGTATTTGTAGACCATAAGAGAAAAAGTGTCCTGTACCATGTCTTTGACAATATTCAGTATCAGGTGAATGTCTGAATTAGATTACACACCTCAGAAGTAAACAAAAGAGATGGACAAATGAATCCCACAGGGTGATTACGTTATGTCCTGCTCCAGTGGGAACAGGCTAGCCTGAGTTGCCAGACCAGGTCCTCCCTGAACTGAAACACAAACAACCCAAGACCGGTTTTCTGCTTATTAGGGTTCATCAGTTGGTATAGCTTGGTTCCAATGGCACAGTATGCATGGGACCCACATCTGGGCATACCTCTCCCACATAGCACATTACACTGAAGTATACAAAAGTGATGGGTGGAATGCTTGAATTCAGTTCACCCATTGTTAATTATTTGGGGCCACATCCCAGACTATTATTACTTTGCACACTAGGTCACCTCAGTTTGGACCCGGCCATATGCAAATCAGTCTTGACCCTTCTCCTATGGGAACAGACCAGGGTAGGCCCTCCCTGAACAGGTACATAAGAATACTCTGCTCTGCAATAAGCTGCATATCAGAATTGGTTTTTAATAAATACTACAAGGGAATGACTAGATCTACAGAAGACATAAGTTCCTAAAACATAGGGATGATATACCAATGAATAATGGATGAATGACAATGCAACCACAGAGGGGTATTCACCTAGAATAAATAAATAGGAATATGTGTTTGTTTGTATCAGTGTTCTGACACTATGGTGGTCATTACAACCTCAGCGGTCTTTTAACAAGACCGCCGAGGGACCGCCGTGCAGAAGACCGCCAGTAGTGGTGGTTTGCCGCTCGCATATTATAACCGTTGGCTGCCCTCCATCGTTTTTCCGACAGAGAGCTGCCAACAGCCATACTTGCGGGCGGCGGGGAAGTGGAGGTTGCTCCACCTCCACCGCCACGCCAACAGAACACCGCCCAGCTAATCACGTCCTCTGATTCTGAGCGGCGGTGTTCTGTTGGCGGTGTGGTGTCGGCAGAGCTGCCCCCATGGCTCCCGTCCCCTCCTTGCGGATCGACGTAACAGGTAAGTCGATCGTCCATTAGGGGAGGGGGGGCGGGAGGGGTTGTGTGGGTGCATGGGGGTGTGCGTCTGTGTATGTAGGGGGGGTGTGTGAGTGCGTGTATGCTTGCGGGGGTGTTGCGTGTTTTGGGAATGAGTGCGTGTATGTCTGTAGGTATGTCTGTGTGGATGTGTGCGTGAATGTGGGTGTACGTGTCTGAATGTGTGTGTGGATGTTGGCATGTGTGTCGGTGTGTGTACGTGTATGTGTGTTGGTGGTGCCTGCGTGCGTGTCGGGTGTGTGTGTGTAAGGTAATGTCAGGGGTCGGGGTGGGGAGGGGGGTCCTGCCACCTTTGGGGGGTGGCAGGGGTGGTGGGGGGTGTAGGGGAGGGAGTCGGGGTGGGGGAGACTCCTATCAGTGTCAGGGAAGGAATTCCCTGGCACTGATAGTGCTTACCGCCATGGATTTCATGGCGGTTCCTACCGCTGGAAATCCACGGCGGTAAGCCGGGTCAAAATACCGGCGGCGGTATTGTCACGGCTGCCGGCCTGGAGAGCCAGGTCTCAAGCCCAGCGGTCGTCTCCGCCCTGGCGGGCGGAACGGAGAAGTGGCAGATGACCATGGCAGTAGCCGCCATGGTCATAATTCCAAAAATAAGACCGCCAGCCTGTTGGCGGTCTTACCGCCGCTTTAACACCGTCCGCCAGGGTTGTAATGACTCCCTATGTATGTTATATTCAAATATGGGTTTTCAATGACTAAATAAATACAAGAAAATAAAAGTGTTTGTGATTTTGAACTGTGGAAGGCTTGGAACCTAAAGCAGCCCTGGAAAATGCTGTCAGACCAGCCCCCATACGGCCCGTAGCAAGCAAGCACAATGAGCGGGCTTGACCACTATAAGGTGGGCTTTGAGGAGTATTCTCTCCAAAGAAATATTGGAAAAATTGCAAAAAATTGTGCATTTGCTAACACATTTTTGATTATATATTGAAATGCCATATTGTTTAATGTATAATAACTGATTACCTTACTGTGATCAATGATACCTAGTTATGGTGGAATCAACAATGTGTGTACAGGCATTCTTATAGAGGACACAAAATAAGATGTAAAATATGAAAACATATTGTACATTTGCAGTTACATTTGTAGCTACTACATTTGTAGTTGCCAAATGACTAACTGTTCACACAGTTTTGACCTTCCAGCATACAGTAAATTGCATTCTGCGATTCGTAGTTTTACTTTTAACACTCTATGTAAGCATGGGTGGGAAAATCCCAGCTTGCAAAGCACTGTTGGCTAAAACACCAGGTCATGCTGAAAGTGTCACAGATTATATGGTGCCTCTTGGCACCTTTGTGTACTCTGCCAATATTGAATTTTAGCTTACTTAATGCAGGCTATGCGTGTATTCCCTGGAAGGAAACAGTTGATAGGGACGCATATCCTCATGCTACACTGAAAGCTCCTGACTTATCAGTAAGCAACTCCAAAGCAGCGTTCACATAAGAATATGGAGGGTGGAAGAGGATAAGAACGAATGGGTAAGCAGAGTCATATGGGCAAGTGGCTGCTCACACAATCCCTAATTTCAAGGATTCAGCTATAAGCCTCACTTACAGAGATTCCTCATTATTGGGACTTTTTGTTGTTTATTGGAATGGATTGGTTCAGAGCCTTGAGAAACCACAGGCTCTTTGCTTTGTAGGGGATTACACATTTTCAGATGTACATTCAGGACAGAGGTTGGTTTACTAAGGAAGAGTATGTATCTAAGTCAAGATTGAGGGGTAATGGAGAGTACTTCAGTGTGTTGTTGCAAAAGACATCTTGAAAAGCAGCAATAGGTACCTAAGCTTATACAAGGTACCAAATGGGGCTGAAAGGTGCAACGGTGGAAATAACTGGGGTCACCAATGGGTACCTTGGTAGGGCTAAAAACTCAGTATCTACAGGGATTTCAGAAGAAGAGAAGGTACCTCAGGGATCACTTGAGGTAATAAAGAAGCGTGTGTTGGAACTGAGGCAGACAAAGATTACAGGAATGTATTAGGAGGCATGAGGGAAAGGTAGGTGGGAAAGTACATCATGGGTGTGATGGGCAGACTGTGCCAGAAAGAGCTTGTGAGAAGAGAGACATATAGGATTTTAGGCACATAGAATAATTTGATTATAGGACAAATCTTACCATTACAGAATAAGCAATATGAATAAAAAAGGGTAATATCTGTAATAATTAACAATGATACATAAACCCAGGTGCTTTGATCAGATCAGAAAAGTCACTTAAGGTGTCATGAATAAGACATAAGCTCTGGATATGTGTAGAGTAACCTACTTGAGTAACACATAATAATACTGTTGCTCATTTAAAGAGCAAATGTTTACCATTTCATTGCAAACATGTAAATGTATATAGTATGTTGTCTAGTAAATGTTAGACATAATGTAAGTGTTTTTCAAGAATAAGATCACTCTTTAAAACGGCATTCTGATAGGGAAGGTTTTTTTTTATATTTGGTTATTGCCAGCAGCACCCTAGACCAGGCCAGATTGATAGAACTGAATATGTAATGCATTTCCTATTGCTTTAATTAGTTAGCTTATTTGACTACTAGGTACCAGGACGAACACAGTTGAAGTGAATGGAAAGGGAGGCTGGCAGGTCTCTTCAGTCACCAGCAGCGGCAGACTCTAACTTTGATCTCTACATGTCCTAATTTAAAATGTATGTGCCCCACTGTGATTTATGAGGTACCAACATACAATCCCATTCAGGGATGGATCCACCAGCCTCAAGGCACCCAGCCAGACTCATCAGGGAAAGTACCCACCTGGCAGACCCCATGTGATGCCCCTGCATAAGAAGAGCCATTCCTTAAAACATTAAGCAAGGGGTGTTTTGTTTTCTGTGGTAACAATTCTTGGCTTGGGCATCTTGTGCAGCCCATGCATGCCAGTCCTCAGGGCAAAGACCATTACTGCTCAAAGGAACAGAAGAAAGGCCTAAAGTCTTCTCAGAGCACTCTGTAAAGATTAGAGGCTTGTTTCAATTGTATTCTGTGTGTGGATAGGCCCTTACACACAAAATAGGAGGAGGCTGAACTAACAAGGAATGCCTATGTGTTTTTGCTCTACAGACAGATAGCTGGTAGTCCTTCTCTGCAGCCCTGAAAGTGCTCTACTAGCACTTGATGAGAACACCAGGCCAGCACTGAGAGCACCTGAAAATGCTGCATTGTGGGAGGTTGGAGCAGCTTGAACCTGTTGTACATTGACAGTGACCGACGATTGCACTTTAAAATCAAGTGATTTTCAATTATTTTTAAAGTGTGGTTGGCATGCACTTAAAGCATACACTCATCACAGCACTGGAACTGGCAGGCAAACTTGTCCAGAGCTCCTCCTCAAATATATATTTCCCTCAGCCAGGATTCTGCCTAGCACCAATACCTACCTATATACTGCAGTCACAGGCCTACATTAAGCAGCACAGTGACAAAGGAGTACAGGAGTCAGGCTGTTTTATCTGCCATACACTTTTTGTTTTAATTTCTCAGTTAACACGAGTAGGAGCCAAGTAGCTACTATTGGTGTGCAGACATGCACATGAACCCTAAAACAGCTCCAAAAAAACAAACTGGCAGTAATTGCAAGTTGTAGCAGGACTGTATAAATGGCACCACCACTTCTGGGCACCAAATATGCCTCCAGAGGGACCGAAACTGGGTTCAAAGGTGCAAAACCGGCCTCCAGGGACTTCAGCCTATCAGGGAATTGCCCACTTGCCCAGCTGGCCAGTCCGACCATGGTTTTAAAACATGTAAATATATCATGGTGTGTCTTTATTAATGCAAGAGACATGCTATTTAGAATATGAATATTTGTGTAGTGTAATTCATTTGTGTCGTGAAATATGCTCAGTCCTGTGAATGCCAATATGTAAAACATGTTTTTTTCTTTTCTTCTTAAACAGTTTGAAATGTTCATATATACTTTTAATGTTCATGACCCAAAGATGGTGGGGTAAACCAGAAAAATAGAGACTGCATCAACAGAATTTGTATTTTTTATATTATTTTATATTTTTAATTAGTTTTTAATTTGTTAGTTTATTAATTGGGAAGAGGTTTACAAGATAAATAGATTGCATCATGAATTATGAGCAAGTGAATACGGTTGTGCAAAATGGAGAGTTTACTATGTCGATTGATATTTGGGATTTTATGCTACTTTTATGAATTAATTTGTTGTTAATATTGAGCTTCAATAAATAAGACTGTATATTTTTTGGGAAGTGACATAAATGTGTTTGTGGTATACAATAGGTTTTTGAAAAGAAAAGATTATGTGAGTGGAAGGATTTTAGTTTAGTTTTGTGAAGTAATATGATTAAAGCAGGGAGAAATAGTCTGCTTTCTCAAACCTTGTCCCCTTTGTGTGTAAGGGGGTCTGTTCTAGTTCAGGGAGAACTTGCCTGGCAGATTAGGCTGGATTGTTGCAATTTGAGCAGGTTCAAGAGTGGTCTGCATAAGGCTGAGTAAAAATTGAGGTGGCATGGTGTGCAAAACAGTGATGGACTGGGCTGCATCCCAGAGTAATTACCAGTGGCTGAGATTAAGAGAAACATGCCATCCACCACTTATTTATATACTGTAGGTACCGGTGAAGCACAACCAGATGACTGTGGTTGGCGCTTAACACTTTCTGGCGCTATTTTTGTATTTATACTTTCAAAATTCATCACTGGTTTCCATTTTTGGATTTTTGTTGTTTTGGTGCAATTTTACTTATTAATATTTACTCACTTTTTCTAAATTGGTTTGGGATTGTTATTGTGTTGTATTTTGCCGTCATTACTGTTTTGGTACTGTATAAATGCTTTATACACTGCTTCTAAGTTAAACCTGCCTGCTCTGTGTCTTAGCTGCCAGATGGTGGCTCTCGGGTTAATTTCAGTGACTTTAGGGGTTCCCCCTGACAAGGGTTGGTGTTATTACTAGAGGTGGGTATTTACCCTCCTCAATTAATATTCTACTGTCTTACAGTCCTGCTGACAACGGGTTTTATTTAACTGTAATAGGGCAGCAATTACAGAGAAAGAGAGAGACATTTCTAGGGTCATTTCTACATTCTGTCACTGTTTATTGCCACTGAAGTCTTGGCAGCTGTATATGAAAAGTAGGGGGAATGTGTCTTCATTCAATCTTTCATACAACATTGTGAAGCTGGCAAAGATGGAGACCACCCAGAAGCTATGTCAGAGTCCTACTGTGTTGAGATTTGGCAATTAGATGAAGAAGGAGGACTGACTCTTCACAGTGGAATAAAGGCACTGCATCAAAGCCTCACTCTTTGCTGCAGACCAGTGTGTGTAGTGACTGATTTAAGAGCTTCTGTTGGAAAATGTAGTCCATGACTGACCTGTTGCTTGGTCCTCAGGAACACCTGCTAACTCACACAGTGTAACTGAGTATCACACAATATCAGCTCTCTTCACACAGTCCCAAACTGAAAAGCCAATATCACACAGTCAACACAAGGTGAGCTGGAAACCCCTACACAGAGTAGGATTCCCATTTATTTGTGGAGGCTCTGCACAGTGGAGGCCATTATGGATTTACTGTGCTTAATTTAAGCAAGTGTTTGCAGGTGCTTGGCAGCAGCACTTATTTCTGAGGACTGGCAGCTATGAAGGTCCACTACACGGTGGTGCTGTTTGTCTGATTTTGAGGCAATTACAACAACAATAATGCAATATACACTTAAAATTAAAAATACCTGCTGCCCAAGTGTGGGTGGTGGTGGGTGGGTGGTGTGCAATAGTTCAAATTGACCCAATTGCAGGAGTGTGATGGTTAGTAGTTTTGTTGGTATAGGCATGGGCAGGTCTGGCAGGGGGAAAGGGTAGTACAAGCTGCAGTGTCCTCATTGGAAGGACCCTGGCACTTTACAAATAAAGCCTTGGTTTTGCAATCTCCCCAGGTCATAGGAGGGAGCTTCTAAAATCTTTAGGTATGTGTTTTCTGAAGGATAGGATAGACTGCTCAAGTAATGAGAGGTACTAATCTCATCCCCCTCTCAATGGCTCACCCTTCAGACAGCTAGGGGCATTGATAACATGCCCTCCACCGTTACCACCCCCAAGACATCCAACTTCTTTCTCACACTGTGAAAACGTTTTCCAGGTTGTCAGGTCTAGTTTCGGTAACTGCACGACTGCTCATACATACATGCCAACATTTTAAAAGAGGAAAGTGGGAGATTAAAAAAAATCAGGAGAATGTATTTCTCCTGTTGACTTCTATTAACAAAGAGACACCTTCAGGCAGAAGATAGCCAAAATAAAACCATTTTTGGCTTAGAAAATCGTGAGCCTTCGGCCTGAATCGAGTATATTGGTATGTATGCTCTTATTTCAAAGTGTGCCAGTATAAGATCAGAATTGGCATCTATTTCTGTAGAATAAAAGCTCAAGCATGGTCAAATGAATAACATCAGAAACAGAAACATGGTAAATTACTAGCGCTACCGTTTCCGACCCCAAAACACATGCCATATTCTAGATGCATCTGACAACACCAAGTGCAGGCTGGTGGAATGCTGAGATTGTTGCTAAGAGGGGCATTCGTGCATCACTGGAACCAAACCGACATTCCAGTTCCGCCGCAGGTGAAGGAAATGCCTGGGACTCATTGCAATAGCAGAAGTGTCAGAACTATGTAAAAATGTAATTTTGTTAAAGACACATAGACAGAGCATGTCTAAAATTCTGCCTTTGTGTTAGAAAGTGGGTCAGAGAACCATACCTAAGCAGAGTGGCCAACAAAAAACTCCAGTATTTATCAAGGGAATGTATCTTCCTTTACTTAGTTACCCTTTTATACATTTTGGAAGTATTTAAGTTTTCACCTAGAGGGAGATGGAAATGTACACACCCTCCTGCCCCCAACATCCACACACTCCTGTCTGCTGCTAGTTCTGCAACAGGAGTGGGCACTGTCTGCCACCACTGACACAGTTGCGTGCTGTCACATATGTGTACAAACATGCACACAAACACATATACACAGAGAGACACACACTAGTAGCTATTTAACATTCACCATGGGACTGGGCAGAAGGTCCCTCTTCGAATGCCCTCTTGGATCTGACCCACTCCCCTTCACGATTCTGGGTCTGCATCTCGTACATGGCCAGATCGCCCAGACGGGCAACCGGGCAATCCCACGGGAGGCTGAAGCCCCTGTAAATCGTTCTTGTGCCTTGGAGGCCGGTTTTGACCCCCCAGGAGGTGTGCGAGTTGTGCAGTCCTGCTGCAACTTGTAATTGCTGCCCATTTGTTTTCTTGGAGCTGTTTTGGGGTGTATGCACATGTCTGCACACCAATAACAGCTACCTTGGCACATGCCTGCATTATCTGAGTGAGTATAGGAAAGAGCGGAAATTAAGAGAAAAAGTGTACGGCAGGTAAAACAGCCCGACTCCTGTACCCCCTTATGATTGTGTTTAATGTATGCACATGACTGCAGCATATAGGCAGGTATTGGCACTAGCAGATTCCTGGCTGAGGGCAACTTGTACTTGAGGAGGAGCTTGGGGCAAGTTTGTCTGCCAGTTCCAGTGCTGTGACGAGTGCATGCTTTAAGTGCATGCCAACCAGGCTTTACATTGAAAATCACATGTTTTTAAAGCGCATGTGGTCAGACACTCTCTCTGTGCTGCAGGTTCAGGCTGCTTCAACCTCCCACCGTGCAGCGTTATCAGGTACTCTCAGTGCTGGCTTGGCGTTCTTACGAAGTGCTAAGAGAGCACATTCAGAGATGCAGTTGAGGACTACCAGTTATGTGCCTTGCAGCAAAGACACACAGGCATTACGTGTTGGTTCAGGCACATTTGTGCAGCCTCCCTCCCGTTTGTTTGAAAAGGCCATTCAACACATGGCCTACAATGGAAACAGGCCTCTGATCTGTGCAGAGGGCTCTGAGAAGACCATAGGCCTTTCTTCTGTTCCCTTGAGCAGTACTCGTTGCTGCCTTATATCCTGGCATGCTTGGGTCACACCAGATGACCAGGCCAAGAACAGTTCCCACAGTAAAAAACATCCCTTCCTTGAGGTTTTAATTAATGGCTCTTCTTATGCAGGGGTATCACATGAGGCCTGCCCTGTGGGCACCTTCCCTGATGAGCATGGCTGACTACCTTGAGGCTGGTGGATCCATCCCTGAATGGGATTGTGTGTTGGAACAGCATAAACACACATTGGAGCAAATAAGTTTGAAATGCGGACAGTTAGAGATCAAAGTTGGAGTCTGCTGATGCTGGTGACTGAAGAGGCCTGCCAGCCTCCCCTTCCATTCACTCCAACTGTGTTCGTCCCGGAACCTGGTAGTTAAATAAGCTGACTTATTAAAGCAATAGGAAATGTATTACATGTGCAAGTCTATCAATCTGGACTGTTCTGGGATGCTGCTGGTAATAAGCAAAACAAAAACCCTAAAAAATAAGAAAAGCCTTCTCTATCAGATGCCATTTTAGAGAGTGGTCTTATTCTTACAAAATCACTTACATTATGTGTAACATTTACTAGACAGTATACTATATAGTTTTACATGTTTGTACTGAAATGGTAAGCATTTGCTCTTTTAGTGATCAACAGTGTTATTATTTGTTACTCAACTAGGGTACTCTACACATATTTAGAGCGTATGTCTTATTTATGACACCTTAAGTGACTTGATCTGAGCAAAGAACTTTGGTTTTTGTATCATTGTTAATTACAGATATTATCCTTTGTTATCCATTTTGCTTGTTCTGCAAAGGTAACATTTGTCCTCCAATCCAATTCTTCTATGTGCCTGAAATCCTATTATGTCTCTCTTCACTCAAGCTCTCTCAAGCACACTCTGCCCACCACAACCCCGATGTACTTTCCTCTTCCCAACACCTCGTGCCTTCCAATATATTCCTGTAACCTTTGTCTGCCTTATATTCAACATAATCTTCTTCATTACCTGAAGTATTCCCCTTAGGTACCTTCTCTTCTTCTGAAGTCCCTGTAGATACTGTATGTTTCATCCCTACCCAGGTACCCCTTAGTACTATCATTTATATCCACCTTTGCACCCTTCAACCCCGTTTCGTACCATATACAGACACAGGTACCTATTGTGGCTTCTCAGGATGCCTTTTGCAACAATCCACTGAAGTACTCTCCATTACCCCTCAATTTCGACTTAGATCCATACTCTTCGTTAGTAAGCCAGCCTATGTGCTGAATGCATTTCTGCAAGCTTGTGATTATAACAGTTTATTTCTCCTTTTTGTTCTAGTTCAAAGCTTTTGCTCCATTCGCTGTGGCTTGTTGCGGTTTTGGCAGTGGTTGTCATGCGGTTTGCGTAGTTGCATGTTTTAGGTAAGTAAATAAATTTACTCCAGAGAAGTACTGTTGCCATGCATGAATGACATGTTTGTAGGTGGTGTACTAAATTCAGGATTGTGTGTGAAATTGTCCTTAGATTTATGAACAATGATATTTGTGTTGTCTTATGTCTAATTCTCTTTTCTTTTTTCTTTTTAGTGGGATATCACTGGTGATTGCTGTGGCTGTGCAGAGTAGTTGCTGGTGAGTCTAGCTTTTTCAGGCAAGCGTGCGGTATAGTTTTGGGGTTTATAACTCTCAGTGATAAAGCCACACCTTTTTTGTTACTTATCTTACACAGTGCTGGTTGTTGGTGATGCATTTGTCCAGTTACTTTTTGTAGGAAGGATCATGGCTAGCCGTAGGATGACTGCTCAGCAGGTTGTTGGTGTGCTTTTTGAGTCGTCTTCTGATCGTGATTATGAGACTATCTCTGCATCTGAGGCAGAGGAGGAAGTGCAAGATTCTGGAAATTAATTTTCTGTTAGACAGAAATCATCTGATAATGAAGCCACTCTCAATACTGAGGAAGTGCCTGTTTTAGAGAAGGCACTGATGTGCCAATGGTGCAGCAGGCAGCGGCTGAAAGGCTTCCCATTGGAAGACCTTACACCTGGGTTGCCCCAAGCATGGAGCATCCACAGTTGCCTGCCTTTACTGGTTTCCCAGGGAGTAAGCACGGAAAACTTTTTGCCTGCCAACTTCTTTGAGTTGTTTATGGACGATGTATTTTTGGAAGAGATTGTTGAGCAGACTAATTTGTATGCAGAGCAGTATTTAAGAGACAACGCTGCCAGATGTGGGCCACACTCTAGCCAGTGGATTCCCACTAATCTGGAAGAGTTGAAAAAGTTCTTGGGTTTAACTTTTTTGATGGGGCTGATAAGGAAGCCATCACTGTCTTCATATTGGTCTACTAGTCCCTTGATGGCAACTGCTATATTTCCTGCAATCATAGCCTTGCCCCGAGATCACCCTGATTCTGACCGTCTTTTTAAGATTAGACCTATCCTTGATCATTTTGTAGATCATTTTTCAGAGATCTATGTTCCAGGCAAAGAAATGTCTGTAGATAAGCCTTTGGTCCTGTTCAAGGGTCGTTTGGTTTTTAGGCAGTACATTCCTAGCTAGAGGGCACGGTATGGAATTAAATTGTATATGCTGTCTGAAAGTAGTACAGGATATGTTTATAATTTCCGGGTCTACACTGGTAGGGATTCCAGTATTGAACCCCGTGGTTGTCTGCCCACTTTTGGAGTTAGTGAGAAAATTGTGTGGGAACTTGGTAGACAACTGTTTAACAAAGGTCACCATTTATATGTAGATACCTTCTACACTGGAGTTCAGTTATTCAAGGAACTGCTCAGAGTGGACACTGTTGCTTGTGGCACAATCCACTCTAATCGGAAAGGCAATCCAAGAGTGCTTGTCTGTAAAAAAACTTGAGAAGGGACAGTGCAGTGCCTTATGGAATGATGAGCTGATAGCTATGAAATTTGTAGACAGGAGGGATGTGTACATGCTGGCTACCATCCATGATGAGAGTACTTCACAGGTGGCTGTTTGTGGTCAAGTTGCTGAAGTGGCAATATCTGTTTGCATATTAGACTACAATAAGCACATGGGTGGTGTTGATAGAGTAGATCAGAGGTTGGAACCTTACACTGCTGCTTGTAAGGCATATGTTTGGTATAAGAAGTTAGCAGTTCACCTGTTCCACTTGGCAACTTTTAATGCTTTTGTTGTGTTCAAGAATAGTTCTCCAGAGTCAAGGATGACATTTGTGAAATTTCAGGAGTTTATCATAGCGAGCCTTGTTGTGCTGGAACAGGCAAGAGTTCCTAGAGAAGCAGTGGTGGAGGATGTGGCTAGAATGAAAGATCGTCACTTTGCTGAGCACATTCCTCCCACGGCCAAAAAAGACTTTCCTGCTAAGAGATGTAGAGTCTGTGCTCAAAGAGGTATCAGGAAGGAGACTAGGATGCACTGCCCTGATTGTCTTCCAAATCCTGGGCTGTGTGTGGGTGGCTGTTTCAGGACCTACCACACACAGAAGAATTATTGGGAAATTCCGTGAGCGTAAACTGCTGTTTTACATTTTCATATGTTCAGTTTCACGTTGGCATTACTGTCATGTGTTCAGTTAGAGCTTTTGTTTTTGTAGTTGTGTACTAATTTATAATTAGTGGTTTCTTTGTTGTTTAAAAACAAAAAAAAAGTGATGGCAGTGTGCATGGACTGGGGCTTGGCTGGCGGTGTGTGTGGAGTGGCGCTTGGCTGGTGGTGTGTGTGGGGTGGCGCTTAGCTGGTGGTGTTTGTGGGGTGGCGCTTGTCTGGGGGTCTGTGTGGGGTGGCGCTTGGCTGGCGATGTGCGTGGGGTGGCGGTCAGCTGGCGGTGTGGGTGGGGTGGTGCTTGGCTGGCGGTGTTCATGGAGTTGCGCTTGGCAGGCGGTGCCAGCCAAATGCCAGTGAACACACTCCCATCAGCTGGTGGGATTGCTGTATCAAGTATGTGGGCGTATGAAAGTGATGGGCCCTTGAATAGCGCTATCTGTTGATGCAAGTGTTGTAATGTGCTGGGCCCGCGGCTGGCGGCGAGAATGGTCTTGTGCATGTCATGTATGAAAGGTGTGTGAATGGACTGTAAAGCGGTTGGTGTCTTGACGCAGCTTTACAGCTCACGAGCTGTGAGTCATTTGTTCAGTTTTTGGCCTTTCAGTTATTAACAGTGCATTTCACTTTTGTGAAATCTCTTGTTAATCAAATTTGATCTACTGAACCATCACTCACCCACGTCTCAAATCCAACCAGTATGTGTGGTAAAAATGACAAAACCTGCTCCGCTGTAATCAGCTGTCGCAGCACACCCGTGACACGATAGGTGTCTCGAGTGGGACGCCGATGATGAAGCATGCCACCAACTTGGTTGGTGGGTGAGAGGGGTCTTTTTAACATAACCTAAGTGCTTTTCCTTTCACAATTTTAGTGTTTGGAACATCACAGAAGTACGTGGACATATCAAAATGATCTCTGACAAAGCTACCTGTGTTTGGGGGGGCACCTATGTTTTTGGTGCCGGGTGCAGCCTTCATCTAGGGAAACCTAGCAAACCCAGACATTTTGATTTAAACTAGACACCCCAAGGAGTCCAAGGAGGTGTGGCTTGCATTGATCCCCCAACATTTTCTTACCTATGCTCCTCTGCAAACCTCAAAATTTGCTTAAAAAAACATATTTTCCTCATTTTTCTTTGTAAGATCACCGCTGCAGCACAATTTTCCTACCACCCAGCATTCCCCCCCAGCCTCCCAAGTAAAATGATACCTCACTTGTGTGGGTCCCCAAGGCAGAGTCAGCCTAAAGATGTATAAAAGAAAAATATGTGCTTATCAACTTGCTGTGCTTTCCCCTCAATCTCTACAGGTTTTTGGCCTTTTTCTGTTGCAGACAGCTGGGCCACCCACATAAGTGAGGTACCATTTTTATCGGGAGACCTGGGGGAACGCTGGGTGGAAGGAAATTTGTGGGTCCTCTCAGATTCCAGAATTTTCTGTCACCGAAATGTGAGGAAAAAGTTTTTTTTGCCAAATTTTGAGGTTTGCACAGGATTCTGGGTAACAGAACCTGGCGAGAGCCCCACAAGTCACCCCATCTTGGATTCCCCTAGGTGTCTACTTTTAAAAAATGCACAGGTTTAGTAGGTTTCCTTAGGTGACGGCTGAGCTAGAGGCCAAAATCCACAGCTAGACACGTTGCAAATACAGCTGTTTTCTTTGTGAAAATGTGATGTGTCGACGTTGTGTTTTGGGGCATTTCCTGTCGCGGGCACTTGGCCTACCCACACAAGTGAGGTACCATTTATATCGGGAGACTTGGGGGAACACTGAGTAGAAGGAACTTTGTGGCTCCTCTCAGATTCCAGATCTTTCTGTCACAGAAAAGTGAGGAAAAATTTTGTTTTGCCAAATTTTGAGGTTTGCACAGGATTCTGGGTAACAGAACCTGCTGAGAGCCCCACAAGTCACCCCCATCTTGGATTCCCCTAGGTGTCTACCCTTCAAAAATGCACAGGTTTGGTAGGTTTCCTTAGCTGCCGGCTGAGCTAGAGGCCAAAATCCACAGCTAGGCACTTTCCAAAAAACAGCTCTGTTTTCTTTGGGAAAATGTAATGTTTCCACGTTGTGTTTTGGGGCATTTCCTGTCACGGGCTCTCGACCTACCCACACAAGTGAGGTACCATTGTTATCGGGAGACTTGGGGGAACACAGGGTGGAAGGAAATTTGTGGCTCCTTTCAGATTACATAACTTTCTGTCACCAAAATGTGAGGCAAAAGTGCTTTTTGGTCAAATTTTGAGGTATGCAAAGGATTCTGGGTAACAAACTTGATGAGAGCCCCACAAGTCACCCCATCCTGGATTCCCCTAGGTGTCTAGTTTTCAAAAATGGACAGGTTTGGTAGGTTTCCCTAGGTGCCGGCTGAGCTAGAGGCCAAAACCTACAGCTATGGACTTTGCAAAAAAAACGTCAGATTTCAATGAAAAATTGTGATGTGTCCATATTGCATTTCCTGTCACGAGCATTAGGCCTACCCACGCAAGAGAGGTACCATTTCTATCGGGAGTCTTGGGTGAACACAGAATAGCAAAACAAGTGTTATTGCCCCTTGTCTTTCTCTAAATTTTTTCCGTCCAGATGTTAGACAATGTGTAAAAAAGACATCTATTTGAGAAATGCCCTGTAATTCACATGCTAGTATGGGCACCCCGGAATTCAGAGATGTGCAAATAACCACTGCTTCTCAACACCTTATCTTGTGCCCATTTTGGAAACACAAAGGTTTTCTTGATACCTATTTTTCACTCTTTATATTTAAGCAAATGAATGGCTGTATACCCGGTACAGAACGAAAACCCATTACAAGATGCAGCTCATTTATTGGCTCTGGGTACCTAGGGTTCTTTATGAACCTACAAACCCTATATATCCCCACGACCAGAGGAGCCAGCAGACGTAACAGTATATTGCTTTAAAAAATCAGACATCCCAGGAAACATTTACAGAGTAAAACATGGAGAAAAATGTCTGTTTTTTTAACCTCAGTTTCAATATTTTTTTATTTCAGGTGTTATTTTCTGTAAGAAAACCTTGTAGGATCTACACAAATAACCCCTTGCTGAATTAGGAATTGTGTCTACTTTTCAAAAATGTTTTGCTTTCTGGAATCCAGTATTGGTTTCACACCCATTTCTGTCACTAACTGGAAGGATACTAAAAGCACATAAAAACAGTAAAAATGGGGTATGTCCCAGTAAAATGCCAAAATTGTGTTGAAAAATTGGGTTTTCTGATTCAAGTCTGCCTGTTTCTGAAAGCTGGGAATATGGTGATTTCAGCACCGCAAACCCTTTGTTGATGCCATTTTCAGGGAAAAAAGCACAAGCCGCTTTCTGCAGCCCTTTATTCCCATTTTTAAAAAAACGAAATTTTCGCTGTATTTTGGCTAATTTCTTGGTCTTCTTCAGGGAAACCCACAAAGTCTGGGTACCTCTAGAATCTCTAGGATGTTGGAAAAAAGGATGCAAATTTGGCCTGGGTAGCTTAAGTGGGCAAAAAGTTATGAGGGCCTAAGCGCAAACTGCCCCAAATAGCCAAAAAAAGGCTTGGCACCTGAGGTGGAAAAGGCCTGGCAGCGAAGGGGTTAATAGACAATGTCTTAAGAGATTCAGGATATACTATAGAGAAAACCTAACTACAAATGTTAACTGTCAATTGTGCAGAGGACGCGATTGCCCAAGTTGGATATTTTAGGAGGTGTGTGGGTCTAGGAAAAATTAAACCACTCTACCAATTTAAGTTTGAGAATAACATGTAGGAAACAGCAAAGGAACTCAAAAGTTGGGAAATATGTAAATATGCATACTTGATGAAATAATGACATCAAAATTTTGGCATTCCCTAAGGTTCTGTTCGTAATTCAAGCATTATTTATTTAACTACCTAAAACATATTTTGGGAATCTCATATCATATTTAGTTTTGAAGCCTATTTTATTGAGCGTGGACAAAAAAAAGTACAACACGTTGTATACCATTCACTCCCCCCCTCCCCGGGGTCTTTTTTGTCCAGAATACTGTTCGTAGCACCCTGGCATAGCTAGTTCTAGAGATAGAGTACCTTCTGGGAGAAAAAAAATATTATGCTATAAAAATAGAATAGAACCAGAAACTCTTAACAGCCCTGCTAGAGATAAAGGACCTATTGCTTTATAAATCTATGGAATTGTGGTAGGTATATGTTTTCAATCTACTAGGCTTCACCTGTCGTCTGTGGTATGTAGTGGATGTTAGACTGCCAGTCACGGGTGGTTTGTCACTCATATGCCAGATGTTACGTCTATGCGCATGCTTCCATGGTGAGTCCTCCTCGGCCCCTCAGGGCGCAATTCTTCTCTCATATCATATATGTTTACAATTATTTCCATAATTAAACAGTAAAGTAACCTAAGTATAGCACAAAAACAAAACAGGCAAAATGTAACACATTTCGAGAGATATTACTAAGCATCAACAATTATAATTATTGACAGACTAATTATCGGGAGTAATTAAGAGATTCAGGTTTAGCATTGAACTGCCTCGGCTCCTACAAAAGCACAACAAATTAAAAAAAATAGTAAGTAAAAGTAAGATTGGAGAGCAATAAAGTTCAAGTAGACCCAAAATAGGATGTCATTATTACACAATGCCACTCTGGAACAGCTCTATTTTACCAGAAGACTTTTAAAAAGGTCAGGAGTAGGACAAAATCAGACATGCGTCTTTGAAGTTAAGTAGAAGTGGATTAATGGCAAATTTATAGACAAGCCTGGAATACTCCTGCAAAACTAAAATCACCCTTTCCAATATATAGTCGTATTTTCCTCGAAAATTAAAAAATTGAAAAAGAGATTGCAGTTGAAGATCTTATCCAGGACCAACATGTTACCATTAAATAAACATCACAATACTTTCAGTCTTTGGCAGTTTAGAATTCACTGGAAAATATCAAAGGAATGACTGGTACAATAAAAGTGGTGACCCTATCTGCAAAATCAATTAGCAAAAAGAGCATGCACAAGGAAATAAGGCGTTCAAGTGCCAGAGAATCGTAGTCACAAATATTGTCTTACATATACATGGTGAGCTAAATATCGATAACAAAAATATCCTCCCATAGGGCGTAGATGTGCTATTAATTTTATCATAACCTGCATTGGTATTTTTATTTAAAAAAATAAGAGGCTCTGCAATATCTGATTTTCCACTTAGAGTTTCAGAAAGAATCCATGTTGATGCAGTCACACTGATATAATTGTATCTGTAATGTTATTGAATATGAGATGTAGCCCATGCCCTGTGCCTCCCTTATCCCAACATTCTGTATCCATCCCTGAATTGGGCCCTAGTGCAAGATCAGGGTGGGTCTCCTTCATAACAGAGGGGTATCCGGTATGTGGATGCGGGTGTATGTGAGCCTTGGTATCTCTACCCTTAGGCTATAGCCCAGATATACCATTGATTTGGCCATGCTCACCCTCAGTCCAGAGAATTTTTCATATATCTGTCACATCTGAAGTGCCCAACGGTCCGACAAGGCTCTCTTAAAGTCTCTAGCATCTTGGCTTCTGTCCACCATTGGAATCAAGGGCCATGGCCAGTAGGGAGTGGTCAGGTGGCCCTCTAGCTAATATGTGGGTGTTAGCGACTCTCCATAAGCGGGGAAGTGGCATCAGGAAGTAGTCTATTTTTGTGTATTACTTCTGTGCTCCAGCAATAATGTAACCTGCTTCCTGGGAGGGTGAAACACAATGCTGCTCAGGGAGGCCACAGGAAAACAGGATACTGCAAAAGCAGTAGCAGGAATCAGAAACTCCTCTCAAGGTTCAAGGATTCAGGAGTGCAGGCAACTGGAGAGAAAAGCAGGAGCATTTAGCAACAGCAGTAGTTGAAGCGAGAGTTCTGAAAGCAGAAGCCAAGCTTAAATCCCTACTCACAGCCACAAAGGGTGATTGGAATTCAGAACAGGTATGAGCAGGCTGCAGCACAGTGCAGGTGAGAGCAAACAAAGTCCCTCCTCTAGCGCTCTGCAAGAAGGGATGCGCAGAGTATTCCAGGAAGCAACCAGTGGCCAGAAACGAAATCCAGAATGGATCATGGATCGGATCTTATTTTATAATATGTCAGGGATTCATGCTAGGGATGCACACGGGCATGCTGGAAGTGGTAAGCTAGAGATCCAAGTGTAATAAGATTCACCGCAAGTCTCTCCAGCGCACAAATAGTCGGGTAAGGCATAAGTACCACAGTGCATTAGTGGCAGATAAATAAACCCTGTAGTGGACCCTAGGTTGGATCTGATTTCCAAGAGGGTTTGAATACTGAAGTTCAGTGCAGGTTCCAAACTAGTATCCATGATGGCAGCAGGCGGGCAGAAAGTCCTCATGTAGCACCACCTGATGGCAGGATCTCAGGATCTTGACACTTTTCCTCAGAACACTTCTGTACCTGGAAGGACTACCCTGCTGTCTGAAGAACCTGAAGGAAGACTGGACCTGCTTGCTTCTAACCCAGGACTCCAGAAGTGAATTCAAGAGTCAGATGGGTGACATCCTGTTTGAGCAACAGGGACACAACACATTTCTAGAAGCCTCTAGCCTGCAAGTGCCTAGTTGACTAGTTCCAATTGGACCTGCCTAGTACCCTGCTACTGGCCTCTTCTGGAGTAACCCCTAAGTGATGCCCCTTAGGTCATGGACTCTTGGCTCTTGTTACAGTGTACTCCTCCTACCCAAACTGCAAAAGCTGGGACTTAGAAACCTTTTCCCATATTTTCCCACCAGAGGACCAGTGGGAAACCAGGTTTCCCACTGATTCTAAACTTTTAACCTTGAATCCCTGAACAGATTCAACTTGCTGGTTTGCAGTACTGAAGGAGATCTTACTTCCCAAAAAGTTTGTAAGTTGAATGTAGAGGACTTCACCTAGGAGCAAAAACCGAACAACATTGAAACCTTTCTGACCACAGACTTTGGACTTTGACCACTTGGAGCTTTATCACCTTTGTCAATTACGCCATTCTGCCATTGTCGAGCCCTGCTTTGGATCCAGCTTGCATCCCGTTCAACTGGTGAGTAATTGATGGGCACTTTCTCTCCAGAACAGGCTCTGCTTCAAACTGGGAGAAAGCTGGTTTCTTTATCCGACCCACACTGTATTGCAATCAGCCTGAACTTTTGACTTTGACTCGATCTAATGTGACCAGATAGCAGCAGTTGATACTTTATTCTTTTTGGTGCTATTTTTCACTTTAAACTTTTAAAATTCATAACTCCAGTTCTATGTATTGTATTTGTTGTTTGAATGTAATTTTATTCTCTATATTTCTAAATTGGTTTGGGTTTTGTTTTGTGCTGTGTTTCGCCCTTGAGACAGTCTGGCCAGCTTTTCATGACACCCAACCACCATAGACCGGTACGTCACAGTCTTCAAGGGATACACTTCACCACTGTCCTCATAGTCTTTCTAAACCCCCTGACATCTTGCTGATTCCTGACATATAACAACTCCTCTGGAGCTTCTTGTGAACAGAGCATGTATGATTGTAAAGAAAAACACATGTAGCGAAGAGCCTAAGTTTAATCCCTATCAGGTGTGACTCCTCAGTATGTCAGGATTTGGTCTCTTAGCAGCATTCAAAGTAGGTCTCCATTTAATTTTTCCAAGGAGTCCATTCAAGTTCCAGGTGAGGAATTGAAGGGTGTGTGGTAGCGGAATGTCAGAGTTATCTGCAGTGGTTGTGGACCTGCTTAGGAGGAGCTAAGGTTATGCATGTGCTATTGATAAAGAGAATATGGTATAAAAGAGATAGAAAACAAACTCCTAAACTGACTGCAAAACTCCCACTCCCCTTACCCTTTACATTGTAACGTGAAGCATTTGTTTGCCCAGCCTGGAACTCCCACCGGTATTGTTAACCACAGTGTTGGGTAGGTCAGTACACTTGTTACCCTCACCATTACACATGCAATTAAAGCCAGGGAGGGAAAAAGAAAAATGGAAGAAAAGAAACAAGCAAAAGAAGATGGCCTTTTGGTTTCCAGCCCCATTTCCAGGACATCAACCTTTCACTATCACTAGTGCTTGTCATCACCATCCATTGCCTTCTAATAATTCAGCTCTAAATCCATCATTAGATGGTTTCAGTCTCAAATCTGCTCAAGATCATACATGTGCCACCAGTCCTGTAGTAAATTCCATATCAGTAAGCCTTGAGGGGGAGTTACATGAATGTGCCAAGGGCCCAAGAGCTGCAAGGCCTTCCGTATCAGTGAATAATCTCAGGCCGTGGCACGACCCTGTGTGAGGGCTCTCAATCACTCACAAAGCCTACCACTGAGGAGCCTGAGATTCAAAAGAAGGCCTAGTCCTTGGGCTTGGAACGTGTCTCTTTCTTTCGGATCTACGTGTGCTTACAATGTGGCTTTCTGTTGGTATGGCTCCTATCTATTCTTGGGAGGGTCCACAGGACCTTGGTGGTCTGTGGTCAGCAACTAGGTCAACGTGTTGCATCACCCAATCCCATGATGACGCTGTGGAGTTGAAGAAGGAGGTTTTACCATTGAAGATTACCTTCCATTTTACAAGACAAAGGAACATGTAGTTACGATTCTTAGCATACAGCTTTTGTTTTACTTCCTCAAAGGGTATTCTCATATATTTGGTGCAGTATGTGAAGAAAAAACAATTGTGAGACCTCATGCATCACTATGCCTTTGTTTCATGCAGGCCCCCCGGGAGAGGTTTCTGGGTAAGCACCCCATGTGTCCGCCCGGTAAAGAAGCATGAGAACATGGTTGTCCTCTAGGCATGTCTCATTAAGGGCCTGACTCCTAGGCAGCAGACACTGAGAGACTGAAGAAGGGAGAAGAGGGTAGGAGTGGGGGGGAGCCCACCCCAGTGGTAGGGCCTAAAGGTGACTGAGCAGTCCTATATGGCTTGTTTGTCTCCACTCAGCTTGCCAGAAAGTTCTCAAAAGCACTTATGTTACTCCCCTAAACATTCTCAACTACTCTGATGTCTCAGTTTTGTTTATGCTTTTCTGCTTTGGGTGCCTGCTCCGAGAAATCAGTAGAGACCACGCACATCAGCCTGTGAGCAGGGCTTGGCAATGGTTTGGCAATGTCCCTTGTTTTAGCTGGAAGCCTCACCCTCAAGGTTTTATTGTGCTGTTTCAACCCAAGGCTCTTATTGTTGGAGCTCCAACCAGACATGTTATGGTGCCCAGATTGTTGTATTCTTACTGGACAGAACTCTTATGAGAGGTAGAGCCACTCCTCTCTGCCCAGTTCCAGGCTATGGGTGCTGATAAAGCAGATAAGAGACTTGTTGTGCCTTTGCTTGAGCCATATCACCCAGTTGCCACTCCCGGGCCAGTGCCACTTTGCCCCACCAGCAGGTGAGCCCGTCCACCCTTCACCCCTAAGCCTTATTTCTGCCACTCCTCTAAGGCCGGTTGAGCAGAATTTTTTGTGGGTGTGAAATAGCCAACTTTTTACTTCTGCTCCAGGACATGTCCGCTGGGGAGGAGAGAAGAGACTCTCCTTGCTCGTACTCTTCTCCTGACTGTTTTCAATGCCATGGTAAGGCCAGTGGCTCCAAGCTCTACCAACAGGACAGCCCATTTGTTCCTCATCCCTGAGCTCCATCTCCCACGCCTCTTCAGAGCCAGGTGAGTGGCAATACCCATAGGTTTGTGTCTGTTAGCTCCAAGCTAGTGAGAGCACACATGAGCGTAATTCACGACCTCTCAATCTGTTGGGCATTTTTAAGTTGACATGAAGCATGAAAGGAAGTTAACAACAACTATGCATTTCATATCTTGTGAAGTCAATTATGACCTCACAATTAGGTATAAGTGACTGAAGTTAAAAGATTTATTTCAAATTATCAATCAGTCCAGTATATAGTGTGGGCTGCACTAATCCAGTTGGGAAGAACTTGTATATGAAAGGAGCCACTAGTAGAGTCTGCTAGTGGCTCATTTCATATATGGGTCTCGGTTTGGTACATAGTTCAGTTATATCGATAGAATCATGCTCAACCTCCCCATCATCATTTTCATTCTTAGGGAGAGACATCAAAGTATCAGGATTCAAAGTGGCATATCTCTTTAGTGTAACATTCTCAGTTGCAAGTATACTTTTCTCATATTTTGTCAAGCAACTATTTGTCAAGTGCAGAGTGCTGGTACGTGCCACTAAAAAATAAAATCTCAACAGAACAGGCACAAGAACATTTAGGGAAGTCCCATGACAGTGTTTTCACACAGTTCTGTGCTGACACCTATCTCTGCCATGGCTTTAAGGCATCTGGGCAATCCTGCGGGTACAGGATCAAGTGTGACCTCAGGTCATCTTGCATTTCCGTGCACCTGTGTAAGCACTGCATGAGCCCAGCCTTCCCTCTCACTGCAGAAATGAGTAAAAGCTTATTGTAATCAGACATTCCCAGTGTTAGGGCATGACAGAGACTTTCTCTCTTCTTTGGGAAGGCAATCAAGTACTCATTATCCCATGGCATCGGATCAGACAGATCCGTGTGTGTCAATCTCTGTAAAGGCTTGGCCACTAGGGAAAAAGTGGGTATTTACTGGTGGCAGTAGCCCACAATCTTCCAAAACATCCTGATTTCTCTTGAGTGTTTGACAAATTCATCTTAAGAATCACCAAGATTATTTCTTGCAACACCTTCCTAGCTCCTTTCTCAATGTGATGTCCGAGATACAAAGCATGTCTACGACAACAATGCAACTTGTTCGAGAACACTTTGGTGCTCACTACGACTTTGCGGTCTTCAGCCCACCATAACAGGGGCTCTGCTGGATTTCTGCCACACTTTGGGCAGAAATCCAGCAGTAGTCATGCTGGCGGGTGGAGGCCCATGGGTGGTTCCACCACCTACCCCCTTCCACCAGTATTACTCCACCAGCCGTATTATGGGAAATAATATGGCCTGGCGTTGTCCTGCTGGTGGGGTGCTGCCGGTGGTGGAAGCGCCCCTTCCCTGCCGGACAGCCTTCTCCCCGGACAAGGTAAGGTGATCCTCCGACAGGGGAGGAGGGTAGGAGGTGTTGTGTGTGGTGTCTGCGTGTGTGCATGAATGTGTGTATGAATGGTTGTATGTGTGTCTGTATGTTGAAGTGAGTGCATTTATGCATGTAAGTGTGTATGCATGTGTGTATGCGAGTGTGAGTGTTGTGTTGAATGCGTGTTTGTCTGCATGTGAGTATGCATGTTTGGATGGGTGTGAGTATGCATGTTTGAATGTTGAAGTGAATGCGTGTATGGATGCGTGTGAGAGAATGAGTGCACGTAAGTTTCGGTGAATGAGTGTATGCTTGGTGTGTGTTGTCTGTGTGCGTGTGCATGTATGAGGGGAGGGGTAGAGGTGACGGGAGGGGGCAGTGTGTCAGAAGCACGGGTGGGGCGCTGTTTCAGAAGGGGCTGGTGTGGCAGAGGGGGGCGCTGTGCCAGAAGGGTGGGTGGGGAGGCGCTGTGGCTGGATGGAGGACGGGTGGTCTAGTGGTTGCTGGGGGGATGTGGGGGAGTCGTCTACCGGTGACAGGGAAGAAATTTGTTGTCACCGGTAGCCTTTCCGCCATGGTTTTCATGGCAGTGCTACTGCTGCGGAAACCATGGCATAAAGGCGGCTCCTAAAACTGCTGGCGGTCTTCTGTGGACCGCTGGGTCGAAGATGATCATCTCCGACCTGGCGGTTCCGACCGCCATAGCAGTATGAGTGGAGATGTGGCAGGTTGGCAGCGGCCATCCAGCCACACTCATAATGTGGCAGTCTGCACCGCCAACCTGTTGGCAGTGGGACTGCCACATGCAACTGTTCCTCACAGGGGGCAGCTGGGCTCACTAGGGCAGGGCCGGAGGTGCCTAGGGCGAAGGAGATGCCCTCCCTCGGTAGGTGACTACTGGGAGGGCGGTGGTGGTACAGGGTGATGGCTGTACCTGTAGCTGGGTTGGTTCCAGAGGTGTCCGCCACCACCACAGAGCTCCCATCGGAGGAGGATTCAGAGTCAGTGTTGTCACCCCTTGTCTCTGTCTTGGTGCGCCCCTCACCCTCTGTCTCACTGGTCACCTCGGTGTCAGTGGACTCTGCCTCCTGGCTCCAGTGGGCTGTAGCTCCCTCACTCCCCAGTGCCCCTGCTCCTCCACCAGATGATGCCAACACACACATGGACAAGATAACAGAAGAAAATGGGAGGGGAAGAAATAAAGGCAGCACTGGGTCAATTACAGCACCAATACCACAGATGGCATACACATCACCATCACACACAGGGACCAAGATTGGGCAGTATGCACCACACTGGCATTCCGTTGGCTAGGTACCACAGCAGGATGAGAGCCCAACACCACCATCTGCACCCCTCCTAGGATCTTCTAAGCCCTGTCTTACATGGAATGCCACCTAGCTAGCTAACCATAGCTAGCATTAAGGGACACCCACTGACTTAAATTCACCAACAGGATCCTATGCCAGGCAACAAAGATGGTTGTTACACACACTGTACTCACCCCCTTGTGGCTGCTGTGCTGCCCTCAAGCGTCCATCCAGCTCTGGGTAGGCCACTGCCAGTATGCAGGCCATCAGGGGGGTCAGGTTCTGACGGGCACCCCTCCCTCTTTGGGAGGCCATCCTCAGCTGGGTCTCCGCAGTCTTCCGGGCCTAGTGTCTCAGGTCCTCCCACTGTTTCCTGCAGTGGGTGTTCTGCCTGGTATGGACCCTCAGGGTCCGGACGTCCTTGGCGATGGCACACCAGAATCCCTTCTTCTGATGGGAGTTGACCTGCAGAGGATACACAGACAGGAGGACACTATTAACCATACACTCCAGCCTGTCACAAATATGGCCCACAAATACCATTTCCCCTCAAATGGTACACACATCACCTGGAGCCTTGCATGTACACTATCATCAGCCATACCCCCCCACCCAAATAACACACTGCCAGCAGACGCACATCTCCATGTGACCTCGTCGCATACAGTGTAGTCACCTGTTGGTCTGGAGGGCCTTACAGCTGTCCATACAGGGGCAGGACCCCATCAACCAGGTGCTCCAACTCTTCTGAAGTGAAGACAGGGGCCCTTTCCCCTGTCACACTGGCCATGGTAGGCTCCAGACTCAGGTCAGCGCAGCACACACAGTTGATGTGTTGTCCTGTGGAAAGTTAGGAATCAAGTGAGGTTATAGTCAGAAAATAGCAGTCAGGTCCGCGGCGGTGTACACCGTCACCGCTGCCTATGATCCACATTGGACACTGTACTCCATAGAGCCCCATGTAAGCCAATGAGGAATAGCATGGCAGTGCAAGACCACCTTCCACCATGACACCCAACGCCGGCGGAGTTACATCACTTCTACCTGTCCCTACATACAGGACAGGCGGTCGCCATTTTGTGGTGCTGGTCAACATTCTGAAATTGAAAACTGCATCATTGCTGTCAATTGTACACACATTGCCATTTACATAGTTCAGTTACAGACAAGCTCAATGTACACTGGAGTGGTGGTTCCTTTGTTGAGTGTGTCACTCCCTTTTCACTCTTGTGTCCCTTAGGTACCTACCACTGCGGAGGAATAGGAGCAGGAGGCAAGCCCACGTGTACAGACCCCTTGTGGACTTGGCTACACTGGAGGACACGCACATTTTACTTACCTTTAGACTGGACAGGGCCACAATCACACAGCTATGTGCACCACTGGAGCCTGATCTGATTTCTGCTATCCGTCAACCCACTGGGATTCCCCCTCTTGTGCAGGTCCTATCAGTGCTCCATTTCCTGGCAACTGGCTCTTTCCAAGTGACAGTGGGCTTGGCTGCAGGAATGTCGCAGCCAATGTTCTCAATAGTGCTAGCAAGGGTTTGGCTGCCCTGCTCAAACACATGTGCAGCTACATCACTTTCTCCCAAGTGGATGATTTGGCCAATGTGAAGGCTGAATTCTATGCAATGGGACATATTCCATATGTTATTGGGGCCATTGATGGAACACATATAGCATTTGTCGTTCCCCCCGGCACAATGAACAGGTGTTCAGAAATCGGAAGAGTTTCCACTCACTTAATATGCAAATGGTGTGCCTGGCTGACCAGTACATCTCCCACGTCACTGCCAAGTATCCTGGGTCAATGCATGATGCCTTTGTCTTGGGGAATAGCGGCATCCCACATGTGATGGCACAACTACAGAGGCACAGGGTTTGGGTTATAGGTGAGCCTGAGTCCCCACCCCACCCAATGCATATCAGTGTATGGCTTCAGGAGTCATCCCCCATACCATTGTGTAAGGCTAATGTTTGTCCCTCACTTCTTGCAGGTAACTCTGGCTACCCAAACCTGTCGTGGATCCTTGACCCCTGTAAGGAATGCCAGGATATGGGCTGAGAATAGGTATAATAATACTCATGGGTGAACAAGGAGAATAATTGAGAGGACCTTCGGCCTCCCGAAGGCCAGGTTCAGATGCCTCTATATGCCAGGTGGATCCCTCTGCTACTCCCCTGAGAAGGTCTGTCAGATAGTTGTTGTATGCTGCATGTTGCACAACCTGGCCATCAGACGACATGTGCCCTATCTGCAGAAGGAGGAGGATGGAAATGCCAGGTGGTCTGGGTCTTGGCAAGTGTCTCTGGCATCTGTCCAGGTCGCAGGGTATGTTTGCAGGGTGGTTCACCTTCTGCGGGGGGCTGCTGGTGGCCTGTGGGTCCTGTGGCAGGGCCATCTGTCCACTAGCAGCAGCAGATGTGGAGGGCTGTTCAGTTGAATGGCTAGTGAAAGGGACCCGCCGGTGTGATGTGTCTGCATGATGTTGGCCATATCACCCAGCACCCCTGCTATGGAGACCATTGTGGTGTTGAGGGCCTGCAATTCTTTCCTGATCTCCTGGTGGTGTTCCTCCTGCAGCCGCAGGTTCTCCTGCATGATGTCTATCAGCTGACCCATTTTGTCCTGGGATTGTTGTTAAGCCACCAGGACATTAGTGAGTGCCTCCTGGACAGTCGGTTCCCTGGGCCTGCCTTCCCCCTGGCGCACAGCTGTCTTCTGAGTGTCCTTGGCCCCCTGTGCCCAATGCCACTGACCCCAGGTCCCTGATTGTCTAGGCTGTGAGGTGTAGACTGGGGTCCCTGTACAGGTGGGAATCCTCCTGATTGACGTGTCCTGGGGACAGAGGTGTGGGGACGTTGGGTGGCTGCTGTGGTGTTGGATACTGAGGGGGGAGGCTCTGTGGTGGATTGGGTGTGGCCTGGGGTATTCGACTGACCAGTGGTCCCCGATGAGCCAGGGAGTTCATCCGGATCCAAAAGTCCAGAGTTACTGTCATCACTGGGGGCATCTTCTGGTGGGGAACTGGGTAGCCGTGGCACCTCCTCGCCGCTGGATTGGCTGGGGCACCTGTGGGGATGTAAGTGGTATATTATGCTACATGTCTGTGACATTTCCTCCATATCGTTGTTGTTGCCCTGCCACCTTTGTTTGTGTATGGTGATGTATTGTAGGATTGGTAGTTCCCCATGCAGTGCATGCATTGGTTGGGGGTGTACATGCAGGGCTGGGAGGTATGTTCATGCAGTGGGTATGGCATGCAGGGCTTGGCATCCAGGTTAGTATATTGTGATGCACTGTGTGAGGGAATGGAGTAGAGTGACGGGTGTCAGGGTGGTGGTGGCATGCAGGTATGTGGGGGAATAGGTAGTAAATATTAACTCACTAGTGTCCAGTCCTCCGGCAACTCCAGTGAGTCCCTCAGGATGCAGTTTTGCAAAGACTTGCTCCTCCCATGCTGTCTGCTGTGGAGGTCCACCACCATTTCTCTGGATGGCGAGCTGGTGCCTTGCAGCTATGGAACGTATCTTCCCCTGTACGTCATTCCACCTCTGCCTCATGTCATCCCTTGTTCCTGGATGTTGTTCCACGGCGTTCACCCAGTCCAAGATTCTCCGCCATAGCTCCATCTTCCTTGCAATGGAGATTTGCTGGACCTGTGCTCCAAACAGCTGTGGCCCTGCCTTGACTATTTTCTCCACCATGACCTGCAACTCCTCATCACTGAAAGGGAGGTGCCTTTGTGGGGGCAAGGGTGTTGTGTGGTGTGTGGTGTGCAGTGGGTGTTGAGTAAAGTAGTGGGATGTGGGGTGCGTGAGGGATGAATGGGTGTTTGTGGTGTGTGTGTAGTTGCGTCTATTATTTTTTGGCTTTCTCTTGGCTATGTTTTGTGTTCGTAAAGGGTTGTGGGTAATGTGGGTGTGTGCTTTATAGTGCTGTGGGTGGGTGGGTGGATGTGGTGTGTGTATCAGTGTCAGGTGTGTGTTTTTTGTTTTGGGGAATGTTGTGTTATCTTATATTCGGGTGGCCATTCTGACCGTGGCAATGTGTACCGCCAATGGTTTGCCACCGTTGAATGTCCGCTGTGGTGATTCATGGTTCATAATGTGGAAGGTGTTGTTTTGTTGGTGTAACGGTATGGGTATTAATTCCAACAGTTTAACACGGACCTTTGGTCTGGCGGATATATGTATGTGACAGTAATCTGTCTGTTTAGTGTGTGTGTGTGTCATAATATGGCAAACGGATGTTCGCCTCCGTGACTCTATGTTGGCGGCCGTCACCGCAGCGGTAAGTGGGATTTACCGCCAATGTCATAATGAGGGCCATAGTCTCTTCAGGGAAATCATGGTGGAAAAGATCTTACCCCTTTCTTTTGGTTATGTACGTCTCATCCATGCAAAGACAAAATGGAAGCAGGATTTTGGTTCAATAGGATTTATTGAAGCAACTGCATTCTAAGTAAAAAAGCATGAATTGAGATTATTAGAATAATGAAACACAGCGTTATCACAGCAATGATGAAGAAAGGGAAACCCAAGAAGACTCCCGCCATATTGTCACAGTAGTGTGTCTAACATCCCTACCTATACTACTAGGTTTCTATATGAGAGCAGATAGCAGTGGTAGCCCTAATCTGCCCTTCTGGCCTGGGGAAGGAAGGCCAACCCCTATACCTGTGTTAAAAGGACTGTTAGTCTGCTGGGAATTCTCCCACGTAGACAAAGAGGAACCAGAAGGTTTCAGCAGAAACTGCTATGACGTGCAGCATAAGAAGACAACTGGCTGGAATGTCAACTCTAAGACATTGTGGGCAGTGTGATGTTTTATAATAATTTCTCTGTTGTTCTAAGAACTGCCCTGATGTGACAACACATATATTTCTGTGAGGGTAGACGATGTTCCCTTTTGACCCGGCAATACTCTAAATAATGTGAACAGCTTTGGGTGAAGCACAGGATGCGAATGTCGTGCAAAAGAAATGAATAACAGATTCTGTGTGGAAGGACAAGTGATAAAAGAATAAAAACATCTCCACTAAAATTAAGCTTTCCTGAAATAGTAAAAGGAATAAAAGCAAAATGTAAATAGGTGGGAGGGCACAGGTCTGAGGCCCAGAGCTAAATAATGTGCCTGTGTAAATGCTAAAATAACCTCATGACAACCTCTACCTTGTTGCGGGAACCAATTTCCACTTTGTATTGCAGGAGCTCCCTGCTGATATACACCTTGCATAGAACCAACATTCCCTACAAAGGTTTGACTCTGACTTCCTTTTTGTGCTGCTTTCATCTGTACCAACATCAATTTCCCCTTCAATCTCTTATGTTTCATTTCCAGTTCATCACTACAATATTTTGCATATCTCAAGATCTCATCAACTTATTTATTCTGCCAACAGTTCAAATGCTGCTGAATCATCAGGCTAATCTCAGGTCTCAATTTTGTTACAAACTGACACACAGAATCTCCTATGTCCTTAGCTTCAAGACACTCCATTCCACTGTGCTGCTTAAACATCTGGAATAAAATGTTATAATAGGCATTCACTGATCTTTGGGATCTTGAGCCATTCTATCTGTCTTAACCCAATCAATGTCTTTAGCTGGTATCTTTCCTTTCAAAAAGGCCATTGTGTGTTGATACTTTTTTATCACCAACGATGACAGGCATGTGATATCGGATTTCTCTGAGTTTCCTTCTCTAGTCACTCTATAGCCACTTTTGAATTGTGACCACAATTCACTTGATATCACAATGTCAAAAAAGGTATTCAACTCCACCCACAATACTTGCGAAATCTTCACAAATTGCTCAACCTGTATAAAGTTGCGACTCCCACTGCACGAAAGGGGTGGGGCGGCATGGGATGGAGCCGAGGTGGGAGGTCCGGAAGGGTATAAAAATGAAATTTTAAAAAATTAATACTTACCTCCCCTGTCTTAATGATCCTCTCCTCCGTCGCTTGCAGGCAGACACAGGCTTCAAGCCTGCCCTGTGGCCAATACTGACCCTGCTCAGAGCAGCATCAGGATCGGCTAGGAGCATCCATCCAGGGCTCTCCCAGGCCGGCCAAACACAAATGCGCTCTGAGGGGGAGTGCTGAGCACTCCCCCTCACTCCTTGTCACCCCTGTGGCCCACCCCTTTATAAGGAAACAATAATAAACAATTTTTATTATTGTTTCCTTGTAAAGGTTTGCAGCTGCCGCTTCTGGCAGGGGCAACGTTCCTCCGCCCAAATGGAGGAGCCTTTCCACTGGCTTTTCTCTCAGTTTTGGCAACTCATTTATGAATGACACAATATCACTCCTACTTCATGGCACATGGACATACCCTCCACCAGGCATTTCCCTCAATGAAAAATTTGAAGCGCCCTCTCCTTCCATTGAAGATTGGGCAATCTCCCTTTGTTTTCTTTTGATCTTTCTTCTTGGTCTATCTGCCTTCCCATTTATCTAGCTCACTCAGGGCCATATTTATACTCCGTTTGCGCCGAAATTGCGTCGTTTTTTTTGACGCAATTTCGACGCAAAACTAACGCCAACTAACGCCATATTTATACTATGGCGTTAGAGGCGAATAGCGCCAAAGTTCCCGGAATGTGCGTCATTTTTTAGCGTGAACCCCTTCCTTGCGTTAATGATATGCAAGGGAGGCGTTCCCGTCTAAAAAATGACTCCCAGGCCTTTACGTGGTATTTATACTCCCGGGCAAAAGAGACGCCCGGGAGTTGGCGTGGCTAAAAACGGCGCATTTGCGCCACTTTTTAACGCCTGCTCAGGGCAGGCGTTAAGGGGCCTGTGGGCTCAAAATGAGCCCACAGGTGCCCTCCCATGCCCCCAGGGACCCCCCCTGCCACCCTTGCCCACCCCAGGAGGACCCCCAAGGATGGAGGGACCCACCCCAGGGACATTCAGGTAAGTTCAGGTAAGTATAATTTTTTTTTTTTTATATTTTTTTTTGGTGGCATAGGGGGGCCTTATTTGTGCCCCCCTACATGCCACTATGCCCAATGACCATGCCCAGGGGACAGAAGTCCCCTGGGCATGGCCATTGGGCAAGGGGGCATGACTCCTATCTTTACAATGATAGGAGTCATGTTGATGGGGGATGGGCGTCGTTAAAAAATGGCGCAAGTCGGGTTAAGACGATTTTTTCGACGTAACCTGACTTGCCCCATTTTAAGACGCCCATGCGCCATTTTCCCCCTACGCCGGCGCTGTCTGGTCTACGTGGTTTTTTCCCACGCAAACCAGGCAGCGCCGGTCTGATTGCGCCGTCTAACGCCATTCCATAAATACGGCGCCCGCTTGGCGCTTCAGAATGGCGTTAGACGGCGCAAAACTTTTTGACGCTAAACTGCGTTAGCGCAGTTTAGCGTCAAAAAGTATAAATATGGGTCTCAGTTTTCGGATGTTGCCAATAATTTCCTTAAATTACATTTTCGTTCCTGACAATCTCATACTGTGAATGTCTTTTTCATCAAAACATATACAATACCTTTTCTGCAGTGCTTTCATTCTGCTTAAAGCTACATCATAGGATTGAGCTAATTCAAACAACCTATCATGAGCTTGTGCTGCACGTATAGTAATGTCTTTACACATGAATACCAGTTTATTCTCTTGATAGGTATCAAATTGGGAAATATCATCTCTTCCAGTTCTAATTTTAATCTCACCACATCTACTTGGTTTCTCCTCACAGTTGACTAAATTTCTTTGCTTACTTCTGTACCTTAACCTTCTCTTGGGGACCCATTGAAAAACCTAATCAAATCATCTTGTTCTCGTGAGTTAACACTATTGGGTACTCCAGGGGTACTAGACACCATTCTATTGATGGGACTACTGTTGGCCCTGTGAGATTAATTTCAAATAGACAAGTTCGAATTTTGCGGCCTCTGAGTGGACTGTCCTAATGGTTGATGCTCTATGGTCAATGTACATTGTATTCACCTTGGTTGGGACTGAAGGAGTTCCTCGCATTCATCCCCTCTCAGGAACCACAGGAGTATAAACCGACATATTTACTCCAGTAGAAACCACAGGAGACCACTTTTAGGGACCACAGGTGCACTACCTGACATATTTACTCCAGTAGCAACCGTCAAAGTATGTTGTATGGTTCCTGACAATTTGGGTTTATACAAAGGGACTGCAGGACCAATAGTGACTGCAAAGGTTATTGCACCTGGGGCACTGGAAACAATTGAGTTAACAGGGGCACTGATCACTGAACTGTCTCCCATCGTTTCTGACTTGTATTTACTGGTGCAGTTGCTATTCCAGAGTTTCCACCAGAAACTTCACCCTTCATTCCTCCAGGATGGGCCACATTATATGGAGGTGGACGCATTGATAACACATCTAGGAAATCATCACTAGAATCACTATCACTATCTTCGCCTAAACTTTCTGTGTTTTCTGCCTTATCTTCCTTCTTCTTCCCTTTCTTATCTTTCTTTTTTTGGAGTTCTTCACTCGTCAATGCCATGTATAATCTAGTTCCCTCCACCACATCTCTTCTCCATTGCTGTTGCTCTGCATTACACCTAGCTTCAACACAGCTACACACTGCTTTTCCAACTCTTCCCTGATATCTATCCTTTTTCCTAACTTGAGCAGTATATTCCCAAGCATTAGGTGTGCAAGTATAGAAGGTGGCTTCATTTCATACAATACCCTTCTCAGATTTTTAGTGATTCTCAAATTAACTGTGCCAGAGCCTGGAAGAAATAATGCACCTTCTTTCTCAGTGATCTTATGGCACTGGCTCAGCCAAATACAAGTGTGAAAACATTTATGGCCATATAATGATCTGGCATATCTTCTGGTGGTGCCTCTTCTTTCTTTCAAACAGGTATTCCCACATCTCCCCTAATCAAGTGGTGTATAGCATTGAAGAGTTAAAATTTTCAACAATAATGTCAACAATCACAAATAGGATTCAGTTTTTAAAATAAATACATTTCTTTTTGTCCACAATTCTCGGCCGATATTAATAACCAATAGCAGTGCAGCACTCTATGATGCAGTCAACCAATAACAGAGCAGCACTAACGCCAACTGTCCAATCTTAGCAGGGCACACTGTGACGTTTTTCTTGCTCCTTGCCATGACTCATCTTCCTTTACAATTTTCACAAAAATTGTAATGCAAGCAGAACAACAAAGGCTAAGCAAATTTAACAAACCTTGTCTGCTCCACTAAAGAATCAGTTGTATTCAATCACACAAAAAAGCTGCTTGGAGCGAGACTTTCCAGCCTATTCTGACTCACACTCAAGTGAAACAATTACCAGCAGGGAATCACTCGTACAAGTGTACACTATGCAAAAGGATCCAGCACACTAACCACACCATACTCTCACAGAAAGGTATTTGTTCCTATCTCAATTGTGTAGCTGACAGTACCTCATGACTAACAACTCCAAACTTAGCAGACAATTCCAACATAGTGTATTCTACAATGATAACTTTGCACTATCCCTGGATCTTAGGCTGTATCAAGGCTGATAGCCTCTTCAACATCTTAGCATTAAGCACTTTCACATCTGCACAACAACTCAAAACATCAACATATCACACCACACAATCTGAGCAAAATACTGCAAGCTAGACATAAGCAATTTCAATTTGTGACCCTATTAATAATCACTCCTATGCTGATACAACTCCATCCTAAATCGCAAGAACATAGCTGCTCCTCCAAATCGAGATGTGGGCTTTGGGATTAGGAATGGGGTTTTGCGAATCAGGGACTCTTATAAAGATACAGTAACTCCCTTTGCTTCAGTAACTGAACCATCCGACATGCTACCATCTGAGAGTGCACCGGAGCGTAATTAACAGCTTATCAATCTGGTGGACGTTTCTAAGTTGACATGAAGCATGAAAGGGAGTTAACACCAATAATACATTTCAAATCTTGTGAAGCCAAATTTGACCCCATAATAAGAACCAGGAATCAGTGACTGAAGTTAAATGTTTATTTCAAATTATTAATCAGTCAAGTATATAGACATGGGAAGAATATATTCAAAAGATACAACAACACAGCTGGCAAGTTGAAATGTCACAATAGATTCAGTTTCAGTAGAATTAAATACAAAACTGTAACAGCCACTGCAAAACAGAAACTGAGAATTAGAAATAGATGTTCCATAAAGAAACCCTGGTACTCTTTCCTAAACATGAAATAATTAAAAAGTCATCAAATCAGAGTTCTAAATTAAGGATATGGATGGTTTGTAGAATGGCGTGTCAAGGAAATCCGTAAATGAAAGAAGGTGCCAGCATAGTGAAGACTTCAGTAGAAGTTTCCCAGGAAATGTAATGTGTATAGCATAAAGCCTCACACTTGCAAGAATAAAGGAAGCACAGAGGTCTGTACCCCTCAAAGTTGAAGGGAATCTATTCTAACTCGTATTGATGTGAACATTAGTTAAAAGAAACAGAAATTCCAGCAGCATTTATGACTCTTCCCACACCACCAAGAACCAAACAATTCACTTCTCATGGTGTGCATTGACAACATCTGAGTTTCCCATTCCACAAAACAGCTCAAATCTTCTTAACGCAGAGGTCTTCAAACTCTTTGATGCTGGGACCACTATGTCAAATTTTTTAGGTGTAAGGACCCCCTCCTAACAAAAATGTCTAGAACCCAATACTCCTCAACTTTGCCAACCATCACCAACCATAAACACCCCCAGTTCCCTCAGCAAATAAGTTTTATGGTGGGGAAATAATATTAAACAGTGTTTAGAAAACCACACAGGTAAAAAAAAAAAGCCTCCAAAAAGAATTACCAAAAAAAGCACAATGTTGCTTTATTTTTCACAAACAAAACATAAGTTGACAAAACATATTTGGTGGATAACACCTTCTTGAATTAATGTGATGGGCGTGCCTGCTATTCGCCAAAGACGGTCAATCTGTGGTTGCACCTCATTAGTACCAGTTTAACACCCAAATATAATATTAAGCAACACAAAGGTGACCAGTCCAGATTTGCAATGGGCCTTCTACTGCACAGCAACATGTTGCTGCTTTTTAGTAGCTTTTGAACCGTTTCAGCTATAAACATCTTTTTTTGTTAAAGTCAGCACAATATGGGGCAGATGGATTATGTGGCAAGTGCGGCAAATGTGTAATTGTGTGAATATCGCCATGGGCGCACAATCACATAACTCAAGTGGTCCTGGGTATAATGGCTGTAATGCATGGCCTGCAACTTTAGTGAATGGCATTCGAGGAGAACCATTCTAGCAGGAGCGTTGCCCACCACCAGCAGCAGAAGCTTCAAAACCTATTACAATGAAGGGATAGTAAACTATGTTTTGAGCAGCATCAGGCCTAGCTGCAGGGCAGGCTGGGAGCCCGTGCCTGCAGTGAGATGGAGGAGAGGAGCGGCACTGCGAGAGCGAGGTAAGTTTTTATTTTATTTATTTATAATTAATTTTTAGACTTGCTCCAACCCCGCCCCCCATGCCAACCCGCACACCGCACCGGCCCCACTCCTTATGAGTGAAGCGAGCCACAACTGGATTCTATATTTCATGGGATGCTGACGGCTTGGCTTTTGCAGCTCACTGGAATCGGAGGTTGGTAAACGTCATTCAACATATTTAAAACATACCATTTACAATCATTAATGATGAACTGTAATGTCTAATTAGGATGCTTTCTTTAATTCCAGGGGAGGAAGTGGTCCCTTAATCTTTTTTCACACAAATTTTTTGGAAAAGGTTTTTATGTTCAACATTATGAAAACAGATGTTTCTACTCTAGCAAAAACTGACTCCTTGTTATATTAGTTTGGTGCTGTTGTTGACTTCAGTTTTTAGGTATTTTACCATCAGGTAGTTACACATAAAATAACGGGCAACTTAAATGAAAAATATATTTAAAAAAGTTTTCACTCAGTGGTAAATGCACTACAGTACATTGTGAAACATCTATTAGTTAATACACTGCAGAGGTCTGTGTGTAATTAGAAACCCACAGAATTAAATCTAGGTTGGTGCAGTGGAGAATAGTGATGTGCATTTTTAGTGCTACAAGGTCACACACAGCCTATGACAAAAAGCACTGTAAATATGTAAGCCACTATTTTATACTTGCATTTCACACAGTATAAGAGAGACTGCTACAAAATGTGCAAAAGTTTACACCATACAATGGTGCTTTCAAAATATAGATTTTAGTAACACCCACACCATATTTAACTGTCAAAACCTTCTCAGGGGTATAAGCGCTATGTAAATAATTAAAATCATTCACTTTACAGCTCAGTTGTCAACTCTTTGCACTACCACACAAAAATAATAAATCTTTGTCGTCACAAAAGCTTCTATTGATTAGATCAATTAAAGCCAGTACACGCTCCCAAGCATCCTTAACATTTGTAGATTAACTCCATAGCACACATTTGCATTTCTTTCAGGCAAGCAGGGGCCCCTGGCTGGGCTTTGGTTTCACACTCCTGGTGAAGCATTTAAACTATTAGATTTAATCACCCTGGGTGGTTGTCTTTTCCCAAAATGAAAAGCAAACGTTTTGGATTTCAAGCAGAAGTGAAGCTGGGGCAAATCGCAACCCCCTTCCCTTCCCTCCATTCCCCCCCCTGGGCTCACAACCCACAGATTGAAGACCTCTGGTTTAGAGGGAGGTGGACAGATCTTCCACACCCACATAGATATGCTCATGTTGGTGCATTATCTGCAGCGCATTACAACTGTTGGCTACTACAAATGCACATACAAGCATTCACAGACACTCAAGTATGAACACACATGCATATACATGTGCTCACTGAAGCACAGGTATGTGCATGAGCACATGCACACACGCACACACACACACTGACATACTAGGGCAGCAACCACAAATTTAGACATACAAACTAGTAACTTCTAAAAACATGGGGGGCATGGTATTCGTTTAGGGGTCACCAGGGTTTGCGGCTGTGACACTTGGCATTGCCTTTGTGACCCCTGGCCTCGGAGGTGTCAAAGTCAGTGCCTGGAACACATAGGCAGTTTGTGCTAAGAATGGAGTACAACTCGCTCGAAAATGACCATCCTTGTCAGCTGAAGTGAGTAAAAAATGCTTTTAAATGTATGTTGTGTGCGTGCTTGGTAGTAAGAGTGTGTTTATGTGAGCGACAGTGTGTGAATGTGTGTGTATATGTAAGCATGTGTGTGAGTGAAAGCAAAGGTCAAATGGCATGTGATATCACTTCTGCTACCCTTGACATTTGGGGGAATTGACGTTCATGATGGTGGGTGATCCTTCTCTGCATATTCTTCTTGATCTGCATCTTACGTGTAAGGAAATGCCTCCTTGGCATGGTTACCCCCTGACTTTTTGCCTTTGCTGATGCTAAGTTTTGATTGAAAGTGTGCTGGGACCCTGCTAACCAGGCCCCAGCACAAGTGTTCTTTCCCTAAACTGTACCTTTGCTTCCACAATTGGCACAGCCCTGGCACTCAGATAAGTCCCTTGTAACTGGTACCCCTGGTACCAAGGGCCCTGATGCCAGGGAAGGTCTCTAGGGCTGCAGCATGTCTTATGCCACCCTGGGGACCCCTCACTCAGCAAACGCACACTGCCTCACAGCTTGTGTGTGCTGGTGGGAAGTAAATGACTAAGTTGACATGGCACTCCCCTCAGAGTGCCATGCCAACCTCACACTGCCTGTGGCATCGGTAAGTCACCCCTCTAGCAGGCCTTACAGCCCTAAGGCAGGGTACACTATACCACAGGTGAGTGTTTGAGCAAAACCTTAGACATTGTAAGTGCAGGGTAGCCATAAGAGTATATGGTCTGGGAGTTTGTCAAACACGAACTCCACTGTTCCATAATGGCTACATTGAAATCTGGGAAGTTTGGTATCAAACTTCTCAGCACAATAAATGCGCACTGATGCCAGTGTGCAATTTATTGTAACATTCACCCAGAGGGCATCTTAGAGATGCCCCCTGAATACCAATCCGACTTCTAGTGTGGGGCTGACCAGTTTCTGCCAGCCTGCCACAACCAGACGAGTTGCTGGCCACATAGGGAGAGTGCCTTTGTGATTCTGTGGCCAGGAACAAAGCCTGCACTTGGTGGAGGTGCTTCACACCTCCCCCTGCAGGAACTGTAACACCTGGCGGTGAGCCTCAAAGGCTCACCTCCTTTGTTACAGCACCCCAGGGCATCCCAGCTAGTGGAGATGCCCGCCCCGCCGGCCACTGCCCCCACTTTTGGCGGCAAGGCTGGAGGAGATAATTAGAAAAACAAGGAGGAGTCACCCATTAGTCAGGACAGCCCCTATGGTGCCCTGAGCTGAGGTGACCCCTGCCTTTAGCAATCCTCCATCTTAGTTTTGGAGGATTCCCCCAATAGGATTAGGGATGTGCCCCCTCCCCACAGGGAGGAGGCACAAATAGGATGTAGCCACCCTCCAGGACAGTAGCCATGTGCTACTGCCCTCCCAGACCTAATCACACCCCTAAATCTAGTATTTAGGGGCACCCCAGAACCCAGGAAATCAGATTCCTGCAACCTGAACTACAAAGAAGGACTGCAGACCTACAAGCCTGCAGAGATGACGGACGACGACAACTGCTTTGGCCCCAGCCCTACCGGCCTGTCTCCAGAGTCGTAAACCTGCAACCAGCGACGCATCCAACAGGGACCAGCGACCTCTGAAGCCTCATAGGACTGCCCTGCCCCCCAGGACCAAGAAACTCCAGTGAGCAGCGGCTCTGCTCAACAGCAGCTACATCTTTGCAACAAAGAGGCAACTTTCAAAGCACTCACTCTTCCCGCCGGAAGCGTGAGACTTCACACTCTGCACCTGACGCCCCCGGCTCGAGTTCCAGAGAACCAACACCACAGGGAGGGCACCCTGGCGACTGAGACCCCGTGAGTAGCCCAAGACGACCCCCTTGGACTCCCACAGTGACGCCTGCAGAGAGAATCCAGAGGCTCCCCCTGACCACGACTGCCTGTAACAAGGGACCTGATGCCTGGACCAAGCACTGCACCCGCAGCCCCAAGGACCTGAAGGTACCGAACCTCAGTGCAAGAGTGACCCCCAGGTGACCCTCTGCCTAGCCCAGGTGGTGGCTGTCCCGAGAAGCCCCCCCTGTGCCTGCCTCCACCGCTAGAGTGACCCCCGGGTCTCTCCATTGTTTCCTTTCTAAAACCTGATACCTGCTTTGCACACTGCACCCGGCCGCCCCTGTGCCGCTGAGGGTGTGGTTTGTGTGCCTACTTGTGTCCCCCCCAGTGCTCTACAAAACCCCCCTGGTCTGCCCCTCGAGGACACGGGTACTTACCTGCTGACAGACTGGAACCGGAGCACCTCTGTTCTCCATAGGCACCTATGTGTTTTGGGAACCTCTTTGACCTCTGCACCTGACCGGCCCTGAGCTGCTGGTGTTGTAACTTTGGGGTTGCCTTGATCCCCCAATGGTGGGCTGCCTATGCCCAGGAACTGAGACTTGTAAGTGTTTTACTTACCTCACAATCTAACCATTATGTACCTCCCCCAGGAACTGTTGATTTTTGCAGTGTCCACTTTAAAAAAAGCTTATTGCCATTTAAAAAAAGACTGTACATGGTATTGCTTTAATTCAAAGTTCCTAGCTTACCTGTGTGGAGTACCTTGCATTTTATGGTTCTAAAAATAAACTAAGAAAATGTATTTTTCTATATAAAAACATATTGGCCTGGAGTAAGTCTTTGAGTGTGTGTTCCTCATTTATTGTCTGTGTGTGTAGAACAAATGCTTAACACTACCCTCTGATAAGCCTACTGCTCGACCACAATACCACAAAATAGAGCATTAGAATGATCTAATTTTGCCACTATGTTACCTCTAAGGGGAACCCTTGGACTCTGTGCATACTATTTCTTACTTTGAAATAGTATATACAGAGCCAACTTCCTACATAACGGATCCACCATACCTAGCTTCCTACCACCCAGCTCCATGATTCCGAGCTCTGTGGCTTCCAGCTCCAACAACCAACGCAACAATAGAAAGAGGTGGAAATTTTCTTGATTGACAGCTTGTGTTTGTCTTGGCCAAGTCCGCAAGCCTCTGCCCTATCAGAAGCTGAGATAGGATGAGAGGTAGACTTTTGTTCTCTGTCCTGGCTTTTGATACATAAATCCCACTGAAGCTCTGTTTACCAACAGCTAGCTATGTAGCAGAAGTTATTTACTATTTCAGGAGAGACTTTCAGGAGAGACTGAAGCCCATATTTATACTTTTTTGCGCCACATTGCAAAGGCAGCACAAACTTACAAAATATAATTGTATTTTGTAAGTTTGCGCCACATTTGCCTCAAAAAATGATGCAAATGCGGTGCAAAAAACTATAAATATGGGCCTAAATGAGTAGTCACCTTTAAATGGTTTATGTAAGAAGTTTGTCTGAATAAGTAAATCAAGCTTCAGACCTTTCATACCCTATTATATCAGTGGTTTTATTAATGATTTGACACTTTCCTAAATGTGTTTAAATCATGCTAAAGTCTCAATATCATATCAGAGGAAATTTAGAATGTTTTTACCCATTGTTGACAAAAAAGGAAGACAATCTGATAATAAGTTTCATCCTTTTCCATCATCATCATTATTTTCAAAATGGCTCACTAGTCTCTCCACTATTTATGAAGGGACAATACACTTAGTGACGCAATTGTTTATGTCATACTCAATGAAAAATCATGGATTATCCACACACCAGTTGCTTTCCTTGTATTGAGAGTGAACACGCTTAACTTCAGGTGGGAAACTACATATCCCAGACTGTTCTTGGCCCCAGGAGGCGGCCATATCCAGGCTCAGCTGCACCCACATGCCACACCAACGAGCGCTATAAAGCACTAGGGACTTGACCACAGCGCATGACACGCTTAATTTCAGGTGGGAAATTACATATCCCAGACTGCTCTTGGCCCGAGGAGGCAGCCATTTCCAGGCTCAGCTGCACCCACTTGCCACACCAACAAGTGCTATAAAGCGCTGATATTCGACCACCGTGCGGGGAGTGCTTAACTTCAGGTGGGTAACTACATATCCCAGACTGCTCTTGGCCCCTGGAGGTGGCCATATCCAGGCTCAGCTGCACCCACTTGCCACACCAACGAGCGCTATTAAGTGTTAGGGACTCAACCACAGCGTGGGACGTGCTTAACTTCAGATGGGAAACTACATATCCCAGATTTCTCTTGGCCCCAGGAGGCGGCCATTTCCAGGTTCAGCTGCACCCACTTGCCACACCAACGAGCGCTATAAAGGTCTAGGGACTCGACCGCAGCGCGGGACGCACCCGGGCAAAGCAGGGCCAAGGGCGGGCCCGTCCACGCCCGTCAGAGCCCAAAGGAGGCTGGGCTGGGCCACCCCCCCAGCACCCATTATCAAGTAGGCTTTGTTGGTGCTTCTGTAATGTTGCAGCCTCTGTGGGTTGCTCTATTGATCTATCTTTACTTCAAGGCCCATCTTCTGGTTAAAGCGTTTTTGATGGGTAAAAGGAAAATGACCAAGGGTAAGGCTGGGGTGGCGCACAGGAAAAAAACACAAAAGGCAGAAGCATGTGTAATGGATAGGATTGACAATCTTTTGGTTGATTGCGAGGATATTTTAACTTCCTCCCCAGATAGAGTGTCTAAAGGCACTCCCCACTTCGGTCAAGAGAGGGTCATAAGAAAATCCCAGACATGTTAAAAAAATGTGGGACACAGGCTCTAGCTCCTATAGGGCAGGGAGAAGCGAGAAATGCTATCATCCACATTCCCTTAGCATCAGTGAATGAGCTATCACCTGCTGATAGTGATGGTCTTCTATGCAGCAATCACTTCAGCCCCTAAACGATATATCAGACCTACACGAGGATCCTGACCTAAGTGTGCCCTGATGGGTGGGATAGTAGA
Source organism: Pleurodeles waltl (assembly GCF_031143425.1). Taxonomy (NCBI): domain Eukaryota; kingdom Metazoa; phylum Chordata; class Amphibia; order Caudata; family Salamandridae; genus Pleurodeles; species Pleurodeles waltl. The sequence continues at coordinate 607,326,048 of NC_090443.1, read as the reverse complement.
CACAGTAAATACAAACGTAAATCCAGACCTGATGTTCAGTACATCTCATGGAAGACTCTTTCCACCCACCTGCGCCAGACCAAAGACCTCATTACCTTTAGGAAACTTCTCAAGACCTGGCTGTTCGAGCAGTAGCAGCACTCCCCTCCTCCTCAGCACCTTAAGACCCTCACGGGTGAGTAGTGCGCTTTATAAATTCCTGATTGATTGATTGATGTATACAAGATCTAAAGAATGAGGTGTCTGAGCTTAAAATCCATGGTAAATTCTTTAATTGCAATGGTCAAACAGTTAACACCTTTAGATGTGACGGCCATTATGGGTCGCTACTGTAGTTCCATGCTTAATCCCTCAGGTCCCCCGACGCTGTTGCCCAAATTGCCCTTGAACACCTGTAACAAGAACCATATTTCTGCTCCTTGCCCTGCTGCTGCCAGTTTGGGGCCCTTTGCTGGCTGTCTTCCCATAGGTGGTAGGATTGAGAACTCTTCTCAGGCTCCCAAACACAATAGTCGCTATCAACTTTCTAGACCTACGAAAGATAATGTCCTAAATCGTGCTGGAGAGTCTGTTGCAGATCAGTTCAAATCTAACAACACTGTCTTAATGGTTGACGTCCCTAAATTACAACTATCGGCCCAAAGGGAAGGGGGAGAATATGTTAGAAGAAAGTGGATCCATGGGATCCACTACATGAGGGGCTGTTATTCCGTAATACGCAAGGACATAGTTTAGGCAGTTAGAAGGCCAGATCCGGACACATGCTATGATACAATCGAGCTGATGCCCCTGGATAGTCCTGTATTCAGTTTAAGTATCCTAGGCTTTCCCCGCGTCACGGGGCCCGGTTTACCAACTATCTAGTGGGCAACCCTTCTGCTTTAAATGAGAACGATTGACTTGGAGTACCATCTGAAACTCCTGTTGGTCTACCACTCCACCTACACGATATAACTATCCCTGTTTCTTCTACTGCCGACTCTAAAAATACTCCCCCCCCCCTTTTGGATAGACTCCACTAACCCACTCAGAACCAAATGATCAACTGCGAAAATGTTGTTCCCGAGGGAAAGATAAGGATAGCATTCTGGAACCTGGCAGGCCTCCTGTCTAAAGTGGCAGTAGCAGACTGGTGTGATTTTGTTAATAGCTCTACTGTAGTCTGTGTTCAAGAAACCTGGGCAGTAAACCCAATCCGCCTAAATGGTTTTAGAACCTATCATAGCCCAGTGGTACCTTCTAACACTGGGAGAGCAAAGGGAGGACTCTGTACCTAAGTATCAAACATCCTGAGGGCATCTAGTATAATTATGCTGGTACCGCAACCCTACCATCAGATTGTCGTTGTTGAAATCTCAGCAACATGCGTGCCGGCATTAAGCAACTTTTACAATAAGTTCCCAAAAGCTGAGGTAAAAATAGCATTGACTTTATTAAAAAAGATGTTGAAGCTCTCAGGAATGGGAAACAGCAGGATTTGGTATTCCTATGGAGGGAGACTTCAATGCTCAGAGAAGATATGTGGCCTATGTGAAAGGGGGAACGTTGGGCACTCAAGCTTTATACACTACTTCCTTGGGGAGCAATTGAATTAGCTCATATTTAGTACTCACCTTGCGTTCTGCAATGAGATATGCTGTCCACCAATCCCATTTGTAACCACATTTAATGGGTAAGGAAACAACTCAGTGATAGACTACATATTGGTCACAAATAGACACGCCGCAAGGTAGGAAATTTTATCACCCATACAATTGCATGCAGTGACCATTGCCCACTGAGTATAGATTTGGACGTGACGTCAAGGGATTTTTTATCCTAAGCGCTACCTCCTAACTATTGCACATTGAGCTATTTGGACATGAATAGGCTTAAGGGGTACACCTTGCATTGGTCAAAGATTGATCCCCAAAAGTTCCTAAAGAAGTTGATCTGTGGATGTACGCAGGCTTTTGAGAAATGTCTAGACTTGGGTACTAATCCTGAGGACATCGTCAAGAGTTTTCAAAGGATTGCTGGGGACATTAAGGAGGAACTGGTGATTACAGGTAGGGGCAGCAACAATAAAAGGATGATGAGGTGGTTTGATGAATCTTGTACTAAGGCCCATAGTATGTTGAAACTAGCCCTACACAAACACCCACACTGTGTAAATGAAGTCAGGGCTGCTAGGAAAAACTATAAGTATGTTTTAATGCAGAGGAAAGTAGTACTGAAAAAGGAATTATGGGACAAATTGCTAGAAGCCACTATAGCAAGGATTCTGCAGCTTTGTGGCAGGCAATCAATTCGCCTTATTTTTGGTCAGACACTGGACCACGCCTTGAAATGGCCATTAGCGAGGGAGACTGGATATATCACTTCTCAGCCATTTATTCTAATCCAGGTGATAGGTTAAGCCTGACAGAAGATGGTGCACCTCACAGCGATTCTTCTACCCCCGTTAATTTCCAAATCAAGCATGTATTTACCCTGGAAGAGGTCCTTACTGCAATAAATGCAAGTAAAGCTGACAAGGCGCTGGGCCCAGATTTCATCCCTGTAGATCTGTTTAAAGCCAACACGACCCTTTGGGGGCCGTTGTTTACTCAAGTCCTGAACTGTCAAGTTGGCCTATTGAGGTCTTGGAGGGAATCAATTATTGTTCCAGTCCTACCTGTCATCTTCCTATCTCTCTCCTATATTCGATGCTGAAAGTGGCAGGTTGTGTTGTCTTGAACAGATTACAAGAATGGGCCCAGGAGAAGAACGTCTTATCGGACTTACAGTACAGATTCCGGGGGGAGTAGGGACCGTGGAGCAGGGTCTGAACTTAAGCATGCTGATTGAGAAATATTCCATCATAAAACAGGGGAGACAATGGCCTTTGTTGATTTAACAGCTGCATTTGATTGAGCAATCAATAGTAAATTGTGGGCTATTATGGGGAACTTGGGGTGGACCCACCCATCGTACAATTCCTCAGGCAGACATATTATGGGTGTAGGGCCAGAGTGCAACATGGTTAATAGGCGAATGTACCCAGCCATTCAGCATAGAGAGGGAGGTCAGGCAGGGTTGTGTTCTGGTACCCTTCCTTTTCTCCTTATACGTTAATAGCATGGGCAATGTACTATCTGCTGGCTGTAACAATCTGCTAGAAATAGGGTCCTGGCCCATTCCTGCCCTACTGTATGCTGATGACGCTGTTCTTATGGCGCTAACCCCCCTCGTATTGCAACAGTTACTAACGCTCTTTGTATCCTGTATGGAGGAACTGGGGCTATTAGTTAATAAAAGCAAGGCATTTGCTATGAGGTGTGGGAAAGTGATGCCGAAAACTCCCAGTCTCATGATAAAAGACACTAGAATTGACTACGTCACATCCTTTTCCTACCTGGGGATCATGTTTGATCATAAAGGGACATGGCAGATGGCAACTAGAACCAGGAAACTCTTACAGCGTTGCACAACTTTGCTTGCAAGGTTGGAAAGAAACCCTCTAGGGAGATATTAACAGGTACAAGGCCAAATGTCTGTCAACGGCCCTGTATGGGGCAGGTCTTTGGGGGCACGTAAAATATGACTCCCTACAGTTTATAGAGAATGTCTTCTTGAAGTATCTTTCTCTCCCACAGAGCAGCCCATCAAAGATATGTCACTCCGAACTAGGGATTCCGCTCATTTCAAACCTAGTTAAAATGCAACCGATCCTGCTATGGCACAAGGTATGGACTTCCAAGTATACCAAGCTGAATCAAGAGATTATAGGAGATTGTCTTAGGTCCTCTCATGCAGGAGGAGTACAATGGTGAGGATATGTAAAACGATTTATGAGAGATCTGGGGCATCAAGATTATCACTACAAACCAGAAACTCTACGAGCTGTTACAAGAAAACACCTTAAAAAAGAGTGTCTGTTACACTTAGAAGAGTTAAGTCTATCAGATGAATTGCTTAAGCCAAGTGTTGGTAATAATCAGTTGATCTTAACCTCATTTGGCATGCAACTGTATCTAAAAGAGGTGAGCAATGAACAGGATAGATTTGTTTTAACCAGGTTTAGGCTAGACCTTTTACACCATCTGGTGAGCTTTCCAACTATGAATGATTGGTCGAGGCCCTATGGCTAAATGCCCGTGCGGCAAGGTTACTGAGCAAAGTACTTTTCATACGGTTTTATTCTGTACACTGTATAGTTTGCCGATAAAGACATTTTTGCTGCCATTATTGAGATCTATGGACTTGGTACAATGTCACCCAGTTTATGTGTTTTTACAGTCTCTGCCAACCATATATATATCTGTAATGTCATGTCTACATTTTTAGGGGCTATTTTTTGACACAGGAAATTAATACATTGTACCAATGACTGAGAGGTAGATTTTATATTTATAGCTGTATGAGACCTGATGTTTTTTTTTAAATATTTTATTACTGTCTTTTGTTGTTCTTTTATGATTTCAAAAAAATCAAAAAAAGCTAATTTGATTCAATTTCTATTGGCTGTGACTTACAACCATTCATCCACTGGCTTCCCTCACATGCAACAATCTACAGTACACCATTGGTCTGGGGGATGTCAGTTCCTCTTCCATGCAGCAGTCACTGTTGGAAGTCCATAGTTTGTGTGATGTTGAAGCCAAGTAACCCCAGAACTGTGTTGGTGCTTGTTTTGTAGCAGTTAGGCCCAATTGACAAATAGTTTCTGATATCAATTTACGGATTTGTTACCTACATGGCTAGTAAAATCGTGGTTGCCTCTAGTGTCATTGATTTTCATATTGCTTCATTTCTTGAAAACAAAGGCAATTGTTAAGAATGTTTTTCAAGATTCTGCTTTCACGACTTGTGTGGCAGCTGCCATATAAAGGGGATTACGTGCTTAGTGGCTCTTTGTAAGTTGAGTGTCTCTTGCCAAAGAAAAGCGATCAGGTAATCTCTTTGAAATTGCCAAACAGCAGATCAGATCCAGCAATCACAACATCATTAGAAACACCTCCATTGAGAAATGTGAATTCTTTGCGTCCTTCTTTGAAAATAAAATATTGAATTGTGAGAGGTCTATTTCCACCAACACTGTAATGACAAGTGTTCCTAACAGCAATAATCAGCCCTCTGATATGAATAATTCATTCACTAGCGATAGCAAGTTTCTGTACATACCACCAACCCGAAAAATGAGGCAACATGGAACAGATTGAAATCACTCAATGAAGAGGAGTTTTGCAAGACCATCACATTTATGAAATCAACCTTTCATTTCAGTGACTCACTACCCAAGCCAGTCATAAAACATCTAAATCAACTTGTGTCCCCTATTTGGACAAAAATCAGAATGTGTCACTAACAGAAGGCACCTACCCAGACTGCTTGAAGGGTGCTCAAGTGACACCTCTTCTGAAACAAACTGATCCAAACCCAACAGACTTAAACAATTTTTGTCCTGTATCTAACATCCCCTTCCTAGCGCAATTATTGGAAACATGTGTCCACAACCAACTGTCAACATATTGAACATTTCAACATACTTGATGAATTCCAATCTGGCTTCAAACCTGGACAAAGTGCAGAATCAGTCATACTGCACATCATGGGCTATGCACTCAAAATAATAGACCAGAATTAATACTGTCTTCTCATTCTACTTGATTTATCCTCGGCATTGGACACAGTCAATGAGGATTGCCTCCTGGAGCTACTCAAACACAGAATGAGGCTTTCAGATAATGTACTTAAATGGTTTAACCCCTTTCTACGAAATTGTTTCTAGCTTGTTAAACTGGAAGGCTCGATGTTGAAGTTGTACTTGAATAATATGAGAGTACCTCAAGGATCCACTTTATCTCCCATTCTTTTCAATCTGTACATGGAACCGCTGACAGAGATCCTCAAACAGCCAAACCCAGTGTACCACATTTGCGCAGACGACATGCAGCTGTACATAAAAATTTCCTTCAGGGATGATATTGCAAGACTCAATGAGTGTTAGGAAAGGCAACCCTTAATGCTGCTGTGAGATTTATAACAGGAAAAAGGTGTTTAAACCACATCATACCCTCTGTAAAGTCTCTCCATTGACTCCCATTAGAAGGCAGGATCCAAGTGAAAATAGTTTGCCTTACTCATTAAGCCCTTCACCATGATACATCCAAGTGCCTCGCTAATAAGCTCACAGTTTCAGGAGGCAGCGGTGCCTTACCAAGCACAATCTCCCTCCTACTAGAACCTCCCAGAATCAGGAAAAAGAAGACCTTCGCCTGCACCTTCTTGGGATCTGCACCATGAATATGGAACTCCTTACCTCCAGATATAAGGTCAAAAGCATTGACATAGACTTTCAAGAAAGAGGTCAAAAGGGTTTGATTAAACAGATTCCTGTACTATGGTCCCTGGTCTAGGCTCCACAGAGCACATAGGACACCCTTCTGCATCTGACTCAGTTATTTCAATGAGCAGGTTCTATCATGTCACCATATTGGGGTACAGAGGTGAACATATGATCCATATGTGTTTGTTTTTCATATGCTGCACAACTTTGATTGCCATGGAATGAGAGCACCTATGGAGCTTTTGATTAATGTTGTAAAACAGGATCTGTTGTACAGCTCTCTGGTACCCGTGGGTCATGATCATGCTTTATAAAACTCTGTAAATAAGTAAATGTTTTTCAGTAGGTAGCTTGTTGCCTATTCAGGGGCAAGAGCTCCCTTTTTCAAATTTGGCAACCACACCACATGCCTCATGCTTGCAATATAGGGATCCCATCAGTGTATGTACTCACTGCTATGCCCATCAAGTTCTTACCCCTCCTAATATTCATGCCTACGTTCCCTTGATTGCTGCCTCAATAGCGATATACATTGAATAGTTGGCCTTATGAAATAGTTACCCCCTTAATGCTGGCTTCTAAAAGAGGTTATGTCATTGATGATGCCATTAGTGATGTCATGTTTGATACTCTATGTAGCAAGGTATATGTAGTATGACTTGGGAGACTTACCATGTAATACTAACACGTTACCCAGAAGTGGACCTCAGGTTCACAGTAGTAAATCTTAGCTCAGTCCTGGTAGTGTGGCAAAGAGCTGTCAGGCCTCTTAGAGGAACATGTGTAAAGCATTTCACAATACCAACATGGACAACAAGTAAATAACACAACTCGAAAATAATTTAGAAAAATAGACCTTGTTTTTATAAAAATTTAGACATCAGAATCAAGTCTGTAAGTTACACACAACCAGAGTTATGAATTTTGAAAGTGTAGATGAATCACTGCAACTCACTCTTTAATACAGCCTCCATTGAAGTCAATGGGGGAAAATCAGGGTGTGCACGTGGGCACTTAAAGGGTGAGTTCCGGAGAACCGAACACAACTTAAAGTTCTGTGAGGCCCTAGACCAAGGGTCAACAGTCAGACTTTGGTTACCTTGCCCTGGGAGTCCAGGTGCAGAGTTGCCTTGGCTGTCCTTGGAGCTGAAGGGGATCTGTGGCTGCTGGAGTTTGCGCAACTTGACAAACAGGTACTTGGGAGTGGATCCACACTCTTCTGCCCTCGATGTGTAGAGGTCCTTAGGAGGCAGGACCAGGATTTAACAGTTGGATCGATGCCACCAGGTCTGGTGATACCGGGTGCAGAGATGGCTTCTAGCTGTCAATCACAGGGACTGATTTGTGCCAACAAAACTTTGCTGCTGTCTCAAGGTCATGGTCTTCCTGATTCAAAACCACAGGAGAGGGGACACTGTAGGCATGGGTCTTTATGCTGAGGGTCTGCTCTAGGGACAGTGATGTCCGAGTGGCCGTCGGTCTCCTGGTAGGTGACATACAAGCTTTGGTAGCTGCAAAGGTGGTCCACTTCTTCTTCGACTGGGGGTCATCTGGCAGGGAGTATGTTCTCAAGACTTGGAAGAGACCTCACTCCCACTTTTTGGATTCTGGACACCTAGGGGGTCATTCCGACCCCGGCAGGCGGCGGGCACCGCCCGCCGGGCGGAGACCGCCAAAAGACCGTACCGCGGTCAAATGACCGCGGCGGTCATTTTGACTTTCCCGCTGGGCAGGCGGGCGACCGCCAAAAGGCCGCCCGCCTGCCCAGGGAGAAAGCCCCAGCAACGATGAAGCCGGCTCCGAATGGAGCCGGCGGAGTTGCTGGTGTGCGACGAGTGCAGTGGCACCCGTCGCGATTTTCAGTGTCTACTTTGCAGACACTGAAAATCTTAATGGGGCCCTGTTAGGGGGCCCCTGCAGTGCCCATGCCAGTGGCATGGGCACTGCAGGGGCCCCCAGGGGCTCCACGACACCCGTTCCCGCCAGCCTGCCAGGAACAGGCTGGCGGGAAGGGGGTCGGAATCCCCATGGTGGCGCTGCTTGCAGCGCCGCCGTGGAGGATTCCCTGGGGCAGGGGAAAACCGGCGGGAAACCACCGGTTTCCCTTTTCTGACTGCGGCTTTACCGCCGCGGTCAGAATTGCCCCTGAAGCACCGCCAGCCTGTTGGCGGTGCTTCCTCCGTCCCCGGTGGTCCATGACCGCCAGGGTCGGAATGACCCCCCTAGTTTCTTAAGGCTCCCTCCCACAGGGCATGTTGGGTCGCAGTTTCCTTGACTTCCTTGCATCATGCCATCTGCAAGTTGCAGGAGACTGGTGCCACCAGTCAGGGGAGTCTTGCTGGATACTCGGTGTCATCAAGGGTCCCTCTGGCTGGGACCAAAGAACTTTCACCACAGCACACGTCAGGCACTCGGTTCCAGTGCGGGCTCCACAGGTTACTCTGGTGTCCTCTTCTTTGCACTGCGGCATGAGTCCAGGGGCTGCTGTTGGTGGCGACATCTCTTGGTGCCTCTTCTTGTTTCCCAGGTAAGAACTAAGGGTCTGGTGCCAGGGGAGCCCCTTAAATCGTAGTTTAGGGGACATTGAGGGTGGGGGGACAATGGCCAAAGTTTTGTGACAGCATGGGGTCATATATGCTCATGCACTCATAGAACAGTGCACCCTGCTCACTGGGCTATAGGAGGCCTGCCTTAGAAGTAACTGGCCCGTCTATGGGCAATAAAGGGGGCTCTACCTGCACCTGATGTGGGCAGAGACTCACTCAAGAAGCAAAGCTTCTCATGCAGGCTGACATGACAGCTCTGCAGTCTATCTTTTACTTGGGTCACTGAGGTTGGCACGCTCAGTGCTGCAGACCTGGTGACCCCTTTATCATCCTTGCCCTGGGGACCTCTAGTATCATTTATTAGGGGCTTTCAGGGGTGTTAAAGTCCTTGCCAATTGGCCTACGCAATTTGACATACAAATTAAGGCACAGAGCATAAGTACTGAGGTCTAGTTGGCAGGCCTCAGTACACTAACAGGTCAAAAACGACAGCATCAAGCAGCAAAAAGCCGAGGTGGCCATCCTTAAAGGGGAACTTTACAATCCTCTGTAAATAAAATTCTGAGTTAGGTTATGAAGAGTATTCACTTCAGTTGCTCAGCTACTGCTATCTTATTGTGCAACCACAATTGTCTATAAGAAGGCACCGTATTGCAACAAAAAGCCTACAACTGGTCTTATTGGTAAGGTAAAGGAAGCCCTAAACTGGTAAAATAACATTGCTTGGCGCTCTGAAATTCTATGTGGTGGGACTGGTTGATTGAGACATTGAGTGTTTATGGTGGGAAAAACAATAATCAAATTTATTATTTATAATTCTTGCCTTGTATGAAGGAGGGCTTCATTTCCTAGCTTTTATTTGTTCTCTCAGATTTGCTCTTTTTCAAATTTTAGATACACCAGAATGACATGGAGAAGAGATTTCTTTATGTTCATTTCACATTTGCAGTGACAATGTTCAATTAGTCTCCAAATCATTTCAATTAACACCCTTGATGTATTACTGCAAGCTACTTTGAAGCTTCTTCATTCTTTCAAGAAACAGTTCTTTTTGTGGAGTTCAATGGTATCACTTATGTTAAAGAGCTCTTCCCTGTAATAGATTCTTGGATGTAAAGGACTTTGTTTACCATGTTCTTCATTTGAACTCTTATTACCTTTCAGTATGTCATTGTTATCACCACTGGAATTATGTGATTCTGTGGCCGTGGCGTTTTTCGCATAATGTTAGATTTGCAACATTTGCAACATTTTCCATCATCTACTGCATAATCAGTTCATTTGAAAAAAATGTTTTTTAGCTCAAACTGATCAAATGTTACTAAAAGAATGGCAACAGGCGACCCGGGCAGAGGAAGGCCCTTCAGAAAGGCTGACTAGCCATCTTCCAATTGCTTGTTAATGGATTTAGATGGTAAACTTGTACTAACATGATGAAATGTTTAACTAGGCAGTGTTCCAATGTGCAGAAATGAAAAAAATAATTAAGTAATACTATTAAAAATGTGATATATTGTGCCGCATAATTAGCTTTTTCTTGCAGCATTAATTTAACGCTGCCACATAATGTGATCACCCTCTGCCACATAATTTCAGGGGGCCTTTTTATAACCTATGCCCTGCTATTCATTCTTCCTCGGAACATCGGCAGGGTAGCGTAACATGAAACAGCTGTGTACTAATGAGTTCATAGTGGGAAAGTTTTTTTGCTTCCTTCTGTTTTGACAATATATGAATATAAGTTAACCTTATGAATGTTTACCATTGTAAGTGTGTAATCTGAACCGGTGATTGCTGATAGGGCCCACCTGCACTCATTTCTGAGGACCGGCACTTGTTTTTCCTCATTGGACATTTCCAGAGAGCAGGGGAGGGGAAAACAAACAAAGGTGACAGAAGAAAAAAGAGAAAAATGGAAAACGGTTGTAAAGGAGGAGAGCTGGACCAGCAGGAGTATGATAAAGGGGTAGGAAATGTCTGGTAGTCGATTAAAGTGGTACGAGACTAAGCAGCCGTGGTATTGGCGCGCTGACATGTAATAGCCCAAGCCACGGACTTTGGTGCAGAGCTTAGGGCACGGGCACTCATTCTTTCACACATTTGCCCATCTCTCAAATTCTCAGCTAATGTGCACAAGCATGCAACTCTGCCATGCTGTGTCTAGAGCCAGTCTACCACTTTTCTCATTACCTATGCAAAAATAACTTCTTATGCCATTTTGGGGGGTTAGCGCTCCAGTTTTTAATGCTGGAGGGCTATTTTAGCCACAACAGGAGCGCAACGCGCACCTGAAGGTAGGCAGAGGTCCCCTGTGCCTCTCCCTCTTTTTAAAAACACGGCGAAATACTGTTTTAATGTAATTCAAATATATAGGTGAAGTTTTTAATTTGTTAACAAGTGAATCTGAATCTGTGATTTTTAAACTGCACTTTGCACTGGTGTGTCTTAGGAGAGAGAAGCTCGTTTTTACTAGCAGTTCGTTCCGTTTTTCGCCCGCCATTTTGGGGGGTTAGCGCTCCAGTTTTTAATGCTGGAGGGCTATTTTAGCCACGACAGGAGCGCGGCGCGCACCTGAAGGTAGGCAGAGGTCCCCTGTGCCTCTCCCTCTTTTTAAAAACACGGCGAAATACTTTTTTAATGTAATTCAAATATATAGGTGAAGTTTTTAATTTGTTAACAAGTGAATCTGAATCTGTGATTTTTAAACTGCACTTTGCACTGGTGTGTCTTAGGAGAGAAAAGCTCATTTTTACTAGCAGTTCGTTCCGTTTTTCGGCCGCAATTTTGGGGGGTTAGCGCTCCAGCTTTTAATGCTGGAGGGCTATTTTAGCCACAACAGGAGCGCGACGCGCACCTGAAGGTAGGCAGAGGTCCCCTGTGCCTCTCCCTCTTTTGAAAAACACGGCGAAATACTGTTTTAATGTAATTCAAATATATAGGTGAAGTTTTTAATTTGTTAACAAGTGAATCTGAATCTGTGATTTTTAAACTGCACTTTGCACTGGTGTGTCTTAGGAGAGAGAAGCTCGTTTTTACTAGCAGTTCGTTCCGTTTTTCGGCCGCCATTTTGGGGGGTTAGCGCTCCAGCTTTTAATGCTGGAGGGCTATTTTAGCCACAACAGGAGCGCGACGCGCAGCGGGCGCGCCAATGGCGCGCCGAAGGCAAGCCCGTCTGCGCCCGTCCGCGCCAGAACGAGCCAAGAGCCTAGAAATTATGCCCGAGACCTAGCCGGAGGGAGAGGTATTACATATTCAAGTGAGGAACTACTTCTCCTTAATAAAAAACCCTCCGGCCTATGCTATAACAGTCTAGATCCAGATAAGGTTAATTTTAGATGCCCTAGGTGTGACTGGTCACATAAAGCTTCCACAAACCACCGACAAGCAAAGAATTATGTCACATTTCCCATATGTTTAGTTTAATAGTCGTTCATTAGGAGCCCATGCTAGGGACATTCATCTCCTAATAGAACACATTGAACCCCTGGCCTTGTTTCTAACAGAAACATGGCTGAATGAAAGCTCTGCACCAGATATTGTCATGGCCCTCCCCTCAGGCTATAAGATTAGCAGAGTGGATAGACCTAGCAGAGGGGGAGGCATTGCAGTCATTCTCAGAGACACATGTAAGATCGATTGCACCCCTACCCTAATTAAAGGCTGCGAAAGCATGTCGTTTACGATCAATGTAAACCCACATTATACACTCTCGGGGGTACTGATTTACCGTCCTCCTGGTCCCATGGGAGATTTTATAATGTCACTAGCAGAACACATTTCGCAAATAACACACACTAAATCAATTTTTTTAGTGTTGGGTGACTTCAACCTCCATATAGAAAATACAGATACTGCATCTTCTAAGATGTTGATAGCAGAGATGAATGCTTGTGATCTAAACCAACTCATTCAGGGCCCCACTCATGTTAAGGGCCATACACTTGATCTGGCCTTCTCGAATAATCCTAATTTAAATTTTTTACTATCTTCCCCGCTTGTATGGTCAGACCATTTCCTTGTAGAAATGGAATTACACCTAATGCACTACAAGACCCCACATAGGGGGGCACCCCTCCGCCGTAGGAAATGGCATAGGCTAAAATCTGTAGATTTTGTCTCTGCACTGGGGAAGAACAGACCAGAGAGTATAAATACAAATAATATAACAGTTTTTTCGCAGTCTGTTAATAAATGGATAGAGAATAGCCTAGATGAGATTATACCTCTTTCCTCGTCTAATTGCTCCCGGCGTAAGAAGTCACCCCCGTGGTATAATGCCGATTTATTGGAGAAAAAAAGAGAATGTAGGAAATTAGAAAGGAGATGGCGCTGCTCCAAAAATGAAGCTATGAAAATGGATTATAAAAACTTGATCCGAGATTATCACCTGGAAATCAAAAAAGCTCAGGCGATCTATTATGCAGAAAAAATCGAAGTGGCTGCCAATTCACCTAAAGAGATCTTCAATGCCCTAAAAGATCTCATCCATCCTAGAGAGGAAGTAGAAAACATGGATTTCCCCCAACAACATGTAGAAGAGTTGGCTAGCTTTTTCCTGGAAAAAATCCAGAATATTTACCTTGCATTTCCTAACACCCCTTATATAGGACAGAAGAGAATAAATCATGAGGCCGGGGAGGTAATCACTTTTACAAATTTCACTCCTATCAGTCTGGACGGAGTTAGCAATCTAATGAGATGAATAAAATCGGGTTCGCCACTTGACCCGGCCCCCCCCCCAGGTCTTATCCTTGGGAATTTCAGTTTTAGGGCCAATAATAAAGAATCTTATTAATAATTCTCTGAGTGATGGCATAGTACCTGATCACTGGAAACAAGCCATTGTCAAGCCACTCCTGAAGAAAACCAGCTTGGATCCTAAGATACTGAGTAACTATAGACCTATCTCATTGTTGCCCTTAATCGCCAAACTGACGGAGAAACATGTACACTCTCAGTTATCCTCATTCCTGGAAGAATATAATTTTATACATCCGACCCAGATGGGTTTCAGACCTAAACATTGCACTGAAACTGCCTTAATTGCTATAACAGAAGAGGCAAGGAAGAGGATGGACTTAGGTATGGATACCGCGATTATCCTCCTTGACCTAAGTGCGGCCTTTGATACAGTTGATTTAAAAATCCTTATAGAAAGGATACAAGGATGTGGAATTGCTGGGTTGGTGTTAGACTGGATTTGCTCCTTCTTACATGGAAGGTCTTTTCAGGTACTTGACAGAGGATGTATCTCTAGGAGCACCTTTAGCAGCTGTGGTGTTCCTCAGGGCTCGGCCTTGACCCCATTACTTTTTAACATCTACATGAGGCCATTGGCAGTCATAGTTGAGCCCTTTGGACTGAACTTAGTCTCTTATGCCGATGATACGCAGCTGATAGTCTCCTTTTCCAACTCCCATCCAGATATGGGCAGTGCCCTAGGTCCTTGTATGAAGGCAGTTGCAACCTGGATGACTGATAGTAAACTAAAACTTAACGATGATAAAACTGAGGTTATGTTTTTTGGAAATAAAATTCCTCCTCTTAATTCTAGCATATTGAGAGGAATATCGACCCTTCCCCCTCCTAGAGGTTTGATTAAAAGCCTCGGGGTATGGCTGGATCCCCTTCTCTCAATGCCCCAACATGCAAACAGAGTAGCAGGAACTGCCTTTGCTCTGCTAAGGACCTTGAGGAAGGTTTTAACTATTTTACCTTTCACAGCGAGGAGACTGGTTGTCCAGGCACTGATTGGTGCCCGGATTGACTATGGAAATGCGTTGTTTATTGGTTCCCCGAAATATGTAATTCAGAGACTGCAAAGAGTACAAAATGCAGCGGCTCGTTTGCTACTAGACATCCCTAAACACCACGCAATACGGCCAGGAATTGTTTCTTTACACTGGCTCCCGGTAGCAGAAAGGATTCAGTTCAAGGCCCTGTGCCACGTTCACAGATCTATATTCGATAAGGGACCTGAATTGTTGAAAACTCTTATTCAGGCTTACACTCCAGCAAGATCTCTTAGATCCTCATCAGCTAATCTGGCTAAAGTTCCAACCACAAGGAAAGCCAAGGTGCTTTACTTTGGAATAATCTCCCTCTCAAGTTGAGAGTTAATTCTCAAGAGTTGTCGTTCAGGAAAGAACTGAAGACCTGGCTATTTAAAACTTAAACCTTTTGAATAATTTTTGAGCAGTATGTCAGCACTATGGCTGTATAAGCGCTACGAGGCCGTTGGCAGTTTGGCGCTATATAAATCTTTATAACATAACATAACATAACATAACATAACATATGCTATACGTAGTTTGATGTCCACTATGAGAACTGACTCATGCAATTCTCATATTGTTAAAGGCAAACACTGTACATAAACCCAGTGTTTTAGTCATTTGGGAGAAGGCCTTTCAATTGATGAGAGCACAGTGTTGGCCAGCTGAGCATGCTGCGCCTGAACTCTGAACCTTGATTTTACCAAGGGTTCCCTCACCATAGCTGAGTTAAGGAAGGTATGAGCTGATCTGATGGTTTACATTTCAAGCTGATTGGTAGCAAATCATGTGCAGGCTTGTCACATCTTAATATATATTCCTTCCTTTGTTATCCTCTGAGCTGGTGATGTGATCCCATTCCATCAGCTCATCAGATGATTGTTAGTTCTTACGTAGAAAGTACTTTTTTTTCTTTACTGATGCAATTTATTTCACTGGGTTCACCCAAGTTGTGCAGATTAATTCCCAACTAACTGCTTCTCTATCTATCCCATTTTGAATAGCCTTTTTAACTCTCAGTGCAAGGCATTACCTGGGTTAATGTGCACCTTGACTTGCTTCTACATATACTAGGCACGTAGTTAGAATAATGAATCAAAGAAATTCTGAAAAATATGTAGGTCGTGAGTTCGGTTGGATTTAGGCATTACGCACTACTCTGAATGTGTGTGGAAAATATTTATGTAAGGTCGAGATTTTGAAAGCTTCTGTTGCGGAGTCTGTTTTTGCAACATATGTTTTTTTTCAAATATATTTTTCATTGAGTCAAATACAAGAACATTAACTTAACAGTGCCAGAGCAGAGATATGCAGTTGTGGATATATATGAATAAAGAATATTGTACTTATAAATGCATATTAAACTTGAAATGGATTAGTCATATACTGCAATATAGTATCAAAGACTCCAATTTTGAATAAAGAAAGAAGAAAGAGAAAGAGAAAGGGAGAGGGAGAAGAGCTATACGGATAGAAAAGGAAATCAGGTGATAGCCAAGTGGAGAAAAAGTAATAGACAATAGTTACAGCAAATATAAAATTAAATAAGTATATATATATATATATGAAGAAAAACAGGAAATATATTGACATTTTAAAAAGGAGAAGAAAAATCAATTTCCTTCGAAGTGCATGAGAGATAGTTACTCAATGGCAACCATAGATAATGACGTTTTAAGAAAATTCCTGTTGAATCAAGCTTGTAGCTGTCAAGTCTATGATGATAACGTACAGAATTCCACCACTGTGTGGGAGAAATGTTCTGAGCTATTGCTGAAACACAAGGCTATATTGAGGACCAAAAAGTAGATAGGGATGAACAAGAAAAAAACATGTCAGTACCCTGCTGAGTGTGGCAGCACCAACAATTGCCATTTTGTGTACGTTTGAGTTTGTAAAGGTGTACAGGAGTGTAGAAAATTCCATTCTAAAAAAAATATAGGATCTGTGTGAGACTTCCAGTGCGCGCATTGGAATGTATCTTATACCATATTCTATCCCATAAAAATGTTGGTCAAACAACACCAAGATCTGATTCCCATAATGTTTGAATAGGTGTTTTGAGTCTAGGAGGAACAGACATTCTTAAAAGTTTATAAATACCAGCTGCCCCAGGATAATTAGAAGTTACGATCAGGTGTGTAGAAGTTACGATCAGGTGTGGAGATGATGCAAGAGAAGAATTATTGTGAGATATAGGTTTATTGAGGGCCTCTTGGACCAAAGTAGAGAGAATGAAATATTGGGATTTCATGCGAATAGGGAGATTATAAGTTGCTGAGAGAGTAGTAAAAGGGATGAGAGAGTCTTTATGATGTATTAGGGAAATGAGAAGAATACCTTTAGTCCTCCAAGCCTACCAACACAGGGTTTTATCTTGTTGTGTTAGAGAACTATTGTGCCAAGTAGGACTGTTAAAGAATTAATTAATGGGGGTAAGATGCAAAATAAAAAAAAGGTTTCAGTAAGTTGACTAAATGAAAGTTAATGCTGGGCAACCATAATTTTAGGGGGTTAGACATAAATATAATGTTTTTATGAGACAAGGGAGACATACATGTTTCTTCCAAAGAGAACCATGGCTTTTGAGGTGCATCATTGAATGTAGATAAATAGGGTTCTATTTGCTTAATGTCAAAAGCTTTGTGATAAGTTAAAAAGTCAGGAAAATTGACTCCACCTTGTACTTTAGGAATTTTTCATTTTGAGACAGAGATTCGGGGTGGTTTACTGTTCCTCAGGAACTTGGATAGAATTTTATCAATTGAACTAAAAAATGTTTAGGTATCTTAATCGGAAGCATCATGAGGAAGAAGTTAATGACAGGGAGAAGCATTATCTTAATGGTATCCAAGCGGCCCCACCACGAGAAATATAACAGAAACCATTTCTATGTGAGGTCTACAAGCTTTGCAGATACAATTTCTGAATTTGTCTTTAGTGTATACTTGAGCGTATTGCAGGACCATACCCCCAGGCATTTAATCTTAGAAGAATTCCAAGATAAGCCCGCATCAAGGAATAAAAAGCATGTGCAATGAACATTAGGTGGTAAGACCACTGTTTTGTCTATATTAAGTTTATATCCAGATACATCAGAATATAAGTTGAGCTCATGCAGGAATGCAGGAAGAGAAGTGTCAGGTGAGACATAAACAAAAGAATATCATCAGCACATGCCATAAATCTGATGTGTGTATTACTAGTTTTACAACCCGTAAATTGTTCAGAATTTTTTAATTGGTATAGAAAAGGTTCAAGAGCCAAAATAAATAGCAAATTAGATAGTGGGCATCCTTGACCACTACCTCTTTTAAGAGGGAAAAAGGAGATTGGATACCATTTGTTATAACCGAAGAACATGGTGAGGAATAAATAATGGATATAAAATGTCAGAATTTAGTATCTAATCCATGCCATTCCTATGTCTTTGACAAGAAACCCTAGTTGACCCTATCAAATGCCTTTTCCGCATCCAATGGTAAAGCTGCCAGAGGAATCTTAAGTTTAGAATCCTTGTTAATAATATTTTTAAAAGTACAAGAATTATCTGCTGCATTTCTATTAGGGAGAAATCCAGATTGATGAGAATCAATAAGATCAGGAATGTATGGGTGCTAAAACTTTGGCATAGAGTTTACAATCTGTATTAATTAAAGATATGGGTCTATAATTGTTACATTCAGTCACATTCTGATCTTATTTGGGAAAAAGACAAATCATGGCCTCCGTAAATGAGCCGGAACCTGACTTTACAAAGTGATTCAGTAATTGAAAGAGCTTGGGGAAGAAAGACTTAGCAAACTGAGTAAAGAATTCTACTGTGAAGCCATCTGGGCCAAACGCCTCACCCTTGGGTAGAGATTGTAAAGCTGTATATAGTTCTGTAAGTTGTAGGGATTTGTCTAAAGATGAGAGGTCAATCTGCAATGGGTCTATTGGTTTGATATTAGAGAAATATTAGTTGATAGATTCAACTGATGGTGTGTGTTCTCAAGTGGATAGGTCTGTATAGTGTTGGAGTGTAACTTTTATCATCAGCATTAACATGAAAAGCTTGCAATATAATGTGTAATGAAGCCGCATAGAAAATGTGTTAATATAGTACTAATGCACGCATATAAAATGTGCCCACGGGGAGTGGCCACCACTTTATACGATGATTGATGAAACTGATTAATAGTGAGTTAAAATTGTAATAATGTGTGACTTTATATTAGCATAAAGAGTTATGTATTAAGGTTTTGCTAAATTAATTACTAGGCCTTAGTTATCAAGGGTCTGGGCCTAGCTGCCCAGTCTCATATTAACTGTGTTTTTCTAACGTGCAATGTGCTGTCTTCCTGAAGGACATGAAGCTGTACTTTTCCAGAAGCTAGAGATATGTGTGTACTTGTAGTAAATTCTTTCTCATGGGACCCAACTTGCTCAAGGAGACATTCTTGCTGAATGCAACAGTGTAAGTCGCAACAGGTGCAAGGTCGCCTGGACTAGGAGAAGACAATGGAACTACTGACTGGAGCGACAAGTGTAAATTTTCTTACCTGACATTCTACCCATTGAAGATGTCAATCACAGGAGCCAATAGACTACGTGAGAACTGTGTTAGGTGAAAATTCTAGTAAGGTGTGTGATGGATTATTGGACAGAGATAACGATGTACCAAATATTGCCCAATGGGAGATTAGAGACTTGTTCGACAACTTTGATATAACGGCATGACACTAGAAGAAAGGGGCCACCACTACTCGCCTTTACCCTGCCACTCTTGAAGCCATTATTCTTCCTAGCTATCCTGAGAGACTTTGTCTTTAGCTGTTTGAACCTTAAACCATCCTCGCCTTATTCCGTGCCCGATACTTACTTCTCCTCCTGATGAGGGAAGAGTTCCTTCTTGCTATGCCCTGCTGAGACTTTGCTGTTCTATCCTGGCTGATGGTGAATCGACTGATGTCCTGAGGACAAAGACTGACACTGTCTGCTGACCCATTTGGAGGGGTAATTATATAATTGTCTGTTTGCCTTTTCTTTCTAGGTACCAACTGCTCTTTTGATAGAGGCCATAGTAAGATGTTTTCTAAATTCATGTTGCTAGATTGTTTTGCATGAAGCCCAACATGCTGATGCTAATTTGAGGTTAGTTAAGGAGTTCACTAAAATCGGATGCAAATAGACAAATGACAAAATTCTTGCTTTGTTCAATAACGTGTTAATGATACTCTGCTAAAGTTGATTCATGTCAACGTCGTGCTTTGTTTTAATGTTCATGATCTATGCTCTGCTAAAGTTCTACTCGAGTTGCCATATTGTAGTGGTTTTGATGTGCTTACTGATATTGAGACTAATAAATATGCTGTTAGATTGTAACTAATAGGGAATAAATATCCTAACTCTTACTAGATTTGTGTGTTTATTCCTGACGGCAAGGTCGGGGTGTGTTTGATACGTATTACATGATACTGATTAGCTCGATTGATTGGTTATTGTGAATATTGATGAGGTTATTGATCTATTGATTGCAATGCTAAACAGATATCTCGTCCTGGGAAGTCTCCAAAAGTGGTCAAAAGATTCATTGGCCTAAAACGAGTCCCAGTATGAGTTAAGTTATCAAGGTTGGGACGCGTTATCAATAGTAAGAAGTGAAACACAATTCTATATCTATATCTCTAAAGTGTTTAACACCATTGTTATCTGTGATAGATTTAATAGTTGTTTTTTTCATTTCTTTGTTTCAAATATCAAGCTAGAAGAGAACCAGCTTTATTATTCCCTCCATAATATCTTGCATTTATTTTCAGGAGTGTGCCGCATGCTTGTTCACAGGCATATTGGTTAAACTCCATTTTAGTTGAGACTAGTGTTTCAAGATGTGATTTACTAGTTTTGTGAGTATAGTATTCATGTTGTGCAGATCTTTTTTTTGAGTGAGCGTAACTTTTGATGAATCCCCTAGAGGTTGCTTTGAATGCATCCCACACAAAGTGAAATTATAGTTGATCACTATCGTTGATGTGGACGTATTCTTCTATAAACATATTGTAGTAAGCAATAAAAGTAGCATCTGAAAGTAGAAAATTATTAAAACTCCATGAAGCTGTTTTAGAACCATTAAGAAAAAGATCAAGGTCAGTAATTACAGTTGCATGATTTGAAATCAAAATAGCTGTCAACATCAGGACAGTGCGCGCTCTACGGGCGATAAAAATGCAAAAACCCAGCCTTTATGTAAGAGCATAATTCATGCATTGTCTTTATATGCAGTTTGTTAACCTTTTGCATTGCAGACTTTAACCTTGAAAAACACTATTAATGATGTTTGAAATAACTGTTCATTTGCAAGGCATTGCTGCAGGCTTACTGAGTGTGTTAGGGTGTGGTCCCTTTCTAGGACCTTCTAGAAGCTTTCCCTGCAGCATGACTGGGTGTGGTTTGTGGGCTGGGCCAGATTCTATATAAGGGAGCCAGCCCAGCTCCACGTGCTCACTATTTAGAGGTCCTGGTGCAGAGCAGCAGCAACTTCCTGAGCTCCTGTTTCAGAAGCCTACCTTGACGTTCCAGGCCTGCCCCGCATTGTATTGGTGATCCTTGAGCAGGGCGGTAAGGCAGAGGTTGGGCTGGGCCCGACCCCGTTCTCAAAGACTCTTGAGTTTTGGGCATACTTGTAAAACTTTCAGAGTGAGCGAGTCATTGCTCTCATGTAAACCTTGATGTACAGATCGGCAACAGCTTGCGCGACCATTTCATGGCATTTGCATATTCTTGTTTGAATCTGCAGTGTGCACGATTCACTTCCCGCATGTAAACCTCGATGTTCAGATCGGCCACAGCTTGCGCAATCATTTCATGGCATTTGTATGTTCTTGTTTGAATCGGCACGGTGCGCGATTTATTTCCCGCATGTAAACCTTGATGTTCAGAACGGCAACAGGTTGCGCGATCATTTGATGGCATTTGCATATTCTTGTTCGAATCAGCAGTGTGCGCGATTCACTTCCCGCATGTAAACCTTGATGTTCAGATCGGCAACAGCTTGCACAATCATTTCATGGCATTTGCATATTCCTGTTCGAATCGGCAGTGTGCGCAATTCATTTCCCGCATGTAAACCTTGATGTTCAGATCGGCAACAGTTTGCACGATAATTTCATGGCATTTGTATATTCTTGTTTGAATCGGCAGTGTGCGTGATTCATTTCCCGCATGTAAACCTTGATGTTCAGGGCGGCAACAGCTTGCGCGATCATTTCATGGAATTTGCATATTCTTGTTCTAATCGGCAGTGTGCGCGATTCACCTCTAGCATATCAAATTTGATGTTCAGATCAGCTACAGTGTGCGCGGTCATTTCATGGCAATTAAAACTTTGGTGTGTTGTGTTTGTAGAGGTGCACACATTTATCCCAAGCTTCTGGATTTCCCGTGAAGATGCTTAATTCAAAGTGCGACCTTCTTTGTGCATATTAAGTTCCTGGTACCGTTCCTGTTGTTTCCAGGGAATGTTTTCAGATAGTCTTTGTCCTCATGTAAAAATGCAATGTTTATTCTGAAACATTATTCTAGAATGTTCTTGTATTCTAGACAGTATGTGATATTTCATGAAAAGCTCATGTGAAACATTGTATTAACCAATTTTTTTCGAGGTACCTAGATTTATTGAGGTTTAGTTATAGTCACTTCTAAGGTTATCCATGGTTACAGTATGAGAACGCCTAGAACCATAGTCTAGTGAAAGTCAATGTGATTATATCTTGATATTGTGTTGTTTAACCTTTTGCTTCCTACAGATCTCCTTCCCAGCTGTTCCCTTCCTAATCCCCTTTTCCCCCACTTGGACTCTCTCAGGCTCTGTGATATTTCTATCGGAGTTTTGAAGCTGTCTAGTGGTGGACATGTTGGAACGTGCGCAGGCCCCGAGAATCTGGTCTCCCTGACAGAATAGTGAGCCCACAGATTTATTATCCTCCTGGTTTGCATGTGTTCTCAGCATGGCCACATTGGGCGAGTTAGACAAAGTTATCACACAGCTCCAAGCAGAGGTAGTGTCATCAAAGGACATAGCAGCCAGCATAGCTGAGAGAGTGAGTCAGTTGCAGGAAAGGGTAGAAAAGAAGGAACAAAGTCCTTTGGGTGTGTCTTGGCCTGGTCCTCCTTCCCAAGCTTCTGGAGGTAATCCTCCTACGAACATTTCCCTCAACGTTCCCTCAGCTATCCCCTTGGCTCCTCCAGCTCGTTTTTCAGGCGATCCCATGAAAGCGCAATCTTTCTTGGTTCAAGTGGAATTATATTTTACCTGCTGACCACACACTTTCCCTGATGCCCAATCCAGGGTGGCCTTCTTGTTATCTTACCTGACTGGGTACGCAGCCACCTGGGCAATCCCTCTTGTTCGTAAAGACAGTCCCCTGCTTTACAATTGGAGAAATTTTGTTCGTGAGTTTGAACAAGTGTTTGATCGAAGAACAGTGACATTATCGGCAGATCGTGAACTATTAGACTTGCGACAAGGTCCCCAAGATCTAGTTTATTACTTAGCAAATTTTAATCAGCTGGTAGCCAAGACATCCTGGCCTGAAGAAAAGCAAGCGGCCTTGTTTTACAAAGGACTCAAGGACGAGTTAAAGGACGTTCTTGCCCAGATAGACCCGCAGTTTACAGATTATCAAGATCTAATAAACCTTGTTTTGAGACTGGATCATCGTCTAGCAGAACGAAGGGGAACACGCAAAAAGACTGAGAAATATTCCTGGCGTATTCACGATCATAGAGAATCAAGAACCCAGAAAGATAGAACTCTGGAACCTATGGAAATCGGAAATATCAGCAGACCTTTGACCAAAGACGAAAAGGACCTACGTAGAAAGAATGGACAATGTCTTTATTGCGGGCGCAAGGGTCATTTCGCCAAAGATTGTCCAATCAAACCAAGGAGCAAACGAGGTCCTGACCAGCAAATTGCAGCCAATGTACAAGTCGAGCCAGAAAACTAGATCACCCAAGATGTAAAGAAGGGTTGCTCTTGGGTATCACCGTGGACCCTTCACAGTCTAGACATCTCAAGCTGGGCATAAAAGTTCAAGTAAAGAAAAAAGAACTATTTCAAGAAGGCCCTCATAGATTCTGGGGCTACCGGGAACGTTGTTGATGGGAACATTGTTGATGCCCAATTGGTTCACGCATGGGGGATCCCATGCACCAAGAAGAAGAATCCAGAGATAATACAAACAGTGGATGGAAAACTCTTGACTGGAGGCCCAGTACTTCTTCAGACTGTCCCCTTGTCGGTGATCTGTGATGGGGGAAATCAAAGAACCAAACGTGAAGAGAAGCTCATCTTTGACGTGATCCATGCTCCGCAGTATGGAATTATCCTTGGCTTACCATGGTTAACTCATCACAATCCTAAGATTAACTGGGCAGAATGGAAAGTCGTGTTCTCTTCCGTCTTATGTAGTAAGAAATGTCTCCAGACGTCTCGAGTTGCCAAGAATTGCAACTCTCACATAGCCACTGCGGCGGAGAAAGAAGTAAAGTTGCCCAGGCAGTATTTGTCCTGTGAAGATGTATGCGATGAAAAAGAAGCAGAAACCTTGCCTCCTCATAGACCTTATGACTGCCAAATTGATCTAACTCCAGGTGCGATACTCCCTAGCTGTCATGTGTACGCCTTGTCAGAACAAGAAAATCAACATTTACAAAAGTACCTCAATCAATTCTTAGAGAATGGCTTCATCCGCCCCTACAAGTTTCCTGCAGCCTCTCCTTTGTTTTTTGTCACTAAGGCAAATGGGGACCTTCAAACCTGTATTGACTATAGGGGTTTGAACAAGGTCACAGTCAAGAACAAATACCCCTTGCCTCTGATACCTGTCTTGTTGGATCATGTGAAAAAAGCAAAGATTTACACTAAGCTCGATCTACGGGGTGCTTACCATTTAGTCAGAATGAGAAAACTGCATTCAAGACAAGATATGGTCTCTTTGAATACACCGTCATGCCCTTTGGACTGTGCAATACTCCAGCTGCATTTCAATTTTTCCTGAATGACGTCCTTAGAGAATATCTTGACATATTTGCAATAGTCTATATCGATGATATTTTGATCTACCCTGACAATGAAACCGAACATGTGCAACATGTCAAGAAGATTCTCACAGTTCTTCGAAAGCATCATTTATATTGCAAACTAACCAAGTGTGAGTTTCATGTTACCACAGTTGAGTTTTTAGGGGTTATCCTTACCCCTCAAGGGATGGTCATGGCAGAAAAAAGTACAAGCTGTATCTGATTGGTCCACTCCAAAGACTGTTCAAGATGTACAGTGCTTCCTGGGTTTTGCAAACGTTTATCGCAGGTTTATAAACCATTTTTCTCAAACAGTGGCGCCAATCACAGTTGCGCGATCATTTCATGGCATTTGCATAATCTTGTTCGAATCTGCAGTGTGTGCGATTCATTTCCCGCATGTACGATTCATTTCCCCATATAAACCTTGATGTTCCGATCGGCAATAGCTTGCACGATCATTTCATGGCATTTGTATATTCTTGTTCGAATCGGCAGTGTGCGCGATTCATTTCCCGCATGTAAACCTTGATGTTCAGAGCAGCAACAGCTTGCGCGATAATTTTCATGGAATTTGCATATTCTTGTTCGAATTGGCAGTGTGTGCGATTCACCTCTAGCATGTAAAACTTGATGTTCAGATCAGCTACAGTGTGCCCGATCATTTCATGGCAATTAAAACTTTGGTGTGTTGTGTTTATAGGGGTGCACACATTTATCCTGAGCCTTTGGATTTCCTGTGAAGATGCTTAATTCAAAGTGCAACCTTCTTTGTGCATGTTAAGTTCCTAGTACCGTTCCTGTTATTTCCAGGGAATGTTTTCAGTTAGCCTTTGTCCTCCTCTAAAAATGCAATGTTTATTCTGAAACATTATTCTAGCAGGTTCTTGTATTCTAGACAGTACGTGATATTTCATGAAAAGCTCATGTGAAACATTGTATTAACACATTCTTGATTTTTTTCCAGGTACCTATATTTCTTGAGGTTTAGTTATAGTCACTTCTTAGGTTATCCATGGTTACAGTATGAGAACGCCTAGAACCATAGTCTAGTGAAAGTCAATGTGATTATATCTTGATATTGTGTTGTTTAACCTTTTGCTTCCTACAGGTCTCCTTCACAGCTGTTCCCTTCCTAATCCCCTTTTCCCCCACTTGGACTCTCTCAGGCTCAGTGATATTTCTATCGGAGTTTTGGAGCTGTCTAGTGGTTGACATGTTGGGAACGTGCGCAGGCCCCGAGGGTCTGGTCTCCCTGACAATAGCACAGATTTCAGAATTGACCATATGTTGCAAAAAGCCTTTACTCAGAAAGATATAATCAAGCCTAGAATGGGAATGGTGGGTAGGAGAATAAAAGACTATTCCAAGGGGGCGGTATTGTATATTCTCCAGGAATCAGAGAGAGAATGCTGTAAAATAAAGTTTTTAAAATCTTTGTGGGAGGCATGTGGAACAAAACGTCTGTCCAAGAATGGATTGAGAATTTGGTTACAATCACCACCTATTAAATTTTGATGTAAACATATTTCATCTGAGATGCTGGCACCTGAGCCAGTTGCACTGAAACCAGTTTTTTCTCTTTATTTCAATAAATTGGTGTTTCATCTTTACAGACTGCTGGTATTTCCTGAACACTACAAGCCTCTTTATTAGCTCTTAATAAAACTTAAGGTACCTTCAGCCATTTTACATTTTTGACACTCACCTTTGATAACCATTTCCTCATTTTTTATTTTATTATCCTTTTTAAAGTGATCACGCCATGCATCAGATCCTTTGAATGTTATATTTAATAAACTGTCTCCAAGCTCTCACTGAGGAGAAAGCACCTCAGGCCCAACTTTCTGAACAGTGGGGATGTAGGCAGGAGGAGGGAACGTATAAATGGTAGAACAGAAACCATACAGGATCAGGATGGAACAAAATACTTCTTTTATAGACAGGGAACACAATTTTGAAGAACAGTAATATCACATAAAAGTCTCCACGTAGTAGTATTTCTAGGTCTCTTGGAACAATGCTTATTACCCAAATTGGTGTATACCTCTTTCATCCCTCTGTGGTCTATCATGTTCTGAGAGCATTTACTGAGTCTGTTCATGTGCCACATCTGGCTCTTATCCAATATAGCAGTGTTACCATTGACCCTGACAGTTGGCAAGGTTTTGAACATGCACTTTCTTGCCCAATAGTTGACATCTTTTGACATCTTTTGACCAGCACCATATCTCCCACCAATCAGCATTGACGTTTAACTACATTTTTGAAGCATACCATCCATTATATATCTTTTCGTGAGTTGATCATTTGTCGTTGTAAATGTCCTTGTTTTATTCTCACAGGAACATTTAAAGCCAACCAACTAGAGAAAGGTTTGGTACAAGGCAAGATTTATAAGACTTTTGATTGGCTTGTACTCTACCTACTGAGAAGTTGAACTAGTAGTGGCAGCTTGCCTTGTCTTCACACCCCCTCCAGTGGCCCCCTTTCTCCAGTGCATGTCCTCTCTGTCTGGTTTGGGACCTCTTTTGCGCTCCTTCCAGTAATCCTTATTCTGATCCTGCTCCTTCACTGCTCCACCTTCCTGTAGTCATTCATGGTGCCTCCTCTAGTCCAACCTTCCCATGGTCCTTTGTTCTCTATATTAGTCCTGCTGAGTACTCCTCTTATAAAGCTGTTCCTCTGGTCCCACTTAATCTGGTCATTCCTTCAATAGCTCCCTTTCTCCAGTCACCCTTCTCCAGTCCTGCCCCATCCTTTCCCAATGTCCTGCCCTCCCTGAGGTATCCCTTCTCCTGATCTACCCAGTACTTCCAATTCTTCTGCTCCTCTCTATGATTATATTTGCTGCATCCTTTGATTCATCCCTCACTCAAGATAATCCATTCATTACCCACTTCTGACTATGGCCCGGCATGCGAGCTCTGCACACTGTGTACCAAACCCCATATGATGAAACCACATCACTGCAAATAAAAATGTTTTATTTCCAGTAAAGCTGGTTCATCCTATGATCTGGTTGACATGATGTGTAGCACCTTCAAGTAGTGTCATGTTGGGAATGAGTGTGTCAAGCACAATTTTAACAGAAAGGAGTGACAAATACAACCCATGCTCCTAATCAATCCTCTAAAATCTAAAAAAAGGTTATAGTTGAAAATCACAATCCATGACCTGGTCACAACTTTAAAATGTGCACATTCCGAATAGTGGATTGTCATGGAAAAGGAAATCTCAGCAGATGTTTGAAAACCTCATAGCCTAGAAATAAATGCAGATGAGATAAACTATAGATCACCCATGTGGGTTGCTCAGGATCACACAGCATGTCTGCAAGGAGCTGAGAGCTTATAGTGTCAAACCTAAATCCCTGTGTTGTCCATCGGCGCATTACCCTTCCAAAATCTTGATGGGTGCTACTTTGTGAAATTCAGATATTTAGAGGTCGCGTTAGTTTCATTGATTCATAGTAAAGGTTCTAGTTATGCATGTGCATACTTGTTGCATAGTATAATAACACTAAGGCTTTATGCACAATCTCTTGTCCTATCTCTTTTGTTCTCACCTTTCTATCTCTTCTATACTCTGTTTTTTTTATTCTTACTCTCACCCTTTCTCTCATTCTCAGTAATACCTGCACTTTGCTGTACTGGGGGTAATGTGATTCTTAGCAATATGGAAACCTCCTTGATTATCTCCTTAGAATCCCTCTGAGAGATTCATGGCTCATGATTGTACAAACTTTGAATCTCTGTGACATATCAACACAACCTGTTGAATCATTTGAATCTTACACAAAGATTCAACCACTCATTTATTTTGGCGCCTCCTCTGGTCTTCCAATGTGAGTGTCTTCATTGTGCTTTTCTCCCATGTTTGGGTCTCCCCACGGGATGCCACACCTGTGAAACCTAATAAGTTTCAATGTTGGTGAGTCTTCAGATTTCCTCTTGCCTGTATCACGTCTATGTAACACGGTATCAGGATGAGTCAGATGGCTCAGTTTGCAGGAATGGCTGGTAGCCGTATGTGTAATAGATGGTAATGTTTCTAGACATTTTTATTGATTTTCAGTGAAAACATAACATAGATGAATTTCAAATGCACTCCATTTTGTTTAGTTATATTACTTAACTCATCTCCAGGCCCTGGATGATCATCAGGGCCCCTAGATCTTCTCAATTTCTGGGGACATGTTCTTCCCTCAGGCACATACATTTTAGCTAGGCTATGCAAAATCAGATGTCTTTTCCATTCTTTCAATTTTCGCTCCCCCCCCACCACCATCAAGCAAGAGTCAAGAATAGTTTCAAATACTTGGTTGGGGGTCACTTTGCTGCATATTCACAGCCTGAACAGCTTCGAATTTAGATCAGTTGTGGTCTGTACAATTCCTACGTGGCATTCTTTTCCTCCCTTCCAAAGGAGTTTAATCAGGGAATAGATGGTAATCTTGCAGCAAGTTAGAGTCGTAATTAGTGAGTCCTACATTCTGCTTGTGAGTGAATTCAAGACTGAATTTGAAAAATGGGCATTAGATTTTTAGGTATGAAGATTGCTTGACTTTTAATGTGTTATTCTTTACTATAATCTTCCGCAAATCCTACTAGAGTTACTAAAACAGGATCATGACAAAATGAGTTCTATGGAATTTACAGTAATTGTGAATACAGTAAATGCATGTTAGGCATGCAAAAATAAAACAATATCAGGCTGAGAGACACACAGTATTGCATAATTAAAGTAACTTGATAAGTTGAGGGGGCTTATTCTACCATGTACAATAGTATAATGTATTTATTATCTGTATACTAGAGCTAGGTACCAGATGTAGAAATGTATTTGTGTTCATTAACTCTATGTACATACTGGGAAAAAATATTTTTGGCAACTAACATTATATCATCTACAAAGCAATTAATAATCACACAAAAGAGAAGTTCCTTACTTTATTCTCATCCAGTGGTACATGAAACGTTTGTTAGAAAACATCAGAAACTCCACAGATTTTTTTGGAAATTCAACAAGAGCATTTATAGAAATGTCTGCATTGTATTTATATGAAAGATAGTCTCTGTTGGATGCTAATACACAATGTTGTGGGAATATGATACTAAATCTAAAGGTATGTGAAAAACTGAAACAATCACCTTGAAACTAGGGTATGCCCAGAATGCCATTCGGCCACTATTTAACAAACACACACATTTCACTTTGAGATACAAAATAAAGAATCTGAGTGTGTATTTTTCACCATAAAATATACATGAGAAATGGCATGAGAGTTTTTAAGTATGCATTATGATGGACAACAAATATGCCTTGATCCTAATAGGCAGTGCTTTATGTATTACAAGAGAAGTCAAATTTGTGAATTGAAGTCACATTTTAGGTTTTACGAACAGTTATGAATTGTAACACTTAATTATCACGAAGACGTATCCTTGCTCCTTAAGTGGAGTTTACAGGTACATCAAATTAACTCCTCACAAGTTTAGGGTGCCCCACAAATAATGCAAAACAGATAAAGAAAGTATGAGATATTTCTTATTTAGGTAGCGAGCGTCCACGATAGTATGCACCAAAAATTACCAGTGGCTCACTAGATTTGCCGCTCAAATGTCTGATTTCTGTCTCAGGGTCTGATTAGTAAAGTGCTAATAATACGAAGAAAAAAGGTAACTTAAGCTAGTGCCATTCCAGAAAAAAACTTAGTTTTTGCACACGAAGTGGTAAAATACTTTCTACAGTACTGTAAAACCTTCAAAGTCTTTCACTGTTCTTGGATCTTGTTAAGTGGGTGGAGGAAGCATAGCGAACCTTGAAAAGGCTCAAGATCATTTCCTTGTTTTTGCAGGTTAGTCAATTTAAAGTTGCTATGAAAAATGCCACTTATGTTCCTTAACATTTAATCCCAAGCTCTGCCAGAGCACATAAAGGGGGTTATTCTAACTTTGGAGGAGGTGTTAATCCGTCCCAAAAGTGACGGAAAAGTGACGGATTTACCACCAGCCGTATTACGAGTCCATTATATCCTATGGAACTCGTAATACGGCTGGTGGTATATCCGTCACTTTACCGTCACTTTTGGGACGGATTAACACTCCTCCAAAGTTAGAATAACCCCCAAACTGTTTTAGTACCCCAAGTATAAAGATGGTTTGGAAAGACTTGCAGGATAGGATAGGAAATAAACATAAAAAAAGGTCTACAACTTAACTGCTCAATGATGTCTCTGCGAGTAGAACTAATATTAAAAAAAAGAAAAGCTAATTCTTGGCTGAATACGTTTATTTTATAAAGCCCGTCACAGACTCAATCAAGAACGGCTAGATTTAAAAATAACACAATATACAAGTTGCAACCCAGTCAGCAGTGATAGCCTGGATAAATATGTTAGACAAAAGAAACACATAATTCATGCTATTAATGTACTGGTGATAACAGTATCACATTGTCGTTGTCGTCTGCGGTTTACTTCATTAAACATTCAACAGTTCTAGAAATGGTATTTTAAAAACAGATATGGCCAGTAAATTGCAAAATATATGAGTACCGAGTGTAGGACCCTGAAAGAAAAGAGACACAGTCATTAAGGTTATATTTTTGTGTTATTTTAAATCTAAGACATTACAGAAGATCTCAACATTTCATCTTTCAAAATGGCCACTTCAAGAATCAAGCAATGTGCATTCAGGCAAACATTGACTGGTTCAAATAGATTTTGGAAACTTTCTACTAATGGAATGTAAAGCATTAATTTCACCAGCATATCTTACTTACTTACAAAAAGATTGAAACTTTGCAAGTGATATTTGAAGTGTTATTTCCACAGAATTGAAAAAGGATGTTTTTTAAGCAACGTGTAGTTTCGTTTTTCACAAACAAACTTCATAGGTATGCTACTTATGCCAATAGCAATGAATTAAATACTGATTTTGCTAAACATATTTTATGTTCTACGTGGATGCTAGAAGAGACGTATGGGGTTATTTAGGCATTGGTGGGCTGTGCTCCCTTCTATGAGGGCAGCGGACGCATGTTCTCTGCTGCCCTGTTGGACTACAGCCCACCATATTCAGAGTTCTCTACCAAGGAAGAATGAGATCTCTGTGCACTGCACTCAAAGAAGCTGCCTTGATTGCAGCTCCTCTAAAGGCCCCGAAACTCTGGTGTGCAGGTGTCATGTCTAATGCAGCCGTACAGTAAAGATATTTGCATTTCAAAAACAAACTCACTAAGTGGGAGTTTGTTTTTGAAAACTAGAAGATATGTCCCAGACACACCTAGAGTTTTCGCCCATCCTGTGAGGGGTCATTTATCCTATTTCCTGTTTGGGACCTCCACACTTACTGTACTGGTGCTGAAAAAAGAAAAAAATACATTGTAACATCCGTCCTGAATATGGCGAGTGATCTGACATGGCCCAGCGTTTTTCAGTCAATGGTTTCTGCAGGTATAGCCAATGGAGGATCCGTCATTGGAAACATGGTGGTTCCCTCAACTCTAAAACAGAGTGTGGAAGCATGAATTTGAGATGCAGGGTATTGCGCCACATTTGTGGAGGAGCACCCTCCCCTCCTAACTCTAAATAAGGCCCTTAGTACCTAGTGATGTTGACTAGGATTTTTGCCAAGTGAATGTTTTTTGCAGAAATTCAGAATTTATTGATGTTTAATGAGAATTATTCCAAATATACAATTTACACAGAAAAACATTATAAAAAATCCATTTCGGGGGACTTTGATCCCATGAGGCCAAATGTTACACATGACCCCCCAAAGCCAAAGTTACCCCACAGTGTTTGTGAACCAAGGGGTGGCCATAAGAAGACCCCTGACACCGTCTCAGCATTCTTAGCATTCTTAAGCATCTTCTCCATCCTGTATCCCTTGCATCAGGACCATTTATTCCAATGGCAATTCACCCACAGAGTTTAGAACTGGATGGATGGATGACTGATTTCCTTGTGAGGTAACTGTTCTGTTGGACCTTATTGGACTCTGTGACTGGCTCCAGTCGGAGTTGGACTACACAAAAGTGGCCCTTATAGCCATTTTCAAGTTACATGTTGTAGCTAACCCTGAACTGCGAGTCGCTGTAGACTACAAATATTTACTGCTCCAAGAGAAAAGATGTAATTTATTGTGTCTTTAAAAATTCATACCTCTCGAACTCGCCAGTGGATTTTTGTCATTGAATAGTCTATTTAAAGATATAATACAACTTATTTTTATATATTGGTGTTGGATTTTTATTGTGTTGCATTTTCTTACTTTTTGAACTGATTTGGTACTTTTTTAATGTTTTACATTTGTTCCTTTGATGAAGCTTGACTGCTCTGAACCACAGATACACAGACTGAGCCAAGGGTTTACAAACAAACCTGACGTTACCAGATACAGAATTGTGACTTTATCACATGGTGAGGTTGCACAGTGTATTCAAATGTAGATAGCATGTGGAGCCCTTTACTTTAATTTTAACATTATTTGTTGCAAGCTGCTGAACAGCCATCAGTATGAGGTGTTTACTATTCTGGCCATTCTCCTTTACAAAATGCATTCATTATTATATTCCTCTGCTGATAATGTGGTACCAAACAGGAGATAACTTCATAAAGCATATACCCAGGGCAGTTAAACCTATGAATGGGATACCTGAGGATTTGTCTAGAATTGCATATATATTTCATCACCAATGGGTGACCAATTCACCCTTTAAAACACACTTGCCATAGATCATTCGAAAGATTTGTCTACTGCTTTGATACGTTCAAGTTTCATAATTTTGCTCCTGGAATAGTGTCTCCAGTCTCTGGCTGGACCTCATGTATAATGAGATTCAAAGTGCTGACATTGCAGCATAGGAAGTTATACTGGAGATTTTGGGAGGCCATGGACATTCAATTGTAGGAAACCCCTTCACCCGGAAACTGTTGATGGGAGCTGAGGAGCCAGCCCTGTTATCTGAGGACTTTCGTAACAGCAGTAGTGCTAACAGAACTTGTTGGTAAACCTTGGACTATGTAAAATACAACAGAATAGCTGGCAACAAGCATGCTGTCCCCAAAACGTACCCAAACTCAGCTGTCTTTTCTTTGCTCTTTTCCCACTCAGAGCTTTATGGTGTGAAGTGCAGGGCTCTGCAACACTCTTTAGGCATAGCTGTTATATCTTGTGTGAGTGGGAATGTTATCTCATGTGTCACCTTGTTCCTGTCATTCCCTGCCGTGTGTTTCTTGTGTGGAATATTATGTATGTAAGCTATTGTTGCAAACATTGAGGAGGAAGGAGGAAGATGGTAGGAAAAGGGAAGCAGCACTTGAGGAGCTGTGTTGTAAGTTGAAATAACCTTACTTCAAGTGGTGATGTCATTTTATTATTGGCAACAAGATGTTCATCTTTTGACCCACAACAGAGGACCTATGAAAACCTAGAAGGACATTTTGGTGAGTTCACTATGGACCTTTTTTGATCTGTTGATAGTACCCGCATCCAAGACATGCCAGATGCATCTGAGGATCAATGTTGGGTGCATAGTGTCCATGCTTTGTGGGGTCTTCCTGAAAATGAACCACCATCTTCTCCAGCATACGGGCAGTGTACCCACAGAACATGGAGCATGAGGCAGCCATACTGAAGAGGCTAAATCCTGGCATCTTCACTAATTGTCAGTTTGTGCTAAGGTGCTAAGCACAGTTTATCCAGGACTAACTGTTTTAAAACAATTTGCTTTAAAGCACATGGGAGCACATTTACAGGGAAGTGGTGCATCATAGATGATGCAGCACTTTTCTTACGCCCCCCCACCGCAACCTGACAACTCCATGGTTGTCCTGTATTTACCACACGGCGCACCATAGCAGTGGTTAGCACAGTAGCGTCAAAACATTTGATGCTATTGTGGCGCTTTGCAGCAAAGCACAGGGAGGGCCATTGAATATAATGGGTGCGTCATTTTAATGCCTGCTCCGAGCATGCGATAAAAATGAAGCAAAACATGGCGCAGTGAAATCTTGTAGATTGCACTGCGCCATTTTTTACGGCCTCCCACCACCAGACCGTCCCCCCTTGCATAAATTATGCCTGGTGCAGGCATAATGTGCTGCAAGGGGTTACAAAGTGGCGCAATGCAAGCATTGTGCCACTTTGTAATTATGGCGCGTCAGAAATGTCTACCTATCGCCACACCAACGTAAAAAAAAATATGTGGAGAAATAAAGGTGCAAGGGGCTTGAAAATATGCCCCATGGGGTGTAAGCAGCTAGCCCAAATTCTACAGAATGATGGTGAGTTTGCATTTCTATGTTGCTATTTTTTCAGCTTAAACAAAAGTGCTTGATTTGTGATTTCCTCACTGTTGGTTTGTGAACTCTACGTTGCAATCTATACTCTACATTACATGCTCATACCTGTTCTGGTTACAAGGAGTTACTGATTAACTCCTCCACTCAGTTTTCAGTTCTCATACTAGCTTATAAGTGAGCTGCTGGAATCTGATTAAATTGTAAAATACTATTGTTATGTTCGGTATTCAACTGGTAAATCTGCCATCTTGTGTTTTACGATGTCCAACAGAACCACCAGTCTGCAGGAAGCAGTGGTTTATAGATGTTAGTGTTTACCTAGTAGCCATTGATCGCTACTAATTCTGTCTAGAAGAGAAAGTAATGCATGGTTGAACATTGCCTGGGTATGGAGAGGCAGAAGATTTCTGAGCATCCTCTCAGTGGCATTCCTCTTGTAGATCAATAGTATGCAAAGAAGGAAGAATCAATAAAAAGGTTATTGAAACATTTCTCAGATGTTTTAAGAATAAAATACAGAAATATTTGCTCATGTCTAAATATCTAACGCTTCAGAGAGACATCTCAGGAATATTTGAAAGTGCTGAACAAATTATATTGTCTTGATGGCCGATCCCACAAACTATAGTTGTAATACTAATGACAGAAAAATTGCTGCCAACAAATGTATGTTGCAGCTGACAAATTGAAATGGATGCTACAGACCTAGTTCACATAAGGCCATTGTGAACTTTAAATGATATCCCTCATTCAAAACAAACGTAGTAATTATGGGGTGCAGGTACTTTTTCAAGAATATGTTGTATTCCCAACAAGAAGTGGGTAGTAGCATAGTAATTGTTGAAGAAGAACTGCAAAAAAGTATGAACAACATGGTATTGACAATTAACACAATTGAAAGTAACATCATAAGGATCATTTATAGCTAGCATCTGGTTAGATGGGGAACCAGTCAATGTGCTAATGTACTACATTGCTCGAGTTACTACTATCTTTATCAGTCAATCAATACTTATTTCTGTTTAAAAATTCATATACAATCAAGATACATCAACATCAGTTTAAATTTAAACAACATATCATCATTATGAAAAATCAAGGAAAGGTATGTAGAGTGCAATTAGCACCTTGAGTCGATGTAGAAGGTGTTCATTGAACTACTATGTGTCTTTAATCAGTCCCACTTTTTGGTCATGTCTTCTAAACTTTGTGACCTTGCATATTGCATACTTGTTTGCACCTGCGAATAGAAGTATGACTTTTAGATGACATCAGGGAGAAGGTAGCAGAACATCCTCAACTCTACAAGTTGAGGCATATGGGTAGTAGCCGCAGCTAGGGTTGACACACCTTACAATATCTCTAAAATGAGTGCACCAACCTGTTGCTGCTACATCAGGATGCAAGTTTTAAAGAAAGTGAAAGTAGTGCTTAGGCTCAATGGCCAAAAGTGCAAGAAAACTAGTGGTTGTCTTCATTCAATCCTCTTTTTTAGGTTTATGACCTGTTTCATTGGTATCAATAAATCCACAAAAATACAATAGCCCACCTACATTCACTTGCCGGTGGGAGGTTACCAGGTTAAAGATCATGGGCTAGTAAAACACAGAGTAGCTACACAACAGAGAGAGAAGGGTGGGGAATAGCACAGAGGGGTGGGGTGGTGAAGGAGGGAAAGGGTAGACACAATTTTCAAGCTGTGTTGTCTGTGGAATGCATATGGCTACAAAGCTTAGCAGGCAGTAGATCTTGAGGTATCTTGGTCTAGGTGAGTCAGTCAGAGGATATGCAGGTGGGCAGGAATATTCTTAGCATTCGTCTGAGAGGTAACAAATACAAGGTCCCCCAGCTTTTATCAAACAGTGGTGATAAATGGGTCACTACCACCATCAGCTTTTCCATTCCTAGTAGCTCCCATAACTTCTGCAGCCAGTCCAGTTGTGTGGGGGCCGCATCCGTGCCCCATTTAGAAAGGAGAACCTGTTTGGCGGCTCCCAGTCAAGGTGATTGCCCGCCCCTTAAGAGATTTCAGAGGATACGTCAAGGGATTAGGGGAATCTGGGAATGTCTATCTCAAACAAATCGTTCACCACAGCCAGCAAAGCATCCCAGGAAGATTCAAGTTTAGGGCATTGCCATAGGATGTTAGTGAAAGTGACCATCTGTCTGCAGTTGTGCCAACATGCTGTCTTTATTCACGTTTTTACTGAGCAACGCTAGCTGGTGTGAAGTACCAGTAATGGGCAATCTTTAAAAACATCTCTTTGCTTGTAATGTTACAGGCTGAGGCATGGGCAAATGAAGGCTATCTCTCCATTCTCTGTCAGTAAAGGTTTGTTCACATTCACTTTCCCACCTGTGCCTCGCGAGGACTTCGGAGGAGTGGTGAGGAAGGTGTATATATAGGAACAAATATGTTTGCCGGAAGTGCTCATAAGGAGACACTTCTTGAAGGGCATGAGGGGGTCGGCATGCATGTGGGTGCAGCCAGGGCTGTGTTAGCCAGTGGGAGATAGCCATATACTGCCAGCGGACTGTAGGCAGGACCCCAAATGCCAAGTGAATCTGTGGGAAGTCTATGAGGCTATTCTCATCAAAGAGGTCCCCTATCCGTTAGCAATTGGCTTCTGGCCAGGTGACGAACACCGCACCATGTAGTGCCGGGGGGAGGGGGAAGTCTGCATTTCCTACAATATACACACCCTCCGGTCTATGTTGTCTCGGCATCCATGGCACCTTCCAGAACAGAATGCCGGCCAAGGCCTGATCAATAAAATACCATTATTTTCCAGTACTGGGTCGAGACCACTCCGCCATATCGCGTAACTGCTCTGCCTGGTAGTAACACTGTAAATATGGGATACCAAGTCCTTCCTCTGTCTGAGAAAGGTATGCTTGCGATTTAGCCATCTGTGTATTCTTGCCACCCCAAATAAAGTCCCAGATAAGGACTTGCAACTGATCACGCACCTGCGGAGGAATTTGAAGAAGTACTGTTTGCATTGCATATACGACTTTTTGTGGGAGGGTCATCTTGACTGCTGCCAGGTGGCCCAGCCAGGAGGGGCCAGGAGTTTTTCATCTGGAGAGGTCGGACCTTGTAGCCGTCAAGTGGCTGTCATAGTTACAGATCACTGCACGGTCAGGTGTGGGATGGATGCAAAGGCCTAAATATGTGATTCCTTGGGTGAACCAAGTATAGGGGAAGTCCACCGTAAGTTGCCTTTGAGTAGCCTTAGGTAGGGTCAGGTTGAGTATGGAGGACTTCTGAGGGTTAGGCTTAAAAACAGACGCTCTCCCGAAGGCCTCCAGTTCCTCTGTCAACGCCCTTAAAGATGTATGGGGGTCAGATAGTGTCAAGAAAACATCATCAGCATATTGCACAATTTTATGATCCTTACCCAGCATGTGGATGCCTGCAATTTGTGGATGATTGCCAATTCATTCCACAAACTGCTCCATAAAAAGGGCAAATAATAAGGGTGACAGAGGGCAACCCTGCCTGGTTTCCCGAGTGATTGGAAAGGGTCTAGACAGGATCCCATTGTCCTGTACTCTGGCTTTGGATGAAGCATAGCAGCACTGGACCCAATGACGGAACCACGGTCCCAGACCCAAGCGCGTCAGGACAACATGAAGATATGGCTAGTGTACCCAATCAAAGGCCTTCTCTGCGTCAATAGACAGAAGGATAGCAGGGATCTGGGAATGTTGCATTTTGTCCAGAAGGTGGCAAATTGTTTTGCGCTATCACTGGACCCCCTCTCTGGAATAAATCCAGTTTGATCAGGATCCACCATGCCTTGCATATATTGAGCTAGTCTATGTGCCATGATACGTGTGAAAACTTTAGCATCAACATTCAATAGAGAAATCGGGCGATAGGAGGCAAAGTGCTTGGGGTCCTTACCTGTCTTGTGAATCACTGTAATGGAGGCAAGCTGCATTTAGTTCTTCAGCACACCATTAGTGCTAAATGTATTGTACAGACAAGCTAACATAAGGGCCAGTAGTGAGCTAAATGTTTTATAGAATTAGTCACAGTATCTGTCTTGCCGAGGGGCCATACCCAGCTGTAAGTCCTGTATGGCCATAAGAACCTCATTAATTGTGATTTCTTTGTCCAAGGTAGGGACAGCGGCCTGTGGTATGCCTGTCAACGGACCTGCAGACAGGTAGGTAGTAATATCGTCGTTGTGGAGGGCCTCATCTGAGTAAAGAGCAGTATAAAACCGCTCAGACACATGTGCAATACATTCATCCTGGTATAATGGGGCACCATCCAAGCTCATTAATTCATTCACCCTACCGACCATAATCTGAACACGTAGGCGATGGGCCAGCAGACTTCCTGCCTTCTTCATCCCCAAATAATATTTCTGTTTCGTCCAGAGGAGTGAATACTCCGCTCTATTCGTGTCCAGCACTTTCAATTGCTTCCTAGCAGCGGTCAACTGACAGCGGATCACCAATGAGCCAGACTGCTTGTGAGAATCCTCCAATTCATATACCTTAATTTCTAGTTGGTTGTGCAAGGTATGTCAATCAGTGTTAAAGTGAGCACCAATGGTAATGAACTGGCCCCTCAGGACTGCTTTCAGGGTCCCACCCATACAGGTGAGATGTGTATGGTCAGTGTGTTAATCTCTAAGGAGGCGGCGATCTTGGCTGAAATTTCTGTAATGTTAGATTCGTGAGTAAGAAGTCTTGTGTTGAGGCGCCAAGCCCGCGCAGGTGAGGGGACAGTAGGAAGGATGCAACAAAAAATAACAGGGGAGTGATTAGACAGAGCAGCCACATCAATCTCCACCTCTGCTGTCGCAGTTGTGATACAGGTGGAGGTAAGAAAAAGGTCTATGTGGGCTTATGTCTCATGTGCAGCTGAGAGGAATGTGTAGCTTAGGTATGTCGAATGGGTATGTCGTCCTATGTCTGTCATGCCTGCATCTGTCAGCCATTGTAGAAAAGCCGGCATAAAAGCACCAATTCGGCCCAGTCTTTGGAGCAATCTATCCTGTCCGTATCTACAAGAATGTCTATATCTGGCGCGGATAACACCTGCCCAATGGCGTCCCGTAGAAACCCATGTCCTTTCAGATCTATTCGCAGGGCTAAAAGCCTGCCTGGTAGTTCAGTATGGACTAGGATCACTCACCCCAGAAAGTGGGTCACCAGTAAGATTACAACCTGGGCCCTTTTCGCTGTCCCAAAGGAGAAGTGTTGGAAGTCAAACCACCGGACGCGTAAATGCTTCCAGTCAGACTTGGGCAATTGAGACTTCTGTAAGAGACCGATATCACATTTCGCATCCCTGAGAAAGGACAAGAGTGCCAGACACTTCACTGCAGCATTAAGTTCTCGAACATTAAGGCTAAGAATAGTAATCATCTACATGGAAGAGCAGGTAGAGCCAATGTGAGCCATGGTCGAACAGGGAGGGGGGTAGACTGGGCCTCCAGCCAAGACCTACAATATGGGGTGTCTGTGTCATAAAATTGTAATGAGAGGAATCCAGAAAGAAAGGGGAGGAGTAAAACAAGAAACTGTTCAACAAGCAGGTTCACCGCCTGGGAACAACCAGAACTACTCTTTGAGGGTCAATGTCATTAGCAGCAATCTTGTCAACCCTCAGTTCAAGAGTAGAGCCACAGAGCTCCCCCTCTGTAAGCAATACTTGGCCAGTGGGGAAGGAGCCATTATACATACTGGAGTGATAGCCGTGAGGGTCGGTTCGGTGGGCACTCCGCCATATTGATAGGGGTTCTAGACCACCACCATGGAAGCTAGTGCTCACTGTCAGCTTCTATGGCACTTTCTTGGTGTTGCACCTGTCGGAGCAGCGCCTCCCGTTCCTCATGACTTTCAGTCTCTAAGTGTTTGTATCTTCTTCTTCCTTTGTCAGGCAGAGCGGCGCTGATCAATAGGGATGGTGGTTGAATGTCTTACAGGAGGTGAGGCCGGAGTGTCTCCTATCAATGCAGACATTTCCAGCAGCCAGCAGGCTTCCTCAATAGTACTGTTGTGTAGCCATTTTAGTTATAGCTCCATATATGTTATTTTAGCAAACTAGGCATGTCGCTGTGCACTTTAACCTAGATGTATTTTATTCAGCTTTGTTTATTATTTTAACAATAGCCACATTTGCAGTCTTGTTTTATTACTCTCTATCTAGCTGTTCTTTGCCTAGATCAGCACTGCGTTCTTAAACAAGATATTTCTTTCACTCTATGCTTTTCTCAAGGCTGCAGTAAGATAGGTTGCCGGAAAACGTGGTAATGCTTGTCTCTAGTATTCATAGAAACATAGACATCCTTACGTAGAGACATTTTCTTATAACATCAGCTGTTCTATTATAAAAATACTACTCTGTCCCATACATGTTACAGGGAGATTCCAGCAAGATGACCACGACTGCATGATGATTGCTGAATGGCTTCGCTACAGCTGCTTATGTAGACTACAGGCCTCTTGCTCAGGTATGAGGAATGATGTCTTCCCAGGGGAACCTGAAGGGCAGAACTAGAGCTTACCATGCTGTGCTGTAACATAGCCTAGGTAGGAATTATTTTAATGACTCTAGTGACAACATGGTAGCATTATTTTTATGCTTTACTCTACTTGTCACAATTTTAATCCTGTCAAAACGTAATCGTCCTGGTTATTGCAGTACATGCTTTATTATCTAAGATGCAGTTGCTTTATTAAAACCCTATT
The DNA here is from genome assembly GCF_031143425.1 of Pleurodeles waltl. NCBI lineage: Eukaryota > Metazoa > Chordata > Amphibia > Caudata > Salamandridae > Pleurodeles > Pleurodeles waltl. Next base: position 607,284,327 of record NC_090443.1, on the reverse strand, counting down.
GAAACGTATACTGCCTCTGATTGTCCTTGTATATATGAGACTCATGTAAATGAGAGAAACGGATGTGATCTGAGGGTCCCCGATTTCCCTGAGAAGTCAATTGTGTCATGCTCTCGGCTGCCCAATCATCCCTGTTCTTGGGTGAAGATGAGGCACTGCTAGTTGGCCAGAGCAAAACCTGGATTAGGCCGACAGGTGTCACTTGTAGTGGGTTAGACTCAATCCCCCACAGTGCAAGTGATCCTGCCACTCAAATCCAGTAGTCTCATTAGAATAATGAGAGCCTACGCGACATGGCGCGGAACGTGGGGCGCCATGTCTCATAGGCTCTCACTAGTTGAACTGGTAGATGAGGTGCTATAACCCAATTTTTCATCTCACAAGGCCCGCAGAGGCTTGTCTTTCATGAACATTTCTGATATACCAATTCCTGATGAGATTGTTTGGGATAAAACCACATTTGATATATACGGCCCCACAGAGTTCCTTCAAATACCATATGTGTTTAAACTTTCAATGAACAATGTAATAACACCCTTAGTTGTATCTGATGACTGGGATGTGAAATAAGTTGATTCTATGATGACTGAATTGCAGTACTTTACTGTATTTGAAAGTGAGATGTTTATCAATCTAAAGAGAATTATGGTGATATGTTTTGCTATAATTATTATGGGCACCATTTCATTCACAGAGCAAGTACACCAAATACTATTTTTAATTGCACACAATGGGAACACTGTCCAACTCCACCACAAGGGAGCTCTAAAACATATTCTGAAAAATGTGCATATTTGTCTGGGCACAATGTTAATAATGCTGAGTCATATTATTTTAAATTGCCATCAATGGAAAATGTACACATATTATTGACAGATACGAAATTCATTTATTCAGTTTCCTTTGTTTCCCAGTTGGCTATAGAAGGCTATGAATATTGGCTAAAGTCGATTGACTTAAAAAGTGTGTGGAGAACAAAAAATTGGCAATTAAGGGGGAAGAAAGCTTTATTTAGAACATGCCTGATACCTGTTCAAATTATCTTTTTCAATGAAACTGTACAACAGACAAGCTGTTTAGGCTTAGCAAAAATTAAGGAATTGAATGTGCCCAGTATTCCTGCCCCTGCAAAATTTTACAAATTACAAAAGTATATAAATGCAACTGAAGATCAGCTCGATGAATGGGTCCAGAATGGCACATGTAATGCTTCACTGTCAAGTCCTGGCGGGTGGTTATTGTGGCCAATAGATACTAATGGGTGCCATAAACGTTTTATAATCTCCACAGGGAGTTTTAGAACAAGTAGGCCGGACCCTTGCTTTGTGTCACTCGAACATGCGGGTATAGTAACAACATACAGTGTAGGAAAACTATGCCAGTAATGGCTGGAGAGTTGCTCACTAGATGCTGTTAGAGAACACCTCAGTCTCCTGTCAAATAACACTGATTTACAGGACTTCCTGTTATGCCCCAGAAAACAATGCAGAAAGTGCTTTTTATACGCAGTATATAATGAAATTTGGAACTTTTCCCAACAAGAAGCTGCTGCCCGGTTAAGGCAAATAGATCAGAAAAACGTACAGAAGGCATTAGCTGTTGTAGATATTGGGATTAATACCCTGTCCGACCGCATATACACTTTAAACAACATGGTTTCTTCTGCAATAGACATAATACAAAGTGATATCTCTTCTTTACACCACGGACAGAGTCAACTAAGGTCCATTATGCAGTTGGGTCGAACACTACAAACATTGGAGGGAGGTCGCGTTCCCTGGCAACACGTCAGCACGAGGGACATATTTTCCACATTTAATTTAACACAACAACAACTAATGGCTAAGAAAGAAGCAACTTATGTCATGTTAAATATTGAAAAGTTCTAAAAGTTGCCTTTTACTGTGGCCGAAATACCATCTGCTGAGTGGTTAATACACGGGGTCATTAATCTGCCTATTTCAACATTTCAATTCACGTCCTGCTTAAAACACATTGCAGTAGGCAGATTTGAAAGGCTAGGAGATAGTTACATTCATGAGGTGTGGGAGATGCCCTTCTCGTACACATGTCTCAGTGGCATGAAAGAGGTCTTTCTTAGCAGCAGTGAATGCAAGACTTCTGTCAGCCATTCAATGGTTTGTAAACAACTGTCCTTGCACGTGTGTGTAACGCTTCAGCAGCAAACTTGCCTTGTTATCTGAAGGGAGTTCCAGTCCCCTTGAATAGACCTGTGTTCCAGGTGCTCTCAAATGGCACCTATGTCCTCCTCAATAGTGAAAACTGTTGTGGGATGCGGGCTAGAATAGTTTATATTGTTTCGGTCTCTAAGATTGTTTCATGCTGCAGGAACGTATTTTCCTCCCACAAGACAGGGGAAGTAGTTGAGATTTGGCCCCATATCCCTACTTCAAATGTGAATTTTGACAAGTTGAACAGACTCAAGCCTTTATAGTTCCAGCAGAGACACAGTTCCTTTTAAGTACCAACTTTCCGAAACACTTTGGTGAGCTCGTGGGATGAATATTTAATGCGTCCAGTACTACCGGAATTGCAATTTGTTTAAGGCTATTGGTTCTGGTTTCGTTCACATCTTCTCCGCTATATTCGGTTAATACCATCAGCTATCACTCAATACTCGCCAGTATTTTCGTGGGATTTCCAATAACTTTGGCTATAATAGGTGGAATTTTGCTATTGCTGCTTTTTCTGCACATTGGCTGTGCCTACACAACAAGGAGGACAGAAAGCGCTCCCACTAGTGCAGCTGTGTCGTGAATGAATGATGCAGTACTTTGGAGCAAAACGCCTGGAGCAACTGGAGTGTGACTGGTCCCTACTATTCAGACTGGTTTTGCATTGTGTGCAGCCCATGTTTCGGTGCCTCTGGTTCTCGTTCGAACATGCACTGCAAGTTTGTCTTTCTAAATAGTGCTTGCTTTCATTGGACGCTGATCTGTTGATGTTCTCGCTCAGGGCTCATTACCAGACATGCGCGTTGAGGGTGTGTTTGCTACAGGAAGCTGCTTACGAGTTGCCCTTCATGGAGTATGCAGCTTTAAACTCATTGTGGGGCACACCACGCAATGCTGCTGCCTTGGCTGGAGCTCCGGCTTTGGAACACAAATGCTCCTTTGTTTTCCTTGGCCATGAACTTCCTACTTTACCACCTGCCGAAGTGGAAGATCTCCTGTCTTCAGTTATCCCGGATTCGATTGGTGACTTCCAAAATGACTCTGACTCTTGAAATTCAGCCTTTTTACGCCACAGTTAACACTTTTAAATTGTCCTTTTTACACATGACCAAGTGTCTTTTTAACTTGTCATCATTGACATTCTTATACATATGCCTTAGGTTGAATTTTTGTAGCTTTTATATATAATTAGGCTTTCAACCACCTTTGAACCGGCAAGGGGTTGGGTGTTGTGTAGCCATTTTAGTTATAACTCCATATACGTTATTTTAGCAAACTAAGCCTGTCGCTGTGCACTTTAACCTAGATATATTTTATTCAGCTTATTTTATTATTTTAACACTAGCCACATTTGCGGTCTAGTTTTATTTCTCTCTATCTAGCTGTTCTTTGCATAGGTCAGCACTGCGTTCTTAAACAAGACATTTCTTTCACTCTGTGCTTTTCTCAAGGCTGCAGTAAGATAGGTTGCCAGTAAACGTGGTAACGCTTTGCCTCTAGTGTTCATAGACACATACACATCCTTACGTAGGGACATTTTCTCAGAACATCAACTGTTCTATTATAAAAACACTGTCCCATACATGGTTGAGGGAGATTCCAGCCAGATGACAACGACTGTATGCTGATTGCTGAACACTTCGCTACAGCTGCTTATGTAGACTACAGGCCTCTTGCTCAGGTATGAGGGATGATGTCTTCCCAGGGGAACCTGAAGAGCAGAACTAGAGCTTAACATGCTGTGCTCTAACATAGCCAAGGTAGGAATTATTTTAATGACTAGTGACAACATGGTAGTATTATTTTTATGCTTTAATCTCCTTGTCACAATTTTAATCCTGTCAAGCTTCATCGTCCTGGTTATTGCAGTACATGCTTTATTATCTAAAATGCAGTTGCTTCATTAAAGCCTTATTGCAACATATACTGCCTAAGATTGTCCTTGTATATGTAAGACTAATGTAAATAAGAGAAACTGATGTGATCTGATTGACAACGATTTCCCTGAGGAGTCAATTGTGTCATGTGCTTGGCTGCCCATTCATCCCTGCTTGGGTGGAGATGAGGCACTGCTAGTTAGCTGCAGCAAAACCCTGATTAGGCCAACAGGTGTCACCTGTAGTGGGTTAGACTCAGTCCCCCACAGTGCAAGTGATCCTGCCGCTCAAATTCGATAGTTTCATTAGAATAATGAGAGCCTATGCGATAGGACGAATGCTCTTCAATTCGTTTTGCAAAACAAACTGATTGTGGAAGGGGTGCCCCCACTTATATCTGATGCCTTTCTCCCTTAGGGCCTCTGGCATGCGCCAATCCTCCTTTTTAAACATGTTTCATTGATCTCTAAGCCTTCCAAGCTGCATGTATATAAGCAACTACAGGTAGGCTTATGATTCTGATTAATATGAAGAAGACAAGGCCTATTTGTAGCGTATGATGATAAAAAGAAGAGATCTGGCTGGAGCAACACGTGGAGCAACCTTTCAGACATCTGCATAAAGTGCGTAGTTGTTTCAGCGCCACCAACATTACAGTGAAACAGGTCAGTGCCAGTGGAATCCTTGAGAAAGGCTTTGCTATAGGCAAGGACAGGAATAGATCCTGTTCTAAATTTCAAATACAATTACCTGTTTGCTCCAGAACAATAATATCAAGATAAGGTTAAAAAGAAATTCCATGTTTTATTTCCAACTATTGCATTAACTGGCTTTTCTTGGTTACAAATTAAAGTCATTACATTAAAAAAATAAGCAAGGGTACTTAATTTTTCAAAATACGCTTAATAAATACTTGTCAAAACAACAATTTAATATAGAATCAGTTAAGTTAAACACTCACAATAACTTGGGCCCTCATTACAACCCTGGCGGTCGGTGGAGAAATGGCAGTAATACCGCCAACAGGCCGGCAGAAACAAAAATGGCATTACAAGCATGGTGGTGACCGCCATGCTAAACCGCCACTTGTCCACTCCGACTCCCAGGGTAGAGACTTTGGTCTCCAGACCAGCGGCTGTCACTACACCGCCGGCGGTATCACGACCCTGCATACCGCCATGGATTTCATGGGGCTCTGTACCGCCACAAAATCCATGGCAGTAGGCACTATCAGTGCCAGGGAATTCCTTCCCTGGCACTGATAGGGGTCTCCCCCACCCCCGAGACCTCCCCCCCACCCCTGACCCCCCTACAACCCCCCAAAGGTGGCAGGACCCCCCTCCCCACCCCATCAACATTGACACACACCCCCTACACGCACACATACACTACAACCACACATACCTGCACACATCCAGACATTCTAACAGACATACACACATACACGCAAACATACTCACAGACATACACGCACACATACACACAGATATACAGACACGCACACATTTTCCACACACCCAGCACCCCCGCATGTATACATGCACTCAAACACCCCCTCTACACACTCACACGCACACTCCCATGCACGCACACAACACCCCCCTCCCCTAATGGGCGATCACCTTACCTGGTCCGGTGATCCTCCGGGAGGGAATGGGATCTATGGGGGCTGCTCTGCCGCCAGCTCCCCGTCACCAGACACCGGCACACCAAATCATGGAACGTGATTCGGTGGGCGGTGTTCTGATGATGTGGCGGTGGAGGTGGAGCAGCCTCCACTTCCCCGCCGACCGCCAGTATGGCTGCTGGCGGCTCTCCGACTGAAAAAGGACGGAAGGCTGCCAGCAGTCATAATACGCTGTGCGGAAAACAGACTGCACTGGCGGTCTTCAGCACGGTGGTACCTCAGCGGTCTTACAAAAAGACCGCCAAGGTTAAAATGAGGGCCTTGGTGTTGTTCGAATTCCCTTTGCAATAAAAACCTTCCTCAGAAGTTTCCTTCTGTCATGCAAGAGAGCTGGGACATGCAAACCAAGTGAACCATATCCACCTTGCAGGCTCCACATAGATGACAGTGGCTTTGTCCGCTGGTCCTAAACCAAGAGAGACTGTGCGGTATGGCTGGCAAATAACCAAAGCAAAAAATAATAAACTTCTGTCTTTGGAACAGTGAGTAACCAGAACCAAGGTAGGGCTGAGAATTTAGGAACTTAAAATTCTGTAACACTATCCAGGCATGAGATCTTTTGGACAGTGTTGTCTTGTCTGCCTCTACTGACAACTTTTCATTCCATTGATCAGTTTTCTTAGGGCAGTAAATGGTATGTTCAAGTACCAAAATAAATCCAGACCGAAAGTTTGTATAGCAGACCCCAGATACAGACCGCCAATCAATGAGGGGCAGTTTATTAATGTAGACCATAACACTGTGTTCATTGAATGTCTGTCTTTGCTTTTTAGCCTATAATAGGTCTTAATATAGGCTCCTTGTCTGGCTACAGACTGTTTAATAATTTCAAAATCTAATCAAATTTGTGCTGGTGCATAATTTTTGCTCAGATTGAAGATGCACCTATATAGACTTAAAACTGGTATCTAGCTGGAGAGCATCACGGGCCCACAGTGCCTCACTGCCATAAGTCAATGTTGAAAATAGTTTAAAGTTAATGCTCTTTAAGCAGCGGCCTCGACATGGGCCTTCAATACCCTATACAGAGAGCGGAATGCCTGAGCCGTAGCATTACTGTTCTATTACATTTGTAGGTTTGAGGTTGTAATGAGCCTTTTTAATTCAGTACCAACCCCTGACATTTATATTCAGTTTGTGACCTGTTTATTGACATCCCTTTGGCCATGGAATACAGATTTTATTTATCTATTAGACATTGAAGGCCGATTTTCATTTGGCTCAGGAGTATGAAATCGTTGGCATATAACAGGTAGGAAAGATGAGAATTAACATGGCCCAAAACTATGGACACATTAGCCAGAAAAAGATTAAACAGGCGTGGCGCCAACATGCACCCCTATTTAAGGCCTTGATGCGTATAGATTTCCCTTGACAAACAGTTGCCATTGCCTATCATTTCTTAACCAAGTGTCTGTGTTAAAAAAAAATAATAATAATAATAATAATAATAATAATAGTATTATATCTCACAATAAGTGATGCGGTTTACGCTAGGTCATTAATATGAGCCAGAGATGATGATGTGGTACACATCCAAACACAGCCTTAAACTCAGTGAAGCATAAATATGGTGGCTGCGGCTTAGTTAGCATAAGATCGGAAATAACAGATATCCCCATTATATTGTTAACTGGGCTGGTTCCTCCTATAAAACCCGTTTGGTTTAAGGGGGTTATACTGAAGTCACATATCCATGTACAGAGATCCTCGAGAATGTAGGCTGCAAAATACTTTACTTCATTTTCAATTAAGACATAGTTGATAATCACTCAGCTTGGACCTATGACCCCCCCTTTAAAGATTGGATTGACAATCAACCCCTCCAGGGATCTGGGGCGGGCTGCGCCTGTATTACAGCATTAAAGACCATAGTCAGTTCTCCAGCTCGATAACTAATGTTTCACCTCAGGAATGCCATATGGGTCAGGGGCACCATCTAGTTGACCTTGGGATTTTTTTTTCAATTTGACATGATGTTATTCTTGGTGCTTCATTTGCAAGATTTTGGGGGAGACGGTCTGTTGTAAATAATGAGAGTTTGCTTGGATAAGTACATAAAGATGTTGGATTTTCCTTTTAAAAAAAATATATAAATATTTTTTAGTTTTATATAATACAACATTGCAGTAGTTAGAGTTACAATTATAGCACGCAGTGAGTAAAGCGTGGATCAGCTCTCAACATTACAGCAGGCATTCACATACAAGATCGGAGGGGTGCAGGACAGTTAGCCATTATTGTGAAACGCTCAGGGGCCAGTCCGGCTGTAAATCACAGGTTAGGGCAATCAGAGCTATTAGAGCTGTCACTATGATCACTCGTCGAGGGGGACATCGGGTTCAGGAGCCTGTCGCTCAAACTTTACCATATGAGGAGGTCCTCTCCCACCTTGTCATCACCTCTACCAAGCCTCATAAGAATTTCCTCTGTTAAGGACCATTCCGCCACCCCCCTGTGCCCGTTAGCTATCTCGGTGGGGGAGGGGGGGGGGAGGGGGGCGCTGGCCTATCCAAGTGATTGCCAGCCTGTGCCTAGCAAGTACCAATGCCATCCTATGACCTTTGGGCCTTTTGATGTTCCCTAACAAGCAACACTGAGGACTCACCACCGCCCGCTAGTTCAACCACTACCTGGTTCCAGAAGTCTTGTACTGCTCTGCAGCCCCAGGCCAAGTGTAAGAAGTCTGGTCCCAGGGTTCCACAACGAGGGCAGCAATCAGAGCGAGCGTTTGGTATGTGATTGGGAGCCTTGGGGTCAGGTAAGTGCAGCGCAAAAAGTTGTACTGTACTAGCTTGAAGCAGCTTTGCACGAAACTGACTGCATAAGCTCACAGACGCATGGCCAATCCCTGTCTTCCAAAGGTGTCCAGGTCTGCATCCTAGGCCACATGCACCGTAAGCTGGCCACCCCGCGTCAGCGCCCATGGCTTTATAAAGCAATTAGATCAAAAGGCTGCCAAGACAACGGGGTGCCCAAAACTTTGGAAGACCCGGGCACCGCAAGAAAAGTGGGCCATGTCTGTTTGGCCACATCTGCCAAGCCATTTTAGTGTAAGAAGTGTCCCAACCCCAGCACAAACTCTGGGTGTGCATCCTTGAAAGTAATGAAATTCTCATCGGGGTACAGATCCCCCAGTAAGTCACAGCCCCGCCCCTCCATTCCTGAAGGGACATATTGTCAGCCATTTGCTGGACCAGTGGCAGTATCCACACCAGCAACTCCTGGTCGAATGGGGGGTGGTCTCAAAACCACTGTGACAAGTCATTGCCAAAGTCGTGCTGTCTGCCACACTAACTGGCCTGGACTGTCCCCCCCAGCAGACGCTTCTCCAGCTGTCTCCAGGCACTAGCAGCGCACCACATGCAGCATGTGCCCAGCATAGAGATACAAATCTAGACGTGGCACCTGCAGGCCAGCCTCCTCATATCTTCTGGTCAGCATGTTCAAGGCCGCTATACTGTGTCTGCTGGCCCACAGCAAGGAAACAAGGATCAAGTCCAGCTGCCTGAACACTCTGGCTGGCAGGGGACAAAGAGAATTCTGACAGACGTATAAGCAGTGCAGCAAGAGCACCATCTTAGAGATGGACAGCCTGCCCATCAATGACAGCGGGAGTGTGTTCCAGAAAGTAATCAAGGCTCTCAACGAATCTAAAATTGTACCCATGTGATGCGCAGCTGTTGCATCTGAGTGTGTGTGACCATGGTCCCCAAGTACCTCAATTGTGCCAACTCCCAGTGCAAACAGATATCTGGCAATCTCTCCACTGGGGTTCTATCCAGTGGTGCAAAGGGGAACAGCAGGGACTTACCACGATTTATCTGGAGCCCTGACAAGGTCCCAAAGTAATCTGGTAAATGCAACAGGTTTGTCAAGGGAGTCCTGGGGAGCTGAGATAAAAAAGCGTGCCCTCTGAATACAATGATATGATGTGCTGCTTGTCACCTTATCGTATACCACAGTCCCTTAGCACCTGTCTAACCTGGACTGCTAAGGGTTCCATTACAAGTGCGAAGAGGAGTGGGAATAGGGGACAGCCCTGGCACGTTCCTTGGCCCAGGAACCAATTCTCTGAGCGACACTGCCCCACTCATACCCTGGCACTTGGTTTGGTATAAAGTAGCTGATTCCAGCCCTGGAGTGGTGGTCAGAATCCCATGACACACAGGACATTGTGCAGGTATCCCCAGTCCACACTAACAAGGGCCTTTTCCAGGTCAATGGAGACCAAGGCTATTTCGTCTCCGCAATGTTCAACCTCATGCATGACATCAGATAATCGCATGAGTTTCTTCCCGGTGTTATGAGCCAGGATAAGTCCACACTAGTCCTCGTGAACCAAGCTGATCATTTGGGGGGTCAGGCAGTTGGGCAGTAGCTTGCACAAGACCTTCACATCTGAAGTCTCATAGTAAGCAATCTATATGCCACAGGTCAGTTTTGTCTGGTTTTAGAAACATACAAATGCTCCCCTCCTTCGTAGTAGGTGGCAGCACCCCCTTTTTTCTTGCCTCGAGGAAAACTTTGAGCAGGCCTTGAGTGACTGTTGCAAAGAAGTTTTGAAAAAACTCAACTGGGAATTTGTTCCCACCTGGCACCTTAGCCCACGGAAACATACGCAGCACCAAATGCAGTTCTTCTATTTCAGTGGGAACATCAAGTTCCTCACCTGCCACCTCCCTGAGTTTGGGGATCCCAAATCCTTCCAGAAAGATCCTGTAACAGACTGATGCTATCCTAAGGTCTGTAGTATGCACCCAATCTAGATGATCCCCAAACCTAGACACAATTCCCACCCTGGCTGTAACACTGATGTCACCAGGTGTCACCAAGCGTGTCGTTGGGGACGGTGTGTACTTCGTATGTAGGATCTAATTCAGCAGCCTGCCTGACTTGTCTCCCTCCCTCTGTAGCTGCTGCCTATATTGCTTCAGTGTGTATTTGTCAAAGTAATCCCAAAGGTCCCCTATCCATCAGCGCATCTCGGATTCCCCCTACATGTGTCAGGGTTAGACTGGTCCCTAGCCAGCAACGCAGCCAGATAAGCTTTTCCTCTCCCAAGCTCTGCCTGAAATTGTCACCATACCCCACGACAGATCCAGGCAGGTTCCCTGCAGTACAGCCAGTCCATTCAGTGGCTCTGGGTGTCTTGGGGCCCCAGTTGATGTCCAGATGTCCAGATAGTCCATCAGGGCCCAGGAGAGCACCCCCTTCAGGAGAAGATCCATGAGTTTGTCCGCTGGCATCCTCCATGCAGCCTCCCTCCATGCATGACCCCCCTATTTCAATGTGCAGCAGACTGGGGAATGATCGGCTAGAAATCATGCCAGTTGTGTCACCTCTGTGTCCACAACCCATGGGATCCTGTCGACCAGTATCCTCCCCAGCCTGCTGTACATGTTGTGGGTTAGTGAGTAGCACATGTACTCTGTGTGGGATGACAAGCACGGCAGACATCCATTAAGCCCATCTTTCTCATAACCTCTGTAAATGCTGCTGTCATGAGGGGTTTGGTACCCTCCCTGGACAAAGTTCTGTTAAGGCCCCCATCTAACACACAATTAAAGCCTCCAAACCAGATAATGGGTGAGTTTGCCTCCTGTACCACCAGGGCTTGTATTGCCAGAAAGAAGGAAGGGTCATCTATATCTGGGGCATGCATGTTTAATACTGTCAGCTGCCTCCTGTCTAGTGTCTCCCTGCAATATCACATACTTGCCCTCCACATCAGCCTCAACATATGTTAAGGAGAATGGTGTACCAGGAGCCACCCAGATCAGCGTCCCCTGACAGAAGTAGAAAAGGAGGAGTGGAAAACCTGACCCTGTCACTTCCTGGCCAGGCGTGTGGCCCAAGCATTATCAACGCTTCAGGAAGGTAAGCACCCTGAATCTCTTTCTGTATGAGCTAAGCCCCTAACATTCCAAGACAGAAGTCTAAAGTCACCTCCCATCATCAGGACGGAGGTTCTGCAGGTGCACCTCTTACATGCCCTGGGCCCCCTGCGTCCGGAATTTGGGGATGGAACAAAACGGGGCCCGGTGCTCTGCACAGTGCCGGCTGTGGCATCTCTGGCACCACCCGGCACACACTTGCTGCACAGCAGCACTGTTGTAACTGCTTTCCGCAGGCTGCGATCTCAGGCCAGATGGCAGTCCTGGCAGCCGGTCACTTCTGCAGCAGTGCTGCTGTTGGGACCTACCGCTGCCAGCGGGCAGCTCTGCTTTGAGGTCGAGTACGTCTCAAGGGCTCCCTTCTCAGTGTCAACAGTGGCATCAGTGGCCCCTCGATTCATGTTGCAGCCCTCCTCTGCCACAGCTCAGCCCAGATGGCGAGACTTGGACCAGCTCCAGTCAGGCATCGGGGCACAAAGCCCCGGTCCTCCATCTCCACTGGTGGACCTGGCTCACAGGATCAATGCTGCAGGGCAGCTGTGGGCAAAGGAGTGTCCATTAGAAGTCAGGTGGGAGTAGCCGGCCCCTATCCACTCCAGCATGGGCTCTACTCCTCGTGGCCTGACTGGCCATTGAAAAAGTCTTCAGTCTTGAGTTGAGGGTTGAAGTGTCTGTAGAATTTGGTGATTTTGTTGTGGAAGAAATCTGCAATACTGTTGCATAGGTCCTAAGGAGAGATGTTACTTGTTGCCATTGCGTGGTTGGTAAATTCCTTGACCCTGCAGAAGAGTGCCTTATTGTTGTCGGAGTTAGCTTTGATGTGCGATGCCTGGGCTTTTTTTCCCTCTCACGTAGTTGGCGGTGGTATAGGTTGAATGTTAATTTGTAGGTGGTTCTGTCAGCTGGGTCTTTGTTGGTGCTGCACCTTCTCCCAAGGTGCTTGCAGTGGCCCTAGGCTGTCCTGAGGTCCTTGGTGCACCCACTGGCTTGGTTGGTGGATCTTCTGTGTTTCTTATTTTTGATGGGGGTAAAGATGTCAGTGCAGTCAGTAATGTAGGTGTTATAGCTTCTGACATCCTGATTTAAGGGCGAGGTGTTGGTCCATTCGGTCTCTGAGGTCTTGTTCCAGCTGTGACAGGTGGCATTGGGCTACGTCAGGTGAGAGGGCACGGGGTCATGATGATGAAGTGGGCGACTGAGTGGTTGGTTCATGTGAGTTCATTGGTGTGGGTGGAAAAGATGTGGTCGCTGGAGGTGAATATGGCGTTGAGCATGTGTTCTGCGATGTGCTTGGGGTCATGTATAAGTTGAGTGAGGCCGATGATGTTCAGGCTGTAGAGGGATTTTGGTGGAGTTAGAGTAAGTTGTGTCATTGAGGTATGGCCTCATAGACCTCCTCATCATTAAATACTTTGGGCTCTGTCTGCCTTGACTGTTAGTTAATAGAAGTAGAACTGTTTGAAGAAGGATAGGATGTGGCTTGATTCATTTGTGGTGCCTCTATCTGGTCTGAGTGTGCAGTGCAGAAAAGAGCGTGAGTCAACGCTCTGGATTGATGTGCGAGTCTAAGTTGATTGGTTGGGTTATCACAGCTCAATCTTATTAAGTCCCATAACGTTTTGCTATTATTTTCTTTTAGAGATTCATGGAGTGGAACCCATGCCTTATGATGTAATTTAACTTTTTATAACCTAAGTAAGCGTTTATAGTTCTTTTCTCATTTTTTTAAGATTGTCTTCACCATTCAGGTTAGCACATCCGTTTTTCAATACAATTGTGAGAGCTTGTTTATACTGAAGACATCCACCGTCGAACCACTCAAGATGGTGTGGTCTAAGGATACTATTCCAGGCTTCATTGCTCATGTAATATACTCTGGATGTTTTTTTAATAAGTATTTCAAAGTTCTGTATCTCAGATCTATCATACACAACCAAGGTGTTAACAAATGCTAGGTGTAGATGCCACTAATCTTTATTTTGAAATTAATTGGTTTAATTCCGAAATTTGTGAATCCAAGGTATGTTTTACTGTTTGATTTCAAGGTCACATTTCTATAATTAAGATGGATTTGTTTACCAGACAAGGTAAGGAAGTGAATTGTATAAGTATTGACAATAATAAAGGGTCATGGTTACTTTCTAGTCCTAAATCCATGATCATATCTGAAACGAGATGCCAGGCTTCTAGAGACAGTAAAACATAGTCAATTATGCATTTACATTTATGTTACAAAATCTTTAACATCAAATTAGATGGAGGAAAATAGACATTAAAAATATCCATGTCCCATTTGTCCCTTTTTAGCAATAAATGTTGGACATTATCATTTATTATGTCCATGGTTATTTCTGTTTTTATTAGACATCTAGTTGACATCCAAGTGACTAGTCCTTCTTTTGGTCTGCCTTTAGTTGCCCTAATGCATTGGTATTATACTCTGCAAAGATATCAAGGTCAACACACTCTATGGCCCAGGTTTCCTGGAAACAACAGCGAATGTGCTTTTTATGAAAGTATTCCAGTCCTTCTCTTCCAATTTGTGTTTAAGGACTGCTTTGTTCTAACTTAGGATTCTCATTAATTTATTGTTGTTGAGGGTTGACTGTTTAATTGGGTTCGATTGCTATGGCAGAGTCCTAAGCAGAGAGTCTCTTGGGACGTTCGGGACTCTTCCACATGATTTGTCACATACCAATCCTGGATTGGTATTTACAAAATGGTTTACTTCAGAGTGTATTGGTTGCTCAAGTCATTTTTCAAATATGACCAGTGCATCCAGTATTGCCTTTGTGTGATTGATACTGACCATGTCTGTCTTACATTCAGTGCTGTCCCCTTTCTCCTGTTTCAATCTCTTTTGAAATGTTCTATAGGCCTGTATGCTCTTCATCTTAAAATTTGTTTTAATCTTTAATTTTGGCCTTCTTGACACAGTCTGAGTTAGTATCCGGTGAGATCCTCAGTGGAATCAGATTTTTTTAAACTAAGGCTTTGTGATTTTATTCGCGATCCAACTTTAAATGTTCCTCTTTTTTCTAGATTCCTTCTTCAATCTGCTAAGATTGATTTTATTGCTTCGGGGACTTCACATAATTTAGTTACAATTGGCACACAAGCACACACAACTTTTTGAGAAGGTCGGTTATTCATTGCTTCTTCAATAACTTCTTCCATTACATGAAGTCTTTGGTCAGTACTAGAAATTAAGACAGAAGATTCCCTCATCAATGAGATTTGATCATCTAACTTTGTTGTTTGGACGGTCAAGGTCCCTGTAGTCATATCTAACATCCTGCACATTCTCCTCATGATTGCCAATATTGGTTGTGTAGTTGGAGGTTTGGAAGCCTCTCTAGCCAAATTGGACACATCAAGCTCTTCACCATTAAAGTTTCTTCATGAGGGGTTCATTGTCAGAGTGGCTGACAAACTAATGTTGCTTGAGATATTCTCACTTGTTGTTTGGCTATTGTCCTCATATCTTCATCATTCATGAAGAAGGAGGAGTCAATCTGCTTTGATGGGATTATTGTAATATTCTCAATTGTATTTATGAATGATTTCAAGATTAGAAAAAAAGCCCTCTCTTCACTGGATGGTGACTGAAGGCTGCTATTTGGAGCATAAGATTGATTTAGGCTTAGAATGTTGCTTTCTGGTTCTTTATCAATTTTTACAGCTGTAATACTCCTCAACTTAATTTAGTTTTCTGTTGTGCTTGCCATATTGTTGTTTGCTTTAGTGCTTAAAGGTTTACTTGTAATTATTACATTTGAGCTTTTAGCCAAGTTGGTGAAATTTGTATTAGATAAGGCAGCCAGGGGTGAAAGAAAGGGAAGCAACATGAGTGACTGATTTTCCAAACCGTTTGTACTGGGGAGAAGTTTACGTTAAGGAAGATGCTAGTGAATGTGGTGTGTGAGTTGTGGTGAGTTTAAAAAAAATGATAATGGAGGGAACAGCATGGTGTGCTTGTCACACTCTTAGATTACCGGATAAATAATATCCAGTCATCCAGATACACATGCTTGCTTGCAAATGAGCAGCACACACATTTTGATCTTACACTTGGGGTATTTTTATTTTTTTTTAAATAAGTCACAAACGTTTTATGTACAACTTGAGTGGAATCAATGTGTGTTCTATAATGTCTACAGCTTTTGCGACTAGGCCAACAACTAAACTTTTAGAATGTGATTTTTTGGACAGGCATATTTGTGGTGTGAGGCAAAAAGCAGATTATCTATCCAGGGTGGCCTATTTCAGAAGGAAAAAGTGATCAGGAACTTGACTAGGTTGAAGATTTGGAATGGTTTGGTTTCGTGGTTGAGGTGAATGAAAAAAGATTTGTGTCAGAGGAAGGAAAGAAGTGGGAAATAGTTGGAAACTAATGTATGAAGTAGTGAGGTATGTGTTATCTGCCTGGCCAAGAGAACATTGTCTATTGGATGAGTTACAGTATTTTGCTAATGTTTCATCTGAATTGACATTGGGGAATGGTATTCTGAAGAGTGGGAATAAATTGATGCCACCTTCCAGTTTCAGAGCTTAGTTACTGGACACAGTGTTTTGTTCTATGATATTTATGATATGTATCCTAAGTTATTACCAATGTTAAATATAAGTTGATTCCTGTGAGATAGTGATGTTCCCTATATAGAATGCAAGCTGAAGGTTCTGTGGGTTGGCAGTTAGTGTTTGTCTCTTCAACTGACTTGCTCTGTGTTGGCTTAATTGTATCGAGTTGTTTAATAAATACTGTTGGCAACCTACCTGTGATTATGTTATTTGCTATAACATAATTTTGCAGACAAGCTATATTCATGTGAAGTCATCACCTCCTTATCGCCTATGCTGTAGCTGCTTGCTCGTCACATCATATCAACTGCGTTCCTGCCTTGATAGATAGTTGGTGGGTCACCTCTGTCTAGTACCAGCCCTATAAATAACAGGATTTTGGCATTTTGAACCAGAAAGCAGATTAATTCTGCTTTCCCACACGTATCTAAGTGACCCGTGTAAGCTCCATGTCCACTGAAAAACAGATGTTCAAGTGCTGGCAGTCATTTTAGAAGTTTGGGGAGTGTATGGTTGCACTTCAAGCCCTATTTCCTAAAGCAAGATGGAAGATACCATCTGTTGCCATTTTGGAGAGCTGGGCAGTGTAACGAAGAGTACAGACCCTACTCTCCTTAGAAAGCATGCATTTTGTTTGCGTGGCAGCCATCTTTTCTGTTTGGGCAATCTCTCTGTTTATCTTCAGCTTCCAGGGTATAAATAGCATGAATTCCCTTTCTCCAGTTTAAGTTTGTCAATCAATCAATCAATCAACCAAGGACTGGTATAGTGTGCTAATCACCTGCTGGGTCCGGCTGCTCAGAGTGTCAGTCAAAGAGCCAAGTCTTAAGCCTCTTTCTGAAGTCCTGGAGGGAGGGTTCTGTTCTGAGTTGGCTGGGGAGGCTGTTCCAGGCTTTAGCAGCAAGATAGGAGAAAAAGTGTCCTCCACTCTTGTCGCATCAGATGCGGGGGAGGTGTGAGCAAGGGTGAGGAAGGGAGAGCGCGGGGGCTGGAGGGTATGTGGAAGCTTAGGTGGTGGTTGAGGCATGCTGGTCCTTGGTTGTGGAAGGCTCTATAGGCGTGAGTCAGCAACTAAATTGGCATCTTTTGTGTACAAGCAGCCAGTGTAGTTTTCATAGGTGTGCAAAAAAACTTGTTTTCAGTGGATGATGTGGTGTGTATTAAGAATCCTGGATTTGTAAAGAAAGGAGGTGCACATGTTAATGTAGATAAAGTGTATAGCAATACACTTAGGCCCATATTTATACATTTTTTAGCGCCGCATTTGCGTCATTTTTTGACGCAAAAGCGGCACAAACTTGCAAAATACAATTGTATTTTTGAAGTTTGCGCCGTTTTTGCATCAAAAAGCAGCGCAAATGAGGTGCTAAAAAAGTATAAATGTGGGCCTTAGAGTCCAAGTCGGTCAGTGGTAGAATGTTGAAAGAGTGGTAAAAGTGACTATGCAAGAGTCGATAAAGCGATTCCGTATACTCCTTCCACAAGTCTGGAAAACTCCGAACAAAACACTGAACAAAATATCTCTGAATATAACACAAGTCAAAAAGTGTTCACAATTCAGAAATCATCTAGAATTAAACGTCTATCTTGGAAGTTGAGATTCATTATTTTGTAACTCTTAGGTTTATATTTTTTAGCATATTGTTCATTGTATATTATTTTTTAAGCTTTTGTTTTCAGTAGTTAGGGCTCTAATAAAAAAAATAAAGAGATAATGTTCTGTTCTGTTATATTCTCTGTGTTAATTATACATTAATTACTGTAGGTAGTGAGGTGACATATATAGAATATAAGGTGAATGTTCTGTGGGTTGGCAATTCGTATTTGTCTCTTCGGCTGACCTGGCCTCCAGTAGCTTCACTATCTTCTAATTGTTTAATAAATACAGTTGCAATCTTCCTGTGATCATGTTATTTGCTATAACACCCTGACCACTTTGGTCACCTAGGAATGACTTTAAATAAGAAAAGACCCAGGGAAATATATTGGTGGCTGGTGATGGATGGGGATATTGAGTTTATGGTTCAGGGATGTGTAGTGTCTTGTGTTGTGGGCAAGAATTTAAAGCGAATTAAGGTACCAGTAGTGTCTTTGCAAGGACTAAAATGGGAAACAGTTAGAACTGATTTTCTTACTGTATTTACTGTTTTGCCACAGGAGTTATAGGGGCATATTTATGAGCCCCCAGCGCCACCTTAGCGTCATTTTGTTTTACGCTAATGTGGCCCAAGGAGGCCAAAATCCTCACACCATATTTACAAAGTGGAGCAATGCATGCATTGCTCCACTTTATAACCCTTTGCACTACATTATGCCTCCACTAGGCATAGTGTATGCAAAGGGGGCGATTTCCCATTAGGGGGGGCAAAAAAATGGCACAAGGAAATCTAACAGATTTCCTTGTGTCATTTTTTATGACACTTTTAACGCCTGCTTAGAGCAGCGCCACCTTAGCGTCATTTTGTTTTACGCTAATGTGGCCCAAGGAGGCCAAAATCCTCACACCATATTTACAAAGTGGAGCAATGCATGCATTGCTCCACTTTATAACCCTTTGCGCTACATTATGCCTCCACCAGGCATAGTGTATGCAAAGGGGGCGATTTCCCATTAGGGGGGGCAAAAAAATGGCACAAGGAAATCTAACAGATTTCCTTGTGTCATTTTTTATGACACTTTTAACGCCTGCTTAGAGCAGGCGTTAAATGGTGGCTTCCATTATTTATAACGGGCCCCTATGTACTCTGCTGGATTTTGGCACTACGCCTGCAGAGTACATCAATAGCGTCAATGAAAATTATGGTTTTGCCCCCTACCCTGTGCCTTGGTGTGCCATATCTTAGGTACGGTGCACACATGGTGGTGGTAGGGGGCGCTAAGGGGCTCAGGGAAAGTGGCACTGCACTAAGTACAGCACCACTTTTCTTTAATATGACCCTTAGTTTACAGTAGTGTTGACTGACTATAAGTCAAAATGTATTGAAGTATGATTTGGAAGGTCTCTTGAAGTAAAAATAGTTAATGAGTTTCTCACAGACAAAAATATCTAGGGATGGTGTTCCCAAGGGTTGGTGTCGAATAATTGTGCACAGTTTTTGTCTAACAAGATGCAAAAAATTGAGGAAGATGTGGAAGTAGCACAGCACCTCCAACTTGTAACATTAGCAAGTTAATGGGTTGGTTGAGAAAACAAATAGGATAGTGGGGGATTGTTTCAGGTTAGCAACCGCAAATGGGTTATCAGTTGTGGAAACCTTGAGTGAATCATTGTGGGAATATAGATGCATGCCTCACACTATTAGGAATGTTTAGCTTTTTGAGACTTTTTTTGGGTGGTGCAGGAGAATAAGTTGTTTAGAGCCTAATTGGTGGCTCAGAAATCGCTTAGATTTCGGGGCCATGAATGTGAGGATAAAAACAAAGAAATCTGTCAAGGAGAAGTACTTTGAGAGTAAAGCTAAGGTTGACAAAGTGTCCAGAGCCATGATTTCAGACTTGAGGAAAGGGTTATGATTAAAATTCCCTGTGAGGCGAAGATGGGAGAATCGACGTTTGGGACTGAAGACTTTATTGAACAGGTGTCCAAATCTACTGGTTGCTTGGAATCTGGTAAATGATGGAATGTTGGGAACATGGCTGTTGTGTGGTAAGTTAGGCCACAACTGGTTCGAGGCGCGCACCGCAATTACACTCGGACACCTTTTGTTAGTAACTGGACTGGCAGACACCTTCCCGAGTCCCTTTTATTTGCTTCGGTTACGTCACCGGCTCAATCATTATTCTATACTATAGCAGGGGAGATTCACCCCATCTCCTGCAAGTGTGAGCGTCATGGGCGGGCCCATGACCAAACATAACAATGGCCAGGTGTGCCGCTTGTGATGCTGATGGGTGCTGGCTGGAATTCAGTGAAGGAGGTGGCTGTAGTTTAGAAATCACAGGTGATGTATCTTAAGAATGTTCGCAGAAGTCTGAGGACAGCAGGAAAACACCAGAACGGAGAAATTATTATATATTAATATAATTATTTATAGCCATTACACATATTGGATGAAGTGTTTATTGTGCATTCAGAGTAAAGGTTTTATTTTAAGAAATTGTATTTTTAGCTGTTTATTTGATTTGGTGCCTGCGGTGATGATCCGATGTTTATATTTTTTGCTGGAATTTAGTCTCAATGTTTGTTTGGTTTAAAACAAAGAGATGTGTTATCTAGTACGTGTCTGGGGTTCTCCCCTTGTGCACGTCTCGTCATTGTCACTGCCTGTTCTCTGTCTTTTGTGTCCGCAAGCCTTTGTTTAGAATGATACCTATCTTACTTGTGGGCAGAAACAGTTAGACAGCTAAGGACAGGGACATATAGGTGCGGAAATATGTTGTAGGTCGTAATAAAAACTTATGCTTACTTATAGTGGTGCTGGCATCATTTCAATCAGAAGCTCTAGGCTTGTGAGATTGAAAATATTTTTCTCCTTAAAAATGTGTAAATCTGAAGGCAAAACCTTTCAAAGGGATAGCCCTCAACTGTGCTATCTAACCACAGTCACACGTGTCATCAACAGAGAATGCCCGTTTCCCTGTAAACTGTATACAGGAAATGTTGTCATTTTTTCAATTTGTCTCAATTTTTCTTTGGAAAAAACAGAAAGCTTTATTATTGTACATATTTTGTATTCCTTGAAATACATATCCCTGCATCAGATTTTCTTTATTTTGATGACCATTTTCTTATTAAACCTCTGTCTATTTCACCTAACTTTGTTTGGATATTTGGCACTTCTTATTTTCATCAGTGTTGCAGTTTACTACATGTTCTTGTTGGAAGGAAGGCCTTAATGCTTAAGCTGAGCTACCAAGGTGGATTAATTCCACGCATACAACAGGTTACCATTAAAGGTCATATTGTTTGGACCTTGTGAGATCTCAGTGATTAGTTATATTAAGACTATGGCATTTGTCATCCATTGCATAACACTCATATTCCATACATTATTTCTCTGTTATCTGATTTTTCCACCCATAATAAATGTGTTCACTTTTCTTTCTACCTCTGTTTCTTGTCCCACATACCCTCTCAACGTTGCTTCTTTTTTTCGCTTTTCTGCACTTGCCTATTCCCTTTCTTCCTTTCACTCTCCTCTTTAGAGGCCTATTTCTCCTTTCCCTCTTCCTTTTGTTTTCTCCCTTTCATTCATTTACCTACTCACATCTCTTCATTATCTATCTGTTCTAATCAGTTTAAAGGCGGGCTGGGATCTGGAAGAGTTTGTTTTATGTCAGACTTATAACTAGTTCTGAGCAAGCCCGGTCAAACATTTAGAGAAATGGGCCTATTTCATTGCTTTGCCTTGCTCTCGACACCCCTTCCCTCCCCAATCTCACCCCATCCATCGTTATTGTTTTTCTCTATCTGTCTGCAATTGTTTCCTTCCCTTCCTTCTCCTTTCATTCAATTTATTACTCCATTTTCCATCACTACTTCGCTCCCGAACATTTTTTTCCAGACTACCATCACCATACAGTTCTCTCTCCTTTTCCACTCTTTTCCATTCCTCTCTTCTTTGCACTGTTATTTTTGGTCCTAGTTATTTTTTCATGGTTGAGATCATGACCAGCTTGAGCCTGATTTATGATTTCATTCCAGAAATCACTTGAAGCTTTCTTTGCTGCCTCAATAATAACATGTAGTTTGGTTTGTGCAATTTGTTTAGAAGACAAATGTGAGCGTTGGGCCGTTGGTTGAATGGGGTGTTCAAGAAACAGTCTCAAACCCTGCCAGGGTAAACCACAAAAGTCACTATAATAACCTGTGCTTAACCCTCCTGTGCCTCGGCAAAAACAGTCAGGCTTAACTTGGAGGCAAAGTATTTATGCAGCACACAAACAGCAATAAAGTGAAAATACAACACAAGAAAAAGCCCACACCAATTTAGAAAAATGGAGTACAAATGACAAAAATACAATCAGTAGAACTGGAGTTATGAATTTTAAAATTTTAAGGTAAAAAACAGTGCCTTAAAGATCAAAACACAAAGCGTGGCCGTCTAGGGCCTGATTACAACTTTGGAGGAGGTGTTAATCTGTCCCAAATGTGACGGATTTACCACCAGCCGTATTACGAGTTCCATAGGATATAATGGACTCGTAATACGGCTGGTGGTATATCCGGCACATTTGGAACGGATTAACACCTTCCTCCAAAGTTGTAATCAGGCCCCTAGTCTCACGTGACTGGGTCAAGTCGAAAATTATGGCTGACCGCAATGGAGCACAAGTAAGATACAAAAAGTGGATTTGGCTCGGTCTGTGGTTACCTTTCAACAAAAAGTCTCTGAGAAGGTAGACGTTCAGCAGGGCTAGGCTGCAGATGGTGTCCAAGGAGGAGTTGTCTTTGTCAGAGAGCCACTAGACATAGTTGCAGTGAAGATTTCGCCATTCAAGCTTAGACTTTTTATTGGAAATCAAAAATCTGAAGCAGGACAAAGCTGGATGCTGTAGCCAATGAGATTTCCAGGATGCTGGCTACCCCTTTGGCAAAGGACCACTGAACAGGACTTACTGCTCTGGAGTAGAACATAAGTTGCCAAGAAGTCAGGTTCACCGGTGATGCAGTTTGGGTGGATAGATGAGCAGATTGGTCCTGGTCTTCTCTTGGATTTTAGAGCAGTTTTTAGCCAAGAAATATCTAAGTCTCAAGTTTTGGCTTTTGGCTGTCTCACTTTTAGCACCATCAGCAATGGTTCAGGACTGGAGGGGTACCACTTGGGGGGGTTAGGACTCATTCAGGACGGGTCCAGGTGTGGGTTCAAGATGATTGGGGCTTCTCCTGTCCCTGAGGTTCAAATTAGGTGGCCAGCCAACTAGCCTATGGAGTCCCTCTGGTAGCCCTGGGTTCAAGCAGTGGAACAAGGCTCATGTAGCAGTGCAGGCCTCTTAGGGCTCAAAGCAGGCTCCAGGCAGCAAAGCGGTCCTTCCAGGTACAGCAAAGCAGTCTTGCAAAGTGCTCAGCATGTCACAGTAGCAGGCAGCCCTTGGAGAGTTCTTCCGCAGGTCCAGTGATTCATTGAAGAGTTGCTGTCTGAGTTCTTATTTTTCCAGGTGCCCGCCTTCTGGAAGGTGGGAGAAGTTTAAAGACAGTGGCTTTGAAACACATGGAATTTCCTGACTCCCCTGCCCTGGCTTTAAGCTGGTTGAAGAGACAATGCAGTGGAGATAAGCCCTGTTTGTGAAGGCAGAGCACAGCCTATTCAGTTGCAAGTAGGTCTGTTCCCTGCTTCATCTCCCATCCTGCCAGCGGATGGCCTATCCAGGCACATCTAATTCCTTGATTGTGTGGCTGTCTGGGAAGAATAAACTAAATCCAACTGTCAACTACAACAAGTAATGTGACCTAGGAACAGGCTGCAAGCACCAAATTGTCATGGCAAGAAAATGGCAACTTTCTAAAAGTGGCATTTTCAAATGTGTTACTTAAAATCTGACTTTACGACAAAAGAAGATTTTTGATTAGAATTTCTCATAAACCAACCATGAAATGTTTATTTGTTCCTAATCAAAGGTTATTACATGTAATAAGGCAACCCGATGTTGTCCTATGAGAGAGGTAGGCCTCACAGTAGTGAGGAATAAATATAGGAGTTGTTCACTGCCAGGGCACCAGGGGATGTAAAACCTAAACTTACATGTACAACCTTTTATGTACAATGCACCCTGCCCTATGGGCTACCTAGAGCCTACTTTAAGAGTGACATATGCACGAAAGGGGAGTTTTAGGTTTGCAAGGGGGTTATCTTGCCAAGTTGAGTTGGCAGTTCAAAACTGCATTCAGGGTGCCATGATAGACATTGGACATGTTTTAAGGGGCTACATATGTGGGTGGCACAATATGTGCTGCATGCCCACTAGTAGCATTTAATTTACAGGCCCTGGGTATATGGTATACCATTGTACAAGAGACATATAAGTAAATTAAATAATGACAATCAGGTGCAAGCCAGTTTTACAATGTTTGAAGGAAAGTGCCCTAGCACTTTAGCACTGGTAAGCAGCGATAAAGTGCACAGAGTCCTAGAGCCAACAAAAACTAATTTCAGCAAAAAGTGAAGGGTAAACATTAAAAGTTTGAAACATTCCAAATGGAAATGGTTCCAAACCGACCTTGCTGCTGGAAGAATCCTCATGATAGCCCTCTGGCAGTTGGCATGCTAGAATTTGCAGACTTGGGGACAGATTTAAGGGAAAAAGACATGGCGTGCCGCTGCATCGAATTTGACTGTGTCGCGCACTGTAATTTTCACAAAGCAGAAATGTGCCCTATTTAATAGACTATGGCGCACTCCTGTGTTTCCCCCGCATCAGCAAAGAATTTTCTGCTGTGCACCAACACAGCAACCCTGGCATCATTGTGGAAGGATGGATGTGTTGAGGGGGAGATTGTTTTTGTGCAGGTAGGAACACCTTCCTGCGCAAAAACAATCTTAAATGGTGATTTGCTCTTTCTATGTGTGTTGCACAATGTAGCACACATAGAAAGAGCAAACAAGAGGAGAAATGAATGCATTTCTCCTTGTTATGCCCTGGTAACGCCAGCCTTCGGTTGGCATTGGATTTTGGCGCTGCCTCAGGTTCACAAAAACGTGTAAATCTGGGGCACCATCAAAATGCAATGGGTGTTGCTGTGGAATGCCCACAGCAACACCCATTGCACGACCCTTCTACACAAAGTGCTGCATGTGAAGGGGCCAAATGTACAAGGTGGCAAAAAAAAAGTTTATCTTGTGATATGAAAAAAAGGTGACATTTGAATCCTTGGCATATTGAACTTTACTGCTCGTTGTTCTTGTGGCCTCCTGATCACGTCCACAATATAAGTACATGAGCTGAATATAATTATGCACTTGTTCGTCATCTAATTGGTGCGCTCATTTGTACATAGCTTAGGATGGGCTCCCACATGTCCCAGGCCCACACAATAGTATCTCATTCAAACCAGTTTTTTTCTTTTCGTGCAGTTACTTGTAGTCCTGTTTATCCCATTATAAATTTAGGACCTCAAGTACCAGAATGCAAAGACACATCATCAACTGTATAAGCTACGCAAAAATAGACCTGAAAAATGTGAAAGTTCTGAAAAGGCTTCTTCTTGTTTGCAAATGTGGGTACATTATACAATAAAAGCTTCAATATTGCCCTAGGCACCAAAGTCACATTGTTGCACACTACACCAGGGTCTGCTATTCCCCAAAGAAAGACAATTCATACTGTCATAGTGTCAGTATAGGTAACTGGCCTACATAAATATATTCGAATTGCTAATGGAGTATACGTACCATTATTCCGGATGCAACAGACAACTGATAGGTGAGCTTTGGTCCCTCAATATCCACCCAAAATATTGTCTTATTTGCCACAACTGTTGCCCTACAATGAATAAAAAATATGTATTTTTAACATTTAAAACATCCCTTTCTTTTTGGAATTTGCACGCATCACTTTTTCCGTATAATAGACTAATTGTTTTAAAGCACACCACAGGCGTTAAATTCTTTCAAAAGACACTTTTACAAGGCTGTTACTTACCAACGCAGATTCACATTATTACCAAATCTTATTCATGACAACTAATTCACATATTACACACTTCTAACCTTTCTCCCCATCCCTTCATCACAAGCCTCACCATCAACTGTTGCCATGTTGACACCAGCTCCAGCTTGTGTTAGCTGACCAGTCGTGCAGAGTTGACCGCGGGGAGTGCCCAAAGTATGCAGACACTGTAAAGGGCTAGACAGGAGCCACAAAAATCCATAAAAATCATACATTCTCCAAAGTCTTTCCAAATTTCGTTCTTTGCCTGGATTTCTGAACTTCTGACTAGTCATCACTGCTGTCCCAGCAATTAACTGACTTCAATGGGTCTTGTTTTCAGGCCCGACTCTAGGATTCTTGATCTGGTACGGCTATGACAACGCTTGTGTGGGCCATAAAGATGCATAGGAGAAGAATGCAAAAATAAAGGGTTTTGGGAGATCTGCTATAGAGACACTGATAATATCTGCTCAATATGGACACGTTTAAGAAGTAAAAGGCACATTTCTTGGATCTAATGCACATGATAGTTGACCATGCCCAGTGCCCATATCACTGTCTATGACTAATAACTATCATCTTTTTTTTTACGCTATGGTGGCGCAAACAGTCCCCCACACAGCACCGCATTTACAAACTGGTGCAATGGGACCATTGTGCCTGTTTGTAAACCCTTGAGCCACATTATACCTGCTCTAAGTATAATGTATGCAAGGGAGGCGTTCCCCCACTGGGAGGCCAGCAGGAATGGTGCAATGAAATCTACAAGATTTCCCTGCATCATTTTAGCATCATTTTTAAAGCCTGCTCAAGGGCAGGCATTAAAGTGATGCTAGGCTGTTCTAAATGGGCCACCCCGAGCTTTGCTGGACTAGTGTTAAGATTTTTGATACTACTCCAGCAAAGCGCCACAACTACATCAGAAATTCTGAGGCAGCTGTGGTAACAAGAGTCATTGTGCGCTGTATTATAAATACAAAGCTATCATGGTGTTGTTAGGGAGGCGCAGGGCAGTGTAAGCAAACAGGCACATCGTGATCGATGTGCCAGTTTGTTGTAAATGAGGCCCCGTGTCTTCAAGAAAGCTCTGCATCATTCATCCTTAGTAGGTTGTCTGGAGGCATATTAGCAATGAAAATTACTTCAAAATTAAATTTACAATGGAATTACTCATTTCCAATCCCACCTAAGTCAAAAGCTATGACTCCTACTGCATTAGACAGAGGGGACAAACATGGAGGAGGGCGGGATGCATGTAAACACAGACAGAATGTGCAAACGAACAAGCACCTTGGTGAGCTAACAACTGAAAAAACACTTTGGCCCTCATTCTGACCTTGGCGGGCGGCGGAGGCCGCCCGCCAAAGTCCCACCGTCAGGTTACCGTTCCGCGGTCGAAAGACCGCTGCGGTAATTCTGACATTCCCGCTGGGCTGGCGGGCGGCCGGGCGGCCGCCTTCAGTCCGCCCGCCAGCCCAGCGGGAAAGAGGATTCCACGATGAAGCCGGCTCGGAATCGAGCCGGCGGAGTGGAAGCTGTGCGACGGGTGCAGTTGCACCCGTCGCGTATTTCACTGTCTGCGCAGCAGACAGTGAAATACATTTAGGGGCCCTCTTACGGGGGCCCCTGCAGTGCCCATGCCAGTGGCATGGGCACTGCAGGGGCCCCCAGGCGCCCCGCGACCCCCCCTACCGCCATCCGGTTCCCGGCAGGCGGACCGCCGGGAACTGGATGGCGGTAGGGGGGGTCGGAATCCCCTCGGCGGCGCAGCAAGCTGCGCCGCCTTGGAGGATTCCAACGGGCAGCGGAAAACCGGCGGGAGACCGCCGGTTTTCCTGCACTGACCGCGGCCAAAGCGCCGCGGTCAGAATGCCCTGCGGGGCACCGCCGGGCTGTCGGCGGTGCTTCCGCCAACCGCGAGCCTGGCGGTCACAGACCGCCAGGCTCGTAATGAGGGCCTTTGTCCCATCATCACCTGACATTCCCATCCAGAGAGAGATCACCTAGAACTGTAAAATCAGAACCTCAGTGTCCCTACACCACATCCTTGACCACAGTGGTGGAGTTAATAGGCAACTCTGAAGGGGGGGCCATGGCCGCCCTGGCTTGCTTTGTTGTTCGGGGCGACCCTTGCCTGAGCACAGTAACATCATTTAGATGGTCTATTGGGACTAGGGGGGAGACACCTTGATCTTGCTTCCGAGTGATGGTTATAGCTTGTGGACTCGTGGAACACAAACTGTCTTAACTATCTGTGCCTGGAGGTTGGGCAATCTGCCTGCCCCACAGCTCCCACACCGGCCTTCCCGGAGTACAGAGGCCCACCATGCCAGCAATTGCTGCTTGTGGCCAGTGGGGCCTCTTTACCGCTCTAGGTTGATGGTGTAAAATTACTTGTAAAATCCAAGCTTTATAAGAAGGCCAGGCTGGTGGCGCCCTGACCGGACGTTTTACACTAGAAATCCTGGACCTTTTACTGTACTGAAGGTCTCCAGGGTCTCAGTTCTGCCAGTATAATATTGATTTATCTGGCCTATACTTAAACAGAGCAAGGAGGACGTGATGAAGTCTGTTTTTAAGTGGGAGTGGTGGGTTTAAGTTTTTCTCCGGAATTGCAGTATTTATTCATTTCCTCCTTCACCCCGGCTAATTTGGATCCCAACGTTTTATCAACTGATGGCTCAGACTTATTCTCTTGAAAATTCAGAATCTCCTTACTTTTTTGGGATGCCAGTCATGACTGGTGACTGTATGAACTCTTTACCTAAATGTATTTTAGGAAATACGGCAATTATTTTTAAAACTGACATACGTGATCCCCCTCTTTCTAAAATTCAAGCAGACATATTTATAGTCCTAAAATCGACATAAACCCAGCATATGGTGCTCAGAGTCAATTATAATTACAATGTCACAGTTCTATAACGGTAAATGGGAACTTCTTGGGATACATGTGGATAAACTGAATCTTTCTGTTATCTACAACAGAATCAAATATGGTTGATAATTTTACCTTTTTTTCACCCAACCCAACTAGTATCCACAATACCATCAATAGGCGCCAACATAAAATCAGTGATGTCCCTCTACCAACTTTGTTATGCCTCAGTTACCTTAAAACAAAACTCCTTTCTCAAAGATTTAGTGGCAATCATTTTTACATGAGCAAAAACAGTGTCAAGTGAATCTAAGATTCCTTTTGCGATTAAAGATGCCCGCCAATCCTTTCAGATTGTAATTCTTTATTTAATCAGTCATGTGATCAGCATCAACATTCCCTCTATTATACAATTTCTGACATACCCCTTTCGCAGGTTGTCTGACTCAACTTTAATAAATCTCCAACCTCTCTCTCCAATGCACTAACCATTCTCAACCCAGCTCCATCTTCTCTCCTCTTACTTGTTGATTCATTGACTTTATGCTTGTCTTTGACCATGTACTGCATTGCACTGCCTTTTGGCTAGGTACACCCTGAAGAAACAGCAAATAAATACGTCCTTACATACCTCAAAAGGGAGGAGACATTGACGTCTCAAACAAAGAAAATAATAGTGGTTTGACAGGTACAAAACATAACACAGAGTAA
Organism: Pleurodeles waltl; assembly: GCF_031143425.1. Taxonomy (NCBI): domain Eukaryota; kingdom Metazoa; phylum Chordata; class Amphibia; order Caudata; family Salamandridae; genus Pleurodeles; species Pleurodeles waltl. Next base: position 607,254,913 of record NC_090443.1, on the reverse strand, counting down.
ATGGAAGAATTGCTGACTCACCTGCATATTAATGGGATGTCAGGGTGGGATGAATCCACACCATTTAGGAATTCTTCTACAACTTTGACACACCAGGAACTAGAAGACTCTCAATCAATCATTCAATCAGTTTTTGTAAAGCACAACTACTCACCCGTGAGGGTCTCAAGGTGCTGGTGGTGGGTCTGGGCCTTATTCGAAGAGCCATGTTTTGAGGTTCTTCCTGAAGATGGTGAGAGATGAGCTTTGTCTGAGGTGTGTGGGCATGTTCCAGCTCTTAGCTGCGAGGTACGCAAAAGATTGTCCTCCGACAGTGGTTTTCCGGATACATGGGATGGTAGCTAGCACCTGCTGGGTGGAGCCGAGGGGTCTGCCGGGTTATGGAAGGAGATGCGAGGGTTCAGGTAGGCCGGTCCAATGTTGTGCAGGGCCTTGTAGGTGTGGGTGAGTAGGTTGAAGTTGATATGATTTTCTACTTGGAGCTAATGGACAATCCTCAGGTTGTGGGAGATGTTTTCTTGGCAGGGGAGGTTCAGGACGAGTCTTGCAGCAGCATTTTGGATGAGTTGTAGTTTCCTGATATTCCTTGTTATGGTGCTGGCGTAGAGTGCGTTGCCATAGTCAAGCTTGCTAGTGACTAGGGGAGGGTGATTAATTTGCAGCAGTCGACCGGGATCCATTTGAAGATTTTGAGAAGTTGGCAAAGGGTGTGCCAGCAGGAAGAGGTGACTGTATTTACCTGTCGGGTCATTGATAGGGAGGAGCTGAGGATGATTTCTAGGTTGCGGGCATGGTCAGTCGGAAAAGGTGGTGCGTTGAGCGATGTGGGCCACCCAGAGTCGTCCCAGGCTGAGGTGGAGTCCCCTGTCCCCTATCATAACACATGCCCTTGACACAGAACACTATACCCTCATTTTGAAACTGTTAGAAAAAATAAGTAGCTTACCAAAATAATATATTTTTCAATCTTAAAGGCTTTCTTAGGGGGTCTCTTGGTGGATGACAATACCAAAACAAAAACATGCAAAGGTGTTACCTAAATTGACAACCACCAGTCAGCAGCAGAGGTAAACCAATGTATACTGACCACAAGAAATTCTGTCCTTAGAGGCCACCCAAGCGTGGAGGCCAGAAATTAGTAGTGCTATTCACAAGAGGACTGAAACGTCTAATATCCCTGCTGCCAATGATGTGGGTGCTTATGTATTTGATTACATTTTAGAAGTGCACAGTAAGGCTCAACATTCTCTATTTTTTTTAATTTCTGTATCTGAATCCCCCGCTGCAACATCTATTTTTTAAGAAAAATCATAGTGAAGTCAGGTGGAGAATCAAGGAATGAATATGAGCTAAAATCTAAAAAAGTTTGCCCTACATTTATCAAATGTCAGAAGCAGAGAGGTACAACATAATAGGGGAGGAAGGAGGGCTAGGGAAAAAATGCATCAAATTGCTCATACAGTCAGCTGTAATGTATCTCATAAGCTGAAATTTGAGATGCCAATCTCTATATCCGAGCTGTTTCCAACCCCTCTGCCCGAAGTACACTCCATTCCAACTACAGTAGAAGTTTCTAAATTGTTTCAGAAATGCCATTTTTTATGGTTAGACTTAAGGTGCCACCTTATTCCAACACACTTTCCCAAGTATACTCAACCTTCTTTCAGTAATGTATCTATTGAATTAGGTTTACTTTTGAACATTCCAACTTACAAAATTGTTTTTATAAATCATTTTTTAGATGAATCCTAAACTTTAGAATAAGTCAGCAATCATATATGTTCTACATTTAATTCCTCAATTAAGGACTTGATTTACAGTTTGATGGAGGGGGTTACTCCGTCACACATGTGACGGCTATCCTGTCCACCATATTACGATCCTATAACAGTCTATGGAGATCATAATACAGTGGATAGGATCTCCGTCATATTTGTGACAGAGTATCCTGTCTGCCAAATTCTAACTCAGTCCTTAAGTTCCTTAAAGTCTGATGTCATTATGTTAGTGAGATTATTTGCTGTTGGTCCCCATGCTTAGCTCTCAAGAGTTGAATTTGCTTTGAACCTAGCCTCTACATTGGTCATGAAAATTTGAGCTACTCTATGAGCTAGAGGAATTTATATTTATACCTACTTATAATCTCATATGATTTGCATACACTACTCCAGGAAAAATCTACATTACTCAATGTGGCCTAGAGTCAAAAAGGATAATAGTTTCTCCTCCGTCCTCTTCCACCTTTGACATCCACAACAATGCTCAAAATATTAAAATAAGAAAAGACCCTGAGGGTAGAGTAATCAGCAGGGTGTATCCCATGAACGTTATTAAGGGATCAACAGGGGTCTCAGCTGCGACCCCTAGCTTGCCCCTTGCAACCTCTGACACTGCTTTTGCAACCTCTGGCCTCAGAGGTGGCAAAATCAGTGCCAAGAACACAGGAGTATGTTGCATTTACAGTGTTTGACTGCAACATCTTTTTCTGCTAATTTCTATTACACTAACAATTAATAACAATCTATTATTCCCTATTAGTGCAGTTAAATGTGGAACAGCAGGATCTAGAACGGACCTTCACTGGCATTTATGGTAAGAAACATAAAATAGCTTTAAATGTATGTTGTGTGCGTACATGTGGGTGAAAGTGAATTTGTCTGAGAGTGTGTAGATGTGTAAGAATTCATGTTTGTCTGTGGGATTGTGTGTGTGTATGTGAGTGAGTAAATATAAGTGAGAGAATACGAATCAGTGAGTCAGGGTAAGAGTGAGTGCACAAGAGTGAGTGAATATAAAGGAGTGCAAGTGAGCGCTAATGATGGAGCAAGATGGAGTGTGAGTGAGCATAAGTGCAGTTAAGTGGGCATGAGTGCCAATGTATTATGCTTGCAAGTCTGATACTGGACCTGGCATGCTTCTTGGGTTATAGAAGCACCATTGGCAAAATGCTGTCCCTGGCATACTGGAGGCAATACGTGCATATGGAACACTCATAGCAAAATGCTAGCGCTGGCCACATTATAGGTCAATTTTGGCATGGGCACCCATGGAAAAATATCAGTGCTGGCATACTGGAGAAAACTTGTGGCATAGTTGACACCTGTGGCAAATTGCTGACTTTGGCACACTGGAGGAAATTCTTGGCATATAGGAGGGCAAAGTGGCATATGTCGGGGGCATCCATGACATAATGTGATCTTCGACATACTAGACATAACCTTTCACATAAAAGCCTGCAATAGTACATGGACAACAGTATTGGCAAAATGTGGCACAGGCATAGAAAAATGCTGGCCCTAGCAAATGGAGGTAATTGTTGACATATGGGGCACACATAGGATATTTTAAAAACATAATTGGTTCGACTCATTGGGACTGTCAGATTTTGAACACTTGGCACGCCATGAAAGGACTTGACATGCACTATTAGAGCCCATTTATTTTTCAAAATGTTCCAGGGGAGAGAAACCCCACACTAGAATACATCAGACTGTCAGACTCACTTTGCTTGCTTACTACAATTCAGGTAACTGTTCCCTTAACATATTATATTAGCACCTTTACATAGATGATATTCAAAAATAGACATGTGTTTGTGTTATATTCATCATGCAAGTACTATGGCACTTCACCAATGTTAATTATTGTGATGTTATCTGGATTAAGGTCATGCAACATCACTGCTGTTAGACTTATCATCCTTGGCGTTGTCTCCCTTAACTTTTTGCCTCTGTTCCCCATGTTGTTGATGTGTGCTGGGTGATTTTACTGGTTTTGTTACTCTGGGCACTTTACCACTGCTAACCAGTGCTAAAGTTCAAGTGTCCCTTTAAAAAATGTGTATGTAATTGCCTTATCCAGGATTTGCATATTTGATTTATTAATAAGCCCCTAGTACAGTGCACTAGAGGTGCACAGGGCCTGTAAATCAAATGCTACTAGTGGCATCACTGGTTGTGCCACCCACACAAGTAACTCTGTAATCATGCCTCAGACCTGCCACTGCAGTGTCTGTGTGCAGTTTTAACTATAAATTCGACTTGGCAAGCATACCCACTTGCCAGGCCTAAACCTTCCCTTTTCTTACATGTAAGGGACTCTTAAGGTAGGCCCTAGGTAGCCCCAAGGGCAGAGTGCAGTGTATGGTTAAGGCAGGACATATAGCAATGTGTTTTATATGTCCTGACAGTGAAATATTGCTAAATTCGTTTTTCACTGTTGCAAGGCCTGTGCCTCTCATAGGTTAACATGGGGGCTACCTTTAAATCTGAATAAAGTCTAGATTCCCTTTGGGAGCGGATGGACATGTGGAGTTTGGGGTCTCTGAGCTCACAATTTAAAGACATCTTTTAGTAAAGTTGATTTTAAGATTGTGTGTTTGAAAATGCCACTTTTAGAAAGTGAGCATTTTCTTGCTTAAACCATTTCTGTGACTCTGCCTGTTTGTGGATTCCCTGTCTGGGTCAGTTTGACAGTTGGGCTGGTTGCACCTCATACTAGACAGTGACACAAAGGGAGCTGGGGTGTAGTCTGCATTTCCTGATGAGCCATCTGTGCTAGGAGGGAGGGGAGGAGTGGTCACTTACACCTGAAAGGGTTGTTCCTGTCCTCACACAATGCAGTCTCCGACCCCCTGGTGAGTGTCTGGGGCCTGGCCTGGGCAAGGCAGGATTTCACATTCAGAAGAGACTTTACTTTGAAGTAGGGCTACTTCAAAGGAGAAATTGGGTATAAGAAGGGCACCCAAAACCACAGACTTTAGAAACACGTCTGTAAACAAGAGGAACCTCTGCATGGAGAAGAGCTGAAGAGCTGAGGAAGAAGAGCTGCCCTGCCTGTGACTGCGCTTTGTGGAGCTATCCTGCAGTTGCTGCTTCTGCCAGAGTAAGAGGGCAAAGACTGGACTTTGTGTGCCTTCCATCTTGAGAAGAAATCTCCAAGGGCTTGATTTAGAGCTTGCCTCCTGTTGTTTGAAGTCACAGGGACAGCAAAGACTTCTCTCTGCCAGCACCTGGAGTCTCTGGAGAGACTCCTACTCTGCCATGTGGTGCCCATCCAGTTCCTGGGACCCTGAAAGGAGAAGCTGGCAGCCTAAGAGGAAGAAGTGCACACACAGAGCACCGTGCGGGGAAAAGATGGATGCGACTCCGATCTGCAGCTGAAGAAAGGACGCGCCGCCGGCTCCACAGCTGAGAATCAACGCTTGCGGAAACGCGATCGAAGAATCGACGCACGGAGCAGGAGAAACGGTGCACAGCATCGCTGACGGAGGCTGGGAGATCATAACCCGCGCTGTGGGGTTTTCGGATCATCGTGCGGCTGGATTTCTGACTCAAGTACTGCTGGGTGTGTAAAAATGACACAAGGCCTGCCCGGACCCTAGAGTGCTGACCAGATCGACGCATCGCTGTCCTGCAGAGAGAAGAAACGATGTGCCACTAACCGGCGAAAGGAGAAACGACGCAAGGTCCGACTCATGAGTGGAATCAACGCCTCGCAAGCACTTTTTGATGCGCACTCGCCCATGCGGGGTTATTTTTGACGCACCCAAGGTACTTTTTCACGCTAACAGTGTTAGTGTGTGTTTGAACCTACTTAAAGACTCTTTTTGCATTTTTGTTAATAACTTGACTTGTGTATTGTGGATTTTTGTTGTTTTGGTCTTGTTTTGTTTAGATAAATATTTCCTATTTTTTCTAAACCTATGTTGTGTCATTTTGTAGTGTTTTCATTAAGTTACTGTGTGTGTTGGTACAAATACTTTTCCCTCTAGCACTCTGAAGTTAAGTCTACTGCTCTGCCAAGCTACCAAGGGTGTAAGCAGGGGTTAGCTGAGGGTAATTCTCTTTTACCCTGACTACACTGAGGTTCCTTGCTTGAACAGGGGGTAATCTGTTTGTCAACCAAAGACCCAATTTCTAACAACTGCCTAGTAAGATTCAAAGTCAAAGGTCATGATGTACCTTCCTGTGACATTATTAAGGTCAAAGTGTATATGATGTCACTTCGGCTACCACTAGCATTTTGGTGAATTGACGTCCATGGTGGGTCCCATAATCATTCATCATTAGAATCTGAAGAAAATGTTGAAGCATGGCCCTGGTTAGCAGTCACCCCAAATGTATCTGTGGCCACTTAACTAACAGGATTATTTCCCACCATTTAGTCAAAACTTCTGTCTCGTTTCATGGAATATTGCAGGATTATTCTTTAACCCCGATCAAGAAAGATTTTATATGTGCTCAAGATTTACCAATTCATTGCTTACAAGAAACCTGGATGTGTGGTCCTTTTTTATTAGATTAATTCTATGTAATTTCCAAACACACCAAAAAAGTCTTCTTGAGGACACAACATGTTTAGCAAATCTATTTTGGTGGTAAGTTATTTTGCTTAAAAGAGCTATATTGTTGAAAACTTAACTATCTGAGCAACAGACATGCTCCAAGCAGGGTATTTCTTTGGTACGTATTAACATATATTTCCCACCAGGCAAAATATATAAGGATGGTTTATTTTGTACTCTGTGGACTAGCAGCACAACAGTGCAGACACAGAAAGTGAACTGCCTGTTAATAAAAGGATACTTCAATGTCTAGGGGCCTGATTCATAAAGGTAACCTTACACCTTTGTGTAAGTATACAGTTTTTTTGGTATTCAGTAATTTTATGACTGAGGAGACTCTACGCATAAAAAGATAAGAGAGGCCTACCCTTTTATGTGTGGAGTCTCCGCAGTTATCAAATTACTATTCGTAAAATTAAACTCGCAGTTTGTGTATACCAAACAAATAGTAAATTTACACAAAAGTGTAAGTCTGCCTTTGTGAATCAGGTCCAAAGTGTCTAATTATATAATTTATGTTTTTAAATCAGAGAATTAGGAGTATCCCTGGCGAGCTGTTGCTTACTAAATATAAAATTGATCCACTTGTACATTACTCTCAGATAGACTTTTAAATGGGAGGTTGAATAACAAAATCCCTGCTAATTACACCAGAAAGTGCTCTAAAGGCACGTGAATAGTAGATTATGAAATAACAAATGATGTATTATTCCACATCTTCAATAACCTTCAACTAATAACAAATGACTACAGTGATAACTGTCTTGTCCAATTATATCCTAATTTATCCACGTATCAAAATTTGTCCTGGTGCATTGGAAGTACCAAACTCATATCACCATCTATCCTGTTATTCAAGGTATATTTCTTCTTTACTTAAATTGATTCAAGAAAAATTACATTTGGATGGAAATGTATGTGCTGTATTCACTTGCAATAATGTGATTGAAGATTCTGGAAGCACTGTAGTACATTTTCATTAAAACTCCTCAATTTCATGCTCTACGCAAGTAGTAAAAAGAGATAACATTGAAGAATAACTCTCTTCTACAATAAATAACCTATTAGGCAGGCAAAATGAAGCTTATGAGGCTGCTAGGACAAAATATATATGATCTCAAAGGAAAAAAAAAACTCTGTGAGCATCGTGCTCAATGTATCCAAATTCAACAAGATCCATCATTGACTGGTATACAGAAAGCTGGTAAAAAACAAAGATTCTTCCCTGTACAGCCTTAATTCTGGTCAATACCGGGAAGAATTATGTCTCTGATCTTCACATATCTAATGCTACCATTATTAATAATGATGCTTTTTCCTCTTCTGTCCCAATACTATGCAATCTATGTGCTCTTTCATGTAGCAAAATATTTCTCTGCATCTGAATCTACAGACATAGGTCCCAAATCAAATCCTGGTTTCTGTGACGAAGAAAGATTTCAAATTATAGGGTGAAGTTTTAAATCCTGTATTTGAGCATTGGCACGGTTCAGGAGCAATCCCTAACAGCTGGAAGGCAGTATTATAATGCCACTTTACAAAAATATCCCATGCAAGTTTCCAGAAAGCTACAGGCATATTGCTTTACTGAATGCAACTGGTAAAGCAGTTGAAAAAAACCTTTTAAATCACGTGGAGTCTCGGGTCAAATTTACCTCTTCTAATAATATAGCTGCAGTAAATATGGTTTTTGATAAATATCCAGCCTTTATAAACATGTCTGTAATACTTGACCACATGGACAGGCCCATGCTATTGAGGACATTGGTTGCACTTTATTATATGCCGACAGTCATTATGTTTTATCTCACTCCTCTAGGATTGCAGTATGCTGTAGATCTATTGTTATGCCAGTTTGCTCATTCTAAAACTGAATACCACAAAGATCAAGCTCATTCACTGGTAGATGCAAACATCTCTTTTTATTTGCCATTTGTGAGACATCATGCTAAAGACACGAAAAATGTCTATAATTCATACAACCTCAGCGACATTCTCCACATCCGACATTTATCTTCTAAAGCAATAGGCCAAGGTGGTGGTTTCTATTCTCTCTATAAAGCATGGGCCTGCAGGCACATTGTTCACTTGATGAATGTATACAGGGCAAATATACCACCTAATCTTCTTGTTACCCAAAAATGTTTTGCTTTTTTGGAGGCTAGAATCCTACACACTTTTTTATACTGAACCAACCTACACTGTTACAGGCATTTAGAATAGAATGTGGTATCTTAAGTGCCTGATTAAGGATGTTTCCTGCAATTATTGGATGTGACAATCAGGTTCTTCATGCAATGCCCGGTCATGTGAAAGAACTTGTAAACATGGAAATGTATTCTTTATCAACTCAGAAACAGTACTTATGTTTTGCTCATAGAACATTTTCTCTTGCTGGAAAGTCTAGATGGATGGACAACATTGAATCAGATCACAATTGTGCTAAAGGATAGAGTTTAAAATATATTACAGATTCCAAACAGATTGAAAATCCACAGCTAGATTTGAGTATGATTCATAAATGTAAAGTTAGAAGATTCATTTTTTATGATAATTGCTGGTTTACCACTAAGAGTTCATTCTGGAGCACAGAAGTGTTTGTCCCCCATGCAATATGTATGTACTCTATATAGTAAGAGCTACCAGTGATCTAAATCACACCCTTTTTAGGTTTGAGCCTGCATCACATGCGCTTGCGCATGCGTTTCGCTAGCAAGACGCTTTAGGGATTAATAAGGGCTCGGAGCCCCGTCCATGTGACGTCAGTGTCTTTCATTGGTTCGTGGGCTTGCCTGTTAGAATCTCCTTGATTTCATTAGTGGAAAACACGCATACGTCATGCCTTTTCTGGTGGTTAGTCCTCCTCGAGCGCATCAACCAAGTACAGAAAACATGCGAGGCTCGCTGTTTTCCATTCGGTTTGTGGACTACTTTTTCTCTATTTTCGCAACGCTATCTCGCTTGGCAGAAGCCGAGTGCTTTGCATAATATCGACCCTGTTACACAGTTAATTGCACTTTTTCCGGTTACGTACATGGTTTATGTCGCAAGAAAAGTCAGGTTAGGAGTTTACAACGCTATTATCTCTAACACGAGCAAACGCGAGACCCGTTGCATTGCAAATGCTTGTTTATTTTCCTATATGCTCTGTCTCCAGAACAAGTTTATTGCAAATACTCACTCTTTGTTGTAATGTCAAATGTCTGGAGGGAAGCAATCTTTTTCATAATATGCCCAATGGCTGCCTGCTCATCTCTTTTTAAATGGTCTAATTGTTTTTTACCAAAATTGTAATTGGTGATTATCAGCGTGCAGGTGTTTACCTTGTTTTATTGCCATTTAATGAAACTCAATTGACTATTACCAATTCTGTGATCTGCTTAACTCCTTCCCCTCTACATTCCATTTTGCACATAAAGTTCTATGAAAAGTAAATCATACATGATTTCAAAACCCAGACATTGTATTTGTACTAAAACATGGTTCAAAGATGATCTAAGCATTATAATGTCAGACATGTTCTCAGTCAGGTATGCAATTTATCATTTAGCAATTTCCTGGCTGTCAAATTCTGCTGACATATCCTTTGACACTGCTTTATGCAAGCAATTGGACCCTTCATATAGTTCACATTTTTTGCATCCAATTAAATTTTGTTTCAGACATGTCTTATTATCAGAAGAGTCAGGGCCTGGTTTAAATTTCGGGAGAAAGGTTACTCTGTCACAAATGTGGTGAATATCCAGTCAACAGTACTATACGTATATTATATTCAGTGGCAGCTGTAATACACTGGACGGGATATCCATCAAGTTTGTGATCGAATAACCCATCTGCGAAACTCTAAATCATACCTCTAGTTCCCTACAGAGAAATCTAATCCAATATTAATGTTCTGGACATTTACACAGATGCATAACACTAAGAAGATTTTCCATCTTCCATTTTCACTATAACAAAATAGGCCACTGGAAGAGCCTCTTCTTAAATACTATGATTAGAAAAAGTAAAAACTCTTAAGCACATCAATGCACTCTTTGTTTATAAACCATATAGGCCGAAAAGATAATACAATTCAACCGTATATGAGTATTTTTGGTGCACAATTTTCAACATCATTGGGATATCAGCATTTAGGGAATAGTATCTCCGACACCCATCCTGGGAGCAGTTATACAGTATAATATGCATTTACATTTTTCATGCCCTAGATACATATATTGAGATGATGTTCAGCATCTGATCCCATTTCCAACATCTTTCTGCAGTTTTTACTTTTGTGTCCTAATGACTTGATTCACAGATTTGATTTGATAATGTGCAAACTAGTATTAAAGTTGAGCTACTTATTCACTACAACATGCAATTGACAAAGCTATGGGTGGAGCTCTCAACCCCTGCCTCTCCTATCTTTTCTGTTCATCATTCTTCCAGATCACACGCATAAATATACTATTTTGTAGTAAATGTGGGAGCAACCTGGGGAGTGGTGCGAAAAATGGGAAATAATTACTCCAAAATCGATGGAGTTAAAGGAAAATGAAGGAGTGGTTAGGGAGGGACATACTAATAGAGAATGAACCCCAACAAAAGAGTAAGACCGTTCCAATTCCCAAAATTGATTTTTAAAGATGCTGCAGCCCTAATAGTGTAAAAAAAGGCATAAATATAAACTGGCCTTGCCTTTGAGTACGGCAGGCAACACACATGGTAAACCAATGTTACTGCAACATACTCCTGTAGATCCGAAGGAATTAGTGTTAAATTAATTAAATACATTCCATATTGAAAATATATATAAATATGTATAAATGCATATATATACATATATATATATATATATATATATGTGTACAAATAATTTCTTTTTTACATTTATTTTAATGATAAAAATTACATATATATATTTTTATTTTTCTGAATGTAATGATATACTGAATTCAATGCTTAATTTATTTTGCGAAATATACAAATATTGAAATTTGGTATATACATAACCTTTACGCAAATTCACCACACATTATTATAATTATACTGAGGGCCTTATTACGAATGTGGCAGTCCGAGGCCCACCACACTCGTGTTGACGGACGTACCACCGCCCTTCAGGCAATCCGACAGCCCAATTACAACTCTGGCAGGCAGACCCACCAGGGGACCGCCGTCCCCGCCACAAACATTGTTTCTGACGGGCTGACAGTGGTCTTGGTTGTAGTCAGCCAGGACGGCGCTGAATGCAACTCCGCCTGGCTGATTACAACCTTGATTTCTACCAGCCTTTTCATGGCGGTTTCCCCGCCATTAAAAGGCTGGTGGAGAACAAGTGCTGGGTGCCACAGGAGGGCCCCTTCACTGCCCATGCCCTGCCTGTGGGGCACCAACATATAAGTCTACACCTACGTGTAAATGTCCACTTTGAAATGGTGACTATCAAACAGTAGAGGTGTGTAGAAGTAGATGTACGCATGAGAAAACCAAATCACCGTAAATGTATTTTTGTGGAAGAGACACTATGGGGGTCACTATGACCCCGGCGGTCGGCGTTAATATGGAGGAAAGTACTGGCAACAGGCTGGCGGTACTTTCCTCCATTATATGACATTGGCGGTTTGGCTGATGCCAAACTGGCAATGTACCACACCGACCGCCATGGTGGTAACGACAGCTGGGCTGGAGACTTCAATCTCCAGCCCGGCGGTGTCACTTGCCTGCCTGCTGGATTATGACCCTGCCTACCACCATGGTTTTCGTGGCATCCTTACCACCACGAAAACCATGGTGGTAGGCACTATCAGTGTCCCTGTCACTGATGGGGTCTTCCCCGCCCCCTCCCCCTTCCTCTCCAGACACCCCTTTCATACACGCCCCTCCCTTCACACACGCATACACACACCCATTCCCACATTCATCCACGCATGCATGCATCCATTCACACACACATCTGCACACACTTACATACATACGTGCACACACACATTCACACAACTCAACATACATGCACTCACACCCCCAAACATGCACACACATACAAAACGCAACACACACCTGCATTCACGCTTGTACAGACATACACCCTCCCCACACACACACACAACACCCACCACCCCCTCCCCTCTTGGAGCACCCGACTTACCTGTAGTCAGGGGGTCCTACGGCAGGAGACGGGATGGGGTGCTGCTGCCACCAGCAGCGTCTGCCAGCAGAACACCGTCAGGCCGTATTATTCTCATAATACGGCTGGTGGCGGTCTACTGGCGTGGCACTGCTGCTGGCAGCAGCAACACCTTACCACCACCCGCCGGCATCGCCACAGCCGAATTTCCCCCATCCTTCTGGCAGAAATCCAGCTGTGGTCATAATCCGGCAGATGGCTGGTAGCCGCGGCGACGGTCTTTTGGCAGCTGTCACCGCAGCAGTAGGCGTTTTTTTTACCGCCGGGGTCATAATGACCCCCTATATCAGATTGTAAAATTCTATCAATTCATATCATATTCTGTGGAACTTGTTTGGCCATGATCTCTCCAAGTACACTGTTCTTTCTGCTGCTATGCATCACTCCTCTGTTCTGATACACTTGGGGATTTTAGATTAGCCCAGCATTGAACAATGTTTCTCAGCTACAATGAGACCCAGGTGTACAAACAATTCCTGGTACCTGTTTTTGGTTTGCAAAATAAAGACCAATCCTAGGGTGATGCACACTGTTGTTGCAATCTCTCTCAGGACTCATGTTGAACATTCCGTTATCAGTGGGCTTTCCCATTTCATTATGTATAAATGTGCCTGTTTTGCCACACCCCTTAAACAAGTACCATTTGCCACTTTCCCAAACCTGTGTATTTGTTCCCTAGTATAATCCATAATTTTCATCTGTAATGCTGATCACAGCAAGATGTCCCTTGGGTGCATGTGTGCTTCTCTCCACCATCCATCTTTAAGAGTACCTACATCAATTTCTCATTGTGACCTCAGTGTATGTAGCTCTGTCAGACTGTTGTTCCACAATGTGTTGCATATGTATAAGAGTGCTCTTTGAGTTATTCCAGCATCTATAAGCCTGTCGTCCAATGATGTTTCTTCCAGGATGATTACACCTTGGCCGATGTGTGATCTTAGTGTGTTCCTTAATTGCCTATATATTTAAATGATTCAGGGTCAAAGAGTATTGTTATTGCAGTTTTACAAATGGATTAATATCTGGGCTTTCCTATATCTCATCATGTGTAGATATGCCAATGTCATTCCATCCCTTACATTTTCAAGTTTTGTCAGTGCTTACAATCTGTTTCCAGTCCACTGTGGTGCCCTAAGAGTGTATCCACTCCATTCCCATTTCTTAACCACAAGTGGTTGTGCCACTTCATAATACTGTGACACATTTGGCTGGGCAATTTCTCTGTCAAACATACTTCTGTATAGTCTTAACAGGGCAATTCTGTGAAGTCTGCCTTTCCAGATCAGTGAATGCACTACATTGTGTAGTTTCTTGAAGAATTGTTTGGGCACTTCATGTGGAGTATTGTGCAACATGTCTTAAAGTCTTGGCAAGGTAATAACTGTACCTCAGCAGAGGTACAATAGTGCACACAGACATATACGAGCCATCATTGAGCACAGTTTTGGGCTCTAGAAGTCAAAATGTCTTGACCATACAAAGGGGTGCTTCTGTACTCACCTCAAGCTGTGTGCAAGATCATAGTAGCCTGCTGTGTTTTGCACAACATCGAATTAAATCATGGCTTACACATACCTCTGGACCCTCCGCTATGTCTGAATCCGGGCAACCGGGCCATTGTACAAACCAGAGGGCAGTGTATGCGAGTGCGTGACCAGCTGGTTGGCACCTTTTTCACTTGAGCAACATGTTGTGTCATAGCCTTCATGTGGTTTGCGGTCTGGCATCAATGATGATTGGTGGACTATTAACCCCGCTGTCCACATATGCTATCCTAAAACTACTTTGTAAACCATACATGATGCCTGTATACAACAGTGGTTGCCAAGAGTCAAAAGATTGGCCATGCATCATGTCATGTGCACATGTCAGGGATCAGAGTCGAAAACATCTCTTAGGGCTTGTTTGGCTCTGGGGATTAAATGTCTGCATGTATGAGTTCTTCCTGGACAGTGTCACAAAAGGGGTCTGCTTCACAAAGGGTCTCGTCCATTGGGGGTGAAGGTGCAACATCAGAGGGTATCTGTTACCAAGGGGAAATTGCTGCTATGACATTTCACAGTGTAGTGATCCTGTCCCAAGTGTGGTGAATCACCTACAACTGTGTGGCCTCTGCCTCAGGGGCAAAGACCCCTTGTGTCCATGGCCCCTTGTATGTGTGTGTGTGTGGCAAATTATATGGCGGTGTGGCCAGATGTCTGACATAGGTACACCATGGAACCAATGGACTATTGTTGACTTATGGATAGTCCATGCTCATACCTGACAAATTTGGCAGCTGCAAATGGGATGTCTCACTCCAGGCCTGTGGTGATTTATAGTGGAGATCGGGCATTTTTTCTCTGTTTCTCCATGGAATGACTGAGACTACAAGACCCTGAATGCATTATGATAATCTGGCCCAGATCAGCACATCATGAGTGGACCAGGTAAATGTGCGGGGCTCCATGGTCACAGTCTTCCTCATGAATCAGACTAACACCTACTGGTGATGTTCTAAATGTGTGACCATTTTATATTTTTTGTAATGGAGAGGCCATCACGCATGCAGGTCTCATGTTACCCAATGATGGCATGTCACTGTCTCCTGTCAACCCAACTGGCACCTTGCAAGACACATGAAATGGAGTTGCTGCCACTATCTGTGCAGGTAATGTTAGTCTAACACATACCCTGCTCCAAATGTACATCTTGGACTATTGCAGATAACAAGACACACCACTTTGCAGCATGCAGTGATTAAGCTTCATTGGCTGTCTCCTACAAGGTGCCCCAGGTATGCATTGTGAATGTGCACACACTCTGTGCACCCCAAGGCACATTTGTAGTGCATACCCTGATGGGAGCCCCCTGTAGAAGAGACAGGTGATCCTACAGACCCCACAAACATACATTTGCAGGTGGGTCCAATCACCAACTGCACATGCCTGCAATGCAGCGTGCCCTACTCTGGGAGGGAATTGCACAGTGCTGCAGTGCAGTGGGTGTCTACCACCGGCAGGCCAGGACATGCCGCAAGCGCTGGGAGGACCTGAAATGTTGGGCCTGACTGAGAACCTCCCAGCCCTATGCGCAGGAAGTTCCTAAGGACAGCATGGCTGACATTCCATGCCCAGCTGGAGGAGTTGGAGCAGCAGAGACTTGGTAAGTGCATTGGCTACATACTGTGCCTGGTAGTATGATGTGAGTGGTGACTGAGCTGTACCAACATATATCCCATGTCACCATGTACACATTCTGAGTACTTGCTGCAGCAGTCATTAGGCCGATGCCCCATTGGAGCACATTGGAAGCACTAATCAGAGTGCATCCTGGGACTTGTAGTATACCGACCACTATAGGGCAAATAGCCATCACTCTTGCAATTATATGGAAAAATGCAATGCCAACACCATGACAGGTGAACCAAGGGCCTTATCACTGCTGGATGCAATGGAAAATGGATGGTCCAGACACTGTCCATTGTAGGGTCAATACGTGTATTTTTGGTGTCGGATGCTGTATCATGCCTGCTTTTTGTGTGTGTTTCATCAGTGAAAAGTATCATTTCATGTATCTTGGACTAACGGCTGACTTTAGAATACAACTCTCACACATCATTTCCAAAGGAAAACAAATGAACATGTCTTCACAACAGTGGCTCGCATGTCCTATTTAACATGTAGCTAGCTGAGCCAACTTTGCACACACGCCAACTGGTGTACAGCACCAACAGGCTGTCTTGACATGCCATGTAGATTGGCTGATATTTACAGGGATCCTCAAATACATAGACTGACAGCTTAGCAAAACCAAGGCCTACATGTTGTTAGAAATGGAGTATTTGGTTGGCAGTCAGGTTACATACTGCAGTGGCAGGTCTGAAACATGATTACAGGGCTACTAATGTGGGTGGCACAACCAGTGCTGCAGGCCCACTAGTAGCATTAGATTTGCAGGCCCCGTGCACCTCTAGTGCACTGTACTAGGGACTTACCAGTAAATCAAATATGCCAATCATGGATAAACCAATTTCATACACATTTTGTATAGGGGCACTTGTACTTTAGCGCTAGATTGCAGTGGTAAAGTGTCCAGAGTAACAAAAACAGCAAAAACAGAGTCCAGCACACATCAACAACCTGGGAAACAGAGGCATAAAGTTAGGGGAGACCACGCCGAGGATGCCAAGTCTAACACATGTACACCCATTCAAGCATTTATGTGGAATCACACCATGCTACACATCAGATGACATGCGATATTTTGCAAAGATAAAGTCTGCACTTGACATGGTGAGCATTGGCACATGCTGTCGGGCAGACAGCTCCATCCAGACTGTGTCCCAGCTCCACTTGCAAACTGACTTGGGAAGATGACTAGGTAGCAAGGACGACAGGAAACCCTTGGCACAATTTACTAAGGCAAACTGAGACTTTTGTCCAAACCTTCACACATAGTTTTTATGGCCTTTGTGAATCTGGCCTAGATATTCCAATATTTCTTAGGGTTAGGCTTTGTCATTACAGAAGTGCATACTCCCCACAATTGTGACAGATGTCAATGTGTGAATCACATCTGGACATCACAGTGATAGTATCCATACACTTGGGATCTACGTCACCTGAAACTGGTTAGTGAGATCAAAGGAGAACACAGTCAGCACCTGCTTCTTGTACTCATGTACCTTGCCCTGAATTGGACGACTACATAATGTTCTCACTTCTATTTCAGGGGTCCCGGCTGGCTCAGAAGGCCAGGGAGAAGACCAGGGACCACAGAGTGCTTCCTGAGGGACGTCGACAGGCACGGCCTTTTTCATCCACGGAAGAGAAGGAGGAGGATGGACAAGGACCATCTGCAGTCAGGGGGAGTGCGCCTACCAAGACGGACACAACAGCAGACAATGACCAGGTGGAGGTTGTGAAAACTGTAGTGGGGCCTTGAACTGGACACCTCTGGTCAGGGAGGAAGGATTTCTTCTTACCCCGGACAATGAAGAACATGAGCTGCTTGAGGTGTCTCCAGAGTGGCAAACAACACCCAGGCCCATCTCTGACCCCTAGCTACCACATGGAGCCACAAGTCCATCGGAGCACCCAGCTGCCACCCCTCCACCAGTTCCACTCCAAGTTCGTGACTCAGTCCACTGAGCCTCCATGTCCCAACACCCCACATCCCTTGTGTTCCGCCCAAACTCCTCCATGTGTTGTGACCCCTGTGGCTGCATCCCAGGAAGGGATGGTGGCATCTGAGGGGACAAGGGCATCCTCTCCCAGCTCCTACAGCAGTTGATTGAGGAACAGACTAGGACCCGAGAGGAGATGACCCGTTCCTTGGATGCTATCAATGCCCCATCACTTCCTCGGGTGCCGCATTGACCTGTCCCAGCATCCCTTCCATACCACCCTCCATGTGTCTCCCTGTACGTCCTCCCACTCTGTTTACCCCCACACCCCTCATGCCCCCAGTGTGTCCCAGTCCCATGGGGTGTCAGGTCCTCCACTGGCCAGCCAGGAAGCGGCCACAGCTGCAGAAGGAGGTTGACCGGGATGACATTTGACCGGACACTACTGTTTGATTGGATATTTGTTTTTGCCTCTGTACATAGACTGATTTCCCTGATGTTCCCTTAGCTGTTTTTTTTTGTTCAACCCGCTCCAAGTCCCCTGCCCATACTCTGTGAAGAGCATTATTTTATTTTGTGCCTCCCTTCCCAATGGACGTTTTTTGTTTAAGTTTCCATTGTAATTATGTTAAAAAAAAGAAAACAAAAAATATGTTGTGTAGTACATTGTATGTGCTGGGAACCAAAGTATGGAAGTACACATCTGGAGTTGGTAATTATGGCTTCCACATGCCACAACAGTACACTGATAGTTCTAGTGATGAACATGTCTTACCCATGTTGTTGACACATGTTTGGCCTACAGCCTCATTAAGCATTTGGCCATCATCAACTAATGCTCAGCTTAGTTAAAATATGGAATATGTATTTTATTTACATAATGCTGTGCAAACATATGTTACAGTGCTCATGGGGGACCTCGCTTGCATTTCCTCAGTTTTGGAAGTGAGTATCATTGCGATGTGTCTTGTTTCTGGGGATTCTTAGTTGCAGGTGGGTGTGGTTCCTGTACAGGGTGGGGGTCTGCCTAGACAGGGGTGGTGTTCCCTGTACAATGTGGGGGTCTGCTTGAACGGGGGTGGTGTTCCCTGTACAGAGTGCAGGTCTATCTGGACATTGGGTTGTGTTCCATGTACAGTGTGGGGGTCTGCCTTGACAAGGGGTGGTGTTCCATGTACATTGTGGGGGTCTGCCTTGACAAGGGGTGGTGTTCCCTGTACAGTGTGGGGCTCTGCCTGGCCAGGGGTTGGTATTCCCTGTACAGTGTAGGGATCTGCCTGGAAAGGGGGTGGTGTTCACTGTACAGTGTGGGGGTCTGCCTGGACAGGGGGTGCTGTTCCCTGTACAGTGTGGGGGTCTGCCTGGACAGGGGGTGCTATAAGGAGATACCAAAGCTGCATCCTAACTTGCCCCTAGAAGGAACACTGGCACCCCAGAACATGCTGGTGGGCTGGCTGCTTTAAAGTAAGTGTGCTGGGGAACTGTGGCAGCCAGCCGGTGTTCCCTCTGTCAGTTTTGCCCCTGCAGGAGTGCGCCCTACTCGCCTGTCACGGCTTGGGCCGAGGACCCTGGGCTGAACACAACAAGGTGTCCAATTTTGCAAGAACTACGTCAGATACAGCTTCAGGCTTGCCCCATTGTTAATGGCCTAATTTAGAGTTTGGTGGATGGTTTACTCCCATCTGCCACATTACAAAGGCCATTGGATATAATGCACTTATAATAGGGTGGAGGGAATATTCGTCACATTTGTGATGGAGTAACTCGTCCGACGAAACCTAAATCAGGCTGTATTTCTGAAGGTAGAAATCCTGACCGGAGAAAGGTGTGAAAGGTATGTGCCTGACGCAAGGACTTCGGCTGGGGCAAAACCTAAACTTCTCCCATTCACAACTTTTCTCAACAACAGTTTCAACTGGACATTGTACAATGGTTATCGGACTCAGAGAGGACTTTGTCGGATACAAACTGCAACCACGCCTTAACATCACAGAGCCTTGCACCAAACAGTTTTCTTCTGTTATTTTGGAAAGGAAAATCCCGCAACCTCCCTCCCCCCACCATTGAAATCACCTCCGATTACAAGGGCAGGCATTACTTATTTTTGACTAGTACTCACCGTCAGGGTTTGGCTGGCAGTGACAGAAAGTAAAAATACTGCTATATGTTTGCCCATCCTATTTGAAGAGAAGTTTGGCTACAGTGGTGAAGGAGTAGTCACTGCCATAGCCAAATTTAAGGTCCACCAACTTCTAAATCAGGCAGCAGACCACTATATTGGAGGGGATAGAACTCCATTGCTACAGAGTTCCCTCTCTGCAAACATATAAATTGGGCTTTAAGTCAGAAGATAAAATCTTTGACCCGGACAGCCCAATTGGTGTATCTGAAACATGTTTCATCCAGTCAGCCTTAAATCCCGCCTATGTCCCATGCCCCACAAACAGTGCCTACTGATTGCTGCACAATCCAATGGCAGTAATGGTACTTGAGCACCGCTCCGGTCAATAACACAGATTTTGTTGATCCTTGTTCCCACTCCCAAGGGTCTGACTGCCAAACCAACTAAAATGTACTCAATGTATGCTAACAAAGTGGGAGGTCAAAGTGTATAATTCCGTTCCAGCGCATATCCAGAGAATAGGAACTGTCAATTAATCCACATAGATAGTCAAAAAACAGTATTAAATAATGCAGGAATCATTCTTCACACATATGGACTTTTTCACATTTCTTTATTATCAAAGATTCTCCAATACAGCTAAAATGCAACCAACCCGTTTCATCCCGAATGTGGGGAATTAATCAGGGCCTAAAAAGATTACGGTAGGTGGTTTTCTGCATTGGGTCGTTCACTGACTATCGACTAGTGTGTGAATAAAGGGTGGTGTTAATGAATGAACTTTTTAGAACATTAAAATGGCAATAGGTTGTTGGTGGGAATGGATGTTTATGTGCAACAATGATGAGACCCATGATATTAAATGTGATATAGGATGCGCTACCTACATCATGTTAGTTGTGGATGCTGCCGTCATTTTGCCTAACTTGCAATTGTTTTTATTAAAAAGTAGAAAGTGCTTGTAGATGTATATGATAGGGAGGATGGCATGTAATTAATATTTTCAACAGGCAGGTTATGAAGTAAAGAAAGTAAATCAAAATGTGAGGAGGATAATGCTCTCTGTTGTGATTGGGGTTTACGTCAGGCGGTTTCTTGCATCATATTGATTATCTATGAGTGTGTGAATAAGGGGTGGTTTTAATGGCTTCATTTCTGTGAAGTTATAATGGCACTAAGTTTTTGGTGTGAATTTATATTTCCTTGTGAAAATGATGAGAGTCACGACATGAATGTGATGTAAGATGCACTACCTGCACCATGATATGTATATAAATAAGGCAATTGTTTCTGTTTTCCAACAGTGACGTTGAAATTGATACATCAGAAGAACCGCGGCTACGATTTATTTTTTCTATGATCATCACGTTTTGTAAGTACATTAATCATTTACTCAATACAGATTGCATTAATTAAAATTCAATGGAGGGAATGAGGGATACGTAATGGAAAGAATCTTCTGAAGATGTTTTTTTTATTGAATATCACAGAAGCATAGGATGATGGTCTAGGGGACAGAATTAATGGCACTACTATGACAACAATGAATTTTCTTATTGTGTTGGGCGTTGTTTTACTAAAATAGAAAACAAATACAAAAATATGAAAAATGTAGAATTTAAAAAATATATATTTTGGCATAATTAAATACAGGCTAGGACAATACAAATGTACAAACGTGCAATTTTCAGTAAAAGTCTTGATTCCGTGTTTATATATGTAGAATTTCTTTAGGTCCTGGTGAAGTCCCTGCATTCAGGATGAAACACATTGGCTGGGCCTTTGTTCTTTTGGAGAATCTTTGATAATAAAGAAATTTGAAAAGTCCATGCAAAGACTGAATTCCTACATTATCTACATCATCTATGTGGAGTAATTGACAGCTCCTACTCCATGTTTATGCGTTGAATTGGAATAATACACCTTGCTTTCCCACTCTTTTAGCCTACTGATTGCTGCTCTAATATCTAGGTGCTTTGTGCCTTAAATGTTTTTTGAAAATGTATTTCTCCAGTTCTCATTATTGGCTTATTGTTGTTTGCTTTCAGTTTGCTCATTACATTTTTCTTTATTTTATAAATTGACTGTGGGAGTTTTATTGTGTTGGGTTTTGACTGTTTAATTGCTTAGTTAGTCCTAAATATTCTACACATTTCCCTAAACTAAGCATATCTGGTCTGTGGTACAGCTTCAGGGGCGTTGGGGTGGGTAGGCAGGTGAGCCCAGGTCTAAAATATTGAAGCTGTGTTTCACTTTGAGGAGTTTCTGGGCTTATTTCTTGTGGTAGACTTCTAGCTTCTATAGATGTAAAATGTTCCTTGTAATGCGAGATTGAGGAAACAAACGCTGGACACATTATTTTTAATTTGCATTCCGATAATGTTATCTTTTAGGAGCAGAGAAACATATAATTGGTGTTCTGATTTACCTACTTAACACCTTCTTGAAGTCATAATTTTGGCTTACCCTTATAACTGTGCACTTTTCTAAGTCAACTAATACTTTCCTGCCCAATCACCCAACAAAGAGTATGAATGTAAAAATAGCAGAAATTTGAAAAAATGTCTACTATGAGGAAACAGAATGATATAAGTATGAAAAAATATATATTTTCAAATACACCTGCTTTGAAAACCCTACAAGCCTTTATCCCCCTGTTGACCAAATATTGCCATTCTTGCATTTACATTCTGAAACCTTCTCTCACAGGTGTCAAACATTCCAATGCACTTCATGTTCTGCAAGTTTTTAGAAGCCTTACTTTTTTCACCCCAAATAAAAATATATAAAATATTATTTTTCCTCGTTTCATTCATCGAACTGAATACTTCAGATCTGCAAATGTCTAGCTCTCTTACTAAAAATCTCTCACTCATGGTCGTGTTTCTGGAAAGATAAACCTTCCTAAAATTAAATGAGTCACAAAATGCATCAAGTAAATAAATAACTTTAAAATGAAATACCAAATTGACCAAATAAACACTTCCTCGAGAACTCTTGAAGTAAAAAACAAAACCTTTCGTTTCCATACAAGACAACGGAAATGTAATACTATTATAATAGTGAAGCGAACAATGAAAATAACAATTGGTAAGGGAGGAGTGAAATGTGTGTGCTGAGGAAATTAATTCCAACCCACTGCAAAAACATGCACTAGTTGCATTAATATTTTGACAAGACAGGAGGCTTCTATAAAGCGTCTTATCTTGCTAAGAGCAGCCCAAACAAAATACACCATATTTCCCTCAGGCGCTCAATGCTACAAATCAATTTAAAACTAAATTAAGTATAGCTTAGGAAGCCCCACAGCTGACAGCCTCTTTTCTTGCCACTTATAACACAGATGAGTACTGTGGGGGTCATTACGAGTCTGGCGGTTTACTGACCGCCAGATTCGCTGTGATGGTCTGACCGTTGCCAATGGGGCGGTCCGATTGTCACATTATAACGTGGCGGTAGCGGTGCGGTTGGACCGCCAGATTATGACTGTACGATGGCCTGGTGGTGTAAGCGGTCCTAATCCACCAGGGCAGCATTGCAAGCAGCGCTGCCCTGGGGATTACAACCCCCTTCTCTGCTGGTAACACCGCCCTTGGCATGGGCAGTGAAGGGGCCCCCTGGCCAGCACTGTTGCAATTTTCACTGTCTACTTTGCAGACAGTAAACATTGTGACGGCTGCTGGTGCACGCTGTGCACTACAGCATTGCCGCTGGCTCTATTACGAGCCAGGGACAATGCTGTAAGCCGATTACCGCTGGGGTTCCGCCCGCTGACCCAGTGGGAAACTTGTAATAGGCCCAGCGGGGAGGCTGCCACACTGGCAACAACCTACACATCGGATCTTCAGTGGACGGGCTTTTCCATCCGTCGATGTCATAAGAAGGCCTTGAGTGTCTACTTATTTCATTCATGTGTCAAATAGTTGTACATTATCTCTTTGTCCCTGGTCCTTGTCCCAGCCATTACATAAGAGATGTATACATCTCTTGCAGGTGAAAGAAACTGAAGAATGTCATGGCTCCTCCCACCCTCAGGGCATCATAAGTGCAACCACTTGCAAACAATGGCTTAGGATAGGAACAGGTAGCCAGTTCCCTGTTGAGCACAGACCTAGTGCATCTGGCACAGATGGATCCTGGGCATTGCACAATGCGCTACAAACTTACCACATGAGGAGGATGTTTTCCCTGGTGGTACAAGCATTCAGGGGAGTATGCTGTCCATCGAGAAGCAGCTAGGTATATTCTCCAGTTCCCTTTGAGATTCGTCGCAGGGCGAACAATATCACTCATTGTAGCACGGGTAGTATCTCTGGTGGTTCAGCATATTAGTTAATAGTGTCTCTATTGTTGTGCATGCACAGTGATAATTGTCAATGTAATACGCATGCAGAAGCTTTTATTTGGTATTTGAACGCAGAAGTAAGCATTTGTTGCGTTTCTATGGTGCTTTTTGGGTTGTGATTGGTCAGACCAACATTAGGGCAAACACAGTGGGACGAGGCATTATCTCGGAGAGTCCTCTTCAACTTCTTCACTCTCTCCTCCTAAAAAGACGCAAGTGGAACTAAATGGGGATAGCTCGAGAGATAATCTGGAGGAAAAATCAGGACAATTGTACTAGAGACTATAGCGCTGTAAAAAAATGTATTTTAATCATTCCATTCCTCCGCCACCTTAGTCATCTTCTTTAGGATCGGATTTAGAAGAAGAACATATAGAGACTTAACTCAGTGATCAGAGGGGTAAATGCATAGATAAAGATTCTGGCTATAATCAAAACCAAACTGGGATTTCCATTTGAAGAATCGCCACAACTTCCACTGATCCTGTTTTACGGTAGTTCGAACATGCTCCACCTATAGTTATCTATATTAATTTGCATCTCGCCGAAGTCTTAAGGGAATGGAAAGACCTGCATAAAATAAATGTCCCTTGATTCATGTCAAAATTATATACAATTGAAGGAGTGGATAAAGCATTTCTAACTACGTTCCAATTGATTCATTTGTAGCAAGTTTGTTTGGAAGAACTCTAGTGGCCAAGGAAAGCATTTTAAAAGACCAAACAGATAAGATTGATTCTTCACCTAATCAGTCTTATGCAGAGGCACTTTTGGCAAAGTGAGCAGGCAACTACGGAGTCTATATTATTCAATCTCTAATTTTAGATATCATATCTCTCTTTAAGGCAATTCAGGTGAGAGCTGAATGCTTGGCACTAGGTGCAGCTGCTTCAAAACAGATATCATTAATCTCTCACATCTCTTTTGACGTTGTCCGGGCAGCAGTCCTATCAGAAGCAGCCACTATATAGAAAAGAAGGAACCTATATCTGAGAGAGTGGCATATGGATCTTGCCCAGAGGTCTGCAGCTCTGTGTATACCCTTTGATGGTATAAAGCTGTTTGGGACTAAGTTAGAGGGAAAACTCCAATGTCTCTTAAAAAAAAGATACATTCTACAGCCTTTCGTCAATCTTCTATTATCTCTAACTACTTTTCTCCATCATAAAAGTTTTAGTTTTGGCAGCCATTAAGAAGAATGTCAAATCAATCACAGTACAACTTCTCAAAAGGACAAAGAGAGAAAAGGTTTAAGTCTCAGCCATACCAGAATAATAAAGCTCCTTCACCGATAAGGAATCAGTATCCTGACAATGCTGAAGATGGCTGCTAATGCCCAGTATGAAGCTGGATTTCCCACTTCATGAAGCCATGGAAAGATTCTCCTTTTGACTTATCGGTGTTGAATGTCATAAGGAAGGGCTATCAGGCAGAATTAACATCGCTACTACCAGGATATTAAACCATTCATATGCCTTGCCTTCAGAATCTTGCCACCAAGGAATCAATGAAGGCTGCAAAACTAAAGTTGCAGATGAAGAGAGCTATTGCACCAGTTCCAAGATTGGAGAGGGAGAAGAGATCTTACACATTGATACAAAGAATTCCATTGAAGATGTACGATGTTGCAGGATTATGAACCTTAGCTGCATCCCAAAAACCATCACTGCAGGCAACACACCAGAGGTGCTGTGAGGGATGTCCCTGAGATCTCTAAAGGTCGGACAGAACAGATTTTATGTTGATGAATTGATGGCTCTTGCCATGTGCAGCACCTTCTTAAGTGTAGCCATAAATCTCTCTACAATGTAATTTACCTGGGGCCCCAGGGGTTCTATTTTTTGGTGCAAAAATCCCAGATAGGTTACAAATTCTGTCATCACTCTTCTGTTTAATGGAGGTCCGTTTGACTCTAGAAGGAATACCAAATATTAAAATATTTTGTGGTGGGGCCGCAGGTGAGCAATAGAAAGATCCACCTGTCAAGATCCAGTCTTTGTTGTCCTGGGAGATACCCACCACCCGGACACAAATGAGTGCTTTTTTCTGACACACTTGTTCCTACAGGTACTTTATGGCCAGCTATGGGCTATAGATGTGATTTTTGGAATCCTAACAACCAAGAAAAAAGGTGGGTTTGGTCTGCAGAATACCTAAAAGCCTTTAAGAACCTGAAAAGAGCCCTGCACAATGTGATTGTAGAGAAGGCTCTCAACTATAGGCAGCCTTTCTTTGTACAGTCTGCTTCCCATATAACAGATTTGGGTCATGGAGAAAGAATAGTTTGCCATTGTTTACCACAGTGTGGGCTTTAAGGAGGTGATCCTGACTGATCAGAACCCATTTGAGCAGTTGATGGCAATGAAGAGAAAAAAATCTCAAATTACTTGGTCTATCTCATTAGAAGGCCTAGATTTCACAGTAGAGCTCGAATGTGGAATGACTCATGGGAATGCAGATGGACTTTCCGACTGGTTTTGCTGATCTGATGAACAGATTTTTCCAACGCTGGACTAAGCATCCCAATATTTTGACTTTTTTGGCCTAGGTCTGTCCCTGACTGTGTGAAATCATGGCTGTGCTGTGTGACCTGGAATGGTGCCCCAAGGGTGCTTTCATAGTGGACAGAAGACCACTGTTCCTGTCTTGGGCATACCATAAGTGGTTGTGGCAGCTTACCATGTTTTTGGAGTTCGATTGTGTGAGCAGACCTTTTTGTCTGTGTTAGTGAATAGTGTGGCCTACAAGTTCACTTCTGTAAAGGTCCTCTGTTAGGTATGTGGTGTCTGTGTGCAACACATATTCAGTAGTATGATTCTGTGTGTGAGTGACCTTGAGTATGGAAGAAAATAGGATCCATTAAGGATACTCTTGGCTTGGCATGGCATGGCACAGGATAGAGGATAAGGACAGCTTTCCAGACAATGGAAGGGTATTTACAGCATTCCTAACGTTGGAAGTTGTAGATCAAGACTCTGAAGTGAGGAGAATGAAGGCAAAGGCACATTTAGCAATTCCAAGGAGTCTTTGTTTGTGAGGGATTGCTATTCAGTCTTTCTGAGCATAACCATCTGGTTGAAGGTAGGGGAGAGTGGTGGGACTGCAGTTTTTTTTGTTCATGATGAGGGTGTTTTTAGGTGCGACGCTTCTTTTCGACTATTCCCAATTACTGCTTCACAGAGGCTGACATCAGGCAGGTGAAGAAACAGAAACCCCATACTTCATTATGCCTGTGTTTTGTCATTCTTCGAGCTTGGCGCATCACCTGTGTTACGTGCTATGAGCAGCATCACTCTAAACAATGACTGTGTCTGAAGAGTAGCCTGACAAGGCCACTTGAAAACAGAGCCCCCCCAAAACTGGTTCTGAGCTTTAACACAGTGGATCCACATCCCCTGTCTAGAAAGTGTGTGAGAAAGTGTAACCTAAAGCACCACACTTTGTTCCAGTTCCAAGTCCTTCAATACCAGGGAGTGTTCTGAAGAAAACTGAAAGGATTGCTTTGTGACCAGGGTCTGATGTATGCCTGACAGTAAGTCTCCCAGATTTGAGGGAACTTCTCATGAAATTTGAAGATTCTGCTGCAGGGGATAAGGGTCTGCTTAGAAGCCTGGTAGCCTGCCTGCCTTCTGCCTGCTGTCTGGCCTCGCAGGATAAGAGCCTGTCCGGGAGTAGAAGCCCAGCGAGTCCCAAGGACTGAAGAACAGCTAGAGGAAGCTGACTACCTGAAAGCAAGCTAGCCATGACCCGGGCTGCTAAGGTTCCCCTAGTCTCTTAAGACTGGTTTTGTGTGGGAATGCCTTTACACATTGCACCTATATCAGCCTGCAGTGTGGGTGACATTGGCCCAATCAGGGCTGCGACTGCTTGTACTAGCTCAATTGGGCTGCATCTGTAGTGTGGATGACATTGGCCTGAGAGGGACTGCAACTGTTTGTACATCCCGGTCAGGGCTGCTGCACCTGTCATCTTTATGATATTGGCACAATCAGGGCTCCAATTACCTGTGCCAACCAAACCGAGGTGGCACCTGCTGAATTGACTAGTAGGCCCCAGAGAAAGTATGGCCCTGCATCATTTGGAACTCACAGTCAAGGCTGACCTTATCCGGAGCTGCAACAGACTGTCCTGAGCTCTGGCGTCATGGTACCTGTTCCACATAGTTAAGGCAGACATCTATGTATAAGGAGATGTGCATATGGCCATGCATGGCCTACTCGACAGCCTCTGACATTGTCTTTGCTCACCGTGACCCTAAGAGACTTACACATCCACTCTGAATAGTGAGTAAAGGGCCATTGCATTACCCATCATACCACCAGTGAAAAGACACTTTACAAAACGTGAACTGAGTGCACATTTGTCTTATCGGGACATTTGGGACTGTACTGAGCCTGATTTATACTACTGCCCTAACTACTGGGGCTGGAGGTAACCAGCCATCCAGGGATCACCTGGGGTAGGACTAGTATAAGTGCACAAAGTGGGGGTATCACTACACAGGATAATCTCAACCAGGATCACTGGCTTGTATCCTAAGTTGGACTGTGTAGTATTTTCTGTGTGATTAAGCGTACTTTCCTTTCGCAAAAGGCAACCACTGGACTGGTCAATTAAGTTATTGTGTCTTCTGGTTGATTGTTGACTTCTGAGCTTGTGAGCTCCACTCTACCTGCTAGAGAAGGTAGTGAATGCTCACTCTCATTACCCTCACAGTCAAGTGTGGAAATAGTTGTCCTTGACCCAAGTTTCAGAGCCATAGAACAGTTCCCAGGACACCAGTTGCAAACAACCTTACCCACCATGATTGGGACTCATAGCCCCTATCTGTAGACAGAAAAAATAAGACTTTCCACTACTTATGCCAATGAAACCAATGAAAAAGAAGAGGTTAGTGAGAGGATTAGTAAACAAGCTGACAGATTTTACATATCCACGATGGAAGACTAAATTACCTCATTTTTATATCACCAGCACTTTTGCTTGGGGCATTCCAAATCACTTCAACTACTGGTTTCTCAGCATCGGATGTGTGACTGACGGCAGAATTCTGTGAAAGAAACATGGCTGCAATGAGAACTTTACACAAACAATTCACATTCACTTATTTAGGGATTCGAGCTTGTCAAAAGCCACTCTGCCAAAAGCCATGTACAGTTACAAGAATTAATAACATAAGGTGGGCATTTGTACTAGGGCAGGAAAGGCAGTGTGCTAAGTAAGTCACTTTGATGTTGTGAGATGAGAAAAAAAATGCTACAGTACTTCATTCCTACATCTTCCACGACAAGCAGTTAAGAGGAGACGGTAGGGGCATTTTGCAGAACACCAAGCGAATAAAGACACTTATTATGCAGTGGTACTTAAATGAAATGAAGAGGTCAATGTTAAAAAAAAGTTATAACGCGTCCCTTTATGACAAATTTATACACTCTGGGACTCGTTTTAGGCCGATGAATCTTTTGACCCTGATTGAAGACACCTTAGGACGAAATAGCTAATCAACATGTCAATCAATATGTCAATAACGCCATCAATATTTACCATATTTACCATTTATCATAATAAAGCAATTCACATTAGTCAAAGACATTAATAAAACTCAGAAACCACCATGACCTTTCAGTAAATAAATAACCACAGCAGTTTAGTAAGATTTTGTGATATTTATTCCCTATTGAATACAATTCTAATAGCAAGTTTATTAATTTCAATAGCAAAAAGCTCATCAACATTGTCATAATTTTGCAACTCAAATAAGACTTCATCAAAGCAAGAATCACAATTATTAGAACATAACACGACGCCAACATAGGTTATCCTTAGCAGAGTATCATTAGCACACTTCTTCAACAAAGCATAGATTCAGTCATTTGTCTATTTGCATCCGTTTGGTGAACCCCTCAACTAGGAAAAGCAAACAGACAATCACAATTTCATTGTCATATAGTTACCCTCCGTATTGGGTCAGCATTCAGATTCAGTCTTCGTCCTCAGGACATCAGTTGATTCGCCATCAGTCAGGAATTCAGCAAGAGCTCGGTAAGGCAAGGTAAGAGGTACTTCCCTCATAAGGAGGTAAAGTATAAACAGGCAATATAAGGCAAGGATGGTTTTAAGAACCAAATTAGCAAGTCACTAAATAGAGTGACAAAGTGTCTGGATCATAGCAATAGCATTTCCCTAACTAATCTGAGTGGCTCCTCGTGTCTTAGGTTTTTGTCCCTTTTCTGTTGCACAGTCCCCAAATTTCCCATTGGATGAGGGGTTCCACCCCACTATCTCCATCCAATAGGTTTCCAATTAGCTCATCAAATTTGTCACCCCATAACAGTTCTCACGTAGTTTATTGGTCCTTAAGATTGATGTCTTCAGCCGGTAGAATGTCCGGTATGATTTCATACTCTCGTGGTCCTTTGCACATCTTCAGTCAGTGGCTCCATTGTCTGTACCGGTTCAGGCGACCTTGTACCTGCGAGTACTCTACACTGTTGCATTCAGCTAAAATGTTTCTTTAAGCAAGTCGAATTTCATGAGAACGGATCTACTACAGTTACATTCATCTTCTAGCTTTAGAAAAACAAGAGTTCATGTCCTTCAGCAAGTCAGCACTCTGCACGTTAGAAAAACACAATTAATATGAAAACCAGGCAGCTAGGCCTCTACTCATGCTAACTAAGGCCTTAACGATTTATTAGCAGAACTTTGGCATATAACCCTTTTATTATTAGTGTAAAACCATATTTTATTATGACATTTCATCATTATTAGTCAGTTTCATTAGTCCCCGTATACATTGACGGCCATTCCCCGTGGGCACATTTCAAGCACGCATTTAGCAAAATACATTAATACATTTTCTATGCAGCATTATTATGCATTAGTTCATAAACCATTCATGTCAATATTGATTATATAAGCTACGCTCTCTCAGTCCCTCCTCTGATGACACTTGTCATCACACAAAACCTTTCCCTTCACAACCTTTCATTTTCTTCAGGGTTCGCATTTCAATATCTTCCTCCCTATGTGACTTTTCCCAAATTTCTTTGAACATTTTCTCCTTTTCCTTTTCTTCTTTTCTTTTATTGCGTTTTGCCAAAGTTCTCTTAATCCTTTTACTAATTTTGCAAGATAACCACAGTCCTAATAGACAAGTTAGATCAATTAATATACCCCCTACTATTTTTGCAAGTACCCCATTCCAAATATTACTAAACCAGTTTCCTACTTTGGTAATTCCTTTCCCAACCTTTTCCCAAACTTCAGGTTCTTTCAGCTCCTTTAAATCTGCACGATCTCTTGTTAGGTTAGTAAGCATACCTCTAATCTTTTTACTATTATCAGGAATGAATGGGCAACAATGGCGCTCATTAAGCATCTTACAGACTCCGCCACTCTTTGCTAAAAGAATGTCTAAAGCAAGCAGGTTTTGAAGAGTCATAGCTCTTTCTGCAGCTAATTCAGTATCCATCAGGAGTATAGCCCCTGTGAAGTTTGTCAGCATGTTATCCACAATAGTAGACAACTTTCGAATCTTTATGAAGTTTAAGATAACCCCTTCTGAAGGAATTATGGCTCCAAATATGTCACCTACGACAGCAGCCACTGTCTCTCTCTTTTGTCTTGCATGATGTAATTCAGACATTTTAGGTAGTTGCTTTAAGTCATCAATCTGGTAGATCTTTGGGAAAACTATTCCCAAATAACATGTCCCATACCATCCCTTTGGAAGACGGTAATAAGCATTAAGTCCACATATTTAATAGATCCCAGGGATCGCTGGATCCTGTCCATTTAACATGAATGTCCATTTACTCTGAAACAAAAACACATGCCTACATTCACTCGTTCCCACAAATAAAGTGTCATGCTCAGATTTTGGCCTACATATACAAAGCTTTCCTACATGCAGTGCATCTATTGCTAATTTACCCTGTGTCTTTATTGCGGTGTAAGCATAATCATTTGCAAACATGCGTTTTTCTAAGCCCTGTTCTAGCCTTTCTCTTAGTGCTTTTCGTCTATCATCAGTGTGTTCTAAGAAGCTTTTCTCTACAGGCATTAGTAAGCAAGTTAGATTATTGCGGTGCGCATAAACTGTTCCAAATGTCAGTGTCGGCTCAAAGAAACCCCTAACTATTTTTATGTTATTATCCTTAGCTAATTTATTTAGAAACTCAATCACAGGCACAAAACAAAACACTACGTCTAGATTAGAGTAGAAGTATTGCACATGTTCCTGATTATAGAATCTAGTTAATAGCAAACTACAGCTAATTCCGTAAGTGAGTGGCAGACTATGGTAAGTAACCCCTTCTTGTACTGACGAAGGAAACTTGGTGCACACATGGCAATTTCTCGCATCCATTGTGTCAACATACTCATTCAGCAAGTGATAGAAGACATTAGTAGATAGTTTTTTTTTCGAATTAGTTCCCTCATGCAAGTATTTAGTATCCTGCTCAAACTTCTTCCATGGTGTTAGTGTAGCAGTCTCAGGAGTTGAAGCATTGTTAGTCACTTTCTTATCCACCAACGGCATTCCCACAATCAGACTTATAATTATTACTGCACACATAATTCCCACACCAACAGCCAAACATGCAC
Source organism: Pleurodeles waltl (assembly GCF_031143425.1). Classification (NCBI taxonomy): domain Eukaryota; kingdom Metazoa; phylum Chordata; class Amphibia; order Caudata; family Salamandridae; genus Pleurodeles; species Pleurodeles waltl. The sequence goes on along the minus strand of NC_090443.1, from coordinate 607,222,208 downwards.
GAGTCCTGCCCTTACTACTATTATCCCTAGTGTAACTCATGATCTATAAAAAATCAGAGAGCGGAAGAATACAAAGCAAACAATCTACTTGAGGACAATATAAAACTTTTTTTTTTTTTCTTGTGCAAAAGTCTCTCTCTTTCTTAGCAAGTATTGACAGCGTTTCACTCGCTCCACGACCCTTTTTGTCAAATCAGGTTAGCAGCTTGTCATAATCGTTTTTTCAGAGTCAATTCAGGTTAACAGTGTCACATCCGGTAATTTATCAGTCTCTTTTCTCAGCTTTTCAGCTTTCAATTTCAATTTTGATTTTCAACACAGTCTCTTTCTAGAGTTCAATTCAGATGCTGTAGTATTGACCTGGAATTTCTCAATCAAAACAGAACGCCAAGAATTCTTGTTGTCATTCAGCTGATGTTGCATATGCCCATTCAGGACCTGCGTATCTTCTGTTTGCAACTCTCTTTCTTTTCAATTTGCGATCACCCTGTAACTCTCCTTCACTGAGATCTTCTTTCCTGGTTGTGTTGACTTCCTCCTCTATTGTGTCATTAGGGATCACTTTCTCCCCTGCAGCTTGTGGCTCCGGCCAGTTACCCCCTTTAAGTGTTTTCTTTCTGCTTGGCCTTTCAGGACGTTGAACAGCTCCCTCCTCTTGTGCTATGGTGTTTTCTCTTGATGGACCTGCAAGCGGCTCAGAAGGAGTCAGAACACCTTAACTTCCTTCTGCCTCACTTCCTTTGCCTTCAGGTTCAGTTATGGGCTCAACTTCAAACCCGTATCTGTCTGCTTCTGGGAGAACCTCTCTTGGTGTCAGTTCCCCTCTTGCCTCGGCTGAGATAGGCTCACTGTCACCCCTCTCGAACTCGTTTACTGTTTGAGTGACTAAGCCGTCCTCAGCAGGCTCTCCTTCAGTCTCAGTTCCCCTTTGATTTCTCTCCAGCCCTGAGACTTCCTTCTCTGCAGCTGTTGTTTTGGACAATTCAAGTTCCTCATCAGTTGGGCATGTCACCTTCTTTGTGTGATTGGCATGTATCCAATTTGGAAGACCTGCACACTTCACAGCAGTAGTAGTCATCAGTATTACTTGATATGGCCCCTTCCAACGTTGCTCCAAACACGACTTCCTCACATGTTTCTTGACAACAACCCAGTCACCGGCTTTCAGAGTGTGAGCTGGATCACTTATCGTGGCAATGTGGTGGCCTCCACCTGGTGAGAAAAAGAGCGGACCACATCAGCTAGACCCTTGCAGTAGTCCAACACCATATTACCCGTGATATTCACAAGAGCATTTGCAGGCACTGCGGGCAATCTCATAGCTCGACCCATAAGAATTTCATGAGGAGATAGTCCTGTTTTCTTGTCAGGTTTCTCATTGACATCAGCACTAAGGGCAATGCATCTGGCCACTTCAAATTGGTAGCTGCGCACATTTGTGCCATCCTCGACTTCAAGGTACCATTCATCTGCTCCACTAGTCCTGGTGCTTCAGGGCGATAGCTACAATGCAGCTTTTGTTCAATGTTCAATGCAGCACACAGGAGCTTAATCACCTCATTGTCGAAGTGTCTGCCCCTATCTGATTCTAAAGAGATCGGAAACCGGAAACGTGGTATCAGTTCTGTAGGAAGTTGGCTCTGTATGTGCTATTTCAAAGTAAGGAATAGCATGCACAGAGTCCAAGGGTTCCCCTTAGAGGTAAAATAGTGGTAAAAATAGATAATACTAATGCTCTATTTTGTGGTAGTGTGGTCGAGCAGTAGGCTTATCCAAGGAGTAGTGTTAAGCATTTGTTGTACATACACATAGACAATAAATGAGGTACACACACTCAGAGACAAATCCAGCCAATAGGTTTTTATATAGAAAAATATCTTTTCTTAGTTTATTTTAAGAACCACAGGTTCAAATTCTACATGTAATATCTCATTCGAAAGGTATTGCAGGTAAGTACTTTAGGAACTTCAAATCATCAAAATTGCATGTATACTTTTCAAGTTATTGACAAATAGCTGTTTTAAAAGTGGACACTTAGTGCAATTTTCACAGTTCCTAGGGGAGGTAAGTATTTGTTAGGTTTACCAGGTAAGTAAGACACTTACAGGGTTCAGTTCTTGGTCCAAGGTAGCCCACCGTTGGGGGTTCAGAGCAACCCCAAAGTCACCACACCAGCAGCTCAGGGCCGGTCAGGTGCAGAGTTCAAAGTGGTGCCCAAAACACATAGGCTAGAATGGAGAGAAGGGGGGTGCCCCGGTTCCGGTCTGCTTGCAGGTAAGTACCCGCGTCTTCGGAGGGCAGACCAGGGGGGTTTTGTAGGGCACCGGGGGGGACACAAGTCCACACAGAAATTTCACCCTCAGCAGCGCGGGGGCGGCCGGGTGCAGTGTAGAAACAAGCGTCGGGTTTGTAATGGAAGTCAATGGGAGATCTAGGGATCTCTTCAGCGCTGCAGGCAGGCAAGGGGGGGGTTCCTCGGGGAAACCTCCACTTGGGCAAGGGAGAGGGACTCCTGGGGGTCACTCCTCCAGTGAAAGTCCGGTCCTTCCGGTCCTGGGGGCTGCGGGTGCAGGGTCTCTCCCAGGTGTCGGGACTTAGGATTCAAAGAGTCGCGGTCAGGGGAAGCCTCGGGATTCCCTCTGCAGGCGGCGCTGTGGGGGCTCAGGGGGGACAGGTTTTTGTACTCACAGTCTTAGAGTAGTCCTGGGGTCCCTCCTGAGGTGTTGGATCGCCACCAGCCGAGTCGGGGTCGCCGGGTGCAGTGTTGCAAGTCTCACGCCTTTTGCGGGGAGCTTGCAGGGTTCTTTAAAGCTGCTGGAAACAAAGTTGCAGCCTTTCTTGGAGCAGGTCCGCTGTCCTCGGGAGTTTCTTGTCTTTTCGAAGCAGGGGCAGTCCTCAGAGGATGTCGAGGTCGCTGGTCCCTTTGGAAGGCGTCGCTGGAGCAGGATCTTTGGAAGGCAGGAGACAGGCCGGTGAGTTTCTGGAGCCAAGGCAGTTGTCGTCTTCTGGTCTTCCTCTGCAGGGGTTTTTCAGCTAGGCAGTCCTTCTTCTTGTAGTTGCAGGAATCTAATTTTCTAGGGTTCAGGGTAGCCCTTAAATACTAAATTTAAGGGCGTGTTTAGGTCTGGGGGGTTAGTAGCCAATGGCTACTAGCCCTGAGGGTGGGTACACCCTCTTTGTGCCTCCTCCCAAGGGGAGGGGGTCACAATCCTAACCCTATTGGGGGAATCCTCCATCTGCAAGATGGAGGATTTCTAAAAGTCAGAGTCACCTCAGCTCAGGACACCTTAGGGGCTGTCCTGACTGGCCAGTGACTCCTCCTTGTTGCTTTCTTTGTTCCCTCCAGCCTTGCCGCCAAAAGTGGGGGCCGTGGCCGGAGGGGGCGGGCAACTCCACTAAGCTGGAGTGCCCTGCTGGGCTGTGACAAAGGGGTGAGCCTTTGAGGCTCACCGCCAGGTGTCACAGCTCCTGCCTGGGGGAGGTGTTAGCATCTCCACCCAGTGCAGGCTTTGTTACTGGCCTCAGAGTGACAAAGGCACTCTCCCCATGGGGCCAGCAACATGTCTCTGGTGTGGCAGGCTGCTGGAACTAGTCAGCCTACACAGACAGTCGGTTAAGTTTCAGGGGGCACCTCTAAGGTGCCCTCTGTGGTGTATTTTACAATAAAATGTACACTGGCATCAGTGTGCATTTATTGTTCTGAGAAGTTTGATACCAAACTTCCCAGTTTTCAGTGTAGCCATTATGGTGCTGTGGAGTTCGTGTTGGACAGACTCCCAGACCATATACTCTTATGGCTACCCTGCACTTACAATGTCTAAGGTTTTGTTTAGACACTGTAGGGGTACCATGCTCATGCACTGGTACCCTCACCTATGGTATAGTGCACCCTGCCTTAGGGCTGTAAGGCCTGCTAGAGGGGTGTCTTACCTATACTGCATAGGCAGTGAGAGGCTGGCATGGCACCCTGAGGGGAGTGCCATGTCGACTTACTCGTTTTGTCCTCACTAGCACACACAAGCTGGCAAGCAGTGTGTCTGTGCTGAGTGAGAGGTCTCCAGGGTGGCATAAGACATGCTGCATCCCTTAGAGACCTTCCTTGGCATCAGGGCCCTTGGTACTAGAAGTACCAGTTACAAGGGACTTATCTGGATGCCAGGGTCTGCCAATTGTGGATACAAAAGTACAGGTTAGGGAAAGAACACTGGTGCTGGGGCCTGGTTAGCAGGCCTCAGCACACTTTCAATTGTAAACATAGCATCAGCAAAGGCAAAAAGTCAGGGGGCAACCATGCCAAGGAGGCATTTCCTTACACAACCCCCCCCCAAACGAAAGAGGATGAGACTAACCTTTCCCAAGAGAGTCTTCATTTTCTAAGTGGAAGAACCTGGAAAGGCCATCTGCATTGGCATGGGCAGTCCCAGGTCTGTGTTCCACTATAAAGTCCATTCCCTGTAGGGAGATGGACCACCTCAACAGTTTAGGATTTTCACCTTTCATTTGCATCAGCCATTTGAGAGGTCTGTGGTCAGTTTGAACTAGGAAGTGAGTCCCAAAGAGGTATGGTCTCAGCTTCTTCAGGGACCAAACCACAGCAAAGGCCTCCCTCTCAATGGCACTCCAACGCTGCTCCCTGGGGAGTAACCTCCTGCTAATGAAAGCAACAGGCTGGTCAAGGCCATCATCATTTGTTTGGGACAAAACTGCCCCTATCCCATGTTCAGAGGCATCAGTCTGCACAATGAACTGCTTAGAATAATCTGGAGCTTTGAGAACCGGTGCTGAGCACATTGCCTGTTTCAGGGTGTCAAAGGCCTGTTGGCAGTCCACAGTCCAGTTCACTTTCTTGGGCATTTTCTTGGAGGTGAGCTCAGTGAGGGCTGTCACAATGGATCCATATCCCTTCACAAACCTCCTGTAGTACCCAGTCAAGCCAAGGAATGCCCTGACTTGAGTCTGGGTTTTTGGAGCTACCCAGTCCAGAATGGTCTGGATCTTGGGTTGGAGTGGCTGAACTTGGCCTCCACCTACAAGGTGGCCCAAGTAAACCACAGTTCCCTGCCCTATCTGGCATTTGGATGCCTTGATAGAGAGGCCTGCAGATTGCAGAGCCTTCAAAACCTTCTTCAGGTGGACCAGGTGATCCTGCCAGGTGGAGCTAAAGACAGCAATATCATCAAGATAAGCTGTGCTAAAGGACTCCAAGCCAGCAAGGACTTGATTCACCAACCTTTGGAAGGTGGCAGGGGCATTCTTTAAACCAAAGGGCATAACAGTAAACTGATAATGCCCATCAGGTGTGGAGAATGCTGTCTTTTCTTTTGCTCCAGGCGCCATTTTTATTTGCCAGTACCCTGCTGTCAAGTCAAAGGTACTTAGAAATTTGGCAGCACCTAACTTATCAATGAGCTCATCAGCTCTTGGAATTGGATGGGCATCTGTCTTGGTGACAGAGTTGAGCCCTCTGTAGTCCACACAAAACCTCATCTCTTTCTTTCCATCTTTGGTGTGAGGTTTGGGGACTAAGACCACTGGGCTAGCCCAGGGGCTGTCAGAGCGCTCAATCACTCCCAATTCTAGCATCTTGTGGACTTCCATCTTGATGCTTTCCTTAACATGGTCAGACTGTCTGAAGATTTTGTTCTTGACAGGCATGCTGTCTCCTGTGTCCACATCATGGGTACACAGGTGTGTCTGACCAGGGGTTAGGGAGAAAAGCTCAGGAAACTGTTGTAGGACTCTCCTACAATCAGCCTGCTGTTGGCCAGAGAGGGTGTCTGAGTAGATCACTCCATCTACTGTGCCATCTTTTGGGTCTGATGACAGAAGATCAGGGAGAGGTTCACTCTCTGCCTCCTGATCCTCATCTGTTACCATTAACAGATTCACATCAGCCCTGTCATGGAAGAGCTTAAGGCGGTTCACATGGATCACCCTCTTGGGGCTCCTGCTTGTGCCCAGGTCCACCAGGTAGGTGACCTGACTCTTCCTCTCTAGCACTGGGTAAGGGCCACTCCATTTGTCCTGGAGTGCCCTGGGAGCCACAGGCTCCAGAACCCAGACTTTCTGCCCTGGTTGGAACTCAACCAGTGCAGCCTTTTGGTCATACCAAAACTTCTGGAGTTGTTGGCTGGCCTCAAGGTTTTTGGTTGCCTTTTCCATGTACTCTGCCATTCTAGAGCGAAGGCCAAGTACATAGTCCACTATGTCCTGTTTAGGCTCATGGAGAGGTCTCTCCCAGCCTTCTTTAACAAGGGCAAGTGGTCCCCTTACAGGATGACCAAACAGAAGTTCAAAGGGTGAGAACCCTACTCCCTTCTGTGGTACCTCCCTGTAAGCGAAAAGCAGACATGGCAGGAGGACATCCCATCTCCTTTTGAGTTTTTCTGGGAGCCCCATGATCATGCCCTTTAATGTCTTGTTGAATCTCTCAACTAAGCCATTAGTTTGTGGATGGTAAGGTGTAGTGAATTTATAAGTCACTCCACACTCATTCCACATGTGCTTTAGGTATGCTGACATGAAGTTGGTACCTCTGTCAGACACCACCTCCTTAGGGAAACCCACTCTGGTAAAGATACCAATGAGGGCCTTGGCTACTGCAGGGGCAGTAGTCGACCTAAGGGGAATAGCTTCAGGATACCTGGTAGCATGATCCACTACTACCAGGATATACATATTTCCTGAGGCTGTGGGAGGTTCCAGTGGACCAACTATGTCCACACCCACTCGTTCAAAGGGCACCCCCACCACAGGAAGTGGAATGAGGGGGGCCTTTGGATGCCCACCTGTCTTACCACTGGCTTGACAGGTGGGGCAGGAGAGGCAAAACTCCTTAACCATGTTGGACATATTGGGCCAGTAGAAGTGGTTGACTAACCTCTCCCACGTCTTGGTTTGTCCCAAATGTCCAGCAAGGGGAATGTCATGGGCCAATGTTAGGATGAACTCTCTGAACAGCTGAGGCACTACCACTCTCCTAGTGGCACCAGGTTTGGGGTCTCTGGCCTCAGTGTACAGGAGCCCATCTTCCCAATAGACCCTATGTGTTCCATTTTTCTTGCCTTTGGACTCTTCAGCAGCTTGCTGCCTAAGGCCTTCAAGAGAGGGACAGGTTTCTTGTCCCTTACACAGCTCCTCCCTTGAGGGTCCCCCTGGGCCTAAGAGCTCAACCTGATAAGGTTCAAGCTCCAAAGGCTCAGTTCCCTCAGAGGGCAGAACTTCTTCCTGAGAAGAGAGGTTCCCTTTCTTTTGCTGTGTTGCAGTTGGTTTCCCAACTGACTTTCCTGTTCTCTTGGTAGGCTGGGCCATTTTTCCAGACTCCAGCTCTACTTTTTCACCCTGTGCCTTGCATTGTGCTCTTGTTTTCACACACACCAGTTCAGGGATACCCAGCATTGCTGCATGGGTTTTTAGCTCTACCTCAGCCCATGCTGAGGACTCCAGGTCATTTCCAAGCAGACAGTCCACTGGGATATTTGAGGAGACCACCACCTGCTTCAGGCCATTGACCCCTCCCCATTCTAAAGTAACCATTGCCATGGGATGTACTTTTCTCTGATTGTCAGCGTTGGTGACTGTGTAAGTTTTTCCAGTCAGGTATTGGCCAGGGGAAACCAGTTTCTCTGTCACCATGGTGACACTGGCACCTGTATCCCTCAGGCCCTCTATTCTAGTCCCATTAATTAAGAGTTGCTGTCTGTATTTTTGCATGTTAGGCGGCCAGACAGCTAGTGTGGCTAAATCCACCCCACCCTCAGAAACTAGAGTAGCTTCAGTGTGGACCCTGATTTGCTCTGGGCACACTGTTGATCCCACTTGGAGACTAGCCATTCCAGTGTTACCTGGATTGGAGTTTGGAGTGGAACTTTTCTTGGGACAGGCCTTGTCTCCAGTTTGGTGTCCATGCTGTTTACAGCTATGACACCAGGCCTTTTTGGGATCAAAGTTTTTACCCTTGTACCCATTGTTTTGTGAAGAGGCTCTGGGCCCACCCTCCTGTGCAGGTTTTTGGGGGCCTGTAGAAGACTCTTTACTATTTTTAGTTTTGGTTGTCTCATCACCCTTCTGCTGGGGAGTCTTTGTGACCCCTTTCTTTTGGTCGCCCCCTGTTGAAGTCTTGGACACCCTTGTCTTGACCCAATGGTCCGCCTTCTTTCCCAATTCTTGGGGAGAAATTGGTCCTAGGTCTACCAGATGCTGATGCAGTTTATCATTGAAACAATTACTTAACAGGTGTTCTTTCACAAATAAATTGTACAGCCCATCATAATTATTTACACCACTGCCTTGAATCCAACCATCTAGTGTTTTCACTGAGTAGTCAACAAAGTCAACCCAGGTCTGGCTCGAGGATTTTTGAGCCCCCCTGAACCTAATCCTGTACTCCTCAGTGGAGAATCCAAAGCCCTCAATCAGGGTACCCTTCATGAGGTCATAAGATTCTGCATCTTGTCCAGAGAGTGTGAGGAGTCTATCCCTACACTTTCCTGTGAACATTTCCCAAAGGAGAGCACCCCAGTGAGATCTGTTCACTTTTCTGGTTACACAAGCCCTCTCAAAAGCTGTGAACCATTTGGTGATGTCATCACCATCTTCATATTTAGTTACAATCCCTTTGGGGATTTTCAACATGTCAGGAGAATCTCTGACCCTATTTATGTTGCTGCCACCATTGATGGGTCCTAGGCCCATCTCTTGTCTTTCCCTCTCTATGGCTAGGATCTGTCTTTCCAAAGCCAATCTTTTGGCCATCCTGGCTAACTGGATGTCCTCTTCACTGGAGTTATCCTCAGTGATTTCAGAGTTGTTGGTCCCTCCTGTGAGGGAACCAGCATCTCTGACTATTATTTGTGGAGTCAGGGCTTGAGAAGCCCTGCTCTCCCTAAGTAGGACTGGAGGGGGGGAATTTCCCTCCAAGTCACTATCTTCATCCTCTGAGTTGCCATCCTCAGAGGGGTTGGCCTTTTCAAACTCTGCCAAAAGCTCCTGGAGCTGTACTTTGGTAGGTTTGGGGCCCATTGCTATTTTCTTTAGTTTACAGAGTGACCTTAGCTCTCTCATCTGTAGATGGAGGTAAGGTGTGGTGTCGAGTTCCACCACATTCACATCTGTGCTAGACATTATGCTTCTAAAAGTTGGAATACTTTTTAAGAAACTAAAACTGGTTCTAGAATCTAATTCAAACTTTTACAAACTTTTAAACTCTAAAAGAAATGCTAAACAGGATCTAACACAAGGCCCTAGCAGGTCTTTTAAGAATTTAGAAAACTTTTCAAATTGCAAAAATCAATTTCTAATGACAATTTTGGAATTTGTCGTGTGATCAGGTATTGGCTGAGTAGTCCAGCAAATGCAAAGTCTTGTACCCCACCGCTGATCCACCAATGTAGGAAGTTGGCTCTGTATGTGCTATTTCAAAGTAAGGAATAGCATGCACAGAGTCCAAGGGTTCCCCTTAGAGGTAAAATAGTGGTAAAAATAGATAATACTAATGCTCTATTTTGTGGTAGTGTGGTCGAGCAGTAGGCTTATCCAAGGAGTAGTGTTAAGCATTTGTTGTACATACACATAGACAATAAATGAGGTACACACACTCAGAGACAAATCCAGCCAATAGGTTTTTATATAGAAAAATATCTTTTCTTAGTTTATTTTAAGAACCACAGGTTCAAATTCTACATGTAATATCTCATTCGAAAGGTATTGCAGGTAAGTACTTTAGGAACTTCAAATCATCAAAATTGCATGTATACTTTTCAAGTTATTGACAAATAGCTGTTTTAAAAGTGGACACTTAGTGCAATTTTCACAGTTCCTAGGGGAGGTAAGTATTTGTTAGGTTTACCAGGTAAGTAAGACACTTACAGGGTTCAGTTCTTGGTCCAAGGTAGCCCACCGTTGGGGGTTCAGAGCAACCCCAAAGTCACCACACCAGCAGCTCAGGGCCGGTCAGGTGCAGAGTTCAAAGTGGTGCCCAAAACACATAGGCTAGAATGGAGAGAAGGGGGGTGCCCCGGTTCCGGTCTGCTTGCAGGTAAGTACCCGCGTCTTCGGAGGGCAGACCAGGGGGGTTTTGTAGGGCACCGGGGGGGACACAAGTCCACACAGAAATTTCACCCTCAGCAGCGCGGGGGCGGCCGGGTGCAGTGTAGAAACAAGCGTCGGGTTTGTAATGGAAGTCAATGGGAGATCTAGGGATCTCTTCAGCGCTGCAGGCAGGCAAGGGGGGGGTTCCTCGGGGAAACCTCCACTTGGGCAAGGGAGAGGGACTCCTGGGGGTCACTCCTCCAGTGAAAGTCCGGTCCTTCCGGTCCTGGGGGCTGCGGGTGCAGGGTCTCTCCCAGGTGTCGGGACTTAGGATTCAAAGAGTCGCGGTCAGGGGAAGCCTCGGGATTCCCTCTGCAGGCGGCGCTGTGGGGGCTCAGGGGGGACAGGTTTTTGTACTCACAGTCTTAGAGTAGTCCTGGGGTCCCTCCTGAGGTGTTGGATCGCCACCAGCCGAGTCGGGGTCGCCGGGTGCAGTGTTGCAAGTCTCACGCCTTTTGCGGGGAGCTTGCAGGGTTCTTTAAAGCTGCTGGAAACAAAGTTGCAGCCTTTCTTGGAGCAGGTCCGCTGTCCTCGGGAGTTTCTTGTCTTTTCGAAGCAGGGGCAGTCCTCAGAGGATGTCGAGGTCGCTGGTCCCTTTGGAAGGCGTCGCTGGAGCAGGATCTTTGGAAGGCAGGAGACAGGCCGGTGAGTTTCTGGAGCCAAGGCAGTTGTCGTCTTCTGGTCTTCCTCTGCAGGGGTTTTTCAGCTAGGCAGTCCTTCTTCTTGTAGTTGCAGGAATCTAATTTTCTAGGGTTCAGGGTAGCCCTTAAATACTAAATTTAAGGGCGTGTTTAGGTCTGGGGGGTTAGTAGCCAATGGCTACTAGCCCTGAGGGTGGGTACACCCTCTTTGTGCCTCCTCCCAAGGGGAGGGGGTCACAATCCTAACCCTATTGGGGGAATCCTCCATCTGCAAGATGGAGGATTTCTAAAAGTCAGAGTCACCTCAGCTCAGGACACCTTAGGGGCTGTCCTGACTGGCCAGTGACTCCTCCTTGTTGCTTTCTTTGTTCCCTCCAGCCTTGCCGCCAAAAGTGGGGGCCGTGGCCGGAGGGGGCGGGCAACTCCACTAAGCTGGAGTGCCCTGCTGGGCTGTGACAAAGGGGTGAGCCTTTGAGGCTCACCGCCAGGTGTCACAGCTCCTGCCTGGGGGAGGTGTTAGCATCTCCACCCAGTGCAGGCTTTGTTACTGGCCTCAGAGTGACAAAGGCACTCTCCCCATGGGGCCAGCAACATGTCTCTGGTGTGGCAGGCTGCTGGAACTAGTCAGCCTACACAGACAGTCGGTTAAGTTTCAGGGGGCACCTCTAAGGTGCCCTCTGTGGTGTATTTTACAATAAAATGTACACTGGCATCAGTGTGCATTTATTGTTCTGAGAAGTTTGATACCAAACTTCCCAGTTTTCAGTGTAGCCATTATGGTGCTGTGGAGTTCGTGTTGGACAGACTCCCAGACCATATACTCTTATGGCTACCCTGCACTTACAATGTCTAAGGTTTTGTTTAGACACTGTAGGGGTACCATGCTCATGCACTGGTACCCTCACCTATGGTATAGTGCACCCTGCCTTAGGGCTGTAAGGCCTGCTAGAGGGGTGTCTTACCTATACTGCATAGGCAGTGAGAGGCTGGCATGGCACCCTGAGGGGAGTGCCATGTCGACTTACTCGTTTTGTCCTCACTAGCACACACAAGCTGGCAAGCAGTGTGTCTGTGCTGAGTGAGAGGTCTCCAGGGTGGCATAAGACATGCTGCATCCCTTAGAGACCTTCCTTGGCATCAGGGCCCTTGGTACTAGAAGTACCAGTTACAAGGGACTTATCTGGATGCCAGGGTCTGCCAATTGTGGATACAAAAGTACAGGTTAGGGAAAGAACACTGGTGCTGGGGCCTGGTTAGCAGGCCTCAGCACACTTTCAATTGTAAACATAGCATCAGCAAAGGCAAAAAGTCAGGGGGCAACCATGCCAAGGAGGCATTTCCTTACAAGTTCCCTAAGCAACAGTTTCGCTACTGTGAGACTGTCATTTTTATGTGTAGGGTAAGCTTCAATCCAGTGACTGAACATACACACAATCACCAACATTTACCTCAGTCCTCCACACACAGGCATCTCAATAAAATCCATCTGCATCCTGCTAAACGGACCTCCAGCTCTCCCAATGTGGCTCAAATTCACCACAGTCCCTTTCCCTGCATTCATCTACTGACAGATGATGCATCTGTGACAGATAACCTCTGCAGCTTGTCTGAATTTCGGATTGAACCAATCAATTATGAACAAACTGATCATTGCGTCTCTCTCAACATGTGCTTGACCATGGTAAAACCTCGCAAACTGTGACAAAAGACTGTTTGGCAAAACCATTTTCCCCTCCTCTGAGACCCATAATTCATCAGACCTCTGTACGCATTGCATTCTCTGCCAGGAAAGTTTCTCCTCTTTGTTAGTATGTCCCTGCAATGATTTTAACTCATCTAATGTATCAACCACTCTTAATGCATACCCTAGGCATGTTTCATTTTCAGTTTCAGGTAACAATTCCCACTGATCTCGAAACGATATACAGTTCAATGCACAAAATCTTGTGACTTGATCTGCATATCCATTTCCCATTGACACAAAGTCTTGTGATTTAACATGAGCATTGCATTTCACCACGGGAATTTCAAGAGGTAACTGATTCGCATGCAACAAATCCTTAATTTTCTTGCCATTTTTCACTGGTGAACCAGAAGAGGTCATGAAACCCCTCTGTGACCATAGTTGGCCAAAATCATGCACAATTCCGAATCCGTATCTGCTGTCAGTATAGATAGTGACTTTCAGATTTTCAGCTGCGTGGCATGCCCTAGTAAGAGCAATCAATTCAGCCTCTTGAGCAGAGTACAATCTTTTGAGCCAGGAAGCTCCTAAGATACCAGTGATTGTACACACGGCATATCCAGCTCTCAGTACTCCTACTGCGTCTCTCAGGCATGAACCATCAACAAACATAATGTAATAATTTTCCTCTAATTGAGTATCTTTAATGTCAGGTCTCGGTTTGGTGCACAGATCTGTTACCTCAAGACAATCATGTTCGACTTCCTCAGCATCATCAATGTCTGCATTTTCAATAGGAAGCAAAGTTGCCGGGTTCAATACAGTACATCTCTTAAGGGAAACATTAGGTGACCCCAGTATAATTGTCTTGTATCTAGTTAAACGTGCATTTGTCATATGCTGCGTCTTTGTTCGGGTCAACAGGATTTCAACTGAATGAGGGACCATTACTGTTAAGGGATGTCCCATCACTATACCTTCACACTGAGTGAGGCTTTGACCAACTGCTGCAACTGCACACAAACAACCTGGTAAGGCTGCTGCAACTGGGTCCAAGGTAGCTGAAAAATATGCTACTGGGTGGTTTGCACCTCCATGGACTGCGTCAGGACAGACAAAGTACAAGCATCACGTTCATGACAAAACAGTATAAATGGCTTTGTGTAATCAGGCATACCTAAAGCTGGTGCCCTGCACATACTTTCCCTCAGTTCCATGAATGCCTTCATCTCTTTCTCGGACATGGTTATAGCACCCGGGCCATCCTGAATCTCTTTAACTGTCAACCTCACCAAAGGTTTAGAGATGATCGAGAAATTGGGAATCCACTGGCAACAGTAGCCCACCATTCCCAAAAACATCCTAACATCTCTCTTCGTTGTTGGGGGATTAATCTGCAGTAAAGCTGTCACTCTTTCCTTGGATATTCTCCTAGAACCCTTTTCAATCAGGTGACCGAAGTATTTCACCTCCATCTGACAGTACTGTATCTTCTTTGGGGACACTTTATGTCCATTCTTTCCCAAATGATTTAACAAGGCAATTGTGTCATACCTGCAGTCATCTTTTGTTCTGGACGCAATCAACAAATCATCAATGTACTGCACTAGAGTCGAACTAAAAGGCAACTCTAATGACTCCAAATCCTTTTTCAATATCAGATTGAAGATGGAAGCCGATTCAGAAAACCCTTGGAGAATTCTGCACCAACTGTAGACCTTATCCAGGAATTTGAAACTGAAGAGAAACTGGCTATCCTCATGAAGAGGAACTGAAAAGAATGCTTAAGACAAGTCCACAACTGTGAACCATTCTGCATCACACGTAACCTGAAACATAATCACTGCTGGATTTGGCACTATGGGGCAACATTTCACCACAATCTTATTTATTTTCCTCAAATCTTGAACAATTCGGACCTTCCCACAAGGCTTTTTCAAACCCAATACTGGTGAATTACATGGGCTGCTCATCACTTCTTTCAGAACCCCCGCTTCACAAAGTCCGCAATTATCTGCGTCACTTGTAGAAGGACATCTTGTGCCATATGGTACTGTGGTACTTGAGGAAACACTGCATTTGGCTTCACCTCTACTTTGACCAGTTCTGCTCCTTTTATTAGTCCCACTTCCTGTCCTGTCAGGTCCCACACTTTGTCTGTCACTGTTCCCTGCAAATCAGATGGTAATTTGTTCACTGTGAATGAACATTGGGAATAATGTTATCAAAGGGTATTTCTCATTTGGCATCTCCGTCTCTAGCTCAGAGATCTGAACATCGTCCCCTTCATCATCACTGTTTGTCTGCACTTCAATTGCCTCATTGGAACAGGTAATCGAACACCTCGTCTTGCACAGTAAGGGGGTCATTCCAACTTTGGGGGGCGGCGGAGGCCGCCCGCCAAAGTTCCCCCGTCGAAAGACCGCTCCGCGGTCAAAAGACCGCGGGGGTCATTTCGACTTTCCCGCTGGGCCGGCACGCGACCGCCAAAAGGGCGCCCGCCGGCCCAGCGGGAAAGACCCTGCAACAAGGAAGCCGGCTCCGAATGGAGCCGGCGGAGTTGCAGGGGTGCGACGGGTGCAGTGGCACCCGTCGCGATTTTCACTGTCTGCAAAGCAGACAGTGAAAATCTTTATGGGGCCCAGTTAGGGGGCCCCTGCACTGCCCATGCCAGTGTCATGGGCAGTGCAGGGGCCCCCAGGGGCCCCACGACACCCCTTCCCGCCATCCTGGTTCTGGCAGTGTAAACCGCCAGAAACAGGCTGGCGGGAAGGGGGTCGGAATCCCCATGGCGGCTCTGCAAGCAGCGCCGCCATGGAGGATTCTCTGGGCCAGGGGTAATCCGGCGGGAAACCGCCGGATCCCCTTTTCTGACCGCGGCTTTACCGCCGCGGTCAGAATAGCCCTGGAAGCACCGCCAGCCTGTTGGCGGTGCTTCCGTTGCCCTCCGCCCTAGCGGTCAGAGACCGCCAGGGTTGGAATGAGGGCCTAAGTCTCTTCCCAGTAGGGATACGGGACTCGAATCACAGACTACAAATTTATGTAATCCCTGGAAGTTCCCAATCTCAACTTGGACCGGATCTGTAATCGGATTTGTCAGGAACTGATTTGCTACTCCTACCACCCTTATGGTACGCCCCGAAAGTGGCAATTTTGGAACCTCTGCACTTCTTACTGTAGAGCATGTAGCTCCTGTATCAACTAGGAACGATACCTTATGACCCATTACCTTTCCCTCTACATAGGGACCCCTCTGATCTACCTCTAGGGAAGCTGCAAGCCTGCACTCCTCGCTGTCTGAACAATCATCCGATCATTCATTGTTTATTCCATCCTCACCACATAATGGGAACTGCTGTACTGTGTTATTTTGACTCGTTGCTTGACCTGTGACCTGTTGAGGAAGCATCACCTGTTGCTGTCCCATCGGAGCTAATGGTATCTGCATTTGCTGGCTAGGTACCATGGGAATCTGCTGTTGAACTTGTTGCACTTGTGCTGATTGAACACGCAGCATTTGTGTCTGCTGTATGGGCTGTAACCCCTGCATCTGAACCAGGCTATTCTGGAAGTTCTGACTTTGACCCCTCATTTTTGGTCCCCTCACATTTTGAAATGTACTGACATCATTGCTTTGTTGAACAACACCATCCTGCACCACCACTGGACATTCCCGCTTCCAGTGCCCCACGCCCCCGCACGCGTGACATGGCGACACCATCTTAATCCCCTGCACATCATTTTGAACCACAACAGTACTCACATCTGGACCCCTATTCACAAAACCTCCTCGACCTCTTCCTCTTGGTTTTGCCTGAAACATTCCATTTACCTGCGGTTGCTGCTGTACCATCTGCTGTATTCCATTTCCCTGCATCCCTGCTTGCGCTGCCTTAATCTGCATCAGCATCACTTTCTCCTTCAACTTTCTCTGCTTCAGCTCAATCTCGTCACTACAGTATTTCGCATACTGCAATGCCTCATCAATCGGCTTCGTTTGCCAACAGATCAAATGATTCCTAATCATCTGGCTAATTTCTGGTCTCAACCCTTCAACAAACCTGAACACAAGATGATTCATATCTTTCGGTTCTATGGTCTCAGTGCCATTATAGTGTTTGAACGCCTTTAATAACCTCTCATAGTAGGCATGTATCGACTCTTTGGCTTCCTGAGAAGTTTGATCGATTTTCTGCCAATCGGTCACAATCGGCGACACTTTCTGCTTCAGAAACTCAATCACTTTATGATAATACCTCATCACCTCTTTCGATGGTGCTCCAGTAACCTTATCCCTTGCCAGCTCCTCTGACGGCCAATCCACACCTCTCTTGCACTCAAGCCATAAGTCAGGTGGAACTATGATCTCAAACAGGGTATTCAAGTCTTCCCAGAGACATTTCGCAAGCTTCACAAACCTGTCCATCTGCTGGTACCACTCTATCGGCTTCTCCCTCAACCTGGGATAATTACTTGTAAATGACAGAATGTCACCTCTAGACCACGGTACATGGACTAAAACTCCTCTAGCTGTTTCTCTCATTGGTAACATCTTTATTGTCCCCGTGTCTGGTGCTGCTTTTGCCTGTTTCGGCTCCGGACCATCACCTTTCTCTTTATCTCTCTTCTTCGCCCATCTGCCTTCCCACTTCTCGAATGCTCCCCATATTTGAGCACTCTGCAGTATCTCTTTAGGATGTGCCTTCATTCCGGCAGATCTCATGTGTTCAAAGTCTTTAGGCTCAAAGTCTAACCTATAGCTCCTCTTCAGGTGCTTAGTATTTTCTATGTCTATGTCGTATTTATCTCCCAGGTTCGCCAACCTCTGGTGCACTTTGCTCACGTCTTTGGTTATTTTGGGGCACAGATACCTAAACTCTGCCTCTGTGTATGACTCTAATCTGTTCACTACCATTGTCCCTTCTACTAGTTCTGTGGCTTCTACACCCAGTCTCACAAAATTCAGTTATTCGTCTCTCTCTGACCTCTCTGCAGTCACTGTAGTAGTTTGCGGTGTATTTAGCTTGTCTAACCACTGATTCAATTGTTGCGCTGTTAATCCTTGCAACAAGACATTTCGAGACTGCACCAATGGTGTCTGTGTCATATTTGTACTCATTATCTGTGGGGTTAGCGTTCCTAACCTTGCTTGCCTCATCGTCTCCAAAGGAACCCCAATTGGACTAAAGTCTAATTAGGATCTAGATCTTTCGGCTGACTGTCCACCCTGTGTTATTCCCTGCAGGTTTCCGGTAGACCCTCCTCTTATCCCCTCCTGGGTCATTACTCCCTGATAACATACACCAGGCTTACCCTGCGCATACAGCGGTACTGGTGGACCAACAGTAATTGGCAACGATATGGCAGCTGACCTATCCCAGCGCGACTCAACTGACGTCACACTCACACACACTACGGCTGACAAAGTCTTGTGGCTTGTCCTCCTCACATAAAACTAATGCAATATATTGTGAGCACCTTTAACAACAAAAAAAACAAATTTGCCAGTTTACTGCAGGAAGGGTAACACAATTGCTTCAGAACTTTACAGAGGTTTCACTTGAAGCCTCGGCCGCTACTCTCTCCTTCTCAGCTCCCGCACTCGCAAGCAGAATTCGACCCGCAAATCCTACTCTCGACTTGTCAGTGGTTCGTTCTAGTGCACTTTAGAACTTGCCAAATCTCCATCGAATGTTTCATTCACACAATTTTGTCTCAAACTCGACTTGTCAACCACGCCCGATTGACCTATTAAACCGCACAAATTACAACATAAACCAAGTGTCTCCTACACTTATCAATATACTCCGGAGTCTTAGACCACGACGGGTCCGTACATCACCAACAACCACGTGGATAATTTTTTAGCACAAAGTTCACATGAAGTTCGCCGACTTCCCTACTCTCATACTGCGGCGTACACCCACTCCTACTAATACAAAATTACCTGGGCTAAACACACACACTTCACCTGCAATATGCATAAGCTGAGCAAGCGCAAATTCTACACCACACATGCTAAAACGCCGAGAACATACCCAACTCACTTAAGCAGGCTCCGAGATTCCGGGAAAGTCATGGGGAATTTAGAAACACATCATAGCTCCAATTTGCATTATCTCAGAAAAAACAATTTTAAACAATGGTTCTTCATCCTAGGGCCCCCAAAGGGCCAAACCGTACTCTGCTACCAGAACTGATAGCGCGTCCCTTCATGACTAATTTATACACTCTGGGACTCAACAATGTCAATCAATATGTCAATAACGTCATCAATATTTACCATAATAAGGCAATTCACATTAGTCAAAGACATTAATAAAACTCAGAAACCACCATGACCTTTCAGTCATGAATAACCACACCAGTTTAGTAAGATTTTGTGATATTTATTCCCTATTGATTACAATTCTAATAGCAAGTTTATTAATTTTAATAGCAAAAAGCTCATCAACATTGTCATAATTTGGCAACTGGAATAAGACTTAATCAAAGCAAGAATCACAATTATTAGAACATAACACAACGCCATCATATGTTATACTTAGCAGAGTATCATTAGCACACTTCTTCAACAAATCATAGATTCAGTCATTTGTCTATTTGCATCCGTTTGGTGAACCCCTCAACTAACCTCGAATTAGCATTGGCATGTTGGGCTTCATGCAAAACAATTTAGCAACATTAATTTAGAAAACCTCTAACTATGGTATCTGTCAAAAGAAGCAGTTGGTACCTAGAAAGGAAAAGCAAACAGACAATCACAATTTCATTGTCATATAGTTACCCTCCGTATTGGGTCAGCATTCAGATTCAGTCTTCGTCCTCAGGACATCAGTTGATTCGCCATCAGTCAGGAATTCAGCAAGAGCTCGGTAAGGCAAGGTAAGAGGTACTTCCCTCATAAGGAGGTAAAGTATAAACAGGCAATATAAGGCAAGGATGGTTTTAAGAACCAAATTAGCAAGTCACTAAACAGAGTGACAAAGTGTCTGGATCATAGCAATAGCATTTCCCTAACTAATCTGAGTGGCTCCTCGTGTCATAGGTTTTTTATCCCTTTTCTGTTGCACAGTCCCCTAATTTCCCATTGGATGAGGGGTTGCACCCCACTATCTCCATCCAAAAGGTTTCCAATTACCTCATCAAATTTGTCACCCCATAACAGTTTTCACGTAGTTTATTGGTCCTTAAGATTGACATCTTCAGCCTGTAGAATGTCCGGTATGATTTCATACTCTCGTGGTCCTTTGCACATCTTCAGTCAGTGGCTCCATTGTCTGTACCGGTTCAGGCGACCTTGTACCTGCGAGTAGTCTACACTGTTGCATTCAGCTAAAATGTTTCTTTAAGCAAGTCGAATTTCATGAGAACGGATCTACTACAGTTACATTCATCCTCTAGCTTTAGAAAAACAAGAATTCATGTCCTTCAGCAAATCAGCACACTGCACGTTAGAAAAACACATTTAATATGAAAACCAGGCAGCTAGGCCTCGACTCATGCTAACTAAGGCCTTAACGATTTATTAGCAGAACTTAAGCATATAACCCTTTTAATATTAGTGTAAAACCATATTTTATTATGACATTTCATCATTATTAGTCAGTTTCATTAGTCCCCGTATACATTGGCGGGCACTCCCCGTGGGCACGTTTCAAGCACGCATTTAGCAAAATACATTAATACATTTTCTATGCAGCATTATTATGCATTAGTTCATAAACATTTCATACTATTGATTATATAAGCTACACTCTCTCAAAAGGATGAAGGCAAAGGGTTGTAGACAGATAGGGAGTAGGCAGCAAATCCTCCCCCCATTGAACCACATCCAAAATAGTACTGAGTGACCGAGTGATGCGATCGCGTCTAGCACAATTTGGATGGAGAGAGGGATGCAATATTTAATTTTTATTCCTTCTATCTCTCGATTCTTCTTTCTGTTTTACATCTATCCATCCTTTTTTCCTTCCAGCTGATCATCCTTCCTTCTCTCTGTTTTTCCACATGTCCTCCATCTCTCAACCCATCCATTTTTTAGGTTTCGCAGGCACAGCACTTGCGCTTTGGCAAAATCTTTTGTCTTTGAAAAAAATCTTAAAAGGGACTTACGGTGCACCCACAGGCATACAACCACCCACAGCGTTCCCATTACTTACCTTTGGCTGGCTGGAGCCAGTCTCCTTTCTTTGCTTCTCATTGGTCAGGAGGAATTCTCACATCATTAGGTTGTACTTCCTCTCTTCTTCAGCTGTTTTTTGGAGCTTGGCGGTCAGTGGCTGGCCCCAGTGTCCTTCCACATGCTGCGGGCTTCTGAGGTGCCTCTTTTTTACTTTCCACCTGAGATTTCTTCCATCAGATGTTGTCTTCCAAGGTCCAAGAATGTGGTGAGTTGTGAGTCGTATACTGTGAACCATCCAGTGTTTGGGGATTTTTCTGTACCCAGTCCTATCTACTTTCTTACCATAATCATAATTCCTTTTACTACACTTACTATTCACTTTACTGTACAAATTCCTATATGCAGAATGCAGCACGCATAGAAAAAGCAAAAAACGAGGAGAAATAAAAGTATTCCTCCTTGTTGCACCTTGCTAACGCCAACCCTGGGAGTGGCGTTAGATTTTGGTACTGCCTCAGGTTTGCGAGATTTCATAAATCTGAGGCAGTGTCAAAATGTGGGGATGTTGCACGCCCACAGCAACACCCACTGCACGCCCCTTCCATGCACAGTGCTGTGTGGGAAGGGGCTGTATTTACAAGGTGGCATTTAACCACAAACAGTGGCTCAACGTCACCTTGTACATCTGGCGCTGTGCTTAGCGCCACAGGAGCATCACTAAAGGTGACGCTCTTGTGGTGCTAGGGGCCTACAAATATGGCCCTCAGTAGGTAACACCAGTTGAACCCTAATGACCTCAAAGCTCTGGTCCATTGTCCCACTCCTAGATTCTAAACAATTTAATGTTTGCTCCTGAAAGGTTAAAGAAGAGTTAGGGTATGAATCCGCTTTACTTTCTGTTTCTGTGGCTGTCTTCATTTGACTGAGACAAGGGAGAGCAAGGGTAGTACAAGGGTTGTTGGAGGACAAGCCAGGGGAGGTTGCTTTTAAGCCTTGGCACCCATATGTGGCATCCATGCTAAACATACACAGAGTTGTGAGTCATCTTAGCTTACCGCTGTGGTGCAGTTGAGCGTCTGCATATTCTCCCCCGTGATCTCAAAAGATCCAAGTGGGCTCTTGCCATTTGCAGCTGTGCGTGCTTGTAGAAGAAATCCTTCAATGGGAATGCTGCTGCTGACAATTTTCACTGAAATAAAAAGAGCATTTGGAGGAAAATCTTCTGAAATGATAAAGGAGCACCACAGGTTTTGAGCCAGTAATCATTATGACAAAACTTGACCGTAAATGATCTTAACTAAAACTTGATTCAGTGTGGACAGGATGTCGCACAGAATGGACAGCAGCACGTCCCAGCTTTGTTGCAAGCCAATGACGCTGTGCGGTTAGCTCACACACCTAGGAGTCTGATGCACTTTTGTGTTGTACCTCGAGACGGAGATTAGTTATACTGGCCTCACATCATGGTGTGTGGTGCCAGGAGTCACAATCCGTGATTGATTCATTTTAATTCACACCATTTTAATTCCAATACACTAACCGTTGTGACTGGCTGTCCATATTTGGGGGTTTAGTTGGATTCAAATGGAGCCTGGCATTCTAATATAACCATCTAAGGCCATAATGTACATTGTGTCTGGAAGTGAAACGGGCTTGTGCACCTGCTTTGTGAGGCCCTGGGGCACCATGGTACTTCAGAGGGGGGAGCAGACGATTGTGCATCCCTTTCTGTAATACTGATAGCGCTGACACACATGTTGCGCCAGCGCTATCATTAGAGGGTGCTCTCTAATTTTCACGGGGGCATGTCTCCAGGCAAATGAGGGAATAACTTTGCCTCTGAGACTGTGCCATATAATGGACGCAGGCGCAGACGCAAACATGCCTTTAGGATGCGCATTGGAAGGACATGTATAAGGGAAGCCCTCTTTAGGGGAGAAATAGGGTCCTATGGATCCCCTTGACACCCCCGTGCAGACGGGTGCAGTCACTGCACCAGCCTGCAAGGGAATCTCTCTCCCCTACTGAAAGTGCAGGCGGGTTGATGCCTGTACTGTGAAACACACAACAGCTTTTAAACAGCTTCTCCGTGTTTCACTTGAATGTTCTGCCTTGGAGGAAGTGCGAGTTCGCCCTGGGGGCAAGGCATTCTTTGTAATACAGTCCCTGTTGGCACCCCACTCACCTTTTGAAAGGTGCAGCATGGTGCAAACGGGGACAGTGGACTGTATTCATGATAAAGCCCCTGTCTTCTTAAATATTCACTGTCAATTGTTGCTCTTTTTAACCTGTTTCCTTTGGTGGGAGGTAAGCCTATACCAGTCTTTCTAGAACACACAATGTGTTCCTGCTGTTATCTACAGTGCTGGAGTTTGGGGCTATGCAACGACAACTTGTATTCAAATAGAAGAACAGTTTTGTTGTTGTTGTAGAATTCTATCCCAGCCTCCCTGTTGTCCCCTCTTTGTTGTGAGGAATTGGGTCAAAGGTACATTGACAACCTTATCAAACTTGCTCCTTTGTGGCTCTGGTTGTCCTTTTCGAATAACCCCGAGGCCACATTAAACCTGCAGGTGATCATGGCTGTATAAATTGTGACATGGGTATGCGCATCTCATGTCTCTCATATGTTAAATTATGTTTTTGTCGTTTGGGCAGGCAGACCCTCGCTTTTTAATGACCCCAACAGTGTAACTAAGTCTGACATCTCTTGGCTGAAGCATGATTTCCTTGATGACAGAAGGCGGATGAGGGGTGTGGGAGAATTTACAAAGCCTTACAAAAGGCAGTATATTTTTCTAAAACTACTACTGGGATTAAGCCTTATCTTCTGCATACACTTGAAAATTGGGAGCAGGCATTGCGCCAAGAAACAGATTCAGTATTATACAGAGTTTGCTTTGTTTTGCCTTCGGTAAGTGTTGAGGGGGGGCATGTATTTTCCCCAAAAATCTGTTTTTTGTTTTGTAAATTTTATGTAAATTACACTAGGCTTTGTCTTGTATCTATTTTGAAAGTGTGCAGTTTTCGATTATGCACGCCTGCTGTGTGGCTGTAGGTTCCTTTTTAAAATGCGCTGTCCGTTGTAGCAGAAGTATACATTTTAATTTTTTTATTATTTTATTGCTTCTTAAAGATCTCTTGTTCGTATTTATGTTTGTGATGAATTCTGTATTGTTGTACTTTTATGATTAATTCTTTTAATCTTTTAAGAGAATAAATATTTCACTTACTAAAATGAACATATTATTGTAGGCAAGTGTTCCATTGAAGATACTTGATAACATAAATGGGTACCATACTGTATAGCCAATGAATTAAACGAGAAACAAATACACTTATAAACAAAAGTCAAGGGTTTGCCAAAATTGTAAATTATATTGTAAATTCTATGTAATCACCAGTCTGTAAAACATGGAGTGATTGAAACGTGCATACCATAAAATTAGCTTAAGTTTCTAAGAATCATAATCCAGATGTAATAATGTTTTTAATAGCCACAAACACCCCAATTTACAAAACCAGAGTTTTCTGTATTTTTAAACTTGTTTTGTAATGGATACCAATTAGTAATTTGCAAGGGATGTGTATGGGCGTGACTTTCAAATTCTGTGTTAGTATCCTATCCTATCAGTGGCGCAAAACATCGAAAGGTAAATCATTGTGTTAACTTCACAGGGAGTAGGCAGTGGTTCTAACGACGTTTTTCAAAATGGAATACTTTTGTTTTATTGTAGTTTTTCCATTGCGAATACATTCACACGGCTTTGGTCTGCTCTCCTTTGGAGGCCACATCCCAGTAAAGTTAGCCACACAGAGACAGTCGCAATTTATGAACTGAATAATGACTATTTTTTAGGCAAGTCGTTCTGTGACCCTCTCCAAAGCATTATTTTCCAAACCACTTTCTGTGATACTTCACTCGTACATGTGGTACATAAGTTCCTTATGTAGAGAAGATTCATCTGTCTAGTTACAAATGTATTTTTTTGGGTACAAATTGAGATCAACAGTATAGTCGATGGTGTTTCAAACCAATCAAATTTGAGGGTTGAATATTTGCGTAAGCTTTCCAGAAGTTCTTTGTCTGATGCCTTGTGGTTTGAATTGTGAGGAGCGGTTGGTTAGTTGGTTTGTTGATGGTTTGGATTGTTGATGGTTTCAGTTTGGACCGGGATGCATCATACATGAAATGTTCTTTAGGAACACAAACTACATACCAGTATGTGAGTAGTATCGTAGGACAAGATCACCAAAGACATACACCTCCACTCCTGGAATGTCAATGGGCTTCTCAACAAGTTCATGAGGGACTAAGTCTATATGGACTGGATAACATTATGCTCCAGGAGACTCATTTGGCAGGTAAATTGTGACAGGGAAAATATGGTTTCCTGGGTTGCTATGGCTTTGGTAGTGTGTTACATGCAGGATTTACTCGTGGATCGAGGGGAATAGCAATACGTTTCAGGAAACAATTTCCCTATGACATTCAGAGGATGTGGGAGGACAAGTTGGATAGATTCCTAATGGTGACTTGGCCAGATAATGGGTCAGTGCTGATCTGCCTCAGTACACTCCACCACTGCAGCCTATAGACTTTTTACCTCTTTGTGGTGTGATCTTGCTGGATGCCCCACAAGGACAGGTCATATATGGGTGGGACCTCATTTGGGTAATAGACAAATATATAGATAGATACTCCTAGAGGGGTACAAATGTATAGGGACGTAGCAATTTGTCCTACTTCTTGGAGGCTCGTGGCCTCTGCAATGTGTGGAAGAGGCAACATGGCAGAGAGATCAGAAATACTTTCTTTTCTGGCTCTAGTGGATCATTTCAAAGACTTGACTTTATCCTGACACTCAGACAGACTCCCAAAAGATTTGTATTCATGCAAGCAGGTTTTGTGATTATGTCCCAGTGAGTGTAAGATTTGATCGTGGGACCCTAAGATGGCCTAGTTTGTGGTGACTAATTGCCTGGTGGCTGAGGGAAGATCCATTCAACAAATCTCTTAAAAGAGAAATCAAGTGGTATTATCAAACTATTGTTGGGGCGGTAATTTCACCCAGGACACTGGGGAGGCTTTTAAATTGGTTATTTTGTTTAGGCAATGAGTTTCATTGCTAAATATAAAAAGAGTAAAAAGGAGGTGCTGCAGAAAGACGAAATCCAAATCATTGCATTATAGGAGGGGTACAGGAAAATGGCAACAGGTATTTTCAGTTATGAAACGGACACTGCTAAGCAGCGTCTGTCCCTGCTACAGTTGATGGAGGCCTAGTATACTTGCCTGTACTCACAGGGCAGATTTTATGGCCAAAGGGATAACGCAGGGAATCTGTCCTACTTGTTCAAGAAAAGGGAGTAGCAATATAGTACCATACCACATAACCAAACCGGAGACATGCAAAAGATTACAGACCAATCACTGATAGCTGCAGAATTTGCCGAATTTGCCATTGTAGATAAATAAATTGCCAGATTCGGGAGAAATCTATAAGTAATATCACAATTCACCCATGCTGCGAGAGAATCCCCTAATGGTGGCATTACACGAGACAAAATCATAGTTGTCATTGGAGAAGTTCAGTTTTGAAAGGTGCCAGTTCCCAATGGCTTACCAATAGAACTTTTTGAATCCAACGTGTCCTAGATGATCCCCAACATGTTGGATCTTTTTTAAAACATCCATGAACCAAGGGATTTTACCCAGGGATCTGAGGAAAGTGATTATCAATTTAATCCTAAAGGAGGGCTGGCCACATGAGAGATTTGAATTTTATCAGCCCTTTCCCCTTCTGAAAATTGAAGTCAAGGTGCTCTCCACGATTCTAGCTGCCGGTGTCTTTCTACTGTATCAATCAACCAGACCGCATTTTCATTGTGCACTCGTGAAGGCTTGGAGAATGGAGGCCCAGTTGGCAATTCTTCAGGGAGATTTTGATAAGATCCTTGGCAGGCTGGACTAGAACTACATGTTTGCCTTGTCAGATCTTCTGCAAATGGACACGATATTTTCGACTTCCACATGACAACTGTACTCAATAGCTAGAATTCTGGTTAATGGGGGCCATCTCTCCCCAACTGGTGGTTGGCTACTGTTACCTCTCTTGTCCGAGGAGGTGGGATGGCTGACTTCCTCACTTACTATTGAGTAGTGCCTTTAGCATTAATCAGTGACGTGATTCACAATCCCAGGGGTGGCCGGCTTACAACACTTCTCTGTGGGTTGGAGTGATTATGCCACAGGTGACTGCTCTAGAAAGTTTCAGTGGCTGGGACCTCCTTGGGGTCTTTAAAATGAGGGATATGGTTGTAGGTAGTGCTGTCAGAGCCTTCCTGGAGCTTCAGGAGGATTTTATTGTATTGAATATCTCGTTCTGTAGCTTTGACACACCCCTGAGTGAGTGCCAGGGGGGTGGTGGGGTAGATGACATTCCTCAATTCAGCCAATTAGAGGAGAAGGTTTCTATGGACCCCTTTTCCTGATAAGAAAATAGTATGAATATATAAAAGCTCGGTTATCCACACACTAGGCTCTTTCCGGGCTCTCCAGTCTATTTGATAGGCAATGATATGGTCTACGTTGTCCAATGGGTGAAAAAGAGTGGCAGACCACCTTAATGGTTTGGAGGGATATAGTGCTATCAATGTGCTACAGACTTCTCCAATTTAAATGCTCACACCTGCACCTACTACACAATGTAGAGGCTGTGGTGAACAGTAAAAATACCTTACCTACTTGTTTGAGGTGCTGAGTGGTTGTAGGGATTTCCTACACTCTGTATGGGACTATTTGACCATGACAGTATACTGAGATGTCCTACATTCTATATGGGACTATTTGACACTGACAATATACTGACATAGAATGACCAGGACACTGTCGGAAGTAATCGAGACTTCAATTAAAGTAACAGCTCATATGACCTTGTTGAATATCCTAGACAAGGTGATCAGTAGCAAATACATGAAGATGTTTGTTGGGTTCGGGGTCATAATGGCCAAAAGAGACAAAGCCCAGACCAGGGAGAGAGGGCAGGCTGAAATAGATCCCCCACATTCAAAGTGAAGACTTGGTTTGGAGTGCTGTCAGATACTAGAAAAAACAAGTGTGCCGCTAACAAGGTTGCCAAAAGAACCATGAATGTATTCGGGGGAGGTGGGTAGAGTACTATGAAACACATGGACAGGATTCATAATAGACATATTGAACCAGAGGTTTCAGTGGTAACTCCTCATAAGGTGAAAGGTGATATAGATGTAACCTTTATCAGGGTTGAGATGGAAGTGATGCTGTCAGTTGTTGCACTGTTTTATATTTAAAAATGCAATAAATACAATTTTATAAAAATAGAGAGAGATTTCAGGGACATCACGGGGACTAAGGAAAATAAAGTGGACAAAAGAGGAATTGTCTCCAGGATGCCAGAAGTAGAGAGTGACTGGGTAAGCCAATATGTCTACACGGTCTATTGGTACAATAAATCTGTGTAAGGCTTGGAAAAGGGAGTGGTGGAAAACAGTTAGGGAAGTAAAGCCACTGAATGACAAAAAATTACTGAGGTGCCATAGGTTGCACCACATGTGAGGTCTAAAATGTATTGACTACAAGTTGTTGTTTGCCATATCGTGCTAACATATATCACAATATGAGAGATTAGTAGCAAAATATTATTTGCAAAAATAATTGACTAAAAATGAGTCACAAGGCCCTTTCTTGAGAGGAAGAAGAAAAGCAGCAAGGCTATGAGTTTAGGGTGACCGCCCATCTGTAATTTGTACTGTCCATAAATTAGCACTAGTGTCCATTGTTCGTGATTGGTGCCTTATGGGATGGCATTTGTCCGTAAGTTTAGCTTCAGAACAAAAGTTAATGCCTAAATTGAGATTCCCCAGCTGAACTGAAAGGGAGGGAGTCTTCTGTGCTCCATTTCGGAGGGAGGGCCAGACAGCTAATAATAAATAAGCCATGTAAGGGTGTCTGCTTCCCCAAAGAAACGCAAAAGTGTGCAACTCGTTAACCAAATGTAAAGACTGCTTGAGCATCGTTAATTGACGAGTCACTTGAAGTTTCCTGATGACAAGATATTTTCTTTTTGAGAGGGTGATCCAAGCTGAGCTGTGGAGTGCGTGCTTTTAATGGACAGATATACAAAAGTGTTTGCACTAGATAAAATCTGCATATTACTGAAATCTATAATTTAGAAGCACTTGTTATCTTTAGCCTAAATGTATATGTACATTTAGTGGTAGCCTATATTTTACTGTGTATAGTGCACAATTAAATAGTCACTTCCAGCCATGGATAAAGGATCTGATGGAATGGGGGAGGAAAGGAATAACATGTGCGGTTAGTACCCACAGATGAGGGGACGACAGCTGAAGTTTTGGCTTGGGGACAGCTACTCGAGAGATTTACAGATGGGGGCAATTTCAGTTCAGATTCTCTTGTGGAGGAGAAAGGGTGAGGGGCGAAATGGGATGAGCAACACATCACATCACAAACTTACAGAAGAATAGTGCTGGGCTATTTATGAAGAGTTAGCATACAGTTTTTAAATGTTTCTGTGTAACAAACTGACGCATAATAAACTGCCTCGCCCCACTCCCCTATCCAGTTGTCACTGCTTTCACTATCAGGCTAGGAAAGCAGAGCAATGAACCCTGTGGTGATTAGAAGAAAGTGTTCTAGTGGGAAAATCATGACAGTGTGTCAGAAACAGGCGCCCCTTGACCAATGACTTGTGTAGTTGCCTAGATGTGGCAAGAGCAATTAGTACATGGAAACCAAGAGTGTTTGCGTTGGGGTGGTTTATGGAGGGGAGAGTATCATCATAGGTGTAGTCGTTAAAGACCTCCACCAAAATATCCCAAGTCTGTGCAATAAATATTTTCACAGGCCTGCTTATTCTTCTCTGTATACAAATAACAATAATAATAATACTACTACTAATAATAATAATAATATTAATAATAATAATATCATTTGTACAGCTACTTAAGATGAAGTGGCCTGGTGCTAAGACTCGGTTCCTGTGAGGCAGACACACCTAAAATGTTCTCAAAATAATAAAAACCAGAAATAAAGGACCCTGTTTTTAATTGTTTCCTAAAAGAAGCTTCTGATAGACCCTGTCGAATAGACGGATGCAGAGAGTTCCAGATCTTTGGTGCCGAGTAGCTAAAGGAACTGCCTCTGATTCTGACTTTTTTACATTTAGAGACAATGGCCAGCTTGGCTTCAGATGATCCCAGGTGTCTAACTGGAACACAAGGTTTAACCAAACACTGGAGACAACATGGGCCAGTGTTGAAAAATGACTTCTAATAGTAGCAGAGAGCTTCAAACTTAAATCTTTACCTAGCTGGGAGCCAGTGGAGTTTACTCATACCTCTTCCGATGGAGACACGTTTCAAAAGTGCTGCAGAGTTTTGAACATGTTGATGTCTACTAAGTCGCAATTGGGAAAACAGAGAAACAGAATATTACAGTAGACCAACCTTGTGGTAATTAACGCTTGGACTAAACTTTTCTGAGCTTACACTGGCAGAAAACCTCAAATTTTCTTCAGGATTTTCAATATTCCAAAACATTTCCCAACTAATGAATTGATTTGGTTCTGAAGTTTTTGGTCAACCCAGATACCAAGATCTTTTACTTTTGATTTGGGAGAGGGTAGCGGACCTAAACTGTTAGACCACCAGGCGGCAGACCAAATAATGGGATAATTGCCCAAAGTCAGTTCCTCAGACTTTTCAGAGTTTAAATTTAAACAGTTATTTTCCATTCAGCTGGCTACTTCTGAAAGGCACAAGCACAGTCAGGAGGCGGTGTTATGGCTTTTTTGGTAAAAAGTGATAATAAGAATGTCACCCACGTATGAAATGATGTTAAATACATAGCGTTCGATGAAATCAGTCAGGAGATGGACTTAAATGTTAACAAGACCTATTGAACAACAATCTTTGGACACCTCCCAATCTGGATTCTGCACCAACCACAGCACTGAAACTGCCCTGATCGCTGCCACTGACGACATCAGTACCTTCCTGAATCAGGGAGAAATGGCCACGCTGATTGTCCTTGACCGCTCAGCAGCATTTGACACAGTATCCCACTACACTATTATCAAGAGGCCTCATCACATCGGAATCTGAGAAGATGAACTCAAATGGATTGACACCTTCCTCACCAGAAGTAACCAGAGAATCCGCCTACCACCGTATACCTCAGAGCCCAAGAACATCATCTATAGCATCCTTCAGCCCCACTCTGTTCAACACCTACATGACCCCCTAGGCCAACATCATAAGAACCCATGGACTAAGCATCATATCCTATGCAGATGACACCCAGCTCATCCTCTCTATAAAAAGACCCCTCCACCACAAGGGCCAACGTCCACAGATGCATGAACAAGCGTTGCCGAATGGATGAAAAGCAACTGTCTAAAATCCAGCACTGACAAAACTGAAGTGCTGATCTTCAGGAACAACACCTCTCCATGGAACTAATCCTGGTGGCCCTTTGAACTGGGACCCTCAGCCATTCTGACAGACCAAGCCCCCAACCGTGGCATTATCCTGGACAGCAACCTCACCATGAAAAGCCAGATCAATGCAGTCTCTTCCGCCTGCTTCCTCACTCTCCACAGGCTTCACAAAATCTTTAACTAAGCACCCGTCAACATAAGATGAACCATCACTCAAGCCCTAGTAACCAGCCGGCTGGACTACGGCAATGTACTCTACGTCGGAATCACCACTCACCTCCTGAAGAGACTGCATATCATACAGAATTTGGTGGCCAGACTCATCCTTGACCTCCCCAAATGGACCCACATCACCTCTCATCTCAAGAAATTCCAATGGCTCCCCATTCAGAAGAGGTGCCAATTCAAGATGTGCTTCCACACATACAAAGCCCTACACAACCAGGGACCAGTTTACATGAACCACCATCTGAACTTCCACCAACCCTCTGTGCTCCTACACCTTCTTCCTCGCACACACTCCTTGCATCTGCCAAAGCAATAGTGGATGACACCCCTTCTCCTACCTCACGGCAAAATCCTGGAACAATCTCCACTTTCCCATCCAGGCCTTATCCTCCCTTCTAGAATTCCAGAAAGGACTCAAGACCTGGCTGTTCAACTGAACACAATTGAAGTAGCAAGGCCCTCAAATGCCTGGATACCCTCATGGGTGATTAGCCACGCATTATAAATCCTGTTGATTTATTAATTGACCATTGTACCAGTAGAGTTTGCTGGGGTGGGTGGGTGCTGCTTGTTCAACTTCTGACAGGACCTCTTCTGTTTCTCTCCTCTCTGCTGAGACAAATCCCCACATACACAATACTTACTCATACTCATGGTGGACCCATCTTGTCTGATTTTAGGAATTGTCCCACCTTGTTCTTCATTTACTTATTTGTCTGGTTCTTAGCAACAACCCTTTGAAACAGTTGCTGTGGATCTCCCATCTGACCTCGATTTCATCCTGCTCTTTAAATCTATTTGTCTGGTGGTTTGTGCTTCCAGTTTAGAGATAAATGTAGAGTTCCAGAAGCATACAGTAGTGCTGTGATACAACAGACAAGTTGTGGTACCTCACATTCTGATATTAGGTGTGAGACTGTTGCCCACACTATCTGCTCTGCCTCATACGTTTTTTTTTGGTTTAACATTGACTGGAGGTTGAGGTGAGCAAGACTTTTTTTTCAACTTACCTAAACTAGCAGATGGTCACTTACCTTAATGTGTCCCGAATTGTTTTCCATAGGTTTTAAAATGTTTAGAAACATAATCATATCTTGCTGTTGCTTCCTCTCCAATAAAGTTTAGGTATGTCTGGATAGGGGTAATGAACTTGACACCGTACTCAAGGCCATTAATTTAGTATTGAACAAGGACACAATGTGTCACCTGAATGTAGCATTCCTAGTGGCAATCATATAGTGAGTAAATAGTGCTATGTAGAAAATAGTAAATAAATGCACTGATAAAGTAGTGAGGTATGGCCTCTCCTTGGATGTGCCTGTAAAACTGACCTTTTGTCCTGAGTTTTTGTTCTGAATTTTAACCCTTTGACCTGAATTTTGCCCCTTTGTCCTAAATTTTTTACAGTCCTGTCCAGAGTTATTTGATTTGAGCACTGGTACTACAGCAATTGTGTTGGTTAAGGGGCATGTCAAAGTCTGTGTGCTCCATCAGATCTGCTGTGAAAAGTGGTGCGGCTTCTTATTACGAGGCTGTGGGTGCTGTGCTACCTTTCACTCTGGTGTTCATATATTGTGCATGTTGTGCAGTAGCCAAACATATAGTTATGAGCATTGGCAAAGCTAATAGGTCTCGTCTTTGAAAAGCGGTAACAAACCTGTTTGAATCAGCAAAAAGAAAAAACATGCTTATTGCCAAAATGGCTTCTATGTAGTGACGCAGCTGCATGTAAGCTTCATGACACAGGGAGGAGAAGAGGGGTTGTTGTCTGAGGAAGTACTACAGTTTTTCAGACAGCAGCGATAACTATATGGTCAGACAATGTGGCAGCCATGTGATGCGATGTGCACACTCATGCATCATGATGTGGCAGTCATTTTTATGAACTTATTTTGGTGGATACGTATCTTGAAGTGCTGAATAAAAAAAAAACATAAAAGATGTGTGTAATCACCTCTACAGAAAGGTGCGCCCTCAAAGCAAATTGAAAGTTTAAAACATAACAGGACTAGGGGGGGCTTGGGGCAACAACAGAGGGCAGAACTGTAAGGGGAGCAAGTAAATTTCACTGAAGAGTCGTTACAGTGAAAAAGAAAGGGAGGTGGGGCAACAAGAGGATTATAAAAAAAAAAACAAGCAGGTCAGGGAGGAGTGGGAAAAGCACCAGATTAGCTGGGCAGTGAGGGAGCAACACAGAGAGTGAAATGGGTGGGAATGTAAAGGGGGAAGCATCACACCAATGGGTGAAGGAGAGAGAACAAGAAAACATATACACTCCCATGGAGTGCTTAAAGTAAAACAAAAAAGTAGTTCCCTCAATGTAAAATGTGTGTTGGACCTGGCATCCTTGGTGTGTGTTCCCCTGACCTTTTGCCTTCTGACCTCCTGTTTTTCTGACCACTTTTGCTGGCTTCAGGATTCTGTGTACTTCACCATTGCTAACTAGTGCTAAAGTGCAGGTGCTATGTATTCTAAAACATGGTAACACTGATGTATTCTCAATTGTCATGTTTCATTCACTTATAAGTCCCAAGTAAAGTGCACTATAAGTGTCCAGGGCTTGTAAATTAAATGCTACTAGTGGGCCTGCAGCAGTGGTTGTACCACCCACTTAAGTGGCCCTTTAAACACTTTTTTGGCCTGCCACTGCAGAGTCTGTATGTGACGTTTCACTTCCATGTCGACTTGGCTTTTGAAACCCCTTGCCAAGCCTTAATCTCCCCTTTTATTAAAGTATTTTATTACACTTAAGACACCCCTATGGTAGGCCGTAATTAGTTCATAGGGCAGGGTGCTGTGTAAGTAAAAGGGAGGACATATACTTTTTAGTTTGACATTTCCTGGTAGTGAAGAACTCCCAAATGTGATTTTCACTACTGTAAGGCCTACCCGTCTCATATGATAAAAATGGGGATTCTTTAATGCATTTATTAAGTGTAATTCCTGATTGGATAGAGGTAGACATGTGGAATTGTAATGATAAATACTCTTTAATGGTAAGGAGGAATTTATCTTTACAATTTTAAAAATCCCACTTTTAGATAGTTGGCATTTTTCTTGCTTTTACTCCTTTATGCTTGCTGCCTGCCTTCAATACACGTCTGGGATAGGAGACAGCTGGGCCTTGAGCATTCCCTTCAGACAGATACACACAGCGGGAGATTAGGTGTGACTGAGTGTTAATGGGCCATTAACTGGCTTGATGGGGGCGGAGCTTACCACTGCCCCACTTACACCTGAATAGACTTGTCCTGTCAATACACAATTAGGCTTAACAACCCTGCCTTGTCACTCCAGTCAGATTGGAGCCAGGATAAGGGAGACAGGGCATCTGTGCACTTTAAAGGAATGTCTCTAGAAGATTCACCCACTTTCCAGAACAATGGCACTAAAGTATAAATACTGGACCTCAGATACCACCACTTCAGTACACTTCTGGACCTTTGGATACTCTGCCGGGAAGAAGGACTGCTGTGCTGCTAAAAGGACTGCCACTGTGCTGGACTGCTACTTTGCTAGACTCCTGCTTTGCTGTGCTGACCTATGCCTGCTACCCTCTTGCTTGGGAGTGAGAAGGACTGGACCTGCATCTCTACAACTCAGAACTCAGAGTGACTTCAAGGGTCAGCTGACTGGCTTCCTGTTTTCTGAAGTCTCAGGGACACAAAAAACTTCCAACCAGCCTGCTCTTGCACCTGGACTCTGCCATCTGTGAGTCTACCCTGCCAAGTGGTACCACCTCAGTCCTGGATCCTTGGAAGAGGACCTAAGGTGCTCTGGCCTCTGTCATCCTCACCCGAACAGTCGCAAAGCAACGCCGCACAGACCATGCACCAGGATTTAAGGCACTGTCTTCAGCTCGCCTAAATGGGTCCCATGCTCTATCGTGGCCGGGCTGAACTCTTGACTTTGTCTTGGTCCGGCACGACCAGATAACCACAGCTGGCAATTTGCCCTGTTAGGCACTGTTTTCGCCTAAATGTTTAAAATTGCATATCTTGAGTTCTACTTTTTGGATTTGGATGTTTGTTGTTTTGGTCTTGTTTTACTTAGATAAACATTCTCTATTTTTCTTAAATGGTGTGGAATCTTTTGTGGTATTTTCACTGTTTTACTGTAATGTAAGTGTTGCACAAATACTTTACACATTGTCTCCTAATTTAAGCCTAACTGCTCTGTGCCAAGCTACCACAGGTTGAGGACACGTTCATTTAGGTTGTGAAACTGTCTTAAACCTGACTAGTATTGTGGTCCCTACTTGGACAGGGTGCATACCTCTGCCAACTAGAGACCCAATTTATAACAATGTGGTAGGATACAAGTCCACTAAAAGGCATTACAAAAAAGGTATGCTCCAGTGAAAGGACAAACACAAAAGAGGAAGTAGAGTAATCAAATAAAAAACAAGCAAATGGCAAAAAATGCCTCACTTAAAGCTGACTGTAAGTATTAGCACACTACATGATGGGTCTGCTGACAACAATTAGTTAATGCCGTTTGTAGATGCACCATATTAATGGCAAATCACCAGAACCTATAAATGTACTAAATCAGGGATGCTTGCCTTTGTCTTCCAACCCTACATAGTTAGTCAGATGAAATCATAGAATGGTTTACAGTCTTGAATATTCAAAGTGCAATATTACTAGTTTTAGTACCACTCCACATAATCATGTCTTATGACCCTACATGTCATCACCCTCAGTGGTCCCAGTGGGTAGTCATAATCTTGCTTCCGACTTGTTCTCCCATTGCTGTCATCAGCACAGCCATTCTGCATTTTAATATTGTCAAATAATCGAGTGGTACCTAGCATTGGTTCATTTATTTGTAAATCAATTTTGAAACATATTTGAGCCATCATTTTGTGAAGGCCTTAGTGGTCAGCTGGTGACAAAAGACAGCAACAGCTGCAGTGATTGCTGCAATACCCCTGATTGCTTAGTGAGGCTTTGAAAGAATGAACATTCAGTTGAGTACTCTGGTATGACATCCTTTACATCCTTTAAACCAGCTAGAATTAAGTATGCCAGTATAATTATAATCCCTTTTTAAAATTTTGAGTTTTATCTAAACATATTTGAACGTTTAAAAAACTAGAAACGTTTTAAAACGTTTCCACAACATATTTTATGAAATCTTACTTATAATCTGAGTGAAATAATCCTCGAGATGAAATGTTTTTAGTAAAGTGGTAAAAACTTCCCTTAGTCCTATACCTCAACAGGCTCTGTGGTCAGGGATAGGGCTGTGCAGTTGATAACTCTAAACAGTTGTTTCATATAAACTTTTCTCCATAACGCTTGCATCCTCTGTTAATTTACATAGTTCGGATTCGATTCTTCTCATGTATTTGATTAAAGGCATGCACACATTAAGGTATTTGGAAGGTCTCTTTTTAATTGACATTAAACTATTCCATACTTATCATTTGCAAAGGTTTTGTTAAAACTATGACCAGTGATCCGATCTTTGATTGTTTCCACGAATGAGCAAGCAGCAGCTCAGACATTACAAGAAGAATGCTTTCTGAGCATGTGCTTTTCATGATACAGGCGGGATACTCGTCAAAATCTAGAAGAGACACTTACAGATTATTCCTGAGCAATTGTTTTACCAGTGACTATCGTTAACTGTTTTCTGAATTGAATGCCAATAAGTATATTTGGACATCTCTGCCAAACACAAACCACTGTGCTTGATTATTTTTTTAACTTGCAATCATGACTTTTTTTAAAACTTTTTTTTTTAATCTATCAAGGGACAGAAGAGCTTCCAACAAACACGTTATGTAGCAGCCACAACAACTTCTATTATGAGCCGTGTTATAAATGAAAGAAGTGCAGGCACTCTGTACCGGATAGTACCTGCCCATTTAAAACACTGATTAGGAGTGCAATCACATAGCAGGATTATCGTAAAGCAAAACGTTTCTTTAAAACCATAAGGCCCAATTTAGAGTGTGGCAGATGAGTTACATCGTCACAGACGTGACGGATATCCCACCGCCTTATCCCAAGTGTCCGCGGATATAACCACTTCTAAATGGTGGACGGAATGTCTGTCGCGATTGTAACGAAATATCCCAAGAGCCATAACTCTAAATGGGAAATATAAAGAAAGGAGAGAGAAAATAACAAAACATCAAATGGACGAAGCAAAACATGTGCATCATTGCACATCAACATTATGAAATAAGTCACTTACCTGTAACTGTAGTTCTCCAGTATTGGAAGCTTTCATAGATTCACATGCTTGAATACTTCCCTGTCGTCGAGATGGGAGTCCCCGGTGGGATATACAACCTAGGCCTGAAAATGTACATATACAATACATGGCCTAGGCCTAGGCCTAAATAGAATAACCTATCACAGTCATTTTGTGAAATAGACCCAAACTCAAATTTGAACCAATCAGATTGCCTCACCCCTTAGAACCTCCTGTGAGGAGCTGCCTTTCCTCAGATTTTCCGAGCATAAGTGCTGTAATAATGAAGAACACTGAGAAAAGAGAGAAGGTGAGCTCCCCCGGGGAGGCGGGTGGGTCACATGAGAATGTATGAAAGCTTCCAATACTGGAGAACTACAATTACAGGTAAGTAAATTATTTCTTACTCCAGTATCGGAACTTTCATAGATTCACATGCTTGAATAAGACTAGCAAGCAGTAACCAACACATTTTCTGTATTGACAAACACTGTTCATCTCATCATAAGATATAGTTCACATTAAAACAGGTAAATGCAAAGCAATAAAAGTTAACCTTCTGAAACATAAATGAATATGCATAAGAGGTACGTTAATACTGAACAGAAAATGTGATATTATATCAGAAGTGGATGGTGGGAAAACAAACAGCTCACCTTACCGGAACAAATGTCTAAGGACTGCTTGACCCACCGCTGCATCTAGGAGCACCTCAGCATCCAGACAGTAATGCTTCGTGAAGGCGTGTGCCGTTCTCCACGTCGCTGCTCGACAGATGTCTGGCAGTGACACCCTGGAGAAGAGCGCACAAGATGTAGAGACTGCCCTGGTAGAATGCGCACGTACTCTGGCATCCAAGGGTCGACCAGCCCTTTGATGGTAAAAGGCTATTGCGCTTGAGATCCATCTAGAAATAGTCTGTTTAGTAACAAGGTGCCCTCTTCTAGGCGCACTAAATGCTGCAAGTAGTTGATTTGATTTCCAGATTGAGGATGTCCGCTGCAGATACAATTTAAGGCATCGTTTGACGTCAAGGGAATGCAGCAATCTTTCTGCTCCAGTCTGAGGCTGTGGAAAGAAAGTCTTTAGCACCACTGGCCCATTAATATGGAAGTCTGATGACACTTTGGGGATAAACTTAGGGTTTGTCCATAGAATGACTTTATCGTCAGCAAATCTCATGAAGGGTTCCTGGATGGTAAATGCTTGGATTTCGCATACTCGACAAGCAGATGTTAAAGCCAAGAGGAGCAGTACCTTCCAGGTGAGATACTTAATGTCTGACTTATGAATGGGCTCAAATGGCTGCTTCATTAGTTGAGCCTAGACTGTATTTAGTTGCCAAGCTGGAGGCGGTGCTCTGACTGGAGGAAAAGTTCGGTACAGACCGTTCATGAATTGCTTGATAAGCCTACGAGACCAGAGGGATTGTCCTTTAGAAAGCCGTCTATATCTGGAGATAACAGCCAGGTGAACTTTAATAGATGCATGCGCGAGACCGGAGTGCGCCAGATGAAGAAGATACAGTAATACCTGCTCTGGAGCAGATGTAAGCGGATGAATGCATTTGGAACACACCATCAACAAAACTGTTTCCATTTTAATTTATACGTTTTACTAGCGCTATCAGCACAAGCTTTAGCTAAAATAGTTTTGCAGTCATTAGGAATATTCAAATGGCCGAGCTCATTTAACTCAGGAGTCATGCACATAATCTGAGAGACTTGGGATCCGTATGCCTCACTTGGCCCTGGCTGATGGTTAGTAGCTCCAGGACCGGTGCTAACCTGATGGGAGGACATGAGTACAGCAACAGAAGTTCTGTGTACCACGGTTGACATGGTCAGGCTGGAGCGATTAGGATTATCTGGCAGGGTTCCAATTTGATCTTGCTGATGACCCGTGGAAGAAGAGGTATCGAGGAAAAGCGTAAGCATAAATCCCTGACCATGTTATCGAAAGGGCATTTCCCCACGACCCTGGTTGGTGATGCCAGCTTGCATAAAACCAGCATTTCACGTTCCGGGACGTCGCAAACAGGTCCAGATTTGGTTTTCCCCACCAGCGTCCTCTGATTCAGCTCCCACTCGTGGGAAGATGTGCTGAGCCTGCTTAGTGAGTCTGATGTGGTGTTGCTCACTCCCGGAAGAATGTTGACTGCACCAGGTCCAAATATTTTGAGCTTGTCTGGACAGCAGATGAGACCGAGTTCCTCCTTGTTTGTTGATGTAGTGCATGGTGGTCATGTTGTCCATTCGGACAAGCACAGATGAGCCTCAGATTCTCAGCAGAAATGCCAGGTACACAGCTCTGAGCTCGAGGAGGTTGATGTGAAGAGTAGCATGAGAGGGGGGCCACCTTCCACTCAATTGAAGATGTTGAAGACATGCACCCCATCCCTCTATCAAAGTAGCCGTTGTTATCGTAAACAGAAGGACCTTAGCTAAGAATCCTAAACCCTTGGAGATGTTTGTCGGTGTTGACCACCAATTGAGGGAGTCAGTGATCCTTGTTGTAATCTGTATGATGTCCCCGAAGGAACCTTGCGTCTGTTTCCACTGTTTGTCGAGCTCTTCTTTTAGAGGGCGCATCTGAAGGCGACAGTGGGGAACTAGATTGATACATGAGGACATCATCCCCAGTAATGATTTGAACTTTTGAACTGAAAGAAACTTTTTTTCCGAATTGTATCTGCTAGGGTAACGAGTTTGAGTTGTCGGTCCTCCACTGGGAACGCCTTTACTTGAGCTGTGTCCAGTATAGCTCCCAGGAAAACTATTCTTCTGGTAGGCTGAAGATGGGACTTGTCTCGGTTGAGAGTGAGACCAAGTTGATGGAATAGGTGTAACGTGATCTTGAGAGAGTGGCGTAGAGAGTGGACGTCCGGAGCCTTCAGTAACCAGTCATCCAGATATGGGAATATCTGGTGTTTGAAGTGCCTCAGATATGCTGCAACAGGGGCTAAGCATTTTGTGAAAATCCAGGGAGCGGATTTGAGTCCGAAAGGTAGCACTTTAAATTGAAAGTGCATGAACCATGAATCTTAAGAATTTCCTGCGTATGGGGTGAATGGGTATGTGGAAGTAGGCATCCTGCAGATCTAGGGAAGCCATGAAATCCCCTCTGTTGAGAAGGTGCAAAACATCCTTCAATGTCACCATGCGGAAGGATTGCTTGTTTAGATATTTGTTGAGCTGCCTCAGATCCAGGATGGGTCTCCACAAACGAGATTTCTTCCTGATGAGGAATAACAACGAGAATAGAAACCGCTTCCTTTTTGAGAATAAGGGACTACCTCTCTCGCCCCTTTGGATAACATGACATCTATTTCCAGAAGGAGAAGATGCAGAGGCTGTTGAGGTTCCCGGGAAGGCGGAGTCTCGGTGGCATGCAAGTGAACTCTAGCAGATGACCATGAGTTATTATGTCTAAAACCCACTTGTCGTTTGTGATCTAACCCCATAGCAGCAATGTCCAAAGCACAGTCAATAACCTCTGCAGATGTGCGTTGACCTTTAATGAGAATCTTTCTCGCTTCCGACTTGTTGGAATCTGGAAGAACGTCGACAGAGTGCGAAATGTCTGCCCATAGCTGCCTGTCATATCTGCCCAGGAGCGCCAGGGAATTTGCAGCATGGACCACAACGGCAGACATAGAAGAAAATATTTTTCCAATGTTCTCAAGTCACCTACCATCCTTGTCTGGAGGTGCAGATAGAAGAGCTGAAGGGTTTCTAGAATGTCGCTGGGCAGCCTGAGAAACCACTGAATCTGGTTTTGGATGACCCACCAGGCAAGCAGAGGCATCCTCTGTCACTTTATATTTCTTGTCCAGCTTTGGCAATACCGCTGGCACCATTGTAGGGTTCCGCATAATTTTTAAACCCTGTTTCCATACATGATCTATAATAGGGACTGCTCTGACTACTTTCCTATGAGGCTCCTTAAAGTCATATAAGAAGCAATCCTGCTGTGTGGATGGCATTTGGAGCTCAAAACGTGCAGCCGCTTTCTCTAATATATTATGAAAAGATCCAATATCCTCTGGAGGGGATTCAACTGCAGTTGTTTCTGGTGAATGGGGTGCTGGGAGTACATAATCATCCCATTCATCCTGCTCTGAAAGAACTTCTCCTTCATCAGCTGCTTGTCTGATGAGACTTGGACTTGTGGACTCTGTGGAGCTTGAGGAGGAATTTGCAGTGCAGCAGGAAGAACTGGTAGAGGTAGCCGAGTACATGGTGCAGTAACCACTGGTGTAGGATCTTTTGCCGACTGAGGATGTAAGCGCTCCCTATAATCCGCCAGCATGGCCTGTAGGTCAGAAACAAGACCAGAAGGCAAGCACACCATTCCTTGCTGTTGGTGCTGTGGGACTGGATCATAATAATGCTGATCATAATAGGAGTCATCATCAGAGTACTCCTGACATTTAACATGCACCTGGGATGGACTCCTGGCTACTCTAAACAACGCATCCTGATCTGATTCATCATCATCGTCGGCATCTAAAAAACAAGATGGCAAAAGTCTTGACACCTTGCTTGGTGATATGACAGACGGTGTCAAATGAGTCTTGGAAAGCCTCTTGAGAGGAGTATGCTCCGCATATTGATATAATAACAATGTTGATGGTCTCTGCTGCTTTGCTGGAAACATTTTGATAGTCAATGAGAAAAAAACCTGTTGTCGTCGACGGAGGCGTCGACGATATTGTTGTCACTGGAAACATCGTCGACGGTGTGGTCCTCGACTTTAGTACCGTCGACAGGAGTGTCGGCCACGGAGGTGTCGTCAGAAGCGTCGTCGACGGAGGTGTCGTCAACGAGGGCACCATCGACGGGAGCGTAGTCGTGAGATCAATCGTCAACGGGAGTGTTGTCGACGGGAATAGCGTTGACGAAATGTAGGAGGTGGAGTAGCTAGTTCAGAATTTTTTTTAACACATTCTGTGCCTGTTTTCTTCCTTTGCGGAGAGGTATGACTTTTAGAAGATGTCCCAGCTGATTTTTGAGCCGTTTTCCTAGGTGGCTCCTGAATATCCGAGCCCTCCTGCTTTCTTTTAACAGGTGTTTTAGGACCAGAAATAGAGGAGGAGGCACTATCCTCATCAGAGGCTGAGTGGCCAGTCTTACCTCTCTGAAGCCACAACAGCAGGCGACCCTCTCTGTCTTTCAAAGTCTTTGTAGAGAATTTTCTACATATTTAGCAGTCCTTCGTTTTATGGCTGTGATATAAGCAGTAAATGCATTCCTCATGTGGATGATCAACATATAGAGCCTGATTACAACTTTGGAGGAGGGTGTTAATCCGTCCCAAATGTGACAGATATCCTGCCCACCGTATTACGAGTTCCATAGGTTATAATGGGCTCGTAATATGGCGGGTGGTATATCCGTCACATTTGGGACGGATTAACATCCTCCTCCAAAGTTGTAATCAGGCCCATTATCTTTTCTTCAAGCAAGAGGCACAGGATCTAAAAAGGCCTTTCCTTGGTGTCTCTGACATGGCAGCCAGTTTGAAGTACCAGAGAAGAAAAGAAATGTCCCAGAACTGAAGTAGTAGATTGTCTGAGAGAAAATATTGAGCAGAGCTCAAAGGAGACTCCTCAGCACAACGTGCGGTGGAAAATATTAGGGAAGGCAGCTCCTCACAGGAGGTTCTAAGGGGTGAGGCAATCTGATTGGTTCAAATTTGAGTTTAGGTCTATTTTAGAAAATGACTGTGATAGGTTATGCTGTTGAGGTCTAGGCCTTGTATTGTGTATGTACATTTTCAGGCCAAGGTTGTAAATTCCACTGGGGACTCCCATCTCGACGAACTGGAAGTATTCAAGCATGTGAATCTATGAAAGTTCCAATACTGGAGTAAACATATTTATTGTCTAGAACAGAGTCTGATCTGTGAAAACTCCTGTAACTTGTGCCAGTCTTCGATTATAACCACAATTGATTCTACAGTACAGCTGTTTGTGGTATTTGCCTAACATTACTACCCACTCATAACTTACAACGGCCGCAAGAAACAGGAGTAAGTGGACTGCATTTATGAAAAG
Organism: Pleurodeles waltl; assembly: GCF_031143425.1. Classification (NCBI taxonomy): domain Eukaryota; kingdom Metazoa; phylum Chordata; class Amphibia; order Caudata; family Salamandridae; genus Pleurodeles; species Pleurodeles waltl. The sequence goes on along the minus strand of NC_090443.1, from coordinate 607,178,674 downwards.
ACACACTACGTATTACTTTACGAGCCGTACATTTACAAAGGTGCGTGTACGCAAGGAAGGTTAATACATCTTTAATTTAGCTTTAGTTATCCTATTTCTGGTTCTTTAGAATATGTTTCCTAACGTGTTATTTCTTCCTAAACCGTCCCCATGAAAATATGTAATAGATTGTTTCATGCTTACACTAAATTTACACAAAGACCTATGAGATATTAAGCAGTTGAGCTAAATGTACGCGTATGTGAAACATATTATCTAGTGTTTTTTAATGCAGCAAAGTTTACTTGAGTGAGCGTTCACCACATTTATTTAGAATTTCAGAACTTCATGACCTGCTTGAAGACGTTTGTAAATTGACCCCTCAATGTTTTAAAGGCAGTGTAAAACGCATTCATTTTCGCTGTTTTATATAGCACCACGAGTCACCAAAAGCGTTTCAAGTTAGTGGGCAAATATTTCAGGGAAGAAAGAGAAATAACCATTGCATATGGAAATTGCCAAGTGCCACCTTAGGCTTACCTATGATTTTGTCGCCGGGTGTGTATACGGTCTGGTTTACAGTTATATTGAAAGGGGCGGGTGATGTCTGAGCTGTCACTCCATGTTCTGGCGTCATTGAACTGCAAGCACTCTGCACCTTTCCATTCGGATAGGCACAGACATGGAGAGGCAGCATTAGTCCCAACATCCAGCACAGAGGCGAATCCATCTGGGGGTAGAGACATGATGTCAGCAAGTGGCCATTTTGTAGGACTTGAATGCACTTCCATAAAACTAAAGTATTGTTTTATCCATATTGAAAAATGCTTTAACAAGGTGGAAGAACACAATATGCGATTCTGTAAAGATGGTAGATTTTTATTAGGCTAGCATATATTTTGTTGCAAGGTTTCAGGACTGCATGCATCTCTTCATGAGACAGGTATGGTATAGTTAGTACTTTACTTAAATACATAAGTTAATGTTCTTGAAAGCCAGTAGCCAAAGTAACCTCATAAAGGTATCTTCTGTGCAGGAGCACCTTTTTAACTGTACCTTATGTATCTATAGTTGCTGTTCATTGCTTCTTCGAAAACCCAGCACATCGTGAATTTCAATGGTTGTAACTATTTTAGCATTTAAAAGAGTTTGGCAAAACAGGCCACCCACAGGTAGATGCAGCCACCTAAAACGAATCCCACAACTACACATCTCCCACCCCCTGAAGTTTCTAACCCCACCCTTGACTACTCAATTATCAAAAGTTATATCACATTTTACTCTTCCAAAACCATGGGAGTTCCAAACAGGGATACTACAGTGAAGTTGACCAAACCTAGGGCCCTTAGGGATTGTGGACAGATCAAGCCTCCATAATCTTTGTCTATATAAAACAGGCCAAGGTTCCAAAATCTAGTAGAATTTTTTTTTTTTTGCTAGATCATTCATTAATGTCTCATGGCCCAAAGGCCCCAGGGTTTCCAGCATATCTTTAAACCACACATTTTAAGACAAGTCATGCAATTAGTAATTTAGGGCCAGATGTATGAAAGCCTTTTCCCAGTCGTAAATGGCCCATCGGGCCGTTTGCGACTGGGAAAAAGCTTTTCCCCATATAACATTCCTATTCTGCAAGTCGGTAACCTGTTACCGACTCGCAGAATAGGTTTGTGAGTTGCTGTTAGGAGGGGGCGTGCTAGGGCGTCCCTTCCTCATAGCGAGTCACAGAGGGATGTAAGATTGTCTTGTGACCTTGAATGTAGTCGCTAAACAATCACAGTTAACACCAACATCAAGTTGGTGGTAACCCATTCGCAAATGGGAATGAAAGCAAAAATATTTTTTCAGAGATGGTAGTGGTCCCATGGACCACTGCCTGCTCTGAAAAATGAAAAGAAAACTTTTCATTGTTTTGTTTGACATGCATCCCTTTGTCCTTTAAAGAAAACAGACTGCATTTTGTTTTTTAAACTGCTTTATTTAAAAAGCTATCAGAGACATGGTAGTCTGTTGTCCCCAGCAGGCCACCATCCCTGTGAGTACGGCCATTCCCCATGGGGTCGCAAATTGCAACCTTCCTCATCAATATTGATTAAGTAGGTAATTTGAGACCCCACTGGGAATAGCAAACAGTGTTAAATACACTGTTATACATCCCAGTTTCAAATTTCCTAACAAAGAATTGCTAAGATTCGCTATTAGGAAATCAGAAAGCCAAACATATACACATCTGTCCCCTGGTGCTTTAAAACAGAACTTTGTCAAAAGTTCCCAAACTTTCAGAACTTCTTCTGAGTAACTTCTTTTGGGTTGGAAAGTGTCCAGCAGCACCAGCCAAAGGTTCAGAAGCTCTGAATTGCCCTTGTGAGGTCTGGGACTCAGTCTCCCACAATGCACCAGCACAGTCCAGGCACAATCCATTTAACTCTGGTCAACTGGGATTATCTGCTTTTTGGGCTTGCAGGTGACTCCTTCTAACACTTTTCTACCTGTACCTGCTCAGGGAGTCCACTCCTTTTCCTTTTAAAGTAGACACAGTCTTTTCCTTATGGAGCCTTGAGAGTGCAGCAGGTGCAGCCCTTCTGAGTGCATGCCTCATGCGGTGAAGTCCAAAGGTCCAGTAGAGTGGTCCTTCTTCTCTTGTTGTTCCAGTCAGTGTTCTGAGCAGCTCCTGCACTTCTGCCATATGCATCTTCCATACTGGGCTGGCAAGAGCAAGGGGGCACCTCAACCAATAGGCCTCAAGCTGCTATAACCACTTCCTGCAAAGTGTGGCATATTTTTTATCCAAAATGCACTATTCTCCAAAAATCAAAATGAAGAAATTGTCTCCTAGGAGAGTATCTCTGGCAAACCCACCCCACAGATGTGGTAAAAAATTCTCTACACTCCATTTCCAACCCTCTACTTATCTAATTAGGGAGGCCCCCATCAAGCTGGGGATCAAGGAAGTGGGGCCTGGCCTGGGTCCTTTGACATCTGCTCTTCTGCCTTTGAAGTCCAGCTTATCTCCCCATTCCTCTTTCTGTCCTGCCTTCTCCATTAAACAGATCTCCCCCCACCAAATGGATGTATTGCTTTAGCCCTCGCGTCTTCACACCTACTCCAGGAGCAGCTTAGCTCAGGCTTGCTAAAGCTAAACAATCAGAAGAGGCTGCTACAGGGCTGCTTTAGGTACATTCAGCTTAGTAGTTCTAAAACTACTGTCCTGTAGTAGCTATATTACTTCTGACCCTGGCAAATTATGGTATTTATTGTAGCTAATAAATTGACACTTTGAATCATATTGCTAGCTAACACCAATCAAAAGTTAGACCTTATTGAAGTTTAATAAAGCCTGTCCATGTTAGCCTATGGGGCTAGCAGCACTACAATAGGGAAAATGATTTTGGCTGTTTTTCCCTGCCAAGGCATACAAAACATATGTTATATTGTGCCTACTTTATAACCAGACACCCTACTCTTGGGGCACATAGAGCAGACCTGACAGGTGACTTCTAAGTTATAAAAAGGTAGTTTTGGACTTTTGAAGTGCTTTTAATTCTGAAGTTGAACTTGGGCATACTTTTATTTTACAGCAAGCCTGCAAGGCAGGTCTTGCTTTGAAATGACACCAGACACCACAGCAGTGCACACTTAAGTGCATTAAGTCCACTGAGGTCCCTAAATATACATGTCGTACCATATACTATGGACATACATGTAGGTTGTCTTCGCCAATTAGGAAAATATCAATTACCAAATACCTTTAAAGGACAAAGCAGCAGTCCTGGGCTTGGTAAACAGAGCCCAGGGCACTTTCAGAGTCAGTAACAACCAGCATTATTCCAAAATGGGGATGATTTTCCTGCAATCTCCCTACAGGGAATGGACTTTACAGTGGAACATCATCCTGGAATGGACCGTGGCAATGCTGATGATCTCTCCAGGTTCTTCTGCTTTAGTGAATAGGACTACCAAAGGTTTGGGTCGCTCTCTCTACTTTCAGCTGGGTGGACATGTGTTAGATCTGTCATGCTTGTCGTGGTTTCCCCCTGACTTTTTAACTTCAGACCTCCTGTTTTGCTGACTTTGTTTTTGCTGGTCTTAAGATTCTGCACACTTGCTGATCAGTGTAGTAGTAGGGAAAGATGCGGAAGACATTGTAACGTGAACGGTTAATTAGCTTGAACAGTGTATATGGGCGTGATGCCTGCCGAAGCCAGAACAACGTGAAAGAAATTCACGATGTTCGCTTTCAAGCTTGTTTTCTTTTGACATTCCGTAGATAAACTTATTCGCAGCTGCATGTGTGAGAAACAGGCTGTAAAGGAGAGTCAGTCTCAACCTTGAGAACGAGACCACAGTAAAAGATGGAATGAAAACAATGGCCAGGGAATGGCAAGGCAGCCAAGAGACGTGTACTGATAACATAGCTAGAAAATACTCGAAGGGGGTAGAATCCAAGCTTCAGGTTATTTAAACACTGAAAGGTGGGTGAGGGAATTTTGAAGCTCGCAGATGGAGTTATGAAACTGTCATCTTCAGACCCAGAGCTGCCTCCCTGTTTTGCTGTTCCAAGACCGTGACGCTCGAGGGGGAGAGAGGTCCAAGCGGGCGGTAGAGGGCTTCCCAGCATTCGTGGACTAAGTTAAGTTCCACCCAGGGATGAAAGGCTTTTCGTTTCTCTGCTCTATTATTATGATTGATTATTATATTTGCACTGTGTTTATAATCTGAGAAATTCAGCTCGTTTATAGTTTTTCTCTGCCTTACTGAACATCGTAGTGTAAGTCTGCCACAGTAATTGAAATGTGCATTTTAGTGTGCAGTAAATCAAAGCTCATCTGAAGTATTCAACTCGTTAATATTCTGCTCCCTGAACATCATAGTGTATCACATGTTGGTATACAGTTATTCCAAGTTTATATCTGTCAATGAACTCTTTACTCAGATGTATGCATAGATGCGCTTTGTAGTGTACTTATATATAAACATTTATATAGATGTTTTTTTATTTACTATTCTTACTCTGTCAATGAACTCTTTGCTCATTCGTATACATAGATACTATCTGTAGTGTACATATATATGAATAGATGCTTTTCATTGCCATTCTTATTTCACTATTGTTAATGTGCTAAATGCCTGCATTTATCTGAAATTATAGTAAAGTTAAATTTATTCATAATTGGCGTGTGGTCCTTCATTGAGCGTCCTTATTGACTTATACCGAACAGGTGTCAACCAGCCACCTGGATAGGACACTTGCGTATCCCCAATTGTTCTATTTAATTTACTTAAAGGTACCTAGTAAAATGCAATATATGTGCTCAGGGCATGTAAATTAAATGCTACTAGTGGGTCTGCAGGACTGAATGTGCCATCTGCTCATGTACCCGTTTAAACATGACTAAGGCCTGCCCTGCAGAGCCTCTGTGTGCAATTTTGAGCTGACATGTCAACCTGGCAAAATACCCTTTTGCTAGGCCCAAACCATCCTTTTCAGTACATGCAAGTCACCTCTAAGGTGGGCCCTAATTGAAGTCTCAGGGACATAAAAGACTTCCAACCAACTTACATATACACCTGGACTCTGCCACCTGTCAGTCTGCCCTACTAACTGGTGCTACCCCAGTCTTGGCCGCTTGGAAGTTGGTTTAAGGTGTTTGCTGTAGCTGAAATGACACATTGCTGCTGCGCGGATCAGAACCAGCACATCGGTCCTGTTGGGTGGATCGGTCCCATTGTGTTTATCAGAGTCATTGCATCGCCTCTCCAGCATGGATTAAAGTTGGTGCATAACTTTCGGAACCACCGCATCTCAAACCTGATGCATCACTGCTGTTATGTGGAGAGAATCGATGCATCTTCCATACTGCATTGGAAAGATCACTTCCACTACCAGGATCAACGCCGATGCATCACTTCAGCCTGCTCCCCACATCTTCAATTTTGATGCAACCAGGATTAAGGCTTTAAAGTACTTTGGTTCAACTGACCCAACGGGGTCCCTGTAGCCAGTCTGCGCTCCATCTTTGTCAGCCTGAATGTTTGACTTTGTTCCAGTTTGGTGTGACCTTTACTTGTTTCTAAGCACTGTTTTACAGTCCATTCTTTAAAAATTCATATCTCAAGCTCTACTAATTAGAATTTTGTTATTTTGGTCTTGTTTTATTTATTACATTAAATTCTACGTCTCTATCTAACCAGATGTAGTACCTTTTTGTCTGGTATTTTTACTGTTTAAAGTGTTGCACAAATACTTTACACATTGTCTCTCATTTTAAGCCAGACTGATTTGTGCCAAGCTATCATAGGGTGAGCACAGGTTAATTTAGAGTGTGTTTGTGACTTACCCTGCCTAGGACTGTTGTTCCTGCTTGGTCAGGGTGCAGATTACTGTCAACCAGAAACCCTATTTCTAACAGTTCTGATCAATTCAGGGAAAACAGCAACATTTTTGATAAACTTATCAACGGTCTTTTTACTACACTTACATTAGTCTATAATGAACAGAGGGGCACTTTTATATGTACAGCGTTAAAATATTGTCTACCCACCATGAATTTTAATTAGTGCCTATACCTCCATTTTCTCACTCAAGACTCCTATTGTCAATATGAGCAGACAGTAATTTTCTGTAGTCTTCCCAGTAGCTTGAGGGCATTGCTGAGGGTAGACCAACATTCTAGGGACTTCTACATGATCTCAGTACATGCCTAGATCATTCAGACAATATGTAAAGTTAAGTCTCTCCTTCCTTTACCCGTTCATAGTATTGCTGAGTATAAACAGTAAGTGGGGGATGACACTCCTATTAGAGCGATGGCAAGTTTTATATGCACATAAGTCTTGACTGATATTAAAAAGCCCAAGAAGTCTTTTTTAAATACTAAAAGTGACTGAAAGCATGACCCTATTGTGAAGAATTCAAGGACTTCTGTTTGTGCATGAGGTTCTGAAGTACTGGGAGGTCTAGAAAGACTGTGGTGTACTTCGGCAATCTGAAGTTTAGAGGTGTGGCCTGGGATTAAAAAGCAACAGTGGTTATTGAACATATGTTAATTATCTCATTTGATGCTTGGATTTCTGGTGCAGCAGGAACATGAATGTTTTAACTATATGTGGCTGTTTTTTAAGTCTGTTAATATAGGAGTAGGTGTGTGGTTTTCTAATTCCAGAAATGAGTGTCATTTGTATTAATGATGGGACTGATAATAATTGTGTTTTAATTATTGTTTACATTTTAAAAAAGTGTTACTGTACATCATGAGAAATGGGAGGCAAGTTAGCATAGATTTAGTAGTCATTTTCCATGGGTATACAAGTGTTTTTGGTAATTTTCGATTTTGCTATCAAACCTCTCAGTAACTCCATACTTCAAGGATATCCTTTGGTGGGTGGGCTAACCACATTCCCTAGGGCACTCTGATTGTTAATAATACTATAAAGCATATTAGCTCCAAAACACGTGCCAGGGATAAAGTTCTATTGATCTGAATGAGGCTGCTTTGACATTAGTGGAGTAATCCCAGAACCAACCATCTCAAATTTTGTTGCCAGTGGTAATTAACGAGATGAGTTTGTAAGAGTGCATTTACCTATTCAGTTTGAGGAACACTATTGTCCTTTCTGCTCTCCTGCTATCAGACAGTGTCTATTCTTAGCACTTAAGCATATACATTCACACCTTTAGGTCTAATATTACTGTAAAACTACTGTATCTGGACAGAGAGCCTTGCCAGTTTGAAGATAAAAGATATCACCCATAATGTAATCTTAAATTATGTTATATTGATTTGTAGAGGACACTAACCAACCCAGTGGGTTCCCCGCAAATACTCAACAATGATGGGGGAAGTTCAATCACACTCATGTACCCACATTTATGGTGACAAACTGAAGACAACACATGTGTGCGTACCTCATCCTACCCTAAGGCACAGCTTTTATGTATAGATTGTCAGTAATCCCAAGACCCCATACTAATACACTCACCATTTAGCGTTGGGTCTCAGAATCATCCTTAACTTCTTGTACTGGTGTTTGTTTCATCTAGCTATACTGCCAAATTCAGTTTTCACTGTTGCAAGGCCTATCCCTCCCATAGGTTAACATGCGGGATGCCTTTTAAAATCCTTAAGGTGTAGCTTCCCATTGAGACCAGATAGAAAATTGGAGTTTGGTGTCTCTGAACTCACCATTTAAAAATACATCTCTTGGTAAAGTTGTTTTTTAAATTGTCTGTTTGAAAATGCCACTTTTAGAAAGTGGGTATTTTCTTACTTAAACCATTCTGTGACTCTGACTACTTGAGTATTCCCTGTCTGGGTAAGACTGACAATTGGGCTATTTGTGAATCCCCTCTAGAGAGTGACACAAAAGTAGCTGCATATCCCAATGAATCATCTGGGCTAGAGTGGAGCGAGGTGTGGTCACTAACACCTGAATGAGCGGTGCCTGCCCTCACCCAATGCAGTCTCCAACCCTCTGGTGTGTGTCTGGGACTAGGCCTGGGCAAGGCAGGATCTTGTGAGCAACAGAGACTTTCCTTTGAAGTTTGCCTACTTCAAAGGCAGAAAGGGGTATAAGTAGTGGACCCAAAACCCCAGATCTTTAGATTACTTCCGAAACCAAGAGGAACCTCTGCCTAGGAGAAGAGCTGGAGAAGGAGTACTGCCCCTTTGCCTGTGACTGTGTTTTGCTGGGTTGGCCTGCAGTTGCTGCTTCTGCCTGAACGAGGACAAAGACTGGACTTTGTGATATATTCCTGTTTGTGAAGAATCTCAAAGGGCTGGGACTGAGCTTGCCTCCTGTTTTGAAAACTCAGGGCCATGAAAGACTCCCTCTGTCAGCACCTGGACTCTCTGCTGAGACTCCTGCCCTGGGAAGTGGTGCCCTTTCCAGTCCCTGGGCCCTTGAAAGGTGAAGCTGGTAGCACAAGGACTGAAATCCACGCACAGGAAGCCATGCAGGGACAATTTTGATGCACCACCTGCAACCTGGCTGTGAAAATGATGTGCCACCCGCTTCACGACTGAAATCGACTCATCACCTGCACTGCGGCTTGGAAATCGACGCATCATCTGCATCGTGGCTCGAGAAATGACGCAACACCCGCTTGCGGCTGCTGATAACGGAGCAAACCCAATGCAGTGAGGTTTTCCAACACCGTGCAACCGGATTTCTCACACATCGTTGCTGGACATCAAAATCATAGTGAACCTGCGCGGGTCCAGTGTACCCAGTCCGGGATTCGGCGCATCGCTGTCTTGCAGGAGTGAAAAATGACGCATTGCCTACCCGACCAGAGAAGAAACGACAAACGGCTTTTCCAACGCCCGCTCGCCCGTGCGGCTTTATTTTTTAGTGCAAACCAGGTACTTTGGGCCAGATGTAGCAAGGCTTTTGCGCCTCGCAAGCAGTGAAAATCGCTGTTTACGAGGCGCAAAAGCCACATCGCGATGCCCATTCCCATTTTGCGAGTCGGTAACCTAGTTACGAACTCGCAAAATGGGAATGCAAGTCGCAAATAGGAAGAGGTGTTCCCCTTCCTATTTGTGAGTCGCACTGCGATGCAGAATTGCTTTGTGACCACAAACGCGGTCGCAAAGCAATTTGCAGTTACCACCAGTGTCACACAGGTGGTAACCCATTCGCAAAAGGGAAGGGGTCCCCATGGGACCCCTTCGCCTTTGTGAATGGCCCTGAAAAATTGTTTTCAGAGCAGGCAGTGGTCCATAGGAAACTGACACGTTTCATTTTTTCGTTTGTCATGCATCTAATTTTCCTTTAAGGAAAACGGGCTGCATTACAAAAAAAAAAAAACTGCTTTATTTAAAAGTAGTCACAGACATGGTGGTCTGCTGTCTCCAGCGGGCCACCATCCCTGTGAGTACTGCGACTCGCAAGGGGGTCGCAAATTAATTATTATCCCCCTTGTGACTCGCAGATGATGTCAGGGACACCATCCTGCATCCGGCTTTGAGTCGCAAAGCCGGAATTTCCTACATCTGGTCCTTAGTGTAAAAGCAACGTTCCCATTGTTTTCTATGGAGTAAGAATCTATTCTTTTGAAAATCCATATCTTGACTAGTGTATGTTGGATTTTTGTCGTTTTGGTCTTGTTTGATTTAGATAAGTATTGTCTATTTATTTAGACTGGTGTGGTGTCCATTTTGTATTTTGTATTCTGTATGTGTCGGTACAAATACTTTATACATTGCCTTTGAGATAAGCCTGACTGCTTATGCCAAGCTACCAAGGGGGTGAGCAGGGGTTTTCTAACTGTGTATCTCTAGTGCCCTGACTAGAGTGATGATCACTGCTTGGACAGAGTGCAACCTGACTGTCAACCAGAGACATAATTTCTAACATTGGTGATCAGCGGTGAGAATAGAACTTGTATTTGGCCCTCATTATGACCCTGGCGGTCAACGGTAATAAGGTGGAAAGTACTGCCAACAGGCTGGTGGTACGTTCCACCATATTATGACATTAGCGGTTTGGCTAAGCCAAACCGCCAATGTACCACACTGACTGCCACAGCGGTAATGGCCGCTGGGCTGGAGATATCAATCTCTAGCCCGGCAACCGTCACTGTACCGCCTGCGGGATAATGACCCCGCCAACCGCCATGGTCTTTGTGGCTTCCTTCCCACCACAAAAACCATGGCGGTAGGCACTATTAGTGACAGAGAATTCCTTCCCTGTCACTGATAGAGGTCTTCCCGCCCCCACCCCTCTCCCCAGATTCCCCCACCCCCTCTTACTCTCCAGACCCCCTTTCATTCACGCCCCTCCCTTCACACATGCATACACACACCCATTCCCACATTCATCCATGCATGCATACATCCATTCACACACACATCCACACACACTTTCATACATACATGCAGACACACATTCACAGAACATCTTTCTGGCGGAAATCCGGCTGTGGTCATAATACGGCGGATGGCTGGTGGCCACGGTGACGGGCTTTTGGCGGCCGTCGCGGCGGGAGTAGGCGGTTTTTACTGCCAATATCATAATGAGGGCAATAGTGATTAAGTGTACACTACTGTTTTCAGTGCAGACCATTACGTGACCACACACTACTTGTTTTTGCTTTTTCTCTTTTTGGACATTTCTACTTCTATTTTTTGTGATTTCTGAACTTCTCTTGGGAACACTCTGTTCTTTTTGGCATTTTTTAGTGAACCTTACCAACATATCTCAATCTGGAAATGCACCAGCTGTGGCTACAAACGCTGTTTTTGATTTGGAGAAACTGGAGGAATACACAGTGGCTCAACTGAAGCAGTTTTGGCTGCCCAATCAAGAGCTCCTCCAGGAAGGAGGAGGAGCTGCAAAAAGCATTGATGGCCTGGGTGGCAGCCAAGGAGGCTCGGAGGCACACAGAGGAGGATGATGAGGCTAAGGAGGTGCAGAGTAATCCAGGTGGTGTAGTGGATGTTCCTGTTTTGCCTGGGGGGAGGGTCTTCAGGGCAGGTAGCAGTGTATCATTCAAGGGTCTGACCCCTAAAGAGTTGTAGGACAGACAGGCAGAGAGGGTGCACCTGTTTGAGTTAGAGAAGCTTAAGATGGAGAGGGAAATGGAAGAGAGAAGACTGGCCATTGAAGAGAAAAAGATGCTCTTGGCTTATGAGCTCAGTTTAAGGGAGCTGGATCAGACAATCCAGTCTAGTAGAGATGGTGGCAGCAGTATTTCAGGGCAGCCTGAGAGGAGAGTACACATTCCTAAAGATCTGGTGAAGGATGGGAGGATGACATCTATCTATGGTTCAAGGGGTACGAGTCTACTCTCCACATGAACATGGTCCTTGAAGCACATTGGGGGTGGGTCTGTGGAAGCACTTTGAGGTAGAGGGGAGGGATATTTTGACATCCTTAGGGGATCCTCAGAGGCTCATCTACTCTGCCATAAAGGACAGCCTCCTCACAAGATATAGTCTCACCCTGAGCAGTGCAAGGACACGTTTATGTCCTACAAAAAGAAAGAATCCTAAACCTGGTTGGAGAGTGTAGACTCATTTTGCTGATCACTGGATGGTTGGGTGAAGCGCAGTAAGGCAACAACCTATAAGGGGCTTTATAATTTGATTGTTTGGAAGCCCTTGTATAGTCTTTGTTTTCCACAGCTACACCATCACCTAATTGACAGGAAGATGACTGACCCCAGAAAGCTTGCTCAGGAAGCGGACCAGTGGGAAAGCACCAGAGTCCAGAAGAGATATGGGGGAGACTCCACCAAGGGTAGGAAGGGTCCCCATCAGAAGAAGCAGGGGTAAGGGTAAACAGGGGGAGTTCTATGAAGGGCCCCAACCTAGTTCCCTGGGCAAAAAATCCCAGCCTCCCAGCGAAAAGAAGTCATGGGTTTCTACAGGGAAACCTGCAGAGAAGGGTCCACGCAAGTGTTATGCATTTGACCGGGAGGTCATGTGAGGGGGGATCCCAAATGTCCCAATTGGACACTGGCACCCACAGGTGCTCAGTTACAGGGTTTGGCCATTGTAGCACTTGGGAGGAGTTGGTTCCAGGTGGGTGGGAGCCAGCTGAGAGGACCCTTGTCTCACTAGGGGACAGTGAGATGGTCCATAGGACCCTTGTACCTGAGAACACTAAAAAGTGCAGGCAGTGTGACCATCAAAGGACGGAAGGTGGAGGCTCTGAGAAACACATGAGCCAGTGTGACTACGGTGAGAAGTCACCTAGTGTCTGAGGAGCAGGTAGTTCCCCATGCACTTCTCCAAGTAGTTGCAGTAGACAAGTCAAAGCACCTGTGCAGAATGGCGCAGGTTCCCTTTGAATGGGGGGGGGTCTCAGGTGCCTTGAGAGTAGCTGTGAGTCCAACCATGCCTGTAGATGTCCGATTGGAAATGACTTGGAGGATTGCCCTTGGAAGGAGGTGGAACACAGGTCTCACTTGGAGATGTTGGGTCTGCCTGGGTGGGTGTGTGTGTGTCCACCCGGTCGGGTGATCAGGAGACCCTAGAACCTGAAAGAGTGACCCAGGTGTCTGCCAGAAGGAGGAAGGGCAAGGGGCATGGGAAACCTGCCCCAGAAGTCCCCATGGTCTGGGAGGAGGCTGAACCTGAGGGGGAAGGTTGCTGCACCTGAGTCAGCCTGTGTGCTGGTGGTACCCCAGTGCTTCAGAGCCTTCCTACTGGGTTTGGCTCATAATGTGACTTTAGCTGGACATTTGGGGCAGGGCAAGACAAGACCTTTGACAGGCTTGTCACCCACACTGGCCCCAAATGCACAGGCACTCAGAGGCATACTGTAAGTCTTGCCAAACTTGTCAGGCAAATGTTAAGAGTGGGGGAAATGTAATGCTCCCCGCCAACCTTTTCCTGCAGTCAGCACCCCCTTTGAAAAGGTTGGTATTGACATTGTGGGGCTTCTAGATCCCAAGAGAGCCATGGGCACCAGGTTTATCATGGTCTTGGTGGACCATGCCACCAGGTACCCAGAAGCCAATCCTTTAAAATCAATCACTGCCCCTGTGGTGGGATGTGCATTGATGGGGGTTTTTACCCACATGGGCTTCCCCAAGGAGGTGGTATCTGATAGGGGTACTAACTTCATATCTACATATATGAACTCTATGTGGAAGGAGTGTGGGGTATCCTAGAGATTTACCACTCCTTACCATCCCCAAGAAAAAACTGTAAACTTCGTACTTGTATAGCGCACTACTCACCCGCTAGGGTCTCAAGGCACTGTACACATACCGCTGTGGAACCCCTGCTGGCTTTTCCCTGTGAGGTGCCCACTCCTGGGCAACCTCCAAGGTGAAGCCAGGCATCCCAGCACTGTTGGGGCCGTTGTGGAGATTAAGCAAGCTATTGCCCAGAGTTACACCCATGAATTAGATTAGGCACCGATGCGAGAATTATCAGTTCTGAGGAAATTGAGCCCAAGACCCACCAAGGCAGGAATTGAACCCTGGTCCCAGGCCAGATTTCTGCATCAGGGTCTGCCGCTCTAACCATTGAGCCACACTTCTCCACAGTTTGGTTGAGAGATTCAACCGCACCTTGAAGGGCATGACCGTGGCCTGTCAGAGCCCTTGAGGCATAAGTGTGACGTCCTCTTACCATGCCTTCCGTTCACCTACAGGGAGGTGCCACAAAAGGGTCTTGGATTTAGCCCTTTTGAGCTATTGTATGGCCACCCTGTGAGGGGACCTTTGAGTCTGGTTAGGGAAGACTTGGAGAAAGCCTCCAGTAAGCCCGCCCAGGATGTATTCAGTTACATGCTGGCTTTCAGAAACCAGACAGCACGCTTCAGAAAGCTCACTCAAGAGAACCTGGAAGAAAGCCAGGAGGACATGAAACAAGTGTATGACCTGAATGCCACTCTGGTTGAGTTTCAGTCTGGCCAGAAAGTGTGGGTGATGGCCCCAGTCGAGCCTCAGGCTCTCCAGGATAAGTAGACTGGGCCTTTTTCGGTGGTAGAGCGCAGGAGTAATGTAACCTATCTGGTGAACTTGCAAACTCCTAGGAACCCTTGAGGGTCCTACATGTGACAATGCTCCTAGCAACAGATGATGGGGTGGAGGAAGGGAGTGCGCCTCTTCCTGACCTCCTGTCTGCTAAAGAGAAAGATGGGTCTGTGGAGGGTGTGAACCTGTCCCCCTCACTGACCCCAGAGCAACCGAGGGACTGTCGCCAGGTGTTAGGACAGTAGCCCTTATTGTTTTCCTTGATCCCAGGGGTCACTCATTTGTGTACACATGACATGGACACTGGGGACAATCCACCTGTGAAACATAAAGTTTGACTGAAAAGGTTAGGGCCAACATTAAGGATGAGGTATCCAAAATGTTAGCTCCTGGGGTTATTGAGTTCTGCAGATTTCTGGGGACGTTAAGGGTGGACTAGTGATTACAGCCAGGGACAGCAGCAACAACAGAATGAGGGGGTGGTTTAAGGAACCTTGTACCAAGGCCCCTAGAATGCTGAAATTAGCCTTACACAAACAACCACTCTGCGTAAACGAAGTCAGGGCTGCTAGGAAAAACGATAAGAATGTTTTAAAGCAGAGGAAAGTAGTATTAGAAAAAGAACTATGGAACAAACTGCATGACACAAGTACTAGTAATGACCCTGCAGCTTTTTGGTGGGTAATTAACTCACCCTATCTCCAGCCTGACATCAGACCACGCCTTGAATTGGCTATTAGTGAGGGGGACTGGATTACTCACTTCTCTACTATTTATTCCAACCCTAATAACAGGTCGAGGCCGACAGTAGATGGTGCGACTGACAGCCACTCTTTGTCTCTCTCTATCAAGCTTGCATTTACCTTGGATGAAATCATTGTTGCCCTAAACACAAGTAAAGCCGGCAAGACGCCAGATCGAGACTTCATCCCTGTAGATATGTTTAAAGCCAACACGACCCTTTGAGGGCCACTGCTTACTCAAGTCTTGAACGCATGTTGTCAAGGTGGCCTATTGAAGTCTTAGAGGGAATCAATCATTGTCCCAATTTCCAAAAAGGGAGATGGACACAGGCCCATTTGTTACCATCCTATATCTCTCCTAGATTCAATGCTGAAAGTGGCAGGTCAGGTTATCTTGTACAGACTGCAAGAATGGGCCCAGGACAAGAATGTCTTATCGGACTTATAGTACTGGTTCCGGAAAGGAGTAAGAACTGTGGAACAGAGTCTGAACCTAAGCATGCTGATCAAGAAATACACCACTATCAAACAAGGGAGAGTGAACCTGGTCTTTGTTGATTTAACCACTGCCTTTGACTGCTTAATCCATAGCAAACTATGGGCAACCATGGGGAACATGGGGGTGGACCTACCGATCATACAGTTTCTTAGGGAAACATATAATGGGTGCAGCACCAGAGTGCGATATGGAGTAAAGGGTGAATGTACCCAGCCTTTTAGTGTAGAGAGGGGTGTTAGGCAGGGCTGTGTCCTGGCACCCTTTCTCGTTTCCTTATACATTAATAGTCTGGGTAATGTATTATCTGCTAATTGTACCAACCTGCCCCAAATAGTGACCCGGCCCGTTCCTGCCCTTTTATATGCTGACAATGCTGTTCTTATGATGCGAACCTTCCTTGCACTGCAACAGCTACTAACATGCTCTGGGTCCTATATGGAGGAACTGGGGCTGTTAAAAGAAAATCATTTGCTATGAGGTGTGGGAAAGTGTTACCGAAAAACCCTAAAGATACTGGAATTGATTATGTTATGTCCTTTTCCTACCTGGGGATCATGTTTGATGTAAAAGTGACATGGCAGATAGCAAGTAGAACCAGAGGGTTACACTTCAAGAAAACAGTTGCAGCCTTGTGCAACTTTGCTTGCAAGGTTGGTAAGAAACCCCCTAGGGAGATGCTAACAGTGTATAAGGCCAAATGTATGTCAACAGCCATGTATGGGGCAGTCCTCTTGGGGCATGTAAACCATAACTCAATGTAGCTAACAGAGAATGCCTTCCTGAAGTATCTTGTTTCTCTCCCACAGAGTAGTCCAGCACATGTATGCCACTCAGGATTAGGGGTCCTGCTCATTTCAAACCTAGTTAAAACTCAACGGATTTTGCTGTGACACAAGATATGGACTTCTGAGTACACCAAGCTGAACCAAGAGATTATTGGGGATTGTCTCAGGTCCTCTCATGTAGTCAGAATTCAATGGCTGGGATACGTAAAAAAACTTTATGAGTGACCCCCAGATTACTACTATAAACCAGAAACACTATGAGCTGTCACAAGACAAAAAAACTAAAAAAAGACTGCTTGACACATTTAGAAGAACTAAGTCTATCTGTTGAACTGCTTAAGCCAAGTGTTCTTAAAAAGCAGTTGATTTTAACTTCACCTGGCATGCAACTATACCTAAAGGAGGTGAGCAATGAACAGCATAGATTTGTCTTAACCAGGTTAAGGCTAGATTTTTTCCATCACTTGGTGAGTTTTCCAACCATAAATGACTGGTCGAGGCCCATGGCCAAATGCCCGTGTGACATGGATACTGAGCAAAGTACTTTTCATACGATTCTTATTTTGTTCATTGTATAATTCGCCAAGAAAGATATTTCTTCTGCCATTATTGAGATCCATGAACTTGATACAGTGTCGACCATCTTATGTGTTCTTACAGTCTTTGCCAACCATATAAATATATAACATCATGTGTACATTTTAATGGGCTATTCTTAGACACAAGAAATTAATACGTTTTACTAGTGACTGAGAAGTAAATTCTATATCTATAGCCATGTGCGACCTGTTTGGTGATCTTAATCATTTTATTACTGTTCTATTCTTGTGTTTTTAAACAAAATATATCTCTTCTAATATTTTTAGAATAGATTTTAACTACAAGACCCTGTATTTTACAATTTTATTTGGTCCTAGCACCATGTATTTTACCTGAGTCTTAATGCTTTTTTCTCAATGTTTGGTTTGTGGTTAACGTATTGTTTTTGTTTTATGTACGTATGCCTTTATGACAACGTCTGTCAAATAAAGCTTATTTTATTTGATTGGAGTTCTCCATTACCCCTTGGGGCAGTCCTGCGGTCTTGGTTCCAAACACTGCTGCTCCTGGTGCCACTCCAGAACTCTGGTTCTGTATGGATTACTGGGGGCTCAATGTGGTCACTAAGACTGACGCGTACTCCATCCCCCAAGCTGATGAGCTCATTGATCAGTTAGGGGCTGCCAAATATCTCAGCACGTTTGACTTAATGTCTGGACATTGGCAGATTGCTCTGACTGAGAGGGCCAAGGAGAGGTCTGCATTTTCTATACCATATGGGCACTACCAGTTTGGGGTGATGTCCTCAGGGATGAACAATTCCCATGCCACCTTTCAAAGGCTAGTAAGTGTTGGCTGGATTGGAAGATTTCAGTGCAGCCTACCTGGATGACATTGCTGTGTTCAGATCCACTTGGGAGAAACACTTGCAGCACCTCTACAAAGTGTTAAAGGCCCTGCAGAAGGCAGGCATCACTATTAACGCAGGTAAGTGTCAAATAGGGCAGGGTTCTGTGGTGTACTTGGGACACCAGGTGGGGAGTGGCCAGGTGGCACCCCTACAGCCAAAGATTGATACCATTCTGGCTTGGGAGCCTCCCAAGACCCAGACTGGGGTGCAAGCCTTTTTAGTTTCTTACAGGCTACTATTGGAGGTTTGTTAAACGGTATGGCACCATTGTTGCTCCCATGACTGACTTAACCACCAAGAAACAACCAAAGAAAGTGATCTGGGCTGAGTCTTGAGAGACAGCTTTTGATGCCCTCAAGGCAGCTATATGCACAGCACCTGTGCTTAAGGCATCTGACTTCTCTAAATAAGTTGTTGTGCAGACTGATGCTTCAGAGCATGATGTAGGAGCAGTGCTGTTACAGCTAAATAAAAAGGGCCTAGACCAGCCTGTAGCCTTTATTAGTAGGAAGTTACTTCCCCGGGAACGTAGGTGGAGTGCAATTGAGTGTGAAGCTTTTGCTGTGGTCTGGGTGCTAAAGAAGCTGAGACCCTACTTGTTTGGGACTCACTTCCGGGTTCAGAAAGACTGCAAGCCCCTCAGATGGTTAATGCCGATGAGGGGTGAGAACCCAAAACTGTTGAGGTGTTCTATCTACTGACAGGGAATGGACTTTACTGTGGAACAACGCCCTGGAACAGAACACGCCAATGCAGATGGTCTGTCCAGATTCTTCTGCCTTAGTGAAGAGAACTCCCATGAGGTTGGGTAGTTCTCCCCACTTTCAGCTGGGGGGGCACATGTTAGACTTGGCATCCTTAGTGTGGTGTCCCCTGTATTTGTTGCCTCTGCTTCCCATGCTGTGACTGTGTTCTGTACTCTGGTTTTTACTGTTTTTGGTACTCTGGGCACTATACCACTGCTGACCAGTGCTAAAGTGCATGTGCTCTCTGTGTAAATTGAATGTGTAATTGGCTTTTCCATGATTGACATATTTGATTTACTAGTAAGTCCCTAGTAAAGTGCACTAGAGGTGCCTAGGGCCTGAAAATCAAATGCTACTAGTGGGCCTGCAGCACTGGTTGTGCCTCCCACATTAGTAGTCATGTAGTAGTAGTAGAAGTAGTAGTAGTAGAATTTGATTTACAGGCTCTGGTCAGAAAAAATAGGAGGAAGGAGGCCAAAAGTTTAGGGATGACCGTGCAAAAATGGCCATTTCCAACAACCCCACTCCAATCCGCCCCACTCCAATCCAAAACAATCTGCCCCACTCCAATCAATCCCTCTCTAATCTGCCCTACTGCAATCCAAAATAATCTGCCATGCTCCAATCTGCCCCACTCCAGTCCAAAACAATTTGCCCAATGCCATGCGCCCCACTCCAATCTGCCCCACTGCAATCCAAAACTATCTCCCCTACTCCAAACCGCCCACTCCAATCCAGTCCCCAAATGCACCCACTCCATCCCAATTCATCCCATTCCAATACACCATAATCAACCCCACCCCACTCAAATCCAATCCACCCCACACCAATCCAATCCACCTCAATCAATTCTACCCCACCTCGAATCCACCTCACCTCAATCCAATCCTCCCACTCCCTCTCTACATACCCCACTCCAATCCAATCTACCACAATCCACCCCACTCCAATCCACAACAATCTTCCCCACTCCCATCTGCCTCACACCAATCTGCCCCACTTCAATCTAAAATAATTGCCCCATTTAAATCTGCCCCACTCCAGTCCAAAACAACCTAGCCGACTCTAATCAGTCCCACTCCAATCCAAAACAATTGGCCCCACTCCAGTCCAATCCACTTCACCCCAATCCAATCTGCCCCACTCCACTCCACTCCAATCCAAACCAATCCAATCCACTCTAATCCAGCAAAATTCAATCAACCCTAGCCAATCTACCCCACCCCATTCCAATCCACCTCAATAAAATCCACATCAGTTCAGTCAAAACCACCCCATTGTAATTCAGTCTTCCCCACTCCAATTCACCCCACTTCAATCCATCCCACTTCAATCTACCCCACTCAGTCCACCCCATTCAGTTCGCCCCACTCCATTCCACTGTACTCCATTCACCTCACTCCATTCCATCCCACTTTAGTCCATCCCACTCCAGCCAACCCCACTCCAGCCAACCCAACTCCAGCCAACCCCACTCAAGTCCAATCCATCCCACTCAATCCATTTCACCCCACTCCAGTCCACTCCACCTCAATTGAATCCACTCAACTCCATTCCACTCCTGTTCACCCCAATCCAATACAACCTACCCCGCCCAAATCCAATCCACCTCACTCCATCCCATTCCAATCCAGTCCACCTTACTCCAGCCACCCCACCCACCCCACCCAAATCCAATACCCCACCCCACCCCATTTCAATCAACCCCAATCCAATCTGATCAACCACATCCAGTCTACCCAATTCCAGTCCTCCCTTCTCTAATCTAATCCACTCCACTCCAGTCCCCCCACCCAACTCCAATCCACCCCACTCCAAACCACCCCATTCCAATCTAATCCATCCCATGCATATCCTATCCAATCCACCCCTCCAGTCCAGTCTAATTCACCCCATCTAGTCCAGTCTAATCCACCCCACCTCACTCTAATTCACCCCACTCCAAACCACCCTACCCTCATTCAACCCTCCCCACCCCAATCCAGCCCACCCCACCCCAGTCTTATCACTCCATTCCAGTCAACCCACCCCAAAGCTAACTAATCCACCCCACTCCAATCCACTGCATCCCATCCAATCTACTCCAACCAGTCCATCCACTCCAAACCACCCCACTCCACTCAATCATACCCACTCTACCAAATCCAACCCACCCCAATCTACTCCTATCCTCCTCACTCCCTCAATCCACTCCATCTTATTCCCCCCCACTCTATGCCACTCCAGTCTACGCCACTCCACTCTACACCACTCCACTTCCCTGTGCACCACTCCACTCTAGGCCACTCCATTCTATGACACTACTGTCCACCACACTCTCTGTCACAGAACCATCTACTCCCGTCAATCCTACAACACTCTATTCCTCCTACTCCGACATCTACTCCAACAGATCCAGTCTACAACACTGATGTACCACATAGCAAAAACACATTGCCAAAGCCAATAGCTCTTGTATGAGGTGAGATCTACTGGCATTGCCAGTGCTTATCATGGTTTCTTTGAGCTGTATCTAGCATCCCTAAGAATACATGAGCCAATTACGACTGATAAGGGAGGGCACTTAAAAATGCAGCAATAAAAATGAGCAGTGGCGGCTGCGGGGATTGAAAAAAAATAATAATTAAAACCCCACTTACCTGATCAGATCAGGAGATGCATTTGTCTTGTCCGTCCTCCTCTTCGTGTGGAAGCACTCAGGCTTCCAGACTCCCCCCAGCCAATTACAATTCTTCTGTCACCAGCATGACAGCAGGGCCGGGGTTGTTGTGAGCGGCCTGCTTCTGCGCTCACAGAGGGAGCAGCACAATGTGCACTTTCTCCTCCTTACTGTAATACAGCCGGGTGGAGAAATGTAAAGTGTGCATGTCTGTTTGGACAGCCCAACACGGCTGACCAAACAGATATGCGCACTTAAGGTGCACATACCACCACTCCTCCCTCCAGCCCTGGCCCACCCTATCCTGACTCAGCAAAAAATAAAATGATAAAAACACTCTGTTCTTATCATTTTATTTTTCTTCTACTGAAAGCAGCGGGTCGACGCTCCTCCTCTTAGCCTGAGGAGCCACCCCTGATGGGGAGGCCTGTCAGACTAACAACAGACAGGCAGTGCTTGACCCAGACTGTAAATCAACATCTGATCACTGAGAGGGGGGCATTTCTTGGAAGTTGGTGTCTGTGAAGTAGTCTACAACTGTTCAAGTAGCAGTCCTTGTGCAATCACAGGGCTGCGTGATATCAGAAGCTGGTTTCCATCCATCTAATTTTTTCCCTCTAATGCTGCAGAGGTTGTATTTTTTGCAGCTTTTATGTAGACCAAACTAAACGAGAAGGTATTGGAGTGATTTACACGGGCACCAGTTACATTACACATGGCAGACACATTAATTTTTGTTTTTTAAGCCTCAATGAACATTAGAGAAAGCTGCCAATTGTGCAGTGCTGAAACGATAGGTGGCTGAAATTCATGCATGAATTTGTAGTTATTATTCATAATTTCTTGGTGATGCTGAGATTATAGACCCAGGGTTTAGCTTCAGGGGGTGTATGGAGTATTACACTCCACTAATAAATGCCTTTTCTGATGAATAGTTGGGGGCAGTAGATTTCAGTTGGATATGGTGACTTGTCTTCTGGATTTCACTTGGATTTAGGCACACTTACACAATCACACACACCTTCTCCTATCTGTTTTGAAAGCCCTAAAATGTTCCTTATTTTACAAAATATTGTTACTCCCACTTAATACTCTTACCAATCTGCATACCTCTCCCTTTCCACTGCCTCTTAAGCTCCTCTTGTGCGCCCTGCTTGTCCTATAATGCATTTTGACATAGTATGCCAGCCTGTTTGTCGGGAAATCTGAAGGTCCCAATCTTATGGACCAAGAGCTACGACCCTGTGTATGCTACTTGGTTTCCTGACAGCATTGTATTTAATGTGAAAATGCTTGGAAAAGAGGAAAACATAAATCAGCATTGGCAAAGACAATAGGTCTTGCCAGTGTATTATCGATTGGTGTTGCCAATGTGTTTTTAGTCATGTTGCATAGCAGTAACACAGCTGTGCAACGTGACTGAAAGTAAAGAAAATAAAAGAGCTTTGACACAGTCAACACTGGCAGCGTAGTAGCGTTTTTTTTAAAACACGTTCAGCCATTTTGTACAGTAGCTGCTCTACAACATGGCTGAAAGTTTTAATAAAACGCTATGACGTTGAGTGGTTAGGAAACAATTCTTGTACATGTGTACATCAAGTTTTAAATTGAACATATGACTTGGCTATAAATAGAAAGTCAAATGACTTTATTCAGCTTGCCAACAGAGCATGTTTTTAAAAGAATATAAGGATCAATGTTTAGGTCTGCTTAGAGAAGGCTTTAGACCTCGCATAATCGCTAAAGAGGTGTACACAAATTGCCACCTCCTCCAGCTTAGGTTGTTGTAAGTACTTTCCTCATGTTGATTAGCACAGTTCACCAGCTCGTAACTGGTCCTGTCCTTTCTGTCATGACATATGGGGTTTTGCTTCTTCACTGGCATACAGCTACTACATTAGTAGAGCAGCTGTATTCGTCTGCATACAGAGAGATGCACTTATTTAGGTGTTCTCTCTTTACTCACTTGAATGTGTCCTGTGCTGTTTCATGTATCATTGTACCCCCATGTCCTCTTCCTCTCAGGCGCTCGGGGAGAGGCCACCACAATAACCACACAGGCACGAACGGCTGCACACACAAACCACAACTAGAGCTCCAGCACAAGATGAAAGAAGCATTTGCAATGCAACGGGTCTCGCGTTTGCTCATGTTAGAGCTGATAGCGTTGTAAACTCCTAACCCGACTTTTCACCTTTTGACAAAAGTGCATTTATGTACCTAACCCGAAAAAGTTCAATTAACTGTGTAAAGCGCTCGACTTCTGCCAAGCGAAATCACGCTAGGAAAATAGAGAAAAAGTAGTCCACGAGCCGGACAGAAAACAGCGAGCCTCGCATGTTTTCTGTACTTGGTCGATGCTCCCGAGGAGGGCTAGCCACTGGAAAAGGCATGACGTATGCATGCCTTCGACTAATGAAAGCAAGCAGATTTTAATAGGCAAGCCCACGAACCAATGAAAAACACTGATGTGACGTCAACAGGGCTCTGAGCCCTTTTCTAATAACTAAAGAGTCTCGCTGCGATACGCATGCGCTCGCGCATGCGACGCAGGCTCGACCCTAAAGAGAGAAGACAAAACTATCTCTTGTGGCATGTCAGAGCCGTGAATTTACTTACCAGCTGCCTTGTAGATTCTGAATGCCAAGATGTTACTTCTGCCTGCCTAATTAAATTTGGATTCATTCTTTGTATATACTAAGTGCCTGATTTATAGTTTCGAAGATGAGGTACACTGTCACAAATGTGACAGGTACTCTCTGCCTTAATACAAAGTCCATTTTATCCTATGGCACTTGTAATAAGGCGGGTGAGATAGCTGTCACTTTTGTGACATAGTATCAGTGCTTAACTTGACCCGGAGGTTTCCGGCGCAGGGCACCGGCGCTTAATTTTGAGGTCCGGCACTTAGTTTTCTGCATCAGGCATTTTTTGCAAGCAAAATACACCTTTGGGAAAGACGTGGGAAGAGAAAAATTAGTCAAAAGGGAGAAGGCAGAAAACTGCAAGAGTGAGCTGAAGGGGCAGGGAGTGGCTGTAAATGTATTTAAGAGGCCTGAGATGGTTTTAGGATTACGCTGCCCCAATGTTCAGTGCTCGCACATTTAAAGGCAGCAGCTGCCTGTTTTAAATGAGAGCTTAGGGGCACCTGCATTTTTATTTACAAATTAAGCATTACATAGTACCTGTCTACTAGACCCTAAATCAGGCCCTAATTATTTTATACCGCTTTCTTACATTTATTATTCAATTTTGTTATGAATTAAAATATAAGCTTTGTGTTGTTCACATAAATCAGACAAGTATTTCTATTGGAAGGGTATCCACTGCTGTTCATGCAAGATGACTGCACGATTTATGTATATCAATGGAAGGGTTCTATTCTAGCCTTTGACAGAGTGCCATTTTCCCCGTGGTTACACTTTGCTCACAAGTTCAGTTATATTGCCCAGCAAGGGCTGTTGTTTCTGCCAACGATAAACAAGTTCAGAATTCTAGTATTTGGCCATCCTGTCTTCGTCTATCCGTTTGTACTACTGTTAAGCCTTTCGTTCATCTGCGCACTGACCCATTCATCCAGACATCCATCCACACACTCTTACCCATTTATCCATTCTGTTATGCACTCACTCTCTCATCCATCCATAGAGTCATTATTCAATCCTACCATTGCCTCATTCAACAAGAGAGAAAATGGAAATTAGATCGTGGGCCACTAGAAAAAGCGAAGCTTAGGGAGTGTTGGAGAATTACCAAAGAAGCTGTCAGAACTTCTAAATCACGTTTTTATTCTCAGAAAATCAATTGTGCCTCCAACACCCCTAAAGAATTATTTAAAGTGGTTAAGGCACTAGCCGCCCCTCCCTCTCAGAAACTTGACATCTCACAAACATTCTGCAACAATGTGGCTGAGTTTTTTCGAGATAAAATTATGAAAATCCACTCTGAATTCCCCCCCCCCTACACATAGATCGGGGTATTCTCTGTCCCAGTACTCAATATGATACTGAAGGAGGTCCTACACTCACAAAATATACTCCTCTAGGCACAAGCAAAATTAATTCCATAATGGCTGAAATTCACTCAGGCCCCATAGAGAGCCATGATCACCAAGAGTACTTCAGTTAGTAAGCAACACTATCACTGTGCCACTAGAGACCAGAGTGGTCCACCCACTTGGAAGGAAATAATAATCATGCCCATTAATGAAAAAACGGGAGGCAAACAAGATGACCTTAAAAACGTATGCCCTATTGCCCTCCTGCCTACGCTTGCAAAAATTCTGGAAAAACATATTAACCAAGAGCTGGCCACCTTCATGCTCAATCACGACTGTTTGAACGCCTCTCAGCATGGATTTTGGAAAAACCATTGCACGGAGTCTGTCCTGATTGCCACCACTGATTCCATTAGGAGACAGGTTGATCAAGGAGGCGGTGCCATCTTAATACTGCTGGACCTATCGGAGGTGTTCGATACCATCTCGCCCCAAATTGTGCTGCACCGCCTTCAATAGGCAGTACTGAGGGGTCTGGCTAGGAATATTTTGGAGTCTGTTCTGTAAAACAGGACAATGACAGTCAGCTGTGGAGATTACAGCTCAACCCCCTTTCAGCTTCCATGTGGAGTCTGTTAGCACGTCAGACCTTAATAATTGAACTTACAAGGGGACGCAAATAGGTCGATTAACCTTTTGACCAACACTTGAGATGTTCCCACCATAAAGGTCCCGTACTATCACAAATCAATAATCAATTATCAATTATTAACATCAACTTCAACAATAATCAATAACATTAGTAATCACTAGGAGTCAGTAATTGACACACCATGACCTTTCAGTCATGAATAACCACACCTTTTATGTAAAAGTTAGAATAATGATGTCCCTATATTAACAATGCTAAAGTCACGTAAGTTAATCTCAGAATCAAATGATAAACATACACAAACAACAGTGGCTGTCCGAATCTGCGAAAGAAACGCAAGCTAATCAAGGCTTGAGCTACTACACATTCTAATATCACAGTGCAAATTAATAACAAGAATAATTGCTCAAACGATATGACATACATTTATTCAGCAAGAAAAAGACATCGGTTGTTACTCCCTAATTGAACTTAATTAGTGAGAACCTTAACTAACACCCGATTAGAATTAGCATGTTGGGCTTCGTGCAAAACGATTTTAGTCAACACAAATTTGGAAAAACATCTAACTATGGCTCTATCAAAATAGTGCAGTTGGGACCTAGAAACAAAAGCAAATAGACATGACAATCAGTGTTCTAATTCAAAGTACCTATCCTTAGTATGGATCACCAAGCAGTGCCAGTCTTCGTCCTCAGGACGTCAGTCTAGTCAGCAAGGCATCATGACTCAGCATCAGAGTTCGGAAAAGGCAAGGTCTCTTTAAGCATTAAAGTTAGCACGTCTCTTCTCAAGACGCTAAGAAAAATAATGGTGGTCAAATGGTGAATGGGGAATGGAATGATGTCCTCCTCTCAGTGCAGTCCCGTTAAGTTAGATTTCATAAAACTACTTCACATTTCCCTTTTGGACAAGGGATCGCATGTTCACATTTTGTCTAATAAAACTAAAACATCAAATCTAAGTTTCTGCTAGTACATGGTTCACATGTCGCTGATTGGCTCCTCTTATGATGTTCTCATCATCCGGTTTGTCAGGTAACAATTTTGTTGAAGCTTATACTCCAGTCAGTGTGGTTATTGTCCTCCTCCTGAGAGGGTCAGTCTTACACATGTTACATTTACTTTGTCATGCACTACAGGAACAACATCATCTAGTAAGCAGTTCTCATGAGAAAGACTTTTAGCTACAAGCACATTTGTCAGTACAGTGGAAAATCACAGTTTTAATTCTGTAGGACAGCCATCCAAAAAAAAATTGCAGTTTGATATGAGGCTGTGCAACTAGGCCAAGACCTCTGCTAAATTAAGGCTTTCAATTAATAAAGCAAATACATAATGCATAACCCTTAATATGATGTATTACTACATTAGTCAAACATGCTCAACATTTCACATTAGTAAGCCATTAATTAATAAGTACACTTCGTGAACATTGGTGGCCACTTCTAGTGATCACACTTTCAAATGCGTGCATTATTTTTCCTACGTTAGTACATTTTCAAGCAAATTTGATGCTCAAGATACATGAATACTCATTAATAATTCTGTTAAAACTCCTGCACTAGCAAGTCCCTCAGGGATGGTCGCTTAGCCCCACCCTCTTTAATTTGTACATTGCTCCCCTGGCCAACATCATTCGATCTTTTAACTTCCAGGTTTCCTCATACGCTGATGACACCCATTTTATTGTCAATGTCCACAACAAGATACAGATTACGGCAGACAGATTTAAATCCTTCATGAAAGCAGTCAGTGACTGGATGAACAATAATTGGTTGAAGATGAATGGGGATGATAAGGAGGTCATTATTTTTGGGGCAAAAACCTCCATTTGGAATCATGGCCTGAGATCTATGGGCATCTTCCCACTTCTTTTTCCGAAGCCAGGAACCTCAGGATTATCTGCAACTCAAATCTGACTTTTAATTCGCAGATAAACAAAGTTGCCAATACCTACCTTTGGATCATTAGAATTCTTTTCTTAAGAACGTTCTGCCATTCATTCTTGCAGACCTCAGGGCGATTGTTGTGCTGGCCTTCATAATCTCTAGACTGGACTACTGTAATGCCCTGTATTTCAATATAAACCAATCATCCCTTTACAAGTTGCAGCTAATACAGAGCTCTGCCGCGCGCATAGTTCTTGGTCTGCTGAAATCCTCCCCCATCACAGAAGATTTAAAGAAACTGCACTGGCTTCCCATTAGAAAGCGCATTGTTTTTAAGGTACTGTGCTTGACTCACAAGGCCCTGCACTCTCAAGGATCAGAATACCTGCAATCTGCTATCAGATGGTACACTCCCAACCGTCCTTTAAGGTTGACTGGGCTCAGGTTGGCTCAGACAGGAAGAAGTAGAAAAGCCAAATGGGGAGACAAAGCCTTTTCAGTGGCTGCTGTCAGGCTTTTGAACTCGCTCCCTCCTAAAATAAGAACGTTTTTGCCCCTCCTTCCATTTCGGAAGCATTTAAAATCTTGGCTGTGCGCACTATAGGCGACTGCTCTGCCTCAGCCTTCTCACCTTCTTAGTGCTTCGATACTTCTGGTGTGAATGCACTTTATAAATACACACAAATACAAACACATACAAACACAAAACTCACCAACTCAGCCATAAACACAACCTCACACTCTGCAATTACTGAAGACGTCCTTTCACGTAGAAAAACATTTTTTTTTTTGTCAATTCTTGTTGCATCATACATACAGGACAGGACCAGACGGGAAACACTCATTTGGCTGAAAGGGCTTCAGCCCTCCCGTCATGTTTCATAGCCCGGGGTGAAGCTTTCTGGGAAAGCCTGGGCAAAATGTGGTTTAAGGAGAGCGTTCGAATAAACATTTTTCTTTTTTTCACAGGCAGCTTATCTTGCTGCATGCAGCGTCCTCATAGGAAGCGATGGGGGGTTACAGGTGATTCACAATATCCAGGACAAAACCACACGGTGAGGCTTGTAATTTTGCAAGGAAGTGTGATTTACTGATCACCCTTTGTTTTAAAGTGTACAATGCTTGCCCATTGATGCTGGTATGTGGGACTACATCTGGATTTTAAAGACAATCTGCCATCTTCCTCTGCTTGCACGCAAACAAAGCGGAAATGTGAATTTTCTTGATTTCAAATTTAATTTATATAGTGCTTACTAATCATGTGAGGGGTAATAAGCACTATATAAATGCTAAAAAGGGAAAAAAGCGTTGTTTGTTTTTTAAATGCAGTGGCTGTCACAGTCTAGACTTTTCTGTCAATAGGAAGGGGAGACTTTGTGGTTTTGGTTCTAAGAGTGTCAAGTACTGGCTAAGACATAAGAACATGCAAAATTATGTTTGCAAAATAGGAGTGGGTTAGATGGATATCAAAGGGGTAAAATGTTCCTGGCACCTGTTATTTTTTTGTGCAGTTTTATTTAAAGCAAAGGCATCAAGAGAGCATTACATGGCACCAGTATACATTCCCGAAAATCAGATTTTTTAAAACTGTTTATCTTTTAGGCATGGGGAGATTCAGTGCCTGATTCCGAGTTTGCCGGTCAGAAACCCCGACTCTCAGACCCGTGGTGAGGAGACCGTCATCGAGTTCCCAAGGTTCCCAACCGTCAGCCCAGTGGAAAAGGTGCAGCAGCATTGTTCTCGGTTCATAATTGAGCCAGCGGCAATGCTGCTGCATGCAGGATGGAACAGCACCCCTGAAATGTGATGCAGACAGAAATGCACAGCAGACAGTGCACATTTCAAGGGTGCTGGGCAGGGGGACCACTGCACTGCCCATTGCAATGGGCAGTGCAGGTCCCCCCTCTGTGACCCCATGCACTTGTTCTCCACCAGCCTTTTCATAGCAGTCAGACCACCATGAAAATGCTGGCAGAGAACAAGTTTGTAATCAGCAGGGGGCGCTGAGCTCAGCACCGCCATGGCTGATTGCAACCGGGACCGCCGTCAGCCCATCAGGATCACTGATTCTGGCGGGGATGGCGGTAGGTTGGTGGGTCCGCCCGCCAACCTTGTAATGTGGTAGTCAGACCGCCACAGCTGTGACGGTCTGCCTACAACTGCGAGGAGCCTTGTAATCGGGCCCTAAGTGATTTGCCCAGGATCACAGGATGTTGAGTTGACGCTGGGATTCAAACTTTGTTCTCCAGTTCCAAAGTTGCCAACTCAGGTCATTAGGCCAACCTTGTCAGTTAGTATTGGTGCCGTGGTTGCTGGTGATCTTTGAAAGTAGTGAAGAGTAATACTGTGCAGGAATTAGCCCCATTCTTTTAAAATTTTGCTTCACTTGTACTCATTCTCTCTCACATTTAGACCCAGATTGACAACCATTTTAAACTGGATTTGTGTCACAAAGTGACGCAAACCTGCGCAAAATGCTTTTTTTAAATTTACTTTCCAGTGCCAAGCTATTTTGCACCGGAGAGTTGCCTAAGAGTAATGCAAAGCAGTGCAAATCACTGCTTTGTGTACTCTGCATTAAGGGGCCATTCCATGGGTCAGATACAGGTGTTCCCATGTAACCTCCTATGGTTTTTGACATAAAACCTTATCTACTAACAATAGGAGGTTGTTTAGGGGCAAAAAGTAAATACCACTTGAAAGCAGGCGTTAAAAAGGAGAAATGTTTTTTTTCTCCTAACTTTTCTCAATTTGCATGTGTACTGGACTGTACAGCACAAGTCTGAATTAGGAAAAGTTAGTCAAAGCACAGTATTTTGTATTGGGGTGGCACCCTTCCAGTACAAAACCTATGCTAGACTCATGCAGGCAGTTTTTGCACTATGAAGCAAAGGTGTGTGCATGGCGCTAGACAGGATGATTTTGTGCCAGTGCTTGGGAGAGAGACGGATAGTGCCATATATTTGTAGATATGGTGTTTTTCTGCTCTCTCCCTCTCAAACAGAACACAGCACCTTTTTGTGCTGTGCTGGTTTGTGTGAATTCTTGAGTGTTCATGGGCTTTAGTCTCTTTTCCCTCACTCACTCTAATTCACATTCTCTCACTTGCTCATTCTCACTCACGCTCACTCCCACTTACTGTTACTCAGGCACAACCATACTCGTACTCACTCATTCTCAATTAATAACCCACTTACACATACTAACTCTGGGCCTGGTGCAACTACACCTGCTGCTCCAATGATAGTTACACTCAATAACATGTTCCAACACACTCATGCTCCTTCACTCACTCCCTGTACTCACTTTCACTTATTCATTCTCACACACTGATTCTCACTTTCACTCTCATTGACACTCACAAACACACACATTTTCACTCAATCCCATTCACTCTCAATCATTCACTAATACTTTCACAAACACACACACAAATGCACAGAGAAATAGCATTTTTGTTTTATTTCCCTGGCCTACATAGCTGGCAACTCAGAGGCTCCGTGGCATCAGCAAAGCAGGAATCTGGTGCTAGGCGAATGAACCAGCAAGCCAAGATTCCCTCTCCTACCTTATTGATAGGGAGGGCCACTGGAATTATGTGCCGGGGGGGGACAAATTATACAGCAGTGTTGACTAACTTCTGCATCAAGAAAAGGAAAATTATGCAGCTTAATGGAGCACATTTTGTGATAGTATCATTTTATTATTTTCTCATTTTTACACTTGTTAAATCTTTCTGGGCATAGGCTGCACCTCATTGGTACAAATGTAACACCTAAATGTAGCAATAAGCAGCAGAAAAGTGACCAGTCAAAGGTAGTTTCTCCATACAGCAACACATGTCGCTATGTTTTTAGTAACTTTTGAAGCGTTTATGCGAAAAACTCCACAGCCTCACAATCATTTGTTTCCAGTGGTCCTGTTGAGAGGACTGGAAGCACAGGCCTATACAAACTGTGATAGTACGGGGGATCCTGCCGCTGCTGCACTTTGTGGCTTTTCATCGGCTTCAGGGAAGCACGGGGTGCACTGTGAAAACTCAATTTAAAAAATATACTGTGCTGCCTTAAACATGTATAGTACGTCTGCAAAATAAAATGGATTGTGCCTGTATTGGGGGATCGTAGTTGAACTACGCCCCTCAGACATTTCACAGTACACCTCCCAGAAGACCTTGTGTGCCTCTTGCCCTTTTTTGTTTGATGGACAAGCATAATAAGCTGAAGGGGCAGATCAGAATGATGCTGTGGACAGACAGCACCTGGCACTTCTCCCACCAAAGCTCCCTGCCACAGCAGCATGGTGTTTCCTGGACTACTCTGCCTTTGTGTGTTCTACCTCTTGATCATCCTTACTATCTTTGCAAGTGGCAGTTGGTGGTTGGAAAACCTTGAGCCAAAGGGAGAATGGTGCCTGCTTCAAATCCAAGACACATTTCAAAGGATTCAAATGGGTAAGTGTAGTCCCATGTGTTAACACACCTACTTCAGAGAAATGGTCCACTTGTCTCCTCTTTTCAGAGTCCACCTGTTTTAAAGCTCAAACTTGGTGCTCGGAGACAAGAGTTCTGATTTTCTGTTTATTCTTTAACTTTGCTTTTCTGCTCAGGCCCACTCTTTCTTTCCCATGTGCTAAAATGTAGTCACTAGTACCTCAGCACTTCACATCCTGCCCTATGTCCCTCTTGTCACTGTTCCCGCATGTCATTGCCTTCTCTCCTGTTGCCTGTCATCCTCCCTTTTAAGTTTTCTCAACCTGCCCCTTTCCTCCTCATACATTTCAACTTTGTCCTTTGTTGCATTTCATATTCAACACAGTCTTCTTGTCTCAGACTGATCTTCCCTGTTCTTTTTAAATTTCCTCACTAAAAATGTAGACCAAAAGCACATACCAAAACGACATTAAATCAGTGAACATCAAGAAGACATTCACAATAAAGGCCCTCTGTGAAGGAAGAGGCTGTGCCATTGAGAAGGGATAAGAAGACAAGGTAAATAGAGATCAGCACAATGTGTCCAAACTCTTGCAGCACAAAATCAATTAAACAATCACCATTCAAAAGGGTGAAGTCTGTTCCGTATCAAGAAGCTCATTTCTGTGCCTATTTTATTAAGGAGAGGAAGTTGGTTGTTGTTCTGGAGATAGCCTGAACACTTACAAGACGTAAATTGCACAGATAAAAGTAGGTTCCTGTGCATACAGAGAGAGTGGAGCTTCTCTACAAACATATCTTATCATCTTGTAGAGCTGAACTCATTAGTCTGCAGATAAAGCTGAGTTCCAGCACCAATGCAGTCTAGTCCCTGCATACACAGTGCTGACCAAATCCACAGCTAGAGTTGAGACCATGTGCCTGCAGGCAATTTCTTTCATTAATTTGGAACTGAGTTCCTGCATACATAGCCCTGCAGCCATGGGCATACATGGCGGAGCTCCACTGAGACTAAGAATACAGGACTAGCTAATATTCTTTGGGAGTTTCACATGTCTCCCACCCGGGTAAATCTTCCACAATGCACTGTTTCTGACAGGGAGTGAGGAGGAGAAAGTGGGAGGGAGGATGACAGTGAAAGAGAAAGGATTGAGAGAAGTGATGAGAGAGAGAAGGTAGATGGTAGTGAAAGAGAATTATGCGCGTGAGAAAGAAATGAGTTTGACTGAGATTAAAAATATCTGAGATTAAGTGTGAAATGGGAGACACCAGAGTGAGAGATGTATGAACAACACCACAATAATGATGCTAAGGCACATTTGATGTTATCTTATGTTAAGGGTATTTGTTAAGTGCACAGCTCACCCCAGAGAGATCCTGGTGTTGAGCAGGGAATATGTCAGCTGTAACTGGGACGTGTCCAGGTGAGAAGCCATATTTTCAGATTCTTGCATAGCTCAAGTACTGAGGAGGCAGCTCTAATGTGTAGCTGACAGTCATTCCAGGCTTTGGGCAGGAGGTAGTGGAAAGCACAACAGCCGTCTCTGGTTATTTGTATGTGGGGGATGTATGTTAGCAGGATTCTGACTGAGCAGTAGTGTCTGGTGGATGTGTTGCGTGTTGGTTAGTAAATGAGTGGGCCAGTGGAGGTCTTTGTTGACTGGGGTGATGTGAACACAAGGGAAAATCTAAGTGTGAGTCTGGCCACACGGATTTTTATGGTCTGAAGTCTTCTAGTAGTTAGACAGTTATTCCTACTGAGTGCGTTGCCATAGTCCAGCTAGCTGGTGATGAGGGCCTCCGTAACCATTCTGCATATGCAGACTGGGAGCCATTTGAAGATTACATTGAGCATTTTGAGAGTGTTGAAGTAGGAGATGGTGGCTACATTGACTAAACCAAACTTTGCAGCATACTACATCCATTCCTTTTGCCCCCTTCATAAGACGTCTGCCTTTCACTGTGTCACTAGGCAGTGCTATTTGTGGATGGTCTGATCCCAATTTCCAAAGAAACATTTTGGTCACCAGCACACATTTGTTTTCAACAAATTAAGCACTGGGCTGGGGTGAAGGTGTTACTCATATGTGACAGATTCACTTGGCAGCTATGTTTTAGAATTGTAAAAGGTGGTCTAGTCCATTTTGAAATTGTGTTACACGAGGAACATCAAACCTAAACCCTTCACATACTGAAGGAGTTTGGCATTTTATACTCCATTCCCTGGCTTGGTTGAAGCAGGCAAAACCCAAAGTGAGTGGACGGAGGAGTAAAGCATAAAGCTTTTAAGGGCAGGTCAACTTAAAGGGGGCAATAGGATGGATTTCTTGCAGGATCCTCTGTTAGTGCATGTCTGATATTTGTTAATGCAGGGCTTGGTGGCTCCACAAACAAAGGGAACAACTCCAATCATGGTGTCCACAAACCATGGTGACCTCAGTGAACAAAAGCTCTACATACTCCCCTAATCTGCTAGCTGTACCTTCAAACTTCCTGCGAGAGAGCACCAGGCATCTGTTCGGGGGAAGGAATATGAGCTCTGCACTGCCTGAGGGTGCAGGTTTTTTGGACTGGCTGGAGCTACAGGAGCCTTCTGAGAGTGGTGCAGCAGGGTTATGGGCCTGCACACACTTTCTCACAAGCATGGGTCTGCTCACAGGTCTCCTTCTGGCTAAATCAATAGAGCCCTGCAGACATGTCAGATGCTGTTGGTGCTTACCATAACAAGATTAAATGTAATTTTACATGGCTTCAGCTCCTTTACTAATATGGCTGCCAACACTACTTCCCATGGTGAATTTCTGTTGCAGCAAGCACACATTTAATTCTGTGCATCTTTGTCTAACCTTCTTTCATTTGGAGTGAAAGAAACAGTGACTTGAATGCAAGTTTGGCTTAGTTGAAATGTGTATTTTTATAAGACAATTAATCTAGAGCAGTGGTTCCAAACCTTTTTACTTCTGTGGACTCCCACTTTAAAATTTTCAGTTGCACATTTAGCCCCTTTATTTATATACACTTAATTAATCTGTTAATGTTAGTTTATTTTCTAAGCGATCACGGGCCCCCTCAGGAGGCTTTTGGGTCCCCGGACCACACTTTGGGGACCACTGATCTGGAGCTAACAAAATGGGAACTGGCTGTATAGTTGTAATTTACAATATAGCCTTATTTCTTGCACAGCAGTGTATAGCCATTTAAGAAGTATTGCAGGACCAAAAAATTAAAAAAGAATAATCAGTCATTTGAACATTGCTTTAGATGACAGAAAATACCACTTTTAAAAGATATTGATTGTTACAATGGAGATTATTGAGGAGGCGTTACATCTTTGAGTAAAAATGCTTGTATTACATATTTTGGTGCTTTTATTTCACAGAGAACAGAGGTATTAAACTTGCATATTATTGAGGAATCATGATCACGGTTACTTGTGAAATACAGATTTTGTTGCTACTGTGCAAAGGTTTTACACTGTTCAGGTTACTAGAATTATGCAGCTTGGAGGCCCAAGTTTATCAAAACTATGCAGCAAAAAAGGCAAATTATGCAGTATTTTGGCCGTATCATTTTCATTTTTGTGAGCTGGAAACAACGATTTTGGTGGAGTCTGCATAGTTTGAAAATGATATGGCAAATTCACTGAATCTATAATTAAGCTGTAAACTCTGCAGCCACAGAGGCACATAAATCCACTGATCTCACTGTTACCTATAGTTTTATCAATAACTTGTTTGTGACAGGTAAACAAAACTTTGACTTTTTAATTCCAGTCAATGCCCATTGTTATCTGCACTTTGAAAAATTGTCTTGCAATATGGAAAACACATAATGGGTACCTTGTCATTGCCATCTCAGACTTCTAGAGACATTTACAAATTGCAAAGACAAATCTATCACCAAGTTCTGGTGATAGCTTTGTCCGTGCAATTTGTAAATTGTCAATGGTACTATTGAACCATATTACACAGTTACCCCTTATACATGCTTTGTATGTACTTAACTTTAAACCATTGTGTATCTGCAAATAGGTAAATCTCAACCTTAAACAAGAGACAATTCATTTAGGGGCTACCCATAAATAAATAAATATAAATACCAAAATAATTTGTATTCAGTCCACTCACTAGATAGCATAAGGAATGCAGCCTCAGCAGACTATGAGTGTTCACAAGCAGTGGTGAAATTGAATGTTTGAAGTTTTTTTGAAAGTTCTAGTACATCAACTAAGGAAGAAGATGTGGTCTAGTGGCTAAGCTAGCAATCTGAGGATCTTGATTTGAATCCAACTTAGCACAGACTGAAAATTGTGCAGTTCTGGGAAATCACTTAATCACAATGGGGGTTATTACAACTTTGGAGGAGGTGTTAATCCGTCCCAAATTTGACCGATATACCACCAGCCGTATTACGAGTTCCATAGGATATAATGGACTCGTAATACGGCTGGTGGTATATCCGTCACTTTACCGTCACTTTTGGGACAGATTAACAACTCCTCCAAAGTTGTGATAACCCCCAATGTGCCAAAAATGTAAGTGTGTGAGATAATGGTGTAAATGTGAATAACAAAAAGATATAAGCCACCACTTGATGAATACAATATTGCATCATTTTCCGTCACCTCCCATAATGAGCAATACTCCGATGCTTTTATGCAAGGTCCATGCTTTGGAAATACCAACAAGTGCATGCTATTACATTGTGGACAGGTATCTGGTTTATTATGCTGTGGATACCCCTTCCTTTTGATCTTTTGGTGAGCCCACCTCATTTTGTGACAGCCAGAAAGAAACTCCCACGATTTTCTTTATTCCGTTGTATTCTTCACACCACAAGTCTACTTCTCACTGTCTGTAGCAGCACTTTATTGGGCATGTTGGGAGATTCCCCCACGCACCTCTTGTTCACTGGAAGCATGTTATCATTATAAAGGTCATGCTACTCTTAATCAGAAAATAAACGTTTCCAGTAAGCCAATGTGCTTTCATTTTTGACAGGCACAGGATTCCTTCGGTGGCAAACATTTTTCTGACATCCGAATCTAGCAAGGCAGTTGAACACACAGAGCTCCAGCACTGCTCAGTTGGACACGCAGAGCTCCAACACTGCTCAGTGTCTCACGGGAATGCATTGGTGAAGACTGTGCCACTGCAGGAAAGAGCAGGCATGGACAATTGCCTTTTCCATGCATTAGCACATCAAATCCGGACCTATTGGCCTTCCAAAGGTGTATTCTAAAATGTCTCGGCCCCCAGCATGCAAAATGGTAGCCCCGCCAACAATGTTTAGTAGTACCCAAACCCCCCTCCCCCCTGCCCGAGATCTCCTTGCACCCCTGGACAGGACTGGCCTTTTGTTCCATCAGGCATTTCCCCAGTGCGCTCGAGCCACTAACTCAGCCATACACACAAACCCACACACTGCAGTTACTGAAGAAGCCCTTTTACTTAGGAAAAAAACGAATTATTGTTTTTGTCAATGCTTTTTGCATCATACATACAGGACTTGACTGGCCTTTTGTTCCATCAGAAATTTCCCAAGTGCGTTCGAGCCACTGGAGCACTGGAGGCAGATTTTACATTCGCAGTGCCCCCGTTATTACACCTCCCCCGTTTGCTGGAATTAATTTCAGCAGGATGAGGGGGGTGGGGAGTTAAAGAGAGGAGGTAAAGGAGTTAGAAAGGAACAGAGGGAGAACGAGAGATCAGTGAGGGAGAAGAGAGATGATGGATTGATGAAAAGAGACAGATAGAGAAGTGGAAGGAAGCGGGCTAGTTTGAACATTTTTGCCAGCGCTGCTTTTGGTTCCGCATTCCGGCCTGATACTGGATCGCGATGGAGACGTGATGACATGTAAGTGTTCAATGATTTAGAATTACATTTGTTGCCAGTGAAAACAATTATTCTGCCCCGTGGATAGAGCGAGACCTCTACTGTTATTGTCTTGCTAGCCACTGCGTTTACATAAAGCTGTATAGAATTGACAAGTGCAATCGATATCTGATTTTGGATGCCAAATTTACTTAGCGCTGTTTTAAAATATTGCTCCATTAACCTAGGTTGTGCATTAGCCTTTATTCTATTCGTGGACTTTATCGTAAAAATGTGAAGGATTTAAGAACAATTGTATTCTGTAAAAGGTTTTCCATTCAGCTACAATCATGTGAATAAAAATTAAAGATCTCCCCCATATTGTACTGACATGCAACGGAGCTAAAACCAATAAGGTAGCAAACATACGCCTGTTTTGGATTCCATAGAATCAGAACTGTTTTTTCGAATTGCGCTGTTTTACAGTGCAGACATTATCGCGGAAATCTGAGTTAATGTATGTACTGCAGACAGCACAGCTCGGAAAAGGGAGCTTTATCAAAAAGTGTGTTCATTGAACTGGTTAGTGCATGGATTTTAGGCAGTACAGTATGCAAAGCGAAAGAAGCAAATCCCACTCTCTGTTTTTAAGCTGTGCCATCTGAAAATCAAGTTCTACCTCTAAGAAATATTAGGTTAAATGAATGCACTTTAGACAGTACAAGCACATAAGAACAGGCACTCAGCTCCACTCTGGGCAAGTGCACCTGTTGATTATATGCTCCAGAGAGGCAATTGCCTCTCTGGCTTTAGTGCTTAATTTGTAAACAAATAAGTGCCAACGGCCAAGGCACAGGGGCAGCTCTGCTAAGGCGGAGGAGCCTCGCCCCGTTGGATTTTTGAAAAAGGGAAAATAAAGTGATAATAACATATGCTATTTTTCCTGGGAGTGAGGGGTGGGGCTGGGCTGGAGGGAGGGGACCAGGGCATGTCTGATGGCCAGCCTTGTTGCGCACTTTGCATGTGCTCTACCCGGCTGTGTTGCACAGCTCAGTGGAGAACATGCACAGGCTCCCACTCCCAGTCTGAGCTGCACAGCAGGTCACTCAGACCAATCACTTTGTGATTGGCTGGGAGCCTGTGTGCTCCCGGAAACAAACGTGTCTCCCCACGAAGGTAAGTGTGTTTTCATTTATGATTTTTTTAAACCCCCCCATCCAATCGCGCCTCACCATGCCCTACCATCCCAGTTCAGTGGCAGACGCCACTGCCAAGGTATGGCTCAGAAGGAATTGAGAACATTGGCTGTGACATTCCTGCTGCCAAGCACACTTTCACTTAGAAAGAACCAGTTGCCAAGAAATGGAGCACTTGCAAAAGAGGGGGGATTCCATTCGGATGACAGATAGATGAGATCAGGTCTGGCTCCAATTGGGCACAGAGCTCTGTGATTGTGGCCCTGTCCAGTCTATAGGTGAGGATGATGTGCCTATCCTCCAGTGTAGCTAAGTCCACAAGGGTTCTGTACACGGGGGTATGTCTCCACCTCCTATTCATCCACAGCGGTAGGTATCTAAGGTAGACAAGAGTGAGTAGGGTATCACAATTGGAACAATGGAACCAAAACTTCAGTCTACTTGGTGCGCTTATGTAATGGGACAGTGTTAATGGCGAGGTATGTGCCAATCTAATCTGTGACACAGTTGATGTCGATATGACTGTCCCCCCGTGAAATGGCATCCGCCTGTCCTGCATGTAGGGACAGGTGGAAATGAGGGAATTCTGTCCAACTTTGGACGTCGTGGCGGAAGGCGGTCTTGCACCACCGTGCAATTCCTCATTGGATAATATGAGGCTCTATGGAGTACAGTGGCCAATGGGGATCTGTGCCGGCAGTGACGGTGTTCATCGCCGTGGACATGACTGCCATTTTCTATCTGATTCCTCACTTGTTTCCTGACCTTCAACAGGAGAATATCTACACTCCTGTAGTCTGGAACGCACCATGGCCCGTGTGACCGGGGAAAGGGCACCCCCTGCCTTCACTTCGGAGGAGTTGGAGCAACTGGTGGATGTGGTCCTACCCCAGTACAGATTGCTGAATAGGCCTCCAGACTAACAGGTGAGTACACATTGGGCACAATGTATGTGGGAAGGATGCATGGGGATGAGTGTGCAACCATCATGTCATCAGTGGGGCCGGGGGAAATGTCTTGTGGTGGTGTACATGGTGTGTGCCGGGCGATGTGTGTGCCATTGGTGATGGAAATGGGTATGGTGGGCCATTTGTGTGACAGGCTAGACTGTTTGTTTAATGGTGTTCTCCTGTCTGTATTGCCTCTGCAGGTCAGCACCCATCAAAAGAAGGGATTATGGCGTGCCATCGCCAAGGACGTATGGACCCTGGGGGTCTATGGCAGGAGGAGCACCCAATGTCGGAAACGGTGGGAGGACCTGAGACGCTGGGCATGGAAGACCGCGGCGGCCCAGCTAGAGATGGCCTCCCAACAAGGAAGGGGTGCCCGTCAGAACCTGACCCCCCTGATGGCCTACATACTGGCGGTGGCCTACCCTGAGCTTGATGGACGATTGAGGGAATCACAGCAGCCACAAAGGGGTGAGTACATAGGGTATCATTACTGAGTTTGATGGGCGCTTGAGGGAATCACAGCAGCCACAAAGGGGTGAGTACATAGGGTATCATTACTGAGTTTGATGGGCGCTTGAGGGAATCACAGCAGCCACAAAGGGCTGAGTACAGAGGGTATCATTACAAATTTTGGCAGGTGGGGTGGGATCCGGGTGGTGGATGTGAGTTAGTGGGTGCTCCTTAGGCCAGGCCAGACATTGCAGCATGGGTCATCTGTAGGGTAATGGGTGTATAGCAAATACAGGTAGCCTAGCTTGTTAGCAGTTCATTTTTGGTAGGGCATGGTGGGTCCCAGGAGGGGTGCAGTTGGCGGTGTGTGACCCTCATCTTGCCTTAGCATCTAGCCATATCACTGGCAGTGCAATTCATAGTGCTTAAGCCTGTTCCCTGTGTGTGACGGTGCTGTGTATGCCAACTGTGGTGTTGGTGCAGTAATTGACCCAGTGTTTCCTTTGTCTCTCTCCCCCGTTTTTTGTTCTGTCATCGTGTCCTTGTGTGCATTAGCAACATCTGGCAGAGGAGCAGGGGCACAGGCGACAGTGGGAGCTGCATCCCACAGGACCCAGGAGTCAGAGTCCACTGATGCCGAGGGAACCAGTGGGACGGAGGGCGAGGGGAGCACCACGGCGGAGACAAGAGGTGACAACACAGACTCAGATACCTCCTCCGATGGAAGCTCCCTGTTGATGACAGACACCTCTGTGACCACCCCAGCTGCAGGTACAGCCACCACCCCCGTACCAGCACCGCGCTCCCAGTAGCCCCTCAGCGAATTGCCCGTGCCTGCTCACCCAGGAAGGTGGGCATCTCCTTCTCCGCAGGCACCTCAGGCCCTGCCCCAGTGAGCCCTGCTGCCCTGAATGAGGAGGCTATTGACCTCCTGAGATCCATCTCTGTAGGACTTTCAACCATTGTGAATGCCATCCAGGGGCTGGCATCCCAGATGCAGCAATGCAAGCATTCCTGGAGGGCATTCACGGTGGATTGGCAGCCCAACAGAGATCGATTCAGGCTCTGGCCTCCTCTCTGATGGCAGCCATTGTCCCTGTTTCTACTGTTCCCCCCTACAACTACCACTTTCCAGTCCCATTCTCCTCAACCCCAACCCATCCCAGGCACACATATAAACGAGCATGTACACAAGACAACACCCAAGAGTGGCACAGGCAAACACAAGCACCACACTTCATCCCACAAGCACTCACACAAACACCAGACAGTTGCAGACACAACATCCACTGCCTCCGCTGTCTCCCCCTTCTCCTCCTCCACCTCCTTCCAAGTCCCATCCACACTCACACCTGCATGCACTACATCAACATCCACCACCAGCATCACCACACCAAGCAGCACACACACCTCACTAGCAGAGACCTACACAACATCCATGCATGCAGCCCCTGTGTTCTCTCCCACCTTGTCTGTCCCCCCTCCTAAAGGACACAAATGCAGGCACTCCGACACCCAACAGCCATCCACCTCACATCAGCACACTGCCCATGCACCTGCACCCAAGTCCAGCAGACGTACTCCTCCAACAACCACTCCCTCAACCACCACTCCCATCCCTCCTTCCTCATCCCACCCCACCCCACCGTCCCTAAGAAGGTTTTCCTTGCCCAACTTGACCTCTTCCCTCCCCCTCCACCCCGTCCTGCCCATAAGAGCAGGGTCCCAATGACCTAGCCCAGCACCTCAGCCAAAGAGTCCACAGAGACAGTGGTGGCACCACCTAGTTGTGGTGGGAAGGATACCACACCTCCAGCCAAGAAGGGGAAGGAGCCTGCACTTCCAGCCAAGAAGGGGAAGCAGCCTGCACCTCCAGGCAAGAAGGGGAAGAGCCTGCACCTCCAGCCAAGAAGGGGAAGGAGCCTGCACCTCCAGCCAAGAAGGGGAAGCAGCCTGCACCTCCAGGCAAGAAGGGTAAGAGCATGCACCTCCAGCCAAGAAGGGGAAGGAGCCTGCACCTCCAGCCAAGAAGGGGAAGGAGCCTGAACCTCCAGCCAAGAAGAGGAAGCAGCCTGCACCTCCAGGCAAGAAGGGGAAGGAGCCTGCACCTTCTGCTTTGAAGGGGAAGAAGCCCTCGACTCCTGCCCGGAAGGCTAAGGACCACGTACAACCTGCCATGGAGGGGAAGAAGTCATCAACCCCTGCCAGGAAGAGTATCGAATCCAAGCCCCATGTCATGGAGAGGACGAAGCCCTCTATTCCAGCGGAGTCTGTCAGGGTGACACCTCCACCACCACCAGTGGTCACGGGGCCCCCACCGCCAGCTGAGGAAGTGCAGCCATCACCACCTGCAGAGGCTGCCCAGGAGGCACTTCCATCTGCCACCACACTGCAGCCATCAGCACCTGCAGAGGCTGCCCAGGAGGCACCTCCATATGACACCACACTGCAGCCATCATACCTGCAGAGGGGGCCCAGGAGGCACCTCCATCTGCCACCACATTGCAGCCATCACCACCTGCAGAGGCTGCCCAGGAGGCACTTCCTTCTGCCACCACACTGCAAACATCATCACTTTCAGAGGCTGCCCAGGAGGCACCTCCATCTGCCACAACACTGCAAACATCACCACCAGCGGAAGCCATGTAGGCCACCCTCCAGGGGCTGCTGTACAAGGGCCCCCCTCCAGAACCAGTGGGGAAGTCCCCCACCTGAGAGACTGCAGTCTTGCACTCCCTAGGACAGAGTAATGGGCATGGAGCCCCCTCCAGAACCAGTGGCCAAGTCACCCACTCCAGAGACTGTGGCCTTGCACTCCCTAGGACAGAGAAATGGGCATGGAGCCCCCTCCAGAACCAGTGGGAAAGTCACCCACTCTGGAGACTGTGGCCTTGCACTCCCCAGGACAGAGAAATGGACATGGAGGCCCCCTCCAGAACCAGTGGGAAAGTCACCCACCTGAGAGACTGTGGCCTTGCACTCCCCAGGAAAGAGTAATGGGCA
The DNA here is from genome assembly GCF_031143425.1 of Pleurodeles waltl. Taxonomy (NCBI): domain Eukaryota; kingdom Metazoa; phylum Chordata; class Amphibia; order Caudata; family Salamandridae; genus Pleurodeles; species Pleurodeles waltl. The sequence continues at coordinate 607,134,991 of NC_090443.1, read as the reverse complement.
TGGAGCCCCCTCCAGAACCAATGGGAAAGTCACCCACTCCAGAGAATGTGGCCTTGCACTCCCCAGGACAGGGAAATGGGTATAAAGCCCCCTCCAGAACCAGTGGGCAAGTCACCCACCTGAGAGACTGGGGCCTTGCACTCCCCATGACCGAGCAATGGGCATGGAGCCCCCTCCACAACCAGTGGGAAAGTCACCCACTCTGGAGACTGTGGCCTTGCACTCCCCAGGACACAGTAATGGGTATGGAGCCCCCTCAAGAACCAGTGGGAAAGTCACCCACTCCAGAGACTGTGGCATTGCACTCCCCAGGACAGAGAAATGGGCATGGAGCCCCCTTCAGAACAAGTGGGCAAGTCACCCACTCCAGAGACTGTGGCCTTGCACTTCCGAGGACAGAGAAATGGGCATGGAGCCCCCTCCAGAACAAGTGGGAAAGTCCCCCACTCCAGAGACTGTGGCCTTGCACTCCCCAGGACAGAGAAATGGTCATGAAGCCCCCTCCAGAACCAGTGGGCAAGTCACCCACCTGAGAGACTGGGGCCTTGCACTCCCCATGACCGAGCAATGGGCATGGAGCCCCCTCCACAACCAGTGGGAAAGTCACCCACTCTGGAGACTGTGGCCTTGCACTCCCCAGGACACAGTAATGGGTATGGAGCCCCCTCAAGAACCAGTGGGAAAGTCACCCACTCCAGAGACTGTGGCATTGCACTCCCCAGGACAGAGAAATGGGCATGGAGCCCCGTTCAGAACAAGTGGGCAAGTCACCCACTCCAGAGACTGTGGCCTTGCACTACACAGGACAGAGTAATGGACATGGAGCCCCCTCCAGAACCAGTGGGCTTGTTCCCGACTCCCGTGCCTGCCCACTTGTAAACTGATGCCCCTGCAGAGTTCTATCCAGATGAAATCAGGATTTGAGTTGGGCCTTGGACTGCACCCTGTGGCCATGTGTGCCCTCTGAACATTGGACTGGGCATTGCCCCTTTGTGTACATGTGTATATATCTGTTTTATGGACAATTCGATTATTTATTAGCTGTTGATATTAATACATTCTCCTTCGTGCATTCCTGTTGTCCTTGCATTATTCTGTCATGTGCTGCTGGACTTGGGTATGGTGTGTGTGTGTGTCGGGTGTGTGTTGTGCGTGTGTGTGTCACTCTCCTTTTCCACCCTCCCTCACTTGTGTGCTAGGCGGCAGTACTCACTGTCATCGTCTTCATTGGCATTGGTGTTCCAGGTGCAGCATAACATAGAAGATCATCAGAAAAACTTGCAGTTCGGGTTCCAGGGCAGCGTTGTTCTTCCTTGTGTCTCCGATGGTGAGTCTTTTCTCTTCAGTGATGGGTTTTCGCCAGGCTTTTGATGGAGTTGGTACCGCCCAGAAAACGTGGCAGTTTCCTGTGTCATAATATGGTGGGCGGTACTTTGTCTCCCACCTGGCTGTTGATAGCGACCGCCGACGTGCGTGGTGTTTCTGCCCTGGAGAGGGTGTGGTACATTGGCTGGCTATGGGAGTTATCACCGCCGTGGTAATAATTTGGCTTTACATACCGCCAGCCTGTTGACGGTATTAGCGCCACTTTATCACTCACCGCGAGGGTCATAATGAGGGCCTAAGGGGCATATTTATACTCTGTTTGCGCCAGAATTGTGTCTTTTTTTTTTACGCAATTCCGACGCAAAACTAACTCCATATTTATACTTTGGCGTTAGACGCGTCTAGCGCCAAAGTCCATGGAGTTTGCGTCATTTTTTAGCGTGGACACCTACTTTGCGTTAATGATATGCAAGGTAGGCGTTCCCGTCTAAAAAAGTGACTCCGAGGCATGTGCGCCGTATTTACACTCCCGGGCAAAATTGTCGCCCGGGAGTGGCCGGGTCAAAAAAAATGACGTCCAGCCGCTTTTGCGTTGTTTTTTAGTGCCTGGTCAGGGCAGGCGTTAAGGGACCTGTGGGCTCGGAAGGAGCGCAGAGGTGCCCTCCCATGCCCCCAGGGACCCCCCCTGTCACCCTTGCCCACCCCAGGAGGACGCCTAAGGATGGAGGGACCCATCCCAGGGAACATAAGGTAAGTTCAGGTAAGTATAATTTTTTTTTTTTGTGTGGCATAGGGGGGCCTGATTTGTGCCCCCCTACATGCCACTATGCCCAATGACCATGCCCAGGGGACAGAAGTCGCCTGGGCATGGCCATTGGGCAAGGGGGCATGACTCCTGTCTTTGCAAAGACAGGAGTCATTTCAATGGGGGTTGGGAGTCGAAAAAAATGGCGCAAATCGGGTTGAGGCGATAATTTTGCCTCAGCCTGACTTGCCCCATTTTTTGGCGCCCAAGCTCCATATTCCCCTACGCCGGCGCTGCCTGGTGTACGTCATTTTTTTTTACGCACACCAGGCAGCGCCGCCGGCTAACGCCGGCTAACGTCATTGAATAAATACGGCGCCCGCATGGTGCTTCAGAATGGCGTTAGCCGGCGTTAGATTTTTTGACGCACAACTGCGTTGGCGCAGTTGTGCGTCGAAAAGTATAAATATGGCCCTAAGTGTCCAAATTGCACATACATCTTGCATCGATCCTGGCTTCCACTTGACCACATTGTGTGATCCCAGGGAATTACTTCTTTACAGTGCCTCCCTTTATTTCATCATCATATGAGAGCACCTTCAACTGCATGAGTTTGGAGTTAGCCGTGCACAAAAGAAAAAGACCATAATGTTACTCCCTCTATAGTAACACCCTAGGCTACGTAGAGGGGACAAAAGACTTCTGTCCTCCTGGTTCACTAATGGCATCATCAGGGCAGTGGTGGTAGGGAAATACATGTTTCTAAGTTCATGATTAAAATCTGTCACATCTAACAATTGCCAATCAATGTAAGGGTATATTTTAATATACTACACTGAAATGTATTGCAAAGATTAAATTATAAAGAAATACAAAGTTTTAATTTTTTAAGAGACTTTATTATAAATGTATAGGGCTCTCTGAGCTAAGCAACAGCAGATCCCCCCACACATAAAGCACTGAAGGTCAGTGCTGCTCATGGCAACCTGCAGGCGACAGGACTACCCAAATGCAAACGCAAATAGTTTGTTACAGACACTTTTAAATCATTTATTTTGCATTGTTTATTTTGAAAGCTCAGAAGTGCTGCAGACAGGAAATCGTCCCAGCCCACCCTCAGTGACAAAACCAACCCCCATCAGCAGTGAAAGTAGAACTTTAGGGCTGATGAAATGATCAAACCAACCACAATAACATAATCTCAAAATTTTCCCTAAAAATTTATTCTTGACAACTGCATGATAAATCTGAGAAATTTGATCTTTTACATCGATCTGATTAAAGTGGAAAGTAATAGACTGCCAAGTGGCTTTGCTGATTGTCAACCAAATTAACGCTGGTGAAATTAAGGCTTACTTTTGAATGAATGCATGTGCATTGTCTTTGTTAGATGTGGCATCCTTGGTATGGTTTTCCCTTAACCTTTTGCCTTCAAACCTCCTGCTTTGTTGACTTTTTTTGCTGGCTTCATCACCGCAAGCTAGTGCTAAAGTGCTAGTGCGCTATCTTTAAAACATGGTAGCATTGACTTATACCCTATAAGAATATGCATTTTACTTGTAAGTCCCTAATAAACTGGTACTATGTGTGCCCAGGTTGTATGAATTAAATGGTACCAGTAGGCCTGCAGCACCTATTGTGCCACCTACATAAGTAGCAGTTTAAACATGACTCAGCTCTGCCATTGTAGCATTAGTGCAGCTTTTAAACTGCCATGTCAACCTGGCAAAATCAACCTTTTCCCAGGCCAAACTTTCCTTTTTAATACTTGTAAGCCAACCACAAGGTAGGCCTTGGACAGTCCAGAGGGCATAGTGCAATGTACTTAAAAAGTGGGACATGCACTTTCATGTTTTACATGTCCTGGTAGTGAAACGTTCATTTTTCACTACTGCAAGAACTGCCTCTCCATTAGCTGACATTAGGGTTACCTTACATCTGGTAATTTCAAAATGGGAGCAGGTGACTGGTTCATGTTTGGTGTTTTTGGAATTGTAATGAAAAATCCTCTTTCATGGTGAAGTCAGATTTTAAATTACAATTTTGAAAATGCCACTTCTAGAAAGTTGGCATTCCCTGCCTTAGCCCTTTCGTTTCTGAAGTTTGCCTGTGGGTCAAAAGGCTCGGAGTAACTGACAGCTGGGCTTTGTGCATTCCTCCTAGCCAGCCACACACAACAGAAAGCTTAGGTGGCTGGTAGGATGGGTGGGTGGAGCTGGGTACAGTGCAGTATACACCTCAATAGGTTGTGTCCTTCCTCCACACAAAATGCTGCCTACCCCCTTTAGTAAGTCTGGAGCCAGGACAGGGAAGGCCGAATGACTGTGGATTTCAAAGGGAACCTTCTAGAAGCCTCTACCATTTCAAAGCACAGCCCAGATGTAAATGTTGCACCCCAGACACCAACTCTTCAGTACTCTCCTGAGTAAGGGTATACTCTGCCAAGAAGAAGTACTTCTGAAAGGACTGCCCACTTTGCTGGCCAGTTGCTTTGAACGATTGCTGGCCTGCTGGCTGACCTGCTGCTCTCTTGTGTGGGTGAGAATGAATGGACCTGTATCTGTTGAAACTAGGACTCCATAGTGACTCCAAGGGATAATTGGCTTGCCTCCTGACTAAAGCCTCAAGAACAGAAGACTCTAACAGCCTTGAGCCCAGCACCTGGACTCTGCCATCTTCAGTCCTACCCTGCCAAGTGGTGCCACTCCAGTCCTGGACACTTGGAAGTGGGCCTTACAGTGCTCTGTCAGCCCATCTGTGGATCCAGCAGAACTGATGCATTTCTTCTGCTCCCATGGTCCTCCCAGCACCAGGACTCTGCATCGACCCCACAACCTGTATTGGAATGGCTGCTGTTCCAACCCTCACTGACGCAGGCCCTCGCGTCGTAAATCTCTTGTCAAAGGCAGCTTTGAAGGCGACGCGGGCTCTTGCATTGCAGGCTTGCAGTCTTTGGAACTGATATATTGCTTTGACCGCATGGTGCATCCTGATACCGAACTTCCCATTGTAATCCCTCATTGATAGGTCCCTCGATGAAGGCGAAGGGCCTTGTATCCCAGATCTGCAGCTCCTTGGAACTGATGCATCGCCTCGGGTGTGCAACGCATCCTTTGCGTGGGTCCTTGCAACACTCTGCAATCAGGGTATAAGGTGCTCTTGTTCAATGGGGAAAACTGGATCCCTATAGCTGGCCTGTGCTCCATCATGGTCAGCCTGAACTTGTGACGTTGTCCCAGTCCACTGCGACCAAATATCCATTGTTGGTGCTTTGTGCTTTTTTGGGTGCTATATTTACTGCAATCTTCAAACTTGCATATCACCAGTTCTACTGATTGGATTTTTGCCATTTTGGGCTTGTTTTATTTATTAAAAGTTACTCAAGTCTCCTATGGTGTTTTTCTTATGTTATGTTTTCACTTTATTACTATCTGAAGTGTTTCATAAATAATTAACCCCTTGCCTCTGAGTAAGCCTAGTTGCTCTGTGCCAAGCTACTAGAGGATTGAGCAAAGATTAATTTGTGGTTTGCTTGTTCCCAGCTGTAACAAGGACTGTGGTTCCTGCTTGCTCACTCCCCTCTACCAGTAAACCAATATCTTAAAGTCTTTGAAACACATTTGACCAAACTGTGACCATCTTAAATCTAGTTTAGTGAATTGAAAGAACAGTGTGTTTATTACCTGATTGCATACTCTGTTTCTTTGCGAAATATTAACCTTTAAATGTCATGCATTGAAAATCAATTACTATAATTGTTACTTTTGAAATTCCAGCTAGAACATAAGGAAAAATATTTGATTAGTGACTGTTAGAAATGGGGTCTCTAGTTGGCAGTCGGTTTGCACACTGTCCAAGTAGGGACCCTCACTCTAGTCAGGATAAGGGAGATACCCGCTCAGATAACCCCTGCTCACCCCCTTGGTAGCTTGGCATGAGCAGTCAGGCTTATCTCAGAAGCAATGTGTAAAGCATTTGCATATAAAACACAGTAATACAGTGAAAACACTACAGAAGGACACAACACCAGTTTTAGAAAAATAGCCAATATTTATCTGTGTAAAACAAGACCAAAATTAGAAAAATCCAACATACAGTGCTAAAGATATGAATTTTGTAAGATTTATCTTGAAAATACAGTTCATGAAGTCGATAGCTCCACCTGGGGCTATCACGGCGTCATGATCAACAAAACCAACAGTTCAGGCCGGCGGCACGGGCTAGCTATGGTGTTGGGAAAACCTGCAAACAGTACCTTTGCAGAAGGTCGTGGTCCTTGTGGTGAGCTCCGGAGAGCGGCGTCGCTGGTGTCGGTTCCGGAGTCAGTGTGGGGGTTGTTGGGCCCTTGAAGTCACACGTGTTGCTGATCAAACTCCGGGCTGATGAGGTCAGGAGCGCTGGTGTGGATGGCGTTGGGATGCGGTGCAAAGCGGAAATATGTGACGTGAGGTGCCCACAGGTCATGTGCAGGCAGCGGCTTGGTGACGGCGTCCAGCGGCATCGGTGGGACCAGGGCTATCGTGTGAAGTGGGACAGTGCGACGTGCAGTGTCACCAGGTCACGGTGCAGGCAGACGTGTTGTTGTTGCTGAAGCGCTGTCGTTGGTATGCCCAAGTGGGCAGTGCAGCACGGGACAGCTCCCGGCGTCATCTACGGGTCGCAGTGCAGGCAGAGACATCTGTTGACCACACTGGAGTCGATGGTGCTGGTGTCGGTGGACCGGGGCTTCAGTGCGGGACGGGACAGTGCTTTGTGCTTCTCGCGAGCAATGTCCACGGCCACGGCGCAGGCTGCGGCGTCAGTGTCAGCAGGAGCGGCATCGTCAGGGATGCCCAGGCTGCGGTGTGAGCAGGCGATGACGGAATGCGGGGCCCACAGTTTGCGGTGCAAGCAGTGGCTCGGGGAAGTCATCCGATGATGGTGTCAGTGAAACCAGGGTTGCGATGCGAAGCGGGGCAGTGCAGCTCTCTGCAGGGTCAGGAGATCAAGGTGCAGGCCAGCAGCATCTTTTACAGTGATTTTTCTTCTTAAGCAGCACAAAACACACAGGACTATATTTATAATTTTTTTGCGCCGCATTTTTGCTGCTTTTTGACGCAAAAGTGGCACAAACTTACAAAATACAATTGCGTTAAAAAGAGAGGCAAATGCAGTGCTAAAAAAGTATAAATATGGGCCACAGTTCCCAGTGCTTTAGGCAGATGAAACTGAAGTCTTTGATATACCTGAGACTTCCAACAGGAGGCTAGCTCTACTCCAACCCCTTGGAGAACTTTTTCAAGCAGGATACACACAGGACTATATTTATAATTTTTTTGCGCCGCATTTTTGCTGCTTTTTGACGCAAAAGTGGCACAAACTCACAAGATACAATTGCGTTAAAAAGAGAGGCTAATGCAGTGCTAAAAAAGTATAAATTTGGGCCACAGTTCCCAGTGCTTTAGGCAGATGAAACTGAAGTCTTTGATATACCTGAGACTTCCAACAGGAGGCTAGCTCTACTCCAACCCCTTGGAGAACTTTTTCAAGCAGGATACACAGCAAAGTTCACCCTTTGCTCTCTCTTAAGGCAGAAACAGCAACTGCAGGCCAACCCAGCAAAGCAACACAGCAAAGGGGCAGTACTCCTCCTCCAGCTCTTCAGCTCTTCTCCTTGGCAGAGGTTCCTCTTGATTCCAAAAAGATTTTAAAAGTCTGGGTTTTTGGGTCCAATACTTGTACCCCTTTCTGCCTTTGAAGTTGGCAAACTTCAATGGAAAGTCTTAGTTGTTTGCAAGATCCTTCCTTGTCCAGGTCAGGCCCCAGACACATACCAGGAGGTTGGAGACTGCATTGTGTGAGGGCAGGCACAGTCCTTTCAGGTGTAAGTGACCACTCCACCCTCCACTCTAGCTCAGATGGCTCATCAGGATATGCAGGCTACAACCCATCTCCCTTTGTGTCACTGTCTAGAGGAGAGGTGTAAACAGCCCAACTGTCAAACTGACCCAGACAGAGAATCCACAATTAGGCAGAGTCCCAGGATGTTTTAAGCAAGAAAATGCCCACTTTCTAAAAGTGGCATTTTCAATCTAACAATCTAAAAACCGACTTCACTATAAGATGTATTTTTAAATTGTGAGTTCAGAAACCCCAAACTTCACATTTCTATCTGCTCTCAAAGGGAATCTGCACTATAAAGTTATTTAAAGGCAGCCCCCATGTTAACCTATGAGAAAGACAAGCCTTTCAACAGTGAAGACTGAATTTAGCAGTATTTCACTGTTAGGACATGTAACACACATCAGTACATGTCCCACCTTTAACATACACTGCACCATGCCCATGGGATTACCTAGGGCCTACCTTAGGGGTGCCTTACATGTAGTAAAAGTGAAGATTTAGGCCTGGCAAGTGGGTACACTTGCCAAGTAGAATTGGCAGTTTTAAACTGTACACTCAGACACTGCAGTGGCAGGTCTGAGCCATGTTTACAGGGCTACTCATGTGGGTGGCACAATCAGTGCTGCAGGCCCACTAGTACCATTTGATTTACAGGCCCTGGGCACCTCTAGTGAACTTTACTAGGGGATTACAAGTATATCAAATATGCAAATCATGGATAAACCAATCGACAGTACAATTTATATAGGGAGCACTTGCACTTTAGCACAGATTAGCAGTGGTAAAGTGCGCAGAGACACTAAGCCAGAAAAAACAGAGTCCAGTATACCATAGAAATAGGAGGTCAGAAGGCAAAAAGACAGGGGAGACATGCCATAAAGCTGCCAGGTCTAACAGGGACTTTCTAACAAAGGTGCACCCATGCAACAGGCCTCCTGGGCCATATGGTTACCCCGGACAAAGATTCAGGTGCCCAGAGTGTCCCTATGAAGGTGTGGAACAAAAAGAAAATGGATTTAAGTGACACTACCACAAAGGAAGCCAGTCCCCGTAAATGGAAGCAGGAAGTGCTGTGAAGTAAGGTTGCGAAGTTCAAGCTAAGAGTGGGTAACTTTCATTGGCCGAAGGCTTTGAATAACCAATCCGGGCTACTGCTTGGGTTAAACAGAGCCCTCAGAAGAAAAAGGCACATTAATGGCAAGCAATTTGGATTCACCTACTCCCTCATCCCTGATGGAAAGAAAGGAGGTGAAAATAAATCTTTACAATGTCATGAGCGATAATCTAATGATCATGTGCATGATAATGGTGCCCTCATCACTAGTCAAAAGGAGGTAGATGGGGGTGGTGTGCAATAACAGGCCTTTGGATGGCAAACAGCAGAACTCGCAGCCCAAACTGAGCCCATCATAGCTACCCAGAACTAACAAAGGTAGTGTGTTAAACCTAGATATGGCACTATGGGTACCTGTAAGAAACTTGGTTACTGGTTGAGGTGTCATGAACCCCTACTCAAGCAGCAGCCACAATTTCTGTCAGGGTGAAGTCACAAGCATTTATGCAGCAATTCACACAGTAGAAAGTGACACACAACACAGAAAAATCCCACACCAATTAGAAAATAGAGTAAAATGTAATTTAAGACGAAACAACAAAAATCCAATCAGTAAAACTGGAAAAATGCAATTTTAAAGATTTAAGTGAATGCAGAGCTAAAAAGCATGAAGAGACAACTATGGTCCCTGCAGTACCACCTGCCAGCATTTCTCCTGCACCCATAGAGCTGCTGCAAGTAGAAGCTCCATACGTGCATCAGCAATCATTACATCTCTTTGCATGCCTGCATTTTAGCAGGCAGTGAAAAAGTTGAAAACTCCACTTTCAGCAATCAGTAGCATTTTTAAAGCTCCCGCTTGCTGAAAGCAAGTGTGCTTTTGCTTGGCGGGAGCTGTCAGAAGAATGATCACAAGCCACACAACTTCTTACGAACCAACACATGCACGGCCGTGCATTGTAAGTCCCTTGTCAATGCCATCCCTGACAATGATGCAGAACCTCTCATCGCAGCCTCGCAGCCATCTATAACTGATGCTTCATGACGCACCTGACATCAGGACCTTGCATTGTTTTGGCTGCGTAATGCATCCTCGGAGAGGGCTGTAATGGCAGGCCTGAGACATTTTACAGGGCTACCCATGTGGGTGGCACAATCATTGCTGCAGGCCCACTAGCAGAATCTTATTTACAGGCACTGGGTACATGGGGCACCACTTTACTAGGGACTTACAGGAAAATTAAAGGTGCCAATTAGGTGTAAGCCAATTCTACCACGTTTAGCTCTGGTCAGCAGTGGATGGAGTCCTAGGGCCAACAAAAATAAATTCCGCAAAACTAGGAGGGGTGAAGGCAAAATGCTTGGGATAGCCCTGCAGAGAGGTCCAGGTCCCACAGTGCCTCAAAGACAAAACTACTGAAAGAGAATAACTTCATCTTTTCCTGATCATTAATGATGGATTATATCCAAGCTTGATATAAATTGTCATAAAAATATAAACATTCAAATTGCTTTACCCCTCTTGTAAGTGGTATATTTGCTTCTTTAAATGTGGAAAAACTGTGGTCATTTACACTCCATTGAAGGACTGCTTTAATGCTTTTCTCTAAAAATACAGATCTAGAGTTTATAGCTGGGTGGCCCAAATGTTTGGGTTAGATTGCATTGCCCCATCACTTTGGAAGCTGCCTCCATTAACAGCAGGACTGGTGCTGGTTGCCATGGTTATCAATTCGCACCATCACTGTCTCTGAATCATCCATCTTGCCACTGGATATACAGAAGGGCGGCAAGGAGTACCTTTTGATAACGTAATTGTTTTAATTATGCCCCGTGAAGCCAGACAAGCCAGACACTCTAAAAAACAGATATGTTGAGATTAACTCACCAGCCTTGATCGGGTATTCCTTATTCTATATTGCACTGAAGGAGAATTGTGCTGGATTTCGCAAAAGGGTCAATTACGAATACATACACGTTGATGTACACGTTTTATGATTCTAATTTAAATTAACCCTTTACTTGACGGCTGCATCAGGGTATAACATTACAATTATTAACAATCTTACATGCAAGAAGGATTTCATTAGCGTGAGTTTCACATTTGCCATAATCGCACTGTGACAAATAATGTTGGAACTGGTAAAACTTTACTCTGGGATCTATGAATTGGGTGTTAAGGTGGCAACAATAAAGACTTTGAGTTACAAGGGGAGGAATCATGAAAAACAGTCTGATAGTAAACTTATACATTCAGTAATTTTTTTTAAACTGTCACAAAGAAAGCAATTCTGTTCTGGCTTAATTGGTTGCAAAGGCTGCATTTTAAGATATCTTATTGGGTTAAAGTATCTGCTTTACAGAGATTTGTGTGCCCAGTAAAGCTCATAAAATAATATTGGTCTGGTGGTTAAAACACTTGCTGGAGAGATCTGGGTTTTGTTAGCATCGAGTGTTAATGTGTCTCCTGCGAAGCACATCTGTAATATGCAGATGACAGTTTACTATGTTATGAAGATGGGCAAGTGGGCCAATGCTTTTGACAAAGAGATCCTATTATCACTTGATCTACTAAACTGCAATCCTTCTAATATAGAACAGTGAACTATGACCCGGTATCAAGGGCCTGCATGCAAACTGCAATGCATGGCTTTCAAAATTTATTGTTTTTTCTCAATCTGTTATATTAGGTTGCTAAAAAAAAAAAAGTTTTCTTCGTGTAGTAATAAAGGACAGCATCAACAATTGTGTTTCATTTTACAGACTAACTTTCTCACAGCCATATAATTTTAGCATATAAAAAACTCCCTACAGTAGAGACAATGTGTGACTCCTACACCTTGAAACAGAGCTTAATTTGAGCCGGTGGTTACAAGTGTGGGGCACTAGCACTCATTATTGAGGGCTGGCACTTATTTTTCTGCCTCAAGCATTTACTGCAAGCTAAAGACGCATATGGGAAAGACGGGGGAAGATAAAAACTAAAGAGCAGCTGCAAGAGTGAGCTGAAGGGGCATGGAGTAGCTGTAAGTGGATTCAAGCTTTAGGATTAGCTGCATCAGTACTCTGTGCACGCATCTGACACAGGGAGGGGTAGCGCTATAAAACTAAATAATAAATACAAATAGCAAGTGCTATTTAAATTATTATTCGCATAAATACTCGTACATACTGATACAACTGACATTCTTACAGTGGATGCATATCTCTTACATATAGTGTTTGCACAAAGTTACTAACCTGCCTCCAAATCATAGTTTTCTCTTAAATAATTGTGAAGTGATAAGCTGTGTGCCTGTTTTCCCAGTGCATTGGCCTCTAGGCTCTAGGTGGTAGGCTCCAGATAGCTCCAAAGCTAGGATAATACTCAAACAAAAGAAGGGCTCATTTCCTCTAAATTCGCCCTTTTTGGGGGCCCAGTGGGAAGAGAAAATAAATGAAAAAAGGCCCCTCACCGCCTGAAAGTTGTTGCTTCGAACAGAAAGCAGCTAGGTGGGCGCTGCCGAATTGTGTCCCGGTGTTGGCAGATTACCCCGGGATCAACACATCATAGTTCAGTGGTGCCAGACGGATACCAGATCCGGTTGTATAACAGCAGAGGGATGCATGCGCCTGGTTCCCCCTACTTTCCAGCACTGTTACCACTCAGTTCACGACAATAGTAAAACTGAATTTCTACAGCTACAGAGTACGAAAAAATGAACAATTACATGACACTTCCTGATAATTTAACTTAGTTCACGTTGTTTTTCAGAATTACTTTGAATTAAAAACGTGCAAAATATAGTTAATTTCTTTAAAGATCCAGCCCATTAACCCTAAAACGCCCTCTTTCCTACCTTGTAACGTCTTCCCTTCATGCAACCACTCCTAGATACTCTGGTCTGCAGCTGCCAAGGGGGACACTGCACACCGTAAGTGGAAGATGCCCTTGTTTCGGTGTTTCCAGGTCATACGATATTGTCAAGTCATCAAACCCGCCCGAGGCGGCAACTCTTGAGTCATTCTCCCAATGTCCTTTCTAGCATTTAGAAAAACAATATTTTTTTATCATTAAGTATCGGTTGTTAGAGTAAAACATGCAATATAAGATTCTCCACGTGCTAATTTTAGTACCTTGCATGTAATTTTATGAGCCTTCCGGTATCAATAAATTACAGTTTGCTAATAGATTACTCCACTTTGGCTATTAGTATTTATTATACATTATTAACAAATAATATAAAACTAAAAGTCGATTAACTTCTAATGACAACTGCTTATCTACATACGGGGACAGTCCAAGAAGAAAAGGTGATCTTGGCACCTGTTGCATTAGTATTGTATTACAATTCTAAAGTGTTGTCTGTAATATGATATGTCCTATTACAATAGGACCTGGGCCTTTGTCCCTTTGTAACACGTTACTGAGCCGCTGGTTTGTGTACTGAGCCTTTAGGAAAACAGCGTCTACTGGTTGTACAATGAGCAATAAATTCAGAATGAATCCTTTGCTCAAAACATAAGAATATATAAACCTATAAAAACACCAGCTAACATGCTGTAACGAACCTAGAAATGTTTCTTGGGTAACCACATTTCGATAAAATATCAGAAAATAATTTCGACAGTGTGTTCAACATATAAATTAGTGTTCTTCACAGGTGTGGCAAAATGATTGTGTGCGATCGTACGCGAGTGCTGTATTGATACTTCTGTTGTTTATCGCTCTCCTGGAATGCCGCTTCCTCTAAATCTTTAACGTACTCTGATGTCAGAAGAGTAAAAATACGTTTCTATTTACACTGTTTGGACGACAGAGTAGGGAAAACTTGTGCTTGGAGCTGGAGTTCTGGCGTCACTGAAGTGTCGCTTTCCGTCATAAATATTGTGCTTTTCTATCCTGGGCATTCCCCTGCTTGAGGGCTTGCCTTTGTTCCCACTGCACAGTACTGACACTATTGCAGGGTGTTTTTCTAATTAATTTGTTTTTTAATAGAAAGAAATGGTCTCTCAAGACAACGAATGATTACAAATAACACCTTTACAAGCAATTTGAGTTTTAGGCACAGCACGGATTTAGTATGAAACTCTGACAGGGTGAATTGACACAATATCATTCTTAACTCCATATATATGTACCTTAAAAAAAATATATATATATATATATATATATATATATACATATATAGCTATATGTATTTATAATTCGTTATTTCGGCAATTTGGGCAATTAAAACACACAAAAAAGGTAAAACAGTATTACAACTTCCATTACATTAAAATTTGGTAAAAACAATGACCGTATCTAAATGATCTCTGACTATACATACAGTATAAAAAAAGAGAATGACTTTCATCTAGGGTCCCTGCAAAGGACACTAATTTGCACCACGGTTGCCCGTATAATCAGTGCCCATATGTAAATAATGGCTAGGTACACTACAGTATGTAAGAAGGAAACTGACAATCGTCTAGGGTCCCTTGCAAAGGACACTCGTTGCCACCATAGTTGCCAGTATGATCACACTTATCTATGTAAAGTGCAGAGATGAATTATAAAACCAGATAACGCTAGCCTTATGGTCTGTTAAACGCCTCCATGCCTAAATTCTTAGCCTGCCCCATTCATTAATCATGATAGCCACTAGGGTACGTAAAATGCAATTAATTGAAAACCCGAATTCATTCCTTCAATAGAGTTAGAGCTAGTAATATTACCTTGCCCGGACCGTATTTGGGCAGTAGTTAACTACTCTTGCACTGTCTGGTGGGTAAGTATCTTAGCTCGCGTGTACCAGACACTAAGAAGGAAGTGGCTTACTGAAAAAACAATGTGCTCTACAGTATTTGTTGTGAATAGACGTATCACTGCCTGATAATCCCTAATCCCCAAAGATAAACAAATGGGCCTGAGCCAGAGCCTCTTTATGTCACTATACCCTGGCATACAATGACAATATGATTCACTGTCTCAAACACAGAGTTGCAAACAGGACATGAGGCAAGTGTTCCCTTTTTGTGCCAAGAACTGCAAAAAACATTCAGTGGCAAACAACCATATCTAAAGCGAAAGTAAAGGCTTTTTGCCCATGGGGGAGTTAAAGTATCTAAAAAATCTTCAAACCTGGGAACAGGTTTGACCCCCAAGAATGCTTCAGTTAGATGGCCCTGCTTGGCCCTGGATTGTTGATGCTCCAGGATGTGGTACCAAAATGCGCTCTTCACGACCTGTTTATCTGATTTGCGGATTTGGTCAGGATGCTCCCAAAGTGCCTCAAACATCAACTTCCTGCACCAGGTATAAATAAAACTTAGCCAAGGAACCTTTAGGGCTGAACCCAGTCTTAGTAGATGGCCCAAACAGGCACTACACGGGGCCAATTCAGGGGTAGACCAGATGCGAACCCAGTAAAGGAGAAGTTTTAGCTGAACGAGGTCTGTCACCCCATTGATACCCAGATCGTAGCACAAGGTAGTGAGCGGTGTACTAAATGGGGCAGCCACTAGCGCCCTAAAAAAATGATTTTCAGCAACCACTAAGCTGTGTGTTTTAGTGTACCCCCATATTTCAGCACCATAAGGAGCAGCAGACAGGGCTTTATCGCTGTAAGTCTCAAGAGCAGGTGAAATAGAACGAGTGGTAGTCGCTCTAAAAAACGCAAGATGGTGTTAGACCTATGTGACAACATCACAGAACTCGTTAAAATTTGAGGGTCCCACTGAAACTTGTATGACAGTGTGATGCCTAAATATTCAAAACACCACACCCTTTCAAGGTTTTTCTTGCCCACCCTGACATTCTTCGTTCTTGCAGGGCACTTGCCCAAGACCATATACTTTGTTTTTGCACAGTGTATCTCCAATACTCTTTCATCGCAAAATGACCCAAATCTTATCAACAGATTTTTAAGCCCCATTGGGGATTTACAGATTAGCAGCGAATCATCCGCAAATAGGAGGATTGGGATTTTCCCTCCATTTATGGTAGGGAAGTCGTTGACACACTGCCCTAGGTACTCAGCAACATCATTCATGTAGAGAGAGAAGAGCGTGGGGGCCAGCACACAGCCCTGATCCACACCGCAACAAATAGGAATTTAGGACATCAGTTCTCCATACCCCCCAGCATACCTGGGCATAGTTCTCAGTGTGCAATGTGATCAAAATGTCTACAAGGTCACTCGGGATGCCCATCTTCCTCAGGACCTTCCAGAGATTATCATGCGGGATAAAAAAAAAAAGGCAGCTTGGAGATCAACAAAAGCTACATATAATTTCTACTGTCGTAGGAGAACCTGTTTCCTGTATAAAGCAGAAAACCCAAAAACCTGGTCAGTAGTACTAATCTTAGGCTGGAAGCCTACCTGCGGGGACAAGAATTACTTCTTCTGTGGCTGCCCACATCAGTAGTTTGTCAAGCACTTGTCTCGCAAAGATTTTTGGGAGATTATCCAGTAAACTAATGGGATGATAATTAGTTGGATTACTCGCATCTCCTTTTTTGAATACTGGTATAATTTGGGCCCCTTTCCAAGGGTCCGGCATCTTGCCCCCTCTAGCTACTACATTTGATAGGGTATTTATGTATCAGGCCCATGGTCGAGGTTCTGTCTTGTATAAGTCCCCTGGAATACAGTTTGGGAAAGGGGCTTTTAAGGATTTCAAGTTGTCTATTGCTACCAGAGTTTCCTCCAGAGTGAAAAATGGTGGGGCACAAGCATCAGGCACACAAACTAGGGGTGCCAATGGACATCTCCCCATCCTCTGCTTCCAGGGAGTGCTCATTGTTGTGACTCAGAATATAAGGCACCAAAGTGATCCTCCGGTGAGACGTGAGAGCATTTACATTTGTCATGTTCTCAAATCCCATCTGCTATTAGTGACCTAAAGATGTAATTATCTCTCTCTTTCAGGGACTGAAGTAGTTCTTGCCATTTGTCCTCATCCCATTTCTTCTTTGCCGCTATGAGTGCCCTTTTGCACTTAGCGCGATCACAATTAATATCTGCCCTATTACATTCCCTTATCGCTGACACTAAGGAGCGTTTGGCCAACCTACAATCCTGATTAAACCATCTAGGGACTTTGCCAAACATCGTGGGTCTCCCCTGGCAGCCCCTAACAAAAATTGATTTAAGTTTGTCAAAAAATAAAGTGTGAGTACTTAGCATAAGATCAGGATCAATAGTTGAACCGTCCAATTCTGACATATGATGAACAAATAATCTAAAGATCTCTGCGTACCTATCCTGGTCTGCCACAACTCTAGGCCACGCTATTCTGTGACTATTATTTGTTACACTAGGATCCGGCAATGCTGGTTGTTCCATGCTAGGTGTCCTAAAAATTGATCCCCCCTATAGAGGTGTACAGGGGATAAGGGTCACTATTGGTGGTACTCAATACCTCCATATCACTAAGGTCCTGCCACAACCGGACATCCACCAGCACATAATCGATGAAACTCCTCTGGCATTCTCTTCTAAATGTAGATGCTCTGTCCTGATCTGAGCGGGTTCTCCCATTGCAAGCCCGGAACCCATTCGCTTTCATCAGTGCGGCTACTTGTAGGACGGCCTTAGTAAGATTACTCTGCCGATTGCCTACCATCTGCGGGACACCCCAATACTCATCCTCTTCCAATTTGAAAGCATTACAAGGTTCAGACAAGGTGTTAAAATCTCCAGCCACTATTATTCTGAAGGGGAGTTGATGATGTGCTCTGAGGAATCTGCTGATCAACTGTCCTCCTAAGTTGTGAATATGATGTTAACAGGGTTCAGTGGGGGCCCCGGAGTGGACATTTTTCACCATGGAGGAGGTGTTCCTCAGCAAGTGCTCTGCATTTGGTTAGGTGTGTGTGTCAGTGGGCTGGTTGTTTCTGATGTCATGGAAATAAACTCTGCCTCTTCATAAGGTTATTGACCAAAGGTTTGTGTGTTTATGATCTTCTTTGCAAGTAGGAAGTTCTGTAGCTCCTTTTAGCTAGTTCTTGGTCTACATAATTCTATCATCTAGTTGATTTATTTTAGCATTAGCTAATGTAAGCGCCCTTGCCTGTTTTTTGATTCTGCTGCTCTTGATATTTTTAAGAGTATTCTGAAAGGAAATTATCTCACCACTCATTGTTTTCTTATAGGCCTTCCAAATATTTTCAATTGAGGCTGTACCCTTATACTTTTATTTTTCTTGAAGAAAGCTATGTTCGATTACCCATTTCCTGAAAACAAACCCTTAAAGAATAAAACTTTATTAAGCGTCCATCTATACAATGGGCCTGCCATTAATGGTAAGGACATTTCCAAACAAATAACTGTATGATCCATAAACTATTTCAAATGTGCAAACTACAAAATTGGTAATAGTGTTGGACTCGTGGAAAAAATGATCCTGAATGCTAAAGGGAAGTGAGCCAGGCATAAGGGTATCATTATATTAATATATCAATCTAACAGGAAGTCGTCACATTTCCAAAACTTATTTTATTTTAACTGCACAATGCAGGATCCAATTGTAGACATCAAGAGTATTATATTGGTCACCATACTTGTAACTGGTGGAGAACTTAGTGGTACGTGTGTTCTGTCTTCCATACATGGAGGTGTAATTACAATCATCAATCAGTGTTTTTTCTATCTGCACAAACTATTATAGCTGATAACGAACTTAGCAGTGTATGTTTGATGGTAATAATTTCATGATACCCCCATGCCTGTAAGTGAAATCTGCCCTGTGAATAAACTTCAGAGACAGAGGAGAATATTATTCTTACAAGACATAGATTAGCATAAATCTAGGCACACTATTGTTGCAATGTGCATTTAAACCATTGGAATAGGACATATAAA
Organism: Pleurodeles waltl; assembly: GCF_031143425.1. Taxonomy (NCBI): domain Eukaryota; kingdom Metazoa; phylum Chordata; class Amphibia; order Caudata; family Salamandridae; genus Pleurodeles; species Pleurodeles waltl. The sequence continues at coordinate 607,116,153 of NC_090443.1, read as the reverse complement.
CTCAATGCGGAAGGTTTCAGTATCCACTTGCATCATATGTGATGATATGAGAACTATCCCAGCACCAGTGCTTCGCAGCCAATCAGCGTGTCCTTTAGCACACGTCACTACTGACCCACGGTTACGATATGGGAGCCATCCCCACACCAGTTTCTGGTTGGCCGATCAGTTGACACTAAAATGCACTCATGCTTACTAGCATGCGATAACTACAATTCCCATGAGGCCTAGGTCGATGCGCAGCCTGACCATTACTTTCACCACTGTCACCGAGTAGAAACACACAGAGGTTCACATGGTATATGCTCTATTTCACCGCGTTTTCTCCACTTTTGTTTTCAGTCTGTGACTACAAGCCTACCCATCTCCACTCCAGAGTCAGGGTGAGAAGTAGTGATATGTATGTGACGGGGTTTTGTGATTCAGATGTTGGGCCTACATATGCATGAGTTTGGTACAGTGTGCAGTTTACAAACCGGAAAGATACAATGTTTTCACTTGAGGTTGGCTAAAAGGCCCCCCCTCGTATTTTTACTATATATACATTTATCCCGGCAACCACACTTTTGTGTTACTGCGTCTTTTCTTTACATTATGATTTTTAGGGTTTTCATTTATGTCATTTTCGGTTATGTCAATATGTAAAAATATTGGCCCGTATTTATACTTTTTTTAGCGCCGCATTTGCGCCGCTTTTTGACGCAAAACGACGCAAACCTACAAAAGACAATGGCATTTTGCAAGTTTGCGCCGTTTTTGTGTCAAAAAACGACGCAAATGCGGCGCAAAAAAAGTATAAATACGGGCCATTGTTTTTTATGTTTCCTCCTTCTAAGATCGAACAACTTCCTTGTTGAAACAACTAGAAATTGGTAGTTCTAGTATTGTATGCATGTGAAGAGAGAGTGCGTTTATGTATTGTGATTAGAGAAACAAATAGGATCACATAGGGTGTGTTTATTCATGAAGAAAGCCCTGGATTTCTTGGTGGGCCAAGTAAGGGCTGAAACATGTCTACCTGAGTTGGACAGGAGTATCATACTTGAGCCTCATATGTCTTATTATAAATTGTAATCATCCTTCCTCTGCCTCTAAAACTTTGATTGTCCTTTTCGTAGGGATTTTTACTGGGTCCCTCTCTTTACCTGACTTTTCCTAAAACTTCTGCTTAGTCTGTTGACAAGGGCTCGTCCACCATTAGCACCACAACCACGGGATGGCCAAGGATAAAGCATGACACCTGAGGTATGTGTGAGGCCATCCTGTTGTTTTTGAGCAAATGCCCATTGTATCTCAACGGTGGCGTACCAGGATATATGAACCCACCCGTGATAGCGAAACCTCTCATACATCAAAGGTGAATCAGCCAATAACTAGGGCTTACGTTACAAGGGCACGTTGGTTTTTGTGTGTTTGTTCAGTAGTATAATCACCCAGTAGTACAGTGTGCCATTCCTCTCGGTTTAGCAGAGTCTAGGGTTTGTAAATAGTCTCTGAGCAGTTGCCAGATCTCCTCAGACCGGGCAGTTGGGGACTGAAGCAGGGCATACACCTCGCTGGTGGTATTGTAGAATGTCAGACTATGTAGCCAAGCATCATCAGTCAGGCAGCTTCTACTACCCACTGTGGTGCTATCTCCCACTTTGCCAGCAGGAGTGCTATAGCCGTGAATCTGCAGACTCCCGTAGGAATATTCTTTACATAACCCAATAAGGCCAGGAGTGGATCAGGAGTCAGCTCGATGCCTATCATTAAGGAGAGCTGGGAAAACACATCCCACCAGAATCTTCCCATGCTGGCATAGGTCATCGTCATGTGAGCAAAATCAGCCTTTTCAGACTGGCATTTAGGACAACTGGAGGATCAAGTAGGGTCATATCTAGCCTGTGCTTTAGGAGTGGTGTATGTTCTATGTAGGAATTTGTAATGTCTGTGGTTGGGAGAACCGAGCTGGGTCTGGGTACAGCAATAGTACCAAATTGCGTCAGGTAGGGAATGCCTCAATTTGAGTTCCTATGTTTTTCTCAGTTTCCCATCATGCGTTGGCAGTGAGGCCATACTGGTGTGGTAGAGACTGAAGATCAGCCTCACACCTGGGGTGTCAGTTATCAGCAATGTCAGAAACGTCAGGTGGGGGAACTTATCTGGAAACAGTAGATAAGATGGGATTGAGGCATGCAGAGCACTGTGAATGCATCGCATCACAAAATTATCCTATTCAGTGACATTGATAAACCGTGTGTCATCAGCACTGGTCCAGACATGGCCTTCCAGGAAGAGATATAATAACCCATGTAAATTGTGTTGTGTTGTAGCAGAGTGCGCTGTACCAGTTTCTCTTGCTTGATGGGGAGCCATCGGTTGTAAGCCAGAGGTAATGGGGGAAATACAGTATGTCCCCCTAGTGTCGCGCCACGTGGTGCGGCGCAAGCCGAGAGTTCGGCGCAAGCCGGGCGTTCGGCTCGGGCCGCGCAGCTCGTTTTCAAAACGCGGCGCGCCCCTAGCCTTTCCTGCACATTACGAGGCCCCAGAATTGGCATGGGGCCTCGCTCTGCTTTTTCTCACCGCCTTTTTGGGGACTCCTGACCCCTCTTACCTGTTCTTGCTCTTTCTTTTTCTCTTCTTCTTTCTTGGGACTTTTTGTTGTACCTTCCTTTATGTCTTTTCCCCCTTCCCAGGTTACCTTTTTCTTCCCAGCATTCCTTGTTCCCTATTCTCTATGGTTCCTACTCTATTCTGTTCTATGTACTTTTCCCTATCTAAGATGGTGTCCTTTTACTTCCTGTGGGTCACTTCCTGTTTTTTGGTATTTAAGGGATGTGTTTTCTTCTTTTCTTTGCGCTGCAACACTTTCTGTTCGGATAGTGTCTTCGCTCCTGATTTCCTTGCCTTTCGGTTCTGGATTTCGTCAATTCTGTGTTACCTGAATTTTGTTCTTTTTGATTCCTGTTCTTTTGTTCTTGTTTTCAGGAATCATTCTGTTTGGAGGTTTTTTCCCCTTTTTTTATAGGTTTTTTTTCCCTCTGGCGCTATTTTCTGAAGGGCACGGTCTGTTCTTGGCGTCTCCATTGCCTACAGCACCGTGGCTACCAGAAAGAGTCGCCCCTTTCTGGGCCAAAGCCGAACACTGAAGACCCACGCCACTAGATCTGCAAATTCCAGGCGCAAGCAGCACGTGAGTCGTGACACCTAGTAATTGGAGGAGCCTCTTCCGCTCCCAACTGGTAGTTGAGAGTGTTTGGATGTCGGTGTGGTCTAGTTGGAGGTCCACCAGGAGAATGGTGCACCATGCCGCCAGCCCTGCCTGGCCCCTCTCAGGCCTGACATAGGGGAGACGTGCATCTGTGTGGTACCAGTGGAGGACAAACCCACACTGGGCAACCAGATAGAATAAGTGGAAATTAGGATCTCCGAATCCCCTAAGATCATGAGGGAGCACTAAGATGTCCCATCCTGTCCTGGGTTTGCAGTCGGCCCTAAACAGCTGCAGTAAAAGGCCTTGCAGGGCGGCAAAGACGGGATTAGGGAGGGTGATGCTTTTCATTTTCTTGGTTTATTTAGACCATTGGTATTCATGGAGATAACACTAAATGTTGGTGGAGCATAGGGGTCATTATTTTGTAGGAATCTTCTCTAGTGATCCTTGCAAGACTATGAAACAGTGAATAAAAGGGAATCACTCTCTGTTGCAAAAAGGGATTTCACCGAAACATTCTCTGGCCCACCTCCAACAGTTTTTGACACCTTGGAAGCTTTGCTCAATCCATAAGTATTGTTACTGATACAGACACCAACTTCAACAGTCCAGGGTAAAGGTGCAAAAGATACCTCCTTTTCTCTGGCAAGGAAATTTGGACTGATGTACCACAACCCCTACCCCCACACACCCTGCACAGAAGTGGCACAGTCGGGCAGCAAATTAATGTGGACGGCGCCAACAGCAACTGCAAACAGGAACAGGGATAATCACAATTGTCCCAAAGACGAGAAAGGCAACCCCCCCAATATCACAGCAAAGCAAAGAAAGACAGAAAGAGGAACTTACTAAACAGGGTTCTGAAGCACTAGATATACGTACAGGGAATTATGACCCTTAACTGGAATTTTACATAGGTAAGCTCCAGGAGCAACCATGGCAGCTGTAATCGAAACATTGGCTGCCCCTATCTTAGGGGAGTTGCAAAAGATGAAAATCACATACATCTTCTTTGCTTCCTCCCAGGGCAGTACAATGTCAGAAATAGAAAGAAGAACTGTTTTTTACTCTACCAGATTGATGAATTCAAGGCTTAAGTTTCCATTTGTGATGACACTTATGACAGCAAACACTTCATTAATGAAGAAGTTAAGCACTATTAAGGCCCACCTTGAAGATCAGGAAGTCCACCTGAGAAGGTCAAACTAATGTTTTGTGGAGATACCCGAGAGAAAAGAATTAGCAATCTCCCCAATGGAGTTCATATAGAGCTTAATTCGAACACAGACTTTGGTAGAGTTCAAGGACGATTTGACTAATATGAGAGTTCACTGGGTGGCCTTTGTAGAGAACACTAATGTCTCACTTGCACTATATGTTAGTGAATTTAGGAGATTTCAGGACACGAGAGACAATTATTGCTCAAGCAATAAAACAAAAAACTTCAAACCTCAGACGAGTTCAATTTTCAGGTTTTCTGGACATGACATATGACACATCATAACCCCGGAGAGAGTTCCCGATTCCGAGGGGATTGAAGCTGTCAAACATAACGTTCTGGTAAATGGGACTTTTAAGACTTCCCAGGAGCTTAAGGCAGCAGTCATATTTCCGAGATTTTCAGCAGAAAGTGGGGCTGGAAGAAAAATGACAGTTTGATCAGCAAGAGAACACAGGACTGAAATAAAGTTGAAGAAAGTTGGCAATCGGTGGCTATGAGGGCTGGACTGCAAGAGTTGTTGCATTAGAATTAGTTTGCCTCTTTTCCGTAACATTTGTATAAATGGAACCTGAGGTATTACTCTATCTGGGGAGGGGAGAGTGTATTTTAGAAAAAATCCGATTTTTTCTTTCTTCTTTCTTTTTTTCTGTCTGTGCGTGGGATGGTGAAGCCTGTACCCACGTCCATGCTGTATCTGTAGTCATCACACCAGATGGGAGGGAAGGGGCACTGTGGCAATAGTGGACAAGGCTCCTTGGTTCACAACTAGGAGTTGGGGAGGGAGACTAGGGGAGTGCTGAGAGCAGCGGGATGGTGAGAGTGGCACTGGTTGTCAGACATGTGGGCAATTGGGTGAAGAAAACAAGGTTTATGGAAAATAAAGAGTATTCTTTTCTAGAGTGGATTGGTGCAATGGATCATTATTCAATGAGTAATCTCTCAATGTTGGACGAGGAAATTTGGAGGATAACCCAGGCTTCATTTTCAATCATTCGGGAGTTTTTTCGGATCCCCCAACCTTTGTTCAATTTCCTAAGCTACTTCAGGAACAGCATCTATCAACCCTGGAATATCCCCATCAGCCAGTAGCATGGAGTGTTGTGGGTTAAAAGTGACCATCACAGGACATTTTGAGAAGGCTTTCATGTTTTTGCCGGCACTTTGGGCATCACAAACAATGAAACATAGATCAGCTTGTTCTATGCTCTCCTATGTGCAGTGGGTTATGCATTATGTCACATCATATTGAGGCCATGTTCTGAGTTTTTCTCTCACAGGTGACAGATAACTTCAAGGATCAATTAATTATGTGAGGAGATGTCAGAGACACTGCAGTCTATGTTTTTGTATGTATTACATCTTCTAAAATCAATAGCATCATATTGCACGCACTTGTCAATTTAATCTTGTAAAAATATTGCAATAGATTCATAACACTAAATGAAATATAGTCCATTCAAATTCAAAATATTTTATCAACGTTTTGAAGATATTTTGTCATATATTTTACATTTTTAACAATCACCATTTTATGTATGATGCTTATGGGTCTCGTATTTTAGCAGGGAGTGGCTTCATTTCCGGTGAAACCATGAGGAACGTTAATTTTTATGCAGTATTATTTAAGTTGTTAGATAAGTTAGTTCTGTGGGATGTGTGTACGGTTTACAATCTGGCTAAGTCTTGGCCTGATAATACCTTAAGGCCTATGACCATCAGACCTGTGGCTCTGTAATAATGATTCTGAGATGAAATTCAAAAAGTAATATCCTGATCTATGTTTTGCAACTAATACTCGTGAAGCGCTCAACCTCATGGAGAGCTAATCTTATGTTCTCCACACCTGTAATGTTACATGTATATTTTTTATTTGTTATTGAGACACTCAACTTTATTGTAAAGCACTCTAATGCCTACAGGCCATGTGTTGACACGCTAAATAAAATCTAAAAAATAAATAAATTTACAGCTCAGACATCTATTGTTTGTGAAAACAGCTTACTGTAGTAATCTTAGACTCCACTGAACTTAATAGAATAGTACATCTAAGGTGCAGTAGGCCCAGGTTATTCACTTTTCTCTATTGCTATTCACGTAATGTCTTCTAAACTGATCAAAGAAACACAAAGAGATGGTAAAGCAGGTAAGTGTTTGTAATTTGAATGCATGTCTACTTATGGGGGAATGATTGTTGAGACCTTTGCTCAATGGAGTCTCCTTTAATGAGATACCATATTCTTCGTTATAGTTAAACAGTATCCCTTCTAAACATCCATATATTGCAGAAGAGAAATAAGAGGAAGAAGGAAGGTTTCCTCCTGGGTAGGGACTCCTAGCATGAAGAGAAAAAATCACGTTTCATTATGTTTGGGATTGGGGTTCTGTATTTTAAGACTTCTTTCTTGAATGTGGAGCATTTTAGTGTTGGTGGGCTGGGTCTGACGTGGGAACGTACATGGAGAGCTATTACTTCAAAATGACCTCTGTCTACGGTGTGCTAGTTGGGGAACTAGTGATTAGAGCTTTTATCAACATATCCCTTACTTTCTCACTGGTTCCTGCTGATTGGGAAAAGGCATATGTGATTCCTTTGATGAAGAAGACCTCTTTGGACCAGCCACACTAAGGGGCATATTCACAAGAAAGTTATGCATCGGTCCCAATGTGCCACTTTTCTTGTGTGAATTTCAATGCGCAATTTTCTTGGGCCTCTGTGTCGGAACATCCCCGTCTGCATATATTATTTCTGGCACAGGCATAATATGGCACAAGGATTTACAAAGTGGCACAATGCAAATACAGTGTGGGAGAAAGACCTCCTTAACGCCGCCTTAGCGTAAATAAAAAATTATGTTACTGTGGCACATGGTGGCACAAGGGACCTGTACATGTGCCCCTAAGTGCCTCCAAACCTACCTCTCTGTTGCTTTGTAATGCTAGGAGAGAGAGAGAGGTCAATGCCTACATTTCTTTTTTTCATTACATACAACACGTTACCTAATTCAATTAAGGCAGAGTTTCAATTATTTAATGGAACTGAGGTAGATCTAGTAGCTGCCAAGAACAAATGTAAAAATTAATATTAATATTAAAAAAATTAACACTTACCTCGATCGTCGCCACACCGCTCCATCCATTCACTCCTCTGCTGCAGGCACAGTCTCCCAGCCTGCCCTAGGGCAAATTCTGGCGCTGCTCAGAGCAGCATTAGGATTGGCCGGGAATGCTCCAAGGCAGATTAAGAGCCTGTGCATGCTTTCTTCAGCCCAACAACTGTGTTGCTGAGCTGCACCTGCCAATGCCCTAGCCCACCTAAAATGGCAAGAAATGTGGGAGTCCACTTCAATGAGAAGTTTTTGTTCAAACCTAAACTGGCCAAGGTTTCTGCCACATACAAAGGGGCACAAAGATGGTCGCATTTTCTCTTCATTGGTAGGTAACCTTTTGAATTATCTGCCTGTTTATTTTAGCCTCATGACTAAGTATGTGAAATTCAGAAAAGGTCTTAGAACCTGTGTTTTCCAGCTCTCTTGCCCCCTTTTTTAGTGTAGAATACAGTTTCGGAAAACGTTTTTGAGCTTTAGGATGCCTTTTTTTGTAAATTGTATGCTTCCTAAATTCTACAAATAAACATTTATTTCAGCTTTACCTGATGCCCAAAATTTCTATCGCTGGTGAATAGAAATTTGTTAAGTCATATCTCTGCTTAAACTGATTCCACATACCATTGATACTCTGCTTTTTTCTGTACTTTGCCTTGACTCAAGAGAGACTGATTTTCTCTCCCTTGACTCAGGAGAGATTACCTCTCCCAGCAGCTTCCTCTCAATGGGAAAAACTGACTTAACTTTTTTGCTTCCTGGGCCTTGATTTAGTAATGTTTTGTACTGAGATTTAGCTACTTTTGTAATTCAGTTCAGACACAAAGGGGGTCATTTTGAGTTTGGTGGGCGGAAAAGCCTGCCCGCCAAACTCCAGCAGTCAGGTTGCCACCAGTGCAGCTGCCTTCCTGCAGGCCCCATTACAAGTTTCCAACTAGGCCAGCGGGGAACAGCCCACAACATTGATGCCGGCTCATAATGGAGCCGGCAATGTTGCAACAGCACCCATCGCGCTTTTCACTATTTGCTTAGCAGACAGGGAAAGGCGTGACTGGCTGTCCATGGGGGCCTCTGCCCTCCTCATGCCATGGGCAGCGCAGGGGCACCCATGAGTCCTCCTGCACCCTGTCTCCGCCAGTGTAACTGCCATGTAAAAGCTGGCAGAGAGGGAGCTCGTAATCCCCAGGGCAGCGCTGCATGCAGCGCTTCCCTGGCGAATTATGACCGCCAGCACCGCCAGTCTCTCCAGTGGAGGGAAACTGACAGCGCTATCGGTTCCACCGTGGGCCAAACTGCCACAGTCATAATGTGGCGTTCTGACCGCCGCTAAAGTGGGCGGACTACAGCTTTGGCAGCGGTCAGACTGCCGCTGGGGCCCTGGCAGTCTGTAGACCATCAGGGTCTTAATGAAGGCCAAAGTGTTATGTTGGTATTTACTATCCAATTCAAATCAGGATGTGTATTGTATAGTTTGCCAAAGTGACACAAAGTTGCACTATGCACTACTTGATTTTACTTTGCATCAAGGAGGTGTTACATGGGTTGTACATGGGCATCCCCATGCAACAACCCATGGGTTTTGACACAAGTTGCTATCTACAAACATTCATAGATCGGAAAGGGATTTGTGTCAAAATCTTATGCCTCCTTGATGCAGCTATAAATAGGACAAATACTATTCCTTACAGAATGCACACATCCTTGCAGTATCGTGGAATGTGTGTGCATTGACTAATAGTAGCCTAAAGTGCACAAGTGCAGGAAGAGAGGAAAACAGTGCCATATTTTAGTAGATACAGCCGACACAGCGCAGCATCTTAAGTTGCACGATGTGCTTAATTATTGAAACCATGTGATTTGAAATGGCCATGCATGAGCATGCACTGACTTGACATGTCCTCACTTTTGTGCCAGTAAAGTTTAAAAGGTGATCTTTAATGAGAAGTCTGCAGAAAGGAGAAATGGAACAGCTAAACTATCCCTGCCTCCTAGAAACCTATGTCGAAAGCCAAAAAGTAGCGTAGTCTACCCACTTTTCACTTACACAGCACATCATGGAAACCACTTAGCACTCAGCAGCTGTTATATGCTGGCTCACTGTAAGACACAGGATGCAATTGGGTACATGGTGCAGAATATTAGATGTTCCTCTGGATTTCTCCACTGAGCCAATCTGACACAGCTCGACCTCCAATGTGATGCTCGCATGTGCTGCAGAACTTACATCATTTGTTCTCAGTGGTTGATACAACACCGTTTGGCAGATACCCTTGACAGATGCAGGATCTGTTGGTGCCCTTGGCATTGAGGTAAAGACAGGAAAAATGTTCTATAATGTTTTTAACTTTTAATGCTAGCTAATGTAATTGTAAATGCTGGAAAATCAGTAAATTCATTGCTATTCTGTCACAACATGTGTAAGGAAATGCCTCCTTGGTATGGTTACCCCCTGACATTTTGCCTATTGCTGATGCCAAGTTATGATTGAAAGTGTGCTGGGACCCTGCTAACGAGGTCCCAGCACCAGTGTTCTTTCCCTAAACTGTACCTTTGCTTCCACAATTGGCACAGCCCTGGGACTCAGATAAGTCCCTTGTAAGTGGTACCCCTGGTACCAAGGGCCCTGATGCCAGGGAAGGTCTCTAAGTGCTGCAACATGTCTTATGCCAACCTAGGGACCCCTCACTCAGCACATGCACATTTCCTCACAGCTTGTGTGTGCTGGTGGGGAGAAAATAACTAAGTCGACATGGCACTTCCCTCAGAGTGCCATGCCAACCTCACACTGCCTGTGGCAAAGGTAAGTCACCCCTCTAGCAGGCCCCACAACCCTAAGGCAGGGTGCACTATACCACAGGTGATGGCATATGTACATGAGCACTATGCCCCTAGAGTGTCTAAGCAAAACCTTAAATATTGTAAGTGCAGGGTAGCCATAGGAGTATATGGTCTGGGAGTCTGTCAAACACAAACTCCACAGTTCCATAATGGCTACACTGAAATCTGGGAAGTTTGGTATCAAACTTCTCAGCACAATACTGTAAATGCACATGGTTGCCAGTGTGGAATGTTTTGTAAAATGCACCCAGAGGGTATCTTAGAGATGCCCCCTGAATACCAAAGCAACTTCTAGTGTTGGGCTGACCAGTTTCTGCCAGCCTGCCACAACCAGACGAGTTGCTGGCCACATGGGGAGAGTGCCATTGTCACACTGTGGCCAGGAACAAAGCCTGTACTGGGTGGAGGTGCTTCTCACCTTCCCCTGCAGGAACTGTAGCACCTGGTGGTGAGCCTCAAAGGCTCACCTCTTTTGTTGCAGCGCCACAGGGCATCCTAGCTAGTGGAGATGCCCGCCCCTCCAGCCACTACCCCCACTTTTGGCAGAAAGGCTGGAGGAGATAATGAGAAAAACAAGGAGGAGACACCAGTCAGGACAGCCCCTAAGGTGCCCTGGGGTGAGGTGACCACTGCCTTTAGAAATCCTCCATCTTAGTTTTGGAGGATTCCCCTAATAGGATTAGGGATGTGCCCCCTCTCCTCAGGGAGGAGGCACAAAGAGGGTGTAGCCACCCCTTAGGACAGTAGCCATTGGCTACTGCCCCCCAGACCTAAACACACCCCTAAATTTAGTATTTAGGGGCACCCAAGAACCCAGGAAATCAGATTCCTGCAACCTGAAACAAGAAGAAGGACTGCTGACCTGAAAGCCCTGCAGAGACGACGGAGATGACAACTGCTTTTGCCCCAGACCTACCGGCCTGTCTCCTGACTCGAAAAACTGCAACAGCAACGCATCCGACAGGGACCACCGACCTCTGAAACCTCAGAGGACTCCCTTGAACCTAAGGACCAAGAAACTCCTGTGAGCAGCGGCTCTGCTCAACAACAGCAACAATATTGTAACTTTTCTGCAACTTCTAAGGACTTCACTCTTCCCGCCGGAAGCGTGAGACTTCTCCCTCTGCACCCGATGCCTCCGGCTCAAGATTCAGAGAACCAACACCACAGGGAGGACTCCCAGGCAACTGCGACCCCAGAGTAGCCGGAGACGATCCCTCTGGACCCACACAGTGACGCATGCAGATAGAATCCAGAGGCTCCCCCTGACCGCGACTGCCTGTAACAAGGATCCCAACGCCTGGACCAAGCACTGCACCCGCAGCACCCAGGACCAGAAGGAACCGAACCTCAGTGCAGGAGTGACCCCCAGGTGACCCTCTATCTAGCCCAGTCAGTGGCTGGCCCGAGAAGCCCACCTGTGCCCTGCCTGCACCGCTAGAGTGACCCCCAGGTCCCTCCATTAAATCCAATACAAAACCCGATGCCTGCTTTGCACACTGCACCCGGCCGCCCCTGTGCTGCTGAGGGTGTGTTTTGTGTGCCTTCTTGTCCTCCCACCCCAGTGCTCTACAAAACCCTCCTGGTCTGCCCCCCGAGGATGCCGGCCTTACCTGCTGGCAGACTGGAACAGGAGCACCCCTGTTCTCCAGAGGCACCGATGTGTTTTGGGCACCTCTTTGACCTCTGCACCTGACCGGCCCTGAGCTGCTGGTGTGGTAACTTTGGGGTTGCCTTGAACCCCCATCGGTGGGCTGCCTATGCCCTGGAACTTGTAAGTGTCTTACTTACCTGACGAACTAACCATTACTTACCTCCCCCAGGAACTGTTGATTTTTGCACTTGTGTTCACTTTTAAAATAGCTTATTGCACAATCCAAAAAGGGAGCACCCTGTCTTACATTTCATCTCGAATAGCCCAAAGGCATCATGATAAATGCAGTCATTAGAATGAATTTGAATAATATTTCAAAAAGTCTTTCACCATAAATGGGTGCAGCAAGTGCTGTAACATTGTAGAAAGTTTTTCACCATAAGTTGGTGCGAAGAATGCTGTATCTCTGGACACGTGTTTCTGGCTTTCGGCCGTCATCAGCGGAGAGCAAAGTGTGGCAGACTGGGTTGCTTGAAATGCCACCTAAACGTATTCTCAGGTTTTTGTGCCACTCAGTAGGCGCACAGGTTCTTCACCAGAGCTCGTCAGCTCAAAGGCTCACAGGCGCCGTTAAATACACAATCCAAGAAGGGAGCACCCTGTCTTACATTTCATCTCGAATAGCCCCAAAGCATCATGATAAATGCAGTCATTAGAATGAATTTGAATAATATTTCAAAAAGTCTTTCACCATAAATGGGTGCAGCAAGTGCTGTAACGTTGTAGAAAGTTTTTCACCATAAGTTGGGGCGAAGAATGCCGTATCTCTGGACACGTGTTTCTGGCTTTCGGCCGTCATCAGCGGAGAGCAAAGTGTGGCAGACTGGGTTGCTTGAAATGCCGCCTAAACTCACCACTGGGCCCAAAGATTCATCAACCTAAAACGAGTCCCGATGTGTATAAATTGACATAGACGGACGCGTTAGCAGTTCTGGTAGCAGAGCGACGGTTTGGCCCTTGGGGGCCCTAGGACGGAGTTTTTTATTGTTAATTTTGTTTTCTGTGATAATGAAATTTGGTAAGACGATGAGTGGCTAGGTTCGCCATGGCTTTCCTGGGATCTCGGAACCTGCCTAGATGAGTTGGGAATGTTCTCGGCGTCATAGTATGCGTGGTTAGGGTCTTTTGCGCTTATTAAATCTTATGCATCCTTGCAGGTGATTGTGAAAGTTTGTGTGTTTAGGACAAATTAAGTGTTAATTAGAAGGAGTGGGCGTACTCCACAGTATGAGAGTAGGGAAGTCGGCGTACTTCATGTGAATGCAGCGCTTATTGTTCAAAATTATCCACGTGGTTGGTTATTGTATACGGGCCTATTGAGGTCTAAGACTCCGGAGTATGATGAGAAATATGGTTTATGTTGTAATCTGTGTGGTTTAATAGGTCAATCGGGCGTGGTTGACAAGTCAAGTTCGAGACATAATGTATGTGTGAAACCTTCGATGGAGATTTGACGAGTTCTAAAGTAAACTAGAAGGAGTCATTGACAAGTCGAGAGTAGGATTCGCGGGTCGAATTCTGCTTGCGTATGAGGGAACTGAGAAGGAGAGAGTAGCGGCCGAGGCTTTAAGTGAAATCTCTGTAAAGTTCTGAAGCGAATGTATTACCCTTCCTGTAGTAAACCGACGGATTTGTATTGTTATTTTAAAGCGTCTGCAATAAATCGCATTAGTTTGTATGAATTGTATGAGTTGGTGAGAGGTGGACAAGCCGCAAGACTTTGTCAGCTGCAGAGTGTGAGTGTGACGTCAGTGGTGCCGCGCTGAAATAGGTCAGATGTTAAGAGGGGTCGCGCACGGATTGGCTGCCGTCCGTGAGAGGCAATAGGTTGAGAAAAGGGTAGGCGAAGAGTGTCCTGGGAATTAAGCCGTTTTCTGATCAAATACAAAATAAAAAGGTTTCAAAAATGAATTTTGTTAAGGCATTCAAAATCGCTTTGAAGGGAGATGTGTACATTATCGCAACCGATGGGGAACCTACACCACCCGAGGGTACTCCAGCTTATACAGTTATGGAGGAAAAGGGTGTCGCACCTTGTTTATGGATGAAACAATGGCGCAAATTGACAGAAAAAGAGGGGTGTTTAGCGTTTCCAGAACATGGGACATTCAACCCAAAGGTATTAGAAAATTTGAGGTGGATGTTAAGTACGCAGAAACCACCTCCGAGACCGGCACAATATGAGGCTTTGGCGAAATGGGACCTGGTGGCTCTTAAACATAGGCAAGAAAGATTTCGCAGAAGACTGAAAAGGGCAGAAAAATCTTATGCAGAAGCTAGATGGGACAATGAGAATAAAATGTGGAGACGGGGAATAGTAGATGGGTTAAAGCTGTTTCCAGCGATAACACAGGGAGAAGAGACACAGGGAAAGAAAGCTTCTTGCAAAACAAATAAAGATTCAGACAAGACTAAAGAGCATAAAAAGTCCTGGGAAGAAGAGGATGATTCAGAGGATGAGGAGTTTATGGAAAGATTGTTACATGATCGTCCACCACCTTATGCAGTGAGCGACGATGCTCCAAGTACTAGCTTGGATCCTGGGAACCAGACGCAGGGAAAGGGAGTTACTGATACAGTACAGACTAGTGATACAGCCTTGATACAGAATGGTGACAGTGTACCCACTGCACCAGACGTACCGATACGGTTGCAGCCTCCACCGCAGATAAAAATAATTTATCCTGATGTTCCAGTGCTTGAGACTACTACGAACTTGGTAGTGCCGCCAGAACCAATATACACAAAGCCAAGACTGATTCAGATTGAGTCAACCCCGAAGTTAGTGTCTCAACCGCCACAGCTGATACCTGGGTATAACCCTGTAGCAGGACCTTCATTAGTACCTGTACCTGGTACATTAGAACAGACCTATGGTGTTACAGCTCCTAGAAGTTTGGGACCAGGTCAGACACCTGCCGCCATATCACTACCTATTACTGTTGGTCCTCCAGTGCCGTTATACGCACAAGAGAAAATAGGGACATGTGAACAAGGAATCATGACTCATGAAGCGATAAGAGGAGGGCCTATAGGGACCCCACAAATAATGCCTCCCGGAGAATAGGTAAGCGAACAGCCGAGACCCTTAATGGATCTTAGTCCAATAGGGGCACCTCTGGAAGCAATGCGACAAGCAGGGTTGGGAGTATTGACTCCCCAAAATATGAGTACGAATACCTCTCACACACCAATGATACATGCAGGGAACATTTCGCTGCAGGGGTTTACAGTACAGCAGCTAAATGAGTGGTTAGAGAAAACTTGTGCTTCACAGAGGACTACAGTAACCGCAATCGAGCCTGAAAAAGAAAAACAGGATGAATACCTGAATTTTGTACGATTAGGAGCAGAAGCTGCTGAACTGGTGGAAGGAACTATGGGAGTAAATAGGTTGGAATCATACACTGAGGCAGAATTAAGATATTTATGTCCCAAGATTACCAAAGAAGTGGGAAAAATACATCAGAGATTAGCAAATCTGGCAGACAAATATAACATCGATATTGGAAATACTAAACATCTAAAGAGAAGTTACAGGTTAGATATTGATACTAAAGATTTTGAACATATGAGATCTACAGGCATGAAAACACACTTGAAAGAATTGCTGCAAAGTGCACAAATCTGGGGAGCTCTAGAGAAATGGGAAGGCCGGTGGGCAAAGAAAAGAGACAAAGGGAAAAAGGATAGCCCAGGGTCTATTGAAACAACGACCACACCCAATTTGGATACGGTAAAAGTCCTGCCCATGAGAGAAACAGCTGGTGGTGTCTTAGTACATGTGCCTTGGTCCAGGGGAGATATTTTGTCCTTTACAAATGACTACCCGAGGTTAAGAGAAAAACCGATCGAGTGGTATCAACAGACAGATAGATTTGTGAAACTTGCAAAGTGTCTTTGGGAAGTCTTAAATACCTTATTTGAGATCATTGTCCCGCCGGATTTGTGGCTTGAGTGCAAAAGAGGGGTAGATTGGCCCACGAAGGAACCGGCAAGAGATAAGGTGACCGGAGCACCTTCTGAAGAGGTGATGAAATATTATCATAAGGTTATTGAGTTTTTGAAACAAAAGGTGTCGCCGAAAGTGACCGATTGGTAAAAAATCGACCGGACTTCGCAAGAGTTTAAGGAATCAATACATGCCTATTATGAGAGATTGTTGAAGGCATTTAAACATTACAGTGGTACTGAGACGATCGAACCAAAAGACATGAATCATCTTGTGTTTAGGTTTGTCGAAGGGCTGAGACCAGAGGTTTGCCAGATGATTAAGAATCATCTGATTTGTTGGCAAGCTAAACCAATTGATGAGGTGTTGCAGTATGCAAAATACTGTAGTGATGAAATTGAGTTGAAGCAGAAAAAGCTGAAGGAGAAAGTGATGGTGATGCAGATAAGAGCTGCACAGGCTGGAATTCAGGGAAATGGTGTTCAGCAAATGATGCAACAGCAACCACAATTGAACGGTGTGTTTCAGGCACAGTCAAGGGGTAGAGGTCGAGGTTTTGTGATTTGTAATATGGACTTGAATAATGTCATTGTTCAAAATGACGGGCAGGCAATGAAAAGAATGTCACCATGCCATGCATGCGGGGGCGTGGGACAATGGAAACGGGATTGTCCAAATATGGTGCATGATGGTACAGTTCAGCAGAGCCTTAATGTTGGTACACAACAAAACCCGTGGGGTCCAAGAATGAGACATCAGAACCCGAACTTACAGAATAATTTGATGCAAATGCCAGGGGTACAACCTATGCAACAGATGTTAATGCCGCGTTTTCAAAACGTGACAGTACAACCGATGCAACAGCAGATCCCTATGGTGCCTAGACAGCAAATGCAGTTACCCCTAGCTCTGATGGGACAGCAACAGGTGACGCTTCCTCAGCAGGTCACAGGTCAGGTAACAAGTCAAAGTAACACTGTACAACAATTCCCGTTGCGAGGTGAAAATGATATGAATGAAGAATGGTCAGACGACAGCTCAGACAGTGAAGAGTGCAGGCTTGCAGCCTCATTAGAGGTAAATCAGAGAGGCCCATATGTTGAGGGAAAAGTAATGGGCTATAAGGTTTCATTTTTAGTCGACACAGGAGCTACACACTCTACAGTCCGCAGTGTCGAAGTACCGAGACTACCTCTATCAGGGCGCACCATACGAGTGGTTGGTGTGGCAAACCAGTATCTGACAAATCCCATCACTGACCCAGTACAGGTGGAGATTGGGAATTTCCAAGGCCTGCATAGGTTTGTTGTGTGCGATTCTAGTCCAGTATCCCTACTGGGAAGGGACTTGCTGTGTAAGACTAAATGTTCAATTACCTGTTCCAATGATGGAATAGAAGTCCAGACAAACAGTGATGATGAGGGAGATGAGGGGCAGTTCATAGAAGGAAGAGAGACGAGTGAAGATTACCCTCTAATTACTTTATTTCCAGTGTTCACTCTAATCGACTTACCTGCTGACCTACAAGGGTCTGTAACAGAAAGAGTGTGGGACTTGACAGGAAAAGAGGTTGGATTAATTAAAGGGGTTGAACCAGTCAAGGTGAAAATAAAACCAGATGCAGTGTTCCCACAAGTACCACAGTATCACATGACTCAGGATATACTAATTGAACTGACACAGATAATTGTAGATTTTCTCAGACAGGGAGTTTTGAAAGAAGTTTTGAGCAGTCCATGTAGCTCACCTATTATGGGTTTGAGGAAGCCCTGTGGGAAGGTTCGAATTGTGCAGGATTTGAGAAAAATAAATGAAATTGTGATAAAATGTTGCCCTGTGGTACCTAACCCGGCGGTAATAATGTTCCAAGTTCCTTGTGATGCTGAATGGTTTACTGTAGTAGACCTATCACAGGCATTCTTTTCAATACCCCTTCATGAAGATAGCCAATTTTCTTTCAGTTTCAAATTCCTGGATAAGGTGTACAGTTGGTGCAGAATTCCTCAAGGGTTTTCTGAGTCACCATCCATCTTCAATCAGATATTGAAGAAAGATCAGGAACCTCTTGTGCTGCCTTTTAATTCAACTCTTGTGCAGTACATCGATGATTTGTTAATTGCATCCAAAACCAGAGATAGTTGTAAATACGATACCATTGCATTGTTGAACCATTTGGGAAAGAATGGGCATAAGGTGTCACCTAAGAAGTTACAATATTGTCAGAAAGAAGTAAAATATTTGGGACATTTAATTGAGAAAGGGTCCCGAAGGATATCAAAGGAAAGGATAACAGCTGTCTTACAGATGAATCCCCCAACAACAAAGAGAGATGTCAGGATGTTTTTGGGAATGGTGGGTTATTGCCGCCAGTGGATACCCAACTTCTCAATCATTGCAAAGCCCTTGATAAAATTAACAGGAAAGGATGTCAAAGATGAACCATATACAATCACTTTGACAAAAGAAGAACTTGAGTCATTCTTAGAGCTGAAAGAATGCATGTGCAGGGCACCAGCATTGGGAATGCCCGATTATGAGAAACCCTTTCTGTTGTTTTGTCATGAACGTGATGCTTGTTCTTTGTCTGTTTTAACACAGGTCCACGGAGATGCAAATCGCCCTGTAGCATATTTTTCAGCTACTTTGGACCCTGTCGCTGCAGCCTAACCGGGTTGTTTGTGAGCAGTCGCAGCAGTTGGACAAAGCCTTTCACAATGTGAGGGCATAGTCATGGGATACCCTTTGACAGTACTGGTCCCTCATTCTGTTGAGATCTTGTTGACGAGAACAAAAACGCAACACATGACAAATGCACGACTTACCAAATATGAGACAATTATTTTGGGGTCACCAAATGTTACACTAAAAAGATGCATGGTACTAAACCCGACAACTCTACTTCTCAATGAGAATTCCGAAATCAAAGATGGGGAAGACTTTGAGCACGATTGTCTTGAGGTGACTGAACTCTGTACCAAACCTCGTCCAGACATACAGGATACCCAGTTAAAAGAAAACGACTGCATTATGTTCGTAGATGGGTCCTGTTTAAGAGATTCAACAGGGACATTGAGAGCTGGTTACGCAGTATGTACTATATCTGGCATAGTCGAAGCCTCCTGGCTTGAAAAAGTTTTTCTGCACAGGTGGCAGAATTAATAGCTCTCACAAAAGCCTGCCATGCTGCTGTAAATTTGAAGGTCACAATCTATACTGACAGCAGATATGGATTTGGAATTGTACATGATTTCGGCCAACTATGGTCGCAGAGGGGTTTTATGACTTCCTCTGGTTCAGCAGTGAAAAATGGAGAACAAATAAGAGATTTGTTACATGCAATTCAGTTACCTCTTGAAATTGCCGTGGTAAAGTGCAGTGCTCACACCAGATCACAAGATTTTGTGTCAATGGGGAATGGTTACGCAGATCAGGTTGCAAGATTTTGTGCATTGAACTGTATATCATTTAAAGAGCAGTGGGAATTGCTACCACAACCTGAGAACGACACAACCTTGAGTCTAGCATTACGAGTAGTTGATACTTTGGATGAATTAAAGACACTACAAAGTCGTGCTAGCAAAGAAGAAAAACGTTCTTGGCAGAAAATGCAATGTGTACAAAGAGCAGATGATATATGGGTCTCAGATGAAGGAAAGTTGGTTTTACCAAATAGTCTTCTATCACAATTTGCCCGATTATATCATGGGCAAGCACATTTAGAAAGAGATGCCATGATTAGGTCCTTTAAAATCGATTGGTTTAATCCAAAATTCAGACATGCCGCAGAAATTACTTGTCACAGGTGCATCATCTGTCAGCAGATGAATGCTGGAAAAGGAACAGTGGTAACTTTGAGCCACATTGGAAGGGCTGGTGGTCCATTTAATAAGATCCAAATGGATTTAATTGAAATGCCTGTTTGTGGAGGATTGAAGTACGTATTGGTGATTGTGTGTGTTTTCAGTCATTGGATTGAGGCCTACCCTACACGTAGAAATGACAGTCTCGCAGTTGCAAAACTACTACTCAGAGAGTTAATACCAAGATTCGGGTTTCCGGTTTTTATAGAATCAGATAGGGGAAGACACTTCGACAATGAGGTGATCAAACTTCTGTGTGCAGCGCTTAACATCGAACAGAAGTTGCATTGTAGCTATCGCCCTGAAGCATCAGGACTGGTTGAACAAATGAATGGTACCTTAAAATCAAGAATAGCGAAAATGTGTGCAGCAACAAACATGAAGTGGCCAGATGCATTACCATTAGTACTGATGTCCATGAGAAACACACCAGATAAGAAAACGGGACTGTCCCCCCATGAAATCCTCATGGGTAGAGCAATGAGGTTACCAGCGGTACCTGCGAATGCACTAGTGAATATTACAGATGATATGGTGTTGGATTACTGCAAAAGTTTGGCTGATGTGATTCGCTCTTTCTCTCACCAGGTGGAAGCTAACACATTGCCACCAATCGGTGAACCAGGACATTCTTTGCAAGCTGGCGATTGGGTGGTTGTCAAGAAGCACATGAGGAAATCGTGTCTTGAACCACGCTGGAAAGGGCCATATCAAGTAATACTGACTACCACAACTGCTGTGAAGTGTGCCGGAATTCCCAACTGGATACATGCCAGTCACACAAAGAAGGTAACGTGTCCTGTCGAGGAAGAACTTGAAGAATCCGGTACAGTAACTTCAGGTGGAGAGGTTACAGAGACAGAGATCAGCCAAGAAAGGTCTGAGACTACAGGTGAGCCCACTGAGGACAGCCTTGTCCCTCAAACTAACAGTGAGGTCGAGAGAGGTGACAGAGTGCCTATCTCAGTTGAGGCAACAGGAGAACTAAGACAAGGAGAGGTTCTCCCAGAAGCAGACGAATACAATTCTGAGCCTGAATACGGTATAGAACCAGAAGACGACAGAGAAGGAGAAATCATAGATTCAAATCGAAACGGATCAGAATTTTCTGAATCAGTTGCAGGTCCGTCAAGAGAAAATAACATATCACAAGAGGAGGGTGCTGTTCAGCATCCTGAAAGAAAACCCAGAAACAAAACGCACAGAGGTGATAACTGGCCAGACAAGCAGCACTTTAGAATAAAAGAAATAACAAATGAAACAATAGTAGAAGAAAGCGATACCTCACAGGTAGATGATCTGAGTGAAGGAGAACAGCAAGGTGAACGAAGATTAAAAAGAAAGAGAATAGCAAACAGAAGATACACAGGTCCTGAATGGGCATATGCTACAACTTCTGAATGGCAACAAGAATTCTTAGCATTCTGCTTTGATCGAGAAGTGCCAGGCCAATATTACGGTACCTGAAGGTAAACTACTAAAGAAAACCTTGATGAAAAATTAAGATTGTGGAAAATAAAAGGAAGAGACTGTATAATCTTACCGGAAAGAGACAATTAAACCTGGATTTGAGAAAAAAAAAAAACGAATTACGACAAGCTGCTAACCTGAACTGACGAAAAGGGTCCTGGAGTGAGTGAAGACGCTGTAAATATGCAGAAAAGTCTGTCATCTTGAGTTGATTGTTGATCTACTATTCTGATTCTATACAAACATGGCTTATAGTAGCAAAGGAAGTAAGGTGTGTGGTTGGTTAGGACTTATGGTAGGTGTTGTATGTGCAATAATGATTGTAGGAGTAATTGTAGGAATGCCTTGGAAAGAGAGAGAAACAATTAATGCAACTTCCAAACCTGAGACTACTACTACTGCTAATAAATTATCGCCGTGGGAGAAATTTGAACAAGACGCTAGACATTTGCTTGAGGGAACTAATACAAAAGGGGAACTTTCTACTAATGTCTTCTATCACTTATTAAATGAATATGTGGAAACTATGGATGCGAAAGATTGTTATGTGTGTACTAAAATTCCTTCATCTGTGCAGGAAGGAGTTACTTATCACAGCCTCCCTCTTACTTATGGGATTAGCTGTAGCTTGCTATTAACAAGATTCTATAATCAAGAGCATGTGCAATACTTCTATTCAAATCTGGATGTTGTGTTTTCCTTTGTACCTGTGATTGGGTTTTTAAATAAGTTAGCTAAAGAACATGATATTAAAATAGTTAGAGGATTCTTTGAGCCGACACTTACATTTGGAACTGCTTATGCACATCGCAATAACCTGACTTGCTTACTGTCTTCTGTAGAGAAAAGCTTTTTAGATCACACAGATGATAGACGCAAAGCATTAAAAGAAAGGTTAGAAAAAGGCTTAGAAAAACATACTTATGCAAATGACTATGCTTATACAGCCATTAAAACACAAGGCAAATTAGCTATAGATGCATTACACGTAGGTAGGCTATGTATATATAGGCCAAAATCTGATCAAGACAATTTATTTGTAGGTACGAGTGAATGTAGGCATGTGTTTTTGTTTCAGAGTAAATGGACATTCATGTTAAATGGACAAGACCCATCGATTCCTGGAATCTATTACATCTGTGGGTTAAATGCATATTACCGTCTCCCAAAGGGATGGTATGGGACATGTTATTTGGGAATAGTTTTCCCAAAGATATACCAGATTGATGACTTAAAACAAATACCTAAATCTTCTGAAATACAACATACTAGACAAAAACGAGAATCAGTGGCGGCTGTCATTGGTGACATATTTGGAGCTATAATCCCATCAGTTGGGGTTATCTTGAATTCTATGAAAATTCTAAAGCTGTCTACTATCGTGGATAACATGCTGACAAATTTTACAGGAGCAATACTATTGATGGATACTGAACTTGCTGCAGAAAGAGCTATGACTCTTCAAAATCGACTTGCTTTAGACATTCTTTTAGCAAAGAGTGGGGGTGTATGCAAAATGCTTAATGAGTGTCACTGCTGCTCATTTATACCTGACAATAGTAAAAAGATTAGAGGTATGCTTACTAACCTTACTAGAGATAGTACAGATTTGAAAGATTTGAAAGAACCTGGGGTTTGGGAGAAATTAGGAAAAGGAATTGCCAGAGTGGGAAGCTGGTTTACCAACATTTGGAATGGAATACTTGCAAAAATTATGATAGGTCTATTAATTGTTTTAATTTGTCTATTAGGATTATGGGGAGCATGCAAAATCAATGACAAAATTAAAAGAAACTTGTCAAAAAGAGCCAGACAAAATGAAGAAAGTGAAAGAGAGAAAATGTTCAATGAAATATGGGAAAGTTCACATAAAGGGCAAGATGTTGAAATGCGTATTATGCGCAAGGTGAAAAATTAAAAGTCAAAAATTGTGTGATGACGAGCGTCATCAGAGGAGGGACTGAGAGAGCTTAGTTTTTATATTACACATTATAGACGTGAAATGCTTATATATTAACAATGCAGTATTAATAATTAATAATTGAAATGTATTAATAAACGTGGAGAAATATTCACTTGTGTAAACTAATGTCGAATAGAAGAAATAATCATTTTATAATTGCATATATTATTACGATTAGAACCGCATTCATTAGAATTCGTACATCTTAAGTTAGAATGAGTCGCGAACTAGCTGTGTAACTCTCATTTTAAAGCGTATTTTTCTGCTTCTCCAGTGTGCGGACTTGCAAACGACCATGACCCAGCGATTGTTCTTTTCTGTACCTAAAAGAAACATTTTAGTTTTTTCCCATTCGCATGCTAGTAGCCCTTAGTAGGAATAATGAAGCTTCGAAACAAACATGGACACTTTCTAGGACAATAAAGCGAGGAGAAGAGAACTCCTGACCCGAGACGTGTGCCAAAGTGGTGAAGTAACCCCAGATATGCCACCTACGAAAAACGTCAATTATAAAGACCAATTGGGATATGAGTAGATATCAAGAAATGACAAATGCATTACTTAATGTATAATTTGATTGGTTACCAATAGTGGGGTGTAGAGACTGGCCAATAGAATTTTGGGGGAATGTATCACTCAAAAGGGGATAAAAACCCATGACACGAGAGACGAGAGTCATTAGGTAGGGGATGATATTGATTGCATCCAGAAACTCTGTCACTCTATTTGGTGACTTGAGACTTAGAAAATTATTCTTGTCCATAGATTGCCCCGTTAACTTTCCCCCTTAAGGGGAGAGTTTCCCTTGCCTTTAATTAGATAGACTGATGGTGATTCTAACTGATGTCCTGAAGACGAAGACTGATCTTGTATGCTGACCTGACCAAAGGAGGGTAATAATAATATTACTAATGAAATCTATTTTGCCTTTTCTTTCTAGGTACCAACTGCTGTGTATATTTTGAATAGAGATCTTAGCTAGATGTTTTCCAAATTGATGTTCTAAATTGTTTAACATGAAGCCCCACATGTTAATGCTAATTCGAGGTTAGATGAGGTATTCATTTGACTGACGGAACTGACGTGACTGACATATAGCTATGCTGAACTGGGACCTATGAATTATTATGTACTGTGATCTATTCTTATTGATGCATCTATCTTATGTTTCTGATCATTGATTTATTGAAAGCTTGCCATAGTTGTCACTTTGTGATTATGCTTCTATGCTTCATGGTTTTGAGACTAATACGTTTATTATTAGATTGTAATCAATAGGGAATAAACTCACAAAAATAATTCTTAAGGTCTGGTTATTTGTGTCTGAAACTAACGATTGTACCGAAGGTTCTCCTATGGTTAATGCGAAATATATTTTAGTGTTAACTCTTCACAATATTATTGATTTATTGATTGGTTTATTGATTGGTTTTCTTGTCTTACGGAGACTCACCACTGGGCCCAAAGATTCATCGACCTAAAACGAGTCCCGATGTGTATAAATTGACATAGACGGACGCGTTAGCATAGACAAAGCAAGTGGCAACATATGAGGATGGAATCTATATGTACCATAGAAAGTGGAAGATTTTACTTTCCAGTATTGGCAGTTAATGTAGACATAAACCACAATGGGTATTCCTGGGAACGATTGTTCTGCTAATCTGTTAAAAAGCATTAAACATATTGCCCAATGGCTTGATTTACAAGCTCTGTCCGGCCATCAGTCTGTGGATAGTAACTGCTCGATTTACATCTCTTTATACCAAGTAATCAAAATAATGGGGACCAAAACGTGGCATAACCTGATACCCTCAGCCCGTATTAATAGCAGAAGGCAAATCATGCAAATCTACAATCTATTGTAAAACAAATCCTTGGGCCAAAACTGAAACGTAAGGGTTAAAGTGTCCTAAATTAGTAAATGAGCCAATGACTATTAATACAATCGAATTTGATGCCAAAGAAGGAAAATCTACTATAAAGTCAATGGAAATGGTAGACCATAACCTTTGAGTGTCGAGCTCATGACACCACTGTGGGGATGCATGGAATTTGATGCTGCTCCATCTTTCTCACCTTGTACTCAAAGGAGCCCAAAACACACGCCTGAGAGCACAGAGGGACAGGGGAATTGGA
Organism: Pleurodeles waltl; assembly: GCF_031143425.1. Taxonomy (NCBI): domain Eukaryota; kingdom Metazoa; phylum Chordata; class Amphibia; order Caudata; family Salamandridae; genus Pleurodeles; species Pleurodeles waltl. The sequence goes on along the minus strand of NC_090443.1, from coordinate 607,090,758 downwards.
AAAAACACATCTCATTGCATAAAACCCTCACTTGAGCCTGGCATGGATGAATCTGATGCATTCAAGTTCCAAAGAGAGTACCCATTGCTTAATTTATATTTGTATTTGTTTTAATTTTCTGCCATTATGAATGGATCTGGTGGTCGTGCATGATTATTACTGATTTAATTAAGCTAATCAGTTTTTGGCAGCCTCCCTCAGACTCTTCTGTGGGCCCCAGGAATAGGCACCCACAATTATTGCTTAATTTTTACATTTTTATTTAAATGTTTTACCATCCTGATTGTTTTCATTTAATGGTTCATTTGGGTGCTGCGGGCCATCTTCATATTTCTTCCAAGATGCACAATGTGGTGTACCTGATGCTTCCTCTTTGGGCAGGAAGAGCTTGAGGTCACTCCTGGATCCATGGTATTACCACCAAACCAAAGCCCATGTCTCTCAGTGCTACGGTGAATGCACTCATGCCTGAGCCCCATGTGTGAGTCAGAAATGGGATTGTCACGAGAAACAAAAAAGTGATGAGCTGGTTTGCTTGAATTAGTCCCAGTGACTGGTAATTACTCTGGGCAAGATTCCAGTTGTGTTTTTTTACCCAGATTTTCTACCTCAGACAGGAACGAGGCAGATGCAAATCAACCTTGATCCTGCTCCTATAGGAACAAATCAGCCCTCTGTATCATACACTTTGAATCCCAGACGGTTTCCGGTCTGTTTTGGCCATGCCAGAAGGGTACATCCCAACAGCTTACCTGTCTCACTTCAGGTGTTGCTCTGGGAAAAAAGTGGTCACAATCCTGTTAAGTATTTTTGCCCAGCATGCCACCTAAGACAGGATCCAAAATTATGTAAATTAGCCTAGGCCTTACATTTCAGGGTGAACTGTTCTTATGCGGATAAGGGTCAGTGTTGATTTGCAAGGTTGGCATCCATCTCAAGTGGCACAGTAAGCACGATGTGATTGGATGCCACCCTTTCTGATTGCCTGTGGTTTAGAATGTCTGAAAACATTCTTCCCATCTCCCTTTGTTAGTGTGAGAGTTGGAATTGTACCTGGAGGAAGAATTTTCACAGCAGATAGAATGAGAACAAGGGTCCGCTGCACTTAGTCCTCCCGAGAAAGGAGGAGAGCAGGAGGTAAGGAGTGCTGTACCGCATGCAGCACATGCACATACTTGGGTGTTATACCTGTGGGACAGCAGGATGTTGTGTCTAATTTTCCTGCATACACATTATCTTCACCATCTCTTCTTCCAGGAAAAAGAAGACCAACTCCCCCATCTTCTCCTTTAGGTAGAGGTAAACTTGAGTTGACCGTTAGCTAAGCTGTGGAAGACAAGGCAAAAGGAAGGCTCCAGAGTACAGTTTGCAGGGAGGAAGATGAACCCCTTACTTTTCATGTCCGAGAGTGACACTGAGGAAGTGCGAATTACCTCTTTGCAACCTGGTCGTGAGCCACCAACTCCTGCATCCATCTTCTCAAAATAAAAAATAAAAAACAGGAGTGAATCCCCTCTTCTGTAATCCTGCTCCATCATAAGTAAAGGTAAAACCAGTCTAGCTCCTCCAAAAGTTCTGGGTTTGGCTCTATAAAGAAGCACTTCTCCTCCCTGGTTTGGCTCTTTGTAACAAGCAGGATATGAAACAATGGAACACACTCCAAAGCCCTCAATTTGCTGCAAACTAGTGCAATGTGAAAAGCCAGGTGGGCATCTTGGTACCGAAGAATTGTTAGCCTGAATAAGAGACAAACATACAGGTCATATGGGGACAGCACTTTAGAAAGATGGGTGTTCCTGAGACAGAAGAACAAGGCTTGACAGACGCAGATGAAGAAGATGATGATTTCATCAGGAAAGCTGTTCATAGTGTGCAGTCAGTACCAGCAGCAGCCGCTGTTTTGCACAAGTAAAAGGGTAAATCACCGTCACCTCAAGGTGCCCAAGCAGTCTAACTGCAGGAGTCACTTGAGGTGGGACCATAAAAAGCCTCTAACAATGTTATGCTGAGCAAAGACGCAGCATCCCGCTGCTCGCCCTCTACCTGTTGCAAGCACTTTTCCTGTAATACTCCTTCTTCTCAAGTGAACTCCGGCCTATTGTGACATGGCATAGCGGCATAACACCAGGACATTTGCTTTACAAGCAAAATGTGACAGGCCTGGTTTTACAAGATTATGGAGGTTAAGTAATAATTTGGAATTAGTTTGATCTAAAGTTTTTATTTTAAGGGGTCCATTTACAGAATTTCCTAAGGTCAGCGGATTGGTCGCATGATTCTACTTTTAAGTACTTTTACTTTTGACTAGGGGAAAAGCCGAATGTTCTTAAAAGGCTTTTAACTGACATAATGTGAGCCTGCTTGTATTGCTACAAAACGTAGATTTCTGTCTGATAAGGGTGAGAAGTCTTGATTATATCGAACACATTCACACTAAGGCCGCAGAGTGGCCTCAATGCAATTATCATGGCAAAAAGTAAGCTTAACAATGTAGTTAGCAAGCCACAAGAAGGGTAATTGCTGTGCCACAATACTATTTTTTTACGTACCAGATGTAGCTTAAACGTAGCTGTAAGAAGAAGCGGATTTCAGGCAATATTTATTGCAGAAATATTATCTCAGGAAAGTATTGCTGTTGAAAAAACAGTACCTTACCTACTTCCGATAACAGACACCAGGTGGTAAAGTGGGGTATGTAATTTTGAGCAGTAACCGACAGCAAACACTAGTCTCGCATATTTATCGAAATTTGGATTAATAGGAAGATAAAGCGATTTGCGCAGAATAACAGTTTTTTGTCAGTTACCAACTTTACCATCCTTGTTTCTATCTCACCAGGAAGCCATAAGTAGAATTTTCTTCCACTTAAATTGTTAGTGTACTTGAAAGATGCAATGAAGCTTCCTTTAATGTTTTAGACCTCGTACCTCTTCTGTTTAATAGTTGCTCGCTAGCCTTAACTTTTTGTTCATTGACTGTGTACAAGAACTGCAAACACAGGAAGACTAGCTGTGTAAGCCATCGAGACGAGTCACCTATCTATAGAATAGGGGCCCCTCGCGGGAATTGAGGCTGGTTAAGTTTCCCTTCTTGTACAATGACAAAGTGGGCAAGCAGGGGGCGTCGGGCTTTTGTCATGTGGAAGAACGCTAAATCAAGCGACCTTTATGTGAACATGATGCAGCAGGCCTTGTTTACAGTAGCGGCTCCGTAGGTTTTAAACAGATTGAAAGAGTATTAGGGTGGAGAGCAGGCCAGCACTCGCGCAATATAGAACAGAGCAGGAAGACGAGTTTCGAAGCGCTGAATGTTCTTATTCCCCCAGCATGGTAATACAGTACGAGCTGATGACTGCAATAGTGTCAGGTGTGTAACGCTAGCTCGCCCCACGGGGCACTTACTGAGATAAGAATACAAAAGTGACACCTAAGAACACGCTTTGGCTGTTCGCACACAGTTGAAGTGAAACGTGAGGACGAAAGTTGGAATAATTAAAAGCACGAGACTTTTAAAGGACGCCCAGGCCAGGATGCAGAACTGTAAAATACAGAGTAGCATTGAGCCAGGAGCGTAAGCAGGCCCTTGCATCCCCACCCCCAGCCCTCCCCTCAGTCTGAAGCTCAATAATATCCGTGAGATAATGGAATATTGGGGGTCACACTCTGCGAGAATAGGAGGGGAGGGGGATCATTTTGTTACCCACTCTATTGAGCAAACCACCTCACCATAGTGTCCGCGTGCCCAGGAGCAGACTATGCACCCCCCCAAATGCCTCACACTTATAAACAGTTACGTTGTTTCTTAGAGGTCAGAGCAGAGGTAGCAGCTCTTGGTCATCCTTTTGTAGAACGTACTCTTTTCTGTTCTTCAGGCTTGTAATTTTTCAGGAAAGAGCTGTGTTTACATACATTTTTCACCATTTATGTATAATACACAACGCAATGGCGTAGGGCGCTATTTTTTGTTACGTTGCTTGTTCTTGTTTACATCAGGTTTATGCATGTATGTATTTTTATAGCAGTACTCATAGCCACGGGCAGTCTCTCTTGAGCATAAAGGATTCTATTCCTATGCCAATAATTATTAGCATTTATCCGATAGCAGTTAGTACCTTAGAATTTTTATCATGGTGTTTAAAATTAACTAGTGCCAGGACTCAAAACCGCCGTACTCATTCTATCACATTTTGGGATGCTGTTGTACTGAAATGACTATACCTGGCACCCTTCAGTTTAGGCCCTTACTAGATGGAGTTTATTCTAATTCCTCACCAATCTCTCAACCTCTCTGTCCACCTACTGTTGGAGAGAAAATGAAATGTTAAGTATTTACGCTACATCAGAGAGCTGTAGAAAATGATACAAAATGATATGTGCTGAAAGAGCAGTGTTGGCCTAAAAGAAGAGTTCACTTGAAAGTAGAATGCATGACCAGCAAGGTCTTAGTTATGGGAAAATTGGAGTTTACAAGCTTAAAGGAATTTATAGTCTTAGCACACAGGCACCTATTCTGTTCTCCCACAGAATTAAAAACATGATTGAAGAATAGGAGTAGGAAATTGAATTGGCCAAGGGTACACAGAACCTGATAAAATACACGCACAAATACACATGCGTTCAAGAGTAGTGAATAACTAGTTTGGTAAACATTGTTAGAACTGCAATAAAGAATATGCAAGAAATAAGTTAAAGGTTTGGGGACACCAGTGACGTGATGTTTTGCAACAAACATGTAATGCTAAGTAACTTATTATTTGACCATTTGTAACAAGCATTGTTCATGTTATTAGATAAGTGGCTGCCTGTGAAGCAGCAAATTGAGACCAGCTGTTTACCTGTATGGAGATACCTGTTCTCCCTGCTGAAACAGTAAAAAGCTGTGTTTGGCTTGCCAAGAGAGTATCTTGTCTTTTCCTGTATCTAAAGTTTCCCTGCACCATTTGGTGAATCAGCATAGGAGTCCCTTGCACCCTCAACCAACTGCTGCCACTGGAATACCACCTACTCTTGCCGCATAGATCACTGCACATCTTTAGTGAGGTAAGCAGACATGGTGTTCTCTGAAGTTCTGCCTATTCATGGGGACGGGTAGGACCCAGCGATTGCCATCTTTAAGGTGAGTACAATGCAGACTTCATTCCATGCTTTATGTATACTGTATAACTTGTCTCTCTGGCAATGGTAAACATAGATGCAATGTAAATATATATATATAAGGTTATCGCATGCAAGACTGTGTACATGTGTTGCACAATATTAAGTTAAGGGACTGCATAGTCGGTAGAGTTTTTATCCCAATATAAAGATTGGAAGTGGTCAATGTGGTTGATTTGAAGTTGGGTTTCCTATATGTGTTCCGATATTTTGACATAGAGTGATGGCAGAAAGGCCATGTCGTTAAACTTTACCTCCAAATACAATCTGAACACTTGAATTACCAACCTGGACCTAATGTCCCAAAGTCATTCCATGGTCAATGAGACACATGGTTTGATGGTTATTCTCTCTCGAGCGCAGAGGGAAGTGACCAGTTGCTACAAACAGTATTTACCATTTAGACTCAAAATAATTGTAATGAACTTTTAGAAGTAGTTGAAGTGTTTATATTTTTAAAATGTTGATGATGAGTTTGTATGCATGTGTGTAAATAGAAATGTGGCCACAGAGTGATGTTTATCATGACTGAAAAGACAAATTGACGGATTTCTTGTTTGTAAGGACTAGTGTAAATACTTAAAAGGAGAAATCTGGAACAGACAGATAAAAGGTAAAATTGCCAATGTTGTTAGACATGTGTGTGGGGGGATTAGGGAGACTTCATTAGAGAACATGCAAAAGACCTTTCCAGGTGACCAGAAAAAATGAGAGAAATATTGTCAAGAGTGGTTTAAGGCTACTCAGAAGCATACGTATCCCAAAGGAAGGGACATTTGATGACAAAATATTAGAGCACATTGTTAAACACCTTGAAAGAGAGCAGGACATGGTCTCTAGTGCAAGGAAACCCCAAGCATCTAAGCTTGAGGGAATGCATGACCAGCCAGACCCCAGGATGGAAACTAGCGAAGCTATGGGAGGATTGGCATTACATGATAAACCAATGCAGCATATGAGTGTTCAATAAGTTTTACGCAACACTGATCTCACCCCTAGTGAGATAGCTGCTGAAGGAGAAAATAGTTGTACAGTGTTGTACTTTATGTGGATACTTTATAAGAATGGACTGAAGCTTTAGACCCACAGATAAGTCCATGGCCATGAGAAGGGTCATTTGATCCATGTGACATGGCAAATGCTGAAGATTGTATTCCTTATGGTGAGAGAGATCCAGACTGGGATTATCTCAACAAGTGGAACTATCTGCATGGGAGAAAAATATGCAGACAGCACGAACTCCAAAAGGGAAACATCACTTACATTGCGGTGAATGCAACGAAATGCATTTACCACGATGCATTTACAATGCATATGCGTTTACCACGCATGGCTTTACCATGCATGCCTTTTTCAACGAATTTCATTGTAAAGGCATATGCGTGGTAAAGGTTTTAAAGGTAAGTACAGGTAAGTATTAAGTGGGTTGAATGATATATATATATATATATATATATATATATATATATATATGGGCATTTTTAGATTTTAGGGTGGGCATGGGTTTTGGGCTGGTAAAGGCAATTTAAAGCTTTAGGGTGGGTATGGGTTTTGGGGTGGTAAGGGTATTTTTAGGTTCTAGGGTGGGTATGGGGTTTGGGGTGGTAAGGGGTGCTTCGGTTTTAGGGTGGGTATGGGTTTTGGGGTGGTAAGGGCATTTTTAGGTTTTAGGGTGGGTATGGATTTTGGGGTGGTAAGGGCACCTTTGGGTTTTGGGGTGGGTAAGGATTTTGGGGTGGTAAGGGCATTTTTAGGTTTTAGGGCGGGTTTGGGTTTTGGGATGGTAAGGGCATTTTTAGGTTTTAGGGTTGGTATGGGTTTTGGGGTTGTAAAGGCCTTTTTAGGTTTTAGGCTGGGTATGGGTTTTGGGGTGGTAAGGGTATTTCTAGGTTTGGGGGTGGGTATGGGGTTGTAAGGAGTGTTTAGGTTTTAGGGTGGGTATGGGTTTGGGGGTGGTAAGGGCATTTTTAGGTTTTAGGGTGGTTATGGGTTTTGGGGGTGCTAAGAGGTGTTTAGTTTTTTTTAGGGTGGGTATGGGTTGTGGGGTGTAAGGGCATTTTTAGGTTTTAGGGTGTGCATGGATTTTGGGGTGGTAAGGTTATTTTTAGTTTTTAGGATGGGTATGGATTTTGGGGTGGTAAGGGCACCTTTGGGTTTTGGGGTGGGTAAGGTTTCTGGGGTGGTAAGGGCATTTTTAGGTTTTAGGGTGGGTTTGGTTTTTGGGATGGTAAGGGCATTTTTAGGTTTTAGGGTGGGTATGGGTTTTGGGGTAGTAAGGGCTTTTTAAGGTTTTAGGGTGGGCATGGGTTTTGGGGTGGTAAGGGTATTTCTAGGTCTTAGGGTGGGTATGGGTTTTGGGGTGGTAAGGGCATTTTTAGGTTTTAGGGTGGTTATGGGTTTTGGGGGTGGTAAGGGGTGTTTAGTTTTTAGGATTGGTATGGGTTTTTGGGGTGATAAGGGCATTTTTAGGTTTTAGGGTGTGCACGGGTTTTGGGGTGGTAAGGGTATTTTTAGGTTTTAGGGTGGGTATGGGATTTGGGTTGTGAGGGCATTTTTAGGTTTTAGGGTGGGTATGGGTTTTGGGGTGATAAGGGCATTTTTAGGTTTTAGGGTGGATTTGGGTTTTGGGTGGTAAGGGCATTTTTAGGTTTTAGAGTGGGCATGGGTTTTGGAGTGGTAAGGGGTGTTTAGGTTTTAGGGTGGGTATGGGTTTTGGGGTGGTAAGGGGTGTTTAGGTTTTAGGGTGGGTATGGGTTTTGGGGTGGTAAGGGAATTTTTAGGTTTTGGGTTGGTAAGGGGTGTTTAGTTTTTAGGGTGGGTATGGGGTTTGGGGTGGTAAGGGGTGTTTAGGATTTAAGGTGGGTATGGATTTTGGGGTAGTAAGGGCACTTTTGGGTTTTGGGGTGGGTAAGGGTTTTGGGGTTGTAAGGACTTTTTTAGGTTTTAGGGTGGGCATGGGTTTTAGGGTGGTAAGGGTATTTTTAGGTTTAAGGGTGGTATGGGGTGGTAAGGGGTGTTTAGGTTTTAGGGTGGGTATGGGAATTGGGGTGGTAAGGGCATTTTTAGGTTTTAGGGTGGTTATGGGTTTTGGGGTAGTAAGGGGTGTTAAGTTTTTAAGGTGGGTATGGGTTTTGGTGTGTAAGGGCTTTTTTAGATTTTAGGGTGTGCATGTGTTTTGGGGTGATAAGGTTATTTTTAGGTTTTAGGGTGGGTATGGGGGTGATAAGTTCATTTTTAGGTTTTAGGGTGGATTTGGGTTTTGGGGTGGTAAGGGCATTTTTAGGTTTTTGAGTGGGCATGGGTTTTGGGGTAGTAAGGGGTGTATAGTTTTTAAGGTGGGTATGGGTTTTGGTGTGTAAGGGAATTTTTAGGTTTTACGGTGTGCATGGGTTTTGGGGTGATAAGGGCATTTTTAGGTTTTAGGGTGGGTATGGGTTTTGGGGTGATAAGGGCATTTTTAGGTTTTAGGGTGGATTTGGGTTTTGGGGTGGTAAGGGGTGTTTAGGTTTTAGGGTGGGTATGGGTTTTGGGGTGGTAGGGGCATTTTTAGGTTTTAGGTTGGTAAGGGGTGTTTAGTTTTTAGGGTGGGTATGGGGTTTGGGTTGGTAAGGGGTGGTTAGGATTTAAGGTGGGTATGGATTTTGGGGTGGTAAGGGCACTTTTGGGCTTTGGGGTGGGTAAGAGTTTTGGGGTAATGAGGGCATTTTTAGATTTTAGGGTGGGTTTGGGTTTTGGGGTGGTAAGGGCATTTTTAGGTTTTAGGGTGGGTTTGGGTTTTGGGGTTATAAGGGCATTTTTTAGGTTTTTGAGTGGGCATGGATTTTGGGGTAGTAAGGGGTGTTTAGTTTTTAAGATGGGTATGGGTTTTGGTGTATAAGGGCATTTTTAGGTTTTAGGGTGTGCATGGTTTTTGGGGTGATAAGGTTATTTTTAGGTTTTAGGGTGAGTATGGGTTTTGGGGTGGTAAGGGCAGTTTTAGGTTTTAGGTTGGGTATGGGTTTTGGGGTGGTAAAGGCGGTTTTAGGGTGGGTATGGGTTTTGGGTGGTAAGGTTTTTGTTTAGGTTTTAGGGTGAGTATGGGGTTTGGTGTGGTAAGGGGTGTTTAGGTTTTAGGGTGGGTATGAGTTTGGGGTGGTAAGGGTATTTTTAGGTTTTGGGTGGTAAGGGGTGTTTAGTTTGTAGGGTGGGTATGGGGCTTGGGGTGGTAAGGGGTGATGGGTGGGTATGGGTCTTGGGGTGGTAAAGTAATTTTTAGGGTTTAGGGTAGGTAGGGTTTTTGAGTGGAAAGGTGTGTTTGTGCGTGTGTGGGTATATATATATATATATATATATATACATATATATATATATATATATATATATAATAATGTATGTTATACTTACCGCTAGTTTTTACCATGCATATGCCTTTACCAACTATGCCTTTACTATGAAATTTTCATGGTAAAGACATTCGTGGTAAAAGCATATGCATTGTAAAAACATTCTGTGGTAAGTGCATGCGTGGTAATGACCATGCATTGTACTTACCGCGTTGTAGAGGCATGCGTTGTAAGTGCATGCGTTGTTCCATCATACAACCCCTCCAAAACTCTGTCTCTCCCATATACCAGATGACCCTGATACATAAGGGACCAGGGGCACCTCATTATGTTCCTTGCCCCCAAATGGACAAAGAGAATCTTAAAAAGTAGTTACCGCCACATGCAGAGGGGTCAGGGAAATGGATTAGGTACTTTGAAAAGCAAACTGCAGGTATCATCCTGGCAGTATGTGACATAGTTTACTTAGCTCTCTTATAGGAAATGAGGAAGATACTGTTTTTCAGAAAGCTGAAGTGACAACTGTTACCCTCAGCGAGACTAGGTATGGTGGTTCCCCATTGAATTTAGTTCAGATTGTAGTTTGGGATCAATTGAGGAAAATATGTACGGGCCCGAGACTGGGTCCCTCATGGCTCAATCAGTGCATCCAAATGAGGATCCTGATCAGTTCCTCAGCAAGATGAAAGAAAAGTGGTCTCAAGACGTAGGTCAGGGTTGGGAAGTAACAGGGGGAAATGCAGTGTTATTCTACAATGTAATGAAAAAGTTTTACCCTCTGATTTACAAGACAACCTTGATAATATAGTGGTATTGCAAGCCAAGCCCTGGCCAGAGATACAGGCACATATACTCCATTTTCATCAAAAAGAGAGGGAGAAAGAGAGAACCAAGCAGGAGGTGACAGAGAAAAGGAGCAGTGGAAGGAGCTGTAGTAGCAGCCACCACTCAGATGATTGCAATGTCTGTGGGATCGGTCCCAGGGACCACCCAACAACAGAACCCGCACACAAAGGCAGGATAATGTATGGGCACAAGGAAGTTGCAGAAGACAAAGAGGAATAGAAAGAGGCGGGATAGGTCCCCAAAGGATGGATCAAACATGTCATTACTGTCACAGATTTGAACATTTCATTAGCGTCTGCAGGACTAAGAGATGGTACGAACAAAATGGAAGGACACATGTTTACAATCAGTCAGAAAATACAGTAGTGCAGTCACATTCAAATCTGCACACCATATATGCATCTCCAACGCCACCACAAAATGTGCAGAAACCAACAATGCCTCAGGTGCAACAAATGCCTCAGGTACAGCAAGCATCCCCAATGGCAACTCCACTTCACAGTGGACAAGGAGGTGTGATTGTGAGAGGAAGAAATCCTATCCAGACAAGATATGTGGGAGGATACACGCAACGAAGGTGCCCATAGAGTAGTTCCATGTGTCCAGTATTGTCAGGAAAGCACAGGCCAGATGAGGATCCCACAATGACGGTAGCTATCAATGAAAAGAGGTAAGCATTCCTCATGGATACAGGAGCAACTCAATCTTGTATCAGAGTGGGAGACCTTCAAATTTCTAATAGATCAATGGACACACAAGGATTCTCAGGGGCAGTAATGAGGGTCCCATTTATTAAACCAGTGGAGATGGAAATAGGAGGGAGGTACATTGATGACTGTTTACAGTTCTCTCCAGCTGCCCCAGCTAACTTATTAGGGAGAGATCTTATGACTACTTATTTTGAGCCTGATGGAACTACGATTTTTTCTACCCCTGGAGTTCCACATTCCAGGATTATGGCTTTACCAGTGGATTCTTCTACTGGAGATCAAATCAGAGCTTGATCCACTAATGTAGAGAGACAGAAACAATTAGATAAGGTAGACACCAAAAATGAGGGAGACTTTCCAAAAATTGAAGACTGAGATAAAAAATGCTCCAGTGTTGGGGACTCTTGACTACACCAAGGAGATTTCTCTCTTTTGTCATTGTAATGATCAAGTTATGACAGCTGTCCTTAAACAGAAATATCCCTTAGGACACAAAACCATTGCATACTTTCGTGAACACAGTTGGATTTAGTGATGAGAGGACCTTATCCTTCCTCGCAAGCTCTTGCCACTGCGGCCTCTGTAGTGTGGAAGAGCACCCCCATTCTTATGGGGGCAACTTTGACACTCTATGCAGAACATGCAGTGTTTTCCATCATTGAGAAGTCTACGACTACTCTAACTACACAAGGAGTGTCAGGATATGAGGTGATACTGTCAGTACCATCTTAGAAGGTTGTGAAGTGTCATACAGTGACATTGCTCATCCTATATTAGACTATGAGCATGATGCACATGACTGTGTAACATACATCCCTAACTAATCTAGTCAAGCAACATAGGATCCTATTCCAGGCAGTATTTTCTATTTTGTTGATGGTTGCTCTGCTATTGACCAGGATACTGGAGTGAGACACAGGTGCAGCAGTAGTCAGAGCACAATAGCGTGATTCTTCAGGCATATGCCACATAGTAGAGCAGTTAACATTACCAGCACATTATTCCGCACAAGCAGCAGTTAATGGCCTTGATAGTAGCTCTTAAGTAAGGAGCAGGAAAAATCATCACAATATATTCAGATTCGGTTTATGTAATGACCACTGTACATTCTAACAATATGAGATGGAAGTCCTGTTATGAATAGGAATCTTTTAGGGGCTTTAAAAGAGACACTTGTGTTACCACAGGCAGTGGCACTTGTGAAGTGTGCAGTACATACACATAGACAGGATTTTGTGTCACGAGGAAATGCACTAGCAGATTGGGCAGCTAAGATGCATCTAAATCACATCCCTGCCTGTACCATCAGGTTCACAATATGTCCATATTTTGGTGGCCCAGGCTAACTTACTGTCTCACTGAATCTGACATTACCACTGTTAACGTGTCCCTTTGTGACCAATTTATTCACTTTGGGACTCGTTTTAGGCCAATGAATCTTTTGACCCTGATTGAAGACACCTTAGGACGAGATAGCTAATCAACATGTCAATCAATACGTCAATATGCCATCAATATTTACTATAACAATGCAATTTACTTTAGTCAAAGACATTAATAAAACTCAAGAACCACCATGACCTCTCAGTCATGAATAACCACACCAGTTTAGTAGGATTTAGTGATATTTATTCCCTATTAATTACAATTCTAATAGCAAATTTATTAATCTCAATAGCAAAAAGCTCATCAACATTGTCATAATTTGGCAACTCGAATAAGACTTCATCAAAGCAAGAATCACAATTATTAGAACGTAACACGGCGTCAACATAGGTTAACTTCAGCAGAGTATTATTAACGTGTCAGTTCAACAAAGCATAGATTCAGTCATTTGTCTATTTGCGTCAGTTTAGTGAAACCCCTTTCCTAACATCGAATTAGCATTGGCATGTTGGGCTTCATGCAAAACAATTTGGTAACACCAATTTAGAAAACATCTAGCTATGGTCTCTGTCAAAAGTAGCAGTTGGTACTTAGAAAGGAAAAGCAAACAGACAATCACAATTTCATTGTCATATAGTTACCCTCCAAGTTTGGGTCAACACTCAGGTTCGGTCTTCGTCTTCAGGACATCAGTTGATTCGCCATCAGTCAGGAACTCAGCTCCGGTAAAGGGGGCACTTCCCTCATAAGGAGGTAAAGTGTAAATGGGCAATCTAAGGACAAGGATGGTTCTAACTAAAATTATCAAGTCACTAGTCAAAGTGACAAAGTGTCTGAATCATAGCAACTCGCATCAGCATCTCCCCTAATCTCTCTCCTATCCCTCCTGTTCTGATTTACTTCCTGCTGTCAAGGGTTTTTATCGCCTTTTCGTTGTACATTCCCCTAAAATCTAATTGGACAAGGAGTTGCACCCCATTATTTTTAACCAATCGAATGATGATGCTAATCGAATTTGTCACCCCATAACAGTTCTCACGCATTTTATTGGTCCTTATGATTGACGTCTTTAGAGGTAGAATGTCCGGTATGATTTCATCCTTCTGCGATTCTTTGCGCATCTTCAGTCAGTGGCTCCATTGTCTGTACCAGTTTAGGCGACCTTGTACCTAACATTCATCTACACTGTTGCTTTCAGCTAAAATGTTTCTACAAGCAGGATGAACTTCATGAGAACGGATCTACTACAGTTACATTCAGCTTCTAGTTTGAAGAAAACAAGAGTTCATGTCCTTTAGCAAGTCAGCATACTGCATGTTAGAAAAACACATTTAATATGAGAGTCAGGCAGCTAGGCCTCGACTCATGCTAACTAAGGCCTAAAAGATTTATTAGCAAAACTTTAGTAACCATTAATAATTAGCATAAAACCATCTTTTACTGTAATAATTCATCATCATTGGTCATTTTCATTAGTCCCCGTATACATTGGTGGCCACTGCCCGTGGGCACATTTTCAACACACGTTTTAGCAAAACCTTTCACTTTCCTCATGATTCGCATTTCAGCATCGTCCCCTTTGTGTGAGCTTTCCCAAATTTCATTGAACATTTTCTCCCTTTCATTTTCTTCATTTCTTTTGCTTTGTTTTGTCAAGTTTCTCTTTATTCTTTCATTAATTTTGCATGATAACCATTATCCTAATAAACAAATCAGGACAATCAATAGACCCACTAATATTTTTGCAAGAACCCCATTCCAAATATTACTAAACCAATTCCCTACTCTGGTAATTCCTTTCCCAACTGTCTCCCAAACTCCAGGTTCCTTTAAATCCTTTAAATCTGCACTATCTCTTGTTAGGTTAGTAAGCATACTTCTAATCTTGTTGCTATTGTCAGGTATGAACGCACAACAATGGCGCTCGTTAAGCATCTTACAGACTCTACAACTCTTCGCTAAAAGAATGTCTAAAGCAAGCCGTTTTTGAAGAGTTATAGCTCTTTCCGCAGGAAGTTCAGTATCCATCAGGAGTATAGCTCCTGTGAAATTTGTCAGCATGTTATCCACAATAGTAGACAACTTTTGAATCTTTATGGAGTTTAAAATAACCCCTACTGAAGGAATTATGGCTCCAAATATGTCACCAACGACAGCAGCCGATGTCTCTCTCTTTTGTCTAGTATGTTGTAATTCAGACATTTTAGGAATTTGCTTTAAGTCATCAATCTGGTAGATCTTTTGGAAAACTATCCCCAAATAGCATGTCCCATACCATCCCTTATGGAGACGGTAATAAGCATTAAGCCCACAAATATAGCAGATCCCAGGGATCGCTGGATCCTGTCCATTTAACATGAATGTCCATTTACTCTGAAACAAAAACACATGTCTGCATTCACTCGTTCCCACAAATAAAGTGTCATGCTCAGATTTTGGCCTATATATACAAAGCCTACCTACATGTAATGCATCTATAGCTAACTTGCCCTGTGCTTTTATTGCGGTGTAAGCATAATCATTTGCAATTGTGCGTTTTTCTAACCCCTTTTCTAACCTTTCTTTCAATGCTTTGCGTCTGTCATCAGTGTGATCTAAGAAGCTCTTTTCTACAGGCGTTAGTAAGCTGGGTGAGCATAAGCTGTCCCAAATGTCAGTGTCGGCTCAAAGAAACCTCTAACTAATTTTATACTGTGTTCTTTAGCTAATTTGTTTAGCAACTCAATTACAGGCATAAAAGAAAACACTACGTCCAAATTTGAATAAAAATATTGCACATGTTCTTGATTATAGAACCTTGTTAGTAACAGGCTACAGCTTATCCCGTATGTTAGTGGAAGACTATGGGAAGTAACCCCTTCTTGTACTGGCAAAGGAATCTTTGTGCACACATAACAATTTTTCGCATCCATTGTATCAACATACTCATTCAGCAAGCGATAGAAGACATTAGTAGATAGTTCCCCTTTTGAATTAGTTCCTGCATGTAAGTATTTTGCATCCTGCTCAAATTTCTCCCATGGTGTTAGTGTAGCAGTTTCAGAATCTAAAGCATTGTTAGTCACCTTCTTATCCAACCATGGCATTCCCACAATCACACCTATCATTATTATTGCACACACAATACCTAAAATGGCACTCAACCAACCACATATCCTCCCCTTTCTACTCTTAGTGTAACCCATGATCTGTAAAGAATCAGATAGCAGAAAATGTAAAGCAAACAATCAACTTGAGGACGATATAAAAACTCTTTTTTTTGTTTTCAATGCAAAGTCTTTTTCTTTCAGCACGTATTTTCAGCGTTTCACTCACTCCAGGACCCCTTTTGTCAAATCAGGTTTAGCAGTTTGTCATAATCGGTTTTCAAAGTCAATTCAGGTTTTCAGTGTCACATCTGGTATTATGTCAATTTCTTTTCTCACCTTTTCAGCTTTCAATTTAATATATATTTTTTTTTACACAGTCTCTTTCTAATGTTGAATTCAGGTGCCGTAGTATTGACCTGGTACCTCTCGATCAAAACAGAACACCAAGAATTCTTGTTGCCATTCAGCTGATATTGCGTACGCCCATTCAGGACTTGCGTACCTTCTGTTTGCGACTCTCTTTCTTTTCAGTCTCCGTTCGCTCTGCAACTCTCCTTCACTGAGATCCTCTTTTCTGGTTGTATCAACTTCTTGCTCTATTGTGTCTCCAGGGACCACCTTCTCTATTGCAGCTTGTGGCTCCGGCCAGTTATCTCCTTTATGTGTTTTCTTCCTGCTTGGCCTTTCAGAACGTTGAACAGCGCCCTCCTCTTGTGCTGTGGTGTTTTCTCTTGACAGACCTGCAAGCGGCTCAGGAGGAGTCAGTGCACTTTGGTTCCCCTCAACTTCTTCCCCCTCGCCTTCAGGGTCTGATACTGGCTCAACTTCAAACCTGTTTCCTTCTACTTCTGGGAGAACCTCTCTTTGCCTCGGTTCCCTTGCTGCCTCCGCTGAGATAGGCTCACTGCCACCTCTCTTGAACTCATTTACTGTTTGAGGGACTAAGCCGTCCTCAGTGGGCTCTCCTTCAGTCTCAGTTCCCCTTTCAATACTCTCCGGCCCTGAGACTTCCTTTTCTGCAGTTGTTGTTTTGGACACTTCAAGTTCCTCATCAGTTGGACACGTCACCTTCTTTGTGTGACTGGCATGTATCCAGTTTGGAACTCCTGCACATTTCACAGCAGTGGTTGTTGTCAGTATTACTAGGTATGGCCCCTTCCAATGCAGCTCCAAACATGCCTTCCTCACGTGTTTCTTGACAACCACCCAGTCACCAGCTTTCAGGGTGTGACCTGGATCACTTATCGGTGGCAATGTGTTAGCCTCCACCTGGTGAGAAAAAGAGCGGACCACATCAGCCAGACCCTTGCAGTAGTCCAATACCATATCATCCGTGATATTTACAAGAGCATTTGCAGGCACTGCGGGTAATCTCATAGCTCGACCCATCAGTATCTCATGGGGAGACAGTCCTGTTTTCTTGTCAGGTGTGTTTCTCATTGACATCAGAACTAAGGTCAATGCATCAGGCCACTTCAATTTGGTAGCTGCGCACATTTTTGCCATTCTCGACTTCAGGGTACCATTCATTTGTTCCACTAGTCCTGATGCTTCAGGGCGATAGCTACAATGCAGCTTCTGCTCAATGTCTAATGCAGCACACAAGAGCTTTATCACCTCATTGTCGAAGTGTCTGCTCCTATCTGATTCTAAAGAGATCGGGAATCCGAAACGTGGTATTAACTCCCTAAGCAACAGTTTTGCTACTGTGAGGCTGTCATTTCTACGTGTAGGGTAAGCTTCAATCCAATGACTGAAAACACACACAATCACCAACACATACTTCAGTCCTCCACACACAGGCATCTCAATAAAATCCATTTGCATTTTGCTAAACGGACCTCCAGCTCTCCCTATGTGGCTCAAAATCACCACGGTCCCTTTTCCTGCATTCATCTGTGGACAGATGATGCACCTGTGACAGAAAACCTCTGCAGCTTGTCTGAATTTTGGATTAAACCAATTGATTTTAAACAACCTGATCGTTGCATCTCTCCCAAGATGTGCTTGACCATGGTAAAACCTTGCAAACTGTGACAAAAGACTGTTTTACAAAACCATTTTCCCCTCCTCTGAGACCCACAAGTCGTCAGACCTCTGTATACATTGCATTCTCTGCCAGGAATGTTTTCCCTCTCTGCTAGGACCACCCTTCAGTGATTTCAGCTCATCTAATGTGTCAACTACCCTCAATGCAAAGTTCAAATATGTTTCATTTTCAGTTTCAGGTAACAATTCCCACTGATTTTTGAACGATATACAGTTCAATACGCAAAATCTTGCGACTTGATCTGCATAGACATTCCCATTGACACAAAGTCTTGTGACTTAACATGAGCATTGCATTTCACCACGGCAATTTCAAGAGGTAACTGAATCGCATGCAACAAGTCCTTAATCTTTTTGCCATTTTTCCCTGGTGAACCAGAAGAGGTCATGAAACCCCTCTGTGACCACAAGTGGCCAAAATGATGTACAATTCCAAATCCATATCTGCTGTCAGTATAAATAATGACTTTCAGGTTTTCAGCTGCGTGGCATGCCTTAGTAAGGGCAATTAATTCATCCACTTGTGCAGAGTATACTCTTTCGAGCCAGGAAGCTTTTAGAATACCTGTGATTGTACACACAGCATACCCAGCTCTCAGTCCTCCCAATGAGTCTCTCAAACATGAATCATCAACAAACATAATGTAATCATTTTCTTCTAATTGGGTATCTTTAATGTCAGGTCTTGGTTTGGTGCATAGTTCTGTTACCTCAAGACAATCATGTTCTACTTCCTCAGCATTATTAATCTCAGCACTTTCAATAGGAAGTTAAGTTGCCGGGTTCAATACGGTACATCTCTTGAGAGAAACGTTTGGCGACCCCAGTATGATTGTTTCGTATTTTGTCAGCCTACCATTTGTCATGTGCTGAGTCTTAGTTCGAGTTAACAAAATTTAAACTGAATGTGGAACCATTACTGTTAAGGAATGTCCCATCACTATGCCTTCACACTGTGTGAGGCTTTGACCAACTGCTGCAACTGCGCGCAAACAACGAGGTAAGGCTGCTGCGACTGGGTCCAAAGTAGTTGAAAAATATGCTACTGGGAGGTTTGCACCTCCATGGACCTGCGTTAGGACAGACAAAGAACAAGTATCACGTTCATGGCAAAACAATAGAAAAAGCTTTGTGTAATCAGTCATACATAAAGCTGGTGCCCTGCACATACACTCTCTCAACTCCATGAATGCCTCCATCTCTTTCTCGGACATGGTTATGGTACCCGGATCATCCTGAACCCCTTTACCTGTCAGTTTCACTAATGGTTTAGAAATAATTGAGAAGTTGGGAATCCACTGACGACAGTAGCCCACCATTCCCAAAAACATCCTGACATCTCTCTTAGTTGTCGGGGGATTCATCTGCAGTATGGCTGTCACCCTTTCTTTGGATATTCTCCTGGAGCCCTTTTCAATCAAGGGACCTAAGTACTTCACCTCTTTCTGACAGTATTGCAGCTTCTTTGGGGACACTTTATGTCTGTTCTTTCCCAAATGGTTCAGTAAGACAATTGTGTCATACCTACAGTCGTCTTTTGTTCTGGACGCAATCAACAAATCATCAATGTACTGCACTAGAGTCAAACTGAAAGGCAGTTCCAACGACTCCAAGTCCTTCTTCAGTATCTGATTGAAGATGGAAGGTGACTCAGAAAATCCTTGAGGAATTCTGCACCAACTGTACACCTTGTCCAGGAATTTAAAACTGAAAAGAAATTGGCTGTCCTCATGAAGAGGCACCGAAAAGAATGCTTGAGACAGGCCCACAACTGTGAACCACTCTGCATCACACGGAACCTGAAACATAATCACTGCTGGATTTGGCACTATTGGGCAGCATTTTACCACAATTTTCTTCAAATCCTGCACAATTCGAACCTTCCCACAAGGCTTTTTCAGACCCATTATTGGTGAATTACACGGGCTGCTCAGTACTTCTTTCAGAACCCCCTGCTTCACAAAATCGGCAATTATCTGCAATACCTGAATAAGGACATCTTGTGCCATGTGGTACTGCGGTATTTGGGGAAACACTGCATTCGGCTTTACCTGTACTTTAACCGGTTCTACTACTTTTATTAGTCCCACTTCCTTTCCTGTCAGGTCCCACACTTTCACTGTCACCGTTCCCTGCAACTCAGCTGGCAAGTCAGTCACTGTAAGCATTGGGAATAAGGTTATCAAAGGGTACTCCTCATTTGCAGTCTCAGTTTCTAATTCTAGAAACTGACCATCGTCCCCTTCATCATCACTGTTTGTCTGCACCTCAATTACTTCATTGGAACAGGTAATTGATTACCTCGTTTTGCACAGTAAGTCTCTTCCCAGTAAGGATACAGGACTAGAATCACAGACCACAAATTTATGTAATCCCTGGAAGTTGCCAATCTCAACTTGGACCAGGTCTGTAATTGGATTTGTCAAGTACTGATTTGCTACTCCTACCACCCTTATGGTACGTCCTGAAAGTGGTAATTTCGGAACCTCTGCACTTCTGACTGTAGAGCGTGTAGCTCCTGTGTCAACCAGGAATGAAACCTTGTGACCCATCACCTTTCCCTCTACATAGGGTCCCCTCTGGTCTACTTCTAGGGATGCTGCAAGCCTGCACTCCTCACTGTCTGAACAATCATCCGACCATTCATCGTTTATTCCATCCTACCCACGCAATGGGAACTGCTGTACTGTGTTATTTTGACTCATCATTTGGCCTGTGACCTGTTGAGGAAGCATCACCTATTGCTGTCCCATTGGAGCCAATGGCATTTGCATTTGCTGTTTAGATACCATGGGAACCTGCTGTTGTACTTGCTGCATTTGTGCTGGTTGAACACGCAGCATTTGCATTTGCTGCACGGGCTGTAACCCCTGCATCTGAACCATGTTATTCTTGAAGTTTTGATTTTGGCCCCTCATCTTTGGACCCCTCACATTTTGAGAAGTACTGACATCATTGCTTTGTTGAACAACACCATCCTGCACCACCATTGGGCATTCCCACTTCCAATGCCCCACACCCCTGCACCCGTGACATGGTGACACCCTTTTCATCTCCTGCACATCATTTTGAACCTCAACAGTATTTAGGTCTGGACCACGGTTCACAAAACCTCGACCCGATCTCTTGGTTGTGTCTAAAACATGCCATTCTGTTGGGTTCTCTCTTAGTTCTTATGTCGAGTCTTGTAGGGATTCTGGAACCTTGGCTCGAGACTCGACATAAGACGGGAGAACGGTTGGGATGGCGACTGTGGCAGAGGTGTTTATTTGCTGTTCTGTATTATTAGTTTATTTAACATAAATAAAACAAGTATTTACAAGAAACAAAGTCTTTTCATTGGCGACGAGGGACTGCAGGACAGCTGGACCTGCGTGTGCACTTCTTTGAGGAATTCAACGCGCGGCTGCCTCCGTCGGCTTTAACTGGCCTTCAGTGTTTCTGTTCCGGTGAGAGTAATCTTTGCGCTTCCGTTCCTCGGCTATCCTGCAAGTTGTTTTTCTCGATTTTCGTTGGTTTTGGGGGCTGATTGACACAGTGAGTCTTCGGCGTGTGTTGGGTCACAGCGCGCGCCCCCTTCAGGCGTTACTCACGTGTTCCGTCACGCGTCAGCACCTTGGAACTTAGTTGCTCTGCAACGTAGACGCTGGATACGCGTCTTATGAGCTAGTTTGTTTCCTGGCAACGGAGACGCCAGGAAACGTGTGAACCGGCCAGCTCACACGTTGACTTATTAACTTGTTTCTAACGTACTAGTTCGTTAATCATTTCATTCGTTGATGTTTCCTAAGTGAAAAGTGCCTTTTTCTACAAGTTACTGGTTTCCAAGTATTGGAAGCAGCATAGAAGAGTTAACTTGTTCTCCTTCAACCTGTTTTCAGCGGTGACACGCACACCTTGCGCAGCGTGTCTTGCAAAAATAACGGGATACGCACACCTTTGTGTTCTACACGATTCCTCATTGCTCAAATTTTCATCAACATTTTATTGTGGTTACATTTAATATGCATCTTCCTCCTCCAGTATTCTCTCTGGATCCTGTTTCATCAGAAGCGGATTGGGATTCCTGGAAAGAAGGTTTCGAAGCATATTTAGATGCCATAGACGGTGACTCCTTTACTCATAGGAAAAAGTTTGCTGTTTTACGTCATTGTTTAGGCCCAGAGGGCCGCAAAATTTTAAAACACATTCCACAGGTGTCTGTTGCATTAGATGTGGGTGAAGGTGATGGCGGTATTGATGAATATGCTTCTGCCATTAAGTCCCTTGATGATAGATTTAGAGCGTGTAAAAATGTTATTATGGAAAGACACAAATTTTATAAAAGGGTGCAAGTTTCTGGTGAGCCAGTGGCTAACGATGTGGGGGCTTTGCGGATGTTAGCGGTTTCCTGTGATTACAAGGCATGTGAGGATGAAATGATTAGAGATCAACTTGTCGAGAAAACTAATAATAAGAAAGTTCAAGAAACACTATTGTCTATACCGAATTTAACATTAGAAAAGGCCGTGGAGATAGCCACTAGAATCGAGAATACAACAATGTTCATCCAACAGATGAGTATAACTAGTCAGAAGGATTCTCATCAGAAAGTTGCTATAATCAAACAGAAATTTAACAAATCCCAAGCAAATGTCAAAGCTGAAACATCAGTTAGGAAGGAAAATTACAAGAAAAGGGAATGTTTTAGGTGTGGTAGTCCCACCCATTTAGGTAATGCAAGTACTTGTCCTGCTGTAGGAAAAAGATGTTCAAAATGCTCCAAAGTTGGGCATTTTGCTAGAGTGTGTAGGGCCGTTAACACATCAAGTTCCAGTTCAAGGGTCAACGTTTTTAAGTTACACAATGACAATTTGGATGGATTTAATTCTTCCTCTAGTGAGGATGATGAAATTCTTACTGGTGTATGTTGTTCTAATGAGAGCGATGTTGTTATGCTTAACAACACTAAGAGGCCTACCTGTAAATTGTCAATTAATGGGCGTGAAATAATTGTTGTGGCCGATTCTGGTTCACCCTATGCACTTGTGAGTCAAAAGGTGTGGAAGGAAAATTTCAGCCATGTTGAGCTCAGGAAGTCTTGCATCAAGCCAGTGGGATATGGTGGCAAACCAGTGGAAGTTTTGGGGGGAGTGTGAAGTCGAGTTGAATTTCCAAGGTAATATGACTAAGGGAGTAGTGTATGTAGCTAATGATGATACATGTCTTTTAGGTTGGGAAGACCAAAGAAAGTTGGGTATTTTGTTGGAGCCCAATAACCCCAAACAAGTTATACTGAGCAAGAATTACAACCAGGTGTTATCTGTTAGTTCTGTGTGGGTCAATGCCTTTCCAGGTGCTTTTAAAGAAGGAATTGGTATGTTCAGGGGATTTGCAAACAAGATAAAGTTTTAAGGAGAATGCAGTTCCCAAGGTTCATAAAGTACGTAGAGTACGTTTAGCGTTGAGAACAGAGTTGAAAAAGGAGCTAGATAGATTGTGTGATCAACGCATAATTGAGAGGGTGGATGCATCAGATTGGGTGGCCCCCATAGTGATTGCCCGTAGGGCCAATAATTCTATTAGCGTGTGTGTTGATTTACGTGACCTCAATGCACAAATTTGGGTGGATTGCCATCCATTGCCCAACATTGTTGAAATCCTATCTATTCTAGATGATGCCAGCGTGTTCAGTTTGTTGGACATGACATCAGCTTATCATCAAATTAATCTGCATCCTGATTCAAGGCATTTGACAGCTTTTGTTACTCCAGAAGGTTTGTTCCAATTTAGACGCATGCCATTTGGTTTAGCTTCAGCTTCTGCAGTATTCGAAAGGGTGGTGGACAGTTTATTTGGAAGTATTCAAGGTGTAATTGCTTTCCAGGACTACATTCTAGTTTTTGGCACGGATCAAGCACAGCATGATGAAAGAATGGAACAAGTATTGTCTTTGTTGAATAAAAAAGGGATTGTTCTAGGGGCAAACAAATGTAAATTTGGTGTATCTGGTATTGATTATCTAGGGTATACAATTTCTAAACGAGGTGTGGAACCAAAGAAAAAGCTGGTTGAGGCTATTGAAGATTTTCAGTCTCCTAGTAATAAAGATCAGATCAGATCCTTCATGGGTCTGATCGAATTTTATTCAAGGTTCATTCCTAATTGTGCAAGTAAAACACATAAAAATCAGATCTCTTTTAAAGAAAAATGTTAAATTTGACTGGTGCCTGGAGTGTGAACAGGAGTTTGCAGCCATAAAAAAGGAAGTAGCATTGGCAATTCCGTAGAAGTCTTTTAACACAAGGGATGAAATAGTAATAATGACGGATGCCAGTCAACTTGGATTGGGATATGTTTTGATGCAGAAGAAAAACGGTAGGGATGAAGTGGTAGCCTTTGCGTCGCGTAGTCTGAGAGGTGCCGAAGAAACTTACTCAACTATTGAAAGGGAAGCCCTTGCATGTTGGTGGGGCATTGTGCATTTCAAATCGTATCTGTGGGGTGTGCACTTTACAGTCAGGATGGATCACAAACCCTTAGTGCAATTGTTTTCTACCTCTGGTGCGCATCGAGCCACTCCCAGAATAGCTAAGTGGCAGTACAGATTACAAATGTATAATTTTCAAGTGGAATATGTCCCAGGTGCAAGGAATACACTTGCCGATTCCCTTTCCCGTCTTCCTTGCAAGAATGAGTCAGATGAGGAGGAGCCAGAAGACGATGATGTTCTGGTATGCTCTATAGTGTATCAATTGGGAGGTGCGGTGACGGAAGATGAGTGGAGGCAAGCGTGTGGAAGTGATGAACAATTGAAGGAGGTCATGAAGGGCATAGCGCAGGGATGGTCTGTGTGCAAGCCTGAACAGTGTGAAGTGTACAAACATGTTTTTGAGGAGTTGTCTATTGTAAATAACGTATTGATGCGTGCGGATGTAATGGTTGTACCTAAAGATTTAAGGTACAAAGTAGTGTCCTTGGGACATGAAGGACACATAGGAATGCGAGCTGTGAAAAGGAGAATAAGAGAGAATTTCTGGTGGCCTGGACTGGACAGAGATGTAGAACACTTTGTGAGAGATTGTTTGGCCTGTGCTATCAGTGACAAGTCTCAAGTTGTCCTGCCATCTCCTGTTGAAGCTATTGAAGTGCCTGGGAAAGCCTGGAGTAAGATTGCAGTGGATTTGATTGGACCTGTCAATATGTTCAATGGGCAAGTGGAGTATGGTATAGTGTTAGTAGACTTTTATAGTCGCTGGCCCGAGTTTAAGTTGGTGAAGGTACCTAGTTCTCATAAGGTCATTGAATTTTTGGAATCTGTTTTTCTCAGAGAGGGTATTCCTGATGAGATACTTACTGATAACGGCAGTCAATTCACATCTTCTCAATTTTCTGATTTTTTGGTGCTCATGGGCATTAAACATGTTAAGACTTCACTTTATCATCCTAGGAGTAATGGTCTTGTTGAGCGCTTTAACAGAGTGATTAAAGAGAATATGCAGTTGGCCAAAGCTGGAGGGTTAAATTGTAAGGATGAGCTAAGAAAGTTGTTGTGGGCAGTGCGTACCACACCCAATGCAGATACTGGTGTGTCTCCCTTTATATTATTGAGGGGAAGAGCTCCTGGAACTAAGTTGAAAAGGAAGTGGATGGGTGAAAATGGAGTTGATGAGGGATTGATTGAGAAAGTGAATGAAAAAAGGATTTCTGCTCAGAATAAATACAAAGATGATTCTAGAAAAACAATTTGTGTAAAGGTGGGTGATTATGTCAAAATCAAGAGTGCCCACATTTTTCAGAAAGGTGAATCTAAAATTTCTTGTCCTAAGAAAGTCATCAAAATTTGTAAAAATGCTGTTAAATTGGAAGATGGCAATTGGTGGAATAAGGAGAGGTTGTCCTTGGCTCGCGATGTGAAACTTTTGAACAAATCTTTGAAGGAATCCACCAAAGTAAATCAAGAAGCAAGGAACGACCCACGGAAGGACAAGAATTTGGAAAGTCCTGACAAGAAGGAGTGTGTGACGATGGACATGAGGAGAAGATCCTCAACTAGGAATAGGATGCTTCCTAAGAAGTTTCGTGATTTTGAACTTTTAGTTTAACAAATGTGTTATGTGTTTTTGTATATGTTTGGGTGTAACTTTGTATGTGTTAAAGGGAAGGATATGTTGGGTTCTCTCTCTTAGTTCTTATGTCGAGTCTTGTAGGGATTCTGGAACCTTGGCTCGAGACTCGACATAAGACGGGAGAACGGTTGGGGTGGCGACTGTGGCGGAGGTGTTTATTTGCTGTTCTGTATTATTAGTTTATTTAACATAAATAAAACAAGTATTTACAAGAAACGAAGTCTTTTCATTAGAGATATAAAGACACTTCAAATAAATTCCTTTACTTCAGTCTTTATTCTTTCATCTCTACTGCCTCCGCAACAGTTCTCCACACAGCTGCTCTTCTAGCTCCTCAACGTTCTACTGTCAACTCCAGCCCAATAACTGTCGGACTCTTCCATTCTAAGGGGAAGGGGAGGTGGAACATACTACTACTATCGGTGTAAATATTAAACTCCTATTAGGATAAACTTATTTATATAGAACAATATATACATAGCTCATTTAATTAAAACTGCGATACAACACATCTTCCCTTCTAACAAAACTAGGAATAGTACAGTCATCTGCTATCATTAATTACAGTTCATTATACTCAAGTAGTAATCTCGTAATCTTTATGCCAAACAGGAGGTTTAATTCGTCGGCTATATGTTCTTTTCTCATATCCTCCTTCATTGTGATTCTGTGGAACTTCCTGACTTCCTCCCGCTTCCTCAGGATTGCTTCCAGTCTTTTCTACAGCCGGTGGCTGTTTGACGATCCTATCCATGCTCCAACACTGTCCATTCTCCAATACAACTACATTTCTTTTTACTTTGGCAATATTGAATGGGCCCATAAACTTGGTGTCTCTCACGTTTGACCTCATTCCCTTCAATGGATTTTTAACATACACTCTGTCCCCTACCACCCACTGTTGTTGTTTCGTACCATGTTTCTTATCATACCTTCTTCTGTATTTATCTTGGTGCAGAGATAATTTAAGTTTGATATGAGGGGGTGCAGGTTCACTCTTCTCTCCTCCACCTAACCATGAGGGAAATAATTTTGTGCTTGGTTTTCTGCCTTTTAGCGCTGAAAACGGGGAAACTTTAGTGATTAAATTTGGAGTTGTATGGTATGCCCATAACATGTCTCTGATAGCATTTTCCACACTCAAATGATTAACACTAGCTAACTGTATGCATTCCTTGATCATACGATTGGTTCTCTCAATCAGACCATTTGCCCTTGGGCAATACAAAGCTGTAGTGAGGTGATTTATACTGAGAGATGCAAGGAAGTCTTTCATTGCTAAAGAAGTCAACTGAACCCCATTATCAGTAATAAGGGTAGCTGGTATGCCCTCAACAGCAAACACATCCTTGAGGAAATTTATCACCGATTCAGTTGTGATTTGGTTAACTAATTTTGCATTTATCCAATGCGAGTGATAGTCAATTAATACTAAGGCAAAGCATTTGACTACTCCAGTCATGTTGATTGGCCCAATAATATCTAATGACAATTTGGACCAAGGCTTGTCAGGTATGGACACAGGAGAAATTGGGGTTTTGTGAATCAATTTAGTTTTATCACTGCGTGCACATATGGTGCAATCTTTGACTTCTGTTTCAGTCATGGAGTCCATATTAGGGAACCAGTACCGTTCCCTAATACGTGATTTGGTTAGGCTTCTGCCCAGATGGCCTTTATGAGCCAGCCTAATGATTTTGTGTCTCAAACTTGCAGAAGGCATTATTTTATCATTCTTAAGTACACAATTTCCTATTTCATTTATTTCGTATCTCACCTCCCAGTAGCTTTTAATAACTTCATCCAGATCCTTCCTGGATTCAGGCCATCCTTCCTTGGCTCTCAGTTTTAGCAAGGATAGAGATTCATCTTTTTGACATGCTGAATTCCATTCTTCTTCATTGATAGAAGATGTAGAAACTACCATTATAGGATACTCTGGAGTATCAAAGTCTTCTACCACATCCAACGGAACTCTAGACAGAAAATCAGCAGCCAAATTTCTATTGCCAGGGAGGTACTCAACCTTGAAACAGAAGCTTTCAAGGCCCAAGGTCCACCTCGCAATCCTTGGAGTGCTGTTGTAAGATCCCTTAGTGGAGAATACATAAACTAAAGGTTTGTGGTCTGTGCGTATGGTAAATTGTGTACCCCAAAGAAAAAAATTAAAATGTTTAACAGCCCAGAAACATGCCAGAGTCTCTCTTTCAATGACTGAGTAATTGGATTCAGCTTTGCTTAGAGCCCTTGATGCAAAAGCCACAATTCTCTCTTTGCCATCAATGACTTGTGATAGTGTAGCCCCCAAACCCAATTTACTGGCATCTGTGGTGAGAATAGATTTCCTTTCATGATTAAAAGATATGGTGCTGTTAAAATGGCCTGTTTAATCTTTTCAAATGCATGATCATGACATTCCCTCCATTTATAAGGTATGTGATTCTTAACTAACTCTCTGAGATCAAATGATGTCTCTGAGAAGTTTTTGACATATTTGGCCATATATTCAGTGAGACCCAGAAATGGCTTAAGTTCTTCCTTATTTTTAGGCGCCTTTGCTTTTTTAACTGCCTCTACCAGGGAAGTTTTAGGTTTAAAACCATCTCTCGATATTGTATGCCTTAGATAATCTACAGAACTCACACCAATCTGGCATTTTTCCTTCTTTAACGTTAAGCCTGCTGTTTTCAGTATATTCAGAACCCTCCTCAGGTTTGTGTTGTGTTCCTCAACTGTCACCCCATAAATTAAAATGTCGTCCTGGAAACACAAAGTTTTAGGAGTGTCTCCTAAAATATGCTGCATGATTTTCTGAAACACTGCAGCAGCCGACGCCAGCCCGAACGGCTTCCTATTGAACATAAAGGAACCCATAGGGGTGGTAAATGCCGTAAGCCACTTAGAATCTGGGTGAAGTTCTACTTGATGATATGCGCTGGAAAGAACCACAACAGTATTTAGGTCTGGACCACGGTTCACAAAACCTCGACCCGACCTCTTGGTTGTGTCTAAAACATGCCATTCCCTTGCGGTTGCTGCTGTACCATCTGCTGGATTCCATTTCCCTGCATCCCTGCCTGCGCTGCCTTAATCTGGCTGACCATCACTTTCTCCTTCAACTTTCTCTGCTTCAACTCACTCAATCTCATCACTGCAGTATTTCGCATACTGCAACAGCTCCTCAATCAGCTTTGCTTGCCAACAGATCAAATGATTCTTAATCATCTGGCTAATCTCTGTCCTTCAACAAATCTGAACACAAGATGATTCATGTCTTTCGGTTCTATGGTCTCAGTGTCACTGTAATGTTTGAACGCTTTCAACAGCCTCTCATAGTAAGCATGAATCAACTCTTTGGCCTCCTGTGAGGTTCGATCGATTTTCTGCCAATCAGCCACTTTCGGCGACACTTTCTGCTTCAAAAACTCAATCACTTTATGATAGTACTTCATCACCTCCTCAGATGGTGCTCCAGTCACCTTATCCCTTGCCGGTTCCTGTGTCGGAACAAATCACAACTCTCTTGCATTCAAGCCATAAGTCAGGTGGAACAATAATCTCAAATAGGGTGTTCAAGTCCTCCCAGAGACATTTCGCAAGCCTTACAAACCTATCTGTCTGTTGGTACCATTCTATCGGCTTTTCCCTCAACCTGGGACAGTCATTTGTAAAGGACAAAATATCACCCCTAGACCACGGTACATGGACTAGCACCCCTCCGGCTGCCTCTCTCATTCGTAACATTTTTATTGTCCCCGTGTCTGGTGCCATTTTAGCCTGTTTTGGTTCCAGACTATCACCCTTTTCTTTATCTCTTTTCTTTGCCCATCTGCCTTCCCATTTCTCTAAGGCTCCCCAGATTTGCACACTTTGCAGTATTTCTTTAAGATGCGCCTTCATTCCGGTAGACCTCATGTGATCAAAATCTTTAGAATCGAAGTCTAATCTGTAGCTTCTCTTCAAATGTTTAGTATTCTCAATGTCTATGTCGTATTTGTCTGGCAGGTTTGCCAACCTCTGGTGCACCTTGCTCAATTCCTTAGTGATTTTGGGGCACAGATACCTTAATTCTGCTTCTGTGTATGACTCTAATCTGTTCACTCCCATTGTGCCTTCCACTAGTTCTGCAGCTTCCATACCCAGTCTTACAAAGTTTAAGTATTCATCCCTCTCTGACCTCTCTGCGGTCGCTGCAGTAGTTTGTGAAGCATTGGTCTTTTCTAACCACTCATTTAATTGTTGCACGGAAAAGCCTTGCAACTAAATGTTTCCTGACTGCATCAATGGTGACTGTGTCGTATCTGTACTCAGTGTCTGTGGGGCTAGCACACTTAGCCCTGCTTGTCTCTTTGCCTCTAAAGGAGCCCCAATTGGACTAAGGTCTAACAGAGATCTGAGCCCTTCTACTGCCTGTTCTCTTGGTGTCATTGTTTGGGGAGTTCCTGTGAACCCTCCTCTTATTATCTCTTGGGTCCCCACTCCCTGATCGCATGTGCCAGGCTTACCATGTGCCTACAGCGGTACTGGTGGCCCAACAGTAATTGGTAACGATATGGCAGCTGGTGTCTGACCTGGTCCCAAACCCCGTGGAGCACTAACTCCCAAAGCTTGACTCATCGTGGTTGCCGCAGGTACTGACTGCGGTCCTGCCACTGGATTGTAACCAAGAATCAGCTGTTGCTGTGGCTGGGGCAGCATTTGTGGAGTTGGCTCAATCTGCACTAGCTTTGATCTCGTGTATATCGGATCAGGCGGCACCATCAGACTTGCACTTGTCTCTAGTACAGGGACGTCTGGATAGAGCCTCTGTATCGGCAGAGGTTGCAACTATATCTGCGCATCTGGTGCAGTGGGTGCATGACAACATTTTGTATCAAAACTGTTTCACTTGTCTGCATTGTATTTGTAATTCCCTTACTCGGTGCTGGATTCTCAGGACCCGCACTAGTGCTTGGAGCAGTGTCACTTATAGCATATGGTGGCGGGCGGTCATGTAACAACTGATTAAGAAACTCCTCATCATCTGAATCATCTTCATCTACCCAAGATCTCTGAGTCTCCTTTGGCTTGCTAGAGCCCTTGTCTGTCTTACAGGTGTCTTTCTTTCCTTGTGTCTCATCTTCCTGGGTTATTGCCGGAAACAGTTTAAGCCCATCAACTATTCCCCTTCTCCACATTCTGCTCTCATTGTCCCAACTAGCCTCAGCTAAAGTCTTCTCTGCCCTTTTCATTCTCCTTTCAAGTCTTTGCTGTCTTTGTCGTATGGCCATTAAATCCCAGACTGCTAATGTCTCGTACTGAGCTGGTCTCGGAGGCGGCTTTTGCACACTTAACACTCACCTCAAGTTCTCTAAGATTCTTGTATTGAACGTTCCATGCTCTGGAAATGCTAAACATCCCTCTTTCTCTGTTAATTTGCGCCACTGCTTCATCCAAAGACATGGCGCGACTCCCTTTTCCTCCATTAAAATATAAGCTGGAGTACCCTCAGGCGGTGTAGGCTCCCCTTCACTCACCATAATATATGTGTCTTCCTTCAAAGCAATCTTTAGCGCCTTGAAAAACTTAATTTTTGAAGTGACTTCAATTCCCAGAACACTCTTCACCCACCTTTCTCAACCTATTGCCTCTCACGGACAGCTGCCAATCCGTGCGCCGCCCCTCTCGGCAACTGACCTATCCCAGCGCGGCACCACTGATGTCACACTCACACACTCTGCAGCTGACAAAGTCTTGCGGCTTGTCCTCCTTACACTGGATTCACACCAAACTAAGGAAATATATTGCAAGCACCTTTAACAACAACAATAACTCAAATTTGCCGGTTTACTACAGGAAGGGTAACACAATCGCTTCAGAACTTTACAGAGATTTCACTTGAAGCCTCGGCCGCTACTCTCTCCTTCTCATCTCCCGCATACGCAAGCAGAATTCGACCCGCAAATCCTACTCTCGACTTGTCAATGGTTTGTTCTAGTGCCCTTTAGAACTTGCCAAATCTCCATCGAAGGTTTCACTCACACAACTTGACTGAAACTTGACTTGTCAACCACGCCCGATTGACCTACTAAACCACACAAATTACAACATAAACCCAAGTGTCTCCTACACTTGTCAATATCCTCCGGAGTCTTAGACCACGACGGGTCCGTACATCACCAAACTACCACGTGGATAATTTTTGAGCACAAAGCGCCACACTCACATGAAGTACGCCGAGTTCCCTACTCTCATACTTCGGAGTACGCCCACTCCTACTAAAACAACATTACCTGGCCTAAACACACAATCCTCACAAATCACCTGCAATATGCATAAGCTGAGCAAGCGCAAATTCTACACCACACATACTAAAACGCCGAGAACATACCCAACTCACTTAGGCAGGCTCCGAGATTCCGGGAAAGTCATGGGGAATTTAGAAACACATCATACCTCCAATTTGCATTATCTCAGAAAAAACAATTTTAAACAATGGTTCTTCGTCCTAGGGCCCCCAAAGGGCCAAACCGTACCCTGCTACCAGAACTGATAGCGTGTCCCTTTATGACTAATTTATACACTCTGGGACTCATTTTAGGCCGATGAATCTTTTGACCCTGATTGAAGACACCTTAGGACGAGATAGCTAATCAACATGTCAATCAATATGTCAATAACGTCATCAATATTTACCATAATAAGGCAATTCACATTAGTCAAAGACATTAATAAAACTCAGAAACCACCATGACCTTTCAGTCATGAATAACCACACCAGTTTAGTAAGATTTTGTGATATTTATTCCCTATTGATTACAATTCTAATAGCAAGTTTATTAATCTCAATAGCAAAAAGCTCATCAACATTGTCATAATTTGGCAACTCGAATAAGACTTCAAAGCAAGAATCACAATTATTAGAACGTAACACGGCGTCAACATAGGTTAACTTCAGCAGAGTATTACTAACGCGCCAGCTCAACAAAGCATAGATTCAGTCATTTGTCTATTTGCGTCAGTTTAGTGAAACCCCTTTCCTAACCTCGAATTAGCATTGGCATGTTGGGCTTCATGCAAAACAATTTGGTAACACCAATTTAGAAAACATTTAGCTATGGTCTCTGTCAAAAGTAGCAGTTGGTACCTAGAAAGGAAAAGCAAACAGACAATCACAATTTCATTGTCATATAGTTACCCTCCAAGTTTGGGCAGCACTCAGGTTCTGTCTTCGTCTTCAGGACATCAGTTGATTCGCCATCAGTCAGGAACTCAGCTCCGGTAAAGGGGGCACTTCCCTCATAAGGAGGTAAAGTGTAAATGGGCAATCTAAGGACAAGGATGGTTCTAACTAAAATTATCAAGTCACTAGTCAAAGTGACAAAGTGTCTGGATCATAGCAACTCGCATTAGCATCTCCCCTAGTCTCTCTCCTATCCCTCCAGTTCTGATTCACTTCCTGGTGTCAAGGGTTTTTATCGCCTTTTCGTTGTACATTCCCCTAAAATCTAATTGGACAAGGAGTTACACCCCACTATCTTTAACCAATGAACTTTACATTAGCTCATCGAATTTGTCACCCCATAACAGTTCTCACGCATTTTATTGGTCCTTATGATTGATGTCTTTAGAGGTAGAATGTCCGGTATGATTTCATCCTTCTGCGATTCTTTGCGCATCTTCAGTCAGTGGCTCCATTGTCTGTACCAGTTTAGGCGACCTTGTACCTAACATTAATCCACACTGTTGCTTTCAGCTAAAATGTTTCTACAAGCAGGATGAACTTCATGAGAATGGATCTACTACAGTTACATTCAGCTTCTAGTTTGAAGAAAACAAGAGTTCATGTCCTTTAGCAAGTCAGCACACTGCACGTTAGAAAAACACATTTCATATGAGAGTCAGGCAGCTAGGCCTCGACTCATGCTAACTAAGGCCCAAAAGATTTATTAGCAAAACTTTAGTAACATAACCATTAATAATTAGTATAAAACCATCTTTTACTGTAATAATTCATCATCATTGTTCATTTTCATTAGTCCCCGTGTACATTGCTGGCCACTCCCCATGGGCACATTTTCAACACACGATTTAGCAAAACATATTAATACATTTTCTATGCGGCATTATTGCACATTAGTTAATAAACATTTCATGTTAATATTGATTATATAAGCTACGCTCTCTCAGTCCCTCCTCTGAGGACCCTTGTCATCACACGAACCTTTCCCTTTCAACCTTTCACTTTCCTCATGATTCGCATTTCAGCATCATCCCCTTTGTGTGAGCTTTCCCTTTCTTTTTCTTCATTTCTTTTGCTTTGTTTTGTCAAATTTCTCTTTATTCTTTCATTAATTTTCCATGATAACCATAATCCTAATAAACAAATCAGGACAATCAATAGACCCCCTAATATTTTAGCAAGAACCGCATTCCAAATATTACTAAACCAATTCCCTACTCTGGTAATTCCTTTCCCAACTTTCCCCCAAACTCAAGGTTCCTTCAGCTCCTTCAAATCTGCACTATTTCTCGTTAGGTTAGTAAGCATACCTCTAATCTTTTTACTATTATCAGGAATAAATGCACAACAATGGCACCCATTAAGCATTTTACAGACTCTGCTACTCTTCGCTAAAAGAATGTCTAAAGCAAGCCGGTTCTGAAGAGTCATGGCTCTTTCTGCAGGAAGTTTAGTATCCATCAGGAGTATAGCCCCTGTGAAATTTGTCAGCATGTTATCCACAATAGTAGACAACTTTTGAATCTTTATGGAGTTTAAAATAACCCCTACTGAAGGAATTATGGCTCCAAATATGTCACCAACGACAGCAGCCGATGTCCCTCTCTTTTGTCTAGTATGTTTTAGTTCAGACATTTTAGGAATTTGCTATAAGTCATCAATCTGGTAGATCTTTGGGAAGACTATTCCCAATACCATGTCCCATATCATCCCTTATGGAGACGGTAATAAGCATTAAGCCCACAAATATAGTAGATCCCAGGGATCGCTGGATCCTGTCCATTTAACATGAATGTCCATTTACTCTGAAACAAAAACACATGTCTGCATTCACTCGTTCCCACAAATAAAGTGTCATGCTCGGGTTTTTATCCCCTAATCGATGTACAATTGGACAAGGAGTTGCACCCCACTATCTTTAACCAATTAACTTTACATTAGCTCATCGAATTTGTCACCCCATAAAAGTTCTCACGCATTATATTGGTCCTTATGATTGACGTCTTTAGAGGTAGAATGTCCGGTATGATTTCATCCTTCTGCGATTCTTTGCGCATCTTCAGTCAGTGGCTCCATTGTCTGTACCGGTTTAGGCGACCTTGTACCTAACATTAATCTACACTGTTGCTTTCAGCTAAAATGTTTCTACAAGCAGGATGAACTTCATAAGAACGGATCTACTACAGTTACATTTCGCTTCTAGTTTGAAGAAAACAAGAGTTCATGTCCTTTAGCAAGTCAGCACACTGCACGTTAGAAAAACACATTTAATATGAGAGTCAGGCAGCTAGGCCTCGACTCATGCTAACTAAGGCCTAAAGGATTTATTAGCAAAACTTTAGTAACATAACTATTAATAATTAGTATAAAACCATCTTTTACTGTAATAATTCATCATTAGTCATTTTCATTAGTCCCCGTATACATTGCTGGCCACTCCCCATGGGCACATTTTCAACACACGATTTAGCAAAACATATTAATACATTTTCTATGCGGCATTATTGCACATTAGTTCATAAACATTTCATGTTAATATTGATTATATAAGCTACGCTCTCTCAGTCCCTCCTCTGATGACCCTTGTCATCACACAAACCTTTCCCTTTCAACCTTTCACTTTCCTCATGATTCGCATTTCAGCATCATCCCCTTTGTGTGAGCTTTCCCTTTCTTTTTCTTCATTTCTTTTGCTTTGTTTTGTCAAATTTCTCTTTATTCTTTCATTGATTTTGCATGATAACCATAATCCTAATAAACAAATCAGGACAATCAATAGACCCCTTAATATTTTAGCAAGAACCGCATTCCAAATATTACTAAACCAATTCCCTACTCTGGTAATTCCTTTCCCAACTTTCTCCCAAACTCAAGTTTCCTTCAGCTCCTTCAAATCTGCACTATTTCTCGTTAGGTTAGTAAGCATACCTCTAATCTTTTTACTATTATCAGAAATAAATGCACAACAATGGCACCCATTAAGCATTTTACAGACTCTGCTACTCTTCGCTAAAAGAATGTCTAAAGCAAGCCGGTTCTGAAGAGTCATAGCTCTTTCCGCAGGAAGTTTAGTATCCATCAGGAGTATAGCCCCTGTGAAATTTGTCAGCATGTTATCCACAATAGTAGACAACTTTTGAATCTTTATGGAGTTTAAAATAACCCCTACTGAAGGAATTATGGCTCCAAATATGTCACCAACGACAGCAGCCGATGTCCCTCTCTTTTGTCTAGTATGTTTTAGTTCAGACATTTTAGGAATTTGCTATAAGTCATCAATCTGGTAGATCTTTGGGAAGACTATCTCCAATACCATGTCCCATATCATCCCTTATGGAGACGGTAATAAGCATTAAGCCCACAAATATAGTAGATCCCAGGGATCGCTGGATCCTGTCCATTTAACATGAATGTCCATTTACTCTGAAACAAAAACACATGTCTGCATTCACTCGTTCCCACAAATAAAGTGTCATGCTCTGGTTTTTATCCCCTTTTCGTTGTACAATTGGACAAGGAGTTGCACCCCACTATCTTTAACCAATTAACTTTACATTAGCTCATCGAATTTGTCACCCCATAAAAGTTCTCACGCATTATATTGGTCCTTATGATTGACGTCTTTAGAGGTAGAATGTCCGGTATGATTTCATCCTTCTGCGATTCTTTGCGCATCTTCAGTCAGTGGCTCCATTGTCTGTACCGGTTTAGGCGACCTTGTACCTAACATTAATCTACACTGTTGCTTTCAGCTAAAATGTTTCTACAAGCAGGATGAACTTCATGAGAACGGATCTACTACAGTTACATTTAGCTTCTAGTTTGAAGAAAACAAGAGTTCATGTCCTTTAGCAAGTCAGCACACTGCACGTTAGAAAAACACATTTAATATGAGAGTCAGGCAGCTAGGCCTCGACTCAGGCTAACTAAGGCCTAAAAGATTTATTAGCAAAACTTTAGTAACATAACCATTAATAATTAGTATAAAACCATCTTTTACTGTAATAATATATCATTAGTCATTTTCATTAGTCCCCGTATACATTGGTGGCCACTCCCCGTGGGCACATTTTCAACACACATTTTAGCAAAACATATTAATACATTTTCTATGCTGCATTATTGCACATTAGTTCATAAACATTTCATGTTAATATTGATTATATAAGCTACGCTCTCTCGCCACTAATAATGTTACGAATCATTATGCTGAAACAGCGAGGTTACATCTTCGAGATTTGTAGGAAGCTGATCCACCACATGAGAAACAGCTATGGGAGACTAGAGGATGCTCCCAGTCAAGTGATGACTTAGTTTATAGGCAAATATCTACAGATAAACTAGTGATGCCTCAGGCTTTACTTATGATAGTTCTTGATCAATTGCATTTACCAGCTCACATAGCAAGAGTTCATTTGTCTGTGCAAATAAAACAAGATTGATTCCATGTACTTTCATAATTGTACTGTTTGTCAACAATTCTCTCTGAATCCCATAATGAAGGTGGTAAATTCCACAATTCCAAGACCACAAGGCAATTTTAAAGCTATCCATCATGACATGTTAGAAAGGTGCAACAACAGTTAGTATCTCATGGTTGTAGTTTGCTCTTTTTCTCTATGGACTGAATCAGGACCGTGTGTCCATTGGGATGCTAAGTCGAGCGCTACTTTTCTGATTCTTGAGGTGATTCCCTACTGGGGAATTCCAAAAGGGATAAGATCTTACAACGGCACACACTTTGTTAAAACAATCTTCATACATCTCACAACAATGCTAGGGATAAAACATAAACTATTTTCTGTTCATCCCCAGAGCAATGGCATTGATGAGCGCCTTAGTGGCCTGCTGAAAAAAAAGATCAGCAAGCTACGCACCATGCTGAATAAGAAGTGGTTGTATTGCTTAGCATTTGCACTCCTCTCCTTTAGGAACACACCTAGGGCCATATGTACAAACACATTTTCCCATAGACACAGAATGGGTAAAACGGTTTGCTACATCTGGCCCCTAGTTCTGATCAGCACCTGACACCTCATC
The DNA here is from genome assembly GCF_031143425.1 of Pleurodeles waltl. NCBI lineage: Eukaryota > Metazoa > Chordata > Amphibia > Caudata > Salamandridae > Pleurodeles > Pleurodeles waltl. Next base: position 607,052,833 of record NC_090443.1, on the reverse strand, counting down.
AGACAGTGACAGGGAGACCTATGACTAAGCAAATACCTGCCACCAGAAGTAAGGTACAGGGAGAAAGTACAGCTGAAATCTTGAATGATGAAATACATGTTTATCTCCCTGAATTCCTCAAAGTGGAAAAGTTAATTTCCAACCAGATTACCAAGGCAAAGGCGATGCGTGCCACCACAGAGGTCGACCTCCTAGTTTTATACATAGGTGATATCGTTTTTGTCAGACATTTTGTTCAGAAATGGAGAAAGCCAAGGTTGGTTGGTTAACCACCCCTACTGCCCTCAAGGTAGATGGCAGGAAGCCTTGGATTTATTTATCGGATATTCGACTAAACCCTTCATCACACCAAAAACCACCAGCGATATACATGGAACAAGAGAGGGGAAGAAGACTGTGAACATAAAAATATCCCCTCCTCTGCTTTCGGACGAATTTCTGCTTTTGTACAATCGTTTGAACCAACAAAACTAATACTATGTATTTTTGGTCTCTTTTTAGGGGCGAACACAAAGCACTCTGTCCTCTGTACTAATCTCTCTTTGGGCTTCCAACCACGCCCATGTCATGTCAGTCACTTTCATTGGTTGGTGGGCTTGCCTTTTAAAATCTGCTTGCTTTCATTTGTGAAAGGCATGTATACGTCATGCCTTTTCCGGTGTTTAGCCCACCTACACAGCAGCGGTAAACTACTAAAAGCATACAAGGCTCAATGTTTTCAGCATGGTTTCCAAACTACTTTATCTGCTTATTTTCCATGCATCGGGATTGCGCTGGGGTTTATATAGCGTGATCGTGCTCGGTTTTTCCCTTTTCAATTTCAGCATGATAACGCTGCATTTTACATAGTGCAATCATGCTGCTTTTTTTTTCTTTTAATTTTTGTCGCAAGAAAAGTCTGGTTAGGAGTTTCCAATGCTAATAGCTCTCACTCGAGCAAATGAGAGACCCGTTGCATTAAAAATGCTTGTTCTTATTTGTCTCTTATTACTATCACTTTTACTAATGTTCTTTCATAGTAGTGTATATTCTAGATCTACTAGTTACATCGTACACAGGCAGAGAACTTTCTATATATGATAATGCTTCCCATAGTATTTGTACCAGATTATTAGATAACATACGGTATCAGCACGTCAGGTTCAGAAAATACTAATGAATCATGATTCGTTTGCTGTTTAGTTCCTTATACCACAGGATCAGATAGGTTACATTCAACTAAGGAAGTACCCCCAAGCACAGCTATATGTCGTTTACATCTCTACCTTTGTAGGATTAAGGCCCGAATGCAGCCAACACGTTAGGATAGTACAGTTTTTAGTTACTGCTGCAAAAGATGACTCTTCAGCCGAAGTTTTTATACATCGTTAAAGATAGGCAGGACACTAAGGCTGAAATAGCACAAATGAAGAAAATAGGTCATCCTAACACTGCAGAATGGATAGAAATGGTCCTAGGTTTAGGATTATTAGGAGTGACCATGGTCACCTTGCACGTACCTGTTTTGGTAATTTCTAGAGTCAATTTATCAATGCTTCATTAACACCCCATGAGCCGCCCAACAACTTTGTTATCATTACAGAAGGAGAAGAACTGCAGAGCATTATAACACTACCACTTGGAATGATGTTCCCCAAGAGTACTGATCGTCTAATGATGCACAGTTATTCTCTTGAAGTATTCTGCTGTTTGTTCAGGCAAAGGCAACTGTTCGATGACTACAGATAACTTAATTGAAACTTATGAAGTCTATTTATACTACAAAAGAAGGATTTAATGCCATGAAGGAGGAGCTGTGTGCTATGAGGATGGTCACGGTTAAGTACTTGACCTTATGATGGCCATGGAAGGAGGGGTATGTGCAAAGATTGGGACTGCTTATTGTACATCTATCCCAGCAAATTATGCGGACAATGGAGCTTTGTCAAAGGCCATACAAACTTTCCATATTCTACAGAAGAAAATGGTTGGTGAAGGAGGTGCCCCAGATAATTGGCTTAGTGGGTGGTTTTCCTTACTACCATTCTGGATGTTGAAACTGTTGTGCACATTGTTGCCAGTTCTTGTGGCCCTGTTTTGGTATTCAATTGAAATGAGCATGTTGTAGAAGGATCAGTATAAAGGCAGGAGGGATGTTTCCAGCTAGGACACCAACATGAGTAGTAGGTGCTCAAGGCAGTATATATATCACCTAGTGCCAAATGCAGACCAATGTTAAGACCCAGTAGTTGAACTATCAACCAGAGGGGGGAATCTTGGAGATTCAATGTAATGTAAAAACCTTATGTGACATCAAACATCAGTCGTAAACAATACAAGGGAAGATGTGAGATGTTATTGGTAGTGGTGGAGATGTGCACCTGTTGGATAGGAAAAAGCAAAGAGTTTGTAAAGCATGCTTTTTTTTTTTAATAAATCAAATATTAGTATATACATGTGTATAGGCATACACACACCATCACACACACACAACTATATGGACATAGAAAAATATATATGAATATATTTGTACACATATGCAACACAATCACGGATGGAATTCTGGATAGTACTGATGATCTCTTAATTCATATAATTGTACGGATAATATCATACAATAGTCTCTGTTTGGGCATAGCTCACCTGAAAAGGTCTCCCAGTTTTTTACATACATCTTGACATTAGTTCAATTCATGAACAATGGGTGGACACAAACCCTCTCTAAGTCAATATAGATGCAGTTTATCTGACCAATAAGGATATTGCTGAGTATGCTTCTTAGAAATTGTTTCAGAATCACCTGTAACATCATAGTAGCCTTACCTAAGAGAGAAGCACCAAACATAGGCTCCCAGGTAGGCTTCCAGTGTTCAGAGTTTTGTGGTCACCTCCAGCTTTGTGAACATTTAATTAGCTCCATTTCTGCATACCTGTTTACCTTCCCTGTGTCATAGTGGTAAATGTCTCCATGTCTTTGGTCTCATCTGATTATGGTGATGCCTGTGCTGGCTATGAGTCAGATGCCATTACCCGCAGTGAGGCTTTGTTAGGATACAGATGTGCTTGATGCCTACTCTTGTCTGTCAGTGATGAAGTAATTCACTTGGTGCATAAGCTCACTCAATAGAGTGCAATGAGGGGATTGAAACCGTTTTTTACTGTACTTATGCAGCACTGAGGAGATTGGGAATCCTTTACAAGTTTAAAAAGGTTCCTTGTGATTTTGTGGACCTTCTTGTATAGCCCCACTCCTGCATGTATGTACATGGGTAGCAATTGGTCACAGCACATCACTAAAGCACCCCAGGCTGAAGCAGGGGGTTTATAGATGTTGTCTTCTGTAAACTAAGATATACCTCCTGATTGCAACAGTCACACTGCTGTTTGCTGAGATAAATATGTTCCTTTTAACCATTCAGATACATTCAAGCTGATGAGAGACCCTGCAAACGGCGCTGAATGTCTACCATGGCATAATCTGAAATCTACTGTTGCAAAAGCTCAGAACCACATTGATTGCATGATTGCATGCTATGCCAGTGCAAAACAAACTATCAAGAAATAAAATAGCAGTGTTAGGTGCAAGCTGTGCATTTAGTGCCTGCTGCCACAGTTCATTTCAGCTTTCTGCAACTGCAAATATGCTAGGTATTATTAGCCAACACATTCTATGCCTACAACTTGCAGTGCTTTTGTTATTGCTGTACCAGTTTTGTCTGTGAGTGAAGTTCGCATTGCTGCTGCCATTTTCTGTTTGAGAGGAATTTTGAATGTCGATTTGACAATCGAAAAACATTTTAATTATATAAAATACAACATCCAAAACAATTGGCTTTTTAAATGTTTGTTTTATAATTTTTCAAGAAAAAAACGACCATACAGAGCACCTAATTTTATCTGGGTAAATCCTTCATTGTGATAATGGTCTATATACCAGCAGAAAAGCTCACATTTCCAATATTATTCACAGATGGTTTCAATAGGTCATTGAAATGTAAATTTGACTTGGACGTTATTCCTGATTTTGTTAGGAGAAAGGGGCTCATTCTGCTCCTGGTTTATATGGTGAGGTGAGTTATTGCTATTTCTATCTCATGTGAATACATTTTATTTAAGGGTTTGCACAGTGCACAGCAGGCTGTGGAGGCCACATACCACCTATTAAATATAATGGTGCATGGCTGTAGTTTCTTTAACTATATATTGAAACATCTAGTTTCCAAAGGGGATTATCTAGGAAAGTATTTTATGGCTCTTCACAGGGGAACCTATTATGTGATGTCACTTCCTGTGATGTCATATGGATCAACCAAATGTGATATTGCTTTACCTAGAGGTTCTGGACAAATTACTCCATTGTTACTTTAACAACATGAGTTTGTCAATCAGTGAATGTAACTGCCTGCAGCTATTTCTCCCTGTAGGATTGTAAAAACTAAATTAATTTGTATCGCTCATGAACTATACTATTCATGTTGAAACAACACAATCTGAACTGCCAAGCAAGACTTAGCGACATTTTACTGCTTTGAAGGAAAAACAACAGACATAAACGATAAAACAATACAATGGAAGCAGCTTACCGCCCATAGACTGTAAAGTGCAGTTTGCACTCGCGTTTAAAACGCTCCTGTAATTACTTAATTCTACGTCTCTTCATTTGACGTCAGTGCGTAAGGGTGCAGTTACTACTTGTTTGTTCTCTGCTGCTTTTTCCCCTACGTTGGACACTCCCATGCAAAATCATGGCCAAACCATTGCTTAAGAAGTTGGCATTGTCGCACTGGGCAGAGTAATGGACCCAACCAAATAGAATTATAGCAAAGTACGAAGACAAACCAATAAGTTATTGACACAATGAAGCCAGGTGAGCTATTCCTAGTCCATATTTATAAGTTTTGAGCATCCCAACCTGCTACATCAATTGATGCAGAAACAGCTTTCCCTGACCCTGTTAGAGCAGAAGGCCACAATCTGGAAATACCCAAAAAATACAACTCCCTCATACTGTGGCATTAGCATCATTCGATCCCAGAGAGGACAGCAAAAGATGAGTGGCTGCAAAGGAAAAAGCTTGCAATAAAACAAACTAAACTAAGAACATCCCAAGATAGAGTCCCTGTTTTCCTCTCACTTAGTCGAAGGCCTAGAGTCCATACATTACATCTATGATGGTACAGCTCTGCACCACTATTTCCAGGTTAAGGGGCATATTTACGAGAGGGTTGCTGCGCTACCCTGCGCCAAATCCCCATAAATGGGGGCCTAGATAAACTGAATTAGTGTTCCATTCAAGGGCATATAAATGAGACCAACCATATCTATGAGGCCATGCAAAGCCACTTAAAGTGGCTTTGCATGGCCTCAGAGTATGTCAAGGCAGAGCAAATCTCTTTGTTGCCTTACTCTGCGCCAGGGAGGCATTCCATGGTGGTTGTGGTGCATTTTCCCACGCAACACCCATACATTTTGATGCATCCCCATATTTACAGGAGCCTGTAAACCTGGGGATGCATCAAAGCCAGGGAAGGCACCACAAAAATAAATATCTTCATTTTTCCTCCTTTTTCCTCTTTCAATGTGTGCTGCATTTTGCAGCAAATGCCCTTTACCAAATGCTCGTAAATTTTGCCCTCAGTTTGGATTGACCTTTGCACTACTTGACAATGATGTAATACCGACTTATACTGACTGCATTAGTCAATCATTGCAAATGTTGATGCAAAATTGCAGTAGAAGATTGAGACCTATGTGTAGTGCTTTCAAGGTGCCCACTTAACTCCATGTCATCATTGACACTGTTTCCAGTACCATGCTACTCAACTACAAATTGTTTGCATCAACTACGTTCATCTGTTTAGTTCAATGGAAGTAAACCAAGACTATACAACCCAGAATACATTATAATGTTAAATGAAAGACTAGCACTGTGAATACTTTCCGAGATGACTTGTGGAGCTGCTGATTTACAGATTCATTTGCACAACGGCCACATTACTTTGCAAAAAAGAAGCCATTAAGATCGCTGTCTGTTGCTGTACTGTTCTCAATCCTGGGTGGCTACTTAATTAAACTTCCAGTTCAGAGATGGCAAACACGAGGAGACCCAACTCATAAGTGAGATAATGTCTTTAGTTCTCAGTGGCACAGCTGGTCATGTGCATTTCTCAGAGAGACTGTGTTTGCCTGTGGGACATTAACGGCGAAGGCACGAAGCCCTGAAGACTGGAGGCTGGATGATCGAAGATACCGCTTCATGTAACAACTGTGGCAGAGCTAAGCTAAAACACATGGTGGCGATTCTCCAGAGTCCTGTTAAAGGTTCGCAGTGGAGGAGGAATACAGCGGAAAAATAGTGCTACAAAAATGATGTGTTCGTCCATTCTCCCATTTTCTATCAATTGCTGTTGAAGTCAGATGCCCCAATGCCAACAAGCAGTGATATCAGAAACGCTAAATTTCCAAATACGTAGATTAGAAAAAAGACAATTTCCGTTTTCACCTAAAATGAAAAAAATACATTTACATTATTTTTCGAAACAACAGGTATGCTGCTCATATTGGTCTTTGAAGTGAATAGAGATATACATCGAAAGACTAAATGCAAAACAGTAGTCGTAGAGGTATGTGAAAGGGGAGTGCCATTGTCTCTGCATTCTATGTTGAAAACACATTCTCCAGCACATTGAGAAATATTATACATTTTAGTTTTGATAGATTAAGTGGGTGACTTTGTTCTCGCTCCGAGAGGAACTTGTTACTTATCAGCAATCTTCATTATCCCCAAAAGGGATCCTCCTCATCCTAACAAACTGAGCTGATGTCCCTCCCACAACAGCATTAGCATGCAAGTCCTTTATTTTTCTTTTTTTAAAACTACCACCATCTCCTCCTGTTTTGTTATTAAGCCACAGCCATAAGGTGCAACCCGGGAGGGAGGGAGAGAAGAGAACTGGGATGGAGAGAACCCCTAATTAGGCTAAGAAAGAATACTGGTAAGTAACAAGTTCATTACCCCCTCATGGAGTCCTCCTCGTCTCAGTCCTAACAAACTGAGGACATAACAACACAGAAAAAACAATAGTTGCACCAACAATTCAAAATGCAGATGAAGGGGTTTATTCAAAAACAGAAATGTTCATCATTTTGTAGCGGTAGCCAAAACCGTCGCCCTAAAACTGCCTTCCAAATCATTACAGACTGAAAAACGATAACGATAAAGAAATGTTATAGGGGGAGGACCAAGTGGCTGCCTGTCAAATCTCCAAAAGAGACACGCCTCCAGCCTCCGCCCATGAAGTAGAAACTGCTCTAGCTGACTTACCCTTAACATCAGATGAAAGATACTCTCCCGCCACTTCACAGGCGCAAGCAATGGCCTGATGGACCCAGCAACTAAGGATTTGAGTGAAGGCATTCCTATCCTTTGCCACCGACCCATAAACAATGAATAAAAGGTTTGACAACTGAAAAGGCATTATGCGCTCCAGATAAATACAAAGTTCCCTCCTGACATCCAGAGTTGAAGGGAGCACAGAATGACCTCCTGAGCTGAGTGAAAAGAAGAAGACACCTTAGGAATAAACTTATGATCCAGTTTAAGAACCACACGGTCAGGAAACAAATTTGGATTGGGAAAAACAGCCTTGAACGCCCTGATCTCACCAAGACACCTAGCAGAGGTAATGGCCATTAAAAAGACTACCTCAGCTGACAATCACACCAACTTCACCACAAAAGGGGTACCTTGCAGCTCTTAGAGGACAAGGGCTAGGTACCAAGAAGAAACCTCCTTTCTGACAACCTGCAAACCAATGGAGAAATATTAGAAAAGTAATCTGAAAAAGGCCTGGATGCCTTTATTGCAGCCCACTGGGCAGACAGAAAACTAGGAGTCAGGCCCTGGATGAACCCATCTCTCAAAAAGTCAAGCATTTTAAAGGAATCAATGACTATAGGACTCTCAGAACAAGCCAAACACTTTTTGGAAAAAGAAACCCAGTGCTTCTTGTAGGACTGAAGGGTAGACAACTGTTGTATAGCTATTTTAGCAATGTTTTAGACACATTGTTGTATGCTAGCCCAGCTGCTGTGCACTTTAACCTTGTTACATTTTATTCAGCATTGCTTTATTTTTCTAGCAATAGCAATATTTGCGGTGCTGTTTTATTTTCTTTATCTCATTGTACTTTCGCCTAGGAAAGCATTATGTTCTTAGTAGGAATTTTTTTTCACTCTGTGCTTTCTCCAGGGCTACAGTCAGATAGAGTTGCCAACAAACGTGGTATGCTGTGTCTTCAACATTCACAGAAAACACACTCTTATACATGGGGACCATTTCTTAGAATGCCAACTGTTTTATTATAAAAACACTCCTTTGTCTCAGTCAGTTAGAGGGAGATTCCAGCCAGATGACCATGACTTTATGCTGATTGCTTCACTGCAGCTACTTGCCTATACGGCCGGACCCCTGATCCACATGGGAACTGTGTCTCTCAGGACTACAGGCTTTTCCTACAGGTAGGAGGGATTGTGTACCCCGAGGGGGAAAACCCGATTGGCAGATTAGGCTTAGTACTCTGTGCTCAGACACAGTGTAGGTAGGAGAAATATATACATCTGCCCTAGTGACAGTTGTCGCATAGGCTCTCATTATTCTAATGAGCCTACTGGATTTTGAGCGGCAGAATCGCCTGCGGTGTGGGAGACTAAGTCTAACCCACTGCGGGTGACACCTGTCGCTTCAATCCGGGTTTTGCTCCGGCTAACTAGCAGTGCCTCATCTCTGTCCAAGGATAGAGATGACTGGGCAGCCAAGCGCATGACATACTTGGCTTCTCAGAGAAATCATGGTCGCTCAGGTCTCATCCGTTTCTCTCATTTACAATTCAGTCTCATATAAATGACAAACAGAAGCAGTATATGTTTCAATAATGAGTTTAATAAAACAACTGCATCTTAGATAAAGCGTGAGCTTCAATAACCAGGACAACACAACATGACAGTATTAAAATTGTAATGAGTAGAGTGAAGCATAAAAACAACACTATCATATTATCACTATAATCAATGGACTAGCTCCTACCTAGGCTATGATAGAGCACAGCATGTTAGGCTCTAATCCTGCCTTTCAGATTCCCCTGGGAAGACATCAACCCAAATACCTGAGCAAAGGCCTGTGGTCTGCGTTAGCATCTGTAGCAAAGTATTCAGCAATCAGCATACAGTCGTGGTTCCCTGGCCGGAATCTCCCTCTAACATGTAAGGGACAAGGAAGTGTTTTTATAATAACACAGCTGATGTTCTGAGAAAATGTCCCTATGTAAGGATGTATGTTTTCTACTAATGTTGGAGACTAAACGTCTACCACGTTCACTGGCAATGTACCGTACTGTAGCCTTAGAAGAAGCACAGAATGATCAAGAATGTCTTGTTTGAGAACAGAGTGCTGGCCTAGGCAAAAACAGTCAGATAAACGGAAAATAAAACAAGACCGTAAAAATGGTTATTGTAACAATAATAAGACAAAGCTGAATAAAATATATCTAGGTTAAGGTGCACAGCGGCCTAGTGTGTTAAAATAACGCGCATGGAGCTATAACTAAAATGGCTACACAACACAGGATGGTAGGACTATTCTTGTGTTTTACTCTGTTAGTCACCTGCTTGCTTTTATTGTGTTTTATAATCCTAGTTATTGCAATACATGCCCTTTTATTTAAGATGCAGTTACTTCAATAAATCCTTATTGAACTATATTCTGCCTCTGTTGTCTTTGCCTGCATGAGACTTTTTGGTAACTGAGGGAAAGGGATTGGATTTGATCGACCACGATTCCCCTGAGGAGGCTTCTTGTCATGGGCCCGGTTGCCACAATCATCTCGGCCCGAGATGAGGCGCTGCTAGTTAGCTGAAGAATACGGATTAGGCCAACAGGCATCATATGGTGTGGAATTCTTCTTAGTAGCCACAATCCATGTGATCCTATCTACCAAATCCATTAGCCTCATTTGCATAATGAGAACCTACGCGACACTACCTACAAGAAGACTAAATCTCCACAGCCACCTGAGAGGAGCAACCCAGAGACTCCAACCCTACCCGCTCAACAGCCAAGCCTCAGACCTAACCTGTGAACAATTGTTTAAGACAGACGTAGATACTGCAGAGGAAAGTGAGTGCAAGGAAGATGAAAAATCCAACCAGCCAGAAGGAGAGGAAACTAATGATGCCTGGGCCAGTATGAAGCAATCAGGATCATCTGGACCTTCTCCCTTTGGACTTTCTGGAGAGCCCTTGACAGGAGGTGAACTAGAGAAAAGGCATACAGCAACCCTTGAGGTCACAGGATTGAAAGAGCATCCACCGCCCTGCCAGGGGATATAGAAACTCTGTACAAAAATCCGGGCACTGAGCATTCACTGGGGGAGCGAAAAGGTCCAGCCAAGCTTCCAGGAACTCCTAGTAGACAAGGCAGAAGAGGGGAAGGGACAAATGGAAAGCACCTGAGGATAGAATGTTTCTGCTGATGCTGTCCACCCAAAGATTCAACTTCCCCTGAATGTAAACTGGAGTCAGACCCAGAACATACTCCTCTGCCCAGAGACACAATCTTATTGAGGGATCTGATTTGTGTACCCCCTGCCTGTTCAGTTATGCCCTTGCAACTTGATTGTTGGTACTGACTACAACATTTTGGCCCACTATGAAGGCAACTAAGGCCTTCCGACAGCCATCAGCTCCCTCCAGTTTGAAGACTGTTGACTCTCCCACCAAGACAGGGTTTGCACAATCTGATATGAAAGGAGAATCAACAGTTCGTAGTTATTTGTGAGCTGAGAACCCAATGGTGTGAATGTGGTTCACAACTGGCTTTAAATTATACCATTCTCATGGAACCACTGCTGTTGAAGCTGCCAAGAGACCTTGCACCCATAACCAGCATCTTGCAGAACTTTGTGAATGTGTCAATAAATCCCTTACACCTGACTAGAGGGAAATTATTCTGCCCTCCAGGAGAAAAGCTGGACCCACCAGAGTGTCCACACAAGTACCAATGAAAGTCGTTTCCTGAGAAGTGGTGGGATGAGACTTGGGCAGATTCACCAGAAGACCGCAATCCTGCAGGGTGGTCAGGACCAAATCCACATCCTGGCATGCCTTGGGAAAAGAAGGATCGGATAGCAACCAATCATCAAGATACAGATACAGATACCAACAAGTGGCGCCAATATCTGCGTGAATACACAGGGAGATGTGGCCAGACCAAACGGCAAGGCTTGAAACGGAAAATGAAGACCGTCTATAGCAAATCTCAGGAATTGCTGCCTCCCCACATGAACTGGAACATGAAAATACACACCTTGTAGGTTCAGTCACCAAGAAATGCCCTTTCATGAGCAGGGGAATGATGGGCTTTGGAGACACCATCTGGAAGCGTTGTAAATGGAAAAAGGTGTTCACGTCCCTGAGATTAAGAATGGGGCAAAATGACCTGTCTGGTTTGAGTTCTAAAAACAGAGTGGAGTAAAACCCCAAACCCTCCTGGTCTACTGGAAATGGAACAATTGCTTCCTTCTGAAGCAGCTACTGGATCCCCGACTCGAGCCACTGATGTTTGATAGGGTCTTTTTGAGAAGGCATAAGTCAGAAATGAGGGCTGGAACGGGCACTTTCGATAACCTTATTCCACTATCGAAAGAAACCGGGAAGTTGTTAACACTGAGTTTATTAATTAATATTCATGTATTCTGAGTGTTGAATTTGCATAGAAAATGTATTAACTTAGAGAAAAATAATACATGCTATAGATGAAGCGCCCACGTAAGTGGCCGCCAATGTTCACAAAGTATACTTATTAATGGATTATTAATATGAAATGTTGAGCTTATGTTTTATTAATGTAGTAATATGTCATATTAAAGGTTATGTACTATGTATTAGCTTTATTAATCGTAGGCCTTAACTTAGCGGGGTCTTGGCCTAGTTGAATGGCCTCATGTCGAGCTGCATTTCTTAGGCGTTTTGCAAATTGTCTGCTTAAAAAATTATATTGTGATTTTCCACCGTACTGACCATGTGCTCGTAGCTGAAGTTAGTTCTCAAGAGAAACTGCTTGCTAGAGGATGCTGTACTTTCTAGGGAAACAATGTATATTGTAGTGTGTGTAAGACTGACCTTCCAGGAGAAGACAATGGCTGCATTGACTGGAGTATAAGCTGCGACAATATTGACACCAGACAAGCCGAACGATGGGAATGGGAGAAAAGGAGCCAATCATCGACATGTGAACCATGTAGTAGTAAAACTATAGATTAAGAGTTTTAGTTTCGTTGGACTAAATGTAAACATGAGATTCTCTGACTAATGAGGTCATGGGAAGCAGTTTTAGGAAATCTAACTTAGCCAGACTGCACAGAGAGGAGATGGCCCACTTTCCGATTACTCTTTCCCAAACTAAATGAAGAGACCTTGCTTTCTCTGAGCTTTGAAGCTGTATGCTGTTGTCTTGCTGACAGAACTGATGTCCTATTGACGTAGACTGTCACCGCGTGCTGAACCATATATCATTGACAGGTATACTGACAATGTTTACTGGTTGCTATGTCTGTTTGCTTTTGTTTCTAGGTACCAACCGCTATATTGATAGAGCCATAGTTAGATGTTTTTCCAAATTTGTGTTGACTAAATTGTTTTGCATGAAGTCCAAACATGCTTTTCTAATCTGATGTTAGGTAGTGTTTGCACTGATGAAGTTCGCTACATGTAATAACAGTTGATGAAATCTAAATGTATGTTATATCGTTTGCGCATTTATTCTTGTTATTAATTTGTACTGTAATCTTAGAATGTGCGGTAGCTCAAGCATTGATTAGATTGCGATTCTTTCACCCCTTTAGTCAGACAGTGTTATTTCTGTATGTTTATCACTAGATTTTTAGATTAAGTTACGTGACATTAGCAATGTTAATATAGGGAAATAAACATTCTAACCTTTACATGAAGGTCTGGTTATTCATGACTGCAAGGTCATGGTGTGTGCAAATTACTGACTCCTATTGATTATTTATGTAATTGATTATTATTTGCTATTGATTTGTATTGGTACGGGGTTATATGGTGGGAACAACTCGAAGCGCATCAATAAAGTCTGACGTGCTAACAGAGATCATAGCAGAGATTGATGGTGAGTCTCTTCAAGAGCCCATCAAAGATGCCCGGTACATGGTCTGTCTCTTTAAGATCTCATAATAAAGTCCAGAGATATGTAGTAGACTATTTGGCCCCAGAGACTGTAAGCAAGAAAAAATAGGTGTCCCCAGAGAAGTTAGTAGGGAAAAGGTTAATATCATACAAAGAGCAAAATAATTCGCAAATTGGTGAGAATTGGTGAAATTTAGATTTTTTCTAGATTTGATGATAGAAAGTAGAAAGAAAATGTGCCCCTAAGTACCTAAAATGACTTTTCCAGATTCTTGGAGCTTGCCAATGATTGTTTGAGGATGTTCTTGGTGTTCTAGCGGTGGTGTGAATGGAGTAGGTTTTGCGCTTGCACAGCTTATGCAAATCGCAGGTGAACTGTGATGTTTGTGAGGGCTTAGGGAGTTTGCATACTCCAAATGAAGTTGTAGAAGGAGTTTGCGTACTCCGAAGTGTGGGAGTAGGGAAGTCGTCGAACTTCACATGTGTGTGGCGCTTTGTGCTAAAAAATTGGCCACGTGGTTGTTGGTATACTGACCCTGCATGGTCTAAGACTCCGGAGTATATTTTTTGTTGTAATTTGTCTGGTTTAATAGGTCGAGAAGGCGTGGTCTACAAGTCAGAGTGTGAGTCAAAGGGAGTGAAAGAATTTGACTTTGACAGACCCACTGATCAGTTGAGAGTGAAATTGCGGGTCGAATTTTGCTTGCGAATCAGGGAAACTGAGAAAGAAGGAGTAGCTGCTAGAGTGAAACGCTGTAAGTGAAAAAATATGTGAAGTTTCTGAAGCAATTGTGTTACCTTTCCTGTAGTAAATAGACAATTTGGGTTTTGATTTTGTTTAGTGCTCGCAATAAATTGCATTCGTTTTAGTGTGAATCTGAGCTTGGGGGGACAGTCCGCAAGACTTTGTCAGCCGAAGAACGTGTGAGTGTGACGTCATTGGAGCCGCGCTGGGATCGGTTGGTTAGTGAGAAGGGTCGAACATGGATTGCCAGCCATCCGTGAAGCGCAATTGGTAGAGAAGGTGGGTGAAGAGAATTCTGGGATCAAAAGTCACTTCCGGATTTGATTTTGACTAACATAAAGGTAGCAAAAATGACATTTTTCAAAGCTTTCAAGAGTACTTAAAGGGGAGATACATACACTACATTGAGTATAGGGAATAAGGCACCGCCTAAAGGGACACCAGCTTACATTGTAATTGAAGAACATGGTGTCGCGGCATGCCTTTGATTGAAACAATGGTGCAAAGTGACAGAGAAGAATGGGAGCTTAGCGTTTCCTGCCCATGGAACATTTAATATGAGGAGCTTAGAGAATCTGAGGAGGGTGCTGTATGATCTGAAACCCCCTCCAAGACCAGCACAGTTCAAGGCATTAGCGATCTGGGAGTTAGTAGCCAGACAGCAATAACAACAGAAATTTGAGAGGAGGATAAAAAGGGCAGAAAAGACACTCACTAGCTGTGGCTAATGGGAGAATGCCCAGAAATTTTAGAGAGCCGAGACTTTACAGGGGATTAAAATGTTTCCAGCAATTACACAGGACAGTGAGGGAGAAGGAAGGAAAGCTACCAGAAAAACAAACAGGAGCCCTTCCGAGAGTAGGGAGAGGAGACCCAAGGAGGCTAGGAGATCTTGGACATTTGAGGAAGAGTCAAACAATGATGAGTTTATTTTGCAGTTATTGAGAAATCGTCCCCCACCGTATGCAGTGCAAGAGTATGGTCCGAGCACTAGTGTAAATCCTTCAGCCCCGACACAGGTTCACGCGTCAATGAGTCCGGTGCAGGTTAATCCGAGCATGACACAGAACCCAATGCAGAGCAGTCTTAGTGCACCTATTACTCTGGTAGCACAAATCCATGTGTCACAGTCGAATGCCCAGAGAATTTACCCTGATGTACCTGTAGTGGAAACTGCCATAAAATTAATAGTGCAGACAGGACAGGTTTTTCTGAAACATATGTTGGTTCAGACAGAGCCAACTCCACTTTTACTGCACCAAGTGCAGTCACAAGTGATGCCAAAGAACACTCCGATAGCGCTCCCCGTGGGCAGGATGCAGGACGAACTGGTCTCGTCCGCGGCACACGGCGATCATGGCCGAGGGCGAGACCAGCTCGTCCAGGGCACCCAAGGGGTTAAAGAACACATTTATTCATAATCGGCTCACTTGGATTCATAACGAAAGAAAGACTGTGTCACCTGGTAATCTCATGGGGGTCTTAGACACTTGCTTTAAAGCAGTTTTCCATAGAGTAACTCCCATAAAAGCCATTTATGCATCAATAGCTGCATTTATTGAAGTATGGAATTGTGTTCCAATAAACAATCAAAGGACTCACCACCCATTTAAAAAAAACAATAATGCCCAAAGGTGTAAAAGCAAGTCAAAGTACCCTGGGTTCATAATTATATAATTTCTGTGCCTGCTGGGTCACCAAGGAATGGGCGTAGTCCTCATTTTCAAAACTAAATTTCAGTGAAGCATGGATCCTAAAATTATTGCATATTTGTCAAAGCCTGTCAATAAAGATTGTGGGATAGGTCACTGAAAAGTGGAAACTGGCGAGGATTCTCAGCCCATTCTGTGACAGAAGTGAGAGAGGCACAAGAATCCTGCTAGATAAAGAAGAAGCTGCAAGCTGGGTTAGCATGCATAATTATCTGTAAAAGATGTTCCTTCTGATAAGATGACGGACTATGGGAGACGTTCTGTAAACCGCTTCTCCCACCCCAGTTGCTTGGATCACAGGGGCCATAACTCAATAGTATGTGTCTACACAAAGATACATTGTGTCAATCCGTGCTTAATTACGGAGTTGTGTTATACTGTCACCAAATGCTATTCATCTACAGTCGAATGTCACAAAACGTCTTAATGTTCATGAGCCATTGTTGGACAGATAATTAGTTAGTATAAACACAATTATATTTCATTTTTACATTGGGTACATACATTTAAATTGTACCATCCCTGCTGGTTTGCTGAACTTTATTTCAATAATCAAATATCTACATAAGCCGTGGTGTGACCAATAATATATAAGTATAAACACAATCGTGTTCCATTTATACATTACGTACTCAATAATTTAAATGGTTAAAATGTGTACCAGCCAATATGTACCATCCATGCTGGTTCACAGGACCTTTTATTCAAATATTTTCATAAGCAATAGTAGGACAATGATGGATGAGTCTTTTACTACAAAGACAATCATATTTAATCATACACCGTGTATCAGTATATTAAAATAATTGACATGCGCTTGGATCACATTGTCTATGAATAGGTGAACTGTTTCCATTATTCAACACCTTGCGTACTTAATTACCACTCCAAAGGAGGAACAATGTACATCTGTGGATCTTCCTCAGCCTTTGCTCAGTAATGCTACCTGTTTCGAAATTTTTTCAAATTAATTTAATCATTCATTTACAGTGTCTATTATGTGTATTTATTTACATTTCCTCATACCCAGAACATTGGTTATATCACCTTCTCTTGGGTTCAGAATAGCCTTTTCCAAAACAAATCATCCTAGGTTCTCAACAAGGTGACCCACTGTAATGAGGTGTTCTACTAGTGGGGCTACCCTGTATTTTACAGAAAATTCTACTGCAATGTTGTAGAATCCTTTCCTTCCCCTTCTAGTGTGTTTGTCCTATGTAAATCTGACTACATGGACATTCTATGGCATATACCACATGAGTACTATTACAGTTTGTGTGACGCCTAAGGGTGTAGTTAAGTTATGTATGTCTGAATTCCTTACCTTGTACTGTTGTATCACATTACTTTTATCTACCAAATTTAAAGTGACCCACTGTGGGAGGTAGGTTCCACTGGAATCTTAAATCTAGGGGGTTTGGTGTTTTCAGTATTTAATTACCCGCATAATCCCTCATGCTTCTGTCTTTCCTGGAAGCATACAATGGGTTGCCCTTTGTGTCCAACTCATCAGATACCAAATCCCAATTGTTAAAATGATCTTTTTGATGTCATTACTCCGGGTGTAAAACATTCTAGGTAGGAGGTAGGAATGTCATGTTTGGTGTCTGAGGAATTGCAATTTAAAACTGGTGTTAATGGTAAAGTCAAGTTTTAAGTCACAATTCTAAAAAAACTACACTTTTAAAAATTTGGCATTTTCTTGTCTTAAACATTTGGTGCCTGCAGCCTGTATCCTGGGTCACATGAATAGGTGTAGTTGGCAGTTGGCCTTTCTGTATTCCTTCCAGACAGTATCACAATAGATGGTCTGGTTGTTGAAAGGATGGACCATCCTGACTTGATGAGAGGGACGGAGCTGTCACCTGTCACACTTGCACTTCAAAGTTCATGTCTCAATCTGCACACAAAGAACTTCACACTAGCCTATTGTGCCCACAGACAGACTGGGACCAGCACAGGGAGGCAGACTCCAGAAGTTTCTCCCACTTCAAAGGGTCACCAGGTATAAAAATAAGACCCTCATATCTACTCTCCAATACACTCCTGGACCTGTGTATAGTATGGAAGAATAACTACCCTGCTGCCAAAAGAGTGCCCTGTGCTTTAGGACTGCCCTGCTGTCTGAGATGAAAAACTGGACTAGCACCCTTCATCCCAGGCTGAAGTGACTCCATGGATCAGCTGACTGAGCCCCTGTTCTGAGCTATAGGGACACAACTAGCTCTAGAGTTCCCCCGGCAACTGTCCAGCTGACCTGCTGCACTAGACCTGCCTGGACCCGCAACTGGACCTGCCTGAGCTCTGTTGGCCTCTGCTGGAGTAAGTTCCCAAGAGGTGCCTCTGTGGTCATGGACCAATGCCATGACATCAGTTGAGCTCCTGCTTGAAGAAAATGAGAAATCCTAATGTTTTGGCTCCTTGTGACCATGAATATGCTTGTTCCCATCAAGATCTTTCCGTCCAAGCCTACTGCCAGTGTGAAGCACTAGTGAACTTGACACTGCAGTACAGCAATTGTCAGCGACAACAGGCAGTGCAGGATCGGCACTTCGCCCTACAGCCGTGATTATCAATGCGAATATTCAGCATTGGCTGTCTGCAATGTTTACAGGATCTTTGCGCTACAGCGATGTCTGTTCATGATGCGCAGTCTGCTCTTCATGCTACAGCGATAACCATCTGTACACTCTCCCTGCTCCTCACAAACTCCTCCAATGAAAGTGCAACTTTTCGTGTAGGAATTTAGAAGGTACGTTTTTCAGCAGAACTAAACTGGTCTATGTAGCTGACCAGTGCTCCATTGCAGTTGTCCTGAGCTTTTGACTTTGATCCGGTGTTGCATGACCAGATAACCACAAATGAGACTTTGTAGTTTTAGGCGCTATACTTACCTTAAATCTTTCAATTTGCCTACTTCAAGTTCTTCTGATTGGATTTTTGCTATTTTGGTGGCAAACAATTGAATAGATTTTACAAAATTTTTCTAAATTGGTGCATGATTTTTCTTGAGTCGTATTTTCACTTTATTACTGCTTGAGTGCTGCATAATTATTTTACATGTTGCTTTTCAGTTAACCCAGGCTGCTCTTGTGTCAAGCTACTATAGTGTTAAGCAAAGGTTAATTTAGTGACTTTTGTGGGTGTCTTTTGTGGTTCACCCTCATAGGGACTTGAGGGATCATACCCCACTCAACCAGCAGCCCATTTTCACACACTAACGCCTAACCTGCAAAGAGAGGGACTTATCTTTTTATCTTTTCATATATTACAATAGAAAGGACACCGCAGAGTTCTTCCCAGGAACAGGAAAATGCATTGATTTTTGGCAAGAGTGAGTACATTTAAGACCCCGCTTTTTCCAAAGGTAGAAAATAAATGATATTTAATTTCAAAACAAGAAAAAGAACACCACAACAAAGGTCTCATTTCTGCTGGTTTCTGTTAAAAGAAAAGAACAAAATGAGGTATTTTAAACTGAAGCAAATGTATGTAGTTTTAGAGTCTATAAGTCTATAAAGGACTGCCTTAGAAAGAACTAGGTAAAATCCATTGTAGCAATCAAAGCAGGTAGGACACCTGCCAACATAACATTGGTATACAGGTTCATGAAGAATGGATGTGAAAGAAGGCCTTGCACCCCGCACAACCACCCAACACTACTGAAATCACAAAATGAAAGTTGGAGGTCAGCAGCTGAGCTGATGGCAGGAGCTGAGATGGAGGATTTCCTGTGAGCTGGGGATCACTGTGAAACCTGAAAGCTTTGCATGAACAGCATTAAGATATACCACATGGATAGGAGACTGGGGGACAGCAACACTATAGGAGAGGTTAGAAAAAGAGGTGGCAAACTGTAAGAAACTTGTAGAGCCTGGGAGAGTTGAACAGAGAATAGGCATTGGAAGCGATGCAGATGCAAGAGAAGTTTTGAACTGTGCAGCCAGAGAGGAGAGATGTCAGACAATAAACTGAGCATCTGAGAGGTGTACTGGCTTGGAGATGGAAGACCATGCTCAGCTCTGCATTTGAGAAGCCCCTGAGAGGAACAGATTGGGGCTGACTCACAGACGACAGAGTTGTTACAAAACTGCTGTAGTTTCTAGCACAAAACACATATAGAAATGTACAGCAAAACAGTGGACTGAAAAGGTGGCAAACCATGTCTGAGAAAGTGAAAGTGTTGGACCTGGCCCTTTTTGTAGGGTCATCCCCACATTTTTTGCCTCCTTGCTCCTATTTTTCCTGACCTGTTTTTGTTGGCTTTTGAGCTCTGAGCACTTTACCACTGCTAACCAGTGCTAAAGTGCATATGCTGTCTGTGTAAATTGTACTGTTAATTGGTTTGTCCATGATTGCCATATTTGATTTACTAGTAATCCCCTAGTAAAGTGCACTAGAGGTGCCCACGGCCTGTAAATCAAATGCTACTATTGGGCCTGGAGCACTGATTGTGCCACCCACATACATAGCCCTTTAATCATGTCTCAGACCTGCCACTACAGTGTATGTGTGTGCAGTTTTAATCTGTAAATACGACTTGGCAAGTGTACCCACTTGCCAGGCCTAACCCTTCCCTTTTCGTACATAAAAGACACCCCTAAGGGCAGGGTGCAGTGTATGGTTAAGGTAGGACATATACTCTTGTGTTAAATATGTCCTGACAGTGAAATACTGCCAAATTCGGTTTTCACTGTTGTAAGGCCTATCTCTCTCATAGGTTAACCTGGGAGCTGCCTTTAAACACGATTAAAGCGTAGATTCCCTTTGGGAGCAGATAGACATGTGGAGTTTGGGACCTCTGAACTCACAATTAAAAAATACATATTTTAGTAAAGTTGGTTTTGAGATTGTGTGTTTGAAACTGCCACTTTTAGAAAGTGGGCATTTTCTTGTTGAACTATTTTTGTGACTCTGCCTGTTTGTGGATTCCGTGTCTGGGTTAGTTTGACAGTTGGGCTGTTTGCACCTCTCTCCAGACAGTGACACAAAGGGGGATTGGGGTGTAGCCTGCATATTCTGATGAGCCATCTGTGCTAGGAGGGAGGGGATGAGTGGTCACTTGCACCTGAAAATTAGACGCACAGCCTGCTAAAAACGACGCACAGCCTGCCCCGCATCCAGAAATTCACCGCACGCCAAACCAGAGCGACGCAGCGCGACTTCTCAAGCAGAAGATCGACGCTGCACCTGTGTTGCAACCGGAACTTCAATGCACAGCCCACCAGATCAGTGCTCAGCCGACCCGGGACGACACAGCCTGACTTCCAGAGAGGAATCGACGCAGCACCTGCAGTGCGGGCGAAATTTCCATGTAATGCCCACTGGATTGACGCAGCGCTTGTGACTTCGCTCCGCAAGCCCAAGATTCCACGTACAGTCCCCGGGGTGCCAGAAACCCGCGCAACTCGAAGAGGAACCAGGCCCGCGCACCGTAAATCGAAGCTAAGCCTTCCCCTGCATGGAAAATAATGACGCAAGTCAGTGTGCGAAGGGGTGAAACTGACGCACACCTCCCCGTTTTCCACGCATCGCCTCCTCTGCGGTCCCTTTTGGAGATTTTGAGCACAAACCAGGTACTTTGTGCTTGCAAGAGACCTTTATTGTGTTTAAGAGACATTTATTTGTTTTGCAAAGACTTAAGACACTCTATATCACTTTTACAGTGATATCTCAACATCTACGTATTACATTTTAATCGCTTTGACCTGCATCAGATAAATATTATATATTTTTCTAAACACTGTGTGGTGTATTTTTGTGGTGCTATATGGTGTTATTGTATGATTTATTGCACAAATACTTTACACATTGCCTTCTAAATTAAGCCTGACTGCTCAGTGCCAAGCTACCAGAGGGTGGGCACAGGATAATTTGGATTGTGTGTGACTTTCCCTGACTAGAGTGAGGGTCCTTGCTTGGAGAGGGGGTAACCTGACTGCCAACCAAAGACCCCATTTCTAACATAGGGTATCACTCTCTATGCATAATTAAGGCTGGGGTCATTTTGTACAGCTTTTGAGAAGGGATGTGAGGAACATCTCCAGCAGATCCTAGATTGATAGAATGGTTTTGATTTGAAGTGTTAGAAATGGGGTTTCTAGTTGTCAGTCAGTCTACACCCTGTCAAAGTAGTGACGCTTACTCTAGTCAGGGTAACGGGGTCACACACCTAAGATACCCCTGCTCACCCCCTTGGTAGCTTGGCTCAAGCATTCAGGCTTATCTCAGAGGCGATGTGTAAAATAGTTACACATAAACACAGTAGCACAGCGAAAACACCACAAAAGCACTCAACACCACTTTAGAAAACTAGCCACTATTTATCCGAGTTAAATAAGACCAAAGTGACAAAAATCCAACATACACAAGTAGAGTTAGCACTTTTTAAGTTTTAAAAGAGTCTTAATCCTCAAGAATCAGTGGTTGTACCCTTATAACACACAGTTTCTTGGATGCGTCAAAACAAAGATGATGCACACCACAAAGGAGGTAATGCATTGGAAAAGCAAGCGATCGTTGATTCTTTTCCCGCTGGACGGGCAATGTGTTGATTCTTTTCTTGCCAGGTTGGCAATGCATCGATTCATTTCCTTGCAGGAAAGGCAATGCGTGGCATTCTCACTGTGGTGCACTGCTGACAAAGAGAAATGACACACAAGCGTGATGCGTGAAAAATCCAGGTGCAAGGCAAAGAGGAATCTGTGGTGAAGCAGATGTGTCGAATCTACAACTGGGAGACAGGTGCTGTGTCATTCCTTCTACCGCAAGACAGGTGCTGGATCGATTCCTCAGTCACAAGGCAAGCGCTGCATTGATTCTTCTGTCGCAAAGCCAGGCAATGTGTTGATTTTCAGCCGTGGTAATCCAATGCGTGCATTTTCTTCCTCAGGACACCAGTTTCTATTACCAAGGGCCCAGGGACTAGATTTTGCACCACTTGGGAAGTTAAGCAGAAGAACCAGGCACTGGCAGATGAATTCCTTGATGTCCTTGAAACTTCTTAATAGGAGGCAGGCTCAGTTTAAGCCCTTGGAGAATCTTGGAAAGTACGATGTAGAAAGCAAAGTCCAGTCTTTTCATTTCCAGGGCAGAAGCAGCAAGCAGCAGCAAGCAGCAGGCCAGCACAGCAAAGCAACAGGCTCAATGGCAATTCCTCCTACAGCATTCAGGTCATCTTCCTGGCAGAATGTCCTCAGTCCAGAAGTGTTCTGAAGTTGTGGTCTCAAAGGCCCAATAGTTATACTCATTTCTGCCTTTGAAGTAGGAAAACTTCAAAGGAAAGTTTTTGTACTGCGCTAGACCCTGCCTTTCCTGCCCTGGCCCCAGACACACCGCAGGGGGTTGGAGACAGCTTTGTGTAAGGGCAGGCATAGCCCTATTCAGGTGCTAGTGTCAGCTCCCCCTACCACTCTGGCCCAGGATGACCAATCAGGATATGCATGGCACATCTCAGCTCCATTTGTGCGAGTGTCTAGAGTGAATTCACAAACAGCCAAATTGTCATCCTGCGCCAGGCGTGTATTCCCCAGCCTGGCAGAGGCACTGCATGATTAAGCAAAAAAAAGACCCCTTTGTAGAAGTGGCATTTTCAAACTTACAATTTCAAAACCAATTCCACCAAAAGATGCTTTTTTAAGTTATGAGTTCAGAGACCCCAAACACCAGATCTCTAACTGCTCCCAATGGGACATTACACTTAAAATATATTTTAAGGCAATCCCCATGTTAACCTATGGGAGAGATAAGCCTTGCAATAGTAAAAACTGAATTTAGCAGTATTTCACTATGAGGAAATGTAAGCAGTACATACCCTACCTTTTGAATACACTGCACTCTGTCCATTGGGTTATCTTGGGCCTACCTTAGGGGAGACCTTTATGTAGTAAAAGGGAAGGTTTGGGCCTGGCAAGTGGGTTCATTTGCCAGGCCGAACTGGAAGTAAAAACTGCGCACACAGACACTGCAGTGGCAGGTCTGAGACTTGTTTACATGGCTACTCATGTGGGTGGAACAATTAGTGCCGCAGGCCCACTGTTAGGATTTGATTTACAGGCCCTGGGAACACATAGTGCACTTTACTAGGGACTTAATGGTAAACCAAATATGCCTAACACTTTAGCACTCGTCAGCAGTGGTAAAGTGCCCAGAGTCCGAAAGCCACCAAAAATGAAGTCCAGCACAGGATCAAAACAGGAGGTGAGTAGGCAAAAAGAAAGTGTGAAACCACGTCAAGAGGTGACAGGTTTAACATGAAGCAACAGGACTGTGACCGACCCCTGAAAGAAATCTGATTGGTGGGAAACTAAACATGAATACCATTCCCTGAAGACATTCACTAGCATACTTAGTGGTAAAAGAGCTCTGGTGCATGGAAATTGGCTTTAGGGCACGTCTCAGGAGAAGAGAGTCAGGCAAGCACAAGATACACTCTTGTCGCCAATCTGCAAAGAGTTCATGCTGCTGAAGAAAAACACACAGAAGAGCATCACAAATATTCTCTCATTCACCAGCCATCCTCTGATAGAGTCTGAATCTCTGATGACACAAATATATTCAACAATGCAGAAGGTGACTAAACAGAACGTGGCCATGACCAAAGAGGACTTGTTAACTAGCCTACAGCTATATAAGGTGAAACTAAGAGAGGACGACCCTGGTAAGGACCCTTCTGACCTCAACCATGACATGGGCTCCAAAAAACTGTTCTTCAAGCTATTGTGAGCTCTGTTGGTATGAGGGTGCACCACATGGAAACAAGAGTCAAGGGACTAGAACAAGTAGAAATCACTGTGTAACAGGCTGAGGTCAAACAGCACTGCAAGCAGAAATTGTTTCACTCTCTGGTGAACAAATTTAGAAAATTGCTCCAGGGCAGATTTCATTTGGGTTAGAGGCTTAGAAGAGGGAGTTTAGATTATTCTTCTCCATAAAAATTACAAAAGAGACAGCCTGAGATCCATCTAGAGAGACCTTATTGAGCGGGTCAATGACCAATGGTTTAGTTCGAGGAGACCTAAAGATAACCCTGCCAAATTCAACAGCTACAAAGTGAATGAAATAGTATAACGGGCTGCAAGGAATAGGGAGAATCTCCTTTCAGAACTTTAAATGTGAACAATATTAGGATATAGAACGTGCCATCCTCATGAGGCACCCTCAATTCCACCCTATCATAAACAAGCTGCCACATGACCATATAAAATATCAATAGAGATAAACATTAGGTATCTAATTTTGAAATGCAGGACAAAATGCACCTCTTCACAAAGACGAATAAATCAGCACTCCTGCTGGGCTTCTCACTCACAGAGGAAACAAAAACTCTTCTTGTACCTCTGGCGAATATGACAGTGACACACAGGGACCTAGCAGAACCCTTGGCTTGGACTAAAAATGGAGCACCATACGAGAGTCCAGGGTGAGACTCTACCTGTACTAGATGAGTAAAAAGAAGGATTTAATTGTCCAGGGATTAGAAGGGACAGTGGTTCTCTTGCCTACCCTTCTGTTTAGTTTTCAAAACCTGGGGTTCTCCACTAAATGGGCTTCATCTGCATCAATTGTAATTACATTTATATACTGGTTACTAAACCTGAAGAGGAGCTGCAGTGTTTCATGCCAGACAGCACACTGCTCTGGTACCCAGTTTTATTTGTTATTATTAGTTATTGGGAATAGTGTTTGTGCCCTCAGCAACCCATTTGATGCGTTTATACTTTTCTACGTGGTACACTAAGGTATAGGATCTATGTGTTGCTCATTAGTAGAACAGGAGGGGGACATGTGAGTTCCTGCAGATGGTTGGTGGGGTTACTCATTGAAGCTGAGGTGAGGTATTGCTATGTTGCAAAAGTATTACTTTTAAAGAAGGAGGTTATCTTTGATATGTGTTGTGGGCAATTTTCAAAAATACAATCATAGAAGTTAAGGCGAATATGCATGTGACTTTGGGAACTTTCTGCTCAGAGGAAGAATGCAGAGGACGACAGGAAAGAAGAGGGCCATTTGAACGAAAAAACTGAGGGATATAGGAGAGAATCAGAGTTTTAATAAATAAAGGTCAGTTTTTCATGATGAATTCTGAAATACAGAAGATGCCTTTGAAATGACAAGCAATGTGATAATTCTAGATAGATAGATAGATAGATAGATGGGTAGATAGACAGACAAGTTGCTATAAAGGTAGATAGAGGGTAGCTAGAGTGACAGACAGGCAGATAGCTAGACAGACAGGTAGGTATACCGGTGGCTAGAAAGACAGACATACTAGACTAGTAGATAGATGGGTAGATAGGTTGATAGACAGATAGATAGGGTTGTAAAGATAAATAAACATATAGATAAATAGAGTTGCTAAGATGGATAGAAAAAAGATTGCTTAAATAAATAGACATAGATTAACCGGATGATTGATAGAGATTTTGCTACAGGTAGATACATAGACAGAGAGACAGGTAAATAGATAGACAAGTTGGTAACAAACCCACAAGTAGATAGGTAGATAGACAGACAGATAAGCTTGGTAGATAGATAGGCAAATATGGTTGTGAAGATCGATAGATATATAGATAGAGATAGATAGATAGACAGATAGACAGATAGACAGATAGACAGATAGATAGACAGATAGATAGACAGATAGACAGATAGATAGACAGATAGACAGATAGATAGACAGATAGACAGATAGATAGGTAGTGTTAGCAATTGGCTTACTGGTAGACTGGTGTGTGAGCTCTGATCAAGCTGCAACCACAATCCTAGTCGGGGTTAGTCACAAACACACCCTAAATTAACCTGTGCACACCCTTTGGTAGGTTGGCACAGATCAGTCAGGTTTAACTTAAGATAGACCCTCCAGCATTTCGGTTTTTGCAATCCATGAAGTAATCACAAAATTAGTTGAGGAACTACAAAATATGCTTCTGAGAGGTATAGCAGCCTTTTTGCTCACTCCTACAAAGGTAGACTCTATGATAGACTGTTTATTTGATGTATACTTAAACACTTTTACTTGTTTCCATTCTGAGTAGTCCCAATGTCAGACTGTTATCTGAGTTTATAGCTAATACTTTCCTTGCTTTTGAAGTGAGTGGTCTTCACGTAAGACTGACTGCTGATTTATTTATTTTCTCTGAGGCAGACTACATGTGGGTCCTCTTGCTGATCCCTTTCCTTTGACTTACGAACTAGTAAATATATGCTTGTTCATTACTAAACTGTTTATGGCTAATTCCCTTATGACCTCTCACGATTGTCTTTATCTGGTTGCCTTGTTGATGCTGACTTGAAGCGGGCTAACTACATTTGGCTTCTCTATTGATTCTAGTCTTGCAAAGTTTTTCTTTATTTGTTCAAGGACCTGCGTCCTTTGGGACTCACACAGCCCCAATCCTACATTCTGGCCCTTTGAATTTATTAGTACAAAGTGCCTAAATCTCTTTACTTCTCATTGTAACGTTGCCACAAGAACCTCCTCCCCCTCTATGTCATCTGCTCGGTGTTAACCCATTATACGCCTGCCTTCCCCGGCTGCTGCTACCTCATGCCCACCCTTTATGCTGCACCTTTACCTCAACCTGGTTATATATGCACCACTGCCTCCTGTAGCCTAAGGTTGTGTTTTATTATAAACTAGTTATAATTAGGAATCCATGAGATAGCTACAGAGCAAATGTTAAATCTCTTGTACTGGATTCGAGTTTGGAGCAGTGATGAACTCTGCCACTTTATGGAGGGCATTAGGAATGCCATCTTGGACAATGGGGTGGGGAGAATTGGTTGGTTAAGGGTGCTTAAAAACTGCTGTCTTGATTTGGGTTTAGGGATGCTTTGAACCAAGCCTCAGACCATTTGGAGAGGTGATGCAGCTGCAGTGAAAAAGACACTGAAAGAGAAAGCTACCAGCCTCAGAGATCACACTTCCTTGAGAGGGAGTTTAACAAATTTGTTTTTCCTCCATAAGCCTTGCTCCAAGGCTGAGGAATTTGGGGATTTGACATGACTGGCATGGATGCGAACCCTATACTTGCAATTCAGGTATAGATGTTTAACTGTAGCAGCCTTTACTGTAGTTTGGAGGAATTCGCGCAAGGAATCTGACTGCACAACTATACATGAAACTAGTGAACACAAGCTGTTTTTCTGTCCCTTGTATGCGAAACCAAGGTCCAAATGGATTGTCCCTATGTGCAGATCCCTCTGTCTATTGACGAGGGGAGAGGCATACAGAATATGCAAAAGTGATACCACCTCGATTGTGGTTGTGGCTGTCTCCAAATTCCTTCATTGGGCACGGATAATCAGGGGTAAAATACTAAAAGCCGTATAAGAAAGATCCTCCTGTGATTATAATTGATTGATGGATTACTGCGCATGGTTTTTCAAATTATATTTATTGTCACTTTTACCTGTTTTATTACTTTGTTTCAATTATTTTTAAAGAATGTACTTTTGATTATGAAAAAATGTTTAAAAATATCAATAAATAATACGATACCAAATTAACCTGCATCAGAAATGTAGAAAAAACTAACGGTATAAATAACACTAAAACGTGCAAATAATACACATACCCCTTTGGCTGGCTCTTCTGAGGGATCTGCAAAATAAATATATTATCGGTATTAAGAATAAATATTATTGTCTGTTTATGTAGCAAAGCAAATGGTTGATGTATTTAAGGCTCACCTTCAGTTTTTACATGGGCATTGATTTCAAGAACAATAAATATCAGAGCTTCCCATCCTAGAAATGCTCCCATGACTTTGTCCATCCATCTTGTCGAAGACGTATCCATCAGCTGTAGTCCTAGAAATATAGCAGCCACTGAAGGAAGAACAAGTACAGTAATGAAACCATGTCACAGACAAGGTGATCCACATATTAGTTGTTTTCCCAATATTATACTTTTAGGCTTCTGGTGACATGCCTTACTTAAAAAGTATGTTGGTACAACTCAACAAAGCAAATACTGCAATTTGAATATGAACATTCATTGGCAACAGGAATAGGCTTATCCATTGCACTCCAGCCCTGACAAAAACAATAGAAAATTAGGCTGGCAGTGAAAAACAAGTAAAAAAACAGGATTGCGCTGTGTATAAACCAAAGGGGTGAAATAACAGAGTTAAGATAATTAAATAGCTACAATATAATGAAAATATGCTGAAGAAAGGGAATGACGTGGTGATTTAGTAAGGAAAGAATACATTAATGATTACAGGGTGATATATTTTGAGCAAACAATCAGCAAATCAGACAGAAAAGCTCCACCACATGAGTTCATAATTGCAATACAAAGATGCAGTGGGAGATGAAAATAATATTTAGGCAAAATAAGGCCCATATTTATACTTTTTTTGCGCAGCATTTGCGTCGTTTTTTTACACAAAATCAGCGCTCACTTACAAAAAATACAATTGAATTTTGTAAGTTTGTGCTGATTTTGCATCAAAAAACGAGGCAAATGCGGCACTAATAAAGTATAAATATGGGCCTAAATGTGTAGGGCCAGATTTACTAATCTTTCATGCAACATAGTGCAGAAGTGCAACTTGCTATGCTGCGTTGCGTGAAATGGAGAGAGCAGACATTTGCCATATATACTATGAAATGGTGCACTTCTTCTCCCTTATAGCACTCGGCCAATTCAGGCAGCCTAGTACCAATCAGGCACCTTTACAACACAGTGCAGGAATGCCTGCATTATGAGTAGAATTGATTTTGTCGAGGAAGGAATACCTTCCTGCAAAAACAATCCTGTGTGGCTTTTTCCTCTTTCAGAATGCAGAATGCAGCACATGTAGAACGGAGAAATAAATAGTTTATTCTCGTTACACCATTCTCTGGAAAGTATATTGATTTCACATAATCTCAGGTTTACAAACTTTTGACTATCTGGGATTGCATGAAATTCAAGGACGGATGCATAGGAATGCCCATGCTAAACCCACGGAATGTCTCCCAGAACAAATTGTAAATCAATGCAGTGCAAGTTGCTGAGTTGCGTTACAGTTCATTACAAAGCCTTGCGTGGCTTTGTAAATCACTAGTAGCATTTTGCATTATGGCTTTGCCACAAAAGTGGTGCAACCGAGACTCAAAATGTTGGTAAATATGGTCCTTAGTGTGCATTAAAACTATGCTGGGGTAGGGCCGAGTAACAAGAAAACCTATTTGCAAAACATTTTGTTCACTTATTGTATACATAATATAGCACCTTAATGGTAGACTGTTTTATCCTACTCCAGCCTGGGAAATAAAACAAAAGGAAAAGCCAATAGGTCAGTCATTGTCTGCTAGCCTTTTGAAATTTTTTTACTTGTTTTGTCCTGGTTTTGTGAAACTTTATTGTTGGGGAAGCTGCCGGGTGTTTGTCAATCTACAAAAAAAATTGACCAAGTGCAAAAAATGTTTTATGATCTCAAAAAAGCACACATTACTATAGTCATCACTGGCACTGAAGGGAGCTACAGTTTGTGTGGATGTGCTCATTGCCAAAGGACATAAGCCCTCATTACGACTTCAGCATTTTTTTTGCAGACTGCCGAAGTCACACCCACCACTTGACCACCAGTGTTGACGGTCTTCAGACTGCCATATTATGGCTGCTGGCTGCTCTCCGCCACTATTTGGTGGGGAAGCCACCAACAGTCGGCGGTCTAGTGGAGCCTGTTGCGTCGCCACCGGCATGTCACCACAACACCGCCTGCCATATTACTACATTGTAGACGGCGTGGCAGTGTTGTGTTGGCGGGGCGCTAGCGGCGGAGTAGGCTCCATGGACCCCATTCCCTCCCGGACGACCTCCAGGTAAGGTGATCGACCGACAGGGGTGGGGGGTGTTGAGTGTTGTGTGCATGAATGGGGGTGTGTGTGTGTGAATGGAGGGGGTGGGGGGTGTTGTGGGTGTTTGTGTGTGTGCAAGTGTTTGTGTGCCTGTGTGACTGCGTGTATGCAGGGGCTAGGGGGAGTGTTGTGGCCATGTGTGTGAATGAATGAGCGTGGATGTGTGCGTGTATGTATGTATGTGTGGTGTGTGCATGCGTGGATGGGGTGCGTAGATGGGGTGGTGGGGGTACTGTGAGGGATGAGGGCATCACTGCTTGGGGGGTGAGGGGGCTTCTGATGGGGTCAGGGTGATGACATGGGGGGTTGGGGGGTCCTGTAGTGGTGACAGGAATGAGTATTCCTGTCGCCAGTATCCTTACCGCTGCTGCCACAGAATCCCTGGCGATAAGGATACTCAAAATACAACAGGTGGTGTCAGGTGGACCGCTGGGTTGAAGGTGGACAACCTTCAGCCAGGCGGTCCTACCCACTTAGCTGTACAGGTGGTGAACTGGTCGCAATGCAGCCAGTACACTACCCTTGTCCTAATTTAGCAGTCCTGCACCACCACGTTCTCGGCGGTCTGGCCGCCTCCGCCGACACAGCGGGGCAGGACCGCCAGGGTCATAAGGACACCCATAATGTTGTAACTCATTGTGAAGTCAGCCAGTGGTTAAAGTGGGCTAACATATTGACACCTGATGCATGCTTTAGTGGGTTGGAGAAAAATGTGAATAAAACAATCACAGAAAAGTGGATGAAGTGTGGCATAAACCCCCTAAAACTAACTTTGCTATACAAATAATTTTAGTGGAATCAAAAGGTTTTGGATAACACAGACATAAAAAAGCCAATGGCTGCCAGCCACTTGCCCTTGAGAAAGAAGGAAAGAAAGTAAGACAGAAGGAAAAAAAAGAAAGCAGGGAAGAAAATCAAATAGAAAGATGGAAAGAAAGAAAAAAGAAAAGATGGAAACCAGAAAGAAAGATAAAAGAAAGGAAAGAATAGAAAGAAAGATGAAAGGAAAAATAGAAAAGAAAGAAAGGAGGAAGGAAAGTTGAAAAAGAATAAAAGAAAGAATGAATGAAAGCAGGAAAGAAGGAACGAAACAATGCAAGAAGGGAAGAATGAACAGAAAGAAAAAATGGAGGATGAGGATGAGGAAAGAAAGAAAGAAAGAAAGAAATGAAGAAAGAAAGAAAGAAACAAAGAAAGAAACAAAGAATGAAAGAAAAAAGAAGAAAGAAAGGCAGAGCAGGCAAAAAGAAAAGAAATCAGGGAAGATGTAGAGAAAGAAAAAAGGAAAGAAAGCAAGAAAGAATGGAAGCAAGTCAGAATCAATTACGGGAGGATATAAATATGGAAAGGAAGGAAGAAAGAAAAGGAAAGAAAGAAAAAAACAAGAAAAGAAAGAAAGCAGAAAAATGGGAAGAAAGGAAGAAATAATGCAGGGAAGAAAGCCAGAAAGAAGGAAGGAAATAAGGCAGAAAAGAAGAAAATATGAAAATACAAAAGGTAAGAAAAATTTAAGAAAGAAAAAAAGAAAAAGAAAAAAGCAGGAAAAAGCAGCACAGAAAGGAAGAAAGCAAGATCAAAGTAAGGAAAGAACGACAAAGAAAAACAGAAAGAAAGAAAGAAAGAGAAGGAACAAGAGGGAAAAAAGATAGAAACAAAGGAACAGAGGAAGAAGGAAATCCCTTTCCCTAGTGCAAAATCAGGCTCCCTGGCCAAGGTACACACTTTTGAACTATGATGGAAAGGTGCTGCAACACATACAGCATAATTGTTGTACTGCTAGGGGACCCTTCCTGCACAATAAATATGCCTAGACAAACATTTAAACTTTTCCCATATTAGATGTGTGCTGTCCAGTGCAGTATGGATACAAAGTCGGAAATGTTTAGAGAAATGTGATGCCCAATATATAGGGTTTATATTTTGGTGCAAACCCTGTCATCAAATGTTAGTACAGAGAGTATTGCATCAAAACCCATGATGGGTGCATGACAATACTTATGTACCACACATAGTATGCCCACTTGTTGAAAAGCAACACAAACCATGAAAGAAAGCAATGTAGCACTAGAGTCAATTTGTATTACTTTTTGACTTCTTTCCAGCACAAATAAAGTTTTGCACTGAAATGTAAATCCAAAATAAACAGTTTGCATTCAGTTGTATCGCTGCACCATGGTGGAAAGGTGTCTGCATCACATGTAGCATATGTCTTGTATGGGGGGGGAGGGCCTCCAGCACAATAAATATGCCTAGACAAACGTTTAAACTTTAATGCCTTCTATTGACTTTATATTTTGGTGTAAGCCCTTTGTACAAATGTTAGTAGAGAGGGCCTTGCATCAAAAGCCATTGGTTTTTGCATGGGGATGCCTACGACCACACATATTATGTCCACTTGTTGCAAAGCAACACAACGCATGAAAGAAAGCAAAGCAGCACTAAAGACAACTGGTATCACTTTGGTCTTCTTTCCAGCACAAAAAAAAGTTTGGCACTGGAAAGTAAATTTAAAACATTTTGCATAAATTTGTGTCCTTTTAGTGATGTGAAGCCAGAGCAAACTATTAGTAAATATTCCTCCTAGTCCTACAGCTGGAGGATTATGTGACTTGAACTAACATCAGGACCAAGGATATAGCAGAATGCAAAACAACCTTCATCTCTGCAACGCCCTTCACCCGAACTCATCCCTGAAATTCCTTGCTTCTTGTGGCACATAAATTCCGTGGCCAAATCATAACTCAGCTCTCCTAACCTTTCTACTTAAGGTGTATGCTCTTGTAGCCAAGGGCATCATTACATACATCATCCTGGAATCCATCAATGGTGGTACCATAATATCATTGACAGAATATTGCCTCACATAAATATTGAGAGGTAAATATTGTCTATCATTTTGGAAACAATATTTAGAATATGATGCTATTTCTATGTAATATTTGGAAACCTTTCCAATGAAAGCTGAGCATAAAAACCAAACGTACATTCATAATGAGAATGAGATGAGAAAGGGAAAACAAATGGCAAAAAGGGTATTTGCAAGAGAGAAGATGAAAGGAAGAGAAGTATACAAGCAGTTTTTGAGGTCTACATTTCTAATTAATTGATTAAACACAAACGTTTTAGAATCACACCTTTTTTCGACACAGTACTTTTGACAACTTTGCCAACTGTCTAAAGACAGACATATATACTTAAACTTTCACAAAGAGCTTTGAACCTTCTAAGAGTAAGAACAAGCAGTTCAAGGAAACAAGAAGGTGCTTACCTGCAAGAACCTTTATCACTAATGCATTTAAAGAATGCCCCCAGTTAAAAATGGCCCTCCTGTTAATAAATAAAACAGCACATATGCATTAGACCTAATATTGTTTATGTTAAGGGTACAACATATTCCAGACTTAGTTAAAATATACATACTTATCTTCCCCTTGAAAACCAAAAACTCCAATTAGTTATAACATTCATTGGGCTTGCTGAAAATTATGTGGATTGGCTACTTTGCAACATGGAAGGTAGCCACATTTGTCAACATTCTGGTAACTGTAGAAGAAGGGCCAAAAAGCCTAGTGACCAATGAGATAAAAGCATTAACACCGACTAGGAGGAGAGAGTACCAGTCTTGCAGCAGCATTCTGTACCATCTGCAATTTATGAATTAGGGCCCATATTTATACTTGTTTAGCGCCGCATTTGTGTAACTTTTTGACGCAAAAGTGGCGCAAGCTTACAAAATACATTTGCGGCGCTTAAAAAGTATAAATATGGGCCTAGATGTTTAATTATACCATGCTGTTTCCGTCCACTGGCCCAGCGGAAATGTCATAATAAGGTGCCAAACATACCCCCAGCTCTGGTTATATGTTGGCGTCTGCGGCTTTGTTGATCTTTTAAAAAGACCGCCAAAGTCTTAATGAGGGCCTATGTCCCCCAACGGGTGCTAAGATCAGCCTCTGAGAACCTCTTACTCCACCCTCCTTTCTATCTAAAAACCAGAGACAGAAAGTCTTTTGCTGTTTCGAACACAAAGGCATGGAACTTTCCTTCTCATAACATGTGATTCTCTGCAGTTGAAGCCAATTTTAAAAAGAAATTAAAAACCTAGCTAATCCATGCATCATATTCTTTGTGTTACTCGCTCATTTAGTACATCAGTTTTCTGGAACCGTAGTAGTTATTGGCAGCATAGCTCCAGGATGCTCCTTGAAGTGACAACTGCAGTTTATAAGTATCCATCATTCATTCATCATCAGTCAGCCAACTAGCCACAAAGTCACATAGATTTGGCGGTTTCTGCCCACAGTCGATTTTACCTGCATTCCCATCTGTTTAGCTCAAATTTTGTTATGCAACATTTTGTTTCTGAAACATAGTGCTTAGCATTCTTCCTGTAGGGCCTCTGATGTGTTCCTGTTTTAGTGGTATCCAGGTGGGCCCCACTTTGATGTTGTTCTAGGTTGTGGTTCATTGCTTCTAGGACTGTTGTCACCTTTCCAAGATACTTGGCCTCTCAACATGTAAGAAGTGCTACATAGTATGTTGAATTACCACTTCCTTTCAACTTCAGTTCAATCAGTGCAAACACATTCACTCTGCACAACATTTACGACCAGGGTCAGACATGATGTTTCATTTCACCTCTTCTTAATTCTCGCCAGAGAACACCTCCTCCTCTGTCCACGGCATCCCCCTGTCATCCAGAAGTCCTTCATATGTAACGCCATTTCTGCAGTGTCAATCAAGTTACAACCACTGACCTCTTTCTATATCTATATCGCTAATGAATCTGGAGCTCCATGTCAAGATTCCACTATGTGGTGGAGAGTCTGCTTCACTGTTTCCAAACACTTCCTCCATTCATTCACCACTGGTCTGTTTGGTTCTCTGGGTTTAATTTTTCTAAAACAGTACCCACAACAATAACCTTAATCTTGGAGTGACAGTGTGGCTGTTGGTGGCCACCACTTTGTGCCCCATAAAGCAATGGATTTGGCACAATATTTAGAGAGTTGGAGGTAGTAATATTCTTTAGAAGCAATCCTAGACTTATGAACATTGCTGTATAGCAACATTTGCACCCGTTCCACTTTTCACTGCCTGCAAATCAGGCATTGAAAAGCACGACGGGGCTGTCTCCGCTAGCCTTTGCATGGTGGTGGAACAGCCATGCAAAAGCTGGCAGACACAGGAGTCGTAATCCCCACCACAGTGCTGCCCAGGCGGATTAAGACCGCCGGCACCGCCAAGCCATCGGCAGGCCTAAAAGTGGCAGTGCCAGTGGTATGACGGTGGTGCTTTTGCCATGGTCGTGACGTAGAGGTCAGACCACCACTTTAGCGTCGGTCCGACCACCATCGGAAGTGTGGAAGTCTTAAGACTTGCCATACTCGTCATGAGTGCCTGGGTCTCAATGGCGGAACACTAGTGGAGAGAGGAGGTGGCCAAATATAATCAGCTCAGGGAAAGTTCAGTGAGAGTTCAGTGAGATGCATTCTGTTCAATGCATCTGCAGGGTTACACTTTCCTCTACTCCACATTTCATATGGAGTGATGTATATCAGTGTCAGGCCTCAGTAAGCACTCAGTCAGATTTGCCAATTAGCATGGGAAGTGAACAAGGACATACATTACATAGGATGTCGTATCTGTGATTGATCGATTGGGATTGACCTGCTGGTTCCACCATTGTGTGATTTGGCCGCCTAGATCCCACTTCCCAAATTGAAGGTAATGAGGAACCACCACTGGGGAACGTCATTGCTACCAAAGGCCTCAGTGCATGGAAAATAAATGGTGTTGCTCATCCATACTATTGTTAACTACTATGATTGTGTTAGGTACTTGTTTTTCTAGAACTTTGTGTTGAGAAGGGAAGCAATCTGTAATCTAATTTCATTGGATGAATTCAATGAAAATAGAATACCGCTTCTTGCTGGGGAATTATTTACTGCTGATACTTTGTCACTTCCTGACCAGTTTATGTGGCTGACAATGTGGGCTTTTTTCCAGAGACTGACGCATATGAGATGGTAACACTGCAAATGATAACTACGAATGTCATTGGGTATTATAGCAAAATGGTAATAACACTTTATTTTATGTATTTGCTATTTAAATTAAGGAAAATCAAAGACATATATGGAAGCTTCTTGTTTTGCAGTTTTTTGTGTTAGTGATGGAGTATGCACTTAAAGGAGAATACTGTGATGGTCACCGCTTTTGAAGTGACATAATTAAGTGTACTATGAATGAGATTTGTCCATACAATGGTGGTGGGTGGAGTGCCAATCTAGGGTGAGTAGACAACCATGGAAGAAGTATTAAATATTAAGTTTGAGAATGTTCAGAACAATCGTTCCATTAAAGTGTTTTGTATGACTTTTGAAAATGTGAATAACATATTAAATCATAGGAATTGCTTCTGAATGTAGAGAAAGTTCATACTGTCTCAGCATTAATTTACCAGTTCTGTTGCTTCTTTGTGAGATAATCATGCTTATTTAGTTTTTTTACTGTTTTACTGAACATTATTCGTATTAACAATTCCAACTACAGCATATACTCATATCATAGCTTATCTTAATAATTACATGTAGGTTACATGCGTTGGTGTAGGATTTGTGTATGTCACCATCTTTAAGAATGAT
Organism: Pleurodeles waltl; assembly: GCF_031143425.1. Classification (NCBI taxonomy): domain Eukaryota; kingdom Metazoa; phylum Chordata; class Amphibia; order Caudata; family Salamandridae; genus Pleurodeles; species Pleurodeles waltl. The sequence continues at coordinate 607,015,694 of NC_090443.1, read as the reverse complement.
TCCTTTCATTTCCTCCTCAGTATATTTATGTAGTTCAATGTATAAATTCGGGAAACGTGTGTAAGGAAATGCCTCCTTGGCATGGTTACCCCCTGACTTTTTGCCTTTGCTGATGCTATGTTTTGATTTGAAAGTGTGCTGAGGCCTGCTAACCAGGCCCCAGCACCAGTGTTCTTTTCCTAACCTGTACTTTTGTTTACACAATTGGCACACCCTGGCATCCAGGTAAGTCCCTTGTAACTGGTACCCCTGGTACCAAGGGCCCTGATGCCAGGGAAGGTCTCTAAGGGCTGCAGCATATCTTATGCCACCCTGGGGACCCCTCACTCAGCACAGACACACTGCTTGCCAGCTTGTGTGTGCTGGTGAGGACAAAACGAGTAAGTCGACATGGCACTCCCCTCAGGGTGCCATGCCAACCTCACACTGCCTATGCAGTATAGATAAGTCACCCCTCTAGCAGGCCTTACAGCCCTAAGGCAGGGTGCACTATACCATAGGTGAGGGCACCAGTGCATGAGCACTGTGCCCCTACAGTGTCTAAGCAAAACCTTAGACATTGTAAGTGCAGGGTAGCCATAAGAGTATATGGTCTGGGAGTCTGTCAAACACGAACTCCACAGCACCATAATGGCTACACTGAAAACTGGGAAGTTTGGTATCAAACTTCTCAGCACAATAAATGCACACTGATGCCAGTGTACATTTTATTGTAACATACACCCCAGAGGGCACCTTAGAGGTGCCCCCTGAAACCTTAACCAACTACCCGTGTAGGCTGACTGGTTTTAGCAGCCTGCCACACTCGAGACATGTTGCTGGCCACATGGGGAGAGTACCTTTGTCACTCTGTGGCTAGTAACAAAGCCTGTACTGGGTGGAGATGCTTATCACCTCCCCCTTGCAGGACTGCAACACCTGGCGGTGAGCCTCAAAGGCTCACCCCCTTTGTTACAGCACCACAGGGCATTCCAGCTAGTGGAGTTGCCCGCCCCCTCCGGCCACGGCCCAGCTTTTGGCACCATGGCCGGAGGAGAAAATTAGAAAAACAAGGAGGAGTCACTGACCAGTCAGGACAGCCCCAAAGGCAACCTGAGTTAAAGTGACTCTGACATTTAGGAATCCTCCATCTTGCAGATGGAGGATCCCCCCAATAGGGATAGGAATGTGACCCCCTCCCCTTGGGAGGAGGCACAAAGAGGGTGTAGCCACCCTCAGGGCTAGTAGCCATTGGCTACTGCCCTCCCTGACCTAAACACACCCCTAAATTCTGTATTTAGGGGCTCCCCTGAACCTAGGAACTCAGATTCCTGCAACCTAAGAAGAAGAGGACTGGTGAGCTGAAAAACCCTGCAGAGAAGACGGAGACACCAACTGCTTTGGACCCAGCCCTACCGGCCTGCCTCCCTCCCTTCTAAAGACACTGCTCCAGCGACGCTTTCCCCAGGACCAGCGACCTCTGAATCCTCAGAGGACTGCCCTGCTCTAGAAGGACCAAGAAACTCCTGAGGACAGCGGCTCTGTTCACCCAAGACTGCAACTTTGTTTCCAAAGAAGCAACTTCAAGACAACTGCGTTTCCCGCCGGAAGCGTGAGACTTGCTGCTCTGCACCCGACGCCCCCGGCTCGACTTGTGGAGAACAAACACTTCAGGGAGGACTCCCCGGTGACTACGAGACTGTGAGTAGCCAGAGTTGCCCCCCCCTGAGCCCCCACAGCGACGCCTGAAGAGGGAATCCTAAGGCTCCCCCTGACCACGACTGCCTGACTCCCAGATCCCGACGCCTGGAAAAGACTCTGCACCCGCAGCCCCCAGGACCTGAAAGATCGGAACTCCAGTGCAGGAGTGACCCCCAGGAGGCCCTCTCCCTTGCCCAGGTGGTGGCTACCCCGAGGAGCCCCCCCCTTGCCTGCCTGCATCGCTGAAAGTGTGCTGAGGCCTGCTAACCAGGCCCCAGCACCAGTGTTCTTTCCCTAACCTGTACTTTTGTTTACACAATTGACACACCCTGGCATCCAGGTAAGTCCCTTGTAACTGGTACCCCTGGTACCAAGGGCCCTGATGCCAGGGAAGGTCTCTAAGGGCTGCAGCATATCTTGGTCTCCCATTGATTTACATTGGAAATCCGACGCGTGTTTGCACACTGCACCCGGCCGCCCCGTGCTGCTGAGGGTGTTCTTTCTGTGCTGACTTGTGTCCCCCCCGGTGCCCTACAAAATCCCCTTGGTCTGCCCTCCGAAGATGCGGGTACTTACCTGCTGGCAGACTGGAACCAGGGCACCCCCTTCTCCATTGAAGCCTATGCGTTTTGGGCACATTCGGCGCAAACACTGCCCCATATTTATACTTTGACGTCCGACGCTGCGGGTGTCAAAGTTCCGCCATGTGAGCCATTTTTTAGAAGGGTGAACCTGCTGTGTGTTAATGATATGCAAGGTAGGCGTTCCCTTCTAAAAAATGACTCTGAGGCCTGTGCGCCATATTTACACTCCCGTGCAAAAATGACGCACAGGAGTGGGCGGGCCTTAAAAAATGACGTCCAGCCGCGTTAGCGTAATTTTTTAACGCCTGCTCAGGGCAGGCGTTAAGGGACCTGTGGGCTCGGAAGGAGCCCAGAGGTGCCCTCCCATGCCCCCAGGGACATCCCCTGCCACCCTTGCCCTCCCCAGGAGGACGCCCAAGGATGGAGGGACCCACCCCTGGGACATTAAGGTAAGTGCTGGTAAGTATTTTTTTTTTCTTTTTTTTGTGGCATAGGGGGGCCTGATTTGTGCCCCCCTACATGCCACTATGCCCATGACCATGCCCAGGGGACATAAGTCCCCTGGGCATGGCCATTGGGCAAGGGGGCATGACTCCTGTCTTTGCTAAGACAGGAGTCATGTTAATGGCGTCTGGGTGTCAAAAAAAAAATGGCGCAAATCGGGTTGAGGCGATAATTTTGCCTCAGCCTGACTTGCCCCATTTTTTGACGCCCAAGCTCCATTTTCCCCTACGCCGGCGCTGCCTGGTGTGTGTCATTTTTTTTGACGCACACCACTCCGCAGCGCCGGCTAACGCCGGCTAACGTCATTCAATAAATACGGCGCCCGCATGGCGCTTTCGAATGGCGTTAGCCGGCGTTAAATTTTTTGACGCACAACTGCGTTGGCGCAGTTGTGCGTCAAAAAGTATAAATATGGCCCATAATGTCTAGTGCAGAAGAGAATGTGATGGAACTCGACATCACCCCTTACCTCCATCTTAAGATGAGGGAGCTAAGGCTCCTCTGCAAAATAAAGAAAATCCCAATTGGCTTAAGACCCTCCAAACAACAGCTCCAGGAGCTTTTGGCAGAGTTTGAAAAAGCCAACCCCTCTGAGGATGACACCCCAGAGGAGGAAGCTGATGACTTGGAGGAGACTTCCCCCCCCCTCCAGTCCTGCATAGGGAGCACAGGCCCCCTCAAGCCCTGTCTCCAAACATAGTAGTCAGAGATGCTGCTTCCCTCACAGGAGGGACCAGCACCTCTGAAATCACGGAGGATAGCCTCAGTGAAAAGGACCTCCTGTTAGCAAGGATGACCAAAAGATTGGCTTTGGAAAGACAGATCCTAGCCATAGAAAGGGAAAGACAAGAGATGGGCCTAGGTCCCATCAATGGTGGCAGCAACATAAATAGGGTCAGAGATTCTCCTGACATGTTGAAAATACCTAAAGGGATTGTAACTATATATGAAGATGGTGATGACATCACCAAATGGTTCACAGCTTTTGAGAGGGCTTGTGTAACCAGAAAAGTAAGCAGATCTCACTGGGGTGCTCTCCTTTGGGAAATGTTCACTGGAAAGTGTAGGGATAGACTCCTCACACTCTCTGGAAAAGATGCAGAATCTTATGACCTCATGAAGGGAACCCTTTGGATTCTCCACTGAGGAGTATAGAATTAGATTCAGGGGGGCTCAAAAAACCTCGAACCAGACCTGGGTTGATTTTGTGGACTACTCAGTGAAAACACTGGATGGTTGGATTCAAGGCAGTGGTGTTAATGATTATGATGGGCTGTACAATTTATTTGTGAAAGAACACCTATTGAGTAATTGTTCAAATGATAAACTGCATCAGCATCTGGTAGACCTAGGACCAATTTCTCCCCAAGAATTGGGAAACAAGGCGGACCATTGGGTCAAGACTAGGGTGACCAAGACTTCCACAGGGGGTGACCAAAAGAAAGGGGTTACAAAGCCTCCCCAGGGAAAGAGTGTTGAGACATCCAAAAACAAAAATAGTAAAGAGTCTTCTTCAGGCCCCTAAAAACCTGCACAGGCGGGTGGGCCCAGAGCCTCTTCGCAAAACAATTTTGGGTACAAGGGTAAAAACTTTGATCCCAAAAAGGCCTGGTGTCGTAGCTGTAATCAGCCTGGACACCAAACTGGAGACAAGGCCTGTCCCAAGAAAAGTACCACTTCCAACTCCACTCCAGATAACACTGGAATGGCTAATCTCCAAGTGGGATCAACAGTGTGCCCAGAGCAAATCAGGTGTCACACTGAAGCTACATTAGTCTCCGAAGGTGGGGTGGATTTAGCCACACTGGCTGCCTGGCCTCCTAATATGCAAAAATACAGGCAGCAGCTCTTAATTAATGGGACAAGTGTAGAAGGCCTGAGGGATACAGGTGCCAGTGTCACTATGGTGACAGAAAAACTGGTTTGCCCTGGTCAATACCTGGCTGGACAAACTTATCCATGCTGACAATCAAACTAAAGTACATCCCATGGCTATGGTAACTTTAGAGTGGGGAGGGGTCAATGGCCTGAAACAGATGGTGGTCTCCTCAAATATCCCAGTAGACTGTTTGCTTGGAAATGACCTGGAGTCCTCAGCATGGGCTGAGGTAGAACTAAAAACCCATGCAGCCATGCTGGGTATCCCTGAACTGGTGTGTGTCAAGACAAGGGCACAGTGCAAGGCTCAGGGTGAAAAAGTAGAGCTGGAGCCTGGAAAAAAGGCCCAGCCTACCAAGAGGAAAGGAAAGACAACTGGGAAACCATCTGCAACACACCAACAAAAAGAGAACCTCTCTACTCAGGAAGAAGTTCTGCCCTCTGAGGGAACTGAGCCTATGGAGTTAGAACCTTATCAGGTTGAGCTCTTAGGCCCAGGGGGACCCTCAAGGGAGCAGTTGTGTAAGGGGCAAGAAACCTGTCCCTCTCTTGAACGCCTTAGGCAGCAAGCTGCTGAAGAGTCCAATGGCAAGAAAACTGGAACACATAGGGTCTATTGGGAAGATGGACTCCTTTACACAGAGGCAAGAGATCCCAAACCTGGTGCCATTAGGAGAGTGGTAGTGCCTCAGGAGTTTAGAGGGATCATACTGACCTTAGCCCATGATATTCCTCTTGCTGGGCATTTGGGACAAACCAAGACGTGGGAGAGACTAGTCAACCACTTCTACTGGCCCAACATGTCCCAGAAAGTCAAGGAGTTTTGTGTCTCCTGTACCACCTGTCAAGCCAGTGGTAAGACAGGTGGACATCCAAAGGCCCCCCTCATTCCACTTCCAGTGGTGGGGGTCCCCTTTGAAAGAGTGGGTGTGGACATAGTGGGTCCACTTGAACCTCCCACAGCCTCAGGGAATATGTACATACTAGTAGTAGTGGATCATGCTACTAGATACCCTGAAGCTATTCCCCTTAGGTCGACTACTGCCCCTGCAGTAGCCAAGGCCCTCATTGGTATCTTTACCAGAGTGGGTTTTCCTAAGGAGGTGGTGTCTGACAGAGGTACCAACTTCATGTCAGCATACCTGAAACACATGTGGAATGAGTGTGGAGTGACTTATAAATTCACTACACCATACCATCCACAAACTAATGGCCTTGTTGAGAGATTCAACAAGACATTAAAAGGCATGATCATGGGGCTCCCTGAAAAGCTCAAAAGGAGATGGGATGTCCTCTTGCCATGTCTGCTTTTTGCTTACAGAGAGGTGCCTCAGAAGGGAGTAGGGTTCTCACCCTTTGAACTTCTGTTTGGCCATCCTGTAAGGGGACCACTAGCTCTTGTGAAAGAAGGCTGGGAGAGACCTCTTCACGAGCCTAAACAAGACATAGTGGACTATGTACTTGGCCTACGTTCTAGGATGGCAGAGTACATGGAAAAGGCAAGTAAAAACCTTGAGGCCAGCCAACAGCTCCAGAAGGTTTGGTATGACCAAAAGGCTGCAATGGTTGAATTTCAACCAGGGCAGAAAGTCTGGGTTTTGGAGCCTGTGGCTCCCAGGGCACTTCAGGACAAATGGATTGGCCCTTACCCAGTACTAGAGAAGAAGAGTCAGGTCACCTACCTGGTGGACCTAGGCACTAGTAGGAGCCCCAAGAGGGTGATCCATGTGAACCGCCTTAAGCTCTTCCATGACAGGGCTGATGTAAATCTGTTGATGGTAACAGATGAGGACCAGGAAGCTGAGAGTGAACCTCTCCCTGATCTCCTCTCATCAAACCCTAAAGATAGCTCAGTTGATGGAGTGATCTACTCAGACACCCTCTCTAGCCAACAGCAATCTGATTGTAGGAAGGTCCTGCAACAGTTTGCTGAGCTCTTTTCCCTAACACCTGGTCAGACACACCTGTGTACCCATGATGTGGACACAGGAGACAGCATGCCTGTCAAAAACAAAATATTCAGACAGTCTGACCAAGTTAAGGAAAGCATCAAGGTGGAAGTCCACAAGATGCTGGAATTGGGAGTCATTGAGCAGTCTGACAGCCCCTGGGCTAGCCCAATGGTCTTAGTCCCTAAACCTCACACCAAAGATGGAAAGAGAGAGATGAAGTTCTGCGTGGACTACAGAGGACATAATTCTGTCACCAAGACAGATGCCCATCCCATTCCAAGGACTGATGAACTGATTGACAAATTAGGTGCTGCCAAATTCTTAAGTACTTTTGACTTAACAGCAGGGTACTGGCAAACCAAAATGGCACCTGGAGCAAAAGAAAAGACAGTGTTCTCCACACCTGATGGGCATTATCAGTTTACTGTTATGCCCTTTGGTTTAAAGAATGCCCCTGCCACCTTCCAAAGGTTGGTGAATCAAGTCCTTGCTGGCTTGGAGTCCTTTAGTACAGCTTATCTTGACGATATTGCGGTCTTTAGCTCCAACTGGCAGGATCACCTGGTCCACCTGAAGAAGGTTTTGAAGACTCTGCAATCAGCAGGCCTCTCTATCAAGGCATCCAAGTGCCAGATAGGGCAGGGAACTGTGGTTTACTTGGGACACCTTGTAGGTGGAGGCCAAGTTCAGCCACTCCAACCTAAGATCCAGACTATTCTGGACTGGGCAGCTCCAAAAACCCAGACTCAAGTCAGGGCATTCCTTGGCTTGACTGGGTATTACAGGAGGTTTGTGAAGGGATATGGATCCATAGTGACAGCCCTCACAGAACTCACCTCCAAGAAAATGCCCAAGAAGGTAAACTGGACTGTAGAATGCCAACAGGCCTTTGACACCCTGAAACAAGCAATGTGCACAGCACCAGTTCTAAAAGCTCCAGATTACTCCAAACAGTTCATTGTGCAGACAGATACCTCTGAACATGGGATAGGGGCAGTTTTGTCCCAAACAAATGATGATGGCCTTGACCAGCCTGTTGCTTTCATTAGCAGGAGGTTACTCCCCAGGGAGCAGCGTTGGAGTGCCATTGAGAGGGAGGCCTTTGCTGTGGTTTGGTCCCTGAAGAAGCTGAGACCATACCTCTTTGGTACTCACTTTGTAGTTCAAACTGACTACAGACCTCTCAGATGGCTGATGCAAATGAAAGGTGAAAATCCAAAACTGTTGAGGTGGTCCATCTCCCTACAGGGAATGGACTTTATAGTGGAACACAGACCTGGGACTGCCCATGCCAATGCAGATGGCCTTTCCAGGTTCTTCCACTTAGAAAATGAAGACTCTCTTGGGAAAGGTTAGTCTCATCCTCTTTCGTTTGGGGGGGGGGGGGGGGGGGAGGGGTTGTGAAAGGAAATGCCTCCTTGGCATGGTTACCCCCTGACTTTTTGCCTTTGCTGATGCTATGTTTTGAAAGTGTGCTGAGGCCTGCTAACCAGGCCCCAGCACCAGTGTTCTTTCCCTAACCTGTACTTTTGTTTACACAATTGGCACACACTGGCATCCAGGTAAGTCCCTTGTAACTGGTACCCCTGGTACCAAGGGCCCTGATGCCAGGGAAGGTCTCTAAGGGCTGCAGCATATCTTATGCCACCCTGGGGACCCCTCACTCAGCACAGACACACTGCTTGCCAGCTTGTGTGTGCTGGTGAGGACAAAACGAGTAAGTCGACATGGCACTCCCCTCAGGGTGCCATGCCAACCTCACACTGCCTATGCAGTATAGATAAGTCACCCCTCTAGCAGGCCTTACAGCCCTAAGGCAGGGTGCACTATACCATCGGTGAGGGCACCAGTGCATGAGCACTGTGCCCCTACAGTGTCTAAGCAAAACCTTAGACATTGTAAGTGCAGGGTAGCCATAAGAGTATATGGTCTGGGACTCTGTCAAACACGAACTCCACAGCACCATAATGGCTACACTGAAAACTGGGAAGTTTGGTATCAAACTTCTCAGCACAATAAATGCACACTGATGCCAGTGTACATTTTATTGTAACATACACCCCAGAGGGCACCTTAGAGGTGCCCACTGAAACCCTAACCAACTACCCGTGTAGGCTGACTGGTTTTAGCAGCCTGCCACACTCGAGACATGTTGCTGGCCACATGGGGAGAGTGCCTTTGTCACTCTGTGGCTAGTAACAAAGCCTGTACTGGGTGGAGATGCTTATCACCTCCCCCTTGCAGGACTGCAACACCTGGCGGTGAGCCTCAAAGGCTCACCCCCTTTGTTACAGCACCACAGGGCATTCCAGCTAGTGGAGTTGCCCGCCCCCTCCGGCCACGGCCCCACTTTTGGCGGCATGGCCGGAGGAGATAATGAGAAAAACAAGGAGGAGTCACTGACCAGTCAGGACAGCCCCTAAGGCAACCTGAGTTGAAGTGACTCTGACTTTTAGGAATCCTCCATCTTGCAGATGGAGGATCCTCCCAATAGGGATAGGAATGTGACCCCCTCCCCTTGGGAGGAGGCACAAAGAGGGGGTAGCCACCCTCAGGGCTAGTAGCCATTGGCTTCTGCCCTCCCTGACCTAAACACACCCCTAAATTCTGTATTTAGGGGCTCCCCTGAACCTAGGAACTCAGATTCCTGCAACCTAAGAAGAAGAGGACTGCTGAGCTGAAAAACCCTGCAGAGAAGACGGAGACACCAACTGCTTTGGCCCCAGCCCTACCGGCCTGCCTCCCTCCCTTCTAAAGACACTGCTCCAGCGACGCTTTCCCCAGGACCAGCGACCTCTGAATCCTCAGAGGACTGCCCTGCTCTAGAAGGACCAAGAAACACCCGAGGACAGTGGCTCTGTTCACCCAAGACTGCAACTTTGTTTCCAAAGAAGCAACTTCAAGACAACTGCGTTTCCCGCCGGAAGTGTGGGACTTGCTACTCTGCACCCGACGCCCCCGGCTCGACTTGTGGAGAACAAACACTTCAGGGAGGACTCCCCGGCGACTACGAGACCGTGAGTAGCCAGAGTTGCCCCCCCTGAAACCCCACAGCGACGCCTGCAGAGGGAATCCCGAGGCTCCCCCTGACCGCGACTGCCTGACTCCCAGATCCCGACGCCTGGAAAAGACTCTGCACCCGCAGCCCCCAGGACCTGAAAGATCGGAACTCCAGTGCAGGAGTGACCCCCAGGAGGCCCTCTCCCTTGCCCAGGTGGTGGCTACCCCGAGGAGCCCCCCCCTTGCCTGCATCGCTGAAGAGACCCCTTGGTCTCCCATTGATTTACATTGGAAACCCAACACATGTTTGCACACTGCACCCGGCCGCCCCCCTGCTGCTGAGGGTGTACTTTCTGTGCAAACTTGTGTCCCCCCCGGTGCCCTACAAAACTCCCCTGGTCTTCCCTCCGAAGACACGGGTACTTACCTGCTGGCAGACTGGAACCAGGGCACCCCCTTCTCCATTGAAGCCTATGCGTTTTGGGCACCTCTTTGACCTCTGCACCTGACCGGCCCTGAGCTGCTGGTGTGGTAACTTTGGGGTTGCTCTGAACCCCGAACGGTGGGCTACCTTAGACCCAAACTTGAACCCCATAGGTGGTTTACTTACCTGCAAGAACTAACAAATACTTACCTCCCCCATGAACTGTTGAAAATTGCACGGTGTCTAGTTTTAAAATAGCTATATGTGATTTATTTGAAAAGTATATATGCTATTGTGATTATTCAAAGTTCCTAAAGTACTTACCTGCAATACCTTTCATTTGAAGTATTACATGTAAAATTTGAACCTGTGGTTCTTAAAATAAACTAAGAAAATATATTTTTCTATACAAAAACCTATTGGCCTGGAATTGTCTTTGAGTGTGTGTTCCTCATTTATTGCTTGTGTGTGTACAACAAATGCTTAACACTACTCCTTTGATAAGCCTACTGCTCGACCACACTACCACAAAATAGAGCATTAGTATTATCTCTTTTTGCCACTATCTTACCTCTAAGGGGAACCCTTGGACTCTGTGCATACTATTCCTTACTTTGAAATAGTGCATACAGAGCCAACTTCCTACAACATGGTTTTAAGGTTAGCAGGTACATTTTCTACGTCCACCTATTCTTGTGCTTTGCATTCTTTATATAATGTCCAGCCTAGGAGGCCGTGACCATTTAGACATGGACATGCTAATGACACCCAGGTTTGGTTAAAGATCTCAGGGAGTGTGAATGTCACTGCTGCACTGATTTATGACTGTCTCATGAAAGTTGAGTGCTTGATGACTGCAACCATTTACAACTGAAAGTGAAATACTCGTTCACGCTAGACCTTCCACCTACAGGGACCATCTTTGCTGGCCTCCATGGCATGGTCCAAAACACCAAACATTTTTGCCATGTCGATCAGTTCAGTGCCTGGATAACCTCATGGGTGGCAAGTGGCAAACTACAAATCTACTGCCTGTGTGATTGAACCTGTTTTTTTCGAGCTGGGTATGTTTTGGTTACAGGTTTTCAACACCAAAAAACCCCATCAATTGTGAATGCAGCACTTTACACTCCTAATCAAATTGCACTGAACACCCTAGAGCAGAATAGTTAGGCCTGTTTGAGGATAAACTCTCTAATACTGTTTTGCTCAAAGAGGATTAACAAACGATCACCTTATAAAGAAGAACATCATAGGAAATAATGTTGAAACATAGAAATGCATCCTACTCATCAACAGAGATATGAAATATAATACATTGCTAACACCACCACCTGTTCAATATTAATAATGGAGGTCACCAGTAAATTATGTTACCAAAGAGAGAAATGAGGCCAAAGGCAGACCTTATAAGAGCAAGTAGCTTAAGTTTGCGTTTTCAACTTTGTGTATGGTCGTGGGTATTCCTTGTAATATATATTTGCACCATATCTTTCGAAAACCCTCTAGTAAATTATTGCTCTCCTGCTTCTTTTCATGAAAGAATTCTTCTGGTTTCAGATATGCAGAATAATTTTGCTATTGTGCTCATGGATGGTTCGGAATATGTACACACGACCTTGGTGAAAAAGAAATATATACCGACACATTCTCCCAATCCTGAGAGACAAATAATGGATAGGCACTTACCAAAAAAAGAGGGAAGGAGCTAATAAACAAATATCATGCCGAAGCATTTTAGGATGAAAAGTATAGTGCAAAAATCTAAATGTGATTAAAATATATAAAAGTTTTTAAAAAACAACAGAGGACTCTTGAGCATATTGATACATTGGTCATCACTATGACGGCTTTTACACTCAATTAGTCTTTTGGGCATTACAGGGAACATTTTTTAAAGCTAAAGGTGTGATGAGCAGATGAACATTAATAGTGAAACAGTGCAAGAGAGCACGTGGGTAGTTTTTAAGTCTCATTATTTTAAAATTTAGCACATTTAATAAACATATTTTAAACAGAAGATTGATTATACCTGAAAGCTATTTCCCTGGTCCTAACAAAGTTGTTAACTATACTACTCGACAGCTAACGTTTTAAATATAATTCCACCTGCATCTCTGGCTTTATTTCATTCTGGTCCCAAGCCTGTCTCGGGAATGGTGCTAGCCTGATTAACCGAAGGCAGAGGGTTTAGAAGGCCGAAGGTGAATTTTTCTCTGTATTCAAGCTTCGTTTCTTGGCACCTACCTAAAAACATTTGACTGTGGTGCCTTCGTTGATAATTACTAATCAGAAAGTGTGGTAAGTGTCAATATGTCAGCTATTTTTTCCACTTTTGAAAGTGTTCTACTGGTGCCTGTGCTTTTACTACTCCTATTTAGCTTAAACGCAGTTAAAGGATAAACTCTACCATGCAGTCAGTGCTCTTTTTCATCATTACAAAAAGATCAAGACGGTTGTCAATAAGCGAATCTTTGATCATCACTTTCTCTGGATAATTTGTTCTTGATATATTTTGGCCAATACTATCCATTCAGCACCACAAGAGATCCTGCATTGTTTCTCTCCTGTCCTACTTCCTAATGAACTGGATAGAAGCTTGCACAGTTATTACTTCTACTCAAGATGAAGTAAATATGATTTAGCATCCAATAAATAAGAAGAGCTGCCTCAGAAGCCAGTCCTTTTAAAGCCATACTGCAAAAGTTACATTGTGCCTAGCCCTTTGCATTCCTCTACAACTAGGGTATGTCTTTGAATTTAAAGCGATTAACTTTATATACTACCATACTAAAGTAATCATAAAATATTACATATGCACCAAACGTTCTTTCCTAGACATTTAGGAGTGCTTATAGCTAACAGATGGAATATAAATCTCTATGACTTTTAAAGTGGGCTACTCAGCTACTCAATGTCGTCTTTTGGTAAAATACACATTTCAGTGTAGAAAATATGGATATAGATTAGGAAAGGATATATTAGATTATTTGAGATATATTAAGTGGTTGGTAAATCAGTTTTCATACAATAATGAAACATGTAGAGCAGACGATATGCAATTCAAAATGTTTCAGATTTATGCAGCTGGTTTAGAACAAGTTCAGTAGTTTCTTTGAAAATATAAGGTCAAAACTGTTTTTTGTTGCATTCAATTGGTGACCCTGGTACACCTTTCTAGAGTTACTAAATTTGAGTTCCTTTTTTATGCTCTCTGTGGCTAGCATGAAACAGATCGGGCTAGCTTCAAAACAGCAGACTGATGCAATGGCAAAAAATTAATCTTGTAAGATATGACATAGGCTGTAATGCAGTGTAGCAAATAGATGTTTGGGCCACTTTAGAACATTTATTTATGAAATGACTTTAATTAGTTAAGATTTATTCAAGAGCTCATTACTATGAAGCTTGCATTTGCTTGGCTGCTGCATTGTGTGTATCACAGCTCAAAATCTAATTTTGTCCTTACCCAGAATGATATTTATAGAATGATATTTATATATCATGCTCCTAATGCATATGTAAGCTTCTTTAATATCTATGAATGATGGAATATAGCTATGCTTAAGGATAATCTCTAATGCCCATACAGGGTCAATAGAAGAGCTCTGTTAATTTATATAATTAAGAAAATTGTATCACACAGTATAATTTAGTTGTCAAGTTTCTCCTCAATATCTTTTTTTATAAAGCTACTTTGCAAAGTTGTTAATTTCTTCACATGTTTTAGGATGTTGCGAGCACATAATCGTAGTCATAGCTTGAATGTAAATTGTGTATGTATGTTTACATCCTAGTGTTACCTCAGTTAAAAATTAATTTTTTATGGTGTTGCTTTTCAATTTCCTATTAGATTACTCTAGTAATGTGGGGGCACGCAAAGCACCCATCATGCTCTATGGCTGAGGCATTTCCAATACCTGACAGTAGGCAGTGGGATCCAAGATGGGGATTCGGCATTAGGCTGCCCCGTTGTGTCCCAGTGGCTGGAGCTGAGCTGGTTACTGCAGGAACATGTGGCAAGTGCATCAAAGCAAGACTTTTTCTCAAGGCGCTGGATTAGAGAGTTCAGACAGGCACTGGAGGAACTGCGGTGCACCTCAAGAGAGCTTGGTCATGTGTACTGGGCACTAACTCACCAATGCTGATTGAGGTATCTCCCCCAGCTAGGGGACCCAGTATTTTGCTCAACTATTCCCATGGTGACAGGCATGCCTTTATAGCAAGTTCTTTTCCACAGGACGGAAGAGGCTGTTGCCGGGCGCAGGAATCAAGCTACGCCAGAATCATTTTGGTTTAGTCATGATGACGCCATAGACCACCAGATATGCCCAAGATCCTTAACCCTCAGCGATATATGACAATAGCATTGACATCGACCTCGCAACCAGACTGGTCCTGTCCATGACAGGAATGGGGAACAAAAGCAGTCATACCCCCCCTATTTTCTGCCATGGCCATGAATTCCAAGGCACAGCGCAAAGAAACACGGCAGGTCAATGATGCTGCTGCTCCAGGTCTTGCATGCCTACCGCAAACTAATCTTACTGTACCCAGAGTCGGCTACATGCACAGCTTCTGGAAATCTTCCACCGGACATTAGAGACTATAAGAGAAATGGATGTACTCCACAAGCTTACAAGTAGGGGAACTATTTCCAAATCAGTGGACAAAGGAAATATACAAGCCAGGTCACCAGACACGAACACTGTTCGTCTTCAGATCCTAGATGAGCTTAGGGCAATGAAAAGCTCCTAGGAAAAAGCACAAAAACGTACAGCACAGCAACTTCGCCAGATCCATACCACTGTGCAACAGCTGTCAGTTCGAATTTCGCAGGTAAAACAACAGGTCTCCGAACTAAAAGATGTTAGAACTCGGGAAGAGGCACTCACCATAAAATTAGAGGCAGAACTGGTAGACGTGCAGATCAAAATTGAAGATGCGGAAAGTAGATCCTGTAGTTCAAATTTAAGGTTTACGGGGATACCTTAGGGGCTTGAAGACGGAGAGTGACCAGTCTCATTTCTGATCTTGTTTGTAAGTATGTATATATGCATGAAAACTGCATTGTCCACATTCAGAAATGAACTACTAAAAGTGTCTTCCACAAGTGTCATCATGGAAGGATAACAGGTGAAACACCTTACCTATGAAACAATATTTAAATTATTCCAAAGTAATTTTTCTATGCACTAACTTGCATTGTCACTTAGATGATATGAATAACTATGCAGCATGTAGAGACCCAGCAATATGTTAAGTTAACAGGGGCTGTGTCCTTTTCATTGTTTATTTTACTGTGCTACCCTTGTTTTAGATGTGATAACCAATTTTCATGACCTTTGACAGTGCAATGTCATAAGAAATAACAAAATAATTAAGATTTCATTTACTGACCTCTTTGCATTTGGTGCAGGCCTAAATAGAGCAAGGATTGGCTGGAAGAATGAAAGAACCATCACAATACATCCTAGGATAGGATGGGCACCCTGTGGAAAAAAAGAATGCATTACAAACACATTTTTGCCTATGCTATAAAGATAAATTTGTTCATTTTATAAAGATTTTGGGTGACCTTAAAGGAGTGTAACACCATTGTACAAATAGCCTGGACATGCATGGTTGTGCAGCATACTCAGATGATCTTGGATCTTGCTCTGTAAACAATTGTAATATCGTCTTTTGCATGGCAAGTCTTTCACTGATTATGGTCTACCATTTGCGCGAGTTATCTTCAGCACAGATCATTACACATAATAATAAAGCAGGCTGGCCAAGTGATACCCAGAAGACAGCTGTCCTATATCCCTTGTACTCTTTTCCCCTTTTACTAAATACTTAGGGGGTTATTCTAACTTTGGAGGAGGTGTTAATCCGTTCCAAAAGTGACGGAAAAGTGACGGATTTACCACCAGCCGTATTACGAGTCCATTATATCCTATGGAACTCGTAATACGGCTGGTGGTATATCCGTCACTTTACCGTCACTTTTGGGACGGATTAACACTCCTCCAAAGTTAGAATAACCCCCTTAGTGTGGTTATATTCTAATGCTTCACATTGTTAGAGCTCCAGTGGGTGGCCTATTCATCATGAAACTTTATGCAGATGATATTTGTTACACCTGTCAGCTCTTGGTGTGTTTTCCCCTGTCTGTTTGCTCCTGACCTCTTGATTTTGATCCTGTGCTGAATTTCATTTTTGCTGGCTTTAGGACTCTGGGTACTCTACCACTGCTGACCAGTGCTAGAGTGCAAGTGTTCTCTGTACACATTGTATTGGTGATGTGGTTATCCATTATTTGCATTTTTGATTTACTAGTAAATCCCTAGTATAGTGCACCATATGCTCCCACGGCCTGTAAATCAAATGCTACTAGTGGACCTGCAGTACTGATTGTGCCACCCACATGAGTAGGCCTATAAATCTGTCTCAGACCTGCCACTGCAATGTCTGTGTGGGCAGTTTTAAAGGCCCATACCTTCTCTTTTACTGCCTGCACCGGAACTGTGATCCCCTTTCAGTGCCATGACTGTGACCTGCAACACAGGCCAGACGCAGCGCCTCCAAAGTATCACCACATTGTGAGTCCCGAGTGCTGTGTTACCAACGTACATGACACCCGACTCCGACTCTGTTGCGGCACCTGTGTCCTGTGGTGTGATTGCAGCACCGCAAAGTTGAAACCTCACATCTTGAGCTGCTGGATACATCAATCACGCCTTCTCACCAACACTGCATCACTTCCCCTGCACCCATAAGGAACTAACGCCTCATCTCCCCTACCTAGCAGTAAAGAACCGATGCCTCACCTCCCCAGTAGCAGTATAGAAGTGACGCCGCACCAGCTCCAGCGATGCCTCACCTCCCCGACTCCGTGCAACATCTTTGTTTCCTCATCGTTTTCTAAGGTACTGCACCTGGAGTCTGTGCGATTCTGTGGCCAGCCCACACTCCCTCGCGAGTGGTGTCGGGCTGTTGGAAGTGACTTTGACAAGATGTCGTGATAGCCCCAGTTGGACCTATTGTATTTCTAAGCACTGTACCATGATTTAATCTTTGAAAAATCGTATCTTTACTTGTGTTTGTTGGATTTTTTTCATTTTGGCTTTGTTTTACCCAGACAAATATTGGCTATTTTTCCAAACTGGTGTAGAGTACTTTTGTGGGGTTCTCACTGGGTTACTGTGTGTGTGTGTGTGTGTATATACAAATACCTTATACATTGCCTCTGAGATAAGCCAGTCTGCTCGTGCTAAGCTAGTAAGGGGGTGAGCAGGGGTGCAAACCACTGCCAACTAGAGACCCTATTTCTAACATTGGTGGCAGCGTTGGGATAAGACTTGTATTTGTACCCTACATACAGTGATTGGTGTACACTACTTCCAAATTGCAGTCCATTACACCACAACATACTGATTGATCTCTTTTTGCAACTTTTGAGCTTTATTCACAATCATGTCTCAGTATGATGAGCCATCAGTTAGAGCTGCAGATCTGGTGTTTGGGCAGGAGAGGTTGGAGACCTATTCAGGGCCTCAGCTCAAAGAGTTAGGCAAGGAGCTTCAATGTCCTATTAAAGGCCTCACTGGGGGGGGTGAGCTGCAAAAGGTGCGGAGGGCCGGGTTGGCAGCAAAGAAGGCTGGTGAGCTCACAGAGGAGGAAAATGCTATTGTGGATGGAGAGGAGCAGAGCCTGCATAGTGATTTTGTGGATAATAAGGATCTACTGGGGAAGAAGGCACCTCCCAGGGCAAGACATACTACTGTTTCCTCAAGAGGGGTGACCTCAAAGGAACTGGAGGACAGGCGGGAGGCTAGGAGTCTCTGAATGGAGCTGGAGAAGCTTAAGCTGGCCATGAAAGGAAGCTCCAGTTGGAACTAGCCAGGCTCCAAAGAGAGGAAGCAAAAGAGAAAATCACCATGGAGGAGAAGAAAATAGTATTAGCTCGAGATCTGAGCTTGAATGAGCTGGACTTTAAAAGCAGGTCCAGCACAGATGGACAGTGCGGTCTGAGGGAAAGGTACATATACCCAAGGATGTGGTGAAGGATTTCGAGGTGGGGGTGGCATAGAGCAGTGGTTCAGGGGTTATGAGGTGGCATTGAGAGTGAGCATGCTCCTTTAGATAGACTGATGGGCAGGCCAGTGGGAGTACTTCTTAGTGGAGGGGAGGGACACCTTGTTGGCATTAGACCCAAAAGATCAGTCGAGCTACACTGCAATGAAAGAAGACCTAATCAGGAGGTCTGGTCTCACCCGAGAAAGTTACAAGGTAAAGTTTAGAGAGAGTACTAAATTGTGTTCTCAAACTTGGGTCGAGAATGTTGATTCCTTTTTCAGAGCACTGGATGGTTGGTTGGGTGTATGGCAGTGAGGTAACTAACTATCAGGGGCTGTACAATATGATTGTATGGGAGCACTTGTCTAGTTGTTGTTTACCAGAGCAGCAGCAGCACTTGAGTGACAGCAAACTTACTGATCCCAGGAAGCTTACCAAGGAAGCGGACCACTGGCTCAGCACCAGGGTCCACAAGAAGCTGTACCTGGGAGACGCAGCCAGGGATGTAAGTAGTTCTCAAAAAGGCCCCAGACTTGTTCCCAGTGTAAGCATTCCCAACCCACTGTGAAAAAGAAGTTAGTTCCCTTCAGGAAAGCCTGCAGGGAAGGGACCACTAAAGTGTTCTGCCTGTAATTAGGAAGGGCATTTTAGGGGAACTCCCATGTGTCCCAAGCAGGCACAGCCCCCCTTTGGTGGGCAGTCACTTGGGATGGCAAATGTAGTGCTTGGGGAGGAGTTGGCCCCAGTTAGTAGTGGGGAGCCAGCTGATTTAACCCTAGTCTCCCTGGGTGAGGTGGCCTAGAGAACCCTCATGCCTGACAACACTAAGAAGTACAGGCAGTGGGTGACCATCAACTGGAGGTGGGTGAAGGCTCTGAGAGATACAGGAGCCGGCATGACAACTGCCTACTGTCATCTGGTGTCCGAGGGACAGGTAATCCCTAATGCAGTCCACCAGGCTGTAGCAGTAGACAACAGTGACCATCAATGTTTGGTAACTCAGGTTCCCTTTAAATGGGGGCAGGGGTCTCAGGTTCCTTAGGGGTAGATGTGAGTTAAGCCATACCTATTTACTGTTTGTTAGGGGGCAACCTGGAGCATACCACCTGGAAGGAAAAGAGCTCAGTTCGCACTTGGAAATGTTAGGATTGCCAGAGTGGGTGTGCATGACCACACAGTCCATGGCTGCCAAAGAGGGTCATCAGAAGAACCTGGAGCCTGAAACAGTGGCCCAGGTACCTGCCAGGAGGAGAGGCACTACTGAGATTCCCAAAGTCTGGAAGGAGGCAGAACCTGAGAGGGACGCCCCGGAACCTACAGGAGAAGAAGTGGCCAAACTGGGACACCAACCTGAGCTGACCCATTGGCAGTGGAAAGGAGGCCCACCAGGGAGGAGTTCTTTACTATGCAGAAAGAGTACCCCACTGTTGAGGATCTTCAGAAACAGGCCAAGTCCAGGCAGCCGATGGCCCCTCTGGATCTCACCTAATCTACTGGGAGAATGATCTCCTGTATAGCAAGCCTAAGGTTGCTGAACCTGGGGTAGCGAGTTTGCTGGTGGTACCCCAGTGTTTCAGAGCCTTCCTACTGGGTCTGGCTCATGATGTGCCACTGGCAGATCCTTTGGGGAAGGACAAGACCTTTGACTGGCTTGTCACCCACTTCTATTGACCCCACATGAGGAAGACCTCAAATGTGTTCTGCAGGATCTGTCAAACCTTGAAGGGTAGTGGAAAATCTGGGAAGAGGTGCAAGGCTCCTCTTCAGTCATTTCCTGTTGTGCGCACCCCTTTTGAGTGGGTGGGCATTGACATTGTAGGACCACTGACAAGACAGCTATGGGCAACAGGTTTATCTTTATCTTGGTGGACCATGCCACCCAGTATCTGGAAGCTATCCCTCTGAGGACAGTGACTATACACACTGTGGCCAGGGCACTTAGGGGGATTGTTACCCTGTGGGTTTCTCCAAGGAGGCGGTATCTGACGTGGTATCAATTTCATGTTATTGTACATGAAATCCATGTGGAAGGCGTGTGGTGTTACGTACAAGTTCACCAAACCTTACCACCCCCAAAGCTATGGGCTCGTCGAAAGGTTCAACACACTCTGAAGCACATGTTTATGGGTCTCTCAGAACCCATGAGGCATAAGTGGGACGTGCTGTTACCATGCTTGTTATTTGCCTTCAGGGTGGTACCAATGAAGGGGGTTGGCTTCAGATCTTTTGAGCTTCTGTATGAGCACACTTTGAGATAGCCACTATGCAAACAGAGATATGGGAGTCTCCGCTCCAAGTGATCACAAATAATAATAATAGTCTTCCTATGCATACAATTACAGGGTAAGCTCAGAC
This sequence comes from Pleurodeles waltl, assembly GCF_031143425.1. Classification (NCBI taxonomy): domain Eukaryota; kingdom Metazoa; phylum Chordata; class Amphibia; order Caudata; family Salamandridae; genus Pleurodeles; species Pleurodeles waltl. Next base: position 606,995,253 of record NC_090443.1, on the reverse strand, counting down.
CACTAGATATGCATTATTTGCATTATGGAGGCACTATTTGTGTTATACAGTTTTCTAACTGCTACTACGATTTTCATAATTATTGGCAGTATTGTTATCACACCTAATTTGCTTCATAATAGACCATCTAGTTGACAATTATATATTGTGTACTTTCATTGTGTCTTTTTTAGGTCGAGCATTCGAGATCTCTTGTATACACTTTAGTATATACTTCTATACTTCTTTGTGGGCTCTCTGCTTTTTCACTGGTTTGTTTTAGTGTCAGTAGTCAATCCTTGCTCTTTGTCTCACCTTTTCCACAGTTGTACACTCCCCTGCAGCATGGCCCCCGTACTTGTACCCTTCCACTTGTGCCGATGTAGCATGTGCTTAGGGACTTAGGCTAATACCATTGACCAGAGCACTGGATGTTTTCAGTGGCTCTAATCTGTTTCTGCTATCAGGGCTCTAAATCATGTTCTTCTCTGGTTGCATGTGCTGTGCATTCAAAGACCGGGGTCAAATGTTAGAGGCTCTTTTATGAGGGCAACTGTTTCCGCCTACTTTAGTGTCATAAATATTTGTGGCAATGGCTTTGCTTGGCATCTCCTTGTGCCCTTCAGTCTGGGGGCAGTGGGTGGGCTTGATGTGTCCTCCAAAGCTGAGCCTGCACTCCCTCATTAGAACCTCCTGCCTACATTGAATGAGCAAGAACCATAATGCATTTAAAAAAAACAAATTGGATTAACTGCTTGTTCTTTGCCTTGGAGAGCTCATGTTTTCACATGCTCCTTCTCCTCCTCCCACTGCCCCAGGTCTATTACTTATTTTCGTCTGCAGTCCTGTGTGACTTTGTTTAATTCCATTCTTCACTCTTACCTTTTCTCTTCTATTTTGTGATTTAAAAAAAAAAAAAGTTGTGCTTCATTATTGAAAATAAATCTTAAAGGAAACCAAACACTGCTCTGATTTCACAATGACCGTCTCCTCCCACCCGCCCCCAAACATCTTACTTCTTTCTGTCCCCAGATCCATCGTGCAGGAATGTGTGACTTTGTTTATTCCTTGAACTGTTTCTGTATCATTAAGTGTCTTTTTAAACATTTCAGAGTGTTTTATAAGTAAAAGTTCACCCACCGCACCTCTCGCTTTTAAACATAATTTCCAGGCCTCCAGATTCTGGGACAGAGGTTGCATTGGAGCACACACACTTCAGCTGAAGCAAACAAAAACAGGTCTTCTGGGGGGCTGGGGTAAGGCAGATGCTGCTCAGGTGCTTTGTTCTCATTACAGAAATCACTGCTTTAGTCAGAGTCAAATCAAGTACATTCATCAGATTCCAGTCAGTGAAAATCCCGCCTAAGTAGCGAGGATAGATGACAGTTTCCTCCCTCACCCATGAAACGCTTTTTGCAAAGTTTCTGTGCCATGATCTTAATTTTGGTTTGTTTTTCTTTAAGCAGCTCGACTGATTATGCTTGAGGGTTTCCTTGTGTTTATAGAGCTTCTGGCACGAGGAGTAGATCTCAGTTGTCTTGATCTACTGGTTCTTAAGTGAGATACTCTGAATTTTGAAAACATTTTTTAAAAAGCCACATAGTTTGACTTTACAATATTTGTGTAAGCTGCCGACATACAGTTTTACCATTGACAATTATTTCTAAAACCAAGTATGCGTAATCAGCAGCAGAGCCCAGGTCTGCTTGTATATTGCATACATCATTTATATAGCGCTTGCAATCACTAAGAGGGGTGCTGAGGCTCTGGCCCACAATGGAATGTGGCTGGGAGAGCGGTGTCTTAGTCTTGAGCCTATCTAGGAAGTGTCTCCCTATCGTGACCATCACCGAGGGGCTGTCTCGTTGTTTGGGATGCATCATTTAATGAAATAAGTGTGACCAGGCACCGACCTTAGCCGCAAGTTGGTTTTATAATGTGTGAATTATGCATATAAATAAGACAACTGATGTATTTTTCCATGCATCAGTTTTATTTTGTCCTGACCTTAAAAAAAAAAAAAAAAAAGGAGAAACGTGCATACAGAGTGTTTTGCCAGCGAGTTGGCAATAGGACACACGGTTCTGTTTAACCATCCGTCTCTGCACCAGGATATGTAAAAGTAATTTGTAGCTTTTGATTAAATTCTTTGAGTGTTTTTAATTAACACGTGCATACCAACCTCAAAAAAGTGCCTTGGTGCCGAATAAGTGCTTTATACAGTTAGGTGATTGAAAGTAACCTGTCAGACTTTATGGTTAGTTTGAAATTGTATGTGATTTTCGTTTTTTGCAGTGTTTGCTGTGATATTCTAGTTCAACAAAGGGGAGGTATAAAACTCTTCTTCGTTCCTCAAAGGTCTTCTCTTTGCTTATTAAGCACTTAGATGCACGTAGTTTAAAATGTTCATTAACATTTCTACTTTCATATATCATCAGACATTGAGAATGCTTTAAACTGAAAAATAAGCATTCATAGATTAAAAACCAAAACCGTGATTAATGTCCGATGGTTCTGTCCAATAAATTGTTAGACTGGGCTCTCAGAGGTGAGCAGCTAAAAGGTCCACCTTAGTAGAGCTGTTTATAAGAATATTTTTCTGTCAGCTTAGCCACTGCCTTCCACAGAAGTTTTTTTACTATGACAAACTAAAAGTATCCTTCGGATTAAAGTTTTTTTTTCGTTCACACTGTTTAAAGCGAGCTCCTGATTGTTTTTAAAAAAAGTGTCCCATTGAAAAGGACTGCAACAAACAATGGATTGTCTGACCCCAGGGAAATAAATCTAATTCTGTGCAGGGTAGTGACTCCTACGGTTTCCCGAGGCTCGGTATTAAACTCGACATCAAAATGTGTACCAGAGGCGATGAGTCAGTTTTCTTGCTCAAGAGAGATCTTCACATCAGGTAGAGCTCATCTGCTCTGACTGTACAGTGAACGCCATACTTGATCACTAATAGTAGACTGGCGCTTGGGCGACACCAGTGTGAGATTCTGCTGGTGCCAGACACCAGTGTGTGTGTGTATGTTTTTTGCTACAGAGAAGCTGTGATGATGAAACAGTTATGGCTGCTGAAATTGTGTGGATGGGGGACCAAATTATGCAACAGGTTTGACCAATTTATGTGGCAAGAAAATTCCAGTTATGCATTTACAATGCCAATAGCTCTAACTCAAGCAAATGCAAGACCTATTGCATTGCAAATGCTTGCTTACTATTGCTAAGTCCATGTATGACTGAGATAGTGTATGAAAAAGACTGACCTGTTTTTTCCGCCGTTCCTTGAGAGGACGGCTAGAGGGCTGTACCTTTTGGGTTGCCACAATTACTTGTCACTGTAAGGTTAGGAGAGCACGCTAGTCGAGTATTTTGGTATGACACTACTGATTTGGCAGAAGTGGCTCAGACCCTGCATTCTGATGTTCTGTTGTCCCAAGGCACAGTTCTGCAAAAGCAGATGCCCTGTGACAAGGGGAAACAAGCATTAAGCCTGTTGTGGGAGGTGGGGTGCCTCAACCTCATCGTGGCTGGCACCGAGACGGCTTAGGCAAGCTTAGAAGACCCAAAGCGTTGGGTGTCTGAGGGAATGTCAGCCGCAGAATGGCCCTGTTCTCCTCTGTGACCTTAAACAGAACTGCATAAGAAGGCTGTGCTGGGGAGTACACAGGGCCACTCAAGGATGTGAAGAGTGACCCCAAAAGGAAAAAGAATGGAGCAGAAAGGGGAAAGTCATGCTCATAAAACAGTCTCAGCTACAGCGGCCAGGTCTGATTCAGTACAGCAGGAGTGGGAGGTGGGCCAGCAACGGAGAACATGTATATAGAGGCAAGGCAGGCAATTGCAAAAGTACCGCTGGGGGAGCAATGATGTGGGTGGAGAAGATAGGCACAGCTGCATTGGAGGCTAGGGAGCACAGAGAGAATTGGCAGTGTGGGAAACCATGTGTCTCAGGTTGGGACAGGTGACAAGGAGTGAGCCTGCCCGAAGGAGCAAGGGGGGAAGCATGAGGCCTTTGTAGTGGCAGGTGAAAGGCCCAGAAAATATGTGGCAATGGGCTTGACCCCAACACTCCCCAAGAGGGGAGGAGTGCAGGAGCAAGGATATGGCAGTGGAGAAAGGACACACAATGGGGAGGGGGAGAAGGGGCATGGGATGAGTCAGGCAGTAGAGAGTGCAACAGTAGTGCCCCTCATATCATTAGGCAAGAGAGGCTGGCTGGACGAGTCCCCCTAGGGCCTTCTTACACACTCGGCCAGCTATACAGCATGGGGTGGAGAGGAGTGTGGGGGGATTCTGGGTGTGGACAGGGCATGGGTGGGGCAAAAGAAGACAAGGGGACAGACCTGGCAGAAGAATGGAGGAGCAGCCAAGGCAGAAGATAGAGGCCTAGCTTTATCAGTAATGGCAACCCTTTAAGAGTGGAGTGAGGAGGACATGGCCACTGATGGGGGAGGGGAGGAGATGCCACAAAGGAAAAGTTGCAAATACTACACAGTTGGATTATGATGAGGACAGTCAGGAGGAAGGCGAGATGGTGGAAGATGATGCCGCATTGCAGGCGGAATGGAGATTGTGGCAACAAGATGCTGATATGACCGAAGCATGATAACCCTTCTGTACCTTGTGTTTTACAGGCTGGGCGTAGATCTCAAGTGAGGCCCAGAGGCACACAATTGCAAGAAGAAAGAGTGCAGCTCGCTAGGCGGCAGGCTTTGGTATGGGGTCCAACCTTGACACCAGGTAAGACAGAATTGACACAGGCAATACTGCCAATGATGGTTTCAACAGGTTCTGATGTTGGGGCAGACCAAGAAGTAAAGGGACAAAGCTGAGAAAAGGCATGTATGTGAGGGATGATGGGGTAGGTAAAGAAACAGTGCAGGAAGACAGGCCAAGAGAGGAGAGAAGGAGCACAGGGAAGACAGAAGGTCTATCGGCAGCAAAGTAAGGGGGTGAAGAACCCAGAAGCAGCACATTGGGGGGATGCAGCAAAGGGGGGTGGTGCAGCAGGCAAGTCAGACAGGACAAAGAGTAAGGAGTTGAAGATGAAAAAACATCCCTACATGGGTGTGACAAAACCATTGGGGGGGTTATCTGATGGTGTCCCCAAAAACAAAAAATATGGGAAGGGGAATAAGTAGAGATGTTTAAGCTGCTCCACAGGGATCTCAGATCTAAAGCAGGATCCAAGGAGGTGGAGTTTGAGTTATCCAAGAGACCCAGGGTTCACTTAACTATAGAAAATTGGACAGCGGCTTTCCTAATATACAGCAAGCAAGAAGTTCCATGAACGGTGTACAGTACTATTTAGGTACATGGATGTGATCCGTAAGGCACAGATCACGTAAGGGGGTGTATGCATGGGCCCAACATGATGATGTATTTAGAGCCTTCATGGCACACGACATGGAGGCAAAATGGAAAGAAACTGATCTGGACACCATGGGTCCATCGAAACTTGGAAAAACTATATTCACAGCCAGTGGTTTGGTCATCATATACTGGCATTTTCAAGGATGTTACACTGGGATGTAGGGGGTTGGGTGGAGGAAGATGGGACTTTACCAAGAGGTTGTGCACGCTGGAGTGTTGTACGTTTTGACATGAGTGCTCTAAATGTGGGAGAAGAGATCCCCTCATACATTGTTACAGGACAGCCGGGAGGATCCAAGGGGGGCAGGGTGGTCAGTGGCAGCAATACCACAGGGTCCAGGTTCACAGCACACTGGGACAGCAGCTGGTCACACAGGGGCTGAGGTGCACAAGGATCTGGAGTGAAGGGTTCATATGCCAGTTAAGTTGTACAGATTGCATTTCAGTCTTCAGTTCAGACAAGTGGCAAGAAGCTGGGGTATAGCCGGATGGGTTTACCCAGGGGTTCTTTAGAGCCCCAGGGAGAGAAAAAGGGCAGACAACTCAAAGTCGGCGAGAGAGCACTCACAGGCAGTACAAGACAAGCTATTGAAGGAAGTACAGGAAGGCAGGATGGCGGCACCATTTCACAAGTGGCCGATGGCAAATTTGATTGCATCATCTATCAGGGTGGTTCCCAAAAAAGAAGGGCAATTTTGTCTCAGACAGCATTGGGGAGCAGATTTGGCAAATACAAAAGTCCTATTCAGGGTTGACAACTGGCAGTGGTCTAAATTATGAACAGGTAGCTTGCCAGGGGTGTGCAGGTGCTCAAGTTATTACGTGTCATTCTGTTGGGTTGCTTGAAGCATAATATTCAATTTAAAGGGCGGCATGTGCTGGGAGTGGACAATGACACTGCGGATGCTTTGCCTTATTCACAGTGGCAGAGATTCCATGGGTTGGCTACTGAGGCGGACAGAGTCAAAACAGACATGCCCAAGGAACTGTGGGCAGTAGGACAAAAAGGATGTTACAACTGGTGGTAAGGTCCTGTAACGGGGTGTCAGATATGACTCAAATTATGGCATACTGTTCCCAAGTAATTATAAAGGAACACAGACATTTCCAGAAAACATCACACAGTCACTTCCAGGGTTTGTGGATTGCAGTTTTAAGACTCTCCTCAACTCTGCTGTCTCTTCATCACCTCGATTCCACCCTCTGTGGAAAAAAAGGAGGCCTTAGTTATCAGGTCAATTACTCAGGAAATAACTCTTGTCACTTGCTCTGTATAGTGAATAGTAGACAGTGTCCAGTTTTTTCCAGGATAAAGTGTGAATCACTGTGATAGAAATTGAACAGTAGCCAAAACCGATGTTTTGTACGCGCCACCTTCTTATTCACTTCGGACTCAGACTCCTCTTGAGCTGGAATGGATGGCTAAGGTTGGTTCCTCTGCTCATAACTTCTCTTCCTCCAGCTTCTTTTTCCAGGTCACGTGGGGCTTCTTGGTTCTCTTGCCCTGCCTCAATTCCTGAACCACTCTGGGTGCACAACCTGGGTCACTCTGCTCTTCTTCATAATCTGGTTAGATGCTTGGGTGGGGTGTATTGGATGACAACTAGAATGCTAGTCAGTTTTCCCCCGGGAAGCCCATGAGGCCCGCACTGACGTTATTTTGCCTGTATCTCTGACCACCTGGCCACAGGTTCTTAGCAGAATCTACAAGAAGAGCTTACAAACAGGTTTAAGAGGCGTTTTTAGGAACTGATGTCAGACGCCGAGAGGACCAGAACAGAAGATGTGGTACAATTTATTCTGTCTGTGACCTAGAGTGGGTAATCCTGGGTCACCATGGCAGGAAAATTGGTGGACATCACCTTTGTGGGGGAAACTGGAATGGGGATAGGGTGAACTGGACACATGGATACTGGAAAATTGGGAGTTATTTGGTAAAGTGATTTGTTCTTTGCTTGCAGTGTGCACAAAGTAAGAGGAGGGGGAGAATATTCACCAGTCTGATTTCATGGATGTTTTTGGTGCATTCTAGGTGTAAGAATTGTTGAAGGGTAGGGGAGGTGAGGGTTTGGGTTGGTGTGACATTGAACTGCCTGACGCCCAGGCAGGGATATGGTTTTGCACATCCAAAGACAGATTAGAGATATTTGGGAAAAAAGGTGATGTTAGATGCTTACCCAGTGGGGTACTATTGCCTGGTTTGGTGGAAAGACTGCTTACTGCTTACGGGCTGGAACACTGGAGCCCCATTGAGATGTTTTCAGACACTGGGATGGTACACATGTAACAGCAATTCAGCTGTTGGTGGTCCTGTGTAAAGCACTTAAGTGGTTGAGGAAGCCAGCAAGCAAATTCAACACCCATTCCTTTTGCATAGGGATTGCAACAGAAGCCGGCAGATAGGACTGAAGTAGGGAGAACATGATGGGGCTAGGGAGATAGTCATCGGATTATTTTCAGAGATACTTTTGGAGAGATGGTGGGGACTGTTGACAGTTTGTCTAAGCATTGTGACTGTGTTGTCATTTTGTTTCAGGTTATGTGGTGGGCCCAACAGCTGAGGACATTTCCATATGGGTCGTAGGGCATTCCTTTGTTGAATGGGCAGAGAGGCAAGCAGCAGAGAGACAGCATGGACCTAACCTGGGCCTTGATTTCAGTTTGTTCAGTCACTTGGAAAGGAAAGGGAGGCGTGCGCTGGAAAGAACTGTCGGCAGTTTGAATGATTGCTTGAGGGGTAGAAGACGTCCTGATGTGTTAGGGGAGAATAATCTAGTTGTGGAGAAAGACTATGCATCGTAATAAGGTATGAAAAGAGATTTGCAGGACATCAAACAACAGTGAGCAGGGTACTTTGTGATATGTGCGGAGTTTATACCTCACCAAGAAGAAAGATCAACAGGGAAATCGGGGTTTTCTGAAGGGTTGAAAGGATTGGCAGGATTGATCATTCAGACTTGAGGTACAACAATGTGGATTGTTTTTGAGGGATGGAGTTCATCTTTCTAATCTTGATATGGATTTGTAAATGTTGAAATTGAGAGAGGTTTTGGCAAGTACTTTAGGGATACCCCGGTAAAGTGTCAGGCTGTTGTATGAATGAGACCCAAAGGGGGGGATGAGACAGAAAAAAACAGTAAAGATGGCCTTTCTTCTGAGTGGCGGTTGACTGAAATGTTTGCATGGTCTTGGATAATTTTTATTGCTGTGTCCATTGGGGAACCAGGCTGAAAGGGAGGGTGTGAACAACTGCACACCGGGACAAGCTAGGAAGTTAAAGGTTATGCCATAGGGAGTTAAGTTAGTTAGATGTTAATAAATGTAGTGATAAGCTGTAGGAGAATACAAAGTTACAAATTGTTTAAGCACAATACTTTAGGAAGTAGATAGTTGCAGGGTTACGTATGTGGGGGAAACTTTAGGGTCACGGGATAGGACAACATATAGGTACCGTTTTTGTATGATGAGGCTTTAGCTTTGTAAGGTGGAATGACTAAGGCAACTGGTGTTGTCCACCTGTTTCAATAAAGTGGCTTTTTTCACACAAAACCCATTTGTCAGTGGTCTGTGCTGCGCCTCTCTTGCCCAATTAACTATTCAGAACCATTAACAGAAATGCTCCATACTAAAGGTAGGTGACTGGTTGGGTTTATGAGCGCGAAGGTTGGTTCAAAATTAGCAGGACAGCTTAGTCACTGTTGAGAGTTCTAATTTCCATACAATGTTTTTCAACAGATGGATGCTGTATTACACACTGGTTAAACTTTATGCATTTCCTTCGGGCTATTGTTCTTGATGTGATGACAACCTAGGGGGTGATTAGAAGTATATGCTTTTGGGAATGCTCTTTCCAAATATGGGTATTTGTTTGTGTCAGAAATTGTGCTCTTTGCTGCTTCAGACCCCCAAAATTGCCTATTTTGATTCTGCAGAAGAAGGCATGATAACAGACTTTCAGAATAAATGCTTGATTTTTTTATTTCACTGTCAATAGCACAGACTTTTATAACTACTTTCTGGAAATCGTCTACCCACCTACATCCAAAGAATGAATGGAAAAAATGGGAGAATCGGCAAACATGAAATTTGGGAACATTGGCAAACTAACAAAAGTGGATATGTATTACAAAATGTGGGGAACGTTTGTAAAGTCTTGTATCGAAGCATAGCAAATTTGCAATTACATATTGTTAGGTACAGTGATTTAACTTGAGTAAATTATTATGAAATTGCACTGCAAGAAGAAAGCAAAGTTGCATGTTTCTACGGAATCATGGAATTTGTATGTATTTTGTAAGTGTTAGTTTTTGTATAACATCAGTAATACAAAATAAACATACGGGATAAGTGCAGCAACAAGGTTATGAAGACCAATTTCAGCATATTGTCAACACTAAACCGTAGCTGTGTTTTCGTGACATTTTCCTGGTAAAAACTGTCACTCTTTAGATTCAGAAGACTCATTTACCAGTTACTTATTACTCTGTTGCGTTACAGACATGTTAGAAATGGCGGGCTTGATAGGGTAAAAAGACAGCTAAAGACCTACATCTTTCTGTAGCAATCTTTTGCTGGCCACTTTCTGTGCATCAGTTTCTCGCAGGGCTTAATAAGGCACAAAATGTGATATGTAAAAGCTCAGAGCATTTCCAATATGGGTTAGCTTAAAACCTTTAATACTTGCTTGGCATGCTTCTATAAATTAAATTCTTATGTGCAGTGATGTGCTTTTTTGCAATTGTTGAACACTACAAATCTTGCATTTTTTTCTGTCAAGCTCATTGTGTTTTGAGAATATCGACATACTATATCGTTGTCCGGCATTTTGTGTAGTGAGCTGGTGAAGAATCTGTCTTCAGGACTGAACCCTGAAGCAAATATTTCTCAGATGGGCCTAGAATAAATATGTGTTTGGTGGTTACATCTCCTTTGAATATAGAGCAATTATCTGGACAGAGACAAGGCATTCTTTTTCTCACTGGAGTGAGTAATAAAAGGAAAGGAGGATCGAAATTCTCATTGAGCCCTACAACACAGATGATTCTCACACTCGATAGTTAGACCTCACATCTCAAGGGAAGACACTTTGTAAATTTCTTGAATTTGCCTTAGCAGCATAGTCTTACATCTGTACTGAGTGCTTACAAGAGATGCACATTTTCAAGAGAATTGGTGCTCCCCTCTTGTAGTCAGGCTATATGTTGTTTTACTCTGCGCGCAAGGATTGTTAAACATCTTTGCTGCCTAGACCACACTGACATTGCCACATGAACACCAATTGCCATGAAGCACAGTGCAAGGACTATGGAATTCAGCATGGGGTAAAGAATGTCAATCTTGGTCTTGAGCATGTGTCACTCCAATACCATGAGTTGTAGGAACATGGTATGGCCAAGCCTTTACTTTACCTTTCCAAATGGTGCCTTCCTCAGAGAATTCTATCTGAGGTTCCCAATCCAAGAAGAAATACAGTATTTTTCTATGACGTTAATTCTTGTATAGATCATACACAAAGAGGAGTTTCCAAGCATGACATGCACTCATATGCCTGTGCTACCTTATTTTTCATCAAGGTCTTTACCCACTTGCCTATAGGTTTTGTGCCTGATCTTTGCTTCGAGCAGTTTGAACTTCTCCTGCCTTCTATTTCAGGATACTTTTGCTGCTTGGCTCTTTCCTCTTCTCTGATGTCAAGGATAATTTTGTGCTTCCCTTTCTATAATAATGTTCATTTTCAATCAAGAGCTACAGCATTGCTGGAGGTGTTTCTTACCCATCTTTTTTAATTCCTAAATTGACTCTCTTTAGGAGATACGTGACACCTTCCAAATGTATTACTAAGTGCAAGATGACACATTAGCTACTGGGAGGTGACATGTTCTGTTGTCATTGAAGAACAAGACTCAACAGACCTTCTTGGTGCTCATTCCTTGAGACATAGTTAGTTTGGTCCATATCAGAAGTCCAATGATTGGAACACTGTGCATTGCAGCTTGCAGTTACCCTCTACCAACGTTTGCCTCAGAAAAAATTCCAAACGTTGCTTGGCCTTTAATTACCTGCGGGAATGCTCTGCACTTTGCAAAATACAGAATGCCAGGAGATATTGCCTGGGCTAATACTGTTTAAAGCATAAAACAACCTTAGCCAATACCTACATTGTTCTGAAATACTATGTGGCCATCCAGTAGTCGCTGAGCAAGACTACCCTCTAGAACTCAATGCCAGACCTGAAAAGCAGTGATTGATACATGTGTGGCTTCTAGTTATTAAGTACTTCAACTCCAAATTGCAGGCCTTCGTACTAAAACATTTTAAAATGAAGATTGGGTTTTGTCTCTACCTGATGATGAGGCTGATTCAAAAAACTGAGAGCAGCACAACCACTCTTTACAATAAAATACACAACAAATGTTTGTGTCTACAATTGAACAAACTTGAAGCTCCTCCTTTGTCAATCAAAGGACTTGTGACCCTTCTTCAAGTTCTCAATTACTGCATTTTTACGAACCTAAAACTTTTTCATAAACAGATAACACTAGGACAATTACATTTAGTCAATCTAAGGGCACTGAGCCTTTATCAAACACTGTGACCTGGAACTACTAGAGAGAATTTGGTTTCACTGTCATTCCTGCAAATAGACTGAATAGAAGTGCCTGCTACACATGTCTTACCGATCTTGCTTGCTACTTTGACCTCTGGGAATGGTTGTTCCAATTTGAGATTATTTCTGTACTCCCAGCCATCTTTAAAAAAAAAAAAAAAAAAACACACACACACACACACACCCGCATCGGAATATTGAATTAGTTAAATCCTGACTGATGAAGTGTTCCATATATGCCACAAGTAGAACCAATGGTAACAGAGATTTTGATTCACTTCTGTTTAACAACAGTTGAGCTCAGGTACATTGCTTTAAATATTTATTATTTCTCCTACTGACCAAATGACCCTCTCACACTCAACTGTTTACAGATTTTTATACTTTGGGTACACATTGGCTTTTATGACGCTCTCAATATTATTGGTCAGATAAAACCCAAAATAAACAGCATCAAATGTTTGTTTAGCAGAAAAACACACTTGTGCCAATTGATCAATGTGTCTATGTCCTGCAAGTTTACAATGGCACAAGGAGACCACCCACAGAATATTTTCCAGCAACACACATTCACACCTCCAACCACACATGGACGTTCACACCAGATAAAGTCCTACATGAGGAACAAATAAATTCAAGTAAAAAATGATGCCCTTATAAACATGCTACAGTGTTTGCGGTAAATAAAGTGAATCCATACATTTGCTTGTGCCCGCATGCTCGTATGACTATAAAGTCAATAAATATCACCCCAGCTGTAGCACACAGCCTACAGTGAGATCTCCCTCAAGGGGATGATAGTATGCAATGAGCACAACACATTCACTGTGGTACCAAAAATATTATAAAATGAAACTCATAAAATAACCAGTAGGGAGTACTATCAATATGCATTCCACCCAGCCATGAAGGCCCACAAGCCACATCTAGCACCAGTCCCGACATTAGTCCTTCTCAAACCCATACAGCATGGGAACAGTGGGGTGGAACCAGCACGCTAAATGAATGTCCAATGTGGATTGTGTACAAATGCTCCTGCAACTCACCAACCATATGGATTCAACTTTAACATTTGCACATTATGAGTCTCACCTACTGCTCCATAAGCACAATGACACAGGAGTTGCCAGGTGATACACCTCTGATAATACTATAGAAAAGAAAGAGTTCAAGCAGCAATGTGTGCAAAATAGGCAAGGGACACATGTAACCAACAGGCTCTCTCACAACACATTCATCAAACAACAATTCTAATCCCCAATGCTATAGTAACCACATCAAATTAATATTCCAGAATGGTTACCAACTCACGATCATTATACAAAGCAATATTCTACAATGCATGCACTTGGCTATCCCCAGCTTTGAATTCATCACATTAAAAATTAAGATTAGCATGTGCTTGACTAATATCTCCAACCACCTTGGCAGCTGTACCATTTCCAGCATTTTCCCTTTGTCCATGCAATTTGTCTTATCCTTTTCCCTTACAAATATTTGTAACTTCACCAGATGCTGTATAGTTCCGAGACTAAACAGGGACATGAGTGTCCCTGATATATGGAACTTACCTGTGAGAGACCCTCCTTCTGGAATGTTCTTTTTTGTTGTTGTTTTTGTGCTATCGTTGGCTATCTACATATTATTGTGTGCTGTGTGCACTTCATTTTTACCTCTTTTGGTACTGTAAACATTTTCCCATATGTTCTATTTTGTGTTTATAAAAACTCATCTTTGGCTACACATTAATATACTTATTGCAACACTGATGATTGTATTGTATTGTATCCCTACACAACCCTTCACTACACCCTTAGAGGTAGGCGTGGAATGCCCAACCACATCTGCTCTTAAAGTGAAGGAGGCCTGGGAGACAAACTTTCTATCATGGACCAATGGCCATATTTACAAGGTCTGTGGAGTAGGGCGGTGCAGCAAGCGCCTTGCTGTGCCACACTGCGCCACAGGAAAAGGGCAGAAATGTGACATATCTACAAGATACAGTACATTTCTGTCCTCTCCCCCTGTGCTGGCACATAAACTGCTGCCAGTGCAAGCACCCTTGCAGCACGGTGCAAGGGTGCCTGTGTTATCAATAGGACTGTTTTTGTGCAGGAAGGCGTCCTTTCCTGCACAAAAACAATCAATGCAGGTGATTTCCCTCTTCTGTTTGTGCTGCAGAATGTAGCACACATAGAAAGAGGAAAAATTGGGAGAAATAAAGATATTCCTCCCTGTTGCATCACCCTTATGCCATCCCTGGGGTGGTGTAATCTTTTGAAGCATTCCCAGATTTACTAAACCTTGTAAATCTGGGAATGCGTCACAATCCATGGATGCTGCATGGGAACACCCACTTGAACTGGATTGCCTTGCTCCATGTTTACAAGGCCATGAAGAAACAAGCAAAGTGTTTTTTCGTGGCCTTGTAGATAAGGGTCCGCAGCCTATGCCACCAGTGCATCAAAAAAAGTGACGCACCAATGGCATAGGCCACTTGTAAATATGGGCCCAAGTTCCTTGTTTCCTGCTTTGTGTGAAACACCAACACTCTCATGACTGGTTGTAAAATATTTAGGAAAAAGCCTGACAACATGAAGGACTTCTAGTTGCTCTGTCTCACTGGAAAAGAGATAACATTTTCACATTCGCCAAAGTTAATATAACATACTAATAAAGAGGTAATACAAAGCATAAAAAACAACTTAAAATGTCTGTTTTATTCTTGCCTTATAATAAAGTATTTAATTACATATTGCTCAGTCACAGATTGCCAACACATGCTTCATTTGTATTAGAGTCAACGTTTTCAATGCTCATGAAATTAGGCAAAGTATTATGGCTGTAGTACCAAATTAGACCAATTTGCTATTTAGCTTCTTTAAGTATCCTGCACTAGGAATCAGAGAACTGTTTTGTTGTGGACTGTCACTGGCAAAAACCAAAATGTTAAAAACTTTTAATTAGTCTCCTTAATATAGTCCATTGCCAAAGAATCAGCGTGGAGAACTTACATGGCCATCACATTTCTACTCTTCTTTTCCTTTTGTCTCCAAATACTGTGTGAGGGGAATGCACAAGGCTTTGTGCCAGACCTAGTCCAATTAGGTTGTGAATGGCTAGCACACAAAAATAGTAGCCACCATGGTTCACTCTAGTGGACGGCAACGGGCACCATTCCTAGCTGACCTGTTGAGGAAGTTCAATCTGCTACAACCGCACTTATTGGGATTTTCACTCTGCGACTTGCACTGATTGATTATCAGTGGGCTGCTGCACAACTTCCAAAAATTGAACATGTAAAGTGACGGTCCACCCCAGCTTGAGGCAGCACAATGTCCTCGATACAGACCTGCCTCCACCTTGCTGTGTCACTTCCAGAACATGGAGGTTGAAAGCTAGAAGAAATACTATAGACCCTAATGAAGTCTTGCTGACCTAGAAACTTCCAGTTAGCCCAACCCAGAGGCACAGACACAGCTCCTTGAAACACTCACTATCCTTAACATCAGTTCAGATGATGGCTCCACCAAGAATCCACAAATATTTGTGCTGGTGAGCTCAATGGGGACCGCACATTCCTGCACCACTTTTTATTGTTTTGTGTGTACTGATCATGTCATTTATGCTGACGTCCTGCATGCTGAATGGATAAACACACCCAGAGATTGACCTGAATGGTCCCAATGTGTGTCCTTGTGGTCACCCCAGGCTCTGTAGGCTGAACACTGAATCTCAAGGCACTTAAGCCCCTATCACAAACTCTGTGCAATTAATGTGGCATCACAGTTGCATATTTAGAAGCCACAGAATACTGAATGTGAGGAGTTCTCTGTATACTGACTGTGCAAATTCCAACCAATTACACTTTGCCCATGGTACACAAGTCTTTAATTGTTGAAAGTTAGATGGGCAAAGCACTTGCTTTGTGCAATTTACTCCCAAGTTGTAATCCTCTGTTGGGCTCAAACAAGGTTTTGCACCTGTTTAGGAATGAGTGATTACTATGATTTATATTCATTGTGCTGCACTGCTTCTTGGTTGCTTCACATGTTGCCACTGCGCTTCTTTGCTTATGACAATTTTTGGTGATCATGATTAGGAAGATCATGAACTGGTAAGGAGAGCAATGAGGCAAAATAATCAGGTTTTAATGGCAGGCGTGTGAACCTCCTTTTTCTATGTCTGCAAACATTATATATTGCACTGAGTAATCTACTTGTTCTAAAAGCATAACTGTACATTGCACTTATTTCAGATTACTTCTGGAATTTGCAACCATTTAGAAAATGTGAACAACATATAATGTGTGCAATTAAAGGCCATATTTTTCCAATTCATTGTCATTGTGTTCGCTTTCCATTGGGTGCCTTGATGATGTGTGTTTTCTTGTTGGTCACTGTTTTACTGTGTATGTGTTTATACATGTATGGGCTAATATAAACATTCCGTATTTACAATAACTCTGGATGGGCATTCACATTTTTGGCAGCTGTTAAACAGTGTGTACTGCACCCTGACTCACACAACATTCTCTGCTAAGGAACGGAGTCTCCGTGAGCCAAGCACCAATTTTCCTGCTTAGTGACAAACACCTTGGATATTGCTGGGGGTTTGAAACAACTAAAACATGTTCTTCTATAATTAAACAGTTCGATAACAGTCATTTAAAGGCTTTAACTTTGGCACTATGGGGGTCATTCTGACCCTGGCGGTCATTGACTACCAGGGTCAACGACCGCGGGAGCACCGCCAACAGGCTGGCGGTGCTCCCAAGGGCACGCGGTCAGAAAGGGAAAACTGGCGGTGTCCCGCCGGTTTTCCGCTGCCCTGAGGAATCCTCTATGGTGGCGCAGCTTGCTGCGCCGCCATGGGGATTCCGACCCCCTCACCGCCATCCTGTTCCTGGCGGTTTTGACCGCCAGGAACAGGATGGCGGTGAGGGGTGTCGTGGGGCCCCTGGGGGCCCTGCAGTGCCCATACCAATGACATGGGCACTGCAGGGGCCCCCGTAAGAGGGCCCCAAAAAGATTTTCAGTGTCTGCCATGCAGACACTGAAAATCGCGACGGGTGCTACTGCACCCGTCGCACCCTTCCCACTCCGCCGGCTCCATTCGGAGCCGGCTTCCTCGTGGGAAGGGGTTTCCCGCTGGGCTGGCGGGCGGCCTTCTGGCGGTCGCCCGCCAGCCCAGCGGGAAACACAGAATAACCACGGCGGTCTTCTGACCGCATAGCGGTATTCTGTTGGGGGAACTTTGGCGGGCGGCCTCCGCCACCCGTCAAAGTTGGAATGACCCCCTATGTATGTTAACTGTAGAGAATATCGTTGCGGTGTTTGATGCACATGAAGTATGTGTTATGAATTACAGGCACTTCTAAGAAATTTGATTCTTAATTGTGCAGGATGCGAGTCCTGCACAAGTAATAATTCCACTATTGTCTCTTTATTGGGAACCAAATGCCCCATTGTAGCACTTCACTCTCTTAGGATAGCGAACAAAAGTGTACTAAATACTATGCATTAAATAATTAATCTATACATCTTGTTGATGAAAATACCTTTAGTGACATACCAATTCACATTAACGCTGGTGGGTTTTGCCCCCCATAATCACAACACCCCCACCTAAAGCAGATGTAACATCACAATATAAAGGGGTACCATAGCACGAGGCAGGTCTACTAGCTTTGTCAAGAGGTGTCTACATCAATGTAAAAAGCAAACCTACTGGCTTTGACAAGGAGTCTTGCGTCATTGTATAATGCAGGCCTATTGGCTTTGGCATCACAGGTTAAAAATCACCCTTTTGCCCAATGCAAGCAATAATCATGTTTAAATGCATTCCTCGTTAATAATACTGCATTAATTACCAATAAGTATTGAAAATAAAGTATTTTTAATAAAGCATTTGGAAAAACAGTCACAAACATTTTGTTAGAGCCTTTCCTTCACTATCTTCAGGCCACATACTGCAGCCATAGGACCAACCACTAGAAGTCCCTACACTCCCCAGCTGAAAAGCACCAAGCCCCAGCTCCAGGAATGCTTATTTTTCAATAATAACCTCTCCTGGTGCCACACCTGTGAGTTCCCAGGTGATATAGTACGAGTTTCCAAACCTCTTTGGAAGGGTGGTGCTGCACTCTGCAGTTCCCACACACTGGAAAATAATGTTGGTGGTGGCGCTGTCTCACCTTAAGAGCACCGCAGGGAGGAAATCTATTCAAGTAGTCCCCTTGCTGGACATTATGGAGCACTCCTCCGACAGAACAGTGAATATTAGATGTGCGGCTCCTGCACCTTTGTGTTCAATTTACGGCTGTGCACTGCATGTCTTTTTGAAGGTTTTTTATTTTGAAATCCTTGGTGTCCCTGCCCCCTGGGCACCCTGGTGCATGTAGTCCTGGTGGGGGCAGTGAGGGGAGCCAACTCTTGGTTGGGTTGTCGACTCCTCATTCACATGCATACCTTGAGTACAGCGCCAGGAGTCAGCACTTTGGTTGCAGAACCTACACTTTTAAAACGTGCAAGTGAACTTCATCATTTTACACATTGACTTAACTATCATTTATCCCCCTAGTTGCTTATTCTGATTTTCAGTGGACAGCACCACTTTTCAGGATTAAGGGGGTGCTTCTTAATCATCTATCATTTAGGGCCTAATTTAGAGCTTTTTACTTGACCGCCGTATTATGATTCTCTCAGGATACAATGGGATTGTCAAGTTTGTGACGGAGTAACCTCATCCACCAAACTCTAAATCAGGCCCTTTAGCTTAGGTGTTGAAATGTTAACTCCTTAAAAGGAATTTGTCTCTATGAAACTGACTAAATGTAGTATTCTCATCAGGTGTCAACTTTATCAGCATCAGTGGCCAACTTTATCTCTCCCAAATTGGTTTACTGTGAAGTTGGGATCAACTAGTAAGTCAGTCAGTAGTTTATTGAAATTAAAAGTTAATTTAAATAATTTCAGTCAGAAAACACATTTTCATGTACATACATAAAATCAAGGTTTAAACCCACTGGCCTGCTATTTTTTTATTTTTTTCATAATTCTTGAAAGTTGGGCTACTCAAACATAATATATTGTACATTTCACACACTCCTCCTTGTTCAGTTATTAAATCTTGTTTATATAGAACATCACTACAAACAGAACAATTAAGATGGCTTATAAGGAGACATGTTTAACTTACGCCACTCCAGCCCATCTGTGATACAAATGCTAGGATGAATGCAATTATAGTTGCAATTACGCTCAAGACCATCAGAAACATGTGGGCCTAAAGAAAACAAAATTTGGTGGTTATTATGTGCACTATTATAAGATCAAAAATATAGCATTAAGGCAGATGCCTGTCTCATATACCAAGCAAAATAAACACAATTCTGCAATTACAAAAGTGGTTATATTGTGTAATATAACAAATTCACAAACAGTTGTTGTGTGAAATATGATCTGTTTCAATATGTGAAGACGCTACTAGAACTTTCCTAGAATGCTCACATTTTCCGCTGGAATACAGTTGTTGGATCACAGATTTACAACACAGACTATTCCATAAATTTACCCTGGGGCAGAACACAGCTGTGCACCTGTTTTAAAGACAATGTACTGGAGTAGTTCTGGCTATGCTGGCAGCAGTTCAAGCACAAGCAAGGCCAATTCCAGAATTTAGGGTTCTATTCACAAAGGTAAATTTAAATGTAAGTCTACTCCTGCACCTAGATGCAAGTCTACACTTCTTCGCTAGTCACCATTTCCGAGGGTAGATTTACACCAAAATGTAGACTAACAGGTCTCCATCCCCCTCACTTCAGAAGGTAGAGACAACTAAGACTGAATTATTACTGTGTCCATGTGGGAGTTACCTGCAAGATGGCACTCCCTACTCCTAACTGGCCCGAGTCTTGCCTGATCCATGACTCTGTGACTCCATGTGGATGCCGCAGTGAATGGACAGCACAGAGAGCAGGGAAGAGCGGGGCACTATGGAGGCAGCACTGTAACCTGGGGGGTGAGAGTCCTGCCCCCATGCTTCCTCTCATTTTAAATAAACACACTGATCCCGCATTGCCCAGCACCCAGGCACCCAAATGACTGAGCGCAGCTTCTTTGTACCATTCTCCCCGCTCGCTTCTCCACCATCTCGATTGTTATATTTCCTGTCATCACTGCTGCCTTTACTCTCCACACTCAAAGTTGGCAGAAACACAGCAGGATCTCAACAGGAGCAGTTCTAGTGTTCTGGCTCGGCCCAGCAGAGGGGGAAGCAAAATAACAAAGGTGCAAGAAGCAACATGATCATTTGAGACTGCAAGCATTTAAAGTCGAGGAGCAGGGGCATCACGGCTCATACTGAGGATCAGAGAGTGTATAAGCTCAACGGCTATACTCAGCTCTTGTAAGTATGAGCCCAGTAGCACGCAGAGGTGGCTGAGCTATGTCTGGGGGTATCCGCTGCACTCCTGTTCAATTCATTTGTTTGTATTTGCCTACTTGTTGCTCTCCCATTAGTCTACACCGCTCCATATCGCTCCACATCATGAGCCTGCTGGGTTGCCTGTTTCCTACTTATCAGATAGCCCTTGGTGACTTGGCATCACTACGGATTGCCAACTGATAAAAACTAACTGATAGAAATGGAGGCGATTCGATATAATTAAAGCAAGATATTGGAATCAAGCTCCTCTGCCACCAGATGAACACAAAAAGCTCCCTGTATTTAAAGACGTGTCAAGTGAGACCCATGAGAAAACCAAAGAAGAAATTGGGTAGTCAATCTTTGTAAGGAAATGCCTCCTTGGCATGGTTGCCCCCTGACTTTTTGCCTTTGCTGATGCTATGTTTACAATTGAAAGTGTGCTGAGGCCTGCTAACCAGGCCCCAGCACCAGTGTTCTTTCCCTAACCTGTACTTTTGTATCCACAATTGGCAGACCCTGGCATCCAGATAAGTCCCTTGTAACTGGTACTTCTAGTACCAAGGGCCCTGATGCCAAGGAAGGTCTCTAAGGGCAGCAGCATGTCTTATGCCACCCTGGAGACCTCTCACTCAGCACAGACACACTGCTTACCAGCTTGTGTGTGCTAGTGAGGACAAAACGAGTAAGTCGACATGGCACTCCCCTCAGGGTGCCATGCCAGCCTCTCACTGCCTATGCAGTATAGGTAAGCCACCCCTCTAGCAGGCCTTACAGCCCTAAGGCAGGGTGCACTATACCATAGGTGAGGGTACCAGTGCATGAGCATGGTACCCCTACAGTGTCTAAACAAAACCTTAGACATTGTAAGTGCAGGGTAGCCATAAGAGTATATGGTCTGGGAGTCTGTCAAACACGAACTCCACAGCACCATAATGGCTACACTGAAAACTGGGAAGTTTGGTATCAAACTTCTCAGCACAATAAATGCACACTGATGCCAGTGTACATTTTATTGTAAAATACACCACAGAGGGCACCTTAGAGGTGCCCCCTGAAACTTAACCGACTATCTGTGTAGGCTGACTAGTTCTAGCAGCCTGCCACAAACCGAGACATGTTGCTGGCCCCATGGGGAGAGTGCCTTTGTCACTCTGAGGCCAGTAACAAAGCCTGCACTGGGTGGAGATGCTAACACCTCTCCCAGGCAGGAATTGTCACACCTGGCGGTGAGCCTCAAAGGCTCACCTCCTTTGTGCCAACCCAGCAGGACACTCCAGCTAGTGGAGTTGCCCGCCCCCTCCGGCCAGGCCCCACTTTTGGCGGCAAGGCCGGAGAAAATAATGAGAATAACAAGGAGGAGTCACTGGCCAGTCAGGACAGCCCCTAAGGTGTCCTGAGCTGAGGTGACTCTAACTTTTAGAAATCCTCCATCTTGCAGATCGAGGATTCCCCCAATAGGGTTAGGATTGTGACCCCCTCCCCTTGGGAGGAGGCACAAAGAGGGTGTACCCACCCTCAGGGCTAGTAGCCATTGGCTACTAACCCCCCAGACCTAAACACGCCCTTAAATTTAGTATTTAAGGGCTACCCTGAACCCTAGAAAATTAGATTCCTGCAACAAGAAGAAGGACTGCCCAGCTGAAAACCCCTGCAGCGGAAGACCAGAAGACGACAACTGCCTTGGCTCCAGAAACTCACCGGCCTGTCTCCTGCCTTCCAAAGATCCTGCTCCAGCGACGCCTTCCGAAGGGACCAGCGACCTCGACATCCTCTGAGGACTGCCCCTGCTTCGAAAAGACAAGAAACTCCCGAGGACAGCGGACCTGCTCCAAGAAAAGCTGCAACTTTGTTTCCAGCAGCTTTAAAGAACCCTGCAAGCTCCCCGCAAGAAGCGTGAGACTTGCAACACTGCACCCGGCGACCCCGACTCGGCTGGTGGCGATCCAACACTTCAGGAGGGACCCCAGGACTACTCTAAGACTGTGAGTACAAAAACCTGTCCCCCCTGAACCCCCACAGCGCCGCCTGCAGAGGGAATCCCGAGGCTTCCCCTGACCGCGACTCTTTGAATCCTAAGTCCCGACGCCTGGGAGAGACCCTGCACCCGCAGCCCCCAGGACCTGAAGGACCGGACTTTCACTGGAGGAGTGACCCCCAGGAGTCCCTCTCCCTCGACCAAGTGGAGGTTTCCCCGAGGAACCCCCCCCTTGCCTGCCTGCAGCGCTGAAGAGATCCCTAGATCTCCCATTGACTTCCATTACGAACCCGACGCTTGTTTCTACACTGCACCCGGCCGCCCCCGCGCCGCTGAGGGTGAAATTCCTGTGTGGACTCGTGTCCCCCCCGGTGCCCTACAAAACCCCCCTGGTCTGCCCTCCGAAGACGCGGGTACTTACCTGCAAGCAGACCGGAACCGGGGCACCCCCTTCTCTCCATTCTAGCCTATGTGTTTTGGGCACCACTTTGAACTCTGCACCTGACCGGCCCTGAGCTGCTGGTGTGGTGACTTTGGGGTTGCTCTGAACCCCCAACGGTGGGCTACCTTGGACCAAGAACTGAACCCTGTAAGTGTCTTACTTACCTGGTAAAACTAACAAATACTTACCTCCCCTAGGAACTGTGAAAATTGCACTAAGTGTCCACTTTTAAAACAGCTATTTGTGAATAACTTGAAAAGTATACATGCAATTTTGATGATTTGAAGTTCCTAAAGTACTTACCTGCAATACCTTTCGAATGAGCTATTACATGTAGAATTTGAACCTGTGGTTCTTAAAATAAACTAAGAAAAGATATTTTTCTATATAAAAACCTATTGGCTGGATTTGTCTTTGAGTGTGTGTACCTCATTTATTGTCTATGTGTATGTACAACAAATGCTTAACACTACTCCTTGGATAAGCCTACTGCTCGACCACACTACCACAAAATAGAGCATTAGTATTATCTATTTTTTACCACTATTTTACCTCTAAGGGGAACCCTTGGACTCTGTGCATGCTATTCCTTACTTTGAAATAGCACATACAGAGCCAACTTCCTACATTGGTGGATCAGCGGTGGGGTACAAGACTTTGCATTTGCTGGACTACTCAGCCAATACCTGATCACACGACAAATTCCAAAATTGTCATTAGAAATTGATTTTTGCAATTTGAAAAGTTTTCTAAATTCTTAAAAGACCTGCTAGGGCCTTGTGTTAGATCCTGTTTAGCATTTCTTTTAGAGTTTAAAAGTTTGTAAAAGTTTGAATTAGATTCTAGAACCAGTTTTAGTTTCTTAAAAAGTATTCCAACTTTTAGAAGCATAATGTCTAGCACAGATGTGAATGTGGTGGAACTCGACACCACACCTTACCTCCATCTACAGATGAGAGAGCTAAGGTCACTCTGTAAACTAAAGAAAATAGCAATGGGCCCCAAACCTACCAAAGTACAGCTCCAGGAGCTTTTGGCAGAGTTTGAAAAGGCCAACCCCTCTGAGGATGGCAACTCAGAGGATGAAGATAGTGACTTGGAGGGAAATTCCCCCCCTCCAGTCCTACTTAGGGAGAGCAGGGCTTCTCAAGCCCTGACTCCACAAATAATAGTCAGAGATGCTGGTTCCCTCACAGGAGGGACCAACAACTCTGAAATCACTGAGGATAACTCCAGTGAAGAGGACATCCAGTTAGCCAGGATGGCCAAAAGATTGGCTTTGGAAAGACAGATCCTAGCCATAGAGAGGGAAAGACAAGAGATGGGCCTAGGACCCATCAATGGTGGCAGCAACATAAATAGGGTCAGAGATTCTCCTGACATGTTGAAAATCCCCAAAGGGATTGTAACTAAATATGAAGATGGTGATGACATCACCAAATGGTTCACAGCTTTTGAGAGGGCTTGTGTAACCAGAAAAGTGACCAGATCTCACTGGGGTGCCCTCCTTTGGGAAATGTTCACAGGAAAGTGTAGGGATAGACTCCTCACACTCTCTGGACAAGATGCAGAATCTTATGACCTCATGAAGGGTACCCTGATTGAGGGCTTTGGATTCTCCACTGAGGAGTACAGGATTAGGTTCAGGGGGGCTCAAAAATCCTCGAGCCAGACCTGGGTTGACTTTGTTGACTACTCAGTGAAAACACTAGATGGTTGGATTCAAGGCAGTGGTGTAAGTAATTATGATGGGCTGTACAATTTATTTGTGAAAGAACACCTGTTAAGTAATTGTTTCAATGATAAACTGCATCAGCATCTGGTAGACCTAGGACCAATTTCTCCCCAAGAATTGGGAAAGAAGGCGGACCATTGGGTCAAGACAAGGGTGTCCAAGACTTCAACAGGGGGTGACCAAAAGAAAGGGGTCACAAAGACTCCCCAGCAGAAGGGTGATGAGACAACCAAAACTAAAAATAGTAAAGAGTCTTCTACAGGCCCCCAAAAACCTGCACAGGAGGGTGGGCCCAGAGCCTCTTCACAAAACAATGGGTACAAGGGTAAAAACTTTGATCCCAAAAAGGCCTGGTGTCATAGCTGTAAACAGCATGGACACCAAACTGGAGACAAGGCCTGTCCCAAGAAAGGTTCCACTCCAAACTCCCATCCAGGTAACACTGGTATGGCTAGTCTCCAAGTGGGATCAACAGTGTGCCCAGAGCAAATCAGGGTCCACACTGAAGCTACTCTAGTTTCTGAGGGTGGGGTGGATTTAGCCACACTAGCTGTCTGGCCGCCTAACATGCAAAAATACAGACAGCAACTCTTAATTAATGGGACTAGAATAGAGGGCCTGAGGGATACAGGTGCCAGTGTCACCATGGTGACAGAGAAACTGGTTTCCCCTGGCCAATACCTGACTGGAAAAACTTACACAGTCACCAACGCTGACAATCAGAGAAAAGTACATCCCATGGCAATGGTTACTTTAGAATGGGGAGGGGTCAATGGCCTGAAGCAGGTGGTGGTCTCCTCAAATATCCCAGTGGACTGTCTGCTTGGAAATGACCTGGAGTCCTCAGCATGGGCTGAGGTAGAGCTAAAAACCCATGCAGCAATGCTGGGTATCCCTGAACTGGTGTGTGTGAAAACAAGAGCACAATGCAAGGCACAGGGTGAAAAAGTAGAGCTGGAGTCTGGAAAAATGGCCCAGCCTACCAAGAGAACAGGAAAGTCAGTTGGGAAACCAACTGCAACACAGCAAAAGAAAGGGAACCTCTCTTCTCAGGAAGAAGTTCTGCCCTCTGAGGGAACTGAGCCTTTGGAGCTTGAACCTTATCAGGTTGAGCTCTTAGGCCCAGGGGGACCCTCAAGGGAGGAGCTGTGTAAGGGACAAGAAACCTGTCCCTCTCTTGAAGGCCTTAGGCAGCAAGCTGCTGAAGAGTCCAAAGGCAAGAAAAATGGAACACATAGGGTCTATTGGGAAGATGGGCTCCTGTACACTGAGGCCAGAGACCCCAAACCTGGTGCCACTAGGAGAGTGGTAGTGCCTCAGCTGTTCAGAGAGTTCATCCTAACATTGGCCCATGACATTCCCCTTGCTGGACATTTGGGACAAACCAAGACGTGGGAGAGGTTAGTCAACCACTTCTACTGGCCCAATATGTCCAACATGGTTAAGGAGTTTTGCCTCTCCTGCCCCACCTGTCAAGCCAGTGGTAAGACAGGTGGGCATCCAAAGGCCCCCCTCATTCCACTTCCAGTGGTGGGGGTGCCCTTTGAAAGAGTGGGTGTGGACATAGTTGGTCCACTAGAACCTCCCACAGCCTCAGGAAATATGTATATCCTGGTAGTAGTGGATCATGCTACCAGGTATCCTGAAGCTATTCCCCTTAGGTCGACTACTGCCCCTGCAGTAGCCAAGGCCCTCATTGGTATCTTTACCAGAGTGGGTTTCCCTAAGGAGGTGGTGTCTGACAGAGGTACCAACTTCATGTCAGCATACCTAAAGCACATGTGGAATGAGTGTGGAGTGACTTATAAATTCACTACACCTTACCATCCACAAACTAATGGCTTAGTTGAGAGATTCAACAAGACATTAAAGGGCATGATCATGGGGCTCCCAGAAAAACTCAAAAGGAGATGGGATGTCCTCCTGCCATGTCTGCTTTTCGCTTACAGGGAGGTACCACAGAAGGGAGTAGGGTTCTCACCCTTTGAACTTCTGTTTGGTCATCCTGTAAGGGGACCACTTGCCCTTGTTAAAGAAGGCTGGGAGAGACCTCTCCATGAGCCTAAACAGGACATAGTGGACTATGTACTTGGCCTTCGCTCTAGAATGGCAGAGTACATGGAAAAGGCAACCAAAAACCTTGAGGCCAGCCAACAACTCCAGAAGTTTTGGTATGACCAAAAGGCTGCACTGGTTGAGTTCCAACCAGGGCAGAAAGTCTGGGTTCTGGAGCCTGTGGCTCCCAGGGCACTCCAGGACAAATGGAGTGGCCCTTACCCAGTGCTAGAGAGGAAGAGTCAGGTCACCTACCTGGTGGACCTGGGCACAAGCAGGAGCCCCAAGAGGGTGATCCATGTGAACCGCCTTAAGCTCTTCCATGACAGGGCTGATGTGAATCTGTTAATGGTAACAGATGAGGATCAGGAGGCAGAGAGTGAACCTCTCCCTGATCTTCTGTCATCAGACCCAAAAGATGGCACAGTAGATGGAGTGATCTACTCAGACACCCTCTCTGGCCAACAGCAGGCTGATTGTAGGAGAGTCCTACAACAGTTTCCTGAGCTTTTCTCCCTAACCCCTGGTCAGACACACCTGTGTACCCATGATGTGGACACAGGAGACAGCATGCCTGTCAAGAACAAAATCTTCAGACAGTCTGACCATGTTAAGGAAAGCATCAAGATGGAAGTCCACAAGATGCTGGAATTGGGAGTGATTGAGCGCTCTGACAGCCCCTGGGCTAGCCCAGTGGTCTTAGTCCCCAAACCTCACACCAAAGATGGAAAGAAAGAGATGAGGTTTTGTGTGGACTACAGAGGGCTCAACTCTGTCACCAAGACAGATGCCCATCCAATTCCAAGAGCTGATGAGCTCATTGATAAATTAGGTGCTGCCAAATTTCTAAGTACCTTTGACTTGACAGCAGGGTACTGGCAAATAAAAATGGCACCTGGAGCAAAAGAAAAGACAGCATTCTCCACACCTGATGGGCATTATCAGTTTACTGTTATGCCCTTTGGTTTAAAGAATGCCCCTGCCACCTTCCAAAGGTTGGTGAATCAAGTCCTTGCTGGCTTGGAGTCCTTTAGCACAGCTTATCTTGATGATATTGCTGTCTTTAGCTCCACCTGGCAGGATCACCTGGTCCACCTGAGGAAGGTTTTGAAGGCTCTGCAATCTGCAGGCCTCTCTATCAAGGCATCCAAATGCCAGATAGGGCAGGGAACTGTGGTTTACTTGGGACACCTTGTAGGTGGAGGCCAAGTTCAGCCACTCCAACCCAAGATCCAGACCATTCTGGACTGGGTAGCTCCAAAAACCCAGACTCAAGTCAGGGCATTCCTTGGCTTGACTGGGTACTACAGGAGGTTTGTGAAGGGATATGGATCCATTGTGACAGCCCTCACTGAGCTCACCTCCAAGAAAATGCCCAAGAAAGTGAACTGGACTGTGGACTGCCAACAGGCCTTTGACACCCTGAAACAAGCAATGTGCTCAGCACCAGTTCTCAAAGCTCCAGATTATTCTAAGCAGTTCATTGTGCAGACTGATGCCTCTGAACATGGGATAGGGGCAGTTTTGTCCCAAACAAATGATGATGGCCTTGACCAGCCTGTTGCTTTCATTAGCAGGAGGTTACTCCCCAGGGAGCAGCGTTGGAGTGCCATTGAGAGGGAGGCCTTTGCTGTGGTTTGGTCCCTGAAGAAGCTGAGACCATACCTCTTTGGGACTCACTTCCTAGTTCAAACTGACCACAGACCTCTCAAATGGCTGATGCAAATGAAAGGTGAAAATCCTAAACTGTTGAGGTGGTCCATCTCCCTACAGGGAATGGACTTTATAGTGGAACACAGACCTGGGACTGCCCATGCCAATGCAGATGGCCTTTCCAGGTTCTTCCACTTAGAAAATGAAGACTCTCTTGGGAAAGGTTAGTCTCATCCTCTTTCGTTTGGGGGGGGGTTGTGTAAGGAAATGCCTCCTTGGCATGGTTGCCCCCTGACTTTTTGCCTTTGCTGATGCTATGTTTACAATTGAAAGTGTGCTGAGGCCTGCTAACCAGGCCCCAGCACCAGTGTTCTTTCCCTAACCTGTACTTTTGTATCCACAATTGGCAGACCCTGGCATCCAGATAAGTCCCTTGTAACTGGTACTTCTAGTACCAAGGGCCCTGATGCCAAGGAAGGTCTCTAAGGGCAGCAGCATGTCTTATGCCACCCTGGAGACCTCTCACTCAGCACAGACACACTGCTTACCAGCTTGTGTGTGCTAGTGAGGACAAAACGAGTAAGTCGACATGGCACTCCCCTCAGGGTGCCATGCCAGCCTCTCACTGCCTATGCAGTATAGGTAAGCCACCCCTCTAGCAGGCCTTACAGCCCTAAGGCAGGGTGCACTATACCATAGGTGAGGGTACCAGTGCATGAGCATGGTACCCCTACAGTGTCTAAACAAAACCTTAGACATTGTAAGTGCAGGGTAGCCATAAGAGTATATGGTCTGGGAGTCTGTCAAACACGAACTCCACAGCACCATAATGGCTACACTGAAAACTGGGAAGTTTGGTATCAAACTTCTCAGCACAATAAATGCACACTGATGCCAGTGTACATTTTATTGTAAAATACACCACAGAGGGCACCTTAGAGGTGCCCCCTGAAACTTAACCGACTATCTGTGTAGGCTGACTAGTTCTAGCAGCCTGCCACAAACCGAGACATGTTGCTGGCCCCATGGGGAGAGTGCCTTTGTCACTCTGAGGCCAGTAACAAAGCCTGCACTGGGTGGAGATGCTAACACCTCTCCCAGGCAGGAATTGTCACACCTGGCGGTGAGCCTCAAAGGCTCACCTCCTTTGTGCCAACCCAGCAGGACACTCCAGCTAGTGGAGTTGCCCGCCCCCTCCGGCCAGGCCCCACTTTTGGCGGCAAGGCCGGAGAAAATAATGAGAATAACAAGGAGGAGTCACTGGCCAGTCAGGACAGCCCCTAAGGTGTCCTGAGCTGAGGTGACTCTAACTTTTAGAAATCCTCCATCTTGCAGATCGAGGATTCCCCCAATAGGGTTAGGATTGTGACCCCCTCCCCTTGGGAGGAGGCACAAAGAGGGTGTACCCACCCTCAGGGCTAGTAGCCATTGGCTACTAACCCCCCAGACCTAAACACGCCCTTAAATTTAGTATTTAAGGGCTACCCTGAACCCTAGAAAATTAGATTCCTGCAACAAGAAGAAGGACTGCCCAGCTGAAAACCCCTGCAGCGGAAGACCAGAAGACGACAACTGCCTTGGCTCCAGAAACTCACCGGCCTGTCTCCTGCCTTCCAAAGATCCTGCTCCAGCGACGCCTTCCGAAGGGACCAGCGACCTCGACATCCTCTGAGGACTGCCCCTGCTTCGAAAAGACAAGAAACTCCCGAGGACAGCGGACCTGCTCCAAGAAAAGCTGCAACTTTGTTTCCAGCAGCTTTAAAGAACCCTGCAAGCTCCCCGCAAGAAGCGTGAGACTTGCAACACTGCACCCGGCGACCCCGACTCGGCTGGTGGCGATCCAACACTTCAGGAGGGACCCCAGGACTACTCTAAGACTGTGAGTACAAAAACCTGTCCCCCCTGAACCCCCACAGCGCCGCCTGCAGAGGGAATCCCGAGGCTTCCCCTGACCGCGACTCTTTGAATCCTAAGTCCCGACGCCTGGGAGAGACCCTGCACCCGCAGCCCCCAGGACCTGAAGGACCGGACTTTCACTGGAGGAGTGACCCCCAGGAGTCCCTCTCCCTCGACCAAGTGGAGGTTTCCCCGAGGAACCCCCCCCTTGCCTGCCTGCAGCGCTGAAGAGATCCCTAGATCTCCCATTGACTTCCATTACGAACCCGACGCTTGTTTCTACACTGCACCCGGCCGCCCCCGCGCCGCTGAGGGTGAAATTCCTGTGTGGACTCGTGTCCCCCCCGGTGCCCTACAAAACCCCCCTGGTCTGCCCTCCGAAGACGCGGGTACTTACCTGCAAGCAGACCGGAACCGGGGCACCCCCTTCTCTCCATTCTAGCCTATGTGTTTTGGGCACCACTTTGAACTCTGCACCTGACCGGCCCTGAGCTGCTGGTGTGGTGACTTTGGGGTTGCTCTGAACCCCCAACGGTGGGCTACCTTGGACCAAGAACTGAACCCTGTAAGTGTCTTACTTACCTGGTAAAACTAACAAATACTTACCTCCCCTAGGAACTGTGAAAATTGCACTAAGTGTCCACTTTTAAAACAGCTATTTGTGAATAACTTGAAAAGTATACATGCAATTTTGATGATTTGAAGTTCCTAAAGTACTTACCTGCAATACCTTTCGAATGAGCTATTACATGTAGAATTTGAACCTGTGGTTCTTAAAATAAACTAAGAAAAGATATTTTTCTATATAAAAACCTATTGGCTGGATTTGTCTTTGAGTGTGTGTACCTCATTTATTGTCTATGTGTATGTACAACAAATGCTTAACACTACTCCTTGGATAAGCCTACTGCTCGACCACACTACCACAAAATAGAGCATTAGTATTATCTATTTTTTACCACTATTTTACCTCTAAGGGGAACCCTTGGACTCTGTGCATGCTATTCCTTACTTTGAAATAGCACATACAGAGCCAACTTCCTACAATCTTTTTTTAAGTATGACAAACAAACAATGCTGATAAGACCAGCCGTGAAGTACACTACAGGAAGCGAAGGTATAAAAAAGGACTACAAATTAATAAAAAGGAGGAGCAATCTACAGGAGAAGATGTTGTTTCTCCAGTGAGTCAATCTGCACTTCTAACTGACAGTTGTAACTGGAATGCAGACAAGCAGAATGTAGCTCTTTCGGTGGACGACAAGGGGCAAACTAAAGCAGAGAAAAGCAGTACAGGTAGAACACCTGTGAATGATAACTGGAACAACACTTCCAAACAAGAAGATCAAAGATCATATATACAAGGCATCCAAAGAAGGTGATGAGAAGGTGGCCTCACCAATGGCTATGTTTGACAGTGGTGTCCACAGGAAGAAATGCTGGAGGGTCATTCAGTTAAACCGCCCCTGAAATTCAAACAGTGGAAGGTAAAATCTTTGACTACACTCATTAACCCCAATGCCAGCTTCTGACTTGTGCTCCACTCAAGCCATGGAACGGCCAGCTTCTGACACAAAAAAGGCAAATACCCTGGCACCACAAACAGAGCGGGACGTCACTTCTGTTATTAGTGACAGTGTGTCACTTTTGCCCTCAAAGTCAGACAAAAACAAGAGGGAAGTGAAACCCTAAAAACTAACCACCAACACTTAGAAGCTCCAGGGACATATTGAAGACCAATATATTGAGATTCGTAATACGGATCCAGTCAACATGCTGAATAAGGACAGCAGCCAAGTTTTTACTCCAACTTGCTCACAAGAACAAAGAGGATCCATGGGAAAGAACTACTACTAACTTCCGTGGCTTAGAAAGAGGTCCCGATTTTAGGCCTGCCTTATCTAACACTCTGGAGTGCCTGAAAAACTGAAATCAATTCTTCAGAGATTAAGCGTTTTGCAAGGGCCAAGATCAGGATAAAAATTGCTTGGTACTATGGGATGCAATGGACAAAGTTCTCACGACAATTGGCCAAGCATCATTAATACATGGGGATAAGCTAGATATAAGAATAAATATCTTGCAATTGCTGGCTACGCATGTTAAGAATATCGATATTCGGAAAGACAACCTCAATGCCTTAATCACCAATGTCCAACAGTCTACTGACAAGTCAATGATCCCCTGTTATTTATTAGGGAATATAGATGCCCTCCCTGAAATTATGTCTGAACTGGGTCAAGAATGCAAAGCAATAGCCAAACCTAATTCAACCTAAACATAGAATGCTTCAAGCCAAGTCAGCACTGATGGTACACTGCCCAAGTCAAATGGCGAATCTTTGGATTGTGTCCCAACAGCTCAAACTTCATTTGCCAAATAGAATGATACCAATTCATCAGGTGTGGACCAGCTAATTCTGCACATTTAGATGGCATTCTGTACCAAACAACCTTTTGAGGAAAAACAAAAAACGGTCTACAAAAACTGAACAAAAGGCTAAACTGCAGCATAAAAAGTCCAAAAATATTATTCTATATATGATGAGATGCAGCAAGCAAAACATTAATGGAAGATCAACAAAAAAAATATGTACCCACCGCAAATGACTTTGATCAGTGCTTACAAGAGAGGAAGGTAATTGTAGCACACAGGGCTCTAAACAAAGAATTTGAGCCAACAGAAAAAAAGCTTCCAGCGTGAAATGACATTTGCTGCAGTAACAGCCACATCCCCTTTGTCTTGCAAATCAGGCATCAAAGTAAAGTGGCGGCTACCTATTAGTGAAGTCACAAAAACACAAACTGGTCCCGACTTACTAAAATCCTTTAAAGAGTGTCAAACTCTGCTCCAGCTGGTATGGTGCGAGGCACGAGTTAATGGGCATGAGGCTACTCACAATGCAAATGTATGTCTAGCAACTTGTGCGCCACAGGAGCCAAGCAATATGAGCCTCACAAATTTAACATCACTTGCTCCCCTCCCTGTAGAGGAAAGAAGAGAGAATGTTGAGATTGGCTGAGTAGGAAAAGCCTACATGGCTGCTCTGCTTGCAGGAGACAGTGTCCATTCCAGGGGCATGAATATCCAAGGCAACCATCAGGGTGGATGGGTACACTCAGATAAAACCGGAATTGTGGGTCCCTACTGAATAAATTACAGGGAGGTGCACCATTACTTTTCCACCAGGAATATGTCTCCCAAGAGAGTAAAGACATCCTAAACCAAAGTAACATTTTAAAATGACTATTCTCTATACCCGGTATGGATAGGCTTGAGTCGAAAGAGATTTCAAAGATTTACTTTATTCTATTTGTAACTACGACTACAGAAGAGAAACCGCTAAAGTGCAGTTTAGTCATCCAGCCATTGCAAGAAATGTTAAGGAGCAAGCAAATGTGTTGTTTCAATGGGATATTTCAGTCAGCAAACCATCTCCTCCAAAATACCCTTGGATTTTTGCCAAAACATGTTGCCTCAGACCGTCTCTGTTCTCCATTGCTCAAAAGATCTGGAAAACAAAAGTGTTGGCATGTTGGATGGCAAGCAATTTGAACTGAATACCACCTGGGAACCACAGTAGTTCGATCCCTAAAATGCTCTGCCAAAACACTTAACAACTATGCTGTTCTGCTCCTGGCTCAAGAACTTTGCCTGCTAACGATGATGTCACTAAGGACATTAGTAAGAACAATGTAATTTTCCTACAAGAAACATGGCAATTAGCTGGAATTGGGAGATGGGATGGCTAACGTATGATTGCCCGTACTCCATTGAGTCGTCTGAAAAGGCAGTTGGTGGCTGGGCTAGGCTTCATCTTTGACATACTCTCTGTCTTCCTTCTCCTAAATTAGGCAGCAAGGCACTAAATTTGATGGAATAGGTACTCATTCATCACTGTGGCAGAGTACCCACTCCGCCAAACTCTAAATCAATCTCAAAGGTTTTGTACAACTCAACCTTTCCAAGTACTGGCAGTAATCCAATAAGAAATAGTCATTTATTATCTGTCAGTTTGCTAGCAGGATGATTAGACCATATCGAAATTCATTACAAGAGAGAATAAAGCTCTATTCTACCCTCTAGATAGGAAAGGCCAAGCTCTTCATGGCAGAAAAAATATTGGCATCTTAACGAAAAGATAAAAAACAAAATCTTCAACAGCCAGCATCACCTCAAACTTTAGCACCATAACATGCTAAAAAAATACACTTGCTTTAACATAAAGTAATCACATGGGGTAAAGATTTTCTACCCAATCTGGAAGCAAAATAAAACATGCCAGAGACTGGGCAAAAGTTTTCCAAATGGTTTCCTTCTGGCTCACAAAATGTGCAACCAACAAATAGTATTGTCAAATATGAAGAGGCTTGTACCTTATGAAGGGCATGGCCATTAATTGAAACATTTCTGGATTTGATGTGTTTAGATTCCTGAATCATCCTAGAGAACTTTGCATAACTAGTACTAAGATCCTATCTGTCGATAAATGACATGTAAACATGAAGGATGTTATTCAAGTCATTACCTCCATATGCCATTAAAACCACATAATCAGCATAAGGCAACATGAGAATAAATCTGTTTCTCACTCAGCACAAGTCCGGTCTCACATCTATCAAAGACAATTCTAGGTAGTTAAAATATGACGAATAAAATGGGATCTAGCACACGCCCATGCCAAACTTTTCTAGCTAACTTGAAGGATTCAGTACGCTATGGGGGGTCATTATGACTTTGGCGGTCTCATGACCACCGTGTTTGCGGTGGGGGTGCTACTGCCAACAGGCAGGAGGATAAGACTGGCAAAATATGACCATGGCGGTATGTGCAGTAGAATACAGACGGAGACCATGTTTCTGCGGTACAGATTACAAGGCTGCACACCGCCAAGGTTTCCGCCGCTGTTGCACCACCACAGAAACCCTGGTGGAAACCAACTCTATAAAAGGAGACACACCTTCAGGTAACACATATTTGTCTGTACCCGCAATGGAACCGGAACTACACGTCTTCCTGCTGCTCCTGCTCGTATGACGACTCCGGAACCAGCGACGACGATGATGACAGCAACCGTGAATTCACACACTTACCTGTCGCATAATGCCAAGGTATCAATGGACACACAACATACACATCCTGAACGGGTTGCGATGGCGCACACACACATGCTCCCACACTGACACGCACATTCACAAACAGCCACATACACACATGCACAAACATAGTACACACACACGGCCTACACACACTTCCAAAACGCACACCAACCCACAGAGACACAGCACAAGCACAGTCAAATACAACAACACACAACACCACCAAATGCACAACCACACAAGAACTGCAACACCTCAAACACACCGTCAAGCAACCACAATACACACCGCCACTTGACAAAACATACAAACAATATTACGTAACAGCACCAGAGAATCAATACACAAAATCACACAGCCATACATACCCACGCAAATACACTACACAGTGGTCCTGACATACCAATCAACACACACACACACACAGTACAACCACACAAGGGCACACAGCACTGCAAATAACATGTAAACACAATAAATCCACACAATATCAACATCAATGCATGTCCCAAAGACTTACATGTCCAACACAAAACACACAGCCATCACTGAAGGAGAAATGCAAAGCACACACCCACACATGCTGGCAAGACACAAGTGGTAGCATAACCACCACACACACAGAACTCACTCACACACAAACGAAAGCTGGCAAGACCATAACAGCCATGAGGAAAGAAAGGCAGGACAAAGACATAACCTTGGAACCAAAAACTGGTTGGCTCAGATGTATATAAAAAAATAAATATATAAAAACTGAACTATGTACAAAATGAAAAGCCCATAGGCCAGTCCAAACAACAATGTTCACAATGCACATATGACACCTCTGTGTGCCACTACATGACTCCTGACTACTAAATTACCTCCACAGGGGCATTAAGGAGGTAGGCAGGCACCTTAGGGATTAGGGGTGGGAGGGGGCTTAGGCTTCGGTTTGGGAGCGGGTCTTTGGGCAAGGCTTAAGGGAGGGCTAGGAGGGCTTGGGAGAGGTAGATTTCTAAGAAGGGAGGGGCATGGGTACTAGCGGGGGGCAGGGGAGGACTTGGAAGTGGTAGGGCTGGACTGGGGAGGGAGACCGACCTTTTGGGGGTCGCACAGGGTGAGGAAGGAGTAGGAAAAAGTGACAACTCCAAGAGGAAAAACTTCTTGGACACATGGGGACGGTCATGGCAAAAGGGTTTGGGAGTGGAGAGAGAGGGAGTGGCTGTTGGAGGTGTTTAGGTGGATGTTTTGGGTGCATGTGCATGTGAAGAATGCTCGCGTGTGTTGTGTGTCTGTTGGGTGGGTGAGTGTGGGTGTTTATGTATCTTGGGAGGAGGGGGGAAAGAGGAGCTGTGAGATCCCGAGGTGGATGGGTGACTGTCTGTTGGGGAGGTGACTACAGGTATGGTGGATGTGCTGCATGTAGGGGTGTCTGCTGATGTGTTGATTAGGGTGGATGTCTGTGGGTCTGCTACTGTGGTGACTGTGGGTAGGATTGGAGTGGTGGCTGTATCTGTGAATGTCAGGGTGGTGTCTGCAGGTGTGTCCGGTGTAGTGTCTGTGAAGGTGTAGGTGGTGAAGCAGTCTGTGCAGGTAGTGGGTGTTGATGTGCCTGCAGGTGGGTTTTGTTTGTGTGAATTCCTGTGGTGGGACATGTGGTACTTGTGTTTGTCAGCAGTACCCTTGGATGTTGAGGTGGGTGCATGCTTGTCTGTGTGCTTTGGCTGGGATGGTTAAGAGGGGTGTGGGATTGGGAAGAGGAAGGTGGAGCAGACGACAAAGGGTGACTGGCTGCCATCAGTGCTGAGCCACAGCCTGAAGGGACCTCTGTAGGCCAGCCAGTGCACTGTAAATGCCCTCCAGGAACGCATTACTCTGTTGGACTTGAGTTGCTAGTCTCTGGATGGTATTCACAATGGTCAACTGACCCACAGACCTCGACCTCAGGAGGTCAATAGCCTCCTGACTGAGGGCAGCAAGGATGTCATGGGCGGGGCAGAGGTTCCTGCGGTGAAGGAGATGCCCACTCTCCTGGGTGAGCGGGTATGGCAACTAAGTAGGGAACTACAGAGAAGGTGGTGGTGGTAGTAAGGGGGGTGGCGGACAAAGATGGTGCTTGGGTGGTCCAAGAAGGGTCTGCCACCACCACAGAGTGTCCTCTGGAGGGCGATTCTGAAGATGATGAAGCTGAAGATCTGGTCTCCCCCGTGGCACTCCCCTCTCCCTCTGGGCCACTGAGTCCCTCGCTGTCGGTGGTCGGAACACTCCAGGTCCCTTAGCCAGCAGCATCCCCTCTCACCTGTGCCCCAGCTCCTTCTCCTGCCGATGCTGATGCACGCAAACAGAGCAGAAGCGAGAGATAGAGAGGGAGAGAGAGGGTCATCATATTCTTCACATACACACATATTAACATACAAAACAGTAGGAAGACATCTCCTGGCTGGGGCTACCTCTGATGGCAATTCACATCTTACATCATGTCACAGCATGTTACTACTACCCACCCCTTTATGTCATCCCTCACACCCACATCTAAATCTAAGTAAGTTAGCACAACTGGAGTAATACAAATGATCACCAGTACAGCCATGTCAGCATGCTCATCATAGCCTGCCTGAAGTAGAAATAACTAGCATAATCCTGATGATACCTCTCCATACTCCTATCAGACATAGGAAGAACGGGTGACTGATCACAACACATCAAACATGTAAGGAAACTACACCTGACCAGTCCATGTCCATTAGTAATGTCCCTTGATAGTGAATACCACTCTAGTCAAAGACCACACAGCACCTGACAAACATATCACATGACTGCCCAAACCCTCTGTACACATATGCCAATATGGATACATTAACTGATGTAGCCAAAACAAGTTGCACCCCCATACAGGTGACATCTGATGTGTAGAATACATGTCTGGAGAACAGGCATGTCTTTACTGTTACACAGTCAAACACAGACACACCACATCACTTCATAAATGAATGTATAGCTCCAATGGCCTACGAAGCACACACATACATCCATAGTCAATCACCGAGTGCAGTGTCACAACAAATATACTTCAGGCAGCCACAAAATACATCATAGGGCACCTACAATTCCACCTGACGTGCAGTTACAGGTGGACGACTTGACAACATGAGTAAACCAACATCACTCACACCATTCATGAAATGTGATTACCTGTACCTAAGTCTGGACAACACACATGTCACATGGAAATTACATGTACACATGATGCACACATGGCGCTACATGACTGCCGTTGCACTGACAACATATCCCACTACAACAAAGGCTGCTTTAGAAATAGTGATACAACTAAACCATTTCATCTTGATCTCATAAGACATTCAAAACCTAATTCTGTCCAAGGTGCCCATATCAGCTAGACCAAGGGTAGCAATGATTGCCACCCTTCATAAGATGTGCACCCAAGTAACCTTTGAGACATAATGTAGGCAGCACCTGTTACCGGTAGGAAATTGGCACACATAGCATATTTTCAAAGGCTACGTCTGCCTAAGCACTTACCACCTTTAGAACAAAGTCATCAGTTAAAGGGGAAATGCATACATGTCAGCCTCATGGAAATGCATGATGAGTCCAAATATATCATATCAGACACTCAAATTAGAATCTCCTTCCGTTGTTACCTTCACATACCCCATAGAATGAAGATGAAAGGACAATTAGGATATAACAACAATTCCATATGCACTGTCCTATTCAGGCCATTTCTGTGGTGTAAATGAGATGGCTGCCTTACATGGAGTCGATACCTGTACCAGTATCAGACATTAATAGTCCCTGTACCAAAAAGAGTGAGTCACACAGTAGCAAATTCAGGTGATCAACACAGGTGGCAGTGGACAGACACCTTGGAGCCACTAACGCTTATATGCTGATGGATGCACCAGGGTATATTCAAAGGGTAGGGTTATACACCAGCTCACATCCAGAGAAATGGCAGGATGGTGTCAGACATGTGACATTGTCATTTGAGCATCTCCATATGCAGTGATAGAGTAGACTTGATATAAGTAATCTAAACATACACGTAGCAAACCATTATGCCACATCTACATCTAATACCCAGTCAAGGTGGGAACTACTCCACTAGCCTACAGACATGTATCACCTACAACATTGTCTCAGAAGGTACAGTGAGACAGCAAACACCATACAATCAGAGCCAAGTACCAGGATATAGTCAGTACTTAATCCCTTGTGGCTTCTGTGCTGCCCTCAAATGCCCATCCACCTCAGGGTAGGCCACCGCCAAAATGCAGGCGATTAGGGGGGTCAAGGTCCGATGGGCACCCCTCCCTTGTTGGCAAGACATCCCCAGCTGGGCTGCTACGGTCTTCCTGACCAGTGTCTCAGGTCCTCCCATCGCTTATAACAGTGGGTGCTCCGCCAGCTGTGGACCCACCTGGGTCCACACTTACTTGGAGATGGCACACCAGATCCACTTCTTCTGATGGGGGTTCACCTGTATGGATGACACAGACAAAAGGAGAAAGTAGTGTACACATGCACCATACCAACAGGAGTTCTCACTACACATCTGTCGTAGCAAGTGCCCACACATATCCATCCTCTCTGCCCATACACCTTCACTATGTGCGATCAACATGCATCTACTCCCTTGCCAATACACATGCCTGATTCAACATCACACACAACCCCTAACACACATGGCTAGGGCATTGGACTCACCTGATCCTCTGGTGCCCCATATAGCTCTTCATACAGGGGTAGAACCTCTTCCACCAGTTTCTCCGGCTCTTGCTGGGCAAAGGCAGGGGCCCTGTCACCAGAGAACGTGGCATGATGGCTCCCAGAGGCAGTACACAGCAGCTCACATCGTGGAGGTCTTGCTAGCAACAGTGTCAGGAGTCCAGTGATTAAGGCTGCAGAAAATGGCGATCACAGCCGCCGCGTACAGGACCGTCACTGCCGGCGGTCATCGCCATTGGCTCCAGTCCACCAAAGGCAGCAATGTTAACCAATGACAAGTTGCACGTCGATTGCGACCGCCTACAACCAAGACGACTTCCGCCTTCAGACTTAGGTCACTTCCAACTGTCCACTACAGTAGGTCAGGAGCCTGCCATTTTGAGCACATGTAATCTATGGATGTGCTTATTTAAGTGTGTCAGACACTTACTCTCACATCAATATCAGTGTAACCCAATGTTGTACCATCATGGTATTGCAACATAATGTGACAATACTGACACAATGACGTGTTGAGCCTATACATATGTTGATAGCTCTGTTAAGCTATTCGGAGGTACTTAGGCGACGTTTATATATAGGTTGATTCTATGAAATGTGTGATCAGTGAAAGACTGCTCAGTCACCAACACATGTTCGATTACTTTTGTTACATATGTCCTATCCGACATACATGTTATCCAATGTGCAACAATAGGGGTGTAACATGCATATCCATGTTCTGTATTGTATATGTCAGCAGTGCTACGCATCCCCTACAGATGTTAGATGTGATCTAAAATACCATGTGCTGATCATGTGTGCCGACTGCATGACTCATTGTATCATTGTACATTTACTCCTCTCAGCATAGGAGAGTGTAAGGTAACTAACAGAGTACCGTCCACTATTAGACCTGCGACCATGTAGGACAGGCATGTCATCCAGACATATCGTCTGAATCATCAGGCCATCAAGCATTTATGTAGACAGTTGGAGCCAGATCTGATGCCAGCTAATCTCAATCCCTATGGCATACCTCCCATTGTACAAGTATTGGCAATGCGACACTACCTGGCCACAGGCTCACTCCAGAATACTGTTGCCTTAATAGCAAGCATGTCTCAGCCCATGTTCAGTCTGGTGCTGAAGGATGTACTGTGTGCTTAGTTGAAACACCTGGACAGCTACATCAGGTTCCCCCAAAGAGTGTATTTGACCTATGTGAAGGCAGACTTTTATGAGAAGGGACACATTCCTCATGTGGAAGGGACCACTGATGACACACGTTGCCCTGGTCTGTGCCAGTGCCAATGAACAGGTGTACAGGAACAGGAAGAACTACCACTCTATCAACGTGCAGGTGCCAAGTTTCCTGGATCAGTGCATGACTCCTACAGATTGTGGAACAGCAATTTCCCACACATGAGGGCACAACTACACACAGAGAGGGCCTGGCTGCTTGGTAAGTATTTAATTTTATGTGTCTCAATTTTATGTCACCTGTCATCACATATTGGCCAGTCGCTGAATCTCTTCTTTCAATTGTCCTACCATTGTGTTCACAGGTGCCTCTGGCTATCCAAACCTTCCTTGGCTGATGACACCAGTGAGATACCCAGCCACACCAGGGGAACTCTGTTTCACTGAAGCCCACTGGAGGACAAGGCGTGTGATCAAGCAAAGTTTCGGCCTCCTGCAGGCAAGATTCAGGAGCCTGGACCTATCTGGAGGTGCCCTCCTCTACTCGTTCAAGGTTTGTCAAATCATCATTGCCTGCTGCATGCTACACAATCTAGCCCTGAGACGTCAGATACCATTGTTAGATGTTGAGGGTGAGGGAGGTGGACCACTGGCTGGAAATGCTGATATGGCAAGTGATGAAGAGCCAGAGGATGAAGGAGCAGCTGACTCTAAGACAGAGCCCATCAATCAGTACTTCCAGGGACATACAGGTATGTTGAGGGGGCCATTTGATGTCTTGAATTTGAACATTCAGAAGTGGATTTCTGACATTACACTTCCTGACTTGATTCATCCGTGGGGTTGTAATGAGGTCCAATTCCTATGTGTGAGTTGTGGAAGCAGACAGATAGAATGTTAGGTTACAGTAATAGTGGTTCAGCTCTAACATTTGTTATTACAACAGATTACAAGATGCACTTCTCTATTGAACTGTCCAGTATTGTGAAATGTTTCCTGTAATTCATTCTGTGACTCTGCTACTCATGGGTTGAGGTATTAATTGTCAGTAGCCAATGGTAAGTTAATAAAGACATGAGAGGTGTATATGACAGCTGGTGAAATGGATTTAGTGACGTGCCTGTGACAGGTGATGTTTAGGTCCAATCTGGGTACCCCAGCTTCTGAGGTATTCTACAATGGGTACGACATCTATGAGCTGCATATTTGCTTTGTGTGCCATCATGCCTTCCACCCTGATGGCACTCTCTGTAATGCTCTAATTTCAGATCGGTATGCGGACAATGACCTGGTGTTGCTGAGGTTTTCAACCTCACTCTCTGACATCAGACCACTGACATCACTGTTGTCATGTGTGTCTTGCTGAGGGAGCCTCCGTCTGATGCCCATTACACTGCCAGTTCGAATCAGGGAGCATAACCAGACCGTTACATAACAGTTGGGAAGCATGACATTTGATGATGGATCAATAAAGACACATATACAGTAGCTGTATCCAAATGTGATTTATTGTGCATTTAGGAATTTAAATGTGAATAATATAACAAAAGGTGATCAGTAGTAACATGGTAAATGGATTACTCAGAGTAGCTGCTACAACAGTTGGTTACACAGGTCCTATGTTCTTGTACCATGGGAAATGGAGTGCTGTCTCAGAACAGTCATCACTCAAGGTTGACAAATCAGGAGAGGTTCACTTCCTGGCAGTGGGTTTTGCTTTGGCATCTGCTCCAGCAGGATGTCTGGGTGGACGTCCACGTTTCCAGGGGGGGTCTTCAGCTACAGAGGCATGTGGTTCCCTTGGCATGTCCTCCATTCCACTAGCTGCCACTAATGTAGTTGGGGCAGATGTAACATAACTAGTGGAAGGAGCCGGATGTTGGCTTGAGAAACCAAGTAGAGTGGTGTTGATGTCCCTCAGCACCCCTACAATGGAGGCCATGGTGGC
Source organism: Pleurodeles waltl (assembly GCF_031143425.1). Classification (NCBI taxonomy): domain Eukaryota; kingdom Metazoa; phylum Chordata; class Amphibia; order Caudata; family Salamandridae; genus Pleurodeles; species Pleurodeles waltl. The sequence continues at coordinate 606,952,142 of NC_090443.1, read as the reverse complement.
ATGGTGGGCCTTCCAATGCTGCATGACCTCCTGGTGGTATTCCCTCTACTGCCTTTTATTTCCCCCAACATGGTGATTATCTGGCCCATCCTGTCCTGGGAAGTTTGGTATGCTCCCAGGATTTGGGAGATGGTTTCCTGGTCAGTGGAGTCCCTTTGGGCCCATTCTTCTGTCCCACAGCATCCCTCTCGCGAACCCTGCCCCAGGGTGCATGTGCCCCTGGTACAGTGTGCCCACTCCCAGTGTTAGCAGGACCATCATTGCCTGGGGTTTGGGGGTTAAACTTGGATCCCTGTACTGTGGGGCACACAATAGTTTGAACAGTCCTTGGGACACAGGCTTGGGGGAGAATGGTTTACCTGTGATGTCGATGAAACAGGGTTAGGGGGATTGATGTGGGCAGGGTGAGTCAGGAAGTCATAGTCTGACCAGGTGTCCCAGATGGGCCAGGTAGGTCTTCACTGTCCAGACATCCAGGTGTGGTCCTCACTGGGGCCTTCATCCTGATGAGGGTTGCCAGTGTCTGGTATCCTCTCCATGGTGGTATTGGCAGGGTTACCTGTGGATAGATTGAGACACAGAGTTCAGTATAGAAAGTTTGTTTGATTGCCTCTTTGTCAGATGCATACAATGGCTTAGCATGTTTCCCTGCAGTAACTATGACAGATGTTGTACGACATAGCTTGGTGATACATACACGTCTGTGACATGAGTTCCATACTCAATGTTGTGAGCTGTCATTCATGTTTGGTATATATAACACTGCATATGGGTTCTAGTTCTGTCTCATACTTCACATGACTGTTCAGCTTTGTTACCTAGTGAATAGCCAGGCTTGCTATATGCAAGCACACTGCACCATGGTGTCCCAGTGGGAATACAGTATATGATTATGCAAGCGTAATAGTCCTGTCTCTGGATGTTGTGCATGTGCATGGAGTCTGCCATCTTACTTTGCAAACCATGGCCAGTTCATTTGAGGCCTGGGATATGGAACAGTGGTCAATTGGATTAGTCACCGAGCTGTAGCTGTGTTTAGCCTAGGATGCCATAGTGGTCTGCCATTGCATTATTGTCATTGTCATGTACTGGTCCTCAGTCGTACAATCTAGTTGGTGTAGCTAGTACAATAGTCATACATGCATGACATTTGATGTGATGTGCACATTCCAGGTTTTTACATTGAAGGATTAGTGCATTCTGGGAGTTGTAGTGATTGGATTGGCCCATAGTATCAGTGCCTTTGCCAGTTGGGCTCTGTGGGGTGGTGACATGCAGGGGAGGGGCGTTAGGCAGGCCTCCAAAAATCATAAAAATTTTATTAGACCCGCAGGTTGAGTAGCTTGAATAAACCTTCCCACTAACTTGCAGCTTTACTGATAAAGCTATATAGTGTATTAACAATAATCTGTGAAAATAAGGTTTCAGAAAACATTTATCATTTGCACATCACCAAGTAAAGTGTTCTGACTTTTTTTTTAATGCTATTTTTTTCATCACACAGAAGTAGAAAAAATGATCTTCCACAGCTATTGAAATATATTTTGAAATATTTGTAAAGCTGACTTAGTTATATAAATTGTGTGAGGAAACAACTCATCCCAAAAGCCTTTTATCTCACACAGGTCAGACAGTTCACCTTACAGTCACAAGGAAAAGTATTTGCGTTTGCAAGAAGACAAACTGACTTTTGACCTCTATCTCTGCACACAGAGCAAATGTGACAATAATATGATTTAAAGGCATCTCAATTGCTAATTCAGTTTCTAACTGAACAGAACACCCGTTCTTTGTCCACTGGCGCCAGAAGTGTCGAGTGAAATCTAAAAATAACTCAAGCTCATAAAAAAAAACTCCAGTGGTCGAGTACATTTTTCAAGCCCTGCATTAGGTGATTGACAGGTAGGTGTAGTGGAGCATTCAGTTAAATATGGAGTATTTGGAGGGTGAGGAAGCACGCAGGACACAGCAATTGTTGACATGAATGTTGTGGGTACTTACCAGACTCCAGTCCCCCAGGTATTCCACTTAGGTCCTCAGGATGCAGTATGTCCAAGACCTTCGCCTCCCATGATGTGAACTTTGGGGGAAAATGTGGGGCCCACCGCCAGTCTTGTGCACGGTGATCGGGTGTCATGATGCCATGGAACGCAACTTCCCGCATAGGTCGTTCCACCTCTTCCTAATGTCCTCCCTTGTGCGTGGATGGTTGCCTACTGAGTTGACCCTGTTGACTATTCTTTACCACAGCTCCATTTTCCTGGCAATTGATGTTTGCTAGACCTGTGCTTCAAACAGTTGTGTCTCTACATTGACAATTTCATCCACCATGACCCTCAATTCATTGTCAGTGAAACGTGGGTGTTTTTTTGGGGACATGGTAGTGGTTGTGTTGACGGCTTGGGGGGGTTTGTGTGTGTGTAAGGGTGCTGTGTTGGGTGATTAATGAGGTGTGGGTAGTGCGTTGTGTGGGTTGGACACTTCTTGTGAAATATGTGTGTGCTAATTATGTGTGTTATGTGTTAGTTGTGGTGGTGCGTGATGCATGTGGTATGTGTGCCTATAGTGTAATGGTTCTCTCTCTATTTAATTGCCTACTATCAGTGTCTCAGATTGGTGTTTTTGTAGCAAAGGATTGTGGGTTGTGTGGGGTTGTGTTATATAGTGCAGTGTGTAGGTGTGTCAGGTGGGTAGATGTGTGTCAGGTGTGGGGTATTCAAACTGTACAATGTGGTGTTGTGTTCTGCCAGTAGTGGGGTCTGCCATGGAAGAACTGCTGTGGTGATTTGTGAGTCTAAATCTGGTGGGTGGTTTTTTTGTCGGGCTGGCGTTGCTGGTGGTGGGACCGCTTCTTTTCCATCATCCAGTGTCCTGGCGGTTTTGGATTTCTGGCTGTTTTTTGGCAGTCTTCACAGTGTGAGTCATAATACGCCATTCGGATTGCCACCAACATGGTTGTATTTTGGGGGCCGCCACTCTAGCGGTCTTGCCAAAAAACTGCCAAACTCGTAATTAGGCCCTATGTGTTAGTTCCAAAATGCACCCTTGCAGATAATTCTACATAGAGGTGTAAAAAGGTAATAATACCTCTATTTATTCCCATAATAGAAGAACAGTGTTCATAATTTAGCCCAGATTTATTCAGTCAAAGGCTGAGCTTGCATCCATAAAATCTAACTTTAGAGATCTCTTTTGTTGATACTAGTATATTTGTTGATAAGGAGATGAAACTTAAGTCATTGCTCTGTAGCACTGAGATTGGTTATTAGAGGTTGGCTTTCTGGATGACAGAGGTACGCACCCTGTCCAAGCAGGAACCACAATTCTAGTCAGGGTTAATCACCAACACACCCAAAATTAACCTATGCTCACCCCATGTAGCTTGGCACAGAGCTGTCAGACTTAATTTAAGAGGCAACGTGTTAAGTGTTTGTGAAACTCTTCAAACAGTAATATAGTGAAAACATCACACAAAAAGATACCACACCTGGGTAGGAATATAGAGCTTATTTTAATGAACAAAACAAGACCAAAGTGGCAAAAAAGTCCCATAAGCAGAATTCAAGATATGAATTAACCTTAGTTGTGGTGCTTAAAAGCATAAAGCAAAAATAACAAATGATAGACGGAACGCTGAACAATGCAATAATTCATCCAAAGTCACAAAGATCTCGGTTTAATCCATAATTTTTTTTCCCACCACGCCACCCCAGTTTGGACCCCCCCCCCCCAATATGCAAATCAGCGTTGACACTGCTCCCAATGGGAACAGTCCAACCTGACCTGCCAAGCCAGGTTCTCCCTGAACCTGAAACAAGCATCCTGGGGACGGGTTCGGGGTTTGACTTCTCATCAGCCAGTCTCACTTGAATCCATTGATGCAGTGAGCAAAGGACCCATGTCTGGGCATACCTTCCCACTTAGGGCAACAAAGGCAAAAACAAATAATAATGGAAAGAATGCTAAGCAATGCAAACATACACTCTCAGTCAAAAAGATCTGGGTTTAACCCATTGTTTTTTGTCCAAAACGCCACCCCAGTTTAGACCCAGCCATATGTAAATCAGCCTTGACATTGCTCCCCATGGGAACATTCCAGCCTGAATGGCCAGGCCAGGTCTTCCCTGGACTGGAAACAATCATCCTGGGACCAGTTTCATGGTATCACCCCTCATCTGCCAGGTTAGCTTGAATCCAGTGGCTTGGGGAGTGCAGGACCAAGGTCAGGTCATTCCCTTCTCACTTAGGGCAACAATGGCAAAAAACAAAAACAAATGATGGACAGAATGCTGAACAATGCAAACATTCATCCCCAGTCTCAAAGATCTGGGTTTAATCTATCGTCTTTCTGCCCACCACGCCACCCCAGTTTGGACCGACCCTTATGCAAATCATTCTTGACCCTGCTCCCCATGGGATCAGTCCAGCCCGAACTGCCAGGCCAGGTCCTCCCTGGATGGGAAACGAGCTACCTGGGACCAGTTTCCGGGTATCACCCTCATCAGTCAGGCTAGCTTGACTCCAGTGGACCAAGATTTGCACCAGAGAAAATTTTGAGAAGACTGTCCTATCTTCATGAAGCCTTGAGGGGGAAACAAAACTTTGTGAATTTACTTTCTGCATGAGCAACTCACAGATACTGATGAAATGTCCTAATTTACTTCAGAACAACTCTACATGACTCTGACTTTGTATACAGGGACCATATATGACCTAATTGATTTGGTGGGAAATTACTAATGAGTGCACATAAACAAATGTCAATATAGCATTCTCTGACTTAAAGAAGTTGACATTGATTCTTGCTGCCAATCCAACCTACATTAACTATGTACAGGAAAACTGAAGCCTGTTTGTCATAGAATGATGATTACAATTAATGATATTACTATAATTGCTGTGTTATATTACCATGATGATGAATGCACATTTCTGTCTACATCTGTGTTTAAAATATATCTTCCTTCCAGCATTACTGTTATAATGTTAGGAGCATATTTACAAGCTTTTGGTTCAGGACAGCACCACAAGCCTCTGTGCTGTGCTGCCCTGCGTCAAAATGAAAGGGCAGGAATGTGCCGTATCTTCAAGATATGCCTCATTCCTGTTCTTGTCCCCTGTGCTGGTTCACAATGGGCTGCCATGGACCAACACAGGCACCCTGGCATTATGGCGCAAGGGTGTCTGCGTTGGAGGGAGCATTGTTTTTGTGCAGGAAGGGTGCCCTTCCTGCACAAAAGCAATCATGAGAGGTGTTTTCCTCTTTCTGTGTGTGCTGCAGAATGCACCACACATAGAAAAAGGAAAAAACAAGAATAAATAAAGGTATGTCTCCTAATTGTGCCTCCCCTTGAAAATCTGGGAATGTGTCAAAATCCATGGGTGTTGCGTGGGAACACCCACTGCAAGACCCACTGAACGCAGGGTGTCAATGCAGCGAGTTGCGCTGGGTTGACCCAGTCCATATTGACAAGGCCATGAAAAGCCACGCAGGGTAGCTTTACGTGGCCTTGTAAATATGGCCCTGCAGTGTGTGCCACGGGACAGTCACTAAAAGTGACATTCCAGCAGCACATGGGGCCTTGTAAATATGGCCCTAAGTTTCACTGTTTCTCGCATATTTAGATTAAAGTGTCCGAAAGAGCGCCAGGTGCCATTTTGTTTGAATTTGTGATAGTTAATAGTTTGAAAATATGAGCATATCCTCTAATTCAGTTTTATTGATTTTAAATGTGTATTTTCTTGATCTTCTACGTCACTTTCAACAAAGCACTTTGATAGACTTAATGAATTGCTACATTAAATAGGAGCAAAACCTGAAATGAGCAGAAAGAGAACGAGAAAGAAGGAAACAGAATTCGGAGGGGAATTAAGTGACTAGAACGAAGGAACAACAATATACTGACACCAGTAAACTCGAAAGGCATTACTTGAATAAACAATCGCTTCCTCGGCTGTGGTCTGTCCTTCCCCTTTCCAGTTTGGTATAAGCAGGTAAGGGGTCTCACTCGTCCTTCATATCCTCATCTTGCGCAAAGCATGACCATTTTCCCTAGCCCTGTTCACACCAGCCCAAATCCGGAATGTGCACGTTGCTGATTATTTTAGACCTATTGCTTGGTAAATTGCAAGTGTTCACCAATCCAAGTCTCTTTCAAGAAAAAAACTTTGCTCAAAACGAGTCCAAAGTGTGTCGGAAAAAAATGCCAATACACGAAATAAATTATCCTCCTGCACTGACCACCCCCTCCCCCGATTCACACATAAATTAGAACCACTTTCAACTGAAGTTTACAAAACTGTAAAGTTTGAAAGTTCTCTCTTTCGCGGTTGTCCTGGTGGCATCACAGAGAATAGTCCAAATGGTACTACTTTTTCATCAAAATTCTAGATTTTTCGCCCTTAAGAAAGGTTTTTTCTAGTATCGGTGGAATATTAGGTAATTGTGGTAAAAAATAACTGAAAATACTTTATATAGAAAAGTTACAAAAAGTTCCTTGTACCTTTACTTATAGGTCTGACTTGACAGGGCAGTTATACTGACCTGTTGTTCCCTATTCTTTAATATACAAGATAGGCTTTAGCTCCACCCACAGCGGTATTACTCTATTGTTCCCTGTCATTTAAGATACACACCGCATGGGGTTTATCTCCACCCACAGCAGTATTACTCTCACCTGTTGTATTTTGGGTATTTGGTTTATTATTTAGCCTCCTAAAGAGCGCTGTCTACCCTTCCATGAGTGACTTATTTTGCATTCCGAAGTAATCTGCATCATCACACATTAAATTGTGTATATCATAGATGCATTGTAAACAAAGAAAGTAATATTGTTTTCATGCTGCGGGCATTTTTAAATGTTTGGCAAGTACTGAAAAGGCAAGTCATACCGATAGGCTTTATCAGTGCTTGTTCTTGTGCGCACACCTTTCGAAATGCAAGGCAACACGTCAGACTAACCCAGTTCAAAACCAACAGCTCCAAAATACAAGTCTACTCGCCAACCACCAAAGAGCAAATCATATTCATATTCATAGTTATTCATATGTGTTCTGCCTCGTTAGGAACCTGTAGTCATCTACCAGACACCAGAATCGCCGGGGGTATCCCCATTTTAGACAAGGGTGCTTCACGTGGAAATAACGGCATATATAGGGCCGGATCTACAAGAAAGTGGTGCATCAGTCCAGATGCCCCACTTTTCTTGTGCTGCCCCACTAAACGACACCATAGTTGTGCAGTATTTTCAATACGGTGCACCATGGGGCTCGTTTCCACAATAGCGTCATAATTAATAACACTATTGTGGCACTTTGCTGGATTAGCGCCATAAATTATAGCAGTGCAGCAAAGCACTAGGGAGGTCTCTAGGCTACTATGGGCCCGTCACTTTAATGCCTGCCCATGGCAGGCATTAAAAATGATGGAAAAAATGTTGCAGTGAAATCTTGTAGATTTCATTGTACCATTTGTTGCGACCTCCCTGCGTGGGAACGCCCCTCTAGCATACATGATACCTGGCGCATGTATAATGTGGCTCACGCGTTTACAAAGTGGTGCAATGCTAGTATTGCGCCACTTTGTAAATATGGTGAAGGAGAATGGCCTCCTTTACGCCACATTAGCGTAAAAAAATGACATTAGTGTGGTGCTAAAAGGTGTTAGGGCATTGTAAATCAGGCTTATAGTATTTAGGGTCTCATTTTAAGTCGTGCGGTTATAGAGGATAAAAATACACCTAGGTACAATACAGCTAAAACATGATATCTAGTCGATTTTACCCTTGATTAATATTTTACAATACATAACGGAGAATAACATTGAAATCATATTTGGTACAGGTTTTTGTGCATATTGTTATCCCTGCTGTACAGTTTTACATGTGGAAATTTCTCTAATAAAGACATGGTAGTTTTGTGCTTGCCTACGGAAGTCATAAGACTGTCTTTGCTAGTTTAAGGCAATTTTAAGACAGTAGGCGAAACGTGCAACTAGGTTTTCCTCGACTTAAGGCAGACGTAAGGCTGTTTTTGAGACTTATCCCAGCCCTAAGATTTTCTTCAGTCAGGGAAAAATCTTTCAAAAGTCAAATCCCCCAACCTGGTTTAAAACTGTCTTAAGTGATGAATTGTCCCCTTTGTACTTACGTGACCAAAGGGGCGCATTAAAAAAGTGGTGTAGCTAACAATAAATGTAAATGATGCTTGTGTGCATTGTTAAGTTATGCATCATCCTGCAATTCACAATCAAGTAAGGCATTGGGAAGTAACTTAAGAATGTGTAAAGGCTGAAATTTAGGTAAATGGTTAAATAAGGTCCTTGAGTGAATGAAAAGGAACGAAAAAGTGTTGTGGTCTCTGCCATGCTTAAGATACACCAGTGGCTGAAGTAATGGTTTAGATGAATGTCTTACTCTGGCAGGCGTAGACTATGTATACATCAGATAGTTATTTCGTGCACTCATTGCATTTAATGTACACATACATAAGGTGCATACCATTACGCTATAGGTCCCAGTGTCATGTTCATGGTTGTGACATATCCAAGTGGGCAAATGCTAGGCCCGCCAAACTTTTTTCCTGATTTCTGGGGTAATGCATGTTTGGACATTGTTTTGGTCCAGATGTTCATGCTTGGCTACATCCTGCAATTCACAATCAAGTAAGGCATGCACTCTTGATAAGTTGATGATGCATGTGCACTTGCCTTGAGAGTAGTCTCAGGTGGGTGCTATTGATAGTATCACTACTCTGAGAAATTGGGTTGTTGCTTGATTGAGGTGTGAGCCCTGGTCAAGCAACAGCCACAATCAATTGCAGGGTGAACCATAAAAAGTCACTAAATTATTTTGTGCTTAACCCTGGGGAGTTTGGCACAAAAAGCAGTCAGGCTTAACTTAGAGGCAATGTGTTTGCGGTGGAGGGGGCCGCGAGGAGCAGGGATAGCATCGCAGGAGGCTGAAAGTATAGCGCGAAGAGCAGGCAAGGTGGCAAGAGTGGGCATTGCTGGAGCTTTGCATTGGCAGTCCCTGCGAGCGGTCGATGCTGCAGTGCAAAGGGTCGGGCTGACGGCGCTTCATGTTGATTTGTGGTCCTAGCAGTGAGGTCTTGGTGTGAACATGCATGTTACGGTCCCAAAAAGCCTAAAAGCTTGATTACAGGTCTGAGGGGCAACACTTGGGGGTCAGGACCTCACTTCAGCTGGATCCAGGTGCAGGATGTTGGCAAGCCTTTTCTATCCCTGCGGCTCAGATCAGGAGGCCAGCAGACTAGCCCTTGGAGTCAGTCTGTTATCCCTGGGTTCAAGATGGCAGCAGGGCAGAAAGGCAGAAAGGCAGCAATTCAGCAGGAGGTCAGCAGTCTAGCATAGTGGAAGCCCTTTCACAGCACATCAGTCCTTATTCCTGGTTATCCACAGGTCCAGAAGTGTGTTAAAGAGTTGGTGTCTGAGGTCCTACTATTATACCCTGGTTCTGGAAGGTGGGAAAGACGTCTAGAGTGGCTCTGAAATACATGGAATGGCCTGACTCACCTGCCCTGGCTCCAAGCTGCCTACAGTGACAATGTGAGGTCCTTAAGCCCTTTGTTTGAAAGAAAAGTGCTAACTATTTAGTTGCAAGTGGGGTTCTGCTCAGGTCCACCTTCCCCCATCATGCCAGGCGATGGCTCATTCAGGCACACCTTCTCTTTCTATTGTGTGACTGTCTGAGATGAATTCACAACCTGACTTTACCATTAAATAGGGCTTTCACTACAAATCCAAGGGCACCAAACATGGCATAGCTACCAGCTCCCATTTTACATGTACAGCTTCTTAAATGTAATGCGGTTTCCCGAATGTTTCCTATGGGAGGGGAAGAACTCACAGTAGTGAAAAATGAATTTAGGAGTTTTACACTACCAGGAGATGTAAAGCTTAAAAGCACATGTCTAACCTTTTTAATTACATAGCACCCCACCCGATGGGCTACCTAGGTTCTACCTTATGAGTGACGTTTAATAAAAGGGGAGTTTAAGGCTTGGCAAGGAGGTTTTAATGCAAAGTCAACACTACAGTTTTATGCTGCATCCACGCTGCAATGGTAGACCTGAGACACGTTTTAAAGTGATACATAAGGGTATGGCACAGTAAGTGCTACAGGTCCACTAGTAGCATTTAATTTACAGGCTGTGGGTAAGTGGTATACCCTCTGCAAGGGTACATACAGATAAATTAAATATGCTTGTTACGTATAAGCCAATTTGACTTTGTTTTAGGGAGAGAGCACTTTAGCACTAGTTGGCAGTGGTAAGGGCCACAGACTCCTAAGGTAACACAACAAAATTCAGCAAACAGTGGGGGGGGGAAGGCAAATTAATGGAGAGCCTTTTTAAGGAATTACTTTATGTTGTTAGTTCATGATAGTGGGTCTAAGCTAACATGCATAACAAATGATTTTTGTAAAATTATTCTCAAAGTGTTTCAGACCATCAAATACAAATTGGGCAGGGGCATAGCTTGGTGAGTAAGACTGGTTGGTGTGAGCTTCAGATTTTCCAACAATGAGGCTATTAAATCATTTCCAAACACATTATATGAGAAGAAGGGCATGAAGGAGGGTTAAGAAGAAGTGGAAAAGGGGAGTGGTAAAGATTATCAGGGGCACTTAAAACACAATATTTTGTAAAATAACCAACATTTTTAAGCTTTTCAAAACAAAGATGAAAAGAGTGTGTGTTTGTGTGTGAAAATCTCAGGTGAAATCTGACTAAAAGTACTGTACTTAACTATTTCACTACAGAAAAACATTTATTAGGTGAATGTAATACCCACAACACCCCCTAAAGATTCATCCCTGAATTTGGGGTCAATTTATCAAGGCTTTGTCCTGATGCAAAGTCATAAAAAAGGATACAAAGTGGTGCAATATCTTGATAAACTATTTACTTGCCAAGGCAAAACGTTTTTGGCCTGGAAATTTGCCTAAAGGTAACACCAATTGTGCTTTCTTCTGATTTATGTTACTTTCATTGAGTGGAAATAGTCAAATACAAAGGCAATATATTAAATATTCTGCAAATCAGGTAATGTTAGTAGAGAAGTGGTGCAGAAGAAATCTAGATATCGATCTGCACTGACAAAATCAGAAAAAGACAAGTTGTGTTTAGGACCTCAAGACAACTTTGGTCTATGTTTTCCTGAAACACTGGGTCTAAACTACCTCACAACCTATATCCATTTTGAATTAGGTTATCTGGTAGATCTCTATAGCAAAACATATTTGGAAATCTCCATGGAGTTTAGGCTAGAAGACAATAAAACTAATGTTAGATATGATCCCGATAGATACATATACTAAAGAAGATAGGGAGTTATGGGGCCTGATCTGTTACCCATACATCCTCCTGACTCACAGTCTGTGGAGGAGAAGGCAGGGGACCTGACCTGACCCAAGCAGTGAAACCAATATGCTCAGCATTCCCTATATGGGTCATGTCCAGATGAAGACCCGGTACAGAGCAGACCTGTCTGTGCTGTCAGAGCCCAGTGGTGACCAGGCTACTCCACCCCTCTGCCTCAAACAATGGGTAAGCAAAAAACTGGAGGCAAAACTCTGGGTAAGGCAGACAACTCTACTATTGATGGATTGCAGGCAAGAACAGTGGTTGTAATTTCTAAAGAAATTGAACTAGCTGAAAGACACATTTTACTATCAAATGATTTTCTTGCTCTCATTTATTCACCACTGCTAGTGCATGAGGCTCAAGTGCATTGCAACCCCGCCTCTAAATTATTAGAATCTGATATTGCTCTGCCTATGGCAACTATTGTTACAGATTCTTTAGCTACACTTTCTGAACCTGCTTAAAAAATGAAGAGAAAAGTCCAAAAATCGGTGTTGATGACCCCTTGCATGGGGCTCCATGTCAGTGTTGGTATTCCTGAGTCAGTTTTCTGGTGTCAGTGTGAGCCCCAGTGTCAGGAAACTAGACTTCGAGCACCACATGATGTCACTGTTTGCTAATAAACAATAAGGGAGTTTATGAACACTAATGGTTATGAATAAACTGGAGAAAAATTACCCAGGATTGCTGAATATTTTAGGAAGAATAGATTGAAATCAATGTGAAATAATGGGGCTGATTTACTCAATTTCAATGCAATATAAAAGTTGTGTTGTAATGTGCATGGTGGGAAGAAGGTGCAGAACCGTATTTACTAAAAATGGCTGCCGCTCGTTTCTAGAAATTAGGTCTCTTGTTGGCAGAGGGATGCACCCTCTCCAAGTAGAGACCACTATCCTAGTAAGGGTATGTTGGTTACACACCATTAGTTTACCTGTGCTCACCCTTTGGTAGCTTGGCACAGAGAAGGCAGGCTTTACTTCGGGGGCAATGTGTAAAGTATTTGTGCAACACTTTAAAACAGTAGAACAGTGAAATCACCAAACAAAAATAATCCAAACCAAGTTGGAAAATAGATCTTAATGTAATGATCAAAACAAGACCAAAAAGACAACAATCCAATAAGCATATATTTTTTAAAGAATATCTGCAATTGAAGTGCTTAAAAGCTTAAAGTGCCAACCAGGGCTATGTGGTAGTGCTAGACTGGGGTAAATGCAAAGTTCAGGCCAACCGCGATGGAGTACGGGTCGGCTACAGGGACAAACTTTGTCCACTGACACGGCACCCTTGTCTAGAGGGTTGTGTTGATGTTGAAGATCTGATGTGAGAAGATGAGGCAATGCAAAGGTGATGCATCGGGTGCGATCTGCACAGTCAGAGATGTGTCATTGTCAATCTCCACAGTTGTTAATCCTTGTACAGAGGCGGAGCATTAAACCCTTTGCATAACAGACAATGCTTCGTTGTCAGGCCATGCAGCCAGCAATGCGAATGTGATTGAGGCTGATGGCGATGCGTCACTTCTGAGCTGTGCAATTGGTGCTGCGATGTCCTCATCTTCAGCAGCAGCTGTGATGCATCTGCATCAACGTGAGATGCGGCGGTGCCGATCAGTGCAGTGACAGTAATTTGTGGATTCTGCTGGATCAGTTCAGGCATCCAAGGGCCAAGGACTAGATTGGCACCAGTTGGCAAGACCGGATCCACAGTTCGCAGGGTCCAGCAGCTGTAGCATGGGTGAGTGAAGTCTTTGATAACGTCAAACTTCAGAACAGGTGGCAAGCCAGCAAGCCCTTGGAGTCACTTTGGTTCTAGGGATATAGAGATGTAGGTCCAGTTCTTTTCACTCCCAGGCATGGAGAGCAGCATGCAGCAGGGCAGGCACAGTACAGCAGGAGTCCAGTAAAGGCCAGCAGAGTGGCAGTCCCTTCAGCAGCACAGCGATCCTTCTTCCCAGCAGAATGTCCTAAGGTCCAGCCGTGTACTGATTTGGTAGGGTCAGAAGTACAGTTCTTAAACCCAGTGGTGCATTTGAAGTGGTGGAGACTTCAAAGAGAGGCCTCTGAAGTGCACAAAGTCCCTGCCCTTCCCGCCCTGGCTTCAGACACACTACAGGGTCTTTGTGAGGGCTCAGGATCCAAACCATTTAGGTGTGTTAGCTCCTCCCTCCCATCCTGCCCAGAATGGGCCATCAATATGCAGATGGCCACTCGGTTACACTGAGCTCCCTTTCTGTGTCGCTGTCTGGAGGGAATGCACAAGAACCTAGTTGTCAACCACCCAGCCACACATTCAGAGGCAAGCAGAAGGTACTAGATGATTTAAAACAAGAGAATTCCAACTTTCTAAAAGTGGCATTTTCAGAATTACAATTTAAAATCTGACTTATCCGTAAGTTGTGATCTTAAATTGTGACGTCAGAGAAGCCAAACGTGGGGGTCCCATCCCTTCCCAATTGGAAATTACACTTTAAAAATGTAATAAGGCAAACCCAATTTTAACCTATGGGAGAGATAGGGCTTGCAGTAGTGAAAAACAAATGTAAGTGTTTTTCACTATTTGGGCATGTAAAATGTAAAGGTACATTTCTAAAGTTTTAAATACACTGCAACCTGACCATGGGGCTGTCCAGGGCATACTTTAGGGGTGACCTTTATGAATTAAAATGGAAGGTTTGGGCCTGGTAAAAAGGTTAACCTGCCAGGTCGACATGGCAGTTTAAAACTGCACACACAGGCTCTGCAATGGAAGGCCAGAGTCATGTTTCAAGAGCTACTTAAGTGGGTGGCACACTCAGTCCTGAAGGCCCACTAGTAGCATTTAATTTACAGGCCCTCAGCACATGTAGTGCACTTTACAAGGGACTTATAGGTAAATTAAATATTCCAGTTGTGGATAGGCCAATAGTAACATGCTTTACGGAACAAGCACGTAAACTTTAGCACTGGTCAGCAATGGTAAAGTGCTACGAATCCTGAAGACATCAAAAATGAAGTCAGCAAAACAGGAGGTCAGAAGGCATAAAAAATCAGGATAAACCACACCAAGGATGCTGGGTCTAGCACTGGTCTTTTTCCCTGTGCTTGAACTCAAACAGGTTGCCAAGCATCAAGGACACACATAATCACCTTGGTACAAATGTGTGTGGAATATCTAGCATAGATTTTATATTTCAGATATACCTATCCAGTACAAAGTTCTTTACCTAGACAATTTCCATTCCACATACTGGATGTGCATTTCCTCTACAGTGTAACACTCATAAAATGTGTGAAACATTAGGTAGAAAAAATAAAATAATGTGTCCAACTTTGTACCTGCTTCAAAGAGGTGTTATTTTTTTAAGCAAAGTCAGGTCTAGCTATTTTAATAGACTGAGGTTTGCATAAAAAACAAGGGTGCTTGTGTTGTAACATCTAATTATCCCTGTGTAACTTCCACTTGATGCAAGTGGTGCAAAGGAGAGCAAAGCACCATGTGGACCAAGGAAAGGGCAGATTTATAGTGCCTTTTGTGCTGAAATGTCAATTTCTTTCCAAGACCTTGAGGTGGTGCAAAGTCTTAGTAAATCTCCCCTAATGTTTTTCCTAGAGAGAGAGAGAGAGACCGACTACAAACAAGCATTGGCAATGTCACTAGGACTTACACTTGTGAGAATTAGAGTTATTGGGGTTGTAAATGACAATGTCTTTTATCCATGTGCTTTGGTTTGGAGTGAAGTGGATATGTGGTGTGGAGTGGAATTTTGTGGGTTGGATTGGAATTGTCAGTTCTGGAATCGTGTGGGGTGGAGTTGGGTGGTGTGGAGTGGATTTGTATAGCGGAATTATGGGGCATTGTGGATAGATAGGTGTGAGAACTTCACAGAATAGACAGGAAGACACAGAGGGATAGGTAGTTTGTTTCATGAATTGCTGAATAAACTCCAAACAGAGGAGCAGAAAGAGTGTGTGAGAAAGAGAGAAAGAAGGGGAGAGCTGGGGACAGACACATAAAAAGGACAGTCTGTGTATGCAGAATATACCCCAAGAAGAGGGAGAGAGCGTGGGACCGAGGGATGGAAAACCTAAAAAGGCACAGGAAATAAACTGTTTTCGAAGGCCTGAAGTCAACCACATGAGACAGGTGGGAAGAGTTTGTGAGAGAACAAGAGAAGGGTGAGAGACAGTATAAGAGAGGGAGGGACTGGTTGCTCTTCCCAATGAAACCTTAGTAACCTTAAAGTAAGAGAGAGGCAATGACCACCCACTGACTGATGGTAGAGCACCGTGGATGGGCATTGGACATAGAGGAGTGAACTGACAAAGACAGCAAGGAAAAAGACGGGCTGTGCACATCTTCTAGTTTCTGAGTATAAGTGAGAGCAGCACATAGAGACGATTAGGAAGGGTACTGGGGGGGCGAGCCATGGACAAGTGCAGAGCACGGGGAGGTACAGGAGGTCAGCATGAGTGAGCAGGGAGTACAGGGAAGAGACAGGGAGTGTGAGGGATTGATAAGAAGTGGGAGTGTGAGATGAGAGGGGGGCAGTGGGAGTGTGAGGGAGAAATTAGAGGGAGAGTGGGGATGTGGGTGAAGGATGACAGGGTTGGGGGAAGTACGATGGAGAGATGAGAGGAGGCAGTGGGATTGCGAGTGAAAAATGACTGGGTTGCTGGAGTGTGAGAGAGAGATGAGAGGTGGCAGTGGGAGTGCCAGGCAAAGATGACAGGGTTGGTGGAAGCGGTGTGTGCCCAGCCCTACCCTTCACTGTTGGCCTTACCACTACAACCGTCAGATTTGCTGGGAGGAGACAAAAAAAATACTGCTCCCTGCCTCACACAATTAGCCCAACTACCTTTCACTGCTAAGCAGCGACTGATAGTTTAATGCAATACATGTACCCATATTTAGTTAAAATGTTTAGTTTGGACTCTGTGTGTGTACGCGTATATGTGTATATAGATGTGTACACACAATGACGCATTCAAAGTCAGATTTAATTATTTTAAGGAAACACAAGCAAACGTTTACGCATATATGTACACACACTGTTTACAATAGTCCTTTGTAAGTGCCCCCTACCAGTTTTATCTGTACCCACCCCCAAATATCACTTTTAGTGATGCCATGGGATATACCAGATGGGAGCAGAAAAAGTCTCTTGGCCTTCGCAAACAGTTTTATGGTCTCAGCAAGACATTTTCTACGGGAGCCAGTCTCAGGGAGGGCAAACACTTCACAAAAAAGATTTAAAACCCATTATAACAAGCAAGAGCATGTGCAGCATGCTCATGCAGGCTCGACCTAAAAAAGAAACAAGGATATGATTACAACCACTATTCGATTAGGAGAATTTCTTAGTGACCTTTCTCTTATGAAACAAAAACTAACAAACAGGAAAGCCCTGCAACTATAGTCCATTCTCCAAAAATGCTGGTCGTAATACAGATGCCCCAACTAAAGCAGAGATGATAGCATATGACTCCGACAGCTTCTTTCTAATGGAGACATGGCTTCCGCACTTGGCTCACAAAGCCATGGCCATGATGAGCCCACAAGGATAAAAATACTGGGGAAATATAGAGAAAACAGACCAGGAGGCAAAGCAGCCATAATTCATATGGCTAATATTAGATGCATGCTGTTTGACCCTCTCACACCTTACTCTTGGAATACTTGAAATTCAACTTACAGGTCTCATGTTTTTGCTTAATAAACACCACCCTGCTTTTATCCCACCACCACTCTACTGATTGACTTCAGAACCACTGCATCAGTGTTGTGGGACAACTACCTTCTACTTGGTGACTTTAACCTCACCTGAAACAACATTTGGTAACTGGGCCCACTGTTGCGAAATATAGGTAAATTAGTAATTACCTCCTTACTTACCCTATCGCAGAACAGGACAAACATCACCTTTTAACAAAGCATTGTTCACTCTTCCCTAAACAATCACTGGCAAAAAATGTGCTAATGCTGATAAGTAGCATATGCGCATGTCTGTGTTGGTATGTTTTGTTATGTTTTGTGTATTTATAAAGTGCTTGATCGCCCACAAGTGTGTCCTAGATTCAGCATATTACAGCTGGACTTATTTGCTTTGCCAGTTTCCTATTAAAATCCTTTCATATTTAGTATACCATAAAACACTGACCTGGAAAGTGGTAAAGTTGTTCCAAAAAAGAAAGGCAAGAGACTTTGACTAACAGGCATGCAAAATGTGAATGTGGCATGACTGTGGCCCATGCACTCTGCTTGGTGGAGTCTGGGGGTAGAAAGAAAAGGTATAGGTCATGGCATGGGATACCACCTGTGTCCAGAGCACAATGGGTATGTTTATCGATGATGTCATTTCTGATGTCAACTGCAATTTTAGTTGTGAGGCCATGAGCAAGGCATTATGGGAGTCAGTGGCATTACAGTACCTAGTTGTCAATAAGCGTGGAACCTCAGTATGTTTAGTTTGTATATTATAATTTTGATGTTCAACTAACATTTTTTTCTGGGAAAATCACTAAAGCCATGGCTACAAAGCTGCAACTGCTAAATAAGTAAGTGGTTGAAATCTTGACCATGTTTTGATTCAATCTGCTGGCTCCATAATCTCACAAGGGACCACAATCCTGACTGAGTGAGTGAGAATATATGGATCATCTGCATGGGGAACATTCCCGTGTAATACTATTCTTGCTAGGAAAGTGGCACCTCACAATTCCTTGCCAGACATATTTTTCAGCTTGTTTGCATTCTGATGGTATATTTTCACAAATAGAGAACACAGGCTAAGCAGAAGCTTATTACTAAGGCTCTAGCGGAAATATACCCTTGATAAAGTGCAGGAGGTGCATGATGGAGGTTTCACAAAGGATAGTCGTTGAGGAGTTGTAAAACCTAAACACTATTACTACGAATTGACGATGACAGTGCAGTACATGAGTGTTGTTTGTATTGAAAGTAATTCTTGGTCAAATCAATTGCAGAGGATCATTTTACCAAATAAATTCCAGCAAATATTTTTGCAGTTTATGAGGTGTAGCTAATAAAGTTCTTGACACTCCTTCTGTGCATTAGACTTTAGAAACACTCGTTATAGCCGTGAGCAGCATGCATTTGAAAGGGCATCAAAAAGTTTAACAAAGGAAACAAGCATAGAACAAAGACATCGGTAAATCGAGGAGAATAAAGGCACAGGAAACCAGAGCAGTTGGCTTACACACTCCACCTAAAACAAGTATGGTCCTGGAAACCATGCTAAAGTGCAGTATGCCAGATTCATAACAATGCCAACAGAGGTTTTAGATTTAGCAACGGCGTGCTTCAACAGAACAATACATGTATGTATTCCTACAAACATGAGAAGACCAGTAAAAGTGGCTCTAATTAACAACAAGTAAAGTGACTCCAGCCCACCTCACTCGCTAATTGTTGCGGTGCAGGCTCTCCCAGTAGAGCGAGGGAATCCCAGGCACAGGCAGCGCCGGTCCATGTAGCCCATGAAGTCGCTGAACTCCATCTCTGGCTCGCAGAGTGTTCCGTCTCCTCCATGCAATGGGGGCGTTACAGCCAGAGTAATCAGACAGAGCTTGCTTATTTTTTGCTCTGTTCTCGCAGCAAAAGTAATGATTCATTTGAGTCAATTTTAGCCATATAGCAAGATAACAGTGCACAGAGATGTGCATATACTGAGCGTGATTGTCACCGAAGGTAGTTATACTGGCAAGACTGAGAAGTTTGGCCTCAAAGAAGTGAGTAAAACAACTGAGTCCAGGCATCCTATGTCCATATAGCAAAAAATTAACACTGCATGAAGGAACAAAGCCTGCAGCTCCTGCGTCTGCACATGATCTCATCCAAATGCACAAGAGATTTTCTGAAATGTTTATCATGGTTCGCATCTGTTCAATTGTAAGTGCTGACAACAGGTCCACATGACTCCCTGTAATGTAAACACTGCTGTGAGCCCGCACTCAGTACGACAATCTTTTACAAAACCTTTTGAGGGATATTTCTAGAAACATCTCTTTTTGGATAAACTATTATCTACGAGGGTCTACTGGTTTCTCCCAGTAGAGCAAGGGGATACTCGCAGCGCACAGAGCTGGTGCATGCAGCCCCACAAAGTCGCTTAACTCCGGGCTCCAAAAGTGTTCCGCCCCCTCCAGGAGCTAGGGGCAGTACTGCCAGTGGAAACAGAAAAGGGACTACTGGTTTCCTGCTTCCTGTGAGCACAGGCGAAATAACAAGTGAGCAGTATTTCATGTCCCCTCGCAGCAGACTGCAAATGCATTTAATAGGGGGAAGGTGGGGCGGTGCAAGGCTCTTGTGGTGAGTAAACAGGAGCAGAGTGATCCTGCCAAGTCTGCGACCGTGCCGTGCCCAAGGGGCTGAGACAGCACAGTTCAGTCAGAGCTAACACAACTGTGGCATTAAGAGGAGGTGAAAGGGAGGAATTCTATATTCAAATATAAGCTGCTACAGGGCTCAAGCTGAACACAGGCAAAACAGTAATAGGGCAGGAAACCAAGAAAAAAAAGTATCCTAAACAATAGATAAACAACCATAGTTTAATGATTCAGTACTTAGTCCGTGCTCCATGGGAGGAACAAAAGAGAAAAGGAGGTACAAAGAGGCAGTACTGACAACTAGCAAGCAAGGATTTTTAAGGGACACTGAAGCAAACAAATGAAAAGCAGTGGGGGGATTTAAGCCCAAACAGTAGTATATACTAAAGTATATACAAGAGTTTAAGAGCTCGTCTTAAAAAGGGATGGCTGTCAAGTAACACATGCATTTAACTAATGCATACAGTACATTACAGTGACTCGTTAGCATTATCACACTAATTTTTATAGATGACCATGCAGAAGCAGTCTCACTTATAGTTCATCAATTAAAGGGTTTGAAAATTCCCTCACAATGCAGTGTAGGTCTTTACTGTAACTGAACATATTCGGAAGTGAATCATATGTTAATATGAGCTGAGCTTTTATTTGGAAAAATGTTTCTTGACCTAGGAGCTCTGCCTGCTGCCTGTCGCTTCTGGGAGGGGTGCAAGTATTATTATGAAGGACCCTGGCCTCTGGAGGCACATGTTGGTGAGACCTTGTGTAGTTTTAATGTAATGCAATGCATGATTTGCTATTAGGATAAAATGTAGTTGCATAGATTATTCAGCAGTGTGACCAGTGGCCAACTGCATTACATTCATACTGGATCAATGTAGTGGTAGGTTGACATCCTCACTGCACTTATGTAAAAGCTGGTGCAAATGCAGTACCCACACTCTTAATGCTGCGGGGCTTATCAGTGTTATTCGAAAATGGAACTCTCAGGTGGCAGCAGAGTCAAGAGGGTGCATGAATTAGAGCTAACGTGATCCTATTAGGCACACTATCTGAGGAAGGGTATGTTTAAGTGTTTTATCGTGCTTTATTGATTTGAATAGCTCACTGTTCACACAAGAGGGTATCCAGGCGCCTGGGCAGGAGTGTAGTTTGTGATCCTCTAGTTGCTTATAAGAAGAACCAAGTCTTCAGCTTCTTGCGGAACCCAATAACTGAGGAGGAGGCTCTAGTGTTTAGAGGGTAGTTGTTCTATGTCATGAGTGCGAAGTAGGAAAATGAGCGACCTCCAGTTTTGCTTTTGTGGATGCGGGAAATGTGTACAAGTTCGAGTGAGGCAGAGCGTGTGTGTCTGGTGGGTTGGCAAAAGTGTGTGCGGCTGTTCAGTTATTCTGGTCATGTGTTGTGTAAGGCTTCATATATGAGTGTGAGAATTTGGAATTGGCTGCACTTGTTAATGGAGAGTCAATGAAGCTTCCTGAGATGCGGTGTGATGTGGGTGCAACGTGGGAGGTCAAGTATAAGTCTTGCATCAGTGCTCTGGATTATCTGGAGTCGTTGAAGGAGGTGTATGGAGATTCCGTTGTAGAGAGTGTTGCTGTAGTCCAGCCTGCTGGTGAGTGCTTGCATGATGGTCTGTCTGGTGTTCAGAGACAACCATCTAGAGATTTTTCACAGCATGTATAGGATGTGGAAGCAGGAGGTGCAGGGGAAAGAATTTCAAAGCTGCACGAAATCCTCACCAACTCATGTGTCTACTAAGAGGAGAGCTGCGAGCCACCAACTGACTGCTTTTTGCCATTGCAACCATCCAACTCAAATAGCTTCAGCCGTAGTGGTAGACTAAGTGCCAAGTTTTAGGACAATCACTTTCTATAAGAACTCATCTTATAAAAGTGGTGATGACGTCTTTATTCACCTCCAAGTTAAAAAATGGTGGAAGAAGAAAGATTGGCTCATCGGTCTTAGATCTGTTAAAGCTGAACAATTATAATGTCTACACAGCAGGTTTGAGCAGCAGCATCATCCAGCATGATAGCTCAAAGAGCTGAAATCCTATTAAGACCTGTGTTAGCAGATCCCAAGTAGCACTGGGCGCTGAGCATTTCATACACGTACAGTAATTTCAGTATAATTTTGTTTGGTACTAAGAGTAGGCCTAAGAGAATTTACGCCAGTATAAGTGGAGTCATTTTGGTAAATCCTCATTGCTTTTTGATGTGGAATGACTGATAATTATGTGATTACAGCCGCTCGCATAGTTAAGAGTAATTTGGGGGGAAAGTAACACAAACAACAAATATAGCTGTGTTGTTTTGCATTTAGTGCTATTTTCTTATCACAAAATGCATTCTTGGGTCCATTTTGAATGCAAGGGTGCATTTTGCACTAAGAAACTAGTGCTAAATGCCCAGAGTAAGTTGGGGAAAAAATACTACCAAAAAGGGCTATTTAGCAAGTGCAAGTGGCTGCTTGCTTTGTTATTCATGTTCTGCTGCATTTAGGGACATTCTGGATAAGAGGGGGCATTTTTGCACAAAGAATATAGCTCTATGTGCAAAATTACTCTTCTCAAGTAATTCCATGGAATTTCATGGAATTATTAGGTAATTCCACGTGATTGTGCGACACAGAAATACAAGAGTTACTGACGTCCCTAAACAAGACCCATTAGTCAGGAATAAGGCACAGATTAACCACATTGATGAGTTTCTGACACAATACATTGTGGCCTGGACAACTGTTTTATATATACTCTGAGGCAGTGTGAATGTTAGTACAGAGGCACACACCTTTGTCCAGTATCACAAACCGATATTAGGGTCCACACTTTAGCAGAACAACTTCAGACAATGAAGTACAACAATTTCAGGCTACAGAGTACTTGAGCCCAGAAGTTCGGTTCAACTTTAATCAATTCTGTTGCAGTTTGAAGGAGTTTGTGAAGTGTTCATTAAAAACCTCTGACAGGTCTTTCTGACTCACTGCACTTCTTCCCAAATTACCATAGCTCATTGGGACTGATTCAGAAACACTAACATAAGAGAGACACCTGGCAATTGTCTTTCTCTGAAAAGGCACATTTTCATTCAGAGACTTTGGGGAAATATAGCAGGTGTGAACCCAATTATTTTGGGATATGGATGGATAAGCCTTCTTATTGAAATGTTTGCAAATCTCAAATCTCAAATTTCCAAGAAAATTGGTCCACACTGAATTTACTCACAGTGCTGACTTCATTTGCAGTTCATTTAACTTCTCGATCAATGACAGTGCTGCTCTCAGAGCATTAACCAGCACACCTGATGAACCCTCTCTTTCAGGCCCAGCCTTGATCTAAAGAATTAATCATTCTGAGTATGTGAAAATATAAATGAAAAACCATGCCACCAAATCGTTATACTGTCCCACATTGCATTTTAGTTTCCTCATTGATGTATGTCTTGTCAAACCTACTATATATTGTCAATGTACTACAAAAGAAAATTACTTTTTTGAATATGTGTATTTAATTTCCTTACAATTTGAAATATGACTCATAACAATACACATTGTTGCATAAAACACACTTTAAATATTAGCACATTAACTGAAACAAAAATTCTAATTTCTCAAAAGACTGACTGGCATATCTGTACACTCAGTCAAAGAATGAATATTAAATGGATGATACTCACATGCCCCCAATCTTACTAAAGAGTTCTAAATATCAATGAATAAGCCATGTACAATTCAAAACATATAATGAGCAAGATGTGTAATATGGTCCTATATAGCCATCTCAGAGTTCAGGTGCCATTTGTAAACCCTTCAGCCCTCTGCTTGTGGTTTATAAATGTCACCAGAGTCCCTTAATGGAAATGTAGGCCCACATCACAGTTACCCATTACATATTCTCTGTATATTATGTTGTGCTTTTAGGCATTTTTACTTATTGGTATTAACACTGTGTGGTCATACTAACTGCATTTGGTGTGCAAGTTATGATTTGCATTAGTGTTTTCTGGTATATAAAGCAGTCATATTAATGGTAATTATTAAAAAATCCACTTTACTAGGGATTGCCTTTGATCTTAGCGCTGCCCCTAAAATATGATGTCAAGCTTTGGACATAATGTGCAATTAAATGTTCAATATAGTGTCAAATTGTCTACAACAGGCTATTGTTGGATAATGCAGTCAGTCTCCTAGGATTTTATCAATCGCAGGCAGGAGATAAAGGGTTGGAAATCTAGGGTGAAGTTTTTTGAGTAAAGAGATCCATCTGGTTTAATCCAGCCTCTATTTTGGTATAATAACTACTGACTACCTCTTTGAATGTGCAATAGACAGGAATACACAGAAGTAGTGCTACCTGTGTTGAAATAGCCTGCGTTGTAATTTTGACAGTTTCTTGGCCATTACTTTTCTTCCATGCTACTATGCCTGTTTTCTTTGCCTAATGTTGACCTCTACGTTAGACATAATTGCATTTCATAATGGATTCATTCTGTATTGAGAAAGACCTTGCTTTCCAACGGTCAGAATGGGTGTGGGGCCATGTTTGTGTTTATAAACTAAACACAAAAATATATAGCTGACTTCAGTTTTTGTTTCTTTCCAATATGAAGAAGAGTAGATGGGAAATTAGAAAGAAGAGCTATTTTCTCAATGCTGCAACCTTGACGTTTCTAGGAAGCTTGAATGAGAGTCAGTCACAAAATTCACATAGAAAGGTATCATAAATTCTCTTAAATACTTAAGATTTAATTCCAGTGCATGCATT
This sequence comes from Pleurodeles waltl, assembly GCF_031143425.1. NCBI lineage: Eukaryota > Metazoa > Chordata > Amphibia > Caudata > Salamandridae > Pleurodeles > Pleurodeles waltl. Next base: position 606,927,662 of record NC_090443.1, on the reverse strand, counting down.
CTAATGACTTGCCTTGAGCAATAGGCAGAGCAAAGCAAGCTAAGTCAACATTGATCCCACCTAATATCTCTAGCAAATCCCCAGCTAAACCTGGATGGCATCACATTAGAAAACGAGCTCACAAAGGCAAATTTTGAAACCTGATGTATCTTTCTTTGTCTTCTTTGGAAAATTACATAGAGACATTAACCAAGACCCCCACAAGACACAGAGCTCTTTCAGTGATTCTCCCTTGCACGTGATGAAACTAGCACGTCTTCCTGACTCCCAGTGCATACTCCCCCATGACATGCTGGCTGCCAAAGGCAGAATGAAGAAAGTCTTGCAAGACATAGAGCATAAGATGCCCTGAGCAATACTCAGTCAAGGCTCTGAGACAGAAAACTAAATAAAGAGCTCAAGTAGGTACTGCCTGACACTCAGACATGCTCCTTTGACTGCTGGGAAACAGGCCCTGCAGCAGAGACAATTTCAGTAGTTCAAGCTTAGGTTGCAACAGGAACGTCTTTAGAGGCGCCCTGCCCAGGAAGGATGAGGGTCCAAGTAATTAAAAGATTGGTTTTACCATTACCAACTATTCCCATCAGTCAGGTCATGACACTCCAGTGAGAGTAATTTTAACTCAGCCCGTGAAATCTTTACATCAATGGCCTTTGCATGACTTTCTCCCTTTCCAGAAACCAAGCTGAAGGGATAAAAAGCTAAAGCATAGCAGAGGCAAGCTGAGACAAAAAAGTGATTCCTTTCTGCATAAATGACATGGAATGTATGACACCAGCTTCATAAGGGGAAGAAAACCAATACAATTCTCAGCAGATATTCACTTTCATATGGCACCCAATGAAGGAGAGACTATTTTAAATAATATTATTTGTTAGCCTAAGCGAGGTGTCACATCTTATAAAGAGTAAGGTAAAACTGTGATGTGGAATAGTGAGGAATGTGTAATGCAATTTTCTTATTCTATAAATAATGATTTCAATTCCATGATCAAGGGTACAGTTCAAAGAATAAGTGGCCATAACAGGCAGACACAAAATGCATCATTTTGATAAAAGGTCTAGCCCAGCAGTTCTTAATTTGTAATCTGCATTGTCTATTTAGGAGGTCCGCAACTGCTCAGTAAATTAAATAATATTAACAGATTAATAAAGTGCATATAAATAAAATAGCAAAGTGTAAAATGGAAAATTTTAAAACATTCTATAAATGTGAAAGTATTTGAAAATGAAAACTAAAAATCACATTGCTATCCTCCGATTGATTGGGGGGAGCAGAACAAGTGCATCAAGCAGAATACAGTATGGCCGATTAGTAGCCTCAAATGAATTTAGGAAGAACCGTATCCTTCCCATTAAAATTAAAATGTCGATTTTTTAAAATATTTATGAATTAAATAAAATATGTAATAATGTATGCATTTGTTGATGAATTCTTCTTTCGATTATGCGTAATGTTTTGTAGTTCCCATCATTGAAATTGCTAAGGCGGGGGTCTTCCAGCAAAGTGGGAGTCCCCAGATTACATTAGTGATTAAGATGGGGTTCATGGAACCAAAAGGTTAAGAACCATTGGTCTAGCTGGTTCATAAACATCTAGCCCGTATGTAAACAGCACAAAGCTAGATTCACTACTTACATACCTGAAACCAGAGATTTTTACCAAGAACTGGCTTTTTTGCAGCTGACTTTAAATATCTTGCACATATCATTCCCAAACTTCCTGTAGTCATCCACGCTATCAGCATCAGGGCACCTTATGAACAGAACACAAATAATGCAATTTATTTTTATTATACCGGAGAATACGTTTTTTGCTGATTAATTCAGACTTCCCTCCCTACCAAAATTCACTATCGTTTCACTGTCTGAATTGATTGTTATCTGCTGCCCTCCTGTTAATTCCCAGCTAAGCTGCATGAATTACTTTATATTATCGCCCACCTCCGTTTTGCACACACAAAGTCTGTTCTAGCATATTTCACAAGAGGGATTTCCCTGAGGCATGTGCTTAGATATGTATTTTTAAGAGCATCTTTCATGTACCCTTGGGTTTGAAGGGTTCCCTTATTAGCCCCATTTCACAGCACACCGGGTATGTTTTATGGAAGAAAAATACTATTGTTCAGTGAAAATCAAGTGTCATAGAAATTGTACATTCCTGATTTCAGCATTCCATTACCCAGACTTTAATAGTTGCTGTGATATTTCACCAATAACAAACGTGCAATTGTGTGCACTTTAAAATTACCTTTCGAGCATATATACTGTAATTTGGACCACGATTTTGCCTTTCTGAGAAATAATGACAAGCTGTGCAACAGAGATAATTTCAAAACCAAACTTATACTTACCATGAGCGTGAATAAGCCGAGAAGGGCTTGTTGCATCCACAGTGGAAAACGCCAAAATATTTACTTTTCCACTAGAAATAGCTGGTATCTTGGAATGCATTCCAATATTCCCTGAAAATAAAGTACATTCTCAAAACTCTACTCAATTTTATTGTAATCGTTAGCATTTAACATACCAGGCAGGAGTTTAGCCTTTTCATCGTTGGAGCCATCATTGTAAAGTAGAAGTCAGATTATATAAAAATGAAACAGGATGTACATGTTGTACCTATTTCAAATCGGTTAAATTAATACACTTTAAGCTTTTATCCTGTGATAATTTAGTATATTAGAAAGAGCATTTCATTTACATGTAAATTCTAGTTTATGATCTTTAAAGGGCTGTTAAGCAAATTGCAATTCAGGAGTCGTTTTTAATGTATGAGGTTGTCTAGTGTTGAGGGCAGTATTTGGTCTAATGATGAGCATTAACCCAATAGTATTTGACATATTGGAATGTGTTTGTTTATTGTATTAAAAACCATAAATTACAAAAAACCATCATAGGTTTATCATATAAACCCTTATTTGACTATTCAGCCATTAAAACACATAGGTGGTCATTCTGACCTCGGCGGTCTTTTTTGTAGACCGCCGAGGGACCCCCGTACGGAAGACCGCCTGTGCTGGCGGTCTTCCGCACGGGCCATTACGACTGTTGGCAGCGCTCCGCCCGTTTCCGGACGAAGAGCCGCCAACAGCCATACTGGCGGCAGGCGGGGAAGTGGAGGTAGCTCCACCGCCACGCCAACAGAACACCGGCCAGCGAATCACGACTTGTGATTCGCTGTGGCGGTGTTCTGTTGGCGTGGCGGTGTCGGCGGAGCTGCTCCCATGGGTCCCGTTCCCTCCCGGAGGATCACCGGAACAGGTAAGGTGATCGTCCGTTAGGGAAAGGGGGTGGGGGGTGTGTTTTGAGTTGTGTGCGTGCATGGGGGCGTGCGTGTATGTGTGTATGTTGAGAGTGCGTGCATGAATGCGGGGGGCGTGTGTATGTGCATGAATGCGTGCATGTATGCGTGCATGTATGTGTGTATGTCTGTGTACATGTTGGGGATCGGGGTGGGGAGCGGGGTCCTGCAACCTTTTGGGGGTGGCAGGGGTGGTGGGGGGGCGTTGTGTGTTGTGTGCGTGCATGGGGGAATGCGTGTGTGTATGTAGAGGGGGTGTGTGAGTGCGTGTATGCTTGCGGGGGTGTTGCTTGTTTGGGAATGAGTGCGTGTATGTCTGTGGGTATGTCTGTATGGATGTGTGCGTGTATGTTTGAATGTGGGTGTGCGTGTCTGACTGTGTGTGGATGTTGGCATGTATGTCGGTGTGTGTGCGTGTATGTGTGTTGGTGGTGCCTGCGTGAGTGTCGTGTGTGAGTGAGTGATGTGATGTTGGGGGTCGGGGTGGGGAGGGGGGTCCTGCAACCTTTTGGGGGTGGCAGGGGTGGTGGGGGGTAGGGGAGGGAGTTGAGGTGGGCGTGGGGGGTGGGGGAGACCCCTATCAGTGCCAGGGAAGGGATTCCCTGGCACTGATAGTCTTACCGCCATGGATTTCATGGCGGTCCCAAACCGCATGAAATCCATGGCGGTAAGCCGGGGTCAGGCGGGTCGGAATACCGCCGGCGGTATGTGACGACCGCCTGGGTCTCCAGCCCGGCGGTCGTTACCGCCGTGGCGGTCGGAACGGTGAAGCGGCGGCTGGCCATGGCGGTAACCGTCATGGTCAGAATGTCAGAAAAAAGACCGCCAGCCTGTTGGCTTCACCGCCGACCGCCACGGTCGGAATGACCGCCATAATGTTTTTATGTATTTTATACAGTGCATAGTTTTAAAACTGGTAATGCAATAAAATGAGTTTAAAAACTATGGAGTTCATTTGATTACAATGCAATGTACAAATCCCAGGCAATAGTCCATATGGATAGAAAGCACTACGCTACACAGACAGCAGTCCACAACCAATATCTGTTGTAGACCTCGCCTAAAGACCAGTACACTCATACATAACTAAAAAGATACAAACCACAAGGGCGACCCTTACACATGCAATTTCTTTTGCCTAAGCCTCTACATATGCAACAGCAAATACAGTAGGTTGTCTAACATTGCTTCTCAGGATCCTAATTGCTGCTCTAGGGTCCCTTATTCCTAATTTGGGACATAACATCAGTAGTTGTAAAAGATGGAGAGTTAGCAGAGACCCTCTATTCCTCTAGCCCATTAAAAAAGGATCTCCAACGACAACTGTTGTGGTTGGGCATCAGTCAATGCCATCAAAAACTGACAAGGGGAGGAATCTATTCAAAGTGGGGACAGAGTATCAGTCTGGTACTTCAGCCCTTGGTGGCAGGGACCTGCTCCTTCCTGGGTATCAAATGTTTGGAGAGGAACCTAAAAAGACAATGGTAATACCATCTCCCAACAAAGGCCTCAAATTACAGAAGGGTCCTCACTACCCACTCCAAAGTGAGGCCCAGTCAGTCTCAGTAAGGTACCATTAGGGCCCTCTCCTAGTTTAAAGATAAGTGTCTCTTCACTATTTCTATTTCTTGGACAATTACACCAACTGCACGGGCCAGAAAAGAATCAAGCGTGGTGCCACCAGACTGCTTGGCAACAATGTTGTCTCTGTCCCCAGGCAATTTATGTTTGCCCATTATTCCCCCTGAATATCTCAATCAAAGGTGAAAAAGTAGAACACGCAGCTAAAAAAACATATATATATATATGGCTTACTAGGCTTAAACAGGTCCAACAGCCAAGAGGGGTGGCAAAGACGGGTCTGCTCTTGGCCCAGTCTTCGCCTGGGCATGTTCTGTGCTGCAGGAGCTGACTCAGTCTTTTCAAGTGCCCCCCCCCCTTGTGCTTGAATGCTCGTTGCAGCTCCTGCTGCTTCTGAAAGTTTCCCTAGGGCCTCAGCTCCACAAACACAGTATCCTGCCCAGCCGGAGGTGGTGCAGTATTTTCAAGTGCCCATCTGGTGCTGGAATGCTTGTTGAGGCCCCTGCCACTTCAGAACGTTCACCCAGTTTCTCATCTATAGCTGCATATGCGGCAACCACCATTCAACCACAGCAAGCTATTCAAGAGCCCTCTAAATCAGTTATTGGAATATACAGGAGGCAAAAACATAAGTACTTAATTTTGACAGCCGTCTCCAGAATCTAATCAAGATAAAGTAGTTTTGAATGGCCGTTCTTTTGTTTACTAACTCATTCAAGATTGGTCTCTTGCCCTAGCCGACAAAGAATGCATCATGGCACATTATTACAAGAGCCTCATTGGAGAGTTAGTTAAGTCTCTGAGGAGGCAAATTATGATCAGTCAGAAGTTTCCAAATGTAGCTAACATTCAGGTTATGATGTTTAGGGTTGTTATAGGATAACTCCTTGTGGATCCATTTTTTATGTACCCTACTCTGCAATCAGACAATGACATGAATAGTTGAAACAAGAGACTAAATAGAGAATAGACACAGTTTTCAAATTCAATTCTTGCCGTAGTATTGCTTGTAGAGTGGAAACACGTAAGGTGAGTGGAACCCTGACGCTCTGCATATAGATTGTAACAAAGTTAATAATCAGTTTGGGTAGAAAAACAAGTGCCACGTACAGAAAAAAGAGTAAAAGTTGGGAATTCAGGGCGAGGAGTATGGCCAAGATGTGACTGAGATGGCCACAATCTACTGAGATCCGTCCCGGTCTGCCTAGTATTTTACATAATCCTGCCGGACCTGTGCTGCCTGCACCCCCCAAAGAGCAGTGGGACACCCCCTGATGCAACAGGGGCATTGTAGTTGGTCCTGCACTCGACAATCTCTGGTGCAACCCGTGGATTCGTGGACACCAAAGTGCTCTGAGGCCTGGAACGTCATAGGCCTCGCTGCGGTGAGCACCGGAGGAGTGGATCACGCGCGGCTAGGTGCGCCCACTGCGGTGCCACCCTTGATCTTGGGGAGCACTCAGAGAGGAATATAGAGGCACGGAAATATGACTACGGAGACATGATTATAGGAGACGGTTAGCCACGATACACGCTGAAGGCGACCGATCAGCCAGATTACTAGCATGGCTAGTTAAGGAGGATGTACATAGAAAGCCAATAGGAGCCGTACGTCTGCCTGATGGCAAGATAGTGAATACATAAATGGCCATAAATTCTGCTTTCAAGGACTATTATCAATCACTGTATCGAGCGCTACCTCAGCCCCCAGTGGATTGTGTGGGCACTTACCTAAATGGCTTGGCTTTGCCCACACTATCGCCTACATACAGGTAGGACTTAGAGTCACCTCTGCAGCTGGCTGAAATCAAATTGGACATAAAACAGATTGCTAGGAATAAGAAGCTGGGCACCAATGGACTCCCCTTTGAATACTAAGCACAATACACAGCCACACTAGCACCCAAATTATTGGAGGTATTTAATTATGCCTGACAGACGGGCCAACTACCCCAAACACTTAGAAAAGCACTGATAGTGGTGTTACTTAAACCAGATCTGGGACCATAGATGTCTGATCCTATTGACCACCGTCCCTACTGAACTTGGACTGTAAAGTTCTAGGGAAAATATTGGCCAGCAGACTGCTCCCAGTTACTTATAGTCTAGTGCATTCGGATCAATCAGGTTTAATTCCTGGCCGTAATACCTTCATTAACATTAGATGTCTGCTCCGTCTTATTGATATGGCCCCAGGTCACATGGGAGGGAACTATGGGCCAGATGTAGTAAAGGGTTTTTCCCATTCTGTGTCAATGGGAAAATGTGTTCGTACATATGGCCCTATGTGCTGTATCATTAGACATAGAAAAGGCCTTTGATACCCTGGGATGGGGATTCTTTGTGGTCACAGATGGGCTTTGGTCCTGTTTTTGTGAGCTGGATCAAGACATTGTACGGCAACTCAAAGGCGAGGGGGCGCACAGGCATTACCATCTTGGATGCCTTTGCTATTCATAGAAGTGCCAGGCAAGAGTGCCCGTTATCCCCTCTATTATTTGCCCTGCCTCTGGCGCCATTTGCATGTGAACTGCGACTTCAAATGAGATAATGGGGCGTACGGGTTCACAGGTGGGTTCCCAGTACCCGGATGATTCGTTTGTGTTCCTACGCAATGCCCCCTACTCACTCCCACACTTAATAGCTCTGATGGACGACTTCGGGGAGATGTCTGGTTTGGGAGTTAATTGGGGCAAGTTGTGTAGTTATCTGCTGGTGCCAGAGCTGGCAACCGACAGGGGTCTTCTCCCTGACTGTGGATTGAAGAGGTGCTGTGATACTTTAAAATATTTAGGAATATACCGATTTATCATGATCCAGATTACCTTAGAATGGGCAAACTTAACAAAGCCCTGAGAGGGACCCAAAAATCTCTCCCTTTTTGGACATCCCTCCCATGGTCACTGGTGGGGTGCGTTGGGATAGCCAATATGCTAGTGTTGCCTCAGCTATTCTATATTTTGCAGCTCTCCCGTTAAACTACCTAAGACCTTTTTAAGGAAGCACACAGCCTACTGACAGAACTAATATGAGTTGGGGGTAGAAAATGGGTGACCTTACAGGTGTTACAGAAACTACAATCGGAGGGGGGGGCTGGGTACATCCAATTATGAATGGTACTATGTGGTTGCCAGCTCCAGTGGCCGATGTGGTGGCTTGGCGCTGACAATTGCCCCGAGAGACTACAGATCCAAGGGGCTCTTAATACAGTCCCACTGTATACATGATTAATGTCACAGAGACCCCAACATATTATGGAGAGATGAGGGTGGCCCGTCTGTTTTGGGCAAGGTATGTGATGGGACACAACGATGGGCTGCCCCACCGTAGCCTGGCCCCAATATGGCAGATGACAGATCCAGCTGTTACAACGGGCAGAGCTGTTGTGGCCGCTTGGACTGCTGTGGGCCTCCTGATGCTGGATGACCTGTACAAGGAGGGTGTTCTTTTATACTTTTAGGAACTCAGGGGTGGATTCAAAATTCCAGTGGGGCACTTTTTGTCATATTATGCGCTACAGAGACATAGGGGGGAGGTGGATGGGAAAGAGCCTCTCTGCTCCCAGATACTACATACTTTGCGTACAATCTGGGGAACTCCACATGCCATTACCAACATACACCTGTCTTTGCAGTGGACAGCATTTAGGGAGCTCACACAAGCATGGGCGAGATGGGACATGGTATTGTCCTCCCCATTAACTGATAGCCAATGGACTCAAGCGGTGCAACAAATCAAATAAGTATTTCATAACAGATGGTTCCAGTATATACAATTTAACTATTTACATCACTTATTTATTGCTGCATATGATAGCGTGGTTATTTCCAGGGATGGCCCGAGTGTGTCCCCGCTGCAGAACTTTAGGGGCAAGCTTTTTTCATATAACATGGGATTGACAGCCACTTCAAAAAATTGGGGTAAGATTGTAAAAATCATAAGTGCGATATCTAACTATACAATGCCACTCATACCGGAATCCTGCATACTGGGGGCACGGACAGGAACACAAACAAACAAACACATTCACAAATTCATTGATCTAGCCCTTGTTCTTTTCAAGTGCCAAATAGCGATGCATTGGAAAGCACTGGCCGCCCCGACGTGGGGGAATGGCTGAGAACACTGCTAACATGGATGCGAGCTAAAGCTGATTAATACTCTAAGATGAAACTGCAAAGACTACCGGTTAAGGAAGGGGAGTGTTGTGATGTATTTGTGATGAAAGTGGAGTCCAAAAACAATGAACGTCCTCCTTGAATTGAGACTTTGTGACATGAAGACTTACTACATCAATGCCAGCCACATGCTTACTGTGAAGTCTGTGGGCGTTCAATGGTGCATTTCACTACCCCAATAATCTGGTGAAAGAAATAACTAATGCATTGCCTTATTGAACTGTAACTATGGTGGTATTTAATTAATGTTAGACCCCCCCCAAATTGAGGAATTGGTGGGCGTGCCACCCATGGTTATATCTAATGCTACTAGTTGTTTATACTGCAGTTTCCACAGCATTGCGGAGAACGGTTTAAGTCTCTATCTCTTCTCTCTTTTACTTCTCCATCTCTTTGCTATCTGTGTATTCTTCATTCTTGGGTCTAACGTCCTTCCATTCAATGTCTGAAAAGATTATATATAGTTCATGCTATATGATGTTCATAAAGCAGTTCTTAAGACCCGCTCTTTATTAACTTTTTTTTAAAAGGTTGGGAATTCAGGGTCAGGAGTGAGGCTGTAATTGTGTGGCCACCACAAATGTGGAGAAGCATGTGAACTCCTTGGTGACTTCAAAGGCTTTGCTTTTTTATTTGGTCGTGATGGAGAGACGAAGATAGTTCAGAGTTAATAGAGACACAAGATATTGATAGTTGTAAACAAGTTCAATTCGATGTATTCCAGTATGACAGTCAACATGCTTCCCTTCTTCCTAAAAGCCAAAATATTAGTTTTGGAGGCATTCTGCTGTGAGTCTGGATCAAGAGCAGGAAGGGATGACCTCTGTGCACTTGAAAGCCCTTCTTTGAAGTCTGCCCCACTTCAAAGGCACCATTGGATATAAGAACTGAACTTCTGACCCTACCAAGTACACTTCGACCCGTAGATACTCTTCCAGCAAGAAGGACTGCTGTACTGCTACTCTATGTGACTGCTGCTCTGGAAGAACTCCTTTCTTGCTGTGCTGACCTGCTGCCTAATTCCCTCCTTGCCTGGGTGAGAAGGACTGGACCTACAACATTTGAACCCAGAAAAAGAAGGACTCCAAGGGCCTGCTGGCTTGCCTTCTGTTCTTCTGAAGTCTCAGGGACACAAAAGATTTCCAACTCATCACCTACAGTACCTGGGCTCTGCCATCTGTGAGTCTTGCCAGTGCCAAGAGGTGCCAATCCAGCCCTGGGCCTTTGTAAGTGGGTATAAAGGCCTGTTCCAGTCCAAAATCCACGCATTGACACCGTTGTGCCACTTGGAACCGGTGCACCTCCATTGATGCATCACAGCTGCTGCAAGGATGGAGGACACCGCAGCGCAGTCAGCACTCTGGGGCTGCTGCAAAGTTTGGGAACACCTATTGCTGACTGCAGGACACATCACCTCCATTTCCGATGCATCTCTGACTTTGCAAGGCTCGAAGCCGATGCATCTCCTACATCTTCAGGATCAACAGCAATGCATCACCTCCCTTGCTCTTTCCATCTTCTTCTCGATGTCGACGCAACTCCGAACCATGGTACTGTTCCAGCGGGCCAAGGCTGGTCCCTGTATCTGCCCTGTGCTCCATAGCAGTCGGATTAACATTTCAGATTTGACCCAGTCTAGCACAACCAGATAGCCCCAGTTGGTGCTTTATGCTTTTAAGCACTACAATTCAGTGTATTCTTTCACAATGTATATCTAGACTTTTACTTATTGGATTTTTGTCATTTTGGTTCTGTTTTGTTCAATACATTAAGCTCAGTTTTTCTAATCTGGTGTGGTATATTTTTGTGTGGTGTTCTCACTATTTTACTCTTTAAAGTGTTGCACTAATACTTAACACATTGCCTCTTAAGTTACGCCTGACTGCTCTGTGCCAAGCTACCAGGGCGTGAGCACAGGTTAATTTAGGGTGTGTTGGTCACTTACACTGATTAGGACTGTGGATCCTGCTTAGACAGAGTGCATACCTCTGCCAACCAGGAACCCAATTTCTAACAGACACCTATTTAAGTAGCCCTCTGACCATTGCTCAGGCATGCCACTGCAGAGCATGTATTTGCAGTTTCACACTGCCATTTCAATCTGGCAAACTAACTATTTTGCCAGTCCCACACCTTCCTTTGTAACACACGTCATCCCAAGTGAAGGCCCAAAAGGTAGTGTGCAGTGTATTCAAAAAGCAGGATGTGTAATTATTAAAAAAACTTAAATTTGTTTTTCACTACTGCGCGGCCTATCTCTCCTATATGATAACATTGGGATTACCTTATGACATTTTATAAGTGTTATTCCCAATTAGGAAGAGATAACCCTTTCAAGTCTGGTGTCTCTGAAATCACAATTAAAATCACAATTTATGTTGAAGTTGGTTATTAAAATTCACTTTAAGAAAGTTGACATTTTCTTACTTTAGCCATTTGGTGCCTGCTGCCTGTCTCAGATCACATGTCTGGGGTGGCTGACAGCAGGACTTTGTGTATTCCCCCTAGACAGCTACACACAATGGGAGCTTAGGTGAGACTTGATGGGCCTCCCTGGCAGGAAGGGAGGGCAGAGCTGGACTCTGCCTCACTTGCACCTGAATAGGCTGTGTCCTGTCCACACACAAAGAGCTGCATACCTCCTGTAGTGAGTCTGGAGCCAGGGCAGGAAAGGTAGGGCCTCTATGCACTTCAAAGGCCTATTTTTAAAGTCTTCTCCTACTCCAAAGGCCCAAGTGGTAATATGTACTGGAGCTCAGACACCACCACTTTTTTACACTTCTGGACCTGTGGCTACTCTGCCAGGAGAAACTGCTGTGCTGCTGTAAGGAGTGCCACTCTGCTGGACTACTACTTTGCTGGACTCCTGCTCTGCTGCACTGACCTGTAGCCATATTGCCTTGGTGAGAAGGACTGAACCATCATCATTTGAACCGAGAACCCAGACTGACTCCAGGAGTTAGTTTGCTGGCCTCCTGATATGAAGTCTCCGGAACATAAGAGGCTTCCAACCACTATGCTTTTGCACCGGGACTCTGCCATCTGTGAGTCTGCCCTGTCAAGTGGTGCCACCCCAGTCCTGGACACTTGGAAGTGGGTCTAAGGTACTTGCCAGAGGAACCAATGCATCTTCCCTGCATCCTGAGCAGAACGTTGCATCTCCTTGGCTGTCTGATGCATCTTCAAGCAGAAATGACGCATCACTGATGCTGTGTGGATTGGACCTGTTGCAAAGACTTGCATCGTCACTGCATCCCACTTCTTGGGACAGACGCATCACATTTGGAATTGCCTCTGTGAACCACTTTTCCCAGTGTACCTCCTCACATATCTCAATGACATCCTTGATGACTGAAAAGGACCTGGCACCATAGCCTTGACGCATCTCAGAACTGATGCATCGCCTTGGCTGCACAACACATCTTTAAGCAGATCCACGCAACGCTCTGCAACCCGGGTTGAAAGTACTGTGTTCAGCAGGGGAAAATGAGTCCCTGTAGCCAACTCATGCTTAATCCCTGTCAGACTGAATGTGTGACTTTGTACTGGCCCGGCTCAACCAGATGTCTCCAATAGCGCTTTGTGCTTTTTGGCACTATTTTTATTTATAAGTTTGAAATGTAATATCCCCATTTCTATTTATTGTTTTTTTTTTTTGTGGTCTTGTTTTATTTTTGAGGCTAAGTTCTATTTTTCTAACCTTGTATGGAATGTTTCTGTATGATGTTTTCATGTTTTATTGTCTGTGTTGCACACATACTTTACACATTGCTTCTAAGTTAAGCCTGACTGCTCTGTGTCAAGCTACCAGAGGGTGAGCTGAGATTAATTTAGGGTTTGTTTGTACCTTACCGTGACAAGGATTGCGGTTACTGCTAGACCGGGGCTCATACCCCTGTCAACGAAAAACCCAATTTTTAACACGCACTATGACAAAATGTCCTGGGAAGCAACAGTATCAAGTCAATAACATTATCCAGGTGTGAAAGCTTGGCAAGACAGGGGCCATACGACTGTAAAGTTAACTCCATATTCTTCACTGGTTTAATGATTTGTTCAACAGGGTTCAAGCAAATATTTTTTAGATGGTGGACCTGCTCCCTAAAGATACTGACAGTCACTGGTGTATCCACAATTTTCACTGGAGTTGAGCTGATAGCCCCACTGGCGCTCAAAATTGTTTAGGTTGGTAGAGTCAAGCCATCCTCCTCCTTGCTGTCCAACATTGGTTGGGCTTTAAAAGACAGTAAATCTGCAGTGTCCTGGGTTTAAGTTGAATTTAAGGAAGGATGGGTTGTTATGAGGCGATCCAACTCCATCATTAAATCCAAGTTGTCTAACGAACTTGCCAGTCGTTGCAAAGTTGATTCTTTATTGATGAAGGGCTTTGGGATGAACTAACCAAGTGGTTTGACTCGACATTTTTCTTACCATAGGTGGAGTCAGAAATTGAATTTGAATTTAGGAAGGAGCACTTCTCCCCAAGTCTGGAAACGAGGGGATTAATTTCAGCTCCAATTGCTACGGCAGGTCCAATTATGGTGTGAGCAGTAGTTGGTGTGGTAGGTCCTCCTGAGTCATTGACATCTGAAAGAGCGCAACCAGTTATTTAGGGGAGTTTAAATTCTTTCCATCTTTGTTTAGGCTTTAAAAGTTCTTCAGCAAATTCTGTTTGACAGGATTTCCTGATCGTTTACTGGTGCATGCTTCTAAGCCTCAGATGCCTCAGGGGCTTGTTATGTTGGAAGTGATGCTATTAAAGAGGTTCGGTCCCTGAGAAATAAAGACTGATATCGATAGACAAGGTAATGGGGAGATCAGTGACTGACTGTCTCCCAAAGTGGCACCAAATGACATCATTGGTGCTGCAGAACTCGCTGTGTTGCATATTGTTTGGTTACAGGACTTTCACGTCTGGCACCATGAGATTTGTGGAAACTTGATGTTGTTTCAGTTTAGACGGACGATTGGTGAAGAGTTTACATACTGAGCAACTGCTGTAGCTACAGGGTGAATTTGCAGGAGGAGTTCCACAATAATTCCCACTTCGACAGTGGTATGTAATTCTTTGGGAGTTCCACAGCCCAGATGACTGCAGACCAACTTGTGCTCCAGAGTAGGTTGACAAAGAAGGGTGCAGAGGGGAGGTCAAAGCTCAAAGGAGCTATGAAAAGGCAAGCAGGTCCAGTAATTTAGTTCCTCTGAATTTTCCGTACTGCCTCCCAAACCACCCCAACTGTCCAGCCTACTCCCTTCACTGACTTGTGATGTCTGTAGCAGTCCAGGCAGGGACAAGAACAGAGTAAGGGGCCTACCAGAGACCAGCCAGAAGGCCTCTACACCTTTGCTCCACTTCTCCATGCAGCTGCCACCATCGCTCATGGCTGGAGGGCGCGGAGGCCACACAGGTGGGGGCAGGTAGCTAACAGGTGAAAGGCGGGGAAAAGTGTGGGGGCATGGTGGCACCCAAGGGCACAAGCAGCACCGGTGCCTAGACCGGCCACCTCCGTGCACCTGGGGGCCCACTCTATTGGGGACAGGGCTAGCACCTGTGCACGGCTGCTCACCACCTCACCTTGCTTTTGTTGTCTCCAACATTGCAGCAATGCGGGAGCTCTGGAACTTGTCTTCCCAGAGCTTCGAAGGCCAAAGGTGGAAGTGGCATGAGCTGCGGCCACTAAGCTGCAAGCAACTGGTGGTGTATTTTGTCTCCTGTTCCTGCTCCCTGGCTCCTACCTCAGCACTGGCCTCCTGACTCCAGTGACACACTGCAGTGCTGTGGTCTTACATGGCGATCTAGTAAGCCTAAAGCAATGTAGTGTTGAAGTTTGGTTTGAAAAAAAGACGTGTCCATCACCTTTCAAGTTTGGAGAAACAACAGGAGATTTTGTAACTCAACAGTGTTTTAGCCAGTTCAGAAAAATATATTCACATGAGTCAGAGGAAAATTTAGAGCCTTATTTAGAGTTTGGAGGACTATGTCATAAACATAGCAGATGTCCTGTCCACTGTATTAAAAGTGCATTATGGCCCACAGCAATGGTAACATGACAGATTGTATAGTCATCACGACAGATTATCACGCTCAACAAACTCTCAATTGAGTACTTAGGGCCAGATGTAGCAAAGGTATTTACCCATTCTGTGTCTATGGGAAAATGTGTTCGTACATATGGCCCTTAGTTTGGTTTTAAAGAAATGGACCATTTTGACTTAATAAAATAGGTTATGGGCTAGCGCTGCAGTCATGGCAGCATGACTGCACAGATTGTTATCTCGCTGAATTCCATTCTTTCTTTCATAATGTGTACCCCACTGGAAAAATGGAAAAACCCATACTGTTAACTAAGAATATCAGATATGTTGCCAAGGTGAAAAATGGGTGGCAGAACATGGAAACTTCCTGATTTGAGGGAGAGGCACAACCAAGGAACTACATAGGGTCATAAACCTGTTAAGCATGCAGAAACAGATGAAAGGCAGCTGTCTTGGCCAGGACACATTGTGTATAGCTCAAGGCTATTAGGACTGAAATATCAAAGATTGGGGTAATTTTTCCTGAAACAATGAATTGTGGCAACAGTCATTCTTTTTCTTTTTTGACTAGCATGAGATCAGGTCTCCCAGCAAAGGGGATATGGTTACATTTACAACTGGAAAACAACAGATCTATTTCACAGGAGCTAAGGTGTTTGTGTCATACTAACATAGTTAAGTCCTATAAAGCAGAATTCCTTTCACTGATTTTATATGGTACCACTGGCATCTTCACCAGCCAGTTTCTGAAATTAGTTTTTGGCGTTTCAGCCTACAAGGGTTTTTGACATTTCTCAAAAACATTTCTTTACAGCTAACCCTGGTTCCAGAAATCTGGACAAACAGTACCCACATCCAGGCCCTGTGCACATCAGGACCTCACCTCAGAATCTTACAATGAGCTCCTACATAGCCCACATCACTAGTATCATTGCATCTGAAGTCCTAAAACTTACCTGGGTTCCCAAACAACAAATGTGACAAGGTAATTCAGTTTTCCTGCCTTGCTTTGTGTGACATTTGCTCACTTGTAATTAGGAACCAGAGCAAGACCCACAAAGTGGTGCGAGTCAGAGAAACATACACTATTGCCGCTGAGACTTAAAAGTGAATAAACCACACCATTAAGTTACTTCTGTAGATTTTTCATCAAGCATGTTGTTTGCATTTCCAGTGTGGATAACACGTTAAGCCATTTCTGGCTGAACCTAATTTGTGATGCTAAAAAGTGTACGGATCTATGTTTATTCGAAGACGAAAAAAGCCTGCAGTGTCAACGTTTAAGGAGTCTGTGGTTAATGTGAGTTGGGTGGCAAAGGTTCCTACCACATTCTTTACTTTCTCCACTTCTGTTGGAGAAGCACTCACTTCCTTTGATTAGATATCTATTGGCCATGTGATGGTGGAGCATCCCACCACAGTTATCTTTTTTTCTGTTTGAGTTCCTAGCTTTAGATATTTAGGTACCATCCTTTGGCCTTTTGCCTTAAGACACAATCAGAGGCATTCTTTGACCTTTACAGATCTGAGTGGAAGTAGAACTTGAATCAAAAGCTTTGGCTAAGAACTGGGCTGAAACTGACCATAAACACAGCAGAGTTATAAGAGAAGTTAGATATGTGTTATTAAAATTTGGACAATAGAGCCCCAGAGCACCCAACAGTATAACCGGTTTGAAAGGTGAGACAGAATCTTTCTGTGGGCCAGAAATGATTTAACTCTGCAACCCTGTAATCGTCAAGACTGTTGATGGGAGTGGTAAACTGGATGATGAATGCCACTAAGAGATTTTACCACAGAGGGCTTCAACACTGCCCTTATCGATCCTATTCTAAGAGAGTGTTGCTGTGGAACCACTTGAGTGACCATATGGTGAGGACTTCTATAAGTGATGTGGCACTGTGTGCCTAAAGAATCTAGAAAGTACAGCTATGTTCCATACCCTGTGAATTGCAATAGCTTCTTTCTTTGAGAGCAGAGCTAATAGAGGAGGAGTGAATAAAAAGCATATAATTTAAACTAGAATTGCTGATAGAAATTATACTTGAAAGGATTGTTAGAAGGATGTACACAAAAGTTGAGATAAACTGTGCTGCAGATCTGTATTTTGTGTGCAGGAAACCAAATCACAGATCACGGAATGGATAAACATCTGGCTTCTTACAAGAAAACAATCTTATTGATTCAGATTTTAAAAAAAGTTTAAAGTTCACACAGTATCCTTTGCGACACCATACAGCACTATGGATTGCATCTCAAGTTAATGTGTGTGCATCACCTCTTTCTCAAAATATTGTGCTTTCAACATTGTAAGTACATTTCACTTACCACTCTGTAAAGGTCCATATCCTAGAAATAGATAAAATGCTTCTTGGCTGGCAGCTCTTGCTTGTGTTGAAATGTTATTTCGTGAAGTGAAAGAGCATCTGATGACACCATTTGTATAGGATGTTGTTTTGTACTCCACGGAGTTACCCTAAAGCAACAAACACTGTATGTTACCTTTAGGTCTAAACAGCAATGTAAGTCTATATCGTATAATCAGTTTGTTGTCTGCTGGATCAGAAGTTTTACACAAATCAAGACCAAAAGATTAATTTATTAAAATGCCACTGACTCCTTGATAGGACACCTATTTGATATGTATCTTTTATATCACACATCTGTATCATGTAGTTAAAGTAATGTGTGTGATAACAATACTTTGAAAAATCTCAACAAATCCCATTTAAAATGCAGTCACAACTATGGTGGAAGATGTCAGATTGAGATACCAGCTGTGAATTGTGTTACACCTGCCATATAGCAACACAAAACACAAAAGGATGATGGAAAGAATGCTGAACATTGGTAAACATTTGCCCCTAGTAACAGATCTGGGTTTAATCCATTGTTTTTTGCTCACCATGTCACTCCGATTTGATCCAGCCATATGCAAATCAGTTTTGCCCTTGGTCCCCATGGGAACAGCCCAGCCCGAATGGCCAGGCCAGGTCCTCCCTGTGCTGCTTTACCTCTGGCATTGCCATATTTTAATACAACTTTCTAGTTCTCCTTCCTATCTCCTATGGTGTACTAACTATAGGCTGTCAGTTACCAATGTGGGCCAAGTCCTGTGCTTGATGCTGCATTAGTGGCTAGACTGATGATTCTTAGCATCTTGCTCAATCATACTTTTTGGCTCACCTGTGACACTGATAAATTTTCCATTTCACTACCTCAGTCGCCTTCTCCAACTGATACAGCATGTGGCCTATTTCCATGTTCACACCACTTTTAGTCAGATGAGGCGCAGAAGGAAACCAGAGATTAAAAAAAAATGGTGATGCTGCATTCATGCAAGACTGAATGTGCAGCTAGCTGCACCTCGCACCCTCGGGAGCTTTAACTTTGATGTTCTATGGCAATGGCATGTTCCGTTCTTTACTTTGTTGTAACCTAGTCCCAGTCAATTGTTAGCCCATGTTTAGCCTAAGATGTAACTATGACTGAAAAAAGCTCTCCTGGGACCTCCAGCTAGCCTCTGGGTGCCACTCATTGTTGGGTCTATAAGAAGTTTGTAATCTGACTCACTTTATCAAAAATGCAGAACCTCGGTTAAAGAGAAAATAAGTCATTTACCGTTATGAATCTTAGGCTATTTCAGTGAAAAGTGCGTTGCACATCTCTGAAAGATATCTGAAAGATAATGCGAGTATGCAAAACGTGTTTGCATGTTGTGATTAGGAATGGTGGTAATACCTTCGGGGTAGTTGCATTAAGACGCAAAATGGTTTGCACATGGACACCATTCTATGATAAAGTCGGGTGAATCCAAGAAAGTAAAACATTCCTTAGAAGGGAAATGGCAAGTGAATTTTTCACTATACAAGGATCGATGCCTTGCAAGCAGACATTCGCTTCCCGACTTTTAAGGCCCTCATTATGAATGTATATTTATAGCACCTCTGAGTCGAAACTTTCTTTTGGGGCATATGGTCAACAAATACCAGGAAAGTGTCCGATTATAAATATCAGGTTTGACCTGCCAATATTTATCACAAAACTCATAATTGCGATGTGTGCAGTACCAGCAGTGCATTTTGCAGGTAACTGGGCTGCTCCTATTGAGGGCCTAAGTGTCATCATGACAACTGAACCAGTAGCCACACACATTGAAGCTTCACCACTCCCTTACCCGCATCTACTGAGAAGTATTCCACTCTCTGGCCACTAAACCCTCAGGAATACACAACAACATGCACCCAGCTCAGATATTCAGAAACATGGTACAAATGCTCTGTATAGCCAGTGGAGGCTGATAATCTGTGCAGAGGGACTGACGGCCCACACACACAAACACAAACTCGCACTCACCCATATCCGGGCACACTCACACCCATCCATTCACAAACATGCACACATACACCCACCATTCACAAGTGCATACCCATACACACACCTATTCACAGCATACATGCACAGATATTCATACATTCATATGTACACACATGCACCTAACATTAAAAAAAAAAAGTAACTGGGCTGCAGTGATGATCTTGGATGGAGGAAGGGAAGCCTTGACGGTTCCGGGAGGATTGGGACTGTCACCTCCTCTCACTGGCTGACCTTGTTATGGGTGAGTGAGATGAGGTGGCAGTCCCTAATGCGTCACAGTGAGACTGCTGGCCCCACCCCGGTCTGTGACAAGGCATCATTGAAGGACACCCTGGGCACTTCAGGGTTTAAAACTGAAGCACCCAGGTCCAAGTCTATGTGTGAAATGCCCCTATCTCATGAGTGGGAGGACCTCCAAGTGCTTTGTTAGGATAGGTGGACACACAACAGGGCTGTGGAATCTACAGCCCAGCAAAGTTCAGATGAGGTAGCCAGGTGCCAGCATATTTAGTTCATGTACAGAGGCTGCTCTCTGACCCGAACATGAAGTGTGTCTCTCAGGCTGACCTTTGCTCAACCTGACCTACACTTTTTGACTGCAAAAGGGTGGGAATGGGACGAGGCCCCTCCACCCTTAACAAACACCTGGTATGATGTATAGCTGAATCCCTCTGAAGACTGATATCTCGCTTCTTGCCAGACCACCTATGTCCCCAAGTAAAAGGAGTTGGTGGAGGTTTCTGACCTAAAAAGCCACATGATAACATATGGCCTTTCTCACTATAATAATGCCATGTTAACAGGCCTACAAACATTGCCAGATGTTCTAATTGTGAGCCAGTAATCGAAACAACCGTTGAAAGACAAATCACATACGAATGTGCCTGCTGAATTGATTAATGAACTCACAATGATAAACTGGTTAAATGGTGCCTTCTTTGTATATTTTTAACAAGTTCTACCAGCAACAAGATGTTCTTGTATGAGATCATTATGCAGGGCTCGCACTACATTATGGCGAGAAAAAACAGCCTTTGTGCACCTCCTAAATAACAAAGAAATGCCTTTTTCTTAGTGGGTGGGGACGTTACAGTAGCAAAAAGATATTTTCTTGACCAGCTGAATAGCCTTGGACTGTTCCTGTCCGCTGAGTATCTGTTCAGTAAGGGTGGGATTGGTACGGAAAATAGGCCAGGGCACCAAAGTAAAAGTGCCCTCCTCACCAAAACTGATAGCTAAAAAAGTGTACCACATTTCATAATCGGGGCAGTTTTGAACTTGTAAAGACATGCTGTATAGGTGTTTTGCAAAGTACAGGAGGCTGTTGGTAAAATCTGTGGTGATATTAGGGAAATCAACACCAAAGATCAGTCCACCAGACCATAAAAAGGCCCACAAACAGCCAAAAATCAGTTTACACATTGACCTGTCAGAGCAGCTCTTCGAGCACTGCCAGACTACCCTTTTGCCCTGCCTGACACTGTGCATAACTTCCCTGAGGAAGTATTAATTCAAGAATCGGGTATGAATTAGACGTGTAGAAATAAATTGGTCTAAACTTTCAATCCCACATAACACTCTTGAGATTGCCACCGGTTACCCATTTTACTTGTAGCTATATGAAGAAGAGGACTGAAATATTGAGGGAAGGTACTGTAAATTCGTGAGTTGACAGAATCTATGCAATAATGGTGTCTTAATCCATGTTTCTTGTAATGTCATATTGTGTGGTCAAACAACTGAAACTATTGGTAACTGAGATTGAAGTTGACCACTTGAAGTATAGGACCATTTAAGTTAACTAAGAAGTGACACCCTGGTAGGAAGTCAATTAATTGTACTCATTTTATACTTCATAGTGGAATAATGTGATTCTTCCCATATGGGTTGACATAAGAAAATTTGAGCACATTTCAAGACAGCGCCTGACGGTTCAGCTGTAGGTGATGTCACACTAGGCTAATCATGTGTCACAACTCGTCCATCACGTGAACCGATTGTGGGGCTCATTGGCAAACATGGATTTAACACCTCTTTCGGTTGCACCTGGGAGCAAGCTGGTTTGTGGACACTACTACACACTTCAGACAGATATCAGGAGAATGAACCGATTGCCACATCTTAAGTGATTATATTTTGGGGGAATTTTGACACTGATTGCCACATCTTAAGTGATTACATTTTGGGGGAATTTTGACATGCTGTGACTATATTATTTTACCAAGTGTACTCATGTGAATAGTCTGCAACAAAGAAAAAAGCAAAGCATTATTACAACACTGTGTGTCAGTGATTGTAATGTTTATATACAGGCGAATTGTGTCAGCCATAAATAATCAGAACTATTGTGTGTTCTAACAAATGTATAATCAGAATCCTGAGTAGGTGAATTGATCTAGGGAGAAATGAGGCACATTAAAGGTTCTAATCTCAGAAAGGTCTAGAGCACCATGGTCCATATTTATCAAGGTTCTGAATCGCCCTTGCACCACACACGGGGGTGCAAGGGCGATGCAAAACCTAAGTGAGATTTATCAAGGCATGCAAGAACATCTAGAGTAACGCAAGGCAGAATAAATCGCTACCTTCTGTTACTCTGTGGCAGGAAGGCATTCCATAGGTGGAGCATGGGTATTTCATATGCATCCACCCATGGATTTTGGCGCATTCCTGGATATACCATCGGTGGTAGTCCTTGGAATGCATCAAAATGTTATGCCTTCGCAGGTAAATTGTAAGGAGATATATCTTTATTTCTTCTCTTTTTTTCCTCTTTCTACGTGTGCTGCATTCTGCAACACACACAGAAAAAGGACAGTGCCTCTCAGGAAAGGTTTTGTGCAGGAGAGTGTCCCTTCCTGCACAAAACAATCCTGCCTGCAAAGCAGGCACCTTTGCAACATGACGCAAGGGTGCCTGCAGTGGTGCTAGGCAGCCAGTGCTAAGAAACGACAGGAATGCACCATAAAATGGTAAATACGGCACATGCCTGCCCACTCTTTTTCAGGCAGTGTGGCGCAGCAAGGTGAATTGCTCCTTTGTGCTGCGTCAAAGAATGATAAATCTGTGTCCTTGTTTGGTGCATGTTGGGATACCTTTTTGTAGATTGTTTTTTCAGTGAGTATCATTCCTACCTATTTTAATTAAAAGATACATCAAATGGAAAAAGCTGTTTTGATATCTGATTTAATCTAAAGGATATTCTATAATATGGCAGTGTGTGTCATTCTGTATACAGGCTTAACAATATCATATACAATGAATTAAAAGATATATTACATTTTTAAAAATCACTGAATGATCTGCGAAGAAGTAATAACATTAAGTTGTAGTCTTTCAACCTACTTATTGTCTTCGTACAGAAAATATAAAAAACAATGACACCACCTAGTGTTTTGGTTCATGCAAAATGTCCATTACAGTCCTTGCTTTCTTGCATTTTAAAGAATGCCATATTTGTTTCTATACAAATTCTATTACTTTTGGTTAGAAGTTGGTGAATACGAGTCCTCAGAGTGCTTAGAGACACATTTACAAATTGCCATTTAACAGATAATGGCTCTCTATGTTTCTTGTAACTCCTTGGTAAGGAAATGTGTCCTACATCACCCTTTTTGGAGATACTTGAGATCAGCCTCCCTCACCAATCATTCTTTTCTAAAGAGACATCTCTCTCAAGGTTATGTAATTCTTCAGTTAGAAAAAAAGATAGACATTCTGTTCTCTCTAAGCTCTTCCTACAGGAACCGCTTTAAAGAGAGTTGCGTCATATAAAGATTCAATCAATTTACAAGAAGATTAAAAATGGGGAAGGGCGAATGGCAAGAGAACAAAATACATGGACACAAAAGGGGCTACTAGTGTGACTTCTCATTCACCTTAAATAGCACAGACTCTGGTAGCCCAGCCAATAATCGGTAGCTCTACGATCAATCAGGAAATACTGAGCATCACAAAAACCACACCTGCATCTCCTCTAATACTGAGCTTCCCCTCAAATGCAGAACATGTAACTTTAGGTGCCCTTCTTCTTCTTAGGAAACTTCCTTTTCAAAGAGCCTTTTAAGTCACTGATGGGAAGATTCAGTCTTTCACTCCTAGCTATGAAACTCGCTTCATGTTGGATCTGTGCAGCAGAATTACAGAGACAGAGAACGGTCAGGGGTGCTAATTACTTTTTCAACCATCTTGATGAAAGCTTAGCCACTTAGGGCAACAAATGCAAAAAGAACAGATGATTGATAGAATGATGACAAACATTCACCCCATTCACAGAACTGGACCTAAATCCATTGTTTTTTGCTTGTCGTGCTATGCCGCCGAATTCAAGCTAGCTTCGCTGATGAGGGGTAATACCCAGAAACTGGTCCCAGGATGCTTGTTTTTCGATCCAGGGAGGACCTTGCCTGGCAGTTTGAGCTGGACTGCTTCCATGGGAAACAGGGTGAAGACTGAATTGCATATGGCTGGGTCCAAACTGGAAGGGCGTGGCAAACGAAAAAACAATGGATTTAGGCAATGTTCGACTATGCTCAGCATTCCATCCATCATCTGTTCTTTTTGTACTGTTGGAGTGCAGCACAACTTATTTAGCGATACCTCAGGAGGTGGAGATCTCTGCACCTTCAACAGAGCTGCCTTCATGGTGCTCCGCTGAAAGCACCAAAACTTTCTTTGCATTGGGGTAGCATGTTCATTGTGCCCACTCAGCTAATGTTTTTTTGTTTTTTGAAAAAAAGGTTCCCAAAGTGGAAGTTTGTTCTTGAAAAAAGAAACAATTATGGCCTCAACATGCTGGGAGTTTCTATCCCCAGTGTGAGGACTGTTAATCTTATTTATTGTTCAGAACAGCTAGGTTTTGGCTCAGTCCCAAAGCAGAAAACATGATATCAGAACATCCACCCTAAATAGATTAGATTGACTGACATCCATTGACTGATGATCAATGGATGTCAATGTCGGTAGGGCTGTCAGTCAAAGGTTTCATCAGTAGAGCCAAGGTAGGCCCTTCTTCAGAAACATTGGCAGTTCCCCAAACTCTAAATAGAGCGGGAGTATTGCAAGTTTAGCTTGTCAGGGTACTTCAGCTTATTTCTGGTGGAGTACTCTATCCCCCAAACTAACTCAAGCATCACAATTTTAAACTTTATTTGTTGCCTAGAGCCACCCAACCACTTGCAAGAAGCAGGGCGAGAAAACCCCTTCTATATTTAGCATCTGCAAAAGATGTCAGTGTGTCCTCAGACAGATGTGTGTGCGAATATTACGATCTCTGCCTTTAAAGAATTGTAGGAACAACCTTTGAAGTGTGCAAAAAAAGATTGGTCAGTAACAGAGAGCTCCTCCAATCAACTAATCAAAACTCAGCTCTAGTTTCCTTTTAATTTATTTTACACTTAGGAAAGATGTATTGTTGTTGAAATTAATGAACAACAGTATTAAAACCTGAACACACAAGATCGACACTGGTACACTGCACTCAACCACAGTTACAAAAACAGTTCAAGCTATAAACGAAGACAAAGAATGAAAATTAGGTTGACAGAGTGTCAGTCTAAGATGCTGTTTCTGTCAAAGGAATTCTTGGCATGTTTAAAGCTTTATAAACATTTCAAAACGCATATGATTCAACTAAGTATGCAAACTTAAAGCAGCAATGCATGTAAGCGTGTACAGAAGATTACTTTACCAAGGGCAGGTTCTCAGAGAGTGATCTCCCACTTGAAACGACATGCTGAATGTCAATGTTCAGAGATGGAGTCAAGACACAGCCATAAATGTCATCATTACCCTGAAAGACAAAATACTCCTCATTATGTCATATAACCACGCTAGTTTATGTAAAGATTTTCAAGTGGCTCCCAATCTCCACCAGATGAACCACCTTGCAAGCCCTCATCACCAGCTGCCTCGACTATGACTGCTCTGTACCATGGACTAATAGTACATCTCACAACAAGACTTCAAATCAAACAGAGCTCAGCAGGCACACTCATCCTGAACCTCTCAAGATGGACTCACATCACCTCCTCCCTGAGGAATCTCCACTGACTTCCTGTAAACAAATTATGCCAATTCAAGCTGTTGACGCACACCGATTAAGCCCTTCACAACCACAGACCAGAATACCTTAACCACCTCCTATGCTTCCACCGTCCCTCCTGACCCCTATTCTCTGCCTCTCTCCCTGGCTCACACCGACCACATCTGCTGCAGCAACAGCAGAAGTTGTTCCTTCTCCTACATTACCGCAAAATCCTGGAAGAGCCTCCCCATCCTCCTCAGGACATCCTCCTCCATCCAGGAATTCAGAAGGGGACTCAAGACCTGGCTCTTCGACTGACGCCCGATCAGCCAATCCCAACACCTGGATACTGTTACAGGTGATAAGTGTGCTCTACAAATCCTGACTGATTGATAAGTCTAGGAGCATAGATAATTGAATCCAACTAGTGCAGACGTGGTGAAAGATGCCATGGTAATTTGTTTGAACAAAACAGCTAAATTAACAGAACTATACCTATATTATGTGAGATCTTACACCAATCATATGCCTTGCAGAACAATTTGGTGTCCCTATTTTCTCTGAATTTAGCATAACCTTCATCCCCCGTTATATCAGATGACAATTAAGTGCAGAGACTAGGAAACAATGGAAACCCAGCATGATATCACCTTGTTTAATCTTGTTGAACTATTATAACTGAACCTGCTATGGCTATGAAGCTAAAGTGAAATTCCCGCACACGTTACATTTAAACAGAACTTAATTACTCATTATTAGACCTGACATCCTCGGGTGGCAGCCACCAAACATTTTGCCTTCACCTCTCCTGTTTTGCTGAACTCATTTTTGTTGGCCTTAGGACTCTGCACACTTTACCACTGCAAACCAGTGCTAAATTACTTGTGTTCTCTCCCTTACTTATGCTAAAATTGGCTTTCACCCAATTGGCACAGGTAATATACTTATAAGTCCCTAGTAAAGTGGTATTATAGGTACCCAATGACCCTAAATTAAATGACACTAGTGGGCCTGCAGCACTTAGAGTGCTGCAAACTTAAGTAGTCCTTTAAAAAATGTCTCCGGCCTCTCATTGCAGCCTGTGTATGTACGGTTAAACTTCTATTTCGTCCTGCAAAATAAACCTTTTGCCAGACCTAAACCTCCTTTTCTAACACACACATATCACCTCAAAGCAGGTCCTAAATAGCCCATACGACAGGGTGTAGCATATTTAAAAAGCTAGACATGCACTTTTGAGTATCACAGGGCCTAGTAGTGAAAAACTCCTAAATTCATTTTTCGCTACTGTGAGGCCTACCGCTCCCATACCATAACATTGGGTTACCTAATTACACTTCATAAAGGGCACCATGTATAAAAATGGGACTCTCAGACCACTCTTTAGTACACTCTTAAAAATTACCTTCCCTATCAGCGTTTAACTTTATGACAGTTACAAGAGCATATAGACCAAAGTTATAAACACAACAATCAAATTACTTATTTTAATGATGAAGGAATATTTCCATGGTTAGGTGTTGCCACGGTTAGGTGTTCATATCCCAAGTCACAATCTCGAGGACTGAATTAATGACCTGCAGGGGGGCTGCAGGCACTAAATGCAATGGGTGCATTGACTGGTGCATCTGCCTGAGTGCTGGGATGGTGAAAACACCCACTTTGATGATGGACACAAATGCATTGAGCGAGGCTCACCTGGCACAAGTGGTTAAAGAACTTAAGTAGTTCATGAAAGGTTAGTAGCTTGGAAATCAACAGGAAGAATAATTCACATTCATTGCAGTGCATTGGCATTTTCACAGTGCATGTTGCTCAATAGTACTTCTTAAAGGTATTTTTCTAGTGCTCACATTGCAGTAAGGCCTGCTGACAGCTGCGCTGTGAAGAGACACCAATTAAACTAAGAGAATCCCTACAGAGCAAAAACTAATACAAGGTAATATTTAATCTAGCCCTACACACTATAACGTTACCATTTAGAAGACCTGTAAATAATAAACGTGCATTTCGTTTGTTGCATTACCTTCTGAGTTTTCATGATGTTTAACCACATTCATAGTGGTCTTGCAGTTAACTATCACTACTCTAATGTTCTAGGCAGTAAAAGCAAGTCTTTTTGGCATTGCCGATAATTTGTTTTCTGGACTGATAGGTATTTGTGTTACTTCAACTAGAACATCTTCAAAACATCTGTCTTTGAAAATTACATTCCCCAAAAGCATAAATAATGTACATTCCAACTGCTCACCATTAATGTATCATCAGAGAACCCAACGGCAACATATTCACCACCAGGCGAGCCGCTCATTTCAAATGCAAATCCACCTCCGCTTGCTGGAGTGATGGACATGAAAATGCAAGTTGCACTTGTACTGGGATCACAGCCTGTAGGATTGCTGAAACAAGTTTTCTGTTTCCCACAAAGGTCAACAGAAATCTGAAACCAGAATAAATATATAAACATGTTAGCTCTCAGTTGGTGACTGATGACCATCAAATCTCACAATTTATATCAATCAGAAACTGATTTCTCAGATTTTTGCCATGACTTGCTAAGACTGGATAGACACAAGGATGCTTTTGAACCATATCTCGCCCTGCGTGGCATTTACCTCAATTTTGTACGAAGACACCCTTCACCTACATGCCCTGCTCTCCGATGTAGGTCTTTGGCAGCACAAAATGATGATATACTGAATGTAAGGATCAATCTCAGCCACTCATAATGACAGTGAGCTGCTTTCAGTTTCACGGCTTTAGCTTATCTGCACCTTTCGAGACAGAGACAAACTTTGTGCTACTCAGATTTAGCCCACATGAAAAGGAATAGTGCACCTTGAACTGCTATGGCGCATCCAGGCTAAAAAGTTGGTAAGTATGCTCATGAGCCAGGCTGTGCAAGGGGTGAGATGAATGGATCCCCACCCTTGGGTATTTGTGGAAACAAACAGGAAACATTATTTTCATCATCTGCTCCTTAGTAGAGGCTATCTGGGTGAGTTTGCCTGGGCTATCAGAAGAAATAGGCTGATCAGAATACGTTAAGACTTCTGCCTAGGCTGATTTGTGGGGTCACATTACCCTGTCAAGCTACTGTATTCTCTGGGGCGCGCTGCGGTCCTGGTAACTGTGAATGGATTTTTCAAGGGGCAGAAATGGAAGGAAATGGCAGGCGTTCTCCTGATTAGCCCAGGGACTGGGTCACATGACCTCTGTTGGCCACAATGTTTACTCGGTAACTAATATTGGGGCGATGGGGATTGTCCCTTTTAACAGACAGGTTTGGCATGACTGACTTGGGAGCTGTATCCCAAACCCTTGTCAAATCACTGTATTCCTTGTCATTTACCTACAAGCACAAGAGAACATCTAACAACACCTCAAACAGGTTCATCTTCATCACCATCCATGACACTCAGACTTCCTTTCTAACTCCCAGTTACCATGACACTCACATTGATCTTCTGTCTCTAGTCTTTGTTGTACTATGTCTTAAACATGGGAATCATACCTGAAGCTTACCAGCACAATCTGACTATGGCCAATACTGAAACAATCCAAGCATTTTGCAATTTCGCCACCTTTGGCATCATTTGTACAATCTATGCTGTAAATTAGGATGACTCTGACTGCCAAAGCTCTACAATGTTTTTGGGCTCAATTAGGAGCTCTCAGAAGAAAGTTCTAGCTTCAAGAATTGAAATGAGATACTTTGAAATAACATTCTTCTGTAGAATCAACTTCTGTGGTTAATGAGGCGAGGTCACGTCTAACGATTGTCCCCCCATAAAGAAACTTACCTAATTTCCAGACATTGGCTACCACCTAGTGACCTTAATAGCTTTCGTTGTCAATTAAAAGTATTGAGCCCTAAAATCCATTAGCCAGTAGTTTATTTGTAATCCTGCTTTTGATACAGATTTTTGCCTTGTGTCCTTGAATACAATTTCATTGTTTTCAGAACCTTGTTTCTACATATTTCATCTAACCTTGCTAACTATGTTGACAGTGTACCACATAATCAACTGTCTTCAGCACCTAACATAATTACATTTTCTCAGCTGTCAAGGTACTTTGAAGAACTAATGCTTTTGAATAAACAATTTCATAATCACAGGTTCTGTCTGATAAGTCAGCCATTCTTTATTGCTAAGATCCAAGGCATTAATGATGGCATTACATTTGGCTGTGACCAAACTGGAGTGATAATTCAGTTTATACAAATTTGTATGAACCAGCTGACTTGTGTTTCGTGACTTGTAGGGAACTGTAAGCTATAGGGGAGAAACTCCTTTCTGACATCCTGAAATCCTGGGCAAGGAACCCATTTAGATGGTCTGTTTTCCATAGGTTCCTGTGTACTAGAACTGCTACTCAATAAAAAAGCTACGCCCTGATGGACGGGGAGCTTGAAACAGCATATGAAACAGTTTTACTGTCTCTTCCAACATCCATACTTGTTTTCATTTGGTACTTACATAGTGCACAATCAGGGTCGAAAAAGGACAAAATATAGGCCTGGGTACCAAAGTAAAAGTGACCCCTTTAGTAAATCAGGTAGCTAAAAAGAGTGGGTCACATTTGCAAATACAGCAGTTTTGAACTTGTAAAGACACATTCATAAGGGTTTTGGAAGGTATGGGAAACTACATATACTTGGGCTTGCGACAGGCAATGTTAGTTGTAATCTTAGGTAAATCAACAATAACCAATGGCCCACCAGGCCATAATAAAGGCCTAAAAACCTCACGAAAACAGCCCACAACAACTCCCATTTGACCAGCCTTCAGGAACTGCCTGATTGCCGTATTGACCAGTCTGTCACTGTGCAAAATGCTCATTTGACATTAGAACTGGCATTACGTAGATAACTTTTTAAGTGGTATCACAGACCAGAGTTTGAGCAAGTTTGTAGAGATGTGACCTGTACAGTATAGAATTGGGAGTGGTGGATGTCAGATGTAAAGGGTTGTGGTTTTGCAGGGTGAAGTCCGAAGGCTGTACAAATGTAGCTTAAGCATCTTCCCATTCAGCATGTGTGCCCATTGCCTGGCAGATTATAGGTATTTTAGGTGGCTAGTGGCAGCATCTGCTGGTGGGTGTTTCTAGTAGCCAGTTAGTTGCATATTGGGACAGTGCTGGGTGAATGATCAGATTAAGCCATTATGTGTTCGTTTGTAGGAACAATGTGTCGCATATATCACTGCATAGTGTTTTATGGATAGTAGCTCTTGATTATGAAATGTGTATCTGTGTTTTTGTGTGCACATTTAGTTTTCATTTTAGGCACTGGGCTAGTTCTTGCTTTTGTGTGGATTTTTATACCCATGAAAGATGCACATCTTTACTAAGTGCAATGTGTTATGGCTAGTATATACATCGACACTACATACTCTTGGGAGTTTCAGTTGAATTTGGTCTTGCCTGGGACACAGAAGGACTACAGATTATGCAATGTCCCACCTTAAGAAAGCTATAGTTATGCCTGGCGTCTTTACAACCGACGTCATTTCAAAGTATGCTTATTTTCACCTTCTGTAGTTAACATAGAAATATGCCATAGGAAGGTGCATGACTGTCTTTGATTTTTAGTTTGTATATCAGATTATGGATAGCAAAAATATCTTCTGACAAAATATACTGTGGTCTAAGTATCATTGACACAAATATGGCTCCAATAGGCGTACATTTCTGTTAGTATATTCGAATGTTCAGAGCTCCTTTGAAGACAATGAGATGGCTCATGAGCAATAATGGCTGCTACAGACATTTTTTAGCCAACATTCCAATGTTTTTCTATTTCTCTCTTTTAACAGAGAACACTCTGCCCTCGGTGGGTGGAATGTTCGAATACTATTATAGCCATTCTGCCTCAGGCTTTAACAGTTGTTAAGGGCTCTCACCCTTATCATAAGGCCCGAGCTGTAACTCATCCTCAGCATTTAACAACCACTATACCTCTTGGTAGCAGGCTCTAATGACATATTTATTATCTCCAATGATATGATAGTTTGCTAAATTATATTTATCACACAATATTTTGCCAAACAATATTTAGGCCACAGGTATTAGTCATTATTTTTTATAGCGAGTCGGGACGCATTGTGAGCTACAGTAAGTCATTCGTCTACTTTTTGGCCATTTATATGACTTGTCAAACAGAAGTAAAAAAACTGATACGTCAAATGTAAGACTTGTTATTCCAAAACCATGTATAGAAAATGAAGGATGTAGTGATGTGTGCTATAAGGGGGGGAGGCACTGTCAGCTATTGTGAAATCTCTTGCAATGATGTCTTTGTGCCTTCTACTATGGATACCCTTTTCCCTTGAACAGGCAGGTGGATGTCATCAAATCAATCTAGTAGGTTTAATGAAAAATACCATAAAAATACTTGTTCAACCCCAGCTAATAATTTGAAACAGAAAGACTTTTGGGGCAGGAATAGGTCCTACATGAGCCCTTACATATGGGCCTAAGCGACAAAGGTATGCTCTTCGATGTTGTGAATGAGAAGAAATATAGAACTAAGAAGACACTCACCACTTGAGCAGTCTGGTTTTCAGTAGGAGACGTTGTACTTTCGGCTGTAGTGGCACTCACAGACGCGGTCTACCAACAGAACACAAGAGTTAATGTTAGGTATATAACATCTCCGTATAATGAGTGATCGTTTTATAACAGTAGCCACTACTGTGTGCATTATCTATAATTCATCCCATTTGATCACAGCACGTAAAACTTTTGGTGACACCGTCTTTATATTTTATTAGCACCTGGAACACATGACTATCTGTATTATGAACCTGCTCGGCCGAGTAAAACGGGGTTGCAGCAGGACCATGTGTGCATTCAGATCATGTTCTTGATTTAGATGCTAAAGGTGTGTCGTTTTGGACTGGGGTTTGTCTTGGGATTTCAGTGGGTGCTTTTACTCAGGGGAACATTCTAGGGTCAGCGAGAAGCTACAGAGTGTCTGACTGAAAGCTGAGGCATTTGAGAAATGGGTTTTGACTGGATTAGAAGTCTGAAAGGAACTGCATAGCATTGGGCCATTTCATTAAGGCATTTACTAGTATATGAAGCAGTACTTCTGCAAAACCACTTTAATTACTCTTAAAAACCTTTGTGAATTGGCCCCATAACCTTAAAGCTAATCCTGAATTAATGTTTCAGCTCGGTGACTTCATTTCTCATACACATACATCTGTATTCAAAACTGTGGGGCCGATTCACAAAGGCATTTATAAGTATAAAATAGTGTCACAAAAGTACTGCTTCACATACTTTGCATATACTTTGTACTTACTTTGTGTGCACGTATCTCCTCTGTATTGATCTCATGTTAACTGAGAAGCCTTTCTGGAGGTGGTTCCAAGGCAACGTTTTTGTGCTAGACACAACACGTAGCCCCTTCATTCCTCTCTTATATTGGATTTTGAAGAGCACTGATAAGGTATCAGATAGAATCAGTAATCACTATTTAAATTGGTTGGCCACCAGAACCTGACACTTATTTAAATTTATCTCTTCTACCTTGCCCTTTTTTCATTTACTTTTATCTCTCTCTACCTGCCTATATATATCAATATAACTACTTCCTGTTTTTCTATCTTAAGTGTCTCTACTTGTCCAAGGTCTATGTCATTTCCCCCGCAATACACCTGTCATGTAGACTCTCATTATTCTAATGAGACTACTGGATTTTGAGCAGCAAGATCGTCCATGATGTGGGAGACTGAGTCTGACCCACAGTGGATGACACCTGTCACTCTAAATCTGGGTTTTGCTCCGGCTAACTAGCAGTGCCTCATCTCTACCAGAAGATAGGGATGATTGGGCAGCCGAACGCATGACAGATTAGGCTTCTCAGGGAAGTCGTGGTCACTCAGGTTACTCCTGGTTCTCCCATTCACAATACAGTCTCATATATAAATGACAGAGAAAAGCAGTATATGTTTCAATGATTGGTTTAATAAAACAACTGCATCTTAGATAGCAAAGCGTGAGCTGCAATAACCAGGACAACACAACATGACAGTATTAAAATGGTGATGAGAAGAGTGATGCATAAGAATAACGCTATCATATTGTCACTATGATCGATGGGTTATCTCCTAAATCATAATCTGAGCACAGCATGTTAAGCTCTAATTCTGCCTTTCATGTTCCACTGGGAGGACATCAACCCTCATACCTGAGCAAAGGCCTGTAGCCTGCGTTAGCATCTGTAGCGAAGCATTCAGAAATCAGCATACAGTTGTGGTTCCCTGGCTGGAATCTCCCTCTTAACGTGTAATGGGACTAGGAAGTGTTTTTATAATAACACAGCTGATGTTCTAAGAAAATGTCCCTACGTAAGGATGTGTATTTTCTACGAATGTTGGAGACTAAACTTCTACCACGTTCACCAGCAATGTACCAAACTGTAGCCTTGACTGAAGCACAGAGTGATCAAGAATGTCTTGTTTGAGAACACAGTGCTGAATTAAGCAAAAACAGTTAGCTAGATGAAAATAAAACAAGACCGTAAAACTGGGTATTGTAAAAATAACAATGCAAAGCCGAATAAAATATATCTAGGTTAAAGTACACAGCGGCCTGATGTGTCAAGCTAACGTGCATGGTGCTATTTCTAAAATGGCTACACAACATACCTTTCTTTACCTCGCTCTCTTAACCTCCAAAACTCTCTACCACTCTCAGTGACTACCTCTTCAGGATAAGCCTTCTTGTTAACATGTACATAAAATATATTAGAGCCTAAAGTGACAGGCTAGTTGAAGTTCAGTATTTATGTGAGTCTTTTCTAAATTATATGTGCTCAATTGTCACGTATTGTCATACTGCTTGTATTAAATAAGGAAGAGAAAAGATTTTTGCTCAATTCTTTATCAGACAAACACAAAGATACACTAGGAGACGATTCTGTGTGCTTCCTCAAATTTGAATGAAAGAAATTGTTACTATTCAGTGTAACAGCACCAAAAGTCGAGCATGAATAGAGCTTGTCGCTCCAGGGGTGAGACACACCTGCAAGTTTTCCTTTTCCCTGAAAACAATCCTTTTGGGGACTTAGAAAATCTATCAGCTTAATCGAATTGTGGGAAATTGATGCCATATGTACGAACACATTTTCCCATTGACACAGAATGGGAAAAACCCTTTGCTACATCTGGCTCTTGGTGTGTTGTTTGCATGGGGGTTGACCCTGGTTAAGCAACAGCCACAGTCCCTTGTAGGGTGATCCACAAATATCACTAAATTAACCTGTGCTTAACCCTGGGTAACTTGGCACAAAAAGCAGTCAGGTTTAACCTGCAGGCAATGTGTAAAGTATTTTTGCAGCATACAAACAGCAAAACGGTGAAAAAACATTAGAAGAAAAATCCTAAACCAATTTAGAAAAACAGTACATTTTAATAGATTATTTAACACCAAAACAACAAACATCCAATCAGTAGAACCAGGATTATTATGTTTCAAAGTTTAAGGTTCAAAATAGCACCTAAAAGACCAACGTGCCAACCAAGGAGATTTAATCGAGCGAAACATGGACAAAGTCAAAAGTTATGGCCGAACATGATGGGGCATGGTTCTCATAAAAGAAGTGGATAGGACTGGTTGTGAGAAAATGCCTCTTTTGACATGGTTATCTCCCACTTTCTGCCTGATGTTTGATGTAGCCTAGAAGCTATACTGTCCAGGGCCCCTGCTAAACAGGTTCCCTGGGCCAGAGCTCTTTCCCTAAAATTGTTGTGATGCATTGGCACAATTGGATACACCCTTAACTACCACTACAAGTCCCTAGTAAATGGGTACCTAGGTTCCCAGGGCATCGGGTACTATGGGTTGGCCCCTGAGGGCAGCAGCACTGATTGTGTCACCCTCTAGGGACATAT
This sequence comes from Pleurodeles waltl, assembly GCF_031143425.1. NCBI lineage: Eukaryota > Metazoa > Chordata > Amphibia > Caudata > Salamandridae > Pleurodeles > Pleurodeles waltl. Next base: position 606,892,257 of record NC_090443.1, on the reverse strand, counting down.
TGCCAGATGCACCCAGCACTGCCACTGCAGGCTGAGTGCCCTGGTGCAAACCTCAAACTAAAACTCGACATGGCACACTGCCTGTGTGCCATTGTCAACCTACACTACATTCACTATGGGTAAGGCACCCCTCTGGCAGGCCTTACAGCCCTAAGGCAGGGTGCTCCATATTATAGGTGAGGGCATAACTGCATGAGCAATATGCCCCGACTATATCCTTGCCAAACCTGGGACATAGTGAGTGAACAGAGCAGCCATTTTAATACATGTCGTGGGCACTGGTCAACACAAGTTCCCCAGCTAAATGATAGCCATTCTGAACCCTGGGTTGTTTGGTATCATACAACTCAGAATGATAAATCCAAACTGGTACCATTATTGGATTTATCCTTAAATGTACCCAGGGGTCACCTTAGAGGTGCCCCCTGCAAAATCTAGCTACCCTGGCATGGTTGCTGACTTGCTCTAGCCAGCCTGTCACCTCCAGACACCCAATATACAAACCTTGGGGGACAGCCCTGTCCCTCTGGGTTGTAAAACAATGCCCTTCTTGGGTGGAGGAGCTAACAGCCTTTCCCTCAGGAATTTGCACTGCCCTGGCGGCGAGCTTCAAAGGGCTTACTGCGTTTACAACCCGACCCCCCATGGCTGCTGGTAGCAGCAGATGGTCAGCCCCTCTGCAAACCCTCACTTTTGGCAGGAGCAAAGGCGGGAAAACAGGCAAAGGTTAGGAGGAGTGGCCCCACCTGGCATGTATCACCACTAAAGTAAAGCGAGGTGGACACTACATTTCATTTTCCTCCATCTTAGATGGAAAGAAAATAGCCAATCAGGTTTAGGGAAATTACCTCTCCCACAGCAAGTGGTCACTATAGTGGGTGTAGCCACCCAAAGGTAAGTGTCCCATTGGAGACTACCAGGTACCCCCTAAAATGCCTATTAAATGTAATATTTAGTGGGCATCCCTAGACCAAGAAATGAGATTCTAAGAACACAAAGCAGACCAGCACAAAGAAGATCCAAGGTATGAGAACTGTGGACCTGCTGCACAAAGAAAAGGCACCAAACCCTGCCTGCTGCACCCAGGACCTGACAATCGCCGCTGAGGAGCTGCTGGGCAACTGGACTGACTTACCTCCAGATCCAAAGAGCATCTTTGCACAAAGCTTCTGGATCACCAATTCACTCTGCACCCGGCTGCCCTGTGCCCTGCAACGAAGATCCTGCTGTGTCCTAAGGGCACCTCACCCCTTGCGACTTTGACACTCCAAGTGTACCCCAAGGAACCAGCTCTAAACTTACCTGTGCAGTGCTTTTCCAAGTGGTCCCCCGCAGTAGCCCTGCACGAGCTCCAGAGACATTTCCCAGCTGCTCCTGCCAGACCCAGGAGCCGTTAGACCTTCCCCAGCTGCCGCAGTGTGCCCACTGATGACCTCGACCAACCCGCAAAAGGAGAACTTGCTAACTGAACTGTATGGTTTTATATGTATTTTTAAAAGGTAACTTTCCATTGATTCCTATGGTGCGCAATTATGTACAGAAAGACTATTTTCTTTAAACTTCAAAAATCCATTTCTCCAAAAGTACTTAACCAATTCTGATAAACTTAGCCTTAAAAATTATATAAAACTCTGGTCTTGAGTTATTCCTTTAAATGTGTGAGCTGCAGGATTGATACTGTGAGTGCAACAAATGCTTTGCAGTTCTCCAAAATTGGCCTATCTGCTCGATCAGCATTAGGTGATGTAGTTTTTACCTCTGTAAACCAACATGTGGTTGTCTGGACCCCCTGCACAGTTTTCCTAAAGTTGCACACTATATGGAGGGCCAGCGTCCTACACTGGTCATCGCTTACTTGAAAACATTTCTGATGAAAAATGTCTACCAAGGTAAAGTTCAGAGGAGCAAGGCTGCAGGAGAAGTCCAAGGAGGGACCATCGTCATTGGACAGCCTTGGGTCGAAGCTACGGAGAAGGTTTCTATGTTCAGAGTTAATCGTGAAATGGAAGTTGAAAAACTCCAATGGGATGAAGCAGAAAGCTGTAGTTCCACAAGTTCAGATACCCCTTTCATGAAGTTTCACTGAATCAGATGTTCTGCTACAAGAAGAATGTAGTGAGAGAAGCCGCAAAATCATTCTGACCAGCAATGCACCCCAGATGGACTGACAAGCAGTTTGGTCCTATTTTCCTCCTGGTTCTCACAGAAGTCCTCAGTTTTGGAAAAGAGGCAACTTTAGCACCACAGCCAAAGGTCCAGGACCAGTGGAACACATCTTGGGGGTTCCGGACTCACTCAGGCTGGGTCCAGGTGCAGGTTCAATATGGTGGTAGCCTGTTTTGTCCCTGCGGCTCTGAACAGGAGGCCAGAAAACTAGCCCTTAGAGTCACCTCTGGTAGTCTTGGTGCAGGTGTACATGCAGGGCTCAACATCATGGCTGACCTCTGAGGTTTTCAAGCAGATCCTGCTTTTTTTTGAGTGCCCTCTCCTTACTTTTCCCTCATTTTCATGGCTTTACCCTTGCTTTTCTCTCTGTTTTTTTTAGTGCCTTCTCATTGGGTTTCCCTCGTTTTCATTGCCCTGTCTTGCCTTTTCTGTTGTTTTTGATGTGCCCTCTCCTTCCTTTTCTGTTGTTCTCACTGCTTTCTCCTTGCATTTTTTGCAGTTGGGTGCCTTTTCCTTGCTTTTCCCTAATTTTCACTGCTTTCTCCTTGCTTTTACCCTCATTGCCACTCCTGCTTAACACAGTTAATTTCCCTCCTCCCACGTAGCCCTGTCCACCACATCCCAATACCCCTTCCTCCTCCTAGGACCTACTTAATGGAGGCCGCAGTGTGACCCCGTTGAACAGGTCCTAGGCCCAGCTCTCCCCATGCTGCCGCATCACTCTTGCCCTTGTCTTCTCCTTGCTTTTCCCTGTTTTTTTGTGTGCATTCTCCTTGCTTTTGCCTCATTTTCACTGCTTTCTCTTTTCTTTTTTATATGTTTTTTGGGGGACCTTTTATTTGCTTTTTCTTCATTCTCACTGATTTCTCCTTGCTTCCCCCCATTTTTTGTGAGCCTTCTCTTTGCTTTTCCCTTGTATACAGAGCATTCTCCTAGCATTTCTCCTATTTTTTTGTGTGTCTTCTCCTTGCTTTCCCTCATGTTCACTACTTTCTCTGGGACCTGCAAGCACCTGGATACCCTGTTGGCTGATTAACCGTGCATTACAAATCCTGATTAATTGATTGATTGACTTATAGGTAAATCAAATATGCCAATTACGTACATGGAATTCAAACTATGTTTAAGGGAGTGAGCACAAGCACCTTAGCACTAGTTAGCAGTGGTAGAGTGCAGAGAGCTCTAAGGCCAACAAATGCACAGATCCAGCAAAAATTGAAGGTAAGTAGACGACAATCCTAAGGTTGGCAGGTCTAACACTAATCATTTCGGGAACACTAAACGGACTAGCACGTAATATTAAAATAAGGCATGTAATGTAGCACTTAAAATGTAACTTTAATTGCCAAATATTCATAATCACAAATACATCCTGCCTTTTGCTGAAATAGTGAAAAACAAAGTAGTTCTCTGAGAATTATCATTCCATCAGATGAAATCTTATATTTTCCTCCTTAATTCAATTAACCTGCATTGTCCCTTGCAGAATATCTGCCTTTCGTGCATGGTCACCCCAGATTTTTTGCCTTTTGCTGGACTCTATTTTAGCTTGTTTTACAATTCTGTGCACTTTACCCCTGTTAGCCATAGTGAAGTGCCTCTGCAGCCCCTTTAAACAGGGCAAATTGGTATTTTCCTAACTAGCATATTTAACGTAGCAATACAACACTAGTATAAGGTGTGCAAAGTCCACCCAGGGCCTTAAAGTAAAATGCCACTAGTGGACTGCAACACCTAGTGTGCAATCCACTACAGTGCAAGTTCAAATATCACTTCAGGCCTACCACTGAGGCCTGATACAATTTTTCGCTTGGCTGTGTAGGGAAGCATGCCTGCTTGCACATTTGCTTAATTGATGAAGAAGGCAAAGTGGTACTTGCCTCCGTGTCTTTAATAAAATTAAGACTTTCCGTCATAAATTACTAGGAAAATCTACATTATTGGTTAAAATAACATGCTGCATACCAAGTGACTAAACACTGCTTACTGTATGATCTCATGGCTTGTGTAAGAGCAAATATGGTGCATCTACAAAAAGACTTCAGGGGTCAACAGAGAGGCAATGGGGCACTAATGCATCATTAATCAAGTCACAGGGTCAAGACCATCTACAACCGTCCCATACATCAAGTAGGGTTATCCTGCCCTAAACCTAAATAAAACCAAGCCTAAGATATGATGACAGAGCTGAACCACATTGATATAGATTCCATGAGAAGCCTGGATCAAATAGCTTCATTGAGGCAGATGAAGAGCAGAGGAAGATTCTTTACTGGCCCAACTCCAGAGAGTTCATAACTGCACATAAGAAGTGATTTTTCACTCAGTAACCCGTCTACCTGCTGACCGCTAAGCATTATACTATTCTAAACACAACCAGCATCAAAATATCACTAATACTATTATTGTAGCAATTTACTATTGTTATTGCTATTGATTTAAATAATAATATTACTATTGTGTTTGTGTTAGAAATTGGGTCTGTACTTGGCAGAGACATGCACCCAGTCTAAGTAGGGCCTACAATCCTAGTCAAGGTAAGTCACAACACAATCTAAATTATCCTGTGCTCACCCTCCGATAGCTTAACACAGAGCAGGCAAGCTTAACTTAGAAGGCAATGTTTAAAGTATTTGTGCAATAACTCATACAATAACACAGTGAAAACACCACAGAAATATTCCACACCATATTAGAAAAATAGATTATGATTTTATAAATAAAACAACATAAAAATGACAAAAGTCCAATATGTAGAAGCTGAGTAATGCAATTTTAAAGATTTAGGTGAAAGTAACAGTAACACACAGAAGCGCAAAGCACCAACAGTGGTTATCTTGTTGCGCGGTACCAAGACAAAGTCACAAGTTCACGTCGATTGCGATGGAACGTGGGTGGCTACAGGGACCCACTTGGGCCTACTGAACACAATACCTTAAATTCTGTGGCACTGTCTGCACGGCATTGCTTTGCGAGGTTTTTGTTGTCCGACATCAGTTCCAGGAAGCTGTGTGGTGAGTCTTTGCTGGGCTTGGCGTTGCTTTACGTTGATCCCGGGGAGCTATACTGCAAGGCTTTGCAGGGCTCGGCTTTGCTTTGCAAAGATCCAGGGCATCTGTGCGGTGAGGCTTTTTAGGGCTGGTCGTCGCTGTGCATTGGTTACGAACGTCTGGCAGCTGTGTGGCGTGGGTTTATGGGGCACCATACTGCTTGGCGCCGAGTCCGGTGAGGCTTGCAGCTGTGCAGCAAGGCTTTGTGTTGCTTCGCAGCAGTTCTGATGACACCACAGAAGATACAACACCTTAGGCCCACTTCCAAAGCAGGATGGACTCACAGTTTGTAGAGTCGAAGTACAGATAGTTCAAGTCTTTGATGTCCCTGAGACTTGGGAACAGGAGGCAAGCTAAAAATCCCTTTAAGATCACTTGTGGTGGTAAGACAGAGTCCTTCCAGCAGAATCAGGGAGCAGTAGGGCACCAAGCAGAAAATCAGGCCAGTTGAGTCCTTTGAGCAGCACCGCAGTCCTTCTGGCAGAGTCCAGCTGTAGGTCCAGAAGTGTCTGCTTTGAGGGGGTCAGAGCCCCAGTACTTATACCCAAATGTGATTTTGACGTGGGAGAGACTTCAAAGAGTGGTTTTGAAGTGCACCAGTTCCCCCTTCAGCCCAGTACTGTCTGCCAGGAGATCTGTGGGTGGTTATCAGTCCTTTGTGTGGGTTCAGGCCACTTTCCTTTGAAGTGTAAGTGAGAGCCTCTCCAGGCCTGCCCAGGAAGACCTATCAGTATGCAGATGCAGCTGAGTGTCCTGCGTTTATGGCTTTCTGGATGGAATGCACAAGGGGAGCTGTCACCAGCACAGTCCAGTTGTGGATTGGAGACAGGCTATAAGGCATGGAGAGCAGTAAGAGCAGAGAAATGGCTTCTATCTAAAAGTGGCATCTCTAAAATGGTAATGCTAAATCCAACTTTAGCAGTGCGCAGGTTTTCTCACTATCATTCCAAACATACCAAACATGACAACGCCACTCCTCTCAGACCACAATTGCCACTTTAAAGTATATTGGGGAATTCCCAGTGCGGGCCTACGAGAGGAGCAGGCTCCACAATAGTAAAAATGAGTTTGGGAGTTTTTCACTACCTGGACATGTAAAACTTACAAGTACATGTCCTGCCTTTTCCTTACATAGCACCCTTCCTTATAGGCTACCTAGGGCCTACCTTAGAGATGACGTATATGCAATAAAAGGGGAGTTTAAGGCTTGGCAAGTAGTTTTAAATGTCAAATCAAGGTGGCAGTGAATCTTCACACACAGGCTCTGCAGTGCAGGCCTGAGAAATGGCTAAGGGCTACTTATGTGGGTGGCACGATTTGTGCTGCAGACCCACTAGTAGCATTTAATTTACAGGCCCGGGGCACATGTAGTGCACTCTACTAGGGACTTACGAGTAAATTAAATATGTCAATTTGGTATTTGCCAATGTTAACATGTTGTAGTGAGAGAGCACATGCATGTTAGCAGTGGTAAAGTGCCCAGAGTCCTAAAGCAACAAAAGCAAGGTCAGAAAAAGAGGAGGAGGAAGGCAAAAGGTTTTGGGTGACCCTTCAGAGAGGACCATTTTCCAACAGTTTGTTATTGGCATCACATCTCCTATTGGTAACGCAAATATTATTACTTTCAATATTACTGCTGTGTTTCTGTATTGGTAACATAAACACTAGTGACTATGCTATGACTATGTCCTAGGGAATGTTTGCAAATGCAACTAAGCTATTGTTTAGCTGCTGGACCACAAGTAAGAACACTGGGCCCTCTTGTCAGCACAGACTCACCATTGTCGTGGCGACTGGAATCCTTATTTAAAACAGTCTTTCTGTCACTGTGGGTTCCCATCAGTGCAGAGAACAGATTGGTCAACCTTTGTTTTATCTTGTGGCATCCATTTGAAAACATGCAGAAACCGCCATCATTACTTAACCTTTACTATGTATCACATCTTCACAATCTTTACCTCTCCAGCAATGGTTTGTGAGTTGCGCACCACTGCACAGGAGTATGAATATTAACTGCAACAATAAGACACAGATCACTCTTTGTAGGTGGACATTTACAAAGTAACCGAGTCTTGTAGCGAGCCCCCTTGCTCAATATTTATAAATGCAACTATGTTTAATAATGTTTCTCACAGTAGGCTGTGCAATTAATGTTTGTGATACACATCCAAATGTTTTGATCATTCATTTTAGGAGTTGGGGTTAATCCTTTGCTTTGTATAAATTTAGTGATTATATCTGGTCCCAGGTTTGAGGGCCTGTGACTGTTTTCCATGCAGCAGATTCCTTGCGAAGAACTCCACACTGTTGTTCTGTGCCTTTGCTGTCACAGTAAAATGCAGCCACCAATTACAAGGCCCCTCCCACGTAGGCATTCAACAGCATAGGACTTGACATACATATTCTTATTTATGTGCTAACTACATATATTTAATCCACTGTACTGCGGAATGGTCTTAAGTCATTGAAGTAAACTAAGCATTTACATTGTAAGCAACAATTTGCAAATGTGTCTTTGCAGTTTACGATGTTTGCCATTGGTACCAACACATTCAAAGTTCATTTAAAGCTCTAACTTTTAAATAGCATATACTTACTCTCTGGATGGTTTGACTTTCAACCCGGGTCCAAAATGTACTGTAATCTTGAAGAAAGGTAACTCTGCAATAAAGGACACCAAACTGGTTACTTCTATCTAAGAAGGATATAATCTGAAAGCAATATTCTGGATTATTTAAAACAAAGCAGACTCTATAGATGAAGAAACATCATGCATGGCCCTTTAAACAAAAATGTATTTTAGAATAGCTAGTTCTCTAAGTTTCTGAAATTCCAAACCGGCCACCCTCCATGACACCTGTACCTGCTTTCATTGAAGGCATAGCATGTGTACACTGCCAGGGCACCACTAGAACATATACAACTGATTATACTTCCCATCGCGTAGGACTCCAGGGGCCATTTTATGAATACATTGCCATTTTTCTCTTTGTGCCATGGCCCCCCTTTCAAAAGGTGCACTGAGTGCATACAGGGACAGAACGCCATATTATAAAAAATGTGCTCCCTCCATGGCATTCGCACACTTGCACTGCCCTTGTGACAGTGCAATCAAGCGAAATACGGAGCAGCTGTTTAAAAGCTGCTTTATGCTTCACAGTGTAGATGGCATGCCACCTGCAGTTTGAAGAAGGGAGAGAGAGCCCCCGCTAGTGGGCACAATGAGTGACTGTACTCACCTGCAGGGAGATGTCTGGGGGCGGTCCATGGGACTCTCTTTTACCAGAGGGCTGCCTTTAGGAGATGCACTAAAAGTGTGGCACCTTTTTGTGGAGCACTTTCAGTGCGCCTCCTGACAGCTTCATTGCTTTTGTGCCTGCCTCCATAATACGGCGCAGGCACAGACATAAAATGATTCCCTCATTTGCATAGGGACACACGTTGGTGCTACATCTGCAGCCCCTTCTGTAATACCAAAGTGCCCCATGGGTGCACAAAGTGGGCACTCATGACAGTTGCACCCCCCCAAGGCACTTCCTCTAATACGGCCAATGGTCTGCAGATGAAATTGAAAACATTTCCACTGCTTAGTGCTGGCTTGGAGCCAAGGCCGAGCTGAGAATGTATTGTGCTGGGTTCAGTTAACCCATATATCTGAAATACAATGATGTGGAAGCCAAATTAAAATTAGTGATCCCATTCACCCCTTAATTCTAGCCATCAAAAGCAGAACAAGGATGAGGGTTAAGAACAAAAAAGCAATGGGGCCATAGTGGCTTTATTGGCATAGATTGGCCTCACTGTTAAAGGGGCAGAGAAACAGCCCCTAAAGATGCAGACTTCATGTCAACCTGCTACAGTTGCGGTGACCTAAAGTGATCCCACTGGTCTCTAAGACCAAAACAGAGAAAATATGGAATATGGTTAGCACTGATACAGGGCACAGGCATGGCTGATGTGCATGACACGTGCTAAGTTCTCACAGAGAGTGGGTAAAACCATTTTATTAAAGATGGCCCTGGGATAAATGAATAAATGGATGAACCTCTAAGTGCAAATGTATACCACAAAGGTATACATTCTGAGAGAGAAAGACAAAGACCGAGAAAGGGCCAATCAGTTAAAAATTGGGAAGGAACTATACTTAATAACTTGAGTCCAACCTCCTTCCGACAAAAATATATACCATACAATGCCCTGACTTACATAGAACAATGCAAAGACTGTTTAGGGGTATGTGTAATGATGCAAGTCATAACAGCAGTGCAGTTTATAACTTTTTTAGGCCAGACATGAACCTTTAGAAACATATTCTCTGCTCCTCCAGTAGCCAATCCAATTTGCGTCTGTCCTCAGTGACATGCTCAAATTCGTGCAATCCATTGCCAGCCTCATGGCTATATTCTGGATCAGGGGCAGTCTGAGAAGAAGTTTTGCATGCAAACTCTAATAAAAGGCATTAGTGTTATTAAGCCTGGAAAGAACTGATGCTTCCACTACCATGACATGGCACTCACATGGTATAACTCTCAGGGGTTTCCTCAGAATGTTCAGTTGATAAGAATTTGCAAATACTACAGAACTGATTTGTATTTCAATATCAAGTGATATCCCTGTATCAAGTTTGAAACCTACATTTCTGGCGCTGCTAACAGGGAAAGGTGGGGCCCATAATCCCAAAGATCATAGACTGTCATTCGAAAAAAGGGTTAGGGCCACATTTCAAAATTTCAGCTTTTTCATCATTCATTTTAACATTTGTATGCTAATCCAAGATAGAGCGGCCAAAACAGAAAAGAAGCCAGGTTTCTTCAGCATGACATACACTCAAGTCCAAAAAAGTGGATGACATGAATCAAGGGACATATATTTGTTAAACAAAAAATGACAACGAACCTTGAGGAAGCTAGCACCTCATTTTATTATGAAATGACTAGTGAAATGTGATCCTGATGTTGTGCTGCTACTCTGCAGAGAAGTAAAACTTGAGTTCTGGCTGGATGGTCTTTCCGAGTAATGTGAGTTTTAAGGTTGTGTGTTGGAACAACGCAGATGTTTACCAAGTCCAACAACGCTTTCCCCTAAGGCAAGTTGTTGTAATGGCTTGCGTGGTAAAGGAATGTGTTGTAAAGACACATTCGTGTTTCGGGACACATTGTAAAGGTATAGCGTGGTTGGAGCCGCGATGTTAAGGCTGTTTCCCGAGTTTAAAAGCAGATGCATCTGACCCCGCGGCAACTGAGAGACTTGGTGCACACCTGAGTTGAATTGTGATACTGTCATGAGTTTTGGCTATGAACTTGTATTGTATTAAAGTTTGACTTCTTTGTCACAGGCAAATAGGACAAACTAAGTTTTAGGTATGGGTAGGCCTTCAATATCCTAGCTTGAATGGCAGTGAGGCATTCCATCATAGTGGTTATGTTGCTGTGAGACGAGATCTACAGATGTTCCTGCAAGGCTTCTGTATTCTGTTGAAACTTGTGTTCTGGCCAGCAAGAAATATTTCCAGAGGTTCCATGTAGAAGCTGAAGATGGAGATAACCTTGTTGCGTGCTATAAGTTGGTGGTAAGTGCTTTGTTCTTGAAGCTTTAATTTGTAGGTGTTGAGCAGTGCCACGGTTCAGTGCGCTATGAAACTGTGTTGAGTAGGGCTTTATGTAGACTATAGTTCTAGGAGGATAAGTAGGTAGAAGCCACCATTTGAATATTTGGCATCCCTGTGCTAATTTGGTCACTAGACGTTTTGCAAAAGGGTGCTAATCTTGATTTATTCGTTCAGTGCAAATTTTAAAAGTTCTTGATAATTTTATCTATGAATATGAGGTAGGTGGTGTTTTTGAGGTTTTCAGGGTCAAGGTTATATTTCTGCTATCAACAGGAGGTTTTATTTAATTTTTTAGGTTGTTGAAATATATGTTTTGCATGAGGGAGGTATTGATGATGCTATACATTGGATTGGTGCTTTACAAATTATAAACGTCATCACGGGTTACAGAACATTGCATTTCCATAGGGTGTGACCATCAAGGGCTGGAGGTGGCTTAAATAGTAATTTGCATCGATTAATGGGCATTGCAAGGGGGAAAAGCAGGGCTCACTGTTGCTTTCCAGAACAGTCTCTCAGATCTTGTCTATTTTCTCCTTGAAAAAACATCCGATTGCATTGCACTGGTTTGTGAGATATTGAACTGGCGTGACTAATAAGGGGGCTGATGCACTGTTTATATGAAGATTATATTTTTGGCTGGAGCTATTGTGTTGGTTTAATCATTTGTTTTCCCTTTGCATGCACCTCTTCTGAGAGTTATGCATGGTGTTTTCAGTGCCCAGATTTTTCCCTGGATCCGGGGACTTAACCATGTTTCTCCTTTCTTTAGATGGCATGTTGTCTGTGAGCCTCCAGGAGCGGAATGATTTATTAAGTTTTGTAGAGTTGGTCTTCATGTGAGCACGGACATACATGTCAACATGAAATGAGTGGGATGAGGGCCAGGCTTGAATGTTAATTGGATGGTTACAATATCCATAGGGGATTATAAATCTGATGTGTAACTATGCCGTCTTGGTAATTTCCTACACAATTAGGGGCAATGGATAGGAAATCAATGCCAACGTAGAGAAGGCCCAGATTTAAGTTCAAAATGAAACAACCTGTTGGTGGATTATGCCCATGAAATCCACAGTAAAATCATGTTTAGTAATTAGGTGTATAGGTTAGTCCCCTTTATTGTACATCCAATTTTTAATTTGAATTTAAAAATAAATATTAGAAACTATAAGTCATCATATTTTTGCATAGAGATGTATTAATTGTGTGGCCCTTGATGATCTCAGAACTCTAATTTTAATGACTGACGAGATATTACTTATGGTTCCTAGCCAACACGTTACGCTCTGTAAGTCAAATATCCTCTGGTTTAGCACTGCACAAGATAGAGAGTGAAACAACTTCCCCCTGCAGTGGAAGAATTTTGACAGCATTGATTTTACTGGAGGGTGGAGAGCCAGAGATTGAAGTTAGAGAGGGTGGAGACAGGGCTGCCTTTAAAACATTAATTAGGACCTTGTTAGCCACAGATTGCTTTTGAGATGTACATGAGCTCTGCAATTTGGGAGATGGTAGGGATAAGGGGTAGGACTGTAGTTTCTGTTGTTCAAAGGGAAGAGGTTTCTGGCATGCTCTTTTACCTGTACCTGATTACTGCTTCAGGAAGTCTAATGACAGCCTGGTGCAGCGATCTCACACTTCCTTGTGTCCTGTTTTAAAAACTCCTGGTTGGAGACAGCCCCTACTTTGTTAAAGTTTGAAGTTCTTTAAGACCAGAGGAGGGAGTCCTCCACAGAATACTCGTAGGACTGCTGTGTGCTCAGAGGAAAAGGGACATCATCTGAAGTTTGAACATCTCGCTGATGGAACTCATGGTCTGCCTAGCTCCTAGACTCCTGGTCGCTTTCTTGCCTACCTATCTTTTCCGAGAGCAGAGAGTGCAGGTCTGCCAGAGGACAGACTATCCAGAAGAAAAAAACGGTTGTGTTTCAGACATGTAAATCACACAGATGGACTGACTGCTGCCACATGCTTTCAGGCACCCTTACAATTTATGAAGGCATGGTGCTGCTGCAGCCTAACTCCAAGCACCTGCCGGGTTCAGTGACCGTCAATAACACCTGTCCACCTGCACAGCTGCAGCCCTGAGTCAAGCCATGAGTTCTGTCCCACATAATAGGAATCACCACTTAAAACTTGGGCTAGGAGCACACTTAGCAACCTCACACAGTTGTAGCAGTATAAGCAGGTAACAGGGTCTCACATTAAAAAAAGTGAACTAAATGTGCAGAACCTGTTCTGCAGCAAAAGCATGGACTCTTACTTAAGCAATCCCATATTAGGTACAAACAGAACTATGAAATATTCTGTAAGAGCAGAGACCTAGTAAACTTATTTTATGCCTTATCTTTGCTTATATCTGTGCTTGGGATACAAGTCCTATAGATACTGCAGAATCTCCTACAACAGCAAAATGATCCATAGAGAATATTAATCTATCTAGGAATCGTAATTCCAAACACATACCTGTAGCTGAGTTCCTTTGTATTGTGCACTATTACCTTTTATGATGTAACTAAAATACTTTCTTTTCACTAAGATCTACCCTTGGCTGGACAATGCATTATTGTGTCTGTTGTTTGACTATTGAGTCTTCAGCTTCTGCTCCCACCCCCACACTACCTCCATGAAAAGCCTTTGACTGTTCACCCTCACAACCCTCTGATTGAAGTGTGGAAAGGGTATACTTGGTTTTGTCTGCAGAGCAATAGTAAAATGGATCCCGGTGCACCTGTGGCCAATAACCTCAACCATCAAGGTTTGGGGCCACTAGTTCCTGTCTACCCTGTGACCTCCAAACATGGTCTGATAACAAGCATCCTGGGACCGGTTTCAGCGTATCACCCTTCATCAGCCAGGCTAGCTTGAATCTGGTAGCATAGTAAGCACAGAACCCACGTCTGGGCATACCCTTCCCACTTGGGGTGACAAATGTAAAAACAACAGATGATGGACGGAATGCAGAACAAATCAAACATTCACCCCCAATCACAGATCAGGGTTTAATCCATCAGTTTTTTTGCTTGCCATGCCATTCCAGTTTGGACCCAGCCATATGCAAATCAGTCTTGACCCTGCTCCCCTTGGGAACAGTCCAGCCCTAACTGCCAGGCCAGGTCTTCCCTGGACCAGAAACAAGCATCCTGGGACCGGTTTCAGGGTATCACCCTTCATCAGCCAGGCTAGCTTGAATCTGGTGGCAAAGCAAGCACGGGACCCACATCTGGGCATACCCTTCCCACTTGGGGCGACAAATGTAAAAACAACAGATGATGGACGGAATGCAGAACAAATCAAACATTCACCCCCAGTCACAGATCTGGGTTTAATCCATCAGTTTTTTTTGCTTGCCATGCAATTCCAGTTTGGACCCAGCCATATGCAAATCAGTCTTGACCCTATTCCCCATGGGAACAGTCCAGCTCGAACTGTCAGGCCAGGTCTTCTCTGGACCGGAAACAAGCATCCTGGGACCGGTTTCAGGGTATCACCCTTCATCAGCCAGGCTAGCTTGAATCCGGTGGCATAGCAAGCATGGGACCCACGTCTGGGCATACCCTTCCCACTTGGGGCGACAAATGTAAAAACAACAGATGATGGACGGAATGCAGTACAAATCAAACATTCACCCCCAATCACAGATCTGGGTTTCATCCATCATTTTTTTTGCTTGCCATGCCATTCCAGTTTGGACCCAGCCATATGCAAATCAGTCTTGACCCTGTCCCCTATGAGAACAGTCCAGCCCGAACTGCCAGGCCAGGTCTTCCTTGGACCAGAAACAAACATCCTGGGACCGGTTTCAGGGTATCACCCTTCATCAGCCAGGCTAGCTTGAATCTGGTGGCATAGCAAGCATGGGACCCACGTCTGGGCATACCCTTCCCACTTGGGGCGACAAATGTAAAAACAACAGATGATGGACAGAATGCAGAACAAATCAAACATTCACCCCAATCACAGATCTGGGTTTAATGCATCAGTTTATTTGCTTGCCATGCCATTCCAGTTTGGACCCAGCCATACGCAAATCAGTCTTGACCCTGTTCCCCATGGGAACTGTCCAGCCCGAACTGCCAGGCCAGGTCTTCCCTGGACCGGAAACAAGCATCCTGGGACCAGTTTCAGGGTACCACCCTTCATCAGCCAGGCTAGCTTGAAACAACAGATGATGGACGGAATGCAGAACAAATCAAACATTCATCCCTAGTCATACCAGATTGACTGCGGGTTAATGTTTGATTTGCTCTACATTCCGTCCATCATCCGTTCTTTTTGCATTTGTCACCCCAAGTGGGAAGGGTATGCCCAGACGTGGGTTCCGTGCTCACTGCGCCACTGGATTCAAGCTAGCCTAGCTGATGAAGGGTGATACCCTGAAACCGGTCCTAGGATGCTTGTTTCCGGTCCAGGGAGAACCTGGCTTGGTAGTTCGGGCTGGACTGTTCCCATGAGGGACAGGGTTAAGACTGATTTGCATATGGCTGGGTCCAAACTGGGGTGGCGTGGTGAGCAAAAAAACGATGGATTAAACCTAGATCTTTGTGACTGGGGCTCAATGTTTGATTTGCTCTGCATTCTGTCCATCATCTGTTCTTTTTGCATTTGTCACCCCATATGGGAAGGGTGTGCCTAGATGTGGGTCCGTGCTCACTGCACCACTGAATTCAAGATAACCTTGTTGATGAAGGTTGATACCCTGAAACTGGTCCCAGGATGCTTGTTTCCGGTCTAGGGAGGACCTGGCTTGGCAGTTCGGGCTGGACTGTTCCCATGAGGAACAGGGTCAAGACTGATTTGCACATGGCTGGGTCCAAACTGGGTGGCGTGGTGAGCAAAAAAAACAATGGATTAAACCCAGATCTTTGTGACTGAGGGTGAATGTTTGATTTGCTCTGCATTCAGTCCATCATCTGTTCTTTTTGTATTTGTCACCCCAAGTGGGAATGGTATGCCCAGACGTGGGTTCCGTGCTCACTGCGCCACTGGATTCAAGCTAGCCTAGCTGATGAAGGGTGATACCCTGAAACCGGTCCTAGGATGCTTGTTTCCGGTCCAGGGTAGACCTGGCTTGGTAGTTCTGGCTGGAGTGTTCCCATGAGGGACAGGGTTAAGACTGATTTGCATATGGCTGGGTGCAAACTGGGGTGGCGTGGTGAGCAAAAAAACGATGGATTAAACCTAGATCTTTGTGACTGGGGGTAAATGTTTGATTTGCTCTGCATTCTGTCCATCATCTGTTCTTTTTGCATTTGTCACCCCATATGGGAAGGGTATGCCCAGACGTGGGTCCCGTGCTCACTGGGCCACTGGATTCAAGCTAGCCTAGCTGATACCCTAAAACCCATCCTAGGATGCTTGTTTGTGGTCCAGGGAGGACCTGGCTTAACAGTTCAGGCTGGACTGTTCCCCTGAGGAACAGGGTCAAGACTGATTTGCATGTGGCTGGGTCCAAACTGGGGTGGCGTGGTGAGCGAAAAAACGATGGATTAAACCCAGATCTTTTTGACTGGGGCGAATGTTTGATTTACTTTGCATTCCGTCCATCATCTGTTCTTTTTGCATAAATTCCTCAACCAGCTTGATCCCTCCCTCTCCTCACACACTCTCTCTCCTTCTAGCCATGAATTTTCTGTATCTTCTTCTCTTCTCCCACCTTTCGCCCTCTTTGATCGCTTCTCTCTACCTTCACCCTCCCTCCCTTTCTTTCTCACTCTCTGTTGAAGCAATTCATCTTGGGAAGCCAGGGAATGTGATGGAGGCACTAGGAAAGGCCCCCTACCCTAGAAAAACACATTGTGGTGGAATAAAAGGCCTGTCAGCATCCCTTTGATGTTTTCAGACAATCTAACAACTTTGTAGGATCTGAGAATTGCTGGGCATCTGCAACTCCACATGGCCTGTTTTGTTTTGTTAGACTGGCCACCAACTTGCCAGTTACCATGACCTAAAGAGTAATGCACTCACAACCTATTTTATTCCATTACTGCCTTCACAGTTCCCAAATGAAACGTAGCATCATCAATATTGCCAGCAGATAGAGAGACAAGTATGTTTCAGTTCTGGAGGAACAGGACCCAACATCACCACATATCAGCAAGCGTATCATAGGGAGTTGAGCCGACACCAAGACTTGAGTCTGGTTCCCAAATCTCTATAGTTGGCAACCCAGGCCGTTACACCACATCCTCTTCCACTTCTCAGTGGGAGTCCCTGGTTATTCAAACTTTCCTGGAATCACTTTGTTATGTCCTTATACCGACATTAAAAAGATTGAGGAAGGACAGTCATCCTTAGCCCAATCCTATTAATGGAGGATCACAGTCAGTTAACTTTAGAGTGCCGAGCACTTACTCATCAAGTCAACCTCCTATGGTCTGACATTAAAAAAAACCTGTATGTGAAATTCATTAAAATATTCATGCAATAGTTACCTAAATCGGACATCTCCTTTACCCGAAGGAGCAACCCAATCAGCTGTGACATTTGTTTTCTTTGCACTGCTTTTGTGACTTACTGCGGAATTCTGCAAAAATAAAAATAAGTCATATAGTATCACAATAAGAAATTTTG
Source organism: Pleurodeles waltl (assembly GCF_031143425.1). NCBI lineage: Eukaryota > Metazoa > Chordata > Amphibia > Caudata > Salamandridae > Pleurodeles > Pleurodeles waltl. Next base: position 606,874,857 of record NC_090443.1, on the reverse strand, counting down.
TGTAATAACAGACATCAACAAACAAAGTATTATAGGGGAAAGCACAGCACCTTCTGTGTATAGAAGGAACTGTTTATTTCAGATTTAAAAAAAATGTTAAACTACATTTATTCCAAATTGAAACTGCAGTCTAACACTCATTGCATTCACTTAAGACAGGGAACTTGTGTGGACTTTGACTCAATCTCACCAAAGGCTTTCAGATTTTGTATTCTTAAAGCTAAAGGCACCCATATCACCTTAGGAGAGGGGATAGTTTTTAAAGGTGCTTCTAGGGGAACACATTTTAACTGCTAGATTCCCTCCTGGCATAAATACAGAAAGAAATGCATGCTAATAGATCATTTGAGTAATTGTTACCCTGGGAGAAAAAGTTGACAGAAACAGTAAATGAGAGATAATGATGGTGTGTGTGTGTGTGTATGTGTGTGTATATATATATATATATATATATATATATATATATATATATATAGTTATAGCTGGGACCTAGTTTCCATAGGCAGAGCATTTTTCTTTTTTGCTAATAGGTTTGGCGCCGTTTGATGAATCTTCACGAACGCCAGTCACTTCTGCTGCTGTCTGGAACGTTTCACAGTGATCAGTCAAGCAGGGCAGAGAAAAAGAGTGTTTTCACCATGCAATTTCCAAACCGCTGAATGGAATTACACCACATTTGGCAGAAAGCTAGATCTTGGTCCAGTAAGAGTGCTCTTAATGATTTTGTGTTCCTCTGTTTAGTAGTTTTTGAGTTATTAAAGTAAACATATGTATATATATCAAAATCCACCACAGACCTACTGTGGTGGAGCAGTGGATCCACGTGCCAGCCAGCAGCAATGCTATGATTGGCTAGCTGTAACCTGAGAGGAAAGTTGAGGCAGCCTTTTTGTGCATCAGGACTCAGAAGTAATAGAAGGGGTCAGGTTAGAGGTACCCTGATGCCATGAAACTGATGGAGTTCTGTGAGGGTCCACTTATGGGCAAGAAATTGTCCAATAAAATTTTTCTTTTACTGTGTGAGGAGCCACAGATCCGCTGTGGTGCTCAGGACAACATCCTGTGTGCTCTGTGGCATACCCTTAGATCCAGGCCCCAATTAAAAAACACATACACCCACTCACAGACCTACACACCCACTTACATACCACTCAACCACTCCCACACCTACTCTCAGACCCACAAAATCACTCACACACCCACAGGGACATTATAGTTAGGAAATATAATTAAAATACCTTAGAAAGTCATTGAAAAAATACAAAGGCTACAGGAGCTTTACAGTTAGGTTCAGATTTTACACACACACAAACCATAGACATTCTGCAGTTATAGCTAGCTACCTGAGCTAACTATACCCTGCACCCCCAATGCACTGCTTATGACCTCACATATTACATCACTCATGAGTAATGTCATCAGTGATGTCAGTGACTATGTCATGATGATGATTTTCAAACCACATCAAAATCTGCAGACTCACCTCGATTTTGGCTGTGATTAAAAAAAAAAAATACTTTTAAGCCTTGGGGGAGGGGGAGATATTCCTGGTGGACCCCTGCACCAAGTCCCAAAATGTCTGCTAATAATTCCTGGTTGAACTGTTGGTGGCCAATCAGATCTCTGCCCCAGATCGGGAGTATTTGTGAAGCCTTCTCACTTTCAGATATACACATTTGGCTTTCTTTTAATATTTCAAAAACTACTGAACGGATCTATACCAAGTATTAAAAAAACACTCTTTCTGGACCAAGAGCTACCTTTCTGCCGGATTTGGTGTAATTCCATCCAGCAGTTTGGGCTTTAGTTGTGTCTAAAATCCCCAAGGGAATTGAAAAATGGGAAACATACTTTTTTGCCCCCCCCCCCCCTTTTCCCTACCACCACTTGACGGATCACCCCAAAACCTTCCAGGCACAACAAGATTCTTGGGCACACCTTTTTTGGAAAAGTTTGTGAAGATTTGTCAAACTGCGCCCAAGATATGGGCAAGTCAAAAAATGCTTTTTCAATGGAAACTAGGTCCTAACTAGAACTGCCTCCTGGCGACTGCCAGTAGGTTTTATATATATATATATATATATATACATATATATATATTTCACAACATCAACTCATCTCATTTCAAAAGAAGTCTCGGACACTCATGGATGTATTCACCAAACCAAATTTAATATTGCAGACGAGACGGTCCTGCTACAAATCCAAATAAGCAGTGTGTCTTCAGGTCAGAACACTCACATGGCAAGAGGCAGGGAATGTATTTTCCTTGGTATTTTCTAATCTTTTGGAAATCCGCATTTCTCGATTCAGCTATGAATGGAATATGCATGCAGAGGATGGAGGCAGTACGCAATTTATTTAATGAAAATGACACATTGGAGGTTATCAGTCGTACTGATGTCAGGGTGGGGAAGGCACCAAAACTTTAAAACTGCAACTTTACCAATGTGAGAAATTGCTAAAGAAGAAGGCCAATAGATGATGGGAGGTCTCTTCCTTTGACAACTAGAAAGAGGTGGACAGGGCCCCACCTGGATTGCGTATACTTATCACCCCTACATACCAGAACCCACATCCCAAACTGTTGTAGGAGCGGCCGCGATTGATGACCTCTACATACAAAACCATGATGGATTTGCTGTCAAAATACACAGGTATAGAACTGGAGCAAGCTTGCAAAGAAATAAAGAAAATGAAAGAATTTGTTGACAATCACAAAGAATAGAAAAAAAATAAAAAGTCCTGATGAAAATGTAACAAAGACTGATGAAATATGAGGAGATCAAGTTGAAGAAAAGACGCAAATTCTTTTGGGACAAACAGGATTACACAAGTGGCCGCATCCTAACCTTTGGGAGGAACTTGATGTGACTGTGAGACAGTAAACAACTTGGTGCCTTGAGGCAACAGGAGCTGGTCACGTCTGAATCTGGCACTCTGATCTAGAGGACCAACCTGGGCCATCGAATAAAGACACTGTACCTTTCTCTTCATTGGGTGAGTACTGTTTTTTTTACAGATGAGCGAGGGACTGCACAAATGACCACTCAGAGGAAAAGACGGAGAAAAAGGAAGCAAACCGCGTTGAGGTGGGGGATGCAGAGAAGAAGACTATGCTGCATGCAGACACAACATAGCATACCAGAGGGAAATAATGGGTAAGAATCATTGACTATTGTTAACTTATCCACGCACAAACTAAGCAGGGACAAACAGTCCATATTAGAACTGGATTTACCCTTTTGTCCTTTTGCCAACCTGGATTATTGTCAAACTCAAATTGATTTATTTTTATACATTCATAAACTGAAATTAATGAAGGTATTTTTCCAATAGGAAAAGAAACATACCACTCATGTTGTTCCATCTATCATCCCTGTCTGGGATTCCACTTTTGACAATCTGTGTCTGAGAGATATAGAGGGGTGTCCATTTTAACAAAATTGGAGCAGGGGACCGCGAACTGGGCCTCTGAAAAATACCTTTTGGGTCTTTTGAATCTTTTAACAGACAGAAGTAGTGTCAATAATTATAAACCCAAGTAAAAGTGTAAACCCATCTCACCACACAATAGCATTGACACGTCACATGAGATCTTATAAGGATCTGGCACAAATCCAAAAACAACCATACCCAAAATCTCACAAAGGGACAAAGCCTGACATTAGACACCATAGTGAGTGACCCCAGCATTCTCATTAAACCCTCAGACAAGGGTGGGAATGTGGTCCTCTGGGACATAAACAAATACTTACAAGAGGCCAATAGACAACTAAACACTACAAGAAGTTACGAGGTGACTTCATTTGACACAAACAAACAGAACATCTCCAGATATCATACCCTTCCAGGAGATTGGAGTGAGAGAAGCCTTTTGAGTGCAAAGGAATACCAGTCTATGCATGCGAGCAAAGTTGTAGAACCATGTTTTTACATGCTGCCTAAAGTACACAAAGACAGGGAAAGCCCTCTTAGGAGACCCTTTATTTATGCCAGAAGCATTTTAGAACAGACTTCAGTTTATTAGGACTTTTTTTCTCTTTCCATATATATTATATCTTCCCTTTAATTATCGAGACAGTACTGATTTTATCACCAACACAAGGGAAACACCATGGAAATCAAGCTACATTCTGGTTGCCATAGATGTGGTCTCTCTTTACACTTGCATTGCACCCGATTTGTGGAGCCAAGCGTGTGAACATTTTTTCAGGTACAAAGTCACCTATATGTACGAACATTCCATGATGGTTGAAATGATGAAATTTTGCCTTGAGATTAATTTGTTCTTGTTTGTTGACACGTGGTGCTGGTAATTGGTCTGGACTGCTACGGGCAGTTGTTTTGCTCTGAGTTATCCTGGGTTCTGCATGAGTTGGTGGGAGGACCAACATGTGTGGACAGAAGATAAAAAGGTATGGACGAAACACCTTCTGGACACGATATATAGATGATCTCCTTGTCATCTGGGATGGGACCATACAAAAGCTAAAAGAGTTTCTCATGCACATATCTGAGAATGATCCTAATCTAGCAGTCACCCATAAAGTACATAACAAGGAGATGGAAATCCTAGATGTTTGTGTGAGGGTCATAGATGGTTCCTTACAAACCCACTTCATCCGCAAGAGTACTGCAGGCAACAGCATCCTTAACTGCATGTAGCCACCACCCTAACAAGCTCAAATGGGGTATCCACTTTGGGGAATTCTTGAGGGCCAAGAGTAAATGCAGCACACAAACAACTTTTGAAGTAGAACAACAAGCCATGATAAAATGTTTCCGAGCTACAGGCTACCCTATGAAGGTTCTTTGAATAGCTAGTGAGAAAGCCACTAATTTATCTAGAGACAGCTTTCTCATCAAACAATGTCAGACGAAGAATGAGCACAACAAAGTGAGACTGATCACCACATATAACAATGAATCAACAAACAAGAAAACACATGTACACTAGACATTGGCACCTATTGAAACTAGACTGTGTTAAAGGAGACCAAATATCACACTACCAACTTGTGACACATCGAAAATCTCGATCGATCATGTACATTTAGGTATACAGTTACATGGGGGGGGGGGGGAGAAAAGCAGGGAGGCTGGCTGAAATAACAACAGTTTCCACAATGCAGGCAGTGCAAATCGTGAAAAGGGAGCAAAACACCAAGGCATACAGATTACCAGCAGATAGAGTGGATAACACCAACAGGTTTATCACTTGTAGAACTGATATTTGTTTGCCTGTTTTAATTTGCCCATGTGGTCACCAATATGTGGTCAGTACTATCTTCCTGGTAAAGAAAAGGATACTAGAACACCTTAGGGCAATACAGAGTTGTAACCTAAACTACCCTATAGCCAGACATTGGTGTAACATCATGTTCAGAATCCTGACACTTTGTCCTTTTTTGGGATTGACAGGATTGTTACAACTCCAGAGGTGGCAACAGAGAGAAAAAGTTTAGATTCCTCACGTCAGAGTATATAATTCTCCTCAATTTTAAGTAGCGGGGCTGAATGTGGATGATGACGTCTATGTGCAAATTGGGTGAGTACAAGTTTTGTATAATCTGATTTTGAGAGTTTTTTCCTGCTGTGGTTTCTTGAGATATTTTGTTAAGACTTTCATTTGGCTTTCTCTTAGGATTTTTCTTATTTTGCTTCTTTAGCTTTTATTTCAAATTTTTTCCATTGCTTCCCTTTTTATGTCCCTTTGATAATTTTGAGTTATATCCAGCAAATTACATTTGGATAGTGTCTATGGGGGACCTACCAGGCTTTCTTGGTAAATTAGAGCTTATTGGAGTTCTGCTACTTCTCTGCACATTTTGTTTAACGTTTTGTTAGTTTTCTTTTGCTGCTGCTAATCTTGTGATTTGCCTTTCACATAAGGAATATCATTTATTAATGAGACTATGAAATGAGTTCCAAAGATAGCAATAGTTTTTGTTGCGCAGTAATGTCTTTTGAACTTGGATTTGGCTTTTGTAGAGGAGTTTGACTTGAGAGTATGGAAGTGCTTTTAAAATACATTCATGAACAATATTGGCAGCTGAACTTGGGAGCTTTTAACTGGCATCTGGCACATTGTTTCACTAACATGCCTTTATCTCCAGGATCAAGAATGCTGTGATCATGTTTAATATTATTTTTCAGTTGGTTCTATTTTTGGAGATAACGTGTTATAGTAATTGGAATGCGGTCTCTTGGCCTAAATCATTCATACGATTGTACCTCTTGCCATATGAAATATATTTTTCCTTGTTTGTATCTAAGAGGCCACTTGGCCGTCAACCAGAATACAATATATTAGCATTTCCTTTGAACTTGACTTCTTTGAAATCGTCATATACAGCACATAAAATGTATTGCATTTTGTTTCATGGAGTCACTGAGGACAGCAGGAGTGATGTGTTCATGTTTAATATTATACTTATATTTTTAGTATCTTTTTCGTTCTTTTAGTTGGTTCTAATTTTAGAGCTAACGTGTTATGGTACTTTGAATGGAGCCACTTGATCTGAATCATATATTTTTTTTTATTTATTGCTCTATAAAAAAATGCTTCCCTTGCTTGAAACCAAAAGGCCAGTCGGCAGTCAAGCAGGATACAATGTATTAGCATTCCTTTGAAGTCGTCACGTACCGCACAAGGAAATGTATCGCAATTTGTTTCATACAGTCACTGGGGAAATGTAAAGGTGCTCCTCGCATTATGATTTTGTTTTGTGCAATTTGAACTTCATTCATATTTTGTAAAGTACTGATCAGATATTTCACTTCTATGTCTATTGTTTGTCAAGCTCTTTTAAGAGTGATGGTGAACTAAGTTACTCAGGCCGTGAGGATGACTGTAAGGTTAACTCACATAGCCTTGATTAAATCAATTGGGAATTATTGCCAGAGTGCGGATTTCTGTGTCCTGACCTGTAGACACCAGTCCCTAGTAGGTAGATATAGTTAGGACCTAGTTCCCATAAGAAAATATTTTTTTTGTTTTGCCAATAACTTTGGCACCATTTGACGAATCTTCACGAAATTTCCAAAATTAATATGTATTAGTTGCTCTCTTGAAATTACTGGGGTGATCTGTCAAGCGGGGGCCCAAACCGCGTTTTCCCCATGCATTTTCCCATAGGGTTTTTAGACACGACTAACACCCGAACCACTGAATGGAACTACACCAAATTTGGAAGGAATCTAGATATTTGTGCACAGATCATGGCTTTTGTGATTTGGTATAAATCCATTCAGTAGTTTTTGAAATATTGAAGGAAAAACAGATATAGATCTAAACAGTTGGTGTTCAAATATGCTCTGATTGGCCAATGTAAAGGAGACTAGTCAATCCTGATTAGTTTGTTACAAACTGAACAACATATTTTGGCAGCCACTACAAGACTCAGGGACTTGGTCCCTGCGTCCTGAAAATGAATTAAAAAAAAAATACGTATGTGGGCAGGTTGAGCACACCCAGACCCCAAAGGGCATATATGGAGGTTCCAAATGGAACCCCCCTTATTGTCTGGCCACAACATGTACAACATGCTGTGGCAGCACTTACAGGACACTGACGAATGATCCACACTGAAATGCATTGTAGTGAATGGCAGATTTTGAGGGTCACAGAAAGGAGAATTTATCAAGGGTGATAACAGATCTAAGATGCAATATCAATTATTTGTTGATCACATCATACTAATTTTAGGAATTGTGGTGTGTTCTAAGGTAATTTTACCCTGTGAAAAAGCCTTCTGCTGAGATTTCATGAATCATGTTTGAGAGAAAACTATTTTCTCATGATGTTCCCATAGAGCTTATTGATAGTGCTCCAGAAGCTAAAATGACAGTACATTTTCTGTAAATTCACACTATCTTTCTCAGCCATATGTGAATGAAGTCTGACATTCTCAGTAAAACCTCCAACAGGAGCAGCCTGTCAAGTGTATTTCTATGTGTTCTACTGCATCCTCCCACAGTGTTCTAAAGACCAACTAGAGCACTAACAGTTTTACTATGACAAATGTGTGGCACACTTGAAGCCATCTTTATTGAATCAAGCTGGTAAAACCTACAACATTTAATTTAGAAAGGAACAAAATTAGGGGGTTCATTTTGTCATATAAATTATGGTTGGTGCTGTAGAGAGAAAAAGTTTTTAAGTGAGTTCTCAAATATCTTCCTCTTCTACTTCATTAAAACATTCTGACATGCAGAATGAAACATGCACTTTCAACACCAGCAGCAGAATGTCAGTTAACTCCTAGGTAATCAGCAGCTACTGCAGTGCTTTAATGAGCAACTAGAGAGCTAACATTCTAAATTTATGCCAAAAGTGTGGCACAACGGAACGTCGTCTTGATAAAATCGAAGTGGAAAACTGAAGGCATTTTCTTATGAAGATATTGCAGAAAATGGAGAAATTTCATAACAAATAAGACTTCTAAGATGGTCACCAGAGGAAAAAAGAGCCCAATTGTAGCACAAATATCCCCAAATGTACCCAAGTATGGCCCAATAGCAGATGTGTGTAAAACACTCAGGGCCTCATTTACACCTTTTTGGGGCAGGGAAGCCCCGCAAGGCTTCTTGCTGCGCTGCCCTTTGTCAAAAAGAAAGGGCAGGAATATGCTGTGTTAATGAAATACAGCACATTCCTGCCCTTCCTCCCTGTGCACAAATTGGTATCTAGTGCCAACGCAAGCACCCCTGCCCCACAGTGCAAGGTGTGTCTCCATTGTTGGTATACCTATTTTTGTGCCGGAAGGGATATCTTCCTACATAGAAACAATCCATGAAGGAGTTCTCCTTTGCAGAATGCAACACACATAAAAAGAGGAAAAACAAGGAGAAAAAAAAGTTATTACTCCTTGCTATGCCTCCCCTGGGGAGGCGCACAGTTTTGACACACTCCCAGGTTTACAGATCTTTGTAAATCTGGCAATGTGTCACAACCCATGGGTATTATGTGTGAAAACCCACTGCAGCATCCATGCAGGGTGGCTTATGTCACCTCATAGATAAAATTGAGAGGTCTGCGCCACCCAAGAGTCATAAAAAGTGAGGAGCTGGCAGAGCAGACCTCTTGTAAGTCAGACCCTTAATTGTAATTTTGCTGTTTTATATAGTGCAGACTTGATCCAAAGGTATTGCAGTGCTTTACATGTACATCAGTTACATTACACAAGGACACATTCATTTTGGTTTTAAGCATGAGGAGATTAAGGGGGTCATTATGATCCCTCATGGTTCAGCCCGCCATGCAGGTGGTGAGTGAAAAGTCCGCCACCGGCATGGCGGGCTGAACGCCATGTAAAGAAGACATGGAGGGCCACCATAGGCGGCCCTCCTCCACCGACAGGCAGCCTGATGGTGGAGTGAATCATTATCCGACAGGGCAGCGCTGCTGCCCCTCGGATAATGATCCCTACTGCTACCAGCCTTTCCCTGGTGGGGAAGGCTGGCGGAAGGGGTGCTCTGGGGCCCACCTGGCACTTGGCATGGGCAGTGCAGGGGCCCTTGTGCAGTGCCCCATCGTGCAGGTCTCTCTGCGAAGGGTGCAGCTGCACCCGCCGCACAGAGGCATTGACGGCGGCTCCATGTGGAGCGGCCGGCAATGTCCAGGCCATGCATTCTGCTGGGCCGGCGGGCGGAAACAATGTTTACGTCCGCCAACCCAGCAGAATGTACATTATACGGGCGGCGAGGTCCCAGGGGGGCTGGCGGTCAGTTAAATGACCGCCAGCATGAACACAGCTTCATAATGAGGGCCTAAGTGATCTGCCCAGAATCACAAGATGGCAAGCTGACACCGAAACTGGAACCTGGTGGCTTACTTACAAGCCCCATGGTGCAGGGCAGCACAGGAAGTGACCTTGCTGCGCTTCTCTCTGCCACAGGAAAAGGGCACAAATGTGCAGTATCTACAAGATACCTACACCAATAAGGGGAGGCCCGGTAACCCCACTGTATCTGGGCCAAAACACAATGCACCTTAATAGATATACAGCGGGGATAAATATGTATATAGAAATATATATCACAAATGAAAACATTAATTGTTCATTGAGGACAATTATTGTCTTATATCTTACTTCTATTTATTTTTAGTGTTTTGTATCTCCTTGTTTGACTCTACTCAAAAGGTGGATTACCACATAAAACATCACTCAATACATAACCACATAACTACATATCTGACAATGTACAAACAAAGGACCAATTAACAAGATCATAAAATCATACAATAAAAGTAGAAAACACAATTTTTGTAACTCTTAGCACTGGAGTCTTTTTTAAGTAAGCTGCTAAACCTTCGTCAGGCAAACAGTCTTATGCTCATGAGGTAATGGTATTTGGTATCATTTCCTTTGGGGGTATAGTCTCCCAATGCTTATACATGATGCCATCTTGGTTCATTTATTCCTTTTGTTCAATAGTTTCAGAAACATTCCTCCAGAGAATAGTCGACGCGTTTCGGCCCTTCTACTTCTGGCCTCCTCAGGACATCAAACACAGTGCCTATATACAAATTTACATAAAATTACTCTCAATCAACGTCACGTGTTCACCACTACCAGTGCTCCAAAAAGCACTGGTCACCCTTTTCTTCACCATGTGTGTGAGCTCAAAGGCAAGCAATATCAGTGTACATTGTATTTATACCTTACTAAACACTCCATACAAATAGTGTTCTCTCATCTGATGTGGCATGCCCACAACTCACGATTATTATAAAAAATATATATAGTGCTCTGTGGCAAAAGTAAATTCTTCTTTTTATAGTGAAACCAACAAACTTTTTAGTACAGCTTACTTAGATGACACAGCTGTCTATAGTTCGACCTTGCAGTATCACCTGATCCACCTTGGAAAGATCCTTGAGGCCCTGCAGAATGCAGGCCTCATTACCAAGGCCAGTAAGTGCCAGATAGGGCAGGGAAAAGTTATGTACCTGGGACACGTAGTTGGTGGAGGCCAAGTACAACCTCTGCAGCCCAAGATTCAGACAATTCTGGCTTGAGAAGCTCCTACCACCCAGACACGTCAGCGCATTACTTGGCTTAACTGGATATTACAGGAGGTTTATGAAGGGCAATGGCTCAATAGTTGCCCTTCTCACAGAACTCACCTCTAAAAAGATGACCAGAAAAATCAGCTGGACAGGGAGTTGTCAAGAGGCCTTTGACACTCCGAAGAAAGCAATGTGCTCTGCTCAAATATTACAAGCACCAGACTACTCTAGGGAATTCATAGTCCAGACAGATGCTTCAGAAATGGGATAGGAGAAGTCCTCTCCCAAAGGAATGATGATGGACATAACCAGCCAGTTGCTTTTATTAGCAAAAAACTACTCCCTAGGAAACAAAAATGGAGTACCACAGAGAGGGAAGCCTTTGCTGTGTGTTTGGACTCTGAAAAAGTTGAGACCATACTTGTATGGCTCTCACTTCACTGTTCAGACTGAGCACAGGCCTCTCAGATGGCTACAACATAGGAAAGGTGAAAACCCCAAGCTGATTAGGTAGTCCATTTCCCTACAGGGCATGGACTTTAAAGTGGAACACCAACCGGGGACTGCCCATGCCAATGCAGTTCGTCCACTTAGAAGATGAAGACTCACTAGGGAAACGGTAGTCTCATCCTCTTTCGTTTGGGGGGGCAGTGTGAGAGGAGGCCTCTTTTTGCATGGTTAACCCCCACCTTTTGCCTGATGTTGATGTGTTCTAAATGTTGGTAGTGCCGAGGGCCCCTGCTACCCAGGTACCCTGGGCCAGAGCTCTTTCCCTGAATCTGTTGTGATGCTTGGCACAATTGGATATACTCTTACATATAAGACTGTAGTAAATGGGCACCCCAGTACCCAGGGCATGGGATAGTATGAGTAGGCCCCTGAGGGCAGCAGCGCTAATTGTTCCACGCTCTAGGGCCCTGCACCCAGATGCACCCAGCAGACCCAGTGCAGACTGAGTGTACTGGGGCAAACCTAAAAAGGCAAATTCAACATGGCACACTTCCAGTGTGCCCTGTCCACCCTCATGGGCAAGTCGCCCCTCTGGTAGGCCTTACAGCCCTAAGGCAGGGTGCATCATACCATATGTGAGGGCATAATTGCATGAGCAATATGACCCCACTGTGTCCTTACCAAACCTGGGAAATAGTGAGTGAACAGAGCAACTATTTTAAGTACATGTACTGGACACTGGTCAAACATGAGTTCCGCAGCTACATGATGGCCGCTCTGTACCCTGGGTTGTTTGATAATAAACAACTCAGAATATTAAATCTAAACTGGTACCAGTGTTGGATTTAACCCTAAATGTAGCCAGGGGCCACCTTAGAGGTGCCCCCTGCAAACGCTAACCTAAACTGACATAGTTGCTGACTGGTTCAATCCAGCCTGCCACTTCCAGGCGGCCAATATATAAACCTGGGGGAGAGCCATGGCTCTCTGGTTTGTAAGACAATGCCCTTACTGGGTGGAGAAGCTAATACCCACTCCATCAGGAATGTGCAACAACCTGGCGGTGAGCTTCAAAGGGCTACTTCCCCTGAAACTCAAGCCACCAGGCCTGCCGCTAGCAGCAGATGGCTTCCCCCTTTGCAAACCCCAACTTTTGGCTGGAGCAAAGGCGGGAAACCAGACAAAGGGTAGGAAGAGTGGCCTCACTGAGCATGCACCACCCCAAGGGGCTTTCAGGCAAAGTGGACCCTCATCTCATTTTCCTCCATGTTGGATGGAAGGAAAATATCCAATAGGGTTTAGGTTAGTAAACCTTCCCACAGGAAGTGATCACTGTAGTGGGTGTAGACGCCCAAGGGTAAGTATCCCATTGGACACTACCAGGTTCCCCCTAAAACGTTCACTAAATTCAGTATTTAGTGGGCTCCCCTAGATCAAAGATTTAGATTCATCTGGAAGAAAGAAGACAGCATCAAAGAACCCGCCAAGACGAGAACAGAGGACCTGCTGCATCAGAAGAGTCTACAAGACCCTGCTTGCTGCACCAGTGTTCCAACAATCACCGATGCAGAGGAGCTGACCACTGGACCAACCTCACAAGACCCCAAGGACCTCCAGGCTTCGCAAATAGGCCAAGATCTCCCTCCTGAGTGGAGACACCACTCAAGAAACCAAAGGAACCTGCGAGGAACCTGCAAATTGGTGAGGGACACTTCACCGACCGGATGATATCTTTGCAACTGGAAGTTGCAGCAGGACCTGACGACACACCTTCGACTGCCGAGATGAGATGTGCAAGTGTGCCAAGTTTGATGGCACAGCACCCTCCTGTGGCTGAGTTTTGGCAATACCCCAGGTGGTGACCAGTACACATTAGACATCATCACAAATAGCACCCCCAGTGCTGCACCTGGACCAGAAGGAAGCCCAGTCGAGGGACTTCAGTGACACCCCAGACCTCCCACCAGAGCACCTGCGATATCCTGCAGGACCTCAAGAAGAAGACTTACCTCCAGCTCCAAAGGGTCCTTTTGCGCACAGCATCCATGACCTCTAAAATGCCTTGCACCTGGCCGCCCTGAGCCTTGCATCGCAGGATCTGCTGTCTGCCCCAGGTTCCCAACCCCTTGCGACCTCATCAGTCCAAGGAGACCCCCAGGCCCCAGGCACTAACTTTAAATCTGGAAACCAGCTCCTGTTCCTAGTGGACCTCCAGGTGGCCCTGTGCCTGTGCCAAGAGGTTTTCCAACGCAGCTCCTGCTGGAACCGGGAGCCGCCCAAAGCTCTCCAGCTGGCACACAGTGCCCTCCGACTACCTCAACCACCCTGCCAAAGAAGAGTGGTAACCCAACTGTACGATTTTTAATACATTTTTAAAAGATACTACCTATTGATTTCTATGGTGCATAATTACGCACAAAAAGCCCAACTTTATTAAAACTTTGAAATGTCATATCTCAAAAAGTACTTAACATATCTTAAAGATCTTGGTCTGAAAATTTATATAAGAGTCTGAAGTATTTTTTTAATAAATTCTGGTCTCGAGTAATTTATTGAGTGTTTGTGGTGCATGATTGGATTTGTGAGCAAATACTTAGCACATCTCCTGGATTAGCCTAACTGCTCGACCAGCTACCTTAAAAATTGGAGCATTAGGTGGTCTAATTTTTTCCCTCTGGAAACCAAAATGTGGTTGCCTGGACCCTCTGCATAGTGTGCCTAGCTTTGCACACTTCATAGAGGGCCAGCCTCTGACACTGATGCATACACTGACAGGCACACAGTGACCTACCCAGGCACACACTGATTCATACACTGACACACCCATACACCAGTACACCCAGGCACACACTGATGCATATACTGACACACCCAGGCACACACTGATGGATACATGGACATACTCAGACATACACTGATGCAAATAATGACTCACCCAGACACAGACAGACGTATACACTGACACACCCAGGCACACCCTGATGCATACAGTGATACATCCAGGCACACACTGATGTTTACACTGACACACCAAAGTGTAAGTGTAAACATCAGTGTTTATGTTCTTTATCACCCTTTGAAATGCAGCAGAAGATGAGGCTAAGCCAAATGGCATTCTCCTATATCTGAATGCACCTAGAGGTGTTGCAAATAAAGTTAAATGTTTTTATTCCTCATGTAGGTTAATCTTATGATCGGCGGAGGACATGTAGAATACACTAAAAATGCATCCACCCTTCCCCCCATGGTTATCAACATTTCAAATGCTTTGGGGAGAGGTTGCCTTTCAACCCGTATGTTCCTGTTCAAATCTGCCAAGTCTATGCATAGATGAATCTTACCATCATCCTTTGGGGCTATTACAACTGGGGCCAAACACTCTGATGTCTCACTAGGTTCAATAATCTTTTGTGCCATGAAACTTTCCAATTCCTCGTGTAATGGTTCTATCATCACGTTTGGAAATTTCCTTATTTCATGAACTGGTCTGGCATGATTTTTGAGAATTATTTATGTGAAAATCCTTTTACTAAGCTCAACTCTGAAGTGAATACTCTAGGATACTTTTTCACCATTTCACTGCAATCATTTACTTTCTCAATGTTTGCTTTCTCTATCCCTCGTTCTTAAGCATTGGGATTTATCACAATGTTCAGCTGACTTTTTGGTGGCACCACCCCAAAAGACCAAACCAAAATTTGTGATATAAACTCTTCCTCTCTTTGCTTCACCTTTAAACTTTATGGTCATCCAACTCATCCAGAGTATCTCCAGTCTTTTGCCAGCCTGACCTACTGCCGTTATGTCAGGATTACTTAATGATGGACGATTTCCCTTTGGCTATTTCTCCTCATAGGACTTACTGGATATGAGTATAAAGATGCCCAGAGTCTGCTAACACTCATATATTCCCTTATTCCCTTCAAATGGCACCTCACAACATGGTTTGGCCAATTTATCCACACACTCCATCCTTATACCAGGAAGTTCTAATACATTTTTTATTTCTTCATTACAGACCCCTTTTTTATTTTCTCAACTGCCAATACTATTTCCTGTATATTCTCACAGACCTTGTCTACTAATTGCCCCATTTTCTTTTTTGACATGTTGGTTCTGCAACGTTTTGCAAAATACCCCTTTTTGCCACAATCCCTACATAATACA
This sequence comes from Pleurodeles waltl, assembly GCF_031143425.1. Classification (NCBI taxonomy): domain Eukaryota; kingdom Metazoa; phylum Chordata; class Amphibia; order Caudata; family Salamandridae; genus Pleurodeles; species Pleurodeles waltl. The sequence continues at coordinate 606,859,223 of NC_090443.1, read as the reverse complement.
TTTCTAGCAAGACAATTCAAATTGGAAGCGATACACTCTTGTGACCCACAATGAAAAGAATTAATTTCTCTGGATGGCATACTCTTCTTTTGGCTTTGTGTTTTTTTAAAGTTGGTATTAATTTCCATTTTTCTTCCTATAAATTCTTGTTATCTTGCTTCCCACTTGATGTACTTTCCATCTCCCTCAACCACGTGACAATATGTTCCATACATTTCACTCTCTGTATAGCCTCTTCAAGTGTATGATTTCTCCACAAAAGTTTTTCTTTTATTCGTTTACTACTAGTACAAAGTACTATCTGGTCCCTTATCAATAAGTCAGTCAACTGTTCACACTTACACGATACAGCTAAACCCCTCAGCTACATAAGAGGAAATATCTTTATCATCTTTTTGTGCTCTGGTGAAAACAAATATATGGTGTGCCAACACGCCATTTATTTTAGGAGTAAAATGCAAATCTTACAGCTCATAAATATTATTAGGTTACCCATCTCCCATTCCTAGTGAAAGTTCAGGAAAATCTTCATAAATTCTCCTCCCTTCGACCACCAAATGATGAAGTAATATTGCTTGATGTCTCAACAGGCTATTCTTGTCTCCTCCTATCGCTAGCAAATATGTGAGAAATACTTTTTTCCATTGCTTTTAAGGGATGATAGGGTCGCCAGGTGTCATTAAGAATGGTGGTGGAGAAGACATATTTTGGTGTGCCATTTCAACTGCAAAGAATTGTAAAATAAGAGTCTAAAATAAAGATTTAAAACAATAAATTAAAATAATTACTTAAGATAATAAACTACCATAAATTAAACCATATAATGAAGATTTCTTGAAGTTTGCGGTCTAGTTTCCTCTTTACTTTGTCTTGGCTGCTTAAAATCAGTCCTTTTTCTATGTTGTCAGTCGTACTTCTTGTTTCTCACACATCAATTAACTGAAGAAGAGAACATGGAGAAGCAGGATTGGTTGAGCATATAATATTATTATACAATTTTTGCAGATATTCCTGGAAAAACAATGTATTGCCCACGTGGTTGATTTGTTCAGGCTTTAGGAAAGATTGCACAATTTGTGGCTGTCATGGCTTGAATGAGTGATTTTGCTGAGAATACACGCATTGGATTGAGTATTCGCTTGTTGAGGCCTTCGTAGTGGTTTCTTAGCAATGTAAGCAACATGCATCTGATGCTGATGTCTGCTTCTCGCACATGTTGTTAAGCAACAAGTGCCTTGTGCTGGTGTCTCACGTTCCACACAGCAAATTGCTTCTTGCATGCATTGCAAAGCAACATGTGTACACATTGATGACGTGTCGTGGTCCACACGGCAAACTGCTTCTTGCAGGCATGTTTGTCGATATCTGTTGAAGGTGCAATACTTTAAAGTTTGCCTTGAATAATGATGTGCTGGGCATACACAGAGAAAAACAGATCTCGAGGAAAACAAATGTTGGAATCTAAATCTCTGCAGCAGGTGATTAGAATAAACATATACAGAATGTAAAATACCCGATTTTACGAAGTCAGAAATAGTCAGCAAACCATTAGAGATTTACATACATAGTTCACAGTAATTAATAATAAAAATGAAAACCTTTCCAATATCATACAGTTTGGTAAAGTTATACAGGCTGGTACGAGGTGCCAAACAGGTTCTTCAATTTAGAGCATTTCCAATGTTAATTCCCACAGGAAAAATTGAACAGCGATAGTAGTTTTTGCGCTAAATGGATTAACACCAAATTTGGCAGAAAGGTAGCTCTTAGTCCAGAGAGAGCTCTTTTTTGTCATTTGGTGTAATCCGTTCAGTAGCTTTTGAGAAACTTAAGGAAATCCAAATTTGTATATCTAGGGACGCGAAGGATTTGCGACCCCTCCTGATGTGACTTAAGCGACTGTCCTGGTGCGGTTTGTTAATGCTCCCCATCATCACATTATCTTATGAAGAAATATTTTGCATGGTTCATATTTACACTTTCAGGAAATAAATATTAAAATCTCAGAGTCCATGGATAGTTTTATCATTAACACATTTAAGAGTAAAGGACAGAGGGAAAATAGACTTGAACATACCGACACAGTGTTGCAGGTGAGTCCCTGTGTTAAATCTGCTACACTGAATGTACCAACAGTAGCATCCCCCACAATGGTACGGGCCTGCAGTAAGAATCCTTTAAAAGTGGAACCAGAATTTGCTTGCAGAGTCACTTGGGAAGGGGAGACAAGGAATGGTATAAAAATAAGTATCACTGTCGGTTTCAAAATAGCATGCTAGTTTACAAAACATGACTTTATAATGTATATCAATTTCAATACCATATAATAAAGAACTAATTACAAATGTTTGTCCAAAAGAGAACCTTATTTGGTGTCATATTCGCAAACTACACTTTAGTTACACGCAACATGTCAAAAGCGCTCAATTTATCCATTTGATCACTCTGCAAAGTGAAATGTTTGGATAAGGACCCATTAAGGTTAATCAGAAGTTCTGATACGTGCCACGTACTTGTCGTATTTTATCAAAAAGCAGGAGAAACGGTGTATTACCATTTCAACTTCATTATGCAGGCAGAGATTAAACCTTTTATGTAACTAATATTTTGTTAACAGCTTTCAAGATCCCAAATGACCATTCTCGGGTCCCCTCCACCCCCACCCCCCAATGGGTATGGTGAGGTTAACCACTGATATATAATACACAATGAGTGGGTGTTTTAGGTAAGCCTCCTCCTGTCAAAGGCATGCTCATGTCTGCACCTCTCAGCCATCACTTGGAGACCTTGCCGATCATATTTGGATCGGCCTAGAGAAGTATTTATTACTCTCTATCATTCCTTTGACATTTGGGTGTATCAGTCCACCTCCTATGGAGTGCTACAAAGGCACTCCATAGGAGTTTTCAGCATGTTAGAGATTTGTTTTCAGCATGTTAGAGATTATTTGGTTAAGGTAGAGGCCACTGCAAAGAATGATTTCCCTTCTAAAACCAATACATGTTGTATTATTACAAAATATTTATTTAAAGTATGATGTAGGAGGGCGTGGCTTCGGGCATCAAGATGGCGGTCACACTCTGAGAGTGCTCCGGACCCCTCCGTCATCTGCCTGAGGAAGCCGCCATCCTTGGCTCTGCTTCGCTTTCTCAGCTTCCCCTGTGAGCTCCCTGACTGGCGGTGATCCCGGAGAGCTGTAAAGACGCCACGTTGCAGTACCAGCACGCCTACAGAAGATCGAGCCGACTTCGCGGCTAAGATGGCGGTCGGGGCCGAAACCGCCCATCATGCCGCGAGCCGCGGTGAGGATTCCCGGGCTGGGCGCATCAACAAGGAAGAGACAGTGAGGAGGCCTGGAGACTAACCACGTGGCCCGGCGTGTGGGTCTCTGCACGGACCAGGCGCGCTGGTGGAGGAGGCGGCCGGCAGAGGGAGCCCTGGCGGCCGCGGACCGGCCCATTGGACTTCCGGACCGGCCGGAGCCGAGTCCCGGACGGGTAGAGGCTACAGTCCCCTGGGACGAGGAGTCTCCCTGAAGCGCGTGGACGGGGGCGCGGCGCCCCGGGGCAGAGGAGAAGGAGGTGAAAAGAGTGATTGGGCCCCGCCTGAAGTAGACCCGGGCGGAGGCCTGAAGCACGGGCGCGGAGGGCGCACAGGAGGACGGCGGGGCCCCGCAAGACATCGTTGGGCCGCAGGAGGCCTTGGGGCCCCTCCCCCGCCGCCAGACGGCGCTGGGGAGAAGATATCCAGAGGCTACGGGCCTCCCCCTAGACTCGGGGGACGGGCTGAGACTTGGACCCGGGGGTGAGAAGGCGGTGGCCCCCCAGGGCGCGGATAGGCCCCAGGCCGCATGAACTGAGGTGCAGCACACCCTGGGAGACAGAAGAAGTGGAGAGGAGCAAGCTGGCCTGCCTGTCGCGACGCTGGGTGATGGCTGGCTGTCTTGATGTCCACGGGCGCGAACGGCCCATGAGATGAGGACCGGGCCCCCCCAGGCGCCACAAGATAATACCTAGTGGGCCGTGGGAAGCCCTGGAGTCCCTCCCTGCTGCCGGGCAGTGACATGGTTGTTCGGCTGGGCGGTGGTGAGAGGAGAGACGTCTTGCCTGCCCCCTCCTACCCCCAGTTGGGAGAGCGTCCGGGTCCTCTGGGGGCCGAGAAGAACACTGACATACCTGAGCGGAGTGGGTGAGGTGTAGAGGCCAACCGGCAGCCGGTGAATTCAAGCCACAGGTAACAACGGGTGCGCAGGCCCTGCTTCCAGAGATCCCCTTGGAGGAGCAAACATTCGCTGCAGTGTCTGTAGGTGAGGGGTGCCAGGCCAAACCGACCTGAGGGGCTGCCGCGGACCGGGCGGGGCTGGATCGTCCGCCCCCTGGTCCTCGGGGAACTGGCTGGGACCTCGACGCTTTGCCTGGAGGCGCCGTCTTGACTGGTTGGAGGGCAAGCCCTGCAGCTGTTAGCCCACTGCGCGGCCCCATTGGTTAGCGGCCTCCCCCGTGGTCGTCTGGTTGACACAGGTTCCCTCCGAGGGGGGCCCCTTGGGAGTCGGTGAGTGTAAGGAGCCACGGCATAACCAAGACTCAACTGTGCAAGCTACGTGACACAATAGACGCCCAGCCTGACCCCTTGAGGAGTCATGGGAAAGGACAGAGTGAATAGGCAGCCATCGGCTTCCCAACAGAAGAATCAATGTCCCTCCTGCAGCCGCCTATTCTCCTGCACATTGTCCAGGATTTTAATATTCCCTGACTACAATCGTGGAGTCCAAACTCGACGTCTGTCATACGAACAAGTCAAGCAAAAACTTATGGCGATGCAACTCTCATACATGCTCCTCTTTCCTGCACGCCTAAAAGTCATCATGGCCGGTAAAGCATACATTTTTTAGTCACCTGAGGAGGCATGGGACTGGCTGACAGAGGAGGGCATTGGGACCCGGAGGGGCCATCCTGGCCCAGCGGGGGGCTCCCCGGGACATGGTCCCGCCTCCTGAGCGGGCACGCGAAGTGGCCGAAGGCGCACCAGGTCTCGATGTGGGAGGCGGGGGGCCCCCAGCAACCCTATAGACAAGGACATGGGACCAATATCCGTCTCTCAGGTGGGAGGTGACAACACTGGCGCTCCAGAGGCCCGAGATCCGGTGCAGACGTCGGATGGAGACCGCCTAAGCCAGTCCCCTGCACTTGCCTAACAACAGGCTCACGGGCTGACCCGTGATATGCTGGGGACGACTTACGCCGCCCGGCGGTGGCGTGTGCGGGCTGGAACAGAGCCATACAGACTGTCCAATGTTTTGTTTATCACTCATCACATAGAGCTTTAGTTTCTGTCAATTGATTGCATATAATCCGCTTGTAGGGAGGGGTCCACCACTCCACTGTGTTGTTTTGGTTGGGCAGTTGGGCGACAGATGCTTCCTGGGTAGAAGTATGGGGTGGGGGTGTTTGGGGGGTGAGAAGTTTACAATGGGGATAAGTAATGCTGTTTCAATAAGTTTCCTTTGTTGCTTTTGTAATTGCCTTTCTTGTTTGAGACAATGGGTACCCGACACCTCAGTACACCGACACACTGCACGCGTGGCCCTCACTGACGCAGGTCCTTTCATGGAATGTTATTGGCTTTCTAGATAAAATAAATAGGTCTGCAGTGTTCAGCACCCTTCGCAGATACGCCCCCTCAGTGGTCTTGCTACAGGAGACCCACCTACTTGGCACCAAGTGCCCTATGCTGGCGCGAGGAGGATATGACAAGGTTTACCACTCGGGATTCTCAAGGGGCTCCAGGGGGATGGCTATTCTAATCCACCGCTCGCTACCCATGGTAGTTACCGCCACGCGGTCTGACCCGCAGGGAAGATTCGTGGTGGTGACCGGATCTCTTCACGGGTTGCTGTTTAACCTCATGTGTGCCTATGCTCCCCCTCCGGGTTCGACAATTTCTTACTTACACTCCGCCAGGTGCTGGCAGGCCTTCCCCAGGGATCTACGCTGATAGGAGGAGATTTTAACACTGTCCTGGATCCCAGGCTGGATGTCTCAGGGAGTATATCCATCAGCCGGTCCGGTCGGGCGTCAAGCTTGAGTAGCTGGGCCGAGAGTCTTGGCCTATGCGAGGTTTGGAGAACCTGGCACCCCAGGATGTGACAATATACACACACATCAGCCGTCCACCAGTCGCAGACTAGAATTGACCTCGTGTTTATGCCTGCACTAGATATCGCTAACGTCACCGGAGCGGAGATACTACCCTGTGGGGTTTCAAACCACTCGCCATTGCGGATCTGGCTAGGTGGTGCAGACCCTCCTTGGCGTCCGATGTGGTGTCTAAACGCGTGGTACCTATAGGATGGCGACTACACCCTTGAGGTCAGAGACCATCTAACCCAATACTTTGAACAAAACTTAGGATCGCTGCATGTAAGACTACTCTCAGGGGGTATGCCAAACATCTTCTTAGCATACGGGAACGGGCTCGCAACTCACGAGTGTCGGAGCTGGAGGCCAGGGCGCGGTCGCCGCATCAGCCTCCAATCTGAGACAACTCACCATGGTCAGAGAGGAGATTAGACATTTAGCGCTGGAATCCGCGAAACATGCTTGGAGAGCGTCGACAGCCCGAGTGTACAGCTGGGGAGACAAGAACGGAAAACTCCTACATTGGCTGGCCACGCGACCACTAGCTGACAGAGTTATCTCCGAGACCACTGATGAGTCAGGAACACTTGCTAGGACACCCAGCGATATCGCACAGAGCTTTGCCTCCTACTATACACGGTTATATGCAGCGCGTCCTCGGCCACTAGCTGAAAGGGAGTCTCCTCTCCTAAACGACATTGTCCTTCCCAGGGTCTCGCCGGCGACCAGAGAAGGCCTGGACGAGGCCATAACCCTCTCATGTAAGGCTACTCTCAGGGGGTATGCCAAACATCTTCTTCGCATACGGGAATGGGTTCGCAACTCACGAGTGTCGGTGCTGGAGGCCAGGGCGTTGCGCCTTGAGTGCCAGGGTGCGGTCGCCGCATCAGCCTCCAATCTGAGACAACTCACAATGGTCAAAGAGGAGATTAGACATTTAGCGCTGGAAGAGATCACAGAGGCGATAGTAAACCTGTCATCGGGTAAGACGCCTGGCCCAGACGGCTTACCGGCAGAGCTGTATGGCAGATGTGGTGATATCCTGGGCCCCCACCTGCTTAATATGTATGAAGAACCAGAGACAAAAGGCTGTTTCCCTTCTGGGATCGACCAAGCGACAATCTTGGTGATCCCCAAGACCCAACCTCCGTCGCGCAACTGCTCGGCGTACCGACCCATATCTCTCCTAAACACTGAGATTAAGGTGCCATCGACTATTCTTGCCACTAGGTTAAAGGAGGCGCTCCCCTCGCTGGTACACCCTGACCAATGCTGATTTATGCCCTTGCGCAGCACCAGACATTGCATTAGACGGTTGCACGTTGCCCTGGCACACCGCGGGGTTCTGACCCGGTCGCCTCTGGCTCTTCTCTTGCTCATCTTTGAGAAAGCCTTCGATATCGTGGACTGGTCCTACTTGGAACATGTCCTGTTAAGTAATGGAATCGGGCCTAGATTCTGTGGCCTCCTGAGACTACTCTATTCCAACCCGACCACTCGAATCCAAGTGAACGGTGTGGTCTCTGACCCGTTCCACATCCGTCGGAGCACTCGTCAGGGATGCCCACTGTCCCCGTTGCTTTTCGCACTCGCGATAGAACCTTTGGCGAAATTACTGGGAGAAGACCCCCTGATTGTGGGCTGGTCATGGCCTACGGGCCCAGAGGACCGTGTGGCACTATACGCGGACGACGTCCTTATATATTTCTCTAATCCGGTCATAAGAGTTCCGCGAATTTTGCAAATCCAAAATCTTTTCTCACAGGCCTCAGGCCTGACCCTGAACCCTGGCAAATCCTTATTGGTTCCCCTGCATCCCTACAGAGAATGTATTGATTGGCAACAAAACATCCCAATTCGACGCAACAGCTTTAAGTACCTAGGTGTGCACATAGCCCTGCTACCTGAACTGGCATGGGAACTAAATGTTGCTCCACTTACTAGGAAAACCAAAGACGACCTCCAACGATGGCGGAATCTACCCCTCAATCTGCTTGGTAGAATAGCGCTTTACAAAATGATGATTCTTCCCAGGCTTCTCTACCTACTGCAGAACTTCCCATACCCAATCCCCCGGAAATAGTTCCCAGACTGGCCCTTACTACTTGCCAAAAAGATGCTTACGACGGAGGGTTGGGAAAGTCCAATATCTACTTCTATCACCTCGCAATGCACCTGCTTGTGAATAATGACTGGCTGGGAGGAGGCTGGACAGACCCTGTATACAGACTGGAGCTCCAAACAATGGGCTACCCGGTGGTCTTCAACGCACTATATGGTGGCCCGGTTCCCTGAGACGCCCCGGATGTGACTAAGGTGGTCCTGGTGGGTTGGCACGTGGCTCAGAAAGTGTCGGGTTGGTGGAGCCGCCTCACCCTGCAGACCCCACTATGGCAGGGGAGACAGCTGGCAAGGTCTCAGAGCTAGAGGGATTCCAGAGATGGGATAGCATTGGGATCTCCACACTTGGCGACATTTGGGGGAGTCACACATGCTGTCCTTCGAAGAGCTCCAGGGACTCTTATTCGCTAAATAGGACCCAATTTCATAAATATCTACAGCTAGTACATATCTGAACAGGAGAAAATATCCCAGAATACAGTCCCGTGGAGGCGAAGGTACTGATGGGGAACCTAGGCAGAGGGGGAGTCTCTCAAATTATCGATCTCTGATCGCTAATACTACCCCTCCACTCGAGGGGCTTCGACGGAAGTGGGAGGAATGGGTGGGTCCTATGGAAGAGGAGAACTGGAGGGAGGCGTTAATAACCCCCCGGGCTCTAACCATGGCAACCCGATTTTGACTGCTACAGACCCTCTACTTGCATACAGCATATCTTTCCCCCAAAAGGCTCTTTAAGGCAGGCCTCTGGCCCACGGCTGACTGCCCCCGATGTTCATGCCCGGACGCTGATTTTTTCCACATGGTCTGGGCTTGCCCAGACGTAATGACTTATTGGAGAGCAGTCATGTGGGAGGTCTCGAAAGCCTGCATACGGAGATGGAGGCAGCTCCTTTGCCACTCTTGCTGGGGGCCATAGGGGAGGTGGGGCTGGGTAGAGCGAACCGTGTCTTCCTGGGAATGGCCTGCCTGGTGGCCAAGAGAGACATTATGGTGGATTGGAAAGCCGGAGTGGCACCGGCATTGGCTAAGTGGAGACGTGGTGTAGACTGGTGTGCACAGCGTGTAAAAATTGTATACGAAGCTAGGGGGTGCCTGAATAAATACAATGAAGTGTGGGGGAGATTGGAGGCTACGTGGAGCACTTAGCTTGTCTGGGACGTCCAGGCTCGGTGGGTGGTGTCGCCTCCAGTTGCAGTCTCAAGAGGGTTCGCCCCTCTACTCCCTACCGCCTTCTTCCTTTTTATTGAGTTGTGTTTACGCTGCATATTATTAACTTCATGTATCCATTGACTATGGAGCCCATCAGGGCTAAGGTTGTGACCATCTCAAGGTACCAATGGGTGCCATGTATTTTCATTTTATTGTCATTTGTAAAATCAATAAAAGTTCTTTATCAAAAAAATAAAGTATGATGTAACACTATAAAAACGGTATAATATTCGTCATGTATTATTTTAACAGAAATATTCTTTTGTATGCAAAAAGTCTAAACAAGAAAAAATACTTTCTTTAAACAGATCATCTGAGAAATATACAAAATTTGCATACTATATTTGATCATAATTCAAGTAAGCTTTTTTATGTTTGCAGTGCTCGGGCTTGCCTGTATAGTTTGGGAGGACCTAAAAGAGGCAGCATGTACAGCTTGAGCGCAAACAGCACAACAGTTCCACGAGCTTTGTTGCATAAAGCATTGCCTCTTGGCTTTCCATGTTAAGACAATGGCTACAACAATTTGTTTATGTGCCAACATCAGAGGCAAAAGCAAGGTTCTCAGCTGGAGACATACATTTGTAAACAAAACATCTTTAGTTACTACTAAACGAATTTTGTAAAAAGACAATAATTCATTTTGTTCCCCATTGTATAACAGCAATGAGAGAAGGTTTTGAAAGAGTAAATAAACATTTGGTTCCACTGTATGCTAGACATGTGCACATAAATCATAAGTGCACATAGACCTATTGCCATAGATTGTGAAATTGCATAGAGTAAGTAATTCTTTTGAAAGTGGGCTACTCATGCCACCTAAATAAACAAACTCCGGTTATATTTCAAGACAAGATCATTTCTGCTAAACCATCGATACCAAAGGTACAAGCAGTCACAATTCTCCAGAGAAAAGGGCATTCAGTTCAAGCCACGTTCAACTGTGAAGTCAAGAAAAGAATAGCAAACAACTCTGGAGTAAATTTTTCAAGAACAATTTAATAAGCACAGAGACGCTAAAACAATTAGTACTGGATAAAGGGAACCTGCCAGGTCTCAAGGTACTCAAAAAGGGCACTGCACAACACCCAACCCATTTCATGCAAGACGATAGAAAGTGAAGATGAGCTACAGGGCTAGACTGAGGGGATGGAGACAATGGTGCTGGGGACAGTGGAGGTTACAAAAGTGGTTCCCAACCTTTTGACTTTTGTGGACCCCACTTTATCAGTACTGGAACTTGGGGACCCCCACTGAATCATCATTGGAATCCAGGGACCCACCCAGTGAATCATTACTGAAAGCTAGTGACCTAATCTGTTATTAAATTTTCTAAGCCGTCACGGACCCCCCTGAGGAGGCTCCGCGGAGCCCCACGGGTCCCCGTACCACAGGTTGGAAAACCCTGAGTTAGAATAATGAGTAGTTTCACTAGGCAAAAGCAGAAAAAGTGCAAACAGTTCTATCAGTGTTGCTTATTCTTTATTGTTTCAGGTTAACAAAAGACGTACAATACAAACAGGACATGAATTAAAAAAGTAATACAAATTCAGCTGATGTTCGATCACTGCAACTGAAAGATTTTTTTCTAAGTATAACTAGCGCATCATTACTCTAGTCAGTAGTATTTCAACTCCTATTTTCAGCAGCTAGTTGGTCTCGTAGCTTTGCAGCTGCAAATATGTAAGAAGCGACAGGCGAAAAAAATGTCTTAAGTCTGTTCGGTCCCAGAATGAGAATGCCTCTCTGCAGCTTCTGATATTGTGATTTATGAGCATAGGTAATATTTCCTCAAATGTAGTGACTTTTTACATAGAAGCATACAATGCGTGACTGTTTCAGGTCCTCTAACTAAGCAGCAGCATAAATCAGAGTGTTTATGTCAGTTTTTAGTTTATGAAATGACTGACAGTGTTCCTGCTCTGAACGTCAGGAGAAATGTCCTTATATTACAATTTTTTTAATGCTTAGGTTGGCTCTCAGTGCAATCATTGGTATCCCAGGTCCAAGATGTAGAAGAGGTCATAGGAAGTTATTCTCAGTATTGTGCTTGCTTGAGGACTTTTTGTGGCCCAGATCTCTGCACCATAAGATCTAACTGATAAGGCTTTCATTTTATAGGGTGTTATGGCTGGCTCAAATATTCTGTCCATTTGTTCGAAAAGCACAGTATCGCACCACCGTATTGGCATACAATAGAATTGATTTTCACTATTTGCTCAGTCCATGCTAACTTAGGGCTAGATGTGCAAAGCTTAGACTTTGCAATTACCAAATTGTGATTTTTTGTGATTTGCTATTTGTTAATCACAAACACTAATGAACAAAAGTGTGTTATACACTTTCTGTACAGTAATTGCCAGTGGTTTGCATATCCATCCAGCTCATGAATATTAAGGCGTGGGCCAGGGATTGCGGCCAACTGGAAATCACAAAAATAACAGGGATGGTGGCCTACTGGGGTCATCAGACCACCATGTCTGTGATTGTGAAATAAAGCATTTTTTTTTATTTTATTGTTTTAATGCAGCCCGTTTTCGTTAAAGGAAAACGTGATGCGTCTGGAAAAAAAATTAAAAGTTTTCTCTTTCATTGTTTAAGAGTAGGCAGTGGTCCATAGGATTAAAAAAATATATTTGTTTTCATTCTCAAATGGGAAGGTGTGCCACAGGAACCCCTTTCCTTTTGCAAATGGCTTACCACCAACTTCCAGTTGAAGGTAAAATGCAAATGTTTTGCGGCCACATTTTGGTTGCAGAAAATTTGTACATATGATTGTGAATTGGTATTAGGAAGGAACACCTTAAATATGCACCTTCCAAATTCTGATTCGCAATCCCAAATTGGTCTTTGTACATTTGAAAATGCCTTTTTACATTTGCAAACAACATGATTCTACAAAACAGGCTGCTTGTGAACACAAAAATGCTTTGCACATCTGGCCCTTAATGTCTAGTAATGCTACCAGATAGTCATAATTGTGGACTCTCTCTATTCCAATGCCATAGATTTTGAAGGTTGATTTAAGTTTTACGCTGTGTTTAAGCATCATCAAATTTGTGTTGCTGGTATTAACAGTAAACCTTTTGAGATTACAAAATGTTTAGTTCAGGGTGCATTACAATTTCTTTGCATGCTAGTAATTTAGTATACTCGCAAATAATACAATAGGAACGTAATCCCAGCAAGTGAGAGAGTGTCCAGATTTAGGCAGATAAAATGTTCACCACATCGTTAAAAAACAAAGTAAATAATAAAGGTGCACGGATATAACCTTGTCTGACACCAGAATGTATCCCAAACTCAGGAGTGCATTCCCTTTTTCAGTAATAACTCATCCTGGCTTTGCGATCACTGTGCAGTTCCACCAAGACATCAAGCAGTTTTTCTGGTAGGCCATGTTCTTTCAATGTATTCCCGAGTATACATTTGTCAAAGTATTGACGGCAATCTTTATGACAAACAATACCATAAAGAGAAATACATTTTTCAAAGTGATATATCTGGCACAGGAGATTCTCTCACTCTTGGAGTTGTACACATCTCATGTAATGTCTGGCAGCTGTCCACCAACCTTATGTCTAGCAGAAGCTGATTGTTGGGTGAAGAGTGAAAGAGCGTCATGCACAATCTTTAGCGACAGGGGAGGCGAGGCACATCTCTCTGATAGCTGCTGCCCAAGGGAAGAGTTTCAGATGGACACTTTACCAAAAGATGTCCTCTTTGACCAAGGCCCCCACAACATTGCGAGCTAGTAGAGGAGGAAAAACAGGCAGGCTATTCATCGTTCAAAACAGCGAGTTTTGAGTGCCTTTTGAAACAGTGTGGAAATTTGGCACAGAAAAAGGGTAAGCACGTTCCATTGGTGGGAGTCAGGATAAAAATATGCTGTCTTTGTTGTGAGCCTACCAAAAACCAAAACAAACAGCAAAGTGCTTGTTTATTGTATTTGTGAAGAATAGGTACAGGTGGGAAAGCACAAGCTTCTATGCTCCACAAACACAAAATACTACTTAAGCCCATGAAAAAATTTACAGACTCAATATCATATATAAAATTACAGACAGTACAGCAGAGACAAATAACAAAAACGTTTCAATTAGACCTGTCCCGAGTCTGATCCTTGTTTGTAATTAACTCTAGTTTTTGAGTATTATATAGTTAAGGGTGCATGCATAAACATGCTACACGGCACGGCTAATATATAAAGCGAGAAGTGTCTTTAAAAAATTGCCATAAAAATTACAAGATCTACTTTTATGCCATGACTTACAGTACCTGTGATACGATCTCCTGGAGTGTAGGAATTTTTGGAAGCAGAGACGGTGAAGGGCGCAACGCCTTTGTTAGCACTAGCACCACCATGGACTGGAAGCATTGTAGAGCATGACTCGGTGATCTGTCCATTTGGATAGGCGAGTGCCAATTCATGGAGGGTACAACAAACAAAAACTATAAATCCCGAAAACATTTTAATCTGGAAAATAGAAAAATGAATTACATAATACAAACACATATTTGCTAATCTGTAATCAACAAAAAAATGAAGAATTGACATTGTAGAGGCATCCAGGACAATGATTTCAAGCCGCTATCTCTAATAAAGAGGACAACACATACATTTGAAACTGAATGGCGTATTCTCACTAAATTCCAGTTCAGGGCTAGAACGTTGGTCCCTGTGCAAAAGAGAAGTTTTGGGCAGACATCATAATCACGATTTGTGTAATTGCTGTCACACTCTTGTTGCCTTCTACTGGCGCTTTTTGTCAGGTTAAACTTGCCAAATTTATTGTGAGAAAAGGCCAGGAAAAAAAGGTAAAATCTTGAATTTAGGTAGTTAAATACTGACTTTGTGTGTAGTCTTTCATATCCAAGTTGAAAAATCGGAATAGGAGGTATTTAACCACAGCTGGTAAGTACCCTACTATGGAGTACCAGGTGTGCTAAATACCCTACCCTGTCCCTCACAACTCGTAATCAGTGCCTTGAAGTGTACCCTCTTTCACCAGCAACATTCAACATCATACCCGGCTTTGCGATACCCACTACTGTTGCTCCGCCACATGTGATATGGGTTATAAATCTTAGGGACCCGCCACGACCCATTTTTGTGCCAAGGACATGACTGCACCTGGCTTTCTCCTGCTCACCAGCATGCTGTACTGCTACCCAATGTGATTGTGTTCATTGTGGATGGCGCAGTACCTTTGCACATCCAAGCACATCAGGATATAAAATCAGGGGTGGCCGACAACTACTGACTACCACACAAATGAGGGGGGGGCGCAAGGAGGGGATAACTAAAATAACTCACCTTGCTTGCAAGGTGACGTACTGCTCGCTCTGCTTTCCATCTTTTCTCCAGACTCCAACTCCCTGTAGAAATCCTGATGCTGCTGTTATGCATTTAATAAGCATGAGAGAAGCGCTAGGATTGGCGGGAGAGGCCTCTCTTGGCGCACCCGAGGTTACTGGAGGCCTGTACTTGTTCTCAACCCAGCTGCTTAGGACACCTGGGTTGAGACATTTAAAGGTTGCATGTCTGGCTGGCTTTTACAAGACAGCCAGCAAAAGAGACATGCGCACTTTAAACAAGTACACAGGCAGCACACCACTCCTCCCTGCTTCTGGCACTCAGCTAGCCCTTGTCGTCCTGACACTTGGTTCAGGACAGGGGGTAAAATATATAATGGTAATATATTAACTTCATTACAATTATATATTTCATCTCTGGGCAGTGTCTTGGGGGAAAAAATGATAGCGTATACGCCCTACACCAGTCACTGCAAGCACATTAAGTAAGCAAACCATTGGTGGAGTATACAACATATTAGTCAACAAACAATGCAACAGTATAGTTCTGACAAAACGTCTGCATCTAAAGACCAGTTAGCATCCTTATTTCTACTGCTTGTAAAATTGGAATTAAGCATAACTGTGTCCGTTACACTCAACATAGTACACTTCTCATGGCTGTGGGATCTTTATTATATAATATAGCCTTATAGCCCGCCGTAGCAGGCTATACGGGCCATTAAAGGCCCGGTCCAGCGTTAAAGGCCAGAGACAAAGACAAGGGCCTTAAGCAAGGAAACATGACTTTAATGGCCGGTGTAGCCCAGCTCAGGAGGGCTGGAAGGCTGTTAGAACAATCCGCCACTAAAGGGCAGAATGTTCTAATAGATTAAACAAAGGCCTTACGGACTCTGAAAGAAATGAAATCCCTCGGGCTCTGTGAGGCTTTTGTTCACAGGTGTTGCTGTGTGAAAAACTTTGGACTGTTGGAGATCTGGGGTTCTACCAGCAATTAGAATGCCAGAGCACTCCACTGTCTTCAATGGAGCTCCCAACATTGGAATCTTCTAGTACAACAGATATAACCGAACCAAAACACAGTCCCTCACTGATGGTGTGGGGGTGGAAGCCTCCTCCTGCAGATGCAATATGAAGGCGCTCTTCAACAGTGCAATGGTATAAGTAAGTCTTATGTGGCCCCACAGCTGTTTGATTATTCTGACTCAGTCATGTCCGAATAGAGTGTCATATTATAATTTCATACATCTGAGGAAACAATGCAAAAGCAGGTGTTGGCCTGCCCTTGGGCTGGCCTGGCAATTACACTGTATTTCGAGACCAAGGGTCATGAGCAAGGTCTACCCTCTTGTCCATTCATTTTGCTAGGGCTTGGGCAATGACCTGTGATCACTAAACACTGTCATCTGCTGCATCAGAAGGGGGCCATGTTTGCCTATTTCAAATTCCAATCGTATGCAGAACGGCTCTATCTAAGTAACTAAACACCACCGAAGAAAGGGGTTGCTGCACATCAGGAATACTTGTGGGTCTGCCTTATTGTTCATGTTCAGTGGGCCCCTTCCTGACTTCGGTTCATTCTCTGGCTAGCCTCTTGGTCTGCTGCCTGCCGCAAAAGTCATGACAATAGCTAGCAATCTTACCTGGATCTGCCAGGAGCTACACGACCTTTCAGATGGTGAGCAAGCACAACTGGGCATCCATCAGTCCAGAAGTGCACAAGTACTGAACCACCATCCACAACTGCTGGAATTAAGCATCCCTGCTCATAAGGGGGAGATAAGAAGGGTGACTGTGTATGTGTGAGTGTATTCATGTATACGTATGTATATGAGTGCATAACAACATATTTGCATTTTGCAGTTTTTTATGTGTGTAAATATATGAACATGAATAAATTCATCTAGGGGGCACTGCTGGCATCTGTGGGCATCCAGGGATATTTTGAGTCCCCCCCCTGGAAAATTGTTGGTTCCCTTGGCATATTGTGAGTACTGAAGGATAATCTGACATATAGCATAACATAGTTGCCTTTCCTGGCAAATGGTAAGCATTCCTGAGCTATGGTGACTCTCCTTGGCAGAGGTTTATAATCATTGACATAGGGAGTCAACTGCTGGTATCTCGAGTCCAACCCTATTATCTGTGATCTGTGCATACAGTGGACATCTGTTTAATCTGCTGAATGCATGTGGTGTATAGTAGGGACTTCTGTAGATGGCAGACTGCCCTTACTTTTGCTTTTTGTGGGCCTTCCTGGCATATATGGTTATGCCTGACACCTAGTAGAGATCAGTGGCATGATGTAGACATCACCAGTACTGGATGGCCACACATGAAACCTGGTTGTCTTTCTGGTGTCTTTGACCATCTGACCTTTGGTGGTCATTCATGGCTTACAGTAAACCTCATTGGCCAGCAGTGGCCACCTCGTATGTATGTTTGTTACCCCTTCCACAAGCAACACTAATATAGAGTTGGTCATCTGTCCTCTGACCTTCCCTGGCACAAAATGGTATCTCTGGCAGATGCTGGTACCCTTGACATTTGGTCAGTACTTGGGGCAGATGATGCGCATCCCTTATAGACGCTCCCTGACATATGGTGGTCATCCCTGATAATTGATAGCCATCTCCGACAAATGGTGGTCATCCCAAACATAACATTGCCATCAAACTTGGTATGTGATAGTCATATCTGGGACCAGGGGGACACATGTGGGATATGGTAGTATCACTAGCAGATAGGGAGTTTTACAGAGATGGTGAGCTTTTCAGACATTTGGTAACTATCCCTGCCGTATTGTGTCCATGTCTTGCACATAGTGGCTATCCGTTACATATTTTAGGCATACTTGGTACATTGTGGGCATTACATAAACATAGTAGCCATACAACGAATCGAATGAGCCCCAATCAGAATGTTGGCATGCCTAATCTAAGATGGTCAGTCTTAACATATGCTGCTCAAAACTTACATTTGATGGTCACCATTGCCATCCAATGTGTATGATTGACAAAAGGCTGGCATTTCTGTCATTTGGTGTCAACCGCTGGTATAATGCAGGATAAGATTGGGCACCTGAGCTTCTGGTGGGGACCCCAATAACGGTGGACATCCCTTTCACTAAGTGTTCATTCACTGTTTTTTCATCCATTACATCTGTAGGCAACCCTTCCTTCTCCTAAGCATACAGCTCAATGGAAGGCATCCCAGACATGCAATGGTGGCTATAACCCACTTGGGCCGAAGGAAGTTGCATAATATACCATTTTTCCATATTGTAAAGTTTGTGGTCACTCTGGGTGTAATTTCACTCCCGTTTTTGGGAGCATCACTCACCTGATGGGACTTCTACTGCCTGTTCTCTGTACATTGATAATTAGTGGCTGGCCAACCAGTTATCAGCAGAACTAAGAAGCGGGTTCTCACTCCAGGGCAAGAGGCAGCACCATGATGTAATTCTCTCACAGAGAACGAGACAGAGTTTTGCTTCCTGAAAACTCAGGTAGCAATTATGTGAACAAGGATCGCTGTGCATTAAAGTATCTAGCATTAATGCCCTGCTGTGAAAGGTTGCATCCAACACTCCTATTCTTGGTTTTACATTGAGATGATCTGAAAAGCATGTCTATAGGAGTCACCTCCACTAATGCAGAAGGACAAGAACCATATGAGCATCTTTAGCAGATACACACAGGCCTAAAAGTGCTTGATGTACCAGTTGTGCTGCAACTGCACGGCTTACGGTACATACATTAACACAAAAAATACAATTTTGTGGATGACATGCTGACAGTGTAGCTCTAAAACATGAAGAAGCAGCCACTGCTCTATGTCTGTGTTTGCTAGTATGTTCTAAGTAAAGCAACATTTGAGCTAAAACTGGTGCATTGACCCGTAGTGAGTCTGCATACTGAAGTAAAAGGTGCTCATGATAAAGCCCCAGATAAACCAAATTCAACTTTTATAATTTCTGTGAGAAAGCCAAAATAAAGCTTGGAACTGATGAATCACTATATTTAATAGAAACATTCTGCGCTGTGCTAATTCTTTTCCACAAGATGGAAAATGTACTAGAATAGTGAACGTCCACAGAACACTAAGGTAAAGCACCTGGTAGGAGCAAATTTATAGCACAGCTTTCAAATAAACATAGGACCAAATGTTCAGTAAAGATCAATGATTAGTGGTCCTTGCACTGATTTTCAAATAAAACACAAAACCCAATGGGTACATCCAACAATGGAAAATAAATGTCATTCATGGTTCCAACTGCTCAGGCGAAGAAGCCTCAGCATCCTACGGGTCAAGACGATTTTTTCTACTACTTCAGCTGCTTCTTTATACAGCCGTAGAATTGCTATCTCCAAAGACCCTATAACTAACATTATGCATATTCATTCTTTAACAGATTTCTCCTCTTTGACCAAGTCCACCAAGAATAGACGCAAGGCAGACACTAATATCACATTTATTAGCCCACTCCTTTCCTAATACCTTGAGTGACAAAAAACACAGCAGGATGAAACTTTTTTTATAGTAAGAGAGTACTGAGCACACCACAATACAACTCATGTTCCAAGTTGAAAATCCTCCTTCAGATGATCTTTGTATGTAGAATAGAACAGCGGGAGGGGGGTTTAAATGCTCATCATAAACCTTATATCTGCTGTATTCAAATATTATGGAGGTGCAAATATACCTCTATCCTGGAGCAAAGAAAACAAAAAAGTAAACAATGATAACCAATGATGTTTTAAAACATTAGAAAGAGCTCAAAAACCCACCAGAACACCAAAGAGAAACTAATAACAGAAAAACATGTGGTATAGATTTTTTGCTTATTTGAATACAAATGAGATTTTACATGGAGCGCAGGCGTTGTAATATGTTAACATGGAATGTATTGGAGTGCATCACATAAGTACTGCAGTTCATAGTAGCAAGCCAAAGAAGAGGTTTTTCACTCTCCAGAGCTAGGTTTAAAGAAGTTTTAGTAACTACAACTGACCTTCAGTTTCATCTCAGAGGACTTGGCAAGATACATTAGCGGTATCTTCCACGTATTCCCTGAACTCTGAATAAAACTGTTCACCTTCCATATAAGTGAAACAGGTGTCAATCATAAACAGACCCCCTCCTTGTTCCCCAAACCACATGTGCAGAACAGGTATAAAGGATAACTGTAATTGGGATCGGTAAGGCAGTTGGACTGTTTGCTAGAGGGATTCTGGAAGCTGAATCTCAGGCTTAAGGCCTTAGGCATAAAGGTATGCAGAGTCTGTCTGGTCGGAAAATACAGAGGCTGTTTGATGGGGATGATATGCTTATCCTGGTGAAATTGCCCAAGGGCCTCCAGAACTAAGTTGACAATTTCTGTTTGTTCTGCAAAGATTATGGACTTGAGGTTAATGCTGGGAAAACGAAACTGATGATTTGTTACTAGGGTAAGAAAAGGTGAAGGTCATGATAATTATGAATTCTGTTAATTTAGAAAGAGTCACTGAGATAGATTATTTGGAGGTTAGAGTGATGGAATCAGGTAGATAGGATGCACATATCAGCAAAAGTTCACATTTAATAGGAGGGAAGCACTGGGCTGGAAGACCAAAGTTACTGAAAGTCCCCCATTAAATCCCATATTGGGAATATATACGGCCCAGGTCAGGGGAGCTGTCCTGTATGGAGCGGAACGGCGGGGTTTCAATAATCAGAATACCCTGTTAGTCAAAGAAAATAATTTCTTAAGAAACATCTTGAGGTTGGGGAAAATGGGCACCTCGCTGGAACCTCTAAGACTAGATCTTGGGTTGCACACTATCTTAGATCATGCAGCCCTGAGGCCCCCACGCTACTGGATTCGTCTTTGAAAGACGGTAGAATTGGATTCCTACAGGGAGGGCTACAGTAATATATTAGGGTGCACAAATTGCTTTGATAAGATTAGTTGGCTGCAAAAAATGAAATCAACATGGACTGAATGAGGTTTCCTCCAGTTCTGGGAAAATCCCGAAAGCGGAACCCTTCATGGATTTGACCATACCTGCTCATGTTTGCTCTCTATTCCTTTGGTTTAGATATGACACTCTACCTGTGAATGCTTATACTGTTCGATGGCTGCTGAATGGTCCTGGTGACAGCAAATATAATCTATGTCTGGTAGGTGGGGTAACAATTGAACACTTTCTTTTCTTCTGTCCTAAATACATGGTTCTAAGGAGAAGGTGGATTGTCCCCTTATGTAAAATTCTGTCCCTTTATGATCATGCTGATGTCTATAGGATCTGTAACAGTGGCCCATCAACGGTGTTAGTATGTGCCATTTCTAAATATCTGTAGGCCATTTGGTCTATCAGTTGCAGAGCATCTAAAGCTCTTGGTAGAGATGGCCCAGAGTAAAAAGTTCGCTACTGCGACATTTTGCACATGACTATTGGTTTAGCCAGAAGCCTGAATGTTTCCTATCTATGCTGCTGTAGTCCCAGACTCTTATCTACTTGATTGGAAATTTTTGTGGATTTTAGGTATTACAATGAGATCATTTGTATTGTGTATTGTGGGCCCAACTGCTGCAGATCCCTAAAGATGTTTGTATTATGAACCATAGAAATTATTATTGGGAATAATTATTGTTTACATATTTTATATACAATATACATTTTAAACTATATTATTTATAAAAACATTTATTTTTAATTATTTTGTTGATAAGTTTTATGCCGGACAATGAGAATTTATATTTCAGTATGTCAATAAACTTGAAAACGTGAACTATGCAAAGCAATACATGCTTTGGCATAGATATTCTAAAAACAAACTATGCTGTAATGTAGCAAGTGGGAATATAAATAGGCATTAGACTACTTGGTAAGGGATATGTGATGAAATATGACTGTAGTGTATTTAGGATTCACTATTTTATTTCTTTTGTTCACTGAGTTACCAGTGATAATAGCATTAATTCTTACACATGACATGTGTAGGATAACAGTGCATAATAAATATTAGTCTGCTGTTGAATCCCAGAGCACATATATGTGGGTAGAACTCTGTGTGCACAGATTCTTGGGTTTAGGGCGGGGCTCCGCATTTCATCTCTTGGCAACAGATTCTTTGCGTGGAATGTCTGACTCATAAAACCCTTCTTCAAACCAGCATAACTCAGTGAGATGGGTGAGACACCTGTCAGTGTTGCCTGAAATGGTGACAGATTCCTTTTGGGGCTTAGTAAAGCTACATAGTGTGACCCCAAAAGTTCTAGAGAGCACAACAGTACATATATCACTGGCAATCCAGTTTGAGCTCCGAAACATGAAGAGGACCAACAGCAGCATCAGTGATTATGTGGTTGTTGTTCCAAAGACATCTTTAGGGAGATACCCGATAGTGGTAACTCCCCTGGAAGCTAATCCTCTGGTTGATGTTACACAAATATAGGAAATTAAATTACTACTATTATGTAAATCAGGCCTAGCACAACCTGCTACAGTAGCCAGGAGTACGAAGAAACTAACACTACGTCTGAACTTCTGTGAATAACAGTGAGGGAAGCAGTTTGTAGCATGATATCAAAAACAGAGCTATTGTTTTTAACTTTTTGCTCAAAAACTAATCAGTCATACAACAAATGTCTGAGTCTAGACCACTCAAACTGTGGGTCTCGACCTACTAGTGAGTCCTGAGCCGATTTTGGGTTGGTCATGAAAGTCCAAGCAATAAATGAATAAAAATGATTTTAAATTCTGTATTTTTTTGTCACATTTGTTGCACTTAAAAAGACAGAGGTCAGGCTATTTCTTTTAGCAAATAGCTGCTTATGTTTTTTAACATGGGGATTGATGTTTATAAACTCCTCTCACTTTGCAGTCAAAGAATGAAAAGTTAAGTGAATTATATGATAATCTGCAAGGGTACATGGAGTGTGAAAGGAAAGTCTGTAGGATGTAAAGTTTTTTGTAACACAACAAAATGTAAATACCTACAAATTAACTGTACACATTCGGCACTTAGCAAAGCAAAATTTAAGCAAACATTGGAAATAAATTGTAATAGAATCAAAACAAAACAAGACATTTTACTTGTTGAAGCATACATGATAAATATTCACTGAAACACGATTTCATTTGTGTGTAAAATAGTTGTATCAGTAAACTCATATGTCTGTGCAAATATAGTGGACAATTCAATGGAACACGTGCTGTCTGTAAATGTCAGTGTGTTTCCACATGGTTCTTTAGTGACATTAAAAAGAAATTGTAATCGCCCGCCTCAAGTCCATTAAAGCAAAGTGGCTTGCGAAAGTTTGTCATTCTAAAAACTGGGTTGTCATTCTAAAAAGTTTGGGAAGCACTGGTCTAAAGGTCATGAGAGAGATGGAGGCATGAAAGAGCATCTTCCACTCACCCACTCTTGGTAGCCATCCCTATACACTTCAGCAATCCGCAATTTCCTAATATGTTGGTCAGCATATTGTAGGATATAGAGAGTTCTTAGGGAAACCTTGTTAACTAATACAATACGGTAAGATCTGATATAGTACCCAAACCCATTTATCTTCTGAAGCAGGTGAACATGTATGTTTACAACAGAAAACTGTCACCAAAAAACACTAAATATAAGGCTGAAAACCTATACCACATTGGAAATAGTGTTTACCTGATACATTATTTTCTCCAGGTTCTGGTGGACTCTGCTCAAGGAGAAAAAAAAATGCCTGTATCACAGCTCTTACTTATTGCAACAAGATAAGGTTATTCTTTTGAAAGTTGGGAGTCTCGGGAGTAGCAAAGGCAGGCATATTACTGACTCTGGAGAGCATTGGGAATTCAGCTAAAGCTCTCGAACCGACCTAAAAAAAAGAGCAAATGAAAATGCATTTTTAACTAAATGTCATTCTTTGATTTCACATTGCTAAAAAATGAAATGGCACTGAGCAAAAACCAATACAGATGCCTGGAACCGTGCCATTACTGTAAGGAAATGGGCGTCAATTCACCTAAATACCAGGGGTAGCGGAAGAGACGTCACACTCCTTTTGACCTTTCACTTTGACTCACACACATGCTTACGAATATACAAACATTCACACACACACTCCCATAAACAAACTCACCCACAAGCACGCACACAACAAACATTTAAAAGCATGTTTTCCTTACTTTACCTTCCAGATAGGTAATCTTCCTCCTTATTATACTCCTTTTTAGGTCGAGCACTCAAGTGCTCTGGCCTGTTGTAATCTATCTGTAGGCTTTTAACCACGCCCACTGCATGCCCATCACTATCACTCATATAGGGGCTTGCCTTACAAAAATAATTTATCATTGATAAATGCTTTACCTTTGTCCCTCCTTGGTGGGGGGAGAGAATTTTTGTTATCGCCTCTTTTTCCTTTTGTGTGTCTCCTTTGCGCTCATCCTCATGGCGACTGTGGCGCGTTGAATCGGTTTGCTTATGTCAACTGTTTTCCTTTCCTTTTCAATTTATACTGCACGGGGCAATGTGCATCAGTCCATCCCAATAAGTCATAGTGCTGTCCAGCATTACACAATGCTGACATTAGTCAATATCAGACGTGCTTCCCAGAATCATGCTCTTCTCAATATAGAAAATGACCCATAAGCGTGCAGTACTAGAGTACGCAATGCAAGGGAGAACAATGCACTAGGGCAAACAATTGGGCAAAATGAATGAAGGGAAGGTGATGAAAATCATTAACAAATATAAGGAGCAGATTGGATAAAAGCCAAAAACATGGACAATCAGGAATCTTTTCAATGGTTGCCTTTCATAAAATCAGACATGCTAAAATTAAAATACCTGTGTCAAAAGCGTACACACGGGAAGATAAGCATAAAACAAATTAAAATAATACCAATCGTACGAAGACCAAAGCCTCCAGCGCAAACATTTTACATTGAGTCAAGCATGCCTAAGCCACAGTGTCAATGCAAAGTAAGTAAAAAGGATGCAGAACATACAAAAGACGAGACGTTTCCGTAATTGCCGTTCTCTGGTCAGACAAGCCCTTACTCATTGTAGGCAATGTATGACCTGCAAGAGTCAGACTATTTCGTAGTGGCGTTTCATCGAGTCAGACGTGCCAGGGTCGAAGTTAGAGTGAGTAAAGAGCTAGAAGCAGGTAAAGAAAGAAAGCGTTCAGGAATCAGGATCTCTTCTGTAGTTACTTTTCGTCGAAAGGAACGTGCGAGTCAGTGCTTAATTTGTCAATAAAAAGGTGCCGGTGGCGAAAGCCCTCCTCTTAAACACGCGGTTGCTGCAATTAAATGTATGAACAGGAAATACTTAGGCGGTGTAATCCTGAAGTCATCTGGGCCCTCTTCAGTCCATATAAAGCCCTTGCCTGCCCCTTCAGCTCACTCTTGCAGCTTTCTGCTTTCTCACTTTATGACACTTTTTCGTTTTTCTCTTCATCCATCTTGCCTACATGTGTCTTTTGCTCGCAGCAAATGCTTGAGGCAGAAGAATAAGCGCCGGCCCTCAAAAATATGTGCCGGTGCTCAGCACCGGAAACAACAAGCACAAAAGAAGCACTGGTGCGAGTGTGTGGAAGGAGCGAGAGACAATGAAAGCGATGCAAGGCAAACACGGTCTCTTCCATGGTTGCCTGTCTACAGATCTAACATACCAGGGTCATGGTGCCAGTACAATGGAACTGCAAACTAGGGGCAGAAGCACCTTTAGAAATCCTCTTTTAAGAGAGGAGGAAAAACTTCAAGAAATGCTCAAAATGTGTGCTCCACCAACCCTTACTGGAGCTACACAGGGATCTAGAATCCCCCTGCCACTACAATGAACTTGTGAGAGTGAGAGAGGTTGGGCAAGGCATACTGACTGAAATGAGGAAGAGTGTTGAACTGAAAGAAATGAGAACTATTGGTAACTAATTGGGACATTAACTCCAAATCAGTTCTTGTCTTCATGAGTGTAGGAAAGTGCCTCTTTTGATGGTCACCTCCCTCCCCCACCCAACTTTTTCCCTGGTTTCTGGTGAACCTTTGACTGAAAGTGCACTGGGTCCCTGCTAAACAGGTCCCCAGTACCAGATCTCTTTTCCCCAAAACTACACAGTTTCATTTCCCAACTGGCAAACCCTTAGCTACCACTGTAAGTCCCTAGTAAATGGTACCTTGGGTAACTAGGGCATGAGGTACTAAAGGAAGGCCACTGAGAGCTGCAGCACAAATTGTGCCACCCTCAGGGACCCTCTTACGAAGTGCACACAGTGCTGCTTTCGCAGGCTGCTTGCCTTGGTGGAGAACTAAAATGAAAACACAACATGGCACACAGCCTTTGTGCCCTGTCCCCTTTACATTTCACGCAATATATGTAAGTCACCCCTCTAGCAGACCTTCTAGCCCTAAAGGCAGGGTGTAATATATTACATTTGAGGGCATACCTGCGTGAACAGATATGCCCCTGCTATGTCTCTGTCAATTCTCAGACATAGTAAGTGAACAGGGAAGCCCTTTTAAGTAGATGTGCTGCACTGGTCATTACGAGTTCCCCAGCTACATGATGACTTCATTGAAGACAGCGATGTTTGGTAACAAACATCTCCTATTAATAAACCCTCTCTGAATCCAATGATGGATTTATTAATACATGCACTCAGAGGGCATCTTAGAGGTGCCCCCTGACACTGACTGGTCAAAACCTTCGACACAGTTCCGGCCCACTGAGGCGAGAGGCAGTGCTCTCGAGGTCCAGAGACAAAAGTCTGCACTGGGCAGAGGTGTTACCTCCTCTCCCAGGCAGGATGGACATTCCAGGGCAGGGCGCTTCAAAGGCCTTGAATCTTTTCTAATGCGACCCAGATCTCTCCAGATGATGAACCTAAAGCCACTTTTGGTGACAGCACAGGCAGGAAAATTAGTTCAATTAGGAGGAGTGGCCACTTCATGCCAGTTCCACCCCCTCAGATGGAAGAGCTGAAGTGGACACTATTTTTTAAATTCCTCCATCTTGTTTGGAAGGAAGTAGGCCACTAGGGTTAGGGTTATGCCCACTTCCCAGCGGAAGTGGTCATAAGAAGAGTGAAAGTGGTCAACCCATTGGCTACTGCCTAGCATTCCCTGTAATGCCTCTAAGTGGAGTATTTAGGTGGCACACATGAACTCTAGAACTCAGATTCCTGGCAAGCTAAGAAGAAGCAGATGCCACAGAGTCGCATCAGCAGAGAAGACTGCAGATTCCAACTGACTAAGCCCCAGCCTTACCGGCCTATTTTCAACCCTCAACGATCCTGCCCCAAAAGAAAACTCGTCCTGCAACCTTCAAAGCTTTGGGAGGACTGGGCGTGGCCTGACCGCCGGGCAAGATGGCCGCCACTTAGTGAGGCTCTGCCCGGCCCGGGCCGTTTATCCGATTATTTCCACATCCGACGTGGCTGGCGGGAGTGAGCCTGGCGCGATCTGTTCAGAGAAGCCCCTGGGCTGCCTTCGGCGGCTCAGGAGCAGCGGAGAGGTCGGAGCAGCGGTAAAAGGACGCGGGCGGGCCTGCTGACGGCCGCGCTCGTGCGGGCGAACGAGAGTGGAAGCCCTCGGCGGCTTCTGGGGAGTGTGACCGTGCGTGGAGCTGCGCAGGGCGCAGAGCGGGCGGGCGGACTTGAGGCCCGCGGCTGCTTCCGGAGGTAGGAGATCGGGACCGCGCCAGGGAGCCATTCGGCGACGTGGTCGCGTCGTGGCCCCAGAACGAGCTTGGCCCTGGTGACGCTGGTGCAGGGGAAGCTCCGACGGGCCCCGAGGCTGTCTCTGGGCCCGGCGGCTTAGACGGGCGAGGAGGAGGCTCGTAAGGAGACTAGCCGTCGAGGTAATACCTCGAAGGGGCCCCCGAGGCTCGTAACTGCACTTGCTTGGTTCTGGAAAATTGTCTGAACATTCGGATGGGCCCCTCAGGCCGCCAATTCAGCGATGTGAATTGAGGCCTGGCGGAGAGCGGTGAAGGCTGTGACCGCGGGGGCCCGAGGAGGGTGTACGAGTGGCGACTACCCGGATGGACAGTGCGGGCTGATTGGGCCTGTGAGAACAGGCTGATGCTCCGGGATCCCGTTGCTTGACGATTCCCGCTGCTGGAGCGGGAGCCCACAGTGAGCTCCACGCTAACTTGAGAGGTCTCTGAGGTCCGGATCTTCCTTCGCTTGGCTTTACTCACCTGGACCTGGTCGGAGGTGTTGGAGTAGGGTGGAACTATGGGTAAGGCGGATCAACGTCAGGCCAAACTTACCTTCGAAGGGGGGGAAAAAAAAAAGAACGCTGCTGCCAGCTCCCAGCCCTGTGAGGAGCTGAACGGAGAGGATAGCCCTGAGGCATCTGTGAAGTCCATGTTTTTAGAACTAAAGGCCAGCCTGGCGGGCATTGACACCAAACTGGATCATGTCACCGAACAACTTGATCGCATTAGGGCGCGCGTAGACGATCACGACACCAGGCTTGAGGCCTTGGAGTCACGTACATCTGAGATAGAGGATGCACGCCAGGGTGACAGGGATCAGATCGCACGTATGGATCGAATCCTTGAGGTCATACGTAACAAGAACGAGGACTTGGAATCAAGATCACGCCGCAATAATATTCGAATTGTGGGACTGCCGGAGGCGACCGATATGGGGCGAATGGAAGACTTTATTGAACAGATGCTGTCTGAGCTGTTCGCCGGTGAGCTCTCTCGGATGCTGGTGGTTGAGAGAGAGCTCACAGATCTTTGGGACCCGACCCCCTCCGGGGACTCCCCCACGTCCAATTATTGCACGTCTATTAAATTACCGTGACCGTGACGCTGTACTCCGCCTGGCAAGGGAGAGACGTCCGTTGCTCTATAAGAACTCCGAAATAAATTTATTTCCAGACTATACACTCAGTGTGCAGTCCCAGAGACGTGCCTTTCTACCGGTTAAGCAACTGCTATCTCAGGCGGGAGTGAGCTTTGCCCTGTTATACCCTGCCAGGCTGAGGGTGCGCCATGAGGGTAAGATGCACTACTTCACAGACTTAAAACAAGCGACCAAGTTTGCTCGACAACTGCCGAGGGAGCGGGAACCTGCAGAGCGCCGCGGCCGTGGCAATGACGGCGCTGCCTTAAGTGACAATGACTAACATGCTCCGATCGACCTGACACCCATTGTTGGAACCGCGGGGGCGTGCCGGCTGCTCCATACCTGGCCCCGTTTGGCTTAGTGACTGGCGACTGGCCCACGGGCCCTCTCTCCCGATGCCACCTGGGTGGAGAGATAATAGGCCGGTCAGAGCCCCTGGGATGAGTCCTGTTATTCACTGTTCTTGCTTTCGAAGTGGGTTTTGGGGTCAATTTGGGTGGGTAATTGGTTGGGTCCGATTGGGGGGCCTGAGTGGGCGGGGGTTTCTCACATGTTAGTGGGGTACTGTTCCTTCATTTATGTATGAATGTTCTATTTGTTTCCTTGCAAACTTTATGGCAGGTGGGGATTGGCCTTTGCGTGCAATACTGGCTGACTGTAGATGGGGCCAAGAGGTGAGGAAGTATCTGGGATCAAATGTTTGACTTGGAATGTGCGGGGGCTTAACGACAGTAGGAAAGCTCGACTTGTTGCTGCATATGTTAAGAGACATGCAATTGATGTATGTATGCTTCAGGAGACACACCTAGTGAAGTCCACAACACACAGACTAAAATCTGGGTGGGTAGGTGAGATGCATTGCTCAACATACTCAGGTTACTCCCGCGGAGTCGCAGTCCTTGTTCGCAAGGGTCTGCAGTGGCGAACGAAAAAAGTACTGGTGGATCCAAATGGCAGATACGTACTGATGAGTGGTGTGTTACTGGACAAGGCGTGTCGCCTAGTCGCTGTGTATGGGCCGAATGTTGATGATCCAGGTTTTTTCCTGGAGTTGTGGCGCCTGGTGGAGTCGTTGGGGCCGGGTGCGATACTTTGGGGGGGAGATTTTAATGTCATACTTGATGCCAAGTTGGATAGGGAGAGCAAGGCCAGGATGCAACATATTGCGGCGGCTAAGGCCTTGGAGGCCGTGATGGTGCACTGGTTGACTTGTGGCGGCAGCGGCATGGAGGGGCGAGAGAGGGTACATGTCTGAATTATGTGCATGGTAGCTGGTCTCGAATTGACCGCTGGTTGGGCTCCAGGGATATGTTGGCCTGGACTAGAGCGGTTGAACATCTTCCTCGTACGCTGTCGGATCACTCGCCGGTGTGTCTGGAATTGGAGATACCGACTGAACTTGGTAGATCTATTACGTGGCGGCTGCCTAGGGGGGCGCTTCGCGATCGGGCCTTCCGTGAGGAACTGCGGGAGGCGATTAAAATGTACTTTGCAGAGAATCAGGGATCAGTGGAGTCCCTAGGAACCCTTTGGGAGGCATTTAAAGTTGTTATCAGAGGGGTTTGTATCTCGAAACAACACGGTATAGTTAAAACCCTGAGACGAGAGATGGCTGAAATTGAGTCATGGCTTGCTGAGCTGGAAAGACGACTAGAATCTAACTGGTCTAATGAAGTTGTTGCGGAGATTCGCCAGGCGATATAGCTGTATGAGGAGGTTTCTCTCAGGGAAATTTGCTTCCTCGGGAGGGAGGCTCGCGCACGTCAGTACGGGGAGGGCGAAAGGGCTGGACGTACATTGGCAGCTTTACTTCGTAAACCTTGGGCCAATAACTATGTCTCTGAGGTCATGGATGGAGGGGGTGAGAGTGTATCGGGATCGGGAGGAATTATGCAGGTGTTTACTGAATTCTTCGCTGGGCTCTATGCGGCTCCGATGGAAACTGGTCTGACTGACGCACAGGTGCCCTTTGAGGATATTGCGTTAATATGGTTTGATGAGGTGCACAGGAAATGCTTAGATGAACCATTTTCAGTGGAGGAGGTGACTGCGGCCATTCGCGGCCTACCTGGAGAGAAGTCTCCTGGACTGGATGGCCTAACCTCTGCGTTCTATAAAGAGTATGTGGATATATTAGCCCCTCGACTATTGGAGGTCTATGCAGAAGCCCTGGAGACTGGGTCGCTCCCGACCTCGCTCCAGGAGGCACTGATAGTGACAATCCTGAAGCCTGGTAAGGATCCGACTCGATGCGACTCGTATCGCCCACTTTCCATGAAAAATATTGACAACAAATTCCTAGCGAAGATGATTGAGGCGAGGCTACAGCCTCTTCTCCCTAGTTTGGTGCTCCTGGATCAGTCGGGTTTTGTCCCAGGAAGGTCTACGGGCCACAATTTGAGCACCTTCTTCGCGGTGGCGGGAACACTAGAAAAAGATGACAATGCGGCAGCTGTTTTTCTGGACGCAGCTGAAGCGTTTGACTCCTTAACATGGGACTATATGTTTGCCCTGTTGGGTCGGGTGGGAATTAGTGCGCGCTTCCTCCGCTGGATTAAATTGCTGTATACATTGGCCACGGCTAGATTGCGCCTTAATGGGAATGTATCTGCTCCGTTCCCGGTTGCGCTCGGCACGCGCCAGGGTTGCCCGTTGTCTCCTCTTCTTTTTGCTGCGGCAATGGAGCCCCTGGCGGCCCAGCTCCGACAGAATTATAACGACAAAGGATTGCAATTCCGGCAGCGACCAATTTTGATATCTCTGTATGCAGAGGATATTGCATTATATATTCGGAATCCCGACCAGAATCTGGATATACTACTTGACGAGATCGTGCGTTTTGGTACCTTTTCAGGTATTAATATTAATTGGTCTAAGTCAGTGGTGCTGCCTTTGACCCCCAGGGTGCCGCAATATGACTCCCGATATCCTCTGATGTGGGCGGATGGGCCGGTGAGGTACTTGGGTATACAGCTGTGCTGTGACGTGGAGGAGCTGTGGCTGGCTAACTATGGCGCCGCTCTGACGTGGCTGGAGGGGAAGGTGGAGATCTGGCGTACCCTCCCGCTGTCATGGATAGGACGTATTGCTATTGCAAAGATGGTAGTCCTTCTGAAATTTTTGTACTTATTTGTGAATCTCCCTCTCCCGTTTCCGAGAAGTTATCTGAGGCGTATGCGCTCAGCACTGATCTGTCTGGTGTGGGCGGGCTGACGCGCGCGTATTTCATGGGAGAGGCTGATGCTACCATTCGAACTAGGGGGGCTCGCTGCGCCGGATATGGAGCTGTATTATCTATGTGCTCAGGTGCACTTTGCGTATTACTGGCTGAATCCTATTCGTTATCTACCGCACCTGGCGCCTGAGAGCGACTCTGTGTGGCCGGACGACCTGGCGAGAGCATTCGGTGGACGTGTTCCGTCCCGGGTGCGGGGGATTGACAGGGTGGCATGTACGATGCGGGCGTGGTGTATGCTGATGCGGCGATCCGGGGTTTCGGCCCCGTTCGCTCCTTCCCTATCGGTAATGGCGATAGCTGACAAGCAGCTGTACCGTGATGGTGGAGTACGTGGATTTCTCCGAGAGGCTGGCCTAACCGAGCTGAGAGATTGGATGATGGATGATCGCTTGCTTGATGTATCTGAGATACTGGCCGGTCGCGAGTGCACGGCGCTTCAGCGTATGTATGTGATCCGAGTTCGCTCTTTCTTGTGGAACCGCTTATGGAGTTCGGATGAGGCCCCGGTGGAGTTCCGCGCGCTGGAGATTCTCTGCTGTGCGCGGTCGCCTAATAGGGTGGTCACCAAATTATATAACTGCATGCAGGAACAGAGGAATAATCTCCGAGAGCCGTCCAGACTAGCGTGGAAGGCGGATCTGGAAGAACCCATCTCGGAGGCTCTGTGGCGCACCTGCTGTGCGCATATGAGAGCGTTGACGCCAAATTACAGGTTCAGATTGCTGCATTTTAAATTTTTGCACAGACTATATTATACCCCAGTGCGGATGTACTCCTTGGGGCTGCGCGAAGATGCGAGCTGCGCGCGCTGCCGGGCGCCGGAGGCTAGTTTTTTACACTTGGCGTGGGAATGTGCAGATGTTTACGCTTTCTGGGTGGCAGTTTTCAATGCAATCTCTGAAATGGTCGAAATAGAAATTCCAGCCACTCATAGAATCGCGCTGCTTGGGTGTGTGGAGGACATCAGGGCAACACACAGACGTTTAGTGGGCATACTATTGCTGTTAGCCAAGCGCAGAGTGGCCATGTGCTGGGGCGGGACGAGAGTGCCGCGCCGTTCTGAATGGCTAAGAGATGCTGCTTTCTGTCATGATCAGCTTATAGTCTTCTGGAGCCTGATGCCTGAAGGGACAAGACCCAAAGATATTTGGACCCCGCTGAATAACTTCTTAGCGGCCCAAGTCGAGTGAGTGATATAACCAAAGAAGCCCAGACAAAACACTGACCCCTCTGTACGCTGGCATCTACGTCAGAAAAGGTGAATGACGGTTGTGGACTGGTTGTATTCCCCACCTGCTCCTTTTTGTTTATATCTGTTGATGTCCCTTATTCAACTGCATGTTATATCTACTGCATCTCTGGCAGAAAACTGCCCCGTGGTAATTCCGTACAGATCATGTCTTCAATTAATAGATGGGAAATTTAGCAGAACAAACTGAACTGTAATAATCAATGCGTACCTGTCTGATTTCTCCTCTACGGAATATATGTTAATATCGCAGTGGGGAGCTATTGCTCTTTAGAATATGCTGCTCTGCAGGGACTGTTGTTTTATTTTTATATGTTTGATATGATAAAATCAATAAAAAATAAAAAATAAAAAAAAAAAAGCTTTGGGAGGACTGCCTGCTTTCAACAAAGATCAAGATCTCTCGCGAACTGCAGACCTGTTCAAGAAGAAACCAGATTTAAAAGAAAAGAAAACTCTGCCCTGAGGAATCGCCTCTGGACCCACCTTTGCACCTGATGCCCACAGCCTGAGTCCAAGTGGCCCACCAGTCCTGCAAAGGATCCCCAGCAATTCTGAGTCCACTGTGGACTGACCCCTGATGGACTCTGCGTCAAAGCTTGCAGCCTCCAATCAAAAACTCCCCGACACCGACCTGCCCGCTAAGCTGTTCATGACGCCCAAGGACACCCCTGCACCTGGAGCCACAGGGTCTTGGGGAGCTGGACCGTCTGTGTCCCTATGTACCCTAGCATCAGAACCACTGTGGGTTTTTTCTTCATTCAGCATCCTGGCCCGAGCCTGCAGCCTTTTTCCAAAACTGATCTCCCTCATTGACTTGCACCGGGTGCCCGACACTGAGTTGGCAATCCGATCCCAGCTGCCCCATGCTGCAGAAGGTGTAAGTTTGGTGCCGTCTTGTGGCCCCTCTTGTGCTTATCTCAACCCCAGTAGATCGACCGCCTGACACCACTTTACTCACCCGTGAGCAGCGCATCCTCACTCAACCCCCAGTCTCCATTGATTAAAACTGAGCACCCCACTCCTAATTTGACCTCTGCACTCGGCCACCCCTGTGACGCTGTGGATGCACTCCTGGTACTGATTTGAACCTTGCCTGGTATTGACCTAAAATCCCGAAGACTGATTTTGTAATTCGTGTTACTTACCTGCAAAACTGCATTCATGTTTTCCTCCCATAGATTAACATTGCTGAGCTGAAAAATTGCACTGTTTTGATTTTTCAAACTGCAAATTATCTATCATTTAAAAACTGCTTACCTTGTAAAGAAGTTCTTTGGTTCAAAGCATATATAAAAGCAAATGTTATTTTTCTAAATTGGTCTCAGATGTATTCATTGAGTGTATGTCTCATTCATTGCCTCTAAGTACAACAAAAGCCTAACACGAATC
This sequence comes from Pleurodeles waltl, assembly GCF_031143425.1. NCBI lineage: Eukaryota > Metazoa > Chordata > Amphibia > Caudata > Salamandridae > Pleurodeles > Pleurodeles waltl. The sequence goes on along the minus strand of NC_090443.1, from coordinate 606,824,721 downwards.
CTTGATAAGCCTCACTGCTCACACACACTACCACAAATAAAGCATTAATCCTATCTATTTTTGCCTCTGCAATACCAATCGGGGATCCACTGAACTCTCTGCATAGTGTACTTCACTTTAGTGCACTATATGGAGAGCCAGCTTCCTACAATGAGGCATCCCAAAGCTAAGGCAGAAATTAAACATGAGCCACCAAATTCAATACTCAATATCTTTAATGCACAAAATAAATCAGAAACTATACAGTGTTTATTAAAGAAACCCAAGAACCCAGTTCAGATTTTAACAGAATTCTAAACCCCAGAACCAAAATATTTATTATCTGCTCTTAAATCTTGCAAATGATAATGATTAATACATGTGTGATGAGAGCCTAAGTCTTAGCTCTACATATCTCTTTTAGAGAAGCACCTTAAATTTCTGCCAAGAGACTCCATGCCTTTCATTGAGTAAAACTAAATATTTTTAGGAGGAAAATTATCTTGCAATGAGAAAGCCAGCATTGTAGATTTTATCCATCTGCTCATTAGCGTGGGTGAAGTTTTCTTCATAGAAGAAGCTTTCTTCAAGGATGAACCTTGACCAGCCACTCAAAATCAATGAGCAATTGATCTCTTTAGGTCAATTGAAGAGTGGGTGCCTAGGTGTCTCTTTCCCTCTTCAGTGTGACATTGACCTTACCTTGCCCTTCTGACTCGTGTTGGTGTCCGTCTCCTGCTGTTTATTATTGTTGGCTGAACGTTCTGCCCCTGACTCAGTAACTGCTCTTTCTTGTTTGTGCCATCTATTCTATCTGCCCCTTGTCTTTGTTTAACTACTTTTTATTTGTGGCCTTTGTGCCTCCTAGCTGCCCCCTTTTGCATGTTTGCTCCTCTGACTGTTCGGTATTGCATCCTGGTCTCTCTCTGCCCCCCAACATGCTCCACTGATCATGTTTTTCAACCTTGCAGCTCCCAATGCACTTTCTCGCTCTCCCTACTGGACTTTCCCACCCTTGCTGAGTCTGGACACCACTCCTGTGCTCCTCCCACTCCCCAAATCCCTATTTAATGGAGGCCAGAGTACATCCACTCAGTGGGCGCACAAAGGAGGTGTGCCGCTGGCAAGCCAAAGGCAAGCTTGTCTGCATCTGCTCACGCCTGGAGTGCGCTAAGCACCAGGAACACAGGTCCAACTGCCTGCTGCAGCTAAACCACAGACAAACTCAGCCTGCTCAACCCTGGACACCACCAATAAAGCTGCTGCCGAGCTGCACCTCAGTCCACGATAGGACCTTTTGCCTGCTAGCTTTGCCACTTCACCTGCCTAGAAACACCCAGTGCTAACATCCACAAACACACTGCATCCCTCACAAAGTCAGAACTCAAGACACCCACACTCACACAGCGCTCTGCACCCATTCTGTAAAAAGAACAATCATTTGCAGACATTCTTCTTGTTAGACCTGACAGCCTTAGGGTGGTCACCCCTAACTTTTTTCCTACCTCCTTCCACTTTTTGGATACTGTTTTTGCTGGTTTTAAGACTCTGCACATTTTACCACTGCTAACCAGTGCTAAAGTGCATATGCTCTCTCTCTTTAAACATGATGACATTGGGGGGCGTGGCCTGATCGGCAGCAATGGCGGACGCATAGCCATATCACACTGCCGGGGCCTGATATATATCCTTAATTTTTAAGCCCCAGAGGGGGTCCATGATGATCCAGTGACTGCAGGGAACGGAGGAGCGAGTCGGTGAAGCCGAAGCGGCCGACTGCACTCATGTGCGGAGGACTGGCGTGGAGTCGAGCGCCACGATCTCGGAGCGGCCTGGTGAGGCATTGCTGCCGGCTGTGGTCCCGAGGATTAAGGTGTGGAGACGGCAGAAGGAAGCATATGGGCAGCAGCGGCGTGAAGCAGATCTGAGGCTGGAAGACGCAGCGGGCTGCTGGACGAGCGACCCAGACCTGCGGCAGTGCAGAGTGCTGAGAAATCAGCAGAAGAAGAGCCGTGAAGGAGTGGAGGCTCTGAGGGCCACGGACGACCGCCGGAGGGCCAAGCAGAGAGACGGCTAGGCGGAGGAGCGAGCTGGGTCGGCTGATGGTCGGGGCAGCCCGGAACTTGCTCCCACCCCCTTGGAGTGGAATATCTGGAGTAGGGGTGCCAAGGTGAGCGCTGGGGCCCCTCGGGGCGGTGTGGGAGGGGCCCTGCCGGGAAGTAGAGGAGGGAAGAAACAGACTGCCTTGGGGTGGCCGACTGGAGAGAAGCCACATGGTGTTTGGACTGGGGTGCTACACCCACACATGGCCAGTTTGGACCTGGCACAGAGGCGTAACCAGGCGAGCCCGTGGCAGGCTCCACGGGACCAGGAGTCTGCATAAGACCCATATGAGTAGAGACTACTCCGATAGCGGCTGTCAAATAGCGGAGAACTGCGCTCTGGCAGGGCAAGGCCCCATTGGAATACAGACTGCAGCTGACTGGGCCCTGTGACTTGAGAGGCCTATTTGGAGGGGGGGAGAGGAGGCCAGCAGCAGACTCCTGCTGGAAGTGACCTATCACCAAGAGTGGGGCCCTTCACAGATTACACCTGCTCAGGGAAGACGGAGGAACGAACCTGTGCACGGACGCCGCTGCTGCTTCCGATCCCCTATTGGAGGCGCTCGGACACCCACGGCTGCATGTTTACTAGAAACTGCACTAAGGGTAGGCTGCAGGGGAGAGGCCGGACTGGCAACCAGGCCGCCTCAGATATGGCCGAACTAGTGCCGCACTCCTTGCAAGTAACCTTGGACAAGATTCTAAGGGCTACAGAGGAGTCCAAAACCACTCTCCAATGAGAAATCGGCCAGGTGTCAGTGGAACTGGGCCTGCTGCACACAGACCACCAGAAACTAGCAGACAGGGTCTGAAGCGACATGACAACGCTTACAGAGCTGACTCCAGCACATCAAGCGATACAGACTACAATAAGGCAGCTGTCAGACCGTGTCCAGAGACTGGAACGACAGGCCGAAGATGCTGAAGGCCGAAATTGGAGAAATAACATGCGCATCATTGGGCTGCCAGAAGGAGCTGAGGGGATGGATGCAGTGGCCTTTCTTGAGAGATGGATGAGGCAGGAAGTCACTCCGGGACTGCTCACCTCTTTCTTTGCCTTGGAGAGAGCCCACCAAGTACCGTCGAGACCGGCCGCACCTGGACTGCCTCCTCTAACGGTAGTAGCCAAATTGCTTCACTATAGGAACAGACACATCCTGCTACTGCGAGCCAGAGAAGCAGGTCCCTTCAGAGTGGACAATGGATCAGTGACCCTCTTCCTGGACTTTACAGCTGAAGCTACTTACATGGCGGAGAAAAGGGCCATGAGAGATGAGGGTATTCAATATTCACTCTTATTCCCAGCTAGGATGAGAGTGATTCAGGAGGACTACAGTACGTTCTTTGAGTCACAGGAGGAGGCCTGGGAGTGGCTGGAGGCTCATAAAGCAGAAGGGGACACTGGTGCTCCACCGGGAACGTTGCATCGATGAAGACGCAGGGATGAAAGGAGACAGCGGAACAGATCCCGCCCAGGAACGAGGCCAACACCAGCAGAGAGAGACCTGGACAGACGCTCCACCTTGGAGGCAGTGGCATCACTAAAACCGGAAACCACAGCCGAAGAGGCTAGCGGAGGTTACTCAGACCAGAGAACTCACTCAACGGATTCAGATTCCCACCAGTCTGATGAGGCTCAAAGAGTGACTCCCCAAACAGCAGATGACTTGTAATAAGTTCTAGGGGAAGGGCACGGGACTCTCCTCTAGGGCTGCGGCTTGACTAGGGGCCCACGGTAATCATGGCTCCCCCTTCCTGGATTCTCGGCCAATTACCACCCAATGGCGAGAACTCTACATGACTTAACAATTCTGTTTTGTTTGTTGAGCACATGCTGGACAACCGCCTGTTGCGGTCTTGCCCTGGGAAGTGGGAGTTGGGGTTCGATGTTTTTGTTATAGCAAATGTGCAGGAGATCAGTTGCCTTGGAATTAGCACTAGTGGCACTTGCGGGATGTGGGATAGGGATGAGAAATTACTGTCACCGGGGGGGGGGGGGACTGATGCTCCTTCGTGGTTTAGCAACCATCCAGTGATGGATTACAAGCTGGTAACTTGGAATGTCGGGGGATGGGGTCCCCTGTTAAACGCCAAAAGATCTTATCTTACTTAAAGAGGAGGGGGGTACATATAGCACTGCTCCAGGAAAACACACCTTGCAGCAGGGGAGGTGGATAAACTGAGGCACAGATGGAGGGGGCAACTCTTTGCTGCTGCACATTTGGTGTTCGCAAGGGGTGCCCTGATCTGGGTTAGAGCTGGGGTCCCATTTGAGCCCCTCTCCATAGACTTGGACCAGGACGGCAGATACGTAATAGTGGAGGACAGGCTACAGGGCAGGCTTATAGTAGTGAGCTGTGTGTACACACCTAACCAGGGACAGACTCCCTTTTGGTGGCCACTCTCTGGGCAATTAGCACAGGGGGGCCGTTTCGTGATCAGGGGGACTTTAATTGCATTTTGGAAATCGGATTGGACAGCACACAAAATGGTGGAGAACCTCAAGGACTGGTCGAGGCACTGGGGATTGGAGGACGTGTGGTGAGTCCAACACTCCCAAACCAGAGATTATTCCTTTTATTTAGGGCTTCATCGCCTACATACAAGAATAGACAGTGTGATGTGTTCTTGCTCCATTACCCACGAGATAGCCCAATCCGAGTATTTGGGCCGTACTCTATCAGACCACAGCTCGTTACTTATCACATGGGGAGGGCAGGGGCAGAGGCACCTATTCCAACATGGAGGCTCCAACCAAGGGCCCTAGAGGACCCAGTGTACAGGGAGGAGCTCTGGGCTCACCTTCGGGAACATATCAGGATCAATAAGGGTTCCACGGGGTCACGCTGTACGGAATGGGAGACACCCAAGGTGGTGACAAGGGGTCATTGTATGGGACAATCAGTGGGGATTAGACGGACCCTGGTCCGTGAATTGAACCAGCTAGAAAAGGAACTCATGACAGGGAGGTTGAGCAGGGCAAGGACCCAATGGCACAGAACTGGCTCCTCAAAGCAAGGGCATCGTTCCACCAAACACTGGAAAGGTTACAGTGCCATGATTATCTGAGGCACATGGCATCTGTACAGGTGGAGGAGGGCAGATCGGGCAGGCTGCTGGCTTGGTTGGTGCGACCTGAGGGGGAGGACGCTCCGATCACAGGTGTGCAGGGGATGACCGGGGATCAAGTCCATGCTCCATCTGGGATAAGTGATGCTTTTAAATCCTATTATAAGTCCCTTTATAGGAACCTGAGGACAATCTACAGCAGTCGCTGGAGTGCCACCTGCGGTCACTTCCATTGGTCACCCTTAGGCCGGAGGACCGGAGTCCTCTGGGAGAGCCACTCACCCTGGATGAGGTGAAAACTGCTATTACACAATTAGCCGCGGGCAAAACATCGGGCACGGACGGACTCCCTATGGAGTTCTACTAGACATACGTGGACCTCTTGGCCCCGGTGCTGGTTGACCTCTATACTGAGGCATATGAGGCAGGCACCCTACCAGGTACTCTGCGTAAGGCGTTGGTGGTTCCTCTACCCAAGACCAAATCAGATGAGGCATTGGTGACAGATTTACGTCCTGTGTCCTTGCTGAATTGCAACTTTAAAATTCTTAGTAAAGCTCTGGCTAATAGGCTGTAACATCATATTCTCCAACTCATATCCGAGGACCAGAGCGGTTTTGTGCCCGATCAAAATACCTCGCAGGGAAACTAAGACGGCTGTTCATGCTTTTACACCTACCACATGAGGAACAGCACCCCGAAGCTGTGCTCCTATCAGTAGATCTTGAAAATGCATTTGACTCACTGAGGTGGGATTATCTCCATGAAGTGATGGCCAGAATGGGGCTGGAGAGCTGGATAAGATGGTGTTGGACTTTTTTACTTATGCAGGGTCATCCTCTATCTTTTTGCCTCCTGCCTCCTATTTTTTCTGACCTGTTGCTGTTGGCTTTTGAACTCTGAGCACTTTACCACTGCTAACCAGTGCTAAAGTGCATATGCTCTCTGTGTATATTGTATGTAATTGGTTTATCCATGATTGGCATATTTGTTTTACTGTTAAGTCCCTAGTAAAGTGCACTAGAGGTGCCTAGGGCCTGTAAATCAAATGTTACTAGTGGGCCTGCAGCACTGGTTGTGCCACCCACACAAGTTACACAAGTAACCCGGTAATCATGTCTCAGACCTGCCACTGCAGTGTCTCTGTGTGTATTTTTACACTGTAAATTCGACTTGGCAAGTGTACTCACTTGCCAGGCCTAAACCTTCCCTTTTCTCACATGTAAGGCACCCCTAAGGTAGGCCCTAGGTAGCCCCAAGGGCAGGGTGCAGTGTATGGATAAGGTAGGACATATAGTAATGTGGTTTATATGTCCTGACAGTGAAATACTGCCAACTTCGTTTTTCACTGTTGCAAGGCCTGTCTCTCTCATAGGATAACATGGGGGCTACCTTTAAATATGATTAAAGTGTAGATTCCCCTAGAGAGTAGATGGCCATGTGGAGTTTGGGGTCCCTGAACTCACAATTTAAAAATACATCTTTTAGTAAAGTTGATTTTAAGATTGTGCGTTTGAAAATGCCACTTTTAGAAAGTGAGCATTTTCTTGCTTAAACCATTCTGTGACTCTGCCTTGTTTGTGGATTCCCTGTCTGGGTCAGTTTGACAGTTGGGTTGTTTTTCACCTCGCACTAGACAGTGACACAAAGGGGGCTGGGGTGTAACCTGCATTTCCTGATTAGCCATCTCTGCTAGGAGGGAGGGGTGGAGTGGTCACTCTCATCTGAAAGGACTGTGCCTGCCTCTGACAATGCCGGTTCCAACCCCCTGGTGTGTGTCTGAGGCCTTGACTGGGCAAGGCAGGATTTCACAAGTAGGTGTGAGTCCCCCTTTGAAGAAAGGTGACTTCAAAGACTAAAATGGGTATAAGAAGGGCACCCAAATCTACAGACTTGAGAAACACTTCTGGAACCAAGAGGAACCTCTGCCTGGAGAAGAGCTGATAGCTGAGGAAGAAGTGCTGCCCTGCCTGTGACTGTGCTTTGTGGAGCTTTCCTGTAGTGCTGCTTCTGCCAGAGTAAGAGGACAAAGACTGGACTTTGTGTGCCTTCCATCTTGTGAAGAAATCTCTGAGGGCTTGAGTTAGAGCTTGTCTCCTGTTGTTTAAAGTCTCAGGGACAGCAAAGACTTCTCTCTGCCAGCACCTGGAGTCTCTGGAGAGACTCCTACCCCGACAAGTGGTGCCGTATCCAGTCCCTGGGCCCTTGAAAGGAAAGCTGGTGGAAATCCAAAGAAATCGACTTCGGACGACTCCGGACCGATGCCACTGCTGAATCTGGTAACGCCGCCTGCACCCAACGCCGTGACCTCCACTGGAACGCGACGCTCTCCACAGGCCAGATGCCGCTGCAGCCCCGCTGAAGTCCACGACTCCGTGGAAGTCGCTGCACCACGTCGTGACCGACACCGCTCGAAGAGCACAGATTCAACGTTTCGCACAGACGCCGCGATCCCCGACTTCGCGCATCGGCTTGTTTTCACTCTTCACCAAAGGTACTGTACTTGGGGGTCTACACAACTCCGTGTCCGGTGCCGCTGGTGGCGGCTTGTTGGGAACGACTCCGTCACGACGCCGTGTTAACAGCTCATCGAAGCATTTTTGTTTCTAAGCACTATTTTTGAGTTTAATCTCTAAAAATTCATAACTTGACTTGTGTATGTCGGATGTTTGTCGTTTTGGTCTTGTTTTGTTTAGATAAATATTTCCTATTTTTCTAAACTGGTGTTGTGTCATTTTGTAGTGTTTTCATTAAGTTACTGTGTGTGTTGGTACAAATACTTTACATCTAGCACTCTGAGGTTAAGCCTACTGCTCTGCCAAGCTACCAAGCTACCAAGGGGGTAAGCAGGGGTTAGCTGAGGGTGATTCTCTTTTACCCTGACTAGAGTGAGGGTCCTTGCTTGAACACGGGGTAACCTGACTGTCAACCAAAGACCCCATTTCTAACAGATGGGTTGAGCTTCTGTATCATCACCCGACGGCGAGAGTGCGGGTGGGGGGAGTAGTGTCGGAAACTTAGCCAATATGCCACGGCACCAGGCAGGGCTGCCCCCCTTCACCCTTTCTGTTTGCAATTGCTATTGACCCCCTGGCAGCGCATTTTCGAATGGAGGGGCGAGGTAGCGGAGTGGTGGGGGGACACGAGGAACACATCATCTCACTTTACGCAGATGATCTGTTGATTTATTTGCGGAATGGCACATCTGGGATCCTCTGGGCACTCGCACTGCTTGAGGAATTTGGAGTCCAGTCAGTTCTTAGGGTAAACAGGAGGAAGACATATGCTTTCCCACTGTCTGAGGGCGTTGGATGCATATGCATACAGATATTTGGGCATTCAGATCTTCCACGATCTGGGTGATCTACGTGAGGGAAACCTCAGTGCAGTCCTCCGATCTCTCCGATTCTCTGCGATGTTCTGGCGCTCCCTAAGACTCCCAATGATGGCCCGAGTGGCATTGTCTAAAATGGTCATGTTACCCCGCCTACTATACTACTTTACCAACTTACCAGTGACTATACCGAGGAGCTCCTGTGGGATGGGGGCCATCAGTGGATGCCGCTCTCTACTCTATGCCGACCCGCATTGGAGGGAGGGCTGGCGGTTCCAGACTTCGAACTATATTATCTGTCTTGCCAACTTCAGTGGGTGGCTAGATGGTTGTCAGGGATGCACCGGACGGGCTTGAATGCGGCTGGATGTGAAATAAAGCCTACAGGCGGGCTTGTTGGGCACCAGGAGCCTTCTTCCTGGGCGGAGTAGCCTGCTGACGGTGGCCCTGTCCTGTTGGAAGAGTTGCTTGAAGCACACTGGAGTGGCTGTGGCCTACCATTGACTAGCGTGCCGTTGGGAGTATCGGCCCGTACCTTTATGAAAAGCTGGGTTAGGGCTTGGACCCAGGCAGGAGTATCGACGTTAGGAGATCTTTTGTGTGAGGGGGCTCTGCGCCCCTTTACGGGATTAGTGGAGGAGGACCAGGGGGACAGTTCCTGATGTACCAGACAATGGTCCTAGCTGTGCAGAGATTATGGCCCATAGTTACACAGAGCCAGAGACACATGCTATATTACATCTACTATTGATGGTAGGGGAGGACAGCCACTTGGTCATCAAACTTTACAGGGCCCTAACCGATGCTACACTGACATCCTTACAGACACTCTGGACGAAATGGGAGGAGACAGGAGGCAGAGAATTGACGGATGAAGAATGGCAGAGAGTGCTAGCATACCCCCGGAAAGTCTCTAGGAACACGTGTTTCTGATATATCCAATACAACTATGTCCACAGAACGTACCTCACCCCGCATAGACTCAGAGTAATATATGGGGGCGGACCCAGGGGCTGCCCTCGGTGTAAAACAGTAAACCCGGAATTCCTTCATATGGTATGGGAATGCCCCAACATACAGAGAGGCTGGATGGGAGTGCTAGAAGACTCGGGAGGGACTCTGGGTGCACGGCTGGACCTGAATCCCTTCTTTTGTTTATTGGGATTACATACGAGGCCAGCCTCCAGGAGAGTGGGTAGTAGGTTTTTGGACCTTGCCCTGGTTTTGTTCAGGCGCCGAATAGCAATGGCCTGGAAGTCTCAGATGGGTCCACAATTGGAGGATTGGAGAAGGGACGTGTCGGTGTGGGCACAGGCCGAATTACAGGCGCTGCAAAGAGATGAAGCACGGGGTATTCAGATGCAACCTAGAGCTCTGCTGTGGACAGAAATATTGGAGGCCTGGGAGACCCGGCGACGAGAGGTGGGGGCGCGGAGCTCAGGGAAGACGTAGCACAATTGGAGGGGGTCTGGGGGGATGGTTGATGGGGCGGGTGGGAGTTCGCAGGCACGTGTTGAGTATACACTAGAGTGGCTTCATTATCCTCATGTACAGGGTGGATCCTGGAGGTGGCTGCCGGCCGCTAATAATCATGGATAGGATGTGTGCTTGCCCTTTGGGATGTAAGGGGACCCTGTCGGAACAGGATACACCATAAACCCCAATAGGGGATGGGAGGACACCTAGGAGGAACCTACCGGAAGAGTGAACTAGATATTCTGGTAAGGCCTGATCCTAATTTGCAACAGGTTATCCTCCCTGCGCATAGTTTGTTTAAGTAGTTTTGTTATTGTCACTTTGTAGCTAAATTAGTTTATAGTTTACATGGGAATATCCAATGCACTGATGGAAGCCGGAAACAAGATTAAGCAAGTTGTGTAATGACATGCACAAGTAGATGGACTGTATACAGACTGGCAGAGTATCACAATGACTAAGGTATTAAGTATGGTCTGATTGTATTAAACAGGATTGAAAATATGGCATGTAAAGGAGGGCTTACACATGTATCAAGGATTATTAAATCACTGAAAAAAAACATTAAACAAAGTTTTTAAAAAAAAAACATGGATCATACCCAATTGGATTATATAATTTACTTATAAATCCCTAGTATAGTGCACTATATGTGTCCATGGCCTGTAGATTAAATGCTACTAGTGGGCCTGCAGTACTGATTGTGCCACCCACGTATGTAGTCCCTTACCCTGGTCTCAGACCTGCCATTGCAAGGCCTGTGTGTGCAGTTTCACTGCCAATTCAACTTGGCCTTTAAAAGTACTTGCCAAGCTTAAAACTCCCCTTTTTCTACAGGTCACCCCTAAGGTATGCCCTAGGTAACCCATAGGGCAGGGTGCTGTGAAGGCAAAAGGCAGGACATGTACTTGTGTAGTTTACATGTCCTGGTGGTGTAAAACTCCTAAATTCGTTTTTACACTGCTTTGAGGCCTACTCCCTTCATAGGCTAACATTGGGGCTAACCCTCATATACAGTTTGGATCTGAAAGGAGTAGGAGGGTCATATTTATTATGGCCAGACTGGTGATACAAAATCCTGCTGACTGGTGGAGTTGGATTTAATATTACTATTTTAGAAATGCCACTTTTAGAAAGTGAGCATTTCTCTGCATTTAAATCCTTCTGTGCCTTACAATCCACGTCTGGCTGGGTTCAGTTGACAGCTACCTTGTGCATTCACTCAGACACACCCCAAACACAAGATACTCAGCCTCACTTGCATACATCTGCATTTTGAATGGGTCTGCCACTTGCATGTCAAAGGACAGTAGCCTGCCCTCACACAAAGGACTGCCACAACCCCCACTGGGACCCTAGCAGACAGGATTGAACTGAAAGGGATTGTTGTGCACTTCTAAGCCACTCTTTGAAGTCTCCCACTTCAAAGGCATATTTGGGTATTTAAACAGGGCCTCTGCCCCTACCAACTCAGGCACTTCTGAGGTAGACACTCTACTTCATCAAGACACTTCCTGGAGAAGAGAACCTGAACCAGAACCTGCAACCTGCCCAGAAGAACTGCCTGGCTGCCCAACTGCTTTCTGTGAAGGACTGCTGCCTTGCTGTTGCCATGCTGCCTTGCTGCTCTCTGGCTATGCTGAGAAGTTCTCTCCAAGGAAGCTTGGATAGAGCTTGCCACATGTTCCCTGAAGTCTCAAGACCAAAAAGACTTCATCTCTACAAGAAGGATTCCTTGTGCGGCGAAAGTCAACGCACAGCCTGCCAGAAACGACGCACAGCCTGTATCGCGGTGAAAAATTCACTGCACACCAAACCGGAACGATGCACCTGACTTCGCAACAAGAAGATCGACGCAACACCAGTGTAGCAACTGGAAATTCTACGCACAGCCCCCCTGATTGACACACAGCTGAGCTGGAACGACACAGCTGACTTCCAGAGAGGAATCGACACAGCGCCTGCCATGCGGTAGAAATTTCCACACAACACTCACCGTATCGACACAGCCCCTGTAACTTCGTTCTGTCAGCGAGGGAAATCCACGCATCATCCCCGGGTGTGGGAAAAACCTGCAACCCGAAGAGGATCCACGACCAAGTGCCAGAAATTGACGCAAAGCCTTTCCTGCTTGAAAACTAAATGACGCATCACCGGGTGTGGCCTGAGAAATCAACGCACACCTTCTTGTTTTCCATGCATCTCCTCCTCTGCGGTTCTCTGCGGAGATTTTGAACGCAGACCAGGTACTTTGTACCTGAAAGAGACATTTATTGCTTTTAAAAGACTAAAGACACTTTACATCACTTTTACAGTGACATCTCATCATATATTTATTGCATCTTAATTGTTTTGACCTGCATTTTACCAGATGAGTGAGTGTCGTTGCTTGGACAGGGGTAACCTGACTGCCAACCAAAGACCCCATTTCTGACATTGGTGATCAGCGGTGAGGCTAGAACTCATATTTGTGCAGTGACATACAATAGCTAAGTGTTTACTACCTACCCACAGTTGAAGGTCAACATGATTTTTTAATTTTTTTCTGCAATTTAGTTTTCCATCTGACGTTTTTTAACCAAAATCCTCATTCAGCATGTCTCTGGCTGGGCCACAAGCAGGAGATGAAGATTTTGATCTGGTCATGCTGGAGACCTACACTGTTAAACAGTTAAAGGGGTTCTGCAGGGATATGGGAGTACCCACCCAGAAGGCCTCCAGAAAGGAGGAATTCCAAATGGTGATGATGGCCTGGGCAGAACCCCATTCTGAGGAGAATGTTGAGGAGGATGGTCCAGAGGATGACCTCTCAGAGAATTTATTGACATTAGTGGAGGATGTTACCATTGTGATTGTGCCCCCTGCCAAACCAGGGAGCAGTGCCTCTGATCAGGGCCTGACAGCAGAGGAAAGGAGAGAGGAGAGAGAATTCCAATTGCAAATAGCAAGGTTAAAAATTGAAGCTCCACAGGAGGAGGGGAGTGCAGAAAGAGAAGCAAAAGCAGCTGAGAGAGCCTTGGCTGAAAATAAACTTTTATTGGCTCATGAACTGAGGCTCAAGGAGCTGGAGATCAAGGCAAGACAGCCTGAGTCCAGCAGTGATGATGGCAGCATCATTTATGACCTGTCGGGGGGAAAAAGGTTTGTATACCCAAGAATGTGGTGCCAAGTTATGTGGTGGGAGATGACATTGATAAGCGGTTGGCTGCCTATGAAGTTGCACTAAGGACTCATGGGATCCCTGAGTAGTTATGGGGGCGGCCTTGTGGTTTTATGTACCAGTAGTGGGGAGGGACACACTCCTTATACTAGATCCACATGATCAGAATGTGTATGCACCCATGAAAGCCACTTTACTGGCCAAGTTTGGGCTGATTCCTGAAAAATACCGTCAAAGATTTAGGGACAGCAGCAAGCTTTCCACACAGACTTGGGTAGACTGTTTTGATTTTCCCAACAAGGCACTAAATGGATGGGTGCAGGGCAGCAAAGTAAATGATTACAAAGGATTATATGATTTGATTCTGAGAGAGCATATGCTCAGTATTTGTTTTACAGAGTTGCGCCAGCACTTAGTAGACAGTAAGCTGACTGATCCTAGGAAGCTTGCTGAGGAGGCAGACCGCTGGGTTAGCACCAGAGTGTCCAAAAAGGTATCTGGGGGGTGGGACACCCACAAAGGTGGTCAGGGTTCCCAACAGAAGAAAGAGGGGGTAGAAAAACTTAAAGATAAGGAACTCTCAAAAGGCCCCCAAAATCATTCCCAACGGGGGGGGATGGTAACCATTCCTCATCTAAGTTTGGGAAGAAACCAGGGTACTTCGATAAAAAGATAGCAACCAGATAGAAGTGCTACCAGCATGGATACTCTAAGAGTGACTCTCAGTGTTCCAAGAGAGCTCAGCCTACCACTGGACACCTGGGTTGGCTAGTGTAGCGCTCGGGGAAGAGACAGTCCCAGTTAGCTTTGGGGGGGGGCAGATAGAAGTGTCCCTAGTATTCCTGGGAGATAAGGAGATGGTACCAAAGCACACATGCCTGCCAATACTTCCAAGTACAGGCAGTGGGTCACCATTGATGGGCAAAGGGTGGAGGCTCTGCGGGACACAGGAGCCAGTATAACTACTGTCAAGAGCCAGCCGGTGTCAGCAGAGCAGATAGTCCATAATACATTCCACCACGTCATAGTCCCTGACAATCGCGAGAGTCCCCTACCGGTGGCTCTGGTTCCCTTTGAGTGGGAGGGGTCTTTGTTTCTCTGAAAGTAGCAGTGAGTCCTGCCATGCCTGTAGATTGTCTGTTAGGCAATGATCTTGAGCATACTGCCTGGAAAGAGGTAGAGCTCAGATCCCACCTGGAGATGTTAGGTTTACCTGAGTGAGTCTGCATGACCACAAGGTTCATGGCTGCTAGGAAGGGAGTCAAGGGCGTCTGGAGCCTGGAACAATGGCCCAGACAGCTGCACAGAGGAAGGGCAAGAGGCACGGGAAACCCACCTCAGATATTCCCACGGTGGTGGAAGGGGTCCAGAGGAGGAAGCCCCTGAGCCAACCGGAGAGGATATTGCTGACCTGGGCAACCTGCCTGAACTTGCTGGCTGGCGAGTAGAGGGTGAGCCAACCAGAGCAGAATTCTGCAAGGCGCAGAAAGAATGCCCCACCCTTGAGGGTCTCAGGCAATAGGCTGCAGCCCAGGTAGCTGGTGAAGCCTCTGGTGATCACCATATCTACTGGGAGAATGATCTCCTTTAGAGTGAGCCTAAGGCTCCAGCCATTGGGGCAGCATGTGTGTTGGTGGTACCCCAGTGTTACCAGGCCTTCCTACTGGGTCTGACTCACGACATCCCCCTGGCAGGACATTTGGGCCAAGACAGGACCTTTGCCAGGCTTGCCACCCACTTTCATTGGCCTAGAATGGGAGTAGCCTCAGATCATTTCTTCAGGGTCTGCCCTACCTGCCAGGATGGTGGGAGAATGGGAAAAAGGCATAAGGCCACCCTGATCCCACACCCCGTCGTTGTCACTCCCTTTGAAAGGGTGGGCATCAACGTCATTGGTCCCTTGTGTAGGAAGGTAGCCTCTTTCTAGCCTTGTTACCCCCACTTTTGGCCTGTTTGTGAGTATATGTCAGAGTGTTTTTACAGTCTCACTGGGATCTTGCTAGCCAGGACCCCAGTGCTCATAGTGGAAACCCTAATTGTCAGTGTATTTGATATGTGTCACTGGGACCCTGCTAGCCAGAACCCCAGTGCTCATAGTTTTAGCCTATATGTGTTCCCTGTGTGGTGCCTAACTGTATCACGAGGCTCTGCTAACCAGAACCTCAGTGTTTATACTCTGTCTGCTTTTAAAATTGTCACTGCAGGCTAGTGACTAATTTTAGCAAATCTCATTGGCATACTGGAACACCCTTATAATTCCCTTGTATATGGTACCTAGGTACCCAGGGTATTGGGGTTCAGGAGATCCCTATGGGCTGCAGCATTTCTTTTGCCACCTATAGGGAGCCCAGACAATTCTTACACAGGACTGCCACTGCTGCCTGAGTGAAATAACATCCACGTTATTTCACCGCCATTTTACACTGCACTTAAGTAACTTATAAGTCACCTATATGTCTAACCCTCACTTGGTGAAGGTTAGGTGCAAAGTTACTTAGTGTGTGGGCACCCTGGCACTAGCCAAGGTGCGCCCACATTGTTCAGGGCAAATTCCACAGACTTTGTGAGTGCGGGACACCATTACACACGTGCACTACATATAGGTCAATACCTATATGTAGCATCACAATGGTAACTCCGAACATGGCGATGTAACATGTCTAGGATGACGGAATTGTCAACCCAATACCATTCTGGTATTGGGGGGACAATTCCATGCATCCCCGGGTCTCCAGCATAGAGCCCGGGTACTGCCAAACTAACTTTCCAGGGTCTCCACTGCAGCTACTGCTGCTGCCAACCCCTCAGACAGGTTTCTGCCCTCCTGGGGCCTGGGCAGCCTGGTCCCAGGAAGGCAGAACAAAGGATTTCCTCTGACAGAGGGTATTACACCCTCTCCCTTTGGAAATAGGTGTGAAGGGCCTGGGAGGAGTGGCCTCTCCTGGTCTCTGGAAATGCTTTGAAGGGCACAGATGGTGCCCTCTCTGCATAAGCCAGCCTACACCAGTTCAGGGATCCCCCAGCCCTGCTCTGGTGTGAAACTGGACAAAGGAAAGGAGAGTGACCACTCCCCTGGCCAGCACCTCCCAGGGGAGGGGCCCAGAGCTCCTCCACTGTGTCCCAGACCTCTGCCATCTTGGATGCAGAGGTGTGAGGGCACAATGGACAGCTCTGAGTGGCCAGTGCCAGCAGGTGACATCAGAGATCCCTCCTGATAGGTGCTTACCTTTCTCAGTAGCCAATCCTCCTCTGTGGGCTATTTAGGGTCTCTCCTGGGGGTATCTCACCAGATAACAAATGCAAGAGCTCACCAGAGTTCCTCTGCACTTCCGTCTTCAACTTCTGCCAAGGATCCACCGCTGACTGCTCTAGGATGCCTGCATAACCGCAACAAAGTAGCAAGAAGACTACGAGCAACATTGTAGCGCCTCATCCTGACGTCTTTCTCGACTGTTTCCTGATGGTGCTTGCTCTGAGGGCTTTCTGCCTTCACTCTGCACTGGAAGCCAAGAAGAAATCTCCAGTGGGTCGACGGAATCTTCCCCCTGCCAACGCAGGCACCAAACCTCTGCATCATCGGTCCTCTGGGTCCCCTCTCATCCTGATGACCATGGTCCCTGGAACACAGGAGCTGGGTCCAAGTGTCTTCGACAGTCCAGTGGCCCTTCTGTCCAAATTTGGTGGAGGTAAGTCCTTGCCTCCTGACGCCAAACAGTAATCCTGTGTACTGCGTGAACTGCAGCAGCTCGGGCTTCTTTGCACTGCTGACAGACTTCCTTTGTGCACAGCCTAGCCCAGGTCCCCAGCACTCCGTCCTGCATTGCCCAACTCACTGAGTTGGACTCGGACGTCTTGGAACCCTCCTTTGTCCTCAGATCTTCTAAGTGTCTGCTCAGGTGCTTCTGCGGGTGCTGCCTGCTTCTGCGTGGGCTCGCCTTATTGCTGAGTGCCCCCTCTGTCTCCTCCTTCAAGGGGCGACCTCCTGGTCCTTCCTGGGCTCTAGCAGCACCCAAAATCCTCAACCGCGACTCTTGCAGCTAGCAAGGCTTCTTTTGCAGTCTTTCTGCATGGAAACAACTCTGCATCCTCCAGCACGCCGTGGGACATCTTCTGACCAAAGGAGAAGTTCCTGGCACCTTCCGTTGTTGCAGAATCTTCGGCTTCTTCCACCCAGAGGCAGCCCTTTTGCACCTTCATCCGGGGTTTCGTGGGCTCCTGCCCCCCCCTGGACACTTGCGTGACCCTTGGACTTGGTCCCTTCCTTTACAGGTCCTCAGGGCCAGGAATCCGTCTTCAGTGTTTTGCAGTCAGTTGTTGTCCTTGCAGAATCCCCTATCTCAACTTTACTGTCTTTCTGGAGTAGAAGGGTGACTTTACTCCTACTTTTCAGGGTCTTGGGGTTGGGTATCTTGGAAACCCTTAGTGTTTTCTTACACTCCCAGCGACCCTCTACACACTACACCAGGCCTGGGGTCCATTTGTGGTTCGCATTCCACTTTTGGAGAATATGGTTTGTGTTGCCCCTAGGCCTATTCCTTCCTATTGCATTCTATTGTGATTCTACATTGTTTGCACTACTTTTCTAACTGTTACTTACCTGATTTTAGTTTGTGTGTATACATTTGGTGTATATTACTTACCTCCTAAGGGAGTATATCCTCTGGGATACTTTTGGCATATTGTCACTAAAATAAAGTACCTTTATTTTTAGTAACTCTTAGTATTGTGTTTTCTTGTGATATAGTGCTATATGATATAAGTGGTATAGTAGGAGCTTTGCATGTCTTCTAGTTCAGCCTAAGCTGCTCTGCTATAGCTACCTCTATCAGCCTAAGCTGCTAGAACAGCTCTATCCTACTAATAAGGGATAACTGGACCTGGCACAAGCTGTAAGTACCACAAGGTACCCACTATAAGCCAGGCCAGCCTCCTACACCTTGGACCCCAAAACTGTTTTGGGAAAATGGTTTATCCTGGTTTTGGTGGACCATGCCACTCACTATCCAGAGGCAGTCCCTCTGAGAACAGTGACTGCACCGGTGGTGACCAGAGCCCTGATAAGAATATTTACCTGTGTAGGGTTCCCAAAGGAGGTTGTGTCTGACAGAGGCACAAACTTCATGTCAGCGTAGATGAAGTCCATGTGGGATGAGTGTGGGGTGACCTACCGGTTTACCACCCCTTATCATCCTCAATCCAATGGGCTTGTTGAGAGATGCAACAAGGCCCTCAAAGGCATGACCACTGGCTTACCTGAGGCCATGAGGTGTAAGTGGGACGTCCTCTTGCCATGCCTTCTCTTTGCTTATAGGGAGGTGCCCCAGAAAGGGGTGGGGTTCAGCCCCCTTGAGCTTCTCTATGGTCACCCTGTCAGGGGACCACTAAGCATAGTAAAAGAGGGCTGGGAGAAAGCTCCCAAGACACCTCCCCAGGATGTGATCAGCTACATGCTGGCCCTCTGCAACCAAACCCAACGCTTCTGGAAGCAGGTCAAAAGTAACCTTGAGGCCAGTCAAGAGGTGATGAAGGAGTGGTATGACCGGAAGGCCCCTCTGGTCGAATTCTCACCTGGAAAAAAGGTTTGGGTAATGGAGCCAGTAGAGCCCAGAGCTCTCCATGACCGCTGGACTGGCCCATTTGAGATCAAGGAGCGGAAGGGGGAGGCCACTTGCCTAGTGGACGTCAAGACCCCTAGACATCCCTAAGGGTTCTCCACCACAACCGACTAAAGCCTCATTTTGAGAGGTCTGAGGTCAGTATGCTCCTTGTGACAGATGAGGGCATGGAAGAGGAGAGTGAACCTCTCCCCAACCTCCTCTCTGCCAAAGAAGGTGATGAGTCAGTGGAGGGTGTTAATCTCTCTGACTCCCTGACTCTAGATCAGAGAGGAGACTGCTATAAGTTATTGGAGCAGTTCTCTTTCCTATTTTCCCTTACTCCTGGACTCACCAAACTGTGGGTCCACGATATTGACCCGGGAGACAGTCCCCCTGTAATGAACAAAATTTACAGGTTGTCAGATAAGATGAAGGCCAGCATCAAGGAGGAAGTTGCCAAGATGCTGGCCTAGGGGCTATTGAGAAGTGCAGCAGTCCCTGTGCCAGCCCTGTGGTGCTGGTACCCAGGGCTGCTGCACCCGGTGCCAAGCCAGAACTCCGGTTCTGTGTGGACTACCGGGATCTCAGCTCAGTCACACAGACTGATGCTCACCCCATCCGCCGAGCTGATGAGCTCGTAGACAGACTAGGCGCTGCCAAATTCCTCAAAATACTTTTGATCTCACATCAGGGTACTGGCGGATCACCTTGACTGGGGGGGCTAAAGAGAGATCTGCATTTTCCACACCTGAGGGCCATTACCAATTCCGGGTGATGCCCTTTGGGTTGAATAATGCCCCCGCTACCTTCCAACGGTTGGTTAATGAGGTCCTAGCTGTCAAGGAAGCCTTCTGCGCAGCCTACCTAGATGACATAGCCGTCTATAGTTCCAGCTGCTCCACCTCAACGAGGTGCTTCAGGCTCTGCAACAGGCAGGCCTGACCATCAAGGCTAGTATGTGCCAGATTGGGTATGGTTCCGTAGTGTACTTGGGACACCTAGTAGGTGGTGGCAAGGTGCAGCCACTCCAGGCCAAGATTGAGACTACCAAGGCCTGGCAACCACCTAGAACACAGATAAAGTGAGAGCTTTTTAGGTCTCACTGGATACTACCGTAGGTTTGTCAAGTGCTATGGATCCATTGTGACACCTTTGACAGAACTTACTTCCAAAAAGCAACCTAGGTTGGTTAATTGGACAGAGGCTTGTCTGAAAGCCTTTGATTCCCTGAAGGAAACCATGTCCACGGCCCCGTGCTCAAGGTCCCTGACTACTCCTAGGAATTTATTGTGCAGACAGGCGCTTCAGAGCATGGCACAGGGGCTGTTCTAGCACAGCTAAATGAGGAGGGCCTAGACCAACCAGTAGTCTTTATTAGCAGAAGACTATTACCACGGGAACAGAGGTGGAGTGCTATTGAGAGAGAACCATTTGCTGTGGTCTGGGCACTGAAGAAGCTGAGACCATACCTGTTTGGTACTCACTTCCGGGTTCAGACAGACCCCAGGCCCTTCAGATGGCTCATGCAAATGAGGGGCGAGAATCCTAAACTCTTGAGGTGGTCCATTTCCCTACAGGGATGGACTTTGCGGTGGAGCATCACCCGGGGATGTCCACGCCAAAGCTGATGGTCTCTCCAGATACTTCCACCTTAGCAATGGGAGCTCCCAGGAGGTTGGGTAGCTCTCCCCACTTTCAGCTGGGGGGGACACATGTTATACCTGACAGCCTTAGGGTGGTCACCCCTAACTGTATGCCTGCCTCCCTCCACTTTCTGGATACTGTTTTTGCTGGTTTTTAGACTCTGCGCACTTTACCACTGAAGTGCACTTGCTCGCTCCTTTTAAACATGATGAAATTGGATCATACCCAATGGATTATTTAATTTACTTATAAGTCCCTAGTAAGGTACACTACATGTGCCCAGGGCCCGTAGATTAAATGCTACTAGTGGGCCTGCAGCACTGATTGTGCCACCCACTTAAGTAGTCCCCTACCCTGGTCTCAGGCCTGCCATTGCAAGGCCTGTGTGTGCAGTTTCACTGCCAATTCGACTTGGCTTTTAAAAGTACTTGCCAAGCCTAAAACTCCCCTTTTTCTACATATAGATCACCCCTTAGGTATGCCCTAAGTAACCCATAGTGCAGGGTGCTGTGTAGGCAAAAGGCAGGAAATGTCCTGGTAGTGTAAAACTCCTAAATTCATTTTTACACTGCTGTGAGGCCTGCTCCCTTCATAGGCTAAAATTGGGGCTACCCTCATATACCGTTTGAGTGGTAGCTGCTGATCTGAAAGAAGTAGGTAGGTCATATTTAGTATAACCAGAATGGTGATACACAATCCTGCTGACTGGTGAAGTTGGATGTAATATTACTATTTTAGAAAGTGAGCATTTCTCTGCACTTAAATCCTTCTGTGCCTTACAATCCACGTCTGACTGGGTTCAGTTGACAGCTCCATTGTGCATTCACTCAGACACACCCCAAACATAGGATACTCAGCCTCACTTGCATACATCTACATCTTGAATGAGTCTTCCTGGTCTGGGAGGGTGGAGGGCCTGACACTTACATGTCAAAGGACAGTAGCCTGCCCTCACACAAAGGACTGCCACACCCCCTACTGGGACCCTGGCAGACAGGATTGAACTGAAAGGGGATCTTGTGCACTTCTAAGCCACTCATTGAAGTCTCCCCCACTTCAAATGCACATTTGGGTATTTAAAAAGGGCCTCTGCCACTACCAACTCAGACACTTCTGAGGTAGACACTCTACTTCATCAAAACACTTCCTGGAGAAGTGAACCTGAACCAGAATCTGCAACCTGACCAGAAGAACTGCCTGGCTGCCCAAAGGACTCATCTAACTGCTTTCTGTGAAGGACTATTGCCTTGCTGTTGCCCTGCCGCCTTGCTGCTCTCTGGCTGTGCTTAGAAGTGCTCTGCAAGGGCCTGGATAGAGATTGCCTACTGTTCCCTGAAGTCTCAGGACCAAAAAGACTTCATCTCTACAAGAAGGACTCCTTGTCTGGCGTAAATCAACGCACAGCCTGCCAGAAACGACGCACAGCCTGCATCGCAGTGAAAAATTCATTGTACTCCGAACCGGAACGACGCAGCATGACTTAGCAACGAGAAGATCGACGCAGCACCAACAGACCGGAAATTCAACGCACGGCCCACTGGATCGACACACAGCTGAGCCGGAACGATGTAGCCCAACTTCCAGAGAGGAATTGACGCAGTGCCTGCCTCGCGGTAGAAATTTCCACTCAACGCCCACCGGATCGACGCAGCCCCTGTGACTTCATCCTGTCAGCACTGAAAGTCCATGCATCGTCCCCAGGGTGTCCGAAAACCCTGCAACACGAAGAGGATCCACGACCGAGTACCGGAAATTGCCGCAAAGCCATTCTTGCGTGAAAATGAAAAGACGCATCGCTGTATGCAGCACGAGAAATCGACGCACACCTTCCTGTTTTCCACACATCTCCTCCTCTGCGGTTCTTTGTGGAGATTTTCAACGCGAACCAGGTACTTTGTGCTTGAAAGAGACATTTATTGCTTTTAAAAGACTAAATACACTTTATATCACTTTTACAGTGATATCTTAACATATATTTATTGCATCTTAATCGTTTTGACCTGCATTTTACCAGGAAAATGTTATATATTTTTCTAAACACTTTGTGGTGTATTTTTGTTGTGCTGTACTGTGTTATTGCATGATTTATTGCACAAATACTTTACACATTGCCTTCTAAGTTAAGCCTGACTGCTTAGTGCAAGTTGCCAGAGGGTGGGAACAGGATATTTTGGATTGTGTGTGACCTGACTAGAGTGAGGGTCCTTGCTTGGACAGGGGGTAACCTGACTGCCAAACAAAGATCCAGTTTCTAACACTTCTCAACATGCTTCTCAACACACACTACATGCACACCTATTCAATTAGTCTTCTTGCGGGACCATCAAGATTCCCCGTATTCAGGCCCAGACTCACCACACATCTACACTCTTCTACTCAGCACCTGGCTACCCACACGAGTGACTAGCAGCACTCTACAAATCTACCTTACATTACACACATCACAAAAAAATGATAATGCCATTCACTGAGACCTATGGATTTCAGAAGTAGTTTAGGCACACAAGTAGGATCAATCAATCAAACAATACTTGTATAGCACTGCTAATCACCACTGAGGGCATCCTGGTGCTGAGGATCTTGCTGCGGGGATTCAGTTAATCAGCCAGGTCTTGAGTACTTTCCCGAATCCCAGCAGAGAGGGTGAGGTCCAGAGATGAAGAGGGAGGTTCCAGTACCTGGCTGCAGGGTAGGAGAAGGAACAACCTCCACTGTAGCTTCAATGAGGTGCAGCCTGTCACTGGACATATGACTGGGTGTAATTGGAAGTTGGACTTTGTGCATTCCTGCTAGACAGCCACAGAAAATAGAGCTTAAGTGTGACTGGATAGACCATCACTGGCAGGATGGGAGGGAGGAACTGGGCCCCACCTTACTCACAACTAAATAGGGTGTGTCCTGTCTCCACACAGAGGTCTGCATACCCATGTAGTTAGGCCAGGAAGGCAGGGCATCTGTGTACTTCAAAGTCATGCCTCGAGAAGTTTCTCCCCTCTTCAAAGGCACAACGGAGTATAAAAGAATAATCAGATGCTACAACCTCAGTACACTTCGGGTCCTGTAGATACTCTGCCAGGCAGAATGAATGCTAGTCTGCTACAAGGGCTGATACTCTGCTGGACTTTATCTGAAGGATCTGGTGACTTGCTGTGCTGAAATGGTGCCTGCTGCGCTCATGCCTGGGTGAGAATGACAGGACCTGCATGTCTTAAACCCAGAACCCAGAGTGACTCCAAAGCCTAGTTGGCTGGCCTCCTAATCTGAAGCTTCAGGAACTTAACAGGTTTCCAACCTCCTTGCATCTGTACCTTGACTCTGCAACACACAAGTCTTCCATGCCAAGTGGTGCCACCCCAGTCCTGGACCCTTGGAAGTGAGTCTAAGGTGCTATTCCAAATTCAGTGGATCAAGAGGAACCAACATCTCCTTTGCTATGTGGCACAACCCTGAGCATCGTAGCTAGGACCCGTCACAAACGCTTCCATCTATTTGATTTGTTCCCTGTAGCTTGCCTCTCATAGGGGACCCACAGGCCCTGCAGAAACAAAAACTATTTATTAATTAATTAATTAGATTTTTCCATGCCTCCTGCAGGGCCCTGGAGTGATACCATTGATGTTTATATTAATTTATTTATTTGTTTGCCTGAACCCTCACTTCCCCAGGGGCCCCAGGGTCCACAAGAGACATCAACTATTTATTAATTAATTTAAATGTTTTTTGCCTGCCTCCCATACTGGTCCCATTGGACCCTGGAATTACACCACATATGTTTACGTTATTTGTTCCATTTTTTACCCTGCCCACTGACTCACACAGAAGCCCCATTTTTTTCAGGAGAGACAGCAACTATGTATTAATTTATCTGTTAGATTTATACCTCTCTCCCCTAGAGGCCTATGGGCCTGAGAGGATAACAAATACTCTTATATTCATTTATTCAAACTTTGGCCTTCCTCCACATGCATCCCGTAGGTAATCCTTAGGTTCTGGAGGGACACCAGGTATTTTTATAATAATGTATTCAATTTTGTGCCTGCCCCCAACTTCCATATAGGCTCCAGCAGACCACAAGTATTTTTCATATTAACTTAATTGATTTTATAATATTCTAATAATAATAATAATGATGATGATTACATTTAAAGTGCTGACAAGAATTACCAAGTCTAACTTTCGTAGTTTGACTCTTGCTCTAGGCAAGACTGCTGGTTCAAGGATGACAGTACTTATGTTTGTAGGCGACTATGCCAATCCTACATCAAATCGCAACTGTCATCCCAACCCTCCCAGCTCACAAGCAGCACCTCACCAAAAACCCAAATAGTAATAGGTGATTTGTGGCAGCCTTCATGCATGGACTCAAGAGTGTGACATCTCAGGGAGTGCTGTGGTTAAATGGGGATTACCCCTTTCTCACCTAAAAGATCATGTCTCAATCAAACACAGGCAATGAAGAAGATGTAGTAAGGTTTCAATAGGTTTTATTTAACAAAACTGCAATCTATGATAAGTTGCATGGGCTGAAATGATTAGGATAATGAATAATGCAAGAACCAGAATAGTAAAGACAAGAGTCATTAATACAAAGACCCCCACCATCTTGCAGTAGCATAAAATAACATGAGATGTGAAATATGTCCTAATAACCTAATAATGTAAACCTAATCTCTAACCTAGAAGAGAGTTAGGTGTGTTAAACCTAATCTGCCAATGCCATGTCCATGAGAAGAACCCCCAACCATGTTACTAGGTCTTTAGCTCAGAATCCGTAGGGACACGAAGACTGGGTCAACATCAAGGCGACGTGCAGCATCATTAGCAGCGATGGCATCTGGTCGGAATCCCTCTGTCTAAGTGAGGTGCATTTATACAGATGACGTAGGTCTGTTCCCAAACAATAGATAACAAGACATGCTTGGGATAGTAATTTATGTAAATAATTACCTCGAAGGCGTGAAGAGGGAAAGTACCTAATGTGAACACTTACAGATTGTTTATCTTTGTCGCTTGATATTGACGCCCTAGCACAGTGGCATTGATAACATGAAACTAAACCACTGGCCTAACTAGAAATAAACCAGCCATCTTAAAAGCTATAATTTAAAAAATGAACTAAAACAGAGCAAGCTAAGTAGGGTAAAAGTCACCAGGTGACAGGGGCACAAGTCTGTAAGCCAAACGCTAAGATAACTACTATTTCCCATTCAAACAAACTGGGATTCACTACACCAGTGGGGAGAAGAGGTCTGTTGCCAGAGCAACCACTGGCATCTAAACCGTATCCTTTTTCCAGAAGCATGTCCTAGCAGCTGCACACTCCACTGGAAGAAACATGGGACTAGACTTACCACTGGACCAACAATGGTACCGCCACCACCAAAACCAAACCAGATGTCTCTTTGCACTGTAGTGGCAGGAGAAAAGTGAATCAGAAATCAAATTGTCTCAGGAGAAAATGGAATCTTCACAGGAAACTCAACAGTTACTACAATCTATTACTTGAGGTAGAAGCAGAGCAAGCAGTAGAGCTTGCTACAGAGCAAGATATTGTTTTGACTGCTGTTCCATTGACACTTTGGCTCCAGCATCTCCTGCATGGAAAATCAAGAGCATTCCCCCATCCTCCACAAGCTCCCTTTCTGCTGATCTTCATATGGATTGGACTCTGATTGAGGCCCACAACAAGAGATATGGGAAAAGAAAGGTTCCCAAATGTCTTGGAAGTGAGGAAGATGAACAAGTGATTGTACATGTGCATAGAGGCACAGGAAAATGTGGATCATCTTTAATTAACTGTTCTGAATCATGCAATACTAGCAACACCACCTGCTTCTATCATTTAACAAAAACCTGCAGCAACCACCACGCTTTGTGCACTCACAAACCACCCTACAGAAAGAAAGTCAAAAACGACCACAAAGCAAACCATAGTGGGTGGGAAAGAAAAGGTGCAGGAAATCACCTACCTCAGTGTAGGAAAGTACCATATTGCCTGGCATGTTACCCCCATTTTTACTTGTGTGTATGTTTGTTTTTGCCTGTGTCATTGGGATCCTGCTAGCCAGGACCCCAGTGCTCATAACATATGCCGTGTATGTGTTCCCTGTGTGGTGCCTAACTGTATCACTGGGGCTCTGCTAACCAGAACCTCAGGTTTATTCTCTCTCTGCTTTTAAAATTGTCACTGCAGGCTAGTGACTAGATTTACCAATTCTGATTGGCCCACTGGAACACCCTTATAATTCCCTAGTATGTGGTACCTAGGTAACCAGTGTATTGGGGTTCCAGGAGATCCCCATGGGCTGCAGCATTTCGTTTGCCACCCGTAGGGAGCTCAGACAATTCTTACACAGGACTGCCACTGCAGCCTGAGTGAAATAACATCCACGTTATTTCACAGCCATTTTACACTGCACTTAAGTAACTTATAAGTCACCTATATGTCTAACTCTCACTTAGTGAAGGTTAGTTGCAAAGTTACTAAGTGTGAGGGCACCCTGGCACTAGCCAAGGTGCCCCCACATTGTTCAGGGCAATTTCCCTAGACTTTGTGAGTGCAGGGACACCATTACAAGTGTGAACTACATATAGGTCAATACCTATGTGTAGCTTCACAATGGTAACTCCGAACATGGACATGTAACATGTCTAAGATCATGGAATTGTCCCACGAAGCCAAATCTGGTATTGGGGAGCCTATCCCATGCATCCCCGGGGCTCCAGCATGGACCCTGGGTACTGCCAAACTAGCTCTCTGGGGTTTTCTCTGCAGGTATCGCTGATGCCAACCCTCAGACAGGTTTCCCCACTCCTGGGGTCTGCGCAGCCCAGTCCCAGGAAGGCAGAACAAAGGATTTCCTTTAAGAGAGGGTGTTACACCCTCTCCCTTTGGAAATAAGTGTTAAGGGCTGGTGAGGAGTAGCCTCCCCCAGCCTCTGGAAATTCTTTGAAGGGCACAGATGGTGCCCTCCTTGCATAATCCAGTCTACACCGGTTCAGGGAGCCCCCAGACCCTGCTCTGGTGCGAAACTGGACAAAGGAAAGGGGAGTGACCACTCCCCTGTCCATCACCACCCCAGGGGTCGGGCCCAGAGCTCCTCCAGTGTGCCCCAGACCTCTGCCATCTTGAATGCAGAGGTGTGAGAGAACAATGGAGGCCTCTGAGTGGCCTGTGCCAGCAGGTGATGTCAGAGACCCCTCCTGATAGGCTCTTACTTGGTTAGGTAGCCAATCCTCCTCTGAGGGCTATTTAGGGTTTCTCCTGTGGGTTTCTCTTCAGATAACGAATGCAAGAGCTCACCAGAGTTCCTCTGCACTTCTCTCTGACTTCTGCCAAGGATCAACCGCTGACTGCTCCAGGACGCCTGCAAAACCGCAAAAAAGTAGCAAGAAGACTACCAGCAACATTGTAGTGCCTAATCCTTGCGGCTTTCTCGACTGTTTCCTGATGGTGCATGCTCTGAGGGCTGTCTGCCTTCACCCTGCACTGGAAGCCAAGAAGAAATCTCCCATGGGTCGACGGAATCTTCCCCCTGCCAACGCAGGCACCAAACGTCTGCATCACCAGTCATCTGGGTCCCCCTCTCATCTTGATGAGCATGGTCCCTGGAACACTGGAGCTGGATCCAAGTGACCCCGACAGTCCAGTGGTCCTTCTTTCCAAATTTGGTGGAGGTAAGTCCTTGCCTCCCCACGCCAGGCAGTAATCCTTTGTACTGTGTGATCTGCAGCTGCTAGGGCTTCTGTGTACTCTTGCAAGGATGCCTTCATGCACAGAACTGCCCAGGTCCCCAGCAGTCCGTCCTGCATTGCTCAACTCACTGAGTTGACCACCCACTTCGTGGGACCCTCTTTTGTTGTGCTGAGATGACCGCCGTGCTCAAATTTCTTGAACGCCTGTTCAAGTGCTTCTGCGGGTGCTGCCTGCTTCTGCATGGGCTCTCTCTGTTGCTGAGTGCTCCCTCTGTCTCCTCCTCCAAGGGGCGTCCTCCTGGTACTTCCTGGGCCTTGGCAGCACCCAATATCTTCAACCGCGACTCTTGCAGCTAGCAAGGCTTGTTTGCGGTCTTTCTGCATGGAATCAACTCTGCATCCTCCAGCACGCCGTGGGACATCTTCTGACCAAAGGAGAAGTTCCTGGCCCTTCCGTTGTTGCAGAATCTTCAGCTTCTTCCACCCGGAGGCAGCCCTTTTGCACCTTCATCCGGGGTTTAGTGGCCTCCTGCCCCCTTGGACACTTGCATGACTGTTGGACTTAGTCCCCTTCCTTTGCAGGTCCTCAGGTCCAGGAATCCATCTTCAGTGCTTTGCAGTCTGTTGTTGCCTTTGCAGAATCCCCTATCTCGACTTTACTGTCTTTCTGGGGTAGTAGGGTAACTTTACTCCTACT
Source organism: Pleurodeles waltl (assembly GCF_031143425.1). NCBI lineage: Eukaryota > Metazoa > Chordata > Amphibia > Caudata > Salamandridae > Pleurodeles > Pleurodeles waltl. The sequence continues at coordinate 606,795,968 of NC_090443.1, read as the reverse complement.
TTTCAGGGTCTTGGACACCCTTAGGGCCTGATTCTAACTTTGGAGGACGGTGTTAAACCGTCCCAAAAGTGGCGGATATACCACCTACCGTATTACGAGTCCATTATATCCCATGGAACTCGTAATACGGTAGGTGGTATATCCGCCACTTTTGGGACGGTTTAACACCGTCCTCCAAAGTTAGAATCAGGCCCTTAGTGTTTTCTTACACTTCCAGCGACCCTCTATACACTACACTAGGCCTGGGGTCCATTTGTGGTTCGCATTCCACTTTTGGAGTATATCGTTTGTGTTGCCCTTAGGCCTATTTTCTCCTATTACATTCTATTGTGTTCTACAGTGGTTGCACTAATTTTCTAAGTGTTTTACTTACCTGATTTTGGTTTGTGTGTATATTTTGTGTATTTTACTTACCTTCTAAGGGAGTATATCCTCTGAGATACTTTTGGCATATTGTCACTAAAATAAAGTACCTTTATTTTTAGTAACTCTGTGTATTGTGTTTTCTTGTGATATAGTGCTATATGATATAATTGGTATAGTATGGGCTTTGCATGTCTCCTGGTTCAGCCTAAGCTGCTCTGCTATAGCTACCTGTATCAACCTAAGCTGCTAGAACACTACTAATCTACTAATAAGGGATAACTGACCTGGCACAAGATGTAAGTACCATCAGGTACCCACTATAAGCCAGGCCAGCCTCCTACACTCAGGAATTGACGAGCTGCCATGAAATCTGACGCGTTTCGGCTCTTGAGAACGAGCCTTGTTTATAGATAGACAACATTGTTGGCTCCCACTATGTTTCACAAACCTGTAATGTGCCTAGTAGATGTTCTTTGCAGCAGGCACATTAACCCTCTGTGCTGGCTTAAGAGTCCAAGCTTCTATTAGACAAGAGTATGTTCTCTCTCCAAAAAGAACATTAATCACTAGAGTTATTTTGACATTCTTACATAGATATACTCTGTGATCTGCCTAGTACACATTCTTTGCAGCAGGCATATTAACCCTCTGCACTACCTTATGATGAATCCAAGCTTCCACTAGATAAAACGATGTTCTGTTTCCACAAAGAACATTAATCGCCAGAGTTATTTTGACATTTTTACATTATATGCACTTTGTGATCTGACAAGTACACGTTCTTTGTAGCAGGCACATTAACACTCTGCGCAACCTTATGATGACTCCAGGCTTCCACTAGACAAAAGTACGTTCTCTCTCCAAAAAGAACATTAATCACCAGAGTTATTATTACATTTTTACATTATATGAACTATGTGATGTTTTTGCACCAAGCATTTTAAACCTCTGTGCTACCTTATAATGAGTCCAAGCTTCCACAATAAAAAAGTATTTTCTCTCTCCAGAAAGAACATTAACCTTCTGTGCTACCTTATGAGTCCAAGCTTCCATTAGATAAAACTGCATTAAGACTATGGGCCAGATGTAGGAAAAAGAAAATTTGCGAGTTGCAAATTGCGAGTCCATGCGACTCGCAATTTGCAACTCGCAAATTGGTATGCAGTACGGTGTCTCAGACACCGTCTGCGACTCGCTATGGGGTCGCAATGACCCACCTAATTAATATTCATGAGGTGGGTCACAAATTGCGGCCCCATAGCGAGTCTAGGCACTCGCAAACATGGAGGCCTGCTGTCGTCAGCAGACCTCCATGTTCGTGACTGCTTTCAATAAAGCAGTTTTTTTTTTTTTTTAAGTGTAGCCCGTTTTCCTTAAAGGAAAACGAGCTGCACTTAAAAAAAAATCCGAAACCTTTAGTTTCGTTTTTTTTTCAGGGCAGGTAGTGGTCCTTTGGACCACTACCTACCCTGAAAAAATATTTGTGGGTCCATTCACAAAGTGGAAGGGGTCCCATGGGGACCCCTTCCAATTTGTGAGTGGGTTACCGTCCACTTGAAGTGGATGGTAACTGCGACACCATTTGCGACCGCATATGCAGCAATTTTTGCCGTTTGCGACTCGCTATTTGTTTCCTGCATCTGGCCCTATGTTCTCTATCCAGAAACATTAATCACAAGTTATTTTGACATTTTTTTCATTGTATGTAGTCTACGATCTGGCTAGTGCACATTATTTGCAGTAGGCATATTAACCCTCTGCGCTACCTTATGATGATTTCAAGCTTCCATTAGACAGACGTACGTTCTCTCTCTAGAAAGAACATTTATCCTAGGAGTTATTTTGACATTTCTACATTAGATGCACTCTAAACAGAAAAACGTCACAAATGGAAAATACACAGCTGTAAAAGTGAGCTGCAGAGGCTGGAAGTGGCTGGACATGGAATAAAGAAGCTGTAGATGGCTTTAGAATGATGCTGCAGCTGTGGTACTTCATAGCACTTTAAAGCTATTTTCTGCTTTGAAGATGTTTGTTTTTTGGGCCTCCATGAATAATGAGTTATTTGAGTGCAATATTACAACTTTACTGAACCCCTTAATAAATACCTTTGAAATGTGTGCACTGATGCCGCTTCCAAACCCTGTGCAAGCAGCCAACCCCAGCTCATGAGCTGTAGCTGCAGTCCGTGATGAAAGGTATGGTCCTAAAATCCTGGCTTTGCTGTGTCTTTACTGTGATACACCACTATTCAAACGGGCATTCCAATGGTAATTTTGTTAAGTTGGAAGCCAGCCCACAGAGTAGTATTTGTAGAGTTGTTCAGCTCCCTAGTTCAAAACGTGATTTGCTCATTTAGATTATGTTTCTGCTTTGCATTCTGGGACTTTTAGTTTTATTTTGATAATGGGATACAAGCTGTGAATACAGAGATGAAACCTGACTAGATGAACTACACACATTTGAATCTGTGTGGGTGTGTGTGTATTTATAAAACTAACCTCGAGGAGAGCTTATGGTTGAATATGCTGTACAATGGTCAATATTTTATAACTAATATTTCAGTACAAGACTGACTGTGGATCATTAATATCATGTGAGGTGGCTCTCCTCAAGCGTGTGAAAAATCCTGGGCATTTTGTTCGACTCTCCAGACTGCAGTAATGGGACAGTGATCCAGTAAGCATGCATTCTTGGAGTACAATTATTTATTAATTGCCCCGCAAGCAATATCACCTGTATCAACTGCCAAGTAAATATGTTTTGCACCTAGAAGTAGTTTGTGTTTTAAGGGCCTTGTTTAAAAAAAATATTCCAGTGGGCCTACTGGCCCTTTAGTTATATGCATGGCCATTGGAATTCTGTGGTAGAAAGGACCTAAATATGCGGCAGGGTTGACCAATTAATGTGGCAAAAAGTCAAGTTATGCATTTACAATGCCAATAGCTCAAACTCAAGTAAATGTGAAACCTAGTGCATTGTAAATGCTGTTTTTATTATAAGAATGATCTATAGCATTAGAGGAAGGGCCCTAGAGTGTGGGCATTGTTTGTCCTCAGTACTGACAAACATTACACAGGCCTGTAAGATTTTAACCCCTCAGGTGGTATAGACACAGCGGTTATGTCCTGGGCAGCACCGCTTGGGTGCCCAGGACGTAACCATTACTTCTAAGAAGGGGCCCTTGGGCAAAGCGCTAGTGCTCCCCCTGGGGGCCTCGCATCCCCCTCCCCTGGGCACCCCCACCCCTTAACCCCCCCATGGCATCTGATGACACCAACGTGCGATCGTGGGCTGACCTTATCAGAGGCCTGCCCCTCTGAGCTGGAAACTCAGCTTCCAGTGCCGATCAGGGGAGAAATGCTTCTGCATTTCTCCTCCGATCATGTGGAGGGGCTGAGAAAGGCATCAAAGGAGAGGAAAGGCCTTTCCTTTCCTTTGATGTCTTTCTCAGCATTTCTGTCATGTATGCATAAGGGGAGCGGCCTATCTGCCCCCGGGGGGGGGGCAGAAACCGCTAGACACCTGGGGGCATATTTATACTCCGTTTGCGCCGAATTTGCGTCGTTTTTTTCGACGCAAATTCGGCGCAAAACTAACGCCATATTTATACTTTGGCGTTAGACGCGTCTAGCGCCAAAGTTCATGGAGTTAGTGTCATTTTTGGGCGTGAACACCTTCCTTGCGTTAATGATATGCAAGGGAGGCGTTCCCGTCTTAAAAAATGACTCCCAGGCATGTGCATGGTATTTATACTCCCGGGCAAAAATCACGCCCGGGAGTGGGCGGGGCAAAAAACCCCGCATTTGCGCCTGAATTTAACGCCTGGGTCAGGGCAGGCGTTAAGGGACCTGTGGGCTCAGAATGAGCCCAGAGGTGCCCTCCCCTGCCCCCAGGGACACCCCCTGCCACCCTTGCCCCACCCCAGGAGGACACCCAAGGATGGAGGGACCCACCCCAGGGACATTAAGGTAAGTTCAGGTAAGTTTTTTTTTTTTTTTTTTTTGTGGCATAGGGGGGCCTCATTTGTGCCCCCCTACATGCCACTATGCCCAATGACCATGCCCAGGGGACAGAAGTCCCCTGGGCATGGCCATTGGGCAAGGGGGCATGACTCCTGTCTTTGCTAAGACAGGAGTCATGTTAATGGGGGATGGGCGTCGTAAAAAAATGGCGCAAATCAGGTTAAGGCGATTTTTTTGACTCAACCTGACTTGCCCCATTTTGAGACGCCCATACGCCATTTTCCCCTACGCCGGCGCTGCCTGGTGTACGTGGTTTTTTTCCACGCACACCAGGCAGCGCCGGTCGGCTAACGCCGGCTAACGCCATTCTATAAATACGGTGCCCGCATGGCGCTTCAGAATGGCGTTAGACGGCGCTAATTTTTTTTACGCTAAACTGCGTTAGCGCAGTTTAGCGTCAAAAAGTATAAATATGGCCCCTGGTATATATATTTTTTTGGTTTGTTTATTTTTTTTTATATGTGGGGAGCGACCCCTTAGGCAAGGCCACTCCCCGGGGGGCAATATACTATTTTTATTAGGCCAATCTGCCCCCCAGGGGGGCAGAAACTACTAGACACCAGATACATTTTTTTTTATATTATTGAATGAGGGGTGCGGCCCCTTGGGCATGGGCCGCTCCCCAAGGGGGCAAAATATTTTTAGGCCTTTTCTGCCCCCCCTGGGGGCAGATCGGGCTATTATAATTAGGCTGATCAGCCCCTGGGGGGCAGAAACCCCTAGACACCGGGGATATATATTTTCTTTCTTTATTTTATTTTTTATATATGGGGAGCGACCCCTTAGGCAAGAGTCACTCCCCTGGGGGGTAAATTGTATTTAGTCCATTTCTGCCTCCCTGGGGGGCAGATCAGCCTATTTTTATTAGGCCAATTTGCCCCCGAAACCACTAGACACCAGGGATTTTAATTTTTTTGCGTCAATTTCATGCAAGGGAGCGACCCCTTTTGCAAGGGTCGCATCCCTTGGGGGGAAAATTTATTTTAGGGCATTTCTGCTACCCTTGGGGCCAGATCGGCTTATTTCTATTAGGCCGATCTGCCCCTCAGAGGAGCAGAAACCACTTAGGCACCAGGGATTGGTGTGTGTATATGTGTGTTTTGTTTGGGAGGGCAGCCCCTTGGGAAAGGGTCGCTCCCCCATGGGGGCACATTACTATTGGCCATATCTGTCCCACTTGGGGGCAGATCAGCCTATTTTTGGAAGGCCCATCTGCACCCAAGGGGGGGCGGAAAGCCCACCAGAGACCAGGTAAGATTTTTTTTCAAAATAAGAGGGTGGGGGTATGGCCATACCCCCACCCCAAATAAATGGGGACAAAGTTGTTCTGCCCACCAGTGGGCAGATGGGGCAATTACCCCGATCCACACCCCGGAGGGGAATAAAGTCTACTAGGTGCCAGGGAATTTAAAAAAATAAAATAGTGTGGTGGAGGCTACCAACCAGTATGGGCATGGTTATGCCCTCACCCCAACTGAAGGGGGTAACAGTCTAGTTTCAAAAATGCACAGGTTTGGTAGGTTTCCCTAGGTGCTGGCTGAGCTAGAAGCCAAAATCTACAGCTAGGGACTTTGCAAAAAACACGTATGATTTCAATGTAAAAATGTGATATGTCCATGTTACGTTGCCTGTCGCGAGCATTAGGACTACCCACGCAAGTGAGGTACCATTTTTATCAAGAGACTTGGGGGAACACAGAATAGCAAAACAAGTGTTTTTGCCCCTTGTCTTTCTCTACATTTTTTCCTTCCAAATGTAAGACAGTGTGTAAAAAACACAACTATTTGACAAATGCCCTATAATTCACATGCTAGTACGGGCATCCCGGAATTTAGAGATGTACAAATAACCACTGCTTCTCAACACCCTATCTTGTGCCCATTTTGGAAATACAAAGGTTTTCTTGATACCTATTTTTCACTCTTTATATTTCAGCAAATGAATTGTTGTATACCCGGTATGATATGAAAACCAATTGCAAGGTGCAGCTCATTTATTGGCTCTGGGTACCTAGGGTTCTTGATGAACCTACAAGCCCTATATACCCCCACAACCAGAAGAGTCCAGCAGACGTAACGGTGTATTGCTTTAAAAAATCTGACATTGCAGGAAAACGTTACAGAGTAAAATGTGGAGAAAAGTGGCTGTTTTTTTTACCTCAATTTCAATATGTTTTTATTTCAGCTGTTATTTTCTGTAGGAAGCCCTTATAGGATCTACACAAATGACCCTTTGGTACATTCAGAATTATGCCTACTTGTCAGAAATGTTTAGCTTTCTGGGATCAAGCATTGGTTTCACACCATTTCTGTTACTAACTGGAAGGAGGCTGAAAGCACAAAAGATAGTAAAAATGGGGTAAGTACCAGTAAAATGCCAAAATTGTGTTGAAAAATATGGTTTTCTGATTCAAGTCTGCCTGTTCCTGGAAGCTGGGAAGATGGTGATTTTAGCCCCGGGAACCCTTTGTAGATGCCATTTTCAGGGAAAAAAACACAAGTCTTCATCTGCAGCCCCTTTTCCCTTTTTTTTTTCAAAAACGCAAATTTTGCTGTATTTAGGCTAATTTATTGGTCTCCATCAGGGGAACCCACAAACTCTGGGTACCTCTAGAATCCCTAGGATGTTGGAAAAAGGATGCAGATTTGGCGTGGGTAGCTTATGTGGACAAAGGGTTATGAGGGCCTAAGCGCGAACTGACCCAAATAGCCAAAAAAAGGCCTGCCACCTGAGGGGAAAAGGCCTGGCAACGAAGGGTTTAATGTTGTCTTAAATGAATGTCCTTCCTTCGATCTGAATGTCACGATTTGGCCCAGACATAGAGATCATATATTTGTTTTTATTTTGGCTGGCCTAATGTATACATTTTTGAGATTATAGGCCCCCCCCTACAGTTTGTGCAGTTTGAAATGTAACTGTGCTTACTAAACATATTGACTAGTGTGAACTGGATATTAAGGCATAATTCCCAAGGTAGTTTAATAAATTCAAATCATCCTTTTTATAGCCCTGCTATATTGTTCATGTGTGGAACATTATGAGCCAGATGTATGAAGCATTTTTCAAGTCGCAAACGTCGAATTGAGCCATTTGCGACTTGATAAATGTTATTTGGGGTGTACAAAGCCCAAACTGCAATTCAGTAACTTGTTACCATATCCCAGTTTGGGTTTTGCGATTCTGTATAAGGAAGGGGCGTGACAAGGGCGTCCCTTCCTAATACCGAATCCAGATGGTATGTATGATTGTTTTGTGACAGTAAATGCGGTCGCAAAACAATCGCAGTAAGCACCAGTTTCAAACTGGTGCTAACCCATTCGCAAACGGGAAGGGGTCCGCATGGGACCCCTTCCCCTTTGTGAATGGCAGCGGAAATATTTTTTCAGAGCAGGTAACTTTTCATTTTTCATTTTGAAATGCATCTTGTTTTCCTTCAAGGAAAACGGGCTGTATTTTTTTTTTAAAACTGCTTTATTTAAAAGCAGTCACAGACATGGTGGTCTGCTGTCTCCAGCAGGCCACCATCCCTGTGAGGGCGGCCATTCCCAATGGGGTCGCAAATTGAGGCCTACCTCATGAATATTCATGAGGTAGGTCATTTGCGACCCCATTGGGAATCGCAAACAGTGTCATTGACACCTTTGTACATCAGGTTTTGCAACTCGCAAATTGTGAGACGCTCTGACTCGCAATTTGCGAGTCGCAAAACCTGAGTTTTGTACATGTGCTCAACTTGGTACTTGCCATGGTTGTGATCACATTTCTATAAAACAATGAACACTGTTGCATTTCTATGTTTCGAGTCAATACTCAGTGGATGCATGACTCTTAAGTACAATATGCCTTAAATCACTGCTTAATTTGTAAATAAAATCGTGCCGCTGCCCAAAGCTCTCCTCTGAAGCATGTGGCTGCATCATTTAAAGTGCAAGACAGAATACTAAGGCAAGGCAGCGTAACACCAAAGCCATCTCGGGCCTCTTTAATCCATTTACACCAACTCCCTGCCCTTTCAGCTCTCTGTTGCAACTTTGTTTTCTCCCTTTGTGGTGCTTTTTCGTTTTTCTCATTCTCCATCTTTCCCATATGTGTCTTTTGCTCGCAGTAAATGCTTGAGGCAGAAAAATAAGTGCCCTCAAAAATATGTGCCGGTGCCCTGCCTCGGCTCAAATTAAGCACTGCCTGGTGTGATTAAACCCACAAGTCTTGACACCTAGCATTACTATATGTGTATATCAGCAGCACAAACATGCCAATAATATGGCAGGAGTATGAATGAAGGAAACACAGCTGCTATAAACTTATGTAGATGCACACTGGTGCCAGTAGTTTGGGCGCATTTATGTCAAGAGATTAAGATGAGTAAAATATCAGGAATATGTGTGGAGGATGCATTAATGCCAAGGGTATGTGTGGAAGGCACATGCAGGCAGGGAGAACGTCTAGGCAGGGCATAAAATGCTAACGTGTATTTAGGCTGTGAAGTAGGAGTAAGTACGAAAGGAGTGAATATTAATGGCAGTGCTGCCAAGAGATAATTGAGGGACGTTTAGTGTATTCAAAATAAATAAAGGATGCCCAACTTTACAGCAATGCCCTCATGCTTAGATGGATGTAGTCACATTCTGTTTCCCTTTCCTAGAAACCCTTCCCTAGATTCTCTTTCCCTACTGTTCAACACATTTAAGGGCCTGATTTAGGGTTTGGTGAGCGTGTTACTCCGTCAATCCCTTCCGCTGTATTACGATCCCATTATATCCTGTGTGAATCGCAGTACGGCAGACGGGATATCCCTCACGTTTGTGACAGAATAACCCCTCCACCAAACTCTACATCAGGACCTTAGACATCAACAACATCTCATATAATACTATTCTCTAAAAGGCGCCCTAAGTGGTTGGGAGGCATGCACTCTTACACACGGTTAGGTAGCTATACACCTACAGTGCTTTTTCCATGACTACTGATTTTCAAGAATTTCCACATAATCCACCGTTTTCTGTCCGCCTGTCAGACTTCAACAAAAACAACTTTTTTTGTCAAACTTTATTCGGTACTGTGTGTGCAATATAGTCCAGCTCACGTAACTTTATTTAAAAAAAAATATCTGGAAAGCCTTTACGTGTTGGCCGCTCTTTTCAGTCATTCAGACACAAAACAGGGACGAGATCTGTACAGATTGTGTTAATCCCCCAGAAAACACTGTTGTGGAAAGCAGGATATGACTTGTCCATCCATGAAGCACAAGGCTATCTATTTAAATGCATACTGAACAATGATAGAAATAATGACTCACTCTGTTCTCAACATTTGTTGTTGTTGCAGAAGATGCTAGTTCATGCTTACCTATCAGTGTTCTCGAATCGGTGACTATTTTAGAGAGCACTCAGAAATGACAAGGGACTGCCAAACAACGTCAGTCACTTGTTATGGCTTGATTTCTTCAACTTTAAACTGCCTTGTAGCGAGGCACTTAAATAATAATCCTGTAATGTCTGTGGGGTTGTTTTTGTTGGAGTGGGGTGCTGTTAGAAACCAAGCAGTGCTAACACAATAAACTCATCAATGGCCTACAGCGGACACGTTTCAAAATATTGATAGGACGTGTGTGGAGGTCTGTGTTGTGCTGAGTGCAACATGGTATATATTTAATGTTTCTCAAGATAACACCTCTAACTCATTTCCCTCTTCCCACACAGTCTGTTCTCGAGGTCTCCGCCTGGGGTGTGCGCTGTTTTAGTTGACGCCACATCACCTGCAAACCCCACGGTGACGCTGTGTAGCAGCAGCGGAAGCAACCGAACTCGTTTGAACTGAGAAAATGAACAAAAAACCTCACTACTGGTGCCCTTGTTCCCATGGAGAGCAGGCTTCAGTGAGCTTTCAGGAGCGCCTCGGGTCAAACCTGAAATATTGCGGCTCGAGCACCCTCCCCCAGAACCTGGCCGTCTTGAACACATCTTTGTGAGTCTCTTGGAACTCGACCTTAGACTTCCGCCGTCACAACAATCAGGTCACATTTACCACTAGCATTTTAAAGTGACCGCCCGGCTGCTGGCTTCAAATTATTGTAACAATCAGCAGGATCTACTGTGGGAATTAGCACCGAAGAACAAGATCGTGTTTCGGTGTTTTTATTTTATTTTTAACATAAAAGCAGTACTTTTATAACAACTGAACGGCAGCAATTCCCAATTTCCAAGAAACTTTATTTGCTTAGTCACCCCTGGCAGCAAGCATTGCTAGAAAGCACGGGATGGTTATTTTCTTTACGTAACTACAGCACATAAAAAGAGATTAGGCAAACGGTGTTCCTTTCCCGTGCAAATCTAAATTAAAAGGCACAAAAAGTTCGCTTAGGGCAGTCAACTGGCCATTGGCTGAGAGGGGGTGTGGTGGAGGGTGGGCTAGGCACCAGGTGGTGCCCTTGCATGGCAGGGTCGAAAACCGCGGCCGCTTTCAAAACATGCTTTTTACTTTCAATTGAGCAGTTACCGGCGCATTGTATTCTGATCTGCAGTAGATGGTACCATACTTCGCAGAAGGTGGCATTATTCATAGTTAAATCCGCCTCATAACCTAGAATAGGCACGTTGGGAAAAAAGTGAATTTATAGTGGATCAAATTACAAACCTGTTCCGAGGTTGTAGCAGATGCGCTCTCTAGCTGTGCACACGGGAGGAAGACGCTCTCACTGCCTGGAGAGGAGGTTCTTAGGATATAGAAGACATAGAATGGGCGGGGCGCCTTTAAAGTGCGTGACATCAAGACACTTATTCAAGAACAAACCAGGAAGGGCGCGCGGCAAGGTTTACAGGTTCCGATCGGTGCATTTTATTTTTCTTAAGCAGGGTAAACGGGAACATGTAAAAGGTATCATTGAGGTCTAGATTGTGCACCAGACTATTTTTAGCGCATTTAGGGCCGGATGTACCTCATGAATATTCATGAGGTAGGTCACAATTTGCAAACCTTTTGGGAAAGACCGCCCTCACAGGGATGGTGGCCTGCTGGAGACAGCAGACCACTATGTCTGTGACTTCCTTTAAATAAAGCAGTTTTCTTTTTTTGAAATGCAGCCCGTTTTTCTTAAAGGAAAACGAGATGCATTTCAAAAACAAAAATGAAAAGTTTTCCTTTAAATTTTTCAGAGCAGGCAGTGGTCCGGTCTGAAAAAATATTTTTGCTGCCATTCACAAAATGGAAGAGGTCCCATGGGGCCCCCTTCCCGTTTGCGAATGGGTTACTGCAATTGTTTTGTGACCACATTCACAGTCACAAAACAGTGCTACATTGCGCTGGAACGCCCCTTCCTAATTGCGACTCAAAAACGTATTTTGCAATTCGGTAAATAGAATCGGGCCGTTTGCGACAGGAAAAATGGTACGTACATGTGCCCCATAATCCAGTGGTTTAAACGGGAGGAAAAAAAGGGAAGGTACTTACCAAAATAGGCCAGTTGGCGTGGCTAGGGGTGAACATTTATGAGATCCAGATGAATTAAAAAATGTTTCAATTCTGAAATTATGAGTCTGTGAATTAGACGTACGATCTGGACAGGGTAGTGTATTTTTGGAGTTTGCCAATTAATCCCATTCTCCGCTGCACAACTATTTTACTGTGAGAGACTTGCATCCTTTTTCATCTCTCTGATATCCTTCATCTCTCACATTATCTCCATCCTAGTGATACTCTTTAACTCTCACATTATCTCCATCTTTATGAAGGTCTTGCTTCACCTCATCTTTACTCTGTGCTCCACACACACAAAGAGGTACACATTCACTCTCCCTTCTCACATGTAAAAGAAAAAATATATTTTACTTCATAAACTTATCTACAGAATCATAATTAAAACTGGCGTATATGGAACTGTTGCCTGTACACTCTACTGAGAGGCCAAGGAGTGGATGTGCATGTTGTCTGAACACCTTTGTGACCCACTGGCAGGAACATAGAGAATCTCACACTTCGTTTATCAAGTCCAAGAGCTCCTGATCTCATCTCACTACTCTACGTATTAGCTTCTGACTCTTCTATAAGTCTTTTTGTGTCCTTCCTTATGTCCTTTATTTTACTACTTACCCTTTATCCCCACTCCTCACCTCCAAATTGAGAAAAGGCTAGTTCTATATTGGAGTGGCAGCCACCACCAGTGGATATGAATATAGGATCCCCCTATTGCATCCATTTCATGCCCTTCGAAGCCCTGGCCACATCAGATTTGGAGGAATCCTTGTGTGCACTGGATAATTCTAAGCAGCATAAATTTGGGTTGCCACCCTGTTGGTTTTTCTCTGACATAGCCAATGACTAACCAGTACAAAAAATATTTAAATCACTTGAAGTGGGTATTTTCCCTCCTTACCATTAAATACATAAAACTACATTTAAAGAAAGAACTTTAAACCTTGTGCTTGAACTCCATTGACTACCTTTCACTGATCAATCAATCAATAATATTTATAAAGCGCGCTACTCACCCGTGAGGGTCTCAAGGCGCTGGGGTTACTGCTGCTCGAAGAGCCAGGTCTTGAGCTGCCTCCGGAATGCGAGGTGGTCCTGGGTGGTCCTGAGGTTGGCGGGGATGGAGTTCCATGTCTTGGCCGGCAGGTAGGAGAAGGATTTCCCACCTGCCGTGGTGCGGCGGATCCGAGGGACGGTGGCGAGTGCGAGGCCGGCGGAGCGAAGTTGACGGGTGGGCGTGTAGAAACTGAGGCAACGGTTGAGGTATTCGGGTCCCTTGTTGTGGAGGGCTTTGTGTGCGTGGGTGAGAAGCCTGAAGGTGATCCTTTTGTTGACAGGAAGCCAGTGCAGGTGTCTCAGGTGGGCGGAGATGTGGCTGTGGCGGGGTAAGTCGAGGATGAGGCGTGCAGAGGCATTTTGTATTCACTGAAGACGTTTCTGGAGTTTTTCGGTGGTTCCTGCATATAGGGTGTTTCCGTAGTCCAAGCGGCTTGTGACGAGGGCGTGGGTCACAGTTTTTCTCGTCTTTGAAGGCAAAGGAAATGTGACCAAATAAGAACATCATTTAAAGGTATCTTGATTGCTCATTCACCTTCTGAACCTAGGTATAGTCATCACCCTACTTTCAGAGCCTATGCGTGGGAGCCCTGGGCAGTTGCCAACTTTTCCTATGCTGTAAAACATCTCTGCTTATTTGTTGTTTCCTGTTGAAATAACAACAGAGTCACTAGGGTGATCTAGTGCCTGGGCTTCAAAAGTGTGTCCTCTTTTTACAAAAGAGATTTGGGGCATGCTTAGAAGGACACCATTTTTTATGTGTAACCTCACGTTTGTCAGACAGTAAACTGGTGTCATGCGTGATAGTGTCAGGGTATGGATTAGGATATCATTTTGAATGAGTAGTGAAATTCCACTGGGAATCATGTAGCAATTGAATTTAACATTTATAGGCATCCTTTGTAGTTTTAGTAGGAACATGAGTCTTGGGCTTCTTGATAGTGAGGTTTTTAAAGGCAATGATGTTTATCTGAGGAAGATGGCACTTCCGGCCTCATGTGCGAATCTTTTTTGGATGTCGCAAGTAGCCCGATTCGCATAATCAGGCCTTCTGCAGCCACAAAAAAGCTGTTTCTAATGTACAAAACCAAACTATGATTTAGTAACATATTACTGAATTGCAATTTGGGGTTTGTGATTTGGTATTTGAAAGGGGCGTGTTTCAGGATCCCTTCCAAATACTAATTCATAGAGGTATGTAATAATGTTTTGCGACCTAATTATGGTTGCAACACATTATTTTTTTACCGACACCTCGAAGGAAGCAGTAGCTGTTTGCAAATAGGGAGGAGTCTCCATTGGACCCCACCCCCTTTGCGAATGTTGAAAAAAATAATTTAGGAGCAGGCATTTGTTCCACGGTCCACATCCTACTCCAAACAAATAAAACCTAAAAGTTTAATTTTCTTTTTTTCTAAATTACATCCCTTTTTCCTTTAAAGAAAACGGTTTGCATTTGAAAATAAAGTTTGCTTCATTAAAAAGCAATTACAGACGTAGGCCCTTATTATGATCTTGGCGGTTGAGCACCGCCACGTCAGTGGTGGCGGTATGACCGGAGATGGTATGGCGGTGCTCAACCGCCATGTAATGATGCAAGTATTGAACTGGCTGCAAAGCAGCCAGTTCATTACCACCCACCGCCAGAGCTGAGTCGACCGCAGGGCCGAAGGTAGCCACCTTCGACCCGGCAGTCGACCATAGACCGCCGTTGGGGTAATGAACCCATTTCCACCAGGGATTTCCTGGAGGGGTAGTATGTGACACGCCAGCCCCCCCCAACCGCTACAACACCCACCAACCCCCACAAGCCCCTAGCCCCCCAGCCCTGAAATTCGAACCCCCACCCTTCCTCCCCCGATCTCCCTGTATGCCCTCCCCAAACCCCCTCACCACCCCGACTCTCCCACCTCCGTTCAGGACCCTCCCACCCCCATTTTCCCTCTCGGGCAGCACTTACCTTTTCCATGGCGCTGCTCTGGGAGAGAACAGGCTTCCTGGATGCTACTCCACCAGCAGCGCTTCGTCTCCATACACCACCACGCCTATTATTGCATCATAATAGGCGTGGCGGTGTCTGGCTGACGTGGCAGTGAGGGTGGAGCAGCATCTATCTCTGCCACTGACCGCCAGTATGGCGTCTGGCAGTTTACACCACCATCAATGGCGGTGTGCCACCAGACGTCATCATATGGCAGTCATAGGAATGCCAGCGCTGGTGGTCCTGCCGCAGCAGTGATCTCAGGGGTCCACTGTTTGGACCGCGGAGATCATAATGAGAGCCATTATGGTCTGTTGACCCCCACCAGGCCAGTATCCATCATTGCTGTGATTCCTAGTGGGTCACAAATTGCCAACTGAGGTCCACATGTACAAAGCCTTTATCTAGTTGCAAACGGCCCATTCGCGGAATCGGTGTGTTTGCAACTGGAAAAAGGAATTTTTGGATGTACCAAACCCAATTTTGTGATTCAGTAATCTATTACCGAATCACAAAATGGATTAGCCATTCGGTATTAGCAAGGAGCATGTCAAGTGTGTCCCTTCCTAATAGCGGCTCTCAGTGGTATGTATGAATGTTTTGCGACCAAAATACGGTCGCAAAACATTTGCTTTTACCACTAAATTTAGTTTGATGGTACCCATTCGCAAAGGAGAAGGGGTGCTTAAGAGACCCTTTCCCCTTTGTGAGTGCATGCAAAAATGTTTTTCAAAGGCAGACAGAGGTGCTACTTATCACTTCTTACTCTTAAAAAATGAAACGTTTTTTTTTTAAGCTTATCCCGTTTTTCTTTAAGGAAAATGGGCTACATTTGAGGAAACATGTTACTTTATTTAAAAACAAACACAGACATGATGATCTGATGTTCCCAGCAGGCCACTATCCTTATATTTTCAGTTTTTAGTTATTCTCAATGGGACGCATCTTGCGACCTACCTCATGAATATTAATAAGGAGGTAAACTGTGACTCAGTGGGAATCGCAAACTCTGTAAAACACACAGTGTAGTGCATAGTTGTTTGCGATTCAATGGCATCCAGGCATCAGGGCCCCCACCTTCTCCCCCTACTTTCACATCTTGGGAGGAGAAGATCTTAAACATTCTTCCTGAGGGCCTGACATGAATTCCTGGGGGAGTGGAGTCTGGTAAGACCCCACAAAATACGTGCCACCCAGTTGTCATGTCCTGCATGCTCCCTCACCATCCTAACCCACCCCAACTCTGTCTAAATGTTCCAGTACCCTCTCTAGCATGCTACATGTCCACTAAACTCACCTTGCTCCACAGCCTTTGGAAATGGCATGTGAAGTACTGGCAACTCATAGCACTACTACACCCAGAATGCAATATCCAAACATTGTGAAAATCTGAACAGTGCACCAAATGTGAGATGTCATGCATGTGAAACTAACTACCAATCTAACCCATCTTGTATGTGCAAGTGTGAAATAGTTAATGCCAATGACAGCAATGCAATGGCCCACTCCCACTATTATCACAAGCAAAAACTGCTATAGCTGATTGCCCAATTATAATGCCCTTAGAATAAGGATTTCTAAGATTGAAATGTACTCATCTTCGGTGGAAATATAGAAGCCAAAGTGGATGTACATGTAGTACATCCATGTACAGGTCAATGTCTATTGCTCACTCCCATACTGTGTCCCTACTCTGACACTAATGTGCATTGTACAGCTCTTTTTTGTGCCATGTATCATGTCAGACACTTCACTATGCAACAATTGTGCAGCAGCTGTCATTGTCATTTCTGGGGATAATGTTAGGGCACTGTCTGCATCTCACACAACATCAACAATACCCTAAATGTAACAGTAACTCTGTGTTCCACTTCTCCCACTGGTAACCTTGCCAATGTCACCAGGGACAGGATACCAGAGACTTTTACGACCCCTCTGGATGAAGGCCCCAGTGAGGACAACACCCCTGGATGTGTGGACATGAAAGACAAAGCTGTCCCATCACGGACACTTGGTCACTCAACAACATGCTAGCCTCACCCTGCCCACAGAGACTCCTCCCAGCCCTGTTGCATCAACATCACAGGCAACTATTCACCACCAAGCCTGTGTCCCAAGAACTGTCTCATCCATTGTGTGCCCCACAGTAGGGGTACCTAAGTCTCCCCTTGTCACCCCTGACAATGATGGTCCTGCCACCACTGGGCACACTGTGCCAGGGGCACAGGCAGGTGGGAGTAGGGTGCGTGGAAGGGATGATGTGGGCGAGAGGATGTGGGCTTAAAGGAACAATACTGACCAGGAAACCATCCCCCAAGTCTTGGGAGCCTACCAAAATTTCCAATGCATGATGGGCCAGGTAATCACCATGAAGGGGGAAATCCAAAAGCTGCAGAGGGGCAACCACCAGAAAGTCATGCAGCAGTGGCAGGCACAAAATGCCCTCCTGACTTCCATTGCCGGGGTGCTGAGAGAGATCAACACTACCCTGGGTAGGTCTGCCTCACAACATCAGGCCTCTTCCACTAATAATGACTCTTCAGGCCCTTCAACATCTGCGGCTGCTACTGGAATTGAGGCCCTGCCAGGGGCAGGACAGACTTCAGACGCCTCACCCTCTGTAGCAGGGGAACCCCCTGGAAACATGGATGTCCAGGCAGACATCCAGGAGAAGCAGATGCCAAGACACAACCTATTGCCAGGATGTAAACCTCTCATGACTGGTTCCCCTTGTGTGCCACAGATACACTGTGTTGATTGTTCTGAAACCCATCTCCATTTTCCTATGGTGCATGGACACTGGACTTGTGTTTCCTAATGGTATAGCAGCTACCATGATGATTTCAGCCACCATGACTGAATCCTTCACTGTTTACTTTGTGTTATTTTTTTGTTACTAATCACACATATTGTTTTGCACTCCCCAATAATTAACACTTAAACACAGGTCCTGTGGAAGTGTCATTTATCAGCCATGTACAACTGTAATGCATGCTAACTCTAGTATCAATATGTCCCTCTGTATTGTACAACGTTTGTTATTGACATCACACGTGGACTCTATCAGCAGGAGACTCATTACATTGGGATTGTAACTCGAACAGTTTAAAAAACAGGTGTAAACTACATCTACACACATTCATTGCTAGATATGCAAACAGCACATAGAATATAACTGATAGTACCATAAGGATGTTTGCTAAGGTCTCATATACTACTAAACCAAAGGATACAGATGTTAGGGACATGTCAGTCTTCCTACAAGCCAGGAGGCATACAGACTGGTCCTTTGTATCACCTGGTACAGCCTTCTCACATACCCATACCTTAGCTTCCTAATAATCATACCCCCTGGTACAGATAGAGATCAGTACTGATATCCCCAGTTCAGGGATCATTCACTAACACCGCTCACGTACCTGTATGCTTGCCACCCACCTATGTCAGCCCACAGAGACATGCACATTGGTCTGCAAAGTAGGAACAAATTGACAACTATGTACAAGGAAGATTACATCCAACAGAAACCATTGTGCTGGTGGAGGCTATGGGTCTACATTTTCAAATGTGTCAGACACATATGGACGCACAAATGAAACGATTTGATCACCTTCAGTAAACACAGGTCATCCTGATGGGAAAACACATTCCCACCCAGTGTCCTGACTGTCTGGCCATGTTAGTTACACTCCACAGACTCATGGCAATTAGTACCTGGTTTCAGCCATGTCCACTTTTCATGTCTGCCTGCAATCCCCATCTCTTTCTGATACTGTCATTTGCCTAGGATGAAGAGCCAAACTGGAACTCGGCAAAGTGATTGGCAGAGATAAGGGATAGGACATAGCAGAAACCATTTATCAATTCAGACAAGCCATGTTTACAAGTGTGACTTTGAATGTTCATTAACAAATCATGACACTGCAGACCACTCTGTTCAGTACACAATGCCAAATTACAATCTGCATACACAGCTCACTCATTGGCATTGGAGCTACCTAAAACCTCATAGACGATGGTAAACGAGGAGGTGACATGCTACCCATCAACTCTATGTTACAAACTGAAATCTCAGCATTAAGAAGACATCACCTGCCTTGAGTCAGTTGAAGTACTCATTGATGAGATCTGCCCGAAGTCTCCACCTGCATCTTCATCTGGCTCATTATCACTTGGCAAATCTGCATTTCCACCCCCATGTTCTGCTGGCTCCTCCTCATCTGGTATGAATGGTATCTGATGTCTCAGGGCAAGGTTGTAGAGCATGCAGCAGGCAACAATTATTTGACATACCTTGTTGGGTGAGTAGAGGAAGGCTTCACCAGACCTATCAATGCAACCAAATCTTGCCCTCAGGAGCCCAAAAGTCCACTCCATGACATGCCTTGCTCTTCCATGGACCTCATTGTAGCAGACTTCCCCTGGCATGGTCGGGTACCTAATTGGTGTCAACAACCAAGGATGGTTTGGATAGCCAGAGTCCCCTACAAGGACAGAGGTAGAACAACACATACATATATTGAGGACATGCACAATTGTAATAGCAGGAGATAAGCTTTGCAAACACATGTCAAGTCTGACTTATCAACCAGCCTGGCGCTCTCTGTGTAGATTTGTGCCATCAGCAATAGAAAATTGCTGTTCTGCATTATGAAGGAATCATGGACTCGTCCTGGATACTTTGCACTGACTTGTGAAATGTACTGGTCTACAAAACACACCACCTGAATGTTGATGGAGTGGTAGATTTTCTTTTTCCTATATACCTGTTCATTGGCACTGGGGCGAAGCAAGGCTACATGTGTGCCATCTATGGCTCCAACTACATGTGGAATGTGTCCCATAGCTTAAAACTCTGCCTTCACATAGGCCAAATCCGCACGTTAGGGAAACCTGATGTAGCTGTCCAGGTGTTTAAAAAATGCACACATTACATTCTTCAAAACCAGACTGAACATGGGCTGAGACATCCCTGCAGTTAGGGCCACTGTATTTTGGAAGGGACCAGTGGCCAGGAATTGTAGCACTGACATAAATTGAATGATGGGACGTATGCTAGAGGGAGTGCCAATGGCAGGCATCAGATCTGGTTCTAACTGATCACATATATCCATGATTGTATGCCTATCCAGGCGATATGTCGGTATGGTATGTCTTTCCTCCATGGTGTGCAGGTCTACTAGTCGGCAGTACACTGGAAGTTGTCTTCCTCTCCTCATGTCAGGGTAACTATGTGTAAAATAAAATATTGTCTGTGACATGAACAATGCACACATAATGAATAAGTCCACATACAAGTTACACATATCTGCCGTCGAGGTCAGTTACAACATCTGACATCTAAAGTACAGCATATTTCTATGCATCATATGATACTCCCCTTTGTGCACATTCCCTGATTTATCTAATGGACTATATATGAATATTTAACTGTGACTGACAGTGTTTGATAGTCCAACCGAGTTTACATGTGCAACACATTTTGTAGCACTCATTCTACATTAATGCCGCACACTGCATGTTGAAAATATGTGTACATTTTTTGCCACAAATCCCTCCATTACACAGCTTTAACAACTCACATGTACAAATAGACTACTAAACCTGAAGGCAGTACTTACTGACATTGAGCACAATATAGGAATTCATACATGACGCAGATTCCTAAACCTTTCCATATATGAAATGTGCTCAAAATGGCAGCCGCCGGACCTACTGTACTAGACATGTTGAAGTGACCTAACTCCGCCGGCGGATGTCGTCATGGTGGTAGGCGGTCACAACCATGGTGGAAATTGTCATTGGAACACAGTGCTGCCTTTGGTGGGCTTGGGCCAATGGCGATGTCCGCCGACGGTGACAGTCCTGTACATGGCGGACGTGACCGCTGTCTTCTGCAGTATTGCTCACTTGACTCCTGACACTGATGTCAGCAAGACCTCCACTATCTTAGCTGCTGTGTCCTGCCTCTGGGAGCTATCATGCCAAGTCCTGCAGGTGATAGGGCTCCATTCTTCACCCCAAAAGAGCTGGACAAGCTCGTGGAGGAGGTCTTGTATGGACAGCTATATGGTGCACCAGAGGAGCAGGTGAGTACAATGGTATACCAATGTGTGATAGGTGTGGGTGTATGATGGTGTACTGAACTGGTGAGCTGAGAGGATGGGAACATTTGCCTACTTGCTGTAACTTAAGTGTTCACATGTGTTGGCATGGTACATGTGGACATAACATTTTCCTTTGCCTGTGTCATCCATGCCATCGCCAAGCAAGTGCGGATCCTGGGCGTCCACAGCCAGCAGACCTCCCACTGTAGGAAGTGGTGGGAGGACCTGAGACACTGGGCTCGGAAGACCGCAGAGGCCCAGCTGGGATGTCCTCCGAATGGAGGAGGGGCGCCCGTCGGACCTTGACCCCCCCAATGGCCCACATTTTGATGGTGGCCTACCATGAGGTGGATGTTTTTTGTTTTTTTTTCAGGACAGCAGAGCAGCCACATGCGGGTAAGTACTGACTACACACATGTACATGCCTATGCCAGTTAAGTGTATGATGTATAAGTATCTCAGCTGTGGCAATGTGGTAAGTGCTACAGGTTAAGGGTCTCGGAGGAAGACATAGTACTACAGTTGGAAACATTGATACACAGATGTGGACATTGTATTGTATATAGGGAAATATTACTCACCTATGTTGACCAAATTGTATGACAGCATGTTGTGATGCACACGTGACTGTGTCATATGTATACCTCTACACTGCTATACATATGTGTAACCTGCTGTGTCATCCTTTCCACATACTGATCCACAGTCTATATACCCAATTGGAAAGGTGTCCATCTCTTTGGTCCCTGACCATTCCTATTCCACTGGATCCAGCTCTATGTGCAACATGGGCTCTTACAGATGAGTAACAGGGCAAAATAGCCCTGTGTTCCTAAATAGATGGAAACTTCATATGAGGGTGTTATCCCAATCAGGAGTTTGACATGACATACTTCCTACACTCCTTCTGAGGTGTGAGGAGGTGCTCCATTGTCATGCTTAAACTATCCATTGGCAAATGTGATGTTTCATCAGGGTGGACATCCTACATGATGGAAAGCATGATAGTAATAATATATTAACATATCATTGAAATGTGTGTTCAGACAATTTGTACCATGTACATGGTATTGAGAATGTAAGTGGCTAGCCTGCTGATCTCTTAGGCCATGCATTTTGTGCATGCTACATAGTGCAGGACCGTACCTACATGGATGCAACATACACTGTAGTTTGCTTTCATCATGTGTCACTTTGTGCTTCGTGCCTTTTTTCGTGTAAAGGGTTCTACTTTGCCATACTTACTTTTGCTAATCTGAAGCTGTTGTGACACATTTAGTAATGGATCAGCACGTTTCAGCCTAACTGCATAGTGTAGCAGGTGTCCTAGTTGACATTTACATGTTGATAGAATGGGAAAAGTCAAACAATTTGTTGGACTCCAGGTGTATGTATGAAACACGGTTACATTAGAAGTGGCTTATGTCAGTGTTTCTTTAGTCCTAGGAGTTCAGGTTGCACATGTCTGGACATTTAGTAGTGATGTAGGTTCTTATTCTGTTGTGTTACGTAGGGGATTCTACTCAGCTACTAGTGGAATAGTATGTGTCCTTTATGCACATGATTGGTGTCCATTGTATTGAAGGTGTTGGTATGCTCCCGGTGGTTGTCTGTGGGTGTACCCTGTGTGCTAAGTAGGCCCTTACTGTTGGACATAACTTTGTTGTGTCAATGAGTAAGATTAGTGGATTCAGAAACTCTATCTAAAAACTTTCTAAGACCTTTGATGGATGTTTTACTGACATGATATGTAATTTCACAAGCATCACTATATGGGTATGCCATATGTAGTCTTTTTATCTGAGGTACTTGACATTGTGAATTTTATGGACAGACTCACATTTTAGTTATGTGATTGCAAAGCAACATGCTGTGTTGTTGTTGAAGTGAGATGAGTTAACTTTCATGAAACAAGACTTCTGGTGATGCACTGGGCAAGTGTGGATTAGGGGTTGACATGATATTGTGCTGTCAGGTAACCGCCTTTGCTAAGGATGATTTGTTCATACACAGTGATGATCTGTATAGGGAGAAACATTTGATGTTGCCAAGTCATCTTGTGCATAAGTAGTTTGTGTTGCAGCTGAATTGATGGGATGGTGATGTAGTGGTCAGATAGTTGACTCATGTTGTTGGTGAGACTGTTGTCACATATGATTGTTGGAAGTATTTGGTTGTGACATGATGTAGGCTCTAAATGGCTCCTACCTGGGGCTTTCTGATACATAGATGCGAAGATACTGTTGAGAATGGAGTAATGTATGTGTATGCTAAGAATGTGATGACCCTCTCTCTTTCTGTTTCTCTGCATCAGCATTGGGGAAAGGAGACGGGGCACAGCTGAGTGGGAAGCAGCTGGCCCGAGTCCCACAGTGCTGATACCACCGACGCCAAGGGATCTAGTGGCCCGGAGGGTGAGGGGAGTGCCAAGGGGGAGACAGGATCCAGTCCATCATCTTCAGAATCCTCCCCAGTGGGCACTTCCTGGTGGTGATGGACCAATCTGGGATCACCCCAGCACCATTTCTGTCCACCACCCCTCTTTCTATCACCGCCCTCCCTGTAGCTCCCCCCGCAGTTGGCCGTGCCTGCTCACCCAAGTGGGTGGGTGTCTCCTTTTCCGCAGGCACCTCTGCCCCAGTCCCTGTCAGCCCTGCTGCCCTCAGTGAGGAGGCTATTGACCTCCTGAGGTCAATCTCTGTGGGTCAGTCGACCATTGTGAATGCCATCCAGGGACTTTCTACTCAGAGTAATGCGTTCCTGGAGGGCATTCACAGTGCACTGGCTGGCCCACAAGGATCCTTTCAGGCTCTGGCCTCCACACTAATTGCAGCTGGTCATCCTTTGTCTCCCATCCCCCCTCCACCCTCCTCCTCCCCATCCCAAACCC
Source organism: Pleurodeles waltl (assembly GCF_031143425.1). Classification (NCBI taxonomy): domain Eukaryota; kingdom Metazoa; phylum Chordata; class Amphibia; order Caudata; family Salamandridae; genus Pleurodeles; species Pleurodeles waltl. Next base: position 606,772,076 of record NC_090443.1, on the reverse strand, counting down.
TTTTACTCCGACCCAGGCAAAGCACACAGACAAACAAACATGCATCCACCTCAACATCCAAGGGTAGCTCAGACAAACATAAGCACCACAAAACACACCACCAGCATGCACATAAGCAACATACACCCGCACACACAGCAACAGTCACAGCCTACCCTGAAACCTCCACCACCCGCAGCATCACTGACAGAACACCTGACACACCTGCAGACACCACACCAACATTCACAGATCCAGCCTCTACACCTATCCTACCCACAGACAGCACCACAGCAGACCCTCAGACATCCACCCCAGTCACCAGACCTGCAGACACCATAACCACAAACATGCCTACATGCAGCACATCCACCATACCTCCAGTCACCATTGCAACAGACAGTCACCTACCCACCACTGCATCTCCCACCACCTCCACCCCCTACCAAGAAACATAAACGCCCTCATTCACCCAACCATCAGGCATCCACCACCCACTGGCATACTTCGCACAAACATGCACCCAAGACATCCAGAGCAACACCTCAGACAACCACTTTCTCTCCCTCCACACACAAACCCTTCTGCTATGACCGTCCGTGTGTCTCAAAAAAGCTTTCATTTTGGAGTTGGCCCTTTTGCTTACTCCTCTCCCACCCTGTGATAACCCTAACAGTCTGTGTCCCTCCCTAAGTCCAGCCCTTCCACCTCAAAGGCCTCCCCTGCCCCCCCTGCAAGTACCCATTCCCCTCCCCCTGCCAAGAAGTCAACCCCTTCACCAAAGAGTCAACCCTCCCCCTACACCTAAGACCAAGCCCAAACCCCCATCCCTAGCCAGATCCCAAAGGACCCCTCCAAAACCTACTTACGGTTGCTGTTGTCGTTGTCACTGCTTCTGAAGTCTTTGGGCAAGCAGGAGTAGTGGGAAGATGTCTAGTTCAGGTTCTATGGTGGCTCCGGATGAGTATGGCTTCCTGAAGGTGACTGTTTCCTTTTAAGGAGTTGGTTTCCGTGGTGGTGTGACTGATGCAGAAACCTTGGTGGTGTGCAACCTCGTAATCGGTGCGGCAGAAACAGGATCTCAGCCAGCCTGCAGCTGGCTACCGTTGTCTGTGGGAGCCAGACCGCATTGGCAGTGCCGGCGGTGCTTTGGCTGTTTTCGATTGGGAATATCACCATGGTCATAATTTGGTGGTCTTCTCCACCAGCCTGCTGGCGGTACAACTGCCACTACCAACTTAGCGGTCCTGAGACCGCCGGACTCGTAATGGGGACCTACGTCTTTAATGCATTAGAAACTGAGATTTCCAAATTGCAGTTCAAGAATCACAATTTGGAAATCGCAATTCCTAATTTTTGTGCATCCGGCCCTTACTTTCTAAAACTATCATGCCTTGTTGAAAATCTTGTGGTATGCAAGGGAAAGTGACAAAAACTATAACAAGGGGTTAGCATACTTCTACTATTTTCTTGATTGTTTTGCAGACAAGTTGTTGAAAAAGGCAAAGCTTGTCTTAGATGACTCTTTGGATGATACCTGTACTATAGCATCTAATGTACATATATATTATATCTCTGCAGACATGGCCTCATATAGATTCTCATAGGATCCAGTGCATTGTTTTCTCTCTTGCAGATTGTTCTTGAGGGAGAAAGTTGTTTGACAACACCTCAGGTTACCTTTTATTGAGTGAATTAATGCACTGTTTTACATTGTTTGAATCACATCCTGTGTGCTTTCGCCATATCCTAGTTTAGCCTAACTGAATGTGTGGTAACTCAAATTTTATTTCCAAGCGGTGGGGCTCTTCTCTCAACATGCTGTTTTCCTCTGTGTACGGGGATTTGGCGTTTGGTGAGTATGCATTACTTCACCTCTGCTTAAATGAATTACAAGAGGTATATTTGTTTTTGGAGTATTGTTTTGTTTGGAGTAGGTATCATGCTATATGTTCTGATTCTGGAGTCAATGGCAGTTTGTCCAGTTAATTAGTTTCCTCTATTGTGTTTCTATTGTATCCCTACCTCTTTTGCTTACAATAAAGGCGTTTATTTGATACATATAATATTTGGGGCTTGTTGTATTGGTTGTTAATCATGTATAAGGTATATTTTTTGGAATATTGGACCGTTCTATTTGACAACCATCGGTATTTTTATTCAATTTCTTATTGCATTCTGAGGCTTGTAGTTTAGTTCTTTTAGTTATAAGATTGGGTCATTAAGTTCTAGTGTGCAAGAGGCAGCTAGAATATGCGGTCACAGACATTAGGAGGAAATACGGCAGGTGTAGTTAGTGTGATGAAAGACCCTGATAACGAGTGGCGGAGGATTGGTTTCCGCTGTGGCAGACACCCGGAGGGAGCAGGGATAAGGGCCCACAGATACTGGAACCAGGAGGGTGGGAGGAGATTGCGCAGATTTTGGAGATATGAAGCACAGAGAGCATACATGCATGCACTGTCTAACGAGTTGTGAGGTAAAGAAAAAAGTCACTTTGGGTGTGGAAGGGCTGTGAGGGACAGAACAAAGAAACCTTTGGTGGCCCACGTCTAATTAGGAAATTAGAAGAAATGCAAATCAGATAAAATAAGAATAAAATGCAGCAATGTCAATGAGTTTTGCTTGACAGTGTTGATGTCCAGTAAAGTTAGCATGGACCCAGGAGCAGCAACATAAAATAATCTGACATGGGCTCCCAAAAAGCAAAATACAGCACATTTAGTGACAATAACGTTCATATAGCATAAACTCTGCTAGTGCACTTTCCAGAGGGCAGAGGCCATTGAGGGCTATGACGGTAGAATAGGTTTACCATGAACTGCAGCTGTTCATTTCAGTGCAAAACACAGTATACAATCCCAAGCTCCCCAAAGCACTTCTGAGGTGATAAACGATAGTTTTACCACGTCATGCAGCCCTTTTACAAAGCTGCCACAGGCGGAGCTCTTCAAATATACGTGACTACCGTCCATAATATGATGAACAATACATCTGAAAAAGTTGAATAGTGAAAAACAGATATTACGATTGTTGTTGTGGAAGTGGATTCCGATGGAAACACATTGTGATCTTTAATTTTAGAAGTTTGCTTTATCCCAGTTAAGAGTCGGACACATATGGCGGTCTGGAACTAAAATTGATGCCTGTCCTAAATTGTAGTTCATATTGCCCTTTTTTCACCTTATGGTGTTTTTACAAAGCAAGCCCTGCTTTACCCTGGACGGCTGCAAACTATATATCTTTGCCCTTTTTATATAACAACTTAATGCAGTTGTTTTTATTTTTATTTTGCTGCCACATCCTAACAAAGGGCTGGATAGCAGAAGACATTTTTTTCTGTATTGGATCAGATGTTCTTATGCAAAATGCACAGTCCAGTTTGATGAGACCTTTTCGGAGTGTGGAATAATCTCCAGGGTTCAGATATATCAAGAATGATCACAAAGTGCACCTTTGTTGCAGAGCACAGCAATGGGCTCTCTCAGGGCACTTGGGCAGATGTACCAATCTGGCAGTGTAAAAAGGGCCCTTGCAATAATTCACAGAAACTCTCCCTTGTTGATAATAATGAGCCAGTATTCCCTCTGTGAATCTGTATGAATGACTAGGCATGCAGGGATGAAGGGCTGCGAGGGGCAGGAAAACTTAATCTCTGGTTTCGCTTTGGCAGGATGCCGTGACTGTAGCTCCCTTGTAAAGGGACAGGGAAAGTGATGAAACCAAAGTAGCACTATTAAAAAGGATATAGGGGAGAACATGCAGTGTTTCCATGGGACACCTTCTACTCTTTAAGTGCCCACAACTGACATTCACAAAGTGGAAGCTGCCCTACACTAACTGGTTCCACAATACAAACAGAAACCACACCCTTCCAGGAGTGGGGATTCTATTAATGGTTGGCAACCACACAAACGACTACATCAACCCAATTACATCAACATATCGCTAACATAGCTGATCGCCACGTCTCCAAAGGTAAGTGACACAACTAAATTGAGGGTCCAGCGGTCATTAAAAAAATAAATACAAGAGATTAAATGTAATTACCTAAAACATTTGCTAGCATTATAATAATAAAAAGTATGTTCATTCATGTAAGGGGGTTCCCCCTAGGAATATTATTCACGTATTTTACTTTAATTACAAATACATTAACATTAATACAAAAAGACAACAGCAACGGTAAGCGTCAATAAAGACATTGATGTTATAAAGGGAAACTTAATACTTAAAAAATAAAATGTCGGGATTAGCTGTGTTTTATCCAAAACATATTATTTAAATATAATGTTAATGTGCTTCTAATATGCTTATATACATATTAAAATACATACTTTAGCATAAGGGAGAAGATGAGAATATTTAATTAATTAAACTAAATTAAATAAAATCGAATAAAGACAGGTTTAAAAATAGAATGAATAAAATATTGTATCTGAAATAAAAAAAAAATGGAATTAGAGTGAAGAATGCTATTAGATAGAGTTAGGCTAAAAATAATAACAAATAAACTAATTATAAATTAAATAATTATATTTACTGTTAGGATTAGGTTATAACAGTAAATATATTGATTATTCTACTAACGAAATGTACTCTCAAGATAAATTTGAGTTATGGTTAATGAAAACGTTTGAATTAGACAACAGCTTACAGTTAAGAAAGAAATTAATATTATTAACAAATAAAAAAAAGTGATGTAATGTGGGGTAAGAGTATGGACAATGTAGTATATTAAAACCCACCTTAATGATGTAGTGATTGTAGATAAAATAGCAGTGATGTAGTTGTAGGTTAGTGTAATGGTGGTTGATGTCATAACATACAGTCTTCAATGGTGGGCAATATTGAGAGATTATAGCTAGATGACCATGGAATCTCATGATATCATGATCATTTGTTGTCTTTACATATGTACAGAGAGTGAAGAGATTTCAATGGGAATACATGTTTTAAACGATAGTATATTAAATGGAGTGGCTTGTATTGTCTTCATGCCAAAATGTTGTTTGCTTTTTACCTCTCTCTGGGAGCTAAAGTTAGGTACCTTAAACCATGTTGTGTCAACTGTCCAGCACATTCCAATTTACTTTGGCCAATGTATTATTCTACCTGACACCAGAAACATATTAGAAAGTGCAAGATGGCCCGATCATGCTGAAATAGTCATATTTGTGGAATCTAGAATTAGACCTATTCTGTGAAATGCCGGATGTTATTTGGAATAAACTTTGATCGGCTGTGTGTACCCAACCCAGACAACACCCTCCGCCCCAGTAGAGGAAGGGAGATGAGAAAGCCGCAAAGGTTGAGGGACCAAGGCTGATAGGCTGCATTGCTGCCTTTGCCCAAACACACATCAATCACCTCTTGAAGTTAAATGAAAATACTCCATGCATAGCACGATGAGGCAAGGATGCATTGACAAGAACAAGGAATATCTTTTGGAGGCAGAGGTAAGATGGCATGATTTAAAGCCAAGCCTGACTACTTACTGCTTGTGATTTTGCAGAGGTTAAACATTATTTTAAACGAAAGAACACAGGGCGAGTAAGGAGTGTAATTTGTAATATTTCTGCCAGAAGAAAGCGCTAGGCGTGCAGGGGCATATGAGCTCCTTGCACCGCTGTTACGTCACTTTTTGTGGATGATTCCTCAAGTGGGGGGATGAGAAAAAGGGGTCCCCCTTTTTCCCTTTGCAATGTTTATGAAGATTATGCAAGGTTTAGACATAGATACAGCCCAAAACACTGAACAGAATTACACCAAATTTAGCACAAAGCATTGGGCCCAGTGTAACTTTGTTAGGATCCATGGATTGGAGGCACAGTGAGAAAGAAAATGCACATACTCACACACCCAACCCCCGGCTGTGAGGCGATGGTTGTATTAATGTACAGTACTTATATACTACTTTAGATTTTTTTTTAAATGGGAATTCACTGAAATAAATCAAGGGTTATAGGGATGTTATAGTTAGGTTCACATTTTACCAACACAAAACTATAGAAGTATAACTATAGCTGCAAATGCTTTTGGTTTGGTTTGGCTTCGTTCTATGGTTTTGTGTGGGTACATTGGGAACCTAAGTATAATGTCCCTGTAACCATGCATAGTAAAGGTATGCGTGGTAAAAGCACCAAAAATGCATGCTTGGTAAGTTTACCACAGTGTAAACTGTTTTCTAATTCGGCATGGTTATACTTCACTGCAATAGAGGGAACACTACAATCCTGATACGTAGAATCACATCTGTCACCCTCCCCGGAACAGGGTCCTTTATGGTGCTGCCTTCTGATCAAGGTTCAAGGCTCAAGGTGACCAAGGTTCTCAGAATTGTGACAGAGTCAGATCCACAATCAAATAACTCTGCTGACTCCAGAGCAGTAGATCACGCCTGACAAACAAGCTCAAGGTTGGACTTTCATATGACACTTGTAGCAGCAGATAATCAGACTTGAGTCCACATAAAAGCAGAAAGGAAAAAACAAGACACCAAGCCTTCATTTGCACCACTCCCAGAATTGGGAATTTATTCCTGAAGTAGGCCCCACAGTGTACCTTACTTCTGCTATATGTGTGATACCCTCCAGATGATAAACCTGAGCTGGTAATCCCCCTTATCCTTCAGCATCTCTTATCTCCTTATCTGTAACATTGGTTAAACAATCCTTATTCAACAGTTCTGATCAATCACCACCCTTATCTACAACAATATTGTGAGATGATTGTTTTCTATATCTTAACTACAAGTTTGACCAAGTTTTCCTTCTGCAAAATGTCCATCATAGATTTTCAGTAGAGGGTAGCACTCTGATTAAATTACAACCGGAACCAGAAGAGAAAAGCATTAATCATGCAATCTTCTTTGATATTTGGACACCAAATATTCAATCGTAGCTGGGTTGCTAACAGAGTTTTAGATTGTGCTTTCCACAAACTGATCTACCAGCACTACTCAAAACAATTTCCTCCATCAAACATCATTGATGGAACGTGACACTACACCCACAAAACATATAAAGTTTTGTGCCACCTCAACATATACTGTTGTGAAAATTGTTTGTGTTTTATGAAGACAGGGAGACTTTCCTTCATCCTTGAAAGGAGGACAAAAATGCTCTCTGCTAAAGAGATCAAACCTACATGACACAGTGAAAAACCCTAGAATAACAGAGGACACAGAGCTGCTTTCACAATTGGAAGGTTTAACACATCCTCAGCCTGTCCAGGTCGGAGATCAGCCCTGAGTAAATGACACACAATACCCCTATTGACACTAACATTCTGCTCTGGAAATATAATGCTCATGGACACAATTCGAGACCCTGGCATATTGGATATTTCATGAGCTGCTTTTTAGAACTGCCTACAAAACCTATAGCATATTGGACTTAAAATGTCAAAAATTAGGCTGAAAAGAAAATCACATGACCCAATTCAACAAAAGATCTATTGGGGAAAGTATTTTCAAAACTGTCACAATGAAGAATGCACTTGCTCACTTTCATAATGCACTGTGAGGCTACTCTTAGCTCACAGCCTAGTCCTTATAGTAGCTGTAGGAAAGTGGAGTATTATGCAGTGATGCTGGTTAGGCTTTACTTGGATTCACAATAATAAATCCTGAACAATAAGTAATTGACACGACTCACAAGAAGTCCATCAGCAATTTATAAAAATAAAGATTGTGGCCGGAAATTCAATGCACAGCCTACCGGATCGACGCACAGCTGAATTGGAATGACACAGCCTGACTTCTTAAGTGAAGAATCAATGCAGTGCCTTTCGTGCAACAAAAGCATTCGACTCATCGCCTACCGGATCAACGCACCAGCTGTGACTTCTTCCAGCACTCCCAGGATTTCCCAGCATCGTCCCTGGCTTCAAAAAGATCCCCACATCGCAGTGATTGTGTGCCAGAAATCAACACAAAGCCCCTTGCAGGGGGGGAAAGAAATGACGCATCATCTGTGCCCCATCGGAAAATCCGACGCACACCCTATTTTTCCACGCTTCTCCTCTCCTGTGGTCTCTGTGCGTGTTATTTTAGACCAAATCAGGTACTTTGTGCAGCAAGAGACAGCTGTTGATTTCTAAGATTAAGACTCTTTTTAATCATGCAAAAGTGATCTCAGCTTGTGCTTATCGAATCTATCGTTTTGACACTATTTTAATCAGATACATATTACCAATTTTCCAAAGCTGTGTGGTGTATTTTTGTGGTGTTTTCACTGTGTTACTGTATGATTTACTGAACAAATACTTTACACATTGCCTTCTAAGTTAAGCCTGACTGCTCAGTGCCAAGCTACCAGAGAGTGAGCACAGGATAATTTGGATGGTGTGACTTACCCTGACTAGGATTGTGGTCCCTATTTGGACAAGGGTGTATACCTCTGCCTACTAGAGACACCATTTCTAACACCATGCATCTATAATGCCCTATTGTAATATATTAGATTATGGCATTTTTATAGTGCCTACTACCCCTATGAGGAGGTGCTAAATGGCGTATTCATGAAGACAGCAATCTACAATGAGTAGGGTGTGTGGTTGGAAGAGCGTTGTTTTTGTTTTCAGCCTAAAGGCCTGATTACGACCTTGGCGGACGGGATACTCTGCCACAAAGATGACGGATATCCCGCCCGCCATTTTACAAGTTCCATAGGATATAATGGAACTTGTAATAAGGTGGGTGGGATATTCTATCCCCAAAGGCCGTAATCAGGCACTAAGGCCCTCATCCTGACCTTGGCGGGCGGCGGAGGCCGCCCGCCAAAGTCCCGCCGTCAGGTTACCGTTCCGCGGTCGAAAGACCGCGGCGGTAATTCTGACATTCCCGCTGGGCTGGCGGGCGGCCGCCTTCAGGCCGCCCGCCAGCCCAGCGGGAATGAGGCTTCCACGATGAAGCCGGCTCGGAATCGAGCCGGCGGAGTGGAAGCTGTGCGACGGGTGCAGTTGCACCCGTCGCGTATTTCACTGTCTGCGCAGCAGACAGTGAAATACATTTAGGGGCCCTCTTACGGGGGCCCCTGCAGTGCCCATGCCAGTGGCATGGGCACTGCAGGGGCCCCCAGGGGCCCGCGACCCCCCCTACCGCCATCCGGTTCCCGGCGGGCGGACCGCCGGGAACTGGATGGCGGTAGGGGGGGTCGGAATCCCCTCGGCGGCGCAGCAAGCTGCGCCGCCTTGGAGGATTCCAAGGGGCAGCGGAAAACCGGCGGGAGACCGCCGGTTTTCCTGCACTGACCGCGGCCAAAGCGCCGCGGTCAGAATGCCCTGCGGGGCACCGCCGGTCTGTCGGCGGTGCTCCCGCCGACCCTGGCCCCGGCGGTCTAAGACCGCCGGGGTTAGAATCACCCCCTAAGTCTTTTCAGGTCATAAATGATGATCACCGGGTGTAGTTATTATGCTATGGAACACAGAGTCTGCTGTGTGATGTGTGAGGGTTTGTGAGATATAGACACACACGTTATAATTGTTATAAGGACTAAAACAAAAAGGCAGTTATAACCTGCTTATAAGAAAAGTGGAATGCTCGGTGTGTACACCAAAAAAGGGCAGAGTAATCACAGAAGGAGCAATAATTCATATGCCGACATTTTCCAGGCAGAGATGCTGTTGAGTAAGCAAAAGGATGTCAAAAGGGCAAGAATTGGAATTAGTGCGATGAGCAGTAACCACGCATTCATTAAAGGCAAGGGTATTTTCTACTTCAAAACAAATACATCTTCCAAAGGAGGAAGAAAGTGGAAGAGTAATCAAGATAGGCAACCTAAGCAGAAACTAAACATTCTTTAAAAGGCTGATAATCCACTTACTCCTGCTAGGTCAAAGGAAGCCAAATCTTTGAGTAGAGGTTCATGCTCTCAGCATCTCTCAATCTCCAAATGCAGATAACCATCAGTTGGCAATCCAATGTTGCATCATGGCTCAAACCCTAGCCAATCTGGCACCCTATATTTGTGAGGTCAAGCGATGAAGTGCTTGGTCAGTAGCTGTGCTGACAGCACAAGAGCATATCAGCCTACCTCATGTCAACATTTCAGCATTCTGTCCTCATCCCACCATGCACGCCTAAAAGTTTTCTTTGATCCCAGAAACCATTGCTCTTCCTAGTTTACATAAGTAGTCATCCACCTGACCATCTAGGATTTCCTCACAGAGAACCTCCTGACAAACAGCTTTCTCCAATACCTTCAGCCTGCAAAGCACTATAGTCACAGAAGCACTACAGACGAGGTTCTGCATGTTATACTTAGGAAGTATTTGATGTAGTCAGGTATGCATCCCACAAGATACCTTTTATGAACATAATTGTACTAAACAGTTTAGCTTGCTTGATGCCTATCCTCTAGTGGAATTTCTGGCATAATTGTTGCAATTCTGCTTTGTTCACTTATATTTTTATGGGAATTAACAGTGGGTTGCATGGATGAATCAATTCCTGGACAGAGGAATTAATTAAATACAACCAGAAACCCACCCAGACTTTCACACCACCAGATGAGGCAACCCAGTTGCCCACACCTCTCTCCATAACCATCATCCACCTCCTGCGTAAGCACACCTCACCCATCACACTTAAACGCACAATAATTTTGACTTTTCCTTTTACCACCAGCCACATATATTCCTCCATGTATCACTAAAAAAAAAAATTCAACAGATACCACATAATTTACAAAGTAGCAGGAAATCCCTGCATATTTAGATGTAAGCCTGTCATTTGTGGAGATTCCCAAATGCTATCCCTATTTGAAGAAACCTCAACTGCAAACTAGAAAAGTCTGTAATTAGTGGAGTTGGTAGTTTTCTGGAAATATACCTGTGTTCACTAACCCCAAAGGATGCAATAAAAAACAAAGATCTAGGGTTTTAGGCAATGTGAAAATTCACATTTATCTTTTCTTGTTGTCTTTATGTGAAAACTATTTTTCAATGTCACAAGTTTTTTTCTCGCCACAACCACCTCCCCAAAGGTTGTGTACATTGTCTTTTGAACACTTTCAGCACAACTTATTGCGGCGATGTCCAGGCAAAAAAGGTATACTCACAATGGCTCTTCACAGTGGCGGCTCCCCCGATATTGCAGAGGAGCTTCCTTACCCCCCACCACCACAACCACCACCAGCAACTGCTGCAAATCTTTTAACAAGGAAAGGATCATAAACTAAGTTTATGATCCTTTTGTTGTTGAAGGGGCTGGGCATTGGGGGATGACGAGCACTGAGGGGAATGTACTGTGCACTTCCTTCAGTGTGCATGTGTGTTTGGCTGTCCGTCTTGGGCTGGCCAAACACACATGCGTACTGTACTCTCTCCAACCCGGCACTGTGTTGCCGGACTGGAGAGATCAGGCACAGGCTCCCAGTCTGCCTAGGAGAGCCCTGTCTGGACACTCTCAGCCAGTCCTGACGCTGCTTAGAGCAGCATCAGGATTGGCCGCAGGGCAGGCTGGAAGCTCGTGCCAGCTTGCTGCATAAGAGATGGAGGAGCGGTAGCGCAGTGTGCAGGAAAGTTGTTTTAAATTTATTTTTTCATTTCATGAATGTTCCCCCCCAACCCGCGCGCCTCCCCGTGCCCTGTAACCTCAACGAGCCACGACTGGCTCTTCACCACATTTTGAAAGACCATTCCTTTCTGAACAGCCTCTTCCCTTTTCTCAATATCACGCATCATTGAAATGTGCAAATAAAAAATACATATATGCTTTGTGAATATGATATTTATGTGGAGAATTGGCATTTTATACAATTATAAATCAAATTTACACAAGGTAAACATTTTCACAATTGAGCAACGAGAGTCCTCCTCATACACAATCCAGCTAGATACTTTTTCCGAAGATCAACATAAACTAAATACCTGAACAAATGTATTTGTCTGAAAAACATTTTGAAAAAAAATATTCCACGAAATCCTTGTTGTGTCAGCAATTACAGTCCAGAGCCATATATTTCCTCTAATTTTCTCCAAATTCATATGGGCACTCCTGTACCATTAATATGTGCAGAACCTTTTCTGCACATATTTTTGGGCATGCTACATGCTTTCATGAAGGTTTCTTAATCACCGCCACTCCCATAGGTTAGCATCCCCCCGGATTTCCACCGGCAGTATCTTTCTACATCATTCTTAAGACTGAGCATCTGTGGTGTCACCTGAGTGAAAACATGACTTGTTAGTTCTCATTAGTTGCAGTATCGTGCTAGGCCTGAGAGATTAGGATTTAACTGGGAAAACCTCGAGCGAACAAGCGTCTGAAGTATTTACTGGAAAAACAGCACATAGCACTGATTGATACGAATCTATCTTGCACGTTTAAAATAAGACCTCGTTGAGCCTTTTAATTAAGTAACAAATTAATCTTTCTCTTCTTCCATGTTGTTGCACCTGTTTGCCATTAACCTGAAAAAATATTATTAATAGCATTCACCTACAGGGTTTTTGAAGATTGCAAATGTCATCCTTCCTCTATTTCGTGACAAATTCCATTTCAAAATTAATTTAATAAGAAACAAAGGGCCTCATTTGGAACTCAGCTGACGCCACAACACCCTTCTTTTGGATGTAATGGGATTTAAACTTGGGAGACGGGATATCTGTCACCATTGTGACAGAGTAATCCTGTCCGCCAATGTCTAAATCAGGTCCAAAGTCGCATTGAATGTTGTGATTTTGTGCTTGAGTGGCTTGATTCACGAAGGTAAACTCACACTTTTGTGTACGTTTATTTTGGAATTCACAAACTACAATTTAATAGTAAGTTTACAAATGAGGAAGCTATGCAGTGGAGGCAGAGAACTCTGCACATAAAAAGATAGGCTAGGCCTGCCCTAAATGCCCTATATTGTCTTAATCCTTTCACACTGAGGAACAGACTGCAGAGAGATGATGAGAGAGAGAGAGAGCGAGAGATAGAGAGAGAGAGAGAGAGAGACTTGAGTGTGATAACACACTCACGCTACAAGGAAATGTCTTCTAAATGATAAAAAAATGACTTCAGGAACATCTGTGCCAATTTTTACAACTTTTTTAAAAATGGCCTTGTGGGGACCTGTGTTTCATCAAGTGTGTTTATATTTTTGCTCTGGGCTGCCCTTGTAGGCAGGAGGTGGTACTGCAATCTTAAACACACTTGCGTTTAAACACACTTTATTCACCAGATACACCCACTAGCAGCAAAAGGGACATACATTTCAAAAGAAAAGATACATAACTGTTGTTTATCCAAATATTTTTCATGCTCATTAACCTTTCCTCTCTTTTATTAAAATAAAACTTTATTTACATTGAGCTACTGAATTTAGACTTTTTGTGTTTGAAAAGTGTTAGTGCTTTTATGAATTTACTAAAAGCAACTTGGGTCAGTTTTAAATCCCATATCACTTCACTATTGCCATTTGATTTTTATCTACAACTAAACAATGATGGTGCACTACAGTGTGATTCAATATAAACTGATTTGATCTTTTTCGCATTAAACCTACAGGCATCAATGCCTAATGTTACATTTCAATGCATGTAGTAGGAATTCAGATTCTTATGTTGCTTTTCCTTTGTTTACATATTAATATGCACAGTGCAATAGTTTTTTTTTAGATGATGGCTAGATGAATGAGTGACTAGGGTTGCCTTTTGCTAAGGGCTGTGTTCTCGCAGACAGTGAACTGAAGCAATGTTATACCCTCAGTGTTGCAAAGTTTATTTTTAACAGAAAAGTCATGTTCTTATAAAATGAATGATCTAATTAGAAGATATATTAAAATATTATCATATTATGTAATCACAGTTAAATCATTTGAATTACTTAATTTAAAAAGTGCCCCCAACACTTTACAAATTAAAACAGTATTTTTGATATTCCAAAGGGTGGGCGAAGGACAATCATATGAAAAGGAGGAAATACCAAAATAGTTTTTTCTTCTAAACACACATGTAAATTGTGCAATCTCATAAACTTGTCCTGCTAGCCAGATTTTGACATTTCTACTGTATTGCTGCTTAAAGTTTATGGAAAAGATGCATGGCAAATATGTGGTGTTATTCATCAAACAGCCCTTCTTTATTTAAACAGAAAACAGTTCTGTTTTTTGATTCTCATTTTCCAACTGGGGACCAAATTTGCAAACATTCTGGTCCCAGAAGGTGTCTGCACATATCTTTCTCTCACTGTTATCCGTAAAAGGTGACTTGTGTAAAAATTATCCTAACTGCTCGCTTCTAAACATGAAAATAGCGAAATAGCCACTGGATGATACCATCTAGTCATCTTATCTCCTTCTCAAGTATGAAAAAACTAAATAAAAAAGTGAACACATCTCCAAAACGTGTGTTCTTTATTCACTTCAGGAGCAGGACACTACTGGAGCATGTACAGACGGCTGAGTTTCAAAACAGTGAAAGGTGATGGTGTTCCTTTTAGCCTGAGAAGGGGGGGTGGAACCCCATTAATTTTCATTGTGCTGCTCCCAAATACTCACATGCAAATTGACCTTGGTCCTTGAAATAGCCAGGCTGCTTCCCTTTTATGAATGAGAACGATACAGGTGGATGGTGTGTTTGGAAATCTTAATTGTCTGCACAGGATCCAGCTCCGAATTACCTTTTGGAACATTGTACTGAAGTTTCAGTGATATGAGAAATACCCTTTTGTATGTTACAAAAATGTGTTTTGTGCACTAAATAACATTTAAAATATACTGTGCTCGTACGGAGCCCCTGCTCACTACACAGCCCCACCAGCCGCCGGACCTGAAGAAGTGAGGACTACACACTAATTGGGCTTGCAAAGGTGAGGTCACATGAGGCGGGCTGGTGCGAATCAGCGGAGCACGGGAGCTGTATTCTGTGCCTCACTCTACTGTGCCCTTACCTGCTGCGGCGGCTGGCCTTCAGAGATCCTTGTAGCTGACTGCGACAGAAAGGAGAGGAGCAACCGTACACACTACAGGGCCCCGCAGACAGCCTCTGAGTGATGGGAGGTGCACTTCTATCTGCATGGTTCACCACTGCAGACCCTGATCATTGGCACGCTATGGGGGTGATTGGCACTTTTTCTCTCCACCGCCCCCCACGGCTTCTCAGCTGACCTGTGGGGACTCTGGAACTTGCTGCAAACTGTAAGCCATACACCTTGGTTGCCCCACTCTTTGGAATCTGGTGGTGCTGGCAGCTGGGCAAGCTTGGATTGCCTTGGGAGGCCTGCTTATCTGCTTGCCTCTCCCCTGCTGCTGCCCACTACTACTGCTTCCCAAGCCCAAATCCCAAGATTCGATGGGACCAAGAATACTGTCTGACTGATAGTATGATATGAAAGCAAATGGTAGCCTAGGTTTCCAGGTTCATGGAGCCCAGTCCGTAGCCTTCAAACAATGCCTGGCTTCACAAGAGCACTTGTTACCACCTGGCATGGCCGACCTGGGGACTCTGTGGATGCTGGGCCCAATCTTTCATTTGACGGAATAACTACTTTGATCGTCATGGCCTCTGCCCTATGACGAACCTTAGTATTGGGACCACTAGCCCAGGAAAGAATTTCTCAACCTGGGCTGTGTGACCGCCATCATGGTTAAGACCAAAAAAAAGAGAGACAGCTAAGCCCTTCATCTATCAGATGCTGTGGTCCCTGGACATGGAGGCTTCGGCCCCTTGTTTGGGGACCCCAGGAGGGGAATCCTGAGGGCCTACTCTGAACACAATCCTACAAGCCATTGCTACATCTAGGGAGGCATGTAAATTGCAGATCTATAAAATGGGGCGAACATGAACCTTTTGGGAAATGACCAGCAGCGACTGGCTAAATTAGTTACTGCCACTGAAAGTGCAGTGGATAACCTAACCCTAGAAATGAATTCAGTACAGACCAGGATGTCCACCCTGGAAACCAAGATGAAAAACTTAGTGGCTGATTTAAGAAAAGTGGTGCTGCACCCAGTGCAGCGCCACTTTCCTTGCGCCCCTAAGCGCCCCTCCTACCGCCACCATGTGTGCGCCGTATTTAAAATACAGCGCACCATAGTGCCGGGTAGGGGGCAATAGCATATTTTTGTTTTTGTTTTTACACTTTTGATGTACTCTGCAGGATTAGTGCCAAAATGTTAGCACTACTCCTGCAGAGTACATAGGAGCCCATTGTATTCAATGGCATGCCCCCTTTTAACGCCTGCTCTTAGATTTCCTCGTGTCATTTTTTTTCAGCCCCCCTATTGGGGGAGTGCCCCTGTTGCATACATCATGCTTGACGCATGCATTGTGCCACTTTGTAAATATGGCACAGCATTTTTGGCCATTTAACGCCACATTAACATAAAACAATTATGCTAATGAGTCATTAGGATGGCTCTAGGTGCTCTTAAATCAGCCCCTCAGAGACCAGGGTTGAAGGTGCCGAAAATAGAGCACACCGGAACAGCATTAGAATCATTGGACTCCTGGAACATATTAAAGGTATGGCCAAAAAAATTATCAACTTCCTGGAAAAATGGAATAGGGAGGAGGTGGCCCGGAGGGTCTCTCTCCTTTCTATGCACTGGAGCATGCTCATCATTTCGGCACGACTCCCACTACCTGAAGCAGCTCCTTGTCCGGTAGTGGTGAAACATTTACAGTATAGCGACTATGACCATTCTGGGAATCATGCCAGATTCCAGTGGGATATTATGGTTAAAAACCACCTGACTTCTCAAGAGAGATCCAAAAACAAAGAGTCTCATTCACTGATGCCAAAACATGCCTCAATCACCTAGGTCTCAAGTATGCTATGCTATTTCCAGCCAGACCGAGGGTGGCTATGGGAAACGAAGTGCCTCTCTTTACATCGCCTCAAGCATTATGGGACTGGTTGGATCGTTTCGATCAACAGGGTGGTGACACCTCATTGAAGAACAAGAACAAATGACACAGCCGGCATCCACCTCAGAAGGGAGTCAAACTTGGCCAGGGAGCTGCCCCATCCCAGTGTCAGGTCCACCAAGATACCAGTGGGTGGTGGAGGCTGTGCCTGCCAGGAGCCCAGGGGTGCGCTCCACCTCTCTTCACAGTGAAGGTGAACCACAAGACACATAGGGCACATTGGGCATATTTAAGGAAAGTGGCGCTGCACTACATGCAGCGCCACTTTTCTTGTGCCCTTTACCGCCCCCCCCTACTTCCACCATGTGTGCCCCGTATTTAAAATATGGCGCACCACGGTGTAGGGTATGGGGCAATAGCGTCATTTTTCATGACGCTATTGATGTAATCTACAGGAGCAGTGCCAAAATATTGACGCTACTCCTGCAGAGTACATAGGGATCCATTATAAATAATGCATGCATTGCACCACTTAATAAATGTGGTGCAAGGATTTTGGCCTTGTTGGGCCACATTAGCATAAAAAAAAATTATATTAATGTGGATCAATGCCTCCCTAGGGGCTTATATATATGCCCCTGATTCCGATGGGGTATTTGTTTCCTCCCAAGACTCTGCTGACTCTTTGTCCAAGATCAAGCCAAGCACTTCTGATGAAATAATCTGAAGAGTTTGATCTTGTCTGTCCATATATTTGACTGCTGGTGAAGTGCTGATAGCAGCAACGACTGATATGCTTCTGTATCCTTTCTTTCCCTACTTCAGTGCTGTGTTGCTCCTCACACAGGGCATCATGTGTTAATAATTATCCTGTTTGCTCCTTTCGGGTGGTGGGATGTTTGACTGGGAAGCGCCTCAGCAGGCACCCTCCATTTTAAAGTTGTGCTTCTGATGCATGCATGTGTGTTAGATATTTTTCAACTGGTTTGAATGGGAAGTCGTTTGCTTCTGATCCTGAGGATGAGGTGCAGGATTTGTTGTTTTTGTTTGTGGGATGCTTGTTCGTTTGTCCCTGCCTGCTGTTCCAAAATACTGTTAGTGGAGAACAAATACATATCATATGTATGAGAGTGGATCCTTCCGGGTCATCTGCCCCATAACAATAGCAACCCCCTTGACCTACAACTTAATTTCCTGGAATGGCTGGGGCCTTAACAATATGTCCAAGAGACATAAAGTATATAAGTACCTTAAAAGATGAGGAAATATATAGCCCTACTGCAGTTTAAGGTTTGGCACTTCATAAGAGATGGCAGGGCCAGGCATATGCAACAATCTATTCAGCATTTGCCAGGGAGGTTCTGTTATGAATGAGGCCAAGGGTACCCTTCCAGAAGACAACTGAACTCATTGAGCCAGAGCGTAGATACATAATCGTTACAGGGAGATTGGTAGGATGTGACCTTGAAACAGTTGGAGTATATGCCCCCAAGATCAGGGAGGATTCTTTGTTGAGCTCTCTAGAATGTTAGCTCCCTATTTAATGCAAAACATATTATTGGGAGGAGACTTCAAAAGCATTGCTGATCCCGTCCTTGATCTGTCCCACCCACCTCTAGGAGACTCCCCAGTGACCTGCTTTGCATGTGCTTTCTCAGATTGACAGAGGCAGTGGGGATTGGTGGACTCTTGGAGGTGCCTCCACCCTGTGACATGTGACTACTCATTCTACTTAGGCATGGATGAACTTCGTGTTTGCCTTGATAAAATCCTCTGTGCATCAGCTGTCCATGTTGTGGTTCACAATGGCTATGCTGAACGGCCTTGCATCCCGGGTTGATAGATACAGGTTGAAGCAATGGGTGATTAAGTCTTCAGCATAACATCGGTGAGGCCACAACCAATTACTTTGCTGATAACACCGGGACAGCCGCCTCCCCTCTAATCTAGTGGGACACTTTTAAAACAGTTATCCGGGGCCAGTATGTTGCTGAAATACTGGGAGTGCAACACACACTAATGGGTGAAGTTGAAGAGCAAGGAAAAGTGCTGAGAGACCTCATAGTGCAGACCCCGAAATCCTGCTCTCAAGCACCCACTATTAGAAGCAAAGGAATTGCTAGCAGCCCTTGTTAAGAAACTTTACTGCTTTGATTACCATGAATACTTTACCCATGCTCATGTTGAGTGATATAAAACAGGCACCCTAATCCCAACACTCGGGAGTTCCTTAATCTTGGAGGTGGAATCCGCTACCGGCAAGTACATCTATGACCTGACCGCCATGAATGCTAGGTTCCGGGGCTATTATACAACTCTTTATGCCCCATCACCCGCAGTGCAACACCACATATTTGAGGACTTCATCACCTCCTATAGTCATTGCGGTGCTTGCACAAGACGATGCTGATGAGTTGGGGGCACCATCATGATCCAAGAGGTTAGGGCTAATATTAAATATATGGTGCATGATAAAGTGTCCGGTGCATATGGTCTGCCAGTCGAGTTTTTCGCTCCCTATTGGGACAATCTAACGCCGAAGCTGGTTGGCCTTTACACTGCAGCTCATGACATAGCCCACCTCTCAATCTTCACCTGTGAGGCCCTGGTTATCCCATTCCTGAAACTAAGTTGCCCTCCAACAGATTTTCGAGCCTACTGCCTCCGTGATAAACGTGACCTATGAGATTCTTAATCAAATGTTGGCAACTCGTCTTTTACCCCATATGTCAACCCTGATTCACACTGATCAAACGGGTTTTATCCCAGGGCGTAACACTGCACTCAATATTCGCGGGCTCTGCTCGATTTTGAATGATGACTCCATGGACAAGGGAACAACTGCAGTTTTGGCAATAGACATACAGAAGGCCTTTAACTGTTTAAGTTAGGACTTCCTCTACCGGGTCACGGCACGGTCAGGTCCCACAACGCGAGTCCACACTGCTAGAAACATATCTGACTCATACATTGTAGGTTGTGGAACCAGACGTGAGTGTCTCCTCTCACCATAGCGGTGAAGCCACTGGCTTGCAGCGTGTGCACAGGTGGATTTTATCATGGGTTAGAAGTTAGAGGACACTACCAATACGTGGCATTGTATTTACATGCCATGTTGCCATTCCTCCGAGATGTAGAGCTAAACTCCCCTAGGGCAATAGATCTACTGGGGTGCTTTGGTACAGTGTCGGGCATGCACATTAATCAGAAGAAGTCTCATTTATTTCCACTCTGTAGAGATGCCACCCTGCCCCAGACCCTGGGTGGCCTCATCAGGGACGCTGCCTGTCTAAAATACTTAGGAGCTAAAGTATACCATGATCACCAAGATCTGTTAGATGGTAATATCGGAGCGGCTGTTGGAGCGCTTCAATCCAGTGTAAATTTCTGCAAATCATTGACATTATCCATCGCAGGTAGGAAGCAGTGGCCATGATGGTGGCACTCCAGAGATACCTTTTTCTCCAATTTGCCTCTGCTGGTTCCATGCTGTCTGTTCCAGGGCTTGAACTCCTTATTGTTGGAGCTGATCAGGGGATGGGTGGACACAGAGTGGCATTGTCTAAATTGCAGCACCATGTGATGAAGGGAGAAATGGCAGCACCAGACCTAGAGACATACTAATTAACAGCACAGTTGCATTGGTTTAATCAAAAGATATACTATAGAATGCACCCAGAGGGGGGAACCATCACCTAGCTTCCTGATCTGTTGGACATCTCCTCAGTCCTCTTGGTTCCCCAGCGATGTCTGCCCGCTGCCTCCCAGGTGGTGGTACAGCAAGGTCAGATTTACTGACCTGCACTGATTTTATCCAAACGGGAACTAACCATGCAGTGGAAAGCTATCTGGGAACTGAGGCGGAATAAATGGCAGTGGGAGCTGGTTAAATGGGCAAGTCTTTGAGAGTGCCGCACTACTCTGTGAATTGAAAACAGGAATAGGAACAATAGATAGAGCAAGAGCATGGGAAAACCTGGTGGATAGTCTTATGGCCCTGGACACAGGCCCAAGAACACCTAATAGCCCCCTTCTATTCAGGGAGGGCTCCCGGAGTGAACTTTCCTTAACATCCTCATACCCAGAGCGAGGTTCCATGGGGGGAAATCTGAACACACAAAGGGGCATGTGTGCGCTACATGTCATTTTTAATGCATTTTAAAAAATTGCACATACTTACCAGCAAACTTGAATTTATGGTAATTGCATTTCCTAAATGCCAAGTTCGCATTTATGAAATGCATGATGCACGTGTATAGGTAAAAGCAAATAGGTAGTCCCAATTTGCGATTACCTATTTAGGGAATCGCAAATTGCGATTCCCTAATCAGAGTCGCAATTTAAAGGAATCATTATTTTTGCGATTCCTTAAAATTTCACTGGAAATTCGTTTCATAAATCTTGAAAGGTGATTTTGCATTCACAGACGGTGGAGTTTTGCGGTTCGCATCGTTTGCGAATGCAAAATCCTTTGAAACATCTAGCCCTTTGTGTTACACTTATGACCAACAAATGCATAGGAACATCAGATCGCAAATGACTGCTGCTCACAGTGCATTTATTTAACATGTCATTGTACCAAAAATTGATGTAAGGATGCATTTGTGCTAAAATATAGTGTGAAATGACAGATGTGCAATTCAAGTAATTGTGCATAGTTTTTTGTAAATGTACCATAATGTGGCATAGTTACATGGCACTATGGGGGTCATTCCAACTTTGGCGGGCGGCGGAGGCCGCCCGCCAAAGTTCCCCCGTCAAAAGACCGCTCTGCGGTCAAAAGACCGCGGGGGTCATTTCGACTTTCCCGATGGGCCGGCGGGCGACCGCCAAAAGGGCGCCCGCCGGCCCAGCGGGAAAGACCCTGCAACAAGGAAGCCGGCTCCGAATGGAGCCGGCGGAGTTGCAGGGGTGCGACGGGTGCAGTGGCACCCGTCGCGATTTTCACTTTCTGCAAAGCAGACAGTGAAAATCTTTATGGGGCCCTGTTAGGGGACCCCTGCACTGCCCATGCCAGTGGCATGGGCAGTGCAGGGGCCCCTAGGGGCCCCACGACACCCGTTCCCGCCATCCTGTTTCTGGCGGTGACAACCGCCAGAAACAGGCTGGCGGGAATGGGGTCGGAATCCCCATGGCAGTGCTGCAAGCAGCGCCGCCATGGAGGATTCCCTGGGCCAGGGGAAAACCGGCGGGAAACCGCCGGTTCCCCTTTTCTGACCGCTGCTTTACCGCTGCGGTCAGAATAGCCCTGGAAGCACCGCCAGCCTGTTGGCGGTGCTTCCGCGCCCCTCCACCCTGGCGGTCCATGACCGCCAGGGTTGGAATGAGGGCCTATATGTGCACCTATGTCATTAAAAAAAATAGCACCTGCATGGTAAAGTCCTGCATTGGTTTTGAGATTGCAAGTTTGAAAATGCCACTTTTAGAAAGTGGGCATTTTCTTGCTTAACCATTCTGGTCCTCTGCCTGGCTGCTGAATACAAGTCTGGGTCAGACTGACAGTTGGGCTGTTGTTGAATTCCCTCTAGACAGGCACACAAAAGGAGCTGAGGTGTGTCCTGCATCCTGATGGGTCCCCATGGGCTAGAGTGGAGGGAAGAGCAGACACTTAAGCCTGAATAGGGCTGTGCCTATCCCTACATGCAGCAGTTTCCAACCCACTGGAGTGTGTCTGGGGCCATTACATGGAGAGGCAGGGTCTTGTTCACTACAAAGACTTTCCTTTGAAGTTTGCTTACTTCAAAGGCTAAAATGAGGATAAGTATTTGACTGCTGACCCCACAACTTCAGAACACTTCTGGACTGAGGACATTCTGCCAGGGAGAAGAACTGGATGCTTGAGGAGGATCTGCCACTCTGCCTGTTGCTTTCTGTGCTGGCCTGCTTCTGGTACTTCTGCCCTGGGAGTGAAAGCACTGGACTTTGTTTTCTACATCCTGCTTTCCAAGGTTCTCCCAGGGCTTGAACTGAGCTTGCCTCCTGTTGTGAATTCTCAGAGACGTCAAAGACTTAATCGCCAGTCCCTGCGCTCTTCTGCTGAGAGTCCTTACTTGCTGAGTGGTGCCAAATCCAGTCACTTGGAAGTGGAAGCTGGTGACCTAAAGAAAAATCCAAGCACCATGGCCGTTGCAGCTGGAAGAAAAAAAATAATAAAAATCGAAGCAGGTCCTGCACTGTGGCAGAAAAATTGATTCAGGGCCGGCGAGATCGATGCATCGCCAGCTTAAGTGCAAATCCATTGATGCCGTGCATTTGGATTTTCCAAGCATCGTCCCTGCACGTCAAATCTCCTACATGAGTGCAAGGAACCGAGGTTGCGTGGCTGGAAATCAACACATTGTTTTTCTATGGGGAAAGAATCAACGCATCGCCTACCCACTTGCAAGTAAGGAATCAATGCCAACCTCTCCTACTGCTTTATTTTTTACACACACCAGGTACTTTGTGGTAAAACAACACATCCATTGATTCCTCTGGATTAAGACTCTTTTTAAATTAAAAAACTGATATATTTTCTTCTGTATGTTGGATTTTTGTCATTTTGGTTTTGTTTAAGATAGACTAATATTGGCTATTTTCTAAACTGGTGTGGAGTACTTTTGTAGTGTTTGCACTGTGTTACTGTGTGTGTGTGGGTACAAATACTTAACACATTGCCTCCAAGATAAGCCTGACTGCTTGTGCCAAAGCTACTAAGGGGGTGGCCAGGAGTTATCTTAGGTGTGTGTGACTCCCTTACCCTGACTAGAGTGAGGTTCCCTACTTAGACAGGGAGTAAACTGACTGCCAGCTAGAGACCCCATTTCTAACTTTACTGATTGCTCAGTTGAAAACACTTCAGAGACCAGCATGGTTACCTGTTAAATCCTGATAAAAAAAGCTGGAAGTCTGAGTGTAAACTGCCATGATCCGATCCAAGAAGACAGAGTAGAAGGATATTGTATCTTCTGCAGTTCCATGTGTTGCATTTGCTACTTGTATAGAACATGTTCCTTGTGTTAAGGAGACTTACACTATTCCTGTCCATGCCATTGCTGTACCATGTTTTAGGGAAACCAGTTAAAATGCATCTGATTACACTAGGCCAAAACAATCAATAGCTTTCCTTTTGACCCAACATCTCTTGATTTTTAGCACCACATTTTAATCTAACTGGGTGAAATAGAAATCACATTCTCAAATGTTCTCTTTGAAGTGCTTATGATAAAAGCACAAGGTTTATGCTTTAAGTATGGGATCTAAGCTTTTAATAACAAAAATGGGTGATTCTATCAACCATGAAAGTGTGAGGCATTAGTTTCTTGGTCTTACCTTTTTTAATGTATTTAAGCACTGTGGGCCAGATGTATCTAAGTACTATTTTGTATTTCTTACATAGAGAATTTTAAGAAATCAATATTTAAGAAATGAAAAATGGTATGTAAGAAAATAGCGATTCCCTAATAGCGATTCCCACAGAGTCGCAATTGCTATTAGGGAATCACTATTAAGAATTGCAACTCCATTTGTTCCTATGGGCCTTCAGGACTATAGGTGTGAATGTTTTTGCATTTCCTAATTTGCGATTAATTATTAATTAGGAAATGCAAAACCAAGAAGGCCAAGGGGTCTAAGGCCCCCCAAAATTTAATTGTGCACATGTGAAGTGCACACATGCCCTAGAGGCATGTGTGCGCTACATGGTACTTTTACAAATGCATTTTAATGCATTTTTTAAAATTGCACATAGTTACCACCAACTTGGAGTTGGTGGTAATTGCATTTCCTAAATGCCCAGTTTGCATTTAGGAAATGCTTGATACATGTGCATAGGGAATCGCAAATAGGAATTCCCTATTTGTGATTTCCTATTCAGTGAATCACAATTTGCGATTTGCAAAATTGAGTCTCAATTTCAGGGAATCACTATTTTAGCAATTCCTTAAAATTGCACTGAGAATGCCTTTCATAAATCGAAAAAGGCTATCTTGCATTCGCAAATAGTGGAATTGTGTGATTCACACCGTTTTCTAATGCAAAATAGTTCGATACATCTGGCCCTATGTCATTTACCTCAACAGTTAGAGCGGAGCAACACTCACATGTTTGAAGACCTGAATTCAGTAATCACAAAGTAAAGCACAAGCGACCTTGTCCAGCCAGTTAATGGTTTCAAAGAGGGTATTGAAACACCCTTTAAGGCCACATTAAAACCGAATGTCATGGATTACAAACAATACTTTAGAACGTAGTTGCCAAGCACAGAGGAAACGTAGCTAAAAAGGCAGCCACTGTCCTCCATTCACCATGTAATGTTTACTTTTGGTGTGAAAAAAGAAACAGCATCAGGATAAATTAAATTTAAGCCAAAATAAAATCGCATTTATTTTAGTTTGAAAAGAAATTTAGTTACAGCACATGATAATGTCAAGTGGCTACTCAACTTGTATACCCTGCACGTGTGTTCCAATGCAGATCCTGACCCTCTGTGACCTTATTGACTGGCAAATGCTTTTGTTGTACTGCACCTTCTCCCAGCTTAAAAATGGAAACTCCCCTGCCTGTACTGCATAGGGAGAGCATTACACACTGAGAGAAGCGCGAGTCCCACTCCATCCTCTGAGACAGACCCTCCCCCCTTCTGTTGATGCGTGAGGTGAGGGCTTCTATTGTCATTCTTGTGTCCCAGGGAGAGGTGCGAATGAGCGCAGTCCCAGGCAGCTCTGAATGACAAAGGGCCTAGAACATGACACTCCCAGCTCCAGCCCAGTCGCTTTGACCCCTAGGCATCAGTGTCTGTAGATTTCTGTGACCTATACTCACTTCACAAACTCTTATATTCCCACAGCACGCAAGCCTAAAAGTAGGGCATGTCTTGCAGTGAAAAATAAACGTTTTGAAAGCTGCAGCCCTTTAACATTCTTTTTATCTTTATTTATCATTTTGTTAATTATACAAGCAAATGATCAACGGTAGTATTATTCAGGCATACTTCCAGATTACTGTTCAACGACTGTATTACAGAGTACAATGTCTATAGTTTCATTTTTAATATTTACTATCCTGTCGCTCGTGTGTGATAAAACAAAGCAGCCCAACTAATAGTGCCCAGCACATAGGCTCCTGAAGCCGTTAGTCAAGTGAGGAACTAGTTAACATTCTTTAAAGGCCCTTTGACAGAGGCAAATGGCCAACAAAACACATTTATATTGTAATTTGATGTCCTATTTTTTTTTCCTAGAACTAAAAGGAAAACCTATAGTTATGACAAATATATATTTAGGTACAAATGGTGACTGCGCGCTAAAGCCTGTGTGTTTTATTAGCAGGTTCTTTACAGTCCAATGGTCTTCTTTTTCTTATAACTTACCCTCCCATTTCTAAGATCACAGCATGAGCACCATTTCTTTTAGTTAAAAGCAGGGCAGTATTAACCAGTTAAAAAGCGACAAAATCATGAAGTAATACTATCACAAAATGTAGTGCATTATGCCACATAATTTGCCTATATAAACTGCATAATTTACTCAAACCGGATGCAAAATGTCCCCCTCCCCATAATCCCAGAGGGCCTGGTTAAAAGTCTTTCACTTGACTGATCTCCTCGTGTTCTTATACAATGATGTATAATTCTACATTACTAGGCAGTATCTTTGCTTTTAAAAAATGGTGCATGGCTACTTCTTGTAGCATCGATTCCCATTATTACTGTGTGATATAGGCCCTCATTACAACCCTGGCGGTCAGTGATAAAGTGGGGGTAAAAAAATTGAATTTTGACCATGGCGGAAACGGGCAACACAGACAGACACTTTAACACTCCGACCGCCACAGCGGTGTAGGAGGCGGGCCTGGTTAGTGGTGGGTACCTTGGGTACTTACACCTTACACAAGGTCCAGTTATCCCTTGTTAGTGAATGCAGTAGTGTTCTAGCAGCTTAGGCTGATAGAGGTAGCTATAGCAGAGCAGCTTAGGCTGAACTAGGAGACATGTAAAGCTCATGCAATACCACTTCTAGTTACACAGTACTTATACACAAGTAAAGACAATACTCAGTGTTACCAAAAATAAAGGTATTTATTTGGGTGACACAGTACCAAAAATATCTTAGAGACAATACTCCTTCTGGAGGTAAGTATTATACACAATATATACACTAGACACCAAAATTAGACGAGTAAATAGTCATAGAACAATGCAAACAGGAAATCCTATAGAATGCAATGGGAGAAAATAGGTCTTGGGGCAACACAAATCATATACTAAAAAAGAGGAATGTGAATCACAAATTCCCCCCAGACAAGTGTAGTGTGTACAGAATCGCTGGGAGAGTAAGAATACAGTAAAGGTAAGTAAATTACCCCACCCCAGAGCACAGAAAAGCAGGAGTAAAGTACTGCAAGTTTCCTTAGGACACACTACACCTCGTTTTTGGGATTTTGTAGCAGCCCACCAAGTCTGCAAAGAACAACTGCTGGATTATTGGACCTGAAGACCTGCAAAGGAAGGGGACCAAGTCCAGAAGTCGAAAAAAAGTTCCAGGAGGGACAGGAGCCCCTGCCAACCCAGAAGAGGGTGCAAAACAAGAGTCCCTGGTTAGTTGAAGACTGCAAAAATGCACCCATGGCTACGACAAAAGTGCATTTTTCATCAAAATGGCGCCTATATGGACCCAGGAGGGACCTGGGGGCCTCAACTCTGTGTGAGGAGGAAGAGGGGGCTCTCAGCACTTTAGACAACCCTCAGGATGCCAGCCAGCACCCCCAGAAGCTACAGGATCTTGGTTCAAAGGAGGTGCAAAACATGGTGGCACAACAAAAGGAGGTCCCACACCACCGGAGAACAACTCAGCAAGTTGAGCATCACAGGGTGGAGTGCTGGGGACTTGGGCCAGGCTGTGCATGAAGTAAGTTTGCAAAGAGTGCACAGAGGCTGCAGGAGGTGAAGAAGACACAATACACAGGGGTACCGTCGCCCTTGGGGAAGGCAAGGTCTTACCTCCTCCAAATTGCGTCAGCAGGACCTCAGGATAGTCTATGTTGATGATGTCCACCCTCTGTGTCCTTAGGAGCACGCTTGTTGCCGTGAGAGGAGTCCCAGGGTACCAGTCATTGCCTTGGAAGGTGCCTGCTTGGAGCAGGGGAGTGACTCTGTCACTCCACGGGAGATTTCTTTGTCCTTTTGGTGCAGGGTGAAGACAGGAAGTCCCCAGAGCATGCACACCATGGAAACAGAGATTGCTGAAGAAAAGTGTCTCTTGTAGACACTTTGTTGCAGTTATAGCATTTCTTGGAGCAGGCTGCCGTTGATCTGAGGTCAGAAGAGTCTGAAGTTGTTGCAAAGGATTCCTGAAGGAAACTTGCAAGCAGAATCTGAAGAGAACCCAGATGAGAGACTCTAAAACGCCCTGAGAGGGGGATTGCCTACCTTATCAGGTATGGACCTATCAGGAGGGGTCTCTGACGTCACCTGCTAGCACTGGCCACTCAGAGCCCTCCAGAGTGCCCCCACACCTTGCAAAGCAAGATGGGCTGAAGTCTGGGACACACTAGAGGAGCTCTGGGCACCACCCCTGGGGTGGTGATGGACAGGGGAGTGGTCACTCCCCTTTCCTTTGTCCAGTTTCCTGCCAGAGCAGGGGAGAAGGGGTCCCTGAACCGGTGTAGACAGGTTTATGCAAGGAGGGCTCCTTCTTTGCCCTTCAAAGCATTTCCAGAGGCTGGGGGAGGCTACCCCTCCCCAGCCTGTAACTCCTATTTCCAAAGGGAGAGGGTTTTACACCCTGGCGTCAGAGGAAATGCTTTGTTCTGCCTTCCTGGGACTGGGCTGCCCAGACCCAGGGAGGGCAGAACCCTGTCTGTGAGGTGGCAGCAGCTGTAGCTGCAGTGCAAGCCTTAGAGAGCTGGTTTGGCAGTACTGGGGGTCCATGGTGGAGCCCCCAGGATCCATGGAATTGGCTCCCCAATACCAGATGTGGAATGGAGGGACAATTCCATGATCTTAGACATGTTACATGGCCATATTCTGAGTTACCGTTGTGAAGCTACATATAGGTATTGACCTATATGTAGTGCACATGTGTAATGGCGTCCCCGCACTCACAAAGTCCGGGGAAATGGCCCTGAACTATGTGGGGGCACCTTTGCTAGTGCAAGGGTGCCCTCACACGTAGTAACTTTGCACCTAACCTTCAGCAAGTGAAGGTTAGACATATAGGTGACTTATAAGTTACTTAAGTGCAGTGAAAATGGCTGTGAAATAGTGTGTGCACTATTTAATGCAGGCTGCAATGGCAGTCCTGTGTAAGGGTGTGTCTGAGCTCCGTATGGGTGGCAAAAGAAATGCTGCTGCCCATATAGATCTCCTGGAACCCCAATGCCCTGGGGACCTAGGTACCATATATTAGGGGCTTATAAGGGGGGGGGTCCAGTATGCCAATAGACATTGGTAAATGAAGTCACTGGCCTACAGTGACAAATTTAAAAGCAGAGAGAGCATAAGCACTGAGGTTCTGGTTAGCAGAGCCTCAGTGACACAGTTAGGCACTACACAGGCCTACATATTAGGCCACAAACTATGAGCACTGGGGTCCTGGCTAGCAGGATCTCAGTGAGACAGGCAAAACACACTGACATATAGGTTTTTATGTATGAGCACGGGGGTCCTGGCTAGCAGGATCCCAGTGACACAGTAAAAACACACTGACACACACTCACAAACAGGCCAAAAGTGGGGGAACCATGCTAGAAAGAGGCTACTTTCCTTCAGGCGGTAGCAACAAGCACCGCAGCGGTAACCGCCAACAGCCAGGCGCAAGACAATGTACCGCCCACTGTCAGTCTGTCAGTCAATCTGCCAGTTTTTCCGGGGCACTACCAACGCCATCAAAAGCACGGCGGAAACAGTACACAGCAGGGAAACGACTCACCTCTCGACATTCAAGGAAGAACCACAACGCCATGGAGCCCGAGTTGCACATTTTTCCAATGCTGGTCTACCTCCCCCTACACCAGGAACATGAACAGTGGCGAAGATGACCACGGGGAATACCGCACCTAGCACACAAGGGAGGGGGGAGGAAAAAGAGAGTGACACACACATGCAACACGCAACATCCTCACCCCCAACACCATACACACAAGCAGATGCAACAACATGACATATCCAACCCGTAACCCAAAGGAATAACGCAAGGACAAAAGGATGTGAGTAAAGTCAGTGTAATATTAAAAAAATAGATAAATATGTCCTTAAAGCACAAAACAGTATGTACAATATATACAAATGGAGGGACAATGACCACTCCAAAATATCCGTGGCCCACAGGGCCATAACACATAGGCCAAGGCCACACTTGACTCCTACCTCAATACGGAGAGAACACTGCTGGGGTATCAGGTCGAAGATACACAGGCTCCTCAGGGGGAAGGGGAGCGGGGGGCACCTCAGCCGGAAGATGGTACAACGCCACTGCTCCTGGAGGGAGCAACATGCTCTCTGCGATGTCCTGGGGAGTGCATGGCCACAGTCTCTCAAGTGGGTGGGTTGCCCACTGCCTGGTCCTGGGGACTGCAAAGCCACAGTCTCTCAAGTGGGTGGTTTGCCCACTGCTTGGTCCTGGCGAGTGCAAGGCCGCAGTCTCTCAAGTGGGTGGTTTGCCCACTGCTTGGTAATGGGGAGTGCAAAGCCACAATCTCTCAAGTGGGTGGTTTGCCCACTACTTAGTCCTGGGGAGTGCAAGGCCACAGTTTCTCAAGTGGGTGGTTTGCCCACTGCCTGGTCCTGGGGAGTGCAAAGCCACAGTCTCTCAAGTGGGTGGTTTGCCCACTGCTTGGTCCTGGGGAGTGCAAAGCCACAGTCTCTCAAGTGGGTGGTTTGCCCACTGCCTGGTCCTGGGGAGTGCAAAGCCACAGTCTCTCAAGTGGGTGGTTTGCCCACTCCTTTTGGAGAGGGCCTTGTGCCTAGTGTGCTTCATCCTTGCAAGAAGGGGCTGAGTGTATGCCTTCTTCCACTGGTTCTGGAGGGGGCCTTGTGCCTGGTGATGCAGACCCTGGATGGTGCAAGGTCTCTCACCTGGGTGTCACACCTACAGTTGTTGCAGGGCCCAGGACACACTATAGCCCATGTATTCATGACTACAAGCTGCTCGCCGGCAATGACGGCTGCTCAGTGGATGTCTGTTGCTGGGCTGGCGGGGGTGCTGTCAGTGGTGGGGGAAAGCTTCAGCCCTTCCCCTGCAGCCTCGGACGGGTGAAGTGCCATGGCTGGTGTTGTTTGCCCAGATGCTGCTCCAGGCCCACGCTCCAGATCCATCCTGCCTGTGGCGTCTATTCCTTTTACATTGCTCTTGGCAGCTGTTGTTCCCTTCCTGAATTTGGCAGCTGGTGGTTCCTCCTAGCTTCTGCCATCTGGAGTCCCTTTCCTGCCCTTGCTGGCTGGTGTTCCCTCCTTCCCCTTGCTGGCTGGTGGTGCCTCCTTCCCCTTGCTGGCTGGTGTCCCCTTCCTGCCTTTGCTAGCTGGGGGCCCCTTCTTGCCCTTGGCAGGTGGTACAGGCACACTGGCTGTGCTGACGGGTGCTTCCTTGGAGCCTCTCACACCTGCAGTAGCTGCATAAACTACAGTGGCCATGGACTGGGTGGCTGAGGTGCTGGGCTAGGTTCTGCCCACCCTGGCCCGAAGTGAAGGACGGGGGAGGGGAGAGGGGCAGTGAATAGGTCAAGGGTGGAGAGGAAAATACTTTTTTAGGGACACTGGGCCTGGAAGAGGGTGAAGGTTTGGGAGTGGAGGAAGAGCGAGTGGTTGCAGGAGGTGTCTGTCTGCTGTGTTTGGGTGGAGGTGCATGGGCTGGATGCTGTTGTGAGGTGGATGGCTGTAGGGTTTCTGAGTGCTTGCGTTTGTGTACTTTGGGAGGAGGGGGCACAGACACAGTGGGAGAGGACAAAGGGGACGTGTGCATGGATGTGGGGGTGGTGACTGCCAGTGAGGGGTGTGTTGTGATAGGTGTGCTGGTGTTGGAGGTAATGGATGAGGATGTAGTGCATGCAGGTGTGAGTGAAGACACAACTGGGAGGGAGGTGGACGAGGAGGAGGAGGGGGACACAGTGGAGGCAGTGGATGTTGGTGTGTCTGCATCTGGATGGTGGGATGAAGTGTGGTGCTTGTGTTTGCCTGAGCTACTTCTGTGTGTTGGTTTGGGCGCATGCAGATCTGAAGGTGTGCTTGGGATAGGCTGGGGTTCAGGGGAATGGGACTGGGTAGAGGAAGTTGGAGGGGGGAGGCTAGAGACAGGGGCAATGGCTGCCATCAGTGAGTTGGCCAGAGCCTGGAATGATCTCTATTGGGTTGCCAAGCCAGAGTGAATGCCCTTCAGGAATGCATTTGTTTGTTGCAAATGCCCTGCTAGACCCTGTATGGCATTCAGTATGGTTGACTGCCCAACAGAGAGGCATCTCAGGAGGTCAATAGCCTCCTCACTGAGGGCAGCAGGGCTCACTGGGGCAGGGCCTGAGGTGCCTGGGGCAAAGGAGATGCCCACCCTCCTGGGTGAGCGGGCACGGGAAACTCGCTGAGGGGTTGCTGGGAGGGCGGTGCTGGTACGGGGGTGGCGGCTCTGTAGTTGGGGTGGCCACAGAGGTGTCCGACACCACCAGGGAGCTTCCATCGGAGGAGGTGTAGGTGTCAGAACTGTCCCCTCCTGTCTCTGTTGTGGTGCTCCCCTCGCCCTCTGTCCCACTGGTGCCCTCACCGTCGGTGGATTTGGCCTCCAGGCCCATGTTGGATGCAGCTCCCTCCATCGCCTGTGCCTCTGTTTCTCCGCCAGATGATGCTAATGCACACAAGGAAGGGGGACAAAAGAAAAGGGGGGGAGAGATAGAGGATACACTTGGTCAATGCCAGCAACAACACTACTATTGGCGTACAAAACTCACAGGGAACAGCCCTATGTACTAGGCAATGCACAACCAGTTACAATGCTAGTCACCAGGCCATTGGGTACGATGCCTTTAACTGCACACCTGAAACCCGCATGACCCTGCCCCAGTAGTAGATGCCCACTAGCATTATTGGGGTTGGAGTGCATCTGAGCTTGCCCATCATGGAACCTACCCTGCCATGTTCACCCTGGCCTAAGGGCATCCACAGACCCATATCCCCCACCCAGGTAACACCTTAAAGTGCGCAACTTCATGATTCAGAATCTGTACTCACCCCCTTGTGGCTGCTGTGATGCCTTCAAGTGCCCATCCAACTCCGGATAGGCCACCACCAGGATGCGGAACATCAGG
Organism: Pleurodeles waltl; assembly: GCF_031143425.1. Taxonomy (NCBI): domain Eukaryota; kingdom Metazoa; phylum Chordata; class Amphibia; order Caudata; family Salamandridae; genus Pleurodeles; species Pleurodeles waltl. The sequence continues at coordinate 606,739,028 of NC_090443.1, read as the reverse complement.
GGGGTCAGGGTACGACGTGCACCCCTTCATCGTTGGGAGGCCATCCCCAGCTGGGCCTCCGCCGTCTTTCTTGCCCAGCGGAGCAGGTCCTCCCACCGTTTGCGACAGTGGGAGCTCCACCTGTCAAAGACCCTCAGGGTCCGCACCTCCTTGGCGATCGCATGCCAAATACCCTTTTTCTGACGGGCGCTGACCTGCAGAAAAAGATACATAAGAAAAGGTATTAGTCATACCGTCCGGACTGTTATACTTATGGCCCACCATATCCCTCCCATCCCCTTACGCACATACATTACCCACCAAACATGCAGCACTCTGCCCAGGACCCCTCAACCCCCCCCACATGAGGCTTACACACACAGCACTCCATACATTTATGCCCATGCATCGTGCTCACGGTGTACTCACCTGTTTGTCTGGAGGACCATAAAGTAAAGGGTACTGGGGTAGGACCCCATCCACTAGTCTCTCCAACTCCTCGGTAGTGAAGGCAGGGACCCTTACCCTTGACACTCGAGCCATGGTCGCTTCCAGACACAGGTCACAGCAGCACTTGCAGTGTAGGTCCTCTCCTGTTGAAGGTCAGGTAGCAAGTGAGTGAACAGATAGAAAATGGCGGTGCGTACCATCACCGCCGGCGTACATCACCATTGGCTCCTGGAACCCATAGGCCCCAATGATAACCAATGATGTGTTGCACGGCAGTCATCGACGTCTCCCGCAACGGCGCACAACGTCAGCAGAATTACCTCATTTCCACTTGTCCCTCCTCACAGGTCAGGCAGCCGCTGTTTCAGGGGGGCACAGGCCATGGCACCTAACTGCATCACAGCAGACATAGGCACATCAACGGACCTACACGTTCACATTAAGTTTCTGTAAAAAAATGCAAGGCATATACATCTAAGTATATGTTTGAATATGACCATCTGCTCACAGTTTTTCACACTAGAGTTCAAACGGTGAGGATAAATAGGAGATGGAGCCATACCCTTGTTTACAGACCCCTGGCGGACCTGGCGACAGTGGAGGACAGGCACATTATCCTAACCTACAGACTTGATAGGGCCACCATCAAAGAACTGTGTGCCCAATTGGAGCCAGACCTGATTTCAGCTATCTGCCTCCCCATAAGTATCCCCCCTCTAATGCAGGTCCTGTCAGTGCTCCATTTCTTGGCAAATGGTTCCTTCCAAGCGACAGTGGCCATGGCAGCAGGGATGTCACAGCCTATGTTCTCAAACGTGCTGACCAGAGTGTTGTCTGCCCTGATGAAACACATGCGCAGCTACATCGTATTCCCCCAGGTGGAGGATTTGGCCACAGTGAAGGCTGACTTCTATGCAATGGGACATATCCCCAACATCATTGGTGCTATTGATGGTACACATATTGCCTTTGTCTCCCCCCCCACCCCCAGAGAAATGAACAGGTGTTCAGAAATCGAAAGCACTTTCACTCTCTGAATGTGAAGATAGTGTGCCTGGCGGACCAGTACGTCTCCCATGTCAATGCACAGTATCCTGGCTCTGTGCATGATGCCTTTATCTTGAGGAATAGCAGCATCCCATATGGTGATGTCTCAACTCCAGAGGCACAGGATGTGGCTAATAGGTCAGCCCATGTTCCCCACCCAGTGTCTGGTGGTATATGGGTATGGGGTTGGCCCTAAGGGTGAGTGTCTTGCTAACAGGTATCCTTCAATATTTACAGGTGACTCTGGTTACCCCAACCTTTCATGGCTACCCACCCCAGTGAGGAATGCCAGGACAAGGGCAGAGGAACGTCACAATGAGGCACATGAGTGAACAAGGAGGATCATTGAGCACACCTTTGGCCTCCTGAAGGCCAGATTCCGGTGCCTCCATCTGACAGGTATATCCCTGTGCTACTCACCCAAGAAGGTCTGCCAGATCATCGTTGCATGTTGCATGTTGTACAACCTGGCCTTGAGATGGCAGGTACCTTTTCTGCAGGAGGATGAGGCTGGAGATGGTCGTGGGGCAGCTATGGAGCCTGTGGACAGTGACGAAGAGGAGGCAGAGGAAGAGGATGTGGACAACAGAACTACTGTAATACAACAGTACTTCCAGTGACACACAGGTAAGACACTGTAACTTCACCTTCCATTGCAATTTTGTGTTGGACATTGTACATGGCAGCCTGATTTTCCAAAATCTATGGCCACTTACTGTACCCTTTGGCATCTCTATTTTCAGATATCTATGCCCCAGTCTGTCTCCTGGTGTGTATACTGCTGCCCACTACAGGTCATACCTATGTATATATAACTGTACATTTGAATTGCAGTGTTTACAGCTTGTTAAACTAATACATTTTTCAATCAATTGACAGACTCAATACTTGTATAAGTTCCAAGGGTGTTTATTTCTGTAGTAATAAGTGTAAGGGTTTTTTAGATGGGCTGGTTTGATGATGGAGGAATGTCCCGGATAAAGTCCAGTCTATTGGTATCACAGATGCATTGTCATAGGGAGTGGGGCAATGGCAGTTCAAGGTGGACAGGATGACAGAGTGGGATACAAGGGTGATATTCAGGGGAGTCTTATTTCCTGGCGGGGGTCTTGACAATGTTCTCTGGCTTCTGCCTGGATCGCAGGGACCTTTTGCGTGGTTGTTCTCCTTCTGCAGAATGAGGGGTGCTGGTGGCCTGTTGTTCCTATGGCGGGCCTTCTGCCCACTATCGTCAGTGGAGGGCTGTTCATCAGTGTGGCTAGTGTCAGGGGCCCGTTGGTGTGCCACTGCCTCCCTCATGGTGTTGGCCATGTCTGCCAGCACCCCTGCAATGGTGACCAGGGTGGTGTGGATGTTCCTCAGGTCCTCCCTGATCCCCAGGTGCTGTCCCTCCTCCAGCCGCTGGGTCTCCTGCAACTTGGCCAGTATCTGGCCCATGGTCTCCTGGGAATGGTGGTATGCTCCCAATATTTTGGTGAGTGCCTCGTGGAGAGTCTCCCCCTGTCGCACAGCAGTCCTCCCAGCTTCCCTGTTGTCATGTGCCTCTGTCCCCTGAACCGTGTGCCCACTGCCACTGACCCCAGGTCCCTGATCGTCCTGTGTTTGTGGGCTTGCCTGGGGTCCCTGTAGTGGTGCACACACTGCTGATTGACGTGTCCTGGGGACAGAGGTATTGTCCCGCTGGGTGGGTGCTGTGCTGGTGTTTCCTTAGGGTGGAGGCTCTGTGGTGGTTTGGGACTGTGGCTGGGTCACCGACTGTCCAGAGGTCCCTGATGCCCAGGTAGGTCATCCTGATCCAGGCGTGCAGAGCTGCTGTCATCACTGTGGGCCTCTTCTAGGAGGGGACTGGATGTCGCTGGCACCTCCTCTCCGGTGACGTTGTGTGGGGGTCCTGTGGGGATGTAAATGCAGTGTTATTGTTTCTGCGTGTGACATTTTGTGCATGGGTATGTTCCCCTCGATGGTTGTTATTACCAAGGCAGCTTTGGCTTGTGTGAGTTGTGATTTGGATGGCTAAGTGACTGTCACTAGTGTGCATGCTGTGGTGATGGGGGTCCATGCAGGTCTGTGATGGGGGTCCATGCATTGGTGTTGCATGCAGGGATTGGTATTCGGATGGGTGGTTTGTGATGGTGGGGTATATGTGAGGTGGTGGAGTGATGGGGGTGAGGATAAGGGTGGGAGTTTGTGATGGCATTCAGGTAGGGGGGTTGAAAGCAGTAAAGATTTGACTTACCAGAGTCCAGTCCTCCTGCTACTCCTGCCAGGCCGTCAGGATGCATGATCGCAAGACTTGCTCCTCCCATGTTGTTAGTTGGGGGGAGGAGGTGGTGGTCCACCGCCAGTCCTCTGTACACCTATCTGGTGACTTGCAACCACGGAACGCACCTTCCCCCGTAGGTCGTTCCACCTCTTCCTGATGTCATCCCTTGTTCTGGAGTGCTGTCCCATGGCGTTGACGCTGTGCACGACTCTCCGCCATAGCTCCATCTTCCTAGCAATGGACGTCTGTTGCACCTGGAGGTCTTCCCGGATGATTTCCTCCACCATAACCCTTAACTCCTCCTCTGAGAACCTGGGGTGTCTTTGTGGCACCATGGGTGTAGTGTGAGTGGTGTGTATGAGGGTGTGTGGGGTGATATGTTGTGTTGTGTGCTGTGAGATGCGTGGATGGTGTATGTGCGATGGTGTTCTGTGGCTCTGATTCTGTGGGTGCTCCTGGCTGAGTTGTAAGGGGTTGTGGGTAATGTGTGTTTTGTAGTGGTGTGGGTGTGGTGTGTGTATGTGTGTCAGGTGTGCGTAGTTTGAATTGTCCAATGTGGTGTTATTTTGTTAGCGTGTGTGTAATTTGAGCGCAGTGGTATGTACTGCTAATGGTTTACAGCGGTTGAATGTCCTCCATGGTGATTCGTAGGTCATAATGCTGTGGGCGTATTTCTGTTGGCATAACAGTGTGGGTTTTGGTACCGCCAGTTTATCACTGACCTTCGGGCTGGCGAACTTGTGTGTGTGTCTGTAAAGTAGTGGATTTCTATGTGTGGGTCATAATACGCATAGCAGTATACCGCCGCGGTCGCGGTATGTCGGCGGCAGTCAGCATGGCGGTAAGCGGCACTTACTGCCAATGTCATAATGAGAGACATATTTTTTAGGGACGTATGAAATTTAAATTAAGCTGTATAATTCACTTAATTTCCAGAATTTCATGCTTCACTTATGCAGAATTCTAGAAAGTGTGCCACATCAAATAACTACGTGCCACACAAGTGCATGTCAATAATGTGAATGCCCAGAACGTGACCTGCTGTTGCTTGTGCTATTTATGTTTTTTGTGAAATGTTTTATGCAAGACTCTTTCGTGCTCACATACAGCACTAAATAATAGATTTGCAATTGCGTAATTACATGTCATTTTGCATAGTTTTCCTGAAATTTCATGTAATTACACAAAAGCAAATTATGCAAATGTCACATGCTCTGTCATTTTGCACATTTGACAGGATCGCTGTCTTGCAGATGTTGCCAGTTGGATTACTAGGCCTTTTCTGATTATCCCTCTTTTTGAGTGTATATGCACGTCACCCTGCTGTCCTGCTGACTAGGCTAGTGCTGTGTTGCTGTCTGTAGGCAGGGCCACTGAAATTATTCAGCATAGGAGGGCCAAATTATGTGGAAGGGTTGAACAAATTATGTGGCAAGAAAATGCATATTATGCAGCATAATGCTGCACATTTTGTGATAGTGTTACTTCATTATTTTGTCATTTTTACATCTGGTATTAGTGTCTGGGAATCGACTTCAGCTTATTAGTAACAATTTAATACCCAAATACAGAAATAAGCAACTTAAAAATGACCAGTCAAACTTTGGAAAAATACGCTCCAGTGAGTGGGAATCTGAGCCAGTATATTTTTTTGTAACTTTTACTCCATTATAGCTAAAAACAAAATCTTTTTTAGTTAAAATCTGCAGATTAAGCAGTAGATGATGGATTATGTGGCGAATGCGGCAAATACATAATTATTAAAAAATCACCATGGCTGCAGAATCAAATAATTCCATTGGCCTTGCCTATATGTTTTAATTCTAACTACATTATAATTTGTGAGCCTCTCTCTCACAGCTCCTGCTCTAATCATAGGCACTGTGCCCCAAGACAAGAGCACCTCTCTGTTCAATTATCCATAAAATCAAAACACTTCCTGTATAGAGTGATAATAAATACAACACTCTGACAGCCACATACTCCCTCCTGGTATAGCATGCTACCTGTCCCTGAAAAAGTTTAATACATAGGCTATAATGGGGCACAGTAGGAGTATAATGACCTCCAAGCACTTGAAGGACTCATAGGGACCCCACCCAGGAGCTAAAATATTTTTTTATGCTATGGGTTCTGCCATATTATGGTGGGACTCAGTGGGGACCTTCCATGAGGTACCACAGTACTTACGTGGGATGCAGTGCTGCCTTCCTGTGAGGTACCAACACCCCATGGATGCCCTTACCCCTACCGTGAGAGCTGACATTGAAGCTTCACCCCCATTGATACTGTGGTTTCATGCAACCTTCCTCAGGGAGTTTGCACTGTCTCACCAGGTTTCAAATCCTATGGCAAAACCCCACTGCGCACGGCCAAAGACATTTCTGGTTGGGGACTTGAATGTTGTCCTTAAACGCTATCTCAGTGGGGACTTGAACACAATCTTTTTCACACACTATGGGGGTCATTCTGACCCTGGCGGTCATGGACCGCCAGGGCCAACGACCGTGGAAGCACCGCCAACAGGCTGGCGGTGCTTCCGGGGCAATTCTGACCGCGGCGGTAAAGCCACGGTCAGAAAAGGGAAACCGGTGGTTTCCCGCCGGTTTTCCCCTGCCCCAGGGAATCCGGGATTCCGACCCCCTTACCGCCATCCAACAAGATGGCGGTAACGGGTGTCGTGGGGCCCCTGGGGGCCCCTGCACTGCCCATGCCACTGGCATGGGCAGTGCAGGGGCCCCCTAACAGGGCCCCATAAAGATTTTCACTGTCTGCTTTGCACCCCTTCGACTCCGCCGGCTCCATTCGGAGCCGGCATCCTCGTTGAAGGGGGTTTCCCGCTGGGCCGGCGGGCGGCCTTCTGGCGGTCGTCCGCCGGCCCAGCGGGAAAGTCAGAATGACCGCCGCGGTCATTTGACTGCGGTATGGTCTTCTGGCGGTTCCCGCCAGGCGGGCGGCTCCCGCCGCCCGCGGGGGTCAGAATGACCCCCTGTATCTGTGAGGACTTTAACATGACAGAAGTTGCTATGATTGTGGGGACTGGAACATGATAACCTTCACACACCATCTTTGGGGGCACTTGAACATTCCTATATTCCCCCACTATATCTCTTTCGATTTGAACATACTTATCTTCACACTATCAGTGTGTACACCTGAACATTGCCTTTCTGCACTTTTCCAAAGGGACTTGATAAATGTTATCTTTACACCCTATCTTTGTGGGGACTTAGATATCACAATACCCACACACAATCTTTGTGGGGGCTTCAATATTGCTATAATGAAACACTATCTTAGTCGAGCATGAACATTGTTCTAATAAGACACTATAGGGCATATTTATCAAAGAGTTGCATCACCCTTGTGCCACGCACACATAGAAAGAGAAAATGCCTCAGAGGATTGTTTTTGTGCAGGAAGGTGTCCCTTCCTGCAAAAAAACAATCTGGCTTACATCGTGGACACCCTTGCACAGTGGTTGGCACTAGGCAACACATTGTGCGCCAGCGCAAGGAAAAGATAGGAATGTGCTGAATAATGTTAAATATGGCACATTCCTGCCCTTTCCCTATCAGGCAGTGCAGGTCAGCAAGATGGCTTGGTGCACCTGCAATGGCAGAGAGTTTCCAGGTCACCTCAGTCCAGTATAGGCTCAGCCTAGGTTCCTAAAGATTATGTTTAAAATCTGCTGCTGAGGTATTTCAATGTGCACACCAGGAAAATGTTGTGCATTTTGGCTGGAGAGAGATAGGCTCTATGTAAGATACAGAACTAGATTAATTTAAAGTGAGCATTCTGGGAGACCTTCCGGGTTTGTTCAAGAATCCTGGTCCATTCCTTATCGTGAAAGGCTCTGCCTATCTCTGCCAACCATGTGCCTCTGATGGGTTGTAGGGAAATTTTGCGAATGAGCTACCAAGGCCCTATTTAGATAGATATGAGTATACGTTCCATCATCAATATGTGTAGGGGATTAGAAAGCTGGTTAGTAGCTGGTTCAGATTCCCTTGCATTCCAGGGTTGCTAGAGCGTGATGGACTCAGCCATATTTGGTGAATTGCACCTCCCCAGGAGAGCCAAATACTCAGTCAGTTCTACGAAGGTTAATAGCTGGCTGTCGTGAAAAAGTTACCCCAGCGTGGAGTTTCCTGTCTGGTCTCAATATAGCAGTTTCTGCTTAGTCAAGTGTTCCCGCTCCTCTGGAAGATGGTTCAGAGGCAACAAATGGCCATAAGGAGAAGAGCCCTGAGTAATACAAAAGACTCTTACAAGGCTGTTCTGGTCACCAATAAAAAACAAGGAAAGTTGACCCAACGACTAGCTCAGGGGTCCAGTACTGCTAAGGCCCTCTCTTCTGATAGCAAGGGACTATGGGTACCGGTATCCTCCGAGTAGGACTCAGAAATACAGTGGGCTGGTCACTGCAGCTCAGTTGACAAGCAGTAAAACTCAAAATTAGTGACCCACATGCCATCGACTCCAGGAGCTGCCATTTGGTTAGAGCTATCTTATGGCGAGAGTTATGCAGGATAAGCTTGCCAAGTAGTCTATTGAGTAAAAATGCGCCAGAGAAGTGCCAGTGGAAGATTGACAAAATAATTCAAAAGTCATGGGGCATCATCATCTTGGTGATGTCTAAACTGCCCAATGGGGACAGGGGAAGCAGCCCCAAAAGTCACCTGAGCACAGAGGGGCGTCACTGCTGCTGTAAGGTTACCATCCAGGAGGTCCTTGTATTCATGAAAAATCCAGATCTCCAGATACCAGAAGGACAATCCTTCCAGTGTACCAGAACTCTTCCAGGGGTCAGTACTCCTGTGCTACTCCTGAACCACAGGTAACAAACATGATTTGTCCCAGCTGACCCAGAGACCTGATAATGTCTCAAAGGTCTATGGGAGGTCAAAGACCCTTGAGTTTTCCTCTGTGGGGTCCCTGATATAAAATAAGATGTCATCCACATAGAGTGACATTACATGGATCCTGTCTAGCAGAGAGATCCCCCAAATGTTGCCTGGCCTATGTATGTGGGCAGCCATGAGCTTCAGCCCGAATGCAAGTAAAAACGTAAGAGGGAACTTCCCTGTCATGTGCCCCTGCCCATTGGTAGTTGCTCTGACATGAGGTGACCCACAAAGACCAAGGCAGAAGGATCCAAGAGCAGCAGCTGGGTCAATCAGATGGTGTGAGCTCTAAAGCCAAACATTGCCAGGACCTTGAGCAAGTATGCCCAGCTCAGGGAATGAAAAGCTATCTCAAAATCTGAAATGAAAGTCGCCGCCCGGGGCCAGCACTTCAGGGCGGTCTTTTTGATTTGGTATAGCCTCCTAATATTCAGTGAAGTACTGCAGCTGGGTCCATATGTTTCAGGTGGGGGGTACTCATTGTATGCTGTCAGCTAGAATTTTGCTTAACATTTCATAGTTGATATTTTAAACTGCTATGAGGTGATAAGAAATTGGATTTGTGGGGTGCTGCTTGGGTTTTAGCAATGACGTTAATGTGACCTCAAAGGCTGATAGGCCATCAGTTCCACGAGTCCCGTCCTCAGCTGATTTAGTGATTGCCGTCTTAATATCATGGGCTGGAATAGATGTATCTATCTCCTCCTGCTTCACTAGGGACAATCGGGGGAGAAGAACTGTCCCCACAACCGCCTGAATGTTTGGACGATGTGTGGCTCAAACTAAATTTAGAAAAGCTTCAACCTTCCTATTAAAGTTATTTTTGTTATTTATGTTTGTTTGCAAATTAAATAAAATGTGGTATCAGTTGTGTATGTGTTTGATGAATGCTTGTTTCAGTATCTTTTGTGCATTGTTTTGCATTTCAAATCATCAACAATGTTTTGGGCTGGAGTTCCCGACTTCAACTACTCAGTCAGGGGTCCCCGGATTTCAATAATGATTTAGTAGGAGTCCCCGGGTTCCAATAGTGATAAAGTGGGGTGGTCCATATAAGTCAGAACCACTTCCATAGAGAAAACCATAGAGGATCGGTGAATATCATGCTAGGAGTAATGGAATATCCCATCATAGCCACAGTGTCGTCTTTAGTGGCTGCCTTGCCTCTCTACTGATGAACCACGCAAATAAGCACCCAGACTTGTCACTCTCTGAGTAAGGGACAACCACATGGCTTTATTGGCTTTATTGCCTAGGCACCATGGCCACTCCACCAGCAGCACCTCGTACTCTAGAAGCTGAAGGCAGCGATACTGGAGAGAAAGGTTGTCGACCATCATCATTTCAATAGTAAGGGAGTGTTGTTCAATATTCAAATCCCGAGGTATTGCATGCCTTTCACTCAAGGTCAATCGGATGCACATCCCTCAGGTGACCACTTTAAAGGTTGTTCATTCTGTAGCCAGGGATGGGGTGGATCTCTTATTGTGCTTAACATAGTTCGTCATTTGACTTGCTATATGCCTGTTAGAACTCTGATTTGTGGTTGTCAGAGTATTTACCTTGTACAGACAGGAACCACCACTTCTAGTCAGGGTAAGCTAGATACACAGTAAGAGATAATCTGTGCTTACCCTCTGGTAGCTTGGCATAGACCAGGCGGGCTTATCTAAAGAGATAATATGTACAGTATTTGTGCAAAGCACACATACAGTAACAGTTAAAACACCACAAATAGACTCCACATAGTTTTAGAACAATAGATAATATTTATCCGAATAAAATGAGGCCAAAATGACAAAAAGAAAAGAAAGAATAAACCAAAAATAGTGCTTAGAAGTCAAAAGCGCTAAAAGGTTATTTGAGGTCACACTAGACTCGGGTAAATCCAAAGTTCAGGCTGACCCATACAGGACTGACACAAAGCCGATGGAAGAGTACCTCGGATTGAGCAAGCGTTGATGTCAAGGAGCGACGTGGAGCTGATGCGTTGGTTCTGATCCACAAAATCGGGTCCTGCATCTGCATTAAACTCCGTTAAGATGAATGTAATGCACCGTGATGTCCTTTGATCAGCTCTGCGTCACCTTCAAAAGTCACAGTTGGGTCCTGCGTTGTCGTTGAATCGGCAATGCGTCGGAGGGCACTGCATTGGTTCCCAACAGTGCAAAGGCTCGAATGTGTCGATTCTTGCAGAAAAGGCAGCTGCAAACCCACTTCCAAGTCCCAGGACTGGATTGGCACCTCAGGCAGGGGTAAGACTCCCAGATGGCAGAGTCCAGCAGAAAGAGCAGAGTTGCAGGCAGTCTTTGATGTCCCTGAGACTGCAGGAGAACAGGGGGCAAGTCAGCATGCCCTTGGAGTCACTCTGGGTCAGTTGAGAGGGGGCCAGTACTTCCTCAGCTGGGCAAAGATCAGCAGGCAGCAGGGTAGCTCATCAAGGCAGAGATCAGTCCTTCTTGGAAAGCAGTCCAGCAGTGTGGCACTCCTTGTAGCACAGCAGTCGTTACTCCAGACAAAGTTCTTCCCAGGACCAGGAGTGTACTCATTTTGTGCGGTCAGGGACCCAGTTCTTATACACAAATGTGCCTTTTACATAGGTGTGACTTCAAAGAAAGGTATTTGAAGTGATCAGAAGTCATTTCTTCCTAGCCCTGGCTCCAGACTACCAGTAGGGGGTAATCACCCCTTTGTGGTGGGACAGGCACTTCCCTATTCAAGTTTTAGGCCCTCATTACGACTTTGGTGGTCCTTTCGCAGGACCGCCAAAGCCACTGCAGGTAAAAGACCGCCAGTACTGGAGGTCTTTTGCCCACCATATTAGGAGTGTTCGTAATGGGGCGGTCGGACCGTCCTGTCCGCCCCGGTCTGACTGCAATCGCCAGGTGACCGCCAGCCTAGTAATGAGGCCCTAAGTGTCAGCGTCAGCTCCCCTCCACTCTTCCTACCCAGGAAGGCTCATCAAAATGCAGATGAATGCTCAGACAAATCAAACCTTCCTGTGTTTATGGCTGGCTAGAGGGAATGCACAAAGTGTAGCTGTCACCCTCCTCAGATGTGTATTGGAGACAGGCTGCAAAGCACACAGGGCTGTAAGAGCAGAGAAATGCCCACTTTCTAAAAGTGGCATTTCTAAAATAGCAATGTTAAATCTGACTTTGCCAGTAAAGAGGATCAATTATCAACATTCCAATGATATGAAACATGATGTAACTACTCCTTTCTGGTCAGGAAGTACAGCTTAAAAGTATGTTGAGGAATTCCCAATGCTGGCCTATGCGAGGAGTAGGCCTCACAATCGTGAAAAATGACTGAGTGTTTTTCACTACCAGGACATGTAAAACTTAAAAGTATATGTCCTGCATTTTATTTACATAGCACCCTGCCCTATGTGCTCCTAGGGATGACTTATATGTAAAGAAAGAGGAGTTTAAGGGTTAGCAAGAGGCTTTAAATGCCAACTCTAAGTGGCACACACACGCTACGCAATGGTAGGCCTGAAACAGGTTTGAAAGGCTACTTGTGTGGGTGGCACAATCAGTGCTGCAGGCACACTAGTAACATTTAGGCACTGGGTATGTATGCCACTTAACAAGGGGCTTACAAGTAAGTTAAATATGGCAATTGTGGATACACTAATTTTACCATATTTGGGGGGAGAGACACCTACACTTTAGCACTGTGCAGCAGTTGTAAGGTGCTCAGAGTCCTAAAGCCAACAAAAAAAAGACTATCCTAGAGCTGACAGGTATAACAGTGCATCCGAAGGCTGTGTCCTTCAGTTTCGAAGGTTGTATTAGCCAAGTGGGAATAGGGGAGGGTGCTCTGCCTCAGGATAAGCAAAGCAGTACGGGATTGTGGTCCGAAACCATCCAACCCAGGTAATCAGAAGATGAAACCGATGGATAGAGGGCAATAGAACACATCATCCTGTCCAGGCAAATTTAAAAGTGTTGTATCGGGGAGAAGGAGTGGAGTTTGACCCCTGAATGTAAAAGTGCCACGCATCCTGGAGAGACCAATAAGTGAGTCAGGAGGGCAGGTCCTGAGTGCTGGCGACACGGGGTTTCAGGGAGAGGAGCGTGTGAATGTCTAACGGTTTGCCTAAGATGCTGTTGAAATTGCCTTCTATGACCCAGGGGAACTGTGCCTGTTTTTCTATTGAAGTAGAGAGGTGCTGCAGGAAAGGAGTCTAGTCAGAGCTAGGGGTGTAAATGATGCTTATGATAAGTGGGGAAGCATCCAGTTTGACTTTCAGCAGGAAAAATCTACCCTCGGGGTAGGGACTTAAACACAATCCTCTTCATACACAATCTCTGTAGGGACTTAAACATCACTATAGTAACACACTATCTTTGAGGGGACTTGAACATCACTATAATTACACTATAATTGTGGGGACTTGAACATCACTATAATAAACACTATGGCCCTCATTACAACATTGGTGGTAAATCACGCTTAGCGCTGTGTAGAAGACTGCCAACACACCGCTGCAGTTGCGGAATTCCGCTACAGGTATTACGACCCACAGCTCGGAATCCACCATAATCCAGACACCAACACAAGTCCGCCAGACAAAAGGTCAGTGATAAACTGGCGATAACAAAACCTTCACCGTCACGCCAACAGGAATACACCCACACTATCACGACCCACGAATCAACGCGGCGGTCTTTTAACTGCGGTATTCCATTAGCGGTACACACCGCGGCGCTCAAAATACACACACATTTACAAAACACGACATTGGACAATTCAAAATACACACACCTGATACACATACACACACCACTCCCACACACCCAATCCAATATAAAACACACACCCACATCACTCACAAACCCTTACTACCAAAATTTCGAAAGAAGGCCAGAGAGAGACACCACCAGAAACAACACTAGCATCCACAGACACACAACATCATCACTCACACAACATCCATGCACCTCAAACAACACACAACAACACATCTCCTCATACATCACAACACACACCACCTCACACATCACCCACACCACATCATGGCACCTCAACAACACCCCAGATTTTCTGAGGAGGAGCTCAGGGTCATGGTGGAGGAAATCATCCGGGTAGAGCCACAGCTATTCGGATCACAGGTGCAGCACACCTCCATTGCTAGGAAGCTGCACCTATGGTGCAGAATCGTCAACAGGGTCAACGCAGTGGGACAGCATCCAAGAACTAGTGATGACATCAGGAAGAGGTGGAACAACCTACGGGGGAAGGTGCGTTCCGTGGTCTCCAGACACCACATTGCAGTACAAAGGATTGGCGGCGGACCCTCACCTCCTCCCCCACAACTAACAACATGGGAGGAGCAAGTCTTGGCAATACTACATCCTGAGGGTCTTGCAGGAGTAGCAGGAGGAATGGAATCTGGTAAGTCAACTCTTAACTATGATATCCCCCACCCTACCCGCATGCCATCACATACCCCCACCCTCACCCTCACCCCCATTACTCCAACAACTCACATATGCCCCACTATCACAACCCACCCATCCCAACACAAAGCCCTGTATGCAACACCAAAGCATGGACACCCATCACCAAAGCATGTCCACTACAGATACCCACACAGACCCCAAACCAAATATCACACAAGGACCTAGACAAGAATGCAAGCACTGGAGTACAAGGTCACTTACCCATTGCAAACGATGGCACACACAAATGCAATAATCATGCCTTTACACCCCTGCAGGACCCCTACCCAACGTCAACGGACAGGAGGTTCCAGACATATCCAGTCCCCCCACAGAAGAGGCCCACAGTGATGACAGCAGCTCTGCACAACTGGATCAAGATGACCAGCCCAGCCCATCAGGGACCTCAGGACAGTTGGTTCCCCTGACACTGGCACAAGCCACCACAGAGCCTCCCCCCTCAGGAGACACCAGCACAGCACCCACCCAGCGGGCCCATCCCTCTGTCCCCAGGACACGTCAAGCAGCAGTGTGCCCATCACTACAGGGAACCCAGGCAAACACGCCACCCCAAGAAAATCAGGGACCTGGGGCAGTGGCAGTGGGGACACGGTTCAGGGGACAGAGGCACAGAATAACAAGGGAACTGGGAGGACTGCTGTGCAACAGGGGGAGGACAGGCCCAGGGGACCCACTCTCCACGAGGCCCTCTCCAACATCATGGGAGCGTACCATCATTCCCAGGAGATGATGGCAACGGTACTGGCCAAGTTTCAGGAGACCCATCGGCTGCAGGAGGAACACTATCTGGGGATCAGGGAGGAACTGAAGTCCATTAACACCACCCTGGTCACCAGGACCTGGTCACCAGGGCCTTGTGAACACCATGAGGGACACTGTGGCACAACAAGGGGCCCCTGACACTAGCCTGGATGATGAACAGCCCTCTACCTCCGCCAGCGCTAGTAGACAGGAGGCACCGCAACAGGACCACGACACCAGCACCCCACCCCCTGCAGATGGAGAGCCACCCCGCAAACAGTCCCTGAGATCCAGGAACAAGACAGAGAACATTGCCAAGACCCTCGCCAGGAAATGAGACCCCCCTGAATGTCACCCTTCTGTCCCACTTTGTCACCCTGTCCATCCTTCAACTGCCATTGCTCCACTTCCTATGCCCCTTTGGACAATGCACCTGTGAAACAAATAGACTGGGCTCTGCCATGGACATTCCTCCACCATCACCCCTGCCCATTTTACAACCCCTCCACTTATTTGCACAGAAATAAACACACATCAATCACAAAACAATCTGGAGTCAGTCTGTGCTTTCACAAATGTGTAATTGCAATAACTATGGAAAATAGCAATATCAATTTAATTGTCCACATACTGATGATACACAGCTGTAGGGCTGGAGGAAATATAGCAGAGGTCACAAAGTAGGACCCACATCTGTTAAATGGAAAGGCAAAATAACAAGTCAGGGTCCATACACTGAGTGAAAATGACAGACTTATGCTAGCTCCAACAATAGTATGAGATGTGTGAGGCAGTGACATCTTCTTACCTGTGTCTCTATGGAAGTATTGCTGGATAACGTTGTTTCTGTTGTCGATATTCTCTTCTTCTGCCTTCTCTTCTTCACTGTCCACAGGCTCCACAGTGGCCACAAGACCTCCAGCTGGACCATCCTCCTGCAGAAAAGGCACCTGTTGTCGCAAAGCCAGGTTGTGCAGCATACAGCAGGCCACGATGATCTGGCACACCTTCTTTGGTGAGTAGTAGAGAGAACCACCTGTCATATGGAGGCACCGGAACCTGGCCTTCAGATCACCCTCCTAGTTCGCCCATGTGCCTCATTGTAGCGTTCCTCTGCCCTTGTAGTGGGATTTCTCACTGGGGTCAGTAGCCATGACAGGTTGGGGTACCCAGAGTTACCTGCAAATTTCTAGGCACAACTGTTAGACACACACTAACCCGTAGCGACAACCCCATACCCAGACAACTATTCACACTGTATGGGGTCCTTGTCCTCACCTATTAGCCACACACGGTGCCTCTGGAGTTGCCCCATCACATAATGGATGCTGCTATTCCTCAGAATGTAAGCGTCATGCACTGAGCCTGGAAATTTGGCATTCACATGGGAGATGTACTGGTCGGCCAAACACACCATCTGCACATTCATCGAATGGTAGCTCTTCCAGTTTCTGTACACCTGTTCACTCCTGCGTTGGGGTAGCAAGGCCACATGTGTCCCATCAATGGCACCTATGATGTTGGGGATATGTCCCAGGGCATAGAAGTCACCTTTCACTGTAGGCAAATCCTCCACCTGAGGGAAAACGATGTAGCTGTGCATGTGTTTCAGCAGGGCAGACAACACTCAGGACAGCACGTTAAGGAATATTGTCTGGGACATCCCTGATGCAATGGCAAGTGCTGCTGTGACCTCAATCTGGAAGCAATGATGGCTCATGTGTCTGGGGAAAGGGCCCCTGCCTTCACTTCGGAGGAGTTGGTGAAACTAGTGGATGGGGTCCTCCCCCAGTACACGCAACTGTACGGTCCTCCAGACAAACAGGTGAGTACAATGTGAGCATGCTGCATGGGCAATGCCTGTTTGGAGTGGTGTGGATGGAAGATACATGGGGGAGAGGGGGACTGAGGCCTGCATGAGCGGACGGTGAGTGTATGTGCATCAGGGCAAGGGTGGGAACATGGGCCAATGAGTATGACGGTCCGGACGGGTAAAGATTTTTCTTTTCCCCTGTACTATTCCTCTATGTCAGCGCCGACCAGAAGAAGGATATTTGGCGTGCCATCGCCAAGGACGTCCGGACCCTGGGGGTCCACCACAGATGGAGCATCCACTGCCGGAAAAGATGGGAGGACCTTCGCCGCTGGAGCAAGAAGACGGCGGAGGACCAGCTGGAGATGGCCTCCCAATGCGGGAGGGGTGCCCATCGCACCATGACCCCCCAGATGTCTCGGATCCTGGCAGTGGCGTATCCGAAGTTGGATGGGCGCTTGAGGGCATCACAGCAGCCACAAGGGGGTGAGTACAGTCACATTCATCTGACTCTGCGTGCATTACGAGGTGTCTGGGTGGGGGAGGTGGGCAGTGGGTTCCCCTAGGCCAGGACGAGCTTGGTAGGCAAGGTCCCTTGTGAGGCAGGTTCAGTGGAACCCCAACCCCACTAGTGGTTAGTGCCATCTACACCTAGTCGGGCTCCTGTGACTTCCATGCGTACAGCAATTGGGCTTTGGCCTTGTACCCCATGGGCATGTGAATAATCTAGGAACTATAATAGTATGGCGTAGTGCAGAGGGCTGCTGTCTGAAGTGTCCGCCAACGGTAGTGGTGTTGCATGCACTGAACATGTCTTTCTTCTGTCTTCCCCCCCCTTTTTGTGGTCTCCCTGTTCTTGTGTGCAATAGCATCATCAGGCGGAGGAGCAGTGGCACCGGAGCAGGAGGGAGCTGCATCCCACTTGGCCCTGGAGGGCGAAACAACAGAGTCTGAAGCCACCAGTGGGACGGAGGGCGAGGGGAGCTCCACAGCGGGGACAGAACGTAACAGCAGCGAACGGGACTCGTCCTCTGATGGGAACTCCCTTGCGGTGGCGGGCCCCGCTGTGCCCCCGCATCAACAGGTACAGCCGCTACCCCCCTTACCAGCACCGCCCTCCCAGCAGCCCCTAAGCGTGTGTCCAGTGCCCGCTCATCCGGGAGGGTGGGCATCTCCTTCGCCCCAGGCATCTCAGGCCCTGCCCCAGTCAGCCCTGCTGCCCTCAGTGAGGAGGCTATTGACCTCCTCAGATCCCTCACTGCTGGGCAGTCTACCATTGTGAATGCCATCCAGGGTGTTGAGAGGCATTTGCAACAAACAAATGCAGACCTGGAGGGCATTCATTCTGGCCAGGCAGCCCAACAGAGAGCATTTCAGGCTCTGGCCTCAGCACTGATGGCAGCCATTGTCCCTGTGTCTAGCCTCCCCCCTCCAACTTCCTCCACTCAGACCCAATCCCGTGTACCTCAGCCTATCCCAAGCACACCATCAGACCAGCATGCACACACCTCAACACACAAAAGTGGCTCAGGCAAACATAAGCACCACACATCCCACAGGCACTCACACAAGCATCATACCCATGCAGACATACGAACATCCACTGCCTCCACTGTGCCCTCATCCTCCACATCTCCCTCCTCTCTCGCAGTCACGTCTCCACTCACACCTGCATGCACTACATCTTCAGCCACTACTTCTATCTCCAGCACGCCCATCACCACACACCGCTCACATGCACTCACCACCCCCACTCCCATTCACACATCCCGTGTCCTCTCCCAGTGTGTCAGTGAGCCCTCCTCCCAAAGTACACAAACGCAGGCACACACCCACCCAACAGCCATCCACCTCACAACAGCCTCCGGCCCATGCACCTTCACCCAAATTCAGCAGACGTACACCTCCTACAACCACTACCTCTTCCTCCACTCCCAACCCCCCTCATTCTACCCGTCCCAGTGTGTCTAAAAAACCTTTCCTGGCTAATATTGACCTCTTCCCTACACCTCCCCCTAGACTGTCCCCTAGGGCCAGGCTTTCCAGGTTCCAACCCAGCACCTCAGCCACCACATCCCCAGGCACAGTGGTGCCAGCAACTGCGGGCTATTGGAGTGCACCAACCATCAGGGCTGCCAGTGTGCCAAGGAGCGAGGGCAAGGACCATCTGCCACCTGGCAAGCAAAAAAAGTTGCCCACATCCCGGAGGGAGAAGCAGAAAACACCTGCCACCAAGGGGTCAGGGAAAACGAAAGGGGATAGTGGCAAGACAGCTGCGCCACCATCAAAGGTGGGGAAGGGCCAGAAACTGAAGGGCAGGTCAGGAGAGGGCATGGTAGCACCGACTGAGGGACCAGTGTCACACCTTCTTTCCACGTCGACGCCAACCTGTACGGTGGAGAAGACCGCCACCTGCACCTCCACCTGTACCGCCACAGACCCCGCCGCCCGCACCGCTGTCACAGACCCCGCCGCCAACACTGCTGTCACAGACCCTGCCACCAGCACCACCGCCACAGACCCCGCCACCAGCACCACCGCCACAGACCCCGCCACCAGCACTGCCACCACAGACCCCGCCACCAGCACCGCTGCAACAGACACCACCGCAAGCACTACTGTCACAGAGCCCGCCGCCAGCACTGCTGCCACAGAGCCCACAACCAGCACCGCTGCCACAGAGCCCACAACCTGCACCGCTGCCACAGAGCTCGCCGCAAGCACCGCTGTCACAGAGCCCGCCGCCAGCACCGCTGCCACAGAACCCACAACCAGCACCGCCGCCACAGAGCCCGCCGCAAGCACCGCCGCAACAGACACCGCCGCAAGCACCGCCAGCGGCCCGCTACATCCTGAGTCAAGGGCACCACCACAGACATGGCTGCCATCCCCAGTGGTCAGTTGTCCGAGGCTGGTGGTGAGTTCCAGGAGCCTGGGCAGCTTCCATGAAGCATCACTTTCAGTGGAGAAAGGCATCCACTACCTCAGTCCTTGGCAGGATGAAGCACTCGGGGCACCAGGCCCCCTCTAGAACCAGTGGAGACTGTTATCCACTTGAGAGACTGTGGCTTTGCACTCCCCAGGATAACGCAGTGGGCAAACCACCCACTGGAGAGACTTGAGAGACTGTGGCTTTGCACTCCCCAGGATAAAGCAGTGGGCAACCCACCCACTGGAGAGACTTGAGAGACTGTGACTTAGCACTCCTCAGGATACATCAATGGGCATGGAGCCCCCTTGTGGAGCAGTGGTGTTGTGCATTCATCAGGCTGAGGTGCCCCCTCTCCCCCTCCCCCTGAGGTGCCTGTATATTTTCTATGTGATGTCCCTCCAGTGTTCTCTCCGTTTGGAGTCAGGTATCTAGTGTGGGCCTCGCCCATGCATTTTGGACCCAGTGGTCGACGGACAATGATTGGTGCACTATCCGGACTTGTGTAGTTGGTGTACATAATTGTATATACTGGATTTTGAGTTTTGACTGGGGGTGTTGCGTGTTGCATGTGTGTGTCACTCTCTTTTCCCTGTGTTGTAGGTGCAGTACTCGCCGTGGTCGTCGCCGCTGCCATTGTTGGAGCTCCTGATAGAGGAGCAGGAAGACCATCGCCGGCAGGATCTGCAGTTCTGGCTCTATGGCGTCCTGGTTCCTCGTGGGGTGTGTAGAGGTAAGGTTACCCTTCTGTGTACTGTTTCCGCCGTGTTTTTAGTGCGTTGGTTCTGCCCTGGACAAGGTGGCGGGTAGCCATGTAGTGATAAGGTGGGCGGTACATTGTCTTCCGCCTGTCTGTTGGCGGTGTCCGCTGCGCTGTTTGTTTGTACTGCCGTGGCGGTCGGAGTGTTAAAGTGGCTGTCTATGTTGGCGGTTTCTGCCACGGTCATAATCCCATTTTTTTTCCCTCCGGCCTGTTTGCGGTATTACCGCCGCTTTAACACCGACCGCCAGGGTTGTAATGAGGGCCTATATCTGTGGGGACATGAACGTCACTATAATAACACAATATCTTTGTGGTGACTTGAACAACACTATAATAACAAACCATCTCTGTATTGAATTCAGCATTCCTGCAACTACACACAACCTCTGTTTGGACTTGATCGTCATTAGCTTCACACTCTGATGATTTAAGCTTTGTCTTTACACACTTTTTCAGTGGCGACTTGATCACAATCATCTTCTCACACTATCTTTGTGTGGACTTGAACATCACAATTATAGCACACTATCTCTTTGGGGACTTGAACCGCATTATAATAATACATTATCTTTGTGGTGACTTGAATAACGCTATAATAACACTATATTTGTGGGGACTTGAACATTAGTATAATAACATACCATCTCTGTGGTGATTTGAGTGTTCCTGGAATTACACAAAACATCTATTTGGTCTTGAACATCATTAGATTCACATTCTCTGTATAGTGGTTTCAGCTTTGCCTTTACACACTATTTTGGTGGGAAATTGAACACAATCATCTTCATGCACTAACTATGGAGACTTGAATATCCCAATAATCTCACACTATCTCTGTGAGAACTTGGACATTATTGCATTTACATACTATCTCTGTTGAGGACTCCTGTAATCATATGCTCATTCTGTGGTGACTTCAATAAACCTATCTGCACATTCTACCTTTGTGGGAACTTTCATCACAGCTGATGACACCAACTCTATACAGATTCTAGTGCTACTGTCTTCACATACCTCTATTAATATTACCACACACAACCCCAGTGCTGTGATGACATAGCACCTCTGTTGGCATCATCCAATACTACCCCCATGCAGACTTTTATATTATGTGCATTCCTAGAGGGGTGTGGTGTAATAGCTACTTTTGAAAACATGTAAGCAGCTAATCAAGTTCTGGGTTTCACTTCACCATGTTCCTTGGTTCCATGTGTTAATTTCTTTGCATTAGTTCCCTTATTTCCAAAGGTTTTTAACACTAATAAATAGGCTAAATACAGTTTTAAATTCCTTTCTGTAATTATGATTTGACATTTTCTGACACATTAACAGAATCTATCTTTTGTGTACACCCCTAGCATATTTGCAGCAATTCATATGTGAATAGATTATAATGCTGTTTGTGTATATTGTTAATAAAATAAACGTTTAGCCATGTGTCTTTGTGTGTGTGTGTGTTTTAACACCATCCTGGTGTTATTCCCTGATTCCCATAGAATGATTATGTACTTTGAACTTTATTTTAGTGAAACAGGCAAGTTTTGTTTTGTTTTTAATTTTCTATTATTTGCTATTCCAAAGCTGATCGCTATTGAGTGCAAGCTGCTGTGAACTGTGCTGGCACTAGTCGATCGGTGAGTGTGTTGTGCTGGGATTGTCCTTACTTTAGATAGTGCCACACTGTAAGTGGACTGTTTCATAGTGCCTCTTGACATGATTAGCCCCCAACTTTTTGCCTGGAACATGATGTGGTTTTAAACTATAAATGCCCTCGGCCCCTGCTAAACAGGTTCCCAAGGCCAGATCTCTTTCCCCAAAACTGTACTGTGATTGACAACTTCAGCCACAATTGCAAATCCCTAGTAAATGGTACCCCTGGCAGCTAAGGCATGGGTACTGAAAAGAAGCCTTGAGAGCTGCAGCATAAATTATGCCTCTCTCTGAGAGGACCCACACCAGCCTTATGCAGACTGCCATTGCTGGCTGCATGACAAGGTGTCCCCAAAATTGCAAACACGTAATGGCACTCAGCCTGGGTTCCATGTCCCCTAATACTGCATTCAATATATATGTCACCCTTCTAGTAAGCCTTATAGCCCTAAGGCAGGGTGCACTATATTATATGTGAGGGCATATGGGCATGACCAAGTATGGCCCTACTGTGTCTTTGTCAATTCTTGAACATATTAAGAGTCCATGGAAAACATAGTAAGTCAATACGAGTTCCCCAGCCACATGATGGCCTCTCTGAACCCTTGGTTGTTTGATATCAAACAACTCAGCATAATAAATCCTCACTGATGCCAGTGTTGCTTTATTTAGCATTTTTTAAATAAAATATACCCAGTGAGCACTTTAGAGGTGTCCCCCAAAAACCTAACATCCCTGGCAACGTTGCTGACTGGTCTTAGCCACCAGCCTACCACCACCAGATGTGATTCTGGACCCCCGGGGGGAGAGCCTATACTCTCTGGGGCCAGAAGACAAAGCCTTTTATGGGCAGAGGTGGCACACCTCCTTCCCAAGGCAGTCACCCTGCTCAGACGGGAAGCTTCAAAGGCTATACCACCTGTGAACTGAGATCCCAGCCTCTGCTGCTACCAGCAGAAGGAAAACTCTTGGCTCAACCCCCACTTTAGGCAAAGAAACGGGCAGGAAAACTAGAAAGAAGAGGAGGAGTGGCAAACCTCAACCAGAACCGGCCTGACTGCAGCTCATGAAGAACCTGCACCAAAAGATGAGTTGTCCTGCAGCCCAGCAACCTTCAAAGCCTTGGGAGGACTGCCTGCCTTTCATAAAGATGAAGATATCCCATGGATGGCAGACCTGTCCGAAAGAAACCAACCTCAAAGAAGAAGAGGTCTGCCTGTGGAAACGCGAAACCGCCTCTGGAACCACCTCTGCACCCAACTCCCACAGCACTAGTCCAAGTGGACCACCGGTCCTGTGAAGGTTCCCCAGCACTTCTGAGTAAGAGGCCACCATGGGCTGACCCTTGCCACGCTATACAGTGACACCTGCAGCCTCAATCTGAAGACTTCCCCTGACTGCAACCTGCCCGGTAAGCTGTTTCCAACACCAAAACACACACCTGCAACTGGAGCCCCTGGGCCTTGGGGAGCTGGCCCGTCGATGTCCATACAACCTCTGGCATTTCTACTTACCTGGGCATCTGTGGGTTGTCTTCACTGGGCCTCTTGACCAGAGCCTATTTCTGAAACCAATGCTTACCTGGACCTCCAGAGACCAACTTCTGACACTGCTTTTACTCACCTGTGAGCATTGCATCTTCATGCACCCCCAGTCTCCATTGGTTAACATTGGGCACCCAATTCCAAATTCAACCTCTTCACCCAGCCACCGCTGTGCTGCTGTGGGTGCACTCTTGGTGCAGTATGACCTTGCCTGGTGTTAACCTCAAAACCTGAAGGCTGGATTTGTAAGTTGTGTACTTACCTGCAAAACTGCATTCTTGTTTTCTACCCATAGGATAACATTGAAGATTATGGAAATTGCACTGTGTTAATTTTTGAAACTGAAAAGTATTTATAACTTAAAAACTGCCTACCTTGATCTTAAAAATTATATACAAATCCATGTTACTTTTGTAAATTGGACTTAAGTTATTCTTTGAGTGTGTGTCTTCATTTATTGATACTGTGAGCACAACAAATGCTTGGCAAGACTCCCAGATAAGCATAACTGCTCACCCACACTAATACAAAAATAGAGCATTGGTTTGTCTATTTTTGCCTATGGATACCAAGGTGGGGTTGCCTGGACTGTCTGCACAGTGCATGCCATTTTTGTTCACTATATAGAGAGCCAGCCTCTTACAGTCACGCTGAGATTGAAGTCAGTGTTGTTGCATTTTGCTATGTTATTTGCTGAGAATTGCTGGTCATTTAGATTTTCATTCATTGAGTTTATACTGTGTTATCAATTGAGAAAAGATAAAAATATTCAAGAAACTAAGGGCTTCATTTAGTGATGATGCGAGAATACCTGTCCATGAAAGTGATGAGGCCCCTCCCCGGGGTGGGGGGCCAGGGCCCTTTATCATTACATGACAAATACTATTGATTACACATGTGTACTTGGCTTAAATAGTGGAATAAGTTGAATCACTGTAAAGGAAGGGTCCTTACAGTTCCCTCTCCATGGTAGTTTCAACCTGAGAATAATTGAGATTTTGAGGCGGGCACTATTTGAAATGAAGCCCGGCCTAAATCAGCCCAATCTGAAGCCTTGAATGCATGAGAGTGTGCAAGACATGTGAAAGAGAAGGAAAAATATCAGAATAAGGCCCCAAATATAGATAAGAATTGAATGGAAGCATAGTGGAATGCAGAACAGCAAGCATGGAGGAAAGGTTTTGAGGGAGTTAGGATGCATCCTGTCTTCATGAGTGGAAAAACAGAGAAAAAGAAAGCGTGAGGGGGTGAAAAGAAGTGAAGAATGATGAAGGGAGCAATACCCACTCCAGTGATGACTTATAATTTGATTTATGAGCTTCTTGACCCCACCCCATACAAGGTTGTTCAACACACCCGGGGAAGTCAACCATCTATGGGACTTGTGCCATCTGTAGATACAGGTACTAGTACAACTGTTGATCAGAGCCTCTTTGATGGTGGATCGCCTGGTACCCTTCCACTTCAACAGTTAAACATTGTTAAACTCCTAAATCCACAATTAGCACCTATTCCAATTCCAGCCCCCAGTAAAGTCACTGATTCCTATGCCAGCTTCACCAACACTGTCCCAAATAATGCTACAGTTGATGCAACACCTGTCGTACCTACAGTTGCCACAATCACTGTTGTGTTTGGGATTGATACCTTTTCCAGAGATGGGAGCAGGATCCCGAACAGGAGCAATTACTGTTTTGAGTGTGCCAACTATAAATATTGATAGCCCTGAGTCACAATCATGAGACAATGGCACCCCTCTAAGAATGCTAGGTGTGAAAAGGGTGAAGGTAGAATTCAATGAAATCATTGAGTTGGGGTTTATAGATGTGTACAATGAAGAAGCACTTTTATTCCTTTGCAAGAGGCCACTAGGTGTGCTTGTGTAACACACAACGATCTTGATGGGGCTGCCACAGAGTTTGGGATCGACCTTTCCAAAAGTGAAACCATAAAGAAAAATGTATAAGATGCTCATGAATGAAGATGCGTTAAACATGCATACCCCTAGATTAAAACTGCCACTAAGGGAATTAGTCAATAGCATTCTATTGTGGAGTAACACACAGAAGTTTATAGATAGTTGGGCTCAGAAAAAGAAAGATGACAAAAATGGCAAAGGGGACAGAGAGTAGGAGTAATTCTGAAGTCAAAGCTTACCCACTGAAAGAGGTGCATGCAGGAGCATATGTGCCTTGGTGTTGTGGTGATATTTTCGGCTATACCTCGGAACCACGGGTGCTTCGAGCACCCGTGGCTCAACAACGAGGTCAGAACAACGACCTCGTTCTAACCACTAATGCCTTTACCACGAATGTGTTTACAACGGTTTTACCGTTGTAAACGCATTCCTGGTAAAGGCATTAGCGATCAGCATGCACGGTTCCAGCATGCTTCCCCCCTCGCCCCCCACCCCCAAAAATTACAGCGACCCCCCCATCCCCAGAACTACCCCAAGCCCCCACCTCCAAAGTTACCAGAACCCCAACCTGCTCCCCTAAAACCTAAACCACCCCAACCCTCAACCCACCCTTTAAACCTAAACCCTGACCGCCCTACCCCCTAAACCCTAATCAACTCCAGCCCCTCACCCCACCCGAAAATGAAAAATACTCCAAGTCCCCTTCCCCCCTAAAACCTAAACACCCCAACCCACCCCTTAAACCTCAACCCTGTCCCCCCAAACCCTAATCACCCCAGCCCCCACCCCACCCCAAAAACTAAAAATACCCTGAGTCCCCACCCCCACCCCTAAAACCTAAACACCCCAACCCACCCCTTAAACCTAAACCCTGCCCCCCTAAACCCTAATCACCCCGAGCTCCCTACCCCTCCACCAAAAAAACAGCCCCAGTCCCAGCCCAACTTACCTCCTCCTTCACCTCGTCGACTCCGACTCCCTTCTTCTGTTCCTTAACTATGCCTGTACGTTGTTCAGACATGCGTGGTTAAGGTGCCAAAACCAGGAAGTCGTGGAAAACAAAAGCGTTGTTCCGCTTTCGTTTTTCACAGCTTCGTGGTTTCGGAGTCATTGTTCCGGGTGTTTCCCAATATTTTCTGTTTACCAACAGCTGAATGCAGAGAGAACACCAGACCCTCACAAGTCACGTGGGGAGATTAGTTGGTCTCTTTTATTGTTTGATTTAGTCAAGATGCTTGTTTGTAATGGGCTAAGCCACATATTGGTTGTGGTTTGTCTCTTTTCCTGGTGGGTTGAGGCAGACCCTACTAGGAGAAATGACAATCTTACTGTAACCAAACTATTGCTATTTTGTGCCTATTTTATGTTACCATGTTTGTCTAAAATTGAATTTCATTATTCAATATTGGTGCACACATTAAACTTACAAATAATGATGCTGTTACACAGGTTCCATAAGTTACTGCTGATGAATTTTCTTTTAACTGCGGACTTAAACTGAACTTAACCTGGATCCTTTTCAAACATGACTACCTTTGTTGGTGCTAACTGTATGGCCATTCTTTTGTTTCAATAGCATTATATGCAAGTTAGCCTGGCCAGCATCAGGTTAGAATGCAGACAGCTTTGCTGCATGGGGTTGAGCAGGAGGATAAGTTAGTTAACTGGGGTTTTAAGCGCAGGAGAGCAGAGCAGGTGCAATGCCGTGAGCAGATTAATGATATTCAGCAAGAACTTTATCTATCAGTGACCAAGCTGAATAATGATATAGCATTAAGAAATGTGTGTGTATAGGGCACTATAGTTAAACAGTTTTCTGTCACCTGAGCTAGGGTTCCTGAGTAACCCTGCTGGGTCTCGAACATGCCAGCTGAGAGACAAGGATGCATAGCCTAGGAGGTAGTAGAGTGAATCACAATCTGAGATTCTGGTGTGAGCAGTAAGTGCACAAGCGTAGTCAGTCCTTTTGTGGCTTGTGGCTGCATTGTATTTATTTCCTACTTGGGGGAATGAGAAATATAGTTTAGGATACCCTTGGCTTCCTAGTTGCTAAGATTCCATCAAAATGAGAGGGCTCTCCTGGGTTACTTGTCCCCAGAGCCATTTAGTGGTTGGAGACCCTGGAATCTCTTTGATTATTTAGAAGAATGCTTACCCACTGGTACCATCAGTGGCACGATTCATTGTTGAATCTACATTAGGTGCAGTGGGTGGGCTCAACGTGATTTGTAAGCAGAGCACTTATGTCAGGATCTGACTTATTATGGTGGGATCTGTGGTTAAAATGGCCTGCAGGTTTCTCTGATGAAAGTAGGTAGGTATTTCATTCAGGACATCTTTGGCAAGGTTAAAAACGTTTATAGGAGGATGTTGTTAGGGTGTATGATGACCCAAAACATCAAAGGTCAGCATGTTTCAGCCTTATCAAATGCTACACAAGATCAATGGGCTTTCTTCAGGAACAGCTTCCTTATAGTTCTCTGGATTGCAATTGATACTTTACCACTCTATAGTCTATTTTGAAGTGGTGGCGCTCTCACACATTAAAAAACATGCATACAGGTACAAACCATACACTTGGGATTTTCTATTGTTTGTTGTTTGAATGAGCCTAAAGTTGGTATCTCAACTATTGAGCCAAATTATAAATTGTTTGGGTGATTCAGTGTTCCCTGACCATATGAAGAGGATATAATCAATGCAGTGCTTCCACATTTTTATCTGTTGTCTGTATGGATTGTCATTGTTTAGAACATACTTTTACTTTTTCCATTGTATTTGTGGGAATAATGCCCCTTTGAATTCAGAAACATTGCTGCCAAATCCCAGCATAATAAGTGCTTTGCTTACAAATCCCTTTGAGCCCACCCATTCACGTTAGTTGCATTGTATTTATACATTTTTGCTTCCACTCCTGGAAAAATATCTTTCCTTATGTTATTCTGACTTCAATTCCTGTTTGCATCATCTAGTGCCACCCAAATTAGCAAATTACATTGGCGATCAGCATTGTCTTTTATAATTTAATATGATCACCATTTCTCCAGGACCATCTCTAAGGTTCAGGACTTTACCACTGATCATAAATTTTCTCTTACTTCTTTAAACAGCCTCTCAGTGGTTCTCTCTATCTGCAAAACTGTAACCTTTAGCAGAACTTCAACCCTGGCTTTCTGATCTAAATGAAATCTTGATGACTCCCAACTGTGACCATATTGCCACACAGTTTTTACTCTCTTCATGTCAGCCATCTTGATAACATATGTAGGGAGGGGCTATCAGTTGCCTTTCATTCCTTTGCAGCTCCCCTTGTTTCTTACTTCCCTTGGAATGGCAAACAGTTCAACATCATTTCTGTCCGTCTAACTCTCCTACACAATCCATCAGTACCCTTCCAAATAAAATCAATTGCTCACAATCAAAAAAATCAAAAGACACATTATCAGTCTTTTACAACACCCCACATTAGGAGGAAATTATCACACTACTCTGCTTTCTTCAAGTGCAAAAGCTGCTTTTTTGAGAGCAAGCAAAGGTCCTAACCATTCAGCTCTACTGTACATTCTTTCCTGCCAATGTGACTAATAGGTACGATTTGCAAACCTCCATCCCCTACTTACTCCCACCCAGTGCTTAATATGTAAAATAATGTTTGACAGTGCGCAAAGCTCTGCTGTGGTACAATTAAATGTTGGCACATCAGATACAAAGCCTACACAGGCTTTTTTCCACCTTAGGCCTCTATACACCACTACCAGACACTCCATGCGCCTTTAGTTCACCCTTGCAGGTTACTGCTTTCTCCCTTTGTGATTTTTTTCCCATCTTTTGCTTCCTCTGCCTTTCAGATTTGTGTGTTATTTCCTCTCTTGCTCTCAGAAAATGCCTGGTGCAGAAAAATAAGCACTGGTGCCCAAACATATGTGTGGTGTCTTTAAGCGTGTTCTTAAGGTCCTCGCCCAGGAATCCACTAACTCTTTGCTGAGCCTGCCTGCCCTTGGACCTGGCTCTCCTCCTTGAATCAAGCCTTGCTTCTATTTTTCCATACTCTACCTTACATTCTCCAATTTCCACAAAATCGGCTCACCAGTTTTTCTTTTATCCACGCCCAGAAAAAAACCCTTCCCAGAGGTGTCATTTCTGTCCCCATCCTACAAGCTCCTATGCTTCTTTACATATTCCTCCAGTGTGTGCTTCAACTGCTCCTGATACAACTTGTTCCCCTGCTCAGACATGTAAACCCCATTGCGATGGAACAAAGACAGTGACTCAAAAACTACCATCTTTTAGGAAATCACTCCCACTCCATTTACGCTGCCGAAACCACTTATTTCTCGGTTTATCTTCTTCCATGACTTATTGATCGCTGCTGGCTTCTGAGCTTCCTGTCACACTCTTCTGGGC
The DNA here is from genome assembly GCF_031143425.1 of Pleurodeles waltl. Lineage (NCBI taxonomy): Eukaryota > Metazoa > Chordata > Amphibia > Caudata > Salamandridae > Pleurodeles > Pleurodeles waltl. Next base: position 606,709,149 of record NC_090443.1, on the reverse strand, counting down.
AGAAGCTGAGTTCAGTAAAACACCCACTTCCCCTACACTGCTCTCAACATCTTTAAGTCCCTTTTCATAGCCTTGACCATCTCCAGTCCCGTACCAAGTCGTTTTCCCCCCGGTGGATAATCACTGCCTCTGGCTTACATCTTTTACCTTAAATTTCCACATGGTCGGCACAAACGTCCTCCAATGCATGCTCTTTGGCCATGCCAGTGCACCATTCCAGTGCCCCTGTCCAGCCCCAGCTGGATACCACCAAATGGCTCTTCAGCCAGTATTCCATGCCCATGTCATCAGGGAGTGCCAGCAAAGCAAAATATCCCAGCAGTTGCACTTTGTACTCAACACACTTTCCAGCTAACTCTGACCCTTTATGGACAAGTGCCGCACTCAGTTGATATTCCACTTTTCCAAATCTATCAGCTGCTCCCCTCCCATCCATACCCAACACCCTCCCGAGGATGCCACATTTAAAAAAGAATGAGTGCCAAACTCCTGACTGAGAACACATAATACCTGCTGTGCCCTCACGTCTCTCCTGTCTTCAAGACAGAAGACCACGTCAATCTGCTCCTACAGCATAACCCATAAGGTCCAGAAACTTGAACAACTTTACTGTTAGGCCCACTTCCTCTTCCTTGAATACTTCAGTTTTATTACTGTACCCTTTCTTTTCTGATCCGTTTTGACACTCACAGCCAAACTTCTACACCCAAGGCACTACAGTCAATGCTGCCTATCCTAATCTGGTGTTTGGACAAAATATTGAGTTTTTATTATTGGAATACAGAAATATCGTTATCAAGAATATTGCTTTTATACAGGTATTATTGTTAACAAGAATGTGATTTTTTTAATATCTTTTTCAATAATATCGATTATTAATTATTTTTGGCTTTGGCTCATTAATTTAATGTGTTCCTATTGTTTATATAATTGCTATTCATTTTTTAAACATAGTTTGTAATTTTAAGTGATTTCAAATGTTTTATCTATTTGTTAGTAGTAATTTTTAGTTTTGCCGCGGATTGTTGGGTTTGTAGGGGGATAGGGTGGGAAGTTAAGTAATAATTATTTAATAATGTTTAAGTAACTATGCAGTTGATGTTAAGTATGTATTTTATGTAATACTGATTTAATGAATTATAATTTAGGTGCTTTTTACTATGCAATAATATAGGGTGAGAAAGTAATTAAGTTATAATCAATTAACAATTATGAATTATTTAATTGATTATTAATTATGTAAATTATGTAATAATTGGTTATTTTAGTAATATTTTAGGTGCAGGTTGCTGGGTTTGTAGGGGTATAGGGTGGGTTGTTAGGTAATAATTAACAAATAATTTTTTATGTATTTATAATTATTTAATTGATTATCAATTATGTAAATTATGTAATAATCATTTGTTATATTTACATTTTAGGTGCGGTTTGCTAGGTATTTTTATTTTATTTAAATTCATTCGGTCTAAAAATTTAGACCATTAAAAATTGTAAATGAAAAAAATAACAGTCTTACATAATGGTTTACAATCATTTGAAATCACAGTAACTCATCATAATTAATAATAACAATCATACAAAGTACTAATAAAATCTAATAACCGGCTGACATATAAAATGTTACAGTAAAATCCTAGGTATGTAGAGGTTTAATGATGGGTGTTTATTAGGTAATAACTTATTAACACATAATTTTAATTTATTATTAATTATTGAATTGATTAATAATTATGAACCTTCTGTAAACATTTAGGTGTGGGTTGCTAGGTTTATAGGGGCACAGGGTGGGAAGCTAATTATTAATGAATTATAAAGTGATTATTAATTATGTACATTCTGTAATACTGAATTATTTTAGTTATATTTTAGTTGCGGGCTGCTAGGTTTGTAGAGGTATAGAATAGAAATTAATTCCATTGTATTTAAAAATAATTATTATTATATAATTTATATTTTTATTCATTCATAATTATGTCAATTGTGCAATAATTATATATATTAGTTATATTTTAGGTGTGGGCAGCTGGGTTTTGTAGGGATGTTGGGTAATTAAGTAATTATTCATTAATAAATAATTCATATTTTGTAACTCATTGTTTAATTGTTTATCAATTATGTAAGTTGTGTTATACTTATTTATTTTAGTTATAGGCTGCTAGGCTTCTAGGGGTATAAGTAATAATTAAATAAGGATTATTTGTAACTTAAAAATTATTTAATGCACTGTTCATTTATTTTGTAACTTGGTTAATTAAACAAAAAAAATATATGTACATATTATGGTAATCAATAATGTTTGTATTAGAAGTTTTACATTTTTTCTATATCAACACGATTATGCAAGTATGAAATGTGTTTGCTGTGCAGAAGTTTAGCTACTGTTGCTTAAACTGGAGTGGAAATAGTAAACTGGAGTGGGTATAGTGAATCATAACCCTCCAAAGTCCCACGCTTTCCCTACTGTTGAACAAACTGAAGTGGCAATAGTAAATGTTACCCCTCTGAAGTCCAACACTTTCCCTACTGTTGCACAGATTGAAGTGGCAATAGTAAATGTAACCGTTCCAAAGTCCATCGCTTTCCCTACAGTTGCAGAGACTGGAGTAAGAATTATGAATTTTACCCATCCGAAGTCAAACGCTTTCATTACTGTTGAATAAACTGGAGTGTATGTGTTATTCCTGACTCAGGGCCTGATTATGAGTTTGGTGGTCGGACTTCTGCGCCGGCAGTCCGTAGCCTGCCGTATTATGATGCAAAGAGGCAGAACCGCCGCCCACCAATCAAAAAGGCAGACCGCCAGCGGTGTAGTGGTCTTGTATCTTTGCGTTTTGACACCCAGCACTTTCAGCGCCGTGGCCTATTACAAACACACAGTCGCTATGGCATTCTCCTTGCAGCGGTTAGCCAATGGCAGTCGACCACCACTATACGCGTCCAGAAAAGTAACAGACAAGTGCACATTGGATGAATTTTAAAACAACACAGCTGACACACATTAGTCCAGTGGACACACCAGCAAATCACACAATAAAAAACACCCCTTTACAGGCCACAATAATTTGCATTTCCACTGGACTAAGAAGAAGAAGGACCACCATTTTCTAATCTTGTCATAGATCAGGCACTCCTTTTCACCATCCCACATAACAACTTGCACACACTTTTGTCAATTCACTCACTATTGCACTTCTCCTGTTAAGTAAGTCACTGTCATCCACTTTAGTTGTCCACCATGTCAATAATCCCTGTTTTTCTGAAGATGAGTTGAGAGTCCTGGTGGATGAAATCATAAGAGCAGAGCCACAATTGTTTGGAGCCCAGTTCAGCATACTCCTCTCAGTAGGAAAATGGAACTGTGGCAAAGGATAGTGAACAGAGTGAATGCTGTAGGTACCACCCTGCACTAAAAGGACTTTAGGAGGAGGTTGAATGACCTTAGGGGCAAGGTCCGTTCCCTGGCCTCCAGGCCTCCCTGGCCTCCAGGCAACAGATGGAGGCTAACACGACTGGTGCCCCATTAAGACCCTTTCCATGGGAGGAGAAGGTCTTGGCCATCCTGAGGGATTGACAGGAATAGATGGGGGAGTGGAGTCTGGTAAGTTACCACAAAAAACTGTCACAAAAATGCAATGTCCTGCATGCCCACAGCTGAGCTTTTGCCACTTTGTTGTTAATGTACTTCACCAACATTCAATACCCAGAGTATCTGAGATATAACACTGTCAATGAGTATTGTTGAATCCAACAGCATAGCTACGAAGGTCCATCACATGCCATACGTTGAACTGGTGCCTGTAAGTCTTTCAGTATCACAAAATCATCCAAGGAATCATGGTATGTCTCAACATGTAAATGCATGCTCAACTCTAAATGCAGTCTATCCACAGATATGTAATACCCAACATTTGTCAAGTGGTGGCAAATGCAGTGAGTGACCTGACTGCAACTACCAGGAGGCCTTGTTTCTCTAACTCCAACCACCAGGGCAGTGTGCACTTGCCCATATACCCCTGTTTGTGAACTCTCAAATTAAGTTTACTAACCTGGGAGGATACCATTTGTCAAGTGGTGGGAAGTTGAGGGAGTGACATGGCTACAACTACCAGGAGGCCCTGTTTCTCAAACTCCAACCATCAGCCCAGTGTGCACGGGCCAATGTACCCCTATTTGTGAACTCTGTTAATGCTCAAATGAAGTTTACTCACCTTTGAGGATACCATTTGTCAAGTGTTGGGATATAGAGAACGTGAAATGACTGCAAAGCCCAGTAGGCCCTGTTTCTCTAACTCCAACCACCAGGCTAGTGTGCACCTGCCCATATACACCTGTTTGTGAACTCTCAAATGAAGTTTACTCACCTGGGAGGATACCATTTGTCAAGTGTTAGGAAGTAGAGGGAATGACATGACTGCAAAGCCCAATAGGCCCTGTTTCTCTAACTTCAATGACCATGCCAGTGTGCACTTGCTCATATACCCCTGTTTGTGAACTCTCAAATTAAGTTCATTCACCTGGGTGGATACCATTTGTCACGTGTTGGGAAGTAGAGGGAGTGACATGGCTACAACTACCAGGAGGCCTTGTTTCTCTAACTCCAACCACCAGACCAGTGTGCACTGGCCCATATACCCCTGTTTGTTAATGCTCAAATTAAGTTTACTCACCTAGGAGGATACCATTTGTCATGTGTTGTGAAGTAGCGAGCGTGACATTACTGCAAAGCCCAAAACACGCAGTGTCTCTACCTCCAACCACCATGCCAGTGGTCACTTGCCCATCTACCCCTGTTTGTGAATGCAGTTTACTCACCTGGGAGGATACCATTTGCCAAGTGTTGGGAAATAGAGAGAGTGACATGGCTGCAAAGCCCAATAGGCCCCATTTCTCAAACTCCCGCCACCAGCACAGTGTGCACTGGCCCATATACCCCTTTTTGTTTACAATTAAATTAAGTTTACTCACATGGGAGGATACCATTTCTCAAATGTTGGGAAGCAAAGGGTGCAACATGACTGCAAATACCAATAGGCCCTGTTTCTCTAACTTCAACCACCAGCCCAAGAGTCACTTGCCCAAATACCCCTTTTTGTTAACTCTCAAATGAAGTTTACTCACCCGGGAATGAGCAATATACAGATCATGCTCAACTCAGACATGTCTGTCTACCTAGCTCCATCTTGACCTGCTAACCCAAGATAAAACTACTGAGGACAGGAATGACACATTACCAAGTGTGTACAACAAGTATTCTCAAGGCCTCAAGATGCATCACCAGATTAGTATTGGCAGCAAACACATTGACACAGCACTGCACGCATGATGACTGCAGTCACATATACAACAAAGTCCTGTGTTTGTCTGTATCTTACTCAAGTAGGCCTCCAAATGGTCAAAGGAATATGTTGACTCTCCACTGTGTTGGCTTCACTGTTGGTAAGATGTAATTCTCATTCCATGATCCTAAGTGCAACTGATCTGCACATCTCATGCGCTGCTTCAGTCAACTAGTTTATGAAAGCTTCACAAATGTCATGTCAAATACCCCACTATCATGGTAACATCGCACAGTAGGCTAACCTACAATTTTAGAATCTCCAATGTCTCTGCTTACTTTAACACAAATGTGTCAGATGTCACACTTCAACCAGTAATAATGTATGTCCTTCATCAACAGGTCGATCTGCCACTGGGCACCCGGAGGCCACCCAACAGGCTACCACTAGCCCCAGGGGTGAAGCCCACAGTGATGACAACAAACCTGGTCAGACAGCAACAGTAAGTCTCATTATGGCCACTCTGTCACCTCCCAGCCCTGTTGCGTCAACATCAAATGCAATCATGTGCCCCCCAACAGTTTCCACAATTAGTCCTGGATTCAGAGGTGCAAATCGGCACTCTGGACAATGAGGGTCCTGGACCCAGTGAGAGAGGGCACCGTGTGCTAAGGGCACAGGCTCATGGGCGTGGGGTGTGTGGGTAAGAATACATGGGCCAGCAGTGTGAGGCTACTGGGGCTGCTGTTGACCAGGACACTGTCAGCCACATCTTCGGGATCTTTCAGCAGTCCCAAAGTGTGATGGGCCAGGTGTGGACTGAATGGACATTAAGCAGTTGCAGAGGGTCTTGATAGACAAAATGGATGTCCATAATAACAAAATGGGCACCCTAACAGGGGTGCTGATGGAAATTAACACCATACTGAGCAGGGCTTTACTTCCAACATCTACCCCTTTCTGTGTGGCAAGTACATCAAGCCAAGCTACATCTGTGGCAGACACAGAAGGGACGGCATGCTAAAGGTACAGACAGCCACAGACACCCCTGCCTCTGCAGCAGCTGACCCCCCAGCAAGTGGGGACATCCATGCAAGAATCCAGGAGGTGTAGATGGGCAAGACACCCACCATCGCCAGCGATAATCCTCTTCCATAATGACCTCCTTTGTGTCTAACACATTCACTCTGTTGACTGATCCTGAACCACTTTCCATTTCTAATTCTAATGATTTCATTCACCATGACTGACCCCTTCACATTTCTTTTTTTTTAAATTCATGGCACAAATATTTTCTGTTAGTTGTAGCTTCTCAATAAATTCACCCGTCACTAACTTAATGTCTGCTGTCTTAAATTTCACATTTAGCCTTGTAGTTATGTCAGACCATGTGAACCGTACGATGATGATCCAGGGTACTTGTTCAAGATGGGATATGTTGCATGTACACAATGTCCAGCTCAGGATTACAACCATTCCACACAAACACATACATACAAGTGCCTTGTCAAAGAAGAAATTTTATTACAGTGTTCAGCACATAGGCTGTCAGTATGTCTGAAGCATAGCAAAACATACAGGATTGAACATATTTGCAGGCACAGACCTCCAGACCATGGAAGAAAGGGATTTGTCAGACATTGTCCTGTAGAATAGGCAAAACATGATAGTGGTTGATGTCATCAGCTGGAGACATATCACCTACCACACCAAAGTAATCCAACATCATATCACTCAAAACTCAGACAGATGGCAGTACAACAGTTTCTGATCAAAGTGTGATTACAATCCAGTGGTTGTGCATCTGGTGGTACAACACAAACAAATGTCAGTGAGCTGGCACAAGCACTTTGGCCTACAATGATGAAACAGATCAACAGCTACAGACAGGTCAGACAAAAAGAGTGTTTAGCCAATGTGAAGGGTAACAAACATGATTTAAGCCTACAACTACATATTATTTGACCACATGATGACACACATGATGCATCAGGGCCACAACATGGCAGGAAACAAGTCCAATGGAGACTTTTAAACTTCCACCCTATCACTGTGCAAGCTGTCTTGGTTAGGGCTCCTACACCCAAAGTATATGACGTACATTTCCTGAAACAACCCATGTCCACTTCATATGTCCGAACAGCATCACATCCCTGCCAATGTCACAAATCTGAAATCCCCACATGAAGATGTCATGGTGAAGGTACCTGAGCAAAGAACAAAACAGGGAGTATAGGCATGAAACCATACTTATGATACAAGTCACATAACAAGCATCTGGAAAATAAAGTACATTGCAATATTTCAGGCACAAACAAGGCAACATCATCACGGTGGGGATGTGTCAAACAAATCTCACTAAACAGGTTTTGGAGGATTTTGGCTGAGTACCAGTTCCCTAACTATTTATTACACACATTATCACAACTACAATTCATTGTACCCGCAAGTCATGACATCACATGACATTCTTACACTCATGAGAAGAAGCTGTCAATGAGTTCTTGTCGCAAGTCAGCTTCTTCCCCTTTACCTGTTGACCAGGACACTGTCAGCCACATCTTCGGGGTCTATCAGCAGTCCCAAAGTGTGATGGGCCAGGTGTCGACTGACTGGACAGTAAGCAGTTGCAGGGAGTCTTGATAGACAAAATGGATGTCCATAATAACAAAAAGGGTACCCTAACAGGGGTGCTGAGGGAAATTAACACCATACGGAGCAGGGCTTTACTCCCAACATCTACCCCTTTCTGTGTGGCAAGTACATCAAGCTAAGCTACATCTGTGGCAGACATAGGAAGGGAGGGCATGCTAGAGGTGAAAACAGCCATAGACACCCCTGCCTCTGCAGCAGCTGACCCCCCCCAGCAAGTGGGGACGTCCATGTAAGAATCCAGGAGGTGTGGATGGGCAAGACACCCACCATTGTCAGCAATAATCCTCTTCCATAATGACCTCCTTTGTGTCTAACACATTCACTCTGTTGACTGATCCTGAACCACTTTCCATTTCTAATTGGAGGAGTACTCTGGACTTTGGGCTTCCGATGGTGTGGCATCTACTCTAATGATTTCATTCACCATGAATGACTCCTTCACATTTCATTTTTTTTTAAATAAATTAGATGGATGGGTACCTCATTATAGGTCCCAGCGATAATGAGGTACCCATCCATCTAATTTGGATCTACTAGCTACCTAGAGAGTAATATGGTTAAGAGCCCCCTCAGGGGAGCCCACCAGGCATTACAGTACCAGCCTGGTGAAGAGCGTTCCCGATGATGAAGCTAGTCATCCATTGAGATGCATGAGGGTTCCACGCTCTAGCAACTTCTGGTCCTCTAGTTGGCTAATTTTTGGAACAGTGTACACAAACAAAGCAACATCATCGTGGTGGGGATGTGTCAAAATCAATCGCATCAAGCAGGCTTTGGCAGATTTTGACTGAGTACCAGTTCCCTAACTATTTACTACACACATTATCACAACTACAATTCATTGTACCCGCAAGTCTTGACAACACATGGCATTCTTACACTCATGAGAAGAATCTGTCAATCAGTTCTTGTCGCAGTCAGCTTCTTCCTCTTTACCACTGTCATCTTCATTTGGCATTTCAGTATTCTCACCCAGTGGCACTGTAGGCTCCCCCTTCTGTGGGATGTAAGGGCTATTCCTCTGCAGTGTGATGTTCTGTAGCATGCAGCATGCCACAGTGATCTGACAAACTTTCCCAGGTGAGCAGAGGCGTCCTGTATAGATAGCTAAATCTGTCTCTCTGGCTTGACCACTGTTAACAAGTCTTGTGCTACATTTGTCCCCCTGATGTATGCTGCACATTGATATCATGTGTGTGAGCTAGAATTTTATTTGTACACACATGGAGGGTGTTCAATTGTGCTGCCTTCCTATACCTTTGAGTGGCCATGCATCCATTTTCATGTGTGTATCTTCCAGCTAGTTCATCTACATGTGTGACCCATGCTGTTGCTGTTATATTTGCTTTCTTCACTTGCACTTCCACATTTGGCACATGGACATGGAACTTGTTAGTACTCTTGGTTATCCCAGAGATACATGAGGTTCCAGTACCTGTGCAAATAGTGTTTCTGAGTTATGTGCATAGTGATATGTACTTCAGGGCAACATCCTTCTTGGGATCCCTGATGCCACCATCCCCATTCTGCTTGTATTCATCTTATTGTGTGCTTTGGATATTGGTCTCACTAAAGATTGTGCATCCCATTGAGCTTAGATACTCCTGCAATGTGTGTGAAAAGTGTGAGTCCATTAGAGGTATGTTTCAGAGAAGAGGTGATTGTGTCAGACATTGTGTACGCATCTGAGCCAGGACACACATTATATACTTGGTCCAAGGTGCATAGCCGCCATGGCTGGTGAATGGCGGACCATTGATTTTCTGTGGACTTTGTTGTGACAGGTAGGTATGTTGTGTACTGTCAGTTGTATCCACGGCGGTGTGGATTTTGGGTACCATCGATCATCATGAGCAGTGGCAGGACGTGTATGATCGTCTCCATGGCGGCACAGGTTGTGTGAAGCTGTATATGGGTGGACTCCACCCTTTTATTTCTCCCTTTCCCCCAGCTGAGACGTGGTCATTGAACTACCACAGACATGTCAGCGAAAGCATTATCGTAATCTGGCTGGTGGAAAACAGTGGCGGTCCGTCCTCCGATATTTGCATTGTGCTATCTGTCCACTGCAGGAGTCTGCACTGCCTAACATTCCCGCCGAGAGCGTGGCGGTCTTTGGTCTATGGAACTTTATGCATCGTAATACTGTGGTCCAAATGCCAACTCGACGGCTGACGGACTGCCACACCCGCCATGGCGGGCCACGAACCACCAAACTCGTAATGAGGCCCTTAAATACAGTTGCTAATATGATTGAAATGCATTTATGATAAATATCTGTTCATAGTTGTAGTTTTATAGCATTTGTTTATATTCATCTTTCTACATTTCTATAGTGCTTTTTGTAAACTGTTCATTGTTTTTTTATTTGTCCATCTAGCAATGTATATAATGTTTTGGAATTTAATTATATATATATAATGTGCTTTTTATAGTAGAAATTTAAAATGACTAAAAATATATAATGTAAAGTATATATTTGTAATTGATTTATATATATATATATATATATATACACACACACACACACACACACACACACACACACACACACACACATATATATATATAGGCATACACACACATACATATGTGTATGTGTGTTTATATGAGTACATATTTTTATATACTGCTTACTACTAATTATTCAAATCCAGAAACAAGAAGGACACTCATGCAGGGCTTCAACTCACAGCAAGAAGAACTTTAATGTGCAAACAATAGGACATGTTTCCGCCATGGAACACCCTTCCTCACAGTATTAAATATTCAGGAGATTTATTTAACTAACGTTATATTAATGATCTATATTAAAATGTTTAAGATTTACTATTTTAAACTATATATATAAGAAGTAAGATCATTTTTGTATATGTTTAATGATAGTAGTGTGAACCTTTTGATATGTTTGTATTTACCATTATATGGATAGGACACAATGGTTTTGTTATTGATATTTTTGACACAATGGCCCTCATTACAACCCTGGTTGTCCGGGATAAAGCGGTAGTAATACCGCCAACAAGCCGCGGTAAATAAAATGGAATTATGACCACGGCGGAAACCGCCCACAGGGACTGCCACTTTAACACACCGACCATCATGGAGGTAGCAACAAGCACAGTGGCGGTACCGACAACAGTCAGGCAGAAGACAATGTACCACCCACAGTATACAACAGGCCTATCCACCTCCTTTGCCGGGGTGTACCAACGACATCAAAAGCACGGCGGAAACAGTACACAGAAGGGAAATGACTCACCTCTGGACATGCAGGGAACAACCATGACACCATGGAGCCCGAACTGCAGGTGTTCCCCATGCTGGTCTACCTCCTTCTACACCATGAATACCAACGCCAGCGAAGACGACCACAGTGAGTGCTACCCCCTAGCACACAGTGGGAGGGGGAGGAAAAAGAGAGTGACACACACACGCAACACCCCCACCCCCAACACCATACACACAAACAGATGCAATAACCTTACATATCCACCCAGTAGCCCTCAGGAATAATGCAAGGACAAGAGGAAGTGATTGAAGTGAGTGTAATAAGAAACAAAACTAGAAATACGTCCTCAAAATCAAAACAGTATTTACATATATACAAATGGAGGGGCACTCCCCAGTCCACAATGTCTATGGGCCACAGGGCCACACCACATAGGCCAAGGCCCCACCTGACTCCTCATCAACACGGAGAGAACACTGCAGGGGCATCAGGTAAAAAATACACAGGCACCTCAGGGGGACAGGGAATGGGGGGCACCTCAGCCGGAAGATGGTACAACACCATTTGTCCTGGATGGGGCTACATGCCCTGTGCGCTGTCCTGGAGAGTGCAAAGCCACAGTCTCTGTAGTGGGTGGTTTTCCCACTGCTTGGTCCTGGGGAGTGCAAAGCCACAGTTTCTCAAGTGGGTGGTTTGCCCACTGCTTGGTCCGGGGGAGTGCAAAGCCACAGCCTCTCAAGTGGGTGGTTTGCCCACTGCTTGGTACTGAGGAGTGCAAAGCCACAGTCTCTCAAGTGGGTGGCCTCTCCAATGGTTCTGGAGGGGGCTTTGTGCCTAGTGTGCTTCAACCTGGCAAGGAGGGGGTGAGTGGATGCCTTCTTCCACTGGTTCTAGAGGGGGCTTTGTGCCCAGTGTGCTTCATCATGGCAACAAGGGGGCGTAGGAAAGTACCATATTGCCTGGCATGTTACCCCCATTTTTACTTGTGTGTATGCTTGTCTTTGCCTGTGTCACTGGGACCTTGCTAGCCAGGACCCCAGTGCTCATAACTTATGCCCTGTAAGTGTTCCCTGTGTGGTGCCTAACTGTATCACTGAGGCTCTGCTAACCAGAACCTCAGTGTTTATGCTTCCTCTGCTTTTAAAATTGTCACTGCAGGCTAGTGACTAATTTTACCAATTCTGATTGCCACACTGGAACACCTTTATAATTCCCTAGTATATGGTACATAGGTACCCAGGGTATTGGGGTTCCAGGAGATCCCTATGGGCTGCAGCATTTGTTTTGCCACCCATAGGGAGCTCAGACAATTCTTACACAGGACTGCCACTGCAGCCTGAGTGAAATAACGTCCATGTTATTTCACAGCCATTTTACACTGCACTTAAGTAACTTATAAGTCACCTATATGTCTAACCCTCACTTAGTGAAGGTTAGGTGCAAAGTTACTAAGTGTGAGGGCACCCTGGCACTAGCCAAGGTGCCCCCAAATTGTTCAGGGCAATTTCCCCGGACTTTGTGAGTGCGGGGACACCATTACACACATGAACTACATACAGGTCAATACCTATGTGTAGCTTCACAAAGGTAACTCCGAACATGGCCATGTAACATGTCTAAGATCATGGAATTGTACCCCCAAGCCAAATCTGGTACTGGGGTGCCAATCCCATGCATCCCCTTGGCTCCAGCTCCGGGTACTGCCAAACTAGCTCTCTGGGGTTTTCTCTGCAGCTACAGCTGCTACCAACCCTCAGGCAGGTTTCTGCCCTCCTGGGGTCTGGCCAGCCCAGTCCCAGGAAGGCAGAACAAAGGATTTCCTCAGAGAGAGGGTGTCACACCCTCTCCCTTTGGAAATAGGTGTTAAGGGCTGGGGAGGAGTAGCCTCTCTCAGCCTCTGGAAATGCTTTGAAAGGCACAGATGGTGCCCTCCTTGCATAAGCCAGTCTACACCGGTTCAGGGAGCCCCCAGCCCCTGCTCTGGCACGAAACTGGGCACAGGAAAGGGGAGGGCTGTCTGCCTTCACCATGCACTGGAAGCCAAGAAGAAATCTCCTGTGGGTCGACGGAATCTTCCCCTTGCCAACGCAGGTACCAAACTTCTGCATCACCGGTCCTCTGGGTCCCCTCTCATCTTGACGAGCGTGGTCCCTGGAACACAGGAGCTGGATCCAAGTGTCCCCGACAGTCCAGTGGCCCTTCTGTCCAAATTTGGTGGAGTTGAGTGCTTGCCTATCCACGCCAGACAGTAATCCTGTGTACCGCGTGAACTGCAGCTGCTTGGGCTTCTGTGCACTTTTGCAAGACTTCCTTCGTGCACAGCCTAGCCCAGGTCCTCAGCACTCTGTCCTGCATTGCCCAGCTCGCTGAGTTGGACTCCGACTTCGTGGAACCCTCTTTTGTTGTGCTCAGATCTTCTGAATGCCTGTTCAAGTACTTCTGCAGGTGCTACCTGCTTCTGCATGGGCTCTCTGTATTGCTGAGTGCCCCCTCTGTCTCCTCCTCCAAGGGGCGACCTCCTGGTCCTTCCTGGGCCCTGGCAGCACCCAAAATCCTCAACCACGACTCTTGAGCTAGCAAGGCTTGTTTGTGGTCTTTCTGCGTGGAAAAAAACTCTGCATCCTCCAGCACACCGTGGGACATCTTCTGACCAAAGGAGAAGTTCCTGGCACCTTCCGTTGTTGCAGAATCTTTGGCTTCTTCCACCCAGAGGCAGCCCTTTTGCACCTTCATCCGGGGTTTAGTGGGCTCCTGCCCCCGGACACTTGTGTGACTCTTGGACTTGGTCCCCTTCGATTACAGGTTCTCAGGTCCAGGAATCCGTCTTCAGTGCTTTGCAGTCAGTTGTTGTCCTTGCAGAATCCCCTATCTCGAATTTACTGTCTTTCTGGGTTAGTAGGGTAACTTTACTCCTACTTTTCAGGGTCTTGGGGTGGGGTATCATGGACACCCTTAGTGTTTTCTTACACTCCCAGCGACCCTCTACACACTACACTAGGCCTGGGGTCCATTTGTGGTTCGCATTCGGCTTTTGGAGTATATGGTTTGTGCTTCCCCTAGGCCTGGTCCTCCATATTGGATTCTATTGTGTTCCATTGTGTTTGCACGACTTTTCTAACTGTTACGTGCCTAATTTTGGTTTGTGTGTTTATATTTTGTGTATATTACTTACCTCCTAAATGATTATATCCTCTGAGATACTTTTGGCATATTGTCACTAAAATAAAGTACCTTGATTTTTAGTAACTCTGAGTATTGTGTTTTCTTATGATATAGTACTAAGTGATATAAGTGGTATAGTAGGAACTTTGCATGTCTCCTAGTTCAGCCTAAGCTGCTCTGCTGTAGCTACCTCTATCAGCCTAAGCTGCTAGAACACATCTAATCTATTAAAATAAGGGATAACTGGACCTGGCACAAGGTGTAAGTACCACAAGGTACCCACTATAAGCCAGGCCAGCCTCCTACAGTGATTGTCTCAAGTGTGCATGCTTTGGTGATGGGTGTCCATGTAGGTCTGTGATGGGTGCCCAAGCATTGGGGTTGCATGCAGGGCTTGGTAGTGGGAGGGGTGGGTTGTGTTGGTGGGGTGTATGTGAGGTGGTGGGGTGATGGGGTGAGGGTAAAGGTGGGGGTTTGTGATGGCATGCAGGTAGGGGGGTGATAGTAATAGAGATTTGACTTACCAGAGTGCAGTCCTCCTGCTACTCCTGCCAGGCCCTCAGGATGCATGATTGCCAAGACTTGCTCCTCCCATGTTGTTAGTTGTGGGGGAGGAGGTAGGGGGTCCACCGCCAGTCCTCTGTTCTGCTATCTGGTGTCTTGCTACCACAGAACACACCTTCCTCCGTAGGTAATTCCACCTCTTACTGATGTCATCCCTTGTTCTGAGGTGCTGTCCCACGACGTTGACCCCGTCCACGATCCTCCGCCATAGCTTCATCTTCCTAGCAATGGATGTCTGCTGCACCTGTGATCCAAATAGCTGTAGCTCTACCCGGATGATTTCCTCCACCATGACCCTTAGCTCCTCCTCTGAGAACCTGGGGTCTTTGTGGTGCCATGGGTGTAGTGTGTGTGTGGTGTGTGTGAGGGTGTGTGGAGTGATGTGTTGGGGTGTGTGGTGTGAGGTGCGTGGATGGTGTATGGGTGATGGTGTTTTTTGTGACTCTGGTTCTGTGGGTGCTCTTGGTGTGTCTCTCCCTCAGTTATCAATTTTCTTGAGTTGTAAGGGGTTTTGGGTAATGTGGGTGTGTGTTTAATAGTGCTGTGGGTGTATGGGTGTGGTGTGTGTGTGTGTGTATCAGGTGTGTGTAGTTTGAGTTGTCCAATGTGGTGTAGTTTTGTTAGTGTGTGTGTATTTTGAGCGCAGCGGTATGTTCCGCCAATGGTTTACCGTGGTTGAATGTCTGCCGTGGTGATTCGTGGGTCATAATGCTGTGGACGTAGTTCTGTGGGAATAACAGTGTGGGTTTTGGTACTGCCAGTTTATCACTGACCTTTGGGCTGGCGGACTTATGTGTGTGTCTGTATAGTGACGGATTGGTATGTGTGTGTCATAATATGGGTAGCGGTAAACCGCTGCGGCAGCAGTATATTGGCAGCAGTCAGCATGGCAGTAAGCCGGACTTACCGCCAATGTCATAATGAGGGCCAATATTTTTGTTGCACGATATTGTTGGTTCTGATATTATGTCTGTGATCCTCCTAATCCCTGAGCTCCCTTTACCTGTACCATTTCAGACACCCTAAAAGCACCAAAAAGAACAATGCAAACAGTGCTCTGAAAGATTGAGCCTCCCAGACGGACATGCATTCAATGATCATCTGGTGCACAACCCGCCGTAGCACTCAAATTAAGACTAGCTGCCTGTGACTGAGTATCCTGCCCTGTATTCTGGACCATCCCTACAACAATCTCCTCTCCAGCTCCCCTCCACAGGGCCCATACCCCAACTTCATCTTCTCATAGAACGCTATCCCCATCATCTTTTCCCCAATAGGCACTGCTGCTAAGCTTCTCCCGACATGCTCCACCACAAAGGCCAGGATGTCCTTTTTTCTTTCCACCAATCTTCCTAAACCAGTCCTTGCCACGGACTCCAGGAACTCCCTCTAGCTCTGTTGATGGATCTTCCAATAGATATGCACTCACAGTCTGATATCCCAAAGATTGCCTAGTTCTTTCTGACCCATCCTTCTCAACTTCTTACCTGCAGGGCAGGCAGGTGGCTAACCTCCACGCAGCATGACCTGCTAGCGCAGAAGAGGCAGATCATCCAGCCACCAACCCCCTATATACTCTCCCTGAAGACCCTCCCACGCCCACCCCCAGCCTATCCCTGTCCTGGCCGTCTCCATCCAGCCCGAGAGCTCCCGCGAAAAAGACTGGACTGTGTCCAGTTCATCGCGGGGTCCATATTGGGACACAGACTCTGACACCCTTGTTTTAGTGTAAAAGGCCATTTATTAGGACAGGCTTGCTTATCATAATAACACATCAAAGTAACCATAACTTAAATGTCAACTTTTATCTTTAACCTTGTATCTCCTCTTCTTACATCCTCACTTCAATCCACCACTTATTCTTCGCTCACCCAATTTCCACTTCCATTCCCACACATCCCCCTTTTCTTCGTATCCCCTGCTTGACTCAGGCCTCCCCCAGTCTGTCATCCTTCACCTGCTTCTTTTTCCCCCTGGAAGGGTGGACAGTGTGGAATGTTCCCCACCTGAGAGACTGTGATCTTGCACTCCCCAGCAGAGAGAAATGGCCATGGAGCACCCTCCAGAACCAGTGGGCATGTTCCCATATTCGGCTGAGGTCCCCCCATCCCCATCCCCCTGAGGTGCCTGCCCACTTGCAAACTGATGTCCCTGCAGAGTTCTATCCGGATGATGTCAGGATTCGAGTTGGGCCTTGGACTGTGCCCTGTGGCCATGTGGGCCCTTAGTACTTTGGACTGGGCATTGGCCCTTTGTGTACATTTGTACATATCTGTTTTTCGTACAATTGGTTCATTTGGTAGCTGTTCACAATCAATACATTCTCATTACTGCATTCTTGCTGTCCTTGCATTATTATGCTGTGTGTCCTGTGCCATTGTTTTTCATCTGCAGCTGGTTGTGTGTGTGTGAATGCTGTATGTTGTGGGTGTGTGTGTGTCACTTTCCTTCCCCTCCCTCACTCCCTTGTGCAGTTGTACTCACAGTCGTCGTCTTTGTCAATGTTGGTGTTCCAGGTGGAGCATGGCGTAGATGAGCAGGGGAAGACTTGCAGTTCCGATTCCATGACGGCTTTGTCCTTCTCTGTGTCTCCGATGGTGAGTCTTTGGTCTTCTGTGATGTGTTTCCACCAGGCTTTTGATAGCATTGGTGCTGCCCTGGAAATCGTGGCGGTTTCCTGTGTCTCGTTATGGTGGGCGGTACTTTTTCTTCCGACTGGCTGTTGACGGCTACCGCCTTGGTCAGTGGTGTTAACACCCTGGCGGATGGTGTTGCTGAAGCAGATATGTTAAATTAGAAATATTAATGAGTGTTTATGCATTATGAACAGCAAATATAATGTAGAATTAAATAACGTAAAGGATTAATGTGCACGTTTGAAAATGTGCCCACCGAGAGTGGTCACCAAAATTCACAAATAATATTAAAAAGTGACTAAAAATATGTAAAAGTTTGAAAATACGTACTAATGATGTAGTAATATATCATATTGAGATATATAATATATGTTTTGCATTATATTTTAGGGCTAACGTAGCCGAAGTTGTGGCCTAGTTTGTCAGGTCTCATACAGAACTGGAAAATAACGCTATGTAGAAGCTAATGTGCTGAAATGACCATGAACTGCTCATTGTTAATAAAGTCTGCTTAGTTAGAACTTTCTGCAGTGAACCGATGGACAAGAGATGAGGGAATCCAAAATTGTAGCAAATGTCGTGTAAGCCGGATGAGGTGTACTTTCCCAGGACTTGAGAAAAGGAGACACTGACTGGAGAAGAAGATGCAACATTTTCCATACCTGATGAGCCGGATGATGAGGACATCGAAAGACGAACCAATCAACAGCTTGGGAGACATGAAATATTAGAATTTATAGATTTGGTGTGTTTTATCCATTGGTTAATGTAAATAACGTGTGACTGATTGACCAATTAGGAATTAGGGGACAGTCTGGGTAACTTCAATATAACATCTTGACAGAGGAAGAAGACCTCAGATGGATATGGAGATAGGGGAACAGATTTATCGAATTTGCAGTGGCGACTCAAGATTCTGTCATTGGGCTCGACTCTCTGACTGAGAGCCTGATGTGATGCTGATCGACTGATTGGCATGAGGAAAAAAAGGCTGACTCTGTTGCTGACCCATACTGAGGATGGTAAGATATGACAATATGACTGTAATGCATTGCTTTTCTTTCTAGGTACCAACTGCGCTGTTTTTTAATAGAATACCTTAGTTAGATGTTGTTCTTCAAATTTGTGTTCAAAATTGTTTTCGCATGAAGCCCCACATGCTAATGCTGATCTGGCTTAGTTAGGGTTTCTCTACCTGGCCGTACATGACATGACTTTTTGACAATTGATTGACTGATAAATTCTGCTGAAAGTATGCTATTGATTAGGTTGTTGGGATTGATCTTCTTGCTGATTTGTGCTAATTCTCTATAATGTATCTAGATGCAAGCTTTAATTAGATTATGTTCATGGCATCTTTTGATTGATTAGATGTGTTATTGGATTGAATAAAGTTTGAATTAATCTTATGCCTTAGTATTGTAACCAAAGGGCAATAAGAATACTAAACTGTATATAAAGGTGTGGCTATTAATGGCTGAAAGCGTAAAAAAATAAAGCTGCACGGTGAGCCTGCGTCAAAAAAGGCCAGTGACGCGTCGATTTCTCACTTGCAAGCAAGACTGCGCGTCATTCGTTCTCCGTTTGGTCGGCGTGCATCATTTCCTCTCTCCCGCAAAGAAAGTGATGCGTTGATTCTTAGGCAGGCACCTCGGGTCCGGGCAGGCTTTGCATTGATTTTTCATGCCCAGCGATGTTGCATTCAAAATCTGGTTGCACGGTGTCAGGAACCCCCACTACGTGGGGCTTGCATCATTATCAGCAGCCGCAAGCGAGTGTTGCACGTCATTTCTCCATCTGCGATGCATCAATCTCCCAGCCACAATGCAGGTGGAGCATCGATTTTAGCCGCAAGGCCGGTGGTGCGTCGTTTATCAGCCACGTGGCAGATCATGCGTCGAAAGTTTCCCCACACGGCAGTCTGTTTTCGGATTTCTGTCCTTTTCCACCAGCTTCACCTTTCAAGGGCCCAGAGACAGGTTAGGGCACCACCAGGCAAGGCAGGAGTCTCAGCAGAGAGTACAGGTGCTGGCAGAGAGAAGTCTTTGATGTCCCTGAGACTTAAACATTAGGAGGCAAGCTCAGTTCAAGCCCTTGGAGATTCTTCACTAGTGGGAAGTGACACAAAAGTCAGTCTTTTTCCTCTTTTAGGCAGAAGCAGTTACTGCAGGCCAACCCAGCAAAGCACAGTCACAGGCAAAGGGGCAGTACTCCTCCTCCAGCTCTCCAGCTCTTCTCCTTGGCAGAGGCTCCTCTTGGTTCCAGAAGTAATCTGATTTTTCAGGGGTTTTGGGTCCAACACTTATACCTCTTTCTGCCTTTGAAGTAGGCCTACTTCAAAGGAAAGTCTCTGTTGTTCACAAGATCCTTCCTTGCCCAGGCCAGGCCCCGACTCACACCAGGGGGTCGGAGACTGCATTGTGAGAGGGCAGGCACAGCCCATTTAGGTGTAAGTGGCTACTCCTCCCTCCACTCTAGAACTGATGGCTCATCAGGATATGCAGACTATACCCACGCTCCCTTTGTCTCACTGTCTAGAGGAGAGGTGCAAACAGCCCAACTGTTAAACTGACCCAGCCAGGGAATCCACAAACAGGCATAATCACAGAATGGTTTAAGCAAGAAAATGCCTACTTTCTAAAAGTGGCATTTTCAAACTAAGAATCCAAAAAATCAACTTAACTAAAAGATGTATTTTAAAATTTTGAGTACAGAGACCCCAAGCTCCAGGTTTCTATCTGCTCTCAAAGGGAAGCTGCACTTTAAGGATACTTAAAGGCAGCCCCCATGTTAACCTATGAGAGAAATAGGCCTTGCAACAGTGAAAAACAAATTTAGCAGTATTTCACTGTTAGGACATGCAAAACGCATCAATACAACTCCCACCTTTAACATACACTGCACCCTGCCCATGGGGCTACCTAGGGACTACCTTAAGGGTGCCTAACATGTATGAAAAGGGAAGGTTTAGGCCTGGCAAGTGGTTACACTTGCCAAGTTGAATTGACAGTTAAAAACTGCACATATAGACTCTGCAGTGGCAGGTCTGAGCCATGTTTATAATCAAATATGCCAATTCTGAATACGCCAATGTACACATATAATTTATACAGGTAACACTTACACTTTAGCACTGGTCACCAGCCAGTGGTAAAGTGTCCAGTGCAACAAAACAGCAAAAACAGAGTTCAGCACACAGGAACAACATGGGAAGTAGAGGCACAAACTTAGGGGAGACCATGCCAAGTCTAACAGAGTCAATCTGGGCCATTTGTCTACAAATATCCACAGCATAAGAATCAGCTAGACATAGGGACATCCCCAGTCAGCCCATTGGAAAATTGTTGAGTCTCAGGAAATCCCATTACCTGAAGAGGTGGTTGAACCTGTTTCCTAATGGGAAGGCACATAACTGTTTCTTTTTATCATGCAAGCACAGATGTCATGGTATTACTGAGTGTAAACACTCACAAATGATTCCTACATTTTTGCATGTCACTCCCTGATGCATGTCACCAGTCAGTGATTGAGCGTTCACAAAACATGTGAAAATCACTTAGCTAAATACTTCCACATCAATGGCATGGAAATTCACATTGTGAGAAATTACTGTAAGTGTACCTGTCATGTCCTTCATTGATTGATCAATTAGACCGGACTTGTGACATTGAGTAATAGCTTAGGGTTTGTGTGACCAACAAACCTGCGTCTATACACTCCTGTCTGTGGTAACATATGAATTGTATACCCAAGTTGAAATGGCAGTTTAAAACTGCACAAACAGACACTGCAGTGGCAGGTCTGAGCCATGTTTACAGGGCTACTCATGTGGGTGACACAATCAGTGCTGCAGGCCCACTAGTAGCATTTGATTTACAGGCCCTAGGCACCTCTAGTGCACTTTACCAAGGACTTACAAGTAAATCAAATATCGCAATAATGGGAAGGCCAATTACACATACAATTTCACATAGGGAGTCCAGCACTCAGCAACAACCTGGGAAGCAGAGGTAAAGAGTTTGGGGAGACCGCACCAAGGATGCCATATCTAACAGTGGCACAGACAAGTTGTTATGGTCACAAACAGTATCCTTCTGAGGGCCCACACTGCTGAACTTGCAAAGGCAAAGTGTCCGTGTAGCAATGTGAGCAAGGTTTTGGCTTACCCCAGCAAATGTCTTAAATGAAAAAAAGACCAATCTTTCTTGAGAATGACGTGTTGCCGGCAGGCCAGGGTGCTGTGAGCCTATTGCGTGGCCGGGTGGGAAGCTCCTAATGCAAGCAGCCTGCCAATGGAGCCGGGGCGCGGCCTGATTCAAAGAGAGCCCAGGCATGCGGGAACACATTGAGCCAGGCCGTGCAGCAGTGAAGAGCATTGCCTCTGCCTGGGGTGGCTTCCGTGGGCTCAGCAGAGCAGTGGAGGTGGGTCAGGTGCGTGGGCAGACGGTGGCAGGTGGGGCCAGGCTGTACATTGGCGCTCTGCGTACTGAATGACTGCAGATGCTGGTCGAACGTGAACGGTGATGACAGTGAGTTTCCGAACTTCGCCAGTTGTTACATTGTGGCATGCTCCAGGCCTTGGCAGCTTGTGGAAAGGCGTTGGATTTAATGACACTGACACAGTGGTGTATTCTGACATCAAGGCTGAAACCAATTGGAGATTAAAGGCAAGGGATACACCCAAAAGAGTCCGTATAGGCCTGAAACAGTGGGTCCCCCCAAATGACTACATAGCATGCCCCACCTACACTCCTCATCCAATCACACTTTGGTAGTTGCCAGGCCCTCCGACTTACCTTGTATCACAGATGCAGAGATCCCAAACCTTCCATGAGTGGAGGATGTTCACGCTTCGCCCGCCACCCTGACTCGCATTACCAGTGTTATTAGTTCCATTAGAGAAACGTCCTCAACCACGCATTGTAAACAACGCAGACGTTTCCCACGCAAGCGTAACCATGCTTGCCTAAACAACGCATGCCCTTTTCTGTGCCTTAACCACGCATGTGCTGAACTACGCCTAGGAGTGGTTAAGGCACAGAAAAAGCCATGCTTTGTTTGAAAGAGGACTGGGAGGACGTGGTGAGGTAATTGGGGCAGCGGTAGGGGTGAGGGGTGGATTAAGGGATTGAGGTGGGTTGGGGGGCTGGGGGCAGGCTATTTTTAAGTGGGGGTTTGGGTCTTTTTTAAAGGCTTAGGGTGTGGGGTTGGTCTATTTTTTTTTAGGGGCGGAAGTGGGGGGTTTGAGTATATTTTTTATTTAGGGTGGGTGTGGGGTAGTTTATTTTTAAAGGGGTGGAGGAAGGTTTAAGGAAGGGAAGGAGGAGGGAGGAGAGAAGAGGAGGAGGGATCTGGAGAGGACGGGTGAGGTAAGTGGGATTGGGGCAGGGTTGGTGGGTAGTTTTTAGCAGTGGGGATCGATTTAGGGCTTAGGGTGGGTGGGGGGTGTCGGGGTACTTTAGCTTTAGTTTTTAGGGGCAGGGGTGGGGTCTGAGGGTAATTTATTTTTCACCGCTCAGGGTGGTCCGCTCACTCTGGGTAATTTAGGTTTTAGAGGATGGGGTGGGGAGGTCGGGATAGTGTTTTTTTAGGGCTTAGGGTAGGGGGGGGTCGGGGTAGTTTATTTATTGGGGGAAGGTTTTAGGGCTCAGGGCGGGTCGGTGGGGTTGTCGGGTAGTTTAGTTTTTAGAGGTGGGTGTCAGTGTAGTTTTTTTTAGGGCAGGTGGGGGGTCAGTGCAGTTTACTTTTTAAGAGTGAGGGGCTATGAATTTCTTTTTTTTACGGCTCAGGGTGGGTGGGGGTGTTGGGGTAGTTTACTTTTAATGGACAGGGGTGGAGTGGTCGAGGTAGTTCTTTTTTTAGGTTTATGGTGGGTGAGGGGGTCGGGGTACTTTGATTTCTAGGAGTGGGTTTGGAAGGGTTGGGATGTTTTTTTTTAAGGAGAGTGGGGGGGTCGGGGTAGTTTAGATATTAGGGGTGGGGGTAGGTTTGGGCTTCAGGGCTGGTGGTATGATAGAACCACGCATGCCTTTTAGAAGGCATGGTTTTACAATGAAAATTAATTGTAAAGGCAGGCGTGGTAAAGGCATGTGTGAAAACAACACGGTCGTGGTTCAACTGTGTTGTTAAGGCATGCATGGTTCCAGCATGCGTGGTTCCATCATACAACCGTTCCATTATAACTGACCCACTTACCATACATTGCATTTGCTCTGTCTGCCATGCGCAACTATGTTGGCCTACTCTTTGACTCAATTTGAGGGAGAAAGGAATTGAAGAACAAACAGGCCATAAAGTGAATTTTATAGTATGAATTTCGTCTCAATAAACCCCAAATTGATAGTTTCTGAAGTGTCTAATAAAATATTCTAATTTTTTTTAGCGTGGAGACAGCAATTGCTACCTTATAAACTGTGATATGGAGCTACAGTGCACACAAGAAACGCAACACCTGACACATGTTTGGTGGCTGTGATAAAGTGCTTCTTGATCTGAAACCACACTGGCTCAACATGTTCTGCCTTTTACGAGCATGCTTTTAAGGAGAAAAGGCCAAAATGTATTTTTCATGGGGACATTACTTGTGTTCGAACTACAAAATATTCTTTTGATTCTAATAGTTCTTCAGTGAAAAAAGTAAGGTAGTTGAATGAGATAATGCTCCCGGTGCATAGATCTGTGTGTATATCTTCTAACTTGTATATTCAAATCATGACATGAATACCTCACGTTTTCATTATCAGCAAACTAAGACCCATGTAAGCTGGGTTTTAGTAGTATCTTGTATACTTAGAAAAGTGCCTCGAAACCGGAATGGGCCTTTAAGCTATATATAGAAATGGCTATTTGCATAGTGGGGAATAAATGGACCTTCCACCTCAGAACACACGTCTTTTGCTGTTTATTTGTTCCTTTACCCAATGATAAATATAGCAATATCAGGATATATTTTTTTATTATGACCACTTTGAAACCATCATAATGTAACACAACACATCTTTAACACATTGTCAGTGATGCAATAAACACCACCATCTGAACCTATATACATAGTCTGTTTAAACCTAGGATAATCATGTTAAATTACCGTTTTAATATACACAAACAAGAGATCAGAGAACAGTGGTATCAAACCCTGAACAAATTTTATCCCCTCAGCTGACAAAATTGGGAGCTCTTAGAAACATACTAACTCCAGTACTTAGTACTACATTATGGGCCTGATTCAAAACGGTAAACTGACACCTTTTTGTAATTTTACCTTTTTTAAGTATACTCAAATCTTATTTGTAATTGTAAGTATATGAATGCAGAGGCACCGCAGTTGGGGCAGAGAACTTGGCACATGAAAAGATAGACCTTTCCTGTGTTTTTATGTGCGGAGTCTCCACACTCGTAAACTTACTATTAAAATGCAGCATTGTGAATACTGAAAAAGTAAACTTACTAAGTGTGTGAGTATACCTTTGTGAATCGGGCCCTAAATGTGGGCCTTTACACAGCACGTTCATGTTTGTGAATTTGGTGCTGGCAAAAAGTGCTACTATGAAGTGTCAAGCTTTGCCTACCCCCACAGACCAGGCACTTCCAGCCATGTTCTTATTTTAGCTCAAAACAGAGCCAGGATGAAATTCCTTAAATAATAAGCAAAATGGATGTAGGATTCTCGACCCTCCCTGCTAAGGAGGAATAATTACACGGAAGGTCGAGATTATCTTGCTAGATTTAACTTACTTTCAAGTTCACAGTCCTGCACATAGGAAGGAAAACTAATGATTTACATAATATTGAAATGTAGTTGAAACCTATGCTAGTTCTGGCCATCACTGATTTAATAGTGCTAATTTCACTGTCACAATGTGGTGTAGGAAAAGCTAGGTCTCTATTGCAAAGACCCACATGAAAGCAACGCACGTTAAACAAGTCAGGTGTCCTGCCATTGTACTATGAACTCCCACCCAGGTCAATACCCAGACCCCTACAGACCCCTTCTTGGGCTTGTTCTCCATATATGCACAAAAGCAGACATACAACCATGATCAGTTTCTTCAGATATGCCTCAATCACACATGCACGTTGATACACACAAGCATACATTAACTTTCTCATCTATCAGCACCCTGCTTACTTCAGTTGACACATTAGTTACCAATGATGATGAGTGATTCTGGCATTATTAGGATTCTTCCCTCAGTCTCGAGTCAAATGCACAAATTAGCTAAAGCTTGCAGCATTATGCAGCCATGTGAATCAAAGCCTTCCTAGGGATTAGGAGACTGAGCGCAGTTGTATGCACCCAGTCCTTTAAGGAGGACTATCTCCTCCATGGATTGCACTGTGGAAGACCCAATAGCTTACATTCGAGGATGAAAGTATTAGAGAGGGACTGTTAGGGAAGGATACAGACATGCAGTTAAAAATGCAGTAATGAGATCGGAGGAATCAGCAGTGGTGGTTTCACTGCTTTACTGTCTTAAATGTTGCACAAATATTTTACACATTTCCTCCTAATGTAAGCCTGCCTGCTCTGTGTCAAGATACCTGAGGGTGAGCACAGGTTAATTTAAGGTGTGTAACTGACTTACCCCGACTAGGATTGTTATCCCTACTTGTACAGGGTGCCTCCCTCTGCCAACTAGAGTCCCAATTCCTCACAGCCCACAACACCCTAGTGTAGGAGCCACTGCTGGATCTTACATCATACCTTGTAGGAGAGTAAGGCTGTCGGAACAATGCCTATTGGCCAGTGTATCTTGGAGCTAGTCTGCTGTCTAAGGTCTGAAATGCAGAGCTGAGTTACCTCAGTTAATATATCCACCTTCTTCTTGTGTTGTAGTTGTGCCTCCATACATCACACATCATACAGCTGTTATAAAAAAAATACATTCACTGAGAACAGTCCAGGCCTATTGGCTTTTACAATGCTTTTGTTACCTTGTTGTGAATACATCAGACAGGTTTATTTTGTATGAATTTATTTATTGAATTTATCGGTAAACGTTATGTATCCTTACAATACTTATATTCCTGTGGTTGAGTAGTGTACATAGAATAAAATCAGTGGTGCATACACATGACGTACAATACAGTGATTATAGCAGAGGCTTATGCAATACAATAAAATGTAATGCATCACAGGGAACCGGATATGTAAGGTATTATTCGCTAAAGTGACTACACAGGAGTTCTTGTAATAGAGGTGCACAGTAATGCTTGGCTGGTTACAGGTCAGAATTATTGACTTTGCCTTTCAGTAGAAACATTTTCAAGCATTAACACAGCTAATTGAACTGGGAATAGCGGAACTTAATGTAGGGGAGATAGAGTTAGAACTATAAACAGGCGATCCCCGAGGTCAGTATCACCCTTGTTTAGAAATAGATCAGTGATTACTCATCAACAATGAAAGTATAAGAATCAGGAAGAGAATTGCTGGTGAGTCTGCTGGAAGTGTGCGGAAGGTTATTTTTGGAGCATGTGTGATGTGCCCTGTGGCGTGAGTGTGTTGATGATCTTGTCACTCCTATTTTGTTCCTTGATGACAGACCATCTATGTGCACAGGATTATCAGGTATTAATGTGTGCAGGTCTGCCAGTATTGTCTCCCAGTTGGTGGCTATTGGGTATTTGCGGAGTCCAAGTGTATCCTCCCGGTGGAGGGCAACACTCTCTGCCTGTGCCCAGATTGCCCTTGATTGTAGCCATGCTTCGTAGCATGGTGAGGCAGATGCTCACCATTCACGGGCAATGAGCCTCTTAGCTAAGACAAGGTCCAGGTCTAAAAATCGGGACATGGCTCTATGTTTTTTGTCCCTGCAGAAGAGTCCCAGTATACAAGCCTCCCAGGTGAATGGGATGGTTTGGTTCTTGCAGTGAGACAGTCGGCACATCACTACTCTCCAATAGTGGTGTAAGTGTGGGCATGTCCACAACATGTGTAGCAGGTTTGCATTGAACAGGCGACAATGCAGGCACTCTACATCTGCCTGGTTAAGATATCTATTCATTTTTTCAGCTGTGAGGTAAGCCCTTTGAGTGATATAATATTAGATTAGTCAAAACCTGGTACTGCGTGGCACACATACTGGGCTCTCCAACAAGCTAGCTGGTCCATGTTTGACGTTCCTATCGTCTCAGAGCGATGTGAGTGGTGGAGAGGTATGATGTTGCAATGAGACAGCCAGACAATGCACCAGGTGCATACCTCTACTGAACACATGTAAATATTGCAGGGTGAGGTGTGAGGCGGTTCCTAGGTCAAGTCCCCCAAGGACCATCCCAGTACACCAATAGGTGAGCAGTAAAGAAGGAAGCCACCAGGAGGCAAACTCTGTTCCTCCATTAGTGTGCCATATTGAAGAAGAGTACCATTTTCATAAAGGTCGCACAGGGTGTGGACTCCAGTGGTGTGCCATGATATCAGCTCTGCTTGTGAAGTAGTGTGGGGGCCTCTTGGTGTCCCTAGGATAGTGATGGCCAGGGCATACCGGTTGTCATTTTAGTGAGGGAGCAGGAAGAAGTGGGCCTGGGTTGGGCCTAATGGGTGTTAATGGAAAAAATACATGACTTAGACAAGTTGACACGCAGTCCGGATAAAGATGCATACGTGTTGAGTGTGTTAATTATTGATGTGGGGACTTGGGAAGGATTTTTCACGTAAATGAGGAGGTCATTGGTGTAGAGGGACACCGCATGAGTGCCATGTCCCATGGGTATGCCCCAGCCATGGCCCTGCGTACTTAAAGAGACAGCTAGGGGTTCCATGGCTGAGGCAAAAATGAGAGGGGACGGGGGCATCACTGTCTGGTGCCCCTTTCAATGTTGACAGGACCCGATATAAGGGGTCCCATTTTAACTCTGGCTGTAGGCAAACTGTACAATAGGCACACCAATTGCATGAACTGATAACCCCAATTTGGACTTGGGTCATGAGTAGAAAAGACCATTCTAACAAATAAAATGCATTCTCCAGGTCAAGTACTAAACAGCCTACCTGGAGCCAATGAGGTGGCGCATATTTGAGGATTCGAAAGAAGCACTGGAGATTAAGGGGGTTATTACAACTTTGGAAGAGGTGTTAATCCGTCCCAAAAGTGACGGTAAAGTGACGGATATACCACCAGCCGTATTACGAGTCCATTATATCCTATGGAACTCATAATACGGCTGGTGGTATATCCGTCACTTTTGGGACGGATTAACACTTCCTCCAAAGTTGTAATACCCCCTAAGTGATGTGATTAGCACTGGCACAAATTCGTTCTGTTCTGTATATACTAGGGAAGGGACCAGGGGCACCAAGAGGTCTGCTATGATTTTGGCCAGTTGTCTGTATGAATGAAGGTGTGTCAGGTCTTTCTGTGGTTTGGGCAGCGAAACTGGGAATGCGTCTCTGAGTGTGTTGGAGAGGCATGTGGTGGGAAGTGCCTCCTTGTAAATGGCATGTAGGTGGGGCACAAGCAGTGATGCGTATGTCTTGTGGAAATTCTTCCTGCAGTCCATCTGGGCTCCCAGTGGCAATGGGTTTAATGGCTCCTTGAAAGTCAACAAGAGTGATGGGTTCATTTAGTACCGATCATTGTTCTGGCATTATGCGGGGGAGAGGTATAATGGAAAGAAAGGTGTCAATATCATCTAGAGAGGATAAAATGACAAACTGATATAGAGTGGTGTAACGCCTTATCAACCAGGCAAAAAGGAAGTCAGCCCTGTCCGCCGTTGCGTGTGTCTTTGCAGAGTGAGCAGCATAACTTAGACAGCACAATCTTTCAAGGAGCTTGGAGTGTTCTTTCTGGGCTTTAGTGAGACTCTTTGGGTCTTGTATCTCTGCTTTTCCAGGGAGTAATAGCTGGCGTTCCACCTCAGTACCTCACTGTTAGAAATGGGGTGGCTGGCATCCTGTCCGAGTAGGGACTCTTCTTCCTAGTCAGGATAAGCGAGTCACACACTTAAGATAACCCCTGCTCTACCCCTTGGTAGCTTGGCAAAAGCAGTCAGGCTTATCTCAGAGGCAATGTGTAAAGCATTTGCACATAACACACAGTAATACAGTGAAACACTACAAATGGACACCAAACCGGTTTTAGAAAAATAGACAATATTTATCTGTGTAAAACAAGACCAAAACGAGAACAATAAAACATCCAGTAATAAAGTTATGAATTTTGCAAGAATCACTTAAAAATACAGGGGGTTATTCTAACTTTGGAGGAGTGTTAATCCGTCCCAAAAGTGACGGTAAAGTGACGGATATACCACCAGCCGTATTACGAGTTCCATAGGATATAATGGACTTGTAATACGGCTGGTGGTAAATCCGTCACTTTTCCGTCACTTTTGGGACAGATTAACACCTCCTCCAAAGTTAGAATAACCCCCACAGTTTCTTGAAGTCGATAGCTCCGTCGGGGACTATCACGCTGCTCCGAACAAGAAATCCAACAGCTCAGGCCGACGACCAGGTTGTGGGCCAGCTGTGGTGTCGGGAAGACCAAAAAACAGTACCTTGGAAATGAAGGGTATCACTGTCCCTGAGATGAGATCCGAAGTTTGACATCTCTGGCATCGTCAGGTATCCATGGGTGTCAGTTCCAGAGTTCGGTACCGGGGTCATTGGGCCCTTGAAGTCAAACGCGTTGCGAACTCCATGCTGATGACAAATTCAGGAGCGCTGGCCTTGATGGCGTCCGGACTGCGATGCGAAGATGGACGATGCGACCTGTGGTGCCCACAGGTCACAGTTCAGGCAGCGGCTTGGTGACGGCATCCTGCAGTGTCCATGAGACCAGCGCTGCGGTGTGAAGGGAGGGCGATACAACGTGAGGTGTCTCCAGGTAGTTGTGCAGACAGATTCCTTGTCGTTGCTGAAGTGCTGTTGTCAGCAGGCTCAAGGTTGTGGTACAATGCGGAGTGAGTTCAGTGCGACACCTCCGGGTCGCGGGACAGGCAGGGGCGTCTGTTGATGACGCTGGAATCAATGGCATTGGCATCAGTGGACCAGGGCACTGGTTCAGGTCGGTGCTTTGTATACCTCAGAAGCAGTGTCCTCAGACCATGGTGCAGGCAGAGGCATTGGCGTCAGCGTAGTGCTTCGGGGATACCAAGGTTGGAGTGCGAAGCAAGGTGATGCGACGAGTGGGGCCACAGTGCAAGCAGTGGTTCAGTAACGGTGTCAGGTGACACCAGCAATGAGACCAGGGTTGCAATGCGAAGTGGGGCATGGCTTTTTGCAGCACCTTCAGATCGTGGTGCAGGCAGTGGTGTTGTTGACAGTGTTGTGGTGTTTTTCCTTCTTTTGCAGCACAAAACACAGTTCCCAGTGAGTAGACAGTCGAATTTGAAGTCTTTGATATCCTTGAAACTTCCAACAGGCAGCACACTCCTCTTAAAGCCCTTGGAAAAACTTCACAATCAGGATACACAGCAAAGTCCACTCTTTGTCCTCACCACAGCAAAAACAGTAACTGCTGGTCAATCCAGCAAAGCACACACAGCAAAGGGGCCGTACTCCTCCTCACAGCTCTTCAGCTCTTCTCATTGGCAGAGGTTCCTCTTTAACCAGAAGTGTTCTGACTGACTGGGGTTTTGGGTCCACTACTTAAACTCATTTCTGCCTTTGAAATAAACAAACTTCAAAGGAAAGCCTATGCTGTTCACAAGATCCTGCTTTGCCCAGGCCTGGCTCCAGGCACACTCCAGGGGGTCAAAGACTGCATTGTGTGAGGACAGGCACTGCCCTTTCAGGTGCCAGCTCCTCCTTCCCACTCTAGCCCGGGAATACCCATCAGGATATTCAAGACACACCTCAGCTCCTTTTATGTCACTGTCTAGAGAGAATTCACAACCAGTCTAACTCTCAGTCTGACCCAGAAGTGGATTCAGCTGCCAAGCAGCGGCACAGAATGGTTAAGCAAGAAAATGCCCACTTTTTAAAGTGGCAGTTTCAAACTGACAATCTTAAAACCAACTTCACCAAAAGATGTATTTTTAAATTGTGAGTTCAGAGACCCCAAACGCCATATTTTTCTCTGCTCCCAATGGGAAATTACACTTAAGAGGAATTCAAATGCAATCCCCATGTTAACCTACGGGAAAGATAGGCCTTGCAATAGTAAAAAATGAATTAGGTAGTATTTAATTATCAGGACATGTAAAATGGCAAATGTCTAGCAGGTTCCAGTTGCACAGCCAGTTTTCTAAGGAGAGGGCATTGGAGGATGCAACAGTGTGGGATAACGGGGGGAAAGAGCGATCTAGCGCAATATCTATACCACTACTAAAATCACCCCCCAGCAGCACAGACATTCCACTACAGTGAGACAGGACCCCAGATAATTTGTGCAGGAAGGGGGATTGATCAGTGTTGGGGGCATAAATACTGCCAAAGAGGATGTGTCTGCTGTCTAGTCATCTTTTGACTAATACATAGCATCCCTCAAGGTCTGCTACTTCCTCTTCCTTTACAAACTGGACCCCAGGACGGATCCATATTAGGGCCCGCGGGCATAAGAGGAGTAGTTTGAGTAGTTTGTGGAATATACCTGACCACACCAACGTCGTTTAAGTTTGTAATCTCTTAAGCGTGTCAGGTGGGATTGTTGCAATAGAGGAATGCGCACAGTCTGCCGCCATAGATAAGAATAAATAGTGTAGCTCCAGGGAGAGGTATGAATGCCACAGACATTCCAAGTCAGTATCTTAGTGTGCACCAGTATCTTGGAATGCAGGTGCTTGACATAGCGGCTGTGAGCCACAGTCATGTTCATATTGTGAAAGCATATCGGTCGTGGAGGGAGCTCTGGAGGTGGGAAACTAAGTTAGTTGGGTCAGCTCCCATAAGTTTGTAGTAATGGGGTGAGGTGTAGGATCAGGAAGCCACAGCCAGAAATTAGACCAGTTGATTATGTCTGCTGTTTGTCGGGTGACATCTGGCGGGGGCAGTGCATCCTGTCCGGATGGCCAGGTGGCAACAGAGCTTTCCTCATTAGATGAGTGAGATTCCTTGACATCTGGACTGGAGCAGTGCAAAGTGTCAGTGAAGGCAGCAGCATGCTTCAGTGCCCGACGGCATTCAGTGATTATTTGCTCCAAATCAGGAGCCGCCTATGAGATCCGTCAGGTTATCTGTCGAGCCCCACATCGCCTACGCTAACTGTTCAAAGCCAGAGGGCTCCTCCGCTCATCCTGTTGCCTCAAGCAGGCTGTCTGTAGACCAGATGTCTCCAATCAGCTCCATGTGTCTTCAACTGTATAGTCTGTGAAAAACATGACTCAAGCGCTATCTACTTTTGCTTCAGAAAGTTGGCATGTTTCTCTCAGCAGTGAGTCACAGTAGTTTAGGAACCAGATTACAATTGGGTGGGGAGTCGAGCCAGGCAGACGCCTACTCACTTGGACACGGTTGGCTCCCTCAACTGAGAAGAATTGCAAAATAGCAGCTGGAAGGAGGAGGTCACGTAACCAGATTTCCACATATTGTACTGGATCTCAGCTTTCAGCACCTTCAGGAAGACCCACCACATGAATATTATTTCTGCGGGATCTACCTTCTGCATCTTCAACACATCTTTATAATATTTGTACTTGCTCTGATAGAGTTTGTAAGGAGGATACCATGCTTCAGGTTGTAGTGTCTCAAGGGTTTGTTCTGTTGCTGTCACTTTGAGAGTCTTTCGACGGACCGTGTGTAGTAGAGTAAGATCTATTGTGACTAGCAATCTTAGCTTACAGTGAGGTCCCAGACTGTTCAATTGCCATAAGTACAGCTTCTAATTTGTCTTCTAGTATGGCTGAACCATAAGTGCAGCTTCTCTTGTTTGATGTTGACCCCATCTTTCAGGACGAGGTATAAGTGCGCAAGGAGGTATAGTGGTCCTTTGAGCGCAGCTGCCCTATCGAGACTCTACTGGGGCTCCAGATATCTAGGAGAAGTGCAGGCAGTACTGCACATCAGGACCTGCTTTTCAGTAGTTCTAGATAGCGAGCACACCACAGCATGTGTATTCCCAGTTTGTGCTACTACAGTTGAATAGAAGATTGCAGTGGCTTCAGACCTGAGCTGTCTCCATAAAGGTGCAAGGAAAGGACCCTGTGGTCAGAGCCTGGCAGGCAGTATATTTCTGGATCTCATTTAATGTCCAATCCAGTAGGAGTCTGCGATTATTTGGTTGATTCCGAGGCGGCCGAAGTATTGTCTCCACAAGTGCTGGAGTCTGCTTCAAGGGGAGGGGAGATGGCCATCTGGAATAGCTTTTCCTCCAGGCAGTACAAGCAAGAGCTGTATTTGTGACTCATAACAGTTCTGCAATGGAGGATGTCAGGGAGCTTGTGTATTCATGACAGGTTCAGTGCTGTTGTGATTGCCCTGTGTGGCCTGCAGCTAGTGTCAATTGGGCTATTGGTTCAAGGCCACAATGCAACAGGGCATTTACTTGTTTTTATCTCACTTACATATATGTGATAACAGGTCTCTCTTAGTACGGGCCCTACTATGGTGTTCACACTCAGTTCAGGGTCCAGAACAGTGCGTCCAATATGTAGGAGCCTCCTTCAAGGGAAGAAGGAGTCAGTGACGGTGCAGGTGTTGTGCCTAGTTGCTCTGAGCCTCTTAGGGACAGCGAGGGGTGTGCAAGGCCATGAGGGCAATGGTCCAAAATGCCTTCCCATTTCCTCTGGATTAATTGCCCACGATATTGCAGTAAAAGACCTGGGCCTGATCTCGGCTCCTGGATCCAGCACACCCCAGTCCCACTTTCTCCCTCAGCTCACATTTGTGGCAACAGTTCACTCCCAATTACAGCCAACCAAGGGCTCCCCTATGTTTTTTGTAACTTTGAGCCCACTTGCAGTGGTGAATGGCTTGTGTGCCTCTGTCAGCCCATTCAGGGTGGTGCACTTATTTATACAGGATATTTACCGTGTGTCAACAGGTGAGATGCTTCATGTGCAACTTGGACCTGAACACGCTCAGCACGTGGGCAGAACTCACCAATGGTACACTGCAATCGTGCCTCACCTCTCCAAGTGTCAGATCAGCTATAGTGGTTTCCGGGCGGCTCATCAGAGGTCTCCTCTGATCCCTCTGGTACAATGCTTCAGTCTGCCACAGCTGGTCATTCCTTTAAACTGTCAATGCGTTCTGGGCTGCGGCTGGTGTTGCACAGTTTAATAGGCTGATTAATACCCCTATGCGGCTACATGCCAGATCTCTGTTCTGGACTTTCCCAGACATTCAGATAAAGTGCACCTTAATGTATCCAAAACAATAAAACAAATTGTGTTGTTAACAAGTTGAGTATATGCTGTGTTGCTCTTAAACAACTGTACACTGAAGTAACACTGTGGTAGAGACACAGGCCCATATTTATGGGAATATTTATGGGAAAGTGGCGTGGGGCAGCACCGCAAGTCTTCTTGCTGCGCTGCCCTACACCGATGTGAAAGGGCAGGAATGAACCATATTTATGAAATACGATGCATTCCTGTTCTTTCCCCCGTGCCAGTGCACAATCTGCTGCCTAGCACCAATGCAAGCACCTTTGCAGTGTGGTGCAAAGGTGCCTGCCTTGCACGCAGGATTGATTTTTGTGCAGAAAACCAATTAAGAGAGGTGTTTTCCTCTTTCCATGTGTGCTGCAGAATGCACCACACATGGTAAGAGCTAAAAACGAGGAAAAATAAAAGTATTTCTCCTCGTTTTGGCAGCTCTGGGCAAGTACGAGGTTTTGGTGCTGTCCCCCAAAGTCCATGGGTGTTGCATGGGGAAACCCACTGCAAGGTCCATGGAATGCCCCTCTGGTGCAGAGTAAGGCAACACATTGGCTTACGCTGCCTTGCTTTACTCCATATTTATGAGGCCATGAAAAGCTATGCCAAGTGAATTTGCGTGGCCTCATAGATATGGATGAGAGGCTTGAGCTGCTGGATCATCAAAAAAAGTGAATCTCTGGTAGCGCACGCCTCTCCTAAATGTGCTTCAGAGTTTGTTAACTAGCTACTGAGTAAGCACTGGAGACTTCAGTAATTTGTGACCTCGTAGATAATTGTTCTCACCCCTGGTTAGGAGCAATCTCTTAGACTGCAAGTGGCAAAGAAGTGGAATGCTCTACCCATTCAATCACATTTCCTAGTCAACCTATTCTTAATGATCATCCCACAGACTTTAGAAGTCTGAACTTGGGGGTACACACTAGATTTTACATATCTTACAAATAATCTTCGAGAACAATGTAAGACTTTAATGGATAAGAAAGTAGGTGGTGCACTAACAATATCTTATGAGTTAAAGAGATTTTTAATAATTTCCAAGTTGACAAATAACCCTGATTTGGACAGAAACAATAGTTGCATGCTGAAAAGGGAATATAAGTTATACACTAAAATGTCACTCTCATTTATTCCCCCCAACCACTCCACCAGGCATTTCACCAGGAAAACTTTTGGCAAAGTGCGTATGTGAAAAACTTCCAGATAATGAGGAATTATTTTGGAATCTGGCACAGAAAAACTGATTCTGATGGTAATTACCCATTTCTCAAGTCACAGATCTGAACATTGCGGTATTGTTGTGGTACTGATAATGATAATACCAAAAATACCAAAACAATATTCCTAGAGCAACTCAGAGCAAGGTTTTTTGCTATAAATAGGACTATTTTTGGTGCAGGCAGACACTGTAAAGAATCACGTGTTGGGGTAATACAATCTACAAATGAAGGGGTAGAGGGTGTGTGCAAGAACCCACCAAACAAGATCTGGATTCTGAAAAATATCACAGGACTTTCATGACATGTTTGCGTACAACTATATTACGCAAGTGGTAAATAAAAACTATGGTTTTACATCATTGTTGTTGTGTTGTGTTATGTTATGTAGATCTGAAAAGTGCACTATCACACGGGAGGGCATCCTGCTGCTGGGCAGCTGTGAGCCTTGCCATACCTTAGGCCTAGTGGGACCACTCGAAAAGCCAGGACTTCAGCTTCTTCCAGAATTCAAGAAGCGAGGCGGAGGCTCTTATGTGCAGTGACAAGTCATTCAATGCTTTAGAAGCAATGTATTAGAAGGCTTGATTGTTTAATCTAGTTTTCCATATGTATGGGCTATGTGCAATTAGGAGTCAAGATGAACATGCAGATACACAAGAAGATGAGTTATTTTAGGTTTGCTGGGTCAGTGTTATATAGTGCCTTGAAATTTTGGGTGAGGAGTTTGAATTGTGCTCTTTTCTGTATGGGAAACTGGTGGAGCTCCTTCCTGTGTGTTGTGATGTGACTGCGGCGTGGGAGGTCGAGATTGACTTCGGGCTTTCTAGTTCTGAATGGTCTTCAGCCTTCTGGTCAATTTGTTTGTTGATCCCAGTGTAGAGTGTGTTTCTGTACTCCAGCATGCTTATGACTAGGGTGGATGTGGTTGTTTTCTTGGTGCTGTTGAGTGCTCTGTCAATTATGATTATGAGGCCTTTGGCATGGGTAGTGGGTGTAGGTGTCAGTTTTAGCTTTGTTGGCCACCAGGTGGAGTCCCAGGGTAAACTGCTGTTCCCAAAGAGCACGATTTTAGTCTTGTCAGTGTTCAGCCTTAGACAGCTAGTCTTCATCCAGTCATTAAAAATATTTGTGCCTAATATCTGATATCATGTTTTAACAGTAATTAAATGATTAATGATATTATTGAAGTCACCAATTGCTGCATAGTTTATGCCATGCTGCCATGAACTTAACTGGAATATCATATAAACAAACCCTATTCCCCAGTGTAGTTATGTGGCATTTGATACAAGGAAGTTGATCTGATCATTTTGCTAAGTTCTGTAAGTAAGACATCATAGAAAATAAGATTGCTACAACAAAATCTTATCATCAATATGTGTCTCTTGCAATAAACAGATATCACTATTCTGTTTGGCCAGGTAATCTAATATCTTTCTACCTTTACCAGGATACCTTAATACTTTAATAATTAAAGAAACAATTTTAAGATTATATGAATTATCCATTAAAAATACAGCAGTTAAAGGAGAGAATAACTAATATCATAGAATTGGAACCAGCATACATATGTAGATATCATAGAAAAAGGTTGCTCTTTTTTAAAATAAAAAGAAGGGAAATGGAAAACACATAAAGACAGACAGTGACCATACAAATGAAGTATAAGACACAAAATACCCATCCTAATGACCTCCTTTCAACCTACACCTGAGATTATACATGCATAGGGCAAAGCATCATTAAATGCATATACAGGCTTCAGTCAGCCAATTTATTCGGAGATACCTGCAGGGACGGCTTTAGGAATGGTGGTGCCCTGTGCAACAGTCTGTTTTTGGTGTATCCAGACCCCATGACCACCTCCTCGGATTCACTCTCTACAACCTGGCAAATGTGGCTCTCATTTCACGACAGCTCAGTAGCATAACAAAGGCCCCCCGCAGTGCCTGCGTTGCAGGGGGGGCCTAGCCCCAGGGCCCCCCTCAGCACAGTACACGATGCAAGGGCGGCAGGCCCATGACTGGGTCTAGGGAGTAGGGGGCCCCCAACAGGTACTTTGCAAGGGAGCTTCCTTCAGTTTTGTTACACCACTGCCATAGCCCCCTCCTTTCACACACATTCATTTGTTTTAAAGTGCTTGTAAAGGCTGGTTTTACTAATCCACTCTGCTAACCACATAAAATATAGTTGTGTTCTTTGCCTCAGGCATATGAACCCTCTATGCTACTTCATGGTGGGTAAAAGCTCCCCCCAGACAAAACTCCCATCTCTCTTCCTAGCAGGAACGTTCATCACAAGAGGTATCTTGACATTTTAATTGCTTCCTGAAAGAACTTTTCAGCAGGTGCTTTTAAATCCCAAGTTTTGTAAGTTATTGCTAAACACAACGCCTCCCAGAGGTTAGTGCCCACAAACCAGGTCAGCACCTGGTGTGGCTGCACCGCTTGCACCACCCTAAAGCCGGCCCTGCCTCCCAGTCACAAGTCTCCATAGACAGAGAATGATATTGATCCAGAAAATGAGTAAGATAAATTGGG
Source organism: Pleurodeles waltl (assembly GCF_031143425.1). Classification (NCBI taxonomy): domain Eukaryota; kingdom Metazoa; phylum Chordata; class Amphibia; order Caudata; family Salamandridae; genus Pleurodeles; species Pleurodeles waltl. The sequence continues at coordinate 606,670,599 of NC_090443.1, read as the reverse complement.
TTCTGAAAAAAAAAAAATTAGACATTGTTCTTTCAGATCCTCATGGTGGAAAAATCAAAACGACCATGTTTATATTCACATTCTCTTAATCTACAACGTCTAGTAGAAACAGTCTCTTTTGCAAACTCTTGATGGAAAGTTTTGTTTCCTTCAAATGCTATGAATGGAATTTCTCAAACTGCTTCATTAATCACCACCAGATGATTATACAGTAAGAATTTGAAAACTTGGTTGGGCTTATGATTAGAGGGAGCATAATGAGCTTTATTGATTTCAAATTAGTCTACAAATTTTATATTAAGCAACATTAGTATCATACACTTCAAATATAATTTACAGTCTGATGGTTCTCTGTTTTCAGGGGGACAGAAGATTCTTATTGTATTGTCTATTTCAGTTCTGTGAATTCAAAAGTAATTTCTTCATAGGAAGATCTTTAGCAGTAACTGAACGCATCTGGTCAATAATGGTTTCATTTTTTATTTTTTTATTTTGATATATGAAACGTTCAAAGACAATGCAGCTATGTCTCTCTGAAACAGTGATAACAGCAAACGTATTTGCACAGACCGCATGTATTTCTTCAAACATTGTACTCTATGAGGGCTTAGAAGCTCCACAACCTTAGGTTTAAGAGAAGGCATACCTTGTTTCAGTGTTGAATTGTCACTTTACTCTCCATTTTGCCTAGAGTGAGTGAATGTATTATTTGCCTAAAGTAAGTGAATGTATTATTGAGAGCAGAATAATATTCTAAGCCTTAGTTAACCTAAGGTAACCTACTGCAATTTTAAAAACAGCAATTGCTGTGAAAAAAAGCAGTATATGAAACAACAATGCCATGCAGTATAGCAAATAGAGATAAGAGAATAGGTGCTAATAAACTTAGTATTGAATGAAGAGATATCCAAAACACCTTGTTAAATCTTTGAATTGGTAAAGCAGCTAAAAGGGATAGTGGTGGGCCTTCCAGACAAAACCGCACCCCTCACCCTGAAAAACCTACCTTGCTGATAGGATTTATGGCATGTGCTGCATGCACAGCAGTGCAGGCAACAACAAGGTAGGATCTTGCCTCCAATTCCAATATATCATGGCCCATATTTATACTTGTTGACGCAAAACTGAATTTGTGCAGTTTTGCGTCAAAAAGTATAGCGCCGGCTTGCACCATTCCGGGATGCCAGCAGGGCACCATATTGATGGAAAGACGCAAAGGGTGGGGTAGCGTAAAAAAAATGAAGTTAGACCATGGAAATGAGTCCACAGGTCCCCTAACGCCTGCCCTGACCCAGGTGTTAAATAATGGCACTAAGCAGGCTTGGCACCATTATTTAGGCCCGCCTCCCTCCCATGCACCTGTTCTGCTTTCCCTCTTATCTCATAACCGAGCTTACAGAACCTCTCTGGAATGCACTTCTGAGTTTAAAGAAGACATTTATTGTTATTAACTCCCCCCCCACGAGGTTCCTGAGAGACGAAATTAGTAGATTGGAAGCACACGTTCAAAAGTAGTCGCAGCAATGACAGCAAAATATGTCAAAGTAATTCTCAGTTGCAATGTACACAGCAAAATACATATAATTATATTATAGCATAACTTCAAAGCAAAGCATAAAAGTAAAAAATTCATCACCGTATGGGCAAGGCGGTAGGGCCTATATTCAGCTTCATCTTTCTGGGGTCTGCAAGTTGATGACTCCGGTCAACTGCGAGAAAGAGATTTTCTACCCAAACGGAAGACAGGCAACTGACGTCTAGTTCCTGTCTGAAGTCAAAGCAGATTCAATCTACCTCTCTGTAGCCCAGAGTCATCCTTAAAAGCAAACTCAGTGTGAGAGCCGAAGAACCTTGGAGAGTGGCCAGTTCTCCCGAGCTCCCTCCCTCTCAGACTGGATTGCGAGGTAAACACAAAATCTACGTGCTCTTATCAGCTAAGGACTTGTGTGAAGAAAACAGCTTGGTCCATCTTGTGGAAAAACACAGCTTGGAAAAACAAAGCTCATCTGCAATGTCTCAACTGCAATGTCTAACCCCACGTTAAAGTCAATAGGCAGCTAACCTAAATATCAAATGTAATGTCTAATGTCATGTCAAAGCCAATAGGCAGCTAAACTGAATACAGAATGTAATGGCTAATGCCATGTCAAAACCAATAGACAGCTAAACTGAATATAGAATGTAATGGCTAACTCCATGTTAAAGCCAATAGGCAGCTAAACTGAATACAACATGTAACGTGCTACTGGTGAACATTGAGCAACTAATATGGCAAGTGGTGAAACACAAAGTCATTGGTCAAACACAATTAATAGCATCACAGCACCATTTTTGCACGGAAGGATAAATAAGGCGCTAGGGCCTTAGAGTAATTTTTTGGATGGGAACGCCCACCCTGCATTTTATTCATGCATCCAAATAATGACTCTAACTCCAATATTTTGATGTTAGACTAGCATCAAAATATAAATATGAAGTTAAGTTTGCGCTGAATTAGTGTAAAAAAAAAACCCTGCTAATTTAGTAGCGAAAACAGGGTATAAACGCAACTTAAAAATGTTTGTCTTCACATGTAAGCTCCAAAAGCTCACAGAGCTTCCACCAGACTAATCCCAACATCAATTTTACCTTTATGATTTCATAAGGGGTCCTCTTGTCTCTGCTAATAGCAATGTCTCTGATAATAGCAGCATATCTTACTTTTCACATCAGCTAGGGCCCAACCAATGAGACCTTTCTGGAATTAAAAAGAGATGCACAATGGTAATGGTGTACACTAGATCTTTGCTCATACGGATTTCTTGCTGAATATCACATTGATTTTCCCCGTAATCAGTCTATGTAGATGCAAGTGACGCATATTACAGCACCAGAAATTCTCAGCCGCTTTTCTAATGCATCTTGACTGAAAGAAATGTAACTTTTATTGAGAGAGACACAGTTGTTTTTCTTTTGCAAGCCGTTATCCAGGCGAAGAATGGTTTTTTTACATGTAAACAAGGTTTTGTATCACAGCCTTATCTTGTAGTAGAGATGGGACATAAGTTCACATGAGCTATAAAGGTATTATGGACGACCCACTTTTGTGTTTTTTTTAGAGGACGTAATAGGATGCTATACCAAAAATAAAGTACTTTTCGAGAACATTTTGGTTAGTTAACGATCAAAAATTTATGAGCTCATAACTGCAGCAAGATCTGTCACTTGGTACAAAATGAATTTTGCACCACGACTAATGTGAATTGTGATGCTGATCTCAAACAAAAAATAACACTTTTGATCTCTGGCACTGTTTTCTTCAAACATAATTTAACTTGCTCTGGGACTATTCACATATACAATAGTTAATATTTGAATTCCTTTCTACACATTCATCCTATTGATGTCCCATAATGCTTTGCACCAGTAACATCACTTACTGTGAGTTTTTCTCAAGAGCACACCTCAACCAACACCTGTGGGTGGGAGGTCAATTAAGAGAAGAACAAGAACAAGGGAACTAGATGTAATGTGGATTATCTCAAGTAATACGAACATGACCACCAAGTTATCCTCCACATTCTCTTCTTGACATAATGAGGATATATCAAATAACTGACAAAATGTGTTTTGTGTATAACCCAATAAACACAGTCCCAATGTCACATCAAATACAACACCTGTGAATTTTGTATATACAGAAAACAAACAGAATGCAATTTACATTTCAGTTGTCACCAACATAGCCCTTGTAATGGCCACACCACAACACTAATAGAAACCTGTAGGTGATTTGGATGAACAAAAGCTAAACGCATGACCTAAGCATCCCTGCAAACATCCAGTAGTGATACACTTGAAGCCAAGTTCTATACAGCAGACACCACCCTATTGGTCCGCACTGAACCAACCGTGATAGGTCAACTTAAATGTTCATTTAAATGATTTTTTAAATCTTAGAAACGTGTTTAATAAATGTACATATTAATAAATATTATTTTTAATAGTAAAAAAACAACAAAACAAAAATGTTATTAATAATTATAACATTATTATAATTACAAATGGATTATTATTCTTATTAATTTTATTATTATTATTTCTATTATTAACGCGTCCACTGCTAAGCCTTTGCCCCCTCCTGGGCTAAGCCTCGTTTTTGCTATTTGGGGTAGTTGGTGCTTAGGCTCCCATAACTTTTTGTGCAAATAAGCAATCCACGCCAAATTGGAGTCCTTTTTTCCAACATCCTGGGGATTCTAAAGGGTTCGTGGATTTCACTGTATGAGACTGAGAAATTAGCTAAAATAGAGCTAAATTTGGGGCTTTTGGGGAAAAAGTGCTGCTAAAGATTGTTTTTTTCCCTGAAAATGGCACGAACGAAGCGTTTGCGGTGCTAAAATCACCATCTTTCCAGCTTTCAGGAACAGCCAGACTTGAATGAGAAAATCAAATTTTTCAACACAGTATTGGCATTTTACTGGGACATAGCCCATTTTCCCCATTTTTATATTTTTGTGGATCCCAGATATCTATACATTTCAGAAAAGTAGACAAAATTCTGAATTCAGCAAGGGTCATTTGTGTAGATCCTTCAGGGTTTTTCTATAAAAAGTAACAGTTGAAATTAAAAAATGAATTGAAAAAATAACAGCTATTTGTGTAGCTGTTTTCATCTGTTACTTCTCCTCACTATGGCAGATTTTCAGAAGCAATATACCATTGCGACCGCTGGATCCTTCTGGTTGCAAGGATATATAGAGCTTGTAGGCTCACCAAGAACCCTATGTTCCCAGAACCAATAACTGAGCTGCACTTTGCAATGTTTTTTCATTGTGTACCAGGCATACAGAAATAATTTGATAAAACATCAAGAGTGAAAATTGGTTTCAAGGAAACCTATGTAATTACGAGATGGACACAAGATATGGAGTTTAGAAGCAGTGGTTATTTGCACATCTCTGAATGTAGGGGTACCCATGCTAGTATGTGAATTACAGGGCATTCCTTAAAATGACTTCTTTCTTACGCATAGTCTCACATGTGGAAGGTGCAAATGCAGAGAAAGTCAATTGGTAATAGCACTCGTTCTGCTATTTTGTGTTCCCCCAAGTCTCCTGATAAAAATGGTACTTCACTTCTGTGCCTCCGACAGGAAATGGCCCAAAGCTCAACAAGGCACATCTAATTTTTCCACTGAAAACTGACTCATTTTTTGCAATGTTCCTAGGTGTGGATTTTAGGCCCTAGCACAGGTGGCACCTAGGGAAACCCAGAAAACCTGTACATTTTTGAAAACTAGATACTAAGGGTAATTCAGGATGAGTTGACTTATGTGGCTCTCACAGAACTTTTCTACCCAAAATCCCTTGCAAACCTCAAAATTGTCTAAAACACAATTCCTCAGGTTTCTGTGACGCAAAGTTCTGGAATCTGAGGGGAACCACAAACTTCCTTCCACCCAGCATTTCCCTAGGTACCCCGATAAAAATGGTACCTCACTTGTCTGGGTAGGCCTAGTGCCCGCAACAGGAAATACCCCAAAACACAATGTGGACACATCACATTCTTCCACTGAAAACTCACTGTTTTTGCAATATGTCTAGCTGTGGATGTTAGGATCTTGCTCAACTGGCACCTAGTGGAAGCTATCCAACCTGTATGGGTGCCATCAACTAGGGCCTCAAAAGGGGGTAAAGTCTTGCCAATCAGGGACTCACCATGTCGACATAACAATTAAGGGAGTGAGCACAGGCACTGAGCCATACAAATTAGCACTGGGGCAAAAAAATGTGGGGGTGACTTGCAGCACTTAAGAACCTCCAGAAAAGGGAGGATATTGTTATAAATCCAATAGATAAAGTTGGGGCTATAGTCATACAAACAAAAAATAATTACTGTCAAACATACTATCCTGCTGCTCATTAATAGGAATTTCAAAGTTCTATCAGCTGACTACACAAAGAAACTACTAATGGGAATTAGAAAGGTAGTAGAATGGTCTAAAGAACAGGACTGGATCACCAAGATAACGTTGGAGTTTTGTATTAATGGCAAACCTATAAAACTGTATTTTTATACATTGCATAAAATCCACAAACTAGGGGATCCTCTACCAGGATGCTGTATGGTTTTGGATAAAGATTCCATCCTTGAATGTCTATTGACTTTTGTGGACTGGTTTCTAAGACCTCTTATAATAGAGATGTGAGTGAGAGATGCAGTCATTCCCTAAGCTTAGGAACATCTACACAATACCTTAAGGGGGATACAATTTTGATCCCAAAAACAAATTAATGATCAGCGTAGATGTTGGATCCCTATATACCAGCATGCCTCAGGGGGAGAATTTAAAGGTGTACGGAAAGCTTGTTGGAATACAGAATGAAACTGTGAAACACCAATAGACTTCATTATGACATTGCTAAGCAAGCACTTACAAAGACCTATTTTGAGTTTGAAAGAGTAACATATGAGCAGTGACACAGGACATCAGTTGGTAGCACTGTTGCCCCACGTGGTGCATGGCTGTATGTAAATGTTTTTAAACAATTGGTTCAATAGGCATAATGAATTTATTAAAGTCACCCTCACTAAGAGTAATAGAAAAATTCAATTTCTAGATCTCATGATTACAGCAGAGGAAGGCACACAACTACAACAAGAATACACATAAAACTCACCGATAAAAATAGCTTAGTACATTATGACAGCGCAAATCCGCGAGCACTTAAGGAAAATCTGCCAGTGGTTTTGTTCTTGTGCATTTGGTATAATTGCTCAGACCTCAGAGATTACTAAACAAAAGCAAAAACTTAACAGAGAACCTAATATTTAAAAAGTACCCAAGACATCTAATGAAAAAGTTTAATAAGACAGCAAAAAGTAACCAAAGGGGCAACTTATTACTAGACAAAAAAAGAAACGGTCCAACTCATCCCCTTAAGCACGTACCCTGGAATTTCAGACAAAGTCAAAAGGATCATAAATAAAGATTGGTGAATTATTTCAAATTGAAACACACATAACCTGGAAAAATTAATGTTCTAATTTCAGCACTGCACCAGTCTTAGGGATCTACTTATCCATACTAGACCTAATAAGGTGAATTTTCAGAAACAAATGCCTTGTAGGGTCTTCCTCAGGTTAAGCGCCATTTTTCCTGTCTCAGGCCTGCAGTATGCACCCTCACCTCGCACACTACCCCTCTTGAATCAGAAATGAAATATTCATGTGAGCAATGAAACCACAAGGTTTGTAGCTCCTCAAATATAATCTATTTAATCACATGCCCTTGTGGTTACAAATATGTGGGCAAGACCTCAAGAAACAAAAGTAAGACTTAGAATCATTGAACACCAGATTGCTATCAGGTGTCAACGTAGCACTACAAAGATGACAGCTGTCCTTTAGGAGGAGGGACATAATGGAAACTACCTCAGATGGACTATAACAGAGAAGGTACCCGAAAGTAGGACTATGTCAAAAAGGCTACTACAATGGTAACAAAGATGAGTGTACAGATTAGGTATTCATAGGCATATCCTAAATGAATATATCAATTTGAATCTAATTAATTCTATGTAGATCAAAGAGTTAGCCTATCACACCTATGAATGATAACAGAGTTAACTAAATTTTATTCTCCTAGTAAATACTGAGTTCAATATATAAAATAATTGGTAATCAAAAAAGCAAGAAATAGCTTTTGTTTTAATACAATACCATACACCAAAATTGACTATCTACGAATATGGGGAACCCCCTCAGTAAGTGTGATGCTAAGTCATATTTCATATATGACATCTGCCTCTGTGACCATGCTGAACATGTGCTCTGTGGAATTGGTTTGCTTTCTCATTTTCTTCTTTCCTCTTTAAACAATAAAACAAATAATGAACTGGCCATCACAACCATTTAGAGCTGCTAAGATGATCAGAATTGATTGAGATCCCCAACACAATGCTATATTTATGCTACTCACAGTGGACACACCAAAACGAAAACAACAGTTCCGAAGATGCTAATAACGGCAAATACAACACTAGACGTCCACGTTATGACGTACACGATGACACGCTGCAGAGTAATGCATATGAGGAGGACACGGAAAGAATAAACAATAAAACAAGAATAAGAACATTGCAGAGGACAGAATGGAAAGAGAATAAGAACTATCTATGGAATGGTACCTTGCAGTGCTGAGTCCCACGCAGACTTTCATAGACCTCCGAGGTAATGAGCGAATTGTCAGGGCTACTAATGGATATACTTATGCTTTGCCTGCACTAAACAACAGAGTGACAATGGGGCGTGCCCTTCCTCCTGTGCTAATGGGGTACACATTTATACCTTAATGGGTAAGACACACAGGACAATGATCGGAGATCCTGTTCCTTTTAATAAGTGACAATGAACAATTATATCCCACTTTCATCTGGTTTGCAGTGAAACACAAAGTGCACACCAATTTGCCAATAACATGTGGTAATTCATTGGTTTGAATATACTAATGCACTCAGTGCATGTAAGTGTATGAGATATATGTTGTTTGTCCCACCCAATTTACTATAAAAGAAACTGATACCTGTATTTCTGTCTCCAACTGGTGAGTCCTCTCTGCCTGCCTGTCCTGCAACTCCTCAGGAGTCAGACCCATGGATGACACACTGATCCCTGCCCTGGAGTCCCTCTCCCTGGACATAACAAGCCCACCCACTACACCATTGTAAATGGATTGCTCTTCCTCCTCCTCATCCTCCTCTGTGTGCCCCTCATCGTCCTTGGGTGTTACCCACGCCCTCAATTCCTTCTGCAGCTCCTCCTTCCTGCTGGAGTCCTTAATGGGACAAGCAAGGTTTTTGCAGAACTGCCTCAACTGGGCAACTGTATAGCTCTCCAGTTTGCCTAAATCAAAAGCAGCTCTAGCTGATGCATCTCCTGATTGAGACATGACGAAGAATCAAACATGCAAAGTTCCAAAGGCAGAAAAACAAGTTCCCAAATGAAGTTCAAAAGTCAATAAAGGATTACCACCAAATGTAAGTAGGGAAAAAATATAAAAAGAGAACATTTTTAAAAAATCACAAAGACAATATGTAGTCACGTAATGGTCTGCACTGAAAACAGTAGTGTACACTTAGGGGGTGATTCTCACCCTGGCGGGCGGCGGAGGCCGCCCGCCAGAGTTCCCCCCTCCAAAATACCGCTCCGCGGTCGAAAGACCGCTGAGGGTATTTTGGGTTTTGCACTGGGCTGGCGGGCGACCGCCAAAAGACCGCCCGCCAGCCCAGTGCAAAACACCCTTCCCACGAGGAAGCCGGCTCCGAATTGAGCCGGCGGAGTGGGAAGGTGCGACGGGTGCAGTTGCACCGGTCGCGAATTTCAGTGTCTGCAAAGCAGACACTGAAATTCTTTTTGGGGCCCTCTTACGGGGGCCCCACGACACCCCATACCGCCATCCTGTTCCTGGCAGGAGAACTGCCAGGAACAGGATGGCGGTATGGGGTGTCAGAATCCTCCATGGCGGCGCAGCTTGCTGCGCCGCCATGGAGGATTCATTTGGGCAGCGGAAAACCGGCGGGAGACCGCCGGTTTTCCACTTCTGACCGCGGCCGAACCGCCGCGGTCAGAATGCCCAGCGGGGCACCGCCAGCCTGTTGGCGGTGCCCCCGTCATTTTAGCCCTGGCGGTCTTGGACCGCCAGGGTTAGAATGACCCCCTTAATCACTGTATGTCAAGTACAAATACAAGTCCAATCTCAACTGCTGTTCACGAATGTTATAAATGGGGTCTTTGTTTGGCTGTCCAAGCAAGGACCCTCACTCTAGTCAGGGTAAAGGAGAATCACCCTCAGTTAACCCCTGCTCACCCCCTTGGTAGCTTGGCACGAGCAGGCAAGCTTAACTTCAGAACCAATGTGTAAATTATCTGTACCAACACACACAGTAACACAGTAAAAACACTACTAAATGGCACAACACAGGTTTAGAAAAATAGGTACAAGACCAAAATGAAAAAAATCCGACATACACATGTCAAGATATGAATTTTAAAAAAGAATAACGCCCTCATTACAACCCTGGTGGTTGGTGTTAAAGTGGTGGTAATACTGCCAACAGGCTGGAGGTAACTACTGTCAAATTATGACCATTGCGAAAAGATAGCAGCCAGGGTACCACACCGACCGCCAGGGCAGAAACAACAGCCACCACGGCGGGAGCCACTTACAGCCAGGTGGAAGTCAATGTTCCACCTACCATATTAAGAAGACACTGCAATCCGCCACCTTTACCAACAACATCAAAAGCCTGGTGGTAACGCTGCACAAAAGGGAAAGGACTCACCATTGGAGACACAGGAAACAACCACGCCGCCATGGAACCTGAACTGCATGTCTTCCCCATGATCTTCTATGTGCTACTCAACCACGAGCACCAACGCCGGCGAAGATGACAACGGTGAGTACAGCCACCTAGCACACAAGGGAGGGAGGGAGGGAGGAAAAAGAGAATGACACACACACACGCACCACACACACAATCAGCTGCATTTCTAAAACATTTTTACCCCATAACTCGGATGGATAATGCAACAACAAAACAATTGCGAAAAAGTGAATGTAATGAGAGCAACACATCAAGAAAAATAAGTTAGGGAAGATAATATATATATATATATATATATATATATATATATATATATATATGTATATAAAAAAGGACATATCCCAGTCCACAATGTTCAAAGGCCACATGGCAGAAGGCGAAGCCAAAGGCCACACATGTCACCTGCATCAACATGGAGAGAACACTGCAGGGGCATCAGTTGGTAAATAGACATGCACCTCAGGGGCGTGGGGGGCATCTCAGCCGGGAGATAGAACAAGACCACTGCTTCTGGAGGGGGCAACATGCCCTGTGCTTGGTCCTGTGGAGTGCTAGGCCACATTCTCTCAGGTGGGTGACTTGCCCACTGGTTCTGGAGGGGGTGACATGCCCTGTGCTTGGTCCTGGGGAGTGCAAGGCCACAGTCGCTCAGGTGGGTGACTTGTCCACTGGTTCTGGAGGGGGCATCATGCCCTGTGCTCTTGATCCTAGGGAGTCTTGGGTATGTGGGTGTCTTACCCACTGGTTGTGGAGGGGGCAACATGCTCTGTGCTTGGTCCTGGGGAGTGCAATGCCACAGTCTCTCAGGTGGGTGACTTGCCCACTGGTTCTGGAGGGGGCATCATACCCTCTGCTCTTGATCCTGGGGAGTCTTGGGAATTTGGTTGTCTTACCCCCTGGTTCTGGAGGGGGCATCGTGCCCTGTGCTCTTGATCCTGGGGAGTGCAAGGTCACAGTCTCTCAGGTGGGTGTCATACCCACTGGATTTGCAGGGACCTGGCCACACAGCAGCCCATTGAGGCAGGATTACATACTATCTGCCAGCAGTGACAGCTGCTCACTGGAGGTGGTGGTGCTGCTGGTGGGGAGAGGCTCCTGCCCATCCCCTGCAACCTCGGAGGGCTGCTCACTGGAGGTGGTGGTGCTGCTGGTGGAGGGAGGCTCCTGCCCATCCCCTGCAACCTTGGACAGCTGCACAACCATGGTTGGTGGTGGGGCCTCCATCACAGTTCCTGACCCAGGCCCCTTGCTCTTCCTGCCTGCTGGTGCAGGCTCCTTTCCCTTCTTAGCAGCTGCTCCATGCTCCTTTGTCTTCCTGGCAGCAGGGGCAGGCTCCTTTCCCTTCTTGCATGCTGGGGCAGGCTCCTTGCTCTTTCTGGCAGCTGGGGCAGACTCCTTTCCTTTGAGGCTGCCTGGTGCAGGCTCCTTCACCTTCAGGACATGTGGCCTGGATCCTTTTCCACTACGAATGGGTGTGGTGACGACTGGGCCCGTGGACTGGGTGGCTGAGGTGCTTGGCTGAGTTCTTCTAACCTGCCCATACATGCAGGATGGGGGGAGGGGTAGAGAAGAGGTCAATGGTGGAAAGGAACCGTTTTTTAGGAACATTGGGATGGGAAGAGGGAGTGGTTGTTGGAGATGTCTGTCTGCTGATTTTGGGTGCAGGTGCATGGGATGGATGCTGTTGTGAGGTGGATGGCTGTTGGGTGTCTGAGTGCTTGCATTTGTGTACCTTAGGAAGGGGGGGACAGACACAGTGGGAGAGAAAACAGGGGAAGTGTGCATGGCTGTTATGGAGGTGTCTGCCAGTGAGGTGTGTGTTCTGCTAGGTGTGCTGGTGATGGAAGTAGAGGATGATGATGTAGTGCCTGCAGGTGTGAGTGTAGACGGAACTGGGAGGGTGGTGGAATAGGAGGAGGAGGGGAAGACAGTGGAAATAGTGGATGTTGGTGTGTCTGCATCTGGATGGTGTTTGTGTGAGTACCTGTGGGATGAAATGTGGTGCTTGTGTTTGCCTGTGCCACTCTTCTGTGTTGTCTTGTGTGCATGCTCGTCTACCTCTGTGCTTGGGATGGGTTGTGGTTGGGGAGAATGGGACTTGGAAGAGGAAGTTGGAAGGGGAGGGTGGAAACAGGGATAACGGCTGCCATCAGAGAGGAGGCCAGAGCCTGGATCGATCTCTGTTGGGCCGTCAAGCCAGTGTGAATGCCTTCCAGGAATGCATTAGATTGTTGCATCTGGGCTGCCATCCCCTTGATGGCATTCACAATGGTTGACTGCCCTACAGAGATGGATCTCAGGAGGTCAATAGCCTCCTCACTCAGCGCAGCAGGGCTCACTGGGGCAGGGCCTGAAGTGCCTGGGGTGAAGGAGATGCCCACCCTACTGGGTGAGCGGGCACGGGCAACTTGATGAGGGGCTGCTGGGAGGGCGGTGATGGTACGGGGATGGCGGCTGTACCTGTAGCTGGGGTGGTCAGAGAGTTGTCCACCATCACCAAGGAGCTTCCATCGGAGGAAGTATCTGTGTCAGAACTGTCCCCTCCAGTCTCTGCCGTGGTGCTCCCCTCGCCCTCCATCCCACTGGTGCCCTCAGTGTCGGTGGACTCTGCCTTCTGGGTCCTGTGGGATGCAGTTCCCTCCATCACTGGTGCCTCTGCTCCTCCGCTAGATGATGCTAATGCACACAAGGACAGGGTGACAAAACAAAAAGAGAGGGAAAGAGACAAAGGATACACTTAGTCAATGGCTGCCCAAACACCACCACTGGCATACACAGCACCCTCACACTCAGGGAACAGCCCTACGCAATATGCCATAGCAATACCAGAGAAATAGTTAGCAGACAAGGCATTGGGAGGGGCACACACCGCCAAATGCAGCACACCTGGGACCCATGCAGCCCTGACCAGTAGTGGATGCCTACGAGCTAGGTTGCAAGATTTTCCCTTCTGAACCCTAGCCACTAGGGGACCTATGCTGCAATGTCAGGCCTGGCCAAGGGGCAGCCACTGACACACATCCCCCACCCAGATACCACCCTACCATGCATAAGTTGTAATGATGGGCACTGAACTCACCCCCTTGTGGCTGCTGTGATGCCCTCAAGCACCCATCCAGCTGAGGATAGGCCACCACCATTATACAGGCCATCAGGGGGGTCAGGTTTCTACTGGCACCCCTTTCTTGTTGGTAGTCCACCCCCAGCTGGGCCTCCGCCGTCTTCCATGCCCAGCATCTCAGGCCCTCCCACAGTTTCTGACAATGGGGACTCCGCCTGCTGTAGACCCCCAGGGTCAGAACGTCCTTGGCGATGGCACACCATATACCCTTCTTTTGATGGGCACTGACATGCAGAGGCAATACACACAGGAAAATGGAATTAGTCAAACCATCCTGCCTGTTACACTTATGGCCCACCATACCCCTTCACATCACCATTTACACACACATGGCCCAGCAGACAACCTGTACGCCGCCAAGAGACATCCATCCACCCCCCTTACACGAGGCCTTCACTCACACTACTGCATGCATTCATGCCACATGCATCGTGCTCACAGTGTACTCACCTGTTGGTCTGGAGGCCCATACAGTAGTCCGTACTGGGGTAGGACCCCATCCACCAGTCTCTCCAACTCCTCCGAAGTGAAAGCTGGGGCCCTTTCCCCAGTCACACGGGCCATGGTAGGTTCCAGACACAGATCACAGCAGCACATGCAGTGCAGGACCTCTCCTGTTGAAGAACAGGTAGCAAGTGAGGGATGAGATAGACAATGGCGGTCATGTCCATGGTGGTGCATACCGTCACCGCCGGCATAGATCACCATTGGCCACTGTAACCCATAGGGCCCAATGTTAACCAATGAGGAGTTGCACGGCGGTTCCCGACCGCCTCCCGCAACGGCGGACAACGTCAGCGGAATTACCTCACTTTCACCTGTCCCTCCACACAGGACAGGTGGATGCCATTTCGGGGGGGGGTTGACAGGCCCTGGAAACTTGCTGCTTCACTGGTGAAATTAGGACATCCTTGACAAACAACACTTACCGATTACAAGTTAACAGCATGCAAAGTTCTGTTGTATCTCCATTGTTCAGTTTGTGACCGGCTCCTCACTCTTTTGCCCTATAGATTGCTACACCTGCGGATGAACAGGAGATGGAGACATACCCCCATGTACAGACCCCTGCTGGTCTTTGCAACAATGGAGGACAAGCACATTATCCTCATCTATAGACTTGACAAGCCACAATCACAGACCTGTGCTATCCGTCATCTCACTGGGATCCCCCCTCTTGTGCAAGTGCTATCAGTGATCCATTTCCTGGCAACTGGTTCTTTCCAAGTGATAGTGGGCTTGGCAGCAGGAATGTCACAGCCAATGTTCTCAATAGTGCTATCAAGAGTGTTGTCTACCCTGATTAAACACATGTGCAGCTACATTGCTTTCCCCCAGGTTGAGAATTTGGCCACAGTGAATGCAGAGTTTTATGCAATGAGACATATCCCCAACAGAAATGGGGCTATTGATGGTACACATATTGCATTTGTCTCCCCCCAGCAGAATGAAAAGGTGTTCAGGAATCATAAGAGTTTCCACTCCATGAATGTTCAGATGGCGTGCTTGGCGGACCAGTGCATCTCCCACGTCAATGCTAAGTATCATGGGTCAGTGCATGATGCCTTTGTCCTGAGGAATAGCAGCATCCCAAATGTGATGGGCCAACTACAGAGGCACAGGGTGTGGCTAATAGGCGAGCCCGGGTTCCTACCCAGTATATGTTTGTGTATGGGTATGGTGTGGGCCATATGGGATAGCGTGTGGCTAAATATTGTCCGTCAAAATTTGCAGGTGACTCTAGTTACCCCAACCTATCATGGCTGCTGACTCCTGTGAGGAATGCCAGGACAAGGGCAGAAGAATGTTATAATGAGGACCATGGGCGAACCAGAAGGATAATATAAAGGACCTTTGACCTCCTGAAGTCCAGGTTCCAGTGCCTCCATTTAACAGGTGGATCCCTGTGGTGCTCACCCAAGAAGGTCTGCCAGATAGTAGTGGCATGCTGCATGTTGCACAACCTTGCCCTGAGACGCCATGTGCCTTTTCTGTAGGAGAATGAGGCTGGAGATGCCCTTGTGCCAGCAGTGGACCCTGTGGACAGTGAGGATGAAGAGGCAGAGGATGAGGTTGAGGATAACAGAACATCAGTGATCAGACAATGTTTGAATTTCTGTGGCACTGGCATGCTGTTGTTTCCCACTTCTATGCCCACTTACTGTACCCTCTGGCAATTCATTTTGAAGATGTTGTTGACCTGATATACACTCCTGGTGTGATCACTGCAGCCAGCTACAGGTCATTAATCAATCTATGCTCATTTTCTGTACAGTTGAATTGCAATGTTTGTACCTGTTTAAATGAATACACACTCCAAACTTATTTTTTTTCTAAGGGTGTTTATTAAAGTGCTAAAATATTGAGGGGCAAGTGCAATGGGCTGGGGTGATGATGTAGGAAAGTCCAGGGTATTGTTCCAGTCTGTTTGTAGCACAGTTGCATTGTCCAAGGGGACATAGGAAGGGGAGCAATGGCAGTTCAAGGTGGACAGGGTGACAGAGTGGGACACAAGGGTGACAATCAGTAGAGTCTAATTTCCTGGTGGGGATTTTGGTAAGTGTCTCTGGCTTCTGTTTGGATCGCAGGGAACGTTTGCGGGGTTGTTCTCCTTCTGCAGGCGGAGGGGTGCTGGTGGCCTGTGAGTCCTGTGGTGGGGCCTCCTGACCAATAGCGGCAGCAGAGGTGGAAGACTGTTCAGATGTCTGACTAGTGGCAGGGGCCCGCTGTTGTATGACTGCCTTATAATATTGCCCAGGTCTGCCAGCACCCCTGCTATGGAGATCGGGTGTTGTTGATGGCCTGCAAGTCCTCCCTGATCCCCTGGTAGGTACTGTTCCTCCTGCAGCCGCCTGTTCTTCTGCACATTGTCCAGGATCTGGGCCTTCGTGTCCTGGGAATGTTGATAGGCTACCAGGATCTCTGCTAGTGCCTCCTGGAGAGTCTGTTCCCTGGGCCTGTCCTCCCCCTGGTGCACAGCAGTCCTTCCAGTGTCCCTGGTGGCCTGTGCCTCTGTCCCCTGAACCGTGTGCCCACTGCCACTGACCCCAAGTCCCTGATTGTCTTGGGTATGAGGTGTGCCCTGGGATCACTGTAGAGGTGGACACACTGCTGATTGACATGTCCTGGGGACAGAGGTATGTGTACGGTGGGTGGGTGTTGTGGTGGTGTTTCCTGATGGGGGAGGCTCTATGGTGGTGTTTGACTGGGCCTGGGTAAAAGGCTGCCCAGAGGTCCTCGATGGGCCAGGTTGGTCATCCAGATTCTGTAGGCCAGAGTTGCTGTCATCACTGTGGGCCACTTCAATAGGGGGACTGGATATTGCTGGCATCTTCTCTCCACTAACATTGGTTGGGGTACCTGTGGGGAAGTAAATAATGTGTTATGGTTTCTGTGTCTGATTGTGCATCCGTGGCTTGGCCTCTTTGGTTGTATTTGCCCTGGCAGCTTTCACTTGTGTACGTTGGTGTATGGTGGGATTGTTAGTTCTCTATGGTGTACATACTTTAGTGATGAGTGTCCATATAGGGTCCATGCATTGTTAGAGCATTCAGGGCTTGGCATTGGGATGAGTGAGATGTGATGGTGGGGTGTTTGGGATGTAGAGGAGTGACGGGAGTGAAGGTAGGGGTATGTGATGGCATGCAGGTGGGGGGTAGTAGTAGTAGAGAGTTGACTTACAAGAGTCCAGTCCTCCTCCTACTCCGGCCAGGCCCTCAGGATGCAGTATTGCCAAGACTTGCTCCTCCCATGCTGTTAGTTGTGGTGGATAGGTAGGGGTCCGCTGCCTGTTCTCTGTACAGCGAGCTGGTGTCTTGCTGCAAGGGAACGTACCTTCCACTGTAGATCGTTCCACCTCTTCCTGATGTCATCCCTAGTTCTTGAGTGCTGTCCCACGGCGTTGACCCTGTCCACGATTCTCCGCTGTAGCTCCATCTTCCTAGCTATCGATATCTGCTGCACCTGTGCTCCAAATAACTGTGGCTCTACTCTGATGATATCCTCCACCATGACCCATAGCTCCTCCCCTGTGAAGCGGGGGTGTCTTTGTGGTGCCATGGGTGTTGGGTAATGTGTTGGGGTGTGTGATGTGGGCTGTGTGAGTGGTGTATAGGTGTGTATAGTGTGTGGCTCTGGTTGTCTCTGTGGTCTTGAGGTCTCTCTGCTGGCAATTGTTTGTAATGGTAAATGGTTGTGAAAATGTGTGTGTGTTTTATAGTGGTGTGGGTGCGGTGTGTGTATGGGTGTCAGGTGTGTGTTGTTTGAATGGTCCAATGTGGTGTTGTTTTGTTTGTGTGTGTCCACTATGAGCGCGGAGGTATGTACCGCCAATGGTTTACCGCCGTTGAATGTCTGCCGTGGTGATTCGTGGGCCATAATGTGATGGGCGTAGTTCTGTTGCCGTAACGGTGTGGGTTTTGATACCGCCAGTTTATCACTGACCTTTGGTGTGGTGGATTTGTGTAGAGTCATTATGACCCCGGCGGTCGGTGGTAACATGGCGGTAAGTACCGCTAACATGCTGGCTGTACTTACCGCCATATTATGACATTGGTGGGTTGGCTGAAGGATTCCTTCCTTGTCAATGATAGGAGTCTTCCCCCTCCCCCTCCCTTTCCAGAGTCCCCCCACCCCCTTCCTCTCAAACTCCCCCCCTACATTCACGCCCCCCTTCACACACATTTGCATACACACACCCATACACACATACATCCACGGATGCATACATCCATTCACACACACATCCGCACACACTCACATACATACACGCAGACACTTATTCACACAACACAACATACATGCACTCATGCCTCCATACATGCACACACATTCAAAACGAAACACACACCTGCATACATGCACCCACAAACATTCACCCCCCCCCCACACACATGCACACAACACCCCCCATCCACCTCCCCTATGGGAGCACCCACTTACCTGTGTTCAGGGGGTCCTCCGTCAGGAGTGCCAGCAGCAGCATCCGCCAGCAGAACACGCCAGGCCGTATTATTGGTCATAATATGGCTGGCGGCGGTCTACTGGCCTGGCGCTGCTGCTGGGAGCAGGGCCACCATACCGCCATCCGCCGGCATGGCTACAGCTGGATTTCCGCCATTCTTCTGGGGGAAATTCGGCTGTGGTCATAATATGGCGGACGGCTGGTAGCCGCGGCGATTGTCTTTTGTAATGTTGTAATTAGGGCCTTAATCCTTAGAAAACAGTGAGAACACTGTTATTGCACAAAAGTACCTGGGTAGAGTCAAAATAAAGCCGCACGGGCGAGTGTGCGTCAAAAAAGGCCAGCGATGCGTCAATTTCTCACTTGCAAGCGAGACTGTGCGTCATTCCTCCTCCGGTCGGGTCGGCATGCATCGTTTCTTCTCGCCCTTAAGAGAGTGATGCGTTGATCCCAGACGGGCACCTAGGGTCCGGGCAGGCTTTGCGTTGATTTTCTGCTCCCAGAGATGTTGCATTGAAATCTGGTCGCACGGTGTCAAAAAAATGCGCTGCATGGGGTTCTGGTTCCATAACACCAGCTGCTGTGGATGTTGTGTGTCATTTCTCTGGCCACGTTGCATTGATCTCCCAGCCGGATGCTGGTGGAGGGTCAATTTTAGCTGCAAGGTCAGCGGCGCGTCATTTATCAGCCGTGAGGTGGGTGGTGCGTCAAAAGTTTCCCTTCATGGCAGTCTTTGCATAGGTTTCTGTCCTTTTCCACCATCCCAAGTCCTGGCAGACAGAAGTCTTTGTTGTCCCTGAGACTTCAACAACAGGAGGCAAGCTCAGTTGAAGCCCCTGGAGATTCTTCACCAGAGGGAAGTCACACAAAAGTCAGTCTTTGTCCTCTCTCAGGTAGAAGCAGCTACTGCAGGCCAACCAAGTAAAGCACAGACAAAGGGGCAGCACTCTTCCTCCAGCTTCCCCGGCTCTTCTCCTGGGCAGAGGTTCCTCTTGTTTCCAGAAGTAATCTGTCTTTCAGGATTTTGGGTGCTTTTCTTATACCCCTTTCTGCCCTTGAAGTAGGCCTACTTCAAAGAGAATTCTCTGTTGTTTTCAAGATCCTGCCTTGCCCAGGTCAGGCCCCAGACAAACAGCAGGGGGTTGGAGACTGCATTGTGTGAGAGCTGGCACAGCCCTTTCAGATGTAAGTGACCACTCCTCCCCTCCCCTCAGCCCAGATAGCCCATCAGGATATGCAGGCTACACCCCATCTCCCTTTGTGCCACTGTCTAGAGGAGAGGTGCAAACAGCCTAGCTGTCAAACTGACCCAGACAGGGAATCCCCAAACAGGCAGAGCCACAGAATGGTTTATGCAAGAAAATGTCTACTTTCTAAAAGACACAGGGGGTCATTCTGACTTTGGCGGGCGGCGGAGGCAGCCCGCCAAAGTACCGCCGTCAGAATACCGATGCGCGGTCAAAAGACCGCCGCGGTAAATCTGCCACCCGCCCAGCGGGAAACCCCCTTCCACGAGGATGCCGGCTCCGAATGGAGCCGGCGGAGTGGAAAGGGTGCGACGGGTGCAGTTGCACCCGTCGCGATTTCCAGTGTCTGCAATGCAGACACTGAAAATCTTGGTGGGGCCCTGTTAGGGGGCCCCTGCAGTGCCCATGCCATTGGCATGGGCACTGCAGGGGCCCCCAGGGGCCCCATGACACCCGTTACCGCCAACCAGGTTCTGGCGGTCAAAACCACCAGAACCAGGCTGGCGGTAAGGGGGTCGGAATCCCCATGGCGGCGCTGCCTGCAGCGCCGCCATGGAGGATTCCTCAGGCCAGGGGAAAACCGGCGGGAAACCGGCGGTTTCCCTTTTCTGACCGCGGCTTTACCGCCGCGGTCAGAATTGGCCTGGATGCACCGCCAGCCTGTTGGCGGTGCATCCGCGGTCCCCGGCCCTGGCGGTCATCGGAATGACCCCCACAATCTAAAAAACAACTTCACTAAAATATGTATTTTTAAATTGTGAGTTCAGAGACCCTAAACTCCGCAATTCTGTCTGCTCATAAAGGGAATCTGAGCTTTAATCACATTTAAAGGTAGTCCCCATATTAACCTATGAGAGAGATAGGCCTTGTAACAGTGAAAACCAAATCTGGCAGTGTTTCACTGTCACAACATGTAAAACACATACGTACATGTCCCACCATTAGCATACACTGCACCCTGCCCATGGGGCTACCTAGGGCCTACTTTAAGGGTGCCTTACATGTATGAAAAGGGAAGGTTTAGGCCTGGCAAGTGGGTACACTTGCCAAGTTGAATTGGCAGTTAGAAACTGCACATACAGACACTGCAGTGGCAGGTCTGAGCCATGTTTACAGGGCTACTAATGAGGGTCTGCAGGCCCACTAGTAGCATTTGAGTTACAGGCCCTGGGTACTTCTAGTGCACTTTACTAGGGACTTACTAGTAAATCAAATATGCCAATTATGAATACACCAATGTACATATATAATTTATACAGGTAACACTTACACTTTAGCACTGATCACCAGTGGTAAAGTGTCCAGTGCAACAAAACTGCAAAAACTGAATTCAGCACACAGAAGCAACCTGGGAAGTAGAGGCAAAAAGTTAGGGGAGACCGTGCCAATGATGCCAAGCATAACAGAGTCAATCTGGGCCAAATATCTGGGAGATTTGTCTACAAATATCCACAGCATAATGAATCAGCTAGACATAGGGATATCCCCAGTCAGCCCATTGGAAGATTGTTGAGTCTCAGGAAATCCCATTACCTGAAGAGCTGGTTGAACCTGTTTCCTAATGGGAAGGCACATCACTGTTTCTTTTTATCATGCAAGTACAGATGTCATGGTATTACTAAGTGTAAACACTCACATATGATTCCTACATTTTTGTATGTCACTCCCTGATTCATGTCACCAGTCAGTGATTGAACGTTCACAAAACATGTGAAAATCACTTAGCTATGGAATGGAAATTCACATTGTGAGAAATTACTGTAAGTGTACCTGTCATGTCCTTTATTGATTGATCAATTAGACCGGACTTATGCCATTGATTAAATGGCTTAGGGTTTGTGTGACCAACACACCTGCGTCTACACACTCCTTTCTGTGGTAACATATGAATTGTATACCCATCACAAATAATTATTTTCTAATACAGTTTGGCCTATACACACATTTTTGATGGAATCAGACATCACCCTTGGAAGACATGTAGATTATGTGTGAAACAGTAGTGCAGGTGATACAGCAAAAGGGAAAGGTACACATGTCAACATGTAGGCACCAATACTGATGGCACCAGTGATGTTTGTTATTTCATGTTACTGTACATGCCCCATTACCAAGGGATGCATTGTTCAGTGACAGCATCCAAGGTGTACTGTATGCTATGTCACATGTAAGAGGGCCACCATCACATGAGACACAGTAGTGAGGTAGCATCACTCTTGGCACACCGAAGACAAATGGCCTGTTGGGGAAAATTGTTAGCCAAAACATCAAACAACATGAGCTGATAAGTCACTGAACTCAGCCATGTGTCCACTCAAGACAGTAAATTGGTAGCCTCTGGTCGTAAGGGCAATAGGCAAAGCACATCAGCATGCACCTACAACAGACCTACACAAACAGTAACTCTTCTTGTGCGTCAGACATGGGCCACACCCAATATTGATAGGGAAATGCCTGCCTGCAACACACAAAGTTGGCAATGTAACAGTTATGACTGGCCAGGACTCACCCAATTGTAGCTGCTGTGGGTCCCTCCACTCCCAATTAAGCTTCGGGTAGGCCACTGCCAGTATTCAGGCCATTAGGGGAGTCAGAGTCTGGGGCACACCATCCACGTTGGGAGGCCAGCCCCAGCTGAAACTCTGTGATCTTCCGGGTCCAGCATCTCAGGTCCTCCCACCTTTTCCAGCAATGGAGGCTCCGCCGAAGATAGACCCCCATGGTCCGCACATTCCGGGCGATGGCTCTCCAAATGGCTTGCTTCTGATGTGCGTTCACCTATATGGATGCCAAAGATGAATAAACAGATCATAACTGTAAATTTTAGGATTTCTGTTTCGTTGACAAACATTTTGTATACACCTACAATACACCCAGTACAAGCATTATTAAATTGTTAACACACTATTGGTCAGATTTACAAGAAAGTGGCCCTACAGCACTGATGCACCAGTTTTCTTGCGTCACCCCTGCCCCACCTAACGACACACGGATGCACCATATTTGTAATACGGTGCACCATGGTGCACATAAGGGCAGTAGCATCAACATTTTTGATGCTAATGTGGCGCGTTGCGCAATTAGCTTCAACAATTTTGGTGCTAGTGGAGCAAAGTGCAAGGAGGCCCGTAGGTTAATATGGGGTGTCATTTTCACACCTGCTAGGAGCAGGCATTAAAAAAGAAACCAAAAATGGTGCAGTGAAATCTTGTAGATTTCACTGCACCATTTTTGCGGGCCTCCTTGTGCCAGAACGCCCCCTTGCATACATTATGCCTGACGCAGGCATAATGTGGCGCAAGGGGATGCAAAGTGGCACAATGCATTCATTGCACCACTTTGTAAATCCCGGGTGGCAAAAATGCCTTCCTAACGCCACATTAGGAAATAAAAGACGGTAAGTTAATGTGGCACAAGGAGATGCTAGGGGCTTGTAAATCTGCCCCTACGTATGTAATTCTCACATGCTGAAAACTACGGAGACATGAATACACACTTTTGTAGTCATCTGTTGAATATCCTCACACCTGGTCAGGGCCTGCACTGACTAAGGCAGCCAACTAACAGGGCCAACCAACATGTTCTGAGATATGAGCTACTAAAGAACACAACATATCATTGTGACCTTCTGAAGGGTAAACTACTTATGCATGACTGTACAGACATCTTTACAGACAGAACAATTGACTTGATGTATACGGTCCATGCAGGCTTGTACCATAGTTTAGACTACATCCTAAGACTTAAGTCACAATGAAAGGGCTGACGTGTGTCACTGAGAGTTTCCCCTCTTTGGATGTGTGGACTGCTTAATGGGATATCATACTACGTCTGATTGAGTTTGTATGGTATGTACTGCCATCACAGGACACACCTTTGCCATATGTGACACTGTTACAAAGATGACATTCAACATACCATTGTATGTCTTGTTTGATTGGTTGAATTTAACAAAGCTGGTGATTCACATATCCTAATCTCTTCAGAAGCAACCAACTATCTCCACTGCGGAATACATCACTTTTGAGAACATTCAAGGATCTGCAGGTCTACTGGGAGATTATCCTGTGCATCAGTTGCAGCTGTATTGCCACAGTAACTCTGCCCCAACCTGGGCTATGGCCCATAATGGGCAAAACTCTTTGTCTGGCCTTGCTCTCTGCAGGCTGGGCATACTGAACCCACATGAACCTCACTTTTCCACCATTGTAATACAAAAAAGTACATCTTGTGGCCATCTAATATGTGACGTCAAGGCTGTGTGGCACTCTAAAGGAGAATGTGAGGCATGGCTAGCTCTCAGGCAACAGTTTGACAAAGCCTGATCTGAGCTGAGTGATACGTGGGACTGTACACATAGCTAACATCACTCTCAACTGCTTCTAAAAGTGTACATACACAACGTCTGCTGTAATGCATATAGATTTCTTTGCTCATTTACCATGATCTGATTAGCAAATATAACATAGGTACCCTGAAATGTATGCTTGCATAGATATGTGTGTGCAACAGAAGGATGATCTAGGGCTTATCAGACATCACAATGGTGATGTTAAGTACACAAAGTGCAGGGCTTCACAATCCATTACATGTTTATCCTGTATAGAGACACAAACTGTCACTACAGCAATCTGCATCCACTCTGGGACTTAGATGCACATTGTAACCTGTGGGAATGGAAAGGATGGAGTTAAACAGAGCAAAATATGTATATTAGGGGGTACATAGAGCTGGCCATATAGGGGAAGGACCTCTTCAACCAGTTTCTCCAGCTCCTCTGGAGAAAAGGCAGGGCCCTCTTACCTGCTTGACCTGGCATGATTGCTCCCAGAGGCTGCAAACAGCAGCTAAAATGAAGGAGGTGTTGATAGCATCAGTATCAAGAGGCAAGAGAGTTATTTTTCAAGCCACATCGTACATGTACACCACATATGCGGAGATCACCATAGACGGGCACAACCTTTGGGCTGCAGTCATCACAATCACCAATGTAACGTGAACTATGTGTACTGCTTTCTGAACCAGTTATGTTTTGTCATTACTTTTGACTCTTGATATATGTTACTCTGGACACTGTGACCAATGCTGTAAATTGTTTGTACTCCACACATAGGTACCCTTGGAGAGGATGGAGATAACAGCCTCCAGTATGCCCCATTTCCAGAATTTCGGACCATGGAAGAAAGGGATGTAATCAAGAAGCTTTGTTTCTATAGGCAAATATATGATGCTACTTGGATGTACGATGTGGACATGAATTGTTCCTGGGAATGTCTGGCACAGGCTTTGATGATTTATGTCATCAGTTGGAGCCTGATCCCCTGCCTCAAAATACTAATCCTACAAGTATCCTACCAATTGTGAGACATATGGTCGTATTGCATTTTCTAGCCATAGGTTGCTTTCAATATGCAGTGGCCATATCTGGTGATATGTCACAACCAATGTTAAGTGCTGTAGTACAAGATGTACTTTCAGCAATGATGAAACACATTGACAGCTAAATCTGGTTCCCCTGACGTGAGGATTTGGCCAATGGGAAGGTTAACTTCTCTGTATTTGGTCGCCACCCACATGTGGTTGGAGCCATTGATGGCACCAATATTGCCTTAGTACCATCGCAAGCCAGTGAGTCAACGTGCAGATTGTCTGCTTGCTGGATTTGTATATCTCAAACATCTGTGGTTGGTTCCCATGTTCAGCCCATGATTCCTTCTTTCTGCGGAACAGCAGATTACCCCAGCTGATGTCACAGCTATTACTGGAGAGGGCCTGGCTTGTTGGTAAATCTGATCTGCCCTAACGTTGTGTGTATGTCAGGTACTATGATCAGAACGTTTGTGAGTTACTGTAGCACTTATGTCTTTCTTCCAAATAGGAGACTCAGCATTTTCCAACTGTCCTTGGTTGTTGACACCATTGAGGAATCCAACAGCACCAGGGGAAGTCCGCTTCAATGAGGACCATGGAAGAACATGGTGGCCAATTGAGAGGACTTTTGGGCTCCTGAATACCAGATGTCTGGACAAGACTGGTGGAGCCCTCCTCAATTCACCTGGGAATGTGTGTCAAATTACTGTGGCCTGCTGCATGCTCCACAGCATCACCCTGTGATGGAACATCCCTTATATCGCAGAGAATGGAGAGTCTGAAGTGGTGAGGATCCTGAAATGCCAAATGATGATGATAGTGGTGAAGAAGAAGGAGCTGAAGTGCGTCAAGATCTCATCGAAAACTTCTTCTCATGAGTGTAAGTATGATGTGAGATGTCATGACCTTGACTATTGAGTCAACTCTTGTTGTGAAGATGTTAGGAGTATGTTTATGGAAAATATTAGGAAGATGAAGTTCTGGGAAATTTCTGCAAAAGGTGCTTGTGACGGAAGATTTGGAGACAATTGTCGTATTGTTAGTGTTGCTTTGTTTAGCTTAGATTTTTGTCATGGACTACTGTGTCCTCCAGAAGTTCACTATGTGAATTGTGCCATATGTATGGTTTCATAGCTAATTTATTTGTTTTGGTGTGTTTGAGGTACCTTCACTATGGCATTGTCATTTGGACATTTCAGAGTTGTGACATTAGCAGGTATATGATGGTGCTTGGATGAACGAAGTAGACATGAATTGTTCCTGAGAATGTCTGTCACAGGCTTTGGGTGTACAAAACTTACCAATATCACTTGCACATTGATAGGATGGAAGTTAAGAAGAACCTAATGGACTTGTTTGTTGTTGTGTGGTAGCCATAATGTATTGGTGGACGGTGTTAAAGCACGGTAAGACCGCCAACAGGCTGGCGGTCTTTTTTTGAGGATTATGACCATGGCGGTTACCGCCATGGTCATTCGCCGCTTCCCTGTTCCGCCCGCCAGGGCGGAGACGACCGCTTGGCTGGAGACCTGGGTTTCCAGCCCGGCGGCTGTCACAATACCACCGCCGGTATTTTGACCCGGCTTACCACCGTGGATTTCCAGCGGTAGGAACCGCCATGAAATCCATGGCGGTAAGCACTATCAGTGCCAGGGAATTCCTTCCCTGGCACTGATAGGAGTCTCCCCCACCCTCCACCCCCATCCCGACTCCCTCCCCTACACACCCCACCACCCCTGCCACCCCCCAAAGGTGGCATGGCCCCCCTCTCACCCCGACCCCCGACATTACCTTACACATACACACCCGACACGCACGCAGGCACCACCAACACACATACACGCACACACACCGACATACATGCCAACATCCACTCACACAGTCAGACACGTACACCCACAATCACGCACACATCCACACAGACATACCTACAGACATACACGCACTCATTCCCAAAAACACGCAACACCCCCGCAAGCATACACGCACTCACGCCCCCCCTACATACACACACGCACACCCCCATGCACCCACACAACACACAACACCCCCCAACCCCCCTCCCCTAACGGACGATCGACTTACCTGTTCCGTCGATCCGCCGGAAGGGGACGGGAGCCATGGGGGCAGCTCCGCCGACACCACACCGCCAACAGAACACCACCGTGCAGAATCACAGGACGTGATTAGCTGGGCGGTGTGCTGTTGGCATGGCGGTGGAGGTGGAGCAACCTCCACTTCCCCGCCGCCCGCAAGTATGGCTGTTGGCGGCTCTCCGTCGGAAAAACGACGGAGGGCAGCCAACGGTCATAATACGCCAAACGGCAAACCGCCACTACTGGCGGTCTTCTGCACGGCGGTCCGTCGGCGTTCTTGTTAAAAGACCGCCGAGGTTGGAATGACCACCTATGTTGTTCTAGGTCCAAATCATGCTAGCCTCCCTTAACACTGGCTGAATCCTCATTTTGTACAAACTGTATGTAGCTGTTGATGTGCCTCATCATTGTAGGCCACAGTGATTGTGGTACATCGCTGACATTTGTTTGCAGAATCACTGGATTGTAATGACCATGTGATCAGAAACTGTTGTACTGCCATGTCTCTGGGTCTTGGTTTAAATGATGTAGGATTCCTTTTGTGTGGTAGGTGATATGGCTACAGCTGACGACAGACCAATGTTATTGTGCCTATTCTATAGGAAAATGTCTGATATATTCCCTCCTTCCATGATGTTAAGGTTTGCACGTGTAAATTAGATCACTTACACAGGATAATTGGGTCATGTACGATTTGCTATGTTTCTGACATAATGCCAGCCTAGGAATGGAGCAACGGAAAAAAAAGGTTATAAGACAACACACAGGTATATATGTGTTGATGTGACATAGTTGTGATCCTAAGCTAAACATTGTGTACATGCAACATATCTATGCTTACACAAGTAGCTTGTTTTTGCATTGGCATGTTCACATGGTAGTACATATCTGTATTGCTAGATGTGACATTTACTACAGCAGACAGTGAGTAGGTGACTTTTGTATTTCTTGAAGTGGTAAAGGGGGAAGACCTTCATTGTGCAAAACCAAACATAAAAGAAAAGTGAAGTAGTCAGTCATGGTGAATAAAACCATAGTTGTAGATGAACAGTTATCTGAAATTCAAAATCCAGAATACTACTTCCATCAGAAAGGGAAAAGTGTCCAGAATTAGTCCACAGAGTGATTCTGTTACACACAATGGAGGAAATTGAGGCTGAGGTTTCTTGCTGCGGTGGTGGGTGTCTTGCCGTCTGCAACTCCTGGATTTTTGAATGGACGTCCCTGCTTGAGAAGGCTAGTTCCACTGCTGCAGAGGCAGGGGTGTTTGCAGGCGTTTCTTCATCTGGTTGGGCCTGCCTTCCTGTGGCTGCCTCAGATGTAGATGGGCTGGATATAGTTGTATCACAGGCAGGAAGACGTAGATGGTGGTGGAAAAGCCCTGCACAGCACCCCTATTAGGGAGCCCATGTTGGATTTATGAGCCTCCACCTTATGGTATATGTCCCTCTGCAGCTACTTCATCTCCCAGAGTTCAGTAAGTACGTGGCCCATCACACCTTGGGAATCCCGATAGACACCAAAGACTTGGCTGATGGTGTCCTGCGTGTGAGTGGCCCTGGTGACATCACTCTGCTGTCCCACAGTAGCCCCATGAGACTGTGCCCTTGGCCCAGAACGCCCTCTCCCACTGGGTACCAGTTCCTCTGTAACATGACTGGTGATTCTCACCTCAGAATCCGGGACTGGGGGTACAAGAAGGGGCAAGCTGCGGTGGGTACACAGGTTGGGGGGACTGGGGTAGGCTGAGTTGTTGCAGCAGGGGTGGGTGGTGTTGGTGTGGGCACAGTGAGACTCAATGTTGCTGTCTGCCCAGGCTGACAAGATGTGCCAGGACCGCCATCCAGGTCCATAAGTCCAGGAGTGTTGTCATCACTGAGGGCTTCATCCAGGAGTGGAGTGGGAGGTCTATTCGATGGACAATCTCTGCCCAGGAGCTGTGCCAGATCGACTGGGTGTGAAATAGAGAACATTGGGCCAGATGTAGCAACTTTGCAAATTGCGAGTTGCAATTTGCGAGTCCGAGCGACTCGCAAATTGCAACTCGCAATTTGCAATGCAGAACCGTGTCTCAGACACCGTCTGCGAGTCGCTATGGGGTCGCAAAGACCCACCTCATTAATATTAATGAGGTGGGTCGCAAATTGCGGCCCCATAGCGACTATGGGCACTCACGGGTATGGAGGCCTGCTGGAGTCAGCAGACCTCCATGTCCGTGACTGCTTTCAAATAAAGCAGTTTTTTTTTTTTTCCAAGTGTATCCCGTTTTCCTTAAAGGAAAACGAGCTGCACTTAAAAAAAAAAAACGAAACCTTTTGTTTCTGATTTTTTCAGGGCAGGTAGTGGTCCCTTGGACCACTGCCTACTCTGAAAAAATATTGGTGGGTCTACTCACAAAGGGGAAGGGGTCCCATGGGGACCCCTTCCAATTTGCGAGTGGGTTACCATCCACTTCAAGTGGATGGTAACTGCGACTCCATTTGCGACCGCGTACTCGGTCGCAAATGGAATTGCATACCACTGCGAGTCGCAAATAGGAAGGGAACTCCCCTTCCTATTTGAGAGTCGGAAATGCATGCGTCGGAAATGCATTTTGCGAGTCGGTTCCGACTCGCAAAATGCATTTCTGCATAGCAAACCCACGTTTGCGACTCGCAAACGGCGATTTTCGCCGTTTGCGATTCGCAAATGGTTTGCTACATCTGGCCCATTGTTATTGGTGAAAGTGTGGAGTCTACATCCAAATGTTTTGTGTCACAGTAAGTAGAGACCTAGGAAAAACTAAATAGGTAGGGATTACTATTGTAATATATTGTTGTGGTATTGAACTTGTTAACAAGACATTTGTACACACTAAGTACATGTATTCGAACTGAGCAGCTCATTAGATGTGCATTTTGGATTAAGGAATGAACATGACATCTCACAAACATTTAAGCGAACACAGTGGAGAAGTTACATGTGTAGTTGACCATTCCAAGGCCTAGCTGTATACAAAACAGGTGAACACCCAACTTGGTTGTATATTTAGCATTAGTCATCCTGTGAGCAGTGCAGAGTCATTGGGTCACCTGCCACTTCCAATCAGCTGACCTAGCTCAATGTCTTACAAATATTTGATGAACACACTTGGTATGGTGTCACTCATGCCATCTATAGTTTCGGTTGAGGAGACCAAGACAACATTAAACTTAGTAGGCAGACATATCTCTGAGTAGAGCATTATGGCCCTCATTACAGCCCTGGCGTTAAAGGCCGCTGACCGCCGTGCTGACGGCTGCCAACATACCGTGGCCACAGCAGAAATCCACTACCGGTATTATGACCCACAGCTAGAAATCCGCTACAATACAGACACCCACACAAGTCCACCACACCAAAGGTCAGTGATAAACTGGCGATAGCACAACCCACACCATTACGCCAACACGAATATGCCCATACCATCACGACCCACGAATCAACGCAGCAGTCTTTGAACCGTGGTAATCCATTGGTGGTACACACCGCCGCGCTCAAAATACACAAACACTTCCAAAACACAACCACATTGGACAATTCAAAATACACACACCTGACACACATATACACATCACGCCCACACACTCACACCACTATAAAACACACACCCAGATTACCCACAACCCCTTACAATGACATTTTTGGAAGAAGCAGAGCGATAGAATAGCAAAGACAACACCAGCATCCAGAGGCACATAACACCATCACTCATACACCATCCATACACCTCAAAGAACACACCCCAACACATCACAGCACACATCACATCAACCATCACCTCACACATCACCCACACCACGTCATGCCACCTCAAAGACACCCCAGATTTTCTGAGGAGGAGCTCAGGGTCATGGTGGAGGAAATCATCCAGGTAGAGCCACAGCTATTCAGATCACAGGTGCAGCAGTCATCCATTGTAAGGAAGATGGAGCTATGGCGGAGAATTGTCGACAGGGTCAACGCAGTGGGACAGCACCCAAGAACACGGGATGACATCAGGAAGAGTTGGAATGACCTATGGGGGAAGGTGCGTTCCGTGGTATCCAGACACCAGGTAGCCATACAGAGGACTGGGGGTGGACCCCCACCTTCTCCCCCACAACTAACAACATGGGAGAAGCAAATCTTGGCGATCATGCATCCTGAGGGCCTCGCAGGAGTAGCAGGAGGACTGGACTCTGGTAAGTCAAATCTTTACTATTATATTCCCCACCCTACCTGCATGCCATCACAAACACCTACCCCTACCCTCACACCCATCACCCCAACACCTCACAGATACCCCACTATCACAACCCACACAATACCAATCCCTGCATGTGACAACAATGCATGGACACCCATCACAGACCTGCATGGACACCCATCACCAAACCATGTCCAGTAGAGAGACTCAGCGAGGGCACACAGTCACCACTCACACAAGGGCCAAGGCGATGATGCAAGCACAGGAGTAGAGGGAAAATCACCCATTGCACAAGATGGCACACACAGATACAAAAACTATGCATTTACACCCCAACAGGACCCCTACCCAACGTCGCCAGACAGGAGGTGCCAGCCGTATCCAGTCCCCCCACAGAAGAGGCCCACAGTGATGACAGCAGCTCTGCACGCCTGGATCAAGATGACTAGCCCGGCCCATCAGAGACCTCTGGACAGTCGGTTCCACTGCCACAGTCCCAAACCACCACTGAACCTCCCCCCTCAGGAAACACCACCACGGCACCCACTCAGCGGGCCCATGCCACTGTCCCCAGGACACGTCAATCAGCAGTGTGTCCACCACTACAGGGAAACCCACTAACACAGGACGATCAGGGACCTGGGGTTAGTGGCAGTGGGCACACGGTTCAGGGGACAGAGGCACAGGATAACAGGGAAGCTGGGAGGACTGCTGTGCGACAGTTGGAGGACAGGCCCAGGGAACCCACTCCCCACGAGGCACTCTCCAACATCATGGAAGCATACCACCATTCCAAGGAGACCATGGGCACGGTACTGGGCAAGTTTCAGGAGACCCAGCGGCTGCAGGAAGAACAATACCTGGGTATCAGGGAGGACTTGAAGTCCATTAACCCCACCCTGGTCATCATATCAGGGGTGCTGGCAGACATGGCCAACACCATGAGCGAGACAGTGGCATACCACGGGGCCACTGACACCAGCCCGAACGATGAACAGCCCTCCACGTCCGCTGGAGCTAGTGCACAGGAGGTCCCACCCCATAACCAACAGGCTACAGCACCCCACCCTCTGCAGAAGGAGAAATACCCTGCAAACAGTCCCTGAGATCCAGGCATAAGACAGAGAACATTGCCAAGACACCCGCAGGAAATAAGACTCTCCTGATTGTCACCCTTCTGTTCCACTATGTCACCCTGACCACCTTCAACTGCCATTGCTCCACTTCCTATGACCCCTTGGACAATGCACCTGTAATACAAAGAGACTGGACTCTACCATGGATATTCATCCACCATCACCCCAGCCCATTGCACACCCCCCTCCACTTATTTGCACTTAAATAAATACCCTGCAATAACAAAACAATCTGGAGTCAGTCTGTACTTTCACAAATGTGTTATTACAACCTCTTTGACAAATATCAATGTTAATGTTCATTTGCACATACCAAAGTATGACAGTTGTTGGGCAGCAGTGAACATAGCAGAAGGCAGAATGTGGTACCCAGATCTGTGAAAAGGAAATGCAAAGTGAACTGTCAGGGTCCACACACAGAGGTAAAAAGGCAGACTTATACAATATCTTACAGTAGTCTGACATGAGAGGAGCAGTGCCAGTCTCTTACCTGTGTCTCACTGGAAGTACTGCATGATGATGTTGTTTCGGTTGTCAATATCTTCTTATTCTGCCTCCTCTTCTTCACTGTCCACAGGCTCCACAGCTGCCACAAGACCAGCATCAGGCCCATCCTCCTCCAGAAAAAGCACCTGGCGTCGCAAAGCCAGGTTGTGCAACATACAGCATGCCACGATTATCTGGCACACCTTCTTCTGTGAGTAGTATAGGGAGCCACCTGTTAAATGGAGGCACCGGAATCTGGCCTTCAGGAGGCCGAACGTCCGCTCTATAAATCCTCCTAGCTCGCCCATGTGCCTCATTGTAGCATTCCTCTGCCCTTGTCCTGGGATTCCTCACTGGGGTCAGTAGCCATGACAGGTAGGGGTAACCAGAGTCACCTGCAAATGTAGAGGGATATCTGTTAGACATACACCAACCCTTAGGGACTATCCCATACCCAGACACCTATTCATAGTGTGTGGGGACCTTGGGCTAACCTATTAGCCCCACAGGGTGCCTCTGGAGTTGCCCTATCACATTAGGGATGCTGCTATTCCTTAAAATGTAAGGGTGATGCACAGAGCCAGGATATTTGTCATTCACATGAGAGATGTATTGGTCTGCCAAACACACCATCTGCACATTCATTGAATGGTAGCTTTTACGATTTCTGTACACCTGTTCATTCCTGCGGGGGGACAAATGCCACATGTGTACCATCAATGGCACCAATGATGTTGGGGATATGTCCCAGGGCATAGAAGTCACCTTTCACTGTGCGCAAATCCTCCACCTGTGGGAAAACGATGTAGCTGCGCATGTGTTTCAGCAGGGCAGACAACACTCTGGTCAACACGTTAGAGAACATTGGCTGTGACATCCCTGATGCCATGGCCACTGTTGTTTGAAAGGAACCACTGGCCAGGAATTGGAGCACTGACAGGACCTGCACTAGAAGGTAGATACCTTTGGGATCGCGGATAGCTGACAACAGGTCCAGCTCCAATTGGGCACACAGTTCTTGGATTGTGGCACGATGAAGTCTGTAGGTGATAATGATGTGTCTGTCTTCCATTGTCGACAGATCCACCAGGGGTCTGTACACCGGAGGATGAGGCCATCTCATCATCTGCCCCAGCGGATGTGCCCTATGGAGGAGAATGGTGAGCAGAGGGTCATATACTACGTAGGTTGCACAAGGGTGTTTTGCACTAATGTGATTTAATTGGTGTGTGGCGCTGTCTGTCTGTATTCCTGCCCAAATGTGCTGTGACGCAGTTAGGTGCCCTGCCATGTGCCCCCCTGAAATGGCGGCTGCCTGACCTGTAAGGAGGAACAAGGGGAAAAGAGTTAACTGCGTTGGCGTTGTGCTGCATCGCGGTAGGCGGTTGAAGTCGCCGCGCAATTCAGAATTGGTTATCATTGGGCCCTATGGGTTCCAGGAGCCAATGACGATGTACGCCGGCGGTGACGGTACGCACCGCCGCAGACGTGACTGCCATTTTCTATCTGTTCACTCACTTGATACCTGACCTTCAACAGGAGAGGACCTATACTGCACGTGCTGCTGTGACCTGAGTCTGGAAGTGACAATGGCTACAGTGTCTGGGGAAAGTGCCCCTGCCTTCACCGCAGAGTTGGACAAACTGGTGGATGGGGTCCTCCCTCAGTGCATGCTACTCTACGGTCCTCCAGACAAGCAAGTGAGTACACTGTGAGCATGATGGATGGGACATGAATGTATGGAGTGGTCTGGATGTAAGATATATGTTGTGGGAGGCCTGTGGCTTGCATGTGAGGATGGTCAGTGTATGTGTTTCAGGGCATTGGTGGGAACTGGTGGCCAATGAGTAAGAAGAACCGGGTGGGAGAGTAAGTTCTATTCTTACTTTACCTTTCCTCAAGGTCAGCGCCTACCAGAAGAAGGGTATTTGGCGTGCCATCGCCAAGGAAGTGCATAGGGCTGCTCCTTGTGTGTTGTGTCCACCAACAGTAGTGGTGTTACTAGCATTGACAATGTGTCTCTTCTGTCTCCCCCACCTTTTTGTTTTGCCACCCTGTCTTTGTGCGCATTAGCATCATCTGGTGGAGGAGCAGTGGCACCGGAGCAGGCGGGAGCTGCAAGCCACATGGCCCAGGAGGGTGAATGTACGGAGTCTGAAGGCACCAGGGGGACGGAGGGCGAGGGGAACTCCATGACGGGGACAGGAGGGGACACCAGCGACAGCAACTCCTCCTCCGATGGGAGCTCCCTTGCGGTGGCAGGCACATCTGTGCCCACCGCAACAACAGGTACAGCCAACACACCCCCTACCAGCACCGCCCTCCCAGCAGCCCCACAGCGTGTTTCCTGTGCCCGCTCACCCAGGAAGGTGGGCATCTCCTTCGTCCCAGGTACCTCAGGCCCTCCCCCAGTCAGCCCTGCTGCCCTCAGTAAGGAGGCTATTGACCTCCTGAGATCCCTCACTGTTGGGCAGTCAACCATTTTGAATGCCATCAAGGGTGTAGATATTCATTCTGGCGTGGCAGTCCAACAGAGAGCATTTCAGGCTCTGGCCTCAGCACTGATGGCAGTCATTGTCCCTGTGTCCAGCCTCCCCCCTCCAACCTCCACTACCCAGACCCAATCCCCTCTACCTCAGCCTATCCCAAGCACACCATCAGACTAGCATGCACACACATAAACACACAAAAGTGGCTCAGGCAAACGTAAGCACCACACATCCCACAGGCACTCACACAAGCACCATACCCATGCAGACACGCCAACATCCACTGCCTCCACGGTGTCCCGCTCCTCCACACCCTCCACCTCCCTCCCAGTCTCGTCTACACTCACACCTGCATACACGACATCCTCAGCCACTACCTCCATCACCAGCACGCCCATCATCACACACCGCTCACATGCAATCACTACCCCCACTACCATTCGCACGTCCCCTGTGTCCTCTCCCAGTGTGTCTGTAAGCCCTCTTCCCAAAGTACACAAATGCCGGCACACCCACTCAACAGCCAATCACCTTGCAGCAGCCTTGAACCCATGCACCTTCACCCAAACTCAGTAGACGTACACCTCCTACAACCACTACCTCTTCCTCCACTCCCCAACCCCATCAATCTTCCCATCCCAGTGTGTCCAAGAAACTTTTCCTGGCTAGTATTGACCTCTTCCCTACACCTCCCCCCCAGTCCTTCCCCTAGGGCCAGGTTGTCTCAAGCCCTGACCGGCACCTCAGCCACCAAATCCTCATCCAGTGTGGTCCCTGCAAGTCCGGGAACATCGAAGGGGGCACCCATCAGGGCTGACAGTGTGCCACCTAGTGACGCCAAGGACCAACCTTTTCCGCCACCTGCCAAGGTAAAGAAGGGGCCAGCATGCAGAAGACCAAAGCTGCACCAACCACCCAGCAAGGCCTCTTCCAGAACAAAAGAGGACAGTGCCAAGGTCCCAGCAGCGACTTCCAAGGTGGGGAAGGGACACAATAGCAAAGGGAAGTCAGCTCAGGGCACGGAGCCTCTGGGTGAGGGACTGGTGTCACCCCTTTTGCAAGATATCCTAGCAACCTGTACTGTGGTGGTCACCGCCGCAACGACCGCCACCTACCCCGCCAATTGCACCGCCACCTGCACCGCCATCTGCACCGCCACCTGCACCGCCACCTGCACGGCAGCTGCCTCACCTACAATCACCAGCATCATCCCCAGTAGGCAGCCTTCCGAGGCTGCAGGAGACGGCCTGGTGTCTCCTTCCACAAGTGCAGACACCTGCACCACCGGCAGCATCTCCGCCGCAGCCACCGCCGCAGCCACCGTCACCTGCCCTGCAACGTGCCCTCCCCAGGAGCAGGCAGTGGGCAAACCACCCACTTGAGAGACTGTGGCTTTGCACTCCCCAGGACCAAGCAGTGGGCAACCCACCCACTTCAGAGACTATGGCTTTGCACTCCCCAGGAGCAGGCAGTGGGCAAACCACCCACTTGAGAGACTTGAGAGACTGTGGCTTTGCACTCCGCAGGACCAAGCAGTGAGCAAATCACGCGCTTGAGAGACTGTGGTTTTGCACTCCCAAGGACCAAGCATTGGGCATGGAGCCCCCTCGAGGAGCAGCTGCGTTGTGTCATCATCCGGCTGAGGTGCCCTCCCTCCCCTCCCCCTCAGGTGCCTGTGTTTTTTCCGACCTGATGCCCCTGCAGTGTTCTATCCGTTTTGATGCAGGTGTCATGTGTGGGCTTAACCCATGCTTTTTTGGACCACTGGTCCACGGACATTTAATGGGACAGTGTACGGACTTGTGTACTTGCTGTAAATATTTGTATATACTGATGATTTCAAGTTATCTTGGGCTACCTGATTGTTTGATTATTACACTCATTAAACTCATTTCATTTGGTCCTTGCGTTCTTCCAGGGGGTGACGGGTGTATCTGTGATGTAATTGGATGTGTGTGTATGTTGTTGTTGGTGGGGTGTGGGGGTGTTGCGTGTGTGTGTCACTCTCTTTTTCCTCCCCCCCTCCCCTGTGTACTAGGTGCAGTACTCACCGTCGTGGTCGCAGCTGTCTTTGATGTTCCTGGTAGATGAGGAGGTAAACCAACATGGGCAGGACCTGTAACTCGGGCTCCATGGCGTCCTGGTTCCTCATTGGGTGTCGAGAGGTGAGTAGTTTCCCTTCCAAAGACTGTTTCCGCTGTGCTTTTGATGGCGTTGGTACCGCCCCAGAAAAGCTGGCGGATTGGTGCCATGTAAAAGTGTTCCACCTGTCTGTTGGCGGTGACCGCCGCGTTGTTTGTTTCTACCGCCGTGGTGGTGGGAGTGTTAAAGTGGCTGTCTGTGTTGGCGGTTTCCGCCATGGTTCAATTTGTTTTACCGCCGGCCTGTTGGCAGTATGACTGCTGCTTTATCACCGACCGCCAGGGTTGTAATGAAGGCCTATATGTTGTTTGCTCAGTCCATGAGAGGTGAACATCAGTTGTAACATGTCAGATAAGTGAAAATGGGTAAAATGACAATTGCATCCTGTTTTCCGTTCCTGAAACAGGGCCTAATGGTAGTTGTAGTCATGCCACTCTCTACTTCCCAACACTTGACACATGGTTGACTCCATGAAAAGTGAATGTAGGAGGCTGGCCTGGCTTATAGTGGATACCTGAGGGCACTTACACCTTGTGCCAGGTCCAGTTATCCCTTATTAGTAGATTAGTAGTGTTCTAGCAGCTTAGGCTGATAGAGGTAGCCATAGCAGAGCAGCTTAGGCTGAACTAGGGGACATGCAAAGCTCCTACTATACCACTTGTATCATATAGGTACTATATCATAAGAAACACAATACTCAGAGTTACTAAAAATAAAGGTACTTTATTTGAGTGACAATGTGCCAAAAATATCTCAGAGTATATACTCCCTTAGGAGGTAAGTAAAATACACAAAATATACACACAAACCAAAATCAGGTAAGTAAACAGTTAGAAAAGTAGTGCAAACACTGTAGAATACAATAGGATGCAATAGGCCTAGGGGCAACACAAACCATATACTCTGGAAGTGGAATGCAAACCACAAATGGACCCCTAGGCTAGTGTAGTGTGCACAAACACAAACACTTCCAAAACACAACCACATTGGACAATTCAAAATACACACACCTGACACACATATACACACCACGCCCACACACTCACACCACTATAAAACACACACCCAGATTACCCACAACCCCTTACAATGACATTTTTGGAAGAAGCAGAGAGATAGAATAGCAAAGACAACACCAGCATCCAGAGGCACATAACACCATCACTCATACACCATCCATACACCTCAAAGAACACACCCCAACACATCACAGCACACATCACATCAACCATCACCTCACACATCACCCACACCACGTCATGCCACCTCAAAGACACCCCAGATTTTCTGAGGAGGAGCTCAGGGTCATGGTGGAGGAAATCATCCAGGTAGAGCCACAGCTATTCAGATCACAGGTGCAGCAGTCATCCATTGTAAGGAAGATGGAGCTATGGCGGAGAATTGTCGACAGGGTCAACGCAGTGGGACAGCACCCAAGAACACGGGATGACATCAGGAAGAGTTGGAATGACCTATGGGGGAAGGTGCGTTCCGTGGTATCCAGACACCAGGTAGCCATACAGAGGACTGGGGGTGGACCCCCACCTTCTCCCCCACAACTAACAACATGGGAGAAGCAAATCTTGGCGATCCTGAGGGCCTCGCAGGAGTAGCAGGAGGACTGGACTCTGGTAAGTCAAATCTTTACTATTATATTCCCCACCCTACCTGCATGCCATCACAAACACCTACCCCTACCCTCACACCCATCACCCCAACACCTCACAGATACCCCACTATCACAACCCACACAATACCAATCCCTGCATGTGACAACAATGCATGGACACTCATCACAGACCTGCATGGACACCCATCACCAAACCATGTCCAGTAGAGAGACTCAGCGAGGGCACACAGTCACCACTCACACAAGGGCCAAGGCGATGATGCAAGCACAGGAGTAGAGGGAAAATCACCCATTGCACAAGATGGCACACACAGATACAATAACTATGCATTTACACCCCAACAGGACCCCTACCCAATGTCGCCAGACAGGAGGTGCCAGCCATATCCAGTCCCCCCACAGAAGAGGCCCACAGTGACGACAGCAGCTCTGCACGCCTGGATCAAGATGACTAGCCCGGCCCATCAGAGACCTCTGGACAGTCGGTTCCACTGCCACAGTCCCAAACCACCACTGAACCTCCCCCCTCAGGAAACACCACCACGGCACCCACTCAGCGGGCCCATGCCACTGTCCCCAGGACACGTCAATCAGCAGTGTGTCCACCACTACAGGGAAACCCACTAACACAGGACGATCAGGGACCTGGGGTTAGTGGCAGTGGGCACACGGTTCAGGGGACAGAGGCACAGGATAACAGGGAAGCTGGGAGGACTGCTGTGCGACAGTTGGAGGACAGGCCCAGGGAACCCACTCCCCACAAGGCACTCTCCAACATCATGGAAGCATACCACCATTCCAAGGAGACCATGGGCACGGTACTGGGCAAGTTTCAGGAGACCCAGCAGCTGCAGGAAGAACAGTACCTGGGTATCAGGGAGGACTTGAAGTCCATTAACTCCACCCTGGTCATCATATCAGGGGTGCTGGCAGACATGGCCAACACCATGAGCGAGACAGTGGCATACCACGGGGCCACTGACACCAGCCAGAACGATGAACAGCCCTCCACGTCCGCTGGAGCTAGTGCACAGGAGGTCCCACCCCATAACCAACAGGCCACAGCACCCCACCCTCTGCAGAAGGAGAAATACCCTGCAAACAGTCCCTGAGATCCAGGCATAAGACAGAGAACATTGCCAAGACACCCGCAGGAAATAAGACTCTCCTGATTGTCACCCTTCTGTCCCACTATGTCACCCTGACCACCTTCAACTGCCATTGCTCCACTTCCTATGACCCCTTGGACAATGCACCTGTAATACAAAGAGACTGGACTCTACCATGGATATTCATCCACCATCACCCCAGCCCATTGCACACCCCCCTCCACTTATTTGCACTTAAATAAATACCCTGGAATCACAAAACAATCTGGAGTCAGTCTGTACTTTCACAAATGTGTTATTACAACCTCTTTGACAAATATCAATGTTAATGTTCATTTGCACATACCAAAGTATGACAGTTGTTGGGCAGCAGTGAACATAGCAGAAGGCAGAATGTGGTACCCAGATCTGTGAAAAGGAAATGCAAAGTGAACTGTCAGGGTCCACACACAGAGGTAAAAAGGCAGACTTATACAATATCTTACAGTAGTCTGACATGAGAGGAGCAGTGCCAGTCTCTTACCTGTGTCTCACTGGAAGTACTGCATGATGATGTTGTTTCGGTTGTCAATATCGTCTTATTCTGCCTCCTCTTCTTCACTGTCCACAGGCTCCACAGCTGCCACAAGACCAGCATCAGGCCCATCCTCCTCCAGAAAAAGCACCTGGCGTCGCAAAGCCAGGTTGTGCAACATACAGCATGCCACGATTATCTGGCACACCTTCTTCTGTGAGTAGTATAGGGAGCCACCTGTTAAATGGAGGCACCGGAATCTGGCCTTCAGGAGGCCGAACGTCCACTCTATAAATCCTCCTAGCTCGCCCATGTGCCTCATTGTAGCGTTCCTCTGCCCTTGTCCTGGGATTCCTCACTGGGATCAGTAGCCATGACAGGTAGGGGTAACCAGAGTCACCTGCAAATGTAGAGGGATATCTGTTAGACATACACCAACCCTTAGGGACTATCCCATACCCAGACACCTATTCATAGTGTGTGGGGACATTGGGCTAACCTATTAGCCCCACAGGGTGCCTCTGGAGTTGCCCTATCACATTAGGGATGCTGCTATTCCTTAAAATGTAAGGGTGATGCACAGAGCCTGGATATTTGTCATTCACATGAGAGATGTATTGGTCTGCCAAACACACCATCTGCACATTCATTGAATGGTAGCTTTTACGATTTCTGTACACCTGTTCATTCCTGCGGGGGGACAAATGCCACATGTGTACCATCAATGTCACCAATGATGTAGGGAATATGTCCCAGGGCATAGAAGTCACCTTTCACTGTGCTCAAATCCTCCACCTGTGGGAAAACGATGTAGCTGCGCATGTGTTTCAGCAGGGCAGACAACACTCTGGTCAACACGTTAGAGAACATTGGCTGTGACATCCCTGATGCCATGGCCACTGTTGTTTGAAAGGAACCACTGGCCAGGAATTGGAGCACTGACAGGACCTGCACTAGAAGGTGGATACCTTTGGGATCGCGGATAGCTGACAACAGGTCCAGCTCCAATTGGGCACACAGTTCTTGGATTGTGGCACGATGAAGTCTGTAGGTGATAATGATGTGTCTGTCTTCCATTGTCGACAGATCCACCAGGGGTCTGTACACCGGAGGATGAGGCCATCTCATCATCTGCCCCAGCGGATGTGCCCTATGGAGGAGAATGGTGAGCAGAGGGTCATATACTACGTAGGTTGCACAAGGGTGTTTTGCACTAATGTGATTTAATCGGTGTGTGGCGCTGTCTGTCTGTATTCCTGCCCAAATGTGCTGTGACGCAGTTAGGTGCCCTGCCATGTGTCCCCCTGAAATGGCGGCTGCCTGACCTGTAAGGAGGAACAAGGGGAAAAGAGTTAACTGCGCTGGCGTTGTGCTGCATCGTGGTAGGCAGTTGAAGTCGCCGCGCAATTCAGAATTGGTTATCATTGGGCCCTATGGGTTCCAGGAGCTAATGACGATGTACGCCGGCAGTGACGGTACGCACCGCCGCAGACGTGACTGCCATTTTCTATCTGTTCACTCACTTGATACCTGACCTTCAACAGGAGAGGACCTATACTGCACGTGCTGCTGTGACCTGAGTCTGGAAGTGACAATGGCTAAAGTGTCTGGGGAAAGTGCCCCTGCCTTTACCGCAGAGTTGGACAAACAGGTACAGCCAACACACCCCCTACCAGCACCGCCCTCCCAGCAGCCCCACAGCGTGTTTCCTGTGCCCGCTCACCCAGGAAGGTGGGCATCTCCTTCGTCCCAGGTACCTCAGGCCCTCCCCCAGTCAGCCCTGCTGCCCTCAGTAAGGAGGCTATTGACCTCCTGAGATCCCTCACTGTTGGGCAGTCAACCATTTTGAATGCCATCAAGGGTGTAGATATTCATTCTGGCGTGGCAGTCCAACAGAGAGCATTTCAGGCTCTGGCCTCAGCACTGATGGCAGTCATTGTCCCTGTGTCCAGCCTCCCCCCTCCAACCTCCACTACCCAGACCCAATCCCCTCTACCTCAGCCTATCCCAAGCACACCATCAGACTAGCATGCACACACATAAACACACAAAAGTGGCTCAGGCAAACGTAAGCACCACACATCCCACAGGCACTCACACAAGCACCATACCCATGCAGACACGCCAACATCCACTGCCTTCACGGTGTCCCGCTCCTCCACGCCCTCCACCTCCCTCCCAGTCTCGTCTACACTCACACCTGCATACACGACATCCTCAGCCACTACCTCCATCACCAGCACGCCCATCATCACACACCACTGACATGCAATCACTACCCCCACTACCATTCGCACGTCCCCTGTGTCCTCTCCCAGTGTGTCTGTAAGCCCTCTTCCCAAAGTACACAAATGCCGGCACACCCACTCAACAGCCAATCACCTTGCAGCAGCCTTGAACCCATGAACCTTCACCCAAACTCAGTAGACGTACACCTCCTACAACCACTACCTCTTCCTCCACTCCCCAACCCCATCAATCTTCCCATCCCAGTGTGTCCAAGAAACTTTTCCTGGCTAGTATTGACCTCTTCCCTACACCTCCCCCCCAGTCCTTCCCCTAGGGCCAGGTTGTCTCAAGCCCTGACCAGCACCTCAGCCACCAAATCCTCATCCAGTGTGGTCCCTGCAAGTCCGGGAACATCGAAGGGGGCACCCATCAGGGCTGCCAGTGTGCCACCTAGTGACGCCAAAGACCAACCTTTTCCGCCACCTGCCAAGGTAAAGAAGGGGCCAGCATGCAGAAGACCAAAGCTGCACCAACCACCCAGCAAGGCCTCTTCCAGAACAAAAGAGGACAGTGCCAAGGTCCCAGCAGCGACTT
The DNA here is from genome assembly GCF_031143425.1 of Pleurodeles waltl. NCBI lineage: Eukaryota > Metazoa > Chordata > Amphibia > Caudata > Salamandridae > Pleurodeles > Pleurodeles waltl. Next base: position 606,626,899 of record NC_090443.1, on the reverse strand, counting down.
CCAAGGTGGGGAAGGGACACAATAGCAAAGGGAAGTCAGCTCAGGGCACGGAGCCTCTGGGTGAGGGACTGGTGTCACCCCTTTCGCAAGATATCCTAGCAACCTGTACTGTGGTGGTCACCGCCGCAACGACTGCCACCTACCCCGCCAATTGCACCGCCACCTGCACCGCCATCTGCACCGCCACCTGCACCGCCACCTGCACCGCCACCTGCACGGCAGCTGCCTCACCTACAATCACCAGCATCATCCCCAGTAGGCAGCCTTCCGAGGCTGCAGGAGACGGCCTGGTGTCTCCTTCCACAAGTGCAGACACCTGCACCACCGGCAGCATCTCCGCCGCAGCCACCGCCGCAGCCACCGTCACCTGCCCTGCAACGTGCCCTCCCCAGGAGCAGGCAGTGGGCAAACCACCCACTTGAGAGACTGTGGCTTTGCACTCCGCAGGACCAAGCAGTGAGCAAATCACGCGCTTCAGAGACTATGGCTTTGCACTCCCCAGGAGCAGGCAGTGGGCAAACCACCCACTTGAGAGACTTGAGAGACTGTGGCTTTGCACTCCGCAGGACCAAGCAGTGAGCAAATCACGCGCTTGAGAGACTGTGGTTTTGCACTCCCAAGGACCAAGCATTGGGCATGGAGCCCCCTCGAGGAGCAGCTGCGTTGTGTCATCATCCGGCTGAGGTGCCCTCCCTCCCCTCCCCCCTCAGGTGCCTGTGTTTTTTTCGACCTGATGCCCCTGCAGTGTTCTATCCGTTTTGATGCAGGTGTCATGTGTGGGCTTAACCCATGCTTTTTTGGACCACTGGTCCACGGACATTTAATGGGACAGTGTACGGACTTGTGTACTTGCTGTAAATATTTGTATATACTGATGATTTCAAGTTATCTTGGGCTACCTGATTGTTTGATTATTACACTCATTAAACTCATTTCATTTGGTCCTTGCGTTCTTCCAGGGGGTGACGGGTGTATCTGTGATGTAATTGGATGTGTGTGTATGTTGTTGTTGGTGGGGGGTGGGGGTGTTGCGTGTGTGTGTCACTCTCTTTTTCCTCCCCCCCTCCCCTGTGTACTAGGTGCAGTACTCACCGTCGTGGTCGCAGCTGTCTTTGATGTTCCTGGTAGATGAGGAGGTAAACCAACATGGGCAGGACCTGTAACTCGGGCTCCATGGCGTCCTGGTTCCTCATTGGGTGTCGAGAGGTGAGTAGTTTCCCTTCCAAAGACTGTTTCCGCTGTGCTTTTGATGGCGTTGGTACCGCCCCAGAAAAGCTGGCGGATTGGTGCCATGTAAAAGTGTTCCACCTGTCTGTTGGCGGTGACCGCCGCGGTGTTTGTTTCTACCGCCGTGGTGGTGGGAGTGTTAAAGTGGCTGTCTGTGTTGGCGGTTTCCGCCATGGTTCCATTTTTTTTACTGCCGGCCTGTTGGCAGTATGACTGCTGCTTTATCACCGACCGCCAGGGTTGTAATGAAGGCCTATATGTTGTTTGCTCAGTCCATGAGAGGTGAACATCAGTTGTAACATGTCAGATAAGTGAAAATGGGTAAAATGACAATTGCATCCTGTTTTCCGTTCCTGAAACAGGGCCTAATGGTAGTTGTAGTCATGCCACTCTCTACTTCCCAACACTTGACAAATGGTTGACTCCATGAAAAGTGAATGTAGGAGGCTGGCCTGGCTTATAGTGGATACCTGAGGGCACTTACACCTTGTGCCAGGTCCAGTTATCCCTTATTAGTAGATTAGTAGTGTTCTAGCAGCTTAGGCTGATAGAGGTAGCCATAGCAGAGCAGCTTAGGCTGAACTAGGGGACATGCAAAGCTCCTACTATACCACTTGTATCATATAGGTACTATATCATAAGAAACACAATACTCAGAGTTACTAAAAATAAAGGTACTTTATTTGAGTGACAATGTGCCAAAAATATCTCAGAGTATATACTCCCTTAGGAGGTAAGTAAAATACACAAAATATACACACAAACCAAAATCAGGTAAGTAAACAGTTAGAAAAGTAGTGCAAACACTGTAGAATACAATAGGATGCAATAGGCCTAGGGGCAACACAAACCATATACTCTGGAAGTGGAATGCAAACCACAAATGGACCCCTAGGCTAGTGTAGTGTGTAGAGGGTCGCTGGGAGTGTAAGAAAACACTAAAGGTGTCCAAGATCAAATCAAATCAAATCATTAACATTTATAAAGCGCGCTACTCACCCGTGCGGGTCTCAAGGCGCTAGGAGAAAAAGGGGGGGGTTATCGCTGTTCGAACAGCCAGGTCTTTAGGAGTCTCCGGAAAGCGGAGTGGTCCTTGGTGGTCCTGAGGCTGGTGGGGAGGGAGTTCCAGGTCTTGGCCGCCAGGAAGGAGAAAGATCTCCCACCTGCCGTGGAGCTGCGGATGCGAGGGACAGCAGCGAGTGCGAGGCCAGAGTAGCGGAGGAGGCGGATGGGGACGTAGAAGCTGAGGCGTCTGTTGAGGTATTCCGGTCCCTTGTCGTAGAGGGCTTTGTGTGCATGGGTGAGAAGTCGGAAGGTGATCCTTTTGCTGACAGGGAGCCAATGCAGGTGTCTCAGGTGTGCGGAGATGTGGCTGCTGCGGGGTATGTCGAGGATGAGGCGGGCCGAGGCGTTTTGAATGCGTTGCAGGCGATTTTGGAGTTTGGCTGTGGTCCCGGCGTAGAGGATGTTGCCGTAGTCCAGGCGGCTCGTGACGAGGGCGTGGGTCACGGTTATTCTGGTGTCGGCGGGGATCCAGCGGAAAATCTTGCGGAGCATGCGTAGGGTGAGGAAGCAGGCGGAGGACACGGCGTTGACTTGCTTGGTCATGGTGAGAAGAGGGTCCAAGATGAAGCCGAGGTTGCGGGCGTGGTCTGTGGGGGTCGGTGCGGTGCCGAGGGCCGTGGGCCACCAGGAGTCGTCCCAGGCGGACGGGGTGTTGCCGAGGATGAGGACTTCCGTTTTTTCAGAGTTCAGCTTTAGGCGGCTGAGCCTCATCCAATCTGCGACGTCCTTCATACCCTCTTGTAGGTTGGTCTTGGCGCTGGCGGGGTCCTTGGTGAGGGAGAGTATAAGTTGGGTGTCGTCGGCGTAGGAGGTGATGATGATGTTGTGCTTGCGTACAATACCCCACCCAAAGACCTTGAAAAATAGGAGTAAGTGCTACTACTTCCCCAGAAACACACTAAACTTGTGATAGAGGATTCTGCAAAGACAACAACAGACTGCAAAGCACTGAAGATGGATTCCTGGACCTGAGGACCTGCAAAGGAAGAGGACCAAGTCCAAGAGTCATGAAAGTGTCCAGGGGGGGCAGGAGCCCACTAAATCCCAGATGAAGGTGCAAAATGGCTGCCTCTGGATGGAAGAAGATGAAGATTCTGCCACCATGAAAGGTGCTAGAAACTTCTCCTTTTTCTCCTTTGTGTAAAAGATGTCCCACGGAGTCCTGGAGGATGCAGAGTTGTTTCTTTGGAGAAAGCCTGCAAACAAGCCTTGCTAGCTGCAAAGGTCACGATTGAAGAAAAAGGGTGCTGCCTGGGCCCAGGAAGGATCAGGATGTCGCCACTTGGGAGAGGAGACAGAGGGAGCCCTCAGCAACACAGAGAGCCCACGTACAAGAAGGCAGCACCAGCAGAAGTACTTGAACATGGGTTCTAGAAAACTGAGCATGGCAGTCGTCTCAACACAACAAAAGAGGGTCCCATGAAGCCGGAGGTCAACTCAGCGAGTTGAGCAATGTAAGACAGAATGCTGTGGACCTGGGCTAGGCTGTGCATGAAGGATTCCTTGCAAAAGTGCACAGACGACCTAGCAGCTGCAGTTCACGCGGTGCACAGGAGTACTGTCTGGAGAGGGGAGGCAAGGACTTACCTCCTCCAAATTTGGACAGTTGGACCTCTGGGTCACTTGGGTCCACCACCTGTGTTCCAGGGGCAACGCTCATCAGGATGAGAGGGGTCCCACAATACCGGTGACGTAGAAGTTTGGTGCCTGCTTGAGCAGGGGGAAGATTCTGTCGACCGACAGGAGATTTCTTCGTGGCTTCCAGTGCAGGATGAAGGCAGGCAGCCCCCAAAACATGCACCACCAGGAAACAGTTGAGAAAGCCTGTAGGATAAAATAAAATAAACACAGTGAAATTTGCGAATAGTCACAATTGGCGCTGATATTTCTTTTTTTTGCTTTTTAGCCTAGGGGCAGTCCCTGGGGCACCTATGCACCAAGGCTATGGGGTTAGGGTAACGGTAACTCCCACAAGATATGCACTATTCACGAATTTGTGGCAACCCTAGATATACTAACTTAGATTTCCTTTAATTTCTCCTAAACTACTGAAAAAACTGAATGGATTTACACTGAATTACAAAAAAAAAGATTCATCTGCAAACCAAAAGCTATCTTTCTGCCAAATTGGGTTTAATTCCGTCCAATGGTTTGGGCTGCAGGCATGTCTCAAGAGAGTCTCAAGAATACATGGGAGTTAACATGAGAAACACACTTTTATTGACCCCCTCCCTTCTCTCGGCCCTCGCTTGACGGATCACCCCAAAACTTTCCATGCCCAACAAGAATTTAGATAGCACTTTTATTGGAAAATTTAGTGAAGATTCTGCCAAAGATATAGGCAAGTCAAAAATTATATTTCTATAGAAACTAGGTCCTAACTATAACTACCTACCAGGACAGGAGTCTAAATACCCACCCCCTAAATTGGATTCCACAACATCTTTGTTGATGTTGTAACAGCCAGTCGGATCCTATCTTTTGATCTGTTGGATCACCAAATTACAAAAAGCATGCTTTCAAGGATCAATATCTACCTTTCTGCCAAATTTGATGCAGAACATTACATTGGGAAAATGCATTTTGGGACACACCCTTTTGTTTTTGGCCTTCACTTGACAGATACACCTGGGAATGCATCCAAACTGCTATGCCTGCCCATGTGAGGCGTAGCAAGGAGAAATATGTTTATTTCTTCTAGTTTTTTCCTCAGCGTGCAGCACACATAGAAAGAGGAAAATGCCTTAGGGGAAATTTTTGTGCTGGAAGGTGTGCCTTGCTGTACAAAAACAAGGCAGTTACCCTTGCATCATGGTGCAAGAGTGCCTGCATTGGTGCTAGGCAGCACATTGTGCTCCAGTGCTGGGAAAAGGCATTAATGCACTGTATTATTTTAAATACTGTGCATTCCCATGACACGCAGCACAGCAGGGTGACTTGATGTGCTGCATGACACTTTAATAAGTATGTCCCTTAATAACTAAGGAGTCACCATATACCCTACCAATGTTTAGAAATAATAAAAAAAGAACACAATTGTTAAGAATTCTGAAAAGAGCAATCCATAACCCAACTGAAAAGTAGGGCCTGATTATGAGTTTGGTCTGACCTCTGCCGTATTGGTGGTCTGACTGCCATATTACAATGCATATGATTACATAGTCACCACGGTACCCCCCCACACTGCCAGCAAGTCTAGACTGCAGCATTGGAGAGATAAGTCAATGCCGTATTTGGAGGTCAGACTGCCAGTGCAACCGCTGGTCCAATCACAATGCTACTGTACGCTGACATGACTGTGGTGGCCCAAACACCACATCTGAGCTGGCGGAAACAGATGAATATAAGGCAGAAACCCACCAGTAACGTCACACATCCTGTACCACCATAGAGCTGATCCTACATGTACTGTCACTGCTTGTGCTGCTTGATGGCGCACAAAATTGCCACAGCCGTGGATGCAACCAATGATGAGCCAAACACTTACCTATTTCCTGGGAATAAGCAGCAACTCGATGGAATGCCATTGACCTGCTATGTGAGCTGTGTGCCATGGTCCAAAAGATTGTCTGTCAATCACAGCCCCATGGTGCTCCCTTTGGCCAGGTCACTGACACTGTACCGCCACACACTGAACATTTTCCAATGTGTGTACATCCCAGATAAAGGAATAGTGATGTGTTCATAACATTGTGTCTCACAACAGCCGATCCTCATCAATCTCACATCTACAAATTGAAGTGAGACATCCTCACATTGTTCACATGCCATGGCCTGTTGTGACATTAGAGATACATATATATAAATGGGTCATTGAACCAAAACACACCTCCACTTTGACATCCTTATAATGGACTCACACATATCAACCAACTTTGCAGGAGAATGGAAGGTAAATAGGATGCAGATGAATTTGTGTGACAAACATCCAAAGCACATAATGTAAACAATCCCTGCACAATAGGTATGGCAGGATCAGGGGAACCCCAGGAAGGCTGCTCCCCTGGGACACATTTCACTTTGCACATGCCTCTAAACCACTATTTGCACAGGAACTGTGGCCTGATGAATATCAGAGACAACTACTGGTGTTACCAAGTGTCATGCCCATGTGGTAAATGTATAAGTGGAAGTCTAGAAAGCAAATACAACAGTAACAGTATGGGTCACTCAGCTATAAAGATAAAGTAGGTGCAAGGTACGCACATTAAAATTGACAGGACCCTTCAATTGTAGAGGAGGGTAGCACAATTGAACACCCTCCATGTGTAGACAAACAAACATCTAGCGTACACATGATCCAAATGTCCAATCTATATCTGGAAGAGAAATGAAACTTCATAGATGTTGACAAAGCCAAGATTAAATACTTACTGTATGAAACAACAATGCAATGCTACCCCAATTGGATTGCATCTAAAACATCCATCCATCCGACGACTCCAGCACTTTTTCCAAAGTCAGATCTTCACCACTACATCAGATGGATCATCAATCAGGGTTAAACAAACACAACTGTAGTCATACATCACAAATTGTACATGTTCATCAAAAAGATAGAAAAGTAATGGAAGGACCAATGTGTAGCAGAACAACCAAATTAACTTCATTGACAAAACTGGAGTAAAGGCCAATGGGCAGTCCATGAAACCATGTGCATAGCACACTGTAGTGCCCCAAAACCTGCCTCACTAATCACTGCCGCTGGAACCTCCACAGAAAGGGGCATCCAATGGGCAGTCCAGACACCTTAATGATCACTCTTGGGTGCGGTGGAGTTGGCCTTAGGATGGGTGGACTTTGTCTTGGGAGGGGTGGGCTTCACTTTCGGAGGGTTGCGTTACTTCTTGAGTGTGGGTGGGGTATGGCTGGGTCCGGGGGAGGGGAGCACTAGGACATGGAAGGGATGAGTTGGGTTGTGGGTGAAGTCCTTCAGGGTTTCAGGGTTTCACAGAGGTAAGGGAAGACCAAACAGGAAACTTTCTTTAGGGAAATGTGTAGGGTGTGCAGAAGTGATTAGGGATTTGGAGGTTGAGGAAATGCCTATTTCTGGTATGACTTTGTGTGTTGTTGGTGCTTGTGTGTGTGTCTGAAGTATGTTTGTGTTTTGCTGGTGTCTGTTGTGTGTGTAAGTATGGGCATTTGCGTTTCTTGGTGGGCTTGGATGTGGATGTGATGGGTAAGGTGGGAGTGATGGCTCTGTGTGGGTGGGGGTGGTGTCTGGGGGTATGATGTGAGAGGTGATTGTGTCTGTGTGTCTTTGTCTGGGGTGAGGTGGGAGTGGTGGCAGTGGGTGTTGGGATGGTGTCTGCGGGTATGGTGTGAGTGGTGGTTGTATCTATGTGTTGAGGTGGTGTCTGGGTTGTTTGGTGTGAGTGGTGGCTGTGTCTGTGGGTGTTGGGAGGTGTCTGGGGGTGTGGTGTGAGTAGTGACTGTGTGTGTGGTAAGCTGGTGTCTGGGACTATGGTGGGAGTGGTGGGTATGTCTGTGTGTGTTGGGGTGGTGTTTGGTGGTATGGTGGATGTGGTGGTTGTGAGTGGGGTGATTGATGGTTGAGTGCTTGCATGCTTGTGTGTTTTGTGGTGTTTTTGTTTATGTGTGCTGCTTGTGGCTGTTGAAGTATGTGCATGCATATGTGTGAGTGTGCTTTGAACAGGTACGGGAATAGAGAAATTGGATGGGGAAGAGGAAGGTGGTGGGGGAAGTTTGTGGGGGTGGAAGGCTGCCATTAGGGAGGAGGCCAGAGTCTAAAAATATCTCTGTAGGTCAGACAAAGCACTATGAATGCCTTCCAGGTATGCAACCATCTGATGGAACTGGGTGCCCGGCACCTAGATGGCATTCAGAATGGCAGCCTGACCCACTGGAAGTGGGGATGGCCGACAAAGATGGAACAGGAGAAGTTCCTGATTGTTAATGTTCTTCCACAATTAGGGAGTTTCCACTGAAGGTCGAATCTGAAGATGATGATGTGGTGCCGGTGTCCTCCGTGGCACTTCCTTCACCCTCTGAGCCACTGGGTCTCTCCATGTCTGTTGTCTCGTGACTGGTGGTACCATGGCCAGCTGCTTCCCACTGATGTTTGCCCTGTATCCTCCGCTTACCTGGGATAATGCTGAAATCACAAATACAAATAGGGTCATTCCATATGCCTCAACACACTTGAACAACAACTTTTATTACAAAACATTACTGTAATGTACAGTAGCCCCCCGCCACAAGGTTCTCCAAAGTGGCGCCAACATTTGCTACACCTCATGTATGCATGCTACATGAACTGTAAACGTTTGCAAACAGGAAAATCAGATTCACATAGAGCTTCAGTTGCATGAGTGAAGTTGTCCGATCACAATGCCCATGGATCAAGTAGGAGACTTTCTCACCTCAAACGGTTTGCTCTTGTATCACCCTTCACTTACGTGTTGCCATTTATGATTATGGCAATGCCACCTTCATTCTCACAGATTCAACACAGGGTCCTGCAATTAGCATATGTACATATACACAATACCACATTATAAGGAATTGTTGGACAACAATCCGGCCATGTTGCAGTAGGAAGTACAGTAGCAGGAGGAAGGTGACATGCAGACATCCATGTCACACTGCTAAAACTTACCAATGGTTACTTTACCATATGTACATTGTCTAAAAGTTGTAGTAATGTTCCTTTGCTAGACATCACATCTTGCCCTGACATGTACAATGGAGACAATGGGGTCAAAATGTCTGGGAGATTTGTCCATAAATATTCATGGCACAATGAATCAGCTAGGCCTAGGGGAATCACCTGTCTTGCTTGATACTGCTGAGAACACATTTCTAACACTCATAACTAAAAGACAATAAGCCATTGAATATTATTGTGGCTCAGGAAATCTCCTTTATCTGAAGAGGGCCTGTAACATGATTCTCAATGGGAAGGCATAACACTGTACCTTTTTTCCATGCCAACACAGAGTTCATGGGATTACTGAGTGTACACACTCACACATGATTCCCGAATTTCTGCATGTCACTCTCTGATGCATGTCAACAATCAGGTAATGAACCTTCAACAATTGACATGTGCCAACCACATAGGCAAATGATTCCCCATCAATGGCATCGAAATGCACATTGTGAGTAAGTACTGTTTGTCTGCTTGTCATGCCCACCATTGCTCTGGCAATTGTTCAACAGAAATTACATGGAATAATGGCTTAGGGTATGTGTAATCCAACAAACAATGTTGACGCACTCCTGTCTCTGGTACCATATTGACCGTATACCCATCATACAAAAATATTTTCCAAGAGATTTTGGCATGCACACATATGTGATGGAATCAGACATCATCCTATGATGACAGGTAGATCATGTATGAAACGGTAGTGAAAATGTTACTACAAAAGTGCAAGGTACACATGCTAACATGTTGGCACAAATACTGTTGCCAGCATTGATGTCACCCAAATCATGTAACTGTACATTCCCTACTTACCAAGGGAAAGTATTGCTCAGTGACTGCACACAAAAGATAATGTATGTCATGTTACATGTATGATGGCCACCATCACATCAGAGACAGGACTAAGGGACCATCACTCTTGACATACTGAAGACAAGTGGCCTGTTGGGTACAGATGCCAACATACTCACTTGAGCAGACACATAGCTGAGTACAGTGATCAATTACGTCACATTGTTTGATGTTGGGGCTGACACACTGAAGACAAGGGGGCTGTTGGGTACAAATGACACTCATAACATGAAACTATATCAGATGATTGACCAAGGTACTGAGCCATGTGTCTGCTCAAGAGAGTACATTGGTAATGGACTGTACTCTGTTGTGCCAACGGTCACTAGGACAATAGGCAAGGCTTGTCAGCATGCACCAATCACCAGACCTACACAAAAAACAACTCATCTTGTGTATTGCACATAGGCCATCTCCAATATTCATGGGAAGATGAATGCCTCCAACACATCAACCTGGCAATGTAACAGGTAGAAATCTGCCCAGCAGGGCTCACGCCCTTGTAGCTGCTGTGCTTCCCTCAAACACCCATCAAGCTTGGCCAGAATGGGGGCTATCAGAGGGGCAGGGTCCAGTGCGCCATGCCCATGTTGAGAAGACAGCCCCAGCTGGACCTCAGCAATCTTCCGGGCACATTGTCTAAAGTCCTTTCACTGTTCCTTACAGTGGATGCTCCGCCAGCGATAGGCCCCAGGGTCTGCACCTTCTGGGCAATGGCTCTCCAAATCCTTTGCTTCTGATGGGTGTTGACCTGAATGGATGCAATAGAGAAATAAAGAGGTCACAGTTATTTTTTTTAATGGTTAACTGGTTGTTTAACACATTTTTTTAAACACCTAGCACAAGCATTTTTTAATTAATTGTCAACAAACTACATATGTAAAGCACACATGGTGATAAGTACAGGGACATAAATACACACTTTTTGAGTCATCTGCTGACTATCCACAACCCTGGCCATGGCCTAAACTGACTAAGCAAGTTCACTGACATCATGTAGCTCAGGCCAAAGTATCCTATGCTGTGATGTGAGCCACAATGACACATAACACACCATTGTGACCTTTTGAAGCGTAAACCACTTGTGCATGATTGTACAGACACCTTAACATTAAGCCACAATGACTTGCTGCATACGGTTCATACAGACAGGTACTACCAGGAAACCGACTACACCCTAAGACTGGCATGGGTTTTAGTGAAAGCTTCTTCTCTCTGGATGAACCGACATGTGGTCCACCTAATGGAATCTCATACCACTTCTGAGTGGGTTTGTGTGGTATGTAGTAGTATCACAGGAGACATCCTTTACCATATGAAGCACTCCGACAAACATCCAACAGAGCAAGGTATGTTCGGTGGGATGGGATTGGTTGCATGTGTATGCTATTCGTATTTAATCACCATCTTGACCACTGACTCCATTTTGTGTTTAACTTAGCTTCATGCATCGTCAGGTATTTTTCCGAGCACAGCTTGTGCCACATGTTTTCTTTGTCTTTCTCACCGAGGCAGGGACATAACATAAAGGAGCGAGGGAAAGATAAGGGTGTACCAGAGAATGTTTATGGTACGTCAGGGAACAGTTTGGTCTTGGAAGCGCACCTTGGGATGTGGCCAATCTCATGTTCTTTCATCTCGGACTGGTACAGCCAGAATTTGAACAACAACTTACAATATGGGAGGGGGGAGTTTCTGGAATTCTCCTGTTCAGATTGTTTAAGGTAGTTAGGAGGGAAACTTGACGACTGGGGTTATATTGAACTCATTCCGGGAGGATGTCGCCTTTGCCTGGTTCATTCCCATTGAGGGTGGTTCTCTCTTTTGGCAGTCGGCTGGGTTCCTGACTTGAAGCTGACAAAGAGACAATGTCCCTACCTCACCCCAAGGTGATGCATTTTTAATTCTTATTTTTATCTTAGCGTTGTGAATAAATATAGAATCACGGTATATGTAGATACATTATCCATGATTGAAGTAGTGTATTTTCATTGTTAGTTTCTATGATCATTATTATTCTACTGCTGTGATTATTTCCAGAAGTGTATTCGTGTTGCTGCATTTGACCTGCACGCTTTCCCTATACGGACCTTGAAAAGTGCCTTAATCAATTTATTACTCAAACTAAGAGTGCTGTATTGTTGGCATTCCTTTCATTTGATCTTGTCTCCATCTGAAGTAAAGCAAAACAGTATGTTACAAAGTTAAGAAACAGATGGGAACACCCTGCCTCACACTCCAGCATGCAGTCAGCCTAATTGCATCATGGTAAATGCAGCACAAATTCATTTTTACTCCATAAAGTAGTCTTTAGTTTTTCACCTTAGTAGGTACAGTTAGTGCTGTATATCTCTGGACACGTGTGTCTAGGTTTAGCCCTTCATCAACAGAGAGCACCTTTTAATTGGTCAATTCACTGATTTGCAGGAAATTGACCAACTATCTGCACTCTGTGGTTTTTACTTGTGCACTACTCCTGCACAAATATGAATAATGGAAAGATGACAACAGACCCGTGGGAGTAAAGGGCTTGTCATAAATCAATGACACACACTGACAATTAGGGTCAATGGAAATGAGTACCAGGTTAGGTGGTTACCTCAGTTCCCATTTCTAATGTAGTCAATGTAAAAGCATTCAGGTAAAATCTTCCTTATGAAGACTCATTTTTGCCACCTCTAAGGACCTGAAGGTCTACAGGGAGTGGGCTGATGCATCAGTTGCAGAGTCACAGTTTCTGTGCACCAGTCTGGGCTATGTCCTTTACTGTGAAAAGTCTTTGACAGACCTTGCTATCTGCACGCTGAGCATACAGAACCTACAAGAACATCATATTTCCATCACTTCCATGCATGGCAGTAGTTGCGTGGTTTACTGTGATTTACTTTGTCGTCATACCACAGTTTTCCAAGGCCAGATCTGGGCTGAGTGATCATGGGACTTTACAAAGTGCTACCAACATCCTCAATTGACTCAAACAGTATACATACACAGCACATGCCAGTACATGTACTGTGTCATTTACCATCATCAGATCATCACATATATCATTGTTTGTCTGTAAAGTTTACTTGCATAGATATATGAATACAAAACAAGGAGGATCTAGGGCTTATCACACAACACAATGGTCATTTGAAATACACAGAGTACAGGACACCAGAATCCACAACCTGTGCATCTTATGTATGCACCACAGATTGTGACAACAGACACCCAAATAACTCACTGGGACACAGAGACACATTGTAGCCAGTGAGGAAGTAAAGGGTGGTATTGAACAGAGTCAACTCTGCCAATGAGGTAGTTACCTCCTTCCTCTGGTGAGCCATAGAGCCGGCCATACTGGGGGAGAACTTCTACCACTTGCCTCTCCAGCTCCTCTGGAGAGAGGGCAGGGGCCCTTTCACTTGCTTGGCCTGGCATGATTGCTCTCAGAGGCAGCACACAGCAGCTGATGTGGTGGAGGTGTTGATGGCAGCAGTGTCAGGAAGCAAGTGAGTAATTTTCGAAAATGTGACATACATGTACGCTACATACGCTGTCATCACCATTGACAGCCACACCCATTGGCCTGCAATCGTCTCAGTCAACATTAGCCTATAGCTGTGCACGCCGCTGTTGAAACCGCCCACTGAGTGGTCGACTTCTACTGGCAGAGGGAGGTTTCTAAAGTCCAATGAATAAGGTCAGGCAACCAACATTTTAGCAGTTGAAACTACAGTTTTTCAGACTATAAAATGCATCACAACATGTCTAAATGTGCAGTAACATCTCAACATATTTCTACATCCCTTGATATGTAGATTCTCCTACACAATCATCAGTGTAGTGTGTTGCTGGTTACAGATTCCATATTACCAGGGTGCACTGTAACCCGCCGGTGACAGTATTTTTGGCAGTCGGAACATATATTTTTATGTGTAATGGTTGTAATGTATTTTCTGTCAGTAATGTTTTGTCACATAACCTTGGTCTCACTCATCAGATATGTTGGTCTGGACACAGTGAATAATGCTCCAACTTATTTGATTGCACAATTAGGTACACTGGGAGAGGGAGCAGTCGATAACCTCCAGTCTACCATCCATTTCCAGACCTTCAGACCATGAAAAAATGTTGCAAGATAAAACAGTTCTGTCTGAATAGGCAAACAATCCAGGTTTTATGTCGCCAGTTGTAAGCAGATCTCATGCCTGAGAACACCAATCCGAAATGTATACCACCCATTGTGAGACTCATGGCAGTACTACACTTCCTGGCCACAGGGCCCTTTCAATATATACTGGCTCTATCTGATGATATCGCTCAACCAATATTCAGTGGTGTTTTTAAAAAAAAGTGCTATCAGCAATGATGAAACACATTGACAGCTATATCAGGTTCCCACATATGAGGATGTAGCCAATGTAAAGGTTGACTTCTGTTGGATTTGGTCGCCTCCCACATGTGGTGGGAGCCTTTGATGGCACACATATTGCATTAGTGCAACCACATGCAAGTGAACAAGGCTATCGCAACAGGAAGCACTTCCATTCTATCAACGTGCAAGTTGTCTGCTTGCCAGGTTTGTATATTTCAAATATCTGTGCTGGGTTCCCAGCTTCAGCCCATTATTCCTTTGTAATGCAGAAAAGCACCATACCACAACTGACGTCACAACTGCAACCGGATTTGGCCTGGCCTGTTGATGAGTAACATCTGTCCTAACGTTGTATGTGCAATGTCAGGTGCTATAATCATTGTAACACTTATGTCTCAATACAAAACAGGAGACTCAGCATATCCCAACCGTCCTTGGTTGTTAACACAGCTGAGGAATCCAACTACACCAAGGGAAGTCTGCTTCAGTGAGGCCCATGGAAGAATGCGTCAGCCAGTGGAGCGGGATTCTGGCTCCTGAAGGCCAGATTTCACTGTCTGGACAAGACTGGGGGAGCCCTCCATTATGCACCCGGGAAAGTGTGTCAAATTACAGTAGCTTGCTGCATGCCCCATAACATCACCCTGCATAGGAACATCCCTTACATCGCAGATGGCGGAGAATCTGAGGGGCCACTGGTTGAGAATCCTGAAATTCCAAATGATGATGATAATGATGAAGAGGAAGGAGCTAATTTGCAACAAGATCTCATTAACAGCTTCTTCTCATGAGTGTATGTATGTCATGAGATGTCATTCCTTTGACTATAGATTAACTCTTGTTACGATGATGTGAGGACTATAATTGTACTACATGATGGGAAGCTAAACCTCTGGCAAAATCTGGCAAAGGGTGTTTGTTGAGGGAGCTTTTGACACAATCACATTTTGTTAATGTTGCTTCGTTTGTGTCACATCTTTTTCATGTACTGCCTTCTACTGACGTTTGCTATATGAATTGTGTCATATATATGTTTTGATAACTCTACTCATTATTTTTGTGGGTAGGTAGGTACCTTCACCATGGCATCTTATTTTGGACATTTCAGAGTTGTGGTATTGGTATGATGCTGTTGGGGCTTACAAAGTAGACATGGATTGTTCCTGGGAATGTTTGTCACAGACATTGGGTGTACAAGACCTGTGCCAAGACAGCTTGCACACTGATAGGATAGAAGTTGAGGAGACTCTATTGGGCTTGTTCCTTGTCGTGTGGTGGCCATTATGCATCATGTGTTTTCATCATGCGGTCTGTAAATATGTAGTTCTAGCCTAAATTCATCTCAGTTTCCCTTCATATTGGCTAAATATGCCTTTTGTATGAATTGTATGTTGTTGCTGTGTTTCATCATTGTAGGCCAAAGTGCCTGTGGCACATAACTGACATTCGTTTGTATCATACCACCAGATGCAGATGCTCCGGATTGTAATGATCTTGTGATCAGGAATTGTTGTACTGCTACCCTCTGCACCTTACATGTTATGATGTTAGTATCATTTTGTGGGGTAGGTGACATGGCTCCAACTGATGACATCAACCAAATTCATTTTCTGCCTATTCTACATGGCAGTGTCTGATATATCCCTTGATTCCATGTCCTGGAGGACTGTCCATGTAAATTTGATCACTCACAGAGTATGATTTAGACCTGTATGGTTTCCTATGTTTCTGACATCTTGAAAGCCTATGATTTGGACAATGTGATAGAAATATTTGTAGACAAGACACTTGTATGTATGTATTGGTGTAGCATGGTTGTGCTCCTAAGCTAAACATTATGTATATGCAACATAACCCCGCTTCCACAAGTAGCTGTTTTTCCCATTATATGGTTTACATGTTCTTACATATCTACATAGCTAAATGTGTCTTTTAAGACAACAGGCAATGAGTTTGAGACTGGTGATTTAATTACAGTGCTAAGGGTGAAATAAACTTGTGTCAAAAAGTGACATAACTGAAAAGAGAAGAGGTCAGTCATGGTGAATGAAATTATGAGTAGATGCCACAACATCGGAAGTCCAAAATCCGGACTACTCCTCCCATCAGAAATGGGATGGGGTTCAAGTTGTGTCCACAGAGCGCATGTGTGCCACACAAAGGAGGACATTAAGGATGAGGTTTCTCGCTGGCAGTGGTGGGTGTCTTTCCATCTGCACCTCCTGGATTTTTACATGGACGTCCCCGCTTGCGAGGGTGGGGGGGTTCAGCTGCTGCAGAGGCAGGAGTGCCTGAGGCTGGTTAGTCCTCTGGCATGGCCTCCCTTCCTGGGCTTGCTGCAGATGTACTTGGGCTTGATGTAGTTGGCCCAGAGGAAGGGGTGGATGGTGCTGTAAAAACCCTGCTCAGGGATGTATGGATGTCCCTCAGCATCCCAGTTAGGGTGCCAATGTGTGAATTATGGGCATCCATTCATGGGTTCATGTCCCTCTGCAGCTGCTGAATTTCACGGAGCTCGGTTGGCACCTGGCCCATCACGCCTTCGGACTCGTTATATACCACCAAGACCTGACTGATGGTATCCTGGTAAAGAGCAGCCCCAGTGGCGTCACTCTTTCAGCCTACAATATCCTTCCAATGGAGCCTACCCCCACAAGCCTGTGCCCTTGGCACAGTGTGCCCTCTCTAACTGAGCCCTGCACCCTCACTGTCAGGATTGTTGTTTTCCTCCTGAGGATTTAGAACCGGGGGGCACAAGATGGTAGTAACTGTGCTAGGTACACGGGGGCACATTGTTGTCTGTGATGTTGATGCAACTAGTGTGGCATGTGCCATTGTGGGCACAGTGAGACTCGCTGTAGCCATCTGACCAGGCTGCCTAGCTGGGTCAGGACCGTTATCCACGTGCACACGCCCAGGAGTGTCATTACCACTGAGGGCTTCATCCACAGGTGGATTGGGAGTCTGGTCGGTGGACAATGTACTGGCAGTTGGTGTGCCAGCACGACCTGTTGAGAAATAATGTGCATTGTTATTGGTTGGAATATTTAATCTATGGCCAAAGGTTTTGTGTCACTATAAGTAGAGAGCTTGGAAATTTTAAGTGGTAGATTAACTGATTGTGCTATGTTACCATGGTATTGACGTTTTTGACCTGACATGTGTGAAGCTTGCAGAAACTATTAGATTCAAGCAACTCATAAGATGTGCTGATCAGTTGCACTTTAAATAAGAGAATGAACATGATATCTTACAAACCTTTAAGCCAACACAGTGGAGAGGTAACATGTGTATTTGTTCATTCTGAGGCCTAGTTGTGTGAGATACAGGCAAACACACAACTTTGTCTCATTTGTAGCTGTATCCATCATATGAGCAGCACTGAGCCAATGTTATAGCTGTCACTACCAATCTGATGAAACAGCTTAATGCCTTGATGTACAAACATGGTAAGGGATCAGTACTGTCCTCAATAGTTTCACTGTGGGATACCAGGACAAGAGCAAGGTAGGTTGACAGACACATCTCTGAGTTGAGTATGATATGTATATTGCTCTCTCCCATGTGAGTGAACATCAGTTGAGAGGTGGCACACAGGTGTATTTGGACAAGTGCAGCATGGCCTTTTGGTTTGAGTTACTAAAACAGGGCCTCCTAGTAGTTGCACTTGCTGTCTCCCAACACTACACAAATGCTACACTCCCAGGGGTGGGTACATCATTTGAAAGATAAAACACAGGTATATTTGGGAAAGTGCAGTATGGCCTATCGGTTTGAGTTACATGAACAGGGCCTCCTGGTAGTTGCAGGTGTGCCACTCTCTCAACTTCCCAATACATGACAAATATTTATTCTTTTTGTTTTTATCCGTTGCTACACTGCAGTTAAGTGGGCCCAACATTTACATGTTGATACATACCATGGGTCCTGGGATGATCTTTTGATGTTGAAACAGTGACAGGCCCCTTTCCAACATAATGTAATGGGGATTGATGCATTTGATATTCTGTAGGACAATACATATTGACAAGCATAAGCTTACATCCCGGCTACTCTTGGTAATGTATGTTGGGAAAGTACCTGAACAACCCAGTGGCAAAGGTGAGATGTGAGCATACAAGACAATGAGGATTTTTGACAGTTTTTGTGGTAAGACTCAGTTTCCCTCAGCTATTCTTGTCAAGCCCTCAGGATGCAGGATGGTCAAAACTTCTCCCCCAAGGGAAAGAGTTGTAATGGGGCACTGGGAGGACTACCACCAGTCTTCAGGGACTCCAGGTTTTGCATGTAGGCCAGGGAATGCACCTTCCTTCTGCACCTTCCTTCTCAGGTTGTTCCACTTCTTCTGTATGTCCTCCTTTGTGCGCAGGGTGGTGCATACAGCATTCACTCTGTCGACGATCCATTGCCACAATTCCATTTTCCTACTGAGAGGAATATGCTGGACTTGGGCTCCAAACAATTGTGGCGTTACTCTTATGATTTAATCTACCTTGACTCTCAACTCATTTTCAGAGAAACAGGGATTTTTGGGACGTGATGCAGATGTAAATTAAAGTGGGTGCAGTGACTTATAAGGAAAGTTAAATAGGGAATAAATGGAAAAAAGTGCATGCAAGGTGTGAAATGGGATGGTTAAAAAAGGGGTGGCTAATCTATCTGTGGTATGCAGTAGTGTTCTCTGCTGTCTGTCTTGCTAGCACAGCAAGAAAGGAGCAGTGGAGAGGCAAAGGATCATGGTCTGGGAAGGCGTGTGTTTTATAGTGTGATTTGCATGTGTGCCCACTTGGCCAATGTATATCAACGGTGTTGTTTCTGAATCCATGCAATGGGCACTTGTCTGTTGCTTAGCTGAATCCATACAGAGATGGTCGATGGAGTGTTCAGCGGCAAGGTTGCAGACCGCCACATAGCTGGCGGGGCATCATTTGTTTTGGCAGTGAGAGGTTCAGCCTAATACATCATAATACGGCCGTATGGAGACCGCCAATACGGTGGTCTGACCACCAAACTCATAATCGGGGCCTTAAAGTATGAAAAATTAATAAATGTATGAAATAATACAATGTAAAGTTGACTATGTGCTAACATTCAAAAACTACCATACCCATACTCCATAGTATGAGTATTGCTATGAAGATTCAGAACAAACTACAAAATATAATCCTAAACAACAAAAAACTACATATTTTCTATCAATATGATTAAAGCAGTGTTTGGAAATCAGTCTGAAAAACTTACTATTTTATCTACTCAGACATAAATGTAATAAATGTTTAAATAAATAGTAATAAATAAATAATTAAATACTAAACAACACAAATAAGTATTAAAAATCACAACACATAATTTAAAAATCAAATACAAATGCAATCTAAAAAGATCAAACAATAGAAACAAAGAAATACATTTTTGTAACACATTAGCATTTCCCACTCATTAAAACATAAAGCAAAAATTATCTTGCATATCTGTTGCTGACATCCATGAACCTGAGAAACAAATGCACAATCCTGAAAAATATTGAAAAATGAATCCCAAATAATGCAAAAAGCAAAAGCAACTAAATAAAATATCAATAAAAAAAATAATCCATTGGCACGATCCAAAACAAAACAAAATGAAAATAAAGAATATAATCAAAACATTTGAGAAGATAAAGATAACATTGTTTAAAATATTCCCAAATGCATTTCCTTAAAAACATGTATCCAACAAAAACAAAAAACCTGAAGTACCCAAATTCTCAGGTAAAAAAATTAAAATACACACCCACAAAACCCATAAATATCTAACTTTAATTATTAAGTATTGACAAAACATGTATATTCAATATACTACAAACAGACATTATAATAAAAATACACAATACAATGAGGCCAGCATCATTTCACTAACACAACTAAAATGATATCCTAATATTAAACAAATAAACAACTCCAAATACCTACACTAAATAAACTAGCACTGAATGTACATCCCCAAGTGCTAAAACTCCAAAATGTAATGAAAAATTAATCTTACCTGACCTGAAGTCAGAAAAGGGGAACCGCAACTATACTGAAGCTTAAACAGGCCAAAAAGAATATAGGCTATAAAATAATGAAAGCAGTAAATCATAATGGCTGCTAAATAAACATAAAAAAAGAACAAGAACAAACAGTAGAAACCAATGAAAAACAACACTGTATTATTTGTATTTACTTATGCATTATTATAAACCTCTTTAGTGCGGGCATCAGCCACTGGCCGATGCCCACACTACCTCCCTGATGCGGGTCACAACCAGTGGCCGACACCAGGAAGGGGGTTAAAAAATACTCTGGTGCGTTGCACCTGAGGATTTTCTTTAATTAAAAAATACCCAGGGAGACACGGAAGATCCTCCATGTCTCCCCCCTCCCCTCCACCCGACCCTTTGTGATGTCAGCGAGACGCGCTGATGTCACTGTTTTGTTTTCTCCATCGAAGCAGGAAGAGGCCTTGCGGCTGATTCCTGCTCCAATGGGCATAACAGCCCCAAACGGCCTTCCTGACATTCGGGAAGGCCTCATTTGAAAGGGGAGACTCTCCCCTTTTCAAACTAGGCCTTCCTGAACCGGTTTCCTGGCCCTCGATGGCAGCTGTGCTGCTATCGAGGGCCATGAAAGCCCATTAGACATCAGGGATTTCACTTGAGGGGATCGGCCCCCTCGGCAAACAGGCCTCCCCCCCTCCCCCTGGGCATATTTTTTTTAAAAAAGGTAGGTGCCCCCTAGGGGCTAAATTTAATATCTATCTACGTAGATAGATATATATAAATATATATATATATATGTATATATATATATATATAGATCACTTTTGTCAATGTGTGTGTGGTTCCCCTGGGGGCTGCGATTGCCCCCAGGCAAAACTGGACACACATATAAAAGTCATCTATATATATTCACCACCAGTTGTCTTGCAGTTGCACCTTGCGTCTTCAAAGCAATGCACATACTTCAACTGACGCGTTCCAACTGTAGCTTTTAGGCAACAATAAAAAAGTCAAGAAAGTCTTGTGATTATGTTTCTGCTACAAAAGGATCAGACTTTTGACTAGTGGCAGTTTTGATGCCATAAAGTAGCGCAGAAGGTTTATATGCCTGCTGCAAAGATCAAATCTGTATTTTATGTAATTAGCTGAGTACATTAGTAAAGTCAGCCATTACCTGTGCTATAATACAAATTAAATATGTGTACAGGTGGGGCTATGGAGAGATGAAGGGCACTTTTGCTGGGTGGTAGTGAGGAAATCCTAGGAGGAAGTCATGGGAGTGGGAGCACCAATAATGATTGTTGGACTGGGTGCTAGAGGTGCTAAAGACTGTGACGACTGGTATGTGACAAGGTGAAGTAATAATGTGTCTTTTTTTGAGTGTCTTGTGGAGACATCAAAATTATCTATCACAAAACAAACTGGTTTTGTAAGGCAGGCACCTGTGTTTTTGACACTAGGCTCGGCAGCAATATAGGGAAACATACAAAAAACAGACATTTCTGGAAACTAGACATCCGGGGGAGTCCACAGAGGTGTGACTTGTGTGGATTCCCCAAAGTTTTCTTACCCAGAATACCCCGCAAAGCTCAAATGTTGAATAAAAACTATATTTTTCTTGCATTTCTGTCACACAAACTACAGGAATATGCTGGGATCCACAAAATTCCTACTACCTAGTGTTTCCCCACCTGTCCTGATAAAAAACACTACCCCACTTGAGTGCCTGTACCTAGTGCCTACGTCAGGAATGGATCACCCCAGGGTCAACAGTTGCCCCCATGTAAGGACCAACATTGACCATTGTGTGATCTACTCCTGTCGTGGGCACTAGGCACTACCCCACTTGAGTGCCCGCACCTAGTGCCTGCGCCAGGAATGGATCACCCCAGGGTCAACAGTTGCCCCTATGTAAGGACCACCATTGACCGTTGTATGATCTATTCCTGTCGCGGGCACTAGGCCTACCCACACAAGTGAAGTACCATTGTTATCGGGAGACTTGAGGCAATGCTAGGTGGAAGGAAATGTGTGGCTCCTCTCAGATTCCAGAACTTTCTGTTACCGAAATGCGAGGAAAAAGTGTTTTTTGTTTGCCAAATATTAAGGTTTGCAAAGGATTCTAGTTAACAGAACCTGGTGAGAGCCCCACAAGCCACCCCCATACTGGACTCCCCTAGGTGCCTAGTTTAAAAAAATGCACAGGTTTGGTAGGTTTCCCTAGGTGCCATCCTCGCTAGAGCTAAGCACTTTGCAAAAAACAGCTCTGTTTTCTTTGGGAAACTGTGATGTGTCTATGTTGTGTTTTGGGGCATTACCTGTCCCAGGCACTAGGCCTACACACACAAGTGAGGTACCATTTTTATCGGGAGACTTGTGGGAACGCTAGGTGGAAGGAAATGTGTGGCTCCTCTCAGATTCCAGAACTTTCTGTCACTGAAATGTGAGGAAAAGGTGTTTTCTTTTGCCAAATATTGAGGTTTTAAAAGGATTCTGGGTAACAGAACCTGGTGAGAGCCCCACAAGTCACCCCATATTGGATTACCCTAGGTGTCTAGTTTTAAAAAATGCACAGGTTTGGTAGGTTTCCTTACGTGCTGGATGAGCTGGAAGCCAAAATCCACAGCTAGGCACTTTCCAAAAAACATGTCAGCTTTCAATATAAAAATGTGACATGTCCATGATGGGTTTCCTGTTGGAGACATTAGGCCTACCCACACAAGTGAGATACCATTTTTATCGGGAGAGTTGGGGGAACACAGAAGAGCAGAAGAAGTGTTATTGGCCCTTGTCTTTCTCTAAATTTTTCCTTCTAAATGTAAGCCAGTGTGTAAAAAAGACGTCTATTTGAGAAATGCCCTGTAATTCACATGCTAGTATGGTCACCCCAGAATTCAGAGATGTGCAAATAACCACGGCTTCTCAACACCTTATCTTGTGCCCATTTTGGAAATACAAAGGTTTTCTTGATACCTATTTTTCACTCTTTATATTTCAGCAAATGAATTGCTGTATACCCTGTATAGAATGAAAACCCATTGCAAGGTGCAGCTCATTTATTGGCTCTGGGTACCTAGGGATCTTGATGAACCTACAAGCCCTATATATCCCCGCAACTAGAAGAGTCCAGCAGACGTAATGGTGTATTGCTTTCAAATATCTGACATGACAGGAAAAAGTTACAGAGTAAAACATGGAGAAAAATTGCTGTTTTTTAGCTCAATTTCAATATTTTTTTATTTCAGCTGTTTTTTCTGTAAGAAAACCTTGTAGGAACTACACAAATGACCCCTTGCTGAATTCAGAATTATCTCTACTTTTAAGAAATGCTTAGCTTCACATCCATTCCTGTCACTAACTGGAAGGAGGCTTAAAGCACAAAATATAGTAAAAATGGGGTATGTCCCAGTAAAATGCCAAAACTGTGTTGAAAAATGTGGTTTTCTGATTCAAGTCTGCCTGTTCCTGAAATCTGGGAAGATGGTGATTTTAGCACCACAAACCAATTGTTGATGCCATGTTCAGGGAAAACAACCATAAGCCTTTTCAGCAGCCCTTTTTCCCATTTGTTTAAAAAAAAAAAAAGTCTTTCCTGTATTTTGGCTAATTTCTTGGTCTCCTTCTGGGGAACCCACAAACTCTGGATACCTTTAAAATCACTAGGATGTTGGAAAAAAATAATGCAAATTTGGCGTGGATAGCTTATGTGGACAAAATGTTATGAAGGTCTGAGTGTGACTACCCCAAATAGCCAGAAAAAGGCTCAGCACTCAGGGGGGTGGGGGGGGTCGGGGTGAGGGGAGTGGCCCAGCAGCTAAGGGGTTAAAAATACAACAAATACCCAAATAAACAAAACTGTCTTTGATATTTGGTATGCATTAAAAATATAAATCTATAAAGTAAAGGACTATTAAAAATAACACTTACTAATTGTTAGTACTTTTTAATATAAAAAATGTTACTGTTAAAGGTTTAGGTTTTAGAAAATTAATATTGCTGTATCAGCATTATCTAAAAATAAATGTATAAAAAACAATTTGTGAGAAATGAGAACACACAGGTTAGAAAATAAATAGTACATGCCAAAATATAAAAATAAACTAAATGTTTTTAAATTATATGAAAAAATATTACATAAAAATGTTTTTCAAACAATTTCTATAAAATGAAGCATAAATAAAGCATACAAAAAAACACAATTTAAAACGTGCAGAAAATATAAAGCTTCACAGTAGGAAAATGTGAATATGTGTAAAAATGCAAAGCTATCTGACCAAATCAATATGTAACTATTTAAACGTCAATTTAATTTCACAAATTTAATATTAATAGCATATTTTATTTTTTGTTGATGGGCTGCCACAACATAACAATACTTAGGGCCTGGGTAGGAGTTTGGTGGTTGGATTGCAAGACCGCTGTCACAGCGGCCCGGAAAGCCACATCTACCTGCATCCACACCCTCCGCCTCCTATGCAAGACCTTCAAATGGATCTCTCTCGAACACAGAAAGACGGTCTCACACACCCTCATCACCAGCAGACTGGACTACGCAATGCACTCTATGCCGGGATCAACAAGAAACTCACCTGCAAACTACAGAACATCCAGAACGCCGTCGCCAGACTGGTCCCAACACTGCCACATCTCTCACACCTGCGCACACTTTACTGGCTTCCAATAGAGAAAAGAATTACCTTCAAGATCCTCACCCACGCACACAAAGCCCTCCATGACACCGGACCACCCTACCTGAACAGGCGGCTCAATCTCTACGTACCCCACAGCATCCTACGTTCAACCCAGCTCTCTCTCGCCAAAGTACCCCGCATCAGGAAAACAAGAACATGGGGGTGCTCTTTCTCCCACATTGTAGCCACAGCATGGAACACCCTCCCGCCCCACCTCTGACAGACTACCCCCCTCCTCACATTCAGGAAGGAGCTGAAGACATGGCTATTTGAAGAACCACCTCAATGATGAACGCTACATGACAATCCTCCAGTGCCTTGAGACCCTTACGGGTGAGTAGCCGTGCTCAATAAACTCATGATTTATTGATTGAGAAAGCCCACTGCCCAGGCTGTCCCACCCCACAGTATTATAATGTTCCCAAAGATCCAGTGGGCTATGCTGCGGCAAAGTACCGACAACGTAAAGGGTTGCTTCAGAAAAGAAAGGCAAGTACAACATGTGCACATCAGAAAACGCCTGTATATGTGGTGTAAGTGTAGTACAGTGTATGTAGACATGTTTAATGTATGTGTCGTTGTACGGTTAAGTTCACAGACTGTTCACATGCATAACAGAAGAGAAATGATAGTGTATTTTAAGATGAATTTTTACCCCTTTTCCTCCCCTTCCGCCGACCTTTGCATGGCGGTCCCTCTGCCAACGAATGCTCTGCTGAAAGGCAGGCCGTGATCTGGATCATGGTGACCATGGTGGTACAGTCTCTTGTAGCCTCTGCGTACTTGACAGCCATGGCAGCGGTATTAGCAGTCTTGGCAGTGACGGCGGTCCAGCACCTGTTTTGGATCCACCTTTCCGACAACATTATAATCTGGCGGTTGGACTGCCGAACTGGTGGCGGTCAGACTGCTGGCACCGGCATTGTGAATCTAAGACCGCCAAGCTCGTAATCAGGCCCTAAAATTTTAGTACGCATAGAATACCTATTTCCACTCCAATATGTCACATTGGTTAAAGCTTTGGACTTAAAGGGGTGTTAAATGAATATTCCTGTTCAAATCTGAGCCACATCTGGAAAGTGTTAGGCTTTAAGGGGTGTAGATTTACTATTCCCCCACCAATGCAAGTCACACTGGGGACAATGTTGGACTTTGGGGATAGATTGACTATTCCCACATCAATCTAAGCAACATTAGTCAAAATGTTAGACTTCGAAGGGGTGTACATTTGATATTACCACACCAATTATTTCCACTCTAGGGAAAATTATGGATTTTTTTAGGGGGGTTTAGATTTTCTATTCCCACTCCAATCCTAACCACATTGGGGAAAGTGTTGGAATTTGAAGGTGTTAGATTTACCAACTCTGTGTCAATCTAAACTACATTAGAGAATGTGTAGGAGTTAGAGGAGTGAACAGTTACTATTCCCACTACAATCTAGGACATTGGGAAAGTGTTAGCGGTATAGATTTACTATTCTCACTCCAGCCTAAGTCATATTTGGGGGACAGTGTTAGGGCCTCTTTACGAATGTGGTGGTCTGAAGACCGCCACTCTCGCGTAGGTGGTTTAACCACCTCACTTCAGGAGGTCCAACCGCCTAAATACAGCTTTAGCCAGCAGACCTGCTCAAAGATCGTCGTGCCCGCCAGGATCACAGATCCTGATGAGATGACAGTGGTCAGGCTTATAACCAGCCATGGCGGTGCTGAACTCAGCGCCGCCTGGCTGATTACAACCCAAATTTCAACTAGCCTTTTCATGGGGGGGACCCTGCCATGAAAAGGCTGGCAGACAGCCAGTGCCAGGGGCCACAGGGGGGCCCTTCACTGCTCACACCTATGGCCCCCAGTGCACAGCACCGTCAGAATGAGCACCGTCTCCTTTGCAGACCGTGCACATTCCGAGGGTGCCGGAATGCTAGGATATTGGCTTTGGCTCTCTTAAAGGAGCCAAGACCAATATCCTTGCACTGTTCCTGCCAGTCAGCCCAGAGGGAACGTGTATTACAATGTTTCAGTTGGTCAACCCTGCAGGAATATTGTAATATGCTCAGGGGGAACGTCACCGCCCTGGCAGTGGCGTCCTCCCTGTGTGTTAGGTGGTCCTGTGGTGGGACCGCCAAGCTCATAATGAGCCCCTTAGACTTTGGGGGTATAAATCGGCTATTCTCACTACAACCAAAGTCCCAGTGATGAAAGTGATTGACTCTGAAGAATGTATAATTAATATTCCCAAACTATTCGAGTAACATTAAAAAATAAAAACAATTGTTTACATTTTAAACTAGTATACCCATTTTAATACAAGCAAAATAAATACATATGAATAAGCATAGAAACCTAAAAGAAATGAAAAAATAACATATTAAAAAAATAAGTACTAGACTAAAGATATAAATCCATTTTAAAATGTACTAAAATAAAGGGGGTCATTACAACCCTGGCGGACGGTGTTAAAGGTACGGTAATACCGCAAACAGGCCGGCGGACAAAAAAAGGGAATTATGATCATGGCGGAAACTGCCAACAAAGACAGCCACTTCAACACTCCGCCCGCCACGGCGGTACAGACAAACAGCGCGGCGGTCACCGCCAACAGACAGGCGGAAGACAATGTACCGCCCACAGTATCACAACCCGCCAATCCGCCACCTTTTCCGGGGCGGATTCACCGTGGATAAAAACACGGCGGAAACAGCTTTTGCAATGGGAAAACGCTCACCTTAACACATCCCACGAGGAAGGAGGACACCATGGAGCCGGAATTACTAATCCTACCTGCCCTTGTCTTCCTACTTATCTACGAACACCAGGGCCGGCGGCGGCGAAGACAACGGTGAGTACTGCACCTACGACATAGGGGAGGAGGGAGGCAAAAGTCAGGGACACACACACGCAACACCCCCACCCCCACCCTCGCACATTACAACACACACACCAATGCATTTCCAAACATCACTGTAACAACCTACAACCCCCCCGGAAGAATGCAAAGACAAAACAAAATCAGTTCAAACATTGTAATGTATCAAAATACATGTTTCAAATATATACAGATATATATAAACTCATTCAAAAGTATATACATTACAAGAAGTAGTGCAGATATGCACATCTCAATGTCTGTGCACCACTGGGCCAAAAATGCATGGGCGAGGCCCACACAAGATACCTGTCCACAAACTGAGAGAACACTGCCGGGGCATCAGAGAGAAATACAACAGTCACCTCAGGGGGAAGGGAAGGGGGAGGGCACCTCAGCTGGATTACAGCACCATGCCAGATCCACGACGGGGCTCCATGCCCATTGATGTATCCTGGGGAGTGCAAAGCCACAGTCTCTCAAGTCTCTACAGTGGGTGGGTTGCCCACTGTACCATCCTGGGGAGTGCAAAGCCACAGTCTCCCAAGTCTCTACAGTGGGTGGCTTGCCCACTATTACATCCTGGGGAGTGCAAAGCCACAGTCTCTCAAGTCTCTACAGTAGGTGGGTTGCCCACTGTACCATCCTGGGGAGTCTCTCAAGTCTACAGTGGGTGGGTTGCCCACTGCCATATCCTGGGGAGTGCAAAGCCACAAGTGGATAACAGCCTCCACTGGTTCTGGAGGGGGACTGGTGCCCAGAGTGCTTCATCCTGTGAAGGACAGAGGTAGTGGATGGATCTCGCCACTAGTTCTGGAGGGGGAATGGTGCCTAGACTGGATTAGGCTCCCCGTGACAGTTCCTGTCCCGTCACTGCCCCAGCTGTACATGGGATAACGATGCTTGATGTGGCGGTCTTTTCCTTCTGCAGCGGTGCTCTTCCCTGTTCAGCGGTGCTCTGCCCTGTTCAGCGGTGCTTTGCTATGGCGGTCTCTGGGCTGTTCAGCGGTGGTTGCCCTGTTCAGAGGTGCTTTGCCATGGCGGTCTCTGGGCTGTTTAGCGGTGCTCTGCCCTGTTCAGCAGTGCTTGCCCTGTTCAGCAGTGCTTGCCCTGTTCAGCGGTGCTTTGCCATGGCGGTCTCTGGGCTGTTCAGCGGTACTTGCCCTTTTCAGCAGTGCTTTGCCATGGCGGTCTCTGGGCTGTTCAGCTGTGTTGCCCTGTTCAGCGGTGCTTTGCATGGCGGTCTCTGACCTGTGCATTGGTGTGTGGCAAGATGGTCCCTCATTGCCCAGCGGGGCTGTGGCAGCCGGGGCCCTCCTGGGCACTGACTCCGGCGGTGGTCTCCTGACCAGTGACGATACTTGGGCCCTCCAGGGCACTGACTCCGGCGGTGGTCTCCTGACCAGTGACGATACTTGGGCCCTCCAGGGCACTGACTCCGGCGGTGGTCTCCGGACCAGTGACGATACTTGGGCCCTCCAGGGCACTGACTCCGGCGGTGGTCTCCTGACCAGTGACGATACTTGGGCCCTCCAGGGCACTGACTCCGGCAGTGGTCTCCGGACCAGTGACGATACTTGGGCCCTCCAGGGCACTGACCCTGGCGGTGGTCTCCGGACCAGTGACGACGGTGCTGGCGGTGGCGTCCCGGCCTCCGGGGAGGATGCTGCCCTTCTCCGCCGTGCTGCTTTCACGAGGCTGTGCAGACTTTTTCTGGCACTTCACCACCTTTGGAGGAGTCACAGCTGACTCTGCAATCCCCCTGGGACGCTTGTGAGTAGTTTTGCCTCCAGGAGTCTTCACACTGTCCCGTCGGCCACTTGCCAACTTGAGATGCTTTACAGGGGGTGGACTGGCAGTGCCTTGGCTCCGTGTCACACTGCCTGACCTGGTGGCCGGTGCACTCCACACACCTGTAACAACCACCACTGGTACTGGAGTCTTTTTGGCTGAGGCGCTACTACGGGACTGATGAATTGGAGGGGTGGGGGTGGGGGCAAAGAGGTGAACGTTGGTGAGGGAGAGTTTCTGATGAACACTGGGATGGGTAGCTGGAGGAGGTCTGGGAGTGGAGGAAGAGGAGGTGGTTGTAGGAGGTGTCACTTTAGGTATTTTGGGTGCAGGTGCAGGTACTGGAGGCTGTCGTGAGGTGGATGGATGTTGGGTGTGTGGGTGCCCGCGTTTGTGTACTTTGGGAGGGGGCGTCACAGACACACTGGGAGAGGACACAGGGTACTGGAGTGAGAATAGTAAATGTAACCCCTGCGAAGTTCAACGCTTTCCCTACTGTTGCACGGGCTGGAATGGGTCTAGTAAATGTAACCTCTCCAAAGTTCAATGCTTTCCTTACTGTTGCATAGACTGGAGTGGGAATAGTAAATTTACCCCTTCTATAGTCCAACACTTTCCCTGCTGTTGCACAGACTGGAGTCAAAATTGTAAATGTAACCCGTCTGATGTCCAACGCTTTTCCTACTGTTGCACAAACTGGAGTAAACTTCACCCCTGCGAATTCCAATGCTTTCCCTACTGTTTCACACAGAATAATAAATTTTACAGGTCTGAAGTTTCCACAGACTGGAGTGAGAATAGTACATTTTACCACTCTAAATTCCAGTTATTTCTCAACTGATTTACAGACTTTAGTTGGAATAGTACATTTTACCCCTCTGGATTCCAACACTTACCTTACAATTGCACAGACTAGAGTGGGAATAGTGCATTTAACCCCTCTCAAGTCCAACACTTTACCTGCTGTTAAGCAGACTGGAGTGAGAATAGTACATTTAACCCCTCCAAAGTCCAACACTTTCCCTACTATTGTAACGACTGTGGGAATAGTACATTTTTACCCATAGAATTCCAAAGCTTTTCTTACTGTTGGAGGGAGTGGAGTGGGAATAGCAAAAATTACCTCCCTGGAGTCCAACTCTTTCCCTATTGCTGCACAGACTATAGTGGAATTAGTACATTTACTCCCCCATCCCTTAAAGTTCAAGTCTTTCCTTACCGTTGCGTAGACTGGAGTGGGAATAGTAAATGTAATCCCCCCTGAAGTCCAACGCTTTACTTACTGTTTCACGGAGTGTGACTAGTACATTTATCCCCTCCATAGTCCAGCGCTTTCCCCACTGTTGCACAGACTGGAGTGGGAATAGCAAATTTAACCCCACCGAAGTCCAACGCTTTCCCTTTTGTTGCACACACCGCAATGGGAATTCTAGATTTCAACCCTCTAAAGTCCAACGCTTTCCCTACTTTGAGCAGACTGGAGTGGGAATAATAAATTTAAACCCTTCAAACTCCAACACTTTTCCTATTGTTGCAGAGAGTGAAGTGGGAATAGTCAATATTACCACTCTGGAGTCTAACACTTTCCGTACTGTTGGATAGGCTGGAGTGGGGCTAGTAAATTTAACCCCTCCAAACTTCAATGCTTCTCTTATTGTTGCATAAACTGGAGTGATAATAGTATATTTAACCCCTCCGAAGTCCAACAGTTTCCCTACTGTTGCGCAGACCGAAGTGGGATTAGTAAACTTAACCTCTCCAAAGTCTAACGCTTTCACTACTGTTGCACAGGCTGTAATGGGAATAGTAAATTGAACCCCTCCAAAGTTGAATACTTTCCCTACTGTAGAGCAGACTGGAAGGGGAATAGGAAATGTAACCTCTTCCAACTCCAACACTTTCCCTACTATTTCACAGACTGGAGTCAGAATAGTAACCCCTCTGTAGTTCAGCACATTTCCTACTGTTGCTCAAACTGGAGTGGGAATAGTACATTTTACCCATCTGAAGTCCAACCTTTTCCCTACTGTTGCACAGACTGCAGTGGGAATAGTAAATTTTACCTCTCTGAATTTAAGCTATTTCCCTCCTGATTTACGGACTTGAATAGAAATAATAAATATTAACCCTCTGGATTCCAACACTTTTCTTCCTGTTGCACAGACTAGAGTGGGAATAATAATTCTAACCCCTTCTAAGTCCTATGCTTTCCCTACTTTTGCACAAAATGGACTGGAAATAATAAATGTTATCCCTCTGAAGTCCAATGCTTTAATTACTGCTGCAAAGTGGAGTGGTAATAGTACATTACAGCTCTGCGAATTTCAGTGCTTTCCCTATAGTTCATTAGACTAGTGGGAATAGTAAATTTTATTTCTCTGAATTCTAACCTTTTCCCTACTGTTGCAGAGACTGAAGTGGGAATAGTACATTTTACTCCACTGATTCCAACAATTTCCCCATTGTTGGTCTCGCAGTAGTGGGAACAGCAAATGTTGCCCCTCCAAAGTCCAACACTTTCCCTACTTTTGCACAGACTGGAATCAGAATAATAAATGTAACCCGTCCGAAGTCCAATGCTTTTACTACTGTTGCACAGACTAGAAAGAGAATAGTACATTTTACCCCTCCGGATCCCATCACTTTCCCTTCTGTTGCACAGAGTGGAGTGGGAATGGCAATTTTACCCCCTTCTAAGTCCAATGCTATCCCTCCTGTTGCACATAATGGAGTGGGAATATTACATTTTGCCCCTCCAAAGTCCAATGCTTTCCCTACTGTCGCACAGACTGGAGGGGGAATAGTAAATTTAACCCCTCCAAACTCCAACACTTTCTTTACTATTGCACAGACTGGAGTGGGAATAGTAAATTTAACACATCCGAAGTCTAACAATTTCCCTACTGCTGCACAGATTGGAATGAGAATAGTGAATTTAACCCCTCCAAAGTCCACTGCTTTCCCTACTTGTGCACGGACTGGAGTAGGATTAGCAAATTTCCCCTCTTCAAACTCCAACACTTTCTTTACTGTTGCACACAGTGCAGTAGGAATAGTAAATCTTACCCCTCCGAAGTCCAGCGCTTTCCCTACCTTGTGCAGAATGGGGTTGGAATAATACAGTTAACCCCTTCAACCTCCAATACTTTCCCTACTGTTGCATAGACTGGAGTGGGAATAGTACATTTTACCCCTCTGGAGTCCAATGCTTTTCCTACTGTTACAGACTGGAGTGGGACTAGTATATTTAACTCCTCCAAGGTTCAACGCTTTCCTTACTGTTGCATAAATTGGCGTAGGAATAGTAAATTTAACCCCTCTGAAGTCCAGCATTTTACCTACTGTTGCAGAGACTTGAGTGGGAGTAGTAAATGTATCCCCTCCAAAGTCCAACACTTTCCTAATGTTGCACAAACTGTTGTGGGAAAGTAAATGTAGCCCCTTCGAATTCTAACGGTTTTCCTGCTGTTGCACACACTGCACCGGGAATAGTACATTTTACCACTCCAAAGTCCTCTGCTTTACCTACTGTTGCATAGACTGGAGTGGGATTAACAAATTTCGCCTCTTCAAAGTACAACACTTTCCTTATTCTTGCACACAGTGCAGTGGGAATAGTAAATCTTACCCCTCCGAAGTCTAGCACTTTACCTACTGTCGCAGAGACTTGAGTGGGAGTAGTAAATGTATCCCCTCCAAAGTCCAACACTTTCCTAATGTTGCACACATGTTTGTGGGAAAGTAAATGTACCCCCTCCGAATTCCAATGGTTTTCCTGCTGTTGCACACACTGCCCTCGGAATAGTACATTTTAACCCTCTGAAGTCCAGTGCTTTCCCTACTGTAGAGCAGAATGGAATGAGAAACTCCAACGGTTTTGCTATTTTACAGCAGACTGGAGTGAGAATAATAAATGTAACCCCTTCAAAGTTGAACAATTTTCCTACTGTTGCATAGACTGGAGTAGGAACAGTAAATGTTACCCCTCCGAATTCCAATGCTTTTCCTACTGTTGCACAAAGTGAAGTGGAAACAGTAAATATTACCCCTCTGGAGTCCAGCGCTTTCCTCACCGATGCACAAAATGGAGTTAGATTATTACATTTTACCCCTCCAAAGTCCAATGCTTTCACTGCTGCTGCACAGAGTGAAGTCTGAATAGTAAATTTTACTCCTCCAAATTCCAATGCTTTCCCTATTGTTGCACAGACTGCAGTGAGAATAGCAAATGTTTCCCCTTTGAAGTCCCAACTATTCCCTACTGTTGCACCAACTTGAGTGGGAATAGTAAGTTTTACCCCTCTGAATTCCATGGTTTCCCTACTGATTTACAGACTTGAGTGGGAATAGTAAATATTACCCCTCTGGATTCCAAAACGTTCCCTACTGTTGAACAGAATGGAGTGGGAATAGTCATTCTAGCCCCTTTTAAGTCCTACGTGTTCCCTACGGTTGCACAAAAAGAAGTGGAAATATTACATTTAACCCCTCTGAAGTTCAACACCTTACCTACAGTTGCACAGACTGTATATTAGTGGAATAGTACATTTAACCCCTCCGAATGCCAATACTTTCCCTATTGTTGCACAGACTGCAGAGTGAAGAATAAATTTAACCCCTCCGAGTCCAACGCTTTCCCTACTGTTGAACACACTGAAGTGGGGCTTGTAAATGTTTGCCTATTTTAGAGTAGACTAGAGTGGGAATAAGAACTGTAATCACTTCAAAGTCCAAGCCATTTCTACCATTGCATGGAGTAGTACATTTTGCCCCTTCAGAGTCCAATGCTTTCCCTATTGTTGCACAGACTGCAGTGGGAATAGTAAATTTCACCCCTCTGAACTCCAAAGATTTCCCTAACGATTTACAGACTCAAGAGGGAATAGGAAATATTACTCCTATGTATTCCAACACTCTCTCTACTGTTGCAAAGAGTGGAGTGGGAATAGTCATTTTAACTCCTTCTAAGTCTTAAGCTTTCCCTACTGTTTCACAAAGTGGAGTGGGAATATTACATTTTACCGCTCCGAAGTCCAATGCTTTAACTACTGCTGCAGAGTGGAGTGGGAATAATGAAATCTACCCCACTGAATTTCAATGCTTTCACTATTGTTCCTCAGACTGCAGTGGGAATACTGCATGTTATTCCTCTGAATTCTAACCTTTTCCCTACTGTTGCACAGTCTGGAGTGAGAATAGTAAATTATACCCCTCTGAATTCCAACAATTTCCCTACTGATTTACAGATTTGAGTGGGAATAGTAAATTTAAACCCTCTGAAGTCCAGCGCTTTCCCTATTGTTGCACTCACAGCAGTGGCAATTGCAAATTTTGCCCCTCCAAAGTACAACGCTTTCCCTACTGTAGAGCAGAGTGGAGTGGAAATAGGAATTTTAACCCCTCCGACCTCCAACACTTTCCCTACTGCTGCAGAGACTGGAGTCAGAATAGTAAATTTAAGTCCTTCGAAGTCCAACACTTTTCCTACTGTTGCAAAGACTGGAGAGGGAATAGTAAATTTTACTTGTCTGGATCCCATCACTTTCTCTTCTGTTACACAGACATGAGTAGCAATAGCAATTTTAACTACTTCTAAGTTCTACACTTTCTATAGTGTTGCACAAAATGGAGTGGGAATATTAAATTGTATCCCTCTGAAGCCCAACGCTTTACCTACTGTTGCACAGAATGTAGTTGGAATAGGTAATGTAACCCCTCCAAATTCCAATGCTTTCCCTACTATTGCACAGACTGGAGTGGAAAAAGTAAATTTAACCCCTCCAAACTCCAGCACATTCCCTACTGTTACACAGACTTAAGTGGGAATAGTAAATATAACTCGTCCGAAATCTAACGATTTCCCTACTGTTGCAGAGACTGGAGTGGGAATAGTATATTTAAGCCCTTCGAACATCAACACTTTTTCTACTGTTGCACAAAATGAAGTGGGAATAGTCAATTTAACCCCTCCTAAGACAACTCTTTCCCTACTGTTGCACAGACAGGAGTGGGAATAGCAAATGCAACCCCTACGAAGTCCAACGCTTTCCCTACTCTTTCACATACTGCAATGGGAATAGTCAATTTTACCCCTTTGAATTCCAACGCTTTCCCTACTGTTGCACAGACTAGAGTGGGAATAGTAACTATTACCCCTCTGGATCCCAAAACCTTTCTTACTGTTGCACAGACTGGAGTGGGAATAGTAATTTTTCCCCCTTTTAAGTCTTACGCTTTTCCTACTGTTGCATATAATGGAGTGGGAATATTAGATTTTACCCATCCAAAGTCCAACAGGTTACCTACTGTTGCACAGACTGTAGAAGGAAGTAAATGTAACTTCTTCAAAGTCCAACACATTCCCTACTGCTACACAGACTGGAGTGGGAATAGCACATTTTACCCCTCCGAAGTCTAATGCTTTCCCTACCTTTGCAGAGACTGCAGTGGGAATAGTGAATTTAACCCCTCCAAAGTCCAATGCTTTCCCTACTGATGCTAGACTGGAGTGGGAATAGTCATTCTAACCCCTTCTAAGTCTTACGCTTTAAATGTTACCCCTCTGAAGTTCAACTCTTTACCTACTGTTGCACAGACTGTATATTAGTGGAATAGTAAATTTAAACCCCTCTGAACTCTAACACTTTCTCTTAAGTTGCACAGACCTGAGGGGGAATAGTAAATGTAACCACTCTGAAGTCTGACACTTTCTCTACAGTTTCATGGACTAGAGTGGGAATAGTAAATTCAACCCCTCCAAACCCCAACAATTTAGCTACTGTTGCACAGACTGAAGGGCGGATAGTAATATTAACCCCTCCAAAGTCCAACGTTTTCCCTACTGTTTCAAGACTGGAGTGGGAATAGTAAATTCGACCCCTCCGAAGTCCAGTGCTCTCCCGATTGTTGCACGGACTGAAGTGGGAATAGAAAATGTAACCCCTCCCCTAGCTATTACTAGGATTACTGATTATTGCCCTCAGCACCAGCTCGAGATCTAGACACTTTCAGCTCCCTCAGTTTCAGAACATACCGAGGTTGGCCCTGTGACAGAAGCTGCTGTTTTCTATGAAACCATGGCAGGCCTTTATATGAAACCTTGACAGCAGCCACGTTTGAGGATTCAACCACGAGGAACCAGGGGCCATATGTACGAACACATTTTCCCATTGACACAGAATGGGAAAATTCCTTTGCCACATCTGGCCCCAGATGTGTTGTATAAATGCCAGTGCCTCACTTTCACAATACCCGCCCCCCCTCCTTCGCCAGCCACAGGTGGTGTTTTTTGGTTTCAAAGAAAGCCAACACGCCATCTTTAATTTTAGCCTCGTTTAAGAAGTGTCTTTGTTTAATGGCAAGACATGCCTC
Source organism: Pleurodeles waltl (assembly GCF_031143425.1). Taxonomy (NCBI): domain Eukaryota; kingdom Metazoa; phylum Chordata; class Amphibia; order Caudata; family Salamandridae; genus Pleurodeles; species Pleurodeles waltl. The sequence continues at coordinate 606,589,982 of NC_090443.1, read as the reverse complement.
TGAAACGTTAAACACAGATGGGGCGAGAGAAATTATACTTGGAAAAAAACACAGGTCGAAAAGCGCCTGAAGAGGGACGAAAGAAAGTCGTTGGGAGTCGCTTCTAATAAGGATGATGTACTCGAGTGAAGAACAGGCTGTAGGGATTACCTTTATGCCTTGTGAGACGGAACTTAATGGCGCCCTCAAGTAATTAGTCAAATACAGTGAAATATGATCAGGATTACTGACGTTTAGCAGGTGGCCACAGACCACATTGGAAGCAAACTGTTTTCTCATTATCTGAGGGTAAAAAAATAACGTTGGGAATGTTACCTAATGTTGTCTTCGGAACCATGGTAACGGTTACTCCTCAGCAACCCTGCACTGTTGTCGACAGCCAGACTATAGATAGTAACATTACGCAGTACAGCAGACAGTATTACCCAAAGTTGATCACCTTGTGTCACCACATCCAGGAACGTGGCAGATATTCATGTAAGCAAAGGAGGAAAAAAGATAAATCACAGCTGTAGTTCGATATAGTTTGCAAGGCTACAAGCATACATTTACATAGTTGATATTCTGTCAGGATTGGATGGGATCACACGTGCGGGAAATGCAGCACCAGTGTTAATCGTAGGGTCTAGAGGAGCGTTCTTAACCTTATAACTTCTGTGGACTTCTACTGAATAATTGCTGGACTCCTGTACCACCATTGAGTCATTATTTGAAGCCTGGCACCGCCCCCCAAAGCAATTTTTGTGTTTTTAACCTTAAAACAACCACAGAATTACAGAAGCAGGTATCCATCAGACAAATGTACAACTAAATAGAAAAATCTAAGTTTAACCAGTTAGCCGCTGGGTTATTGTGGTGGAAACTAATGCAAAACCCATAGGAGATCCTGGAAAGTTATATATTTCTGAAAAGTGGATGAATTTCCAAAGTCAGACAGTAGTCAGATGTGTAGATCCCTCAAGGTTTTCCCAAAGAAACTATGGGGGTGATTAAGAGTTTGGCGGTGTGACCGCTCGAACACCAATATAAGGGTGGTGAGGCGGCCATCAAGCCGGCGACCTCGCCACCATCGTATTACAATGTTTCCACCGGGCTGGCTGGCAGAAATGTCATATCACGACATTCCTGATGGTCAGCCTGGGTGAAACAGTTCAGCAGCATTGGCCTGGACTCCCTCAGGAAGCTGAGGCCAATGCCATCACAAACAGCACCCACGGAATGTGCACTGTCCACCAAAGCAGACAGTGCGCATTCGGAGGGTGCTGACAGAGGGGCCCCTGCACTGCCAAGACTTGGTCGTGGGCAGTTCAGGGTCCCCTGTGTCCCTCAACTCTGCCTTTCTACCAGCCTCACATGGCAGGGACCCCGCCACGAAAAGGCTGGCAGAGAGGAAAGTCGTGATCAGCACAGCAATGCTGAACTCGCACTGCTGCAGCTTCCCACAACTTTAACCACCACCAACCCATCCGGATCCCTGAATATGGCGAGGCGGTGGACTCCTGGAGGTCTTACTTCCAGGATCGCAATCTGGCGGTCTGACCACCAGGATTGCGATGGGCTGACCGCCACCAAAAGTTTGGCAGTCTGAGGAGCACCAAACTCGTAATGAGGCTCTAAGGGCACAAAAAGCAGTGCAAATTTACAAAAATACAATTATATTTTGTAAGTTTGCGCCACTTTTGCGTCAAAAAATTATGCAAATGCCACGCTAAAAAGGTATAAATCAGGCCCTAAGTGTTCTGATACATAAATACTAAAGCTGAGCAGGAAAAAACAGCCATGTGTGCCAATGTTTGCATCTGTAATTTTCTGTCAGGAAAGCAATGTACCATTACGTTTGCTAGATGCTTTTTGATTGTGCGGATATATAGGGTTTGTAGGTTCTCCAAGAACCCGAGGTACCCGGAACTGACCTGTACCATACAATGGTTTTTTATTGTGCACTGAGTGTAGACCAGTTCATATACTGAAATATGTTGAGTGAAAAATAGGTATCAATGTGACCTATGTATTTCTGAAATGGGCACAAAATATGGAATATAGGAGCAGTGGTTAATTGTACCTCTCTGACCTTGTGGGTACCCATAGGAGCAAATGATTTAGAGGGAGTTTTTCAAAATGTCTTCTTTCCTACTCACTGGCTTACATTTGGAAGGCACAAATGCAGCAAAATCCAATTGGTAATAGCAACTATCCTTCTATTCCATGCTCCCACATATTTTCTGATAAAAATGGTACCTCACCTGTGTGGGGAGGCTGGTGCGTGTGACAGGAAATGGCCCAAAATGCAACAAGAATACATTACATTTTTACACTTAAAACCGACCCTTTTTAGCAAAGTGGAAAGCTGTGGATTTGTGGCCCTAGCTCAGAAGGTATCTACGGAGACCTAGCAAACCTGTACATTCTTGAAAACTAGATACCTAGGGAATCCATGGTGGGGAGTCTTGTGTGGCTCTCACCAGGTTCTTATCCCCAAAATCCTCTGCAAACTCAAACTTTTACTAAAAACACATTTTTCCCACATTTCTGTGATGGAAAGTTCTGAAATCTCTGGGAAGTACAAACTGCGTTCCACCCTGCATTCTCCTAAGTCTTCCGATAAAAAATGGTATCTCACTTGTGCGGGTAGGCCTAGTGCTAGCGATGGGAAAGTGCCAAAACACAACATGGACATATTATGGTGGGATATTTGTGTAGATCCCATGAGGTTTGTTTTTCCCTACAATGCCCTGCAAACATCAAACTTCACCTGAAATCATGCATTTCCCCCATATTTCTGTGATGGAAACTTCCCGAACCCACAGGAATCCACAGAATTCCTCCCACCCAGCATTACCCCACGTGTGCCAATAAAAACTGTGGCTGGGCCTAGTGCCAATGACAGAAATGGTCCAAACCACGGTGAATGGGAGCCCTTGCCTGGGGAGTAGTAGGTTTTTCCAGTAGGTAGCTTACCCAAGCACCTTTCTTTAGGTTTGACTTGACAGGACAACTGCCTGCAAGACCTCCTGCTTGAACTATACATGGGGTGCGCTTTGCTTCAGCTTCCTATAATCACTAGGTTATTTGGATCAGCATCTGTCAGCAACTGTCTTTCTAACCTCATGCTGTTGGTACATCATTCTGCCTCCAATAAAGTGGTTGCATTACAATACATAAAGGAATACTTGCCATCTTAAAATTCAAGATTTTCAGTCTTGGTCTGCCAGTTTCACCTTCAAGGCCCCAGGAACTGGATAGGGCACCACTTGGCAGGGCAGGAGTCTCAGCAGAGAGTCCAGGTGCTGGTAGAAGTCTTTAATGGCCTGAGACTTCAACAACAGGAGGCAAGCTCAGGACAAGCCCTTGGAGATTTCTTCACAAGCAGGAATGTACAACAAAGCCCAGTCTTTGTCCCCTTGCGCAGGATGAAGTGCTAAAGGTACCCAGATAGCCAAAATCCACAACTTGGGTTTAGCAAACTTTTGGACAAAAAGCGTTCTGAAAACAGAGAGAAGACAGCGAAAAAAAAGCTCATGGTTATACCCAAGGTGCATTACTGGTTGGCCTGACTTAGTGACATTTCCAGCTACATTAGTCTCTGCAAGAGGAAATCCTGTTCAGCGGCTCCTAGCAGAAGAGGTCTCTAGCCTCGAGGAGAGATGGTCTACTATAGCCTGCAGGTTCATCTCGCTGGAGATCTTCGACTTTCAAAAAAGACATTACGTACTAACAAAGGATTCTTCGCTTCTACTTCGGCCAATGGATCTTGACAATGATGCCTCTTCTCATCATACACTGCCAGCTGCTTTGCCCTCCTGGATATAACCTTATCAGACATTTTTCCCCTAAATGTCTTATAAGTCCAAAATTATGCGGAGACCAGGTGCATTCAACTTCTTGTGTTCAAACCACACTCCCTTGGGGTCTGCCATAACTTTCAACTTTTCCCTGCTGTCACTCAACTAGATTTATGTGGTTTGCGTTTTCATCTTTCAGGCACTAGATTTCACTTCAAACTTTAACAATTCATACATTTGGTTCTACTGATTGGATTTGTGTCTTTTGATGTCAAGTAAATTATTGAAATTCATTGTATTGTTCTAAATTGGTGTGGGATTTTTCACGTATTGTTTTCACTTTATTACTGTTTGAGTTCCGCTTAGATACTTTATAAATTGCCTACAAGTTAAGCCTGCATGCTTTTGTGCCAAGCTACCAGAGGATTAAGCGCAGGTTAACTTAGTGACTTTTCTGGTTCACCCTCATGGGGATTGTGGATGTTGCATGAGCAGGATTTAACCCCCTCAACCAACAACCCATTTTCTCAAATGGAAGAACAGAGCTCTTCAAAATAAAAATAATTGTGAACCTGAAGAAGTACACATAAAGCCAGATGAACATAGTAACCCTGTAATATAAAAAGAGAGAAAGAGAGCTCACAGGTCACATACTGACATTTTTTATATGATTTTTGAACAGGTTTTGTCAGCATACCATTTGGATGAGCACACAGTTATGGACTGTGAGAAAACACAGCTGACTGCAGAGGCCCCCTACTTTTTCCCCCCATTTTACACTTTTTGTTGCTGTTTTCCTGACTCTGATGGTGACCTGGGTACTGCTAAACAGTCCCAAAGCCTGTGCTTTGTGTAAAATGGATATGAAAATTCTGCTAATTATATTGGCAATGCCAATCTACCTATGAGTTCCTATTATATGGTAGGGCATGTAGGTTTAGGGACCCCAACATAGGTAGTGCACCCATAGGTGTACTGCTGAGGTGCCCAGGGTTATTTTAAGGCAGGCCTCCCTTGCTGGCTGCTTTTAAATTAAAGTTATATGCAAATTCAACTTTGGAATTAAAAGTACTTCCAAAGTCTTAAACTACCTTATTTTTACATATAAGTCACCCCTAAAATGTGCCCTATGTAACCCTAGGGTTGGGTGTCATGTAAATATAAGCACGGACCTTATAAAAATTGTTTTATAAGCCCTGGTGAGGTAAAATAGCCAAATTAGTTTTTCCCTCACTGCAGTGAATGGCCTCCATAGGCTAAAACTTTATTTTATTTAACAAAGTCCCCTTAAGTGCCAGATACATTGGGTTTGGTATCAAATTAATTGTTATAATAAATCCCACACCTTGCAATTGTTGGATTTAATATAACTAGTTCAGGTAAAGAGTTTTAAAACTTTATCTGAAAGTTGCCAACTTCAGCTCTGTAGTACCCATCTCTGATTGGCCAGCCTCTAGCAGCTTGGCCAGGCTGCCTTGATGAGATGTGAAGTGGCCTGGGCTGAACACAAAGGATGTGACTGGGGGAGAGGATCTGCCTCAGCAGGTGGTGAAGCAGGATGGGGGGAGAGCGTCCAAACTGGTCTTCAAAGGCAGGAAAGGACATTTGGAGCAGCTTAGGCCCTCCCTCACATCCTGCAACCCCAGACAATTAGGTGCCCTCTTGATTAGATTAGAAAACGTCAGGAGAGGGGTGTTTTTAGGATTTTATGCCACACCAGTAGGAAGGCTCAGCCAGATATAACATCCAAAAGTTGCTTTCAGCCATGTTGGATTTTTTAAGAATGTTGCTCCCTGGAATTGATTTTTGCCACACTTCCCAGGAAGTGGTCATCAAAGGTGGAAGGACTGTGCCTGAGATTGGATAACCAGGGCCCTTCTGATTTCCACCCAGGAGCAAGGATAAATGTGGTAGAGCTGCACCCACACCTCAGATCCCTACAAGGAAGACATTTAGGAAGAAGGACTGCCTTGCTGGACCCCTGACCTGCACCTTGACACTGCACTCTGAAGGACTGCACCAGATGCATACTTGGGCTTCACCACTAAAAGCAATTTGCCTGTCTTCTACTGCTTTAAGAAGGGACTCCCTGTTTGCTACAGGTACAGAGGAGCTACCCAGAGTCCCCTGCATCATGTCCTGCAAGCAGAGCCCAGCTGATCAGTGTCCAGTGGCCATTTGAGGATTCTGACACTGTGCATTCTGGGAATTGTAGTCCCAACTCCCAAAGAGCAACTCAGAGCTTCTGGAACCTTAGGTCAAGTTGAACACTTCAAGGACCCAAAAAGGACCTCTGGAAGAAGATCCAGAAGTTTGGAGACATTTGGAGCAACTCCATAAATTGAAGAGGTGCATTGAAGGAGTTGCAGTCCCAAACCATAAGACACAAACCAGAGCCTCTGAACCATTGGCTGGTGCTGTGGACCACTTTCCTGAATCAAGAAACACTTCTGAAAGTAAGTGTGACAGTGTTACCTCGTGGGTGGCCTGAACTCTGGACTTTGTCCCTTTCCAATGTGACCTTTTTAACCCTTTGATCGCTAGTTGCTTCGATGCGCTAGAAAATGTTAATTCTTTACAAAATTCATATATCCGGTTCCCCTTATCTGATTTTAATCATATTGGTGTAATTTTAAAGATAAAAATATGATCTATTTGTTATAAATTGCTGCTGGATTTTTATTGTGTTTTGTGGTTTACTTATTTACTGTTTTGTGATTTTTTAAATGCTTTACACACTTGTCTCCTGAGTTAAACCTTGTTGCGCGTTGCCAAGCTACCAAGGGTTGATCTGGATTTAATTTATTGTGACCTAACTGGACCTAAGTGGGGGTTAGTGGCCTATTGCTATGTGTAGGTACTTACTTGCCCATACCAGTAATCCACTTTCCAACATGGAAATACTGAATTCCATTGAATATAAACCGGAGCATGCGACAACATCCACATAACTGTCACTCATCTAGTTACATGTCATCCATTTTGAAATTGTGAGCAGTTGTTTCCTTTCCAGCATCTTGCAATGATGGCAGGAATACCTTGATGGTAAATCAGCAAATATTTCAAAGCCTAAACTTTATGTGTTCTACAGACCTACAAATGGGATCCAAATCTGACCTAATCATGATATATTGTTATACGTCTTATATGGATTCTGATACATAATATGCAACAACAGTACCCAAGACATTATGTGGAGTTTCCAATACAAAAAACTGATTGCTCAGGAAGTATCCAAAACTGAGTTCACAATTTCAAATATGAATTTCTTCTGATGGAAAGAAGTATGATATTGTGACACACATCCTACAAATTGATAGCCATTACCCATTGAAACATAAACCATGAACTCCACTGTTACATCCACAAAGTGAAGACTTTAATTAAGCCAGCTCCTCCACGTTCTGAAATAATATTGATTGTACATTTCCTACTGAAGATTAGATTTTGATCTCTCCAAGTCTCGTGAGGCAGATTTAAAGCACAATCTGCAAATTATTGTTTTTTGCTGTATGTTTCACAGCTTGGCAACACAGCACAAGATTCCCCTGATATTTCCAGGAAAACAAAAATAGTGAAAACAGTAAGGCCCTCATCATGACATTTGCAATAAGTGATAAAGTGGCAGAAATACCGCAATATGCCGGTGGTAATTACCACCAAATTATGACCTCGGCGGTGGAGATCATGGTGGTGTTGAGGGCCTGCAAGTCCTCCCTGATCTCCGGATGATGATCCTTCTGCAGCCGCTTGTTCTCCTGCATGTTGTTCAGGATCTGGCCCATTGTGTCCTGGGATTGTTGGTAGGCACCCAGGACATTAGTGAGTGCCTCCTGGAGAGTCGGTTCGCTGGGCCTGTCCTCCCCCTGGTGCATGGCGGTCCTCCCGGTGTCCCTGTTTCCCTGTGCCCCTGTCCCCTGAGTGGTGTGCCCACTGCCACTGACCCCAGGTCCCTGATTGTCTTGGGTATGAGGTGTGGACTGGGGTCCCTGTACAGGTGGGCACACTGCTGATTGACGTCTCCGGGGTATAGAGGTGTGGGGAAGCTGGGTGGGTGCTGTGGTGTTGATAACTGATCGGGGAGGCTCTGTGATGAACTGTGTGTGGGCTGGGGTGACCGATTGACCAGTGGTCCCTGATGGGCCAGGTTGTTAATCCAGATCATGAAGTCCAGAGTTACTGTCATCACTGGGGGCATCTTCTTTTTGGGGGACTGGATAGTCCTGGCACCTCCTCTCCGCTGAGATTGGCTGGGGCACCAGTGGGGATGTAAGTGGTATAATATGCTTCTTGCCTGTGACATATTGTACATCCCTATCTTCCCCTCTATCATTGCTGTTGCCCTGCCACCTTTGTTTGTGTATGGTGGTGTATTGTGTGCTTGTTAGTTCTCCATGCTGTGCATGCTTTGGTGATGGGTATCCATGAAGGGCTGGGAGGGCTGCCCATGCATTGGTATGGCATGCAGGGCTTTGCATTGGGGTTAGTCATATGTGTAGGTGCAGTGTGTGGGATGGAGTGGAGTGATGGGAGTGAGGGTTAGGGTGTGAGATGGCATGCAGGTATGGGGGAATAAGTGGTAAATGTTGACTTACCAGTATCCAGTCCTCCGACTACTCCAGTGAGTCCCTCAGGATGCAGTGATGCCAAGACTTGCTCCTCCACTCTGTGAGTTGTGAGGTAGGATTTGGGGTTCCACTGCAAGTGCTATGTATGGCGAGCTGGTGCCTTGCTGCCACTGAAAGTACCTTCTCCCATAGGTCGTTCCACCTCTTCCTGATGTCATCCCTTGTTCTTGTTTTCTGTCCCACGTTGTTCACCCTGTCCATGGCTCTACCCTGACTATTTCCTCCACCATGACCTGCAACTCCTCATCTGCGAAACGGGGGTGCCTTTGTGGGGCCATGGGTGTTGTGTTGTGTGGCATGTGGAACTGTGTGGGTGCTGGGTAGTGTGATTGGGTGTGCGTAGTGGAGTGCGTGAGTGATGTATTGGTGTGTGCGTGGTTGTCGCTGTGGTCTTCATGTCTGTCTAGTGGCAATGATTTGTATTCGTAAAGGGTTGTGGGTAATGTGGGTGTGTGTTTTCTAGTGGTGTGAGTGGGTGGGTGTGGTGTGTGTATGGCTGTCAGGTTTATGTTTTTTGAATTGGCCAATGTTGTGCAGTTTAGTATTTGGGTGTCCATTCTGAGCGCCAGTGGTTTACCGCTGTTGAATATCCACTGTGGTGATTCGTGGGTCATGATGTGGTGGGCGTTGTTTTGTTGACATAACAGTATTGGTTTGTCCCAGACTGAATGTTCTTATTCACAACCTGAAAAACTGAGTTTAGCAGGAGTGTGGGCTTGTGAACATTTCCATATGTTCCTATATGGAGAACCTTTCACGCTTGTGACAGATCATCAAGCGTTGCTGACCATCTTTGGCAGCCCAAATGGCAGCAATATCTATGAGGCCACGCAGAGCCACTTTGCCTATCTTTAAATGACCTTATAGATATGGAATAAGGCACAGCAGTGCAAGTCTCTGCATTGCATTACTCTGCAACGGGGAGGTGTTCCATTGCTGTTGTGGTGGGTTTTCCTATGCAATAACCATGGATTTTGACGCTGCCCGAGATTTACTTAATCACGTAAACCTGGTGAAGTGCAAAACCTAACACCTCCAGAGGTGAGGCAAATATTTCTCCTCATTTTTTCTTCTTTCCTTGTGTGTTGCAGCATTCCGAAAAGTGAGGAAATCGCCTCGCGGGATTGGATTTGAGCAGGAAGATACCCCTTCCTGCACAAAAATAACCCTGTATGAAATGCAGGCACCCTTGTGCCATGGATCAAGGGTGCCTGCATTGGCACCAGGCTGCCAAATGAGCACCAGTGCAGGGGTAAGGGACAGGAATGCACTGTATTACCCATTCACAAATTTGGCAGAAAGGTAACTCTTGGTCTGGAAAGAACCCTTTTTTTTATTTGATGTAAATCCATTTAGTAGTTTTTGAGGCATTAAAGGAAATCCAAATTTGTGAATCCAACGCGTAGTGTTGTGGCTCCGCGCGAAAGAAGGAAACAATGTGATTGGCTGGTCGCAACTTGTGGAGAAAGTTGTGGTGCCCATCTTATCAACCGGCTCACGGCCCTGGAGGATGGAAATAGGGGCAGAGTATAATATAAGGGGTCAGACTAGAGGTCCAATGAGTGTCTGAGGGACCCCTAATGAGTTTGAAACGGTTCAAAACTCTTTTTTTCCCCATGGCCATAGAGTAGGGACACTGTCAAATTGCCCTGCGTGTCACCCGTATATTGTCGCAACAGAGTTGCAAACCCTGGTGAAAATACAAAATACACATTCATATGCACGAGCTGACAGACACACAAAAAAATTAGAAATTCACGGAAAAAAACAAAGGTTTGAGGTACGTTATAGTTTGGAAATAGAATTTTTAAAAACTTAGAAATTCACTAATAAATCATAGGTTACAGGGATGTTATAGTTAGGCTCACATTTTAAACATTCAAAACCATAGAAATTCACCTGTAATAGTTAGAGTTATCTAAATTAACTATAACTTGTGCCCTAAGATGAGAGAACTCTGGTTAGTTCCCAAGTTTAGGTGTTGAGATGCTCCAGTATAGAGCACCCTACGACAACACAAATCTAGCAAAGTCTTTAAGCATAGGTTTAGAACAGTGTCATCCTTGTCAAGCTGTAAATGACAGAACCCTTTCATCACTCCAGACACAGCATTACATCTTTCAATTGGAAAAATACCATCTGAGCCAACCTGGAATGAGCGAAAGCAACCCCTGACACGTGATTCGCTATCATTATAGCTCTTCAGAGAGGTATAACATTGTCCAGACACAAGGAAGCACCCAGTACAAGTCAAAACAAAGCTGTTTCAGGATTAGATTGGTGCATAAATTATGTAAAAGAGAAGAGAGAACTCAGGGTAGTTCCCAAGTTTAGGTGGAAAGCAGCCCCAATATAGAGCACCCTTCAACACCAGCAAGACTCTACATTTGCTCACCTGAAATGTCACCAGCAACACTCTACATTTACTCATCTGAAACGTGTGTTTGTCTAGCAAAGTTTTTAAGCTTCGGATCAGCACAGTGCCATCCATGCTGAGCAAAAAAGTGACAAAGTCATTTGCCGTTTACACAGCAAAGCCTTCAAGCATAGATTTAGCACAGTGCCACTCTTGTGGAGCTGTAAATGACAAAAGCTTTTTACCACTCCAGGCACAGTATTATAGGTTTGAATTGGTAAAGTACCATCCAAGCCAACCTGGAATGAGTGAAAGCAACCCCTGACGTGTGTCTTGGATGGTATTTTATCATTTTAATGGGCATACTCACACCAATGTCTGCAAAACCTTAGTTGGACCAAAATTTGAAATACAAAGTGGTTAATTGGCACGCCTTCAGGACCTTGACAGTCAATATACCATATACTCACATACTAGCGTATGACGTACTAGTGACTAGAGTCAGGAGAATTGGGCATCAGAAGAAAGTATGTGATGGAGATTGCATAATAATACATTTCAGACATCTGCACATAGTGGAGGAACTGTTAGTCAAACTTAAAGTTCTGAAATGGGGGCAACATACATGCGGTTGCATTGAACTTCTTCTATCCCCACCTCGATGCTTTCAACCTCAAACAATATGTTACTTTTGAACAGTATGTAGAGCAACCCGGCCCAAAATGTCTTTGTCAAATCATTTTTCCCCTTTATCGAACTTGTTCTAGACTGTGATCCCACTAAGTTTTATTAAAACCAATGTGGCTTCGCCTTACTATCAACTTGTTATGTTAAGCACTGATGGAACTTGTACCTTTTGGTCATAAATCCCCACTTCAAAGGGAATAGGATATAAGGTAAGCACCATACTTTTATGAGTCTTAGGGGGCATAGTAGCGTTGATCACGTTTTGGTCTCTAGAAATCAAAGTGTGACATTTTCTTATATGGAGATAGGCAAAAATTGTGTCACCCATTACAACCCCATAACAGTTTTGTTTACTCTACCCTCATCCAAGAATAGAGACAAGGAAGGCAATGATCTCAATTATCTAGTAGGGCAAACATATGTCAGGATTAAGTGGAAGGGTGTTGGCACTAATCAATTTATGGGTGAATTAGCAAGGTCTACGATTGAGCATATTAATTCCTGCCTTGAGGCAAGAGCTGCACCCAACGTAGTGATAGAGGCACACAACCAAATTTCGAAATCTGTAAATCAACAATTGAGGGAAAAGTTTAGGGCCAATACTAGACGACCAAAGGTGTGGTTTGAAAGCCTCTGTAAAAAAAGCATGTAAGGAGGGACCAGGCAACCACTGCTAAATGCAGAAGGCAATACAAGCAGGTCATCGCACTTAGACAGGAAACCTTGTAGGATAAAGCCTGGGCAAGCCTGGTACATGCAGCTGAGATTAAGGACAACTATCTATTTTGGAGGGCAGTCAATGCCCATTTTCTTAATGACACTACTGGCCCAAATGCTTCAAATTCCATCAGGGCAAAAGTATGGCTGGATCATTTCACCTAAATTTTTGCTCCCTCATCTGAGATAATTATCAATATTTTCCCTCCTTACAACCAGCTCTCATTGATATTACTTTTGAGGTTGGAGAAGTCCACAGAGCTATAGCTAAGTCCATTCAGGGGAAAGCTCCCGGCCCTGACGGAGCACCAGTAGATGCATATAAGCATCAACCAAACCTATGGGCACCCTTACTCACACAGGTGTGTAAAGGGAAGGAGGCTATCCTCACTCCTGGTCAGAGTCTATTATAATACCTTTATTTTAAAAAGGCTCTTAACAGGATCCCTAATGCTACTGGCCTATTTTGCTGTTGGATTCCTCAGCTAAATTATTGTTAGTATTACTGGCGAGATTGGATGAATGGGCTGAGGCCACTGACATACTTTCCAGTGCACATTATTGCTTCAGAAGGGGCTGAGGCACTGTGGAACAATGCCTTAACCTGCATCTTATAACAGGCAAATACTGAAAAGCAAGGTCTGGCAATCTGTATAGTGTGTTCGACTTGATGAACCACAATAAGCTATGGAGCTGCAAGTCTGCCTTCGGGCCCCAAAGGGCCCGAAGGCATACATATTGCCCTTCTTGCTTATATGTATAGTAATCTAACAGAAAAAGATTGCTATGGCAGACACAAGGAGGAAACTGACCAGTTTTACATATTTAGGGGGATCAGATAGGGGTCCCACCTGGTTCCTTTTTTGTTTTCAATTTACATTAATGCCATTGATGTACACCTCCGATCACTTGGTATAGATTCCCACAGGATGGGAACAAGATTTGTTCCCATTCTGCTATATGCAGATGACGCTGTTCTCATAGCTCTGTCTCCAGAGGGCCTACAAGCCCTTATTAATGCTTTCAGCAACTTTATGGTAGACAGTGATCTCAAGATAAACCAGAGCAAGACCTTCACAATACCATGCTGCACTAAGAAAGGAAAAACATATTCTCCCTCCCTTAAGGGCGAAAGAATTACCAGCACTAAGCACTTTACTTATATAGGTCTTCGGTTTACAGAAAATGGGGAATGGGAAGAACATATGGAAAAATGTGCAGTGAACATGGTTAGGAATGACAAGGCAATTTTTTGATTTGCCACTAAGCTGGGGTCTAAGCGTATGCTAGAAATGTTAAAACTTTATTGTGCTAATACAGTCCTGGCTGCAATTTACAGGGCTGGTAGGCGGGGCTCAAGGAATAATAAAACCTTGCAAATTAAAGAAGACAAATTCCTGAAAAGGCTGATGGAGGTCCCCAAAACAACTTCAAGTATCATTGTTCATTTAGAACTAGGTATACAGCCCATAAGGAAGATAATATAGGCAAAACCCTTGCTACTATCGCACTCTAATTGCACAAACAATGAAGCCAAACTTTCTGACGAGATAATTAGGGATTGCATGTCGCTTGATTGTATGCATGGTTTACTAAGATTAAGAAGTCTCTGTAAACTATCGAAGACAACGACATGCATCTCTGGGAGTCCCAGGAGGATTTAGCAGGATTCCCTAAAAAAGCATCGAAGCACTTGGTCAAGAAACAAAGTGGGCAAGCTTATTCGGAGAAGGAGCAATGCCCAATGGTCGCCCTTTAGATATCCCTCACTTCTCACCAGGGTCCGCAAGGTTATCGTGGCTAGGTTCACAACATTTATCATAGATTTAATAGGTTTTGGCTTTTCCATCTTTCATCATCTGGTTGCATTTCTAAAAGGTTCTATCTGAGCTTATAATGACACCAAACGCCCCGTGACAATGCCACTGTTGTTTGTAAGTTTTATCTTGATGGCAGGAAAAAGTATTTAAGACCACTCTTTTTAAGCTAAAACCTGCCTTTGTATACAATAGCTTACAACGTCTTGATGGAAATGAATGATATCAAGACTTGCTATATCTTAGCGTCCTACCTAGCTTATTCATTCAAAACATACAAAGCACTCAGGATAACTTTATAATCTTGGGGGACAGACCTGAATAAGACGTTTAGCTTTGGTCATAGCTCTTAACCTGTTGCATTGTTTAAAATCTAATGTTTTTAATTCTTTATCTTATTTTTTTAAATGTATTGGCACGCTTTTTTAATCCATGCCTTAAAGCGTTTTTATTTGTTTCATAACTGATTTATTACGTGCTTTTATGGCTACGTTTACATGTGCCAAGTAAAGATATTTTGAATTTGAATTGAATTGAGTGGCCTACAGTGCAGTGGTGTAAAGTAGAGAGTAATGGCAAAGAGTGCAGTCACTTAGATTGCAGTTTCATAGAGTAGAATGATACTGAGTAGAGTGGTGCCGAGTGCACTCTTGTAGAGTGCAGTGGCATAGAGTATAATGGTACAGAGAAGAGTAGAGTGGTGTAGAGATTAGTGGTGCAAGGTACAGTGCAGTGGCATAGAGTGAGGTGGCTAAGAGTGCAGTAGTGTACAATAGAGTAATGCTGAGTAGAGTACAGTGGTGTAGAGTGAGTGGCGTAGAGTGTCGTGGCATAGAGTAGAGTGGTGCAGAGTACAGTGCGGTGGCATGGAGTGCCATGGCATAGAGTAGAGTGGTGTACAGGTAGAGTGTAGTGGCATACAGTGCAGTGGAATGAAGAACAGTGGCATGTAGTACAGTACAATAGCACAGACTGCAGTCACATAGATTGCAGTAGCATAGAGTAGAATGATGCAGAGGAAAGTGGCACAGATTGCAGTTGTGCAGGTTGAGAGGGCAGTGGTAGAGAGTGATGTGGCAGAGAGTGCAGTAATGCACAGTAAAGTGGTGCTTAGTAGAGTACAGTGGTGTAGAGTTCAGTGGCATAGAGTACAATGATGAACAGTAGAGAAGAGTGGCATACAGTGCAGTGGTGGAGAGTACAGTATAGTGCTGTACAATGCAGTGCAGTACAGTAGAGTGGGGCAGACAAAAGCAGAGTAGTGTAAAGTGCAGAGGAATGCAGTACCGTGGTATATAGTAAAGTGTTGCACAGCAGAGTAGAGTGGCATATAGTGCACTGGTGTAGAGCGGTGCAAAGTAAGGTGAAGTGGCGTAGAGTGCACTGACATAGAGTACAGTGGCTGTAGAAAAGTACCATCTTGCCTGGCATGTTACCCCCATTTTTTACTTGTATGTATGTTTGTTTTTGCCTGTGTCACTGGGATCCTGCTAGCCAGGACCCCAGTGCTCATAAAGTGTGCCCTGTATGTGTTCCCTGTGTGGTGCCTAAATGTATCACTGAGGCTCTGCTAACCAGAACCTCAGTGTTTATGCTCTCTCTGCTTTTAAAATTGTCACTGCAGGCTAGTGACTAATGTTACCAATTCTGATTGGCACACTGGAACACCCTTATAATTCCCTAGTATATAGTACCTAGGTACCCAGGGTATTGGGGTTCAAGGAGATCCCTATGGGCTGCAGCATTTCTATTGCCACCCATAGGGAGCTCAGACAATTCTTACACAAGACTGCCACTGCCGCCTGAGTGAAATAACGTCCGTGTTATTTCACAGCCATTTTACACTGCACTTAAGTAACTTATAAGTCACCTATATGTCTAACCATCACTTAGTGAAGGTTAGGTGCAAAGTTACTAAGTGTGTGGGCAACCTGGCACTAGCCAAGGTGCCCCCACATTGCTCAGGGAAATTTCCCCGGACTTTGTGAGCGCGGGGACACCATTACACACGTGAAATACATATACGTCAATACCTATGTGTAGCTTCACAATGGTAACTCCGAACATAGCCATGTAACATGTCTAAGATCATGGAATTGTCCCCCCAAGCTAGATCTGGTATTGGGGTGCCAATCCTGTGCATCCCCGGTGCTCCAGCATGGACCCTGGGTACTGCCAAACTAGCTCTTTGGGGTTCTCTCTGCAGCTTCCGCCGCTGCCAACCCTCAGACAGGTTTCTGCCCCCCTGGGGCCTGGGCAGCCCAGTCTCAGGAATGTAGAACAAAGGATTTCCTCTGAGAGAGGGTGTTACACCCTCTCCCTTTGGAAATAGGTGTTAAGGGCCTGAGAGGAGTAGCCTCTCCTGGCCTCTGGAAATGCTTTGAAGGGCACAGATGGTGCCTCCTTGCATAAACCAGTCTACACCGGTTCAGGGATCTCCCAGCCCTGCTCTGGCACGAAACTGGACAAAGGAAAGGGGAGTGACCACTCCCCTATTCATCACCACCCCATGGGTGGTGTCCAGAGCTCCTCCAGTGTGTCCCAGACCTCTGCCATCTTGAATGCAGAGGTGTGAGTGCACAATGGAGACCTCTGAGTGGCCAGTGCCAACAGGTGACGTCAGAGACCCCTCCTGATAGGCTCTTACCTGGTTAGGTAGCCAATCCTCCTCTGAGGGCTATTTAGGGTCTCTCCTGTGGGTTTCTCTTCAGATAACGAATGCAAGAGCTCACCAGAGTTCCTCTGCACTTCCCTCTTCGACTCCTGCCAAGGATCGACCATTGACTGCTCCAGGACGCCTGCAAAACCGCTACAAAGTAGCAAGAAGACTACCAGCAACATTGTAGCGCCTAATCCTGCTGGCTTTCTCTACTGTTTCCTGGTGGTGCATGCTCTGAGGGCTGTCTGCCTTCACCCTGCACTGGAAGCCAAGAGGAAATCTCCAGTGGGTCGACGGAATCTTCTCCCTGCTACCGCAGGCACCAAACTTCTGCATCACTGGTTCTCTGGGTCCCCTCTCATCTTGATGAGCGTGGTCCCTGGAACACAGGAGCTAGATCCAAGTGACCTCGACAGTCCAGTGGTCCTTCTGTCCAAATTAGGTGGAGGTAAGTCCTTGCCTTCCCATGCCAGACAGTAATCCTGTGTACTGTGTGATCTGCAGCTGCTAGGGCTTCTGTGCACTTTTGCAAGACTTCCTTTGTGCACTGCACAGCCCAGGTCCCCAGCTCTCCGTCCTGCATTGCCCAACTCGCTGAGTTGCCCTTCGACTTCATGGGACCCTCTTTTGTTGTACTGAGACAACCGCCATGCTCAGATTTCTTGAACGCCTGTTCAGGTACTTCTGCGGGTGCTGCCTGCTTCTGCATGGGCTCTCCCTGTTGCTGAGCGCCCCCTCTGTCTCCTCCTCTGAGGGGCAACCTCCTGGTCCTTCCTGGGCTCTGGCAGCACCCAAAACCTTCAACCGCGACTCTTGACGGCTTGCAAGGCTTGTTTGCAGTCTTTCTGCGTGGAAACAACTCTGCATCCTCCAGCACACTGTGGGACATCTTCTGACCAAAGGAGAAGTTCCTGGCACCTTCCGTTGTTGCAGAATCTTTGGCTTCTTCCACCCTGAGGCAGCCCTTTTGCACCTTCATCCGGGGATTAGTGGGCTCCTGCCCCCCCTGGACACTTGCGTGACTCTTGGACTTGGTCCCCTTTTTTTGCAGGTCCTAAGGTCCAGGAATCCGTCTTCAGTGCTTTGCAGTCAAGTTTTGTCTTTGCATAATATCCTATCTTGACTTTACTGTCTTTCTGGGATAGTAGGGTAACTTTACTCCTACTTTTCAGGGTCTTGGAGTGGGGTATCTTAGACACCCTTAGTGTTTTCTTACACTCCCAGCGACCCTCTACACACTACACTAGGCCTGGGGTCCATTCGTGGTTCGCATCCCACTTTTGGAGTATAAGGTTTGTGTTGCCCCTAGGCCTATTTTCTCCTATTGCATTCTATTGTGTTCTACAGTGTTTGCACTACTTTTCTAAGTGTTTTACTTACCTGATTTTGGTTTGTGTGTATATTTTGTGTATATTACTTACCTCCTAAGGGCGTATATCCTCTGAGATACTTTTGGCATATTGTCACTAAAATAAAGAACCTTTATTTTTAGTAACTCTGAGTATTGTGTTTTCTTGTGATATAGTGCTATATGATATAAGTGGTATAGTAGGAGCTTTGCATGTCTCCTAGTTCAGCCTAAGCTGATCTGCTATAGCTACCTATATCAGCCTAAGCTGCTAGAACACTACTAATCTACTAATAAGGGATAACTGTACCTGGCACAAGGTGTAAGTACCATCAGGTACCCACTATAAGCCAGGCCAGCCTCCTACAGTGGCGTACAGTGCAGTGGCATGGAGTAGACTTTGAGGAGGCTAGGCGCATCTGTTGACATCCCCTATCCCCTGCATGGAACACAATACTCTCTTACTTTATACAACTTACATCTCCAGCTGACCAGTCCCCAGTACCCACTCCACAGACTATCTCTCTGTAATGCGCCTAGGTATTGTAGCGGTGCCTGGGGTTAACATCTCTTAGTAAGATATGTAGTCAGACTATCCTGAGTAGGTAATAGTGATTCTTCTTTTGTATTTTTAAGAAAATAATGCCAATGTCCAGCCATGTTTAACAGTGTTGGGGTTGATGGTGTTTTTTTTCTTTGGTTGTACGATAATGTGTTCTTCTCTTCTCTTTTATAGGATCTCCTTTCTATCTGTGGCTCCACGGATGCTGTGCTGAGCTGTGGACGTGCAAGAGCTACATCCCTTCTGGGACAGGGCAGGGCATCGCGTTCTCCCACTGGTCTCTCGCGCCTTCAGGTCGGGTGTGTTTTGGTTCCTTCAGGGTACGTTCTTCCTCACACTTGTTGGTTTCTTCTATCTCCTGCCAAAGCGTCTCTCCCTTTCCGCCTCTCATCCTTCATTTGTGCTGCTGTTGGCTCGGCCTTCATTCCACGTGATTGGAAGTCTTTGCACGTTGCATCCACTGGACCTGGGCCTTCCTCCTCTGTTGTTCCCCTGAGGCACTCGTCAGTGCATGTTTCCCCCCCAGATGTTCCTCCGATACCAAAGAGGATTCTGCAGTCCCGTCACAATACCCACCTCCCCCCGGCTCGGCTGTTCAGGCCATGAAAAGGAGGGAGCACAGGAAAAGAAGTCAGCAGTAGTCTGACAAGACCAAGGTAAGTGAAAGCTCTGGAACGGAAAAGGTTGGAGGGATAAAAACCATTGCAGTGCTGTATGATTCATGTCCTTATGATGAGCCAGCCAGGTCAGAGGGGCATGGTCGGGCAAGAGGGTAAAGGAACAGCCAAGGAGGTAATATTGGAGGGATTTAATGGACCACTTATTGGATAAACATTCTTTTTCAATCATGGGGTAGTGCAGTTCTCAAGAGTGCAGCTTCCGAGTGACATAAACCACTGGATTTAGGTGGCTGAGGCTATCAGGTTGTGACAGGACAGCCCTCAGGCCATGATCAGAAGCGTTGGTGTATAGTAGAAAAGGCTTGGTGAAATCTAGGCATTGCAAAACTGGACTTGTAGAAAGAAAGGACTTGAGCTTGTCAAAACACTTAAGTTGTTGCAGAGTCAGACTTAGGATTTTATTTGGACAACTGTTTTTTCAGAAGATCAGTCAAGGAGACAGCTTGTGTAGAACTGTCTAAAATACCCAATGAGCCCTAGGAAGGACCTAACATCTTACTTGCTCATGGGATATGGGAATCCCTGGAAAGCATTCACCTTGTCCACCTGGGGCTGTATTGTCTCTTCCTCTATGTAGTTGCCCAGATATTTGATCAAATTCATGGCCAGTTTACACTTCTCTGGGTAAGCGGTAAGAACATCTTTCCGGAGAGTATCTAAGACTGATCCTAAATGGCTCACATGTTGTTCCCTTGTAGGACTGTACACTGCAGTGTCATCAAGGTATGCGGCTGCGTGTGCCTGATGGGGCATTAAAAGGTTGTCCAACAACCGCTGGAAAGTGGCAGGGGCTCCAAGCAAACTAAATGGCAGTACCTTGAACTGGTAAAGCCATGAAGGGGTGGAAAAGTCTGTTTTCTCACATGCTTGAGTCGCAAGTGGTATTTGACAAAACCTTTTTGTGAGGTCTGAGGTCTGAGGTCGACAGGTAACAAGCCTCGCCTAGTTTTTCTTATAGTCCATCTACTCAAGGCATTGGGTAGGTATCAAACCGGAAAATAACATTCAATTAGCGAATGTCTATGCAGAACCTGACTATACCATTGGGTTTAGGAACCATCACTTTCGAAGAACACCAAAGGCTATTTGAGGGTTTTACGATGTTTCATTCTAACATGTTTCAGACCTCTTGTTTTACTATCTGTTGTCGGGCTTTGGGCATTTTGTATGCCATGAGGCAAACCAGTTTGCGTGATTCCGTTTGGAAGTCATGTTGTATCAAAGAAGTCTGCCCTGGGTTTGTGGAGAAGACATCTTGATTGTCACTAATCAACCCTATTATCTGTCTCTTCTGTTTCTCTGCCAGGTTGTACCCTATTCGTGGCAGGGGTAGTGTTCTTCTGTTATCGAAGGATGGCAATGTGATTTTCAAGGGTATTTTATTGGTGCAAATAAGGTGGCCTGTGGGTTTGTCTGATCCACATCAGGCTCTTCCATCTCCTTCAGTAGCATTATGTGGCAAATCTGACCCTTCTTGGGGCATGAGAACATTGAGGAGATATGTTACGGGTGTAATTTGCTCTAACACCACATAGGTACTCTGCCACTTCATAAGCAGCTTATTGCCTGAGGATATTGGGAGAGCCAAAACCTTGCTTCGGATCTGTAATTCTCTCAGTTTCGTGTTGTGGTCATGCCACCCCGTTTGTTTCTCTTGGGCCTTTTCCACATGGATTCTGACCTCCTCCCACAGGTTGTGCATCTTCAACTTTAAGCTATGGGTATGCTCCAGAATCTCCCTCCCCTTGTTTTCTTCTTCTCATTGTTCAGCTGCCATATCTATAAGGGACCGGGGTTGTCGGCTAAAGACCAGCTCAAAAGGACTATGGCCAGTGGAGAACTGAGAGTAGGACCGGATAGCATAGAGAACTAGAGGAAGTGATTTTATCCCTGCCCCGTCCGGATTCCAAAATTATTTTTTTAAGGAAGATCTTAATGGTCTTGTCTTGTTGCATTGTTCCACTAGTCCATTTGTTTGGGAGTGGTAGACCGATGTATAAATGTGGTTGATTCTGAGTAAGTGACATATCTGGGTCATGAGCTTTGCCATGAAGGGGCTGCCTTGATCAGTAAGCAATTCTCTGGGGAAGCTTCCCCGTGAGAAGAATTCAATCATGGCTTGAGCTATGGTTTTAGTAGTCATCCTAGTCAAGGGGATAGCTTCGGGATACAGTGTGGCATAGTCTACCAGGACTAAAATGTATTGATATCCCCTGGAAGATGCTATTAAGGGGCCAACCAGATCCATTCCCACTCTCGAAAAGGGTATGTCATTAATAGACAGAGTCATATAGGGGCTTTGGGGACCTGTGAGGGATTAATGAGCTGACAGTGAGGGCATGCACTACAAAACCGTCCAAGATAACAGAATAGCCTTGGCCAATAAAAAAGACATAAGAGGTACTCTACAGTTTATCTCTATCATAAAGACCCCACTTGTCTGACTATGAGCCAGGTGAAGAACTTAGGGTTGAAATGGAGCAGGGACTATCAGTTGGGTCCTAACCTCTCCGTCTTTCATCATAGCTTGATACAGTAGATCATTTTTCACAATAAAGTAAGGTCTTACCTGTCCTGTCTCATTTGCGATAGCCATAGCCCAAGCATGATAAAAGGTGGGGTCTTCTTTTTGGCTTGCCTGGAAACTTCCAGGTGCTGTTGTTAAGTCAGCAGCTGTGGGATAAAGAGGAGTGGTGTTAATGTTATGTAGTAAAAGGAACCGTTCTCTATTTTCTCGTTTCTCTTTATGGCTGAATGACTTCTTTTCCTTACCCCAGCCTATAGGTTCTGCATGGAATGGAGCTGTAAGAAAGGGCTTCTTTTGACATGACAGCCCCCACATTTTACCTGGAAAATGATGTGGTTTCAAACTGTAAGGGAACTGGGACCCTGCTAAACAGGTTCCCAGGACCAGATCTCTTTCCCCAAAACTGTACTATGTATTGGGACTTCAGCCACCCTTGTAAGCCCCTAGTTAAGGGTACCCTTAGTACTTGAGCCATGGGTATGAAGAGCCATTCCCAGAGCTGCAGCACCAATTGTGCCCTTCAGGCCCCACACCAGCCTCATGCAGACGGCCATTGTAAGTGCATGGCAAGGTGTATTTAAAAGTGCAAGCTCAACATGTCAGTCACTAAGAGTGCCCTGTCTACTAACACTGCATGCACTATAGGTAAGTCACCCCTCTGGCAGGCCATACAGCCCTAAGGCAGGGTGCACTATAATCAATATGAGGGCATATTTTTGCTTGAGCAAATATGCCCTACTGTGTTTTTACAAAACCTTAAGACATAGTCATTGTACAGGGAAGCCATAGCAAATACATCTGCTGGGCACTGGTCATTATGAGTCCCTCAGCCACATGATGGCCTCTCTGAATACTAGGTTGCTTGGTGTCAAACAACTCAGAATAATAAACCCACACTGATGCCAGTGGTGGATTTATTATACCCTGTACCCAGGGGGGCCCTTAGAGGTGCCCCCTGCCAAACCAAACAGCCCTGACATGGTTGTTGACTGTTTTTCACCAGTCTGCCACCACCAGATAAAAGTCTGCACCCCTGGAGTGAGAGCCTCTGCTTTCAGGAGCCAGAACACAAAGCCTTTCCTGTGTGAAGGTATGACACCTCCTCCCCTAGTCAGGCACCCAGGCCCAGTGGTCAGCTTCAAAGGCTTTACCACCTTTAAAATCAGACCTCTGACTCTGCTGCTAGCAGCAGATGGCCACCCAATGTTTTGCCCCCACTTTGAGAGGGAAAACGTAGCCAGAGTAGGAGGAGTGGCCACCCCCAAACTGCATCCCCCCAGCTGTGGCAGGCTGGGGGGATGCACTCCATTTAATTTTCCTCCATCTTGGATAGTATGAAAATAGCTAATAAGGATTAGGGATGCGACCCCTTTCCACAGAAAGTGGTCACATAGTGGGTTTAGCCACCCTAAGGTAGGTGGCCTATTGGCCACTCCCAGCAACTCTTCCTAACGCTCACTAAATGAAATATTTAGTGGGCATCCTTGCACCTAAAGATCATGTTTGGTGGCACTGCAACCTCCAGTGGCTGAGACATGGCATAATCCAGGGTACTGGAACCCCAGTGTAAGACAATTAGGAAAAAGTCCACTCCAGACTCTTCGAGGACCAGAAGCCAGCTCCAGTCAAGGGACTGCAGGACACCCAAGACACACACCCCTGAGTGGCCCTGCTGACCTGCAATCCACCCTCAAGGTGACCTGCATCTTGCTCCAAGGACCCTAGGATGCACAACACTGCTCCCGGCCTCTCTGTTCCCTGCATCAACAAATCAGCTATGCTCCAGGGGGGGCTCAACCCCTTGTGACCTCTACACACCAAGACGACCCACCGGACGTACCTTAAAGTCCATCTGTCTCACAGGACATCTCAACGACCTTGACCTAAAAACAGAGGGTGACAAGAACATTGTCTGATATTATATATACATTTTTAATGTTTTCTCCCATTGATTCCTATGGTACGTAACTACGCACAGAAACAGAACATTTGCCAAACTTTGAAAAATCATAACTTTAAAGGTACCTACCCAGTTTTGATGACCTTGCTTTTAAAAATGTTATAAAAATTGGAGGTATTTTTGTAAATTGGTCTCGAATTATTTTTCAGAGTGTGTGTCCACATTTATCGATACTGTAAGTACAACAAAGGCTTAGCACATCTCCAAGATAAGCCTAACTGCCCACCCACACTACACAAAAACAGAGAATAAGTTGGTCTGCTTTCTGCCTCTGGAAATCAAGGTGGGGTTGCTTGGATTCTCTACTCAGTGCACATCATTGTTGTACACTATATAGAGAACCAGCCTCCTACAGGAGCCTCCCTCAGCCAGTCAGGTTCATCATCTTTAGGGTGAGTGGCTTCTAAAAATACTGCACAGTCCTGGTAGTTGGTGTCTATATTCATGTCCTCCACTAAATGGGAAATGCCTCCCACTTTGATGGTTTCCTCATAACCCCTTCAATTTATCACTGTCTCTACCACGGGAAATGTTTTGCTGGCCCATGGTACATGTTATAACTACCAACTCTTCTTCCCACTGTTTATTCTTTCTGTGCTATCCACTGATTGCCTACCAATACCCAGGCAGTCATCCTATTCACTGACATAGGTTGTATATATCTTGGGGAAGTACCAGCCGTCCATAAGTCCCTACCTCTTGAGAAGCCTACTTCCATAGGTTCAGAAGTTTTGGGTTTCTGGGGACAATTATGGGCAATTTGCCCCCACTCACTGCAATAAAAACACTGTTGGCCCTGACCAAGTTCCTTGCCTATGGACCGGTGTGGGGGCACAAATCTGGGGCAACCCTTGGGATCTGTCTCAGCAAGGGAGGTGCTTTCCAGCTGGGGAAAGAAAAGGAAGTCCCTCTTGGAGGGATAGTCTAAAATTTGAGTATTGGTGGAAAGCACATGCTAGGTCGATTGCCAACGGTACAGTCACTTCAGACTGTTGCCTGATCCCATTCCTCGTGGTCTCCAGATATTATTTCAATAGGATTTTGTTGATTATTTCGTCCTTGGTAGATTCTGTTGGTTTCTCCTGGGTGGCCCATTTCTCTTTCCAGAACATGGTGCAATAGTGCTTATTGTCAAATCCTAGTCTTTCTAGTATGACCGTTTTAAATTCATCGTAGGGATAGGGAGTGGTTCCTCCAGGAATGGCTGCCTGATAGGCCTTCTGAAGTTCTCCGGTTATTAGAGGGGCCACATACTGACTTCACCGATCCTGGGGCCATGTGGCAGAGATGGCAACCCTCTCAAAATTGGTGAAGAAACATTAGGATCCTCCCCCGCTTGATACTTCTGCAACACCAAGCTTGGAACATTGGGGTGGACCTGGATGCTGACGATAATCTCAGTAAGTGTTTGTGGGGAAGTTTCATGCACCACCTGATTGTTAGCTACGACAGTGGCTTGGGACTTCGAGGCCCCTTGCAAGTTTTCAATGTCTTGTTGGGCTTCTTTTGCTTGGCCTTCCACTACTAGCTGCAGGTGTCCTTCAGCTGCTTGACCATGTCCTCTAGTGTGATTGTTTGTTCCATCTTTTTCCCACTATTACTTTCTCTCCCACTTCTGACACCACTGTAGCGGGCCAGAGGTCAACACCCCTTGTTAAGATACGTAGACGGACTAAACTGAGTAGGTAACAGTGATTCTTTATTTGTATTTTTGAGAAAATAATGCCATGGTCCAGCAATTTTCTATATTGTTGGGGGTTGATGACGGTTTTCCTTCCTTGGTTGTACAATAACAGGTTTTTCTCTTCTCTTTTCTAGGACCTCCCTTTTCTCTGTGGCTCCATGGGCGCTGTGCTGAGCTATGGACCTGGGAGAGCCATATCCCTCTTGGGACTTGGCGGCGCATCACGTTCTCCCGCTGTCCTCTCTAGCATTCAAGTCAGGTGTGTTCCAGTTCCTACGGGGTACGTTCTTCCTCCGCTGTCTTCTTTGGTCTCTCTTGGTGGTTTCTTCTCTCTCCTACCGAAGTGTCTCTCCCTTTCCGCCTCTCACCCCTAATTTGTGTAGCTGTCGGCTCCACCTCTACTCCACGTGATTGGAAGTCTCCGCACGTTGTATCCACTGGACCTGGGCATTTCTCCTCTGTTGTTCCCTGGGGGCACTTGTCAGTGCACGTCTCCTTGTCTGGATGTTCCTCCAATACCGAAGAGGAGACCCTGGCTTCAGCCATATCCTTGAACCAGTGGAGCATGGCCCCCTTCCCATATCCGAGCATCATCCCCTTGTCCCATTCTGCCCCACACATAGTCAATCACATCCATCCCCTTGGCTCCAAACTGCCCCATCATTTCTCACTAACTATGGCGCAGCTTCCGACCCTCTCCCCATACCTAGTTACTTAGTTGAGACTTGTTGTTCTGGAAATCTCAGGAACAAGATTTGACCTATATTTTTAAACAATAGGTAATACCTGCTACGTCTGATACTGGTTGATGCTATTCATGCTGTAATGTATGTTCGTCCTTGCTGCTCTTCCCTATATCTATTTATTCTATGCAAAACTCTTAAAAAAAAGAATGTTTAAAAAAATAAATAAATAAGATGATTAAAAAAATACAATAAGATATCAAATAGAAGAAAAAAAACACTTGTTACCCAAAAAACCATGAACACCAAAACATTTAATGAAAGTATATATACAACAATAATATTAAAATATTATTCAATTTAAAAATAAAATACAAATAATAAAATATATTAAATACTTTTTGCATTGTTTGTCATTAAATTACTCAATTAATAATTAAAATACAACCAATAATGTACTTAGCAAATAATTAAATACTGTTCCTAAGTAATTAAATATTTAATAACCATAACAATAATTGAACCAATTAGAATTTGAATTAATTTTCACCTATTTCCATACAAAGCCAACAACCCTCTACTGAAATTTACATTAGTAATTAAACAATGCTAACAAATTATAGATTATTAATCACAAATTAAAATCAAATACAAATTAACATAAAAGTTGACCTATTAAATATTTAATTAGCGTAAAAAATAAGAATAAGAAACAATACTTTTCTGAATAATAGTAAATAATAAATGATAGATTATACAAAACTGAAAACATTACTTTCAAAATACTAACTTAGCATAAAATTAATATACTACTATATATTAAAATAATTAAAACAATATTTATTGCAACCTTATTACAGTAACCAATATTTAATGCAACAATATTTTTAAAAACAAAAAAAATATTCTTACCTTAGATAGCCACTTCTTTGCTATTTTTGTAGTAACAATAATTTTCACACAATATTCATGTCACACAACATTTGTACTTCAATATTTGTGTCGATATTGATAATGAGGCTCTGTCCTGCTAGCTAAGTATTTAATATCTCAGGAGCATGCAAGGATCACAGTCTGCAAGTAAGAGTACTGGTGCTGTGCTGCAATTACATAATAAAAATGGCTTTCAACTGCTGGAAAACTTCACCTGGAGCCAATGCATTTTTTTCTGTGGAAGTGAGACTGCAGGGCACAGAAAGACATGATTGGGAGTTGCTGGATCACCACATTATCTAAGGCTTTCTCAGCAGGAGAGGCATGCATTGAACAACATTGTAGTGAGTGTTCTAGGCCCAAGGTGAACCCAGGTTGCCATAGGGCTCCTGACTGCAAAGGTTGCCGGATAACATTTATCATTTATACCAGTCATTACTCCGAGATCCCCCTTGTTCTCATCCCCTTTATTACAATTGAGATATATCCTATCTCACATGCAGAAAAAAAGAACAGAGGAACGCTAATACTTACTGTCCCACCCCCTCCTGCTGGAGGCTACATAGGCAGCACTTACCCAGCATTCCTACTGTTCTTTTTTCTGTCAATGTCAAATGAAGAGGGTAAGGAATAGGGATTTACCCTGTGGGCCCAGGCAATCCTGATGGCTATTTTGGTGACTGGCAGGCGTTTCAGCTGAGCGGAGATGCCAGCCGGTGGTAAGATGTGTCTCCTGGAATGTGGGGCTTGCTGGGAGCCACATGATGGCCTGGTTTGCATGGCACTGTTTTGAATGGGAAGTCCCGAGTATCATGGAGTCGGGCGCCTGGCTTCCAGGTCATTCTTGCACCCTGGCATTTGAGAAGGTGCTTCCGTGAGCCAGTTGCAGCTCTCTCCGGTGTTAGAGAAGAGAATTCTCAAATACCGGCAAGGGTGGTAAGTACCGAATAGCAGTTTTGGGTGGGAAGGGATTGCTGACCTGCTGCTTACCATTTTTTGCAAACTTCCTTGTTGTTTCTCTTAAAGATGATAAAATATTCAAAGAAGAGAAGACATGTGGAGATCTCCTCTTCTGAGGCTTCCTCGTCTCCCTCCTGATCTCAATCAATCAATCAATCAATCAAAAGAATTTGTAGAGCGTGCTACTCTCCCGTGAGGGTCTCAAGGCGCTGGGGGGGGAATCAAGTGGGGGTGTGAGGGAGGGTCATTGATCGAACAACCATGTCTTGAGGACTGTGGCTAGGGTGAGGTCGGATGATCGGAGGATGCATGTGGGAGTGTGGAAGTTCACTCCTTCGTTGAGGTAGTTTGGGCCGGTGTTGTGGAGGGATTTGTGTGCATGGATGAGGATCTTGAATGTGATTCTCTTGTCTATGGGGAGCCAGTGAAGGGATTTGAGGTATGATGAGATTCGTTCGTGGCAGGGGAGGCCAAGGACGAGGTGTGCGGCTGTGTTCTGGATTCTCTGGAGTTTGAGTTTGAGTGTGGTGCCGACGAAGAGGGCGTTACCGTAGTCCAGTCTGCTGCTGATGAGTGCGTGGGTGACTGTCTTCCTGGTTTCTGGGGGAATCCTTTTGAAGGATTTTTTTAGAGTGCGGAGTGTGTGGAAGCAGGAGGAGGTTAGAGCATTGATTTGCTGTGTCATGGAGAGGGAGGGGTCTAGGATGATGCAGAGGTTGCTTGCGTGGCTTGCGGTGGTAGGTGCAGGGCCTAGGGTGGTGGGCCACCAGGAGTGGTCCCATGTGGTTTTGTTGGGGCCGAAGATGATGATCTCGGTTTTGTTTGAGTTTAGCTTGAGGTGGTTAGTGGTCATCCAGGTGGCGGTGTCGAGGAGAGCAGCGTGTAGGTTGGTTTTGGCGGTGGTGGGGTTGCGGGTGACGGAGAGGATGAGTTGGGTGTCATCGGCATAGGAGAGGATAGTGATTCCGTGTGCTCGGATGATGTTGGCTAGGGGGGTCATGTAGATGCTGAAGAGTGTGGGGCTGAGGGAGGACCCTTGGGGGACTCCGCAGGTGATCTTGGTAGTGTTGGAGTGGAAGGGTGGAAGGCGGACTCTCTGGGTCCTGTCGGTGAGGAAGGAGGTGAGCCAGTCTAAGGCTTTGTGGTGAATTCCTATGTCGTGGAGACGTGTGCGGAGTGTGTGGTGGCAGACGGTGTCAAAGGCTGCGGAGAGGTCTAGGAGGATGAGTGCGATGGTCTCGCCTTTGTCGACTTTGGTCCTGATGTCATCAGTGCATGCGATGAGGGCGGTTTCCGTGCTGTGGTTCTTGCGGAACCCGGAGTGTGAGGGGTCCAGAGTGTTGTTTGCTTCGAGGAAGTGAGATAGGCGGGCGTTGACTAATTTCTCTGCAACCTTGGCAGGGAAAGGGAGGAGGGAGATGGGGCGGCAGTTGGAGAGGATCTCCGGGTCGGCTTTTTTGTTTTTTTAGGAGAGCAGTGATTTCTGCGTGCTTCCAGGGGTCTGGGTAGGTGGCGGAGTCGAAAGAGGAGTTGATTATGTTGTAGAGTATGGGGGCGATGGTTGGGCTGGCTTTGTTGTATATGCGATGTGGGCAGGGGTCGGAGGGGGAACCGGAGTGGATAAAGTTCATGTTTTTTTCAGGTTTCTTCGTGTGTGGTAGGGGTTCAGGTGGAGAGTGTGGTGGGGGGGTCATGAGTGGGGTTTGGGTTGGGTGAGTGAGGAGTGTGTGTGGTGTATGAAGCTGTTGTGGATGTCCAGGATTTTGTGGAGGAAGTGGTTGGGAAAGGCGTCACATAGGGGCTGTGTGTGTGCAGGGTCTATGTTGCTGGCTTTGGGTTTGGCAAGTTCATTGATGATGGTGAAGAGTTCTTTGCTGTTTTGAGAGTTGTTTTCGAAGTGTGTCTTGTAGTGATCTCTTTTGACGGTGCGTATGAGTTGTTGATGGGTGCGGATGGTGGTGAAGTTGGTTGTGGAAGGTTCTAGTCGCCATATTTTCTCAGCTTGGCGGCATTTGCGGTTGGAGTCTTGGAGTTCAGGGGTGAACCATGGGGCGTTCTTGATGTTGCGGGTGGCGATGTGTTTTCTGAGGGGGGCTAGTGTGTCTGTGCAGGTAGTGATCCATTTGGAGAGGTTGTGTGCTCCTGTGTTGGGGTCGTTGGCGTGTGGGGGGGTTATGGGCCAGTTGGGAGTTTAGTCGTTCTGTGGGGATCTTGTCCCACATGCGGTAGGGTGTGGTGTGTTGATGGTAGTGTGTGGGGGGTTTGGTGAAGGAGAAGTGGACGCAGTGGTGGTCAGTCCAGAGGAGTTCGGTGGTGTGGGTGTAGGCTATGTGTTGGCTTGCGGTGAAAATAGCATTGAGCGTGTGTCCTGCTGAGTGGGTGGGTGCGGTGACCAGTTGTTTGAGTCCAAGGTTGGTGAGGTTGTCTATGAGGGAGGTAGTGTTGTGGTCTTGTAGGTTTTCTAAGTGAAAGTTGAAATCACCGAGGAGGATGTAGTCTGTGGAGGTGAGGGCGTGCGAGCTGATGCTGTCGGTGATGGTGTCGCAGAAGGCAGGGCGTGGTCCTGGTGGTCTGTAGAGAAGTGTACCTCTGAGGGTGGAGTTGTTGTTAATATGGATTAGGAAGTCCATGTGTTCAGTGTTGTCGATAGTGTCTTGGGAGCTGGTGGTGACTTTGATGGTGTCTCTGTGTAGGATGGCAATGCCACCACCAGGCCTGTTGAGGCGGTCTTTGCGTTATAGTTTGTATCCCTTGGGGGTGGCGATGGCTATGTCGTGTTCTTAGGAGGGGTTGGTCCAGGTTTCCCTGAGGAAGGCGATGTCAGGTGAGTGTGATGTGATGAGGTCCCAGAGTTCTATGGCATGTTTGTGAAGGGAGCGGGTGTTGAGGAGCAGGCAGTTGAGGTGGTTGTGGTGGGTGGCGTTGGTGTGGTGCATGAGGGTGTTGTTGCGGGGTGTGTTCTGGTTGTGGGCTGGTGTGCGGCGGGGTTGGTTGGTGGAGGCAGGGCGGGTGAGTCTTGCGTTGGGGGTGTTGTGTTTGTTGAAGGTGGGGTCTCTATGGTTGGTGTGTGGTGTGATGGATGAGGAGCAGGAGAAGTGACAGGTGTGGCAGGTGAAGGGGCCATGAGTGTGTGTGGGGCTAGATGGGGTACATGCGGGGCGGGGGCCTGGGTTGAGAGAGTGGAGGGTGAGGGGGGAGTAGGTGTGTCTGAGAGGGCCAGGGGGACTTGCGCTGGGTGCAGTCTTGGCGCGGACGGGTGCAGACAGGCTTGCCTTTGGCGCGCCTTCGGCCATAAGAGTAGGGGAGGGTGGGTGTGGCAGCTGGGAGGAGGGAGGGCTTGATGAATGAGAGGGCTGGGGGGTGGGGCCGCAGGGGATGCAGCGGCGGGGAAAACAAGGAAAAAAGAGACAGTGAGGAGGAGGGGGAGGCAGGAGGGGCCACAGGGGACGCAGCGCCAGGGAAAACGAGGAAAAATGTACAACGAGGGAAAAAGAGACGGTGAGGAGGAGGGGGAGGCGGGAGGGGCCGCATGGGACGCAGCAGCGGGAAAATGGTGTAGGAAAAAGGAAGTGGAGGTGGCGCGGATGGCGGAGCGGGGAGCGACCTGCCTGCAGAATCTAAGTGCCTCAGGGAACGTACGGATGACAGACTGCAGACCA
Source organism: Pleurodeles waltl (assembly GCF_031143425.1). Lineage (NCBI taxonomy): Eukaryota > Metazoa > Chordata > Amphibia > Caudata > Salamandridae > Pleurodeles > Pleurodeles waltl. The sequence goes on along the minus strand of NC_090443.1, from coordinate 606,558,340 downwards.
ACAAAGGAAACCTGGGGGGAAATGAATACTGACCCCCTACAGGATAAGGAGGTCTTGCCTCTGCCCTCCTCTGGGTCTTCAGGGTCAGAAAAAGAAGTCATGGGGATGAAGGAGAATAAGAGGAAATATATTGCTCATGACATGTTGCCTGACTAGTTCAATCATATTAAGGGGAATATGGGATTCCCCGAGGAGGAGGTTCTGGGCACTTCTGCTGGGTCACTTCTTCATCAGTTCCAGAGTTCAGTGCAGCCGGATGTGCCAGTTTATCTCTGTATTTCTGAGGTTCTCAAAAGGGAATGGAAGGATCTGGACAAAATTATCCTGCCTGAGTTCATAGCGAGTGGTATCCGTTGCAGCATATGCAGCGGGATCTCCCTGATTCTATCCCTATTGTTCTTTTGTGGCCATCTTGTTGGGCGTTCTTCTCTGGCAGAGGACACTGTCATCGAAGACTTGAAAAAAGGTAGATGTGGCCTTGAAGAACCTTTATTTCAGATTTATGGAACCTATGTGGCACAGACCTTGATCTCAGACTTCAATGTCCTCCACAGATCAATGATGGATGACTCTAACTGTGCTGAGTTGCTGGAGCTCATCAAGCGCCAAGACGAATATATGTCTGACATCTCCTTTGATGTGGCCCTGTCAAGGGGTGTGTGCATTTCAGCTAGATGTTTCTTGGTGTCAAAGGATTGGCAGTCACATTCTGCCCAGAAAGCTTTGTTTTTCCGGCTCCCTTTTCATGGGTCTCAGTTGTTTGGGGGCTGAGTTGGAGGAGAAGCCCCACAAGTTATTTAAGGAGAAAAAGCATTCCTTCTCCCTGAAGCAGCCATCATCTGAGAAAATGTCTGTTAAACCTGTCACCTTTTCGTCAGCCCTCCAGGAGTTTGCCTCAGCAGGGGATGTTTCAGGCAAGAAGGCTAAGTCACCTTTGAAACCTCACTTTTGACTATATAATGGTATCTCAGGAGGGGACTGTCGTGGAGGGACATCTTCAAAGGTTTTTTCTGAGAGGCATCTAGTTCAGACGCTTGAGTGTTAGACATCCTACAGGAGGGATACTGCATCAAGTTTTTAACTCTGCCAGGTTCCACTGCTATAAGGCCCACCCCTTGGCCCTCACAGGTGGAGAAATGCCTGGCACTTTCTCAAGGGATAGGCTTTCTTCTTCAGATGGATGCAGTAGTGGAAGTTCCTCGAGCAGAGAGGGGCAGGGCCTTTTACTCCATAATCTCATTGGTGGAGTGGTCACAGGGGTTTTTCGACTTGTGTTAGACCTGAAATCCAGTTTGTGTTGACATTGCTCTTCAAGATTGAGAATCTTCAGAGGGTCATTCCTCTAGTGATCTGGGACCATCTGATGTGTACATTGTATCTACAGGACGTGTATTATCATGTTCCAATTCACCAGCAGAACCTGAGGTTTCAGGTTTTGCATCAGGGAACGGCATTTTCTAATCTGGGTGTTGCCTTTCATGCTGAAGTCAGCACCTCGGTATTCACGAAAGTAGTGGCTTCTTTAGTTGCATTCCTTCATCTGCAGGGCCTCCACCTGAATCTGTACTTGAACACTTGGCTACTACATGCTCCCACAAGTACTGATCTGCTTCAGGACCTGGTCTTGGTCTGCTCTCAGGTTCAGGCACTTTAAGGTTCAGGCGCATAGCTTCTTAATCAATCGGGCCAAGTGCAAGCTGTCCCCTTCCAAGGAACTGACATTCATAGGGGTTAATTTTCTTACGGACCTCAACAGGGTGTTCCCTCCAATGCCAAGCGCTTCATTCCTGAAGTTGTTGGCTTGCACTGCATGGGTTGTCCTTCCCTCTCAGTGAGGCAGTGATTGAGGTTGTTGGGGAACACGGCAGCAACATTTTTCATGGTGCCCTGGTATCGCTTTCATCTTCATCCACTATGGTCTCATCTTCATTCTTATGGGATCCAGTGTCTGGGGTTTTTGAATGTGTGGTTCCAGGGACTGTGGAATGATAGAGGCCCTGAGATGGTCGACTCAGTCAGACTCTCTGTCCCGGGGATGGCTCTTCAGCAGGATCCTCCTTTGGTACTTACCACAGATGCCATCTCCCTCGGGTAGGGAACACTCTGGGGGAAAGGTTGCTTCAGGTGGGGTACTCCCTGCAGGGTTGCAGGCGCTCCTCCAACTGGAGTGAACCTATGGCTGTGTGCAGGACAATGAGAGGGTTCTGGTCACCCCTGGTGGGTTTCAATCTAGTTGTCAGGTTGGACAGTCAGGGTTCGGTAGTCTACCTGAACAACCAGAGAGGAATCCGGTTCAGGCCCCTCAATATCATGGCTACCATGATTTTGCGGTGGGGGGAATAGTTCCTGCAGTCACTAGAGGCAGTTCTTGTGAGGGGAGTGGATAATGGTGTGGTGGATTCCCTAAGCAGGTTGTTTCCTCCTTCGTAGGAAATGTTGCTGACCAGAGTTGTGTTTCTTCAGTGGTGTGAGAGATTTTGTGTGCCATTTCTAGACCTCTTTGTATCCTAGCTTAGGCCCTCATTATGACATTGGCGGTGACTGTTAAAGTGGCGGTAATACCGCCAAGAAGCTGGCGGTAATTACCACCAAATTATGACCATGGTGGTGATAACTCCCTTAGACAGCCAATGTACCACACCATCCTCCAGGGCGTTAACACCACGCACCACAGAAGTAGCCATCAACAGCCAGGCGGAAGACAAGGTACCGCCCACCATATTATGACACTGCAAACCGCCACAATTTCTGAGGTGGTACGAATACCATCAAACGCCTGGCGGAAACACATCACAGAAGACTAAAGACTCACCAACAGAGACATAGAGAAGACCAACACCGCCATGGAACCAGAACTGCAAGTCTTCCCGATGCTCTTCTAAGCCATGTTCCACCTGGAACACCAACGCTGATGAAGATGACAACGGTGAGTACAGCGGCCTAGCACACAAGGGAGGGAGGGAGAGAAGGAGAGTGACACACACACGCACAACACACACCATCCACACACACACACACCATACACACAACCAGCTGCAGATGTAAACCAGTGGCACACGACGCACGGCATAATAATACAAGGACTACAGTTCAGCAGCACTGACATTGTAATAGCAAAGCAACACCCACCATATGAACCAATTTTAGAACAAAGATACATGAACAATTGTCCAGAAAGGGCCAATGCCCAGTCCAAAGTACATAAGGCCAACATGGCCACAGGGCACGGTCCAATCCTCAACTTGATCCTGACGAATTCTGCACAACACTGTGCAGGGGCAACATCTCGGAAGTGGACAGGTACCTCAGGGGAAAAAGGGGTGGGGGCACCTCAGCTGAAGTCGGGAACTTGGCCACTGCTCCTGGAGGGGGCTCTATGGCCATTTCCCAATGCTGGGGAGTACAAGATCACAGTCTCTGAGGTGGGGAACCTGCCCACTGCTTCTGGAGGGGGCTCCATGCCCATTTCCCAATGCTGGGGAGTGCAAGGTCACAGTCTCTGAGGTGGGAACTTGCCCACTGCTTCTGGAGGGGTCTCCATGTACAACAGTCTCTGGAGTGTGGCCTACATGCCCTCTGCTGGAGGTGAGGGCTGCATTGTCTCTGCTGGGGGAGGTGTCTGCTGGGCAGCCTCTGCTGACGGTGAGGGCTGCATTGTCTCTGCTGGGGGAGGTGTCTCCTGGGCAGCCTCTACTGGAGGTGATGGCTTCTTGCCTGTCATTGGTGGTTGAGTGGGAATCTGTTCTGACATTGGTGGTTGAGTGGGAACCTCTTCTGTCATTGCTGGTTGAGTGCAAACCTCTTCTGTCATTGGTGGTTGAGTGGGATCCTTCCCTTTCCTGGCTGGTGGAGTGGGATCCTTCCCTTTCCTGGCTGGTGGAGTGGGATCCTTCCCTTTCCTGGCTGGTGGAGTGGGATCCTTCCCTTTCCTGGCTGGTGGAATGGGATCCTTCTCTTTCCTGGCTAGTGGAGTGGGATCATTCCCTTTCCTGGCTGGTGGAGTGGGAAACTTCACTGTTTTGCCTCCACGACCAGGAGGTGCCTCCAATGTGCCCGTGGACTGTTTGACAGAGATGCTGGGCTAGGTTGTTGGGACCCTGCTCTTACAAGCAGGACGGGGGGAGAAGAGGTCAAGTTGGGCAAGAAAAAGCTTCTTGGGGGCGATGGGGCGGGATGAGGGAGGAGGGATGAGAGTGGAGGTTGAGGGAGTGGTTGTTGGAGGAGCATGTCTGCTGGACTTGGGTGCAGGTGCATGGGAAGTGTTCTAATGTGAGGTGGATAGCTCTTGGGTGTCAGAGTGCCTGTGTTTGTGTCCTTTAGGAAGGGGGGGACAGACAGGGTGGGAGAGGACACAGAGGACGCGTGGATGGATGTTAAGGAGGTGTCTGCTAGTGAGGTGTGTGTGCTGCTTTGTGTGGTGATGCTGGTGGTGGGTGTTGAAGCAGTGAATGCAGGTGTGAATGTGGATGTGACTGTGAGGGAGGCGGAGGAGGAGGAGGAGGGGAGACAGTGGAGGCAGCGGATGTGGATGTGTGTGCAACTGTCTGTTGTTTGTGTGAGTGCTTGTGGACTGAAGTGTGGTGCCTGTGTTTGACTGTGAGACTCTTGTGTGATGTCTTGTGTGCATGCTCGTCTCTATGTGTGCATGGGATTGATTGGCGTTGAGGAGAATGGGCCTGGGAAGTTTTAGTTGGAGGGGGGATGGTAGGAACAGGGAAAATGGCTGCCATCAGAAAGGAGGACAGAGCCTGAATCGATCTCTGTTGGACCTCCAATCTACATGAATGCCCTCCTGGAATGCATTGCATTGCTGCATCTGGGATGCCAACCCATGGATGGCATTCACAGTTGTTGACTGCCCTACAGAGATGGATCCTAGGAGTTCTATAGCCTCCTCACATAGGGCAGCAGGGCTCACCGGGGCAGGGCCTGAGGTGCCTGAGGCGAAAGAGATGCCCTCCCTCCTGGGTGATCGGGCATGGGCAACTCGCTGAGGGGCTACTGGGAGGGCGGTGCTGGTACGGGGACTGGCGGCTATACCTGCAGCTGGGGTGGTCACAACTGATTTCGTCACCACCAGGGAGCTTTCATCTGAGGAGGTATCTGAGTCAGTGTTGTCACCTCCTGTCTCCTTCTTTGTGCTCCACTGGCCCTCTGTCCCACTGGTTCCCATGGCGTAGGTGGACTCAGCCTCCTGGGTCCTATGGGATGCAGCTCCCTCTTTCGCCGGTGCCCCTGCTACTCTGCCAGATGATGCTAATGCACACATGGACAGGATGTCAGAAGGAGAAAGGGGGGAGGGAGAGAATGGGAGTACTGGGTCAATTACAGCACCAACACCATAGTTTGCATACACAGCACCTACACGCACAGGGATCAGGATTGAGCACTACGCATTGCACTGGCTTTGAATTGGCTAGATGCCACAGCAAAATGAGGGCCAAACACCGCCAACTGCTTACCTCCTGGGACCCATAAAGCCCTGACTGATATGGAATGCAAAAAAAGCTAGGTTACCTGCATTTGCCATACACAGATTACCCTTGAGCTGGATCACGCTGCAATGTCTGGCCTGGCATTAAGGGGCACCCACTAACTCACAACCACCACCCGGATCCCATTCCACCTAACAATTATTGTAATAAGGCCCACTGTACTCAGCCCCTTGTGGCTGCAGTGATGCCCTCAAGCACCCATCCAGCTCTGGGTAGGCCACAGCCAGTATGCAGGCCATCAGGGGGGTCAGGTTCCGATGGGCACCCCTTCCCCGTTGGGAGGCCATCCCCAGCTGGGCCTCCACTTTCTTCTGTGCCCAGCGTCTCAGGTCCTCCCACCATTTCCTGCAGTGGGTGCTCCGCCTGCTGTATACCCCCAGGGTCCACACGTCCCTGGCGACAGCATGCCACAATCCCTTCTTTTGATGGGTGCTGATCTGCATAGGGAATACAGACAGGAGAACAGCACTACACATAAAATCTAGCCTGTCATACATATGGTCCACAAATCCCGTTTCCTACTCCATTGGCACACACATCGCCCGGCGCACACCATGTACACTACCACCAGACATACCACCCCACATATGACACGATGCCTGCACACATATCTCCATGCAGCCCTCCCACATGCATTGTGGCCAAGGTGTACTCACCTATTGGCCTGCAGCCCCATACAGCTGTCCATACTGGGGCAGCCCCCATCCACCAAGTGATCCAACTCCATCGAAGTGAAGGCAGGGGCCCTTTCCCCAGTCAGAAGGGCCATGGTATGTCCCAGACAGAGCAGCACATGCAGTGTAGGTGTTGTCCTGTGGAAAGTCAGGAATCAAGTGAGGTTATAGACAGAAAATGGTGGTTACGTCCGCGGCAGTGTCCACCGTCACCGCCGACGCTGACCCTTATTGGTCACAGTGCTCCACAGAGGCCCATATTAGCCAATAATGTGCAAGACTGCCTTCCGTCAACATCGGCGGAGTTACCTCACTTCCACCTGTTGCTAGATACAGTACAGGTGGTCGCCATTTCATGGTGGTGGACTACATACAGATCTTCCATAACTGCGTCATTTATGGAAATTGCACATACATTACCATTCCCACTGTCCCATCACAATAATGCTGTATGCATACTGAGGTGGTGGTTCCATTGTACAAACTGTGACAGCCTACTCACTCTTATGTCCCTTAGATACCTACCACTGTGGATGAATAGGAGGAGAAGACAAACCCAGTGTACAGACCCCTTGTGGACTTGGCTACACTGGAGGACAGGTACATTATACTCACCTATGGACTGGACAGGGCCACAATCACAGAGCTGTTTGCCCAATTGGAGCCTGACCTGATATCAACTATCCGTCATCCCACTGGGATCTCCCTTCTTGTGAAGGTTCTATCAGTGCTCCATTTCCTGGCAACTGGTTCTTTCCAACTGAAGGTGGGCTTGACAGCACGAATGTCATATCCAATGTTCTCAATCGTGCTGGCAAGGGTATTGTCTGCCCTGGTGAAATACACGTGCAGCTACATTTCTTTCCCCAGGTGGAAGATTTGGCTACTGTGAAAGCGAGATTCTATCCAATGGGACATATTCCCAAAATTATTGGGGCAATTGACGGTACACATATTGTGTTTGTCCCCCCCGCCAGAATGAGCAGGTGTTCAGGAATCGGAAGAGTTTCCACTCACTCAATGTGCAAATAGTGTGCCTGGCGGACCAGTACATCTCTCACGTTACTGCCAAGTATCCTGGGTCGGTGCATGACACCTTTGTTCTGAGGAATAGCAGCATCCCAAATGTGATGGCCCAACTACAGAGGCACAGGGTGAGGCTAACTGGTGAGCCAGAGTCCATATCCACTGTATGTCAGTGTATGCCTTAAAGTGTTACCCCATTGTATAAGGCTAACTTTTGTCCCTCAATATTTTCAGGTGACTCTGGCTACTACAACCTATCGTGGCTCCTGACCCCTGTGAGGAATGCCAGGACAGGGGCTGAGAACCGTTATAATGATGCACATGGGCAAACCAGTAGAATAATAGAGAATCCCTTTGGCCTCCTGAAGGCCAGGGTCAGATGCCTGCTCTGACAGGTGAATCCCTGTGCTACTTCCCCAAGAAGGTCGGCCAGATAGTAGTGGCTTGCTGCATGTTGCACAACCTTGCCCTCAGGTGACATGTGCTTTTTTTGCAGGAGGAGGAGACTGGAGATGACCCTGTGGCAGCAGTGGACCCTGAGGACAGTGAGGATGAGGAGGCAGAGGATGAGGACAACAGAACATCAGTTATACGACAATACTTCCAATGACACACAGGTGAGACAGTGGAACTGACCATTGCTCTGACTATTGATGTTTTCTGTGTGGCTGTATCATGAAGGCATTCACTTCCTTTGTATTTCGATTTACTGTCACCTATGGCTTGTCATTTTACAGATGTTGGTGATATGACAACAGTGTCCTGATGTGTTCACTGCAGATAGCTAAAGGTCATTATTTGTATGCTATTGCAGTGTTCAGATCATTTGCACTAGATGTGACTGTTCCCATAAATGCTCATTTTCAACACATAAAACACGGTCACTCAAGTAGGGTTCAAGGGTGTTTATTGTAGTGCTAATATTTTACTGAAAAGTGCAATGGAATGGGGTGATGGTAGAGGAAAGTCCAGGTTACTATTCCAGTCTGTTTGTAGCACACATCTAGTGTCCAAGGGGCCATAGGAAGGGGAGTAAAGGCAGTTCAAAGTGGACAAGGTGACAGGGAAGGGGGACAATCAGGAGAGTCTAATTTCCTGGCAGTGGTCTTGGTCTTGGCAAGTGTCTCTGGCTTCTGTCTGGGTCGCATGGAATGTTTGCGGGGTGGTTCACCTTCTGCAGGGGGAGGGGTGCTGGTGGCCTGTGGGTCCTGTGGCGGGCCCTCTGCCCACTAGCTGCAGCGGAAGTGGAGGGCTGGTCAATAGACTGGCTAGTGGTAGGGGCCCGCTGGTGTGCTGTCGATTCCCTGATGATGTTGGCCAGCACCCCTGCTATGGATATCATGGTGGTGTTGAGGGCCTGCAAGTCCTCCCTGATCTCCTGATGTTGTTCCTGCTGCAGCCGCTTGTTCTCCTGCATGTTGTTAAGGATCTGGTCCATCGTGGCCTGGGATTGTTGGTAGGCCCCCAGGATCTTGGTAAGTGCCTCCTGGATAGTCGGTTCCCTGGGTCTGTCCTCCCCATGGCACACAGCAGTCCTCCAAGTGTCCCTGTTGCCCTGTGCCTTTGTCCCCTGAACGGTGTGCCAGCTGCCACTGACCCCAGGTCTCTCATTGTCTTGGGGGCGAGGTGTGGACTGGGGTGCTTATAGCGGTAGGCGCACTGCTGATTGATGTGTCCTGGGTACAGATGTGTGGGGATGCTGGGTGGGTGCTATGGTGTTTTGGGTACTGAAGGAGGAGGCTCTGTGGTTGACTGGGATTGGGCTGGGGTGACCAACTGACCAGTGGTCTCTGTTGGGCCAGGAAGTTCATCCAGATCCAGAAGCCCAGAGTTATTGTCATCACTGGGGGCATCTTCTGTTGGGGACTGGTTTGTCGTGGCACCTCCTCTCCACTGACATTGGCTGGGGCTCCTGTGGGGATGTAAGTGATGTATTATGCTTCATGTGTGTGACATATTGTACATCCCTAGCTTCCCCTCTATCATTGATGTTGCCCTGCCACCTTTGTTTGTGTATGGTGATGTATGTTGTGATTGTTAGTTCTCAATGCTGTGCATGCTTTTGTGATGGGTGTTCATGCAGGGCTGGGAGGGCTGTCCATGCATTGGTATAGCATGCAGGGCTTGGCATTGGGGTTGGGGTTAGTCATATGTGTAGGTGCAGTGTGTGGGATGGAGTGGAGTGAGGGTGAGGGGGGAGATGGCATGTAGGTATGGGGGGTGATAAGTAGTGAATGTTGACTCACCAGTGTCCAGTCCTCGCGCAAATCCAGTGAGTCCCTCAGGATGCAGTAATGCCAAGACTTGCTCCTCAATGCGGAGAGCTGTGGGGGAGGAGATGGGGGTCCACCACCAGTCCTCTGTATGGCGAGCTAGTGCCTTGCTGCCACAGAACGCACCTTCCCCAGTAGATTGTTCCACCTCTTCCTGATGTCGTCCCTTGTTCTTGGATGCTGTCCCAAGGCGTTCACCCTGTCCATGATTCTGCCCCATAGCTCCATCTTCCTGGCAATGGATATTTGCTGTAGCTGTGCTCCAAACAGCTGTGGCTCTACTCTAACTATTTCCTCTACCATGACTCGCAACTCCTCATCTGTGAAAGAGGGGTGCCTTTTTGGGGACATGGGTGCTGTGTGGTGTGTAAGTATGTGGGTGTTGGGTATTGTGGTTGGGTGTGTGAAGTGGGGTCTATGTGGTGTGTGTGTCTAGTTGTTGCAGTGGTCTTGGTGTCAGTCTGGTGGTAATAATTTGTATTCGTAAAGGGTTGTGGGTAATATGGATGTGTGCTTCATAGTGCTGTGGGTGGGTGTGTTGTGTATGAGTGTCAAGTGTGTGTTTTTGGTATTGGCCAATGTTGTGTAGTTTAGTATATGGGTGCCCATTTTGAGTGAGACAGTGTGTCCTGCCAATGGTTTACCATTATTAAGTGTCCACTGTGGTGATTCCTGGGTCATACTGTGGTGGGCGTTGTTTTGTTGACGTAACGGTATGGGCTTAGCACTGACCTCTCGGCTGGCGGATTTGTGTTTGTCGCACCATTCTGACGGATTTGTTTGTGTCATAATTCTGCCGAACGGATGTTTGCCTCCGCAGCGGTATGTTGGCAGCCGTCACTGCGGCAGTAAGCGGGATTTACCACCAATGTCATAGTGACCACCTTAATGTGCAGGTTCCCAGGTTTTGTTCTCAGGTTCCTCAAGCGGGAGCATTGAGGGTAGATGCCTTGACTCTCCCATGGCTGGATCATCTCCTAAATGCCTTTCCGCCGGTGCCTTTGATCACTCCTCTGTTGGCTAGGTTGTTGGGGGAGGCAAGGGTAATGATCATGGTGGTGCTATTTTGGCCCGGTGTTGTAGTTTCCAAGGTTCAAACTTTTGATGATCCAGGGTCCTTGGATGATTCCATGTACTCCTTCCCCTCTCAGGTCCGTCGCTTCCTGCTACTACAGCGGCTTGGTTTTTCGGTTTGGAAGATGAGGGGGGGGCGTTGCAGGGTAAGAGATTGCCACAGCATTTAGCAGAAGCAAACCCAAATTTCCAAAAGCCTTCCACTTTGCACTCTTATGAGCTGGATTGGGGTAGTTTCCAGTGGTGATTTATGGCCCTCCAGCTATCTCCTTAGAATTGTCAGCTGAGTGATGTGCAGTTTTTGTGGCAAGGCTTTGAAAAGCATATAGCGGTCTCCACCTTGAGGGCCCAGTGAGTAGCTGTCAGTGCTTTTCAGTCTCCTTGGAGGAATTTGGTTGACAACGAGGATTTGGTGCTGCAATTGTTGTGCAGTTTTTCCCTGACTCTACCTTTGGTAAAAACTTTGTTTACCTCGTGGGACCTGCCTTTGGCACAGTTTTTTTTTCTCTGTTTGAGTTGTTAGAATTGGTTGACATTAATTTTGTCACATTCAAGGTGGTGTTTTTGGTGGCCGTAACCTCTGCTCGTCAAATTGGGGAGTTGGGGCCTTGATGGCTTCAGAGCCCTATTTGTCTTTCTCAGAGCATGGAGTGATTCTCAGACTGGATCCCACCTTTATCTCTAAGGGGGCCTCCCAGTTTCATAAGTAACAGCAAGGGCTTCTTCCAGGCACTGATGGCTGCGTCTGAGTCTCTTTCGGAGATTCAGTAGTCACTGCTAGATGTTCAAAGGACCCTGCTGATTTATTTAGACAGAACAAAGTATTTCTGTCAGACAGATTAGTTGTTTGTCTCATTTGGTTCCTCCTCCAAAGGTGATAAGGCTTCTTCCTTGTCTATTAGTCATTGGATCAACCAGTTGATTTCCTTGGATTACCCTTTTCATGAGGCACCTCCTCCAGCTGGGGTTCAGGGGAGATCTGTGAGACAATACCTGGTTTGTCATGGCTATCCCCCACTTTTTGTTTGGTATTTGGTGTAGTCTCAAAGTTGTTAGTTCCCAGGGCCCCTGCTAACCAGGTTCCCTGGGCCAGATCTCTTTCCCTAAAACTGTTGTGATTCATTGTTACAATTGGCAACACCTTTAGATGCCACTATAAATCACTAGTAAATGGTATGTAGGTACCCAGGGCATGGGGTACCAAGGGTAGTCCCCTGATGACAGCAGCACAGATTGCGCAACCCTCAAGGGCCATGCATCTAGATGCACCCAGCACTGCCATTGCAGAGTGTCCTTATGCAATCCTAAAATGCAAACATGACATGGCACACAGCCCCGTGTGCCCTGTCCACTATACACTGCATGCAATTTAGGTAAGTCACCCCTCTGGCAGGCCTTCCAGCCCTAAGGCAGGGTGCACTCTACTGTATGTGTGGGCATAGAGGCATGAGCAATATGCCCCTACTGTGTCCTTACCAGCCTTGGGAAATTAACAGAGCAGCCAATGTAATACATGTGCTGGACACTGGTCAGTACTAATTTCACAGATACATGATGGTTAATCTGATCCCAGGGTTGTTTGGTATCAAGCACCTCAGAATGGTAAATTCAATCTGAGTATTGGATTTATTGCAAAATGTACCCAGGGGCCACCTTAGAAGTGCCCCCGCAAAAGCTACCCTGGCATGGTTGCTGGACAGTCACAACCAGCCTGCCACCACCAGACAAGATTATGGAACCCTGGGTTGAGAGAGCCTGCTCTCTGGGTCCCAGAACAAAGCCCTTCCCAGGGAGAGGTGCTAGCACACCTTCCCCCCAGGAATGTGCACTGCCCTGCTTGCAAGCTTCAAAGGGCTTATTGCCCCTAAAACACAAGCCTTCTGCCGGCAGCAGAATGGCTGCCCACATTGCAAACCCCAACTTTTGGTTGGAGCAACAGTGGAAAAACACACAAAGAACAGGAGGAGTGGTCAGCCCCAGCTTGCACCACCCCTAAGGTGTTGCATGTGAGGTGACAACTCCATTTCATTTTCGTCAATCTTGCATGGAAGAAAAATAGCATATCAGGTGTAGGGAAGGGATCTCTGCCCACCAGAAGTGGTCACTTAGTGGGTGTAGCCCCATAAGATAGTTGACCCATTGTGTCACTACCAGGTACAGCCCTAAATGTTCCCTCCAGAGTGAAGGCGTTACTCTCCTGCAACAAATACCAGAAGATCAGTGAAGTCCACTTCACTGACTGGCTGCTGACCAGGGAACTGGACACCGCAACCAGACCAAATTCCACTCAAGGGACCATGAGTACAAACCCTGCAAGTGTGCCAAGTTTGGTGGCAGTGCAGTCTCCAGAGGCTAAACCGTGCCATAGCCCCAGGTACTGGTCCCTTCACATCAGACACCAAAAAGGACAGTCCACCCTGGACTGAAAAAGAAGCAGGAGGAACCCTCAGTCATGGGGCTTCAGAAACCACCAGCACCTCCCACCAGAGTGCCCAGCGACCTGCAAGCGACCCTCAATGCAACCTACCTCCTGCTTCCAAGGGCGCCTTTGCGCACAGCTCCTGGCTCACTGATTCCCACTGCACACGGCTGCTCTGTGCCCTGCACCGAAGATCTAGCTGTACCCTAAGGGTCCCTCACCCTTTGCAACCTTGACTCTCCAAGAGGGCCCACCGAACTCACCTTGAAGTTCACCTGTGCAGTGCTTTCTCAAGTGGTCCCTGCAGTGGCCTTGCACAAGCTCCAATGACTTTCTGCAGTTGCTCCTGCCAAAACCGAGGAAAGGCCGCCTGAACGTCTCCAGCTGGTCCACATTGCCCACTGACGACCTCGACATATCTGCAAAAGGAGACGTTGGTAAACGCATTGCCTGATTTTATATGTATTTTTAAAGTATTTCTCCATTGATTCCTATGGTGCGTAATTACGCACAGCACAGAGACAGTTTCTACATTTTAAAAATGAATAACTTAAAAAGTACTTACCCAGTTTTGCTGATCTTGGTCTTACACATTTTAGAAAAATCCAAAGTATTTTTGTAAATTAGTCTCGAGTTATTCTTTTGAGTGTGTGTCTTGCTTTATTGATACTGTGAGTACAACCAATGCTTTGCACTTCTCCAAGATTAACCTACCTGCTCCACCAACCTACCATAACAATTAGATCATTTGGTGGTCTATATTGTACCTCTGTAAACCAACGTGTGATTGCCCAGACCCCCTAAACAGTGTACCCTGTTTTGCATACTACATAGAGAGCCTCCTACAAGGTCTACCAGGGGGTTGTGGCTAACTAATTGAGGGGGGGTTCATTTCAGAGATCTGTAGGGATGCTCCAGGGGCTTCCCCTAATACCTTTATGAAGCAATACAGGTTGCAGAATGTGTTGTGTGACAATAGCAACTTTAGTTTGGGTGTTTTGCATTCTGTTGTATCTTGTTTTCTCTTGTTTTTCTTTTTGACGGAAAAAAGTCTAAAATACTGCAAAGTTACATTATGCACCACTTTTTGTTTGCTACTTTGCAGGGGGCATCGCAAGGTTGGTACATGGGCATGGTACATGCAACCATCCACTGGCTTAAATGTGACTCCCTATCTACTGACAATGCACAGAGGGACTTCTGTCAAAAAAGTTTTCTCAGGCATAAGAGTGGAGCAGTAGGTAGCAAGGATGGTCCTGGTTCAAGCAAGGAAAATGGGCCCAACTACCCCAGGATTAGGCTAATAAATGACAGCCACAATTGAACAGCAGATGGCTTCTCACACTACTGGGCCATAGTGTGATTACCTCCTGACAGGATGCTTACACATATATCTGTAATATTGGTTTATCACTTGCTTAAGTTCGATAAAATGTAGCATCACCTTCACACATAACTACTTCTTATACAGTTTCATTCAGTTAATTTCTTCTTGCACTCTAATTTGTTTGCTTCTTGTCTCTCACACAAACGCTATCTACTCTATTATTCCACCCATCTGCCTTCTACTTTTCTTGCACTATTAATCTGAATTCATCTTCTCTCTAACGCTGTCTCAAAAGCAACCATCCCTACCTTCAATGCCAAGGAATGCTGCCTTTGAATTCTGCTCCACTAATGAATAGGATCAGGCAGCTTGTCCAAATAAATTCTACCAGTTCAAAGCAGAATGGTCTCCCTTCTCAGCTGGGCCTCAGTCCATTGCAAAGGCTGCACCATGGGAGCTATGCCCCTGAAGTGGAGCAGTTTAAAAGGTTGTCTGTGCTGCACTATTTGGAAAGCATTAACTTTGTCACACCATAGTGTTTGTACTGGAAGGGCATCATTCCAGTTCAAACCCCATGTTTGACAGAACATACACATCCTTGCGCTACTGTACTACAGTGCAAAGCTGTTTTCATTGGCAAATGGCAGCTTAAAATGCACCAGTGCTGGGGGTGGAGGGGGGAGTGTAACAACACAATATCTTGGTGGATATGGCACTGTTTTTGTTTCTCGTTTTGACACAGTGTAGGTCAGCTACCCAGTGCGCATGAGCCTGAAAAGACCAGAATGCTCTGCTCATTGTCCAATCACAGCAGATCCCCCTGCCTTGCCCTCATCAGGATTCAGATCATCACTTTGATTGGTCCAAAGCGAGAGCGGTCCAAAGTGAGAGTGGTGAGACACACTCCAAGAGCCTCTGCAGCCTTCTAAATCAAGCCAGCTGCTCTCAACTGACAACAAACAGAGCAAGAACACTTGTTCATGTAGGACAACAAAAGAAAGAAGTCTTGTTTCCAGCATTTGAATCCCAACTTAAATAAAATGGTTCAGAAAATCAGCATATCCTTTCATTGACCAGTCAATGTCTCTATCATGCAGAGGGCAACAGCAGGGTCCAGTTCAAGACAATTTAGTATTGGTCACTAGCTGAATACTTCTAGGAAAAGGTCTCTTGCAGCTTGTTGAGTCCTCTTCTTTGTTCTAGGGACAACAGAGAGCTGATGCTGTCCTTTAGAGCAGTGTGAACCCTGAACATTGACTTCAGAATACCGATCGGTCACAATATTAAGGGCAAATATCGGAAAAGAAATATCGACAGGTAAGTAAGTCTAGACTTTCTATACTTAATTCCAAATATATTTACCGATGCCGGACACATTTCTTTAAGGTATGGTGATGAGGAATTAGGACTAGTAGAACTATACTTCCCTTTCTGCATTTAACTGCCCATATTTTGTCCCTCAATATTCTATCGCTGATATTCTTATACAATGCTATCACTCTGGGAGACAATGTTCAGTAGTACAATTCTTCCGGGCTTCTTTCGGGTCACAGGCAGCAGTCCTCTCCTGATCTTCTGCAGGTCAAGAAAGTGTTCTGGAGTAGGTGCCGGGAGATGCCACATTTATGCCTATTGCCAGATAATGGGTGAGGATGGTTCATGGAATTTCCCTAACCAATAGGCTACACGTTCTTGGGGCCAACCCAACCTACATTTTCAGTAGTTCCTGTTTTTCATACTGCTGACAGACTCAAAACGCATACGTCAGGGTATTTTCAAGATTGGGATCCTATTTGCCAACACTAAACTTGGGCTCTGAGTGCTAGGGTTGTGTTTGGGGTGTTTACTATGGTAATTGTAGGGTCCTCCCATATCTAACACTAAAGTTCAGGAGGCAGGCATTGTGCCCATAGGAAACCCATAGAGAAATCTGGTAGAGCAAATGTAGGGGCCTTCAGCAGCTAGACATGGGATCCACACAATGCTCCCTGGCATCCTGATCTCTCTCTTTCAAATGCACCCCAAATGTTACCTGTAGCTCAACTGACCTGTCAAGCAGGATTTGACACTGGGTCATCAAAGGGTTGCCCATGGTTCCCACCCTTCATTGTCTGTGGAGATCTGAGAAGTCATCTCTACTCATTCAGGTACTATTTGTTTCTAGGAAGCTTTTCACACCCATTTCATACTTATTTGAGGCTGAGCACAGACATTAGCCTTATGACAGTTCAGGCAGGTAAAGGGCAACTTTCTAAAAATTACTTTTCCTTAAAATGTATTACAAATGAATTTGATTTTTAAAATGTATTAAAAATTGTTATTTATTTATTTAATTATTTTTCTAGCTGGACCCATTCCTAAGTGTAAGAAAGTGGATTATTATTGGAGATGGGTGGCTACTCACCTCAAGAATCAATCACAACTTTTGTCGTGGTAAACTCTCAAAGTCACTAGAGTAACCTGAGCCCAAACTGTGGTAGCTGTAGCACGAGCTGTAAAATAGCGATTCCTTAAAATTGTGACCCCATTTAGAGAATCGAAATTTGCGATTCTCTAAAAGCGGCATCACAAATAAGGAATCCTTATTTGCGATTCCTTAAGCACATGTATGAAGCAATTCCCTAATGCGAATTGGGCATTAAGGAATCACTATTACCACCAAGTTGACCTTGGTGGTAACCGTGTGCAAATTTTAAAAATGCATTAAAAATGCATTTTTAAAATTGACATGTAACACACACATACCCTTTTGGCATGTGTGCACCTTACATGTCTTCCAAAATTGTTTTGGGGTGCAGCAGAGGGGGCGTTAGGCCCCCAGCACCCTGGAGTTTGCATTTCCTAAATTGCGAATTCCAGTTAGGAATTCGCAATTTGGGAAATGCAAAACATTCGCACCTATGGGCCACCAGGCCCATAGGTGCGAATGGGGGCTGTATCGCAATTTGTGATTCGGTAATAGCATTTGCGATTTTTAAGAAATCGATATTACTGAATCGCAAATATGATACATAGCATTTTGCGACTCAGAAATAGCGATTTCTTAAAAATCGCTATTTCCGAATTACAAAAGGCTTTTTTCATACATCTGGCCCAATGTGTTAGCTACTTATGCAATACCAAAACAGTATTAAAGTAAAAATACAAAGCTATAAAAAGACCACACCAAATTAGTAAACATAGAGCAAAACTGAATAAACAATATGAGACCAAAATGACAAAAATCCAATCAGGAGAACCGCAGACATGATGTTTTAAAATTTTAAGTAGAATTAGTGCCAAAAAGCACAAAGCTCCAATGATAGTCATTGGTCACCATAGACCAGGACCAAGGCGTATTTTGAGGCTGACTGTCAGACCTGGCATGCTTGGCATGGTCTCCCCTGTCTTTTTTTTCCCCTCTGCTTCCCATGGTTTGACTGAGTGCTGGACTCTATTTTTGCTGTTTTTGGTACTCTGGGCACTTTACCACTGCTGACCAGTGCTAAAGTGCAAGTGCTCCCTGTGTAAAATGTATAGGTAATTTGGTTTTCCACGATTGACACATTTGATTTACTAGTAAGTTCCTAGTAAAGTATACTAGAGGTGCCCATGGCCTGTACATCAAATGCTACTAGTGGGCCTGCAGCAATGATTGTGCCATCCACATGAGTAACCCTGTAAACATGGCTCAGACCTGCCACTGCAGTGTCTGTGTGTGCAGTTGTAAACTGCCAATGTGATCTGGAAAGTGTAGCCACTCGCCAGGCCCAAACCTTCCTTTTTTATACATGTATGGCAACCCTAAGGTAGGCCCTAGGTAGTCCCATGGGCAGGGTGCAGTGTATGTTAAAGGTGGGACATGTACTGATGTATTTTACATGCCCTAACCGTGAATTACTGCCAAATTAGGTTTTCACTGTTGCAAGGCCTATCTCTCTCACAGGTTAACATGAGGGCCACCTTTAAATAACTTTTAAGTGCGGTTTGTCTTTTGGAAGCAGATAGAGATACAGAGCTTGGGTCTCTGAACTCACAATTTAAAAATACAGCTTTTGGTAAAGTTGTTTTTTAAATTGTCAGTTTGAAAATGCCACTTTTAGAAAGTGGGCATTTTCTTGCTTAAATCATTCTGTGCCTTTGCCTGCTTATGTATTCCCTGTCTGGGCCAGACTGACAGTTAGGCTATTTGTGAATCTCCACTAGACAGTGACACAAAGGGTGCTTGGTTGAAGCCTGCATATCCTGATGGGCCATCTGGGCCAGAGTGGAGAAAGGAGTGGTCCCTTACACCTGAATGGGCTGTGCCTGCCCTCACACAATGCAGTCTCGAGCCCCCTGGTGTGAGTCTGGAGCCAGGCCTGGGCAAGGCAGGATCATGTGAACAACAGAGACTTTCCTTCAATGCTTGTCAACTTCAAAGGCAGAAAAGGGTATAAGTAGTAAACCTAATACCCCACATTTTCAGATTACTTCTGGAACCAAGAGGAACCTCTGCCAAGGAGAAGAGCTGGAGGAGGATTACTTCAATCTTTACCTGTGACTGTGCTTTGCTGGGTTGGCCTGCAGTTGCTGCTTCTGCCTGGAAGAGGACAATAGCTGGGCTTTGTGGTACATTCCTGCTTGTGAAGAATCTTCAAGGGCTTGGACTGAGCTTGCCTCCTGTTTTAAGGTCTCAGGGCCATCAAAGACTTACTCTGCGACCACCTGGACTTTCTGCTGAGACTCCTACCCTGCCAAGTGGTGCCCTATCCAATCCCTCGGTCCTTGAAAGGTGAAGCTGGTAGAACAAAGACTGGAATCCAAGCACAGGAAGTTGTGTGGGGAAAATTTTGATGCACCACCTGTAACACGGCTGTAAAAATGACGTTCCACCTGCCTCGTGGCTGAAATTGCCTCATCACCTGCATCGCGGCTGGTAAATCTACACATCACCTGGCTGGAGAAACAACGCAAAACTCACTTGCGGCTGCTAAAAATGACGCAAACTCCAAGCAGTGGGGTTTTCCAACACCGTGCGGCTGGATTTCTCATGTATCGTCTCTGGGCATCAAAATCATTGTGAACCTGCGCAGATCCGAGGTGCCCTGTCCGGAAATCGACGCATCGCTCCGTTGCGGGAGAAAAACAGAGCATCGCCTACCTGACCGGAGAAGGAATGACACACGGCCTCACTTGTGAGTAAGGAATTGATGCATCGTTGACTTTTTCTACACACGTTCACTTGTGCAACTTTATTTTTGACTGAAACCAGGTACTTTGTGTAAAAACGACATTTCCATTGTTTTCTATGGAGTGAGATTCTATTATTTTGAAAATTCATATCTTGACCTGTGTACGCTGGATTTTTGTTGTTTTGGTCTTGTTGATTTAGATAAATATTGCCTATTTATTTTAACTGGTGTGTTGTCCATTTTGTAGTGTTTTCAATCTGTTTCCGTGTGTGCTGGTACAAATACTTTAAACATTGCCTTTGAGATAAGCCTGACTGCTTGTGCCACGCTATCAAGGGGGTAAGCAAGGGTTGTCTTGGGAGTGTAACTCCCTTACCCTGACTAGATTGAGGGTCCCTGCTTGGGCAAAGTGCATACTGACTACAAACCAGAAACCCCATTTCTAACACTGGCTATGATGGAGCACAGGTTGGATACACCAACCAGGTTCATCGTGGTCAGAGATATTACCTTCTGACTTAGGGCCTGATTATGAGGCTGACAGCCCAAGGACCGCCAGCCTCGCAGTTATAGTTGGACCGCCGAACTCTGGTGGTCCGACTACCACATTCCAACTCTGGTGGGCGGACCCACCAGAGACTGCTGTCTCCGCTAGGAACATCTTTCTTGATGGGCTGACAGTGGTCTGAATTGTACTCTCTTAGATTTCTTTGCACCATTTTGTGGCCTCCCTAATGGGGGAACACCCCTTTGCATACATAAGCCTGGCGCAGGCAATATGTAGCGCAAAGGATTACAAAGTGGTGTTGGAGTGTGACCTTTAAGATTAACATTAACATGAAAAGCTTGCAATATATTCTGTAATGAAGCTGCATAGAAGATATGTTAACCTAGAAAATAATGTACGCATGTGCCCACGGGGCGTAGCCACCAATGTATACGATGATTATTGAAACTGATTAATGATGAATTTAATAAGGTACTAATATATGACTTTGTATTAGCATCAAGAGTTATGTATTAGGGTTTGCTGAATTAATCACTAGGCCTTAGTTAGCAAAGGTCTCATATTAACTATGTTTTTTCTAACGTTCAATGTGCTGCTTTCCTGAAGGACATGAAGCCGTACTTTTCCAGAAGCTAGAGATGTATGTATAGCCGTAGTAAATTCTTTCTCATGGGACCGACTTGCTCAAGGAGATATTCTTGCCGAATGCAACAGTGTAATTCGCAACAAGTGCAAGGTCGCCTGGACTAGGAGAAGACAATGGAACTACTGACTGGAGCGTAAAGTGTAACTTTTGATAGAGGCCATAGATGTTTTCCAAATTTGTGTTTGCTAAATTGTTTTGCATGAAGCCCAACATGCTGATGCTAATTTGAAGTTAGTTAAGGAGTTCACTAATATCGGATGCAAAAAGACAAATGACTGAATTATTGCTTTGAGGAATAATGTACTAATGGTATTCTGCTAAAGTTGATTCATATAAATGTTGTGTTCCATTCTAAATGTTCGTGATCTATGCTTTGATTAAGTTTTGCTAAGATTGCCAAGTTATAGTGGTTTTGACGAGCTTGCTGTTATTGAAACTAATAAATATGATACTAGATTGTAATTAATAGGGACTAAATATCGTAACACTTACTAGATTTGTTGTTGTTATTCATGGCTGAAAAGTCATGGTGCGTTCGTTGTATTGATCTATATTAAATGCTATTGATTAACTTGATTGATTAGTTATTATGAATACTGATGGGGCTATTGACCTATTAATTGTGATGCCAAAAGATATCTCATTCTAGGAAGTTTCCAAACGTGGTCAAAAGATTCATTGGCCTAGACGTGTCTCCTTGTAAGTTTACTTATCAAGGTTTTGACGCATTGGCAGTTTTAGTAGCAGAGGTAAATGGTTTGGTCCTTTGGGATCCCAGGACGAGGGACCACTGTTTGGAAAAATTGTTTTTTAAATAATGCAAATTGGAGAGATGATGTGCCCCTAAGTACCGAATGACTTTCCCGGAATCTCGGAGCTTGCTGAAGTGAGTTGGGTATATTCTCGGCGTTCCAGTGATAGTATGAGTGAAATAGGTTTTGCGCTTGCACAGCTTATGCAAACTGCAGGTGAATTGTGAGGTTTGTGAGAATTTAGGCCAGGTGATGTTTTAGCAGGAGTGTGCTTACTCCGCAGTATGAGAGTAGGGGAGTCGGCGAACTTCATTTGAGTGTGACGCTTTGTGCTCAAAAACTGTCCACGTGGTTGTTGGTGATGTACGGACCCTGCATGTTCTAAGACTCCGGAGTATATTGATAAGTGTATGAGACACTTGGTTTATGTTGTAATTTGCACGGTTTAATAGGTAAATCGGGCATGGTTGACGAGTCGAGTTTGAGTCAAAGTGAGTGAATGAAAACTTCGATGGAGATTTGGTGAGTTCTAAAGTGCACTAGAACAACCCATTGGCAAGTCGAGAGTAAAATTTGCGGGTCAAATTTTGCTTGCGAGTGCGGGATCTGAGAAGGAGAGAGTAGCGGCAGAGGCTATGCAAAATCTCTGTAAAGTTCTGAAGCGATTGTGTTACCCTTTCCTGTAGTAAACCAGCAAATTTGAGTTTTATTAGTGCTCGCAATATATGCATTAGTTTGAGTGAGCTGAGAGCGAGGGAGACAAGCCGCAAGACTTTGTCAGCCGCAGTGTGAGTGAGTGTGACGTCATTGGAGCCATGCTGGGATAGGTCAGTTAGTAAGAAGAGTCGCGCAAGGATTGGCAGCCGTCCGTGAGAGGCAATTGGTTGAGAAGGTGAGCGAAGAAGGTTCTAGGAATTAAAGTAACTTCCTGATTCGATTGTTAGCAAAATAAAAGACATAAAAATTAAGTTTTTCAAGGCTTTAAAGAGCGCTTTGAGGGGAGATGTGTACATTACCGCAAGTGTAGGGGAACCTACACCGCCAGAGGATACACCGGCTTATGCCGTAATGGAGGAGAGGGGAGTCGCGCCATGTCTTTGGTTAAAGCAATGGTGCAAAGTGACAGAGAAAGAAAGGTGTATGGCATTTCCGGAGCATGAAACGTTCAATATAAGGATTTTGGAAAATTTGCAGAGGGTGTTAAATGAGCTAAAGCCACCTCCGAGGCCAGCACAGTTTGGGGCATTAGCAATTTGGGAACTGGCAGCAATACGACAACAGCAACAAAAGTTTGAGAGGAGAATGAGGAAAGCAGAGAAGATACTAGCGGAGGCTCGGTGGGAGAGTGCACAGAGGGTTTGGAGGAGAGAAACAATAGACGGAGTTAGGATGTTTCCAGCAATAACTCAAGAAGGTGAAAACCAAGGGGGGAAAGCCACTTGTAAGACGGACAAGGGCTCTAGAAAAGAAAAGGAGACTAAGAAGTATTGGGCAGAGGCAGATGACTCAGATGATGATGAGTTCCTTAATCAGCTACTAAACGATTGACCACCACCATATGCCCTAGATGACTATAGACCAAGTACTAGTGCAGGTCCTATAAATTCGACGCAGAACCAGGGGACAATAAACACGGCACAGGCTAATACTGTTGCAACACCAGTTCCGGTGCAGAATAGTGTCAGTGTGTCCACTGCTCCAGAGATGCAAACACAGTTGCAGCCACCACAAGTTCAGAGACTCTACCCCAAGGTCCCAGTACTAGAGACCACCATGAGCTTGATGGTGCCGTCTGATCCGGCATATACGAGACCAAAGCTGGTACAGCCTGAGCCAACTCCACTTTTACTACCCCAGATACAGCAACAGATAGTTCCAAATTATACTTCGGTCATAGGACCGCAGTCAGCCACGGCACCGATAATGAATCAGAATATGCGAGCTAATGCTCCACAGATTTGGGGGAATAGGCAGCCGCCAGCCGCCATATCTTTGTCCATTACAGTTGGTCCACCAGTACCATTGTATGCACAGGCAAAGCCTAGCGTGTGCGATCAGGGAGTAATGACCCAAGAGATGGCAAGAGGAGGGTTCGTAGGGAGCTCTCAAGGGTTGACTCCAGTAGAAGCGACATTCGAAAGATCTAGATCTCTGTTAGACTTCAGTCCAATTGGGGTTCCTCCAGATACCATGAGACAATCAGGTTTGGGACTGCTGACTCCGCAGATGATGCAAGCTGGAGATATCTCCTCGCAAGGTTTGACTGCGCACAACTGAATGAATGGTTAGACAAGTTAAATTCACCACAGACTCCCCTGCAACAGCAGTGCGGTCGGATAGAGAAGAATACTTGAATTTTGTGAGGTTGGGAAGGCAGGCAAATGAACTAGTTGAAGGAAGCATGCGAGTGAACATGCTAGAGTCATATACTGAAGCAGAATTGAGGTTGTTGTGCCCAAAGATAACTAAAGAAGTGAGCAGGGTGTACCAGAAGTTGGCAAACTTGGCAGATAAATATGGCATAGACCTAGACAACACTAAACATCTGAAGAGGAGTTACAGGTTCGACTTTGAGCCTAAGGATTTTGACCACATGAGGTCTACTGGGATGAAGGCACACCTTAATAAAATACTACAGAGTGCACAAGTTTGGGGAGCCTCAGAGAAATGGGAAGGCAGATGGGCGAAGAAAAGAGACAAAAGGAAAAGTGACAGCCTAGAGCAGCAGGCGAAAGCCGTGCCGGATACCGGTACAATAAAGATGTTACCAATGAGAGAAACGGCCGCAGGGGTTCTTGTCCATGTACCGTGGTCCAGAGGTGATATTCTGTCATTCACGAATGACTTCCCCAGGCTGAGGGAGAAGCCAATAGAGTGGCATCAGCAGACGGACAGGTTTGTGAAGCTTGTGAAATGTCTCTGGGAAGACCTGAATACTTTATTTGAGATTATAGTTCCAGCTGATTTGAGGCTTGAGTGAAAGAGGAGTGTGGATTGGCCGGCTGCAGAACCGGCAAGAGATAGGGTCACAGGAGCACCGTCTCCCGAGGTGATGAAGTACTACTATAAGGTGATAGAGTTCTTGAAACAGAGAGTTTTGCTGCCAAATATTGATTGGCAAAAGATTGATCGAACGGCGCAGGAGGCCAAGGAGCCGATACATGCCTACTATGAGAGGTTGTTGAAG
This sequence comes from Pleurodeles waltl, assembly GCF_031143425.1. Lineage (NCBI taxonomy): Eukaryota > Metazoa > Chordata > Amphibia > Caudata > Salamandridae > Pleurodeles > Pleurodeles waltl. The sequence continues at coordinate 606,533,806 of NC_090443.1, read as the reverse complement.
GCATTCAAGCACTACAGCGTTACAGAGGCTATATACAGATGCTATACAGAGGCGTAGGACATGAATCACCTTGTGTTCAGATTCATTGAGGGATTGAGGCCTGAGATTAGTCCGATGATTAAGAATCACTTGATCTGTTGGCAAGCGAAGCCGATTGACGAGGTGTTGCAGTATGCAAAGTACTGTAGTGATGAAATTGAGTTGAAGCAGAGAAAGTTGAAGGAGAAAGTGATGGTGATGCAAATTAAGGCAGAACAATCAGGGATGCAGGGAGGCTGCGCACAGCAGATGGTGCAACAGCCGCAAGGAAACAGGATGTTTCAGGCGCAAGTGAGAGACAGAGGTCGAGGAGGTTTCGTGAACCGTGGTCCAGATTTGAATACCGTAGTGGTCCAAAACGATGTGCAGGGGATGAAGAAGGTGTTACCTTTTCATGCTTGCGGGGGCGTTGGACATTGGAAACGGGAGTGTCTGATGATGGTGTAGGAGAGGGTTATTCAACAAAGCAATGATGTCAATGCATTCCAAAACGTTAAAGGACCAAGGATGAGAGGTCCTAATCCGAACTTTCAGAATAACGTGGTTCAGATGCAGGGTCTCCAACCCATGCAACAAGTACAGATGCCACGTATGCAACCAATGCAGATGCAGCAAATGCAACAGCAGGTTCCTGTGGTACCTAGACAGCAAATGAAGTTGCCCTTAGCACCAATGGAACAGCAACAGGTGATGCTTCCTCAACAGGTTACAGGTCAAGGAATGAGTCAAAATAACACAGTACAACAGTTCCCATTGAGTGGTGAGAATGGAATAAACGATGAATGGTCGGATGAAAGTTCAGACAGTGAGGAGTGTAGGCTTGCAGCGTCCTTAGAGGTAGATGAAAGGGGACCCTATGTGCAAGGGAAAGTGATGGGTCATAAGGTCTCATTCTTGGACGACACAGGAGCTACACACTCTACAATCAGAAGCACAGAGGTTCGGAAGCTGCCTCTTTCGGGACGTACTGGCAAGGTAGTAGGAGTGGCAAATCAACTCCTGACTAACCCGATCACAAATCCGGTTCAGGTTGAGCTTGGCACTTTCCAGGGACTGCACAGGTTTGTGGTTTGCAATTCAAGTTCCATGTCCCTACTGGGGAGAGACTTAGGGCCATAGTTATACTTTTTGATGCAAAACTGCGCTATCGCAGTTTTGCGTCAAAAAAATTTGCGCCGGCTAACGCCATTCTGAAGCACCATGCGGGCGCCGTATTTATTGAATGGCGTTAGCCGGCGCTAGCAGACCGGCGCTGCCTGGTGTGCGTGGAAAAAAACCACGTACACCAGGCAGCGCCGGCATTGGGGAAAATGGCGTTAGGGCGTCTTAAAATGGGGCAAGTCAGGTAGAGGCAAAAAAATCGCCTCCACCCGATTTGCGCCATTTTTAACGACGCCCAGACGCCATTTACATGACTCCTGTCTTAGTAAAGACAGGAGTCATGCCCCCTTGCCCAATGGCCATGCCCAGGGGACTTATGTCCCCTGGGCATGGCCATTGGGCATTGTGGCATGTAGGGGGGCACAAATCAGGTCCCCCTATGCCAATTTTTTTTTTTTTTTAAATAAAAAATTATACTTACCTGAACTTACCTGAATGTCCCTGGGATGGGTCCCTCCATCCTTGGGTGTCCTCCTGGGGTGGGCAAGGGTGGCGGGGGGGGGTCCCTGGAGGCATGGGAGGGCAGCTGTGGGCTCATTTTGAGCCCACAGGTCCCTTAACGCCAGCCCTGACCCAGGCGTTAAAAAGAGGCGCAAATGCGGGGTTTTTTGCCCCGCACACTCCCGGGCGTGATTTTTGCCCGGGAGTATAAATATGACGCATTTGCGTCGCAGTCATTTTTTTAGACGGGAACGCCTACCTTGCATCTCATTAACGCAAGGAAGGCGTTCACGCAAAAAAATGACGCTCATTCCTCATACTTTGGCGCTAGACGCGTCTAACGCCAAAGTATAAATATGGCGTTGGTTTTGCGCCGAATTTGCGTCGAAAAAAACGACGCAAATTCGGCGCAAACGGAGTATAAATATGCCCCTTACTGTGCAAGATAAGGTGCTCGATCACCTGTTCCAATGAAGGAATTGAGGTGCAGACAAACAATGAAGATGAAGGAGATGACGGCCAGGTTTCAGAGCCTGAAACAGAGACAATAGATGAGGAATATCCTCTGATAAATTTCTTCCCAATGTTCACGGTGACTGATCTGCCAGCAGATTTGCAGGGGACAGTCAAAGAGAAAGTGTGGGACTTGACAAGGAAAGAAGTAGGACTGATAAAAGGAGTGGAACCAGTCAAAGTCAGTGTGAAGCCAAATGCTGTGTTCCCACAGGTACCTCAGTACCACATGGCACAGGATGTCCTTATAAAGGTTGCGCAATTAATTGCAGATTTTGTGAAACAGAGAGTTTGAAAGAGGTGATGAGCAGTCCATGTAACTCACCAATAATGGGATTGAGAAAACCTTGTGGAAAGGTCTGCATTGTCCAAGACTTGAGAAAGATTAATGACATACTGGTGAAATGTTGCCCAGTAGTGTCAAATCCAGCTGTGATTATGTTTCAGGTTTCATGTGATGCAGAGTGGTTTACAGTAGTTGATTTGTCCCAGGCATCCTTTTCAGTGCCTCTTCATGAGGACAGACAATTTCTTTTCAGTTTAAAATTCCTGGATAAGGTTTACAATTGGTGTCGAATTCCTCAAGGGTTTTTGGAATCACCTTCCATCTTCAATCAGATATTGAAGAAAGATTTGGAGTCACTGGAATTGCCTTTTCAATCGACTTTAGTGCAATACATTGATGATCTGTTGATTGCATCCAAAACGAGAGATGACTGCAAGTATAATTCCATTGCCTTGCTGAACCACTTGGGAAAGAAGGAGTATAAGGTGTTCCCAAAGAAGCTACAATACTGTCAGAAGGAGGTGAAATATTTGGGTCATCAAATTGAGAAAGGGTCAAGGAAGTTATCCAGAGAAAGAGTGACTGCCCTGTTGCAGATGAACCCCCCAATAACACAGAGTGATGTTAGGATGTTTCTGGGAATGGTGGGTTACTGTTGTCAGAGGATCCCAAATTTCTCAGTCATCTCCAAGCCTTTGGTGAGACTGACAGTTAAGGATGGGCCAGATGTCATAACACTGTCAGAAAAGGAAATGAATGTGTTTACTGAGCTGAGGGAGTGTATGGGCAGGGCTCCAGCTTTAGGTATGCCTGATTACACAAAGCCTTTTGTTCTGTTTTGTCATGAACGTGAGGCATGTTCTTTGTCTGTCCTGACACAGGTCCATGGAGGTGTAAACCGACCAGTAGCATATTTTTCAGCTACTTTGGACCCAGTTGCAGCAGCCTTACAGGGTTGTTTGTGTGCAGTAGCAGCATTTGGTCAAAGCCTCGCACAATGTGAAGGCATAGTGATGGGACATCCTTTAACAGTCATGGTCCCACACTCGGTTGAGATCTTGCTAACCCTAACAAAAATGCAACACATGACAAATGCAAGACTGATGAAATATGAAAGTATTATATTGGGGTCACCAAATGTAACATTGAAAAGATGTACAGTGCTGAACCCGGCAACTTTGCTTCCAAATGAAAACACAGAAGTTGAAGATGCTGAAGATGTAAAACATGATTGTCTTGAGGTAACAGAAATGTGCACCAAACCGAGACCTGATATTAAAGATACCCAATTGGAAGAAAATGACAAAATTATCTTTGTTGATAGCTCATGTTTAAGAGATTCAGTAGGAGTGCTGAGAGCTGGATACACTGTATGTAGGATCTCTGGTATCCTGGAAGCGTCTTGGCTTGAAAGAGTATATTCTGCCCAAGTGGCTGAATTGGTTGCTCTTACTGGAGCTTGCCATGCTGCTGCCCAGTTGAGAGTAATTATCTATACTGATAGCAGGTACGGACTTGGAATTGTTCATGACTTTGGCCAGCTATGGTCACAGAGGGGTTTCCTGATCTCTTCTGGTTCTCCTGTGAAAAATGGTGAAAGAATTAAGGAGTTGTTGCACGCGATTCAGTTACCTCATGAAATTGTGGTGGTGCAATGCAGCGCTCATTTGAAATCACAAGACTTTGTTTCAATGGGAAATGGGTATGCAGATCAAGTCGCAAGGTTTTGCGCATTGAACTGTATATCGTTTAAGGATCGGTGGGAATTGTTACCTGAAACAGAAAATGAGACATGCACAGATTACGCATTAAGGGTGGTTGACACGTTGGAGGAATTAAGATTGTTGCAAGGACGTGCCAGCACAGATGAGAAGCGTTCTTGGGTTAGGATGCAATGTGTACAAAAAACAGATGAGTTGTGGGTTTCAGATGAAGGGAAAATGGTCCTGCCAACAGTCTCCTGTCACAGTTTGCAAGGTTTTACCATGGCGAAGCACATATTGGGAGAGATGCCATGATTAGGTTGTTCAAAATTGACTGGTTTAACCCGAAATTCAGACAAGCTGCAGAGGTGATCTGCCACAGGTGCATCATCTGTCAACAGATGAATGCGGGGAAAGGGACAGTGGTGAATTTGAGCCACATTGGGAGAGCAGGAAGCCCATTTAGCAGAATGCAATTGGATTTTATTGAAATGCCTGTATGTGGAGGTTTGAGGTAAGTGTTGGTGATTGTGTGCATCTTTAGTCACTGGATTGAAGCTTACCCTACATGTAGGAATGACAGTCTCACAGTAGCGAAGCTGATGCTTAGGGAATTGATACCACGTTTCGGGTTCCCGATCTCTTTAAAATCAGATAGAGGAAGTCACTTCAACAACTAGGTGGTTAAACTATTGTGTTCAGCCTTAAACATTGAACAGAAGTTGCATTGTAGTTACCACCCTGAAGCATCAGGAGTAGTGGAGCAGATTAATGGTACCCTGAAGTCGAGAATGGCAAAAATGTGTGCAGCCACAAATTTGAAATGGACTGATGCATTGCCCTTGGTGCTAATGTCAATGAGAAATACTCCCAACAAGAAAACAGGACTGTCTCCTCATGAAATTCTCATGGGCCGAGCCATGAGACTGCCCGCAGTGCCTGCAAATGCTCTTGTAAATATCACGGATGATATGGTGTTGGACTACTGCAAGGGTCTGGCTGATGTGGTCCGCTCTTTCTCTCACCAGGTGGAAGCTACCACACTGCCACCGATAAATGATCCAGGTCACAATCTGAAAGCTGGTGACTGGGTCGTCATCAAGAAACACGTGCGGAAGTCGTGTTTGGAGCCACGTTGGAAGGGGTCATACCAAGTAATACTAACGACTACTACTACTGTGAAGTGTGCCGGAATTCCGAACTGGATCCATGCCAGTCAGACGAAAAAGGTGACGTGTCCAACTGATGAGGAAGTTGAGTTGTTGAAAGTACCAACAACAGAGAAGGAAGTCTGAGGGCCGGAGAGTGATCGAAGGGGAACTAAGACTGAAGGAGAGCCTGTTGAGGACGGCTTGGTAACTCCAGTAAGAGACGAAGGAGATGAGACCCAGAGGGGTGACGGTGAGCCTATCTCAACTGAGGCACCAGGAGTGCCGAGTAAGAAGGAGGTTCTCCTAGAAGCAGATGAATATGGAAATGAAATAGAGCTGCCTGACAGACCCAGAAGGCGAAGGAGTTGAGGTGGAAGAGAGTCAGAGTGGCCAGACTCCTCTGGAGCTAATTGCAGGTGCATCAAGATAAAACACCATAGAATCAGAGGAGGGCGAAGGGCTGCATCAGGAAAGACAAAGGGCCAAAGCGATACTGAAAGGAGATAAGTGGCCAGAATTGCAAGTGACAAAGGGAAAGGTGGTTGTCGAAGATGCAATAGAGGAAGAGGTTGATACAACAAGGAGAGAAGATCTGAGCGAAGGAGAGTTGCAAGGTGATCGCAAATTGAAAAGAAAGAGAGTGGCAAACAGAAGATACGCAGGTCCTGAATGGGCGTATGCAACGTCAGCTGAATGGCAAGAAGAGTTCGTGGCATTCTTTTGTGATCGAGAAGTCCCAGGTCAGTACTATGGTACCTGAGTCTAGCCAGAGAGACTGAATGGGCATGAAAATTGAGTTAAAGAAAAAATTGAGGAAAGAGACTGATAACTTGCCGGATGTCACACTGTTAACCTGAGTTGACTTTTGAAAACTGATGTTGACAAGCTGCTAACCTGAATTGACAAGGATCCTGGGAGTGACTGAGAAAGCTGTAAATAATTGCTGAAGAAAGACTTTTGCTTGCTTAAAAGGTGCTGAAGAAAGAAAAAATAATCATAATAAGCTTCAACAATCCTCTGTTGGTTGTTATTTAAACTAATATTACTTCACTTTCTGATTCTTTATAGATCATGGCTAACACTAGAGAGGATAACGGGGGAAGTAGACGTTGCAAATGTTTGAGTGTTGGATTGGGTGTTGTATGTGTGATATTTATCATAGTTCTGATTGTGGGAATGCCTTTAGTAGATAAGAGTGGAACTAACAGCTTGGGAGAGGTTTGAGCAAGATATGAAGTATTTGCATGAGGGAACTAACGCTAAAGGGGAATTATCGACTAATGTTTTCTATTGCTTGCTGAGTAAGCATGTTGACACTATGGATGTGAAAGATTGTTATGTGTGTACACAGATTCCTGTTTTGGTGCAAGAGAGAGTTACCTATCATAGTTTGCCTCTAACATGTGGGATAAGCTGCAGTCCGTTATTAACAAGATTCTATAATCAGGAGGAGATTCAATATTTTTATTCCAATCATGACCTTGTGTTTTCTTATGTGCCTATCATAGAGGATTTGAGTAGTGTAGCTAAATACTATAGCATAAAATTAGTTAAGGGGTTCTTTGAGGCGACATTAGTACACCCTATGCACACCGCAATAATTTGACATGTTTGCTTACTTACACCTGTAGACAAAAGCTTCTTAGATCACACGGAAGATAGAAGAAGGGCATTGAAAGGAAAATTGGAGAAAGGATTGCAACAGAGAGCTTTTGCTAGTAGTGAGAGTTACAGTACAATTAGGGAACAAGGGAAGTTAGCTTTAGATGCATTACACCTAGGTAAGCTTTGCATAACGTGACCAAAGTCATATTATGACAATGTATTTGTGGGAAGGAGTGAATGTAAGCATGTGTTTTTGTTTATGAGTAAATGGACGTTCATGTTAAATGGACAGGATCCAGCGATCCCTGGGATCTATTATATATGAGGACTTAATGCTTATTACCGTCTTCCAAAGGGATGGTATGGGGCATGTTATTTGGGGATAGTTTTCCCAAAGATATATCAACTGGATGATCTGAAGAGGTTTCCGAAGTTGTCGGAATTACATCGAACTAGACAAAAGAGAGAGACTGCTGCTGGTGTACTAGGAAACATATTTGGGGCGATAATTCCTTCAGTGGGAGTTATCTTAAACTCCATAAAGATTCAACAGTTGTCTACTATTGTGGATAACATGCTGACATTTTTTACAGGGGCTATACTCCTGATGGATACTGAACTTGCTGCGGAGAGGGCTATGACTCTTCAAAACAGGCTTGCTTTAGCCATTCTTTTAGTGAAAAATGGCAGAGTCTGTAAGATGCTTAGTGAGCGTCATTGTTGTGCTTATATACCTGATAACAGTAATGAGATTAGAAGTATGCTTACTAACTTAACTAGAGATAGTACAGATTTGAAAGAACTGAAAGAGCCAGGTGTTTGGGAAAAGGTTGGAAAAGGACTTGCTAAAGTGGGAAATTGGTTTAGTAATATTTGACATGGGATATTGGCAACAATAATACAGGGAATATTGATTGTTATAGCTTGCTTATTTGGACTATGGCTGTCATGCAAAATTTGCGAAAGAATTAAATTGAAAATGGCGAAAAATAATAAGATGAGGGAAGAAAAGAAAAGTGAAACGGTGTTCACGGCAAAATCACAAGGGGAACGATTGAGAGAGGAAATTGAAATGAGGGAATTCTAGAATGCAAACTGGAAGGGAAAAGATTTGTGTGATGACAAGAGTCATCAGAGGAGGGATTGTTGGAGTGTGACCTTTAATATTAACATAAAAAGCTTGCAATATATTCTGTAATGAAGCTGCATAGAAGATATGTTACCCTAGAAAATAATGTACGGGTTTGAAAGGTGCCCACGGGGAGTGGCCACCATTGTATACGATGATTAATTAAACTGATTAATGATTAAATTAATAATGTACTAATGTATGACTTTGTATTAGCATTAAGAGTTATGTATTAGGGTTTGCTGAATTAATCACTAGGCCTTAGTTAGCAAAGGTATGGGCCTAGGAGCCTGGTCCCATATTAACTGTGTTTTTCTAACGTGCAATGTGCTGCTTTCCTGAAGGACATGAAGCCGTACTTTTTCAGAAGCTAGAGATGTGTGTGTAGCCGTAGTAAATTCTTTCTCATGGGACCCGACTTGCTCAAGGAGACATTCTTGCCGAATGCAACAATGTAATTCGCAACAGGTGCAAGGTCGCCTGGACTAGGAGAAGACAATGGAACTACTGACTGGAGCGTAAAGTGTAACTTTTCTTACCTGACATTCCACCCGATGAAGACTTCAATCACAGGAGCCAATCAACAGCATGAGAACTGTGTTAAGTGAAAATTCTAGTAAGGTGGTTGAAGATTTATTGGACAGAGATAATGATGCACCAAATGTTGCCCAATAGGAAAGTAGAGAATTGCTAGAGAGTTTTGATATAACGGCATGACCCAAGAAGAAATCGTCCATTCTTCGCCATTCTTCTTCACCAACCCTTGCCATGCTGAGAGACTTCGTCTGATATTCTGAACCATCCTCATCTTATTCTTTGCCTAGTTTTCACTTCTCCTCCTTATGAGGGGAGAGCCTCATTCCTTAGCTATGCCCTTCTGAGACTTGCCCTGTTCTATCCTTGCCAATGGCGAATTGACTAATGTCCTGAGGACGAAGACTGAAGCTGTTTGCTGACTCATTTGGATGGGTAACTATCTGATGATAATTGTAATTGTCTGTTTGCCTTTTATTTCTAGGTACCAACGGCTCTTTTGATAGATGCCATAGTTAGATGTTTATCAAATTTGTGTTTGCTAAATTGTTTTGCATGAAGCCCAACATGCTGATGCCAATTTGAAGTTAGTTAAGGAGTTCACTAATATCGGATGCACATAAACAAATGACTGAATTATTGCTTTGAGGAACAATGTACTAATGGTATTCTGCTAAAGTTGATTCATATAAATGTTGTGTTTCGTTCTAAATGTTCATGATCTATGCTTTGATTAAGTTTTGCTCGGATTGCCAAGTTATAGTGGTTTTGATGTGCTTGCTGTTATTGAAACTAATAAATATGATACTAGATTGTAACTAATAGGGAATAAATATCCTAACACTTACTAGATTTGTTGTGATTATTCATGGCTGAAAAGTCATGGTGCGTTTGTTGTATTGATCTATATTAAATGCTATTGATTAACTTGATTGATTAGTTATTGTGAATACTGATGGGGCTATTGACCTATTATTTGTGATGGCAAAAGATATCTCGTTCTGGGAAGTCTCAAAACGTGGTCAAAAGGTTCATTGGCCTAGACGTGTCTCCTTGTAAGTTTACTTATCAAGGTTTTGACGCGCTATCAGTGGCGCAATGCATGCATTGCGCCACTTTGTAAAATTGGCACAGCGATTTTGGCCTTGTTGGGCCACATTAGCGCAATAAAAAATTATGCTAACGTGGCGCAAAGATGTGGTAGGGGCTCTTAAATCTGCACCCATAATATGTAAGGTCCTGCTTTAGATTTTGGCGGCTGGGTTACTTTGTCACAACAGTAACAGTTAGCCTGTCCACCGCAATATAAATCCTACATGATATAATGGGATTTATATCTGGGTGGATGGGCTATCCATCACCGTTGTGACAGAGTTAGCCGTCTGCCGAAATCTAAATCAGGCCCTTAATCTGTACTTTGGTTTTCTACATAGGACAACCATGCGGACCACAGTGAAAATTACTTTTGGATGCTAGTTACTGTAAGAATATGTTACAGATGTGCATTCTGCTTAGTAGTAGTGTTATCTGTCAAAGGGGTTTATATTGACAAGCCGAATTTCAATTTTTACAGTGGTGGGCACTGCCACTGTAGTGGGTGGCATTATAGGTGCTGCAGTCCACTAGTGGCATGTAACTTCCAGTCCTAGGTACAATATGTACCATAAATTAGTTACTTTTATGAAAGTTAAATATGCCTATTACGTTTATGCCTATTCAACCATGTTTAAATGGGAGCACAGGAACTTTATTACTGGTTAGTAGGGGTAAAATGCAGAGAGTTATAACACCAGCAAAAATGTTGCATTCTTTTAGGTCCAGCAAAAGGTGAAACATCTGGAATGACCATGAAGAAAAGGCAGATTTCCTACACCAAAAAAAAGTATTAGTATTTTAATCTGTACTCTGGGTTTCTACTTAGGACAGCTCGGCCTGCCCCAGTGAAAATAGAATATAAGGGTTTTTCACTGTAGGAGTATGGTAAAATTCATTTTCTACTTGCCCCACTATTAAATACAATGGGCCCTGCGCTATGGGCTACAAGGACTACATAGGGGTGACCTATTAATATTTAAGGAGGAGGTATTTACTTCAAAAAGGCTTATTTTTAAAGGGTGCGTTGCAGATTTACACTGCAACAGTCAGGCAGCACACTAAACCATATATACACTGCCACAGTAATGGATGGCACAATAGGTGCAATAGTCTACAAGTCGCTTTTAACATCCAGGCCACAGGTGCATTTTTTAACCATATTTTAGGGATTTACAGTCAAGTTAAATGTTCCAATAAGGAATAAGCCAATCTAACTTTGGTTAAGGGGGGCATAGGTGGTTCATTACTGGTTAGCAGGGGTTACATGCACAGTGTTCTAACACCAGTAAATATAAAGGGTTCAGCAAAAGGTGAAAAAAAACAGGGTGACCAGGAAGAAAAGCCAGATTTCCTACAGAGACCATTCCAATCAGACATTTTTAACTGATTGGCATTCCATATTAAAGAAGGCATTTGCAAAGCCAATAGCTCCGGCCGGGCTTGCTGATGCAGCTGTTACTTTTCCTTATTTTTTATTGCAGGAATGTGCCACAAAAATAAATACCTCCATAAAAACATGGCAGCCTTATGCCTGCAATAGAAACTGTGAATTTAAAAAATAACCATTGGAAATCATTTCGCCAGAACAATAAGGCTGCTTCCCAAAACAGCAGTGTACTTACAAAAGTCATAGAAATCTATCTCTTTTAGCCTCTTTTAGTTTTAATGCACAAAACAAGGAAATATTATTTCGGTGATGCAAGGTAAAAACATTAGCTTTCAATTACTATAATCTAAAGACATGTTTACAAATACAGGGATGACTGAAAAAATGAAGTAGAATAAAGAATGGCAACCAAAAAGCAATAGCAAAGTAAAGTTTAACCAACTCGCCCTCGCACCAATGTGCATTTTTTATGCATGTGTGCAGATGTGATCAGCAATAGTGCCATCTCTCGCATTGCAGGAAAGCCAGTGGTTGGTGTGGACTTGTAGAAGCAAAATTTCAATGACAGTTTAACAGGCCAATCGGCGAAGAAGACTGACCCAAAGCCCCTTTATGTAAATATATATGCATGTATTTTTAGTTATTTTTTTTGGTTACATGAGACAGTTGAGACAGCTAAAGCTGTTTTTAGGACAGACTCATTTTCAGTGCACTTGGGGGCATATTTATACTCCGTTTGCGCCGAATTTGCGTCGTTTTTTTCGACGCAAATTCGGCGCAAAACCAACGCCATATTTATACTTTGGCGTTAGACGCGTCTAGCACCAAAGTATGAGGAATGAGCGTCATTTTTTTGCGTGAACGCCTTCCTTGCGTTAATGAGATGCAAGGTAGGCGTTCCCGTCTAAAAAAATGACTGCGACGCAAATGCGTCGTATTTATACTCCCGGGCAAAAATCACGCCCGGGAGTGGGCGGGGCAAAAAACCCCGCATTTGCGCCTCTTTTTAACGCCTGGGTCAGGGCAGGCGTTAAGGGACCTGTGGGCTCAAAATGAGCCCACAGCTGCCCTCCCATGCCCCCAGGGACCCCCCCTGCCACCCTTGCCCACCCCAGGAGGACACCCAAGGATGGAGGGACCCATCCCAGGGACATTCAGGTAAGTTCAGGTAAGTATAATTTTTTATTAAAAAAAAAAAAAAAAATGGCATAGGGGGGCCTGATTTGTGCCCCCCTACATGCCACAATGCCCAATGGCCATGCCCAGGGGACATAAGTCCCCTGGGCATGGCCATTGGGCAAGGGGGCATGACTCCTGTCTTTACTAAGACAGAAGTCATGTAAATGGCGTCTGGGCGTCGTTAAAAATGGCGCAAATCGGGTGGAGGCGATTTTTTTGCCTCTACCTGACTTGCCCCATTTTAAGACGCCCTAACGCCATTTTCCCCAACGCCGGCGCTGCCTGGTGTACGTGGTTTTTTTCCACGCACACCAGGCAGCGCCGGCTAACGCCATTCAATAAATACGGCGCCCGCATGGCGCTTCAGAATGGCGTTAGCCGGCGCTAATTTTTTTGACGCAAAACTGCAATAGCGCAGTTTTGCGTCAAAAAGTATAAATATGGCCCTTGGTGTTTTGTGACTAATGAAAAAAGAGAGCATGGGAAAGCCTGAGAAGGATCTAACCTGACAGCAGCTCAAGTTATAGATGTGACCATAATGTCTGGATTAGAAATGGGGCTTCTGGTTGGCTTGGGTATGCACCTCAGCCAGGCATGATCTACCACTCTAGTCATCGTGAGCAAGCTACACAGCAAAGACAATCTCTGTTCACCATCTGGGAGCTTGGCAGAGAGCTGTCAAGCTTATTGCCAGAGGTCATGTGTAAAGCGTTTGCGCAACACACTCACACTAGTGACACAATAAATACACCACAAAAGAGACTCCACACAGGATTATAGAAAAGTAAGCTTCTTAAAAGGTACATATATCTCAAGGTCCAACAATATCATAACTCAGAAGCACTGTGCATACGATTCCAATCCAGTACATGTATCACAGATGAAAACAACGTCAGCATAGTGTGTACTCTGGGAGTTATCACTGCATGTGCATAACAGCCCAAAATGACGTGAACCAATTATGACTGTGCTTATGATGCAAACCCTGAGGGCACACTCATTATCCTGATAAGGTAAGACAAAACAACATGCACCTTTACTATGAGGGAATCAGGTCAGAACTGCAACCAAGAAGCCCATAAAACATTGGGTGTAACTAGAACATTTGGGTCATGTAATGCAGCATTCAGGTTAGATACATAACACATAAATTGCCATATAACACCCAGGATCATCACTAGTCGTACTATTGGAAATTAGTCTACACAAGTACCGAAACCCCTGTCCTCCTACTAGTGGGCTTATAGTAACCAGAACACAAGGGTAGATCCACAGGTGTCTGAGTGCATACAAGGAATAATCTGAGAATCCAGTGGTCTCGTAGGCCGCAGAAACCCCTGTACACCTACTATACACAATACAGTAGCCTCCAGAGGCGCTGAGCTCCTACCAAGGGTTTACTGGCCAAAACAAGTTTGCGAATAAGGTGGCTATCGTAGGAGTGTGGAGGGAAGCACAATGATTGTGCTCTGTGGGGGGGACCTTGTTTGGCACCTCTCACGTACTGAAGGTGTAGGCAGCCGCTTAGGAGTGTGCAGTGTATCGCAAATGTGCGCTCTTGCTCATGGGTTAATTACCTGTTGGTGGGTGAAAGTCAACAGGGTGGTCCCCACATCCCTGGGGCCCACTTGCTTCACTCCTTAGAGGCAGCAGCTGGCAGCCATGGCAGCCATGGGAGAGCCTCTCACTTGATTACCAGGCTGCCAGCCCCGCTCTATGCGCCTCCTCGGCAAAAGAGAGGGGCCAGGTCAGACGGGGGCTTTTGACAGCAGGTCCTTGTTGACGTAGCTAAGAGAGTCTGCCCCAAGAGGGCACAACTCCACACAAGGGTGTCCATCGTGGTCCCCTCGGCAGGGGGGAGGCCATGCTGCAGAAGACAAAGGGATTTTCTGCCCTACACATGCTGGAGGCATAAAATGTGAAGCGCTCACCGCAGACTGAAACTGTCACAATGCAAAGCGCTCCCCACATTAGAACTTGTAGGAGATGAAGCGCTTACCATGCACTGCTGGATAATGAAACAATGCTCACCAGGCAGGAGGAAGCCAAAACGCTCGCTAGGCACTATGAGCCTGATTACAACTTTGGAGGAAGATGTTAATCCGTCCCAAATGTGACGGATATACCACCAGCCGTATTACGAGTCCATTGTATCCTATGGTACTCGTAATACGGCTGGTGGTATATCCGTCACATTTGGGACGGATTAACACCTCCTCCAAAGTTGTAATCAGGCCCTATATGTGGTACATCCCTCAGATTAATGCCCTATGTTTCAACACAGGGCATTAATCTGAAGGATGTACCACATGCTGGGAGCACTGGCCCAGGGGCACACAGGGGGCCAGAGAGTCACGAGGACATTATCCCTGCCTGGGCCACTGGGAGAACACTGGTAGGGCGATCACAAGGCAGGCATCAGGAGACAGATTGGCCAGCACCATCGCAGCCATTGAGGGCGGTTCCTCCTGGTAGTTCAGCAGTGCCTAGGTCGTCAAGAGTCTAGGAGCAGGCTGGCAGCAGGGCAATAATCAGAAAAGCAATCCAGTGAGTCCTTTATGCCACCCAGCAGTAGAAGGTAGCAGGGAAGCAACACAAGAGCAGCAGTCAAGATGGGTCATTTTGCAGGTCAGCAGCCCTTCTGGCAGAGATTCAGCCCCAGTTCCAAAGTGCTCTCAAAACCAAGGGGTCATAGTCTCTGTACTTATACTCTAAAAATGCCTTTGTTCAGGGGGTAACTTCAAAGGGAACCTTTCAAGTGACATACAACCCTGTTCCAAGTCAACCTTGTCTCCAGACATCAGTAAGGGGTAATCAGCCCATTGTGTGAGGGCAGGACACAACCTATAACATGTAAGGTGTGAACGACCCTCCCTCTCCCCAGGGTGACTATCAGTATGTAGATAAGGCTCCTGTCACACCCAGCCCCTCCTGTGTAATGGCTGTCTGGAAAGTATGCACCAAATATAGCTGTTACTCTGTCCCAGATGTGGATTGGAGTCAGGCTGCAAAGCAGTAGAGTTATAAGCACAGACAAATGCCCACTTTCTAAAAATGGCATTCCTAAAATAGTTATATAAAATCCAACTACACCAGTAAGCAGAATTTCTCACTACCATTCCAAACATACAAAACATGCACACACTACTCCTCATGGATCAAAAATTACCACTTCTACATATATAAGGAAATTCTCAATGCAAACCTATGAGAGGAGCAGCATTCACAGTAGTGAAAAGCAGAATAGGTTGCTTGTTACTACTAGGACATTTAGGACATAAAGGTATATGTCCAACCTTTTACATACACAGCATCCTGTCCATAGGGCTAGCTAGGGCCTAACTTAGGGATGACTTTGGTGTCGAAAAAGGGGAGATTAGGCCTTGGCAAGTAGTTTTACTTGCAAAGTCAATGTGGCAATAAACTGCACACACAGGCCCTGCAGTGGCAGGGCTGAGACAAGTGTGAAAGGATACTTCTGTGGATTGCACAATCAACGCTGCAGACCCACCAGTAGTATTTAATGTACAGGCCCTGGGTATATGGTATACCACATGACAAAGGTCTTACAAATAATTTAAATATGCCAAACAGGTGTAAGCCAATTATACCACATTTTAGGGGAGACAGCACATGCACTTTAGCACTGTTTAGTAATGGTGAAGTGCCCAGATTCCTAAAGCCAACAAAAAGAGAGTCAGAAAAATAGGAGTAGAAAGGCAAAACACTTGGGGATAACCCTGCAGAAAGGGTCATTTTCAACAGTCTGCTATTCCAGTGAAAAATGTGACTCTTGTACTGTTTGGTTTTGTGATATTTATGCCTAAATTAGTGTTAGTGTGAGCATGTCAGAGTATGTGATTTTAATTGAACAATTTAATTTGCCAGTGCTTTCAGAGCAGGCTGGTTGCCGGAATAGAGCTTCAGGGGCTTTATCTTCTGGTAAATATTCGGGTACAGGTGCTTTCAGTTAGGTATAGGGAGGTGTCTCTCAGATTTCACTAGGAATTTATCCATTCACACAGACAAAAACAAACACACTCTCTCCCCTCTCTGTTTTGAAAGTCTTAAAAATATTTGCTACTTTACAAAATATTGTTTCTCTCACTTAGTACTCCTACTAATCCACATTAATTTCCCTTTCCACTGCACCTCTCAAGCGCCCTGCTTGTCATATAATAACATTTAATATTATATGCCGGCTTGATTTTTAGAAAATCTGAAGCTCACACCCCCACAATCTTACTGACCAAGCTGCACCCCTGCTGGTTGCAAATCATCACATCATTCATTGACACAAAGGTTGATTAAGAAGGACGTATATTGTTCAAATGCTGAACGGGACAGACGACAATGACCTCCTGCAGAGGCAACATTTTTCAAAATGCAAAGGGTGTAACAAAGTAAAATGTTGTTGTCCTTGCTTTCGTTATACCTCTTATTTTGCCTATTCTACATTTTTTATAAGGCTTGTGACGGAATTCCCTCTGAGCAATTAATTTTACTAGGATTGTTTCCCCTGTGATTACTTCGAACAGCTGCCCAACACTTGTGAAGAGATCTAGACACACCCATAGACTGGCACACTTGAAGCTTGAAGTCACCAAGTGATGCTGTGGGAATGAGTAGGGTATCTGTACTTTACAGGTCTGGGAACTGGCGATTCAGAGAATTATAAATTGTGAAGGTCAGACGTCCCTCGGAGGGTAGATGAGCCATGAGTGAATGAGTGAGGAGCTATGATGAGGCTTGATTTTCCCTCTCAGATTACCAAGATACCCCCTGGTTACAACTATAGGGCACAATTTGCCCCATTGCACTCTGTATTTTCTTGCTTGATTATGCACTTTATCTCCTTGCCTACTTTGCATCTCTACTTATAGACCTATATACATGTATATCCATGCTAGAGTCCTGTACACCATACAAGTCTAACCTTGGCTACATCTTGACAGAAACCCATTTGCAACTAAAGCAAGAAACAACAATGGTAAAATACTGAGGCTAAATTGGTGCATAAATGTGCCAGGAATTGAGAAGCAGAAAGGTTCTTCAATTTCTACATCTTCCTAAAAAGAGGCTATAATTAACTTTTGTTCATAAGCTGTTGAAAAGTTACATTGAGCAGCCATCTGTTGCATTTCTTATAGAAAGTCTTCTGGCCAAGATTATGCAAGGCAGTAAGATAAGATCAGTGCATCTACCTGCTTCTAGTAAGTACCAGGATAGCAAATACACAGTTCACACATGGTCCCCTGAAGCGCAAGTTTGTCATGAAAAATTACGAAGGGCTTATTTTTGAGTTTGGCGGACAGGTTACTCCATCATAAACATGACAGATATTCTGTCCACCATATTATGCTGTCCATAGGACATTAATGGAATCATAATAGGGCGGACATGATATCCATGACGTTTGTGACGGAGTACCTCCTCCTGATACACTCTAAATCAGGCACATAGTCCCTACTCAAAGCTGTTCTGCTACTGATGATGGTTGACACAAACATTTTCCTCTGTTTCGGGCAAATACTTCAAGCAGCTGACACTCGAGATTGAGAAGCAGCAGAAAATGGTCTGCGAACTCTACTCTATTGTAACCAGAGAGGTTGGAGTCCATCGGGACACTAAGCACTTCTCTTTAACAGTTGGCTGTATATGGCCTGCATGACAGTCCTGACTCAGGACCCCAGCAACCCTGCAGGTTGGCGATAAACATGTTAAGGAGACCATCTGAATCCTGGCCATGCCTTTAAGGAATAAACATTTGCTAAGCAAATGAGCTACAATGTCCAAGAGGAGTAGATTTTTGAATAACCAGCAGCCATACATATATGCCAAAGCAATATAATATGAGTCACACTGAATTGGACCAAACTTTCTAGAGTTAGTAGAAACTATCATTGCAGAATCTAGAGCTAGAGCAATTCTCAGGGCTAAGATGAAGATATTCACGTCCTCAAACATCCTCTGTATCAGAGATCCCTCTCAGCTCCCTAAAAAACAAAAACAAAAACCAACCAAGAGCAACTATTAACCAGGATATGTTATGTTGCTTCTTTCGTGGACTATATCTTTGCGTGCCCTCAGTACTGGCTGCTGTCAGTGAAAAGTGGTGGCTCAGCGTGGGGGACAATCGCAAAAACAAATAAAAGATAACTTACCTGCCACCCACTCCCTCCCCACCTCACCACTCACTAGCTCAGTGCTCTTTTCCTCCTCTGCTGTTGGTGCGGAGGCTCCCAGATCCCACTGCGCTAATCCATACACTACGCTCATGCTGGCAATACTATTACTGATCATAAAAGAAGCAATGAGGTTGGCTTGAGCGGGCTGGTTTTCTGCTCCCACAAGGATTGGGAGCCTGTGCCTGTTAGTCTCCACCCGGCTGTGCAACACAGCTTGGGTTGGAGATATCTAAGAGTGCATGTTGGTTTGGCCATCCTAAGACACCCGGCCAAACTGACATGCGATCTTGCAGTGCTCACCACTCATCCTCCATGCGTGCTGCTGTCATCAGGATGGCCCCGCCTGCAAGACCTGGCTCCTTGATGAAAAATAAAATGAAAATAAAATTGTTTTATTATCATTTTATTTTGCATGTTTGCATCTGCTGGCTCTCAGAAGTGGGGCAATGTTCCTCTGCCCTAACAGAGGAGCTGCTGCTGCCTGCTTGGGCTATTTCCTAAACCATTAAGCATTGTGACTAGGAGCACCCACTGGGCTGTTCAAGGGTGTTTTCTTAACATTATTATTAGATTTTTCAATTGCCATTTTTAAATTACTTTTACTTAGTATCATGTCAATTTGGTTCATGCATAACTAAATAATATTTACACATATGTGGTATATAAAATACAGAATTATCAATTCATACTATGCCATATCAATACTAAAAAAAAATCCAATTCTTTGCTAACAATCACTGGGCATGATTTACAAGCTGAATTTTGTAGCACGCAAAGTAGCACTATGATAGTACTACTCACATTCTACAAATTCAGAAATCTACAGTCATAAACCTTGGTCTCTTCTCTCCTATCTTTTCTGTGAGAAGATCTCTGCCAAAGTGGTGAAGATTTCTCCATACTTCTTGTACGTTTTAGTTGTAAAGGAGGGAGGGACCATGGGGAGTAGTGGGAAACAGGATGCATTTCAAAAAGAAAAATGAAACATTTCAGTTTTATTTTTTATGGGTAGGCTGTGGTATGCTCTTAAAAAACATTTTTGCTACCATTCACAAAGGGGAAGGGGTCCTTCGGGGACCCCTTCCTGTTTGTGACTTGCTTACCACCTACTTGAAGTAGGCAGTAAACTGCGATTGTTTTGGGACCGCATTCCAGTTGCAAAACAATTGTACATCCCCCAGCGACTCGCTATTAGAATGTGATGCTCTTGGCACACCCCTTCCTAATAGCGACTCGCAAAACCTATTTTGTGAGTCCATATTAGGTTACCAACCCGCAAAATAGGTTTTCTACGTGCCAGAGGACATTTTAGCGGTCACAAACCGGCTGACTCTCCAGTTGTGACAGCTAAAAACAGTCATACATCTGGCCCAAAGTGACTAATAGATTTGTACTAGTAAATTGCTTTTTTGAAAAGGTTAAAGTTCTCCATGATATACCAATGGTGAAGGTAAAGTGCAATGGCCTCACCCCGGAGATAGGGTGTTTTTCAATACATTCATAGAAAATGCCACAATGTCAGGGACTTAAAATTATTCACAGACATTGGGCCTGATTACGAGTTTGGCAGTCTTTGATGGTCCTGTGGCGGCAGCATTGGATACACTGCCACAGTGTTGGCAGTTTGACCGTTGTATTACAATGCATGCAGTTACATAGACGAAACACCGCCGCTTCACCACCAGCAATCTAGACGACAACAGGGGTGGGGTAGGCCAGATCGTCTGTCGGAGAGGATACCGCCAGTGTTACTGCTGGACTAATTATGAGGTGCCTTCTCACCGATGTGACTGTGGCGGTCCAACCACCACATCTGAGCTGGCAGAAAGGGAGGGATATAAGGCAAAAACACATCTGTACTCAGCTTCACAAATCCTGTGCCTCAATGGAGCCAATTGTACATGTACTTCTGCTGCTTGTACTGCATGATGACACCCTAAACTGATACCGTTATGGATGCAACCGACGGTAAGCCAAACACTCACCCATTACAATTACCTCCACAGAAAACAGATGCCTTGTAATGGACCTGGCATATTTTGTGGGGCCCTGTTCGGAGTTGTTTTCAATCTATGACCCAATCACAGCTCTATGATGCCCTCTTTGTTCAGGTCACTGACACTGCATAGGCACACTCTACAAAAGTTGATATGTGTGCACACATCTCATAATCTGGGATAGTGATGTATGCATTAAACTGTGTCACACAACAGCACATCCTCATCAATATCACACCTATTTATCTAAGTGACATCCTCACATTGCTCACATGCTAGGTTCTGTTGTGATATCAAAAATACATCTGTATGGATATGTCATTAAACTGAAACACACCTTCTCTGCTTAATCTCTGTAATGGACTCTCACATATCACCCACATTTCAGGGTAATGTTGGGTAAATGGAATGCAATAAAATCAGTGTGAGAAACTTTCAAAGGTCACAACGTGAAGACTCTGTGCAAAATAGTTATGCCTCTACCAGTGGAACCCCTGGAAGGCTGATGCCTTGGGCCACAATCCACTTTTGCACATGCCTCAAAACCTGTATTTGAACAGGACCTGTGGCTTGAAGTATATCAGGGACAACCAATAGTATAACCAAGTGCCATGCATATGTTGGAAATGTGTAAGTGCAAGTCTTAAAAACAAACACAGCAGTAACAGCATTGGTTACACATCTAGATAAGGTAGGTGTAAGGTACACACATGAAAATGGACACGTCCATTCAAATGTATAGAAAGGTATGACAATTGAACACCCTCCATGTGTGGATGAACAAAATCTCTAGCTTGCACACATTAAACAAATAATCAACCTACTTTGTAGGGAGAAATGCAACCCAAAAGAAGTTGACATTGGACAAGCCAAGATGAAATACTCACCACCAGCCCGTCGACTGAAGTGTCACCACAATCCCCCACCCTCCTCCGCTGGAACAACATCACCAACAAAGAGACCCACTACATCATGGCAACCATCCACTCAGGAGCTCCCACCAACCCCTGCCCTCACTACATGTTCAACAAAGCCAGCAACATCATTGTAACCAAACTCCAGCATACCATCAACCGCTCCTTCGAAACTGCTACCTTGCCAGACAGTTGGAAACACGCTGAGATCAAACCTCTTCTGAAGAAACCCACTGCTGACCCAACAGGCCTCAAGAACTACCGGCCCATCTCCCTGCTCCCCTTTCCAGCCAAAGACATTGAGAAGGCAGTCAACAAACAATTCACAGACTTCCTGGAGGCCAACAACATCCTGGATCCCTCTCAGTCAGGATTCAGAAGCAACTATAGCACCGAGAATGCCATCCTCGCCTCCACAGACAACATTCGCACCCTTTTAGACCGAGGCTGGACCACTGCCCTCCTCCTCCTGGACCTTTCTGCTGCATTTGACACAGTCTCACACGACACACTACGCACCCGCCTCCACAACACCGGCATCCGAGACTCAGCACTGCAATGGCTTTCCTTGTTCCTCACCGGCAGAACACAGAGGTTCCGACTTCCCCTCTTTCTCTCAGAAGCCACCAGGATCAGCTGCTGCGTCCCCCAAGGATCCTCGCTGAGTCCCACTGTCTTCAACCTCTACATGACCCCACTAGCCGCTATTGTCAGAAGACACGCACTCAACATTGTCTCCTATTCCAATGACACCCAACTGATAGTCTCCCTCACCAAAACCCGACCTCCGCCAAAAACAATTTCCACAACGGAATGAAAGCAGTCACCGCCTGGATGAAAGATAGTTGCCTCAAACTGAACTC
Organism: Pleurodeles waltl; assembly: GCF_031143425.1. Taxonomy (NCBI): domain Eukaryota; kingdom Metazoa; phylum Chordata; class Amphibia; order Caudata; family Salamandridae; genus Pleurodeles; species Pleurodeles waltl. The sequence goes on along the minus strand of NC_090443.1, from coordinate 606,511,621 downwards.
GGACAAAACAGAAGTCCTCATCCTCGACTCCACAACCTCTGGCTGGAATGAGTCCTGGTGGCCCTCTGTCCTCGGAAACGCCCCCTTCCCCAACGACCACGCCTGCAACCTCGTCTTCATCTTAGACTCATCGCTCTCAATGGACAGACAAGTGACCGCAGTCTCATTGGGTTGCTTCCACACCCTACGCATACTTTGAAAAATCTACAAGTGGATCCCCACTAAAGCCAGTAGGACAGTCACCCAGTCCCTTGTCAGCAGCTGCCTCGACTACGGCAATGCTCTTCATGCAGGAACCACAACCTAGACCCAGAAAAGACTACAATGCATCCAGAACGCCTCCGCCCGTCTCATCAAGAACGCCCCACAAAACAGCCACACCTCTACCCCCCTAAGAGACCTACACTGGCTGCCTATCAATAAGAGAATCACCTTCAAGCTACTGACCCACGCCTACAAGGCCCACCACGACGCCGGACCAGCCTACCTAAACCACAGACTCTCCTTCCACACTCCCGCCAGACAAGTCCGCTTCGCTGACCAGGCCCTCGCCAAGGTCCCCCGCATCAGGTAAACCACAGCCGGAGAAAGATCCTTCTCCCACATCGCCGCCAAGACCTGGAACACCCTCCCCATCCACCTCATGCAATGTCCCACCCTGTCTCAGTGCAGGAAGGACCTCAAGACTTGGCTCTTTGACTGATCATCATCACCTCCCCTTCTTCCTCCTCCAGAGCCTTGAGACCCTCACGGATGAATAGCTGCATTCTACAAATCTGTGATTGATAGATTGATTGATTGATTGATTGATTGATTTACCATATGAAATACCACTGAACGCAATGTCAACCTCAATTGTATTCCCACATAATTATACAGTGCACATTTCCCCTTGTCCTGGGTGACTCCAGCACCGGTTCACAGGTGAGAGTGTAGCAACCACATCAAATGGCGCATCAATCAGGGTAAAACAAACACAACTGTATTTATACATCCCAAAGTATCTACGAACATCAAAATGGTAGAAAAGTAATTGCAGTACTAATGTGTACTAAAATAACCTTTTTTTTAATAATTATTATTATTTATTAATGAACACATGTAGTAAAGTGAAGGTCAGTGGCCAGTCCAAGAATACAATGTGTGGTCCAGCACACTGCTGTTCCACTAAACTTGCATCTTATAACACTCCCATGGAACCTCCCTCTCTAATGAAAGCTGTGTGCTTCTTAACAGTGAGAGTTGTTGTGGAAGAGGAGTCGAAATTCCTTGTCATTTAATTCTCCCAAATTGTCACCTGTTTTGTAACATCCTTTTTCCCCATACCCAACAGAAAAGCAGCAAATAATTGGCCCCACATTGCTACTTCAAATGTGAATTTTGACAAGTTGAGCAGATTAAACGTTTAACTGTTTCGAAAACATGTGACACTGACATCTACATATGAGACCTACGTACTCCAAGTGAGGAAGTCATCTGCAGAAATACAGTCCATTTTAAATACAAACTTTCCGAGATACTTTGGTGAAATTTGGTGGGATTACTTTTTTACGAGCTAGTACTACACGATTGTAAATTTCTTTAAGGCTGTTGGTTCTGGTTTTGTTAACACCTTCTCCTCTATATTTGGCATAATACCTTCAGCCATACACTCAATATTTTTGAGTATTTTGGGGGGATTTCCAATTGCTTTGGCTGTAATAGGTGGCATCTTGCTGTTGCTGTTCTTTATTCGCAGTGGCTGTCCCATCGCCACAAGGAGGATTGATGGCACTTCCACCGGCGCAACTGTGTTGTGAACGCATGATGCAGTATTTGGGAACCCCACTCCTGGAAGAACTGGAGTGCAACTGGTCTCTGTCATTCAGAAAGGTTTTGGATTGTATGCAGCCCGTGCTTCAATGGCTGTGATGCCTTTTCAAATGTGCACTAAAGGTTTGTTTTTCTTCGTGGTACTTACTTTCATCGGACACTGATCTGCTGATGTTCTTGCTGAGGGCTCATTACCAGACATGCGCATTGAGGGTGTTTTTGCTACAGGAAGCCATCTATGAGCTGCCCTTCTCAGATTATGCAGCTCTTGACTCAACATTGGGCACAACACGGAATGCTGCAGCCTCAGCTGTAGATCATGCTTTAGAACACAAGTGCTCTTTGGTCTTCCTTGACCCCGATTTGGTCTCTTTACCACCTGCTGAAGTGGAACATTTCCTTGCTTCAATTATCCTGGCTGTAATTGGGGATTTTCAAAATGACACTGACTTTTAAATTCAGTTTCATTGGCACCGCTGCTAAGTTTCTAAATTGACCTCTTCCAAATTTCTTTTATATTCACATGCTCAAATGTGTTTTAATTTGTCACAATTTAATTTTATGTATATATGTTATAAAGCATTGCATTTTAATTGCTTTTAACTTAGAAGCTAGGCTACTTACCACTTCTGAACTGACGCGGGGAGGGTGTTGTAGAGCCATTTTAGTGATGTCTCTGGGCACATAATTTGAGCAATTAGGCCAGCTGCTTGTGCCCTTTAGCCTAGTAACATTTTATAATATTTATTTTTATTCTAAAAGAATCAGTCACATTCGTGGTGGTGTTTTCTTTTTTTTACCTTGTTGTCCTTTCATCTAGGAAAGCATTATGGCCCTCATTACAACCCTGGAGGTCGGAGTTAAAGCGGCAGTAATACCGCCAACAGACCGGCGGTAACAAAAATGGAATCATGACCACGGCGGAAACTGCCAACACAGACAGCCACTTCAACAGTCTGACCGCCACGGAGGTAGCAAGAAACACAGCGGCGGTAACAGCCAGGCGGAAGACAATGTACCGCCCACTCCATTACAACCCGTCCATCCGCCAGCTTTTCCGGGGCGGTATCAACGCCAATCAAAAGCACGGCGGAAACAGTACTTTGAAGAGAAACCACTCACCTCTCGACACTCAAAGAAGAACTGGGACGCCATGGAGCCCGAGCTGCAGGTCTTCCCCATGCTGGTCTATCTGCTCATATACCAGGAGTACAAACGCCGGCGACGACGACCACGGTGAGTACTGCACCTAGCACACAGAGGGGAGGAAAAAGAGAGTGACACACACGCGCAACACCCCCACCCGCACCCCCAACACCATACACACAAACAGATGCAACAACATTACAAATACACCCTGTAACCCTCAGGAATAACGCAAGGACAAAAGGAATTGAGTCAAATGAGTGTAATATTAGAAGTACTTAGGAATACGTTCATAAATAAATAAACAGTATGTACAATATATACAATATATACAAAATGAGGGACAATGTCCACACAAAAATAGTCCCTGGCCCACTGGGCCATAACACATAGGCCAAGCCCACACTTGACTCCTGTCTCAAAACGGAGAGAACACTGCAGGGGCATCAGGTCGAAAACACACAGGCACCTCAGGGGGATGGGGAAGGGAGGGGCACCTCATCCGGAAGATGGTACTACACCACTGCTCCTGGAGGAGGCTCCATTCCCACTGCTTGGTCCTGGGGAGTGCAAAGCCACAGTCTCTCTAGTAGGTGGTTTGCCCACTGCTTGGTCCTGGGGAGTGCAAAGCCACAGTCTCTCTAGTGGGTGGTTTGCCCACTGCTTGGTCCTGGGGAGTGCAAGACCACAGTCTCTCTCTAGTGGGTGGTTTGCCCACTGCCTGGTCCTGGGGAGTGCAAGGCCACAGTCTCTCAAGTGGGTGGTTTGCTCACTGCTTGGTCCTGGGGAGTGCAAGGCCACAGTCTCTCTAGTGGGTGGTTTGCCCACTGGTTGGTCCTGGGGAGTGCAAAGCCACAGTCTCTCTAGCGGGTGGTCTGCTCACTGCTTGGTCCTGGGGAGTGCAAAGCCACAGTCTCTCAAGTGGGTGGTTTCTCCACTGGTTCTGGAGGGGGCATTGTGCCCATTGTGCTTCATCCTGCCAAGGATAGGGTGAGTTGATGCCTTCTCATACTGGTTCTGGAGGGGGCATTGTGCCCAGTGTGCTTCATCCTGCCAAGGATAGGGTGAGTGGGTGCCTTCTTCCACTGGTTCTGGAGGGGGCTTTGTGCCCAGTGTGCTTCATCCTTCCAAGGATAGGGTGAGTGGATGCCTTCTTCCACTGGTTCTGGAGGGGGCTTTGTGCCCAGTGTGCTTCATCCTGACAAGTATAGGGTGAGTGGATGCCTTCTTCCACTGGTTCTGGAGGGGGATGTGTGCCCAGTGATGCATCACTTGGAGAGTGCCAGATCACAGTCCCTCACCTGTGTGTCAGAGCCATGAGATTTGCAGTGGGCAGGATGCATGATAGTCCATGGAGGCAGGACTACAGTCCATCTGCTGGCGGCTATGGCTGCACAGTGGTGGTAGTGCCAGTGCTGATGAGGGTGCTGCCAGTGGTGGGGGGAGGCTCCAACTCTTCCCCTGCAGCCTCGGATGGCTGTCCACTGGGGATTCTGGCAGTGGTGCTACTTTCAGCTGTGCAGGTGGCGGTGCTTGGGGCGGTGTAGGAGGCTGGACTGGCTTGTAGTGGGTACCAAGAGGTACTTACACTTTGCACCAGGCCCAGGTATCCCTTAGTAGTGTAGAGGGGTGTCTAGCAGCTTAGGCTGATAGAAAAGGTAGCTTAGCAGAGCAGCTTAGGCTGAACTAGGAGACGAGTGAAGCTCCTACAGTACCACTAGTGTCATATGCACAATATCATAAGAAAACACAATACACAGATATACTAAAAATAAAGGTACTTTATTTTTATGACAATATGCCAAAAGTATCTCAGTGAGAACCCTCAGTATGAGGATAGCAAATATACACAAGATATATATACACAATACCAAAATATGCAGTAATAGCAATAGAAAACAGTGCAAGCAATGTATAGTCACAATAGGATGCAATGGGGCACATAGGGTTAGGGGCAACACAAACCATATACTCTAGAAGTGGAATGCGAACCACGCATGGACCCCAAACCTATGTGACCTTGTAGAGGGTCGCTGGGACTGTAAGAAAACAGTGAGGGTTAGAAAAATAGCCCACCCAAAGACCCTGAAAAGTGGGTGCAAAGTGCACCTAAGTTCCCCAAAGAGCACAGAAGTCGTGATAGGGGAATTCTGCAAGGAAGACCAACATCAGCAATGCAACAACGATGGATTTCCTGACGAGAGTACCTGTGGAACAAGGGGACCAAGTCCAAGAGTCACGATCAAGTCGGGAGTGGGCAGATGCCCAGGAAATGCCAGCTGTGGGTGCAAAGAAGCTGCCACCGGATGGTAGAAGCTGTGGATTCTGCAAGAACGACAAAGGCTAGAAACTTCCTCTTTGGAGGATCGATGTCCCACATCGTGAAAAGTCGTGCAGAGGTGTTTCCGTGCAGAAAGACCGCAAACAAGCCTTGCTAGCTGCAAGGGTCGTGGTTGGGGTTTTTGGATGCTGCTGTGGCCCAGGAGGGACCAGGATGTCGCCAATTGTGTGAGGAGACAGAGGGGGCGTCCAGCAAGACAAAGAGCCCACTCAGAAGCAAGCAGCGCCCGCAGAAGTGCTGGAACAGGCACTACAAAGTGGAGTGAACCGGAGCTCACCTGAACTCACATAGGAGGGTCCCACGACGCCGGAGGACAACTCAGGAGGTCGTGCACTGCAGGTTAGAGTGCTGGGGACCCAGGCTTGGCTGTGCACAAAGGAAATCCTGGAAGAGTGCACAGGAGCCGGAGTAGCTGCAAAACACGCAGTTCCCAGCAATGCAGTCTAGCGTGGGGAGGCAAGGACTTACCTCCACCAAACTTGGATTGAAGAGTCACTGGACTGTGGGAGTCACTTGGACAGAGTTGCTGAGTTCAAGGGACCTCGCTCGTCATGCTGAGAGGAGACCCAGAGGACCGGTGATGCAGTTCTTTGGTGCCTGCGGTTGCAGGGGGAAGATTTCGTCGACCCACTGGAGATTTCTTCGGAGCTTCTAGTGCAGAGAGGAGGCAGACTACCCCCACAGCATGCACCACCAGGAAAACAGTCGAGAAGGCGGCAGGATCAGCGTTACAAGGTCGCAGTAGTCGTCTTTGCTACTTTGTTGCAGTTTTGCAGGCTTCCAGCACGGTCAGCAGTCGATTCCTTGGCAGAAGGTGAAGAGAGAGATGCAGAGGAACTCTGATGAGCTCTTGCATTCATTATCTAAAGAATTCCCCAAAGCAGAGACCCTAAATAGCCAGAAAAGGAGGTTTGGCTACTTAGGAGAGAGGATAGGCTAGCAACACCTGGAGGAGCCTATCAGAAGGAGTCCCTGGCGTCACCTGCTGGAATGGCCACTCAGAGCAGTCCAGTGTGCCAGCAGCACCTCTGTTTCCAAGATGGCAGAGGTCTGGAGCACACTGGAGGAGCTCTGGGCACCTCCCAGGGGAGGTGCAGGTCAGGGGAGTGGTCACTCCCCTTTCCTTTGTCCAGTTTCGCGCCAGAGCAGGGCTGGGGGATCCCTGAACCGGTGTAGACTGGCTTATGCAGAGATGGGCACCATCTGTGCCCATCAAAGCATTTCCAGAGGCTGGGGGAGGCTACTCCTCCCCAGCCCTGACACCTTTTTCCAAAGGGAGAGGGTGTAACACCCTCTCTCTGAGGAAGTCCTTTGTTCTGCCTTCCTGGGCCAAGCCTGGCTGGACCCCAGGAGGGTAGAACCCTGTCTGAGGGGTTGGCAGCAGCTGCAGTGAAACCCCGGGAAGGGTAGTTTGGCAGTACCAGGTCTGTGCTAGAGACTCGGGGGATCATGGAATTGTCTCCCCAATGCCAGAATGGCATTGGGGTGACAATTCCATGAACTTAGACATGTTACATGGCCATGTTCGGAGTTACCATTGTGACGCTATACATATGTTGTGACATATGTATAGGGCACGCGTGTAATGGTGTCCCCGCACTCACAAAGTCCGGGGAATTTGCCCTGAACAATGTGGGAGCACCTTGGTAGTGCCAGGGTGCCCACACACTAAGTAACTTAGCACCCAACCTTTACCAGGTAAAGGTTAGACACATAGGTGACTTATAAGTTACTTAAGTGCAGTGGCTGTGAAATAACGTGTACGTTATTTCACTCAGGCTGCAGTAGCAGGCCTGTGTAAGAATTGTCAGAGCTCCCTATGGGTGGCACAAGAATTGCTGCAGCCCATAGGGATCTCCCGGAACCCCAGTACCCTGGGTACCTCAGTACCATATACTAGGGAATTATAAGGGTGTTCCAGTATGCCAATGTAAATTGGTGAAATTGGTCACTAGCCTGTTAGTGACAATTTGTAAAGAGAGAGCATAACCACTGAGGTTCTGGTTAGCAGAGCCTCAGTGAGACAGTTAGGCATCACCCAGGGAACACATACATATAGGTCACAAACATATGAGCACTGGGGTCCTGGCTAGCAGGGTCCCAGTGACACATAACAAACATACTGAAAACATAGGGTTTTCACTATGAGCACTGGGCCCTGGCTGGCAGGATCCCAGTGTGACAGTGAAAACACCCTGACATACACTCACAAACAGGCCAAAAGTGGGGGTAACAAGGCTAGAAAGAGGCTACTTTCTCACAGGCAGTGCTTGCGGAGGTGCTTGCGGCGGTGCTGGCCGTGGTGCAGGTGCCAGTGCTGCCAGTGGTGGGGGGAGGCTCCAGCCCTTCCCCTGCAGCCTCAGACGGCTGCCCACTGGGGCTGCTGCTGCTGGCAGTGGTGCTACTTTCAGCGGTACAGGTGGCAGAGCTTGCGGCGGTGCCTGTGGCGGTGCTTGCGGCAGTGTAGGTGGCGGTGCTGCCAGTGGTGGGGGGAGGCTCCAGCCTTTCACCTGCAGGCTCAGACGGCTGAAATGCCTTGGCTGGTGTTCTGTGCCCCTTCCTGCCCTTGGCAGGTGGTGGTGCCTCCTTGGGTCTGCCAGCTGGAGTCTTTGACGTGGCCTTGCTGGGTGGTTGTGGCTCCTTCTCCTTGTTGGATGCTGTCCCATTCTTGCTCTTGCCAGGTACCGGAACCTTCTTGGCCTTGGCAGGGGTTGGTGGCACACTGGCTGGGCTGACGGGTGCCCCCTTAGAGCCTCTGAAAGCTGCAGAAACCACAGCGGACGAGGACTTGGTGGTTGAGGTGCTGGGCTGGTTTCTGGCCACCCTGGCCCGAGGTGAAGGACGGGGTTGGGGAGGGGTAGGAAAGAGGTAAATGTTGGCTAGGAAAAGCTTTTTAGGGACATTGGGGCCAGAAGAGGGTGAAGGTTTGGGAGTGGAGGTCAAGGGAGTGGTTGTAGGAAGTGTCAGTCTGCTGTGTTTGGGTGCAGGTGCATGAGCTGGATGCTGTTGTGAGGTGGATGACTGTTGGGTGGGTGTGTGCTTGCGTTTGTGTACTTTAGGAGGAGGGGTCACAGACACAGTGGGAGAGGACACAGGGGACGTGTGCATGGATGTGGGTGTGGTGACTGCCACTGAGGGGTGTGTAGTGATAGGCGTGCTGTGAAGGAGGTAGTGGATGAGGATGTAGTGCATGCAGGTATGAGTGGAGACGCCACTGGGAGGGAGGTGGATGAGGAGGAGGAGGGGGACACAGTGGAGGCAGTGGATGTTGGTGTGTCTGCATAGGGATGGTGCTTGTGTGAGTGCCTGTGAGATGAAGTGTGGTGCTTGTGTTTGCCTGAGACACTTCTGTGTGTTGATTTTGGTGAATGCTGGTCTGAAGGTGTGCTTGGGATAGGTTGGGGTTGAGGGGATTTGGACTGGGTAGAGGAAGTTGGAGGAGGGAGGCTGGAGACAGGGAAAATGGCTGCCATCAGTCCTGAGGCCAGAGCCTGAAATGCTCTCTGTTGGGCTGCCACGCCAGAGTGAATGCCCTCCAGGTATGCATTTGTTTGTTGCAAATCCCTTTCGATACCCTGGATGGCATTCAGTATGGTTGACTGCCCAACAGTGAGGGATCTCAGGAGATCAATAGCCTCCTCATTGAGGGCAGCAGGGCTGACTGAGGCAGGGCCTGAGATGACTGGGGTGAAGGAGATGCCCACTCTCCTGGGTGAGCGGGCACGGGAAACACACTGAGGGGCTGCTGTGAGGGCGGTGCTGGTACGGGGGTGACGGCTGTACCTGTTGTTGGGGTGGAAACAGAGTTGTCCGCCACCGCCAGGGAGTTTCCATCAGAGGAGGAGTCGCTGTCTGTAGTGTCCCCTCCTGTCTCCGTCGTGGTGCTCCCCTCGACCTCTCTCCCACTGGTGCCCTCACCGTCGGTGGATTCGGCCTCCAGGCCCATGTGGGATGCAGCTCTCTCCATTGCCAGTGCCTCTGCTCCTCCACCAGATGAGGCAATGCACACAAGGACAGGGTGACAAAATAAGAAGGGGGGTTAGAGACAGAGAATACACTTGGTCAGTGCCAGCAACAACACTACTGTTGGCGTACACAACACACAGGGAGCAGCCCTATGCACTAGGCCATGCACTACCAGTTACAATGCTAATCACCAGCCCATGGGGAACAATGCCTAACGCCGTTAGCTGCACACCTGAAACCCACAGGACCCTGCCCAGTAATAGATGGCCACTAACATTATTGGGGTTGGAGTGCTTCAGAGCCTGCCCAACAAGGGACCTACTCTGCCATGTTTGCCCTGGCCTAGGGGCACCCACAGCCCACATCCCCCACTCAGGTAAAACCTAAACACGTGCAAGTCATGATTCTGAATCTGTACTGCTCTGATGCATTTAAGTGCCCATCCAACTACAGATAGGCCACTGCCAGGATGCGGAACATCAGGTGGTTCAGGGTACGATGGGCACTCCTTCCTCGTTGGGAGGCCAGCCCCAGCTGGGCCTCCGCCATCTTCCTTGCCCAGTGGCGCAGGTCCTCCCACCGTTTGCGGCAGTGGGTCTCCGCCTGTCAAAGACCCCCAGGGTCCGCACATCCTTGGCGATGGCACACCAAATACCCTTTTCCTAATGGGCTCTGACCTGCAGGAAAAGGACAGCAGAAAAGTGATTAGTCATACCGTCCTAACTGTCATACTCATGGCGCACCATATCCCTCCCATCCCCTTACGCACATGCATTGATCACCATACATGCACCACTCTGGCCAGGACCCCTCAGCCTCCCCCACATGAGGCTTACACACACAGCACTCCATACATTCATGGCCCACACATCATGCTCACAGTGTACTCACCTGTTTGTCTGGAGGACCATAGAGTAAAGTGTACTGGGGTAGGACCCCATCCACCAGTCTCTCATACTCCTCCGAAGTGAAGGCAGGGGCCGTTTCCCCCGGACAATTGAGCCATTGTCGCTGCCAGACACAGGTCACAGCAGCACTTGCAATGTAGGTCCTCTCCTGTTGACGGTCAGGTAGCAAGGGAGTGAATAGACAGAAAATGCTGGTCACGTCCATGGCGGTGCGTACCGTCGCCGCCGGTGTACTTCGCCATTGGCTCCTGGAACCCAGAGGGCCTAATATTAACCAATGCGAAGTTGCGCGGCAGTCATCGACCGCCGACCGCTACGGCGCACAACGCCAGCGGAATTACCTAATTTCCACTTGTCTCCCCTCACAGGTCAGGCAGCCGCCATTTCAGAGGGGCACAGGCCATGGCACCTAATTGCGTCACAGCAGACATTGGCACATCAACTGACTCTCGAATTCACATACTGTTTCTGTAAATGAATAAATGCATCATTATTTCAACAGATGTGTGAATATGACCCGCTGCTCACTGTTTTTCTCCCTAGACTTCAACCGCTGAGGATTAATATGAGATGGAGACATCCTCCTGTGTACAGACCTCTGGAGGACCTGGCGACTATTGAGGACAGACACATTATCCTAACCTACAGACTTGATAGGGCCACAGTCTAAGAACTGTGTGCCCAATTGGAGCCAGACCTGATTTCAGCTATCCGCCAGCCCACAGGTATCCCCACTATTGTGCAGGTCCTGTCAGTGCTCTATTTCCTGGCAAGTGGTTCATTCCAAGCGACAGTGGCCATGGCATCAGGCATGTCACAGCCTATGTTCTCAAACGTGTTGACAAGAGTGTTGTCTACCCTGCTGAAACACATGAGCAGCTAAATCCTATATTCCCCTAGGTGGAGGATTTGGCCACATTGAAAGCTGACTTCTATGCCCTGGGACAAATCCCCAACATCATTGGTGTCATTGATGGTACACATGTAGCGTTTGTCCCCCCCCGGAGGAATGAACAAGTATTCAGGAATAGAAAAAGCTATCACTCTCTGAATGTGCAGATGGTGTGTTTGGCGGATCAGGTCATCTTCCATGTGAATGCCAAGTATCCTGGCTCTGTGCATGATGCCTTCATCTTGAGGAATAGCAGCATTTCATATGTGATGTCTCAACTCCAGAGTCACCGGGAGTGGCTAATAGGTGAGCCCATGGTCCCCACCCAGTTGATGTAGGTATGCGGGTGTGGGGTTGGCCCTATGGGTGAGGGTCAGTCTCACAGGTATCCCTCGAATATTTGCAGGTGACTATGGTTACCCCAACCTCTCATGGATACTGACACCAGTATGGAATGCCAGGACAAGGGCAGAGGAACATTACAATGAGGCACATGGGCGAACAAGGAGGATAATTAAAAGAACCTTTGGCCCCCGAAGGCCAGTTTTTGGTGCCTACATCTGACAGCTTAGATCCCTGTACTACTCACCCAAGAAGGTGTGCCACATCATCGTTGCATGTTGCACAACCTGACCTTGAGATGTCAGGTACCTTTTCTGCAGGAAGAAGGGGCTGGTGGAGGTATTGTGGCAGCGGTGGAGCCTGTGGACAGTGAGGAAGAGGAGACAGAGGAAGAAGATGTGGACAACAGACGTTCACTCATTCAAAAGTACTTCCAGTGACACACAGGTAAGACACTGTAACTTCACTGTCCATTGCAGTTTTGTGTTGGACATTGTACATGGCAGCCTGATTTTCCATATTGTATGCCCCCTTACTGTACCCTTTGGCATCTCTATTTTCAGATCTCTGTGCCCCACTCTGGCTCCTGGTGTGTTCCCTGCTGCCCACTACAGGTCATATCTATGTATACATGACTGTACAGTTGAATTGCAATGTTTACAGCTTGTTAAATGAATACATATTTGAATCAATTGACAGACTCCATACTTGTATTAGTTCAGAGGGTTTTTATTTATGTGCTAATAAGTGGAGGGGGTATTGCAATGTGCTGGGTTAGTGATGGAGGAAAGTCCAGGGTAGAGTCTAGTCTATTGGTATCACAGTGCATTGTCCAATGGGCCATAGGAAGGGGAGCAATAGCAGTTCAAGGTGGACAGGGTAACAGAGTGGGACAGAAGGGTGACAATCAGGAGAGTCTTATTTCCTGGTGAGGGTCTTGGCAAGTGTCTCTGGCTTCTGCTTGGATCGCAGGGACCTTTTGCATGGTGGTTCTCCTTCTGCAGGGGGTGGGGTGCAGGTGGCCTGTTGTTCCTGTGGCAGGGCCTCCTGTCCACTAGTGCCGGCGGAGGTGGAGGGCTGTTCTTTGGTTTGGCTAGAGTTAGGGGCCCGTTGGTGTGCCATAGCCTTCCTCATGGCATTGGCCATGTCTGCCAGCACCCCTGCAATGGTGACCAGGGTAGTCACCATGCCTTTGAGGTCCTCCCTGATCCCCAGGGACTGTCCCTCCTGCCGCCGCTGGGTCTCCTGCAACTTGTACATTGTCTGGCCTATAGTCTCCTGGGTATGGTGGTATGCTCCCAGGATCCCTGCAAGTCCCTCGTGGAGAGTGGGTTCCCTGGGCCTGTCCTCCCCCGTTGCCTCTGTCCCCTGAACCGTGTGCCCACTGCCACTTACCCCAGGTCTCTGATTGTCTTGGGTTTGTGGGGTTGCCTGGGGTCCCTGTAGTGGTGGACACACTGCTGATTGACATGTCCTGGGGACAGAGGTATGGGCCCGCTGGGTGGGTGCTGTGCTGGTGTTTCCTGAGGGGGGAGGCTCTGTGGAGGGTTGGGACTGTGGTAGGAAAACTGACTATCCAGAGGTCCCTAATGGGCCAGGTTGGTCATCGTGATCCAGGCGTGCAGAACTGTTGTCATAACTGTGGGCCTCTCCGGTGACGTTGAGTGGGGGTCCTGTGGGGATGTAAATACAGTGTTATTGTTGTTATTGGCAAGGCAGCTTTGGCTTTTGTGAGTTGTGATTCGTTTGGCTAAGTAATGGTCACTAGTGTGCATGCTGTGGTGATGGGTGTCCATGCAGGTCTGTGATGGGTGTCCATGCATTGTTGTTGCATGCAGGGCTTGGTATTGGGATGGGTGGGTTGTGATGGTGGGGTATTTGTGAGGTGGTGGAGTGATGGGGGTGAGGGTAGGGGTGGGAGTTTGTGATGGCATGCAGGCAGGGTGGGGGGATAAAGTAGTAAAAATTTGGCTTACCAGAGTCTAGTCCACCTGCTACTCCTGCGAGGTCCTCAGGATGCATGATCACCAAGACTTGCCCCTCCCATGTTGTTAGTTGTGGGGGAAGAGGAGGGTGTCCACCGCCAGTCCTCTGTATGACTACCTGGTGTCTTGCACCCACGGAACGCACCTTCCCCCGTAGGTTGTTCCACCTCTTCCTGATGTCATCCCTTGTTCTGGGGTGCTGTCCCACGGCATTGACCCTGTCCATGACTCTCCACCATAGCTCCATCTTCCTTGCAATGGACTTCTGCTGCACCTGTGATCCGAATAGCTGTGGCTCTACCCGGATGATTTCCTCCACCATGATCCTTACCTCCTACTCTGAAAACCTGGGGTGTCTTTGGGGTGCCATGGGTTTAGTGTGAGTGGTATGTGTGAGGGTGTATGGGGTGATGTGTTGGGGTGTGTGCTATGAGGGGCGTGGATGGTGTATGGGTGATGGTGTTATGTGGCTCAGATTGAGTGGGTGCTCCTGACTTGTCTCTCTGTCAGTTGGCAAAATTTTTTTCATTGTCAGGGATTGTGGGTATTGTGGGTGTGTATTTTATATTGGATTGGGTGTGTGGGGGTGGTGTGCGTATGTGTGTGTCAGGTGTGTGTATTTTGAATTGTCCAATGTGATGTTGTTTTGTTACTGTGTGTGTATTTTGAGTGTGGCAGTGTGTACCGCCAATGGTTTACCGCGGTTGAAAGACCGCCGCGGTGATTCGTGGGTCCTGATGCTGTGGGTGTATTTCTGTTGCGGTAACGGTGTGGGTTTTTGATTCTGCCAGTTTATCACTGACCTTTGGGCTGGCGGACTTGTGTGAGTGTCTGTATAGTGGCGTATTTCTCTGTGTGGGTCATAATACCCATAACGGTATACCGCTGCGGTCACGGTATCTTGGTGGCCGTTAGCACAGCGATCGGCAGCATTTACCGCCAGGGTTGTAATGAGGGCCAAAATTTCTTAGCACAACATTCTTTCACTCTGTGCTTTCCTCAAGGCTGCAGCGAGATAGGATTGTTGGCACAAGTGGTACACTGTGTCTCGAACATTCACAGAAACACACGTATTTTTATGTGGGGACAGTTTCTCAGAACATCAGTTGTTTTATTATAAAAGCATTTCCTTGTCCCATGCATGTTAGAGGGAGGTACTAACCAGATGGCCACAACCGCATGCTGTTTGACTTCGTTACAGCTACTCGCTAAGATTACTGGTTCCCTGGCCTATATGGGAAAGGTGTCTCTATAGATAACAGGCTTCTCCACTACTGGCATACTCAGGTATTGGGGTAATGTCTTCCCGGGGGGGATTCCTGAAGGGTGGATTAGGGCTTATCCTGCTGTGCTCTAACATAGCTTAGGTAGGAATTTCATATATTGTGCATAGTGACAGTATGGTGGGAGTTTTCCTGTGCTTCACTTTCCTTGTCCCCATTTTGCTTCTTTGTGTGTCTTATCATTCTAATTATTGCATTTCATGTTATTTTATCTAAGACACAGCTGATGCAATAATTCTTATTGAGCCATTTCCTGCCCCTGTTTGCCTTTGCCTGTGTGAGACTAATGTAACTGAGAGAAAAGGATGAGATTTGGTCCAGCACGATTTCCCTGAGAAGTCAAAATGCCATGCGCCCAGTTCCACAAATTGTCCCTGCTCTTGGGAAGAGACAAGGCACTGCTAGCTGGCCGGAAACTGATTAGGCTGACAGTTGGCACATGGTGTGGGATGGGACTCAGTTTCCCACAATTCAGGTGATGCTGCAGCCCAAATCCAGCAGCCTAATTGGTGCAATACGAGCCAAAGCAACAACCTCAATGATGCCATTTGGAAGGGGTGACGTAACTTCTGGGATGGGTGGGTTTTGTGTTTGGATGAGTGGGCCTAACTTTGGGAGGGGTGTGCTTTGGTTTTGGGAGGGGTTTTAGTTTTCTGTGGGGTACGGCTGGGTTAAGTGGTGGGGGGGATCAGATTTCACAGGGGAGGATTTGGATGTGGAAGGGATGAGTTCGGGTGTGGAAGAAGTCTCTTTTACTTTGGGAGGAGGAGTGGTTTTGAAAGGGCAAGGGCAAATAATAAACATTACTTGTGAAAATGGGTAGGATGTCTAGGAGGGATTAGAGGTTGGGAGGTTGAGGGAGTGGAAGTGTCAGGTGTGGGTGGGTGTGTTTTTAGTACTGGTGTCTGTGTGTCTGAAGTATCATGTTTTTGTTTTGTAGATTTCTGTTGTGTGGGTGAGTGTGGGCATTTGCGTTTTTGGTGGTTTGTGATGTAGACATGCTGGGTATGCTGGGGGTGGTGGATGGGTCTGTCGGTGTGGGTGTGGTGTTTAGGGGAATGTTGGGCGTGGTGGATGGGTCTGTGGTTGTGGGTGTGGTGTCTGGCGGTATGTTAGGGTGGTGGTGGTGAGGGGGGTGAGTGTCTGGTGAGTGGTTGCATGCTTGTGTGTTTTGTGGTGATTTTGTTTTTATGTGCTGCTTGAGGATGTTGAGGTGGGTGTGTGCTTATTTGTGAGTGTACATGGGACATGTAGAGGAAAAGGAACATTGGATAGGGAAGTGGCAGGAGGTGGAGTGGAAGTTTGGGATGGGTGAAATGCTGCCGTGAGGGAGGAGGCCAGAGCCTTAAAAGATTACTGTAGGGCAGACATAGCACTGTGTATGCCTTCCAGACAGGCCACTATCTGTTTGAGATGGCTGCCCTACCCCTGGATGACATTCAGTAGTGCCATCTGACCCACAGAGTTGTTTCTCAGGAGGTCAATAACCTCCTCATACAGGGCTGCGGGAGTTACAAGGGCAGGAGTTGAGGTGATGGTCCACTAATACAGCTATGTTGCAGCAATATGTACAGAAGTAGGAATAAGTTATCATGGAAAAAATCATGTCACACTTTTGGAACTTCCTAATGGTAATGTCCTAATATGTTCATTGTCAGAATAGTCTCATGAAAGTTGTACTCATGTAGCTTCTCTATGTATCACATGCTGCACAGAAAAGTAGACTGGAGACAATTTGGGCAAAATGTCTGAGAGATTTGCCTACAAATAACCACAGAATAATGAATCAGCTAGGCAAATCCCGAGTCCAGATTGGTACTGGTGAGAACATCATTCTAACATTGCATAAATAAAAGCCAATAGTCCATTGAATGTTGTTGAGGCTCTGCCAATTTCCATTACCTGAAGAGGTGGTTTAATCTGTTTCTTAATGGGAAGGTACATCACTGTGCCTTTTTCATGCAGACACAAATTCCATAGAATTATTGAGTGTACACACTCACATATGATTCCCACATTTTTGCATTTCACTCTCTGATGCATGTCAACTGTCAGTTAATGAACCTTCACTAATAAACATATGTAAATCACTTAGATGAATCCACATCAATGGCATGGGAATTCATATTGTGAGAAATTACTGTAGGTCTACCTGTTATGTCCTTTATTGCTTCAGCAATTGGACATGCCTAATGACATTGAGTAATGGCTTAGGGTATGTGTGACCCACCAACCAATGTTTACACACTCATGTCTGTGGTAACACATGAACTGTATACACATCACATTTAACTATTTTCCAATGCATTTTGGCCTACACACATATATGTGATGGCATCAGACATCATCCTAGGAAGACATGTTGATCATGTTTGAAACTGTACGGTAAGTGATACTACAAAAGTGAAAGGTACACATACCAACAGGTAGGCACAAAAACCGATGGCACCAGTGATGCTTCCTATCTCATGTAAAAGTACATTGCCTAACTTACCAAGAGGAAGTAGTGCTCAGTGACTGCCCCCAAAGTGCACTGTATGCTATGTCCCATCACATGGGCCACAGTAGTGAGGTTGCATCACTGAAGACAAGTAGCCTGTTGCCAACCACAACATCAAACAACATGAGGTAATTAATCACTGTACTCAACCATGTGTCTGCTCAAGACTGTTAATTGGTAGTGGACTAGACTCTGGTGTGTTTCTGGCCATATGGACAATAGTCAAAGCACATCAGCATGCACATACTACCAGACCTTCACAAACCCTTACTCTTCTTGTGCATTGCACATGGGCCTCTCCCAATATTGACGGGGAGATATCTGCCTGTAACACACAAAGGTGGTCATTACAACCCTGGCGGACGGTGTTAAAGCTGCGGAAATACCGCAAACAGGCCGGCGGACAAAAAAAGGGAATTATGACCCTGGCGGAAACCGCCAACAAAGACAGCCACTTTAACACTCCGACCGCCACGGCGGTACAGACAAGCAGCGCGGCCGTTACCGCCAACAGACAGGTGGGAGACAATGTACCGCCCACACTATTACAACCCGCCAATCCGCCACCTTTTCCGGGGCGGATTCACTGTGGATAAAAACACGGCGGAAACAGCTTTTGCTATGGGAAAACGCTCACCTGAACACATCCCACGGGGAACGACGACTTCATGGACCCGGAATTACAAATACTCCCTGCCCTTGTCTTTCTGCTCCCCTACGAACAACAGCTACGTAGGCACAGAAGACACCGGTGAGTACTGCACCTACGACGCGGGGGAGGTGGGGAGGGAAAGTTAGGGGGACACCCACCAAACACCCCCACCCTTGCATACCACAACATACACACCAATGCATCCACAAAAATCACAAGAACAACCCACAATCCCCCGGAAGAATGAAAAGACAATGCGAAATTCGGTCAAACATTATAATGTGCCAATATACATGTCATACAAAAATATACAGATATATATTAGAAAATCACTCATAATTATATACAATACGAGAAGTAGTGCAGATATGTACACAACAATGTCCGTGCACCAACTGTCCAAAAATGCATGGGCGAGGCCCACAAACGACAGCTGACCACAATCGGAGAGAACACTGTCGGGGCATCAGATAGAAATACTACAGGCACCTCAGGGGGAAGTGAAGGGGGGGCACCTCAGCCAGATGAATGCGAAGCCAGATCCACAACGGGGCACCATGCCCATTGATGTATCCTGGGGAGTGCCAAGCCACAGTCTCTCAAGTCTATACAGTGGGTGGTTTGCCCACTGTGCCATCCTGGGGAGTGCAAAGCCACAGTCTCTCAAGTCTATACAGTGGGTGGTTTGCCCACTGTGCCATCCTGGGGAGTGCAAAGCCACATTTTCTCAAGTCTATACAGTGGGTGGCTTGCCCACTGTGCCATCCTGGGGAGTGCAAAGCCACAGTCTCTCAAGTCCATACAGTGGGTGGCTTGCCCACTGTGCCATCCTGGGGAGTGCAAAGCCACAGTCTCTCAAGTCCATACAGTGGGTGGCTTGCCCACTGTGCCATCCTGGGGAGTGCAAAGCCACAGTCTCTCAAGTCCATACAGTGGGTGGCTTGCCCACTGTGCCATCCTGGGGAGTGCAAAGCCACAGTCTCTCAAGTCTATACAGTGGGTGGTTTGCCCACTGTGCCATCCTGGGGAGTGCAAAGCTACAGTCTCTCAAGTAGATGCAGTTCTCTACTGGTACTGGGTGGGACTGGTGCCCATACTGGATGAGTCTCCATGTGAAAGTTCCTGTCCTGTCACTGTCCCAGCTGCACATGGGATAAGGATGCCTGATGTGGCGGTCCATTCATTCCTACACGGTGCCTGCCCTGTTCAGCGGTGCTTTGCCATGGCGGTCTTTGCCTTGTTCAGCAGGTCTTGACCATGGCGGTCTTTGCCCTGTTCAGCGGTGCTTTGCCATGGCGGTCTTTGCCCTGTTCAGCGGTGCTTTACCATGGCGGTCTTTGCCCTGTTCAGCGGTCTTCACCATGGCGGTCTTTGCCCTGTTCAGCGGTGCTTTGCCATGGCGGTCTTTGCCCTGTTCAGCGGTCTTCACCATGGCGGTCTTTGCCCTGTTCAGCGGTGCTTTGCCATGGCGGTCTTTGCCCTGTTCAGCAGGTCTTCACCATGGCAGTCTTTGCCCTGTTCAGCGGTGCTTTGCCCTGGCGGTCTTTGCCCTGTTCAGCGGTGCTTTGCCATGGCGGTTCTGGTACGGACATTGGTGTGTGGCATGACGTTCCCTACACTGGGCATTGGTGTGTGGCATGACGATCTCTACACTGGGCATTGGTGTGTGGCATGACGTTCCATCATTGCCCAGCGGGGCTGTGGCAGCCGGGGCCCTCCTGGGCTGTGACTCCGGCGGTGGACTCAGGACCAGTGACGATACTTGGGCCCTCCTGGGCTGTGACTCTGGCGGTGGTCTCTGGACCAGTGACGATACTTGGGCCCTCCTGGGCAGTGACTCTGGCGGTGGTCTCTGGACCAGTAAAAATACTTGGGCCCTCCTGGGCTGTGACTCTGGCGGTGGTCTCTGGACCAGTGATGATACTTGGGCCCTCCTGGGCTGTGACTCTGGCGGTGGATACTTGGGCCCTCCTGGGCTGTGACTCTGGCGGTGGTCTCTGGACCAGTGACAATACTTGGGCCCTCCTGGGCTGTGACTCTGGCGGTGGACTCTGGACCAGTGACGACGGTGCTGGTGGTTGTGTCTGGACCGCCGGAAATGATGGCACACTTCTCTACCGTGACACTCACAACAGGCTGGCAAGACTTCCTCTGAACCTTCCCCACCTTTGGTGGAGTCACAGCTGACTCTCCAATCCCCTTCGAACCCAGGTCAGTTGTTGTCCCACCAGGAGTCTTAACACGGTCCTGTCGTCCACTCTCCAATTTTAGAGCCTTTACAGGGGGTGGGCTGCCAGTGCCTTGGCTCCGGGTCCTACTGCCTGCCCTAGTGGCTGGTGCACTCCACAATCCCTGAACACGCACCACTGGTATTGGAGGCTTTTTGGCTGAGGTGCTACGACGGGACTGATGAATTGGAGGGGGGGGTGGGGGCAAAAAGGTCAATTTTACACAGGGACAGAGTCTGATGAACACTGGGATGGGTAGCTGGAGGGGGTCTGGGAGTGGAGGAAGAGGAGGTGGTTGTAGGAGGTGTTACTTTAGCTGTTTTGGGTGCAGGTGTAGGTAAAGGAGGCTGTTGTGAGGTGGATGGATGTTGGGTGAGTGATTGCCGGCGTTTGTGTACTTTGGGAGGGTGCGTCACAGACACACTGGGAGAGGACACAAGGGACGTGTAAATGGCAGTGGAGGTGGTGAGTGCAGGTGAGTGGCTTGTGGTGCTGGGTGTCCTGTTGCGATTCCTGGTGCCTGTAGATGTGGTGCATGCAGGTGTGTGTGTAGACGAGACTGGGAGGGAGGAGGGAGAAGAGGAGGAGGGGGACACAGTGGAGACAGTGGATGTTGCTGGGTCTGTATGGGTGTGATGCTTGTGTGAGTGCCTGTGGGATGTGTGGTGCCTATGTTTGCTTGAGCTACTTTTGGGTGTTGACTTGTGTGCATGCTGGTCTGTAGGTGTGCTTGGGATGGGCTGGGGTACAGGGGATTGGGTCTGGGTGGAGGAAGTTGGAGGGGGGAGGCTCGACACAAGGACAATGGCTGCCATCAGTGCTGAGTCCAGAGATTGCAGGGTTCGCTGAAGGACAGCCTGACCAGAATGAATGCCCTCCAGGAATGCATTACCGTGTTGTAACTCTCGTTCTACACCCTGGATGGCATTCACAATGGTAGACTGCCCAACAGTGAGTGACCTGAGGAGGTCAATGGCCTCCTCACTGAGGGCAGCAGGGGTGACTGGGGCAGGGCCTGAGGTGCCTGGGGCGAAGGTGATGCCCACCCTCCAGGGTGAGCGGGCACGGGGCAAACGCTGAGGGGCTGCTGGGAGGGCGGTGCTGGTAGGGGAGGTGGCGGCTGTACCTGTAGAAGTGGTGCGCACAGTTGGTGCCGCCACCACAGGGGAGCTCCCATCGGCGGACGAGTCCGTGTTGCTGGTTGGTGAACCGGTGGCCGACGTGAAGCTCCCCTCGCCCTCCGTCCCACTGGTGCATTCAGAGTCCGTGGTGTGGCCCTCCATGGCCCTGTGGGATGCAGCTCCCTCGTGCTCCGGTGCCACTGTACCTCCGCCTGTTGATGATGATGTACAAAAGGACTGGGAGAGCAGGAAAAGGAGGGGAGACAGAAGAACGAGAGTTTTAGTGCATGGTATTCTGCTACCGTTGGCGGACAAGACAGACGCAGCAGCCCCCTGCATTACACCGTGCTCCTGCACTCTGCACACGCAATTTCTGGGTGATGGCCTACATGGCAATGGTGGACATCTGCACACATGAATGCCACAGGGGCAAATATACCTCGACTTGGCACTCTGCTGAGGTGGGGTTGAGTGCCACATGGCCTACTTTACGGAGGGGCCTACCTACCTCGCCCTGGCCTAGGGACACCCCCAGCCCACCTCCCCCACCCAGACACCTCCACTGCACGCAAAGTCCGCAGAATGAGGTTGTACTCACCCCCTTGTGTCTGCTGTGATGTTCTCAAGCGCCCATCCAACTCCGGGTAGGCCACCGCCAGGATCCGGAACATCAGGGGGGTCATGGTGAGACGGGCACCCCTCCCACGTTGGGAGGCCATACCCAGCTGAGCCTCCGTCGTCTTCTTGCTGCAGCGGCAAATGTCCTCCCATCACTTCCGGCAGTGGGTGCCCCGTCTGTGGTGGGCCCCCAGGGTCCGGACCTCCTTGGCGATGGCACGCCAGATGTCCCTCTTCTGGTGGGCGCTGACCTACATGACATGCACAAGGGAAGAGGAACAGTCATTACCAACTGCACCGTCGATGTGAGTGGCCCCCTCCCTACTCTGGCCATGTGGCCCATTCATTCCCATGCATTAATGTTCAATCAACTCTGCCCACTTCCCTCTTCCACCCAGCCCTCTCCACCCAGGCCTAGCCCATAAAACGTGCTCCCTGTGTTCTAACCTGTTGGTCTGGAGGAACGTAAAGTAGCGTGTACTGGGGGAGGACCCCATCCACAAGTTTCTCCAACTCCTGTGCAGTGAAGGCAGGGGTCCTTTCCCCAGACGCAGCAGCCATCGTCGCTTCCAGACCGAGGTCACAGCAGCACCATCAGTGTAGGTCCTCTCCTGTCGAAGGTCAGGTATCTAGTGAGTGAACAGATAGAAAATGGCGGTGACGTCCGCGGCTGTGACGTCCGTGGCGGTGCGCATCATCACCGCCGGCACACCTGTTCATTGGCTCTTGGGACCCATAGGGTCCACTGTTAACCAATGCAGCATTGCGCTGCGCTCTACTACCGCCTCCCGCGACGGTGTGTAACGCCAGCGTAGTTACCCCACAATCCCATTGTCCCAGTTTAGAGGTCAGGCAGCCGCCATTTCAGGGGCCCACCTGGCGCCATTTACTACTGCGTCACATATAGCTAGGCCTACACTCAACACACATACAGGAAGGGTTTTGTGAGTGGTGTAGTCTTGTGTGTAACTGTGGGTACCTACCTGGAGGAATAGTGACTGGTTCTTCGCTGTTGTCCTTCGTAGGCACCGTCAGCTGGGACATATGAGAAGATGGCGGAATCCTCCTTTGTACCGACCGCTGGTGGACCTGTTGACAATGGAAGAAAGACATATCATCGTCACCTACCGGTTTGACCGTGCCACTATCCAGGAACTATGTACCCAGTTGGAGCCAGACCTGATGTCACCGATCCGCCATCCGACTGGAATCCACCCTGACGTGCAGGTGCTGTCAGTGCTCCATTTCCTTGCTAGTGGGTCTTTTCAGACAACAGTGGCCATGTCATCAGGTATGTCCCAGCCTATGTTTTCCAACGTGCTGTCCAGAGTGTTGTCTGCCCTGCTGAAACACTTAAGGAGATACATCATTTTCCCTGAGGTGGCAGATTTGCCTACAGTTAAAGGTGACTTCTATGCCCTTGGACATATCCCCAACGTCATAGGTGCCATTGATGGGACCCATGTAGCTCTGGTCCCCCCCCACAGGAGTGAACAGGTGTACAGGAACAGGAAGAGTTATCATTCCATGAATGTCCAGATGGTCTGTTTGGCAGACCAGTACATCTCGCAGGTAAATGCTATGTTCTCTGGCTCAGTGCATGACGCCTACATCCTGTGGAATAGTAGCATCCCTGATATGATGGGTCAACTCCAGAGGCACCGGGTATGGCTATTGGGGGACTCTGGTTACCCCAACCTTTCATGGCTATTGACCCCAGTGAGGAATCCCTGGACCAGGGCAGAGGAACGGTACAATGATGCCCATGGGCGGACTAGGAGGGTGATCGAACGCACCTTCGGCCTCCTGAAGACCAGGTTCAGGTGCCTCCATATGACAGGTGGATCCCTATTCTACTCACCGAAGAAGGTGTGCGACATCATCATCGCCTGCTCCATAATTTGGCTTAGCGACACCAGGTGCCTTTTCTGCAGGAGGATGATCCAGATGATGGTGTTGTAGCAGCTGTGGAGTCTGTGGAGCCTGTGGACAGTGATGAGGATGAAGCTGAGGAAGAAGAAAACGACAACAGGGAGTCAGTCATACAGCAATATTTCCAGTGAGACACAGGTGAGAAAATTTTCTAGTTTGACATTACATTAACTTTCACACGTCTACCTCTATCCTGTTTGTCTATTTCAATCACTATTTGTTAACTGAGATGAACCCTTCCATTACGGTTTCACAGGTGTGGTAACCTACGTGTCAACTGCTTGCATTCTTCAAGGGCTTGTGATGTGTGACATAGGTATGTTAGCCTTACAATGGTACAGCCATTATGACACTGTCATTGATAATACAAAGTACAAAATCATAGACTGACTCCAGATTGTTTTGTGTTTCAAGGGTGTTTATTTAAGTGCTCAAAAAATGAAGGGGGGTTGTAAATTGGTGATGGGTGATGGTGGAGGAATGTCCATGGCAGAGTCCAGTCTATTAGTCTCACAGGTGCACTGCCCATCTGGGCATAGGAAGTGGAGCTGGGGCAGTTCGAATATGGACAGGGTAACAAAGTGGGACAGTGGGAGGACAATCAGGGTGGTCTTATTTCCTGGCGGGGTCTTGCCATCTTGCTCTGTCCTGTTCCTGGATCTCAGGGACCGCTTGCCTGGTGGTTGTCTGTCTGCAGGGGGTGGGGTGCTGGTGTGGTGGTCCTGTGGCGGGTCGTCCTGTCCACTAGCACTGGCGGAGGTGGTGGGCATTTCATTGTCCTGGCTAGTGTCAGGGGCCCCTTGGAGTGCCACGGTGTCCCTCAAGGTCTGCTGTATGTCCTTCAGCACCCCTACGATGGTGCCCAGGGCGGAGCTGATGGTTCTGAGCTCCTCCCTGAACCCCAAATACTGCTCCTCCTGCAGCCGCACGGTCTCCTGCAACTTGTCCAGGACCGTCGCCATCGTCTCCTGGGAGTGGTGGTACGCTCCCATGATGGAGGAGAGGGCCTCGTGGAGAGTTGGTTCCCTTGGCCTGTCCTCCCTCTGTCGCACAGCAGCCCTCCCAGTTCCCCTATGTTCCTGTGCCTCCGTCCCATGGACCGTGTGCCCACTACCACTGCCCCCAGGTCCCTGTTGTTGATGGGAGGGTGGGTTACCATGGGTGCCCTGTAGTGGTGGACACACCGCTGATTGACCTGTCCTGGGTAGGGAGGTTTGGGCCCGCTGGGTGGGTGCTGTGCTGGTGTTACCAGAGGGTGGAAGGTTGGTGTTGGGCTGTGTCTGTGCAAGGGGACCCGACTGTCCTGAGGCCCACGATGGTCCGGGCTGGTCATCAAGATCCAGTAGGGCAGAGCTGTTCTCGTCACTGTGGGCCTCTTCTGGGGGTGGAGTGGTGTTGTCTGGACCCTCTGGTGTGGTGACGGTCCTTCAGGTTCCTGCAGGGGCATAAGAGCATGATTATTGCATGTGTGTGTGTAATGGTGTGCAATGGGTGGCTGTGCGTGAACCCCAGTGCAAGCATTCCTGTAGGGGGGCTTGTGTGATGATGGTTGGGGGGGTGTTCTGGGTATGTGCAGTGAGCATGCTTTGGTGAGGGGTGACCATGCTTAGTTGTGTCATGCAGGGCTTGGTGTTGGGATGGGTGGTTTGTGTTATGGGTACATTAGTGATGAGTTGGAGTGATAGGGGAGGGGGCGAGGGTGGGGTTGTGTGATAGCATGCAGGGAGGGTGGGGGATCTGATAATTGAGATTTGACTTACCAGTGTCCCATCCTCCACCGACTCCTCCGAGGCCCTCAGGATGCAGGATGGTCAAGACTTGCTCCTCCCATGTTGTTAGTTGTGGGGGAGGAGGTGGGGGTCTGCCGCCAGTCCGCTGTACCGCAATGTTGTGCCTGGAGACCGTGGAACGCACCTTCCCCCGTAGGTCGTTCCACCTCTTCCTGATGTCCTCCCAATTTTTTGGGTGCTGTCCCACAGCGTTGACCCTGTCGACTATTCTACGCCATAACTCCATCTTCCTGGCTATTGATGTGTGCTGTACCTGTGAGCCAAATAGCTGTGGTTCTACCCGTAGGATTTCCTACACCATGGCCCTGAGCTCCTCCTCGGAGAAGCGGGGGTGTCTTTGGCGTGCCATGGGGTGGTGTGGGTGATGTGTGGGGTGGTGTATGTGTTGATGAGTGTGGTGAGTGTAGTGGTGTGTGGTGTTTTGTGCGTGGAAGTTGTGTGGGTGATGGTGTTGTGGGCCTCTGTGTGATGGGTTGTCAATTGCTGTGCTGTCTCTCTGGCCTTCTTTCAGAATTTGTGGTCATAGGGGTTTGTGGGTGATGTGGGTGTGTGTTTTATATTGTATTGGGTGTGTGGGAGTGTTGTTTGTATGTGTATCAGGTGTGTATATTTCAAACTGTCCAATGTGGCGGTGTTTTGTAGATGTGTGTGTATTTTGAGCGCAGCGGTGTGAATACCGCGGTTGAAAGACCGCCGCGTGGATTCGTGGGTCGTAATAGCATGGGCGTGTTTCTGTTGGCGTGGAGGTGGAGGATTTGTTTCCGCATGTTTATCGCTGACCTTTGGTGTGGCGGTGTTGTGTGGGTGTCTGAATTTCGGCGGATTCCGAGATGTGTGTCATAATAGCTGTGGCGGTCTACCGCGGCTGCGGCTGTGTATTGGCGGTCTTCTGCACGGCGGTAAGCAACTTTTACTGCCAGTGTTGTAATGACCCCCAAAGTTAGCAATGTAACATGTATGATTCTAGCCAGGACTCACCCCTTTGTAGTTGCTGTGAGTCTCTCAATTGCCCATCAAGCTCTGGGTATACCACCACCAGTGCGCAGGCCATTAGGCTGTTAGGTCGTTGGTAGGGCAGCCTTAGCTAGACACTCGTGATATTCCAGTCCCAGTGTCTCAGGTCCTCCCACCTTTTCCGGGAATGAGCTCTGCGCTGGTGATAGACCCCCAGGGTCCACACCTTCCAGGCGATAGCTCTCCAAATGGCTTGCTTCTGATGGGCGTTGGCCTGTGTGGAGGCAATAGATGAATAAACAGACCATAATAGCATATTTTAGGATATCTGTTTGGTTAACAAACACTTTGTGTTCCCTAGCGCAAGCAGTTGTAAATTGTCAACACACTGAGGTGGTCATTATGATATTGGCAGTGACCGTTAAAGTGGCGGCAATACCACCAACAGGCTGGCAGTAAGTACTACCAAATTATGACCATGGCGGTGATACCACTCCTAGACAGCCAATGTACCATACCAACTGCCATGACGTTAACACCACTGACCTAGGCGTTAGCCATCAACAGGCAAGCGTAAGACAAGGTACCGCCCACCATATTATGACATAGCAAACAGCCAGGATTTCCGGGGCGGTATCAAAAGCTTGGCGGAAACACTTCACAGAAGACGAAAGACTCACCCACAAGTACACAGAGGACTCCGCCGCTGACATGGGACAGGAACTTCAAGTCTTCCAGATGCTCTTCTATGCCATGGCCCTCCTGGAACACCAACGCCGACAAAGACGACGACGGTGAGTACAGCCACCTAGCATACAAGGGAGGG
Organism: Pleurodeles waltl; assembly: GCF_031143425.1. NCBI lineage: Eukaryota > Metazoa > Chordata > Amphibia > Caudata > Salamandridae > Pleurodeles > Pleurodeles waltl. Next base: position 606,484,325 of record NC_090443.1, on the reverse strand, counting down.
AGGGAGGAAAATGAGAGTGACACACACGCATAACACACACCATACACACAACCAGCTGCAGAGTTAAACCAATGTCACAGTACATGCGTTAAAATGAAACATGGACCACAATGATATTCAACACTGTATTTTGATGCCAATAGCCACCATATTATCCATTCAAATATAAATGCAGGCGACAATGTCCAGAATGGGCCAATGGCCAGTCCAAACAAAAGGGCACATGGCCACAGGGCACAGTTCAAGGCCCAACTTGACTCCTGACACAATCTGCGATCCACTGTTCAGGGGGATCATGTTGGAAATGGGCAGGCACCTCAGGGAGAAGGGAGGAGGGGTGGGGACACCTCAGCTGAAGTGGGGAACCTGCACCACTGGTTCTGGAGGGGGCTCCATGCCCATTTGTCTTTGGTGGGGAGTGCAAGGCCACAGTCGCTGAAGTGGGGAACTTGCCCACTATTTCTGGAGGGGGCTCCATGCCCAATTGTCTTTGGTGGGGAGTGCAAGGCCACAGTCTCTGAAGTGGGGAACTTACCCACTGGGTCTGGAGGGGGCTCCATGCCCATTTGTCTTTGGTAGGGAGTGTAAGGCCACAGTCTCTGAAGTGGGGAACTTGCCCACTGGTTCTGGAGGGGCTCATTGTACAACAGTTCCTGGGGGTTGGCCTATATGCCCTCCACTGGGGATGAGGGCTGCTGTGCCTCAGCTGGAGGTGAGAGCTGTTGTGCCTGTGCTGGAGGTTGGGGCTCCTGTGCCTCAGGTCGAGGTGAGGGCTGCCGTGCCTCAGCTGGAGGTGAGGGCTGCTGTGCCTTTGCTGGAGGTGGGGGCTCCTGTGCCTCAGCTGGAGGGGAGAGCTGCTGTGTATGTGATGGAGGTGGGGGCTGCTTTGCCTGTGCTGGAGGTGAGGGCTGCTGTGCCTCAGCTGGATGTGAGGGCTGCTGTGCCTGTGCTGGAGGTGGGGGGTCTTGTGCCTCAGCTGGAGGTGAGGGCTGCTGTGCCTGTGCTGGAGGTGGGGGCTCCTTGCCATCTGCTGGTGGAGTGGGCCTCTTGCCTTTCATTGATGGTTGAGTGGGCCTCTTGCCATTCATTGGTGGTTGAGTGGGAACCTTCCCTTTCATTGGTGGTAGAGTGGAAACCTTCCCTTTCATTGGTGGTTGAGTGGGAACCTTCCCTTTCATTGGTGGTTGAGTTGGAACCTTACCTTTCATTGATGGTGGAGGGGGAACCTTCCCTTTCTTTGCTGGTGGAGAAGGATCCATGTGTCCCCTCTTGTGACGGGTCCCCTTGGCCTTTGACATGTCACTTGTGTCCTTGCCTCCAGGACTAGGAGTTGCCTCCACTGTCCCTGATTTGATGGGAGCAGTGGCAGACTGTTTGGCTGAGGTGCTGGGCTGGGTAGTTGGGACCCTGCTCTTACGAGCAGGACGGGGGTGGAGGGGGAGGGAAGAGGTCAAGTTGGGCAAGAAAAAGCTTCTTAGGGACGTTGGGGCGGGATGTGGGAGAAGGGATGGGAGTGGAGGTTGAGGGAGTGATTGTCAGAGGTGTCTGTCTGCTGGGCTTGGGTACAGGTGCATGGACAGTGTGTATGTGTGAGGTGGATGGCTATTGGGTGTCTGAGTGTGTGCGTTTGTGTCTCTTAGGAGGGGGCAGACAGCGTGGGAGTGGACAAAGGGGACGCATGGATGGATGTCACCATTCCAAATGTAGTCCATTTAAAAGCATTCAGGGCTACTATTGGTTCAGAAGACTCAGGTGGTCATTAGGAGTCTGCTGGTCTGTAGACCGATATGGTGGAGGTGGCTGTCGCACCGCGCGGACCGCCATATTATGAGCACGGGGATAGAACCAACAGAACAGAGCCAAGTTACCTCTCAAACCACCACCACAGTGGGAATGCCGTGGCCCGTGGCAGGCATTTCCAGGCAAGCGGTGAGGCTGTTTCCCACGACCCTTTTATGAGGCTGCACACCGCCACGTAAGCCTGGCAGAAATGAATCACTCAAAAGGGAACACTCACCTTCAGGAACACAGCCACATCCGTAGGTGCCATGGCATGCAAATTGCAAGTCTTCCCAGTGCTCCTGCTGGCCATTGAACTCCAGGACCAGCGACAGTGAGGAAGACTCCTACCGTAAGTACACCCGCCTAGCACACACTGAAGAGAAGGATATTAGTGCACACACAATATCCACACATGGCACGGCAAGCCACTGCCACACACAGACGCAAACAAACACTCGTACCAACACACACACTCACACACGCCAAATTGCATATTTACCACACATACATATATATATATATATATATATACATATATATATATATAAACACATTAAAACCATCACAATGTACAAAGGGACCCAAGGCCCAGTCCATAACGTCCGTAGTGCCCCTTGCACACTTGGCACAGAATGAGGGCCACCTTGACTCATGACTGCTGGCCTCCACTGGACAAGGGCATCAATGGGTCATACAGGCACCTCAGGGGTGAAGGGGGGGGGGCAGGGGCTTTGGTTTGGGCTTGGAGATGGGTCGTTAGGTTTGGGCTCTGAGGGGGAGTACTTAGGCTTGAAAGGGGGGTTTCGGCTTTGACTTTGATTTAGGTGGATTGGTTTTGGACCGGGGCTTGGCAGGGGAGACTATGAACTTGATGGGGGAGAAAGTCTTAGGTGGGAAAGGGTAACAGGGCGACGAACAGGGCGACGACCAGGGGAGGACTGAGAGGTGGAAGGCAGGGGTGTCGGTAGGGTAACAGGTCGTTTTGGGGGGGCAGGGACAAGGTCACTGGTGAGGAACAGGGAAAATGTTTGTAGGAAATGTTTCTTAGGGGTGTAGGGACAGTCATTGCAAAAAGGTATGGGAGTGAAGGTAGAGGGAGTGGTTGAGAGGTAAGTATGTGGATGTGATTTGGGTGCTGGTGCATGCTTGGATGCCATGTGTGTGCTGCAAGACTGTTGGGTGGGTGATTGTGGGTGTTTAGATGTAGTGGAAGGAGAGGGGAGGAAATGCAGGGAGATGGCAGGGAGGATGTGTGAGTGAATGTTGTGGTGGTGTCTGCAGGGAGGGTGGGTGTGCTGCATGTGGGGGTGTTGACAGTCATGCTGAGTGTGCATGTGGCATATGCGGTGAATGCATGTGGGTCTGATGTTGTGGTGACGGATGCAGTGAGGGCAAATGTGGCAAGATCTGGAACTGATGAGGTTTTGACTGCAGGTGTGAGTGGTCTAGTACCTGTGAGGGGGTGGTGATGGGGGAGTCGGTGTAGGAAGTGGATGTTGTCATGTCTGCATCGGAATGTTGTGTGTGTGCATGGCAGTGGTGGTGTTTGTGGTGCTTATGTCTGTTCTTGTGTACCGTGTCTGTTGATGTGGATGCATGTGGGTCACAAAATGTGCCTTGGATGGGAGAGGGGAGAGGGACATGGGATTGGGAACAGGTAGCTGGAGGGGGATGGAAAAAGCAGGGACACTGGCTGCCAACAATGAGGAGGCCAGAGCCTGAAACGATCTCTGCAGGCCAGCTAGAGCACAGTGAATGCCTTCGTGGAACACATTGGACTGGTGCATCTGTGATGCCAGTCCCTGGATGGCATTCACAATGGTTGGGCGTCCCACAGAGCTGAACCGCAGGAGGTCAATAGCCTCCTCATTGAGGGAAGCAGGGCTGACTGGGGTGGGGGAAGAAGTGCCTGCAGTGAAGGAGATACCCACCCTCCTGGGTGAGCAGGCACAGGCAACTGGGGGGGAGCTACAGGAAGGGGGGGTGGAAAGGGAGTGGTGGACAATGGTGTCACTGGATTGGTCCCTTATGGGTCTGCCACCAGCAGGGAGCCGCCATCGGAGGAGGAATCTGAAGATGGTGTGGCAATCCTGTCTCCCCCGTGGCACTCACCCTCCGTCCCACTGGTCCCCTCGCACCGCTGCAAGCAGCTTCCTGGGTCCCGTGGGCTGCAGCTCCCCACTCACCGGTGCCTCTCCTCCTTCGCCAGATGATGCTGATACACAAGCACAACAGTCACAGTGTTACAACATCATCATCTGCTGCCATGCCCTGCCCTCACCTATACATGCTACTACAGTGGGACATCATGGGGCAAACTACAGCTATGCTGATCTGTACTGTTGATGGAGGTACAATTGTACCCATGCACTTGTTGTGAGTCCCTCTAGTCACACATGCCCAGTACATGCCCACTTCACATGGCCGTTTAGGGAAACAAATCCTATCAACTGAATCCTGCATGGGTAGGTAGCATGCCTACTAAGCCTGTGACAACTAGAACACTGACATCTTACCCCACTCTGCCTCACTACACGTACAGTACAAGACAGCAGAATGAGAACTCACTCAACTCCCCAGGTCGGAAAACACAGATGACAATGCCCTGACATCTCAGGTGTACTGATGACGTAGGCAGGAGCTTGGTACCAAAACTTGATGGAGGGTGACCACACAAATCACACAGTGGAAGTACTTGCCCTCATAAGTCACTGACTGCATGGTATGGGCACACATCTGTGATACCAATCCTGGCAGGATGACTGAGACCCACAGTAGACAGGCATCTACCTAGTACCTATGCTACAGCTTCCCACTAGTCCACAACCCAAAAGCACCTAAAAAACACATTAACGAGGTGAGAGTGTGTACTTACCCTCTTGCGGATGATGTGCTGCCCTCAAGTGCCCATCCACCTCAGGGTAGGCCACTGCCAAATGACGGCCATTAGGGGGATCAGGGTCTGACAGGCACCCCTCCCTCATTGGGAGGACATCCCCAGCAGGGCCTCCGCGGTCTTCCGGGCCCAGCGTCTCAGGTCCTCCCACCTCTTTGTGCAGTAGGTGCTCCACCGGGCATTGACCCACAGGGTCCGCACTTGCTTGGCGAGGGCCTGCCAAATCACCTTCTTCTAATGGGAACTGACCGGCATGGGTGACACCGACAGAAGGAGAAAGTCATGTAGAGTGGCGTCACAGGGACAGCAGTGGACAGCACACATCTCATTCCACACTCACATGTCTACATGCCACTAACGGTCAGACTCCTCACCCATCTCCACTCTTTCTGCCACATCCCAATGCCTCACATTCACATACACATTGCTATAAGACAAGACGGTGACATTAGACTCAACTGCTGCTCTGGTGCGCCATACAACTGTCCATACAAGGGTAGGACCCCGTCCACAGGCTTCTCAAGTTCCTCCTGGGAGAAGGCTGGGGCGCTATCACCTGCAGGATGTGGAATCTTGGCTACAAGAGTCACAGCAGCACACGCAGTGGAGGTCTTGTGTGCAGGAGTGTCAGTAGTCAAGTGAGCATTGCCACATGAAATGGCAGTCACATCCGCCGTGGACATCACCTTCACTGTGGGTGGGGATCACCATTGGCTGCAGTCTCCCATAGATGACCATGTTATCCAATGAGAAGTTGCACAGCGGTTGTGACGGCCTATCGCCATGACGTCTAACGCTTGCGGTATCAGGTCACTTCCATCTGTCCTGTGTATGCAGGACAGGCAGCTGCCATTTTACATGTATGTTGTGAATAGGGGCTGAATGTTAGCTGTGTCATGGGTGAAAATTGTCACTTTTGCACAGCTTTACTGTGTCCACACAGTCAAACCAGTCTTTTTCTGACTTCTCCCCCTCCTATTCCCAGATACAGTGCAATGTTGTGGATGAGACATGCTCCTGTGTACTGGCCACTAGTCAACCTTGCCACCCTGGAAGAGAGACAAGTCATTCAGACGTATCGCCTGAACTGTCAGTCCATCATGGACTTGGTAACCCAGTTGGAGCCAGATCTGTTGCCTGCCATCCGTCATCCCAATGCCATCCCTCCCACAATACAGGTGTTGTCAGTCCTCTACTTTCTTGCCACATGGTCGTTCCAGATGACAGTGGGCTTGGCAGCAGGGATGTCACAGCCGATGTTCAGTCACATTTTGAGGGATGTACTGTGTGCCCTGTTAAGACATCTGCCCTGCTACATCAGGTTCCCCCAACGTGCTGATTTAGCCACTGTCAAAAGTGCCTTCTACGATTTTGCACATGTCCCTCATGTGATAGGGGCCATAGATGGCACACACATTGCCTTGTGCTACCCTGGAGAAATGAACAAGTATTCAGGAATTGTAAACATTTCGATTTTATCAATGTGCAGGAGGTGACTCCTACATTCAGCATAACAGCAATGTCCCACACATGATGGCACCACTACAGAGGGTCCGGCCCTGGCTCATCTGTATGTATCCAATAGTATGTGGACCCCTGTACACTCAACTCTCTTCACACCCTGCCCTAACTCCCTCCCGGTCTTGACATGGTTCCTTCTCTGTGCACACAGGTGACTCTGCCTATCCCAACCTTCACTGGCTACTGACACCTGTGAGACATCCGACTACAGATGCTAAAAACCGTTTCAGTGAGGCCCACGGTAGGACAATGAGTGTGATTGAAAGAACCTTTGGCCTACTGAAGGCCAGATTCCGGTGTCTACACATTTCTGGAGGTGCCCTACTCTACAAACCACAGAAAGTGTGCCAGATTGTAGTGGCCTGCTGCATGCTTCACAATCTGGCCCTGAAACATCACATTCTATTGCTGGATGCAGAGGAGGTGGCAGCTGGACCAGTAGCTAATAAAGGGGACATCTGAATGAAGAGGATGAAGATGATGAGGATGCAGCTGACTCCAGAGCAGAGTTGACACATTAATACTTCCACTGAGATACAGGTATGTGTCAGATGTATGTTATGTGCCCTGTACTCATGGCTGCCTTGCGACATTGATCCTCCTGATGTCTGTTAGCACTGGTGGAATTGCGTTCAGCTCTGCTTTTGGATGGGTTTGTGGGGGGGGGGGTCACATTTCACCATCAGTGAGGTTGTTACTGTGCACATTTCAGTTCAGTCATCTACCTGCTGTAGTGTTGCTTGACGTGACATGTTTGTGCTTTTCCATTGTACCCTGTGCTGCCACTTCAACTGCAATTTGACGTGACATGTTTGTGCTTTTCCATTGTACCCTGTGCTGCCACTTCAACTGCAATATGTGTGCTACACATTGTGGTGTCAACAGTATTGGTACCTCTCCTAAGAGTACACATTGGGAGGCAGTGCAACATTATTGTATTGACTGTGATGGAGGTACCATTGGGGATGGTTGTCTTGGAAATGTGGGTCTCACATGGGTATATGGTCAGAGCTGATACTTGACAACTCACTCTTGGGACTTTGTTATTGTGGTTCATGTGTGTGGGCATTTTTCAATCCTATTTTTAAGTCCTATAGTAAATGTTGTTCCTGTCTTGTTCTACTTGCAGGGCATTTGTGTGTTTCCTGCATCACTTGTTGCCTTCCTCGACACACATGTCCAGCCTCTGCTTACTCCATTATCATCCATACTGCATAATGCTCCCCCTTCTGTCACTTACACAAACTTTGGCAGGACAATGGGTTGACAGTTAAACATGTGATGACACAGTAAATGGTACTTCTTGCAATAAAGCAGGTAGACCGTAGCTGTGCTCAATAGTGTTTATTTGTAACTAACACGTGCAAGGGGGGTTTGGTGGGATCATGGTGGATTAACTCATCAGATTACTCTGGCCAGCTGTGTGTAGTCCAGGTCCAGTATAGGCGGCCATGCACCATGGGAAAACAGAGAGACAGCTAACAGGGTGTGTCAGTGGCACATAAGGGCGATTGTTCAGGAGAGAGTCACTTCTTGGTAGTGGTGTTGGTCTTGCCAGCAGCTCCTGCAGGATTTCTGGGTGGAAGTTCTCACTTGTGTGGGGTGCCTCAGCTACGGGAGGGTGCTGGTGGTCTGCAGGTCCTCAGACAGGACCTCCATTCCACTAGCTGTAGCTGTAGTGGAGGGCTCTGTTGGGATGTGGCTAGTGGAAGGGCTTTGCTGGGGGGTAGAGGACTCACAGAGGATGCTGGTCAGTTCCTTGAGCACCACTGCAAGTGGCCATGGTGGCATTGAGGGCCTGCCACTGCTGAATGGCCTCCTGATGGTGTCCCCCCTGCAGCCTCTGGTTCTCCTACATGGTGGTGAGTATCTGGTCCATCATTTCCTGGGTTTGGTGGTATGCACCCAGGGCTTGGGAGAGGGCCGCCAGGGCAGTCTGTTGTTGTGCCTGCCCCATCCTTTGGACCACAGGTCTCCTCCCACTACCCCTAGACCCCTGTGCCTGTGCCCCTGGCACAGTGAGCCCACTCCCATCAGCACCTGGACCTTCATTGTTTTGAATTTGAGTCCTTGACTCTGGCCCCTGTACTGTGAGGTACACTTCTGATTGACCTGTCCCTGGGGCACTGGTTTGGGGAGGAAAGGCTGGCTGAGGTGTGGCTGCCACATGGGAGGAGGGAGACCGGGGTGTCCAGGGTGGGGCTGCTGGGTATGGACTGACCAGTCACCCCAGATGGGCCAGGCAAATTGTCACTGTCCGGACATCCACTGGGACCTTCATCCTGGGAGGGCTGTCTGACCCTGGCATCCACTGGCGGGTGGCAGTGGCATCAGGACCTGTGGATGGAAAGGGAGTGAGTTCAATTTTGTAGGTGTCCTTGTTGGCCACATCGTGTGTTGTATTGTATAGCTAGACTTGCTTCCCAGTGATGGCAATGACAGCTGCAGTGATGCAGACATTGTTTGGGGGATGCGGATTGTGCCACTGTTTCCATGTGCAAGTGAGGGTTGTGGATAGTGGATTACATTGCTGTCATTGCCATGTGTTGGTACACAGTCGAGGATGCCAGTTGGTGTGGCATGTGGTTTGGTTTTCCATGCAGGTGTTCCACCGTGGAGTGGGACTGTGTTCCTCTGATGTGTAGAGAGTGTTCATTGTGGGAGTTGTGGTGCTTGGTATCTGTGCATTGGGGGGTGGCTGTGTGGGGATGGTGGCAATGGGGTGGTGTGGCATGCAGGGAAGGGATGTGGGGTACCTAGGGGGGTGCAGAGGAGTGGGACGGGGTGGATTGGGGAGTAATGGGTGGTGGGGATGCATGCTGGGCAGGAGTGGCTGATGTCTGAGGGGTGTTGTTGTCTAACCAGAGTCGATCCCTCCGATGATGCCAGTCAAGCCCTCAGGATGCATGATGTCCAAGACCTTCTCCTCCCAGGATGTTAGCTCAAGAGGAGGAGGTGGGGGCCCACCGCCAGTCTTGTTCAGGGCGATCTGGTGCCTGGACGCCATGGAACGCACCTTCCTCTTAGGTCGCTCCACCTCTTCCTGATGTCCTCCCTTGTGCGTGGATGTGTGCCCACTGAGTGGACCCTGTCAACGATCCTCTGCCATAACTCCATTTTCCTTGCCATCGATGTTTGCTGGACCTGGGCTCTGAAAAGGTGTGGTACTACCCTGACGATTTCATCTACTATGACCCTCAACTCATTGTCAGTGAAATGTGGGTGCTTTTGACTTTCCATTTTGGTGGGGTGGGGGTATTTAGTTGTGGGTGCAGGTGGGTTGTGGTTTTGGTATGTCGGTTTCATGTGTGCCTAGTGCAAAACGTGTAGTTGTGTGGTGTGTGCTGAATGTGCAATGTGAATATGCCTGTGGTGTATGGGATCTGTGTAAATGGGTCGTCGCTATGTGTGCTGTTCTTAGGTTTCCCAAGGGATTGTGGGTGTGTGGGGAGCTTTTTTATAGTGGCGTGAGCAAGAGTGTGTGGTTTGGGTACATGTCTCAGGTGTGGGGTGTTCAAACTATCCAATGTGGTGTTGTCTACTATTGGTGGTACCTTTTGGAACCGCAGCGGTGCGCACTGCCAATCGTGTTCCACCGTGCATGGACCTCTGGGTAGGGAACTGACACATGATAGGGCAGACAGAATGGTGTCAGCATGGTGGGGCTGGTGGTCAAACAATTATTCTTTCACCATCGGTCGGTCTGGCAGTGTTGTATTTCTGGATGTTTTTGGGTGATTTTCACTTTGTGACTCGTAATACGGCGGACACTGTACCACCAGCACTGATAGTATGGTGGTGGTATTCTGCACGGCGGTCCTGCCCGGATAATACCAAAGTCGTAATGAGGGCCTTATTTTAGGAACATCCAAGGATCTGCAGGTTTACCGGGAGATTACCCAGTGCATCACTTGTATTGCTGCAGTAGCTCTGCCATAGCCTGGGCCAAACTCTTTGTCAGGCTTTGCTGTCTGCAGGCTGAGCATAACAAACCACATTTCCATCACTTCAGTACATAAAAGTACACCTTGTGGCCATCAAGTATGTAAGCTCAAGGTTGTGTGGCACTCTGAAGGTGAGGCTTAACTAGCTCTCAACAAGAGTTTACCAAAGTCTAATCTGGGCTGAGTGATACATGAGACTGTAGACAAAGCTAACATCTTCCTCAACTCCTTCTAACAGTATACATATACAGCTCATGCTGTAATGTAAATACATTTATTTTATCATTTACCATTATCCGATCAACAAATATACTATGGGTTCCCCTGAAAAGTATACTTGCATAGATATGTGAATGCAACCAATGGTGATTTGAAATACACAAAGTACAGGGCTTCACAATCCATTACATTTTCATCCTATGTATGGACCACAAAATATGACTACAGTAATCTCAACATCTCCCTGGAACTCAGAGACACATTGTAGCCTGTGAGAAATGAAAGGTTGGTGTTGAACAAAGTCAAATATGTATGTGAGATAGTTATCTGTTCCTCTGGTGAGCCACAGAGCGTACCATATAGGGGAAGGATCTCTTAAACAAGTTTCTCCAGCTCGTCTGGAGAGAAGGCAGGGGCGCTCTAACCTGCTTAGCCTGGCATGAGGGCTCCCTGAGGTGGCAGACAGCAGCCAACATTGAGCAGGTGTTGATAACAGCACTGTCAGGAGGCAAATTAGTTATTTTTCAAATCACAGCGTACATGTGTGCCACGTACATGGTCATCAGCATGGATGGGCACAGCCATTGGCCCGCAACCGTTACAGTCAACAACGTTAGCCTATTGCTGTGTCCGCCGTGGGTGAAACTGCCCACCAGGTGGTTTACTTCCACTGCTGGCGATAGCTTCCAAAAGTCCAATATACAAGATCAGGCATCTGCCATTTTAGCAGTTGAAACTACAGTATTGGTGACTAGTTAATGCATCACCACCACTACAAATGTCTTGCAACATGTTTACATATGTAGTACTTCATCGATCTGTAATTTCATTTACACAATCATCAGTGTAGTGCGTTGCTGGGCATAAACACCATATAACTGTGGAGCACTATACACCGCTGTGACAGTATTTTTCAGAGAACACAACAAACTTTACAATATTAAGTTGCTCATGAAGAAACATTTAGGTGTATACTGTGTACATATATGTTGTAAACATTTGTGTAGACCACAATGGAGATTATAGCTAGATTTTGGAAAGTAGACAATTGTTATCTGAAATATGTATAATGCTTTTTGAGACAGTTATGTTTTGTCACATGACTTTTAGTTTACTCATTATATCTGCTACTCTGAACACTGTGACCAATGTTCCAATTTATTTGATTCCACACATAGGTACCCTGGGAGAGGGAGAAGATGACAACCTGCAGTGTACTGCCCATTTCTAGACCTTCAGACCATGGAAGAAAGGGATGTTATAAAGAAGTTTTTTCTGAATAGGCAAACAATACAAGATTCTTGTCATTAGTTGGAGCCTGATCTCATGCCTCAAAACACTAATACAACATGTATCCCACCTAATGTGATACTCATGACAGTATTACATTTTCTGGCCACAGAATTCTTTCAATATACAGTAGCTCTATCTGGTAGTGTGTCACAACCTATAGTCAGTGGTGTATTAAAATATGTGCTTTCAACAATGATGAAACACATTGACAGCTATATCAGGTTCCCCGGAAGTGAGGATTTAGCCTATATGAAGGTTAACTTCTATGGATCTGGTCACCTCCCGCATGCGGTTGCAACCATTGATGGCACCAATATTGCATTAGTACTACCGCAGGCCAGTAAACAAGTCTATCAAACCAGGAAGCACTTCCATTCTGTTAACATGCAAGTTGTCTGCTTGACATATTTGTATATTTCATGGTTTCAATATTTTTATCAATTAAAAGCCGTAAGATACAAACGTCATCCCACCTACATCCATTGGCAGGTGGACGAACAATAAGGAATAACAATACAGCAGCATAACAAGGAAGAGAGAGGAAAGGAAACCTGTGGGGTGGAGAAAACAGATGATGGGTAAGGGAAGTAATTGATCTCTAGTGCGGAAGAACATGATCTGGGACAGCAGACAGTAAATAGGAGCAAAAAGAATCAGTGGGATGTGTAAAGTGAGCTGTCTGCTACTGGTTCCCTGTCAAATCAATTATTTGCGTGATCAGGGTGTGTGAGGTAGAGGACCCGCAGGTATGTCCGTCAGGTCAACTCTTGGAGTTTGTCTGAGAGATCAGATTTCTATATTTCAAACATCTGTGCCCGGTTCCAAGGTTCAGCCCATGATTCCTTTGTTATGCGGAACAGCACCATACCCCAGCTGATGTCACAACTACAACCGGACAGGACCTAGCTTGCTGGTAAGTAAGATCAGTCCTAACTTTGTGTGCACAATGTCAGGTGCTATAATCAGAAAATATGTGACTCATTGTAGCACTTATGTCTGCTAAATGTGGAATTTACTACAGCTGACAATGATTTTGTGGCTCGTGAATGTATTAAAGTGGTAAAGGCGAAGGCATACTTAGTGCAAAAACCAACATTAAAGAATAGTGAAATAGTCAGTCATGGTGAAAGGAACCATAGATGTAGATGCCAAATTTCTGAAATCCAAAGTCCAGATTACTCCTCCCATCAGAAATGGAAAAGTGTCCAGAATTAGTCCACAGAGCGAATGTTTTACACACAATGGAGGAAATGAAGGTTGATGTTTCTTGCCAGCAATGGTGGGAGTCTTGCCATCCGCACCGCCTGGATATGTACATGAACATCCCCTACTTACAAAGGCAGGGGGTTCAGCTGCTGCAGAGGCAGGGGAGTCTGAAGTTGTTTCTTCCTTTGGCAGGGTCATCCTTCCTGTGGCTACTACAGATGAAGATGGGCTTGATGTAGTTGCATTACAGGAAGAGGTAGATGGTGGTGGAAAAGACCTGCTCAGGGTTTTATGCATGTCTATCAGCACCCCTGTTAGGGAGCCCATGTTGGAGTTATGAACCTCCATCTGTTGGTACATGTCCCTCTGCAGGTGCTTAATTTCCCAGAATTCAGTAAGTACCTGGCCCATCAAGCCTTGTGACTCCTGATAGGCACCGAAGACTTGGCTGATGGTGTCCTAGTCATGAGTGGCCTTGTGGCCTCACTCTGCTGGCCCACAGTATCCCTCCCATGGACCCTACCCCCACGAGCCTGTGCCCTTGGCCCAGGGTGCCCTCTCTAACTGAGTCCTGGTTCCTCTGTGTCAGGGCTGGTGATTTGCACTTCAAGATGCAGGCCTGGGGGAGCAAGATTTGACTAACAGTGCTGGGTACACAGGTTGTGGAAATTTTGTTGGCTGAGATGTTGTTGCAACTGGGGTGGGAGGTGTTGGTGTGGGCACAGTGAAACTCACTGTTGCCGTTTACCCAGGCTGACTAGGTGTGCAGAGACCATCATCCAGGTCCACATGTCCAGGGGAGTTTTCATCACTGAGGGCTTTTATCCGAGGTTGGAGTGGAAGTCTGTTCGGTGCACAATCTCTACCTAGATGCTGAGCCAGACTGACCTGTAGTGAAATAGAGAACATTGGTGATCATTACAACCCTGGCGGACGGTGTTAAAGCGGCAGTAAGACCGCCAACAGGCCGGCAGTAAAAACATTTGAATTACGACCGTGGCGGAAACCGCCAACAAAGACAGCCACTTTAACACTCGGACCACCATGGCGGTATAGACAAACAGCTCTGCGGTCACCGCCAACAGACAGGTGGAAGACAAAGTACCACCCACAGTATCACAACCTACCAATCCGCCACCTTTTCCGGGGCGGATTCACCGTGGACAAAAACACGGCGGAAAATAGGACTTCGAAGGGAAAACGCTCACCTCTACACACCCTACGAGGAATCCGGACTCCATGGAACCCAAGCTGCACATCCTGCCAGCCCTCATCTTCTTGCTCCTCTACCAGGAGCACGAACGCCGGCGGCGAAGACAACGGTGAGTACTTCACCTACGACACAGGGGAGGGGGGAGGGAAAAAACAGGGACACAAACACGCAACACCCCCACCCCCACCCTCACCCACTACAACACACACACTAATACATATTTATACATTATAGTTACACCCCCAACCCCCCTGGAAGAATGCAAAGACAAAAGGAAATGAGTGTAACCATTGTAATATATTAAAATCAAGTACGCACAAATATATATATATATATTCACCATAAACAAAATATACACCAAGCTTTGTAGTCCAGGTAGTGCTCCAATGAAGTCCGTGGAACACTGGGCCCACACGGTATGGGCGAGGCCCACACAAGATCCCTAACCATGAAGGAGAGAACACTGCAGGGGCATCAGAGAGCAAGAAAATAGGCACCTCAGGGGGGGAGAAGGGGGGCCACCTCAGCCGGTTGAGTGCACAATGCCAAATCCACGAGGGGGCCACATGCCCACTGTTCAATCCTGGGGAGTGCAAAGCCACAGTCTCTCAAGTCTATACAGTGGGTGGTTTGGCCACTGTGCAATCCTTGGGAGTGCAAAGCCACAGTCTCTCAAGTCTCTACAGTGGGTGGTTTGGCCACTGTGCAATCCTGGGGAGTGCAAAGCCACAGTCTCTCAAGTCTCTACAGTGGGTGGTTTGCCCACTGTGCAATCCTGGGGAGTACAAAGCCACAGTCTCTCAAGTCTCTACAGTGGGTGGTTTGCCCACTGTTCAATCCTGGGGAGTGCAACGCCACAGTCTCTCAAGTCTATACAGTGGGTGGGTTGCCCACTGTGCCATCCTGGGGAGTGCAAAGCCACAGTCTCTCAAGTGGATGACAGTCTCCACTGGTTCTGGAGGGGGCATGGTGCCTAGAGTGCTTCATCCTGCTAAGGACAGAGGTAGTGGATGTATCTCTCCACTGGTTCTAGAGGGGGCATGGTGCCCAGAGTGCTTCATCCTGCAAAGGACAGAGGCAGTGGATGTATCTCTCCTCTGGTTCTGGAGGGGGCATGGTGCCCAGAGTGCTTCATCCTGCTAAGGACAGAGGTAGTGGATGTATCTCTCCACTGGTTCTGGAGTGGGCATGGTGCCCAAAGTGCTTCATCCTGCTAAGGACAGAGGTAGTGGATGTATCTCTCCACTGGTGCTGGAGGGGGCATGGTGCCCAGAGTGCTTCAACCTGCTAAGGACTGAGGTAGTGGATGACAGTCTCCACTGGTTCTGGAGGGGGCATGGTGCCTAGAGTGCTTCATCCTGCTAAGGACAGAGGTAGTGGACGCCTTTCTCCACTGGTTCTGGAGGGGGCATGGTTCCTAGAGTGCGTCATCCTGCTAAGGACAGAGGTAGTGGATGCCTTTCTCCACTGGTTCTGGAGGGGGCATGGTGCCTAGAGTGCTTCATCCTGCTAAGGACAGAGGTAGTGGATGACAGTCTCCACTGGTTCCAGAGGGGGCATGGTGCCCAGAGTGCTTCATCCTGCTAAGGACAGAGGTAGTGGATGGGAATATCCACTGGTTCTGGAGGGGGCTCTGTGCCCAGAGTGCTTCATCCTGCTCGTGACGGACTCAGTAGCATCAGTGCCCTTGGCGCTCATGGGCCAGCGGTGCTTGTGGCGCCGGTGCCCTGTTCAGCGGTGCTTGAGGTGGCGGTGCCCTGTTCAGCGGTGCTTGTAGCGGCAGTGCACTGTTCAGCGGTGCTTGAGGCGGCAGAGCCCTGTTCAGCGGTGCATGAGGCAGCGGTGCCCTGTTCAGCGGTGCTTGTAGAGGCGGTGCCCTGTTCAGCGGTGCATGAGGCGGCGGTGCCCTGTTAAGCGTTGCTGAGGCGGCGGTGTCCTGTTCAGCGGTGCTTGAGGCGGCGGGCTCCTTTGCAGTGACTCAGCTGCTGGCGGTCCTCTCTGTCCCAGCGGGGCTTGTGCTGGCGGTCCTCTCTGTCCCAGCGGGGCTTGTGCTGGCGGTCCTCTCTAGCCCAGTGTGGCTTGTGCTGGCGGTCCTCTCTAGCCCAGCGGGGCTTGTGCTGGAGGTGGCCTCCTGGGCAGCAGGGCAGGTGCTGGCGGTGGCCTCCTGGGCACCTTGGAAGGTGTCACAGCTGACTCCACTTCCACAGGACCCCTGGGAGCGGCTTTGGTGGCTGGAGTCTTCCCCCTCTCCCGCCGGGCACTGGCCAACTTTTGATGCTTGACAGGTGGGGGACTGTCCGTGCTGTGGCTCCATGACATACTGGCTGCCCTGGTGGCCGGTGCACTACAGATTCCGGTGACTCCAGGCACCACTGGTCCCGGAGATGGTGTGGCTGAAGTGCTAGGTTGGGACCTGGAGAGTCGGGCCCTAGGAGACAGACAGGGTGGGGAAGGTGTGGGAAAGAGGTCAAGGTTGGACAGGAAAGGTTTTTTGGAGACACTGGGACGGGTAGCTGCAGGGGGTTTGGGAGTGGAGAAAGAGGTTGTGGTTGTAGGAGGTGTTTGTTTGGTGACTTTGGGTGAAGGTGCATGTGCTGGAGGCTGTCGTGAGGTGGATGGCTGTTGGGTGGGTGTGTGCCTGCGTTTGTGTATCTTGGGAGGTGGAGTCACAGACACACTGGGAGAGGACACAGGGGACGTGTGAATGGTAGTGGGGGTGGTGACTGCACGTGAACGGGGTGTGGTGGTGGGTGTGCTGGTGATGGCAGTAGAGGCTGTAGATATAGTGCATGCAGGTGTGAGTGTAGACGAGACTGGGAGGGAGGAGGGAGACGAGGAGGAGGGGGACACAGTGGAGGCAGTGGATGTTGGTGTGTCTGCATGTGTGTGATGCTTGCGTGAGTGCCTGTGGGATGTGTGGTGCTTATGTTTGCCTGAGCTTCCCTTGTGTGTTGACGTGTGTGCATGCTGGTCTGAAGGTGTGCTTGGGATAGGCTGGGGTACAGGGGATTGGGTCTGGGTGGAGGAAGTTGGAGGGAGGAGGCTAGAGACAGGGACAATGGCTGCCATCAGTGCTGAGGCCAGAGTCTGAAACGCTCGCTGAAGGGCCGCCTGACCAGAATGAATGCCCTCCAGGAATGCATTGGTTTGTTGAAACTGCCTTTCGACACCCTGGATGGCATTCAAAATGGTAGACTGCCCAACAGTGAGGGACCTGAGGAAATCAATGGCCTCCTCACTGAGGGCAGCAGGGGTGACTGGGGCAGGGCCTGAGGTGCCTGGGACGAAGGTGATGCCCACCCTCCTGGGTGAGTGGCCACGGGGCAAAGGCTGAGGGGCTGCTGGGAGGGCGGTGCTAGTAGGGGGGTGGTGGCTGTACCTGTAGATGCGGGGGGCACAGATGTTGCCGCCACCACAAGGGAGCTCCCATCAGAGGACGAGTCCGTGTTGCTGGTGTCAGCTCCTGTCCCTGCCGTGGAGCTCCCCTCGCCCTCCGTCCCACTGGTGAACATCGAGTCCGTAGTGTCGCCCTCCAGGGCCATGTGGGATGCAGCTCCCTCATGCTCCGGTGCCACTGCTCCTCCGCCTGATGATGCTAATGCACACAAGAACAGGGAGACCACAAAAAGGGGGGGGGACGACAGAAGAAAGACATGTTCAGTGCATGCATTACCGCTACTGTTGGCGGACACAACAGACACAGAAGCCCCCTGCACTACGCCGCTCTCTTAGGCTCCACTGTTCAATCCCTGGGAAATGGCCTACTAGGCTATGGACGACATCTGCACACATGGATGACACAGGGGTATGACTAGGTGTACTTGGCACTCTACAGAGGTGGGGTGGGGTGCCACATGGCCTGCCTTACGGAGGGACCTTGCCTACTAAACTCGCCCTGGCCTAGGGAATCCCACAGCCCACCTCCCCCACCCAGACACCTCCAATGCACGCAAAATCATCAAGATGAGAGTGTATTCACCCCCTTGTGGCTGCTGTGATGCCTTCGAGCGCCCATCCAACTCCGGGTACGCCACCACCAGGATCCTGAACATCAGGGGGGTCATGGTGCGACAGGCACCCCTCCCACATTGGGAGGCCATCCCCAGCTGAGCCTCCGCCGTCTTCTTGCTCCAGCGGCGAATGTCCTCCCATCTTTTCTGGCAGTGGGTGCTCCGTCTGTGGTAGACCCCCAGGGTCCGGACGTCCTTGGCGATGGCACGCCAAATATATTTTTTCTGGTGGGCGCTGACCTACATGAATTGTACAGGGGGAAGAGAAACTTATTACCAACTGCACCGTCACAGTCATTGGCCCCCATCCCTACCCTTGCCATGTGGCACATGCACTCACCATCGTTTCATGCACGCCGCAATCTCCACCCCCCTTCTTACATCCACCCCACTCCACACTGGCATAGCCCATACAGCTTGCTCCCAGTGTACTTACCTGTTTGTCTGGAGGACCGTAGAGTAGCGTGTACTGGGGGAGGACCCAGTCCACGAGTTTCTCCAACTCCTCCGATGTGAAGGCAGGGGCCCTTTCCCCAGACACTCCAGCCATTGTCTCTTCCAGACCGAGGTCACAGCAGCACTTGCAGTGTAGGTCCTCTCCTGTCGAAGATCAGGTATCGAGTGATTGAACAGATAGAAAATGTCGGTCACGTCTGCAGCGGTGCGTACCGTCACCGCCGGCGTACATCGTCATTGGCTCCTGGGACCCATAGGGTCCAATGTTAACCAATGCAGCATTGTGCCACGGTCTTCGACCGTCTACCGCAACGGTGTACAACGCCAGTGCAGTTACCTCACATCCCATTGTCCCACTTTAGAGGTCAGGCACCCGCCATTTCAGGGGCCCACATGGCTTCATTTTTAACTGTGTCACACATACCTAGGCCTAGATTCAACACACATACAGGCCACTTTTCGGATTAGGATTCGTGTTCTGTGTAAGCTGTGGGTACGTACCTCTGAGTTGTTTGACTCTGTGCTCGCTGTTGTCCTTCATAGGCACCGTCCGCTGGGACATGTGAGGAGATGGTGGCATCCTCCGCTGTACAGACCGCAGGTGGACCTGTCGACAATGGAGGAAAGACATGTGATCATCGCATACAGGCTTGACCATGACACAATCCAGGAACTGTGGACCCAGCTGGAGCAAGACCTGATGTCAGCTATCCGCCATCCCACAGGAATCCCCCCTCAAGTGCAGGTGCTGTCAGTGCTCCATTTCCTTGCAAGTGGGTCATTTCAAACAACAGTGGCCATAGCATCAGGGATGTCCCAGCCTATTTTTTCCAACATGTTGTCTAGAGTGTTGTCTGCCCTGCTGAAACACATGCGGAGCTACATCGTTTTCCCTCGCGTGGAGGATTTTCCTACAGTGAAAGGTGATTTCTATGCCCTGGGACATATCCCCAGCATCATAGGTGCCATTGATGGGACCAATGTGGCTTTGGTCCCCCCCTCAGGAGTGAACAGGTGTACAGAAACCGGAAGAGTTATCATTCGATGAATGTGCAGATGGTATGCTTGGCAGACCAGTACATCTCCCATGTGAATGCCAAGTTCCCTGGCTCAGTGCATGATGCCTACATCCTGCGGAATAGCAGCATCCCTTATGTGATGGGTCAACTCCAGAGGCACCGTGTGTTAGGTGAGCACCTGGAAGCAAGACACTGGGAATGGTTGTCTAGGTCTGGGGTTATCCCTACAGGTTAGTGTGTGTCTAACAGTTGTCCCTCGCCACTTGCAGGTGACTCTGGTTACCCCAACCTGTCATGGCTACTGACCCCAGTAAGGAATCCCAGGACAAAGGCAGAGGAACGCTACAATGAGGCCCATGGGTGAACACAGCGGATAATAGAGTGGACCTTCGGCCTCCTGAAGGCCAGGTTCAGGTGCCTCCATATGACAGGTGGATCCCGATTCTACTCACCAAAGGAGTGCCAGATCATCGTGGCCTGCTGTATGCTTCACAACTTAGCTTTGCGACGACAGGTGCCTTTTCTGCAGGAGGATGGTCCAGACGGCGGTGTTGTTGCAGCTGTGGAACCTGTGGACAGTGAAGACGAGAAAGCAGAAGAAGAGGACATGGGCAACAGGGACTCAGTGATCCTGCAATATTTCCAGTGAGACACAGGTAAGAATACAAACCTGCCTACTACATGTACTTTAACACTACTACCTCTCTACTGTCTGTCGTTTTCACCCAGTGTGTGGTCACTGAGTTGTCACTTTCCCTTACGATTTCACAGATGTGGGTCCCACTGTGTGACATCTGCTTTGATTCCTCATGGACTAGAGCTGTGTGACATAGGTATGTTGACATTACAATTGAAAGAGCTTTTTGCCACAGTAATTGCTAATACACTATTCCGAAATCACAGACTGACTCCAGATTGTTTTGTGCTTCAAGGGTTTTTATGTAAGTGCAAAATATTGGAGGGGGTTGCAAAATGATGAGGGGTGATGGTGGAGGAATGTCCATGGCAGAGTCCAGTCTATTAATCTCACAGGTGCATTGCCCAAATGGGCATAGGAAATGGAGCTGGGGAGGTTTAAGGCTGGACAGGGTGACAAAGTGGGACAGAAGGATGACATTCAGGGTGGTCTTATTTCTTGGCGAGGTCTTGGCATCGTTCTCTGTCTTTGTCCTGGATCTCAAGGACCGTTTGCAGGGTGGTTCTCCCTCTGCAGGGGGTGGGGTGCTGGTGTGGTGGTCCTGTGGAGGTGCCTCCTGTCCACTAGTGCCGGCGGAGGTGGTGGGTAGTTCATCATCCAGGCTAGTGTCAGGGGCCCCTTGTTGTGCCACAGTGTCCCTCCTGGTGTTGAGTACTTCCTTCAGCACCCCTACGATGATGCCCAGGGTGGAATTGATGGATCTGAGTTCCTCCCTGAAGCCCAAATACTGTTCCTCCTGCAGGTGCTGGGTCTCCTGAAACTTGGCCAGTACCATTGCCATCGTCTCCTGGGAGTGGTGGTAGGCTCCCATGATGGAGGAGAGCGCCTCGTGGAGAGTGGGTTCCCTTGGCCTGTCCTCCCCCTGTCGCACAGCAGCCCTCCCAGTTCCCCTGTGCTCCTGGGCCTCCGTCCCCTGGACCATGTGCCCACTGCCATTGCCCCCAGGTCCCTGTTGTTGTTGGGGTGGTGGGTTAGCCTGGGTTCCCTGTAGTGGTGGACACACTGCTGATTGACGTGTCCTGGGGACAGAGGTATGGGCCCGCTGGGTGGGTGCTGTGCTGGTGTTTCAAGAGGGGGGAAGCTCTGTAGTGGCCTGTGACTGTGTGATGGGAACCGACTGTCCCGAGGTCCCCGATGTGCCGGGCTGGTCATCTAGATCCAGTTGGACAGAGCTGCTGTCATCACTGTGGGCCTCTTCTGTTGGTGGTGTGGACATGTGTGGACCCTCCTGTCCAGTGATGTTGGGTAGGGGTCCTGCAGGGGTATAAAAGGATTTTTATTACATCTGTGTGTGCCATGGTGTGCAATGGGTGGGTGACCGTGTACCCCAGTGCTTGCATTCCTGTGTGGGACCTTGTGTGATGATGGTTTAGGGGGGTTTATGGGTTTGTGCAGTGGGCATGCTTTGGTGATTAGTGTCCATGCTTTGGTGTTGCATGGAGGGCTTGGTGTTGGGATGTGTGGTTTGTGATGTTGGGACATTTGTGAGGAGTTGGAGTGATGGGGCTAAGAGTGAGGGTGGGGGTATGTGATGGCATGCAGGTAGGGTGGGGGATGTAATAGTTAGGATTTGACTTACCAGAGTCCATTCCGCCATCTACTCCTGCGAGGCCCTCATTATGCAGAATCGCCAAGACCTGCTCCTCCCATGTTGTTAGTTGTGGGGGAGGAGGTGGAGGTCCACCGCCAGTCCACTGAACCGCAAGGTGGTGTCTTGGGACCACGGAACGCACCTTCCCCCGTAGGTCATTCCACCTCTTCCTGATGTCATCCCGATTTCTTGGGTGCTGTCCCACTGCGTTGACCCTGTCCACTATTCTTCACCATAGCTCCATCTTCCTTGCGATGGAGGTGTGCTGCACCTGTGATCTGAATAGCTGTGGCTCTACCCGGACGATTTCCTCCACCATGACCCTGAGCTCCTCCTCCGAGAACCTGGGGTGTCTTTGCCGTGCCATGCGGTGGTGTGGGTGATGTGTGGGGTGGTGTGTGTGGTGATAAGTGTGCTGATATGTAGTGGGGTGTTCTCCGCCAATGTTGTAATGACCCCGATTGTTATTGGTGGAAGTGTGGAATCTACATCCAAATGTTTTTTGTCACAGAATGTAGAGACCTAGGAAAATCTTAATAGGTAGGGTTTCCTATTGTGATATATTTCCATGGTATTGAACTTGTTGACAAGACATTTGTAGAGGTTGAAAAATTTATTAAAATTGAGCAGCTCATTAGATGTGCTGATAAGTTGTATTTTAGATGAAGGAATGAACATGACATCAAACAAACAGTTAGGCCAACAAGGTGGAGAAGCAACATGTGTATTTGACCATTCCAAGCCCTAGTTGTGTACAATACAGGGAAACACACAACTTGGTAGCATTAGTCATCATGTGAGCAGTGCAAAGTCAATGGGTCATCTGCCACTTCCAATCAGCGGAAGCAGCTTAATGTTTTAAAAATAATTTATGTACACATTTGGTAAGGTGTCATTCATGACATCAATAGTTTCAGTTGAGGAGACCAGGATAACACCAATCTAAGTAGGCAGACATGTCTCTGAGTAAAGCATGATATGTAGATTGCTTAGTCCATGAGAAGTAGACATCAGTTGTGACATAGCAAACAAGTGAAAATGGGCAAGTGCACAATAACCTCTTGTTTTAAGCTACAGAAACAGGCCTTCATTGTAATTGTAGTCAGTCACTTTCTGTTTCCCAAAACTAGACAAATAGTAAACTGCACGATAATTGAACATCAGCTGTGACATGGCAAACACGTGAAAACTGGCAAGTGCACAATATCCTGTTCTTTTGAGTTACAACAGGCCTTCATTGTAGTTGCAGTCATGTCACTTTCTAACTCCCAACACTGGACAAATGGTAAACTCCATGATAAGTGAATATCAGTTGTGACATGGAAAACATGTGGAAATTGGCACAAGCACAATAGCCTCTTGTTGTGAGTTACAGCACCAGGGCCTTGTGTTAATTGTAGTCATGTCACTCTTTCTTTTTCCCAACATTTGACAAATTGTTAGTCTTACATACCTGTTGCCAAACCGCAGTTAGGTTGGACCATACATTTACATACTGACACATGTCATAGGTCCTGGGGTAATATTTTACAAGTAACATACTTACAGACCCCAGTCCAACAAATTGCATGAAATGGAGATTGATACATGTGATACATGATATATACAACAATACACATTGGCAATATAATGTATCTGATACTTTGGGTATTGCATGTTAGGAAAGTAGATAGACAATAAAATGACAAAAGCTGAGATGAGAGCATTCAGGACGTTGACGTTTTGTGACAGTTATTGTGGTGTAACTTACAAGACTCCGCTCCCCTAGCTATTCCTGTCAAGCCCTCAGGTTGCAAGATGGCCAAGACCTTCTCCTCCTAGGGAAAGAGTTGTAATGGTGAACTGGAAGGACCCCTACCAGTCTTCAAGGCCTCCATGTGTTTCTTGGAGTCCAGGGAACGCACGTTTTACATCAGGCCATTCCACTTCTTCCTAATATCCTTCTTTGTGTGCAAGGTGGTACCCACGGCATTCACTCTGTCAACTATCCTTTGCCACATTTTCATTTTCCTACTGAGAGGAGTATGTTGGACTTCTGCTCCAAACAACTGTAGCCCTACTTTTATGATTTCATAGACCATGACTGTCAACTCAGCATAAAAAAAACATGGATTTTTAGAACATGACACAACTGTAAATCAAAGAGGATGACAAGGACGAAGAAAACAAGACAAGTGATATTAGGAAAAAAAAAGAAAAAGTGTGTCAAAACTGTTAAATCGGATGGGAAAAAAGGTCTGCTTTATCTCACAAAAAATAAAACAATGATAGGTGGTCTCTGTCTTGTTGAGCTCTAGTGGAGAGAAAAAGGATCATGGTCTGGGACGGGGTGTGTTTTATAGTGTGATTTGCAGGTGTGCCCACTTAGCCAATGGATGTCAGCTGTGTTGTTTTTTAACCCGTCCAATAGGCACTGTTCTGGTGCTTTGCCGAGAGATATCACAATGGCCTACCGCGATCAGGTAACCGTTGCATGGTGACTGCAAGTATAACTGTGTTTTCGCAAGTGGCTTGGCGGTTAGCCGCAGCTATGACAGTCACAGTACGCACCACGAACATTGCAGCCCACCAGGCCGCTGGCGGGAACCACTCCGTTGATGCGTCTGCAGTTCAGGCTGCATAAATTGGAATACGGTGGAGAAGAGACCACCGCCAGAGCGAACTTCTTGGGATGGCCACGGCAGGAGTGCAGATGTGCGACTGCCAAACTCATAATCAGGCCCATTGATAAGGACTCATACTAATAACCATATAGTTCTATAAGTCTACATTGAACCATCTTCATTAAGCTTTGCTACTTTTGAAATAAAAAATCAAACCAAGATATCTAAACAGTACGGGACTTTTTCACAAATTGCACCTTGAAAAACGTTTAGTAGTATTACAATAGTACAGTGATACTCGAAGTACAGCCTGGGGGCTGCATGCGGCCCTCCTGACGTTTTCCTGTGGCCCCTTGGTCAACAGCAGCACTTGGCTGTGTTTACTCATCTCAGCACTAACATTAAAAATATGTTAAATAAACGTCCAAGCATTTATTTAAAGATTAATCACAGTTGAAGAGGTGGAGTAATTAGAATGTCCTGCACTGCAGCGTAACTTTAGGAACACCCAATTTATAAATATATCTTGCAGCAAACGTGTAAAATATGAATGTGTTTTAACAATTCAAAAACTATATTCCATGCAGAAGTGTTTCACCTTAGGAAATCAGATTGTCAGAGCATTAAAAAGCTTTTTTTTGTTTAAGTGATTGTTTTCAGACTTTAATTTAGAAATATTCATGCTTCCCTCCAACCCTGACAATATTGCCAATAGTGAACTAAAAAGCAAGTCATTTGTTATTTACACCTTTTGGGTGGCCGGTGTGGCTATTATACATGAACATCTACATTATTAAATCAAACTCAGTAGAAATTTTTGTACAGAACCCATTTTGAAGTCATGTATTTCAAGGTCCTCTTAGATGTGTTAAAGGAGGGAAAGTCATATAGAACAACTGCCTAGGACCACACAAATTGGTTAAGCATGAAATCCTGGTGTAATCCAGGGTTTTCGGATTCCACCTAGTGCAATTCATTTCAGACATTAGTTGTACATGCTAAGCTTTCACTATACACACCTTCGTCCAC
The DNA here is from genome assembly GCF_031143425.1 of Pleurodeles waltl. Lineage (NCBI taxonomy): Eukaryota > Metazoa > Chordata > Amphibia > Caudata > Salamandridae > Pleurodeles > Pleurodeles waltl. Next base: position 606,458,846 of record NC_090443.1, on the reverse strand, counting down.
CCTCCACCCACCTGCTCACATCAGTGCGGCCCTCAGTCTTACCGCTGACCAAACATTTCGGCCCCTGGAAAAGTGTTTGTGAGTACCCATGCAATAGTACTTCTCACGTACTATAAAATGCTATTCACAATCCTTAGCATGGAGACATCTGCTCTGCGGATATCTCCATCCTGGTTGTAAAGGTCTCTGTGCACCTAGGCCAATGTTTTGTAGTAAATGTGGGTGGAAGCTGGGGGAGTAGCTGGAAGATAGAGAATACTTACTAATAAATGTATTGGGATTAGGGCGGGCTAAGGACAGGCTTGAGAGTAAGGAAGGGTTAAGGGAGGGACATACAATCACAAAAGAGGCACCCAATTGCAATTAACAACCGATTAACAAGCGACCCTTGACCCTTGGGTAGGTCGCTTCCCCACTGCTGCAGCTCCGCCTGCTCTGTCCGCTCAGCCAAGTTTTTTTCCCGCTGCTGCCTCCCGTGCGGCCCGCCCCCCTGCTCCCATTCGCTGTCCTACCCTCCCTCCTCCCGCCTCCCAGCCGACGCCTCCTCCCATCCTACCCTCTTATGGCGCCCGCTGCGCAGCGGAGACAGCGACCCTTGACCCTTGGGTAGGTCGCTTCCCCACCGCTGCAGCTCCGCCTGCTCTGTCCGTTCAGCTAAAAAAAAAATCCCGCCGCTGCCTCCCGTGCAGCCCTGCCCCCCTGCTCCCATTCGCTGTCCTACCCTCCCGCCTCCCAGCCGACCCCTCCTCCCCTCCTACCCTCTTATGGCGCCCGCTGCGCAGCGGAGACAGCGACCCTTGGGTAGGTCGCTTCCCCACCGCTGCAGCTCCGCCTGCTCTGTCCTCTCAGCCTCATTTTTTTTCCCGCCGCTGCCTCCCGTGTGGCCCCGTCCTCCTTCTCCCATTCGCTGTCCTACCCTCCCACCTCCCGCCTGCCAGCCGACCCCTCCTACCCTCTTATGGCGGCCGCTGCGCGGCGGACACAGCGACCCTTGGGTAGGTCGCTTCCCCACCGCTGCAGCTCCGCCTGCTCTGTCCGCTCAGCCCCATTTTTTTTCCCGCCGCTGTCTCCCGTGCGGCCCCGACCCCCTGCTCCCATTCGCTGTCCTACCCTCCCGCCTCCCGCCTCCAGCCTCTCAGCCGACCCCTCCTCCCCTCCTACCCTCTTATGCGGCCGCTGCGTGGCCGCGCGCAGCGGGCAAGCCGCTGGCGCACCAAAGGTGCGCCAAAAAGGCCAGCCCGTCTGCGCCCGTCCGCGCCTGGACCGCGCCCAGCACCAGAACCCCTGGCCCCCACTGCACACAAAGCACCCAACTGAGATACGACTCCGCCTCCTTCAACGCCCTCAATACCGGACGAACAGCCACCTGCTACCAAGCCACCCCAAAGCGAACCCATGGACCCTTCACCTGTCAAGCCTGCAAATACACATGCCTCCGAACCTGCAGACCACCCACCGGCCCTCGCAACAACAACAACCACCTCAAGTGCATCCTCCTCAACACACGCTCCGTCCACAAGCACGCCGTCGAACTATGGGACCTCCTGGACACAACAGCACCAGACGTCGCCTTCATCACAGAAACCTGGATGAACGCTTCCTCGGCCCCAGACATTGCCATAGCCATCCCCAACGGCTACAAGATCGCCCGGAAGGACCGCGTCAACCAAACCGGAGGAGGAATCGCCATCATCTACAGGAACACCATCAACATCACGACCACCACTGAAGACACACCCCTCGCCGCCGAACACGTACACTTCCAGATTCACACCGACCCTAAGACCACCCTTAGAGGAACAATCATCTACAGACCCCCGGGCCCACGCGCGCAATTCAGCCAAACCATCGCAGACTTCATCAGCCCACACGCCCTAGCCTCACCAGAATACATCCTTCTCGGGGACCTGAACTTCCACCTGGAGAAAAACAACGACAACAACACCACCACCCTGCTCGCCAACCTCGCCAACCTCGGACTCAAGCAACTGGTGAGCACCCCCACCCACATCGCTGGCCACACACTCAACCCCATCTTCTCTGCCAGCAACCACGTCTCCTTCAGCCACTCCTCCAGACTACACTGGACCGACCACAGATGCGTCCACTTCACCTTCAAATGGGAGACTCACCACCATCACACACAACAAATCCCCCGCAGATGCTGGCGCAAAATCACCACAGACCAGCTCCTCTCAACACTGAGCCAGAACCCACCAGTCAACATCACTGATATCAACAACGCAGCCCACAGCCTCACACAGTGGATCACCAACTGTGCCGACAACCTCGCACCACGTAAGAACCCCCCAGGCGGGACCAGCAACAGGAAAACCCCATGGTTCACGGACGCCCTCAAAGAATCTAAGAAATCCTGCCGAACCCTCGAAAAAATCTGGCGCAAGAACGAACCACAGAAAACATGACAGCCCTCAAGATCGCCACCCGTGAACACCAACAGCTGATCCACTCCACCAAAAGGACATCATTCAAAGAGCGACTAGACAACAACACCCACAACAGCTAGGAACTCTTCAACATCATCAAAGAGCTCTCCAACCCCAGCGCCAGCGCCAACGACATCACACCGTCACAAGAACTCTGCAACTCCCTCGCCACATTCTTCCACTGAAAGATCGCAGATCTACACGACAGCTTCGGACCCCAGACCCCACCTCTTACCACCGAACCAGCAGCCCCCACCACTACCCTCAGATCCTGGACCCTTATCAGCTCAGAAGAGACCAGAAGCATCATGAACACCATCCACTCCGGCTCCCCCTTGGACCCTTGCCCCCATCACATCTTCAACAAAGCCGACACCATCATTGCACCCCATCTCCGGAACATCATCAACAGCTCGTTCGCATCAGCCACCTTCCCCGAAAGCTGGAAGCACGCAGAAATCAACGCCCTCCTGAAAAAACCCACGGCAGACCCCAATGACCTGAAGAACTTCCGCCCCATCTCTCTTCTTCCCTTCCCGGCCAAGGTCATCGAGAAGACCGTCAATAAGCAGCTGACCGCTTTCCTCGAGGCTAACAACTCGCTCGACCCATCCCAGTCTGGATTTCGAGCCAACCACAGAACAGAAACCGCCCTCATCGCAGTCACCAACGACATCAGGACCCTGATGGACAACGGAGAAACAACCGCCCTCATCCTCCTGGACCTCTCGGCAGCCTTCGATACTGTGTGCCATCGCACCCTAATGACCCGCCTCTGTACCACTGGAGTCCTAGGAAAGGCCCTGGACTGGGTCATCTCGTTCCTCTCCGACAGAACCCAGAGAGTCCACCTCCCTCCCTTCCGCGCAGAACCCACCAAGATCATCTGCAGCGTACCCCAAGGATCCTCGCTCAGCCCAACCCTTTTCAATATCTACATGAGCCCCCTCACCGCCATCGCACGCAAACACAACATCAACATCATCTCCTACGCCGACGACACCCAGCTGAAACTCTCCCTCACCAAAGACCTAGCCACCGCCAAAACCAACCTACAGGAAGGAATGAAAGACGTCGCGGAATGGATGAAGTTCAGCCGCCTAAAACTGAACTCAGACAAGACGGAGGTCCTCATCCTCGGACAATCCCCATCCACCGGGGACGACTCCTGGTGGCCCACGGCGCTGGGCACCGCACCATCCCCCTCGGATCACGCATGCAACCTCAGGTTCATCCTGGACTCCCTCCTCACGATGACCAAGCAAGTCAACGTCATCTCGTCATCATGCTTCAACACCCTACACATGCTCCGGAAGATCTTCCGATGGATCCCCGTTGAAACCAGAAAGACGGTTACCCATGCCCTTGTCACAAGCCGACTGGACTACGGAAACACCCTATACGCAGGAACCACCGCCAAGCTTCAGAAACGACTACAACGCATACAGAACGCCTCCGCACGCCTCATCCTCGACATTCCTCACCACAGCCACATATCCGCCCACCTGAAACACCTGCACTGGCTCCCCACTGGATCACCTTCAGGCTCCTCACCCACACACACAAAGCACTCCACGACATGGGCCCCGAAAGCCTCAATAGCCGCCTCTCGTTCTAAATGCGCAGCTCTGATTGGCTCTGATTGTCTGCCAGCACTTCGAACCAGGAAGTGTTTGCAGCCATCTTGGGGCTTGGCTTCAGCCAAGTGTCAGTAAAAAAACAAAAAAAAAGACAAGAGGCCAGGGTATGCACAACCTGATCCATTAGCTCTGGTGATGAGGTCCCAGAGGGACACCCACAGTGCAAAAAAGCATTTTTTTACAACAGTAAAATCTGAAGATTCGCAATGTTTTTTGAATTAATGGCATAAAAGACAAGCATGGGTTCCCGCTTTTGTTTTTTAATAGGCCCACAGGTGGACCAGGTCCCAGGGGGAATTTATATTTTGAGTGTTGGGGGTCTCTCAGCTACCACACAGCCCCAGGGTGATTTTCATGATATGTGCAGGGGGCCTGCAGCCACCGTGCCCCAAGGACCACTACCTCAAAGGGCAAACAGTAAAAATAAGTAAAGGGGGTCTTTTTCAAACCCCCTTCCCAGGTCACTTTCTAACTTTAATCTGGGGGCCGCGTAGCACCCCCGAGCCCTGGGGACCACCACCTTCTCGAGGCAATTTCTAAATTTGTGGCGGGGGATGCATGGTCACCTGCAGCCCTAGGGACCACAACCTCCCCACGGCAAACAATAAAAATAAGTAAAGGGAGTCTGTTTCACGCCACCATGAGCTCCAGGGACCACTCCTCCCCAGGGCTATGGCTACATTGGAGGGGAGTCTCTGATGGCCCGGCGGACCACTGCCCACCAGGGCTCACTGCTGCTATGTCCCGGGGTACCCACCCCGGGACATAGCCGTTTGCTGTGGCTTGGCTGTCAAGCAGGTCACGCTGTCTGAAAGCAGAGCTTTCATCCCTGTTCCCTGCATACAGAAATAAGTGCAGGGGACAGAGATGAAAGTTTTGCTTCAGCAAGCAGGGAGCTGCTGTTAAAGCAGCTCCTTGCTTGGTGAAGCAATGGGACCGCCGGGGAGGCCTTGAGACTTCCCCTGTGGTTACAGATAGACCGTAAAGGCCATGTTTTCAAATAAATACATTGTTTAAAAAAACATATAGTGACTCTGGGAGCCCTTAAGGGCCCCCCAAGGTCCTCCATAGCCCGTAAAGGGCTAAAAGAATTCAGGAGCAAAAAGAAAAAAGAAAAAACAATAGCTCAGCCTGAAGGTCACTGTCATTAACCTGTTGGGCAGCTGCTTTTGACCAAGTGCACCAAAAACATTTGTCTGAACTGTTGTGTTTTGGAAGCTATGCAAGCTTTACTAACATTAAACAATTCAGCAAATGATAATAATATTGAAAGTGCGTTATGGGATTTGTGTTTCAGATTATCAAGTCATGTGGGAAATGATTTAAAGAACTGGCTTTGAGAGCACTTGCCTGTGATCAAGGCAACTAGTGCCAAAACACGTCAGGATAGGTTTGAATGTGACATGTTGCCCAGTATGTGAATAAACGCCTGAATGAAATCTTGCACTGGTGCCTTGGCTTTTTTCGTATATATATATATATATATATATATATATATATATATATATATATATATATATATTTATGTCTAATAAAAATATAGATTTGTTGTTATATAATTAATGAAAATCTAAAAACAAGATGTTAACAACATATTATATAATAAATACAAACATAAAACAGTATTACCTAAAAATCTAAAGACTAAATTGAAAACACATCTTATTCTCTTATCCTAAAATTCAAAGAACCACAAAACACATTACATTAATAACAGAAAAATACTAACACACAATAATGAAAAATATTGAGACAGTATAATTTATTATTAGCCAAAAAAAACTAATATATAATGTAATTGAATATTGTGATAAATAAAAACAATTAAATACTTATCACAAATAATTATCTAATTAACCAACTAACAATTAAAAAAAGTACCATATTGTTAAAAGTAACTATTAAGTAATCAAAACATGAATGTACATAATTAATTAGCAGATAAACAAATTAAAACATACATACAAATGAAAATGAATACAAAATATTAATGAAAAATTCCAACCCTATTTTTCTACAACTACCTGCTAAAAAATAAATTGACATTATGAAACAAAGCCTACAAAATATATCATCAAATAGGAGAACAAAACCACAATACGATAATTCAAAATCCTTAGCAATAAAATATTATCTTGCAACAATAACTCAAATAAAACTTCACTAAGTAATCATTGAATTATATTATGTACAACTCATTTTTTCAAAGAAATGATTTACAAGACGTAAATCTGAAATTCTAATCTTCTATACTCTGTCCTACAATATTTGTGACATTGATATTTGTGTCTTAAGTATTTTTGCAGAAGACCAAAATTATATTCCAGAATCCACATGGAAAGAACTTTGCCTTTCGTCTCTACTAGCTTTCCTATATAGAGGTCTCTGCCAACATGGCAGAGATCTCTGCAAACGTACCCTTAGGATTTAGGTGTAAAAGTGAGAAGGACCAAGGTGGTGATAGAATAATGGGGAATACTTACTCAAAAACAGGAGGGTTTAGGGAAATGTCAAGAGGGGCTCAAGGTGGGACATGCTAATGCAAACACACACCCACAGAAAAGTGGGCCATTACTATTCACAAAGTACACTTCTAAAGCTAATGTAGACCCAAAGGTCAAAAACAGGCATTGGTGCACTCAAGCACAGTCTTTGAGTAAGTCTAGCACCACACACGGTCACTCACAGGTACTTCAACATCCCTTAGAAAATGAAGGATGCTTTGACTTACACCCACTTAGTAAAGGATGTTGAAATAATTACATTACTTTGAACTTTAGATATGTTATAGACATGGTTATACACAGGGGGCTAGAATAGTTGGCATATTATTAGACATGATTACACATGTTTGCAATCACAGTTTAATTAGCGCCATATGCTCACAAATGAATTGATATAGTAACATGATGGATTATTATTTCACTGTGGATGATATTCAACAACAATGCATTGGATTGAGATAATTATTTTATGTGTCTCATTAAATAAATCCATCACATATCTCTCAGGAAAGAGCATGGTTATAAGCATTATTCATGGATTACCTATAACCACTGTGAGAAGTATAGAGTTATCATCAGTTTTTTTATGTTTAATATTATGACATTACATTTATCACATTGAAGGATTGCTGCATATTTTCTGCTGTGATATCATTTATGAACTCGCAGACTTGAATTGCTTCATTTATGGAAGGTATGCACATAACTTACTGTAATGGAAAACAGAATGTTGAAATCTATGTGTAGAGATTTTTCTTAGTGTTCTGTTTCAATTGCACTTATCCACTTTGTTGGTTTGAGGAAGGCTTGCTGCCAAAATGTGACACTAATAAACATGAATTGATTCTTCACATCGGAGTGCTGCATCTTCTTTTCTGTGATGTACGCTTACATATATACGTGTGGGGGAGTCTTACAGGGGAGACCTCGTGGGGGCAGACTACTAGCCCCAGGCTGCCTTGTGGGAGAGGAGGAGGCAGGAACCAGCCTCTTAAACAGCACTGCACTTCCGCAGCGCGAGACATACTTTTGCAGGAGACCTCGTGGGGGTGGACTACTAGTCCCAGACTGCCTTGTGGGAAAGAAGGAGACAGGAACAGGCCTCTCAAACAGTGCTGCACTTCCGCAAGTGGGACGAACTTTTGTAGGAGACCTCGCGGGGTGTACTACTAGCCCCATCTTGACTTGCGGGAGAGGAGGAGGCAGGAACTAGCCTCTTAAATAGCGCAGCACGCGAAGTGCCCGGGCACATGCCTGGGCCAAGACCAGACCCATCTTCGCCCATCATCGTCCGGAAGAGGCCTCTCTCTTTCCACGTGTGATTGGGTGATCCCTGTTGTGCAGATTAAATAAGGTACGTGAGAAACCTATCCCAATGGGGAAGATGAAGAATAATGTGCAAAGGGGGAAAAGTAGCTTGGGTTCCCTAGTCCAATAGTCAATCACAAACTATGTGTCCTCTGTTATGGGGGTTATAGAGACCGAATTAGAGCAGGTGAAGGTCAAGATCGGGTCCATGCAGAAACTGTCTCAGAGGCCACCTCTGGAACCCTTTGTACTTGTAAAGTGTATAACATCTGAGCAGCCAGCGCTAAAGTCCCCAGACACAGACCCGCCCCAGGATAGAACAAATGTGTACTCCTTGCACCTTCCCTCGCAGGATGCACTTCCGACTGAGGAATTACCCAAGGAATTCATATCAGATTTCTCATTTGTGGACTCTCCGCCTTGAAGAACAGAAGGGGGGTTGAAAATGCAAAGGGAGCTATAGGACCCAAAAAGGGAAGTCATACACAAAAGAAAGATAGTGGGGGACTTCAGGCAGCCACTGACACGCCAAGGGAATGCACTTTGGGGAAAAGTTCTCCAAATGATCTTACCTATAAAATCGATTCTATATTAAGATCATTTTGTTCAACCATGGAGGAGAAACTTATTAACCTGATCACTAAGAGATTTCTCAATTTCCAAACCAGTGTGTCTAGTATGTAACTTCAGATAACCAACCCAGAGACACCAATTCAAAAACACCAATCTGCACAAAAGGTTGGAACTATTTTGCAAAATCCAGGCCTGAAGGTAAGTGGTCCACCCTTAGTTCAACCCAGAACTTTTTTATATTAAAAAATAAATAAAAACCTGGGAAATCAAAAGGGGGCTCACTGTGGGTGCTATTATCACCCATGTAATTCATACTACCACTAACCTGGAAGAGACACTGCACTTACCCCCTGAATGCATGCTGCATGAACTGGTGTTTGAAAACATGCCTCCTTTGAATGGACGTAACAATGAACATACAAATTCTTTGATGAGGAAGTCCGTCCATTGGCTGAGGACAAAAACTAGATACCAAGAGGATTTAAATAATGAGATCCTTCTGGCACATAGAGTGAAATGGGTTGGTTCATCAAGGAAATCGTCGGAGGGAGATTGCATTGTGATATTTTTTTTTATCCTTGGTTGGTGTAGCGTTTGTTAATAGACTTGGCCCACTGTGCAAGGGTAAGTGAAGGTATTCAAGTGCACCCGCTAACTTATTTTTATGATTCTTCCATTTTATTTTCAGACTCCCTCGCAGTGTCACTAAATCAAAACCCAGGGTTGGCGGTTTTACAAACCCAGATAAATGCTCCCATTGCAAATCACTTTCAGGTTTTGAGCTCGCTAGATGGTAATGACTGACTTATTGGTACAGCTCCGCATCGAAGGAATGTTTTGGAGGGATCAAAGGAAGGAGTAAGTCAAAACATATCTCCACGAGAGACAGAGGTGGGCCTGTCGAACCCTCCCCCCAGGGATCTCGCTCCAATTACTATCATGAAATACCCAGCTGCAAGATTAGGATATAAATCTTTATCACTAATTAGTTGAAGCATAGCAGGAGTCCGGTAGAAAATACACAATCTGGACAGGCTAAATTTAATATCCATGCATGATATTATTTGTTTGCAGGAGACTTGGTTGACAGATCCCTTCCATGTGGATGGCTACATAACTTTGCATCAACCAGCAATTCCATCTACAGCAGGAAGGGCTAGAGGGGGCCTTGCTATTCTTGTTTTGCTGAATCTAGTAAATATAGGGGCATCCCTACTTTGGTCCTCACTGTATTTTATGATTGTTCTATTATTGACAGAAGGGAGAAAGGGTATCCAATTAATAATTGTTTTAATAAAAGTCTTGAGGATGTAAAGGATTTCACTGACTCTTATACCTTTCTTCAGGATAAAGAGGTGATTATGGACTGAGTAGAGATTTTACTATGCCTTTATTGTGAGAAAACAGGGCTGATTGCAGAGGCCCCATAACTTTTTGCCCCCATTTTCCACTTTTTGCTGGTGTTTTCCTGACTTTAAAGGTGCCCTGGGTACTGCTAACCAGTCCCAGGGCCTGTGCTCTGTGTAAAATGGATATGCAAATTAGGCTAATTATAAGTGGCTAAGTTAACCTACCTATAAGTCCCTAGTATATGGTAGGGCATGTAGGTTTAGGGACCACAGCATAGGTGGTGCACACCTAGGTGCATTGCTGAGGTGCCCAGTGTCATTTTAAAAGCAAGCCTGCCTTGCTGGCTGCTTTTAAATTAAAGTTATATGCAAATTCGACTTTGGAATTAAAGGTACTTCCAAAGTCTTAAACTACCTTATTTTTACATATAAGTCACCCCTAAGGTGTGCCCTATGTGCCCCTAGGGCTGGGTGCCATGTAACTATAAGCAGGGACTTTATAAAAATAGATTTATAAGCCCTGGTGAGGTAAAAACAGCCAAATTCGTTTTTCCCTCATTGAAGTAAATGGCCTTCATAGGCTAGAATGGGCAGACTTTATTTTAAATTTTAAAGTCTCCTTAAATGTTGCATACCAAGAATTTGGTATCAAATTAATTGTTGTAATAAATCCTACAACTTCCAGTTGTTGGATTTAATATAACTAGTTCAGGTAAAAAGTTTAGACTTTACCTAAAAAGTTGCCAATTTCAGCTCTGCATTGTTTTTGCTGCTGTGCTCTGATTGGCCAGCCTGCAGCAGCTTCTGCCAGGCTGCCTTGATGAGGTGTGAAGTGGCCAGACTTCACACAAAGGAATGTGCTTGGGGGAGAGAATCTCCCCTCAGCAGATGGTGAGGCAGGAAGGGGGAGGGCTGCCAAACTGGTCTTCAAAGGCAGAGAAGGACATTTGCAGCACCCAGCAACACCCCCACATCCTGCAACCCCAGACAGCTAGGTGCCCCCTTGATTAGATTAGGAGAGGGCAGGAGAGGGGTGTGTTTATGATTTTTAGCCACACCAGTGGGTGGGCTCAGCCAGATGTAACCTCCAAAAATCAGATTCATCCATGTTGGATTTTTAGAGACAGTTGCCTTCTGGGATGGATTTTTGCCACACTTCCCAGGAAGTGGTCATCACAGGGGGATGACCCTGTCCCTGATTGGAGAACCAGGGCCCCCCTGCTTTTCACCCAGGAGCAAGGATAAAACTGGCAGACCTGCACCCACACCTCAGATCCCCTCCAGAATTCAACAAGAAAGGAACTAAGGAAGAAGAAGGACTGCCCTGCTGGACCCCTGGCCTGCACCTGGACCCTGCACTCAGAAGGACTGCACCAGCTGCACACTTGGGCTTCACCACAAGAAGGACTTTGCCTGGCTTCAACTGGTTCAAGGAGGGACTCCCTGTTTGCTACAGGTGAAAAATTGCTAACCAGAGTCCCCTGCACCAACTCCTGAAAGAAGCGACCAGCTGACCACTGCCCAGTGGCCAAAAAGGAGTTTGCGCCAGGTGCATTCTGGGAGTTGAAGTCCGCACCCCCAAGGACCATCACAGAACTTCTAGACCCTTGGGGTGAGCTGTGGACCCCAAAAGAACCTTAAAAGAACATCTGGGTGAAGCCCCAGAAGTTTGGAAAAGATTTGAGAATTTTTGGAAAAAAGCTCCAGAGAGGGACCGACCCGCCGCGGAAATTCTAGCCGGCTTGCCTCAACCGCGACCCGGCCTGACTTCGTGGTTCGTCCCGGTAAAGAAAAACATCCAAAAAAGAGACTAAGTCCGAACGTAAAAAGTTGACCGGGACCTCCCAGCCATCGTATCCGAGAAGGGCTCCATGGACGTCGGATCAAGATCCAGGTTTACCCCGGTCGAAGGATTTTCATCTCGAAAAAACGACTAAGTCCGAAGGTAAAAGTCTCCACTGAGGAAACCCACATCACGTATCCGGACAAGGGCTCCAGGAGGTCGGATTCAACTGGCAGGTTCGTCCCGGTGAAGAAAAACTTCAAAATAAAGTCTAAGTCAGAAGGTAACTTTTTAACCGAGGCCTCCCGCAACCTGTAGCCGAGCAGGGCTCCATCGCGGTCGGCCTGAAAGTTTGACTTTGCCCCGGTCGAGGTGCAACCAGATGACCCGATTAGCGCTTTTTGTTTCTAAGCGCTAGAAAAGTAATAATTCTTGAAAAATTCATATCTCCGGTTCCCCTGAACCGATTTTAATAGTTTTTGTGTCATTTTAAAGATAAAAATATAAACTATTTTAATAAATTGGTTTTGGATTTTTAAACTGTTTCCTGTGTTTTATTTAATTACTGTTTTGTGATATTTGAATGCTTTACACTTTGTCTCCTAAATTAAGCCTTGACGCTCGTTGCCAAGCTACCAAGGGTTGAGCTGGGATTAATTTACTGAGACCTAACTGTACCTATGTGGAGGTTAGTGGCTTGTTGCTAGGTGTAGGTACCTACGTGCCCTACCAATAACCCATTTTCCAACATAATTGGAAGCAGCAACGGGATCCTGTACTTGTGTTCAATATCACGTTACAGTTTTAGGTAAAACAAATTAAAAATCCTTTAAATTGTCCTAGTGCAAAAATTGTTTTTAATTTTTAATTTGGATTAATTTCAATTATTGAATTTTTGTAATTTTTCTAAATTCTTGTTTCCAATTTTTGCAAAAAGTTTTTGTTGACACAAAACTAGGGAACCATGGAGCTTGATCTGGCTAGCCTACCCACACTGACAGTAGTCCAGCTTAGGGGGTTGTGTATTGAAAGAGGGTTGCCTGCAACCACTGATCTCAGGAAGCAAATCCTGATCACATCCCTGACAGCATGGGCTGAGGCCCAAGAGGTAGAGTCAGAAGAAGCTCCAGAGGAGGGAGAAAGAAGGGAGGATGCAAGCTCTAACCACTCAGGGGAGGGAAGGCATCTGAGCCCAAGTGAGGATGAGGAAGAACGGTCCTCAGTAAATACAGTCACTAGGGGCAGATCCAAAGCTAGTGGTGGGAAGGGGGTCCTTTCAGGAGGAGAGAACCCATCCATCAGAGAAAGAGAGCTGGAGGCCCAGCTAGCATACATAGCTTTGGAAGCAGAGAAGCTGGCCCTAGAAAAGAAAAAGTGGGCATACAAAGAGAAAAGAGATGGAAGCAGCGATAAAGAAGCTGAGGTGTCCATGGGTGGGGGAGTTTGCCCCAGATTACCCAAGGGGGTAGTTCTTGCTTATGTAGAGGGGGATGACATAGATAAGTGGCTCGGGCCTTTGAGAGGGCACTCCAAATGAGAAGGGTTAGGCCTCAATACTGGGGTTCTCTTTTGTGGGAGTTGGTCCCCAACTCAGGGAGGGATAGGCTTCTGACCTTAAGGGGGGAGGAGGCAGATTCATACCCTAGTATGAAGAGGTGCTTAGCCAAGAAGTTTGGTCTGACCCCAGAGCAATATAGAATGAAGTTCAGTGACACCCAGAAGGTCAGTACCCAGTCTTGGGTTGACTTTGTGGACATTTCACTAAAGGCACTAGAGGGCTGGATTATTGGTAACAAAGTAGATACTTATGAGGGGTTATACAATCTGATCATGAGAGAGCACATCTTGACCAATTGTACCCAAGAAAGGTTACGCCAGCATCTAGTGGACTCTAAGCAGACCAACCCTAGAGAGCTAGGGGAGGCAGCTGAGTGGTTGAGAACCAGGGTGGTTGTCAAGTCCCAGGGGGGAGACTCCAAGAAGGGGGGGACAGGTCCCCAAAAACCTAAGGAGGGAGGTGGTAAGCCCACCACAGAGACTCCCTCTGTACCCCAGAACCCTAAGAAGGAGGAGAGTAAATCCCACTCCCACTCTGACAAGCAGAGACAGGGAGACCCAGGGTTAAAAAAACTCTTGGACAGTAGGGCTTGCTTTGACTGTCAGCAGACAGGTCACTTCAGAGGAGATGCAGCCTGTCCAAGGAAGGTGGTTAGCACTGGGCTGTCCAGTGTAGCCATAGAGGAGGATTCCTCAGATGATGAAGTCCTCCTAGCATTGTGCTGGGAGACAGGACCAGATGGTAAGCTGGTGATCCCTGAGGGTGGGAGTAGGCACTTCCACCACATTCAAGTGAATGTGATCCCTACCACTGGCCTGAGGGACACCTGTGCCAGTCACACTATAGTGAGTGACCGGTTAGTGACGCCAGACATGTATGTCCCAGGAAAGACAAAGAAAGTCAGGATAGCCACAGGGGAGGTCACCTCCAAACCTGTAGCCATAGTGCCCCTAGAGAGGGAGGGTATCCTTGACTGGATTAGGGTGGTAGTCAGTGCTGACCTCCCCCTAGATTGTATCCTGGGCAATGACCTCCCAGAGGTGAGCCTGGTCACAGATGGGGTGGTCGCCCAGGGCGCCCCCCCAACCCAAAGTCCTGGGGAGTCAGTCTCTACAGTTAAGAGACAGGGGTCCCCAAGAAAAGGAAAGAAGAAAAGGAAGGGTAGGCCACTCTTAAAGAGAGTTCCAGGGAGCCAAGGGCCTTCTGCCCCAGTAGGGGGGGAGCCCAGAGTTGGCACTGGTGAGGCCTCACCTGACCCAAAGGAAGTCCTGAGTAGTCAGGCAGCTGTCCAGATGCAAGGTGTTGCCCCTGCACTGACAGAAGGGAGAGTGGAAGGAGGGTGTCTGCCACAGGAGGTGGTAGCCCCCCACTCTAGACAGCAAGAGGGGTGCCAGGACCCCAAAGATGCCCCTAAAGCAGCTCAGCCACCTGTCAGTGGAGAGCTTAGGGTGTGGTTCTGGGTACTGACAGCTGTCAGTAGCCTCTGCTGGGTGCTAGCCTTCCTGGCAGCACTGTACTTGGCCTGGGAGGCAGACCCCAGGGCCAATAGCAAAGTAGGCCCCCTGACTCTATTGGTCATGGTGGGGTTGCTCAAGTGTTGGGTGACCTCTTTGGGTAAGCTAGGTGTTGCCCTAGCAAAGTTTGGAGTAGGGGAGGTGGGCACCTCACTACCCAAGTTGGCAGAGAGAAAGGAGGAAGACCCCCCTAGAGGAAAGTTTCAGTTTGTGTTGGGTCCTTTTACTGTTGGGATGGCTTCACTACCCATAGGGAGTGACCCTGACAGGAGGATATAAGGCAGAGTAGGCCCTGCAAAGGGACAGCCAGTTTTCTTCACTGTCTTCCTCGCCTAACAAGCCAGGAAGACTCTCCCAGGGTTGGGCTGAGTCTCCTGGGCGTGTGGGCTGGGGGGGGGGGTTGTGTGAGAAAACAGGGCTGATTGCAGAGGCCCCATAACTTTTTGCCCCCATTTTCCACTTTTTGCTGGTGTTTTCCTGACTTTAAAGGTGCCCTGGGTACTGCTAACCAGTCCCAGGGCCTGTGCTCTGTGTAAAATGGATATGCAAATTAGGCTAATTATAAGTGGCTAAGTTAACCTACCTATAAGTCCCTAGTATATGGTAGGGCATGTAGGTTTAGGGACCACAGCATAGGTGGTGCACACCTAGGTGCATTGCTGAGGTGCCCAGTGTCATTTTAAAAGCAAGCCTGCCTTGCTGGCTGCTTTTAAATTAAAGTTATATGCAAATTCGACTTTGGAATTAAAGGTACTTCCAAAGTCTTAAACTACCTTATTTTTACATATAAGTCACCCCTAAGGTGTGCCCTATGTGCCCCTAGGGCTGGGTGCCATGTAACTATAAGCAGGGACTTTATAAAAATAGATTTATAAGCCCTGGTGAGGTAAAAACAGCCAAATTCGTTTTTCCCTCATTGAAGTAAATGGCCTTCATAGGCTAGAATGGGCAGACTTTATTTTAAATTTTAAAGTCTCCTTAAATGTTGCATACCAAGAATTTGGTATCAAATTAATTGTTGTAATAAATCCTACAACTTCCAGTTGTTGGATTTAATATAACTAGTTCAGGTAAAAAGTTTAGACTTTACCTAAACAGTTGCCAATTTCAGCTCTGCATTGTTTTTGCTGCTGTGCTCTGATTGGCCAGCCTGCAGCAGCTTCTGCCAGGCTGCCTTGATGAGGTGTGAAGTGGCCAGACTTCACACAAAGGAATGTGCTTGGGGGAGAGAATCTCCCCTCAGCAGATGGTGAGGCAGGAAGGGGGAGGGCTGCCAAACTGGTCTTCAAAGGCAGAGAAGGACATTTGCAGCACCCAGCAACACCCCCACATCCTGCAACCCCAGACAGCTAGGTGCCCCCTTGATTAGATTAGGAGAGGGCAGGAGAGGGGTGTGTTTATGATTTTTAGCCACACCAGTGGGTGGGCTCAGCCAGATGTAACCTCCAAAAATCAGATTCATCCATGTTGGATTTTTAGAGACAGTTGCCTTCTGGGATGGATTTTTGCCACACTTCCCAGGAAGTGGTCATCACAGGGGGATGACCCTGTCCCTGATTGGAGAACCAGGGCCCCCCTGCTTTTCACCCAGGAGCAAGGATAAAACTGGCAGACCTGCACCCACACCTCAGATCCCCTCCAGAATTCAACAAGAAAGGAACTAAGGAAGAAGAAGGACTGCCCTGCTGGACCCCTGGCCTGCACCTGGACCCTGCACTCAGAAGGACTGCACCAGCTGCACACTTGGGCTTCACCACAAGAAGGACTTTGCCTGGCTTCAACTGGTTCAAGGAGGGACTCCCTGTTTGCTACAGGTGAAAAATTGCTAACCAGAGTCCCCTGCACCAACTCCTGAAAGAAGCGACCAGCTGACCACTGCCCAGTGGCCAAAAAGGAGTTTGCGCCAGGTGCATTCTGGGAGTTGAAGTCCGCACCCCCAAGGACCATCACAGAACTTCTGGACCCTTGGGGTGAGCTGTGGGCCCCAAAAGAACTTAAAAGAACATCTGGGTGAAGCCCCAGAAGTTTGGAAAAGATTTGAGAATTTTTGGAAAAAAGCTCCAGAGAGGGACCGACCCGCCGCGGAAATTCTAGCCGGCTTGCCTCAACCGCGACCCGGCCTGACTTCGTGGTTCGTCCCGGTAAAGAAAAACATCCAAAAAAGAGACTAAGTCCGAACGTAAAAAGTTGACCGGGACCTCCCAGCCATCGTATCCGAGAAGGGCTCCATGGACGTCGGATCAAGATCCAGGTTTACCCGGTCGAAGGATTTTCATCTCGAAAAAATGACTAAGTCTGAAGGTAAAAGTCTCCACCGAGGAAACCCACATCGCGTATCCGGACAAGGGCTCCAGGAGGTCGGATTCAGCTGGCAGGTTCGTCCCGGTGAAGAAAAACTTCAAAATAAAGACCAAGTCAGAAGGTAACTTTTTAACCGAGGCCTCCCGCGACCTGTAGCCGAGCAGGGCTCCATCGCGGTCGGCCTGAAAGTTTGACTTTGCCCCGGTCGAGGTGCAACCAGATGACCCGATTGGCGCTTTTTGTTTCTAAGCGCTAGAAAAGTAATAATTCTTGAAAAATTCATATCTCCGGTTCCCCTGAACCGATTTTAATTGTTTTTGTGTCATTTTAAAGATAAAAATATAAACTATTTTTGTAAATTGGTTTTGGATTTTTAAACTGTTTCCTGTGTTTTATTTAATTACTGTTTTGTGATATTTGAATGCTTTACACTTTGTCTCCTAAGTTAAGCCTTGACGCTCGTTGCCAAGCTACCAAGGGTTGAGCTGGGATTAATTTACTGAGACCTAACTGTACCTATGTGGAGGTTAGTGGCTTGTTGCTAGGTGTAGGTACCTACCTGCCCTACCAATAACCCATTTTCCAACATTTATGCTCAAGGGAAGGATCTCATCTTTGTACGTTCCCGCTGGAGGGCAGAGAGAAGGAGTCCCATTTCAAACATACCGACAAAGGGGATGCTTTGAATGCTTTTATTAATAAATATGACCTTTTGTTTGCAAGGGAGATAACCCCACAAAATAATCACAAAATTCCTTCATTCACAGGTAACTCCAAAGGGAGCTTTATAGATTTTACTCTTATCGGCTCAGATGACTCCCATCATATTCTTGACTTTAAGGCAGCACCTCATTGTGTCAGTGATCATAATCCTTTGTGTATTAACCTAGTCTACAATATCAAACTAGGACTGAAAAATAAGGGTGGGAGAGGAAACCTTGTCTTTAATAAAAAATACAGGTATACGCATGAAATGGAAAAGGTTAATCAAAAAGCGTTCAATCAGAGAATGATTAATCAAAAGATACACTGTATTAACACTTGCTTATCACATCGGCCAACTCATGACCTTGTAGTACAAGAATATGATCATCTAAGCAGTGCCATTTCCGCTGCACTGGTTACTGATAGGCCAAAATCAGGACCATCTCATTGATGATTTAATTCCGCGTGCACAGCAGCTCACAATGTTTTTTAAAAATCCCTTAAAGCAATTCCTTAGTCTCGTGAAATAGTTAAAAAAGGCAAGGGGTCAGTATAAGGCAGTATTGGAAGTGAGGAAATCTGAAATCAGAACCAAGGCCTTGGAAGATCTGATGTCTGCCACCCACTTGAAGGATACTTCTAAGTTCTGGTGGGTGATAAATCACCCTTACTTTTCTGACCAAGACATGAAAACGGACGATTGCCTGATCCCAGATGATGTTTGGGTACAACACTATACAAGGGTCTTCCAATCGGAAAATTAACAACATAAAGAAGGGGAAGGAACCATAATTCAGAATCTTGTGGAAATAACCTCAATCCCACTAGATACTCCTATTGATTTACATGAGGTTATTACAGCAATAAATCATTCGAGGCCCGGCCCTGCACGGCACGCGGACCATGCGGGGTCCCGGTAGATCTATTTGAACCTATGCTGCACTTTTTGAGCCCTCTAGTCACAAATGTCCTAAGAAGTGTAGTAGAGAGTAACGTACCCTCCTCATGGAAATTGGCTATAATTATTCCTATTTTTAAAAACGGTAATAGGCAAGATCCAACTTGCTATAGGCCAATTTCCCTTATAGACTCTACCGCTAAAATCTTAGGAAGTGTGTTTTTGTCACGTCTGGAAGATTGGGCGAAGGAGGCTAAGATTTTACCCAATTCAATATGGCTTTAGGCCCATCCTAAGCACAGTTGATCAAGCCTTTAACTTGCACCTCATTCTCAGTAAATATGTAATAGTAAAAAAAGGAGCCATTCATATGGCAATCATTTATCTTTCTAGTGCTTTCAATTTGGTAAACAGAGTGAAGCTATGGCAAACCATGGAAACTCTGGGTATTGATCCAAACCTGCTACTGACCTCATGGTGTTGGTGCAGTATGGTCCTCAAGGTGAGAGAACACCCCCAATTCCATCTAGGCAGAGAGTAAGAGAGGGTTGCATTCTAGCCTTTACAGCTGCTGTACCCTCTGCACCGCTACATTAGGGCCGGCTCGTTTCCAAGCCAGCGTCAATGTTAAGGTCCTCTTCACCACAGGGCCAACGGGTGGAGGCACTGTTTCCGCCCGCCGGCCCTGCGGTGAAGTCAGAATACGCCTGGGGTGTCCTGACGGCACCAGTGGTCAGGTTGCGGCTTCTGCCACCCGCCAAACTCAGAATGAGCACCTGAGGCTAGTTTATTGCAAGATTGCATGACTGACTGCCTACAATTGGCCAATACGAATACGATTCCTTGTCTCTCATATCTGAAAATGTCCTTCCGAAATTTGGGGCTTGAACATGTTTGTAGACCCCAAGTCCCTGCCTGAAAATGCAAAAGATTTGGTTAAACAGCGCTGTACAGAAAACACTGTGAGGCTTAAGTGCTCATTCCGAGTTTGCGGTAACCGAACCGCCACGCCAATGGCGGTCTTGTGACTGCAGGCAGGGTGGCGCTGCAGACTGCCAAATAACGAGTAAGGCGGTGAACCCAATGCCATACAGACAACTCACCACCAGCCCTGCCACAACCGACGAGCAGCAGCCGCCGGCAGAAGACAACTTCAGGCAGGAGGCAGCCAAGGTCCCACCCTCCATATTCCGAGTAACCTATACTCCAGGATATCTGATGGGGCCTTACTGTAATAAAGATATCCATAGTCGATGTGTTCTGTTGTCTTTATTTAAGTCCAGGATAAATATCTCATCCACAGGAAAAACAGCCCACAGCTCTCCTCACATCATCTTCCTCCTAGCCCAGTCTCAACCATCTCCACTTAGAATCTCCATCACCACATTCCATGTCACAAGGAGCATTCCGTAGAAAGAGATGGATTGGTTACGTAAACTGCAGATGGAAATACCACACACCTTTCCCCCCAAAAGAAACAAAAGAGAAATAGGAAGTAAACACAATAAACTATATGCATTTGAGAATAAGAATAAACTATCCCTTAAGATATGATTAAAAACTATAAAACAAGATTCAGAAAAAACACATTGAAAAATCAGACATTTTTCCTCCTCGAGATCACAATACGATTGAGATTCCATATGCGGCCATCATTAAGTTTTACAGCATTTCTGAATAATTTCATTACACTAAACGGACCCCAGAATTTGCTTTCGCTCTTACCCAAAACAGGTCTTTTAACCAAAACTTCATCACCAACATTCACTTTCACATCACATACACGTTTCGTTCTGTCAAAGTACTCCTTTCTTTTTTTCACTGAATTTTTCTCACACATCCTATCATACTCTCCATGAGACCAAGAAACAGCTTTATCCTTACCCCCAATGACCCAACCAGGAACAAGCATAGTATTGGGTTTCCTTCCCCTGAATAATTCAAAAGGAACAAATCCTGTAGTAAAATGTGGAGTAAAGCGATAAGCTATCAAGAATTTTTTCAAGCCTTCCTTCCAACATCTCCCTGCAGCTACCTCCAACTGCACACACTCCTTCACGCACCTATTAAACCTTTCAACAATACCATTCCCTTCAGGATGATACAATGAGCACAATTTGTGCTTTATCCCCAATTTCTTCAGATAACTTTCCATTTCCTTGGACACAAATTGTGGACCATTATCAGTTAGGATGGCATTGGGAAAACCCTCTAGAGCAAAAACTTCTTCCAGAAGATTGATTATTCTTTTGGTTTCAACACTATTAACTATACCAATTTCCACCCATCTGGAAAATTGATCAATTAAAACCAAAATATAACTGCTCCCACCTTTACCATAAATAGGTCCAACAATATCCATAGCCACAACATCCCATGGCCTGTTCGACAAACTCCTGATACTCATTGAAGGTACTCTTGTTTTGTAGATTTTATCGCTATTACAACAGTCAGGACAGTCTCTAATTACTCTTTCAATACATAAATCCATCCCAGGCCACCAATAGTTCATACGAATCCTAGTTTTAGTTTTGCTTATGCCCTGATGACCACTATGACCAAGTTGAATGATCTTCTCAACTAATGTATTAGGTACCACCAATCTCCCCCCACGAAACAATAGATCCTCTGAAACTGACAATTCATTCCTTATCTTCCAGAATGTTTTTAAAATATTAGAACTCCTTAAATCTTCAAAGTCCCATTTGTCTTTGAGGAAATTGCATACCCTTTGCAAAGTGGAATCATTCGCAACCGCACGTACCCAGTCATCATGGCCAATTATCCCTTCTGTTACACTACACACACAGAAATAGTTTTCCTGGTTATCACACGAGTCTTCTTCTGAAACAGATGCCAGTCTGGACAAGCAGTCAGCTGTATTATTATAGGCTCCAGGAACATAAAACATTTGAAAATTGAAATCTTGAAGATTAACTACCCACCTACTTATCCTGGAAGAAATTTGGTCAAGACCTTTTTTCATGAAAACTTCAATTAAAGGTTTGTGGTCAGTATAAACATGGAAGAGACTTCCCCATACAAAATTTTTGAATTTGTTTATAGCCCAAAAAACACCTAACGCTTCTTTCTCAATTGTAGAATAATTCACTTCAGACCCTTTCAAAGTTCGCGAACAATACACAACAGGTTTCCAATTCTGTCCATCTCCTTTCTGTAAGAGTACACCCCCTAAACCACTTGTGCTAGCATCTGTCATGATCACACTCAACTCATTAGGATTGAATGATTTCAAACAACCCACACTAGACAGTTGATTTTTCACAATTGTAAACTCGTTTTCACACAAATCATTCCATACATATTCAACTCCCTTCTTGAGTAATCTTCGCATATTTTCTGTTTTCATAGCTAAATTAGGCAGAAACTTTCCATGAAACTCAACCATACCAAAGAAAGCCTGCAATTCTTCTTTGTTCTTTGGCGAGTGTAGTTTTAAAATACTTTCTATTAAGTCTTGTTTCGGGTACAGACCAGTAGAAGTAATTCTGTGTCCCAAATACTCTATTTCCTCCTTACTAAAATGACATTTACTGAGCTTTAACGTGAGCCCATGACTCTTTAGGATACTTAACACTCTCCTAACCCTTTCTTCATGTTCTTCTCTAGTTCGTCCATATACCAGAATGTCATCTTGAAAATATTTCACACCTTTCTCAGAACTAAATAGATCATGCATTAACCGCTGAAACACCGATGCAGCTGATACCAGCCCAAACGGCATCCTTATATATCTAAACGTTCCAAAAGGTGTGATAAACGTAGTGAGATCCCTTGAATCTACATGAAGCATCACTTGATAATAGGCTGAAGCTAAGTCTAATGTACTAAAATATTTGGCACCATGCAAAAGAGTTACCATTTCTGTGATATTAGGAAGTGGAAATAGATCACTCACAACAGCCTTGTTAAGATTCCTTAAGTCGATACACAGCCTGATGTCCCCCGAGGGCTTACGTGCGACCACAATGGGAGAAACCCATTCTGAAGCCTCAACAGGTTCAATGATCCCATTCTGACACAGATTATTCAACACTTTCTCCACATCATCCCTCACAGAAATCGGTATTGGCCGTACCTTACAAGCCACAGGAATTGCACCATCTTTGAGTTTGATGTGATGTACATAATTGGTGAGACACCCTAGAGTGTCACTAAACACATCCCTGAATTCATGCACAAAGTTTGGTACACTTTCCTTATTGACATCTGTAGATATTTCACACACACCACACATATTCTTAACAAAGTCTTTTTTGAGCAAAACAGGTGTAGAGTTATTAGGATCTAAGATAACCTCGAGTTCTCTTTGATGAGGCCAGCTTAAGACGCTGTCCCCTTTTACTGGAACATAGATCTTGGCACTAATGGAGCTTGACTTGAAGATAATTTCAGATTCAAAGTATCCCCTTAGCTCTATGGTTTGACCACCATAACCCCCTGGGATTACATCAGGATCTTCCAATTTTATGTTGTGACTCAAATACTTTTCAAATATCTCATTTGACATCAAGGTTAACCATGCTCCAGAATCAAAGAGAACTTCACACTTTATACCACATATTGTTACAGTGTCTCTCGGATAATTCTTCGTTTTTCCTTGCTCATCAACCATCAATATGCAGTCCTGTATCATTTTGACTGCAGAATCCTTCTGTGACCTACAGCATTTGGCAAAGTGCCCACGTTTCCCGCATCCTTTGCATATAGCATTAATAGCAGGACACTTTTTGAAAGATGCGAAATGCCCAAAATTTCCACACCGAAAGCATTTGGTATCCTTGAATTTAGGTCTCTGAATTTGTGTTAGTTTTGTGTCATCACTTCCTCCTTCAGTTTCTAATGCGTGACTTTCCTGTTTCTCATTTTTAGGAAATATCTGATTTACTGGAGGAAATTTTTTTCTTTCCAATTCCCCCACACATGCTAAGGTATGTTCCACACTTTTGGCAATTGTCACAACTTCTTGCAGAGATGGATCATCCTTACTCCAAAGTTCTTGCCTAATTTTGTCACTTGAGCATTTAAGCATGAATTGATCTCTTATACGTTCTTCAAGCGTTAATCCAAATTTGCATGTAGCTGCCAATTTTCTTAAGGTAGTAATGTACTCTTCAATAGATTCATTTTGGGCTTGTTCCCGCATACCAAAGTGATAACGCTCTAAAATCGTGCTAATCTTAGGAAGATAGTGGAGATCTAGTTTTTTTATGCAAAGTTCAAATTCATTTAAGTCCGTTCCATCATCTTCAGGCTCAGGTAAAGTTTCAAAAATTTCTAGTCCTTCACATCCTAAACAATGCATGAGAAGAGAAACTTTCCTCTCATTTGATAATGATGAACTACATACTCTTGTATAGTGCAGAAAATACTTTTTCCATCTTGACCATATAATAGGCGCTTCGCCAGGTACTGTCAAGAAAAACGGAGGTGGAGATATATTTTGCATTATTTTGTACAGAAAAAATAAAAAATAAATAAATAATGAAATAAAATAAAATAAAAATAATGTTCTTCCTTATATATATTATGTTATTGTTATTTTCTTATGTATTTCCATACAATTACTATAAGATGTTTTGTAAAATATCAGACTCATTAGTAAAGTTCAAACGTGAAGATCATTTTCTAAAGGCAGTTCATCTTGTATTGTGTTCAAGCCGGGCAGAATGGTGCTGGTGAGACTGACTGGTGAGTTAAATTTTATTTCTTGCTTATTGTTTTTCTTACTTTCTCCTTTGAATGTCCGGTTTCCAGTAATCAGTATCCTCTTAGATACTGAAACTAACGCGTTCACCGTATTCAACTGTGAAACGTGTTAAAAATCAATAAACGGAAACGCGCGAACAATAAACGAGGCACAGACAATGTGCCGCGCGCTGAAAGCAGGAAACTGAAATAGCGTGCGCTAAACAAACACGCCGGGCCCGAGTGCAGGGCGCATGAGGATGCCTGAAGTGAGATGGAGCGTGATAGCGCTCGTGGCAAGAATCCAGTTAATTTTAAACACAAACAAAATGCCGAGGAGTTGCACGCGCTTGTCCTGTTTAAGAAACATCTTGTCCTTGTTTAAAGCGCGTAAAATCAATGAAAGTCAATAACAAATCCTTAGACTCCAATACGCTTTATAACAACATTCAAATAAAGCTTTTCTTCAGGAACTTATTAGAATAATAGAATTTCACAGTCACTTAAGATCCATCTTTTCTCCTTATTTTTATATCTATATCCTCAATACCTTCTCTTTTGAATGATCCAAAATATATTAAAAAAGAACAGGATGAACTCACCAGAAGGCGATTATAAAATTAGTAAGATATGATCCAACTGTCAAAGGAGATCCAATGGTAGGACTGCTGTGTTGAGATATCCTATTGAACACATCCCATCCTTGTCGCCAGTGTAATAAAGATAACCATAGTCGATGTGTTCTGTTGTCTTTATTTAAGTCCAGGATAAATATCTCATCCACAGGAAAAACAGCCCACAGCTCTCCTCACATCATCTTCCTCCTAGCCCAGTCTCAACCATCTCCACTTAGAATCTCCATCACCACATTCCATGTCACAAGGAGCATTCCGTAGAAAGAGATGGATTGGTTACATAAACTGCAGATGGAAATACCACACTTACCACCATGAAAAACCTGGTGGAAACAGAAAGTATAAATGGAAACACCCACCTCCAGGCACAGAGGACCGCCGCAGCTGCCATGGCAAATTAACTGCTAGTCTTCCCAGAGTTGTATCTTGCCATACACCTTCAGGACCACTGATGATGACAAAGATGACTACTGTAAGTATACCTAGCACAGAGGGGAGGGAAATGGCAGTGATACACTCCCACACAGAACACACATACCCCAAACACACAGTGAAGGCCACACACACACTCATAAAACATACGGCAATGCCAAATACCCAATACACACACACCAAGCCATGCAGATACGTGCCAAACATACAGCGCAACGCACAACAGCACCAACACACCCCATAACCACCCCACAAACACCTCAATGATGGCATAGACGGGCACATTGTGCGACACCACACATACGCACACACCATGAACTCCATGTAGCAACGACACACTATCAATAGCTGTGAACACATTTCCAAACAATCATACAGGTGGCACAACATGTACAACCAACAATCAAGGAAATATACACATGCAGCACTAGACACACGGATGCACACAACAACCCATACAAACACACAAGCAAGCAGACACACATGTCACAACATCCCCATGGTCCAAACCATCTACCAAGCGCATTCAACAACACAGACACAATCCACACACAGACCTCACACACCTTTGCACACAGACGTCACACCACCATGTAGAAGGAAACCAGGACAAGCATCTTATCTTGCCAACCACAGCAATGTGGGCAGTTGTATTCCAATAAAAAACTGTATACAAAATGTGCCACTGGCAAGTCTAATGTCCACTTCAGCATGAAACATTGTCCATTAATATGGGCCCAACCTGACTCCTGATTGAAGTTAGGCCTCTACTTCATAGGGGCAGCAATGGGACAGGCAGGCACCTCAGGGATTCGGAGGTGGTAGGGGAGGCTTGGATATGGAAGGGGCACGTTTCGGCTTGGGGTTGGAGGGGTTACCTTGCCACTGGAGGGGTGGCTTTTTTTGCTGGGTGTAGGAGCAGGGGAAACACCAGAGGGGGGACCCAAGGAATGGGAAGTGGAAGGGCCTGAGAGGGGCAGAGGGACACGCTGTTTACAGGGAAGACGGGGTGGGAGAGGAGTAGGGAAGAGGTCAAGGGCAGCAAGGAAAACTCTCTTAGGTACACAGGGGAGGCCACATGACAGGGTTGGGAGTGGAGGTAGAGGGAGTGCTCGTCTGATGTGTCTGTGTGCTGTACATGGATGCTGGTGTGTGCATTTTCTGGATGTGTGTGGTGGCTGAATGTTTCATGTATGCATTTCCCGGGAGGGGCAGAGATGCAGGGAGAAGGAATGGATGTTGTGTGAGTGAATGTTGTGGTGATGTGTGCAAGTGAGGTGGATGTGCTGCAGGTGGCAGAGATGGTTGTCGTGGTGAGTGTGGATGTGGTGTGTAGGGTGTGTGACTGTGAGTCTGCTCTTGTGGTGATTGAGGGGATGACAGAAATGACAGCAGGACCAGTGTGTGATGATGCTGTGCTGGCAGGTATGAGTGGAGATGTGGACTGTACGGGAGGAGGTGGTGGGAGAAGTGTCTGTTGTGTCTGCAGACGTGTGTTGTGTATGTGCATGCCTGTGGGAATGTTTGTGAATGTGTGTGTCTTTGCGCACCTCGTCTGTTGTACTGGGTGTATGCGTGTGTGTTGGTGTGCCATGGATGGGTGTAGGGAGAGGGCTTGTGGATCGGGAACAGGTAGCTGGAGGGGGGACAGAAGAAGAAGGACCACTGGCTGCCATCAACGAGGAGGCCAGAGCCTGAAACGATCTCGGAAAGTCAGACAAGGCACCATGAATGCCTTCCAGGAACGTATTGGTCTGCTGCATCTGGGATGCCAGTCCCAGGATGGCATTCATAATCGTTGTCTGCGCCACAGAGATGGACCTCAGGAGGTCAATACCTTACTCATTGAGGGTAGCAGGGCTGACTGGGGCAGGGGAAGAGGTGCCTGCGGCAAAGGAGACACCCACCCTCCTAGATGAGCAGGCACAGGCAACTGGGTGGGGTGCTACAGGGAGGGCGGTGCTGGAGAAGGGAGTGGTGAACAACGATGGTGTTGGTGTGGTACCAGAAGGGTCTGCCACTGCCAGGGTGCCGCCATCGGAGAAGGAATCTGAGTCAGATGTTGTGGTAGCTCCAGTCTCCCCCGTGGTGCTCCCCTCACCCTCCGTCCCACTGGTCCCCTCTGCTTTACTGCAGGCCGCTTCCTGGGTCCCGTGGGCTGCAGCATCCCCACTCGCCGGTGCCCTTCCTCCCTCGCCAGATGATGCTAATGCACACATAGACAGAGGAGGAGAAAGAAAAGGAGGGTGGCAGAAACAGAAAGGGAGGAAAATATTAGAACCCACACATCCACTTCACATACACACAATGCAGATAACAGTCGCTGCCTGTGAAACAATAGATCAATTAGCAGTCTTTCCCAAATAGAGTCATGCAAGCTAAGTCCAAACCCATCCCAACCCTGCAGACCAATCTCTTGCATGAAGACAACTACATGCCCATCAATGCCAAAATGAGTACTCCTAGAATAAAGCCCAGGACTATACCCAATCACATGTCATCCATTACAGGATGATACTAATCGAAGCAGAGAGGGACTCAGGACACTAACTAACTGATAGGAATGTGATGAGTACATGTGGCACAGAGGATCCAATGATGTAGGAAGTGATGCAACTGCAACCTTCACGTAACATGCCTGTCATTACCCATATACAGTGCCAGCATGACTACTTCAAACTATTACAGTACATGCAGAGATGGAGGATGCAGCCATTGACATGATAGCAGACTTGAGAGACCCATACCCACAGCTGAACATGTGTCACTGTACCACCACTACTCATCCTACATGGCTCAACTTAGCTACCATCACACACTCCTGGGTGTGGCAACCAGGACTGTACCACATTGTAAGGCTGTCCCCAGCTGGGCCTCTGCGGTCTTCCAGGCCCAACGTCACAGGTCCTCCCACCGCTTCCTGCAATGAGTGCTCCGCCAGCAATGGACCCCCAGGGTCCCTGCTTCCTTGGTGATGGCTCTCCACAACTCTTTCTTCTGGTGGGCGCTGACCTGATTAGGACAGTGAGTAAAGGGGAGACATGATGTAAATAGTACCAATCCAGAAGTAAACTTTGGCGACACACAACGAACACTGCTCATGCAAACTGGCAATTTCCCACACATATCATGTGCATGCTACAGACCTGATCAGTCATGACATGTCAATGTGCACACACATACATTGTCAAACAACACCCAACTTGTGGGACCAAGGACGTTGTACTGACCTGTTTTCCTGGAGCTCCGTACAACCGCCCATACAGAGGTAGGACCCATCCCACCAGTTTCTCCAGCTCCTCTGTTGAGAAGGCTGGGACCCTTTCTCCTGCTGTGCGTGCCATCATTGCTCCAAGAGACAGGAAACAGCAACACACTAAGTGTAGATCTGCCTAGCCCGAATGCCAGGAGGCAAGTGAGCTGTCCCACACAAAATGGCAGTTACGACCGCAGTGGTCATGACTGTCACCGCCGGCGGTGATCGTCATTGGTCCCAGTCTCCCATTGACATCAATGTTAACCAATGAGGAGTTGCACGGTGGTTCAGACCGCACTCCGCTATGATGATTTCCGCTGGGAGAACGAGGTCACTTCCAGCAGTACAATGCATGCTGGACACGCAGATGCCATTTTAGTTTGTGACATTACTGTCCTGAGTTTACACAGTGTAACTACCTGGCTGTCGTCACAAATACATACTTTGAATCTGACATGGTGAATATAGACACATGTAGTGTGTGTCTAGTGAAATTTACAGAGTTTTCACAACAATTGTCAGCATATTTGATCAGATTAGTAAAACACAGGGAAGGTGTAGGTGTACATGTCCTGTATACGTCCATTCACACAGTGCCATCGTCTGGTTAGGTACGGAGGGTAGAGTAATGTTTACTCACATTTTACAGGCAAATTGCATAACTATTACATAATGGGGGGTTCCTCAGCTGCAGGGGTAGGGGCACTGTTGTCCTGTGGGTCCTCCTGCTGTGCCTCCATTCTAGTAGCAGGTGCTGATGTTGAGGGCCGTTGTGTTGACTGACTACTGGATGGAGCCTGCTGTTGGGTGGAGAATGTCAGCAGAATGCAGTTGAGTTCCTTCAAATCTCCTTAAATGGAGACCATGGTGGCATTGTGTGCCTGCCACTGCTCCCTGGCCTGCTGGTGGTATTCCTCCTGCAGCCTTTGTGTGTCTTGCAAGGTGGTGAGTATCTGGCCCAACTGGTCCTGGGTTTGCTGGTAGGCTGACAGGACCCTCAAGACGGCCTTCTTGCCGTTCGTGTCCTGTACCCGCCTCGTCACTTGTCCCAAGATTGTCCTTCCACTGGCCCTTGCCCCCTGTGCCTGTGCCCCTGGTGTAGGGCAGTACCATCTTGCCTGGCATGTTACCCCATATTTCACTGTATATATGTTTTTTTAGTTGTATGTGTCACTGGGTCCCTGCCAGCCAGGGCCCCAGTGCTCATAAGTGTGCCCTGTATGTGTTACCTGTGTTATGACTAACTGTCTCACTGAGGCTCTGCTATCCAGAACCTCAGTGGCTATGCTCTCTCATTTTCTTTCCAAATTGTCACTAACAGGCTAGTGACCAATTTCACCAATTTACATTGGCATACTGGAACACCCTTATAATTCCCTAGTATATGGTACTGAGATACCCAGGGTATTGGGGTTCCAGGAGATACCTATGAGCTGCATCATTTCTTTTGCCACCCATAGGGAGCTCTGACAATTCTTACACAGGCCTGCCACTGCAGCCTGAGTGAAATAACGTCCACGTTATTTCACAGCCATTTACCACTGCACTTAAGTAACTTATAAGTCACCTGTATGTCTAAT
The DNA here is from genome assembly GCF_031143425.1 of Pleurodeles waltl. Taxonomy (NCBI): domain Eukaryota; kingdom Metazoa; phylum Chordata; class Amphibia; order Caudata; family Salamandridae; genus Pleurodeles; species Pleurodeles waltl. The sequence continues at coordinate 606,428,654 of NC_090443.1, read as the reverse complement.
CTTTACCTGGTAAAGGTTGGGTGCTAAGTTACTTAGTGTGTGGGCACCCTGGCACTAACCAAGGTGCCCTCACATTGTTCAGGGCAAATTCCCCGGACTTTGTGAGTGGGGGCACACCATTACACGCGTGCACTATACATATGTCACGACATATGTATAGCGTCACAATGGTAACTCCGAACATGGCCATGTAACATGTCTAAGATCATGGAATTGTCACCCAATGCCATTCTGGCATTGGGGAGACAATTCCATGATCCCCCGAGTCTCTAGCACAGACCCGGGTACTGCCAAACTACCTTTCCCGGGGTTTCACTGCAGCTGTTGCTGCTGCCAACCCCTCAGACAGGTTTCTGCCCTCCTGGGGTCCAGCCAGGCTTGGCCCAGGAAGGCAGAACAAAGGACTTCCTCAGAGAGAGGGTGTTACACCCTCTCCCTTTGGAAAAAGGTATCAGGGCTGGGGAGGAGTAGCCTCCCCCAGCCTCTGGAAATGCTTTGATGGGCACAGATGGCGCCCATCTCTGCATAAGCCAGTCTACACCGGTTCAGGGATCCCCCAGCCCTGCTCTGGCGCGAAACTGGACAAAGGAAAGGGGAGTGACCACTCCCCTGACCTGCACCTCCCCTGGGAGGTGCCCAGAGCTCCTCCAGTGTGCTCCAGACCTCTGCCATCTTGGAAACAGAGGTGCTGCTGGCACACTGGACTGCTCTGAGTGGCCAGTGCCAGCAGGTGACGTCAGAGACTCCTTCTGATAGGCTCCTCCAAGTGTTGCTAGCCTATCCTCTCTCCTAAGTAGCCAAACCTCCTTTTCTGGCTATTTAGGGTCTCTGCTTTGGGGAATTCTTTAGATAACGAATGCAAGAGCTCATCAGAGTTCCTCTGCATCTCTCTCTTCACCTTCTGCCAAGGAATCGACCGCTGACTGTTCTGGAAGCCTGCAAAACTGCAACAAATTAGCAAAGACGACTACTGTGACCTTGTAACGCTGATCCGGCCGCCTTTGCGACTGTTTTCCTGGTGTTGCATGCTGTGGGGGTAGTCTGCCTCCTCTCTGCACTAGAAGCTCAGAAGAAATCTCCAGTGGGTCGACGGAATCTTCCCCCTGCAACCGCAGGCAACAAAAGACTGCATCACCGGTCCTCTGGGTCTCCTCTCAGCACGACGAGCGAGGTCCCTTGAACTCAGCAACTCTGTCCAAGTGACTCCCACAGTGCAGTGACTCTTCAGTCCAAGTTTGGTGGAGGTAAGTCCTTGCCTCCCCACGCTAGACTGCATTGCTGGGTACCGCGTGATTTGCAGCTGCTCCGGCTCCTGTACACTCTTCCAGGATTTCCTTTGTGCACAGCCAAGCCTGGGTCCCCGGCACACTAACCTGCAGTGCACGACCTCCTGAGTTGTCCTCTGGCGTCGTGGGACCTTCTTTTGTGACTTCGGGTGAGCTCTGGTTCACTCCACTTTGTAGTGCCTGTTCCGGCACTTCTGCGGGTGCTGCTTGCTTCTGAGTGGGCTCTTTGTCTTGCTGGATGCCCCCTCTGTCTGCTCACGCAATTGGCGACATCCTTGTCCCTCCTGGGCCACAGCAGCATCCAAAAACCCGAACTGCGACCCTTGCAGCTAGCAAGGCTTGTTTGCGGTCTTTCTGCACGGAAACACCTCTGCAAGCTTCTTCACGACGTGGGACATCCATCCTCCAAAGGGGAAGTTTCTAGCCCTCTTCGTTCTTGCAGAATCCCCAGCTTCTACCATTTGGTGGCAGCTTCTTTGCACCCACAGCTGGCATTTCCTGGGCATCTGCCCACTCCCGACTTGATCGTGACTCTTGGACTTGGTCCCCTTGTTCCACAGGTACTCTCGTCTGGAAATCCATCGTTGTTGCATTGCTGGTGTTGGTCTTCCTTGCAGAATTCCCCTATCACGACTTCTGTGCTATCTGGGGAACTTAGGTGCACTTTGCACCCACTTTTCAGGGTTTTGGGGTGGGCTATTTTTCTAACCCTCACTGTTTTCTTACAGTCCCAGCGACCCTCTACGAGCTCACATAGGTTTGGGGTCCATTCGTGGTTCGCATTCCACTTCTAGAGTATATGGTTTGTGTTGCCCCTATCCCTATGTGCTCCCATTGTATTCTATTGTGCCTATACATTGCTTGCACTGTTTTCTATTGCTATTACTGCATATTTTGGTATTGTGTACATATATCTTGTGTATATTTGCTATCCTCATACTGAGGGTACTCACTGAGATACTTTTGGCATATTGTCATAAAAATAAAGTACCTTTATTTTCAGTATATCTGTGTATTGTGTTTTCTTATGATATTGTGCATATGACACTAGTGGTACAGTAGGAGCTTCACACGTCTCCTAGTTCGGCCTAAGCTGCTCTGCTAAGCTACCTTTTCTATCAGCCTAAGCTGCTAGACACCCCTCTACACTAATAAGGGATACCTGGACCTGGTGCAAGGTGTAAGTACCCCTTGGTACCCACTACAAGCCGGGCCAGCCTCCTACAGCATGTGAAAGGGGTGTCCCCCTCCTAATTGTGCATCACAATGGGACGTATCTTTGGTTTGCCATTGATTCTTTACTGACACGTCTAAGGAGGTGGTAACATTCACAAAGTGGTAGATGTCTCCTTAGGGGACCTTTGTGTTTTTGAATCCTGGTGGGCGAACTCAAGTATAAGAGACCACTGCCTGATGTATTCCCAAACACAGCTGCTTTGAAAAATGCTTCTCATTTGACAATGTAAACACAGGGGCAGTGATGTTCTGTTGCTTACAGGCCACTGTCTCTGTTTTTGTAGCCAATCGCAGAAGTTCCTTACCTAATTAATTGTCATTAAGCAGGTCGCTCTGTAATCCTCTGCGACAGAAGATGTTGCAATGTAACCTGTTAGAGCATATATTGCATTACCAAATCAGAGATAGGCCGCAAAAAGTGGATGCACAATTTGCACCCACTTTTGTCGAGCTGTGTCTTAGTACATAGGGCACCTACTCCCTAACAAATCCACTGTGCAGAGATTTGCTCCAACAACAATGCATCACTAGCTTTTAATGGTTTAACCCCTTCTGTGCCAGGGACGTAATGGTTACGTCCACCAGCACAGAGCTCCTGTGCTGAGGACATAACCATTAAGTCCTCAACATGGAGCTCGGAGGGGGTGCTAGCGCTCCCTCTGTGGGCTTCCCTCCCACCCCCCAAGGCAGGGATGGAAGGGGAAGCCCTTCCCCTTCCACCCCACGCCCCTCACCCCCCTAAAGACGTCAGCACGTGATCACGCGCTGACATTATTACAGGGTGACGGTCGCACTGGAAGCCATTTGCTTGCAGATTGCAAACGCAGAAACAGGTGAGTTTCTCCTCAGGCGGGTGGGGGGTTTGAAACAAAGAGGCATCGGGGGAAAGGAAAGGGTTTTCCTTTTCACCGGTGTCTCTTTAAGCAATCCTGATGCCCGATCGCAGAGATTTTTGTTTTGTTTATATGGTATGTTTCTGTGTTGTGGAGCAGCCCCTTGGGCAAGGGTCGCTCCCCTTTGGGGGGCATGTGTGCTGTGGCCATTTCTGCCCCCCAAAGCGGCACATCAGCCTGTTATTTTTAGGCTGATCTGCTCCCAAGGGGGGCAGAAACCACTAGAACGCCAGGGATGTTTATTTATATGTTCATTTATGTGGGGGGGTGCCCCCTTGGGCAAGGGGTGCCCCCCAACGGGGGCATAGAGCTGTTGGCCATTTCTGCCCCGCTTGGGGGCAGATCGGTCTATTTCTTTTAGGCCCATCTGCCCCAGAAGCCACTTAGGCACCAGGGATAGTGTGTGTTTAGTGGATGGGGGGGCGGCCCTTTGGGCAAGGGTCGCTCCCCTTTGGGGGGGCATGTGTTTCATGGCCATTTCTGCCTATTATTTTTAGGCTGATCTGCCCCCAAGGAAGGGAAGAAACCACTGGAACGCCAGGGATTTTTTTTATTTGTTTATTTATGTGGCGGGGTGCCCCCATGGGCAAGGCACCCCCCCAAGGGGGCATAGAACTGTTGGACATTTCTGCCCTCCTTGGGGGCAGATCGGCCTATTTTGTTAGACCCATCTGCCCCCAAGGGTGACAGAAGCCACTTAGGCACCAGGGATAGTGTGTGTGTGTTTAGTGGATGGGGGGGGCGGCCCCTTGGGCAAGGGTCACTCCCTTTTGGGGGGCATGTGTTTTATGGCCATTTCTGCCCCCCTTGGGGGCAGATCTACCTATGATTTTTAGGCTGATCTGCCCCCAAGGAAGGGAAGAAACCACTGGAACGCCAGGGATGTTTTTTATTTGTTTATTTATGTTTGGGGTTGCCCCCTGGGGCAACGGGTGACCCGCCAATGGGGGCATAGAACTGTTGGCCATTTCTGCCCCCTTGGGGGCAGATCGGCCTATTATTTTAAGCCCATCTGCTCCCAAGGGGGCAGAAGCCACTTAGGCACCAGGGATAGTGTATCTGTGTGTGTGTTTAGTGGATGGTGGGGTGGCCCCTTGGGCTAGGGTCACTCCCCTTTGGGGGGCATGTGTTTTATGGCCATCTGCCTATTATTTTTAGGCTGATCTGCCCAGACGGGGGCAGAAACCACTGGAACGCCAGGGATGTTTTTTTATTTGTTTATTTATGTGGGGGGGGTGCCCCCCCCAAGCGGGGCACAGAACTGTTGGCCATTTCTGCAGAAGCCACTTAGGCACCAGGGATAGTGTGTATGTGTGGTTTTTTTTTGGGTGGCTGGCCCCATGGGCAAGGGTCGCTGCCCATGGGGACACACCACAAAAGGTATTTTCTGCCCCCCTTGGGGCAGATAGACCTATTTTGTAGTAGGCCCATCTGCCCCTATGGGGGGCAGAATCCACTTAGGCACCAATTTCTAAATGCTTGATGGTGTGGTATTTGTCACCTGGCACAGTATTTGCATTAGTGATAGTTTTTTTTCTCCTTTTGGTTCTAGTTCAAAGCTTTTGCTTTCTTTGCTGTGCATCCTTGCGGTTTTGGTGGTGGTTGACCTGCGGTTTGCATATTTGCATGTTTTAGGTAAGTAAAAACAATTTACTCCAAAGCAGTATTGTTGCCATGCATGAATGACATATTTGTAGATGGTGTACTAAATGCAGGATTGTGTGTGAAATTGTCGTTAGATTTGAGAACAATTATATTTGTGTTGTCATATTTCTAACTTGCTTTTCTTTCTTTCTTTTTAGTGGGATATCATTGGTGATTGTTGTGTCTGTGCAGAGTAGTTGCTGGTGATTCAAGCTTTTTCAGGCAAGTGAAGGATATAGTTTTTGAGTTTATAACTCTTACTGATAAAGCTACACTTTATTACTTATCTTACACAGTGCTAGTTGTTGGTGGTGCATTTGTCCAGTTACTTTTTGTAGGAAGGAACATGGCTAGCCACAGGATGGCCGCTCAGCAGGTGGTTGGTATGCTTTTTGAGTCACTGTCTGATCATGATTAGGAGACGGACTCTGCATCTGAGGCAGAGGAGGAAGTGCGAGATTCTGGCAGTGAAGTTTCTGTCGGAGAGGAATCTTCTGATGAGGAAGCCACTCTCAGTGCAGATAAAGGGTCTGTTTTAGAGGAGGACACTTATGTGCCATTAGTTCAGCAACCTGGGGCTTAAAGGTTTCCCGTTAGAAGACCTGAACTCTGGGTTGCCCCAAACATGGAGCAGCCAGAGTTGCCTGCCTTTAATGGTCTCCCAGGGTGTACAGACAATACAGAGAACTTTTTGCCTGTCAATGTCTTTGAGTTATTTGTGGATGATGTGTTTTTGGAAGAGATTGTTGAGCAGACTAATTTGTAAGCGGAGCAGTATTTGAGGGGCAACGCTGCTAGACTTAGGCCACACTCTAGAGCAGTGATACTCAAAGTACGGCCCGGGGGCCGCATGTAGCCCTTTTGACTTTTACATGCGGCCCTCAGGGCAGCAGTAGCACTAGACTGCAGTTTACTCGACTCATCAAGGGATACCTTATTTAAGCATTACTGAAGATAAAGAAAGGAAGCAAGAAAGTTGTCCTGCAGCGCTTTAACTGCAGGAACACTTTTATTGTTGCAGGAATCTTGCAGAAAATGTCTACAGCTATGATAACTGTTCTTAGAAATTCAAAAAGTGTATTTCACTTAGCTGTAGAACTATTTCATCTTAGTACACAAGGTTATAACAGTGCCTGGAGAAGTATTTTTGTAGAACAATAGATTTGAAACATAAATTCAGAAACATTCATTCTTACCACCACCTGGATAACAATGCCAATAGTGAACTAAGAGGCAAGTCAGTTATCTGCATTCTTTGATTGGCCTGATTTGCACATGAACAACGTCATAGTTTATTAAATCAAACACAGGACAAGGGTTTGCACAGCACATGTACCAAAGTCATGCATTGTGAGGTCCTCCTACATAGAATAATGAAGAAAAAGAAGGGAACGTGAAATAAAACAATTGCCTAGGATCACACAATTTGATAAAGTGGGGCAGCTGAGATTAATGCCAGGTTTTCTGGTTTCACATTGTGCGATTCAGCCACTAGATCTATATGCTTTGCTGCCCCCTATCCTGACCATAACGCCACAACCCCTCCCCACCCGGAGCCCCTCCTCCCTTTGATCACCATGCTAATAGCATCGATGTGGCCCTCGGTTGCACCACAGACCAAACTTTGTGGCCCCTGGGAAAATGTTTGCGAGTACCCATGCTCTAGAGCTACCCAGTGGATTCTCACAAATTTGGAGGAGATGAAAAGGTTTTTGAGTTTGACTCTTTTGATGGGGTTGATAAGGAAGCTGTCTTTGGCTTCTTATTGGTCAACAAGTCCCTTGATGGCAACAGCTATATTTCCTGCAACCATGAGTCGTAATCGGTATTGCTTCTTCTTAGGATGCTGCATTTTGTTGACAAATCATTACCCTTGCCACGAGATCACCCTGATTCTAACCATCTTTTTAAGATTAGGCCTGTCCTTGATCATTTTGTAGATCGGTTTTCAGAGGTCTATGTTCCAGGCAAAGAAATAGCTGTGGACGAGTCTTTGGTCCTCTTCAAGGGTCGTTTGGTTTTTAGGCAGTACATTCCTAGCAAGAGGGCACGATATGGAATTAAATTTTATATGCTGTCTGACAGTAGTACAGGATATGTGTATAGTTTCCGTGTCTACACTGGTAGGGATTCCAGTATTGACCCCCCCGGTTGTCCTCCCACTTTTGGAGTTACTGAGAAAAGTGTGTGGGAACTTGGTAGACGACTGTTCAACATAGGTCACCGTTTGTATGTAGATAACTTCTACACTGGAGTGAAGTTGTTCAAGGAATTGTTTAGAGTGAACACTGTTGCTTGTGCCACAATTCATTGTAACCGGAAAGGCTATCCAAGGGAGCTTGTCTGTAAAAATCTTGAGAGGGGATAGTGCTGTGTCTTGCGTAGTGATGTGCTGCTAGCTTTGAAATTTTCAGATAGGAGTTATGTCTACATGCTAAGTACCATCCATGATGAGAGTACTTCCCCTGTGACTGTTTGGGGCCAGTTTGCTGAAGTGCGCAAACCTGCGTGCATTTTAGATTATTATAAGCACATGGGAGGTGTAGATAGAGTTGATCAGAGGTTGGAACCTTATACTGCTATTCATAAGTCTTACGTTTGGTATAAGAAGTTAGCAATTCACCTCTTCCACTTGGCAACTTTTAATGCTTTTATTGTGTTTAAGGATAGGTCTCGAGAGTCATAGATGACATTTGTGAAATTTCAGGAGTCAGTGATAGAGAGCCTTATTGTGGTGGAACAGGCAAGAGTTCCTAGAGAAGCAGTGGTGGAGGATGTGGTTAGATTGAAAGATCACCACTTTGCTGAGCACATTCCTCCCACGCCCAAAAAAGACTTTCCAGCTAAGAAATGTAGGGCCATATGTTTGAAAAAATGGCCTTGCGAATCGCAAATAGCGATTTTTAAGAAATCGCTATTTCCGAGTCGCAATTGGCCATGTAATGAAATTGCGATTCAGAATTAACGATTTCTTAAAAATCGCTAATTGTGGTTTGCGAGGCCCATTTACCGAAACGCAATTTGCATTTTCGTAAATTGCAAATTTTTACCAATTCGGTAACAAAATCGCAAATTGCGAGAAATTTCGAAAAAGCACACCTGGAGGTGCCACACCCAAACCAGCATCCTGAGAGAGAGCAGCCCAGCCACACAGAGCAGCACTCTGAAGGAGGCAGCACACCTGAGCAAGGATGGACACCTCAGCCCAAGGAAAGGAGAAGGGAGAGAGAAAGAGGAAGCTCAAATTCAGCGAGCAAGAGCTTGAGGTGCTGACAGAGGAGGTGGTCAGGAGCCATGACCGCCTTTTTGGCAAAAGCTCACTCCAGGGGCCTGAGAGTGAGAAAAGGAGACTCTGGGCAGACATACAAACAAATATCTGCGCAGTTGGAGTGGCACAGCGCTCCGTAGAAGAAATTAAGAATAGGTGGTATGACCTGCAGTCCGGTGCGAAGGAGAGGGTGGCAAGAAGACTGCAGGAGGCCAGGGGCACAGGAGGCGATCCACCCACAGAGGCATCATCCACCCCATTAGAGGACCTAGTGGAGTCGACACTCCTCCCTGAAGCTGTGACAGGGGTCACAGAGATAGACACCTCCGGCACACCAAGTACCAGCCAAGGTAAGTGCAATATTTTCATTGTAACCCAATATGTGTATGCCCAAAAGCCCCTTAGGAATTAGCAAGTAATGTTAAACACTGTGAGAAGTAGTCCAGTCCACATCTTAGAAGCAGCACAACAATGCATTATGGGAGTGGCAGTCCACAACCCATAGCTGAAAGTAGCACATACAATGTATTTAAGTAGAGCGACACCCAGAGGAACACAACACCAACAACACAGTGAAGAGAAGTACCTGTACCTTTATTACCATTGTGTGATTGTAATTGTAACAAACATAACTGACATGCTGCATATTGTCGTTGCAGGTGGTCCAGGCCCAGCAGCCACAGCATCAGGCGAGACTGACACCCATCCAGCCTCTGATTCCAACACCAGTGGGTCTCTCACCATTGCGCCTGTCCGACGCAGGCCCAGGGCACTGCCACTGCCAGAGCTCAGCCAAGACTCAGATGAGCAGCAGGAAGGGCCAATTTCCCCATCACCAACAGGCAGGCGCAGCCAGATGCAGGAGGCCAGTTGTCAGCAGAACACAGCACCCCGCAGGATGGCGACAAATTCTGGTGCACAGCAGCATGAGGCAGGTGAGGGTCCCTCCTTCTTTGGTGGGCTGGAAGCTGCTATGTTGCAGCAGCAGCGCCTACAAAATAAAAGGATCCTAGGATTACAAAAGAATTTGCGTCAACATAACACCAACATGGGGGGCCTGCATCGCCAGCTTGAGTCCCTCAATTCTAACATAGAACTGCTGCATGAGGGACAGGTGCAGGCATCACAGGACACCAGAGAGCTATCATGTGCTGTGCGTGAACTATGCCAGGAGCTGCGCCATGAGAGGGTGAGCCACCGCAGACAGGAGCGCAGATTTATGAACATGTTTGGTGGCTTCTGTCATTCTGTTGTCGCGTAGGCTCTCATTATCCTAATGAGACTACTGGATTTTTGGGTGGCAGGATCGTTCACAGTGTGGGGTACTAAGTCTAACCCACGGCGAGGGACCCTTGTCACCCCAAATCCGGGTTGAGCTCCGGCTAACTAGCAGAGCCTCATCTCTCCCAAAGGGAAGAGACAATTGGGCAGCCAAGCGCATGACATCTTAGAGCTTCCCAGGGAAGTCGTGGTCACTCAGATCCCAATCAGTTCTCTCATACACAGTGTGGTCTCATATATAAATGACAAAGGCAGTTTGAGTTTTAAAGATAGGTTTAATAAAAACAACTGCATTTTAGATAACAAGGCATGAGCCGCAATAACCAGAACCATACAACACAGTAGGATTGAAATAGTAACGAGGAGAGTGAAACATAAAAATAACGCTATCATAGTGCTACTAGATTACGTTCTCTCTTCTAAGTTCTATTTAGAGCATATCATGTTAAGTGCCTGCCTTTCAGGTTCCCCCGGGAGGACATCAACCCTCATACCTGAGCAAAGGCCTGTGATCAGGATCAGCATCTGCAACAGGGCAGTCAGTGTCTAGTTGTGGTTCCCTGGTCGGAATCTCCCTCTTACGTGTACCAGGACTAGGAAGTGTTTTTATAACTAACACGCCGGTGTTCTAAGAAACATCCCTACGTAAGAATGTGTACTTTCTACGAACCCTAAAGACTAAACTTCTACCACGTCTATCGGCAATGTACCAGACTGTATCCTTGACTGAAGCACAGAGCGAGCAAGAATGTATTGTTTGAGAACTCCAGTGCTGAAGTAAACTAAACAGTGTGATAGAAGAAAATAAAAAAAGACCGTGAAACTGGTTATTGTAAAATAACAGTGCGAGGTAAATAAAATGCATCTAGAACAAAGTGCACAGAGGCCTAATACTTTAAGCAAATGCCCAAAAGCTACATTAAAAAATGTCCACACTACACTGTGAACAGGGTGGCAAATGCAACGTCACTGATTGCACGTCGTGCAGTGGCTGCACAAGTGGGGGCAGCACACAGCAGCAGGGATGTTGCGAACGGACTGGTACAGATCACCAATGTGATCGATAACATAATGGGACAGAGGTCAGCCACACCTAGTGAGCTTGCACTGTGGGACACAGAGGACAGTTCCAGCCTCAGCAGTGTAGCTGTACCAGCATTGGACACCAGATGGCGCAGTGCCAGGCACAGCACTGCCACTGAGGCGGACAATAGAAGTGCCAGTGACGTAACTGGGCACCCGAGTGGTGTGCGTGGCCGCAAAAAATGACTGTAGCTGCCAGTGGAGTTATATTTTCACTATGTCGTAATAGTGCATTACTCAGGTCCTTCATTGTTTCTAGTTTTTCACTTAATATTTATTTGCAATCCGTCGAACGAACATTACCTGACTTAAGGTAATACATTTATTTCACTACAGGTACAGTTGTCAGTGGATTTGTGTTATTTATACTTACGTCTGAAATGGTTGTGTGTGATGTCAGCACGCCTTTGCCTTCCCTCTGCTGCACTGGTCCTGTCTACTGGCAGTAGGGGTGGTATGGGATCATCATCCTCATCAGATTCAGATTCACATATTTCTACAGGTATGCCCCTGGTGGTAGCTATATTGTGCAAGATTGCACAAGTAGCCACTATTCTACATGTGGTCTCTGGCCTGTACTGTAGTGCTCCTCCATTTTTGTGTAGGCACCAGAAGCGACTCTTCAGCAGTCCAAATGTGCGCTCCACCACGTTGCGGGTTGCCCTGTGTGCTGCATTGTATCTCCGTTCAGCAGGTGTTGCAAGATTGAGGTAGGGCATCATCTTGTAGGTGTGCACTGTGTAGGCACTGTCTCCTGGAAGGGACAGAGTGGTATGATGAGTAAGTGAGCCATCTGACATCAGCACGCCATCAATGCGCCATTGTATAGAGGGACAATACCTAGTAGATATCCTCCTCCAAACTCCCCAGCTAGCATTCTTGTGTGTATGCCGCTATGGCGAAAGATGTACGAATCATGTGTGCTCCCTGGGTACCTGGCCACGAGATCAGTTATGATGTAGGAAGCATTGCATATCACCTGTATATTCATTGAATGTTGGCATTTCCGGTTGCGGTACACATACTCTGTGGCTGATGGTGGACAGATTGCCACATGTGTCCCATCTATGGCACCTAGGACGTGGGGGAACTGTGCTATCTGGTAAAATTCCATTTTAGTCTGCTGTATTTCCTGTGGGGTGTGGGAGAATCTGATGTACTGGTGTAGTTTGCTCAGCATGGCGTTGATAAATGCATTGAAAAATCTGGAGAGGGTACTCTGTGATACACCTCCAGCTGCTGCTATGACCCCTTGATAGCTCCCTGAGGCGAGTAGGTGGAGGGAGCATAATACCTGCACATGGGTAGGTATGCTGTGAGTCCTTAGTGTTCTGCGCTGCAGTATGGGTTGTAGCTCAGCTATCAGATCAAGTATCATGGCTGAGTTCAACCTATACCTCTCATATATTTCCTCCTCTGTCAGGTTAAAAAGTGTAATGCGCACTCTGAAAATGCGCTCCTGTCTCCTACTCCCTCTCCTCAAACCTGCCAAGATCCTCATCCTCCTCGCCATGATGTAGAGTGCAGCCATTGTGGAAAACAGTCTGAGGCATTCTGGGCCTCTTTATGTAGGTTGCACCTGGTTACCACCTGGTTTCACTTAGTGGTATTTTGTATGTGCAAAATGCCATTCTGCTAAAAATCGCAATTTGCAATTTTTTGATGCATCGATTTGCGACTTGGATTTTGCGACTCGCAATTTGCGCCTCGCAATTTCCTACTGGAAATGCTGAATTGCAAAATGCGACTCGCAAAACCAGGTCGCAACGCAAAAAATTGCTATTTGTGCGATTTCTTATTTTTGGTCTGCGAATGCCTTTCATGCATCGCAGACTCAGTTTTTGCACTAGCAAACGGCCGAATGTTGCGATTCGCACCGTTTACGAGTGCAAAAATGTTTCATACATCTTGTCCATAGAGTCTGTGCTTGAAGAGGTATCCGGAGGGAGACTCGAAAGTACTGCCCAGATTGTCCTTCAAAGCCTGGGCTGTGTGTGAGTGGTTGTTTCAAGAATTACCACACCCACAAGAATTACTGGGAACTACCATGAGTGTAAACTGCCTGTTTTATATTTTCATGAGTTCAGTTTCATGGTTGGCATTTCTGTCATGTACTTAGTTAGAGTTTTTGTGTTTGTAGTTTTGTAATTATTTCTAATTAGTTAGTGGTTTCTTTGTTTTTAAAACAAAAAAAAGTGATGCCATTGTGTGTGGAGTGGCGCTTGGCTGACGGTGTACATATTGACTTGCTGTTGGCTACTGCAACTCACTGCCAGCCAAACGCCAGTCCACACACTCCCATCAGCTGGTGTGATTGCTGTATCAGGCATGTGGGCATATGTAAGTGATGGGCCCTTGAGTGGCGCTGTCTGTCAATGCAAGTGTTGTAATGTGCTGGGCCTGTGGCTGGCGGCATGAATTGGCTTGTGCACGTCATTTATGAAAGGTGTGTGAATGGACTGTAAAACGGTTGGTACCTTGATGCGGCTTTACAGCTCACGAGCTGTGAGTCATTGGTTCAGTATTTGGCCTTTCAGTTATTAACAGTGCATTTCATTTTTGTGAAATCTCTTGTTAATAAAATTTGCTCAACTGAACCGTCACTTACCCTCATGCCAAATCCAACCAGTATGTGCAGTAAAAAGGACAAAACCTACTCCGCTGTAATCAGGCGTCGCAGCACACCTGTGACACGCTAGGTGTCTCGGGTGGGACCCCGATGATGAAGCATGCCACCAACTTGGTTGGTGGGTGAAGGGCCTTTTTAACATAACCTAAGTGTGTTTCTTTTCACAATTTTAATGTTTGGAACATCACATAAGTATGTGGACACACCAAAATGATCTATTGCAAAACTACCTGTGTTTGGGTGGAATGGGGGTGGAACCTATGTTTTTGGTCCCGGGTGCGGCCTTCATCTAGGGAAACCTACCAAACCCAGACATTTTTTAAAAATAGACACCCCAAGGAGTCCAAGGAGGTGTGGCTTGCCTGGATCCCCCAACATTTTCTTACCCGGACTCCTCTGCAAACTTCAGAATTTGCTTAAAAAAGCATATTTTCTTCACTTTTCTTGGTAGGATCACCGCTGTGGCACAAATTTCCTACCACCCAGCATTCCCCTCAGTCTCCCAAGTAAAATGATACCTCACTTGTGTGGGTCCCCAAAGCAGAGTCAGCCTAAAAGATGTATAAAAGAAAAATATGTGCTTAGCAACTCGGTGTGCTATCCCTTCAATCTCTACAGGTTGCTGGCATTTTTCTGTTGCAGGAATCTGGGCCACCCACACAAGTGAGGTACCATTCTTATCAGAAGAAATGGGGGGAACGCTGGGTGGAAGGAAATTTGTGGCTCCTCTCAGATTCCAGAACGTTTTATCACCGAAATGAGAGGAAAAAGTGTTTTTTTGGCCAAATTTTGAGGTTTCCAAAGGATTCTGGGTAACTCACAACTCACCCCATCTTGGGTTCCCCTGGGTGTCCAGTTTAAAAAAATGTGAGGGTTTGCTAGGGTTGCCCAGGTGCCGGCTGAGCTAGAGGCCAAAATCCACAGCTAGGCACTTTGAAAAAAACAGCTCTCTTTTTTTTGTGAAAATGTGATGCGTCCACAATATGTTTTGGGGCATTTCCTGTCACGGGCGCTAGGCCTAGCCACACAAGTGAGGTGCCATTTTTATCGGGAGACTTGGAGGAACACTGGGTGGAAGGAAATTCGTGGCTCCTGTCAGATTCCAGAACTTTCTGTCACCGAAATAAGAGGAAAAAGTGTTTTCTTGGTCAAAGTTTGAGGTTTGCAAAGATGCTGGGTAACAGAACCTGGCCAAAGCCCCACAGGTCACCCCATATTCGATTCCCCTAGGTGTCTAGTTGTAAAAAATGTGCAGGTTTTCTAGGTTTCCCCAGGTGCCGGCTGTGCTAGGTACCAAAATCCACAGCTAGGCACTTTGTAAAGAACAGCTCTGTTTTCTTTGTGAAAATGTGATGTGTCCACTTTGTGTTTTGGGGCATTTCCTGTCGCGGACGCTAGGCCTACCCACACAAGTGTGGTACAATTTTTATCGGGAGACTTGGAGGAACGCTGGGTGGAAGGAAATTTGTGGCTCCTCTCAGATTCCAGGACTTTCTGTCACCGAAATGAGAGGAAAACAGTTTTTTTGGCCAAATTTTAAGGTTTGCAAAGGATTCTGGGTAACAGAACCTAGTCAGAGCCCCACAAGTCACCCCACCTTGGATTCCCCTAGGTGTCTAGTTTTCAAAACTGCGCAGGTTTGCTAGGTTTCCCTAGGTGTTGGCTGAGCTAGAGACCAAAATCTACAGCTAGGCACTTTGCAAAAAACAGCTCTATTTTCTTTGTGAAAATGTGGTGTGTCTATTTTGTGTTTCCTGTCGCAATCATTAGGCCTACCCACGCAAGTGAAGTACCATTTTTATTGGGAGACTTGGGGGAACACAGAATAGTAAAACAAGTGTCCCTTGTCTTTCTCTACATTTTTTCCTTCCAAATGTAAGACAATGTGTAAAAAAGAGGTCTATTTGGGAAATGCCCTGTAATTCACATGCTAGTATGGGCACCCCGGAATTCAAAGATGTGCAAATAAACACTGCTTCTCAACACCTTACCTAGTGCCCATTTTGGAAATACAAAGGTTTTCTTGATACCTGTTTTTCACTTTTTATATTTCAGCAAATGAATTGCTGTATACTCGGTATAGAACGGAAACCCATTGCAAGGTGCCGCTCATTTATTGGCTCTGGGTACCTAGGGTTCTTGATGAACCTACAAGCCCTATATATCCCCGCAACCATAGAAGTCCAGCAGAAGCAACAGTATATTGCTTTCAAAAATATGAGATCGCAGGAAAAAGATACAGAGTAAAACGTGGAGAATAATTGCCGTTTTTTTACCCTCAATTTTAATATTCTTTTATTTCAGCTGTTATTTTCTGTAGGAAACACTTGTAGGATCTAAACGAATGACCCCTTGCTGAATTCAGAATGTTGTCTACTTTTCAGAAATGTTTAGCTTTCTGGGATCCAGCATTAGTTTCTCATCCATTTCTGTCACTAACTGGAAGGAGGCTGAAAGCACAAAAAATAGTAAAAATGGGGTATGTCCCAGCAAAATGTCAAAACTGTGTTGAAAAATTGGGTTTCCTAATTAAATCCTGCATGTAGCTGAAAGCTGGGAAAGATGGTGATTGTACCACCGCAAACCCTTTTGGGGGGAAAAAACACAAGACTTCTGCAGCGCTTTTGTTCCATTTTGAAAAATAAATGAAATATTCGCTGTTTTTTGGCTAATTTCTTGATCTCCTTCAAGGGAACCTACAAAATCTGGGTACCTCTAGAATCCCTAGGATGTTGGAAAAAAAGGACGCAAATTTGGCACGGGTAGCTTATGTGGAGAAAAAGTTATGAGGGGCTAAGTGCAAACTGCCACAAATAGCCAAAAAAAGGCTCAGCACAGGAGGGGAAAAAGCCTGGCAGTGAAGGGATTAAAACAAGGTTGCTATTTGAGATCAATTAATTGATTGATAAATTGATGAAACAATCAAGTGCTTTAACATTAACCTAAATTCTCCCAATTTATAAAATGAAATGTAATGGTCATCAATCATAACTTACTAAAATCAACAATAATTATAAGGGCAAGGGCAACCAGAAAGATATGAATCAAATATTTTTGAAGAAAACAAAAGCAATGGAGGGCCGTCTGGCTTCGGATGGGCGGAAGTTAAATGTAGTATGTGGGAACTTCTATCTTCCCAGGGCAAACTGCTTCTACGAAGAGGTTTCTGCAAGTCATGGTCTCCTGTTTCGTGTGGAACAAATGTTTGTGAATCCTTCTCTGACGTAGTGGAAAAAAACCCTGCGGTTATTGAAACTAGAAATCTGCAAATCACTTGCTATTTTTGGAACGTTTGTTTCTCATCAGTTGCTGCTTCAAGGGACCAACCAGTTTAACAAGTGTGCCAAAACTGCGTATCTACTTTCTTCGACCTTTCAGGTTTCGCAGGTCCCTGGAAGTGAAGAAAGTCTTAATAGGTTTTCTGAAGCTGATTCATTATAACATTTATGATTACAATAATACTCTTAGATGTACTCCACCACGCCATTGTGAATCAGCCCTGAAACCAGCACATCCCTATTATTAGGGACACAGGCACAGGTCTTTCGGTTTTCTAAACTGTATATGAATTTTCCATGATAAACTTCCATTTTATTTCCATTTTAGATATTTTGGTGCCAATTCACCCAGGCATGTATGAGTACATAAAAGGTACAGCAGGAGCATTGACATCATTTAGGGGTTGTCAGAGGTCACATCTGCCACCCCTAGCTTGCCCTTTGTCAGGTGGCAAATTCAAAGCCAGGAACACAGTTGCAGCTCCTCCTTATGGTCGTCAGTTGGGGCTCCACTCTTTGTTTTTTGACAATGTTTTATTACACTAATAGTGAATAATAATATTTTAATCACTATTAGTTTTATAAAAATCTAGTACAATTACGTGGAATATGCCTTTCCATGGCAGCTGAGGTAAGTAAAAATACTTTAAAATGTATGTTATGTGCGTGCTCGCCGGTGAGAGTGTCTATGTAGGTGTGAATTTGTGTGGCTCTATGAGTATGTGTGTGAGTAAAAGTGAAGGTCAAAGAAAGTGTGATGTCACTTCCGCTGTCCCTGACATTTTGGTGAATTTGACGTAAACGAACAGGAGTACTACTGTAATTCAAAATACCTTTGTGAACAGACTCCATTGTATCAAGTATGCCTTTCTGAGAAATGTGTTAACTTCATGGTGTGAGTTGCAAAGCTGCTAAGTGCCCCTATGCAATTAATGATATATTCAGCCAATCCAGCATTTCAGCCAACAACACTTCTTAAAGCATGCTTTCCAGATCATAAGAGAACATTAACACTGAAATGACAAATTCAACAATGTACTGTGTTATTAGGTTAAATCCAGGACAGGCTGAAAGTTACATAGTGAATATGTAACCACTTGGTAGCTATCTGACTGCACCACTTGTAATCACTGCGCTTTTATTTGGATAGTTGTTTTGCTGCTGGCACGGTTGAATGAATCTGCACAAGCTTTCCTAAAAAAAACACTTTTACTATGGGTTCTTCGTGTTCTTAATGGCAAGTTTTGGTCAGATTCATCAAGAGAGGGCTGGGAAATCCTTCGCGTTACAATATAGAAAATACGGCTGAACAGAAATACATTAAACTTGGCAAATAAATAGAACTTAAGTAAGTGCCTTTACTTGCTTTGGTTTAAATCTGTTCAATTGTATTATTAAATTAGCAATCGAAAAGTGTTTCTGTCTCGGCATGAAAAGATCCCCTTTTAGAGAAATCTGGCCCACTAATTTGCGCATCCTATGTGGATGCGTGAATTCGCAGAGGATTCTTGAATCAAATTAAAATAATAATGACTCACCATTGCACTAGGGAACTTTTTTTCCTATCGTCCATTCCGAATTCACACCTCTGTCGGACATTAACAGTAAGGTTCTTCTGTGGCTGCTGCTACCATCACAGTGCACTAAGCATTGTGTAGGGAAGAAGAGAAACAAGCATTTGCTATGCAACGGGTCTCGCCTTTGCTCGCGTTAGCGCTATTAGCGTTGTAAACTCCTAATCGGACTTTTCTTTCCACATAAACGAATAATGAAAAGTAAAACAGTGCAATTATCCATGTAACAGTGTCGATTTCATGCAAAGCGCTTGACTTCTGCCCAGCGAGATCGTGCTGCGCAGGAAGTGAAATTATAAAGTATTCCAGAAATCAGCTAAAAACATGGCATCTTGTATGTTTTCAGTAGTTTACCGGTGTGCCGGAAAAGACATGACCTATGCATGCCTTTAACAAATAGAATCAACCGATTTTTTAAAGGCAAGCCCACCAACAACTGAAAGTGGCGGCCATGACATGGGTATGGTTAGAAGCCCATATAGAGATTCCAACATGGTCCAGAGCACTTGTGCGCACTCAACCCTAATAAAAATGGCAAAAGGGGAATGGTACACCTACCCTAACCACCAGACCAAACCGTTCTTAGCACAACAGCCATGCAATCCATATCTTTCACACCAAGGGGTATATTTATACTCCGTTTGCGCCGAATTTGCGTCGTTTCTTTCGACGCAAATTCGACGCAAAACTAACTCCATATTTATACTTTGGCGTTAGATGCATCTAGCGCCAAAGTTCATGGTGTTAGCGTCATTTTTTTGCGTGAACACCTTCCTTGCGTTAATGAGATGCAAGGTAGGCGTTCCCGTCTTAAAAAATGACTCCCAGGCATGTGCGTGGTATTTATACTCCCGGGTAAAAATCACGCCCGGGAGTGGGCGTGGCAAAAAACCCCGCATTTGCACCTCTTTTTAACGCCTGGGTCCGGGCAGGCGTTAAGGGACCTGTGGGCTCAGAATGAGCCCAGAGGTGCCCTCCCCTGCCCCCAGGGACACCCCCTGCCACCCTTGCCCACCCCAGGAGGACACCCAAGGATGGAGGGACCCATCCCAGGGAAGAAAAGGTAAGTTGTGGTAAGTATTTTTTTTATTTTTTTTTGTGGTATAGGGGGGCCTGATTTGTGCCCCCCTACATGCCACTATGCCCAATGACCATGCCCAGGGGACATAAGTCACCTGGGCATGGCCATTGGGCAAGGGGGCATGACTCCTGTCTTTGCTAAGACAGGAGTCATGTTAATGGCGTCTGGGCGCCCAAAAAAAATGGCGCAAATCGGGTTAAGACGATTTTTTTGCCTCAGCCTGACTTGCCCCATTTTGGGACGCCCAAACGCCATTTTTCCCTACGCCGGCGCTGCCTGGTGTACGTCGTTTTTTTTCACGCACACCTGGCAGCGCCGGTCGGCTAACGCCGGCTAACGCCATTCAATAAATACGGCGCCCGCATGGCGCTTCAGAATGGCGTTAGCCGGCGCTAATTTTTTTGGCGCAAAACTGCGTTAGCGCAGTTTTGCATCAAAAAGTATAAATATGGGCCCAAATGCAATGCTTATGGTACCACAATATTTATGACAATAAAATAACAATGCCCAAGAGCAAAATGTAGAATAAAAAATGCACAATAAAAACAATTAACCCCTTATTTGCTGAAGCTTTGTGCACCCCATTGCTGAGTCCTTTGTTCAATGTGTTGGGCAGTTCATGCTTCAGTCATCATAAGTTTCCTTCCACAAATGGTATCAAGAACAAATATGTTCCCTTCTTTCTACATGTTGTAGATTCTCAAAGTACACAGTATTTGTAATTTTCCCTGAAGTGAATCAAGAAAACAGCCAACATGTGCAAAAATGAAGTTTTTGTTTTAAAAAAAGGAAAAACCTGCTGTGCAAGAATGTGTATATTTTGTTTTTGAAGGCATCAACAAAAGCTTTCCTGTGCTGATATCTCCCTCTTTCTTCCCCGTTTTTAGAAACAGAAAGACTTGCAAAATAATCCTTTTTTTATCACAGTTTTCGCACTTTTCTTAGTGATAATTAATTTTCCCCAATTTATGTTGTTTCTACTGACTTACAGTTTGTGGTGGAAAGAGGTGTGAAACCGGTTAACCTGGAAAACTAAGTTTTAAAATAAAAAAATGACTTACCTACATCAAATTAAATTAGAATTTTTTTAAGGATTTATTTACAAAAATAACACCTATATAAAGTATGTTGCTTATATTTATTCATTATGTATCAAAAAGTACTAAAAGTTATGAATAGAATTAATTTACGTGAATTACATTTTTAAACGTAACATTTATTTTCAAACTGAAATAAAGTTATTAACATATTTTTAAATAATATAGTATGTATTTATAATTTTAACATTTCCAAACCCTCTACTAGGATAAAGGGGTTATAGAAACGTTTTACACTTTCACTCCCTCTACAAGGATGAAGGGGTTTGAAAATCAACTCAAGAGCTAAATGCATGGCTAAAGCAGATGTTAAACCCACCAGACGTACAACATTTAAATATACATTGGAGAGGGGTATCACTAAAGCAGATGCTTCAGGAAAAATACAGGCCCATATTTATACTTTTTTTAGCACCGCATTTGCCTCATTTTTGGACTCAAAAGCGGAACATACTTACAAAATACAATTGTATTATGTAGGTTTGCGCCGCTTTTGCGTTAAAAAGCGGCGCAAATGCGGCGCTAATAAAGTATAAATATGGGCCACAATACATTTAACATAAAATACTCTTACCACAGTATGCTGGCCATAAGTACTTGCAATAATATAAATGAAAAGGTTGTAAGTGGGGATGTTTACCTTACCTACAGTGGGAATTGTGGGAGTTGAGCCATGGAAAAAACCATATTGGTAGTGTGGGAGCTTGAAAATTTGGCTTTGGAAAAACATCTGTTCGCTAGGAATGATTGCTCATGATGTAAGGTCTGAGACACGGAAGACCAAGAAGAGGAGGAAATGAAACTTTTAAGAGAATCTGCAACAGCATGCTAGTTCAGTTACACCTGCCCATTCTCAACAGGAAATGGTGGTTTGAACTACAGATCAGAATACACACTTATGAATGTTTGAATATTAGTCTATAAAATGGTGTCAATGTAGAAGTGTCACCATTTTCTATGCAGGAATATTTGTTCAGTTTTAACATTAAAATCATATGTTGATAGTGAAGCAGTGCTTTGGCAATGGTAGTGCTTGAAGTACTGTAAAAGTATTTCTGCTAGTGCTTGTATCAGTTAAGGAAAATATAAAAAGTGAGGAATTCTCACCACCACAGACAAAAGCAGAGAGCGTTATAGAACTGTACTTAATTAGAGAACACAAAATCAGCAAGTTTAGTTAAACAGAATAACATAATTAATAGGCTTGGAAGAATTGAAGGCCACAACTCCCACCCTTAGCAGAAACACGCTGTTCAAAAAATATGTGGTCAAAAAGTAGTTTTAGTCAGAAGTGCAGGAAGTCAGATAAGAAAGCCTGAGAACAGCGTAATGGAACACTGACACACCCAGGGAGTAAAGGTTCATTAATTCAGGGTTAGTTTCACAGTTCTGTTAGGGTCGCAAAATTAACGGAACCGAGAGTGGGAGGACACAAGACCAAGGATGTAGCTGGTGCGGTGTTTAAGCGGAAATATATCAGCAACTTGTCTTATTATGTGCCTTATTTATTGCTGTTTTTAAAGATACCGTGCATAAAGTCATTGTAGTTTTAGATTCTAAAAGAGGCTGCCTGTGAGCAGTACTTTGAGATCAGTTTCAGATCCACGGGGTTGACTGACCCCTCAGCCGTATTGTGATTAAACCTATATTGTATTGCCAAAAGAATTGTGACCCTCTTTTTTCTTAGTCAACATATCTATGATCATCACTGAGGCTAGGTCATGTTCATGACAATATATTATTTCTTGCTTATTGACCTCGTCTCTTAGCTCTGTCATGGTAGCACCTGTTATGTCTACAGAGCTGAGAAACACGAGATGTGCCCAATAAAGCTACACATAAACAACACATTATCATTAAGACTTGACTAAAACCCTCCTATATACACTTGGGAAGCAAAGAGAATCACTGAGGTTGTACTTTATGATTTCCTGAGTTTCTGTCCCTTTTCGCTGTGAAAGGGTTAGTTATTTTGATAGTGTAGCAAATGTCACAACATTCTGTAGTGGTAGTAAAGGAAAGGAGTGTCTTGCATCTCTAGGAAGCAGTCTCTGCCGTGGTTATTTTGTGAAGGAATAACTGCCAGTGTCCAAGGCTCTGCTCAGAAGATTGAGGCTGGTGCTATTAAATGTCTGCATACTGGGCAACAGGTTTGTGTTGTGTTAAACCTACCTGTGGCTGATTTAATTCACTACCAGATGCTCTGCCCATTTATCTCTCTTGTGCAGGTTTCTGGTTTCTCCTCTTGTGATATTTTCTTCGTCTTTCTCTTCCTTTTTTTCCCCTTTGTGTGCTTTCCCCCTCTTGCTCTTGGGAAATGCATGAATGCAAAAAAATAAATACTCGTCCACAAAAATGAGTGCCAGTGACCCTACCAGCAACCACCAGCTCAAATTAAGCTCTGAGTCTTTTGTGTTTTTTGGTGCTGCTCTACTGCAGAATCATGTTCATACTGGTCCTAGATGTTTTAGCACCCTTGTTTCACATAGAAATTGTATGTGTTGCAATTTGTAATGAGCTCTCTCTTCCAGATGACATTTTCCTATCCTTGAAGTATGTTGTTTCAATGACATTCATATTTTGAACTAGAAGAACATCATGTAGTTTGTAGCATATCTCTGTAAGCACATATAGCGTGAGCAGCTCAACTGAATGTCACGCATTACGGGTTAGAAAGACACATTTTAGTGCATGTCCCTACATTACCGCTTTAAAATGCAGTGTCAATCCTTACAAACTCCTCTCTGTGAACTGATCGAGGCAGATCAGCTTCAAGTGCGTGAAGCCAGTGTTAGACTCATTCTGTGGGCCTAAACCAGTCAGCATGAGCTGAACTTGGAGAGGTGAGTGATGTCAGCCGGCCATGCCCTAAAGTGATGACACAGAGAGGTATGGGTTCATTGCAATTACTTTATTCCGTCTGCTCAGCACATTTTTTCTTGTACACAAAAACTACTACCATTTTCTTCCTATCCCTAATCCTCTATGTCACTTCCGCTCCTTCCTAGAAGGATCACAACTTCCTGCCTTAGCCCTCCTATTTGTCGACCCTAGGAGGTGCCTATGGTTGCTATGAAAATTAGTGATCATCCCAGCTGCGCCTCCGGCCTCGCTTTATTACAGGATGGGTTACATGGCCCCGGAATAAGTGTTTGTCATGTTTGCATCCAGGGAGACCAGTGTATGAGTGTATGAGAGCAGTTGAGAGAGTTTTCTGAGTAGCACTGCAGTGGCATGCAGAGAGAGCAGCTTTGAAAGGACGCTGCACTGCACCCAGATTGGTGTCCAAACTTCGTGATCTGGCTGAGAACACAGCAGTTGCAGGCAACCCACTAATGCCTACAGGAACATCCCAATCACCAGAGAGCCACACAGTGGCAGAGACTTCAAGTACATTTATTTCAGTTCACCTGGCCCCATGTCACAGTGTGTACAATTTTATCTGGTTTGGGTGATGCTCTGAATTAGAACATGGGGGAAATTCAAGTCCCAGTCTTTAGCTTTTTCTTGTAGTGGAGTTGTGGTAGAAGGATTGCATCTGTTAACGTATGAGTTGGCATTGCTTCACTACTCTTCCCCATGCATGAAGGAATTGGAGAACAGTGAGTGTGCAAAGAAAGAGGCTGCTCAACTGCAGTAATGTGGAACCTGAATGGCACCAGTAGCCTTCGCTAAATTGTGAGGGGGAGTGGGAGGTTGGATTCCCTTGCTATGCTGTTGATAACCAGCTCAGAAGCTAGTGGTATCCTGTTAATTGTACTAGTTACTGTACCATCATGTTCAGTGCTTGAAGTGGAAACACAGAAGGGAAGGTGCACATGATTGGAGTATGTGTTTCCTACTGAGAAGTGCAGGTATTCCCCCATTAAAAGTATTATACCCCTGTCGGGAAGTGCAGGTGGTGTACCTTTCAAATAAAAAAGTGCAGGTACTCAGGGGGTCATTCTGAGTTTGGTGGGTGGCAGAGGCCGCCCGCCAAACCCAACCCGCCAACTGACCGCTGGTGCCGTCAGGACACCGTTGGCCCTATTCCAACTTCACCGCAGGGCTGGTGGGCAGAAAGAGAATGGTGAAGAGGGCCTTAACATTGACGCTGCCTCAGAATCGCAAATGTGGCGGTGCAGCGGGTGTAGCATCACCCATCGCGCATTTCACTGCCCGAATTAAGTGCATGGGGGGCCCTGCACTGCCCATGCCAAGGCACCCCCATTCCGCCAGCGTTTCTATGGCAGTGTGACCCGCCATGGAAAGGCTGGCAGAATGGAACTCGTAATCCGGCAGGCAGCGATGCTTGCAGCTCTGCCCTGGCGGATTGCAAACACCGGGACGGCCAGGCTGGAGGCTGTCTCCAGCCGGGCGGTGTCAGCGGTATTACCGCAGCGTTTCAGCTGCAGTTGGAATGTGGATCGGACCATCACTACCGTGGAGGTCTGTGGCCACCCCGAGTATGGCGGTCTCAAGACCTCCAGACTTGGAATGACCCCCTCAGTGCCTGGCAGTACCTAAAACAATTAAAGCACTGATCATGCTAGAAATGGGACAAAGGTTAGTATCTTTCCATTTCATGGATCTTTCAGCAGTTTTTACTGCTTGTCATAAACCCAGAGAGGGAGGGGGTGTGGCTGGGCATCACGCAAGATGGCTGCTGCTCTTTAGAGCTGCATACAGCTTTGCTACTTCGTGGAAGGAACTAGATGTTTTCACATCAAAATGATACCTTTCTCTAGCATTTTTTAGCACCAGAGCATAAATATGCCTGCATCTTACAGACACAAAGAGTTTTAAAGTCATTTCAGAGGCTTCAATGTGACACACAGGCCTGTCACCTTGAGGGCCTGAGGTAATTATTTATCTGCATCGTTTGTGGTCCACTTCATAAGCCTCTGCACAAACTGAAACTTTCACGAGTTGTTTCTATTTGACTTTTAACTGCTTGCCTGGTTGTCATTCCACAAATCTAATTTCATCAGCAATGATAATATTTATTACCTTCAGACAGCCAGCTTAACTATTGATCTCTTTCATCAAACACATTTAGCTGAGGTCTTACACTTTCAATATTCACTGGCAACTCTTGTTACCAAGGAGCTCATTCAAATAACATGGTAAATGCTTTCCTTTGACTGAGGGGATATTTTCTCCTCAGAATGTTCCCTTTGTCGTAGTTGGACTCTTGCTCTGGACAAGACTGCTGGTTTAGGGATGACAACACTTTTGTTTGTAGGTGACAAAGCCAATCCTACAACAAGTCACAACTGTCGGCCCAACCCTCCCAGCTCTCAAGCAGTACCTCACTAAACATCCAAACAGTAAAAAGTGACTTTGAGTCATGGTAAAACAGATTACCCTTTTCACACATGAGCAACAAGTATCAGTCACACACAGACAATGAAGGAGATGCAGTAAAGTGTTCAATAGTTTTTATTTACGGGACTGCAATCTACTGTAAAATGCATGGGCTGCAATGATTAGGATAATGAACAATGCAAGAAACAGAATTGTGAACATGAGAGTCATGAATATAAAGACCCCCACCATCCTGCAATAACATGAAATGTGAAATATCCCTATAACCCTAGCATGGAGAACCTAATCTCTAACCTAAGGAGAGGTAGGTGCGTGGAACCTAATTTGCCAGTACATTGTCCAGGAGAAGAGCCCCCTAACCCTTTTAATCTTGGAATGCGGTCTCTAGAACAGAATCTGTGGGAACACGATGGCTGGGTCTGCATCAAGGTGACGTGCAGCATAGTTAGCGTTGATGGCATCTGGTAGGAATCCCCCTGACAACATTGTCGGCATGAGATGTATTTATACAGATCTGGTAGGACTCCTGAAGCAGGTATGTTCCCAAACAATAGATAAGAAGGCATGCTTGGGGTGTCAACTATATAAACAATTCCCTCCAAAAGTACATTACGTTCCTGTCACTCGTAAGTGGGAAAGAGACATGATGTGAATACCTACGTCAATCACTTGTCTTTGATGCAGATAGTGATACCTTCTCAGAGTGGCACTGATAACGTCAAATCAAAACATCTTCCTAACTATGAACGTAGTAGCCATATTAGAAGAAATAATTAAATAAATGAGCTAAAACAGAGCAGGCTAAGTAGGTTAAGAGTTACTGGGTGACGAGGACACGGTCCAGCAAGCCAGAAGGCTGAGCTAACTCCTGCTTCCCAATAAAACTAAATAGGATCCACTACAAAACTAGTGACCAATTGTTTGACTATGTGCAGTAAAGTGCTTTGCTCCTGTGGTATTCTGTCATGCCTGTCCTCAGAGAATAATTTAGGATTTAATATTTTTTTATTTATTTTTTATCACTATTTTTGCTCTGTTGTTGGATACTTCTCACAGCAGCTTCTCATCATAATATCATTTCATCACACCTCACATTGCCGGCTTACTATTACCAAATTGCTGCTGGCTTTTATGGCGAGAAATCACAAGTTTCAGAATAGTATCCAGTCATCCTCTTCCTCCAAGTCTAATAATCCTCTTCGTGTGGTGCACACACATATAATTAAATCTTCTCTACCATCAGCTTTAACACTGGATAGTGCTACAGACTTTTTAAAGGATAGTTCCTCTTCCTCTCATGCTTCTGGCACAATTGTGAAAAAATCATCTAACACCTCCTCGGTCAAGCGCCCAAAAAAGACCTTGATTCTCCCTCAAAATCACCTACACATCCTACTCTAGATGATGTCATGGAAGAATTACGGGCCACAAGTACAAAGCTTTATTCTCGTCGCAAACAGCCAGATTCACCCTCAATAAACTTATATCTCACAATCATTCTTCTCTTGCATCATCTCCACACCCAATCGTAACTTCTAATTATCTTAGGGCAGCTGATATTTATAAACTTCAAAGAACGTCTGCTCCACCTAGACTCAAAACACCTACTGAGACATTGTGAGAATCAGATCTTGGTGTTCTTTGGCTAACTTTTTTAATGGGATGGAATATGGTATAAGATACATTCCACTGCACCCACTGCAAGCCTCATGCAGACCCTATATTTGTTTATAATAGACTTTTCTACACTCCTGTACGCCTTTACAAACTCAAACTTACACAAAATGACTATTGTTGGTGCTGCCACACTCAGCAGAGTACTGACCTTCATGTTTTTTCTTGTCCATCCCTATCTACTTTTTGGTCCTCAATATGGTCTTGCACTTCGGCAATAGCTCAGATCCCCTTACAAATATCATATGAATTACTGTTTTTGGGTGGCAAACACGAAATCTGGAGTTCATTCAAGCCTCCTGGAAAGCTGGTGGACCTCTTGCTTTCTATTGTTACTTCTAACTGGAAATCTTCAGAGAACTTTACTCTCACACAGTGGCAAAATTCTGTTTGTTATCATCATAGACTTGGCAGCTACAAGCTTGATTCAACATGAACTTTCTTCAAACGTCATCAGCTATGGTTACCATTAAGTAACTATCTTTCACGCACTGCAAAGGAAATGGATTTCTCTCCTCCTTTTTAAAATGTCAAATATATTTCCTGTTTTTCTTCTTACATATACATATTTCATCGTAACTGTAGCTGTAACTATTGTCTATTGCCTTTTTCTCCACATGGCTATCACTTGATTCCCTTTTCTATCCCTATAGCACTTCTCTTGCTCCCTCTCTCTTTCTTTATTCAAACTTGTAGTCTTTGATACTATATTGCGTAATTTATTTACATGTTTAATACGCATTTAGAAGTACAATATTCTTTATTCATATATATCGACTGCATATCTCTGCTTTGGCAATGTTAAGTTAATGTTCTTGTATTTGACTGAATAAAACACGTCTTTAAAAAAAGAAAAACCCAAAGGGGGTAATTTTCAGATTTTTATATTATTAAATGGTTTGTATTGCTTGGTTTTACTTGCAGCAAAGTATTACTCAATGTGTCACACATTTGCCAGTATATTATATTGCTCATAGGCACACTGAAACCATGGTAATGTCACACTAAAGCAGTCAGAAAACATAGCAGCTGTATAAGAAAGTTATTTAAAATGTAATAACACGGTCCCTGAAGTGAGCCAGTCTTAGTAAAGTGTACACAGTGCTTTCATTTGGATTTCACTTAACTTACCCTTAGGTTTCAGGGCAGCAGTATTGTCTTTGGAAAGTTTAGTTATGCAAAACATATCTAACACCCAGCTTCTGCATCAATTTGTATCACTACAAAGCAAACAGGGTTAAATTACATTTTTGACATTGAAGAGACTGCTCTTCAAAAACAATAAAACGTTACAAATAGCATAAGTATATGCACAAAGCAAACATATACTGTTTTATTGATATTGAATATTGTAAAGAGAACTGTCCAGTACTCATATAGCTACATAAAGCACACTGCAGGAAATGTATGGAAAGACAGGCATTATGCGATAAGTGCTGATGAATGATGCCATAAGCAACATATTGTAGAAAGTAACCATCAAAATGAATTACTGAAACTCTGTCAAATTAGGTATCAGGGACTAGGACACTAAGACACCCACAGGGTAGAGCTCATTCAAAAGCCTATAGACAAGCCATTGGCCTGCCTCTAACTAATTAATGAACTTTGACCCACTTTTCAAATAAAAACACTAAACTTGGCTCACGTATTATTAATTTAAGCAAAAAGTATTGAAAAGGATTGAATATTAAAATCACCAGCCCATAAAATGATATAGGTTGAATTGATGGAACGTATACATTTCTGCAGGCCATGATCCAATGCATGAGCTACTCCCACATGAGTAGAATCAAAGACATTATTATAAAAGTTAAGTAGCCCCACATCCTTTCTGGCCTTGGAAGTTAGCCACAGCGATTGAAAGTGGGGGCCCACCAACGAAAACTTTTTGACTATTGTAGGAAGCTTATTAGAGATGAGTACCTGGAGCCAACCCTTAGCCCTCCCTTCCTGAGAAGGCATAGCACCCTAGAAATGGGAGGAACGCTCCTGTACATGTATAGGAGTAACACAACACGTCTCTTGGGTACAGATGATATCAAGATCTTTAATTATATTATTCCTCTCCTATGTCTCTATCTTACTACTGAACCCCCCACATTCCACAAGGGTTAGAAATCGGGTCTCTGGTTGGCAGTCAGTTTGCACTCTGCCCAAGCAATGACACTCACTCTAATCAGGGCAATGAAGGTACACACTCAAGATAGCTCACCCCCTTGGTAGCTTGGCACAAGCAGTCAGGCTTATCTCAGAAGCAATTAGTAAAGTATTTGTACCAGCACACACAATAATACAGTGAAAACACTACAAAATGGACACCACACCATTTTAGAAAAATAGGTAATATTTATCTAAATCAAACAAGACCAAATCGATAAAAAGCTAACATACACAAGTCACAATATGAATTTTCAAAAGAATAAAAGTGTTACTCCATAGGAAACACTGGAAACATTGATTTTAGAAAAAGTACCTGGTGTGCATAAAAAATAAAGCTGCACAGGTGAGCGTGCGTCGGAAAAGTCAGCAATGTATCAATTCCTTACTTGCAAGTGAGGCCGTGCATCATTTTCTTATCCGGTTGGGTCGGCCGTGCATTGATTTCTGGACGAGGCACACTGGATCCACACAGGTTCACGATGACTTTGATGCCCAGGCACAATGTGTGAGAAATGTAGTTGCACTGTGTTACAAAACTGTGCTGCATGGGGTTTGCGTCATTATCAGCAACCACACGCGGGTGTTGCATTGTTTCTCCAACTGCAATGCGTTGATCTCTCAGCTGCGATGTAGGTGGAACATTGATTTCAGCTGCGAAGCGGGTGGCACGTCATTTATTAGCCACGTTGCAGATGGCATGTCGAAAATTTCCCCGCACGGCATGCTGTGCTCTTGTTCTGACAACTTTACTTTTCAAGGGCCCCAGTACTGGATAGGGTACCACTTGGCAGGGCAGGAGTCTTCTTCAAGCAGGAATGCACAACAAAGTCCAATCTTTGTCCCCTTTCACAGGCAGAAGCAGCAACTGCAGGATAGCCCAACAAAGCACAGTCACAGGCAGGGTCAACATTGCTCCTCATCTCTTCAGCTCTTCTCCTTAGCAGAGGTTCCTCTTGGTACCAGAAGTGATCTCAAGTCCGGGGATTTGGGTCCACTGCTTATACCCCTTTCTGCCTTTGAAGTATACAAATGTCAAAGAAAAGTCTCTGCTGTTCACAAGATCCTGCCTTGCCCAGGCCAGGTCCCAGACACCCAACAGTGGGTTGGAGATTGCATTGTGAGAGGGCAGGCACAGCCCTTTCAGGTTTAAGTGACCATTCTTCCCTCCACTCCAGCTCAGATGGCTAATCAGGATATGCAGGCTACACCCCAGCTCCCTGTGTGTCACTGTCTAGAGAAAATTCACAAACAGCCCAAATGTGAACAAGAAATAAAGAGTGTTTGAAGAAAACAAACCTTTCTTTGGGGACCTTGTCTCTTTACATGGTTAAACTTGGACCTTTTCTTCATGGTGTCATAAAAATTGGAAATAAGATTGATGTCCCATGACATGGTTCTTTTAATGAAAGATTAATTTCTGACATTAACAGTCTTTTGCTAAAGTTAGTATTTGGGCAGTTTTTGTTGACATGTTGAAAGGGCTTCCATGCCTTCATCGGGGGATGAGACGGGATGACCTCCTGGTTCAGTGCAACGACAAGTATAACTGATCTTTCTTATAGAGATAGGTGCATTTTGGTGTGTGCCCCAGTCCTTTTTAAATCATTTGTTGTAAAAGTATAATTCCCCAGGCTCCTGAAAAAGCGAACAGGCAACTCTCTCCCATGGAAGATTTAAAACGATATTGTCTGCTTGCTTAATTTCCACATTTTATTATGTAGAGATGCAAGACCAGGTAAACCATATTATGAAGGCACAAGTTATTTGTGGAAGGAGAGATATGTTACAGGTACACAGTGCCCTACTCAAGATTACAACCATTACACACAAACACATTAGTACAAATGTCTGGTTACACCAAACATTTTATTCCAGTGTAAAGCACATAGGCTGTCTATGTCTGGACTTCTTGAAACAAGAAGGTGTGACTCATACTGAGTCAAAGTACATATTCCAAGGTACAGCCTCCCAGACCACGAAAGAAAGGGATTTGTCATACTGTAGAAAAGGCAAACATTGAAGTGGATGATGTCACCAGCTTGAGCCTTATCACATACCACACCAAAGTAATCAAACATCACATAACCCAAGATACAGACAAATGACAGTATAACAGTCTCTGATCACACATCCATCATAATCCAATGACCACCCATCTGGTGGTATGACACAAACATATGTCAGTGTTGTGGCATAGGCACAGTGTCCTGCAATGAATAAACACATCTACAGCTACATACAGGTCACACAAGAATAGTCTTTAGCCAATGTGAAGGCAAAATGAATTGGTTGCAATCTATGACTACATATTTCATGCCCACTTGATGACACACATGATGCAATCGGACAACCACAGCACACAAAACAAGTCCATTGTACACTTGCAGGGGTAGGGGCTGCCACTGGTAGCAGGCCACCATGAGTCGTCCCATGCTGATCCGGAGGATCCCAGGATGAGGATCTCAGTCTTGTCAGAATTGAGCTTGAGGCAACTCTCCTTCATCCAGGTGGCAACGGCTTCCATCCAGTTGTGGAAATTCTTGTTGGCAGCTGTGGGCTGGGGTTTCAGTCAGTGATCAGCTGAGTGTCATTGGCATAGGAGACAATGTTTAGTCCATGGTTCCTGATGATAGATGCGAGCAAGGCCATGTACATGTTGAAGAGTGTGGGGCTCATTGAGGAGCTCTGTGGGACTCCGCAGCTGATCTCCACAGGTTCTGACAGGTAAGGTGGGAGTTTGGCTCCCTGTCTTCTGCCGGTCAGGAAGGACTGTATCCGCTGTAGGGCCTTTCAGCGGATGCCAGCTGCGTGGATTCTGGAGCAGAGGGTGTGATGCGAGACCATGTTGAAGAAGGCTGATAGGTCCAGTAGGATGAGGGCTGCTGTTTGGCCACGGTCGAGGAGCGAGCGGATGTCCTCTGTGGCAGCGAGGAGGGCAGTCTCTGTGCTGTGGTTGCTCCAGAAACCTGACTGGGAGATGTCCAGGATGTTGTTGTTCTCAATGTGTTTGCAGAGCTGACCCTTGATGGCCTTTTTGATGACCTTGGCTGGAAAAGGCAGCAGAACGATGGGGCAGTAGTGCTTAAGGTCCAGGGGGTTGACCTTGGTTTTCTTCAGGAGTGGGCTGATCTTGGCATGCTTCCAGTCCTCGAGGAAGGTAGCCGTCCCCATGGAACAGTTGTGAGTGTGGCAGAGCTCGGGTGCGATGGAGGTGTTGGCTTTGTTGAAAATGTGGTGAGGACAGGGGTCAGTAGGGGCAACGGAGTGGATGCCGCTCATGATGGAGCTGGTCTTGTCCATGGTGAGGTTGGTCCAGCAGTGCAGGGTCTGTGAAGGTTCAGAGGGTCCGAGCAGGGGGTTGTTGGTGGGCTCGGAGGGTCTTGGGGTCCTCAGCTATCATAGATGTCTTTGATTTTTCAGTGGAAGAAGGTGAATAGTCTGTCGCAGAGGTCCTGATGATGCCGCTTCCAATTGGGATTTTGCAAACTCCTTGACCATGGTGAAGACCTCTTTGGTGTTGTGTGTGGTGACACTGATACAGCCTTGCAGGGCAGCTTTCCTGGTGGATCTGATGAGGTGCTGGTGGGAATTTATAGCGGATTTGAATGCAGCGAGGTCTTCCGGCGACTTGCTATTCCTCCATCTTTTTTCTAGTCATCTGCAGGTGTGCCTGGAGTCCTGGAATGTGAGGGAGAACCAGCTGGCCTTCTTGAGGTTGTGTTTTGCTGAGGTCTTTCGCAGTGGTGCTAGGGTGTTGGTGCATTTGGAGATCTATTGGTGGAAGTTCAATGCTGAGATGTTTGTGTCTGTGGCGAGGAGAGGACAGGAAGCGTCTTGCTGAGGGTGTTAGTGAGCTGTTCCTCTGTGATCTGGTTACACTTCCTGCGTGGGGAGTGGAGTATGTGAAGGTGGATTGTCAGCGTGGTCATGGAGAAATATATCCAGTGGTGGTCAGTCCAGAGTAGTGTGGAGGTGTTGTCGACGGTGATGTTGTTGCTGGTGGAAAAGATGGGGTCGAGTGTGTGCTCAGCAATGTGTGTTGACGAGGTGACCAGCTGCTTGAGGCCTGTTGTGGCAAGGTTCTTGAGCAGGGCAGCGGTGCTGATGTCGTTGCGGTTGTCGATGTGGTAGTTGAGGTCGCCAAGGAGAAAGTAGTTTGTAGGGACAAGTGCGTGGGGAGATATGATGTCAATTATGGAGTTGCTGAAGGCTGGGAGGGGGCCGGGTAGCCTGTGGATGAGGGTGCTGCGAAAGGTAGACTTAGAGGAGACGTGGATCTGGAAATGGAGGTGATGCTTGAGGGGGAAAGTGTTCTTCTGCATTGGTTGTCAGGTGGAGGGTCGATTTGTATACAATGGGCAGGCCACCGCCTGTTCGAAAGGACCGGTCTTTATGGAGCAGTTTGTAGTCGCTGGAGATGGCAATGGCGATGTCTGGTGCTGACGCTGAGTTTGTCCATGTTTCGGTAGAAAAAGGTGACGTCCGGGGAGGTGGAGTCAAGCAGGTACCATAGTTCTAGGGCGTGTTTGTGGAGGGAATATATATTGAGGAGGATAAAGTTGAGGTGCTCCAGGTGGATGTTCGATGGTCTAGTGGCGAGAGGGTCCAGCGTTTGGTGTAGAGTGAGGGTGCAGTGGCAGTAGAAGCAGGAAAATAATTCATGGGTGTCTTTGGGCGATGTGGGATGACAGGCGGTGGATGTCCTGTGTTCATCGCATGGAGTGTCTCTGTGTTGTAGCCATGGATGGTTGGAGGACCAGGGTTCCCAGCGCTGGGCACGGTTCAGGCGTAGACGGGCACAGACGGGATTGCCTTTAGTGGTGCGTCCCCTCCGTGCAGCTGTACAGCAGCCACCATTAAGAAGGAAAGGAAGGCGGGAGTGTCCACTTAGCTGGGCGGGTAGGAAAGCGCTTCACAGGGAGGTGGGCGGTCCACATGGGCAGCAGTGGCAGGAAACAGGTCAGGGAGAAGAAAAGAACAGAAAAGGCACTTAAAGAAAAGAGAAGAAGAGGAGAAAAGAGAGCCAAAAATGAAAAAGAGACAGATAAAATAAAGATGACAGATCAAATACACACACAGATGGCCACTAGGCCACCGGGGATGAGGTGCTGGCAGATGCCTGCGGGTGGAGATGGGCCTCGAACTGAGTCAGGCAGGCTCTCAGTTCGCTCGCAGCAGAAGCAGCAGCAACAGGTGGAGGTGCACAGAGGGGGCAAGCAGGCGCTGACCAGGAGGTCAGAGGAGTCACCCTCTCACTGCGCAGTGGCCACCATTAAGAAAGGGAGGGAGACAGAACAGTACGATCAGCTGGGATTCAGGAAGGTGAAAAAACACTTTGCATGGGGGTGGGGGTGGGGGGGGGCAGGGCTCCAGGGGCAGCAGTGGGAGGGAACAGAGATCGGGGAGAGGGAAAGGCACTAACAATGTGCTACAAGAAAAGAAGAGAAAAGTGAGCCAAAGAAGAAACAGATAAAATAAAGATGATAGAGCAAAGACACACACACAGATGGCCACTAGGCCACCAGGGATGAGGCGCAGGTGGGTGTCTGCGGGTGGAGGTGGGCCTCAAACTGAGAGTCAGGCAGCCTCTCAGGTCGCTTGCAGAAGAAGCAGCAACAGCAGCAACAGGTGGAGCTGCGCTGACGGGCACGAGCAGACGCTCACTAGGAAGTCAGAGAAGGTACATACCACAGAACCCACCCCCTGAAGTGGCATGAGTCTACATTTGTTTGCACTATGGCAGTTTCCTGTAAGGACTGTATGCAGTAAGTCAATCTCACAGAGTGTGAATTTGTTGGTCCATTCAGGCCCAAGGAGATTACCTTTCAGAAGCCACATAGGTGTATAGTACTTCATTGTGGCTCACATCACAGTACAGGTTGCTGGAGCAGGGCCTACCTGATGTCACTAAGCTTGCTTAGTCATTGTAGGCCACAAGCAGGGTAGTGGGTTAGTCTGCCCCTGCAAATATATATGGCTGTAATCATGTCCCTGTACTTATGGGCTTGTGCGTTTCACACTTATAGAGTGGTAACACATTGAAAAGTTCTAGCTTGGTGTTTTTGACATGTTTGTGACAAAAAATGTGATTGTAATCTCTTGATTTTTTCTTTTGCATCCATGCAGGCCAACGCCCATCAGAAAGAAGGGCTATGGAGAGCCATCTCCACGAAGGTGTGGACCCAAGGGATCCACAGCTGGTGGAGCGCCCACTGTCTGAAGAGGAGGGAGGAACTGAGACGCTCGTCCCGGAAGATCTCAGAGGTTCAACTGGGGATGTCCTCCCAACCTGGGCAGGGTGCCTGTTTGAACATGACCCCCCTAATGGCCTGCATTCTGGTTGTGGTCTACCCAGACCTTGAAGGACGTTTGAGGACAGTACAGCAGCCACAAAGGAGTGAGTACAGGGCATTTTCCTGCCTGCCACATTGCCAAGTGAATGTGTTCTGACAGCTCCCCCTGACGATTAGAGATGAACCATGTGTAAAACAGTAGATGAGTGATTGTTGGTGTAGACCTGTCATGCTTTGCATGCTGATGTGCCTTGCCTATTAGCCCAGAGACCTAGGACCCAATTGTGTACAATCCAGAAACAATTTGCTCTCCAGGGACAACATATGGCTGTGTACAGTGATCAAACAAGTACTGTTTGTTGTTGTAGTGGGTGTGATTTCTATGCAACAGACCACTACTCCTTATTGTTACATGCCAGTAGAAAGGTAGTGATGGATCACCCAAAGGCTACTTGTCTTCAGCATTTGATGGGTGGTGATTCCTCACTACTGTCTGTAATGAGAAGATGGCCATCATACATGGGACAGTGCGTTCATGTTTTTTGGGGACCAGCTATAGATCAATACTTTCCATTGGTAAGTGGGGAAAGTCCATTGACATAATTTATGTTCCACATCCCCTGTGCCTACATTTTAGCATGTGTCCTTTTCTCTTTAGAAAAACATTTGTAAGCTGCTGTTTCATGCATGGTCTACCTGCGTTGCGGGGATCATTTATGTATTCCCTCACATATATGTGCATGCTAACCTGTGTTTGGAATAGGACATTCAAAATGGGGGGGGTTATTTCATGTTGTGCCACAGACAGCAGTGTGTCACCATTGATTATAGGCTGACACACAGCCTCACCCGTCATAGCATGTCATTTGACATGTACTACTACAGTAGTAATGAGGGACATAATGGATAGGCCTAGAGCTTTTTACCCGCAATGTGCATTTCCATGCAATTGATGCAGAATCATGTATCAAAGTGCACATAGAAAACGGGGAAGGTTTGTAACCTGACTGTTGGCATGCATCACGGAGTGACTTGCAGATCTGTTGGAAACACACATGTTTGCGTGCAAGCATTCATCCACAGACATTTGGGTTTGCATGACCAAAATGGAGACAATGATGTAGATTCCAATTGGGCAACATGTTGAGGGCCTTCTACAAGTTCTCGCAAATCTCTGGGCCTCTCCAAGATCTAAGGGATTAATAGTGTCTACTGATGCACTCAGAATATGTCATTAGGGCTGCCAGACATATGTGGTGATTTCCCTGGGGCTTGCTTATTCATTGTGTTGTGGAGCTTAGAGACATATCTCTCTGACAGTTTGCACAATTTGTCTACAGTGTACATTTCCATGCCAAATATGGGGCATATCTGAGTAACATTAGTACTACCCCCACGACTCCACTCGGACAAATATCACTTGGTGAAGTGTGCATTGTGGAACTGCTTCCAGTGTGACATGAGTATTTCCATGTCACCTTATCCAGGCTATTGTATTGTCGTCATCAACATGGAATGTTTTAGGAGCATCATCTCTTATTGTTGTGTCATTGTGTATGTGACAAATAGATGTGTGCATGACCTTGTGTGGCATATGTGGGAATGGATTTGGCCTTCTATTGTATCACAACAGGTAAGTGATGCATGCTTCATGAGGCAAAGCATTGAAGGTGATGAGGTCTCCTACTTGTTGAATGGTTACTGTGATTGCACAACTTCAGCTATACATTTGTAGTTGTGAGATCTTGATTTTCCTGTGGGCAACTCTTAACAGTTCAGATGGCATGCATGGATATGCTATGGTACATGTATGAGCTAATTAGGTGGAGTTTTTTGCTGGGGCCTACTTGACATCATGGTGATGTTTGCTATTCGCAACTGTTGTTCAAGTGTGATCATGGACATGTGATGATCCTACTTCTATTTGTATTTGCAGAATCAGGCCAAGGCAGCGAAAGAGATGGGCACAGCCAAGTGGGGAAGCATCTGGCCACGGAACATTGGGTCAAAACACCACTAACACAAAGTGACCCAGTGTGGGGAGTGCCACAGGGAGACTGGATAAAAATCCCCATCCTCATCACATTCTTCCTCCAGTGGCCACTCCCTAGTGGTGGTGGACCCATCGGGGCAGACTCCTGTACCATCTTTGTCTGCCACCCTCAGTTCTATCACCACCCTCCCTGTTGCTCCCCACCCAGTTGGCTGTGTGCAAACTCACCCAAGAGGGTGGGTGTCTCCTTTGCCACCTGCGTCCCAGCCCCTGTTATCCCTGTTGCCCTCAGTGAGGAGGCTATTGACCTTCTGAGTAGTATCTCTGTGGGTCGGACATCCTTTATGAATGCCGTCCAGCGGTTGTCCACCCAACTGCAGCAGACAAATGCATTCCTCCAAGGAATTCGTAGTGCAATGTCTGGCCTACAGAGATCTTCTCGGGCTCTGGCCTCTACAATGATGGCAGCCAGTCACCCCCACCTTCTGTCCCCCCTACAACTCCCTCTTCCCAATCCAAACCCCCCATTTCCCTACATTTTCTAATCACACAGACTGACCCACAAGCACCCACCTCTACACACAAGAGCAGCACACAGAAACACAAATACCACAAAACACACCGACAAGCAAGCACTAAACAGACACCCACACACACATCAGCCACCACTTCCGAAGGCACCCCTACCACCCCCACCGGACCACATACAACATCAAGCATGCCCACAGGAACCACAACAACAGTTAGTGACAGACCCACCATACCCACCATACCTGCAGACACCACCCCAACAGACATAGCGACATTGACCACATCCACCATACATGCAAACACCATTCCAACAGACACACAGACATCTACCACTACAAGCATACCCACAGACACCACCCCAACAGACACACACATATCCACCACTCCCACATCACCCTGCACCACCACCTCCACCTCCCAGGCCTCAAGAAACTCAAATGGCCGCACTCACACACACAGCAGAAACCACCTACACATAAGCATACCTCACATATGCAAGACATCTACACCGACACAGCAGACAACCACGTCCTCAACCTCTAAATCTCCACCCTCTTCTGCTGACCGTCCCTGTGTTCCTAAGAAAGCTTTTTTCCCTGTTCCCTCCACCCATCCCAAAACCAAGAGGCCACCACCCACCTCCCAACCCATCCCTCCACCTCCAAGTCTTCCCCTGTCACATCTGCCCCCTGAAAGCATCCATATTCCTTCCATCCAAGAAGATGCCCACCCTTCCTAAGAAGCAATGCATCCCTCCCAAACCTAAACCACCCATCCCAAATCTGCCCCCCCCCACCAAGGATGATCCCTGAGGAGCCAGCCTGCCTACTTGATGCCCCTACCTGTGGAGGTTCCCTGGTAGTTAGGAATCAAGTCACAGCACAGTGATGTGCATGGATAATTCCATATCGACTAGCCAATAGCCTTGGACTTTTTCAATATGGTTCAAAATAAATCTTAACAGCAGTTTTTGTGGGTACCCATTTTTTCCTGCAGTTCCTTTCCTACTTTTATGTTGTTCCTGAGTAACTTGTGGTGTCTGCCTACAGATGTGATTATTCCAGCCTGCTTGCTGATCCATGTGCTATTGTCTGCACTATCTGACTTTGAGGGCAGTGGTGTTGTCCCCCAAGACAAAGGTAGATGTTGTCTGAATGGATATGTGGGCATCAATTGTGGTGTCACTGCATTGTGTTACGTTTGGTATGGGAAGTATTTCATCTTGTGCTGTCCAATGTGAGCATGTGTGGTCTTAGACTTGTCCTTCTGATATGGATTATGGATTCATCTTATGTGTGGCAGCTTGAGTTGTGTTTGTGCAGACATGGAGTGTGTTCAATTTTGCTACCATTGTTTGCATTTGACCGTGCATGTGTCCATTTAGCTGTGTGTACCTTGCAGCTACGTCAAGTAGATGTATGTCACATACAGTTGGAGTTGTATTTGCTTTGTTGACTTGCACTTCCACATTGCGTAGATTGGCATGCCGCTTGAGTCTAGTATTATTTGTCCCAGAGATGTTTAAGGGGCATGTGCAGAGTGATATGTGTCCCAGTGCAGCCTCCTTCCTTAAGTGCTCCTGATACCCCTATCCCTATTGTGCAGGTATTGTTTGCATAGTGAGCTTTGTACATTTGTTTCACTTCACTGACTCTTGTGCATCTTATTGACCTTCCATTGTGTAGCAATGTGAGTGACGTGTGGGTCTATTGCAGGGCTGGTTCATGGGAGTGGTGTTTGTGTTCCATGCCACATCCATACATATGTGTGTTGTATGTGATGACAGTCCATGACATGTGTGCAATGTGAGTTGTATTTGTAGATGTAATGTTGCTATGTTTTTGGCATTGTGTGACACAATGTTCTGTACACTTCACTGTCCCTGTGCCTGAGATAAACAGCCATGTGTTTTTGTGTAGTGTTGCGGTGCAGTGTTAGGGACCTTCCTAAAGGGGTTGTTTGGTAACTGTGTGTAGGAAAGTCCTCCTTTTTGCCCTGATCACCCCCAAATGTTTTGGACAGATACTCGTGGTTACTGACTCATGGCTGTGCCCTGCCCTCTACACAGTAATACACTACACCATATTGGATAGTTTGAATCCACACCCCTGATACACATACACACACTACAGACTGCACTATAAATCACACCCCTTCACACACCACTATCCTTTGCAACCAGAACATTACACACAGAAGACAGAGTCCATTTAAAAAGACAGAGCCATTGAATAGCCACCATTCACCACTCCAAATACCACTCATCCCACATCTGCAGATCATACATATCACACATTTCCTCCACACATCAGACACCATCTGTCACCCACTCAGAACACAGCACCCACACTTCATCACCTGATTATTCTTTACTTTTTCGTGTTGTCCACCATTTTCATGTCCCCACAAAAACATCACTGCTTCACAGACAATTAGTTGAGGGTCAGGGTAGTGTCACACCCTTTTGGAGCCCAAGTCCAACCTTAATTGCCAGGAAAATGGAGCTACGGCAAATCATAGTCAACAGGGTAAATGCTGTAGGCAGCTATCCACGCAAAAGGAAGAGATAGAACGACCTCAGAGGGAAGAGGTGGAATGACCTCAGGGGGAAGGTACGTTCCATGGCAGCCAGGCACTAGCTGGAGGTCCGCAAGACTGGCATTGGGCCCCAACCTCCCCCCCAATGTTCACATCATGGGAGGAGAAGGTCTTGGACATCCTGCATCCTGAGGGCTTGACAGGAATACCTGGGGGAGTGGAGTCGGGTAAATCACAATGCTGGAAATGTCACCCTAAAGTTCTGACTTGCATGCTCACTGATCACCTTTTGACATCTTAACAGCCAACACACTCACCACCTCCGTGTCCAACTATCCAAATACCCCTTCCTGCCATACCACATATCAACTAATCTCACATGCAGACCCAGTGCCTGTGTATGTCATGGGTAACACGGGGACTGATATCATTAAAACTCCCAGCAGACACTGTTCCACCATTAAGAAAACCAGAACAGTGTACTTCAATTAAAATAGCCTTGCACGTTAAACTAACAAACAATTCAACCCACCTGAATATTCCACAATTGTACAGTATAGGGCAATTACAGCAATGCTGTTTCTTCTGCTAAAAGGACCCTCTTACCTCCCATCACCCACTGATAGATACTCACCTGGAGGGTACACACATATCTGCAGTGTGCTGTACCAGGTGTCACCTGATATATATGGCCAGGTAGGATGGTTACACATAAGCAAGCTGATGGACAGGTCAGTGTCCACTTTGCATTCTGCAGCTGCCTGGTGACTCAATACTTAACTACTGCTAACTGGGAGGTACCTTGAACAACATCAAGCTACACAGCTGCCAAGATATGCATGTATCGACAAGCCTCCAGCTGCCAAGCTAATCTGTTATCCTGTAGCAAGGTGTATGACATAGAAAGTCCCTGTATCCAATATAGCTGTCCCCAGATTCTGAAGCAGGTGTCACTGTCATATCAGGGGATCCGGTAAAACCTTCCTGTACATGGCTCAAAGCATATCCACCTGTCAAAGTGTGATACCACATGTTGCAGGCCAAATTTGTAATTGTCTGTTCCACTTCTCTAACAGTTCACCTACCCATTGTGAGCATGGAGAGGACACCTGAGACAGCCACTTACCCCCTAGATTAAACCCTCATTGAGGACACCCCTGGATGTGAGGACAATGATCACTACTCTGGCCCATCTGGGATACCTGGCCAGACTACACCTGTCAGCCTCAGCCTGCCCACAACTACCCCTCCCAGCCCTGTTGCTTCGGCATTCCAGGCAACCGTTCATCCCCTCCATCCTCACTCATCAAATCTGCATTCTCACCAGCTGGAACTGCTGGCTCCCCCTCATCTGGTATATATGGTATCTGACATCTCACGGCGAGGTTGTGGAGCATGCAGCATGCAACAATGATTTTGCAGACTTTGGCAGGTGAGTAGAGTAGGGCTCCACCTGACTCGTCAATGCAACAAAATCTGGCCTTTAGGAGCCAAAAAGTCTGCTCCGAAACATGCCTTGTCATTCCGTGGGCCTCATTGAAGCAAACTTCCCCGGCATGGGTACCTCACTGGTTTCATGGTTTGGATAGCCAGAATCCCCTGTAAGAAACCATTATATGTGTGCAAACATTTATAATGGCCATCCTTACATTTGGCAGCAGACATCAGATACCCACACTTATTACATGTGACTTACCAACCAGCCAGGCCCTCTGTGTGTACTGTTGTATCATCATCTATTGGATATTGCAGTTCCGCATGAAGAAGGCATCATGAACTTAACCCAAGTACTTTGCACATACGTGGGAAATGTAGAGGTCCGCCAAACAGACAACTTGGACATTTATGGAGTGGAAGTTCTTCCTGTTCCGATACACCTATTCATTGCCACTTCACTTGGGGGAACCAAGCCTACATGCTTTTCATCAATGGCTCCCACCACATGTGGGATGTGTGCCAAACCATAAAAATCTGCCTTCACATGGGCCACATCCTCATGTTGTAGAAATCTGATGTAGCTGTCAAATTGTTTTAACAATGCAGAAAGTACATCCTTCAAGAGCAGACTGAACATAAACTGGGGCATGCCTGCAGTTAGAGCCACGGTATTCTGAAAGGACCCTGTGGCTAGTAAATGCAGCACTGACATGAATTGTACAATGGGTGGTATGCTATTAGGATGAAGAATGGCATGCAGCAGATCTGGTTAAAACTGACAACACAGATCCATGATTGTCTGCCTATCCAGGCAGTAGATCTGGATGACATGTCGATCCAACATGGTCTGCAGGTCTGCTAGTGGACGGTACACTGGTGGTTGTCTGACACTTCTCATTCCAGAGTAACTAGAGGATTAAATAAAAAGGAATGTTGATCGGTCATTGTGTCCATTGTAAGTGTGAATCCACATATGTCACACATGATGCATGGACATGCCATATGACATAGTTAAACATGGTACACAGGACATACCCAGGTAAATGAAGACCTATTGCTGCAATCGCATCCTCTTATCTCGATTATGACTAGTGAATGCATACGCATGTCACAGAAAGTCTCAGTGATAATGACATTCATATGGTGTTTCACACATGATAGACATTAAAACCATCTTTCCAATTACCACGATGGTGCAGAGTATGCTACTAATTATACATGACTCACATATCATGTATCTCACTACATATATATATATATATATATATATGCACAAAATTGGATGTCAAATTCAAATACATGGTCGCTTGCAGCCAGCACTGAATACTGTGGTGTACATCATATGTTAGTGACCTCGTCATGCATCTTTATTAGGACTTTTCTGACCATCTAAGGACCTTAAAATGGCAGCTGCCTGACCTACTATTCTGGACATTAGGAAATGACCTTCGTCCCTCGCTGAAGGTCGTCATGGTGGTAGAGGGATGCTACCAAGGTGGAAATTGCCATTGGAACTTGTTGCTGCCTTTGGCAGTCTTGGCCCAATGGCGATGTTCACCGATGGTGATGGTGTCCTACGTGGCGGACGTGACTGCCATTTCATACTTCATCTTTCACTTGACACCTGATACTGCTGCCAGCAAGACCCCCACGACTTGAGCTGCTCTGCACTGCCTGTGGGAGCAATCATGCCAGGTCCTATAGAAGATAGGGCCCCTGCCCTCTCACCCGAGGAGCTGGACAAGCTGGG
Source organism: Pleurodeles waltl (assembly GCF_031143425.1). Taxonomy (NCBI): domain Eukaryota; kingdom Metazoa; phylum Chordata; class Amphibia; order Caudata; family Salamandridae; genus Pleurodeles; species Pleurodeles waltl. The sequence continues at coordinate 606,384,618 of NC_090443.1, read as the reverse complement.
GGAGGCATTCCTACCCCTGTATGGACTGCTCTATGGTGCACTAAAGGAGCAGGCGTGTGCACCATGTGCACAAATATTTCCTTAACCCAAGTATACCTTGTGAAACTAATCTAAGGCTGATGGGGAATGTTTCTGAATGTGTGCTTCATGTCTGTAGGGTGCCGAAGTTATAATAGAATGAAATTAGTATCTTTTCATGTTCTGATGTTTAGTGTCAAATTGTGAGGGCTGAGACATAGTGGAGAGTGTTTGATGTATGTTCCCTTAACCTACGTGTTACTGTTGAACAAGGTGAGTGGAAGTGGTATACCAGACTTCTCCTGATATTCCATATTTGCAAATGTGTTTGCTCTCTGGTTATATGTGATGACGTGATAGCTGGTGCTGGAGATGCATGTTGTCTGCCTGCACACCGCACAAATGGCCTGACTGCATTTGCTCAACTATCAGTGTGGGGAGTGTTAATGACAGTCCATGTTTGGCTTGTTGTACCAATTAGTTTTAACCCTGCCTGTTGTAGTATGGTACATGTGGACATGACATAATATCTTTTCTATGTCATTCATGCAAGTCAACGTCTATCGGACAAAGGGGATTTGATGTGCCATCACCAACAAAGTGCAGACCCTGGGGTTTCACAGCCAGTGAAGCGTCCACTGTCGGAAGAGGTGGGAGGACCTGAGATGCTGGGCCTGGAAGACCACAGAGGTCCTGCTGGGGATGCCCTCCTGACAAGGACCCGTCGGACACTGACCCCCCTAAAGGCCTGCATTATGGTGGTGGCCTACTCTGAGTTGGATGGGTGTATGAAGGCAGCACAGCAGCCAAAATGGAGTAAGTGCAGACCTAAGTCATGTTTGTCCCTTTACCAGGTGATTGAGTGAGGGAACTGTATGTTGGCTCTAACAATGTGGTAAGTGCATTGTTGCACAGATTTCCTCTGTACACATTGATGCACTGTTGCCATATATGGGACACAGGTGTGTACACACAAATGTATTTAGAGGCATGTTAATCAACTATATTGTTCCCTCAATACAATTGGATATAATGGTGCACATATGACTGTGTCATAGGTGTTCCAGTATACTGCATGTTCTACTTTGATGATCGTAGATACCCACCAACAGGCAATTCCTCCCAATTAACTGGTGATAAGGTGTATAGGTCCTTGTATTCTGTCCTCTGCAATGTCTGATTATTCCTCTTTATTTACAACATATGGCAGGCATATCCACTTCATTACTAGTTTACTATTGCTTACTGCTAAACAATAGCAGCATGTGAGGCTGTGTTGTCCATCTAACATGTCTAATGTAGACTACAGGCCTCTTGCTCAGGTATGAGGGATGATGTCTTTCAGGGGAACCCGAAGGGCAGAACTAGAGCTTAACATTCTGTGCTCTAACATACCCTAGGTAGGAATTATTTTAACGATTTTAGTGACAATATGGTCGTGTTATTTTTATGTTTCACTCTCCTTGCCACAATTTTAATCCTGTCATGCTTTATCGTCCTGGTTATTGCAGTGCATGCTTTATTATCTAAGATGCAGTTGCTTCATTAAAACCTGATTGAAACAAATACTGCTTCTGATTGTCCTTGTATATGTGAGACTAATGTAAATGAGAGAAACGGATGCGATCTGAGTGACCACAATTTCCCTGAGGAATCAATTGTGTCATGGGATCGGCTGCCCAACCATCCCTGCTCTTGGGTGGAGATGAGTCACTGCTAGTTAGCCGGAGCAAAACCTGGATTAGGTGGTAGTGGGCTCAGACTCAGTCTCCCACAGTGCAAGTGAATCTGCAGCTCAAATCCAGTAGGCTCATTAGAATAATGAGAGCCTACACGACATGGCTGCGCCAAAGTTTGGTCAGCCTCCTGAGTCTCTGTCTCACTACATACAAAGATACCTCAGTACTATACACAGAGACGTCTGTGGTATTGAGGATTTTCCTCCTCAACTAAGTAGGGAGTATCTAACTAACGCTGTAGGTTGTTCAAGTTTAAACTCTAAGAGGATAATCCCCATTTGGTGTGCTTATCTCTGAACAAAACTCAGCATTTGCTATGGCGAACCTGCAACGGGTAGTAATTGCAGTCAATATGCAACCACCCCTTATTGCACATTTACTAGCACATGGTCTAATGGCCCAGGGGGGTCCAGTTACATTTGTTGTTGAGGCTCATCAAGCCTATAAAACAGAAATGTTTTATTCTTGGGTCACATTTCCAGCAGCTGATGGGAACACAAATACATTTCATCACTATACACCTGCAAATATACCTGCAAAATACAGAGCTTGTTCATATCTAGAAATACCTCTATCTTATTAAAAACATAATAATTGGCTTGATGACGCCGTACCCCATACAATTCTACACATTAGGTCAGGTCCTCTAAGTAATAATGGTCCTACCTGGCTTTTATTGGCCACTTATACACCTCACCCTGATGCAGCAACCTTGACAGTAGCTGAAGTCTGCCTCTTATATGCTGAGCTGACGGAAATATACAGATGATTAGTACAGTTTGTAATGCAAACATTAACCCCTTAGCTGCTGGGCTTCACCCCGCCCCCTCCACCCAGTGCTGAGCCGTTTTTTGGCTATTTGGGATAGTTCACACCTAGGCCTTCATAACTTTTTGTCCACAAAAGCTATCCAAGCCAAATTTGCATCCTTTTTTTCCAACGTCCTAGGGATCCTAAAGGTACCCAGAGTTTGTGGGTGCCCATGGAGGAGACCAAGAAATTAGCCAAAAATACAACAAACATTTTTTTTTTTTTAAATAGGAAAAAAGGGCTGCTGAAGAAGGCTTGTGTTTTTTTCCCTGAAAATGGCATCAACAAAGGGATAGCGGTGCTAAGATCACCATCATCCCAGCTTTCAGGAACAGGCAGACTTGAATCAGAAAACCATATTTTTCAACACAATTTTGGCATTGTACTGGGACATACCCCATTTTTACTATTTTTTGTGCTTTCAGCCTCCTTCCAGTTAGTGACAAAAATGGGTGTGAAACCAATGCTGGATCCTGGAAAGCTAAACATTTCTGGAAACGTAGACAAAGTTGCTAATACAGCATGGGGTCATTATGTAGATCCTGCAAGGTTTTCCTACAGAAAATAACAGCTGAAATAAATATTGAAATTGAGGTGAAAAAAACAGCCATTTTTCTCAACGTTTCACTCTGTAAATATTTCCTGCGATGTCAGATTTTTGAAAGCAATATACCGTTACGTCTGCTGGACTCTTCTTGCTGCGGGGATATATAGGGCTTGTACGTTCATCAAGAACCCTAGGTACCCAGAGCCAATGAATAAGCTGGACCTTGCAATGGGTTTTCATTCTGTACCGGGGATACAGCAATTCATTTGCTGAAATATAAAGTGTGAAAAATAGGTATCAAGAAAACCATTGTACTTCCAAAATGGGAACTAAATAAGGTGTTAAGAAGCAGTGGTTATTTGCACATCACTGAATTCCAGGGTGCCCATACTAGCATGTAAATTACAGAGCATTTCTGAAATAGATGTATTTTTTCACACGGTCTTACATTTGGAAGGAAAAATGTAGAGAAGGACAAGGGTCAATAACACTTGCTCTGCTATTCTGTGTTCCCCAAAGTCTCCCAATAAAAATGGTACCTCACTTGTGTGGGTAGGCCTAGTGCCCGCAACAGGAAATGCCCCAATACACAACATGGACACATCACATGTTCCCAAAGAAAACAGAGCTGTTTTTTGCAAAGTGCCTAGCTGTGGATTTTGGCCCATGACCTCCTCCTCCGATTCTCTCACTACCACCTAGCAAAAGTGCCCCCCGCACATGTATTTCATTTGTATTATAGCACAAGTAATGGCTGGCTTTACTAATCCACTCAGCGATTCACATATAATACAGTTTTGATCCTTTCAGTAGGCATATAGACCTTCCGCGTGCTACTTTATGGCATCAAAACTGCCACTATACAAAAGTCAGATCCTTTTCTAGCAGAAACATAATCACAAGACTTAATTGACGTTTTTTATTGCTGCCCAAAAGTTACAGTTAAAACGCGCATATTTATATATATATATATATATATATATATGTATACACACCATCCACAGGTCCACCTTGTGGCGCGCAGATTTCACTGGTGCAAATGTGAGGAAAGAACCATTCCTCCACAATCTCCAACACCAACAATTGCATTTCTTACACTTTTCTTGAATAGAAGCAATAAAACTCTCCTGGAGTGCATACGAATCAATTGTTTTGCAATTGTTGGTGTTGGGGATTTTATATATATGTATATATATATATATATATATAGACATCATATTTATGTGTGGTATTCCTGGGGGCCGGTTGCAGCCCCCAGGGAAACCACACACGTTGACAAAAGTGATGTCTCTCTCTCTCTCTCGATCTCTCGATCTCTCTCTCTATATATATATATATATGTATATATATATATATAGATAGATAGATATAGATATATATATAGATACATGTAGATACATATCTATGTATAGATATATAGATCTATATATTTTTTTAACAGCTATATGGTTTTCTTGGGGCCATAGTGGCCCCCAGGGAAACCATACAGCTGTTAAAAAAAAAAATATTGCCTGCTCACGGGCGACCCCCTGTCCATTTCATTTTTCATGTTTTTTTTGTGTTTTACATTTTTTAAAACATTTTTTACACCCCTGGGGGTGCGACCGGGCGTGATCACGCCCCCCAGGGGTAAACCTTCCTTTTTTGAAACAATGTGCCCCCGGGTGGGGGGCTGGACCATTTGCCGAGGGGGCTGGCCCCCCCAAGTGAAATCCCAGGTGCCAAGTGGGTTTTCCGGGCCCTAGATCGCAGCTGCACTTGCTATTAACCACTGCAGGAGACCCCTATCAGTTCCCCTCCAACAAATATGGCTCCAGTTTTTGTAAGAACTGCTTCTGGATACTTTGCCGACGTCAACGACACTTTCTCGGACTCATTTACGTCTTCTATGTCTGAACTGCCAAAAACACGTAAGCTGAGAAACTGGCTTAAAACAAATTACTTTTTTTCCCATGGAACTACCCGTGGCTTTCCTCGACTATATTAGCTTTCCTCCTTTGGATTGGCTTTGTCATAACATTATTTTTATTAATACATGGTCATTTTCTTCCTGAAAGATCAAAAGTTGAACTGGTGGATGAGGTCCTAATACCCCATTTTTCTTCTCACAAGGTCCGCAGAGTCTTTCGTGAACAGTTCCGCCATACCAATTCCTGATGGGATTGTTTGGGATAAAGTTATATTTGATATTTACGGCCTCATGGAGGTCATTCAAATACCATATGTGTTTAAACTTTCAATGAACAATGTAAGAATACCCGGATTTGTTTCTGATGACTAGGATGTAAAAGCAATTGATTCTATGATGACTGAATTGTAGTATTTCACTGTATTTGAAAGTGAGGATATTTATCAATCTAAATAGAATTATGGTGATATGTTTTCTGTACTTATTATGGACACCCTTTCATTCACAGAACAAGTGCCCCAAAAACTATTTTTAATTACACGCAATGAGAACATTGTCCAACTCCACTCCAAGGGAGTTTAAAACATATTCGGAAAAATTTGCATATTTTTCTAGGCACAATGTTAAAAATGTGAGTCGTAATATTTCAAATTGCCATTGATGGAAAATGTACATATCTTGTTGACAAATATGAAATTCAGATATTCTAATTTGTTTCCCGGTTGGCTATAGAAGGCTATGAATATTGGCTGAAGATGATTGACTTAAAAAGTGTGTGGTGAACAAAAAATTGCCAAATAAGGTTGAAGGAAGCTTTATTTAGAGCATGCCTGATACCTATTCAAATGATATTTTTAAATGGAACCGTACAACAGACAAGTTGTGTAGGCTTAGCAAAAATTAAGGATTTGAATGTGCCCAGTATTCCTGCCCCTGCAAAGTTTTACAAATGGCAAAAGTATATAAATGCAACTGAAGATCTGCTTGATGAATGGGTCCAGAATGGCACGTTTAATGCTCACCTGTCACGTCCTGGCGGGTGGTTATTGTGGTAAATAGATATCAATGTGTATCATAAAACTTTTATGAACTCTACAGGAGGTTTCAAAACAAGTAGGCCAGACCCTCGCTATGTGTCATCCGAACAAGGGGTATAGTAACAACAAACAGTGGAAGAAAACTATGCCAACAATGGTTGAAAAGTTCCTCACTAGATGCTGTTAGAGAACACCTAGGTCTCCTGTCTAATACCACTGACTTACAGGATTTCTTGTCAGGCCCCAGAAAAAAACGCAGAAAGCAGTTTATAATGAAATTTGGAAGCTTTCTCAACAAGAAGCTCCTGCCTGGTAAAGCAAATAGATCAGGAAAACTTACAGAAGGCATTAGCTGTTGTAGATAATGGGATTAATACCCATTGTTTCTTCTGCAATAGACATAATACAAAGTGACATGTCTTCTTTACACCATGGACAGAGTCAACTAAGGTCCATTATGCAGTTGGGTTGGACTCTATAAACACTGAAGACAGGTCGCATTCCCTGGCAACACATTAGCGCAAGGGACATATTTTACACATTTAATTTAACGCAACAACAACAACTGATGGCTAAGGAAGAAGCAACTTATGTTATGTTAAATATTGAAAAGTTAGAAAAGTTGCCTTTTACTATGGCTGAAATACCATCTGCTGACACAGGGTCATAAATCTGCCTATTTCAACACTTCAGTTCATGTCTTGCTTAAAACATATTCCAGTAGGCAGATATAAAAGTCTGGGAGATTGTTGCATCCATGAGGTGTGGGAGCTGCCTTTCTCGTACAAACGTCTCAGTGGCATGAAAGAGGCCTTTCTTAGCGGTAGCAAATGCAAGACTTATGTCAGCCATTCGATGGTTTGTAAACAGCTGTCCTTGCACAGGGTGTCACTGGATGCGATGTGGCGTTGGTTCCAGTGCTGCGAGGCTAAGGAGCAGAGGCTTCTCGAGGAGGAGTTGGGTCCTTGCTCCGAAGTGGTGGAGGTGAGGCAGTGTCTGTTGCGAGGTGACGGTCCTGTGGCACCTCCAGCAAAGTCAATGTCCGGCGATGTCATGATGCTGCTGGGCGACCTCACGGTGTAGCGATCACGTTACAGGGTCACAGGCACTGTGACGGGGTCAGGCGTTATGAACGTCGAGTGTACAACACTTCAACTCACAAGTTAGTGCGGACGTCAGCGGCTGTAGCGACGTGTAGCCTACCTTAACCATAAGGTCATTGCACCTTGGCGATGTCCACAGATCCAGGTGTAGGTGGCATTGCATGTTTTCTGCAGCAACCTTGGCGAAGTTGCACGGAGTCGTCCTGCATAGTTTCACAGGACTTTCACAAGAAATTCACTTCTAGGGGCACAGGATCTGGAAAGGCACCCTCTGCCAAACCAGAGTCCATAGCGTACAGATTCAAAGACTGGTTGGTGAAGCCTTTGCTATCCCTGAGGCTTCAAAAACAAGAGGCACGCTCAGTCCAAGCCCTTGGAGATACCTCTCAAGCAGGAATGCACAACAACGTCCAGTCTGTGTCCCCTTTCACAGGTAGAAGCAGCAACTGCAGGATAGCCTAGCAAAGCGCAGTCACAGGAAGGGGCAGCACTTCTCCTCAGCTCTTCAGCTCTTCTCCTTGAATCTTTGAAGCGATATAAAGTTGGGGTTTTGGGTACACTACTTATACCCCTTTCTGCCTTTGAAGTATACAAACTTCAAAGGAATGTCTCTGTTGTTCACAAGATCATACCTTGCCCAGGCCTGGCCTGGCTCCAGACTCGCACCAGGGGGGTGGAGACTGCATTGTTTGAGGCCAGGCACAGGCCATTCAGGTGTAAGTGACCACTCCACCCTTCAGTCTAACCAAGATGGCCCATCGGGATATGCCGGCTACACCCCAGCTCCCTTTATGTCACTGTCTAAAGGTGATTCACAAACAGCCCAAAAAGTCTTATGTTCTTGGAAATTATAATGTGCATTGGAATGGAATTGAGGTACTTTCCGTCTATTAGATTTGTTTTGATGGTGACTTTAGGGTCTCTCTACTACTATATGTTTTACTCTTGTATAGTTAACTATGGTTTTGGATTATGGATATCACTGGGTCTTTTCCTCTCAGCATCATTCTTATATCTGGCATGGGTGATAGATGTTTGGAGCACATATTTTTGTTTACACTTCTGTGACACAAAGGTTGGAAAAACGAAGCCTTGTGAGGTATCAGGTGTTTGTTTTTTAGAGAATTTGATTTGTCAATTTGATGTTTTAGTGTTGGAATTTTTGGTAATTATTTGTGATCTAATGAATACATATTTAAAATTGTATAACACAATTCCTTTATGTTACCATTCTATCAGCCTTGAGAAAGTCCTGGGAAAGGATGAAACACGTGTCGGCTGAAGTTTACTTCTATTGGCTGAGAATTTACAAAGCTTGAATGTCTGAGATTTACAATAATTTTGGATTGAAATTGGTTGCAAATTGTTATGTATTTTTATTAAAAAAATTGTTTTATATTTTTGTATTTGTATTAGACTATGGCCCTCATTACAAACCTGGCGGTAAATCCCAGTTACCGCCGTGCAGAAGACTCCCAACATACCGCTGCGGCCGCGGAATTCCGCTACAGGTATTACGACCCACAGCCCGGAATCCGCCACAATACAGACACCCACACAAGTCAGCCACACCAAAGGTCAGTGATAAACTGGCGTTAAAAAAACGACACCGTTACGCCAACAAGAATACACCCACACTATCACGACCCACGAATCAATTCGGCGGTCTTTCAACCGCGGTAATCCATTGGGGGTACACACCGCTGCGCTCAAAATACACACATAGATACAAAACACAACCACATTGGACAATTCGAAATACAGACACCTGATACACATACACACACCACACCCACACACCCAATCCAATATAAAGCACACACCCACATTACCCACAAACCCATACTACCAGAAACTTGAAAGCAGGCCGGACAGAGACACTACCTAAAACAACACCAGCATCCACAGACACACCACACCATCACTTACAAAACATCCACGCACCTCAAACAATACACACCAACACACCCCCTCACACATCACAACAGACACCACCTCACACATCACCCACACCACATCATGGCACATTAACGACACCCCAGGTTTTCTGAGGAGAAGCTCAGGGTCATGGTGGAGGAAATAGTCCGGGTAGAGCCACAGCTATTCGGATCACAGGTGCAGCAGACCTCAATTGCTAGGAAGATGGAGCTATGGCGCACAATTGTCAACAGTGTCAACGCAGTGGGACAGCATCCAAGAACACGGGATGACATCAGAAAGAGGTGGAACGACCTACGGGGAAGGTGCGTTCCGTGGTCTCCAGACACCAGATTGCTGTACAGAGGACTGGCGGTGGACCCCCGCCTCCTCCCCCACAACTAACAACATGGGAGGAGCAAGTTTTGGCAATACTGCATCCTGAGGGCCTCGCAGGAGTAGCAGGAGGACTGGACTCTGGTAAGGCAAATCTTTACTACCTTATCCCCCCACCCCACCTGCATGCCATCACATACTCCCACCCTTACCCTCACACCATCACCCCAACAACCCACAGATACCCCACCAACACAACCCACACATCCCAAAACCAAGCCCTGCATGTAACACCAATGCATGGGCACCCATCACCCAAGCATGTCCACTACAGAGACTCACTCATGCCACAAAATCACCAATAACACAAGGACCAAGCCAATAATGCAAGCACTGGAGTAGAGGGTCAACCACCCATTGCACACAATGGCACACACAGATACAATAAATATGCATTTACACCCCAACAGGACCCCTACCCAACATCACCGGACAGGAGATGCCATACATATCCAGTCCCCCCACAGAAGAGGCCCACAGTGACGACAGCAGCTCTGCACACCTGGATCAAGGTGAACAGCCCGGCGCATGAGGGAACAGGGGACAGTCGGTTTCCCTGACACTGTCACAAGCCACCACAGAGCCTTCCCCCTCAGGAAACACCAGCACAGCACCCACCTAGCGGGCCCATACCTCTGTCCCCAGGACACGTCAATCAGCAGTATGTCCACCACTACAGGGAACCCAGGCAAACCCACCAACCGAAGAAAATCAGGGACCTGGGGGCAGTGGCAGTGGGCACACGGTTAAGGGAACAGAGGCACAGGATAACAGGGAAACTGGGAGGCCTGCTGTGCCACAGGGGGAGGACAGGCCCAGGGATCCACTCTCCACGAGGCACTCTCCAACATCATGGGAGCTTACCATCATTCCCAGGAGACAATGGCAACGGTACTGGCCAATTTTCAGGAGACCCAGTGGCTGCAGGAGGAACACTACCTTGGGATCAGGGAGGACTTGAAGTCCATTAACACCACCCTGGTCACCATTGCAGGGGTACGGGCAGACCTTGTCAACACCAGGACGTACACAGTGGTACAACAAGGGGCCCCTGACACTAGCCTGGATGATGAACAGCCCTCCACCTTCGCCGGCGCTAGTGGACAGGAGGCACCGCCACAGGAACAACAGGACGCCAGCACCCCACCCCCTGCAGATGGAGTACCACCCCGCAAACGGTTTCTGAGATCCAGGAACAAGACAAAGAACATTGCCAAGACCCCCGCCAGGAAATGAGACCCCCCTGAATGTCACCCTTCTGTCCCACTATGTCACCCTGTCCATCCTTAAACTGCCATTGCTCCACTCCCTATGTCCCTTTGGATAATGCACCTGTAAAACAAATAGACTGGACTCTGCCATGGACATTCCTCCACCATCCCCGCAGCCCACTTTACAACCCCCTCCACTTATTAGCACAGGAATAAACACACTTCAATCACAAAACAATCTGGAGTCAGTCTGTGCTTTCACAAATGTGTAATTGCAATAACTGTGGAATATAGCAATGTCAATTTACTTGTTCACATACCAATGTAACACAGCTGTAGGCCAGCAGTAAACATAGCAGAAGGCACAAAGTGGGACCCAGATCTGTGAAATGGAAAGTCAAAGTGACAAGTCAGGGTCCATACACTAAATGAAAATGACAGACTTATGCTAGTTCCAACTATAGAATGAGATGTGGGAAGCAGTGGCATCTTCTTACCTGCGTCTCACTGGAAGTATTGCATGATGATGTTGTTTCGGTTGTTGATATCCTCTTCTTCTGCCTCCTCTTCTTCACTGTCCACAGGCTCTACAGCTGCCACAAGACCACCATCTGGCCTATCCTCCTGCAGAAAAGGCACCTGGTGTCGCAAAGCCAGGTTGTGCAGCATACAGCAGGCCACGATTATCTGACACACCTTCTTCGGTGAGTTGTATAGGGAGCCACCTGTCAGATGGAGGCACCGGAATCTGGCCTTCAGAAGGCCGAAGGTGTGTTCGATCACCCTCCTAGTTCGCCCATGTGCCTCATTGTAGCGTTCCTCTGCCCTTGTCCTGGGATTCCTCACTGGGGTCAGTAGCCATAGGGTAACCAGAGTCACCTGCAAATGTTGAGGGACAACTGTTAGACACACACTAACCCTTAGGGACAGCCCCATACCCAGACAGCAAATGAAACTGTGTGGGGACTTTCGACTCACCTATTAGCCACACACGGTGCTTCTGGAGTTGCCCCATCACATAAGGGATGCTGCTATTCCTCAAAATGTGAGCGTCATGGACTGAGCCAGGATACTTGGCATTCACATGGGAGATGTACTGGTCTGCCAAACACACCATCTGCACATTCATAGAATGGTAGCTCTTCCGGTTTGCGGGGGGGGACAAATGCCACATGTGTACCATCAATGGCGCCAATGATGTTGGTGATATGTCCCAGGGCATAAAAGTCACCTTTCACTGTGGGCAAATCCTCCACCGGAGGGAACACGATGTAGCAGCGCGTGTGTTTCAGCAAGGCAGACAACACTCTGGACAACACGTTAGAGAACATTGGCTGGGACATCTTTGATGCCATGGCCACTGTTGTTTGAAAAGACCCACTGGCCAGGAAATGGAGTACAGACAGGACCTGCACTAGAGGGGGGATTCCTGTGGGATGGCGGATAGCTGACATGAGGTCCGGCTCCAACTGGGCACCCAGTTCCTGGATTGTTGCACGATCAATTCTTTAGGTGACTAGGATGTTTCTCTCTTCCATTGTCGACAGGTCCACCAGGGGTCTGTACACCGGAGGATGCCGCCATCTCATCACCTGCCCCAGCGGACGTGCCCTATGGAGGAGAACAGCAAGCAGAGAGTCATCCAACACTGAGGTATCACAATGTGTTATTTGCAGAAACGTTATTAATCCGCAATGTCCCGGCCTAGATAGGTGTGACGGAGTTAACATCCATCCCATGTGGCCTCCTGAAATGGCGGCTGCCTGACCTGTAAGGTGGGACAAGGGGATATGAGGTAACTGCGCTGGCGTTCTACACCGTTGCGGTGGGCGGTCGAAGACCGCAGCACAATTCAGCATTGGTTACCATTGGGCCCTATGGGTCCCAGGAGCCAATGACGATGTACGCCGGAGGTGACGGTACGCACCGCCGCGGACGTGACTGCCATTTTCTGTCTGTTCACTCACTTGATACCTGACCTTCAACAGGAGAGGACCTACACTGCAAGTGCTGCTGTGACCTGTGTCTGGAAGCGACAATGGCTCATGTGTCTGGGAAAAGGGCCCCTGCCTTCACTTCGGAGGAGTTGGAGAAACTAGTGGATGGGGTCCTCCCCCAGTACACGCAACTGTACGGTTCTCCAGACAAACAGGTGAGTACACTGTGAGCATGCTGCATGGGCAATGCCTGTTTTGAGTGGTGTGGATGGAAGATACATGGGGAGTGCTGAGGCCTGCATGTGCGGATGGGGAGTGTATGTGTGTCAGGGCAAGGGTGGGAACTGGGGGGCAATGAGTATGACAGTCCGGACGTGTAAGTAATTTTCGTTCCCCCTGTACCATTCCGCTAGGTCAGCGCCCACCAGAAGAAGGGTGTTTGGCGTGCCATCGCCAAGGATGTTCAGACCCTGGGGGTCTACCACAGACGGAGCACCCACTGCTGGAAAAGATGGGAGGACCTGCGCCGCTGGAGCAAGAAGACGGCGGAGGCCCTTCTCGGGATGGCCTCCCAACGTGGGAGGTGTGCCTGTCGCACCCTGACCCCCCTGATGTTCCGGATCCTGGCGGTGGCATATCCGGAGTTGGATGGGCGCTTGAGGGCATCACAGCAGCCACAAGGGGGTGAATACACTCTCATTCAGCTGACTCTGCGCGCATTATGAGGTGTCTGGGTGGGGGAGGTGGGCAGTGGGTTTCCCTAGGCCAGAGCAAACTTGGTAGGCAAGGTCCCTTGTGAGGCAGGCCATGTGGCACCCAAAACCCACCAGTGGTAATAGCCATCAACACCTAGTCAGGCTCCTTTGACTTCCAGGTGTGCTCCAATTGGTCTTAGGCCTCGTATCCCATGGTCAGCTGAGATTTCTAGGAACTTTCAGTGCATGGCGTAGTGCAGAGGGCTGCTCCCTGTGTGTTGTGTCCGCCAACGATAGTGGTGTTGCATGCACTGAACATGTCTTTCTTCTGTCTCCCCCCCCCCTTTTTGTGGTCTCCCTGTTCTTGTGTGAAATAGCATCTTCAGGCGGAGGAGCATTGGCGCGGGAGCAAGAGGGAGCTGCAACCCACTTGTCCCTGAGGGGCGAAGTAAAGGAGTCTGAAGCCACCAGTGGGACGGAGGGCGAGGGGAGCTCCACGGCGGGGACAGGAGCAGACAGCAGTGACGGCGACTCCTCCTCTGATGGGAGCTCCCTTGCGATGGCGGACACCTCTGTGCCCACCGCATCAACAGGTACCGCCGCCACCCCCCCCTACCAGCAACTCCCTCCCAGCAGCCCCTCAGCGTGTTTCCCGTGCCCGCTCACCCAGGAGGGTGCACATCTCCTTTGCCCCAGGCACCTCAGGCCATGCCCCAGTCAGCCCTGCTGCCCTCAGTGAGGAGGCTATTGATCTCCTGAGATCCCTCACTGTTGGGCAATCTACCATTGTGAATGCCATCCAAGGTGTAGAGAGGCATTTGCAACAAACAAATGCAGACCTGGAGGGCATTCATTCTGGGCAGGCAGCCCAACAGAGAGCATTTCAGGCTCTGGCCTCAGCACTGATGGCAGCCATTGCCCCTGTGTTCAGCCTCCTCCTCCATCTTCCTCCACCCAGACCCGATCCCCTGTACCTCAAGCCTATCCCAAGCACACCATCAGACCAGCATGCACACTCATCAACACACAAGAGTGGCTCAGGCAAACATAAGCACCACACATCCCACAGGCACTCACACAAGCACCATCCCCATGCAGACACAGCAACATCCACTCCCTCCACTGTGTCCCCCTCCTCCACATCCTCCTCCTCCCTCAGCCACTGCATCCATCACCAGCACGCCCATCACCACACACCGCTCATGTGCACTCACCACCCCCACTACTATTCACACATCCCCAGTGTCCTCTCCCAGTGTGTCAGTGAGCCCTCCTCCCAAAGTACACAAACGCAGGCACGCACCCACCCAACAGCCATCCACCTCACAACAGCCTCCGGCCCATGCACCTTCACCCGAATTCAGCAGACGTACTCCTCCTACAACCACTACCTCAACCTCCACTCCCAAACCCCCTCCATCTTACCGTCCCAGTGTGTCTAAAAAACTTTTCCTGGTAAACCTTGACCTCTTACCTTCACCTCCCCCCGTCCTTTCCTTAGGGCCAGGCTTTCCAGGTCCCAGCCCAGCACCTCAGCCACCAAATCCCCAGGCACAGTGGTGACAGGAACTGCGGGGTCATCGAGTGCGCCACCCATTAGGGCTGCCAGTGTGCCACTTAGCGAGGGCAAGGACATTCCACCACCTGCCAAGGTAAAAAAGCTGCCCACATCCCAGAGGGAGAAGCCGAAAGTACCAGCCACCAAGGGCTCAGCAAAAAACAAAGGGGATAGCGGCAAGACAACTGCGGCACCATCAAAGCTGAAGAGCAGGTCAGGAGAGGGCAAGGTGGCACAGACAGAAGGACCAGTGTCACACTTTCTGTCCACGACCACGCCAACCTATACGGCGGCAAACACCGCTAGCTGCCCCGCCACCACAACCGCCACCTGCATCGCCCCGGCACGTCTACAGCCTCAACGACAGTCCCCAGCCTCTTCCCCAGTGGGCAGCCGTCTGAGGCTGAAGGAGACGTCCTGCTGTGCCTCTCAGCAGGTGCTGAGCCTGCATCACTGCAACACACACCGTCGCAAACCCTGGGACCTGCACTGCCTCCGGCACGTCTACAGCCTCAGCGACAGTCCCCAGCCTCTTCCCCAGTGGCCAGCCATCCGAGGCTGCAGGAGACATCCTGCTGTGTCCCTCAGCAGGTGCTGAGCCATGCACCACCGCCAGCACCGCCGCAACAGACACCGCCGCGAGCACCACCACCGGCCCGCAGCGTCCTTGGACACAGGCACCACCGCTGACATGGCTACCATACCCAGTGGTCAGTCATCTGAGGCTGGAGGAGAGTTCCTGGACCCTGGGCAACTTCCATGAAGCATTTCTTCCATCACTGTTTGCACCTGCAGGTGGAAGGGGCAGTTGCAGCAGTGTGGGGTATGTCACTGCCTCCATGGCGTATCATGCTACCTGAACCTCGCAAATCTCATGGCACGCACACCCAGGTGAGGGAATTGTACTGGCCACACTGCAAGTAGAGCACTCTGGGCACAAAGCCCCCTCCAGAACCAGTGGAGTATCACATCCACTACCTCAGTCCTTGGCAGGATGAAGCACTCTGGGCACAAAGCTGCTCCAGAACCAGTGGAGAAAGGCATCCACTACCTCAGTCCTTGGCAGGAAGAAGCACTCTGGGCACAAAGCCCCCTCCAGAACCAGTGGAGAAAGGCATTCACTACCTCAGTCCTTGGCAGGATGAAGCACTCTGGGCACAAAGCCCCCTCCAGAACCAGTGGAGTATCACATCCACTACCTCAGTTCTTGGCAGGATGAAGCACTCTGGGCACAAAGCCCCCTACAGAACCAGTGGAGAAAGGCATCCACTACCTCAATCCTTGGCAGGATGAAGCACTCTGGGCACAAAGCCCCCTCCAGAACCAGTGGAGTATCACATCCACTACCTCAGTCCTTGGCAGGATGAAGCACTCTGGGCACAAAGCCCCCTCCAGAACCAGTGGAGAAAGGCATTCACTACCTCAATCCTTAGCAGGATGAAGCACTCTGGGAACAAAGCCCCCTCCAGAACAAGTGGAGAAAGGCATCCACTTGAGAGACTGTGGCGTTGCACTCCCCAGGATAAAGCAGTAGGAAAGCCACCCACTTGAGAGACTTGAGAGACTGTGGCTTTGCACTCCCCAGGATAAAGCAGTGGGCAAACCACCCACTTGAGGGACTGTGGCTTTGCACTCCCCAGGTTAAAGCAGTGGGCAAACCACCCACTGGAGAGACTTGAGAGACTATGGCTTTGCACTCCCCAGGATAAAGCAGTGGGAAAACCACCCACTGGAGAGACTTGAGAGACTGTGGCTTTGCACTCCCCAGGATACATCAATGGGCATGGAGCCCCCTCTTGCAGCAGTGGCATTGTGCGTTCATCAGGCTGAGGTGCCCCCCTCCACCACCCCCTGAGGTGCCTGTTTATTTTCGATCCGATGCCCCAGCAGTGTTCTCTCCGTTCCCAGTCAGGTATCATGTGTGGGCCTCGCCCATGCATTTTGGGCCCAGTGGTCCACGGACAATGATTAGTACACTATCAGGACTTGTGTAGTTGGTGTACATATTTGTATATACTGAATTTTGACTTTTGACTAATGGATTTTTCATGATTACAATCGTTACAATCATTTCCTTTTGTCCTTGCGTTCTTCCAGAGGGTGGGACGGTGTATATGTAATGTTGATGCATGTATTTGTGTGTATTTTGTGTGTAAGGGTGAGGGTGGGGGTGTTGCGTGTGTGTGTCACTCTCTTTCCTCCCCCCTCCCCTGTGTTGTAGGTGCAGAACTCACCATGGTCGCCGCTGCCGTTCGTACTACTGGTAGAAGAGGAGATAAACCAACATGGGTAACACATGAAGTTTGGGCTCCATGGTGTCCTGGTTCCTCCTTGGGTGTCGAGAGGTGAGTGGTTTCCCTTCTGTGTACTGTTTCCGCCGTGCTTTTGATAATGCTGATTCCGCCCCGGAAAAGGTGGCGATAGGCCTCTTGTAATACAGTGGGCGGTACTTTGTGTCCCGTCTGTCTGTTGGCGGTGTCCGCCGCGCTGTTTGTTTCTACCGCCCTGGCGGTCGGAGTGTTAAAGTGGCTGTCTATGTTGGCGGTTTCCGCCACAGTCGTAATCCCATTTTTTTTCCGCCAGCCCGTTGGCAGTATTACCGCCGCTTTAACACCGACCGCCAAGGTTGTAATGAGGGCCTATGTATTTATGAACTCATGAACTTACAAATAGGATTGATATATATGTTATGATTGCTTATTCCAATTAGTAAAGGCAACAAGCACTTAAAAAATATACACCCATCGGTTTATGTTACTGATTTCCTATTGCAGACCCTTATATATCTATGTATTTTAAATAGTGATTATTTGACTATGAAATATTTTTGCTACAGTCAGATGTTTAATAATTGAGGCATGGTGTGCTCCACTTTACTTCTTTGCTTTATGATTAACTGGTTTGGCCATTTGATTCCAGTATGTACATGTTGGCAACAGATGTACTTTGGTGTTTGAGCACCACAAATATATAGAATTACAATTGAGAATTTGAGGAATGTGCAGCTAAACAAAGTCACTGTTGCCTTCTATGTTTTTATATTGTTTAAGTGATAGTTTGCACTTCCAGAAAGAAGACTATAATGTTGATGAGTTCTTAGTTTAATAGTCAATCAAGTCAAAATATAATGGATAGATTTGGAGATGAACGAGATAAGATATTTCTAGACATGTTTTCACATAAATCAGAAGAAAGGAATTCAGCACAATCAGGAGTGAGACAACCAGAGGGTATGAGGAAGAAATATATTCGATTAGAAAGGCTTCGTAAACAGGAATTATCACGTTGGTGGGACTCAACAGTACTGAAGAAATATATAACTACAAGAAAGTGCCACGAGGATTGAGAGTAGTAATATTTCCTTCATTTGAAGATTTATCACCCAAGCATATTTTAGACTAGGAACAACTACTCTTTGAGGCGTCTCAGTGTATGATGCTGATTTTGATAGAACATGCAGAAGAAAAAAGAGAGAGCCTAACTTTTCAGAAATGAAAATTAAGAATGGTAAGATCCTAAAAGAAGTTCTTGACAAACATTAAACATATATAAAGAATAAAAAAATATACAAAGATACAGAGAGATGACAAGGATTACGATAATGCAAGAAACTTTGATGGCATTGTTACTAAGCCTAATAACAATAATGTACATGATGCCACAGAGAATTTCGGGAGTGAGCCAGAATTTTCCATTACATCAGAGGAGTCAGAGGGAAATGGTCAGACAAGAAACAATGCAAATGTAATTTCAAATAATGATCAAATGACCTTTACAAGTTTTTTATGAGAGGCCATACCTTATCAAATAGGAAACAAAAGACATTTTTCTCAGCAGATTGTTGCAAAACAAAAAAGGGAACACGTAGGGGTAAAAGAAAAAGGAGACACTCAGAGGAAGTCAATTACAGGGGTGCAAACCAGGGCTGCAAAGAACAAAACACAAAACAACTGACAATGATGTCTTCAGGATGGAAATGCAATTGGCAATTCTAATCAAGAGAACAATGTTTCCATTGTAAATATGTCTGATTGTGTATTAACAGAGGAACAAATAAGTGTATTGGGCAAAGGTCTAGGATTTTGTCTTTCTAGTCATTGTAATATGACACAAGTCCAGATAGATTTGTTAACATTTTTACAACAGTTACAGCTTAAAAAATATTTCTCTGAATGGGAAAACAAACAATGTACGGATTTAATAGAGTCATCTCCTAGTGGTTACACTATAAAAGACACTGAGAACATTCAGATTTTACTCTCTTTGGAGAATGTGGATAACAATGTTTTTGACAGACAATTGTAAAATTTAAGAACCAGACAAACGTTTACACTGAATAGTGGATTAAAACCTAAGTCAACTTTCACGTCTATCCTGTCCACTGATAATGTTATAGATACCTTTGGCAAGTTGGTTAAGAAGATCTTAACAAATTGGATTTGAAGATCAAAAAAGGCAGATCATATATATCACACAATATAACCCTAAATGAGAAATTGGCTTTAAAGGAATTTTGTGACAACCAAAGTTTAGTTGTCAAAGAAGCAGACAAGGGGGGGGGGAATATAGTAATTCTGAATAGATCTGACTATATCAAAGAAATTAATCGACAATTGGCAGATTTTCCATCATATATAAAATTGAAAGAAAATGTGATGAATTAAATTGTTCACAAATTGGGGCTCTTGCTACAAAGGTGGCAAGAACAATGTCTAATTTCTGATCTAGAATGCAGATATATATTAAATACATATCCCAAAGCACCATGTATATATGCATTACCTAAAATACATAAAAACAACATTTCACCTCCTGGTAGACCTATTATATCAGAGATAGGCGCACCCACTGAAAGACTCTCTGAGTATATTGACAGTTATTTGCAGCCAATTGTTAAAAACTTACCCTCATATATACAGAACACGAAGGATGTCCCTATGAAATTGGAGAGTATAGTATGGGTGCAAGAGATGATCTGGGTCATAATGGGCGAGACATTTCTATATACATGTTTGCCCAAAACCAGAGGTTTAGAAGCTGTACACAACTTTCTTTCCAATAGATCAGCATCACATTTAGAACATACGTATATCCTATTCCAGATGATTGATTTCACATTGGAAAATAATGTATTTATATATGAGGGTGATTGGTATCGACAAGCCCAAGGAGTAGCAATGGGCTCACAATTTTCACCATCTTATGTAAATTTATATATGGGCCGTTTTGAAGGAACACACATTTGGCAAAAGGGTCCTCCCCACATGACTGAACATATCTTCTTTTGGAGGAGATATGTTAATGATATATTGATGATTTGGACAGGATCAGAATTTTCGTTGTTGGAATTTTGTAATTACATTATTGCAAACAACTTCAACATACAGATGACAAATGAATATATTAAAAATCAAATACATTTTCTTGACTTGGAAATTTTTATCAAAGGGAACACAGTTCAAACAAAAGTATATCGTAAACCAACATCATGTAATGCGTTATTACATGAAATAGTTCCCATCCTAAGACTGATTTCAGCTGTTCCATTCGGTGAGATGATTAAAATGAAAAAGAAGTGTAGTGAAATGGAAACATGTGGGATCGAGTTGGATCTTTTGGAAGATACATTTCTGCAAAGAGGTTACTCAAAACATACTGTAATGGCAGACAGAAAAAAGATTAATAAAATTCTGCAAACTTCTTTGCTAAAGAAACAAAACAGGTCGAAAACAAAATCATTGCAGAAGTCTGCATGGTTTTGTACTCCTTTTAGTCATGACAACCAGGATATTTATAAAGTTCTATGCAAAGATTGGAGTATCCTGATGACAGATCATACTCTATTACAAATAATATCTTCTAAACCTAAAATGATTCACAAGAGAGGGAAAACAATCAGAAATTTGGTCTGTAACAGTTATCTGCCTCCGATTAAGGAGCACACAGTAAATTGGCTCTCGGAAAAAACAAGTGGATTTTTTAAATGTAGACATTGCAATATGTGTATTATAGCTCTGCACAGAATTTCGAATTTTAGCTTCAATGGGAGCAGTACCTATGAAATAGAGACGTTCATAAATTGCAATACCAAATATGTTGTATACATTTTATTATGTAAATGCGGTCAAATTTAGGTGGGGAGTACCATCAGGCCACTTAAGGAGAGAATTCAGGAGCATATGCACTCATTGAGAAACAATGATCTATCTTCTCCCGTAGTACGACATATTAGTAAAATTCCCCCTACTTCGGAGATTCCAGTGATCAAATATTTAGGTATCAGTCAAACTCCTGCGCATTCTAGAGGTGGGAATAGGTTGATAGAACTGAAAAGGAACGAGGCAAGATGGATAATTAGACTAAAAACGATAGAATTAGGGATGAATATAGATGCAAGATACATCACTTTTTGTAATTGTATACATACTAGATGATGAGTAATATATAGGTACATTACATGTTGGATACATCTTCTGTAATACTAATATGACAATGTCTTGCAACTGCTATGTTTAAGGAATTGAGACAAATAGAAATTAACAGTGGTCATATAGAAACACTCAATACAAATTTAAAATGTTTGGAACGACCTAAGTAGTTATCAAAATAACAGGGGATGTGAAATAGTACTAAAATAGCGTTATTACTCTATGTTTAACATCTAGGAATCTCAATATATGACTAAAACCTAAATTAAAATATTGTCTATTTTGTCTTTGCCTTTCTTTACCCACTATGATTAAGACCTACTATAGTATATTTAGATGCCTTCTCATTAGGGGCTATTCTGAGCAGAGGACATGTAGTATAATGGACCATCTTGCAATATGGCCCCCATTTGTATGATTGAAAACGCTTAATGTAATGCACGTATAATTGTTATTGAGGTTCCGTGTTCTTGTGTCTTCAGTGTGCATATGATTGTCTTGAAGGCTTCGCGTTCTTTTCATTCTTGGCAGTCTCGGTGAGAGATTGATATGCATAATAATGTGTTGTCAAAGTACATGCATATATCACATATTATGTATACTACAAAATGTCTGTCATATTAAGCAGAGCTGGACATATGAATGAATTGATAGAGAAATACTACACTATCTTTGCCTTTTCCAATATGGCCACCATTTGTATCATTGAAAATGCTTAACGTAACATGCGTATAACTGTTGTTGAGGTTACATGTTCTTGTGTCTTCTGTAGTTACGGGGACTGATTGACATGTAAAATAAATGCCTTCTAAATATATGTTACATCTATATGTATTGTACAAAACGCTCATTATATTCAATGTTTTTTTTATTAACGAAATAGGAAAATGAACAGATTGCTAATTATTATATGACTCTTGCCTGTTACAACATGGCCACGATATCTATGATTGGTAAGGCTTGCATTTATCACTGAAGTGAGAATGTATAAACTGTGCTCTGATTGGACACTGTGTCCTTTAAAAGGACGTGCAGTTTTGGACTCAGGTTTGCCCAAATGTATGGTGAATGCAGTATGGAGTCAACAACAGAGGCCAGGAAACACAGGTAACAACGCCTAAAAGCGCTTACATTTTTAACTGAATAATGTTGGTCCAAGCCTTAGTTTATGTATATGTGATGCACGGGGTTGTGGGGCATATTATCCAATCTTACCAGGAGATGAGTATAAATGGTTTGATATTTATGACCAGTTCTCGGTTTTATGAGATGGGCTTGACACATTGAATACTCTGTCTCATTAGAGGAAGTTGGACAGTTGAGGTGTAGTTTCATATATAGATAACGTGATTATTGATATGAATACCGCTATAGAGATTAAGAAATGCAGCAGGTATAGGATGTAGTGGAAATATAGATATGATGTATGACATCATGTCATTTTTGTGTCTGGAGATATTTAATTTTGGTTGGATGATTTATTATTTGTTATATTTGATTTGGCTGATTAATAAACAGACTTATTAGAAACAAATTGAAATCTTTTTGCTACTGATAATGGATTATAATATTTTTTTTAATGTTTGTTTTGTCTAGATGCGTGTTGGTAAAACACCCTAAGTGCAAATTGCCTTTAAAGTTTGGAGACTCCGCTATGGATATGTAGAATTTGATTTGTGCTATTTTGGATCCTGTTATAACAAATTTGGAGAAAATCTTGAGGTTGGTGCATTGGTGGTTTGTGGTCACTTGTTGGATAATACATAGAATTGATAATATGCAGTTTCCTGTTTCTTTTGGCCAATTTGTTCATTCTTTTTTCATTCTTTTTTCTAGTCTTATGTTCTTTGAAATTATGATGTGCATTGGAATGGAATTGAGGTACTTTCAGTCTATAGGATTTGTATTGATGGTGACTTTAGGGTCTCTCTACTACTATATGTTTTACTCTTGTATAGTTAACTATGGTTTTGGATTATGGATATCACTGGATCTTTTCCTCTCAGCACCATTCTTATATCTGGCATGGGTGATGGATGTTTGGAGCACACTTTTTTGTTTACACTTCTGTGATACAAAGATTGGAAAAATGAAGCCTTGTGGGGTATCAGTTGTTTGTTTTTTAGGGAATTTGATTTTTCAATTTCATGTTTTAGTGTTGGAATTTTTAGTAATTATTTGTGATCTAATAAATACATATTTAAAATTTTATAACACAATTCCTTTATGTTACCATTCTGTTAGCCTTGAGAAAGTCATGAGATAGGATGAAACATGTGTCGGCTGAAGTTTACTTCTATTGGCTGAGAATTTACAAAGCTTGACTGTCTGAGATTTACAATCATTTTGGATTGGATTTGGTTACAAATTGGTATGTATTTTTATAAAAAGGTTTTTTGTAATTTTGTATTTGTATCAGACTATGTATTTATGAACTCATGAACTTACAAATAGGATTGATATATATGTTATGACTGCTTATTCCAATTAGTAAAGGCAACAAACACTTAAAAACATACACCCAGTGGTTTATGTTACTGATTTCCTATTACATACCCTTATATATCCATGTATCTTATATAGTGATTATTTGACTGTGACATCTTTTTGCTACAGTCAGATGTTTAATAATTGAGGCATGGTGTGCTCCAATTTATTTCTTTGCCCAACTGTCCGCCTGACCCAGACAGGAAAAACACAAGCAGGCAGAGTTACAGAATGGTTTCAGCAAGAACATGTAGCATTTTCAAGCTGACAATTTAAAAAACAACTTTACCAAAAGATGTATTTTTAAATTGTGAGTTCAGAGACCTGAAACTCCATATCTTTATCTGCTACCAAAGGGAAACTACACTTAAAAGACATTTAAAGGCAGCTACCATGTTAACCTATGAGAGAGACAGGCCTTGCAACAGTGAAAACCGAATTTGGCAGTATTTCACTGTTAGAACATGTAAAATACATCAGTACATGTCCCACCTTTAACATACTCTGCGCCCTGCCCATGGGGCTACCTAGGGCCTACCTTAGGGGTGCCTTATATGTGCAAAAAGGAAGGTTTGGGCATGGCAAGTAAGTGCATTTGCCAGGTCGAACTGGCAGTGTAAAAATGCACACAAAGACTGCAGTGGCCGGTTTTAGCCATGTTTACAGGGTTACTCATGTGGATGGCACAATCAGTGCTTCAGGCCCACTAGTAGCATTTGATTTACAGGCTTTGGGCACCTCTAGTGCAATTTATTAGGGACTTACTAGTAAATCAAATATGCCAATCATGGAAAAGCCAATGCCACATGCAATTTACACAGGGAGCACTTCCACTTCAGCACTGGTCAGCAGTGGTAAAGTACCCAGAGTAACAAAAAACAAAGTCCAGCCCACAGTCACAAAGTGGGAAGCAGAGGCAATAAAAGAACAGGGTAGACCACGCCAAATATGCCAGGTCTAACAGATACATTATTATCATATATATAAGTACATGTATGGATATACAGTAGATAGATAGATAGATACTCCAACACCAATTCTAAATTTGAAAAAAAGGCTCTGACACAGCAAAGGATCTTTGCTCAAAACAATTCATTTATTGCATTACCACCTCACAACGTGTTTTGGCCGGTCACACGGCATTGTTCACATAGCGAGTGCCATTTTGTTTCCTTCATTTATATTACAACATACTAACGTACTCAACATAGAAACATGTACTGCGGAAGTTGGCCATAATTATCCCTATATTTAAAAAGGGCCATAGAAAAGATCCTACTTGCTATAGGCCAATCTCTCTTATAGATTCCACTGCCAAGATATCGGGGATTGTGATCCTGTTACAGTTGGAGGATTGGGTGACAGAGGCAAGGATTCTTCCCCCAATTTTATACGGCTTTAGGCCTGGTTTTGGCACAGTTGATAAAGCACTAAGGCCCATATTTATACTTTTTTAGCGCCGCTGGGACAGAGACAGCTCCCTGTTTCACTGTATGCATATGATGCTGTATTAATTGCGCGTACAGCTAACAGCCTTCAAGGCCTGTTGGACCTTTTTTTAACGTTTATGTAGGACCTTGATCTGAAAGTAAACTTCACAAAGACGTACGCAATAACGTGTGGCCCCCGAAATACAAGGTCTATGCAATTCACCATGGGAGGAAATATTATTAACAAGGAGAAAGACTTTTGTTATCTAGGTATGCATGTAAGTTCCTCTATGTCATGGAACTCCCACGTCAAGGTTAAGACTCAGCAATTGCTGAGAAATATAGAAGAGATATTTCGCTTCGCCCGTAAATTGGGCCATAGACAATATCTCAGATTGTGACACTCTATAATTTCAAATGTGTATCAGCAGCTACATATGGGGCGGGTTTGAGGGATTCTGCGAACGTAGACCTGCCTTGACATGTAGAGAACAAATTTGCCCACAAATTACTGTTGGTACCCAAGAATGTAGCAAACATTATTTGTCATGAGGAACTGGGTTTACGGCATATAGAGGATCTGATTGCTGTTGCCCCACTTTTTCTGTGGCTTAGATGTTGGAGAAACCCTGCGGCCAGCTTGGTACAAGATTGTATGACTGACTATTTACAATAGGCCAAAACAAACATAATTCCTTGGCTTTCATATTTGCAAACATCTTTCCAAAATTTAGGGCTTGAGAATATGTTTACAGATTCAGAGTCCTTGCCTACAAATGCAAAGGAGTTGGGGAAACAACGGCATTCTGAGCATTCACGGTGCTTTGAAATGAAAAACTTTTGAACCCTATGTCCAGATTTCAACCACGGTTACTATGAAACCTTATTTAACTTTGTTCTCGAGTCCATTAATATGCTCTCTTCTAACTTTATTTAGATTAAATCTAACACATTTTAGAGTGGCCTTTCCTAAACAACGTATTTGGCAAAAAGAGCTTCCAACCTGTATTTGTGATGCCAGGTCCAAGCAGAGCACATGCCACTTTTTTCTATTTTGCACACTTTATACTGTCCCTAGACAAGTTTTTACATAGCCCCTTTTACGTAAACTAAAAGTCATACATTATAAGGATGCTATTACCTACGTTCAAAAACTGCCAGCAATTCAAATCTGTCATTCTGTATTAAACTTTATTAGATCTGCCATTGCTATCAGGAAACAATATGAATCTGTTGATGCTGTTGTACAATAGTTTAATTTGGAAACGGATATGACTTTAAAATGAATCTCTGATCTCTGATCTAAGGAAACATTTGTCACTTTTTATCCTTCTGCACATTTATAATGTTCTCGAACATGTTCTACACTGTTTTCATAATGTATATAAAAGTTTCACATCACAAAGGTGCCATGATTTTTCATAAAATCACCAATGTCTAAAATTCGTTATTCTGGTTTAACTTTTACTAGATCTGTTATTGCTATCAGGAATTGACATGAACTTGCTGAAATGGTAGTGTAACCAGACATTGATTTGGGTCATATCCTTCAAATGTTTTGTTATTGACATTTTGCATATCTCTTAATGTATTTTAATATTTTAATCTGTATAAAATGAATTAGTGCTTTTATGGCAATTTGCCGAATAAAGAATTTTGACTGACTGACTGACATATAGGGCCAGATGTAGGCAGCAAAAAAATAGTGAGTCGGAAATTGCGATTCAATGCGAATCGCAATTTTCGACTCGCAAAATGGAATCCAAGAAAAAAGTGTGACGCCAATTTGCGACTCGCAAATGATGTCGCACCGCATTTTGCGAGTTTGCTTCTAGCGAGGTCGCTTTTTTGCGAGTAGGGTGTCGCAAATTGCGACTGGCCTGCAAATTACCTGCAGGTGCAGCACAACAGTTTGGAAATTCACTTCCTGGCTCTTGGTGATGACATCAGAACCAGGAAGTCATCAAATACATCTGGGAAGAGGGAGGACCACACCCTTTCCTAACTGCTGTGCAACACCCAGGAGAGAGGACCTGCTGGTACAATGGAGGAAACAGGCAGTGCTGGGAGAAGAAGAAAACTGAAGTTTTCTGACAAAGAACTGGAGGTGCTCACAGAGGAATGCTGCCAGCACCACGACAAACTGTTTGGGAAGGCAGCCCTGAGTGTCCCAGACACAGAAAAAAAGAAGATTGGGCTGCAAATCCAGGACCGGATTAATGCCATAGGGGTGAGCCACCGCATCCTGGAGGAAATCAAGAAAAGGTGGTATGACCTGCGCTCCAGGACAAAGGAGAGGGTAGCAGAGCGGCTGAGAGAAATAAGGGGCACCGGAGGTGGCCCATCCACCGTCCCACCACCCACAGCCATGGAAGCAATGGTGGAGCAGACCCTGGAGCCTGAGGCTGTACTCGGAATGGGAGAAGTGGACAGTTCTGCGCCAGTGACATCCAAAATTGAGTACCATGAGAGATGCATTCACACCTACAAATGCAGTATCCACACTCTCCCAGTACACAGCAGCAGGCACCACCAGACTAGCTCCATTCCAGTCTGGCAACCACTAGAATAGTGCATTATGGGCAATGTAGGACAGAAGTCAGCATATAGGCAAATGTTTATTATGAGGCATAAAACAGATGTGAGAGACTGACAGTGTATTCCCTATGTCCCAAAGATCTCCCACAAGACACCCCCAGCAGCGACAACAGGCAGGGAGGAGACCACCGGCCAGAGACAGTGCAAGAGGCTGCTGCAGAAATTCCTGAGCCCAGCAGGACACCACCAGAGTCCTATCAGGAACAAGAGCAGGAAATGGGGGAAGCTGATATGACCCCTGGCCCAAGCCCCACAGCAAGTCGTTCTGAGCCAGCAGCAGGACAAAGGCGCAGACACAGACGCAGAATTCTGGCGGTGCCCCAGGAGGAGATAGGGGAGGCAGGATTTGCAGGAATAGAGGCATCCCTCCTTAACGGTCAGCACCGGCAAGACAGAAAATTGAGGTCAATCTCAAGTACATTGCACAGGATGGAGAGCAACATTACCACTGACCTGGCTGAAGTGAACTCGCAGTTCACTAGACTGAATGAAAATATGGGGGATCTCACCCAGGCCATCTGCCAACTTGTGACGGAACTGGTGGCAGACAGACAGAGCGCAAGGCGCAGGGAGCGCCACACAGTGGCACGCTTCGACCGCATGGCATCTTCAATTGCGCGTCTTGCAACAAACACAACTAGCCTGTATAGACGGACAGTGAGTTTACAGGTGGAACTTGGCCACTTTGCGGGGGATGTGGCACGTGGACTTGACCGTATCATCCACGCAGTGGACTTGATGGAAGCTAGGCAGGTGGCAAGGGGCACAGGTGAGACCCCTCAGGACAGTGAGGAGGGGCCCACAATAAGTTGTGTGTCTGCCAGTGACTCCCGTGTGCTAAGGAGTGCAAGTGCACCGCAGGGGTCAGCTGACCCACCTGGGATGAGCCATGCTGGGCGCAAAAGGAGGAGGGTGTGAGCCATCAGACAGCATGAGTCATGAGGCCCATGATGTTAATGTGTCCTCATTACATTAGGACATGTACAGACTTTAACGGACAGCACATTTCTTTCATCATTTAGTTTACAAATAGAAAGGTTTTGTTTGTTCCACTACACAACTCGGCTCTGTTTGTCTGGCATCAGTGAGTGTGGTGACAGTTGCCACGTACCTGTCAAAGTATTGGGTTGCAATGTGGTTCCGTCTCTGTCTGCCTTGATTTCCAATGCTTCTATCCCCAGCCTGTCGGTGTGGTAGCTCTTGCTCCTCATCCTCCAAATCTGTGTCTTCAGGGGTGAGATGTAGCCCACGTCTGGTGGCACTGTTGTGTAGGATTGCACATGCGGCAACGATCTTGAATTCTGTTTCTGGGGCATACTGGACCGCACCTCCACTTTTGTGGAGGCATCTGAATCTTGCCTTTAACAATCCAAAGGTCCACTGGATGACAGTTCTGGTCCACCGATGGGCACTGTTATATCGCCTCTCGTTCTCATTCCCAGATGTTAGGTAAGGGGTAAGTAACCATGGTCTTAGAGCATATGCACTGTCACCTGTTTGACAAAAATAACCAATGTTAGCAGGGCATGGATGGTTTCTACAGTGACCTGTATGTATGGCTTCAGGGTGTATTCAGCAATACCTAAGAGATATCTGTCTCCAAACTCCCCGCGTTCTAGGCTTTGGTGTATCCCACTGTGCCTGAATATATATGAGTCATGTGTACTCCCTGGAAATTTGGCTACAATGTCAGTAATGACATTATGGGCGTCGCATACCACCTGGATGTTTAGTGAGTGGGTACATTTCCTATTGCGGAACACATATTCCAGATTTGCAGGAGGGCAGATTTGTATATGTGTCCCGTCCACACACCCTATTACATGGGGGAAGCTGGCAATTCTGTAGAAGTCCAATTTGGTGCTGTTAATTTCTGCCTCATTCCTGGGTAGGTATATGTATCTGGACATGTGTTTGAGTATGGCATCTAGGAAACATCTGAAGAATTGTGAGAGTGCACTTTGGGATACCCCACCTGCCACAGCACTCACCCCCTGATACCTACCTGAGGCCAAAAGGTGCAGTGAGCATAGCACTTGCACATGTGTAGGGATGGCGCTGCCGGGCATTGTCTGCCGTTGAAGCTGCGGATTGAGTAGTTCAATTAATTCTAATATTGCTGCACTGCTCAGTCTATATTTGTCATAAATCTCCTCCTCAGTTTGTTGGAAAAGTGTCTGCCTGGTTCGGTATATCCTCTCCTGTCTCTGGCTCCTCCTCCTCCTCTGCTGGGCAGCGTGGACTCTCCTCCTCCATGCTTTCACATACAGTTCAGCCATTTTGAGTATGCCTTCTGGGTCTCCGTTTATACTTTGGTTCTGGTTACCTCCTGCTCTGATTCAGTGGTAATCTGGGTGTGCAAAATGGGCTTTTTGCGACTAGTCGCAATTTGCGACTGGCTTTTTCATATGGTTTGCGACTCGCAAATTGTGACTTACTCCTTGCGGGTCACAAAATCAGGTTGCATTTTTGCGAGTCGGTAATGACTCGTAGCGCTATTTGCACTTCGGAAATGGGATTTGTGCATCCCATTTCGGATTTTGCGAGGTCGCAAATTGCGAATCGGGCCATTTGCGACTCTCAAAACTTTGCTACATCTGGCCCATACTGTGGTTTTAAAATCAATAGTGCCTCATAGTTGCAAAACTGAAATATAAACAATACAAACTTAGATAGATACTGTCATACATAAATAATACAAAATTGTCACACAAAAGTCAGTCAAAGCAATAAAGAAATGAACACCACTATTGAGCATTTCTACTGATTATAAAACCCTGATGACTCATTTGAGCACTATTGACTCTTCCATCATGTTTGAAGAAATTCACTATGCAATCTGGAAGATATACTGATTACAAGCATATAGTAGCACCATGTATCTTATTGCAATATCCTGAGTGGTATACAAACTATAAGCAAACAAAAAATGATTAAGCATTACATCACTCAGCCCAAAAGCGTGTAGCTACATACGTGAAGATTTAGCGCAGATATGAAGATATGATTATTGCTAATTAAAAATGTATGCTGGCACCATAACTGTTAATACAACCTGTGCTGGAATTCTGCTGAAGTGGGCAAAATCTGCTTTCTGAATGAAGTACGAATCAACCAAACAAAAACATAATAGAAAACGGCGTATCAAATAATTAAGCAAATAGAAATAAACCCAAAAAAATTACATTTTTTCATCCATGAAAATTACTCCAAGGCTGTAGGAGCAGGGAGGTATTGAAGATCTACATATGGTTCTACTTCATGTTCAACCCCTTCGCTGCCAGGCCTTTTCCCCTCAGGTGCGAGGCTCCATCCTTCAACACAATTTTGACATTTTAGTGGGACATACCCCATTTTTACTATTTTTTGTGCTTTCAGCCTCCTTCCGGTTAGTGACTGAAACCAATGCTGGATCCCAGAAACCTAAACATTTCTGAAAAGTAGACAAAAATCTGAATTCAGCAAGGGGTAATTTGTGTAGATCCAACAAGGTTTTCCTACAGAAAATAACAGCTGAAATAAAAACAATTTGAAATTGAGGTGCAAAAACAGCAATTTTTCTGAACGTTTTACTCTGTAACCTTTTCCTGCAATGTCAAATTTTTTCAAGCAATATACTGTTACGTCTGCTGGGCTCTTCTGGTTGCGAGGATATATAGGAGATATTCATCAAGAACCCTAGGTAACCAGAGCCAATAAATGAGCTGCAACGTGCAATGGGTTTTCATTCTATACCGGGTATACAGCAATTCATTTGCTGAAATATAAAGAGTGAAAAATAGGTATCAAGAAAACCTTTGTATTTTTCAAAATGGGCACAAGATAAGGTGTTGAGAAGCAGTGATTATTTGCACATCTCTGGATTCCAGGGTGCCCATACTGAAAAGTGAATTACAGGGCATTTCTGAAATAGATGTCTTTTTTACACAGTCTTACATTTGGAAGGTTAAAATGTAGAGAAAGACAAGGGGCAATAACACTTGTTTTGCTATTCTGTGTTCCCCCAAGTCTTCCTTTAAAAATGGTACCTCACTTGTCTTTTTTACACAGTCTTACATTTGGAAGGTTAAAATGTAGAGAAAGACAAGGGGCAATAACACTTGTTTTGCTATTCTGTGTTCCCCCAAGTCTTCCTTTAAAAATGGTACCTCACTTGCGTGGGTAGGCCTAATGCTCGCGACAGGAAACACAACATGGACACATCACATTTTTACATTGAAATCTGACATGTTTTTTCAAAGTGCCTAGCGGGAGTTTGGCCTCTAGCTGAGCCGGCACCTAGGGAAACCTACCAAACCTGCACATTTTTTAAAACAAGACACCCAGGGGAATCCAAGATGGGGTGACTTGTGGGGCCAGGTTATATTACCCTGAATCCTTTGCAAACCTCAAAATGTGGCCAAAAAACACTTTTTCCTCACATTTCAGTGACACAAAGTTCTGGAATCTGAGAGGAGACACGAATTTCCTTCCACCCATTATTCCCCAAAGTCTCCCGATAAAAGTGGTACCTCACTTGTATGGGTAGGCCTAGCGCCCACTACAGGAAATGCCCCAAAACACAACATGGACACATCATTTTCTCCTAAAGTGTCTAGCTGTGGATTTTGGCCTCTAGCTCAGCCGGCACCTATGGAAACCTACCAAAGACTAGACACCTAGGGGAATCCAAGATGGGGTCACTTGTGGGGCTCTGACTAGGTTCTGTTACCCAGAATACTTTGCAAACCTCATAATTTGGCAAAAAAAAAAAACCTTTTTCGTCACATTTCGGTGACACAAAGGGGCATATTTATACTCTGTCTGCGCCGATTGTGCACAATCAGCGCAAATGTTGCCCCGTGTTTAAACTTTGATGCCCGAGCCCGTGGATGACAAAATTCCGCTGTGTGCGTCATTTTTTGGATGCAGCAACCCGCCTTGCGTTAATTATATGCAAGGTAGGCGTACCTGTCCAAAAAATGGCTTAAAGGGCCGTGCGTCATATTTATGCTTTCGGGCAAAAATGACGCACGACCGGGAGGCGGAGCCACAAAATTACACACAGTCCGATTTGCGCAAAAAACTAACGCCTGGGTCAGGGCAGGTGTTAAAATGGGGCAAACACACCTGTATTTAATCAGAACACACAGAACAAACAGCAGAGCAGCAGAGCAGCAACAGGGAGCCATAGAGGTCATTCTAATCCAGCGTGCACGCAGACGCAGAGCCCAGTAGCAACAACAGCAGCTACAACAACACCAGCAGAGACCTCAAAGGCAGCGCAGAAGGCAGGAGAGGATATTCCGCCCAAGAACAACCTTCAGGGCCTCAGGGAACACAACATCATACAGAGGTACCGGTTGAACTGGCAGGCCATTCAGCAGCTGCTGCACAACAATGAACAGCAGTTGGCCCCCACTTTGGTGACACCCCGCACCATCTCAACAGAAACAAAGCTGCTTGCCGTACTTCATATGTTGGCAAGTGGCTCCCTGGTTGGCGGAATATCACAACCATCATTCTCCGCCTTTTTGCCCAAAGTACTGGATGCCATCATTCGACTGACACCCGCCACATCTGCTTCCCTAACACATGGCAGAAGCAGCAGGAAACAAAACAGGGGTTCTATGCAATCAGTGGCTTCCCAAACATCCTTGGTGCAATCAACTGCACACATGTACGCCTTGTGCCACCTGCTGCAACTGAACACCTCTACCGCAACAGGAAGCACACACATTCCATCAACGTGCAGGTCATAGTCGATTACCAGGGACTGATCACCAACATCGTGGCTAAATATCCTGGGAGTGTACATGACTCATACATCTTCTGTCACTGCACCATCAATGAACACTTCCAGGATGGACGGTATGGCAATGGACTACTTGTTGGTAAGTACAAAAACCTACTTATATACTCACTGCACAGCAACCCTCTAGGACACACAATACATGCACCACAACAGCAACATGTCAACAGGAACACACTGAGGTTGTGCCATCACTAGCCATGTTTCATAAGTCACCATTGAACCTATCACACATTGGAAATTACTGCACAGCCTAATGTGAAGACGTCAATGAGTGTGGTTGCCTAAATGTCACCTTGCAAATTGTAAGTGTCCCATTGACCTTTACACTAATACATTGCATAAGTTTCAAGGTATGGGATGTCCAGGGTAATTTGATATGAACGTGTTAACAACACTTTCAATTTTAACTCTGCATGGAACTATCATCTCACCCCCAGTGAAGACACACGGACACCTGTATCACAAGTCACAATGCTGGGGACGGCACACTGTACTGCAAATCCCAAAACATAATGCTGACAAACGGTTAGCAGACAAACACTTGTTCAGCCAAGGAAACAACACAATGCAGATGGTACAGCCTGCAAGTATAGGATGTCACATTAGTACACAAAAGAGTCACAGACAACACAAGACAACTACTGCCATGAAAGGTCTTTTCAATAGTGCCAGCTACATCAACATGATCCCATTCATTTTCTCTTGCAGCTGATCAGGGGTATGGCATCCAGCCATGGATTATGACACCATTTGGCAACCCAAGTACAGCTGCAGAGCGTGCATACAACGAGGCCCATCGGAGGACACGCAGCATTGTCGAGCGGACCTTCTGCATCCTCAAGTCAAGGTTCCGCTGCCTCGACATCACTGTTGGTAGCCTCCTATATTCCCCCGAGATGGTCTGTAGGATCATCCTCACATGTGCAATATTGCACAACATTTGTATCAAAACAAACATTCCCCTCCTGGAACCAGAGCCACACATGCCTGAAGAGGAGGAAGAGGAGGATGCTGGCCTGCAACAGGAGGGGGAACTACAGAACACAGCTGCTGGTATACGCAGGCGGCAACAGATGGTACATAATTTCTTTTGAATATGATCACCTTCACCACTTTAGTTAACTAATTTAAATGAACACCTATTCTAATCACCATATCATGGTCTGGCTATTCCTTTTTGCACACCTTCATCTCTACTTATCAGAATAAGAGTGTTGCCTCATGGAGCATTGCTGAGATACTGAGAAGGACACAGAACATCCCAGAGCTAATGTGATGCCTAACATACAATGGTCACATACACACACACTCTTAATGACATATATCATGTACATATCTCCTTTGAAGGCCAATATCAGAGGACCACAACTATTTCACACATACATGTTGAAAGCAAGGTTCATCGCAGCATATGGCACACAACTATGACACCATCACTCAATAAGGGGAAAACAAGCCTCAAACATGAGGCAGTCAATGTGCTTTGGCATAACTAACAGGAATGCCTGACCAGACCCTTGACAGCAGTTAGTACAACTGCATCCAATATTTGCAAGGAATATCTGTGACTAGAGTTCCATAGAAGCAGAACATAGACAGCACAAGTGTCACACATATGACATGCATTGCGCACATGACATTCCATGTCAGCCCATTTCCTAACTCCTGACACACCCATGCACCTGGTCCCAACCCACCTGTCGGAAGAGGTCCCTGGAATACTAAGATGTGTACCCAGATAACACCTCCTCTACACACACAGACCAACATTAGCAAACCAGTGTGCTACACCCTTTCCTAAGGTATGCCATTGTCATATAACATCTGACTGCAAGGACGTCAGGTCAATTTATACACTGTCTTCTAGTTTCAAAGCCCTGTTAGCACATGTAGATTGCTTCCCCTTGTGAAAATGTCTGTTGGCCCTTAGAATGCAAGTCTCACCTACTGGACTGGTGAGAAACAGATGCAGCCCACACCTGTGATCACCTCCATGCACACCACCCATTTAAAAAAGCACTGCCCCTGATGATGCCTGGAACAGCATGGGAGTTGCCATTATGTCAAATACACCGTCAACCATTGATACTAATTAAGCCGTGTAACACAGCCCTTGGGTTAATTTGTCACCTTCAAAAACACAGGACGTACACAGTTTGACATGTCAACTGTCAACATTGTCCTCAATACAGTCTCAGTCAGACCACTGATTACGTAACTTGTCAAGTAACTGGATGCTGAATCACCTTGCATTCTGTCAGCCTGACTGGCAACTGTCTGTGCGTCATACTAAAGTATTCCTGTGTCTACATATGTGCCACACGTGCGTAAGCAAACCTCCCATTCATCAGGGGGCATTGGGCATGGGCTTCTTCCATGCATACCCAAATTCATTGTATAGCATCATCTGCCTTTTAACTGTACCATTTGAGTTACATCCTCTTGGAAATGCAAAATTCATGGCCCATCCCTTGTCTGGGTTGCATATATGCATGAATGACAAAGTGTGACAGTGTCCCAGGGTCATAGGCAGGGATTGGGTACGGGAATTTCAGCACAACCAGCAACCTCTGATAATGTCCATGAATAATACACAAATGTCAGAACCATGACAGTTCACACACAGCATCACAGTGCGCACAACATAGTGATGGGCCGTGTGTGGTGAATAGCTGCGAGAATAAACAGCACAGAGGCTATGATGTTCCCAGATGCAGTGGGAAGTGCAGAGGCCAACCTGTGTACAAATGTTGTCATGACACCTGCCGGAACATGACAATTGAGACATTATATCACTCAGCACACCAAGGTTGCCCTGTTGACTGTCTCATTACACACCTTTAGTGACAGGGTGGGACCATCCACATGTTGGTTCACATGTCCACATCTACTTTACTCACATTGATCAACAAAGGATACTCAGTAGTTACAAGAATAGCTGCCACTGACTCATGATGAGTCCTAGTCCGAAATGTGACAAATTACACCCCAAACAATCTACAGGATCATCATTGGACCACACAGATGAACAAGACACCTATGTGCAATTGATCACTGGAAATATGTGGACACGTGCTGTCTTGTATGCTGGTCCACCACAGTCACTTGATAGTTGGGGCTCACTTCTATGGCCTCAACTGTGGTGTCATCATACATATGAGATTGACCTTTGTCTGTCTGTGCAAACAACATGGTACCCACTTCCTCAATGCATGTGTATGACTCACTGTGGGATTCATCAACTAGTGCCTAGGAAGCTCTTACCAATACTCTAGGACATAGGATGTAGAAAATGTGGACAATTGACATGAACATGCATCTGCCATCCATATGGTGCATGCTATGTCACATGTGGTGTCTACATGACCCTAAAACTTGGAAGTATACTTTACGGGTGTTGTTACTTCATCTGGCTGGTGACACATTTCTTGCCGCTCATGATCCAGGCAGGGGGCAGGGTCATACAGGGGTATCCGACAGAGGCGTGCAGAATCCGGTGGGGAAAGGTGCTGCATCACCTGCAGCGTGTGTATGCCAGCCAGAGGAGTGACCACCAGCTGAAACACCGGTGGGCTGACCTCATCACCAAGGAGCAGGATCTCTTGGACCACCTGGGAATCATGATTGGTGGCACTGTTGGTGAGTACGACTATTGTTAATGTGCACGATTAAATGCTCTGTAGTGACATCAGGGGATTAGTGCAATGTCTGCCAGCTAACTTGATGACTGTGTGTAATGCTGGGGAAATATAAGGGGATCATTGATTCACTATGGCAAGGATCACAATTGCTAGCTGTCAGGTAGCACATGCTCAGCAAACTTACAGGTAACTTTACCATGAAGGAAATTGGTTCTGTCTTTTTGTCAGCACAGCAAACAAAATAGGAGCCAATCATGTCTATATAGGGTACTATTGACAGAGAAGTACAGATGTACCAACATTTAGGCCAACTATGTTGACGCAATTGCTAGACTGACTTTAAAATCACTACATGATGCTGAAAATGAGTGCTGCCTTCACGTCAATTGATAATAGCAAAGTGTCTCAGACATTTGTTTCATGTTAGTCTGGTGAGTGTGGAAGGAAAGCGTTCACAGAAGTACTATGAATGTGTGGGGTTAATGCGTTTCTTTATCTTTTTGGATACATGTCAGTTCATGATTTGAAAACATCGTGAAAAGGTGTAAGGTGCCCTCAGCTAACATCTTAAGATGTTTGTTGGAATTAGTTGAGCCACAATCCAAATATGGATGTCAGTCCAAGTGTATGCACATGGCTTCACATCTCCATGGTTGGTGCAAATCACCATTGCTGGGCCACATCAATTGACTATATTGTAACAACAGGATGGCTTACAGGAATCCCTGCCCCTCCCTCTGTACATTGGGCCTATGTGCAATAAATGTGTCATGGCCACAAGGCATGTTTGACTGGTAATGCAGTCCTCAAGTAACCAGGCGTTGGATGTTTCTCTTGGATTCACATGATGAGACAATTACACTCCATATTTTTTAGTGCTCACCAATTATGGGGCAAGTTTGCAACCACGTGATAGTTAGGGCCAATGTATGTGTGCAGATATGTGTGTAACTGTCACAGGAGACCCATGCTATGTACAAGTTGGCCGTGAAATATCAGATGCAGTACCATCATGTCTGAATGGCTGCCAGTTCCTTATTCAGCCTACACATTGTATATGTTTATGAAATTGTTGCACTGTGCACAGATTTTGAGCACATTTCTTCCTTACATACCTTACAGGTGGACTGGCACCCTACACTGTGGGAGAGGTGGTGACATTTGAGGACCCCGACCACTCCAGTAAGTGTTGATATGTCTGTTATGTGTTGTGTTTGCTGGTTATGGACTCGTGTGAGTTGGACGCATAGCAAGGTGTTATGCGTTGGGCAAGCTTCTCACTTGTTCCATGAGTGGGAATGCAGTTCTCACATGTTTTGAGTTTTCCAATGTGTATCCAATGGTATCATGTAGGGATTGTAGGACATCCCTGTAAGCCACTCTGTGAGTACAGGGGATAGTCATGTGTATGACACTTGTATCACCAAGAGTCGCAATGGAAGTCAGCCCCTATTTAGTCAGCCTGTCAGACCCACATTCTCTACGATTGGTAGAGCTAAGAGCTTTCCAATAGACATCTGCTTCCCCATTTACCTACGTAAGTTTGAAACAGTAGGTAGAACCTCCTAGCAACATGTACTTCCACATGTAGTGCATCAAGTCTGTGGAACTTGAGTGTAATGGCCTAGGTGTGCATGCAAATCATGATCATGGGTGTTCTAGCAACTCTGTGTCTGATGTAAGTCAGGCCTCACTGGAAGTATATGTTGTGTACTAAGTTCTGCATTTCCTGACATGTCTGACCCTATGAGTGCTCTAGGGTTTGCTGACTCCTAATTGTAGATAGACCTTACCTGTGGTGTGTCTGTAGAGACAAACATGTGTGGAGTTGCCTATACACTCTTCGGTGTACATGTTGTTGGCAAATTATAGTTGTGTATCCACCGCCCCCCCTCAAACACGGCCATGGGTTTGTGAATGGGATACCTAGTGCTGATGCTACCAGTATGTTACACATACCTGTGAATAAGTGACGGTTTGGTTGCATACTAGTATACACACTCAGGTTTGGCACTTGGTACCATACTGGAAAGTCCAGTTACAACTTGCAGACCATGTGGCTTTAGTTTTGCTTTCCGTACACTGACATTTGTAGCCCAGCTCTTGGCGAAGGATATGCAGCATGATTCTTAGATCTTAACTGTCAGAAGTCAGATAGCAAGTCAAAGCCAGTTGTTACCCAGCTTGTAGGTTATGGATGTGCTTTGTGGGATGTGACCTTTGTTGTCTGGCCTGCCATATACTTCCTCAGGGACATTCAATGCTCTGTATCGTGATATGAGCTGTTACAAGTACAGTAGATGTAATGTCTGATTAACTTTAACCGTTTCACACAATGCAGTTACTAA
This sequence comes from Pleurodeles waltl, assembly GCF_031143425.1. Taxonomy (NCBI): domain Eukaryota; kingdom Metazoa; phylum Chordata; class Amphibia; order Caudata; family Salamandridae; genus Pleurodeles; species Pleurodeles waltl. The sequence continues at coordinate 606,345,015 of NC_090443.1, read as the reverse complement.
TGTAGCATATCTGCATTTGTCTTCACAGCAGCTAACATGACTCCAGACGAGGTCCGTGAATTTCAGCGCCGGGCCATGCAATACCAGCACATCCTGCTGGTGGAGTTGGGGTTCCGGAGGATGGCCCGGCGATATCGCCATGAACGTACCTCCGGGGCATGGTGAGCCTTCCCACTGGGTGGGCCTACTTTGCCCACCACAGCCACCACAGAAACAATCACCAATCAGAGCCAGGTGGCCCCACCCACAGCTGCCACTGTTGATCCAACATCTGCTGGACTCCCTGGCCCCAGCATTGCCACCGGTGCAGGACAGCCCACACAGACCTCCTCCACCGGTACCCAGACTGCCACTGCTCCATCTGTTGACCCTGCAGCCTTCAATAGACTTGAACATAAGATGGACAAAGTGCTGCGCAAGGTGAGCCACCTGAGCCGGGACGTGCGGCACATTAAACGGCGGGTCAAGGATATTAAGAGGACCCTCCGGAGGGCCAACCTCTAGACACTTGATTTGATGGACACGATACCCTCCCCTCCCTCCTCTTTCCTTGTTCTTATAGTTAGTGGGCTTAGGGGGCTTAGCGTTAGGTTAGCATAGGCTGTTAGTTTAGTTAGTGTTATTGGGTGTGGGGTGGGGGGTCCTGCTTGTTTCTTTTTTGACTTATTACATGTGTGGGTGGGTGGGTGGGTGTCTATGTTGGGGTTCTTGTGTGTAAAAAATAAAACACCAAAAAAAGAAAAAAAAAATACTAAAAAATATATATTTGTTTAGGATAGTATAGTATGTGTTTAGGTTAGTATGTGTGGTCCTCAATGTGTCCCGTCTCATAAGGGGGGTGGGGGGTAGATGTTTAGAACGTTTCGTTACATGTGATTAGTAAGTGTAGCTTAGGTTAGTTAGGGACAGTTGTGGGTAATGAGTAGTCAGGGTAGATTAGGGTAGGTAAGATTTTTCCTTCAGTTTCCTCATCTATGGTTAGCTTTTAATAAATATTTGGTTACCCCTTAATAGTATGTGTTGAATGGTACTTGATCGTGGGTTTGGATTCAGTGTACATCAATTTTGTACTATAACATCTGTGTCCTATGCTACTAACAAATCCCAACTGAGCTGTACGATTGGCAGCTAGCCCAGAGCTACCTTGCAAAGTGTCTACCCTTTGTTGCAACCACCAATCACAGTTAATTTGGATCTCAATGTGTTTCTGTTGATAAGTGTGTTTTGAAAGTCACTAACAGTGCTTCCAGACTTGATATTGGGGAAACAGTTTTAGGTCTGACTGCAGTGTGATGATCATGCACACCCTTATAAGATGAGTTCTCATTGGCAATCTTGTATTCTTGTCTTCATGACCCTCATACATCATTTGTGACACAGTTCGGCATGATTACCTATTTGTATGTTAACTCAGATACCTTCATTTGTGCAGCTTTTTTAGTATTTACTTAGATTAGTGTGGCATGTTTATTGTGTTATTTTTGCATGGTGAAAACATTTTGCGGCCACTATTTGATGACTTAGTTATCCCCTGAGGAAGCATTCTTCTGTCCTACACAGCATGGTGGTGTATGGTTTCTCACTTCATCAGATTTGTCCCTCAGGATGGGCAGAGTATGATGCAATCATGGGCACTGTGCAGATTTCTCTAACTACATAATATCAGGACAGTTGTATTGACAAGCTACGTAATTTGACAGTAGGCACATTTCAGTTATCTACTGCACAGTTGATATGTTACATTACCCAGAGACAGATTTGTTGTGTAAGTGCTATTTATTGAAAAGTGCTGTAGTGCTATATGTACATTGTCCATGATTGTGAGTACATTATTGTGATATCTTCCATTGTGATCCAACACAAGGGTTTACCAAAATGCTTTTGTCATGCTGGGGTTGCTGTTTCAGACAGTGCAGAGGGACAGACTTAGCCAATGAGTAGGAGAGAGACAATCACTGGGCTGGGTGACAAGATATACAGTGGTTAGCAGAACAGTGCTTGAGTACAGTTGTTGTAAGACTGTCATGTTTCAAAACGCAGGACCTTGGTAATAGTTGGCCATGTGGCAGGGACTAGTGCTTCCGGGTAATTTTCCTTGTGAATGTGATCTGTTCCATGTCTTCTTCTTCTGATGTGTGTGTTGCCTGCTTTGTCCTTGTTGTTGTTGGTTGTGAGGGGGCAACACACACCTCAGTGTTAGAAGATGTGGAGTCAGACATCCCGGTCGCTGCTCCCTGTGAAGGTCTTAAAGGCAGTACTGCTGCAAGGAGGGCCTCCTGGTTCTTGAGAATAGCAGCCACATCACGATGGTAGGCAGCCAGGTCGGCCCTGAGGGGTTCAATGTTGCATTTGTGCACGTGTTGAAAGGATTGCTGTTGTAGGTGTTGGGTCAACTGTATTACAGCTGTGCTGATTTCCTTCTGGGTTTTCTGCAGTTCCTGCAAGATAGATGTTAGGGCTTGCATAGCTGCTGCCTGATCTGCAAATGACATCATGCACGAACGCACCCCCTCTAGGCTGGCTGCCATATTTTGCATCCCCACCCGCACCTCCTTGGCCAGCTCCAGCTGTACTCCAACTACAGTTCTCTCAAAGCTGGTTCCAGTGTCATCTCAGTCCTCAGCTGTATTGGAGCTGGCAGGTCTTACAATTGGGGTGGTGGGTGGTTCCTCTGCGATGGCTTCTTGTTCTGTGCTCTTCCTTGTGACAGAAGGCGGGGTCTGGAGGGTTTCAAGGACCTTTTGGATAGTCTCCTGGGGAATGTTTATCGGCTCGTCATCCATGTCATCAGGGAAATCTGGGACAGGCATATCGGCAGGAGATTCGTCTTCCTCTCCAATGAAACAGGGTACAATTAGTGTGTCTGTGTTGTGGCAATTTTGATGTGACGTGCCTGCCTTTTGATGAATTCACTTTGTGATCTTGTTTTGTGTTAATATCGCCAGTCCTTCAGATGGGCATTGTTTCAGGCCTATGGCCCACCTGTGTGTCACATGTATGCTATTGAGTTATCAGACTTGTCAGCCTCATCGCCTCTAGGTGTTGATTTTAGCCAAATAGAGAATTGACACCTTCTTTTCCTACTCGACCCTCCATGTACATCCATTCTCATGGTGAGACCTTTCACTGGCTGTGGGTGTTCTGATGGCCCTGGCAGCACAATCTGGACCTGCCCCAATCCCTGATCGTTCACATCGTCTTAAATGTAATTGACATGTGGCATATCCTATGCATGGCAATGTTATGATCCGATATGGATGTTGAAATTGTTAATGGGCCCTGCTGATGTTGGGTAATGTGTGTTACATTGGATTGCCCTGAAAGTCGTATCAGTGTTCTATTTCGTCCTCTGACTGTGCAGGTGTATTTCAGTGACCAGTTACATGTGTCCCCTCCTCAATGCTGTTGTCTGAGCAGTATGACATTTGGGATGTTGCCTTGTTACCCAGGCACAGGATGGACCCTGACATATGCAGCATGGGTGTGTCCTTTGTGCTGTGTCGCTCCTATTGTTGTTTACTTTGGCTGATGTTTGTGACAACTATGGGCATTGACATTTGAGAGTACTGGGGCCTTTGTCTTGTTTCTGGGGATTGTTGCAGTTGTCATCCTCACCCCCTAATTTAGGTGTGTATGATCCATGGGGAGGTTACAGCCATTGGCTACTTGAGCTGCACACAGATCAGAGGTGGTAGTGGCAACTGTTGTCGCCGTTACATTGCAGTTGTCGGTTTGGCTAGAGGATTGCTAATAGGGCCCTAGTTAATGTAGGGGGTATGTTGGCTGACGAGTGCCAGGATGTAAGTTTGACGTAGTGGCCTTCCCTCCTGTCATGGCTTTCCCTTTGCTCCATCGTTGGCATGACAGCATGCCCCCATGGGACTGTTGTTGGTGTAGTGTAATGGTGTGCTCCAGCTTCTGTCTGTGCAGGCCATGCCCCAATGCCGTGCCCCTTTACCCATGCCACTCCATGTATATGATGACTTCCATGCATTTTGTGGTCGGTATCCCCCCCGCTGGCAGTTAACATTAGTGCATTTTAATTCCCCATGCAACTTACCCTGCATGTGTGTTGTCTCCTGGTAGTCTGCGCTGTCCTGTCCTTGAATCCCTGTGACGATCTTCTCAGGGATGACGGCTGTGACCATCTCCTCCATGTGGTCCAGGGCCTCCTGCGGTGCTGGACTCCCCCCTCCAGTCTGCAGTGCTGCCTTCCTGTTCCTGCCCATCTTTTCCTTGGTCCTGCGTTTGCAGTCATGCCAGCGTTTTTGCACTCAATGACTGTTCTGCGTACTTCAGCCACACTGTTAATCTTGTCGACAATTTGTTGCCATATAGCCTCTCTCCTACTGATTGGCAACTTTGATGTTACAAACAGTTGGTGCTGATGTTCCGGCACCTCTGCACTAAAGCGACACTTTCTTTTCTTCTTAAAAGTGTCCTGGTTCTTGTGTAGGTCCTCCTGTCTGGTTCCTGGTCTGCTGTCATCTTCCTGGGTTCTGTAGTGGCATCTAGGATCCATTTTGGCTCTCCTCTGGTGAGATGGCTGTGTTTGCTGTGATTTTTGACGCTATTGCGTCCAATAAACGGCGCATATCCGGTTTGCGGTGTCGTAAATCGACCCACAGTCATTTCCGCCGCGTTAACGTCGTTTTCCTTTACACCATGAAGCCACGGTGTGCATCAAAAATAATGACTTCCACCTGTTGTTTGCGCCTCTCTGCGTCAAAGTATAAATATGACGCCCGCACGCCGCACCAAAATAGCGTTAGCCGGCGGTAATATTTTTGACGCAAAACTGCGCCGGCGCAGTTTTGCGTCAAAAAGTATAAATATGGGCCAAAGTTCTGGAATCTGAGTGGAGTGTCCAATTTCATTCCACCCAGCATTCCCCCAAGTCTCCCGATAAACATGGTACCTCACTTGTGTGGTTAAGCCATAGTGCCCGCGAAAGGAAATGCCCCAAAACACTATCTGGACACATCAAAATGATCAAATACAAAATAACCTGTTTTTGCAGGGGCGGCACCTGCGTTTTTGGTCCTGGGCTCAGCAGCCATCTAGGGAAACCTATCAAACTGAGACATTTTTGAAAACTGGACACCCGAGAGAGTCCAGGGAGGTGTGGCTTGCATGGATCCCCCAATGTTTTCTTATCCAGAATCGTCAGCAAACCTCAAATTAAGCTATAAAAAATTAAATTTTTCCCACATTTCTGTGTGGGATCACTGCACTGGGACACATTTCCAACGTTCCCCTAAGTTTCCCTGTAAAAATGATACCTCACTTGTTTAAGTGGGCCAAGTGCCTGTGACAGGGAAGAGCCAAAAACATGTCGAAATTGGGGCGGGAACCAAAGCGGGTCCAAAAAGGCAGTTTGGAAAAAAAACATTTATGGGCTGACAGGTGGGGCAGAATTTTTTTTGGTATAGATGAGACAATGCTGGGTGGTAGGAATTATGTGGATTCTTTCAGATTCTGGAAGGTTCCATCACAAAAAGTTGAGAAAAATGTGTGATTTCCAGCAAAGTTGGAGGTTTGCAGGGCATTGTGGTTAAGAAAATGGTGCGGGCTGCATGTGAAGCACACCACTCTTAAATCACCCAGATGTTTCGTTTTCAGATGTGTCTAGGTCTTGTAGACTTTTCTACATGGCAGCGTCCCAAAGCCAAAAAGTGCAGCCTTCACCATTCCAAGTGGGACGATTTTGAGAGTTGGTCAAGCTCGCATGGCCCAAATGTAAAACTAAAACCCCAAATAATCAAATGTCCTCTTGCTTGCCGTGGGATAAGATGTTTTAGCATGCAGGGGGGGAGCTGAAAGACTGTTACCCCCTTCAGTTGAGGTGGGGGCATAACCAGGCCCATACTGGTTGTTAGCCACCACCCCACTATTTTATATTTTTTTTAAATTCCCGGATGTCGAAAGTTGGCTCTGTATATACTATCTCAAAGTGAGAGATAGTGTGCACAGAGTCCAAGGGTTCCCCATAGAGGTTGATAGTGGCAAAATTAGATAATACTAATGCTCTGTTTTGTGGTAGTGTGGTCGAGCAGTAGGCTTATAGAGGGTAGTGTTAACCATTTGTTGTACAAACACAGACAATAAATGAGTACATACACACAAAGACTTAATTCCAGGCCAATAGGTTTTTATATGGAAAAAAACTATTTTCTTCATTTATTTTAGAACCACGAGATTCAGAATTCAAGTAAGTACATAAATTGTAAGGTACTTGTTATAAATAAATGTAGAATTTTGAATTAAAAAAGTAATGTACACAGTTTTGGCAAAAATGGCAAATAGCTATTTTAAAAGTGGACACTGCAAAAATCAATAGTTCCTGGGGAAGGTAAGTATTGGTTAGTTTCTCAGGTAAGTAAAGCACTTACAAGTTCTGTCTCTGGTGCATAGGTAGTCCACCAATGGGGGTTCAAGTTAACCCCAAACACCCAGCACCAGCAACACAAGGCCGGTCAGGTGCAGAGGTCAAAGTAGGGCCCAAATAGCATAGGCGCCTATGGAGAATAGGGGTGCTCCGGTTCCAGTCTGCTGGCAGGTAAGTACCTGCGTCCTCGAGGAGCAGACCAGGGGGGTTTTGTAGAGCACTAGGGGGGTCACAAACAAGCACATAAAATACACCGTCAGTGGCACAGTGGCGGCCGGGTGCAGTGCACAAAGTAGGTGTCAGGTTGTAGATAGAAGTCAATGGAGAAACCCGGGGATCACTCTGGCCATGCAGGCAGGGCACAGGGGGCTTCTCGGGCCAACCACTGACTGGGCAGGGAGGGGGGCCGCCTGATGGTCACTCCTGCACCGGTAGTTGGTTTCTCTCGGTCCTGGGGGCTGCGGGTGAAGTGGTTCTTCCAGGCGTCGGGTTCCTTTGTTACTGGACAGTCGTGATCCTTTCTGCAGGTGTCACTGTGGGGGTGCAGGGAGGTCGACTCAGGGTTTCTACGTCGTTGTAGTCACCTGGGGGTCCTGTCACCAGTGTTGGTTCTTCGGGACACAAGCTGGGGGCGTCGGGTACAGAGTCTTGGGGACTCACGCTTCCGGAGTGCATCTGGAGTCCCTGGAAAGATGATTGTTTCTTGGACAGAGCCGCTGTCCACTAGAGTTTCTTGATCCTTTTGGGTGCAGGTCAGTCTTCAGAGGTGGGTGGTCTCGCTGGATGCGTCGCTGTGCAAGTTCTTTTAGTCTGAATACTGGCTGGTAGGGCTGGGGCCAAGTCAGTTGTTGTCTCCATCGTCTCTGCGGGGCTTTCAGATCAGCAGTCCTTCTTCTTGTTTCAGGTTGTAGGTATCTGGTTTCTTGGGTTCAGAGTCGCACCTAACTACTCAATTTAGGGGGGTGTTGAGGTCTGGGGGGCAGTAGCCAATGGCCCCTTCCCTGTGGGGAAGGGAGCACATCCCTAATCTTACTACGGGAATCCTCTAAAACACTATGGAGGATTTCCTAAGGCAGGGGTCACCTCCCTCAGCTCATGAAACCTTAGAGGCTATCCTGGCTGGAGGGTGACTCCCCCTTGTTTTGCTCATTATCTCCTACGGACTTGCTGCCAAAAGTGGGGGCTGTGTCCGGGGGCGGGCATCTCCACTAGCTGGAGTGCCCTGGGGCACTGTAACACCAGGCTTGAGCCTTTGAGGGTCACCGCCAGGTGTTACAGTTCCTGCAGGGGGAGGTGTGAAGCTCCTCCAACCAGTACAGGCTTTGTTCCTGGCCACAGAGTGACAAAGGCACTCACCCCATGTGGCCAGAAACCCATTTGGATGTGACAGGCTGGCAGAAACTGGTCAGCCTAGCACTAGTAGTTGGACTGGTATACAGGGGTCATCTCTAAGATGCCCTCTGTGTGCATTTCTCAATAAATCCCACACTGGCATCAGTGTGGATTTATTGTACTGAGAAGTTTGATACACAACTTCCCAGGATTCAGTGTAGCCATTATGGAACTGTGGAGTTCGTGTTTGACAGACTCCCAGACCATATACTCTTTATGGCTACCCTGCACTTACAATGTCTAAGAATTTGTGTAGACACTGTAGGGGGACAGTGCTCATGCAGCTATGCCCTCGCCTGTGGTATAGTGCACCCTGCTGTAGAGCTGTAAAGCCTGCTAGAGGGGTGACTTACCTATGCCACAGGCAGTGGGTTGTGGACATGGCACTCTGAGAGGAGTACAATGTCGACTTAGGCCCTCGTTACAACCCTGGTGGTCGGTGAGAAAGTGTCGGTAATACCGCCAACAGGCCGGCGGTAACAAAAATGGAATTATGACCATGACGGAAACTGCTCAGACAGACAGCCACTTTAACACACCGACTGCCACGGCGGTAGCAACAAGCACCACAGCGGTAACCACCAACAGCCAGGAGGAAGACAATGTACCTCCCACAGTATTCCAACAGGCCTATCCGCCACCTTTTCCGGGGCGGTACTAATGATATCAAAAGCATGTTGGAAACAGAACACAGAAGTCAAAGGACTCACCTCTGGAGACACAGGGAACAACCACGACGCCATGGAGCCTTAGCTGCACATATTTCCCATGCTCGTCTACCTTTTCCTGCATTATGAATACCAATGCCGGCGAAGACGCCCACAGTGTGTACTGCCGCCTAGCACACAAGGGAGTGGGGAGGAAAAAAGTGAATGACACACACATGCAACATGCAACACCCCCACCCCAACACCATACACACAAATAGATGCAGTAACTTTACATATCCACCCCGTACCCCTCAGGAATAATGCAAGGACAAAATTATTGGAAGAAAGTGAGTGTAATACAATTAAAGACCATGAATAAGTGCATTAAATTACAAACGTATATACATATTTACAAATGGAGGGACACTGCCCAGTCCTCAATGTCCGTGGGCCACAGGGCCACAAAACATAGGCCAAGACCCCACCTTACTCCTGCAACAACACGGAGAGAACACTGCAGGGGCATCAATTCGAAAATACACAGGGACCTCATGGGGAAGGGGAATGGGGGGGGCACTTCAGCCGGAAGATGGTACAACACCACTGGTCCTGGATGGGGCTCCATGCCCACTGCTTGGACCTGGAGAGTGCAAGGCCACAGTCTCTCAAGTGGGTGGTTTGCCCACTGCTTGATCCTGGGGAGTGCAAGGCCACAGTCTCTCAAGTGGGTGGTTTGCCCACTGCTTGGTCCTGGGGAGTGCAAAGCCACAGTCTCTCAAGTGGGTGGTTTGTTCCCTGCTTGGTCCTTGGGAGTGCAAAGCAACAGTTTCTCAAGTGGGTGGTTTGCCACTGCTTGGTCCTGGGGAGTGTAAAGCCACAGTCTCTCAAGTGGGTGGCTTCTCCACTGGTTCTGGAGGGGCATTCTGCCCAGTGTGCTTCATCCTGGGAAGGATGCAGTGAGTGGATGGCTTCTTCAACTGGGTCTGGAGGGGGCCTTGAGCCCAGTGTGCTTCATCCTGGGAAGGATGGGGTGAGTGGGTGGCTTCTTCCACTGGTTCTGGAGGGGGCATTGTGCCCAGTGTGTTTCATCCTAGGAAGGATGCAGTAAGTGGATGGCTTCTTTCACTGGTTCTGGAGGAAGCCTTGTGCCCAGTGTGCATCTTCCTGGGAAGGATGGGGTGAGTGGATGGCTTCTCCACTGGTTCTGGAGGGGGCATTGTGCCCAGTGTGCTTCATCCTGGGAAGGATGGGGTGAGTGGATGGCTTCTCCACTGCTTCTGGAGGGGGCCTTGTGCCCTGTGATGTAGATCTTGGGGAGTACAAGGTCACAGTCTCTCACCTGGGTGTCAGACCCACTGAATTTGCAGGGGCCAGGACGCACAACAGCCCATGGAGGCAGGACTACACACTGTCCACCGGCGGTGACGGCTGCTCAGTGGTGGCAGTGGCGGTGCTGGTGTCGGTGCTGGCAGTGGTGGGGGGAGGCTCCAGCCCATCACCTGCAGCCTCGGACGGCTGCCCACTGGGGATACTGCATCTGGCAGTGGTGCTGGTGCAGTGCTGGTGGCGCTGCTGGCAGTGGTGTGGGGAGGCTCCAGCCTATCCCCTGCAGCCTCAGACGGCTGCCCACTGGGACTGCTGCTGCAGGCAGTGGTGCTGGTGGCGGTGCTGGCACTGGTGGGGGAGGCTCCAGCCCATCCCCTGCAGCCTCGGAGGGCTGCCCACTGGGGCTGCTGCTGCTGGCAGTGGTGCTGGTGGAGGTGCTGGTGGCAGTGCCGGCAGTGGTTGGGTGAGGCTCCAGCCCTTCCCTTTCAGCCCCGTACGGCTGCACTACCATGGTTGGTGGTGGGGGCTCCGAATGAGTCCCAGCACCAGGTCTCCTGTCGTTCCTGCCTGTTGGTGCAGGCCCCTTGCCCTTCCTGTCAGCAGCCGTGGATTGCCTCTTGCCCTTCACACCTGCAGCTGGTGGTGCCTCCTTACCCTTTCTAGTCGCAGCTGGTGGTGCTTCCTTGCCCTTCCTTGATGCACCTGGTGCAGGTACCCTGTCAGTGTTGCTGCCTGGTGCCCGGGATCCTCTCCCACCTGCAGTTGCTGTCGACACTACTGTGCCCCTGGACTGGGTGGCTGAGGTGTAATGAATTTAAACGGCACACGTTAAGAATCGGTAAGCTTCAATAGTGCATCAATGGTTCATAATACAAAATTACATTCATTATTTTGAAAGTCCATAATTACAACAGTCTCCATAAATTCAACCAAAGCGTTCTTTCTTCTTCTTGAAAGTTCTTGTATCCAAAATTGCTCTTGTTACCGTCTCAGTCTACCGTCCCAGTCAACACGTGTTTCGTCTGGGGAATACCCTTTGACTTCTTCCGGACTTTCTATGACAGACATTTTCAATACAGACAATATAATTATGTTTTCAAAATATGAATATCAGTCTGATAACCCCCTCACCTTCCAATCTGACTTAATTATTGTACAATCATATGTGAAAACCGTGATTCCAAACACTGTGCAATAAAGTACCAATCTTTAAGTTACAAAACATCACATCTCTATATGCACACACCGCTTCGTGTGAAGCCAAAATTATGTAACCCAGTTGAGTGAAACAGAACTCTCTTTAGACAGAGTCAATGTATAAAAAACATGCTTAGTGATACCAGTAAGTGTACCCTTTGAACAATATCAGTAGAAAAAAGGGTGGCTGGTACCTAATCTCGAAATAAACAGTCTCATAAGTCGGAATTTATATTTTTGATGATTGTTCAATTAAGTATTGTGCTGCCATATGTAATCTGTAATTATAAGACATGTTTGTCATGTTTTTAATCATAAGCCATATCCCATTTTAATACTGTGGGTGGCTGAGGTCCTTGCCTAGGTTTTCTTCACCCTGGCCTGACGTGAAGGACAGGGGGAGAAGAGGTAGGAAAGAGGTCAATGGTGGAGAGGAAAAGCTTCTTAAGGACATTGGAGCGGAAGGAGGGTGAAGGTTTGGGAGTGGAGGAAGAGGAAGTGGTTGTAAGAGGTGTCTGACTGCTGTGTTTGGGTGAAGGGGCATGGGCTGGATGCTGTTGTGAGGTGGATGGCTGTTGGGTGTCTGAGTGCTTGCATTTGTGTACTTTGGGAGGAGGAGGCACAGACACAGTGGGAGAGGACACAGGGGACGTGGGCATGGAAGTTGGGGTGGTGACTGCCAGTGAGGGGCATGTAGTGATAGGCATGATGGTGGTAGTGGATTAAGGATGTAGTGCATGCAGGTGTGAGTGTAGACGCTACTGGGAGGGAGGTGGACGAGGAGGAGGAGGGGGACACAGTGGAGGCAGTGGATGTTGGAATGTCTGCATCTGGATGGTGTTTGTGTGAGTGCCTGTGGGATGATGTGTGGTGCTTGTGTTTGCCTGAACCACTCCTGTGTGTTGTCCTGGGTGCATGCTGGTTTGCCTGTGTGCTTGGGATAGGTTGGGATTGAGGAGAATGGGATTGGGCAGAGGAGGTTGGAAGAGGGAGGCTAGAAACAGGGGCAATGGCTGCCATCAGGGAGGAGGCCAGAGCCATGATTGATCTCTGTGGGCCGCCATGCCAGAGTGAATTTCCTCTAGGAATGTATTTGTTTGTTGCAAATGGGCTACCAGCCGTTGGATGGCATTCACAATGGTTGACTGCCCAACAGAGATGGATCGCAGGAGGTCAATAGCCTCCTCACTCAGGGCAGCAGGGCTAACTGGGGCAGGGCCTGTGGTGCCTGAGGCCAAGGAGATGCTCACCCTCCTGGGTGAGCGGGAATGGAAAACACGCTGAGTGGCTGCTGGGAAGGCGATGCTGGTATGGGAGTGGCAGATGTACCTGTAGTTGGGGTGGGCACAGAGGTGTCCGCCACCACCAGCAACCTTCCATCAGAGGAGGTATCACCATCAGAACTGTTCCCTCCTGTTTCCTCTTTGGTGCTCCCCTCGCCCTCCTTCCCACTGGTGCCCTCACCGTCAGTGGATTCGGCCTCCTGGGCCCAGTGGGATGCAGCTCCCTCCGTCACCGGTGCCTCTGCACCTGCGTCAGATGATGCTAATGCACATAAGGACAGGGTGACAAAACAAAAAGGGGGGGATGAGACAAAGGATACCCTTGGTCAATGGCGGCAACAACACCACTGTTTGCGTACACCACACTCACACACAGGGAACAGCCCTACGCACCAGACAATGCACTACCAGTCACAATGCTAGTCACCAGCCCACGGACAGGGATACCTAATGCTAATTGCAGCATACCTGAGACCCACAGACCCCTTCCCAGTAGTGGAGGCCTACTATCTTGTTTGGAGGAGGTTGACATCAGACCCTGCCCAACATGCGCCCTACCCTGCACTGGCCGCCCTGGCCTAGGGGCACCCACAGGCCCACCCCCCCGGATGCCACCCCACCAAGCGCAAGTAGTATGTTGGGGCACTGTACTCACCCCCTTGTGGCTGCTGTGATGCCCCCAAGCGCACATCCAGCTCGAGATAGGCCACTGCCAGTATGCGGGCCATCAGGGGGGTCAGGGTTCGACGGGCACCCCTTCCTCGTAGGGAAGTCATCCCCAGCTGGGCCTCCACCATCTTCCGTGCCCAGAGTCTCAGGTCCTCCCACTGTTGCGACAGTGGGTGCTCTGCCTGCCGTAGACCCCCAGGGTCTGCACGTCCTTGGTGATGGCACGCCATATATCCTTTTTTTTGTATGGGTGCTGACCTGCAGAGAAATACACATAGGAAAAGGTATCTGTCAGACCATCCTGCTTGTTACACTCATGGCCCACTATAGCCATCACATCCCCTTACGCACAGACATTGCCAACCATTCATGCAGCACGATGACCAGGGACCTTACCCCAACACCCCCTACACGAGGCCCTCTCACACAGCCCCCCATGCAGTCATGCCCCATTCATCGTGCTCACAGTGTACTCACCTGTTGGTCTGGAGGCCCATACAGCATTCGGTACTGGCGTAGGACCCCATCCACCAGTCTCTCCAACACCGCAGCGGTGAAGGCAGGGGCCCTTTCCCCAGTGACACGAGCCATGGTTGCTTCCAGACACAGGTCACAGCAAGACTTGCAGTGTAGGTCCTCTCCTGTTGAAGGTCAGGTAGTAAGCGGGTGAACAGATAGAAAATGGCAGCCACGTCCACGGCGGTATGTACCGTCACCGCCAGCGTACATCAGCATTGGCCACTGTATTTCATAGGGCCCAATGGGATCCAATGAGGATTTGCACGGTGGTTTTTGACCGCCTCCAGCAACGGCACACAACGTCAGCGTAATTACCTCATTTCCACATGTCCCTCCATAAAGGACAGGCGGATGCCATTTTAGGGGGGGGCAGGCCATGGCACCTAACTGTGTCACAGTACACATAGGCACCATTTGGGGCGATACAACAATATTGTGTTACAGTCATAACATGCAATGCACTGTAGTGTTTGGAAATATGGAATACTGACCAACTACTCATCGTTTGCCCCCTAGATTGCAACCGCTGCAGATGAATAGGCGATGGAGACATCCACCCATGTACAGGCCCCTGGTGAACTTGGCAACAATGGTGGACAGGCACATTATCCTCACCTATAGACTGGACAGGGCCACAATCACAGAGCTGTGTGCTCAATTGGAACCTGACATGATATCTGCTGTCTGTCACCCCACCGGGATCCCACCTCTTGTGCAAGTCATATCTATGCTCCATTTCCTAGCAAGTGGCTCCTTCCAAGTGACAATGGGCTTGGCAGCAGGAATGTCTCAGCCAATGTTCTCAATAGTGCTGACCAGAGTGTTGTCTGCCCTGATTAAACACATGTGCAGCTACATCGTTTTCCCCCAGGTGGAGAATTTGGCCACAGTGAAAGCTGATTTCTATGCTACAGCACATATCCACAACATTATGCGGGCTGCTGATGGTACACATATTGCATCTGTTCCCCCCAAGAGAAATGAACAGGTGTTTCAGAAATCTAAAGAGCTTTCACTCCATGAATGTGCAGATAGTGTGCCTGGCGGAACAGTACATCTCTCATGTCAATGAAAGTATCCTGGGTCTGTGCATGATGCCTTTATCCTGAGAAATAGCAGCATCCCATATGGGATGGCTCAATTCCAGAGGCACCGGGTGTGGCTAATAGGTGAGCCCAGGTTCCAACCTAGGGGTTGTTGGTTTATGGGTATGGTGTGGGCCCTAAGGGTTAGTGTGTGTCTAAGTTGTCCCTCGTTATTTGCAGGTGACTCTGGTTACCCCAACCTCTCATGGCTACTGACCCCTGTGAGGGATCCCAGAACCAGGGCAGATGACCGTTACAATGTGGCACATGGGCGAAAAAGAAGAATAATAGAAAGGACATTCGGCCTCCGGAAGGCCAGGTTTTGTTGCCTCCATCTAACAGGTGGATCTCTGTACTAAGCAAAAACAACAAGTGATGGACGGAATGCTGAACATTGTCAAACACTCCCCCCCAGTCACAGATCTGGGTTTAATCCATCGTTCTTTTGCTCACCATGCCACCCCAGTTTGGACCCAGCCATATGCAAATCAGTCTTGACCCTGTTCCTCATGGGAACAGTCCAGCCCGAACTGCCAAGCCAGGTCCTCACTGGACCGGAAACAAGCATCCCGGGACCGGTTTCGGGGTTTCACCCCTCATCAGCCAGGCTAGCTTGAATCCGTACGTCCTGAGCTACTGTCATCACTGTGGGCCTCTCATGGGGGTGGACTGGAAGTTTCTGGTACCTCCTCTCTGGTGACGTTGGGTGGGGGACCTGTGGGGATGTAATTGCAGTGTTATTGTTTGTGTGTGTGTCATCTTGTGCATGGGTGTGTTGCCCTGTATGCTTGTTATTGCCCTGGCAGCTTTGCCTCATGTGAGTAGTGATTTTGTGGGCTAGGTGATTCTCTCTAATGTGCATTCTTTAGTGATGAGTGTCCGTGCAGGTCTATGAGGGGTGTCCATGCATTGGTGTTGGATGCAGGGCTTGGTATTGGGATAAGTGGATTGTGATGGTGGTGTATGTGGGAGGTGGTAAAGTGATGGGAGTGAGGGTAAGGGTGGGGGTTTGTGATTGCATGCAGGTAGGGGGGTGACAGTATTAGAGGTTTGACTTACCAGAGTCCAGTCCTCCTCCTACTCCTGCCAGGCCCTCAGGATGCATGATTGCCAAGACTTGGTCCTCCAAAGTTGTTAGTTGTGGGGGAGAAGGTGGGGGTCTACTGCCAGCCCTATGTACAGCTAGTTGGTGTCTTGCTGCTGTGGAAAGTACCTTCTCCCGTAGATCGTTTCACCTCTTCCTGATGTCATCCCTTGTTCTGGGGTGCTGTCCCACGGCGTTGACTCTGTCCACGATTTTCCACCAAAGCTCCAGCTTCCTAGCAATGGACGTCTGCTGCACCTGTGATCCGAATAGCTGTGGTTCAACCAGGATGATTTCTTCCACTCTGACCCATTAGCTCCTCCTCAGAGAACCTGGGGTGTTGTTGCGGTGCCATGGGTGCATTGTGAGTGGTGTGGGTGAGGGTGTGTGGGGTGCTGTGTTAGGGTGTGTGATTTAGGGTGCATGGATAGGTGATGGTGGTGTGTGTCTGTGGTGTTGTCTGTGGTTTTGCTATCTCTCTTGTGGCACTTGTTTGTAATGGTAAAGGGTTGTGGGTAATGTGGGTGGGTGTTTTATAGTGGTGTGTGGGTGTGGTGTGTGTTTGTGTGTCAGGTGTGTGTAGTTTGAATTGTCCGATGTGGTGTAGTTTTGTTAGGTTGTGTGTATTTTGAGCGCAGCGGTATGTACCGCCAATGGTTTAGCGCCATTGAATGTCCGCCGCGGTCATTCATGGGTCATAATGATGTGGGCGTAGTTCTGTTGGTGAAACGGTGTGGGTTTTTCTACTGATAGCTTATCACTAACCTTTGGTCTGGCGGACTTGTGTTTTTTGCTGTATAGTGACGGATTGCTATGTGTGGGTCATAATATGGGCGGCGGTAATCCACTCGGGCTGCGGCATGCTGGCAGCAGTCAGCATTGCGGTAAGTGGGATTTACCGCCAATGTCATAATGAGGGCCTTAGTCTTTTTCTCCCCACCAGCACACACATGCTGTGAGGCAGTGTGCATGTGCTGAGTGAGGAGTCCCCAGGGTGGCATAATCCATGCTGTAGCCCTTAGAGACCTTCCCTGACCACAGGGCCCTTGGTACCAGGGGTACCATTTACAAGGGACTTATCTGTGTGCCAGGGCTGTGCCAATTGGGGAGACTAAAGAACAGTTCAGGGAAAGAACACTGGTGCTGGGGCCTAGTTAGCAGGGTCCCAGCACACTTTCAGTCATAAGTAGCATCAATAAAACACAAAACGTTAGGGGGTAACCATGCCAACAGTGGCATTTTCCTACACACCACCCCCAAACAAAAGAGGATGAGACTAACCTTTGCCAAGAGAGACTTCATTTTCTAAGTGGAAGAACGTGGAAAGGGCATCTGCATTGGCATGGGCAGTCCCAGGTCTGTGTTCCACTTCGAAGTCCATTCCCTGTAGGGATATGGACCACCTCAACAGTTTAGGGTTTTCTCCTCTCATTTGCATAAGCCATCTGAGAGGTCCGTGGTCAGTTTGAACTGTGAAGAGAGTATCAAATAGGTATGGTCTCAACTTCTCCAGGGACCGAACCACAGCAAAGGCCTCCCTCTCAATGGCACTCCAACGCTGCTCCCTGTGGAGTAACCTCCTGCTAATAAAAGCAACAGGCTGGTCAAGGCCATCATCATTGGTTTAGGATAGAACTGCTCCTATCTCATGCTCAGAGGAATCAGTCTGCACAATGAACTGCTTAGAATAGTCTGGAGCTTTCAAAACTGGTGCTGAGCACATAGCTTCTTTCAGGGTGTCAAAGGTCTTTTGACAGTCCAGGGTCCAGTTAACTTTTGTGGGCATTTGCTTGGAGGTATATTCTGTGACGAGTGTCACAACGGATCCATATCACTTCACAAACCTCCTGTAGTAGCCAGTCATGCCAAGGAATGCCCTGACTTGAATCTGGGTTTTTGGAGCTTCCCAGTCCAGAATAGTTTGCATCTTCGGTTGTAGTGTCTGAACTTGGCCTCCACCTACAAGGTGTCCCAAGTAAACCACTGTACCCTGCCCTATATGACATTTAGATGCCTTGATAGAGAGGCCTGCGGCTCGCAGGGCCTGCAAACCTTCTTCAGGTGGACCTGGTGATCCGGCCAGTTGGAGCTAAAGACAACAATATCATCTAGATATGCTGCACTAAAGGACTCCAAGCCAGCAAGGACTTGATTCACCAACCTTTGGAAGGTGGTAGGTGCATTCTTTAAGCCAAAGGGCATAACAGTAAACTGATAATGCCGATCAGGTGTACAGAATGTTGTCTTTTCTTTTGCTCTAGGTGCCATTTTGATTTGCCAGTACCCTGCTGTCAAGTCAAAGGTACTTAAGAATTTGGCTGCACCTAATTTATCAATCAATTAATCTGCCCTTGTATGGGGTGAGCATCTGTCTTGGTGACAGAGTTGAGCCCTCTGTAGTCCACATAAAACCTCATCTCTCTCTTTCCATCCTTGGTGTGAGGTTTAGGACCAAGACCACTGGGCTAGCCTAGAGACTGGTCAGAGTGCTCTATCACTCCCAACTCCAGCATGTTGTGGACTTCCATCTTGATGCTTTCCTTCACTTGGTCAGACTGTCTGAATATTTTATTCTTGACAGGTAAACTGTCTCCTGTTTCCACATCATGGGTATATAGGTGTGTCGGACCAGGTGTCAAATAAAAGAGCTCAGCAAACTGCTGGGGAACTTTCCTGCAGTCAGCTTGCTGTTGGCCAGAGAGGGTGTCTGAGTAGACAACTCCATCGACTGAGCCATCTTTAGGGACAGTTGAGAGGAGGTCAGGGAGAGGTTCACTCTCTGCTTCCTGATCCTCATCAGTAACCATGAGCATGGTTAAGTCTGCTCTATCACTTTAAGCTTAAGGCGGTTAACATGGATCACCCTCTTGGGTGACCTGCTAGTGCCCAGGTCCACTAAGTAAGTGACTTGGCTCTTTTTTCCTAGCACTGGGTATGGGCCACTCCATCTGTCTGGAAGTGCCCTGGGAGCCACAGGATCCAGAACCCAGACTTTCTACCCTGGCTAAGACTCAATCAGTGCAGCCTTTTGGTCATACCACAACTTCTGGAGTTGTTGGCTGGCCTCAAGGTTTTTGCTTGCCTTTTCCATGTACTCTGCCATCCTGGAGCAGAGACCTAGTACATAGTCCACCATATCTTGCTTAGTCTCATAGAGAGGTCTCTCCCAGCCTTCTTTTACAAATGCCCTAACAGGATGGCCAAACAGAAGCTTAAAGGGGGAAAACCCTACTCCCTTCTGTGGCACCTCTCTGTAGGCGAAAAGCAGGCATGGCAAGAGGACATCTAATCTCCTTTTGAGTCTTTCAGGGAGCCCCATGATCATGCCCTTCAGTGCCTTGTTAAACTTTTCTACAAGACTATTGGTTTTTGGATGGTTTGGTGTAGTGAACTTGTAAGTCACCCCACACTCATTCCACATATGTTTTAGGTAAGCTGACATGAAGTTGGTACCTCTGTCAGAAACCACCTCCTTAGGAAATCCCACTCTGGTAAAAATACCTATCAGTGCTTTGGCTACTGCAATGGCAGTAGTGGACCTAAGGGGATTAGCCTCAGGGTACCTGGTAGCATGATCCGCTACTATCAGTTCAGATTGGTTCCCTGATGCTGTGGGAAGTTCAAGTGGACCCACTATGGCCACTCCCACTCTCTCAAAGGGGACCCCCAACAACTGGAAGTGGAATGAGTGGGGGGGCCTTTGGATGGCCACATTTCTTACCACTGGCTTGACAGGTGACACAGGAGCTGCAAACCTTCTGGGACAAATTGGGCCAATAGAAATGGCTGACTAATCTCTCCCAAGTCTTGGTTTGCCCCAAATGTCCAGCAAGGGAAATGTCATGAGCTAAGGTCAGAATGAACTCCCTAAACCACTGAGGACCTACCACTCTCCTAGTGGCACCAGGCTTGGGATCTCTTACCTCAGTGTAAAGGAATCAATCTTCCCAATAGACACTGTGGGTTCCACTGCCATTACCTTTTTCTTGCTCAGCTGTCTGCTGTCTTAGGTCTTCAAGAGTGGGACAAGTCATTTGCCCCTGACACAGCTGTTCCCTTGAGGGTCCCCCTGGGCCTAAGAGCTTTACCTGATAAGGCTGCAGCTCCATGGACCTAGTTCCCTCAGGGGATAGAACATCTTCCTGAGAAGAGAGTTTCTGTTTCTTGTGCTGTGAAGAAGCTGGTCCCCCCAGTCATCGTTCCTTTCCTGTTAGAAAGCTGGGCCATTATTCTAGACTCCAACACTTCTTTTTCACCCTGTGCTCTGCATTGTGCTCTAGTCTTGACACGCACTAGTTCAGGGATGCCCAGCATGGCTGCATTGGTCTTGAGCTGTACCTCAGCCCATGGTGAGGACTCCAGATCATTCCCTAGCAGGCACCATACTGGAATTGCAGAAGAGACTGCCATCTGTTTCAGGCCAGTGTCCCCTCCCCATTCTAAAGTTACCATTGCCATGGGATGGACTTTAGTTTCATTGTCAGCATTTGTGACAGGATATGTCTGTCCAGCCAGGTACTGTCCTAGGGAAACCAGTGTGTCTGTCACCATGGTGACACTGACACTTTTATCCCTCAGGGCTTCTACTCTATTCCCATTTATCAAGAGCTGCTGCCTGTATTTTTGCATGTTAGGTGGTCAGGCAGCAAGTGTGGCTAAATCCACCCCACCCTCTAAGACTAAAGTAGCTTCAGTATGGACCCTGATTTGCTCAGGGCACACTGTTGATCCCACCTGCAGAATGGCTATTCTAGTGCTAACTGGAGTTGTAGTTGTGGAACTTTTCTTAGGACAGGCCTTGTCTCTAGTTTGGTATCCATGCTGTCTACAGTTGTGATACCAGGCATTCTTGGGATCAAAGTTTTTACCCTTATACCCATTTGTGGACTGTGAAGAGGATCAGGGCCCAACCTCCTGAGCAGGTTTTTGGGGCCCTGTAGAAGACTCTTTGTGTTTGTCCTTGGATGTCTCACCACCCTTCCCCTAGGGAGGCTTTGTGACCCCTTTCTTTTGGCCACCGCATGTGGAAGTCTTGGTCGCCCTTGTCTTGACCCAGTGGTCTGCCTTCTTTCCCAATTCTTGGGAAGAAATTGGACCTAGGTCTACCAGATGTTAATGCGGTTTGTCATTGAAGCAATTACTTAACATATTTTCTTTCATAAATAAATTATACAGCCCATCATAATCACTTTCACTACAGCCAGTTATCTACCCATTTAGTGTTTTAGTGTTTTGACTGAGAGGTCAACAAAATCGACCCAGGTCTGGCTGGAGGATTTGTGAGCCCCCCGGAACCTAATCCTGTACTCCTCAATTGAGAATCCAAAGCCCTCAATCAGGGTAGCCTTCATGAAGTCATAAGATTCTGCATCTTTTCCAGAGAGTGTGAGGAGTCTATCCCTACACTTTCCAGTGAACATTTCCCAAAGGAGAGCTCCCCAGTGAGATCTGCTTACTTTTCTGGTTGCACAAGCCCTCTCAAAAGCTGTGAACCATTCTGTGATGACATCACCTTCTTTATATTTAGTTACAATCCCTTTGGGGATTTTTTGGATGTCAGTATTCTCTCTGACCTTATTTAAGTTGCTGCCACCATTTATGGGAGTTAAACCCATTCTCTTCTTTCCCTTTCTATGGCTAGGAGCTGCTTCTCCAAAGCCAATCTCTTAGCCATCCTTGCTGAAAGGATGTCCTCTTCATTGAGGATGCCCTCAATGCTTACAGAGGCACTGGACTCCCCTGTGGAAGAACCAGGCTCTCTGATTATGATTTTTGGGGACAGGGTTCTAGCACCCCTGTCCTCCCTGTTAGGACAGGAGGGGGGGAGTTCATCCTCCTGTTCACTAATTTCTACATCTGAAGGAGGATCCTCCATATCAGATGGGTGGTCCCTTGTGAAAGCTGCTGAGAGCTCCTGGAGCTTTGCCTTGGTAGGGTTGGACCCAGTTTTTATCTGTTTTATTTTACAGAGAGACCTTAACTCTGACAACCCTAGATGCAGGTAAGGGGCGAGGTTGAGTTCCACCACCATCTCATCTGTTTGACTCATTATGACTCTAAAAGTTGGGATTACTTTTTAAGAATCTAAAAACTACTTCTAGAACTTAAATCCTAACTTTTACAATCTTTTAAACTTCAAAAGAAATGCTAACAGGGACTTACCCAAAGCCCTAGAAGGACTCTTAAAAATTTCGAAAAATAGTAAAAAACTAAAAAATCAGTTTCTAATGACAATTTTGGGAATTTGTTGTGTGATCAGGCATTGGTTGAGTAGTCCAGCAAATGCAAAGTCTTAGACCCCACTGCTGATCCATCAATGTAGGAAGTTGGCTCTATATATACTATCTCAAAGTGAGAGATAGTGTGCACAGAGTCTGAGGGTTCTCCTTAGAGGTTGATATTGGCAAAATTAGATAATACTAATACTCTATTTTGTGGTACTGTGGTCGAGCAGTAGGCTTATCAGAGGGGAGTGTTAAGCATTTGTTGTACACACACAGGCAATAAATGAGAACACACACTCAAAGTCTTAATTTCAGGCCAATAGGTTTTAATATAGAAAAATATTCTTATCTTAATTTAATTTAGAACCACAAGATTCAGAATTCAAGTAAGTACATAAATTGTAAGGTGCTTGGCATAAGTAAATATGGAACTTTGAATTAAAACAGTAATGTACACAGTTTTGGATGGAACGGCAAATAGCTGTTTTAAAAGTCGACACTGCAAAAATCAACAGTTCCTGGGGGAGGTAAGTATTGGTTAGTTTCTCAGGTAAGTAAAGCCCTTACAAGTTCAGTCTCAAGGGAATAGGCAGCCCACCGTTGGGAGTTCATGTTAACCCTAAACACCCAGCACCAACAACACAGGGCCGCTCAGGTGCAGAGGTCAAATTAGGGCCCAAATAGCATAGGTGGCTATGGAGAATAGGGGTGATCAGGTTCGAGTCTGCTGGCAGGTAAGTACCTGCGTCCTCGAGGAGCAGACCATGGGGGTTTTGAGGAGCACTAGGGGGGGTCACAAACAGGCACACAAAATACACCCTCAGTGGCACAGGGGTGGCCGGGTGCAGTGTGCAAAGTAGGTGTTGGGTTGTGGATAGAAATCAATGGAGATACCCGGGGGTCACTCTGGCGATGCAGGCAGGGCACAGGGGTCTTCTTGGGCCAGCCATCAACTGGGCAAGGAGGGTAGCTGCCTGCTGGTCTCTCCTGCACTGGTAATTGTTTTCTCTCAGGCCTGGGGGCTGCAGGTGCAGTGCTTCTTCCAGGCGTCGGGTTCCTTTGTTAGGGGGAGCCTCTGGATCCTCTGGATTGTTAGGGGGAGCCTCTGGATCGTCTCTGCAGCCGTCACTGTGGGGGTGCAGGGAGGTCGACTCAGGGTGTCCACATGATTGGAGTCACCTGGCGGTCCTCTCTGCAGTGTTCGTTCTTCTGGACACCAGCCGGAGGCGTCAGGTGCAGAGTGTTGGGTACTCACGCTTCCGGAGTGAGGCTGGAGTCCCTTTAAAGATGGTTGTTTCTTGGTTTCCTGGACAGAGCTGGTGTCCATAGGAGTTTCTTGGTCCTTTTGGGTGCAGTTCAGTCCTCTGACTCCTCAGAGGTCACTGGTCCCGCTGGGTGCGTCGCTGTGCAGGTTCTTTTAGTCTGGAGACAGTCCGGTAGGGCTGGGGCCAATTCAGTTGTTGTCTCCGTCGTCTCTGCGGGGCTTTTAGGTCAGCAGTCCTTCTTCTTGTTTCAGGCTGCAGGAATCTGGTTTCCTGGGTTCAGGTTCGCCTCTAACTACTCAATTTAGGGGGTGTGTTTAGGTCTGGGGGCAGTAGTAATTGACTACTGTCCTTGAGGGTGGCTACACCCTCTTTGTGCCTCCTTCCTGTGGGGAGGGGGGCACATCCCTAATCCTATTGGGGGAATCTTCCAAAACAAGATGGAGGATTTCCTAAGGCAGGTGTCACCTCAGCTCAGGACACCTTAGGGGCTTGTTTTTCTCATTATCTCCTCTGGACTTGCCACCAAAAGTGGGGGAGGTGTCCGGCAGGCGGGCATCTCCACTAGATGGAGTGCCCCGGGGTGCTGTAACACCAGGCTTGAGCCTTTGGGGCTCACAACCAGGTGTTACAGTTCCTGCAGGGGGAGGTGTGAAGCACCTCCACCCAGTACAGGTTTTGTTCCTGGCCACAGAGTGACAAAGGCACTCACCCCATGTGGCCAGACCCCCATCTGGATGTGGCAGGCTTATATTACTTATATATATATATATATTGCTTTTATAACTGTTTATGTCTAGTTTCTCTTCTATCATTATTGTCATGCAAAGTTAGATGACATTTCTGTCCCAGGTTTGTATTTGCAGTACACACACTCGATTTTGGAAGATTCCATAGCGTATTTTTGTTTCTCCTTTTTTCATATATTATTTCATGGAACATATGCTAATTTTTGTTAGGCTAACACAATGTGGGTATGAAGGGCATATGCCTCACATTGACCAAAGTGTTGGAAAGTGGATTATTGGCAAGGGCAGGTAAGTACATACACTTAGCAATAGGCCACTAACACCACTTGGTCAGTTAAGTCTCAATAAATTAGTCCAAGCTCACCCCTTGGTAGCTTGGCAACGAGTAGTTAGTCTTAACTTAGGAGACATGTCGCGGGGTGATACAGGGTTTAGTACACAAGGATCAATGTGGGTTTATTCCTGGTCGTTGCACGTCCTATAACTTGCACTGTTTGGCACTTGCTCTGCACGAAACTGAAAGTGTAGAGACTGAATTGGCGCTAGTGTCCTTGGATTTTGAAAAAGCCTTTGACACAGTTGAGTGAGGTTATCTTTTAGAAGTCTTGCAGGGCATGGTGTTTGGCCACGGTTTCTGCACTTAGGTGCAGTTACTGTATACTGCTCCCACTGCACAAGTACGGGTAGGGGAAGAGCTGTCGGACGCCTCGGAGATTGGCAGGGGCACGAGGCAGGGATGCCCACTTTTGCTTCTCCTTTTTGCTCTGGAGTTGGAGCCACTAGCGATCTGGCTTCAAGAGGAGCTGGAACTGTGGGGGATCCCGGTGGGGCGGTCCAAATATGTGGCTTCCCTGTATGCAGATGATGCATTGGTTTATTTGCGGGAACCTTGTGTCTCGGTGCCGAAGTTACTGCAGAGGTTGGATGTTTTTCGGGTTGTCTCTGGTCCCAAAGTAAACACTTGGGGTCCCTTAGCGGGGGTTCCACAGACTGATCTACGTAGAGCAGGACTCAGATGGGAAGTTGAGAGTTTCCGGTATCTGGGTATTTGGGTTACTCACTCTATGGCTGCCCGTGATAAGCATAATGTTCAGCAAGCAGTTGCCAGCCTGGAACGTTTGGTTTCATTTTGGAACAGATTACCTCTTTCTGTGATGGGCAGGGCTGCTGTGGCAAAGATGGTGTTCTTGCCACAGTGTTTATACTTGGTCCAGAACTCTCTGTATCAGTTGGCTGCCCGGCTCTTTCGTCATTTGGATAGTCTTGTGATCTCGTTGGTGTGGGCTGGGTGACGAAGTAGGGTAGCTCTGTCAGTGTTGCAGAGGGATCCTGAGGGGCTGGGGTTGGTGATTCCTAATATTAGACACTACTATTACGCAGCACACTTGCAATATACTGCCAAGTGGATGACGAATACTGATAACCGGGAGAAGAGATTGTTTGCAGGAATGTGGGATGGGCGGACATTGGTGCATATATTGATGTCGGGGTAGATCTGACCCTGCTGTGCCCTACTTGATCAAGACTACTGCTGGGATTTGGGAGCAGGTAGTTAAACATGTACTCTGACGAACCCCTTTCGATAGAGAGCTGAAGATAGAGAGCTGACTTGGC
The DNA here is from genome assembly GCF_031143425.1 of Pleurodeles waltl. Classification (NCBI taxonomy): domain Eukaryota; kingdom Metazoa; phylum Chordata; class Amphibia; order Caudata; family Salamandridae; genus Pleurodeles; species Pleurodeles waltl. Next base: position 606,319,573 of record NC_090443.1, on the reverse strand, counting down.
CCCATTTCGGGACATGGCGAATTTGATGTCTGTAGTGGCTTGAAGACTGGGAGGATGTGAGGTGGCTGGGGATCTTTATCCCAATGGAGAGTTTATCTCTTTTACTGAAGCTCAGGACGTGTTTGATCTGGGCCCTGGTCAATTCCTGAAATATGCAAAAATGGAAAGTGTGGCACGTGAGATTTGGAGTGGTTTTCCGGTAGCCCCTAGGGCCTCTTTGGTACTCAAAGGCCTGATTAACTGGTGTGTGGGAACGCACTTGATGACCCGGTATTATAAAGCCCTTCGGGAGGATCAACCAGGTGTGATAAGTCTGGGATGCAGGGCGTGGGAGTGTGACCTGGGGGTACCACTAGTGGATGCTGATTGGGATTTGGCTTTGTCTTTGGTGCATATGGTGTCATGTAACAATAGGTTTAAGTTGTTGCATTTTAACTTTGCACATAGAAAGTATCTCACACCCAGTCGACTAAACAAGATTGACCCGAGCCATAGAGCGGGATGCTTTAGGTGTGGTACGTTTGCTGCTTCCTTCCTACATCTGGCCTGGACTAGAAGGACAGTATATGACTTCTGGCAGGAAGTGGAGCGACAATTGAGGAGGCCACAGGACTGGGGTTGGAGGCGACGCCAATGACCTTTCTCTTGAGAGTGGTGCGGAGGCCACATGGTCGGAGAATCACATATAAATTGGCGCAGCTAGCGCTGCTGGTGCTGGCCAGGCCCAGGGTAGCAATTGGTTGGATGAGTTTCCGGAACTCGATGATCTCCAACTTGATATGGGATTTAATGGAATGGGGTGCAGCTGAGGAGCAGCATATGTGCTTGACAAGAAGGGATGAGAGGGCACTTGCTGTTGTAGCAGCTTGGGGAACCTTACTGGAGCGGTTTACTAGTGTGGAGGACATAAGCTCTATAGGGCATGCGGAGGATGAGGGGTTGGGGATACACATCGGGCCCTCTGAGCAGGTGATGGACAACTATGGTTTTGACACGTTCCTATCTCCATAAGCTGTTTATTGTCTGGTCTCATGAAGATTTGGGCTGGGATGGCAGGATGTAGGGTAATATATGTGCAGTGGTTGTGACTCTGCAAAAACAACAAGTGATGGACGGAATGCTGAACATTGTCAAACATTCACCCCCAGTACAGTGATCTGGGCCTAAATCCATTGGTTTTTTGCTGCCCATGCCATTCCAGTTTGGACCCAGCCATATGCAAATCAGTCTTGACCCTGTTCCCCATGGGAACAGTCCAGCCCGAACTGCTAGGCCAGGTCTTCCCTGGACTGGAAACAAGCATCCTGGGACCGGTTTCGGGGTTTCACCCCTCATCAGCCAGGCTAGCTTGAATCCAGTGGCATGGGAAGCACGGGACCCACGTCTGGGCATACCCTTCCCACTTAGGGCGACAAAGCAAAAACAACAAGTGATGGACGGAATGCTGAACATTGTCAAACATTCACCCCCAGTACAGTGATCTGGGCCTAAATCCATCGTTTTTTTGCTGCCCATGCCATTCCAGTTTGGACCCAGCCATATGCAAATCAGTCTTGACCCTGTTCCCCATGGGAACAGTCCAGCCCGAACTACTAGGCCAGGTCTTCCCTGGACTGGAAACAAGCATCCTGGGACCGGTTTCGGGGTTTCACCCCTCATCAGCCAGGCTAGCTTGAATCCAGTGGCATGGGAAGCACGGGACCCACGTCTGGGCATACTCTTCCCACTTAGGGCGACAAAGCAAAAACAACAAGTGATGGACGGAATGCTGAACATTGTCAAACATTCACCCCCAGTACAGTGATCTGGGCCTAAATCCATCGTTTTTTTGCTGCCCATGCCATTCGAGTTTGGACCCAGCCATATGCAAATCAGTCTTGACCCTGTTCCCCATGGGAACAGTCCAGCCCGAACTGCTAGGCCAGGTCTTCCCTGGACTGGAAACAAGCATCCTGGGACCGGTTTCGGGGTTTCACCCCTCATCAGCCAGGCTAGCTTGACTCCAGTGGCATGGGAAGCACAGGACCCACGTCTGGGCATACCCTTCCCACTTAGGGCGACAAAGCAAAAACAACAAGTGATGGACGGAATGCTGAACATTGTCAAACATTCACCCCCAGTACAGTGATCTGGGCCTAAATCCATCGTTTTTTTGCTGCCCATGCCATTCCAGTTTGGACCCAGCCATATGCAAATCAGTCTTGACCCTGTTCCCCATGGGAACAGTCCAGCCCGAACTGCTAGGCCAGGTCTTCCCTGGACTGGAAACAAGCATCCTGGGACCGGTTTCGGGGTTTTACCCCTCATCAGCCAGGCTAGCTTGAATCCAGTGGCATGGGAAGCACGGGACCCACGTCTGGGCATACCCTTCCCACTTAGGGCGACAAAGCAAAAACAACAAGTGATGGACGGAATGCTGAACATTGTCAAACATTCACCCCCAGTACAGTGATCTGGGCCTAAATCCATCGTTTTTTTGCTGCCCATGCCATTCCAGTTTGGACCCAGCCATATGCAAATCAGTCTTGACCCTGTTCCCCATGGGAACAGTCCAGCCCGAACTGCTAGGCCAGGTCTTCCCTGGACTGGAAACCGGTCCCAGGATGCTTGTTTCCGGTCCAGTGAGGACCTGGCTTGGCAGTTCGGTCTGGACTGTTCCCATGAGGAACAGGGTCAAGACTGATTTGCATATGGCTGGGTCCAAACTGGGGTGGCATGGTGAGCAAAAGAACGATGGATTAAACCCAGATCTATGACTGGGGGTGAGTGTTTGACAATGTTCAGCATTCCGTCCATCACTTGTTGTTTTTGCGTGGTTGTGACTCTCTCATCACTTGGACTCTGTTAGCTAGTGCCCCCTTGGTACTGTTATATAATGATGATGTACTGTCTTGCTATAACCTGCACTGCATTGTATGTTCTTGTTGGTTTCACCTTTTAAAACTCAATAAAAACAGTAAAATAAATTCAAAAAAACTTAGGAGACAGCATTTTTAAAAAAATCACAAAACAGTAAATAAGTAAAACACAAAACACATTCCCAGGGCACAACATTCCTTAAAAATTCAAAATTGCTGAATCTGAATTTTGGAGGTGAGGTCTGGCTGAGCCTACCAACTGATGTGGCTATGTTCCCTTAACACACCCCTCTCCATCTGTCTCCTAGTCTAATCATGGAGGCACCTGGCTGTTTGGATTTGCAGGAAATAGGGGAGGTCCTCAGCTGCTCCAAATGTCCTACACTCTTTTGAATACCAGTTTGGCTGCTCTCCCCCCATCATATTTCACCATCTACTGAGGCAGATCTCCTTCCCCAGGCACTTCCTTTGTCTTCAGCCCAGGCCACTTCACACCTCATCAGTGCAGCCTGGCCAGGCTGCCAGAGGCTGGCTAATCAGAAAAGTGTACTACAGAGCTGAAGTTGGCAACTTTCAGGTACAGTTCTAAAACTCTTTCTCTGAAGTAGTTACATTAAATTAAACAAAGGCAAGTTGTTGGATTTATTACAAAAAATACATTTGATACCTATGGACCTATTCACTTCAATGGGGGAAACAAATGTGGCTATTGTTCCTCACCAGGGGTTAAAAGCATATTTTATTAGGTCGCTGCTTATAGTTACACTGCACCCAACCCTGGGGCACCTAGGGCATATCTTGCATGTGACTTATATGTAAATATAAGGTAGTTGAAGACTTTGGAAGTACTTTTAATTCCAAAGCCGAATTTGCATGTAATTTTAATTTAAGGGCAGCCAGCAATGCAGGCCTACCTTTAAAATGACACTGGGACCTTCAGCAGTGCACCTATGGTGCACTACCTATGCTGGGGTCCCTAAACCTAAATGCCGTACCATATGATAGGGACTTATAGGTAGGTTGACACAGCCAACTATAATTAGCCTAATTTGCAAAATAATTTTACTCAGAGCATATGCCCTGGGACTGGTTAGCAGTGCCCAGGGCACCATCAGAGTGAAGGAAACACCAGCAAAAAGTGAAAAATGGGGGCAAAGAGTTAAGGGGCGTTACACTAAACATACAAATATTAATATACAAATACATTTCTTCAAAAAAAACTAACAATTACGAAACATATTTTAACAACTTAAAATAAATATATTAACAGAAAGAAAAAAATGTAAATATACACATATATTTCTTTAAAAACAAATACTAAACATACTTTAACAATTAAAAAAAACAAAGAATATCAACTGAAAAAAATTAGAAGCACATATATCTATATATATACATACAATTATTATTAAAGTATAATAAATATAAAATTACAATTGTCTAAAAATAATGTAAACATTTTTAAAAAAGTTAAAAAAAAAAAAAATTATGTAAATCCACTCTAACCAAAATCGGAGTAACTGTTCAAGTTTGCAGGGGTTAGATTTACTATTCCCACTCCAATTTATGAAACAGTAGGGAAGTCATTGGATTCCCACTTAAATCTAAGCACCAGTAGGAATGGTGTTGGACTTCAAGGGTGGGGGTTTAGATTTACTATTCCCATTTGAGACTAAGGAACACTAGGGATAGTGTTGACTACTGGAGGGGTTCAATTTCTTTTTTCCACTCCATTCTAAGGAACACTTGGGAAAGTGTTGGACTACAGAAGGATAGGATTTTCTATTGCCACTCCAGTCTAAGCAACTGTTGGACTTTGGATGGGTTAAATTGACTATTTCTATTCCAATTTAAACAACGGTAGGTAAAGAGTTGGACTTCTAAGGCGTCACTGTTCTCAAGTGAATGCATGCAGCTGTAGTTGAAGTGTTTAGCTTCATACGGATTAAATGTACAATCCTATACAAAATACTGAAATATTTAAAAACAATATATTTTGTGAACTATATTTTATAGACTATATATTGTATGGAATATAAACTTAAAAAATAAATAAAGGCGCAATCATGAAAAAATTAAATTGAGAAAAAATATAATTCTCTTACCCTCACAACCCAAAAAATACACAATAAAATATAAGTTTCAAGGAAATATTACTTAAACAAAAAAGTTACAAATATTAATATTAAAATATGCAGCAGATAAATTATTAAATGTATCAAATAAAGCAAATTATTTAACTAATGAACAATGAAAAATATACATAATTACTTATCAATAAAAAATGAATTCGGATTAACAATTAAAAAAAATTATCTCAATAAATTCCCACCCTTTTCCCCTACAAACCCAAAACCTCACTACTAAAATGTCACTACTAAAATGTACATTATTAGCAAAAGTATAAAAATCAAAACATACATTTTCATTTATGAAATAATCTGAAATAAATTAAATGAAAATGTAATAATTAAAATAGTCTACTATAGTGTTCAATTAAATGTTAATTTTGCAATAAACATGAATTAGCATATATATCAAAATAATTATTATTTATTTAACTTTCCACCAGGTTCCCCTACAAACCCCCAACCCCATAATAAAATGTATATTACTAATGTAAAATTAAAAATGCAAATTAAAATTAAAACTAACAAATTACATTTCTTAAGTAAAATAACAATTAAACAATTTCCATGAGTAATAACTGATTAAATATTTAATTAACAATAAATAACATTTAAATTAAGTCAATTATATGTTAATTAACTTCCCACCATATTCCCCTACAAAACCAGCAACTTACATATTACAACCTATTCGTTAGGTATTTGTAATCAAATTCTAAGAACCTAATTATATGTTTAAAATCACAAAGTATATTTTTTAAAATGAATAATTATATTAATTATACTAACACCTGAAACTAAAATCCGAACAAGTATATATTAAATGAATACAAAACAATGTTTATCACAACTATATTAAAGTAAACAACATTAAATACAACACTATTCTTAAAAACAGTATTATATACCAAATAAATTATATTCTTACTCTGGATATTTTGTTTCACTACATTTTAGTGTGCACAATATTTTAACACAATGATCTTGTCACACAATACTTTTAACTAAATACCTGTGTTATTCACTACAGTAGTGCTATATGAATATCTCTGTCAGAGAAAGGAGCAAACAAAGCTTGGGTGATAATGAGGCACCAGTCAGTCAGCGTAGCGGTAAAGTCGTAATTGGTCCGGCTGTGGGGTAGCCAGTGTGGCGACAACCTCCCCGTTGGAAGTTTGGCGGAAGTATCTTCCTGTCCGCCAACTTCCTAATGAGGACCTCACTGTACATATTCAGCAGTTAGGCGACGAAGATGAGGCATATTTTTGCAATTCTGAAATGTGATGTAAGCTAAGATTTCAATAGGATCAAAACAAACCAAGACACTTTTATTTGGTAATGTGCACATTTTAAATATTCACTGAAACACAATTTCCACAATTAACATTTGTATGGAATATAGTTTTATCAGTAAAACTGTATGTCTATTCAAATTTACCAGCCATTTCAATGGAAAACGTGCTGGCTGTAACTGCAATATCTACATTACAAAATGAGCAACTGCTGGTATAATCACTAACCAAGAGAAATGTAATCAAATTTCAGATCCTCAAATCAAAAGTGACAAAACAGCATCGTTGGTAGAGATTCAGGATCAAACTTTTACATGGTTGAAGGTAAATGGTGTGGGAGGCGCAAATTCCCAAGATATTGTGTCTGGCTCAATAAGGGACTACACAGAAAAAAGTAAACCTTGTGTAAAATGCAGGAAAACACTATAGAAATGATCAGACTATTTACCTGGGCTCCCAAGTATTGATATTGTTTTTAGAACAACCCGTACATATTCAGAAAAAAAAAAATACTAAGGGCCTCAATACGATCCAGATCCATGTGGAGGAGACTGCCGCGGAACTGGAGGTCTCCCCCGCCCCAGCCTAATTACAAGGTTTCCACTGGGCTGTCGGGCGGAAACCTCTGTATTAGGAGGTTTCACAGGTCAGTCTGGTGGAAACAGTGCAGTGGCATTTGCCTTGGTTATTCAGGGAGCCAAAGCCAACAACGTCGCACAGAGGGTGCCCCTGCACCCTTGCAATATGCACTGTCTACCATAGCAGACAGTGTGCAGTCTGAGGGTGCTGCGCAGGAGGGCCCTTGCACTACTTACAACATGGTCTTTCTGCCAGCCTTTTCATGGAAAGGCTGGTGGAAAGGGAAGTCATGATCAGCATGGCGGTGCTGAACTCAGCGCCGCCGTGGCTGACCACAACTTTGACTGCCACCAACCATCAGGATCCGTAATCCTGGTGGCAACAACAGTCTCCTGGCGGTCTGACTGCCAGGGTCGTTATCTGGCAGTTGGATAACCAGGAGTGCGGCAGTCAGACTGCCACCATGAGTTTGGTGGTCGCAAGACCGCCAAACTTGTAATAAGGCCCTAAATTACTTAGGTTCTCTCATCTGCTGTTTTGAACCCACCCCTTTTCTCCACCTTTTTAAAACTGAGCGAAAGTTATGATTTTTAACTATACATTACCAAACTTTGACTTTCATCATGAACATTGTTTCTCCCTTTTTTTTAAAATAATGCATTTGTATATTTTCACGTCTTCTTTGATTAACGCATCGTCTTATTCCAAAAGTTAAGCAACTAAATATATTCTAATAAACTTCAAACTGCCTACTCAACCATGGAATATTTCATATTTCCTGAGGCATTGAAACTGGGAGCATATGACAAGCTGATAATGATGAGAAAGAGTAGGGTGTAGAGATTATTGTTTCAAACAAGACTATTGATGACCCGTCTGCCAAACCTCCGATGGGGAGGTTGCTGCCATACTGGCTACCTCCCCACTCGACCCACTACTACTTTCCCACTGGGCTGACGTGTGGAAACCAAGCTTTCCGCTCATCAGCCCAGCAGGATAGTGTTACCAGCATTGTCCCTGGCTCGTACTCGAGTTGGCGGCAATGCTGCCCCCTGTTGGGGGCACCAGCACCCTCGGAATGTTCACTGTCTGCATAATGCAGGGCAGGGGGACCCCTGCACTGCCCATGCTAAGTGCATGGGCAGTGCATGGGCCCCCGTGGCCCCTGCACATGGTCTCTTCACCCTTTTCGCTGGTGGAGAGCCAGATCGTAATCAGCAGGGTGGCACTGCATGCAGCATCGCCCTGGCTGATTGTAACGTGCACCCGCCATCAACCCGTTGGGATCTCCAATCCTGGCGGAGACAACGGTATCCTTGCAGTCTGACCGCCTGGGTCGTAATGTGGTGATCGGTCTGCCACAGCAGTGGTGATCCTGACCACCGCCACCAGTCTGGCAGTCTAGTGACCACCAGACTCGTAACCAAGCCCTAACGGCCTGATATAGCCAATGGAGGACAGAATACACCTTCACCAATGTCGCAGATATCCTATGTGCATTATAACGTGTGCAACTTATAATATGGAGGATCGGACATCAGCCATGTATGTGATGGAGTACACCATCTTCCAAAATCTAAATAAGTTTCTCATTTTTAAGGCAACGCCCAACATCTGTCACATACTGGTTAGGCATCCTCCACATTTATTGCTCTAAAGGCTTCCAGTGATACCGAGTTGTTTTGTGAAACAATTTTTTGAATGTTTATTTTTTAGGTTCTGAACGGCAGGAAGTTGTAAGAATCCAGCCCAGAGTCAAAAAAAGACATTAAGTGACCCATAAGGCATACAGAAAACAGTTACCAATTTATTATTATTATTGTTAATATCATGCACTTTCCCTTTGTAAATCATTGTAATTATGTCATACTGGAGAGTATCTCTTCTCATCTCTGTTTGTGAGTAGCAGAATACAATTACTGTGGGAAATGATGCATAGCATGGCAATCTTTACCTCTCGCCCACATCAGGAAGTAGATTTCGCACAATCAGGCGAACAACATTAGTCTTAATTTTATTGTGAAAAACGAGAATGCTGACAGTTAAAAACATAGTGGTAGAAGACCAGATTCATAAATACACAATAATATCTATACAGAACAATTAAATTATTTTAAAAATAAACAAAAAGTGAAGTAATGCAAATCCCATCAAACTGTACTCAGTCCCAAATTGGCAAAGGTTTTTAAAATATTTTTTATTAGTCCAGAAAAGTTACAACTTTTAGTCGAGTCACACAGATGTGTGCACTTGTAGCATAAAAGTTTTGCGCCTACTGGCTGGGAAACATACAGACCGTAGGGAAACCGCTCCTTCATTCATGCCTACTAGTGATGTGTGCATTCCATTCATGACCAAAGACATATTTAGACAAGTTAAGCAGGATTCCGGATTACAACATACCTGAAAGACACAGCAAAACTGTTAGGGACTGTTGTAAAAAATAATATAGCCAAAAAAAAAACACCAAAAAAGTGTGAGTGAGACAAGTAATTACGTTTAATGGCCCACAAGTTTTATTTACTCTACTGATTCGCAGTATGGAAGCAAATGTTAGAATTACCTGCAAACAATTGCCACATCATGTCTTAAGATTTTTATCAACCACTATGACAAAAGACTGATTATCTGAAAGGTACCATTCAGTGAATTGTAATTGTGAATTGTTATGTATAGCACTTACTAACTCTGAAGAGGCGTTGAAATGCCTTTTAGAGAGCAGCACGCTACTCCGAAACCCAAGGTTTAAAAAAAAAAAAAATTGTAGTATTTTTGTTTTATTGAAACAGAAGAAAAAGATAACTGGCATACAGTGTGGACACAGCAATTACATCAACAGCTATGAAATCGATTATGTTATTCAATTTCAAAATCAATGCTTGCGACAGTCTTGTGTGATCGCCACTGCAAGGTGGATTCTCTGCAAGTTTTTAAGAGTCGTTGTTGTGACTCTGTTACTGATGTGATGATGTACTGTGTGCCTTACAGGGGTTGGAACTGGGTAGAACTAGGTGGGGGAAAGGTTTGGTTGGCATGGGCTGCTTCCTTGACTTACTGCACTGAGGTGGATGGTGTGGTGTGTCGCACGTTGGTTAATAGGTGTGAGAGAGGGATACCCAGTTAGCTTGAGCTGCTCAGTCTGGACAGTAGGTCCAGGGGGATAAGTGGTTTGTCGATGGGAGCAGTTAAGGCAGAGGGTGGTTGTGTCAGTGGGGGCGGGTGGGCGTCGGAGCTGGTTTGATTCAGAGAGTGCTGTTTATCAGTGTGGCAAGGTGTCATCATGTGTGTGCTGCTGAAAGTGTGTAAGGATCACTGTCCAGTAGTTGAAGATGGGACGACGGCGGAGGCTTCAGAGTTCTTTACTGCACAATGCTTCTTTCTCCGCTGCTCCCCATTTGTTCAGGGCCCCTCTCCACACCTCTACAGGGGGCAAGGAGGCTGTTCACTAATAGAGGGTAAGCGTGTGGACTGCAAACAGGAGCGCTAGGACTGCAAAGCGGGATCACACTGTAGGTAGTTGGCCCTGTAAATACTATCTCAAAGTGAGAGATAGCGTGCACAGAGTCCAAGGGTTCCCCTTTGAGGTAAGATAGTGGCAAAATTAGATAATTCTAATGCTCTATTTTGTGGTAGTGTGGTTGAGCAGTAGGCTTATCAGAGGGTAGTGTTAAGCATTTGTTGTATACACAGGCAATAAATGAGGAACACTCACTCAAAGACTTAACTCGAGGCCAATAGTTTTTATATAGAAAAATATATTTTCTTAATTTATTTTTAGAACCACAAGTTCAAGATTTGAAGTAAATACGTAAAATGCTAGGTTCTTCACACAGGTAAGTTAGGAACTTTGAATTAGAGCAAAAACATACACAGTTTTAGTAAAAATGGCAATAAGCTATTTTAAAAGTGGACACAGTGCAAAAATCAACAGTTCCTGTGGGAGGTAAGTAATGGTTAGTTTGTGAGGTAAGTAAGACACTTACAAGTCTAAGTTCCTGGGCATAGGCAGCTACCCGTTGGGGGTTCAAGGCAACCCCAAAGTTATTACACAACCAGCTCAGGGCGGGTTAGGTGCAGAGGTCAAAGAGGTGCCCAAAACACATAGGCGCCTATGAAGAAAAGGGGTGCTCCGGTTCCTGTCTGCCTACAGGTAAGTACCTGTGCCTTCAGAGGGCAGACCAGGGGGGGTATGTAGAACACTGGGGGGGACACAAGTAGACACACAAACCACACCCTCAGTGGCACAGAGGCGGCCGGGTGCAGTTTGCAAAACAGGTGTCGGGTTTTGTATTGGTTTCAATGGAGGTACCCGGTGGTCACGCTCGCGGTGCATGCAGGGCACAGGGGGGCCTCTCGGGTCAGCCAACACCTGTGCTAGGCAGAGGGTTGCCTGGGGGTCACTCCTGCATTAAGGTTCGGTTCCTTCTGGTCCTGGGGGCTGCCAGTGCAGTGCTTGGTCCAGGCGTCGGCACCCTTGTTACAGGCAGTCGCGGTCAGGGGGAGCCTCTGGATTTACTCTGCAGGCGTCGCTGTGGGGGTCCAGGGGGTCGTCTCGGGCTACTCACGGGGTCGCAGTTGCCGGGGAGTCCTCCCTGTGGTGTTGGTTCTCTGGATCTCGAGCCATGGGCGTCGGGTGCAGAGTGTAAAGTCTAACGCTTCCGGCGTGAAAAGTGAGGTCAACAGGCCGGCAGTAAAAAAAAATTGAATCATGACCACGGTAGAAACTGCCAACACATACAGCCACTTTAACACACCTACCACCACAGCGGTAGCAACAAACACCGTGGCGGTAACCGCCAATAGCCAGGTGGAAGCCAATGTAGAGCCCACAGCATTACAACAGGCCTATCCGCCAGCTTTCCCGGGGTGGTACCAATGCCATCAAAAGCACGGCGGAAACAGTACACCGAAGGAAACAACTCACCTGTCGACACTCAAGGAAGAACCACGATGCCATGGAGCCCGAGCTGCACTTTTTTCCAATGCTGGTGTACCTTCTCACACACCAGGAATACGAACGCCAGCCAAGACAACCACAGTGAGTACTGCACCTAACACACAAGGGGGGGGAGAAAAAAGAGAGTGACACACACATGCAACACCCCCACCCCCAACACCATACAAGCAAATAGATGCAACAACATTACATATACACCCCGTAATCCTCCGGTATAACGCAAGGACAAAAGGAATGGATTAAAATGAGTGTAATAGTACAGTTTTAGATATATATGTCCTTAAACAAGAAATAGTATGTATAATATATACAAAAGGAGGGACAATGCCAACTCCAAATGTCTGTGGCCCACGGGGCCATAACACCTAGGCTAAGGCCACACTTGACTCCTGCCTCAGTACAGAGAGAACACTACAGGGGCATCAGGTCAGAAAAACACAGGCACCTCAGGGGGACGGGGAATGGGGGGGCACTTCAGCTGGAAGATGGTACAACGTCACTGGCCTGGACGGGGCTTCATGCCCACTGCTTGCTCCTGGGGAGTGCAAAGCCACAGTCTCTCAAGTGGGTGGGTTGCCCTCTGCTTGCTCCTGGGGAGTGCAAAGCCACAGTCTCTCAAGTGGGTGGGCTGCCCACTGGTCCTGGAGGGGGCTTTGTGCCCAGTGTGCGTCATCCTGCCAAGGAGGGGGGTGAGTGGATGCCTTCTTCCACTGGTTCTGGAGGGAGATTTGTGCCCAGTGTGCTTCATCTTGGATGGGGCAAGGTCACAGTCTCTCACCTGGGTGTCACACCGACAGGTGTTTCAGGGGCAAGGATGCACTTCAGCCCATGTAGCCACTACTACACACTGCTCTCCGGCGGTGACAGCTGCTCAGTGGATGGCAGTTGCGCTGCAGGTAGCGGTGCTGGCCGGGGTGGTGGTAGGCTCCAGCAATTCACCTGCAGCCTTGAATGGCTGCCCACTGGGGCTGCTGCTGCTGGCAGTGGTGCTGCTGGTGGCAGGGCAGGTAGCGGTGCTGGCCGCGGTGCAGTTAGTGGTGCTGGCCGCAGTAGTGGTAGGCTCCAGGCCTTCACCTGCAGCCTCGGACGGCTGAAGTGCCATGGCTGCTTTTGCGTGCCCTTTCCTCCCCTTGGCAGATGGTGGTGCCTCCTTGCTTCTGCCAGCTGATGTTCTTTTCTTGCCCTTGCTGGCTGGTGGTGCCTCCTTCCCTTTGCTGGCTGGTGGTACCTCCTTCCTTTTGCTAGCTGGTGTGGTGGACCCTTCTTGGCCTTGGCAGATGGTGCTGGCACACTGGCTGGGCTGACGGGTGCCTCCGGGGAGCCTCTCACACCTGCAGTAGCTGCAGAAACCACAGTGGCTGTGGACTGGGTGGCTGAGGTGCTGGGCTGGGTTCTGGCTACCCTGGCCCGAAGTGAAGGACTGGGGGGGGGGAATAGGTCAAGGGTGGCGAAGAAAAGCTTCTTAGGGACACTGGGGCGGGAAGAGGGTTAAAGTTTGGGAGTGAAGGAAGAAGTGGTTGTAGGAGGTATCAGTCTGCTGTGTTTGGGTGCAGGTGCATGGGCTGGATGCTGTTGTGAGGTGGATGGCTGTTGGGTGTCTGTGTGCTTGTGTTTGTGTACTTTGGGAGGAGGGGTCACAGACACAGTGGGAGAGGACAGAGGGGACGTGTGCATGGATGTTGGGGTGGTGACTGCCAGTGAGGGGTGTGTAGTGATAGGCATGCTGGTGATGGAGGTAGTGGATGAGGATGTAGTGCATGCAGGTGTGAGTGGAGACTCTACTGGGATGGAGGTGGACAACGATGAGGAGGGGGACACAGTGGAGGCAGTGGATGTTGGTGTGTCTGCATGTGGATGGTGCTTGTGTGAGTGCCTGTGAGATGAAGTGTGGTGCTTGTGTTTGCCTGAGCCACTTCTGTGTGTCGATTTGGGTGATTGCTGGTCTGAAGGTGTGCTTGAGATAGGCTGGGGTTGAGAGGATTGGGACTGGGTGGAGGAAGTTGGAGGTGGGAGGCTGGAGACAGGGACAATGGCTGCTATCAGTGAGTTGACCAGAGCCTGGAATGCTCTCTGTTGGGCCACCACGCCAGAGTGGATGCCCTCCAGGTATGCATTTGTTTGTTGCAAATGCCCTGCTAGACCCTGGATGGCATTCAGTATGGTTGACTGCCCAACAGAGAGGGATCTCAGGAGGTCAATAGCCTCCTCATTGAGGGCAGCAGGGCAGACTGGGGCAGGGCCTGAGGTGCCATAGGCGAAGGAGATGCCCACCCTCCTGGGTGAGCGGGCACGGTACAACATGCTGGGGGAGGGTGCTGGTACAGGGGATGGTGGCTGTACCTGTAGTTGGGGTGGGCACAGAGGTGTCCACCACCGCCAGGGAGCTTGCATCGGAGGAGGAGTCGCTGTTGGTACTGTCCCCTCCTGTCTCCGTCGTGGTGCTCCCCTCACCCTCCATCCCACTGGTACCCTCACCGTCTGTGGATTCGGCCTCCAGGCCCGTGTAGGATGCAGCTCTCACTGTCACCGGTGCCTCTGCTCCTCCACCAGATGATGCTAATGCACACAAGAACAGGGTGACAAAAAAAAGAGGAGGTGAGACAGAGGATACACTTGCTCAATGCCAGCAACAACACTACCGTTGGCGTACACAACTCACAGGGAACAGCCCTATGAAGTAAGCCATGCACTACCAGTTACAATGCTAGTCACCAGCCCTTGGGGTACGATGCCTAACGCCATTAGCTGCACACCTGAAACCCACAGGACTCTGCCCAGTAGTAGATGCCCACCAACATTATTGTGGTTGGAGTGCATCTGAGCTTGCCCATCATGGAACCTACACTGCCATGTTCGCCCTGGCCTAGGGGCACCCACAGCCCACATCCCCGACCCAGGTAACACCTTAACACGCGCAAAGTCAAGAATCTGAATCTGTACTCACCCCCTTGTGGCTGCTGTGATACCTTCAATCGCCCATCCAACTCCGGATAGGCCACCCCCAGAATGCGGAACATCAGGGGGGTCAGGATACAATGGGCACCCCTTCCTCATTGGGATGCCAGCCCCAGCTGGGCCTCTGCCATCTTCCTTGCCTAGCGGCGCAGGTCCTCCCCCCGTTTGCGTCAGTGGGTACTCCGCCTGTCAAAGACCCCCAGGGTCCGCACCTCCTAGGCGATGGCACCTCAAATGCCCTTTTTCCCGCTGACCTGCAGGAAAAATACAACAGAAAAGGTATCAGTCATGCCGTCCGGACTGTCATACTCATGGCCCACGATATCCCTCCCATCCCCTTACGCATATACATTGACCACCATACATGCAGTACTCTGCCCAGGACCCCTCAGCCCCCCTCTACATAAGGCTTACACACACAGCACTCCATACATTCATGCCCCACTCATCATGCTCACAGTGTACTCACCTCCCCAGACACTCGAGCCATGGTCGCTTCCAGATACAGGTCACAGCAGCACTTGCAGTGTAGGTCCTCGCCTGTTGAAGGTCAGGTAGCAAGTGAGTGAACAGATAGAAAATGGTGGTCACATCCGCAGCACTGCGTACCGTCACCGCCAGCGTACATCGCCATTGGCTCCTGGAACCCATAGGCCCCAATGATAACCAATGCAGTGTTGCGCAGCGGTCGGCGACCGCAGACCGCAACGGCGGACAACGCCAGTGGAAATACCTCATTTCCACTTGTCCCTCCTCACAAGTCAGGCAGCAGCCATTTCAGGGGGGCACAGGCCATGGCACCTAACTGCGTCACTGCAGACATAGGCACATCAACTGACTTACAAGTTCACATACTGTTTCTGTAAAACAAAGATTGCATATTAATCTGAGTACAAGTTTGAATATGGCATTCTGCTCACCGTTTTTCACTCTAGAGTTAAACCACTGAGGATGAATAGGAGATGGAGACATCCCCGTGTAGAGACCCCTCGTGGACCTGGCAACAATGGAGGACAGGCACATTGCCCTAACCTACAGACTTGAAAAGGCCACAATCCAAGGGCTGTGTGCCCAATTGGAGCCAGACCTGATTTCAGCTATCTGCCACCCCACAGGTATCCCCCCTCTAGTGCAGGTCCTGTCAGAGCTCCATTTCTTGGCAAGTGGTTCCTTCCAAGTGACAGTGGCCATGGCATCAGGGATGTCACAGCCTATGATCTCAAACGTGCTGACCAGAGTGTTGTCTGCCCTGCTGAAACACATGCGCAGCTACATTGTATTCCCCCAGGTGAAGGATTTGGCCACAGTGAAGGCTGACTTCTATGCACTGGGACATATCCCCAACATCATTGGTGCCATTGATGGTACACATATTGCCTTTGTTCCCCCCCCCCGGGAGAAATAAACAGGTGTTCAGAAATCGAAAGAGCTTTCACTCTCTGAATGTGCAGATGGTGTGTTTGGCGGACCAGTACATCTCCCATATCAATGCAAAGTATCCTGGCTCTGTGCATGATGCCTTTATCTTGAGGAATAGTAGCATCCCATATGTGATGGCTCAACTCCAGAGGCACTGGGTGTGGCTAATAGGTGAGCCCATGGTCCCCACCCTGTTGATGTAGGTATATGGGTGTGGGGTTGTCCCTAAGGGTGAGTGTGTGGCTAACAGGTATCCCTTGATATTTACAGGTGACTCTGGTTACGCCAAACTCTCATGGCTACTGACCCCAGTGAGGAATGCCAGGACAAGGGCAGAGGAACGTTACAATGACGCACATGGGTAAACAAGAAGGATCATTGAGTGCACCTTTGGCCTCCTGAAGGCCAGATTCTGGTGCCTCCATCTGACAGGTGGATATCTGTACTACTCACCCAAAAAGGTGTGCCAGATCATCGTTGCATGTTTCACAACCTGGCCTTGAGATGCCAGGTGCCTTTTTTGCAGGAGGATGAGCCTAGGGATGGTCGTGTGGCAGCGGTGGAGCCTGTGGACAGTGACGAAGAGGAGGCCGTGGAAGAGGATGTGGACAACAGAACTACAATAATCCAACCATACTTCCAGTGACACACAGGTAAGACACTGTAAACTCACCTTCCATTGCAGTTTTGTGTGGGACATTGTACATGGCAGCCTGATTTCCCAATTTCTATGGCCACTTATTGTACCCTTTGGCATCTCTATTTTCAGATATCTGTGACCCACTCTGACTCCTGGTGTGTTTACCGCTGCCCACTATAGGTCATACCTATGTAAATATAACTGTACATTTGAATTGCTATGTTTACAGCTTGGTAAGTAATACAAATTTCAATCAATTGACAGACTCCATACTTGTATTTGTTCCAAGGGTGTTTTTTTCTGTGAGAATATGTGTAGGAGGTATTGCAATGGCCTGGGTTGATGGTGGAGAAATGTCCAGTCTATTGGTATCACAGGTGCATTGTCCAAGGGGGCATAGAAAGTGGAGCAACGTCAGTTCAAGGTGGACAGGGTGACAGAGTGGGACACAAGGGTGACAATCAGGTGAGTCCTATTTCCTGGTGGGGGTCTTGGCAATATTCTCTGACTTCTGCCTGGATCGCAGGGACCTTTTGTGTGGTGGTTCTCCTTCTGCAGGGGGTGGGGTGCCGGTGGCATGCTGTTCCAGTGGCGGGGCCTCCTGTCCACTAGCATCGGTGGAAGTGGAGGGCTATTCTTCTGTGTGGCTAGTGTCAGGGGCCCGTTGCTGTGCCATTGCCTTCCTTCTGGTGTTGGGCATGTATGCCAACACCCCTGAAATGGTGACCAGGGTGGTGTGGATGTCTCTCAGGTCCTCCCTGATCCCCAGGTACTGTCCCTCCTGCAGCCGCTGGGTCTCCTGCAACTTGGCCAGTATCTGGCCTATGGTCTCCTGGGAATGGTGGTATGCTGCCAGGATGGTGGTGAGTGCCATGAGGAGAATGGATTCCCTGGGCCTGTCCTCCCCCTGTTGCACAGCAGTCCTCCCAGCTTCCCTGTTGTCCTGTGCCTCTGTCCCCTGAACCATGTGCCCACTGCCACTGACCCTAGGTCCCTTCTCATCCTGTGTTTGTGGTGTTGCCTGGGGTCCCTGTAGTGGTGGAAACACTGCTGCTTGACGTGTCCTGGGGAAAGAGGGATGGGCCCGCTGGGTGGGTGCTGTGCTGGTGTTTCCTGAAGGGGGGAGGCTCTGTGGCGGTTTGGGACTGTGGCTGGGTCACCGACTGTCCGGATGTCCCTGGTGGGCCAGGTTGGTCATCCTGATCCAGGCGTGCAGAGCTGCTATCATCACTGTGGGCCTCTTCTGTGGGGGGACTGGATGTTGCTGGCACCTCCTCTTTGGTGACGTTGTGTGGTGGTCTTGTGGGGATGTAAATGCAGTGTTATTGTTTCTGCATGTGACATCTTGTGCATGGGTATGTGCCTCTCTATGGTTGTTATTACCAAGGCAGCTTTGGCTTGTGTGAGTTGTGATTTGGTTGGCTAAGTGATTGTCACTAGTGTGCATGGTGTGGTGATGGGTGTACATGCAGGTCTATGACGGGGGTCCATGTATTGGTGTTGCATGCAGGGCTTGGTATTGGGGTGGGTGGGTTGTGATGGTGGGGTATATGTGAGGTGTTAGAGTGATGGGAGTGTGGGTAAGGGTGGGGGTTTGTGATGGCATGTAAGTAGGAAGAGGGAATAAAGTAGTGAAGATTTGACTTATCAGAGTACAGTCCTCCTGCTACTCCTGCCAGGCCCTCAGGATGCATGATCACCAAGACTTGCTCCTCCCATGTTGTTAGTTGTGGGGGAGGAGGTGGGGGTCCACCGCCAGTCCTCTGTACAGCTATCTGGTGTCTTGCTACCACGGAATGCACCTTCCCCCGTAGGTCGTTCCGCCTCTTCCTGATGTCATCCCTTGTTCTGGGGTGCTGTCCCATGGCGTTGACCCTGTCCACGACTCTCCACCATAGCTCCATCTTCCTAGCAATGGATGTCTGCTGCACCTGTGATCCGAATAGCTGTGGCTCTACCCAGATGATTTCCTCCACCATGACCCTTAGCTCCTCCTCAGAGAATGTGGGGTGTTGTTGTGGTGCCATGGGTGTAGTGTGAGTGGTGTGTATGTGGGTGTGTGGGGTGATGTGTTGGGGTGTGTGTTGTGAGGTGTATGGATGGTGTATGAGTGATGGTGTTTTGTGGCTCTGATTCAGGGGGTGCTCCTGGCTTGTCTATCTCTGTTGTCAAATTCTTTGGGTCGTACAGTGTTGTGGGTAGTGTGTGTTTTATAGTGGTGTGGTTGTGGTGTGTGTATGTGTGTCAGGTGTGTGTAGTTTGAATTGTCCAATGTGGTGTTGTTTTGGTGGTGTGTGTGTATTTTGAGCGCGGCGGTGTGTACCGCCAAAGGTTTACCACGATTGAATGACCACCTCGGTGATTCGTGGGTCATGATGCTGTGTTGGCATAACGGTGTTGGTTTTGGTACCGCCAGTTTATCACTGACTTTAGGGCTAGCGGACTTATGTGTGTGTCTGTATTGTGGCAGATTTCTATGTGGGTCATAATACCCGTAGCGGTATACCGCCCCAGTATGTTGGCGGCAGTCAGCATGGCGGTAGGCAGCACTTACCGGCAATGTCATAATGAGGGCCAAAGTGTCTTAAGTCTTTTAAAAGCAAAGAAAGTCTCTTTTAAGCACAAAGTACCTGGTTTGCGTGAAAAATCTCCACAAAGAACCGCAGAGGAGGGGATGCGTGGAAACAAAGGGGTGTACGTTGATTTCTTGGGCCACACAGGGCGATGCATCATTTAGTTTTCACACAGGAACGGCTGTGCGACGATTTCCAGCGCTTGGTCGTGAATCCTCTTCGGGTTGCGGGGTTTCCTAATGGCCCGGGATGACGCGTGGATTTCCTGTGCTGGCAGGACAATGTCACAGGAGCTCGTCGATCCCGTGGGCGTTGGGTCGAATTTGTTACCGCACGGCAGGCGCTGCTTCGATTCCACTCTGGAAGTCGGGCTGCATCATTCCGGCTTGGCTGTGCGTTGATCCAGTCACCGTGCTTCGAATTTCCGGTTGCTACGCTGGCGCTGCATCGATCCTCTCATCACGAAGTCAGGCTGCGTTGTTCCGGTTCGGCATGTGGTGAAATTTTCACCACAGTGCAGGCTGTGCGTCGTTTCTGGGAGGCTGTGCGCCGAATTTCGCCGCACAAGGAGCCCTTCTTGAAGAGATGAAGACTTTTTGGTCCTGAGACTTCAGGGAACAGGAGGCAAGCTCTATCCAAGCCCTTGGAGAGCACTTCTTCACAACAGCTAGAGAGCAGCAAGGTAGCAGGGCAACAGCACGGCAGCAGTCCTTCACAGAAATCAGTCAGATGAGTCCTTTGGGCAGCCAGCCAGTTCTTCTTGGCAGGATGCAGGTTCTGGTTATACGTTTCTTCTCCAGGAAGTGTCTGAGTTGGTAGGGGCAGAGGCCCTGTTTATATACCCAAATGTGCCTTTGAAGTGGGGGAGAATTCAAAGAGTGGCTTAGAAGTGCACCAGGTCCCCTTTCACTTCAGTCCTGTCTGCCAGGGTCCCAGTAGGGTGTGTGGCAGTCCTTTGTGTGAAGGCATGGCCTCCACCCTCCCAGCCCAAGAAGACCCATTTAAAATGCAGATACATGCAAGTGAGGCTGAGTATTCTGTGTTTGGGGTGTGTCTGAGTGAATGCACAAGGAGCTGTCAACTAAACCCAGCCAGACGTGGATTGTAAGGCACAGAAAGATTTAAGTGCAGGGAAATGCTCACATTCTAAAAGTGGCATTTCTAAAATAGTAATATTAAATCCAACTTCACCAGTAAGCAGGATTTTATATAACCATTCTGGCAATACTAAATGTGACCTTACTACCCCTTTCAGATCAGCAGCTACCACTCAAACAATGTATGAGGGCAGCCCCAATGCTAGCCTATGAAGGGAGCAGGCCTCACACCAGTGTAAAAACGAATTTAGGAGTTTTACACTACCAGGACATGTAAACTACATAGGTACATGTCCTGCCTTTTGCCTACACAGCACCCTGCCCTATGGGTTACCTAGGGCATACCTTAGGGGTGTCTTATATGTAGAAAAAGGGGAGTTTTAGGCTTGGCAAGTACTTTTAAATGCCAAGTCGAATTAGCAGTGTAATTGCACACACAGGCCTTGCAATGGCAGGCCTGAGCCGAGGTTAAGGGGCTACTTAAGTGGGTGGCACAATCAGTGCTGCAGGCCTACTAGTAGCATTTCATCTACAGGCCTTGGGCACATATAGTGCACTCTTCTAGGCACTTATAAGTAAATTAAACAGTCCAGTTGAGTATGATCCCATCTTACCATGTTTAAAGGGAGAGAGCATATGCACTTTAGCACTGGTTAGCAGTGGTAAAGTGCGCAGAGTCGTAAAACCAGCAACAACAGTATCTAAAAAAGTGGAGGGAGACAGGCAAAAAGTTAGGGGTGACCACCCTAAGGCTGTCAGGTCTCACAACAGTATGTAGATGTTGCTCCCTTCATCTATTCAATGTTAGTTCTTTCGCATCAATGTCAGGAAGACATAGAAGATACTGTGGATGGGTGAGAGTCATTAGATGAGGCAATCTTCGGTTGGTGGAGTGACGGCTGAAAGTGTCTGTGAATCTTGAGGCATAATGATCGAGTCCTTGTGGTCCCAGTGCCTAGGTTGGCCACCACATCGAGTGCCACTTTGCGTTCCTTGATGATTTGTTCCAGGTGTGGAGAGGTAGCTGCTGCCACCTGGTGAATCGTCTTCTTCTGTGGTCAGGCTGTTTGATGCTGACAAGTGCAGGTCCATTTTAGGGGCCTCCATTGTTGTGTATGCTAGTGCCACTGTCCTGTTTATCCAGCCACTTTCAGGCCTCTGTGGGATTGATGAAGAAGTGACTTGTTTTGTTTGCAATGATCGTCAAGGGGGCTGGAAAAAACAACGAATACTGGAAACCAGTTTGCTGACAGCGGCGTTTGACAGCCATGAAAGAGGAACGTTGTTGTTGTACCAGTCTCATGTAGGCAGGGAACAACATTGCAGTCTTATCTTCACACTGTGGCAGAACTGCATACTGCCACTAGCCTAGCCGCTCGTAGGATGACATCTCTGTCCCAGAAGATAAGGAATTTGAATAGCAATGTGTGTGGGAGTGACCCTGGGGGTGGACTGCGTGCCAGGACCCTGTGGGTCCTCTCCAAGGAGTAGAAAGGAGTGAGGTCAGAGTTCAGAGTAAAAAATCTGAACCTGGTTTCAAAGAAGGAAAGGGTTCCCATACCGCTACTCCCTGCAGCAGCCTAAGCTTCCAGATATTACTCCCTTGGGAGTGCCCTTCGGCATTGTCTGCCCTCACCTCCAGTTGTTGGACACAGTTGCAGAGGTTCTGGAGCATTGCGTGGTGTTATGTCAGCCATGGCTGCAGTTCTCCTTCGGACACCTTTTTCACCAGTTTGTGGTGGTCATCATGGAGAAGGCTAGCTCAGTAGTTAGCAATCCCAGTTGTGTCTCCATGGATAGTCTGGCTAATACCTGATCAAGTTTGGCAGACATCAAGAGTATGTCGCTACTGCCCTGTGTTGAGTCAGCTGCATTCACGGCCCAGGGTGGGCTCAATGCCATGGTCGGGGGCTGGCGGATGGGTTCACAGTCTCCCATGGTGACACCCAATGGAAACTCAGTGAGTCCAGCTATCCTCTGTCCTGACATTGTGTGGTGTCTCGCTGATGCAGGAGGAGTGAGAGGAGTTCGCCTTCTGTGCAGTGGGGTGGTTTTGACATGGGAGAACAGCAGTTAGGAGGAATGCATACCTTCTATCCCCTGATCCGCGGGCAGCAGATTGCAGCCGATCTCTCATGGTAGCAAAGCTACCAATGGTGGCCCCAGGTAGTTTTGGTCTTTTGCTGCTTAGTGGCCCAAGCAGGGGGGAGCCGGCTGTGAGCACATGTTGGTTGACACAGCATTCAGATGGTCCCCAATAAGATGCCTGGGCTCATGCATGTTGTGCAATAGTCACCACTCTCTACTGATCTCTTATATGCTCCTTAGTCCCTTAGACAAAGGTTCTCCCCCCTCCAGGGGTTGTGCCGCCACTGGATGGGCAGCAGAAGGGTAGAGGCCCTAGCTGTCTCACTCAAGCACAGGTTCTGGGATTCAAGCTGTGGCATCCTGGGTGAAACTGTTGCACAGCCCCCACAAGTGT
The DNA here is from genome assembly GCF_031143425.1 of Pleurodeles waltl. NCBI lineage: Eukaryota > Metazoa > Chordata > Amphibia > Caudata > Salamandridae > Pleurodeles > Pleurodeles waltl. The sequence continues at coordinate 606,296,592 of NC_090443.1, read as the reverse complement.
CAAGGTGGTGGTATCTGGACTGCAGCACAGGTAGTAGTTGTCAGGTAGAGACACCCGGCTTTACCTGTGGGCCTCCCAGTTATGGAAAGAGGCCCCAGTATTTGCATGCAGAGAGATGATCTGATGGGGGGCCAATGCACAGAAGTACTCATAGTTTTGGTTCTGGCTGTCGGGAGTCTGATGGGCAAATCAGTTGTGTTCAGTGTGGTGCCGTGTGGCCCACAGCCTGGAATTTGGGAGCCTAAGTGGAGGCTTTAAATTTTTTGCAGTGGTGCTGTCATCTGCCGCAGTCCTCTGGGAAGGGGCACCACTCCTTGGTTGCCCCGTGTAGAGCTTGGCCGTTTCAGAAGCAGGCCAGCCCCCTCGCTGCATCAGCTCCCCCTGACCCAGGCCTCAGGTGGCCACACAGGTCCTGTTTCTGGTCCAGTGAGGACCTGGCCTGGCAGTTCGGGCTGGTCTGTTCCCATAGGGAACAGGGTCAAGACTGATTTGCATATGGTTGGGTCCAAACTGGGATAGCACTGTACATCCAGATCTGTGACTGGGGGGTGAGTGTTTGAAAAGTTTGAGCACTCCGTCCATCATTTTTTTGTGTTACTAAAAAAAAGGACATTGCAAGATCTCAGGGAATAGCACTAAATGGACATTTGTACATCAGGCACCCTTGTAGAAAATAACAAGAGAATCATTTTTGGCCAGTCAGATCCTTAACAAAGCATGGGTTGACCAGCTTAAGTCCTAGCACCTTCTCAGATAAGATCTGATAAATGAAAACTGGATACACAAATACATATACATAAACTATATAAGTATGTAACAAATCTGCAAGATGTGAAACTGACAGACAGCCTGGTGACAGGGCAGGCAGACCATTAATGATCCAGAAGACATGCAATTACTATTGAATTACTGTGGACGGCAAACGAACGGCCACATAAAACAGAAAGTCTAAAGAACCAAGCCCAAAGGCAAAAAGAGGCATTGAGTGTGGACAAAATGTAAAGAATGCCACACGTTATATTTTACCTAGGAGAACTTAATTGAACTAGAAAGAGAGTAGACAAGTCTAGTATTTAAAAAGTAAAGAACAGGATGCATGAAGGAAATTGGGGCTTTGATTGGGAGAGCAATACCTTTCTATAGCAATAACCACAGTCCCTGTCAGGGTGAAGTAGTAAAGTCAATAATTAACCTGTGCTGAAGCCTCTGGTAGCTTGGCACAAAAGCAGCCAGGCTTAACTTAGAAGTATTGTGCAATGTACTTACACAGCACTCAAACAGCAATAAAGTTAAAACACAACACAAGAGATATCCCTCATAAAATTGGAAATACAGACTCAATTGTAACATAAATTCAATCATTAGAACCAGGGGTATGCAATTTCAAAGTTTTAGGCATATAGAGCACTTGTTAGAAATGTGGTCTTTAGTTGGCAGAAGTACACCCTTGCCCAAGTAGGGACCACAATCCTAGTCAGGGTAAGTCACATACAATCAAAATTATCCTGTGCCCACCCTCTGGTAGCTTGGCACTGAGCAGTCAGGCTTAACTTAGAAGGCAATGTGTAAAGTATTTGTGCAATAAATCATACAGTAACATAGTGAAAACAGCACGAAAATACACCACACAAGTTTAGAAAAATAGATAATATGCATCTGAATAAAATAAGGGAAAAACAACAAAGATCCAATAAACACAAGTTGAAATATCATTTTTAAAAGGTTTAAAAGAGTCTCAATCATTAGACATAAACAGTTGTCTCTTTGGAACACACAGTACCTGGTATGCGTCAAAAATAACGACACACGGAGACGCAGAGGAGGACATGTGTGGAAAAATAAGGTGTTGCGTCAAATTTTCTGACGCACACAGACGATGCGTTCTTTCTTTCCACACTGCAACAGGTTTGCGTCATTTTTCAGCATGCAGTCGTGGTTCTTCACTGCGATGAGGGAATATTTTGATGCCCAGGGATGATGCATGAAAATTCTTGACGTGCTCAAAGAAAGCACAGGTGCTGTGTCAATCTGGTAGGCAATGTCTCAAATTGTTTGCTCACAAAGTAGGCACTGCGTCGAATTTACAGTCAGGAAGTCAGGCTGCGTCGTTGTGGTCGGCTGTGCAGCAATTTCTCGGTCGCAATGTAGGCTTCACATCGATTTTGGCAGCCGCTGCGTTGATTTTTGATGCACAAGGAATTTCTTGAAGAGGTGAAGTCTTTGTTAGCCCTGACACTTCAGAAACAGGAAGCAAGCTCAATCCAAGCCCTTGGAGAACACTTCTGGGGAAGGAAGAGTCCTTCCAGCAAAGGCAGAGGCCAGCAGGGTAGCAGGGCAGCAGTCCTTCTCTTCAAAACATCCAGATGAGTCCTTTGGGCAGCCAGGCAGCTCCTCTGACAGGGTGCAGGTGTAGGTCCGGAAGTATCAGAGTTGGTGGGGCCAGTTTATATTCCCAAAAATGCCTTTGAAGTGGGAGAGACTTCAAAGAGTGCTTTTGAAGTGCGCACGTTCCCCTTTCAGCCCAGTCCTATCTGCAAGGGTCCCAGTGGGGGGTATCAGTCCATTGTGTGAAGGCAGTCCACTGGTCTTTGAAATGTAAGTGTCAGACCCTTCACCCTTCCAGCCCAGGAAGACCCATTCAGTATCCAGAAGAATGCAGCTGTGATTGGGTGTCCTGTGTTTGTGGCTGTCTGGGTGAAATGCACAAGGGAGCTGTCAACCAGCACAGACCAGACGTAGATTGGAGACAGGCTGTAAGGCACAGATGGTTTTAAGTGCATAGAAATGCTCACTTTCTAAAAGTGGCATTTCTAAAATAGTAATATTAAATCCAACCTTACCAATAAGCAGGATTTCCTACTGCCATTTTGATCATATTAAATATGACCTGGTTACCCCTTTCAGATCAGAATCTACCACTCAAAAATGGTATGAGGGCATTCCTAATGCTAGACTATAAAAGGAGCAGACCAGGGCATATGAAACACATATGTACATGTCCTGCCATTTACCTACATAGTACTCTGCCCTATGGGTTACCTGGGGCATTTATTAGGAGTGACATGTATAGAAAAGGGGGAGTTTAAGACTTAGCAAGTGCTTTTAAATGGCAAGTCAAAGTGGCAGTGAAACTACACATACAGGCCTTGCAATAGCAGACCTGAGACATGGTTAAGGGGCTACTTATGTGAGTGGCGCAATCAGTGCTGCAGGCCCACTAGTAGCATTTAATTTACTGGCAAATGTAGTGCACTTTACTAGGAACTTACAAGTAAATTAAATATGCCAATTGGGTATGTGCCCATGTTACCTTGTTTCTAGAGAGAGAGCGCATGCACATTAGCACTGGTTAGCAGTGGTAAAGTGTCCTGAGTCCTAAAGCCAACAAAAATTAGGTCAGAAAAAGAAGAGGAGGAAGGCAAAAAGTTTGGGATGACCCTTCAGAGAGGCCATTTTCCAACAGCACTTAAAAGCACAAAGCACCACTTACAGACTTCGTGTTGTCCTCGACCAGTGGAAAGTCACAAATTCAGGCCAACTGGAATGGCACATGGACCAGGTAAGGGGACCAGGTGATTCCCACTAAAAAAGCCACCCTCTTAAAGTCCGGCGCAAAGATTCTAGTTGGCAGTGGAGAAGGTCGAGTGGAGTAGGGTGGGTGTCACAGATGGTCATCACTGCAGTGCGTATATCCAGTCCGGCATCATAGATGGTCATTGCAGGACCTTCGCTGTGGCAGTCCCTGTGAGCTGTTGTTGCTGTGGTATGAAGCGTAGATCTCACTTTGTCATAGTCGCTGGGTGTTCCATGAGGAATCAACTTCACTTGAGTTTCATATTGGCAGTCATGGATGGCAGAGCCTCACATGAACTGCCCCGTTCACGGTCAGGAAGAGCCCGAAACTTCAGAATTTCAGCTTTTTTGGCAGAGGAGTGTACTCTAATGCCAGACAAGGGTCCAGGGTCTGGAGAAGCAACGTTTGGGGATCAGGGACTTACTCTAGCAGAGGCCAGCAGGAAACAGGTAGCTCCCATTGTAGGTCTAGGCAGGTCCACTGTGAGTAGGTAAGCTAGGCAGATGCAGGGAGCCCTCTGGAGCCTGTTACATCCCTGTTGCACATAACATGAGGCCAACCAGCTAGCTAGCCCTTGGAGTCACTCTGGTTGTCTAAGTTTCAAGGAGCAGTTCTAGGCTTTCTTTCCCAGGCATCAGGGCAGCCGAACAGTACTTCTAGCAGCAGGGAAGTAGTGCATTCATTTTTCAGAGCCTTCCACAGATCCAGAAGTGATCTGATGAGTAATTCAAGAGGTCCAATATTTATACTTGTGGCCAGCCTTTGAAGTGGGGGAAACTCCTTGGCCATCCCCATATCTAGTTCTGAAATTGTCCTTCCTTTCCCTGCCCAGGCTCCAAGTCTGGGGTGACAATAGGCTGGGGTCAATGATGTGTAATAAGATAGTCCAGTGTTATCCTACTGGAGCAACAGGCCTTTAAGAATTTTTCACTACTAGAATATATATACATTTCATCCTGCTGTATGGGCTGTTTTGGGGGTTTTATTAAACAGAAAGATTTAGACTTAGGAAAGGTTTATTTTGCCAATCAAATTGGCAGTTTAAAACTACACACAGGCAGCAATGGCTGGTCTGGAACATATTTTAAAGGGCTACTTCAGTGGGTGGCACAATAAATGCTGCAGGCCCACTAGTAGCGTTTAATTTACAGGGCCACGGGATATATATCTACCACTTTACAAGGGACTTAGAAAAAGATTTATTGTGTCAATTGCGGGTAAGCCAGTTTTGCCATGGTTAAAGGAGTGGGCACAAGCACTTTAGCACTGGTTAGTAGTATTGAAGTGCACAGAGTACTAAGGCCAACAAAAACAAATTTTAGAAATACAGAAGGGGTGAAGGCAAAATGTTTGAGGGATTACCATCCCAGGGTGTCAGGTCTAACATTTGTCCACCCCAGTTGAAATTAGGGAGAACTTCCCACTCTTATGGAAGTTCTTGTAACTAAGGCTGAACTTGGAGAGACCATCAGTATTGGATTAGACATTCCCTGAAGGGAGATCCACTATCTCAACAGTATGGAATTTTCACACCTCATTTGCATGAGCCAGTTGAGGGGTCTGTGGTCTGCCCCAACCCAAAAGTGAGCATCACATAATTAGGGACTCAAAATAATCATTGCCCAGACCACTGCAAAGGCTTCACCTTTCTATGATGCGTGACCTCTGTTCCCTGTGAAGTAGCCTGCTGGTGAGGGCTAAGGGTTGGTCTAGGCCCTCTTCATTTAGCTGTGAGAGCACAGCCCCTATGCCATTATACGGTACGTCTGTTTGGGCAATTAATTCCTCACAGAAGTCTGGTGTCTTGTGCTCTGTACCGTGTCTCCTTTAAGATGTCAAAGTTTCCTGGCACACCTCTGTCCCAGTTACTGTCTTGGGCTGCTTTTTGGAAGTCAGGTCAGGCAAGAGGACAAAAATAGTGCCATAATCCATTAAAAATCTCTAGTAGTCAATGAAGCCCATGAGAACCCTCACCTCTGTCTGGGGTTTGGGGGGTTCCCAAGCCAGAATGGTCTGAATTTTGAGTGAAGGTAATGCACCTTGCCCCCACCAACTTGGCGACCCAGTTAGACCATGGAACCCTGGTCTATCTGGCACTTACTGACCTTGATAGTTAGGCTTGTCTTCTGCTGGGCCTTGAAGCACAGCCCAGAGGTGGGTCAGGTGTTCCTCCCAGCTAGAGCTGATGAATGCACTGTCATCCAAATAAGGGGCAATAAAGTCTTCCAGCCCAGCCAGGACCTAGTTGACCAGCCTTTGGAAGGTGGCAAGGGCACTCTTTAATCCAAAGGGCACCATCCTGAATTGGAAGTGACCCTCTGTAACGGAGAATCCAGACCTCTCCTTGGTCCCCTCAGTTAAGACAATCTGCCAGTACCCTGATGTCAAATCAAATGTAGTCAGAAACGTGGCAGCACCCAATTTATCTATGAATGCATCACCACGGAAGATGAGGTATGTGTCATTTTTGGAGACCGAATAGAGCCCTTCATAATCAACACAGAACCTGAGATCTGGGGTGACACCCAGTGTGGCAGCCTCGGGAACCAGCAATCGTCGTCTGGATGAGGTACTGTTGGAGTGCTCATTCAGCTCTAGTTCCAGCTTCTTTGACACTTCTTCCTTAATGCTGACTCTCATTTTGTCAGTACATCTTATTCTTTACAGTCATACTGTGTTATGTGTCAATGTTGTGGGTACCCTAATGAGTAAACCCAGGGCTTAGTGATCTTTACAGACAGAGGGCCTGATTTAGAGTTTGGTGGATGGGGTTACTCCATCACAAACGAGACGGATATCCCGTCCGCCGTATTAAAATTCCCATAGGATATACTGGGATCATAGTATAAAGGAGTTATCCATCTGCCAAACTCGAAATCAGGCTCATAATGTCCTATGTGCCAATGTTGTGGCTACACCAATGAGTGAGCCTAGGGGTTACAGAAAAGAAGGAGGAGAACTGCTCCAAAGCTTGCAGCAGTATCTCTTCTTTTGATGGGGTCTGACGGGGGAGGTTCACTCCTTATAATGATCCATTGTGCTCTTTTGAGGAGAGGAGATCTGGGAGAGGTTCACTCTCTTCCTTGTCATCTCCATCTTTCATTCAGAGCATTATGACCTTGAGCCTCTCAAAGTGTGGTTTTAGGTGGTTAGCATGCAGGGCCCTTAGAGGGTTCCTGGAGGTCTGGAGTTCCACCAGATAAGTAACCTCCCACTCCTTTACTTCATATGGACCAGTTCACTGGTCCTGCAAGGCCTAGGGCTCATCTGGCTCCATTCCCCACACTTTCTAATCCAGGTTAAAACTTGACTAGACTGGTCTTCTGGTCATACCAGAGTTTTATGACTTCCTGGCTGGCGGCTCGGTTTTCAGTGGAGGAGGCAATCTATAGCTGAATACATCCTGAGGTGTTTCTTGGAAGCCTTCTCCCACCCCTTTTTACAAGGCTTGGAGGAAATGTGACAAAGTGGCCAAACAGATGCTCAAAGGGGTTGATCCCAACTCCCTTCTGAGGCACCTCCCTCTAAGAAAACAGGCATGGTAAGAGGACATCCCACTTCAGCTTATGAGCTCTGATAGGCCTATGATCATGTCTTTTATGGTCTTGAAGAATATTTTAACAAGCCCATTGGCTTGTGAATGATAGTGTGTTGAGAACGTATATGGTACTCCACACTCATACCACATAGACTTCATGTATGCAGACATTAATTTGGTGGCTTAGTCAGACACCACTTCCTTGCGAAAACCCACTCGGTATCCTGGCCACAGATACAGTCATTGTTCTTAGATGGAGGGCTTCCAGGGACCTTGTGACATAGTGCACCAAGACCAGGATAAACCTCTTGCCCAAGGCTATCTTGGGGTCCTGAGGCCCCACAATATTGATGCCCACCCTTTTAAAGAGGGTGTCAACAACAGGGAGGAAGCCAGAAGAGCCTTCCACTTTTCCCCTGTCTTCCCACTGGTCTGGTAGGTAGGACAGGATCTGCAGAAAACATCTGAGGTCTTCTCATCCAGGACTAATAAAAATGGGTGACAACCTTCTCAAAAGTCTTGGTCTGACCCAGATGTCCTGCGAGGGGTATGTTATGAACCAGTCCCAATAGGAAAGCTCTGTAGCACTGGGGGACTACCAACACACAGGTTGCCCCCAGTTGATGAGGTGATCACCAGAGGTGTCTCCTTTTGCCTGGGCTTTGGCCTGGTGTTGACACTCTCAAGAGTGTAGCACTTCTTCTCTAGGCAGAACTCAGCTCAGGAGAGGACCCGTTAGCTTAAAACAGCTAGTCCAGGTAGGTTTTCTAGGGCAGCAATATCTTGCACTGTAGGTTTCAGAGAATTCCCCTCTGGTTCCGCTTCCCCCTAGACTGTGGAAATATCTGCAGTGGATTTTCTGCACTCCCTGCCCCCCATTTCTGGGCAGGTGCCTGGGCCATTGTTCCAGGCTCCAGGACCTTGGGAGTTTGTACTCTGGAAGCCATTGGCCATGTGGTCAGGCATACCCACTGAGGTAATCCTACCATCGATAAGTGTGACTGGAGCTCCACCTACTTCCCGATGGTGTGCTCCATATCATCTCCTAACAGACAATGCACAGGCATGGTGAACTCACAGATACATTCAAGGAACCCGAAACCTCACCCATCATTCAAAGGGATCAGTGCTTTTTGTAGTTCGCAAACATAACCACCTCATGAACTAGATTGGGAAGTACCTGCTCTGAGGACACAAGATGACACCGACCTGACAATAGTTTTAAGGGCTCCTGTGTGTCTCAGAGCCTTCATTCTGTGCTCATTAATAGTGGCCCATTACCTATACTTATTAGTATGACTAGGTACATGGGTTTTGGGTACTTTCTCTCTGTCTCCCAGGGATACTAAATGACTTCTGCGCGACCCCCATACTAACTGAGACAATCTCCGAACCGAGGTCTACACTAGCCAGTGCCAGGGGGTTGCTGCCTTTTTGGGTAGTTGGGATCACCCTTTGAGTGCCAATACCTGTAACACTCAAAACACTTAGGGATTAAGTAACCCAAATGTTTCTTCCCATAGAAACCTTGCTTCCTCTGGTGAGGATTGAGATGGCAATCCTTCCCCTGGAAACTCCTTTGAAGGCCTTCTGAGAACTCCAATGTTTTGTCTTTGTCTCTCCCCTCTTTCTTTTGGGAGGGAAAATGCTCACCTTTGTCTTATGTGCCTTCTTGGACACCCTAGTGCTAGCCCCGACATCTGCCTCTTTTCCAAGCTATCAGAGTATCAGAGTACCCAAATATTCTTGCGCTGTTTTTTCTCTCTCGATTCCAAGTTCTCTTTCTAGACTTCATTGCAATATTGTGTTAAGAACACGAGGTTCTGTTGCAGTAGGATTAACCATCCAAAATTTGAATGGTTTTATTTTGAAAGTCAAGTTGTTGGTCGAGGGGGTTGGACCCACTCAGGCAATAACCACAATCCTTCAATCAATCAATCAATCAATCAATACATTTGTAAAGCGCGCTACTCACCCACAAGGGTCTCAAGGTGTTTGAGGGGGGGGTTGGGATGGGGGAAGGGAAAGCTGCTACTGTTCGAACAGCCAGGTCTTGAGGTGTCTCCTGAATGTCAGCTGGTCCTTGGTCTGCCGTAGGTGGATGCGGAGCGTGTTCCAGGTCTTGTCGGCGAGGTAGGAGAATGATCTGCCGCCGGTTGTTGTCCTGAGGATGCGTGGGACGGTGGCGAGGGCGAGGTCGGGGTGTAGAAGGTAAGTCGTTCATTGAGGTATGCTGGTCTGGCGTTGTGGAGTGCTTTGTGGGCGTGGGTGAAGAGCTTGAAGGTGATCCTCTTGTTGATGGGGAGCCAGTGTAGCTCTCTCAGGTGGGCTGCAATGTGGCTGCAGCAGGGGATGTCGAGGATGAGGCACGGGGAGGCGTTATGTATGCGTTGCAGTCTTTTCCGGAGATTGGCTGTGGTTCCCTCATAGAGAGTGTTGCCATAGTACAGTCTGCTGCTGACAAGGGCCTGGGTGACCGTCCTTCTGGTTTCAGTGGAGATCCACCTGTAGATCTTGTGGAGCATTCGGAGGGTGTTAACGCAGGAGGATGAGCCGGTGTTGACTTGTGGGGTCATGGACAGTGATGAGTCTAGGATGAAACACAGGTTGTGTGCGTGGTTGGCGGGCGTCGTTGCGGCTCCCAGTGTGGATGGCCACCAGGAGTTATCCCAGGTGGAGGGGATGGGGCCGAGGATGAGGACCTCTGTCTTGTCCAAGTTCAGTTTTAGGTAACTGTTCTGAAAGAAAGTACCATCTTGCCTGGCATGTTACCCCCATATTTCACTGTATATATGTTGTTTTAGTCTATGTGTCACTGGGACCCTGCCAGGCAGGGCCCCAGTGCTCATAAGTATGTGCCCTGTATGTGTTCCCTGTGTGATGCCTAACTGTCTCACTGAGGCTCTGCTAACCAGAACCTCAGTGGTTATGCTCTCTCTGCTTTCCAAATTTGTCATTAACAGGCTAGTGACTAAATTTACCAATTCACATTGGCATACTGGTACACCCATATAATTCCCTAGTATATGGTACTGAGGTACCCAGGGTATTGGGGTTCCAGGAGATCCCCATGGGCTGCAGCATTTCTTTTGCCACCCACAGGGAGCTCTGACAATTCTTACACAGGCCTGCCAGTGCAGCCTGAGTGAAATAACGTTCACGTTATTTCACAGCCATTTACCACTGCACTTAAGTAACTTATAAGTCACCTATATGTCTAACCTTCACCTGGTGAAGGTTGGGTGCAAAGTTACTTAGTGTGTGGGCACCCTGGCACTAGCCAAGGTGCCCCCACATTGTTCAGGGCAAATTCCCTGGACTTTGTGAGTGCGGGGACACCATTACACGTGTGCACTGTACATAGGTCACTACCTATGTACAGCGTCACAATGGTAACTCCGAACGTGGCCATGTAACATGTCTAAGATCATGGAATTGTCACCCCAATGCCATTCTGGCATTGGGGGGACAATTCCATGACCCCCCGGGTCTCTAGCACAGAACCCGGGTACTGCCAAACTGCCTTTCCGGGGTCTCCACTGCAGCTGCTGCCAACCCCTCAGACAGGTTTCTGCCCTCCTGGGGTCCAGGCAGCCCTGGCCCAGGAAGGCAGAACAAAGGATTTCCTCTGAGAGAGGGTGTAACACCCTCTCCCTTTGGAAATAGGTGTGACGGCTGGGGAGGAGTAGCCTCCCCCAGCCTCTGGAAATGCTTTGATGGGCACAGATGGTGCCCATCTCTGCATAAGCCAGTCCTTGAGGAAAACAACACTCTGGACCTGTTCCAATCCGGTTTTCGCAGCAACCACAGCACTGAGACCGCCCTCACCGATTTAGGGATCTCCAAGCCCTGCTCTGGCGCGAAACTGGACAAAGGAAAGGGGAGTGACCACTCCCCTGACCTGCACCTCCCAGGGGAGGTGCCCAGAGCTCCTCCAGTGTGTCCCAGACCTCTGCCATCTTGGAAACAGAGGTGTCTGTGGCACACTGGACTGCTCTGAGTGGCCAGTGCCAGCAGGTGATGGCAGAGGCTCCTTCTGATAGGCTCTTACCTCTCTTGGTAGCCAATCCTCCTTCCTAGGTAGCCAGACCTCCTTTTCTGGCTATTTAGGGTCTCTGCTTTGGGGAATTCTTCAGATAATGAATGCAAGAGCTCACCAGAGTTCCTCTGCATCTCCCTCTTCACCTTCTGCCAAAGGATTGACCGCTGACTGCTCAGGACACCTGCGAAACCGCAACAAAGTAGCAAGACGACTACTAGCAACCTTGTATCGCTTCATCCTGCCGGCTTTCTCAACTGTTTCCAGGTGGTGCATGCTCTGGGGGTAACCTGCCTCCTCTCTGCACCAGGAGCTCTGAAGAAATCTCCTGTGGGTCGACGGAATCTTCCCCCTGCAACCGCAGGCACCAAAAGATTGCATCACTGGTCCTCTGGGACCCCTCTCAGCATGGTCGGGGACGAGCGTGGTCCCTGGAACTCAGCAACTCTGTCCAAGTGACTCCCACAGTCCAGTGACTCTTCAGTCCAAGTTTGGTGGAGGTAAGTCCTTACCTCCCCACGCTCGACTGCATTGCTGGGTACCGCGTGATTTGCAGCTGCTCCGGCTTCTGTGCACTCTTCCAGGACTTCCTTCATGCACAGCCAAACCTGGGTCCCCGATACTCCTTCCTGCAATGCACAACCTTCTGAGTTGTCCTCTGGCATCGTGGGACTCCCTTTTGTGACTTTGAGTGGACTCCGGTTCACTTTTCTTCTAAGTGCCTGTTCAGGTACTTCTGCAGGTGCTGCCTGCTTCTGTGAGGACTCCCTACGTTGCTGGGCACCCCCTCTGTCTCCTCCTCCAAGTGGCGGCATCCTGATCTCTCCTGGGCCACAGCAGCATCCAAAAACCCTAACCGTGACCCTTGCAGCTAGTAAGGCTTGTTTGCAGTCTTTTTGCGTGGGAACACCTCTGCAAGCTTCTTCACAACGTGGGACATCCATCCTCCAAAGGGGAAGTTCCTAGTCCTCTTCTTTCTTGTAGAACTCCAAGCTTCTTCCAACAGGTGGCAGCTTCCTTGCACCCTCAGCTGGCATTTCTTGAGCTCCTGCCCACTCTCGACACTGTCGCGACTATTGGACTTGGTTCCCTTGTCTTACAGGTACTCAGGTCCGGAAATCCACTGTTGTTGCATTGCTGGTGTTTGTTCTTCCTGCAGAATCCCCCTATCACGACTTCTGTGCTCTCGGGGGGTAGTAGGTGCACTTTACCCCTACCTTTCAGGGTCTTGGGGTGGGCTATTTTTCTAACCCTCACTGTTTTCTTACAGTCCCAGTGACCCTCTACAAGCTCACATAGGTTTGGGGTCCATTCGTGGTTCGCATTCCACTTTGGGAGTATATGGTTTGTGTTGCCCCTATACCTATGTGCTCCTATTGCAATCCTTTGTAATTTTACATTGCTTGCATTACTTCCTTTTGCTATTATCTGCATAATTTTTGTTTGTGTACATATATCTTGTGTATACAACTTATCCTCATACTGAGGGTACTCACTGAGATACTTTTGGCATATTGTCACAAAAATAAAGTACCTTTATTTTTAGTACTTCTGTGTATTGTGTTTTCTTATGATATTGTGCGTATGACACTAGTGGTATAGTAGGAGCTTTACATGTCTCCTAGTTCAGCCTAAGCTGCTTTGCCATAGCTACCTTCTATCAGCCTAAGCTGCTAAAAAACACCTCTTCTACACTAATAATATAGGGATAACTGGACCTGGCACAAGGTGTAAGTACCTCTGGTACCCACTACAAGCCAGGACAGCCTCCTACATGTTCTCCATCCAATTGGCGACAGCCTTCATTCCTTCCTGGAGGTTGGTTTTGACGGTGCCGGGGACCTGGGTGAGGGAGAGGACCAGCTGAGTATTGTCTGCGTATGAGACGATGTTGATGTTGGAGAGCGGTGCCATGTAGACGTTGAAGAGGGCTGGGCTAATGAAGATCCTTGGGGTGCGCCGCATTTGGTCTTGGTTTCTTCAGATCGGAAAGGAGGGAGGCGGACTCTTTGGGTTCTGCCGGTGAGGGAGGAGGTGATCCAGTCCAGGGCTTTGTTGTGGATCCCTGCGTCGTGGAGGGGTGTGCGTAGTGTGTGGTGGCAGACGGTGTCAAAGGCGGCCAAGAGGTCCAGGAGGATGAGGGCCGCGGTTTTGCCTTTGTCCAGCAGGGTCCTGATGTTGTCGGTGGCGGCAATGAGGGCGGTCTCAGTGCTGTGGTTGCTGCGAAAACCGGATTGGAACAGGTCAAGAGTGTTGTTTTCCTCAAGGAAGTGGGTCAGTTGCCTGTTGACGATCTTCTCGATGACCTTCCCCGGGAACGGGAGCAGGGAGATGGGCCGGTAGTTTTTAAGGTCATTTGGGTCTGCCTTGGGTTTCTTGAGTAAGATGTTGATCTCGGCGTGCTTCCAGCTTTCCGGGAAGGTGGCGGTCTCGAAGGAGCTGTTGATGATCATCCGGATTTGGGGGGGGGGGGATGATGGAGCTTGCTTTGTCGAAGATGTGGTGCGGGCAGGGGTCAGATGACGTGGGTCCAGGAGAGCAGAAGGTTGGTGTGGCTGGGGGGCTGTGAGTCTGAGGTGTTAGCGACTGCCAATGGGGTCTTGGTGTTGAAGCTGTTGTGGATGTCTGTGATCTTGCAGTGAAAGAAGGTGGCTAGGGAGTCACAGAGGTCTTGCTAAGAAGGGATGTTGTTGGTGCTGGAGCTGGGGTTGGAGAGTTCCTTTTACGATGTTGAAGAGCTCTTTGCTGTTGTGTGAGGTGTTGTTGATGCGCTCCTTGAAGGAGGATTTCTTGGTGGTCCGGGTGAGCTTGTGGTGCCTGCGGATGGCGTTCTTCAGGGCAGTGTGGGTAGCCGGAGTCTGTTCTTGGCATCACTTCTTCTCGAGCTTTCGGCAAGTCTGTTTGGAGGTCTGGAGGTGGACGGTGAACCAGATAGCCTTTCTTATGGTGCAGTTGTAGGAGGGTCTCTTGATCGGGGCGAGAGCATTGGCACAGTCATCGATCCATTGTTTGAGGTTGATGGTGTTCTTGTGGACGATGGCGATCCCTCCTCCTGGTCTGTTGGTGCGGTCTATGCAGGTGATCTTGTAGCCGTCCGGGATGGCTATGGCGATGTCGGGTGCTGAGGAAGGGTTCATCCTTGCCAACATAAATAAATTAGTCTGTGCCTAACCCTCTTGTAGCTTGGCACAACGCAGTCAGGCTTAAATCTGATGCAAAGTGTAAATTATTCATGCAGCACCTAAACAGTAAGATTGTCAAACACAAAAAAAATCCCAAACTAATTTAGAAAAATTATACCAAAATGACAAAAGTCCAATAAGTAGAACAGGAGATATGCAATTTTTATGTTTTGGGTAGACATAATGACTAAAGACAGAAAGTGCCAACTGAGGATATCTGTTCAGCTGGACCGGGCAAAGTAACAAGTTTAGGCCATCCGCAATGGAGCACAGACTGGGCGCAAGGTAGTGTTTGGCTTGCTGGGAGTTGAACCTTATGTCCTTGGTGCTGGGACTGCATTGGGCTGCTTTACAAGGCTTTGCAGTGTTTGGCGTCGGTTCAGATGAAGCTTTCAGCTGTGCAGCGAGGCTTTGTAGGGCTTTGTGCCACTTGACATTGGTTCAAATGAAGCTGTCAGCTGTGTGTTGAGGCTTTGTGGGGCTTTGTGTAGCTTTGTGTCGGGTTCCAATCAAAATTTTAGTTGTGTGGTGAGGCTTTGCAAGGCTTTGCTTGGCTCAGCATTGGTTCCGATGTAGCTTTCAGCTCCACAGCTAGGCTTTACTGGTATTTGCATTGGATTTGATGGAACCTTCAGTTACTCATGGAGGAGTTCTCTGATGCCAGCGAAGGGTCCAGGACCTGGGAAGGTACCTGTTGGGGATCAGAGACTCACCCCAGCAGAGGTTAGCAGGGCTCAGGCAGGTTCAGTGCAGTAGGTCAGCTGGGCATTTGCAGGGAGACCGCTGTAGCTCAGACAGGAGGTCAGCCAACTCACCTTTGGAGTCACTCATGCAGCTTGGGATGAAGGGAGCAGATCCAAGTTTCCTTCTCAGAGAGCAAGACAGTCCTCAAGCAGCAGTGCAGCCCTCTGGGGTTGAAGACTGTTCTCAAGTAGCATGGTCCTCCTCTGGTAGCAGCAAGCCATTGTTCTGGAAAGCAAGGTAGGATTCCAGCAGCAGGGCTGTCCTCTGGGGAACAAGTCAGCCCTTCTTCTGCAATGTCCACAGGTTCAGGAGTGTACTGATGAGTAGTTCAGGATACACAATATTTATACCTTGTGCCAGACTTTCAAGTGGGTGGATATCCTGGCTACCCCCACATCTGGTTCAGAAAAGTTCTTCCCGTCCCCTGCCAAGGCTCCAAGAGGTCTGGAGTGACAAAAGACAATTGTCAAGTTGCTTTGTGTGTGTGTGTGTGTAGAGGGAGACCTTTGAAATGTAAGTGGGGCAGTGAGCAGCTCCACACTCAGACATCCAGGCAGGATGACCAATCCTTTTTACACCCAGTCCCCTATTTTTCACTGTCTGGCAGCGATACACAAACTTACATTAATAGGGCCATTCACACTTGTGTGGCCCAGGGCACTGGCAGAGGCACAAAAATGGTGAGGGCAGGAAAATGTGAACTTTCTAAAAGTTGCATTTTCCAAATCTTGACCTAAACTCTGACTTTACCATTAAAGAGGACTTTAACTTACAAATCATTTGACTCCAAGTATGACATCCCTATATGCTCCCAATCAAACATTAGCACATATTAAATGTACTTTAGCATTGGTTAGCAGTGGTAGAGTGTGCGGAGTCCTAAAGCCAATTTAAACAATTTCAGAAAACGGGAGGAGTGAAGGAAAAAGTTTTGGGGAATAACAAGTCAAAGATATCAGTTCTAACAACAAGAAATTAATTTTGTAGAAGGACAAATCTGTCTATCTATGGAAAAGTTGAGTAAAGAAGAAATCGGATCATGGTACTATACTTGTATCTTTGCAGCTCTGGATCTGGCCACTGACAATTGGATCTGATCTGGCCACTGGCAACTGGATCTCATGTGCAGTATTACAAGGGAACAGACACTGTACTGTAATGCTGCAGTGAACATTGAACAAGGACATGTCATGCCATGATCTCCTGCATGTCGTGTCATTGTATGTGTGTTTACTTAAAGATAATAGCATAAAATGGAGGTTCAGTGGTTCAGATCGCTGTTGCGGGAAGTGACAACCTAAGTGGGTTGGGATTATTTGTGCTAGGAAATTTAGTTTAGAATCAAATAAATCAAAATTCAAAGGTTGGACAGGTAAATAATATAAATTATGGGTAAATTTGTAGAGCTTTAAAAAAAAGCGCTAATACTGTGCTAAGCAAATGTGCTTAGTAATGCTGCAAGTATCAGCTTGCCTGAATCAGCCAAATCTCCCGTGTCCCCTAATAGAAGCCGATGGAAAGAAGACTGAACCTTTAATTAGTCTCTTTGCAGTATAATGACAACACTGCCTGGGTGAGAGACATCTGTCTTATAGGAATTACTGAGCTAACAAATGTTGCTCGACTTGAATGGGCTCTTACCGAAATGGCAATAATTACAATGTTTGTTCCTAACAAACATATTATTTTTCAAAATAATAAGAAGATAAAATAAAATATATATATATATATACATATATTATTTTTCAGCTGAGATGCTGTTCCCTGCACGTAGCAGAACACACGCCTGGAGGTGATGACGCCATCATCTGGTGCAATCTAGTGCAGAAAGACACTATTTTTGCCAAGTTGAAATTGTTCATGAGTTTATATTAATTAACTTTATTTATTTCAACCACAACTTCTATTTTGTTTTTCTTATCTAAAATTAATAGCGTGATTGCCACTTATCGAACTATTTCTAAACCTGTTCTGCTCTAATTCAGATCGCTTTTATGTCCCGAGAAATAATTTTGGTACACTTGTGTACAACTCTGCAGCTAGGGACAAAATAGTATCTCCTCTCTCCCGGAACAGAAACGGGTTATCTGCTGCATTCTTTCATTCCTCCCAGCGGTGGTAAATCGCTTAAATTTTGTGATATTTCATGACCATTGAGGTTCATTAGTAGTATCCAGTCAGTAACAAACTCTGTGTATGTTATTACCTCTTCGCAGTGACTGCACATGCTTCCAACCATAGTTACATTAAGACGTGCATGCCAAATCAGGCTCCAGGGGGATTCAAATTTAGGCCCCATTGCAGACCCCAGAAATTTAGTCCACAAGATTTTCGCCAAGTAAAAAGAAAAAACATCACTACTCATTTGTAATAAATGATTACTGGCATCTAGTAATATCACACGTCCTGTACAACAACCCGCTGCACGCATCGCTTTCCAGTGCAGGTCATCAAAGTGAAATTACAGGAAAACAGTCTTTAATCCTCGGATAAAAGAAGCAGAAAGATAGTGTCGACAGTCTAAAGAAAGAAACAAATAATCTAGTTCTTAGAGAGCTAGCACACAAAAGAAACATCTAGGAAATACTTCCTTTACATTTCACAAAGAGCTCTGCAAAAACGATTGACTTCTTGAAAATTTGATGGATCCAGATAAATAACAGTTTCTATTAAACTGTAACAATATTTGTTTTCTGTATGTACAAAAGCATTCCTTTTTATGGTAACATTTTTAAAGAATGTTTAGTTCAATTGTTTTAAAACTGCAAATAAACTATAAATTACAGACACTGAAAACTGAGTAAGTACACTGCTATTCAAATATATTGTGAAATGCTTAGCCGTCTTGTTTTTTTTTATTTAAACTACTTGATATTCTAAAAAGGGGTGGTGAAGTATTTTTTTTTCCCTACTAAGGAGCGGAACTCACCATTGGGGAAACCTAGTGAAGTTTCCAGAGTGACTACGTCCTCCCGAGGGACATATTGCAATAGGAAATATTGGCTTTGCCTCTAACCCTCCTTGAGACCACCCAGTCCTGGTGGAGAAACAGATGAAGGGTACAGTGGAGGGGCAGGGGGTGCTCTTACTCTAGCTTGGAGACTGGGCAAGACAGAGCTATGCGGATCTTGTAAAGAGGAGGCAGAGACCAGGGGGCTTAGGACTTTGCCTTTTCAAGCGGGGAATGTGTGGAAATGAGGGCTGAAATCCTCACAATGAGCCCAACGTGCGAGGAAGAAGTTTATTACCAAGCATCCCAGCCACAACTGACAGAACACATGGGCCAGGGATCCCAGGAATGGAACATTCCATTGTACATGAATGAGGGGGGAACGCTTAGGGAGGATACCATGGGAGATACTTCACACACTCCTTTCTTCATAAACCAGGTGAGAGGTGTCACATGAAAAGGAGAAGGAAGAAGGTGAGCGTTTGATATCATCTTGTGAACAAGCAACATTTTAGAACAGTACCTTAGTGGATATACATTTTGCTTTAACGTCACTTGAGTACAACGAGGAAATTTGTAATGAGTGACATGGAGAGAAATGAAGCTGGGCCACTCATAATTCATTTAACCTAGAACCGCCCATGTAGCTTCACTCCCTGTCATAGTTCTTCAAGTACTCAGGTGGGCTAATAGGTCGTGCCCCCATTTGTGCCTCTACTCATCATGTGAGTTTCATTATCTAGCTCACTGTTATTGTTATTGCTTCAACCAGCTAGAGGTCGGCCTGATTTATCATTGACTGCAGAGTAATTGAGCTTCGCTACCCTGCCCAGATTCCATATTAGCCCTTCTCCGTTTTAAAAGCGTTGTGAAACAACTTTTACTCTCGTGGCTTGTGAGAATTTGGATCCTTTGACACACACCCCTGGACATTTTGAGACATAGTTATGAAAAGTGACGCATCGTCTCATGATGCGTTACTTTTCTTGTGTCCCATTATGTCCCTCCAAGGCAACCATGTGTGCGCCGTATTTATAATACAGTGCACCATGGTGCACGTTAGGGAACTAGCATCAAAAAGGTTGACGCTAGTTTGGAGCTTTGCAGGAGTACCGCCAATAATATTGATGTTAGTCCTACAAAATGAAAGTAGGCCCATTGAATACAATGGGAGCCTCATATTAACATCTGCCTTAGCCAGCCATTAAAAATGACGCTAGATAAAGCGCGGTGGAATCTTATAGATTAAAATGCAACATATTTCTGGGCCTCCTAATGCCAGAATGCCCCCCTTGCATACATTATGCCTGGCTCAGGCGTAATGTGGGGCAAGGGTTTACAAAGTGGCGCAACGCGTGCATTGCGCCACTTTGTAAGTATGGCGCAGTATTTTTCAACCTAACACCACATTAGTGTAAAAAAATGTTGCTAATTTGGCAGAAGGTGGAGCTAGGGACTTCTTAAATCTGGTCTTTTATTGTCATCGGCCACATACATTTTAGACTCTCTGGTGTGGCAGTTTTGGTCATATCATTCCTTTCTCACTTCCTGGAGTTTCTTTTCACATTCTCTCCATCCTTGCCTGGTATGAATGCTTACCCAACCTTTTTTCCACTTGATCCAGGCTGGAACCAGTTGTGAGTGTGGCTTTCTGCCTTTGAACAGTTAAAATGTTTTTTTAGCATGCTTTAATGTGGATTGAGGATGAAAGCCTGAGTCTGTTAAATATTTCCGTTTTCCAGCATACAGTGTTCACCTCAGCTAATTGTATTCCTTTTTATGGTTTTATTAATGATCCACTGTGCCATTAGTTTCAGGGTGGAATAATGCTGAATGTAGGTGGGTGATACTGTTTTCTTGAGTCTGAATTCTACACTGTTGTCTGCAGGATTGTAGAGGGTAGACCTTCTCTTGCAAAAAATTCATTGAGTAACTTAATGGAGCTTTTTGTGCTGGTGTCAGTCACACTCTTAATTTCCAACCATCTCGAGTATAGATCCATTAAAACTATAATGCATGACGCTGAGATTTCCCACGATAAGGGACTAATTATGTCCATGGCCACATTGTTCCAGGGTTTTTCCAGGAGTTTATGCATATGCCTCAGAGGTTTCCTTGTAGCTAAATGTTTGTCACTTTTACTGCACAACACGCACCGTCTTATAGACCTTTTTATTTGGATGACCATACCTGGCCACCAGAGATCCATCCTTAGTCTTTCCTGTGTCTTGGACACTCTAAAGTGGCCTTCATGTGCCATGGTTATGAGTTTTTTACAACATAGCAATATAAAAAGATGACGAACGGAGTGCTGAAACTTTTCAAACACTCACCCCAGTCACAGACCTAGGTTAAATTAACCGTTCTTTTGCTCAAAATGCCACCCCAGTTTGGATCCAGCCATATGTAAAACAGACCAGCCCGAAATGCCAGTCCAGGACCTACCTGGACCAGAAACAAGCATTCTGGGAGTGATTTTGGGGTATCACCCCTTATCAGACAGGCTAGCTTGAATCCAGTAACACAAAAGAATGATGGACGGAGTGCTGACAATGCAAACACTCACCCCCAGTCACAGATCTGGGTTTAATCCATCGTTTTTTTGCTGCCCATGCCATTCCAGTTTGGACCCAGCCATTTGCAAATCAGTCTTGACCCTGTTCCACATGGGAACAGTCCAGCCCGAACTGCAAGGCCAGGTCTTCCCTGGACTGGAAACAAGCATCCTGGGACCGGTTTCGGGGTTTCACCCCTCATCAGCCAGGCTAGCTTGAATCCAGTGGCATGGAAAGCACGGGACCCACGTCTGGGCATACCCTTCCCACTTAGGGCGACATTAGTAACACAAAAGAATGATGGACAGAGTGCTGACAATGCAAACACTCACCCCCAGTCACAGATCTGGGTTTAATCCATTGTTTTTTGCTGCCCATGCCATTCCAGTTTGGACCCAGCCATATGCAAATCAGTCTTGACCCTGTTCCACATGGGAACAGTCCAGCCCGAACTGCAAGGCCAGGTCTTCCCTGGACTGGAAACAAGCATCCTGGGACCGGTTTCGGGGTTTCACCCCTCATCCGCCAGGCTAGCTTGAATCCAGTGGCATGGGAAGCACGGGACCCACGTCTGGGCATACCCTTCCCACTTAGGGCGACATTAGTAACACCAAAGAATGATGGACGGAGTGCTGACAATGCAAACACTCACCCCCAGTCACAGATCTGGGTTTAATCCATCGTTTTTTTGCTGCCCATGCCATTCCAGTTTGGATCCAGCCATATGCAAATCAGTCTTGACCCTGTTCCACATGGGAACAGTCCAGCCCGAACTGCAAGGCCAGGTCTTCCCTGGACTGGAAACAAGCATCCTGGGACCGGTTTCGGGGTTTCACCCCTCATCAGCCAGGCTAGCTTGAATCCAGTGGCATGGGAAGCACGGGACCCACGTCTGGGCATATCCTTCCCACTTAGGGCGACATTAGTAACACAAAAGAATGATGGACGGAGTGCTGACAATGCAAACACTCACCCCCAGTCACAGATCTGGGTTTAATCCATCGTTTTTTTGCTGCCCTAAGTGCGCCGGGTATGCCCAGACGTGGGTCCCGGGCTCACTGTGCCACTGGATTCAAGCTAGCCTGGCTGATGAGGGGTGAAACCCCGAAACCGGTCCCAGGATGCTTGTTTCCGGTCCAGGGAGAACCTGGCCTGGCAGTTCGGGCTGGACTGTTCCCATGAGGAACAGGGTCAAGACTGATTTGCATATGGCTGGGTTCAAACTGGGGTGGCATGGTGAGCAAAATAATGGATGGATTAAACCCAGATCTGTGACTGGGGGTGAATGTTTGATTGGTTCCGCATTCCGTCCATCCAGTTACGCTATCCCACAGCGTTTGTTTTGCTTAGCTTGAATCCAGTGGCACAGCAAGCAAGGAGACCCGTCTGGGAATAGCCTGGCCACTTAGGGTGAATATAGCAACACAAACTGGTGACAATGGATTTAACCCAGATTTGTGACTGGGGGTGAGTGAAAAGTTTAATCACTCCATCAATCATCTTGTTGTATTTCTATGAGTTTTTTCCGTACACCGACCGGGGAAATTAGCTTGTTTCCCCTAAATAAACAGCCATCCATTTCTGATAGTTCATATTTGACACACTAGTATGCTCTGAATTCACACTTGACCATGTTCATGTAGGGACAACTTTTGCTGACATACTGTATGCCCTTAATAAGAATCTCATCCTTTTCTAATCTTTCTTTCCATTCATTCCCTGTAATCACTCCATCAGATATCATGCAAACATTTGGTATTGATAAATGCTCTTCATCTTCATTCTCCTCTTCATCTTTCATCGCCTTTTGCAGTCAGCCTAGAAAGGCAATCTGCTTATTTATTTTTGATTCCTCGTATATACTCCACTGCAAACCCAAACTCTTGTAGATTGACAATCCATCTTCTGATGCGGGGGCAGTCTGAATTCAAAACCTTTTTCTCCAAAGATCTCTTTCAATGGTTTATGGGCAGACTTCCCCAAACAAAGTTCTTGGATTTGTGCATAGCTCAGAATACCACTGGGGCTTCCTTCTCTATTAAAGATTAGTTTGTTTCCACCCCTCCTAGTGATCTTGAAGCAAAAGTGATGGTTTCTTCACCTTCCTTTAGGAGTTAGCTGTAGAATTCTATCCAAGGAATGACTTCAGTTCTTCTTTGTTCTTTGGGGAACCAAGGTTCAAAATAGAGTTCACAAGTTCTTCTTACATCTGTATGCCTTTGCTGATGGTTTTGTGCCCCAGGAATGTTATTTCGTCATGCTCAAACTTTCACTTGTCTGCTTTTGCTGTCAACCCAAACTCTTTGAACTTTTCTAATACATTCTTAACTCTCCCATTGTGTTCTGCTTTTGTGGCCTCACACACCAATACATCATCTTGGTAGTAAAAGACTTCTGGAATATTGTTTAGCATAGAGGGCATGGCTCATTGAAACACTGAAGCAGCAGACACAAGCCCAAAGGGTATGCTTTTGAAGTTATAAATGCATAGAAGAGTAACAAAGGCAGCGAGGTCTTGTGACTGAGGGTGCAGATGTACTTGATAGTAGGCTGATGCTAAGTCCAAAGTTGAGAAGACTTAGCCCCCTTTAGAGCTGTCAACATTTCAGAAATGGTGGCTAAGGGAAGTCTATCAACCACTACCTCTTTATCTAGAGCCCCCAGATCCACACACAGACACACTTTATTTTCAGTCATACGTGCTACCACGATAGGTGCTAGCCACTCATTGGCTTCTACTGCTTCTGTGACATCCTATTCACACAAGTTTTCCAGCTCTCTTTTCACTGCTTCTTGAACATTCAACAGGAGCCTACGGACTTTGGATACTACAGGAGTCTCATTATTCTTGATTTTATCTTGTGAATGTATGTTTTAAAGCACCCCAACTTCTTATTGAAAGCATTCAGGAATTTATTCACAAAACTGTTTTCTTGAATTGCATGTATTTGAATTTGTGGACAAGCATTAGGGTCTGAATATGTTCCTGAGCTCTTTTGAACAGGCCAACTTAAGATATTATCACCTTTCTCAGAAACATATTGTTAGACTTTTCATCCTTGGCGTGGTCTCCCTTAACTTTTTGCCTCTGTTCCCCAGGTTGTTGATGTGTGCTGGACTCTGATTTTACTGTTTTTGTTACTCAGGGCACTTTACCACTGCTAACCAGTGCTAAAGAGCAAGTGCTCCTTTAGAAAATGTGTATGTAATTGGCTTATTCATGATTGGCATATTTGATTTATTAGTAAGTCCCTAGTACAGTGCACTAGAGGTGCCCAGGGTCTGTAAATCAAATTTTCTTTGGACCTCTCCTCCCTGATTCTGAATTCTCCCTATAAAATAACTGTTATGTTAATAGGTTGTCCCCCATATCCACCAGGTTGAATGACCATTCTATTTTGTGGGGTTCTATTTTAGATTTTTTCCTGAAAGACCTTTTCAGAGATGATAGTTAGCCTAAAACAGTGGTTCCCAACATGTTTTCGGGGGACCCCTGGGCGTCCACAAAGCCTCCTCAGGGGGTTTGCGACTGCTCAGTAAAATTAAATTATATTAAAAGATTAGGTCCCCAACTATCAGTAATGACTTAGTGGGGGGGCCCGGATTCCAAAAATGATTCAGTGGGGATCCCCAGGTTCCAGTAATGATTCAGTCGGGGTCCACAGAAGTCAAAAGGTTGAAAACCACTGGCCTGGAACATGAATCAGACATGGTCTCCACATTTATTACTTCTTTTTTCACTATTTCATTAGGATTGCCATCATCTGAATCCCCCCATCTGCAATACTTTTTCATCACGTATTGCTGATACCCTGTAAATTTTGTGTCTTTTTTCATACTTATTATTTTTACAGATTCAATGAAGTGTCCCTTCTTGCCACAACCATTGCATACAGCCCTCCATGTAGGCATTCTCTACAATTAGCCATATGGCCTGTCATCCCACATCTGTGACATTACCCTTTAAATGTTTGGTCATTTGCTTTAAACAGCTCTGTGTTTCCCTCTTTCAAAGCATATACCTCCCCCTTTTCCTCATGTCTGTTACCTTCAGCTTAAATTGTCCGTTCTTTTACACACAACATATGTTCTACCTGTTTGGAAAAAATGAGGACTTCATTTAAGTGGGGGGGGGAGGTCATCCTTGAGCAATAATTCTCTTCAAACTTTATCAATGTTACCTTTTAACAAGAACTGATCACAAATATGTCCATGAAGTGATGCACCAAACTTGCACTTTGCCGCTAATTTTTTCAGATGAGAAACAAACTCCTCTAGACTTTCTCCTTTCTTCTGTACCATTTTCACAAAATGGTATTTCTCCGGAATGGTGTTTATTCTGGTAAAACATTGGTTATCTAATTTTTTCAAACATACATCAAAACCATTTAAATCATTTGTCTCATTCTCAGTTAACTCTGGTAAGCGATCCCATTTACTCCAAATCATTGGTGGTTCCTCAGGAGTATTCATAAAGGATAGTGGTAGTGTAATAATTGGCACAACGTGAGAGTATCTGTGGTGTAGCTATAAAGTACAGGTTAAAGCAGTTGAACATGTTGAAGTGCTTCTTCCACTGTGTGGATCACTGGTTTCAATTGGTGAGCCACTGTAAGTGTGTGAATCACTGATTGGTGACCCACTGTGGGTGGATCACTGATAAAGAATGTCCTGACTTCACGTAAGCATAGGAACAGCACAAAGTGCGAATACAATTTTATTTAAAAATCTTCCTGTAGGTGGGACAAAAGTTATATACTGAAGCAGAATCAGAGGTGTTTCTTCCGAGATGACAGGAAGAGAAACCAGTCATGTGAGGAGAGGGGAAGGCGAAACTCCAAATTGTCAGTTTTAATGCCAGAGACCGGGGACGGTAGGAGATCTTATTTTTCAATAAATTGATTTCCAACATCAACCTAAGGCTTGATATGCCTCTTTTCACTGTGCGTACGTAGCAACTAACAATAATAGGCAGAGTCATATGGGGTGCCAAATGTTGTATAGATGACACCGCTGAGTGGAATGGAAGATCCAGATGGAACGCGCTGAATCCCGTGAACAGAAGAGCCCGCTGTTCATGTGAAGCAAGATGAATATCTTCACGGGTGCCGCTCACGGAGTCAAAACATAGACATTGAAGCGGAGGGTTATACTACTAGTTAATACCTTCAAACATTACTACTTTTCTGGGTCAGACGGGCTGAACCATGACCAGGAGACAGTTATTCAAAGTTCGCACAACCCCTCACACAATCTCTGAAAGTGCAGAAAGGTAGGTTCCCCATTCTGTGCAGATTACTCAAAACAGGCAAAGTCACAAAGATAGTAATGGCCCAACTTCTCAATTCCAGATAATACTCATACACCTACAGATACTGTCTCACCAGGGAAGTTCAATATTAACTCCTGAAGTCCTCTCACTACTAGTTCATAGCCCAGATTAAAATGTAAAAGCTGAGGGATAGGTGCCTCCAAACAGTAGTAGCACTAATGAGTGTAACAGTGTGTTAGCGTGTCGATCAGAAGGATCCCATCCTTGTTGCCAGTGTGTAAATGTGGGCTGAAATCATCACAGGGAGCTCAACATGCGAAGAAGTGGTTTATTACCAAACACCCCCAGCCACAGCTGACAGAACACATTGTATATGATGAGTAACAGTGCATGTGTGCGAGTGTGAATTTTCTAATGTTTTATTAATAATTTTGATATATTAACTGTATGGTGAATTAACATACAAAAACGGGTGACTTTTGAAAATGGTTGCCATAATTCATTTCTGTTCTTAGTTAAGCAAAAATACAAACTAAACATTGTGGTTATTTTCCATAGTTCAATGCTTATATAAAAGTTTGTTAGATGGCTTAATAGATGTGTACACAGCTACCTCTAGTGGGTTGCAACGTTATGTCTTACAAGGCCATGTTTAACCACGTTCCTGCATGAGTTGAATGTTCTATTGTCTGAAATTGTCACTGATACGTAGTTTCTTCCTCGAGGAGGGAAGTAGTAATGCGCTAGGGTGCCCAATTGTCTCTACCATTTGGGAGAGATGAGGCACTGCTAGTTAGCCGGAGCAAAACCCGGATTTGGAGTGACAAGAGTCATCTACTGTGGGCCAGACTCAGTCCCCCACAACGTGGACGATCTTGTTGCTCAAAATCCAGCAGTCTCATTAGGATAATGAGAGCCTACGCGACATGGCGCCGCCAACGTTTGGTCAGGCTCTAATTTTCGGGTCCACCGGCATATCTCGGTCTCACTTTAAATAATGACCCCTCTGTTCCGTATACAGAGACGTCCGTGGTACTGAGGATTTCCACCACAGCATATAGGTAATTCTATTTTCACCTGGTGGTTGTTCAAGCTTGAACCTTAAGAGGAAAAAAACCCATCTTGGTGTGCCTTCTCTGAACTCTTAGTGCTTCTATGATGGCGAATCCCCAGGTTGTACAAATAGCTCATAATATGAGACAACCTCTCACAGCACATTTATTAGCACATGGCCTTATGGCCCAGGGAGGTCCAGTCACATTTGTAGTGGACGCCCACGCAGCCTATAGAACAGAGCTTTTTAACTCTTGGGTCAAATTTCCAGCAGTTTATGGGAACACAAATACATTTCATACATATACAGTTGCAAACGCGCCTGGGCAATACAGAGCATACGCATACTTATTGATACCTCTATCTTATCAAGAACATAATAATTGGCTTGATGGCGCCCTACCCCATACAATATTACCAGTAAGGTTAGGTCCACTAAGAAATGACGGTCCTACCTGGCCTTTATTGGCCACATATACACCACATCCTGCGGTTGCAAATTTGGCAGTAGCTGAGGTTCGACGCTTATGCATGGAGTTAACAGCAATATACAGACGATTAGTACAATTTGTGATGCAAACTTTAAATACAAACCCAGCGCGTGCTGCTCCAGCACAACCACATGTAGTAACACCAGGTATAAATCCAGTGACTGTACATCCTATTATGGGTAAAGTCCCGGCCAAACGAGAGGAGACTCCGTTTTGGCTAGCACAAAAAATGAAGACGCTGGAGGCAGTATTTCCCCATACGGGACCTCAGGATAAATATAGAATACTAACTATGTGCTTGCCCTTTGGGATGGTCCCTACATTTGAACACTGTAACACATGGGGCACGGTATTTGCTGCACACAGTACACCGACACTAGCTAACCTACCGGAAGTGCTTAACCAAATTCAAGATTAATATGGGGCTGCTCCGGCCCTAGATTTGGGTATGCAACTGTTGGGCAATTTTGCCACAGTTTCTTTAGTCATCCTAAATAACCTTAAAGGGGACAGTCGCACTCGCAGTGCGCATGCAGCTCCATGACGTTCCGCAACAAGATCAGGAGCGAGAGCTGCCTAAAATGATAGCAGAAACATATTCAAGTATCGGTCGATACTAAACAACAACCTGAGGGTAATAAGAAACGCTGGGAGAAAAAACAACAAACACCTAAAAAAGAAAGGGGTGAATCTCCACGAGTGGAGACCCCACAGAATAGATATAGGGGGTTATTCTAACTTTGGAGGAGGTGTTAATCCGTCCCAAAAGTGACGGAAAAGTGACGGATTTACCACCAGCCGTATTACGAGTCCATTATATCCTATGGAACTCGTAATACGGCTGGTGGTATATCCGTCACTTTACCGTCACTTTTGGGACGGATTAACACTCCTCCAAAGTTAGAATAACCCCCAAAATCTCAGGAATAGAGAGAATATAAAAACACCTGATAGATATCAATAGACTGATACACGCCAATCTCGTTCCTTTCAGGACTCATCGGAAAAGAGAAATGAGAGAGGTGGGTGATCAGAGCGGAGAACAGAGTACGTGAAACCGATACCGGAATCACAACGCTCTTTGGAGGTTTCTGTTAAAAAGGAAGAGAAACCCGTACAACAAAAACAACAATTAAAAAAAAAAAAAAAGTGGCAGCTGTCTCAGTTCGACATGCCACTCAGGAAGAGTTTTTTCTTGAAGAACAAGAATGGGGCTCTAGCACTGCTAGAAAGTGCGGCAGAGGTCACAGTAGTTCGCCGAAATTTCTAGAGCATCTGGAGGTGAAAGCAACTGATGACTTTATACAAGTAGAAACAGCTGACATGCGTGTCTCCGAACCCGATAGGGTGTATAAAGTAACTCTACAATTGGAAGGAGACATTGAACGCACTATACACGCAATCTTCTGGGACCGTGTAGTAAACATATATGACATATTGTTGGCCGAACAAGATTGGCCGCCTGATTTTGTCCGCACCTGCCCATATGGAGAAGAGGTTGTTAAACCTTCCTTCTCGCCCCTTGTTCCAGAGGAACTCGCTGAGTCCTATTCTATAGAATGGGCTCTAGCACAGGCACCTGCGTTATATAGAAATAAAGTAGGGTGGGTTATAGACTCTCCATACCATGTCATTCCCAATAAAAGTGAACCTCGGCCACAACCGCAGTATCCCATAAAACATGAAGCAAGGGCACCGGTGAGAGAGATACTTACGCAATTAGTATACCAGGGTGTGATTGAACCCTGTGTCTCACTGATGAATAATACCTTATTCCCTGTAGCTAAGCCGGACCATTCATACAGAATAGTCTTAGACTACAGACATTTAAACGGATATACACGTACATATGTCATAGAAAACTCACATAGCACTGCACTAATGAGCAACATTGTGCAGAAAAAATATAAAACAACTTTAGCTATCTCGAATGGATTCTTCTGCCAGAATATAGCGCCTGAAAGCAGGGACTTAACAAGCTTTAGCACATTAGGCTCCCCAAAAAAATTATGTTGTTTGCCCCAGGGGTATAAGAACAGCCCAGGGCTGTTTACAGCTCGTGTGACTGCTGTTGTACACGAGATAGACCCTGAAGCATTGTCATATGTGGACGATATATATCTCACGGATGATGAGTTACTACAACATTTAAGACGGGTAGCCCACATTGTTGTAGGGTTTGCCGAACTCGGCTACAAATTTAATTTCAAAAAGTCGAAAAATTGCCTTCCTCAGCGTCCTGTTTCTGGGATATGAGCTGTTGAGTGAAGGGAAGAGCCTAGCGCCACACTTTGTAGAAAAATTTGCACAATTGCAACCACCAAATACGATTAAAAAACTTCAATCGTTGTTGGGCTTTCTAAATTTTGGTAGAACATACATTCCTGATTATGCCACACGCATATATTAATATGAATTAATACTTCCTGATTTTTCAAGCAAATTCTGGACGATTGAACATACACGTACTCTTCGAGAGTTACAGGCAGATATCCTAGCAGCAAAACATTTACACACACAGGACAATAAGACACATTTGGTCATCAGGGTAATAGCTGGGGCCATCGGTTTTACTTATGTCACATTTAATGAAGGTGAGACAGTCCCGATTGCATACAAATCACATTTGTATTCAGCTGCTGAACAACGCTTTGCACCCACTGAGAAAATTCTCACTGCTGTGCAGATGGCTGTTATTAAATAAAGACCTCTTGCCCAAGGAAAACGCATTATTGTCGTTTCTCCTATTCCAGCCCTGGAGGCTGTTACAAAAGCTAGCACTCCGAACGCAAAAGCACTTCATCCACGATGGATACAATGGGCAACGTCTTTAACAGACACTGATGTAGACTACATTTTTGACCCAAAGTTACAAACTCAAGAATTTCTACAATATAAAGTAGAATATCCAGTTCCCGCTGACACCTTGCCCATTGATCAATATCATGCAGTCATGTACACCGATGGCTCTGCGCAACCAGCGATTGGAGCTAAACATCAATATTCTGCTGCATGCGCAGTCGTGAGCAGCTATATGGAGGAGGAGAAATTCTGTCCCCAACATACCTACACACAGACCTTAGGGGATTTTACAGCACAATTGGCTGAGCTAAAAGCTCTACTGATGGCACTAGAACATACGGATCCTAAACACTTCACACTGATTGTTTGTGATTCATATTATTGCGTCCAGTCTTTTAATGAATACCTGCATTACTGGTGTTTGAATGGGTTCATAGATTCAAAAGGCAACACCATAAAACACAGACTCCTGTGGGGGAAGGTAGCAGACCTAAAAGAGACGCTACCCAAAGTCCATGTTGTGCATACACTTGGACAACAGCGCATTGGAATACACGTTGCTGGAAATACTTTGGCTGATGAAGCCGCAAAGTCAGCAGTTGCAGTCGCCACTGTAGCTGCAGTGACTTGTTCGAGTTCTAAACCAGACACAGATATTATGGCTGCCATAAAAGCTATGGTTGATGGCACGCCCTATCCTAAAGGATGTCCTAATAAATATCAATACTTGATGGGAAGTATGCTGAACGCTGAGGTTAAAATTCCAGGCGTAGGCGTACGCAACATCCCCAATAAAGATTTAAGACCTCAATTGATTAAAGCAGCGCATGAGGGGGTGGCATCTGCACATGCTGGTGTGGCGGCTACAATTTCACTCTTACAGGCCTGTTATCGGTGGCCCGGTCTCTATAAAGAGACTAAGCAGTATGTCCTTTGTTGTGACATCTGTCAACAAATTAAAGTTTCCACGGCCAAGCGCCCACTGCAGACACCTCTCTTAATTTCCAATAGACCATTACAATGTGTGTACTTGGACCATTGCGGTCCATTAACACCTGATAGTGCATACAAATACATATTAGTCGCTGTTGATTCCTGCTCCAGATTTGTGTGGGTGTGGCCACAACGCTCGGCTGACGCTCAGACTGTTATTAAAGATTTTCGAGTCTTTATCTGTACATATGCAGCTGCGGCTTTCCATTCGGACCAGGGCCCTGCTTTTGCCTCAAAGGTATTCAGGGGCACCATGGCTTCGTTGGGGGTCCAACTGCAGTACTCATCTCCATTTCATCCCGAGGGAAATAGTGTTGTGGAGCAATTAAACCGCGATTTAAAGCAATCCTTAACGGCCAGAGTCTTAGGTACGGGTCGTAGTTGGCTAACCCACCTGTGTGGAGTTCAGAGAGCACTAAATAACCTGCCTAGAAGTTCCCTGGGAGGTCGTACTTCATATGAGTGCCTGTTCAGAACACAAATGTTTGTTCCAGATCTTGCAGAGAGTCTTGTGAGAGTGTGAATTTTCTAATGTTTTATTAATAATTTTGATATATTAACTGTATGGTGAATTAACATACAAAAACTGGTGACTTTTGAAAATGGTTGCCATAATTCATTTCTGTTCTTAGTTAAGCAAAAATACTAACTAAACATTGTGGTTATTTTCCATAGTTCGATGCTTATATAAAAGTGTGTTAGATGGCTTAATAGATGTGTACACAGCTACCTCTTGCGGGTTGCAACGTTATGTCTTACAAGGCCATGTTTAACCACATTCCTGCATGAGTTGAATGTTCTATTGTCTGAAATTGTCACTGATATGTAGTTTCTTCCTCGAGGATGGAAGTAGAGGATACATTGTAAGAAGTTTATTCCTATGAAGAGAAGTTTAGGCTAGGTGGAACAAAGGAGCCACAGATGAGACGGAAGAGGAAAAGTTACTGTTATGAAAAATGTCCTGGTTGACATAGATGTTATAACATTTAGGTTATCAATTAGAGCTACTGTTGGTTGAATCGTAACCACCACATGTACTGACCAGTCATAAACTTTTTGAAGATTAGTTTAACAAGCTGGGTAGGATTTTCTACAGTGAGAGAGACGTCAGACTCCATGGTGCGATTCTAGGAAGGAAGGAGATTGAGTATTCAAGAGTTCCTGTTGATGGGTCGAGTCATACTAGCAGTGTGCGTTTAGCTGTTGAAAAGCCCGACCTTCTGAAGTCATACATGACGGTGTCCCTTTGCTGACGTAGATTACATGTTGTTGTTCTACGGGTAATGTATAAAATCAGAATGATATATGTGTCTCTTTTCCTTTGCAAGTACCAGTTGCTACTTATAATCTGACTGCTGCACATTAATAATGTTTTCTTATAATAACCTGAGATTGTATGTTTTTCCTAAATTTGTGTTTCTAAGGGCCAGATGTATCAAGCTCCCGGTTTGCATTTCCTAAATAGCAAATTTTAAGAAATCCCTATTTAAGAAATGCAAAACAGATGTATGAAAATTGCGATTTGGTAATAGTGATTTCTTAAAATTCGCAATCGCTATTACTGAATCGCAATTAGGGAATGGGATTCCATTCAACCCCATGGCCCATAGGTGCAAATGGTTTTGCATTTCCAAATTTGTGAATTCCTGTTAGGAATTAGCAAATTAGGTAATGCAAACCCCAGGGTGCTGGGGGCCTAAAGCCCCCTCTGATGCACCCACAAAAAATATTTTGGACATGTGAAGCGCACACATGCCCTAGGGGCATGTGTGCGCTACATGTCATTTTAAAAAATGCATTTAGAATGCATTTTTAAAAATTGCACATGCTTACCATCACATTGGATTTGGTGGTAATTGCATTTCCTAAATGCCCAATTCGCATTTAGGAAATGCTGATACATGTGCTTTGGAAATCGCAAATAGGAATTCCCTATTTGCGATTTCCTATTTAGAGAATCGCAATTTGCGATTCCCTAAATGGAGTTGCAATTTCAGGGAATCGCTATTTTAGTGATTCCTTGCAATTGCACTGCAAATGCCTTTCATAAATCCTGAAAGGCATTTTTGCATTCGCAAACGGACGAATTTTGTGATTCGCACTGTTTGCGAATGCAAAAATCTTTGATACATCTAGCCCTAAATTCTTTTACATGACGCCCAACATGTTGATGCTAATTCGTTGTTAGTGAGGGTATTAACTTCAAATGCTCAAGATTTATATTGACATTGTTTGATTGTTTGTGCTAATGCATACTTTGCCATTGTTACCAATTCTAGTGTTGCTAATCAGTGTTTTTATTGTGGAGATTATTTGCTTGATTGTTTTGATTAAACTCAGATATATAAGACATTCTAATCAGCCGCTATTGATTCTATATGCTTATCACTTGTGTTTGAGAGTTATTTTCGTGACATTAGCATTGTTAATCAAGGGAAATAAATTCATAATTCTTCTTAATAAACTATGTGGTCATTGACTAAGGTTCAGAATTCTAAATTTGTCATTTAATGTTGAAAATCGCATTACTCATTGATGACATCCTCTAAGTCCTATGTTGCGTCGATCCATTGACCTCTTGCGCAAAATCCACTATCCAGTTTAAGCAATAGCTAGGATTTCGTAGCGCTGCAGCACATGGAACCCCAAGAATGGAACATTCCATTGTACATGGATGAGTGAGGGAAACGCTTAGGAAAGAAACCATGGGAGATACCATTGCCAAAGGCTACCAATTGGTACCAGTCAATCTGATGCCAGAATGTTTCTCAATGACAGTGACTATGAAAGGTCACATTAATAGTGGATAAATGAGTGAAATACTTTTATTGAAATGTCAGATACAAGGCTTTTTAGGAAACATTTAGAAAAGGGAAGGAGAAAGACTGGTGTTGGTAAACATTGCCAGATCTATCTAGGGATGTCTTCAAAGAATTCATAGCCACATGAGGAGGTGATTTGTCCCTACGAGACAAAACCATGGAAGCATATGGTAGGAAAGGTCTTAGATTTGATCTCTGTACCTATTTTACTCTTGACTCTCTTAGCTAAGGTATTAAAGAAGGTTGTGAGCCATCGCCTTGAAGATTCTTTTGATACCACATTCGTGTTTCACCCATAGAGTTGGGGTTTCTGCCCAGGTATGGAATTGAGATGCCTTATTTTGGTTTTTGGAATCATACACTTAACATGACATATGCTGGGAAGATGTATCTGTAGGTAAAAGTGGATTTCTCTATGATCTTAGATACCATGGACCACAACATCCTTCTTAAAAGACTAGTTCCAACAGCACTCTCTGATACTCATGCATTGGCTTAGTTTCAGTGTTTTCGAACTGGGCCTGTCACAAAAGGTCAATCTAGGGGTTTTAAGCTCTATCGACGAATACCCTTCCTATGGTGTCCCCCTGGGATCCTCCAGTCCATGTTGTTTAACTTAAAACCGAGGCTGCTATTTGAAATCTTTGAGGGCCTTTCAGCATCTATATAATCTTATGATGGTACCCAGGTTTACATTACATTTTTCAAAGAGCCCAGTTAGTTTGTCTTGTCAGCCTTAGCGTGGTCTTCCACCAAGGTTTTTGCCTTCACCCTCCTGTTTTAATGAATTCTTTTTTGTTGGCTTTAACACCCTGTGCACTGTACCACGGTCAACCAGAGCTAAAGTGTTACTTCTCACTACCTAAAATATTGTTAAATTGGCTTACACTTGATTGACATATTTAATTTATTTGTAAGTCCCTAGTAAAGTGTTTTACCATATAACAAAAGTCTGTAATTAAACGCTATTGGTGAGGAAGCAGGACTTATAGTTCCACCCACTTAAGTAGCCCCTTAAAACATGGCCAAGGCCTGCCATTTCAGCCTGAAAGCAGTTCTGAACAAACAATTTGATTTGGCAAAATAGACCCTTTGTCAAGTCTTAAACTCCCACTCTAATGCATGCATATAGGTCACCCCTAAAGGAGTCCCCGGTAGCCCCTAGGCCAGGGTGCATTTAAATAAAAGGTTGGACATGTACTTTTAAGCTTTATATGTTCTGGTAGTGAAAAACACCTATATTTGTTTTTCACTGCTGTGAGGCCTACCTCTCCCTTCAGATAACATAGGGTTGCCTTATTATATTTAAGTGCAAACGTTTCTTTGGGAAGAGGTAACTATTTCATGTTCGATGTCTGAGAAATAGTAATTTTAAATCCTCTTTCATGGCAAAGTCAGATTATAAGATACAATATTGAATATGGCATTTTTAGAAGTTGGCATTTTCCTGCTCTGATTGGTGCCTGCAGCCTGCTCCTTGGTCACATGACAAGGTGTAGTTGGCAGATGGACTTTGTTTATTCCTCCCAGACAGCCACACAATAGAGGGATAAGTGTGTGCTTGGATGGCCCATCACTGGCAGGATAGAGGAGCAGAACTGGGCATAGCCACACTTGCAACTGAATAGGTTGAGCCCTGCCTTCACAGACTTGTCACCACTGTATTGTTCATGCAGCCAGCTTGCAGGCAGGGCAGGAGAGGCAGGAACCTCAAAGGGAATTCTCTAGAAACTCTGCCTACTTCAAAGAGGACAACAGGTATAAAAACAGGCCTATCAGGCCCCTTTTTCATTTCACTTTCTGGGCCTGCGGAAGGACTCTCAGAGGACTGCCTGCTGCTGTGTACTTCAGAAGACTGCTTTGCAGCACCTGGAATGTCTGCTTTGCTGCACCTGGAAGGACTGCTTTGCTGCATGAAGCCTCCCCTGCCCCCTCAGATGCCTGCCAAGCTGCTTGAGCCCTCTTTTACTACTTTAATATAGGACTACCAGATGACTCCAAGGACTAGTTGGCTGGACTGTGGGTCAGAGTCTCAGGGACAGAAAATGCTCCAATCATCTTGAACCCACATCTGGACCCAGCCTGAGTGAGTCCTAACCCCCCCCCCAGTGGTGCCCCTCCAGTCCTGGACCCATGGTGGTGGTAGTAATGGTACTCAGATACTCAAAATCCAAAACTTGGGGATAAGAAATATTTTGGTTAATAACTACTCTGAGTACCAAGAGAAAACTGGGACCAACCTGCTTGACTATCCACCCAAGGTGCAATGGCGCTCAGGCTGACTTTATGGTAGCTCCCACTACCTTCTCCACAGCAACAAGTCCTGTTCAGTGGTCCTTCAGCAAAGAGATATTCAGCCTCGTGGAACTGTCATCGGCTACAGCCTCCAGTTTCATCCCATTGGAAATTTTCAACTTTCAAATAAAAGACTAAGCCTGCATGTGGAAATTTTCACTGCAACTTCATCCAGCACTTCCTGACGCAAACACCTTTTCATCAGACAGTGCCTGCAGCCTTGCCCGGCTGAACTTTGCTGAACTTTCTCTCAAGATGAAGGTAAGCTGCAACTGGGGTCAATCCACTTTTTGTATCCGAGTCACACTCCTTTGCAGTTGGCCATATTTTTCGACTTTGACCAAGTCTGATGTGAATAGTTGTCTTAAATTGCCACTTTGATCATTTTGGTGCTAGTGTTTACCTTAAACTTTAACAAATCATAACTATGGCTCTACTGATTCAATTTTTGTGGTTTTGATGTCCATTTATAAAAAAATACTCTAGGTTTCTAAACTGGTGTGGGATTTTTCTTGTGTTCTGTTTTCATTTTATTACTGTTTGTGTGCTTCATTAATACTTTACACAAATGAGGGACATTCTACTGGTAGGAAGCCTTGTGCCCAAAGTGTGCCATCTTGGAGAGGGTGCAGGATGGTACGTAGAAAACAAAACAAAGTGTGTGTGTGTGTTTAATCCTGTACAAAATGCTGACCCTGGCATAATGACAGTAATGTTTAGTATATTGAGCCCTCCTACAGCATATTGGTTGTATTTCCTTACATTATGTGGCCTTCCATGGCATTATGATGCCCTTTCTAGACGTAATGCTGGTCAGGGAATTTTGGCTGTAAGTCTTAGCATTTTAAGCCCGCCCTTGTCATACTGGTGGTAAATTCTGGCATAATAATGCATTCCTAGCAGGATGGTGCCATTCCTGGATAAAGTCATGGCCTGACATACTTGTAGAAATTCTTAGCATCTTGAGCCTACCAATGGCATTTTGGTGGTAATTCCATAGATTTCTAAGACCTTCATGGGAGTATGGTGCCTTCCCTGGACAAAATGCTGACCCTGGCATTTTAGCTGTAGTTGCTCACACCCTGCGTTTTGATGTCATCTATCTCAGGGTGGTATCCTTTCCTCCATGGATACAATGTTGGGACTGACAAACTGATAACACATTAATGGCATGGATGGTGCACACTGTCAAGTGAAAGCTTGCAAAGGCACACTGGCAATTATGTTTGGCATACTGGGGCCATCCATGGCCTGATGGTTCATAGTGTCACTTTTTGTATACTAATGTCCCTTGTATAAAATTGGTAATCCCTGATTTACTTGGGATGAGCCATTATATAATTTTGTGATGTGATGTGGCAGCAGTACATTTGAGTATTTTAAGGAAATAAAAAATTGACCTTTTTCAACTTGACTCAGAGCACTGCTTTGTGAGCCTGTACAATCTGTCTAGGAGTTCTACTTTAGGTACTGCTTGAAAGTGTAAGATATGTGGCTGTTTTTAGTGTTGAGCGTGTGAGTGCATGCGCTTGCGCATGCGTCTCGTATGTGAATCGCTGTTGTTTTCAGTAAAGGATTTCGGATATCACCTGCTGCTCACCATTTGTTGGTTTGCGTGGCACTCTTCTGTACAGCCTCGTAATCCGTCAAGATATGTCTGGCATCATTTCCGCTCCTCAGTGTGGAGCAGTGATCAAGCACTAATTCATTTCAACTTAATTAGTGCCCTTCTGCTGCTCCCGACGTGATCGCGAAAACTATTTTGTTCTAACTTCCAGTGCCCCGCAAACAGAAGGCTTATGACTGGCAAAAACAGCAGGACAAACAAGATTCAAAGTTTTATTTTTTGAAGCTAACCTTTTTTTTATTTTGTTAAGTAGTCTTTTCTCAGTTTCCACTCATGTTTTTTTTGTTGGTTTTACTCATGGGCACTGTTGTCAAAAGATGACAATTAACTTGTTTGAAATATGCGAGACCTATTGCATTGCACATGCTTGTATTCACATGGCGCACCTATCTTGGGAGCACTGTGTTTGATTTCACTGTGAACTGCTTCTGTGGTTATATTGCAATTGCTGAATATTGTTAATGTGTGTTTTTTGGCTCTACACAGTCCTGCTTCAACGTGCTAAATAGCATATGTTGTGCGAGGTATCTTGTAACTCTAGAGTCAAGAAAGTAAGCTCTGATCGCTGGCGTGAGTACCGA
This sequence comes from Pleurodeles waltl, assembly GCF_031143425.1. Lineage (NCBI taxonomy): Eukaryota > Metazoa > Chordata > Amphibia > Caudata > Salamandridae > Pleurodeles > Pleurodeles waltl. The sequence continues at coordinate 606,258,074 of NC_090443.1, read as the reverse complement.
TTACTGGTGTGTGCACAAAGCCTGTGCAACTTTATTGTCTCACATGGGCTTTCTCTGAACTCATTACCCGTGGTATATCTTCAAGGTTGCTCATAGCAGTGCTGCAAAGTTTGATGTACAAAGTTAACTCCCTAGATCTTATGTCTTGTCCAGCAGCTTCTGCTGCTCTAAGGCTACTTTGTAGCGCTAAGTTTAGAAGTTTCCCTCTGTCACGTCTTTTACTTTTATCTTTAAAAAGAATATCTTGCATCCCCTTTAGCATATTTCTCTGCGTTTAAATATTTTACTGCTTTTTGTTAACTTTAAAGAAATATACTTTAATTAAATTTCACTTCGCTGTTTCATGCCGTAAAGTGACCTCATTTGGAGAGTGCCTCTCCGCTGGGCCCCTTCACCCTACATCTAACACCTCCAAGTACATTGGACATCTCTCACCTTGTAGGCCCAAAAAGTTGAGGGGCATGGTTGAGTACCAAATGCTCAAATTGCCCTAGTACCACTCAAATTGTGAATAGAAACTGTGATCAAAGGTGATCTTACTTTGCTATGATTCTTGTTAGGCACTCTACATTTCTATTATTTTCGCTGCAAGACCATTCCTTTACAGTGGTAGGTAATCTTTACCAGATTCCTAAGGCCGACCATGCAGATCGGAGCCTCCCTTCACCAATCCAATTACAATGATACTTACAAAAATACTTAGTTGGCGCCTCCCAACCAATATACATAGAATAGAAAACTAGTTCGAGCACTTCTAATAAAACTATAAAAAAGGGCCCTAAATTTAAATTTTAAGCTTTGGCACTTCCACAGTTTTCTAACCATTGATGTGTTAAAAAAAATGAAAACTTAGATATTTATCCTTATGGCATATTACGTTTGTTTTTAATGTATCTACTTTAAGACGTCCAAGAACACAATCTTTTGTGACCTCTAAAACTTGTCTAGTGTTCAGATAGGATTTTGTTTCCTTGCTTTGTAATGTTTGCACCTGAAACTTGACGACTTTTATGGACATCCCACAACACACCTGGAAACTCAAAATCTTACATTAAGCCCAGCTACCAGATTTGTATTCACACTCATTAGATGCCATTATGCATTGTTGGAAGGAATGGTTCAGATGCTTTCCAATACAGAATTCCGCTAAGTCATGCCACGCAGAGTAAGGCCATACAAATGCAAAATGCAGAACATCCTTTTTGTGAATCAGTGTGCTGCAGAAAAAGGGGAGGGAAGGTACTGGATGGTTCTTGTGAATTCTACTGAGAAATTGAAAGTACTGAGGTCAAAGATTTTACGTAATATGTTATATTAATGACGTCAATTGAGTTGCAGTTGTGCTCTTACCCTTTCAGTAAGTAGCAGGCAGTGGCTTAATACAGCCTACTGTGTGTGTTTTACCCGTCTTGCGAAACGAACAGACTCTGCCAGTCTTCAATAAATGATGTTGTACCTTGTACATATGATAACTTAGTTTGATGGACTTCATATCTCCCAGGAAGCTGCTGAACATGTTTTCTTATTCCTACAATGCTCCTCAGAAATCATCTTTTCATCTCTACCATCCTACTATATTATGAAAATTGTGCTTTAATTCAGAGGCTGGAGCAGGTACGCGATTTGCTACTGCCTCCATGTACATGTTCCTCTATTCTTTCCTTGGCCTTTTGCTTGGTAAAAGCTTTACGTTTGTCTCTCCACGGGGCGGTTTTGTTTCTGCCTCGGACACCAACTTTGTTACATGGATAATTGCATGTTTACCAATACGTTTGACTGCGGACAAACTTATTTTTCCTTCTGTGTCTCTCCTTCCCGTTCATGCTTATGGCACCGTGGCGCTTTGAATAGGCTCGCTTACGTCAACTGTTTTACTTTTCATTTTCAATTTATGTGGCAAGAAAAGTCCAAGATTTTACAACGTCAGTAGCTCTAACTCGAGCAAACACGAGATCCACTGCATTGCAAATGATTGTTATTTGTGCACCCTGAGCGTCTATATATATTCTCAAGTACAAAATATAATAGAGAATCCACTTGGAAAAGGCAGGCTCGTAAAAAAAAGGACAAGAAATGTAGATTGATGCAATATTGAACTGATAAGCTATATTACGTCATTTCCTAAATAACCGGTTTCCCTTCTGGCTTTTTAGGCCTTTATTTGGGAACTTGTGCTGAAATAAGGACATTTTCTTTCTACCATTTTCTTAGTGTCATGCTCATTTGCCACACTAGGCGAGCACTGGGATTTTTCATGAGCTCCCTTTCGGATCTTTTAGTAAATGTTCGATAACATTTTCCAGTATTTTGTCAGGGAAAAACCACCTGAATAGACATTCGCGCTTTCTGGCTCCTAGAATGCCTTGAAATTCAGGCAGGTATTATGCCACACCACATTCTAAAATCACATCCGAAAGGGGCTCTGGTTTTTTATCATGTTCCTGCACTTCGTTACCATTTTGTTGTGTCTTGTTAATCAGATCCGAGGCACTTAAAAGTGGAACAATATCGGTGTATGGCCGAATCCCTTCTGTATAAAGTCAACCATACTGCATCAAAACCACCCGATATTTCACACTACTAGCTGCTGGTACCCGGCATATTAACATAGCCTGAACGAATTAATCATACGCATTTCGCAAAGCAAAGTAAAACCCTGCCCTGTGCAGATGTTATCGTGGCATACTTTAATTCCACTATAATGATCATTACTGCGCCTTGCCTACGTGCACGGTGCACTTCACTAGCCAAAACATGACATGATGCTTTACCTGAAGCAAAAAAAACACATACAATTAGCCAATGCAGAATATTAAAATCAAATCCGACGAAGACCGGTTTTTGGAGGTACCTGCGCCTACAACAAAGCTTTTAATACGGATTTCGCAATGACATTTGCACAAACTAGAAAGAATGGAGTCAGATTACATCTAACTACTACTGTAAAGCGAGGACGCAAATCCTCTGACCAGACAGAGTGGTGAGTCACCAGCCAGCGTTAAGACAGCCATTAAAAACTGAATTCCCCAGATGCCTCACTAGTCAACTTTAAGAAGGACAGTCATTCAAGGACAAAGCCCTGCAGAAACACACACCTCTAATGTGCATAAATGTGCCTATTTTTCTTTTTGTAATCTTTGAAGAGTAATCATTCTCAGAACATCAAGCAGCATTTGCAGATAAGATCTCATCCATTGTGGATTCGTAAATGGAAATCTCCCTACTTTGTCATTAATCTATCGGTTTATATATTGTATTAAATTAATGCTAGATTAGCATTAGATCATCGCAGTTTCGCTCAGCTGGGCAGCATGGACGACTCAGGACTTATGGCGTCGTAGGATTTGCTTCCGGCTGATGCAGTAAAGGGGAAGAAGGAAGGTTCTCTAAAAGTGGCCTACTCTTCCATAAACTTGTCCACTAGGACAGGCTCATATTTGGTATACGCTGCAGAAACTTGGATAAAAGTATTGAGGTTATTAATGTACTGCGTAGAGACGGGAATGGACGTCTTTGCTCTCTTAGGCAGTTGTCAGGAATCTCAGGCCCAGGGTCTCCAGGCCACCCTGTGTCAGACATGTTTCTCTCCAGTCAACCAGGACAGCTTCATTTAGTCTCCCAACTGACTTCTTGCACAGAAAACCTTGTACCCATGGGCTGTCCGTCCTTTCTAGCTGGAACCTGCTCTGGGTTCCAAAGAACAGAACATCAAAGTATAAATTCATATAGACACACAGCCATGGACGTCATTTAGGGATTGCCAGGGGTCGCAGCTGCGACTCCCGGCCTGGCCTTTGCTACCCATGGCACTGCCTTTGCGACCCCTGTCCTCAGAGGTGGCTAATTCAGCTCATCCCTAAGGATGTCAACTGGGGTTCACTGTTTTCTGTCAATTTGTTATGAAACTGCTAGTGAATAATATATTATTAATTATTAGTGTAATAAAAATGGAGTATATTACAAATGGGGTCTCTGGTTGGCTGACTCTGTCCGAGCAGGGACCCACATTCTAGTCAGGGTAGAGTGATACATACCTAAGATAACCCCTGCTTACCCCCTTGGCAGCTTGGCACAAGCAGCCAGGCTTATTTCGGAGGCAATGTGTAAAGTATTTGTACAATCACACACAGTAACACAGTGAAACCACAAAAGGACTCAACGCCAATTTAGACAAATAGCCAACATTTATCTGATTAAAACAGGACCAAAATGACAAAAATCCAACATACACAAGCAAAGATATACATTTTCAAAGATTAAACCTGAATGTAGCGCCGAGAAACACAAATGCTTCAATTTGGTGTTATCATGCCGAAGTGACGGGTCGTTCCCAACAATCTGATGCCAATGCCGGCGGTCACGGATTCACATGGACTCTCAGGTACAGTACATTTTGAAAGTGAGGAAACAAGCCGGTGCACGGAGTTAGGGAAGCAGAGGCCATCATTAAAACATTGGCGGTAAATGTCGTCTACTGCTGCGGCGATGGCCCCCAAAAGACCGTCACCGCGGCTAACAGCCGTCTGCCAAATAATGACCACAACTGGATTTCCGCCACAAGAAAGGCAGAAATCTGGCTGTGGCCATGCTGGTGGATGGCATTTAGGTGGCGCTGCTACCACCAGCAGTGCCACGCCAGTAGACCGCCGCCAGCTGTATTTTGTCAGTGTTTGTGTGCTTGTATGCAAGTGTGAGAATGTGTGTAAGAATGCATATGTGAATGCGTGTATATGTGTCCGTGTGAATGTGTAACGCATGTGTGCATGAATGAATGGATTCAGCGTGTATGAACAAGTGTATACCTGTGTGAGTGAGTGTGTGTATGTGTGGTGCATGTCTGGGTGTGTGTGTGTGTAGGAAGGGTGGGGTATTGGAAGGTGGGAGCGTGGGTAAGGGTGGTAGGGGGTGTCTGGCGAGTGTTTTGGGAGGAGGGGGCCTCCTATCAGTGACAGGGAAGGTGTTCCCTGTCACTGATGGAGCCTACCGTCATGGTTTTTGTGGTGTTACGAACCCCACGAAAAACCATTGCGGTAGGCAGGGTCACAATGCCTGAGGTGGTACAATAGCGGTCGCCAGGCTGGATATTCTTATCTCCAGACTGGCGGCTGCTACCGCCATGGCGGCCGGAGTGGTACGTTGGTGGGTTGGCTTCAGCCAACCCGCCAATGTCATAATGTGGCGGTATGTACCGCCAGCCTTTTGGCAGTACCACCACCACATTATCACCGACCGCCGGGGTCATAATGATCCCCAAAGTGTTGCTGGATCCAGTGCAGTGTTGGTTCCAATGCTGCGGAACAGTGGAGTGGAGGATGTCGGTGCAAAGCATCAGGTCCTTGCTGCGGAGCAGTAGAGATGAGGTGGCGTTAGGGCGAAGCGTTGATTCCTTATGCTTCGGTCGGGGTCGATGTCTAGTGGGTCAAAACACAGTGGGGTGCCCTCATGAGGTCGCGGGCAGGCCACAGGGCTGCGGCAGAGTCGAGTGTCAAGGATGACAGTGACATGGCATTCAGGACTCACAAAGTCAGGGGATGTCAGCTGGGCTGCGGCGGCATCAGGCCTGCAATGTCAGTCGGGGTCGTCACACTCCAACGGGGGTCACGCCTTCGGTTGCAGGCAGCGTCACTGGTGCAGGCAGCGGTGTCAGTCTAGGCATCTTGCACTTGGTTTTTCTTGGTTTTCAACCAGCTTTCACTTCCAAGGGCCTCATTGTTGTCACACAGAGCCTGTTGATGTAATTTGCATTTTCATGTTAGTTTATGTACTTTTATCTTTGTTACAAAACATGTACGTTCTGGATGAGGCCACATTAATTGTACTCCTGTTTTATTGACTTTTGAACATATATGTTTAAGTTTGGCAGTTGGTAGAATGATGGGCATGTTGTTTTTCACAAACAGTAGTATTTATGATTTATGATTGCTATGCAGGGTTGCACTGTTTTAAGTATGCAATTTTCACTGGGTGTGTTTTTGTCACGTTTATGCTATGCGATTATCCTCGGATTTCAAAACTTTTTTTTTTTTACACAAGTTTTTCCTAGTATTCACATGCATGTTTACACACTGATTTTATTACAAGACCGGAGGCTCATATTATGCAGTCTTTTCTTGCTTTTAATTAAACAGCAGCCAAGAAGAAAACTAAATTTCCCAAGAAAAGTAAACTACAAAATGACATCACAATAAGGACAACCATTAATACATTGATTACAGCTACTAATACATTGACTGCGAACAACAAGTCCTCCTTTCTTGCAGCTCACAGTCAAGTTAAGTATTCCAATTTCATTCAAAACATTTCTTATGTGTATTTATATATTTATATAAATTTTTCCTGTATAAGCGTTACTTCATGAAAGCTTTGTTTTGTTTGCCTGCTCGTGCTCCTGTTTCTCTTTTGCTTTCATAATGCCTCACGCGTCTTCCAACGGTTATTTTTAACCATTGGGGACGCATGTAGTCAGCGTTTCTCTTCCGCTTTCATACACGACCCCCTCACTGTATTTTCTCCTGTTTTTGGCCGTGATGCCGATTCACGAAGCATTTCCTTCAACTGAAAATCCCCTGGGAGGAGTTTTTTCTTATCCCCGTTAGCAACGCAAGGCATTCTCCTGACAGGAACTCCCCTGGGAGGAGTTTCCTTATACTGTTATTTTGTTACTGCCTCCTCTGTTGCGGTAGGGTTTTCCTCTATTTTTTTTACACGCCCACCCTTTAAAAGCCACTCCCTGCCTTCATAACCTGATTTTAACCCTTAAGTTACTGGGTTAAATTTCACTAAAGGGTTTCTGTGAATGTTCTTCTTTCATTATGTCTGAAGAAGAAGATTCTAAATTTTTCAAGGAAACCTTGAAGTCTTTTATCAAGGACTCTGTTCAACAAGCTGTTTCCGTATCATTGTTGGACATATCAAAAATTTTAGAAGCCTCATTTTCTAAAATTATTTCTGCTACTAATGTGCCTTCTGCAAAAGGCAAGAAATGTGCGGCCTCCAATCCTGGGCCTTCAAAAGGCATTTCTGTCTCCTTTGGTCCTCCCACCCGAGAGGTTTCTAAATCAGGAATTTCTTCCTCCTCTATCCATGTTACCCAATTAAGAGACACAGATGATGATGATGACTCTGTTAGTCACACAGATGATATGGACGGATCCTCGGATCCATATGTTTATGGGCCTTCGGGGAAAAGGTGCAAGATTTATCCTATTGACGTGGTGCCATTCATCCTGCGTCTCAGGTCTTGGTGGGCCACTCGGGTGAACCGGTGTTCAACCCTTCCTTCATGGTTCACCCTAATTCCAAAGAATGGTTTCCCACTGACAATGTTGCAGACTATGGGGGTTATTCTAACTTTGGAGGAGTGTTAATCCGTCCCAAAAGTGACGGATATACCACCAGCCGTATTACGAGTTCCATAGGACATAATGGACTCGTAATACGGCTGGTGGTAAATCCGTCACTTTTCCGTCACTTTTGGGACGGATTAACACCTCCTCCAAAGTTAGAATAACCCCCTATGTCTCATTTTATTTACGCCACTCTCTGGACAAATCTACCAGAAATAAATTGAAATCTGAGTGTCCTTGTCCCTCTTTATCCGACAATGTCACTGCTACCCCTGTGATTGATCCAAACATGCTCATGTTTTTTACAATGTTTGGTAAAGACCCTAAGAAAGGAATGGACAGAGCTTGGTCTGGTTGCTAAGATAAACTTTTGGATTTAGTGGGACCTCTCACTGGAATTTTTGATATGGCTTAAGAGGCCAAAATGGACCATTCCCCAATAGACCCTGTGGTCCTTTCCAATTGGGCGCAACACACTATTTGTCTGCTTGGGAATGCAAACACCCAATTATCTAGTGAAAGGAGGAAGAGTCTCCTTTTAAAGATCGAACCTAAGCTGGCGTCTTTGGCTTCCAAAAAAGAGGGCCCTTCGGCTAAAGGCTTGTTATTTGGGGATTCCTTCATAAATGAACTGAGCCAGTATGTCTCCCCCTTCGCCACCCTGGACAAAGATCATCTTTCTATAAATAAAATATTTTCGTCACAGGTTTCCGCCAGGGCCGGCAGAGACAGGAGTCACTTTACCGGCCGCTCCCTCAGGGGTCAATATCTCAACGAGACTCCTACAGCCAGCAAAACCAGCTTGATACCTATTCAGGATACAAACCATGGTTCTATCCCCATCGCTCAAGAGGGTATCGTAACAGAACATACGCCAACAAAGGAGATCAATTGTCCGGTAAGTGTTTCCAGTTCTGGCCTTCCTCCAGTAGGAGGCAGACTGGCTTTATTTCTAGATTCATGGCTGTTTCTCACGTCAGATCCCTGGATAATTCAATCCATTCAAGGTTACCTTGTAGAATTTTACCAACCCTCAAGTCAGTTTCTTTTTCTTCTTCCTCTTGTGTTTTATTAAGAGCAAAGCCAACTTTGCCACAACGAGATTCAGTTTCTCCTCTCTAAGCAAGCAAAAGAACCAGTTCTGTTCGATTCCTCCGGTTTTCTCAGTACCATTTTCTTGGTCCAAAAGAAAAACCAAAAGTTTAGACTAGTTCTGAACCTAAGGAAGTTCAACAATTTCGTAATCTCTCGTCATTTCAAGATGGAGACTATCCTCCATCTCAGAGATATTTTGTTACAAAACGATTGGTTGGTCAGACTGGACCTTCAAGATCCTTACCTCACAGTACCGATTCATCCCTCACACAGAAAATTCTTTCAATTCCAATGGCAAGACTCCTTTTACCAATTCAAGGTCGTTCCTTTCGGGCTCTCTTCAGCCCCTTGGTGTTTCACCAAGATTCTCAAGCCTGTAGCGGCCTTCCTTCGATCCCACGGTATCCGTCTGATCCTTTATTTAGACAACTTTCTCCTAATGGCACAAGATAAAAACCTTCTTGTTGTTCAGTTACATTTTTGTCAGGATCTTCTACTCAAGTTAGGTTTCCTTATCAACTTTCAGAAATCATCCCTCGTTCCGGCTCAGAAACTGGAATTTCTCTGTTTTCTCATAGACACTACTCTTTCAATTCTTCAACTTCCCCAGCACAAGGCTTCTTTAATCAAGAAAGAGATTTGTCACTCGTTATCCCTTCCTCACATCTCCCTCAGAACTTTAGCTCGTCTAGTGGGGCTTCTCGGTTCCTCTATTCAAGCTATTTTCCCAGGTCCTCTTCATTATCGCGCCCTTCAACGTTTAAAGATACGCCATCTTCACAGAGGCCTCGCCTATTCTGATTTTTTGGTTCTAGACTCCGAGTCCAAGTAAGAACTTCAGTGGTGGCTAACTCACCTAGATGCCTGGAACGGGAGAACTATCTTCTCTGCCGCCCCAGATCTTGTATTAGAATCCGATGCAAGTCGGACTGGTTGGGGCGCAAGATGTGGTCTGTTCTCGACTGGAGGCGCATGGTCTCCGAAGGAGTCCTTCTTGCACATAAACGGTTTAGAGATGCTTTCAGGTTCCTTTGCCATCCGCTCCTTTACAAAAGACAAGGTAAGTTGCACCATTCTTCTCAGGATGGATAACTTAACCGCTGTCAGATATATCAACCATCTAGGAGGCACCAGGTCCAAGATTCTATCTACCCTAGCAAAACATCTCTGGGAATATTGTCTTCCTCGTCAAATATCTGTCAAAGCGGTTTACCTACCAGGCAATCTGAATACGTTCGCAGACTGGTACTCCAGACATCTTCACAACTCCAGCGATTGGCAATTGCACCCTTCGGTGTTAAATCATCTTACTTCAATCTTTGGCGACATGTCCATAGATCTTTTTGCTTCTCGTCTCAATGCCCACCTTCCTTTCTTTTTTAGTTGGAGGGCAGATCCGCAGGCTCTTGCCACAGATGCTTTCCTTCAAATTTGGCCGTCATCTCTTCTTTACGCTTTTCCTCCTTTCCTTCTGATTCCCCGAGTTCTTGCACAAGCATGCAGACAGCAATCCACTCTAGTCCTCATAACCCCCTTTTGGCAGGCTCAGCCCTGGTATCCAACTCTTTTGGAATTAGCTGCAGACCGTCCGGTCTGGCTTCCTCATTTCCCCAACCTGCTGTTGGATCCTTGGGGTCGACAACACCACATGGTCCTCGACAATTCCTTGTTCCTCATCGCTTGGAAGATTTCGGGTCGTCCTGGAGAACCCCAGGAATTTTGGAAGATGCTCTTAAACTCATCCAGCAGTCTAAAGCCCCGGGAACCTCCAGAGCTTATAAATCTGCATGGGCCATTTAGTCCAGCTGGTGTATGGACAGGAGTTCAGATCCCTTTTCAGCTGGTGTTGAACTGGTTGTGAATTTCCTTGCTTCCTTAGCCTCCCAGCGTAAGGCCTACCGCACTATCAACACTTACAGATCAGCCATTTCGGCCGAACATCATAGAGTCAACGGCAGACAGATTGGTGAACATCTCCTCATCTGTCATCTTTTAAAGGGAGTAAGATGTGTTTTTCCTCCATCTCCTAAATATAAGATAATGTGGGATGTTAATCTAGTGTTAACATTTTTTACGGCTTGGCCGGATAATGATTTGCTTTCCCTTAAGCAACTATCGGCAAAGTTAACTATGCTTTTATGTCTGATATCCCTAAAATGTGCTTTGAATGTTAAAGCTCTGGATGTTACCTCCTTCTTCTTCTCTCCATTTGGTGTTTCTTTTCAGGTTCGAAGATGTACTAAAACTAACCTTGCATCTGTTCATTACCCATTTTTTTCCCTCTCAACCCAAACTGTGTGTTGGAAATTGTTTAAAGAGCTATGTGACTCGTACTGCAGATTTGAGATCATCCTCAGCCTCCCAATTACTTATTTCTTTTCAGAAGCCCTATAAACCTGTTTCCTCTCCTACCTTAGCACGTTGAGTTAAATGGATCATGTCCTTATCTGGGATCAATGTAGATGCTTTTGGAGACCATTCTGCCAGAGGAGCTATGGCCTCTCGGGCTTTCTGGGCCGGGGCCTCTTTACAGGATATTCTCAAGTCTACGGACTGGTCTAATGAAAACATGTTTAAAACTATTTACTGTAAGCCAATATCTCATGTTTCAGACTCTGATATTGCTATGCTTTGAACTTGGTGTCCAAAAGTATAGATTTTATTAAAGACACAGAGGCGAGTATTATCCCACCACTTGATTAACCCTTCTCTGTTTCTTTATTTTAGTTCCAACTCCCTCCTCCGGCGTTGGCTCCTCCTAATCAACTTGGGATTCATCCATTGAGATGGGATCCTTTCTTCAATGTTTCTCCTTCCTGTGCTCAAGTTTACGCTTGCCAGTTCCAGGATTACTTGATTGACATTTTCACTGCAATGATCATTTTCTATACAGTTTTGTACATTACTTATTCTCCTCTTTAATTTTCGCATTAAGAAAAGAGGACTTGTTGTTCGCAGTCAATGTATTAGTAGCTGTAATCGATGTATTATTGGTTGTCCTTATTGTATTGTCATTTTGTAGTTTACTTTTCTTGGGAAATGTAGTTTTCTTCTTGGCTGCTGTTCAATTAAAAGCAAGAAAAGACTACATAATACCCGCCTCCGTGTCTTTAATAAAATCTAGCCTTTTGGACACCAAGGCTAGGAAAATCTCAATTTAATTTTGTTTTCATGGGCACCATCATGATAAAGCACATGAGTTTCCATTCTCCTTCTCCATTTTGTTTACTTATTGTAGGAATTCATTTGTTTGTGTCACGTCGATGAGGCGATTTCGTCTGCCGACTTTATTACATGAAAGAGGAAGTTCTGTTGGTTTACACTATTTTAGTAGCCTACTGTTGTCGTTTTGGCTCACTTTACCATTGCATGCCAATTTTGGGTTGGAACACACTACTGGTGACAGAAGTTCTTTGTGTTTAATATCCTGAGGGTAAGTAATATACAGTTGTGTGGTTTGGGAAAAGGTCAGGAAGGTTTTTACACAGAGAATATAATGAAGTGTATTCTTGCTGATTTTGAAAACTACGACGTTGTATTGGCTGATTTCGGTGGTTTGAAATCAGTGAGTTTTGGACAGATGACAAGTTTGATTAAATGGATGATTTGGCAACACATCACGGTGGCGGAGTTTTGGTAATTAGCACCTGGCAGCTAAGGTAAGTGAAAAATAGTTTTAAATGTATATTGTGTGCATGCTTGCGGGTGAGAGTATGTTTATGTGAGATAGTGTATGTAAATGTGAATTTGTGTATATGTTTAACTATGTGTCCTTGAGTGAAAGTGGGGGTAAAAAGGCGTGTTGTCACTTCCACTACCCTGTGCATTTTGGTGAATTGACGTCCATGCCCTCACTGTGCGTCAGTTCATATTACACAGCTGCTAAGCTGTGTCCGCATTTGTAATGACATGTTATCAATTTAACATTCAGATACGTTGCTCCAATGGTCCAGCGCTCTCTTCTATTCAACAATGCCCGTTTTCATACAGCTCTGGGCCACCAAATGAGGTATGGACCACTCCTCAAGTAGGCTCCTTGTAGCAGAAAAAAGATTGGTGGGCCCACCCTAAATCGGATGTAGGACTCCAAATCTTCACATACAAACTTTTTTCAATCAATACGCTAAGCCATGTCAATGAGTCCAGTGTACTTTTATTACCGAAACTTGAAAAGCAACAGCCGACATGTGTTTGCGCCCCCCTAGATGGTATATGTACCTGGGGCTATCTCAAAGCTGCAAACACATAAAAAATAAATTAACAGAGGACTTAAATTCTACAAATGTATCAATCACTGGAAGTGCAAAATTATCGAGTTCTTCAGAGATTCCTTCCCTGTGTAAAACGTGCTTATTAAACGGAAAACAATTGTAAGAGTGAATCAAATAAAAATGGAGAAAAGATAAGACCTTTACCCCATGTTAGTTATCAGGTGGTAATATTAAAAGTACACAGTATACATAAATTATTTACACAAAGATGCTGGAAATTGGTTAATCGTTAAGATAAGAAGGATCTGATTTCTGATGAGAATAAAAAGATTTTGTCTTTTCTAAGCAAGAAAGTGATTACTTCTCTGAGTCTTCATGGCACCAAAAATGTATGCAGTTCCATATGCCAGACTTAATCTGAAGCCAGTTGTCCATCACATCTGATGTGTTGTGGTCCCGGTTCACATGAGCACTATCTCTGCCTACCCTGTGTTGCATACTTTAGTATGTCACCCTAGGTTAGTTGGGTATGCCCAGGCATGGGTCCTGTGCACCCTGTGTCACTGGAACAAAGCTATATGTGGCTGATGAGCCCATGACAAGGGTGAAACCGGTCCTAGGTTGCTTGGTCCTGACCATGCTTGTGCCTGCCCTGAAATATCAGAACACCAGAATGCCTGAACGCCAGAACGCTGACCACTGGATGCTGGATAATAGATGCCTAGGTTTCTTAGGCTAGCAGAATGCCACGATGACAACAGCAATTATTGTTTTGCTCCACAGTTCCACTTAATCTCGTACCTAATCCCATACTAAGCCGGTAAACGCCCCAATCAGTGTTCCAGTTGGCACCCATATTGAGACCAGGTGAGCACCTGAGGAGTGTTGCAACTACGTCGGCCTACCCCAGGGGGCTGAGGCAGAGTGCAGTGTGCAGCGGTCCCACTGGTGCCCCTTGGTTTCACTGGTCACAGGTGGTTGTTGTTGATGCATTGTGGGTGGCTGTTTGAAGTGTCAGCTTTTACTGCTCTTGTGTGCCACCGTCAATAATGAGGGTGGAGTTGTGGGTACTCTTTCGAGCCTTTGGACCTTGCCATTACTTGGCAGGGAGACTTGTAAAAGGTCTGAAAATTCTATAGAAGCCTACTGGGAACACTGTGAGAGTTAACAATTGAACAATTGGATTTCCCGGACTTGAGAGGGATCAGGCGTGTAATAAGTGATATTGTGGCTTTTCTGTGGTAGAGGCGGAGGTCAGGTAAGTGCAATTGTTCCTCTTGAGCATCTTGAGTTTTTAAGGAGTAGTAAGTTAACCACACCTATGCTGAATGGCACCCAGTAAGGCCTGGAGTGCCCCAGGAGCACAGAAGGGGAGGAAAATAAGTGTTCAATCAAACTCTCCCAGTGCAGCAATAAAGAGGAATGATGAGCGAGCAAGTGCAATGCATGGCTGTTCAGGGTTGGGGGATAAGCCAGAGGTGGACAGTGCCGTGACGCAAGGGGCATCTCTGCTGGTGAAATCAATTAGGGAGTTTGTGGGGAAGCATTTTAAAGGTGTTCCGATGTAAAAAGGGGTCAGAAAATAAATCCTTTGCCCCGCGGAATCCCTCGCAAAGTTACCAGACATGAATAGGACAGAGTCACCTATATCCCAGACCTTGTTGGAGGAAGGTATAGCTCAATTAGAGCCAAGTTTATCCTTGTTGCCTTGTTTCAAATTGAAGGGGTCTGACAATGTTCGTTCTCAGGTTGAACTTCAAGGGTTGTGGAGTCAAGAAATCGTGGATATGGAGGAATCCATCGTAACTGGATCTCCTTCAAAAACCCAGAAAGCCATAGGCCTCAGGCTTGATAGTAAGCTGGGGAGTCTCCACTAAGATTTATATGCTTGGGGAATGAAAATCCCACCCCCATGTTATCATCTGACTTTGTGGTTAGCCCTTGCTCCTCAACATCAATGTTGGATGTTATGATTCTAATGCAAAAAACCTTGCAGGGCATTTTTGAGGCTGTGGTTTTAAGTTCAGATACACTGAATTCACATAAGGTGTGTTTGCAGTCTATAGCCTCGGAGTTAAAGCAGATAAATAATTGTATGCCCAGTTTGGTGACATCTGTTGAGGAGAGGATGGTCCTAGCAGGTCAGGGCAAAGTATGAGGTGTCTGGTGTGAAGACAGTGGATCCAATAGATTAACGGTTTGGGCCCCAGCAGTAGATGGGAAGACGTTGATGTATATATCCAAATACCTGATGCTAATAAAAAGAAGGGGCAGCCGTCATGGACATGGGATCTTGTCCAATGTGGGGTTCTGAAGGAGGAATAAACGTACAAAAAAAGGAATGCAGTGGGTATCGGCTGGAAAAAGAATAAAGGAAGCCTAAGGTGCTAGGCATCATCCCATACCTGCAGTGGGTAGTTTAGTAAGTGGCAATGTTGAGGATAAAGGTAGTATCCTGGCTAAAGGAAGACTATTTACCCCGGGTAAGGCCAAGGTTAAGAAAAACACACACAATTTGGAGACTCAAAAAAGTTCAAGAAAGTGAGGCTTAGAATATTAGCTGACTCAGCAAAAATCTGGTATGAAATAAGGAGAGGTACTAACCTGCCATACTACAGTAAACGGGCTCCCATATGGAACTCACCAGGGTCACCCGAATGGACAAAGGACATTCTAGCTGCTCCATTGTGGGAGTCTGGGTTGGTGCAATGGGGGCAGTAATGTACGTTAGAAGGTCTGACTCCCTATAGCGAACTTTTAAGGGCCACATTGGCAAATAAGGGGCTGGGTGAAGCAAATCAAAGGAGGAGTGGGCGGCACAAATCCAGTGGAGGAGTTATTACAGAAGGAGGAAATCAGTAAGAAAGAACTATCAAGATGGTATTGGACTCTCCTGGATACGTTGGATGGTGATTTTGTGCTGCTGGAAGATACCTGGAAAGATCACTTTCTAGGAGTGCAGATTACGGAGTTGTGCCAAGTATCTGTAGCCTTGTTGTATTCTGCAGTCAAACCGGCCTATTTAAGAAGGAACCACCTATTTACAATCCACAGGGTTTTTTGGACCCCGGAAAAATTGTTAAGATTGGAGTCGGGCAATTAGATCTGTTGCCGGAAGTGTGGCGCCGAGTCGGTAGGGGATTTGCACATGTTTGTGGATTGTCCCTGTCTCCATTGTTTTCGGTCCGAGGTTGGTGAAGGTATTAACTAGATTTTTTCCATGGAGTGTAAGGTAAGCCCTTCTTTGATCATCTTTGGTTGTATCCAAGGAGATAACAGGATTAAAAAAGACAGTGCTAAATTACTGTTTTATATGATTTTGTTGGCTAGAAGAGAGAGATGTAGGAAATGGATTAGCCCAGTGCCCCCAACTTTTGAGGACTGGAAAGACTCGTTATTCTATAATCTAGTATGTGACGCCGGGGGGGAGGGGATCATGAGTAAATATTCCGGATTCTGGGAGCCTTTAATTAACTGGTTTGCAAAGTAGTAAACTGATCCTATGATTATACTCTTAGAAGTCCAAGACATTGTACACCTAGGGTTCCAGAGGGATACCCAGGCCAGAGATGGACTTTTTCCCAGGACTGGATGCTTTTTGTGATGAATTACACAGGCATTTTGAGACAGTTCAGACCAGGGAACTAAGGGAATGAAGACCAAAAAAAAAGAAAAAAGAAAAACACACATAAGCAACAGAAAAAGGGTTTCACTCCCCAGATCCTGCAAGCAGATTTGGTTGGTAGAAGCGGGGAGAGGCAAGAAATTAGCAAAGATGGGCAGCAGGGGCCAAAGAAGCTAATCAGTAAGGAGTATAACATTTAGGAGAAAACCAAGAGGGGTAGAAAGGCACATACCCATGCGGTAAGATTTGCACATATATTAGAGCAAAATTTTAGTAGATCACCTGGGGTGGATGGTCCCCTCTCACCAGATCTAGAGGTAAGGGGAAGGAGGTAAATGTGTAATAGGTTTATCTAGAGCCAGCACTAGGTAATTGTTGAGGAGAAAGGGTAAATAATTTAAATCCTTTAAATAGGTCATGGCTCCTTGAAATATTTTCTCTTTGACCCAGTCTGTATTCAGTTTCAACAACTCACCTGGAACAAGTAGGCTTTCTGCAAAATAGAGATGGCAAGGATGTCACAAAACGTTTGCTGTGGCCCAAAGGTAAACCAAGTTAAATGGGGCCAGCAGGAAGATTCTGTTAGATATAAACAAGTTATGAAAGAAAGGGTAGGTAGGATCCAAGTCACGGTGCTCCATGAGGATGGACAGAGATATGGGAATATCCTCTTTGAACCAAACATGTATGACTGCCTAGATAGGGAGGAGACTGTAGATGACTGGGAACATTTAAGCAATGTGGATTAGGTGAGAGCTTCTCTTCACAGCATCAGTTTGTTCGCTTGGAATATGCATGGGTTAAGCAACATAATGAAATTGCAGGTAGTTAGAGGAATTGAAAAGCATCAGTCTATCCTATGTCTCCAGGAGACATGGCTGTGCAGAGAGCCCCCATCAACAGATGTGTTTTTTGGGGGTCTATCAAGAGGCAGTGAAAAATAGAGCTGGTCAGCCTTCGGTGAGATTGTTAACTCAAGTATCTATCAAAATCGCTTCAAGTGTATGGCAGGCCAAAACACTGTGGGGCATATTTATACTCCGTTTGCACCGATTGTGCGTCAAGCAATTTGACGCACAATCAGCGCAAACGTTGACCCATATTTAAACCCTGACGCCCGAGCCCGCAAACAACAAAAATCCGCCGTGTGTGTCATTTTCTGGATGCGGCAACTCGCCCTGCATTAATGATATGCAGGGTAGGCGTTCCCGTCCAAAAAACGACACACACGGCCGTGCGTCGTATTTATGCTTCCGGGCAAAAATTACTCTCGGCCGGGAGGCGGAGCAAAAAAATGACGCAAAGCCCGATGTGCGTCAAAATTTAACGCCTGGGTCAGGGCAGGCGTTAAAATGGGGCAAACACACCTGTATTTAATCAGAACACACAGAACAAACAGCAGAGCAGCAGAGCAGCAACAGGGAGACATGGAGGTGATTTTTATCCAGCGTGCACGTAGACGCAGAGCCCTGCAGAAACAGCAGCAGCTACAACAACAACAGCGGGGACCCCAAAGGCAGCGCAGAAGGCAGGAGAGGATATTCCACCCAAGAACAACCCTGCAGGGAACACGACATCATACAGAGGTACCTGTTGAACTGGCAGGCCATTCAGCAGCTGCTGCGAAACATTGAACAGCAGTTGGCCCCCACTTTGGTGACACCCCGCACTATCCCAACAGAAACAAAGCTGCTTGCCGTGCTTCACCTGCTGGCAAGTGGCTTGTTTCAAACAACTGGTGCCCTGGTTGGCGGAGTATCACAACCATCATTCTCCGCATTTCTGCCAAAAGTACTGGATGCCATCATTCGCCTGACACCCCTCCACATCTGCTTCCCTAACACACTGCAGAAGCAGCAGGAAACAAAACAGGGGTTCTACGCCATCAGTGGCTTCCCACACGTCCTTGGTGCAATCGACTGCACACACGTACGCCTTGTGCCACCTGCTGCAACTGAACACCTCTACCGCAACAGGAAGCACACACATTCAATCAACGTGCAGGCCATAGTCGATCACCAGGGATTGATCAGCAACATCGTGGCTAAATATTATGGGAGTGTACATGACTCCTTCATCTTCCGTCACAGCACCATCAACCAACACTTCCAGGATGGACGGAATGGCAATGGACTACTTGTTGGTAAGTACAAAAACCTACTTATATACACACTTCACAGCAACCCTCTCGGACACACAACACATACACCACAACAGCAACACCTAGACAGGAACACACTGAGGTCCTCACATCACTAGCCATGTTTCTTAACTCACCATTGAACCTGTCACACATTGGAATTTACTGTACAGCTTAATGTGAAGGCATTAATGAGTGTGGTTGCCTAAATGTCACCTTGCAAATTGTAAGTGTCACAATAACCTTTACATTAATACATTGCATAAGTTTCAAGGGATGGGATGTCCAGGGTACTTTGATATGAACGTGTTAACAACACTTTCAATTTCAACTCTGCATGGAACTATCATCTCACCCCCAGTGAAGACACACGGACACCTGTATTACAAGTCACAATGCTAGGAAGGACACACTCTATTGCAAATCCCAAAACATACTGCTGACAAACGGTTAGCAGACAAACACTTGCTCAGCCAAGGAAAAAACAGAATGCAGAAGGTATAGCCTACAAGTATAGGTTGTCACATTAGTACACAAAAGAGTCACAGACAACACAAGACAACTACTGCCATTAAAGGTCTTTTCAATAGTGCCAGCTACATCAACATGATCCCATTCTGTGTTTTTCATTCAGCTGATTAGGGGTATGGCATCCAACCATGGCTAATGACACCATTTGGGAACCCGACTACTGCTGCAGAGCGGGCATACAACGATGCCCATAAGAGGACATGCAGCATTGTCGAGCGCACCTTTGGGATCCTCAAGTCAAGGTTCCGCTGCCTTGACATCACTGGCGGTAGCCTACTATATTCCCCAGAGATGGTCTGTAGGATCATACTCACTTGTGCCATATTGCACAACATTTGTGTAAAAAGGAACATTCCCCTCCTGGAACCAGACCCATACATGCCTTAAGACGACGAAGAGGACGATGCTGGCCTGCAACAGGAGGGGGAACAACCAAACACGGCTGCTGGAGTGCGTAGGCGCCAACAGATTGTAAATAATTTATTTTCTTAATTTTCACTATCACCACTTAATGCACAATTGTAAATAAACACAGATAACAAACACCACATCATGGTTTGGCCTATTCTTTTCTGCCCACCTTTAGTTTGAAATTGCTGAAGAAGAATGTCGTCTCATTGAGCAATAATGACATAACAATCATCACACAAAAAATATACACCACAAATGTAATGGCCACCATACAATGGTCAAATACACACACCATGTAAATGACAGACATCCTGTACAGTTCACCTTTGAAGGGCAATAGCTGAGGACCACACATATGACTCACATACATGTAGGAAACATGGATCATCGCAGCAGATGGCACACAACTAAAACAACATCACTCAACTAGGGGAAAACAGGCCTCATACATCAGGCAGTTCACATGCTAATGCTTCAGGAACAGGAATGTAGTACTAGACTCTTGCCAACAGTAATTCCAACTACTTACTATCATTGCAATGACTATCACTAGAGTTACACATAAGCAGAACATACACAGCACAAGTGCTACACCTATGACAAGCATCCAGCACATCACTTCCCATCTACATGTCAGCCCTTTTCTAAAAACATTACACACACTTGCAGCTGCTCGCACCCCACCTGTCTGAAGAGGTCCCTGGAATGCCGATTTGTGTACACTCAGATTCCCTCATCTACACACACACACTCACAAGAGTCATCCAGTGTGCCACACCCTTTACTATGCCGACCATTGTCATACTACCATCTCACTGCATGGAACACAGCTCATATAATACACTGCCTTAGAGTTTATAAGGCCTGGTATCACCTGTAGATTGATTCTTCTGTGAAAGGTACTGTAGGCTATTTATCAGCTAATCCCATCTGACAGGACTAGTGAGACACAGATGGAGGCCACACCTGTGAGTCCCTCCATGCACACCACCCAAATGTACATGCCCCGTCCCTGCAGATGCCTCCTACTGCATACATGTTTGAATGTGAGCCATTACATCATTAAGCTTTGACACTAATGTTGCCGTGTAACACTTTATCAGGGTTCATGTGTCACCTTCAAAGCAACACAGGACATACACAGTGTGACGTCTCAACTGTCTAATGCTCCCTCTGACCAGTCCTAGTCAGAACACGTGATCATGTGATTACTGAAAGAGCTTGCACCTGATTGACCCAGCATCCTGTCAGCCTGACTGGCACCTGTCCGTGGGTCACTCTACAGATACCTGGGGTCCACCTATGGACCACACATGCTGTCCAAAACCTTTTGTACCTCAGACACTAATTTGTCATTAGCCTCATCAATGTATACTCAAGTATAGTAGTGCATCATCTGACTGTCATTTGCATCAGATTTGTGACAGTGCCCATGAATAGCCAAATCTTGGCCCTTCCGTTGTCTGACCTTCATTAATGCCTAAACTTAAAAGTGTGACAGTGGACCAGGACCATAGTGTATGATGGTGTAAATGGCCTCCATCAAAGCCAGCAACCTCAGATAATGTCCATGAAAAGTCAACACATATGAGGACCCTGACTGTTCAAAACGCTGAGTAACACTTTTTCAAATGATAAAGATGAGTCGTGTGTTGAATACCAGCCATTTACTTCTGCACAGAGGCTATGATGTTTCATGATACATTACCATCCACAGAGGCCAACTGGAGTAGAAATGTGGCAATGACACATGCCAGATCCAGACACCTGAGACATTCTCTCACTCAGCACAAAAAGGTTGCCCATTCGAAAGTCTCATTACACGTGTTCAGTGACAGGGTGGGACCATCCATGTGTAGGTGACCATGTCCTTAATGGCTTCTCTCCATTTTTGCTACAAACAATGCCCAATTGAAACAAGATTACCTGCCACTAACTCATGAGGAGACCTGGAAGTTACAGTGACAACATACACCCTGACAGTTGATAGTGGATCTACATTGGACCACAAATATAAACATGTACCATCCAATCAACAAAATATTTGCAAGCAGCCGATCACAGTAGTGTCCCAGTTGGAACCTAGCAGGAAGAATGAAACATGCCACTAAACCAGGTAATGCATAAAGGGCCACATACATCAACAACCTATTTGTCATCAGCACATGAGAAACGTTGAGATTTAGAAAAAAATATCAATGCAAAATGGTATGTCAGATTGCTCCAAAGAATCAATAGGGCAAATGTCAAATGGGCAAATGGGATTATTGAATGGCAAACAGTGAATCATACCCTATGGGCTTCCATGAGCCTGCTGCTGCAGGTTTAGCATTACTGAATTAGGGAAACCCTTGGATAAATTAGCAAGTCTGGAAGGGCAAACCCTAGGGTGCTGGGGGCCTAAGTTCACCTCTACCGCTCCCCAAATATACATGAAATATGCACATGCGAAGTACACACATGCATAAAGCGCATGTGTGGCCTACATGTCAAAAGTAAAACACATATAAGATACACAAACTCATAATTAGGACATGGTTACCCCCATAAAAAGTGTAGGTGACAATTGCACTACCTATTTGGCCTATATATAAATTTGATTACCGTGATAAATGTGGACACATTTTTGCTAAGGAATACATCCTGGTATCCCATTCCTCATTTGAAATTAGCCATCAGCAATTACCCAAAGTATGTGTACAATTATGGGTAATAACCATTTTGAGCAATCATTACTATTGCACTGTGAATACCTTCTATACATCCTATAAGGGACATGTGCCATAGCTAACCCCAAATGTGTATCACTTAGCACCGTTTGGTCATGACAAAATTCTTTTCACAATTTGACAAATTAAAGACATATTTGTCATAATACGTCATATTTCCACGCATACAGCTTGTGCGTCATAATTTTTGACGCATAGGAGTGCACATAATGCTGAGTCCAAAATATCAATTTAAAATAAATATATTAATAACCAGCATTACATGGCCACCATTTTTTTCTATAATGCGTCATATTTCCACGCATACAGCTTGGGCGTCATCATTTTTTGACGTACAGGAGTGCACATAATGCTGAGTCAAAAAATATCAATTTAAAATAAATATATTAATAACCAGCATTACATGGCCACCATTTTTTTCTATAATGTGTCATATTTCCACGCATACAGCTTGGGCGTCATAATTTTTTGACGTACAGGAGTGCACATAATGCTGAGTCAAAAAATATCAATTTAAAATAAATATATTAATAACCAGCATTACATGGCCATCAATTTTTCCATAATGCGTCATATTTCCACGCATACAGCTTGGGCGTCAAAATTTTTGACGCACAGGAGTGCATATAATGCAGAGTCAAAATTAATTTTCATATTTGGTCATCATATTTGCCAGCGGCTTAAATTTCAACTCTAGAACTGTAAAATAAGCCTCAAACAAATATAAGGGAACAATGATGAATTTTTTTTTTACTCTGCATTATGTGCACTCTTATGCGTCAAAAAATATGACGCACTATCTGTATGCGTGAAAAAATGACGCATAACGGGAAAAAAAACGGCTGCCATTTTATGCAGGATGTGATGTAATAGGATATCCTGTTTACAGATTCTGTACTGTGGGTGTACTTTCACTTTCACTTTGCAGTCTCAGATTATTCTAGACTGTGTGGCTGTGTGGAAAGTGTTGTCCTGTGTTTTAGTGCTTTTGTGTCCAGTGTACCTTCTCTATTGTGCTTTTGTCATCGTTGTCTTGTTGTTGAATACTGTCTGAGTCTGTATTGTATAATTTTGTCAAGTCCAGTGTTTCTTTTATTGTCCGTGGGAGTCTGTTCTGGGTAGTGTAATTTTGGGGTTAGTTGGGCTCTTATTCTTAAGTTTTCTTTGTTTTTCACTACTCTACCTTTCCCCGTTTCCCCCTTTTCCTTTTTCTCCAACTTTTTCCACTTTGTTAGTGCGGAGATATCAGGTAGGCCACGGCTTGCCAGGATGGGTGAGGAGGAATTGGGGGGATTTATATGGCTTGTTTGCCATTTCCTCCCACTCATGCTGGAGGCTGGGGGTCGTGTGATACAGGGGTATCACACAGAGGCCCGTAAAGTCCGGTGGGGGAAGGTGCGCCATCACTTGGTCCGTGTCTATGGTAGCCTGAGGAATGACCATCAACTTAAGCACCGCTGGGCTGATCTGATATCCAGGGAGCAAGATCTGCTGGACCACCTGGGAATCAGGATTGGTGGCCATGTTGGTGAGTACACATCAATTACATGTGAACAATTTAAAGCTGTGTGGGGACATGTGATGATTGTTACCCAATCTGCTAGATAAGTAGCTGACTGTGTGTAATACTAGGGAAACCTACTGGGTAATTGTTGCACAATGTGAAGGAAGACAA
Source organism: Pleurodeles waltl (assembly GCF_031143425.1). Lineage (NCBI taxonomy): Eukaryota > Metazoa > Chordata > Amphibia > Caudata > Salamandridae > Pleurodeles > Pleurodeles waltl. The sequence goes on along the minus strand of NC_090443.1, from coordinate 606,234,311 downwards.
ATGCTAGCAGTCAGGTAGCTCATGTTTTCTACACATACCGGTTGCCTGTAGCTTTATGTAATGTAGTGTTGCCTTTGTGTCAGACAAGCGACACGTTAATGCCTCAATTTGAACTCTACAGGTCACAATAGCCAGTGAAAAATGGATGTTGAAACATCATACCTACATATGTAGACGCCATAGCTAGACTGACAGTTATAAACCCAATATGATGCTATAAATGAGTGCTGCCTTCACGTCTATTGAAGTTAGCTATGTTGTCCACACATATGTCACATGTGTGTCTGGTTGGTGTGTGTTGAAAATGACCACATAGGCTGTTTGAGTTTGAGGGGTCATGCAGTCCTCAAGTTACCAGCTTTTGGATGTCTCTCCTGGATGCACATGATGAGATGAATGCACCCCTATATTGTTGGGGCATACTAATGGAGGTGCATCTTTGCCACCACATGACTGTCCAGGCCACTGCATGTGTGTAGTAGGGTGTGTAACTGTAGCAGGAGACTCATCCAATGTAAATGTTGCTCAAGAATTATTCCATGCGATATGAGCATGTGTGAAAGTGTTTCATTACGCATGTCATATTCTCACATTGTCTTTGTAATTGCAATTGTTTGTCAGTGCACGGATTCTGAGTATATTCTTCCTTCCATGCTTTACAGGTGGACCTGCACCGTACACTGTGGGAGAGGTGGCTCATTTTGCGGACCCCAACACCTACAGTGAGTGTTGCATGTGTGCTATTTTTATTGTTTGCTAGTGATGCATGATGGACTACTGTGTGTTCAACAGAATTCAAGGTTTGATGCGCTGCCCATTCATTAGTATTGTTCCATTAGTGGGATTTCAAATATCACTTCAGTTTTAGTAGACCTATGCTTATCCATCTCTCAGATTTTGGGTCTGTAGGCCATTCCAGTTGGCCCACTATGGGGAATGGGATGAGTCATGTGGAATACACTGGTTAATGTAAGAGTTGCTCTGGGACTTGGCTTGGACTGAGTCTGCATTTCAGACTGACATTCTCCCAGATAGCTTCTGCAAAAGGCTTGTCTTAAATATGCAGCTTCCCTAGTTGAGGATGGACTGAGTACACTGTAGGTTGGATCTTCCAGGGGCATGTACTTCCACAAGTTGAACTAGAAGTGTGTGGGACTAGAGTGCAATGGCCTAGGTGTTCATTCTACTCATGATCATGGGTGTTCTTGCTCCTCTGTGTGTGTGGTAAAATATGCCTCACTGGTAGTATGTGATGTTGGCCTAAGTCAGTACGTTTTGACATGTGTGGACCTTGGATAGGACAAGGTTTAGCTGACTCCAATTTGTTGCTAGCCCTTCATTGGTGTTGTGTGTGGAGGCAAATAATTGTTGACCTTTCTATACACTCCTGGGTGTGCACTGAATATGGGATTGTTGGTTGTTCTTCCCACCCCACCCTCAAAGACTGCCATGTGTTTGGGAATAGGGTACCTAGGACTGTAGCAACCAGTATGTTACACATACTTGTGACCTTTTGCAACTTTGTTTTGAACCTAGTGTACACACTCGGTCATGGCACATAAGTTCTATATTAGCAAAAAACAATTACAAATGGCAGATATTGAGGGTTGTGATTGTTATCACTTAGAGTGACATATGTAGTGAAGTCAGTAGGCGGAAGAGGTACAGCCATAATGTCAGCTGCATTACCCATTATTTGGATGACAAGTTTAGGCTGATGTCACCCATCATGTAGAGACATGGATATGCTAGGTGTGAGATGCCCTTTTGTATGCAGGCTTCCCATGTACTTCCGCTGAGACTTTCAATGATCTATGTTGTGAAAATAGCTGTGACAACTACAGTAAAAGTAATGTGCAATTGACCCATTGTGCTATTCCACCCAATGCATTTCCTATGGTAAATAGTTGCCCTTTCTCTTCACAGCTGCAAACATGAGTGCCGCACAGAGACATCAGTTTGAAAGGCGGGCAATGAGATACCGGCACATCCTGCAGGTGCAGTCGGGGTTCCGAAGGATGGCCCGAAAATACCAAGCAGATCGGGCCTCCGGAGCATGGTGGGCCTCACCACAGGGTGGCCCAACATTGCCCACAACAGCCACTACCACCACATCCACCAGTTCTCCCCAAGTGGCCCCAGCAACGGTGGGGACAGTTGACCCTGCCTCTGCAGCACGACCTGGACCCAGCAATTTCCGAGCTGCAGGACAGTCCAGTGGGCTAACAACAACTCCCACACCGAGCACCTCTGCCAGCACACAGACTGCAGCAGCCCCTCCTATTGACCCTGCAGCATTCCTGGCTTTAAACAGGAAAATGGACAAGTTTATCAGTAAGGTGGACAAGCTAAGCCAGGATGTGGCCTACATTAAGAAAAGGGTTCGGTCCATCAGGCGGACCCTACGGAGGGCCAACCTCTAGGACTTTATTGATTGTTTTAAATTTATCCCTCCCCTCTCTCCTCTTTCCTATTTGTTATGATAGTTGGGTTTTGGGGATTAGTGTTAGGTTAGTGTAGGTTGTTAGCTTAGTTAGTGTTAGGGAGGAGGGTGGGGAGTCCTTATTCTTTCTATTTTTCATTTTTGTGTGGGTGGGTGGGTGGATGGGGTCAATGTTGGGATTCCTGTCTGTTTAGAAAAAAAAATATATATATACATATATAACAACAAAAAATACAAAAAAATATATGATTGTTTAGGATAGTATAGTATGTGTGTAGGTTAGTATGTGTTGTCCTGCATGTGTCCTGTCTCATAATGGTGGGTGTGGGGTTGATGTTTAGATCGATTCGTTATATGTGTAGAGTAAGTTTAGCTTAGGTTAGTTAGGGACAGTTGTGGGTTAGGAGTAGTCAGGTTAGATTAGTGTAGGTATGACTTTTCCCTTAGTTGCCTCTGGTGTGAATATATAGGAATAAACATATAGTTAACCCTTTGCATTATGCGTTAACTGCTATTTGATCATGGCCTTGACATCAATGTAGGTGATTGTTTTTCTATGACATTTGGGTCCTATGCTACACACCACAGAAAATGGAGGTTTAACATGGCAGCTACCCCTGTGCTAACTTGGTATGTATTCACCATTTGGTAGACCCACCATTAGTAGTTTACATGGATCACCAAGGATTTGTGTTGACGAGTAGGTATTCTACATCACAAAGTGTGCTTCCAGACTTGGTATTGTGGGTAATTTATTAGGTCGGACTGCAGTGTGATGTTCAGGGACATCTTTGTAGATGAGGTGTTGTTAACACTCTTGTATTGTTGTCTTCATTGCTGACATGTGTGTAAAAATTCAGCATGACTTCCCTTCATGGAAGTATACCGAGAAAGGGTGATTGATGCAGTGTTTAGTTTTGTTTGCTTAGATTATGCTGCATAATTTCCTTTTTTAGTATTGCATGGTGACCACATTTATCAGCCACCATTAGTTGACTTGGATTGCTATAGATGGAGCATTATTCTGTCCAACACAGCATAATTGTGTGTGGTTTGTCCCTTCATCAGTTATTCTCCTCAGGATGGTCAGGCTATGATGCAATCCTGGCCACTGCACAGATGTATCAGACTACATGATGTCAGGACACTTGTATTGACAAGCTACATGGTTGTCAGACAGGCACTTTAGAGTTATCTACTGCACAGTTGATGTGTCAAATAACACAGAGACATATTAGGTGTGCAAGTGCTATTTATTGATAGGTGCTGTAGTGCAAAATGTACATTGTCCATGTTTGCTGAGTCCGTTCTGGTGCATTCTTACATGGTGATCCTACAGAAGGGGTGTGGATGATGCTCCTGACATGCTGGGGTGATGTAACAGACAGTGCAGAGGGACAGGATTTGACGAATAGTAGGAGAGAGACATTCACTGGCAATGCTGACAAGTCATGCAGTGGTTAGCAGAACAGTCATTGAGTATAGTTGTAGTGAGACTGGCATTTGACAAAACGTAGGACCTTGGTCAAAGTAGGCCATGGTGTAGGGACTAGTGCTTCCGGGTACTCTTCCGTGAGAATGTGATCTGTTCCATGTCTTCTTCGTCTGATGTGTGTGTTGCCTGGTTTGTCCTTGTTGTTGTTGGTTGTGAAGGGGCAACACAAACCTCAGTGTTAGAAGACGTGGAGTCAGACATCCCGGGGGCTGCTCCCTGTGAAGTTCTTAAGGGCAGTACTGCAGCAAAGAGGGCCTGCTGGTGTTTGAGAATAGCAGCCACATCACGATGGTAGGCAGCCAGGTCGGCCCTGAGGGAGTCATGATTGCATTCGTGCATGCAGTGGAAAGTTTGGGGTGCGAGGTGTTGTGGCAACTCCCTTACTGCAGTGGTGAATTCCTTTATAGTTTCTTGTAGTCCTTGCAGTATGGATGTTAGGGCTTGCATAGCTGCTGCCTGATCTGCAGATGACAACATGCACGAGCGCACCCCCTCAAGGCTGGCTGCCATATTTTGCATCCCCACCCGCACCTCCTTGGCCAGCTCCCGCTGTACACCAACTACAGTTCTTTCAAAGCTGGTGCCAGTGCCCTCAGAGTCCTCAGCTGTGTAGGAGCTGGCAGGTCTTGCAATTGGGGTGGTGGGTGGTTCTTCTGTGATGGCTGCTTGTTCTGTGCTCCTCCTTGTGACTGAAGGTGGGGTCTGGAGGGTTTCAAGGACCTTTTGGATGGTCTCCTGGGGAATGTTTATGGGCTCGTCATCCATGTCATCAGGGAAATCAGGGACAGGCATATCGGCAGGAGATCCATGTTCCTCTGCAATGAAACAGGGTACAATTAGTGTGTCTGTGTTGTGACAATTTTGACGTAACATGCAAGCCTTTGGATGACTTTACTTTGTGATCTTGTTTGGTATTTGGTATCTGCTGTCCTTCATATGGGCATTGTTATAGGCCTATGCCCCACCTGTGTGTCACATGTATGATATAGAGTTATCAGACTTGTCTGCCTAATCGCCTCTAGGTGTTGCTTTGTACCAATTAGGGAATAGCCATCTTTTTGTCCTACTCGACCCTCCGTGTATATCTATCGGAGACCTTTCACTGGCTGTGGGTGTTGTGATTGCCCTGGCAGCACACTTGCCTCTCAGGACCTGCCCCAAAATCTGATTGTTCACATTGACCTAATTGTAATTGTTATGTGGCATATCCTATGCATGGCAATGTTACGATGTGATATGGATGTAGACATTGTTAATGTTTCCAGCTGATGTTGGGTAATGTGTGTTTAATTGGATTGCCCTGTTTATAGTATCAATGTCCTATTTGGCCCTCTGACTGTGCAGGTGTATTTCAGTGACCAGTTGCATGTGTCCCCTCCTCAATGTTGTTGTCTGAGCAGTATGACATTTGTGATGTTGCCTTGTTAGCCAGGCACGTGAGGGACCCTGACGTATGCAGCATGTGTGTGTCCTTAGTGCTGTGTGGCTCCTATTGCGGTTTACTTCGGCTGATGTATGTGTCAACTATGGGCACTGACATTTGAGTGTACTGGTGCCTTTGTCTTATTTCTGGAGATTGTTGCAGATGTCATCCTCACCCCCTAATTTAGGTATGTATGTTCCATGGGGAGGTTACTGCCATTGGCTACTATAGCTGCACAGAGATCAGAGGTGTTAGTGTCAACTGTTGTCGCAGTTACATTGCAGTTGTTGTTTTGGCTACTGGATTACTGATAGGGACCTAGTTGAAGTAGGCTATATTTTGACTGACGAGTGCCAGGATGTAAGTTTGACGTAGTGGCCTTCCCACCTGTCAAGGCTTTCCCTTAGCTCCATTGTTGTCATGACAGGATGCCCCCATGGGACTGTTGTTGGTGTTGTGTTATGTCGTGCCCCAGCTTCTGTCTGTGCTGGGCATGACCCCCTGCCGTGCCCCTTTACCCATGCCACTCCATATATATGCTGACTTACATGCAATGTGTAGTAGAGATTCCCCACCCCGGTTGCAGTTAACATTATTGCATTATAATTCCCTATGCCACTTACCCTGCATGTGCGTTGTCTCCTGGTAGTCTGCGCTGTCCTGTCCTTGAATCCCTGTGACGATCTCCTCAGGGATGACGGCTGCGACCATCTCCTCCATGTGGTCCAGGGCCTCCTGGTGTGCTGGACTCCCCCCTCCAGTCTGCAGTGCTGCCTTCCTGTTCCTGGCCATGTTTTCCTTTGTCCTACGTTTGCAGTCATGCCAGCGTTTCTTACACTCGGTGACTGTTCTGCGTACTTCAGCCACACTGTTGATCTTGTCAACAATTTGTTGCCATATGGCCTCTCTCCTACTGATTGGCAACTTAGAGGTGATGAACAGTTGGTGCTGGTGTTCCGTCACCTCTTTAACCAGGATTTTCTGCTCCTCTGCACTGAAGCGACACTTTCTTTTTTTTCTTTCTATATATGTCCTGGTTCCTGTATGGATCATCCTGGCTGGTTCCTGGTCTGCGGTCATCTTCCCGGGGTCTGTAGTGGCATCTGGGATCCATTTTGGCTCTCCTCTGCTGAAATGGCAGTGTTCGCGGGTATTTTTGACATTATTGCGTCAAAAAAACTGCGCTTTCTGGGTTGCGCTGTCGTAATTCGACCCACAGTCATTTACGTCGCGTTAATGTTGTTTTCCTTTACGACTTGACGCCGCTGTGTGCGTCCAAAAAAATGACTCCCACCTGTTGGTTGCGCCGCCGTGCGTCAAAGTATAAATTTGACGCCCGCACATCGCATCGAAATGGCATTAGCCGGCGGTAAAATTTTTGACGCAAAACTGCGCCGGCGCAGCTTTGCGTCAAAAAGTATAAATATGGCCCTGTGTATCTGAATACTAGCCTGCGGAATTCAATTATTGGATATTTGCAGGGGGAAGCAATACATTATTGTTTTCAATATATATATGAATGCACATAGTACCTCCAATTACAAGGGAAACACTGAAATGTGTTTAATATAGGTGTTTTGTACCCCCATACCCTGATTATTATGATGGGACATTTTAATCATAAACTGTTCTCTGAGTTCATGGATGAAAAGTATGAGGAGTGCTCAGCTGCTTTTAATATACAAAGCGTTTGTGCACCATCAAATGCGGCATTAGTGAAAGATATTACCTTATTAGATTTTATTTTATTAAATGGTTTGGTGAATCTAAATGGTTGAGTGCCCACAGATAACCCAGCTAGGAAAACTTTTAAACAGGGTAATCAGAATTTTCCAATGGACTGTGGGGGTCATTACGACTTTGGCAGACAGAAAAGCCCACCCGCTGAAGTCCCGACAGGTAGGCTGCTGCCAGAGCGGCCGCCTTCCCGCCGGCCCCATTAGAAGTTTCCTGCTGGGTCAGTGGGCGGAAACAGAGTTTCTACCTGCTGGCCCAGCTGGAAACGGTCTACAGCATTGCCTCCAGTTCATAATAGAGCCTGCTGTAGTGCTGTAGTGCTTAGGGTGCAACGCAGACAGTGAACATTGTGACGGGGCTGGCAGGCTGCACTGCCCATGCCAAGTGCATGGGCAGTACCAGCCCCCAATGGGGCCCTCTGCACCCCATCTTCACCAGCCGGTTTCATGGCAGTGCTACTGCCATGAAACTGCTGGCAGAGAAGGGAGTCGTAATCCCACGGGCAGTGCTGCTCGCAGGATCAGGACCGCCAGCACCGCCAGACCGATGTTAAGTTGTAATCTGGTGGTGCTGGCGGTCCGCCCACAGTTCTACTGCTGCGGTCATACTGTGGTTGCCAGACCACCACACTGGCGGCGGTACGACTGCCACTGCTACCCTGGTGCCCCTTGGACCGCCGGGGTCATAACCAGGCCCTATGTGTTTGTACTGTTATGGGCGTTTGAATTAGTTGAGAAATTTGAGGTCCTACCTGTGGATGGAAATGATCATTAACCTCTACGCACAACCCTTAAAGTGGATGTTGCACCCAGACGGATGAGAGACCTACCTTTAAAAGTTGGTTGCGCAAGACGCTTAGGAACAAGGCTATCAGAGAAGCATTTAAATCTATTGAAGGCACATTCGGCGCAAACCTTGCCCCATATTTAAACTTTGACGCCTGAGCCCGCGGACCTCAAAATCCCGCCGTGCACGTCATTTTCTGGCTGTGGGAAACTGCCTTGCGTTAATCATATGCAAGGTAGGCGTTCCCGTCCAAAAAATGACTTAAACGTCCGTGCATCGCATTTATGCTACCAGGCAAAAATCCTGCATGGCCGGGAGGCGGAGTCGGAAAATGACGCACAGCCCGATTTGTGTCAAAAATTAACGCCTGGGTCAGGGCAGGCGTTAAAATGAGGCAAACACGTCTGTATTTAATCAGAACACACAGAAGCAACAGCAGAGCAGCAAAAGGGAGGCATGGAGGTGCTTCTCATCCAGCGTGCACAGCAACAACAACAGCAGCTACCACAACACCAGCAGGGACCCCAAAGGCAACGCAGAAGGCAGGAGAGGGTATTCCGCACCAGGACAAGCCTTCATGGCCTCAGAGAACATGACATCATCCAGAGGTACAGGTTGAACTGGCAAGCCATTCAGCAGCTGCTGCGTGTTCTGCCTTCCTACTTATCTCGTATCAGAGCTTACAGAACCTCTCTGGAATGCACTTCTGAGTTCAAAGAAGACCTTTATTGTTGTTAATTCTTCCCCACCCACAAGTTCTTGAGAGACGAATTAATAGACTTCAAGCACACGTTCAAATGAGTAAAAGTAGTCGCAGCAATGAAAACAAAATATATCACAGTACTTCTCAGTTGCAATGTACACAGCAGATTATATATTCAATGCAAAGCATATAAATCAAAATGCATCACCGTGTGAGACCTATCTTCAGCTTCATCTTTCTGGGGTCTGCAAGTTGATGACTCCGGTCAACTGCGAGAAAGAGATTATCTACCCACACAGGAGACTGGCAACTGGCGCCTAGTTCCAGCCTGAAGTCAAGCAGATTCGAATCTAAATCTCTGAAGCCCCGAGTCATCCTTACAAAAGCGTGCCCCCTCCTCTCAGACTTGGGAAAACTACGCAAGCCTTTGGAGACTGGCCAGATCTCCTAGACTTCTCCTCTTCCCAAGCCTGAGCAGAAAGGAAAACACCAAATGTACTCTCTCTTATCAGGTCTAGTCTGGTGTGAAGAAAACAGCTTGGTTCATCTTGTGGAAAAACATAGCTTGAAAAAATACAGACATCTGCGATGTTTCAACTGCAATGTCTAACTCCACGTTAAAGCCAATAGGCAGCTAACCTAAATATCAAATGTAATGTCTAATGTCATGTCAAAGCCAATAGGCAGCTGAGCTGAATACAAAATGTAATGTCTAATATCATGTCAAAGCCAATATGCAGCTAAGCTAAATACAGCATGTCATGTCTAATATCATGTCAAAGCCAATAGGCAGCTAAGCTGAATACAGAATGTAATGTATAATATCACGTCAAAGCCAATAGGAAGCTAAGCTGAATACAGAATGTAATGGCTAATGCAATGTCAAAGCCAATAGGCGGCTAAACTGAATACAGAAAGTAATGGCTAATGCCATGTCAAAGCCAATAGGCGGCTAGGCTGCACAAAACATACAATGTGCTACTAGTGAACATTAAGCAACTAATATGCGCAGTGGTGAAACACAAAGTCATTGGTCAAACACAATTAATAGCATCACACTGCGCAACATTGAGCCACAGTTGGCACCCAGCTTGCTAACACCCCGCACCATCCCAACAGAAACCAAGTTGCTAGCTGTACTTCACATGTTGGCAAGTGGCTCCTTTCAAACCACTGGTGCCCTGGTTGCTGGGATATCACAGCCATCATTCTCCGCCTTCCTGCCCAAAGTACTGGATGCCATCATCGGACTCACACCCCGCCGCATCTGCTTCCCAAACACACAGCAGAAGCAGCAGGAAACAAAACAGGGGTTTTACCTCATTAATGGATTCCCACACGTCCTTGGTGCCATTGACTGCACACATGTACGCCTTGTGCCACCTCCTGCAACTGAACACCTATACTGCAACAGGAAGCACACACACTCCATCAATGTTCAGGCCATTGTGGATCACCAAGGATTAATCACCAATATCCTGACAAAGTATCCTGGGAGTGTCCATGACTCATTCATCTTCCGTCACTGTACCATCAATCAACACTTCCAGGATGGACGATATGGCAATGGACTACGTGTTGGTAAGTACAGAAACCTACTTATATACACACTGCACAGCAACACTCTAGGACAAACACCACATACACCATGACAGCGACATGTGAACAGGAACACACTGAGGTTGTGACACCGCTAGGCTTGTTTGATAGGTCTGCAGTGAACGTGTCACACATCTGAAATTAGTGTACAGTCTAATGTCAAGATGTCAGTAATCACAACGTATGGAGAGGTTTGGCTAATTGTCACCTTGCAAAATGTAAGCATCTCACTGATGTTTAAATTAATCCATTGCATATGTCTAAAGGTATGGGCTGTCCAGGGTACATATATGCTAACGTGTTACCACCACTGTCAATTTGAATTTGTGTATGGAACTATCATCTCACCCCCAGTGAAGACACAGGAACACCTGTATCACAAGTCACAATGCTATGGAGTGCAAACTGTACTGCAAATCCCAAAACATACTGCTGACAACCGGTCAGCAGGCAAACACTTGTTCAGCCAAGGAAACAACCCAATGCAGATGGTACATCCTAGAAGCCTAGGAATCAACACAATAACACAAAAGAGTCACAGACAACACAAGACAACTACTGCCATGCAAGGTGATATTAATGGGCCAAGCTACATCAACATGATCCCAATAATTTTCTCTGTCAGCTGATCAGGGGTAGGGCATCCAGCCATGGACTATGACACCATTTGGCAACCCAAGCACTGCATCAGTACGTGCCTACAATGAGGCACATAGGAGGACACGCACCATATTCGAGAGTACCTTTGGCATCCTCAAGTCGAGATTCAGGTGCCTTGACATCACTGGTGGCAGCCTCCTATATTCACCAGAAATGGTCTGCAAGATCATTTTAACATGTGCCATCCTGCACAACATTTGTGTATGAAGGAACATTCCCCTATTAGAACCAGAGCCACAAATGCCTGAAGAGGAGGAATAGGAGGATGCTGGCCTGCAACCTGAGGGGGACCAACAAAACGCAGCTGCTGGATTGCGTAGGCACCAACATATTGTGAACAATTTCTTTTGAAACAACTCACCATCACCACTGTATCAACATATGTAAATAAACACCAATAATAATCACCATATCATGGTCTGGGTAATCATTTTTTTGCTCACCTTTATCTCTAACTATCAGAATAAGAGTGTAGCCTCATGGAGCATTGCTGACATACCGATTAGGACACAGAAATTTCCAAAGCAATTGTGATGCGTATTATACAACAGTAACATTCACACACACTCTAAATGACATATATCCTGTACATTTCCCCTTTGAAGGGCAATAGCAGAGGACCACACCTATTTCACACATTCATGTTGGCAACATGGTTCATCGCAGCATATGGCACACAACTAAGACACCATCAGTCAATAAGGGAAAGAAGAGCCTCATACATGAGGCAGTGGATGTGCTATTGTATTGGTAACAAGAATGTATGACCAGACCCTTGACAGCAGTAAGTCGTACAGCACCTATCTTTGCAAGGACCATCTGTGACTAGAGTTCCATATAAGCAGAACATAGACAGCACAAGTGCCACACCTATGACAAGCATTGCGCACATGACATTCCATGTACATGTCAGCCCATGTCCTAACTCCTGACACACCCATGCTCCTGGTCTCACCCCACCTGTCTTAAAAGGTCCCTGGAATGGTAATATGTGTACCCAGATATTCCCTCCTCTACACACACACACAGACTAACAATAGTAATCCAGTGTGCTTCACCCTTTCATCTGGTATGCCATAGTCATAGTACATCTGTCTGCATGGACGTCAGGTTAAATAATGCACTGGCTTGTAGTCTCTAAGCCCTGTTATCACCTGTAGATTGCTTCCCATGTGAAAGGTACTGTTGGCCGTTTGAACTCAATTCTCACCTACAGGACTTGTGAGAAACTGATGCAGCACACACCTGTGAGCACCTCCATGCAGACCACTCATTTGAACATGCACTGCCCTTTCAGATGCTTGGAATAGCATAGAAGCTGCCATTTTGTCGATTACACTGATATGCATTACTAGAAAAATAAGCTGTGTAACACAGCCCTTGGGTTTATGTGTCACCTTCAAAAACACAGGACAAACACAGTTTTCCATGTCAACTGTCTTGTTCTTCCTCCGACCAGTCTTAGTCAGACCACTGAGTATGTACCTTGTGAAATTGCTGGATCCTGATTGACCCTGCATCCTGTCAGCCTTATTGGCACCTGTCTGTGCGTTACCCTAAAGGTTCCTTGTGGCTACATATGTAGCATACTTGCTTTCCCAACCCTCACATTCCTCCGGGGGTATTTTGCCAGGTGCTTCATCAATGCATACTCAAATACATTAAATAGCATAATCTGCTTTTTTATTGTACCATAATTGGGAACTTGTCTCCAAATACCCAAATCATGGCCTATCCCTTGTCTGGGTCTCATGTATGCATGAGCGACAAAGTATGACAGTGTACCAGGGCCGTATGCAGGGATTGGGTATGGTGCCTCCAGCAGAACCAGCAACCTCTGATAATGTGCTTGAAAAGTCCACTCATGTTAGGACCCTGACAGTTCAAACACTGAATCACATTGCTCACAACATATTGATGGGCTGTGCGTGCTGAATAGCTGCAAGATTAATCAACACAGAGGCTATGATGTTCCCAGATGCAGTGGGAACTTTACAGGCCAACCTGTGTACAAATGTTGTAATGACACCTGCTGGAACATGACTCCTGAGATATGATCTCACTCAGCACACCAAGGTTGCCCTGTTGACAGTCTCATAACACGTCTGCAGTGACAGGGTGGGACCATCCCCATGTAGGTTCTTATGTCCTCATTGGCTTTACTTCCATTGATCTCCGAAGGATACTCAGTAGCTACAGGAATAGCTGCCACTGACTCATGATGAGACCTGGACGTAACTGTGACAACATAGACCCCTAAAAATATACAGGATCAACATTGGACCACACACATGAACCAGACACCTCTGCGCAATTGATCACTGGAAATATGTGGCCACGTGCTGCTTCGTCTGCTGGTCCACCACTGCCACAGGAGAGTTGTGGCTCAGTCATATGACCACAACTGTGGCATGATATTACATTTGTGGTTCACCTTTGACTTTCCGTGTCAATAACATGGTACCCACTTAGTCTGCACATGTGCCTGACTCACGATGGGTTCACCAACAAGTGCCTAGGAAGCAGTATTCAAAATTCTAGGACATGTGATGGGTAAGTTTGGGACCATTGACATGAACAAGCGTCTGCCATCTATCCGGTGCATGCTTTGTCATTTATGGTGTTTATGTTACCCAAAAACTAGGAAGTGCACACAACAGATGTTGCTACATGTATGACTAACACATGTCCTCTCTCATTTCCACACTGACTTGCATCTGAGGGTTGGACACATTGACTTTACATTCATACAAGAATATTTGCAATGATGCATCTTGTGATGCAAACACACTGGGTCAACAACTACATTAGTAGCCAATGCACACACATTGAGCCATAGGCATTGAGGTATTGTAGTTATGTGCGTCACCTTGCTATCCTCTCCTGACGCCAAACATGCCCAATTTGTGCAATACATATATGTAGGCCACACGTTTGGCCATCTAGTGCGTCAGTCAAGAGTGAAAATCCTGTAAATGAAGCAGCGGATCATGGTCCGCAGTAGTATGATGTCTCACATGTGCCCATACACCGTCATGACCAAGGTGGGTGCAATCAGCCTATCTCAGTTGTGTCACAAATGTAACATAACATTAAAATGGTAAAATGACCCAAACCCAGTTAATGACCTGAAATTTTGACGCATATGCATCAAAAAATGACGCACAAGCGCCAAAAAATGACGTTTATGCCCGAAAAACTACGCATAATGCCCTGAAAACACCATTGACTCTTCCACACTGTACCTCAGAAAATTGGTTAAGTGTTAAACTATTTCCAAACATATGGATGCAGCCTCATTTCTACTCCTGTGCGTCAATAAAAAAGACGCCCAGACTGTATGCTTCAAACTTTTTTGACGCATAACGATAAAAACGGCCGCCATATTAGGCAGGAAGTGATGTAATAGGATATCCTGTTTACAGATTATGTACAGTGGGTGTACTTTCACTTTGCAGTCTGTGATACTTCCTGACTGTGTGGCTGTGTTGAGAGTTTTGTCTGGTCAAATTGTGCTTTTGTCTCCTGTGTGGTCTATTTCTTGTCATTTTGTGAATAAAAAATTGTTGTATCCTGTCGGAGTGTTTTTTGTGTACAATTGTGCTGTATAGTATTGTTTTTGTTTTGTTGGGAGTCTGTTGCGGGTAGTGTTAGTTTGGGTCTAGTTGGGCTGTTTTAGTTGCTTAGTTTAAGTTTTTCCTATTCTACTTTCCCCCATTCTCCTTTGTTCCCCTTTATCCCCTATTTATCTTTTGATGCTAAGATGTTGGGTAGGCCTCGTCTTGGCAAGATGGGTGAGGAGGAGCTGGGTGGTTTTATATGGCTGGTGTGCCATTTCCTACCCCTTAGGATTGAGGCAGGTGGGCGGGTGATACAGGGGTATCACACTGAGGCACGGAGGTTCAGGTGGGCAAAGGTCTTGCATCACCTGCAAAGCATTTATCGGACACCAAGGAATGACCACCAGCTGAAGCACCGCTGGGCTGACCTTATCTCCAGGGAGCAAGATCTGCTGGACCACCTGGGGATTGTGATTGGTGGCCCTGTTGGTGAGTACAAATAGTGTAAATGTGCACGATTAAATGTTCTGTAGTGACATCAGATGATTTGTACAATATCTGCCGGCAATGTTGTTGAGTGTGTGGAATGCTTCGGAAACATACAGGGTCATTTATGTACTATGTTAAGGACCACAATTGCTAGCTGTTATGAAGCAAGAGCTCTGCAACCTTACTGAATACTTTTGCGTTATGTAAGTTGGTGCCACCTTTGTGTCAAACAGCAACACAAATCAGGAGCCAATTATGTATAGATATAGGTCACATTTGCCTGTGAGGTATAGAAATTTCCAATTCATTACCAACATTTGTTGACGCACCAGCTAGACTGACTTTTGAAACACTACATGAGGCTGAAAATGAGTGCAGGCTTCATGTCAATTGATGATAGCAATGTGGCCAAACATATGTCTCATATGTGTGTCTGGTGAGTGTGTAAGGTAAGCGATCACAGAAATTCCACAAATCTTAGGGATTATTGTGGCCCTTCTTCATTTCGGATACATGTCAGATCTGGATTTGGACACATAGGGAACAAGTTCTAGCTGCCCTCAGCTAACATCTTAGACTGGTATTTGGTGTTTGTTGTTCCACCTTTCGTTTAGGGATGTCTGGCCAAAGGTATGCACACCGGTTCATATCTCTATGGTTGGTGCAACTCATCATAGCTGGGCATCATCAAATGAAGAAACTGTAACAACATGAGGGCTAACAACTGTCCCTGCCCCTCTGTACATTGTACCTGTGTGTCATAAATTTGTAATGGGCACAATGGCTGGTTGACTGGTAATGCACTCCTCAAAGAAAGTGGCTTTGGATGTCTCTCTTGGATACACAAGATGAGACGAATACACTCCATTATTGTGTCTGCTCACTAATGAAGGAGCATGTTTGCCACCACATGATAGTTAGGGCCACTGCATGTGTGCAGATATGTGTGTAACACTCACTGTAGACTCATTGTATGTACATGTTAGCCGTGCTATATCGGATGCAGTATCATCATGTCTGAGTGGCTTTACTTACTTATGTAATCTTACACATAGTATTTGTCTTTGGAGTTGTTGTACAGTGCACAGTAATTGAGCACATTTCTCCCTTCCATGCCTTACAGGTGGACTGGCACCCTACACTGTTGGCTAGGTGGCTAGATTCGAGGACCCAGACAACTCCAGGAAGTGTTGACATGTCTGTTATGTGTTGTGTTTGCTGGTGATGTGTGATAGACTCCTGTGTATTGAACACATAGCAAGGTGTGATGCGCTGCCCAATCTTTTGTTTTGTTCCATGAGTGGAATTCCATTTTATCACCATATTTGAGTTGGCCAATCCTTATCCTATTGTCTTATTAAGGGACTCTAGGTCAGTCGTGTAGGCCCGCAATGTGAATGGGGATGAGTCATGTGGATAACACTTGTATCAGAAAGAGTCGCACTGGACCTAATTTGTGATTTAGTCAGCCTGTCAGACCCACATTCTCCCAGAATGGGGCTGCTAAATGCTTACCCACAGACTTCTGCTTCCCAATTCACTAATGTACTGATTAAACTGTAGGTTGAACTTCCTAGCAGCATGTAGCTCCACATGTAGTGCTACGAGTATGTGGCACTTGAGTGCAATGGCCTAGGTGTGCATGCAACTCATGGCCAGGGGTGTTCTTGCATCTCTGTGTTTGTTGTAAGTCATGGCTTAATGGTAGTACATGATGTAGACAAAGGTCTGCCTTTCCAGACGTGTGGTGCTGGGATTGGTCAAAGGTTTGCTTTCTCCTATTTGGAGATACTCCTAACCTGTGGTGTGTGTGTTGAGCCAAACACATGTCCAGCTTTCCTAAGCTTCCTGGGTGTCTTTGTTGCTTGAAATTGTTAGTTGTTTGTCCACCCCCCCACCCGCAAACACAGGCATGGGTTTGTGACTAGTGTACCTAGGACTGATGATACAAGTTTGGTACACAGACATGTAAATCAGTGAATCTTTTGTCTGAACCCAGTATACACACTCATTTTTCCCACATGAGTGCTATACTAGCAAGTCCATTTACAACTTGCAGATCATGTGGCCCTAGATTTCCATCCCGTACAATGACATTTGTAGCCCTGTAATTGGCGGAGGATGTGCTGCATGATTGTTAGCTGACAACTGGCAGAACTATGATGCCAAAATCATGCCAGTTGTTACCCATCTTGTAGGGTTTGGATGTGCTATGTGTGATAGAACCTTTGTAGGCTGGCTTGCCATGTACTTCCTCTGGGACAATCAATGATCTGTATGATGATATGAGCTGTTACAAGTACAATGAATGTATTGTCTGATTTACTTCTTGTGCCATTTCACACAAGGCAGTTCCTAATGTTAGTTTTTCTATTTGTCTTCACGGCTGCAAATATGACACCCATCCAGGTCAGGGAGTTTCAACGGCGGGTAATGAGGTATCAGCACATACTTCAGGTAGAGTCTGGGTACCGAAAAATGGCCCGCAGATACCGGCACAAACGGGTCTCCGGAGCCTGGAGGGCATTCCCACAAGGCGGACCTTCTTTGCTCACCACAGCCACCACCAGCACCACCACCACTACTACCACCACCCAGGTGGCACCACCAGCAGCTGGGACCGTTGTGACAACCACCTCAGCAAGTGCTCCAGGCCCTAGCACAGCACCACCTGCAGGGCAGCCCACAGCCATGGACACTACACGGCCCCACACTTCCTCAGCTGGCACCCAGACCACCCCAGCTGCAGCTATTGACCCTGCTGCTTTTGTACAGATGCTGCGAAAATTGGACTGTGTCCTGCGTAAGATGGTCAACTGCGGCAGGAGGTGCAACATGTAAACCGGCGGGTGCAGTCAATCAAGAGGACCCTCCGGAGGGCCGACCTGTAGCACTGTTGACGGACATGATTCCCTCCCCTCCCTCCTCTTTCCTGATTCTTATACTTTGTAGGTTTAGGGGGCTTAGTGTTAGATTAGTATAGGATGTTAGTTTAGTTAGAGTTAGTGGGTGGGGGGTCCTGGATATTTCTACTGTTTCTTTTTGAGTGTGTGTGTGGGTGGGTTGGTGGGTGGGGGGCAATGTTGGGGTTCTTGTGTGTTTAAAAAAAAAAAAAATATATATATATATATATATATGTATATATATATATTTGTTTAGTATAGGATAGTATGTGCTTAGGTTAATATCTGTTGGTGGGGGGTTGATGTTTAGAATGTTTCGTTAAATGTGATAAGTAAGTTTAGCTTAGGTTAGTTAGGGACAGTTGTGGGTAATGAATAGTTAGAGTAGATTAGGGTAGGTAAGGCTTTTCCCGGAGTTTTCTCTTCTGTTTTTACTGTTTAATAAATATGTAGTAAACCCTTTATAGTGTTTGTGACATGCTTGTAGATCAGGGCCTTGGCATGAGTGTACAGTATTTCTTTTGTATTACATTTTGTGTCCTATGCTGCAAACAAATCCAAAATGAGCTGTAACATTGGCAGCTACCCCAAAGCTACCTTGCAAAGATTAGACCATTCATTGCAACCACCAATCACAATTACTATGGATCCCAACGTGTTTTTTTCATTAAGTATGTTTTCAATGTTACATACAGTGCTTCCAGATTTATGATTGGGGACACTGTGTTATGTCTTACTGCAGTCTGATGTCCAAGGAAACCCTTATAAGGTGAGTGGTAGTAAGCTCTCTTGTAGTATAGTGTACATGACTCACATAGATCATTTGTTACACTGTTCAGCATGATTACTTATTTGGATGTAAACTCATACACCTCCATTCATGCAGTTTGGTGACTGTTCGCTTAGATATGTGGGCAATGTTACATGTGTTAGTTTTGCATGAAGGCAACATTTTGAAGGCACTATTTTATGGTTTAGATATCCCTTGAGGAAGCATTATTCTGTCCAACACAGCATTATGGTGTATAGTTTCTCTTTTCATCAGATATTACCCTGAGGAAGGGCAGAGTATGGTAGAATCCAGGCCACTGTGAATAGTTATCAGCCTACATTATTTCAGGACAGTTGTATTGACAAGCTATGTAATTTGACAGGAGGCGAAATTCAGTGGTCTACTGCACGGTTGATGTGTCACATTACAGAGAGACAAAGTGGTTGTATAAGTGCTATTTATTGAAAAGTGCTGTAGTGCTATATGTACATTGTCCAGGATTGTGAGTCCATTATAATGACATCTTCCATTGTGGTCTCACACAAGTGCTAAAGGACAATTCATTGGACATGCTGGGGTGAAGTGTCAGACAGTGCAGAGGGACAGGATTTGCCAATGAGTTAGTGAGAGACTATCACAAGGCAGGCTGACAAGATAGACAGTGGTTTGCAGAACAGTGCTTGAGTACAGTTGTTGCAAGATTGGCATGTTACAAAGCGCAGGACCTTGGTAATAGGTGGCCATGTGGCAGGGACTAGTGCTTCCGGGTACTTTTACGTGTGAAGGTGATCTGTTCCATGTCTTCATCTTCTGATGTGTGTGTTGCCTCCTCTGTCCTTGGTGGTGGTGATTGTGAAGGGGCAACACACACCTCAGTGCGTGTAGACGTGGAGTCAGACATCCCGGTAGCTGCTACCTGTAGGGGTCTTAAAGGCAGTACTGCTGCAAGGAGGATCTGCTGGTTCTTAAGAATAGCAACAACATCATGATGGTAGGCAGCCAGGTCAGCCCTGAGGGGGGTCATGATTTCATTTGTGAATGCAGTGGAAGGTTTGGGGTGTGAGGTGTTGTGGCAACTCCCATACTGCAGTGGTGAATTCCTTTACAGTTTGTTGTGGTCCTTGCAGAATGAATGTTAGCGCTTGCATGGCTGCTGCCTGATCTGCAGATGACATCATGCACGAACGCATCCCCTCAAGGCTGGCTGCCATATTTTGCATCCCCACCCGCACCTCCTTGGTTAGCTCCCACTGTACTCCAACTGCAGTTCTCTCAAAGCTGGTGCCTGTGTCGTATGAGTCCTCAGCTGTATTGGAGCTGGCAGGTCTTACAATTGGGGTGGTGGGTCCTCTGTGGTGGCTGCTTGTTCTGTGCTCCTCCTTGTGACTGAAGGTGGGGTCTGGAGGGTCAGCTCGTCATCCATGTCATCAGGGAAGTCCTGGACAGGCATATCCACAGGCGATCCTCTGCAATGAAATAGGGTACAATTAGTGTGTCTATGTTGTGGCATTTGTGATGTGACATGCCTGCCTTGTGATGATTTCTCATTGTGATCTTGGTTCCATGTTCATTGATCCAGATTTTCAGATGGACATTCTCCCAGGCCTGTGCCCCACCTGCATGTCATATGTATTGTGGTCAGTTATTAGACTTGTCAGCATCACATCCTCTAGGTGTTGGTTTTGGCCAAATGGTGAATTGCCACCTTCTTGTCCTACTCCACCCTCCGTCTACTTCCATTCTCATGGTGAGACCTTTCTCTGGCTGTGGGTGCTCTCATGGCACTAGCAGCACACTTAACAATCTGGACCTGCCCCAGTTTCTGATCTTTCACATCCACTTATATGTAGTTGAAATGTAGCGTATACTATGCATAGCATTGTTATGGCACGATATGGATGTCAGCATTGGTAATATGTACAGCTGATGTGGAGGGTATGTGTGGTACATTGGATTGCCCTAATAGTCGTAGCAGTGTCCTATTTCCTCCTCTGACTGTGCACGTGTATTTCAGTGACCAGTTACCTGTGTCCTCCCCCTCAATGCTGTTGTCTGAGCAGTATGACATTTGGGGTGTTGCAATGTGACCCAGGCACAGGATGGACACTGACATATGCAGCATGGGTGTGACATTAGTGCTGTGTAGCTCCTAATGTTGATGACATTGGCTGATGTTTGCTGATGTTTGCTGCAACTATGGGCATTCACATTTGACAGGACTGGAACATTTGTCTTGTTTCAGGGGATTGTTACTGCCATTGGCTACTTGAGCTGCACACACAGCGGAGGTGGTAGTGGCAACTGTTGTCAATGCTACATTCCAGTTGTCGTTATGGCTAGAGGTTGTTAATTGGGCCCTAGTTAATGTAGGGGGTATAGTGGCTGATGTGTTACGGGATGTCAGATTGACATTGTGCCCTTCCCTCCTGGCGTGGCTTTACCTTTGCTACATCATTGGCATGGCAGCATACCACCATGGAAATGTTGTTGGTGTTGTGTTATGGTGTGCCCCAGCTTTTCTCTGTACAGGCCATGCCCCCATGCCGTACCCCTTTACCCATGCCACTCCATGTATGTTTTAGATTTCTTTGTGCCAATTTTTCAGCTCTCCCTAATGGGGGAACGCCACCTTGCATACATTATACATGCATTGCGCCACTTTGTAAATCTGACACAGCAATTTTGGCCTCGTTGGGCCACATTGCCCCAAAAAAAAATGACACTAATGTGGTGCAAGGAGGCACTAGGCCCGCTGTTAGAAATGGGGTCTCTGGTGGGCAGTCAGGTTACCCCCTTTCCAAGCAAGGACCCTCACTCTAGTCAGGGTAAGTCACACTCAACCCAAATTATCCTGTGCCCACCCTCTGGTAGTTTGGCACTGAGCAGTCAGGCTTAACTTAGAAGGCAATGTGTAAAGTATTTGTGCAATAAATCATACCATAACACCATAGAGCACCACAAAAATACACCACACAGTGTTTTAAAAAATAAATAATATATATCTGGTTAAATGCAGGTCAAAACGATCAAAGATGCAATAAGTAAATGTAGGGATATCACTGAAAAGTTATATAAAGTGTCGTAAGTCTTTTAAAAGCAAACAAAGTCTCTTTCAAGTACCTGGTTTGCATGAAAAATCTCCGCAAAGAACTGCAGAGGAGAAGATGCGTAGAAACAAAGGGGTGTGCATCGATTTCTCGGGCTGCACACGGCAATGTATCATTTCATTTTCACACAGGGACGGCTGTGCGTCGATTTTCGGCGCCCGGTCGTGGATCCTCTTCGGGTTGCGGGATTTTAAGACGCCCCGGGGATGGTGCATGGATTTCCTGCGCTGGCAGGACAAAGTCACAGGAGCTGCATCAATCCAGTGCGCATTGTGCCGAATCTTCTCCCGCACAGCAGGCGCTACGTCGAATCCTCTCTGGAAGTCGGGTTGCATCGTTCCGGGTTGGCTGTGCATCGCTCCAGCGGGCCGTGCTTTGAATTTCCGGTCGCTATGCTGGCGCTGCATCGATCTTCTCGTCGCGAAGTCGGGCTGCGTCGTTCTGATTCGATGTGCGGTGAATTTTTCACAGCGGGGCAGGCTGTGCGGCATTTCTGGCAGGCTGTGCGTCAAATTTCACCGCACAAGGAGTCCTTCTTGAAGAGATGAAGTCTTTTTGGTCCTGAGACTTCAGGGAACAGGAGGCAAGCTCTATCCAAGCCCTTGGAGAGCACTTCTTCACCACAGCCAGAGAGCAGCAAGGCAGCAGGGCAACAGAAAGGCAGCAGTCACATGCGTCCTTTGGGCAGCCAGGCAGTTCTTCTTGGCAGGATGCCAGTTCTGGTTACAGGTTTCTTCTCCAGGAAGTGTCTGAGTTGGTACGGGCAGAGGCCCTGTTTACATACCCAAATGTGCCTTTGAAGTGGGGGAGACTTCAAAGAGTGGCTTAGAAGTGCACCAGGTCCCCTTTCAGTTCAATCCTGTCTGCTAGGGTCCCAGTAGGGGGTGTGGCAGTCCTTTGTGTGAAGGCAGGCCCTCCTCCCTCCCAGCCCAGGAAGATCCATTCAAAATGCAGATGTATGCAAGTGAGGCTGAGTATCCTGTGTTTGGGATGTGTCTGAGTGAATGCACAAGGAGCTGTCAACTAAACCCAGTCAGATGTGGATTGTAAGGCACAGAAATATTCCAGTGCAGAGAAATGCTCACTTTCTAAATGTGGCAATTTTAAAATAGTAATATTAAATCCAACTTCACCAGTCAGCAGGATTTTATATCACCATTCTGGCCATACTAAATATGACCTTCCTACTCCTTTCAGATCAGCAGCTACCACTCAAACAATGTATGAGGGCAGCCCCAATGTTAGCCTATGAAGGGAGCAGGCCTCACAACAGTGTAAAAACAAATGTAGGAGTTTTACACTACCAGGACATGTAAACTACATAGGTGCATGTCCTGCCTTTTGCCCACACAGCACCATGCCCTATGGGTTACCTAGGGCATACCTTAGGGGTGTGTTATATGTAGAAAAAGGGGTGTTCTAGGCTTGGCAAGTACTTTTAAATGCCAAGTCGAATTGGCAGTGAAACTGCACATACAGGGCTTGCAAAGGTAATTCTGGGACAAGGTTAAGGGGCTACTTAAGTGAGTGGCACAATCATTGCTGCAGGCCCACTAGTAGCATTTAATCTACAGCCCCTGGGCACACATTGTGCACTCTACTAGGGACTTATAAGTGAATTAAATAGTCCAGTTTGGTAAGATCCAATGTTACCATGTTGAAAGGGAGAGAGGATATGCACTTTAGCACTGGTTAGCAGTGGTAAAGTGTGCAGAGTCTTGAAACCAGCAAAAACAGTATCTAAAAAGTGGACAGAGGCAGGCAAAAAGTTAGGGGTGACCACCCTAAGGCTGTCAGGTCTAACACCCTCTTAATTCTGGGCCTAAAGCACTTCAAATAGACCAAGAAAGAGCATGAGCTGAGTAATAAATAAAGTTAAAATAGAGAGAGTTAATAAATATAAATAACTACGGGCAAGGTTTCACATAACCTAAGTTGTTAGGATCGCCTTGCCTTGTCTCATGTGAAGGCATTCATGTTGGTAGGGGAACTAAGGAAATTCGACAACCAATATGGGAGACCCTCCCTCCGGCCAGTGCTGATGACTTACAAGGCTATGAGAAGGCTACAGTTCATGTATGGGGCTGAGGCAGGCAGCATAGGGAGCAAAAAGTTACTTTCTCTCCCATCTTCCCCTATGTTGTAGGCAGTTGGAGTGGAAACAGGCTTACCAGGGTGGACACATTTAGCATATGCAGAGATAATAAAATCTGAATAAAAATAGATAGTGTGGAAATATCAAAAACCTCTGTTATGTAAAAAGGAGCTATTGCAAAGCAAGCTATCCTGGGACCGGGGAGTAAGGGGAATGATTCAAATATGTGCCAGTGCATTAAAAAATAAGTTATTGGGGCACTGACGTTATGGGAGAAAGCAAGGTGGAGTTGAAAAGAACATTAAAGTAGGTCTCTAGGGATGAGGATCTCACCTACCTGAGGAAAAAGTGACCAGTTTCTCATTTACCAAGCTCGTAGAAGAACAATGAAACCTTTCCCTATATGGAGAGATTGACGATTATTAAGATGTGTCAAAGTATTTGAAGATTTCGGTGTGGAATAAATCAAATGTTAATGTCAGGGAATCATGATTTCCTGCACAATAAAGGGAAAGTCTGCCAATGTGGATTCAACGTAAAAGGGAATTCAATCCTTGTAGACTGTTTGTGGCTTTTATCTCAACAAAATATCTTTTTAAAGCCTATTCTTTTAAAATATGGTATTAGGGGAAGGGGACAAGCAATTAAGTTACTAGTTGATATGAGATTTTTTAGATGTGACATGTGCCATGAGGTGTTTCTTAGTTTCAGTTGATACTTTTTTAAAGTCAAACTGTTACTAACCAACTAATCAGTAAAGTTTGTTGTTAATGCATTTTATGTTTTGGTATTTAATATTTTGTATTGGAAATGTTTATTGTGAAATCGTGTTGTAGAAATTGTTTTAAAGTCTAAGGTCTAAATAAACATTCATTTTGACTATCTACTGTGCTATATGGTGATTTTATGAGTGGTGGGTACATGTTTTTACATCCATGATCAACTCACTAAGTTTAGCTTGGGCTCATCCTGTTACTCATGAGGACAGGCAAACAGTTTAGGAAGTACAAAATGGATCTAGTTTCACAAAACAACCAATGAATTGTGCACCAATAGACATCTGTTATTTCAAGGCCCAGAAGCCTAGAGCAAGTGTGATCATGTACCCTATAAATACAGGTTATGTTAACCAGAAGGAGCCAACTATCTATCCTGTGTGGTACCTTACATTAACAGCAGAAACTTATTCCTGACAGCAGACCAACTGGACAAAGCAAAGGAGACTACAGAGGAGCCACCTGCAGAGAGAGATTTTGTATAAGCAAAGGTCTTCATGGCACCAAAACTTCATGCAGTTTCATATGCCAGACTTAATCTGAAGCCAGTTGTCCATCACAACTGACGTGTCGTGGTCACAATTCACATGAGTATAAGGCAAGGATCACAGTTTTCAACAATATTTCTGCCTCCCTTCCATTGTACACTTTAGTATGTCACTCTAAGTTAGACGGGTCTGCCCAGACATTGGTCTCGTGCACACTGTGTCACTGGAACCAAGCTATACATGGCTGATGAGCCCGTAACAAGAGTGACATAGGTCCTGGGCTGCCTATGTTCCGGTTCAGGGAGTGTTACAAATTGGGACTCTAGTTTGCAGACGTATACACCCTTGTCCAAGTAGGGACCACAATCCTAGTCACGGTAAGTCACAACACAATCCAAATTATCCTATCCTAACCCTCTGGTAGCTTGGCACAGAGCAGGCAGCCTTAACTTAGAAGGCAATGGGTAAAGTATTTGTGCAATAGGGAATACAGTAACACAGTGAAAGCACCACAAAAATACACCACCCAGGTTTAGAAAAAATAGATAATCTTTATCTGAATACAAAAAAGGCAGAGTGTCAAAAATCCGATGGATACAAGCCAATATAGAATTTTTTAAGGATTAAATCCCATTAAAATGCTTGGAAATGCAATGGTTCTACCAGAGCTATCACAACATAGTTGACTGAGTCGTTTCCAACAGTTTGACGCCACTGACTCCAGTCATGGAGTCACACGGAAACCCCAGCTACAGTACCTTTGAAAACAGAGACATCGCATGGAGTCGTGGAGGTGATGCGTCGCTGGAGCTGGTGCAGCATCAGTCCCTTACGGCATCTGGAGAGGTGAGGTGTCGGTTCTGTACTGCGAGGCAGGGGAGGCGAGGCGCTGGTTCCGTCCCGTTGCAGGGGACCTGATGCGAAATTGGTGGCGAAGCATTGTTTCCTTGTGACCCGGGGGGGGGGGTAGATGAATCCAGTCGGTCCAGATGTGAGGAGTCATCTTCCCAATGCTGTGATCACACTGCGGGACATCAGCGGCGTTGCGGCGATGTCGAACTTGCATTGCAGGCCGTGATCGTTGCGTGCAGTGAGGAACACAGAGCAGACAGCTGTGTGGCTTTGGGCAGCGATGTCTGTGCCGGAGTCGGTGAACTAGTTAGAATCTAGTAGATGAAGTCTTTGTTTGCCCTGATACATCAGAACAGGAGACAAGCTGAATCCAAGCCCTTGGAGAGCACTTTGTGGGGAAGGCAGAGTCCTTCCAGCAGAGTCAGAGGTAAGCAAGCAGCATGGCAACAAGCAGGTCAGCAGCCGTTCTCAGCAAAGCAGTCCAGATGAGTCATTTGACCAGTCAGGCAGACCCTCTGACAGAGTCCAAGTGAAGATCCAGAAGTGTCTGATTTGGTGGGGTCAGATACCCAGTATATGCAAAAGTGCTTTTGAAGTAAGGGAAAGGTCAAAGAGTGGTTTTGAAGAGCACATGTTCCCCTTTCAGTCCAGTCCTCTCTTCCAGGAACCCTAGGGGGTGGTTAAAGGTCCCTTGTGTGAGGGCAGGCCACTGGCCTCTGAAGTGTATGAGGGAGCCCCTCGATCCCTCCTGCCCAGGAAGACCCATTCAGTATGCAGATGTGACTGAGTGTCCTGTGTTTCTGGCTGTCTGGGAGGAATGCACAAGGGGAGCTGTCAACCAGCACAGACAAGACATGGATGGAGACAGGCTGTAAGGCACAGATGGCATTAAGTGCAGAGAAATGCCCACTTTCTAAAAGTGGCATTTCTAAAATAGTAATATTAAACCCAACTTCACCAGTAAGAAGGATATTCTATCACCATTCTGGCCCTACTAAATATGACAGGGCAACTCCTTTAAGATCAGAATCTACCACTTAAAAGTATAAGGGCAGTTCTAATGCTGGCCTATGAGAGGAACAGACCTTCCAGTAGTGGATACTTAATTTGTGATTGTTTTCACTACCACAACATGTAAAACACATAAGTGCATGTTCTGCTTTTACTTACATAGGACCCTGCCCTATGGGTTACCTAAGGCCTACCTTAGGGGTGACTGATATGTAAGAACATTTTAATTTAAGGCTTGGCAAATAGTTTTCAATGCCAAGTCAAGGTGGCAGTGAAACTGCACACACAGGCCTAGCAATGGCCGACCTGTGACTTGGTTAAGGGGCTACATATGTGGGTGGCACAACCAGTGCTTCAGGCTCACTAGTAGCATTTAATTTGCAGGCCTGGGCACATGTAGTGCACTTTACTAGGGACTTACAAGTGAATTCAATATGCCAATTGAGTCTGAGCCAGTTTTACCATGTTTTTAGGGAGAGAGCACATGCACTTTAGCATTGGTTAGCAGTGGTAAAGTATCCAGAGTCCTAAAGCCAGCAAAAATCAGGTCAGAAAAAGAGGAGGAGGAAGGCAAAAGATTTAGGGAGATGCTTCAGAGGGCCATTTTCCAACAGGGACGACGTGGCTTGGCAGTTCAGGCTGGACTGTTCCCATTAAAGCAGGGCTGATGCTGATTTGCATGTAGTTGGGTCCAAACTAAGGTGGTATAGTGTTCAAAATAACAATGTGTTGGGATGCGGCCCCCCCAAGTAACTACCATTGACTGAGATTAATTCAAGCATTCCATCCATCACTTTTGTATACTTTCGTTTCCCTTGCATTGTGTCAAGAAACAACAGACAGACGTTGTTGAATGATTTCTCTTACACCCTCAGTAGTTAACACAAATGATGGCTGCGTGAAGGGATGTAGGAACAACATACATCAAATTTCAGTGCAGGAATGAAGGACGATTGGCAGGAGGAAGAAGCAGACTGATTGCAAATTGGAGGGTGTCTGTAGGTTACATACCCCTAGCCTCCAGTATAAAACTGTCTGAGCTTACACCTACCTCCAGCTGACAAAATCCTACCTGAATTGGCACAAGGGGAGGGGGAATTGGTATACCCAGTTCACGGACAAGGAGTATTCTATGGATGAACATCACCACTTATTGCTATCTAGACTCTACCTCCAAGAAAGTGAGAAAGGCTGTGGAGATCACTTGAGTCACACATTCCTACCCTCAGCCCATATTTCTGGCACAATCTGTTTGTAATGCAGAGGAAACTATGTCAGACCCGGTTTGAGGAAGGGAGTTCTACAAAGTAGTTGTGGGTAATGGACACTTTATTTTTAGGTCACCTCGAGGTAAATCTAATTCATTTACTCTAATGCCTCTCATTCTGCCAGTTTCGAAGAGGGGTGAGGAGCAGGGTACCAACTAAGTTCTCATTGCAATATTTTGGCCAGAATGGACTGGGGTTGCAACTCTGGAAATCTGTGATCATGAAGCTGTTTCCAATATTTGTGGGCCAATCGCATATGTAGCATCTGTTGTTGTGTCTTCTAACGCAGCGTCATCTTCAGTTTGCAGTGCAAGATGTGCCACCTTGTGCCCACCTTTGGTCCAATCTTGTGCACTGATGGAGGGACAAGGGTGTGCAAGCGCCCAGTCTTCTTTTTATTGAGTAATTTACAAAAGCAGCTGTGGTGTCTGCAGATACCGCATAGCTGATTCTGATTTACAAGGATGGTGTAACTCGTCTAGTGCTCAGCTGCACAGAGCACCAATGCTAGCCGGAAGAATTGTGCACTTCAGATAACAGAAATGCCTGGTCACTTTTGATTAACTTATATTATATCTTTATTTGTGGTCAATATTCTCAAAAGAACAGCGCCCAAGCGTTTCGTTCCCTCTCTGGTAACTGCTTCCGGGCTGCAAATAATACATCTGTTTTTTTAAATTGCTTCTTATATCGCGTGCTAAACATTTCCTTACTTATATATTGGAAAATTGATTTCTAAACATTAAAAGTGTTTGCAAAACATGTTACAAAAATTATATTGCAAGCAACAGGTTTATCTTTTACTTTTAGGTATACTATGTAGCTATAATGTACAACACGTACCAATAATTGTTACTTTATGAGATCCACAACATGCATAGCCGTTGCTTGGTCCAGACATTACTTATGCCCATAGACCTGTAATATTCAATACCCAGTAAACAGTCATTTTCAGATTAATGGATTTCCTATATACATAAATTAGTAAACAAAATCAGAAATTATTATAGTTTATAATTAATATGATTGCCATGATAACCATACGAAAATGCATAGAATGATTTAGAACTCAGTTCATGGCAGATATGTAGGATTCAAGAGAATAGATGACTGCAGGAAACAATTATCCTTCATTTCATACATCATTCACAGTTATAATTAGAAACATATATTTGCTTTCAGTGTGTGCCGGTGGCCTTCAAAAGTGATGGAGCGCAATCTTTGGCTCTAATTACAGTGACTGAGTCGAACATATCAGTGAGTTAAGGGGTGGGAGTCACTCACTCTCACTTGGTCTGAAATGGTCTTTATCTCACTTTGACTCACTTTATTTCAATCATTTTCAGTCAGTCTAACTCAGCCTCACTCAGTCTCATTCACTCTCACTCATCCCCACTCATTTTCACTCAATCTCACTCCAACTCATCTAGTCTCACTCAGATTCACTTGTTTCCACTTAGTCTCACTGATTCTGACTCACTCTGTTTCACTCAGTGTTTTACTCAATCTCACTCATTATATGACCCAGACTGTGACTCACTCACAAACTCCGCATCACTCATTCTCAGTCAGTCTCACTTAACCTCACTCATTTTCACTCAGTCTCAGGCAATCAATCTTACTCGGATTCATTCAACCTCACAGACTCATCTAGTCTCAATCAGTCTCACTCATTCCTACTCAGTCCCACTTATTCAGTCTCACTTATTCTCGCTCTGTTTCACTCAGACTGTGAATCACTCAGTCTTACACACAGTAAGACTCAGTTCCATCCTACCTCATAGTTACACTCACTGTCATTCTTTCTCATAGTTACACTGTCACACTCCCTCACAATACCAACCACTGTCATTCTCGCTCCCAATAGCACTCGCTGTCATCCTACATCACATGTACACTCAGTCATTCTCCCTCACAGTAACATCCTCCCTTACTCAGTATCATTTGTTCACGCTCACACTCACTCTTTGTATCACTCATTCTCACTCACTCACTCCACCAATTCTCTCACTTTCACTCAGGCATGCGCACAGGGCCAGAATTGGAACCCAGAGCAGCTTTGTCAAATTTTGTCAAACTGTAGTGAATCCTAGTTTGTTTTACTGGGATAACAGGAGTTAGCTTAGCCCCTGGCTTGTAGACTCGTGCCCCCGTCACCTAGTGACTTTTAACCTACTTAGCTTGCTCTGTCTTAGCCCATTTAATTATTTATTTCTTCTAAGATGGCTGCCTTGTTTATAGTTAGGCCACTTGTTATGGGTAACATTATCAGTGTCACCGCGCCAAGGCGTCAAGATCAAGCATCAAAGACAAACAAACAGTAGGTGTTCACACTTAGGGATTTTCCCTCTCTATACTTTCGAGGGATTGTTGATATTAATTGCCGTCCCAAGCATGTCGGTTATCTATTGTTTAGGAACACACCTACGTCAGGGGACCTTGTAGATCTGTATAAATACATTACACTTTAGACAGATAATCAGAGGGATTCCGACCAGAGGGCATCGCCACCATCGCCGATACCGATGCTGCAGTCGTCTTGACGCTGATCTAGTCTTCGTGTCCCAGCGGAGTCTGAGATAGAGACCTCATTCCTAGGTAACGAGGGTTGGGGGCTCCTCTCATGGACATGGCATTGGCAGATTAGGTTTAACAAACCCAGCTCTCCTTTAGGTAGGAGGTTAGGCCTTTTCACATTAAGGTATTAGGGCATATTACATCTCATATATCTTTTCTATGTATTGCAAAAAGGTGGGGGTCTTTGTAATAATGACTCTCGTCTTTACAATACTGTTTCTTGCTTTATTCATTATCCTAATCATTGCAGCCCATGCAACTTATCGCAAATTGCAGTTATGTTAAATAAAAACTATTGTAACTTTACTGCATCTGTGTCATTGCCTGTGTTTGTATGAGACATAATGGCCCATATTTATACTTTTTGACGCAACACTGCGCTAACGCAGTTTTGCGGAAAAAAAATTCGCGCCGGCTAATGCCATTCTGAAGCGCCATGCGGGCGCCGTATTTATTGAATGACGTTAGCCGGCGTTAGCCGTCGGCGCCGTCTGGTGTGCGTTAAAAAAAAACGACGTACACCAGGCAGCGCCGGCGTAGGGGAAAATGGAGCTTGGGCGTCAAGAAATGGGGCAAGTCAGGTTGAGGCAATTTTTTCGCCTCAACCCGATTTGCGCCATTTGTTTTTCACTCCCAACCCCCATAGAAATGACTCCTGTCTTAGCAAAGACAGGAGTCATGCCCCATTGCCCAATGGCCATGCCCAGGGGACTTCTGTCCCCTGGGCATGGTCATTGGGCATAGTGGCATGTAGGGGGGCACAAATCAGGCCCCCCTATGCCACAAAAAAACAAAAAAAAACACTTACCTGAACTTACCTTAATGTCCCTGGGATGGGTCCCTCCAGCCTTGGGTGTCCTCCTGGGGTGGGCAAGGGTGACAGGGGGTGTCCCTGGGGGCATGGGAGGGCACCTCTGGGCTCCTTCAGAGCCCACAGGTCCCTTAACGCCTGCCTTTTGCAGGCGCTAAAAAAGGCGCAAAAGCGGCCGTACGTCATTTTTTTTGACCCGCCCACTCCCGGGCGTGAATTTTGCCCGGGAGTATAAATCCGACGCACATGCCTCGGAGTCGATTTTTTAGACGTGAACGCCTACCTTGCATCTCATTAACGCAAAGTAGGTGTCCACGCTAAAAAATGACGCAAACTCCATGGACTTTGGCGCTAGACGCGTCTAACGCCAAAGTATAAATATGGAGTTAGTTTTGCGTCGAAATTGCGTAAAAAAAAACAACGCAATTCCGGTGCAAACGGAGTATAAATATGCCCCAATATATCTGTGAGATAAGGTTAATCTCCGTTCAACCATGACAGTCCCTGAAATATCTTATTTCCGAGTCCATGCGTAAACGGCTGCCATAAATCAGCTTTTACTATTGTGTTTCTGGTGAGGTACTGCTAGTGAGCCGGTAAGGTTGGGACAACAGTTGCGACTTGTTGTAGGAAAGACGCAGTCGCCTACAAACAAAAGTACTGTCATCCTTAAACCAGTGGTCTTGCTCAGAGCAAGAGTCCAAACTACGACATGGCGCCACCAACGATGGTGTTTAGGCACTAATTTACGGATACCCTGACTATCTCTGTCTCACAGACAACAGGTACCCTAAGTACCATTATACAGAGAGGTCCGTGGTCTTTGGGAGAATCCTCCTCAGCTGAAAAGGTAATGCCTAATTAAGCTGTAGGTTGTTTGAGCTCGAACTCGTAAAAGGAATATACTTCCCATTTCTGGTGTTCCATTTCTCTAAACAAATATGGCTGATACCATAGACATTCCTGAAAATGCTAGACATGCACTAACGCAACATTTATTAACGCATGGCCTTACAGATGAGGGCGGGGATGTTACTCTAATAATAGAAGCTACTGAAGCATACCAAACAGAAATATTTTACTGTTGGGTCACCTTTCCTGAGGTTGACCAAAGAACAAACACATTCCACACATATAAAGTTGCAAATGCACCTTTACGGTACCAAGCATACCAGTATCATAAAATATCGCTCACCTACCAGGAGCATCAGAACTGGTTCGAAGGCGCCCTACCACATGTACTACGAAGAGTGAGGTTAGGTCCCTTAAGTAATGATGGGCCTACGTGGCCTATGTTCGCCACATACACACCTCACCCAGGCATACAGAATGTGCCGATAGCAGATTTACGAGTTTTATATAATGAATTAGTGGCATTGTATAGACAATTAGTACAGTTCGTAATGTGAACATTGAACACAACACCAGCGCGTCCAGCACCGCCAGTAGCTGGTGGTTATCAATTGGCTACTGGGATTAATCCACAAACAATGCATACTATTATGGGTAAAGTACCCACGGAACGGGAAAAAATACCGTTCTGGATTGCCCAGAAAACGAATCAGCTGGAAGCTGTGTTTCCCCATACGGGACCACAGGGAAAACATAGATTGCTCACTATGTGCTTGCCTTTTGGGATGGTTCCCTCGGTGGATGACTGTGCCACATGGGGTACAGTCTTCGCTGCCATATATACTACCACACATGGTACCCCAACACTTGCCAATTTACCAGAAGTGTTAAAACAAATACAAAATGAGCATGGGGCTGCACCAGCCCTGGATTTGGGGATGAAATTAATGCGTAACTTTGACGCAGTATCATCAATTATACTAAGTAATATTAAAGGGGAAGCGGTAGCACTGGCAATTCGCCAGCGTCTCCGGGAAACTCCAAACCAGGAACAGGAGAGACAGCTACCGAAAATAATTTCCAATACCTATACTAGTATAGGATGGAATAGTTTGGGAGCCAAACCTAAAAAATTGGAGTTACAAGGTACCGCCCTTAAGGAGGGTACAAAGCAGGCACAAGAGGGCTCTAAGAAGGGCTGGGACAAACAAAAAGATTTCAAAGAAAGAAGAAATAAGAGAGCTGATTCTCCACACCCGGAGAACTCCGAAAGGAGATATAATCTCAGAAATAGGGAGAACATTAAAACTCCAGACAGATACACTGATTCACGTCCCTCTCGTTCCTTTCAGGACGCACCGGATAGACGTAGCGAGAGAGGGGGCCGTCAAGATCGACGTCTGGAATACGTGAAAGAGAAGAAAGACTCACAACAGTCTACCACTAAAAAAGAAGAAAAGACTCCTAAGCAAAAGCCACAGTTTAAAAAGAAGAAAGTGGCAGCACTGACAGTTAAAAATGCCAGTAATATTGAGAAAGCTGTTGAGGAACAAGAGGTGGGCAGTGACTCTGTTAGACAGCGCAGCAGAGGTCACGATATGTCGCCAGAGTCTGAAAGATCATCTGGATGCGACAGCAACTAGCGATTACATCGCAGTTGAAACGGCGGATGGCCACGTTCTTTCCCCCGATAGGGTTTATGATTTAAAAATTCAGATAGAGGGAGACGTGGAGCGCACTATTAATGTGATATTTTGGGATGAACTTACTAGTGATATCCTCTTAGCCGAAAGAGATTGGCCACCTGAACGCGTCCGCAAGCTCCCGCATGGGGAAGATGTAATTTTGCCTTCTTTCTCCGATCTTGTTCCGGAAGCAGCAAAAGGAGCCTATGCTGCTGAATGGGATTTAGCACAGGCACCTGCACTATACCGCATTCATGTAGGTTGGGACAAGGAGTCTCCTTGCCATATTATTCCCGTTAGGTCTACACCCCAACCGCAGCCACAATACCCTGTTAAACATGAAGCGAAAGCTCCGGTAAAGGAGATCCTATCACAACTTGAGTACCAGGGAGTAATTGAGCCCTGTACATCTGCAATGAATAATCCGTTATTCCCCGTTGCAAAGCCAGATCATTCATATAGAATAGGCGTTGATTATAGACACTTAAATAGTCATACACGCACGTATGCTATACAAAATTCACACAGCACAGCACTGATAAACAATATAGTGCGTGAAAAATATAAAACAACATTAGACATATCTAATGGGTTCTTCTGCCAGAATTTATCTCATGAAAGTAGGGACCTAAGTGCATTTTCATTTGGCTCTCAGAAACGCCGTTTAACTCAAGGCTATAAAAATAGCCCAGGCCTGTTTTCAGCCCGTGTAACCTCAATATTACATGATATTGATTCCGAAGCATTGTGCTATGTGGATGACGTATATCTCACGGACGACGTCCTCGACATTTATCTTGTGAGGTTCGATCGGATCATTTTGGGATTTGCAGACCTCGGTTACAAATTCAATTTTAAGAAAAGCAAGATAGCCTTTCTTAATGTGTTATTCCTGGGATATGAGCTATCAAGCGAAGGGAAGAGCCTGGCCCCGCACTTTCTAGAGAAATGTGCTCAACTACAGCCTCCGAACACACTGAAGAAATTGCAGTCATTACTGGGTTTCAGAGCAAGAGCCCAAACTACGACAAAACCAACCCCCATACAGTGCATAGTGAGTGCAGCTAGAGAGTCTGACCATTACAAGAAGGGGTTGGGTTTCACTCCCAAGGAAATTTGGGCTACAATGGTGCATTCTGTAATACATTTTCCATTATGAATTCAATTGTATTAGCTTTTAAAGCATAGTAAATGATGATCTAGTGCACCAGGATTCAACAATCTGTACTGGGACTCTTCAAAGATTCCCTCCCTGTCACAATCAAACAGTGCCCCTCATCTCACAATAGCAACTCTCTCACATGTATTTCATTTGTTTTACAGCACCTCTCATACGAGTGTAGGGTGTCCGAACACTTTACATCACACACAAATACAGAGACAATGATTCATACATGTGTAAATCAGAGTCCTGGAAATGTTGTAAAAGACAAAGGGTGCTTCAAGGTGTAGGATTCATGTCATCAGTACCGGTAGGCATTTCCTAATAATACTTTGTCTGGAGAATCATAAACTCAGAATTCACAACATAACAGAGTGGTTGGGGTTGGATTTGTTTATAAGAATTTATTTCTACCCAAACAAATCTTTTTAGCAATATTAGAATAATGAAAGACTGAGAAAAAACATATCTTTCTAACCCATAACTACGATTGTAAAGTATAAACTGCGTAGTATAAAAAGGGTCCCTCTGACAAAAGCAGTAACTCACTGAGCTATTCAAATAAAATACTGTTCCATGATATGTATGTTTAATGTATTTTGCAGCAGTCATATTATCCCCTTGCGCTGCCTTAGAAGGGTCAAAACTCCATATCTCTTCAGCAGGAACATTAATCAGTACTTTTATTGTTGGCTTTTAACTACTGGATATGCAAAGAATTCTGTAGCAAGTGCTTTCAAAACTGCTGCATAACAGTCTCTAGTAACAAAACAGCCCTCCCAACTTTAAAGATTCCCATGGAAATTGCAGGTGCCTGGGACGACCAGTTGGTCCCTGAACACACATCCCACATGCACATGCTCTCTCTCCCAGACACATCATTACCCACAAACAGATGCTCTTACCCATATGCACAGCACACAACATTTACAAGCTTTAAAGTTTTTCTTTTGTACTTACCTTGATGCAAGTCCTGTTTGAACTCTTGCTTGCATGAAACTGGAACCTGAAACCTGCACAGTTACAGGGACCAAATGTCAGTGTGCATCACTCCACCACCCTTTCCCAACTTTCTGATGAGTTGGGAAAGGGTGGGGTGACAGGCTGATTGGTTTGTAGCTATGGGCACTGCAGGACTTTAGCCTGCAGTGCACATGTCTGCCTTTAGCTGTGATGCTACACATCACAAATGGAGGCAGTATAGTGCTGTGCCAGAGCTCCAAAACAAGCAATGGGATTTCTCCAGGAATGATAATCTCTCTCTGCAATGGTTGTGCAGGCACCTTCATGCACCTGCGTCAGCCATCAGAGACTGCAGCCGGACCCGAAGAAGGTCATCATTTTTATTATAACAAGAGTGAATAATATGCTATTATTCACTCTTGGTATATAAAAAACAATCGGGCCGGAAAAACAAGTGGGGAGTACACCCTCAGCTCATTAAGAGGAGACGCACTGTTTGCTAGCCCACACTTCTTTGAAATTCTTCGACAATTGTTGGAATATTCTCTTGTCCGACATAAGCTTTTGACATGGCCCCAGGTTTCTAAGCTTTTGTAAATCTGGGGATGTGCCAAAATCCATGGATGTTGCATGAGAAAACACCCACTGCAACGCCCATGGAACGCCTCCCTTGTGCGGAGTAAGGCAATGCAGCCATTTGTGCTGCATTGCCTTGCCTTACTCCATATCTATGAGGCCCTTCAAAGCCATGCAAAGGGGCTTTGCTTGGCTTCATAGATATGAGTTCAAGGTTTGATCTGCTGTTGCATCACAAAAAGTGAGGGAACGGCAGCCCAAGGGGCCCGTAATATGCCCCACAGTTTATAGATTATTGGTACTGCCTGCAGGTCCCAAAAGAAGGATCATTAACATCAGTAGTATGGAAAGAACTGCTTAAGAAAGGTGCATCCACGTAGTCCTCCTGGTTAACAGCAGGCGCTGCTCCCCACGCCAGCAGCAGCTGCAATCCTTTTAATACAAAAAGATAATAAACTATGGGGGTCATTCTGACCTCGGCGGTAAAAGCCGCTTACCGCTGGTCAGAAGGCCGCCACAATACCGCTGCAACTGCAAAACCTCAAAAAATCCGCCCTCCACTGCAGTCCGCCACATCAGCGGCCAGCGGTAAACTGGAGAAGACCAAACCTCCACCGCCACGCCAACAGAAATACGCCCATCCCATTATGACCCGCAAATCCACGCGGCGGTCATTCAACCGCGGTATTCCATTGGCGGTACACACCGCCGCGGTCAAAATACACACACCTTTACAAACCCCTACCACATTGGACAATTTGAAAGGCACACACCTGAAACACATACACACACCACTCCCACACATCCAATACCATATAAAACACACACCCACATCACCCACAAACCCCTACCAACAAAAACCAGAGACGAAGGAGAGAGAGACACATCAGAGAATAGATAGCCAGACACACAGAGGCACACCACAACATCACACACACCACATAGAAGCACAAAGCACCACACACCAACACACACATCATCACATACACCACCCCACACCTCATACACACCACCCCATGGCACCACAAAGGCACCCACGCTTTTCGGACCAAGAACTCCGGGTCATGGTGGAGGAAATCATAAGAGTGGAACCCCAGCTCTTCGGCTCACAGGTTCAGCACACCACCATAGCAAGGAAGGCGGAGCTCTGGCAGCGGATCGTGGACAGGGTCAACGCGGTGGGACAGCATCCCAGAAATCAAGAGGACATCCGCAAACGATGGAACGACCTACGGGGGAAGGTGCGCTCGATGGTCTCGCGACACAACATCGCAGTGCAGAAGACTGGCGGGGGACCCCCACCCACTCCACCCGAATTCACAACATGGGAGCAAGAGGTACTAAACATCCTGCATCCTGATGGCCTCGCTGGAGTACACGGAGGAATGGACTCTGGTAAGTACAAGGCCAACCACTTCACCCCCCCCCCAGCATGCTAACCCCCACCCTCACCCCCAACCCCCCAGCACACATCCTCCCTGAGAATGTCTCTCCAGCACAACCCACCCAACACCAACCCCTGCATGCCATCCCCAAACTATGGACACCCATCACCTAAGCATGACCACTGCACATACCCATCCCCCCCCCCCACAAAACACCCTCACAACACCTCCCCCAAGGGAATGCCAGCACTGGGGGACAAGGGCACCCATAAAACGCAAGCTAATGCACACACAGAAACAATAACCATACCCTCTTACCCCATGCAGGACCCGAACGACAACACACCGGTCAGGAGGGACCAGAAATGTCCATCCCACCCCCGGAACAGGCCCCTAGTGATGACAGCAGCTCTGTCGACCTGGACCCTGATGACCAGCCCGGACCATCGGGGACCTCTGGGCAGTCGGTTCCCCTCACCCAGAAACAGGCCACTGCAGACCCAACCCCCTCTGGGAACAACAGCACAGCTCCCACCCAGCGGGCCCATGCCTCTGTCTCTAGGACAGGTCAAGCAGCGGTGTGTCTACCACTACAGGGCCCCCAGGGTAACCCACCAACCCAACAACAACAGGGACCTGGGGGCAGTGGGAGTGGGCACACCGTCCAGGGGACAGAGGCCCAGGGAAACAGGGCAACTCGGAGGGCTGCTGTGCAACAGGGGGGGGAGGAGAGGCCCAGGGAACCCACTCTCCAAGAGGCCCTCACCACCATCATGGCAGCCTACCACCACTCACAACAGACGATGGCGACGGTACTGGCCAGGTTCCAGGAGATCCAGGCACAGCAGGAGCAACGCTACATGGGGTTCAGCGACCAACTCACCAACATCTCAACCGCTATGGGGAGCATAGTCCAGGCCCTGAACCGTATAGAGGACACGTTTCGGGACCATGTGGCATCACACAGGGCCCCTGTCACTAAACAGGAACAGCCTACCACCTCTGCCGGCGCTAGTGGACAGGAGGCCCCACCACAACGACAGCCCACCAGAACCCCACCTCCTGCTGAACAACAACCACCCCGCAAAAGGAGCCTGAGATAAAAAAAAACGACAGAGTAGGATGTCAAGACCCCCGCCAGCATCACATACCCCCTGAAGTCCTCCCACTGTTCAACATTGCCACCCTGTCAAACCTTGAACTGCCCCTGCTCCATCCTGCCACAGGCATATGGACAATGCACCTGTGAGACTTAGAACTGGACTCTGCCATGGACATTACTCCACCCCCACCCATCACTGTTTCACTATCATGTACCAATATCTATGCACTAATAATAAATCACACATTGCACTGAAATCAATCAGGACTCAGCCTGTCTTATTTACAAATGTATGACACATTACATATCAATTACGTATTTTTAACATTGTGAATTACACATACCGAGGTAACTTAGCATTAGTCCATGGGCCAACCAAGCCGAGGTCACGCAGTGGCTCATACAGCACAGAAAAGGGAAGGGAAAATCAAACATCATGTTTATAGTTCTGGGGGGAAATCGACAAAGTTGAGATGCAGGAGGCTTTCAGGAAATGTAAAATGGCATGGGTGATTATTACCTGTGTGCTACTGGAAATACTGTTCTATTACTCTGTCCCTGTTGTCTGTGTCGTCCTCTGAGTCTTCCTCCTCTTCACTCTCCGCAGGCTCCACAGCTGCTTCAACACCACCATCTGCACCATCCTCCTGCAGGAAAGGAACCTGACGTCGCAATGCCAGATTGTGAAGCATACAGCAGGCCACGATGATATGGCACACCTTCTTTGGTGAGTACATCAGGGATCCCCCTGTCATATGCAGGCACCTAAACCTGGCCTTCAGGAGGCCAAAGGTCCTTTCGATGATCCTCCTAGTTCGCCCATGGGCCTCATTGTACCGTTCCTCTGCCCTGGTCCGGGGATTCCTCACTGGGGTCAGTAGCCAAGGCAGGTTGGGGTAACCAGAGTCACCTATTAGCCACACACGTTGTCTCTGTAGCTGCTCCATCACATAGGGGATGCTGCTATTTCGCATAACATACGCGTCATGCACTGACCCTGGGAACTTGGCATTTACATGGGAGATGTACTGGTCAGCCAAACAGACCACCTGGACATTCATCGAATGATAACTTTTTCTGTTTCTGTACACCTGCTCATCGTCTTTTGGGGGTACCAAAGCCACATGGGTCTCATCAATGGCACCAATGATGTTGGGGATATGTCCAAGGGCATAGAAATCACCCTTCACTGTAGGCAAGTCACCCTCCTCTGGGAAAATGATGTAGCTCCGCATGAGTTTCATCAGGGCAGACAACACTCTGCTCAAAATCTTTGAAAACATAGGCTGAGACATTCCAGATGACATGGCCACTGTTGTCTGGAATGACCCACTTGCCAAAAAATGGAGGACTGACAAAACCTGCACCAGAGGGGGAATCCTGTGGGTTGGTGGATGGGGGACATCAGGGCTGGCTCCAGCTGGGCACACAGTTCATGGATAGTGGCACGGTCAAGTCTGTATCGAAGTATTATATGGCGTTCTTCCATTGTCGACAGGTCCACCAGCGGTCGGTACACGCGAGGATTTGTCCTTCTCCTCGCAAGTCCCAGCGGACGGTGCCTAGGAAGGACAACATGGAGCACAGAGTCAGGCAAACCACAGGTACGTACAGACAGCTTGCACAGTTAAAGAATGGCAATGGGTTGAAAGGCATGTATGTGTGGCAATGCAAGGCCTAGGCCTGTGTGTCGCAGTCAAAATTAAGCCATGTAGGCCCTTGAAATGGCGGCTGCCTGACCTGTGAAGTGGGACAATGGGATGTGAGGTCAATGTGCTGGCGGGGCACACCGTGGCGGTAGGCGGTCTAAGACCGCGGCGCAAAGCCGCATTGGTTAACATTGAACCCTATGGGTTTCAGGAGCCAATGACGATGTGCGCCGGCGGTCGCGGTACGCACCGCCGCGGTACGCACCGCCGCGGGCGTGACCGCCATTTCCTAGCTGATTGATCACTCGAGACCTGATCATCCATAGGAGAGGACCTATACTGCAAGTGCTGCTGTGACCTCGGTCTGGAAGGGACAATGGCTGCTGCGACTGGGGAAAGGGCCCCTGCCTTCACGTCTGAAGAGTTGGAGAAGCTCGTGGATGGGGTCCTCCCCCAGTATGCGCTACTCTACGGTCCTCCAGACCAACAAGTGAGTACACCGGGTGCACATGGAATGGGCTATGCCTGTGTGGATTGGGGTGGATGTAAGTTGGTGGGGTGGGGGGCGAATGAGGAGTGCAACGCACGACAGATGAGAGCATGTGCCATATGGCAAAGTTGGTGGGGGGGAGCCAATCACATCTAACATGCAGGTCATTGATGATTTCTTCCTTTCCACCCTGTACATGTCAAATAGGTCAGCGCCCATCAGAAGATCGAGATTTGGCGTGCCATCGCCAAGGAAGTCCGGAACTTGGGGGTCCACAACAGACGGGGCACCCACTGCCGCAAGAGGTGGGAGGACATCCGCCGCGGAACAAGGAAGACCGCAGAAACACTGCTGGGGATGGCCTCCCAACCTAGGAGAGGTGCCAGTCGCACCATGACCCCCCTGATGTCCCGGATCCTGGCGGTGGCCTACCCTGAATTGGATGGGCGCTTTAAGACATCACAGCAGACACAAGGGGGTGAGTATCAGCACATTCTCCTATCTTTCTGCGCAGTGGAGGCGTCTGGGTGGGGGAGGAGGGCTGTGGGTGACATTAGGCCAGGGCGCTTTCTGTAGTGTAGTCCTCTCCCTTAGGCATGGCCCTGTGCCCCCGGCCCCCACCTCTGTAGGGTGACAAGTACAGCCATTGATGGTCCAGCATCACCCATGTGCGCGTTTGACGTCTCTTGGCCTGTTGTCCTAGTCAGTAGTAATGAGTAGTGTACCCCGAATGCGCGGCTTAGTGCATGAGGCTCCTGTGTCTGTCCTCTCCGCCAACGGTGTTGACATTGCATGCACTCAACCTGGTCTTCTTTTTTCTCCCCCCACCCTTTCTCTTCATCTTCTTGTGCATGTGTGCATTAGCATCATCAGGCGGAGGAGATTTGGCATCGGAGCACGAGGGAGCTGCAGGACACAAGGCCCCGGTGGGCCCAGGAACAGACACCGAGGGCACCAGTGATCCAGAGGGCGAGGGGAGCACCACGACGGGGACCGCTGGTGAGAGCAGCGACAGCGACACGTCCTCGGATGGGAGCTCCCTAGTGGTGGCGGCAACATCCGGGCCCCCCGCCTCTACAGGTACAGCCGCCACCCAGCGCACCAGCCCCGCCCTCCCTGCAGCCCCTCAGCCTACGCTCTGTGCCCGCTCGCCCAGGAAGGCAGGCGTCTCCTTCGCCCCAGGCACCTCAGCCCCTGCCCCTGTCACCCCTGCTGCCCTCAGTGCGGAGCTCATTGACCTGGTGAGGACGCTCATTGTTGGGCAGACAACCCTTTTGAATGCCATCCAGGGTGTGCAAAGGGAGGTGCAACAGAGCAATGCGTACCTGGAGGGCATTCATTCGGGTCAGGCTGCCCATCAACGAGCGTTCACTGCTCTGGCCTCAGCACTGACGGCAGCCATTGTCCCTGTTTCCAGCCTCCCTCTTCTTACTGCCTCCAGCCTGTCTCTGTCT
Organism: Pleurodeles waltl; assembly: GCF_031143425.1. Taxonomy (NCBI): domain Eukaryota; kingdom Metazoa; phylum Chordata; class Amphibia; order Caudata; family Salamandridae; genus Pleurodeles; species Pleurodeles waltl. Next base: position 606,191,438 of record NC_090443.1, on the reverse strand, counting down.
CCTGTTCCTCAGCCTATCCCATCCACACCATCAGACCAGCCTGCACGCACCTCAACACCCAAGAGCAGCTCATCAAGACACAAGCACCACAGATCCCACAAACACTCACCCAAGCAACACCCAGATGCAGACATTCCAGCAGTCACAACCACCTCTGTGTCCCCCTCCTCCTCGTCTCCCTCCTCCCTACCTGTGACGTCTACACTCACACCTGCATGCACCCCAACATCAGCCAGTGCTTCCATCACCACCTCACCCTCCAGTACAGTCCACACTCGTGCAGTCACCACCCCCACTGCCATTTACACGTCCCCTGTGTCCTCTCCCACTGTGTCTGTCACCCCCTCTTCCAAGACACACAAACGCAGGCAGACACCCACCCAACAGCCATCCACCTCACGTCAGCTTACAGGACCAGCACCTTCACCCAATGACAGCACACCTGACTCTCCTACAACCACATCCTCTTCCTCCACTCCCATACCCACTTCTCCTACCCTTTACCTTGGACCTAAAAAGCTTTTCCTGGCTAATCTTGACCTCTTTCCCTCCGATGAGCTCCCCCCTCCATCTGCAAAGAGTCCCAAGAGCACCGCAGCCACCACCAGCCCAGCTTCGAGTGTCACTGTTGTGCATGGGTTCTGGAGTCCACCCTTTGCCAGCAGTGACACATCGATCAGCAGCAAGGACACGTCCAGCCCCCCCCCGGCAAGAGGACCCGCAAAAACAAGGGCCGCCGTGCGAGGACTGACAGGGCTGCCCCCAAGGAGCAATGTGCGGCCACTTCACCAGCCACACCATCTACGGGAGGCAAGGGCCCGAGAGCCCCATCAAAGGAGCGGAAGGGCAGCAGGAGCGCGGAGAAGGTGGACCCCACATGTCACATCCCAGCTGGGAAGGAGGACACTAAAGAGGCCAGGAGTCCGTCCCCGAAGGGTCCAGAAACGTCACGGTCCGAGGGCGACTGAGCAGGGAGTCCAGGCCAGGTCTGGCTCCCTTGATCTGCTGGATGAGCACCGCTGAACAGGGCCCGCGGTGCAGAAGAGCACCGCTGAACAGGGCCCGCCGTGGAGAAGAGCACCGCTGAACAGGGCCCGCCGTGGAGAAGAGCACCGCTGAACAGGGCCCCGCCGTGGAGAAGAGCACCGCTGAACAGGGCCCCGCCGTGAAGATAGGCACCGCTGAACAGGGCCCCGCCGTGAAGATAGGCACCGCTGAACAGGGCCCCGCCGTGAAGATAGGCACCGCTGAACAGGGCCCCGCCGTGAAGATAGGCACCGCTGAACAGGGCCCCGCCGTGAAGATAGGCACCGCTGAACAGGGCCCCGCCGTGAAGATAGGCACCGCTGAACAGGGCCCCGCCGTGAAGATAGGCACCGCTGAACAGGGCCCCGCCGTGAAGATAGGCACCGCTGAACAGGGCCCCGCCGTGAAGATAGGCACCGCTGAACAGGGCCCCGCCGTGAAGATAGGCACCGCTGAACAGGGCCCCGCCGTGAAGATAGGCACCGCTGAACAGGGCCCCGCCGTGAAGTAGGCACCGCTGAACAGGGCCCCGCCGTGAAGATAGGCACCGCTGAACAGGGCCCCGCCGTGAAGATAGGCACCGCTGAACAGGGCCCCGCCGTGAAGTAGGCACCGCTGAACAGGGCCCCGCCGTGAAGTAGGCACCGCTGAACAGGGCCCCGCCGTGAAGTAGGCACCGCTGAACAGGGCCCCGCCGTGAAGTAGGCACCGCTGAACAGGGCCCCGCCGTGAAGATAGGCACCGCTGAACAGGGCCCCGCCGTGAAGATAGGCACCGCTGAACAGGGCCCGCCGTGCAGAAGAGCACCGCTAAAGAGGGCCCGCCGTGCAGAAGAGCACCGCTGAAGAGGGCCCCGCCGTGAAGATAGGCACCGCTGAACAGGGACCCGCCGTGAAGATAGGCACCGCTGAACAGGGCCCGCCGTGCAGAAGAGCACCGCTGAAGAGGGCCCCGCCGTGCAGAAGAGCACCGCTGAACAGGGCCCGCCGTGGAGAAGAGCACCGCTGAACAGGGCCCGCCGTGGAGAAGAGCACCGCTGGGCCCTTCATCTCAAGCACCGCTCCGCTGGGCCCTTCTTCTCAAGCACCGCTCCGCTGGGCACCGCCGTCTCAAGCACCGCTCCGCTGGGCACCGCCGTCTCAAGCACCGCTCCGCTGGGCACCGCCGTCTCAAGCACCGCTCCGCTGGGCCCTTCATCTCAAGCACCGCTCCGCTGGGCCCTTCTTCTCAAGCACCGCTCCGCTGGGCCCTTCTTCTCAAGCACCGCTCCGCTGGGCCCTTCTTCTCAAGCACCGCTCCGCTCGGCCCTTCTTCTCAAGCACCGCTCCGCTGGGCCCTTCTTCTCAAGCACCGCTCCGCTGGGCCCTTCTTCTCAAGCACCGCTCCGCTGGGTCCTTCATCTCAAGCACCACTCCGCTGGGCACCGCCGTCTCAAGCACCGCTCCGCTGGGCCCTTCTTCTCAAGCACCGCTCCGCTGGGCCCTTCATCTCAAGCACCGCTCCGCTGGGCACCGCCGTCTCAAGCACCGCTCCGCTGGGCCCTTCATCTCAAGCACCGCTCCGCTGGGCACCGCCGTCTCAAGCACCGCTCCGCTGGGCCCTTCTTCTCAAGCACCGCTCCGCTGGGCCCTTCTTCTCAAGCACCGCTCCGCTGGGCCCTTCTTCTCAAGCACCGCTCCGCTGGGCCCTTCATCTCAAGCACCGCTACGCTGGGCACCGCCGTCTCAAGCACCGCTCCGCTGGGCCCTTCATCTCAAGCACCGCTCCGCTGGGCACCGCCGTCTCAAGCACCGCTCCGCTGGGCCCTTCATCTCAAGCACCGCTCCGCTGGGCCCTTCTTCTCAAGCACCGCTCCGCTGGGCCCTTCTTCTCAAGCACCGCTCCGCTGGGCCCTTCATCTCAAGCACCGCTCCGCTGGGCCCTTCTTCTCAAGCACCGCTCCGCTGGGCCCTTCATCTCAAGCACCGCTCCGCTGGGCACCGCCGTCTCAAGCACCGCTCCGCTGGGCCCTTCTTCTCAAGCACCACTCCGCTGGGCCCTTCATCTCAAGCACCGCTCCGCTGGGCACCGCCGTCTCAAGCACCGCTCCGCTGGGCCCTTCTTCTCAAGCACCGCTCCGCTGGGCACCGCCGTCTCAAGCACTGTTTATGGTTCACTGTGCCCACCATGCCTCCTCCTTGACCAGTGGAGACTGTCATCCACCTGATGGACTGTGGCTTTGCACTCCCCAGGATGGTACAGTGGGCAGCCCACCCACTGTAGAGACATTGAGAGACTGTGGCTTTGCACTCCCCAGGATGGTACAGTGGGCAGCCCACCCACTGTAGAGACATTGAGAGACTGTGGCTTGGCACTCCCCAGGATGGTACAGTGGGCAGCCCACCCACTGTAGAGACATTGAGAGACTGTGGCTTTGCACTCCCCAGGATGGTACAGTGGGCAGCCCACCCACTGTAGAGACATTGAGAGACAGTGGCTTTGCACTCCCCAGGATGGTACAGTGGGCAGCCCACCCACTGTAGAGACATTGAGAGACTGTGGCTTGGCACTCCCCAGGATGGTACAGTGGGCAGCCCACCCACTGTAGAGACATTGAGAGACTGTGGCTTTGCACTCCCCAGGATGGTACAGTGGGCATGGTGGCTCCTCGTGGATCTGGCGTCGTGGACTCATGTGGCTGTGGTGCCCCCCCCTTCCCTTCCCCCTGAGGTGCCTGTAGTTTTTACATCTGATGCCCCTGCAGTGTTCTCTCCAAAGGACTCAGGTCTCCTGTGTGGGCTTTGCCCTTGTTTCTCAAAACTTTGGCCCACGGACATGATGAATTCGTAGGATGTGCAGGACTTTTTACTTCAGTTATACACTGATGTTTATATCATTTGTTTTCTTGTAAATATCTTTCATGGTTGTACGATAATTTTCAGGAGCTTTTTGGTACATAAATATTTATTCCAAATTTGATTATGTCATAGCATTTTTCAGGGATGTTTGGGTGGTGTCACTGTGACTTGATGCTCTGCATTGGTGTGTACATAGTTGGGGGGGGGGGGGGGTCGCATATGTGTGTGGCCGTAACCTTTCGTCCTCCCCCTCCCGTGTGTCGTAGGTGCAGTACTCACCGTTGTCGTCTGCGCCGGACTTCGTACTCGTGGTAGATGAGAAGGTAGAAGAGAGCAGGTAGGATGCTTAATTCGGGTTCCATGCTGTCCTCCTTCCTCCTGGAGTGCGTAGTGGTGTGCGTTTTCCCGTTCGTAGTCTGTTTCCGCTGTGTTTTTATCGGCGGTGCTCCCGCCCCGGAAAAGGTGGCGGATTGGTGAGTTCTGATAGTGTGGGCGGTACATTGTCTGCGCCTGGCTGTTGGCGGTGACCGCCGCGCTGTTTGTTTGTACCGCCGTGGCGGTCGGAGTGTTAAAGTGGCTGTGTTGGCGGTTCCCGCCAGGGTCAGAATTCAATTTTTTTGACCGCCAGCCTGTTGGCGGGTTGGCCGCCGCTTTAACACCGACCGCCAGGGTTAGAATCACCCCCTATGTTTCTTATCGTTTTGTATTAAAAGGAGCGTTGCATTGGGGGTGACGAGCACTGAGGGGAGTGCCCAGAGCACTCCACTCAGTGCGCATGTATGATTGGCCGGCCATCTCGGGCCGGCCAAACACACATGCGCACAGGGCTCTCTCTAGCCCGGCACTGTGTTGCCGGGCTGGAGAGAGTCTTCACAGGCTCCCGGTCTGCCCGGGAGCGCCCTGGCTGGGCACTCCCAGCCAATCCTGCTGCTGCTCTGAGCAGCGTCAGGATTGGCCGCAGGGCAGGCTGGGAGCCTGTGCCTGCAGCCTGGACCGACAACGGAGGAGCAGCACAGTGCAGAGTTAAGGTAAGTTTTTATTTTTTTATGATTTTATTTTATTTACACCCCTCTCTGCGCCACCCCGTCGATCTTCCCTCCCACAAGCCGCCACTGGTTAACAGTCTTACTAAAATTACTAAAATCCTCCTTCACCAGTAAATGATTGCGTTCTGGGCGAACCCTTCCTGTTACAATAATTTCAAAATTAATGTACAAGAAAGATGTAAGTTCCTGTCATATAACGAAACTATTCAACAGCTTTTGAGAAAAATTGCTGCATATGTTGCAAGATCTGCAGGGTCAAGGCAGAAGGATTTGCACTTGCCCTCACCTAATGAAAGAACGAAAAATCGTATTTCACCAATGCTTTAATCCATAAGCGTTAGAATAACTAAGCAGGGCCTCCAATGGTATGTTGAAGGAACCCATGTGCAAATAATGTGTTGCCTAACAAGACTTCTCGATCTAGTTAGAAATCAAAGAAACTGTAAACACACCGTAGATTGTGAAATGGCGAATCAACATTATACGCTTAATCAGGACCCCATAATAATGATGCATTATTTCTCCTTTAGGGTAGGAACATGTTTTTATAGCTTTTAATCAGTTTTCCTTTTGTTTTAATGGATGTTTATATTTCTGAGCATAGTTTTCTTTTTTAAAAATAATGATGAATGCATGTATGTACATATTGTGATTGTTTTAAATAACCTTCTACAACTTCGATTTTATTCAGCCTGTCCAAACAACAGAAAGGAAAAGCCTATCTTCACCTAATTCCAACAGGTCCCTTCAAAGGTAGTTGGTCATAAGAGGGTGGCCTGGGGAAAGGAAGAAGGTATACAAGCTATCCTAACCCAGAACTTGAGAATTCACAATCCTCTGCTCTTGAGGGTTAGAACAACTTGTGGACTGACAGTGGAGGACAGAGGAAGATCATTGTTAGCGCTGAACATACATGGAAGAGATGGTAGAGTTAGTTTTGGTGGGTGTCCAACTAATGGTTAAAGTCTCCATGTCCTTTTAAATCTTAATGCAAAGTGATTAAGCACTAAGAAGGAGTGAAGGCTTGCAAATAATCTTGGAAAGGAAGCAGAAGTACTGCATTTGCTGTTTGATTCCTGCAAAGAGATTCCGTAGATTTGCCCATTCCTGGCTTTTATTTTTGAATTTCACTGCACCATTTTCTTAATGGGTGGGAGCAGTCCCTGGTTCTCCTCCAAGCCTAGAGGTGAGTGGGCCTCCTGTAGTGTCATTCAGTAGCCCTCGTGGACCTGCCTCTGAAGGAATGGGCACTGTATACCTTAGCTGTTGTCATTCAATGCCCTGGAAGAGTATCTAGTGAGTGTAGCCATTGAGTGTGGTGTACGAACTCGTGGTCTCTGCTGTGGAGCCTGTGCTGCCCAGGACTGGAGACCACAAGTACTGTGCAAGAGTGCAAGTCCATGCTCCTGCAAGAAGTGCTGTTTGTTTTCACAAGAGGGAGAAACATACCTTCTGTGGAAAAGAGAAGGCTGGAGTTGTGCTGCTGTAGGAGAGTGTCCTGCCTAGTCAAGGATTAAATGGCTCAGGAGCTGTGCAGGACTGGGATCACATTGTGTGGGAACCAGGTAAAGGAGCACTGCTTTTCTGTTGCTATGGTGAAACCCTCCCCCTTTCCTTGACCCAATGTGTTATAGTTGTCCTCACCAGTATTTAGAGTAGGCTGCCCTGGACATAGCATGCAAGCCTCACCGAAATCTGTGCTTCAGTTCTAGAGACAGTGCCATTTTAAATTCCACTTGTGAGTATTTTGTTTTTTCCAACCTGTGTGCCCAATGCTGAGGGCATGTGGTATAGTGTTTACATAGTTAAATATTTTGCACATCTGCCACCATAAACGTGCAAAACACGAATGTATGAATAGTGTATTTTCACGTTTAAACTGGCTCTAACTAAAGTAGACCTGTATTTTAAATGGCTCATATTAGTTGCCACTTTGTTTTATGAAACTTGAACATTTATTTTCCAATCAAAAGCCGAAGCAACACTGAAAGTAAATAATGCTTATTTTTCTCATTTAGAAAATAATGTTTTGTTCTTTGTGAGTGTAAGCTGCTGGTATGTCTTATCTGCTAATGTGAAGGTCACAGTTGAAGCTGACTTGTGGAAAAGTTTTGTTTATTTTAAGGAGACAGAAACTTTATCTCTTTGGTCTTCACTTGATTGGTTCCCTTTGAGAAATTACAGATTTTGTTCAGATTCTCTTCAGACAATTATATCAAACTGAGGGCCTTATTTACAAGGCCCTTACTGCACGCTGCACCATTGGAACATCGTTTTTTTAATGCTCCGGTGGCGCAGTGTACCGGCCCATATTTACAAAGCCACACAAAGGCACCTTGCTTGGCTTTTCATGGCCTTGGAAATAAGGCCCCCTTTATGCATAACACTGCAAGAAAGGGTATTTCCATGGGTGTTGCTGTGGGTGTTCCCACAGCTAATCTGTACACTAGTAAACTTTTTAGAGCTGGTAGAGAAGAAAATGTTAAAAGTCAGCTGACCCATATACTCTGAATCGGCAGTCGTTACGGGTGTGGGAGGCACCAGACTTGTGTCATTCAAACAGACCTTATAACCAGCGCTCTCCTAAACACGTTTCCTTGATGGACACACAGCAAGGAAATGCCCTTCTCTTAATTTAAGGACACATTGCATTTTGCACCGTTCTTAAGTCTATTTTACAAAGAGGTACGGCATATTGACGCCTCTGATGAACAAGAGCACACTGTAATATTTTGAGGATTTATAGGCCCATTTACCTTCTGGTCAAAAAAAGCTTGTTTCTTTTTAACAATTAAGACAATGCTGCTCAAACATGTATTTGTTAACTATGGTTTTAAATCACATTTTGTTACTGTTTCACTGGTTTTAATGAGCTATGCAAATAAATGTACTTACACTTGCTTTCAGCTGCTCTGAAACAGATGGCTTACAGGAGTTCTGCAATAAATTAGCTGATTTTCTTCAATCGAAAATCATGACCATCTATAAAAAGTTTGAATCCTCAAACATAGAAGCTCATATGTCAGCACGGCTACGCTCGCAAACTCAGTTGAGCCTTCCAGAAAAATCAGAGGCCGAGGAGAAACACTTAGTGATGCTCTCTTGCTTTCCTTGCCTCACCTCTCAAGAGAGTTACATCTTTTCAACAAAAAATCCGGATCCCAATTGAACCTTGCTCCCCAAAAATTTAACAATTGGCAGTCAGCAAATTAGCTCAATAATTATCATCTTTTTTTTAATAGAGCAAATATCTCAGGTCAGTACCAACATTTGTTGGAAAGAGGCAGCGATTAGGCCACTACTTAAAAAGCCCAATCTTGACACCAGCGATCTTAACAACTATCATCCTAGCTCTTTGCTTCCCACGCCGACCAGGATCCTGGAGAAACATCTAAACCATCATCTCATGGATTATGTGGAGGAACAAGACATGTTGGATGTGTGACAATTCGGCATTAGAAACAGTCATGGAACGGAAACTGCCCTTGCATATGCAACAGACAGTATTAGATGCCTAGCTAACTCAGGGCACGCAGCGGCTTTGATCCTTTTGTATCTATCCGCAGCCTTTGATACCATCTCGCTCAGCTTGGTTATCAAGCGACTAAAGGAACAAGGATTAGAGGATTCTGCACTGAATCTGATCACCTTTTTCCTCAAGTACAGAACCCAGAGCATGATTGGGAACCAATTTAAATTCAAACCTTTCTCCTTGCCATGTGGGGTTCCTCAGGGCTCCTCCCTGAGTCCTACATTGTTAAAGTTGTTTATGTCCCCAATGGCTAAGCTAATACGCTCATTTTAACTGCAGACTGTGTCATACAGTGACGACACAAATCATTGTGTCTATCATGAAAGACACTGATACCATGCGGCTAATTTTAACAATTGCATGAAGGGAGTGGCCAATTGAATAGGTAAAAACTGTCTCAAGCTCAAAGGTGATAAGACGGACGATCTGATCTTTGGGACCCATCCAACTTTATGGAACTGTATAACTGGTCGCCCAATATGTTGGGGACACTACTTACTCCTAGAAAATCAGTAAAAACCGTATAACTGGTGGCCCAATATGTTGGGGACACTACCTACTCCTAGAAAATCAGTAAAAACTCTAGGAGAGGTCCTGGATAGTGTTTTATCATTGAATCTTCAGGTCCACTATATGGTTGCGACCTGCATCTGGATTATTAGAACTCTGTAAAATGTTTTTACTTTCATTCCTCACATAAACAGGAAGCCCTAGCGCTTATCTCATCAAGGCTTCATTATTGCAATGTGCTTTGCGATAAACAAAATGCACAAACCAAGTTGCAAATTGTGCAAAATGCAGCAGCAAGACTGACCCTGGACATCTCTAAACATCAGTCAGTCTCTAAAAGGTTAGTCGACCTTCACTGGTTACCGGTGAAGAAGTTCATTATGTTTAAGGCATTGTGCATCGTAAATAAAGCCCTGTATAATGAGAGTCCTGGATGAATCAAAATCATGTTCCAATGGTACACTCCAAGCAGAAATCTGCGCCCAGCAGACAATAATCTGGTTGTTGTCCCCAGTTTGATAAGACAAAATGGGAAGGCAGAACTTTTTCAGTGACAGCAGCTAAGCTCTGGAATTCTCTTCCTCGCCGCCTTACCTGCCTAAAGATGTATATGCCCTTTAGAAAGGCTTTATAAACCTGGCTCTTTACTCTGTAAGGAGAGAAACACTAACTGCATAACTTAAGCCAGTCTTCAGCTGAGGTGTACCTCAGGATTAGCCATTGCACCTTGACACCTTGGGGCATTTGGGCGCTCATATAAATTTTCTTCATTTCTTTATACTAGTTTGTCTTTGCTCATATGATTTTGAATTGCTTTGGGTATATTAACCAGTGGATTAATCTACAGGCTATTGAATTACATCTAATCCTGACTAGTTGAGTTTGTAACTTTGCAAATCTTTTAATAAACATTTATGGTTTTGAACTTAAACATTCTGGCCCTCATTCTGACCTTGGCGGGCGGCGGAGGCCGCCCGCCAAAGTCCCGCCGTCAGGTTACCGTTCCGCGGTCGAAAGACCGCGGCGGTAATTCTGACTTTCCCGCTGGGCTGGCGGGCGGTCTCCTTCAGACCGCCAGCCAGCCCAGCGGGAAAGAGGCTTCCACGATGAAGCCGGCTCGGAATCGAGCCGGCGGAGTGGAAGCTGTGCGACGGGTGCAGTTGCACCCGTCGCGTATTTCACTGTCTGCGCAGCAGACAGTGAAATACATGTAGGGGCCCTCTTACGGGGGCCCCTGCAATGCCCATGCCAGTGGCATGGGCACTGCAGGGGCCCCCAGGGGCCCCGCGACCCCCCCTACCGCCATCCGGATCTCGGCGGTCCGACCGCCGGGATCTGGATGGCGGTAGGGGGGGTCAGAATCCCCGCGGCGGTGCAGCAAGCTGCGCCGCCGCGGAGGATTCAATGGGGCCGCGGTACACTGGCGGGACCCCGCCAGTGGTGCCGGTCCGACCGCGGCTTTACCGCCGCGGTCGGAATCCCCATTGGAGCACCGCCGGCTTGTCGGCGGTGCTCCCGCGGTCCTCCGCCCTGGCGGTCAAAGACCGCCAGGGTCAGAATGAGGGCCTCTGTGTCTTACTTGTGGGGCCAAATGTGAATCACATAATTGAAATGTATCATATTAGATGTCAGTCGGAACTACAGGGTCACCAGAAGATGATTAAAAAAGGTCATAAATTGCTAGGGCACACCAAAGCAGTCCGTCCAAGCCCAAATCAAACATGCAGTATGTTAATAAGAGTCTTAGGCATGTCCTGTAAATGTAATAGTTTTACTCTTTCCAAGTCACAATCTATCCAAAGAAAACAGCTGACACGTGTTTCATCATCTAGACATGTTGGTGTAAAGAAAAAAATAAACACATACACACAGCTTAATGATTTCTACACAATCTCTTTTGTTTTGATCCCACCTCTTGAGCCTGACTCTTTCACAATAGATGAGCATTTTTCTGCTGTAACACTGCAAGCACACATGTATGCTCTCACCTTTTCCTCTTGTGGTCACTCAACACATTTGTGTTCCTAACAAAAGGGAATCCGGTGCAAAAAGTTTTCCCGATGTGAATCCCTGTTAGTGCCATTACACCCAACTGTATATGTTATATATTGTTTTCTGTACACCAACTCTTACAGCCTTGAAAAAATCTAGATGACGATTACTGTGGTTGATTGGTTCCAGTAGACACCATCTACAACCTTGTTGGTTGGGTGTAAGCTACCAGTGTGGCACCCTTGGAACAATTTTTCATTGCACTCAAGACATTCTTATCTCGGGATACTATATGGACACGTCGAATGTGCGAACATAATAGCATAACCACCTATCTGTATTTTGTTGAGGATTAAAAAAGGCTTTGCATCAGAATGTGCATAGAGCAAAGTTCCCAAACACTTTCCAGCTTGGGAGAAAGCTGAGGACGTTCAGGTGTTCAAGAGCTAAGTGGCTTAGGAAGTTGTTGCTTGGACAGAAAGCAGACTGGTGTTCATTGGTTTCATATATACTATGCTAATTTATATAACTTGCACTAGCTAGGGTGTTTCTATGCTAATGCACTGGACACCAACTTTAACCCCTCTGAGACTCCCCACCTGTGTTCCTGTTGCTCCAGTCCTGCCCTTTATCAGTGCTCTGTGTGAAGGGTGGCCTTTTGTGTCAGATTTGGGTGGGAGAACTGGAATGGAGCTTCCTGCAGGAGTAGTAGGATCTACAGTATCTCCTCCATTAGGATTGTGTAAATGACCTTTAGACAAATTGTTTATACGGTCAAGAGCTTCTGACAAATTCAATAGCTAGAGATATTGCTAATGTGAGAAACTAGTCAAAAATGCCTGGCAGAGATTTTGTTATTGTAAAAAGCTTGTGACAAATGCAAAAGGCAAAGATCTTGCCATTGCGACAAGCATGTTGCAATCACAGTAGGAGTGAAAAAATGTATATGTTGAAAAACATATGAATACCAAAAGCACTGATTGTGTATTTGTCATTTTGTGGGTAGTATTTAGCTGTGTGTGAATTAGAGTACTTTGGGGGCATATGAGAGAAAAGTGCAGTGCCACTTTTCTTGCGCTCTTTACCGCCCTCCTACCGACATGGCACAGGGTAGGGGGCAATAGCATCATTTTTTATGATGCTTTTGATGTACACTGCAGAAGTAGCACCAAAAATTTGGAGCTACTCCTGCAGAGTACATAGGGGCCCATTATAAATATTGGTATGCCCCCTTTTAACACCTGCTCTGAGCAGGCGTTAAAAGTGCTGAAAAAATGGTGCAAGGAAAACTCTTAGATTCCCTTGCACCATTTTTTGCCCTCCCCCCCCAACAGGGGAACGCCCCCCCTTGCATACATTTTACCTGGCGCAGGCATAATGTGACGCAAGAGTTGACAAAGTGGTGTAATGCAGGCATTGTGCCACTTTGTAAATATGATGCGGGGACTTTGGCCATCTAACGAAACATTAGCATCAAGAAAATTACGTTACTGTGTTGGTAAATAGGGCTCTTAAATATGCCCCTTTATATTTTTCAAGATGAAAGCTTAGATGGACATTGGTTTAATAAGTGTTATTAGTGTGTGTTGATGAATTATGATTATGTAGCCGAGAGCACCTCCTTTGGTAAGCCTTGCTCTACTCCAAGTAGCTACTGTCAGAACAGAGTGCTATATGGGGTATTTTCGGGGGCAAATTTACTAATATTTTGTGCTGAGTTTGAGTCACAAAAATGATGCAAACCTGCGCAAAATGTTTATCTTGAATTGCCATTTCAGTGCAAAACTTGTTTTGCGGTGGAAAGTTGCCTGAAATTAATCCAAAACAGTACTTTATGCTGCTTTGCGTTACTTTGCATCAACCTCCCATATCCAAGGTGGGAAAAGTTTTAAACTTGGGTTAAGCATAGTACCTTGTACAGGAAGGGTAACCTTCCAGTGCAAAACCTATAGTAGACATAGACACCTTTGCACTATTGTGCAAAACTGTTTGCCGCTTACTAGACAGCTTAATTGTGCCCAAGAACGATGCCATATGTTAATCATTAGCACTTTACTGCTATCTCCTTCTCATGCAATGCAGTGCAGCAACTTTGGTAGCTGTGCTGTGTTGCATGACTTCTTTGTAGATATGGTCCTTGGTATTCTGTTCCAGTCCACCAGTTAAAGAGGCTCAGGAGTAAATGACACCAATTGTCACCATTTAGATACATTAAATTTTGATTGCCCTAAACTCCCATGGAACCACTACGCACATACAGGAACTTTAGTTATTGCTTAAAGATAGTAAAGTTTCAGCCAATGTGAACCAATGGGCCACTGGATGGTTTATTTAGAAAGGAAAACTGTCTCATTTACAAAATATTATGGTTTAGTAAGCCAACAATTTTTGTAGCATGCATGCTTGAAGCTTAATCATAACCAATGCTTGTCTTGAAGCAAATAACTTGCTTTTGGACTTGGCCCTTTCTGCAGGGTAATCCCAAGATTTTTTGCCTTCAGTCCTCCAATTTTGCTGAATTTCTTTTGTTGGCCTTGGGACTCTGTGCACCTAACCAATGCTAACCAGTACTAAAGTGCCTGTGCTCTCCTATTGAAACATGATTGAATTGACTCCTACCCAACAAGCATATTTAATTTACTTGTAAGTCCCAGGTGAGGTGGCACTACTGGTGTCTAGGGCTTATAAATTAAATGCTACTAGTGGGCATGCACCACTGATTATGCCTCCCACTTAAGTATCCCGTTAAACATGTCTCTGGTCTGCCATTGCACCCGTGTGTGCAGTTTTATACTGCCATTTCGACCTGGTAAAATAAATCTTTTGCCAGGTCCAACCTTCCTTTTTAATACATATAAATCACTTCTAGGATGGGCATGGACAGCGCAGAGGGCAGGGTGGAGCGTATTGAAATGGTTGGACATATATGTTTAAGTTTTACATGTCCTGGTAGTGAAAAACTCAAATTCATTTTTCACTACTACAAGGCCTACCTCTCCCATAGGAGTTACCTTTGTACATTTAATGAGCTGTAACTTCCAAATAGGATGAATGGAATACTTGAATTCATCTTAGCCACTGGTAGTTACTCGGGCCTCATCCCAATCCATCGTAATTTTGCACACCATGCCACCTTAGTATGGACCCAGCGATATGCAAATCGGTCTTGTCATTTGTTAGAAATTGGGTCTCTAGTTGGCAGAAGTATGCATCCTGTCCAAGTAGGGACAACAATCTTAGTCAGGGTAAGTCAGTTACACACCATTTTTCGAACCTGTGTGGATTGTTTTTGTGTGGTGTTTTCACTGTTTTACTGTTCTAAGTGTGGCACAAATACTTGACGTATTGCCTCTAGGTTAAGGCGGACTGCTCTGTGGCAAGCTAACAGGGCTGTTGAGTACAGGTTACTTTCAGGTTGTTTTATGCCTCACCGTGATAAAGATTTTGGTTGCTGCTTTATTTATTTATTTGTACTTATACATCACGTCAAACCCAACAGGTATCCACACACTAAGGGGCATATTTATGAGCACCTAGCGCAACTGGAGGGTCACTTTATGTGATGCTCTAGTGTCGTTAACCTCTGCTCCAGATTTACAAGGAAGTGTAGCTCCACTTTTTGTGGTGTTACACCTCTTTGTAATATGGGCCCCCTCCGATGCAGTTATCTGCATCAGAGGGGCGTGTAATGGGTGCTGCTGTGGGTGTGCCACAGCAACACCCATTGCATTTTGACGTTGCTTCAGATTTACAAGATTTCGTAAAGTTGAGGCAGCGTGAAAATCTAATGCCACCCTCCTTGTTTTTTGCTCTTTCTATGCGTGCTGCAAAATGCAGCACGCATAGAAAAAGCAAATTGCCAGAAATTATTGTTTATGTGCGGAAGGTGCCCCTTCCTGCACATAAACAATCATTTGAAAATGACGCTTTGGCACTTCTGTGCATGCTGCACTCTGCAGCACACACAGAAATGCCAAAGCTCCATTAATGATTGTTTATGTGCGGGAAGGGACACCTTCCCACACATAAACAATCACACCCCTCAACGAATACATCCTTGCACGATCGTGCAAGGATGCCTGCGCTGGCAGCTAAATTTAGAGCCAGCACAGGGGACAACACAGGGATGCGCAGTATTCACTTAAATACGGCGCATCCCTGCGTTGTGAAAATGACGGAGCGTGGCGCTGCCAAATATGGCGCAGCATCGCGCTCCGCCATTTTCCCATAAATATGGGCCGAAGTGAGTGAGTAGAAATCCCTCAGCACAGGGCTGCAGCCCTAACTCAGGGACTACCTAGTCTGACCTAAATAGCCAAGTTTTGACTGCCTTATGTGATTCCAAATATGAATCCAGCCTTCTAATATACAGCGGTTGCATATTCCAGAGTCTGCCCGCTGCCACTGAGAAGGCTCTCCTCCAACCTGATCTTCCCAAATGTTGGGATATGCACATTCTAGTTGCCAACTGATCTCAAGTCTCTACTGGGGGCATACCTAGTAAGAACGGATCACAGCTGTCCAGAACCTGTCCATTGCAGTGCCTTATGCACAAGGTGTACTGCTTTGAAACTGACCGGCTTCCTGATTGGGAGCCAATGCAAGGCTGTAAAGCCCTCCCTTACCGGGTCGCTCAGAGGGAGCCCACAAATTAAATGCACTGCCCCATTTTGGATCAAATGCAGCCTATTTAGGAAATACTGGACAACATTTAAATAAAGGGCATTACAATATTTCAAGCGTGAGACAGTGAGTGCCAGAACTACAGGAACCCTAAGCTCCTCAGGATGAACTGCAAGATCCTTTTCAGCATTTCAAGGATCCAATGGCATGTCTTCACTGTTTTACTCACCTGAGACTCAAAGGTCAATTCATGGTCAAAAACCAAGTTATTTACTTCCTTTACAGGAATAAGTAATAGGTTGCAGGCCTCAGGCCACCAGCTAGTATTCCAAATAGGTCTAGTAGACCCCCAAAACAGAATCTCTGTTTAGTCACCATTCATCTTAAGCCAAATTTGCTTGTTCCAGCAACTGATCTCCGACATGTAAGACTTAAATCTTGTAGCCACCTATGTCCAATCCTTACCGATTGGCACAAATATTTGTGTTTCATCTGCATAGCATGCCACCTGAAATCCCCAAGACTTTATCAATTGTGCCCATGGAGTGACGTACAGGTTAAACAGAATAGGACTGAGGGAAAAGCCCCGTGGCACCCTGCATGGCAGCTGAAATGGAGGTGCCCTAAAATGTCCACAACTGACAATATTCATCCTGTTCCTAAGGAAGGAGTCAAGCAGCTGCATAGCCCTTCCCCTCAGTCCAGCCTGCCGCAACCTACTCACCTCTAAAGATGAAGAAACTGTGTCGAAGGCTGTGGACAGGTCAAGCATAATGAGAATGACTGCATCTCCTTGATTCACCTGACGACAGATCTAGTCAGAAGCTGATAGTAATGCGGACTCCATTCTGAAGCCATGCTGTGATGAATCTATGCATTCTTTCTCACCCCTAAAAAAGGACAATTCCTTGGTCAGATGTTTTTCTAGTATTTTGTCTGGCACTGGTACTAAGGAGATGGGTTGGAGATTCTTCAAGTAATTTACATCTCCACTCGGTTTCTTTTTCAGAGGGGTGAATGATGGCTTCCTTCCAGCTCTGCAGATATTCCCCTGTGGTCACCACCTCTTCAAAGATTATCTCTAAGGCCTCTGCTATTACCACATGGGGTCATTTGAAGCACTCTTGGTGGGCAGGGGTCTTCAGGTGATCCTGATCTAATTTGAATTAACCGAGAAACAGTCGCTTGTGTGAGAGGAGTGAAGGCATCTAATATATTCCTGTTGGATTGCTCAGATTGCCGGTCACCCAGAGTCTCCTCCCTCTGGGGCTCTTTTATAGCTGGGAATTCAGAATGAATGGTAAGGATTTTACCTCTAAGGTATCCAGCTACTTTATCACAGAACTCCTGTCAGTTCTCTAAGTCTAGTTCAGACGGTGGGGATGATAGGACCTTTACTGATTTAAACCGTTCACTTTGAATAATTATAGCCCTGCTAAATTTCTGCTAGAAACTGGGGTCGATTCTCCGTCTCCTTTCTTACTTGCTACACTGCCTTTGCAGGTTTTTCAAGTCATCTGTAAACCACTGCGCTGAGCATTTTTGCTTCTTCCCTTTTTTATTTCTCTGACAGGTGCATAAACATGAAGTGTGGCCTGTAGCCAATCTTTAAAACTTACTGCAGGATCGATCTTCCTATCCCAACACTCCTGAGCATTCCAGCCAGTCTCACTCTAACCCCCTGCTTGAGAGGCTTTCCTAGAGACCACGGTCCCGCCAGCTGTTGGGTTTTTTACAGTCTTCCCAGAAAAAGACCCAAATATTGCCAGATGATCAGAACAACTAACAGGCAAGCAGTTCCCAACACACACAGAATCACTATTTGTAAATATACTGTCTAGCATGTGACCTGCAGTATGTGTAGCTGTGTCCACGATTTGAGAAAATCCTAAGTTCTTCATCAGGTCCAAAAAAAAGGTAACTTCTTTTTTTCCCTCTGTTTCTAGGTGCAAATTAAAGTCCCACAAACATATAAGGTTATTTTTAGTAACGTCAGGACCTATTATTTGGTACCAGTGTTCAAGAAACTAAGCAGACCCCCCTAGGTTCCAACGTGCACCTTAACTCCTGATGAATCACCAGCACCCCTCACACCCTTTCTCTGTCCAACCTGACAATAGCATACCCCTTGGGAACCGCAATCACCAAGTCCGGGCCTCAGTCTTCCCTTATCCAAGTTTCAGTGAAAAATAGACAATTTAGGCTGTTGTCACACATGAAGTCATTAATCTTCATACTATGTTTCGGCATGAACCGAGCATTAAGCAGAGAGAAAATTGAGTGTATTTATTGCCCCACATGCTCACAAGATATTACTATCTTGTTTTTTAGCTGAACTCTCCTCCTGTCCCCATTCCTTCTTCTTTGTATACCAGTTGCACGCAGGACAGCAAAAGCTCTCTGTATACAGGGGGTCCCATTTATCACAGGCCCCCTGAGTGGTCAATGGACATAAATCCCAAATCTGCTTCCTGGAAACCGAAAACTTCATGTTACCTTTGACCAAACCGGCATCCTCCCTGGCAACGTCCTGGTGTGGACGGGCAGAGATGGGCTTGCCTTAGGTGCGTCTTTGGCACACTAGCGGTACGCCTGCTGTGCATTTCCGCACATCAGCGCACCTAAATACAGGCCTGGTGGTCATGTGACCCAAAAGAACTAGTGCAGTCCAAAATAGCCACCACACCAATCACTAATAATCTGGCTCTAGCAGGCCCACACAGAATGCACAAAACATGGACTCCTCACACTGCCAAACAATTAAAATCCACTCAAAAAAGACCCAGAATCAGACCAACATAAAAATAAAGAAAATATTCTGCCTCCCGGGAGCTTTCATACGTTCACCAGTGGAGTCTGTGCATTGGCGCGCTTAAGTACAGGCCCTGTGGTCATTTGACCCAAAACTGGTGTGCAGCCCCCCCCCCCCGTCTCCTGTGGCGCATCCAGAATGGCCATCACACCATTCACCGATAATCGGGCTCTAACAGGCCAACATAGAATGCATAGAATGTGGACCCCTGCGCGCTGCCAAACAGTTTAAGTCCCTTAAAGATAACCCAGAATCAGACCAACATAAAAAGAAAGAAAGTGTTCCACCCGCCTGGGGCTTTCACACACTCACTGCTGCTTGAGTAGGGTTTATCTCCCCCCTCAACCACTAACCCAATTTCTTACACTCACAATGCCATTTCTTTCACTGGCGAAGGTAAAAGTGAATGTCTGTGTTGTACTGCAAGCAGTGGCATTTGACAGAACACCTACCTGCAACAGCAGTCTGAAATGTTAAAGCCAAAACCTCATGGAGGCTTAGAAGTGAACTGTGTTTGAACTAGACTATTTTCAGTTTGTTGTTGCTAGGAATATCAACAGCCATGCGGTACTGTCATCCTTACTATATAGGAGAGAAACACCTATTCCACGGTGACACAAGAAAAATCTTTCCAATATGAACTTTAATATCAATCCCCAAAGTAGGGCCAAGGGCTGGGAAAGGAAAACAGAAGTCTGTGTTCTGTTGTTTCCAATGTATTTGGGCTTCAAACTCTAGTGTTTGTCATTGGAGGTTATCAGCCAAAGCCTTAAAAATTGTAATTCCTCTGCTGAGAACACTAATTGATACTGGGAGAAGAATGAATTAATTGTGGTTGGCTCTAACAAGCATCCACAAACTTCTAGTCTTGTTAATTCCATAGAGGTTGAAGGCCCATGATTCCACAGGAGACAGTGAATGAGGGATTCAGGCTCATCAGCAACTGTAACTCTTCTATTCACTGGCACAGCTCTGTCCTTGTGATTCTACCGCATTTTTTCCTCTTTTGTTCATTCCAGGCCATATGGGATGTAGATATGCTAGAGCAAGCTCTCTCCTCAAAACCTATTCCACTTATGTGCAAGAGAGCTGAGCATTGTGTTTATCTTTGAGATCAGGACAGCTATGCAACTTTCTGGGCAGAGTAGCAGTTTATTTTCTAGTCAGGGAACAGTATTGGGATAGAGATGTGGACTGAGGCTTGGCCCCTTCTTTGGCGGAAAAGCAACATTTAATTGTATCCTTGATATAGCACTCTCCATTCAGTTGGTGCTTCACAGTTTAATTTGAAGCCAAGGGAACTACAAACTATTAGTCTTGGAAAAACAGTACTTATCCAGAGCCGTTCAGAAAGTGTGCCACTCCAAGTATGTTCAAACTACCAGAACAGAAATAATCTTCACAGAGTTTGACAGGGAGAGGTATGACGTGCAAATCTGCAGTGTGAGAGGATGTACTTCCAACGTGTGGTTAGACTGTTTTTCAGCAGATCTGAGAACTGGATGTGGATCTGGTCTCACAAGCACAAGAGTCTAGAATTACAAACTGGTGCCTGTTCTGGCTTAAAAGATTTTTAGGTTAGTACTGGGCCAAAGACCAACCTTCATAGCTCCAACAGGAACATAACGATTTGTACCCTTCACATAAAGGTCTACAGTGCTCACACAGTATAGTACCAAGTGGTAGGGTGGCAACAAGGGAAGTTAGGTTAAGAATAGAAGGAATCAAAGCTACTATAAGCTTGGAAGCATCTGTGGAGAAAAAGCTCCTAACCTATGGTGCTTCCGATCTGATAGTCTCTTTCTTCGCAGAAATGTGTTTTATCAGATGCAGGGGACAGTTCAGGCTTTACACAGGCAAAAGTGTTATGGGGTATTGTTACAAGTCTAAGATGCAACCAACACACTGAGGAGGCAGAAGCACTCTCTAGGTGCAGGCCTCGAATTTCTAGGTGCTGACTACCATTGAGCAGAGGTTGCTCTTCTTAGAGGGCAGAGATTCACACATCGCAAAAGCCCCTCCATCTTCTTTTAGGCTAAAAAGGTCCAAGGATGGCTAACTAGAGCTCAAAGACACATGCAAGAAAGTTATGGGTACTGCCCCTGTACTCTTTCTCCAACCACTAACCCACAGAGGAAGGATTCTGGCAGTGTTTCTTTTATGTCCTGACATCTACTATACCATATCAGCTTGTGCTCTGATATCACTGTTCTTTGCTGTTAAGTGTATGATGGTGGAAATGTTAAAGTAATCATATCTGCAAAGTATCTTTTGGTTGCTCAGTTGGACATGACGTGGGTGAAAGACAACAATACTCCTGCTTGGGGGAATACAAAAAACGATGTTCCTCCTTATGACCCTGGTAGTCACCAGACCGCCAGGGTCATGGTCGTGGACAGACCGCAGCCAAAGTGGCGGTCAGACTGTGACATTATGATGGTGGCGGAGCCGCCACAGTCCAACCGCTGTCACCACCAGGCAGCCGCCAACCTGCAGCCTGGCCGTCCTGGCAGCTGTACGAGTAGGATTACGAGTAGCCATCTGCCAGCCTGTCCATGATGGTTTACATTGCCATGGAAAGGCTGGCGGAATGGGGTACTAAAGTGGCCCCTGGGCAAAGTGCATGGGCAGTGTAGGGGCCCCCATGCACAGCCCATTGCGCATTCCACTGCCCAAATTACAGGCAGTGGAATGTGTGGTGGGTGCAGGAGCTGGCTCCATTAGGAGCCGGCTGCAATGTTAAGGCCCTTTTCCCCGCTACGTCGACAGGCGGAAACACTGTTTCCACCTGCTAGCCCTGCGGGGAACTCCAAATAGGGCCAACGGGGTTCAGGCCACACAGATGGCCTAATGGTGGGAAGAGTTTGAATGAGGCACTATGTGCCCCTTTTACCTTGTCAATTAATCAGTTTAGTTTACCTCTCATGACCTGAACAATAAATTTAATAATTCCTCAAGAGTTAGAAAATCCAAGTTACTACAGTGCAAAAATCTCAATGAACATCCAGTTAGAGCTGTAGGTAAAATGGAAGTAGAAACAATGGCCCATCAGAGCTTTATTTTATGCTGGGCAAAGATTCACAAAATGTAGAAGAACTGATATACTCTGCCAGGTCAAAATGCTATAATAATGATGAGCAGGAGGGCCAGAAGGCCTGCAAGTACTTTCAGGGATGCTACACCTGGAGGGAAAAGCACTGACCAATGGTCAGTTGCTCCCCCTGCCCATAGGAATACTTCCATCAGTCATGGGAATACTCCAGTGCTGCCAGGTGTAAAAATTAATTCTGTAGGATTTGGAGTCCAGATCACCTGCAGCCAATCCTGGTCTGTTCTGCTTTGCTTCAAACTAGCGGAAAATGACTCAAAGGAATGTAGCACTCCTAGTTTGAGTAATTAATTTATTAAGGCACTTCCCAGATATCAAAATAAAACACACGGAAATATGAAAATGAGCATTTAACTTGAATGCAATAAAACGTGTAAATGCTAAAATATCGCAGTTAAAAAATGTGAGGCATAAAAAGGTGCGATTAATATATGCAGTGAATATATATGTGCACACCGAAGCCAGATAATTAATGATAAAAATGCATCACCATGGGAATCGAATCCAAAATCATCCTTGCCAACATCAAGCTGAGGAACCCTGGACAGCCGAGTCAGGAGAAACCTTTCCCAGAGCGATTATGTTCTGGGCAGTGCATCCACCACCAAAATGAGTTCCTTCTGTCTCAGTGCCATGCTTCCCCACCTTATATACCTTAAACAAACCCAAGAGGAAGGTTCTTCAAGTAAGTTATGAAATTCAAGCGCTGGCTGTACTCAGTCTGCGTCGGGAACACGCAAAGGAACAGGCCCTGCCCCGATGCGCATTTCAGAGACAGAGGAACAGTACTGTTCCATAATGAAAACATTGAAAACATCCCCAAGCTGAGATGTGGAAAAATCCTGCACCACCAATGAGATA
Organism: Pleurodeles waltl; assembly: GCF_031143425.1. NCBI lineage: Eukaryota > Metazoa > Chordata > Amphibia > Caudata > Salamandridae > Pleurodeles > Pleurodeles waltl. The sequence continues at coordinate 606,169,090 of NC_090443.1, read as the reverse complement.
GTAAGCACATGAAGCTAAACTAAGCACAAAATGAAGTCAGTGGTCAAGATGGAGTCAGTGGTTAAACACAGATAGTATTATACTCCACCTTTTGACCAGTGACTCTCATAACATACTGGTCTAAAAGTAACCCTTTTCGGTCTAAACATTGTAAGCTGATTAGGTATGCACATTATTAAAATTCAAATCACTATCAGTACTCCACCTAGAATAGTGCGTAAATACCGAAAATCAGGCAACTAGCTAAATACCCAGACCCATCACCCTTTTGTGTACATCTTGTTTTGCTCCTTTCACCAATTCATGTAAAGCATCAATGTGCAACTGAAAAGACGTGGAATGGTTTGACAAGTTAAAACAACACATTCTCAAATTCTGAGCAGCCATGGTCATGCTTCAGGAGCAAGTAGTCAATGGCTCTTTTCTAGTGCCTTGTTTATCTAACAATAATTCAGACAAAGCAATGGAAGTATGATTAATACTCTTGACCAGCAAACATGCTAACTTGTTAATAACTCGAGGATTATAAACAGCTAATCCTGAAACTCCTTCAAAGAAATACTTAAGCTTACATACTCTGACTGTGATAATACCTGAATTTCAGAGTCACATTCTTCACTAAATTGAACTGCATCTCTTATGAGTCGCGGATATGATACAGAGTGAGATGGAAACATCATAAGTCTTAACCACGTAAAAGCACACGGTTCTCCAGTTATATTGGCACAAAATGTATGTATAGGTGGTGTTTCCACAAGAGAACAACCACCCCATCAGTAGTTTAACATGCTTGATGTGACTACCAGCAGTCACGATGTTTTGGCAAGACATGCTATTATTCAGGTTTTTACACATTTTATCATTTCTGTGCTGACACACTACTCGTCGTTCGCATGGGATCTCTTGAGGAGGCCCTGTTGTTGCTTCAAGGTGCATTTGAGCACATTTTCCTATTTTGTGAGTGTTGCAAGTTAAGTTGTAGCAGACACCGCCGCTAGTAATGTTGTAAGTAATCACATGTATTATGTTATCCCATTTTTCATCCGTTACCTCTTGGCAAAACTTACAATATTCGTAGGGGGTGAAGTGAGTCAGTACATGACTTTTTCTACTACTTCATCTTTGTTGCTGGCTTTAAAAGGTTGCAGCAAAACGCTGTCAGGAGTCGGTATGGTGACTAAACATGTTGAAATAATGTCAGCAGTACTTTTCGTATTCGTTGTGCAGAAATCAGATCTGTTCAACATAGTATGCGCCGAATGAATCCACAGGATCTAATTTTGATGCAGTTAAGGTGTTGGTCGGTGCAGTTGGTCAATCACTTTGGAGCTAAGGGATTTCAGTCCCTCCCAACACCACATGGAGATGCCCTAACACCCACCAGGTAGTACACACAGCACAAAGACACCTTGCAGTATGATCCGTAAAAGAGACAAGTATGATCATTCTTGCAAATAACATTTATCAGCTGGTACGTGTTCCCACTTTTCCTGTCCTGGTTTCATGACTAATAATATGTGGTCCCTGCCTTTTGCTATAACTTCTGCTGGTTTAGGAAGATGATTTGGGGATTCTGATTCTACGCATACCTTAGCAACAGGAATTTGTCAGTTGAGCCAAAACCTCCCTCCCGCTGCACTGTAAGAAGGGCTGGGGCAGTCCCTTTTTTCACTATTCCTGAATACACTGGCATATTGATAACCTGAGCACTTCTGTCTCCCTGTTTTATTATCAAATCAGTATGTCTGATGTTTAATAGGATGGCCTTAAGTTCTCCTTGGTAGTCTGCATTGATCACTTCCCCCAAGAGCTGAATACCTTTGAGTGCCAACCCAGATCAAGGAGCAATCAATCCGAAGTGCTCGGGGGGAAGTTGTATTTCAACACCTGTTTCGAGAAGTATCATGTCACTTGGTTTCAATCTTTACATATTGAAAGCATGTAAATCAAGACCTGCAGATTCTGGTGTGGCTCAGTAAGGAGCTAAGACTCCTGGTTGTATCTCCCAATCCAGGATAGTGTTTGTTGCTACATGGGGTTGTTTCTGAAATGCTGGGGTCAACATTCGCAATAAAAGGGTCTCTGGATTAGTCAAAGGTCAATTATTCAAAATTTGGCGGGCTTCATTTAAATGCTCTTTCCAGTTTCTCAAAGTTCCATCAGATAATTTTCAAAATTGCGCTTTCAGTAAGCAGGTCATTTTCTCAATCAGTCCAGCAGCTTGTGGGTAATATGGAATGTGAGAAATCCACTCAATATTGTGTTGTGAACAATAATCTTGCACCAATTTACTTTTAAAATGTGACCCATTGTCAATCTGGATTTGGAGTGGGACTCTGTAATACAACACTAACAAGTCCAGAGTTTTGATAGTATTAAACTGAGTAGCTCTTTTGCAAGTAACCAGAATAAGTGTCCACCACTGTGCAGGCGTATTGTATTCAGTAGTGGCACAATGTAATCAATCTGCCATATCTGCCCAGGAAAATTCCCACTTCTCAACTGACCTCTGACAGTTTGCAGGACAGATCTCCGTTATGTGTGTTGACAAACAGGACATTGAAGAATGACTGTTTTGATGAAATCTAGGGGAATGTGAATCCCTCTGATCTCTGCCCACCTATTAGTGGCCTTCTCTCCCAGGTGTCCACATTTTTGAAGCGCCCACTTAGCCATCCCCACCAAGTCAGAATCCTTTTTCACCACTTCTGCCTCTGAGATTTTGGCTTTATCGTCTGCAAGGGAATTAAACCATCATTCTAGTGAGTCGGTGGGATAGTGGGCAGCTGCATGATAAACAGTAACAGTACTTTGCTCTAACATTTCCCAAGTTTCTTGACAATTTTTTTGTCCTTGGAATGTATTTGCCAGTTATGTGCATGCCATGTGGGAAGCCGGCTGGCTAACACATTGGCGATGGACCAAGAATCAGTATAAAGGTGGCATGTCCCAGGCAATTCTTTTTTCAGAGCCTGTTATACAACATACAGCATACAATTGTGCATATTGACTACTCTTCCCTTCTCCTGTAGTGGAAAGCAACTTCTTGGTGACTGGGTTATATGACACTGCCTTCCAATGTCTTTTGGCCCCCACATACTTGGCTGACCATCAGTAAATCATACATGCTTCCTATCCTCGGGGGACAAGGATTCAAATGGCTAACCCACCTCACTGGTGACTCTCTTATCTCTGGTACCTCCTGCACCTTCTTTTCATCCTGCATGGGGGCCTGTGCTATCTGTTCATGCAGAGCTGCTGTCACTGTTGGAACCACTCGGGCTTTGTCATGTATGTATCACTTCCATGTTGTTATACTGGCTTCTTGTGCATGTCCTATCCGGTGAGTTTTAGGCAAACTCATCACCCACTGCATTATTCGAATCTCAGGTCTCAGAATCACGGTATGACCCAGGGTCATTTGCTCAGTATCCACTTGAGGCCAGTAACACACTAGTAACTGTTTCTCAAAGCGAGTATATTGCTCTCCAGCATCTGGTAGCTTTTTAGTCCAGAAACCCAGGGGCACCCTCTTTCTTTCCTGTTTTTGTCACATGCTCCAATTTGCATATTGCACCTGAATGGTTACATGTAACTCAATGTCTCCTTCCTGTACTGACCATAAGTCTAAAGCCTGTTGAATTACCTCCTTTGCCAATTCAAACGCACACTGCTGCTGCTCTCCTCATTCAAGCTCACGCTTCTTTCTTGTCACTTTGTACAAAGGGGCCAAAATCTGACTAAAGTGCAGAATATGCTGTCTCCAAAAAACAAACAATCCAATGACTCGCTGAGTCTCCTGCTTCTTACGGGGTATGGCAAATTCTAATATCTTTTGTTTTACCTGCAGCAACTCCTCCCTATGTCATTGATTCCACTGGATTCCTAGAAACTTCACATTCTGAGAGGGTCCTTGCTTCTTATCTGGATTGATAATCCACCCTTTTCTCTGCAAGAGTTCAACAACCCTGTCCAACTGAGTGTGCACCTGTTCTTGTGTCTCTCCCTGAATCATCACATCATTGATATAATGAGACAATTGCACCCCTGGAAGGACAGATATTTCATCCAGATGTTCTGCCACCAGCCGGTGCCAGATGGTGGGGCTATGTACATACCCCTGGGGAAGCCTTAACATCTTAAATTGTCTACCGCTGTGGGAAAAGTAGAATTGCTCCCGACTCTCAGGGGCCAATGGAATGGAAAAGAAAGCATTGGCAGTATTATTGAAAGGGTATCAATGTTTTGTACCCTTTCAATTAAAGTGATGGTGTTAGGGAATGCTGCATCCTCACAGCGTAAGGGCCATAAAGGATTATTCCACTCAGTGGTGACTGGAGCTACCACACCTGCCCCTATCAACTCCTGTATAGTCTTAGTTATTTCTCATGCCCTCCTAGAATTTGGCATTATTTCAAACAGACCACTTTGGTTGCTGGGGGCACCTTCACTGGGGGGGTATCTTTAGATGACCCATCCTCACGGCTGCCACTTAAGTGTATCGCTTTAATCCAAATTGATAACAACCATCATCCAAGTATAGAGTCATCCCCTTCAGAATATCAATTCCCAGTATATACTCTAGGAGGGGCACAAACAAACCAGTGTATTCTTTTTTAGGCCTTCTCCCTATTTTCATTCGAACATTAGTCTGCACTGTGGAGGTCTGCTTTCTACTCAACTCTGTGATGGTGTAGTACTGACCTGTGGACCGTTTTTGATTTCCATAAATTAAAGAGGCCTCTGCCCTTGTGTCCCCCAAGGTCCAAACATTTTGAAAATTTCTATGTTTCCAATGAATTTCTAAATCAACATGGGGTCTGTTACCTTTAGGAGCCCATCCCTGTACTGGAGCTTGGCCTGTTTCCTAGTCTGATTTACACAGTCTGGATATATGGTCTCATATCTGCGAGGAGATTCCTCTCCTTCCCTGTGTTCAGCAGTTACCCATTCAGTGTCCAAATCTTCCTCCTCCTTACCACGTGAAGAAACATTTTTCTTCCTCTCTTTTCCTTCCTCCTGCATCTGTGACTTGCCCTGATGCAATGATTTGTTGTCCTGCTTATCACTTTTCTGCTGCCCTCCTTTCGGTCTTGTCCTAGCTTACGGTACATCTCCCACACACTCTTAGTACCTATCCCATCTATCTGCTCTTTGTTAACACCATCCTTCACCAGCACCATAAACATATCTCCCCTAGATATCCTGTCACTGTCGTGCGACCCTCAGACCTTAAGGCTCTCTCAGGTTTCATACAGTCTCCGAGCTTCTCTAATTCACAAACTGCCTCCAGCACATCTTTTAAAGGATTACCTGTCTGATTGATTAATAGAGTCATCATCACACATTTGTAAGCTGGAGGAGCAATGCAAATTATCTTGTTTCGCACAGAGTGGTTCGTCTAGCAGATGGTGAGCATCACCCAGAAAAATAGCAGTTTTCACTCCCTCGTCCGTAATTCTCTGCATTGCGTCTCTTAATGTATACCAAGGTTTATCATTTTTTGGCCAGTCCGATTCTGTAGGATACTTATGGCTACATCCTGTGACGGCTAGCTACAGAAGGGTGCTCTGTGGTTCCCCTGAAAACCCCTAAACTGCTCCTGTACAGGGGGATCCAGAGGCTATTGTATCAAATAATCGCACCATCCATGTAAGAAATGTTTCCCCAGATCTCTATCTGAATGTGTCTATTATGTAATTAACTTTCTGTTGTATATAATTCTCTACAGAATCCATAGCTGCGCCCCTGTAGCGGGAATTGTGGTCCCTGCTGTAACTTTTGTGTATGTATGGGCTAAGCCTGATCTATTTTCTGTTCACCTGTCTGAAGCTGGCCCCCACCTCTTTGAACAGACTCTTCGATGGAATAAAAAAAAAATATTGGTGGAATCCAAAATATTGGCATCCCAAACATCAGGGCTCCAATTTAGTCCTGCTTTAGCAATGGCTAAATGAACTTTCATTTGATTAACTCTACCTCTGCGTTTACTGTACTTGTATTGTGCAAACCGGATAGCTGCTTTCTCTGCGACAGACTGAGTATCAACTCTATCCTGCAGTAACTTATTCTGACAGGACAGCATGGTTACATTATTTTTGGCTTCAACTACCTGCCTCTCCAACTGCTGATTTTCTTGTTCTGACTGATCACAATTCTCATGCATTTTTCTATAAGCAGATAACAGGATCCAGCCCCACCTGCCTAAAATACATAAATCACATCCCCTCTCTAGTGGCACTGTTTGCAACCAAAGTAATACTGTTTTTGGTTTGGCATCGACTAGACATCCACTCCAATTCTCACATAACCCTGATCCCCATGACCACGTATTCGCAAGAACATCATAGGGTGCTTTTTCCCACCCTCTAACATCATTTGGCACCTGGGAAACTGCCTTTGACTTTTTGCCAAACATTTTCCCTTTTAAATCTTTTACTGCATATCCTGCAAACGACTATGCCAAATTGTTCTGCTTTGCTTCAAACTCAGAGGAAAACAACACCAAAGAATGCGGCATGCCTAGTTTGAGTAATTAATTTATTAAGGCACTTCCCATATATCAAAATAAAGCACACGAAAATATGAACATGAGCATTTAAGTTGAAAAGGAGGTCCTTTCCTGAATGCATAGCTGTACCAGAAGCCATTTTATTTGCTGGTTGTTGCATCACTGCATGAGAGTCACTGCTGAGATCTGGTGATTGGGTTGTCCTGCAAATTATAATAAAGAATTACCTCAGCTTTTTTCCAGTTTGGTCAAGAAGGAGGACAGAAACAGTGCCTCACATGATCTATTACCTTATGCACACAGATTGACATTAGACTTAGTTATCTTCTTCTCCACTACAGGTAAGGTGACAGAGACCACCTGAGTCTCTAACATTGACTACATCAGGCTGCACTAGCTGGCCCTCCACCCAAGAGGAAATGTTTTCCAGGCAGCACCTATAGCCTTAAGATCACCAACAAGGATTAACTCAAAGTGCCTCTCCCAAGTGGGTGAAACATCAACTAAAGCTTGACGGGACTCAAGTTCTGTCAACTAGATGAGCAAAACCAAATCAAGTTACAAGCTCACAATGTCTGGAGACGGTTGAGATCGCAACCAAATATCAATGTAGATGCCTGTTACAATTAGAAGATATGCCAAAGCCCTCATTGAATGCCCAGGCATGTTTGGAGAAGGAGGACGATGAAGAGAAAACAGGCTGAATTCTTTGGAAAGACAGGACATAGGAATGTAGAAGATATAAGTTTAATGAAGCAGAATACAATTACCCCTGTTCAGCTCCTCCTTCCTAGCAACTGTCAGGCAGCTTAGCTTCTCAGAATCTACACACTGAATTTCAGAAGTAGAAGCATTCTAGTTGCCTGGAAACAGCATCACTGAACTAGGGTAAACTACAATACAGAATATAATATATCTAGAATACAACACATCCCCCTTCCTTAATAATATTTTCTCCCAGAATAAAATGACACAAAACTTTAAAAGGGCTATGTACAAATGTAATCATCTAACACCTTGGGTCTGGTCTCTATACGTGCTCTGAGTTCTCTTTTTACCTTCCTCCTCTCTCTACATCATGTTCTGTTAATTCACCACCCAACCTTAACAACTGTTGTTGCTCCATATCACTCTAAGCAGACACCCTCCTAGCATTCCACCATTTGCCATCTGACAATTTGATATTGTTGCCCCTCACTTCCATCACAATTTTCGGGGAAGATAACTTGGAGCAACCCTTTCTCACCCAATTGTCCAGAGATACTCTCAAGTAACATCCCTGACACAATTGTCTTGCAGCCTTTCTTTATCTGTTCATTATTTCTTTGTCCGTGGGCAGCTTGATAGTTTTCAACTCTCTCGCACAACCGTCGATAGTCAAGTTTTCTCTGACCCAACCTGGCCATACATGCTGGCACCGCTACAGTACACTGCATTTTACCTTTGGGTAAACAAAAAGGCATTTCCCCGGTCACAGAAATAAAAGTGGTTCTGTAGTTCCATAGCAGATCTTTGACTTGACATCTCCAACATACATTGTTAGAAATTACCAATTGAATGCGTTTCCCTAATATTTTTAAAACGCTCAATTAGACCATTCTCCATGTGATGATATACTGGGGTTTTACAATGCGTGATTTCCCACCTTTTGAGAAATGTCTCAAACTTCTCAGACACAAATTAGGGGCCAACATCTGTCATTATCTCTGTAGCGCATCCTTCCCTATGAAAGATATCCTCACAAAATGCAATCCCGATACTCGACATCATGACTATGGCGTATTTCTCACTCACGTTCAAACCACGTATATTAGCCATTGCAATCCTCTACCATGGATGTTTGGGCAGTGCTACAGGACATATGGTTGTTCCCTGAACCACATGTGACTTATCACTACAAGGACAAGGAATGCAATCTCACACAAATTTGTCTGTCCATACCCAGCCACCAGAAATCCACTCGAGCTTTCCTTTTCATTGCTGACATGCCCCTATGTCCTTCATGAAGCAGATTTAATAATCTTTCCCTCAGTTAAGTAGGGACTACCAGTCTTATCTCTCCTCACCACTACTCCTTCCACATACAACTCTGCCTAGACTTTGTTTTAACAATTCCAGATCTTGTACCAATTTCCAACTGTGCACTTTTGGCAATGCTTCTATCAAACTCACAAATATTGGATCTTCCAAAATGTATTCCTTTAAACTCATCTTCCCCAATTGTCCCACAGACATCTGTCACGTCCGAAGTCATCTATTAATCCTCTTCATATTTTTTATTGTCTTCTAATGGAAATCAGGATAGACAGCATTGATGTTCTTTACACCCAGCACTTACCTCACTCATGTATTCCTGGAGGCGATACAGCCACTTTGCTATTCGAGGTGTGGCTTTTCCAGTACCTGTTGCAGTAAAGAGATCTACTAATGGTGTGTGATCCATTCAAAGTTCGAAACTTACACCCGATACAAAAGTTAAAAAGTGCTGTACTCCCCACCAGCAGGCCAGTGCCTCCTTTTCACTCATAGAATACATGTTTTCCGTCCCTTTTAATTTACATGAAGCAAAAGACACACTCTCTCTTTACCTTCATGAACTTGCATTAGGACCGCACCTAGGCAATGAGTACTGGCATCTGGCACTGTTACTATCTTATTGTCAGGATCAAAAGGATTTAAAGTTACGGCTTTTGCTATAGTCATTTTCACCCCATCAAACGCTTGTTGGCATTCTTTTGATCAATCAAATTTTGCAACCCTTCTTCATCAGTTTCAGTACAGCTTGAACCTAATCCGTATAATTTGCATAATATTCTGTGGGAGCAAGAAACGATCTCAGCTGGTCTTTATCTCAAGAAGAGTGAGCCCTCTCAATGGCTTCAACCAAACTGTGCTTTGGTTTAACCCCTTCATGGGTGAGTGTATGCACCAAATTTCGACTCCCTTTAGGCTAAACTTGCACTTCTCCATACTTATATTGTGCCCCGATTTTTCCAACGTTTGCAGCATATTCCTCAAAATTTCATCATGCTGGCTTTTAAATTCACCCCAGATACATTCAATACACCCTGCATTACCCTCTGAAAGACAGCTGAGACAGGGGCCAGACCAAAGGGCATGCAAACAAATTGGAACTTTCCTTCAAGTATAATGAATGGCATCAAATGCATGGATCCCTCCTGTAAAAGCACCTGATGGTAGGAGCTCGATAAGTCTAACCTACTGAAACAAATTCCTCCTATTACACATGCTAAAATTTCATTGATACGAGGAAGGGGATGGCGATCAATCCAAATATTATTGTTTAGATCTCTTAGATCAACACACATTTGAATATTCTCATTAGGTTTTTTTGTAATAATGATCTGACAAACCACTCCAAAGTCTCCATAGGCTTGATTATTCCATCATTGCACAGCCCTTGTAGTTCCTTCTTCAACATGTCCCTCAGGTCAAGTGGAAGATTGTGCACCTTGGACTCCACCCCCTGTTTCAGCATGATGCAGTGCTCAAATTTCCTCAAGCAATATAACTCTTTCCTAAATAACTTAGGAAACATATTGACCCATTCACTCACCTCTTGTGACATTGTTAACAATACCTGCTTGGGTTATTAGGATTAGGAATTATGACTAAAACACATTGCTCTTTCCACCCCAACAAAGACCTTCTTTTCACAACCTCATATACCTTTCCTTTTGCTTTTCTATCCCAAAGTCTAATTCCCCTACAAAATAACCTAGAATTGGCAATTCACTTCAACAATAATCCTCTGGTTCCATTTCAGCGGGACATAATTCACCAACTCCAAGACCTAACTATGTTAGTTTATCAATGAGGTAAACAGAGAACAGGAATCTGCTCAAACTTGCACATCTCTTCCATTCACCTTGACCAAGCACATGGGAGGACGATAACTGTCACCCCTCTCTTTGGACACTTCATTCAGTGGAGGTTCCATTCCACACACCACCAATATTCATACATCTTCTTCTTTACTTTTGCATGAAATACCATCATAATTTGCTGTTTCTTTCTTTTCTCCAAATATTCCTTTTTTTTTTTTACTTTGGTAATTCTGACATTTTACAAACACTATAAACATGCCCCATCTTTTTACTCTTATAACCCTTGCTTTTGGCAGAAGAACAGCGGTTTATCTCAGTTGTGTCTTTCACACTTCCACATCTAAAACAAGCCTTAATTTTTATCCCCTCATGATTTCTCCCCTTCTTCTTGTTTTCAGATATATATTGTGATGTCTTTCAGTCAACACGTTTTTTTATTGATATACATACTAAGGCGGTCATTATGAACACAGCAGTAAACACCGCTGACCGTCGTGCAACGGTGAACAGAAGACCGCCATTGGCGTTGAACAGAAACCCGCCATATAATGAACCAAAAACCAGATTCCGTCAAAAAACACCAGTCCACCAGTCTCCGCTAGGACCCTGTCGGCGGAAATGCTGGACCTCCCACCCCGCCACCGCTGAGCACACCCACATACCGCCCTCCAAATAACGATGCACAAATCACCTTGGCGGTCAGTGGAAGCCGAATGACCATTGGCGGTGCAGACCGCCACGGGCGGCAAGTGGACCCAACAGTAAGAAGTGCACACATTGGATAAGTTAGAAACCCACACACCTGACACACTTCCACAACACCATAAAAACACTCACATACACACCCCACAATCCGTTGCAACTAAAGTAGGCCAACGAAGACAGAGAACACCAGAAGCAGACACCGAACGCCACAATACACAAGAATCACACCAAACCACAGAAGAGCACCCTCACTGCGATTCCACCCCCGACACCATTCACCACACCTACCATGTCACCCCCCAAACATCCACGCTTCACAGAAAGGGAGCTAAGGACCATGGTGGATGAGATCCTGAAGGTGGAGCCACAACTATTCGGGGCTCAGGTGCAGCACACACCCATCGCCAGGAAGATGGAGCTATGGCAGACCATTGTCAACAGGGTCAATGCAGTGAGACACCATCCACGCACCAGGGACGACATCCGCAAGAGATGGAACGCTCTGGGGGGGGAAGGTCAGGGCCATGGCATCCAGGCACCACATTGCAGTCCAGAAGACTGAGGGAGGACCTCCACCAGCACCACCCGACTACACTGACTGGGAGGAAAAGGTACTGGCCATCCTGTACCCTGAGGGACTCACTGGACTCACTGGAGGAATGGACTTGGATAAGTCATCTACATTTACCCCATAGCCATCACACCTGGAATGCATGCACCACCCCACCCCTCCAACACCCACCAGGACCAACACCCCACCCAGGCCACAGGCACTGAATCCACCACCCCTGCATGCTCACAAACCCACTAACAGGCCCACATCCCTCCCCCTGTGCACAGCCACCCACCCCTGAAAGGAAACACAATGGCCTATAACAACCACAATGCACCTCCACATCCTAAGTTAAAAGCACTGTTAACCCCACTAAAGCATCCTGCATGGTCCCAAAGTGTGTAAGCTGCACAAACCCGCCAAGGACTCTGCACCACATCGGACTATGCGAATGTAACAGACATGTCCATTTCCCCCAACAGGCACCACCACCCATGCCACCCTGATGGACAGGACAAGGGGTGCCAGTGCCCTCCTGACACTGTGGATGGAACCCTGGACACTGATGAGCAGGTTGGCCCCTCACACAGTCCTGGACTGTCACCATCTAGCAGCCCCACCCAGGATACCACTGACACCCCTACCACCAAGCCAAGAACATCAGCCCAGGGCAACTGTCCACACACCTGTGTATCCAGGCCACAGACTGATGGAACACAAGTACAGAGGCCACAGTTACCCCCTACTAACAGGCAGGAAGACGATGGCCCCAGTACAAGTGGCACCACCAGACCTGTGCAGGGGACACAGGCACAGGGGGCTAGGCCCAGTGGGAGGGCATCAGTGGGCCAGGGGGGAGGCCACAGGATGGGTGCTGCAGCCCAGGACGTGATCGCTGAGGTCCTGGGGGTGTACCTGCATACCCATGACAGATTGGCCCAGATAGTATCCACCCTGGAGCAGAGTCAGAGGATGCAGCAGGAACACCACCAAGAGGCCATGGAGCAGTGGAACATGCACAACACCACAATGGCCAGCATAGCAGGTGCGCTGTTGCAGCATGCACAAACCCAGCCTGAGACCCACACAGTACAGGAAGCCCCCACTACAGCACAGGAGACAGACCGGACAATGACAGCATCAGCAGCAACTTCCCAGGAACTACCCTCAGAGGAAACACAAGGAACAACCATTTCATCCCCTATAGGTCAACAACAGGGGCCCAAACGGACACTCCGGCCAAGATATGAGACTGGAACACCTGCGAAAAACAATGTCCCCTCAAATAAGTGACTGCAACAATCTGTCCACCAACTATCCCACACAATCAACCACCAAACAGTGCTAAAAATGTAAGCATTGGTGGACCTACCAATACTTATAACAAGGCTACCACCATGTTGGCATTTAGGATAACCACCCATGACCAGCTGCCATCACTGCAATTTGCACGATTCAATCGCTGCACCAAATAAAACACATATCACACCTATAACACTGTCACCTGTCATAATGTGTGAACAAAGTGAAGAATGGATGCAACTGGCTGAGAACTACTTTATTTGTCCCTGCGTAGCATGCAAGTACCCACTCGCCTTACATGTTGTTGTGCCTAAATATGTTGAGAAAAAGAACCACTAGTATTCTGTCCTATGCAGACCTGGACACAGTTGCAATTAGTACATTCAAACCCCCCCTAGATGACAAGGCACACTGACAGTATGTGTCACAAGCACCAATCTCAGCCCTTAGTCCCACATAATTACTGGAAGTAGAGTTGTATCAGTTGGGTCCTGGAATTGGCATCTTCCCCTTCCCCATCATCACCATCACTCTTGTCCCCTCTTTGAGGAAGCTGGTCTGGATATACAGCACCCTCCACCTCCAAAAGGGGGATAGAATTTCTCACTGCCATGTTGTGCAGCATGCAGCAGGCCACCACTATTCTACACACCTTTTCAGGCCCATAGGCCAAGGAACCCCCAGAGATTTGTAGACAACAAAATCTAGCCTTCAGGAGACCTATTGTACGCTCTATCACCCTCCTAGTATGTCCATGTGCCTCATTGTAATTCCTCTCTGCATCTGTCCCAGGATTCCTCACTGGTGTCAGGAGCCAACGCAAGTTGGGATAGCCAAAATCACCTAGAAAAAGGTGCAAAACGGAACTGTCATTGACAAGCCTCAGAGGCAGACAGCCTGGCTGTCTGCTAGGTGGCAGTTAGTGACAGAAACACCTACCTATGATCCACCCTCTGTCCATCTTGTGTCACACACTACTGTTCCTCAGCACAAAGGAATCATGAACTGAACCAGGGAACGTGGCATTCACATGTGAGATGTACTGGTCTGCAGTACATACCAATTGAATGTTCATGGAGTGAAAGTTCTTCCTGTTTCTGTACACCTGTTCACTGACTCTTGGGGGGCTTATAGGTTTGTCTATGCCATCGATGGCACCTATAACATGGGGTATGTTGGCAAGGGCATAGAAGTCTGACTTGATGGCAGCGAGGTCAGTTCTTTGGGGAAACCTTACATAAGACTGCAGGTGTTGTACAAATGCATTCAGAAATCTTGTCAGTATCATGCTGAACATTGGCTCTGAAAATCCAGCAACCATGCCCACTGTCACTTGAAGAGAGCCCGTGGCCAGGAAATGGAGTGCAGAGAGCACCTGCACTTCAGTAGGGTTTGCATGCAGATTACGATTTGCTGGAGTCAGTACAGGATCCAGTAATGCACAAAGTTCGAGAATAGTTGCATGGGTGAGTCTGTAATTGATTATGATGTGACGCTCCACTATGGTCCGCATATCCACAAGTGGTCTGTACACCGATGGGGCCCTTCCTCGCCACAAGGGTCTGTACCTAGGGGGAATTTGAAACACGTGTGAGGAAGACACATACATCGGCACTCATTGTCAATCATTGAGCACTGCTGACTTGATTGTTGGGACCCAAATGCTAAATGTGTTTGAGATAACATCAACTAGACCATAATTATTGATCAGCGTTTGCCAGGTGTGGTATTATTAATGGCCACATGCATAGGTGTGTTAGGTGAACATTAGGGCCTGCATTGTGCATATAGCAGTATTATAAATGCGCAGTTATTGGCAAAATGACTGCCCCCTGTAATCCAGAACTGTCGTGGTGGAAGTGACCTCATACCGCTAACGGTTGATGTAACAGCGTAAGGTGGTGTTTACCGCTGTGTGCACAGTCATTGGTTAACATGGATGTCAATGGGGAATCCTAGCATATCATGATCGCCGCCAGCAGTGACGGTGCACACCACCGGGGTACGTACATGAAGTTGTCACCCCCAACTTCCCTGGACTCCCTGATCTCGTGCAAGCAGGTACTCCACTGAGTGTACTGCTGTGTCCTGCCTCTGGTCATTGAAGTGGCTTGTGTTGCAGTGGAAAGGGCCCTGGCCTTCACCCAAGAGGAATTGGAGAGGCTAGTGGACGGGGTCCTGCCCCTGTACGCTAAGCTCTACGGACGGCCAGAGGTACAGGTGAGTCGGGGGATTGTGGGCAATGGTTGTGTGTAATGGATGGTGTTGGCAGTATATATGTGTGCACCTCTGACCCTGGATGGGCCATGGTTCCTGACATGCTGCGTGTGTATGTGCTGTTAATCTGTTTGTACTGTCCGTCCCGTAGTGGACATATAGCCAGTTGTATATGTTTGCCAAGTGCCTGATCTCTGTGTTACATATCTGTGTGTCCCTTTTAGGTCAGCGCCCACCAGAGGAAGGCACTTTGGCATGCCATCGCCAAGGAGGTGCAGACCCTGGGGGTCTACAACCAGCGGAGCACCAACTGCAGGAAGAGGTAGGAGGACCTGCGGTGCTGGGCAAGACAAAGCTGCGAGGCCAGCTGGGGAAGTCCTCCAAACGGGGTAGGGTGCCCGTCGGGCACTGACTCCCCTTATGCTACGCATCCTGGCGGTGGCGTGCCCAGACCTGGATGGGCGCTTGAAGGCTGCACAGCAGTCACACGGGGTGAGTACACATACCACATTTTTTACCCTTGATGGATGTCTGTGTGTGCATTCGGGTTTATGCTGCTTAATTGCAGGGACTCTGACTGATGTCCATCTACATGATGGCCACCGTAGGGAGTAGGGGTGTTTGGGTCAGGTCTCCTACACGTCGGGTCCTTAGGTTGTTTAGGGAATGGGTGTAGAGCAGGGTTCTGGTCACTAGTCAGGGGCATGGCCATGGGTATAGTGGATAGTGCTGCCTGCTGGAGGGTCTTCTGGGTGGGTGTATGTGTGAACCACAATGTTCACTCCTTTCAGCTATTTACAAGTGTCTCTCCAGTTTTGTCTCCCCATCCCTGTTCTCTTGTGTTGTTTGTGTGCATCAGCATCATCTGGCGAGGGAGCTGAGGCACCGGTGAGTGGGGATGCAGCAGCCCACGGATCCTCAGAGGCAGAGTCATCCGACGTCAAGGGGACCAGTGGGTTGGAGGGCGAAGGGAGTACCTCGGGGAGGCAACTACCACTGGAGTTAGTGGCTTTGATACCTCCTCCAATGGGGGCTTCCTGGCTGTGGCGGACCCTAGTGGGCCCACCCCTACTGTATCATCTTCCACCACCCCCCATGCCATCACCGCCCTCCCATTTGCTCCCCACCGAGTTGCCCGTGCCCGCTCACCCAGAAAGGTAGGCGTCTCCTTCACCCCAGGCACCTCCTCCCCTGCCCCAGTCAGCCCTGCTGCCCTCACGGAGGAGGGTATTGACCTCCTGAGAACCATCTCTGTAGGGCAGACAACCATCGTCAATACCGTCCAGGGGCTAGCATCAGACATGCAGCAGACCAATGCCTATCTGGATGGCATTCACAGTGTTGTGTCTGGCCTACAGAGATCTTTTCAGGCTCTGGCCTCCTCTTCGACGGCAGCCAGTTTCCCTGGTCATTCCGTCCCCCCTCCAACCTCCTCGACCCGTTCCAGCACCCCACTCCCTTCACCAGTCCAAAGCACACATTCTGACACGCAGTCACACACCTCAACACACCTCAACACACAAGAAGCACACTTCTAAACACAAGCACCATACCTCCCACCACAAGCATTCACACAGCCAACATACACATGCACACACAGCAACATCCACTTGCCCCAGTGTGCCCACCTCTTCCGCCTCCCTGTCTGTCCCCTCTACATGCACATACCAGGCACTGCACCTTCATTCACTGTTGCTGAGCCTATTCCTGCACTCACCACAATAGCACACATCCATACATGCACCCCAGACACCACACTTGCACTCACCACAACTACTTTAGTTGACACATGCAGCACACTCACCAGACTTGCAGACACCCACATAACATACACTCACACTGGCAGCCTGTCTTCTCCCACTGTGTCCACCCCCCCCCTCCAAAAACACAAATGCATCAAAACACCCACCCATCACACATCCACCACACCTCAGCACATTGTCCAGTCACCTTCACCCACAACACGCACCTCTACACCACTTACGTCCACACCCTCTGCCTCCACTCCCACGCCCTCCTCCAGGTCCAACCCAATTGCTCCGAAAAAACTTTCCCCTTCCCATGCTGACCTCTTCCAACCCACTGGCCCACCCCGTCTTGTCTCTAAACATGCGCAACTCCTTGCCCTTTCCAATCCTTCCACTTCACAGCCCGCCCCTGTCCGCCCTTCACATTCTCATGCCCCTTCCCCAGAGAGGAAGAAGCCCTGTGCTGAGCCAATTCCATCTGCCTCTACCTGGTCCAAGCACACACCCCTACCTTCCAAGGCCAAACCCAAACCCCCTCCACCTTCCGAGCGCAAATCCAAGACCCACCCTCGTTGTAAATTCCCACCCCCTGCCCCTGTTCCCTGAGGTGCCTGGTCGCCCCATTGTTGCCCCTATAAGGTGGGGTACCGTAGCACTTTTGGTAGTCAGGTTGGGGCCATTGTAGCCCATGGAACTCTAGCACTATGGACTGGCCATTGGCCTTACTTGACAATCGTTTGCTCAGAGAGCTGCATTAAACATTTACGTATGGCCTGTGTTTTGCCAGCACACTCTTGATCCCCGGTCTCTCGTTTCATTGTTTGTGGGTGTGGGGCATTTGCATGTACTATGGTCAGGTTGGATTTGCCTTGTGTCGGGTAAGTACCTCTTGCATGTGGGATTTATGAGTTGTGCTGCTGTGAAGGATTGTGGGAGCCTTGAAGGGTGGGTGGAGTGGGTGGGTATGTAACTGTGCCCTTTCTTCCCTTGTTTCGTAGGTTGCTGTACTTACCGTCGTTGTCTTCGTCAGGGGTCACAGTCGTGGAGTTATATGGCAAGGAGAAGGGCTGGCATGATCTGCAGGTCTCTATCCATGTCTGCTTCGGCATGTTGTGTGAGCCTCTGGTGAGTGTTTCCTTATATTTGGTTAGTTTCCACCTGACTTTGTGGTTCCCACCCCGGAACTGACGGCGGTCTAGTGGTTCATTATTTGATGGGTGGGTTGGGCCTTTCCGTCGGCCTGTGGGCGGCCTCTGCCGTCGTTGTCGGCACTCCTCTACTGGTGGTGGGTGTTTTTCAGGATGCCTGTGTTTCAGTTGGTTCATTATTTGGCGGTCCGGACCGCTCCTCTGTTGGCGTTTTTACCGCTGCTGCTGGCGATGCAGTGTTTCCCGCTGTGTTCATAATGAGGGCCTAAATTACACACTTGTTCACTCAGCCCACTATAAATATTTCCAAGAATAGTGCGTACAGAGATACATACACACAATAAACATTTCCCAACCTAAAACTCAGCCAGATATAATCTCTGGAAAAACTGTGCCTATCACTTGGTATTTTCCCAAAAGTAAATGAACAGATTGACAGGCAGTGTGCCTGTCACAGAAGAAACCACGTCCAGCATGCCTGTTGCTGAAGACACAGTCACTTTTAATTGAAGTTGCCTTTTAGAGACTCCACCACAGAAACCTCCTTTATAAGTCAGAAGCACTGGCCAGTAAGTGGTGTGCCTGTCATCGTGATCTGACAGGCAGAGTGATTTTATTCTTCACTGCAGTGTGCCTATCACTGATGTCAATACATATGCACGTCATCGCACAATTTAATTTTTACAGAAAATGCTCAAGATACAGTCGCTGGAGTGGTGTAGGTGCAAACAAGTTCCAGCTCTCACAGACACAGTAGCACATAACACGTGTCTGCCAGTTGGTTATTTTCTGTGTCTGGACTTAAAGGCCAAACCCAACCCCACCCGGCAACACTTAGACGTGGAAGTGTCTGACGTCAGTAATGCATATTCTGCAATTCTGACTTGAACAGCACACAAGCCTGAGAGAGAGCTTCCACAGTTTTAAAAAACACCTCCAGAAATGGTGAGTCCGTTCTCTGTTGTTCACCCTGAGGCCCGACTTTAATGGTCCTTCCGAATGTGTAGAGTATGCACCCTCAGCAGCACCATAAGTGGAAAGCCAATGTTCACTTTCGCTGATCAAGTGGTCGTACTTTGTTTAAAATAGCAGTCACCTTAGTCACTTCACATTATCCTTGGCTTCCTTCCCTCCTCCAGAGTCCTCTTCTCTCAACCCATCCTTGACGTCAATTTTGGAAAGACATGACACACAAATATAGAAGATATAAGATTAATTAAGCAGTATGTAACAATCCCTATTCAGCAATTCCTTCCTGGCAACTGTCTGCCAGCTCAACTTCTCGAAATCCACACACCGGATTCCAAAAGTGGAAGCATCACAGTTGTCTGTAAACAAAATCAACAAACTAGGGTAAGATACACTACAGAACATAACATATCTAGTGGTTTTACGTGTACCTGGGGACAATAAGTTAAATGCTACTAGTGAGTTACAACACTCATTGCACCACCACCTAAAATAGCCTTGTAAAACATGTCTCAGGCCTGCCAGTGGAGCCTTTAGAACAGGTTTAAACTGCCATTTTGGTCTGGCAATATAAACCTTCTTCCAGGCCTAAACCTTCTTTTTTAATATTTGAAAAAAATAAGGCTCATTGTGTAGAGTGCATGGTATTTTAAAAATAGGGCATGCGTACTTAACTTTTATAGTGACTCTTCATGTTGTTTTTTTACTGCTGTAAGGTTATCACTCTCATAGATGACCACTGGTGTACGTTAATACCATAAATAAGTGGTAACTTCAGTTTGGGAACAAATATAGATATTCTGTTTACCTTCCAATGAATTTTAATTTAAAATCCCCTTTAATAGTAAAGTCACATTATAGTTACTATTCTGAAAATGCCAGTTGACATTTTCCTACTCAAAATAAATCTGTCTTTCGGCCTGTGTCCAGGGTCACATGACTGTGAATGTTTCTCCTGTGGAGTTTGTGTATTGCTGTTTGTTGGGAGAACAAAGGCTTAGGTATAAGGGGAGTGGGTCTTCCTAACAGGGTGGGTGAGAGCTGTGCCTTGCCCTGATTACACTTAAAAGGACCGTGCCAATAGCACACACAAAGGAACTTGACACAAGTCCTAAATTTTTCACACTGGAAATTTTGGTGCGAAACTCAGGAGAAGGGGAACAACTTCTCAGAACTGTTTTTGGGAATAAAGGTGGGCCCCAAGTTTGAATGTGGCATCTTTAAGAACCTTTCATCAGAAGACTCTTGGGCATGTGGAAGATTCAGAAGTTGTTTGAAGAAGAGAGACTGCCCTGCTGATGGAGAGATTGGAGTTGCTTGCTTTGAACCCAAGCAATCCAGAGTGACTCTAAGGATTGATAATAGATGCGTAATAAATTACGTTTGTGTGTGCTCCACTATATGTTTTTGTTCTGATACTAACTGGTTTAAGTTTCTGATTCCAGTTTACACACCTTGGCAACAGATGTGCTTTAGTGTTTGAGCACCATTATTGATTTAAGTGAACTGTAGGGGTGTGCAGCTAAATGAAGTCATTGTTGCCTTGAGTCTTTTGACTGTAAGGGTCTGTTGGCTGGCACACCACTTACTGGCCTGCAACGGCCATCTAGCTACCACCAATTGGACGTGTCTGGACCTGCCACAGCCCTGCTGCTGGCCTTTGCTGTAGTGAGTCCTGATCACCAAGAGGTGCCCCTCATTTCCTGGGCACTTGGTTGGAATCAGTGACCTCTTCATGGTGAAAATCAACTGTCCACCATGACTGCCAACACAAAGCTCCAGCAGGACTGGATTTTTGCACAGACAGCGACGGTCCATGATGACCAGCAACTCAAGACCTGTACTTTGCACAGACAGCGACAGCCTGCAAAAAGCACCAATGCAAAGCTCCAGCGATGACTGGCTCTTTTTGCTAAAGCAAAGACTGTTTGCACCACTAAACCTGCTCTTCGTACCAACAGCATCACCCTTGTGGCCACCGCCAATGTGAATGATACCCTCCTCGCCATTCTTGAGAAGGTAACTCTTCAGTGGGACTGACCCAGTCCCGGTATTCGACTTGTCATCCTTCTCAGTCGGCCTGAACTTGTGACTTTCGCTCTGTGTAGTGTGGATAGATGACAGTGAGTGGCCATTTGCGCTTAGCATATATATATGCCTAAATTGTGGTGGAAGTTGTACTTAATCCATATTTGTTTTATTCAGATTTGGTAAATCAATGATGGCTGATCTATCTTTATTAGCACTTTGTTACATAAACTAACAATAATAGTGATTCCTATTTATGTTTCTTTAGTTTATTCTTTATCTGTATATTGATACAAGCTGACTCATTGCATGCGAGTACCTTTTAAGTCTCCTTCCACCAAATCACGGGTTAGCAGATTTTGCTTGAGAATGTTTAGCTTAAATTCTCACCAATTAGCATGTTTGGATTCCTCACTTTGCCCTTGTTTGCACTGTGACACAGTTGTGTTTCACCAAAAAACTCACAAACACTTATGTCTTAGGGAGGCGTACCATGACATATGTTTTCTTTCTTGTTTTTTTTTTTTATTATGATTAATTCCAGTAGTCCTGTATTTATTCAGGTCATCATGAAACCCCCCCTTCATAATTGGTCCTGAAGATGGTCTTGCGTACTGTTGACCTAAGAGACCAAAACGTTGATGCTATTCCACTTCTCTCAGGTGAGCTGCTGTACCTCCGAACTGAGGACTATTTACATCATTGGCATCCCAGGGAATGAGAGAATGGACGTTCATTTATTCATTAATCTATAAGACTTTCTTAGGAACTCTAACTCAGTGCTCTGGATTAATGTGTGTTGGGTTTTTTGTTGTTATACCCTATAACTAGCACACACATATTTGATAATACAATGGATTGATTTGATATAATTTAGTGTACACCTGTTTTTCCTTTTTTTGTCATGAGTGATGCTTGTTCATGGAATCCTATTCATTGGACTGAATATTCTTCTCTTTTTATGCTCTATTTTTACTTAAATCTTTAAAATTGAATATCACCTGTTCTGCTGATTGGATTTTGTTTCTTTTGCTGTCATTTTATTTATTAACATTTACTCTATATTTCTACATTGGCTTGGGATTTTCCTTGTGTTGTGTTTTCACTCTTTATTGTTTGGGTGCTGCATATATACTTTACACATTACCTCTAAATTAGCCCAACTGCTTTGTGCCAAGCTACCAGATGGTTGGTGACTTTTGTGGTTCACCCCAAAACGGCTAGTGTTTTTATTTGAGTGGGACTTTCACTACACTCAACTAATAACCCTGTTGTTTACAGTGATGCTCTGGATCAGTGGTCTTTAACCTTTTGACTTCTGTGAACCCCCACTAAATCAGTTCTGGAGTCCAGTGACCCCCTTGAAGCATTGTTGGAATCAGAGGACCACCGCTGAGTCATTACTGGAAGCTGGTGTAAAGCAACTTCAGTGGTTGAAACTGTAAAACAACACATAAACAAACATTCCAACAAATACACAAACAAGAACATTTCATCAAATCCTCAAACAATTCTCGAATAAAAAAACGTAATGGGGTAATTGGAGCTTTTCAAAATTAAATTGAGGTCACTTGCATGGGCCCACAAATTAATCAGAGGATATCAAGTTAATTTTTAGCCTCCAATTCCAAATTCCTTCATATTTACAAAAATGTTAAGACTTTGTTTTATATTTTCCTTTTTATTTATATATAATTTATTATTCTCTTAATATTATTAATTTTTCTAAGCAGCCACGGACCTCTGAGTAAGTGTCAGGACCCCTCGGAGTCGCTGGACCACAGGTAAAGAACCACTGCTGTAGACAATCAAGGTCTCTGCATTGTGGTTCTTCTGTAGTTGCCTGTTAGCTACTTCTTTATGCTGGCTGTCCTAGGCACCTCAAACGGATAAGGTTGAAAATGCTCATTGCAAAGGTGCAGTGTCCACAAAATTGCACCTGTTTGCTGCCAGCATTTGCCAACCTGAAGCATTTCTCCCATTTGGAAAAATGCTGGGGTACAGTGGGCAGCAGCACCCTCTTTACCCAGATATGTGGGCAAAACTGAACAATGGCTTCACCACCAGTTCAGACCACCTGTTTCATATCCCATGTGTATCCAACACACATGGCATTCAGGTGTCTAGGCAGTGAGAAGGAAGAGCCATGCAAGGTCACTAGAAACATCAGAATTTTCCCTGGAATACGAATGATCTTGAGCTGTATTTCAGGAAGCATCAGGAGGTATGGCATACTATTGATGACTCGGCAGGTAGTTAGGTGCAATACTTCAAACCCTCCCATGCCGAGTTTAGTTCGAGGTATGGGAAGTCAGGCAATTTTGTGTTCATAAAGGGTCGAAGCAGCCTGGTGAAAGGCTTCATGATTTAGATGAATGCAATACATGCCAGAAGCTGCCAATTAAAGTACAATTCCCGGCTGTCTTTAAATGCTCATGTTATTTGGGGATTGTGGCTTCTATCTTGGATTACTGCGTGTAACTGTCCTCGAGGATGACGGCATCCTTGTTAAGCTACCCTGTTACAATTTTGCTGAAACTAAGACTCTTGTTTTTGGACTTGTGAATCGTTTGTGGGTAACTGTAATTTCGTCAAAAGATCACTGATGATCAGGTTGAACACACAGACGTATTCTGGAAATCAACACATTTTGAAAAACAAACTCTGAATTCATTTGTGAACATTTGACTTTAGTAGTTAAAGACGTTAGGATTGCTTTTAGTTTTGAACTTTAGAAGAAACACGAAGCTTCTTACACCAAGATTACTAATAGTTATGATATGTATATATTGATGTGTATCTAATGTACGAGTAGCATTTAGTAAGTGATACATATGCTGCTAAGGATAGAAAGAAATATTAATTAATGGTAATTATTTTCCAGTTGAGCAAGTGACAAGTTAGAGCCTAATCAATCACCTAGGCACATAATTATATTGTGAACAGAGAAGGACGCATGTTGATCACATAAATAATTACTTAAATCTTCTTGTGCTCCAGTTTCAGGAAACCCAGTTTCTTATCAAGAACACAGAGAGTTGGTTATATAGAGATGCCTTTAAAGTATGTACTATCACTGTTAAAGTTAGATATATAACATATGTGGTAGATTGCTAAAATATATTTTCTTGCCTTAAGATACACTTTCTGACCTGCAGTCGTCGGTGCCCAACAAGCAACATGCTTCTAGTGTTAATCGAATAATATATTGTGTATAACCTTTGGTGGATGCAGTGAGGTGTGGAAGAGAGTATTGCTCTTGTTGGATCCAGAATACAAGCTTTATGACAGTGTCTTAGGGCACTTTGAGGCCCACAGGACCTCTAGGTTGATGTTCCCGGAGACTTCTAATCCACACAAACTATAGCTATTTGTTCCAGCATGGAAATAATTTGCTTACACAAGCTTCAAAGAGTAGCCTGTGTACATGTTAGTGTGTTTTAGTTATTGTAGGTTTCAATAATTAGGGGGGTGATTCCCAAAGACATATCCAGCTTGAAACATCACTTGATAACCAAATTTACTTTTCTTTACATCTAGTCAGAAATCCACAAAGAGAATTCTAGTGGGTTTAAATGTAATGAGGAAAGTGGAGTAATCTGCACTCGTAAATTCCACTCAATGGTTGGTAGACAGTGTGGATAGGTATGGTGCACCCTGGAGGTTATGGAAAACAAACACACACACATATATATATATATATATATATATATAGAGAGAGAGAGAGAGAGAGAGAGAGAGAGAGAGAGATTCTCAAACCTTCCGAGCCTTCCCTCCCTGGAAATAGTCAGTGATTTATTCTTGACAAAGGCGGAGGTAACTGCCCCTCTAGGGTCGGAAGGGGAACTGATCGCCCCTACTCTTGTTGGGGCTGTAAAACATGGGCTTTCCTTACTGGGAAGTATGTGATGGAGAAAGAAATGCCGGAAATTCTCCGCAAATGGAAAACTCTGCAGAGGGGGACTAGGAGCCCTATGGAATATTCACATCACATTCCCTGAAAAACTGCACCCTGGCAGATTTCTCCAGGCATGCATATGGGAATGTTTGTGAATATGAAAAAAAATTCAACTTATACTCAGCAGAGATCCATATCTCTGTCTGTCCTTTTCAAAAGGATAGGGGGATTCAGGAATACGGCACATAGTATGCTGGTTTCACAGAAATTCTATATCTTTGTTCCTTTGTGCATCTCGGCCCTAATTTAGTGAAACCATCTGGTAGTCTGGTGCTCATGAATATCGTGAGTAGTTCTGCTAATACCAGCATTTTGCCATCCATGTCCCTGCTTTACACACATTTAACTTCCAATGCAAACGACCAGTTGAATATTGTATAGAGAGTGTCTGAAAATGTATAAGGAGATGCAGTTTTCTCTGGGTTTGCAAAATAGCGACATGTTTATTGGGAGTGGAAAGTAAAATCATTTGCTTAAAACACCGTCAAAATTTCAGAAATAGTTGAAAAACAATGTATTCCGTAGTCTCATTCCTTCAAATGTACTTTTACACTCTTGAGATGCAAAGCTTAGCGCTAAACAAAACCTCATAATTTATATATGTCCCTACTGATTGTGCATAATAGCTTACAGTGTATCACAGGCTGGAAATCGAGACTGAACACTATTTATTGTTTAACAGGCGTGGTTTGATCCCACTGTGAACTATGAAAATGTCAAGCACATCTGAAAACAAATCTAGAAGAACACAGACATTTTCAATTGCCCAAGAAAGCAAAAAGTAGGATACTTTGTCTACAAGCATTTTTTGGCATTTTATTTCGGATATTACAAATATCGTGAGACACTGACAGTTCAAGAAGAGTAACATTTCTTAATGACATGCAATTAATTGACTCGGTGCATGCATTACTTGGATGCTTAAGCTGCAACAGAGATTACTGACATGCACTCATATAGTGTGCAAATAGTCATCAAGAAAACTACTGTGACTACAACAACTACAAATTATGGGCAAATTCACAAAGGTATTAGCTGCCTCACAAAAGGAATTCTAGCACGCATAAGTGGTTTCAATACTGTATTGAGAAATCTACAGTGGAAAATCTTATGCAAGGGATTGTATGAGTGAATTACAAAGCAAGGTTTGCCTTGTAAATTTGTGAATACCAACAAACATATATGTTTGTGTTCCTCACTAATTAAAATCTGAGCCTTTCCCACCTTAGAAATGGTTGGAAACCTACTCCAGTCAAGTCCTGGAGTAACTGCCCTTCCACCACAGGAAAGAGATAGGCTCAATCCCCTATTTGTTGGGGAAGTAGAACGTGGAAACGTTTTCCCAGAGGGGGGAAAAAAAGAAAATAATGTGCTTTTGCGCATGCAATGTACAATTCCGCACAAGGGAAACAGACGGCTTTTAAAACATCAATCACAGCTGCAATAGGATGACTAAAAGATTGTGCCTGAGGTGCCATTTTGTCCATCTATTATACTTGTTATGTGAATGGCAAAAAAAGTGTAAAAGTGTATTTTTCTGTATGAATTTTGTCCAATCTTTTAAAGGTAAATCAACACACAAACTAACTGTAAGCTAAAGACAACATTTCTGTTAAGTTAAATGAGACACAAAAAGGTTTATAGACATAGTCATGCAACAGCAATGTAAGAATACAAGAGCATCCCACTGGACTATCCCTGAAATGAATAAGCAAAACATAGCTTGTGCTTTCCGCACAAGACTCCAGTATCACCACCTATCCTGAAAAAGGTTGTGATTTGTAAAAATGTACATCCAGTACTTCTTATTGCCATTAAAGATCCTGACTGAAAGTCAACTAGCTGTTTCACCTATGGGAGGTTGCATGTCAGAATATAGTACAGAAAATGCTTGACATAATTTAGTTCAGAAAAATAACAACCCATTTAGTGTAGATGTACTAACAATAATTTCAGCTGGGTGATCTTTCTGGAAACAATATTTAGCACAAAATATTTACATCAGATTATATTCTAACTAAGGTATCCTCATACCACATCTTCCTAAAAGTACTCCTGCATCATTTCCTTTTTTCTTGCTGATACAACTCTCTTGTTGATCGCTTTGGCAATTTGCTGAAACTATGATGGCCACCCTACTTGTGTATACATAAATAGCACAGAATGGTCATTCTGAGGAGAAGTATGAGCCTAGACGTCAAGACTTCCACAGTAATTTTAAAAAACAATTTACAGGAGATAATTCTAAAAAACAATTTATAACCTAGAAAAACCTTTTTAAGCCAATCATCAAATCTCAAATTAACTGGTATGTTATCAAAGGTGCTCCAAAGGTGATATGGAGCAGTAAGAATGATATTTCAAAGTGAAATAGTAGCGCATCAATTATATGTACAGTGCAAATATCTACAAAGGGCGGGTATAGAAACTCAAATAAAATGGACCATACTCCATCTAAAAAGTTTTGCTATCTTTCTGTTAAATTCTTTCAGAAACCAGTCAAAAGGTATCAAATTGTCAAAGTTTTGACCCCTATATTAACTTGGACAAGGGTCATCATCATCAGGAAAAAGGAAATGTGTAGGAGACACTCACCAAGGTATGTAGCCAACACTGTAGATTAATCCTAAAGGTAGTATATGGCCCTTGCAGCAATGACATGAACAAATATCCCATGTGCAGTAATCACTCGCACATGCAGCTTTACTACTCTCACTGTGCTGTATACCCTTTGGAGCACCTTTGATAACATATCAGTTCATTTCAGATTTGATGGTTGACTTAAAAAGAATTATCCATGTTATAAATAAATTGATTTTTAGAATTATATCCTGCAAGTTGCGTGTTAAAATTGAAGTGGGAGTCTAGGCTCATACTTCACCCACAAGGACCATTGTGCTATTTATTTCTCTCATCCAGGTCCTAGGGTTATTGGGTAGTCCCTCATTTTTTGCAGTTACTTGTGTATACATGCTATTTGCTGATAATATTATGTCCACATTACTTGTAAATAAAGGTATGATATTTGACTATTAAAGTAAACTGATAAGGTCTTCGCCCGTGCTAGTATTGTGTACTTCTCACAAAAGTCAACTATATCCTTATTCCATTCCCTAACTTTAGATCAATTTCCTGACACATATTTGTCTTTTGTGGCAGGAATGTTTTCTTTTAAGTAAAATACATAGGGGGTCATTCTGACCTCCGCGGGCGGAAGACCGCCAGAAGTCCGTACCGCGGTCAAATGACCGCGGCGGCCATTCTGACTTTCCCGCTGGGCCGGCGGGCGACCGCCAGAAGGGCGCCTGCCGGGCCAGCGGGAAAGCCCCTTCAACAATGAAGCCGACTCCGGCGGAGTTGAAGGAGTGCGACGGGTGCAGTTGCACCCGTCGCGATTTTCAGTGTCTGCTTGGCAGACACTGAAAATCAATATGGGGCCCTGTTAGGTGGCCCCTGCAGTGCCCATGCCAGTGGCATGGGCACTGCAGGGGCCCCCAGGGGCCCCACGACACCCGTTCCCGCCAGCCTGGTTCTGGCGGTGAAAACCGCCAGAAACAGGCTGGCGGGAAGGGGGTCGGAATCCCCATGGCGGCACTGCTTGCAGTGCCGCCGTGGAGGATTCACTGGGGCAGGGGAAAACCGGCGGGAAACCGCCGGTTTCCCTTTTCTGACCGCGGCTTTACCGCCGCAGTCAGAATTGCCCCTGAAGCACCGCCAGCCTGTTGGCGGTGCTTCCTCCAACCCCAGCCCTGGCGGTCCATGACCGCCAGGGTCGGAATGACCCCCATAATCTATAAGTATTTTTACCTAGTTACAAAAAATATCTTTAAGGTCAAATTAAAAAAAACATACCTGATTTAAGCTTTCTTGCTCAGAGTTATTTAATGTACGTTTTCAACAGAGTTTTGTGTGTGAGTAAATTGATGCAGATACTCGTTTAATTAGGTGGCGGCTGCAGCTAGTTCTTCTTGCAAGACTTGTGGAGGGCATCAATGTGGAGCTAAGTAAACATATCAGCCTATGTTCATTCCATATTTCTGCAAATGTTGGATTGGTAACCAACTTCTCAAACCTACACAACTCTGATTTAATAAAGCATCAAAACATCTTTTTAAATTTAATTTCGACCCATTTGCCCACTTCTCTATTCCAATACTTTTCAAGCTTTTTGTCAGGTCCTTTGTTAGGGTATTATTGGATAAGTAGTCATTTTGTTGTATCCTTTTTTTTTACTACCACTCCTAAAATACTCTAACATATCTTTTAGGCATCAGAGTTCCATTGATACAAACAGTTATTTGACACAAAAGAGTTATAATGTATTGGAATTTGTCAGGCATATGAAGAGGCACTAGCATTACCATGCATATATTCTCCCACTGACTGAAGAAGAAAGTGCATGACTGAGATTTACTAATGATGACCTTGACACCTGAAGTTGTTTTTACAGAAGAGGTAGACCGTAGCAGTAATTTTACGTTTTATATGTTTATGATTAAATGCAAAATATACTTATAAATGTATGCTCACTAGAGAAGTGCTCCTTATAAATGCTGCATAGGAATGTAAAATGTTTAGGTACATTTCTTGTTGAACTAATTATTTTACAAACAGAGTCAAAATCCTCTGAAAAATATAATCAGTAACAGTAGGGTACAGGAACATAGGAGACTTTGTGCAGAAGCCTGTAATAAAGGAAAAACAAGATTAGTATTAATATCTTCTATTGTAAATCAGAAGACAGCTTTACCACTTTCAGTCTTTCTCCTTACAGAAGCTGAACATATGCATACAAAAAACTATTTTTATGTTTGTTGCAACAAGTTCCAGAAGTAAATACATCTCTGAAAACATGTCTTTCTATGTGTTGGTATGAAAGTGTTGTGATCCAACGAAAATTGTGGACACTGTTTAAATGTGATTGTTTTGCCTAATTTACGTTACATTTTTTAATACATAATTTGAATGATTAGCTTTAAAAGTAGCAGTTTATAAGGTGCACAGAAAGACACTTTTTATAGACAGTAAATGTATATGCTTAAATATGTTTCAACATTTCTTTACATTTAGCTCAAAATAAAAATTATTTTTAAGCCAGTGAACATTCATGCAGGAAGCTGTAACTACTGATGTTATGAAATAGGGAAATTTAAAAATTAATTTCAAAAACGAAATGTTTAAAAAGCAACTTCTACTGTGAGTCTCATGACTGTTTGGAGAACAAATCTAGTACTTTACAATATGAGATCTGTCTATAAATACCTTTCTGTACGTCGAAAAGAATCTTCTGAAATACACCTAAATTGAATATTTTAAAAACATTTGATGTCTACCAAAATGTTACTATTTCAAAATTAGGGAGTATTAAGCAAGAGAGAAAATAGGCATCCTAGATTGTGGATGCTAGGCATAGGTAGGGATCTCTCTAATTATTTCTAGCCCCATTAAAATATATTATGCCTCACATAACTGAAAAGCATACCTCCTCTCATATTGTTTTAATCAGCTGGTGTCTTTTCTGCATGTACACCTCATTGCTAATTTGTTTCAGCCTGCTCCATAAAAAAAGTAAATTCAACAGCCCCTATTTAATGGCAGCACTTTACTTGCTCCTTAGAGCTCTGTAGTGAAGGGGCAATAGAGCACTTAGGAATCAACTGACAGACTGCTGCTGCTGTGGGAAGTATGTTTTACTGAGCACGTCAGACTTTTATTCGCTCATTGATGAGGAAGATATTTGTGAATATATTCAAAATGTGTTCTTGTTTTACCTTATGGAGTCCCTTCCACAAAATTTATGATAAAATCATGACAAAAACTGTTTGTTCCTAAACATGCCTGATTAAATCATAGCAGCGTATCTGCATTTTATGCACAGTAAAACCACCTGAGAGACCTAAATTCCTAAAATCAGTTTGATAACACCCACAAATGAAATGTTGGAACACAAATTTGCTATCACACTTTATAGTTGATACTTTTTGGGCCCTCAAAACAAGGCATTCACTACGATTAATTCAAATAGTACACAAATGGCAAAGCCTTATACCAAAAGTCAAGACATCCCATGAAAAACACATAATCTAACAAGCATCTATGTGCATATTTCGCCACCATTTTTACAGCCTGATTTACAAAAGCAGTATTATTCAAGGGGCCGGGAAATCTTTTTGGTAGTTATTAACAGGGATGGAGTAGGAACTTGGATTCGAATTTGACTTTGGACCCTCTAAATCCTCCCTGATCAATAACTACCTCGGAGTGCCGGCCGGTATGGATTATATTCCTTAAGTGCAAAATTCCCTTTAATAACTTCTGATATATGTACTTGACATTTTGATAGGCAGATATAAAAATGTATGCATGCTCCGTAATGTATCCCGATTCCTACCATTGTACACCAGCCCAACATCATTGTGGGACTGAAGAAGTGGCTGGTGGTCAAAATAAGGCTCAAATATTTAGGAGTTCTTGACATACATTTCAGTAAAAAGAGCAAGGTTTTGGAAATAAATTAATAGATTCATGAGGTTGGGCAGTTGATCACATAAAGCTAATAAAAAAAGACTGATCCAATGGACCTCATACCCATTTAGACCAAAAGGGGCCTGTAAAGAGTTAATACAATTAGAGTGTTGATGTTCTTTTTTTAAAGAGCAATGAGCTTACAAAATTCTGGACAAAAGTAAAAAACAACCAAGTGCACTTAGTTTCCATGTGCAATACAGTGCTTTCACACTCTGCCTGTTTTAGCCCCTCTCATTTCCAGGTAGTCAGACTATGCCCTTATTGTGTTTTCCAGCCCACTGCAATTTGATATTTAGCTAAGACCAGAGCCAAATTAATTAATCTACCAGTGACTTTCTTATATTTATGAGACACATATAATCCATGGTACAAGTTTCTTAAGTCCCCACAATGGTCTTATCAGTTGTTTCTTATACAGACTTCAAGACTTCTTTACGAACTGCAGTGATCCTGGGGTAACTCCATACCATGTGATAATAACCTTCATCTAATTTGCCACATCTGGGCATCTTATTTGGGCTTCCTGGAAGAATGTATTTGTTCTCTTAGGTGTAATAGAACCCTGTGTATGTGGTGTTTTGCCAGAATCATTCATTTCTGTATATTCTTGGAGTGTTCATTAATATGCAGCTCCGGTCCACCCCACTAATAGGCTATTAATATCAAGGGCCCATTTGTTTGTAAGGTTGGTCAGGGAACATTTAGACTGCTCCACCAATGCTCGATACATAAGTGGTACCACCTTTTTTTGTGGTGCATATTATTTTTATGGACTGTTCCTACTGGAGCAGGACCAAGACTGATTTGCATATGGCTGGGTCAAAACTGAGCTGTCATAGTGGACAAAAGAATGATGATTGAAATGCTAAACCGAGCATTTGCCAGTGGTTAGGCGTATTGCAAGCACCCATCACCTTTTTGTGTGTTTTATGCATTGCATTGTGTGACATCTTTGTAAATCTGCCCCAATACCTCCAGCTTCCATATTTTCTTTACCTTGCCCATTAAACTACAACTGGTGTGGAGGTAGATCTGAATACAGTCTCTTTTTAAGTGTGCCCAATGTTACCAATTCAGTACTCAAAAGTAACTTCTTCATGCTAGAGATGGAACTACTAAAATAAAAATTATATAATCGAAGATCTTACCATTGTATTTTCTAAGCACTTGAAAATCACACTCTACAGGAAATGTATGAGTAGCAGAAAAAATTAAACACTGAAAACCACTCATTTTCAGAACTTGGGAAAACACTGCATAACTCCTACTGGCATTCACGAAAAATAAACACTGAAAACAGAAATCCCCAACAGGACTAACATACAAAAAATGGGGAGCCCAGCCAACAATGGTGACTTATAGACTGGAAATGCATTATACAACACACAACCAATCTTTTGAAATATTTTTAATGGGCCGCTGGAAGAAAACCAGTACCGGAACAAGCATCCTCTTTCATTAAGAGATGTAAGAGCACTATAAAACAGATTGAGCAAATTAACTGGCAAAAACATTATAATATGTATAATGAACAGATCTCACACACAGTTCTGTTCTGTATTACATTTGAACTCAATTGTATACAATTATTTATTACAAAAACAGTAAGTGCAGTACCAACCTTGAGTCTTTGTCCGTCTGAAGTGCCAGTACCATTATATGTCATCTTTGGGCCTTTGACATTAATCCAGTAGGTTGCCTTGTTCTGTGCAATGGTAGCCCTAAAAACCAAAAAATAAATTTCACTTACATACAAAAAACAGGGTTTGCCTTTAATTATGCTATTTCTAATGTGTATATGACTTATTTATTCCCTCCATTCTTGTTATGAAATGTCAGTGGAGTTGATCATTGCTAAGGGAGAAGGAATACCCTTATTTGTCCAATCCTCATTTTCTGATTAACTCCCAAATAAGCCACACCTGATCATGTACGAAAGTGCTCTGAGTTGGGAAATGCATTTATTCTGGCTTTTCTGTAGCTCGTACAGACCTTCAAATTATTTGCATAGTACGCTTTGTGACCATTTTTGGATTGTGAATAGCAGGACAGCGATTATAAGGATTGCCCTTTGACAGTAGATGGTGTTCAAGCAAAGCAGTCATTAGCAGTACCTGATGACAGCTGAACTTTAAAACTAGCCTATGAGAACGTTACAAAGGAATATTAATGAAAGTTGCAAATATAATGCAATATTGTAGTCCTTAAGAGAGAAAGTGTACCAAAGGAGGTACATTAGGGTGACCAGACAGCTCCATGTCACCTGGACACTACATTTCCACTCCTGAACTGTGCTTTGCATATCAGTTCATTTTGGGAGCTGTAGTCTTGGTTTGTTTTGATTGAACCAATTGGACCAACATACAAGCAAAGGCCAGGAATGTCGATGTATCTGAAGTTTTTGGCTAGAATTCAGTTAGTTTTAAGGCAGGTCAGGTATAAGCAGCTCATCCTGTCTTGTTTTCTTCTTTTCTTTCTGGCGAAGAAGTCTTGCATTAGAAATGGGAAAATAAAAAGTCCATCTGTTATATTGCAACAAAAGAAAATAGACTGGGTCGGCGATTCACGCCTGACATTAAACACATTTGTGGTTACTGGTTTTCTAAGTGAGAAAATGCTTCAAATTAACATGAAATCATATTGCTGTCAAGGGTAAAGTAATAATTAAACATTCTACAATGGATATCATTAGAACAAGCAACACATTATATCAAAGTGAATTAATATGGAGTACATTTTTTAAAACACTCAAATATTGTAAAAATATGTTCCCGTCTCTGGACATAATGAAAAATAATTCATCAGTGTACTGGAACCAAATCACAGCATGAGAGTATAACCACCAATAGTGATGGGATACTGGCAACTCCATAATTTCCGACTTTTGTTGGTAAAGCCTAGAAACATCTTTAGCTGTCTGGCAGAGTTCATTTAATGAACAAAAGAAAGTGCTAAGAGAGGATATGTGGGTCGGTCCACCTCTTTGATTGGTTGCTTTGGCTTAGTCCTCTTCTCCTTTGGAAGTGTGAATGATATTTTGGATTATCCTCTGGAATATTTTCTGTTTACTATCATGGAGGCTCACAGAGCACTTCCATCGCAATGCATGGACATTTATGCCAGCTCCTAACTTTACGAACTCCTAGTCACATGCATACTCTCACCCCAATGGATAGCTCTACTTCTGCCTGTACTCCTCTCTTAATCCTGGTCCTACTTCTACCAATACCATTATCTTTTCCTATCTCATTCATACTTACTCCAACTCATACACCTTATTAGTATGCATATTCATTTGTGCATTTTCTCCTTATTACTGCTACTCTCACTACTTCTTACTCCAACTTTAACTAATTATTCAAACTTAAAATTCTACTTACATATCCACTTGCTCCTACCTTTCCTTCTGCTACTCTTGTAAGGACCTTTTAGTCCCTGAGTTGGGCACCCCTGTACAAGCTTCGTTTCATGGCTCATACCTTATTTTACATTTACAAGTATTTTTATTTATATTTTAGCAATCCAGCTTTTAGCAGTTGTTTTTATATATTTTACCTGCTGTTTCTCCTAGGAAGACAGAGTTCATGCTGCATGTCTAATCAGCCTTGTACTACATACAATCTGTATTTTTTGTACAAGGCTAGGACACAGAGGACATATGCTAACTTGTATTTCCCAGCCCCAGCCCAGGAGTCAGTTTCTATCAACAAGACACAGCATTACATCAGAGCTGCTACCCAAATGAGGCATGGTCATTATATAAACTGAACTTAGGCCCAACGGGGTAGAGGGCATTGCGGTCATGATCATCCTGGTTTAGCTTTGTTTTTGGCCAACAGCATTGCTGATGCCGGTGCGGAAATCTCAGTTTACAGAGGACATTGCCATCTACATCACAGGTAGACCCCTGCTTTTTTATTCAGTTATGGGGTTGGGACGAAACCTTTAGTTCAGGCCAGGCAGAGTGTTACAACCACTGTGCTCTCAGATTTAGACATAGGGTTTTGGTAGAAACATTTAGGGCCTCTAGAAACACGCAAAATGGTGGGGTTGTTTATCTCCTTCACTGTTGCTGTCAGGTTTGTTACTGTGCTCTGTTTCATCTGCCTAATTATCACAGCACATGCTTTTTATACTCAAAAATGGTTACTTCAATAAATGCATTAAAATCCATTTAGCATCTTGTGTTTCACCCTGGCGTGCATGAGTAACTCAGCAAAAGGGGTATTATATGTTTCCACAACTTCCCTGAGGAGTCAGTGTGTCATGTTTAGGTTGCAGTAATAACCTTTTGCCTCACCAAGTTGAGGCACTGGGGGCTAGCCAGATTTTAGGCCGACAGCTGTCAAGCAGTGTGGGGTGCACTCAGTCTCCCACACTCAGTGGTGGTGCTGCCTAAACGTGCAGTCCTATTACCAACACGGGAACCGAATAACACTACATCTATTTAAACCTACTCTTAATCCCACTTGGTCCAATCCAGCCAATCATCCTTATAATTACACCTGCCTTTATACCTTGTTACTAAACTTTAGCCAACTTGTCTTCTTTTACATCTCTTTGTGTCTTGTATATTACTATATTCTAGTTTTGCATAGCATGAAGAGGAAGAGTTTAATGTTATCCCAACAAACTGTTTGCAGGAGATTTCAAATACAAATAATGTCACAATGCAGCAGGACCGTACGAAATAGGGCACTATGTTTTATCAGAGTGCACACTGAATCAAGGAGATTTAAATGCAGAAAAGTGTGAAGGGGGTACTCCTTACTTCCCCTATGCGCTAATCAGCTGAGAGCCCTAAAACCTTCCATTCCCTATGTACTACCCACCCCTGCCTCTTATATACTCCCTACTTCTCGTATGTACTACTCATCCTTGAGCCCTAAAATATCCTTAATATCCATATTTAGTACCCACCCCCAAACCTTGAAATCTCCATATACACTACCAATCCCTACTACAAATAAACAAACAAAAAACAATATATATATACAATTTTTATAGATTACTATTCCCTAATTAACATGTATTAATTTTCATGTAGTTTTTTCCCAATAAATACTTACATTTAATTCATAGTTGATATTGATTACTCTTAATATTTTAGGTGACAAAGCCTTAAAACTATATTTTAGTGTATTCCTACACGCATACATATGTACATACATGTGAATTCATTTGAACATGTGAAATCACTCTTACACTTTGTAGTAAATACAGTACTTGATGCTATTCACCATTTCGAGTGCAAATGTACTACAAAGTATAAACTTGAATGTCTCCGCCCCCCAAAAAAAAGAAGTGGAGCTAAACTGTGTGAAGTCACTACAGCCAAAACAACCCAGTTTAGTCCAGCACTTTACATCCCTACCATCATTACTTTCCATAGTAAGATATGGTGCGGTGTGGTGCTAGACTTACTTTAGATCTGAGCAGGACTAATTTACTATTGTTTTCGGCCCTTTTTGTCTGTAGTGACTTTAGATGATCAGATTTGTGAATGGCAGTGAGTTTACTATTTTGTGGGTGTGTGCATGTTGCTCCCTTAACACCTCTCTACCTCCCCACAAACTGCTCCTTACTCCTCCATAAACCTCTTCCATTTAGCATTAAGTATGCCTTTTTGCAGCCACTTCACCTGGTCCCTCTTGCATTTACTGCTGAGTAGTAAACGCACATGTGAGGCTCTCCCCATAGAAGAAAAAGGAGCATTGGAGGGGGAAATTTACACTCTAGGTGTGTGAAAAGCATTTTCTAGTTCTTTAGTAGTGCTACTGTAATCCTACTAGATCTACTACAAAATGCAGTTTGTGAATAGGCCCTGAAGTAGTTACCTGGATGCAGAAATCTGTTGGCAATGTGTGCTATGCATACATTTGAAACATCTTTCAAATAATTACCTCATTTGGATGTTGCTGATGTTACCCTGGGGAGGTTTCCAGTTTATTGTAATTGAAGTCTTTTTTCCATCGTCTATGTGGCTTGCAGCATCCTGTCAAAAAAGAAAAAGTAGTTATCATTCAGTAGTTCAACAAATACAAGGATGAGTCTACAATGACCAGACTCACCAACCATTAGCACATGTTCACTATTATTTGTTAGAAATGTTTTTTAAAAAAGGATTTCAGATATAAGAACGTGAAAAAATCATAATAATATTTATGATCACAACATTTCATTATACATTTGTGTAATGTAATTGTTCATTTGACTCTTGGTCATCCGACCAATACAAGCTCATTTGATTTTTTTAAATTATATTCTGGAGAATGACTTCGAGGTTTCCAAGAACACAATTGCTACCCAGTGCTTAATTTAACTTAACTGCCAGCACTTATTTTGTCTCATCAAACATTTCCCAAGAACAAGAAGGAAAACGCACAAAGGAGTAAGAAGGAGGGAGAGATAGATGGAAAAACTAGTGGTGAGCGAGTCAACAATTTAACAGGGTAAGCCGAGCCAGAACTAAACCAAGGATCTGGCTCAGATTCTAGAGCCCTTGCACAGGCCCAGTCCTGAAAATATTTTCTATGTAAATCATACAACAAACATCACGTAAATATGATGAAGTCTCTTTCAAATTCAAAGGTATTTTGTTAGCGTGTGGAAGTTTCATCATGAATAGGTCATATTATGGCACTCTAATGAGATATTAAGTTAACGTTGATCTCTTAGAGAGAGGCTAGTCTCTCAAAAGATCCAGGTTAGAAGAACAATCAAATTGGGTGAATGTGAAAGGCTGTAAAGTTGAATGCGCAGTAGGAATGTATTTATCTATGCTTTTATCACCTGACTGCAGGTCTTTTCTTTAAAGAAATCCCATTAATAAGAAAGGTGTAGGTTTTCAGAGACACACTGAATATCCTATCTTCAAATGGGAAACAGGCTGGAACTGGATCTGGAGGCGGTGTTTCTTTTTCTATTTCCATTCCCCTTTCTCCCTAGTGGATGCAGGGTCAGATAATCAGTTAAAGTCTGAGCATGCATCTATTGGAGGGGGATGGGTAAAAGGCATCTGCTCCTGTGGAAGTTTGTTTTAATGGGTAATG
The DNA here is from genome assembly GCF_031143425.1 of Pleurodeles waltl. Classification (NCBI taxonomy): domain Eukaryota; kingdom Metazoa; phylum Chordata; class Amphibia; order Caudata; family Salamandridae; genus Pleurodeles; species Pleurodeles waltl. The sequence goes on along the minus strand of NC_090443.1, from coordinate 606,130,523 downwards.
TTCTGACAGATTTAAGTGCCTAAAAATACTTATTTCCACCCGAGCAGAATGGCTGAAGGTTTAGATTTTAATGCCTTAGTGGCACTTATGGACAACATGCAAAAAGAGTTAACCCTTACCCTAGATGAAAAAAAAACTTAAGAGAGGAAATGAAAAGATCTAATTTTGAGACCCAACAGCTCATGGACAAATTAAATAACTTTACTTCTGGAAATACCGCAGGGACTAGTGGGGTTTCAGGTAAAACCTTTCCTACGTGTACCTCAGAAATATCCACAAAAGTCATTCATTCCATCCCCCCCACCATTCCCCTGGCCCCACCTGAACGTTTTAGTTGAGATCCTTACAAGGCGCAGATATTTTTAACCCAATGATCCTTACACTTCCTTTGTCGTCCCGTTATTTTTACAGAGGATGAGTCAAAAACAGTGTTAATTTTGTCTTATTTGAGTGGAGATGCGGCATCATAGTCCATGGCTTTGGTGTCACGAAATGACCTTATATAATATGATTTTGAAGTCTTTAAAACCGAATTCCTTCGAATCTTTGATTGCAGAACAATTTCCCAAGCCACAGATAATGAATTACGAGACTTAAAACAAGGTAATAGGGATTTTATATCTTATCTGGCCCAATTCAACAAATTAATTGTGGAGACTGGTTGACCCAAGAGCAAAAGGGCTGCATTTTTTTACTGAGGTTTACGAGAAGAACGAAAAGATGCGCTAGCCCAAATTCCAGATCAATCTACTGATGTGTCAAAATTAATTGATCTAGTTTTGTAGATTGATCATCGCCTATTCGAAAGAAAAGCTGATCGCAAGAGAGAATTTTGTCTTATCCCACCACGTTTCAATAGGAGTAATGTGGAAAGTATCAAGACCTCTGAGGTACAAGCGGAAGAGCCAATGCAAATCAGCAGTGTTAGAGGTCCCCTGTCTAAAGTGGAAAAGGACAAGCGAAGATCTAAGAATCTACGTCTCTATTGTGGGTTGTCTGGGCATTTTGTAAGAGAATGCCCAAAGAAGCTTAAAAAAGATAATTCAGGAAAAGAGAAAACTCATCTTCAGAGAAAAGAAGCTGCAGGAGGTTTCAGTGATGACTGACTCGGGAGCTATGGGAAATTTTTGCAACATCCAGTATGCCACAAAAAATGGAATACATTTTGTAAAAAAGAGACTAGCAGAGCCTGTTCGTGCTGTGGATGGAACAAACTTGTCTTCAGGCCCTATCACAGATGAAACTGAACCTATAGCTCTGAAAAATCATCTAGGACACCAAGAAAAGATATCTTTCAGTTTCATAGATGCTCCTCAATTTCAGCTCCTCTTGGGCTTACCGTGGCTTATGGAACACAACCCTGAAATTAATTGGGAAAAGAGGACTGTCCAATTAAAATCAAGTTACTGTTGGACGCATTTTTATGGTCCTCAATAGATTAGTAGTGGACCAGCTCCCGCTCAAGTTTTAGCTACTAAATCCAATGCGGTCTGTGCTCTGGAAAAGGTTGTCATTCTCCCAGATTATAAAGAACTGGCTGCAGTGTTTGACCAAGCAGAGGCAGAGAAGCTACCTCCCACACAAATCTTATGATTGCAGGATCGAACTTGATCCAGGTGCGAATCTACCTTGCAGTAGAAACTAAGGGGGTCATTACGACCCTGGCGGCCGGCGGTATGTTGGCGGTAACACCGCCAACAGGCTGGCGGTGTTCCGCCAGCAATTATGACCGTGGCAGAAAAGCCACGGTCATACCGCTGGCCCCTCCACTTTACCGCCAGGATTCCGCCGCCATTATGAGTCCCCGACCGCCAGCCTGTCCATGGCGGTACACACCGCCATGGAAAGGCCGGCGGTAAGGGGACTTGGGGTGCCCCTGGGGGCCCCTGCACTGCCCATGCACTTGTCATGGGCAGTGCAGGGGCCCCCAGGCATAGCCCCATTGTGCATTTCACTGCCCGAATTTCGGGCAGTGAAATGCGCAACGGGTGCTACTGCACCAGCTGCACATCAGCATTGCCGCCGGCTCTATTACGAGCCGGCTGCAATGTTGATGTGACATTTCCGCTGGGCCAGCGGACGGTAACACCGTTACCGTCCGCTGGCCCAGTGGAAATGTCATAATAGGGAGACAGAAATACCGCCGGCAATGGCGGTATTCTGTCTCCCGCGGCCTCGGCGGTCTTTTGAAAAGACCGCTGAGGTCGTAATGACCCCCTATGTCCTTACTGAAAAGGAGAACAAGTTCCTAAAAGAATATTTGGAAAAATATTTGGCAACAGTTTTATTCATCCCTCTCAATACCCAGTCTCTTTCCCCCTTTTTTTCATCCCAAAGAAGAATAAAGAGTTAAGAACTTGTATAGATTACAGAGCGTTAAATCAAGCTATGGTGAAGAATCGATATCCCCTGTCCTTGATTTCAGTAGTGCTAGTTCAGGTAAAAGACACAAAAATCTACACCAAAGTAGATTTTCGTGGAGCATACCATTTAAATCGAGTTGCTTAGGCCAAGAAAAATGGAAAACGGCATTCCGCACCCGGTTTGGTCTATACCAGTACCAAGTGATGCCTTATGGGCTATGTAACGTACCAGCTGCTTTCCAGCACATTGTGAAGGATGTTCTGAGAGAGTCTTTAGATCAATTTGTAGTAGTCTACATTGATGATATTTTAATCTTCTCCCAGAATTTGTGAGACCATGTAGATCATGTGAGAGCAGTTCTAAAGAAATTGCTGGAAAATAACATATATGTGAAGTTGAAAAAGTGTGCATTTCATGCGAAGGAAGTAGAATTCTTGGGATTAGTCTTATAGGAAAATGGAGTTTCCATGGATCCTGCTAAAATTCAAACAATCCTGGATTGGCCTTCTCCTAAAACTGTGAAGCAGGTGCAAAGTTTTATTGGCTTTGCCAATTGCTACCACCAATTTATAAAAGAGTTTTCTAAAAAGGTGGTCCCCATTACAAAACGTTTGAGAAAAGGAGTACCCTTCAATTGGTCAACTGATGCTGAAGAATCTTTTTAGTTCCTCAAAAGAGCCTTTACGACAGCCCGATCCTTCTCCATCCCAACCCTGAGGAGCCATTTTTTGTGGAAGCTGATGCCTCCGACCAAGCGATTGGTGGTGTATTGTCTCAGAGGCACAAGGAAACATGTCAACTTCACCCAGTGGCATTTAAATCCAGGAAATTAACTCCTCCTGAAAGAAATTATCCAATTGCTGACAAAGAACTATTGGTAGTCAAGGATGCCTTTCAGGAATGGCGGCATTATTTATTAGGGGCTCGTCATGTAGTCACTGTGTTCACTGATCATAAAAATCTTCAGTTTTTAAAGTCTGCTAAGACATTAACTCCAAGGCAATTGAGATGGTCCTTGTACTTTGCAGATTTTAATTTTACCATTCCCTATCGACCTGGTTCTGCCAATGGTAATGCAGATGCGTTATCAAGAATGAGTAATATACCTGAAGGCAGAGAAGCTGAAAAGATTCCAATTAGTCCAGCAGACAAGTTTGTTTGTACCTTACAATTTTCCAAAATAAAAAGGAAGGTTCGAGAATCCATGTCTGACCAAGAAATTTCAGTACTGGGCCAACAAAAAAGAAGGAAGAAGGGTTTTAGAAAATCTTCCTTTTGTTGAAAATGCTTTATACTTGCCAACTTGTGAGTTGCAAGAACTAGCACTACAGGCATGTCATGATGATCCTTTAGCTGGCCATAAAGGAATTTTGAAGACTACCAAATTAATTAGGAGGTATTTCTGGTGGCCGCCAGGATTCCTCAAATAAGACAATACGTTCAAACCTGTGATAAATGCCTTCGGGAAAAGGCAACACGATTAGCTGCTGAAGGTGAGCTTCAGCCTCTTCCCATATACCTGGCACACCATTAGTATAGATCTGATTGTAGATTTACCTTCAAGTCAAGGTTTTGACACCGTCCTAGTTTTTGTAGACACCTTTTCTAAAATGAGACATTTAATCCCTCTGAAGAAGGTTCCTTGACCCTCTCAGTTAGCACAGTTATTTTCACAGCACATAGTGAGAGCTCATGGCATTCCGATGGTTGTAATCTCAGACCGAGGTCCCCAATTTGTTTCCCAATTCTGTAGGGCCTTTATGAAACAACTTGGAATAGACTCACGTTATTCTACCAGTTATCATCCGGAAACGGATGGACAGACAGAAAAAGTTAACCAGGAGGAAGAAGAGTCATGACAACGCATGCTGGAACCACGCATGCCTAAACAACGCGGTCAGAACAATGACTGCGTTGTTACCACGAATGCCTTTACCACAAATGCCTTAACAACGATTTTTCATTGTAAAAGCATTCCTAGTAAAGGCATGCGTGAACAGCATGCATGGTTCCAGCATGCGACACCCCCCACCCCAACCACCCACCCCTAACACAATCGTACCCGAACACCCCACCCCCACCCCTAAAAACAATTCTACCACTACCCCGACCCCCACCGCTAAAACTTAAACTACCCCGACTCCCGCAACCCGGCCCTAAAACTACCATGATCCCCCTGCCCCGCCAAAACCTAAACTACATAGACCCCCCCACCCCTAAAAACTCAAAATACCCCAACGCCTCACCCCCACTCCTCCTCAAAAATTAAAAATACCCTGACCCCCACTCCACCCCTAATACTACCGCAACCGCCCCAACACCCTAAAACCTAAACTACCCCAACCCCCACCACAACCCACACTGCCCCTAAAACTACCATGACCTCCCAACCTCCTAAACCACCCTGAACCCCCAACCCCTGCCAGACCCCGCCACCCCTGCTCCTAAAACAACCACAACCCCCTCTAAAACCTAAACTACTGGATCTCCCACCCCGCACCTAAGAACTAAAAATACCCCGACCCCCCACCCTTGTCCCTAAACCTAAACTACCCGACCCCCAAAAACGAAAAATACCCCAACCCCACCCCTAAAACTACTGTGACCCCCCAAAACCTAAACTACCCCGAGTCCCCACACCGCCCCTAAAACTACAGTGACCCACCACGCCCCTAAAACCTGAACTGCCCTGGCCCTCCATCCCTGACCCTAAAAGTACCCCAACCCCCACCCCCTTAAAATCTAAACTACCCCAACCTCCACCCCGCCCCTAAAAACTAAAATAACCCCGACCCTCCACCCCGCACCTAAACCTAAACTATCCAGACCCGCCACCCCTAAAACTAAAAATGCCCCCACCCCAGCCCCTAAAATGGCCCCAGCCCCATTTACCTGATCACATCCTCCGGCGAAGCCGACTGCCATCTTCTGTGCCTTAACCACGCATGTGCGTTGTTCAGCACATGCGTCGTTAAGGCTCCGAACAAAGAGGTCGTGGTTAACAAAAGCTATGTTCCACTTTCGTTGTTCACAATTTCGTTGTTCGGGAGTCGTGTTTCCCAACCAGGAGATAGAGCAGTACCTACGCTTATATCTCCTGGACCAAGATAATGATTGGCCAGATTTAATTTGGACAGCAGACTTTATGTACAACAGTGCTATTCATGCCTCCACTGGTTATTCTCCTTTCTATCTGAACTCTGGTAGGCACCCAAACATTATCTTAGGAAGGTTGGGAGGCTCGGTCCCAGCTGCAAATGAATTCAGTAAGAAAATTCAAAAGACCTAACAATCCGCTAGAGAACACTTGACCAAGGAGAAGGTCTCTTCCAAGAAACATGCTGACAAAAAGAGGAGAGGCAACCCTGGTTACTGCGAGGGTGAGAAGGTCTGGCTATCCACTCAACATTTACATTAAGAGGGAACAAAAAATTCCAGCCTAGATATGTAGGACCCTTTAAAATAATGAAAATTGTAAATGCATTAACAGTCAAACTTGCCTTGCCCCCTCAGATTAAGGTTCATCCAGTATTCCATGTCTTGCTACTTAAAATAAGCCCTCCTAATTTTAGGACAACCACCCCTCCAGATCCTATTCGAGTAGATTCATATTTAGAATATGAAGTGAATAGAATTTTAGACTCAAAGTTTAAAAAGGAACATCATATTACCTCATTGATTGGAAAGCTTTTGGCCCAGAAGAAAGGTCCTGGGAAGCCTTCCAGAATGTGCATGCTCCAAGGTTGATAAAAAAAATTCACAACATTTTCCCCAACAAACCTTCTGTGGGAAGGAGTTCTTTAGGAGTGGGGGACTGTCAGGAAAACTATTGCCAGTGTTGTTAAGTTCTTCCCTCAGCAAAAACTATTCCCCTTTTCCTTGTACCCACGTTGGTTGCAGCGGCGTCCTCACTCCCTGTGGCTCTTGCGGAGGCTGTTCTTAGAACTAGCTTCTTCAGGTTAACCTGCCACTCAAGATGGGGTCTGCAAATCCTAGGGAGGTCAGCACTCTAATGTTTGTACCTTAGTCTCGTGCTGAAGATTCCATCCAGCGGTTTCTCTCTGAGAGCCCTGCACTTCAACTGCCATCCTAAGGAGAATGAGCAGTGTTCCTGAGGCACTTTGTTTCATAGAGAATTCTTCCAGTTTTGAGTAATTAATTATTTTTCTTGTTACGGTGTGCAACCAGCTACTTTTTCAGTTTTGAAGAAGCTGAATTTTTTCCTTCTTACAACAACTGGCTATCAGCTTTCTGAGGAGAATTCATTTTGGCTTAACAGAACTTCAAGCAACTGCAGGAAGGAATCCTTTTGTATGATTTCCAGACTTGCCAATATATATATGTACATATATATATAATTATATATATGTACATATATATATTATATATATATGTACATATACACATACATATATATATATATATATATATATATATTCCAGAACTCATTGCTTTGCAGGCTTGTCAGTCTTAGAGACAAATCTCAGTGCTCAGACTAATTTCCAGAGACTGTGACTGAGAAAACTGAACCTTAAAAAGGAGTTTTGGTTCCCTGTAAAAGACATTAGTAGTTTGTATATTTGTGAACTTTTGAACTGTTCTCCAGAAAACCTTGGAAACCTCTGACTCCTGGAGAAAAGAAGATATTAAGTTAACATTGTTCTCTTAGAGAGAGGCTAGTCTCTCAAAAGATCCAGGTTAGGAGAACAATAGAATTGGGTGAATGTGAAAGGCTGAATAGTCGAATGCGCAGTAGGAATGTACTTATCTATGCTCTTATCACCCGACTGCAGATCCTTCCTTTAAAGAAATCCCAATAAGAAGAATTGTGCAGGTTTTCAGAGACACACACTGAATATCCTATCTTCAAGTGGAAAACACAGGCTGAAACTGGATCTGGAGGCGGTCTCTCTTTTTCTATTCTCATTCCCCTTTCCCTATAGCGGATGCAGGTTTCAGATAATCAGTTCAAGTCTGAGTAAGCACGCATCTGTCGGAGGGAATTGGGTAAAAGGCATCTGCTCCTGTGGAAGTTTGATTTAATGGGTAATCGTCTGACACAGCCCATGTGTGCAGGTTTAAACAGCCATTTCGACCTGGCAAAATAAATCTTTGGCCAGGCCCGAACTTTCCTTTCAAATATGTATGTCACCCCTATGGCAGGCCCTGGACAACCAGGGGGCAGGGTGTATTGTAATTGAAAAGTTGGACATGTATGTTTAGGTTTTACATGTCCTAGTAGTGGAAAAACTCTTAAATTCGTTTTTCACTACTGCAAGGTCTACCTCTCCCATGGGATAACATGGGATTACCTTATTACATTTAATAAGTGATAGCTTTCAATTGCTAGCAGATAGACATATCGAGTTTTGTGTCTATAGAATTGTAATTAAAACGTAAAGTAGGACTTTTAATCACAATTCAGAAAATTCCACTTTTAGAAACTTGACATTTTCCTACCCCAACCATTAGGTGGCTGCTGCTTGTATCCTAGGTCAGAGGACTAGGTGTAGTTGTAATTGGTCTTTGTGTGTTTCTCTCAGACAGTGAGACAAAAGAAAGCTAGGTGTTGTCAGGAGAAGCAGTCACCTACGACACTTGTACATAACAAAGGCACTGGCTAAGCACTTTTAAAAGAGTTTAGCACTAGTCTATTATTATCCCCGACGTTCTGGGGCTAGGGCAGGGACACAGGAAATTCTAAGTCCGGGGGGTGGAAACATCTGAAAGCTTCTCCTACTTCAAAATGTGGGTACCAGGTATAAATATTGCACCTAAGACCCCAACTCTATAGTACACCTCTGGACCTGTGAAAGACTGTCAGGAAGAAGGCCAGTGGAAGACTGCTGGGCTGCTGGATTGCTGCCCTGCTGCCCTCCTGCTTGGGTGAGAAGGACTGGACCTGCATTTTTTACCCAGGACCACCAGAGTGACTATAAGTGCCTGTCTCTTGTAAACAGCTCCTGGAGTCTGCCAACTGTGAGTTTTGTCCTGTCAAGTTGGGCCACCTCAGTCGGGGACCCCTGGAAGTGGGCCTTAAGGTGCTCTGCCAGCCATTGTATGGACCCAGCAGAATTGACGCATTTCCTCTGCTGTGCAGTGCAGTTCCCAGCAGATTAGATGCATTGCTTCCCAAAAACCACTCACCGGAGCCAGTGTGAGACAGTTGTTCTTGCATCACAAGCATCTTGTCAACGACATCCTCAGCATGACATAAGACTCCGCATTACAAGCCCCACAGCTCTGTCGGAACCACTGTTGCATTACACATCTTTGCTACAGGATATCGGAACGCTCCACAACCAGGATTTAAAGTACTCTTGTTTAAGCTGACCTAATGGGGTCCACGTAGCTGGCCACTGCTCTATCGTGGTTGGTTTGAATATGTGGTTCTTTCCCAGTCCAACACGACCAGCTATCCACACTTGGTGCTTTGTGCTTTTAGGCACTATTCTTACTTAATTCCTTAGAATTGCCTACCTCCTGTTCTACTAAATGGATATTATTTATTAAATTGTACTCTATTTTTCTAAATTGGTGTGGGATTTTTTCTTCTTTTATCTTTTCACTTTATTACGGTTTGAAGTGCTGCATATATACTTTATACATTGCCTCCAAGTTAATCATGACTGCTGTATGGAAAGCTACCAGAGGGTTGATTGTAGGCTAATGTAGGGTTTGCTTGCTGTTTCACCCTGACAAAGATTGCGGTTTCACTCCTTTCAACAAGTAACACCATTTATTACAGCATTGTACAATTTAAGGACCTCCTTACCTATGCATAAACACAGCTCTGTTATTTCCTCTCCTGTGTCTAGTTTCTATCTTTTCCTCCTCCTCCTCCCAGGGTGCTTCTGGTTCCTTGATTATTTTTCCTCTTCTTTCTCATTTCTCCATCATCTACACAGCTTATCCCTCTTTCTCTTTCCCCATCTTTCTTATTCTCTCGTAATACCTCTTTCTTATTGCTTCAGGGAAATTTCCCCTTTTTTGTCCTGTGTCTCGTCTCTTTACATTTCTACCATTCCTGCTTCCTTTGACCTTCTAAAATGTTCCATGCACAGCTCCCCCCAAAGCAGCTGGAAGAGTGAGAAATCTGGGAGTTATTTCTGGAGGTGGGCGAGTCAACAAAATAACCGGGAGAACTGAGTCAAAGGATCTGGTTTGGATTTCACAGCCTGTGAATGAGCCAGCCCTGAAAATATGTATTCTGTAAATCACACAAAAAACTGAAAATACGATAAAGTCGCCTCAACGTTCAAAAAAGTGTATTCCGTTGACATGTGGAAGCTTCGACACCAAGAGGGCCCATTATAGCAGTGCACTGAGAAGTACTTAATAAAAGTGAGAATTGCGTGCAACTGGTAGTCTGACCTCACATATTCCAAAGCAGTGGCGCCTGGTGGCATTTCAAACTGGTGGGGCATAAAAGTTGAGGCTGAGATTTACGAAGGGAGTGAGATAAGTGAGCAAGCTCAGCTATGAAGAGGTCACAAGCGGTAGCAGGCCAGACAAGCATTGCAAGACCCATTAAATGTCACAGTGACCTTACCTTATACCCCTGACACAAAGAAAATGCATAGATTAACTATAAATATCTTGTTTTCTATGCAACACATCCAACGCTGAGTGGTTGCAAACATCTGTGAGAGGGTGGTTTGATCAGGAAGCAGTCTGTGTGCACGTAGTTATTTTAAAAAATTCTATTAATTTCATCAAGCCAATATCTCTCCTCTCTGGGTTAATTTAAATAATGCATCCGTATCCCTTACTGAATTATGGGCCACATGTAGCAAAGGTTTTTACCCATTCTGTGTCTATGGGAAAAAGTGTTTGTACATATGGCCCTATATGTATTAACGGTCTTGGAAAATGCGTGCTGTCGCATCTGACGGAATTGTAAATACTTTAGGCATGCAGCGTGCTCCAACTGGAACTGTCAAGCTGTGTGAAAAGTCCCTTTTGCACCAGCGTGACAGCTAATTATGCATGGTCCCAGTGAGGCCAGTAGTCCCTTGAAGGTGTTCTCGAGAAGCGAACGAGGAATTCAAGTAGATACCTCTCTCTCACCTCCCTAAGTCAGAGCATTGCTTGAGTATAGTGCTAGGAAGAAAGTTAGCGGAAGAAGGCCTAATAGAATGTCATGGTAGGGTGGGATGTGGTGTGATTGCACAGGAGTGGGAGAGAAGCAACAGAAGTCCTTTTCAAAAATGTATTTGCAAGGTATCTTCCCAATACTGATTGTGCAACTGCAGAATGGCTAAGCAAGTAAAAACCTTTATTTACTGTGTCTGTGCTTTAAGAGTCTGATAATAGCTAAAGCGTGTTTAGCATTTCACCCTTCCATGCCCCTTGACCTCGTGCTTTTCACACCTCAGTGACACAAACACACCCTGCCAAACTAAGGGGCATATTTAAACTTTTTTTGTGCTGAATGTGCATCATTTTTTATTTTATTTTTACACAAAATCAGTGCAAAACTAACTCCATATTAGTTAAAGTCATCTTTTGGAAGTGGAAATATACCCTGCGTCTATAAGAAGCAAGGTAGGCATTCCCATGCAAAAAATGACTCTATGGCCTTAGCACCACATTTATCCCCCGTGCTAAAATCGCGCATGGGGGGAGGAGGGATCAAATAATTTTGCACCGTTATTGAACACCTGGGTCAGAGCAGGCATTAGGAGAGCTGTGGGCCTATTTCCCTGGTGGAACACTATGGAATAAGCCCAGACGTGCCATACCCAGGCCCCAGGGACACCCCCACCCACACCAGAGGGACAGCAGAAGATGGGGGACCCCATCCCAGTTAAGTATAGGTAAGTACAGGTAAGTATGGGCCACCCTAAATGGCACTGGGTGCAATGGCCATGCCCAGGGGGTCCTGCTCCCCTGTGCTGGCCATTGGGGTGGTGGGCATGACTCCTGTCTTTTCCAAGACAGGAGTCATGTGGTATGGATGGTTTTGCTTCAGAAAATGATCCTATGCTGGTTAGAGTCATTTTTTTTTTTACTCTAGCCTGCCTAGTGTCATTTTTGGGGGCAAAACCCTCTTTCCCATACCGCCACCCCCATCCGGCTAACGTAATTTTTTTTTACGCTAGTCTACCCTTTGCGCTGGCTTGCACCATTCCATAAATATGGTGCCCGGCTGGCACCGAGAATGGCGCAATCCAGTGCAAAACTTTTTGATGCAAAACTGCGTTAATGCAGGTTTGCACCAAATAGTATAAATATGCCCCCCTAAGGGGCATATTTATAATGCTCTAACGCCACTTTGTGCCACATTAACGTAATTTATTTTGAAGTTAATGTGGCCCAACGAGGCCAAAATCCTGTGCCGTATTTACAGAGTGGCGCAATGCATGCATTGCACCACTCTGTAGCCCTTTTCACTACATTATGACTGTGTCAGGCATAATGTATGCAAAGGGGGTGTTCCCCGTTAGGGAAGCTGAAAAAATAGCGTAAGGAAATCTATTAGATTTCCTTGCGCCATTTTTTATGGCATTTTTAATGCCTGCTCAAGAGCAGGAGTTAAAAGGGGGCTTCCATTCTTTAAAATGGGCCCCTATGTACTCTGCAGGAGTAGCGCCAATATTTTGACGCTACTCCTACAAAGTACATCAATAGCGTCATAAAAAATGACACTATTGCCCCCTACCCTGCGACATGGTGGGCCATATTGTAAATAGGGACCACACATGGTGGCGGTAGGGCAGCGCTAAGGGGCGCAGGGAAAGTGGCGCTGCACTCAGTGCAGTGCCATGTTCCGTAAGTCTGGTCCTAAGACTCATACATACAACTGACGTAGACTAACACAGCAGACACACGCTGGCAGAGATTAACACAATGCACACACTCGCACATTTAACAATGCGCAGAAGGAGCATTTGAAAACGTTTCGTAGTAAAAGAAGAAACCAGTGTTGATATTACTGAATGTGTGTTGTGCAGTCTCTCAAGGCACAGCTCGTTGAGCTTAGGAAGTTAGACTCACTGCTGCACTGCACTTACAGAGGAACTGTGATGCAGCCTTTTGGGTTATATGCAGTAGCATTTTACAGAATAAGCCAAACTCTACAAACATCCATCACACACACCTTACTTTAGAAAGATGGATTTTTCTGAAAATGGAGGTCTTTACCCTCTGGTAATCCTCGCTTCTTGAGATCTGTTAACTACCGCCACACTGACTATCATAACACATGTGGATGGAAGCTATCGATCATGCATTCAAAGTTTATCTTGGTTCAAACTCCAAATAATAGACAGGCGTATCTCATATTGCTGCGCCAGACTGCTGTGAACCACCACCTCCTTGCAGAAGGTGATGGCAATTCGCTCCTGTACAGTACATATGGCCTACAGAGAGGAGGCTGTTTACAGTGGGTTGTCCTTGGTAGCACCCCCCACCCTGCGTCGGTTGCAGGAATACCATCTGTAATAACAGAGGAAGAGGTGTGGTGCTTTCTCCTTATGTTGAATTTCATGCTGAGTGTCACTCAGCTAATGTGACAAAGGAGTGAGGCTCTTTCTCAGGGACCATGAATAACTCAAGACCCTGTGACATTTACATAATTCGGACCACTCAACAAAGCACACACACACAGTGACATAGACGACACACAGTAACATCATTTAATGTTTCCATCTTACCTTGCGCTGCCAACTGGTCATGAACATCTTTCTGCCAAAAGAAGAGATGATGCGCTGCTCTACCTCTGAGGTAGACTGTCTGATCACACTGTCACCAACGCGAAACCTAACCAATCCTGCTGCTGCTCTCATGCTGTTTTCAGCATGACAGCAGCATCAGGATTGGGTGGAGCAGGCTAACCCAGCGCTCCTTTTGTGACTCAGGGCCTGTGTCTCCAATCCCCTGGCTGTTAACACAGCTGCTGGATTGGAGCAGGCAGAAGTGCGCATGTCAGGCTGGCCATCACAAGACAGCCGGTCAACCCATCTTGCGCACTCCACACTTTTTGTGTCAGCCCTCCTGCTGCCAATCAGTCAGCAGGAATAACCCCCGACCCCACCCTCTCACTTGCAGGTGGCACAGCCAAAGCACATCATAAAAATGGTAATAATGAGCCTGAGACCATTTAAATGAATTTAGTAATTGTTGGTTTACTGCTGCACTCACAGCAGGCGGGGCAGCTCGCCTCTGCCCCAAAGGAGGAACAGCCGCTGTTCGAAAGTCATTTTTGGTGTAATAAAATCTTTGGAAAAGTCCGCACAATGTATCCATGTTTTCTGGTTCATGCTGTACAAATCAGCTAGCAAGTAGGCATTTATTTGTTTTTCCTTATGTTAATGCTTTGTTTTTACCTCTTGGTGCATTGTTCTGCAGTTCTTAAAATATAGTGCAAACTCAAACCAAAGGTAATTAAGTACTTTACATGACCACCAGTTACATGACACAAGGTCACGTGCATTTTTCATAGGCACAGTGTGATTAGGTAATCGGCCCAGAATCACAGGATGTCGAGTTGACACAGTGACTCCAGCCTAGTTCCTGTGTTCCAGAGGCAGCAGCTCTGGCTGTAACACCTCAGCCTGGGAACATGGAGGGAAGCAGACAGAAGACATATGAAATCTCAGCATATTATGAGCTTGAGAAAGGGGCAGGGAGTATCTGGCAGTGGGTCAGAGAGGCCTTTAATCTTGAGTAAATTAAGTGAGCCCTCCATTCTTTCAGTGGCTCTTGCAGACCTCGGAACTTGGATTCTCACCCCTCATCTGCATGAGCCATCTGAGGGGCCTGTGGTCGGTCTGAACCCGGAAGTGAGTCCCAAACAGGTAGGGTCTTAACTTTTTCAGTGCCCCGACCACAGCAAATGCTTCTCTCTCAATAGCACTCCACCTCTGTTCCTGTGGTTATAGCCTTCTGCTAATAAAGGCTACTGTTCGGTCTGAGTCCTCCTCATTTAGCTGTGCTAGAACAGCCCCTATGCCATGCTCTGAAGCATCTGTCTGCACAATAAATTCCTGGGAGTAGTCACGGGCCTTGAGCACGGGTGCCATGCACATGGCTTCCTTCAGAGAATTAAAGGCTTTCTGACAAGCCTCTGTCCAATTCACCAACCTAGGTTGTTTCTTGGAAGTGAGTTCTGTCAAGGGTGACACAATGGTACCATAGCCCTTGACGAATCTGCGGTAGTATCCAGTGATGCCTAAACAGGCTCTCACTTCAGTCTGTGTTCTAGGTGGTTGCCAGGCCTTGATAGTTTCAATCTTGGCCGGGAGTGGCTGCACCTTGCCACCACCTACTATGTGTCCCAAGTACACCACAGAACCCTGCCAAATCTGGCACTTACTAGCCTTGATGGTCAGGCCTGCCTGTTGCAGAGCCTGAAGCACCTGCGTGAGGTGGAGCAGATGTTCCTCCCAGCTGGAACTGTAGACAGCTATGTCATCCAGGTGGGCTGCACAGTAGGCATCCTTGCCAGCTAGGACCCCGTTAACCAACCGTTGGAAGGTAGCGGAGGCATTTTTCAACCCAAATGGCATCACCCAGTAATGGCCATCAGGTGTAGAAAATGCTGACCTTTCTTTGGCCCCCTCAGTCAGGGCGATCTGCCAGTACCCTGAAGTAAGATCAAATGTACTCAGGAACTTGGCAGCACCTAGGCTGTCAACGAGCTCATCAGCTCAGGGGATGGGGTGAGCATAAGTCCGTGTGACTGAGTTGAGACCCCAGTAGTCCACACAGAACCCGAGTTCTGGCTTCGCACCGGGGGCAGCGGCCTTCGGAACCAGCACCACAGGGCAGGCCCAGGGACTACTGGATTTCTCAAAAACCTCTAAATTCAACATCTTGGAGACCTCCTCCTTGATGCTGGTATTCACCTTATCCTATAACTTTTACATTTTGTTCTTCACAGGGGGACTGTCACCCGTGTCTATGTCATGAACACATAAGTGGGTCAGCCCAGGATTAGGGGAGAACAGGGAGGAGAACTGCTCTAACAGCTTATAGCAGTCTCCTATCTGGTTTAGAGTCAGGGAGTCAGAGAGAATGACACCGTCCACTGACCCATCACCTTCTTTGGCAGAGAGGAGGTCGGGGAGAGGTTCACTCTCTTCTTCCATACCCTCATATGTGACAAGGAGCATACTTATCTTAGACCTCTCAAAGTGAGGTTTGAGCCTGTTGTGATGAAGGACCCTTAGGGGGTGCCTAGAGGTCTTGAGGTCCACTAGGTAAGTGGCCTCCCCTTTACGCTCCTTGATCTCAAAGGGGCCAGTCCAGCAGTCCTGGAGAGCCCTGGGCTCTACTGGCTCCATCACCCAAACCTTGTCTCCAGGTGAGAACTCAACCAGAGTGGTCTTCCGGTCATACCACTCCTTCATCACCTCTTGACTGGCCTCGAGGTTACTCTTGGCCTGCTTCCAGAAGCGTTGGGTTTGGTTGCAGAGGGCCAGCATGTAGCTGACCACATCCTGGGGAGGTTTCTTGGGAGCTTTCTCCCAGCCCTCTTTAACAATGCTTAGAGGTCCCCTGATAGGGTGACCATAGAGAAGCTCAAAGGGGCTGAACCCCACCCCTTTCTGGGGCACCTCTTGGTAAGCAAACAACAGGCATGGTAAGAGGACGTCCCACTTACGCCTCTTGGCTTCAGTCAGGCCAATAATCATGCCCTTCAGGGTCTTGTTGAATTTCTCAACAAGCCCATTGGAGTGAGGATGATAAGGGGTGGTAAACCGGTAGGTCACCCCACACTCATCCCACATGGACTTCATGTACTCAGACATGAAGTTTGTGCCCCTGTCAAACACAACCTCCTTAGGGAATCCCTCACGGGTAAATATTCCCAAAAGGGCTCTGGTCACCACCAGTGCAGTCACTGTTTTGAGAGGGATTGCCTCTGGATAGCAGGTGGCATGGTCCAACAAAACCAGGATAAACCTGTTGCCCAAGGCAGTTTTGGGGTACAAGGGACCAACAATGTCGATGCCCACCCTTTCACTTTTCAGTGATATCTCTACATTTACTTACTACATTGTTGATCGTTTTGACCTCCAAATATCCAGATGAATATTATATATTTTTCTAAACACTGTGTGGTGTGTTTTGTGGTGCTATATTGTGTTATTGTATGATATATTGCACAAATACTTTACACATTGCCTTCTAAGTTAAGCCTGACTGCTCAGTGCCAAGCTACTAGAGGGTGGGCACAGGATTTGGATTGTGTGCGACTTACCCTGACTAGAGTGAGGGTACTTGCTTGGACAGGGGGTAACCTGACTGCCAACCAAAGACCCCAGTTCTAACAGTGGACATAATCATAGACTCTCAGTTTGGTTTTCTCTTTAGTAAGCTTCCGGAAATATGACTCCTGATAGCTCAGTATATAAAACAGACTGTCACAGTAGAGGCATTATAGGACAAGGCCTCAGGTAGGCCCTCGTTCAGCACTCACACTGCCTCCATCTTTCAGTACAACTCCAACCTCTACCATAGGAGACTCCTCCTGCATCCACTTATCATTGGGGAACTCAAACGGACTTGCTTCCTCAGGGTACTTAAGAGAGCCGATCCCACTCCTACTGGAAGTTGCAATGAGTCATTTTTATCTTGTCTCCCTCATGGTTGCAATTCACAATTGAAAAGAGCAGGATCTAACCAGTCCCAAGAGTCTGCAGATCCACAACCATTAAAGCCATTGGCTTCAGGGGACATGGAATTTTGGGACCATAGAGGTGGAAAGCAGACCCAAAGACAGTGGTGCCAGATTGCCAAAGGAAAGTGGCCATACTAGAGCTCAGCAGAGCCAGTCACCTCTAATAAACTAAGAAGTAGATGTCTTTAGGTTTTGCTGGTTTTAGAAGCTGAGACTGCGTACATTGTCAGTCTTTGATTTTAGCATACAGCAGACCCTGGTTTTCAATCATTCTTTCTAGGTCCAGCGTAAGCATCTTTAAATACTTCTTTGTGGGCTCTCTGCTTTTTCATTCGTTTGTTTCAGTGTCCTTAAAAAATCCTTGCTTGCTAGTGGTCAGTCCTTCCTCTTTGTCCCACCTGTTCCTCAGTTGTACACTTCCCTGGAGCATGGCCTCAATACTTGTACCCTCCACTCGTGCCATTGTAGCATCTGCTTAGGGTTGACTTTTTCATTAGGGTAAGAGCATTTGACCAGAGCGCTGGATGTTTTCATAGGCTCCAGTCCATTTCTGTGAAAAGGGCTATAAATCATGTTCTTCTCTGGTTATATGTGCTGTGCTTTCAAAGTCTGAGGTCAGGTGTTAGAGGCTGTTTGCTGGAGCGCCTATTTCCGCCCCCTGCTGCCACCGCATAAAGACCATCATGACTACAACTAAGTTTACATAACGCGCTGCCAATGCATAGAGTACATGCTACCATTACAACATTTACTGTATATTGCCCCAATTTAGGATGAGGACTGCACTTAATGCACAATGACACAATACTAGTTACAGACCTTTATTTTGCCTTTTTGGGTGAAAAGTTTTGATGCTTAAGTGTGGTACCCTGATGCAACAGCGCCTCCATTAAACGTGCAATGTAACCAGAACAAAACAACTTCATATTATAGTCACGTGGCAATGTGTAGGGAAGTAAAGCCGCATTTGGCATCTCTACTTCTAAAATACTGTGCAGGGGGCAGGCAGGGTGCCCAAAATGTGGTATTTATCTTCTGCACGAGCGAATTTCGGTAGAGGGGTCGCAACGTTGTCTTTATAGGGTAAGTAAGTGGACATCTGTTTGGAGAGATGTCGCTCTAATCAGGTACGCAGGGTGCCGATAATCTTTACTTTAGAACAATCTCTGGGTGGCTGGGCTGCTACTGTTGTCACGATCCTCTTTGACATCGGAGAAGTGATGCGCGTAATACAGACCGGCTCTTATTAGAAGTACAGTTACCAGAGGCGGAACACAGGGCAAACTGTATTCTTATTGCGGAAGAGGGCAACTGCTCAGGGATCTTTCTGTCACAGACCCGACTTAAATAGTTAAAACAGTGTAGCAAGCCACCTTTACTGAAACTCACAACTACTACGTAAAGGAATGTGCTGGTTATACTCTTGTTTGGCACTCTAACTGTACTTTTCCCGTAAGGATTTCTATTTTACGTCCCCCACTGTTAAGTCTTTCTGTAGGTGTAGAAAAGTTAATTCATTATGATGCGTGTTCCACTTTTGTCCAGGAGAGCTGGTCAGACCAGCCACTTATCTCTTCATGACATTAGGTCGAACAGACCGCTATCATTCAAGTACATTATTGTTTACGTACCTTACTAAATTGCTGATCTTGGAATTTATCTGTGAGTGTTGCCACTTCTTTCAGTTTGCTGTTAATTGGAATAGATGTTTGTAACAATAAGTCTATCTAAACCTGTGACTGATGAATTCACGAACATTTATTTAAGAGTATTTTAGTTCATTACTCTTTGATGACAGTGGTAATATAAGGTATTTTAAGACTATTAAAACATAACACTCTGGGTTTCTCATAGGTGTGTGTGGGTGTCATTTTAAATATATATTCGTTGTTATCCTGTCCCGGATACTGAACCACGACGGTGCCCTATTCCTTTTATTGCACTGAGATACTCGTTCACGTTTTCTTATGCATTATTCCACAAAATGTTCCTATATGCTAATAGTTCTTTCCCATCCAGGTCTGACCCTTTTGCTGGTCATCGCCTCTGGGAAATAATTATGAGTGTCATGCTGATTTTCCAACCTGTTGGTGCTTTCAGCACCTGCACCGTGCTCCCTTTTACGTTTTGTGCTTGATTATTAACTGAATGGGTCTCTGCCCATTAATGATGAACATAACCTGCTTTGTATCTGTAACCCAGGGCCTCTCGAACTATGCGACAGGGATGACTAAATTATGCGGAAAGAAAAGGCAAATAAGCAGAAGGTAAATGGAAGTGCTTTAGTTATATGCAGGGCCAGTGGAATTATGTGACAGGGAAGGACCAAATTATAAGGCAGGGATGACCAATTCATGTGGCAAGAAAAGTCCAATTGGGCATTAACAACGCTATTAGCTAACTCTCGCACGTGCAAGACCTATTGCATTGCAATAGCTTGTTAATATTGTTATGTGAGGGCGGGGGAGGATGCCATGTCTGCTATCTTTATGATTATGATTAACTAAGGCCACTGATCAAAATATAAGCAACATGAATCCAAATCGTACCATATAAATATAAAGAGAAGATGCATTTGTCTTTAGGACTCACAGCATTCTTACAAGTACTGATTGTTTTTAAGTTTATGCTTTATTGCTTAATTACTTAAAATCATTGCAACCGTACAATCGGAGACGTTAAGCAACACCATAAAATAATTAATGCATTCCTGCTTTCTTTGTGACTTTTAGTCCAGTTAAGCCCTGGGGCTGCCAGTGTTTATTGTCTATGCCAGTTGAGGGCTTGTTATCTTATCTTGGTCCTTTATGGCATGTTTTAAGGAATGTTCTGTTTTTAAAATAAATTTTGCAAAACAGGCCTTGTGTTGTGGAGTCAATCCTTTCAGACTAAACAGGATAGCCTGCTGGCATGTTCTGATACCATTGGTGTTAAAAATGTTTTTCAGATATAGCTTTCTCCAGGGTAATAGAGCGGGGCAAATACAAAGGATGTGTAGGAAGTCTGCATCGTCCATTGTTTGTGGATCTGAGCCATTTTGGTTCAGTCTCCAATGCAGGTAGCAGTCCGAGTATGGCATGTAGCACCTTTATTTTTAGTGACGTTTTTAATATTTTTGCAGTATAAGGTTGAGCTGTTGGAGCCTCATATGTGTTAATTGTCATCCAAGCGAGAGATAAAATTCTGAACTTTTCTTTGTCCTTGCTCCAGGAGAGCATCTTGATTTGTTTGTTTAGAAATTGCTTGAAATCTTTATGGGGTAAAAACCTTTGCCATAACTCCTCTGCCTGCAGGTGCTTTATGGCAAGAGCGATTCTCCTAAGTCAGGGGTTTGGGAATTCCGCCACGTTTATGTTGATTTCCTCCCAAATCAGTGCCTTTATAGTGTTTGGTTGGGCCAGTCTTAGCATCGATGTGTACTTGAGTAATAACCTGTCTTGAACTAATGTTTGATCTTGTAATCCAAATTCCACCCTAATCTGCGCTGACGAGGAGCTGTGAGGGAGGCATAAGAGAAGGCGAAACACCTTGCCTTGTGTAATGTTCATAAAATCGTTTAGTTTGCTTGGATATATTTCCGAACTGTATGTTAAGGCTGGCAGGAATTTTGCTTTTATCACTGTGAGTAGTGGACACCAGATTGGGGTTTGTATTTCTGAGGCCAGGGCAAGGACTGATGCAAGCAGTGATGCCAACCTTGCTTTCAAGGTGTTTAGGTGCAGGTGATGCGACCAGTGCTCCTGTAGCCAGATGCGGAAGCTATAAATACCTCGGCTTCTTTCCACGGATTGATTACCACAGAACCATTTAGTTTTCTTGATTATCCGTTTGCCAAAAATGATTACCTTGGTTTTCTCCGTGTTCACCACCAACTCATTATTGATTGATGGTGTTTAGCACTTTTTGGAGTTCTGTACCTGAGAGAGTCAGTAAGACGATGTTGTCTGCATATAGTAATGCAGTTAGGGGACAGCTGCCCAGTTTGGGAGGATGGGAGCCAATGATGTTTAGCTGTGGGCACAGATCTGCCAGGCAGAGGTTGAAAAGCATTGGAGCCAGGCACAGCCCTGCTTAGCACCTCTGTCTATCTGGATTCTGGCCTACACTCTTCAGTTGTTTCAAACTTTCACCCTTGTCCAATTTTCTGAATACAGAAGCTGTATTACTTTTAGCAGCTCTGGTGGGATTATACGGTTTGCTAGTTTCCCCCACAGCTTGTTCTGGTCCACTGAATCGAAGGCTTTGGACAAGTCCACGAATCAGGTGTAAAGGGCCAATTTTTGTTTGTATATTTTTCAGCAAGCATGGCTAGCAGTATCAGGTTGTTAGAAGTGCTTGCCGATGGCCGGAAGCCAGTTTGATTCAGAGGTATTAAATTGAATTTGCTCACCCATACTTTGAGATCCTCAGCAGGAGGCCCGCAAATATTTTTGCATCAACATCAAGCAGTGATATTAGTCGATAGCTGTCTGGGTTCCCGTAGGGGCCCTTCTTATAGATTGGGTGTAAAATTGCCCCTTTCCAGGAATGCAGAATTTTGTTTTCTGTGCTGCTGCCATTCTAAAGATTGCAGAGCAGGCCGGCCCAAAGGGCAGGATCATGTTTTAGTATTCCTGCTGGGAGACCATTTGGCCCAGGAGCCCCAGGAGCCTCTGTCTGCAGCACCATAATTGTTCCTCGACGTTTTGTACTTCGAAGGATAATGGCTTTGCCTTGCTGCTTGCAGTGGAAGATGGCTGCATTGTGTTAGGGCTGCCGTACAAGTTGGAGGTGTGTTCTATCCACTTTCTCTCTGGGACCGCACTACTCTGGTTGTCCTGCGCTCGAGCTGATTAACTATAGACCACAGCGACCGGCTGTTCTTTTCTTTGATGGCTCCCACGATTCTGATCCATTCCTGATCCATGTGAGCTTGCTTTGCTTCCCATACTGCTTTCTTGTACTCCTTTCTTAGTTCCTGAAAGGTACTCTGGTAGCTGCTACCTGGTGGTTGGTTCTTTAGGCGTCTGGCAATTTTGTTAAGTTGTTGTCTTTGTTGCCTTAATGTCTGCGTGACCAGCCATTTCTGCTCAGTAGTGGGTTGGCCCTCAATGGTTGTTTAGGATCCAGCTGGTTCCTTAATGATGTTAATGTGGCCTCCCATTTTGAAATTATGTCCTCCTGTTCCATTTGATCCGACTTTAAGTTGGCTTTCCATACTTCATTTTTTTCCATGCATTTGTTCGACCATCTTATGTGATGGAGGTGGCTTCCTGGATCTTGTTTGCCAATCCTCAGTAGTGGAGCAGCAAGAGCGTTATTGTTTGCGATTTTCATTGTTTGTGGGTGGTGGTCACTTTCACATTTCACCTCTATGCTGAAATCCTGGAAGTACTTGAAGATGCCTGTTGAGACAAAGGTGTAGTCTAGGGCGGAAGGTGACTTTTTGGCTGTGTGGCTTGGATTCATTGGGATGTCTTTAGGAAAGCTGCTATTTAGGGCCCTTAGTCCTAGTGCCTATAGGAGTCTGACCAGGGGTGATCACATTTGTTCTTGTCCTTGAAGGGCGATTCTTGTGGTGGGATTCCCAGAAGCTGGTCCAGGGCACCCTCCTGGGAGTTTCTTTGCCATTATTGGCCATGTTAAGGTTAAAATCACCCGTGATGATCCAGGGGGCATTTCCAAATGCCGTTTTTAGGGCTAGCAACTCTTTTTCTGTTGTGTCTAGCAAGTGCTGGTTACGCGTCATGTTAGGGTTGGTGTAAATATTTATTATTATTATGGGCATCAGTGTTTGTTCGAGCATCCAGTGTTCGATAATAATGACTAGCATATGAGCTGACTTCAGGTATATGATCTTGGCACTGAAAGATTTGCGTGTCGTTATGTGGATTGAGAGGCCACCTTTTGGGTGCCCTTTGGGTTTAGGTCTAGCTGCCAGGCTTAGGAATTCTTCAAATCCAGCTAAAAGTTTTCTGATCCTTTCCAGGATTCCTGCAGGCAGATGATGTCGTAGTTGTTCAAATAGGCTTCCAAGTTTGGGTCTTACCTGATTTTGCTGGCCCCTGCAATGTTCCATGATATTATATTTGTGACACACAGCTTGTTTTTGGACAGAGTTGGTCCAGTTGGGAGAGTTTTGGCAGTGCAACCTCCAGATCTATCATTATGCTGCAGGGTTCCGTCAGGAGTGAAAAGTGGATTTGTACCAGCCGCGTCCCTCATCTTGCAGTCCACCTTCCTGACAATGCCTTATCTGTGAGATGCCCTGGGTGATGGATATAGAGATCTCTCTTGGGCTCTCGGTGAATGTAGGGGATGCCCCTTTAGCGTGTTGCAGAACAGATTGCTGATTCACTGCTCAGGAGATAGCTGTCCTGAAGTTGTCCCTTTTATTGGTCTCTTCTTGCAGGGTTAGAAAGGAGGGGTATTTTGCTTTGCGAGTTTCCTTTATCCCAATGCCACATTCATCGAATGTCTCTGATTTGAGTGAGAGAGTGACCCCTGACCTGATTTTAGGCCGGGTTTCACTCTTCATGGCGCGCAGCTCCTCCTGTCTGCCTCCGTGCCCCCGACCTCGCTGCTGCTGGGAGTTCGAGGCCCTCCAACACCGGCAGGCATCGCCTGCGCCTCATCCCTGGTGTCTAGTGGTTGCCGAAAGTATTGTGTTTCTGTCCTGTAATCTGCCTTTTGTTTTTTTTTGTGCTGTTTTTCCTTTATTGTGCCTTTATTTGCTCTCTGCCTTTCTCCCTCTGTTTTTGTGCCCTTTTCTTAATTTATTGCCTTTTTTTCGCCTATTTCTCTCGTTTTCACCTTTTTGCGCTTTCCCTTTTCCCACCGCTGCATCCCCTGGGGTGCCGCCCACCTCAAACTCCCTTTTGCCCACCGATCCCGCCTTCCGCCTCCCAGCTGCTCCTCCCTCCCACCTCCCCTTCTTAATGGTGGTCGCTGCGCAGTGCACAGAGTTACCCCTGACCTGATTTTAGGCTGGGTTACACTCTTCACGCCGCGCAGCTCCTCCTGTCTGCCTCCGTGCCCCCGACCCCACCCTCACTGCAAGTTGGAGGCCCTCCACCACCCGCAGGCACCCGCCTGCGCCTCATCCCTGGTGTCTAGTGGTTGCCATAAGTATTGTGTGTCTGTCCTGTAATAAGTCTTGTTTTTTTTTGGCCCTTTTTCCTCTATTGTGCCTTTATTTGCTCTCTGCCTCTCTCCCCTGTTTTTGTGCCTTTTTCTTTGTTTATTACCTTTTTCAGCTTTTTGCGCTTTCCCCTTTCCCGCCGCTGCGTCCCCTGAAGCCTGCCCCCCTCGCGCCCCCATTTGCCCACCACTCCCGCCCCCCAGCTGCTCCTCCCTCCCACCTCCCCTTCTTAATGGCAGCCGTGTACCTGAGGCAAGCCAGTCTGCGCCCGTACCGCGCCCAGCGCCAAACCCCCTGCCCACATGCTCCCCACGCCACCAGATGTCGCTACAACGCCGAAGAACTCCATGCTCTCAACCCTGGCTGCCCCACCGCCTGCGACCAGGCCTCCCCGAGGTACACCCATGGACCCTTCTCCTGCCGGATGTGCAACTTCACCTGCACCCAAGCAACCAAGCACCACAACAGCTCCACCCACAACCACCTCAGCTGCATCTTCCTCAAAACCCGCTCCGTCCACAAGCACGCCGAACTCTGGGACCTTCTCACCTCGACCTACCCAGACATCACCTTCCTCACCCAAACCTGGATGAACCCCTCCTTGGAACCCGACATCGCCATAGCCATCCTGGAAGGATAGCAAGATTACTCGCAGAGACGCACCAACAAACTGGGAGGAGGAATCGCCATAGTCCACAGAAGCACCATCAGGATCTCAACCAACACCCATGACACCATCGATGCCACCGAACATTGCACATCCAGATTCACGTCAATGCCAACACCACCCTCAGAGGAACCCTTGTCTACCGACCCCCAGACCCCCGACCACAGTTCTGCGACGCCATTGCTGATACAATCAGCACCCACACCCTTGCCTCTACGGACTACATGCTCCTCGGCGACCTGAATTTTCACCCAGAGAACACCAACGACAGCAACTCCTCAGCCTTGATCGACAACCTCACCAACCTCGGTCTCAAACAACTCCTCACAACACCCACCCACTCAGCCGGCCACACTCAACACCATCTTCTCCGCCAGCAGCCACATCACCTTCACCCGTACCACGAAACTCCAATGGACCGACCACCGCTGTGTCCACTTCACCTTCCAGAAACCACTGCTCACCACCAACCGCAACAGACCCCTCGCTGTAGCTGGAACAAGATCTCGAAGGACCAGCTGATCTCCATCCTCACCCATGCCCCGCCACCCAACACCAGCGTCCCCAACACTGCCGCCCTCAACCTCAAACAATGGCTAGACGACTGGGCCAACACCCTGGCTCCACTTAGGAAACCACCCAACACCCGCACCAGCACAAAAGCACCCTGGTTCACCGCATCCTTCAGGCCTCCAAGTGGGAGTGCCGGAAAATCGAGAAGATTTGGTGCCACGAACAAACAGGGAGCAACCACGCCGCCCCTAAACACAGCCATCCGCTAGCATCACCAGCTCATCCGGACCACCAAAAGATCATTCTACAAAGGCCGAATCGACAACAACGGGCACAACAGCAAAGAGCTCTTCAGCATCATCAAAGAACCCCAAGTCCTGCTCCATCGAACCCCCCACACCCCCCCCCAACAAGACCTCTGGTACTCCCTCGCCACCTTTTTTCACCGCAAGATCAAGGACATCCACAGCAGCTTCGCCTCCCCGATCCCCATGACCACAGCGGCCAACACTAACCCCAATGCACCCAACCACACCAACCTCCTGAGCGCTTGGACCCACACCAACGACGAAGACACCACCAAGACCATGAGCACCATCCACTCCGGATCACCCGCTGATCCCTGCCCTCACCATATCTTTAACAAAGCCAGCCAAATCATCGCCCCCCCAACTCCGTACTATCATCAACAGCTCCTTCGAGACCGCCACCTTCCCGGAGTGCTGGAAACGTGCCAAATTCAAAGCCCTGCTCAAAAAACCTAAGGCAGACCCCGAAGACCTCAGGAATTACCGGCCCATCATTCTCCTCCCCTTCCCAGCGAAGGTCATCGAGAAGATAGTTAACAGCCAACTATCCCGCTTCCTGGAGGACAACAGCCTGCTCAACATCTCCCAATCCAGCTTCCGCAAGAACCACAGCACCAAGACCGCTCTCATCGCTGCAACCGACAACATCAGGATCATGCTCGACAAAGGTGAAACCGTGGCCCTCATCCTCCTTGACCTCTCGGCAGCCTTCAATACCATCTGTCACCATGCACTCCGCACACGCTTCGACAACACTGGAATCCACCACAAGGCCCTGGACTGGATCACATCCTTCCTCTCTGGCAGAACTCAGAGAGTCCGCCTCCCTCCGTGCCGGTCGAAAGCCACCAAGCTCATCTGCAGAGTCCCCCAAAGATCCACACTCAGCCCAACCCTTTTTAGCATCTACATGGCGTCGCTCGCCAACATCGTCCAATCCCACGGCCTCAACATCGTCTCCTACGCGGACGACATCCAACTGATCCTCTCACTCACTAAGGACCCCGCAACCGTCAAGACCAATCTCCACAACGGACTTCATGCCATCGCCAACTAGATGGAGATAAGCCGCCTCAAACTGAACTCGGATAAGACGGAGATCCTCGGCTCCAACCGATCAGCATGGGATGACTCCTGGTGGCCTGCCACACTAGGAGCTGCACCAACTCCCACCAACCATGCACACAGCCTCGGCTTCATACTGGTCTCATCGCTCACCATGACCCAGCAAGTCAAACCCATCTCATCCTCATGTTTCAACACCCTCCGCATGATTCGCAAGACCTTCAGATGGATCCCCATCGAAACCAGAAGAACGGTCACCCACGCCCTCGTTAGCAGGAGGCTGGACCACGGCAACGCACTCTACGGGAACAATGGCAAAGCTCCAGAGGAAACTTCAGCACATTCAGAACACCTCTGCACGCCTCATCCTCAACCTCCCACGCCACGAACACATCTCAGCCCACCTCAGAGACCTTCATTGGCTCCCCATCTACAAGAAGATCATCTTCAAACTCCTGATCCACGCTCACAAGGCTCTCCACGACGGAGGCCCAGCCTATCTCAACAAGTGTCTCAGCTTCCACGTTCCCACCCGCCAGCTCTGCTCAGCCAACCTTACCCTCGCCACAGTCCCCGCATCCACCATACCACAACCGGCGGCAGATCCTTCTCCCACCTCAACGCCAAAACCAGGAACTCCCTCCCAGTCAACCTATGTCTGACCCAGGACCTCCTGACCTTCAGGAAACATCTCAAGACCTAGCTATTCGAGCAGTAGCAACCCCACTGCCCCCACCAGCGCCTTGAGACCCTAACGGGTGAGTAGCGCACTTAACAAGTGATTGATTGATTTGGACAGTACTAACTGTGCTATCTCTGTGCTGTTAAAGCAGACTTCAGTACTTTCACTAGTGTCGCCTTTTTTTAGTGTTATGAAGGCCACGTATTGCAAATCCTTACTACTAATTGTTCCGAGTCCTTGGATTGCGCTGCAGATTCTCAGAAGATTGCCACGATTAAGGATGTCCCAAGGGCCCTGTGATTTGTAGGAACGGCCAAAAGTAAGGGTGTTAACGCCCCCAAGTTTCGGGAGTGTCAGCTTAATTCTTGATTTCACGCAGATTACGGTGTGCAGGGCTGTTGTAACTGCAGCATCTATGGTTGCCTTTTCTTCTGCTTCGGCTAGCACTTGATTCATTATTTTTTGTGTTGCTGGTGGTGTGGAGGGTTTAGGAAGGACATTTTTGATTTTGTAGTCCACTGTGAAGACCCCTTGTGATTGGGATCACTGATCCGCTTGCTGGGGCACTCTGGGTCACTTCCAGGGAAGGATACCTGTGTATGTGCCTTGCGTTGGTCTGAGTAGAGCTGACTATTGCTGTGTCCTTGTTCACATGTTCTTTTCCGGTGTGTCGTTGGGCTGAATCTACGATTTGTTCCACAACAGTCCATCTTCACCATTGATGGAAGCTGTGTGGTTGATTCTGGGGTTGTAGATTCTGGTGCGGGTAGGTGTCCTTTGTAGTTGGGTTCTAGTCCGTTTGAGTCCCCTATTGTGATTTTCGGGCCTAGTTCCCCATTGATCTTGTGTCCTGGTTGTCCTGTTTTTCCTTCTTCTTGCAGCCTTGTAGGATTGCTCCTGGGCTGTAAGGGCGGCCGCTGGACTGTTGTGGTTGGGGACTATGAGTCGCCTAGTTGGGCGGCAGTGTGATGCTTTTGGTTTGCCTTGGGGTTTCCTGCTGGTGAGCTGCAATTGCCGTGGCTGGAGCGGTGTGAGTACTTACGTTCCGACTACATTACCGTTTTATTGTGCATTTTCCTGAGGCGTTTTTTGTTTTTCCTGGAAAGAACAGGGATAAAGGGGCCATTTGTGGCTGTGTGTTCCTGGTTTGAGTCTTCGAGTGAAGATCCTAAAGCCTGTTCTATACTTGCTGGGCTTGCGTCCTAGGTGGGATGGATGTTCTTTTTTGTGGGTTGTTTGTGCCTTGCAGGCTCTGGAGGAGCTGCTTGACGTTTCCCGCTGGAGCAATTCCTTCTTTAGATCTGTCACTAAAGTAGACATGACTGATGGCAGTTCTTGAAGTTTATCTAAAATTGGGCTACAGTGACACTGGTATGTCTGATTTACCTTGTCAGCCTCCATGTGGGACTGTGCTCTTCGAATAAGCGTGTTTACCTTGTCCAGCGTATTGTCTATTGCCATTTGGTGGTTGCCAAATTTTACGGGATTTCAATTTGAATATCTATTTTGTCTGTGTTAAAGATCGTTGCATTGGTTATGGACGTCAGTGTGTTGTTTAGGGCTTCCCAACCAGTCCGCAGGGCATCCTTTGTGTCCGTGCGGCTGTGGGTTTGTGCTGTTTCAAGTGCCTGTTCCCCTATAGTGCTGGAATGTTTAACGCTTTTTTCTGTGTGTGCAAGGAGGGCATCCTCTCCCCTTTCCTCTGTACACTGCTCCTCTTCTTTGTTGAAGACCTCCACTAAGTCTTTCTGTGTAAGTGTGGCCTCCCAGCAGGGGGAGGTTAAATGTTTTGCTGATGCTGGTTCTGGTGATGCTGGTCCCGGTTTTTCCTGATTACCTTTTGTGCTGTTTTCATTGGGATTGTGGTTTCTGGGTGTCCCGCCTCCTCCCCTGCCTTTTATCACTATGATAGCAGATACAGGGGGTTCCCCCTTTTGAGGTTTGATGGTATGCTCGAGTGAATTGCCCTGGGTAACATGGAAGGGTTGAATGTTTAACGCGCTTAGGATGGACAAGTCTGGCATGGATTCTTGTGCCGTTTTACTCGGGGGAGCTGTTTCCCAGGAGGTGCCCAGTGTAATTGCACGGTCGCTGAAGGATCTTCCGTTTGGCTGTGGTCTTGGGAATGTTTCTCCTGAGAGGGGTTTGTGGCAGATGTTTTTCCCCCAGTGGTGTAAAATACTTGTCAATTCCTTGGCCCCTGGTGCTTCGGCACATCCCTTGTCCCCGCTAATGTGCTCCGGGGGTACACACGTTCGGCTCCTCGAACTCATGGGGGTCGGCCTCTATTGCTGTTCGATGTCTCCTAGCATGCTGCATCTTTCCTGCACCCTGCTTGTTGGGCGCTGCTTTCTCATTAGGTTTTGGAACCTGTCGTGGGCACTCAGGAGGAGGGAGCTGCGTGTTCTCATAGTCCTTTGCTGCTCTCACCCACTCTAGGTGTCTGTTGGTCGTGTTGGTTGTGGCTGATAATTTTGCTGCTGTTTGCAAAATGGTATCTGATGATGTGGCGGTGCACGCACCTTGATTCCTGGAGTGCGCCCCCCCTCTGGGCTGCGGATATGCCAATTGGTGCCGCTGGATGGGTCGTCTGAGCCTCGGGATCAGTATCCTGCTATGCCTTGCTGGCTGCTGGTTGCCCTACTGCGCTCCTGCCGTAGCCCTGGTTGGGTTCATGGGGGCCTGGTGGGGGGGGTGGCTGGCTGGCAGCTGCTGCTGGTGCTGTCTGGACCCTTCTGGATCCTGCTGAGCCCTGCTGATGCCCTGCTGCTGCCCTGCTGCGATCCTTTCATAGCCCTGGTTGGCCCAGGGCCCTGGTTGACCCTGGTCCATCCTGGTGGGGGTTTGGAGGGGGCCGGTTGGCTACTGCTGGTTCCTGTGACCTGGTCCTGGCTTTCCTTTGTGGCCTGGGTAGCCTGTATGGCCCAAGACTGGGGTGCCTCACCCTCACACTCCCTTCCTCCTGCCCCTGCCGTGCTCTGCTCCAAAGGATGGGAGGCTAGGGGCTGTGGAGGGGGCTTTGGAGGCTGTGTGGCCCTGTTCGGGGCTGTTTGGATCGGACCGCAGTGTCCAGCGCAATCCGATCTGCTTTCCTTGCTGCGCTTGCGATGTGCAAAGTGCTTCCGGTTTCTGCTCCGTGTGCTTCCGGCTGACTTTTAGCCATCACCATATGCAAGCAAAAAGGTAGTAACTACAAAAAACTTTGCAAATGTATTTATGCAAATGTGGTGGATCTGTCAGCAACAGACTTCTTTTGCATAACTATGCAGCGTTCTTTTGGGGGTACTTGAGGCTACAGATGAGCAGACATCACTCACTCACTCAGTTCAGCTTTATTTCGGTCCTTGGCCATTAAAGTCACAGTGTTAAAATACAATACATAAGCAAAGTAAGAAATGCGATTAATAAACAGAAACGTTTAAAATACAGTGTGGGTGTGTTAAAATGACAATATAGTGATTTCATAAGAATCTTGAAGCTATAAATTTGAATGATAATACAAATCATCACATAATAAGTTAAAAGACCCTTAACGTTCAAATAACACATTAATTATGCCTAAATGCTATAATAAGGTGCTCTGTGTAAAAAAACAGATGGTCATTTTCTAAGCAATCAAGTTGTAATGATAAAAGGTTGGCCTCAGCCGATAGGGGATGAATACAGAAATAACTTTTCACCAAATTGGCCAGCACTCCCATAAGGAGCTTGGAGATCGAAAACGCAGGCATTGAGCTGCACTGCAGATTGCGCAGTTGGAGCCACGGGACCGTCCACAACAAGTGACAAGGCTCGGGATGGTCGTATTTTTGGTCATTAATGGTCATTAATCAGCCTCCACGGAGCACCTAGATTTTGGGCGACACAAGGAGCACCAAGATTATCAGGAGCCAGGAGTCCTAGGAGCAGAATTTCTCCATGGAGGCTCCATATGTCACCTCTGAACTTTATTCACTGGCTATTGACCTACTGACTTTGTCCATCATGCCCATCATGAAGCAGCCTGGTGGTGGGTGGAGGCGACGGTTCTCTGTAAATATCAGTGGGAGGAGGTAAGTGCCTGCTACTGTCTTGTTACTATTTGGCTACTGTGAGGTTGGCTGGGTGGCTGGCACATTCTGGAACAATGTGGAAAAAACAGCTCTCATACGGACGCTGCTTCAGGCTATAGGGTTATAGGCTGCCATATCATATATTATGTTGTTGCATCGTCTTACAGTATTATCTGCCTTTCTATTTGCCCCTGCCCTGCCTGTCATATGTAGCTCTCTTATGTGGCTTTCTCATTAAAATGAGTGTTGACAATCTCTTTAACAGGCTTAATCTGACCCATTAGACTAAAGGAGGAGCCGTGTTGTCAATTTCTCCAGCTGTCGTAGGGGTGCTTGTGTGTTTCACGTTTGGATTTGGATTTGCTCGTTTCTCTGCTAAAGGGCCACTTTACGCAGTTTCCCTGTCATTGCTCTTGACCGGTTGGGCCGGTGGGAAAAGCCAACAATCATCACAGCTGTTGGGGGCCACTTGGGGCGATAGTCCCCTACCCAACTATCTCTCCCTGGACCTGCAGTTGAGGGCCATTAGTGCTATGCACACAGTGCCACAGTCCATAAGGCAGAGGATCTGGGCTGGGCCACACCCCATGGTTTCGATTTCCAATCATCAGACTGCGGTGAGGGTGGTATACCCTTGGCCCCTGGCCATGTTCATATTGACGTCTCAGATTTTTACTAGTGACAATGGTCAACTGAGAGCAGACAGCACTCACTTCGTCTACAGACTGAGCAAATATCAAGGGCAAATCTCAATTTCTTTGTACTGAATCCCCTGATTTAAGAAACATCCTCTTGAAAGAGCAGTAAAGAGGACCCTATGGTATATCTCTCTAAAAAAACCTGATTTGGCTGAGTGAGTGTCCAGAACTGGCAGAGTGGGTGCAAAGAGGTTTTTGACTGGTAAGAAAAATGAGCGGAGCCCGGACATGTGCTCTGCAGTGACACAAAAGAAGGGCACTGACCTGACGAGATATGGAAAACAAAAATCACAAAGACGGTGAGGAAACTAAAGGTCACAGCAAAGTTAGTCCCTTGACGACGGGTCCTGGGACCTGCAGCAGTTTTCAGAGAAAATATAAGCTCCTCCCATGATCCCTCCTGCACCTGAAAAGTTAACTGTTCCTTGTCCTCTACCACTAATCCTATACAGATGAGGTGCTATTACAGTATATAATAAGTGTAGGGCTCTTCACAAAACTCAGGAGCATTTTCAGGTGGACACTCTCATGGGCACAAAGTAGAGTTCATACATAAAACCCATTGCAGATATGCCCAGCCTATTTTTTTTTTACATCAAGACAAATCAAAAGGTGTGGAAAAGGGTTATAGGCATGACCATAGTTAAAATGTGTGAGTAGTCCATACCAGGCCATGTTTGTTTGAAAACAGTGATGAAGCTGTTGCAAGTCATAGTTTGTCCATGTAGTCCAGCCTTAATGCAGCACAAGACTCAGAGGGCAAAAAGTGAGAAACTGATCAGAAGCCATTGTATGGTATACGCAAGGCAAACCAAAGCAAAAGCTTGAAAAGCGACTTTGGCATTGGCACATTAGGTAAGGGTGAAAAAGAACAAGACAGAATTGGGTCATATGTGCATTGGGACAATGGTAACAGATAACAAAAGACCATAAAGGGCTAAGCGCAACCAAGAAAGAACTAAAAGCAAGTGCCTGGTACTTATTCCCAGTCTTTTGGTTGTTGCTTACGCAAGGCATCTCCAACTTTTACCACCTTCTGGTACAGCACCCAGTACTGTTTGGGTCTCAAAGTGTAGACACCCTTTATGAACCAGATAAGACACTGGTCATTGCACTACTAACTTGTCATTTTGAAGGGTCACAAAACTGAGTGACATTGGTGGTGGAGTATTACGGTTGTTGTTTTTTTGAGTGTAGGACACCCATTTTCTCATCTAATTTTCATCTCACAACCTTTTTGTATACAATACAATAGGAATATGTGAACCACACAGCTGCTTCTGAGGAAAAGTCCCGGTGCGATCAGAAAAGCCTGCAGACAAATAAGCATCCCAACCGCGGGCAACAGGCCTAAGCATTAAAAAGAAAATTAAATTCTTCAGGCATCTCCTGAAGGGAGATTCAGATGGGGCAAAATCAAGAGCATTTGTGAGCAAGTTCCAAAGTTTCACTGTTAAAAACTCAAAGAATCTTCTTCCTCATTTAGCCTTGCAGACCCTAGGGGTATACACATGTTTTAATGTACTAGACCTCAAGGACCTGCCCTGCCAGTAGGCCTTAAGTCTTCTTCTTAGGTACAAAGGGACGTTCTGCTCCAAAGCTCCGTAGGTGAAAATGAGTGCATTGAATTTGATGTGGCTAGCAATAGGTAGTCAGTGCAGATGGCGTAAATACGCAGTTAGAGACTGAAATGCTGGAACTTTAAGGATAAGATGTGCAGCTGCGGGTTGAATTTTCTGCAGGCGGAGCTGTAGATAGGCTGGCAGACCCAGATATAGACTATTCAGACAGTCCAACTTTGAGATAACCAAAGCATGGACAATGGTTTTTCGGACCGCTACCGGAACTAGGTGTAGCATCCTCCTGAGAGACTTCATAATTGCAAAGCAGCTAGCAGAAATCCCTTTGACCAGTTATTCAAAAGACAAGGCAGTATCAAATTTGAAGCTCAGGTTTCTCACACAGGAGGATCGACCAAGAGGTGCACCAAGCTCCGAAGGCCACCAGTTAAGTGACTCAAGGTATTGGCTAGTGCCAAAAAAGAGGATTTCCGTCTTGTCCTAATTAAATTTAAGGCAACTATCACTCATCCAATTGCCAACTGACTTCAGGCACATTTTGAAACTGAATGAGTCCGCTGCTTCATATTGGAAGGAAAGAAGGCACTGGGTGTCATTAGCTTAAGAAATCACCTTCAGGCCCCAAGATTCTACCAGGTTTGCCAAGGGTTCCAAGTAAACATTAAAAAGGGCAGGGATCAAGGTACCCCACAACCAGCAGACGTAAAAAGGGCAAGCAATACTGTTTGAGACCGGTCTTCAAAATGAGATTTAACTAGGCCCACCCCTGCCCTTGGATTCCAATATTCTTCAGCCTATTGAATAAGATAGGGTGAGAAACAGTGTCAATTGCTAATGACAAATCCAAGAATACTACCATTGATGCCGCATTCTGATTATGATTAGTCTTAATAAATTTGGAGACCTCCTACAAGTCATGCAGCAGGGAACGTTGTCCACCCTTAAAACTGCTAAACACAATGCATAAGGGGGGCTGAAGAAGAATCTGACTAAAGCTTTGTTGAATGGTGAGAAGGTCCAAATCAGTCCCTATTAGAAATGGGGTTATTCGTTTGGGAGGGGAGGTTTCCCCACCAACACAATATGATCAGGTCATAACATCATACCAAAACAACTCTGCTCAACCTCTTGTGGTACGGAAACAAAAAGTGGGTGATACTCTAGTGTAGTGTATGTCAATAGCAACCAGCATCAAAATATTTTAAAGTCAAGAACATAATATAAAACATTTCCAAAACAATTTAGAAAAATCATAAGTAATAAGCAAAAAGACACCAAAATGATTAAAATTCAAAAAAGAAAACCGTAAATAGGATTTTGCATGCTGTAAGCCAGAAAGCACCACGAAAAGTACACATTGAAAGTCAGTTTGCAGTTGACCTGGTCCTAGGTGCAACTTGATGCTGACAGCAATGGAAAGGAGTTCAGTTAGGCTAAACAGGTCACAACTATCGAAGTCTTTGACTCCAGCTTCTCCTGTTGGGCAAGGCAGGATGCTGAAAGCCAGCGAGGCTTGAAATCCTAGGCCACTTTCAAGCTCCTGCAGAAACTATCAGTTGTAGCACCAAAATCACTTAGGGGGGCATAGCAGAATTTCATAGCCACTTAGCTGCTTTGCTATTATGATAAATGTGCCACCTCCCCATTGTTCAATGTTTACCTTCAGACATAGTCATTTTTTGGAAGGCAAGGCTGGAAAACATAACTAGTTTCCTATTCCTGCAGGAGCAATGTACCTTCTCTAGCCACTCCTCTTTTGAGATTACATTTCTTTCCCTCTGCCAATGGTACAACTGTTTTACTCCTGCTGAGAGTATGAGCAGAAAATCTAGGGCGACTGCAGGACAGAGAAAAACAGAAGACAAGAGAAAAAGAGCCAACACATTATGTCATGATATCTGCTGGCCTTTTACCAACTATCGGATGGCAGAGGCCAATTCAGAAAAGGAGAAGAGAATTGGAGTACATGTTACAAGACATCGAGGAAAGATTTATCGTTGTCTCCACTTACCCACTGGGCAGAGGGAGTTGAATCCAACTTAACCCCTTCGCTGACAGGCCTTTTCCCCCTCCTCTGCCAATCATTTTTTGGCTATTTGGGGCAGTTTGCGCTTAGGCAGTCATAAAATTTTGTCCACATAAGCTATCCACGCCAAATTTGTGTCATTTTGTTCCAACATGCTAGGGATTCTAGAGGTACCCAGAGTTTGTGGGTTCCCCTGGGGGAGACCAAAACATTAGCCAAAATACAGCTAAAATTTCATTTTTTTCAGAAAAATTAGACAAAGGGCTGCAGAAGAAAGCATGTGTTTGTTTCCCTGAAAATGGCATCAACAAAGGCTCACCATCTTCTCAGCTTTCTGGAACAGGCAGAGTTAAACCAGAAAGCCACATTTTTCAACACAATGTTGGCATTTTACTGAAATACACCACATTTTGACTATTGTTTGTGCTTTCAGACTCCTTCCAGTTAGTGACAGGAATGGGTGTGAAGCCAATGCTGAATCACAGACAGCTAAACATTTCTGAAACGTAGAGAAAATTCTTAATTCAGCAAGGGGTCATTTATGTTTTTCTACAGAAAGTAACAGCTAAAATAAAAAAATATTGAAATTGAGGTGAAAAAAAAGAGATATTTCTGTACACGTTTTCTTCTATAACTTTTTCCAGCTATAGCAGATTTTTTAAAGTAATATACAGTTACGTCTGCTGGACTCTTCTGCTAGCGGAGATATATAGGGCTTGTAGGTTCATCAAGAACCCTAGCTACCCAGAGCCAATGAGCTGCACCTTGCAATGGGTTTTCATTGTATACCTGGTATACAGCAATTTATTTGGTGAAATATAAAGAGTGAAAAATAGGTATCAAGGAAACCTGTGTATTTACAAAATGGGCACAAGATAAGGTGTTGAGAAGCATTGGTTATTTGCACATCTCTGAATACCGGGATCCCAATACTAGCATATGAATTACTGGGCATTTC
Source organism: Pleurodeles waltl (assembly GCF_031143425.1). Classification (NCBI taxonomy): domain Eukaryota; kingdom Metazoa; phylum Chordata; class Amphibia; order Caudata; family Salamandridae; genus Pleurodeles; species Pleurodeles waltl. The sequence continues at coordinate 606,093,861 of NC_090443.1, read as the reverse complement.
TCAAATAGATGTCTTTTTTACACACTGTCTTACATTTGAAAGGAAAAAATGTAGAGAAAATCAAGGGGCAATAACACTTGTTCTTCTATTCTGTGTTGCTCGGGCAAAATAAAAATGGTACCTCACTTGTGTGGGTAGGCCTAATGCCTGCGCCAGGAAACGCAACATGGGCACATCTCATTTTTACATTGAAACCTGACATGTTTTTTGGAAAGTGCCTATCTGTGGAGTTTGGCTTCTAGCTCAGACGGCACCTAGGGAAACCTACCAAGCCTGTGCATTTTTTTAAACTAGACACTTAGGGGAGTCCAGGATGGGCCACTTGTTGGGCTCTCACCAGGTTCTGTTATCCCGAGTCCTTTGCAAACCTCAAAGCTTGCCAAAAAAGTACTTTTTCCTCAAATTTCGGTGATAGAAAGTTCTGGAATCGGAGAGGAGCCACAAATTTCCTTCCACCCAGCATTCCTCCAAGTCTCCCAATACAAATCATACCTCACTTGTGTGGGTAAGCCTAGTGCCCGTGACAGGAAATGCCTCAAAACACAACATGGACACATCACATTTCCCAAAGAAAACTGACCTGTTTTTTTCAAAGTGCCTAGCTGTGGATTTTGGCCTCTAGGTCATCCACCCCTAGGAAAACAAAGCAAACCTGGACATTTCTGAAAACAAGCCACCTAGGGAAACCCAGGATGGGATAACTTGTAGCTCTCTCACCAGGCTCTGTTACCCAGAATCCTTTGCAAGCCTTAAGGTTTGGCCAAAAAAAACACTTTTTCCTCACATTTCGGTGATGGAATGTTCTGGAATCTGAGAGGAACCACAAACTTTCTTCCATCCAGTAGTTCCCCAGGTCTCCCGATAAAAATGGTACCTCACTTGTGTGGGTAGGCCCAGTGCCCGTGACAGGAAAAACCGCAAAACACTATGGCCCTCATTACGACCCTGGCGGTATAGAACCGCCAGGGCCGCGGCACGCGGGAGCACCGCCGACAGGCCGGCGGTGCCCCGCGGGGCATTCTGACCGCGGCGGCTTAGCCGCGGTCAGAGAAGGGAAACCGGCGGTCTCCTGCCGGTTTCCCGCTGCCCCCAAGGATTCCTCCAAGCCGGCGCAGCTTGCTGCGCCGGCTTGGGGATTCCGACTCCCCCTCCCGCCATCCAGTTCCTGGCGGTTCTCCCGCCGGGAACCGGATGGCGGGAGGGGGAGTCGCGGGGCCCCTGGGGGCCCCTGCAGTGCCCATGCCAACGGCATGGGCACTGCAGGGGCCCCCGTAAGAGGGCCTGCTTGTATTTCACTGTCTGCATAGCAGACAGTGAAATACGCGACGGGTGCAGTAGCACCCGTCGCACCTTCCCACTCCGCCGGCTCGATTACGAGCCGGCTTCATGGTGGGAAGGTCGTTTTCCCCTGAGCTGGCGGGCGGCCTTTCGGCGGCCGCCCGCCAGCCCAGGGGAAAACTTGGAATGCCGGCCGCGGTCTTCAGACCGCGGTGCGGTATTCCTGTGGCGCAACTTTGGCGGGCGGCCTCCGCCGCCCGTCAAAGTTGTAATGAGGGCCTATGTGTACACATCAAAATGATCAAATACAAAACTACCTGTTTTTGTGGGGTGGGGGGCACCTGCGTTTTTGATCCTGGGCTCAGCAGCCATCTAGGGAAACCTACCAAACCCAGACATTTCTGAAAAGTAGACACACGAGGGAGTCCCCGGAGGTGTGACTTGCATGGATCCCCCAGTGTTTTCTTACCCAGAATTGTCAGCAAACCTCAAATTTAGCTAAAAATAAATCCGATTTTTTCAATATTTCTGTGTGCGATCACTGCACCGGCATGAATTTCCAACCACCCAACGTTCCCCTCAGTCTCCCGATAAAAATGATACCTCACTTGTGTAAAACATTGTTAGGCTGACAAGCGGGTAGCATTTTTATTGGCATAGATGCGACAATGCTTGGTGGTAGGAATTTTGTGGATTCCTGCAGATTCCGGAAGGTTCCATCACAAAAATGTGGGAAAATGTGTGATTTCAAGCAAAGTTGGAGGATTGCAGAGCATTGTGGGTTAGACAATGGTGCGGGGTGCATGTGATGCACACCACCCGGGACTCACCCAGATGTTTCGTTTTCAGATGTGTCTAGGTCTTGTGGATTTTTCTACCAAAGTCAAAAAGTGCAGCCCTCACCATTCCAAGTGGGACGATTTTGAGAGTTAGACAAGCTCTCATGGCCCCAAAACCCAAAATAATCAAATGCCCCATTTCTTGCTGTGGGATAAGATGTTTTAGTGTGCGGGAGGAGAGCTGAAAGACTGTTACCCCCTTCAGTTGGGGTGGGGGCATAATCATGCCCATACTGGTTGGTAGCCACCACCCCACTATTTTTTTTTTTTTTTATTCCCTGGCATCTGGTAGGATTTCTGCCCCCCCTGGGGAGTGGATTGGGGTAATTGCCCCATCTGCCCACCGGTGAGCAGACCAACTTTGTCCCCATTTATTTGGGGTGGGGGTATTGCCATACCCCACCCTCTTTTAAAAAAAAAAAAAAAAAATCTTCCCTAGTGTCTTGGACCTTACAAAAATAGGTTGATCTGCCCCCAAGGGGGCAGAAATGGCCAACAGTAATGTGCCCCCATGGGGAACAACCTTTGCCCAAGGGGCTGCTGCGCCAAACAAAACACACACAAACACCTATCCCTGGTGCCTGAATGGTTTGTGCCCCCCGTGGCAGATCGGCTTAGTAGAAATAGGCTGATCTGCCCCCAAGGGGTGCATAAATGGCCTAAAATATATTTGCCCCCAGGGGAGCGACACTTCTATAAAAATGTTTTTTTTTTTTTAAATCCCTGGTGCCTAGTGGTTTCTGCACCCCTTGGGCCAATGTGACCCCAAGGGGGGGAGAAATGGCCTAAAATCAATCCCTCCCCCAGGGGAGCGACCCTTGCCTAAAGGGGCTGCTCTCCCTGTTTAAACAAGAAAAAAACAATAACAAAAGATCCCTGGTGTCTAGAGGTTTCTGCCTCCTGTGGGGGCAGATCGGCCTAATTAAAACAGGCTAATATGCCTTGGGGGGAGGGGAGGTGGGCAGAAAAGGCCTTTAAAAAAATGCCCCCCAGGGGACCGACCCATGCTCAAGGGGTCGCTCCCCTTTATTGTTTATATCAAACAAAACAGACATCCCTGGTGTCTAGTGGGCATTTCTGCAGTCCGATCAATTCACGATCAGGCTGCAGAAATGCTCAGAGGGACATCAAAGGAAAGGCCTTTCCTTTGATGCCTCTATGCCATCCCCCACCACCCAATCAGAAGAGAAATGCTTGCGCTAATGGGGGCGGCCTCTGATAAGGTCAGCGTGCGATCGGGCACTTACGTCATCAGATGTCATTAGGGAGAGGTGGGGGTCTGGGGTGGGGTGGGGGGGGGGGGAAACTCAAGGGAGGCTCGCTAGCACTCCACCCATGAGCCCGTCCCAGGATGTAAGGGTTATGTCCTTGGTGCCTGAGCACTGCACCCAAGGACGTAACCGTTACGTCCTTGGCGGGGATGGGGTTAATATAACTCTAGTCACAGTGGTTTCAGAGCTCTTAGGTGTAGCTATTGTCAGTATTAGGAGCTTGGAAGCCCAGTGAAACGCACCAAAACACCCTCCGAATTGAAGAATAGCTTTAATTGAGCAACACATGGGTCAATACACTTGCCATGGATGGTCATTTAGTCGAACTGTAAGGTAAGAGCATTCTGATTCTCTGTGAACAATCACATGTTCAGAGTCTAAGTACAAAGGGCCAGGATTCCTTAAAACCTGTGGTTGCAGCAGTGAAATGACAATTGATTTTCTTTAATAGGTTTAAACATTATTTTTTGTGATTCAGAGTCTTACAGTTAATATATTTATGAGAACTTACCGCAGAAGCTGTGCACTTCAGTGTCTGGGCTGCAGCACCATTGATTACAAAAGTACCAAGTGGTGTATCCTTTGTAGAATCTGAACGTGCTTGAAGAAGAAACCCTTCAAAGATCTGTGCAGCTGTGTTTCCTTTGATGGTCACTAAAATACAAGAGTAAAAATGTTTATGAATCCTCATTTGTTTGCTTGACGGCAAATAACATTGTGGCTCAATGTCATCCACTGCAAGACTCACTATAAAAGGGTCCATATTGCAGCTTCACTGTGCACGTTACTTATGTTGCTATTCTGTGCCGCTATGACAAACTTAATATAATTGCTAACTGTAGTCTATTTCTCAACAGAAGAAGGTAGTGTGGACTTGCCTGTGGATACATGTGTTCATTGCAATGCAGCTTTGCCAATAAAACATGATTTTACTTGTAATTAGTGGGGTAAGCATACTGCCGTATTTAGAGTACCACCCATAACATACATGTTTACCTTTTTGGTACACTAAATATCTAGTTCATTATCATACCTTTTCTGTGATCTTTTGGACACAAGGGGGTAGATTTACAATTTGATGAATGTAGAACATGGGCCAAAAAAGCAGTTGATGTTCTGTATTTCCTATGTTGATATCAATACAGTCTAAGTAAGGTTGCAATAAAGAGAGTGTGCTCAATCAATTAGACTGACTAATGTCTGATTTTCTAGCAGAGTATTTGGCCATAGGAAAAGCCCAATGCCATCCACACTGAACTAGAAAAATAACAAATGCTGGTGGTGTTGTAAATGCTCTCCATATAAAAAGATGCTCTCTATCTAAGGACTGAAAACTACCCACAGTTCCCTACTTCTGCTTTGCATATATAAGTTAAATGACAGCCATGAAGCATGGTCCTATATTGCCATTAAGATGTCAAAAGGTTCAGATTACATAATTAACCACAGTCTATTATGTGTTTATATATTTATTTTGGTGCGCTTAACTAGAAAGCAATTTTTTTTCTAAACAGGAAAATGTTGATTGTAAACAGTTAGGTAAACGCTGGCCTATGCTATTTTCAGTGTATTGAAAAGAAGAGAGGGGGAGGTAGCAATAGGACCAGACTCCAATTAGAATGTTCAGCTGTCATGAATTTTATACTTTATGATAAACAATTGAAATTATTTATACTGGTGAGTGGGACGATTTTCTAAATACTTTTTCTTTTCAATTAATTTCTGAGAGCTCATATTATTAATAAATTGTCTAATGACCATACCGCAGCTGTAAGCTCAAAGGATGGGTGGAAATGCCTTAGCCTTTTGTAAATCAAGGCTTTGGTATTCAAGACATTCTATATTCAAGTCAAGACAACACAACAAAGAGAGAAGGAGAAAGAATGGCTCTTGGAGCTTAACAATAAAGGAACAGGAAGAGGTTGACAGCTTAAATCTATGGCTCTACAGAGTGCGACTCTGCATCTCCACAACCAGTTCTCAGGAATAAGGACACTTGCAGCAAACCTGGCTGAATTGCCCACAACGGACTGTCATCACCCACAAAATGATACAGAGGATACTGCTACTTATGAAATAGTGATATGTGGGAAGAACAGTAGTGTAGCTAGTAGTCCTCCAGTCAAAGACCAAGTTCTTTGACACCAATGTTAAAATCAAGGTCATCCGGTATTAGAAGTATGCTAAACTTTCACTCAATCAAATTACAAGACAGTAATGACCAATCAGAAAGAACTAACAAAACTGCTGACAAGTATCCAAAGAAGTAAAAATTGTGAAAAGTCCCATTAGAACAGACCACAGAAATCAGGGTAACAGAAAATATACCATTCCAAACGTCACAAGAATTGAAGCCATTTTGGAGCCCCTTGACCTGAGAAACGTTATACAGCTTAAGTGAAATTAGTCTGAAGGATGATGAAGGCGCTAACATTTAAACCATGAAGAGTAAACCTCTTTCTGGTAGCTTATGTACTGCAAATTATATGGACAGGAGGTAAGAAGTGGTACAAACTAATACATATAATATAATACAATATAACATTTATACATCTGCTAAAACTAAAAGAGCACTAATAAGTAAGTCTTTTGAAATAAGGGTTTTAAAGGCTATTTTGCTTTTTGATCTAGAATGGTGTTAAATTAACTGAACATGCGTTAAAATATTAGATTGGTCAAAAGAAATTGATCGTCTCCTTTAAAAATATGTTGCAAGAAAACAGCAAAATCTATCACAACAACCGCCCTCAATAATTCCTCTTGTAGATGAGAATTGTGCTGGGACTAAAGGAAATGTGAAGTTTAGAATCAAAAGCAACCTACATTAAGATAACAATAAACTAGCAACAAGCAATAATATCAGATACACTATATTGCAATACTATTAGAACAAAGAAAGCACCTGGGGAAAAAATTAGCTGCTTAGCGTAACCAAAAAACAAATCCACCTCACATTGAAAATGGAAGAAGTCAAAATGCTAAGGCGGTTATTATTGCTGCAAGTAAATTTAGTAGCGTGGATTTACATTACCCCACACAAAAAAGCTCCAGAGGACACAGCATTGATATGAAAGCAAGAAAAAAGATACAACACTTGCTTTGCGCCTTGAAATTTAGGCAGGTCTACAGCAGGAGACAGGTATTGATCAACTTCTCCTAATCTTTACGTTTTGTGAAAGTCTGAAACTTACACTCCTTCTTTAAGGTTATAGCTCTTCAAGATGCATAATCCTACCTATGGCGAAAGTGGAGTATTATATGGTGCAGCTGCTTACTGTGAAATAAAGGCACAACTCTGCATTTGATCCAGTCAGGTTCATCTGTAAAATCTTTTTTTTTTCTGGGTAGCTGTGGCTCAGAGAAGTCAGGCTTTATCAAGTCAAGAAGTGCAAAGCATATAGAAGTACCAAAAGAGTTGAATAAGAATTTAAATGCAACACAATAAAAATCTAACACAAATTGGTAACAACAGGTTGCATGTTTATCTTTAAATTGACATCAAAATGACAAAAATCCACTAAGAGTTCCAGAGTTATGAATTTTCAAAGAAACAATAAATCACAGTTTTCTTGACATGCAATAAATCATTCTAATTTATCTTGACTTGCAGTTTAGGGTTAGCCACAACAAGTGACTTGAAAAAGTCAATATGGGCACTCTTATGAGCCAGTCACACTGACCAGTCAGGTACAGATACCTCATGGATTCAGTAGTCTCCCATCCATTTCTAGAACCGATGGGTGAACCACCATAGAAGTCAAAGGAGGGGTCCTGATGGAAAGGATGCAGAAGGCAGAAGATGCTTAAGGATGCTGAAGGTGCTGAACCAGTGCAGAGGGTCTTTCTGTGGCCACCCTTTGTTCCACAAGCACAGGGGGGCAACTTGGGCCGCAGGGGTTGACGTCCCTAGTTGTCTTGGTGTAGTCCAGCACAAAACCAGTTGCCACTGGTGTACTGGTCTCCAGATTACATCACAACACGGTGTTTCCTTTAACTTGCAGTAACTTCCTTGCTGGGCAACCACACTGCACTCTGATGACTCTCCAGGTCCAACAGGCTGGGGTGCAACGTTTTAGGGTCAGTCTTCAGTCTTCCAGCTCGATGTCAAGCAGCAGTTAGCCTTCTTGGCACTGAGATCTCAAGGGTGCAAGCTTATCAGCTTTTATGACCCCGTGACTGTAACAGGGAGTCAGCCAACTGACTCTTGTATAACCTTCTCTGTTGGTGCTCAGAGACAATTTTCCCATGAGTGGGACACCAAAGACAAAGTCCTTTCTTTGCTAGACCAAGATGCAGCAGGTGTAGTCCAACCTTTGGCGCAGACTCTTTTTGCTGGGTCCGGGGAACAGCAGTACATTCCTATTACAGGCCTTTCTCCAGTATTGACATGATCTGAGGCCTGGGTGCCACTTTTATGCCCAATGTTAGCCTAGGGGGATGTGGCATAACTAACCAATGAGCTTCCAGGTCCCCTCCTGCCTGAGAAGTGTGGCATCTAGGTAGCCCAGAATGTACTATTCTGTCGACTATTAACATGGCAGAACCCTGTCTTGGTATGTGACGCTTCCTAGCCCAACACAGAGGCTATATGCCCTCTGAAAAAACATTTTGACAAGGGCGTCTCCCTCTCTGCCCAATATGCCACCCTGTCTGCTAAAACAAAAGAGTAGCCCCTTCCAGGTGTGACAATTATTTGCTCTTCAAAGACGGCTTCCCCTTTGAAGCTCACCTTTTGGGCTCACACCCACTCTGTTCATCATGCCAGGAGGAGGTCACACCTCTTCCTCCTGCAGGTCCATTATGTTTTTCTTCCAGAGAGTTGTTTTCACCTCTCCCCATGAGGGCAGACGTCTGTCTCAAGGACAGCAACTTGTGTGCAATTATACCTGGCTACTGGAAACTTTGGTTAAGAAAGTAGCAACTTTCCAAAATTGCCATTTGGGCAAAAGTTACATTACATTTGACTTGCGCAACAAGTCACATTTAATGCAATGATTCGTTTGATACCTTGAGGTACCATATTTAACAGTACCACTTGGAAGTTAGCACTGCTGATTTGTCAGAGTATAACTTGCCAAGAGGACAAGTATCCATTCTACAGTAAAAGCAACCATGTGCGGTTTTTACTGTCAGGACATGTAAAGTTAATAAAATGGTTGTATGACATAACCATACATGCAGGAACCACGGCATTTGTGGTTGCATGGTAAAAGACTGTTTGTGGCTAAGGCTGCGTTGTTTAGGAAGTTTTCCTCATAAAATACATGTCCTTTTGAATATAATGCACCCTGCCTTTAGGGCTCAGTAAGCCTGCGTTAGAAATATTGAAAAGAAAGGTGTTAGAAATGGGGTATTTGGTTGGCAGTCAGGTTACCCCCTGTCCAAGCAAGGACCCTCACTCTATTCAGGGAAAAGGAGCTAATCCCTGCTCACCCCCTTGGTAGCTTGGCACGAGCAGGCAGGCAGGCTTAACTTCAGAGTGCTAGGTGTAAAGTACTTGTACCCACATACACAGTACCTTAGTGAAAACACTACAAAATGACAACACAGGTTTAGAAAAATAGAAAATATTTATCTAAACAAAACAAGACCAAAACGACAAAAATCCACCATACACAAGTCGAGTTATTAATTTCAAAAGCTAAAAAAGAGTCTTAAATCCTTTAGTATCCAGTAAAAACACTGTTAGCGTTGAAAAGTACCCGGGCAGCGTCAAAATAAAACATCCGGGCGAGTATGCGTCAAAAAAGGCTAGCGATGCGTCGACTTCTCACCCGCAAGCGAGACCATGCGTTGTTTCTCCCTCTATGGTTGGGTCGGCGTGCGTTGTTTTTCATCCCCGCAGGGGAGCGTTGCGTCGATCCGGGCTGCACTCAGGTCAGGGCAGGCGTTGTGTCATTTTTCTGCGCCCAGTAAGGTTTGCATCGAAAATCCTGCTGAACGGTCTCAGCAAAACCACGCTATGTGGGTTGCGACGTTATCAGTCTCCGTCAGCAGGTGTTGTGTTTCGTTTCTCCAGCTGCTTGCGTCGATCTTCTACCCGCAATGCCAGTGGCGTGTCATTTTTCAGCCATGTCTCGGAAGGTGTGTCGATATTTTCCCCGCACAGCGGTCTGTGAGTGGATTTTCAGTCTTGGTCTGCCAGCTTTGCCTTTGAAGGTCCCAGGAACTGGATGGAGCACCACTTGGCAGGGCAGGAGTCTCAGTAGAGAGTCCAGGTGCTGGCAGGAGAAGTCTTTGATGGTTCTGAGACTTCAACAACAGGAGGCAAACTCAGGACAAGCCCTTGGAGATGTCTTTGTCCCCTTGCACAGGCAGAAGCAGCAACTGCAGGATAGCTCCACAAAGCACAATCACAAGCAGGGCAGCACTTCTCAGCTCTTCTCCAGGCAGAGGTTCCACTTGATGTCCAGAAGTGACCTAACGTCTGTGGTTTTGGGTGCCCTTCTTATAACCATTTTGGCCTTTGGAGTAGGCTTACTCAAAAGGAAAGTCTCTCTTGTTTGTGAAATCCTGGGTTGCCCAGGCCAGGCCCCAGACACACACCAGGTGGTTGGAGACTGCATTGTGTGAGGCCAGGCACAGCCCTTTCAGGTGTAAGTGACCACTCCTCCTTTCCCTCGTAGCACAGATGGCTCATCAGGATATGCAGGCTACACCCCAGCTCCCTTTGTGTCACTGTCTAGAGAGAGGTGCAAACAACCCAACTGTCAAACTGACCCAGACAGGAAATCCACAAACAGGCAGAGTTACAGAATGGTTTAAGCAAGAAAATGCCCCCTTTTTAAAAGTGGCATTTTCAAACACACAATCTCAAAACCAACTTTACTAAAAGATGTATTTTTAAATTGTGAGCTCAGAGACCCCAAACTCCACATGTCTATCCGCTCCCAAAGGGAATCTACGCTTTAAGCATATTTAAAGACAGCCCATGTTAACCTTATGAGCGAGATAGGCCTTTAAACAGTGAAAATCGAATTTGCCAGTATTTCTCTGTCAAGACATATAAAACACAATAGTATATGTCCTACCTTAACCATACACTGCATCCCTCCCATGGGGCAACCCAGGGCCAACCTTAGGGGTGTCTTACATGTAAGAAAAGGGAAGGTTTAGGCCTGGCAAGTGGGTACACTTGCCAAGGCGAATTGGCAGTTTAAAACTGCACACACAGACACTGCAGTGGCAGGTCTGAGACAGGATTACAGAGCTACTAATGTGGGTGGCACAACCAGTGCTGCAGGCCCACTAGTAGCATTTGATCTACAGGCCCTGGGCACCTCTAGTGCACTGTACTAGGGACTTACCAGTAAATCAAATATGCCAATCATGGATAAACCAATCAACAATACAATTTACACAGAGAGCATATGCACTTTAGCACTGGTTAGCAGTGGTAAAGTGCTCAGAGTTCAAAAGCCAACAACAACAGGTCAGAACAAGCATTTGCAATGCAACGGGTCTCGCGTTCGCTCATGTTAGAGCTGATAGCGTTGTAAACTCCTAACTCGACTTTTCACCTATCGGCAAAAGTGCATTTATGTACGTAAGCCGAAAAAGTGCATTTAACTATGTAAAGCGCTCGACTTCTGCCAAGCGAAATCGTGCTAGTAAATTAGAGAAAAAGTAGTCCACGAGCTGGACAGAAAACAGCGAGCCTCGCATGTTTTCTGTACTTGGTTGATGCGCTCGAGGACATCTAGCCACCGGAAAAGGCATGACGTATGCATGCCTTCGACTAATGAAAGCAAGCAGATTTTAATAGGCAAGCCCACTAACCAATGAAAAACACTGACGTGACGTCGACAGGGCTCCGAGCCCTTTTCTAAACCCTAAAGTGTCTCGCTGCGATACGCATGCGCGAGTGCATGCAACACAGGCTCGACCCTAAAAAATAGGAGGCAAAAAGATTGGGGATGACCCTGCATAAAGAAGTCGAACAGAAGGTATGCACTTTGCCATTGATTTAAATGGCAAAGCCAAGTTTGCAATTGAAAAACTGCTCTGATAGTCAGCAGTGGCAGGCTGGAAGACGTGCTTTGCTCTGTCATACTGGTGGTGGCACAATAATTGCTGCCTTTGAGGGACACTCAACATACAGGCCCTGGTACACCTAGTACCATATCGTAGGAACTTCTAAGTAAGTTAACTTATGACAAATGTGGGTAAATCCATTAGTCATATAGTTTTTAAGGGTCAGAGCACTGACACGGAGGCCTGTTTGGCAGGACTCAGTGCACTTTCAGAGTTGAAAAAACAGCAACATCAGCCTAAAAACTTAGTGGTGATCAGGCAAAAAGAGACATTTCTTTGCACTGGAAATTTCAAAGATTTGTAACAATATCAGATGCAGCACAGAATATACAAGTGGCAGGAACGCTGGGGGCTTCAAATAAGTTGTCAAACCACTATTCTTGAAAACCTAAATAAAGAAAATCTGGTACAAGGGCAAAGTTCCTGACGAAACCTGGACAAGTCAACACTCACAAGAGAGCTGAAAATCCATAAGAGACTGAACAGTAAGTGTAAGAGGATAGCTGCCCATGGCTGTGGGATAAGACCATAAAAGAGGACAATAAAATGTATACATTGGAAAGTCCCAAAGTCTAGTGTCATGTTAATGTCCTTGGGGGACATCGAGCAACACATATTTTGGAATTCCAACTAATTCATGCTCCTGTGATGCCATACAATACTAAATTATATGTTAAACTTTAACAGGGTAACACAACAACAGTTGAAATATCTCTTGGCCGGCGCACTAAAAATCCTTAAGAAGACATTGGAGAGAGAGACTAAGTAAGAGGTAGAGATAGAGATTGAGAGAGGGAGGGTTGAGAGAAAGAAACAGAATAGACAGAGGTCAAATAGACAGAAAGTGTCCTTTCCTGGTAGTGCCCTGCAATGTGACGGCCCTGGGCAATTGCCCACTTTGCTTATTCCTTAAAACGTCCCTTCCTAAGTCCAAAATGCTTCCAGCAAAACGCAATCAAGCCCAATGAGGTTGCTGGACCCAAATGAAGATATCAACACTGACACAGTAGATTTAAAGTAGGAACTTCCCCAGATTGCAGAAAAGTAGGACATGAGTGGCTATATAAAACAAGCCATTGACAAATTCCATAGTTCTGGCTTTTTAGAGTGCTGGCACAGAGGTATACAACATATGGGGACACATTTACACACAGATCATAACATACAGTCATTCAGACCAACTCACCTAAACGTACTGATTTTTAGAAAGTTCAACAAATTACAACAAACACAGGAACCCTTGAAAACGACCCTCAGACATACAGAAAACGTGAGCAGTTCCAACAAACAGGTCCAAAACATTAAGGAAGCATTGCACACACACCTAAGTAACGAGGTACTGGAAGGGTCATATAGCGATGCCCATCAGCAGAGCACAGGTTGATGTTCATCAAGTGAAGGAAAGGTGATATGGATGGGCACGAGGGCCACTGGATGATGTACACCATAGAAGCATGGGAAAATGTTTGCTAGGGCGCACATACTGATGGGCATCGGAAACATCACTGATGCAACAGAGAGAAGTACTTAGTGGTGCATATTAGAGTAGCAATTAATTATGCATCTCAAAGTAGAAATTGGGAATGTGCCCTATCTGAGCCCTGGGGAAGGTACCTCATGGGAGAGCAGGGTATCTTTCACTAGATAAACACTTGATTTTGTGCATAGGGGAACAATGGGTTATGTACCGCTTAGGGTAGAGGATGGTGTGCAATACTGGCGAACATGTTGTTGTACAAAGGGCATACATGCACACTGTAAGAGGCAACAGCACACTGTGATGCATAATCCAGAGCACAGTTGGCGGGCAAATGTAATGTTAGAGATGTTACAAGGTATCCCATTTCAGGCATGATGCGTTCCTCCAGACCTGTTTATTCGCAGTCGAGGAACTGTAGCATTTTTCAAAATGTACATGTAATACTAGATTTACCAGAATACAAATAAAAAAAATATTAATGCCGGGTAAACGTAGCTCACTTGACATTCTAGAGGATTAGAGAATACCATTTTAGCTTTTCTATTCGTGTGCATTTGTTTGTATGTTTAGCGCAAAGCTATTTGCAGGACAATACCATAATTAAAGAATTAAAGGGGTCTTGTGTAGGTCTAAATCAGCACAGACTTCTCAAAGAGGCACACGCATAAATGCACAATTAATGTATGCACAATTCACGAACAGGAACAAATCAACTTTGCATAAATTCGGGAGGACCCACAATGCGTTACAAATGTAGTCAGTCCTGGTTTTGGCTAGTGACAATTTATCTACTAGGTTTTTAAGCTAATAGTTATCTCGAAAACAAAATTGTGTTTGCTATAAAACAGAACCTCGGAGGTTGCTTTCAACACATGGGGGTACTTTAGCGGTTATCCACAAGGACAGATGGATTGAAAACGAAAATACCTCTCATCTTAATGTTGGACTTGCTTTGGTTTGCTGCTTTGAGTGTTGTTTCATTTTTTTGTGTCACACACTCCAGCAAATAAAGTTTACTTTAAATACTACTTTCACTTTTTCACAGACCATGTTTAAATTTCCGTACAAGATACGCATAAATTGTTGCGATCGGGTGTGCAAAAGACAAGATATTCACCAAACTTTGTTACCACCAGACAATGAACCTCCTGACCAGTCTTAATTGTAATAGTGCACCAATCAAGGTATCAGGTGCAGTTGAAAGATTAATGTGTTCATTGCTTTGGGCTGGGAAATGTTCGTCAAGTTAAATTGGAAACGCTGAAACTCGTGTGGGTGAATACAGAGTTTGGTGTCCAAGACATAATCCAATAATACACAGCAACATGATTACAACACACAGTACACTGGTGCCATATTGACAATAAGTAAAAGAATGTATTAGTTGAGCACACCCACCTGATACTCTACACAAGACTTTCATAGTGGGAAACAAAGTACCACTAAACGTCCAATGTCAGAAAGGTGGGAAAAGTGCTGTAGCACAAAATGTAGTATTTCCTGTGATGTCAGAAACATTAAGGTATATGCTACAGTATTGATTGATAAGTATGAAATCTGAAAGACTAAGTTACAGTGATCATTTATATGGGACAACGTATTCAATTTGTTAATCGAAGTATTAATAGTTTTGTTGTAAAGTGGTGCACTGACAACTCGTATTAATGCACATTCACTGTTGGGTAGCAACTTTGAGGGTTGTGGTATAGCTCTTAAATTTCATGTATAATCAATGAATTTTTTTCTATGTTATATGTTATGCTGTTAATTAGTAGTTTGCACTAAAATGATAATGATTTTCTTGAAAGAAGTATTTTAAAAGTTACATGCAAATGTGGAAAAGGTGGTACTCTACCACAGTTCTATGAATGAGCTAACAGTCATTTCATTTTGAAATGTACTGTAACAATGGTCACTGCCAAACCTTATTAATGATGAATTCATAATTAGAAAATGGTATATGTGTATTAATTGCATTAAGGAATGTGCTGTTGCGATTCATTTCGCTTAGCCTAACTGAGGCCGGTAAGGCCCTGTTTCTTGATTTTGCAGAAAATGTTTAGTCATTCTTGTTAGGGACATTCTTTCAGGACCCATTCTCATGAGAATGCTAGGTTGGTAATACATATTGTACTGTTTTAGACATAGTGAGCTTGGGAAACTAAGCTTGAGCATAGCACATCCCGAATCGTGGAATGAACAATGATTACATTTGTTTCAACTCATATGAATGACCAAAGATGGCCGTTTCTCACATGATGATGGTGAGAATCCTTACTGATGTTGGTCCACACAGTATGTGTCGCAAAACTCTATCCACTGGAGAATCACACCTTTTGCATCAAGTGGAGTGATGGGTGGACAAATCAACTTGCATTATTAACTATAATATAGAGTTCCATAGTTGGATTTGGAGCAGTCGAGCGGTCTAGCAGTCTCTCTGTGGTGGTTCTCTTCTTGCTTTCCCTGCAGCAGATGTTCCCACTCTCGCTGTTTGCTGAATCCATTGAACCCTGAGAGTACTCTCTGGTCTTACCCCTTTAAATGTCTTTCTGAGACTTAGAATTTTCCTGACCTAGAAAAGAAGACTCTTGACCCTGCTTCTGAGATGCTGCCGTCTTCCCTTTTTAATTACTTTTTGCCAACTTTAGTCACCTATGACCCCAGATTGCCATTTTCCAAATTGTTTTTGTCCTTGCTGTGCTTTTCGTCTTTTTGCTCACATGTGCTTAGCTCAGTACTTTTTAACATGTATTCACTAATTAGTAGGGTTACCCCTTATTCAGGATATTAATTTCATTAGCTAAATGATTAACAGAATTAGACGATTGTTTACTCCTTTTCAGATATTTGCATTGCTCTTGTGCACTGCGGTCACTGAATGCTTAGCATTCTTGCTGTTACACCATTTAACCTTTTTTTAGAAGATTTGGACAGCCTTTTATGATTCTGTAGCTTTATAGTCTCATCCTGACAATGATTTACAATGTCTTGAGTCTCAAATTGTAATTAACACCCTAGGACTTTATTTCAGGCTAGAGCTTCCCTTTGTGGCCAAACTGCTTATACAGTCCTTTGAATTGACTGTTGTGAAGTTTTGATCCCTCTGTCTCCACACCCTTACACTGGGTGAAAAGATTAATCGTCCCTGTTCAGAGCATTATCCTGAGAAGGACAATGCTCCAGCAAAAGTTTGGGAGGGATCTAAGAAGACCCCCATTAAGCCCAATATTCCACTTTGATCAAATAAGCCAATAAGAGACATCAACATATGTCAATGACTAGATGGCAGGAGGGGGCATGTCGGTCACTGGGAGGCTTATTCTTGAAATAAAGATTTCTTACATTCAAACAAATGCAAGATGCTTTTAGACAAGGCCACAAACAATTCTCACAATGCAAACAATTAACTCAGGTGCCAGAGAGAACTAGTTGATAATCCCTGAAGTGTCTTTAGAGACAGAAATAATAGTAGGGTTCCTTAACATAGCTGGTGATAGAAAACTTATCACTTTTTTGTATGCAACATTGCTTCAGGATAGCATTGGAGACATGGAAATAGGCGCAAGAGAAATGGGCACAAGACTGCCAAAAACTCTTAACTGATTCTAATTGGAGGAATGCCTGTGAACAAAGTAAACACATCTGGTATTTAGTCAGAATATTGGAAACAAATATCGCGGGACAAAATATCGAGGACAAAAATATTGTCATGGTAAGTTTCTATGGGTAAGTACATTTTTACTATATATCTCCATATATATGTAGATTGATGGTATATAATATATATCTTCAAGGTACATAGATATGGAGTTAAGAATAGTAAATCTATACTTACCCATTTGCACTTACCTTCTCGATATTTTGGTCCTCGATACATTTTACACACTATTTTGTTCACACAATATGTGTGTTTCCGATTTTCTGTCAGTGATCCAACAAATCTCGCCAGATGTATGCTTCAATTTCATTATCTCCACAGAACATTTTTCATCCCAAAACAATTCACCAGAATTTACCAGAGTAGAACGTCAGCATGCCATAGGTGTGTAACACCAGTGACAGGCTTCTTTCATACGGTATGGGAGTGTCCTTCGGTGGCCAAATGCTGGGAACAAGTTGTGGAGAGCTAGTGGGCAACAGTTGGGGCAGTGCCTGTAAAATCCATCAAGCAGTGTTTATTAGGGATGTTTTCCATAAAGGAAATCTATAGCTAAAAGTGAGGTTAGCCAAGTGGGGTATGGTGCTAGCTAAAAGGCATGTAGCAATACAGTGGACAATCCCCCTAACCCGAAGTACGAGGTATGGGAAAAAAAAGACCCAATTGAATAGGCTTTAGAAGGCAAACAAATATATGAAAGCCACTAGAAGAGATGAACAATGAAAAGATGGATGTGTAATCAGAATGGGCTGAGATGCTTACAAAATTGTTACACCTTCCCAACAATAGAACACCTTGGCATACACAATATACAAAACACAAAATGTACAAAGTAGCTCATTTGGAAGATCTGCACTTAAATGCGTGCTTAAGATGGTTATGTAATGATAAAAAACAAAACATGGTGTGTAAAAAATACAACATGCAACATTATATTTGTTAATGAATTCAGTTACTGAAAATAACATTTGAAAAAATCGACCAGGATTATGTCATTAAAAATATGTCAGATGTAGGGCAGAAAAGCTACAACATTATGAAGCATTACGCTTGCATGAAATTCTACTCAACCGTTTAGCAAGCCACTTACTGCACATTGTGCATTCACATATGCAGCTGTTAGACGTCAGTTAACCACAATATTAGTGATAACAGAAGTGACATCAGGCACACTTTGAGCTTGATGACTTCAGCATGTTTCACTCTTGTACCTGACCAACCATACTCTCCAATTTACCACAGAGGAGCTTGGGAAAGGGCAGGGATTGAGAAATGCAGCAGATAAATAAGGCTTTTAGACTCCTATTTACTTTCTGTTCCTATCGACTAGCACAGGCAAGATCAGGATTACGAAAGTGAAGGTAGCAGCTGCTACCTTTGGCCACCCAAAACTGGTGTTCATGAGAATAGGATCGATGAGAGATGTGGCCTCATACAGTCTAAGAGACCCAACTGCATGTGGATAGCAAAATCTTCATTGGGGAAGGAAGGAGGGGAAGGTAGTAAGGAAGAAAAGGCAGGGAAGGAGGGATAACATTCTCCCTCCTATTCAGGGGCACATTATGGCTCATCCCTCCATAACTAACTATACTTTCATATGACACCATCTGAGTCCCAAATCTGTAACATTCAACGGTATGTGGCTCTATTGTGATTTCTTAAAGTTTAAGATGACTTTTGGATTTATCTACAGAACACCTCAGTAGAAGAAACTGAAAGAACAACTCTTTTTCATGTCATCATGAGTCTCTTGAGAAAACAGAATCCGGTGTCAAACAGGTATGATATGTGAGTTTTCTGAAATATTTTCCTCTAACAAAGCAATACAGCTGGACAACTACTGGCTCTAGATTTGTTGAACCTCTGTGGTAAAGACGCATCATAAATGGCTCTGTCCTTGTGCCAATAACCAGGAAATGTTCTTCAACTTTAACCAAATGCGAGAACAGTGTACTATAAAGAGAACTATTTGAAAATTAAACACATAAAGTTAATATCATGGTGCGATGGAATACAATGTTCAATAAATAAAGGAAGAACTTTTCATACTAGAAGGTCACAAACTATAAAAATCCAGAAAATGTACGTGCTTAACATGTATAGCCTTACAAACCCTAAAGATGGGTCTGCATCTATTTGCAAAGATAATGAAGGCAGGAATTCCAACTGAAACAATTCTTAAGTTCTCTGTCCAATATGAAACAATGGGCACTTGGAGTGCAAAAATTAGTGCTGCTGTAGTAGATTGTTGTTTATGTACTTTCACATGGCTTTATGAATTGGCTCCAAAACACCTAAAATGGGACTAGATTGTGAATAGGCAGGACACATGCAAATACATTTAGTACAGATAGAAAGGACTGTGCCTTCTTTGCACTTTCACTCATAGGGAGTTGGGAGTTTCAGGGCTATTCACAAAGGCATGAAAAAGGTACATAAAAATTACTCATATAGTACTATTTCCTATACTCATAAAGGTTTGTGTGACTTGGCCCCAACAGTATAACCATCTTGGCGAAATGTTTCGGGCCACAGGAAACCTGTCCTGTGGAACAGATGTTTGATCAACACAAGTCATTGAACCAGGCTTGAAGTCCTGCAATAGAAATTCTGGAACTGGGCCAGCTGTAAAAAACGCAAAAGCAGCCCAACTTTTCTGTGAGGAGCAGATGCCACTTGCAGTAACCAGACTAAGGAGTCAGATGAGTAGCAATTAAATATGCTTGGGAATGGATGTTGAAAATATATATACACCTATTAGGTGGAATAATTGGACAAACCACAAAAGAACTGCCAGATGCATTTTAACTAACTTAATTACTATATCATAATAAACTTGCACTAAACCTTCTAAAGGGCAAACATGCTCACAACACAGGGTGTGGAATGGCAGGAAACACAAAAGAAAAGAGAAGAATACATCTCCCTTACTAGAAGCCCAAAGGAGGCCAAATCTGTCAGAAAGCAATAACCAATTTAGTCCAGTTCCAATGGGAGGTATGTAGGTTTCCACACTTCTCCAAATCCACTACCAACCATACACAAAATAATAAGCTGTCTAGCAGAACACCATTGACAAGGGGAAAGGGATAAGAGAGAATCAGAGGCACCAGATATGATATCATCCTGCTGACTTAACATTCAACTGGTTATTGCCTTCAACTGGAGAAATGCTGACATCTAATAGTAGGAAGAGATCTTTAATGCCTTATCAACCTTGCTACAGCATGTAATATCTAAAGTGCAGATAATGTAATGTCAGAATATTTCTGTAACTTCAACTTTCTAAGTCTGATGAAATGCAGACTTTTCCTAGAGCTGAAAGGTAAAAATTATCTATGAAATGGATGTCAAGATTATTCAGAGATGGTATGGCTCGCTCACTACATACAACTACTTTCTTTCTGGTAAAAACACACACTCCACACTCTAGTTTGAAATACTTTCAATTGTAATGGCTTTTGTGAGGAATTGGGTTGTTGGTTGCCTTGGGTAGGAGCCTTGGTGAAGCCACAACCACATTGCTTCTTATGGAAAGGCACAAACAATCCCAGGTTAACCTGTGTTCAGCACTCTGGTAGCTTGGCACAGAGCAGTCAGGCTCAACTTAGAGGCCATGTGTAAAGTATTTGTGCAACACCTCAAACAGTATAAAAGTGAAAACATCACACAAAAAGATTCACACACCAGTTTAGATAAACAGAGCTAAGTTTAATAAATAAAACAAGACCAAATCGACAAAAATCCAATCAGTAGTACCGGAGTTATGCATTTTTAAAGAATAAAGTGAAAAATAGTGCCTAAAAGCATAAAGTGCCAACTGGGGATATCTGATCACACTGGACCGGGTCACGGTAAAAAGTTCAGTTGGACTGCGATGAAGCACAGGTCGAATGCAGTCCCAGATAAACCTTATCAAGTTTTGTGGCAAGAGTCATATGCGCTTTGGGAAGGGAGCAAGGAGAGCATCATAGGCGGTGGTCGACATTGTACGAACAGTAGGCCAGGCATCATGCATGAGTGGGAGTTTCACACTGGCATCTTCCATGGGTGAAAGATGCTTGGCAGGTGAAGAGACGTGCTAAGGCCGGCTCATGCTGAACGTTGGTGCGAGTGGCACAGTCTTGGTGCAAAGCTTGATTTAAAGATCGCCGAGCCACACCAATGATCCCGGACCCGAGGGGCAGAACTTGGGGAGTCAAGAACTCTCTGTAGCGGTTTCCAGAAGCTGTTGGCGAGCCTTTATGTCCCCGAGGATCAGATCAGGAGGTCAGCAGACTAGCTCTTTAAGTCATTCTGGGGTCCTGGGTTCAAGATGAAGGTGCAGGTCCAGTTCTTCTTCCCCAGGCAAGAGTATAACAGGCAGCAGGTCAACACAGCATGGTAGCAGTTCTGCTAGAGCAGCAGTCCAGCAGAGCACCAATCCTTGTAGCAGCACAGCAGCCCTTTTTCCTGGCAGAGTAAGTGTACAGAAGAGTTGGTGCCTGAGGTCCTCCTTTTATTCACTGGTGCCCTGGTTCTGGAAGGTGGGAGAAGCTTCTAGACAATGGTTTTGAAGTGCAAGGAATTCCTGCCTTCCTTGCTCTGGCTCCAAGCTGCAGTGACAGTGCAGGGCAGTTAGGCTCTTTGTGTGAAGGCAGAGCACAGGCTGTTTAGTTACAAGTGAGGCTGTCCTCAGCTCCGCCCCACATCCTGCCAGCGGATGGCCCATTCATGCATACATAATCCCTCTATTGTGTGACTGTCTGGCGAAGTATTCACAAAGTCTGTCAGTTACACCCAGTCATGTGACCCAGGCCAGGCTATAGGCACAAAAAGGCTAAGAACAGAATAATGCAAACCTTCTGAAAGTGGCTTTTTTATAATTGATAATTTTTTATAATTGATAATATGATCTAAAACGTGACTTTATCATTAGAGTTCTTCACCACTATTCCAAGGATACCACATATGACACAGCTACTAGCTCCCAGTTGGAAATTACAGCTTATTAAATGCTATGAGGAATTCCCAATGTTATCCTATGGGAGCAGTAGGCCTCACAGTAGTGAAAAACTAATAGAGGAGTTTTTCACAACCAGGACATGTAAAACTTAAAAGTACATGCTCAAACTTTTAATTACAAAGGACCCTGCCTCATGGGCTATTTAGGGCCTACCTTAAGGGTGACGTATATGTAACAAAAGGAGAGTTTAGGCTTGGCAATGATTTTTAATGGCAAGTCAAAATGACTGCGCATACGGCCTTTGCAATCGCAGACCTTGGGCATGTATAGAAGGAAAAAGGGGTGGCACAATAACAGCTGCAGGCCCGCTAGTAGCATTTAATTTACAGACCCTGGGCATACATAGTGCTAATTTACTAGGAACGTACAAGTACATTAAATATGCCAATTAGGTATAAGCCAATGTTACGTGTTTTAAAGTGACAGCACAAGCACTTTAGCACTAGTTAGCAGTGGTAAACTGCACAGAGTCCTAAGACCGACAAAAAATTATCTAGCAAACATTGGAGGGTAAAGTAAAAAAGGTTTGGGGATGACCCTGCAGAAAGGGCCAAGTCCAACAGCTTCATAAACTGCAACACATCAACACACATTAGAATGATTAAGTTCAACTAGTAATGAGCAATCACTTTCCCAACCTATATATCACCAACTTAATAATATACAGGTATCAAAAGAAAAATGTGCCAGTCATTGAAGGGATGATGATGCTTCCCCTTCCTTGTGATGAATATCAAGGTGTGTGATGATATGAGTTCATAATCCTTCAAAGGTAGTTTTTGAAACAGTACTCATCAATAGCGATTACCTCCACAAACACTAATGGATTCCTAAGTATACATCTCTGTATCCTTCAGATTTCTGTTGATTTCAAAGATGATCATAAAATAGTTTCCAAGGTTTTAATTAGATCTAACAAGGCTCTACTTGCAGCAACAATATACCTTGATTGCCTAGCAACGATACTCTGAGGAACTTATACTATGTGACTTCAAAATGAACTGTGCCATTTGCAAATCTTGTGAGAGTCCCTTGATTTCATGAACATGCAGATTCCTTTGTTCATGTGTCGAGAAATGTGCGTCCAATGAAGACACAAAGACTCTTTCCAAACAGTGCCAATAGTTTGTGCACACAACCACTGTATCCTGCTTCGTAATGTGTACCATGCCAGACAGTTGGGAGTGTTGTGTCTCAGTGCTTGTTGAGCACAAACATGTGAGCTTGGGCCACAGATCATGCCAGAAATCAGTGTATGGTCAGACCTCGAGACAAGATCAATTCCAAAGCCTAATTTATAAACTGCACAATTACATGAAGCCAAGATTGTTTGTGGGAAATGGTATGAATTGCCTTTCATCAATGGGCAGTTTAAAATTAAGGAATAGACGTCTCATGAGCATAGCCTGTTTTTGCCACCCACAATTTAAAGGTACCACATCTCATTTTGTTTGATATAAAGCCAGCCACTCAGACAATGTTATCTCTAAAGAGATAATGTAGCTTGTTTAGATTTTCTGTCCTATCACATTTCAGTAGAAGGACTTAAGGATATTTCCTCATTGTTTTTAAATTCAAAGATTATAACTGTAGGGCTCTTCAGTATGACCTATCAAAAAAGCCAGGATTTGAGTGCTTTCCAGAAGGTTAGTTGGCTGGAGATCAGTTGGTATGAGAAGGACAGTCCTCCTTTTCATTGACACAGGGTATGAGGAACTTAAAACTGATGTGAGAGGCTGTGCTGAGAGCTCTTGCAGTCCTGCCAGTCGGAGAGCAGGTGTTGTGCCAGGCACGATGGGTCATGCACAAAGTTTGAAGATAATGGACTTCAAGATATGCGGTCGACGATTTACACTTGTATGATTGCACCTGTCATTTATGTACGTTTGTGACTTTCCTAAATTCACAAAGAATTCAAAGATTATTCCTAGAGGTATTTATTTCAGGTGTTCCTAAACCTATTTATAAAGTGTAAATGCATGTTTTGTGAATAACTGGTGTGAAATTACACTAATAACTTACAGTATTTATGCACTAAGGTGGCTTGTGTGAATTGGGCATCAAGTAAGGAATTTTAATTTTGTTCTATCTTTTTTGTTTGTCTACCTTTTGATAGAAGAGGTTGTAAGTGCATTTATCCCAAATCTCACTTTTGGCAAATATCTTGATTAGATAAATACATGAAGGGATTTGATTGTATTCTTTCCATGGTGATGTGTGGTTTTACCTCCAATGGTGTCTTGAGTTTTGTAGACCGTTTTATCTACGGTTATGCTGTAAGGCGCAGTTGATGTTTGTTCAGAGGTATCATGTTGTGGTGTCATTGAGACGCAGGCGGGTTCAACCTTTCCATTCCTATAGGACAGCACATGCATAGGAAGTCCACAGGCAACAAGAATTAGTGTCTGGAAGACTGGAAACGTCATCTGCAAAAAACATAAGCATGTCATTGGCATCTCATTAAAGAGTGATTCCATTTAGAAATAATTTGACATACATTAATTTGTTTAGCTATGGAACAAATAGCAAATGTACCAGTCAGTCATGACTTGAGGCAGTCATTCATAGTGTCTGTGATTTGCGAATATCTATATACCAGGTTCATACCCCCACACTGCCCTTCCTTTTAAACAATTTAGCAGAATACCTCTTAGTGATAATATTAACGTATGACCTTCAAACAGCATCTGAAGATCTACCTCCTTTTCACACCCCAAATATTTCCAAACTGCTGCTTGGCAAAACTCCGAAACCTACTAGAGTGCCTTTTTGATGTTATCTAAAAGCCAGGAATTAAAATAGGTATTTACAATACTTTTGGCTTTGTGTTTCTTAATAATCCAGGCATTCGATAAGACTTATCCATCCTGGGTTTTCAAAAAAGGGTTGGTGAAGCATGTGCACCACCAGATACATGAAACATATGACTGCTTCCACTCATGTATGTCGATTCACCAAAATGCCAGGAGTAGTGGAAGGGTGATCACACACCCTTGACCTTTAGGACCTCACAGGAAGTGACATATGACCTCTGACCCTCAATCTTCCTAGTAAGTGTTGCCACATGATCTGAATCCTAATGACATCACATTTATTGACATCCCTGAAGTTCCATAATAAATGCATGTTTAACAAAATAACACAACATAGATAAATGTCTGTTTTATGGCTAGTTGTATTAGGGTAGTGACATGATATGCAGGGGGATCATTAATCATTTCTCTTACTATTATTTAAACATTTTTATGTTCATCTGAAGAAGGTATAGTTCCACAAAATACTCAACAGCACTTGGAACCTAAATTCTTTTTTTTTAAAACCTACATGATTTAATAGTTTCCCCTTTTGGATACTGTAATGAAAAATTTGTTGATAAATCAAAGGGAGAGAGAAAATAGATTTATATTTTTAAAAGTAGTTAAATGTTCAAGTCTTTCATGGAGAGAAAGGTCAATTTAACCTGATGTTTCCCAAATAGTTGACCCCATTTCTTCCAGAATGTGCTGCTGGTGCCCCCATATGTAAAAAATTACCTTGATTGTTGTAAGTCCAGTATGTTGTCATGGGCACTCTCGATATGGATGCCCCTTTAGTCCAGAAATTACATACAGTATGCCACTGTCAGAATTTTGCCACTGGTGACGTATATAAACCATGGGAGAACCTTATGTAAAAAAATGTTCTCTATTATGTCAGGGGCAGCATTTTGTAACGAATGTCCCCATCCTATGTATCATAGTCAGCCTCTTGTATGCCAAAAATTACCCTCAATGTGCCTGTACCAGCATTTTGCCAGGTGCCCTGTATTCTAAGAACACCCTCCAGTATGCCGGTGCCATCATTTTTTCCTAGGTGCCCCTATGCAAAAGAATTACATCTTGTATGCCAGTGCACTGCATTTGGTCTTTTGTCAAAGGTGTCCGTCACGCAAATCACTTGCTCCAGTACGACAGAATTGCAATGGGTGCCTCTTTAACACAGGAATTACCTTCAGTATGCCACGTTCAAGTGCACGCTCACAAGCATTACACTGCATTCTCACTCATGCTAACGTAAATTCTCTCATTGACACTCTTATTTATTCTCACTAGCATGCACTCGCTCTTTTGTACTCACTCAGTTATGCTCACTCACTCTTCTGCATTATTGCTCACTCTCCTTCCCACTCTCGATTTCTCCCTCCCACTGATACTCATTTATTCTCATCCACATACTCTCATATTTTGCCATCACTCTTTCTCTCACTCACTGACTCACTGATAGTCACCAACATTTTGAGGTGCATTTACTAAAAAAAAAAAAACTGTAGTGCAATGCATCATAGCTACCAAGATTGATATTCTGAGTTGCACTAAGGGAAAAGAGTATTGCAGAGTCATATCTACTAAGATATGTTGCAACTGCTCTCTTCCCTAGTGCTGGTATCCATTAGGCAGCTTAGCACTATGGGCACGTTCCTATGCACCATTGTGCCAAGGTATGAGGATGATGTCTAGCATACATTTTTTACTTGAAGGATATTTTTTCAATACAAAATATTATGCTGCCTAGACAATCTTTACACACATTGGATGAGTGTTGTATATTGCAGCACACATGCATTGTGTAAATGTTAGAAGAAATTGGTGCAAAGCCATGTCTGACATCTTTAGTAGATAGGGATTTGTGTAAACAAAATCCTGGGTTGTAACATCGCAATGCCCATATAACACTCATGGCAGGCCGTATGATGCAAAGTAACACAAAGCAGCACACAGCATTACTTGCACTAATTTAAAGCTTTTTTCCAGCAGAAAAGTGTTTTACATGGAAAACTAACTAGTTTATCAAGACTTTATGCCAGTTTGTGTCACTTTGCATCCCCACAAAGCGTTCAGAAATCTGCTCCTCAATCGGTCATTCTCACTAATTGTCACTCACTTTCACACCCACACACGCTTACACACACAAACATGCACACACACACACGTTTCACTTTCACCTGAATTCACACAACATACATTTCAAAGCATTTTATTTTACTAACTTCAGTTGCTAGAGAAGGCCCTGTTCCAGCTCCTGCTGTATCTTTTATTATTATGCTAACAGTGAATCTAACACTATTACTCACTTTTAGCTTCATAAAAAGATGGGTTGAAAAGGAGGGTGGAGCCCAACACCTACAACACTAGCCTCCCCAGTGTTTTTGTCACTGATTTTGCCACCCTCAATGCCAGGGGTCACAAAAGCTGTGCCAGGGGTCATATGGGGTAATTCAGGGGTCGCAGCTGCCACCTCTGGCAACCCCCTAAATGATGTCCATGATTGCACTGGTCCCTTTTTAGGTCAAGCCTTGATGGCGTACATGCGCTGTCTGGAAGACCTGTTGTTAGGGATATAGGCATTTTTGTCCTGCCTGCCACTGCCTTCTACTTCCAATAGGTTGAAGGCAGTGTTGCTCTTGTTGTGCTGTATTCTAAGTGGTTTGGCAGCCGATACGTCACTGCCTGTACTTTGCCCAGGCGCACCGGCCAAGTACAGTTTACTTACGCCTCACATGTTTTTCTGTTGTTCAAACTGACTATTTTTCTTTGTTTCCTGCCTCTCGTGTTCATGGGCACAGTTTGTTTTTCGTGTTTGCCCATCACTGGGTCCTTACTTTGCTTAGTCAGTAATAACAAGTAGTGTTGTACCAGTTTTGTACATTTTTCTCATTATATAAAACATGAAATTGCCCTAGGAATGAATCCTCAGGCTCTCCGGCACAGCGGGAGAGCTGATACTACACTATTCACTGCACTCAGGAAACCTCGACCCATAATGCTTTGCAAGCATTCGTTTTACAACACATTTATGCCCATAACTCAGCCTGTGGTGGATCTATGGCAATGGGACCACCCCCAAAACATTTATAATGATGTGCTCTTTCTGTACAAGCCATCTTGTGGGTCGCACTAGGAGAGAGGGGGCCTAAATATCATAACCTCTGTAACATTTTTCTTTTTTTTTTTTTTCTTTTTTTTTTTTTATACAGCTGTGAGGTGGTTGTGTTATTAGGGAGTTGTTAGTATTCTGATAATTTGTCCTGGCCTGCAGACGTGTTATGTGCTAGGTATCGATAGAATAATTGTTCCAAGGTAATACTGACTTAGTTGGCTCAGCAGGGCCATCTAGCCACCACCAATGGTACTGCACCTTCTGCTAAAGAACACAATTTATTTCTGATAAAGGTTTAATGTATTCATAGAAACGTAGCTAACAATGCTTTGTAGGCATTTGTTTTACAACATTTTTGTGCCTATAATTCCACCTGTGGTGGTCCTAGGGCAATTGGACCCCGCAACAAAAAACATTCAGAATAATGTGTACTTTCTGTTTAGGCAATCTTGTGGGTTACACTAGGTGAGGGAGGGGGGCAAATATCACAGCCTCTTCCACCATTCAATATACATTTAAATTCTCTCATAGCTGAAACTTGTTTTTACAGTTTAGAGGAGTTTGTGTGATAAGGGCCTTGTTAGTATTCTGACAATTCTGCCTGGCCTGCAGAATTCAGCTACACGCTTCCTATATTAAAAAAAAAAAAAAAAACACACACACTTTATTTTGATAGCAAAAGAATAACACACTTTATTTTGCATAAAGGTTTAATGTATTCATGGAAACTCAATCCATAATGAACACGCTCCCCTACTTGCTTCCCATATTATTTTGCTTAAAGGTTTAATGTAGTCATAGAAACTCAGCCCATAATGCTTTGATGGCATTTGTTTTACAACACTGTTGGGCCCCCCTACATGCCTCTGTGCCCAATGGCCATGCCCAGGGGACAGAAGTCCCCTGGGCATGGCCATTGGGCAGGGGGCATGACTCCTGTCTTTGCTAAGACAGGAGTAATTTCCATGGGGGTTGTGCGTCGAAAATGGTGCAAGTCCGGTTAGAGCCATCATTTTTTACTCTAACCTGACAAGCACCATTTTTTGATGCACAACCCCCATTTTCCCCTACGCCGGAGCTGACTGGTTAGAGTCATTTTTTTTTTTTTACTCTGACCAGCCCGCAGTGCCGGCTAACATCAATCCATAAATAAGGCGCCCACCTGGTGCGTTGGAATGGCGTTAGCCGCCGGTAATTTTTTTGATGCAAAGCAGAGCCGGCGCTGGTTTGCATTAAAAAGTATAAATATGGGCCTTAGAGTGATGTGCTCTTTCTGTTCAGGCAATCTTGTGGGTCACACTAGGTGAGAGGGGGCCCAACTATCATAACCTCTTCCACCACTCAGTGCATCTTTAAATTCTTTCATAGCTGAAACATTTGTTTTTACAGTTGAGAGGGGTTTGTGTTATAAGGGCCTTGTTAATATTCTGATAATTATGCCTGGCCTGTAGGTGTGTAATGCTGATTTCAGTGGCTCGACAGGGACATCCTGCTGCTACCACCAGTAGTACTGCATCTTCTGGTAATGGCACCTTTAACCACCACCAGTGGTACTGCACCTTCTGCTAATGAATAAACACACTTTCTTTCTGATAAAGGTTTAATGTATTCACGGAAACTCAGCCCATAATGCTTTGCAGGCATTCGGTTTACAACACATTTGTGCCCATAACTCAGCCTGTGGTGGTCCTAGGGCAATGGACCCACCCCCTAAACATTTAGAATGCTGTGCTCTTTCTGTTCAGGCAATCTTGTGGGTCACACTAGGTGAGAGGTGGCCCAAATATCATAGCCTCTTCTACCACTCAGTGTATATTTAAATTTTCTCATAGCTGAAGCTTTTGTTTCTATAGTAGAAAGAAGTTTGTGTTATAAGGGCTTTGTTGGCATTAATATTTTGAGAGACATGTTCCACCTGCAAATATGTAATGCACTACCCTTCACTCAAAAAGATAATTGATTCCAAGGCATTACTTATTCAGTTGGCTCAACAGGGACATCTAGCCATTATTAGTGGTACCACATCTTCTGTTTTAGATTCTACAGGAACATCTAGCCACGACCAGTAGTGACGTCTACGGCACAGCACCTTTGTGTCACTGACTCCACAGTTAAATATTTAAAAGGCCTGCTAGGACAGAAAATGTGTAAAACACTATGCCCTCAAGGGGCTGATTATATGCTTACACTGCAATAATCATTATTATTATTTTTTATGTGATTATGCCCGCTAGGGGCTGAATATATGTTTATATGACTATTTTTCCTCAATATGCTATTTTTACTGTGGTGCTCTGTAGGGGCTGTTCAGACCATTACAGTCTAATGGCAATTGTATGAAGGAATGCACAAACACAGTTATTTCTGATAAAGGCTTAATGTGCTGCATGGCTAAATATTTATAAGTTCCCAAATGCAAGGGTGTCATTATGCTTTACGACACCAACAGCTCAAACTCTCGCTAAGGCGAGACCTGTTGCATTGCAAATGCTTGTTTTACTAGCATGAGAGGCATGCTTGTGATTCCACAAAACATATTGAGGACCCCAAACAGAAATGTAATATCAATTTTCCCCCTAGACATTAATGTATCTGTGCTCTCTAACAGCAACATTCATCAATGACCTAGTTGATGACATGCAAAGATACAAACAGTACATGCATAACTGGTCCTAGCAAGACCGCCATCAATTTCTGCATATGTTATGTGTCCCAGTGATCCCAGCCAGGATACACATCAGAAACCTCAGTTTGATAAATGTTCAAAGGCCCCACACAGTAGTAAACTGTATTGGCCCCATACACCAACAGGCATTAATCACCCCATAAATACTCCCCATAATGACATTAAAGATCCCACGCAATGAAGGGCATAATGATATTTCTTCGGTAGGAAGTCTACGTAATATTTTTAAGTTGTAAAGAAATTCATACCGGATACATCCAAATGCAAATCCTTATTTACAGAACAACAACATTCCATAGGTTTTGCTTCATACAGCATCTTTTATTTGAAATTTCATCAGAGAACCACAACCAACAACTGCAAAGAAAATCTTTTTTCTCAAAGTTGTGCAATTTGGCGTTCTTCATGTATAATGAGATTTTGATGAGATATAAATCTTCATAAGATGAATTTTCAGTGCCCAATTTTTCTTTTAAAAACAGCATAAAGCTCTTCCCCTCTTCCTGTTTTACTCCATTTCTTTCACTTTTTTGCTTCTGTCGAATGGCACACCTCCAGCTACCTTGCAGATGGTCTGCAATTAATGCATCAGCCGTTAATAAGCTGTGAAAGAGGTGCTTGTCTGTGACTGGGAGGGAGGACCTGCAGCATAGGAGATTAGTCCTGCACAATGCGTCTTCAGGGACATGGCCGCCTTTACATATGTTAATAAGGAATGTGGAGACCTGTGGATAAAAAACTATGAATATGTGGAAGCAAACCACGTTTGGAGCACAGGCTTCTAATATGGCCTTTGTTTATTTCTTCCAATAAATCTAAAGTGCGCACACATCACCAAATCAGGGGACAGAGCCACTGAGAAGAGTATTATTTGCCCAAAATCAAACAATTTTGTCTAGTTTAATACCCAAGATTGTTCAGCATGACTGCTTGTTCCTAATCCTATTACTTTACTTCTGCATTTGATTTTGATGAATATTCCATAGGAGTGAGCCCTCATCCTCCAAGGTAATATCCCATTCAGGTGATTATAAATACTCCCAATCTTGTACAAAAAGGTGGGGATAGATGAATAACTTCAAATGTTGAATTCCAAAGAGCATTTAGCCAACTGGAGAGGTCAGGATTAAAAAAACATGTTTCCTTGTTAAACAACATCTGGGGGGGGGGGGGCAGTGGTTCTGATAGAAAGAACAAGAGCCTACCTTCCCAGAAAATGGCAATGTATTGTGGGCCCTGCCAAGATTTGAAATTAATTGTTCCAGGATATTTAGGTAAAGTGATAATGTCAGGATTAGATGTCAGGTTTAGTGTTGGTGTCTGCCCACTATATTGAATTGGTCACCTTCTTATGTCCTATCAAGATGTTTTATTTTATAGCACATTGTTGGAAAATGGCCCTCTCTGCAGGGTCACCCCAAACATTTTGCCTTCCTCCTCCTCTTTTTCTCACCTCGTTTTTGCTGGCTTTCCCGACACTGTGTATTTTACCACTGCTAACCTGTGCTAAAGTGCTTGTGCTCTCTTCCCTAAAACATGGTAAGATTGGTTCACACACAAGTGGTACATTTAATTTACTTATAAGTCCCTAGGAAAGTGAACTACTTGTGCCCGGGGCCTGTAGATTAAACACTCACTCACTGTGGCACCCACTCCAATAGCCCTCTAACCATGACTCAGGCCTGCCATTGCAGAGCCTGTATGTGCAGTTTTACTGTTCGACTTGGCATCTAAAGCCCCTTGCCAAGCCTTAAACTCCCCTTTTATTAAACATATGTCACCCCCCAGGTACGCTCTAGGTAGCTTTTAGGGCAGTATGTAAAAGACAGGGCATGTACTTTTAAGTTTTACATGTCCTGGTAGTGAAAAACTCCCAAATTCGTATTTCACTACTGTGAGGCCTAACCCTCTCATAAGATATAATTGAAAATTCCTTATTACACTTTTAAGCTGTAGTTCCTGACTGAGAAGGAGTGGCTAGGTCATGTTTAATATCACGGGAATGGTTATGATTTTTACTGGTAAAGGGTAAAGTTAGATTTAAGAATACTATTTTAGAAATTCCACTTTTAGAAAGTGGGCAGTTTTCTGCTCTTACAGCTCTGTGTGCCCGCAGCCTGTCCCCAAAACATGTCTGGAATGGGTGACAGCTACACTTAGTGCATTCTGTCTAGACAGCAACATACTCAGGAAGTGTAGGTGTGTCTGGGCATTCATCTGCATTCTGGTGGCTCTTCCTGGGCAGGAAGGGAGGGGAGAGCTGACACGCCTGAATAGGCAGTGCCTGTCACCACTCAAAGGGCTGATTACCCCCTACTGATAGTCTGTAGCCAGGGCTGGGAAGAAAGGACCTCAGTAGACTTCAAAGACCCTTCTCTGAAGTTTACCCCACTTCAAAGGCACAACTGGGTATAAGAACTGGGTCTCTTACCCCACCAAATCAGTACACTTCTGGACCTGCGAAGACTGCCAGGAAGAAGGACTGCTGTGCTGGTTAAAGGACTGCTACTCTGATGGATCCCTGCCTAGCTGGTCTCTTGCCTTGCTGATCTGCCCTGCTGCCTGCTGTTCCCCTGCCTGGGTGAGAAAGACTGCACTTGCATCACATGAACCCAGAGTGACTTCAAGGGCTTACTGTCTTGCCTCCTGTTTTCTGAAGTCTCAGGGATACAAAAGACTTCCAACAATCCTGCTAGAGCCTGTGGACATATTGCCTTCACCGTTGACACCCCACTACCATATCACTGCTGATGTGAGGATCTAGGACACTGCACCGCCAATGACAGTGTCACTGCTGCAAAAATTAGAGAGCCGCATTGCAGACTGCGTGACGCATCGTCCCCTCTGCATGGCCTGGAATTGATGCATCGCCTTCATCCTCCGGATCAACGGCAACATATTTCTTCACTGTTTTCTTCACCACAAGCCTTCATCCTCCGGATCAACGGCAACATGTTTCTTCACTGTTTTCTTCAGCGCAAGCCCTGATCCTATGCATCAACATCCTTGC
This sequence comes from Pleurodeles waltl, assembly GCF_031143425.1. Classification (NCBI taxonomy): domain Eukaryota; kingdom Metazoa; phylum Chordata; class Amphibia; order Caudata; family Salamandridae; genus Pleurodeles; species Pleurodeles waltl. The sequence goes on along the minus strand of NC_090443.1, from coordinate 606,060,681 downwards.
GCCACTCAGAACTGAAGCATCTCAGGGACCAAGGTGCTCTTGCTCAGCCGGCCCTTCGTGGGTCTTGTAGCCGGCCTGCGCTCTATCACGGTTTTGGACTTTGACCCTGTCTAGCATGACCAGATAGCCTTGGTTGGAGCTTTTAGCTTCTAAGCACTACAGTTTCATTTATTCCTTAAAAATTTATATTTTGACTTCCACTTATTGAATGAATTTTTGTTTTTTTGGTCTTGCTTTGTTCATTAAATTAAGCTCTATTTTTCCAACCTGGTATGGATTATTTTTGTGTAGTGTTTTCACTGTTTTACTCTTTGAAGTGTTGCACAAATACTTTCCACATTGCCTCTTAAGTTAAGCCTGACTGTTCTGTGTCAAGTCATCAGAGGGTGAGCAGAGGTTAGCTTCTAGGGTGTATCTGACTTACCCTGACTAGGATTGCGGTTCCTGCTTGGAAAGGGTGCATAACACTGCCAAACAGAAAGCCCAATTTCCAACACACATACAATCTGAATTCTACCTATTTCCTGGTCAAACGTCTAAAAAAATTAAAGAGAGGGGACTATACAACGTAGGCAGTATGCAAGTGACATCATGGCAAATGACATCACAGAGGCATGACAACCCATAACTCACAGGTAGTGACATTACAAGAAGTGACATCAGAGCTTAAGACCTCACAGGTGTGTTTAGCAGGTCTATCATGAGTACATTTAAGCACCTTATAATATTTAACAAATTTGATTTTGTGTTGGGGTTGTGCCAAAAAAATGACGCAACCCCGGACGCAATATCATTCTAGATTTATTTTTTTAAACTCTGCCACAAAGAAGTTTGCAACAAGGAGAAATGTGGCACTAAATCTGTTCTGCTTAATTGGTTGCAAAATTTAAAATATCTAATGGGATAAGGCACCTGTTGCAGAGATCTTTGTGTGACCGGTAAATCTACTAATAATGGTATGGTAACTCTGTGCATTAACATATTTGCTGAAGAGATATGTGTTTTGTCTAGTCCCAGTTTTGAATCAAAGTAGCTTAGATTAATACGTCTCTTTCAAAATACCACATTTAATGCACAGAAAGCAGACTTATTTTATGTAGATGAGTAAGTGGGTTACTTCTTTTAAGACAGAGATACTTTTGTTACTTGCAGTTCATAAACTGTAACCATTGGAATATAGCAGGATGTGCTATGAAGGACATGTGACTAATACCTTGTAACCCTCACTGTGTTCTGTAACAAGCTGTGTGCTTTTGTTTCCCTTCCATTGCTTTGCATGGAGCTGAGAGGCTTCAGATAGAGCCTAGCCAAGAAACTTGAACAAAAGGAGGCCTTGATAGCCCATTTTTTTGCCCCTTCTGGAACTTAAAGTAACAAAGCCCCCTTGCTTCATGCATGTTGCTTCTGCTGAGACCAAAAACGGACAAAGTGCAGACGCTGCTGAATGTGTCCTGGTGTCTGAAAAATACTACCCACAAATAGTGGGGTGGCGTAGGTCTCAAAGTGAGATGTTTTGTCAACTTCTGATGAGCAAAACCATTTGTCGCCATACGTCTCGAGAATGTTGCTCTAGTCGATCAACCAGAATATTTTCTTCATGGAAGAAGTGGTCTCACACACTAATAGTGTCATGCTTGATCCAAGACCATCTCTCCCCACCCTGGTAGGACAGTGCCACCAGGGCAGACTCAACCTCTTGGTAAAACCTATACCAGAGGGATTTCTTATATAAACAGACTGCTACATATAATAAGGGATCCAGATCCAAGTTAAACATACCTCCTGGACTACCGGTGCTTTTCACCTTAATTGGTGGTGCCCAGGGATATGGTTAAAAACACTCTAGGACAGTAATCAGGCCCTAATTACCCTAACTGTCTATTCCCGCAAACATTTTATGGCCAATCCATGAGACTAAAGCGGTCTGGGGCTTTCCTCAGGGCTGAGGATCGATATAATCCAAACCCAAGGTACAATATCCAAGGGACTAAAAAACCCTCAGGACCTACCTGGGTGGGAATCAAAAGATGAAAGTACCTAGACACCAGATAAAAGGACACAGAAAACAGATAAGATTTGTCATGAATCCTAGCTACTATTGGAGAGAGTTAAAAACTGACTTTTTAATATAGTCTCACATTATACATGTGAACATTCACAAGTTATTAGCACTGCAAACTGGTGTCGTACTGGTGATTGAAAACAATAGCATTCTCATTAACTTCTTATTATTGGATGTCTCTACATCTCTTAGAGAACCTTAAAAGAATCTATTTAATATATACATCCTAGCTTGCTATGAGAAGAGTAAACCCCTTACCCACTCTTTGGGGGGTAACAAGCTTCCAGTCTATAACAAAGGTGATGTCCTTTTTAGTCACACACTAGGGAAAACATTGAATTTGAAAAACTAGGCATAGTAGGTTTCCGGTTTATATCAGTAACAAGACTTTGGATAACAAACTAGCTATGTGACTGATTCAAAGGTGCCTAATAGGGGAGCTTCGATCCGCATTCTCCTGTTGTCACCAATATCCCCCTTTTTTGCTAATAGTAGCGCCCACTGTATACTTAACTTGAAGCAATGCGAAATAGATAAGAATCCCATCGGGATTAAAAACATAGGGAATTATCTGTTTAGAAGAAGTCACACTCTAACATCTTCAGCACGACTTAATATTAGGTCCCAAGAGAACTCTCTCGGACCATATGACGAACCCGTTGACACCACACTCCTACTGTACTCACTTCGTCAAAAGGCTCATCATGTGATATCACCTAGAAAACATTGCTGCCAGCCGCTTGTCCACTATCCATACTGTCGGAAAGCATATTTCAAGACTCCCTGCAGGAGCGGGAAAAATGATGTCTAGGCCGGGCAGCCACTTATCCGGCTGCACATCATAATTTGCACAGTTGTGCCAACTGGTGTGTGCAGATAACAGATGACGCGTTCTCTTTCCTCCCCAACCAAAGGAGGGAGGAAAGATTAGTTAGCGGAAGCGCCTCGGCCAGGCAATCTTCATATATTCAAGTCCCCTGTTAGTCAGGGAGTGTATCGCTGGACAACGCCCGTGTGGCGGCACCAGTTTGAAGCCGGACTACCTCCGTACGCAAGGCATGATGGAAGTTGTAGTCCAGGCTGCTCAGTCCCCCAATTAAATCACACAGTGCTTCGTAATGTGCTGACTGCCGTTCAAAGGACTGTGTGGAATAATTTGAGGTAGTCCGAAGGATATTTCCAGGGGTCTTTATGATTGTTAATTGAATCACACGATCCACCTGCAAGTACCTCGCTCTTTGAGCTCTAAGAGGTGCATTTGGTGGAGATAGAGGGAGGTGGGTGGGTTTTACATTAAAGATCCTACACCCTTTATTAACTTCTAATCCTTTTGTAATAATGGCCATAGCACCTCATTGTTAAGGCCATTCACATTGGTTTGAAGCTTCCATACCCATTGTTGCTCGCACCACAGCAACTTTTGGCTCATATTCTGTTTTGACTCTGTGAATCTCTCTACCACGTACCACTCAATATCATCAGCGGCGTGGTTCATTTTGATGTAATGATTCGTGAGTCTTGCTCAGTCGTGTTTCCAGCATATCATGCTTCTATGTTCGCAGACATGTGTTCCTACTTGCCTGGTGGTCATGCCTATATATTTTAGGTTACACAGCTACTTTATCATATAGATTACATTTTTACTATTGCAATTGGAGAAATTGTTCAGCAACCATGGGGTCTTGAGACTGAGGTCCAACTTTGATATCTTTTTAGTGCAAGGACAAACACTGCAGTTCCCACAGGGTGCATGACGTGCCAGTGGGGATAGGTTCCAGAAAGTTTGTTGACCTGTGGTAGGTTTAGTTTTTCTTGGTCATGTGCAGACCACTATGGCGGTCATTCTGACCGCGGCGGTCGCCGCCCGCCAGACGGTTCCCACCGAAAGACCGCTCCGCGGTCAAAAGACCGCAGCGGCCATTCCGGCTTTCCCGCTGGGCCGGCGGGCGACCGCCAGAAGACAGCCGGCCGGCCCAGCGGGAAAGCCCCTTCAACAATGATGCCGGCTCCGAATGGAGCCGGCGGAGTTGAAGGGGTGCGACGGGTGCAGTGGCACCCCTCGCAATTTTCAGTGTCTGCAAAGCAGACACTGAAAATCTTTATGGGGCCCTGTTAGGGGGCCCCTGCACTGCCCATGCCAGTGGCATGGGCAGTGCAGGAGCCCCCAGGGGCCCCACGGCACCCGTTCCCGCCATCCTGGTTCTGGCGGTGGACACCGCCAGAAACAGGCTGGCGGGAAGGGGGTCGGAATCCCCATGGCGGTGCTGCAAGCAGCGCCGCCATGGCGGATTCCCTGGGCCAGGGGAAAACCGGCGGGAAACCGCTGGATCCCCTTTTCTGACCGTGGCTGTCAGAATAGCCCAGGAAGCACCGCCAGCCTGTTGGCGGTGCTTCCGCCGCCCTCCGCCATGGCGGTCATGGACCGCCAGGGTCAGAATGACCCCCTATGTCTCTTATGCTCCTGGCTTTTTTATAGGCATGCATGGGTTGCTCAAAAGGAAGGCCTCCTGAGACTAGGACCCTCCACTTCTTATTGTTAATTTTTTGTAAGTGATTTGATAAGGGACTATAGGGGTAATTATGACCCCGGCGGAGAGCGTAAATGTGGCAGTAATACCGCCAACAGGCTGGCGGTACATACTGCCACATTATGAGAATGGGGGGTTGGCTGAAGCCTATCTGCCACTTCTCCATCCATACCGCCATGGGAGTATCAGCCGCCGGGCCGGAGATATCAATTTCCAGCCCGGCACAGTACCGCTGGTGGCACTATGAGCCTGCCTCCAAACATGGTTTTCGTGGTGTTAGCAATGCCACGAAAACCATGGCGGTAGGCCCTACCGGTGACAGGGAACTCCTTCCCTGTCACCGGTAGATGGCTCCCCCACCCCACCAACACACACCTGACGCCCCCCTCCATTCAAAGCCCCAACCCCACACACACACTAACCTCCTCACCCTGACAGTCACATACACCACCCCTACCCCTGATCCAAACACACCCCCGTCCCCTCCAATCCAAACACACATACCTCCCACCCGCCATACATGCACACACCCACAGACATGCACCATGCATACACCCAATCACTCACACTGGCATACGCACATTCACATACACTGGCATACACACATACTTTCAGACATGTTCGCACACATTCTTACACACAATCACACTGACATGCAGACAGGCACCCACTTCACCATTCTTACACGCTTTAACTCATGCATACAACACAACACACACAGACGCATTCACACACTCACTCACACATTCATGCACAAACTCACACACACACCCTGCCACCCCCCACCCTGCCACCCCCGCTCCCCTGTCGGAAGCCTGACTTACCTTTAGCAAGGACGTCTTCCGGCAGAGAATGGGAAGGAGCGCTGCTACCGCCAGCAACGCCCCGCCAGCAGAACACCGCCAGACCGTATCACAGGTCATGATACGGCTGGCAGCATTCTAATGGCATGGGGTGCTGGTGGTAGCAGCGCCACCTTACTACAATCCGCAAGCATGAACACTGTTGGATTTCCGCCCTTCTTGTGGCGGAAGTCCGGCAGTGCTCATATTATGGCAGACGGATGATAACCGCGGTGGCGGTATTTTGGTGGCCGTCACCGCTGCAGTAGGTGGTTTTTACCGCCAAAGTCAAAATGACCACCTTTATGTTAAAACGCAGATCAACTTCTCTGTTGTGGGTTTTTTGTAAGATTATAGTAGCTGCTCCCTATTATTGTTCAAAGCTCTTTGGTATGCTTGTTTGATCAAGTGTGATGGATAGTGTTTCGCTTGTAATTTCTGTGTTAATTTTGCAGTATGTTTATCATACTTTTGTCTGTCAGTGCAGTTCCTTCTTAGCCCTTGGAATTGGCACACTGGTAGATTCTCTCTCAAAGAGTAGGGATGAAAGCTGTCAGACCTAAGTAGGTTGTTCCTGTCTGTTGATTTGTTTTATACCTCTGCTACTAGCCGGCCTTTCTTGGCTTCTATTAGTAAATCCAGAAAGGGCAGTTATTTTCTGCCGATGTTGATGGTGAATCTTAAATGGGGATTGAGGGCATTCAACCATTCTGCAAACTCCAGTGCTTCACTTCTGGAGCCTTTCCAGATCAGAAGGACATCATCAATGTATCGTTTCCATAATCTGATGTTTTCCAAAAGTAGATTGGAGGATTGTAAGACATCTTCTATTTCAAAGGCATGGACATAGAGACGTGCTAAACTAGGGGAAAAGGTATTTCCCATGGATGTCCCGTGTACCTGGAATAAGTATTCTCATCCAAACTCAAAGCAGATACGAGTTAAGGGCAGATGTGCTAAATCTAGGAGAAATTCAGGGGGTATCCTAGGATTCCCAGGGTACTTGACTGAGTATCTCTTCAATTACTTCAAGGGTTGTTTCCTGGGGAATGTTGGTGTATAATGATTCAACATTTAGGCTAATCAAAAGTGCATTCTCCTCATTAAACTCATATTCTCCAGAAGTTTAGAACATCCTTAGTATCCTGTAACTAGGTGAGTATCTTCTTTACTAATGGTTGAATAATCTGTCACAAAACTGTGATAGAGGTTCCAACACTGAACCAATTCCTGAGACTATAGGTCTTCCAGGAGGGAAGGGTTTTTGCCTATTATGTATTTTAGGAAGTATGTAAAAATAGGGCATTTTGGATGCGGTCTGTAATAAAAAAAAAAACGACCTCTTGTTTTATGATCCATCCATCCATGCTCTGGCCCTTGTTAACCACAAAGCTTATTTCTTCCTTAATGTCAGGGGTGGGATCCCTGTTTAGACGTTTATAATTGTGGGTATCATTTAGGAACCGCAAACATTCATCATGATACATTTGTACAGACGTTATTACGATTGCTCCTCCTTTATCTGCAGATTTTATCACAATGTCCCTATCAGCAGAAAATCTACAGAGTGCTCGCATCTCTGTGTTACTTATATTGTGAAAAACACCTAGTAGTGCATCTTTATGTTTGTCAATCTCATAGTTGACAGCTTTTTTGAAGGCAAGCACTTCTGGTGGCACAGTGCTTGTGGGTGGTGTGAAGGTCGAGGTCGAAGTTTATAATCTGATTTTTCGTAAGAAGCCAGCCACTTCCACCTTCAACTACAAAATATAGTTTCTCGGGATGGGTACAAATACATATAATTCCCTATGTTTTTAATCACAGTGGGATGGTTTATCTATTTCACATTGCTTCAAGTTAAGTATACAGTGGGAAGCAACAAAGGGGGACATTGGTGACAACAGGAGAACCCGGATCGAGGCTCTCTTATTAGGCACCATTGATTCAGTCACATAGTTAGTTTGTTAACCCAAGCCTTGTTACTGACATAAACCGGACGCCTAGTAGGTCTAGTTTTTCAAATTCTATTTTTTTCCCTAGTGTGTGATTTAAAAGGACATTGCCTTTGCTCCAGACTGGAAGCAGTTTAGCCCCAAACAGAGGGTAGGTTACTCTTCCATTAGCAAGCTAGGATGTATATATTACATAGATTCTTCTAATGTTCTCTAAGAGATGTAGAGACATCCAATATTAGTGTCTTCAGTCACTAGTAAAACACCAGTTTGCAGTGCTCATCACTTGTGCATGTTCACGTGTGTAGTGTAAGACTATAATAGAAAGTCCATTGTTCACTATCTCCAATAGCAGATACGGTTCATGACAAATCTTTTCAGTTTTCTGTGTTCCTTTATCTGGTGTTTAGGTACTTCCATCTTTTGATTCTCACTCAGGTAGATCCTGATGGGTTGTTTGTCCCTTGGATATTGTTCCTTGGGTTTAGATTATAGGGATCCTCAGCCCTGACGAAAGCCCTAGATTGCTTTAGGCTCATGAAGTGGGCAGAAACATGTTGGCGAGAATAGACAGCTAGGGTAATTAGGCTTCGATTACCATGCTAGAGTGTTTTTAGTCATATCCTTGGACACCATAAAGGTGAGCAACACCGGTAGTCCAGGAGGTATTTTTACGTAGATCTAGATCCCTGACTATATCCAGTATTGTTTTATATAAGAACTCCCTCTGGTCTAGGCTTTACCAAGATGTTGAGTCCGACATGGTGACACTGTCCTACCAGGGTGGGGAGAGGTGGGCAAGGATGAAGCATGACACTATTAGTGTGTGAGACCACTTCTTCTATTAAGAACATATTCTGGTTGATAGACTAGAGCAGCATTCACGAGACGTATGGCAACAAATGGTTTAGCTCATCAGAAGATGACAAAATGTCACACTTTGAGACTTCTTGGCAGGGTGGACAGTGTCCACTCTGTGAAAAGGTTGAGTATGCACTGTCACCCGCCTGTACCCTTGACTTGTGCACTGCCTATGTCCAAGGCCCTCCTTCCATCCCCCACATTTTCATATAATGGGTAAAAGGCAAACGTAGGTGGTTACTGGGTAGCATAGGCGTGGATACTGTTGTTTACCATATGTTAGAAAGGGGGTTTCTGGTTGGCTAGGGTATGCACTAAGCCCGGCAGACCCCCCCACTCTAGTCAGGGCAAGGGAGTTTCACGTCCAAGATAACCCCTGCTCACCTCCTTGGTAGCTTGGCACGAGCAGTCAGGCCTAACCCGGAGGCAATGTGTAAAGCGTTTGCACAACACATGTGACGCAAGATATACACCACAAAGTAAACACAACACTGAGCTATGTAAAAATAAACTGTATTGCACAAAACATAATTAGACCAAACATTACACGTCAGTAATACCTTGCTACCTTAGCAGTTGTCAGAACGTTACACAAGTTAGTAATACTCTGCAGGAATAAGCAGTTGTCACATTAGATCACGTAAGTACTCAGGATTCTGCAACATAAGCAGTAGTCAGGAATCACAGTAAATTCATAAAGGCATTTGTCATAGAAAATATCATAAAGGCCTTTAACCGCTTGGGTGCCCCGGACGAGGTGGTCTCGTCCTTGGCACCGGTTGCCCGTGCCGAGGACGAGACCACCTCGTCCGGCTATGGGCCCCTGGGGGAGCGCTAGCGCTCCCCCAGATGGCCGTGCACCCCCCTCCCCTGGGCAGAGATGGAAGGGGAATCGCTTCCTCTTTCACCCCGCGGTGTCTGATGACATCAGCGACCTCATCAGAGGCCTTCCCCCCGGCGCTGGAAGCTCAGCTCCGACCGAAGAAGAAATGCAAAAGCATTTCTCCTCCGATCACGTGGAGGGGGCAGAGAGGCATGAAAGGAGTGGAAAGGCCTTTCCTCTCCTTTCATGTCTCTCTGAGCATTTCTGCTGCCTGATCGCGATGCAAGGGTTGCTCCCGGGGGAGGGGGGGGATTATTATTAGGCCATTTCTGCCCCCAGGGGGCAGAAATTCACTAGGAACAATTTTTTGTTTTGTTTGGGGAGCGACCCCTTGGGCAGGGGTCGCGCCCGGGGGGGGGAATTATTATTAGGCCATTTCCGCCCCCAGGGAGGGCAGAAACCACAAGACACCAGGGATTTTTTTTATTTTTTTTTTATACTAACTCATAAGGGGAGCGGCCCCTTTGGCAAGGGCCAATCCCCAGGGGAGGCAAAATATTTGTAGGCCTTTTCTGCCCCCCTGGAGGCAGATCGGCCTAATATAATTAGGCAGATCTGCCCCCAGGGTGGCAGAAACCTTTAGACACCAGGGATATATATATTTTTTTAATTTATGTTTTTATGTATGGGTAGCGACCCCTTAGACAAGGGTCGCTCCCCTGGGGGCAAACTGTATTTAGGCCATTTCTGCCCCCCTTAGGGGCAGATCGGCCTACTTTTGTTAAGGGGCAGAAACCTCTAGACACAATGGATTGGGGTGTGTGTGTGTATGTGTGTGTTTTGTTTTGGGGGGGCAGCCCCTTGGGCAAGGGTCGCTCCCCATGGGGGCACATTACTGTTGGCCATAACTGCCCACCTTGGGGGCAGATTGGCCTATTTTTGGAATGCCCATCTGCCCCCAAGGGAGGCAGAAAGCCCACCAGAGACCAGGGAAGATTTTTTTTCAAAATAAGAGATTGGGGTTATGGCCATACCCCGACCCAAAATAAATGGGGCCAAAGTTGTTCTGCCCACCAGTGGGCAGATTGGGCAATTACCCCCGATCCACACCCCCGGGGGACAGAAAGTCTACTAGATGCCAGGGAATAAAAACAACAAAAATAAAATAGTGGGGCGGTGGCTACCAACCAGTATGGGCCTGGTTATGCCCCCACCCGAACTGAAGTGGCTAACAGTCATTCAGCTCTCCCCCGCACACTAAAACATCTTATCCCATGGCAAGCAAGAGGACATTTTATTTTTTTGGCTTTTGTTTTACATTTGGGCCATGAGAGCTTGGTAACTCTCAAAATCGTCCCACTTGGAATGGTGAGGGCTGCACTTTTCTTTTATTTTGGGACGCTGCCATGTAGAAAAAATCCACAAGACCTAGACACATCTGAAAACTAAACATCTAGTCGATTCCAGGGTGGTGTGCTTCACATGCACCTGCACCATTTCCTTACCCATAATGCCCTGCACACCTGCAACTTTGCTGGAAAGCACACATTTTTCCCACATTTTTGTGATGAAACCTTCCGGAATCTGCAGGAATCCACAAAATTCCTACCTCCCAGCATTGTCTCATCTATACCGATATAATTTCTGCTGCACTTGTCAGCCTAAAAATTTTTTTTTTCAAACTGCCCTTTTGGACCTACTTTGGTTCCGCCTCAATTTTGATGTGTTTTTGGCTCTTCCCTGTCACAAACACTTGGCCCACCTACACAAGTGAGGTATTATTTTTACCGGGAGACTAAGGGGAACGTTGGGTGGTAGGAAATTTGTCCCAGTGCAGTGATCCCACACAGAAATGTGGGGAACATGTGATTTTTTAGCTAAATTTGAGGTTTGCTGAGGATTCTGGGTAAGAAAACATTGGGGGATCCACGCAAGTCACACCTCCCTTGAGTCCCTCAGGTGTCTTGTTTTCAGAAATGTCTGGGTTTGGTAGGTTTCCCTAGATGGCTGCTGAGCCCAGAACCAAAAACGCAGGTGCCCCTCCCCCCACAAAAACAGGTAGTTTTCTATTTGATAATTTTGGTGTGTCCAGATAGTGTTTAGGGGCATCTACTGTTGCGAGCACAAGGCCTACCCACACAAGTGAGGTACTATTTTTATTGGGAGACTTGGGGGAACACTGGGTGGAAGGAAATTTGTGGCTCCTCTCCGATTCCAGACCTTTCTGTCACCTAAATGTGAGAAAAAAAAGTGTTTTTTAACCAAATTTTGAGGTTTGCAAAGGATTCTGGGTAACAGAACCTGATGAGAGCCCCGCAAGTCACACCATCTTTGATTTCCCTAGGTCTCTAGTTTTCAAAACTGCACAGGTTTGGTAGGTTTCCCTAGGTGCCGGCTGAGCTAGAGGCCAAAATCCACAGGTTAGACACTTTGCAAAAAACACCTCTGTTTTCTTTGAGAAAATGTGATGTACCCAGATAGTGTTTTGGGGCATTTCCTGTCGTGGGCACTAGGCCTACCCTCACAGGTGAGGTATCATTTTTATAGGGAGACTTATGGGAACGCTAGGTGGAAGGAAATTTGTGGCTCCTCTCAGATTCCAGAACATTCTGTCACCGAAATGTGAGGAAAAAGTGTTTTTTTAGCCACATTTTGAGGTTTGCAAAGGATTCTGGGTAACAGAACCTGGTGGGAGCTTCACAAGTCACCCAGTCTTGGATTCCCCTAGGTCTCTAGTTTTCAGAAATGCACAGGTTTGGGAGGTTTCCCTAGATGCCGGCTGAGCTAGAGGCCAAAATCTACAGGTAGGTACTTTGCAAAAAACACCTCTGTTTTCTTTGGGAAAATGTGATGTGTCCGCGTTGTGTTTTGGGGCAATTCCAGTTGCGGGCGCTAGGCTTACCCACATAAGTGAGGTACCATTTTTTATCGGGAGACTTGGGGGAACATAGAATAGCAAAACAAGTGTTATTGCCCCTTGTCTTTCTCTACATTTTTTCCTTCCAAATATAAGACATTGTCTAAAAAAGACATCTGTTTGAGAAATGCCCTGTAATTCACATGCTAGTATGGGCACCCCAGAATTCAGAGATGTGCAAATAACCACTGCTCCTCAACACCTTATCTTGTGCCCATTTTGGAAATACAAAGGTTTTCTTGATACCTATTTTTGACTCTTTATATTTCAACAAATGAATTGCTGTATACCCGGTATAGAATGAAAAACCACTGCAAGGTTCAGCTTCTTTATTGGCTCTGGGTACCTAGGGTTCTTGGTGAACCTACAAGGCCTATATATCCCCGCAACCAGAAGAGTCAAGCAGATGTAACGGTATATTGCTTTAAAAAAATCTGACATTGCAGGAAAAGGTTACAGAGTAATACGTAGAGAAAAATTGCTGTTTTTTTCACCTCAATTTCAATATTTTTTTTATTTCAGTTGTTATTTTCTGTAGGAAACGCTTGTAGGATCTACACAAATTATCCATTGCTGAATTCAGAATTTTGTCTACTTTTCAGAAATGTTTAGGTTTCTGGGATTCAGCATTGGTTTCACACCCATTTCTGTCACTGACTGGAAGGAGGCTGAAAGCACACAAAAACATCGTAAAAATGGAGTATCTCCCAGTAAAATGCCAAAATTGTGTTGAAGAATTGGGTTTTCTGATTCAAGTCTGCCTGTTCCTGAAAGCTGGGAAGCTGGTGATTTTAGCACTGCAAACCCTTTGTTGATGCCAATTACAGGGAAAAAAAACACAAGCCTTCTTCTGTAGGCCTTTTTTTCATTTTTTATTTTTTTTTAAATGAAATGTTCACTGTATTTTGGCTAATTGCTTGGTCTCCTTCAGGGGAACCCACCAAGTCTGGGTGCCTCTAGAATCCCTAGGATGTTGGAAAAAAAGGACGTAAATTTGGCGTGGGTAGCTTATGTGGACAAAAAGTTATGAGAGCCTAAGCGTGACCTGCCCCAAATAGCCAAAAAAAGGCCTGCCACCTGAGAGGGAAAAAGCTTGGCAGCGAAGGGGTTAAAAGGAACAGTTAGATATGCTCAAGCCAAAGTACCTGTTTCTGGTGAAAGAGACACTGCTAGTGCCAAGAATAGGAAGGTAGAGCCCCCGGCGCTCCTGTGCGCAAAACAAGGGCCACGTTCAACCCTTGAGGGAGAGGGGCAGTCGGCACCCTCTCTATTTCACCTGATGGGCCCCTCCTGGGGCCCGCGATCTCTGGGGGGGGGGGAAGGTCCACAGGCCTCCACTGGCCCTACCTCAAGGGGGGGCACTGAAAATTGCCAATGTTAAATTACAGGGCGATCGCGACCCTAAGGCAGTGGCCGGGGGAAAAGGAACTCCCATCCGCCCCCCGTGCCCTGCGTGGAATAGACAGCTGCCCGCGTCCTCGGGCAGCTGTGAGAAGGCAAATACGTTGGAGCAGGGGCCTCCGATGAGGCTTTCCCCCTGCTCTGGAGGGCGGCCGCAACCGGCACAGTGCGCGAGCCGCTCTCCTCTCTTCCTCCCGAGCTGACACCAATAACGGTGTCGGCTGGTGCCCTGGGGACACGTCTGGAAGCGCGCTTCGCCCCGAGGGCACGGCTGGAGTGCACTCACTCCTCTTTTTCTCCTTTTGGGTGCCCTGGGGGCACAGGATAGAGTGCGACACACTCCAATAATAAAATATGTACTCGGGCTGCGACGGTAATTTTGTCGTTCAAGGCGCGCTTTTAAAAAGCACACGAAGCAACACTTGTGTCTTGGGCTGCAGCAGTGATTTATTTTCTTCCAGCAAGTATGAAGGATGCGCAAGGGAGCCCAAGGAAGTGCTCCTCTAGGCGCTTTTCTGTCACCAGCAGCACTCCTCGTGGCAGGGTTCAGGGGCCACGGCACCCTGCCTCTGGGTACAGAAATGAAGACAGAGCACAGGGCTACCGAATCCAGCTACAGGCCAGCCCAAAAGTGGATGCAAGCAGTGGCAGCTCCTCCTGTGGGTCAAAGGTCAGCACAACAGCAGCAGTCCATGGTGGTCCCTGGTGAGTCATCTTAGCAGCCTTCTGTCCAGTTCCAAGAATGTTCAAAGAATGTCCAAATTGTGGGGAAACTTCCCCTGTACTTATACTCAGTTTACAGTGTCTTTGTCAAAGAGGAGGGGAGGGGGTTCCAACCAGTTACAACTGGTTCTGGGAGTGCCCCTTCTCTCCTCCAGCACAGGCTCCAAACATCAGTGGGGGGTAAATGATCCTATTGTGCGAGGCCAGGGCACAGCCTTTACAAATGCAGGTGTGCCCCTCCTCTCCCTTCTCAGCCCAGGAAGACTATACAATATGTAGATGCACCTCTGTGACACCTCCACCCTCCCTGTGTACAGGCTGACTGAAAAGTATGCACAAAGCCCCAACTGTCAGTCTGCCCAGACATGGACTAGAGTCAAGCTGCAAAAACACCAGAGTCATAAGCACAGATAAATGTACACTTTCTAGAAGTGGCATTTCTGTAATGGTAATAAAAAAATATACCCACACAAGTAAGCAGCATTTATTATCACCATCACAACCATACCAAACATGCCTACGCTACCCCTCATAAATCAGACAATACCCCTTACACATAAGGCAGGGCATTTATAATGCAATCCTATGAGAAGGCAGCACTCACAGCAGCGAAACACCAAGTTAGGCTGTTTGTCACTACTAGGACAGGCCACGCAACCTGGCACATGTCCTTCCTTCTACATACAAGGTATCCTGCCCGTAGGGCTAGCTAGGGCATACCTTAGGGGTGACTTACATGTAGTAAAAGGGGAGTTCTGGGCCTGGCAAGTAAATGTAGATGCCAGGTCCCTGTGGCAGAAAACTGCGCCCACAGGCCCTGCGCTAGCAGGCCCATGATAGGTTTGAAATGCTACTTCAGTGGGTGGCGCAAGCAGCGCTGCAGGCCCACTAGTAGCATTTAATTTACAGGCCCTGGGTATAGGGATACCACTTTACAAGGGACTAATAGGTAAATTAAATATGCCAATTAGGTATAAGCCAATCATACCAATTTTACAAGGGAGAGCACATGCACTTTAGCACTGGTTAGCAGTGAAAAGGGGCTCAGAATCATGTCAGCCAACAAAGGTCAGAAAAATAAGGAGGCAAAAAGCAAAAAGTCTGGGGAATGACCCTGTAAAAGGGCCAGGTCCAACACCATTGGTATTTCAGGTTTTGCGACTATTTCATTCCCTTGTTCAACTTGTCTCTCTAAAGGTGCCAACCGTGCGCAGTTAAGACACACTCCAGAAAGTAGTAAAGGAGTTAGAACTCAAACACAGCATGTCACCGTATTGGAAAGTTACGTTTTGTTGTATGTTTGAAAAACATCACGCACATAGACACCGTAGCTCCCTTCGTATTTTACCATCGCCAAAGGTTTCACTGAAACCTAACGTTTCGCATCGTCTTTCATTGGAAACTATTCACACGCCCTTGGTGCAGGGTACGTTAGAGGAGATGACACCATGCACTGTAAAGCACATCAAAGATGTGAACGCCCTGTAAATCCACAAGATCCAGGAACACAAAGCGACACAAAAGAGCCATTAGGGTCCTTCAGAAATAACTCACTCTCAGTACAGGATAGAAACTAGAAAGACCGGTTGTACAGGGTCCCTCGGGAGGACAAAACAATTAGAACAGAAATTACAAATGATCAAAGCAATTATTAATTTATCTTCTAAAATAATTGGTTGAAGAACAGAAATCCAGGCTCCCAAATGCATTCATTTGTTCACATCTTCAATAATACCAAATGGATTAAAATACGCTAAAGTTAAGTACCAGACTACATCATGTGGCCAGACACACAATTATACATTTTGGGGCTTTCATTTACCATTCCAATGCACTGTGGTATTTGTAGTGTTGATTCATTTCAGCTAAATTAATGGAACCAAACCTACTGAAAGCAATTAATAGTGAAAGGTAGGCATAGGACCGTAACCGATTTAAAATCGTCGGAGAACATTAAATGAAATGGTGCCCCCAAACTATCAAAGAGTTTTGCTGTGGTTAGATCAATAGAAAAGCACGTGCGGGTGAGTTTTTATCTGATAACACAACTTCCGAAATCCTGCGAAGCTAACACCTTAACTGTGATAAAGTGTAATTTACACTCAATTCACATCGAATGAGTGAGGGCGTGCTTCAGAATGCAGTTTCGGGGCCCTTAAACTATTATTTAAGAGGTTTTTTTTTTTTAGCTATGGAGAAATTAATGTGCCGACTATACATTGCAAACGTGATTGATGTGTTACGAAACAATAGTGAAACAGTGCAAGTAAAAGATGCAAACCCCCTACTAGAAGTTGTATATTGCACCTATTGTAAGATAAAGTTCCTGGAGAATATCCATCCAGCTCGTATCTGCATTGTTGCGCACTTACCTTGCGGTCCCGCTCCACGAGCCCTTGCTGTCTGCTGCAGGAAATGTTCTGAGCGTAGAGAAAAAAAAACTGAATCATGTTTTTCTCCAGGTGAACTTCCTGAGGCCACGTGACAACCTCTCGTTAGCGGAGCACGATCTCCCTGGAGAAAACACCTTTTCTTTCCTGCAAACCTAATTGTGCATCTTTCGACGAGTACTCAAAGCTTTCCAAGAAAACTCCACCCATAACTGTTAATTCAGTGCACGAAGTGCTATTAAAATAGCCCCCTCAGCGAAACTGTAAGAAGACAATTGTCTTTCAGTGAAAGAACCAAATAAAACATTGGGTAGAAAGGCAAAATATTAAAAAAAAAACGACTAATGTTGTTAATCAGGTAATGTACTTATCTAGTCAAATGAAACGTGCACTCTAGGCAATTTCCTGTAGGAAACTTGTCAACAGGTGACCTAATTTCTGAGTGCAGAGATGAGTGCTGCCGGTCACCATCTACCCGATCGTATCACGTTCTCCTTTTCATATATTGTTCCCTGGCTTGTACACGAGGAGAGCAATGGTAAGCAATACAAATTCGCCACAAACATAGATCAGTATAGTTGCTGTACTATACTAGCTTGTAAGGCGCGGGGGGGGCGGGGGGGGGGGGGTATGCGAGTGAGAGATGGACACAGAAGGAACAGGGTGAAGGAGCCAGGTAGGTAATGCCACGGTAGATCCTACGGAGGGACAGTAGGTTTAGAGGGAGGTCTAGAAAAAGGAAAACCTTTTAGTAGTCTAGCTACCAAAGCAAGGTATCTGTCAGAGTCCCCAAGTGTCCCTAAACTTGTTAATTGCTGCCCATCGAGCCCTTAATGTCGTTACAGTCAACTGCTTCAGAAAGCCATCTAGAAGGATTGTTAAATAGAGAGTATCTCACCCTCCACCGGAGTTAAAGACCTAGAAGAACATCCTTCTTTGAAATTAATCCAATGCCATGAGCAGGATTTTAGAATAGAGGGGCATCTAGAACACAGACTGATTTCTGCTAAAAGCTCTGGTGCCCTTCTCCTTTGGAGTCCACTCCCTCCATTTCCCAACTGACATGGCCAAATTGTGTACAGTTAGGCAACCCACTGCTCTAAGAGGATGGTGTCACGATCTCTCCTGCCCCCATTCCAGGCAGCAGTTGTGCTTAGTCCATATTGAGCACATGCACTTGACACAACATCATTCCATCATCCTCCTGGATAACAGGTGGATTCTAGTGTTTATATACCATTGCAGTATTTATGTTTTGTGGGCCGTTTATTCCTCTTCTGTTGCCAACATTTAACATTAATGACTTACATCCACACTGCATCAGCCTGTAACCGGTTTCTTGCTGTTATTGCCTGCTGGCCACGTGTTTACTCTGGCCATCCGCTCATGTACGTTTGCACGCACACAGGGCTCCTCACGTGCGAGGCCTGGGCCCTCTCGTGTGAACTAAGCTCAGCACGCCCACGGGGCTATTCATGGGCAAGGCCGGGGTGCGGTCCTATTTAAAGCACACCCAATGTCGACGCATGCTTTGCTTCAAGTTTCTTGCCGAAGAGAGTCTGTCTAAACCCTCAAGACGACGGCGTAGAAACATTCACACCTACGCTTCATGGGCCTCCTCCTCATCACAGCTGCTTTGCAGGTAGATACTACAGTTAAATCCCAAGGAGAGGGTAACAGAGTAGAGGGAAAGTTGGAGGTACACACATCCACAGTACTCAATAGTAGAGCCGTGTCTTGTTTTCAAGATCAATAGCTGACATCGTTAATCATCCACCCGAACATCACTCTACTTGCTGTTCGTGCACACTCTGGTAGGGAAGGATGGAGTACAGGAGGAAGGCCAATATTGTTTCTGCGAAGCCACACCGTGGGCCTTACTAGGTAGGAGACTACATTGCTAGTGTGGCAGATGGGAAGAATGAGGAATCCTCCATTGAGGGAGGAGGCTGTAGTGGAAACACCTTGTTAAAGCAACTAGATCTGTGAAGGGCTCTCTGCATCTTAGAGAAATCGGAGAAAACACCTGAGGGCTTAGAGACATGGTTTGGGGTGAAGAAAACACTCTGCTCAAATTGTCCGCCACTACATTCTCCTCCATCCACAGCAGGATTTTTCCGTGGGCTTATCAGAGGGGATGGAGTTAAGTGAATCTCTGCCCAAAATGTCCTTAAAAGATGTCTGCCCTGTGGAGAAAAATTTAGGGAGGGACACAGAGGAGCCAGCCACCCTGTTCTCTCCAACAGGAATTACAGAGTATATTCAGAGTTCCCAGATTTCTCAAAGCTTGTTTGGTACGCAGACTCCTCTTCCCTCCCCCTCTTCCCATCTGTTTCTTGCTAACCCTTCCTCCATGAACCAGCTTATGGCAGCACCCCAAGAACCTGGTGCTCGGATAAAGGTGGTGGATTCGTTGAATACTGGCTTTCAAGACTTTACTTTGCCCAACTTGGACCCAAACTTTTGCAGTAGAACCGAGCACCAGGTAAAGGGCCCTTTTCGCCTTCAGGGGGGCCTTTGTCGGCGTTACCTTCCACAGGACTACATTTGTTCAATAGTTCTACCTCCTTACAAGACTCTGTTTATTCTCATTTATGTATGAGCTCAGTTCAAGATCCAAGTGGTGTTTTGCCTAGTCAACCCCCAGATAAGGAGGTTAGGCTTTCTGCCTCCTTGAATAGTTTGGACAATCTGCTCTCTTCAATATTAAAACTTTTGGAGAAATTTGTAGGTGAGTCAGACTGCATTCTTGAATCTGTGACGGCTATTCTGAAGGAACTGACCAAAGATAATAAAAATCAGCATTTGCCCCTAGACCTTTTGGAGGCACGGTCAGCGTCACCATGGTTAACAAAGGATCAGGCCCACCCTAGTGGGGGACTTAGAACTGAGGCGAGCACACAAACCTCAAGACCTCATAGTAATTAGCAATGTGATAAAAGGTCTTTGCAGGAGAGTCCAGTGGACTTTATTACATTTATCTTCGATTCATCCAAGTTAGCACTAAGCAAGAGGAAATCCTTGATCAGCCTGCCCAAGAGATATTTCCAGTTTTCAAAATTTCATCTAATTCTAAGAAGGGCTTCTCGGACTTGCAACCTCCTTTAGAAAGAGTGGAAGGAAAGCATAGGAAAAATAAGAAATGTAAGAGGAAGAATTTTTTAAAAAACGAGATAAATCAGAAAAGGCCGATTCAAAGGTTTTTTTAAAAAGGCAAAAGAAAAGTACACTTTCCTGAGATAAGTGATTCTCCTCAAGTCCGGCTGGAGTCCTTAAATTTGGCTACTCAATCTACTCTGGAGCTTCACCCTACTTCAGGGCAGACACTTTCAACGTTGTCTTCCCCAAAGTAGCATGGAAGGGCCCCTGGGAGGGAACCCCTTTTTCGCCCCCCCTCTTGGGGGGGGGGGAGGTTCTTGCTTTGATTCCAACAGCTCCAGTATTTTTGCCTCCAAGTTCTTCGAGAGACTTTAATGACACCTCATTATTGAAGGGATCCCTTGTGGCGGGACACTATGGGGCTTCCCTTACTCTATATTTTTCCCAACTTTTTGATGTTGACTTAATTTTGAACAGATCTACCATGTTAACTTGTTTTTTAGATTCTAGTTGATTGAAGGCAATCCAAAGTGAAGATATTGCTTTGGTTTCATTATTGGATTCTGATGTAGGTTGTAAATCAAGGATTACATTTCATTGCAAGTGTGAGATGAACTTAGTTCTTCAAAATGCTGACTTCCAGCAATGTCGGGGTATTGAGGTGGTCCCTTTCTAAGGTTCTAGTTATACCGGGATGGGCATTAGGAGGGGCTGGGAAATGCCTGCAGATAGGCTAACATGCTTTTACCCAGCCTTTGAGGCTTACAGTCAGCCTGGCCATTATAGTCTAGGCCTAGGCTGGATACACAGTCCCTGAAAAACTCTTTAATGGGGGATAACAGGAAGATGTTTCTGTGAGAAATACGGGCTGTCCCTGAGTAAAGAGTCACTGATTTGGATGGGTGGAGTTGGCCCCTGGGCATCTTGGGCGAGGCGCTGGGGTCCAAACACCTATCCAGCCACTTTAACTAGCACAGGATTAAACATTTGTTCCTGAGACATAGCAGGGGTAAAATATGCTAAGGAAAAACTATTGTCCCTTAGCTCTCTAAAACCTGATTTGATTTGTCTTCAGGAGTCATCGCATGATAACTATCTAATGTGGGACGGTTATTATGTTATTGATTCCAAGGCTATCCCCTCTACAAGTGGGCATGCCAAGGGAGGTGTGGCCTGCCTGTTATCAACTAGACTTAAGCAGAATTTTGAATGTTTTAAAGATCCCAGTAACCTTTTTATGGCTTTATCTCTCCAGTTGCAAAATAATTCAGGTTCTACCTCTCTGCTATTGGTAAGTGCACATATTCCACCTTATTCAGACTATGATGCCCTGCTACCAAAGGTATTTTTGCATATAAAGAATGTTACAGTTAGTGAGTCTCTTTCCTCTATAGTCTTGGTAGGTGACCTAAATTGTGAGATATCGAACCATGCCATATCGCAGGTTCATGAGGATGAGAGAGAGACAGCCTTGCGAATCCCTGCTTGCCTTTTTCCTCCATCGATTAGAACAAATAAAAGAGGGAAACTCTTGCTTAAGCTCTTTATGGAAAGCGATTGTATCATTGAGAATGGAAGATCTTTATCTGATTCTCCTGCCTCTTTTACTCATGTTGCTCCAGGGGGAAAGGCAATTCTAGATTATGTGATATTGGGGTATGGTACCTACTCCTTGCTACTTGATCTAAAGGTTATAAACACTCTCCTTAGTGATCATAATCCTATCCTATTTACATTATATTTGAATCTGTTAATGAAGGGGGCTCGGGAGTTGGATCGGGCAACTCTGGACTTTGATAAAAGATGGGAAGGACCCAGTGGGACTCCAGAAGGATGTTAGGTGTTAGGGAGTCACTGGAATCAGTGGTTGTAATCTTGGATACCTGGGAAGGAACTGCAAAAGGTAAAAAAAATTATGAATCAGTTGTTAACCAACTCCCCCCGAGTCCCCCTAAAAGTGGCCAGGGGATTAGTCCGCGTCCCCAACTCACCCTAAATAGAGAAATAAATAGTTTGGTTCGGGCACAGTATTTAGACTATTCATGTGTAAGAAACTCCAGGGTGGCTCTATTAAAAAGGAGAAGGAAGCGTATGAAACTCATATCACAAGAAATGCCTGTAACAAGCTTTGGATTCTCCTCAGGGAAGCAGTAATAAAGGGGCAAGCTAGACATTTCTGGGCCCTGGTCGGGGAGGTGTGTGGAGCTAGAATTCAGTCCTCTTCCATTGCCATATCTTCTGCCCGGTGGTCTGAATTTATCGCCTCCTTGTATGCTTCAAATGGTCTGGTATTTCTTTGGCCCTCTAGGAGTAAGGAGATGTATCTATCTCCTTCCCGACAGTGAAAGAGATAGAGCAAGCTATTTGCTCTGTGCGCTATTCTGCTGCAATGGACCCCGATAATGTGCCCATTTTCGTAATAAAACAAGACATCGGCCTTTGGAGGCAGATTGTATATGTGGTTTTTCATAGGTGCTTCCTCTCTCGAAGTGTTCCCCCCTCATGGATTGGTTGCATCAATATACCTCTATTTAAGAAGGGCGACCGTAATTGCCCAGCCAGTTATTGGCAAATCGCCCTCCTAGATGCAGTAGGAAAGATTTTCGCTAAAGGCGTGCTCTCGAGACTCACTGATTGGGCAGAGGAGAATAACATTATCCCCCGGAGCAAACTGGGTTCAGGCGCAATTATGGTACAAAAGATAATATTGCAATGTGTAAGAAGTTGGCTCTGTATATACTATCTCAAAGTAAGAGATAGTGTGCATAGAGTCTAAGGGTTCCCCTTAGAGGTAAGATAGTGGCAAGATTAGATAATTCTAATGCTCTATTTTGTGGTAGTTTAGTCGAGCAGTAGGCTTATCAGAGGGTAGTGTTAAGCATTTGTTGTACACACACAGGCAATAAATGAGGAACACACACTCAAAGACTTTACTCCAGGCCAATAGTTTTTATATAGGAAAATATCTTTTCTTAATTTATTTTTAGAACCACAAGTTCAAGATTTGAAGTAAATACATAAAATGCAAGATACTCCACACAGGTAAGTCAGGAACTTTGAATTAGAGCAATAACATATACAGTTTTTGTTAAAATGGCAATAAGCTATTTTAAAAGTGGACACCGCAAAAATCAACAGTTCCTGGGGGAGTTAAGTATTGGTGAGGTTGTGAGGTAAGTAAGACACTTACAAGTCTCCGTTCCTGGGCATAGGCAACCCACTGTTGGGGGTTCAAGGCAACCCCAAAGTTACCACACCAGCAGCTAAGGGCCGGTCAGGTGCAGAGGTCAAAGAGGTGCCCAAAACACATAGGCGACTATGGAGAACAGGGGTGCTCCGGTTCCAGTCTGCCAGCAGGTAAGTACCTGCGTCCTTGGGGGGCAGACCATGGGGCTTTCATAGAACACTGAGGGGGACATAAGTAGGCACACAAAACACACCCTCAGCGGCACCGGGGCGGCGGGTGCAGTGTGCAAAGCAGGCATCAGGTTTTGTATTGGTTTCAATGGAGGGACGGGGGGGTCACTCTAGTGGTGCAGGCAGGGCTCAGGGGGGGCATCTCGGGCCAGCCACCACCTGGGCTAGGCAGAAGGTCGCCGGGGGGTCACTCCTGCACTGAGGTTCGGTTCCTTCTGGTCATGGGGGCTGCAGGTGCAGTGCTTGGTCCAGGCGTCGGGTCCCTTGTTACAGGCAGTCGCGGTCAGGGGGAGCCTCTGGATTCTCTCTGCAGGCGTCGCTGTGAGGGTCCGGGGGGGTAATCTCGGGCTACTCACAGGGTCGCAGTCGCCGGGGAGTCCTCCCTATGGTGTTGGTTCTCTGGATCTCAAGACGGGGGCGTCGGGTGCAGAGGGTGAAGTCTCACGCTTCCGGCGGGAAGAGTGAGGTCTTTGATAGTTGCAGAAAAGTTGCAAGTTTGTTGCTGGTTGTTGAGCAGAGCCGCTGCTCATGAAAGTTTCTTGGTCCTGGGATTCAGGGCAGTCCCCTGAGGCTTCAGATGTTGCTGGTCCCTGTTGGATGTGCCACTGGTTGCAGGTTTTCGAGTCAGGAGACAGGCCGGTAGGGTTGGGGCCAAAGCAGTTGTCGTCGCCCGTCGTCTCTGCAGGCTTGTAGGTCAGCAGTCCTTCTTCTTGTATCAGGTTGCAGGAATCTGATTTCCTGGGTTCTGGGGTGCCCCTAAATACTAAATTTAGGGGTGTCTTTAGGTCTGGGGGGCAGTAGCCAATGGCTACTGTCCTGGAGGGTGGCTACACCCTTTTTGTGCCTCTTCCCTGAGGGGAGGGGGGCACATCCCTAATCCTATTGGGGGAATCCTCCAAAATCAAGATGGAGGATTTCTAAAGGCAGGGTCATCTCAGCTCAGGACACCTTAGGGCTGTCCTGACTGGTGGGTGACTCCTCCTTGTTTTTCTCATTATCTCCCCTGGACTTGCCGTCAAAAGTGGCGGCTGTGTCCAGGGGGGCGGGCATCTCCACTAGCTGGAGTGCCCTGGGGCATTGTAACACAAAGGCCCTCATTCTGACCTTGGCGGTCGGCGGAGAGGCGGCGGTCGGACCGCGAACAGACCGGCGGTCAAAAAAATGGCATTCTGACCGCGGCGGTCACCGCCGCGATCGACCGCCACTTCCCCACTCCGACAGCCACGGCGGTCATGACCGATGGGCTGGAGTCTGCGCACTCCGGCCCGGCGGTCGACCCAAGACCGCCAACGGTATCATGACCCTGCTTACCGCCGCGGTTTCTGGCGGTCGGGAACCGCCATGCGAACCATGGCGGTAGGCACTATCGGGGCCAGGGAATTCCTTCCCTGGCACTGATAGGGGTCTCCCCCACTGCCCCCCGAGTCCTCCCCCCACACCCTCCACCCCCTGCCACCCCCCAGAGGTGGTACGAACCCCCTCCCCACCCCCACCCCGACATGCACATACACGCACCCCGACATGCACACACCCCCAACATGCACATATACACACCCCCTACACACACACATACACAACGGGGACACATACCCGCACACATACATGCCGACATGCGCACCCGCCAAACTACACACATTGCCCATAGGCACAGCAGCACCCCCCGCCCGCATGCACGCACTCACACACCCCCTCTACACACTCACACGCACACCCCCATGCACGCACACATCACACAACACCCCCCCACCCCCTCCCCTCACGGACGATCAACTTACCTTGTGCGTTGGTCCTCCGGGAGGCGACAGGAGCCATGGGGAGGTGACCGCCAACAGAAGACCGCCAACAGAAGACCGCCACACAGAAATGTGGGTTGTAATTCTGTGGGCGGTGTTCTGCTGGCGTGGCGGTGGAGGTTGACCAGTCTCCACTTTCCCGCCGACCGCCAGTGTGGCTGCTGGCGGTTTTCCGGCGGAACGCTCCCAGCGGTCGGAATGCGCACAGCGGCATACCGCCGCGGTCGGCGGTCTTCACCGCGGAGGTAACTCGGCGGTCTTGCGAAAAGACCGCCAAGGTCAGAATGACCCCCAAAGTCTGAGCCTTTGAGGCTCACTGCTAGGTGTTACAGTTCCTGCAGGGGGGAGGTGTGAAGCACCTCCACCCAGAGCAGGCTTTGTTTCTGGCCTCAGAGGGCACAAAGGCCCTCACCTCAGGGGGTCAGAAACTCGTCTCTCAGTAGCAGGCTGGCACAGACCAGTCAGTCCTACACTGAAGGATTGGGTAAAATACAGGGGGCATCTCTAAGATGCCCTCTGCGTGCATTTTTTAATAAATCCAACACTGGCATCAGTATGGGTTTATTATTCTGAGAAGTTTAATACCAAACTTCCCAGTATTCAGTGTAGCCCTAATGGAGCTGTGGAGTTCGTTTTGACAAACTCCCAGACCATATACTTAATATGGCCACACTGTACTTACAATGTCTAAGAATAGACTTACACACTGTAGGGGCATATTCCTCATTCAGCTATGCCCTCACCTGTGGTACAGTGCACCCTTCCTTAGGGCTATAAGGCCTGCTAGATGGATGACTTACCTATGCCACAGGCAGTATTTTGTGGGCATGGCATCCTGAGGGGGATGCCATGTCGACTTTACCTTTTTCTCCCCACCAACACACACAATCTACAATGGCAGTGTGCATGTGTTAGGTGAGGGGTCCCTTAGGGTGGCACAACATATGCTTCAGCCCTTAGGGACCTTCCCTGGTCACAGGGCTCTCGGTACCACTGGTACCTTTTACAAGGGACTTATCTGTGTGCCAGGGTTGTGCCAAATATGGAAGAATGGTACATTTTAAGTGAAAGAACACTGGTGTTGAGGCCTGGTTAGCAGGGTCCCAGCACACTTCTCAGTCAAGTCAGCATCAATATCAGGCAAAAAGTGGGGGGTAACTGCAACAGGGAGCCATTTTCATACACAATGTCACAAGTCATCACATAAAAATATGTGAGATTAAGAGGTGGAGCAGTTCATGCCACTTGTTTTGATTTTACATCAGTGTTCAATAAAGTAGAAACAGCCCTACTATGGAGAAAACTGGCTACTCTGGGCATTCTCTCCATCCTTCTTGAGCTATTGATCACTCTTCATTATTCTACCTGGTGTAGAATTCTTCTGGGGGGACAGAGGCCTTTCGCCTGAAATGTTCACTTTGAATGGTTTAAAGCAGTGATGCCTTTTGGCTCCCATACTCGTTTCATTATATATTTTGGATTTGCTCTCTTTTTTTATCCCAGAGCCAGAGTTTTCCTGCACAAATAGGCGGACGCTCAATCTGCTGTTTATTGTTCACTGATGATATTATTGTTCTTGACCTAGCCCCTAAAGGCTTACAGAACCGCCTTCAATCTTTGTTACAATTCTCCGAGTCCCATTTTTAAAAGATCAATGTTTCGAAGAGTAAGATTTTACGCTTCCCCAGTAATAGGAAAGCGAAATTCGCTAATTTCCATTTGACATTAGGTAACCAAGAATTGGAAATTGTGAATTTAGGGAAAATTGTATGCTGGAACCTTAGTGACGTAGCCGATATTACTTCTAATAAATCTAAAGCCGATGGTCAAGCAAGAGGTTTGGGGACATTATATATGGCCACGGGAAGAAGGCATTTTGCCGACCTTTTAGCGGTCTATTGAACTAAGTACCTGCTTCTCTCCTTTATGACCTGGAATTCATAGATTGCTCCTAATGTTTTTTTATATTCTTCTGGAAGGTAAGATTCTCAGAAAGCTCCTGTCGGTAAATACAGCTCTACTGATGGCTGCCCTAAGGTTGGAACTGGGCTTAAGAAGTGTGTTTGTCCAGGGACTAGCCAGTGTTATACGTTGGGTGTTTCTCTTCATAAGACTGAGGGTAATACTCTGAGGGCTTTATTGCAAAAATAAATCTTTGTGGAAAATAATGCCTTTAGCTATACCTTCTGTAAAAGCCTTATGTACGCCCTAGAGATGCTTGAGGCAGAGCTCTATCAGGTCTTGGTTACCCCTTCTTTGCAAATGAAAAGAGATTTAAAACAGGCAGCCTGCAGTTATCGATTGGATCTAGAGAGCAGTGCAAAAATAAATTTTTCTTCGATTCTATCAAAATCGCTAGTAGTAAAAACAGCACAACCATATGTAACATGGAACTTGCTGCATGGGGTGAGGCGTTTTTGGCTGCTACTACGTCTGGGATTGCTACCTCTGAATGTGCTGTTGGCAAAATGGTATGGTTCAGCTAAAGAATGTCATTTTTGTTTTACCAGCATCCAAGTCTTAAATCATGTTTTATTTGTTTGCCCTGCCCTCGCTTCCTATCAATGTAAATGGTTAAGACCCATTTGTCTCCAGATTTCTGTGATGTCGGTATCTGAGTTTCTCCATGCCTTGAATGCCCTACCAAATGAACTGTTCTGTCATTGAGTTTTTAACTTTTTAAAATGTTTTTTTACATTTATTTTAGAGATATGAAAAATGGCACTTTATGAGTGTAGGGAGAAAGCTATGAGGGAGATTTGTCGTTGCGATTTGTGATTAATCTGTTTTTGTTTTTATTTGCACATTTTGGGCAGCTATGTACGGTTATCGTATATTTTAGAGACCTTTAACTTATAGGTGGTCATTATGACATTGGAGGTGACCGTTAAAGTGGCGGTAATACTGCCAACAGGCTGGGGGCAATAACTGGCAAATTAAGACCATGGCGGTGAGAACTCCCATAGACAGCCAATGTACCACACCAACCGCCGGAGCGTTAACACCACGCACCACGGAGGTAGCCATCAACAGCCAGGTGGAAGACAAGGTACTGCCCACCATATCATGACACAGCAAACCTCCACGATATCCGGGGCGGTACCAACGCCATCAAAAGCCTGGTGGAAACACATCACATAAGACCAAAGACTCACCAACAGAGACACAGAGAAGATCAACACCGCCATGGAACCGGAACTTCAAGTCTTCCCAATGCTCTTCTATGCCATGCTCCACCTGGAACACCAACGCTGACAGAGACGGTGAGTACAGCCGCCTAGCACACAAGGGAGGGAGGGAGGAAAAGGAGAGTGACACACACATGGACGACACAAACCATTCACACACACACCATACACACAATCAGCTGCAGATGTAAACCAATGGCACAGGGCACACGGCATACTAATACAAGGACTACAGGTCGGCAGTACTGAGATTGTAATTGCATGGCAACAGCCACCATATGAACCAATTGGAGAACAAAGATATGTGAACAATTGTCCAGAAAGGGCCAATGCCCAGTCCAAAGTAGAAAAGGCCCACATGGCCACAGGGCACAGTCAAAGCCCCAACTTGATCCTGACTAACTCTGCCCAAAACTGTGCAGGGGCAACATCTTGGAAGTGGACAGGCGCCTCAGGGGGAGGGGGTAGGCGGAACCTCAGCTGAAGTCGGGAACATGGCCACTGGTTCTGGAGAGGGCTCCATGCCCATTTCAAATTGCTGGGGACTGCAAGGTCACGGTCTCCGAGGTGGGGAACTTGCCCACTAGTTCTGGAGGGGGCTCCTTGCCCATTTCAAATTGCTAGGGAGTGCAAGGTCACAGTCTCTGAGGTGAGGAACTTGCCCACTGGTTCTGGAGGAGGCACCTTGTACATCAGTCCCTGGAGGGTGGCCTACATGCCCTCTGCTGCGGGTGAGGGCTGCTGTGTCTCAGCAGGGGATGAGGGCGTCGTGCCCACTGGTGGTGGTGGTGTTGGTACTCTGCCAGCCTCTGCAGGAGGTGAGGGCTGCTGTGTCTCAGCAGGAGATGAGGGCCCCATCCCCACTGGTGGTGGTGGTGTTGGTACCCTGCCAGCCTCTAAAGGAGGTGAGGGCTGCTGTGTCTCAGCTAGGGAAGGTGCCTCCTGGGCAGCCTCTGTTGGAGGTGAGGGCTGCTGTGTCTCAGCAGGGGATGAGTGCTTCTTCCCGATCCTGGCTGGTGGAGTGGGATCCCTCCCTTGCCTGGCTGGTGGAGTGGGATCCGTCCCTCTTCTGGCTGGTGGAGTGGGATCCGTCCCTCTCCTGGCTGGTGGAGTGGGATCCTTCCCTTTCCTGGCTGGTGGAGTGTGATCCTTCCCTTTCCTGGCTGCTGTAGTGGGATCCTTCCCTGTCTTGCCTCCACGACTGGGAGGTGCCTCCATTGTCCCCGTGGACTGTTTGGCTGAGTTGCTGGGCTGGGTTGTTAGGACCCTGCTCTTACGGGCAGGATGGGGGCGGGAAGAGGTCAAGTTGGGCAAGGAAAAGCTTCTTAGAGATGGTGGGGCGGGATGAGGGAGGAGGGATGGGAGTGGAGGTTGAGGGAGTGGTTGTTGGAGGAGTACGTCTGCTGGAATAGGGTGAAGGTGCATGGGCAGTGTGCTGATGTGAGGTGGATGGCTGTTGGGTGTTTGAGTGCCTGCCTTTGTGTCCTTTAGGAGGGGGGACAGACAGGGTAGGAGAGGACACAAGGGACGCATGGATGGATGTTGTGGAGGTGTCTGCTAGTGAGGTGTGTCTGCTGCTTGGTGTGGTGAGGCTGGTGGTGGCTGTGGAAGCAGTGCATGCAGGTGTGAGTGTGAACGTGACTGTGAGAGAGGTGGAGGAGGAGGAGGGGGAGATAGTGAAGGCAGTGGATGTGGATGTGTGTGCAACTGTCTGTTGTTTGTGTGAGTGCTTGTGGACTGAAGTGTGGTGCCTGTGTTTGACTGTGCCACTCTTGTGTGATGTCTTGTGTGCATGCTCGTCTGTATGTGTGCATGGGTTGGTGTTGGGGAGACTGGGACTGGGGAGTGATAGTTGGAGGGGGGATGGTAGAAACAGGGACAATGGCAGCCATCATGAGAGGAGGCCAGAGTCCGAATCAATCTCTATTGGGCCACTAATCCAGCATGGATGCCTTCCAGGAATGCATTGCATTGCTGCATCTTGGATGCCAGCCCCTAGATGGCATTCACAATGATTGACTGCTCTACAGAGATGGATCTCAGGAGGTCAATAGCCTCTTCACTCAGGGCAGCAGGGCTCACTTGGGCAGGGCCTGAGGTGCCTAGGGCAAAGGAGTTGACCACCCTCCTGGGTGAGCGGGCATTGGCAACTCGCTGAGGGGCTACTGGGAGGGTGGTGGCTGCACCTGCAGCTGGGGTGGTCACAGAGGTGTCCGCCACCACCAGGGAGCTTTCATCGGAGGAGGAATCGGAGTCTGTGTTGTCACCTCCTGTCACCACCGCCTTGGTGCTCCCCTCACCCTCCATCCCACTGGTTCCCTCGGCATCAGTAGACTCTGCCTCCTGGGTCCTGTGGGATGCAGCTCCCTCTGTCGCCAGTGCCCCTGCTCCTCCACCAGATGATGCTAATGCACACATGAACAGGATGACAGAAGGAGAAGGGGGGAAGAGAAAGGGAGCACTGGGTCAATTACAGCACCAACACCACAGTTGGCATACACAGTACCATCACACACAGGGATCAGGACTGAGCACTATGCATTCCACTGGCATTCAATTGGCTAGATGCCACAGCAAGATGAGGGCCAAACATCGCCAACTGCACCCCTCTTGGGACCCACTAAGCCCTGACTGACCTGGAATACAACCGAGCTAGGTTACCTGCATTTGCTATACACCTATTACCCTTGAGCTGGATCACGCTGCAATGTCTGTCCTGACATTAAGGGGCACCCACTAACTCACACTCACCACCCGGATCCAATGCCACCTACCAATTATTGTAGTAATACCCACTGTACTGACCCCCTTGTGGCTGCTGTGATGCCCTCAAGCGCCCATCCAGCTCTGGGTAGGCCACTGCCAGTATGCGGGCCATCATGGGGTCAGGTTCCGATGGACACCCCTTCCTCGTTGGGAGGCCAGCCCCAGCTGGGCCTCCGCAGTCTTCTATGCCCAGCGTATCAGGTCCTCCCACCGTTTCCTGCAGTGGGTGCTCCGCCTGCTGTAGACCCCCGGGGTCCGCACATCCATGGCGATGGCACGCCACAATCCCATTTTTTTGATGGGCGCTGACCTGCACAGGTAATACAGACAGGAGGACAGCATTACACATACAATCCAGCCTTTCACACATATGGCCCACAAATCCTGTTTCCAACTCCATTGGCATACACATCGCCCAGCGCACACCATGTATACTACCACCAGACATCCCTCCCCTCCCACAAATGACACAGGGCCTGCACACACATCTGCATGCAACCTTCCCACATGCATCGTGTCCAAGGTGTACTCACCTTTTGTTCTGGAGGCCCAAACAGCTGTCCATATTGGGGTAGGACCCCATCCACAAGCTCTCCAACTCCATCGAAGTGAAGGCAGGGTCCCTTTCTCCGGTCACATGGGCCATGATAGGTTCCAGACACAGGTCACAGCAGCACTTGCAGTGTAGGTGTTGTCCTGTGAAAAGTCAGGAATCAAGTGAGGTTATAGACAGAAAATAATGGTTACGTCTGCAGTGGTGTACACCGTCACTGCCGCCGATGATCCCCATTGGCCACTGTACTCCTTAGAGCCCCATATTAGCCAATGAGGAATTGCACGGCGGTGCAAGACCGCCTTCCACCACGACACCCAATGTCAGGGGAGTTACCTCACTTCCACCTGTCCCTAGATACAGGACAGGCGGTCACCATTTCATGGTGGTGGACAACATTCAGATCTTCCATAACTGCGCCATTGCCGAAAATTGAACAGACATTGCCATTCCCACTGTCCAATCACATTAATGCTGTATGCACACTGAGGTGATGGTTCCATTGTTCAAATTGTTACAGCCTACTCACTTTTGTGTCCCTTACATACCTACCACTGCGGATGAATAGGCGGAGGAGACAAACCCCGTGTACAGACCCAATGTGGACTTGGCTACACTGGAGAAAAGGCACACTATAGGAGAATACTCTCCTATAGACTGGACAGGGTCACAATCACAGAGCTGTGTGCCCAATTGGAGCCTGACCTGATATCAGCTATCCGTCATCCCACTGGGATCCCCCCCTCTTGTGCAGGTTCTATCAGTGCTCCATTTCTTGGCAGCTGGTTCTTTCCAAGTGACAGTGGGCTTGGCAGCAGGAATGTCAGAGTCAATGTTCTTAATCGTGCTGGCAAGGGTATTGTCTGCCTTGGTGAAACACATGTGCAGCTGCATTGCATTCCCCCAGGTGCAAGATTTGGCCACTGTGAAGACAGGATTCTATGCAATGGGACATATACCCAATATTATTGGGACGATTGACGGTACACATATTGCGTTTGTCCCCCCCACCAGAAGGAACAGGTGTTCAGGAATCGGAAGGGTTTCCACTCACTGAATGTGCAAATTGTGTGCCTGGCGGACCAGTACCTCTCCCACATCACTGCCAAGTATCCTGGGTCAGTGCATGACACATTTGTTCTGAGTAATAGCAGCATCCCAAATGTGATGGCCCAACTACAGAGGCACATAGGGCCATATTTATACTCCGTTTGCGCCGAAATTGCGTCGTTTTTTTTGACGCAATTTCGACGCAAAACTAACGCCAACTAACGCCATATTTATACTATGGCGTTAGAGGCGAATAGCGCCAAAGTTCCCGGAATGTGCGTCATTTTTTAGCGTGAACCCCTTCCTTGCGTTAATGATATGCAAGGGAGGCGTTCCCGTCTAAAAAATGACTCCCAGGACTTTACGTGGTATTTATACTCCCGGGCAAAAGAGACGCCCGGGAGTTGGCGTGGCTAAAAACGGCGCATTTGCGCCACTTTTTAACGCCTGCTCAGAGCAGGCGTTAAGGGGCCTGTGGGCTCAAAATGAGCCCACAGGTGCCCTCCCATGCCCCCAGGGACCCCCCCTGCCACCCTTGCCCACCCCAGGAGGACCCCCAAGGATGGAGGGACCCACCCCAGGGACATTCAGGTAAGTTCAGGTAAGTATAATTTTTTTTTTTTAATATATTTTTTTGGTGGCATAGGGGGGCCTTATTTGTGCCCCCCTACATGCCACTATGCCCAATGACCATGCCCAGGGGACAGAAGTCCCCTGGGCATGGCCATTGGGCAAGGGGGCATGACTCCTATCTTTACAATGATAGGAGTCATGTTGATGGGGGATGGGCGTCGAAAATAAATGGCGCAAGTCGGGTTAAGACGATTTTTTCGACGTAACCTGACTTGCCCCATTTTAAGACGCCCATGCGCCATTTTCCCCCTACGCCGGCGCTGTCTGGTCTACGTGGTTTTTTCCCACGCAAACCAGGCAGCGCCGGTCTGATTGCGCCGTCTAACGCCATTCCATAAATACGGCGCCCGCATGGCGCTTCAGAATGGCGTTAGACGGCGCAAAACTTTTTGACGCTAAACTGCGTTAGCGCAGTTTAGCGTCAAAAAGTATAAATATGGGCCATGGTGTGGCTAATAGGTGAGCCAGAGTCCCCACCCACTGTATGTCAGTGTATGCCTTCAGGTGTTATCCCCATAGCATAGTGTAAGGCTAATGTTTGTCCCTCAATACTTGCAGGTGACTCTGGTTACCCAAACCTATTGTGGCTCCTGACCCCTTGTGAGGAATGCCAGGACAGGAGCTGAGAACTATTGTAATGATGTACATGGGCAAACCAGGAGAATAATCGGAAAGACCTTCCGCCTCCTGAAGGCCAGATTCAGATGCCTGCATCTGAAAGGTGGATCCCTGTGCTACTCACCTGAGAAGGTTTGCCAGATAGTAGTGGCATGCTGAATGTTGCACAACCTGGCCCTCAGACGACGTGCCTTTTCTGCAGGAGGAGATGACCCTGTGGCAACAGTGGGCCCTGAGGAAAGTGAGGAGGAGGAGGCAGAGGTTGACGACGTGGACAACAGAACATCAGTTATACATTAATACTTCCAATGACACACAGGTGAGACAGTGGAACTGACCATTACTATGACTATTGATTTATCTGTGTGGCTGTAGCATGAAGGCATTCACTTTCTTTGCATCTCAACTTAATGTCACCTATGGCTTGTCATTTTACAGATGTTGGTGATATGACAACACTGTCCTGATGTGTTTACTACAGACAGCTACAGGTCATTATTTGTGTGCTATCACACTGGTCAGATTATTTGCACTAGATGTGACTGTTCCCATAAATGCACATTTTCAAAACATAAAACAGTGTCACTCAAGTAGTGTTCAAGGGTGTTTATTGTAGTGCAAATAATTGAGGGAAAGGTGCAATGTAATGGGGTGATGGTAGAGGAAAGTCCTGGGTATTGTTCCAGTCTGTTTGTAGCACAGGTCCAGTGTCCAAGAGACATAGGAAGGGGAGCAAAGGCAGCTCAAAGTGGACAAGGTGACAAGGTGGGACACAAGGGGGACAATCAGGAGAGTCTTATTCCTGGTGGTGGTCTTGGTCTTGGCAAGTGTCTCTGCCTTCTGTCTGGGTCGCAGGGAAGATTTGCAGGGTGGTTCACCTTCTGAAGGGGGAGGGGTGCTGGAGGCCTGTGAGTCCTGTGGCGGGGCCTCCTGCCCACTAGGTGCAGCAGAAGTGGAGGGCTGGTCAATAGACTGGCTAGTGGGAGGGGCCCTCTGGTGTGCTGTTGATTCCGTCATGATGTTGGCCATGTCTGCCAGCACCCCTGCTATGGAGATCATGGTGGTGTTGAGGGCCTGCAAGTCCACCCTGAACTCCTGATGGTGTTCCTCCTGCAGCTGCTTGTTCTCCTGCATGTTGGTAAGGATCTGGCCCATCGTGTCCTGGGATTGTTGGTAGGCCCCCAGGATCTTGGTGAGTGCCTCCTGGAGAGTTGGCTCCTGGGCCTGTCCTCCCCCTGGTGCACAGTGGTCCTCCCAGTGTCCCTCTTGCCCTGTGCCTGGGTCCCCTGAACGGTGTGTCCACTGCCACTGTGCCCAGGTCCCTGATTGTCTTGGGGGCGAGGTGTGGACTAGGGTCCCTGTACAGGTGGGCACACTGCTGATAGACGTGTCCTGGGGACAGAGGCGTGGGGAGGCTGGGTGGGTGCTGTGGTGTTGGATACTGATGGGGGAGTCTCTGTGGTTGACTGGGAGTGGGCTGGGGTGACCGACTAACCAGTGGTCCCTGACGGGCCAGGTAGTTAATCCAGATCCAGAAATCCATGTTCCCCTATGCTGTGCATGCTTTTGTGATGGGTGTCCATGCAGGGCTGGTAGGGCTGTCCATGCATTGGTATAGCATGCATGGCTTGGTACTGGGGCTAGTCATATGTTTAGGTGCAGTGTGTGGGATGGAGTGGAGTGATGGGAGTGAAGACGAGGGGGTAATATGGCATGCTGGTATGGGGGGTGATAAGTAGTAAATGTTGACTTACCGGTGTCCAGTCCTCTGGATACTCCATTGAGTCCCTCAGGATGAAGTATTGCCAAGACTTGCTCCTCCCATGCCGTGAGCTGTTGGGGAGGAGGTGGGAGTCCACCGCCAGTCCTCTGTATGGCGAGCTGGTGCCTTGCTGCCACAGAACTTGCCTTGCCCCGTAGGTCGTTCCACCTCTTCCTGATGTCATCCCTTGTTCTTGGATGCTGTCCAAACAGCTGTGACTCTACCCTGACTATTTCCTCCACCGTGACCCGCAACTTCTCATCTGTGAAACGGGAGTGCCTTAGTGAGGACATGGGTGTTGTGTGGTGTGTGAAGGTGTGAGGGTGTTGGGTAATGTGGTTGGGTGTGTGAAGTGGGGTGTGTGAGGGATGTATTGGTGTATGTGGTGTGTGTGTCTTGTTGTCGCAATGGT
Organism: Pleurodeles waltl; assembly: GCF_031143425.1. Classification (NCBI taxonomy): domain Eukaryota; kingdom Metazoa; phylum Chordata; class Amphibia; order Caudata; family Salamandridae; genus Pleurodeles; species Pleurodeles waltl. Next base: position 606,024,891 of record NC_090443.1, on the reverse strand, counting down.
CTTGGTGTGAGTCTTGTGGCAATTTGTATTCGTAAAGGGTTGTGGGTAATGTGGGTGTGTGTTTTATAGTGCTGTGGGTGTGGTGTGTGTATTAGTGTCAGGTGTATGTTTTTGGTATTGACCAATGTTGTGTAGTTTAGTATTTGAGTGTCCATTCTGAGCGCACCAGTGTGAACCGCCAATGGTTTACTGCCATTGAATGTCCGCCATGGTGATTCGTGGGTCATGATGTGGTGGGCGTTGTTTTGTTAGCGTAACGGTATGGGTGTTGGTAATACCACTTTAGCAATGACCTTTGGGCTGGTGGATTTGTGTATGTGGCAGTATTCTGTCCGTTTGGTGTGTGTGTGTCATAATTTGGCGAACAGATGTTCACCTCCATAGCAGTATGTTGGCGGCCGTCACAGCGGCGGTAAACGGGATTTACCACCAATGTCATGATGAGGGCCATAGTGTCTTGGATAGTCGTGTATTAGGGGACAGTACATATTCTATCCTGCTTGTCCCCCTTGGGTGGATCCTGCTCAGCTGGAATATAGTATATAGCACTTTATGGTATAGGTGGATTGTTGCGGGAGTTTCTGGCTTATTGATTTTTCTTTTTAAGTATGCTTGTCATTTATGCATGTATATTTTATTCTTGTTTTATTATGTGGACCTCGTTTAAGAGTTCCTAAGCATAAATAAATAATTGAATTGAATTGAAGTTTTATTGAATGGTGGTTTCTGTCAGGGAACATGGACTTCCCTTCGAGGTCTCCCTGAATTTTGCTCCCTTTACCTCTTAGCAAAAGCAGATTTTTGCTGGTGCTGAATCGTCTTTCCTAACGATTGGTTGGTATAAGACTTTCAAGAAGAATGAAACCCAGAACAGAGGCCCTAACATTCTGATGAAAAGATACGGAATGTTTCTTCTTTTCCTTGAAGATCCTGTATAATTGCTCTTACATATTGCTGGACCTGGTCCTTTTTGCAGGGTATCCCCAGACTTTTTGCCTTCTTCTTCCTATTTTTCTGACTTGTTTTGATTGACTGTAGAACTCTGGGCACCTTACCACTGACAACCAATGCTGAAGTGCATATGCTCTCTGCCTAAAATGTATTGTGATTGGTTTATCCACGATTGGCCAATTTGATTTACTAGTAAGTCCCTAGTCTAGTGCTACAGGTGTGCCAAGGGCCTGTAAATAAAATGCTACTAGTGGACCTGCAGCACTGACTGTGCCACCCACATGAGTAGCCCTGCAAACATGTCTCAGGCCTGCCATTGCAGTGCCTGTGTGTGCACTTTTACACTGCTATGTCGATCTGGCAGGTACACCCATTTGCCAGTTCCAAACCTTCCCTTTTACTACATGTAAGTCACCCTTAAAATAAACCCAAGGCAGCCCATGGGCATGGTGCATTGTATTTAAACAGAGGGGCATGTACTGGTGTGATTTACATGTCCTGATACTGAAATACTGCTAATCTTGTTTTTCACCATTGTAAGGCCTATCTCTCCCATAGGATAGCACAGGGATTGCTTTGAAATATCATTTAGGTGTAATTTCCCCATTGGGAGCAGATAGAGATGGAGTTTGGGGTCTCTGAGCTCACAATTTAAAAATACATATTTTAGCGAAGTTGGTTTTTGAATTGTAAGTTTGAAAATGCCACTTTTAAAAAGTGGGCATTTTCTTGCTTAACCAGTCTGTGCCTCTGTCTGTCTGCTGAATACAAGTCTGGGTCAGGATGATAGATGGGCTGTTTGTGTATTCACTCTAGACAGTCACACAAAGTGAACCGAGACATGCCCTGCTTATTCTGATGGCCCATCACAAGGCTGATGGGTCCTCCTGAGCTAGAGTGGTGGAACTGACACCTGCACCTGAATAGGGGTGTGCCTGTCCTCACACAAAGCAGTCTCCAACCCCCTGGATTGTGTCTGGGGCCAAGGCAGGGGAAAGGCTGGGCCTTGTGCACTACAAAGACATCTCATTGAAGTTTGCCTACTTCAAAGACAGAAATGGGTATAAGTACTGGACCTCTGACCCCACATAGTTGGAATACTTCTGGACTGAGGACATTCTGCCAGGAAGAGCTGGATGCTGTAGGAGGGTCTGCCACTCTGCCTGTTGCTTTGCTGTGGTGGCCTGCTGCTTGCTGCATCTGTTCTGGGAGTGAAAGGACTGGAGTTTGCTTTCTACATCCTGCTTTCAAAAGTTCTCCAAGGGCTTGGACTGAGCTTGCCTCCTGTTAAGAAGTCTCAGGGACATCAAAGACATCATCTGCTAGCACCTGGGCTTTCTTGTTGAGAGTTCTGACTTGCCAGCTGATGCCAAATTCAGTTCCTGGGCCCTTGGGAGTGAGTTCTGGTGCAACTAAGAAGAAGCCAAGCACATCAACTCCATAGTGACTTCAGAACCAGTGCCACTGTCTCACTCCGCATCGCTGCCTGCACCAGAGCCATGATCCCTGCTGAGTGCAACAACCGCAAATGACGACGCAGTTCGAACTGCACCGTGGCCCCTCCGAATTCCTGCCACAGTGTAACTCCAGAGCGTGTGTCACTGACCTATGTGGGCCCGGCTTCAACTCCATGCGGTACCTGTGGCCACGTGGTGTGATCACAACACTGCAAAGTCGACGCCTCACGTCTTGACCTGCTGGATTTATCAACCCTACCTTGTCGTAAGGAACCAAAGTTTCACCACCGACACCACATGACATCCCCTGCAACCATAAGTAACTGACATCTCATCTTCCCTACCTAGCAGTAAGGAACTGACACCTCACCTCCCCGGTAGCAGAAAGGAACTGACAACGCACTGGCTCCAGCAATGCCTCACCTCCCCAACTCCGTGCAACATCCTTGTTTCCTCATTGTTTTCCAAGGTACTGTACCTGGGGTCCGTGCGACTTCGTGATCCGCCGCACTCCCTCGTGAGTGGCGTCTGACTGTTGGAAATGATTCAGTTAAGACGTCGGGATAGCCCCGGTTGGAGCTTTTCTGTTTCTATGGGCTATACTACATTTCATGTTTAAAAATCCATATCTTTGCTTGTTTATGTTGGATTTTTGTCCTTTTGGTCTTGTGTTACTCAAATAAATATTGGCTTTTTTCCTAAACTGGTGCTGAGTACTTTTTAGGTGTTTTCACTGTGTTACTGTGTGTGTGTATACAAATACTTTACATATTGCCTTGGAGATAAGCCTGACTGCTCATGCCAAGCTACAAAGGGGTGAGCAGATGTTATATTAGCTGTGTGACTCCCTTACCCTGACCAGAGTGAGAGTCCCTACTTGGACAGGGTACAAACCACTCCCAACTAGAGACCCCATCTCTAATACATATCAAGACCAAAGAGCCTGCTTCCCTCAAATTGTCATACGCAAAGCCACAGATTTGTGGGCGACATCTCTATGCCATTACTTTAAATAAATATTCCTTCTGGCATAGATTGTAACTTCTTCTGCCAGGCCTAACAATGTCAAACAATATGTTGAATAAGAACTCCACACACTTCACCAATGCATCTACAAGAGGGGAACACTCTGTTTCTTCCTGCACCATCCTTAAGAGACTTTTGATGTAAGAAATTATAGATTGGTCTGTGTTTGTAAGATATACCCCAGTACTGATTGCTAAAAGAATCCTGCATAATATTTTTTCAGCGTGAAGTCAGTTTTCTTCTCCATCTGGTCCTTCAAAATACTCTCCTCCTCCATTGAAGTCTGCTGACCAGACAGGCCACAAAAGGATTCCCACGGACTGTCCGAGGTATGCTCTTTTCTATATCCTACGTAGACATAGATCATAGTAAATTAATCTTATTAAAATCTTTCCACACTCTTTTCACTACATCTGCAACATGTTGGTACAAGGAGAGACTCAAAGTTGTTGACTATTGAAAATGCCTCAATACTGGCTCAGAAGAGGTGATCGGTACCTCCTTCACTGGGAAACCCATATTCTGCGTTATCCTTGTTAGTCTCTCTGGCAACATATCCTCGTCAATGTATTTTCCTTTTGGTGGAGACATCAGACTATTAGTGATCCACAGGAGGCACTGATTTGGGAACCTTTAGACCCAACATGGTCTCCAGATGAACACTTAAAAATATTTTCTCCACTGAACCTTCCTCTTTTTTATGCTTTTTCCTCCAGGAGTTTGAAGGCCTAGATGTGGAAGAGTGCAGTTTGCTTTGAATACTTGCCTATCTTGCTTGTAACTTTCTGCAAAGAATCGCCACAAAAACATCAACATGATTGTCCACAACACTGCCTGACTTGAACTGCCACAATGTATCAACTCACAGAGGCCCATATTTATACTTTATTGCGCTGAATTTGTGTCATTTTTTTATGCAAAAGTGGCGCAAACTTAGAAAATACAATTATATTTTGTAAGTTTGCACCGCTTTTGTGTAAAAAAAAGGACGCAAATGCGGTGCAAAAAAAGTATAAATTTGGGCCAGAGTTTGTTTAAGTTTCCAGTGAGTAGGTCTCTGTAAACGTGGTACAGCTGCTGTCACTGAGACCCATAAAAAAGACTTTGCTTGCATGGCCCATCTTTCACCGCACATGCTTCTCCAAACAATGTAATGCGCACATTATCCCCTCAGGCAAATAGTGGGAACCCATGCACCTCATTAATATACTGTTTGGCTGGCTGCATGGAATCAGACCTACTTCCTCCATTAGGCGAGTTTTGCAGTTGGCCATACTCTTATCCCTATCAGCATCAGCATTGCCCTTCCAGCAACAACACACTAGTAGGAAACCTCTTTGATGGGGCGACGGGGTCAAACTCTACCTGCCTGTCTCGCATCCAATAACTTGCACACCTTCTTTTCTTGAGTCCAGCATAAAGAGAGCCCAGAAACAACCTCTGCAGACCAAAACTAGGCAGGGGTCTTACATTCCATCTCCCCATCCTGGCAAGAGGAAGTGTTGTGGGTAGGAGGATGTTTACAACAGCCAAGTGATTTGTGGGTTTACGCTTCCATTTCCTCTTTCTCTGGCTGTGGTGGGATCCACCTCAAAAATAATGACTGAGATGCGAACATGGAATGTTTGGTAAGATATGTTTTCAGACCGTAATGCCACAGAGTTGTGGGGAGAAAAACTAAATACTAGAAACATTTTCACAGAAAAAAGTTTTTGGTTGAATGCGCTTTGGAGGTTTGTGCTGCAAGGCTAGTCTTCAGTTTTGAGGCCTTCTATGAGCTAGCAATTACGGTTGATGAGTTTTGTTGTGGATTGCAAAGTATTCACTTTATGAGTAAAGACGTTTTTGTTGGTCTGTTTTTTTGATTAGAGGAAACCCTGAAGAAGCGGACATTCTGCGAAACACATGTTGGGAACCGCAATATTTTCAAGTGGCAACTTCAGCAACTTTAAAGCGATGGACAATTTTGGCAACTCTAATTAAAATATGATGTATATGCTATGATAACTAAATGTGTATTTTACTGGTGAAATTGATTTATGGGAAATTCTCATGATCAGATAGATGACAGATATAGTGACTTGTATTTTCTTCAAGATATGATGGATTTGCATTAATAATATATTCATTCTTTTTCAATTATCTAATGTTTGTGACGTATTTATTTTGTTCTCTGTGCAGATGTTTACTTTTTCTCCCCACAACTCTGTGGCATAGTGGAATATTTAGTCTGGGGGATAAATTGACTCTTTGTGGGTGAGAACGCAGGCCATTTCTCAGTTATACCATACTAGTACTTAGGCCCTCATTATAACCCTGGCGGTTGGTGTTAAAGTGGCGGTAACACCGCCAACAGGTCGGCAGTAAAAAAAATGGGATTACGACCACTGCGGAAACCGTCAACATATACAGCTACCTTAACACTCCAACCGCCAGGGCGGTAGCAACAAACACCACAGCGGTCACTGCCAACAGACAGGCGGAAGACAATGTATCGTCCACCCTATCATGAGAGGCCAATCCGCCAGCTTTTCCGGGGGAGTACCAATGACATCAAAAGCATGGCGGAAACAGTACATCGAAGGGGAACCACTCACCTTCCGACACTCCACGAAGAACCAGGACGCCATGGATCCCGAATTGCAGATCCTCCCCATGTTGGTGTATCTTCTCTTACAGCAGGAAGTAGAAAGAAGGCGGCAGCGGCGATGATGGTGAGTACTGCACCTAGCACACAGAGAAGAGGGGGAGGAAAAAGAGAGTGACACACACACGCGGCAAGCAACACCCCACCCCCACTCACCCACAACACCATACACACTAACACATCCAGCAACATTACTGATACACCTCGCCACCCCCTGGAAGAACGCAAGGACAAAAGGAAATTAGTTTAACCAGTGTTATATTGGAATATTCAGATATAGCAACATAATTTTAAATAATCAGTATATACAAAATTTTACATTATGTACACAAGGCCGTACACAGTCCCTTGTAAATGTCCGTGGACCAGTGGTCCCAAAAAGCATGGGCGAAGCCCACACATGACACCTGCCTCAAAACGGAGAGAACACTGGAGGGGCATCAGGTCAAAAAAAACACAGGCACGTCAGGGGGAAGGGGAGGGGGGCACCTCAGTCGGAAGTTGGTACGACGCCAAAGCCACAGTCTCTCAAGTTTCTCAAGTGGGTGGTTTGCCCACTGCTTGGTCCTGGGGAGTGCAAAGCCACAGTCTCTCAAGTCTCTCAGGTGGGTGGTTTGCCCACTGCTTGGTCCTGGGGAGTGCAAAGCCACAGTCTCTCAAGTCTCTCAAGTGGGTGGTTTCCCCACTGCTTGGGCATGGGGAGTGCAAAGCCACAGTCTCTCAAATGGGTGGTTTGACCACTGCTTGCTCCTTGGGAGTGCAAAGCCACAGTCTCTCAAGTGGATGGCTTCTTCCACTGGTTCTGGAGGGGGCATTGGCCCAGTCTGCTACATCCTGCCAAGGACTGGGGGAGCAGATGCCTTTCTCCACTGGTTCTGGAGGGGCCATTGTGCCCAGAGTGCTTCATCCTGCAAAGGATAGTGATAGTGGATGCCTTTCTCCACTGGTTCTGGAGGGGGCATTGTGCCCAGAGTGCTTCATCCTGCCTAGGATAGTGATAGTGGATTCATTTATCCACTGGTTCTGGAGGGGGCTTTGTGGCCAGTGTGCTTCATCCTGCCAAGGACAGTGATAGTGGATGCCTTTCTCCACTGGTTCTGGAGGGGGCACTGTGCCCAGTGATTCTGCACCTGAGGTATGGCAGTTAACATTCCCTTACCTGGGTGTCTGAGCAATGAGATGTACATGGAACAGGTAGCATGATACTCCATGGAGGCAGAGCCACACTCCATCTTGCGGCGACTTAGGCTGCAAACTGCTGGTAGTGCCAGTGCTGGTGGTGGTGCCTCATGTGGTGTGTCCATGGTCCAGGACATCACCTGCAGCCTCGTACGGCTGCCCACTGGTGATGCTGCTGATGTCCGATGTAGTGGCACCGGCTGGACACGTGGCGGTGCAGCTGGTGGTGCAGGTGGCGGTGGCTGCGGCGGTGGCTGCGGGGAAGATGCTGCCAGTGCTGCCCGTGGTGCAGGTGTCTGTAGTGGTGGAGGGAGACACCGGACCGTCTCTGTCAGCCTTAGATGGCTGATCCTTGGGGAGGATGCTGCAGACTGATGTTGTGGCAGCGGCAATGCAGGTGGCGGTCGTTGCGGCGGTGGTGACCATTGTACAGGTCACTGCCATCTCTGGGGAAATGGTGGTCACCAGCCCCTCACCAGGAGGCTTCGTGCCCTGAGGTGACTTGGCCTTTGTCTTGTGTCCCTTCCCCACCTTGGTAGTCGCTGCTGGGACCTTGACACTGTCCTCTTTGTGTTTGGATGAGGCCTTGCTGAATTGGTGGTACGACTTTCCCCTGCTGCATGCCGGCCCCTTCTTGACCTTGGCAGGTGGCGGAATCGGGTGGTCCTTCCCATCTGTAGGTGGCACACTGCCAGCTCTGGCGGGTGCCCCCTTCGATCCTCCTTGACGTGCAGGGACCACAGTGGACGCAGATTTGGTGGCTGAGGTGCTGGGCTGGGATCTAGACATCCTGGCCCTAGGTGAAGGCCGGGGGGGAGGTGTAGGGAGGAGGTTAATGTTATCTAGGAAAAGTTTTTGGACACACTGGGATGGGAAGATGGAGGGTGTGTGGGAGTGGAGGAAGAGGTAGTGGTTGTAGGAGGTGTACGTCTGCTGAGTTTGGGTGAAGGTGCATGGTTTGGAGGCTGTTGTGAGGTGGATGGCTGTTGAGTGGGTGTGTGCCTGTGTTTGTGTACTTTGGGAGGAGGGCTCACAGACACACTGGGAGAGGACACAGGGGACACGCCCATCACAACACAAAGCGGTGTGTTGTGATGGGCATGCTGATGATGGAGGCAGTGGCTGATGATGTAGTGCATGCAGGTGTGAGTGGAGACGAGACTGGGAGGGAGGTGGAGGACGTGGAAGAGGGGGGCACAGTGGAGGAAGTGGTTGTTGGTATGTGTGCATAGGTATGGTGCTTGTGTGAGTGCCTGTGTGATGATGTGTGGTGCTTATGTTTTCCTGAGCCACTTTTGTGTGTTGATGTGTGTGCCTGCTGGTCTGAACGTGTGCTTGGGATAGGCTGAGGTAGAGGGGATTGGGTGGCTGCCATCCGTGCTGAGGCCAGAGCCTGAAATGCTCTCTGTTGGGCTGCCATGCCAGAATGAATGCCCTCCAGGTATGCATTTGTTTGTTGCAAATGCCTCTCGACACCCTGGATGGCATTCAGAATGGTTGACTGCCCAACAGTGAGGGATCTCAGGAGGTCAATAGCCTCCTCACTGAGAGCAGCAGGGCTGACTGGGGCAGGGCCTGAGGTGCCTGGGGTGAAGGAGATGCCTCTCTTTAGATGGTCAAGAGTAGAAGCTTGTGAAATAAAGATAAGAAAACAAATGCTAGCTCAATGTGGTGGCTGTCAAAGCATGTCTGAGAGGCATCATAAATTAAGAGCCTTTTTGCTTCATCCCACACTGAGGTGAGGAACTCTTTTGTTCACCTGTAAGCTCTCTCTCTAAAAGAACTAAGGTTGAGGTTTGTGTTAATAAATTTCAAAATAATTTACTTGCTTTCTTACTGTTATGAGATGACTAAAAATATATTTTGCCAGGATTTAGAAACCTAGGAGGCACTGGAAGTCATCTCCTACTAGAGTTTGAGCTTGCAAGAGTTTCAGATAGTCCAGTATGAACGGGCTCTTTAAAAGTAGAAACAGAAGCAGTCCTATTTTCTAAGCCTTATACTGTCACCACTCACTCCAGTGCATCCAATCCACGATTATTGATCACATTAACATACACCAAGGCCTGTGTTGCATGTAACATAATAAAAACATAAAAAAACATGCAACACATTAAGACAGTTGCATTGAGGGTGAGGATGAAGGTTGGTAAAGATGTAGGAGAGTCAGTGTGACTGACAAACATCAGAGAGAAAAAAGATGAATCACGCCAATACTATTTATATGTAACAGTCAAATTCATTGTAGCAAACTTATTTACAAAGCCTTCAATATTAATAATGAGGTGTCGTGGCTGATAGCATGCTATCATAACCAAGCCAATGTGGAACAGAACAGGTACAATAAGGTGTATGTCAAGGCCTGATGCAATAGGATACTCAAACTGATCTATGTGTGATCATCATTACATATGGAAGAGCAAGTCAAGCTGTTAACCCCTTAGCTGCTGGGCCTTTTCCCCCCCAGTGCTGAGCCCTTTTTTGGCTATTTGGGGTAGTTCGCGCTTAGGGCTTCATAACTTTTTGTCCACATAAGCTAACCACGCCAAATTTGCGTCCTTTTTTTCCAACATCCTAGGGGTTCTAATGGTACCCAGAGTTTGTGGTTTCCCCTGGAGGAGACCAAGAAAATAGCCAAAATTAAGTGAAAATTTTGTTTTTTCCAAAAAAATGGGAAAAAAGGGCTGCAGAAGAAGGCTTGTGGTTTTTTCCCTGAAAATGCCATCAACAAAGGGTTTCTGGTGCTGAAATCACTAGCTTCCCACCTTTCAGGAACGGGCAGACTTGAATCAGAAAACTACATTTTTCAACACAAATTTGGCATTTTACTGGGACATACCCCATTTTTACTATATTTGGTGCTTTCAGCCTCCTTCCAGTTAGTGACAGGAATGGGTGTGAAACCAATGCTGGATCCCGGAATGCTAAACATTTCTGAAAACTAGACAAAATTCTGAATTCAGCAAGGGGTCATTTGTGTAGATCCTACAAGGTTTTCCTACAGAAAATAACAGCTGAAATAAAAAAATATTGAAATTGAGCTGAAAACAACAGCCATTTTTCTTTATGTTTTACTCTGTAACTTTTTCCTGCGATGTCAGATTTCTGAAAGCAATATACCGTTTTGTCTGCTGGACTCTTCTGGTTGTGGGGATATAAAGGGCTTGTAGGTTCATCAAGAACCCTAGGTACCCAGAGCCAATAAATGAGCTGCACCCTGCAGTTGGTTTTCATTGTATACTGGGTATACAGCAATTGATTTGTTGAAATATGAAGAGTGAAAAAGAGGTATCAAGAAAACCTTTGCATTTCCAAAATGGGATCAAGATAAGGTTTTGAGGAGCAGTGGTTATTTGCACATCGCTGAATTCCGAGGTGCCCATACTAGCATGTGAATTTCAGGGCATTTCTCAAATAGACGTCTTTTTTACACACTCTCTTATATCTGGAAGGAAAAAACGTAGAGAAAGATAAGGGGCAATAACACTTGTTTTACTATTCTATGTTCCCCCAAGTCTCCCGATAAAAATGATACCTCACTTGTGTGGGTAGGCCTAGTGCCCGCGACAGGAAATGCCCCAAAACACAACATGGACACATCCTATTTTTTTTATAGAAAACAGAGCTGTTTTTTTCAAAGTGCCTACCTGTAGATTTTGGCCTCTAGCTCAGCCGGCACCTAGGGAAACCTACCAAACCTGTGCATTTCTGAAAACTAGAGACCTAGGGGAATCCAAGGAGGGGTGACTTGTGGGGCTCGGACCAGGTTCTGTTACCCAGAATCCTTTGCAAACCTCATAATTTGGCTAAAAAAACACATGTTCCTCACATTTCTGTGGCAGAAAGTTCTGGAATCTGAGAGAAGCCACAAATTTCCTTCCACCCAGCGTTCCCCCAAGTCTCCCGATAAAAATGATACCTCACTTGTGTGGGTAGGCCTAGCGCCCGCGACAGGAAACGCCCCAAAGCGCAACGTGGACACATACAAATTTTTGGAAGAAAACAGAGGTGTTTTTTGCGAAGTGCCTACCTGTAGATTTTGGCCTCTAGCTCAGCCGGCACCTAGGGAAACCTACCAAACCTGTGCATTTCTGAAAACTAGAGACCTAGGGGAATCCAAGGAGGGGTGACTTGCGGGGCTCGGACCAGGTTCTGTTACCCAGAATCCATTTGCAAACCTCAAAAAGTGGCTAAAAAAACAAGTTTTCCTCACATTTCGGTGACAGAAAGTTCTGGAATCTGAGAGGAGCCACAAATTTCCTTCCACCCAGCGTTCCCCCAAGTCTCCCGATAAAAATTATACCTCACTTGTGTGGGTAGGCCTAGCGCTCGCGACAGGAAACGCCCCAAAGCGCAACGTGGACACATACAAATTTTTTGAAGAAAACAGAGGTGTTTTTTGCAAAGTGCCTACCTGTAGATTTTGGCCTCTAGCTCAGCCGGCACCTAGGGAAACCTACCAAACCTGTGCATTTCTGAAAACTAGAGACCTTGGGGAATCCAAGGAGGGGTGACTTGCGGGGCTCGGACCAGGTTCTGTTACCCAGAATCCTTTGCAAACCTCAAAAAGTGGCTAAAAAAAACAAGTTTTCCTAACATTTCGGTGACAGAAAGTTCTGGAATCTGAGAGGAGCCACAAATTTCCTTCCACGCAGCGTTCCCCCAAGTCTCCCGATAAAAATGATACCTCACTTGTGTGGGTAGGCCTAGCGCCCGCGTCAGGAAACGCCCCAAAGCGCAACGTGGACACATACAAATTTTTGGAAGAAAACAGAGGTGTTTGTTGCGAAGTGCCTACCTGTAGATTTTGGCCTCTAGCTCAGCCGGCACCTAGGGAAAACTACCAAACCTGTGCATTTCTGAAAACTAGAGACCTAGGGGAATCCAAGGAGGGGTGACTTGCGGGGCTCGGACCAGGATCTGTTACCCAGAATCCTTTGCAAACCTCAAAAAGTGGCTAAAAAAATAAGTTTTCCTCACATTTCGGTGACAGAAAGTTCTGGAATCTGAGAGGAGCCACAAATTTCCTTCCACCCAGCGTTCCCCCAAGTCTCCCGATGAAAATGATACCTCACTTGTGTGGGTAGGCCTAGCGCCCGCGACAGGAAACGCCCCAAAGCGCAACGTGGACACATACACATTTTTGGAAGAAAACAGCGGTGTTTTTTGCGAAGTGCCTACCTGTAGATTTTGGCCTCTAGCTCAGCCGGCACCTAGGGAAACCTACCAAACCTGTGCATTTCTGAAAACTAGAGACCTAGGGGAATCCAAGGAGGGGTGACTTGTGGGGCTCGGACCAGGTTCTGTTACCCAGAATCCTTTGCAAACCTCATAATTTGGCTAAAAAAACACATGTTCCTCACATTTCTGTGGCAGAAAGTTCTGGAATCTGAGAGAAGCCACAAATTTCCTTCCACCCAGCGTTCCCCCAAGTCTCCCGATAAAAATGATACCTCACTTGTGTGGGTAGGCCTAGCGCCCGCGACAGGAAACGCCCCAAAGCGCAACGTGGACACATACAAATTTTTGGAAGAAAACAGAGGTGTTTTTTGCGAAGTGCCTACCTGTAGATTTTGGCCTCTAGCTCAGCCGGCACCTAGGGAAACCTACCAAACCTGTGCATTTCTGAAAACTAGAGACCTAGGGGAAACCAAGGAGGGGTGACTTGCGGGGCTCGGACCAGGTTCTGTTACCCAGAATCCTTTGCAAACCTCAAAAAGTGGCTAAAAAAACAAGTTTTCCTCACATTTCGGTGACAGAAAGTTCTGGAATCTGAGAGGAGCCACAAATTTCCTTCCACCCAGCGTTCCCCCAAGTCTCCCGATAAAAATGATACCTCACTTGTGTGGGTAGGCCTAGCGCTCGCGACAGGAAACGCCCCAAAGCGCAACGTGGACACATACAAATTTTTTGAAGAAAACAGAGGTGTTTTTTGCAAAGTGCCTACCTGTAGATTTTGGCCTCTAGCTCAGCCGGCACCTAGGGAAACCTACCAAACCTGTGCATTTCTGAAAACTAGAGACCTAGGGGAATCCAAGGAGGGGTGACTTGCGGGGGTCGGACCAGGTTCTGTTACCCAGAATCCTTCGCAAACCTCAAAAAGTGGCTAAAAAAACAAGTTTTCCTCACATTTCGGTGACAGAAAGTTCTGGAATCTAAGAGGAGCCACAAATTTCCTTCCACGCAGCGTTCCCCCAAGTCTCCCGATAAAAATGATACCTCACTTGTGTGGGTAGGCCTAGCGCCCGCGTCAGGAAACGCCCCAAAGCGCAACGTGGACACATACAAATTTTTGGAAGAAAACAGAGGTGTTTGTTGCGAAGTGCCTACCTGTAGATTTTGGCCTCTAGCTCAGCCGGCACCTAGGGAAACCTACCAAACCTATGCATTTCTGAAAACTAGAGACCTAGGGGAATCCAAGGAGGGGTGACTTGCGGGGCTCGGACCAGGTTCTGTTACCCAGAATCCTTTGCAAACCTCAAAAAGTGGCTAAAAAAATAAGTTTTCCTCACATTTCGGTGACAGAAAGTTCTGGAATCTGAGAGGGGCCACTAATTTCCTTCCACCCAGCGTTCCCCCAAGTCTCCCGATGAAAATGATACCTCACTTGTGTGGGTAGGCCTAGCGCCCACGACAGGAAACGCCCCAAAGCGCAACGTGGACACATACAAATTTTTGGAAGAAAACAGCGGTGTTTTTTCCGAAGTGCCTACCTGTAGATTTTGGCCTCTAGCTCAGCCGGCACCTAGGGAAACCTACCAAACCTGTGCATTTCTGAAAACTAGAGACCTAGGGGATTCCAAGGAGGGGTGACTTGCGGGGCTCGGACCAGGTTCTGTTACCCAGAATCCTTTGCAAACCTCAAAAAGAGGCTAAAAAAACAAGTTTTCCTCACATTTCGGTGACAGAAAGTTCTGGAATCTGAGAGGAGCCACAAATTTCCTTCCACCCAGAGTTCCCCCAAGTCTCCCGATAAAAATGATACCTCACTTGTGTGGGTAGGCCTAGCGCCCGCGACAGGAAACGCCCCAAAGCGCAACGTGGACACACACAAATTTTTGGAAGAAAACAGAGGTGTTTTTTGCGAAGTGCCTACCTGTAGATTTTGGCCTCTAGCTCAGCCGGCACCTAGGGAAACCTACCAAACCTGTGCATTTCTGCAAACTAGAGACCTAGGGGAATCCAAGGAGGGGTGACTTGCGGGGTTCGGACCAGGTTCTGTTACCCAGAATCCTTCGCAAACCTCAAAAAGTGGCTAAAAAAACAAGTTTTCCTCACATTTCGGTGACAGAAAGTTCTGGAATCTGAGAGGAGCCACAAATTTCCTTCCACGCAGCGTTCCCCCAAGTCTCCCGATGAAAATTATACCTCACTTGTGTGGGTAGGCCTAGCGCCCGCGTCAGGAAACGCCCCAAAGCGCAACGTGGACACATACAAATTTTTGGAAGAAAACAGAGGTGTTTTTTGCGAAGTGCCTACCTGTAGATTTTGGCCTCTAGCTCAGCCGGCACCTAGGGAAACCTACCAAACCTGTGCATTTCTGAAAACTAGAGTCCTAGGGGATTCCAAGGAGGGGTGACTTGCGGGGCTCGGACCAGGTTCTGTTACCCAGAATCCTTTGCAAACCTCAAAAAGAGGCTAAAAAAACAAGTTTTCCTCACATTTCGGTGACAGAAAGTTCTGGAATCCGAGAGGAGCCACAAACTTCCTTCCACCCAGCATTTCCCCAAGTCTCCCGATAAAAATGATACCTCACTTGTGTGGGTAGGCCTAGCGCCCGCGACAGGAAACGCCCCAAAGCGCAACGTGGACACATACACATTTTTGGAAGAAAACAGAGGTGTTTTTTGCGAAGTGCCTACCTGTAGATTTTGGCCTCTAGCTCAGCCGGCACCTAGGGAAACCTATCAAACCTGTGCATTTCTGAAAACTAGAGACCTAGGGGATTCCAAGGAGGGGTGACTTGCGGGGCTCGGACCAGGTTCTGTTACCCAGAATCCTTTGCAAACCTCAAAAAGTGGCTAAAAAAACAAGTTTTCCTCACATTTCAGTGACAGAAAGTTCTGGAATCTGAGAGGAGCCACAAATTTCCTTCCACCCAGCGTTCCCCTAAGTCTCCCGATAAAAATGATACCTCACTTGTGTGGGTAGGCCTAGCGCCCGCGACAGGAAACGCCCCAAAGCGCAACGTGGACACACACAAATTTTTGGAAGAAAACAGAGGTGTTTTTTGCGAAGTGCCTACCTGTAGATTTTGGCCTCTAGCTCAGCCGGCACCTAGGGAAACCTACCAAACCTGTGCATTTCTGCAATTTAGAGACCTAGGGGAATCCAAGGAGGGGTGACTTGCGGGGCTCGGACCAGGTTCTGTTACCCAGAATCCTTTGCAAACCTCAAAAAGTGGCTAAAAAAACAAGTTTTCCTCACATTTCGGTGACAGAAAGTTCTGGAATCTGAGAGGAGCCACAAATTTCCTTCCACCCAGCGTTCCCCCAAGTCTCCCGATGAAAATTATACCTCACTTGTGTGGGTAGGCCTAGCGCCCGCGACAGGAAACGCCCCAAAGCGCAACGTGGACACATACACATTTTTGGAAGAAAACAGAGGTGTTTTTTGCGAAGTGCCTACCTGTAGATTTTGGCCTCTAGCTCAGCCTGCACCTAGGGAAACCTACCAAACCTGTGCATTTCTGAAAACTAGAGACCTAGGGGATTCCAAGGAGGGGTGACTTGCGGGGCTCGGACCAGGTTCTGTTACCCAGAATCCTTTGCAAACCTTAAAAAGAGGCTAAAAAAGCAAGTTTTCCTCACATTTCGGTGACAGAAAGTTCTGGAATCTGAGAGGAGCCACAAACTTCCTTCCACCCAGCATTTCCCCAAGTCTCCCGATAAAAATGATACCTCACTTGTGTGGGTAGGCCTAGCGCCCGCGACAGGAAACGCCCCAAAGCGCAACGTGGACACATACAAATTTTTGGAAGAAAACAGAGGTGTTTTTTGCGAAGTGCCTACCTGTAGATTTTGGCCTCTAGCTCAGCCGGCACCTAGGGAAACCTATCAAACCTGTGCATTTCTGAAAACTAGAGACCTAGGGGATTCCAAGGAGGGGTGACTTGCGGGGCTCGGACCAGGTTCTGTTACCCAGAATCCTTTGCAAACCTCAAAAAGTGGCTAAAAAAACAAGTTTTCCTCACATTTCAGTGACAGAAAGTTCTGGAATCTGAGAGGAGCCACAAATTTCCTTCCACCCAGCGTTCCCCTAAGTCTCCCGATAAAAATGATACCTCACTTGTGTGGGTAGGCCTAGCGCCCGCGACAGGAAACGCCCCAAAGCGCAACGTGGACACACACAAATTTTTGGAAGAAAACAGAGGTGTTTTTTGCGAAGTGCCTACCTGTAGATTTTGGCCTCTAGCTCAGCCGGCACCTAGGGAAACCTACCAAACCTGTCCATTTCTGCAAACTAGAGACCTAGGGGAATCCAAGGAGGGGTGACTTGCGGGGCTCGGACCAGGTTCTGTTACCCAGAATCCTTTGCAAACCTCAAAAAGAGGCTAAAAAAACAAGTTTTCCTCACATTTCGGTGACAGAAAGTTCTGGAATCTGAGAGGAGCCACAAACTTCCTTCCACCCAGCGTTCCCCTAAGTCTCCCGATAAAAATGATACCTCACTTGTGTGGGTAGGCCTAGCGCCCACGACAGGAAACGCCCCAAAGCGCAACGTGGACACATACAAATTTTTGGAAGAAAACAGAGGTGTTTTTTGCGTAGTGCCTACCTGTAGATTTTGGCCTCTAGCTCAGCCGGCACCTAGGGAAACCTACCAAACCTGTGCATTTCTGAAAACTAGAGATCTAGGGGATTCCAAGGAGGGGTGACTTGCGGGGCTCGGACCAGGTTCTGTTACCCAGAATCCTTCGCAAACCTCAAAAAGTGGCTAAAAAAACAAGTTTTCCTCACATTTCGGTGACAGAAAGTTCTGGAATCTGAGAGGAGCCACAAATTTCCTTCCACGCAGCGTTCCCCCAAGTCTCCCGATAAAAATGATACCTCACTTGTGTGGGTAGGCCTAGCGCCCGCGTCAGGAAACGCCCCAAAGCGCAACGTGGACACATACACATTTTTGGAAGAAAACAGAGGTGTTTGTTGCGAAGTGCCTACCTGTAGATTTTGGCCTCTAGCTCAGCCGGCACCTAGGGAAACCTACCAAACCTGTGCATTTCTGAAAACTAGAGACCTAGGGGAATCCAAGGAGGGGTGACTTGCGGGGCTCGGACCAGGTTCTGTTACCCAGAATCCTTTGCAAACCTCAAAAAGTGGCTAAAAAAATAAGTTTTCCTCACATTTCGGTGACAGAAAGTTCTGGAATCTGAGAGGAGCCACAAATTTCCTTCCACCCAGCGTTCCCCCAAGTCTCCCGATGAAAATGATACCTCACTTGTGTGGGTAGGCCTAGCGCCCGCGACAGGAAACGCCCCAAAGCGCAACGTGGACACATACAAATTTTTGGAAGAAAACAGCGGTGTTTTTTGCGAAGTGCCTACCTGTAGATTTTGGCCTCTAGCTCAGCCGGCACCTAGGGAAACCTACCAAACCTGTGCATTTCTGAAAACTAGAGACCTAGGGGAATCCAAGGAGGGGTGACTTGTGGGGCTCGGACCAGGTTCTGTTACCCAGAATCCTTTGCAAACCTCATAATTTGGCTAAAAAAACACATGTTCCTCACATTTCTGTGGCAGAAAGTTCTGGAATCTGAGAGAAGCCACAAATTTCCTTCCACCCAGCGTTCCCCCAAGTCTCCCGATAAAAATGATACCTCACTTGTGTGGGTAGGCCTAGCGCCCGCGACAGGAAACGCCCCAAAGCGCAACGTGGACACATACAAATTTTTGGAAGAAAACAGAGGTGTTTTTTGCGAAGTGCCTACCTGTAGATTTTGGCCTCTAGCTCAGCCGGCACCTAGGGAAACCTACCAAACCTGTGCATTTCTGAAAACTAGAGACCTAGGGGAATCCAAGGAGGGGTGACTTGCGGGGCTCGGACCAGGTTCTGTTACCCAGAATCCTTTGCAAACCTCAAAAAGTGGCTAAAAAAACAAGTTTTCCTCACATTTCGGTGACAGAAAGTTCTGGAATCTGAGAGGAGCCACAAATTTACTTCCACCCAGCGTTTCCCCAAGTCTCCCGATAAAAATGATACCTCACTTGTGTGGGTAGGCCTAGCGCTCGCGACAGGAAACGCCCCAAAGCGCAACGTGGACACATCCAAATTTTTTGAAGAAAACAGAGGTGTTTTTTGCAAAGTGCCTACCTGTAGATTTTGGCCTCTAGCTCAGCCGGCACCTAGGGAAACCTACCAAACCTGTGCATTTCTGAAAACTAGAGACCTAGGGGAATCCAAGGAGGGGTGACTTGCGGGGGTCGGACCAGGTTCTGTTACCCAGAATCCTTCGCAAACCTCAAAAAGTGGCTAAAAAAACAAGTTTTCCTCACATTTCGGTGACAGAAAGTTCTGGAATCTAAGAGGAGCCACAAATTTCCTTCCACGCAGCGTTCCCCCAAGTCTCCCGATAAAAATGATACCTCACTTGTGTGGGTAGGCCTAGCGCCCGCGTCAGGAAACGCCCCAAAGCGCAACGTGGACAAATACAAATTTTTGGAAGAAAACAGAGGTGTTTGTTGCGAAGTGCCTACCTGTAGATTTTGGCCTCTAGCTCAGCCGGCACCTAGGGAAACCTACCAAACCTGTGCATTTCTGAAAACTAGAGACCTAGGGGAATCCAAGGAGGGGTGACTTGCGGGGCTCGGACCAGGTTCTGTTACCCAGAATCCTTTGCAAACCTCAAAAAGTGGCTAAAAAAATAAGTTTTCCTCACATTTCGGTGACAGAAAGTTCTGGAATCTGAGAGGAGCCACTAATTTCCTTCCACCCAGCGTTCCCCCAAGTCTCCCGATAAAAATGATACCTCACTTGTGTGGGTAGGCCTAGCGCCCGCGACAGGAAACGCCCCAAAGCGCAACGTGGACACACACAAATTTTTGGAAGAAAACAGAGGTGTTTTTTGCTAAGTGCCTACCTGTAGATTTTGGCCTCTAGCTCAGCCGGCACCTAGGGAAACCTACCAAACCTGTGCATTTCTGCAAACTAGAGACCTAGGGGAATCCAAGGAGGGGTGACTTGCGGGGTTCGGACCAGGTTCTGTTACCCAGAATCCTTCGCAAACCTCAAAAAGTGGCTAAAAAAACAAGTTTTCCTCACATTTCGGTGACAGAAAGTTCTGGAATCTGAGAGGAGCCACAAATTTCCTTCCACGCAGCGTTCCCCCAAGTCTCCCGATGAAAATTATACCTCACTTGTGTGGGTAGGCCTAGCGCCCGCGTCAGGAAACGCCCCAAAGCGCAACGTGGACACATACAAATTTTTGGAAGAAAACAGAGGTGTTTTTTGCGAAGTGCCTACCTGTAGATTTTGGCCTCTAGCTCAGCCGGCACCTAGGGAAACCTACCAAACCTGTGCATTTCTGAAAACTAGAGACCTAGGGGATTCCAAGGAGGGGTGACTTGCGGGGCTCGGACCAGGTTCTGTTACCCAGAATCCTTTGCAAACCTCAAAAAGAGGCTAAAAAAACAAGTTTTCCTCACATTTCGGTGACAGAAAGTTCTGGAATCTGAGAGGAGCCACAAACTTCCTTCCACCCAGCATTTCCCCAAGTCTCCCGATAAAAATGATACCTCACTTGTGTGGGTAGGCCTAGCGCCCGCGACAGGAAACGCCCCAAAGCGCAACGTGGACACATACAAATTTTTGGAAGAAAACAGAGGTGTTTTTTGCGAAGTGCCTACCTGTAGATTTTGGCCTCTAGCTCAGCCGGCACCTAGGGAAACCTATCAAACCTGTGCATTTCTGAAAACTAGAGACCACGGGGATTCCAAGGAGGGGTGACTTGCGGGGCTCGGACCAGGTTCTGTTACCCAGAATACTTTGCAAACCTCAAAAAGTGGCTAAAAAAACAAGTTTTCCTCACATTTCAGTGACAGAAAGTTCTGGAATCTGAGAGGAGCCACAAATTTCCTTCCACCCAGCGTTCCCCTAAGTCTCCCGATAAAAATGATACCTCACTTGTGTGGGTAGGCCTAGCGCCCGCGACAGGAAACGCCCCAAAGCGCAACGTGGACACACACAAATTTTTGGAAGAAAACAGAGGTGTTTTTTGCGAAGTGCCTACCTGTAGATTTTGGCCTCTAGCTCAGCCGGCACCTAGGGAAACCTACCAAACCTGTGCATTTCTGCAATTTAGAGACCTAGGGGAATCCAAGGAGGGGTGACTTGCGGGGCTCGGACCAGGTTCTGTTACCCAGAATCCTTTGCAAACCTCAAAAAGTGGCTAAAAAAACAAGTTTTCCTCACATTTCGGTGACAGAAAGTTCTGGAATCTGAGAGGAGCCACAAATTTCCTTCCACCCAGCGTTCCCCCAAGTCTCCCGATGAAAATTATACCTCACTTGTGTGGGTAGGCCTAGCGCCCGCGACAGGAAACGCCCCAAAGCGCAACGTGGACACATACACATTTTTGGAAGAAAACAGAGGTGTTTTTTGCGAAGTGCCTACCTGTAGATTTTGGCCTCTAGCTCAGCCTGCACCTAGGGAAACCTACAAAACCTGTGCATTTCTGAAAACTAGAGACCTAGGGGATTCCAAGGAGGGGTGACTTGCGGGGCTCGGACCAGGTTCTGTTACCCAGAATCCTTTGCAAACCTTAAAAAGAGGCTAAAAAAACAAGTTTTCCTCACATTTCGGTGACAGAAAGTTCTGGAATCTGAGAGGAGCCACAAACTTCCTTCCACCCAGCATTTCCCCAAGTCTCCCGATAAAAATGATACCTCACTTGTGTGGGTAGGCCTAGCGCCCGCGACAGGAAACGCCCCAAAGCGCAACGTGGACACATACAAATTTTTGGAAGAAAACAGAGGTGTTTTTTGCGAAGTGCCTACCTGTAGATTTTGGCCTCTAGCTCAGCCGGCACCTAGGGAAACCTATCAAACCTGTGCATTTCTGAAAACTAGAGATCTAGGGGATTCCAAGGAGGGGTGACTTGCGGGGCTCGGACCAGGTTCTGTTACCCAGAATCCTTTGCAAACCTCAAAAAGTGGCTAAAAAAACAAGTTTTCCTCACATTTCAGTGACAGAAAGTTCTGGAATCTGAGAGGAGCCACGAATTTCCTTCCACCCAGCGTTCCCCTAAGTCTCCCGATAAAAATGATACCTCACTTGTGTGGGTAGGCCTAGCGCCCGCGACAGGAAACGCCCCAAAGCGCAACGTGGACACACACAAATTTTTGGAAGAAAACAGAGGTGTTTTTTGCGAAGTGCCTACCTGTAGATTTTGGCCTCTAGCTCAGCCGGCACCTAGGGAAACCTACCAAACCTGTCCATTTCTGCAAACTAGAGACCTAGGGGAATCCAAGGAGGGGTGACTTGCGGGGCTCGGACCAGGTTCTGTTACCCAGAATCCTTTGCAAACCTCAAAAAGAGGCTAAAAAAACAAGTTTTCCTCACATTTCGGTGACAGAAAGTTCTGGAATCTGAGAGGAGCCACAAACTTCCTTCCACCCAGCGTTCCCCTAAGTCTCCCGATAAAAATGATACCTCACTTGTGTGGGTAGGCCTAGCGCCCACGACAGGAAACGCCCCAAAGCGCAACGTGGACACATACAAATTTTGGGAAGAAAACAGAGGTGTTTTTTGCGTAGTGCCTACCTGTAGATTTTGGCCTCTAGCTCAGCCGGCACCTAGGGAAACCTATCAAACCTGTGCATTTCTGAAAACTAGAGACCACGGGGATTCCAAGGAGGGGTGACTTGCGGGGCTCGGACCAGGTTCTGTTACCCAGAATCCTTTGCAAACCTCAAAAAGTGGCTAAAAAAACAAGTTTTCCTCACATTTCAGTGACAGAAAGTTCTGGAATCTGAGAGGAGCCACAAATTTCCTTCCACCCAGCGTTCCCCTAAGTCTCCCGATAAAAATGATACCTCACTTGTGTGGGTAGGCCTAGCGCCCGCGACAGGAAACGCCCCAAAGCGCAACGTGGACACACACAAATTTTTGGAAGAAAACAGAGGTGTTTTTTGCGAAGTGCCTACCTGTAGATTTTGGCCTCTAGCTCAGCCGGCACCTAGGGAAACCTACCAAACCTGTGCATTTCTGCAATTTAGAGACCTAGGGGAATCCAAGGAGGGGTGACTTGCGGGGCTCGGACCAGGTTCTGTTACCCAGAATCCTTTGCAAACCTCAAAAAGTGGCTAAAAAAACAAGTTTTCCTCACATTTCGGTGACAGAAAGTTCTGGAATCTGAGAGGAGCCACAAATTTCCTTCCACCCAGCGTTCCCCCAAGTCTCCCGATGAAAATTATACCTCACTTGTGTGGGTAGGCCTAGCGCCCGCGACAGGAAACGCCCCAAAGCGCAACGTGGACACATACACATTTTTGGAAGAAAACAGAGGTGTTTTTTGCGAAGTGCCTACCTGTAGATTTTGGCCTCTAGCTCAGCCTGCACCTAGGGAAACCTACCAAACCTGTGCATTTCTGAAAACTAGAGACCTA
Source organism: Pleurodeles waltl (assembly GCF_031143425.1). Lineage (NCBI taxonomy): Eukaryota > Metazoa > Chordata > Amphibia > Caudata > Salamandridae > Pleurodeles > Pleurodeles waltl. The sequence continues at coordinate 606,002,030 of NC_090443.1, read as the reverse complement.
GGGGATTCCAAGGAGGGGTGACTTGCGGGGCTCGGACCAGGTTCTGTTACCCAGAATCCTTTGCAAACCTTAAAAAGAGGCTAAAAAAACAAGTTTTCCTCACATTTCGGTGACAGAAAGTTCTGGAATCTGAGAGGAGCCACAAACTTCCTTCCACCCAGCATTTCCCCAAGTCTCCCGATAAAAATGATACCTCACTTGTGTGGGTAGGCCTAGCGCCCGCGACAGGAAACGCCCCAAAGCGCAACGTGGACACATACAAATTTTTGGAAGAAAACAGAGGTGTTTTTTGCGAAGTGCCTACCTGTAGATTTTGGCCTCTAGCTCAGCCGGCACCTAGGGAAACCTATCAAACCTGTGCATTTCTGAAAACTAGAGACCACGGGGATTCCAAGGAGGGGTGACTTGCGGGGCTCGGACCAGGTTCTGTTACCCAGAATACTTTGCAAACCTCAAAAAGTGGCTAAAAAAACAAGTTTTCCTCACATTTCAGTGACAGAAAGTTCTGGAATCTGAGAGGAGCCACAAATTTCCTTCCACCCAGCGTTCCCCTAAGTCTCCCGATAAAAATGATACCTCACTTGTGTGGGTAGGCCTAGCGCCCGCGACAGGAAACGCCCCAAAGCGCAACGTGGACACACACAAATTTTTGGAAGAAAACAGAGGTGTTTTTTGCGAAGTGCCTACCTGTAGATTTTGGCCTCTAGCTCAGCCGGCACCTAGGGAAACCTACCAAACCTGTGCATTTCTGCAATTTAGAGACCTAGGGGAATCCAAGGAGGGGTGACTTGCGGGGCTCGGACCAGGTTCTGTTACCCAGAATCCTTTGCAAACCTCAAAAAGTGGCTAAAAAAACAAGTTTTCCTCACATTTCGGTGACAGAAAGTTCTGGAATCTGAGAGGAGCCACAAATTTCCTTCCACCCAGCGTTCCCCCAAGTCTCCCGATGAAAATTATACCTCACTTGTGTGGGTAGGCCTAGCGCCCGCGACAGGAAACGCCCCAAAGCGCAACGTGGACACATACACATTTTTGGAAGAAAACAGAGGTGTTTTTTGCGAAGTGCCTACCTGTAGATTTTGGCCTCTAGCTCAGCCTGCACCTAGGGAAACCTACAAAACCTGTGCATTTCTGAAAACTAGAGACCTAGGGGATTCCAAGGAGGGGTGACTTGCGGGGCTCGGACCAGGTTCTGTTACCCAGAATCCTTTGCAAACCTTAAAAAGAGGCTAAAAAAACAAGTTTTCCTCACATTTCGGTGACAGAAAGTTCTGGAATCTGAGAGGAGCCACAAACTTCCTTCCACCCAGCATTTCCCCAAGTCTCCCGATAAAAATGATACCTCACTTGTGTGGGTAGGCCTAGCGCCCGCGACAGGAAACGCCCCAAAGCGCAACGTGGACACATACAAATTTTTGGAAGAAAACAGAGGTGTTTTTTGCGAAGTGCCTACCTGTAGATTTTGGCCTCTAGCTCAGCCGGCACCTAGGGAAACCTATCAAACCTGTGCATTTCTGAAAACTAGAGACCTAGGGGATTCCAAGGAGGGGTGACTTGCGGGGCTCGGACCAGGTTCTGTTACCCAGAATCCTTTGCAAACCTCAAAAAGTGGCTAAAAAAACAAGTTTTCCTCACATTTCAGTGACAGAAAGTTCTGGAATCTGAGAGGAGCCACAAATTTCCTTCCACCCAGCGTTCCCCTAAGTCTCCCGATAAAAATGATACCTCACTTGTGTGGGTAGGCCTAGCGCCCGCGACAGGAAACGCCCCAAAGCGCAACGTGGACACACACAAATTTTTGGAAGAAAACAGAGGTGTTTTTTGCGAAGTGCCTACCTGTAGATTTTGGCCTCTAGCTCAGCCGGCACCTAGGGAAACCTACCAAACCTGTCCATTTCTGCAAACTAGAGACCTAGGGGAATCCAAGGAGGGGTGACTTGCGGGGCTCGGACCAGGTTCTGTTACCCAGAATCCTTTGCAAACCTCAAAAAGAGGCTAAAAAAACAAGTTTTCCTCACATTTCGGTGACAGAAAGTTCTGGAATCTGAGAGGAGCCACAAACTTCCTTCCACCCAGCGTTCCCCTAAGTCTCCCGATAAAAATGATACCTCACTTGTGTGGGTAGGCCTAGCGCCCACGACAGGAAACGCCCCAAAGCGCAACGTGGACACATACAAATTTTTGGAAGAAAACAGAGGTGTTTTTTGCGTAGTGCCTACCTGTAGATTTTGGCCTCTAGCTCAGCCGGCACCTAGGGAAACCTACCAAACCTGTGCATTTCTGAAAACTAGAGATCTAGGGGATTCCAAGGAGGGGTGACTTGCGGGGCTCGGACCAGGTTCTGTTACCCAGAATCCTTCGCAAACCTCAAAAAGTGGCTAAAAAAACAAGTTTTCCTCACATTTCGGTGACAGAAAGTTCTGGAATCTGAGAGGAGCCACAAATTTCCTTCCACGCAGCGTTCCCCCAAGTCTCCCGATAAAAATGATACCTCACTTGTGTGGGTAGGCCTAGCGCCCGCGTCAGGAAACGCCCCAAAGCGCAACGTGGACACATACACATTTTTGGAAGAAAACAGAGGTGTTTGTTGCGAAGTGCCTACCTGTAGATTTTGGCCTCTAGCTCAGCCGGCACCTAGGGAAACCTACCAAACCTGTGCATTTCTGAAAACTAGAGACCTAGGGGAATCCAAGGAGGGGTGACTTGCGGGGCTCGGACCAGGTTCTGTTACCCAGAATCCTTTGCAAACCTCAAAAAGTGGCTAAAAAAATAAGTTTTCCTCACATTTCGGTGACAGAAAGTTCTGGAATCTGAGAGGAGCCACAAATTTCCTTCCACCCAGCGTTCCCCCAAGTCTCCCGATGAAAATGATACCTCACTTGTGTGGGTAGGCCTAGCGCCCGCGACAGGAAACGCCCCAAAGCGCAACGTGGACACATACAAATTTTTGGAAGAAAACAGCGGTGTTTTTTGCGAAGTGCCTACCTGTAGATTTTGGCCTCTAGCTCAGCCGGCACCTAGGGAAACCTACCAAACCTGTGCATTTCTGAAAACTAGAGACCTAGGGGAATCCAAGGAGGGGTGACTTGTGGGGCTCGGACCAGGTTCTGTTACCCAGAATCCTTTGCAAACCTCATAATTTGGCTAAAAAAACACATGTTCCTCACATTTCTGTGGCAGAAAGTTCTGGAATCTGAGAGAAGCCACAAATTTCCTTCCACCCAGCGTTCCCCCAAGTCTCCCGATAAAAATGATACCTCACTTGTGTGGGTAGGCCTAGCGCCCGCGACAGGAAACGCCCCAAAGCGCAACGTGGACACATACAAATTTTTGGAAGAAAACAGAGGTGTTTTTTGCGAAGTGCCTACCTGTAGATTTTGGCCTCTAGCTCAGCCGGCACCTAGGGAAACCTACCAAACCTGTGCATTTCTGAAAACTAGAGACCTAGGGGAATCCAAGGAGGGGTGACTTGCGGGGCTCGGACCAGGTTCTGTTACCCAGAATCCTTTGCAAACCTCAAAAAGTGGCTAAAAAAACAAGTTTTCCTCACATTTCGGTGACAGAAAGTTCTGGAATCTGAGAGGAGCCACAAATTTACTTCCACCCAGCGTTTCCCCAAGTCTCCCGATAAAAATGATACCTCACTTGTGTGGGTAGGCCTAGCGCTCGCGACAGGAAACGCCCCAAAGCGCAACGTGGACACATCCAAATTTTTTGAAGAAAACAGAGGTGTTTTTTGCAAAGTGCCTACCTGTAGATTTTGGCCTCTAGCTCAGCCGGCACCTAGGGAAACCTACCAAACCTGTGCATTTCTGAAAACTAGAGACCTAGGGGAATCCAAGGAGGGGTGACTTGCGGGGGTCGGACCAGGTTCTGTTACCCAGAATCCTTCGCAAACCTCAAAAAGTGGCTAAAAAAACAAGTTTTCCTCACATTTCGGTGACAGAAAGTTCTGGAATCTAAGAGGAGCCACAAATTTCCTTCCACGCAGCGTTCCCCCAAGTCTCCCGATAAAAATGATACCTCACTTGTGTGGGTAGGCCTAGCGCCCGCGTCAGGAAACTCCCCAAAGCGCAACGTGGACAAATACAAATTTTTGGAAGAAAACAGAGGTGTTTGTTGCGAAGTGCCTACCTGTAGATTTTGGCCTCTAGCTCAGCCGGCACCTAGGGAAACCTACCAAACCTGTGCATTTCTGAAAACTAGAGACCTAGGGGAATCCAAGGAGGGGTGACTTGCGGGGCTCGGACCAGGTTCTGTTACCCAGAATCCTTTGCAAACCTCAAAAAGTGGCTAAAAAAATAAGTTTTCCTCACATTTCGGTGACAGAAAGTTCTGGAATCTGAGAGGAGCCACTAATTTCCTTCCACCCAGCGTTCCCCCAAGTCTCCCGATAAAAATGATACCTCACTTGTGTGGGTAGGCCTAGCGCCCGCGACAGGAAACGCCCCAAAGCGCAACGTGGACACACACAAATTTTTGGAAGAAAACAGAGGTGTTTTTTGCTAAGTGCCTACCTGTAGATTTTGGCCTCTAGCTCAGCCGGCACCTAGGGAAACCTACCAAACCTGTGCATTTCTGCAAACTAGAGACCTAGGGGAATCCAAGGAGGGGTGACTTGCGGGGTTCGGACCAGGTTCTGTTACCCAGAATCCTTCGCAAACCTCAAAAAGTGGCTAAAAAAACAAGTTTTCCTCACATTTCGGTGACAGAAAGTTCTGGAATCTGAGAGGAGCCACAAATTTCCTTCCACGCAGCGTTCCCCCAAGTCTCCCGATGAAAATTATACCTCACTTGTGTGGGTAGGCCTAGCGCCCGCGTCAGGAAACGCCCCAAAGCGCAACGTGGACACATACAAATTTTTGGAAGAAAACAGAGGTGTTTTTTGCGAAGTGCCTACCTGTAGATTTTGGCCTCTAGCTCAGCCGGCACCTAGGGAAACCTACCAAACCTGTGCATTTCTGAAAACTAGAGACCTAGGGGATTCCAAGGAGGGGTGACTTGCGGGGCTCGGACCAGGTTCTGTTACCCAGAATCCTTTGCAAACCTCAAAAAGAGGCTAAAAAAACAAGTTTTCCTCACATTTCGGTGACAGAAAGTTCTGGAATCTGAGAGGAGCCACAAACTTCCTTCCACCCAGCATTTCCCCAAGTCTCCCGATAAAAATGATACCTCACTTGTGTGGGTAGGCCTAGCGCCCGCGACAGGAAACGCCCCAAAGCGCAACGTGGACACATACAAATTTTTGGAAGAAAACAGAGGTGTTTTTTGCGAAGTGCCTACCTGTAGATTTTGGCCTCTAGCTCAGCCGGCACCTAGGGAAACCTATCAAACCTGTGCATTTCTGAAAACTAGAGACCACGGGGATTCCAAGGAGGGGTGACTTGCGGGGCTCGGACCAGGTTCTGTTACCCAGAATACTTTGCAAACCTCAAAAAGTGGCTAAAAAAACAAGTTTTCCTCACATTTCAGTGACAGAAAGTTCTGGAATCTGAGAGGAGCCACAAATTTCCTTCCACCCAGCGTTCCCCTAAGTCTCCCGATAAAAATGATACCTCACTTGTGTGGGTAGGCCTAGCGCCCGCGACAGGAAACGCCCCAAAGCGCAACGTGGACACACACAAATTTTTGGAAGAAAACAGAGGTGTTTTTTGCGAAGTGCCTACCTGTAGATTTTGGCCTCTAGCTCAGCCGGCACCTAGGGAAACCTACCAAACCTGTGCATTTCTGCAATTTAGAGACCTAGGGGAATCCAAGGAGGGGTGACTTGCGGGGCTCGGACCAGGTTCTGTTACCCAGAATCCTTTGCAAACCTCAAAAAGTGGCTAAAAAAACAAGTTTTCCTCACATTTCGGTGACAGAAAGTTCTGGAATCTGAGAGGAGCCACAAATTTCCTTCCACCCAGCGTTCCCCCAAGTCTCCCGATGAAAATTATACCTCACTTGTGTGGGTAGGCCTAGCGCCCGCGACAGGAAACGCCCCAAAGCGCAACGTGGACACATACACATTTTTGGAAGAAAACAGAGGTGTTTTTTGCGAAGTGCCTACCTGTAGATTTTGGCCTCTAGCTCAGCCTGCACCTAGGGAAACCTACAAAACCTGTGCATTTCTGAAAACTAGAGACCTAGGGGATTCCAAGGAGGGGTGACTTGCGGGGCTCGGACCAGGTTCTGTTACCCAGAATCCTTTGCAAACCTTAAAAAGAGGCTAAAAAAACAAGTTTTCCTCACATTTCGGTGACAGAAAGTTCTGGAATCTGAGAGGAGCCACAAACTTCCTTCCACCCAGCATTTCCCCAAGTCTCCCGATAAAAATGATACCTCACTTGTGTGGGTAGGCCTAGCGCCCGCGACAGGAAACGCCCCAAAGCGCAACGTGGACACATACAAATTTTTGGAAGAAAACAGAGGTGTTTTTTGCGAAGTGCCTACCTGTAGATTTTGGCCTCTAGCTCAGCCGGCACCTAGGGAAACCTATCAAACCTGTGCATTTCTGAAAACTAGAGACCTAGGGGATTCCAAGGAGGGGTGACTTGCGGGGCTCGGACCAGGTTCTGTTACCCAGAATCCTTTGCAAACCTCAAAAAGTGGCTAAAAAAACAAGTTTTCCTCACATTTCAGTGACAGAAAGTTCTGGAATCTGAGAGGAGCCACGAATTTCCTTCCACCCAGCGTTCCCCTAAGTCTCCCGATAAAAATGATACCTCACTTGTGTGGGTAGGCCTAGCGCCCGCGACAGGAAACGCCCCAAAGCGCAACGTGGACACACACAAATTTTTGGAAGAAAACAGAGGTGTTTTTTGCGAAGTGCCTACCTGTAGATTTTGGCCTCTAGCTCAGCCGGCACCTAGGGAAACCTACCAAACCTGTCCATTTCTGCAAACTAGAGACCTAGGGGAATCCAAGGAGGGGTGACTTGCGGGGCTCGGACCAGGTTCTGTTACCCAGAATCCTTTGCAAACCTCAAAAAGAGGCTAAAAAAACAAGTTTTCCTCACATTTCGGTGACAGAAAGTTCTGGAATCTGAGAGGAGCCACAAACTTCCTTCCACCCAGCGTTCCCCTAAGTCTCCCGATAAAAATGATACCTCACTTGTGTGGGTAGGCCTAGCGCCCACGACAGGAAACGCCCCAAAGCGCAACGTGGACACATACAAATTTTGGGAAGAAAACAGAGGTGTTTTTTGCGTAGTGCCTACCTGTAGATTTTGGCCTCTAGCTCAGCCGGCACCTAGGGAAACCTATCAAACCTGTGCATTTCTGAAAACTAGAGACCACGGGGATTCCAAGGAGGGGTGACTTGCGGGGCTCGGACCAGGTTCTGTTACCCAGAATCCTTTGCAAACCTCAAAAAGTGGCTAAAAAAACAAGTTTTCCTCACATTTCAGTGACAGAAAGTTCTGGAATCTGAGAGGAGCCACAAATTTCCTTCCACCCAGCGTTCCCCTAAGTCTCCCGATAAAAATGATACCTCACTTGTGTGGGTAGGCCTAGCGCCCGCGACAGGAAACGCCCCAAAGCGCAACGTGGACACACACAAATTTTTGGAAGAAAACAGAGGTGTTTTTTGCGAAGTGCCTACCTGTAGATTTTGGCCTCTAGCTCAGCCGGCACCTAGGGAAACCTACCAAACCTGTGCATTTCTGCAATTTAGAGACCTAGGGGAATCCAAGGAGGGGTGACTTGCGGGGCTCGGACCAGGTTCTGTTACCCAGAATCCTTTGCAAACCTCAAAAAGTGGCTAAAAAAACAAGTTTTCCTCACATTTCGGTGACAGAAAGTTCTGGAATCTGAGAGGAGCCACAAATTTCCTTCCACCCAGCGTTCCCCCAAGTCTCCCGATGAAAATTATACCTCACTTGTGTGGGTAGGCCTAGCGCCCGCGACAGGAAACGCCCCAAAGCGCAACGTGGACACATACACATTTTTGGAAGAAAACAGAGGTGTTTTTTGCGAAGTGCCTACCTGTAGATTTTGGCCTCTAGCTCAGCCTGCACCTAGGGAAACCTACCAAACCTGTGCATTTCTGAAAACTAGAGACCTAGGGGATTCCAAGGAGGGGTGACTTGCGGGGCTCGGACCAGGTTCTGTTACCCAGAATCCTTTGCAAACCTTAAAAAGAGGCTAAAAAAACAAGTTTTCCTCACATTTCGGTGACAGAAAGTTCTGGAATCTGAGAGGAGCCACAAACTTCCTTCCACCCAGCATTTCCCCAAGTCTCCCGATAAAAATGATACCTCACTTGTGTGGGTAGGCCTAGCGCCCGCGACAGGAAACGCCCCAAAGCGCAACGTGGACACATACAAATTTTTGGAAGAAAACAGAGGTGTTTTTTGCGAAGTGCCTACCTGTAGATTTTGGCCTCTAGCTCAGCCGGCACCTAGGGAAACCTATCAAACCTGTGCATTTCTGAAAACTAGAGACCTAGGGGATTCCAAGGAGGGGTGACTTGCGGGGCTCGGACCAGGTTCTGTTACCCAGAATCCTTTGCAAACCTCAAAAAGTGGCTAAAAAAACAAGTTTTCCTCACATTTCAGTGACAGAAAGTTCTGGAATCTGAGAGGAGCCACGAATTTCCTTCCACCCAGCGTTCCCCTAAGTCTCCCGATAAAAATGATACCTCACTTGTGTGGGTAGGCCTAGCGCCCGCGACAGGAAACGCCCCAAAGCGCAACGTGGACACACACAAATTTTTGGAAGAAAACAGAGGTGTTTTTTGCGAAGTGCCTACCTGTAGATTTTGGCCTCTAGCTCAGCCGGCACCTAGGGAAACCTACCAAACCTGTCCATTTCTGCAAACTAGAGACCTAGGGGAATCCAAGGAGGGGTGACTTGCGGGGCTCGGACCAGGTTCTGTTACCCAGAATCCTTTGCAAACCTCAAAAAGAGGCTAAAAAAACAAGTTTTCCTCACATTTCGGTGACAGAAAGTTCTGGAATCTGAGAGGAGCCACAAACTTCCTTCCACCCAGCGTTCCCCTAAGTCTCCCGATAAAAATGATACCTCACTTGTGTGGGTAGGCCTAGCGCCCACGACAGGAAACGCCCCAAAGCGCAACGTGGACACATACAAATTTTTGGAAGAAAACAGAGGTGTTTTTTGCGTAGTGCCTACCTGTAGATTTTGGCCTCTAGCTCAGCCGGCACCTAGGGAAACCTACCAAACCTGTGCATTTCTGAAAACTAGAGATCTAGGGGAATCCAAGGAGGGGTGACTTGCGGGGCTCGGACCAGGTTCTGTTACCCAGAATCCTTTGCAAACCTCAAAAAGTGGCTAAAAAAATAAGTTTTCCTCACATTTCGGTGACAGAAAGTTCTGGAATCTGAGAGGAGCCACAAATTTCCTTCCACCCAGCGTTCCCCCAAGTCTCCCGATGAAAATGATACCTCACTTGTGTGGGTAGGCCTAGCGCCCGCGACAGGAAACGCCCCAAAGCGCAACGTGGACACATACAAATTTTTGGAAGAAAACAGCGGTGTTTTTTGCGAAGTGCCTACCTGTAGATTTTGGCCTCTAGCTCAGCCGGCACCTAGGGAAACCTACCAAACCTGTGCATTTCTGCAATTTAGAGACCTAGGGGAATCCAAGGAGGGGTGACTTGCGGGGCTCGGACCAGGTTCTGTTACCCAGAATCCTTTGCAAACCTCAAAAAGTGGCTAAAAAAACAAGTTTTCCTCACATTTCAGTGACAGAAAGTTCTGGAATCTGAGAGGAGCCACGAATTTCCTTCCACCCAGCGTTCCCCTAAGTCTCCCGATAAAAATGATACCTCACTTGTGTGGGTAGGCCTAGCGCCCGCGACAGGAAACGCCCCAAAGCGCAACGTGGACACACACAAATTTTTGGAAGAAAACAGAGGTGTTTTTTGCGAAGTGCCTACCTGTAGATTTTGGCCTCTAGCTCAGCCGGCACCTAGGGAAACCTACCAAACCTGTCCATTTCTGCAAACTAGAGACCTAGGGGAATCCAAGGAGGGGTGACTTGCGGGGCTCGGACCAGGTTCTGTTACCCAGAATCCTTTGCAAACCTCAAAAAGAGGCTAAAAAAACAAGTTTTCCTCACATTTCGGTGACAGAAAGTTCTGGAATCTGAGAGGAGCCACAAACTTCCTTCCACCCAGCGTTCCCCTAAGTCTCCCGATAAAAATGATACCTCACTTGTGTGGGTAGGCCTAGCGCCCACGACAGGAAACGCCCCAAAGCGCAACGTGGACACATACAAATTTTTGGAAGAAAACAGAGGTGTTTTTTGCGTAGTGCCTACCTGTAGATTTTGGCCTCTAGCTCAGCCGGCACCTAGGGAAACCTACCAAACCTGTGCATTTCTGAAAACTAGAGATCTAGGGGAATCCAAGGAGGGGTGACTTGCGGGGCTCGGACCAGGTTCTGTTACCCAGAATCCTTTGCAAACCTCAAAAAGTGGCTAAAAAAATAAGTTTTCCTCACATTTCGGTGACAGAAAGTTCTGGAATCTGAGAGGAGCCACAAATTTCCTTCCACCCAGCGTTCCCCCAAGTCTCCCGATGAAAATGATACCTCACTTGTGTGGGTAGGCCTAGCGCCCGCGACAGGAAACGCCCCAAAGCGCAACGTGGACACATACAAATTTTTGGAAGAAAACAGCGGTGTTTTTTGCGAAGTGCCTACCTGTAGATTTTGGCCTCTAGCTCAGCCGGCACCTAGGGAAACCTACCAAACCTGTGCATTTCTGAAAACTAGAGACCGAGGGGAATCCAAGGAGGGGTGACTTGTGGGGCTCGGACCAGGTTCTGTTACCCAGAATCCTTTGCAAACCTCATAATTTGGCTAAAAAAACACATGTTCCTCACATTTCTGTGGCAGAAAGTTCTGGAATCTGAGAGAAGCCACAAATTTCCTTCCACCCAGCGTTCCCCCAAGTCTCCCGATAAAAATGATACCTCACTTGTGTGGGTAGGCCTAGCGCCCACGACAGGAAACGCCCCAAAGCGCAACGTGGACACATACAAATTTTTGGAAGAAAACAGAGGTGTTTTTTGCGAAGTGCCTACCTGTAGATTTTGGCCTCTAGCTCAGCCGGCACCTAGGGAAACCTACCAAACCTGTGCATTTCTGAAAACTAGAGATCTAGGGGATTCCAAGGAGGGGTGACTTGCGGGGCTCGGACCAGGTTCTGTTACCCAGAATCCTTCGCAAACCTCAAAAAGTGGCTAAAAAAACAAGTTTTCCTCTCATTTCGGTGACAGAAAGTTCTGGAATCTGAGAGGAGCCACGAATTTCCTTCCACGCCGCGTTCCCCCAAGTCTCCCGATAAAAATGATACCTCACTTGTGTGGGTAGGCCTAGCGCCCGCGTCAGGAAACGCCCCAAAGCGCAACGTGGACACATACACATTTTTGGAAGAAAACAGAGGTGTTTGTTGGGAAGTGCCTACCTGTAGATTTTGGCCTCTAGCTCAGCCGGCACCTAGGGAAACCTACCAAACCTGTGCATTTCTGAAAACTAGAGACCTAGGGGAATCCAAGGAGGGGTGACTTGCGGGGCTCGGACCAGGTTCTGTTACCCAGAATCCTTTGCAAACCTCAAAAAGTGGCTAAAAAAATAAGTTTTCCTCACATTTCGGTGACAGAAAGTTCTGGAATCTGAGAGGAGCCACAAATTTCCTTCCACCCAGCGTTTCCCCAAGTCTCCCGATAAAAATGATACCTCACTTGTGTGGGTAGGCCTAGCGCTCGCGACAGGAAACGCCCCAAAGCGCAACGTGGACACATCCAAATTTTTTGAAGAAAACAGAGGTGTTTTTTGCAAAGTGCCTACCTGTAGATTTTGGCCTCTAGCTCAGCCGGCACCTAGGGAAACCTACCAAACCTGTGCATTTCTGAAAACTAGAGACCTAGGGGAATCCAAGGAGGGGTGACTTGCGGGGGTCGGACCAGGTTCTGTTACCCAGAATCCTTCGCAAACCTCAAAAAGTGGCTAAAAAAACAAGTTTTCCTCACATTTCGGTGACAGAAAGTTCTGGAATCTAAGAGGAGCCACAAATTTCCTTCCACGCAGCGTTCCCCCAAGTCTCCCGATAAAAATGATACCTCACTTGTGTGGGTAGGCCTAGCGCCCGCGTCAGGAAACGCCCCAAAGCGCAACGTGGACAAATACAAATTTTTGGAAGAAAACAGAGGTGTTTGTTGCGAAGTGCCTACCTGTAGATTTTGGCCTCTAGCTCAGCCGGCACCTAGGGAAACCTACCAAACCTGTGCATTTCTGAAAACTAGAGACCTAGGGGAATCCAAGGAGGGGTGACTTGCGGGGCTCGGACCAGGTTCTGTTACCCAGAATCCTTTGCAAACCTCAAAAAGTGGCTAAAAAAATAAGTTTTCCTCACATTTCGGTGACAGAAAGTTCTGGAATCTGAGAGGAGCCACTAATTTCCTTCCACCCAGCGTTCCCCCAAGTCTCCCGATAAAAATGATACCTCACTTGTGTGGGTAGGCCTAGCACCCGCGACAGGAAACGCCCCAAAGCGCAACGTGGACACACTCAAATTTTTGGAAGAAAACAGAGGTGTTTTTTGCTAAGTGCCTACCTGTAGATTTTGGCCTCTAGCTCAGCCGGCACCTAGGGAAACCTACCAAACCTGTGCATTTCTGCAAACTAGAGACCTAGGGGAATCCAAGGAGGGGTGACTTGCGGGGTTCGGACCAGGTTCTGTTACCCAGAATCCTTCGCAAACCTCAAAAAGTGGCTAAAAAAACAAGTTTTCCTCACATTTCGGTGACAGAAAGTTCTGGAATCTGAGAGGAGCCACAAATTTCCTTCCACGCAGCGTTCCCCCAAGTCTCCCGATGAAAATTATACCTCACTTGTGTGGGTAGGCCTAGCGCCCGCGTCAGGAAACGCCCCAAAGCGCAACGTGGACACATACAAATTTTTGGAAGAAAACAGAGGTGTTTTTTGCGAAGTGCCTACCTGTAGATTTTGGCCTCTAGCTCAGCCGGCACCTAGGGAAACCTACCAAACCTGTGCATTTCTGAAAACTAGAGACCTAGGGGATTCCAAGGAGGGGTGACTTGCGGGGCTCGGACCAGGTTCTGTTACCCAGAATCCTTTGCAAACCTCAAAAAGAGGCTAAAAAAACAAGTTTTCCTCACATTTCGGTGACAGAAAGTTCTGGAATCTGAGAGGAGCCACAAACTTCCTTCCACCCAGCATTTCCCCAAGTCTCCCGATAAAAATGATACCTCACTTGTGTGGGTAGGCCTAGCGCCCGCGACAGGAAACGCCCCAAAGCGCAACGTGGACACATACAAATTTTTGGAAGAAAACAGAGGTGTTTTTTGCGAAGTGCCTACCTGTAGATTTTGGCCTCTAGCTCAGCCGGCACCTAGGGAAACCTATCAAACCTGTGCATTTCTGAAAACTAGAGACCACGGGGATTCCAAGGAGGGGTGACTTGCGGGGCTCGGACCAGGTTCTGTTACCCAGAATCCTTTGCAAACCTCAAAAAGTGGCTAAAAAAACAAGTTTTCCTCACATTTCAGTGACAGAAAGTTCTGGAATCTGAGAGGAGCCACAAATTTCCTTCCACCCAGCGTTCCCCTAAGTCTCCCGATAAAAATGATACCTCACTTGTGTGGGTAGGCCTAGCGCCCGCGACAGGAAACGCCCCAAAGCGCAACGTGGACACACACAAATTTTTGGAAGAAAACAGAGGTGTTTTTTGCGAAGTGCCTACCTGTAGATTTTGGCCTCTAGCTCAGCCGGCACCTAGGGAAACCTACCAAACCTGTGCATTTCTGCAATTTAGAGACCTAGGGGAATCCAAGGAGGGGTGACTTGCGGGGCTCGGACCAGGTTCTGTTACCCAGAATCCTTTGCAAACCTCAAAAAGTGGCTAAAAAAACAAGTTTTCCTCACATTTCGGTGACAGAAAGTTCTGGAATCTGAGAGGAGCCACAAATTTCCTTCCACCCAGCGTTCCCCCAAGTCTCCCGATGAAAATTATACCTCACTTGTGTGGGTAGGCCTAGCGCCCGCGACAGGAAACGCCCCAAAGCGCAACGTGGACACATACACATTTTTGGAAGAAAACAGAGGTGTTTTTTGCGAAGTGCCTACCTGTAGATTTTGGCCTCCAGCTCAGCCGGCACCTAGGGAAACCTACCAAACCTATGCATTTCTGAAAACTAGAGACCTAGGGGATTCCAAGGAGGGGTGACTTGCGGGGCTCGTACCAGGTTCTGTTACCCAGAATCCTTTGCAAACCTTAAAAAGAGGCTAAAAAAACAAGTTTTCCTCACATTTCGGTGACAGAAAGTTCTGGAATCTGAGAGGAGCCACAAACTTCCTTCCACCCAGCATTTCCCCAAGTCTCCCGATAAAAATGATACCTCACTTGTGTGGGTAGGCCTAGCGCCCGCGACAGGAAACGCCCCAAAGCGCAACGTGGACACATACAAATTTTTGGAAGAAAACAGAGGTGTTTTTTGCGAAGTGCCTACCTGTAGATTTTGGCCTCTAGCTCAGCCGGCACCTAGGGAAACCTATCAAACCTGTGCATTTCTGAAAACTAGAGACCTAGGGGATTCCAAGGAGGGGTGACTTGCGGGGCTCGGACCAGGTTCTGTTACCCAGAATCCTTTGCAAACCTCAAAAAGTGGCTAAAAAAACAAGTTTTCCTCACATTTCGGTGACAGAAAGTTCTGGAATCTGAGAGGAGCCACAAATTTCCTTCCACGCAGCGTTCCCCCAAGTCTCCCGATGAAAATTATACCTCACTTGTGTGGGTAGGCCTAGCGCCCGCGTCAGGAAACGCCCCAAAGCGCAACGTGGACACATACAAATTTTTGGAAGAAAACAGAGGTGTTTTTTGCGAAGTGCCTACCTGTAGATTTTGGCCTCTAGCTCAGCCGGCACCTAGGGAAACCTACCAAACCTGTGCATTTCTGAAAACTAGAGACCTAGGGGATTCCAAGGAGGGGTGACTTGCGGGGCTCGGACCAGGTTCTGTTACCCAGAATCCTTTGCAAACCTCAAAAAGAGGCTAAAAAAACAAGTTTTCCTTGCATTTCGGTGACAGAAAGTTCTGGAATCTGAGAGGAGCCACAAACTTCCTTCCACCCAGCATTTCCCCAAGTCTCCCGATAAAAATGATACCTCACTTGTGTGGGTAGGCCTAGCGCCCGCGACAGGAAACGCCCCAAAGCGCAACGTGGACACATACAAATTTTTGGAAGAAAACAGAGGTGTTTTTTGCGAAGTGCCTACCTGTAGATTTTGGCCTCTAGCTCAGCCGGCACCTAGGGAAACCTATCAAACCTGTGCATTTCTGAAAACTAGAGACCACGGGGATTCCAAGGAGGGGTGACTTGCGGGGCTCGGACCAGGTTCTGTTACCCAGAATCCTTTGCAAACCTCAAAAAGTGGCTAAAAAAACAAGTTTTCCTCACATTTCAGTGACAGAAAGTTCTGGAATCTGAGAGGAGCCACAAATTTCCTTCCACCCAGCGTTCCCCTAAGTCTCCCGATAAAAATGATACCTCACTTGTGTGGGTAGGCCTAGCGCCCGCGACAGGAAACGCCCCAAAGCGCAACGTGGACACACACAAATTTTTGGAAGAAAACAGAGGTGTTTTTTGCGAAGTGCCTACCTGTAGATTTTGGCCTCTAGCTCAGCCGGCACCTAGGGAAACCTACCAAACCTGTGCATTTCTGCAATTTAGAGACCTAGGGGAATCCAAGGAGGGGTGACTTGCGGGGCTCGGACCAGGTTCTGTTACCCAGAATCCTTTGCAAACCTCAAAAAGTGGCTAAAAAAACAAGTTTTCCTCACATTTCGGTGACAGAAAGTTCTGGAATCTGAGAGGAGCCACAAATTTCCTTCCACCCAGCGTTCCCCCAAGTCTCCCGATGAAAATTATACCTCACTTGTGTGGGTAGGCCTATCGCCCGCGACAGGAAACGCCCCAAAGCGCAACGTGGACACATACACATTTTTGGAAGAAAACAGAGGTGTTTTTTGCGAAGTGCCTACCTGTAGATTTTGGCCTCCAGCTCAGCCGGCACCTAGGGAAACCTACCAAACCTGTGCATTTCTGAAAACTAGAGACCTAGGGGATTCCAAGGAGGGGTGACTTGCGGGGCTCGTACCAGGTTCTGTTACCCAGAATCCTTTGCAAACCTTAAAAAGAGGCTAAAAAAACAAGTTTTCCTCACATTTCGGTGACAGAAAGTTCTGGAATCTGAGAGCAGCCACAAACTTCCTTCCACCCAGCATTTCCCCAAGTCTCCCGATAAAAATGATACCTCACTTGTGTGGGTAGGCCTAGCGCCCGCGACAGGAAACGCCCCAAAGCGCAACGTGGACACATACAAATTTTTGGAAGAAAACAGAGGTGTTTTTTGCGAAGTGCCTACCTGTAGATTTTGGCCTCTAGCTCAGCCGGCACCTAGGGAAACCTATCAAACCTGTGCATTTCTGAAAACTAGAGACCTAGGGGATTCCAAGGAGGGGTGACTTGCGGGGCTCGGACCAGGTTCTGTTACCCAGAATCCTTTGCAAACCTCAAAAAGTGGCTAAAAAAACAAGTTTTCCTCACATTTCAGTGACAGAAAGTTCTGGAATCTGAAAGGAGCCACAAATTTCCTTCAACCCAGCGTTCCCCTAAGTCTCCCGATAAAAATGATACCTCACTTGTGTGGGTAGGCCTAGCGACCGCGACAGGAAACGCCCCAAAGCGCAACGTGGACACACACAAATTTTTGGAAGAAAACAGAGGTGTTTTTTGCGAAGTGCCTACCTGTAGATTTTGGCCTCTAGCTCAGCCGGCACCTAGGGAAACCTACCAAACCTGTGCATTTCTGAAAACTAGAGACCTAGGGGATTCCAAGGAGGGGTGACTTGCGGGGCTCGGACCAGGTTCTGTTACCCAGAATCCTTTGCAAACCTCAAAAAGAGGCTAAAAAAACAAGTTTTCCTCACATTTCGGTGACAGAAAGTTCTGGAATCTGAGAGGAGCCACAAACTTCCTTCCACCCAGCGTTCCCCTAAGTCTCCCGATAAAAATGGTACCTCACTTGTGTGGGTAGGCCTAGCGCCCACGACAGGAAACGCCCCAAAGCGCAACGTGGACACATACAAATTTTTGTAAGAAAACAGAGGTGTTTTTTGCGAAGTGCCTACCTGTAGATTTTGGCCTCTAGCTCAGCCGGCACCTAGGGAAACCTACCAAACCTGTGCATTTCTGAAAACTAGAGACCTAGGGGATTCGAAGGAGGGGTGACTTGCGGGGCTCGGACCAGGTTCTGTTACCCAGAATCCTTTGCAAACCTCAAAAAGAGGCTAAGAAAACAAGTTTTCCTCACATTTCGGTGACAGAAAGTTCTGGAATCTGAGAGGAGCCACAAACTTCCTTCCACCCAGCATTTCCCCAAGTCTCCCGATAAAAATGATACCTCACTTGTGTGGGTAGGCCTAGCGCCCGCGACAGGAAACGCCCCAAAGCGCAACGTGGACACATACAAATTTTTGGAAGAAAACAGAGGTGTTTTTTGCGAAGTGCCTACCTGTAGATTTTGGCCTCTAGCTCAGCCGGAACCTAGGGAAACCTATCAAACCTGTGCATTTCTGAAAACTAGAGACCACGGGGATTCCAAGGAGGGGTGACTTGCGGGGCTCGGACCAGGTTCTGTTACCCAGAATCCTTTGCAAACCTCAAAAAGTGGCTAAAAAAACAAGTTTTCCTCACATTTCAGTGACAGAAAGTTCTGGAATCTGAGAGGAGCCACAAATTTCCTTCCACCCAGCGTTCCCCTAAGTCTCCCGATAAAAATGATACCTCACTTGTGTGGGTAGGCCTAGCGCCCGCGACAGGAAACGCCCCAAAGCGCAACGTGGACACATACAAATTTTTGTAAGAAAACAGAGGTGTTTTTTGCGAAGTGCCTACCTGTAGATTTTGGCCTCTAGCTCAGCCGGCACCTAGGGAAACCTACCAAACCTGTGCATTTCTGAAAACTAGAGACCTAGGGGAATCCAAGGAGGGGTGACTTGCGGGGCTCGGACCAGGTTCTGTTACCCAGAATCCTTTGCAAACCTCATAATTTGGCTAAAAAAAACACATGTTCCTCACATTTCTGTGGCAGAAAGTTCTGGAATCTGAGAGAAGCCACAAATTTCCTTCCACCCAGCGTTCCCCCAAGTCTCCCGATAAAAATGATACCTCACTTGTGTGGGTAGGCCTAGCGCCCGCGACAGGAAACGCCCCAAAGTGCAACGTGGACACATACAAATTTTTGGAAGAAAACAGAGGTGTTTTTTGCGAAGTGCCTACCTGTAGATTTTGGCCTCTAGCTCAGCCGGCACCTAGGGAAACCTACCAAACCTGTGCATTTCTGAAAACTAGAGACCTAGGGGAATCCAAGGAGGGGTGACTTGCGGGGCTCGGACCAGGTTCTGTTACCCAGAATCCTTTGCAAACCTCAAAAAGTGGCTAAAAAAACAAGTTTTCCTCACATTTCGGTGACAGAAAGTTCTGGAATCTGAGAGGAGCCACAAATTTCCTTCCACCCAGCGTTCCCCCAAGTCTCCCGATAAAAATGATACCTCACTTGTGTGGGTAGGCCTAGCGCTCGCGACAGGAAACGCCCCAAAGCGCAACGTGGACACATCCAAATTTTTTGAAGAAAACAGAGGTGTTTTTTGCAAAGTGCCTACCTGTAGATTTTGGCCTCTAGCTCAGCAGGTACCTAGGGAAACCTACCAAACCTGTGCATTTCTGAAAACTAGAGACCTAGGGGAATCCAAGGAGGGGTGACTTGCGGGGTTCGGACCAGGTTCTGTTACCCAGAATCCTTCGCAAACCTCAAAAAGTGGCTAAAAAAACAAGTTTTCCTCACATTTCGGTGACAGAAAGTTCTGGACTCTGAGAGGAGCCACAAATTTCCTTCCACGCAGCGTTCCCCCAAGTCTCCCGATAAAAATGATACCTCACTTGTGTGGGTAGGCCTAGCGCCCGCGTCAAGAAACGCCCCAAAGCGCAACGTGGACACATACAAATTTTTGGAAGAAAACAGAGGTGTTTGTTGCGAAGTGCCTACCTGTAGATTTTGGCCTCTAGCTCAGCCGGCACCTAGGGAAACCTACCAAACCTGTGCATTTCCGAAAACTAGAGACCTAGGGGATTCCAAGGAGGGGTGACTTGCGGGGCTCGGACCAGGTTCTGTTACCCAGAATCCTTTGCAAACCTTAAAAAGAGGCTAAAAAAACAAGTTTTCCTCACATTTCGGTGACAGAAAGTTCTGGAATCTGAGAGGAGCCACAAATTTCCTTCCACCCAGCATTTCCCCAAGTCTCCCGATAAAAATGATACCTCACTTGTGTGGGTAGGCCTAGCGCCCGCGACAGGAAACGCCCCAAAGCGCAACGTGGACACACACAAATTTTTGGAAGAAAACAGAGGTGTTTTTTGCGAAGTGCCTACCTGTAGATTTTGGCCTCTAGCTCAGCCGGCACCTAGGGAAACCTACCAAACCTGTGCATTTCTGGAAACTAGAGACCTAGGGGAATCCAAGGAGGGGTGACTTGCGGGGCTCGGACCAGGTTCTGTTACCCAGAATCCTTTGCAAACCTCAAAAAGAGGCTAAAAAAACAAGTTTTCCTCACATTTCGGTGACAGAAAGTTCTGGAATCTGAGACGAGCCACAAACTTCCTTCCACCCAGCGTTCCCCTAAGTCTCCCGATAAAAATGATACCTCACTTGTGTGGGTAGGCCTAGCGCCCGCGACAGGAAACGCCCCAAAGCGCAACGTGGACACATACAAATTTTTGGAAGAAAACAGAGGTGTTTTTTGCGAAGTGCCTACCTGTAGATTTTGGCCTCTAGCTCAGCCGGAACCTAGGGAAACCTATCAAACCTGTGCATTTCTGAAAACTAGAGACCACGGGGATTCCAAGGAGGGGTGACTTGCGGGGCTCGGACCAGGTTCTGTTACCCAGAATCCTTTGCAAACCTCAAAAAGTGGCTAAAAAAACAAGTTTTCCTCACATTTCAGTGACAGAAATTTCTGGAATCTGAGAGGAGCCACAAATTTCCTTCCACCCAGCGTTCCCCTAAGTCTCCCGATAAAAATGATACCTCACTTGTGTGGGTAGGCCTAGCGCCCGCGACAGGAAACGCCCCAAAGCGCAACGTGGACACATACAAATTTTTGTAAGAAAACAGAGGTGTTTTTTGCGAAGTGCCTACCTGTAGATTTTGGCCTCTAGCTCAGCCGGCACCTAGGGAAACCTACCAAACCTGTGCATTTCTGAAAACTAGAGACCTAGGGGAATCCAAGGAGGGGTGACTTGCGGGGCTCGGACCAGGTTCTGTTACCCAGAATCCTTTGCAAACCTCATAATTTGGCTAAAAAAACACATGTTCCTCACATTTCTGTGGCAGAAAGTTCTGGAATCTGAGAGAAGCCACAAATTTCCTTCCACCCAGCGTTCCCCCAAGTCTCCCGATAAAAATGATACCTCACTTGTGTGGGTAGGCCTAGCGCCCGCGACAGGAAACGCCCCAAAGCGCAACGTGGACACATACAAATTTTTGGAAGAAAACAGAGGTGTTTTTTGCGAAGTGCCTACCTGTAGATTTTGGCCTCTAGCTCAGCCGGCACCTAGGGAAACCTATCAAACCTGTGCATTTCTGAAAACTAGAGACCACGGGGATTCCAAGGAGGGGTGACTTGCGGGGCTCGGACCAGGTTCTGTTACCCAGAATCCTTTGCAAACCTCAAAAAGTGGCTAAAAAAACAAGTTTTCCTCACATTTCAGTGACAGAAAGTTCTGGAATCTGAGAGGAGCCACAAATTTCCTTCCACCCAGCGTTCCCCTAAGTCTCCCGATAAAAATGATACCTCACTTGTGTGGGTAGGCCTAGCGCCCGCGACAGGAAACGCCCCAAAGCGCAACGTGGACACACACAAATTTTTGGAAGAAAACAGAGGTGTTTTTTGCGAAGTGCCTACCTGTAGATTTTGGCCTCTAGCTCAGCCGGCACCTAGGGAAACCTACCAAACCTGTGCATTTCTGCAATTTAGAGACCTAGGGGAATCCAAGGAGGGGTGACTTGCGGGGCTCGGACCAGGTTCTGTTACCCAGAATCCTTTGCAAACCTCAAAAAGTGGCTAAAAAAACAAGTTTTCCTCACATTTCGGTGACAGAAAGTTCTGGAATCTGAGAGGAGCCACAAATTTCCTTCCACCCAGCGTTCCCCCAAGTCTCCCGATGAAAATTATACCTCACTTGTGTGGGTAGGCCTAGCGCCCGCGACAGGAAACGCCCCAAAGCGCAACGTGGACACATACACATTTTTGGAAGAAAACAGAGGTGTTTTTTGCGAAGTGCCTACCTGTAGATTTTGGCCTCTAGCTCAGCCTGCACCTAGGGAAACCTACCAAACCTGTGCATTTCTGAAAACTAGAGACCTAGGGGATTCCAAGGAGGGGTGACTTGCGGGGCTCGGACCAGGTTCTGTTACCCAGAATCCTTTGCAAACCTTAAAAAGAGGCTAAAAAAACAAGTTTTCCTCACATTTCGGTGACAGAAAGTTCTGGAATCTGAGAGGAGCCACAAACTTCCTTCCACCCAGCATTTCCCCAAGTCTCCCGATAAAAATGATACCTCACTTGTGTGGGTAGGCCTAGCGCCCGCGACAGGAAACGCCCCAAAGCGCAACGTGGACACATACAAATTTTTGGAAGAAAACAGAGGTGTTTTTTGCGAAGTGCCTACCTGTAGATTTTGGCCTCTAGCTCAGCCGGCACCTAGGGAAACCTATCAAACCTGTGCATTTCTGAAAACTAGAGACCTAGGGGATTCCAAGGAGGGGTGACTTGCGGGGCTCGGACCAGGTTCTGTTACCCAGAATCCTTTGCAAACCTCAAAAAGTGGCTAAAAAAACAAGTTTTCCTCACATTTCAGTGACAGAAAGTTCTGGAATCTGAGAGGAGCCACGAATTTCCTTCCACCCAGCGTTCCCCTAAGTCTCCCGATAAAAATGATACCTCACTTGTGTGGGTAGGCCTAGCGCCCGCGACAGGAAACGCCCCAAAGCGCAACGTGGACACACACAAATTTTTGGAAGAAAACAGAGGTGTTTTTTGCGAAGTGCCTACCTGTAGATTTTGGCCTCTAGCTCAGCCGGCACCTAGGGAAACCTACCAAACCTGTCCATTTCTGCAAACTAGAGACCTAGGGGAATCCAAGGAGGGGTGACTTGCGGGGCTCGGACCAGGTTCTGTTACCCAGAATCCTTTGCAAACCTCAAAAAGAGGCTAAAAAAACAAGTTTTCCTCACATTTCGGTGACAGAAAGTTCTGGAATCTGAGAGGAGCCACAAACTTCCTTCCACCCAGCGTTCCCCTAAGTCTCCCGATAAAAATGATACCTCACTTGTGTGGGTAGGCCTAGCGCCCACGACAGGAAACGCCCCAAAGCGCAACGTGGACACATACAAATTTTTGGAAGAAAACAGAGGTGTTTTTTGCGTAGTGCCTACCTGTAGATTTTGGCCTCTAGCTCAGCCGGCACCTAGGGAAACCTACCAAACCTGTGCATTTCTGAAAACTAGAGATCTAGGGGATTCCAAGGAGGGGTGACTTGCGGGGCTCGGACCAGGTTCTGTTACCCAGAATCCTTCGCAAACCTCAAAAAGTGGCTAAAAAAACAAGTTTTCCTCACATTTCGGTGACAGAAAGTTCTGGAATCTGAGAGGAGCCACAAATTTCCTTCCACGCAGCGTTCCCCCAAGTCTCCCGATAAAAATGATACCTCACTTGTGTGGGTAGGCCTAGCGCCCGCGTCAGGAAACGCCCCAAAGCGCAACGTGGACACATACACATTTTTGGAAGAAAACAGAGGTGTTTGTTGCGAAGTGCCTACCTGTAGATTTTGGCCTCTAGCTCAGCCGGCACCTAGGGAAACCTACCAAACCTGTGCATTTCTGAAAACTAGAGACCTAGGGGAATCCAAGGAGGGGTGACTTGCGGGGCTCGGACCAGGTTCTGTTACCCAGAATCCTTTGCAAACCTCAAAAAGTGGCTAAAAAAATAAGTTTTCCTCACATTTCGGTGACAGAAAGTTCTGGAATCTGAGAGGAGCCACAAATTTCCTTCCACCCAGCGTTCCCCCAAGTCTCCCGATGAAAATGATACCTCACTTGTGTGGGTAGGCCTAGCGCCCGCGACAGGAAACGCCCCAAAGCGCAACGTGGACACATACAAATTTTTGGAAGAAAACAGCGGTGTTTTTTGCGAAGTGCCTACCTGTAGATTTGGCCTCTAGCTCAGCCGGCACCTAGGGAAACCTACCAAACCTGTGCATTTCTGAAAACTAGAGACCTAGGGGAATCCAAGGAGGGGTGACTTGTGGGGCTCGGACCAGGTTCTGTTACCCAGAATCCTTTGCAAACCTCATAATTTGGCTAAAAAAACACATGTTCCTCACATTTCTGTGGCAGAAAGTTCTGGAATCTGAGAGAAGCCACAAATTTCCTTCCACCCAGCGTTCCCCCAAGTCTCCCGATAAAAATGATACCTCACTTGTGTGGGTAGGCCTAGCGCCCACGACAGGAAACGCCCCAAAGCGCAACGTGGACACATACAAATTTTTGGAAGAAAACAGAGGTGTTTTTTGCGTAGTGCCTACCTGTAGATTTTGGCCTCTAGCTCAGCCGGCACCTAGGGAAACCTACCAAACCTGTGCATTTCTGAAAACTAGAGATCTAGGGGATTCCAAGGAGGGGTGACTTGCGGGGCTCGGACCAGGTTCTGTTACCCAGAATCCTTCGCAAACCTCAAAAAGTGGCTAAAAAAACAAGTTTTCCTCTCATTTCGGTGACAGAAAGTTCTGGAATCTGAGAGGAGCCACAAATTTCCTTCCACGCAGCGTTCCCCCAAGTCTCCCGATAAAAATGATACCTCACTTGTGTGGGTAGGCCTAGCGCCCGCGTCAGGAAACGCCCCAAAGCGCAACGTGGACACATACACATTTTTGGAAGAAAACAGAGGTGTTTGTTGCTAAGTGCCTACCTGTAGATTTTGGCCTCTAGCTCAGCCGGCACCTAGGGAAACCTACCAAACCTGTGCATTTCTGAAAACTAGAGACCTAGGGGAATCCAAGGAGGGGTGACTTGCGGGGCTCGGACCAGGTTCTGTTACCCAGAATCCTTTGCAAACCTCAAAAAGTGGCTAAAAAAATAAGTTTTCCTCACATTTCGGTGACAGAAAGTTCTGGAATCTGAGAGGAGCCACAAATTTCCTTCCACCCAGCGTTTCCCCAAGTCTCCCGATAAAAATGATACCTCACTTGTGTGGGTAGGCCTAGCGCCCGCGTCAGGAAACGCCCCAAAGCGCAACGTGGACACATACACATTTTTGGAAGAAAACAGAGGTGTTTGTTGCGAAGTGCCTACCTGTAGATTTTGGCCTCTAGCTCAGCCGGCACCTAGGGAAACCTACCAAACCTGTGCATTTCTGAAAACTAGAGACCTAGGGGAATCCAAGGAGGGGTGACTTGCGGGGCTCGGACCAGGTTCTGTTACCCAGAATCCTTTGCAAACCTCAAAAAGTGGCTAAAAAAATAAGTTTTCCTCACATTTCGGTGACAGAAAGTTCTGGAATCTGAGAGGAGCCACAAATTTCCTTCCACCCAGCGTTCCCCCAAGTCTCCCGATGAAAATGATACCTCACTTGTGTGGGTAGGCCTAGCGCCCGCGACAGGAAACGCCCCAAAGCGCAACGTGGACACATACAAATTTTTGGAAGAAAACAGCGGTGTTTTTTGCGAAGTGCCTACCTGTAGATTTGGCCTCTAGCTCAGCCGGCACCTAGGGAAACCTACCAAACCTGTGCATTTCTGAAAACTAGAGACCTAGGGGAATCCAAGGAGGGGTGACTTGTGGGGCTCGGACCAGGTTCTGTTACCCAGAATCCTTTGCAAACCTCATAATTTGGCTAAAAAAACACATGTTCCTCACATTTCTGTGGCAGAAAGTTCTGGAATCTGAGAGAAGCCACAAATTTCCTTCCACCCAGCGTTCCCCCAAGTCTCCCGATAAAAATGATACCTCACTTGTGTGGGTAGGCCTAGCGCCCACGACAGGAAACGCCCCAAAGCGCAACGTGGACACATACAAATTTTTGGAAGAAAACAGAGGTGTTTTTTGCGTAGTGCCTACCTGTAGATTTTGGCCTCTAGCTCAGCCGGCACCTAGGGAAACCTACCAAACCTGTGCATTTCTGAAAACTAGAGATCTAGGGGATTCCAAGGAGGGGTGACTTGCGGGGCTCGGACCAGGTTCTGTTACCCAGAATCCTTCGCAAACCTCAAAAAGTGGCTAAAAAAACAAGTTTTCCTCTCATTTCGGTGACAGAAAGTTCTGGAATCTGAGAGGAGCCACAAATTTCCTTCCACGCAGCGTTCCCCCAAGTCTCCCGATAAAAATGATACCTCACTTGTGTGGGTAGGCCTAGCGCCCGCGTCAGGAAACGCCCCAAAGCGCAACGTGGACACATACACATTTTTGGAAGAAAACAGAGGTGTTTGTTGCTAAGTGCCTACCTGTAGATTTTGGCCTCTAGCTCAGCCGGCACCTAGGGAAACCTACCAAACCTGTGCATTTCTGAAAACTAGAGACCTAGGGGAATCCAAGGAGGGGTGACTTGCGGGGCTCGGACCAGGTTCTGTTACCCAGAATCCTTTGCAAACCTCAAAAAGTGGCTAAAAAAATAAGTTTTCCTCACATTTCGGTGACAGAAAGTTCTGGAATCTGAGAGGAGCCACAAATTTCCTTCCACCCAGCGTTTCCCCAAGTCTCCCGATAAAAATGATACCTCACTTGTGTGGGTAGGCCTAGCGCTCGCGACAGGAAACGCCCCAAAGCGCAACGTGGACACATCCAAATTTTTTGAAGAAAACAGAGGTGTTTTTTGCAAAGTGCCTACCTGTAGATTTTGGCCTCTAGCTCAGCCGGCACCTAGGGAAACCTACCAAACCTGTGCATTTCTGAAAACTAGAGACCTAGGGGAATCCAAGGAGGGGTGACTTGCGGGGGTCGGACCAGGTTCTGTTACCCAGAATCCTTCGCAAACCTCAAAAAGTGGCTAAAAAAACAAGTTTTCCTCACATTTCGGTGACAGAAAGTTCTGGAATCTAAGAGGAGCCACAAATTTCCTTCCACGCAGCGTTCCCCCAAGTCTCCCGATAAAAATGATACCTCACTTGTGTGGGTAGGCCTAGCGCCCGCGTCAGGAAACGCCCCAAAGCGCAACGTGGACAAATACAAATTTTTGGAAGAAAACAGAGGTGTTTGTTGCGAAGTGCCTACCTGTAGATTTTGGCCTCTAGCTCAGCCGGCACCTAGGGAAACCTACCAAACCTGTGCATTTCTGAAAACTAGAGACCTAGGGGAATCCAAGGAGGGGTGACTTGCGGGGCTCGGACCAGGTTCTGTTACCCAGAATCCTTTGCAAACCTCAAAAAGTGGCTAAAAAAATAAGTTTTCCTCACATTTCGGTGACAGAAAGTTCTGGAATCTGAGAGGAGCCACTAATTTCCTTCCACCCAGCGTTCCCCCAAGTCTCCCGATAAAAATGATACCTCACTTGTGTGGGTAGGCCTAGCACCCGCGACAGGAAACGCCCCAAAGCGCAACGTGGACACACACAAATTTTTGGAAGAAAACAGAGGTGTTTTTTGCTAAGTGCCTACCTGTAGATTTTGGCCTCTAGCTCAGCCGGCACCTAGGGAAACCTACCAAACCTGTGCATTTCTGCAAACTAGAGACCTAGGGGAATCCAAGGAGGGGTGACTTGCGGGGTTCGGACCAGGTTCTGTTACCCAGAATCCTTCGCAAACCTCAAAAAGTGGCTAAAAAAACAAGTTTTCCTCACATTTCGGTGACAGAAAGTTCTGGAATCTGAGAGGAGCCACAAATTTCCTTCCACGCAGCGTTCCCCCAAGTCTCCCGATGAAAATTATACCTCACTTGTGTGGGTAGGCCTAGCGCCCGCGTCAGGAAACGCCCCAAAGCGCAACGTGGACACATACAAATTTTTGGAAGAAAACAGAGGTGTTTTTTGCGAAGTGCCTACCTGTAGATTTTGGCCTCTAGCTCAGCCGGCACCTAGGGAAACCTACCAAACCTGTGCATTTCTGAAAACTAGAGACCTAGGGGATTCCAAGGAGGGGTGACTTGCGGGGCTCGGACCAGGTTCTGTTACCCAGAATCCTTTGCAAACCTCAAAAAGAGGCTAAAAAAACAAGTTTTCCTTGCATTTCGGTGACAGAAAGTTCTGGAATCTGAGAGGAGCCACAAACTTCCTTCCACCCAGCATTTCCCCAAGTCTCCCGATAAAAATGATACCTCACTTGTGTGGGTAGGCCTAGCGCCCGCGACAGGAAACGCCCCAAAGCGCAACGTGGACACATACAAATTTTTGGAAGAAAACAGAGGTGTTTTTTGCGAAGTGCCTACCTGTAGATTTTGGCCTCTAGCTCAGCCGGCACCTAGGGAAACCTATCAAACCTGTGCATTTCTGAAAACTAGAGACCACGGGGATTCCAAGGAGGGGTGACTTGCGGGGCTCGGACCAGGTTCTGTTACCCAGAATCCTTTGCAAACCTCAAAAAGTGGCTAAAAAAACAAGTTTTCCTCACATTTCAGTGACAGAAAGTTCTGGAATCTGAGAGGAGCCACAAATTTCCTTCCACCCAGCGTTCCCCTAAGTCTCCCGATAAAAATGATACCTCACTTGTGTGGGTAGGCCTAGCGCCCGCGACAGGAAACGCCCCAAAGCGCAACGTGGACACACACAAATTTTTGGAAGAAAACAGAGGTGTTTTTTGCGGAGTGCCTACCTGTAGATTTTGGCCTCTAGCTCAGCCGGCACCTAGGGAAACCTACCAAACCTGTGCATTTCTGCAATTTAGAGACCTAGGGGAATCCAAGGAGGGGTGACTTGCGGGGCTCGGACCAGGTTCTGTTACCCAGAATCCTTTGCAAACCTCAAAAAGTGGCTAAAAAAACAAGTTTTCCTCACATTTCGGTGACAGAAAGTTCTGGAATCTGAGAGGAGCCACAAATTTCCTTCCACCCAGCGTTCCCCCAAGTCTCCCGATGAAAATTATACCTCACTTGTGTGGGTAGGCCTATCGCCCGCGACAGGAAACGCCCCAAAGCGCAACGTGGACACATACACATTTTTGGAAGAAAACAGAGGTGTTTTTTGCGAAGTGCCTACCTGTAGATTTTGGCCTCCAGCTCAGCCGGCACCTAGGGAAACCTACCAAACCTGTGCATTTCTGAAAACTAGAGACCTAGGGGATTCCAAGGAGGGGTGACTTGCGGGGCTCGTACCAGGTTCTGTTACCCAGAATCCTTTGCAAACCTTAAAAAGAGGCTAAAAAAACAAGTTTTCCTCACATTTCGGTGACAGAAAGTTCTGGAATCTGAGAGCAGCCACAAACTTCCTTCCACCCAGCATTTCCCCAAGTCTCCCGATAAAAATGATACCTCACTTGTGTGGGTAGGCCTAGCGCCCGCGACAGGAAACGCCCCAAAGCGCAACGTGGACACATACAAATTTTTGGAAGAAAACAGAGGTGTTTTTTGCGAAGTGCCTACCTGTAGATTTTGGCCTCTAGCTCAGCCGGCACCTAGGGAAACCTATCAAACCTGTGCATTTCTGAAAACTAGAGACCTAGGGGATTCCAAGGAGGGGTGACTTGCGGGGCTCGGACCAGGTTCTGTTACCCAGAATCCTTTGCAAACCTCAAAAAGTGGCTAAAAAAACAAGTTTTCCTCACATTTCAGTGACAGAAACTTCTGGAATCTGAAAGGAGCCACAAATTTCCTTCAACCCAGCGTTCCCCTAAGTCTCCCGATAAAAATGATACCTCACTTGTGTGGGTAGGCCTAGCGACCGCGACAGGAAACGCCCCAAAGCGCAACGTGGACACACACAAATTTTTGGAAGAAAACAGAGGTGTTTTTTGCGAAGTGCCTACCTGTAGATTTTGGCCTCTAGCTCAGCCGGCACCTAGGGAAACCTACCAAACCTGTGCATTTCTGAAAACTAGAGACCTAGGGGATTCCAAGGAGGGGTGACTTGCGGGGCTCGGACCAGGTTCTGTTACCCAGAATCCTTTGCAAACCTCAAAAAGAGGCTAAAAAAACAAGTTTTCCTCACATTTCGGTGACAGAAAGTTCTGGAATCTGAGAGGAGCCACAAACTTCCTTCCACCCAGCGTTCCCCTAAGTCTCCCGATAAAAATGGTACCTCACTTGTGTGGGTAGGCCTAGCGCCCACGACAGGAAACGCCCCAAAGCGCAACGTGGACACATACAAATTTTTGTAAGAAAACAGAGGTGTTTTTTGCGAAGTGCCTACCTGTAGATTTTGGCCTCTAGCTCAGCCGGCACCTAGGGAAACCTACCAAACCTGTGCATTTCTGAAAACTAGAGACCTAGGGGATTCGAAGGAGGGGTGACTTGCGGGGCTCGGACCAGGTTCTGTTACCCAGAATCCTTTGCAAACCTCAAAAAGAGGCTAAGAAAACAAGTTTTCCTCACATTTCGGTGACAGAAAGTTCTGGAATCTGAGAGGAGCCACAAACTTCCTTCCACCCAGCATTTCCCCAAGTCTCCCGATAAAAATGATACCTCACTTGTGTGGGTAGGCCTAGCGCCCGCGACAGGAAACGCCCCAAAGCGCAACGTGGACACATACAAATTTTTGGAAGAAAACAGAGGTGTTTTTTGCGAAGTGCCTACCTGTAGATTTTGGCCTCTAGCTCAGCCGGAACCTAGGGAAACCTATCAAACCTGTGCATTTCTGAAAACTAGAGACCACGGGGATTCCAAGGAGGGGTGACTTGCGAGGCTCGGACCAGGTTCTGTTACCCAGAATCCTTTGCAAACCTCAAAAAGTGGCTAAAAAAACAAGTTTTCCTCACATTTCAGTGACAGAAAGTTCTGGAATCTGAGAGGAGCCACAAATTTCCTTCCACCCAGCGTTCCCCTAAGTCTCCCGATAAAAATGATACCTCACTTGTGTGGGTAGGCCTAGCGCCCGCGACAGGAAACGCCCCAAAGCGCAACGTGGACACATACAAATTTTTGTAAGAAAACAGAGGTGTTTTTTGCGAAGTGCCTACCTGTAGATTTTGGCCTCTAGCTCAGCCGGCACCTAGGGAAACCTACCAAACCTGTGCATTTCTGAAAACTAGAGACCTAGGGGAATCCAAGGAGGGGTGACTTGCGGGGCTCGGACCAGGTTCTGTTACCCAGAATCCTTTGCAAACCTCATAATTTGGCTAAAAAAACACATGTTCCTCACATTTCTGTGGCAGAAAGTTCTGGAATCTGAGAGAAGCCACAAATTTCCTTCCACCCAGCGTTCCCCCAAGTCTCCCGATAAAAATGATACCTCACTTGTGTGGGTAGGCCTAGCGCCCGCGACAGGAAACGCCCCAAAGCGCAACGTGGACACATACAAATTTTTGGAAGAAAACAGAGGTGTTTTTTGCGAAGTGCCTACCTGTAGATTTTGGCCTCTAGCTCAGCCGGCACCTAGGGAAACCTACCAAACCTGTGCATTTCTGAAAACTAGAGACCTAGGGGAATCCAAGGAGGGGTGACTTGCGGGGCTCGGACCAGGTTCTGTTACCCAGAATCCTTTGCAAACCTCAAAAAGTGGCTAAAAAAACAAGTTTTCCTCACATTTCGGTGACAGAAAGTTCTGGAATCTGAGAGGAGCCACAAATTTCCTTCCACCCAGCGTTCCCCCAAGTCTCCCGATAAAAATGATACCTCACTTGTGTGGGTAGGCCTAGCGCTCGCGACAGGAAACGCCCCAAAGCGCAACGTGGACACATCCAAATTTTTTGAAGAAAACAGAGGTGTTTTTTGCAAAGTGCCTACCTGTAGATTTTGGCCTCTAGCTCAGCCGGTACCTAGGGAAACCTACCAAACCTGTGCATTTCTGAAAACTAGAGACCTAGGGGAATCCAAGGAGGGGTGACTTGCGGGGTTCGGACCAGGTTCTGTTACCCAGAATCCTTCGCAAACCTCAAAAAGTGGCTAAAAAAACAAGTTTTCCTCACATTTCGGTGACAGAAAGTTCTGGACTCTGAGAGGAGCCACAAATTTCCTTCCACGCAGCGTTCCCCCAAGTCTCCCGATAAAAATGATACCTCACTTGTGTGGGTAGGCCTAGCGCCCGCGTCAAGAAACGCCCCAAAGCGCAACGTGGACACATACAAATTTTTGGAAGAAAACAGAGGTGTTTGTTGCGAAGTGCCTACCTGTAGATTTTGGCCTCTAGCTCAGCCGGCACCTAGGGAAACCTACCAAACCTGTGCATTTCCGAAAACTAGAGACCTAGGGGATTCCAAGGAGGGGTGACTTGCGGGGCTCGGACCAGGTTCTGTTACCCAGAATCCTTTGCAAACCTTAAAAAGAGGCTAAAAAAACAAGTTTCCCTCACATTTCGGTGACAGAAAGTTCTGGAATCTGAGAGGAGCCACAAATTTCCTTCCACCCAGCATTTCCCCAAGTCTCCCGATAAAAATGATACCTCACTTGTGTGGGTAGGCCTAGCGCCCGCGACAGGAAACGCCCCAAAGCGCAACGTGGACACACACAAATTTTTGGAAGAAAACAGAGGTGTTTTTTGCGAAGTGCCTACCTGTAGATTTTGGCCTCTAGCTCAGCCGGCACCTAGGGAAACCTACCAAACCTGTGCATTTCTGGAAACTAGAGACCTAGGGGAATCCAAGGAGGGGTGACTTGCGGGGCTCGGACCAGGTTCTGTTACCCAGAATCCTTTGCAAACCTCAAAAAGAGGCTAAAAAAACAAGTTTTCCTCACATTTCGGTGACAGAAAGTTCTGGAATCTGAGACGAGCCACAAACTTCCTTCCACCCAGCGTTCCCCTAAGTCTCCCGATAAAAATGATACCTCACTTGTGTGGGTAGGCCTAGCGCCCGCGACAGGAAACGCCCCAAAGCGCAACGTGGACACATACAAATTTTTGGAAGAAAACAGAGGTGTTTTTTGCGAATTGCCTACCTGTAGATTTTGGCCTCTAGCTCAGCCGGAACCTAGGGAAACCTATCAAACCTGTGCATTTCTGAAAACTAGAGACCACGGGGATTCCAAGGAGGGGTGACTTGCGGGGCTCGGACCAGGTTCTGTTACCCAGAATCCTTTGCAAACCTCAAAAAGTGGCTAAAAAAACAAGTTTTCCTCACATTTCAGTGACAGAAATTTCTGGAATCTGAGAGGAGCCACAAATTTCCTTCCACCCAGCGTTCCCCTAAGTCTCCCGATAAAAATGATACCTCACTTGTGTGGGTAGGCCTAGCGCCCGCGACAGGAAACGCCCCAAAGCGCAACGTGGACACATACAAATTTTTGTAAGAAAACAGAGGTGTTTTTTGCGAAGTGCCTACCTGTAGATTTTGGCCTCTAGCTCAGCCGGCACCTAGGGAAACCTACCAAACCTGTGCATTTCTGAAAACTAGAGACCTAGGGGAATCCAAGGAGGGGTGACTTGCGGGGCTCGGACCAGGTTCTGTTACCCAGAATCCTTTGCAAACCTCATAATTTGGCTAAAAAAACACATGTTCCTCACATTTCTGTGGCAGAAAGTTCTGGAATCTGAGAGAAGCCACAAATTTCCTTCCACCCAGCGTTCCCCCAAGTCTCCCGATAAAAATGATACCTCACTTGTGTGGGTAGGCCTAGCGCCCGCGACAGGAAACGCCCCAAAGCGCAACGTGGACACATACAAATTTTTGGAAGAAAACAGAGGTGTTTTTTGCGAAGTGCCTACCTGTAGATTTTGGCCTCTAGCTCAGCCGGCACCTAGGGAAACCTACCAAACCTGTGCATTTCTGAAAACTAGAGACCTAGGGGAATCCAAGGAGGGGTGACTTGCGGGGCTCGGACCAGGTTCTGTTACCCAGAATCCTTTGCAAACCTCAAAAAGTGGCTAAAAAAACAAGTTTTCCTCACATTTCGGTGACAGAAAGTTCTGGAATCTGAGAGGAGCCACAAATTTCCTTCCACCCAGGGTTCCCCCAAGTCTCCCGATAAAAATGATACCTCACTTGTGTGGGTAGGCCTAGCGCTCGCGACAGGAAACGCCCCAAAGCGCAACGTGGACACATCCAAATTTTTTGAAGAAAACAGAGGTGTTTTTTGCAAAGTGCCTACCTGTAGATTTTGGCCTCTAGCTCAGCCGGTACCTAGGGAAACCTACCAAACCTGTGCATTTCTGAAAACTAGAGACCTAGGGGAATCCAAGGAGGGGTGACTTGCGGGGTTCGGACCAGGTTCTGTTACCCAGAATCCTTCGCAAACCTCAAAAAGTGGCTAAAAAAACAAGTTTTCCTCACATTTCGGTGACAGAAAGTTCTGGACTCTGAGAGGAGCCACAAATTTCCTTCCACGCAGCGTTCCCCCAAGTCTCCCGATAAAAATGATACCTCACTTGTGTGGGTAGGCCTAGCGCCCGCGTCAGGAAACGCCCCAAAGCGCAACGTGGACACATACAAATTTTTGGAAGAAAACAGAGGTGTTTGTTGCGAAGTGCCTACCTGTAGATTTTGGCCTATAGCTCAGCCGGCACCTAGGGAAACCTACCAAACCTGTGCATTTCCGAAAACTAGAGACCTAGGGGATTCCAAGGAGGGGTGACTTGCGGGGCTCGGACCAGGTTCTGTTACCCAGAATCCTTTGCAAACCTTAAAAAGAGGCTAAAAAAACAAGTTTTCCTCACATTTCGGTGACAGAAAGTTCTGGAATCTGAGAGGAGCCACAAATTTCCTTCCACCCAGCATTTCCCCAAGTCTCCCGATAAAAATGATACCTCACTTGTGTGGGTAGGCCTAGCGCCCGCGACAGGAAACGCCCCAAAGCGCAACGTGGACACACACAAATTTTTGGAAGAAAACAGAGGTGTTTTTTGCGAAGTGCCTACCTGTAGATT
This sequence comes from Pleurodeles waltl, assembly GCF_031143425.1. Taxonomy (NCBI): domain Eukaryota; kingdom Metazoa; phylum Chordata; class Amphibia; order Caudata; family Salamandridae; genus Pleurodeles; species Pleurodeles waltl. The sequence continues at coordinate 605,968,014 of NC_090443.1, read as the reverse complement.
TTGGCCTCTAGCTCAGCCGGCACCTAGGGAAACCTACCAAACCTGTGCATTTCTGGAAACTAGAGACCTAGGGGAATCCAAGGAGGGGTGACTTGCGGGGCTCGGACCAGGTTCTGTTACCCAGAATCCTTTGCAAACCTCAAAAAGAGGCTAAGAAAACAAGTTTTCCTCACATTTCGGTGACAGAAAGTTCTGGAATCTGAGAGGAGCCACAAACTTCCTTCCACCCAGCATTTCCCCAAGTCTCCCGATAAAAATGATACCTAACTTGTGTGGGTAGGCCTAGCGCCCGCGACAGGAAACGCCCCAAAGCGCAACGTGGACACACACAAATTTTTGGAAGAAAACAGAGGTGTTTTTTGCGAAGTGCCTACCTGTAGATTTTGGCCTCTAGCTCAGCCGGCACCTAGGGAAACCTACCAAACCTGTGCATTTCTGCAATTTAGAGACCTAGGGGAATCCAAGGAGGGGTGACTTGCGGGGCTCGGACCAGGTTCTGTTACCCAGAATCCTTTGCAAACCTCAAAAAGTGGCTAAAAAAACAAGTTTTGCTCACATTTCGGTGACAGAAAGTTCTGGAATCTGAGAGGAGCCACACATTTCCTTCCACCCAGCGTTCCCCCAAGTCTCCCGATGAAAATTATACCTCACTTGTGTGGGTAGGCCTAGCGCCCGCGACAGGAAACGCCCCAAAGCGCAACGTGGACACATACAAATTTTTGGAAGAAAACAGAGGTGTTTTTTGCGAAGTGCCTACCTGTAGATTTTGGCCTCTAGCTCAGCCGGCACCTAGGGAAACCTACCAAACCTGTGCATTTCTGAAAACTAGAGACCTAGGGGATTCCAAGGAGGGGTGACTTGCGGGGCTCGGACCAGGTTCTGTTACCCAGAATCCTTTGCAAACCTCAAAAAGAGGCTAAAAAAACAAGTTTTCCTCACATTTCGGTGATAGAAAGTTCTGGAATCTGAGAGGAGCCACAAACTTCCTTCCACCCAGCATTTCCCCAAGTCTCCCGATAAAAATGATACCTCACTTGTGTGGGTAGGCCTAGCGCCCGCGACAGGAAACGCCCCAAAGCGCAACGTGGACACATACAAATTTTTGGAAGAAAACAGAGGTGTTTTTTGCGAAGTGCCTACCTGTAGATTTTGGCCTCTAGCTCAGCCAGCACCTAGGGAAACCTATCAAACCTGTGCATTTCTGAAAACTAGAGACCTAGGGGATTCCAAGGAGGGGTGACTTGCGGGGCTCGGACCAGGTTCTGTTACCCAGAATCCTTTGCAAACCTCAAAAAGTGGCTAAAAAAACAAGTTTTCCTCACATTTCAGTGACAGAAAGTTCTGGAATCTGAGAGGAGCCACAAATTTCCTTCCACCCAGCGTTCCCCTAAGTCTCCCGATAAAAATGATACCTCACTTGTGTGGGTAGGCCTAGCGCCCGCGACAGGAAACGCCCCAAAGCGCAACGTGGACACACACAAATTTTTGGAAGAAAACAGAGGTGTTTTTTGCGAAGTGCCTACCTGTAGATTTTGGCCTCTAGCTCAGCCGGCACCTAGGGAAACCTACCAAACCTGTGCATTTCTGCAAACTAGAGACCTAGGGGAATCCAAGGAGGGGTGACTTGCGGGGCTCGGACCAGGTTCTGTTACCCAGAATCCTTTGCAAACCTCAAAAAGAGGCTAAAAAAACAAGTTTTCCTCACATTTCGGTGACAGAAAGTTCTGGAATCTGAGAGGAGCCACAAACTTCCTTCCACCCAGCGATCCCTTAAGTCTCCCGATAAAAATGATACCTCACTTGTGTGGGTAGGCCTAGCGCCCACGACAGGAAACGCCCCAAAGCGCAACGTGGACACATACAAATTTTTGGAAGAAAACAGAGGTGTTTTTTGCGTAGTGCCTACCTGTAGATTTTGGCCTCTAGCTCAGCCGGCACCTAGGGAAACCTACCAAACCTGTGCATTTCTGAAAACTAGAGACCTAGGGGATTCCAAGGAGGGGTGACTTGCGGGGCTCGGACCAGGTTCTGTTACCCAGAATCCTTTGCAAACCTCAAAAAGAGGCTAAGCAAACAAGTTTTCCTCACATTTCGGTGAGAGAAAGTTCTGGAATCTGAGAGAAGCCACAAACTTCCTTCCACCCAGCATTTCCCCAAGTCTCCCGATAAAAATGATACCTCACTTGTGTGGGTAGGCCTAGCGCCCGCGACAGGAAACGCCCCAAAGCGCAACGTGGACACATACAAATTTTTGTAAGAAAACAGAGGTGTTTTTTGCGAAGTGCCTACCTGTAGATTTTGGCCTCTAGCTCAGCCGGCACCTAGGGAAACCTACCAAACCTGTGCATTTCTGGAAACTAGAGACCTAGGGGAATCCAAGGAGGGGTGACTTGCGGGGCTCGGACCAGGTTCTGTTACCCAGAATCCTTTGCAAACCTCATAATTTGGCTAAAAAAACACATGTTCCTCACATTTCTGTGGCAGAAAGTTCTGGAATCTGAGAGAAGCCACAAATTTCCTTCCACCCAGCGTTCCCCCAAGTCTCCCGATAAAAATGATACCTCACTTGTGTGGGTAGGCCTAGCGCCCGCGACAGGAAACGCCCCAAAGCGCAACGTGGACACATACAAATTTTTGGAAGAAAACAGAGGTGTTTTTTGCGAAGTGCCTACCTGTAGATTTTGGCCTCTAGCTCAGCCGGCACCTACTGAAACCTACCAAACCTGTGCATTTCTGAAAACTAGAGACCTAGGGGAATCCAAGGAGGGGTGACTTGCGGGGCTCGGACCAGGTTCTGTTACCCAGAATCCTTTGCAAACCTCAAAAAGTGGCTAAAAAAACAAGTTTTCCTCACATTTCGGTGACAGAAAGTTCTGGAATCTGAGAGGAGCCACAAATTTCCTTCCACCCAGCGTTCCCCCAAGTCTCCCGATAAAAATGATACCTCACTTGTGTGGGTAGGCCTAGCGCTCGCGACAGGAAACGCCCCAAAGCGCAACGTGGACACATACAAATTTTTTGAAGAAAACAGAGGTGTTTTTTGCAAAGTGCCTACCTGTAGATTTTGGCCTCTAGCTCAGCCGGCACCTAGGGAAACCTACCAAACCTGTGCATTTCTGAAAACTAGAGACCTAGGGGAATCCAAGGAGGGGTGACTTGCGGGGTTCGGACCAGGTTCTGTTACCCAGAATCCTTCGCAAACCTCAAAAAGTGGCTAAAAAAACAAGTTTTCCTCACATTTCGGTGACAGAAAGTTCTGGAATCTGAGAGGAGCCACAAATTTCCTTCCACGCAGCGTTCCCCCAAGTCTCCCGATAAAAATGATACCTCACTTGTGTGGGTAGGCCTAGCGCCCGCGTCAGGAAACGCCCCAAAGCGCAACGTGGACACATACAAATTTTTGGAAGAAAACAGCGGTGTTTGTTGCGAAGTGCCTACCTGTAGATTTTGGCCTCTAGCTCAGCCGGCACCTAGGGAAACCTACCAAACCTGTGCATTTCTGAAAACTAGAGACCTAGGGGAATCCAAGGAGGGGTGACTTGCGGGGCTCGGACCAGGTTCTGTTACCCAGAATCCTTTGCAAACCTCAAAAAGTGGCTAAAAAAATAAGTTTTCCTCACATTTCGGTGACAGAAAGTTCTGGAATCTGAGAGGAGCCACAAATTTCCTTCCACCCAGCGTTCCCCCAAGTCTCCCGATGAAAATGATACCTCACTTGTGTGGGTAGGCCTAGCGCCCGCGACAGGAAACGTCCCAAAGCGCAACGTGGACACATACAAATTTTTGGAAGAAAACAGCGGTGATTTTTTGCGAAGTGCCTACCTGTAGATTTTGGCCTCTAGCTCAGCCGGCACCTAGGGAAACCTACCAAACCTGTGCATTTCTGAAAACTAGAGACCTAGGGGAATCCAAGGAGGGGTGACTTGTGGGGCTCGGACCAGGTTCTGTTACCCAGAATCCTTTGCAAACCTCATAATTTGGCTAAAAAAACACATGTTCCTCACATTTCTGTGGCAGAAAGTTCTGGAATCTGAGAGAAGCCACAAATTTCCTTCCACCCAGCGTTCCCCCAAGTCTCCCGATAAAAATGATACCTCACTTGTGTGGGTAGGCCTAGCGCCCGCGACAGGAAACGCCCCAAAGAGCAACGTGGACACATACAAATTTTTGGAAGAAAACAGAGGTGTTTTTTGCGAAGTGCCTACCTGTAGATTTTGGCCTCTAGCTCAGCCGGCACCTAGGGAAACCTACCAAACCTGTGCATTTCTGAAAACTAGAGACCTAGGGGAATCCAAGGAGGGGTGACTTTCGGGGCTCGGACCAGGTTCTGTTACCCAGAATCCTTTGCAAACCTCAAAAAGAGGCTAAAAAAACAAGTTTTCCTCACATTTCGGTGACAGAAAGTTCTGGAATCTGAGTGGAGCCACAAACTTCCTTCCACCCAGCATTTCCCCAAGTCTCCCGATAAAAATGATACCTCACTTGTGTGGGTAGGCCTAGCGCCCGCGACAGGAAACGCCCCAAAGCGCAACGTGGACACATACAAATTTTTGGAAGAAAACAGAGGTGTTTTTTGCGAAGTGCCTACCTGTAGATTTTGGCCTCTAGCTCAGCCAGCACCTAGGGAAACCTATCAAACCTGTGCATTTCTGAAAACTAGAGACCTAGGGGATTCCAAGGAGGGGTGACTTGCGGGGCTCGGACCAGGTTCTGTTACCCAGAATCCTTTGCAAACCTCAAAAAGTGGCTAAAAAAACAAGTTTTCCTCACATTTCAGTGACAGAAAGTTCTGGAATCTGAGAGGAGCCACAAATTTCCTTCCACCCAGCGTTCCCCTAAGTCTCCCGATAAAAATGATACCTCACTTGTGTGGGTAGGCCTAGCGCCCGCGACAGGAAACGCCCCAAAGCGCAACGTGGACACACACAAATTTTTGGAAGAAAACAGAGGTGTTTTTTGCGAAGTGCCTACCTGTAGATTTTGGCCTCTAGCTCAGCCGGCACCTAGGGAAACCTACCAAACCTGTGCATTTCTGCAAACTAGAGACCTAGGGGAATCCAAGGAGGGGTGACTTGCGGGGCTCGGACCAGGTTCTGTTACCCAGAATCCTTTGCAAACCTCAAAAAGAGGCTAAAAAAACAAGTTTTCCTCACATTTCGGTGACAGAAAGTTCTGGAATCTGAGAGGAGCCACAAACTTCCTTCCACCCAGCGTTCCCTTAAGTCTCCCGATAAAAATGATACCTCACTTGTGTGGGTAGGCCTAGCGCCCACGACAGGAAACGCCCCAAAGCGCAACGTGGACACATACAAATTTTTGGAAGAAAACAGAGGTGTTTTTTGCGTAGTGCCTACCTGTAGATTTTGGCCTCTAGCTCAGCCGGCACCTAGGGAAACCTACCAAACCTGTGCATTTCTGAAAACTAGAGACCTAGGGGATTCCAAGGAGGGGTGACTTGCGGGGCTCGGACCAGGTTCTGTTACCCAGAATCCTTTGCAAACCTCAAAAAGAGGCTAAGCAAACAAGTTTTCCTCACATTTCGGTGAGAGAAAGTTCTGGAATCTGAGAGAAGCCACAAACTTCCTTCCACCCAGCATTTCCCCAAGTCTCCCGATAAAAATGATACCTCACTTGTGTGGGTAGGCCTAGCGCCCGCGACAGGAAACGCCCCAAAGCGCAACGTGGACACATACAAATTTTTGTAAGAAAACAGAGGTGTTTTTTGCGAAGTGCCTACCTGTAGATTTTGGCCTCTAGCTCAGCCGGCACCTAGGGAAACCTACCAAACCTGTGCATTTCTGGAAACTAGAGACCTAGGGGAATCCAAGGAGGGGTGACTTGCGGGGCTCGGACCAGGTTCTGTTACCCAGAATCCTTTGCAAACCTCATAATTTGGCTAAAAAAACACATGTTCCTCACATTTCTGTGGCAGAAAGTTCTGGAATCTGAGAGAAGCCACAAATTTCCTTCCACCCAGCGTTCCCCCAAGTCTCCCGATAAAAATGATACCTCACTTGTGTGGGTAGGCCTAGCGCCCGCGACAGGAAACGCCCCAAAGCGCAACGTGGACACATACAAATTTTTGGAAGAAAACAGAGGTGTTTTTTGCGAAGTGCCTACCTGTAGATTTTGGCCTCTAGCTCAGCCGGCACCTACTGAAACCTACCAAACCTGTGCATTTCTGAAAACTAGAGACCTAGGGGAATCCAAGGAGGGGTGACTTGCGGGGCTCGGACCAGGTTCTGTTACCCAGAATCCTTTGCAAACCTCAAAAAAGTGGCTAAAAAAACAAGTTTTCCTCACATTTCGGTGACAGAAAGTTCTGGAATCTGAGAGGAGCCACAAATTTCCTTCCACCCAGCGTTCCCCCAAGTCTCCCGATAAAAATGATACCTCACTTGTGTGGGTAGGCCTAGCGCTCGCGACAGGAAACGCCCCAAAGCGCAACGTGGACACATACAAATTTTTTGAAGAAAACAGAGGTGTTTTTTGCAAAGTGCCTACCTGTAGATTTTGGCCTCTAGCTCAGCCGGCACCTAGGGAAACCTACCAAACCTGTGCATTTCTGAAAACTAGAGACCTAGGGGAATCCAAGGAGGGGTGACTTGCGGGGTTCGGACCAGGTTCTGTTACCCAGAATCCTTCGCAAACCTCAAAAAGTGGCTAAAAAAACAAGTTTTCCTCACATTTCGGTGACAGAAAGTTCTGGAATCTGAGAGGAGCCACAAATTTCCTTCCACGCAGCGTTCCCCCAAGTCTCCCGATAAAAATGATACCTCACTTGTGTGGGTAGGCCTAGCGCCCGCGTCAGGAAACGCCCCAAAGCGCAACGTGGACACATACAAATTTTTGGAAGAAAACAGAGGTGTTTGTTGCGAAGTGCCTACCTGTAGATTTTGGCCTCTAGCTCAGCCGGCACCTAGGGAAACCTACCAAACCTGTGCATTTCTGAAAACTAGAGACCTAGGGGAATCCAAGGAGGGGTGACTTGCGGGGCTCGGACCAGGTTCTGTTACCCAGAATCCTTTGCAAACCTCAAAAAGTGGCTAAAAAAATAAGTTTTCCTCACATTTCGGTGACAGAAAGTTCTGGAATCTGAGAGGAGCCACAAATTTCCTTCCACCCAGCGTTCCCCCAAGTCTCCCGATGAAAATGATACCTCACTTGTGTGGGTAGGCCTAGCGCCCGCGACAGGAAACGCCCCAAAGCGCAACGTGGACACACACAAATTTTTGGAAGAAAACAGAGGTGTTTTTTGCGAAGTGCCTACCTGTAGATTTTGGCCTCTAGCTCAGCCGGCACCTAGGGAAACCTACCAAACCTGTGCATTTCTGCAATTTAGAGACCTAGGGGAATCCAAGGAGGGGTGACTTGCGGGGCTCGGACCAGGTTCTGTTACCCAGAATCCTTTGCAAACCTCAAAAAGTGGCTAAAAAAACAAGTTTTGCTCACATTTCGGTGACAGAAAGTTCTGGAATCTGAGAGGAGCCACACATTTCCTTCCACCCAGCGTTCCCCCAAGTCTCCCGATGAAAATTATACCTCACTTGTGTGGGTAGGCCTAGCGCCCGCGACAGGAAACGCCCCAAAGCGCAACGTGGACACATACAAATTTTTGGAAGAAAACAGAGGTGTTTTTTGCGAAGTGCCTACCTGTAGATTTTGGCCTCTAGCTCAGCCGGCACCTAGGGAAACCTACCAAACCTGTGCATTTCTGAAAACTAGAGACCTAGGGGATTCCAAGGAGGGGTGACTTGCGGGGCTCGGACCAGGTTCTGTTACCCAGAATCCTTTGCAAACCTCAAAAAGAGGCTAAAAAAACAAGTTTTCCTCACATTTCGGTGATAGAAAGTTCTGGAATCTGAGAGGAGCCACAAACTTCCTTCCACCCAGCATTTCCCCAAGTCTCCCGATAAAAATGATACCTCACTTGTGTGGGTAGGCCTAGCGCCCGCGACAGGAAACGCCCCAAAGCGCAACGTGGACACATACAAATTTTTGGAAGAAAACAGAGGTGTTTTTTGCGAAGTGCCTACCTGTAGATTTTGGCCTCTAGCTCAGCCAGCACCTAGGGAAACCTATCAAACCTGTGCATTTCTGAAAACTAGAGACCTAGGGGATTCCAAGGAGGGGTGACTTGCGGGGCTCGGACCAGGTTCTGTTACCCAGAATCCTTTGCAAACCTCAAAAAGTGGCTAAAAAAACAAGTTTTCCTCACATTTCAGTGACAGAAAGTTCTGGAATCTGAGAGGAGCCACAAATTTCCTTCCACCCAGCGTTCCCCTAAGTCTCCCGATAAAAATGATACCTCACTTGTGTGGGTAGGCCTAGCGCCCGCGACAGGAAACGCCCCAAAGCGCAACGTGGACACACACAAATTTTTGGAAGAAAACAGAGGTGTTTTTTGCGAAGTGCCTACCTGTAGATTTTGGCCTCTAGCTCAGCCGGCACCTAGGGAAACCTACCAAACCTGTGCATTTCTGCAAACTAGAGACCTAGGGGAATCCAAGGAGGGGTGACTTGCGGGGCTCGGACCAGGTTCTGTTACCCAGAATCCTTTGCAAACCTCAAAAAGAGGCTAAAAAAACAAGTTTTCCTCACATTTCGGTGACAGAAAGTTCTGGAATCTGAGAGGAGCCACAAACTTCCTTCCACCCAGCGATCCCTTAAGTCTCCCGATAAAAATGATACCTCACTTGTGTGGGTAGGCCTAGCGCCCACGACAGGAAACGCCCCAAAGCGCAACGTGGACACATACAAATTTTTGGAAGAAAACAGAGGTGTTTTTTGCGTAGTGCCTACCTGTAGATTTTGGCCTCTAGCTCAGCCGGCACCTAGGGAAACCTACCAAACCTGTGCATTTCTGAAAACTAGAGACCTAGGGGATTCCAAGGAGGGGTGACTTGCGGGGCTCGGACCAGGTTCTGTTACCCAGAATCCTTTGCAAACCTCAAAAAGAGGCTAAGCAAACAAGTTTTCCTCACATTTCGGTGAGAGAAAGTTCTGGAATCTGAGAGAAGCCACAAACTTCCTTCCACCCAGCATTTCCCCAAGTCTCCCGATAAAAATGATACCTCACTTGTGTGGGTAGGCCTAGCGCCCGCGACAGGAAACGCCCCAAAGCGCAACGTGGACACATACAAATTTTTGTAAGAAAACAGAGGTGTTTTTTGCGAAGTGCCTACCTGTAGATTTTGGCCTCTAGCTCAGCCGGCACCTAGGGAAACCTACCAAACCTGTGCATTTCTGGAAACTAGAGACCTAGGGGAATCCAAGGAGGGGTGACTTGCGGGGCTCGGACCAGGTTCTGTTACCCAGAATCCTTTGCAAACCTCATAATTTGGCTAAAAAAACACATGTTCCTCACATTTCTGTGGCAGAAAGTTCTGGAATCTGAGAGAAGCCACAAATTTCCTTCCACCCAGCGTTCCCCCAAGTCTCCCGATAAAAATGATACCTCACTTGTGTGGGTAGGCCTAGCGCCCGCGACAGGAAACGCCCCAAAGCGCAACGTGGACACATACAAATTTTTGGAAGAAAACAGAGGTGTTTTTTGCGAAGTGCCTACCTGTAGATTTTGGCCTCTAGCTCAGCCGGCACCTACTGAAACCTACCAAACCTGTGCATTTCTGAAAACTAGAGACCTAGGGGAATCCAAGGAGGGGTGACTTGCGGGGCTCGGACCAGGTTCTGTTACCCAGAATCCTTTGCAAACCTCAAAAAGTGGCTAAAAAAACAAGTTTTCCTCACATTTCGGTGACAGAAAGTTCTGGAATCTGAGAGGAGCCACAAATTTCCTTCCACCCAGCGTTCCCCCAAGTCTCCCGATAAAAATGATACCTCACTTGTGTGGGTAGGCCTAGCGCTCGCGACAGGAAACGCCCCAAAGCGCAACGTGGACACATACAAATTTTTTGAAGAAAACAGAGGTGTTTTTTGCAAAGTGCCTACCTGTAGATTTTGGCCTCTAGCTCAGCCGGCACCTAGGGAAACCTACCAAACCTGTGCATTTCTGAAAACTAGAGACCTAGGGGAATCCAAGGAGGGGTGACTTGCGGGGTTCGGACCAGGTTCTGTTACCCAGAATCCTTCGCAAACCTCAAAAAGTGGCTAAAAAAACAAGTTTTCCTCACATTTCGGTGACAGAAAGTTCTGGAATCTGAGAGGAGCCACAAATTTCCTTCCACGCAGCGTTCCCCCAAGTCTCCCGATAAAAATGATACCTCACTTGTGTGGGTAGGCCTAGCGCCCGCGTCAGGAAACGCCCCAAAGCGCAACGTGGACACATACAAATTTTTGGAAGAAAACAGCGGTGTTTGTTGCGAAGTGCCTACCTGTAGATTTTGGCCTCTAGCTCAGCCGGCACCTAGGGAAACCTACCAAACCTGTGCATTTCTGAAAACTAGAGACCTAGGGGAATCCAAGGAGGGGTGACTTGCGGGGCTCGGACCAGGTTCTGTTACCCAGAATCCTTTGCAAACCTCAAAAAGTGGCTAAAAAAATAAGTTTTCCTCACATTTCGGTGACAGAAAGTTCTGGAATCTGAGAGGAGCCACAAATTTCCTTCCACCCAGCGTTCCCCCAAGTCTCCCGATGAAAATGATACCTCACTTGTGTGGGTAGGCCTAGCGCCCGCGACAGGAAACGTCCCAAAGCGCAACGTGGACACATACAAATTTTTGGAAGAAAACAGCGGTGATTTTTTGCGAAGTGCCTACCTGTAGATTTTGGCCTCTAGCTCAGCCGGCACCTAGGGAAACCTACCAAACCTGTGCATTTCTGAAAACTAGAGACCTAGGGGAATCCAAGGAGGGGTGACTTGTGGGGCTCGGACCAGGTTCTGTTACCCAGAATCCTTTGCAAACCTCATAATTTGGCTAAAAAAACACAAGTTCCTCACATTTCTGTGGCAGAAAGTTCTGGAATCTGAGAGAAGCCACAAATTTCCTTCCACCCAGCGTTCCCCCAAGTCTCCCGATAAAAATGATACCTCACTTGTGTGGGTAGGCCTAGCGCCCGCGACAGGAAACGCCCCAAAGAGCAACGTGGACACATACAAATTTTTGGAAGAAAACAGAGGTGTTTTTTGCGAAGTGCCTACCTGTAGATTTTGGCCTCTAGCTCAGCCGGCACCTAGGGAAACCTACCAAACCTGTGCATTTCTGAAAACTAGAGACCTAGGGGAATCCAAGGAGGGGTGACTTTCGGGGCTCGGACCAGGTTCTGTTACCCAGAATCCTTTGCAAACCTCAAAAAGAGGCTAAAAAAACAAGTTTTCCTCACATTTCGGTGACAGAAAGTTCTGGAATCTGAGTGGAGCCACAAACTTCCTTCCACCCAGCATTTCCCCAAGTCTCCCGATAAAAATGATACCTCACTTGTGTGGGTAGGCCTAGCGCCCGCGACAGGAAACGCCCCAAAGCGCAACGTGGACACATACAAATTTTTGGAAGAAAACAGAGGTGTTTTTTGCGAAGTGCCTACCTGTAGATTTTGGCCTCTAGCTCAGCCAGCACCTAGGGAAACCTATCAAACCTGTGCATTTCTGAAAACTAGAGACCTAGGGGATTCCAAGGAGGGGTGACTTGCGGGGCTCGGACCAGGTTCTGTTACCCAGAATCCTTTGCAAACCTCAAAAAGTGGCTAAAAAAACAAGTTTTCCTCACATTTCAGTGACAGAAAGTTCTGGAATCTGAGAGGAGCCACAAATTTCCTTCCACCCAGCGTTCCCCTAAGTCTCCCGATAAAAATGATACCTCACTTGTGTGGGTAGGCCTAGCGCCCGCGACAGGAAACGCCCCAAAGCGCAACGTGGACACACACAAATTTTTGGAAGAAAACAGAGGTGTTTTTTGCGAAGTGCCTACCTGTAGATTTTGGCCTCTAGCTCAGCCGGCACCTAGGGAAACCTACCAAACCTGTGCATTTCTGCAAACTAGAGACCTAGGGGAATCCAAGGAGGGGTGACTTGCGGGGCTCGGACCAGGTTCTGTTACCCAGAATCCTTTGCAAACCTCAAAAAGAGGCTAAAAAAACAAGTTTTCCTCACATTTCGGTGACAGAAAGTTCTGGAATCTGAGAGGAGCCACAAACTTCCTTCCACCCAGCGTTCCCTTAAGTCTCCCGATAAAAATGATACCTCACTTGTGTGGGTAGGCCTAGCGCCCACGACAGGAAACGCCCCAAAGCGCAACGTGGACACATACAAATTTTTGGAAGAAAACAGAGGTGTTTTTTGCGTAGTGCCTACCTGTTTATTTTTGGCCTCTAGCTCAGCCGGCACCTAGGGAAACCTACCAAACCTGTGCATTTCTGAAAACTAGAGACCTAGGGGATTCCAAGGAGGGGTGACTTGCGGGGCTCGGACCAGGTTCTGTTACCCAGAATCCTTTGCAAACCTCAAAAAGAGGCTAAGCAAACAAGTTTTCCTCACATTTCGGTGAGAGAAAGTTCTGGAATCTGAGAGAAGCCACAAACTTCCTTCCACCCAGCATTTCCCCAAGTCTCCCGATAAAAATGATACCTCACTTGTGTGGGTAGGCCTAGCGCCCGCGACAGGAAACGCCCCAAAGCGCAACGTGGACACATACAAATTTTTGTAAGAAAACAGAGGTGTTTTTTGCGAAGTGCCTACCTGTAGATTTTGGCCTCTAGCTCAGCCGGCACCTAGGGAAACCTACCAAACCTGTGCATTTCTGGAAACTAGAGACCTAGGGGAATCCAAGGAGGGGTGACTTGCGGGGCTCGGACCAGGTTCTGTTACCCAGAATCCTTTGCAAACCTCATAATTTGGCTAAAAAAACACATGTTCCTCACATTTCTGTGGCAGAAAGTTCTGGAATCTGAGAGAAGCCACAAATTTCCTTCCACCCAGCGTTCCCCCAAGTCTCCCGATAAAAATGATACCTCACTTGTGTGGGTAGGCCTAGCGCCCGCGACAGGAAACGCCCCAAAGCGCAACGTGGACACATACAAATTTTTGGAAGAAAACAGAGGTGTTTTTTGCGAAGTGCCTACCTGTAGATTTTGGCCTCTAGCTCAGCCGGCACCTACTGAAACCTACCAAACCTGTGCATTTCTGAAAACTAGAGACCTAGGGGAATCCAAGGAGGGGTGACTTGCGGGGCTCGGACCAGGTTCTGTTACCCAGAATCCTTTGCAAACCTCAAAAAGTGGCTAAAAAAACAAGTTTTCCTCACATTTCGGTGACAGAAAGTTCTGGAATCTGAGAGGAGCCACAAATTTCCTTCCACCCAGCGTTCCCCCAAGTCTCCCGATAAAAATGATACCTCACTTGTGTGGGTAGGCCTAGCGCTCGCGACAGGAAACGCCCCAAAGCGCAACGTGGACACATACAAATTTTTTGAAGAAAACAGAGGTGTTTTTTGCAAAGTGCCTACCTGTAGATTTTGGCCTCTAGCTCAGCCGGCACCTAGGGAAACCTACCAAACCTGTGCATTTCTGAAAACTAGAGACCTAGGGGAATCCAAGGAGGGGTGACTTGCGGGGTTCGGACCAGGTTCTGTTACCCAGAATCCTTCGCAAACCTCAAAAAGTGGCTAAAAAAACAAGTTTTCCTCACATTTCGGTGACAGAAAGTTCTGGAATCTGAGAGGAGCCACAAATTTCCTTCCACGCAGCGTTCCCCCAAGTCTCCCGATAAAAATGATACCTCACTTGTGTGGGTAGGCCTAGCGCCCGCGTCAGGAAACGCCCCAAAGCGCAACGTGGACACATACAAATTTTTGGAAGAAAACAGCGGTGTTTGTTGCGAAGTGCCTACCTGTAGATTTTGGCCTCTAGCTCAGCCGGCACCTAGGGAAACCTACCAAACCTGTGCATTTCTGAAAACTAGAGACCTAGGGGAATCCAAGGAGGGGTGACTTGCGGGGCTCGGACCAGGTTCTGTTACCCAGAATCCTTTGCAAACCTCAAAAAGTGGCTAAAAAAATAAGTTTTCCTCACATTTCGGTGACAGAAAGTTCTGGAATCTGAGAGGAGCCACAAATTTCCTTCCACCCAGCGTTCCCCCAAGTCTCCCGATGAAAATGATACCTCACTTGTGTGGGTAGGCCTAGCGCCCGCGACAGGAAACGTCCCAAAGCGCAACGTGGACACATACAAATTTTTGGAAGAAAACAGCGGTGATTTTTTGCGAAGTGCCTACCTGTAGATTTTGGCCTCTAGCTCAGCCGGCACCTAGGGAAACCTACCAAACCTGTGCATTTCTGAAAACTAGAGACCTAGGGGAATCCAAGGAGGGGTGACTTGTGGGGCTCGGACCAGGTTCTGTTACCCAGAATCCTTTGCAAACCTCATAATTTGGCTAAAAAAACACATGTTCCTCACATTTCTGTGGCAGAAAGTTCTGGAATCTGAGAGAAGCCACAAATTTCCTTCCACCCAGCGTTCCCCCAAGTCTCCCGATAAAAATGATACCTCACTTGTGTGGGTAGGCCTAGCGCCCGCGACAGGAAACGCCCCAAAGAGCAACGTGGACACATACAAATTTTTGGAAGAAAACAGAGGTGTTTTTTGCGAAGTGCCTACCTGTAGATTTTGGCCTCTAGCTCAGCCGGCACCTAGGGAAACCTACCAAACCTGTGCATTTCTGAAAACTAGAGACCTAGGGGAATCCAAGGAGGGGTGACTTTCGGGGCTCGGACCAGGTTCTGTTACCCAGAATCCTTTGCAAACCTCAAAAAGAGGCTAAAAAAACAAGTTTTCCTCACATTTCGGTGACAGAAAGTTCTGGAATCTGAGTGGAGCCACAAACTTCCTTCCACCCAGCATTTCCCCAAGTCTCCCGATAAAAATGATACCTCACTTGTGTGGGTAGGCCTAGCGCCCGCGACAGGAAACGCCCCAAAGCGCAACGTGGACACATACAAATTTTTGGAAGAAAACAGAGGTGTTTTTTGCGAAGTGCCTACCTGTAGATTTTGGCCTCTAGCTCAGCCAGCACCTAGGGAAACCTATCAAACCTGTGCATTTCTGAAAACTAGAGACCTAGGGGATTCCAAGGAGGGGTGACTTGCGGGGCTCGGACCAGGTTCTGTTACCCAGAATCCTTTGCAAACCTCAAAAAGTGGCTAAAAAAACAAGTTTTCCTCACATTTCAGTGACAGAAAGTTCTGGAATCTGAGAGGAGCCACAAATTTCCTTCCACCCAGCGTTCCCCTAAGTCTCCCGATAAAAATGATACCTCACTTGTGTGGGTAGGCCTAGCGCCCGCGACAGGAAACGCCCCAAAGCGCAACGTGGACACACACAAATTTTTGGAAGAAAACAGAGGTGTTTTTTGCGAAGTGCCTACCTGTAGATTTTGGCCTCTAGCTCAGCCGGCACCTAGGGAAACCTACCAAACCTGTGCATTTCTGCAAACTAGAGACCTAGGGGAATCCAAGGAGGGGTGACTTGCGGGGCTCGGACCAGGTTCTGTTACCCAGAATCCTTTGCAAACCTCAAAAAGAGGCTAAAAAAACAAGTTTTCCTCACATTTCGGTGACAGAAAGTTCTGGAATCTGAGAGGAGCCACAAACTTCCTTCCACCCAGCGTTCCCTTAAGTCTCCCGATAAAAATGATACCTCACTTGTGTGGGTAGGCCTAGCGCCCACGACAGGAAACGCCCCAAAGCGCAACGTGGACACATACAAATTTTTGGAAGAAAACAGAGGTGTTTTTTGCGTAGTGCCTACCTGTAGATTTTGGCCTCTAGCTCAGCCGGCACCTAGGGAAACCTACCAAACCTGTGCATTTCTGAAAACTAGAGACCTAGGGGATTCCAAGGAGGGGTGACTTGCGGGGCTCGGACCAGGTTCTGTTACCCAGAATCCTTTGCAAACCTCAAAAAGAGGCTAAGCAAACAAGTTTTCCTCACATTTCGGTGAGAGAAAGTTCTGGAATCTGAGAGAAGCCACAAACTTCCTTCCACCCAGCATTTCCCCAAGTCTCCCGATAAAAATGATACCTCACTTGTGTGGGTAGGCCTAGCGCCCGCGACAGGAAACGCCCCAAAGCGCAACGTGGACACATACAAATTTTTGTAAGAAAACAGAGGTGTTTTTTGCGAAGTGCCTACCTGTAGATTTTGGCCTCTAGCTCAGCCGGCACCTAGGGAAACCTACCAAACCTGTGCATTTCTGGAAACTAGAGACCTAGGGGAATCCAAGGAGGGGTGACTTGCGGGGCTCGGACCAGGTTCTGTTACCCAGAATCCTTTGCAAACCTCATAATTTGGCTAAAAAAACACATGTTCCTCACATTTCTGTGGCAGAAAGTTCTGGAATCTGAGAGAAGCCACAAATTTCCTTCCACCCAGCGTTCCCCCAAGTCTCCCGATAAAAATGATACCTCACTTGTGTGGGTAGGCCTAGCGCCCGCGACAGGAAACGCCCCAAAGCGCAACGTGGACACATACAAATTTTTGGAAGAAAACAGAGGTGTTTTTTGCGAAGTGCCTACCTGTAGATTTTGGCCTCTAGCTCAGCCGGCACCTACTGAAACCTACCAAACCTGTGCATTTCTGAAAACTAGAGACCTAGGGGAATCCAAGGAGGGGTGACTTGCGGGGCTCGGACCAGGTTCTGTTACCCAGAATCCTTTGCAAACCTCAAAAAAGTGGCTAAAAAAACAAGTTTTCCTCACATTTCGGTGACAGAAAGTTCTGGAATCTGAGAGGAGCCACAAATTTCCTTCCACCCAGCGTTCCCCCAAGTCTCCCGATAAAAATGATACCTCACTTGTGTGGGTAGGCCTAGCGCTCGCGACAGGAAACGCCCCAAAGCGCAACGTGGACACATACAAATTTTTTGAAGAAAACAGAGGTGTTTTTTGCAAAGTGCCTACCTGTAGATTTTGGCCTCTAGCTCAGCCGGCACCTAGGGAAACCTACCAAACCTGTGCATTTCTGAAAACTAGAGACCTAGGGGAATCCAAGGAGGGGTGACTTGCGGGGTTCGGACCAGGTTCTGTTACCCAGAATCCTTCGCAAACCTCAAAAAGTGGCTAAAAAAACAAGTTTTCCTCACATTTCGGTGACAGAAAGTTCTGGAATCTGAGAGGAGCCACAAATTTCCTTCCACGCAGCGTTCCCCCAAGTCTCCCGATAAAAATGATACCTCACTTGTGTGGGTAGGCCTAGCGCCCGCGTCAGGAAACGCCCCAAAGCGCAACGTGGACACATACAAATTTTTGGAAGAAAACAGAGGTGTTTGTTGCGAAGTGCCTACCTGTAGATTTTGGCCTCTAGCTCAGCCGGCACCTAGGGAAACCTACCAAACCTGTGCATTTCTGAAAACTAGAGACCTAGGGGAATCCAAGGAGGGGTGACTTGCGGGGCTCGGACCAGGTTCTGTTACCCAGAATCCTTTGCAAACCTCAAAAAGTGGCTAAAAAAATAAGTTTTCCTCACATTTCGGTGACAGAAAGTTCTGGAATCTGAGAGGAGCCACAAATTTCCTTCCACCCAGCGTTCCCCCAAGTCTCCCGATGAAAATGATACCTCACTTGTGTGGGTAGGCCTAGCGCCCGCGACAGGAAACGTCCCAAAGCGCAACGTGGACACATACAAATTTTTGGAAGAAAACAGCGGTGATTTTTTGCGAAGTGCCTACCTGTAGATTTTGGCCTCTAGCTCAGCCGGCACTTAGGGAAACCTACCAAACCTGTGCATTTCTGAAAACTAGAGACCTAGGGGAATCCAAGGAGGGGTGACTTGTGGGGCTCGGACCAGGTTCTGTTACCCAGAATCCTTTGCAAACCTCATAATTTGGCTAAAAAAACACATGTTCCTCACATTTCTGTGGCAGAAAGTTCTGGAATCTGAGAGAAGCCACAAATTTCCTTCCACCCAGCGTTCCCCCAAGTCTCCCGATAAAAATGATACCTCACTTGTGTGGGTAGGCCTAGCGCCCGCGACAGGAAACGCCCCAAAGAGCAACGTGGACACATACAAATTTTTGGAAGAAAACAGAGGTGTTTTTTGCGAAGTGCCTACCTGTAGATTTTGGCCTCTAGCTCAGCCGGCACCTAGGGAAACCTACCAAACCTGTGCATTTCTGAAAACTAGAGACCTAGGGGAATCCAAGGAGG
The DNA here is from genome assembly GCF_031143425.1 of Pleurodeles waltl. Taxonomy (NCBI): domain Eukaryota; kingdom Metazoa; phylum Chordata; class Amphibia; order Caudata; family Salamandridae; genus Pleurodeles; species Pleurodeles waltl. The sequence goes on along the minus strand of NC_090443.1, from coordinate 605,949,920 downwards.
GGTGACTTTCGGGGCTCGGACCAGGTTCTGTTACCCAGAATCCTTTGCAAACCTCAAAAAGAGGCTAAAAAAACAAGTTTTCCTCACATTTCGGTGACAGAAAGTTCTGGAATCTGAGTGGAGCCACAAACTTCCTTCCACCCAGCATTTCCCCAAGTCTCCCGATAAAAATGATACCTCACTTGTGTGGGTAGGCCTAGCGCCCGCGACAGGAAACGCCCCAAAGCGCAACGTGGACACATACAAATTTTTGGAAGAAAACAGAGGTGTTTTTTGCGAAGTGCCTACCTGTAGATTTTGGCCTCTAGCTCAGCCGGCACCTAGGGAAACCTATCAAACCTGTGCATTTCTGAAAACTAGAGACCTAGGGGATTCCAAGGAGGGGTGACTTGCGGGGCTCGGACCAGGTTCTGTTACCCAGAATCCTTTGCAAACCTCAAAAAGTGGCTAAAAAAACAAGTTTTCCTCACATTTCAGTGACAGAAAGTTCTGGAATCTGAGAGGAGCCACAAATTTCCTTCCACCCAGCGTTCCCCTAAGTCTCCCGATAAAAATGATACCTCACTTGTGTGGGTAGGCCTAGCGCCCGCGACAGGAAACGCCCCAAAGCGCAACGTGGACACACACAAATTTTTGGAAGAAAACAGAGGTGTTTTTTGCGAAGTGCCTACCTGTAGATTTTGGCCTCTAGCTCAGCCGGCACCTAGGGAAACCTACCAAACCTGTGCATTTCTGCAATTTAGAGGCCTAGGGGAATCCAAGGAGGGGTGACTTGCGGGGCTCGGACCAGGTTCTGTTACCCAGAATCCTTTGCAAACCTCAAAAAGTGGCTAAAAAAACAAGTTTTCCTCACATTTCGGTGACAGAAAGTTCTGGAATCTGAGAGGAGCCACAAATTTCCTTCCACCCAGCGCTCCCCCAAGTATCCCGATGAAAATTATACCTCACTTGTGTGGGTAGGCCTAGCGCCCGCGACAGGAAACGCCCCAAAGCGCAACGTGGACACATACACATTTTTGGAAGAAAACAGAGGTGTTTTTTGCGAAGTGCCTACCTGTAGATTTTGGCCTCTAGCTCAGCCGGCACCTAGGGAAACCTACCAAACCTGTGCATTTCTGAAAACTAGAGACCTAGGGGATTCCAAGGAGGGGTGACTTGCGGGGCTCGGACCAGGTTCTGTTACCCAGAATCCTTTGCAAACCTCAAAAAGAGGCTAAGAAAACAAGTTTTCCTCACATTTCGGTGACAGAAAGTTCTGGAATCTGAGAGGAGCCACAAACTTCCTTCCACCCAGCATTTCCCCAAGTCTCCCGATAAAAATGATACCTCACTTGTGTGGGTAGGCCTAGCGCCCGCGACAGGAAACGCCCCAAAGCGCAACGTGGACACATACAAATTTTTGGAAGAAAACAGAGGTGTTTTTTGCGAAGTGCCTACCTGTAGATTTTGGCCTCTAGCTCAGCCGGAACCTAGGGAAACCTATCAAACCTGTGCATTTCTGAAAACTAGAGACCACGGGGATTCCAAGGAGGGGTGACTTGCGGGGCTCGGACCAGGTTCTGTTACCCAGAATCCTTTGCAAACCTCAAAAAGTGGCTAAAAAAACAAGTTTTCCTCACATTTCAGTGACAGAAAGTTCTGGAATCTGAGAGGAGCCACAAATTTCCTTCCACCCAGCGTTCCCCTAAGTCTCCCGATAAAAATGATACCTCACTTGTGTGGGTAGGCCTAGCGCCCGCGACAGGAAACGCCCCAAAGCGCAACGTGGACACATACAAATTTTTGTAAGAAAACAGAGGTGTTTTTTGCGAAGTGCCTACCTGTAGATTTTGGCCTCTAGCTCAGCCGGCACCTAGGGAAACCTACCAAACCTGTGCATTTCTGAAAACTAGAGACCTAGGGGAATCCAAGGAGGGGTGACTTGCGGGGCTCGGACCAGGTTCTGTTACCCAGAATCCTTTGCAAACCTCATAATTTGGCTAAAAAAACACATGTTCCTCACATTTCTGTGGCAGAAAGTTCTGGAATCTGAGAGAAGCCACAAATTTCCTTCCACCCAGCGTTCCCCCAAGTCTCCCGATAAAAATGATACCTCACTTGTGTGGGTAGGCCTAGCGCCCGCGACAGGAAACGCCCCAAAGCGCAACGTGGACACATACAAATTTTTGGAAGAAAACAGAGGTGTTTTTTGCGAAGTGCCTACCTGTAGATTTTGGCCTCTAGCTCAGCCGTCACCTAGGGAAACCTACCAAACCTGTGCATTTCTGAAAACTAGAGACCTAGGGGAATCCAAGGAGGGGTGACTTGCGGGGCTCGGACCAGGTTCTGTTACCCAGAATCCTTTGCAAACCTCAAAAAGTGGCTAAAAAAACAAGTTTTCCTCACATTTCGGTGACAGAAAGTTCTGGAATCTGAGAGGAGCCACAAATTTCCTTCCACCCAGCGTTCCCCCAAGTCTCCCGATAAAAATGATACCTCACTTGTGTGGGTAGGCCTAGCGCTCGCGACAGGAAACGCCCCAAAGCGCAACGTGGACACATCCAAATTTTTTGAAGAAAACAGAGGTGTTTTTTGCAAAGTGCCTACCTGTAGATTTTGGCCTCTAGCTCAGCCGGTACCTAGGGACACCTACCAAACCTGTGCATTTCTGAAAACTAGAGACCTAGGGGAATCCAAGGAGGGGTGACTTGCGGGGTTCGGACCAGGTTCCGTTACCCAGAATCCTTCGCAAACCTCAAAAAGTGGCTAAAAAAACAAGTTTTCCTCACATTTCGGTGACAGAAAGTTCTGGACTCTGAGAGGAGCCACAAATTTCCTTCCACGCAGCGTTCCCCCAAGTCTCCCGATAAAAATGATACCTCACTTGTGTGGGTAGGCCTAGCGCCCGCGTCAGGAAACGCCCCAAAGCGCAACGTGGACACATACAAATTTTTGGAAGAAAACAGAGGTGTTTGTTGCGAAGTGCCTACCTGTAGATTTTGGCCTCTAGCTCAGCCGGCACCTAGGGAAACCTACCAAACCTGTGCATTTCCGAAAACTAGAGACCTAGGGGATTCCAAGGAGGGGTGACTTGCGGGGCTCGGACCAGGTTCTGTTACCCAGAATCCTTTGCAAACCTTAAAAAGAGGCTAAAAAAACAAGTTTTCCTCACATTTCGGTGACAGAAAGTTCTGGAATCTGAGAGGAGCCACAAATTTCCTTCCACCCAGCATTTCCCCAAGTCTCCCGATAAAAATGATACCTCACTTGTGTGGGTAGGCCTAGCGCCCGCGACAGGAAACGCCCCAAAGCGCAACGTGGACACACACAAATTTTTGGAAGAAAACAGAGGTGTTTTTTGCGAAGTGCCTACCTGTAGATTTTGGCCTCTAGCTCAGCCGGCACCTAGGGAAACCTACCAAACCTGTGCATTTCTGGAAACTAGAGACCTAGGGGAATCCAAGGAGGGGTGACTTGCGGGGCTCGGACCAGGTTCTGTTACCCAGAATCCTTTGCAAACCTCAAAAAGAGGCTAAAAAAACAAGTTTTCCTCACATTTCGGTGACAGAAAGTTCTGGAATCTGAGACGAGCCACAAACTTCCTTCCACCCAGCGTTCCCCTAAGTCTCCCGATAAAAATGATACCTCACTTGTGTGGGTAGGCCTAGCGCCCGCGACAGGAAACGCCCCAAAGCGCAACGTGGACACATACAAATTTTTGGAAGAAAACAGAGGTGTTTTTTGCGAAGTGCCTACCTGTAGATTTTGGCCTCTAGCTCAGCCGGAACCTAGGGAAACCTATCAAACCTGTGCATTTCTGAAAACTAGAGACCACGGGGATTCCAAGGAGGGGTGACTTGCGGGGCTCGGACCAGGTTCTGTTACCCAGAATCCTTTGCAAACCTCAAAAAGTGGCTAAAAAAACAAGTTTTCCTCACATTTCAGTGACAGAAATTTCTAGAATCTGAGAGGAGCCACAAATTTCCTTCCACCCAGCGTTCCCCTAAGTCTCCCGATAAAAATGATACCTCACTTGTGTGGGTAGGCCTAGCGCCCGCGACAGGAAACGCCCCAAAGCGCAACGTGGACACATACAAATTTTTGTAAGAAAACAGAGGTGTTTTTTGCGAAGTGCCTACCTGTAGATTTTGGCCTCTAGCTCAGCCGGCACCTAGGGAAACCTACCAAACCTGTGCATTTCTGAAAACTAGAGACCTAGGGGAATCCAAGGAGGGGTGATTTGCGGGGCTCGGACCAGGTTCTGTTACCCAGAATCCTTTGCAAACCTCATAATTTGGCTAAAAAAACACATGTTCCTCACATTTCTGTGGCAGAAAGTTCTGGAATCTGAGAGAAGCCACAAATTTCCTTCCACCCAGCGTTCCCCCAAGTCTCCCGATAAAAATGATACCTCACTTGTGTGGGTAGGCCTAGCGCCCGCGACAGGAAACGCCCCAAAGCGCAACGTGGACACATACAAATTTTTGGAAGAAAACAGAGGTGTTTTTTGCGAAGTGCCTACCTGTAGATTTTGGCCTCTAGCTCAGCCGGCACCTAGGGAAACCTACCAAATCTGTGCATTTCTGAAAACTAGAGACCTAGGGGAATCCAAGGAGGGGTGACTTGCGGGGCTCGGACCAGGTTCTGTTACCCAGAATCCTTTGCAAACCTCAAAAAGTGGCTAAAAAAACAAGTTTTCCTCACATTTCGGTGACAGAAAGTTCTGGAATCTGAGAGGAGCCACAAATTTCCTTCCACCCAGCGTTCCCCCAAGTCTCCCGATAAAAATGATACCTCACTTGTGTGGGTAGGCCTAGCGCCCGCGTCAGGAAACGCCCCAAAGCGCAACGTGGACACATACAAATTTTTGGAAGAAAACAGAGGTGTTTGTTGCGAAGTGCCTACCTGTAGATTTTGGCCTCTAGCTCAGCCGGCACCTAGGGAAACCTACCAAACCTGTGCATTTCCGAAAACTAGAGACCTAGGGGATTCCAAGGAGGGGTGACTTGCGGGGCTCGGACCAGGTTCTGTTACCCAGAATCCTTTGCAAACCTTAAAAAGAGGCTAAAAAAACAAGTTTTCCTCACATTTCGGTGACAGAAAGTTCTGGAATCTGAGAGGAGCCACAAATTTCCTTCCACCCAGCATTTCCCCAAGTCTCCCGATAAAAATGATACCTCACTTGTGTGGGTAGGCCTAGCGCCCGCGACAGGAAACGCCCCAAAGCGCAACGTGGACACACACAAATTTTTGGAAGAAAACAGAGGTGTTTTTTGCGAAGTGCCTACCTGTAGATTTTGGCCTCTAGCTCAGCCGGCACCTAGGGAAACCTACCAAACCTGTGCATTTCTGGAAACTAGAGACCTAGGGGAATCCAAGGAGGGGTGACTTGCGGGGCTCGGACCAGGTTCTGTTACCCAGAATCCTTTGCAAACCTCAAAAAGAGGCTAAAAAAACAAGTTTTCCTCACATTTCGGTGACAGAAAGTTCTGGAATCTGAGACGAGCCACAAACTTCCTTCCACCCAGCGTTCCCCTAAGTCTCCCGATAAAAATGATACCTCACTTGTGTGGGTAGGCCTAGCGCCCACGACAGGAAACGCCCCAAAGCGCAACGTGGACACATACAAATTTTTGGAAGAAAACAGAGGTGTTTTTTGCGTAGTGCCTACCTGTAGATTTTGGCCTCTAGCTCAGCCGGCACCTAGGGAAACCTACCAAACCTGTGCATTTCTGAAAACTAGAGACCTAGGGGATTCCAAGGAGGGGTGACTTGCGGGGCTCGGACCAGGTTCTGTTACCCAGAATCCTTTGCAAACCTCAAAAAGAGGCTAAGAAAACAAGTTTTCCTCACATTTCGGTGACAGAAAGTTCTGGAATCTGAGAGGAGCCACAAACTTCCTTCCACCCAGCATTTCCCCAAGTCTCCCGATAAAAATGATACCTCACTTGTGTGGGTAGGCCTAGCGCCCGCGACAGGAAACGCCCCAAAGCGCAACGTGGACACACACAAATTTTTGGAAGAAAACAGAGGTGTTTTTTGCGAAGTGCCTACCTGTAGATTTTGGCCTCTAGCTCAGCCGGCACCTAGGGAAACCTACCAAACCCGTGCATTTCTGCAATTTAGAGACCTAGGGGAATCCAAGGAGGGGTGACTTGCGGGGCTCGGACCAGGTTCTGTTACCCAGAATCCTTTGCAAACCTCAAAAAGTGGCTAAAAAAACAAGTTTTGCTCACATTTCGGTGACAGAAAGTTCTGGAATCTGAGAGGAGCCACACATTTCCTTCCACCCAGCGTTCCCCCAAGTCTCCCGATGAAAATTATACCTCACTTGTGTGGGTAGGCCTAGCGCCCGCGACAGGAAACGCCCCAAAGCGCAACGTGGACACATACAAATTTTTGGAAGAAAACAGAGGTGTTTTTTGCGAAGTGCCTACCTGTAGATTGTGGCCTCTAGCTCAGCCAGCACCTAGGGAAACCTATCAAACCTGTGCATTTCTGAAAACTAGAGACCTAGGGGATTCCAAGGAGGGGTGACTTGCGGGGCTCGGACCAGGTTCTGTTACCCAGAATCCTTTGCAAACCTCAAAAAGTGGCTAAAAAAACAAGTTTTCCTCACATTTCAGTGACAGAAAGTTCTGGAATCTGAGAGGAGCCACAAATTTCCTTCCACCCAGCGTTCCCCTAAGTCTCCCGATAAAAATGATACCTCACTTGTGTGGGTAGGCCTAGCGCCCGCGACAGGAAAAGCCCCAAAGCGCAACGTGGACACACACAAATTTTTGGAAGAAAACAGAGGTGTTTTTTGCGAAGTGCCTACCTGTAGATTTTGGCCTCTAGCTCAGCCGGCACCTAGGGAAACCTACCAAACCTGTGCATTTCTGCAAACTAGAGACCTAGGGGAATCCAAGGAGGGGTGACTTGCGGGGCTCGGACCAGGTTCTGTTACCCAGAATCCTTTGCAAACCTCAAAAAGAGGCTAAAAAAACAAGTTTTCCTCACATTTCGGTGACAGAAAGTTCTGGAATCTGAGAGGAGCCACAAACTTCCTTCCACCCAGCGTTCCCTTAAGTCTCCCGATAAAAATGATACCTCACTTGTGTGGGTAGGCCTAGCGCCCACGACAGGAAACGCCCCAAAGCGCAACGTGGACACATACAAATTTTTGGAAGAAAACAGAGGTGTTTTTTGCGTAGTGCCTACCTGTAGATTTTGGCCTCTAGCTCAGCCGGCACCTAGGGAAACCTACCAAACCTGTGCATTTCTGAAAACTAGAGACCTAGGGGATTCCAAGGAGGGGTGACTTGCGGGGCTCGGACCAGGTTCTGTTACCCAGAATCCTTTGCAATCCTCAAAAAGAGGCTAAGCAAACAAGTTTTCCTCACATTTCGGTGAGAGAAAGTTCTGGAATCTGAGAGAAGCCACAAACTTCCTTCCACCCAGCATTTCCCCAAGTCTCCCGATAAAAATGATACCTCACTTGTGTGGGTAGGCCTAGCGCCCGCGACAGGAAACGCCCCAAAGCGCAACGTGGACACATACAAATTTTTGTAAGAAAACAGAGGTGTTTTTTGCGAAGTGCCTACCTGTAGATTTTGGCCTCTAGCTCAGCCGGCACCTAGGGAAACCTACCAAACCTGTGCATTTCTGGAAACTAGAGACCTAGGGGAATCCAAGGAGGGGTGACTTGCGGGGCTCGGACCAGGTTCTGTTACCCAGAATCCTTTGCAAACCTCATAATTTGGCTAAAAAAACACATGTTCCTCACATTTCTGTGGCAGAAAGTTCTGGAATCTGAGAGAAGCCACAAATTTCCTTCCACCCAGCGTTCCCCCAAGTCTCCCGATAAAAATGATACCTCACTTGTGTGGGTAGGCCTAGCGCCCGCGACAGGAAACGCCCCAAAGCGCAACGTGGACACATACAAATTTTTGGAAGAAAACAGAGGTGTTTTTTGCGAAGTGCCTACCTGTAGATTTTGGCCTCTAGCTCAGCCGGCACCTACTGAAACCTACCAAACCTGTGCATTTCTGAAAACTAGAGACCTAGGGGAATCCAAGGAGGGGTGACTTGCGGGGCTCGGACCAGGTTCTGTTACCCAGAATCCTTTGCAAACCTCAAAAAGTGGCTAAAAAAACAAGTTTTCCTCACATTTCGGTGACAGAAAGTTCTGGAATCTGAGAGGAGCCACAAATTTCCTTCCACCCAGCGTTCCCCCAAGTCTCCCGATAAAAATGATACCTCACTTGTGTGGGTAGGCCTAGCGCTCGCGACAGGAAACGCCCCAAAGCGCAACGTGGACACATCCAAATTTTTTGAAGAAAACAGAGGTGTTTTTTGCAAAGTGCCTACCTGTAGATTTTGGCCTCTAGCTCAGCCGGCACCTAGGGAAACCTACCAAACCTGTGCATTTCTGAAAACTAGAGACCTAGGGGAATCCAAGGAGGGGTGACTTGCGGGGTTCGGACCAGGTTCTGTTACCCAGAATCCTTCGCAAACCTCAAAAAGTGGCTAAAAAAACAAGTTTTCCTCACATTTCGGTGACAGAAAGTTCTGGAATCTGAGAGGAGCCACAAATTTCCTTCCACGCAGCGTTCCCCCAAGTCTCCCGATAAAAATGATACCTCACTTGTGTGGGTAGGCCTAGCGCCCGCGTCAGGAAACGCCCCAAAGCGCAACGTGGACACATACAAATTTTTGGAAGAAAACAGCGGTGTTTGTTGCGAAGTGCCTACCTGTAGATTTTGGCCTCTAGCTCAGCCGGCACCTAGGGAAACCTACCAAACCTGTGCATTTCTGAAAACTAGAGACCTAGGGGAATCCAAGGAGGGGTGACTTGCGGGGCTCGGACCAGGTTCTGTTACCCAGAATCCTTTGCAAACCTCAAAAAGTGGCTAAAAAAATAAGTTTTCCTCACATTTCGGTGACAGAAAGTTCTGGAATCTGAGAGGAGCCACAAATTTCCTTCCACCCAGCGTTCCCCCAAGTCTCCCGATGAAAATGATACCTCACTTGTGTGGGTAGGCCTAGCGCCCGCGACAGGAAACGTCCCAAAGCGCAACGTGGACACATACAAATTTTTGGAAGAAAACAGCAGTGATTTTTTGCGAAGTGCCTACCTGTAGATTTTGGCCTCTAGCTCAGCCGGCACCTAGGGAAACCTACCAAACCTGTGCATTTCTGAAAACTAGAGACCTAGGGGAATCCAAGGAGGGGTGACTTGTGGGGCTCGGACCAGGTTCTGTTACCCAGAATCCTTTGCAAACCTCATAATGTGGCTAAAAAAACACATGTTCCTCACATTTCTGTGGCAGAAAGTTCTGGAATCTGAGAGAAGCCACAAATTTCCTTCCACCCAGCGTTCCCCCAAGTCTCCCGATAAAAATGATACCTCACTTGTGTGGGTAGGCCTAGCGCCCGCGACAGGAAACGCCCCAAAGAGCAACGTGGACACATACAAATTTTTGGAAGAAAACAGAGGTGTTTTTTGCGAAGTGCCTACCTGTAGATTTTGGCCTCTAGCTCAGCCGGCACCTAGGGAAACCTACCAAACCTGTGCATTTCTGAAAACTAGAGACCTAGGGGAATCCAAGGAGGGGTGACTTGCGGGGCTCGGACCAGGTTCTGTTACCCAGAATCCTTTGCAAACCTCAAAAAGAGGCTAAAAAAACAAGTTTTCCTCACATTTCGGTGACAGAAAGTTCTGGAATCTGAGTGGAGCCACAAACTTCCTTCCACCCAGCATTTCCCCAAGTCTCCCGATAAAAATGATACCTCACTTGTGTGGGTAGGCCTAGCGCCCGCGACAGGAAACGCCCCAAAGCGCAACGTGGACACACACAAATTTTTGGAAGAAAACAGAGGTGTTTTTTGCGAAGTGCCTACCTGTAGATTTTGGCCTCTAGCTCAGCCGGCACCTAGGGAAACCTACCAAACCTGTGCATTTCTGGAAACTAGAGACCTAGGGGAATCCAAGGAGGGGTGACTTGCGGGGCTCGGACCAGGTTCTGTTACCCAGAATCCTTTGCAAACCTCAAAAAGAGGCTAAAAAAACAAGTTTTCCTCACATTTCGGTGACAGAAAGTTCTGGAATCTGAGAGGAGCCACAAACTTCCTTCCACCCAGCGTTCCCTTAAGTCTCCCGATAAAAATGATACCTCACTTGTGTGGGTAGGCCTAGCGCCCACGACAGGAAACGCCCCAAAGCGCAACGTGGACACATACAAATTTTTGGAAGAAAACAGAGGTGTTTTTTGCGTAGTGCCTACCTGTAGATTTTGGCCTCTAGCTCAGCCGGCACCTAGGGAAACCTACCAAACCTGTGCATTTCTGAAAACTAGAGACCTAGGGGATTCCAAGGAGGGGTGACTTGCGGGGCTCGGACCAGGTTCTGTTACCCAGAATCCTTTGCAATCCTCAAAAAGAGGCTAAGCAAACAAGTTTTCCTCACATTTCGGTGAGAGAAAGTTCTGGAATCTGAGAGAAGCCACAAACTTCCTTCCACCCAGCATTTCCCCAAGTCTCCCGATAAAAATGATACCTCACTTGTGTGGGTAGGCCTAGCGCCCGCGACAGGAAACGCCCCAAAGCGCAACGTGGACACATACAAATTTTTGTAAGAAAACAGAGGTGTTTTTTGCGAAGTGCCTACCTGTAGATTTTGGCCTCTAGCTCAGCCGGCACCTAGGGAAACCTACCAAACCTGTGCATTTCTGGAAACTAGAGACCTAGGGGAATCCAAGGAGGGGTGACTTGCGGGGCTCGGACCAGGTTCTGTTACCCAGAATCCTTTGCAAACCTCATAATTTGGCTAAAAAAACACATGTTCCTCACATTTCTGTGGCAGAAAGTTCTGGAATCTGAGAGAAGCCACAAATTTCCTTCCACCCAGCGTTCCCCCAAGTCTCCCGATAAAAATGATACCTCACTTGTGTGGGTAGGCCTAGCGCCCGCGACAGGAAACGCCCCAAAGCGCAACGTGGACACATACAAATTTTTGGAAGAAAACAGAGGTGTTTTTTGCGAAGTGCCTACCTGTAGATTTTGGCCTCTAGCTCAGCCGGCACCTACTGAAACCTACCAAACCTGTGCATTTCTGAAAACTAGAGACCTAGGGGAATCCAAGGGGGGGTGACTTGCGGGGCTCGGACCAGGTTCTGTTACCCAGAATCCTTTGCAAACCTCAAAAAGTGGCTAAAAAAACAAGTTTTCCTCACATTTCGGTGACAGAAAGTTCTGGAATCTGAGAGGAGCCACAAATTTCCTTCCACCCAGCGTTCCCCCAAGTCTCCCGATAAAAATGATACCTCACTTGTGTGGGTAGGCCTAGCGCTCGCGACAGGAAACGCCCCAAAGCGCAACGTGGACACATCCAAATTTTTTGAAGAAAACAGAGGTGTTTTTTGCAAAGTGCCTACCTGTAGATTTTGGCCTCTAGCTCAGCCGGCACCTAGGGAAACCTACCAAACCTGTGCATTTCTGAAAACTAGAGACCTAGGGGAATCCAAGGAGGGGTGACTTGCGGGGTTCGGACCAGGTTCTGTTACCCAGAATCCTTCGCAAACCTCAAAAAGTGGCTAAAAAAACAAGTTTTCCTCACATTTCGGTGACAGAAAGTTCTGGAATCTGAGAGGAGCCACAAATTTCCTTCCACGCAGCGTTCCCCCAAGTCTCCCGATAAAAATGATACCTCACTTGTGTGGGTAGGCCTAGCGCCCGCGTCAGGAAACGCCCCAAAGCGCAACGTGGACACATACAAATTTTTGGAAGAAAACAGCGGTGTTTGTTGCGAAGTGCCTACCTGTAGATTTTGGCCTCTAGCTCAGCCGGCACCTAGGGAAACCTACCAAACCTGTGCATTTCTGAAAACTAGAGACCTAGGGGAATCCAAGGAGGGGTGACTTGCGGGGCTCGGACCAGGTTCTGTTACCCAGAATCCTTTGCAAACCTCAAAAAGTGGCTAAAAAAATAAGTTTTCCTCACATTTCGGTGACAGAAAGTTCTGGAATCTGAGAGGAGCCACAAATTTCCTTCCACCCAGCGTTCCCCCAAGTCTCCCGATGAAAATGATACCTCACTTGTGTGGGTAGGCCTAGCGCCCGCGACAGGAAACGTCCCAAAGCGCAACGTGGACACATACAAATTTTTGGAAGAAAACAGCAGTGATTTTTTGCGAAGTGCCTACCTGTAGATTTTGGCCTCTAGCTCAGCCGGCACCTAGGGAAACCTACCAAACCTGTGCATTTCTGAAAACTAGAGACCTAGGGGAATCCAAGGAGGGGTGACTTGTGGGGCTCGGACCAGGTTCTGTTACCCAGAATCCTTTGCAAACCTCATAATGTGGCTAAAAAAACACATGTTCCTCACATTTCTGTGGCAGAAAGTTCTGGAATCTGAGAGAAGCCACAAATTTCCTTCCACCCAGCGTTCCCCCAAGTCTCCCGATAAAAATGATACCTCACTTGTGTGGGTAGGCCTAGCGCCCGCGACAGGAAACGCCCCAAAGAGCAACGTGGACACATACAAATTTTTGGAAGAAAACAGAGGTGTTTTTTGCGAAGTGCCTACCTGTAGATTTTGGCCTCTAGCTCAGCCGGCACCTAGGGAAACCTACCAAACCTGTGCATTTCTGAAAACTAGAGACCTAGGGGAATCCAAGGAGGGGTGACTTGCGGGGCTCGGACCAGGTTCTGTTACCCAGAATCCTTTGCAAACCTCAAAAAGAGGCTAAAAAAACAAGTTTTCCTCACATTTCGGTGACAGAAAGTTCTGGAATCTGAGTGGAGCCACAAACTTCCTTCCACCCAGCATTTCCCCAAGTCTCCCGATAAAAATGATACCTCACTTGTGTGGGTAGGCCTAGCGCCCGCGACAGGAAACGCCCCAAAGCGCAACGTGGACACACACAAATTTTTGGAAGAAAACAGAGGTGTTTTTTGCGAAGTGCCTACCTGTAGATTTTGGCCTCTAGCTCAGCCGGCACCTAGGGAAACCTACCAAACCTGTGCATTTCTGGAAACTAGAGACCTAGGGGAATCCAAGGAGGGGTGACTTGCGGGGCTCGGACCAGGTTCTGTTACCCAGAATCCTTTGCAAACCTCAAAAAGAGGCTAAAAAAACAAGTTTTCCTCACATTTCGGTGACAGAAAGTTCTGGAATCTGAGACGAGCCACAAACTTCCTTCCACCCAGCGTTCCCCTAAGTCTCCCGATAAAAATGATACCTCACTTGTGTGGGTAGGCCTAGCGCCCACGACAGGAAACGCCCCAAAGCGCAACGTGGACACATACAAATTTTTGGAAGAAAACAGAGGTGTTTTTTGCGTAGTGCCTACCTGTAGATTTTGGCCTCTAGCTCAGCCGGCACCTAGGGAAACCTACCAAACCTGTGCATTTCTGAAAACTAGAGACCTAGGGGATTCCAAGGAGGGGTGACTTGCGGGGCTCGGACCAGGTTCTGTTACCCAGAATCCTTTGCAAACCTCAAAAAGAGGCTAAGAAAACAAGTTTTCCTCACATTTCGGTGACAGAAAGTTCTGGAATCTGAGAGGAGCCACAAACTTCCTTCCACCCAGCATTTCCCCAAGTCTCCCGATAAAAATGATACCTCACTTGTGTGGGTAGGCCTAGCGCCCGCGACAGGAAACGCCCCAAAGCGCAACGTGGACACACACAAATTTTTGGAAGAAAACAGAGGTGTTTTTTGCGAAGTGCCTACCTGTAGATTTTGGCCTCTAGCTCAGCCGGCACCTAGGGAAACCTACCAAACCCGTGCATTTCTGCAATTTAGAGACCTAGGGGAATCCAAGGAGGGGTGACTTGCGGGGCTCGGACCAGGTTCTGTTACCCAGAATCCTTTGCAAACCTCAAAAAGTGGCTAAAAAAACAAGTTTTGCTCACATTTCGGTGACAGAAAGTTCTGGAATCTGAGAGGAGCCACACATTTCCTTCCACCCAGCGTTCCCCCAAGTCTCCCGATGAAAATTATACCTCACTTGTGTGGGTAGGCCTAGCGCCCGCGACAGGAAACGCCCCAAAGCGCAACGTGGACACATACAAATTTTTGGAAGAAAACAGAGGTGTTTTTTGCGAAGTGCCTACCTGTAGATTGTGGCCTCTAGCTCAGCCAGCACCTAGGGAAACCTATCAAACCTGTGCATTTCTGAAAACTAGAGACCTAGGGGATTCCAAGGAGGGGTGACTTGCGGGGCTCGGACCAGGTTCTGTTACCCAGAATCCTTTGCAAACCTCAAAAAGTGGCTAAAAAAACAAGTTTTCCTCACATTTCAGTGACAGAAAGTTCTGGAATCTGAGAGGAGCCACAAATTTCCTTCCACCCAGCGTTCCCCTAAGTCTCCCGATAAAAATGATACCTCACTTGTGTGGGTAGGCCTAGCGCCCGCGACAGGAAACGCCCCAAAGCGCAACGTGGACACACACAAATTTTTGGAAGAAAACAGAGGTGTTTTTTGCGAAGTGCCTACCTGTAGATTTTGGCCTCTAGCTCAGCCGGCACCTAGGGAAACCTACCAAACCTGTGCATTTCTGCAAACTAGAGACCTAGGGGAATCCAAGGAGGGGTGACTTGCGGGGCTCGGACCAGGTTCTGTTACCCAGAATCCTTTGCAAACCTCAAAAAGAGGCTAAAAAAACAAGTTTTCCTCACATTTCGGTGACAGAAAGTTCTGGAATCTGAGAGGAGCCACAAACTTCCTTCCACCCAGCGTTCCCTTAAGTCTCCCGATAAAAATGATACCTCACTTGTGTGGGTAGGCCTAGCGCCCACGACAGGAAACGCCCCAAAGCGCAACGTGGACACATACAAATTTTTGGAAGAAAACAGAGGTGTTTTTTGCGTAGTGCCTACCTGTAGATTTTGGCCTCTAGCTCAGCCGGCACCTAGGGAAACCTACCAAACCTGTGCATTTCTGAAAACTAGAGACCTAGGGGATTCCAAGGAGGGGTGACTTGCGGGGCTCGGACCAGGTTCTGTTACCCAGAATCCTTTGCAATCCTCAAAAAGAGGCTAAGCAAACAAGTTTTCCTCACATTTCGGTGAGAGAAAGTTCTGGAATCTGAGAGAAGCCACAAACTTCCTTCCACCCAGCATTTCCCCAAGTCTCCCGATAAAAATGATACCTCACTTGTGTGGGTAGGCCTAGCGCCCGCGACAGGAAACGCCCCAAAGCGCAACGTGGACACATACAAATTTTTGTAAGAAAACAGAGGTGTTTTTTGCGAAGTGCCTACCTGTAGATTTTGGCCTCTAGCTCAGCCGGCACCTAGGGAAACCTACCAAACCTGTGCATTTCTGGAAACTAGAGACCTAGGGGAATCCAAGGAGGGGTGACTTGCGGGGCTCGGACCAGGTTCTGTTACCCAGAATCCTTTGCAAACCTCATAATTTGGCTAAAAAAACACATGTTCCTCACATTTCTGTGGCAGAAAGTTCTGGAATCTGAGAGAAGCCACAAATTTCCTTCCACCCAGCGTTCCCCCAAGTCTCCCGATAAAAATGATACCTCACTTGTGTGGGTAGGCCTAGCGCCCGCGACAGGAAACGCCCCAAAGCGCAACGTGGACACATACAAATTTTTGGAAGAAAACAGAGGTGTTTTTTGCGAAGTGCCTACCTGTAGATTTTGGCCTCTAGCTCAGCCGGCACCTACTGAAACCTACCAAACCTGTGCATTTCTGAAAACTAGAGACCTAGGGGAATCCAAGGGGGGGTGACTTGCGGGGCTCGGACCAGGTTCTGTTACCCAGAATCCTTTGCAAACCTCAAAAAGTGGCTAAAAAAACAAGTTTTCCTCACATTTCGGTGACAGAAAGTTCTGGAATCTGAGAGGAGCCACAAATTTCCTTCCACCCAGCGTTCCCCCAAGTCTCCCGATAAAAATGATACCTCACTTGTGTGGGTAGGCCTAGCGCTCGCGACAGGAAACGCCCCAAAGCGCAACGTGGACACATCCAAATTTTTTGAAGAAAACAGAGGTGTTTTTTGCAAAGTGCCTACCTGTAGATTTTGGCCTCTAGCTCAGCCGGCACCTAGGGAAACCTACCAAACCTGTGCATTTCTGAAAACTAGAGACCTAGGGGAATCCAAGGAGGGGTGACTTGCGGGGTTCGGACCAGGTTCTGTTACCCAGAATCCTTCGCAAACCTCAAAAAGTGGCTAAAAAAACAAGTTTTCCTCACATTTCGGTGACAGAAAGTTCTGGAATCTGAGAGGAGCCACAAATTTCCTTCCACGCAGCGTTCCCCCAAGTCTCCCGATAAAAATGATACCTCACTTGTGTGGGTAGGCCTAGCGCCCGCGTCAGGAAACGCCCCAAAGCGCAACGTGGACACATACAAATTTTTGGAAGAAAACAGCGGTGTTTGTTGCGAAGTGCCTACCTGTAGATTTTGGCCTCTAGCTCAGCCGGCACCTAGGGAAACCTACCAAACCTGTGCATTTCTGAAAACTAGAGACCTAGGGGAATCCAAGGAGGGGTGACTTGCGGGGCTCGGACCAGGTTCTGTTACCCAGAATCCTTTGCAAACCTCAAAAAGTGGCTAAAAAAATAAGTTTTCCTCACATTTCGGTGACAGAAAGTTCTGGAATCTGAGAGGAGCCACAAATTTCCTTCCACCCAGCGTTCCCCCAAGTCTCCCGATGAAAATGATACCTCACTTGTGTGGGTAGGCCTAGCGCCCGCGACAGGAAACGTCCCAAAGCGCAACGTGGACACATACAAATTTTTGGAAGAAAACAGCAGTGATTTTTTGCGAAGTGCCTACCTGTAGATTTTGGCCTCTAGCTCAGCCGGCACCTAGGGAAACCTACCAAACCTGTGCATTTCTGAAAACTAGAGACCTAGGGGAATCCAAGGAGGGGTGACTTGTGGGGCTCGGACCAGGTTCTGTTACCCAGAATCCTTTGCAAACCTCATAATGTGGCTAAAAAAACACATGTTCCTCACATTTCTGTGGCAGAAAGTTCTGGAATCTGAGAGAAGCCACAAATTTCCTTCCACCCAGCGTTCCCCCAAGTCTCCCGATAAAAATGATACCTCACTTGTGTGGGTAGGCCTAGCGCCCGCGACAGGAAACGCCCCAAAGAGCAACGTGGACACATACAAATTTTTGGAAGAAAACAGAGGTGTTTTTTGCGAAGTGCCTACCTGTAGATTTTGGCCTCTAGCTCAGCCGGCACCTAGGGAAACCTACCAAACCTGTGCATTTCTGAAAACTAGAGACCTAGGGGAATCCAAGGAGGGGTGACTTGCGGGGCTCGGACCAGGTTCTGTTACCCAGAATCCTTTGCAAACCTCAAAAAGAGGCTAAAAAAACAAGTTTTCCTCACATTTCGGTGACAGAAAGTTCTGGAATCTGAGTGGAGCCACAAACTTCCTTCCACCCAGCATTTCCCCAAGTCTCCCGATAAAAATGATACCTCACTTGTGTGGGTAGGCCTAGCGCCCGCGACAGGAAACGCCCCAAAGCGCAACGTGGACACATACAAATTTTTGGAAGAAAACAGAGGTGTTTTTTGCGAAGTGCCTACCTGTAGATTTTGGCCTCTAGCTCAGCCGGCACCTAGGGAAACCTATCAAACCTGTGCATTTCTGAAAACTAGAGACCTAGGGGATTCCAAGGAGGGGTGACTTGCGGGGCTCGGACCAGGTTCTGTTACCCAGAATCCTTTGCAAACCTCAAAAAGTGGCTAAAAAAACAAGTTTTCCTCACATTTCGGTGACAGAAAGTTCTGGAATCTGAGAGGAGCCACAAATTTCCTTCCACCCAGCGCTCCCCCAAGTCTCCCGATGAAAATTATACCTCACTTGTGTGGGTAGGCCTAGCGCCCGCGACAGGAAACGCCCCAAAGCGCAACGTGGACACATACACATTTTTGGAAGAAAACAGAGGTGTTTTTTGCGAAGTGCCTACCTGTAGATTTTGGCCTCTAGCTCAGCCGGCACCTAGGGAAACCTACCAAACCTGTGCATTTCTGAAAACTAGAGACCTAGGGGATTCCAAGGAGGGGTGACTTGCGGGGCTCGGACCAGGTTCTGTTACCCAGAATCCTTTGCAAACCTCAAAAAGAGGCTAAGAAAACAAGTTTTCCTCACATTTCGGTGACAGAAAGTTCTGGAATCTGAGAGGAGCCACAAACTTCCGTCCACCCAGCATTTCCCCAAGTCTCCCGATAAAAATGATACCTCACTTGTGTGGGTAGGCCTAGCGCCCGCGACAGGAAACGCCCCAAAGCGCAACGTGGACACATACAAATTTTTGGAAGAAAACAGAGGTGTTTTTTGCGAAGTGCCTACCTGTAGATTTTGGCCTCTAGCTCAGCCGGAACCTAGGGAAACCTATCAAACCTGTGCATTTCTGAAAACTAGAGACCACGGGGATTCCAAGGAGGGGTGACTTGCGGGGCTCGGACCAGGTTCTGTTACCCAGAATCCTTTGCAAACCTCAAAAAGTGGCTAAAAAAACAAGTTTTCCTCACATTTCAGTGACAGAAAGTTCTGGAATCTGAGAGGAGCCACAAATTTCCTTCCACCCAGCGTTCCCCTAAGTCTCCCGATAAAAATGATACCTCACTTGTGTGGGTAGGCCTAGCGCCCGCGACAGGAAACGCCCTAAAGCGCAACGTGGACACATACAAATTTTTGTAAGAAAACAGAGGTGTTTTTTGCGAAGTGCCTACCTGTAGATTTTGGCCTCTAGCTCAGCCGGCACCTAGGGAAACCTACCAAACCTGTGCATTTCTGAAAACTAGAGACCTAGGGGAATCCAAGGAGGGGTGACTTGCGGGGCTCGGACCAGGTTCTGTTACCCAGAATCCTTTGCAAACCTCATAATTTGGCTAAAAAAACACATGTTCCTCACATTTCTGTGGCAGAAAGTTCTGGAATCTGAGAGAAGCCACAAATTTCCTTCCACCCAGCGTTCCCCCAAGTCTCCCGATAAAAATGATACCTCACTTGTGTGGGTAGGCCTAGCGCCCGCGACAGGAAACGCCCCAAAGCGCAACGTGGACACATACAAATTTTTGGAAGAAAACAGAGGTGTTTTTTGCGAAGTGCCTACCTGTAGATTTTGGCCTCTAGCTCAGCCGGCACCTAGGGAAACCTACCAAACCTGTGCATTTCTGAAAACTAGAGACCTAGGGGAATCCAAGGAGGGGTGACTTGCGGGGCTCGGACCAGGTTCTGTTACCCAGAATCCTTTGCAAACCTCAAAAAGTGGCTAAAAAAACAAGTTTTCCTCACATTTCGGAGACAGAAAGTTCTGGAATCTGAGAGGAGCCACAAATTTCCTTCCACCCAGCGTTCCCCCAAGTCTCCCGATAAAAATGATACCTCACTTGTGTGGGTAGGCCTAGCGCTCGCGACAGGAAACGCCCCAAAGCGCAACGTGGACACATCCAAATTTTTTGAAGAAAACAGAGGTGTTTTTTGCAAAGTGCCTACCTGTAGATTTTGGCCTCTAGCTCAGCCGGTACCTAGGGACACCTACCAAACCTGTGCATTTCTGAAAACTAGAGACCTAGGGGAATCCAAGGAGGGGTGACTTGCGGGGTTCGGACCAGGTTCTGTTACCCAGAATCCTTCGCAAACCTCAAAAAGTGGCTAAAAAAACAAGTTTTCCTCACATTTCGGTGACAGAAAGTTCTGGACTCTGAGAGGAGCCACAAATTTCCTTCCACGCAGCGTTCCCCCAAGTCTCCCGATAAAAATGATACCTCACTTGTGTGGGTAGGCCTAGCGCCCGCGTCAGGAAACGCCCCAAAGCGCAACGTGGACACATACAAATTTTTGGAAGAAAACAGAGGTGTTTGTTGCGAAGTGCCTACCTGTAGATTTTGGCCTCTAGCTCAGCCGGCACCTAGGGAAACCTACCAAATCTGTGCATTTCCGAAAACTAGAGACCTAGGGGATTCCAAGGAGGGGTGACTTGCGGGGCTCGGACCAGGTTCTGTTACCCAGAATCCTTTGCAAACCTTAAAAAGAGGCTAAAAAAACAAGTTTTCCTCACATTTCGGTGACAGAAAGTTCTGGAATCTGAGAGGAGCCACAAATTTTCTTCCACCCAGCATTTCCCCAAGTCTCCCGATAAAAATGATACCTCACTTGTGTGGGTAGGCCTAGCGCCCGCGACAGGAAACGCCCCAAAGCGCAACGTGGACACACACAAATTTTTGGAAGAAAACAGAGGTGTTTTTTGCGAAGTGCCTACCTGTAGATTTTGGCCTCTAGCTCAGCCGGCACCTAGGGAAACCTACCAAACCTGTGCATTTCTGGAAACTAGAGACCTAGGGGAATCCAAGGAGGGGTGACTTGCGGGGCTCGGACCAGGTTCTGTTACCCAGAATCCTTTGCAAACCTCAAAAAGAGGCTAAAAAAACAAGTTTTCCTCACATTTCGGTGACAGAAAGTTCTGGAATCTGAGACGAGCCACAAACTTCCTTCCACCCAGCGTTCCCCTAAGTCTCCCGATAAAAATGATACCTCACTTGTGTGGGTAGGCCTAGCGCCCGCGACAGGAAACGCCCCAAAGCGCAACGTGGACACATACAAATTTTTGGAAGAAAACAGAGGTGTTTTTTGCGAAGTGCCTACCTGTAGATTTTGGCCTCTAGCTCAGCCGGAACCTAGGGAAACCTATCAAACCTGTGCATTTCTGAAAACTAGAGACCACGGGGATTCCAAGGAGGGGTGATTTGCGGGGCTCGGACCAGGTTCTGTTACCCAGAATCCTTTGCAAACCTCATAATTTGGCTAAAAAAACACATGTTCCTCACATTTCTGTGGCAGAAAGTTCTGGAATCTGAGAGAAGCCACAAATTTCCTTCCACCCAGCGTTCCCCCAAGTCTCCCGATAAAAATGATACCTCACTTGTGTGGGTAGGCCTAGCGCCCGCGACAGGAAACGCCCCAAAGCGCAACGTGGACACATACAAATTTTTGGAAGAAAACAGAGGTGTTTTTTGCGAAGTGCCTACCTGTAGATTTTGGCCTCTAGCTCAGCCGGCACCTAGGGAAACCTACCAAACCTGTGCATTTCTGAAAACTAGAGACCTAGGGGAATCCAAGGAGGGGTGACTTGCGGGGCTCGGACCAGGTTCTGTTACCCAGAATCCTTTGCAAACCTCAAAAAGTGGCTAAAAAAACAAGTTTTCCTCACATTTCGGTGACAGAAAGTTCTGGAATCTGAGAGGAGCCACAAATTTCCTTCCACCCAGCGTTCCCCCAAGTCTCCCGATAAAAATGATACCTCACTTGTGTGGGTAGGCCTAGCGCTCGCGACAGGAAACGCCCCAAAGCGCAACGTGGACACATCCAAATTTTTTGAAGAAAACAGAGGTGTTTTTTGCAAAGTGCCTACCTGTAGATTTTGGCCTCTAGCTCAGCCGGTACCTAGGGAAACCTACCAAACCTGTGCATTTCTGAAAACTAGAGACCTAGGGGAATCCAAGGAGGGGTGACTTGCGGGGTTCGGACCAGGTTCTGTTACCCAGAATCCTTCGCAAACCTCAAAAAGTGGCTAAAAAAACAAGTTTTCCTCACATTTCGGTGACAGAAAGTTCTGGACTCTGAGAGGAGCCACAAATTTCCTTCCACGCAGCGTTCCCCCAAGTCTCCCGATAAAAATGATACCTCACTTGTGTGGGTAGGCCTAGCGCCCGCGTCAGGAAACGCCCCAAAGCGCAACGTGGACACATACAAATTTTTGGAAGAAAACAGAGGTGTTTGTTGCGAAGTGCCTACCTGTAGATTTTGGCCTATAGCTCAGCCGGCACCTAGGGAAACCTACCAAACCTGTGCATTTCCGAAAACTAGAGACCTAGGGGATTCCAAGGAGGGGTGACTTGCGGGGCTCGGACCAGGTTCTGTTACCCAGAATCCTTTGCAAACCTTAAAAAGAGGCTAAAAAAACAAGTTTTCCTCACATTTCGGTGACAGAAAGTTCTGGAATCTGAGAGGAGCCACAAATTTCCTTCCACCCAGCATTTCCCCAAGTCTCCCGATAAAAATGATACCTCACTTGTGTGGGTAGGCCTAGCGCCCGCGACAGGAAACGCCCCAAAGCGCAACGTGGACACACACAAATTTTTGGAAGAAAACAGAGGTGTTTTTTGCGAAGTGCCTACCTGTAGATTTTGGCCTCTAGCTCAGCCGGCACCTAGGGAAACCTACCAAACCTGTGCATTTCTGGAAACTAGAGACCTAGGGGAATCCAAGGAGGGGTGACTTGCGGGGCTCGGACCAGGTTCTGTTACCCAGAATCCTTTGCAAACCTCAAAAAGAGGCTAAAAAAACAAGTTTTCCTCACATTTCGGTGACAGAAAGTTCTGGAATCTGAGACGAGCCACAAACTTCCTTCCACCCAGCGTTCCCCTAAGTCTCCCGATAAAAATGATACCTCACTTGTGTGGGTAGGCCTAGCGCCCACGACAGGAAACGCCCCAAAGCGCAACGTGGACACATACAAATTTTTGGAAGAAAACAGAGGTGTTTTTTGCGTAGTGCCTACCTGTAGATTTTGGCCTCTAGCTCAGCCGGCACCTAGGGAAACCTACCAAACCTGTGCATTTCTGAAAACTAGAGACCTAGGGGATTCCAAGGAGGGGTGACTTGCGGGACTCGGACCAGGTTCTGTTACCCAGAATCCTTTGCAAACCTCAAAAAGAGGCTAAGAAAACAAGTTTTCCTCACATTTCGGTGACAGAAAGTTCTGGAATCTGAGAGGAGCCACAAACTTCCTTCCACCCAGCATTTCCCCAAGTCTCCCGATAAAAATGATACCTCACTTGTGTGGGTAGGCCTAGCGCCCGCGACAGGAAACGCCCCAAAGCGCAACGTGGACACACACAAATTTTTGGAAGAAAACAGAGGTGTTTTTTGCGAAGTGCCTACCTGTAGATTTTGGCCTCTAGCTCAGCCGGCACCTAGGGAAACCTATCAAACCTGTGCATTTCTGAAAACTAGAGACCTAGGGGATTCCAAGGAGGGGTGACTTGCGGGGCTCGGACCAGGTTCTGTTACCCAGAATCCTTTGCAAACCTCAAAAAGTGGCTAAAAAAACAAGTTTTCCTCACATTTCAGTGACAGAAAGT
Source organism: Pleurodeles waltl (assembly GCF_031143425.1). NCBI lineage: Eukaryota > Metazoa > Chordata > Amphibia > Caudata > Salamandridae > Pleurodeles > Pleurodeles waltl. The sequence goes on along the minus strand of NC_090443.1, from coordinate 605,926,832 downwards.
TCTGGAATCTGAGAGGAGCCACACATTTCCTTCCACCCAGCGTTCCCCCAAGTCTCCCGATGAAAATTATACCTCACTTGTGTGGGTAGGCCTAGCGCCCGCGACAGGAAACGCCCCAAAGCGCAACGTGGACACATACAAATTTTTGGAAGAAAACAGAGGTGTTTTTTGCGAAGTGCCTACCTGTAGATTTTGGCCTCTAGCTCAGCCGGCACCTAGGGAAACCTACCAAACCTGTGCATTTCTGAAAACTAGAGACCTAGGGGATTCCAAGGAGGGGTGACTTGCGGGGCTCGGACCAGGTTCTGTTACCCAGAATCCTTTGCAAACCTCAAAAAGAGGCTAAAAAAACAAGTTTTCCTCACATTTCGGTGATAGAAAGTTCTGGAATCTGAGAGGAGCCACAAACTTCCTTCCACCCAGCATTTCCCCAAGTCTCCCGATAAAAATGATACCTCACTTGTGTGGGTAGGCCTAGCGCCCGCGACAGGAAACGCCCCAAAGCGCAACGTGGACACATACAAATTTTTTGAAGAAAACAGAGGTGTTTTTTGCGAAGTGCCTACCTGTAGATTTTGGCCTCTAGCTCAGCCAGCACCTAGGGAAACCTATCAAACCTGTGCATTTCTGAAAACTAGAGACCTAGGGGATTCCAAGGAGGGGTGACTTGCGGGGCTCGGACCAGGGTCTGTTACCCAGAATCCTTTGCAAACCTCAAAAAGTGGCTAAAAAAACAAGTTTTCCTCACATTTCAGTGACAGAAAGTTCTGGAATCTGAGAGGAGCCACAAACTTCCTTCCACCCAGCATTTCCCCAAGTCTCCCGATAAAAATGATACCTCACTTGTGTGGGTAGGCCTAGCGCCCGCGACAGGAAACGCCCCAAAGCGCAACGTGGACACACACAAATTTTTGGAAGAAAACAGAGGTGTTTTTTGCGAAGTGCCTACCTGTAGATTTTGGCCTCTAGCTCAGCCGGCACCTAGGGAAACCTACCAAACCTGTGCATTTCTGCAAACTAGAGACCTAGGGGAATCCAAGGAGGGGTGACTTGCGGGGCTCGGACCAGGTTCTGTTACCCAGAATCCTTTGCAAACCTCAAAAAGAGGCTAAAAAAACAAGTTTTCCTCACATTTAGGTGACAGAAAGTTCTGGAATCTGAGAGGAGCCACAAACTTCCTTCCACCCAGCGTTCCCTTAAGTCTCCCGATAAAAATGATACCTCACTTGTGTGGGTAGGCCTAGCGCCCACGACAGGAATTGCCCCAAAGCGCAACGTGGACACATACAAATTTTTGGAAGAAAACAGAGGTGTTTTTTGCGTAGTGCCTACCTGTAGATTTTGGCCTCTAGCTCAGCCGGCACCTAGGGAAACCTACCAAACCTGTGCATTTCTGAAAACTAGAGACCTAGGGGATTCCAAGGAGGGGTGACTTGCGGGGCTCGGACCAGGTTCTGTTACCCAGAATCCTTTGCAAACCTCAAAAAGAGGCTAAGCAAACAAGTTTTCCTCACATTTCGGTGAGAGAAAGTTCTGGAATCTGAGAGAAGCCACAAACTTCCTTCCAACCAGCATTTCCCCAAGTCTCCCGATAAAAATGATACCTCAATTGTGTGGGTAGGCCTAGCGCCCGCGACAGGAAACGCCCCAAAGCGCAACGTGGACACATACAAATTTTTGGAAGAAAACAGAGGTGTTTTTTGCGAAGTGCCTACCTGTAGATTTTGGCCTCTAGCTCAGCCGGCACCTAGGGAAACCTACCAAACCTGTGCATTTCTGAAAACTAGAGACCTAGGGGAATCCAAGGAGGGGTGACTTGCGGGGCTCGGACCAGGTTCTGTTACCCAGAATCCTTTGCAAACCTCATAATTTGGCTAAAAAAACACATGTTCCTCACATTTCTGTGGCAGAAAGTTCTGGAATCTGAGAGAAGCCACAAATTTCCTTCCACCCAGCGTTCCCCCAAGTCTCCCGATAAAAATGATACCTCACTTGTGTGGGTAGGCCTAGCGCCCGCGACAGGAAACGCCCCAAAGCGCAACGTGGACACATACAAATTTTTGGAAGAAAACAGAGGTGTTTTTTGCGAAGTGCCTACCTGTAGATTTTGGCCTCTAGCTCAGCCGGCACCTACTGAAACCTACCAAACCTGTGCATTTCTGAAAACTAGAGACCTAGGGGAATCCAAGGAGGGGTGACTTGCGGGGCTCGGACCAGGTTCTGTTACCCAGAATCCTTTGCAAACCTCAAAAAGTGGCTAAAAAAACAAGTTTTCCTCACATTTCGGTGACAGAAAGTTCTGGACTCTGAGAGGAGCCACAAATTTCCTTCCACCCAGCGTTCCCTTAAGTCTCCCGATAAAAATGATACCTCACTTGTGTGGGTAGGCCTAGCGCCCACGACAGGAATTGCCCCAAAGCGCAACGTGGACACATACAAATTTTTGGAAGAAAACAGAGGTGTTTTTTGCGTAGTGCCTACCTGTAGATTTTGGCCTCTAGCTCAGCCGGCACCTAGGGAAACCTACCAAACCTGTGCATTTCTGAAAACTAGTGACCTAGGGGATTCCAAGGAGGGGTGACTTGCGGGGCTCGGACCAGGTTCTGTTACCCAGAATCCTTTGCAAACCTCAAAAAGAGGCTAAGCAAACAAGTTTTCCTCACATTTCGGTGAGAGAAAGTTCTGGAATCTGAGAGAAGCCACAAACTTCCTTCCACCCAGCATTTCCCCAAGTCTCCCGATAAAAATGATACCTCACTTGTGTGGGTAGGCCTAGCGCCCGCGACAGGAAACGCCCCAAAGCGCAACGTGGACACATACAAATTTTTGGAAGAAAACAGAGGTGTTTTTTGCGAAGTGCCTACCTGTAGATTTTGGCCTCTAGCTCAGCCGGCACCTAGGGAAACCTACCAAACCTGTGCATTTCTGAAAACTAGAGACCTAGGGGAATCCAAGGAGGGGTGACTTGCGGGGCTCGGACCAGGTTCTGTTACCCAGAATCCTTTGCAAACCTCATAATTTGGCTAAAAAAACACATGTTCCTCACATTTCTGTGGCAGAAAGTTCTGGAATCTGAGAGAAGCCACAAATTTCCTTCCACCCAGCGTTCCCCCAAGTCTCCCGATAAAAATGATACCTCACTTGTGTGGGTAGGCCTAGCGCCCGCGACAGGAAACGCCCCAAAGCGCAACGTGGACACATACAAATTTTTGGAAGAAAACAGAGGTGTTTTTTGCGAAGTGCCTACCTGTAGATTTTGGCCTCTAGCTCAGCCGGCACCTACTGAAACCTACCAAACCTGTGCATTTCTGAAAACTAGAGACCTAGGGGAATCCAAGGAGGGGTGACTTGCGGGGCTCGGACCAGGTTCTGTTACCCAGAATCCTTTGCAAACCTCAAAAAGTGGCTAAAAAAACAAGTTTTCCTCACATTTCGGTGACAGAAAGTTCTGGAATCTGAGAGGAGCCACAAATTTCCTTCCACCCAGCGTTCCCCCAAGTCTCCCGATAAAAATGATACCTCACTTGTGTGGGTAGGCCTAGCGCTCGCGACAGGAAACGCCCCAAAGCGCAACGTGGACACATCCAAATTTTTTGAAGAAAACAGAGGTGTTTTTTGCAAAGTGCCTACCTGTAGATTTTGGCCTCTAGCTCAGCCAGCACCTAGGGAAACCTATCAAACCTGTGCATTTCTGAAAACTAGAGACCTAGGGGATTCCAAGGAGGGGTGACTTGCGGGGCTGGGACCAGGTTCTGTTACCCAGAATCCTTTGCAAACCTCAAAAAGAGGCTAAGCAAACAAGTTTTCCTCACATTTCGGTGAGAGAAAGTTCTGGAATCTGAGAGAAGCCACAAACTTCCTTCCACCCAGCATTTCCCCAAGTCTCCCGATAAAAATGATACCTCACTTGTGTGGGTAGGCCTAGCGCCCGCGACAGGAAACGCCCCAAAGCGCAACGTGGACACATACAAATTTTTGGAAGAAAACAGAGGTGTTTTTTGCGAAGTGCCTACCTGTAGATTTTGGCCTCTAGCTCAGCCGGCACCTAGGGAAACCTACCAAACCTGTGCATTTCTGAAAACTAGAGACCTAGGGGAATCCAAGGAGGGGTGACTTGCGGGGCTCGGACCAGGTTCTGTTACCCAGAATCCTTTGCAAACCTCATAATTTGGCTAAAAAAACACATGTTCCTCACATTTCTGTGGCAGAAAGTTCTGGAATCTGAGAGAAGCCACAAATTTCCTTCCACCCAGCGTTCCCCCAAGTCTCCCGATAAAAATGATACCTCACTTGTGTGGGTAGGCCTAGCGCCCGCGACAGGAAACGCCCAAAAGCGCAACGTGGACACATACAAATTTTTGGAAGAAAACAGAGGTGTTTTTTGCGAAGTGCCTACCTGTAGATTTTGGCCTCTTGCTCAGCCGGCACCTACTGAAACCTAACAAACCTGTGCATTTCTGAAAACTAGAGACCTAGGGGAATCCAAGGAGGGGTGACTTGCGGGGCTCGGACCAGGTTCTGTTACCCAGAATCCTTTGCAAACCTCAAAAAGTGGCTAAAAAAACAAGTTTTCCTCACATTTCGGTGACAGAAAGTTCTGGACTCTGAGAGGAGCCACAAATTTCCTTCCACCCAGCGTTCCCTTAAGTCTCCCGATAAAAATGATACCTCACTTGTGTGGGTAGGCCTAGCGCCCACGACAGGAATTGCCCCAAAGCGCAACGTGGACACATACAAATTTTTGGAAGAAAACAGAGGTGTTTTTTGCGTAGTGCCTACCTGTAGATTTTGGCCTCTAGCTCAGCCGGCACCTAGGGAAACCTACCAAACCTGTGCATTTCTGAAAACTAGAGACCTAGGGGATTCCAAGGAGGGGTGACTTGCGGGGCTCGGACCAGGTTCTGTTACCCAGAATCCTTTGCAAACCTCAAAAAGAGGCTAAGCAAACAAGTTTTCCTCACATTTCGGTGAGAGAAAGTTCTGGAATCTGAGAGAAGCCACAAACTTCCTTCCACCCAGCATTTCCCCAAGTCTCCCGATAAAAATGATACCTCACTTGTGTGGGTAGGCCTAGCGCCCGCGACAGGAAACGCCCCAAAGCGCAACGTGGACACATACAAATTTTTGGAAGAAAACAGAGGTGTTTTTTGCGAAGTGCCTACCTGTAGATTTTGGCCTCTAGCTCAGCCGGCACCTAGGGAAACCTACCAAACCTGTGCATTTCTGAAAACTAGAGACCTAGGGGAATCCAAGGAGGGGTGACTTGCGGGGCTCGGACCAGGTTCTGTTACCCAGAATCCTTTGCAAACCTCATAATTTGGCTAAAAAAACACATGTTCCTCACATTTCTGTGGCAGAAAGTTCTGGAATCTGAGAGAAGCCACAAATTTCCTTCCACCCAGCGTTCCCCCAAGTCTCCCGATAAAAATGATACCTCACTTGTGTGGGTAGGCCTAGCGCCCGCGACAGGAAACGCCCCAAAGCGCAACGTGGACACATACAAATTTTTGGAAGAAAACAGAGGTGTTTTTTGCGAAGTGCCTACCTGTAGATTTTGGCCTCTAGCTCAGCCGGCACCTACTGAAACCTACCAAACCTGTGCATTTCTGAAAACTAGAGACCTAGGGGAATCCAAGGAGGGGTGACTTGCGGGGCTCGGACCAGGTTCTGTTACCCAGAATCCTTTGCAAACCTCAAAAAGTGGCTAAAAAAACAAGTTTTCCTCACATTTCGGTGACAGAAAGTTCTGGAATCTGAGAGGAGCCACAAATTTCCTTCCACCCAGCGTTCCCCCAAGTCTCCCGATAAAAATGATACCTCACTTGTGTGGGTAGGCCTAGCGCTCGCGACAGGAAACGCCCCAAAGCGCAACGTGGACACATCCAAATTTTTTGAAGAAAACAGAGGTGTTTTTTGCAAAGTGCCTACCTGTAGATTTTGGCCTCTAGCTCAGCCAGCACCTAGGGAAACCTATCAAACCTGTGCATTTCTGAAAACTAGAGACCTAGGGGATTCCAAGGAGGGGTGACTTGCGGGGCTCGGACCAGGTTCTGTTACCCAGAATCCTTTGCAAACCTCAAAAAGTGGCTAAAAAAACAAGTTTTCCTCACATTTCAGTGACAGAAAGTTCTGGAATCTGAGAGGAGCCCCAAATTTCCTTCCACCCAGCGTTCCCCTAAGTCTCCCGATAAAAATGATACCTCACTTGTGTGGGTAGGCCTAGCGCCCGCGACAGGAAACGCCCCAAAGCGCAACGTGGACACACACAAATTTTTGGAAGAAAACAGAGGTGTTTTTTGCGAAGTGCCTACCTGTAGATTTTGGCCTCTAGCTCAGCCGGCACCTAGGGAAACTTACCAAACCTGTGCATTTCTGCAAACTAGAGACCTAGGGGAATCCAAGGAGGGGTGACTTGCGGGGCTCGGACCAGGTTCTGTTACCCAGAATCCTTTGCAAACCTCAAAAAGAGGCTAAAAAAACAAGTTTTCCTCACATTTCGGTGACAGAAAGTTCTGGAATCTGAGAGGAGCCACAAACTTCCTTCCACCCAGCGTTCCCTTAAGTCTCCCGATAAAAATGATACCTCACTTGTGTGGGTAGGCCTAGCGCCCACGACAGGAAACGCCCCAAAGCGCAACGTGGACACATACAAATTTTTGGAAGAAAACAGAGGTGTTTTTTGCGTAGTGCCTACCTGTAGATTTTGGCCTCTAGCTCAGCCGGCACCTAGGGAAACCTACCAAACCTGTGCATTTCTGAAAACTAGAGACCTAGGGGATTCCAAGGAGGGGTGACTTGCGGGGCTCGGACCAGGTTCTGTTACCCAGAATCCTTTGCAAACCTCAAAAAGAGGCTAAGCAAACAAGTTTTCCTCACATTTCGGTGAGATAAAGTTCTGGAATCTGAGAGAAGCCACAAACTTCCTTCCACCCAGCATTTCCCCAAGTCTCCCGATAAAAATTATACCTCACTTGTGTGGGTAGGCCTAGCGCCCGCGACAGGAAACGCCCCAAAGCGCAACGTGGACACATACAAATTTTTGGAAGAAAACAGAGGTGTTTTTTGCGAAGTGCCTACCTGTAGATTTTGGCCTCTAGCTCAGCCGGCACCTAGGGAAACCTACCAAACCTGTGCATTTCTGAAAACTAGAGACCTAGGGGAATCCAAGGAGGGGTGACTTGCGGGGCTCGGACCAGGTTCTGTTACCCAGAATCCTTTGCAAACCTCATAATTTGGCTAAAAAAACACATGTTCCTCACATTTCTGTGGCAGAAAGTTCTGGAATCTGAGAGAAGCCACAAATTTCCTTCCACCCAGCGTTCCCCCAAGTCTCCCGATAAAAATGATACCTCACTTGTGTGGGTAGGCCTAGCGCCCGCGACAGGAAACGCCCCAAAGCGCAACGTGGACACATACACATTTTTGGAAGAAAACAGAGGTGTTTTTTGGGAAGTGCCTACCTGTAGATTTTGGCCTCTAGCTCAGCCGGCACCTACTGAAACCTACCAAACCTGTGCATTTCTGAAAACTAGAGACCTAGGGGAATCCAAGGAGGGGTGACTTGCGGGGCTCGGACCAGGTTCTGTTACCCAGAATCCTTTGCAAACCTCAAAAAGTGGCTAAAAAAACAAGTTTTCCTCACATTTCGGTGACAGAAAGTTCTGGAATCTGAGAGGAGCCACAAATTTCCTTCCACCCAGCGTTCCCCCAAGTCTCCCGATAAAAATGATACCTCACTTGTGTGGGTAGGCCTAGCGCTCGCGACAGGAAACGCCCCAAAGCGCAACGTGGACACATCCAAATTTTTTGAAGAAAACAGAGGTGTTTTTTGCAAAGTGCCTACCTGTAGATTTTGGCCTCTAGCTCAGCCGGCACCTAGGGAAACCTACCAAACCTGTGCATTTCTGAAAACTAGAGACCTAGGGGAATCCAAGGAGGGGTGACTTGCGGGGTTCGGACCAGGTTCTGTTACCCAGAATCCTTCGCAAACCTCAAAAAGTGGCTAAAAAAACAAGTTTTCCTCACATTTCGGTGACAGAAAGTTCTGGAATCTGAGAGGAGCCACAAATTTCCTTCCACGCAGCGTTCCCCCAAGTCTCCCGATAAAAATGATACCTCACTTGTGTGGGTAGGCCTAGCGCCCGCGTCAGGAAACGCCCCAAAGCGCAACGTGGACACATACAAATTTTTGGAAGAAAACAGCGGTGTTTGTTGCGAAGTGCCTACCTGTAGATTTTGGCCTCTAGCTCAGCCAGCACCTAGGGAAACCTACCAAACCTGTGCATTTCTGAAAACTAGAGACCTAGGGGAATCCAAGGAGGGGTGACTTGCGGGGCTCGGACCAGGTTCTGTTACCCAGAATCCTTTGCAAACCTCAAAAAGTGGCTAAAAAAATAAGTTTTCCTCACATTTCGGTGACAGAAAGTTCTGGAATCTGAGAGGAGCCACAAATTTCCTTCCACCCAGCGTTCCCCCCAGTCTCCCGATGAAAATGATACCTCACTTGTGTGGGTAGGCCTAGCGCCCGCGACAGGAAACGTCCCAAAGCGCAACGTGGACACATACAAATTTTTGGAAGAAAACAGCGGTGATTTTTTGCGAAGTGCCTACCTGTAGATTTTGGCCTCTAGCTCAGCCGGCACCTAGGGAAACCTACCAAACCTGTGCATTTCTGAAAACTAGAGACCTAGGGGAATCCAAGGAGGGGTGACTTGTGGGGCTCGGACCAGGTTCTGTTACCCAGAATCCTTTGCAAACCTCATAATTTGGCTAAAAAAACACATGTTCCTCACATTTCTGTGGCAGAAAGTTCTGGAATCTGAGAGAAGCCACAAATTTCCTTCCACCCAGCGTTCCCCCAAGTCTCCCGATAAAAATGATACCTCACTTGTGTGGGTAGGCCTAGCGCCCGCGACAGGAAACGTCCCAAAGCGCAACGTGGACACATACAAATTTTTGGAAGAAAACAGCGGTGATTTTTTGCGAAGTGCCTACCTGTAGATTTTGGCCTCTAGCTCAGCCGGCACCTAGGGAAACCTACCAAACCTGTGCATTTCTGAAAACTAGAGACCTAGGGGAATCCAAGGAGGGGTGACTTGCGGGGCTCGGACCAGGTTCTGTTACCCAGAATCCTTTGCAAACCTCAAAAAGAGGCTAAAAAAACAAGTTTTCCTCACATTTCGGTGACAGAAAGTTCTGGAATCTGAGTGGAGCCACAAACTTCCTTCCACCCAGCATTTCCCCAAGTCTCCCGATAAAAATGATACCTCACTTGTGTGGGTAGGCCTAGCGCCCGCGACAGGAAACGCCCCAAAGCGCAACGTGGACACATACAAATTTTTGGAAGAAAACAGAGGTGTTTTTTGCGAAGTGCCTACCTGTAGATTTTGGCCTCTAGCTCAGCCGGCACCTAGGGAAACCTATCAAACCTGTGCATTTCTGAAAACTAGAGACCTAGGGGATTCCAAGGAGGGGTGACTTGCGGGGCTCGGACCAGGTTCTGTTACCCAGAATCCTTTGCAAACCTCAAAAAGTGGCTAAAAAAACAAGTTTTCCTCACATTTCAGTGACAGAAAGTTCTGGAATCTGAGAGGAGCCACAAATTTCCTTCCACCCAGCGTTCCCCTAAGTCTCCCGATAAAAATGATACCTCACTTGTGTGGGTAGGCCTAGCGCCCGCGACAGGAAACGCCCCAAAGCGCAACGTGGACACACACAAATTTTTGGAAGAAAACAGAGGTGTTTTTTGCGAAGTGCCTACCTGTAGATTTTGGCCTCTAGCTCAGCCGGCACCTAGGGAAACCTACCAAACCTGTGCATTTCTGCAATTTAGAGGCCTAGGGGAATCCAAGGAGGGGTGACTTGCGGGGCTCGGACCAGGTTCTGTTACCCAGAATCCTTTGCAAACCTCAAAAAGTGGCTAAAAAAACAAGTTTTCCTCACATTTCGGTGACAGAAAGTTCTGGAATCTGAGAGGAGCCACAAATTTCCTTCCACCCAGCGCTCCCCCAAGTCTCCCGATGAAAATTATACCTCACTTGTGTGGGTAGGCCTAGCGCCCGCGACAGGAAACGCCCCAAAGCGCAACGTGGACACATACACATTTTTGGAAGAAAACAGAGGTGTTTTTTGCGAAGTGCCTACCTGTAGATTTTGGCCTCTAGCTCAGCCGGCACCTAGGGAAACCTACCAAACCTGTGCATTTCTGAAAACTAGAGACCTAGGGGATTCCAAGGAGGGGTGACTTGCGGGGCTCGGACCAGGTTCTGTTACCCAGAATCCTTTGCAAACCTCAAAAAGTGGCTAAAAAAACAAGTTTTCCTCACATTTCGGTGACAGAAAGTTCTGGAATCTGAGAGGAGCCACAAATTTCCTTCCACGCAGCGTTCCCCCAAGTCTCCCGATAAAAATGATACCTCACTTGTGTGGGTAGGCCTAGCGCCCGCGTCAGGAAACGCCCCAAAGCGCAACGTGGACACATACAAATTTTTGGAAGAAAACAGCGGTGTTTGTTGCGAAGTGCCTACCTGTAGATTTTGGCCTCTAGCTCAGCCGGCACCTAGGGAAACCTACCAAACCTGTGCATTTCTGAAAACTAGAGACCTAGGGGAATCCAAGGAGGGGTGACTTGCGGGGCTCGGACCAGGTTCTGTTACCCAGAATCCTTTGCAAACCTCAAAAAGTGGCTAAAAAAATAAGTTTTCCTCACATTTCGGTGACAGAAAGTTCTGGAATCTGAGAGGAGCCACAAATTTCCTTCCACCCAGCGTTCCCCCAAGTCTCCCGATGAAAATGATACCTCACTTGTGTGGGTAGGCCTAGCGCCCGCGACAGGAAACGTCCCAAAGCGCAACGTGGACACATACAAATTTTTGGAAGAAAACAGCGGTGATTTTTTGCGAAGTGCCTACCTGTAGATTTTGGCCTCTAGCTCAGCCGGCACCTAGGGAAACCTACCAAACCTGTGCATTTCTGAAAACTAGAGACCTAGGGGAATCCAAGGAGGGGTGACTTGTGGGGCTCGGACCAGGTTCTGTTACCCAGAATCCTTTGCAAACCTCATAATTTGGCTAAAAAAACACATGTTCCTCACATTTCTGTGGCAGAAAGTTCTGGAATCTGAGAGAAGCCACAAATTTCCTTCCACCCAGCGTTCCCCCAAGTCTCCCGATAAAAATGATACCTCACTTGTGTGGGTAGGCCTAGCGCCCGCGACAGGAAACGCCCCAAAGCGCAACGGGGACACATACAAATTTTTGGAAGAAAACAGAGGTGTTTTTTGCGAAGTGCCTACCTGTAGATTTTGGCCTCTAGCTCAGCCGGCACCTAGGGAAACCTACCAAACCTGTGCATTTCTGAAAACTAGAGACCTAGGGGAATCCAAGGAGGGGTGACTTGCGGGGCTCGGACCAGGTTCTGTTACCCAGAATCCTTTGCAAACCTCAAAAAGAGGCTAAAAAAACAAGTTTTCCTCACATTTCGGTGACAGAAAGTTCTGGAATCTGAGAGGAGCCACAAACTTCCTTCCACCCAGCATTTCCCCAAGTCTCCCGATAAAAATGATACCTCACTTGTGTGGGTAGGCCTAGCGCCCGCGACAGGAAACGCCCCAAAGCGCAACGTGGACACATACAAATTTTTGGAAGAAAACAGAGGTGTTTTTTGCGAAGTGCCTACCTGTAGATTTTGGCCTCTAGCTCAGCCGGCACCTAGGGAAACCTATCAAACCTGTGCATTTCTGAAAACTAGAGACCTAGGGGATTCCAAGGAGGGGTGACTTGCGGGGCTCGGACCAGGTTCTGTTACCCAGAATCCTTTGCAAACCTCAAAAAGTGGCTAAAAAAACAAGTTTTCCTCACATTTCAGTGACAGAAAGTTCTGGAATCTGAGAGGAGCCACAAATTTCCTTCCACCCAGCGTTCCCCTAAGTCTCCCGATAAAAATGATACCTCACTTGTGTGGGTAGGCCTAGCGCCCGCGACAGGAAATGCCCCAAAGCGCAACGTGGACACACACAAATTTTTGGAAGAAAACAGAGGTGTTTTTTGCGAAGTGCCTACCTGTAGATTTTGGCCTCTAGCTCAGCCGGCACCTAGGGAAACCTACCAAACCTGTGCATTTCTGCAATTTAGAGGCCTAGGGGAATCCAAGGAGGGGTGACTTGCGGGGCTCGGACCAGGTTCTGTTACCCAGAATCCTTTGCAAACCTCAAAAAGTGGCTAAAAAAACAAGTTTTCCTCACATTTCGGTGACAGAAAGTTCTGGAATCTGAGAGGAGCCACAAATTTCCTTCCACCCAGCGCTCCCCCAAGTCTCCCGATGAAAATTATACCTCACTTGTGTGGGTAGACCTAGCGCCCGCGACAGGAAACGCCCCAAAGCGCAACGTGGACACATACACATTTTTGGAAGAAAACAGAGGTGTTTTTTGCGAAGTGCCTACCTGTAGATTTTGGCCTCTAGCTCAGCCGGCACCTAGGGAAACCTACCAAACCTGTGCATTTCTGAAAACTAGAGACCTAGGGGAATCCAAGGAGGGGTGACTTGCGGGGCTCGGACCAGGTTCTGTTACCCAGAATCCTTTGCAAACCTCATAATTTGGCTAAAAAAACACATGTTCCTCACATTTCTGTGGCAGAAAGTTCTGGAATCTGAGAGAAGCCACAAATTTCCTTCCACCCAGCGTTCCCCCAAGTCAACCGATAAAAATGATACCTCACTTGTGTGGGTAGGCCTAGCGCCCGCGACAGGAAACGCCCCAAAGCGCAACGTGGACACATACACATTTTTGGAAGAAAACAGAGGTGTTTTTTGGGAAGTGCCTACCTGTAGATTTTGGCCTCTAGCTCAGCCGGCACCTACTGAAACCTACCAAACCTGTGCATTTCTGAAAACTAGAGACCTAGGGGAATCCAAGGAGGGGTGACTTGCGGGGCTCGGACCAGGTTCTGTTACCCAGAATCCTTTGCAAACCTCAAAAAGTGGCAAAAAAAACAAGTTTTCCTCACATTTCGGTGACAGAAAGTTCTGGAATCTGAGAGGAGCCACAAATTTCCTTCCACCCAGCGTTCCCCCAAGTCTCCCGATAAAAATGATACCTCACTTGTGTGGGTAGGCCTAGCGCTCGCGACAGGAAACGCCCCAAAGCGCAACGTGGACACATCCAAATTTTTTGAAGAAAACAGAGGTGTTTTTTGCAAAGTGCCTACCTGTAGATTTTGGCCTCTAGCTCAGCCGGCACCTAGGGAAACCTACCAAACCTGTGCATTTCTGAAAACTAGAGACCTAGGGGAATCCAAGGAGGGGTGACTTGCGGGGTTCGGACCAGGTTCTGTTACCCAGAATCCTTCGCAAACCTCAAAAAGTGGCTAAAAAAACAAGTTTTCCTCACATTTCGGTGACAGAAAGTTCTGGAATCTGAGAGGAGCCACAAATTTCCTTCCACGCAGCGTTCCCCCAAGTCTCCCGATAAAAATGATACCTCACTTGTGTGGGTAGGCCTAGCGCCCGCGTCAGGAAACGCCCCAAAGCGCAACGTGGACACATACAAATTTTTGGAAGAAAACAGCGGTGTTTGTTGCGAAGTGCCTACCTGTAGATTTTGGCCTCTAGCTCAGCCAGCACCTAGGGAAACCTACCAAACCTGTGCATTTCTGAAAACTAGAGACCTAGGGGAATCCAAGGAGGGGTGACTTGCGGGGCTCGGACCAGGTTCTGTTACCCAGAATCCTTTGCAAACCTCAAAAAGTGGCTAAAAAAATAAGTTTTCCTCACATTTCGGTGACAGAAAGTTCTGGAATCTGAGAGGAGCCACAAATTTCCTTCCACCCAGCGTTCCCCCCAGTCTCCAGATGAAAATGATACCTCACTTGTGTGGGTAGGCCTAGCGCCCGCGACAGGAAACGTCCCAAAGCGCAACGTGGACACATACAAATTTTTGGAAGAAAACAGCGGTGATTTTTTGCGAAGTGCCTACCTGTAGATTTTGGCCTCTAGCTCAGCCGGCACCTAGGGAAACCTACCAAACCTGTGCATTTCTGAAAACTAGAGACCTAGGGGAATCCAAGGAGGGGTGACTTGTGGGGCTCGGACCAGGTTCTGTTACCCAGAATCCTTTGCAAACCTCATAATTTGGCTAAAAAAACACATGTTCCTCACATTTCTGTGGCAGAAAGTTCTGGAATCTGAGAGAAGCCACAAATTTCCTTCCACCCAGCGTTCCCCCAAGTCTCCCGATAAAAATGATACCTCACTTGTGTGGGTAGGCCTAGCGCCCGCGACAGGAAACGTCCCAAAGCGCAACGTGGACACATTCAAATTTTTGGAAGAAAACAGCGGTGATTTTTTGCGAAGTGCCTACCTGTAGATTTTGGCCTCTAGCTCAGCCGGCACCTAGGGAAACCTACCAAACCTGTGCATTTCTGAAAACTAGAGACCTAGGGGAATCCAAGGAGGGGTGACTTGCGGGGCTCGGACCAGGTTCTGTTACCCAGAATCCTTTGCAAACCTCAAAAAGAGGCTAAAAAAACAAGTTTTCCTCACATTTCGGTGACAGAAAGTTCTGGAATCTGAGTGGAGCCACAAACTTCCTTCCACCCAGCATTTCCCCAAGTCTCCCGATAAAAATGATACCTCACTTGTGTGGGTAGGCCTAGCGCCCGCGACAGGAAACGCCCCAAAGCGCAACGTGGACACATACAAATTTTTGGAAGAAAACAGAGGTGTTTTTTGCGAAGTGCCTACCTGTAGATTTTGGCCTCTAGCTCAGCCGGCACCTAGGGAAACCTATCAAACCTGTGCATTTCTGAAAACTAGAGACCTAGGGGATTCCAAGGAGGGGTGACTTGCGGGGCTCGGACCAGGTTCTGTTACCCAGAATCCTTTGCAAACCTCAAAAAGTGGCTAAAAAAACAAGTTTTCCTCACATTTCAGTGACAGAAAGTTCTGGAATCTGAGAGGAGCCACAAATTTCCTTCCACCCAGCGTTCCCCTAAGTCTCCCGATAAAAATGATACCTCACTTGTGTGGGTAGGCCTAGCGCCCGCGACAGGAAACGCCCCAAAGCGCAACGTGGACACACACAAATTTTTGGAAGAAAACAGAGGTGTTTTTTGCGAAGTGCCTACCTGTAGATTTTGGCCTCTAGCTCAGCCGGCACCTAGGGAAACCTACCAAACCTGTGCATTTCTGCAATTTAGAGGCCTAGGGGAATCCAAGGAGGGGTGACTTGCGGGGCTCGGACCAGGTTCTGTTACCCAGAATCCTTTGCAAACCTCAAAAAGTGGCTAAAAAAACAAGTTTTCCTCACATTTCGGTGACAGAAAGTTCTGGAATCTGAGAGGAGCCACAAATTTCCTTCCACCCAGCGCTCCCCCAAGTCTCCCGATGAAAATTATACCTCACTTGTGTGGGTAGGCCTAGCGCCCGCGACAGGAAACGCCCCAAAGCGCAACGTGGACACATACACATTTTTGGAAGAAAACAGAGGTGTTTTTTGCGAAGTGCCTACCTGTAGATTTTGGCCTCTAGCTCAGCCGGCACCTAGGGAAACCTACCAAACCTGTGCATTTCTGAAAACTAGAGACCTAGGGGATTCCAAGGAGGGGTGACTTGCGGGGCTCGGACCAGGTTCTGTTACCCAGAATCCTTTGCAAACCTCAAAAAGTGGCTAAAAAAACAAGTTTTCCTCACATTTCGGTGACAGAAAGTTCTGGAATCTGAGAGGAGCCACAAATTTCCTTCCACGCAGCGTTCCCCCAAGTCTCCCGATAAAAATGATACCTCACTTGTGTGGGTAGGCCTAGCGCCCGCGTCAGGAAACGCCCCAAAGCGCAACGTGGACACATACAAATTTTTGGAAGAAAACAGCGGTGTTTGTTGCGAAGTGCCTACCTGTAGATTTTGGCCTCTAGCTCAGCCGGCACCTAGGGAAACCTACCAAACCTGTGCATTTCTGAAAACTAGAGACCTAGGGGAATCCAAGGAGGGGTGACTTGCGGGGCTCGGACCAGGTTCTGTTACCCAGAATCCTTTGCAAACCTCAAAAAGTGGCTAAAAAAATAAGTTTTCCTCACATTTCGGTGACAGAAAGTTCTGGAATCTGAGAGGAGCCACAAATTTCCTTCCACCCAGCGTTCCCCCAAGTCTCCCGATGAAAATGATACCTCACTTGTGTGGGTAGGCCTAGCGCCCGCGACAGGAAACGTCCCAAAGCGCAACGTGGACACATACAAATTTTTGGAAGAAAACAGCGGTGATTTTTTGCGAAGTGCCTACCTGTAGATTTTGGCCTCTAGCTCAGCCGGCACCTAGGGAAACCTACCAAACCTGTGCATTTCTGAAAACTAGAGACCTAGGGGAATCCAAGGAGGGGTGACTTGTGGGGCTCGGACCAGGTTCTGTTACCCAGAATCCTTTGCAAACCTCATAATTTGGCTAAAAAAACACATGTTCCTCACATTTCTGTGGCAGAAAGTTCTGGAATCTGAGAGAAGCCACAAATTTCCTTCCACCCAGCGTTCCCCCAAGTCTCCCGATAAAAATGATACCTCACTTGTGTGGGTAGGCCTAGCGCCCGCGACAGGAAACGCCCCAAAGCGCAACGGGGACACATACAAATTTTTGGAAGAAAACAGAGGTGTTTTTTGCGAAGTGCCTACCTGTAGATTTTGGCCTCTAGCTCAGCCGGCACCTAGGGAAACCTACCAAACCTGTGCATTTCTGAAAACTAGAGACCTAGGGGATTCCACGGAGGGGTGACTTGCGGGGCTCGGACCAGGTTCTGTTACCCAGAATCCTTTGCAAACCTCAAAAAGAGGCTAAAAAAACAAGTTTTCCTCACATTTCGGTGACAGAAAGTTCTGGAATCTGAGTGGAGCCACAAACTTCCTTCCACCCAGCATTTCCCCAAGTCTCCCGATAAAAATGATACCTCACTTGTGTGGGTAGGCCTAGCGCCCGCGACAGGAAACGCCCCAAAGCGCAACGTGGACACATACAAATTTTTGGAAGAAAACAGAGGTGTTTTTTGCGAAGTGCCTACCTGTAGATTTTGGCCTCTAGCTCAGCCGGCACCTAGGGAAACCTATCAAACCTGTGCATTTCTGAAAACTAGAGACCTAGGGGATTCCAAGGAGGGGTGACTTGCGGGGCTCGGACCAGGTTCTGTTACCCAGAATCCTTTGCAAACCTCAAAAAGTGGCTAAAAAAACAAGTTTTCCTCACATTTCAGTGACAGAAAGTTCTGGAATCTGAGAGGAGCCACAAATTTCCTTCCACCCAGCGTTCCCCTAAGTCTCCCGATAAAAATGATACCTCACTTGTGTGGGTAGGCCTAGCGCCCGCGACAGGAAACGCCCCAAAGCGCAACGTGGACACACACAAATTTTTGGAAGAAAACAGAGGTGTTTTTTGCGAAGTGCCTACCTGTAGATTTTGGCCTCTAGCTCAGCCGGCACCTAGGGAAACCTACCAAACCTGTGCATTTCTGCAATTTAGAGGCCTAGGGGAATCCAAGGAGGGGTGACTTGCGGGGCTCGGACCAGGTTCTGTTACCCAGAATCCTTTGCAAACCTCAAAAAGTGGCTAAAAAAACAAGTTTTCCTCACATTTCGGTGACAGAAAGTTCTGGAATCTGAGAGGAGCCACAAATTTCCTTCCACCCAGCGCTCCCCCAAGTCTCCCGATGAAAATTATACCTCACTTGTGTGGGTAGGCCTAGCGCCCGCGACAGGAAACGCCCCAAAGCGCAACGTGGACACATACACATTTTTGGAAGAAAACAGAGGTGTTTTTTGCGAAGTGCCTACCTGTAGATTTTGGCCTCTAGCTCAGCCGGCACCTAGGGAAACCTACCAAACCTGTGCATTTCTGAAAACTAGAGACCTAGGGGATTCCAAGGAGGGGTGACTTGCGGGGCTCGGACCAGGTTCTGTTACCCAGAATCCTTTGCAAACCTCAAAAAGTGGCTAAAAAAACAAGTTTTCCTCACATTTCGGTGACAGAAAGTTCTGGAATCTGAGAGGAGCCACAAATTTCCTTCCACGCAGCGTTCCCCCAAGTCTCCCGATAAAAATGATACCTCACTTGTGTGGGTAGGCCTAGCGCCCGCGTCAGGAAACGCCCCAAAGCGCAACGTGGACACATACAAATTTTTGGAAGAAAACAGCGGTGTTTGTTGCGAAGTGCCTACCTGTAGATTTTGGCCTCTAGCTCAGCCGGCACCTAGGGAAACCTACCAAACCTGTGCATTTCTGAAAACTAGAGACCTAGGGGAATCCAAGGAGGGGTGACTTGCGGGGCTCGGACCAGGTTCTGTTACCCAGAATCCTTTGCAAACCTCAAAAAGTGGCTAAAAAAATAAGTTTTCCTCACATTTCGGTGACAGAAAGTTCTGGAATCTGAGAGGAGCCACAAATTTCCTTCCACCCAGCGTTCCCCCAAGTCTCCCGATGAAAATGATACCTCACTTGTGTGGGTAGGCCTAGCGCCCGCGACAGGAAACGTCCCAAAGCGCAACGTGGACACATACAAATTTTTGGAAGAAAACAGCGGTGATTTTTTGCGAAGTGCCTACCTGTAGATTTTGGCCTCTAGCTCAGCCGGCACCTAGGGAAACCTACCAAACCTGTGCATTTCTGAAAACTAGAGACCTAGGGGAATCCAAGGAGGGGTGACTTGTGGGGCTCGGACCAGGTTCTGTTACCCAGAATCCTTTGCAAACCTCATAATTTGGCTAAAAAAACACATGTTCCTCACATTTCTGTGGCAGAAAGTTCTGGAATCTGAGAGAAGCCACAAATTTCCTTCCACCCAGCGTTCCCCCAAGTCTCCCGATAAAAATGATACCTCACTTGTGTGGGTAGGCCTAGCGCCCGCGACAGGAAACGCCCCAAAGCGCAACGGGGACACATACAAATTTTTGGAAGAAAACAGAGGTGTTTTTTGCGAAGTGCCTACCTGTAGATTTTGGCCTCTAGCTCAGCCGGCACCTAGGGAAACCTACCAAACCTGTGCATTTCTGAAAACTAGAGACCTAGGGGAATCCAAGGAGGGGTGACTTGCGGGGCTCGGACCAGGTTCTGTTACCCAGAATCCTTTGCAAACCTCAAAAAGTGGCTAAAAAAACAAGTTTTCCTCACATTTCAGTGACAGAAAGTTCTGGAATCTGAGAGGAGCCACAAATTTCCTTCCACCCAGCGTTCCCCTAAGTCTCCCGATAAAAATGATACCTCACTTGTGTGGGTAGGCCTAGCGCCCGCGACAGGAAACGCCCCAAAGCGCAACGTGGACACACACAAATTTTTGGAAGAAAACAGAGGTGTTTTTTGCGAAGTGCCTACCTGTAGATTTTGGCCTCTAGCTCAGCCGGCACCTAGGGAAACCTACCAAACCTGTGCATTTCTGCAATTTAGAGGCCTAGGGGAATCCAAGGAGGGGTGACTTGCGGGGCTCGGACCAGGTTCTGTTACCCAGAATCCTTTGCAAACCTCAAAAAGTGGCTAAAAAAACAAGTTTTCCTCACATTTCGGTGACAGAAAGTTCTGGAATCTGAGAGGAGCCACAAATTTCCTTCCACCCAGCGCTCCCCCAAGTCTCCCGATGAAAATTATACCTCACTTGTGTGGGTAGACCTAGCGCCCGCGACAGGAAACGCCCCAAAGCGCAACGTGGACACATACACATTTTTGGAAGAAAACAGAGGTGTTTTTTGCGAAGTGCCTACCTGTAGATTTTGGCCTCTAGCTCAGCCGGCACCTAGGGAAACCTACCAAACCTGTGCATTTCTGAAAACTAGAGACCTAGGGGATTCCAAGGAGGGGTGACTTGCGGGGCTCCGACCAGGTTCTGTTACCCAGAGTCCTTTGCAAACCTCAAAAAGAGGCTAAAAAAACAAGTTTTCCTCACATTTCGGTGACAGAAAGTTCTGGAATCTGAGAGGAGCCACAAACTTCCTTCCACCCAGCATTTCCCCAAGTCTCCCGATAAAAATGATACCTCACTTGTGTGGGTAGGCCTAGCGCCCGCGACAGGAAACGCCCCAAAGCGCAACGTGGACACATACAAATTTTTGGAAGAAAACAGAGGTGTTTTTTGCGAAGTGCCTACCTGTAGATTTTGGCCTCTAGCTCAGCCGGCACCTAGGGAAACCTATCAAACCTGTGCATTTCTGAAAACTAGAGACCTAGGGGATTCCAAGGAGGGGTGACTTGCGGGGCTCGGACCAGGTTCTGTTACCCAGAATCCTTTGCAAACCTCAAAAAGTGGCTAAAAAAACAAGTTTTCCTCACATTTCAGTGACAGAAAGTTCTGGAATCTGAGAGGAGCCACAAATTTCCTTCCACCCAGCGTTCCCCTAAGTCTCCCGATAAAAATGATACCTCACTTGTGTGGGTAGGCCTAGCGCCCGCGACAGGAAACGCCCCAAAGCGCAACGTGGACACACACAAATTTTGGGAAGAAAACAGAGGTGTTTGTTGCGAAGTGCCTACCTGTAGATTTTGGCCTCTAGCTCAGCCGGCACCTAGGGAAACCTACCAAACCTGTGCATTTCTGAAAACTAGAGACCTAGGGGAATCCAAGGAGGGGTGACTTGCGGGGCTCGGACCAGGTTCTGTTACCCAGAATCCTTTGCAAACCTCAAAAAGTGGCTACAAAAATAAGTTTTCCTCACATTTCGGTGACAGAAAGTTCTGGAATCTGAGAGGAGCCACTAATTTCCTTCCACCCAGCGTTCCCCCAAGTCTCCCGATGAAAATGATACCTCACTTGTGTGGGTAGGCCTAGCGCCCACGACAGGAAACGCCCCAAAGCGCAACGTGGACACATACAAATTTTTGGAAGAAAACAGCGGAGTTTGTTGCGAAGTGCCTACCTGTAGATTTTGGCCTCTAGCTCAGCCGGCACCTAGGGAAACCTACCAAACCTGTGCATTTCTGAAAACTAGAGACCTAGGTGATTCCAAGGAGGGGTGACTTGCGGGGCTCGGACCGGGTTCTGTTACCCAGAATCCTTTGCAAACCTCAAAAAGTGGCTAAAAAAACAAGTTTTCCTCACATTTCGGTGACAGAAAGTTCTGGAATCTGAGAGGAGCCACAAATTTCCTTCCACCCAGTGTTCCCCCAAGTCTCCCGATAAAAATGATACCTCACTTGTGTGGGTAGGCCTAGCGCCCGCGACAGGAAACGCCCCAAAGCGCAACGTGGACTCACACAAATTTTTGGAAGAAAACAGAGGTGTTTTTTGCGAAGTGCCTACCTGTAGATTTTGGCCTCTAGCTCAGCCGGCACCTAGGGAAACCTACCAAACCTGTGCATTTCTGCAAACTAGAGACCTAGGGGAATCCAAGGAGGGGTGACTTGCGGGGTTCGGACCAGGTTCTGTTACCCAGAATCCTTCGCAAACCTCAAAAAGTGGCTAAAAAAACAAGTTTTCCTCAAATTTCGGTGACAGAAAGTTCTGGAATCTGAGAGGAGCCACAAATTTCCTTCCACGCAGCGTTCCCCCAAGTCTCCCGATGAAAATTATACCTCACTTGTGTGGGTAGGCCTAGCGCCCGCGTCAGGAAACGCCCCAAAGCGCAACGTGGACACATACAAATTTTTGGAAGAAAACAGAGGTGTTTTTTGCGAAGTGCCTACCTGTAGATTTTGGCCTCTAGCTCAGCCGGCACCTAGGGAAACCTACCAAACCTGTGCATTTCTGAAAACTAGAGACCTAGGGGATTCCACGGAGGGGTGACTTGCGGGGCTCGGACCAGGTTCTGTTACCCAGAATCCTTTGCAAACCTCAAAAAGAGGCTAAAAAAACAAGTTTTCCTCACATTTCGGTGACAGAAAGTTCTGGAATCTGAGAGGAGCCACAAACTTCCTTCCACCCAGCATTTCCCCAAGTCTCCCGATAAAAATGATACCTCACTTGTGTGGGTAGGCCTAGCGCCCGCGACAGGAAACGCCCCAAAGCGCAACGTGGACACATACAAATTTTTGGAAGAAAACAGAGGTGTTTTTTGCGAAGTGCCTACCTGTAGATTTTGGCCTCTAGCTCAGCCGGCACCTAGGGAAACCTATCAAACCTGTGCATTTCTGAAAACTAGAGACCTAGGGGATTCCAAGGAGGGGTGACTTGCGGGGCTCGGACCAGGTTCTGTTACCCAGAATCCTTTGCAAACCTCAAAAAGTGGCTAAAAAAACAAGTTTTCCTCACATTTCAGTGACAGAAAGTTCTGGAATCTGAGAGGAGCCACGAATTTCCTTCCACCCAGCGTTCCCCTAAGTCTCCCGATAAAAATGATACCTCACTTGTGTGGGTAGGCCTAGCGCCCGCGACAGGAAACGCCCCAAAGCGCAACGTGGACACACACAAATTTTTGGAAGAAAACAGAGGTATTTTTTGCGAAGTGCCTACCTGTAGATTTTGGCCTCTAGCTCAGCCGGCACCTAGGGAAACCTACCAAACCTGTGCATTTCTGCAATTTAGAGGCCTAGGGGAATCCAAGGAGGGGTGACTTGCGGGGCTCGGACCAGGTTCTGTTACCCAGAATCCTTTGCAAACCTCAAAAAGTGGCTAAAAAAACAAGTTTTCCTCACATTTCGGTGACAGAAAGTTCTGGAATCTGAGAGGAGCCACAAATTTCCTTCCACCCAGCGCTCCCCCAAGTCTCCCGATGAAAATTATACCTCACTTGTGTGGGTAGGCCTAGCGCCCGCGACAGGAAACGCCCCAAAGCGCAACGTGGACACATACACATTTTTGGAAGAAAACAGAGGTGTTTTTTGCGAAGTGCCTACCTGTAGATTTTGGCCTCTAGCTCAGCCGGCACCTAGGGAAACCTACCAAACCTGTGCATTTCTGAAAACTAGAGAACTAGGGGATTCCAAGGAGGGGTGACTTGCGGGGCTCGGACCAGGTTCTGTTATCCAGAATCCTTTGCAAACCTCAAAAAGAGGCTAAAAAAACAAGTTTTCCTCACATTTCGGTGACAGAAAGTTCTGGAATCTGAGAGGAGCCACAAACTTCCTTCCACCCAGCATTTCCCCAAGTCTCCCGATAAAAATGATACCTCACTTGTGTGGGTAGGCCTAGCGCCCGCGACAGGAAACGCCCCAAAGCGCAACGTGGACACATACAAATTTTTGGAAGAAAACAGAGGTGTTTTTTGCGAAGTGCCTACCTGTAGATTTTGGCCTCTAGCTCAGCCGGCACCTAGGGAAACCTATCAAACCTGTGCATTTCTGAAAACTAGAGACCTAGGGGATTCCAAGGAGGGGTGACTTGCGGGGCTCGGACCAGGTTCTGTTACCCAGAATCCTTTGCAAACCTCAAAAAGTGGCTAAAAAAACAAGTTTTCCTCACATTTCAGTGACAGAAAGTTCTGGAATCTGAGAGGAGCCACAAATTTCCTTCCACCCAGCGTTCCCCTAAGTCTCCCGATAAAAATGATACCTCACTTGTGTGGGTAGGCCTAGCGCCCGCGACAGGAAACGCCCCAAAGCGCAACGTGGACACACTCAAATTTTTGGAAGAAAACAGAGGTGTTTTTTGCGAAGTGCCTACCTGTAGATTTTGGCCTCTAGCTCAGCCGGCACCTAGGGAAACCTACCAAACCTGTGCATTTCTGCAAACTAGAGACCTTGGGGAATCCAAGGAGGGGTGACTTGCGGGGCTCGGACCAGGTTCTGTTACCCAGAATCCTTTGCAAACCTCAAAAAGAGGCTAAAAAAACAAGTTTTCCTCACATTTCGGTGACAGAAAGTTCTGGAATCTGAGAGGAGCCACAAACTTCCTTCCACCCAGCGTTCCCCTAAGTCTCCCGATAAAAATGATACCTCACTTGTGTGGGTAGGCCTAGCGCCCACGACAGGAAACGCCCCAAAGCGCAACGTGGACACATCCAAATTTTTGGAAGAAAACAGAGGTGTTTTTTGCGTAGTGCCAACCTGTAGATTTTGGCCTCTAGCTCAGCCGGCACCTAGGGAAACCTACCAAACCTGTGCATTTCTGAAAACTAGAGACCTAGGGGATTCCAAGGAGGGGTGACTTGCGGGGCTCGGACCAGGTTCTGTTACCCAGAATCCTTTGCAAACCTCAAAAAGAGGCTAAGAAAACAAGTTTTCCTCACATTTCGGTGACAGAAAGTTCTGGAATCTGAGAGGAGCCACAAACTTCCTTCCACCCAGCATTTCCCCAAGTCTCCCGATAAAAATGATACCTCACTTGTGTGGGTAGGCCTAGCGCCCGCGACAGGAAACGCCCCAAAGCGCAACGTGGACACATACAAATGTTTGGAAGAAAACAGAGGTGTTTTTTGCGAAGTGCCTACCTGTAGATTTTGGCCTCTAGCTCAGCCGGCACCTAGGGAAACCTACCAAACCTGTGCATTTCTGAAAACTAGAGACCTAGGGGATTCCAAGGAGGGGTGACTTGCGGGGCTCGGACCAGGTTCTGTTACCCAGAATCCTTTGCAAACCTCAAAAAGTGGCTAAAAAAACAAGTTTTCCTCACATTTCGGTGACAGAAAGTTCTGGAATCTGAGAGGAGCCACAAATTTCCTTCCACCCAGCGTTCCCCCAAGTCTCCCGATAAAAATGATACCTCACTTGTGTGGGTAGGCCTAGCGCCCGCGACAGGAATGGATCACACAAGGGTCAATGGTAGTCATTGCTTGAGGTCTACTGTTAACCCTGGAGTGATTCATTCCTGAAGCATGCACTAGGCGCAGGCACACAAGCGGGGTTGTGTTTTTATCAGGACAAGTGGGGAAACACTGGGTGGTAGGAATTTTGAGGATCCCTGCAGATCCCTGGACTTCTGCTCATTGAAATGCAAGGAAATGGGTTTTTTAAGCACATAATGTAATTTCAAGGGGATTCTGGGTGAAGGAAAACTGGTGAGAGCCATGCAAGTCCTGCACCCTTGGACTCCCCTGGTACTAGTTTGTTAAAGTTAACCCACCACTCACACTGGTTGGTTTTAGCACCACCAGAAATTATGGTTTCAAAGCATGATTACTTATCAAAGTATCTGAATATTGAAACCAAGCCTTCTGAAGGTGGGCCATAAAGCCGCGTCCAGGCACCAACCTCTTTATGGTCCATTCACACACCATTCACGCACAACAAACAACCCTTTCATATCGCCAGCCACGGGCCCAATCCAATCAATCACTCCACTCACATTAACTTACCGCTGCCAGACAAGGGCCCATCACATTCACACGCCACAGAACGGAATAAGTTTGACTACATTTTACCACCTGTCAAGTAACTGCCTCCTTCTTCCTTAACATTAAAAAAAATGCATGCGTAACAAACCTTTACTAATGACTCCTGTGACAGCCACCTGAGGCTCAGGAAGACATGTTTTTCATGCGCCTTTAACGCAATCTCTGCGCTAAATCCAACTCCTTCCAGTTTGTGGATGCAAGTTGGGGGTGTCCGAGTATGCCGTACAAAGCGATTCCTCGAACTGAGTGTGCATATCTACCTTTGAAACTAAGGGAGACATGCTGGGGATTTCTCATGCTGTTACCTAAAGAGAAGGTCATAGGCTACCTGCCTCCTTCTTCCTTAACATTACCAAATGCATGCGTAACAAACCTTTACTAATGACTCCTGTGACAGCCACCTGAGGCTCAGGAAGACATGTTTTTCATGCGCCTTTAACGCACTCTCTGCGCTAAATCCAACTCCTTCCAGTTTGTGGATGGAAGTTGGGGGTGTCCGAGTATGCCGTACAAAGCGATTCCTCGAACTGAGTGAGCATATCTACCTTTGAAACTAAGGGAGACATGCTGGGGATTTCTCATGATGTTCCCTAAAGAGAAGGTCATAGGCTATGGAAAAGGGTAGTGTTTGGTACATAGGGGAGTCCATGAGAACGTAGCATATGTCCCAGCCAACATTATGTGCAGTGATGTGACTATAATGCACTTATACAGCAAACTGAACATCTACTAAGTTCTGA
Source organism: Pleurodeles waltl (assembly GCF_031143425.1). NCBI lineage: Eukaryota > Metazoa > Chordata > Amphibia > Caudata > Salamandridae > Pleurodeles > Pleurodeles waltl. The sequence continues at coordinate 605,900,870 of NC_090443.1, read as the reverse complement.
TGGAGGATGAACATGAAAAGCAGGTCAAACACTGACCTATACAAGTCATTCTCCTTCACTGCTGGGATGGCACCAATGGGTTTGAATCCATAGGTGTAGATGATGTACATCTGTACTACCTTTACTATCTGCCTTCTACCTGTGCAATAACCCTGTGAAGGCACTCCTACCATAAGCTTTCCTTACCCATCCATGTCTCTGTTCTCATCAGAGTCCTGTCTAATCCTGTATAATAGCCAAGTGAACCTATACTAGTTTGTGGAAGCAAGTTGGGGGCTTCCAAGTATGCCCTACAAAGTGATTCCTCGAACTGAGAGAGCATATCTACTGTTGAAAGTAAGGTAGACATGCAGGTGAAGAAAGGCAATGTGGCATATGTTCTGTCCACTAGTATATGCAGTAGGGAGAAGAAAATGCATGTTAATTGAACAGAACACCGACCACGCCAAAAGGAAGTCCATGATGAAGTAAAATTCTGTGGCTCCTTGCCTAACGAAGCAGTGGCCCATGGACGTTCGGTATCCATGCACTGCCACTGAAAGGATTACCCAACAGCAGCTCAACCTCAGTCGATTTCCCAGAACTTTGCTTTAGTATGATACAACGTAAAGCAAGTAGGGATACAGAGGCCTGGTTGTGATGGACACTGGGGACAGTAATACCGACTCTCCTGCCGCTTTCCATGCTTTGAGCACACTTTACAGCGACGACATGGACGATCCTTTTTGGGTGTTTTAGGTATGCGATCAGCAAAGTGTCGCTCCTGCAGCCTTGCCACATCCTCCAGAACATATGAGGTGGAGGCTGCTGCTTCTTCTGTAACAGCAGTGAGGCTTTCAATTACAGACAACTGGAAGTCAAGGAAAGTCATGAGTCTTCCTGTTGTTGTCTGACGGTAAACAACATACGCATTATATGTTGCCATCTGAATCAGGTGGGTGAACAGTTTCTTGTACCAAGTGCGAGTTTTACGACACGCATTGTATGGTTGAAGAACCTGGTCGTTCTTGTCCACTCCACCCATGTACTTATTGTAATCGAGTATACAGATGGGCTTGTGGACTTCGGCCATCTGACCCCAAACCGTGATGGGAGAAGTGCTCTCATCATGAATTGTAGTGAGCACGTATACATCACGTCTATCTAGGAACTTGACTGCGAGCAGTTCGTTAGAACGCAATGCAGTACTCTGTGATTTCTGGAGCTTCTTGCAAACAAGCTCCCGCGGGAATCCTTTGCGGTTACAACGAACTGTACCGCAGGCCACAGTGCCAGCTTTGCAGAGCTCACTGAACAGCTCTACTCCTGTATAGAAATTGTCCACATAAAGGTTATAACCTTTGTGAAGAAGTGGCTGGACAAGTTCCCATACAATCTTACCTGTGACCCCTAACACAGGAGGGCAACCTACAGGGTTTAGGGTAGAATCCTTCCCTGCATACACTCTCAGGCTGTACACATAGCCAGTAGAGCTCTCACACAGCATGTACAGCTTTATGCCATAGCGAGCTCTTTTGCACGCAATGTACTGTCTGAAAAGCAGCCGTCCTTTGTACAGGATCAAGGACTCATCGACTGCTATATTCTTTCCAGGAGTATATATCTCTGGAAACCTGGCAGACAAATGTTCCACGACAGGCCGAATTTTGAACAACCTGTCATGATCTGGATGGTCCCGGGGCAATGCAGCAGAATTGTCATTGAAATGCAGCATGCGCTGCAGTAGCAAAAAACGATCTCTGCTCATGTATGGTGCGAAGATGGGAGTTACCCAAACCGTGCGAGTCGTCCAGTAGGACTGCAAGGTGGGTTTCTGTACTAACCCCATTTTGAGCGTAAGGCCCAAAAATATCTTCAACTCCGCCAGCGAAGTGGGAGTCCACTGGCGTGCCCTAGAATGGGGCCCTAGAGTGCCTCCGCGCTCCCTCAGAAATTGGTCTGCACGCAAATTTGTTTGCTGCACAACTTTCTGAAGAAAGTCAACATCCAAAAACAGATAGATGTAGTCGACTGGCAAAAAGTTAGCTGTATCGACTTTACATCCAGCGTCACCAGTAAAAGGTGGAATTTGGGGCTGAACCAAACAGGGGGGCTGCCAAGAGAGCACTCTCTCTGTGCTTGCGGCAGCAAGCACGTGCTCTCTGGGTTCGGCTAACCCAATGTGGTCCCGCTGCCCCGAATGTGCTTGCGAAGGGACAGCACGGATGTCGTCATTGTCTCCTTCAGACTCACTGGAAGAGGTGTCGTCAGATGGGACTCCGCCGACTGAAAAATCACTCCCAGAATCTGCCCCATTGTCCTCTCCCTCAGATGCTGTCTCAGTGTCTGCTGTCTCAGTCTCTGAGCCTACATCAGAACTGTCCTCCATAACCCGAGCTAGGGCTTGATCAGCAGTCATCCAACGAGACGCCATCTCTGCAACTGGCTAAACTGTCCCTCTAAATTACTAGCCTACGTAGAAGGCAGATAGTCACAAAATTGCGTGTGGGTATGTTGTTGTGTACAACAGGAAATGTTGTCACCTTACCTTCGCTTCTTCTCCAATTCTGCAGATTTTCTGAAAACACTGAAAAAAACAAAAAAAGAATGTATTACTTCACCTTACCACACACCCTGTGCAACAGTCATTTTTGGTGCTCTGCCTCCCATTACCTCCAATTCTAATTCCCTCAGTACTACCCAGCAAAAGTGCCACTCATATCTCCATAGTCCCCCTGGCATTACATTAGTTTTAAAGCGCAGGTAACGCTTGCCTTTACTAATCCACTCAGCTACTTTATGGCAACTGCCACTACAGAAAAGACATGCATGCATGCATATATATATATATATGTATATATATATATATATATATATATATATATATATATATATTGTGTGAACAAGATTCTCACCCCACTACACGAGGTTCAAATTGACATCTTTTATTGCAAGCAACAGCCACGTACGCGTTTCGACTCTCAAGGATTCTTGATCTCAGTAAATGAGTCCCTCTTTTCTTTCATTGTTTATACTTGCGATAAAACATGTCAATTTGAACCTCGTGGAGTGCGGTGAGATTCTTGTTCACAAAATATTTTCGAGGTTGCTCTCCTCCATCACTGAGCACCGGCAGTGGAGTGCACTGCGCAACAGTCTTTTTAACCAATTTGTGTTGCATATATATATATATATATATTATATATATATATATATGTTTAGAAACAAAGTGGTTGAAGGGTTGCTGGGCGGCACACTCCACTGCCGGTGCCCAGTGACAGAGAAGACCAATCTAGAAATTATCTAATGCCGAAAAATGTCACCGCACTCCACGAAGTACAAATAAAAGTGTATTTTATTGCAGTCAATAACCACCAACGTGTTTCAACTCACCAAGGAGTCTTGATCACGGTCCTCGTGGAGTGCGGTGAAATTGTTCACCATTATAAAACAACACACACAAGAATAACAAGCATTTACAATGTAATGGGTCTCGCATCTGCTCGAGTTAGAGCTATTAGCGTTATAAACTCCTAGCCCAACTTTTCTTGCCACATAAATTGATTATTGAAAGTTAAACTCTTTCACATAAGAGAGACGATTCACAGCGCCACGGCCACCATGAGCATCATGTGAAGAGTTACACAAAAGGAAAAGAAGTTCGCTCGCAGTTAAACGTAACTGCAAAAGTGCACTTAGCCTTGTACCAGGGGCGATGGCCAAGGCGGTAACAAAACCTCCCCAAGGAGGGACAAAGGTAAATCATTTTCCAATGTCATCAAAGGATTTTTGAAGGGCAAGCCCACGAACGAGTGGTAGTGATGGGCGTGAGGTGGGCATTGTTAGAAGCCCAGATACACACCAACAAGTCAGAAAAGCAGCACATGGACGCTGCAATGCTTGTCCTGAAAAAAAAAAAAAAAAATATATATATATATATATATATATATATATATATATATATATATATGTATATATATATATCTATATCTATATATATCTATATATATATGTGTATACATATATACACATATATATGAGAGAGAGAGAGAGAAAGAAAACCCGACACTCATGTCACAAACCTTTTTTTTATACATGTGTGCTAGCCTTTGCCAAAGCACAAATGTATAAAAAAAAATTGGCCCCATTGATGGTCACCCTAAGGGCTGACCAACAAAAATTTGTTTTTGTTTTTTTCTTTTTTACCCTGGGGGGGGCGATTGGCCCCCCACAGGCAAAACTACATGTTTTTTTTTCCCCCCCTGGGGTCGGCCCGTGTTCCATGGGCCGACCCCGCCATTTTTATTTATTTTTTCGTTTTTTTTTTATTTTGGGGGGCGCGATCGCCCCCCAAAACTGTGTACTATATTAAATATTGCCCCCGGGGGGGGCGGCCCGTTTACGAGGGGGCCGACCCCCCCAAAGAAGATCCCTGGTGCCTAGGGGCGTTTCCTGGCCGTGGATCGCAGCCGCGCTGCGATCCACGGCCAGGAAACGGTGCCAGGGAGGCATCGATGGAAAGGGGAGAGCCTCCCCTTTCCATCGATGCCTCCCTGGCATCTGGGGAGGCCGTTTTGGCCTTTTTTTCCCCACCGGAGAAAGAGAGAACGCTTACCTGCTTCTCTCCTTCTCCGTGGGGAAAAACTGCACATGGACGCTGCAATGCTTGTCCTGAAAAAAAAAAATATATATATATATATGTCTATATATATATATATATCTATATATATCTATATGTGTATACATATATACACATATATATGAGAGAGAGAGAGAGAGAAAGAAAACAAGACACTGAAGTCACAAATCTTTTTTTTTTTTATACATGTGTGCTTGCCCTTGGAAAAGCACACATGTATAAAAAAAAAATGGCCCCATTGATGGTCACCCTAAGGGCTGACCACCAACTTTTTTTTTTTTCTTTCTTTTTTTAACCTGGGGGGCGATCGGCCCCCCCAGGCAAAACTACACGTTTGTTTTTCCCCCCTGGGGTCGGCCCGTGTTCCAAGGGACGACCCCGCCATTTATTTTATTTTTTTTCGTTTTTATTTTTTATTTTGGGGGGCGCGATCGCCCCCCAAAACTGTGTACTATATAAATATTGCCCCCGGGGGACGGGGCGGCCCGTTTACGAGGGGGCCGACCCCCCCAAAGAAGATCCCTGGTGCCTAGGGGCGTTTCCTGGCCGTGGATCGCAGCCGCGCTGCGATCCTCGGCCAGGAAACGGTGCCAGGGAGGCATCGATGGAAAGGGGAGAGCCTCCCCTTTCCATCGATGCCTCCCTGGCATCTGGGGAGGCCGTTTTGGCCTTTTTTTCCCCACCGGAAAAAGAGAGAACGCTTACCTGCTTCTCTCCTTCTCTCCTTCTCCGGTGGGGAAAAACTGTGACGTCAGCGCGCCTCACGGCGCGCTGACGTCATAAGGGGGCGGGAGGGGGGTGGGATGGAGACGCGGAAGCTCTTCCGCGTCTCCTAACGTAAAAAAAAAAAATTATAAATCCTCCGTGACCCGCACCAGGGAGGGTGTGTGGGCGTCGGCCAGTGGCCGACGCCCGCACCAAAGGGGTTAAAGGCAAATTAACTGCTGCAGGTCTGCTTAATGCTACACAAAAAGGCTGGCAGTAAACAACTTGCACATCCTGAACGACCACAGACAACTACTGCCAAGGATGCTACTGCTGCAACAATACCTGCATCCTAGAACAGCCACCAAGTACAGTAAGGGGCAATAACAGCAGGAACACTTAAGCAAATAAGTACTACTTAGGCACCTTTAACCCCTTGGTGGAATGCAGATGATACTCAGAACCATTGGAAATGGTCAGATGACAGCTCTGCCTGATTCTGATGAAAAATGATGATTCAAGTCAATACAGTCTGCACACATTTGACAGTTTTATCCAGAATAATCTACACATGGAAAAGATTCAAAGCTTGAGAAGGTCTCCCCAGCATGGACGCAGAGAGGAATAATGCACTTTCGCCAGCATACTGACCACTACTGTAGCCCTTCGCATTACCCGCCTGATGACCATCTCACACTCCCATCACTCCCAAGTGGCAGAGCAAACAAATACTGCACTTGCATGACACATTCCATATCAGCAAATGCTTTAAGTCTTTTTTGTTGCACTTTTAACATTTGATGTATATCCACATGTGTGTGCAGTCACAGACTGGCATGTCTCCTTGATTTTATTATATTTACATTATTTACATTACTGGAGGGTGTATCCCTGATTTCAAACTTTACACATTCCTGTTCTGAAGCCTCAACCCATTCATGTAGGTAGTGTTGCTGCTTTGGATCATTACACTTCACACTCTGGATCTATGACAACACACTTGACCTTTCAGGGACCTGCCCAGTGCTGGCCAGTCACGAGCCCCAGCACTCACCATATCTTCATCCATGTGTGTTCCTTGACCTTTCCCTTATCCGTGTCATTCTTGCACCTGTCTCCAAAGAATGTTGGGAGTTCTGTCACCTACAGATGTTGGTGCTGTATCTCTTTAGCTCATCATATGTCAGAACCAGATACTCTTCTATGCAAAATTGCTCCACTCACTTCATTCCTACATACACTCTTTTTGGACTTGGCCTTTTCTGCAGGGTCATCCCCAGACTTTTTGCCTTCACCCTCCTGTTTATTGAACCCCTTTTTGTTGGCTTTTATGACTCTGTGCACTTTACTTGCTAATGAGAGTTAAAGTGAGTGTGCTCTCTCATCTAAACATGGGAAAACTGGCTTATACCCAATTGACACATTTAATTTACTTGTAAGCCCCTAGTTAAGTGGGTCTACGTGTGCCCTTGGACAGTAAATCAAATGCTACTAGTGGGCCTGCAGCACTGTATGTGCCACCCACTTAAGTTGCACTTTAAACATGTCTTAGGCCTGGCATTGCAGCTTGAGTGTGCGCAGCTCTTAAACTCCCATTTAGAGCTAGCAAAATAAATCTTTTGCCAGGCCCAAACTTTCCTTTTTAATGCATATAAGTCAACCCTAAGGAAGACCCTGATCAGCTCAGTGGGCGGGGTGTCATGTATTTAAAAAATAGGACATATTCTTATGCACTTTTAAGATTTATATGGTCTGGTAGTGACAAACTCTTACATTTCTTTTTCACTACTGCAAGGCCTGCTTCTCCTATAGGAGAACATTGGAGTTGCCTTATTGTATTTAATAAGTTGTAACTTATAACTGGAACAGGTAAACAGTTCCAGTTCATGCTTTGTGTATTTAGAATTGTAATGAAAAATGCTCTCTTATTGTGAAGTTGGATTTTTGATTACAATTTTGAAAATGCCTCTTTTATAAGGTTGTCATTTTCCAGCCTTAGTGTCTGCAGCATGTCTCTGAGTCACATGACTGGGTGTAGTTGGCAATTGATCTGTGTGCAATTCTTCCAGACAGTGAGACAAAGGTAATCTAGGTGTTATGTATTACTCGTAGACAGCCACACACAATAGAGAGCTTCGATGTCCCTAGATGGACCAATTACTGACATGATGGGAGGGAAGAGCAGGACACAGCCCTAATTACACCTGAATAGACTGTGTCCTGCCTTCACACAAATACTTGTATACCACCTGTAGCTCACCTGGAAACAGGGCAAGGGAGGCAGGAAATCTGAGCACTTCAAAGGGAAGCCTCTAGATGTTTCTCCCACTTCCATGAAGGCACCATGTATAAGTATTGAACCTCAGACACCAACTCTTCAGTACACTACTGTACCTGTTGATACTAAGGAAGAAGGACTGCGGTGCTAATTTGCTGCCAGAAGGACTGCTACTCTGCTGCCCTGCTGCCCTGTGGCTCTGCTGCCTGCTGCCCTGCTTGCTGAAAAGGAAGATTGGACTTGCACCCATCATCCTTGGTTGATGTTACTTCAAGGGTCAGCCAGTTGACCTCCTGTTCTGAGCTATGCAGCTGCCCAGCTGACCTGCTGCCTGGACTTGCAACTGGACCTGTCTGCGCCCTGCTGGCCTCAGCTGGAGTGAGTTCTTGACCCCAAAGTTGTGCTCCTCATGTCCTGGGCCCTTGGTGTATCCTCAGTTGAGCTCCCCCAAAGTTTCTAGGCTCTTGGTGAACTTGAACAAGTCCTTACATGCCATGAATTTGCCACCTGCCAATGCAAATTTCCCACAAACCCGACTCTTGGTGCTGCAGCAACTGCCAACGAGGTCCGGTAGCACAAGATCTGCACTTTGCGCCACATCATTGACAGCTCGCTGTAACTGCCAATGCGAAGATCCAAGAAGGATTGTCCACGACACCAACATGAACTTCAAGCTACAGTGATGGCCTTCCACGGCAGCCAACCTGCTCTTTGCGCTAGATCTACAACCGACACTCTCCCTGCTCCTTGCAGCTCCTCCTATCATGAACGGAACTCGTTGCGCTGTCCTTTGAAGGTAACACTTTCAGCAGACCAACTCCCTGTATCTGACCTATGCTCCTTTGCAGTTGTCTGAACTTGGGACTGTCTCTCGGTCTCGCACAACCAGGTAGCTAGGAGTGGAGCTTTGTGCTCTTTCATACTGTTGTCACCTACATCTTTAAAAATACATATCGCCAGTTCTACTAATTGGATTTTTATTATTGTGTTGTCAAATTATTTGTTACATTCTCCTCTATGTTTCTACATTATTGTGGATTTTTTCGTGTGTTGTGTTTTCACTTTATTACTGTTTGAAGTGTTGTAAAAATAGTTACACATTGCCTCTAAGGTAAGCCTGACTACTCTGTGCCAAGCTACCAGACAGATAAGCACAGGTTAATTTAGGGTTTGCTTGTGACTTCACCCTAACAAGGATTGTGGTTACTACTTGCGTAAGGATTCAACCCCCTCAACCAGTAACCCAGTTTCCTGCTACTGCATGTTGTATGAGACATGACATCCTATCCACCCCCAACAGCAGCATTACCACCCTTCAACTCTGTAGGCAGAGTCTCAGTAGTTCAGTTTAAGGCATGGTTGCCAGTGTTCACAATTTGCTCCAGAGAAGCTGAGCTGCTCCATGTTTAATGTGACCAGCCTCATTTGACCTGATTAAATTCTATCAAGTTAGTGTTACTACTCTCAGTATAAACACAAACGTTCAAGTACCTAGATACACAAAGCAATAAAAAAATATTTATGCAATTTACTGTTTTTCTTGTACAATTGCATGACAGCTACAAATAGCAGGAACGTCGGGCCATTAAATTACATCTGGTTCACGTTCTCAGAAATTGAGTGGTAAGCACTATGTCTATGTGGCAAGGAATAAGGGAAAGAAATACGGTTGTTGGAGGGAAGCCAGAGTTTTGAAAGATTGGAGGCTCTCTAAAAGCATGCCAAATTGCATTCGGGAGAAAGATTAAAGAACTGATATGACCTTAACTTCATCTCTTACAGCTCTGCTACATTCAGGCTTAGCTGGTGCAGGTCTTGTATCATTACTGCTGGAAGAGGTATCTGGAAGTTTATGATCAGGTGTTGTCAGTTACTTCTTCATTCAATACAGAAAACTATCATTAGAATCTGTGCTCTGCTGTGGCGATGTACAGACATCCTGTGTATAGACACTTCAGCCTCTGGAATGGATTGCGGCTTTGAATACCCCTTCTATAGACCAATGGCGAAGCAGGGGTACTCACCAACCACCATCTACAGGGATTGTGCCTGAAGTGTCACAGAATACTAAAGGCCAAGAAGCATGCCTCTTACATTCATCCATCATGTTTGGCATGCATTCCCAGCTTAGACTAAAGTAGTGCTCTCTGTAAGTTACAAACACCCTTCCTTCCCAGAACATTGGCCCATTCACAAATCAACATGTCCAGTTTATGAATCTCAAACATGTTCTTAGCTTGTTGGTCTGATGCTGCCATTTCAAATCCTGATATTTGTTCTTTAGGAAGGTGTGTGCCCACAATCTATTTTCATTTTATCACTTCACTAGTGGTCGGTTGAACTGTGCCAGTGACCTTTGTGAAAGTATATCTTAGTTCAAATTACTTTTCACAGGCAATCTTCTCTGGCAGGATATGACCTTCAGCTGCCCATACTTTGGCTATGTTGAGCTTCGGCAGGGGATGCATGTGTGATGACTGAGTTGACAAAGGCAGGCTTAAGGTGGAGGATCTCCTTAAAATGGTTGTGGGATTGGTAGTGGGATGCAAAGGAGAGGGAGTTATTTGTTATGGGACATAATCCTACAGGTTTGACCTGCACATTTGTCTCTGGAAACTTACATTAGTAATACAGCATAATACATAATACAGGGTTTGAATTGAAACTCCTGTTCCCGCCCACTTTTTTATTAGATAGCCACTGATAGAGATCCTTAACTCTTTCAGAATCCTTCATCCAGAATTCTTCAGTTCCACTTTACAAACACTGCTCTTCCATAAGTGGCTAAACTGTTCACCACCGCCCATCATAATCACTTCTATTTATTTTGCATCGGTCAGTCAACCCATCATATTGTGTTTTCTAGCTCAGGAACTACCACTCCTCTGGGCCTACTAGCATAATGGCTCTCTCGCTGCCTTCCCAACCACACCTTTCCCTTCTCCGGGTGCTCATGATGGCACTTGATGCTTATACCACTACAAGAGGCATTAACCATGAATCTCTTCTTTTCTCTCTCTTGTCTTCCATTGGCTTCTTTTAACATTTCTTTGTCGATAGCAATCCCGTATTTCCTGCCCAATCTATAATGCGCAGTAGATAATATCCCTTCCCAAGACAGTTTGCTGGATATAATCAAGTGTTTTCTCCACAGTAAAACTGTATAAGTGCAAGCAGGCATAGGGATGTGCACTGAGTTCCTTGGCTTGTTCATAACAGCTCAGGGAGCAGGGTCTACGCTTAACTGCAGCTTTTCCGGGATCTGATGCTTGAGAAAGTATTCGTCACTCAGTTTGAAGCATTACCCTGCATTTAGTGGGCTGCAGACAAAATGGAAGTAAACACAGCGTCATCCACTCCAGACCACAATGACACAATTCACCGAATGGATTTAAACTAAATGCCACAATGCGTGTGTCATTGTTTTGTAAGTTACTGATAAAACACACTTAATCCAGGGAGAGAGTAAACAACATACAGATACGTTTAGAACCTTCCATACATCTTCATACATTATAAACGTCGCCTATTTCCTGAAGTATTTTCGCAGGTTGGCCTATATGTATTTCCAAACAAATATGATTGGGAATGCATAAACAATTTAAGGAACAGATAAATGTGCATTCTGTTTAATTTCTGCCAATCTATCGCAAAAAGGAAAAACAAGAAAACATGTTTTGTTGCTGACATTCAGTTTGCTATGAGCCATTTTGTGTGATTTAGGATTCAAAAATAGATTTGAGTTTAGTGGAGACTGGTAGTCTGGTTACAGCATTTTAATTTATGGTTCACTCTGGGTTTACATTTAATTTTCTAAGTGATTCATGCTTAATGTTTTCCTTCTCTGAGGGGGAACTGGTGCAACCATTCCTTACAGCCTCAGGCCTATCCCACAAATAAATTGTAACAGTAGGAAAAATTATTGAATCTTAATTTTGTCATCACTGTTTTGTAAATGCTGCTCAGAGGATGGTGACTTTATAACTATTGGGTCAACTAAATCTGGTCTGCAGATCATCCTTCTTCTTACAGCTTCATGAAGAAAAAAAATGAACCCTGAAGAAAAGGAAGAACAACCCATCCAAGCCTTTTAAAGACCTAAAGATCTCTCGATGCCAGATTAGCGAAAATAATCTTGAGTAAGGGTTTTTCTGGGGGTGTTCTTTCTCACAATATACCCTCAAAAATCCTAATCTAGAGACCAATATCTGCACTCTCAAATTAGGAGATTGCTTAACACCCGTTTCCTAAAAACCATTGACTCTCACCCTAATTGCTTTATGAAAACAGAGTGCCCCCACCACTAATAAAGTACAAACCACTAAGAATTGTCTAATAATGTACAAACAACCCCTGGTTTTGCTGTCAACCATATGCTCTTTTTCAAAATATGACTTGGTGAACAACCCATAGATGATCTAGATACTTGTCTTCACAAGTGGTGCAAGAAAAGTTGCTAGAGGTGGTGCTGATTCTCACAAAGATGTATATGTGTTCCCAAACAACCCAGTGCATCCATAAGGTATTGTGCTTCTCTGAAAATGCCATAAATGTGATGGTCTTTCTCTTCACCCACTTTAACATGTTGTGGTTTCCATAATAATGCTGCAGAATTAAAATCCGCCTGGCACTCAACATGGTTGTTTTATGACAAATGCCACTTCTGAACTCACTCCTTAAATCAATCCTGAGGGCAATGTTACACCTGGGTAGATGGCATGTGAACATAACCATCATTCATTGTTCTTCTAGCTGGTCCTGCAACTTAGCTATCACAGTTTCCAACAGGTATTCATAAAGGTAATAGGCATTCTAAGGTTTTTGGGCCCGATATACAAAAATGCAATTTTGCATTTCTTAAATAGCATCTTCCTAGAAATCGCTATTTAAGAAATGCAAAATGCTATGTACTGAGATACCGATTTCCTATAGAGATTTCTACAAACTAGGAATCGCTCTTAGGAAATTGGTATTTAGAAATCCGGTAGCATTTTAGTCAATGGGCTGGTTTTGCATTTCCTAAATAGCAAATTTGCTATTTAGGAAATGCAAAACCAGGGATGGCAAGGGGCAAAAGGCCACCCTGGGTACACCCCAAAAATGAGGGTGCACCTGTAGAGCACACATATGCCTAAGGGGCACGTTTGCGCTCTATTGCAAAAAAAAATTTAAAACACCTTTGGGTGCTTTTTTAAAAATTGCACCTGGTTAGGACTGACTTTCAGACGGTGGTAATGGCATCTCCTAAAAGCCCAAGTCGCATTTAGGAAATGCTTTGTACATGATAATAGGAATCGCAAATAGGGAGTCCCTATTTGCGATTTCCTATTCTGGGAAGCACAAATTTACAAAGTAAAAATTGCATTTTGCGATTCCTTAAGGGCCTTTGTACATAAGAAAAGTCTGTTTTGAATTTTTTAATGGCCTGAAATACCAATTCAGACATTGACACATTTGTCTTCCAGCAGAACTCCAACTCAGGTTTTAGGAAGTTTGGGGCTTTGGGTGATGGAGGAAGAGTTATTGGCAGATAGTGGAAAACTGGGGCACTTTCAATTATAATTTGCAAGCACTATATTTTTGGTTCAAAACACGCATGCGTGCTAGGCTTAGATATGAATCAAGGGATTCCAAGCTGATTCTTTTTCTAAATAATTGTTTCTGGGAATTGATGGGCTGACAGTGTGCATCCCTTCAAAGGTTGCCACCAAGTGCAGGCGGTCCTCACAGAAAATGTTCAAAGCATTGCTCTCTTATTTCAAAATATTCCTATGAGAACCATGGGAGAGTTGTTGGCATGCCTTAAATAAACGGGGCTCCCAACCTAACAAACCTGTAAGTAAGGGGAAGCTCAGGGTTTCTGACAGCAAAGCCCCAGCTGTCTCTGCAATCAGAAACACTTGACTTTGTATTGTGTCCAACCCTGGACCACCACACACTCACACTGACTCCTTCACCAACAACAGGTTCTCAATCATCTTCTTTGTTGAACTGGGTGAATCTTGATAGTCAATCATCCACCATTATCTGTACACCAGTAATCTATTTCACCATACAGTTGAACTCCTGAAGATTAACACTCCAATGCCTTATTGTAGGAAAAATGTCCCCATTCTTTTCTCCATAAAGAGCTCTCACAATCGCTTGCGATCCATTCTCATGGTGAACTCCTCTCCCCACAAGAAGTTCCTGAACTTCTTGAAGATTCACTACATCCCAATTGCCTCTCTATTACGGATAGTTAGAGAATACAAAATTTAACACATTGAAAGTACAGCACCAAAAACACGTTTGAAAGATGAATAGTTAACAAGTGCCACTTCGCTTAATTTTTAAACCTATTACTTTGGAGAATGAAAAATTGTACACTTATGACATGTAGCAAATCCCTTGGTGAAATTTGGTAACATCTTTATAAACCACCGATGTGAAAAGTCACCATACTTCATGGGACGCCAGCCTTACAAAATCAGTAAGTAAAAGGTGAATTTGTCTTCACTCCTTATTCGGATGAGGTTCCCTCAATCAATCAGAATACGAGGTTATTCAGAGGAAGTGCAGATGGATTTCTAGCAATTACGTGCCAGTTCTTGGTCAAGAACAATAATTCAGGAGAGGCTGCCCTTCCTTCCAAATATATTTTCTTTTTGCTAAAAATACTTTCCAAGAAAATACAGAATTTAAACGACTAAAAAGAAAAACAATAAATAATTGTAATGCCTGTATACTAGAAATACCAGTGTGGGAACCATAGACTTGGTCTTAAAATCTATTTGCATTGCTGCCAATCCCCTGTTCCACAAACCACCCATGGGAAAGCATTAGCCATCTAAGTGCTCCTTCTCCTCACTCACCTTCAATGCTCATTGGCATCATTCCCTGCGGGTAATCCCCTAATACTCTAACAACAATTTACACCTCCATCTGTGTTTGTTGTGATCTGATGTCTACTGCTTGATTGGAAATGACAGACTCGTTCTGACAGCAGAATATTGCTACACTCCATTTCTCCATCCTCCAGTTACATACACACTGTCAAAAAACTATTATAATACACAAAAAGTTTGAATTAAAATGACCTTTAAAATAAACAGGAAATTATGGGATTTCAAGTCAGTCATAATGACCCTGCTATCCTAAACATAAAATATCTATCTGGTCATCAATTATAATATACACTGCACTTTTTTCAGGGAGGAAAAAACAATCTGAAATATACTCAAAACTAGAATCTATGGATCACAAAGAATATGTTATTTACTTGCTTAGACAAATAGATATTTCATTCTTGTAGTCTAGTATTTTAACCTGTAACTTGCATTAGACACTATGGGCCTCATTACAACCCTGGCAGTCTAACGAACACCAGGGTGGCGGTGGCGGTCGGACTGCCGCCAATGCAGCTGTCCAAGCGCAATATTACAACTGCGGTGGTTGTGCCATGGTCAGACCGCCAGCAGCGCCTGATTACAATTTAACGTTGGCCTGGCGGTGCTAGCGGTCCTAATCCGCCAGGTCAGCACTGCTCTGGGGATTACGACCCCCTTTCTCTGCCAGCAGTTTCATGGCAGTAGCACTGTCATGAAATGGCTGGTGGAGGTGCGGTGCAAGGGGCCCCAAGGAGCCCTTGCACTGCCCATACATTTGGCATGGGCAGTGCAGGGGCCCCCCTGTCCTGCCCTGTTACAATTTTCACTCTCTGCTTTGCAGAGAGCGAACATTGCGACAGGTGCTGGTGCACCCTACGCACTACAGCAGTGCCGCTGGCTCAATTATGAGCCGGAGAAAATGCTGTAGGCTGTTTCCCACTGGCCCAGCTTGCAGAAACTTAGTTTCCACCCGCTGGGCCGGCAAGAAACTCATAATGGGTCCGGCGGGGAGGCTGCCACACTGGCGGCAACCTACCTGCCAGGACTTCAGCTGACGTCTTTTTCCGTTTGCCTAAGTCATAATAAGGCCCAATATGACTTAGGAGATATTTTCTGTTTTTCACATATAATCTGTAATGTGTCTACGATAATATTGGAATATAAAATGGGTACAGGGCATAATCGCTGTCTAATACATCCACTATAAATATGTTTTACAACATGGACTGTTTTTGAAATTTTATGGTTAGAATGAATAAACATAAAGTTTTACTTGACTATGAAAATTTATAGCCCTTGATCATGAAATGTATTATAACTGAATGTTTTATTTACTGTAAATATGTTTTACAATGATGGGCTAGTTTTGAAATACTATGCTTAGAAATTATATCTATAAGTGTCTGCGTCTTTGAATATATTGATATCTTTGATCATTAAAAATATTGTAGCTCTGAAGAAGCGGGTGTGCCCGAGAAACACATGCTGGCTGCTTGCACCGAATTTCAAAGGCTGTATTTTGTAATATTCAACTTATAAACTTTAAAATGTACTTGAATATGAACGCTCTCAATGATGGACTAGACACATGACAAACTGTATTTTGGCAAATGATCTTTTTAAAGATTTCTTTAAATAGGTAAATTAATTATTATTTGTGATACGTAGAATCTGAATTTGAGTAAATGTTTTACTTTTAAAATGAATTATCAGGAGATCAACATTGTTCTAGTGCTCAAATTGCAAGAACCTGAATAAAATAGTAAGTCTGCCACAAAGAATGGCTATGTTGAAGTTAAGGTTTTGCTAATGTGAAGTTCATTTGCCTGT
This sequence comes from Pleurodeles waltl, assembly GCF_031143425.1. NCBI lineage: Eukaryota > Metazoa > Chordata > Amphibia > Caudata > Salamandridae > Pleurodeles > Pleurodeles waltl. The sequence continues at coordinate 605,884,570 of NC_090443.1, read as the reverse complement.
AAAAGCTATTCATATGGAAGCTTATATATATATCTTCAAATGCCACTACTAAAAACTCTCTTGTTTTACTTTGCTGAATTTGTTAATCACTCAGAATCTAATAAGAACCCACAGAATTTCAGACTGCTGCCGTCTGCACTGAGATGTGGTAGCCTTAACATAGTGGTCACATTTTAATAATGTTTAAATGTATGAATAATTATGCCCAGAAGAAATTAATTTACTATCAATTGATTGCCCAAAGTAGGTGGTAAAAGAGATGCAACTTCACTTAAAAAGTGTGAACTCACATGATCAAGCACTAGAAAATTATAACTTATTTTTACATGTCCTACTTAGATGACGCCATGCAATTCAATGTCTAACAAGAAATAGATGAGCGTTTAGATGTTGAGCCATTTTTAAACAGTGATTACCTACCCTGCTTTATTGCCAGGAAATGTAGGTCTATCCTATGTTATGAGGTTATCATCATGTAAGATAACTATATCCTGTAAAATTAGGAGAGTTTCAGACCTTCTCTTTTAGGCCATTATGAACTATTTACCTTTAGATCACACACGGGACTGATTGTTTTAAAGTACCATTTTGATGCAAAGTGAATTAAGAGTTAAAAAACATTAGAAGAAACTGTCATTAATGTGCAACAGCTTTTCAGCAGCAGGATAATATTGGTCAGGTTCCCCCAGGGTCAGTTTGTTCATTTAATTTAAAAAAAAATCTTATGAGGACATGGTGGGACAAAACAATATCAAAACACTTATAGAGAGTCAGGGAGACTGAAATTAAACAAATCTAAATTCAAAGGAATCGACCCATACTATCTCCCTACAGTTAAAGCCAAAAACACAAAAAAGTATGGGGCTCACTTGTAATGAGGAGCTATACCTGGGGGAAATTTTCCTGGAGCTCCTTAACCTCACTAGGTAAGTAAGCGGTAAATGGGTGCTGTGAAGGGTCGTAGAGTGATGATAGGGGGGTATTTCCTTTACGGACTAGGTGGTCTCACACACTATATAGTGTCATGCTTCATCATTTGACCACCTAGCCCCACCCAGGTAGGACAATGCCACCTGGGCGGACTCAACCTCACTGTTAAAAGAACGGGAGGGAGTGCGTACATTTTTGGTTTCTGGAAATTATGGGATCCAGCTGGAACTAGGGAACATAGAAAAACACCTAGGCTGTTACCATTGTGAAATGTACACTTTTAATAATGGTGTCTGCTGGTGTGTTAAAAACAAGGATGGGACACTTGTAACAACTCTGTTATTAATTTATTCACTTTTAATTTTGACTCAATGAAACTTTTAATGACTTCATAATTATTCAAATAACAATCCTTGCTACAGTGTTCAGTTTTTCTACACTAGACAATCTAAAATTCAAAGTCTAGAAGAAATAGACATCACCATACTTAAAATCAAATCCCAGCATGGGCCACTCATACCAGCGAGGTGGGCAGTTCTTAAAAAAAAAAAAAGATTTGTTCAGGACTCACTCACACCCGCCATGGTCAGAGGATGTTGTACGGTGAAGCCGATTTTCACAAGGAACAGTATAGATTCCATTGGCTCCCTATTTGAGCATAAGCCAGCTGACAAAAAAACCTGCTATGTGGGTCACCTGTGATCTATATGTGGAGGGTCATTTTAACTCCACACGAGCGGCATCTGCTCATTACTGAGTGTTGTATGTTTGGTTGTGTGGGTGTGGAATTCTGCTGTTGCAGGCTTTGAGAGGTCGCAGAGATCCCGGGCTACCAGGCTTAATTGCCAAACCGATAAAACATAGGAGTGATAACTATGTAATTTTAATTGAGATTTTCCTAGCCTTGGTGTCAGAAAGGCTAGATTTTTTTAAAGACACAGAGGCAAGTATTATGCAGTCTTTTCTTGCTTTAATTTCTACAGCAGCCAACTACGAACTACATTTCCCAAAGAGAAAATGACAAAACTACAAAGTGACATTATAAAGAGAACAACCAATAGGACTTCAAGTCAACTTTTAGAAAGTGAGCATTTTCTTGCTTATACCATTTCTGTGACTTTGCCTGTTTGTGGATTCCTTATCTGGGTCAGTGTGACAGTTGGGCTGGTTGCACCTCACACTAGACAGTGACACAAAGGGAGCTGGAGTGCAGTCTGCATTTCCTGATGAGCCATTTGTGCTAGGAGGGAGGGGAGACGTGGTCACTCACACTCTGCCCTCACACAATGCAGTCTCCAACCGCCTGGTGAGTGTCTGGTGCCTGGCCTGGGCAAGGCAGGATTTCACATTTAAAAGAGACTTTACTTTGAAGTAGGCCTACTTCAAAGGAGAAATTGGGTATAAGAAGGGCACCCAAAACTACAGACTTGAGAACACTTCTGGAAACCAAGAGGAACCTCTGCCTGGAGAAGAGCTGAAGAGCTGAGGAAGAAAATCTGCCCTGCCTGTGACTGTGCTTTGTGGAGCTATCCTGCAGTTGCTGCTTCTGCCAGAGTAAGAGGGCAAAGACTGGACTTTGTGTGCCTTTCATCTTGTGAAGATCTCTAAGGGCTTGATTTAGAGCTTGCCTCCAGTTGCTTGAAGTCTCAGGGACAGTAAAGACTTCTCTCTGCCAGCACCTGGAGTCTCTGGAGAGACTCCTACTCTGCCTGTGGTGCCCATCAAGTTCCTGGGACCCTGAAAGAAGAAGCTGGCAGCCTAAGAGGAGGAAATCCATGCACAGAGCGCTGTGCGAGGAAAAGATCGGCGCAACTCCGATCTGCGGCTGAAGAAACAATGCGCTGCTGGCTCCACGGTTTAAAATTGATGCTCGCCGGAAACGCGACCGAAGAATCGACGCATGGAGCTGGAGAAACGACGTGCTACATCCCTGACGGAGGCTGGGAGATCGCAACCCGCTCTGTGTGGTTTTCGGATCATCGTGAGTCTGGATTTCCAACACAAAGTCCTGCCTGGACCCGAGAGTGCTGACCGAATTGATGCATCGCTGTCCTGCGGAGAGAAGGAACGGCGTGCCTGACCCGATGAACGGAGAAATGACGCAAGGTCCCACTCATGATTGGAATCGACACATCACAAGCCCTTTTTGACACACACTCGCACGTGCTGGGATATTTTTGACGCAGCAAAGGTATATTTTCACACTAACAGTGTTAGTGTGTGCTTTAAACTACATAAAGACTCTTTTGGCTTTTTAATTGATAACTTGACTTGTGTATTGTGGATGTTTGTCGTTTTGGTCTTGTTTTGTTTGGATACATATCTCCTATTTTTCTAAACCTGTGCTGTGTCATTTTGTAGTGATTTCATTAAGTTACTGTGTGTGTTGGTACAAATACTTTACACCTAGCACTCTGAAGTTAAGCCTACTGCTCTGCCAAGCTACCAAGGGGGTAAGCAGGGGTTAGCTGAGGGTGATTCTCTTTTACCATGACCAGAGTGGGGGTCCTTGCTTGAACAGGGGGTAACCTGACTGTCAACAAAAGACCCCATTTCTAACACCCGTGAAGAAAAAATATTTTTTTAATGAAAGTTGGGCCTTATCCGAGGTGGCAAAAGTAGAGACATATTTGCCTAGATCCTTAATAAATGAGTCTCCGAATAATACTCCTTTAGCCAAAGGGCCCTCTTCCTTGGATGCCAAAGAACCAGTTTGGGGTCAATCTTTAGTAGGAGACTTTTCCTTCTTTCAATAGATAATTGAGTATTTGCATTGCCAAGTATACAAATAGCACGTTGGGCCCAATTGGAAAGTACAACAGGATCTATTGTTGAATGTTCCATTTTAGCCTCGTCTGCCAAATCAAAAATCCTAGTGAGAGGACCCACCAAGTCAACAGTTTATCTTGCCAATTAGACAAGCTCTGCCCACCCCTTTTTTTGGGTCCTTTCCAAATTTGGTGAAAAACATGACCATGTTTGGGTCAATAGCAGGGGTAACAGTAATGCTGTAGGGTAAGGAGGGACGGGGACATTCCGACTTTGATTTATTCCTGGGAACCTTGTCCATTGTGTCGCATAAATAAAAGGAAATATAGTCTGCAACATGTTCAGCGGAAAACCATTATTTAGAATTAGGGTGTACGATAAAAGAAGGGTTGAACATAGGTTCACCTAAATGGTCCACTAAAACTTGAGACACAGGGTGATCGACACCACCATCAGGAGGAGAAAATCTTTGCCTTTTCTCCGGAGGCCCATAAATATATGGATCCGTAGATCCGTCTAAGACATCCGTGTGAATGAAAGAGTCATCGTCATCATCAGTGTCTCAAAACTGCACAATGGATAGGGGGGAGAAAGTGGGCCCGACTTAGAAACCTCTCGGGTGAGAGGACCAAATGAAACAGAAATGCCTTTAGAGGGCCCAGGAAGGGTGGCCGCACATTTCCTGCCCCTGGCAGGGAGCAAGTCATTGGCAGAAATCATCTTAGACAAAGAGGCTTCTAAACTCTTAGAAATGTCCAACATAGAAACAGATACAGCCTGTTGAACAGAGTCCTAAATAAAAGACTTTAGATTCTCTTTAAATAATTGAGATTACAAAAAATAACAAAATTGCAATAAAAACTGTGACTGAATAAATAAATCTAAATATCTGCCAGCAAAAGAAGGGGTTAAAAATGGGAAAGATAGAAAGGGGAGTGGCTTGGAGGAAAGGCGTGTAAACCAAACAGACTGAGACCTACCGCTGTAATGGGGAAGGCGGTACCTAACTAGGCCACTGCTACGGGGGAGTAACCCAAGGGAAAAACTCTGTGTCGAGAAATATCAACCAGAGCGAGCAGAGCGGCAAAAAAACCTGAGGAGAAACACGCAGGAACGAACGAAAGCGCAGCAGCCCTGCGCGTCTCCCAACAGCAGAATGACGGCCATTACGAGACGCGCTGCTCCCTCCAAGCGTTAGAGCACGCAACTACAATTAAAGGCACCAAGCAATATTATATGAAAACGAACATACAATCGAAGAATAAATACATCGTAACAGCAAATAAACGGACAAAGGTGAAAGTACTTATCTTGACTGCGAGCAGCAAGAAAAGAGGATTTGTTGTTCGCAGTCAATATAGTTATAGTTATACTCGATGTCCTATTGGTTGTTCTCTTTTTGATGTCACTTTGTAGATTTATCATTTTCTCTTTGGGAAGTGTAGTTCTTACTTGGCTGCTGTAGAAATTAAAACAAGAAAGGACTGTATAATATGAGCCTCCAGTCGTGTAATACAATTCGTGTTGATGAGCATAATTTAGACATTTCTTGCCACATTTGTTTTTCAACATTTTCAAAAATGTAAATGAATTAAAGATATGATGCTGTGTGATGGAATGCGTTTAGAAAATATACATGTACTCTGAATTTTAGCCTGGATGTCATTTTATAGAATTTTAGTTCTGTTTGCATGTTTATTATCATGAATTGTATGTAATTGGAGTCATTAAATATTATATTTTTGCATATTAGAGGGTTTTGATACATTTTGCACTGTCTGCACTTTATTTAGTCCTCATTTTATTGCCTAGGGGAATTCTATTGTTCTGTCTCTGTGGCCTGTCCCTTTGGCACTCGGAGGTGTCTCTCTCTTTCGCTCTTTTGTTTTTTTCTATTGTGAAGAGGAACATCTGATATTTCTGAAAATGCATATTTATATATGAAACACAACACCAACAGTCACAGGAGTAACTGAAAGACGCGCAAGCAAGACTGGCCATGCTGGATCAATGTATTATAGCAATAGTAAACAACAAAGAGGGACTAATTCACACAAGTAAGCAGAAAAAGAAAACGGCAGCACCATATTGGAACGTGGTAAGCTCTCCTATTCTGTGTTTCATAGCCTGTAAACTATCTTTGTGGCGGATACTTGTATATAATGAGAACACATCCAAAGTAATCAGGAAATCTCAATTAAGAAATGTTGGTAAGGTAACAGGATTCTTATTTGTTGAGGCACTATGGATTAAACAGTTGCCTTGCTGGAAGTGAATTGGGGTACATTATATTTAAAGTGTAAGAAAGGGAATTAATAAAAGATGTGGATAGTAGTCCTCCACAAGTAATAATGCCATTACCTTGTTAGGGCAAGTCAAAGGTTTGAACAGTTTAAACCTGGACACAACTTCTGGTATGTTGAAAAAATGAAGTACACTGTTCCAAAAGAAGGAACACAGGTCTCTCAGGCACCTCTAAAAATAGGAGCAAAAGCCCTCACACATCTGTACGATGTCATGCTTCATCATTGGGCTTGCTCCATGTCAGACTGGTGCTGCAATGCCTGAAGGGTACCTCAAAGGGCTCTTTGCTGGAGATCTTTTGTGATAGTCTGTGCCAAAGTATGGACAAAATAGGAATAAGAAAAGAAGAAAAAGAAAGCTGGAGAGAAAAATGTATAATAAAATTAAATGTATAATAAAATTGACTCGGCCTCCAACTCGAAAAATAGTTTTTTAACAAAGCGAGAACGGAGCCAGTCAACGTTAAAAAACAAGGGCAGGATGAAAGGGAAATAATGGTCCCACACTCTAATAAAAAAGAGGAAAAATAAATGTTCTTTGTCTGCTACAGCAAGTCAACATGTTTCACGCCTTAACAAGTCCTAACTGATCACTTGGCGCTTCATCAGGACTACATATAATACCTTTCTCCTGAGTTTTAAGTGCAAACTACACTAAGAACATGTTTGGTGACTAAGCAAAAAAAGCAAAACATGAGTAAAAGTTACTCACATCAGTGATATATCTAGTAGATAAAAACTGAGAGAAACCTGTGAAAACAAAAAACAAACATGCCAGATAGTCACAGGTTCCATCTATACAATGCACAATTTATATAAAGGTGTTGTGGCACTCAGTGCTAATGTGTTGCCATGCTGAGTGATAAAATGTGAGTCAGGTAGATAGTGCTTACCATCGGGGCACAGACCGCCAATGGGAATGAGGGTTAACTGGTGTCTGTGCCCGCCCTTCATTGAAAATACTAGACATTGAAAAGGGACACCATTCTTAACTCGTAAACTGTAGGAAAGTAAAAAGAAAAAACAGACTCATTTTTTGTGTAAACCTCTGAAGGTAACTACCTTCTGGTAAGTCAAATAGGTATATAGATAGATAGATAAAAACCATCGAGAGCACAACGATGTAGGGAAATTTACAGTAGCCATAACAAAATGAATATCAATGAATGAAAGAATGTTTAAATTATATAAAGCTCATCTGATAATGTCAAAATCCAAAACAATCAAATTCCTTTAAAAAAAAGTAATTTTAAGATGGTCTACAGATCAAAATAGCTTCCATAAAGACTGCCCATGACAGTAAATAGCTCACACTGCCGCTCATGAGTCAAAAAACAAAGAGTGACTGTCTTTATCAAAGGAAGTACTACTACTAGGAATGTTGATGGTGGGATATGAAAACTTTATCTATAAGTGATACTCATCCAAAGTATTTCATCGTTTAATCCATGTATATGAGTGTTTAAACACCCAAAGTTGTTCTATTTCTAACAAGGATTTAGAAAGGGATTTTGAAATGTCAAGAACAACCCACCACATGTCGTCAGGAGTGTGTTGTACATCACGGTAATGGACACTCAATTTAGTAGTAAGGCATCCACATCTAATGTTGCTGCCGTGCTCATTAATTCTAATTTTGACTGGTCTTGTGGTCATACCTATGTATCATAAGTTGCAAGGGAAATTAATCATGTAGATACAGTTTTGAGTGTTACAGTTGGTGTGCTAAAAGAGACGCCAGGCACCAATAGGTTCTAAATGTATGGTGCTGATATGTTTAGTTAGAGAACACACATTACAGTTGCCACACGGATGGTGACCCATCATCGGCGGAAGTCACCAAAGTGTAGTCTGGTCAGGTTCCTTAAAGGTTGTCACTGGTCTCATGTGTACAACTAGATCATTATTATTAGTAGTCCTTTTGAAAGCAAATAATGGTTTTGGTACTGTTACACCTCCACTGGTGAGAATTGACCAGCATTTGTTGATGGGTTTTTTAAGGGTGTTAGACAATGGGGTATATGTGGAGACGCAGGTAAGTTGAGCTGCAGTCTCTTTAGGTTTAGTTGTCAATAAAGAGTCTCTATTATTGTTGTGGGCCCGTTTACAGGCTGAATTAATGATTTTCAGTGGGTAGTGTCTGCCATGTAATTTCATCGCTAAATCATTGGCTTGTGCTTCAAAGGTTGGAATATTGCTACAGTTACGTCGGAGTCGTAAGAACTGTCCATACGGTAGATTGTCTCGTAATGCTTTTAGGTGATGACTCTCATACAAGAATAAACTATTGCAATCTGTTGTTTTTGATAAGTGCGGGTTTGTGGTTTGCCACAGTTAATGGTAATGGTGAGATCCAAGAAAGAAATACTTGTTGGGAAAACTGTTGAGGTGAACTTCAAAAAGAGATCAAGTCTGTTGATCCAAGTCTGGTAGTCATGCCACAGAGCAGACAGGCTTAACTTAAAGAAACTATGCAAATCAATTAGAAATACCAAAAACAGTTAAAAATTAAATGACACAACAACATAGAAAACCCTCTACAGTATGAGACGACACAAAAACAACAACCTCGATGAGAACACTGAGTGCATATATGTGCCAGTGAAAGTCTGGAAGTCAAAAAGGTTTCTAAGTCCTACTTCAAAAAGGGATTTTGATCCTTTTTCCGAAGAAAAAGGTTGAAATTTCTTGTAAGTTCCAATGCAGAAAGGCATTTTGTCTGTTATTTGAAAAATAGTCCATGTGCGGGTCTCCAATGAAACAGCAGCTGCTGCCATGGAACCAAAGGCCAGATACCTGAAGCAGGGTGGGCCTGCTGGTAATCTAGTGCCTTGAAGATTTCCTGCTGAAAATGTTCACTCCAATGCAAAATGTAACTTAGTCATTTTTTACAGAGGTGTGAGGACCTTTGAGCAGAGTGTAACTGAAATTCAATCTGATGCTGAGGAACTTCCAGACAGATACTTGGGTCACGCTGAAGTTCTGGAGGAAAACATTTCCAAAGTTTCCAAACTTTATACTACTGCCCAAACTACCAGATGAGTATACATTTAAGGTCCAGGAACTCAGGGGAGGCACATAGCGTCTTCAGGGTGTCAGGCAGAGGCCAACAGCACAGTCCAGTACAGGAACAGTTGCAATTGATCAGCAGGGCACTTTAGGAAAAAGGGCTTTTGCAACATGTGTGTCCCTCTAGTCACACAGGAGGTCAGCCAACTGACCCTTGAAGTCCACTTCTTTGTCCTGGTTACCAGTAGGAGCAGGTTCAGCCCTTCAGGTCCTCTCACAGGACCAGGCTGCAGATGTAGTGCTTCTGATGTCCCTCCACATGTCTAGAGAGTGTTATGTGGAGGTGCTTCAGGATGCCACATTCATGCCTGGCACCAGATAGTGGATGGCGTGACTCCTAGTGCTTCCTTAACCAATTCAGTTTAAAGCTTTCATGGACAAGCTTCTCCACTTTTCCAGCAGTTCCTGATTGATAAACTGCGAGCAATCCCACAGCGCATTTTATTCTTGCATCCAAAATCAGGAAACCATTCTTCCCTGGTGTAGAGGCAGTTTGCCTGCCCAGAGGTGTGGACTTTGTAATCACTCAAAACCAGTTCTGGGGTAGCTTACCTCCCACTGCTTTATGTGCCAACCTGACTATGGAATCAAAGGCTGGAGCTTTTCAAGTGTCATCTGACGTTTGCTTGTGACAGGACAGGCCCCTTTGAAGTTATTTAAGTTCTTGGTCCCACCCTAATTGGCCTTCCTGCCAGGGGAAGAAAGCTCTTCCCCACTCCCAGGCCACTGTCCCTGTTCTGGAAGAAGTTTCACGCCATTGTAAGGTGGAGCACTTGACTGGAAGCTGTTGGAGAGTGAATAAAAATATAGAGTCCATGAGCTTCAGGCATGGAAAATGTAACTTTCTGAAGGCAAATTTTCCTAAATGTGTATGAAAATTCTGTCATTACCATTGAATTTGGCTGTTAATAAGCATTAAAATAGAGTGGTTGAATTATTTTTCTACCTGGTCCCAAACACTAAATACAGATTTAATAGGCCAGAGACTTCCACTGTGAAAATATCTTTTTGAGGGATTAACACTACAAGGGCATGGTAACTTAAAATTTCTATGTGCCCCACTTTTCAATACCATGCATACTGCTTTATGGGCTACAAGGCCTACTCAGGGGTGACTTATTAATAATGAAAATTAAGTTTTAGATCAATCAAAATGGTTTATTTGGACAGGTCAAACTGCAGTTTTAGAACTGTTCCAGTCAGGCTACAATGATCAGCTTGAAGCCAAGTTTGCATTACCACTGTAGCAGATTTCATTAAAGGTACTGACGTTCTCTAGTGACATTTACCTTACAAGTCCTACATACACCTTGAACCATATAATAGGCTGTTGTAGTTATATTAATTGAATCAATTAGAAGTATAGTCATCCAACCATGTTTAAAAGGGGGAGCACAGGCACTTTACCTCCGGTAAGCAGAGGTAAAGTGCGCAGAGTCTTACAACCAGCAAACAAAAGTTCAGCAAAATGCGGAAAATCCATAGTGACAATACAAGAAAGGAATATTTCCTACAGTCTCTGTAAGGGCTGATGTCACATCTCTATATTGACCCTGTCTATGCTTTAGTCTGTGGAAGGGCCTGTCAGACCAAAGTCCCTTCTCATTCTCCTCAGTGCCCATAGGACAGTAATCACAGACCTTAGGGGGTGTTAAGAAATGTCCATCAGGTGTGACAAAACAGTTGTTTTTCATGAGTATGATGTACTATACCTCCTCATATTGTTTCACTACATGGCATATTCAAAAAACAGTTCATTTACCTGAAAATATTTGCATGGAGCTCCTTCCCAGCTACCCATCTGCAGCTATTTAAGCTCCTTTATAAAATCTTATCACTTCATTTTATCACCCCCTTGAGGTTGGTGAGTAATTATTGGTGTAATTCTGCTAGAGATCATGACCCGACACACAAAAAGGAACTGATTTCTGTTTTCCATACTTAAAAATAAATACCCGTAGGAAAACATATAGGCCCTCCTTACGACGTTGGTGGTCTTTTGGCAAGACTGCTGCAGTGGCGGCCACCAAAAGATCACCAGTGTTGGCGGTATCCCACCTGCCGTATTAAGAGCCCACAAAGTATTCCACCTGAAAACAGCCACAAATCGGACACCGCTAGGATAAAGGAGGGTGGGAAAGAGGCGGTTGCATCTCCTGTACCGCCACACTGACAACTTCCCACCCACCAGATTACGACCCACAAATCAGCAGAGAGGTCCTTCCATGACTGAAAAACATTGGCAGTCCAAACGGCCATGCTCATAACTCACTCCTGTCAGAACACAACACCACACTGGACAGTTTGAATACCCCACACTGGACACATACCCACACACCAGGCACACCTACTCACTGCTCTATAGAACGCACCCCCAAACAACCCACAATCCTTTGTGCAACTAACGGATTACACAGAAGCCACAATTCAATCATATAGCACATATACACCATAAGCACTCATACACTTCACACTCACCACACACCTCACCACATCACCACCAACACCATACACATACATATCTAAACACAACCACCATCACCTACCACCACTCACCGCCAAACACCCCCACCCTACCAAGCATCTTACACTGCATCCCACACACACAACACCATGTCACACCAAAATCACCAACGCTTCACCTATGAGCAGTTGCGGGTCATGGTCGATGAAATCCTCAGGGTAGAGCAACAACTTTTTGAAGCACAGGTTCAGCAGACCTCCATCGCCAGGAAAATTGAGTTATGGCAGAGAATAGTCAACAGGGTCAACTCAGTGGGCAGCCATCCATGCACAAGGGAGGACATCAGGAAAGGTGGAATGACCTACGGGGGAAGGTGCGTTCCGTGGCATCCAGGCACCAGCTGGCGACAATGAAGACTTGAAGTGGACCCCCACCTCCTCCCCCATAGTTCACATTGTGGGAGGAGAGGGTCTTGGACATCCTCCATCCTAAGGGCCGGACTGGAATACCTGGAGGACTGGACTCTGGTGAGTAACTAACACTCCACTGGCACTAAATTGTCCTGTCCAGCATGCTTCCTCACCACCCAGTCACTACTCAAATCACTCCATCTCCCACTACACCTCTTACCTACTCCCTAAATGCCCCTCTCCTGCATGCCACACCACACACACCCCCAATGCCCACACACTCCCTGCCAAGTTTACAGATAGCACTGCCTATAACAATCACTACGACTCCCACAATGCACTATCCCATACATCACAAAAGCTGCATTCTGCACATCACATCACACCTTTTGCTTGTATGAAGCTGCAGTAGCTACAGCATCTGGATGTTTCAACTGAGGACCATTGCATGGCAATGACAGCAATGCTGTGGCACTACACAATGGAAAATTAGCCCAGACACAGCACTGTCACTAATCCAAAGGGCCACTAATCCAGTCACACTACCCTGAAATGAACTAATCCTGGCCGCCATGACAGTAAGGAGGTATACACCATGCACAACCAGCACAGACAGGACTAACAACCTTGAATCCACACGTACCCACCTCCTATTTGTACACCATGCTGCAATGTACAGCCATTCCCAATCACATACCTAGCAAGTCAGAATTCCCATTAGCTAACAGGGCCAACATTTCATGTGAACCATCACACAGGAACACAACCATCCCACTGAGCTAAAGTGACCAGGCCCGATGCAAACAAGCCCAAGGAGAATGGTACACCTGTCTCAATCCACCATACACAAACAATGTTAGCATTGCTAAACCTGTCAATGCCATTGCTGGGAATCAAGTCAACCACTTACTGCATCAGACTAACAGACAACCATACACACCTACAACATGTACCTCTCTCCCACTCCATCTACAGTTACCCCTGCCACATCAACAAGAAGTTACCAGAGATTGCCAGCCCTCTTCATGATGAAGCCCCCAGTGAGGACAACGCTTCTGGAGGTCTGGACAGAGAGGACCTACCTGGCCCATCTGGGACCCCTGGTCAGTCTACCACTCCCTGCCTCACCCTGACCACACCAACACCACCCCCCACCTTGTGGCAGCAACAACTCAGCCAACCCTTCATCCCCACACCTGTGCCCCAAGGACTGATTAATCAATAGTGTGCACCACAGTACAGGGACCTGAGTCGACCCCTCACACCCAAAACAATGAAGGTCCTGGTGAAACTGGGATTGGACACACCCTGCCAGGGGCACAGGCACATGGGGACAGGGGTGTGGGAGGGAACCTATGGGCCAGAGGACTGGGCACCCACGGGAGGCATCTGACCAGGAAGCCATCTCCCAAGTCCTGGGAGCATATCAACTACACCAGGACAGGATGGGCCAGGTCATATCCATGATGGGGGAAAATCAGAGGCTGCAGAGTGAATACCCCAGGAGAGCATGCAGGAGTGGAAGGCCCACAATGCCACCATGGCCTCCTTTGAAGGGGTGCTCAGGGACATTAACACCACCCTGTGTGCTTTCTCCACCCATCAGCAGGCCCCTTCCACTAGCCACTCGATATGGAGCAGATGCCAAGGCCAAAACCAGTGCCAGGAAGTGAACCTCACCTAATTGCTCTCACTTGTGTGCCACTAAGACACCCCGTTGACTGTTCAATACCTAAACTTCATTTTTCCATGGTCCATGAACACAGGACATGTGCTACCTACAGCTGTACCACCTACTCTCAGGATTTCTTCTACCATAACCCCACTCATCACCTGTTTGTCACTCAAGTCACAATAAACACCATTGATCACAGCCACTGCATATGCGTATTTATTTATACAGTAACAAAAGTATGTTTACTTATTTGTCAAAGTGGAATGGGTCCCAATCCAACAAGCAGTGTAAAGGAATGCAGAGGGAGGTATCCTCTGCAGCAGATACAGTACAACAGATGTACGCCAGGGCTTATGTAAGGGAGTCACTAGTGTTGCCACACACCAGAGTAAATCTACACATCCAGCCTGCAAAACGACCATTACAGAAATCACCATCAGGATAGTAGGCATGGTGACAACCAAAGCACATATGTAGTCCATAGTGGACGTGCCCAGTGTAGCAGACAACTAAACAGGGCACAAAAGATAACACCTCTACAGCACCAGTCACAGGAAACACATCACTAAACACTGTACATGGCATCTTTCATGTGCTAAACTCCACAATGTGCACAGTAACCAAAGAGTATATAACATGCATATTTCAATCAATAGGCAAGAGTGTTAAAGATAAACAGTGCACAGTCAGTAGCTGGAATGACACGGGAACAGGACTATGCAGGACACATTGCACAATCCTGGCCTGTCCATGAGAAATTTGATGCATTCAACCTGCAGAGAGTACACATGTCAGACAGCATACATTACTAATGTGCACCTTACGTGCAGTAAGTCACCTACCACAACACACACATGGGGAAATGAACACATTACACCACCACTGATATATCAAATCAGAAGAACTATGCAGGACATATTGCACAATACTGGCCTGTCCATGAGAGACTGTAGGAGGCTGGCCTGGTTTGTAGTGGGTACCTTGGGTACTTACACCTTACACCAGGTCCAGTTATCCCTTTTTAATGAAATGTAGTAGTGTTCTGGCAGCTTAGGCTGATAGAGGTAGCTATAGCAGAGCAGTTTAGGCTGAACTAGGAGACATGCAAAGCTCCTGCAATACCACTTATAGTCACACCTTACTTATGTACTATTGAAGACAATACTCAGTGATACCAAAAATAAAGGTAGTTTATTTGGGTGACACAGTGCCAAAAATATCTTAGAGGCAATACTCCTTCCGAAGGTAAGTATTATACACAAAATATGGTAAGTAATTAGACATAGGATAGTGCAAATAATAGGAAATGCAATATAATGCAATGGGAGAAACTAGATCTAGAGGCAACACAAACCATATACTAAGAAAGTGGAATGTGAATCACAAATTCCCCCTAGACAAGTGTACTGTGTGCAGAATTGCTGGGAGAGTAAGAATACACTAAAGGTAAGTAAATTACCCCACCTCAGAGCCCTGAAAAGCAAGAGTAAAGTACTGCAAGTTTCCTTAGGACACACTACAAGTTGTGATTAGAGTTATTACAAGAGCCAACCAAGTCTGCTAACAACAAATGGTAGATTCCTGGACCTGAAGGACTGCAAAGGAAGGAGACCAAGTCCAGAAGTCGAAAGAGGTTCCAGGAATGACAGGAGCCCCTGCCAACCCAGAAGAGGATGTAAAAGAAGAGTCCCCGGTTGGACAAAGGCTGCAGAAATGCATCCAAGGAAGATGTCAGTGGGATCCTGTGTGATGCACTGGATGTCCCACATCGTCAAGTTGGAAGCAGGCGAGTTTTGGCGCTGGATTCCTCCAACAAGCCTTGGTTCCAGCAAAGTCGCGTTTTGTGTCAAGTAGGCGCTATCTGGACCCAGGAGGCACCTGGGGGCCTCAACTCTGTGTAAGAAGGAAGAGGGGGCTCTCAGCACTTCAGAGAGCCCTCGGAACACCAGATAGCACCCACGGGAGTCCCAGGACATGGGGGCAAAGGAGGTGCAGAATGCGGTTGGTGCAGCCCTACACAGGAATATCCCATGCCGCTGGAGAACAACTCAGCAAGTTGAGCATCGCAGGATAGAGTGCTGGGGACCTGGGCCAGGCTGCGCATGGAGTAATTTTGGAAATAGTGCACAGAGGCCTCAGGAGGTGAAGAAGACGCGATGCACAGGGGTACTGTGGTTCTGGGAGAAGGCAAGGTCTTACCTCCTCCAAATTGGGACAGCAGGGCCTCAGGACAGTCTATGTCGATGGGGTCCACCCTCTGTGTTCCAAGGAGCAAGCTCGTTGCCAGGAGAGGAGTTCAAGAGAACCAGTCGTTCACTTAGAAGGGGCCTGCTACAGCAGGGGAGTGACTCCCCATCACCCCACAGGAGATTTCTTTGGTTCTTCTGGTGCAGAGTGAAGACAGGGAGTCCTCAGAGCGTGCACACCGTGGAAACTGTTGCAGTTGCTGGCTGGATCTTAAGTTGCAGAGGAAAAGTATCCCTTCTGTATACTTTGTTGCTGTTACAGCAGTTCCTGGAGCAGGATGCAGTTGATCCGAGGTCAGAGGATGAAATAGTAGTTGCAGCGAATTCCTGCTGAAAACTTGCAAGTAGAATCTCAAGAGAACCCACAGGAGAGACCCTAAAGATTGGCTACCTTATCAGGTATGGACCTATCAGGAGTGGTCTCTGACGTCACCCGCTGGCACTGGCCACTCAAAGTCCTCCAGAGTGCCCCCACATCTTGCAAAGCAAGATGGCTGAAGTCTGCGACACACTCGAAGAGCTCTGGGCACCACCCCTGGGGAGGTGATGGACAGGGGAGTGGTCACTCCACTTTCCTCTGCCCAGTTTCACGCCAGAGCAGGGACAAGGGGTCCCTGAACGGTGTAGACTGGCTTATGCAAGGAGGGCACCATCTGTGCCCTTCAAAGCATTTCCAGAGGCTGGGGGAGGCTGCCCCTCTCCAGTCTGTAACACCTTTTTCCAAAGGGAGAGGGTGTAACACCCTGCTCCCAAAGGAAATGCTTTGTTCTTCCTTCCTGGGATTGAGCTGCTCAGACCCCAGGAGGGCAGAACCCTGTCTGTGAGGTGGCAGCAGCTGTAGCTGCATTGCAAGCCTCAGAGAGCTGGTTTGGCAGTACTGGGGGTCCATAGTGGAGTCCCCAAGATGCATGCAATTGGCTCTCCAATACCATATTTGGATCAGGGGACAATTCCATGATCTTAGACACCTTACATGGCCATATTCAGAGTTACCATTGTGAAGCTACATATAGGTTTTGACCTATATATAGTGCACGCGTGTAATAGCCTCCCGCACTCACAAGGTTCCAGGAATTGGCCCTGAACTATGTGGGGGCACCTTTGCTAGTGCAAGTGTGCCCTCACACTTAGTAACTTTGCACCTAGCCTTAAATGAGGGTTGGAAATATAGGTGACTTATAAGTTACTTAAGTGCAGTGAAAATGGCTGTGAAATAATGTGTGCACTATTTCACGCAGGCTGCAGTGGCAGTCCTGTGAAAGGGTTTGTCTGAGCTCTTTATGGGTGGCAACAGAAATGCTGCAGCCCATAAGGATCTCCTGGAACCCCTTAATGCGCTGGATACCTAGGTACCATATACTTTAGACTTATAAGGGGGTCCAGTGTGCCAATCAAAATTGGTAAATGAAGTCACCAGCCAATAGTGACACATTTAAAAGCAGAGAGAGCATAAGCACCTAGCTTCTGGTTAGCAGAGCCTCAGTGGCACAGTTAAACACTACTGACAACACACACATTAGGCCACAAACTATGAGCATTGTGGTCCTGGTTAGCAGGATCCCAGTGAGACAGGCAAAACACATTAACATATAGGTTTTTATCTATGAGCACTGGGGTCCTGGCTAGCAGGATCCCAGTGACACAGTAAAAAGACACTGACACACACTCACAAACCATGCTAGAAAGAGGCTACTTTCTCACAGAGATGTGATGCCTTCAACCTGCAAAGAGTGCACGTCATAGAGAATACATTACTACTCTGCACCTTACATGCAGTCAGTCACCTCCTACAACACACACATTGGAAAATGAACATATTACACCACCACTGATAGACAAAATTAGGAGGACCATAGATAAAACAAAAAACTATATTGAAATACTAGACCTGCAAATACACAGACAACATACCTCTATGTTACTGGAAGTACTGATTGATGAGCTCAGCCCTTCACTCAGCTTCACCTTCCTCATCTGCCTCATCATCACTTTCCATGTCAGCATCACCAGCCACTGGTCCAGCTGCCTCCTCCTCCTCCTCAGCTAGTAAGGGTAGCTGACGTCTCAGGGCTAGATTGTGGAGCATGCAGCAGGCTACTATGATCTGGCATACCTTTTGGGGACTGTAGAGGAGGACACCCCCAGAGATGTGCAGGTACCTGAATCTAGCCTTCAGGAGGCCAAATGTCCTTTCTATTACATGCCTCATCCTGCCATGCGCCTCATTGAAACGGAGTTCCCCTTCAGTAGCAGGGCACCTCACTGGTGTCAAGAGCCAGGGAAGGTTAGGATAGCCAGAGTCACCTGTGTGCACAGAGGTAGGACCTGTTACAGGAAGGGTACAGCCACGGCGAACATTGGGATGACAGGTGCCTTAACAGGGACATACAACCAAATGCTTACATACCTATGAGCCAAACCCTCTCCCTCTGTAGACGTGTCATCATGTGTGGGACATTGCTGTTCCTCCAAATATAGGAGTCATGCACAGATCCAGGAAACGGCTGTCACCTGGGAGATGTATTGGTCTGCCACATACACCACCTGCACATTGATGGAGTGGTAGTATTTCCTGTTCCTATACACCTGTTCATTGGCACTGGGAGGGACCAAGGGAATATGGGTGCCATCTATGGCCCCTATCACATGAGGGATGTGTTCCACATCATAGAAGTCTGCCTTCATATAGTCCAAAGCCCCTCGTTGAGGAAACCTGATGTAGCTATCCAGGTGTTTCAACAAAGCACATAGTACAACCTTCAACAAAAGACTGAAGATGGGCTGTGACATGTGTGCTGCCAAGCCCACTGTAATGTGAAAAGAGCCCGTGCCAAGAAAGTGTAGCACTGACAGAACTTGAACTGTGGCGACATAGGGATTACGTATGGCAGGCAATAGATCTGGCTCCAACCAGTTCTATGATGGTCTGACGATTGAGACGATAGTTCTGAATTATGTGCCTCACCTCCAGGGTTGCAAGGTCAACTAGTGGATGGTACACTAGTGCATGTCTCATTCTCCTCAGAACAGGGTATCTAGGATGGCGAGGAGAAATAGCACAATGTGAAATGCACACCACACATGTTGGCACAACACATCTAACATGCACACACCTAACACTGTCCACATTGAGCACACTGCTGGCACATGCCATATTGAGCATGCTGAAGTGGCTTGGACTTCTCCCTTGATGCACATTGCTGCTCCTGATCAATAGCGTCTGACATACATCACATGTGTCAAGTTCAAGTTCCATATGTGGCACACTGACCTGTCCGTCACTGAGCCTGTATTTAGTGATGCCATGTACCTATATGGTGACACAGCCAATCACTCGACCCATCCACAGCAAACATTCACACAGGCATGCATCCATCTCAACAGATCTGGTTGGCACTGACAAACACAAGCACCAAAAGACCCACCACCGGCATGCAGACAGGCAACACACACCTGCAGACACAACAACATCCACTCCCTGCACAGACTCCCCAACCACCCCGTTCTTCACAGACATTACACCTGATACTCCTGCAGGCAGCACATCCTCATTTGCAGATCCAGCCACCAGTCCCATCTTACCCACAGTCACCACTTTAGCAGACACTCAGACACACACCCCAGTCACCACATCCATACTCCCCACAACCACCAGCACTCCCACATGCACCACATGTACCATACCCGCAGATACCAGCCCAACAGACAGTCACCCATCCTCCATGGCATCTCCCAGCACCTCCTCCCCCCCACTCCAAAGACACCCAAATGCCCTCACTCACCCACCCAACAAACACCAAGCACATGAAAGCATTCCATGCACACACCTGCACCCAAGGCAACCACAAAAACACATCTTACAACCACTCCCTCTCCCTTTACTCCCAAACCCTTTTCCCATGACCACCCCTGTGTGCCAAAGAAACATTTCCTGTATGCAATTTCCCTGTTCCCTTCCCCTCTCCCACCTTGTGAGACCCTGGAGCCCTCTGTGTCCCTCCCCAAGTCCAGCCCATCCACCTCAAAGTCCTCCCCTGCCAACTCTGCTAGTGCCACTGCCCCTCCCCCTGCAAAAAGCCGACCCCCACCAGGCCAAGGTCCCCCCCTCCCAAGGCCAGACCCAAGGACCCCCCAGCCAAACCCAAGGACCCCCCTCCCAAACCCAAAGATCCCCATCCCGTGCCCAGAGCCATCCACCAACCCCCTCCCCCTTGCCACTATGGTGCCTGCCTGTCCCCTTGATGCCCCTACCCTGTGGAGGTCATTTTGTTGCCAGGAGTCAGATTGGGGCACAGTGAGGTGCCTAATGTGCCTTTGGCACCTCAGACATTGGACTTGCCTATGGGCTATTATGGTGCATGGTTATATATTTATATTTATTTCAAAGATTTAATACATCTGGGCCAACTAGATGTTGGCATCCATTGAACACTACTTGTCCTACCTTTCTTTCTCCATCTCACGTTTCTGTTTGTGATTCTTAGTTTTTTGGGTCTGACATATGTGTGTTTGCTGTGCATGCTGTTGTACATGGTCTGCTTGTGTGTGTGTGTGAGGCTCTGGCATCAGTCCCACAGTGATGGGTGTGTATTGTGTGTGTGATATGATTGTGCAGTCACATGCATTTGTGTAGCTATATTGTGTATTGTTCGTGGTGCAATGTGTTATGTTGGTGTTGTGTGACATTGCGTGGTTGTGTGTGCATTTGTGTGTGTGGTGTTGGCTATGTCATATGTGTTGTGTGTGGTGTGGGCGTGGTGTGACAACACATTCGTTGTATGGGTGTGTTTTAGTGTTGGTTGGTTGTGTGGTGTTGTTATGTGTTTTTGTGTGTATGTGTTGTTATGTGAAGGTGTGCAGTTGTGATGTGGTTGTGTAAGTCGGTGGAGTTGTGTATGATTGTGTTTAACAGTGGCGGGCTGTGTGTGTGCGGGTTGGTGTGTGTATGTCACGTGTATGTTGGCTGTGGTGAGTGTAACTTGTGTGCACGTATGTGTAGTATGTGTGCGTGTGTGTATGTTGTGGTGTGCTTGTGTTCATACGGGTGTGTGGGTACATGTATGTGTGCCCATCGCAACGCATCGCAGCTGTGTGTGTTCTGTGTGGGTGTGTGCTAATGCCTTTCCCTCCAGTGTGTGCTAGTTGTGTGTACCTATGGTTGTTGTCTTTGTTGCCACCGCTGGATCTGTAGTCATTGTATGAGCAGGAGCAGTGGGAGGACTTTGAGTTCTGGTTCCATGGCGGCTCCGGTCAGCTCTATGTTCCTGAAGGTAAGTGTTTCCTTTTATAGCATTCGTTTCCGCCAGGGTTTTGGTGGTAGTGCGACCACGACGGAAACCCTGGCTATGTGCAGCCTCGTAATATGTCCGGTGGAAACATGCTTCCCGCTGGTCTGACGGTGCCTACCGCCGCTTGCAGCAGTCAGACCGCTCTGGGGGTACTGACGGTGTATTGGCTGTATTCTCATGGGAAGAACGCCATGGCCAAAATATGGCGGTCTTCGCCGCCAGGCCGTTGGTGGTACGGCCTCCAAAATGGCGGTCCCGGAGACCACCAAACTCATAATGACCACCATAGTTTTGTAATTATAACCCGCAGTAAAACTTCGTAAAATAGAAAATTGTAAGTTTCAAAGGATCACTTGCTAGGAGTGCCTAAAATCAAAACCAACACATCAGAGAATAATTGCACTCTTCCCTAGAGGCAGGCCACTGGAATGCATGCATCATTCGGTTTCAACCTGTCTCTCATGTTCTCAGTTGGAGAAATCTGTTGAAATTTATTTTGTTCAATGCTCTTTAGAAATTGATGAGAATGAAGAAATTTGAGAGCAATCCCAGTACCATAGCTGGTTTAGCTTTAATACCTAAATACGTAAACTAGGTCAACCTTACAGGCAACATAACACAACACAGTATAATACAAGGCATTTCACAATTAGAAAACAAAATCAGCCCATAAACAATAAGAAAAGTATAGTGGATAAATGGGGAAATATGATTTCTGATATCTGTCATTCAATAATCTTTATTCAGCATATTCTATAAAAGTACAAAAAGTAGATAAATACAATTCACACCAACATTAAAAACATTAATCAGTAAAATCTCTTTAAAAATAGGAGTAACAAAAAGTACATTTAATAAATTTCATAAAATCATGTGAAAAATATCATCCTAGACACAATCAAGCAAAACGTTATAGCGTTTCCTAATTACTAACGCCACTCCTATAAAATGTATAACTGCATGGCAAAGGTGAATTGTATGCAGCTGCTGCATAAATACCAAGCCATCCTTATGGTGTCTAATGGCAGCACTACGTAGAATAGGGATTAAAAGGGACTGCAGTTAGGTATATAGTGGGCAAAACAATATAAAATTCGCTGTATATTGTGTGGATAAATTGTCACCACAGCATGGGGAAAGATCTTTCAACCGAATTCCTTGTAAGGTAAACCTACCATAAAGTGCAAGTGGAAAGTCTAAAAAGAGTTAAATAAAGGCGATGATTAGTATTTGCTATCCACTTTCAATAGGGCTCTGTTCCATTAGTGGTGGACACAGAGGAATACTTAACAACTGTTTCCCTATATTGAGCTTTCTCCAGCCGTAACGTCACGCAATAATCAAGGTATTGCTCTTTAACATCTCTTTTACAGCTAATAGTTATTGAGTGCGGATTGCTAAACAGCTGAGGGGTACCGAGTGAAGCAAAGGTTTTTCTTCGGAAGGAGAGCCTAAGAATCCGATCAAATCTGTCAAGTGTGAGGGAATCATTAAGAAAGGTTGTAACTAAGGTTGCCTCATGTTTACTTCAGCTATTTATCCATAGCATTAATGGTGCCAATCCAATAATATCTTCCGAACAGGTTAAATCCAATTCTTCGTGACATATTGAAGTAGAGGTTCCGCTAATTAGCATTTTCAACTTTTTGCAAGATTTGTATGTTTCTATATCCCCGTAGGGCTGCTCCATATGTCCACACAGGTATACATTGGCTTTTGTAAATGTTTATCAGCTCTGTAACAGTTTTCTGGCATAATCAATGAGCCAACCTAAAGATGACCTCAATAGTTCTGCTAAATTATTGTAGTTTTAGAGTTTGAAGGGCAGTCCAAATGAAAGAAGAGTTATAAAGAGTACCCCAAGTAATTAAAGGTTTTGTTTCAAGCTGAACACTCCCTATGCAATAGGTTTTGGACTTAGTATTAGGGTCCCCATAGGTCGTAACATATGACTTAGAGAAATTCACTTTCAAATCTAGGTCTTCCATAAAAGCTAACAAAGAACCCAGCAGGACTTGTAAGCCATGTACTGTATGGGTGGGATGGACTGAATCATCTGCATAAAGTAAAATAGGTATTAACTGAGATCCCTGTAAGAGGTTTCCAGGGAGGTTCCTTGTCCGTATCCTAAGCTTTAATACCGCACAGGATAAATAATTAAGATGAACGCGTTTTAATTAAAGGGGAATTTATAATTATTATATAATGGTTTTGTTCAGTTAATCCACCACTTATTGATTTGTCTTGTTCTCTCTCTTTCAGGTGGTTCCGGTCTTCTGGAAAGTGTCAATGCTCACCCGGGAGTACAATACAGAAGGAAGGTAAAAAGGCAAAAAAAAAAGATAAGAACCAATGTCAGGTAAGTTTGTTTGCTTGGTACGAGAAAGAAAGAGAGAAAAAAAAAATAACAGAAGGGAAGGAGTGGGTACTTTTAGTGAGGAGCGTGAAAGAGGGAAATATAAAACCAAGGTTATTGCATGCACTGTGTCTTTGATTCTGTCTCTCCGTTGGGCTGGTTCTCCCAAGGGCCCCTCCTGCTTCCTCCTCCTCTGCTTCCTTCCTCCTCCCCTCCTGCTCACCGGGTTAACTTCCGTATTGCCTCTCCTCTCCACTCTGGTGTGTTGTTTTCTTCTTTACCTCCGGTCGTGTCCTCGCCCTTCTCCTGATTGACTCTCCTCACCTGTCCTCTGGTTTCCTCCTTCTTCTCCTGTCCTGCATCTTGTCTCTGTTCGCGTTCGGTCGCTCCTCGTCATGCTTCTCTCTCTCCTCGTGCTCCTATCTCTCTTCGCCGACATCTTCTCTGTGTTTCCTCCTCCTCCGACTCCCAGCCGCATCCTCTTCCAGGTTTTTGTTTACATCCCTACGTTGGGACGTATCACTTTCCAGAGTTCCCCTGGGGGACTCCTCTGTCGACCGACCCCACCTCTATTTTGATGTGGACAGGGTTTAGTTCCCCGTCACAATACTATTCGTGCCATATCTTTTCTCTTCTCTTGCATATAAGTTGGTTACTAATCCCATTTACATACAGTCAAAATAAGAAGGGGGTCAGAATGCACCCGTGTCTCACACCCATGATGTTTAATTTGAGAGGTACAGTCGCCTGATGGACCATAACAGATCACAATCAATGTATTCCTCTTATTAGGACAGCATTCCTTTTTCCATTCCCATCTGTTCCATTAAGACCCAGAGTTTTGAACAGTTTACTAAATCAAAGGCAGTGGAGAGGTCCATGAAATCCAGGTGTAGGGATCCCTCCTTAGCCTTAACATATTCCCCTGTCATAGGTAAAGATTGAGGCACAGTTTCACAGGGCCAATCCCAGGTCTGAAACCGTTTTGTATTCTGTTAGTATATTATTTTTCTCAGCTGAGGCTTTTAGGTGGGACAAAAGTGCCCAGCCAGAATCTTAGCACTAGAATCAATTGATTTAACTGATCTGCCTCCTTCTTAAAAATGGTCCTCATAATCGCTGTCCTACACAGTTCAGACATAGTGCTTGCCTCTGTCAATCCTAAAACATTGTTAACAGGGGTGTCCATAATTAAATATTTGTTTTAAAGATGTCAACTGGCACACCGTCTGGCCCAGAAGCCTTTCCTGAAATACCCTTTTGAATAGCTGAGGCTACATACTTAACTTCTATTGAATTATTAAAAGCCTATTAGTTATATAAGTCTGTATGTGTCATGGAATCTGTTTCCTGTAGTTGAACTTCCCTGATCTTTGTTTTGGAATATACTTGAGAAATGGGTTGCCCATAAATCGCCAAGGATTAATAACTCAACCCTTGGCGAGTCATTCTCAGAAAAGAAAGGACAGTTTACTATCTCCCAAAACATATGCTATCCTTAGCATTCCCTGCTTTTAACAAGTCATCACAAGTTTTGCTGCATATTTCATACTTCCTCGCCTTTAAAGAAGTTTTATAAAAACACCAGGCATCAATAACGCCTTGTCTCAAGCATGGACGAGCATGGAGTGCTTCCTTAAACTGCTTGGTAAAGGCTGTGCATGCTAAATTAAACCATTTACAGGGAGGTAACTCTATAGTGACCAGATTAGGGGTTATTTTGTATGCGATATTCTTACAAATCTCTGTGAAACCATGTTGGATAATACTAGGATCTGACTCCTGAGACAAACATATAAAAATTTGGTCCATATTCTCCCCGATTACTTTTTGAATAAAATCGAATGGATCTGCTTTGTCCTCCTTGGTTCTTAATCTTTTCTAATTGGTGTTTTCATCCCTTGAATTCTTGATCCTACACCCTTTGGATCTATAAGTAAGTTCTATTCAGCAGTGAGGGGATTATGATCAGGGCAACACTTAGTCACAATTTTAAAATCTACATGTAAGGGAGAAAAATCACCGGACATTACTATAAAATCAATGGTACTCCCTCTAGTGTTCCTAATGAAGGTTGGGACAGGGTTGATTACACTTGTTAATATTAGGAAAGTCAATGTTGATGTACACCATGACACGTTCACATAGACCAACAACATCACATCACTGACCCACCTGACACGAACTCTCTATCAACCCTGACTCCAAGAAATGAAATGTGGTCAGGCAGGCTCTGAGACCTAGATCTGAGATTACTGACTGACAAGTCACAGATGGGGCAGCACAGAGCCGGAAGACAAATGCACGAACAGGAAACTCAGATCATAGATAGGCGCAGCAACAGCACAATGGTCCCAGGAGATGGCCCCCCATAAAACGCACATGGCAGGAGGGGTGCGCGCATTCCCCAACACCATAAAGTCAGATGCCATATGAAGTTAGGAACACACAGCCCATGAGAACACAGCATGCACAGTAATGTACAGCAGTCATGCACCCCTCAGGCCAGACATCTGGACACGTACCAGCTGGCCCACATTGTGTCCACGCAAGGACGAGGTCCACCTGTATTTGTTTTGAGGATATTATTTATGACTCCATGACAACAATTCACAATCTCCAACCCAAAAGGAATGCTGTAATTGTTTTATTGTACCAAAAGAAATGTTTAAAACATAGCGCATAACTAACGTACCTTGAAACAGTCCTCAAACCCTGATTTTGTAGCTGTTCTCCCAGCCGTAATTTTTAATTAAACAAACCACTCCTGTTTTGCCAAACGCCTGTTGACTTTTGCTTTTTCATGGTAAAATACATGGCACTCTCACAGCCATCGTCAGAAGCCACGGTATGAACATCGTGTCATACGCCAATGACACACAAGTCATCATTTCCCTCACTGAAGACCCCGACACTGCCAAAAGGAACTTCCACTCAGGAATGGAAGCCGTCGCCACCTGGATGAGAGAAAGCTGTCCCAAACTCAACTCCAACAAGACTGAGCTCATCATCTTCAGAAACGCCACCTCAGTTTGGGACAACTCCTGTGGCCTACATCCCTCAGCGCCCCCCTGCACCGACTATGCATGTCCGCAACCTAGGCATCATTCTCCCTATCCATGACCCTCCAGGTAAACTCAGTCCCATCCTCCTGCTGGCACATACTCCGCAAACTTCAGAAGATCTTCAGATGGATCCCAGCAGACTGTCGCTGGACAGTCACCCACGCCTTAGTCACAAGCAAGCTCGACTACCGCAACGCCCTCTATGCGGCACCTCAACTGGAAACATCAAAAAAGTACAACTCATCCAGAACGCCGCCGCCAGACTCATTCTGGACCTCAAACACCGAGAACACTTCTCCCATCACCTAAGGACCCTCCCCTGGCAACCGGTCGAGAACCTAATCACCCACACGTACAAGGCCATACACAATGCAGGACCAGCCTACCTGAACCACTGCGTCTCCTTCCACACCCCCGCCAGATCCCTCCTCTCAGCCCAGATGGCCCTTGCCACCATCCCTCACATCCGCAAAACCACTCCAGAGGACGATCCTTCACCTACATTGCAGCAAAGAGCAGGAAGTACTTCAAGACGTGGCTCTTCGGATGAGTCCCCTCCCCCCTAGTGCCTTGAGACCCTCACAGGTGAGTAGCCACGCTTTACAAAAATTAATTGATTGATTGAGTCACATTCGAGCAACACACGACATTTTTTCAGTGGTCAAAACTAGGTTGCATTTCTTAATTAATCTATTCAGAGCTTCGACACACACTGAGGGGGTCATTACTACCCTGGCGGTCTTAAGAGGTCTTAAGAACGCCAGGGCTGCAGTGGTAGTCGGACCACCGCCGATGTGGCATTCCGACCGCCGCTACATTACAACCGTGGCAGTAGCCCCATTGTCGGTCTGCCAACACCACCAGTTGTCGCCCCGGAGATTATGACCCCGTCTCTGCCAGTGGTTCCATGGTGGTAGCACTGCCATGTAAATGCTAGTGGAGACGTGATGCAGCGGGCCCCAGGTGGGCCCCTGCACTTGACATGGGCAAGACAGGACCTCCCCTGGCCAGCCTTTGCAGACAGTGAACATTGCAACGGGTGCTGGTGCGCCCTACACACTACAGCATTGCCGCCGGCTCTATTATGAGCCGGAGACAATGCTGTAGGACATTTCCTGCTAGTCCAGCGGGTGAAAACATCAATTCCGCACGCTGACCCAGCGGGAATCTCTTAATGGGGCCCGCGTGAAGGGACCGCATTGGCAGCAACCTACC
Organism: Pleurodeles waltl; assembly: GCF_031143425.1. NCBI lineage: Eukaryota > Metazoa > Chordata > Amphibia > Caudata > Salamandridae > Pleurodeles > Pleurodeles waltl. The sequence goes on along the minus strand of NC_090443.1, from coordinate 605,856,780 downwards.
CGCCGGGACTTCAGCAGACGTGCTTTTCCATCTGCTGAAGTCATAATGACTCCCTGTGTGTTTAAAATTAGTCACATTTCCATTATCCAGATCAGAGAAACCACACACAGACTGGCCACTGAGATCACACTTGGGGATATTAAATTCCCCTACCCAAATTAATGAAACAACACAATTATTTCTTGATAAAATCTTTCTAAAAGTTATAAAAATTGTCTATCACGTCGCTAAGGCTATGATTAAAAATATTGTAGTAAAAGTTAATCAACATGGTATCAGATTTGTTAGAAAAGATAAAAATATAACCAGGAAATGAGAGGGGAACAAATCTTCTGAAGCTCTCATCATGGGGACTTGAACAGAAATTAGCATGGCCAGGCCTCCCTTGGACCTGCCAGCAACTGATGGTGAGGCTTGATGAGTGAAAGTGTGGAAGTCATCAATGTGAAACTTTTCTTTCATGCGATATCTTGACAACATATAATATCAAAATTGCTAACAAATGACAGTCAATCAGTATTTCAGTCCGTGCCCCAGCTTGGTTCCAGGAGATAAGACTTGAATCCCTAGAAATAACTGTTTATCTGAAGGATTCTCTTTTACGACCAAGGGTGTGTAAATACTCTGAGACTAGGTGTCAGGAGCAGATCTGAGCTCAGTATTATACATGGTTTTCTTCTATGATACAATAGTCAATCAGGCCCATTCATACTGCCAAATGGCTCAAAGCAGTTTCTAACAGTTATTTTGTTACAATCCTGTAATCTGCCTTATAGTCATAATGAGCTTCCCATGTTTATTACAAATGTTTGTTGAGAAATTATATGGGCTGTAGAAGAAACCGAGTGGATGCGACCATCATACATCTTGATTTCAAGACAGGTAATTGAGACGTTGAAGTAAGTGCACGACATGCATTGGATTCTTAAAATCAATCAAGGCACAGCCCTCTTTTTATTTCTTGCTAGAATTGCCTACCCATCTGACTCCACGGGTTGAGAGAATCTTATTAAATAAGTCATTTTGGTACATACCCATTGTATGGTCTTCTGTTTTCAAGGATTGTCATCTACATTTAACCTATTAGTTACTGGGGGTATGTCTTCAAGCTTCATCACATAGGGGGTGCACTCAGTTGGTAATTGCAGGAACTCTGTGTATAGGGAGCTTCGAAATTTGCTTCTCAGTATGTTGAAATTTGGTCTTAGGCCTTTGTTAGGATTCACCTCTTTTACTGGAAACAATCCATGGACTTCTCTGTTTTCACTCCATTGAATTTATAGTATTTGTTTGTGTGTTAGAGGTCACGTCTGGGTGCACAGAGCCTGTAGTTCCGGAAGAAGGGGGCTACCCATGTCACTCCTATGAACGTTTTCAGTGTTTAGGGGGAATTGTTATGCATGTTTCAATGAATCATTTAACAAAGTCATAATCTTAGCTCCCAATTTTGTGCAAAAGCCACTTAATATAGATTCTGTCTTTATCAAGAGCTGATTACAAAGATCCACAATGCAGCTTTGAGTATCCTTTATAATTGTATTACACTTATTGTTCTCAATTTGTTTTTACTAAGGGTTGAATATCATGAGGGTAAAGATTGCTTGTGGCTTGGACAAATTAGTGTTGTGTAGGGGCAGGCTTCCTAGATACTCTAGCCTTCACCTCTCTTCTTTTCTGTTTTTTGGGGTGGGAATCTGGCTAGAATTGAGATGCTGTCTCCAGTTTCATCCTCTATTCCCTGTCCATTGCCCAGTGTAGAGGATTTATTCCCATTGAGTAGCTGTGTCACCTGCCTTTCGCCCTAAAAATTGCTCTCAGCGATCCTCAGAGACTTCCGAGAGTTCTCCATATTATTGAGTACTATGATCTGCCATTCTAGGGGCAGCTTGTGGGATTGCCGCAGCACAGCAACAATTCATTCCTCAAGATTCTTTAATTCAGACGATAACACCCCCATAGCATCGGTAATTAGCAATTGACATCTGTTGGGGTGGCGGGTCTTCATTACTTTCTTTAAGCGATGTGGCCTTTCTTTTTCCCATACTCACCATCGAAAGGCACAACACAAGAAGGAGTAGGCATACCTCAGAGTTGTCTAAGGGGCCAGGATGATTTAAAGCAGGAAAGCCAAGAGCCTAGCCTCTTTGAGGCTCTGACAGATGACAGACGGCCTGCTCTTGGCCCTGGGCGCATCCCACGTTGCGACCATAAAGCAGTGATATTCGCCCAAGCGGTGCAGTTGGCTTCAACCCCCGCCTCCTCCTTGCAGGTTTTTATGGGCCTAGCAGTGCTGGCACCTGTGTGTCCCACACTGCAGGCAGAATGCAGCATTGATATGCACGAGTGTTGCAGTGGTTTCTAATATATTTGAGTCTGATCACAATAAATTGACTCCACTGTATCAAACAACTTCTAAGCATGTGTAATAAAATGCATGAAAATGATCATTCATAAGTTGGTGAAGACTATAAACATTTTTCCATGGTGCATTCAATATGTTTTAATAGACTACCATTCAAACATTGATTTGAGTGCTTTATTGATAGGTAGGTCACTTAAATTATCTTTGAATGTTTGGTTCCTATACATATTCACCTCCACAATAATTTTACAGATTTAGGGCCTGATTCACACAAATAAACTGTGATGTAATAGTAACTTTATGAGTCTGGGTGGAGAACTCCACATATAAAGAGATGGGCCTCTCTCCGCTGTCATTAAATTACTAAAAAATGTAAGTTTACCTTTGTGATTCAGGCCCTTAGCTCCCAAGTAGGCAGATGTTAGGGGTAAATGGAGTTGCATTATATATGTGTAATGTAGTCCACGGGTGTAGCTTCTGTTGGTGCTGCAGGCACGATGGACCCAGGCCCAGGGACCTAAGCGACCCACTGAACTCTGATTATTGCTTTTTCAATAATCCAAACAGCAACCGGGGGTCAGTTCCTGCTTTGCACTATGACCCATGAACAACTGGGAACGCTACCGATGAAGTCATTATCAAACTGGTACTTGCAGGAGGATCCAAGGCTGCTTGTTCGCAGGGTTTGTTGATCAAGACATAGAATGAATGTATGTGACATGAATTAATAAACAAGAATCGGTGGAAAGGTGGATTTTAAAAAGGATACCAGCTAAGAATAATTAAATACTTAATACCAGGTAAGCTTCGAGATACATCTTTTCCTGCTCCTAATCCTAACTTAGAAACCTCTTATTTTTGTTATTGCACAAGCTGTTGCTAAGGATATGGTTATGCAACACTGATGCAATAATATATTGAATAGACAATTGAGAAATATGTTTATTTTACCAATCAGACACCTCCAAACATTTTGTTAGTTTTTTAGCAAATATAAATTTCCTGTTACTTCTGATTTTTATTTTTGAGTCATATTTCAAACTGGCCTTTATTTGAAGGGAAATAAATGTATCGCTAATGCTTTTGTATGCTGTTCTCAAGTGAATTTTATTTTGATCAGTAAACAATATAACTACAATCCATAAAACAGTGCTATTCATTCAAGTTTTCTCTGTGGTGTAAACCACGTATATGTTTCTCATATTTCCAAGACATGGAACTTCACTCCAAAGAATAGTTTCAAAAGGATTAAAACATCCAAAAGAGAAGGTGCATATCTATGGAAATAACAAGGATATTGTAGCGAAAAGAGCACCAGCAGAATCACTTATAGACAACAATGTGCAATATTACATCATCAAACACAAGATACAGGGCATTCACTATTTTGGCTTGGGAGCCATTTTAAATCTTTCCGGAATGAATAAACCCTGGTGCCCTATTAACATGGAGATGACACTCATTGAAAAAGAGGTGTGATTCTGAGGTTGCTGATCCGAGGAGAGGGGGAACAGAATCTCGTAAAGGGGTGCCTTTGACCTTCAGGAATAGCTAGATGCTACCAGGCCGTGTAAGATTGTTCTGGTCCATTGAAGCCGATGAGGAATTGCACAAACGTAGCAGAGAAGCGCTGGTGGACTCTGAAGCCAAATCATAGACTTTGGGATGTGAAGGGCTAGTGTGAGGTTCAGTGCTTTAGTACTCACATAAAGGAAGAAATAAAAACTATTTTGTAGGGTTAGTGAAATTGCTGTCTCCCGAATCAAGGTCATCATGATAACATTAGGTAAAAATGTTTCGAGTTTAATTATGTTTCCTAATTAGCGTGTATGAATATTTCCCAAAAATATGCACAAAATAAACTCAAACCTTTCTCCTGAGAGGGCGTAGCTTATATAATCTATATTAACATGAAATGTTTATGAATTAATGTGTGATAATGCCGCATAGAAACTGTAGTAATACATTTTTGCTTAAACGTGCACTTGAAATGTGACCACGGGGAGTGGCCGCCAATGTATACCTGGACTAATAAAATGACTAATGTTCATGAATTACTGTAATCAAATAGGTTTTATACTAATTATTAATGATTACGCTATTGAAATTGTGTTAAAATCCTTGTAGGCCTTAAGTTAGCATGAGCCGAAGCCTAGCTGCCTGGCTCTCATATTAAATGTATTTTTCCTAACTTGCAGTGTGCTGACTCGCAAAAGGACATGACCTCTTGTTTTCTTCAAACTAGAAGCTGAATGTAACCATAGTAGATCCGTTCTCATGAAATTCATATTGCTTGTACAAAATGTTAGTCAAAATGCAACAGTGTAGATTAATGTAATGTACAAGGTCGTTCAAACCGGTGAAGACAATGGAGCTACTAACCAAAAGATGTGCAAAGAATTACAGAAGGATGAAATCATACCGGACGTGCTACCTCTGAAGACGTTAATCATATGGACCAATAAAATATCTGTAAACTAATATGGGGTGAAAGATTAATGACATAACCCATAAATAGGAGGAGTAGGCGTACTCCGCAGTATGAGAGTAGAGAAGTTGGCGTACTTCATATGAGTGTGGCGCTTTGTGCTCAAAATTATCCACGTGGTTGGTTGTTAATGTACGGACCCGTCATGGTCTAAGACTCCGGAGTATATTGACAAGTGTAGGAGACACTTGGGTTTATGTTGTAATCTGTGCGGTTTAATTAGGTCAATCGGGCGTGGTTGACAAGTCGAGATTGAGTCAATTGTGTGAGTGAAAACCTTCGATGGAGATTTGTCAAGTTCTAAAGTGCACTAGGACAAACCATTGACAAGTCGAGAGTAGGATTTGCGGGTCGAATTCTGCTTGCGGGTGCGGGAACTGAGAAGGAGAAAGTAGCGGCCAATGCTTCAAGTGAAATCTCTGTAAAGTTCTGAAGCAAATGTGTTACCCTTCCTGTAGTAAACCGGCAAATTTGAGTTGTTGTTGTTGTTAAAGGTGCTCGCAGTGATTTTGCATTAGTTTGGCGTGAATCCAGTGTGAGGAGGATAAGCCGCAAGACTTTTTCAGCTGCAATATGTGAGTGTGACGTCAGTGGTGCCGCGCTGGGATAGGTCAGTTGCCGAGATGGGTCACGCACGGATTGGCTGCCATCCGTGAGAAGCAATAGGTTGAGAAAGGTGGGTGAAGAGTGTCCTGGGAATTAAAGCCACTTACTGATTAAATACAAACAAAAGAAAAGATGCAAAGATGAATTTTATCAAAGCTTTTAGGAGCGCTCTGAAAGGAGACGCATACATTATGGCGAGTGAAGGGGAGCCTACACCGCCTGAGGGTACTCCAGCTTATATAGTAATGGAGGAAAAGGGAGTTGCGCCTTGCTTATGAATGAAACAATGGCACAAACTAACAGAGAAGGAGGGATGTTTAGCATTTCCGGAACACGGAACGTTCAATACGGGAATTTTGGAAAATTTGAGGTGGATGTTAAGCGTACAAAAGCCACCTCCAAGGCCAGCCCAGTATGAGGCATTAGCAGTCTGGGATCTAATGGACAAAGACAGCAGAAATTTGAAAGGAGAATGAAAAGGGCAGAAAAGACTTTAGCTGAGGCTAGATGGGACAATGAGAGCAAAATGTGGAGACGGGGAATAGTTGACGGACTCAAATTGTTTCCAGCCATAACACAGGGAGACGAGACACAGGGAAAGAAAGCCACCTGTAAAACAGACAAGGACTCTAGTAAGCCTAAAGAGACTAAGAGGTCTTGGATAGAAGAAGATGACTCAGACGATGAAGAGTTTCTTAATCAATTATTGCAAGATCGCCCACCACCTTATGCAGTAGATGACAATGTCCCGAGCACTAGTGTGGGTCCTGGGAACCAGACGCAGGATAAGGGAGTTACAGATACAGTGCAGACTAGTGATACGGTTTTGACACAAAGTGGTGCCAGTGTACCCACTGGGCCAGACATGCAGATACAGTTGCAACCTCCACCTCAGATACAGAGAATCTATCCAGATGTCCCAGTACTAGAGACAACTCGAGTCTGATAGTGCCGCCTGATCCGATATATACAAAATCGAGGTTAGTGCAGCTTGAGCCAACTCCGCAATTGCTGCCCCAGCCGCAGCAACAGCTGGTTCCGAGTTATAGTCCAGCAGCAGGATCTCCATTAGTGCCTGCACCAGCTACAGTGAGTCAAGCTTTGGGAGTTACTGCTCCACAGAGTTTGGGATCAGGGCAGACACCAGCTGCCATATCATTACCAATTACTGTTGGCCCACCTGTACAACTGTAAGCGCATGGTAAACCTGATACATGTGACCAAGGGGTGGGGACCCAGGAAATAATGAGAGAGGGGTTCACAGAAACCCCCGATCAATATCGCCAAGATCGCAAACAGCCGAACATCTCAGATCTCTGTTAAGTCTTAGCCCAGTTGGAGCTCCTCTAGAGGCAATGAGACAAGTAGGGTCAAGTGTGTTAGCCCCACAGACAATGAGTCCGGAGACATCACAATCACCATTGATGCATGCAGGGAATATTTGATTGCAAGGTTTCTCTGTGCAACAGTTGAAAGGGTGGTTAGAAAAGACTCATGCTTCGCAAACTACCGCACTGACCGCAGAGAAATCTGAAAGAGATGAGTACCTACATTTTGTAAGACTGGGGGTGGAAGCTGCTGAACTAGTGGAAGGGACAATAGGGGTAAACAGATTAGAATCGTACACAGAAGCAGAATTAAGGTATCTGTGCCCCAAGATTACTAAAGAAGTGGGCAAGGTGCATCAGCGGTTGGCGAACCTGGCAGACAAATACAATATTGACATTGAGAATAATAAACATTTGAAGAGAAGCTACAGATTAGACTTCGACTCTAAAGATTTCGACCACATGAGGACAGCTGGAATAAAAGCGCATCTTAAAGAAATACTGCAAAGTGCGCAGATCTTGGGAGCCTTAGAAAAGTGGGAAGGCAGATGGGCAAAGAAAAGAGATAAGGAGAAAAGTGACAGTCCGGGGTCAAGTCCGACTAAAGCCTCACCAGATACCGGGACAGTAAAGATATTAACAATGAGAGAAACAGCTGGAGGGGTCCTAGTCCATGTACCGTGGTCTAGGGGAGACATTCTGTCATTCACAAATGATTACCCCAGGTTGTGGGAGAAACCGATAGAGTGGTATCAGCAGACGGATAGGTTTGTGAAGCTTGCGAAATGTCTCTGGGAAGATTTAAATACCTTGTTTGAGATCATTGTTCCACCTGACTTATTGCTTGAGTGCAAGAGAGGTGTAGACTGGCCGACACAGGAGCCGGCAAGGGATAAGGTGACTGGAGCACCATCTGAGGAGGTGATGAAGTACTATCATAAAGTGATTGAGTTTTTGAAGCAGAAAGTGTCGCCGAAAGTGACTGATTGGCAGAAAATCGACCGAACCTCACAGGAGGTTAAAGAGTCCATCCACGCTTACTATGAGAGATTGTTGAAAGCGTTCAAATATTACAGTGGCACTGAGACTATTGAGCCGAAAGACATGAACCAGCTCGTGTTTAGATTCGTTGAAGGGTTGAGACCAGAGGTTAGCCAGATGATTAAGGAGAAAGTGATGGTGATGCAGATTAAAGCAGCGCAGGCAGGTATGCAAGGGAATGGGATTCCGCAGATGATACAACAGCAACCGCAAGGGAATGGCGTGTTTCAGGCACAACCGAGAGGCCGCGTTCAGATTTCAATACGGTTGTGGTTCAAAATGATGCACAAGGGATGAAAAAGATGTCACCATGTCACGTGTGCAGGGGCGTGGAGCATTGGAAGCGGGAATGCCCGAATGCGGTGCATGATGGTGTTGTTCAACAAAGCACTGATGTCGGTACATTTCAAAATGTAAGAGGTCCAAAAATGAGAGGTCAAAATCAGAACTTCCAAAATAACATGGTTCAGATGCAGGGGCTACAGCCCATGCAGCAAATGCAAATGCCGCGTGTTCAACCAGAACAAATGCAGCAAGTACAACAGCAGGTTCCTATGGTACCTAGGCAGCAAATGCAATTACCATTAGCTCCAAAGGGACAGCAACAGGTGATGCTTCCTCAGGCGGTCACAGGTCAAGTAATGAGTCAAAATAATACAGTACAGCAGTTCCCATTACGTGGTGAAGATGGAATGAATGATGAATGGTCGGATGATAGTTCGGACAGTGAGGAGTGCAGGCTTGCAGCATCCCTAGAAGTAGATCAGAGGGGGGCCCCTATGTAGAGGGAAAGGTTATTGGTCACAAGGTCTCATTCTTGGTTGACACAGGAGCTACACTCTCTACAGTCAGAAGTGCAGAGGTTCCGAAACTGCCACTTTCAGGGCGTACCATAAGAATGGTAGGAGTAGCGAATCAGTATTTGACCAACCCGATTACAGATCCGGTTCAGGTTGAGATTGGAAACTTCCAGGGACTGCATAAGTTTGTAGTCTGCGATTCAAGACCTGTGTCCCTACTGGGAAGAGACTATGGGCCAGATGTAGCAAACGTTTGCGACTCGCAAACGGGCCGAATCGCAATTTGCGACAGTGCAAAATCGGAAATGGGATGCAAAAAGCCCATTTCCGACTCGCAAAAAGCGATGGGATCCGTTTGCGAGTCGCATCTGTTGCGACCCCATTTTGCGACCCGCAAATTGCGAGTCGCAACCCATATGCAATTGCAACTCGCAAATTGCGACTAGTCGCAAAAAGCCCAGTTTGCATGTCCCATTTACCACTAACTCAGAGCAGGTGGTAACCATTACCAAAGTATAAAAGGAGACCCAGAAGCCGTCTGGGTTACTCAAGATGGCGGAGATATACCTGATAGCAGTGAGGAGGAGAGTCTACGCAGCCCAGCAGAGGAGGAGGAGGGGCCACAGACAGGAGAAGATATATAGAACAAGGCAGACTCTTTTCCAGCAAACTGAAGAGGAGATCTATGATAAATACCGCCTTAGCAGCGCAGCCATTCTAGAATTAATAGATTTACTCAAACCACAGCTAGAACACAAGACTCTGCGTGGCTGCGCCATCCCTACGCATGTGCAAGTACTATGCGCACTGCACCTCTTGGCCTCAGGGAGCTATCAGTGGGTCATTGCCGTGGCAGGTAGGGTATCCCAAAGTGCAGTGTCAAGGTTCCTCAGGGCATTCCTAGATGCCTTAGTCACGCACAGGTCTCACTTCATATACTTACCAAGGAATGAGGCAGAAATTAACAGCACCAAGCTGGACTTTTACCGCATTGCCCACTTTCCCCATGTCATTGGATGTGTAGATGGGACACACATTCAAATATGCCCCCCTGCTAATCTGGAACACATTTTCCGCAACAGAAAGTGTACCCACTCACTCAACATACAGGTTGTTTGTGATGCCCATTACGTCATCACGGACATCGTAGCTAAGTTTCCAGGCAGTACCCATGACTCATACATTTTTAGGCATAGTGGGATACATCAACGCCTGGAACGTGGGGAATTCGGAGACGGCTACCTCCTAGGTAGAGCCACAGACAATTGTAGACATACACACAGGTCACTGTGCACGACTATCTGGACTTCCTAACAGTGTACTTTTGTGCCCAACAGGTGACAGTGCATATGCTCTAAGGCCTTGGATCATGACTCCGTTTTTAACACCAAGAACTGAATCAGAGAGGCAATACAACAGTGCGCATAAGAGGACCAGGAACCTGATCGAGCGCACCTTCGGACTCCTGAAGGCAAGATTCAGATGCCTCCACCGCAGTGGAGGTGCCCTCCAATACACCCCCATTACCGCATTCAAAATTGTGGTCGCATGCGCCATCCTCCACAACATAGCCACCCGACGTGGGCTACTTCTCACCCCTGCAGACCCAGATCCTGATGATGAAGAGCAAGAACAACCACATCGCCATCATGGGGATAGGAGTCTAGCTAATCAAGGCAGACTGAGACAGGACCACATTGCAACGCAATATTTTGGACGGTACGTGTAAACTCCCACCATACTCACCCATTAACCAAACACTCCTTTTGTTAAGTGGAAGAAAAATAACTGTTTTATTAATGTAATGAATGAACTATATACAAGATGAAATTGTCCATGGGCAGGAAAATGCCAACCAGTCATGTGGCACATTAACGCCATGTGCCACATTTATTTCTCCTGGCTGTTCTCGAAGATCTCCTGCCCCTCCTGCCAGCCTGGCTGGTCCCTGCTGCGTCCATGGTGCTCTGCCTACCACTCCTTAGCACCCTACTGTCAGTGGCAAAGACACTGCTCACTGTGGAGCCCTCCTCACTGTCTTGGGGTGTTTCCCCGGTGGCCCTCGACATCTCCCGTGTCTCCATTAGTTCAATTATGTGTGTGAGACGTCCCAGGCCCCTGGCAACATCCCCAGCAAAATGGCCCATCTCTATTTGCAGGCCAACTGTCCTCCTCGACAGGCCTGTTGTATTGATGGCTAGCCTGCCGATCGATGTGGCCATCCTGTCCAGTCTTAGCATTATCTGGCGATCTCTGCACCGCCCAGCCTCTGCCTGGCCCAGCAGTCCGCCCGCCAGTTCCCTGATGGCTAAGGCAATGTCCCCAGTGTTCTGGCACATCAGGTCCATGCGTCTGTTGAGGTGCTGCATGCTTGCATGGTTGTTTCTTACAAAGCGGTGCAGCACCCCACTAATCCTGCCCAATATTCTGTTCTGCAGGCGCTGACCCCGCAGCAGATGTGCCTCACTGCTGGTTGGAGGAAGTTTCCCGGATCCAGATGGTCTTGCCCTGCGACGCCTGCGCAGTGGTGGCTGCCCTGTGCTCCCACCTGTATCCTCCCTGCCTGTTGCTGGGGCAGCTCCTGGCGTTATTGTTGCAGCAGGCGTTACCACTGCAGGAATGCTGCTGACTGTGCAGGTGGGGGTGCTGGCGGGTCCTGGGGTGTCCTCCTGGGCCTGGGTGCTTGGGGTGTTGGGGGTGTCTTGCTGGAGACCTGTGGGACATGGGGAACACACTGTCAGTGTCTAGTATCTATTGCACAATTCCTAATAAACATTTGCCTATGAACTGCCTATTTGACTACATTTCCCATAATGCATCATTCTGGCTTTTTCTACCCTGAAATGGAGCTATTTTGGTTGTGCATGCACCTGTGTACATGGTGGGTGGGGTATGACATTGATAGGGGTACAGGCTTATCACATGGTACTCACCGGTTGATGTGCTAGGCTCTGAGGTGTCCAGGTCCCCAAATCCACACACTGCCTCCGGCTCAAAGGTTTCCTCAATCCTTTCTTCAAGGGGTGTGGGTGGTGGCACAGATGATGGTCCCCCTCCAGTGCCTCTCATCTCCCAGAGCCTTTCTGCCACCCTCTCCTTGGTCCGGGAGCGGAGGTCATACCACCTCTTCCTTATGTCCTCAATTGTCCTGTGGCTCACACCCAGGGAATTAATTTTGTCTTGCATTTCCTGCCAGATTTTCTTTTTGGTGGCCTCAGGAACAGTGAGGGCTGCTCTCCCAAAGAGCTCATCATGGTGCTGACAACATTCCTCAGTCAGCACCTCAAGCTCCCTCTCAGAAAATTTGATTTTTCTTTTTCGTGGGGTTCCCTCCATGGCTGCTGCTGCTTGTTCAGTGTGAAGACTGGCAGTTATAAAAGGGTGTGGTCCAGCCTCCTCCCAGGTGTATTTGTTAACTTCCTGGCTGTGATGTCATCATCATGTGCCAGGAAGTGTTTCCAGAGTGTTCTGGTGTGCTTTCTGGAGTGTTCTGCTGCACCTGCAAGCAATTTTGAAGGTACTCGCAATTTGCGACACCTACTCGCTAATTGCGAGTTCGTTTTTTGCACACTCGCAAACTGCGACCTCGCAATCTGCGGACTCGCACACAGCGTTGCGAGTCCGGCTGCGAGTCGCTAAATCGGACCGGTTTTTTTCCTGGCATACCAAATTGCGACTCTCATTTTGCGAGTCGCATCGACTCGCAAAATGCGAGTCGCAATTTTTATTTTTGCTACATCTGGCCCATTCTGTGCAAAACGAAATGTTCAATTACCTGTTCTAATGATGGAATTGAGGTGCAGACAAACAGTGATGATGAAGGGGATGATGGTCAATTCTCAGTGTTAGAGACGGAAACTGCGAATGAGGATTACCCGTTGATAACCTTATTCCGGATGCTTACAGTGACTGACTTACCAGCTGAGTTACAGGGAACAGTGACAGAGAAAATGTGGGACCTAACAGGAAAGGAAGTAGGACTGATAAAAGGAGTAGAACCGGTTAAAGTACAAGTTAAGCCGAATGCAGTGTTTCCCCAGGTGCCCCAGTACCACATGGCAAAAGATGTCCTTATTCAGGTGTTGCAGATAATTGCAGACTTTGTAAAGCAAGGAGTTCTGAAAGAGGTATTGAGCAGTTCATGTAATTCACCAATAATGGGTCTGAAAAAGCCTTGTGGGCAGGACTTGAGGAAAATAAACAAGATTGTGGTAAAATGTTGCCCTATAGTGCCGAACCCAGCAGTAATCATGTTTCAGGTTCCGTGTGATGCAGAATGGTTCACCGTTGTTGACTTGTCACAAGCATTCTTTTCGGTGCCTCTACATGAGGATAGCCAATTTTTATTCAGTTTCAAATTCCTGGACAAGGTGTATAGTTGGCGCAGAATTCCTCAAGGGTTTTCTGAATCACCTTCCATCTTCAATCAGATATTGAAGAAGGACTTAGAGTCCTTAGAACTGCCTTTCAGCTCGACTCTAGTACAGTACATTGACGACTTGCTGATTGCGTCCAGGACGAAAGATGACTGCAGGTATGACACAATTGCCTTATTGAATCACTTGGGAAAGAACGGACATAAAGTGTCCCCAAAGAAGTTACAGTACTGTTAGAAAGAGGTGAAATACTTAGGACACTTGATTGAGAAGGGGTCCAGAAGAATATCAAAAGAAAGGGTGACAGCCAAACTGCAGATGAACCCCCCGACAACAAAGAGAGATGTCAGGATGTTTTTGGGAATGTTGGGCTACTGTCGCCAGTGGATACCCAATTTTTCGATTATCTCTAAACCATTGATAAAGCTGACAGGCAAGGAAACTAAGGATGACCCGTATACCATAACTCTGTCCGAGGAAGAGCTTGAGTCATTCATGGAATTGAGAGAGTGCATGTGCAGGGCACCAGCTTTAGGTATGCCTGATTACACGAAGCCTTTTCTACTGTTTTGTCATGAACGTGATTCTTGTTCTTTGTCTGTTTTGACATAGGTCCATGGAGGTGCAAACCGTCCTGTAGCATATTTTTCAGCTACCTTGAACCCAATCGCAGCAGCCTTACTGGGTTAATTGCGCGCAGTTGCAGCAGTTGGTCAGAGCCTCACACAGTGTGAAGGCACAGTGATGGAACATCCCTTAACAGTAATGGTTCGACATTCAGTTGAAATTCTGTTGACCCAAACAAATGCCCGACTTACTCTATATGAGACAATTATTCTGGAGTCACCTAATGTCTCCTTAAAAAGATGTACTGTATTGAACCCGGCAACTCTACTTCCTGTTGAAAATACTGAGATTAATAATGAAGAGGAAGTGGAGCATGACTGTCTTGAGGTAACAGAGCTATGTACGAAACCCGGAACTGACATTCAAGATACGCAGTTAAAAGAAAATGACTGCATTATGTTTGTTGATGGATCTTGTTTGAGAGACTCAGTCAGAATATTGAGAGCCTGTTATGGTGTGTGTACAATAACTGGTATTATAGAGGCTTCCTGGCTCGAAAGAGTGTATTCCGCACAAGTGGCTGAATTAATTGCCCTTACTAAGGCGTGCCACGCAGCTGAAAATCTGAAAGTTACTACCTATACTGACAGCAGATATGGATTTGGAATTGTACATGATTTTGGCCAATTGTGGTCACAGAGAGGTTTCATGACCTATTCTGGTTCTCCAGTGAAAAATGGAAAACAGATTAAGGATTTGTTACATGCGATTCAGTTACCTCTTGAGATTGCCATGGTGAAATGCAATGCTTACGTTAAGTCATAGGACTTTGTGTCTATGGGAAACGGCTATGCAGATCAAGTCGCAAGATTTTGCGCATAGGAACAGTGGGAATTGTTACCACAAACTGAAAATGAAACATGCTTGAACTTTGCATTAAGAGTAGTTGATACTTTAGATGAGCTAAAATCACTGCAGGGCCGTGCTAGCAGAGAGGAAATACGCTCTTGGCAGAGAATGCAGTGTGTACAAAGAGCTGACGACTTGTGGGTCTCAGAGGAGGGGAAGCTGGTCTTGCCAAACAGCCTTTTGTCACAGTTTGCAAGGCTTTATCATGGGCAAGCACATCTAGGGAGAGATGCAATGACCAGATTGTTCAAAATTGACTGGTTTAACCCGATATTCAGACAAGCCGCAGAGGTTATCTGTCACAGGTGCATCATCTGTCAACAGATGAATGCAGGAAAAGGGACTGTGGTGACTTTGAGCCACATAGGGAGAGCTGGAGGTCCATTTAGCAAGATGCAAATGGATTTCATGGAAATGCCAATGTGTGGAGGGTTAAAGTACGTGTTGGTGATTGTGTGTGTTTTCAGCCACTGGATCGAAGCATACCCTACACATAGAAATGACAGTCTCACAGTTGCAAAGCTGTTACTTAGAGAGCTAATACCAAGGTTCAGATTTCCGGTCTCTTTAGAATCAGATAGAGGCAGACACTTCGACAATGAGGTGATTAAGCTCTTGTGTGCTGCATTAGACATTGAACAGAAGCTGCATTGTAGCTACCGCCCGAAGCATCAGGGCTAGTAGAACAGACGAATGGCACTTTGAAGTCAAGAATGGCAAAAATGTGTGTAGCTACCAATTTGAAATGGCCAGATGCATTGCCCTTAGTGCTGATGTCGATGAGAAACACCCCTGATAAGAAGACAGGACTATCACCCCACAAGATATTGATGGGCAGAGCTATGAGGCTACCCGCAGTACCCGCAAATGCTCTTGTGAATATCGCGGATGATATTGTGTTGGACTACTGCAAAGGTTTGGCTGATGTGGTTCGCTCTTTTTCCCATCAGGTGGAGGCCAACATATTGCCACCGATCAGTGATCCAGGTCACACCCTGCAAACCGGTGATTGGGTGGTTGTCAAGAAGCACGTGAGGAAGTCGTGTTTGGAGCCGCGCTGGAAGGGGCCATATCAAGTAATACTGACAACAACCACTGCTGTGAAATGTGCAGGCGTTCCAAACTGGATACATGCCAGTCACACAAGGAAGGTAACATGTCCGACAGATGAGGAACTTGAAGTTTCCGACTCAGCAATTCCAGAGAAGGAAGTCTCAGGGCCGGAAAACAGCCAAGGGGGAACTGAGACTGCAGGAGAGCCCACTGACGACGGCCTAGTCCCTCAAACAGTAAACGAGTTTGAGAGAGAAGACGGTGAGCCTATCTCAGTAGAGGCAGCAGGAGAGCTAAGTCAAGAAGAGGTTCTCCCAGAAGTAGACGGATACAGGTTATAGCTTGAACCCGTTACAGACCCAGAAGAAGAAGAAGGGGAGATAGTAGAGGGAGGTCAAAGCACACCGGCATCTCCTGAGCTAGTTGCAGGTCCATAAAGAGAAAACACCATAGCACAAGAGGAGGGTGCTGTTCAGTGTCCAGAAAGGACGAGCAAGAAGAAGACGCATAAAGGTGATAACTGGCCAAAGAAACAAGCTGCCAAAGAAAAGGTTGTGCCAGGTGAAACAATAGCGGAAGAAATCGATACAACCAGAATAGAGGATCTGAGTGAAGGAGAATTGCAAAGTGAAAGCAGGCTGAAAAGAAAAAGAGTTGCAAATAGAAGGTACGCAGGTCCTAAATGGGCATATGCAACGACATCTGCATGGCAACAAGAATTCTTAGCGTTCTGTTTTGATTGAGAAATACCAGGCCAATACTATGGTACCTGAAACTCACTTTGAGAAAAAGACTGTGTTAAAACTGAAATTGAAAAAAAAATTGAAAGCGGAAAGCTGTGAAAAGAGACTAATAAATTACCGGATGTGACACTGATAGCCTGAATTGACTCTGAAAACCGATTATGACAAGCTGCTAACCTGATTTGACAAAAGGATCCTGGAGTGAGTGAAACGCTGTAAATACAAGCAGAGAGAGAAAGAGAGACTTTGCATCAAGAAAAAAAAAAAAGAGCTTTTAGTCGTCCTCAAGCTGATTGTTTGCTTTGAGTTATTGTGCTATCTGATTCTTTACAAACCATGGCTTATAATAGAGGTAGTAGCAAGAAGGGTAAAGTGTGTGGTTGGTTAAGTGTTATATTTGGTATTGTGTGTGAAATAATAATTGTGGGTGTGATTCTGGGAATGCCGTGGTTGGATAAGAAAGCGACTAACAATGCTTTGAAACCTGAGACTACAACACTAACACCGTGGGAAAAGTTTGGACAAGATACAAAACACTTGCATGAGGGAACTAATTCAAAAGGGGAACTCTGCACTAATGTTTTCTATTGCTTACTGAATGAGTATGTTGATACAATGGATGCAAGAAATTGTTATGTGTGCACAAAGATTCCTTTATCAGTACAAGAAGGGGTCACCTATCATAGCTTGCCGTTAACATATGGGATAAGCTGTAGTTTGCTACTAACAAGATTCTATGACCAGGGGCATGTGCAATAGTTTTATTCAAATTTGGATGTGGTGTTTTCCTTTGTGCCTGTGATTGAGTTTCTGAACAAATTAGCTAAGGAGCATAGTATAAAATTAGTTAGAGGTTTATTTGAACCAACACTTACATTTGGGACAGCTTATGCACACCGCAACAATCTGACTTGCCTATTAACACCTGTAGAGAAAAGCTTTTTAGATCACACTGATGATAGACGCAAAGCACTGAAGGAAAGGTTAGAAAAGGGACTAGAGAAACGCACATATGCAAATGATTATGCTTACACTGCAATAAAGACGCGAGGCAAATTAGCTATAGATGCATTACATGTAGGAAGGCTTTATATATATAGGCCAAAATCTGACCATGACACTTTATTTGTGGGAATGAGTGAATGCAGGAATGTGTTTTTGTTTCAGAGTAAATGGACATTCATGCTAATTGGACAGGATCCGGCGATCCCTGGGATCTATTATATCTGTGGACTTAATGCTTATTACCGTCTCCCTAAGGGATGGTATGGGACATGTTATTTGGGGATAGTTTTCCCAAAGATTTACCAGATTGATGACTTAAAGCAAATACCTAAAATATCTGAATTACAACATGCTAGACAAAAATGAGAGACAGCGGCTGCTGTCGTTGGTGACATAGTTGGAGACATAATTCCTTGTGTAGGGGTTATTTTAAACTCCATAAAGATTCAAAAGTTGTCTACTATTGTGGATAACATGCTGACAAATTTTGCAGGGGCTATACTCCTGATGGACACTGAACTTGCTGCGGAAAGAGCTATGACTCTTCAAAATCGGCTTGCTTTAGACATGCTTTTAGCAAAGAGCATTGGAGTCTGTAAGATGCTCAACGAGCGTCATTGTTGCTCATTTATTCCAGATAATAGTAAAAAGATTAGAGGTATGCTTACTAACCTAACTAGAGATAGTGCAGACTTGAAGGAACTGAAGGAACCTGGAGTGTGGGAGAAAGTTGGAAAAGGAATTGCCAGAGTAGGGAGCTGGTTTAGCAATATTTGGAATGGGGTTCTTGCAAAAATATTAGGGGGTTTATTAATTGTCCTGATCTGTTTATTAGGTTTATGGGGAGCATGCAAAATTAATGACAACATTAAAAGAAATTGGACAAAGAGAAACAAAAGAAATGAGGAAAGTGAAAGGGAGAAAATGTTTAATGAAATTTGGGAAAGTTCACACAAGGGACAAGATGTTGAAATGCGCAAGGTGAAAAATTAAAAGTGAAAGGTCTATGTGATGACAATCGTCATCAGAGGAGGGACTGAGAGAGCGTAGCTTATACAATCTATATTAACATGAAATGTTTATGAATTAATGTGTGATAATGCCGCGTAGAAACTGTAGTAATGAATTTTTGCTTAAACGTGCACTTGAAATGTGACCACAGGGAGTGGCCGCCAATGTATACCTGGACTAATAAAATGACTAATGTTCATGAATTACTATAATCAAATAGGTTTTATACTAATTATTAATGATTACGCTATTGAAATTGTGTTAAAATCCTTGTAGGCCTTAAGTTAGCATGAGCTGAAGCCTAGCTGCCTGGCTCTGATATTAAACGTATTTTTCCTAACTTGCAGTGTGCTGACTCGCAAAAGGACATGACCTCTTGTTTTCTTCAAACTAGAAGCTGAATGTAACCATAGTAGATCCGTTCTCATGAAATTCATATTGCTTGTAGAAAATGTTAGTCAAAATGCAACAGTGTAGATTAATGTAATGTACAAGGTCGTTCAAACCGGTGAAGACAATGGAGCTACTGACCAAAAGATGTGCAAAGAATTACAGAAGGATGAAATCATACCGGACGTGCTACCTCTGAAGACATCAATCATATGGACCAATAAAATATCTGTAAACTAATATGGGGTGAATGATTAATGACATAACCCGTTTCCTAATTGGCTAAAGATAGTGGGGTATAATACTGGACCAATAAAGTTTTAGGGGAATGTACAGCGAAAAAGGGATAAAAACCCATGACACGGGGAGCCAAAGAGAGTTGTTAGGGAAATGCTGTTGATTTGATCCAGAGACTGTCACTTTGCTTAGTGACTTTGCTGATATTACTTAGAACCATCCTCTACCTTAGATTGCCCATTTTACACTTTACCTCCTTAAGAGGGAAGTGCCCCTTTTCCCTGAGATCTGAGTTTAACTGATGGCGAATCAACTGATGTCCTGAAGACGAAGACTGAACCTGAGTGCTGACCTAAACTTTGGAGGGTAACTATGACAATGAAAATTTGATTTGTCTGTTTGCTTTTCCTTTCTAGGTACCAACTGCTTGCTTTTGACAGGGACCATAGTTAGATGTTTTCCAAATTGGTGTTCTAAATTGTTTTTCATGAAGCCCAACATGCTAATGCTAATCAGTGGTTAGGATAAGGGTTCACTACACTGATGCAAATAGACAAATGACTGAATCTATGCTTTGTTAGACTGGCGCGTTGATGACACTCTGCTAAAGTTGACCTATGTTGATGCTGTGCTATATTCTAATAATAGTGTTCCTTGCGTTGTTTAAGTCTTATTTAAGTTGCCAAATTATGACTATGTTATTGAGTGTTTTAGTATTGAGATTAACACATCTGCTCTTAGAATTGTAAACTAATAGGGAATAAAACTTCATAAATTCTACTAAACTGGTGTGGTTATTCATGACTGCAAGGTCATGGTACCGTCTGAAGTCATTTAATGTCTTTGACTAAAGTGAAATCCATTGTGCTAGTAAATATTGATGACATTATTGATGTATTGATTGACATATTGATTAGCTATCTCGTCCTAAGGTGTCTCTCAACTGGGTCAAAATATTCATTGGCCTAAAACGAGTCCTAATGTGTAATAAATTATCATAGAGGGACGTGTTAACAGTTCTAATCCGTTCTTAATTGCCTCGGGATATCACAGGCAGTTGCTGTGGGTATAATCGAGATGCTCATTTTCAATTTAAATTTTTTGTCTTTCCTTTATTATTCTGAATTTCATTTAACAAAAATGGAAATAGATAACTCACAGCGGAAGGAAGGAAACTTTGTATCACCCTAAAAAGTGAAGGATAGCAAATAGAAACATCTATCTATCTATCTATCTATCTATTTATCCTAAAAAAAAAAAAAAAGGTTCAAGTAATGTTATAGTGAGATGAATATGTTAGTGACAACATTAACGTTTTCAACTAAGAAAGAAAAACAGAAATTCACCAGTTACTGTTAGCAGAGCTTACTATACCTTCCGCCCCCTATCATGCACTGCTTATGACCGCACATATTATATCACTAATGATCTTCTACTGGATTATTTATGACATCACTGATGACAGCTCAAATGACATCACTGATTACATCATCCAAGCTTCTTATGTGGACATTTCTCTATAAAAAGGTGTAGCAATAGAGCTCCGAAAAAAGTTCAAATATGAGGCATCATTAATACCATTACGGAAGTAACCCCCTTAGGTGTAGAAAGCACGGGTTATGTGCCACATTGCCCCACACCATACAAAGAACATGTTATGAATTATGTAATATGTGAGGTCATAAGCAGTGCATGGCAAGGGCGTTAGTTATATTTAGCTCTGATAACTATATTAAATGGCTGTGGCCCTCATTAAAACCCTGGCGGTCGGTGTTAAAGTGGCGATAAGACCGCCAACAGGCCGGCGTTAAAAAAAATTGAATCACGACCATGGCGGAAACTGCCAACATAGACAGCCACTTTAACACTCCGACCGCCACGCCGGTACAAACAAACAGCATGGCGGTCACGGCCAATAGACAAGCGGAAGACAATGTACCACCCACACTATTATGAGAGGCCAATCCGCCACCTTTTCCGGGGCGGATTCACCGCGAACAAAAACACGGCGGAAACAGGACTTGGAAGGGGAAACACTCACCTCTACACAACCCAGAGGAACCAGGACACCATGGAGCCAGAACTCCAAATCCTCCCTGTGATAGTTTTCCTGCTCCTCTACCAGGAGCACGAACGACGGCGGTGACGACCACGTTGAGTACTGCACCTACAACACAGGGGAGGAGGAAAGGAAAAGAGAGTGACACACACACGCAACACGCAACACCCCCACCCCCACCTTCACCCACAACAACACACACATCAATACATGCTGCAACAATAGATTTACACCCCCCAATCCCACCTGGAAGAACATAATGGGGGTCATTCTGACCCCCGCGGGCGGCGGTCGCCGCCCGCGTGGAGGGAGCCACCATAAGGCCGCTCCGCGGTCGAAAGACCGCGGAGGCCATTCTGGCTTTCCCGCTGGGCTGCGGGCGACCGCCAGAAGGCCGCCCGCCAGCCCAGCGGGAAACCCCTCCCCACGAGGAAGCCGTCTCCGAATGGAGCCGGCGGAGTGGGTATGTGCGACGGGTGCAGTGGCACCCGTCGCGTATTTCAGTGTCTGCATAGCAGACACTGAAATACAAAGTGGGGCCCTCTTACGGGGGCCCCTGCAGTGCCCATGCCATTGGCATGGGCACTGCAGGGGCCCCCAGGGGCCCCGCGGCACCCCATACCGCCATCCTGTTCAACAGGATGGCGGTATGGGGTGTCAGAATCCCCATGGCGGCGGAGCGCGCTCCGCCGCCATGGAGGATTCACATGGGCAGCGGAAAACCGGCGGGAGACCGCCGGTTTTCCGTATCTGACCGCGGCCGAACCGCCGCGGTCAGAATGCCCTGCGGGGCACCGCCGGCCTGTCGGCGGTGCTCCCGCCGACCCTGGCCCCGGCGGTCTCTGACCGCCGGGGTCAGAATGACCCCCGATGACAAAAGGAAATTATTATAACGATTGTAATCAATAAAAATCCATTTGTCAAAATTTGAAATACAGTATAAACAAGTATGTACACCAACTATACAAGTCCGGATAGTGCAATATTCAAAGTCCGTGGACCACTGGGCCCAAAATGCATGGGCGAGGCCCACACTCGATACCAGACTGCAAACGGAGAAAACACTGCTGGGGTATCAGATCAAAATGAAACAGGCGCCTCAGGGAGAAGGGAAGGGGGGACACCTCAGCCGGATGAGTGCGCGACGTCAGCTCCACTAGGGGGCTCCATGCCCATTGATGTATCCTGGGGAGTGCAAAGCCACAGTCTCTCAAGTCTTTTCAGTGGGTGGTTTGCCCACTGCTTTATCCTGGGGAGTGCAAAGCCACAGTCTCTCAAGTCTCTCCAGTGGGTGGTTTGCCCACTGCTTTATACTGGGGAGTGCAAAGCCACAGTCTCTCAAGTGGATGCCTTTCTCCACTGGTTCTGGAGGGGGCTTTGGGCCCAGAGTGT
The DNA here is from genome assembly GCF_031143425.1 of Pleurodeles waltl. Taxonomy (NCBI): domain Eukaryota; kingdom Metazoa; phylum Chordata; class Amphibia; order Caudata; family Salamandridae; genus Pleurodeles; species Pleurodeles waltl. Next base: position 605,834,413 of record NC_090443.1, on the reverse strand, counting down.
TTCATCCTGCCAAGGACTGAGGTAGTGGATGCCTTTCTCCACTGGTTCTGGAGGGGGCTTTGTGCCCAGAGTGCTTCATCCTGCCAAGGAATGAGGTAGTGGATGCCTTTCTCCACATGTTCTGGAGGGGGCTTTGTGCCCAGAGTGCTTCATCCTGCCATGGACTGAGGTAGTGGATGTGATACTCCACTGAAGGTGGTGCAACATGCAATCTTGCCAGGCTCCTGGAACTGACCACCAGCCTCTTACAACTGACCACTGGGGATGGCAGCCATGTCTGCGGTGGTGCCACTGGCTCAGGATGTCGCGGGCCGCTTGCAGTGCTGGCGGCAGTGTCAGTAGCGGCGGTGCTGGCGGCGGTGTCAGTAGCAGCGGTGCTTGCGGCGGGCTCTGTGGCATCGGTGCTGGTGGCGGCGATGCTGGTGGCGGCCTCACTGACTGCGGTGCTGGTGGCAGCCTCACTGACTATGGTGCTGGTGGCGGCCTCACTGACTGCGGTGCAGGTGGCGGTGGCGGTCTTGTCCGCCATGCGGGTTGGCGTCGACGTGGACCTGCCTTTGATTTTTGAGCCCTTCCCAACCTTGGATGGTGGCGGAGCTGTCTTGCCACTTTCCACTTTTGTTTTGCCTGAGCCCTTGGTGGCAGGTGTTTTCGCATTCTCCTTCCGGGATGTGGGCAACTTTTTCTGTTTTGGAGATGGGGGAATGTCCTTGCCCTCGCTCCTTGAGACACTGGCAGCCCTGTTGCTTGGCGCACTCCAAAATCCCGCTATTGCTGGCACCACTGTGCCCGGTGATGTGGTGGCTGAGGTGCTGGGTTGGGACCTGGAAATGGGGGACCTAGGGGATGGACGGGGGGAGGTGTAGGGAAGAGGTCAACATTTGATAGGAAAAGCTTTTTAGACACACTGGGACGGGTAGATGGAACGGGTTTGGGAGTGGAGGAAGAGGTAGTGGATGTAGGAGGTGTACGTTTGCTGACTTTGTGTGAAGGTGCATGGTCCAGAGGCTGTTGTGAGGTGGATAGCTGTTGGGTGGGTGTGTGACTGCGTTTGTGTAGTTTGGGAGGAGGGCTCACAGACACACTGGTAGAGGACACAAGGGATGTGTGAATGGTAGTGGGGGTGGTGAGTGCACGTGAGCGGTGTGTGGTGATTGGCCTGCTGGTGATGGAGGTAGTGGCTGAAGATGTAGTGCATGCAGGTGTGAGTGTAGACGAGACTGGGAGGGAGGAGGGAGACGAAAAGGAGGGGGACACAGTGGAGGCAGTGGATGTTGGTGTATCTGCATGTGTGTTATGCTTGCGTGAGTGCATGTGGGATGTTTGGTGCTTATGTTTGCCTGAGCTTCCCTTGTGTGTTGAGGTGTGTGCATGTTGGTCTGTAGGTGTGCTTGGGATAGGCAGAGTTACAGGGGATTGGGTAGGGGTGGAAGAAGTTGGAGGGGGGAGGCTAGAGATGGGGACAATGGCTGCCATCAGTGCTGAGGCCAGAGTCTGAAAAGCTCGGTGAAGGGCCGCCTGACCAGAATGAATGCCCTCCAGGAATGCATTTGTTTGTTGCAACTGCCTCTCTACACCCTGGATGGCATTCAAAATGGTAGACTGCCCAACAGTGAGGGACCTGAGGAGGTCAATGGCCTCCTCACTGAGGGCAGCAGGGGTGACTGGGGCAGGGCCTGAGGTGCCTGGAGCGAAGGTGATGCCCACCCTCCTGGGTGAGCGGGCACTGGGCAAAGGCTGAGGGGCTGCTGGAAGGGCGGAGCTGGTGGGGGGGTGGCGGCTGTACCTGTAGATGCGGGGGGCACAGATGTTGGCGCCACCACAAGGGAGCTCCCATCGGAGGACGAGTCCGTGTCGCTGGTCTCAGCTCCTGTCCCCGCCATGGAGCTCCCCTCGCCCTCCGTCCCACTGGTGAATTCTGACTCCATAGTGTCGCCCTCCAGGGCCATGTGGGATGCAGCTCCCTCGTTCTCCGGTGCCACTGCTCCTCCGCCTGATGATGCTAATGCACAGAAGAACAGGGAGACCAAAAAAAGGGGGGGAAAGACAGAAGAAAGACATGTTGAGTGCATGCATTACCGCTACCGTTGGCAGACACGACAGACACAGAAGCCGCGCTCTTGGGCTCCACTGTTCAATTCCTGGGAAATGGCCTACAAGGCTATGGACGACATCTGCACACATAGATGGCACAGGGGCATGAATAGCTGTACTTGGCACTCTACAGAGGTGGGGTGGGGTGCCACATGTCCTGCCTTACGGAGGGGCCTTGCCTATGGAACTCACCCTGGCCTAGGGTAACCCACAGCCCACCTCCCCCACCTAGACACCTCGTAATGCGCGCAAAGTCAGCAGAATGAGAGTGTACTCACCCCCTTGTGTCTGCTGTGATGCCCTTAAGCGCCCATCCAACTCCGGGTAGGCCACCGCCAGGATCCTGAACATCAGGGGGGTCATGGTGCGACAGGCACCCCTCCCACGTTGGGAGGCCATCCCCAGCTGAGCCTCCGCCGTCTTCTTGCTCCAGCGGCGAATGTCCTCCCATCTTTTCCGGCAGTGGGTGCTCCGTCTGTGGTAGACCCCCAGGGTCCGGACGTCCTTGGCGATGGCACGCCAAATATCTTTCTTCTGGTGGGCGCTGACCTACATGAAATGTACAGGGGAAAAAGAGAAGTTATTACCAACTGCACCGTCAAAGTGATTGGCCCCCATCCCTACCCTTGCCATGTGGCACATGCATTCACCGTCTTTCATGCACGCAGCACTCTGCCCCCTTCCTTCTTACATCCAGCCCTCTCCACACAGGCATAGCCCATGCAACATGCTCCCTGTGTACTTACCTGTTTGTCTGGAGGACCGTAGAGTAGCGTGTACTGGGGGAGGACCCCATCCACGAGTTTCTCCAACTCCTCCGATGTGAAGGCAGGGGCCCTTTCCCCAGTCACTCGAGCCATTGTCTCTTTCAGACTGAGGTCACAGCAGCACTTGCAGTGTAGGTCCTTTCCTGTCGAAGATCAGGTATCGAGTGATTGAAGTGATAGAAAATGGCGGTCACGTCCGCGGCGGTGCGTACCGTCACCGCCGGCGTACATCGTCATTGGCTCCTGGGACCCATAGGGTCCAATGTTAACCAATGCAGCATTGCGCCACGGTCTTCGACCGCCTACCGTGACGGTGTACAACGCCAGCGCAGTTACCTCACATCCCATTGTCCCACTTTACAGGTCAGGCAGCCGCCATTTCAGGGGCCCACATGGCTTCATTTTCAACTGCATCACACAGACCTAGGCCTAGACTCAACACAGATACAGGCCACCTTTTGTGTATAAATGGTGTTCTGTGTAAACTGTGCGTACGTACCTCTGAGTTGTTTGACTCTGTGCTCGCTGTTGTCCTTCATAGGCACCATCCTCTGGGACATTTTGAGGAGATGGCGGCATCCTCCGGTGTACCGACCGTTGGCCGACCTGTCGACAATGGAGGAGCGACATTTGATTATCACATACAGGCTTGACCATGCCACAATCCAGGAACTGTGTACCCAGTTGGAGCCAGACCTGATGTCAGCAATCCGCCATCCCACAGGAATCCCCCCTCAAGTGCAGGTGCTGTCAGTGCTCCATTTCCTTGCAAGTGGGTCATTTCAAACAACAGTGGCCATGGCATCAGGTATGTCCCAGCCTATGTTTTCCAACGTATTGTCCAGAGTGTTGTCTGCCCTTCTGAAACACATGCGGAGCTACATCGTTTTCCCTCAGGTGGAGGATTTGCCTACAGTGAAAGGGGATTTCTATGCACTGGGACATATCCCCAACATCATAGGTGCCATTGATGGGACCCATGTGGCTTTGGTCCCCACCCACAGGAGTGAACAGGTGTTCAGAAACTGGAAGAGTTATCATTCGATGAATGTACAGATGGTATGTTTGGCAGACCAGTACATCTCCCATGTGAAGGCCATGTTTCCTGGCTCAGTGCATGACGTGTACATCCTGCGGAATAGCAGCATCCCTTATGTGATGGGGCAACTCCAGAGGAACCGTGTGTGGCTATTAGGTGAGCACCTGGAAGCAAGTCAGTGGGAATGGTTGTCTTTGGATATCTCTCCAGGTTAGTGTGTGTCTAACAGTTGTCCCTCACCATTTGCAGGTGACTCAGGTTACCCCAACCTGTCATGGCTACTGACCCCAGTGAGGAATCCCAGGACAAGGGCAGAGGAACGCTACAATGAGGCCCATGGGCGAACTAGGAGGGTGATCGAACGGACCTTCGGGCTCCTGAAGGCCAGGTTCAGGTGCCTCCATATGACAGGTGGATCCCTATTCTACTCACCAAAGAAGGTGTGCCAGATCATCGTGGCCTGCTGTATGCTTCATAACTTGGCTTTGCGACGACAGGTGCTTTTTCTGCAGGAGGATGGTCCAGATGGCGGTGTTGTTGCAGCTGTGGAGCCTGTGGACAGTGAAGACGAGGAAGCAGAGGAAGAAGACATGCACAACAGGGACTCAGTGATCCAGCAATATTTCCAGTGAGACACAGGTAAGAATACAAACCTGCCTACTACATGTACTTTAACACTACTACCTCTCTACTGTGTGTCATTTTCACCCAGTATGTGGTCACTGAGTTGTCACTTTCTCTTACGATTTCACAGATGTGGGTCCCACTGTGTGACATCTGCTTAGATTCCTCATGGACTAGAGCTGTGGGACATAGGTATGTTGACATTACTATTTAAAAAGCATGTTGTCACTGTAATTGCTAATACACTGTTATGAAATCACAGGCAGACTCCAGATTGTTTTGTGCTTTAGGTATGTTTATTTAAGTGCTCAATATTGGAGGGGGTGGTGAAATGGTGAGGGGTGATGGTGGAGGAATGTCCATGGCAGAGTCCAGTCTATTAGTCTCACAGGTGCATTGCCCATATGGGCATAGGAAGTGGAGCTGGGGCAGTTAAAGTATGGACAGGGTGACAAAGTGGAACAGAAGGAAGACAATCAGGGTGGTCTCATTTCTTGGCGGGGTCTTGGCATCGTTCTCTGTCTTTGTCCTGGATCTCAGGGACCATTTGCGGGGTGGTTCTCCCTCTGCGGGGCGTGGGGTGCTGGTGTGGTGGCCCTGTGGCGGGGCGTCCTGTCCACTAGCGCTGGCGGAGGTGGTAGGCAGTTCATCGTCCATGCTAGTGTCAGGAGCCCCTTGTAGTGCCACAGTGTCCCTCCTGGTGTTCACAAGTTCCTTCAGCACCCCTATGATGGTGCCCAGGGTGGAGCTGATGGTTCTGAGTTCCTCCCTAAAGCCCATATACTGTTCCTCCAGCAGGCGCTGGGTCTCCTGAAACTTGGCCAGTACTGTTGCCATCATCTCCTGGGAGTGGTGGTAGGCTCCCATGATGGAGGAGAGGGCCTCGTCCAGAGTGGGTTCCCTTGGCCTGTCCGCCCCCGTCACACAGCAGCCCTCCCAGTTCCCCTGTGTTCCTGGGCCTCCGTCTCCTGGACCGTGTGCCCACTACCACTGCTCCCAGGTCCCTGTTGTTGATGGGGTGGTGGGTTATCCTGGGTTCCCTGTAGTGGTGGACACACAGCTGATTGACGTGTCCTGGGGACGGAGGTGTGGGCCCGCTGGGTGGGTGCTGTGCTGGTGTTTCCAGAGGGTGGAAGGTCTGTAGTGGCCTGTGACTGTGTGATGGGAACCGACTGTCTCGAGGTCCCCAATGGGCCGGGCTGGTCATCTAGATCCAGTTGGGCAGAGCTGCTGTCATCAGTGTGGGCCTCTTCTGTTGGTGGTGTGGACATGTGTGGACCCTCCTGTCCGGTGACATTGGGTAGGGGTCCTGCAGGGGTATAAAAGGATGGTTATTACATCTGTGTGTGTCATGGTGTGCAATGGGTGGGTGACCGTGTGCCCCAGTGTTTGCATTCCTGTGTGGGACCTTGTGTGATGATGGTTTAGGGGATTGTATGAGTATGTGCAATGGGCATGCTTTAGTGATGGGTGTCCATGCTTTGTTGTTGCATGCAGGGCTTGGTGTTGGGATGGGTGGTTAGTGATGTTGGGACATATGTGAGGAGTTAGGGTGCTGGGGGTAAGGGTGGGGGTATGTGATAGCATGCAGGTAGGGTGGGGGTTGTAATATTTATGATTGGACTTACCAGAGTCCATTCCTCCAGCTACTCCTGCGAGGCCCTCAGGATGCAGAATTGCCAAGACCTGGTCCTCCCAAGTTGTTAGTTGTGGGGGAGGAGGTGGGGGTCCGCAGCCAGTCCGCTGAACCGCCAGGTGGTGTCTTGAGACCACAGAACGCACCTTCCCTCGCAGTCATTCCACCTCTTCCTGATGTCCTCCCTATTTCTTGGGTGCTGTCCCACTGTGTTGACCCTGTCCACTATTCTTCGCCATAGCTCCATCTTCCTTGCAATTGAGGTGTGCTGCACCTGTGATCCGAATAGCTGTGGCTCTACCCAGACGATTTCCTCCACCATGACCCTGAGCTCCTCCTCCGAGAACCTGGGGTGTCTTTGCCTTGCCATGGGGTGGTGTAGGTGATGTGTGGGGTGAAGTGTGTGGTGATAAGTGTGGTGATATGTAGTGGTGTGTTATGTGAGGTGCGTGGAAGTTGTGTGGGTGATGGTGTTGTGTGCCTGTGGATGCTGTTGTTCTTGCTGGTGCTCTCTCTCTGGCCTTCTTTTGGAATTTCTTTGTCGTAGGGGTTTGTGGGTGATGTGGGTGTGTGTTTTATATTGTATTGGGTGTGTGGGAGTGGTGTGTGCATGTGTATCAGGCGTGTGTATTTCGAATTGTCCAATGTGGCTGTGTTTTGTAATTGTATGTGTATTTTGAGCGCGGGGGTGTGTACCGCCAATGGAATACCGCGGTTGAAAGACCGCCGCGTGGATTCGTGTGTCGTGATAGTGTGGGCGTATTTCTGTTGGTGTGACGGTGTCGGTTTTGTTTTCGCCAGTTTATCACTGACCTTTGGTGTGGCAGACTTGTGACGGTGTCTGAATTTTGGCGGATTCCGAAATGTGGGTCATAATAGCTGTGGCGGTTTTCCGCGGCCGCGGCGGTGTATAGGCGGTCTTCTGCATGGCTGTAAGCGGCTTTTACTGCCAATGTTGTAATGACCGCCTTTCTGTTTCACCATTGCGCATATTAGTTGCTCAATGTTCACCAGTAGCACATTACATGTTGTATTCATTTTAGCTGCCTTTTGGCTTTGACATGACATTAGACATTACATTTGATATTTAGGTTAGCTGTCTATTGGCTTTAACGTGGAGTGATACATTGCAGATGAGCTGTGCTTTTCCAAGCTGTGTTTTTCCACATGGTAGACCAAGCTGTGTTTTTCACACCAGACCTTAGCTGATAAGAGCGCGTAGATTTTGTGTTTACCTCTCAAACCAGTCTGAGAACGAGTGAGGCTTGGAGAATTGGCCACTCTCCAAGTTTCTTCGGTTCTCACACTGAGTTTGCTTTTAAGGTTGGCTCTAGACAACAGGGGAATTAGATTGAAATTATTTTGACTTCAGACAGGAACGGAGATGTCAGTTGCCTGTCCCCCGTTTGGGTAGAAAATCTCTTTCTCGCAGTTGATCCGGAGTCATCAACTTGAAGCCCTAGAAAGATGAAGCTGTTATAGGTCCTACAGCCTTGCCCTACGGTAATGCAATTTTGACTTTTATGCTTTGCTTTGAAGTTATGCTATAATATAATCACATGTATTTGCTGTGTACATTGCAACTGAGAAGTACTTTGATATATTTTGCTTTCATTGCTGCGACTACTTTTGAACATGTGCTTCCAACCTATTAATTTCATCTCTCAGGAACCTCGTGGTGAAGTAATAATAACAATAAATGTCTTCTTTAAACTCAGAAGTACATTCCAGAGAGAATCTGTAAGCTCGGTCAAGAGATAAGAGAAGGAAAGCAGAACAATAGTGTGGGCGTATTCCTGTTGGCGTGACAGTGCAGGTTTTGTTATCGCCAGTTTATCACTGACCTTTGGTGTGGCGGACTTTGTGGGTGTCTAGATTTTGGCGGATTCCGGCCTGTGGGTCGTAACAGCTGTAGTGGATTTCTGCGGCCGCAGCGGTGTGTTGGCGGTCTTCTGCACGGCGGTAAGCGGCATTTACCGCCAAGGTTGTAATGAGGGCCTGTGTTTTTTTATTTTAAAATGTCAAAGTTTTCACTGACATATTCACTTAATTATAATGTTACTTTAACTTTACTTGTTTTCAGTGAGTTTCTATTTTTTTTTAACAGAAGGTAATGTTTTTTTTACTGTACGTAAAGCCAACCCCTACAGCTCACGGCCTCTGTCCGTGTACAGTTGGCCTCAGGACCTTAAGTTTTTTTTAAAGAGAAGGGGTTCAAGGGCCAAGCATTGTTAGGCCATGGTGCCCCATCCTCCCGGTACTTTTTTTTAAAGGGGAGGGGGCCAAGTGGCCACCCTTCCTAATCCTTAGTAGGCCCTGGGGACCCCATCTCCCAGGGCTTTGTTTTTACGAAAGGGGAGGGGGCCAAATGGCTCTCCTCCCCAAGCCTTATTAGCCTGAAGGGGAAGCCATTCCCCAGTTCCAGTTTTTTTTAAAGAAAGGGGGCCAAGTGGCCACCACCCAAACCTTATTAGGCCCAGGGGACGCCATCCCCCAGGGACTTTTTATATGAAAGGGAGTGGGTCACATGGTCCCCCTCCCTGAGCCTTACTAGGCCCTGGGGACCCCATCTCCCAGGTATTCTTTTTTTTTAATTAAAGGGGATGGGAAATCACGTGGCCCCTCTCCCCAAGCCTTCATAGGCCCCGGGGACCCTATCTCCCAGGGCTGTTTTTTTAAATAAAGGGGAGGGGTCTTCCCTTCCTGAGCCTTCTTAGCCCCTGGGGATGGAGATCCCTGAGGGCATTATTTTATGAAAGGGGAGAGGGGCTACATGGTTCTCTTCCCTCCCACAACCTTATAAGGCACTAAAGGACCTTCATAGCTCAGGTCTTTTTTTTAAAGGGGAGCTGGGTCAAGTGGCCACCTTCCCTAAGCCTTATTAGGCCCGGAGGACCTCCAAGGCCCATTTTTTATGAAAAAGGAGGTGCCAATTTAACACTGGCCCCAAGCCTTATTAGGCCCTTGGGGCCCCATCTCTCAGTGCCTTCTTTATGAAAGGGGTGGGGCCCTAGGTAGGTATAGTTAGGTCAGCTGTTCAGTGCCAATAACTCTAGCATCGTATGATGAATCTCCACAAAACTCAAGATTCAAGAAAGTAAATCTCTTCATACGAAGAAGCCCGGGCCAACTGTAATTGTATGGAATCTAGTTCCCAACTTCTACTGTGTTCCAAATTCCACTCAACAGGATTGGCCAGGATGTCACGCACATCAACAATAAATATTTACAATTGAAAATTACATGAAATAAGAAATTAATCATTGCATACATATTGGCAGTATCTATATTTGAAGGAATAGCTAAATACGAAATACACTTGTTTGCATCAATTTAGACAGCTATGTAAATTCTACAAGTTGTTTGTTCCAATGCTTTGATGTACACTAAAAACTCCTTAATAATATATATGATCATCTTTACTCCATACAGGTTTTTGTCTATTCCCTGTTTTATGCATACATCTTCTTTAGCATTATCATCATTCACATTTATTACAGTATGCCAATTCTTATTTTCACAATTACCATTACAATTTCCACCATCATCTGGCTAGAAACATCTTGACACCTTCACTGTTTTGCTCATGTTCCAAACATTGCCATCTAATAGTTACACTACTTGATTTTCAACTCTAATTACCTTCATGGGAGTCAAACATCTTGATTTACCTGACTCCCAATCTACCTTTTTTCACACAGACCCACTCTCCTATCTTAAACAGTTGAATATTCTTATTTCCCCCTAGACTTGTCTCATTTTGTTTACAGTTTTCAAACCACCTGGTTCTGTCCTGTTTTTTTCACATCTCCCTTCACATTATCTTTCATGTTCATTATTCACACTTGATTTAAATTGCTCATAGCCTTTGTTCCTCTCATTCTTTTCAAAAGGAGACTCATATGTCTCCATTCTAGGCGTAACTCTGTAACTCCATAACAATTATTTCAGAGCTTAGTGACAATTTTTCCCCATTAACTATCACAAGTTGCATGTGAATGAGTTTTGCCACACTTCCCAGGAAGTGGTCATCCAAGAGGGTGGTGGCCTGCCTCTGATTGGACATTTGCCCGCCACCTGCTTTCCACCCCAGGAGCATGGATAAATATGGCAGAGTAACACCAACACCTCAGACCCCTACCAGGAACAAGACAAGAAGAAGAAGGACTGCCCTGCTGGACCCCTGACCTGCACCTGGACACTGCACTCTGAAGGACTGCATCAGCTGCACACTTGGGCTTCACCACAAAAATTACTTTGCCTGGCTTTAACTGGTTCAAGAAGGGACTGTTTGCTACAGGTAGAAAATAGCTAACAAGAGTCCCCTGCATCAAATCCTTAAGAAACTGACCATCTCACCCCTGTCCACTGGACATTTTTAAGTTTGAGCCAGGTGCATTCTGGGAGTTAGAGTCCTAATCATCAAGGAGTAACTCAGAGCTTCTGGAACCTGGGGGTGAGCTGTGGACTCACAAAGGACCTTCAAAGGCCTTTTGGAAGAAGATGCAGAGGTTTGTAGAAGGTTGGAGAACTTTTGGTAAAAAGCTTTTTAAAGGGACCGACCTGACGTCATGAGTCAAGCCGGCTTACATCGACCGTGACCCAACCCGACTTGCAGGTTTTTCCAGCTTAAAAGCCCTGGAGCCCCAGACTTCCAGGATTTTACCCAGGGCTCCTGGAAAGGAAATCTAATGATGTCGACTCAAAATCGGCTTGCTGTGCATGGTCATCCGACGTCAGAGAGACAAAGATCAAAAAAAGTCAGAACGTAAAAGTCGACCGGTACTTCCTGCGCAGCGTATCCAAGGAGGGCTCTAGGAACGTTGGATCCAATTTAAACTTCAGCCTGGATGAAGTCTTCCGTCTGAAAAATCATCTAAGTCAGAAGGTAGAATTCTTCACCAAGGTCTACTGTGACGCGTATCCGAAGAAGGCTTCAAGATAAACTTTTAACCTCCCATTTGCTGTAGCCGAGCAGGGCTCCATTGCGATTGGCCTCATACTTTGACTTTGCCCTGGTCGAGGTGTGACCACGTAGCCCGAGTGGCGCTTTTAGTTTCTATGTGCTAAAAAAAAAATGTATTCTTAAAAAAATCATATCTCCGGTTCCCCTTGTCCAATTTTATTTGTTTTGGTATCAAAGATAAAAACATTTCCTATTTTTATAAATTGGTTTTAGATTTTTAAACTGTTTCTTATGTTTTATTTTATTACTGTTTTGTGACATTTGAATGCTTTACACACTTTGGTACTCATTACAGCCCTGGCGGTCGGTGATAAAGTGGCGGTAATACCGCCAACAAGCTGGTAGTAACTACTGCCAGATTATGACCATGGCAGAAAAATCTCCGATAGACAGCCAATGTACCACACCGACCGCCAGGGCGGAAACAACAGCCACCACGGCGGTAGCCGCCTACAGCTGTCCACCATATTAAGACCCTGGAAACCACCTCCTTTTCTGGGGCGGTAGCAATGACATCAAAAGCCTGGCGGAAACTGAGCTCAGAAGGGTAAGGACTCACCATTGGAGACACAGGGAAGAACCACGCCGCCTGAACTGCATGTCTTCCCGATGATCTTCTACGTTCTGCTCCACCACGAACACCAACGCCGGAGAAGACGACGACGGTGAGTACAACCGCCTAGCACACAAGGGAGGTGGGGAGGAAAACGAGAGTAACACACACACGAACAACACACACCCCTCACGCACACACCATACACACAACCAGATGCATTTTTACCCCGTCACTCGACTGAATAATGCAAACGATTGTGCAAAAGTAAATGTAATGAGATCAACAGTATGAAAAATAAGTTAGGCAAGATAATACATATATACATATGTACAGAAAAAGGGACACAGCCCAGTCCACAATGTTCGTAGGCCACATGCCAAAGTCCAAGGCCACACATGTCACCTGCTTCAACACAGAGAGAACACTGCAGGGGCATCAGTTGGTAAATAGGCAGGCACCTCAGGGGGACGGGTGACGGGTGGCACCTCAGCAGGAGATGTAACAAGACCACTGGTTCTGGAGGGGGCAACATGCCCTGTGCTTGATCCTGGGGAGTGCAAGGCCGCAGTCTTTCAGTTGGGTGTCATCCCCCCTTGTTCTGGAGGAGGCAACATGCCTTGTGCTTGATCCTAGGGAGTGATGGGCCACAGTCTTTCAGGTGGATGTCATACCCACTGGTTCTGGAGGAGACAACATGCCCTGTGATTGATCCTGGGGAGTGATGGGCCACAGTCTATCAGGTGGGTGTCATACCCACTGGCTTTGGAGGGGGGCAGGCCGCACAGCAGCCCATGGAGGCAGGATTACATACCGTCCACCGGCAGTGACGGCTGCACAGTGGTGGTGCTGTTGCTGGGGGGAGGCTCCTGCCCATCCCCTGCAACCTCGGATGGCTGCACAGTGGTGGTGCTGTTGTTGGGGGGAGGCTCCTGCCCATCCCCTGCAACCTCGGATGGCTGCACAGTGGTGGTGCTGCTGGTGGGGGGAAGACCCTGCCCATCCCCTGCAACCTCAGACGGCTGCACTTCCATGGTTGGTGGTGGGGGCTCCATCACAGTTCCTGGCCAGGCCCCTTGGTCTTCCTGCCTGCTGGGGTAGGATTCTTTCCCTTTAGGCTGCCTGCTGCAGACTCCTTCACCTTCAGGACATGTGGCCTGGATCCCTTTCCACCACAAGTGGGTGTGGTGATGACTGGGTCCGTGGACTGTGTGGCTGAGGTGCTTGGCTGGGTTCTTCGTACCCTGCCCATACATGCAGGATGGGGATAGGGGTAGGGAAGAGGTCAATGGTGGATAGGAACAGTTATTTGGGGACATTGGGGCGGGAAAAGGGAGAAGAAATGGGAGTGGAGGATGAGGGAGTGGTTGTTGAAGGTGTCTGTCTGCTCCTTTTGGGTGCAGGTGCATGGGCTGTATGCTGTTGGGAGGTGGATGGCTGTTGGGTGTCTGAGTGATTGCATTAGTGTACTTTAGGAGGGGGACAGACACAGTGGGAGAGGACACAGGGGACGTGTGCATGGTTGTTGTGGAGGTGTCTGCCAGTGAAGTGTGTGTTCTGCTTGGTGTGGTGATGCTGGTAGTGGATGATGATGTACTGCATGGAGGTGTGAGTGTGGATGGAACTTGGTGGGAGGTGGTGGAGGAGGAGGGGGAGACAGTGAAAATAGTGGATGTTGTTGTGTCTGCAACTGGATGGTGTTTGTGAGAGTGCCTGTGGGATGAAGGTGGTGCTTGTGTTTGCCTGTGCCACTCTTGGGTGTTGTCTTGTGTGCATGGTCGTGTGCCTGTGTGCTTGGGATGGGTTGGGGTTGAGGAGAATGGGACCGGGAAGTGGAAGTTGGAGGGGGGATGGTAGAAACAGGGACAATGGCTACCATCAGAGAGGAGGCCAGAGCCTGAATCGATCTCTGTTGGGCTGCCAATCCAGTGTGAGTGCCCTCCAGGAATGCATTAGATTTTTGCATCCAGGCTGCCTGCCCCTGCATGGCATTCACAATGGTTGACTGCCCTACAGGGATGGATCTCAGGAGGTCAACAGCATTCTCACTCAGGGCAGCAGGGCTAACTGGGGCAGGGCATGAGGTGCCTCGGGCAAAAGAGATGGCCACCCTCCTGGGTGAGCAGGCACGGGCAATTCGATGAGGAGCTGCTGGGAGGGCGGTGCTGGTACAGGGGTGGCGGATGTACCTGTAGCTGGGTGGCCACAGAAGTGGCCGCCACCACCAGGGAGCTACCATCGGAGGAGGTATCTGTGTCAGAATTGTCCTCTCCAGTCTCTGCCGTGGTGTTCCCCTTGCCCTCCGTCCAACTGGTGCCCTCAGCGTCAGTGGACTCTGCCTCCTGTGGGATGCAGCTCCTTCCGTTGCCGGTGCCTCTGCTCCTTCCCCAGATGATGCTAATGCACATAAGGACAGGATGACAAAACAAAAATGGGGGAAAGAGACAAAGGATACACTTGGTCAATGGCTGCACCAACACCACCGCTGGCATACACAGCACCCTGCAATGTCAGGCCTGGCCTAGGGGCACCCATTGACACACATCCCCCACCCGGAAACCACCCTACCATGCGTAAGTTGTAATGATGGGCACTATACTCACCCCCTTGTGGCTGCTGTGGTGCCCTCAAGCGCCCATCCATTTCTGGATAGGCCATTGCCAGTATGCAGGCCATCAGAGGGATCAGGATTTGTCGGGCACCCCTTGCTCGTTGGGAGGCCATCCCCAGCTGGGCCTCCGCCGTCTTCCGTGCCCAGCGTCTCAGGTCGTCCCACTGTTTGCAACAGTGGGTGCTCCACCTGCCATGGACCCCAGGGACCACACGTCCTTGGCGATGGCATGCCACATACCCTTCTTTTGATGGGCGCTGACCTGCAGAGTCAATGTAAACAGGTAAATAGATTTAGACAAACAGTACTGCCTGTGAAACATATGGCCCACTATACCCGTGTCCATATCCATTTACTCACACATGGCCCAGCACACAACCTGTACGTCACCCAGGGGCCATCCACCCACCCCCTTAAACGAGGCCTTCACACACACCACTCCATGCATTCATGCCACATGCATCGTGCCCACAGTGTACTCACCTGTTGGTCTAGGGGCCCATACAGCAGTCCGTACTGGGGTAGGACCCCATCCACCAGTCTCTCCAACTCCTCCATATTGAAGGCTGGGGCCTTTTCCCCGATCACACGGGCCATGGTAGGTTCCAGACTCAGGTCACAGCAGCACATGCAGTGTAGGTCCTCTGCTGTGGAAGGTCAGGTAGCAAGTGAGGAATCAGACAAAAAATGGCAGTCACGTCCGTGGTGGTGCATACCGGCACCACCGGCATAGATCACCATTGGCCACTGTACCCCATAGGGCCCAGTATTAACCAATGAGGAGTTGCACGGCGGTTCCCGACCGCCTTCCACAAGGGCGCACGTCAGAGGAATTACCTCACTTCCACCTGTCCCTCCATACAGGACAGGCTAATGCCATTTCGGGGGGGGGCAGCCCCCGGACAAATGCTGCGTCACTGGTGATGTTAGGACATACTGGACAAATAACACTGAACCATTACAAATTTACAGGATGCAAAGTTCTGTTGTAGCTCCATTGTTCAATTTGTGACCGGCTCCTCACTCTTGGGTCCCTTAGATTCCTATCGCTGCGGATGACTAGGAGATGGAGACATACCCCCATGTACAGACCCCTGGTGGACTTGGCAACAATGGAGAACGGGCACATTATCCTCACCTATAGACTGAACAGGGTCACAATCACAGAGCTGTGTGCCCAATTGGAGCCTGACCTGATATCTGCTATCCATCACCCCACTGGGATCCCCCCTCTTGTGCAAGTGCTATTAGTGCTACATTTCCTGGCAACTGGTTCTTTCCAAGTGACAGTGGGCTTGGCAGCAGGAATGTCAAATCCAATGTTCTCAATAGTGCTGACAAGAGTGTTGTCTGCCCTGATTAAACACATGTGCAGCTACATTGTATTCCCCCAGGTGGAGGATTTGGCCAGAGTGAAGGCTGACTTCTATGCAATGGGACATATCCCCAACATAATTGAGGTGATTGATGGAAAACATATTGCATTTCTTTCCCCCCGCCACAATGAACAGGTGTTTAGAAATCGGAAGAGTTTCCACTCTATGAATGTACAGGTGGTGTGCCTTGCCTGGGTCGGTATTCCTTTGTCCTGAGGAACAGCAACATCCCAAATGTGATGGCCCAACTACAGAGGCACAGGGTGTGGCTAAAAAGTGAGCCCTGGTTCCCACCCAGTAGATGTTGGTGTATGGGTATGGTGTGGGCCATATGGGATAGTGTGAGCTAAATGAAGTCTCTCAATATTTCAGGTGACTCTGGTTACCCCAACCTATCATGGCTGCTGACCCCTGTGAGGAATGCCAGGACAAGGGCAGAAGAACGTTATAATGAGGTGAACCAAAAGGATAATTGAAAGTACCTTTGGCCTCCTGAAGGCCAGGTTCCGGTGCCTCCATCTGACAGGTAGATCCCTGTGCTTCTCACCCAAGAAGGTCTGCCAGATAGTGGTGGCATGCTGCATGTTGCATAACCTGGCCCTCAGACGCCATGTCCCATTCCTACAGGAGGAGGAAGCTGGAGATGTCCGTGTTCCAGCAGTGGCCCCTGTGGATAGTGAGGATGAGGATGCAGAGGATGAAGATGAGGACAACAGAACATCTGTGATCAGACAATACTTCCAATGACACACAGGTAGGACAGTGTTACTTCACATTTCAATGACATTTGTTTGAAATTCTGTGGCACTGGCATGCTGATATTTCTCACTTCTATGCCCACTTACTGTCCCCTCTGGCAATTCATTTTGCAGATGATGGTGACCTCACATATACTCCTGGTGTGATCACTGCAGCCAGCTACATGTCAATAATTTATGCTCATTTTCTGTACAGTTCATTTGCAATGTTTGTACCTGTTTCATTTAATACATATTTGATATACATGACATACTCCAAACTTCTTTTTTTCCCAAGGGTGTTTATTGAAGTACTAAAATACAGAGGGGCAAGTGCAATGAGATGGGGTCCTGATGGAGGAAAGTCCACGGTATTGTTCCAGTCTGTTTCTAGCACAGGTGCATTGTCCACGGGGACATAGGAAGGGGAGCAATGGCAGTTCAAGGTGGACAGGGTGACTGTGTGGGACACAAGGGGGACAATCAGGAGAGTCTTACTTCCTGGCGGGGTTCTTGGCAAGTGTCTCTGGCTTCTGTCTGGATCTCATGGAACATTTATGGGGTGGTGCTCCTTCTGCAGGGGAAGGGGTGCTGGTGGCCTGTGAGTCCTGTGGCGGGGCCTCCTGTCCACTAGCTGTAGCGGAGGTGGAAGGCAGTTCAGATGTCTGGCTAGTGGCAGGGGGCCGCTGTTATGAGACTGCCTCCCTCATAATATTGGCCATGCCTGCTACCACCCCTGCAATGGAGATCAGGGTGTTGTTGATGGCCTGCAAGTCCTCCCTGATCCCCTGGTACTGTCCCTCCTGTAGCCACCTGTTCTCCTGCACATTGTCCAGGATCTGGCCCATCGTGTCCTTGGAATGTTGATAGGCTCCTAGGATCGCTGCAAGATCCTCCTGGAGAGTCGGTTACCTGGGCCTGTCCTCCCCCTGGCACACAGCAGTCCTCCTAGTTTCCCTGTTGGCCTGTGCCTCTGTCCCCTGAACTGTGTGCCCACTGCCACTGACCCCAGGACCCTGATTGTCTTGGGTTTGAGGTGTGGCCTGGGGTCCCTCTAGAAGAGGGCACACTGCAGATTGACGTGTCCTGGGGACAGAGGTGTGGGAACGCTGGGTGGGTGCTGTGGTGGTGCTTCCTGATAGAGGAGGCTATGTGGTGGTGTGTGACTAGGCCTGGGTAACCGGCTGTCCAGAGGTCCCTGACGGGCCAGATAGGTCATCCAGATCCTGAAGACCAGAGTTGCTGTCATCACTGTGGGCCTCTTCAGTTGGGGGACTGGATATTGCTGACACCTCCTCTCCGCAGCTTTTGGCTGGGGTACCTGTGGGGATGTAAATGATGTGTTATGGTTTCTGTGTCTGACATATTGTGCATCCGTGGCTTGCCCTCTTTGGTTGTATTTGCCCTGGCAGCTTTCACTTGTGTACGTTGGTGTATGGTGGGATGATTAGTTGATTAGTTCTCTATAGTGTGCATGCTTTAGTGATGAGTGCCCATGCAGGGCTGTGAGAGGTGTCCATGCATTGGTAGAGCATGCAGGGCTTGGCATTGCGATGAGTGAGATGTGATGGTGGGGTGTGTGGGATGGAGTGGAGTGATGCGAGTGAGTGGGGGTATGTGACGGCATGTAGGTAGGGGGGTAGTAGTAGTAGAGAGTTGACTTACCAGAGTCCAGTCGTCCTCCTACTCCGGCCAGGCACTCAGGATGCAGGATTGCAAAGACTTGCTCCTATCTTGCTGTTAGTTGTGGGGGAGGAGGTGGGGGTCCACTGCCAGTCTTCTATACAGCAAGCTGGTGTCTTGCTGCAATAGAACGTACCTTCCCCCCGTAGGTCGTTCCACCTCTTCCTGATGTCATCCCTAGTTCTTGGGTGCTGTCCCACAGCGTTGATCATGTCCATGATTCTCTGCCATAGCTCCATCTTCCTAGCTATTGATATCTGCTGCACTTGTGCTCCAAATAACTGTGGCTCTACCCTGATCATTTCCTCCACCATGACCCTTAGCTCCTTCTCTGTGAAACGGGGGTGTCTTTGTGGTGCCATGGGTGTTGTGTGAGGTGTGTTGGTGTGGGTGTGTTGGGTAATATTTTGGTGTGTGTGATGTGGGGTGCGTGAGTGATGTATAGGTGTGAATAGTGTGTGGCTCTAGTTGTGTCAGTGGTCTTTATGTCTATCTGCTGGCAATGGTTTGAAATGGTAAAGGGTTGTGGGTAATGTGGGTGTGTGTTTTATAGTGGTGTGGGTGTGGTGTGTGTATGGGTGTCAGGTGTGTTGTTTGAATTGTCCAATGTGGTGTTGTTTTGTTTGTGGGTGTCCATTTTGAGCACAACGGTATGTACCGCCAATGGTTTACCGCTGTTGAATGTCCGCCGTGGTGATTCGTAGGTCATAATGTGATGGGCGTTGTTCTGTTGGTGTAACGGTGTGGGTTTGGATACCGCCAGTTTATTACTGACCTTTGGTCTAGCGGATTTGTGTATGTGGCTGAATACTGACGGATTGGTGTGTGTGTGTGTCATAATATGGTGAACGGATATCCACAGCTGCGGCTAAGTTTGCGGGTAAGTTGGCGGCAGTCAGTGTGGCGGTAAGTGGGATTTATCGCAAATGTCATAATGAGGGCCAATGTCTCCTAAGTTAAGCCTTGTTGCTCATTGCCAAGCAACCAAAGATTGAGCTGGGTTAATTTATTGAGACTTAAGTGAACCTAGTGGGGGATAGTGGCCTATTGCTTAGTGTAAGTACTTACTTACCTCCCCTTAACAATAATCCATTTCCCATCATCAATTAACACAACAGCAAAACCATGACTCTTTGTCAAGAGACACTCCTCCCCTTACTCCGCCTGGCCTAGACATAGGTGCCATTTCATAATCTATTGTTTTCTGTGATTTGTCACTAGTAGCACATTCAATACACGATTTAACCTTGTTCTAAAAACTTCTGTCAATGGCCACCAAAATTCATGCTGGTCATGACGGGGTGACCTTCATGAGCCATATCTAACACTACGTCTTAAACTTTCTGGCACCACCAATTGTTCTCCTTGCAAGGTGTTATTCTGTTCAGAAAGTTCATGTGCCACATGCAGATAAGGTAAGTCAATTTTTTCCAAAGCCCTTCTATTGGGTCACTTTGACCTTATGTATTTTAATGAATCTTTTCATAATTTTCACAAGCTGTTTTCCATTGAATTTCTAGAATACAACCTCCCGATATGTTGTAGATTGACACTGCCTTTTTCCTATTATCATCCTTAATACTGTTCCTTATCTTCTACTGGCAACCTCAAAACACAATCAGCTAATATATTCTTTAGACCAGGAATATATTCAACCTTGAAATGAAATCCCTGCAATTTTGTATTGTCATCTGGGAACCTTTTGTTGTAAACAAATGTACCAGTGGTCGATGAGTTGATCTTACCTTAAATTTGGTACCATAAACATGTTTACAAAAGTATTCAATTCCCCACCAGCATGCTAGTGTTTCTTTTTCTAAAGTTGAATATTTAATTTCCGCACCCATTAGTGGTCTGGATGCAAATGCAATTGGAACTAGCTTGCCTTTCAAATCCTGCAATAACACTGCTCCAATACCAACATTAATTGCATCCAACATTATGACTGAATGGTACTTAGTATCAAATGTCGACAATGCTGGAGCAGAAGCTATTTCAGATTTTAATCTTTCAAACTCAGCTGTGCAAATCTCATCCTATACAAATTGTTGATTTATTTAATCAGATTTCCCATATTCATAATTTTGTTTGAAAACATTGGGATAAACTTAGAAAAATATTCTGCCAAACCAAGAAAGGATCTGAGTTGATCCTTTATCTGTGGTTTATGTGCCTCTTCTATTGCTTTAACTCAGTTACATTTAAGCAACACACCATGTTTCCCAATGTTGTGCCCCAAACAATTTACCAACTCCATTTCACACTTGCATTTCTCTTTTGTGAGGGTCAGGCCGCTATTTTATAGTATATTTAGTACCTTACACAGAACTTCTGCCTGTTCATCATTTGTATTCCCAAAAACTAAAATATCAGTTTGAAAATATAATAAATTTTTCACATCCTTAAACACTTATGCATTACTCGTTGGAAGGCGGCAGGTGCAGAAATCAGACCAAAAGGTATTCTTTATAGATCTGTATGCCACTTCTGATGTTATAAATGATGTGTATTGTTTACGATCTTCACGTAGTGCAATATGATGGTACAGACTGCATAGATCCAATGTTGAAAATACAGTTGCATCTTTTAACATTCAAAACATATCTCCACTATTAGGCAGTGGATGGCAATCCACTCATACACAATTATTCAAATCTCAAAGATCAAGACATAGGGCCTCATTACAACATTGGCGGGCGGCTACCGCCGCCTGCCAAGCTGTAACCGCTGTGCGGCCGCCAATGCAGCCACGCTCCCGCGGTGCCCATTTGGACATCCCTGCTGGGCCGGCGGGCGGAAACCAAGTTTCCGTCTGCCGGCCCAGCGGGGATGTGGGCCGCAACATGGGAGCTGGTGGTGTTGCGGCCGTGCGACGGGTGCAGTTGCACCCGTCGCGCTTTTCACTGTCTGCACAGCAGACAGTGAAAAGCCGCATGGGGCCCTGTCAGGGGGCCCCTGCACTGCCCATGGCATGGGCAGTGCAGGGACCCCCAGGGGCCCCACGACTCCCTGTTCTGCCAGCCTTTTCCTGGCGGTTCAGACCGCCAGAAAAAGGCTGGCGGTCGGGGACTCATAATCCCCTGGGCAGCGCTGCAAGCAGCGCTGCCCTGGCGGATTACATCCACCGGGGCCATTGTGGCGGAAAAGCGCTGGCCGCGGCGGTGCGGCTGCGGCGGTGCGACCGCGGCGCTACCGCCGCGGTCAAAATACGCCGGGAGGCACCGCCAGCCTGTTGGCGGTGCTTCCGTCGTTTTGGCCCTGCGGTTGTAATACCGCCAGGGTCATAATGACCACCATAGTCTGACCTTTCCATTTGGTTTTTGTACAACTAATACCGATGACAACCATTCAGAGGATTCAATTTCCTCCATTATACCTTGTTTACACAACCTTTTGAATTCTTCTTTTAGTGCTTCCATCATGGCTAAAGGTATTTTTCTGACTTTGCGTACCTTAGGCATCACATTCCGTTTCCGTACAGTTTTATGTACAATATTCTTCCAGAGTCCTAATTGTGGGCAAAAAACCTTTGGGAACAATTCCTCCCAATTAGTTGCTTTATCCTCATAAATTTGTAATATCAGGTCATCATATCCCAACCCCTGATCGGGACGATCGGGGTAAAAGTAATCATCCAATCTCTTTGATAAGGCCAACCCAATCAAGAAGATCCTTCCTTAGCCACATTTATTTTTGCTTCAATAGTTTTACCTTTAAATCTTAACTCTGAACAGCTGTATACCAGGAAATGTATTTAACCATTTGTCTCTAATCAAGCTAGGTCTGGCACTACCTTTAATTCTTTACCTCCTATGTAAACAACACAAAAGGAGCATCCTTCATCTTTTCATTGATTTCATATATACTCAATATATATTCTTCTGATCCATCATCCGGATCATGGTTGATCTCCTTTATATAGTTTGTTTTTTGTTTGTTTGCTTCCATTCCATTTGGCTTGTTTCTATTTTTAGACATCTAGCATAGTGTCCTTTAGCTTTACAATACCTACAAATCTGGCCTATACGGGACAAGACTTATCATTAGCTAAATGACATGACAATCCACATTTATAACATACATATCCCTTCTCATTAGTACATTGTGTGTGATCTTGGGATTTAAATTTCCCCTTTCCACCAACCACTTTCTTCCATTTGAGTTTTTTTCCCAATTGTACCTCACTAGCATTTATTGCAGTTAACTCTTCCATGCCTAATTTTATATCTTCAAAGCGATTCACAATATCCATATTTTTATCCAACGTTAATTCTTTTACAGACAATAACTTCTTGTCAGGAATAGAACCATGCGCGGTCCAGGTCCCGCCGAAACTCCGCTGTGCGGCTCTGTGGCGCTTTCTGCGCACCACTTGTCATCCCCTCTTGTTCCACTGGTGGCCATCAACGTCGTCTGCCCTGTGG
Organism: Pleurodeles waltl; assembly: GCF_031143425.1. NCBI lineage: Eukaryota > Metazoa > Chordata > Amphibia > Caudata > Salamandridae > Pleurodeles > Pleurodeles waltl. The sequence continues at coordinate 605,811,903 of NC_090443.1, read as the reverse complement.
CAAAGCTCATAGAGCTGCAGGTTCAGGTCTTGGTGGACAAGATGCACTTATCAGTGCTATTCCATGAAGGGACTACAATTCCCATGTTTTTAGAGACAGCAGCCATCTTGGGGCGTGGCAGGCCTATAAAGCACAGCCACACCCAAGCACATTGCTCACTATTTTGAAGACTTCAATGCAGCCAGACCTCATGGGGATTTCTCTGGAGAAGAGCAGAGTTCCTGAATGGCAGAGTGTCATCCAACCGAAGTATCCTTGTTTCCATGGTGCATTCAAAAACAAGTAGGTCGTACGTGTAGCAGTAAGGCCTTGCTGAATCCAAGTTTGAAGGAAGTTGTTAATTCCAAAAGGTAAAGCGCTCCTTAGCAAAATGAGCAAAGCATTTCAGGCCACACTGGTAAAGCGCCCCGGGCACGACATTTAAAGCGCTTCAGTTCACAGGAGTAAAGTGCACTTTGCACAGCATTCAAAGCGCTTCAGTTCACAGGAGTAAAGCACCCTTGGCACAACATTCAAAGCGCTTCAGTTTACAGGAGTAAAGCACCCTTGGTACAGCAATCAAAGTGCTTCAGTTTACATGAGTAAAGCGCCCTTGGTCCAATAATCAAGGAGCTTCAGTTTACATGAGTAAAACTTTCAGGCCTACGTGTCAAATGTGAAAACATTTCAAAGATAAGCAAATCATAGTTTCATTGTTTTTGGAAGCATAATATGTGAGAGACATATTTAAGTCTTTGATGAAATGTGAGATACATATTTACGTCTTTGCGAATTTCTAGACTGAGACCAAACGTTTTATGTTTATGAATGCATAGTAGTTGCATGATTGATGTTCAGAATATGTCCATGGTCCAAGCTCTTTCCTTCTCAAGGTTCAGTTCGTTCTTGTTCTATGATTCAGAGAAGGGCCACGCCCAGTTTTGTTTAATGCTCATGACATCCTGAAGTATCATGATTTTACTAATTGTTCTTGTTCCATGATTCATGGAAGGGCCACGCCCAGTTTTGTTTAATGTTCATGACATCCTTAAGTATCATGATTTTACTAATTGTTTTTGTTCCACGATTCAGAGAAGGGCCACGCCATGCTTTGTTTAATGCTCATGACATCCTGAAGTACCATGATTTTATCAACATTTGCATCCACAGAGATGCCTTTGTCTATTCCATAAGGGTCTCAACTCTTGCATCCACAGAGACGCCTTTGTTTATTCCATAAGGGTCTCAACTCTTGCACACACGGAGACGCCTTTGTCTATTCCATAAGGGTCTCAACTCTTGCATCCACTGAGACGCCTTTGTCTATTCCATAAGGGTCTCAAAATTTGCATTCACAGAGACGCCTTTGTCTATTCCATGAGGGTCTCAACTCTTGCATTCACAGAGACGCATTTGTCTATTCCATAAGGGTCTCAACTCTTGCACACATGGAGATGCCTTTGTCTATTCCATAAGGGTCTCAAATCTTTCACACATGGAGACGCCTTTGTCTATTCCATAAGGGTCTCAACTCTTGCATCCACGGAGACGCCTTTGTCTATTCCATAAGGGTCTCAACTCTTGCACACACAGAGACGCCTTTGTCTATTCCATAAGGGTCTCAACACTTGCAGTCACGGAGACGCCTTTATCTATTCCATAAGGGTCTCAACTCTTGCATCCACGGAGACGCCTTTGTCTATTTCATAAGGGTCTCAAATCTTTCACATATGGAGACGCCTTTGTCTATTCCATAAGGGTCTCAACTCATGCATCCACAGAGACGCCTTTGTCTGTTCCATAAGGGTCTCAACACTCGCATCCACTAAGACGCCTTTGTTGATTCCATAAGGGTCTCAACACTTGCATTCACGGAGACGCCTTTGTTGTGGAGAAGTGTGGCACAATGATTAGAGCGGCAGATCCTAATGCAGAGATCTGGCCTGGGACCAGGGTTCAATTCCCGCCTCAGCGGGTCTTAGGCTCAATTCCCTTGGACCAGATAATTCTCACCTCTGTGCCTAATCTAATTAATGGGTCCCACTCTGTAACTCTGGGCAATAGCTTGCTTAATCTTCACAGTGCTTGGATGCCTGGCATCACGCTGGGAGTGCCCAGGAGTGGGTGTCTCACAGGGAAAAGCCAGGAGGGGTTCCACATCAGTATGCGTACAGTGCCTTGTTATCCTAATGGGTGAGTAGTGCACTATACAGGTCCAAAGTTTACAGTTTTCAATGTATACTTGAATGCTTATGCTGTTATGAACAAGTATATACATATATGCTTAACCATTTTTCCTTTTCAGATCTCTCTCCCTGCTGTTCCCTACCCTAATTCCCTTCCCCCGACTGGCTTCACCATAACTCTGTGCTATATTGGCTTTCTGAGTTGGTGACGCCGGAAGGTGGGCCTGTTGTTCGGCGGCGTTCAGATCCCGAGGAAAGGACACTGACATTTCTCTTGTAACTTTGCATCACCTATTTTATGTACTAATTGGTCACATATCATCTGATCATGAAAAGAGAGATTATTACACTTGGCTGCTAACATTTTCAAACTATTTACAAAAGCATCAATTAACTCATTAGACATTTGACTGCTACTTAAAATGTGCATCTTGCAACCACCTCATTTATTTTCTTTGTGTATTGGTTGTCCAATTGTCTTATTGCCATGTAATATACATCTCCATCTTCTCCATCTTCTTCTTTCATATTTATTGGTAGAAAGTGGTGTAGCACACGTCGACCTTCTGCACCCAAACAATGCTTTAGAATGGGCAATTTTCACTTGTCAGTGTAAATCCGCCCCCAATTGCTTCTATATAAGCTTCAAAACCATCTTTCCATTGTTTCCATTCTAAAATAGGATCTCCAGGTGAAGGTGGAAAAGGTATAGGTGCCGTAATGCCTTCCATGTTTAATAATAGTATATAATTGGTTAGTTTACTGTTGTGCGAATCACGGAAATAATTATTGTCTTACTGTAAATGTTCACACTGGTGTGCGAATCACCAAGACTATTTGTAGATTATTAGATTCCCACTGTAAGTGTTCACACTGATGTGCGAATCACCAAGAATATTTGTAGATTATTAGATTTGATAATGCAAATTATGTTAGAATCACCAATTTTCAGTGATCGCAATGGTGTGCGAACCACCATGTTTGTTAATCTGTCTTTGAAATGTATATTAACTATGGCCATCATGTTTATTCACTGAAATGCCTGCTGATAGTTTAGGGAAAGAACAGTACTCACTCCATCCTTTCTTTTTCATGGGCATGCAAACGCACTGGTAGAGGAAGCTTAAGCTCTTTGGCATAGGCCTTCTAGTTTCTGTAGGCATGCGCATCTTCACACTCTCACAACTCATGTTAACATTTGTGCTGACTGCTGTGGGCTCACGCGTCTATATGGCCTTACACTTGCTCGCACTGTGCTTACAGCTAATTTTACGGCTTACAGCTGATTCTGTGGGCGATTACTATTTAGAATTTTTTTCCCTTACGCAGTCTTCATCGAAGATCTCCACAGATCCCTCCAGTAACCGTGAATGCCTTGGTCCTGATCCTTGTCATGGTCTGCAGTTCCTCAATATATCGCAGGACTCCAGGCTTCTTCAGTGGAGTTCAACTCATCGCAAGTGTTAGATCCTCTTCAATGATACAACTTCCACACGTTGAAATCATTAGTAAGTTACGTTTATTAAAGAGATTCAAGGAAGTAAACCTCTTCATACGAAGAAGCCTGAGCCAAGTGTAATTGTATGAAATCTGGCTCCCAGGTGTTCTGCTGCATTCCAGATTCCATCCAACAGGATTAGCCAGGATGTCACAGAGTGCCAATTTAAAAATAGAGCATTCTGATTGGCCCAGGGTGCTTTATTACCCTTACGCAGAAATCAGACTCCTGTGGGAGCGAGCATTCTTATTGGCTGCCAGCAACATGAGAAAATTGTTCCTGACAGCCATTAAAGGACTTAGGGACTTAGGGCCTGATTATGACCTTGGCGGAGGGGAATACTCAAACATGACAGTTATCCCGCCCGCCTTATTACAAGTTCCATTATATCCTGTGGAACTTGTTATATGGCGTGCGGGATATCTGTCACGTTTGTGATGGAGTAATCCCCACCACCAAGGTCGTAATCAGGCCCTAGGACCCCTCTCCTGAACACGTTTAACAAAATATAAGGGGGCAGAGTAGAGATACCCTGGACACCTCGGCCCCTGGGGGGACCCAGAGGGACTCTACCGGGGCCCCAAAGGGAGAAAAACACCTAAAATTGCAGCGATCTGGCACGACTCCTGTGTGAGTGTAAAAAGCTGGGGCTGCATTGTTTTAATAAAGGGAGGGGGATGGGTAGCCCTCTCCCGTAGCCTGTACAGGAACCTAGGGAGCCTCCCCAGGGGCTGAAATTAACAAACAAATAAACAGCCCTGGGCTGGGGTCCCCAGGATCTAGCAAGGCTCAAGGAGGGAGGCCTGGGTGTTGAGGTCCCCAGTGCCTAATAAGGCTTGGGGAGATAGGCCACCTTACCCCCTCCCCTCTAAAAAACATAAGGCCGTGGGGGGGTCTCCAGGGCTTAATGTCATGTGCCCCCCTCATCCCCTTGAACAAACATAAGGCCAACCACCACAACTGTGCACACCCTTTGGACATGCACAACGGGGTATGGCTTTACATATGGTAATTAACTATTATTTTACTTTGAAAAAAACTTGAAATACACTGAAAAAAACAAAGGTGGTGTAACATTACAGATAGGTGTGATAAAAGATCTGTTTTTGTTTAAAAAAATTAGAAATTCATTGAAAAAAGCTTAAAGCAACATTATAGTTAGGTGAATTTGTCAGTGACAACAATGACGTTCTGAACTAAAAACACACAGAAATTCACCAGCTATTGTTACCAGATCTAACCATAACCCCGCCATGCACTGCTTATGACCTCACATATTACATCACTCATGACATGTTCTATGCAATCATTTATGACATTTCTGATGATATCTCAAATGACATCACTGATGACATTATCCAATCTGTGTGTTAGTTACGTTTTATAGTTTACATAGTGGCTGGGAACTATCTTATTACTTTTCTACCTAATTGTGGACAGACTGTGCCCTACTAATCAGTATAAATGTTTACAAAACATGTACTCCTAATGCATCATAGGTGTATAGAGTTATTTTACATGTTAGAAATGTTTACATTTAGGCGGTAACCTATGTTCAGATGACAGTTGATAAATTGTGTCCAGCATGTTGTTTTAGTTCAAATGTTTTCGCTAACAAATTCACCTAACTAGAATGCTAGTTTAACCTTTGTTTTTCAGCTAAAATACACATATATTTACAATTCCTTAACATAAGAAGCAGCAATAAAGCAAGCACGAAGAATCAAACATCAAAAAAAATGCCCTTTCCAAGCTGCACACTCCACAAACAAACTTAGTAATTAAATATAATTATTAAGCAACAAAAAAAAACATAAATTTTAAGTAGAATGTACAGCAATGCAGGCTTGAAACTAAACATAACTAGTTTTTAAACATTTTATTATAACAATCCTTTTATTTATTTTTAACAGGTAAAAAGCAGTCACCTATTGTTCACCTGACCAAAGATAAAGAAATCATGGAGAAACAACTCTACAAAATATTACCAAAGCAAGTATCTAAGTATAATATGTAAAAAATTGTAATGCACGTCTAATATTACCTAAAATATAATTAAAAAAAATATATATATACCTCTAATATTTACAGATATAACCTTTATATTACAGATATAATGGCAGAGAGAGCCACTTACATCACTTCTTCAGAAGGAAAACTTTATTTGTTGCACATGGGATATAGTTAGAGTCAAGAGAGCACAAGTACAGGAAGTATAAATTGGAAAGTACTTTGCTAATGCTTGTTCTAGAAGGGCTACTTCTAGCAACAATGTTGTAATTACATTATGTTAGAGAACATAACCCACCATAAAAAGAAGTTGGAAACATTTTGCAACATTTAGAGAAGTAAGCACAATAGTAAAACTGATCTTACCAAAAGTTACTGAATACCCTGGAGGACAACTGCCATGTATCCCACATCTAAAACAAGTCATAGCATGCACCAGAAAACCTACAACTGAAACCCCCGCAGCTCATGAAAGATTCCAAGACAAATATTCCATGTAATCTAACTATAAGACATAGTGAAGAACCCTTTCTCATGTACGATAACACTAACAACAGGAGAATAATATTGTACACTACAGAGAATAAGCTACTAAGACTAACAAACATACATACATGTGAAAACCTTCAAACCACACACATCTTCCTATATATCAAAGTGCTACATACTATGATCAACAAATGCAAATCACATCCAAACCTAACTACTACCCCGAGAAAATGATCATTGACTTTCAACAAGCAGTGCTAAGTACAATATTAAACATGTACCCATACAAAGCTATACATGGCTTTTACTATAATTTCAACATAGAATTTGGAGACACCTCCAAAATTATACACTATTACACACAGCAGACAGTGCACATTTCAAGGGTGCTGGGCAGGGGGGCCCCTGCACTGCCGTCATCCCGTCAGGATCAGAGATCCTGGCAGAGTTGGTGGTAGTTGGCAGGTATGCCCTCCAACCTTGCAATGTGCCAGTCCAACAGCCACAACCGCCGCGGTCCGACCACCACTGCGAGTCTGGCAGTCTGTTGACCGCCAGACTCATAATAAGGCTGTAAGTGTTCCATACTCAACAAATGCCCAATTGACATACCAAATATAAAAAATAATAGCTCTAGCATAAGTACCATCTACAGAAGTAGCTTACCACTACAACTTTCTCAGAGAGTCCTGTAACGATATGGCATTAACCTGTTCGTAAGTTTTCTTCAGTAGGTAGTGAAGTTCCATGGGAGCGAGATGTGATCTCAGAAGCTAGTCCCTGGGCCATCCGACCACTGATTCATTCCAAATTCGGATTGAGGACTCAAACAGCGGCAGTATTTTGGGGAAGTGGATTAAAAAAAATGTACAATGTTCTTCCCTAGTCTGTTTCTTCTGCATGCAGGCCCTTCTCACTGGTCCCCATGGCCTGGGTCTGTGTGCATTTAACAAAATATAGAGAGATGATAATTAATGACACTTTGATAGAAGGGAAAAGATCTCTATAAGCTCCCCTGTGTTTTTTAACCAAAGACTTTTGACTTTGACCTTTTGGTGAGTAGTATGTGGACATGATGAACCCTATGCAAACACAAACAAGACCATCACTAATTAATTCTGCTGAAATGAAGTGACTTATGTAACTTGTTTAATGAATCTTATTATTACCTATTAAAACCACTTAGGAAGGACCAGTATCATTTGTGTATCATCCAGCGAATTATCAAGTCATTTGCTTATTTTCCTTATTTTTCCTAATAGTCAAAAATAATCAAAAATGGGATTTATATTAAAATTCCAAAATGGTACACACAAGACTTTAGGACCCCAGTCTTGGCAAAAAAAATACAAAAAATAAGAGCTATTATATGTTGCTCACCGGGAGTCTTTCCCCCTTTTTTTGAGGAACCTCAGAAACTCCCAGCGAGATGCTTCTTAAGCACACCAATCCATTACGGTAAGTACTCCTCCAAATTAAATTTATGCATGCACTTTACCAAATTATAGCAGTAGTTCCTCTGTTGGTAAAGTTATACTTATTTGTCTTTTACAGGTCCCGATGATCCTCTGTCTGAGCAGTAAAGCAGCTGAAAGATATGAGCCAACTCCAGATCTCCCTGAAAGTCAGGAGACAAGATTGAAGACAAGGGCTTCAAGATGCATAGCCAACTACCAGGATGGGCTGACAACAAGATGAAGATCCCAGAAGATGAAAATCTCTGCAGGAAGCCAGCAACATGATAAGTAACGCAGATAAGTATCCGAAATAGCAGGCAAGTTGCTGGCCTCCATGTAGGAGGCTGGCCTGGTTTGTAGTGGGTACCTTATACCAGGTCCAGTTATCTCTTATTAGTGAAATGTAGACAGTGTCTAGAAGCCAGGCTCTCCTGGGTAGTTTGGATGAGCAGCCAATGCCTAACTAGGAGACATAGGAAGCTCATGCAATACCATTGTAGTCACAGAGTACTCACACACATGAAATAAAATACTCAGTATTACAAAAATAAAGGTACTTTATTTTGGTGACACAAATGCCAGAAATACCACAGAGACTACACTCCCTTAGGAGGTAAGTAATCCATAAATAATATACAGTAATATATAGTATGCAGAAATAGCTGTAAAACAGTTAGAAAACAGTGCAAATAGTGAAAATCACAATAGTTAGAAATGGGCCTGGGCGAACAAAAATCATATAGTAAAAAAGTGGAATGTGAATGTCAGTTTCCCACTTAGGCAAGTGTAGTGAGGTAGAGGGGTGCTGGGAGTATTAGAAAACACCAAAGGTAAGTAATAGAACCCACCCCAGAGCCCAGGAAAGCAGGAGTAAATCACAGTAACTTTCCTAAAACACACAATAACACGAGAAAGAACCAGAAGAGACTGCAAGACACCAATGATGGATTTCTGGACCTGAAGACATCTTGAAGAAGGGGACCAAGTTCAAGAAGCACAGAAGAGTCCAGGGAGAACAGGAGCCACTGATAACCCGGATGAAGGTGCAAAAGAAGAACCACCGGTGAAGAACAACAGTCAGTACTGCATCCAAGAAAACAGATGCGAGTTTCCTGGTTGGTGCAGATGATGTCTCACGCCAGAGGGATGATTGCAGCCTGGTTTGTGTTGCTGGATTCAGCCTTGGCATACACAAAGCTCACGGTTAGCAGAAAATGGCGCTGCCTGGGACCAGGAGGGAACTGGTGGACTTTACCAAGAAGGGGAAGCCCGAGGAGGGTCTCCGCAACTCAGAGAGCCCTCAGAAGACCAGGCAGCGCACACAGGAGTCCCACAACATGGGGACAAAGAAGGTGCAAAAGGAGGCCCACGCAGCACTACAACAAAGGGTCCCATGCCACCGGAGAACTACGCAGGAAGCTGTGCATCACAGGAAGCAGTGCTGGAGGCTGGGGCTTCATGGTGCACGAAGAACTTCGTGGAAGGGTGCCAACAAGCCTTGACACCTGCAAAAGGCGAGCGGTATGGGGGACCTGTCTTGCCTGGGAAGGCAAGCTCTTACTTCCACCAAAGTTGGACAGTAGGACGTCAGGACCATTAGGACCACTTCAGTACACCACCTGTGATGCTGGATCCACTCTGTCAGGAGAAGGAACCCACGCCGCCAGGTGTCACTGCAGAGGGGTGCCTGCTGAAGCAGGAGAGTGACTCCTTCACTCCAAGGGAGATTCCTTTGTTCTTCCGGTGCAGGCTGAAGACAGGCTGTCCTCTGAGGATGCACAACTGGGAAACAGTTGCAGTTGCTGGCAGGAGCTGAAGATACAATGTTGCAGAAGGCGTCTTTGCTTCTTTGTTGCAGTTTGTAGACTTCCTGGAGGGTCCAGTTGCAGTTTCTTTGGTAAGAAGGTGAAATAAAGAATGCAGAGGATTCCTGCTGGAGTCTTACAATCCGAATCTCAAAGAACCACCCCAGAGAAAGTCCCCAAATAGCCCTGAAAGGGGGATTGCTCAGCTACACAGGTAAGCACCTATCAGGGGAGGGCTCTGACGTCACCTGCTGGCACTGGCCACTCAGATTCTCCCAGACTTCCCTGCCAACTTGGAATCCAGGATGACAAAACCCAGGGACCCTCTGAAGGAGCTCTGAGCACCACCCCTGGGGTGGTGATTGACAGGGGAGTGGTCATTCCGCTTTCCTTTGTCCAGTTTTATGCCAGAGCAGGGACTGGGGGGTCCCTGAACCAGTGTAGACTGGATTATGCAAGGAGGGCACCATCTGTGCCCTTCAAAGCATTTCCAGTAGCTTGGGGAGGCTACTCCTCCCAAGCCTGTACCACCTATTTCCAAAGGGAGAGGGTGTAACACCCCTCTCCCAAAGGAAATCCTTTATTCTGCCTTCCTAGGCTTGAGCTTCTCAAGCAACAGGAGGGCAGAAACCTGTCTCAGAGGTGGCAGCAGCTGGGGCTGCCTGGAAACCCACAGAAGGCTAGAATGGCAATACTGGGGGTCCGCTGAGCCCCCAAAGTGCATGAAATCATACAACCAATGCTTGCAAAAGCATTGGGGAATGATTCCAACATGTTTGCTACCAAACATAGCTATGTTTGGAGTTACCATTATGTAGCTGGACATAGGTATTGACCTATGTCCAGTACATGTATTAAATGGCGGTCCTGCACTCACAAAGTCTGGGGAGATGGTCCTGGGGGATGTGGGGGCACCTCTGCTAGTGCAGGGGGGGTGCCCTCACACACTGGTACTCTGCACCCTGCACTCAGGGCTGAAGGGCCTGCTATAGGAGTGACTTATAAGTGACCTGGTGCAGTGTAAATGGCAGTAAAAGGGTGCATGCACCTTTTCACACAGGCTGTAATGGCAGTCCTGTAGAAGCCTTTGCATGGGCTCCCCATGGGTGGCAAAAGAAATGCTGCAGCCCATAGGGATCCCTTGGAACCCCAATGTCCTGAGTGCCTAGGTACCATATACTAGGGACTTATAAGGGGGCACCAGTATGCCAATTTGGGGTGAAATACTGGGTTACCAGTATACAGTGACAAAATTTAGAGGTGAGCAAAATCAATGAAGTCCTGGTTAGCAGGATCCCAGTGAACACAGTCAAACACACTGACAACAGGCAGCAAATGGGTGTAACCATGGCAAAAGAGGGTAGTTTCCTACACTCCAGGCACAGCACTTAGCTCATTCATGCCAGAAGGCCAAAATCGCAAGGCCAGCTGTCTTTCAGGGTGGAAGTGGACAACCAGTGCATATGACAAAATAGAGTACACCACATCCTGCCCAAGAACACATTTCCAGGTCATGGCTGTGTTGGTGTGTTCACTTCAGCCGTGACAATATACCCCCTAATATCCTCCTCACAGGTTTGGGTTTGGGCTTGGTGGGATGCTGTGAATGAAAACTTCTTAGCAGGTGGGGAGCACGTATGTGTTCCACAGGTTCCCAGGACCTACTCTCAGGACTATTACCTTCCAATAAACAAGCTAGAACAGATGTCATTCATCTCTCTTAAAATCTAATATAACCTTCACCTCATATTGTGCATGACCTCCTATTTCCACAAGAGGTGATGTGTTTGGTAAGTAGGTTCCTTCATTTACAGGTTTGATCAGGGCAGTTCTAGTTTTACAGCAACAGATTGAATCACTTTTAGGATCTTGAAAAGCCCTATGAACTTAAGCTGAAATTTATTTCAGCCTTTAAGACATAAATATTTGTAGACAGCCACACTTGATTTCCAATATTGAACATCTATTCAGGACTCCTATGCTTATCAGCAAACACCTACTTTTTCGTGGCTTTTTATTTTGAGTGGTGGTGTTTATGGAACTCATGAGCTGTTGTATTAGGTTGGGGTCTAAATCTCTGTTTTCATCATTTTGGGGTGCAACCCATAACTACAGTAAAAAGATGTGAAACCTGAAGAACTGCTAGTAGAATTAATGTATGCAAATTCTGCATTCCATAGCCAAGACCTCCAATCAGAACAATCTTGCAAAGTCTGACACCGGGTGGTCACTGAAAGATAATCTGATTTCAATACCTATGAGTTCAGAGAGTGATTTCCAGAAGTGTAAAAATAAACTGTGAGCCCCTATCTGAAATAAGCACTGAATGGATCCCATGTAACTGGACTATAGACTGCATAAAGACCTCAGCTAATCTTTTTGCAGATGGCAATCCTTTAAGGAGAGCATAATGCACCGTTTTAGTTAAATGATCGACGTACTAGAATTGTGTTGAATCCCTCAGGTCTGCAGGGTAATTCTACAACAAAATCAATAGAAACTGTATGTTAAGGGTGGGGCTTGCCAAGCATCATGGCGGACACATTCTAGGCGAGCTCCTCCAAGGGCATGAAATCTGCCACGGTATAGCCGACCCAGCTGTACTGCTGCATGACTGGGGGCCCCAGTGCTGATAGCCCACTGCCCTGTGGCACTGTGGTTGCCTGCTGTTGCCCTGAGCTGCCTTGGGGCGAGACGTGCCATCAAGAATGGAACCTATGGCTGCCTGTGTGGGGCCTGACCCCAGTAAGAGGCAGCTGGTGATGAGGTCCAGTGTACCCACTGCTGGCTCTCCTTCTCCCCCTCCAGAAGAATCGCCGACCATCCACAGCAGGAGGTACCATAGGGGTTGCCACAGATGCTGCACATGGCTGCCGTGCACTGGCAGTAAGAGGATTTGGGCTTTAACCTCCAAAAGAGAAAGCTAGTTCAGCCTGGCTGCACGGGCATTGAGGCAGGGCTAGAATGGCCCATCAGATGGGCTGTCTAGGGCCCTCATTTCCTGTCCCCCCTTTCTTTACCTTCCCCCACCCCTCTTGGGACATAATACAGGTAGGGGAGGAGGAGGACCGCTGAGTGGCAGAGAGCAGCAGATACCCAGGCCCTGTAAAGTAAATGCTCCCAGTGGGCCCACAGCAGTTATTGTTTCCCCCACTCAAGTAGCCCTCCAAAACATGTCCCAGGCCTGCTATTTGAGCATGAATGCAATGTCACACTGCCATGTTGACTTGCCATTTAAAATCCCTTGTCAAGCCTTATGCTCCAAAGGTAGGACATGTATGTTCATGTTTTGCAAGCACTACTAGAGAAAAACTCCCAAATTCATATTTCACTACTGTAAGCCCTTATCAACCTGGAGATAACACATCTTGTGAAAGTGTTAGACCTGGCACTCTTGGTGTGGTCTCCCCTGTCTTTTTTACCTCTGCTTATCATGTTTTGACTGTGTGTGGGGTTCTGGTTTTGCTATTTTTGGTACTCTGGGCACTTTACCCCTCCCATAGGATAACGTTGGGGTTTCCGTGTTATATTTAATAAGCTGTAACTCCTAAATCAGAGGAGGTAGATGGGTCAAGATAAACCCTCTCTAATGGTAAAGTTGAATTTATCATTACAATTTTGAAAATGGCACTTTTAGAAAATTGGCATTTTCTTGCCCTTAGCCCTTTGTGCCTGCAGCCTGTCTTGGGTCAGAAGGCTGAGTGCAGCTAACAGTTAGGACTTTGTGAATTCTTCCCAGACAATCACACAATAGTGGGAATAGGACAGCCTGAATGGCCCATCAACTGGCAAGATGGGTTGGGGGGGGAGCTAAGCACAGTCCCACTTGCACCTGAATAGGCTGTGTCCTGTCTCCTCAAAATACGCCTAACTACCCAGTATTGTCAATGCAGCCAGCATCAAACCAGGGCAAGGGAGTGAGGAAATTCCAAGAACTTCAAAGAACCTTTCCAGACACATCTCCCACCTTCCAGGAGAAGAAGACTAGGGACTAAAAATCAGACCTTCAGATCCACTCTTTAGTTCACTACTGGACCTGTGAAAGGACTCCCAGAGGAGTGCCTGCTGCTGTGACCTGCTGTGCCCCCATGCCAGGCTGCTGCTGTACCTGGAAGGACTGCTTCCCTGCCTGGAGCCTGCCTTGAACCCTCGAAGGCCAGCCCTGCTGTTGAGCCCAATATCTTCACCTGCACCCAGAACTTACAGAAGTGACTCCAAGGGGTAGTTTGCTGAGCTCCTATGCATAGCCACTGGGACAGAACAGGCTCCCACCATCTTGAACCCAGACCTAGACCCAGCCTAGGCGGGTCCTGAAGCCCCAAGCAGTCTCCACCTAACCCTTTACCCTTAGTTCTGGTGCTAAACATGCCCAGATGGCCAGTTTCCAAAACTGAAGACATGCAAAATTTGGTCAAAAGAGCTCCGAGAACCAAGAGGAGAACGGCACCAACTTGCTTGCGTATCTGCCAGAAATTAATCACCGTTCAGATTGCCTTTGCAGCTTCTCCCGCTGAGATTTTCTCCACAGCAGCAAATCAGGTTCAGCCGTCCTTCGCTAAAGGGGTACCCGACTTTGTGGAAAAATCTTTAGCTACAGCCTTTTGTTTCGTCTGGCTGGAGATGTTCACTACTGATTGGCTCCATGACTATCTGACATCAACACTCCCACCTAAGACACTCCTGCAGTCTTGGCTCACTGAACCTCTACCTTTTCAAATATGCTTTCTTCAAGATCCAAACCAAACTTCATCACGGTTGGCCTTAACTTTTGACTTTGCCCAGGTCTATTACGACCAGATGTCTGCAGTTTGCGCTTTTCTCTTTTAAGTGCTATTTTGAACCTTAAACTTTAAAAATTCATAACTCTGGTTCTACTGAATGGATTTTTGTTGTTTTGGTGTCAAATGATTTATTAAAATGTACTCTACTTTACTAAATTAGTCTGGGAATTTTATTGAGTTGTGTTTTCACTTTATTACAGCCTGTGTGCTGCATAAACACTTTATACGTTGCCTGTCAATTAAACTCAACTGATGTTTAGTACCAATAGATCCAGGGTTAAGCACATGTAATTTGGTGGCTTTTTGTGGTTCATCCTGTGTGGTTGTGATTGATGCTTGACCAGGGATCACATCCCAGATCACCAAAAATCCAATTTCTCACAGATAGCCTTGAGGGGACAAATCATATCATTCCAAACAGAGGTAAAGAGATAGAAAAGCAGAAAAAGCCCAGGTCTTGAGGGCGGAGGTAGAAGGGGTGCGTCGATGAGACCCAGATGTGCAATACATACTTTATATGTTGCCTCTGACCCTGCAACAGCAGCTCTCTGTCGTGGCCTCCCTCTCTTAAGTGAGCACCCATTCCAAGAGCTACAACATGGGGTGAGAAAGCGAGCAAGCTCCTATACTGGATCGTGAACAGAGATCCTGAGCTCAGATGCATACTAGTCATTCAGATACCCATGCACAACAGTGTGACCTACCCTCATGTGATAGTCCATGTATTTGTAGCCTTCTACCCTGACATTTGTGCAAAATCCCCCATGGTCCCAGTAGAATGTGAAAGCCCAGTAGTAGAGGACCTGATAGGCCCCAGACTGTTAGACCTTGACCAAAGGGCACTGGATGACTTACAGAACAAGAATCAGATGTGGCCATCCATGCCTTCCCAGCAGAGAAACCCTCAGGTCCCAATGGTTACTCACTAGAATTTTTTTAAAATGATGCCTTCTGATTGACCCCATTGCTAATGGGCCTGTACACTACAGCACTAGAACGCGGGGTATGCCTCATAACCTATGGGGGGTCACCATATAGGTGATCTTGAAACCTGTTAAGCTGAAGGATGAATATTTGTCGTACAGGCCAGCCTCACTTATCAACCTGGAGATAAAACATCTTGTGAAAGTGTTAGACCTGGCACTCTTGGCGTGGTCTCCCCTGTCTTTTTTACCTCTGCTTATCATGTTTTGACTGTGTGTGGGGTTCTGGTTTTGCTATTTTTGGTACTCTGGGCACTTTACCACTTCTAACCAGTGCTAATGTGCAAGTGCTCCCTTTGCAAAATGTATGTATAATTAGCTTTACCATGATTGGCACCTTTGATTTACTAGTAAGTGCCTAGTAGAGTGCACTAGAGGTGCCCAGGGCCTGTAAATCAAATGCTGCCAGTGGGCCTGCAGTACTGTGCCACCCACATAAATAACCCTGTAAACATGACTCAGACCTGCCACTGCAGTGCTGTGGAGTTGGCCCATCGTATATGGGATGCTGCTATTCCTCAAGATAAAGGCGTCATGCACAGAGCCAGGATACTTGGCATTCACATGGGAGATGTACTGGTCTGCCAAACACACCATCTGCACATTCAGAGAATGATAGCTTTTTCTATTCCTGAACACTTGTTCATTTCTCCGGTGGGGTGGGGCAGTGCTACATGTGTACCATCAATGGCACCAATTATGTTGGGGATATGTCCCAGGGCAAAAATGTCAGCTTTCACTGTGGCCAAATCCTCCACTTGTGGGAATACAGGTGATCATTACAACTCTGGCGGTCGGTGTTAAAGCGGCGGTAAGACCGCCAACAGGCCGGCGGTAAAAAATTTGCAATTACGACCGTGGCGGAACCCGCCAACAAAGACAGCCACTTTAACACTCCGACCGCCACAGCGGTACAAACAAACAGCGTGGCGGTCACCGCCAACAGACAGGCCGGAGACAATGTACCGCCCACACTATTATGACAGGCCAATCCGCCACCTTTTCCGGGGCGGATTCACAGCGGATAAAAACACGGCGGAAACAGGAATCCCGAAGGAAAAATGCTCACCTCTACACACCCCACGGGGAACGAGGAAGCCATGGACCCGGAACTCCAAATTCTACCTGCAATAGTCTTCCTGCTCCTCTACCAGGAGCATGAATGCCGGCGGCGAAGACCACGGTGAGTACTGCACCTACAACACAGGGGAGGGGGGAGGGAAAAAACAGTGACACAAACACGAAACATGCAAAACCCCCACCCCCACCCTCACCCACGACAACACACACACTAATGCATATCAATACATCACAGTTACACCCCCCAAACCCCGGGAAGAATGCAAAGACAATAGAAAATGAGTGTAACCATTGTAATATATTAAAAGCAAGTAGGCAGAAATATATATATACACCTTGTACATAATATATACCAAGCACAGTAGTCCAGGTAGTGCTCTAAGAAAGTCCGTGGAACACTGGGACCACACGGTATGGGCGAGGCCCACACAAGATCCCCGACCATGACGGAGAGAACACTGCAGGGGCATCAGAGAGCAACTAAACAGGCACCTCAGGGGGAGGTAAAGGGGGGGCACCTCAGCCGCTTGAGTGCACAATGCCAAATCCACGAGGGGGCCACATGCCCACTGTTCCATCTTGGGGAGTGCAAAGCCACAGTCTCTCAAGTCTCTACAGTGGGTGGGTTGCCCACTGCCATATCCTGGGGAGTGCAAAGCCACAGTCTCACAAGTCTCTACAGTGGGTGGGTTGCCCACTGCCATATCCTGGGGAGTGCAAAGCCACAGGGTCTCAAGTCTCTACAGTGGGTGGTTTGCCCACTGTTCAATCCTGGGAAGTGCAAAGCCATAGTCTCACAAGTGGATAACAGTCTCCACTGGTTCTGGAGGAGGCATGGTGCCCAGAGTGCTTCATCCTGCTAAGTACAGAGGTAGTGGATGACAGTCTCCACTGGATCTGGAGGGGGCATGGTGCCCAGAGTGCTTCATCCTGCTAAGGACAGAGGTC
Organism: Pleurodeles waltl; assembly: GCF_031143425.1. Classification (NCBI taxonomy): domain Eukaryota; kingdom Metazoa; phylum Chordata; class Amphibia; order Caudata; family Salamandridae; genus Pleurodeles; species Pleurodeles waltl. Next base: position 605,794,687 of record NC_090443.1, on the reverse strand, counting down.
GTGGATGCCTTTCTCCACTGGTTCTGGAGGGGGCATGGTGCCAAGAGTGCTTCATCCTGCTAAGGACAGAGGTAGTGGATGACAGTCTTCACTGGTTCTGGAGGGGGCATGGTGCCCAGAGTGCTTCATCCTGCTAAGGGCAGAGGTAGTGGATGCCTTTCTCCACTGGTTCTGGAGGGGGCATGGTGCCCAGAGTGCTTCATCCTGCTAAGGACAGAGGTAGTGGATGACAGTCTCCACTGGTTCTGGAGCGGGCATGGTGCCCAGAGTGCATCATTCACCCCGTGACGGTCTCAGTTGCGTCAGTGCCCTTGCCGGTCATGGGCCAGCGGTGCTTGAGATGGCGGTGCCCTGTGTAGCGGTGCTTGAGACGGCGGTGCCCTGTTCAGCGGTGCTTGAGATGGCGGTGCCCTGTTCAGTGGTGCTTGAGTTGGCGGGGCCCTGTGCAGCAGTGCTTGAGTTGGCGGTGCCCTGTTCAGCGGTGCTTGAGATGGCGGTGCCCTGTTCAGCGGTGCTTGAAATGGCAGTGCCCTGTTCAGCGGTGCTTGAGTTGGCGGGGCCCTGTGCAGCGGTGCTTGACTTGGCAGTGCCATGTTCAGCAGTGCTTGAGATGGCAGTGCCCTGTTCAGCGGTGCTTGAGATGGCGGTCTTTATTGCAGGGTCTCAGCTGCTGGCGGTCCTTCATGGCCAGTGGGGCTTTTGCTTGCGGTCCTTCATGGCCCAGCGGGGCTAGTGCTGGCGGTGGCCTCCTGGGCAGGTGGGCTGGTGCTGGCCTCCTGGGCAGGTGGGCAGGTGCTGACGGTGGCCTCCTGGGCAGGTGGGCTAGTTCTGGCGGTCCTGTCCTGGGCAGCTGGGCTTGTGCTGGAGGTGGGCTCCGGGGCATCGGGGATGATGGCGGTCTTCTCCGGAGTGCTGCTCTTCCCAGACTTGCCGGGTTTCTTGTGGCCCTTCCCCACCTTGGAAGGTGTCACAGCTGACTCCACACTCCCATCAGGCCCCCTGGGAGTGGCTTTGGTGCCTGGAGGGCTCCTCCTCTCCCACCGGGCACTAGCCAACTTCTGATGCTTCACAGGTGGGGGACTGTCTGTGCTGTGGCTCCGTGCCACACTTGCTGCCCTGGTGGCCGGTGCACTCCAGATTCCGGTGACTACAAACACCACTGGTCCCAGAGATGTTGTGGCTGAGGTGCTAGTTCGGGACCTAGGAGACGGACGGGGTGGGGGAGTTGTGGGAAAGAGGTCAAGGGTGGGCAGGAAAAAGTTTTGGGACATACTGGGACGGGTAGCTGGAGAGGGATTGGGAGTGGAGGAAGAGGTGGTGGTTGTAGGAGGTGTACGTTTGGTGACTTTGGGTGAAGGTGCATGCGCTGGAGGCTGTCGTGAGGTGGATGGCTGTTGGGTGGGTGTGTGCCTGCGTTTGTGTATCTTGGGAGGGGACGTCACAGACGCACTGGGAGAGGACACAGGGGACGTGTGAATGGTAGTGGGGGTGATGGCTGCACGTGAGCGGGGTGTGGTGGTGGTGTGCTGGAGAGGGACGTATTGGCTGAGGATGTAGTGCATGCAGGTGTGAGTGTAGACAAGACTGGGAGGGAGGAGGGAGACGAGGAGGAGGGGGACACAGTGGCGGCAGTGGATGTTGGTGTGTCTGCATGTGTGTGATGCTTGTGTGAGTGTCTGTGGGATGTGTGGTGCTTATGTTTGCCAGAGCTTCCTTTGTGTGTTGACGTGTGTGCATGCTGGTCTGTAGGTGTGCTTGGGATAGGCTGAGGTACAGGGGATTGGGTCTGGGCGGAGGAAGTTGGAAGGGGGAGGCTAGAGACGGGGACAATGGCTGCCATCAGTGCTGAGGCCAGAGTCTGAAAAGCTCGCTGAAGGGCCGCCTGACCAGAATGAATGCCCTCCAGGAATGCATTTGTTGGTTGCAACTGCCTCTCTACACCCTGGATGGCATTCAAAATGGTAGACTGCCCAACAGTGAGGGATCTGAGGAGGTCAGTGGCCTCCTCACTGAGGGCAGCAGGGGTGACTGGGGCAGGGCCTGAGGTGCCTGGGGCAAAGGTGATGCCCACCCTCCTGGGTGAGCGGGCACGGGGCAAAGGCTGAGGGGCTGCTGGGAGGACGGGGTTGGTAGGGGGGTGGCGGCTGTACCGTTAGATGCGGTGGGCACAGATGTTGCCGCCACCACAAGGGAGCTCCCATTGGAGGATGAGTCCGTGTTGCTGGTCTCAGCTCCTGTCCCCGCCGTGGAGCTCCCTTTGCCCTCCGTCCCACCGGTGAACTCTCGCCCTCCAGGGCCATGTGGGATGCAGCTCCCTCGTGCTCCGGTGCCACTGCTCCTCCGCCTGATGATGCTAATGAACACAAGAACAGGGAGACCACAAAAAGGGGGGGACAACAGAAGAAAGACATGTTGAGTGCATGCATTACCGCTACCGTTGGTGGACACGACAGACACAGAAGCCCCCTGCACTACGCCGTGCTCTTGGGGTCCACTGTTCGATTCCTGGGAAATGGCCTACAAGGCTACGGACGACATCTGCACACATAGATGACACAGGGGCATGACTAGGTGTACTTGGCACTCTACAGAGGTGGGGTCATCCCCAGCTGAGCCTCCGCCGTCTTCTTGCTCCAGCGGCGAATGTCCTCCCATCTTTTCCGGCAGTGGGTGCTCCATCTGTGGTAGACTCCCAGGGTCCGGACGTCCTTGGCGATGGCACGCCAAATATATTTTTTCTGGTGGGCGCTGACCTACATGAAATGTACAGGGGGAAAAAGAGAAGTTATAACAAACTGCACCGTCAAACTGATTGGCTCCCATCCCTACCCTTGCCATGTGGCACATGCATTCACCGTCTTTCATGCACGCATCATTCTCCCCCCTTCCTTCTTACATCCAGCCCTCTCCACACAGGCATAGCCCATACAATATGCTCACTGTGTACTTACCTGTTTGTCTGGAGGACCTTAGAGTAGCATGTACTGGGGGAGGACCCCATCCACGAGCTTCTCCAACTCCTCCGATGTGAAGGCAGGGGCCCTTTCCCCAGACACTCGAGCCATTGTCTCTTCCAGACCGAGGTCACAGCAGCACTTGCAGTGTAGGTCCTCTCCTGTTGAAGATCAGGTATCGAATGATTGAACAGATAGAAAATGGCGGTCACGTCCGCGGCGGTGCGTACCGTCACTGCCGGCGTACATCGTCACTGGCTCCTGGGACCCATAGGGTCCAATGTTAACCAATGCAGCATTGCGCTGCGGTCTTTGACCGCCTACCGCGACGGTGTACAACGCCAGCGCAGTTACCTCACATCCCATTGTCCCACTTTACAGGTCAGGCAGCCGCCATTTCAGGGGCCCACATGGCTTCATTTTCAACTGTGTCACACATACCTAGGCCTAGACTCTACACACATACAGGCCATCTTTTGTGTATGAATGGTGTTCTGTGTAAACTGTGGGTACGTACCTCTGAGTTGTTTGACTCTGTGCTCGCTGTTGTCCTTCATAGGCACCGTCCGCTGGGACATGTGAGGAGATGGCGGCATCCTCCGGTGTACCGACCGTTGGTGGACCTGTCGACAATGGAGGAGCGACATGTGATTATCACATAGAGGCTTGACCGTGCCACAATCCAGGAACTGTGTACTCAGTTGGAGCTAGACCTGATGTCCACAATCCGCCATCCCCTCAAGTGCAGGTGCTGTCAGTGCTCCATTTCCTTGCAAGTGGGTCTTTTCAAACAACAGGGGCCATAGCATCAGGGATGTCCTAGCCTATGTTTTCCAACGTATTGTCCAGAGTGTTGTCTGCCCTTCTGAAACACATGCAGAACTACATCGTTTTTCCTCAGGTGGAGGATTTGCCTAAAAGTGAAAGGTGATTTCTATGCCCTGGGACACACCCCCAACATCATAGGTGCCATTGTTGGGACCCATGTGGCTTTGGTCCCCCGCCACAGGAGTGAACAGGTGTACAGAAACCGGAAGAGTTATCATTTGATGAATGTACAGATGGTATGTTTGGCAGACCAGTACATCTCCCATGTGAATGCCATGTGTCTGGCTCAGTGCATGACACCTACATCCTGCGGAATAGCAGCATCCCTTATGTGATGGGTCAACTCCAGAGGCACCATGTGTGGCTATTAGGTGAGCACCTGGAAGCAAGTCAGTGGGAATGGTTGTCTGGGTCTGGGGATATCCCTCCAGGTTAGTGTGTGTCTAACAGTTGTCCCTCACCATTTGCAGGTGACTCTGGTTACCCCAACCTGTCATAGCTACTGACCCCAGTGAGGAATCCCAGGACAAGGACAGAGGAACGCTACAATGAGGCCCATGGGCGAACTAGGAGGGTGATCGAGCGGACCTTCGGCCTCCTGAAGGCCAGGTTCAGGTGCCTCCATATGACAGGTGGTTCCATATTTTACTCACCAAAGAAGGTGTGCCAGATCATCGTGGCCTGCTGTATGCTTCACAACTTGGCTTTGCGACGACAGGTGCCTTTTCTGCAGGAGCGTGATCCAGATGGCGGTGTTGTGGCAGCTGTGGAGTCTGTGGACAGTGAAGACGAGGAAGCAGAGGAAGAAGACATGAACAACCGGGACTCAGTGATCCAGCAATATTTTCAGTGAGACACAGGTAAGAGTACAGACCTGCCTACTACATGTACTTTAACACTAATACCTCTCTACTGTCTGTCCTTTCCACCCAGTGTATGGTCACTGAGTTGTCACTTTCCCTTACGATTTCACAGATGTGGGTCCCACTGTGTGACATCTGCTTAGATTCCTCATGGACTAGAGCTGTGTGACGTAGGTATGCTGACATTGCAATTGAAATAGCATTTTGTCACTGTAATTGCTAATACACTATTTTGAAATCACAGACAGACACCAGATTTTTTGTGCTTCAAGGGTGTTTATTTAAGCGCTCAATATTGGAGGGGGTAGTGAAATGGTGAGGGGTGATGGCGGAGGAATGTCCATGGCAGAGTCCAGTCTATTAGTCTCACAGGTGCATTGCCCATATGGGCATAGGAAGTTGAGCTGGGGCAGTTTATGTATGGACAGGGTGACAAAGTGGGACAGTAGGATGACAATCAGGGTGGTCTAATTTCTTGGCAGGGGTCTTGGCATTGTGCTCTATCTTTGTCCTGGATCTCAGGGACCGTTTGCGGGGTGGTTCTCCCTCTGCAGGGGGTGGGGTGATGGTGTGGTGGTCCTGTGGCGGGGTGTCCTGTCCACTAGCGCTGGCAGAGGTGGTGGGCAGTTCATTGTCCATGCTAGTGTCAGGGGCCCCTTGTAGTGCCACAGTGTCCCTCCTGGTGCTGAGTACTTCCTTCAGCACCCCTACGATGGTGCCCAGGGTGGAGCTGATGGTTCTGAGTTCCTCCCTGAAGCCCATATACTGTTCCTCCTACAGGCGCTGGGTCTCCTGAAACTTGGCCAGTACCATTGCCATCGTCTCCTGGGAGTGGTGGTAGGATCCCATGATGGAGGATAGGGCCTAGTGGAGAGTGGGTTCCCTTGGCCTGTCTGCCCCCTGTCGCACAGCAGCCCTCCCAGTTCCCCTGTGTTCCTGGGCCTCCGTCCCCTGGACCGTGTGCCCACTGCCCCCAGGTCCCTGTTGTTGTTGGGGTGGTGGGTTATCCTGGGTTCCTTGTAGTGGTGGACACACAGCTGATTGACATGTTCTGGGGACGGAGGTATGGGCCTGCTGGGTGGGTGCTGTGCTGGTGTTTCCAGAGGGGGGAAGGTCTGTGGTGGCCTGTGACTGGGTGAGGGGAGCCAACTGTCCCGAGGTCCCGTGCAGTGGGCATGCTTTAGTGATGTGTGTCCATGCTTTGTTGTTGCATGCAGGGCTTGGTGTTGGGATGGTTGGTTTGTGATGTTGGGACATATGTGAGTAGTTGGGGTGCTGGGGGTGAGGGTGGGGGTATGTGCTGGCATGCAGGTAGGGTGGGGGATGTAATAATTAAGATTTGTCTTACCAGAGTCCATTCCTCCAGCTACTCCTGCAAGGCCCTCAGGAGGCAGAATTGCCAAGTCCTGCTCCTCCCATGTTATTAGTTGTGGGTGAGGAGGTGGGGGTCCGCCGCCAGTCCGCTGAACCGCCAGATGGTGTCTTGAGACCACGGAACGCACCTTCCCCCGTAGGTCGTTCCACCTCTTCCTGATTTGCTCCCGATTTCTTGGGTGCTGTCCTACTGCGTTGACCCTGTCCAATATTTATCGCCATAGCTCCATCTTCCTTGCAATGGAGGGGTGCTGCACCTGTGATCCGAATAGCTGTGGCTCTACCCGGACGATTTCCTCCACCATGACCCTGAGCTTCTCCTCCGAGAACCTGGGGTGTCTTTGCCGTGCCATGGGGTGGTGTAGGTGATGTGTGGGGTGGAGTGTGTGGTGATGAGTATGCTGATATGTAGTGGGGTGTTGTGTGAGGTGCATGGAAGTTCTGTGGGTGATGGTGTTGTGTGCCTGTGGATGCTGTTGTTCTTGCTGGTGCAGTCTCTCTCTGGCCTTCTTTTGGAATTTTTTGTCATAGGGGTTTGTGGGTGATGTGGGGGGGTGTTTTGTATTGTAATGGGTGTGTGGAAGTGGAGTGTGTATGTGTATCAGGTGTGTGTATTTCAAATTGTTCAATGTGGCTGTGTTTTGTAAGAGTGTGTGTATTTTGAGTGCAGCGGTGTGTACCGCCAATGGAATACCGCGGTTGAAAGACCGCCGCTTGGATTCGTGTGTCGTGATAGTGTGGGCGTATTTCTGTTGGCGTGATGGTGGAGGTTTTGTTTTCGCCAGTTTATCACTGACCTTTGGTGTGGCGGACTTGTGTGGGTGTCTAAATTTTGGCAGATTCCGAAATGTGGGTCATAATAGCTGTGGCGGAATTCCGTGGCTGCGGCGGTGTGTTGGCGGTCTTCTGCACGGTGGTAAGCGGCTTTTACCGCCAATGGTGTAATGAGGGCCACAATGTAGCTGCGCATGTGTTTCAGCAGGGCTGACAACACTCTGGTCAACACGTTGGAGGACATTGGCTGAGACATCCCTGATGCCATGGCCACTGTTATTTGGAAGGAACCACTTGCCAGGAAATGGAGCACTGACAGGACCTGCACTAGAGGGGAGATACCTGTGGGCTGGCGGATAGCTGACATCAGGTCTGGCTCCAATTGGGCACATAGTTCTTGGATTTTGGACGATCAAGTCTGTGTGTTAGTATAATGTGTCTATCCTCCATTGTCGCAAGGTCCACTAGGGGTCTGTACACTGGAGGATGTCTCCATCTCATGTTCATCCTCAGCGGTTGAATCCTATGGAGGAAAACGGTGAGCAAAGGGTCATAATCACACATCTATTGCAATAATGACGCATTTCTTCATTTACAGAACCACTATGTGAATCTGGGAGTCATTTGCTGTGCCAATGTCTGCTGTGACGCAGTTAGGTGCCATGACCTGTGTCCCCCAGAAATGGCGGGTGCCTTACCTGTGAGGAGGGACGCGTGGAAATGAGGTAATTCCGCTGCCATTGTGCGCCACTGCGGTTGGCGGTCGATGACTGCCGCACAACTTCGCATTGGTTGTCATTGGGCCCTATGGGTTCCAGGAGCCAATGACGATGTACGCCAGCAGTGACGGTATACACCGCCGCGGACGTGACTGCCATTTTCTAGCTATTCCCTCACTTGCTACCTGACCTTCAACAGGAGAGGACCTACACTGCAAGTGCTGCTGTGACTTGTGTCTGGAAGCGACAATGGCTCATGTGTCTGGGGAGAGGGCCCCTGCCTTCACTGCGGAGGAGTTGGAGTGGATGGGGTCCTACCCCAGTACACTTTACTCTACGGTCCTCCAGACAAACAGGTGAGTAAACTGTGAGCATGATGCGTGGGCGATGAATGTATGGAGTGCTGTGTGTGAAAGCCACATGGAGGGGGGTGCTGAGGCGTCCTAGCCAGAGTGCTGCATGTATAGATTAATGTATGCGCGTCAGGGGATGGGAGGGATATGATGGGCCATGAGTGTGATGGTCCGGACGAGTAACTGATTCCCTTTCCTGCTGTCTTTTTCCTGCAGGTCAGCACCCATCAGAAAAAGGGTATTTGGCATGCCATCGCCAAGGAGGTGCGGACCCTGGGGGTCTTGGACAGGCGGAGCACCCACTGCCGCAAATGGTGGGAGGACCTGCGCCGCTGGGCAAGGAAGACGGCGGAGGCCCAGCTGGGGCTGGCCTCCTAACGAGGAAGGGGTGCCTGTCGTACCCTGACCCCCCTGATGTGGACTGTGTGTGCCCCTAGGCCAGAGCGAACATGCCAGGGTAAGTCCCTTGTTGGGCAGGTTCTGAAGCACTCCAACCCCAATAGTGTTAGTGGGCATCTACTACTGGTCAGTGCATGGCCTAGTGCATAGGGTTGTTCCCTGTGAGTTGTGCATGCCAACGGTATTGTTTTTGCTGGCATTGACCAACTGTATCCTCTGTCTCTCCCCCCTCCTTTTTGTTTTGTCACCCTGTCCTTGTGTGCATTAGCATGGAGGAGCAGAGGCACCGGCGACGGAGGGAGCTGCATCCCACATGGGCCTGGAGGCCGAATCCACCGACGGTGAGGGCACCAGTGGGACTGAGGGCGAGGGGAGCACCATGACGGGGACAGGAGGGGATACCACAGACAGCGACTCCTCCTCTGATGGAAGCTCCCTGGCTGTGGCAGACACCTCTGTGCCCACCCCAACAAAAGGTACAGCCACCCCCCCTACCAGCCCCGCCCTCCCAGCAGCCCCTCAGCGTGTTTCCCGTGCCCACTCACCCAGGAGGGTGGGCATCTCCTTCGCCCCAGGCACCTCAGGCCCTGCCCCAGTCAGTGCTGCTGCCCTCAGTGAGGAGGCTATTGACCTCCTGAGATCCCTCACTGTTGGGCAGTCAACCATTCTGAATGCCATCCAAGGTGTTGAGAGGCATTTGCAACAAACAAATTCGGAGGGCATTCACTCTGGCGTGGCGGCCCAACAGAGAGCATTTCAGGCTCTGGCCTATGCACTGATGGCAGCCATTGTCCCTGTCTCTAGCCTCCCCCTCCAACTTCCTCTACCCATTCCCAATCTCCTCAACCGCAGCCTATCCCAAGCACACCTTCAGACCAGCATTCACCCAAATCAACTCACAGAAGTGTCTCAGGCAAACACAAGCACCACACTTCATCTCACAGGCACTCACACAAGCACCATCCCCAGGCAAACACACCAACATCTACTGCCTCCACTGTGTCCCCTTCCTCCTCGTCCTCCACCTCCCTCCCAGTAGCGTCTCCACTCACACCTGCATGCACTACATCCTCATCCACTACCTCCATCACCAGCACACCTATCACCACGTGCCCCTCACTGGCAGTCACCACCCCCACATCCATGCACACGTTCCCTGTGTCCTCTCCCACTGTGTCTGTGACCCCTCCTCCCAAAGTACACAAATGCAAGCACCCACCCACCCAACAGCCATCCACCTAACAACAGCACCCAGCCCATGCACCTGCACCTAAACTCTGCCGACAGACACCTCCTACAACCACTCCCTCTTCCTCCACTCCCAAACCTTCTCCCTCTTCCCGCCCGAGTGTCCCTAAGAAGCTTTTACTGGCAAACATTGACCTCTTCCCTACCCCTCCCCCGTTCTTCCCCTCAGTGGCCAGAACACAGCCCAGCACCTCAGCCACCAAGTCCACGTCCGCTGTGGTTCCTGCAGCTGTCAGAGGCTCAAAGGGGGCACCCATCAAACCAGCCAGTGTGTCACCAACCCCTTCCAAGGCCACAACCATTCCACGACCTGGCAAGGTGAAGAAGGGGACAGCATCCAGCAAGGGGAAGGAGCCACAACCACCCAGCAAGGCCACCTCAAAGACTCCAGCTGCCAGACCCAAGGTGACACTACCATCTGCCGCGGTCAGGAAGGGGCACAAAACACCAGCCAAGGCACTTCAGCAGTCCGAACCTGCAGGTGAAGGCCTGGTGGCTACCTGCAAAACCGCCAGCACTGCCACCTGCACCAGGGCCAGCACCGCCAGCAGACCTGCCGCTAGCACCGCCGCAAGCACTATCACCTGCACCGCCACATGCACCACCGCAAGCACCACTACTGTCAGCAGCAGCAGCCCCAGTGGGCAGCCGACCAAGGCTGCAGGAGAAGGCCTGGAGCCTCCCCCCACCACTGGCAGCACCAGCACCTGCACCACAGCCAGCACGGCCACCTGCACCGCTGCAAGCACCACCGCAAGCCCCGCTGCAAGCACTGCCACCTGCACCACTGACACTAGCACCACTGCCAGCAGCAGCAGCCCCAGGGAGCAGCCGTTCGAGGCTCCAGGAGAAGGGCTGGAGCCTCCACCCCACCACTGACAGCACCGGCACCTGCACCGTGGCCAGCACCGCCACCTGCACCGCCACAAGCCCCACCGCAAGCACCACCACCTGCACCACTGACAGTAGCACCACTGCCAGCAGCAGCAGCCCCGGTGGGCAGCCGTCTGAGGCTGCAGGAGAGGGGCTGGAGCCTCCCTTCACCACAGAAGGGGCACAGAACACCAGCCAAGGCATTTCAGCCGTCTGAGCTTGCAGGTGAAAGGCTGGAGCCTCCCCCCCACCACTGGCAGCACCGCCACCTACACCGCCGCAAGCTCTGCCACCTGTACCGCTGAAAGTAGCAATACTGCCAGCAGCAGCAGCCCCAGTGGGCAGCCGTCTGAGGCTGCAGGGGAAGGGCTGGAGCCTCCCCCCACCACTGGCAGCACTGGCACCTGCACCACGGCCAGCACCGCCGCAAGCACCTCCGCAAGCACCTCCGCAAGCACCGCCGCAAGCACCGCCACCTGCACAGCTGAAAGTAGCACCACTGCCAGAAGCCCCAGTGGGCAGCCATCCGAGGCTGCAGGGGAAGAGTTGTAGCCTCCCCCCACCACTGGCAGCACCCCCACCAGCACAGGCACTACCACCACTGTGCATCCGTAACCGCTGCCGGATGGACTCTAGCCCTGCCTCCATGGACTATCATGCATCCTGGGCACTGCCAATCTCGTGGCTCAGACACCCAGTTGAGGGACTGTGAACTGCCACCCCCCAAGTGTTGCATCACTGGGCACAGAGCCCCCTCCAGAACCAGTGGAGAAAGGCATCCACTCACCATATCCTTAGCAGGATGAAGCACCCTATCCTTAGCAGGATGAAGCACACTGGGCACAGAGCCCCCTCCAGAACCAGTGGAGAAAGGTATCCATTTGAGAGACTGTGGCCTTGCACTCACCACGACCAAGCAGTGGGCAAAGTACACACTTGAGAACTGTGGCTTTGCACTCCCCAGGACCTTGCATTCTTCCAGAGGGTTATGGGGTGTATATGTAAGGTTGACCCATGTGTTTGTGTGTATGATGTTGGGGGTGAGGGTGGGGGGGGTTGCATGTTGCGTGTGTGTGTGTCACTCTCTTTTTTCTTCCCCCCCCTGTGTGTTAGGTGCAGTACTCACTGTGGTCGTCGCCACATGCCGTCTCATCTACCAGGAGCCGTTCGTACTCCTGGTAGATGAGAACATACACCAGCATGGGCAGGACGTGCAGCTCGGGCTCCACGTAGTCTTGGTTGTTCGTTGAGTGTCGAGAGGTGAGTGTTTTCCCTTCCAAGTACTGTTTCCGCCGTGCTTTTGATGGTGTTGGAACCACCCTGGAAAAGCTGGCGGAGGGGCGTGTTTTAATGGGGTGGGTGGTACACTGTCTTCTGCCTGGCTGTTGGCGGTTACTGCTGCGGTGTTTGTTGCTACCGCCATGGCGGTCGGAGTGTTAAAGTGGCTGTATGTGTTAGCGGTTTCCACCATGGTCGTGATTCCAATCTTTTACCGCCAGTCTGTTGGCAGTATTACAGCCGCTTTAACACCGAGCGCCAGGGTTGTAATGAGGGCCTCTGGGTTGTACGTTAGCTGGACCAAGTCCATTTACTTCCACCTCACTAGGGTCCACAATGATACCTAGGCAACCACTACCCTGCAATGGGATGAACATAATCTTAAATACCTCAGTGTGTATATTACACACACCAAAGAAAGGGACTGGATGATAAACTTTGCTCTCCTGGTCACCCACGTACGGCAGGACATGAGTGGCTGGTAGCACCTCCCCTTAGCAATGGCTGGCAGGGTGGGCTTCCTAAAAATGATCACCTTGCCTTGACTGCTATACACTATGCAAAATTATCCCCACACTACACCACTCACCTTCTTTCATACATTGCAAGCATCTCTCATACAGTTCCTGTGGAAAGGGGGGGATTAGAAATGAAGCCTTTTGTAAGTGGGTGCTGGGGCCTTATTATGGAGTTCTTTGAGTGGTGGATATTAAACTATCTAATTGGGCCAGCCACATTGTGCCAAATAATTGTCTGGATATTTGGAGATAGGGTGGACCCAGCAATTGCCATTGAACTGCTGGCCCTGGAGTAGTACAGCATCCTACATTTTCTGTAAGGCATGTGTCTTTATCCGGCAACCCAAACACCCCTCTGTTGCTGCCCTGAGGTGGACCAACTAGCAGGGGATCCCGACTAAGGAAATGTTGTTTTGGGTCAGCAGTTGGCTCTGACAGACGACTGCCTTGCAGGGATTCTGTACCTGGGATAACATTGGTTTCTCGAAACTAGGCGACATTTTGGTGGGTGGCACATTATGTACGTTCCATAACATCATGGACAAATACAATATGCACAAGTCCCAATTTTACAGATCTTTGAAACTTAGATGTGATCTTGAGAGATACCAGTACTGTCTACAGGCTGTCCAAGACCAGAGCCCACTTGAGGCACACATCACAATGACCCACAAAGGGGACAAGCGGATCTCTAAAATATACCAATCTCTAATAAAGAACAGACCTGGCACCAAGGGCATATGAAAGGAAAGCTGGGAATGAGACTTCAGCACAATGGAGGAGGAGGACTGGGTGGAAGCTGAGATTGCTGTAAGGGTGCTAGCGTTATCCCTGCGCCTTAGGATTATACAACTCAGATACCTACACAGGGGGTATTACTATCCTACAAGGCTGCACAAAATGTGCTTTGTGTTTGTTTGTATATTAATTAGTATGCATATTTATAATAAATTGTGACGTGTACTTTCCATTTTGTGATTAGCATTTGAGTAGGAGAACAAACACCCAGACATTCATGCTACTCATCTTGGATTAGAGTTCCTTACAGATTTACAGAACTTTAGGTTTTTCTTGTCTCTTACAATTACATGTTCAACAAAGAGAATACGGTGTGCTCCACTATTGTTCTATTTTTACAAAATGAATTCTGCCCTGGACCCCCACTGTTTATGCTGTAAAACACATATAGGTATGTTTTACCGTAAAATCTGGGCATGCCCGCACATACTAACGTCTTATGTAATACCCTCGCCTAGATTGCTGGAAGACTGATGATACCCAAGCCCAAAATGATCCTGATAGGGTTAATGGACAAATAAGGGGTGTTTTAGATCCACTAAGCTGCTGGCTGCAGTGGGCCTCCTTCCGGCTAAAGGAGACATTGCACGACACTGGAGAGCGAAGGTACCGCTCACATTGGCTAAATGGTTGTGTGGAATGGACTACTGCGCCATCTCTGAATGCTATGTATAGAAAACCAGGAGCCGCCCCTCAAAACACTGTCAAATCTGGGGGGCTTGGACAGTATATTCCATGAGTGGCACAATATGAGTGTTCATGATATAGTGTGGATTGTACACTTTGGGGTGGGCCTGAGGTCTGAGCCGATTGCTGTTTAACATATTGCTCTGTGCTCCGTAATATGTGAACAGTTACATGTGTTAGAGAAGTGAATAAAAAGATGTGTTAAAAAAAGAGAACGGTATGCGATAGACGTGGTAGAAATGAAATAGATTCAAGTAACCCAGTGGGGGCCAAATGAGAAACCTTACTCTGAGCACATACTGCACAAGTCTCTACAAATCTATTTGCATCCTCAATCATAGTAGGCCATAAAAATGTCTTCCTATCAAACTATCATTTTTTTCTACCCTGGATGCCCCACTAGACGACTGCACAGTAAGACTTGTTACTGTAAAACGTTGGAATATGGCTTTGCTTACATAGTACAAATCACTATTTTGGGAACCAAAATGTTGTGTTAGTACATAGTTACTTTCTTCAATACTTTTTTTCTGTTGTACTTGAGCCACAAATTCATTGACTGTCATAAGTCCCACTAATGTTTTAATGGGTATTATGGGCTGAGGGTCAACTGGGCATTCCATAAAGGATACCCATAAAGTGAGAAGGTATCTGCTTACCCAATATTTTTCACTGGATGGAAAGTGATAATGAAGTCTATAATCATCAAAACATTGTGTCCAACGTAACTGCCTCCCAGACAGAGCTCAGGTTGACTTCAAAAACTGTAAATTGCAATGGTCTGTCAGAATGGTGGTGTGTTGTGCTTCCAACAAACTATGGCATCATTCTTCGAGTGATACCTTTATAGCCAGTAAGTCCTTATTTACTACAGTGTAATTTGACTCTGCAGGCCTCACTCTATGTGAGAAGTATGGAACTGAGTGTAAATGTCCATTAAGTGGGTCACATGACAATATTCGCCCAATGGTTCTTTGTGAAGCATCTGCCTCCACAACAAACATGTATGATAAGTCTGGATGACTAAGCACGAGGGCAGTGACAAATCACTTCTTCAGAATCTGAAAAAGCTTTCTTAGCTTCAGAATCCCATTGGCATTTTAATCTTTTTATTCAATAAACAGGTTATGGGGGAAACTTTGACTGAAAGCTGATGTACAAAGTGCCTCTAGAAATTGGCAAATCCTAAAAACATTGTAATCCATAAATAATTGAAGGGCTTTCCAATTCTTTATGACCTCAATATTCTTCTTCTCCACGTGAATACCAGTAGCAGAAGTGATGCAACCCAGGAATTCAACCTCTGTAACATGAAATATACAGTTCTGTAGTTTAGCAAAACAATGTTTGTTGTATAGCTTCTGTAAAATAGAATTTTCATAGTCACTTTGCTACAATGGGAAATTTTAGTAGATTAGAATGTCTTCAATATAGACCACAGCACAAATATATATGAATTTGTGTAATACCTAATTTATGAAGTAATGGAAGACAGCCAGACCATTACCCAATCCAAATGGCATAATGAGATAATCATAGAGGCCAAATTTAGCTTGACAATTCAGTTTTTCCACTCATTGTCCTCGCAGATGCACACAAGATGTTATACCCCTTTAGGTCTAATTTGTTGTAGATTGTTGCTTTCCTTACTAGGTCTAATAAATGATTAAATCAATGGCAGGAGATACCTGTTCTTTATAGTAATCCAATTTAAGGCTCAATAATTTATACATGGTCTGAGCTCCCCTCCTATTGGGACAAAGAAAAAGGTTAGGAGGCCACTGACCATTAAGGGTGACTGACTCCCATTTACAAAGTCTATAGAGATAATCTCTAAAATGAAGATTCTCATGCTCCGAGCAGAAAGCCTACTACAGTGTAGTTGGGCCTGAGGTGGGAATTCTCTACAATAGTCATATGGTCTATGATGTGATCCCTATAAACTTCAGGGATCATTGACTCCTCATCTCCAATAGTATGTTGAAAACTCCCTTAGATTTAATTCTGTTTTCTGCAGACAATACTGAAGACAATAAATGCTACTTAAGGTCCAAACTTATTGCCGCCCAATAAAAAAAAATTGACCTGTGCTTTATGCCCACTATGAATCTTCACTGAATTGTCTGTGTATCAACTGGTCCTGACAAAATTTCCCTGTCATCTACAATCCTCATTTGTTCTAACTTGTCCCTCTCTATAATTACAATACCTAAGTCTTTATCAATAAATAAATCCACGAGGTTTCCTGCTGCCTGAGTCAATCAACATGTCAAAGGACACTTTCTTATTAGTCATCTATTCCAACCGTGCAGGCAAATGAAAAAGTATATCATTTTACAAAGAGGAAATTCCCAATTATTGGAAGACCTTTAAACTCTGTTCTCCTAGAAATGTGTCTTAACAGATATTGGGATCTGAGGTTTCCCTCCTCCTGAAGCACAGCCATAACTGCTCTAGGCTTAATCTGGGGGTTACTAGTACACTCTCTAAGGAAGTGACATGCCTTTCCCCAATAGAGACGAAGATTCTGATCTCTGTTTGTCTTCATTAGAAAGTAGACCACAAATCCCTTCATCGCCTCACTTTCACCCACACGAGAGAATACATGGAAATCTTGACTGATTGTCAGAAAAATCGGCTGGTTTACACATGAAATGCAACTGACAGTAACTCAAAAAGGTGAAACATTTAGAAGTCTCCCCATAAAATCATTTAGTTGGTGACAGAGCTACCATGTGAGGGGTCATTACTTGTACCACAAGCTTAGGATTAGCTCTTCTAGTTGCACTCTCTACTTCTAAAGGTGTAGTGTATGGATCAGGATAGATACATGTAAATGGTTTAAGCTTGAATTTTGATCTAGCACCTCCAAGTGTAGTTTCTGTCTTACTGATACCACTTAGCTTTCTCTGCATGTCATCTTACCTTTGCACTAATTGTCATATTTCCTTTTGAGATTGTTGTACTGTTTGACATCGATGTTTAGTTTTGTTCTGTGAAGCTACTAAGAGGTTGACTGTGTTAGCCAATGACAAACGCTTGCATTTCATCTCACTTGGACTGGGTAAATACTTGGGCCTGCTATTCTGTAATGATCTGGCACTAACCTGTTATTTAGTTTTTTTCGTTAGATAGTGCAATCCTGTGGGAGTGGGATGTGATCTCAGAAGCTTCCAGAAGATAATATTTCATCAGGAAGCCATATACATGGTAAGTAAGGCAGGTAAGTATCAGGAAGGATGGTAGAGTTGCTGGCCTCCATGAATGGTTTTTATCTCATTCACATCTGAATGCCTAAACAGTGAGGTCCTCAGTCTTATAGGGTACATGTGGCCCCCCAATGCACAAGACGTGGTCAAAATAGAATGTACTGAGTCCTGCATGAGAACCCCTTTCTGGGACATTGCTGCATCAGTATGTTTTTGGTGGCTGTGACAACTCCCCCTACTACCAATCACACAAGGACAATCTAAGTCCTGCAATAAACAATTTTGTTTACCTACTTGGATTGGCAGACAGCACTGTTCTTGCTACAGACACCAACCCAAGTATCAAAAACTATGGTGAACTGTATATTACAGTACCATGGCTCAACAAGCCAAAACAAACAATGCAGAGGAAGGATGGCGCAACTCTTCCAAGCCATATTAGGCCAAAGCCACTATGCCCTCTATCAATTCCAAGAAATTAAAAAAAAAGAACAGCAACGCTACCCACAACTTAGAATAGAAAAATGCATTACCCAATAAAATCTAAAATATACAAAAAATATATATATATAACAACATTCTACAGTGCAAAGTCCAAATATTTATTAATAAAGGCCTATGCAGTTAGAATCATAGCAAAAATACTTCTATGAAATTGCTAATATTCTAACTGCAACTAAAAAAAGAACTATAAATGACAAACATGCCAAATGTATCTAATTATAAATACTATTTCAATTATGCTTACTGATCAGTCTAAAAGTATTTATGAATAATGTATACTATAAAAATTAAGACTAAGTAAAAACAAATCAAAATTATACTAATAAATACAATAGTACATATTAAAAACAAATATACATCACAACATTACAACTAAACACCTATTACCAATAAATACACAAAATACATAACATTTAAACATTGTAATAAAATACAAAAATGTGAAACAACCAACATTTCCAAGGTGTAAAATAAATATAGTAAAATAAATATGACTTACAGTTTTGTAGCTTATGTGCATGATCTTCAATAAATCCACAAACAAAAAAAAATCCACAAATAAATACACAAAATACATAACATTTAAACATTGCAATAAAATACAACAATGTGAAACAACCAACATTTCCCAGGTGTAAAATAAATATAGTAAAATAAATATGACTTACAGTTTTGTAGCTTATGTGCATGATCTTCAATAAATCCACAAACAAAAAAAATCCACAAAAACTAGATTAAAAAACATAATAAATATGTAAACATATATACACAGAAAAAACATAGGGCCTGATTACGACCTTGGCAAGTGGGCTACTCTGTCACAAACATGACTGATATCCTGACCGCCGTTTTACAAGTTCCATAGGATATAATGTAACTTGTAATACCGCGGACTGGATATCCGTACGTTTGTGACAGAGTATCCCATCCGCCAAGGTTGTAATGACGCCCATAGTCTTTGAAAGCCATTGAAAACCCCAAATATCCAAATTGTTTTAAAAAAGCACTCCATGAAAACTGAACATATACATTAAAAAATAGCATTGGTTAAAATATGCCAACCTTATTTCCTTTATAGCAAAAGGCATTTAAAATAGGAAAACCCCTCCACTCTAATGAAAAACCTGGAAAAACACAATAGGATTGCCCACACAGAATATCTACCCATATATACATTACATTACATTACATTACTATAGCATTTATTATAAAACAACAAACAAATAATTCAATTAATAATACACTGTACTTACTACACATAATACTATAAGGCCTACCACACCACATTAAACTACAAAACCCCAAGGTACAAACTAACAAAAACCAGTGAACCATAACAAAGTATTACACTAAACCACCTTTACTAACCCTACACACATTCCACCTACCCACAAATATCCAAAAAGTAACTGAAAAGTAGATACCTGATTTTATTTGATGTATTTATGTCACGCTTTAGTTATTTCAAAACATTACATGAAAAATGTAAAAATATAAAGACAGATAAATGATTACTATTTACAACCTCAGAAGCAGACTTACCTGACCCATTGAGGAGCAGCAGGGAACTGGGAGAAGTAAACAATGTAATGCAATGTGTAAAGAAAATCAAAAAATATAAAACTAAAATGATGGTAAAACCCAATGTGTAAATATCATTTGTAAAAACGTGAAACACTACACTCCATTCAATATTATAAGACTTATACATATGAACTAGATTGTTTTGATTATTTCTATTCGAATGTATGCAACATTGGTGAAGGTGTTGGTGATTAAAGATTTATTATTCACACTGCAGTCTAACCAACACAGGAGAAGCTGTTGGTCATTGAAGAAGTTAGATTCACTATTCCCACTCTAATTTACACTACAATGGGGAAGATGGATGACACTAAAGGGGTCAGATTTACTAGTCCCACTCCAATCTAAGCCACATTGGGAAAGGAGTTGGACATTACAGTGATTAGATTTACTAGTCCCACTACAATCTGAGCTACATTTTGGAAAGTGTTAGACATTAAGGGGATATATTTACTATTCCTACTCCGCTCTGTGCAACACTGGGAAAGGTGTTGGACATAACTATAGTTATATTTCCTATTTCCACTCCTGGCTAAACTACTTTGGGGAAAGTGTTGGGTACTAAAGGGGTTAAAGCAGTGCAAAAACATCACACTTAAAATGGCAATATATATATATATATTTAAATAATATAACATTTTCAATACAATTTGAAAAATCAGCACTCTTTTACCCTATAAACCCTTGGCTATTTTCATATTTTCTTATTAATAAGAACCATTTGCAATTGAAACTATAATTCTGTAATGTAAAACTCCAGAGGAAGTATTTTGATACTTTTCAAGGCTCTTTTAGATCGCTCACTGTAGACTATTCAATTATGAGGCTTTCCATTGTTTATGTAACAACATTTGTTCTGATATGATCAATGACAAGTGGTCAAAAAAGGCATATTATTTATCATACTGGGAAATAGTACTGTCTGATTTTTATTAATTTGCTGCCTACTCTAGTCTATTGTCCGGATCTTGTTTATTACTGAATCTATTTTAAATGCCAAGAGCCTTCTTGGCAATTGATGTTTGAGTCCTATGACTGACTTATTGAGACCAACTACATTTTTGCCTTCTGTATTGCATTTTTATACTTTAAATAACCTTCATGGTTTTTTAATTTATTGATCTAAAAAAAATCCTTATTTTTTACTATTATTTGAAATGCTGTTTTGAATCTTAGGGACACATTTTCTCATCTTTTCTTGAGGACAACACTGTCCCTGACCACGCATGGGTGCTATGACTTTCATGACTAGCATGTGATAATGTAGGAGATTGCACAGACAATCCTTCTACTTAAAATAAATTACAAGTGGTGGGACAGCATTCTGAAGATTGATGAGATTCCCCAGGGAGAGAACTGGACTGAGCCCCTTCCAACATGACTGAGTGGACACAATGGCACCTGTTGCTCTCGCCAGATATCGCTGGTGGTCTCATACCAGCCTTTGGAGGGAATTGGCAGTGAGTGAAGATGGTGAAACACTCCTGAGGTCCTCTCTCTCCTGCCGCTCTGCATTTGGGCTCCTCCCTGCAGCTTGTCCGCTCCCCCAGGACTCTCGAGAGATGCGCTCCCTTTGGACCTGAGGAGGTAGTGCACAGAGCTGCTGTGGATCACCTTCAGTGTGGCGTGACTCTCCATCTGTGATCATTTACTTCCCCTGACTGAGGGTCCCAGTTAGGTTAAAGTTAATCGGGGCCCCTCACATGTTGACAGGGTTTCCTTGCCCCCATGCCATTGTCAGCTGGCTCTCTGCCGCTCGGACTGGCTCAATTGGGCCCCAGAGCTGGTCGAGTGACACTCCAGGCTTCCAGCAGCCCTCTTAGCTTGGACATTGGGTTTGTATCTGCCTTACCCCTCGGAAAATCAGAAGAGAATTGACTGCGGACAGAGGTGATTAGAGGTGTCCTGTCACAGGCCCGTCTCTCTCTCTCTCTCTCTCTCTCTCTCTCTCTCTCTCTCTCTCTCTCTCTCTCTGATTCTCCTTTGGGAGGCTTCCAGCCCCATCACAGGTCGACTTCCTCTCGGATCAAATCATGGGAGCGACTAAAACGAAGGGAGAGTGAGCCTCCTTCAGAAGCCAGACTCCTGACAGCAACAGGGTGTTTGACCACCCTACCTCTATGACCAGCTCATGCTCATCAGCTGATTCTCAAACACTAGTCACCAAGAAAGATATACAAATATGATAATGGAATACTAGAAAGACCACGTCTCTCCATCAAAATTTTAACAGATTCCTTACGGACCTCGACCATTCACTCCGCCAAATGGATACCCACTTTGAACAGGCCACAGTAGCTGAACAAGCCCTGGGCAATATCGATCACACCACACGCCTGGAAAGACTGGAGCAGGACTATGCAACACTCTGAGGCAAACTACATAATCAAGAAAAACAATCACACAGGCACAATATTAGCATCAGAGGCATTACCTGGATGATTTTGTCAACAGATCTGGAAGCCCATGTTCAAGCTCTCTTTGCCCACATACTTCAACCCTCCCTGATGACTCCTCAGTCTTTTTGGACTGCACACAGAGTTTACTATACCTACCAACTATATAGGAATCTACCTTCTGATGTGCTCACATGGAACCATTAATTCCACGTCAAAGACGACATTTGGAAAAAGGCCCACCAGTTGGAACGGTTAACATTTCACAGAGATTCCATTCTCCTGTTCCAGGATGTTTGGGCCGAAACCTTTGCTCACTAGAAAGACTTTAGAGAAATTACTTAGCATCTACAAAAAGAAAAGATCCCCTATCATCGTAGATACCCCTCTCTTTACATACAAAGTTTGCGGAGGAAAACCACTCAGAGGCCCAAGAGATATTAGGCTGTTGTCTCTCCACTTCTTCTCAGGATCATACTCAGGTACCAACATGGACTAAGAGATATTAGGCTGTTGTCCCTCCACTTCTCAGGATCATACTCAGGTACCAACATGGAGTAACTTGAGGGACTGGGGATGGCTGGCATTTTCAGTCATCATGTTCCTCACACAGAAGAGCACCAAGGCTTCACTGACCGGGAGACAGAGTCGCCCGCCTGTCATCTTCAAAAGGGGAAGTGTAATGAAGGAATAATCCATAGGAGCAACTTGACATTCATGATCTGTTCCACATCCCACAACTCTGTTCCCTACAGTAGCTGGTATCATCCACTATACACCACACATACATTGGAGGTTGAGGGAGGGCTTTCTTATTCGTCTTAGGAGCCAGCCCCTATTTTCCACAGTTTCATCAAATACATACTGGTATTCCATCACGATCACATGGTTGACCCTAATCCGACATCCTACAGGGGAGTTTGCCTTATTGTTGTTTCACTCCACAGTTATTTACCCTAGTTCGCACACCCAGACATTCCTCCAACATTTTCCATGTAATGTGACACATACTCTTTACATCACATACAGGACGCCACTAGACATGTCTCGGGCTGTTCCCAATCATTCGTGCCTACCCACCACTTACAATGACACCCATGAAGATAATGTTGCTTTAGGTACAAGGCCTTAACTCCCCACTTAAACACAGAGTTCTCATACAATGGCTTAAACCGAAGGAGGCGGATATAGCACTACTACAGGAGATGCAGCTTCTCAAAGCAGATACAAAACGCCTCTGCTCATACTGGTACCCGATGCAGTTTAACACCACTTTTACCTGTAAAACACGTGGAGTGGTGATCCTTTCATGAAGGGGTTTGTCCCTTAGGATTGACTCCACATATACAGATAGGGAGGGCACCAAATAGGAATACAGGGCAAACTAAGCACACAAGACCCTACTCTGGTTTCCCTATTTGGTCCTAATCATTCTATTATACTCTCTTCCCTCAGATCTCAAATTTGAAATGGGTGACATCTTCTTGTGTGGGGTCTCTAATACTCCACTGAATTCAGATATTGATTGCTCCCATGCCCATCAAGGAGGACACTTTCCTCCCCCTTTACTTATCCAAGTGAACCAAGACCTCAACCTTGAGGATATCTGGCACTACCACCATACTGGGAAGAGGGATTACACAATTTTTTCCAATGTTCATAGATTAGATTCTCGGTTTACTTTTTCTTACTTCCAGAGGCGTACTACCTAGCTTCCTCGGTTTCTGCATGGTTATGCAATAACTATCAGATCATGCTCCCCTGTGGTCAACAATGACCACCATATCGCCCCCAAAAACATTCCCCAAGCCCTAGGTGATCAGCGAATTGGCGTTGAGATACCGCTCTGTACAGAAGCACATCAGAGAGACTATAAAACACTACTTCATGGGAAATTAGGTAGTGACTCGCTTGATATTATGGGATGAGGCTAAAGCAGTCTCCAGAGTAGAGCTTATCTCCCATACAGCTACGTTTGATCATCTAGCCAAACAACAGAAAATAGATCTAGAGAAACAACTTTCCCAGATGGATGCCCCACACAAACAAGAAGTAACCCGGGGTAAGGTTCCTTACAGATTTACGCAGGTTAAGAGAGGAGTTGGAACAAATTCAGATGAAGGAGGCAGCCAAAAAACTACTCAATATTGATCAAGTTTACTGTGAGAAAAGTGATAATGCAGACAGGCTGCTAGCATATAAACCTGCAACCACATTTACACCATAGAGAGTGAGGAGGGGGACCACGTAAATAACACATCTGAGATGCTTTCTGTATTTCAGTGGTACTAGAATCACACACACTAATACATGGTACAGTAGAGACTAGCGGGCCAAATGAGTGCTACAAAAGGAGATGAGAGGGAAGCCTGGGATACAACCAGGCATCCTAGGTGGAAGCAGGAGATTAATTTTACAAGTCCACAATATATTGTATTTTGTTTGTTAGATCCTCACACACCCTTTTTTGTGTCATTTTCATCATAAGATCTCATTCTGGTCCCTAAAAACTGGGATAGGCTCAACCACATCCCAGGGTGCACTTTGGGTAATTTCCTGCCGGAGTCTCTACAGTAAAAATATTTCAGAACACCAAGGTATTCCTTTATTCTTGGAGTTACCGGTATGATTACAAACATAAACAAGCATTTGCAATGCAATGGGTCTTGAGTTAGCGCAATTAGCATTATAAATTCCTAATGGATTTTTCTTGCCACATAAAATGAAAAGTAAAACAGTTGACATAAGCGAGCCAATTCAAAGCGTCACAGTCGAGAGTCACAAAAGGAAAAATAAGTTGGCTGGCAGTCAAACGTATTGACAAATGTGCAATTATTCATGTAATAGGTAGCTCACCAAGCGGTAACAAAACTGCCCAAGGAGGGACAAACGTAAAGCATTACCAATGATAAAGGATTTTTTAAATGAAAGCCCATGAACGAGTGATAGTGATGGGCGTGCGGTGGGCGTAGTTAAATGCCCACAGATATAGTACAACACGTCAAAGCGCTTGAGCTCTTGACCTAGGAACGAAACACCAGCAAAATAGTTACAGAATATTGTGTTTTTCAGCCATGTGTTAGACCTTGTCCCACACTCAATGATTGCGCCCCCGTAGCACTTAGGATCACAGTTCCCCACATTTCCCACATTTTTTTGATGCACTTAGACCACTGCATGTAACTATGAAAATAGTTTCGTTTTCTGAAAACATACGTGAGAGAATTCTCACTAGACAGTTTGAATGTTCCCCGGAAATGTATTTTAATTCTGTGAATAGGTTTCACGGCTCTCGTGTGAGCCGGCTAAAACGCACACCATGTTGTTGAGCGGCTGATTCACAGATAAAGCCTCAACCCAGAGTCATTTTGATGCCCAGGTGTAGGAGGCTGGACTGGCTTGTAGTGAGTACCAAGGGGTACTTGCACCTTGCACCAGGCCCAGTTATCCCTTATTAGTGTATAGGGTGTCTAGCAGCTTAGGCTGATAGATAATGGTAGCTTAGCAGAGCAGCTCAGGCTGAACTAGGAGACGTGTGAAGCTACTACAGTACCACTTAGTGTCATATGCACAATATCATAAGAAAACACAATACACAGTTATACTAAAAATAAAGGTACTTTATTTTTATGGCAATATGCCAAAGTATCTTAGAGTGTACCCTCAGTGAGAGGATAGGAAATATACACAAGATATATATACACAATAGCAAAAATATGCAGTATAGTCTTAGAAAACAGTGCAAACAATGTATAGTTACAATAGGATGCAATGGGGAAACATAGGGATAGGGCAACACAAACCATATACTCCAAAAGTGGAATGCGAACCACGAATGGACCCCAAACCTATGTGACCTTGTAGAGGGTCGCTGGGACTATTAGAAAATAGTGAGAGTTAGAAAAATAACCCTCCCCAAGACCCTGAAAAGTGAGTGCAAAGTGCACTAAAGTTCCCCTAAGGACAAAATAGTCGTGTTAGAGGGAAAATGCAAGGAAAACACAAATTAGCAATGCAACAACGATGGATTCCTGACTGAGGGTACCTGTGGAGCAAGGGGACCAAGTCCAAAAGTCACAAGCAACTCGGAGATGGGCAGATGCCCAAGAAATGCCAGCGGTTGGTGCAAAGAAGCTCTTACTAGGCTGAAGAACTGTGAATACTGCAGGAACGACAAGGGCTAGAGACTTCCCCTTTGGAGGATGGATCCCCCACGCCTTGGAGAGTCGTGCAGAAGTGTTTTCCCGCCAGATGGACGCCAACAAGCCTTGCTACACGCAAATCGTGCGTTTGGCGTTTTTGGACGCTGCTGGGGCCCAGGAGGGACCAGGAGGTCGCAAGTTGGACCTGTAGAGAGAGGGGACGTCGAGCAAGACAAAGAGCCCTCACTGAAGCAGGTAGCACCCGGAGAAGTGCCAGAAACAGGCACTACGAGGATGCGTGAAACGGTGCTCGCCGAAGTTGCACAAAGGAGTCCCACGTCGCCGGAGACCAACTTAGAAAGTCGTGCAATGCAGGTTAGAGTGCCGTGGACCCAGGCTTGGCTGTGCACGAAGGATTTCCGCCGGAAGTGCACAGGGGCCGGAGTAGCTTGCAAAGTCGCGGTTCCCAGCAATGCAGCCCAGCGAGGTGAGGCAAGGACTTACCTCCACCAAACTTGGGCTGAAGAGTCACTGGACTGTGGGGGTCACTTGGACGGTGTCACTGGATTCGAGGGACCTCGCTCGTCGTGCTGAGAGGAGACCCAAGGGACCGGTAATGCAGCTTTTTGGTGCCTGCGGTTGCAGGGGGAAGATTCCGTCGACCCACGGGAGATTTCTTCGGAGCTTCTGGTGCAGAGAGGAGGCAGACTACCCCCACAGCATGCACAAGCAGGAAAACAGTCGAGAAGGCGGCAGGATCAGCGTTACAGAGTTGCAGTAGTCGTCTTTGCTACTATGTTGCAGGTTTGCAGGCTTCCAGCGCGGTCAGCGGTCGATTCCTTATCAGAAGGTGAAGAGGGAGATGCAGAGGAACTCGGCTGAGCTCATGCATTCGTTATCTAAAGTTTCCCCAGAGACAGAGACCCTAAATAGCCAGAAAAGAGGGTTTGGCTACCTAGGAGAGAGGAAAGGCTACTAACACCTGAAGGAGCCTATCAGCAGGAGTCTCTGACGTCACCTGGTGGCACTGGCCACTCAGAGCAGTCCAGTGTGCCAGCAGCACCTCTGTTTCCAAGATGGCAGAGGTCTGGAGCACACTGGAGGAGCTCTGGACACCTCCCAGGGGAGGTGCAGGTCAGGGGAGTGGTCACTCCCCTTTCCTTTGTCCAGTTTCGCGCCAGAGCAGGGGCTAAGGGGTCCCTGAACCGGTGTAGACTGGCTTATGCAGAATTGGGCACATCTGTGCCCAACAAAGCATTTCCAGAGGCTGGGGGAGGCTACTCCTCCCCTGCCTTCACACCATTTTCCAAAGGGAGAGGGTGTCACACCCTCTCTCAGAGGAAGTTCTTTGTTCTGCCATCCTGGGCCAGGCCTGGCTGGACCCCAGGAGGGCAGCTGCCTTCTCTGAGGGGTTGGCAGCAGCAGCAGCTGCAGAGAAACCCCAGGAAGGGCAGTCTGGCAGTACCAGGGTCTGTGCTACAGACCACTGGGATCATGGAATTGTACCAACAATGCCAGGATGGCATAGAGGGGGCAATTCCATGATCTTAGACATGTTACATGGCCATATTCGGAGTTACCATGGTGAAGCTACATATAGGTAGTGACCTATATGTAGTGCACGCGTGTAATGGTGTCCCCGCACTCACAAAGTTCAGTGAATTGGCTCTGAACAATGTGGGGGCACCTTGGCTAGTGCCAGGGTGCCCTCACACTAAGTAACTTTGCACCTAACCTTTACCAGGTAAAGGTTAGACATATAGGTGACTTATAAGTTACTTAAGTGCAGTGTAAAATGGCTGTGAAATAACGTGGACGTTATTTCACTCAGGCTGCAGTGGCAGGCCTGTGTAAGAATTGTCAGAGCTCCCTATGGGTGGCAAAAGAAATGCTGCAGCCCGTAGGGATCTCCTGGAACCCCAATACCCTGGGTACCTCAGTACCATATACTAGGGAATTATAAGGGTGTTCCAGTAAGCCAATGTAAATTGGTAAAATTGGTCACTAGCCTGTTAGTGACAATTTGAAAGTAATGAGAGAGCATAACCACTGAGGTTCTGGTTAGCAGAGCCTCAGTGAGACAGTTAGGCACCACACAGGGAACATATACATGCACACCTATGAGCACTGGGGCCCTGTGTGACAGGGTCCCAGTGACACATACATATAGGCCACAAACCTATGAGCACTGGGGTCCTGACTAGCAGGATCCCAGTGACACATAACAACCATACTGAAAACATGGTGTTTTCACTATGAGCACTGAGGCCTGGCTATCAGGATCCCAGTGAGACAGTGAAAACAGTGACAAACACCCTGACATACACTCACAAACAGGCCAAAAGTGGGGGTAACAAGGCTAGAAAGAGGCTACCTTCTCACACAATCCCCCCCCAAACGAAGGACAATAAGGCTAACCTTGGCCAGTTGAGACTTTATTGTCTAAGTGGTGATAAGTAGAGAGTAGCTCTGCAATAGACTGGTTACTCCCTTTATCATCCACTATATGGTTACTTCCCTGTGGGGATGTAAACCACCCTGTTTGAAGTTTTTTAGCTAAGCAACAATGTGAAGATGTATTTTCAGAGTTTCTATCAGTAAGTTTTAGTTTAGAGCAGTGGGAATTGTCCACTGAACCTATTTGTAGTGATGGAAATGCCAGACAGGGATGCTGTCTCAGAAAAGCCATGGCTGGGCAAAAACTTTGTCCATTTGGCTGGAAGAGAGAACAGGGATGCTGTTTCTCTTGAGTTGGAGCAGGGCAGGGATGCTGTCCTATGAGCTCCACACTAGGGCAGGGATGCTGTCCTAAGTGTTGTGAGGCAGTACAGGGTTTCTGCACTAAAGTTTCTCTGGGAGGGTTGGAGGGATGCTCCATGTTAACTAAAATGGTGCTCTTTTTGTCACCAATGTTAGTTATCCCACAGAGAGGTACTTCTACCTCAGGGAGTCCAGCTATGCCAGCTGATGATTCCCTTGGAACAGGTGCCACCCCAGGAGAGGTTTCTCCCACCACAGGAATGGTATCCTGAATGGTAGGGTGGTTAGGGGATACTGTGATACCCTTTTTACCTGTTGATGGAGAGGGATCCTGAGTTTTCAGGCCTTCTCTCCTTTGCTTTTTCATTTCAGTAGAAATGAGAGGGAACAATTCCTCAGGGATGCCCAGCATGGCTGCATGGGCATAAAACTCTACATCAGCCCAACCTGAGGCCTCTAGGTCATTACCTAAGAGACAGTCTACAGGTAAGCTAGGTGATACCACCACCTGCTTAGGGCCAGTAACTCCACCCCAACTAAACTGAATTATAGCTAAGGGAAGAAACTTAGTGGAGTTATGGACATCAATAATCTTATACTGTTGTCCAATGATGTGTTGTTCAGGAGGCACTAGGTTTTCAGTCACCAAAGTGAAACTGGCACCTGTGTCCCTGTAGGCCAAGGCCTCAACACCATTTATTGAAACTGTCTGCCTGTACTTATCCATTGTAAGGGGACAAGCAGCCAGTGTGGCAAGGCCAATGCCACTAGGTGTGACAGAAACTGTCTTGGGACTGATTACATCAGTTTCCACTATGGACCCATAAGTGAACCCAACTACACCCTTTGCTTGACTGTTGCCAGCAGTCCCACCACTAGTACCACTACTGCTAGGGGCACTAGAGCTTGATGTATTAGTGGTGGTAGGCTCAGGGGGTTTACCTGGACAGGACTTATCCCCTGGCCTATGGCCTCTGTTTTTACACACAAAGCACCAAGGCTTTTTAATGTGTGCAGGTTGGGAAGAAGAGGAAGAATTTGTTTTATCCCCACCCTCTGAAGAGTGTTTAAGATTTGAAGTGGGATCTTTGGTTTTACCCTTATCCCCATGCTTATCTTGAGATTTTTCACCATCTTTCTTCTTATTGCCATCTTTGTCACCCCCTGTATGAACTTTTCTGTTCACCCTTGTTCTGACCCATTTGTCTGCCTTCTTTCCCAATTCTTGGGGAGAGGTCAGATCAGAGTCTACCAGGTACTGGTGCAACAAATCAGACACACAATTATTAAGTATATGCTCTCTCAGGATTGTGTTATACAGGCTTTCATAATCAGTAACTTTACTGCCATGTAACCACCCCTCCAAGGCCTTCACTGAATGGTCAATGAAATCAACCCAGTCTTGTGAAGACTCCTTTTTGGTCTCTCTGAACTTTATCCTGTACTGTTCAGTGGTTAAGCCATAACCATCCAGGAGTGCATTCTTAAGAACTGTAAAATTATTGGCATCATTTTCTTTCACAGTAAGGAGTCTATCCCTACCCTTTCCACTAAATGATAGCCATAGGATAGCAGCCCACTGCCTTTGAGGGACATCCTGTACAACACAGGCCCTCTCAAGTGCAGCAAACCACTTGTTAATGTCATCCCCCTCCTTATAAGGGGGAACTATCTTGTGCAGATTCCTGGAATCATGCTCTTTTGCAGGATGACTATGGGGAATACTGCTGCTGCCACCATGGGTTTCTAAACCCAACTTCTGTCTTTCCCTCTCTATTTCTAAAGACTGTCTATCCAAATCCAGCTGTTGCTTCTTGAGCTTCAGTCTGGTTTGCTCCACTCTCAATCTATTGAGCTCCCTTTCTAACAATCTGTCATCAGGGTGGGTGGGAGGGACATTTCTAGATACAGAGGTATGATGGGAATGAACAGAAGGAGACCTGTCCCTTACCAAGGGCACCCTAACAGCTTGGCTACCAGCATAATGTGAGAGCACATCATCAGTATGATGTGATTCAACCTCTGTACCAACTATGCTAGACTGTCTAGTAATGGGCAGGCTGAGAAGTTTCTTTCCTGAACCTTTTCCTGGGGGAGTCCCTGGATCAGATTGAGAACCATTAGCTACTTTTTCTACAGATTGGGCACTTATGGCCTTATCCTGTACTCTAAGCATATTAATTAACAGTTCTAAGGAAGGATTCTTCCCTACACTCAAACCTCTCTCTATGCAGAGACTCCTTGCTCCTTTCCAGCTAAGGTGATCATATGCAAGTTTGGACAGTTCAACTTTTTGGCCTGTGCCAGACATTTTTAGAGAGAGTTAAAGTGATAGACAAAGAGAAAAAAGTTTTCAGAACTTTTTGGAAAGAGAAAAAAAACTTTTTAAACTTTTAAGAACTTTTTGAAAGTTTAGAAGTACTTTTCAGCACTTAGAAAAGAGTGAAAAGAGGAAATGCAAAACTTTTTGGCTATGTGTATATACACTGACCTTGTTTTGTATATTTTTCTCTTATGAAAAGTACAATGACAAGAGTGGTAAGTAGTCTCAAAGCACTTATCCCACCGCTGCACAACCAATGTAGGAGGCTGGACTGGCTTGTAGTGAGTACCAAGGGGTACTTGCACCTTGCACCAGGCCCAGTTATCCCTTATTAGTGTATAGGGTGTCTAGCAGCTTAGGCTGATAGATAATGGTAGCTTAGCAGAGCAGCTCAGGCTGAACTAGGAGACGTGTGAAGCTACTACAGTACCACTTAGTGTCATATGCACAATATCATAAGAAAACACAATACACAGTTATACTAAAAATAAAGGTACTTTATTTTTATGGCAATATGCCAAAGTATCTTAGAGTGTACCCTCAGTGAGAGGATAGGAAATATACACAAGATATATATACACAATAGCAAAAATATGCAGTATAGTCTTAGAAAACAGTGCAAACAATGTATAGTTACAATAGGATGCAATGGGGAAACATAGGGATGGGGGCAACACAAACCATATACTCCAAAAGTGGAATGCGAACCACGAATGGACCCCAAACCTATGTGACCTTGTAGAGGGTCGCTGGGACTATTAGAAAATAGTGAGAGTTAGAAAAATAACCCTCCCCAAGACCCTGAAAAGTGAGTGCAAAGTGCACTAAAGTTCCCCTAAGGACAAAATAGTCGTGTTAGAGGGAAAATGCAAGGAAAACACAAATTAGCAATGCAACAACGATGGATTCCTGACTGAGGGTACCTGTGGAGCAAGGGGACCAAGTCCAAAAGTCACAAGCAACTCGGAGATGGGCAGATGCCCAAGAAATGCCAGCGGTTGGTGCAAAGAAGCTCTTACTAGGCTGAAGAACTGTGAATACTGCAGGAACGACAAGGGCTAGAGACTTCCCCTTTGGAGGATGGATCCCCCACGCCTTGGAGAGTCGTGCAGAAGTGTTTTCCCGCCGGATGGACGCCAACAAGCCTTGCTACACGCAAATCGTGCGTTTGGCGTTTTTGGACGCTGCTGGGGCCCAGGAGGGACCAGGAGGTCGCAAGTTGGACCTGTAGAGAGAAAGGACGTCGAGCAAGACAAAGAGCCCTCACTGAAGCAGGTAGCACCCGGAGAAGTGCCAGAAACAGGCACTACGAGGATGCGTGAAACGGTGCTCGCCGAAGTTGCACAAAGGAGTCCCACGTCGCCGGAGACCAACTTAGAAAGTCGTGCAATGCAGGTTAGAGTGCCGTGGACCCAGGCTTGGCTGTGCACGAAGGATTTCCGCCGGAAGTGCACAGGGGCCGGAGTAGCTTGCAAAGTCGCGGTTCCCAGCAATGCAGCCCAGCGAGGTGAGGCAAGGACTTACCTCCACCAAACTTGGGCTGAAGAGTCACTGGACTGTGGGGGTCACTTGGACGGTGTCACTGGATTCGAGGGACCTCGCTCGTCGTGCTGAGAGGAGACCCAAGGGACCGGTAATGCAGCTTTTTGGTGCCTGCGGTTGCAGGGGGAAGATTCCGTCGACCCACGGGAGATTTCTTCGGAGCTTCTGGTGCAGAGAGGAGGCAGACTACCCCCACAGCATGCACAAGCAGGAAAACAGTCGAGAAGGCGGCAGGATCAGCGTTACAGAGTTGCAGTAGTCGTCTTTGCTACTATGTTGCAGGTTTGCAGGCTTCCAGCGCGGTCAGCGGTCGATTCCTTATCAGAAGGTGAAGAGGGAGATGCAGAGGAACTCGGCTGAGCTCATGCATTCGTTATCTAAAGTTTCCCCAGAGACAGAGACCCTAAATAGCCAGAAAAGAGGGTTTGGCTACCTAGGAGAGAGGAAAGGCTACTAACACCTGAAGGAGCCTATCAGCAGGAGTCTCTGACGTCACCTGGTGGCACTGGCCACTCAGAGCAGTCCAGTGTGCCAGCAGCACCTCTGTTTCCAAGATGGCAGAGGTCTGGAGCACACTGGAGGAGCTCTGGACACCTCCCAGGGGAGGTGCAAGTCAGGGGAGTGGTCACTCCCCTTTCCTTTGTCCAGTTTCGCGCCAGAGCAGGGGCTAAGGGGTCCCTGAACCGGTGTAGACTGGCTTATGCAGAATTGGGCACATCTGTGCCCAACAAAGCATTTCCAGAGGCTGGGGGAGGCTACTCCTCCCCTGCCTTCACACCATTTTCCAAAGGGAGAGGGTGTCACACCCTCTCTCAGAGGAAGTTCTTTGTTCTGCCATCCTGGGCCAGGCCTGGCTGGACCCCAGGAGGGCAGCTGCCTGTCTGAGGGGTTGGCAGCAGCAGCAGCTGCAGAGAAACCCCAGGAAGGGCAGTCTGGCAGTACCAGGGTCTGTGCTACAGACCACTGGGATCATGGAATTGTACCAACAATGCCAGGATGGCATAGAGGGGGCAATTCCATGATCTTAGACATGTTACATGGCCATATTCGGAGTTACCATGGTGAAGCTACATATAAGTAGTGACCTATATGTAGTGCACGCGTGTAATGGTGTCCCCGCACTCACAAAGTTCAGTGAATTGGCTCTGAACAATGTGGGGGCACCTTGGCTAGTGCCAGGGTGCCCTCACACTAAGTAACTTTGCACCTAACCTTTACCAGGTAAAGGTTAGACATATAGGTGACTTATAAGTTACTTAAGTGCAGTGTAAAATGGCTGTGAAATAACGTGGACGTTATTTCACTCAGGCTGCAGTGGCAGGCCTGTGTAAGAATTGTCAGAGCTCCCTATGGGTGGCAAAAGAAATGCTGCAGCCCATAGGGATCTCCTGGAACCCCAATACCCTGGGTACCTCAGTACCATATACTAGGGAATTATAAGGGTGTTCCAGTAAGCCAATGTAAATTGGTAAAATTGGTCACTAGCCTGTTAGTGACAATTTGAAAGTAATGAGAGAGCATAACCACTGAGGTTCTGGTTACCAGAGCCTCAGTGAGACAGTTAGGCACCACACAGGGAACATATACATGCACACCTATGAGCACTGGGGCCCTGTGTGACAGGGTCCCAGTGACACATACATATAGGCCACAAACCTATGAGCACTGGGGTCCTGACTAGCAGGATCCCAGTGACACATAACAACCATACTGAAAACATGGTGTTTTCACTATGAGCACTGAGGCCTGGCTATCAGGATCCCAGTGAGACAGTGAAAACAGTGACAAACACCCTGACATACACTCACAAACAGGCCAAAAGTGGGGGTAACAAGGCTAGAAAGAGGCTACCTTCTCACACCAGGGTATTGCAAGGCAGCAGAAGTGAACTTTAAGCTATCAGGAGCCTTTCTTCTAGAAATATTTGCATAGTCTCGGCCACATACTTAGAAGTGTGATAAAGTTGTTTATGCAAATCTTAGGTGTGTCTGAAAGTAGGCGACTATACATTCCTTCTTTATTTGTAGGCAGACAAGTTAATAGTTCCCAGACCACACACCTCCTTATGAAAAAGCCGGAGAAGACGTGGTGAAGAGAGGAAACAAAGACTGCACTCAGGTCTCCTCAGAATCCATCCGGATTAAACAAACTGAAGACCGGAGGAAGGGGCCACGTGTGTGATACGTCATACACACAAACAAATCAATCACGCAGCTGCTTGCGAGATTTTTGCATGTTTTGTGACAGCGTTGCACCATGCATGGCATTTGCATTTGAGCCGCACCATTAAGAGAAACCGTGAACATAAGACTGAGCAACTGTAGAAAGCAGGTGCTGCAGAACCCCTACTAACTATTTGAATAAGAAGGATCAGTTTAGTACTGTGGAGCGCTACCTATCAGCATAGAGGAGAATCCTAGCTTTATGGCACAAGGATGCAGAGGAGGCGAGCCAGAAGAATACGTCATCAAGTCCCAGCACTATCTTCTTTTGTTTGGCTTGATTTTAACAAGGACAACTTATTGCTGTCTGGGAGCTGTAGTCTTGGCTCGTGGCAAATAGTCCACTGGCTTAACACACCAGGAAATAATGATTTGTAAAAGGAAAGTCAAGGGTTGGGACCTGTTTTTTCTGAAGACAGGGATGCATCTAGCGGCCCTACTGAAGAGCTGCTCGGCCATCGATGTTCGGAGGAAGTTTGCGGTTTTACGACTGCTCGGACCATTGTTGGCTTCCTCAGGCTTGATTTGGCCTCCTTGTATGTGACAGATTAAGTGGAAAACATTGGGAGCTTTTTCCTACAACAATAATAAAGATCCTGTTAAATGTAATTAAACCATTCCAGCGGCATGGATTTTTGTTATCCTTCAGTACAGGCAAAACGTAACCCAGACATAACAGTAAAAAGCATTTTCAATGCAAAGGGTCTCACATTTGCTCGAGTTAGAGCTATTAGCGTTGTAAACAAAAAAAACGCAGCGCAATTGCACTATGTAAAATGCAGAGCGATTGCGCTGCATGGAAAATAAACAGATAAAGTAGTTCGGACACCATGCTAAAGACATCGATCCTGGTATGTTTTTAGTAGTTTACCGGTGCTGTGTAGGTGGGCTAAACACCGGAAAAGGCATGATGTATGCCCACGAAACCAATGTAAGTGACTGACGTAACATGGGCGTGGTTGGAAGCCCAAAGAGAGATTACAAAATGGGACGGAGAGATTTGCGCTCGCCCATACAAAGGTGAGTCTGTGGACATTTTCATCCTACACCCTATAGAGAAGTTGTCATGTTTCAGCCCTACACTATATGGCCAAAGAGTCAAAGACTTTCATCAGGACTAAATTAATTTGGATACCCCTGTGTAATGTCAAATTGACACATCTGCCAATCCATCTTCAATTGAGTGAAGCCATATTACATTCAAACATATATAGCATGCAAAGGGCTAGATCGCCCATTCCCACAAAGTACTCATCTTGGGCCCAGTAAAAAAAAGTAATCGACTTGGGCCCTCGTTAGGGGTTTGGCAGTCAGAGAAGGCTGCCTGACAAACTCCCGCAGGTCAGGAGACTGCCAGTTCGGTCTACCTTCCCATTGGTCCTAATATGAGTTTCCCGCTTGGCCAGCGGGAAACGTACAATAACATTGACGCTGGCTCATAATATGGCCGGCTGCTCATAATACAGCTGGTGGCAATGCTGTTGTGCATCGGGTGCAGGCAGTGATTTGTACAATGGGTCTGGCCAGGTGGCCCCAGCACTGCCCTTGCCAAGAGCATAGGCATAGGCAGTGCCAGAGACCCGCCAGGGGCCTCTGGCACCCCATTTCTGGCAGCATTTACATGGCAGTGAAACCGCCATGTAAACACCAGCGGAGAGAGTGGTCATAATCCCTTGGGCAGTGCTGGCGGATCGCCAAGGTTGTAATGTTGCGGTGAGACCACCGACTGTGACCCTGGCGGTTTGGTGACCAACAGGGTTATAATGAGGACCTTGTTTTGGATCAGCAATTGTATGCATTTCAGTCCATCATCATTCAAATCTGTGAGATGGGCATTATTTCTAACTGAAATATATGTATATATATATTTTTTTGTGATATGAACCATATAAAATAGACCATTGAATGATGAATTCATAGCCACGGCGGTGTATGGAGAGGCAGCGATGGCGGCAGAGCAGCATCCAGGGAGTCCGTTCCCTCCCGGAAGAGGGAAGTGCTTCCTGAGAGGGAAGGGGGGAGGGCGGTTTGTGTGTGAGTGTGCGAGTGCATGGTGGTGTGCATAAGTCTATATGTGGGGGATGTGTGTTTAAGTGTATGTTTGCATTTGTGCATGTAGGTGAATGGGTGCATGAGGATGTGGGGGATTGGGGTTTGGGAGGACCTCTATGTAGGGGTGGGAGGTGGGGGATGGTGAGGGTTTAGCTGGGGGGCTTACATGGGGTTTTGGGGAGGTGGGTTGGTTTTTGGCGTTCGGGGGTGAGGGCGGATCCAGGGGGTTGGGGGCAGGTGCATGAAGTGGCAAAGGCGGGCCTGGTGTGTCGCATACAGGTTACTGGAATCAGTATTCCTGTCACCCATATGCTTTCTTTCAGGGATTACCTGGTGGGGTATCCCACCAGGAAATCCCTGGAGGAAATGGGATCATAATCCCACCGCCGGTCCGGCCTCCACTGCCGGGTCATATGTGCCTAATGTCGGCCCGGAAGTCGATTCTGGCCTGGCGGTGGGTGTAGTGAACTGACTGCTTTGCAGCCAGTTCACTACTGTATTCAGAATATGGCTGTCTGGACCGCCATGCCGTGGGCAGTAATGACCACTCGTGTGCCATTCCAGACCGCCATGTTCATTACGACCGTCATAGTCAAAAAATTCACTGGAAGCACCTACCTTGAATTTACAGGATGTTATACTAAATGAGAAGAGTGAGGGACATGTCATTGTAGTCACACACTTTGCAAATTGCTTCAGTGAACATAAATGACAAAAGAAACAGAAACAGAAACAGCCAATGCATACCTTCAGTTTTCTCGTAGGTTTATAGTTGTTTCATATCTGTCATTTTCTGCTCCACCACTTACGTCGTCAAGGGTATCATGTCACCACTAGCACCTACTTTCGCCCCCTCTCCTCCCCGCCAGTAAAGTGGGGCTGTTTTTAGCTTTTTTAGACCTCATAAGAGCCTTTGATAGTGTCATACATCTGTGTCAAACTATGGATTACTTTACAGACTTTGGAAGTGGACCCTCAGATTATTGCATTTCTAAGAGCCCTATATTCCTATGGTAAGGCCATAGTACAGTATGGTATTAAAGGACATTGTACAAGCACTTTTGAATTGGGGAGGAGGATAAGACAAGGTTGTGACGTGGCACCATTTTTATTTACACTGTATATTAACAGATTAGAGACCACCATGTGTAGTATTTGCTGCGACCACACACAGATCGGTAATAGACCCATACCTTGTTTTCTTGACGCTGACGATGACGTGCTTTTATTTCGCACTCCTCGTGGTCTGCAGCAGCTATTCAGTGGTTTTGCTAATTTTATGACAGATCTTGGCCTAACTGTCAAAACAGTGAAAACCTTTGTTGTGAAATGAAATGCGGCAGGTATAAGCAAAAGTGTTTTGATTTCAGGATTAGTATTGTTAAATTAAGTTTTACCTCAATCTTTTGCTACCTTGGCATTCTAATTGATGAATGTGGTTCATGGCTTCTGTTAGAAGTGGTTACCCCTACTCTAGTCAGGGTAAGGGAGTCACACAGATAATATACCCCTGCTCACCCCCTTGGTAGCTTGCCACAAGCAGTCTGGCTTATCCCAGAGGCAATGTGTAAAGTATTTGTACACACACAGTAATACAGAGAAAACAGCACAAAAGTACTCCACACCAGTTTAGACAAATAGTCAATATTTATCTGAATAAAACAAGACCAAAATGACAAAAATCCAATATACATAAGTAAAGATACAAATTTTCAAAGATTAAATATCAGATAGCGCTTGGAAACGCATTAGCTCCAACTGGAGCTATCAAAATGTCTTGATGGCGTCACTTCCAACAGTCTGGCACCACCCAAAAGGGAGTTCGGGCTGGACACTGAGTCGCACTGACCCCTGGTATAGTACCTTGGAAAATGATGAGGAAACAAAGACGTTGCACAGAGTCGGGGAGGTGAGGCATCCCTGGAGGCGGTGTGGCATTGGTTCATTACTGCTACTGGAGAGATGAGGCATCAGTTCCTTACTGCTAGGCAGAGGAGGTAAGGCATTGGTATCTTAAGGTTGCAGTGCAGGTGATGCAGCGTCGGTTCTGAGGCATCAGTTCCTTATGACAAGGTGGGGTGGATGAATCCAGCAGGTCAAGATGCAAGGCTTCAGCTTTGTGGGGTTGCAATCACACCACGGGGTCACAAGTGCTGCAGCAAAGTCACATGTCATGGACGCCGGAGACACAGGACCCACAGTGTGGCGGGACTTCAGAGGAGCTGCGGTGGCATCAAGCCTATGTTGCAGGTCGTGGTCATTGCACTCAGCAGGGACCATGGCTACGATGAAGGTGGTGGCGTGGAATCGGAGAGCGGGCCGGTTCTGAAGTCTCACTTCCAAGGGCCTAAGAACTGGATTTGGCACCACTTGGCAACTCAGGACTCTCAGCAAGAGAGCCCAGGCACCTGCAGGTGAAATCTTTGATAGTCCTGAGACTTCTTAACAGGAGGCAAGCTTAGTTCAAGCTCTTGGAGAACCTTGGAATGCAGGATGTAAAAAGCCAAATCCAGTTCTTTCCCTCCCAGGACAGAAGCAGCAGGCCAGCACAACAAAGCAACAGGCAGAGTGGCAGTCCCTCCTACAGCATCCAGCTCTTCGTCCTGGCATAATGTTCTTAGTCCAGAAGTGTTACAACTATATGGTGTCAGAGGTGCAGTACTTATACCCATTTCTGCCTTTGAAGTAGGCAAACTTCAAAGAGAAGTCTTTGTAGTGCACAAGACTCTGCCTTCTCTGCTGTGGCCCTAGACACACCCCAGGGGGTTCGAGACTGCTTTGTGTGAGGACAGGCACAGCCCTATTCAGGTACAGGTGCCAGCTCCTCCCACCACTCTAGCTCAGGAAGACCCATCAGGATATGCAGGGCACACCTCTGCTCCCTTTGTGTGACTGTCCAGAGTGAACCCTTAAAAGATATTTGGAGGCAATCCCTGTGTTACCCCATGGAAGAGATAGGCCTTGCAATAGTGAAAAATGAATTTAGCAGTATTTCACTATCAGGACATGTAAAACACATGGGTACATGTCTAAACTTTTAAATGCACAGCACCCTGCCCATCGGGCTGCCTTTGGCTTACTTTAGGGGTGACATACATGATGTAAAAGGTTAGGCTTGGGCCCTGCAAGTGGGTGCACTTGCCAGGTCGGAATGGCAGTTTAAAAACTGCATACATAGGCACTGCAGTGGCAGGCTTGAGGCATGTTTGCAGGGCTACTGATGTGGGTGGCACAATCAGTGCTGCCGACCCACTGATAGCATTTGATTTACAGGCCCTGGGCACACGTGGTGCACTATATGAGGGACTTACTAGTAAAATTAATAAGCTAATCATGAAGAAACCATTCATCAATATATTTTAGATAGACAGCATATGCACTTTACCACTGGTTCGCAGTGGTAAAGTGCCCAGAGTCCTAAAACCCACAAAAACAGGTCAGAAAACAATAGGAAGAAGAAGGCAAAGAGTTTGGGGATAGCACAGCAAAAAGGGCCAGGTCCAACAGTCTCCTCTTATAGAAAATAAGTGACAGTTTTTTAATAAATCTATCTATGCTCTGTTTAAATTTGCTACAAAGCTAGGGGCCAAACCAGTTAAAGAAATACTGACAATCTACAATTCTCTGGGGTCTTAAAAATGCTTCTGAACTTCAGAAACTAGAAATTGCCTTTATTTAGGAACCTCTTGGCTGTCTCTAGTAACTGCTCTAGTTTTGCCTGCCACACTGAATTAGGAGAACCTTTTTAGCTGACCTGATTAATATTCAACCTTTATTACTGTGGCACAAGATCTGGACCAGCGATTTTACTATTCTGAATCACATGATTTTGGCTGCCTTTTTAAAGTTAACTTACTGTGGTACTTTTGGGTGACTCAAATATGTGAAATCTTTCTGTGTGAATCTCAGCCACCCTGAATTCTTTGGTACTCCGGATGTTTTAACTAGCAACAGGAATTAAAAAAACAAAAACATATGCTTATCCTATTTTAGCAACCACAGGTTCATTAGGGAAATGCCTAAATCCAGTGTCATCATTAATCAACTGACACTGGTTACTGAAGGGATACAGTGATACCTCATGGGTGTTCACAAACCTCATCACACATTTGTTTTAATATGTTTTAAGCTTGACATTTTTTATCATTTAATTATCTTTCCGTCAATTAATGATTGGTCTGCAATTTAAAAAACTGTCCGTTTGACGGCCTTTCGGCCCAAAGCTCCTTTCACCTTATGTTTTTCTCTCTCTTTTACGCCATGCCATGTACTTGGTATATTTTACCTATACTACAGGAGCAGAACTTTAGGCAATGCTGACCTGCTTTGCTGATTTTACAAAAATTTGACTCCTTAGCAATTTGCTGTAAGGTTGCTTGCTTTTTAGGCTCTGTGATATCAATAAGGCAATGCTTGAATGACTCGCTATGCTTACTATAGATCTTTTATCCTGTTTTTAACAATTTTTGATGACATGACTGTATTTTTCTGTTCTGTTTGCTTATGCGATTTCTTTTTAGGAAAGTTAAACAAAGCTGCTTTTGATGGAGTGATTGTTATTTGTGAATTAACCCCAAAATGAACTGAAAAATGCCTACTGAGGCAAAAATAGATATGAAAGATATACTTCTACTATAGTTACTTTTATACAGAATTGTGGACAATGTAGCCCCCAGTCAATTCCCTACCTTTTTTGGTAACTAATTCTAGATCAGGATTCATTATGTGGATGTATTGTATTAAAAGTCACATTAAATTGATAAAAATAAATTAGTTTTGTTGATGATGTATATAATTGTCA
Organism: Pleurodeles waltl; assembly: GCF_031143425.1. Taxonomy (NCBI): domain Eukaryota; kingdom Metazoa; phylum Chordata; class Amphibia; order Caudata; family Salamandridae; genus Pleurodeles; species Pleurodeles waltl. The sequence continues at coordinate 605,753,486 of NC_090443.1, read as the reverse complement.
AAGTCATACAAAACTCATCAAGGGACGTCACAAATACTACTAATTACGTACTAACCTGGTCCCTGTATCCAACCAGTACAGATAATTGTGAGTAGTGCTTTGTGCTTTTAGGTGCTTTACTTACCTGAAATCTTTAAAATTGAATATCTTCAGTTCTGCAAATTGCATTTTCATTGTTTTGGTGTCAATATATTACATTTTACTCTATTGTTTTTTAATTGGTGTGGGATTTTTCTTCTGTTGTGTTTTCACTTTATTTGAAGATCTGCATAAATACTTTACACATTGCTTCTAAGTTAAGCTTGACAGTTTTGTGCCAAGCTACCAGATGGTCAAGCACAGGTTAATATAGTGACTGTCGTGGTTCATCCTGACAGAGATTGTGCTTGCTGCTTGAGAAGGGTTCCACTTCTTCAACCAACAACCCAATTTCGACAGTGGAGTAGGAAAGTAAAAAAGGTATGGGTGGGACTAACAGCTCTTTCCTGTCTATTCTTGAGGAAGGAATGAAGGAGACTTCTTTCACACTTCTCTATTGACTCCCTTGCTTTTAAAATCCTCTGTTTACAGCGTTTTGGAGCTCACAGAGGTTCCACTGGCGATGGATCACACCCCTCTTTAGCACAATCATCCATATGGAACTATACTAGGGATTCTAGACATTTCTTTGCCTAAATCCACTTCTTGTGCCCTTTCTATTGCTTCCTCCAATATACCATGAATTCCAGACACAACTCTCACGTTTAATACATTCTCTGCATCGGTATTGCTTGAACTTAACCTATACTTCTCCAAGGAGTTGTGTGCTGCCTTTTTTCACTAAGAACTGTGCTGAGACCTAACCAGGGTGTACCTATTAGGTTGGTACCCCTTTCCCAAAACAGAAATCAACTTAATACCAACACTAAGAAAGTTGATGGACCTCTATAGTTTGGGGATATGTCATGCAGAAAATAGTTTGGGAAACATCAAAGTATTACGAATCACAAATAAATATTTGCAGAATTATTGTAAAGAATAGGAAATAAATAGTTAGTATAAAGATTGCCATTCTAGTGTTAAAACTGAATGGAGATGTGGAAACTATTATACCCACGAATCTTAAACTAGTGATAGACAAAGTCAATGCTGCTGTACTACATTGGGAGATATGTTTAACCATTTGGGTAAGGTAAATGCTATTGATGTGTACTCTATCAAGGATTCTATCTGTGCTTCTGAATATTCAAATACTAATTTCCATAAATTAAACTGATGTTCTGGTTTTCTGGGAGAAAAAGAGACAACCTAAAATCCTTCTGTAAGTTTTAAACAAATTTGCTTCTAAAGGTGGACTCGGGTAAACGTGTTTTAAAAACTATCATACTGCTTTCTTGTTAAGAGAGTCATGTTATTGGTTTCAAGACTCTGGCCCTCATTACAACATTGGTGGTAAATCCAGCTTACCGCTGTGCAGAAGACCGCCAACACACCGCAGCGGCCGTGGAATTCCGCCACAGCTATTACGACCCACAGCTCGGAATCCGCCAAAATCTAGACACCCACACAAGTCCGCCACACCAAAGGTCAGTGATAAACTGGTGATAACAAAACCTCCACTGTCACGCCAACAGGAATACGCCCACACTATCACGACCCACGAATCCACGCGGCGGTCTTCCAACCGCGGTATTCCATTGGCGGTACACACTGCCACGCTCAAAATACACACACATTTACAAAACACTACCATTTTGGACAAATCGAAATACACACACCTGATACACATACACACACCACTCCTACACACCCAATACAATATAAAACACACACCCACATTACCCACAAACCCTTTCTACCAACAATTTGGAGGAAGAGAGAGACAGAAAAGCAAAGACCACACCAGCAGACAGAGGCACACAACATCATTACTCATACAGATCCACGCACAAAACACCACACACCCCTAAACATCACCCCACACATCACAACACACACCACCTCACACATCACCCACACCCCCCATGGCACCGCAAAGACACCCAGGTTTTCTGAGGAGGAGCTCAGGGTCATGGTGGAGGAAATCATCCGGTATGACATCAGGAAGAGGTGGAACGACCTACAGGGGAAGGTGCGTTCCGTGGTCTCAAGACACCACATTGCGGTTCAGAGGACTGGCGGCGGACCCCTACCTCCTCCCCCACAACTAACAACATAGGAGAAGCAGGTCTTGGCTATACTGCATCCTGAGGGCCTCGCAGGAGTTGCTGGAGGAATGGACTCTGGTAAGTGAAATCTTTAACTACCATATACCCCACCCTACCTGCATGCTATCACATACCCCGACCCTCACCCTCACCCCTCTCACATATGTTCCACTATCACAAACCACAAATCCCAACACCAAGCCCTGCATGCAACAACAGAGCATGGACACCCATCACCAATGCATGTCCACTACACATACCCACACAGATCCCCAAACCAAATTTCACACAAGGCCCTACACAAGAATATAAGCACTGGGGTACAGGGTAACCCACCCATTGCACACCGTGGCACACACAGATGCAATAATCATGCCTTTACATCCCTGCAGGACCCCTACCCAACATCACCGGACAGGAGGTTCCAGACATGTCCACTCCCCCACAGAAGAGGCCCACAGTGATGACAGCAGGTCTGTCCAACTGGATCTAGATGACCAGCCCGGCCCATCTAGGACCTCGGGACAGTCGGTTCCCTTGACACAGTCACAGGCCACCACAGAGCCTCCCCCCTCAGGAAACACCAGCACAGCACTCACCCAGCAGGCCCATAACTCTGTCCCCAGGACACGTCAAGCAGCAGTGTGTCCACCACTACAGGGAACCCAGGCAAACCCACCACCCCAAGAACAGCAGGGACCTGAGGGCAGTGGCAGTGGGCACACGGTTTAGGGGACATAGGCCCACGAAAACCGGGGAACTGGGAGGTCTGCTGTGCGAAAGGGGGAGGACAGGCCCAGGGAACCCACTCTCCACGAGGCCCTCTCCAACATCATGGGAGCGTACCATCATTCCCAGGAGACGATGGCAACGGTACTGGCCAAATTTCAGGAGACCCAGCGGCTGCAGGAGGAACAGAATTTGGGGTTCAGGGAGGAACTCAAATCCATCAATACCACCCTGGGCACCATTGCAGGGGTGCTGAAGGACCTTGTGAACACCAGGAGGGACACTGTGGCACAACAAGGGGCCCCAGACACTAGCCTGAACGATGAACTACCCACCACCTCTGCCAGCGCTAGTGGACGGGAGGCACCGCCACAGGACCACGACACCAGCACCCCACCCCCTGCAGATGGAGAACACCCCGCAAGCGGTCCCTTAGATCCAGGACAAAGACAGAGAACAATGCCAAGACCCCCACCAAGAACTGAGACCACCCTGATTGTCATCCTTCTGTCCCACTTTGTCACCCTGTCCATCCTTAAACTGCCCTAGCTCCAGTTCCCTTTGGACAATGCACCTGTGAGACAAATAGACTGGACTCTGCAATGGACATTCCTCCACCATCACCCCTGAACCACTTTAATACCACCTCCACCATTTTGCACTTAAATAAACACCCTTGAATCACAAAACAATCTGGAGTCAGTCTGTGCTTTCACAAATGTGTATTTGCAATAACTGAGGAAAATACCAATGTCCATTGAATTTGTCAACATACCTATGTCACGTAGCTCTAGCCCATGAGGTAACATACCAGAGGTCACACAGTGGGACCCACATCTGTGAAATGGAAAGGCAAAGTGACAAGTCAGGGCCCATACACTGGGTGAAAGTGACAGACAGATGATAGGTCTTACAATTGTATCAGATGAAGGAGGCGGTGATGTCTTCTTACCTGTGTCTCACTGGAAGTATTGCTGGATCACGGTGTTTCTGTTGTCTATGCCCTCCTCTTCTGCCTCCTCTTCTTTACTGTCCACACGCGCCACAGCTGCCACAAGACCCTCTTCTGGACCATCCTCCTGCAGAAAAGGCACCTGTCGTCACAAAGCCAAGTTGTGCAGCATACAGCAGGCCACGATGATCTGGCACACCTTCTTTGGTGAGTAGTAGAGGGAACCACCTGTCATATGGAGGGACCGGAACCTGGCCTTCAGGAGGCCGAAGGTCCTCTCTATCACTCTCCTAGTTTGCCCATGTGCTTCATTGTAGCGTTCCTCTGCCCTTGTCCTGGGATTCCTCACTGGGTCAGTAGCCATGACAGGTTGGGGTACCCAGAGTCACCTGCAAATGTCGAGGGACAACTGTTAGACACACACTAACCCTCAGGGACAACCCCAGACAACTGTTCACACGGTATAGGGTCCTTGTCCTCACCTATTAGCCACACACGGTGCCTCTGGAGTTGCCGCATCACATAAGGGATGCTGCTATTCCTCAGAATGTAAGCGTCATGCACTGAGCCAGGAAACTTGGCGTTCACATGGGAGATGTACTAGTCTACCAAACACACCATCTGCACATTCATAGAATGGTAGCTCTTCCGGTTCCCGTACACCTGTTCATTCCTGCGTGGGGGGACCAAGGCCACATGTGTCCCATCAATGGCACCTTTGATGTTGGGGATATGTCCCAGGGCATAGAAGACACCTTACACTGTAGGAAAATCCTTTACCTGAGGGAACACGATGTAGCTGCGCATGTGTTTTAGCAGGGCAGACAACACACTGGACAACACGTTTGAGAAAATTGGCTGAGACATCCCTGATGCTATGGCCACTGTAGTTTGAAAAGACACACTGGCCAGGAAATGGAGTACTGACAAGACCTGCACTAGAGGGGGGATTCCTGTGGGATGGCGGATAGCTGACATCAGGTCTGGCTCCAACTGGGGGGCACACAGGTCATGGATTGTGGCACGATCAAGTCTGTAGGTGACTATGACATGTCTCTCTTCCATTGTCGACAGGTCCTCCTATGGTCTGCACACCGGAGGATGCCGCCATCTCATCACCTGCCCCAGTGGACGTGCCCTATGAAGGAGAACAGCGAGCACAGAGTCAGCCAACACTGAGGTAGGAAAAATAAAAACTTTTTGCACACATTTGTCAATCCGCTATGTGCCTGTCTCTGTGTGTATGCAAGGCCAAGATAAGTGTGACACATTTTAAAATAATGACATTTGGCCCCCTGGAATGGCGGCTGCCTGACCTGTAATGTGGAACAAGGGGATATGAGGTAACTGTGCTGGCATTGTACACCGTCGCAGTAGGCGGTCGAAGACCGCAACGCAATTCTGCATTGGTTAACATTGGACCCTATGGGTCCCAGGAGCCAATGACGACATACGCTGGCAGTGACGGTACGCACCGCCGCAGACGTGATCGCCATTTTCTCTCTGTTGAATCACTCGATACCTGATCTTCGACAGGACAGGACCTACACTGCAAGTGCTGCTGTGACCTCAGTCTGGAAGAGACAATGGCTCGTGTGTCGGAGGAAAGGGCCCCTGCTTTCAGCACGGAGGAGTTGGAGAAACTCGTGGATGGGGTCCTCCCCCAGTACACGATACTCTACGGTCCTCCAGACAAACAGGTAAGTACACTGGGAGCATGCTGTATGGGCAATGCCTGTGTGGAGTGGGGTGGATGAAAGATGGGGGGGTGAGAATGAGGCGTGCATGAAACAACGGTGAGTGCATGTGCGTCATGGCAAGGGTAGGGATACGGGCCAATGACTGTGACGGTGCAGTTGGTAATTACTTCTCTTTTCCCCTGTACAATTCCTGTAGGTCAGTGCCCACCAGAAGAAGGACATCTGGCGTGCCATCGCCAAGGAATCCGGACACTGGGGGTCTACCACAGATGGAGCACCCACTGCTGGAAAAGATGGGAGGACATTCACCGCTGGAGGAAGAAGACAGCGGAGGCCCAGCTGGGGATGGCCTCCCAACATGGGAGGGGTGCCTGTCGCACCATAATCCCCCTGATGTTCAGGATCCTGGCGGTGGCGTATCCGGACTTGGATGGGCGCTTGAGCGCATCACAGCAGCCACAAGGGGGTGAGTAGACTCTCATTCTGCTGATTCAGCGTGCATTTTAGGTGTCTGGGTGGGGGAGGTGGGCTGTGGGTTCCCCTAGGCCAGGGCGAGTTTACTAGTTAAGTTCCCTTCTTCAGGCAGGCCCTGTGGCACCCCACCCTAGCCCCCACCTGTGTACAGTGCCAACTACACCTAGTCAGGCTCCTGTGACATCCATGTGTGCAGAAATCGGTCATAGCCTTGTCAGCCATGTCCCAGGGATTGAATAGTGGACCCCAAGTGCGTGGCGTAGAGCAGGGGGCTTCTGTGTCTGTCTTGTCCGCCAACGGTAGTGAGTGGTATTGCATGCACTGAACATGTCTTTCTTCTGTCTCCCCCCCCCCTTTTTGTGGTCTCCCTGTACTTGTGTGCATTAGCATCATCAGGTGGAGGAGCAGTGGCATCGGAGCAGGAGGGAGCTGCATCCCACATGGCCCCGGAGGGTGACACTACAGACTCCAAGTTCACCAGTGGGACGGTGGGTGAGGGGAGCTCCACGGCGGGGACAGGAGCTGACACCAGCGAGACGGACTCCTCCTCTGATGGGAGCTCCTTTGCGGTGGCAGCCCCATCTGTGCCCCCGCATCTACAGGTATGGGCGCCACCCCCCCTACCAGCACCGCCCTCCCAGCAGCCCCTCAGCCTTTGCCCCGTGCCCGCTCACCCAGGAGGGTGGGCATTAACTTCGCCCCAGGCACCTCAGCCCCTGCCCCTGTCACCCCTGCTGCCCTCTGTGAGGAGGCCATTGACCTCCTCAGGTCCCTCACTGCTGGGCAGTCTACCATTTTGAATGCCATCCAGGGTGTAGAGAGGCAGTTGCAACAGACGAATGCATACCTGGAGGGCATTCACTCTGGTCAGGCAGCCCCACAGCGAGCTTTTCAGACTCTGGCCTCAGAACTGATGGCAGCCATTATCCCTGTCTCTAGCCTCCCCCTTCCAACTTCCTCCACCCAGACCCACACCCCTATGCCTCAGCCTATCCCAAGCACACCATCAGACCAGCATGCACACACCTCAACACACAAGGGAAGCTCTGGCAAACATAAGCACTACACATCCCACAGGCACTCACGCAAGCATCACACACATGCAGACACACCAACATCCACTGCCTCCACTGTGTCCCCTTCCTCCTCGTCTCCCTCCTCCCTCCCTGTCTTGTCTCCACTCACACCTGCATGCACTACATCCTCAGCCACTATGTCCATCACCAGCACACCCACCACCACACCCCGCTCACGTGTAGTCACCACCCCCACTACCATTCACACATCCCCTGTGTCCTCTCCCAGTGTGTCTGTGAGGCCACCTCCCAAGGTACACAAACGCAGCCACACACCCACCCAACAGCGATCCACCTCACGACAGCCTCCAGCCCATGCACCTTCACCCAAAGGCACCAAACGTACACCTCATACAACCACAACCTCGTCCTCCACTCCCAAACCCCCTCCACCTACCCGTCCCAGTGCTCCTAAGAAACTTTTCCTGGCCAGCCTTGACCTCTTTCCCTCACCTCCCCCACCCCGTCAGTCTCCTAGGGCCCGACTCTCCAGGTCCCAACCTAGCACCTCAGCCACAACATCGGCGGGACCAGTGGTGCCAGTAGTCACCGGATTATGGAGTGCACCAGGCAGCAGGGCAGGCAGTGTGGCAAGGAGCCAGAGCACGGACAGTCCCCCACCTGTCAAGCATAAAAAGTTGGCCAGTGGCCGGCGGGAGAGGGGAAAGAAACCAGCCACCAAAGCCGCTCCCAGGGGTACAGTTGGGAGTGTGGAGACAGCTGCGACACCATCCAAGGTGGGAAAGGGGCACAGTAAAACCAGCAAGTCTGGGAAGATCAGCACGGTGGACAAGACCGCCAGCAGTCACACTGCCCAGGAGGCGACCGCCAGCAGCAGCCACACTGCCCAGGAGGTGACCGCCAGCAGCAGCCCTGCTGCCCAGGAGGCGACTGCCAGCAGCCACACTGCCCAGGAGGCGACCGCCAGCAGCCACACTGCCCAGGAGGCGACCGCCAGCAGCCACACTGCCCAGGAGGCGACCGCCAGCAGCAGCCACACTGCCCAGGAGGCGACTGCCAGCAGCCACACTGCCCAGGAGGCGACCACCAGCAGCAGCCCTACTGCCCAGGAAGCGACCGCCAGCAGCCATGCTGCCACAGACAGGACCGCCAGCAGCAGCCCCGCTGCCCAGGAAGCGACCGCCAGCAGCCACACTGCCACAGACAGGACCGCCAGCAGCAGCCCCACTGCCACAGACAAGACCGCCACCAGCTGAAACGCTGCCCAGGACACCGAGTCCGCCACGGGCCGGATGAAGCACTCTGGGCACAAGGCCCCCTCCAGAACCAGTGGAGAGATACATCCACTACCTCTGTCCTTGGCAGGATGAAGCACTCTGGGCACAAGGCCCCCTCCAGAACCAGTGCAGATTGACATCCACTACCTCTGTCCTTGGTAGCATGAAGCACTCTGGGCACAAGACCGCCTCCAGAACCAGTGGAGAGATACATCCACTACCTCAGTCCTTGGCAGGATGAAGCACTCTGGGCACAAGGCCGCCTCCAGAAACCAGTGGTGACTGTTATCCACTTGAGTGACTGTGGCTTTGCACTCCCCAGGATTGAACAGTGGGCAAACCACCCACTGTAGAGACTTGAGAGACTGTGGCTTTGCACTCCCAGGATTGAACAGTGGGCAAACCACCCACTTGAGAGACTTGAGAGACTGTGGCTTTGCACTCCCCAGGATTGAACAGTGGGCAAACCACCCACTGTAGAGACTTGTGAGACTGTGGCTTTGCACTCCCCAGGACTGAACTGTGGGCATGAAACCCCCTCGTGGATCTGGCGTTGTGCACTTAACCGGCTGAGGTGCCCCCCCCTTCCCTTCCCCCTGAGGTGCCTGTTTTATTTCTATCTGATGCCCCTGCAGTGTTCTCTCCGCTTTGATCGGGTATTGAGTGTGGGCCTCGCCCATGCCTTTTGGGCCCAGTGATCCACGGACTATGATGGTGGAATCCCTTGGACTTGTGTTCTTGGTGTATATACTTGTATATAGTACAAATGTCTGTATTTGTAAATGTTTTTGATGTATGTAATTGAATATATCACAATTATTCGACTAATTTCCTTTTATCCTTGCATTCTTCCAGGGGGGGCTGGGGGTGTAACTGTTATGTATCAATATGTATTAGCATGTGTGTTGTAGTGGGTGAGGGTGGGGGTGGGGGTATTGCGTGTGCGTGTGTCACTCTCTTTTCCCTCCCCCCTCCCCTGTGTCGTAGGTGCAGTACTCACCGTTGTCTTCACCGCCGGCGTTCGTGCTCCTGGTAGAGGAGCAGGAAGATAAAGGCTGGCAGAATCTAGCTCGGGTTCCATGGCGTCCTGATTCCTCGTGGGTTGTGTAGAGGTGAGCGTTTTCCCTTCGAGGTCCTGTTTCCGCCGTGTTTTTGTTCACGGTGAATCCGCCCCAGAAAAGGTGCCAGATTGGTGGGTTGTAAAAGTATGGGTGGTACATTGTCCTTCGCCTGTCTGTTGGCGGTTACCGCCACGGTGTTTGTTTGTACCGCCGTGGTGGTCGGAGTGTTAAAGTGGCTGTCTATGTTGGCGGTTTCTGCCACGGTCGTAATTCCATTTTTTTTACCACCGGCCTGTTGGCGGTTTTACCGCCGCTTTAACACCGACCGCCAGGGTTGTAATGACCACCTAGGTCTTTAGACAACAACAAAAAGATATGATGGTCATTCTCAAAATGTAATAGATTACTTCAATTTCCATAAATGTAAATTAGAGCCCATGACCAAGGTGTATAATGGCCAAAATCATGAAAAATGTAAATGCACAACAGAATAAAGACGTTACATGGACACATGTCAACACGCCCCAATTCATGCTTTCTAATGTGCCCAAAACTGAGAAAATAAAACTAGAACTCAATGTACAAGTACTCTGCCAATACTATTATGTACGTGAGGTCATTTAATACGGAGGTCTTATAGAGTTGCAGCCTCCGGAACAGAATTTTTGACAGAAGAGAGCAAATTATTAGTCAGTAAATATTAAGTCCATTTGTCACTGCTGCAAGTGTCTCTTAGCTATTATAATCTAACTCTTGAAGTCAGGCACTGGTTTTCTTGTGGTTCGATCATAGCTAATAAATTGATGATTGGATAATAGAAACGACCCAGTTGTGTAGATTTGACCAAGTTATGTATTTATGACAAGGTCCATACAATCATTTCATATAGATCTGGGGAACATTTAATACATGTTATAAGTACGTCAGAAAACCACTCAAATGTGGGAACGGGCTGGGGGTGTGTGGCCGCGTGATCCAACATGGCAGATGCGTAATTTTCCAGCTCTGCACCGGCTCGGAGAGGCCATTGGGGGGCAAGGAAAGCACGGCGCTACAGGAGGTGAGGCAAGAAGTCCAGACTTATGAGAAGACTGGCACCTAGGAGCCAGAGACATGGGACGCTGACGGCGGGCCCCCTGCGAACGTTCTCAGACCCAGCAGGACCTGGTTCCCCCCTGTTGTGCGGCAGGGGGCTTGTGGATGCGGCCGGAAGGTCCCAGGGCCGAAAGTACCTCACGCTGATGTTGGCGCAGAGGGGGCCCAGAGGAGTGAGGCGGTGCCCCCGGTAGGAGGATGCTGGCAGGTCATGAGACCTGCGGGCTCTCACGGGGGAAATGAAGTCAGGCTCGCTGGCCTGACAGGGCCCCAGGGATGGGAGAAGTACCGGCCCTGCTAAAGAGCACAGGGGGCCCCATCCTACAGAGGATTGCTACGGGGGACATAGGGCTGGGCAGCATGGTTCAGACGATGACGGCCATGGCCCGGCGAGGCTGTTGGAGATGCAGGGAGCACTGGAATGGAGTAGACCAGCTCCTTTTTTCCTACTGTGAAGGGTAAACCTTGGTGGGATTAGTCGGACCCAAGACCAGAAGTAGAAGCTATTCTGTTCCCTGGGACAGTGTGGGAGTGGAACTGTTGAGATGCTTTGGACATAGTGATGACTGGAAGTGACCAGAGGGACTTGTATATGGTCTCTGGAGTGGCCCTGGTATAGAGGGCCGGCAGGAGAGGCACGTGGCACATAACAGACAGATTCCGTAGATGTTCGCCATGGGGAAAACAAAGTCCAAGTCGCAGGGCCCTGTACATCAAGCGTCCCTGGCCTTGCATGACTGGACGCCAGAGGCGGCTACCCCCGTTGTGCCAGAAGGGATGAGCGACACCTTAAACAAAATACTGGGGGCTTTTGAAGACTCCAAACCCACCCTGCAATGAGACATTGGCAAGGTTGCGGCCAAATTGGGTTTGCTACGTGTGGACCATCAGAACCTGTCCGACAAAGTGTGTGAAGTGGAATCTACAGTCACAAACCTCCAACCTTCCCACCATGCACTGAAGCATCAAGTATCACATTTAGCAGACAGAGTGGATCACCTGGAAAGATGGGCAGAAGATGCGGAGGACACAGCCGTCGCAACAACACCAGAATTGTCGGACTGCCAGAAGGAGTGGAGGGGAGAAATTTGGTGGAATTCCTGGAACCATGGCTGCATGGTCTTATGGATGGAAATAATCTCACACCCTTCTTTGCCCTGGAGAGGGCACACCACGCCCCAGCACAGAGACCATAGCTTGGTAGGCGGCCTCAACCCGTTGTGGCCAAACTTCTTCATTATCGTGACCGAGATTTGCTGTAACAAAGGGTCCGTGTGGCTGGGCCTTTCAAAGTGGAAGGAGGACAAGCAAGTCTGTTTCCAGACGTTACCGTGGCTGTTCAAGCCAGGAGGGCCACCTTTATGGCCGTAAAGAGGGCGCTCAGAGAGGAAGCGATAACATATGCACTACTCTTTCCATCCCGGCCGAAACTCATGGTGGATGGAACTGCGCACTTTTGTGAAGATCCCGAGGAAGCATGGGCATGGCTGGAACGCTACAGATCGGACACGGCTGGGTCCCCAAAAGAAATGGCTACGACTGACCAGCGTCAAAAGAGGAGGAGATCCCGGAGCTGGGCCCCTCAACCCTGGCTCACCAAGCCTTTGCCCACCCAGTCAGACAAAGGGAGGAAGCTGGTGCTCTGAGCTGCTGTCCCATTAACAGAACTTGAACTTTCGGATGTAGCGGGAGCCGAAAAAGACCAAGACCATGGTTCAGACACCCGTCTGACTTTGCTTAACGAACAAACACACCAGAAGATCTCCCCCATGTAACGCCTCAGTCGTCCGACAAAATCATTTAAATGGGCTCCACTGAACTACCTGAAGCTGCCGCTGATTCCGCTGACTAATCGCGGTTATAGGAGAATGGGCCAGACTAAGAGATGATGTCCCAACAATTGCCTCACCCCACCCCCTTCTTTCTGCCTCTTCGTCTTTGTAGAGGTTGTATTGTATGACATTCATTATGGCTTTTGTGTTCTGTTTGAGCAGCCAGGCATTGCTTGACTGTACTTGGGACGGGAGTTGGGGTTTTGTTCAATTGTTTTGTCCTCAGTGATTTCCATTGAGACTGTGTCTATTGATATGCAGAACATTGCAGAGGTAGTGGGGCTGCTGGGGGTTATGGCTCCCGAAGATGACCGAATAATGTTATACAATGCCAGTACCATTGATTGCACTTAATGTGATACCTGGAATGTTCGAGGGTTGGGATCAATGGCCAAACGGCATAAAATTCTGTCATATTTAAAGTGCTGCGGGGTACATATCACAATGTTGCAGGAGACACACCTCACACAGATAGAAGCCGAGCATCTCTGCCGGTGTTGGAGAGGGTAACTGTTTGGGACCACTTACTCTGCATATGCCCGGGGTACACTGATCTGGATTGAGGTAGAGGTGCCTTTGGAAGCAACGAGGGTGGTAGTGGATGATGAGGGGTGGTTTGTCTTAGTGGGAGGGCACCTACATGGTAGACCTGAGAGAGCGTAGTTTAAATAATACGTATACTAAAATGAAATGCTTATATCAATGCTTAACAATGCTACATAGAAAACGTCAATAATAGCGATTTTGCTTAAACATGCACTTGAATTGTGACCACAGTGTGTGGCCACCAATGTATACACAAACTAATAATGATGAGTAAAATTGTTCATGTTATGATTAATCAAGTATACATTAACATTTACGATATTGCATTTTTATTGAAAAATCTTATAGGCCTTAAGTTAGCGTGAGCCGTGTTTTTTTTTTAGCTGCTTAGCTCTCATATTAAATGCATTTTTCTGTTTTCCAGTGTGCTGACTCGCAAAGGGCCATGACCCTGCAAATGTTCTTTTTCTTCAACTTGGAAGATGAATGTATCTTTGTGATATTTGGTGCCTTAGTTTAAGTTTTGAATACAAAATTGAAACAAATGTAGATTAATGTAATGTACAAGGACGTTTAAACCAATGGACAATGGAACTGCTGACCCAAGAAGACGTGCCAAGGTATGAAGTAACCCCGGACGTGCCACCTCCGAAGACGTCAATTATGAAGACCAATCAAAATTTTATGAATAAATGTGGGGTGACAATTGGAATTACCTAATGTTTAATTTGATAGGTTAAAGATAGTGGGGTATAGTAAATGTCCAATAGAATTTTGTGGGAATGTATTACGATAAAGGGATAAAAACCCATGTCACAGAAGAGTCGTGAGAACTAGGTAGGGAATGCTATTGATTTTATCCAGAAACTCTGTCACTCTGTTTGGTGACTTTGAGACTTATTAAAACCATCTTTACCCATAGACTGCCCTCTTTACGCTTCTCCTCCTTACGAGGGAAGTGTTCCTATGTCCCTTAGTTGAGTTTAGACTGATGGCGTTTTGACTGATGTCCTGAAGACAAAGACTGATCCTGTGTGCTGACCTAATCCTTGGAGGGTAATTATGACAATGCAATCTGTAATTTGTCTGTTTGCTTTTCCTTTATAGGTACCAACTGCTCATTTTGATAGAGACCAAAGCTAGATGTTTTCCAAATTGGTGTTCTAAATTGTTTTGCATTGAGCCCAACATGCTGATGCTAATCAGTGGTTAGGACAGGAGTTCACTGAGACTGACGCGAATAGACAAATGACTGACATTACGCTATGCTGAATTGACACGTATATGACATTTGCTGTATTCTGAACTATGTTTACGCCGTGCTATGTTCGGATGTTTGTGATTCTTGCATTAATGAAATCTTATCACAGTTGCCATATCGTGACTATGCTATTATGCTTCTTGGTATTGAGATTAACTGTTTTGCTCGTAGATTGTAATCAATAGGGAATAACATTCATAAAATTCTATTGAAGGTGTGGTTATTCATGGCTGAAAGGCCATGGTTGCGTCGACAAATTGATTAATGTCTTTAACCAAAGTAAAGTGCATTGTGGTGGTAAACATTGATGACATTATTGATATATTGCTTGATATATTGATCAGTTATCTCGTCCTACGGTGTCTCTCCACTGGGTCACAAGATTCATTGGCCTAAAACGAGTCCTAACGTGTAATAAATTAACATAAAAGGACGCGTTAACAGTTCCATCATGTTGGGGTCGGTACACGCTCCTAACTATGACCAGGTGGCCTATCTCCATACCCTGTCCGCACACATGGCTGATTTCCCGGGGGGGCATACCTCATTGGGGGGGACTTTAATGGGGTCCTAGACACAGACCTCAACCTATCTCTTCCCTGCTGATGCAGGGAGCTCTGTCGATTAGGATTGCTGTGGGGCTGACTGCCTGGCTGTCTAGCTGGGCCTTGGAGGATGTGTGGCAAACACAACACCCATTACATCGGGACTACTCCTATTATTCTCATATCCACCAGGTACATACTAGAATTGATAGGTTTGTGTGCAGTGAGCCAATAAGTGGACAGATAAGGCTCTCAGAGTATCTAGGCCGCACATTCTTGGACCACAGCCTGCTTCTGCTGCACATGCAAGTGGTAGAATCCCAACCCCCTACCCCGGCATAGCACCTACAGCCGACTGCGCTGGAAGATGCTAGTTTTAGAGATGTGCTGTCTGCGACAGTGGCGGAGTACTGTTCCTGTAATGAGGGATCAGCAACACAGAGGGGGATAGAATGGGAGGACCTCAAGGTGGTGGTACAGGGCCACTGTATGGGCCAGACAACGGGCATTAGGCGAGTGCTGGAGGGAGAACTCATACGTCTCGAAGATCGATTGCATGCCTTGGACAATGAGCAGGGCCGCCGGTTATTGGAAGTTCGGGACGAATACGCAGTGGTCCTTGAGAAACTGAGGTGTCATGATCATGCAGGGTATATGCGCAGGGTACACGAGGAGGAAGGTAGGGCTGGACGGTTACTGGCCTGGTTAGTTTACCCTCACACAGCGGGGACCCCGATTACTGGGATCGCACTGCCGGGCGGTTCCTTGGAACATGAACCCCTCAGTATAAATGCAGCCTTCCGTGATTATTACTTAGCACTGTATGCCCACCCGGATGCTCCACTGCCAGACACATTATGTGACCTGTTGCCGGGAATGCAGCTGAGGACCCTCACTGAGGGGGCCACTGCCCTGCTGGGTACAGAAGTGACGCAAGATGAAGTGAAATGGGCAATCAAGGACTTGGCGACTGGTAAGACTGCTGGGACGGATGGCCTTCCCTCTGAGTATTACAAGTTGGCAGTAGGTATTTTAGCCCCAAGGCTGGTAGCAATGTATGTGGAAGCCTATGGGCGGGGCCTTCTCCCTGTGATGCTAAAGGAGGCGCTGGCAGTGCCCCTCCCTAAAACTACTGATCGATATGCAGGCATAAAAGACTTCCGGCCCTTCTCCATGCTCAATACTGATTTTAAAATTCTGAGTAAGGTCCTAGCCACCAGGCTCCTGCCGTATATGCAGAACCTGATCCATGATGACCAATGCGGGTACACACCTACCAGAAACACCTCACAAAATCTCTGTCGACTGTACACAGTATCACCCGACAGACTCAAATGCAGTAGTAGTGTCAGAAGACCTTGAAAAAGCTTTCGACACAGTGAGATGGGACTACCTAGAAGTTATGATGCAACTGTTAGGATTAGGAGGAGCATGGCTTAAATGGTTCCGGCTGTTATACAGTTCCCCATCCGCAAAAGTCAGAACTGGGCAGCAGATCTACGAGGTGTATGACATCCATAAGGGTACCAGGCAGTGGTGTCCACTCTCCCCATTGCTCTTCGCCTTGGCTATGGAGCCCCTGGCAGAGTAGTTCCGTAAGTAGGGGAATTGTAGAGGGATATGTCGGGGAGGAGCGGAACATATCATATCGTTGTACGCTGATGACTTGTTGATTTACTTAAGAGATGAGGAGTGAGACTTGCCCTGGGCGCTTGAGACACTGGAAGGTTTTGGGACCTACTCAGGGTTACACCTTAACAGAGAGAAGACGTGTGTGTTTCCGGTGGTTGCTGGCAGTGCCCCACCTGCCCGGCAGATGTTAAATGGCCCCTAATACATTCAAATATTTTGGGATTAAAAACTACGACGACATAGTTGATCTTCGGGAGAGAAATCTGGTCAAAGCTATATGATCC
The DNA here is from genome assembly GCF_031143425.1 of Pleurodeles waltl. Lineage (NCBI taxonomy): Eukaryota > Metazoa > Chordata > Amphibia > Caudata > Salamandridae > Pleurodeles > Pleurodeles waltl. The sequence continues at coordinate 605,736,875 of NC_090443.1, read as the reverse complement.
CTTAGAACTGGGGTTGGTTTTTGGCACTCCCTTAACTTGCCCTTCATGGTGCGCATTTCATTGTCCAAGATGATCATGCTTCCACGGCTTCTTTATTTCTTTGTTAATCTGCCGGTAACTGTTCTGGTACACTGGTTTAGATCATTAGACACCCTCCTCAGAGACCTAATAGGTTGTCATAGGGTTGCAATGACCACCCTATGCCCAGAAGCGTAGGGCCTGGGGGTCTCAGACTTTGAGCTCTGTTATGTGGCGGCACAGCTGCAGAGGCTGGCACGGTGGCTGAATACTCATGGGTTGTCCGAGCTATATTGGGATGGTGCTGGACAGCACGCAGATAAACTGATGGCTGGATTATTTGGACCGAGACTCCTACCCCGGTGTGATGGATTCTCGTGACTGTGGCCTACGGGGCCTGGCGTAAAGCACTTAGGCGTACTGGGATCCGGACACCCTAAACACCTAAGATCCCATTGCTGTGTCTTCCACTTGGTGAAACCCCACATTCCTTTACACAGAGACATGTTTCCCGGGATGGAGGCGGGGTTGGCTACTATGGGTGACTGTTATGCCTAAGGTGAGTGGTCCTCTTTCGGGGAGCTACTGGACCGGACGGACCTCCCACGGGGTCAGTTCTTCAGGTATGAGGCAGTGGCCCGAGCTGTACAAGACTTACGGGGGGAGGGTACGGAGGAGCCCCCCACACATACAGTTCTCCAGACGATGCTCCGGATGGGTGGAGGACCCCACTTGGTGACCTGGCTATACAATGCACTAAATGGAATGATGAGTAGACCACTACATTCCCTGAAGGCTCGATGGGAGGCAGATGCGGGCAGGGAACTGATGGAGATCGAGTGGGGACGGGTAGTTTCATCTACATCTCATGCCTCACGGAACACTTGCCTTAAACTTATTCAGTTCAATGTCATACACAGGACATATATTACCCCACATAGACTCCAGTCCATCTATGGTTGAGAACCCCAGGCCTGCCCTAGATTCCGGGCCCGGGACGCAGACTTCAGACACATGGTTTGGGGGTGCCCTACCCTGGGAGTTTACTGGGCTGAAGTAATAGCAACCCTCAACCTCTCCCTAGATAGGTCCCTACCTGCGAACCTAGAGGTCTGCCTATTGGACCTAATGGTCAGGAAAACACCTAAAAAATTAGGGAACCGGTTTATAGACCTGGCCCTACTGTTGGCGCAGCATAGGTGACGATAACCTGGAAAACGCCTGAGAGACCCCGGCTTACAACATGGGTACACAAAGTCACACGCTGGGGAGGGTTGGAGGAGAGGACTTTGAGGAGAGAGAAATCACAGGGGCTCTGACATCAACCTATAGCAAATCTCTGGGCGGATATTATGGAATAGTGGAAGACTATTGACCTTCCTGATGGCGCCCATACAGAGCCCAGCACTGAGGAGGGCCCGGGTTAGGGCCCTACCATTAACGCCAGAGTGGTCCACCGGAGGACCCAGGTGATTCCCAGATAAAGCTTGGGGCTGCCAACTGAGCAGCAACAGATGAGCTGTTAATACTCAAGTATCGTTGCGGATTCACTGGAGATTGCACACCACGAGGACACGGTTAATTTGTTTGTAGAGTTATACCTTAGCAACATCAAGTCTATTTTTTCTTTCTGTATGGTTTGAAATTGCATGGGTGTGCTCTGGACAACAAGCGGGCCCCACCGAGGGCATAATATCAGGTACTTGAGAAACTTGGTAAAGTTTTCATAAACTGCTTTAGAACACTATGACCAGAGCTTAGGCAAATTGGTCCTTAATGGACGTAAAGAACTGGGCTATATGTATAAGAACAGTTATGAATGTGACATACTATGTATGCATAAGATGACACAGCTGCAACAATGTTCTATAATATCATGACTACTGTCAAACTTCAAATACCAATAAAAATATAAATTTTTTTAAAACTGTGGGAACGGGTTAACACATGCGGGCAAAAGCAAAAAAAAAAAAAAACAGAAAGGCAAAAATAATTTAGAAAACATCTATGTAGAGCAACTAACTCTAAAAGTATGTTGGTGTTTGTAACTAAGCTAAAAAGGAAACAAGAAACCATGTTTAGTTATACCTCTTCCCATGAAACAGCACACAGGATGATTCCACAGGAATTGCCACCTTCTTCCAGTGTCAGTTGATAGCAGCATCAGGATGGTGCAGAACACGGACAGCACATAAGACTAATTAGCAGTTCAGAATTAGTTAGCCTTATCAATACTGAAACCACATTGGGCGATTATGAGTATGATGACAAAACTCATCAGAGGACTTGGAGAAGAGAATGTGACAGCAGACCTAAACAGATATGAACAGAATTCTAAACAGATTCAAGACTTGAGTGGACTGACTGTAAGTTCCCACGTTCTTCACTAATTAAAATATGTAAGATTAATTAATTGGTTCTTCAGGTGGGCACATTCTGGGTGTCAAATTCAGCATACTGTCACTGTAGATGGCACCACCAAATTCTGATACTTTTAAGAATATTGTCAGCAAAAGTGCGTTGTTTGCTGTATGATTTCATACAGTTCCGCAGAAATATAAAATTTTCTATTGATTTGCTAGTTGCAGTTCCTTTCACACTATCCACAATAAACTAAACTAATATTCTTTCATGTGAACACTGTGATTTCGTCTTCCATTCGACAGCTAGAACAAACACAGATACATAACTGCATCTGAAACATGTGTCTTGCCTACAATACAATAGGAAATTCATCATTACATTAGCTGACAAGAGAAAAATTCAGATCAGAGGGACAAGTGACTTTCACATGCTGCTTGCAAAAATTAATCTTAAGGCTTAATCAAGTTAAGAAACCTAAATGCACAGAAACCTATTGCGCACCTTAAAATTAAAATCGTATATGCAATGCGAATTATTTAATTTCAAATATCATTCATCTTATGTCAAAGCAATTTTAAACATATGTATATTTTTCTAAACATGTAATTCATAATAATGAAATCCATTTAATTCAATATAAATGTGTTTAATTCACATTCATTTTATACTGATAATACATTTTATTTCTATTGCTTCTACCTAAAAAAGAATACTTTCAGGTTAATGTTTATTAATAATTAACTAATTTATGACTGCACAATGTTTTCATGTTAAACATGGTGTCAAAATAGCAGTGGTAGGCAGAAATGTCAACCACAATGTAAACATGCACATTTAAATTTCTACATTATTTTCTCTGTTAGGCCTTTTAAACTACCAATTTATTAGCTGCCATATGCTACTTCCATGCCACTAATTTGTTAATAAAACTTGATCTCTCCCAATTCCTCCTCTGTCGGCAATCTATGCCGTCACAAAATAATTAATCTCATTTACAATGAGACAAGTCAAAACCTTGAAATTTGAAAATGGATAGATCTAGGTTTCTCTTTACCATCTGATAATACCTATTTCTCACATTCTCCATATCTATTTCCTCCCTCCTCTGCTTATTCTTTGCTCTTTGGTTTCTCCAGAAAGTGTAAGCTTTGTGAAATCCAAGTGCACAAATTATGTACACTGTCACAATCAATAAATGTTTTAGGATCATCATCACTAAGACATTTCCCAAGTTACCAAACCAAGATCCTACCTTAAAGAATCCTTCACCTACTGTTTTCTAAACATTTGTCTGTTCCAGGTCATGTCTCAGACTTGTCCGATTAGATAAATATTTATTTATCTCCTTGCTGTCATCAGGCATGTACGTGCAACAGTGTTGTGATTACAAAACTCTGCAGACTCCACCCTCTTTTGCTAAAAGAATGTCTAAAGTAAGGTGATTCTTCTTTGCCCTAACCATATCTGTGTCCATTAGGAGCATTGCACCTGAAAAATCAGTTGACATTTTAGCTACAATCATTGATAACTTCCTTAACTTTACGTCATTCAAGATAAAACCCACTGATGGAATAATAGCCGCTAAAATGTGTGCTGTAATCTCTAAACCACTTGCTCCTCTTTCAATCTCATTTTAGGTCTCTCAATCCCTTCAGAACTATCAATGGTGTCCACTTTTCAGGAAGACCACTCCTAAAAAGCATGTACCATAACAGCCTTTCAGCAGCTTATAATCAGCATTCTTTCCACAGATGTAATAGGTGAAGTGGGGTCTTGTCCATTTCGAATAAAATGCCATGCACTCTTGAACAGGAGCATATGTCTGCATTCACCCATTCCTACAAACTTGTCAGCTTTTGATCGCGGCCTATACATACAAAGCTTTCCCATATATTGGCAATCTAAAGCTATTCCTTTTCTTCTGTCATGTACCTGGTTAATGATCTCCTTTTCTAGCTGTGTGAGAATACGTCAGGTTATTCCTGTGTGCATATGCTGTACCAAAAGTCAGTGCAGGTTTAAAGAAACCTCCTACTGTTTCTAGCCTTTGCAGTGCTGCTCAAATGTTGATTAATGGGAACAAAAGCAGAAAACTACAGAGTTATTTGAATAAAAATACTGATTGTACTCCTGAATATACGAACGTGTTTAGACTGCAACTAATCCCATAATTTAGTGGTAAGCTGTGATAAGATATTCCTTCTTGTACTGACAAAAGACATTTGTGTACACACATATCAATCACGCACATTCATTGTGTCCACGCACTAATACAGCAAGCTATATTCTACATTGGAAGATAAATCTCCCTTTGTGTCATCTAAATGAAGCAATCCCTCATCCTTATAAAACTTATCCTGCTTGGAAGTTGTCATTCTCATCACTGGAGTTGCTGTACTTTGCACTTCTCCTTTCAGTGAAAAACTAATTCCGGCAATCAAAAAAATGCATGCAATTATAAATACTATTATCAAACCAATGTACGCATATTTACAACTACTGTGTTTGCCGTGTCCAGGATTCATGGCTTCTATAGAACCAGAGGAGAAAAGAAAAAGAAAAATATAAAGGCAAAGCGAGCAAAAATCAAAACAAAAATGGCTACTAAAGTATTTGCACTATCTAAAGCAGTTCTCAAGATTCACCTAAACGTTCTCAAAAATAGTTCAATGTTCGTTTTCAATAGAACACAGTCTGATGATCGCTGATTGTTACTTCCCAGAGGGCAATGTCTTTTTTTGTTTAATTGGCAAGGTTATTTCAAAGCTCAGTTCAAATGCAATTTCAAGTTCCGGATGTTCAACTGAATTCTCACGGTCAAAACAAAAAGCCATAAATGTGTTCTCCCATTCATTTGTGGCAAAATAGATCCAGTCAGGTGAAGAGTACCTTGGCACTCTTTTTCTTTTCGTTCTCCTTACAGCACCATCTTAATCTTCACTCTGATTTGACTCTTCAAGTGCTTCTGTTACTGATGGGAGTTTATCAGCAACCAGTTAATGTGCAGCTGCAGGCCATTTGCCTCCTTTCACAGTTCTCTTTCTGGGTGCAACTGCTTTCACGTTTGCTGTACTGGCAGGAATCAGTTGATTTTGACTTTGACTTTGTTCTCCTGCACTATTTTCTGTTTGCAAGCTGCTTTCACCTTTTTCTGTGCCTTTATATGTGCCTTTATCTGCATGCAAAATGCTGGCGCCTTTACCACTTTGCATGATTTCTGCTTCAGCCGCAGGTTCCGCACTTTAACAGCTTGGTCAAGTTGAACTCCTTCCTCATCAGCATTTGCTCTTGCAGGATCAAACTCTGTGTTTTCAAGAGGACACAGAACTTTGCGCTTCTGGCTTATGTGAATCCAGTTCGGAAGACCACCACTTTTCACAGCTGTTGTCATCACCAAGATAACTTGAAATGGACCTTTCCACCTTTGCTCTAGGTAAGTCTTCAGCACATGCTTCTTAACAAGAACCCACTCACCAGCTTTCAGGCTGTGGCACTGTTCTTTAGGTGGCTTAACTGTTGCTGCTTCAACCTGATGAGACAAAGAGCAAACCACATCAGCCAGACCTTTGCAATAATACAGCACTATGGCCCTCATTCTGACCTTGGCGGGCGGCGGAGACCGCCCGCCAAAGTCCCGCCGTCAGGTTACCGTTCCGCGGTCGAAAGACCGCGGCGGTAATTCTGACTTTCCCGCTGGGCTGGCGGGCGGTCGCCTTCAGACCGCCAGCCAGCCCAGCGGGAAAGAGGCTTCCACGATGAAGCCGGCTCGGAATCGAGCCGGCGGAGTGGAAGCTGTGCGACGGGTGCAGTTGCACCCGTCGCGTATTTCACTGTCTGCGCAGCAGACAGTGAAATACATGTAGGGGCCCTCTTACGGGGGCCCCTGCAATGCCCATGCCAGTGGCATGGGCACTGCAGGGGCCCCCAGGGGCCCCGCGACCCCCCCTACCGCCATCCGGATCCCGGCGGTCGGACCGCCGGGATCTGGATGGCGGTAGGGGGGGTCGGAATCCCCGCGGCGGTGCAGCAAGCTGCGCCGCCGCGGAGGATTCAATGGGGCCGCGGTACACTGGCGGGACCCCGCCAGTGGTGCCGGTCCGACCGCGGCTTTACCGCCGCGGTCGGAATCCCCATTGGAGCACCGCCGGCCTGTCGGCGGTGCTCCCGCGGTCCTCCGCCCTGGCGGTCAAAGACCGCCAGGGTCAGAATGACCACCTATGTCATCTATCATGTTCACAAGTGCATTTGCAGGTACTGCTGGCAGTCTCATTGCATGACCCATCAAGATTTTTGTGGGGAGACAGTCCTATCTTCCTGTCAGGGGTGCCACGCATGTTCATCAGGACAAGTGGTAATGCATGGGGCCATTTAAATGGTTTAGAGGTACAAACCTTTGCCAATCGAGCTTTCAGTGTTCCATTTGTTTGCTCCATCAATCCAGATGCCTCTGGTCTATAACTGCAGTGCAATTGTTGCCCAATGTTCAGTGTTGCACACAACAACTTGATGATCTAATTATTAAAATGAGTTCCTTAATCTGATTCTAAAGAAGTCTGGAATCCATAACCTGCTATTAGTTTCCTGAGCAGCAGCTTAGCTACAGTGAGACTATCATTCCTACGTGTTGGATAAGCCTCAACCCACTTAGAAAACACACACACGATTACTACCACATACTTCGATCCATTGCAGGCAGACATCTCAATGAAGTCAAGTTGCATTCTGTTAAATGAACCTCCCGATCTGCCTATGTGGCTCAAATTGACTACTGTACGTTTCCCTAAATTCATTTGATGGCATGGAACTAATTGGTGACAAATCACTTCTACAAATAATCTAAATTTGGGGTTGTCCCATGTCTGTTTCAAAGTGTGAATAATTGCATCTCTGCAGAGATGAACCTGACCATGATAATACCTAGTCATCAAGTTCAGCAAACAATCTGGTAACATGACTTTCCCTTCATTTGAAATCCAAACACCATCTCCCTCTCTTTGAACACAACCTGCTTTTATCGGATCTCTGTGTTCTTCCTCTGTTGCCTCTTCCTGCAACCTCTTTCATCACAGGTATCAACCACTGACAAGAAATGTTGATTTGTCTCACTGGTGTCACTTTCATTACTCCACTCTTCATAGAAGGTGACGCAATGGAGTGCACAATATCTGGCAATTTGGTTAGCATAGGCATGACCCAATGATACATAGTCATTTCATCTTACATGTGCGGTACATTTTAGAACTGCAATCTTTTCAGGTAACTGTGGAGCATTTAATAAATTATGAATTCTTTAACTATTTTGAATGGGTGATCGAGATTAAGTCATGAAACCTCACTGGTGCCATAACTGCATGAAGTAATGGACAACACCAAGTCCTTACTGACTATCTGTGAATACTGCCACTTTGAGCTGCTCGGACACGCTGCAAGCTCTTGTAAGAGCAACCAATTTGGCTACTTGGGCAGAAACAACTCCTTGAAGCCATGAGGCTTCCACTACTTCTGAGAGTGTACAAACTACATAACCAGCTCTCAGAGCACCTTCACTGTCTCTTAAACAAGAGCCATCCACAAAAACAACTTGCTCATTTTCCTTTAAAAGAGTATCCTGAATATCAGGTCTGGGTTTGGTGCACAGTTCAGTACATCATCATTTAATTATTATTTCAATCATCAACATTTACAAGCATTAATGTAGCAGGATTCAAAGTTGAACACCTCTTAATTACAACATTGAGGGATCCAAGAATTAATATCTTATAAAGGGTAAGACAGGCACTGGTCAAATAATGGATTTTGGTCCTGGTCAATAGAATTTCAACTGAATGTGGGACATAGACAGTTAAAGGGTGTTTCATAACAATGCCTTTGCATTGACTAATGTTCACACCAGCAGAAGCCATGGCTTTCAGGCAAAGCAGCAATGACAGGATCCAATGTGAAGGAAAAATATGGCACTCGCCTGTTTGTTCCTTCATTTGACTGCGTCAAAACAGAAGGAGCACAACCATGACGTGCATGACAAACAGTGCAAAACCTTTCGTGTAATCAGGCATTCCGAAAGCTGGAGCTCACCGTGCCCAAAAACATTATGACATCTCTCTGTGTAACTGGGGGATTCATTTGCATAATTGCTGCAACTCTTTCTCAGGACACTTTTCTCGTACCATTCTCAATTTGGTGAGCCAAATACTTTACTTCTCTCTGACAATAATGCAACTTAGCAGGGGAAACCTCATCAGTTTGACCAGACGTTTTATCATCGCTATTGGTTTGAATTTCTATTCCTTCTTGTGTACATGTAATGGAACATTTCAATTTGCATAGCAAGTCTCTTCCTAACAAACTCACAGGACTTCAATTGCAAACCACAAATTGATATAAACCTTCAAATGTACCTACCTTCACTGGAATTGGCTCTGTAATGGGGTTCACCAAATGCTAATTATCTACTCCTACAAACTGAACTGTTCTTCCTGAAAGGGGCACACTAGGGACGTCTGCAGATCTGACAGTGGAACGAGTTGCTCCAGTGTCACCCAAGAAAGAAGCATCATGACCCATGACAATTGCATTCACCTATCTCCAATGAGGCAGCCAACACACATTCTTCCTCTTCTGAACTTCTTCACTCATGCATTCTTCATTCACTTCATCATCACTGAAATCAATCAATGGGTATTGTGTGATAAACTGATTTACATGTGCGTTGGTTCTTTGGTTCACGTTTTGATGAGGAACCATTACCTGGTGCTGTGCCATCGGAGCTTGTGGTATCTGAATTTGCTGTGGGACATGAATTTCCTCTTTGGGAAATTGTACTTGTTGCTTGGGAACCTGTATTTGGACTGCTCCATTAGGGACATTCATGCTTTGATTTCGGAGGTCTTTGAACTCTCTGATTTTGAAATTGACTGTTGTCAAGCATCTGGGCAACACCACCACCTTGCACCAAATATTTACATTATTAAAGGGGCACTCCTGTTTCCAATATCTGGCGTTGCCGCACTCATGACAAGGAAGCATTTTTTTCATGTTCTGAACATCAGCCACATTTGCATCCAGATCTACTCTAATTCCACAACCCCGACCTCTGAACTGAGGTTCCAAAGGAGGGAAAAGAGAGTGACACACACACACACACGCAACACGCAACACGCAACATTCCGACCCTCACCCACAACACCATACACACAAATGCATTCAGCAACATTACATATACACCCCGTCACCCCCACGCAAGGACAAAATAAAATGATGTAACAAGTGTAATCATCGAAAAATCTGATAGGCCAAAATAAAAATATCAGTATATACAAATATGTACACCAACTACACAAGTCCGGATAGTAATGAAATCATTGTCCGTAGATCAGTGGTCCCAAAATGCATGGGCGAAGCCCGCACATGATACCCGACACAAAACGGAGAGAACACTGCTGGGGCATAAGATTGAAAATAAACAGGCACTTCAGGGGGAGGGGGCACCTCAGCCGGATGAACAGACTACGCCACTGCTCCACGAGGGGGCTCCATGCCCACTGTTTTATCCTGGGGAGTGCAAAGCCAAAGTCTCTCAAGTCCCTCCAGTAGGTGGTTTGCCCACTGCTTTATCCTGGGGAGTGCAAAGCCACAGTCTCTTAAGTCTCTCCATTGGGTGGTTTGCCCACTGGTTTATCCTGGGGAGTGCAAAGCCACAGTCTCTCAAGTCTCTCCAGTGGGTGGTGTGCCCACTGCTTTATCCTGGGGAGTGCAAAACCACAGTCTCTCAAGTGGATAACAGTCTCCACTGGTTCTGGAGGGGGCATTGTGCCCAGAGTGCTTCATTCTGCCAAGGACTGGGGTAGTGGATGCTTTTCTCCACTGGTTCTGAAGGGGGCATTGTGCCCAGAGTGATTCATCCTGCCAAGGACTGGGGTAGTGGATGCTTTTCTCCACTGGTTCTGGAGGGGGCATTGTGCCCAGAGTGCTTCACATGCAGTGTGGCAGGTCCCATTCCCTCACCTGGGTGTGTGTGCCACGAGAGTGCCTGGGAACAGGTAGCATGATACTCCATGGAGGCAGAGACACACTCCACCCTGCTGCGACTTTGCTTGCCACCTGCAGGTACAAATAGTGCTGGGTGTCGTGCCTCATGTACACTGTGCAGGGTCCTGGACTTCTCCTGCAGCACCAGATGGCTGGCCACTGGGAATGATGGCCATGTCAGCTGTGGTGGCACTGATTGCGCACATCGTGGGGCTGGTGGCGGTGGTTGCGGCGGTGTCTGTGGCAGAGATGCTGGCGGTGGTTAATGTATCAGCACCTGTGGAGGGACACAGCAGGAAGTCTCCTGCAGCCTCGGATGGCTGCCCACTGGGGATGATCCTGGGAACTGCTGCTGAGGCAGCAGATGTCCAGGTGGCCGTACAGGTTGCTGTTCTGGTTGCCAGAAGGGGTGACTCTGGTCCCTCAGCCAGAGGCTCCGTGCCCTGTCTTGACGTGCCCTTCGCCTTATGTCCTTTCCCCACCTTTGATGTTGCTGCTGGTCCCTTGCCATTGTCCCCTCTTGGCTTGGAGGAGCCCTTGCTGGGTGGTTGGTGTAGCTTCTCCCTCTGGCATGTGGGCACCTTCTTCACCTTTGAAGGTGGCGGAATAGGCTGATCCTTGGCCTCGCTAGGTGGCACACTGGCAGCCCTGATGGGTGCCGCCCGCGACGTGACAGGGCTTGCTGAGACCACAGTGCTGGAGGATTTGATGGCTTAGGTGCTGGGCTGGGACTCGGACAGCCTGGCCCTAGGGGAAGGATGGGGGGGAGGTGTAGGGAAGAGGTCAATGTTAGCCAGGAAGAGTTTCTTAGACACACTGGGACGGGAAGATGGAGGGGGGTTTGGGAGTGGAGGAAGAGGTAGTGGTTGTAGGAGGTGTACGTCTGCTGAATTTGGGTGAAGGTGCACGGGCCGTAGGCTGTTGTGAGGTGGATGGCTGTTGGGTGGGTGTGTGCTTGCGCTTGTGTTCTTTGGGAGAAGGGCTCACAGACACACTGGGAGAGGACACAGGGGGTGTGTAAATGGTAGTGGGGGTGGTGATTGCACGTGAGCGGTGTGTGGTGATGGGCGTGCTGGTGATGGAGGTAGTGGATGAAGATGTAGTGCATGCAGGTGTGACTGGAGATAAGACAGGGAGGGAGGAGTAGGACGTGGAGGAGGGGGACACAGTGGAGACAGTGGACGTTGGTGTGTCTGCATTAGGATGGTGTTTGTATGAGTGCCTGTCGGATGTGCGGTGCTTATGTTTGCTGTGTCCACTCTTGTGTGTTGATGAGTGTGCATGCTGGTCTGATGGTGTGCTTGGGATAGGCTGAGGTACAGGGGATTGGGTCTGGGTAGAGGAAGTTGGAGGGGGGAGGCTGGACACAGGGACAATGGCTGCCGTCAGTGCTGAGGCCAGACCCTAAAAGGCTCTCTGTTGGGCTGCCATGCCAGAATAAATGCCCTCCAGGTATGCATTTGTTTGTTGCAAATGCCTCTCAACACCCTGGATGGCATTCAAAATGGTTGATTGCCCAACAGTGAGGGATCTCAGGAGGTCAATAGCCTCCTCACTGAGGGCAGCAGAGCTGACTGGGGCAGGGCCTGAGGTGCCTGGGGAAAAGGAGATGCCCACCCTCCTGGGTGAGTGGGCACGGGAAACTCAATGATAGGCTGCTGGGAGGGCGGTGCTGGTAGGGAGGGTGGTGGCTGTACCTGTTGTTGCAGTGGGCACAGAGGTGCCCGCCACCGCAAGGGAGCTCCCATCGGAGGAGGAGTCGCTGTCGCTGGTGTCTCCTACTGTCCCCGTCGTGGAGTTCCCTCGCCCTCCGTCCTACTGGTGCCTTCTGACTCCGTTAATTCACCCTCCAGGGCCATGTGGGTTGCAGCTCCCTCATGCTCCAGTGCCAATGCTCCTCCGCCAGATGATGCTAATGCTCACAAGGACAGGGTGACAAAACAAAAAGGGGGGGGGAGACAGAGGAGATACATGGTCAATGCCTGCAACACAACTACCGTTGGCGGACGCAACACACAGGGAGCTGCCTTATGCACTAAGCCATGCACTAACAGTGCAGGGGAAAAGCACAAGCCCATGGGGGACTCTGTCTAGACCCATTTCATGCACAGCTGGAACCCATGGGGGCCTGACTAGGTGTAGAGGGCAAATACCACCTTTGGGGTTGGAGTGGGACTGAGCCTGCAAATCTATGGATCTACCTTTGCGTGTCTGCCCTGGCCTAGGGGACCCCACAGCCCACTTCCAGCACCCAGGCACCTCGTCAAGCGCACAGAGTCAACTGAATGAGATGGTACTCACCCCCTTGTGGCTGCTGTGATGCCCTCAAGCGCCCATCCAACTCAGGATATGCCACCACCAGGATCCGATACATCAGGGGGGGTTATGGTGCGATGGGCACCCCTTTCACGTTGGGAGGCCATCCCCAGCTGGTCCTCGGCCGTCTTCTTGCTCAAGCGGCGCAGGTCCTCCCATCTTTTCCGGCAGTGGGTGCTCCATCTATGGTAGACCCCCAGTGTCTGCACTCCCCTGGCGATGGCATGCCAAATACCCTTCTTCTGGTGGGCGCTGACCTAGAGGAATAGTGAAGTAAAAAAGGATGTTACTCTCCCGTGCAGTTCTTCTTGCACATAGGCCACAAACCTCCCACCCTGGCCCAGAAAAACATACACTCACCATCCTCACATGCTGGCCTGTCCCCCCGTCTCCTACATCCACAACACTCCATACAATCATGTCCCATACACCATGCACACGGTTCACTCACCTGTTTGTCTGGAGGACCGTAGAGTAGCGTGTACTGGGGGAGGACCCCATCAACCAGTTTCTCCAACTTCTCCAGACACTGTACCCATAGTCGCTTCCAGACGCAGGTCACAGCAGCACCTGCAGTGTAGGTCCTCTCCTGTTAAAGGTCAGGTATTAAGTGAGGGAACAGATAGAAAATGGCGGTCACGTCCGCGGCGCTTCATATCGTCACTGCCGGCGTACATCGTCATTGGCTCCTGGAACCCATAGGGCCCAATGATAACCAATGCTGAATTGCGCAGTGGTCTTTGACCGCCTACCGCAACGCTGCACAACACCAGCTCAGTTACCTAATTTTCCCTTGTACCTCCTTACAGGTCAGGCAGCTGCCATTTCAAGGGGCCACATGGCAGGCCAACTAACCCCATCACACCTATTTAGGCCAGGAATACGGACAGACAAAGGCACACAGAGATAATTTCACGATTGTGCTAAACACCCTCGTGAAACCTATGTGGTGTATGACGCTCTGCTCACCCTTCTCCTCCATAGGGCACGTCCGCTGGGGCAGGCGATGAGATGGCGGCATCCTCCGGTGTACATACCCCAACAATCCAGGAACTGTGTGCCCAGTTGGAGCCAGACCTGATGTCAGCTATCCACCATCCCACAGGAATCCCCCCTCTAGTGCAGGTCCTGTAAGTGCTCCATTTCCTGGCCAGTGGTTCCTTTCAAACAACAGTGACCATGGCATCAGGGATGTCACAGCCAATGTTCTCTAACGTGTTGTCCAGAGTGTTATCTGCCCTGCTGAAACACATGCGCAGCTACATCGTTTTCCCTCAGGTGGAGGATCTGCCCACAGTGAAAGGTGACTTCTATGCCCTGGGACATATCCCCAATATCATTGGTGCCATTGATGGTACACATGTGGAATTTGCCCCCCACCCCCACCACAGGAATGAACAGGTGTACAGAAAAGCTACCATTCTATGAATGTGCAGATGGTGTGTTTGGCAGACCAGTACATCTCCCATGTGAATGCCAAGTATCCTGGCTCAGTGCATGACGCTTACATTTTGGGGAATAGCAGCATCCCTTATGTGATGGGGCAACTCCAGAGGCACCGTCTGTGGCTAATAGGTGAGCCCAAGGTCCCCACACAGTTTAAATAGGTGTCTGGGTATGAGAGTTCCCTAATGTTTGTAGGATGTCTAACAGTTGTCCCTCGATATCTGCAGGTGACTCTGGTTACCCCAACCTGTCATGGCTACTGAACCCAGTGAGGAATCCCAGGACAAGGGCAGAGGAACGCTACAATGAGGCACATGGGCGAGCTAGGAGGATAATACTGTAGAGCGCACCTTCGGCCTCCTGAAGGCCAGGTTCCGGTGCCTCCATCTGACAGGTGCCCCCCTATACTACTCACCGAAGAAGGGGTGCCAGGTCATCGTGGCATGCTGTATGTTGCACAACCTGGCTTTGCGACGCCAGGTGCCTTTTCTGCAGGAGGATGGGCCTGATGCTGGTCTTGTGGCAGCTGTGGATCCTGTGGACAGTGAAGAAGAGGAGGCAGAAGAAGAAGATATAGACAACCGAAACAACATCATCATGCAATACTTCCAGTGAGACACAGGTAAGAGAATGGCACTGCTTCACACATCTCATAGTACTGTAGGGCATAGCATAAATCTGACTTTTTACCTCTGTGTATGGACCCTGACATGTTACTTTGCCTTTCCATTTCACAGAGCTGGGTCCCACTTAGTGCCCTCTCCTATGTTTACTGCTGCCCATACCATTGATATGTGAACATGAACATTGACACTGCTATATTTATGAGAGGTTGCAATTACACCTTTTTGAGAGTACAGACTGACTCCAGGTTGATTTGTGATTCAAAGGTGTTTATTTATTTGCCTATAAGTGGAGGGGGGGTGCAATGGGCTGGGGTGATGGTGGAGGAATGTCCATGGTAGAGTTCAGTCTCTTGGTGTCACAGGTGCATTGTCCATGAGGGCATAGGAAGGGGGGCAATGGCAGTTTAAGGTGGACAGGGTGACAAAGTGGGACAGAAGGGTGACAATCAGGAGGGTCTTATTTCCTGGCGGGGGTCTTGGCAATGTTCTCTGTCTTGTTCCTGGATCTCAGGGACGTTTGCGGGGTGGTTCTCCTTCTGCAGGGGGTGGGGTGCTGGTGGCCTGTTGGTCCTGTGGCGGTGCCTCCTGGCGGAGAGCTGTTCATCGTCCAGGCTAGTGTCAGGGGCCCGTTTGTGTGCCACTGTGTCCCTCATGGTGTTGGCCAGGTCTGCCAGCACCCCTGCAATGGTGACCAGGGTGGTGTTAATGGACTTCAAGTCCTCCCTGATCCCAAGGTAGTGTTCCTCCTGCAGCCGCTGGGTCTCCTGAAACTTGGCCAGTACCGTGCCCATGGTCTCCTGGGAATGGTGGTATGCTCCCTTAAGGTTGGAGAGTGCCTCGTGGAGAGTGGGTTCCCTGGGCCTGTCCCCCCTCTGTCGCACAGCAGTCCTCCCAACTTCACTGTTGTCCTGTGCCTCTGTCCCCTGAACCGTGTGCCCACTGCCACTGACCCCAGGTCCCTGATTGTCTTGGGTTGGTGGGTTTGCCTGGAGTCCCTGTAGTGGTGGACACACTGCTGATTGATGTGCCCTGGGGACAGAGGGATGGGCCCGCTGGGTGGGTGCTGTGGTGGTGTTTCCTGAGGTGGGAGGTTCAGTGGTGGTTTGTGACTGTGGCAGGAGAACCGACTGTCCAGAGGTCCCTGATGGGCCGGGCTGGTCATCTCGATCCAGGCATGCAGAGCTGCTGTCATCACTGTGAGCCTCTTCTGTGGGGGACTGGATATGTCTGGCACCTCCTGTCCGGTGACGTTGGGTATGGGTCCTGTTGGGGTGTAAATGCATAGTTTTAGTATCTATGTGTGCTATATTGTGCATTGGGTGAGTTACCCTCTACTCCTGTGCTTGCATTATTGTGTTTGCCCTTGTGTGATTAGTGTTTTGGGGTCTGTGTGACTATCTCTACTGGACATGGTTTGGTGATGGGGGTCCATGCTTTGATGTTGAATGCAGGGCTTGGTATTGGGATGGCTGGGTTGTGATAGTGGGGCATATGTGAGGTGTTGGAGTGATGGGGTGAGGTTGAAGGTATGTGTTGGAATGCAGGTAGGGTGGGGGGGATATGGTAGTTAAGATATGACTTACAATAGTCCAGTCCTCCTGCTACTCATGTGAGGTCCTCAGGATGCAGTATTGCCAAGACTTGCTTCTCCCATGTTGTTAGTTGAGGGGGAGAAGGTGGGGGTCCACCGCCAGTCCTCTGTACGGCAATCTGGTGTCTGGATACCACTGAACACACCTTCCCTCATAGGTCGTTCCACCACTTCCTGATGTCATCCCGTGTTCTTGGATGTTGTCCCACTGCGTTGACCCTGTTGACGATTCTCCGCCATAGCTCCATCCTCCTAGCAACGGAGGTGTGCTGCACCTGTGATCCGAATAGCTGTGGCTCTACCCGGATGATTTCCTCCACCATGACCCTGAGCTCCTCCTCAGAAAACCTGGGGTGTCTGAGGTGCCATAATGTGGTATGGGTGATGTCTGAGGTGATGTTTGTTGTGCTGTGTGATGTGTTGTGTTGGGTTGTGTTGTTTGAGGTGCGTGGATGTTGTATGAGTGACGGTGTTGTGTGCCTGTGGATGCTGGGGTTGTGTTTGCTATTCTCTCTCTCTCAGCTTTCTAAAAAAAATGTTGTTGTAAGTGTTTGTGGGTAATGTGGGTGTGTGTTTCATAGTGTTGTGAGTGTGTGGGTGTGGTGTGTGTATGTGTATCAGGTGTGTGTATTTTGATTTGTTCAATGTAGTTGTGTTTTGTAAGTGTGTGTGTATTTTGAGCGTGGCGGTGTGCACCGCCAACGGATTACCGCGGCTGAAAGACCGCTGCGTTGATTTGATTTGGTCGTGATAGTGTGGGCGTATTGTTGTTTGCATGATGGTGTAGGTTTTGGTATCACCAGTTTATCACTGACTTTTTGTGTGGTGGACTTGTGTGGGTGTCTGTATTGTGGCGGATTCAGAGATTTGGGTTGTAGCGGATTTCTGCCGCCACCACGGTATGTTGGTGGCCTTCAGCACGGCGGTAAGCGGGATTTACCGCCAGGGTTGTAATGAGGGCCTTAATCTTCCCACAGACACTTCGCAAGCTTGACAAACCTCTCTGTTTGCTGGTACCATCCCACTGGTTTCTCTCTCAACTTTGGGTAATCATTTGTAAATGACAATATGCCACTTCTGCTTCAAGGGACATGAACAACATTTCCTCTGGGAATTTCTCTCATTGGCATCATTGTACATCTCCTTCAGCCTGCTGTACATCATTTGAAGAGGCAGTTGGCTTTTTCTTCTGATATCTTTTTTTGCCCATCTGCCTTCCCATTTATCTAACGCATCCCATGTTTGAATAATCTGAATTAATTCCCTAATGTGAATTTTCATTGCAGGTGATCTCATGTTCGCAATGACTCTCGAGTCGAATAATAATCTGTGACTCCTCTTTAAGTGTTTGGATTTACTCATTTCGATTTCATATTTCTCAGCCAAATTAGCTAATTTCTCTGCTCTAAGAGTAACATCCTTGCACATGAAGCACAATTCATTTTCATTGGCAGAATCTAATCTATTAAATTCAAGTGTTGCCTCAATCATCACATTTAATTCCAATTTTAATCTAGCCATGTTTAATGTCCTTTCTCCTTCTAGCATATTTCCTGGAACTGATGCTCCACTCAAATTATCTAACCATTCAGTCAACTGTTGGGCTGTCAGTCCTTGTAAACTAATGCTATTACCATTGTTTCGGGACACAAACTGTGGTACATTGCATGGGGCTCTCATAACTTGCTCTCAAGCCATCACAGATTATGCTATTCCGCATGGGGGACATGACACATCAGCCAGTGAACCAACTTTATTATGTGTCTAGTTCGAACCAAAAGAATTCATAGGGGGTCATGGCTGGCACTGTAGTGCTCAGTCTCTCCATTTCTGTTTTAGTTCCAAAAGGTAAATTCATTGCTGATACTGGATCTGAAATCTGGGGAGCATTCTCATTATTATCCAGAGCATACAACGAGACTACTGGACCTATGGTTGCGGGAACTGTTAATGTTTCTGGTCCTGTCAAATTTGTCTGAATTTGTGGGAACATTAATCCTCTACCTTGGCCAGTCAATACTATACCAAAAGTCTGATTTGACTGACTCTGGGCAACATTCTGTGGTGTCATTACTGGGGAATACATAAGCAATGTCTGTCTCCGATTCACAAATTGTGCAGGTGCCTGTTCATTAGGTGTGGACTCAAACTGAGACATTCCTGCATTCTGAATTGGCGGTGGCATAACTGGAACTGGGACATTCTGAACTGTGGTAAAATTTAGAACTGTCGGGAAAACCGATAGCACCTGTGTAACATTAGCAATATGCACATTTGGAATCATCTGAACCTGGCTTTGTGCAACTGGACCTATGGCAACACTCAGGACTACAATCTGATTTACTGATTCAGCTGCATTATACTGTGGGGACTATTCTGCAAAACAGAGTTATAAATTCATCACCTGAATCACTCTCAACATCTGCTATTCTCTTATTTTCACCCAATTTCTGTTCTGCATTTTCCTCAGATTTCATGTTGGCTTTAAGCTTAACACTTCTATCACCTTGTGTAATTGATGGAAACAACTTGCCTACATATAATGGATCTGCCCTCCACATTCTCTGCTGTGTGTTCCACTTAGCTTCTGCTAGTGTCTTTTCTGCTTTCCTCGTTCTCCTTTCGAATTTCTGAGCCTTTTTTTGTCTCACAACTAATTCCCAAATAGCAAGTGCTTCAAATTGTGCAGGTCTAGGAAGGGTCTTTGATTCATACATTAACCTCCTCATTCTCTAAAATTCTCAAATTAAAAGTTCAGTAATTAGGAAAAGCTAAGGTCTCTTCCTTCTCAGTTATTTTGCACCCCTGATTTACCCAAAGACATGCTGAAACTCCTCTTTCTTCCATTACCTCAAATGCTGGTGTACCCTTAGGTAGAGTAAGCTAACCCTCCCCAAATGGAATAAAGACTTCTCCTCTCAGTGCACTCCTTAAAGCTTTGAAAAACTTCATTTTTACACAATTCTAATTTAGAAACACAAAATTTACGAAATCAGGAAGTAATTTTCAATCCTACAATCCTATTCATGAGCTGTTCTCAAACTATAGCAGCGCAGTCTTGTCCACCAATCCATGTGCGGCTTTTCTCACTAACCGACCTTTCCCAGCGCAGACCAATTGATGTCACACTTACTCGGTTCAGCAGCTGTGACTCAATGTAATGTTGGGCCTATTTTAACTGAACCATTAAAATCATAGACAAGAGGAGCTGAGAAGCAGAACTGAAATGAACAAGAGCTGAACTGAACAATGTTGCGCCTTAAGCATCCGACAGACTCCGCCCTCTTTTGCTAAAAGGATGTCTAACACAAGGCGGTTCTGAAGAACCATCAAACGTACCATTGCTATTTCTGTGTCCATGGGAAGCCTGATCCCAGAAAAATCTCTTAACATTTTGTCCACAATGGTTGATAGCTTCCTTATTTTCATGTTATTCAGAACAACTCCTACAGAAGGAATAATAGCTCCTAATATATTCCCAGTTATTTCTGAATAACTTGCTCATTTTGATCTAGGTCTTAAGGTCTTATGAGTATCATTTATGTTGTCAATCTAGTACATTTTAGGGAAAACCACTCCCAGGTAACAGGTCCCATACCATTCCCTAGGAAGACGATAAAAGGCATTTCTTTCACAGATGTAATATGTACCAGGAATCGCAGGATCTTGTCCATTTAGCATAAAGTCCCATGTTTACTTAAATAGAAATACATCCCAGCATTCACTCGTTCCCGCAAACTTAGTATCAGTTCTGGATTGAGGCCTGTACATATAAAGTTTCCCTACATGTTTGATATTCTAAAACAAGCTTTCCTTTTATGTTAGTTACACTATATCATGGTCATTCTTGTGATTGTGTTTCACTAAACCCTTCTCTATTTTCTCCTTCATTGCCTTGCTTCTATCATCAGTCTGATCCAGGAAGGTTTTCTCAATTGGTGAAAGTGTACACGTTAAATTATTTTGATGTGCACAGGCAGTGCCAAATGTCAGTTTTAGCAAACTACTCAAGAATTGGTTAGCCTGAATAAAAGAAAAGACTAAATCAAAAGGTTAATAGAAATAATGTTTGTATTCCTGATTATAAAGCCTTGTTAATAAAAGACTACAACTAATCCCATATTTTAATGGGAAGCTATGCTATATAATCCCTGCTGGCACTGATGAAGGAATTTGTGTACACACATAACATCCTCTCACATTCATAGCCTCAACATATTCATACAACAAGCAATAGAAAACATTAGAAGAAAGATATCCCTGTGAACTGTCTAAGTGTAAGTAATTCTCATCCTTTTTAGAACTTGTCTAACTCAGAAAGTGTAGTAATCGCTGTAGAAGGTGTATAACTAGTTTCAGGGTTATCATAAACACTCATACTTACAATCAGTAACAAACTTATCAACACACATACAACTGCCAGTCCAATGCACACACATTTGCAGCACCCAGTGTTTCTATTGTGATTGGTATTCATGGCCTGTAAAGAATGAAAAAGAGGAAGAAAAGAAAAATAGATTTAACTATGCAGCAACAACAAAAGAAAATCAAGAATAATCTTCAGTTTTCTTTGCGATTATATACAGCAGCTTTCAAGCTATCCAGAATTTGTCAAAAATCAGTTTAGCAGCTTTGTCAAAATCAGTTTCAAATGTCTCTTTATTAGATCACAATCTGCTGATCACTAACTATTACTTCTAATGTATAATGTATTTCTTGGTCATTTGGCAATGTAATTTCAAAGTTCAGTTCAAATGCGATTTCAAATTCCAAAATGTTGTACTGGTTTCTCATGATGAAAACAAAAGGACATAAACTTGTGTTTCCACTAATCAGCTACAAGGTATGCCCATTCAGGACCAGAGTATCTTCAACTTGCAGTTTTCTTTATCTTTGATTTTCAACTTGCACTTATTTCTTCTTCACTCAGATCTGTTTTTCCTCAGTTGCTTCTGCTTCCTCATTTATGCTCGAAAACACATCAGGAACTTTTTCATCTGCTTGCAAATAAGGCCATTTATCTCCTTTCACAGTTTTTCTAGACAGTGATGGCACAACTGGACTTACAATTCTTCCTGGTTTAGCAGGATTTTAACAAGCTTTTCTTTGACTTTGACTTGTTTCACCTGCACCTTTAGCCACTTCAGGAGGAGTCAAATCTGCATGACTTGAGTCAACTCAACTCCACTTTCGGGTACTTCAGGAAACAAGATTTGCTTTATCTGTTTTTCCCAGTCGTCTGCTTCTGGGAGAGTCCTCCGGCTCAAACTTGACTCTCCTGCTACACCTACTTCTGATTCTGCTGACAGAGGAGTATCAGAGCTGTCCTCAATTTCATCTGTCAGAGTACCTGGGTCTTCACCAGTTTGCACTGTCTTTTCATTTACAGTCTCTTGATCTGCCTTTGTCACTTGCTCCTCTTGAGACTGTACAGTTTCTGATGGTGCTCTCAGGAAAACTGGACCTTCAACATCCAAAAGCTATGGCACTTTACGAGTGTGGCTGGCATGAATCCAGTTTGGAATTCCAGCACACTTCAAAGGAGTCCTCATTACCAGGATAACCTGGTAAGGCCCCTTCCACGTAGGCTCCAAGCAGGTCTTCCACACGTGCTTCTTGATCACCACGAAATCACCAGCCCAAAGACTGTGACACTGGTCTAGGGATGGTGGCACGGCTGTAGCTTCCACCTGGTGAGACAAAGAGTGAACCACATCAGCTAGACCCTTGCAGTAATCCAGCACCAATTCATCTGTTATGCTTACACGTGTATTTGCAGGAACAGCTGGCAATTTCATGGCTCTGCCCATTCGTATATCATGAGGCGAGAGACCAGTCTTTCTGTCAGGTGTACTTCACATGCTCATCAGAACCAAAGGTAAAGCATCAGGCCATTTCAGATTTGTGGATGCACACATTTTTGCCAGTGGAGCTTTCAGAGTTCCATTAATTTGCTCTACTAATCCAGAAGCTTCAGAACAGTAACTACTGTGTAGTTTCTGTTCAATGTTTCAATCTGAACATAGCATTTTTATCACCTCATTATTGAAGTGACTTCCTCTATCTGATTCTAAAATGGCCGGAAAACCAAATTGCGGGATCAATTCTCTAAGTAACAGCTTTGCTACTGTGCGGCTATCATTTCTACATATAGGGTAGGCTTCAAGGGGGGGCGTGGCTAGCCAGCCAAGAGGGCGGGAGCTAGTTAACAGTGCTCCGTGGTGGAACCCTGTTTATCCTTCAATTTCACCAGGATCAGGAAGCAAGCCGGAGACTGCAGCGGTGCCTGCCCGACCGCTGATCCCTCTGGTGCTGGGGTACCGTTTGGAGGTACACCGGACCCACCTGCTCGGTGCTACGATTCCCCTGCGTGAGGCCAGAGGGAAGCGGCCTGGCCTGCGGGAGCTGCGCGGGCCGGTCGGGGAAACGTCTGGCCCCTTGATGGAGGTCTCTCGAGCGGAGGGGTGACGGTGCCCTTAACAGAGCCATAGGAGGCGGCCCATCCATTGCCGCCTGACAAGCTGAGTTACGTGCAGAAAAGCTGGAACTTATCTGCGCATAAGGTGAGTGGTGACTCGCCTGGCGGCAATGTGTGACATCGCTGGGCTGGTGGTGACCGGGTGAGTTGGACCCAAAAGCCCTGGACGCCCTTGGCAACGAGGCAGTTGGGTGTTCACGGCACCTCGGAGGGTGGACATTGGGGAAGCCCTTGCACCTCTTGGCAAAAACAGCCTTGCATAGGCGTGACTCAGTGCCCCTCCTGAGCCAGGGGGGTGGAGCGGCTGGACTGGTGCCTACTTTGGGACCTGGCATTTTCAGCTGAAGTGAATGGATGCTGAACTGACAGCCTGGTGTCTACAACTGATGTGCTCCTGCCCTGCCGGCTGGTATTGCAGATCAAATGATCGACTGGCCTCCAGTGTTGGTGGCTAGGGGGTGATCCTGTGTGCCTGAACGGAACGAGGAGGGAGGCTGCTCGTGCTGCTGTGCCAGGACTGTAACATTGCGCACACACACGGGCCTCCTGCATGGACAGTAATACGAAAGCACCCACATTTGAATCAAGTTCTGTCTAGGCGACAACATGGCGGGTACGGGTCGACTCCGCTCTGGTACTGGAGCCAAACCCCAGGTGCCATGACTGGAATCTACATCCCTAGATGACGCTAAATTGGATGCGGTGTTGGCAGCGGTGGAGCGCATAGGAGCCTCTCTGGAATAAGCTCGGACCTCATTGGAGGGCAAAATCGACAGGATGGCTGGAGATCTCACTCTACTACACGTGGAACACTGCAAGTTAGCAGATAGAACCCGCACACTAGAGGACCAACTTTAGAACTTAGCGCCTAAATCGGACCAACTGGAGGCCTCATTGCAAAACACTCAGGAGCTAATAGAGACGCTGCAGTGCCGTATGGAAGATGCAGAGGGTTGCACCTGGCGTAATAACCTTAGAAAAGTGGGCCTGCCGGAAGGCGCAGAGGCCCCGGATGCACTTGCTTTTTCTGAGTCCTGGCTGCGCGGGCTGCTCCCGGAGGGCTCGCTGACGCCCTTTTTCACGGTTGAGCGGGCCCACAGGGTTCCTACCAGGGCCTGGCCGCAAGCACTGGCCCACGTCCCTTCCTCCTCCGGCTCTTACATGATGCGGATAGGAATATCATACTACAGGCGGTACGAACATTACCTCCAATTAGAGCACACAATGCCCTGGTTATGATATTCCCGGACTACACCATGGCTGTACAAAAAGAACGGGCATCTTTCCTGGTAGTTTCAATGCAAACTCCGCTCCCTCAACTTGTCATACTCTCTGCTATTCCCGGCCAGATTGCAGGTGGTGGCAGACACTAAAACGCACTTCTTCAGCATGCCAGAGGCAGCATGGGACTGGCTGGAGTCTTCGGAGCTGGTCAACCGACGTGATCCCGTCATGCCTGAATTGGGGACTCGGAATCTGCAGCCCTGTAAACGTCGAACTCGCAAAAGGCGTGTAGATATGTCAGGGGAAGTGCGACATGCCCCCGACCTGGAACAAATTATGTGACGCCTCAGACAGCTGATGAACTACTTTGAACTCACTCACCGCCTACACATCGCACCATACAGCAGTTTGTGGCTCGGTCAAAGATCGACTATCCTGGCCGGCTGCTTGTTGCGGATATGCTGTGTAGCGGCCTAGTGGCCACTGGGAGTGGGGCCTCTTTGTGTCTCCTGCGCTGCACGCTGTGCCCTGCTGTAGCTGCTTCCCCGCTTTCATACTAGGTAAGGGGTCTCTGTCTAAGCGCTTCCACTTCTCCATCGCTTGGTCTACCTCATACTCCCACTAGAGAGGGTTTCCCCTTTTCCTTACCCCAGAATTGTTTGCGTCCTATAGGCGTATCACCTGGTTTGGGCAGACACCTGTTGTTCCCCCGCCCTAATGGTATTCACTCCTGTTACTATTGGGCCTGTTGTTAGCCCCCAGTTGTTGTTGACATGTTTTGTATGGAGCCTGTGTCCACCTTATCTGCCCCCTCCTTGGGACCCCACTGTTATGCAGTTGGCTCTCTCTATCCCGCGGGCTGGGTCACCGTCCTTCGTTTACTCACTGACCCACCATGAACCCATTTAAATTTCTTACATGGAATGTGCGTGGCATACATTCTCCAGCACGCAGATATTCCATCTATTCATACCTCAAAAGACATTCAATACACATAGCGTTCCTACAGGAAACTCATCTTTATGCAACAGGCTTCTCCTCTTATGCCAGGGGGGCTCTTATCTGCATTAAACCGGCCACCCCGTTTATGGTTGACGAACATACTGTAGATGACCAGGGGCGTTACGTACTGCTGCGCGGACGCCTTGCGGGCCGGGCTGTCCTGTTGGGATATATATATGTCCCGAACACAGATCAAGCCTCCTTTATTCAGCCACTCTCTCCTCTTCTGGCACTTTAGAGCGACCTCCCCTGGTTGTTGGGTGGCGACTTTAACTGTGTTTTGGGCCCCTCAATGGATTGCTCCTTCCTGCCACTACCCACTGCTCCCACAGTTACGGCTGTGCTGGTATTGCGTGATTGGCTCCACCCCTGGCAGATGGTGGATGTGTGGATGGTGGATGTGTGGCATCAACGCAATCCCACTACTAGGGTATACTCATTTTATTCTGCACCACATCGATTACATATCCGCCTTGACTTATACTCTGCGGTACAATGGTCTGACTATTTGGGCCGTACCCATTCGGACCATAAGCCACAACTACTGCATCTGGGTTGGGACTTACTCCGCCCCAACATCCCCACTTGGAGATTCCGTCCGGCGCTCCTGGAGGATGTGCCGTTTAGGACCTCACTAGGCAAGGCAATCCCCGAATACTTTGACCACAATGTGGGCACAGCATCCTCTGAATTAATTGAATGGGAGGCATTTAAGGTATTTATCAGGGGCCACTGTACGGGCACACAGTGGAACCTACAGAAGTCTATTGAGAATGACTTGACTAGAGTGGAGAGATCCCTGATGGGATATGAATGTAGACAATCTCATTCTGCACCTGACTCGCAGCAATTGACTGAGGCCAGAGCAGAGCGCATCTCCTTATTAAAGAAATTGTGCTGCCTAAATTACGTGGCTCATTCGGCCCGCACACATGCTCTGGCGGATCGTTCAGGTAAACTGCTGGCCTGGCTTATCCGCCAAGACCACGATCGAAGCCCCATTATGGCAATCCTTTCGATAGCTGGGGGCATGCTTCATATCCCTCGAGAGATACACTCTGAATTCACTGAGTAATATCGGTCACTTTATCGGTCAGTGGAGGTAAATGACCTGGAAACGAGAGTTGACTTTTTTTCGCCGCTCACCCTACCCAGAGTGTCCAATGATCAGTGAGCAGAACTTGAGGCACCCCTGACACTGAAGGAGGTGTCTAAGGGAATACGGGCCATATCAGCCGGCAAGACGGCCGGCCCGGACGGACTCCCTTAGGAGTTCTACAAGTCTTTCTCTGACGCGCTTGCGACCCGTCTTCTTTCTCTTTATGAGCGGGCGCTGCAGGGAGCACTATTGCCGGCTTCGCAGCGCGAGGCGCTGTTGGTGTCGCTCACTAAGCCGGGGTGGGACCTATCTGAGCTGGGCTCCTATAGGTCGTTGCCGATGCTTAATACGGACTATAAAATTCTGGCTAAGATTCTAGCAATGCGTTTGGCACCCTTGGTCCCACAGTTGGTGCACTCAGACCAAAACGGTTTTGTGCCTGCACGGGACACCTCGAGCAATATCGCCGCCTTTTTAGAGTCATGGAATATTTAACGCAGGATTGTCCTTGTGCAGGATGCCTAGTTCTCGATCTGGAGAAGGCCTTCGACTCACTGGAATGGTCCTACCTGTTTGATCCGTTGCGTCGCTTCGGGTTGGGCCCATACTTCCTGCGCTTGACCCAATTGTTATATAATCGGCCACGCTCTAGGGTTAAAATCGGCACATATATATCTGACCCGATCGAGGTGGGTAGGGGTACCAGACAGGGCTGCCCCCTGTCCCCATTCTCCCCACTCTCTAGCAATGGAGCCTTTGGCTGTGGAGTTCAGTAGGGCCAGGCGAGCCTGGGGCATCCCGTTGGGTGCTGGTTTGCATGTTATTTCTTTATATGCAGATGACCTCCTTTTGTACGTCCGTGATATTGACAATGCCCCTTCCGACATTGCAGACATCCTGAGCCGCTTTGCTGCTTTTTCCAGCCTCCATGTTAACTGGGCAAAATCACGCCTCTTCCCTTTTGACTCCGGGTGATCGGACCCGAAACTGAGAATCTCTGGCGTAGACGTCCCCTGGCAGCCAAGATCCTTCCACTATCTAGGCATAAGGATATTTCACATGGAGAGGGACCTGTGCAATGTAATCTCCGCAGGGTAGTGTCATCCATTAGATCACGGATGACCTTTTGTCAGACTCCGCTGCTGTCGGTAGCCGGCAGGATTGCTCTCCTGAAAATGGTAGTCCTCCACTGCCTTTCATACTACTTCTCCAATTTGTCTCATTATGTTTCAGCTGATTTCTTTCGTGATTTGGAACCTAGATTACGGGAATTTGTTTGGAATCGAGGTCGATGTAGGGTGGCGTTGAAGAGACTCTATTTGCCCCTTTCCCGAGGCGGCCTCTCGGTTCCAAATATTGGACATTATTATTTGGCCTCCCAGCTTCAGTGGGTGGCGCACTGGCTGGCAAATCTTCAGCTGGCTGACACTGCAACCAACTTCCCGCCCTGGACACTAACCCGGATTTCACATCTCTTTCACCCCCTCACTAAACCACAGGCCCCTGCGGAGCTCCTGCTAAATGTAGCTCACCACTGCTATCGCAGATCCCTATGCCTCACTAATGACACTGTTTCCTATGCTCCAGCACTCGCATTGCTGGGTACACAGCGTGGCGCGCAACTCACAACCGCTACGGAATTGGGTCCTTGGCATGCAGCTGACATACACACTTTGGGTGATCTATACAGTGAGGGTGGTCTGATTCAGTTCGCGGAGCTCTCGCAGGAGATTGGACTGCCAACGGGACAATCTCTTTTGTACAATTCATTGCTGCAGGCAGTTTCACACGGATGGGGAGACATGTCTTCTGAACCCCCTATGCACCTGCTGTGCAATACTTACAAGTTATGGGAAAAGGCAACCACTTGATTCGTTGTTTCACTGATGCCCTCAGAAAACTTACAGCAGGGACCCTCACTAACTTGCAAGCCACTTGGGAGGGTGACCTAGAGAGACCACTCACTGAGGCCATTTGGTCGGGGCACTGTCCAGCCATACTAATGTCCCCCGCAATGCCAGATTCCGTCTCATTCAATTTTACATACTCCACAGGTCTTACCTCACACCAGCCCGTATTAATAGGTATTTTAATCAAATGGACTCCGCTTGCCCTCGCTGCAGAGAAATTGGAGCGGACTTTCTCCACATGTTCTGGGCTTTCCCCTCCTTAAGCACTTATTGGCAACATCCCTATCCAAGTTTACGTTGCGCCCACTGCTGTTGGACTGCAGCTCCTGCCTATTAGGTCTTTTCCCGAGAGCCAAAAAACATAAAGCGTCCACAAGATTCCTGGACTTGGGTCTTTTGACAGTTAAGTTTCTCATTACTAAAAGATGGAAGGACACCGAACCCCCATCAGTACTAGCCTGGAGACGCTCCTTTATAGTATGGGCGGAGGGGGCTGCACTACGGCATGAGGATGCTATGGGCCTGGGCGCGTATCCCATTTCGACTGATTGGGATGAGATGTTGACTCAGTTGCGGGGGGAGGATCAAGTTGTAATTGATAGTGATCCATTGGTGCCCGACAGCGAGCTAGTACCCTCTTAGCTGCCTTGTGACTTGAGTTTATTGCCTGGTCATCTACCTATATGTTCACTCCTCTAGGTTTCTGCTGCTCCCACATGTTTCTTCTTTCACTGATGTTCATGCATTGTTCCACCCGCGAGGGTGGCTGTGGGATTGTTATTATCTACTGGGTCCTTTGGCCTCTGGGGGCATGGGAGACTGTGGGTAGGCTCCAACGTTATGCTACCAGTTCTGTTTGCATTATGCAATCTTTTTTCTTCCATCATTGTTGCTCCTGTACACGTATTCACATTTGCTTGCATGTAGGACCTCACTGATATTAGAGCTGAGCTGACTCTAGCCTTGCCGGAAATAGACTCTGATGCGCAGGATGCCACCTCTTGCCTATCAGAATTATCCAGTGCATCCTTGATTGCTGGTCTCCTCATGGCATCTATACATGTTATTCTTGTTGTTATCACACTATGAAGCTGGCAGTATTTTATTGGTTCCTTCGCGCATAATTTATACATGCAAATTGGAAGGCTGTGATATGTATCTGTCTGTTGATATTGCCACTACAAATCTGTACAGTGTAAATTGAAGATCTGTTAAATGGATAAAAATCAATAAAAAAGATTTGCCAAAAAAATAGGGTTGGCTTAAATCCAATGACTAAATATACAGACAAACACCAACACATATCTCAAACCACCATACACAGGCTTTTCAATAAAATCCATCTGCATTCTGTTAAGTGGACCACCTGATCTTTCAATGTGACTCAAATTGACAACAGTTCTCTTTCTCACGTTCATTTGTTGGCATGTAATGCATTTGTGACAAATTGCTGCTGAAACCTGTATAAATTTTGGATTGAACCAAGATTGCCTAAATGTTCAAGTCATTACATCTCTCCCAATGTGAGTTTGACCATAATAGTGTCTAGCAATTTGCGTCAGTAGACAGTTTGGCAAGACTACCTGCCCTTCATTTGAAAACCAGATTCTATCAATTTCTCTTTGATTACATCAAAATGTTATCCAGCTTTCATCGCCTGGGATCTCATCTTGCAACCTTTTAATTTCTTCCTAAGTATCAACCATTGCAAACAAAAAACTTTGAAGTGTCTCATAAGTATCTGTGACATTTTTCCATTCTTTATTGAACACAGCACAATTAAGAGCACAGAATCTAGCAATCTGATCAGCATATGAATTAACCATAATGATAAAATCATTTGGTTTTCGATGTGCATCACATTTCACAACTGTGACTTACTCAGGAAATTGTAAGGTCTGCAATAAATCATGAATTGTGACCCCATTTATATTGGCGAGCCAGAAGAGGTCATGAAACCTCTCTGGGACAACAATTGCCCAAAGTCATGCCCTACACCAAATCCATACTGGCTGTCTGTATTAATATTAATATTATTTATTAATTTTAAGCTGTGTTGAAATACAGCATTCTCTTGTAAGAGCCACCAATTCAGCCACTTGTGCAGAAAATACTCCTTGAAGCCATGAAGCTTTAAGTACACCAGAGATGGTGCACACAGCATAACCAGATCTCAATGTTCCCGCATTGTCTCTCAAATAGGAACCAACAACAAAAAGTATTTGATCATTTTTCTCTAATGGTGTACCCTGAATATCAGGTCTGGGTTTGGTGCACAGTTCAGTAACATCCAAGCAGCCATGTTCCACTTTTTTACCTTTTCAAATTCAGCAATGTCTACAGGTAGCAAAGTAGCAGGGTTAAGTACCCTGCATCTTTTAAGGGTGACCCCAAAATCAATAACTCACAGCGAGCCGATTGAGCATTTGTCAGGTATCGAGTTTTGATCGTTGTAAGCATGAGCTCAACTGAGTGCAGGAACAGTACAGTTAAAGGAGTTCCCATCACAATGCTCTCACTTTGGGCAAGACTTGCCCCAACTGCTGCTACCTGTTTCAGGCAGCCTGATAAAGTGGTGGCAACCGGATCCAATGTAGGTGAAAAATATACTACAGGATGATTTACGCCACCTTGTACCTGTGTTAGATTAGAAAGAGCACAACAATCACGTTCATGACAAAACATTAAAAATGGTTTCATATAGTCAGGCATTCCCAGAGCTGGTGCTCTGCACAAACTCTCAGTTCAGTAAAAACTTTCATACAAGCTTCATCAAAAGGGACTGGATCAGTAACGTCTATGTGGGTCAATCTCTGCAAAGGCTTAGATATAACAGAAAAATTGGGAATCCATTGGTGGCAGAAAATCACCATTCCCAAAAACATTCTGGGATATCTTTGAGTAACAGGAGTGTTCATTTGCAATAAAGCTGTAAAACGTTCTCTGGACACTTTTTTTTGCACCTTTCTCTAGTTGATGTCCCAAGTAGTTCACCTCTTTTTGACAGTACTGTAAGTTTACTGGAGACACTTTCGGGGTCATTACAACATTGGTGGTAAATGGCGCTTACCGCCGTGCAGAAGACCGCCAAAACACCACTGTGGCAGCGGAATTCCGCCACAGCTAATATGACCCACAGCTCGGAATCCGCCCAAATTTAGACGCCCATACAAGTCCGCCACACCAAAGGTCAGTGATAAACTGGCGATAACAAAACCTCCACCGTCATGCCAACAGGAATATGCCCACACTATCACGACCCAAGAAACCACGCGGCGGTCTTTCAACCACGGTATTCCATTGGCGGTACACACCGCCGCACTCAAAATACACACACTCTTACAAAACACATCCACATTGGACAAATCGAAATACACACACCTGATACACATACACACACCACTCCCACACACTCAATACAATATAAAACACACACCCACATCACCCACAAACCCCTACGACAAAAATAGTGACAGAAGGCCAGAGAGAGACACCACCAGAAACAACACTAGCATCCACAGGCACTCAACACCATCACTCACACAACATCCATGCACCTCACCCACACCACCCTATGGCACCGAAAAGACACCCCAGGTTTTCTGAGGAGGAGCTAAGGGTCATGGTGGAGGATCATCCGGGTAGAGCCACAGCTATTCCGATCACAGGTGCAGCACACCACCATAGCTGGGAAGATGGAGCTATGGCGCAGAATCGTGGACAGGGTCAACGCAGTGGGACAGCACCCAAGAACACGGGATGACATTAGGAAGAGGTCGAACGACCTACGGGGGAAGGTACGTTCCGTGGTCTCAAGACACCAGATTGCGGTTCAAAGGACTGGCGGCGGTCCCCACCTCCTTCCCCAGAACTAACAACATGGGAGGAGCAAGTCTTGGCTATACTGCATCCTGAGGGCCTCGCAGGAGTAGCTGGAGGAATGGACTCTGGTAAGTCAAA
Source organism: Pleurodeles waltl (assembly GCF_031143425.1). Taxonomy (NCBI): domain Eukaryota; kingdom Metazoa; phylum Chordata; class Amphibia; order Caudata; family Salamandridae; genus Pleurodeles; species Pleurodeles waltl. The sequence goes on along the minus strand of NC_090443.1, from coordinate 605,704,813 downwards.
TCTTAACTACTTCATCCCCCACCCTACCTGCATGCTATCACATACCCCCACCCTCGCCCTCAGCCCCATCACTCCAATTCCTCACACATGTCCCACTATCACAAACCACACATCCCAAACCCAAGCCCTGCATGCAACACCAAAGCATGGACACCCATCACCAAGGCATGGCCACTGCACATACCCATACACCCCCCTAAACCATTATCACACAAGGTCCCACACAAGAATGCAAGCACTGGGGTACAGGGTCACCCACCCATTGCACACCATGGCACACACAGATGCACTAATCCTGCCTTTACACCCCTGCAGGACCCCTACCCAACGTCACCGGACAGGAGGGTCCAGACATGTCCACTCCACCCACAGAAGAGGCCCACAGTGATGACAGCAGCTCTGTCCAACTGGATCTAGATGACCAACCCGGCACATCTGGGACCTCAGGACAGTCGGTTCCCCTCACACTGGCACAGGCCACTACAGAGCTTCCCCCCTCTGGAAACACCAGCACAGCACCCACCCAGCGGGACCATACCTCTATCCCCAGGACACATCAAGCAGCAGTGTGTCCACCACTACAGGGAACCCAGGCTAACCTACCACCCCAACAACACCAGGGACCTGGGGGCAGTGGCAGTTGGCACACCGTTCAGGGGACAGAGGCCCAGAACACAGGGGAACTGGGAGGGCTGCTGTGCGACAGGGGGAGGACAGGCCCAGGGAACCCACTCTCCACGAGGCCCTCTCCAACATCATGGGAGCCTACCACAGGAGACGAAGGCAACGGTACTGGCCAAGTTTCAGGAGACCCAGGGCTGCAGGAGGAACAGTATTTGGGGTTCAGGAAGGAACTCTAATCCATCAACACCACCCTGGGCACCATTTGTAGGGGTGCTGAAGGAACTCGTCAACACCAGGAGGGACACTGTGGCACAACAAGGGGCCCCTGACACTAGCCTGGACGATGAACTGGCCACCACCTCCGCCAGCGCTAGTGGACAGGAGGCACCGCCACAGGACCACAACACCAGCACCCCACCCCCTGCAGATGGAGAACCACCCCGCAAGCGGTCCCTGAGATCCAGGACTAAGACAGAGAACAATGCCAAGACCCCCGCTAAGAAATGAGACCACCCTGAATGTCATCCTTCTGTCCCACTTTGTCACCCTGTCCATACTCAAACTACCCTAGCTCCACTACCTATTCCCCTTTGGACAATGCACCTGTGAGACTAATAGACTGGACTGCACCATGGACATTCCTCCACCATCACCCCTGACCAATTTACAACCCCCTCCACTACTTTGCACTTAAATAAACACCCTTAAGTCACAAAACAATCTGGAGTCAGTCTGTGCTTTCGAAAATGTGTATTTGCAATAACTGTGGAAAAATGCTAAATCCAATGTATTGTCAACATACCTATGTTACACAGCTCTAGTCCATGCGGGAACAAAGCAGATGTCACACAGTGGGACCCACATCTGTGAAATTGGAAGGGAATATGACAAATCAGGGTCCATACACTGGGTGAAAGTGACAGACAGATGAGAGGTAGAAGAATGAAATCAGATGTAGCAGGCAGTGTTGTCTTCTTACCTGTGTCTCACTGGAAGTATTGATGAATCACTGTGTTCCTGTTGTCTATGTCCTCTTCTTCTGCTTCCTCATCTTCACTGTCCACAGGCTCCACAGCTGCCACAACACTTCCATGTGGACCATCCTCCTGCAGAAAAGGCACCCGTCGTCGCAAAGCCAAGTTGTGAAGCATACAGCAGGCCACGATGATCTGGCACACCTTCTTTGGTGAGTAGAATAGGGAACCACCTGTCATATGGAGGCACCTGAACCTGCCCTTCAGGAGGCCGAAGGTCCTCTCTATAATCCTCCTAGTTCGCCCATGGGCCTCACTGTAGCGTTCCTCTGCCCTTGTTCTGGGATTCCTTACTGGGGTCAGTAGCCATGACAGGTTGGGGTAGCCAGAGTCACCTGCAAATGTCGAGGGACAACTGTTAGACACACACTAACTCTTAGAGACATCCCCAGACCCAGACACCTAGTCACACTGTATTGGGTCCATGTCCTCACCTATTAGCCACACACAGTGCCTCTGGAGTTGCCACATCACAAAAGGGATGCTGCTATTCCGCAGAATGTAAGCATCATGCACTGAGCCAGGAAACTTGGCGTTCACATGGGAGATGTACTGGTCGGCCAAACACACCATCTGCACATTCATAGAATGGTAACTCTTCCGGTTTCTGTACACCTGTTCACTCCTGCGGGTAAGACCAATGCCACATGTGTCCCATCAATGGCACCTATGATGTCCCAGGGCATAGAAGACACCTTTCCCTGTAGGCAAATCCTCCACCTGAGGGAACACGATGTAGCTGCGCATGTGTTTCAGCAGGGCAGACAACTCTCTGGACAACACGTTTGAGAACATAGGCTGGGACATCCCTGATGCTATGGCCACTGTTGTTTGAAAATACCCACTTGCCAGGAAATCAAGTACTGACAGGACCTGAACTAGAGGGGGGATTCCTGTGGGATGACGGATAGCTGACATCAGGTCTGGCTCCAACTGAGCACACAGTTCCAGGATTGTGGTACGATCAAGTCTGTATGTGACAATTACATGTCGCTCCTTCATTGTCGACAGGTCTACCAGCGGTCTGTACACCAGAGGATGCCGCCATCTCCTCACCTGCCCCAGCGGACGTGCTCTATGGAGGAGAACAGCGAGCAGAGAGTCTACCAACACTGAGGTACAAAACTTTATTCCATAATTTTTTTTAATCGATATATGCCTGTATTAGTGTTTATGCAGGGCCTAGATATGTGTAACACAGTCAAAATTAATGCCTTGTGGCCCCCTGAAATGGCAGCTGCCTGACCTGTAAGGTGGGGCAAGGGGATATGATATAACTGCGCTGGCATTGTACACCGTCGCGGTAGGCGGTCGAAGACCGCAGCGCAATCCTGCATTGGTTAACATTGGACCCTATGGGTTCCAGGAGCCAATGACAATGTACGCCGGCGGTGACGCTATGCACCACCGCGGACTTGACCGCCATTTTCGGTCTGTTCACTCACTTGATATCTGATCTTCGACAGGAGAGGACCTACACTGCAAGTGCTGCTGTGACCTCAGGCTGGAAGAGACAATAGCTCATGTGTCTGGGGAAAGGGCCCCTGCCTTCAGCATGGAGGAGTTGGACAAACTAGTGGGTGGGGTCCTCCCCCAGTACACGCTACTCTACAGTCCTCCAAACAAACACGTAAGAACACTGTGAGCATGCCGAATGGGCAATGCCTGTGTGGAGTGGTGAGGACGAAAGATAGGGGGGGAGAATGAGGCGTGCATGAAACAACGGTGAGTACATGTGCGTCATGGCAAGGGTAGGGATGCGGGCCAATGACTGTGACGGTGCGGATGGTTATATCTTCTCCTTTTCCCCTGTACTATTTCTTTAGGTCAGCGCCCACCAGAAGAAGGATATTTGGCGTGCCATCACCAAAGAAGTCCGGACTCTGGGGGTCCACCACAGATTGAGCACCCACTGCCGGAAAAGATGGGAGGATATTTGCCGCTGGAGCAAGAAGATGGCGGAGACCCAGCTGGGGATGGCCTCCCAACGTGGGAGGGGTGCCCATCGCACCATGTCCCCCCTGATGTTCTGGATCCTGGTGGTGGCTTATCCGGAGTTGGATTGGCGCTTGAGAGCATCACAGCAGCCACAAGGGGGTGAGTACACTCTCATTCTGCTGATTCAGCGTGCAGTGGAGGTGTCTGGGTGGGGGAGGTGGGCTGTGGGTTCCCCTAGGCCAGGGCGAGTTTAGTAGGCAAGGTCCCTTCTTAAGGCAGGCTATGTGGCACCCCACCCCACCTATGTTCAGAGGAAACTACACCTAGTCAGGCTCCTGTGACTTCCATGTGTGCAGCAATCGGGCATAGGCCTTGTACCCCATGTCCCTGTGATTAATGAGGGAACTCAAAGTGCACGGCGTAGTGCAGTTGGCTTCTGTGTCTGTAGTGTCCGCCAATGGTAGCGGTATTGCATGTACTCAACATGTCTTTCTTCTGTCTTCCCCTACTTTTTGTGATCTCCCTGTTCTTGTCTGCATTAGCATCATCAGGCGGAGGAGCAGTGGAACCGGAGCAGGAAGGAGCTGCATCCCACATGGCCCTGGAGGGCGACACAACAGAGTTAGAAGCCACCAGTGGGACGGAGGGCGAGGGGAGCTCCACAGCGGGGACAGGAGCTGAAACCAGCGACACGGACTCCTCCTCTGATGGGAGCTCCCTTGCGGTGGCAGGCCCCTCTGTGCCCCCCGCATCTACAGGTACAGCTGCCACCCCCCCTACCAGCACCGCCCTCCCAGCAGCCCCTCAGCGTGTGCCCTGTGGCCGCTCACCCAGGAGGGTGGGCATCTCCTTCGCCCCAGGCACCTAAGCCTCTGCCCCTGTCAGCCCTGCTGTCCTCACTGAGGAGGCCATTGACCTCCTCAAGTTCCTCACTGTTGGCCAGTCTACCATTTTGAATGCCATCCAGGGTGTAGAGAGGCAGTTGCAACAGACCAATGCATACCTGGATGGAATTCATTCTGGTCAGGCAGCCAAACAGCGAACATTTCAGACTCCGGCCACAGCACTGATGGCAGCCATTGTCCCTGTGTCCAGCCTCCCCCATCCAACTTCCTCCACCCAGACCCAAAAACCCCTGTACCTCAGCCTATCCCAAGCACACTATCAGACCAGCATGCACACACCTCAACACAAAAGGGAAGCTCAGGCAAACATAAGCACCACACATCCCACAGGCACTCACGGAAACATCATACACATGCAGACATAGCAAGATGCACTGCCTCCACTGTGTCCCCCTCCTCCTCGTCTCCCTCCTCCCTCCCAGTCTCGTCTCCACTCACAACTGCATGCACTACATCTTCATCCACTACGTCCATCACCAGCACACCCACCACCACACCCCGCTCACTTGCACTCACCACCCCCATAACCCCTGTGTCCTCTCCCATTGTGTCTGTGAGCCCACCTCCCAAGGTACACAAACGCAGCCACACACCCACCCAACAGCCATCCACTTCACGACAGCCTCCAGCCCATGCACCTTCACCCAAAGTCAGCAAACATACACCTCCCACAACCACTACCTCTTCCTCCACTTCCAAACCCCCTCCAGCTACCCGTCCCAGTGTGTCCAAAAAACTTTTCCTGTCCAACCTTGACCTCTTCCCCTCACCTCCCCCACCCTTTCAGTCCCCTAGGGCCCGCCTTTCCAGATCCCAACCCAGCACCTCAGCCACAACATCTACGGGAACAGTGGTGCCAGTAGTAACCGGCTTTAGGAGTGCGCCAGGCAGCAGGGCAGCCAGTGTGCCAAGGAGCCAGACCACGGACTGTCCCCCACCTCAAAAGCACAAAAAGTTGGCCAGTGCCTGGCAGAAGAGAGGCAAAACATCTACCACCAAAGCCTCTCCCAAGAGTACAGTTGGGAGTGGGAAGACAGCTACACCACCATCCAAGGTGGGGAAGGGGCACAGAAAAACAGGCAAGTCGCTGAAAACCTGCACGGCGGACAAGACCGCCACCAGCACCGCTGAACAGGGCACCGTTGCCACCAGCATCACTGCCAAGGACACCGCCGCCACCAGCACCGCTACCAAGGACACCACCACCATCAGCACCGCTGCCAAGGACACCGCCGCCACCAGCACTGCTGAACAGGACACCGCTGCCACCAGCACCGCTGAACAGGACACCGCCACTACCAGCACCGCTGCCAAAGACACCGTCGCCACCAGCACCGCTGCCCAGGACACCACCGCCACAAACACCACTGCCAAGGACACCACCGCCACAAGCACCGCTACCAAGGACACTGCCGCCACCAGCACCGCTGAACAGGACATCGCCACCACCAGCACTGCTGAAAAGGACACCGCCGCCACAAGCACCAAAGGCCAATGAGCGCCAGAAGCTCCAATGCTACTGAGACCGTCACGAGCAGGATGAAGCACTCTGGGCACAAAGCCTCCTCCAGAACCAGTGGAGAAAGGCATCCACTACCTCAGTCCTTGGCAGGATGAAGCACTCTGGGCACAAAGCCCCCTCCAGAACCAGTGGAGAAAGGCATCCACTTGTGAGACTGTGGCTTGGCACTCCCCAGGATGCAGCAGTGGGCAAACCACCCACTGTAAAGACTTGTGAGACTGTGGCTTTGCACTCCCCAGGATGCAGCAGTGGGCAAACCACCCACTGTAAAGACTTGTGAGACTGTGGCTTTGCAATCCCCAGGATGCAGCAGTGGGCAAACCACCCCCTTGAGAGACTTGTGAGACTGTGGCTTTGCACTCCCAAGGATGCAGCAGTGGGCAAACCACCCACTGTAAAGACTTGTGAGACTTCGGCTTTGCACTCCCCAGGACGCAGCAGTGGGCAAACCACCCACTTGAGAGACTTGTGAGACTGTGGCTTTGCACTCCCCAGGATGCAGCAGTGGGCAAACCACCCACTGTAAAGACTTGTGAGACTGTGGCTTTGCACTCCCCAGGATACATCAATGGGCATGGAGCCCCCTCGTGGATCTGGTGTTGTGCACTCATCCGGCTGAGGTGCCCCACCATCCCTTCCCCCTCAGGTGCCTGTTGTATTTCTATCTGATGCCCCTGCAGTGTTCTCTCCGTTTTGATCGGGTATTGAGTGTGGGCCTCGCCCATGCATTTTGGGCCCAGTGGTCCACGGACTTTAATGGTGGAATACCTTGGACTTGTATTCTTGGTGTATATATTTGTTTATAGTGTAAATATATATATATATTTGATTACTGTATTTTAATAGATTACAAACGTTCAACTCATTCCTTTTGTCCTTGCATTCTTCCAGGGGGGTTGTAAATGTGATGTATCAACATGTACTTGTGTGTGTGTTGTAGTGGGTGAGGGTGGGGGTGGGAGTGTTGCATGTTGCGTGTGTGTGTCACTCTTTTTTCCCTATCCCCTCCCCTGTGTTGTAGGTGCAGTACTCACTGTGGTCTTCGCCGCCATCTTTGATGTTCCTGGTAGAGGAGCAGGGAGACAAAGGCAGGGAGTATCTGGAGCTCGGGTTCCATGGCGTCCTGGTTCCTCGTGGGGTGTGTAGAGGTGAGCGTTTTCCCTTCCAAGTCCTGTTTCCGCCGTGTTTTTGTTTGCGGTGAAAAGGTGGCGGATTGGACTGTTGTAATACAGTGGGCGGAACCTTGTCTTCCACCTGTCTGTTGGCGGTGACCGCTGCGGTGTTTGTTTCTACCGCCGTGGCGGTCGGAGTGTTAAAGTGGCTTTCGTAATTCAATTTTTTTTACCGCCAGCCTGTTGGCGTTTTTACCGACCTCCAGGGTTGTAATGAGGGCCTTTATGTCCATTTTCACCCAGGTGATTCAATAAGGCAATAATATCTTGCTTACGTGCCTCTTGTGTCTTTGAAGCAACCAGTAAGTCATCAATGTACTGAACCAGTGAAGATTGGAAAGGCATTTCCAATGCTTCCAAATTCTTTGATTAAAGATTGATACGGATTCTGAAAAGCCTTGTGGAATTCTACATCAGGAATACACACAACTGCAGAATTTGACAGAGAAGATAAACTGGCTATGCTCGTGTAGAGGTACTGAGAAAAATGATTGTAACAAGTCCACTACCGTGAAACATTTTTCATTACATGGAATTTAGAACAAAATCACTGCTGGACTGGATACCACTGAACAACATTTGACCATAATATCATTGATCTTTCTTCAGTCCTGAACTATGCAAAATGTCCCACTAGGTTTTCGCAAACCTATCATAGGCGAGTTACGTGGGTTGCTCAGCACTTTTTTCCAAACACTTTGCTCAACAAAATCTGCAATTACAGGAGTAACTCCTTCAATTACATATAGTGCCATGGGATATTAAGAGTTTTTGGGAAGACTGCATTAGGTTTAACTGTGACTGGTTCTACTCCTTTAATGAGACCAATTTATTTTCCAGAAAGATCCTAAACTTTCAAAATTACTGTATTCTAGAGGTCACTTGGCAGGTACTGTAATGTAACTGCAGGAAAAAGAGTAATCAGTATGAAATCTTAATTAAATTACATCAAAATGGTAAAGCATGATTCCTCATCATCACTATTTGTTTGAATGGCAATACCATCATTTGTACAGGTAATCAAACATCTTGCTTTGCGCAATAAATCTCTTCTCAAAAGACATACTGGACTTGAGTCACAGACTATGAATTTGTGCATGCCTTCAAACGTACCAATTTTAACAGAAATCAGGTCAGTAATCGGATTTGTCAGGTGTTGTTTCACTATTCACTACTCCACAACTTGTACTGTTCTCTCAGAAAGTGGCACTTTGGGAACTTCTGCACTTCTGACAGTAGAGGGTGCAGTTCCTGTGTCAACCAGAAATGAAACTTCATGACCCATAACTGTTCCATTTACATACAGACCACTCTGATCCACCTCTATCGAAGCTGCTAGCACACATTCTTCTTCATCTGAACTTTCACTCACTATTTCATCGTTCAATTCATCCTCACTGTATAATGGATACTGTGCAATCAGTGGTTGACTATTTTTACTTAAACTTTGAGCCGTGTTCTGCTGAGTAACTGTAGGAAAATAGCATCTTTCTAGCATGAGTACCCCCACTTTTGGCCTGTCTGTGGGTGTGTCAGTGTGTTTTTACTGTGTCACTGGGATCCTGCTAGCCAGGACCCCAGTGCTCATAGTTTGTGGCCTAATGTGTATGCCTGTGTAGTGCCTAACTGTGTCACTGAGGCTCTGCTAATCAGAACCTCAGTGTTTATGCTCTCTCTGCTTTTAAATTTGTCACTGTAGGCCAGTGACTTCATTTACCAATTTCAATTGGCACATTGGACCCCACTTAGAAGTCCCTGGTATATGGTACCTAGGTACCCAGGGCATTAGGGTTCCGGGAGATCCATATGGGCTGCAGCATTTCTTTTGCCACACATAGAGAGCTCAGACAAACTCTTACACAGGACTGCCATTGCAGCCTGCGTGAAATAGTGCACACACTATTTCACAGCCATTTTCACTGCACTTTAGTAACTTATCAGTCACCTATATGCCTAACCACTTGCTGAAGGTTAGGTGCACAGTTACTAAGTGTGAGGGCACACTTGCACTAGCAAAGGTGCCCCCACATAGTTCAGGGCCATTTCCCCGGACTTTGTGAGTGCAGGGACACCATTACACGTGTGTACTACATATAGGTCAATACCTATATGTAGCTTCAAAATGGTAACCCAGAATATGGCCATGTAACATGTCTAAGATCATGGAATTGTCCCCCTGTTCCGAATTTGGTATTGGGGAGCCAATTCCATACATCCTGGGGGCTCCACCATGGACCCCCAGTACTGCCAAACCAGCTCTCTGAGGCTTGCACAACAGCTACAGCTGCTGCCACCTCACAGACAGGATTCTGCCCTCCTGGGGTTTGGGCAGCCCAGTCCGAGGAAGGCAGAACAAAGCATTTTCTCTAGGAGCAGGATGTTACACCCTCTCCCTTTGGAAATAGGCGTTACAGGCTGGGGAGGGGTAGCCTCCCCCAGCCTCTGGAAATGCTTTGAAGGGCACAGAATTGTGCCCTCCTTGCATAAACCAGTCTACACCGGTTCAGATACCCCTTCTCCCCTGCTCTGGTGGGAAACTGGACAAAGGAAAGGGGAGTGACCACTCCCATGTCCATCACCACCCCAGGGGTGGTGCCCAGAGCTCCTCCAGTGTGTCCCAGACTTCAGCTATCTTGTTTTGCAAGGTGTGGGGGCACTCTGGAGGTCTATGAGTGGCCAGTGCCAACAGGTGACATCAGAGACCCCTCCTGATAGGTCCATACCTGATAAGGCAGCCAATCCCCCTCTCACGGCTATTTAGGATCTCTCCTGTGGGTTCTCTGCAGATTCTGCTTGCACGTTTCTTTCAGGAATCCTCTGCATCAACTTCAGCATCCTCTGACCTCGGATCAACCGCAGCCTGCTCCAAGAAACGCTATAACTGCAACAAAGTGTCTACAAGAGACACTTTCCTTCAGCAACCTCAGCTCCAAGTCAGCAACTGCAACAGTTTCCATGGTGTGCAGGCTCTGGGGACTCCCTGTCTTCATCCTGCACCAGAAGGACCAAAGAAATCTCTAGTGGAGTGGCCGAGTCACTTCCCTGCTCCAAGCAGGCACCTTCGAAGGCGACAACTGGTACCCTGGGACTCCTCTCACGGCAACGAGTATCATTCTAAGGACACAGAGGGTGGCCATCATTGACATTCACTGTCCTGAGGTCCTGCTGACGCAATTTGGAGGAGGTAAGACCTTGCCTTCCCTGAGAACGATGGTACCCCTGTGTTTTGTATCTTCTTTGCCTCCTGAGGCCTCTGTGCACTCTTTGCAAAATTCCTTCATGCGCAGCCTGGCCCAGGTCCCCAGCACTTCACCCTGTGATGCTCAACTTGCTGAGGTGTTCTGCGGCAGCGTGGTACCTTCTTTTGTTGTGCTGCATCAACCATGTTTTTCACCTCTTTTGAACCCAGATCCTGTGGCTTCTGGGGGTGCTGGCTGGCATCCTGAGGGCTCTCTAAACTGCTGAGAGCCCCCTCTTCTTCCTCACACAGAATTAAGGCTCCCAGGTTCCTCCTGGGGAAATCCAGCGCCATTTTGATGAAAAATGCACTTTTGCTATAGCCAAGGCTTGTTGGTGCCTTCCAACACGAAATCTCATCTGCAACGATCTTTATGCTGCGGGACATCTTTTTCATTATGCAGAAACCCGCTGGCATCTTCCTAGGGTGCATTTCTGTTGTCTTCAACTAACTGGGGACTCTTCTTTTGCACCCTCTTCTGGGTTGGCAGGGGCTCCTGTCCTTCCTGGAACTTCTTTCGACTTCTGGACTTAGTCCCCTTCCTTTGCAGGTCTTCAGGTCCAATAATCCAGCAGTTGTTCTTTGCAGACTTGGGTGGTTGCTGCAAAATCCCAAAAAACGAGGTGTGTTGTGTGCTAAGGAATCTTGCCTTACTTTACTCCTGCTTTTCTGGGCTCTGGGGTGGGGTAATTTACTTACCTTTACAGTATTCTTACTCTCCCAGCGATTCTGCAGTCACTACACTTGTCTAGGTGGGAATTCATGATCCACATTCCACTTTTTTAGTATATGGTTTTTGTTGCCCCTAGACCTATTTTCTCCCATTGCATTCTATAGGATTTCCTACTGTTTGCATAGTTCTATGACTATTTACTTGTCTAATTTTGGTGTCTAGTGCATATATTGTGTATAATACTTACCTCCAGAAGGAGTATTGTCTCTAAGATATTTTTGGTACTGTGTCACCCAAATAAATACCTTTATTTTCGGTATTGTCTTTACTTGTGTATAAGTACTGTGTAACTATAAGTGGAATTGTATGAGATTTGCATGTCTCCTAGTTCAGCCTAAGCTGCTCTGCCATAGCTACCTCTATCAGCATAAACTGCTAGAACACCACTACATTCACTAACAAGGGATTACTGGACCTGGTGTAAGGTGTAAGTACCCAAGGTACCCACTACAAACCAGGCCAGCCTCCTACAGTAACTACTACCTGCTGCTGTGCCATTGGAGCTGGAGGTATTTGCATTTGCTGCTGCTGTGTCATCATTTGCATCTGCTGTTGCATTTGCTGTTGTGGCACCTGAAAACGTGGACCTGTTGTTGGGGAATTTGCATTTGTGGAATCTGCATTTGATTCTTCATATTCTGACCATTTACATTAGGATTTCGATTACTCAGTCCTCTCAAATTTGGAAAAAGATTATGTTCATTCACCTGCACATCTCCTTCCTGCACCATCAAAGGACACTCCCGCTTCCAATGTCGAAGACCCCCACAAAAGTGACAAGGTACCATCTTATTCATTGGCTGCACATCACCTGTATTAATGGTAGTATTCAAATCAACACGATATCCATTTCCACCACGTCCTATTCCTCTCGCCTGTCCCTGACTCGGAATCACTTGCCTGCTTCCCTGTTGTTGTGGCATTCCCTGCATTCCTGATCAAATGGCTCTTAAGTATGTTACCAATTTCAGGTCTCAACCCCTGCACAAACCTGAACACGAAATCAATCATGTCTTTGGGGTAAATTCTCTCTGTACCACTGTAATGCTTAACTGCCTTCAATAAACTTTCATAATATGCATGTACTGATTATTTTAAATCCTGAGCTATCCTATCAATTCTCTGCCAATCATTATCTTTAGGGTAAATTCTGGTTTTCAAAAAATTAAATCACTTTATAATAGTTTTTCATTACTTCAGGAGACAGTGCACCTGTAACTGGATCTCGTGGAGGCTCTCTTGTCGGCTTTTCAACTCTCCTTTTGCACTCAATCCATAAATCAGCAGGGACCACTATTTCTAAAAGAGTATTTAAATCATCCCACAAACATTTAGCAAGTTTCAGAAACCTGTATGCCTGCTGATGCCATTCTACTGGCTTCTCTCTCAATATTGGGTAATCATTTGTAATGACAAAATATCACTCCTGCTCCAAAGGACACGAACATAATTCCCTTCACGAATTTCTCTCATTGGAAATATTTTTACTGAACTATCAATCTGCTGATTGTCAGTAGAGTTTGAAGTTGCAGACTCTCTTTTCTTCTGATCGCTTTTCTTTACCAACCTGCCTTCCCATTTATCCCATGCTCCCCATGTTTGAATACTTTAGATTAATTCTCTAATATGAATTTCATTCCAGCTGATGTTATGTTCTCAATGTCTTCTGAATCGAATTCCAATCTATAAGTTCTCCTGAATGGTTTAGATTTCTCAATATCCACTTCATATTTTTCTGCGAGTTCTGATCATTTCTGATGTGCTAATCCTGTCACGGTTTACACTGGGATTACCGTCGAAGTTGATGAGAGTTGGGGAAAAACCCCGGTTCCGGCAGGTGCTGCTCTGGCTGAGGTAGGGGCGACCCCTTCCGGTAGCCACGGTGCTGTTTGACAATAGCAAGCCACTACGGTCCGTGCCCTCCAGAAGGAGTCCCAGAGGAAAAACCCCATAAGGGTGAAAAACCTCCAACAGGAACTCCCTGAAACAGAAGGAGGACACAGGGACGTTAGAACTGAAGATCCGGGAGTACAGGAATACTGGAGACGAAAGACAGGTCAAGAATAACTGGCTCCACAAGAGGAAACCAGCCTGAGCGTGACTACCACCAAAGGAGTGTTGCAACGCAATGAGAAAGAAGCTAAAGTCCCCTTATATACCCATAGACAGGAAGTGAAAAACAGGAAGTAGAAATACCACCATCTTGGATTGGGGAAAAGGTCATGTTTAATGATGGGGAACATGTGCCTAGAAAAGGAAAGCAATGCATGCAGGGAAGAGAGGATGTGAACAGCATGCTGGGAAAGGAGGAAGCATACATAAAAAGAAATCATGTGTATGCAATCGGCTTTTGCCTTTGTGACCGGTAAGTAAGGGACAAGAGGGTTTCTACATTATGTAAATGGACCTAGAATGTTAAGCGCACTAAATGCGCTATACGCGGCAGGTTCGAGACCCGACTCGGAGTCTCTTCCCCTGCTGCGTCTGCCCTTGAGGTGATAAACAAAAGAAGGGAGCGCGGCGAGTGCTGCGACCCCTGACCTGAGTCGCGGCTTCCCCCGCGGCCCGCCTGCAAGCCGCGGCTTGCCTGCGTGCCGCGGTGTTTAGCGAGTGCCGCGCCACGGCCGCCCGTGCTTGCGCCCACGGCGCGACAAATCCTGCTCTGTTTGTAACATCTTTACACATGAAACGTAATTCATCTTTATTATATGAGTCACTTCTACTTAATTCAACTGTTCCCTCAATCATTTCATTTCATTCTAATTTGTATCTTGCCAAATTCAGTGTCCTTACTCTTTCAGCAACTGTTTTGATTGATGATGCTCTACTCAGTTTCTCCAACCATTCTGTTAATTGCTGAGTTGTCAAGCCACGTAAAGAGACATTATTATTCACATTAGGCACACATTGTGGAGTATTACATGGTAGAACCATCACTCTTTCGGGTGACAGTAGAACTGGATTTGAATTTGGGCCCACGTTTATACTTTTTTAGCGCCGCATTTGCATCATTTTTTGATGCAAAATTGGCACAAACTTGCAAAATACAATTGTATTTTGTAAGTTTGTGCCGTTTTCATGTTAAAAAGCGGCACACATGCGGCACTAAAAAAGTATAAATATGGGCCTTGGAGTCTCCAAATCTTGTGAAATCCTAGAATTAGCTAAGACCTGTTTTGTCAAACGTCGGATTTATTGGACACATAACTCCTGCAGTAGCATTGAGTTTCTCCATTTCTGTATTTGAGTTAAAAGGTGAAAAAATTGTAGCAATAACTAAATTAGGATTCTGCATATTGTGCTCATTATTTCCCTGAGCATACGAAAGAACAACTGGACCAGTTGTGACAGATAAGAAAAATCTGAAGATCTCTCAAGAAACAGACATGGAAGCTCAAGGTGGCCCAAGATCGGAAAGAAAGGGACACCTTATTCCAGCTCCTAATAAAATCACACCCGTTTCTGGGACCATGTAAACAAGCTAAGGAATGGCCATAAGTCAAGGGAGAATGGTGTATCAGAGACTACATGGGTCTCTCACTTCACACTGTTGCAAAAGACCTCCGAACAAGAACCAGACTTGGCCAGCAACAGACTGGACAAGATTCAGTGTCTATCCCCTCCCCACAGCAATATGCTACCCTCAACAGTTGAAGAACACCAAGAGAGCAAAGTAGATCAGCCAGCCGCACCTGACGATGCAAAAGGCACAGAGATGATTCCTTTCTCCATCAGTATGACAGAGAAGGCAATAAAGAGGATGAGGAAGGATGGCACCCCAGGGCCAAATGGCCTACCTGTTTCTCTGTTTAAATGCTCTTCATCAGACTGGTCGAAGATCTTTAACAGCGTGTCTCACCCAACCACTGTCCCGGATTCCTAAAAAGGGTGTATACTCTGCCAAATCTACACAAAGGGGGACCACTCAGTAGCTTCAAAATATAGACTAATAGCTCTCCTGGACGTGGAGGCAAAAATGTACGCATGACTGCTGTTGGGCTAACTGGAAGCCTGGGATCAGGAGTGTCAAATCCAGACATTCTTCCAATCTGGCTTTAGATCTGGGGCCTGAACAACAGACAACACTTGCATACTTGCAGCACCAAGCAGCTAACATTGATCACCAGCCGCTACTCTGCTGCTTCGTTGATTACAGTGCGTCCTTCAACAGGGTATACCGGGAAACTCTATGGAGGAAGCTGTCATCATGGGGCATTCCCACACAACTCCTAAGAGCCGTCATTTCATTGTACTCCCACACTTAGGTCGGGGTTCGAACATGTCCAGCATTATTCTAACGGAAAATCAGAACCAACAGAGGCCTAAAGCAGGGCTTCGTCTTGGCCCCATTACTGTTTAATTTGTACACCGCAGACTTGGAGAAACATCTGAAGGCCAGCAGCCTGGTCCTACCAAAGATTGGCCCCACAGAGCTCCAAATCATTCAGTACGCTGATGACATTGTGATAATGGACTTCACAAAAAAGTCCTTATATTTGGAAGGTATAAGAACAAAAATACCATAACCTGGTGACTGGGAAGGCAGAAAATTCGCACAGCCAAGAAATATAATTACCTGGGGGTTTGTAACAAAGAAACAATGTGGTAGGGGCACAGAAAAGTACAATCAGACACAAAGCTGCTGCCATCACATACAGAATCTCCCAACTGAGTAACCAACTTAGAAGCGCTTCGGCTGCCCCAATACTGGGGGTAATAAAGGTGACCCTACTTTCTGCCCTGCAGTATGGCTACCTGGCATTTCCTGGGTCTTTAGAACCCACCGTACAACAAGCTCATTGCAGAGCATATTTAAAAATCCTCCAGCAACCAAAGTACACCCGTTGCTCCAGGCTCAGTTTGGAAATGGGGCTAATGTCACACCTGATAGATTGTCAAGCTGCCATCCCAAAATATTAAATCAGGCTCAGGAAGGCCAACTTGCTCATTTTAAAACACCACCTGAGAGCGATTTTCGAAACTCCTGGCAACCTGTGGTCCACGCAGCTAAGAAAAGCACAGAAGACCTTTGAAACAGGCGACTCCATTCAGCTGGCAGACACAGTGGCATTCAGTGCTATTCTGTCAGTCAAATCACCATCAACAGTGCCAGTCCTATTTGATCGGAGCCCCTCAACCATACCTTCTAGAAACAATAAATGCAGGAACTCAGCATCAGATTTTGTACATGCAAACATTAGTCCTGCCAATCAAGGACTTTAATCCTTCCTGGCCTGCACATAGATACAAAAGAGCCTTCAGGCTCTGCTCCTACCATCAAGAAAGTTGGCTACACCTTCTGTGCTGCTGTCCCAAACTAGCAGCCGAAAGAAGACAGTTAATAGTTCCAGTGGCTTTGGTTCTGGGGGCGGGACTTGCATGGAGACACCCAATCTCTGCTTTTCACACTCGGCTGCCTGGGCCTTGGCAAGATGCACAAAATACGTGACAATTCTCAGGCGGCTGCTAGCCCAGTCAGTGGGGGCAAACAGCATGGCACATGTGGGGCCGAACACACTTAAGCGCCTCTTGCTGCAAACGGAGACAACACTAACCCTTTCTTAACAGCTTTTTTGTTTTTCTTACTATCAAATTTTAATGCATATATTATTTACCGTTCTTTCTTGTAACGGTTTTAATTAACTGTACAATAAATTGACATTGGCATTGACAGGAACTGTTAATGCTTCTGGAATGGGTGAAGTATTCTCATTCCTCGAATAAATCATTCCAGAACATTGAGCTGTAAATGCTGAGAAATTTGATTGCGATATTCAAATTCAAAATCAAATCATTAACATTTATAAAGCGCGCTACTCACCCGAGCGGGTCTCAAGGCGCTAGGGGAAAAAGGGGGGTTATCGCTGCTCGAACAGCCAGGTCTTTAGGAGTCTCCGGAAAGCGGAGTGGTCCTGGGTGGTCCTGAGGCTGGTGGGGAGGGAGTTCCAGGTCTTGGCCGCCAGGAAGGAGAAAGATCTCCCACCCGCCGTGGAGCGGCGGATGCGAGGGACAGCAGCGAGTGCGAGGCCAGAGGAGCGGAGGAGGCGGGTGGGGACGTAGAAGCTGAGGCGTCTGTTGAGGTATTCCGGTCCCTTGTCGTGGAGGGCTTTGTGTGCGTGGGTGAGAAGTCGGAAGGTGATCCTTTTGCTGACAGGGAGCCAATGCAGGTGTCTCAGGTGTGCGGAGATGTGGCTGCTGCGGGGTATGTCGAGGATGAGGCGGGCCGAGGCGTTTTGAGTATACATTTGCATTATCTGAGCTTGACTAACAACTTGCACAGGAGTCATAGAATTAGGTGTAGACTCCACCTGAACCATCATTGGTTTCTGAAAAATCTGTGGTACCACCGGTACTGTAATACTTGGTGCACAACTAACAGGAACTGTAGAATTTATTACAGGCTGAGCTACAGTTTAAATCATAGGAGTCTGAGTTGCTGTAATAGCAGGAACATTAGTTGCAACCTGTACTTGACTGTGTTACTACAACTGAAGGTGCACTTGGACTAGCACTAGTACCTTCATTTGTCTCATGCTGCATATGGAGGAGGGCGATTTCTCAATAATTGTCTTATAAATTCATCATCATCTGAATCACTATCATAAGTCAGCAATCTTTTAGCTTCATCTTACTTTGACTCAGGTATTCCAGAATTCAATTTCTTTGTCTTTGGTCTGACACTGTCTCCTTTTTCTTGTGAAATTGCAGGAAACATTCTAATACCTTGCACGGTTTCTGTTCTCCAAAATGTCTACTCACAATCCCATTTGGCTTCTGACAATGTTTTCTCAGCTTTTTGCATTTGCCGCTCAAATTTTAATTTTCTTTGTTGTCTTGATACTAGCTCCCAAATAGCTAAGGCTTCAAATTGTGCTGGTCTTGGAGGAGGCTTTAATTTATAAAGTACTCTTCTCAGATTCTCTAAAGTTCTCATAATAAAACTTTCATGAGCAGGAAAACCTAAAATTCCTTCCTTCTCCGTTATTTTGCACCATTGTTTTAACCAAATACATGCTGATGGACATTTCTCTTCAATTACTATGTATGCAGGTGTACCTTCTGGAGGGGCAATTTCTCCTATTTTACCTGTAATTAAAGCATCCCATTGTGTTGCACTTTTTAACGCTTTGAAAAATGGCATTTTTACATTTAATAGGACTTAAACTACAAATTAAATTCAAAACAGGAAGTATTTCAATCTCAAATTCCTTTTCGCTTGATACTCTCAACTATTAGCTGTTCACGATTGTCCACCAGTCCCTTCATGGCTCCTTTCACCAACTGACCAATCTCAGCATGGACCCAGTGATGTCCCACTCTCTCACATAGGAGCTGACAAAGCCTCATGGCTCATCACTCAGACTTGATTCACACGAAAACTAACTGCAAAATATTGCGAGCACCAAAAAAAAAGAGACCAACTTGTCTGCTTACTAGAGGTAGGAATCAATCACTTTGAAAGATTTATGGAAATTTCGACTGTGGCCTTGCACTCAAACAGCTATTCTTCCGGCTGTGGCTTTCTCTCATGCGCAAGTAAAATTCGCCCTGCAAATTTCAGCCTTGACTAATACCAGATCCTCCTTGTGCACTCAGGAATCACCAGTTACCTTTCGAACTAGCACTCCCTTAACACATGCACACTAAGAATACAACTACACCAACTGCAGACAAGTAAACAATAACAACCAAGTGTCTCATACACTTGTACAGTACTCTGGAGTCTTAGACCACGCAGGGTCTGTTACAACAACAACCACATGGACAATTGTTTTGCACAAAGGCCCACACTTATTTGAAGTACAACAACTTCCCTACTCTCACCCATCGAAGTTCGCAAACTCCCTACTCAACTACGTTGGAGTAAGCAAACTCCCTACTTCTCTCATACATCACAATTAACCCCTGATTTGCTAAAGCATTGCAAGTGCAAACCCTACTCAGAACTCAGAACTCAAACATCACTGGAAACTCTGGGAACATACCAAATCTCATCTAAACAAGCATTGGCAAAACCAAATCTCTAAAAATCAGAAATGTAAACAGCCATTGGCAAAACCAAATCTCCAAAAATCAAAAATGTAAACAAGCATTGGCAAACCAAACCTCTCAAAACTAGGATGATACTCTCCTATTGAGAGGAAACCATACTCCTTTGCTACCACAAACTGTGGATGTGTGACCTCCTAATATTAGGCTAACATTACACATAATAGGGCAGTGACATCTACTACCCTCAGAGGTCGACTCAGAACGTTTGGCTCAGGCAGTAATAATGAGATCATCAAATCAATCAAACAACGAGAACCAGTACAATCAAACATACAGTGGGAGGTCAAAAATGTATACACACCATGACCTATGTGGCCATGAATCACCACACCAATTTAGTAAAGTTTAAATATTTCTTACACTTTAATTGACAATGCTAAGGTCATGTAAATGATGTGCAAAACCAAATGATAGTGACATAGAAACAACCCAGGCTGTCCAAAGCGTCTGAAGAATCTCAAACTTGCAAGTACAATAGCCATTAAACACTCCAAAAGAATTATACAGAATGACAACATAATTATTTGGAAAGTAGCAGCAAACTCCATTTAGTTGTGCAATTGAGTCGATCACAATCAGTTAATAAACATTTAAATTCATTGTTGGATCAGACCTCCTAACTATCAAATTCTAATTTGAAAAGCATGTGTGGGCTGGGCTTTGTCACATGCAAAAATTAAAAATAAGACAGAATTAACCAACATTGGTTATGCCTCTACTAAATGAGACTGCAGCTTGCAGAGTCTTCAACAGGTGAGCACAGGAACAGCAATGCGTCTTCAGAGATCAGCATCAGGAACATGGAAAGGGAAAACAGCTCAGTAATGTTGGGCCTAATGTAACTGAATTGTTAAAATCATGGAGAAGAGCTGAATAGCAGAACTGAACTGAACAAGAGCTGAACAGAATCTAAACTGAACTGCAGTGAGGGGAACAGAAGCTGAACTTTCATCACCTAAAACTTTGCTAAATGAAAGCCCCAAAAGTTACTAGCTAGGCTTCTATTGGACAAGACTATGAGGTGGGTTAGTGCACAGCAAGTAGCATTTCATCTGGGCTTCAGTTGTATCTTTCTTCGTTCCTTTTCCAAGATAAAGTCACGTTCATGCTCCTCTCCGGATTGCAGTTTCCGTGTACCAATTACATTATTAACCCTATCAGTGCGTGCGTCGGTCAATGGCCGACGCACGCACAACATCCCTGGTGCAGGCCAAGATCACTAGCCAACACCAGGGAAGTGTTTTAAAAATCCCATGGCATTTTTTTTCATTTTTATGAAACAATGGTTTTACCCTGGGGGGGGCGATTGCACATCCCTTCCCCCGCATCGGGAATAAAAATTAATAAAAAAAAAATTCGTAATGGCAGGGTAGGCCCTCCTGACATGGGTCAACCCCCTAGTGAGGCCTAATTTTATTTTAAAAAATAATGGATTTCCCTGGGTGGGGGGGGGGGGAGGCAATTACATGGGATATTTTTTAAAAAAAACGTAATTGAAAATGTTGGGGTTGGCCATCCTGACACAGGGCAACCCCTTATGGAGGCATATTTTTTTATACATGCTGATTGCATTCCTAAAACACTCAAAAAGGATTGTCCATGTTGGCTGTGTAAAGTGTGCTCAAAGCATGGAAAGCGGTAGAAGAGTCGTTATAACTGTCCACAGTGTCCATCACAACCAGGCCTCTGTGTCCCCACTTGCATTACGTTGTATCATACTAAAGCAAAGTTCTAGGAAATCGACTGAGGTGGTGCAGCCACTGGGTAAACCTTTCAGTAGCTGTGCATGGATCCCAAATATCCATGGGCCACTGCTTTGTTAGGCAAGCAGCCACAGAATTGTACTTCATCTACTTCAGAAAATCATGGACTTCCTTAAGGTCTGCTCAACACCTTTATCTGCCGTCAGAATGTGGTAGGTTTTCTGTTTGATTAACATGCATTATAGTCCCTCCACTGCACATACTAGGGAACAGAACATATGCCACATTGTCAGAGAGTACCCTGTGTGGCAGAATGTTAAAAGCATCACTAAATTCTGAAGTGCTTGTTAGGTAACTTATGTATACTACACAAGGACCACCATGATTGCCAACGAGAACCAGAGTAAGTGTAATAAGTCAAACAAATGTCCTGTGGGACATATTCGCCAACATTTCTACTTGTTTGAAAGTGTGCATACTACATTTGCAGTTTAACTTTCAAAGCAAAAGTAGAAGTGTTGGTGAGTGAGTTCCACAAGATATTTGTTTGACTTTTTACTTTAGAGACCTTTCATAATATTCATTATCATGTCTGCCTTAGTTTCAACGATAGATATACTCGCTCAGTTCGAGGAATAGGCCTTCCAAGGCATACTCGGACACCCCCAACTTGCATCCGCAAACTGGAAGGAGTTGGATTTAGCACATTAAGTGCACTGATGGCACATGAAAGACATGTTTTAGTGAGCTTCAAGTAGCTAATGGCAGAAGCCATCAGTATAGGTTCACTTGGCAATTATACAGGATTAGTCAAGACTCTGATGAGGACAGATGAAAAGATTATGGTGGGTGTGCTTTCCCAGGGATATTGAACATGTAGAAGGCAGGTAATAAAGGTAGTACAGATGCACATCATCTACACCTATGTATTTAAACCCATTGTTGCCATGCTGGCATTGAAGGAAAATGACATGTATGGGTCAGTATTTGACCTGCTTGCCATTTTCATCCACTGTCAGAACTTAGTAGATGTTCAATTTGCTGAATGATAAGTGCATTACAGTTGCAGCACTGCACATAACGATGGCTGGGACATATGCTACATTCTCACGGACTACCCTGTGTGCTAAACACTACACTTCTTCATATCTTATGACGTTTTCTTTAGGAAACTTTGCGAAAATTCCCCAGCATGTCTGCCTTAGTTTCAATTGTAGATATACTCACTAAGTTCAATGAATGGGACTCACAAGGCATTTTTCTGGCACCCCCAGATTACATCCACAAACTGGAAGGAGTTGGATTTAGCACAGTGAGTGCGCTAAAGGCGCATGAACAACATGTCTTTCTGAGCCTCAGGTGGTTGTCATGGGAGTCATTAGTAAATGTTCCTTATGCATGCTTTCGGTAATGTTCAGGAAGAAGAAGGCGGTTACTTGACAGGAGGTAAAATGTAGTCAAACATATTCCGTCCTGTGGCATATGAATGTGATGGGCCCTTGTCTGGCAGTAAAAGTTGATGTGAGAGCAGTGATTGGTTGGATTGGGCTGGTGGTATGAAAATGTTGTGCGTGAATAGCGTGTGAATGGACCATAAAGTAGTTTGTACCGTGAAGTGGCTTTATGGCTCACCTTCAGAGGGATTGGTGTCAATATTCAGATACTTTGATAAGTAATAATACTTTGAAACCATAAATCCTGGAGGTGCTAAAACCAACCAGTGTGAGTGGTGGATTAACTTTACCATACAGGTACCAGGGGAGTCCAAGGATGCAGGACCTGCGTGGCTTTCACCAGTTTTCTTTCACCCAGAATCCCGTTGAAATCACAAACGTAGCTTAAAAAACACATTTTCCTTGCATTTCTGTGAGGGAAAGACCTGGAATCTGAAGGCAGCCACACATTTTCTACCACCCACCATTCTCCCAAGTTTCCAGAGAAAAACATTACCTCACTTGTGTGGGTGTGCAAATGACCGGGACAGGGAAGTGGCCCAAATGTAATGTGGAGACATCAAAATTACCTAACACAAAACAGCCAGGTTTTGTAAGATGATCGGTCACCTGTGTCTTTGGCACTGGGCTCGACGGCCATATAGGGAAACCTACCTAACCCAGACATTTCTGAAAACTAGACACCTGGGGCAGTGCACTTAGATGTAATGTGTGTGTGTATTCCACAAAGTTTCCTTACCCAGAATACCCTGCAAAGGTGAAACTTTGATTAAAAACACTATTTTTCCTTGCTTTTCCGTCACGTAAACTACAGGAATGTGAAGAGATCCACAAAAGTCGTACCATCCAGTGTTTCCCCACTTGCCATGATAAAACACAACCCCACTGGTGTGCCTGTGCCTAGTGCCCGTGTCAGGAATGGATCACTCCAGGGTCAACAGAAGCTCTCATGCAAGGACTACCATTGACCCTTGTGTGATCCATTCCTGTCACAGGTACTAGGCCCAGGCATACCAGTGGGGTAGCATTTTTATTGGGACAAGCCGGGGAACGCTAGGTAGTAAGATGTTTGTGGTTCCATGCATATTCCTGTAGTTTACTTCACAGAAATGCATGGAAAAATACTGTTTTTATTAAATGTTTTACCTTTGCAGGGTATTCTGGGTAAAAAAACTTTGGGGAATTCACACAAGCCACACCTCTGTGGACTCCCCTGGGTGTCTATTGTGTAGAAATGTCTGGGTTTGGTAGGTTTCCCTAAATGGTTCTAGATTACCGGACTAATTAATACATCATTATTACCACTACATGTTTTGGGCATTTCCTGTCACGGGCTACCCACACAAGTGAGATACCATTTTTATCAAGAGCCTTGGAGGAATGCTGGCTGGAAGGATGTTTGTGGCTCCCTTCAGATTGCAGAACTTTACAGCATCAAAATGTGAGAAAAGAGTGTTTTTTAGCCCACTTTGGGCTGACAGAACCCAGTGAGAGCCACACAAGTGTCTCCTGGATTTCTCTAGGTGTCTACTTTCCAGAAATTTACAGGTTTGGTAGGTTTCCCCATGTGTCGGCTGAGCTAGAGGCCAAAATCCACAGATAGGCACATCAGTTTTCATTGGAAAAATTTGATGTGTCCACCTTGTGTTTTGGGGCATTTCCTGTCACAGGCACTAGGCCTACCCAATTTTGAGGTTTGCAAAGTATTCTGAGTGAAAGCACCCAGTGACAGCCCCATACGTCACCCCATCCTGAATTCCCACAGATGTCTAGTTTTCAAAAATCTGCAGATTTGGTAGATTTTCCTTGGTGCCGGCTGGGCTACAGGCCAAAATCCACAGCTAGGCACTTTGCAAAAAACATGTCAGTTTTCAATGGAACAATGTGATGTGTCTATGTCGTGTTTTGGAGGCCTATCCACACAATTTAGGTATCATTTTTATCAGGAGACTTGGGTAAACACAGAATAGGAGAACAAGTGTTATTGCCAATTGTCATTCCCTACATTTTGCCTTCCAAATGTAAGACAGTGTGTAAGAAAGGAGTCATTTTGAGAAATTGTAATTCACATGCTAGTATGGGGACACCCGAAATCAGAAATGTGCAAATAACTACTGCTTCCTTACCTTGTGCCCATTTTGGAAATACATAGGTTTCCTTGATACCTATTTTGCACTCTTTAAATTTTATCAAATGAATTGCTGTCTACCCAGCATACAATGAAAACCTATTGCAAGGTGCGGCTCATTTATTGGCCCTGGGTACACCCTGGGTACACCTTGGGTTCTTGATGAACCTACAAGCCCCATATATCCCCACAACCAGAAGGATAAAGAAAAAGTAATGGTATATTGCAGACGGAAATGGCTGTATTTTTCAACTCAATTTCAATATTTTTTCATTTCAAATGTTACTTTCTGTAGGAACACTGTGAAGGATGTACACAAATAACCTCTTGCTGAATTCAGAATCATGTCTACTTTTCAGAAATGTTTAGCTGTCTGGGATCCACCATTGGTTTTACACCAATTCCTTTCACTATCTGGAAGGAGGCTGAAAGCACAAAAAAGAGTAAAAATGGTGCCAGTAAAATGCCAAAACTATGTTGAAAAAGTAGGTTTTGTGAAACAAGTCTACCTGTTCCTGGAAGCTGGGAAGATTGTGATCTTAGCACCACAAACCCTTTGCGGATGTAGTTTTCAGGGAAAATAACAGATGCTTTCTTCTGCAGCACTTTTTCAAGTTTTTCCCAACAAAAACAAAATGCATTTTATCTGCATTTTGGCTAATTTCTTGGTCTCCTCCAGGGGAACTGACAAACCCTGGGTACCTTTAGAATCCCTAGAATGTTGGAAAAAAGGATGCAAATTTGGCGTGGATAGTTTATGTGGACAAAAAGGAGGCCTAGGCGGTAACTACCCCCAAATAGCCAAAAAAGGGCTCAGCACTGGTGGGGGGGGGGGGAGAAAGGCCCAACAGCTAAGGGGTTAAAACTGCAACACCGAACACAACATTTAGCTAATGTTGCTTCCTTTCAAAAACTAATGCTCATTGTTAATTAAAAGGTGCAATTTTTATCACAAGGATATCCAGTACGAGGAGGACAGAGAAAGCAGTAGCTTTCAATAAACAACATTTGCAAAAGCATTTCAGTAAAATCAGCATAACATTTCAACATTGTGGTTTTTGAAAAATACTAAAACGTAGACCTTTTTACTAATGCTAATGCATGAAGAATAAAGCATTTCTAATATTTAAACCATGTTTAGTACATTATTTCTCAATTAATAATATTTTCAAATCATTAGTTCTGCAGTACATGTGGTTATGATTCATCACACTCATTTATTATTTCAAATTAAACTCGATGTGGCTGACTCCATGTCAGCCACGTTTTTAAACATGTATGTTTTATTTTTCCTAAAACACATTTCTCTATTTAGGCCTTTTGGTACATGTTAACCATTTCATTTTAGTTACTCATTTTTTTATTAATAATGTTTGCTCTCTAGCACAAAACACATAAGGGTCATTACAACATTGGCGGTATAAGGCGCTTACCGCCGTGCAGAAGACCGCCAATACACCGCCGCGCCCACGGTAGACCGCCACAGCTATTATGACACACATCACGGAATCCGCCGAAATTCAGACACCCACACAACTCCGCCACAACAAAGGTCAGCGATAAACATGCGGAAACAAATCCTCCACCTCCACTCCAACAGAAACACGCCCATGCTATTACGACCCACGAATCCATGCGGCGGTCTTTCAAACGCGGTATTCCATTGGCGGTACACACCGCCGCGCTCAAAATACACACACATCTCCAAAACACCGCCACATTGGACAATTACAAATACACACACCTGATACACATACACACACCACTTCCACACACCAATACAATATAAAATACACACCCACAGCACCCACAAACCCCTACAACCACAAATTCTGAGAGAAGGCGAGAGAGAGAGAGCACAGCTATTGACAACCCCATCACACAGAGGCACACAACACCATCACCCACACAACATCCACGCACAAAACACCACATACCACTTCACTCACCACACTCACCAACACATACACCACCCCACACATCACACACACCACCCCATGTCACAGCAAAGATACCCCCACTTCTCCGAGGAGGAGCTCAGGGTCATGGTGGAGGAAATCGTCCGGGTAGAGCCACAGCTATTTGGCTCACAGTTACAGCACACATCAATAGCCAGGAAGATGGAGTTATGGCGCAGAATAGTCGACAGGGTGAACGCCGTGGGACAGTACCCAAGAAATAAGGAGGACATCAGGAAGAGTTGGAACGACCTACGGGGGAAGGTGCGTTCCACGGTCTCGAGGCACAACATTGCGGTACAGCGGACTGGCGGCGGACCCCCACCTCCTCCCCCACAACTAACAACATGGGAGGAGCAAGTCTTGACCATTATGCCTCCTGAGGGCCTCAGAGGAGTCAGTGAAGGATGGGACACTGGTAAGTCAAATCTTAACTATCACATCCCCCACCCTACCTGCATGCTATCACACCCTCACACCCTCCCCTATCACCCCAAATCATCACTAATCTATCCATGACACCAACCACCAAAACTTTGACTTTTTTTCACTTGACTGATTTGCGTTAATGGAATAAAAATTTCCCCACCCCACCCCCACAGGAGATTGAAGAGAGAGAGGGGATACCCAATCCGGCGTTTATGGAGGTGTGCAGTAGACTTGAACTCATAGGAATGTCGTTGGATTGTCAACGCCCCCCTCCATTTTCAACACTTCTTTTAGTTTTTTTTTTTCAACCACCCATCCCAACACCAAGCCCTGCATGACACAACTAAGCATGGTCACCCCTCACCAAAGCATGCTCACTGCACATACCCAGAACACCCCCCAAACCATCATCACACAAGCCACCACACAGGAATGCCTGCACTGGGGTTCACGCACACCCAACCATTGCACACCATGAAACACACACATGCAATAATCATGTTCTTACACCCCTGCAGGAACCCGAAGGACTGTCACCACACCAGAGGGTCCAGACAACACCACTCCACCCCCAGAAGAGGCCCACAGTGACGACAGAGCTCTGCCCCACTGGATCTTGATGATCAGCCCAGACCATCGTGGGCCTCAGGACAGTCGGTTCCCCTTGCCCAGCCACAGCCCAACACCGAGCTGCCACCCTCTGGTAACACCAGCACAGCACCCACCCAGCGGGCCCAAACCTCCCTACCCAGAACAGGTCAATCAGCGGTGTGTCCACCACTACAGGGCACCCAGGGTAGCCCACCACCCCAACAACAACAGGGACCTGGGGGCAGTGGTAGTGGGCACACGGTCCAGGGGACAGAGGCACACGAACACCGGGGAACTGGGAGGGCTGCTGTGCGACAGAGGGAGAACAGGCCAAGGGTACCAACTCTCCACGAGGCCCTCTCCTCCATCATGGGAGCATACCACCACTCCCAGGAGACGATGGCGACAGTACTGGACAAGTTGCAGGAGACCCTGAGTCTGCAGGAGGAGCTTTATTTGGGGTTCAGGGAGGAGCTCAGGACCATCGGCTCCGCCCTGGGCACCATCGTAGGGGTGCTGACGGACATTCAAAAGACCTTGAGGGACACCGTGGCACTCCAAGGGGCCCCTGACACTAGCCAGGACGATTAACTGCCCACCACCTCCGCCGGCGCTAGTGGACAGGACGCCCCGCCACAGGACCACCACACCAGCACCCCACCCCCTGCAAACGGACAACCACCACGCAAGCAGGCCCTGAGATCCAGGAACAGGACAGAGCAAGATGGCAAGACCCCCGCCAGGAAATGAGACCACCCTGATTGTCCCCCCACTTTGTCACCCTGTCCATACTTGAACTGCCCCAGCTCCACTTCCAATGCCCATATGGGCAGTCACCTGTGAGACTAATAGACTGGACTCTGCCATGGACATTCCTCCACCATCACCCATCCCCAGTTTACAACCCCCCTTCACTTTTTTGAGCACTTAAATAAACACCCTTGAAACACAAAAAATTCTGGAGTCAGTCTATTATTTGGAACTTTGTATTATCAATTACAGTGTCATAATGGGTTACCCACTGTAAGGCTAACATACCAATGTCACACATCACAAGCCCTTCAAGGATGCAAGCAGTTGACACGTAGGTTACCACACTTGTGAAACTGAAATGGAAGGGTACAACTCAATTAACAAATAGTGAGTGAAATGTAGGCACAGGATAGAGGTAGACGTGTGAAAGTTAATGTAATGTTAAATCTGAAAATGTTCTCACCTGTGTGTCACTGGAAATATTGTTGTATGACTGAATCCCTGTTGTCGTTTTCTTCTTCCTCAGCTTCATCCTCATCACTTTCCATAGGCTCCACAGCTGCCA
Source organism: Pleurodeles waltl (assembly GCF_031143425.1). Lineage (NCBI taxonomy): Eukaryota > Metazoa > Chordata > Amphibia > Caudata > Salamandridae > Pleurodeles > Pleurodeles waltl. Next base: position 605,676,014 of record NC_090443.1, on the reverse strand, counting down.
CAACACCGTCATCTGGATCATCCTCCTGCAGAAAAGGCACCTGGCGTCGCAATGCCAAATTATGGAGCATGGAGCAGGCGACGATGATGTCGCACACCTTCTTCGGTGAGTAGAATAGGGATCCACCTGTCATATGGAGGCACCTGAACCTGGCCTTCAGGAGGCCGAAGGTGCGTTCGATCACCCTCCTAGTCCTCCCATGGGCTTCATTGTACCGTTCCTCTGCCCTGGTCCTGTGATTCCTCACTGGGGTCAATAGCCAGGACAGGTTGGGGTAACCAGAGTCCCCCAATAGCAATACACGTTGCCTCTGGAGTTGACCCATCATATCAGGGATGCTGCTATTCCGCAGGATGTAGGCGTCATGCACAGAGCCAGGGAACATAGCATTTACCTGCGAGATGTACTGGTCTGCCAAACAGACCATCTGGACATTCATCGAATGATAACTCTTCCTGTTCCTGTACACCTGTTCACTTCTGTGGGGGGGGGGACCAGAGCTACATGGGTCCCATCAATGGCACCTATGACGTTGGGGATATGTCCAAGGGCATAGAAGTCACCTTTCACTGTAGGCAAATCCTCCACCTGAGGGACAATGATGTATCTCCTTACGTGTTTCAGCAGGGCAGCCAACACTCTGGACAGCACGTTGGAAAACATAGGCTGGGACATCCCTGATGCCATGGCCACTGTTGTCTGAAAAGACCCACTTGCAAGGAAATGGAGCACTGACAGCACCTGCACGTCAAGGGGGATTCCAGTCGGATGGCGGATTGGTGACATCAGGTCTGGCTCCAACTGGGTACATAGTTCCTGGATTGTGGCACGGTCAAACCTGTAGGTGACGATGACATGTCTTTCTTCCATTGTCAACAGGTCCACCAGCGGTTGGTACACCGGAGGATTCCGCCATCTTCTCATATGTCCCAGCTGACGGTGCCTAAGAAGGACAACAGTGAAGAACCAGTCACTATTCCTCCAGGTATGTACCCACAGTTACACACAAGACTACACCAGACAATAAACCCTTCCTGTATGTGTGTTGAGTATAGGCCTAGCTATGTGTGACGCAGTAGTAAATGAAGCCATGTGGGCCCCTGAAATGGCGGCTGCCTGACCTCTAAACTGGGGCAATGGGATTGTGGGGTAACTGCACTGGCGTTGCACACCGTCGCGGTAGGCGGTCGTAGACTGCGGTGCAATGCTGCATTGGTTAACATTGGACCCTATGGGTCCCAGGAGCCAATGAACAGGTGCGCGGCGGTGATGATGCTCCCCGCCGCGGACGTCACCGCCGCGGACGTCACTGCCATTTTCTATCTGTTCAATCACTAGATACCTGACCTTCGACAGGAGAGGACCTACACTGCTAGTGCTGCTGTGACCTCGGTCTGGAAGCGACGATGGCTGCTGCGTCTGAGGAAAGGGCCCCTGCCTTCACTGCACAGGAGTTGGAGAAACTTGTGGATGGGGTCCTCCCCCAGTACATGCTACTCTACGGTCCTCCAGACCAACAGGTTAGTACACAGGGAGCACGTTGTATGGGCTAGGCCTGGGTGGAGAGGGCTGGGTGGAAGAGGGAAGGGGCCAGAGTTCATAGAACATTAATGCATGGGAATGAATAGGCCACATGGCCAGAGTAGGGAGGGGGCCACTCACAACGACGGTGCAGTTGGTAACGACTGTTCCTCTTCCCTTGTGCATGTCATGTAGGTCAGCGCCCACCAGAAGAGGGACATTTGGCGTGCCATCGCCAAGGAGGTCCGGACACTGGGGGCCCATCAGAGACGGGGCACCCACTGCCGTAAGAGATGGGAGGACATTCGCCGCTGCAGCAAGAAGACGGCGGAGGCTCAGCTGGGGATGGCCTCCCAACGTGGGAGGGGTGCCCGTCGCACCATGACCCCCCTGATGTTCCGGATCCTGGCGGTGGCCTACCCGGAGTTGGATGGGCGCTTGAGGACATTACAGCAGACACAAGGGGTTGAGTACAACCTCATTCTGCGGACTTTGCATGCAGTGGAGGTGTCTGGGTGGGGGAGGTGGGCTATGGGTGTCCCTAGGCCAGGGCGAGTTAGGTAGGCAAGGCCCCTCCGTAATGTAGGCCATGTGGCACTCAACCCCACCTCAGCAGAGTGCCAAGTTGAGGTATAGTTGCCCCTGTGGCATCCATGTGCGCAGATGTCCACCATTGCCATGTAGGCCATATCCCAGAAATTGCATGTGCAGAGGGCAGGAGCACGGCGTAATGCAGGGGGCTGCTGCGTCTGTCTTGTCCACCAACGGTAGCGGCATGCCATGCACTAAAACTCTCTTTGTTCTGTCTCCCCCCCCTTTTCCTGCTCTCCCTGTCCTTTTGTACATCAGCATCATCAGGCGGAGGTACAGTGGCACCAGAGCACGAGGGAGCTGCATCCCACATGGCCATGGAGGGCCACACCACAGACTCTGAATGCACCAGTGGAACGGAGGGCGAGGGGAGCTTCACGTCGGACAAAGGATCACCAACCAGCGACACGGACTCGCCCACCGATGGGAGCTCCCCTGTGGTGGCGGCACCATCTGTGCGCCCCACTTCTACAGGTACAGCCGCCACCTCCCCTACCAGCACCGCCCTCCCAGCAGCCCCTCAGCGTTCGCCCCGTGCCCGCTCACCCAGGAGGGTGGGCATCACCTTCGCCCCAGGCACCTCAGGCCCTGCCCCAGTCACCTCTGCTGCCCTCAGTGAGGAGGCCATTGACCTCCTCAGGTCACTCACTGTTGGGCAGTCTACCATTGTGAATGCCATCCAGGGTGTAGAAAGGGAGTTGCAACATGGTAATGCATTCCTGGAGGGCATTCATTCTGGTCAGGCTGTCCTTCAGTGAACCCTGCAATCTCTGGCCTCAGCACTGATGGCAGCCATTGTCCCTGTGTCTAGCCTCCCCCCTTCAACTTCCTCCACCCAGACCCAATCTCCTGTACCCCAGCCCATACCAAGCACACCTACAGACCAGCATGCACACAAGTCAGCCCACACAAGTAGCTCAAGCAAACATAGGCACCACACACACCACAGGCACTCCCCCAAGCCTCACCCACATACAAACACAGCAACATCCACTGTCTCCACTGTGTCCCCCTCCTCCTCTTCTCCCTCCTCCCTCCCAGTGTTGTCTACACACACACCTGCATGCACCACATCTACAGGCACTAGGACTCGCACCAGGACACCCAGCACCACAAGCCGCTCACCTGCACTCACCACCTCCACTGCCATATACATGTCCCCTGTGTCCTCTCCCAGTGTGTCTGTGACGCCCCCTCCCAAAGTACACAAACGCCGGCAATCACTCACCCAACATCCATCCACCTCACGACAGCCTCCAGTACCTGCACCTGCACCCAAAACACCTAAAGTGACACCTCCTACAACCACCTCCTCTTCCTCCACTCCCAGACCCCTCCAGCTAGCCATCCCAGTGTCCGTCAGAAACTGTCCCTATGTCAAATTGACCTTTTTGCCCCCCCCCCCAATTCATCAGTCCTGTCGTAGCGCCTCAGCCAAAAAGCCTCCAGTACCAGTGGTGCGTGTTCCAGGTTTTTGGAGTGCACCGGCCACCAGGGCAGGCAGTAGGACCCGGAGCCAAGGCACTGGCAGCCCACCCCCTGTAAAGGCTCTAAGATTGGAGAGTGGACGACGGGACTGTCTTAAGACTCCTGGTGGGACAACAAGTGACATGGGATCGAAGGCGATTGGTGAGTCAGCTGTAACTCCAACAAAGGTGGGGAAGGTCCAGAGGAAGTCTGCCCAGCCTGTTGTGAGTGTCACGGCGGAGAAGTGCGCCATCATTACCGGCGGTCCAGACACAACCGTCAGCACCGTTGTCACTGGTCCAGAGACCGCCGCCAGAGTCACAGCCCAGGAGGACACAAGTATCGTCACTGGTCCAGAGACCACCGCCGGAGTCACAGCCCAGGAGGGCCCAAGTATTGTCACTGGTCAGGAGACCACCGCCGGAGTCACAGCCCAGGAGGGCCCAAGTATCGTCACTGGTCCGGAGACCACCGCCGGAGTCACAGCCCAGGAGGGCCCAAGTATCGTCACTGGTCAGGAGACCACCGCCGGAGTCACAGCCCAGGAGGGCCCAAGTATCGTCACTGGTCCGGAGACCACCGCCGGAGTCACAGCCCAGGAGGGACGAAGTATCGTCACTTGTCCAGAGACCACCACCGGAGTCATTGCCCAGGAGGGCACAAGTATCGTCACTGGTCAGGAGACCACCGCCGGAGTCATTGAACAGGAGGGCACAAGTATCGTCACTGGTCCAGAGACCACCGCCGGAGTCATTGCCCAGAGGGCACAAGTATCGTCACTGGTCAGGAGATCACCGCCGGAGTCACAGCCCAGGAGGGCACAAGTATCGTCACTGGTCCAGAGACCACCGCCGGAGTCACAGCCCAGGAGGGGCCAGGATGCCACAGCCCCGCTGGGCAATGATGGAACGTCATGCCACACACCAATGCCCAGTGTAGAGATCGTCATGCCACACACCAATGCCCAGTGTAGAGATCGTCATGCCACACACCAATGTCCGTATCAGAACCGCCATGGCAAAGCACTGCTGAACAGGTCAGACAGAGCAAAGGCAAGCACCGCTGAACAGGGCAAAGACCGCCATGTCAAAGCACCGCTGAACAGGGCAAAGACCACCATGGCAAAGCACCGCTGAACAGGGCAAAGACTGCCATGGCAAAGTACCGCTGAACAGGTCAGATAGAGCAAAGGCAAGCACCGTTGAACAGGGCAAAGACCGCCATGGCAAAGCACCACTGAGCAGGGCAAAGACCGCCATGGCAAAGCACCGCTGAACAGGGCAAAGACCGCCATGGCAAAGCACCGCTGAACAGGGCAAAGACCGCCATGGCAAAGCACCACTGAACAGGTCAGACAGAGCAAAGGCAAGCACCGCTGAACAGGACAAAGACCGCCATGTCAAAGCACCGCTGAACAGGGCAAAGACCGCCATGGCAAAGCACTGCTGAACAGGGCAAAGACCGCCATGGGAAAGCACCGCTGAACAGGGCAAAGACCGCCATGGCAAAGCACCGCTGAACAGGGCAAAGACCGCCATGGCAAAGCACCGCTGAACAGGGCAAAGACCGCCATGGCAAAGCACCGCTAACCAGGGCAAAGACTGCCATGGCAAAGCACCGCTGAACAGGGCATGCACCGTGTAGGACTGAATGGACCGCCACATCAGGCATCCTTATCCCATGTGCAGCTGGGACAGTCACAGGACAGGTACTTTCACGGGGAGACTCATCCAGTCTGGGCACCAGTCCCCCTCCAGAACCAGTGGAGACCTGCATCTACTTGAGAGACTGTGGCTTTGCACTCCCCAGGATGGTCCAGTGGGCAACCCACCCACTGTAGAGACTTGAGAGACTGTGGCTTTGCACTCCCCAGGATGGTCCAGTGGGCAACCCACCCACTGTAGAGACTTGAGAGACTGTGGCTTTGCACTCCCCAGGATGGTACAGTGGGCACCCCACCCAGTGTAGAGACTTGAGAGACTGTGGCTTTGCACTCCCCAGGATGGTACAGTGGGCAACCCACCCAGTGTAGAGACTTGAGAGACTGTGGCTTTGCACTCCCCAGGATGGTACAGTGGGCAACCCACCCAGTGTAGAGACTTGAGAGACTGTGGCTTTGCACTCCCCAGGATACATCAATGGGCATGGAGCCCCGTCGTGGATCTGGCTTCGCATTCATCTGGCTGAGGTGCCCCCCTTCCCTTCCCCCTAAGTTGCCTGTAGTGTTTCTATCTGATGCCCCGGCAGTGTTCTCTCTGATTTTGGTCAGGTATCTATTGTGGGCCTCGCCCATGCATTTTTGGACTGTTGGTGCCCAGTCATTGTTGTGTACATATCTGCACTACTTCTCAGATTGTATGTGTAAATAAGAGTGATTTTGAGGTATATATCAGTATATTTTTGTATGACATGTATATTGGCACATTACAATGTTTGCCCGAATTTCGCATTGTCTTTGCTTTCTTCCGGGGGGATTGTGGGTTGTTAATGTGATTCTTGTGACTGCATTGGTGTGTGTGGTATAATGCGAGGGTGGGGGTGTTTGGTGGGTGTCCCCCTGACTTTTGCCTCCCCTCTCCCCCGTGTCGTAGATGCAGTACTCACCAGTATCTTCTGCGCCTACGTAGCTGTTGGTCGTAAAGGAGAAGAAAAACAAGGGCAGGTAGGATTTGTAATTCCGTCTCCATGGTGTCCTCGTTCCTCGTGGGATGTGCTAAGGTGAGCGTTTTCCCATTGCAGAAACTGTTTCCGCCGTGTTTTTATCCACGGTGAATCCGCCCCGGAAAAGGTGGCGGATTGGCGGGTTATAATAGTGTGGGCGGTACATTGTCTGCCGCCTGTCTGTTGGCGGTAACCGCCGCGCTGCTTGTCTGTACCGCCGTGGCGGGCGGTGTGTTAAAGTGGCTGTCTTTGTTGGTGGTTTCCGCCAGGGTCATAATTCCCTTTTTTTGTCCGCCGGCCTGTTTGCGGTATTACCGCACCTTTAACACCGTCCGCCAGGGTTGTAATGACCACCATACCGTACATTTGTAATACAATGCTGGAATTTCATCAACCATTACACTACACCAAAAACAACTTACAATGTGGGCAAATTCTGACTCTTCTCTTCACAAGACAAAACCATAGCTCTGCTGCCAAAACTGCTGGAGCCCTGGGGCCCCGGAAAATTCCTACTCTCCAGTTCCGGGTTCTACTACCACCAGTGCTCATGGTGAGATAACATCAATAACGCTCACCCTTTGGAGGTTGATTGGATCTTTGGACTTGGCGAAGAGTGTAGTAATCAGAATCATTCAATCATAAATCAATGACATTATACCATAAACAATATTGAACACCATAAAGAGTTTAACTCTAAATCAAACACCAAACCGAATAAAGTTTCAAAGCTTTATTACAATCCCAAAATCAATGTCACCTAAATGGTGTGCAATGCTAAATTATAAACATACATGAAAACCATAGGCTGACCAAACGTCTGACAAGATTCAACCTACTAAACATTAATACTGTTAAACACTCCAAATGAATGATATAGATTAGCAACAAAACCATTTGAACATTATTAGCAGATTTCAAAGCAGATGGTGGTGACATCAATAAATCATCGAAATATAATTTTGATTATTAATTTCAGAGCTGGGTCATTCCTAACACTAACCAAAATTGGGACTTGCATGTGTGGGAACGGGATAACACAATATTAATACTAAAAATAAAAACTTGGAAAACATCTATATAAGGCAACTAACTCTAAAAATATGCTGGTGCATTTCCAGATTTACTAGTCTGGGAATGCATCAGATTCCAATGCCACCTCAGAGGTGGAGTAAGAATGACACAACAGGGAAGAATATCTTTATTTCTCCACATTTGTTTCTTCTTTCTATGTGTGCAGCAGAATGCAACATATCACAGCGATTACTTACTTTTCTCCATAGGCTCGTGGAGTTGGGGTTTCGCAGCACCCCCACAATAATCATGCTGAGGTTCAGAAAGTGAATGAGCAATAACAATACATTTTAACCTTGTCTCATTTACTCTGCATTCAATGACAGAGGTCAAATGTTAGGTTTGTCTTCTGACTTATGGCTCCTTATGTGTTTTACCATGGAAATTGGCATTTACTTTTCTTCCTCTCACTGCAAATTGAGAAGCTTTTGTAAACTGAACTACGTGACAACCTTGTTGGGGCACAGGGAGCACGAACCGATAAGACTATCAGGAGTAATTGTTTTAACACAGCAAAATCTAAATATCTTAAATGAACGGAACAAATATTTTGAAAATTTAAGTTAGGAAAGCACAAATTTAACACTTTTTTGTACTTCTGAAGTGTGATGAAAACAAAGGTTTTGAATAGGGTCCAAATAAATCAAAATAGTTAACTTGTTTAATGTACAAACAATAAATATTAGCTGAAAACCAATTTCCAGACATTGGTGGTCATTCTGACCTCGGCGGTAAAAGGCGCCTACCGCCGGTCAGAAATCCTCCATAATTCCGCCGCGGTCGCGGTAACCCGCCACGGTCATTCTGACCCGCAGCAGCCAAACCTCCGAAAATCCGACAGCCACAACAGACCGCCAGACCAGCGGTCGGCGGAAAAGTGGAGGTGACCAAACCTCCACCGTCACGCCAACAGAAATACGCCCATGCCATTACGACCCACGAATCCACGCGGCGGTCTTTCAAACGCGGTTTTCCATTGGCGGTACACACCGCCGCGGTCAGAATACACACAAATGAACAAAACTCAGCCACATTGGACGATTTGAATTCCACACACCTGATACACATACACACACCACTCCCACACACACAATACAATATAAAACACACACCCACATCACCCACAAACCCCTTCAACCAAAATCCGAAAAGAAGCACTGAGAGACACATCAGCGATCACAGAATACCATCACACAGAGGCACACTACACCATCACCCACACAATATCCACACACAAAACAACACACACCACCACACTCAACACACTTAACTACACATACTCCACCCCACACATCATACACACCACTCCATGGCACCCCAAAGACACCCCCGCTTCTCAGACGAAGAACTCAGGGTCATGGTGGAGGAAATCGTTCGGGTAGAGCCCCAGCTCTTCGACACACAGGTCCAATACACCAGCATTGCCCGGAGGACGGAGCTATGGCAGAGGATTGTCGACAGGGTCAACGCTGTGGGACAGCACCCCAGAAATCGGGAAGACATCAGGAAGCGATGGAACGACCTACGGGGGAAGGTGCGTTCCATGGTATCCAGGCACAACATCGCCGTGCAGAAGACTGGCAGAGGACCCCCACCTCAACCCCCACAATTTACAACATGGGAGGAGGAAGTCTTGAACATCCTGCATCCTGACGGCCTCGCAGGAGTCGGCGGAGGAATGGATTCTGGTAAGTTGAAGCTTCAATACTGCTTCCCCCCCACCTGCATGCCAAATCATACCCCAACCCTCACCCCCACCCTCACCCCCACCACCATCCTCACCCCCACCCCCAGCACACCTATTCCCTGCCAATGTCTCACCATCACAACCCACACATCCCAAAACCTAGGCCTGCATGCGTCCACTAAGCATGGACACCCATCACCAAAGCATGCCCAATGCATATACACATCCCCCCCACAAGCCACCCTCACCAAAGCCCCCACACACGAATGCCAGCACTTGGGGACACAGGAACCCACAGATACACCCATATGGCACACATTGAAACTATAACCATACCTCTATACCCCTGCAGGACCCGACCGCCAACACACCGCCACGGAGGGCCCAGAATTCTCCACACCCCCCACCCAAGAGGCCGTCAGCGATGACAGCAGCTCTGTCGACCTGGACACTGATGACCAGCCCGGACCATCGGGGACCTCTGGACAGTCGGTTCCCCTCACACAGGCACAGGCCACTACAGACCCAAACCCCTCTGGGAACACCAGCACAGCTCCCACCCAGCGTGCCCATGCCGCTGTCTCCAGGGCGCGTCAATCTGCGGTGTGTCTACCACTACAGGGCACCCAGGATAACCCACCACCCCAACAACAACAGGGACCTGGGGGCAGTGGTAGTGGGCACACCGGCCAGGGGGCAGAGGCCCAGGGAAACAGGGCAACTCGGAGGGCAGCTGTGCGACAGGGGGGGGACGGGCCCAGGGAACCCACTCTCCACGAGGCCCTCACCACCATCATGGGAGCATACAACCGCTCCCAGGAGACGATGGCGACGGTACTGGCCCGGTTCCAGGAGATCCAGGTACTGCAGGAGGAACACTATCGGGGGTACAGGGAGGACATCAGAGCCCTCACCTCCACCCTGGTTACCATGGTAGGGCTGCTGCAGGACCTCATCAACACCAGGACGGACACTCAACAACAACAAAGGGCCCCTGCCACTAGCCTGGACCAAGAACAGCCAACCACCTCCGCCGGCGCTAGTGGACAGGAGGCCCCCGCACAACAGCAGCCCACCAGACCCCCACCTCCTGCAGGAGAAGAACCACCCCGCAAGAGGGCCCTGAGATCTCGCAAGAAGACAGAGTAGGATGTCAAGACCCCCGCCAGCAAAGGATACCACCTGATGTCATCCCACTGTCCCACATTGTCACCCTGTCCATCCTTGAACTGCCCATGCTCCATCTCCCCACAGGCCTATGGACAATGCACCTGTGTGACTGTTACTCTGGACTCTGCCATGGACATTCCTTCACCATAGCCCCCACCCACTTGAAACCACCCATCCCATTTTGAGCACTGAAATAAACACCTATTTTGCACAAAACTATCTGGAGTCTGGCTGTGATTTCAAAATATTGTAATTGACATGACAGTGCAAATATGTCCTTGTACATAGTGAAGTCAACAAACAGCTGCCACAAAGCTGTAGTCCATGGGGAAACGAAGCACAGGACTCGTAGTGGGGACCCCAGATCTGAAATAGGGAGGGAAAAGCCACAACTCAGTCATCATACACTGGGGCAAATAGACAGGCAGCAGAGATGCAGGAGAGTAGTTCACATTTACTAAATTATGTTTGAATTGTTACCTGTGTCCTATTGGAAGTACTGTGCAATGATTCTGTCCCTGTTGTCTGTTTCAGCCCCGTCGTCTTCCTCCTCGTCACTCTCCACAGGTTCCACAGCTGCCACAACACCACCGTCTCGACCATCCTCCTGCAGGAAAGGCACCTGGCGGCGCAAAGCCAGGTTGTGAAGCATGCAGCAGGCCACGATGATGTGACACACCTTCTTAGGTGAGTACATTAGGGATCCACCTGTCATATGCAGGCACCGAAACCTGGCCTTTAGGAGGCCGAAGGTGCGTTTGATCACCCTCCTAGTAAGCCCATGGGCCTCATTGTACCGTTCCTCTGCCCTGGTCCGGGGATTCCTTACTGGGGTCAGTAGCCACGACAGGTTGGGGTACCCAGAGTCCCCAAATAGCCATACACGGTGTCTCTCTAGCTGTTCCATCACGTAAGGGATGCTGCTATTCCTTAGGATGTAGGCGTCATGCACTGACCCAGGGAATTTGGCATTTACATGCGAGATGTACTGGTCAGCCAAACACACCACCTGGATGTTCATGGAATGGTAACTTTTTCTGTTCCTGTACACCTGCTCCCTGTCTCTTGGGGGAACCAAAGCCACATAGGTCCCATCAATGGCACCAATGATGTTGGGAATATGTCCAAGGGCGTAGAAATCACCCTTCACTGTAGCCAATTCGCCCACCTCAGGGAAAATGATGTAGCTCCTCACGTATTTCATCAGGGCAGACAACACTCTGGATAACACCTTCGAAAACATGGGCTGAGACATCCCAGAAGCAATTCCCACTGTTGTCTGAAATGACCCACTTGCCAAGAAATGGAGTACTGACAGGACCTGCACCAGAGGGGGAATCCCTGTGGGTTGGCGGATGGGGGACATCAGGTCGGGCTCCAGCTGGGCACACAGTTCTTGTATAGTGGCACGGTCAAGCCGGTAGGTCAGGATAATGTGGCGTGCTTCCATTGTCGACAGGTCCACCAGCGGCCTGTACACAGGAGGATTCATCCGTCTCCTCGCCAAACCCAGCGGACGGTGCCTAGGAAGGACAACATGGAGCACCCAGTCAAGCAACCCACAGGTACGTACTCACAGCTTGCACAGTAAACGATTCTCTATGCAGTGAATGGCGTGTCTGAGTGGCTATGCAAGGCCTAGGCCTGTGTGACGCAGTTGAAATTGAGCCATGTGGACCCTCGAAATGGCGGCTGCCTGACCTGTGAAGTGTGACAATGGGATGTGAGGTCAATGCGCTGGCGTGGCACACCGCGGCGGTCGGCGGTCGAAGACCGCGGCGCGAAGCCGCATTGGTTAACATTGAAGCCTATGGGTTTCAGGAGCCAATGGCGAAGGGCGCCGGCGGTGGCGGTACGCACCGCCGCGGTACGCACCACCGCGGACGTGACCGCCATTTTCTATCTACTTATTCACTTGCGACTTGAACTTTCACAGGAGAGGACCTATACTGCAAGTGTTGCTGTGACCTCGGTCTGGAAGGGACAATGGCTGCTGCGCCTGGGGAAAGGGCCCCTGCCTTCACTGGAGAAGAGTTGGAGAAACTTGTGGATGGGGTCCTCCCCCAGTATGCGCTACTCTACGGTCCCCCAGACCAACAAGTGAGTTTAATTCAATATGGATTTGGGGCCACTGGCTGGCTTGGGGGTCTGGCGGGGGGCCTGGTGGGGATGGGGGGCATGTTGGGCCTGGCGGGGGGCCTGGCGGGGATGGGGGGCATGTTGGGCCTGGCGGGGGGCATGGCGGGGGGCATGGCGGGGATGGGGGGCATGTTGGGCCTGGCGGGGGGCCTGGCGGGGGGCATGGCGGGGATGGGGGGCATGTTGGGCCTGGCGGGGGGCCTGGCGGGGATGGGGGGCATGTTGGGCCTGGCGGGGGGCCTGGCGGGGGGCCTGGCAGGGATGGGGGGCATGTTGGGCCTGGCGGGGGGCATGGCGGGGGGCATGGCGGGGATGGGGGGCATGTTGGGCCTGGCGGGGGGCCTGGCGGGGGGCCTGGCGGGGGGCCTGGCGGGGATGGGGGGCATGTTGGGCCTGGCGGGGGGCCTGGCGGGGGGCCTGGCGGGGATGGGGGGCATTTTGGGCCTGGCGGGGGGCCTGGCGGGGATGGGGGGCATGTTGGGCCTGGCGGGGGCCTGGCGGGGGGCCTGGCGGGGATGGGGGGCGTGTTGGGCCTGGCGGGGGGCCTGGAGGGGGGCCTGGCGGGGATGGGGGGCGTTGGGCCACTGGCAACGAAAATGCAGACAAACTTGAACGTGGTATTTCTCCCTCCCTGTACGTGTCACATAGGTCCGCGCCCATGAGAAGATCGGGATTTGGCGTGCCATCGCCAAGGAAGTCCGGACCCTGGGGGTCCACCATCGACGGGGCACCCACTGCCGCAAGAGGTGGGAGGACATCCGCCGCGGGACCAAGAAGACCGCCGAGTCTCTGCTGGGGATGGCCTCCCAACGTAGGCGGGGTGCCTGCCGTCAACTGACCCCCCTGATGTTCCGGATCCTGGCGGTGGCCTACCCTGATTTGGATGGGCGCGTGAGGGCAGCACAGCAGACACAAGGGGGTGAGTACAAGCATTATCTACTCTGTTGTCGCGCAGTGGAGGTGTCTGGGTGGGGGAGGAGGGCTGTGGGTCCCCCTAGGCCAGGGCGATATCTGTAGGCTGGGCACCCCCGTAAGCCCCTGTGTCCCCAGCCACCACCCTCAGTAGTGTGTCAGTACAGCCATCCCTGGGCCGTGTCATCCATGGGTGCAGTTGTCAACTCTAGTCGTGTAGGGCATGTTCCACGGAATGCGTAGCGGACCCCAAGTGCGCAACTTAGTGCAGGGGGCATCTGTGTCTGTCATGTCCGCTAACTGTACCGGTGATCCATGTACTCAAAATCTCTTTATTTCTCTCTCCCCCCCCCCTTTTTGTTTGTCTTTCTGTGCTTGTGTGCATCAGCATCATCAGGCGGAGGAGAAGTGGCATCGGGGCAGGAGGGAGCTGCATCTCACATGGCCCAGGAGGGCCATGCCACAGAGTCTGACTGGACCAGTGAGACGGAGGGCGAGGGGAGCTCCACAACGGGGACGACTGGACCCTGCAGCGACACGGACACGTCCTCGGAAGGGAGCTCCCTTGCGGGGGTGGTACCATCCGTGCCCCCGCCATTACAGGTACAGCCGCCACCCAGCGCACCATCTCTGCCCTCCCAGCAGCCCCTCAGCGTTCGCCCCGTGCCCGCTCTGCCAGGAAGCCGGGCATCTCCTTCGCCCCAGGCACCTCAGGCCCTGCCCCTGTTACCCCCGCTGCCCTCAGTGAGGAGGTCATTGACCTCCTCCGAACGCTCATTGTTGGGCAGACTACCCTTTTGAATGCCATCCAGGGGGTGGAGAGGGAGGTTCATCGCAGCAATGCGTACCTGGAGGGCATTCATTCGGGTCAGGCTGCCCATCAGCGATCGTTCCAGGCTCTGGCCTCAGCACTGACGGCAGCCATTGTCCCTGTCTCCTGCCTCCCTCTACTAACTCCCTCCTCTCAGTCTCCTGTTCCTCTGCCTGTCCCACCCACACCATCAGACCAGCCTGCACACACCTCAACACCCAAGAGCAGCTCATCCAAACACAAGCACCACAGATCACGCAGACATTCACACAAGCAACATTCCGATGCAGACATGCCAACAGTCACTACCACCTCTGTGACCCCCACCTCCTCGTCTCCCTCCTCCCTCCCTGTGACGTCTACACTCACACCTTCATTCACCTCACCATCAGCCAGTGTTTCCATCACCAGCACACCCTCCAGTACAGTCCGCACACGTGCAGTCACCACCCCCACTGCCATTTACACGTCCCCTGTGTCCTCTCCCACTGTGTCTGTCACCCCCTCTTCCACACCACACAAACGCAGCCACCCACCCACCCAACAGCCATCCACCTCACGACAGCCTCCCGCTCCTGCACCTGCACCCAAAGACAGCAAACTTGTCTCGCCTACAACCACATCCTCTCCCTCCACTCCCATACCCACTGTACCTACCACTATCCATTGTCCCAGGAAAATCTATCTCTCTACTGCTACCTTCTTTCCTGACCCTGAGCCCCCCCCTCCTTCTCGTCGGGGTAAGAAGAGCACCTCAGCCACCACCAGCCCTGCAGCCCCCTTGACAAGGGTGCAGGGGTATTGGAGCCCAACAGCCCGCAGGTCTGGATCTTCGCCCAGCAGCAAGGGGACAGCCAGCCCACCCCCTGGGAAGAGGAGCAGAAGGCGGAAGGGCTGCCGCCGGAGCCCGGGTTCTATATCCCCCCAGGACACTAGCCAGCCACCGTCAACAGCCACAGCTCCAAAGGGAGGAAAGGGCCACAGACTCCCGACTAAGGAGGGCAAGGGCAGCAAGGCGGAGAAGTCAGGCAGCAGGCCTGCTGCCCATGGAGGACCCGTCACAGCTGCCCAGGAGGAGCCCGCAACCCCCATAGCCGCTGCCCAGGGAGGAACCGGCACAGCTGCCCCGGGATAGCCCACCACCCCCATAGCCGCTGCCCAGGGAGGACCCAGCCCAGCTGCCCAGGAGGGCCCCACCACCCACAGCCCAGGTGGGCATTGAAGGAGCACCATCCCCGCTGCCCAGGAGGGCACCACCAGGCAATGAGCAGTTGGCCATAGAATGGCCGCCGTCTCCAGCACCGCTCCGCTGGGGACCGCCGTCTCAAGAACCGCTGAACTGGGCCCTTCAAGGCAAGGACCGCTGAACTGGGCCCCGCCGTCTCCAGCACCGCTCCGCTGGGGACCGCCGTCTCAAGAACCGCTGAACTGGGCCCTTCAAGGCAAGGACCGCTGAACTGGGCCCTTCAAGGCAAGAACCGCTGAACTGGGCCCCGCCGTCTCCAGCACCGCTCCGCTGGGGACCGCCGTCTCA
The DNA here is from genome assembly GCF_031143425.1 of Pleurodeles waltl. Taxonomy (NCBI): domain Eukaryota; kingdom Metazoa; phylum Chordata; class Amphibia; order Caudata; family Salamandridae; genus Pleurodeles; species Pleurodeles waltl. Next base: position 605,660,447 of record NC_090443.1, on the reverse strand, counting down.
AGAACCGCTGAACTGGGCCCTTCAAGGCAAGGACCGCTGAACTGGGCCCGCCATCTCCAGCACCGCTCCGCTGGGGACCGCCGTCTCAAGAACCGCTGAACTGGGCCCTTCAAGGCAAGGACCGCTGAACTGGGCCCTTCAAGGCAAGGACCGCTGAACTGGGCCCCGCCGTCTCCAGCACCGCTCCGCTGGGGACCGCCGTCTCAAGAACCGCTGAACTGGGCCCTTCAAGGCAAGAACCGCTGAACTGGGCCCTTCAAGGCAAGGACCGCTGAACTGGCCCTTCAAGGCAAGAACCGCTGAACTGGGCCCTTCAAGGCAAGGACCGCTGAACTGGGCCCTTCAAGGCAAGAACCGCTGAACTGGGCCCTTCAAGGCAAGAACCGCTGAACTGGGCCCTTCAAGGCAAGAACCGCTGAACTGGGCCCTTCAAGGCAAGAACCGCTGAACTGGGCCCTTCAAGGCAAGGACCGCTGAACTGGGCCCTTCAAGGCAAGGACCGCTGAACTGGGCCCCGCCGTCTCCAGCACCCCTCCGCTGGGGACCGCCGTCTCAAGAACCGCTGAACTGGGCCCTTCAAGGCAAGGACCGCTGAACTGGCCCTTCAAGGCAAGAACCGCTGAACTGGGCCCTTCAAGGCAAGGACCGCTGAACTGGGCCCTTCAAGGCAAGAACCGCTGAACTGGGCCCTTCAAGGCAAGAACCGCTGAACTGGGCCCTTTAAGGCAAGAACCGCTGAACTGGGCCCTTCCAGCCAGGAACCGCTGGCCCTTTGGCAGACGTGGCAGGGCAGGATCTGTCTCGGGCAGGGCTGCAGGATGTCCTCTGGCCAACATGCCTCCTCCAGTGGCAGTGGAGTATGTTATGGACTGTTTGGACTGTGGCATTGCACTCCCCAGGATGGCCCAGTGGGCAGGCCACCCACTGTACGGACTGTATGGACTGTGGCTTTGCACTCCCCAGGATGGCCCAGTGGGCAGGCCACCCACTGTACGGACTGTTTGGACTGTGGCTTTGCTCTCCCCAGGATGGCCCAGTGGGCAGGCCACCCACTGTACGGACTGTTTGGACTGTGGCTTTGCTCTCCCCAGGATGGCCCAGTGGGCAGGCCACCCACTGTATGGACTGTATGGACTGTGGCTTTGCTCTCCCCAGGATGGCCCAGTGGGCAGGCCACCCACTGTATGGACTGTTTGGACTGTGGCTTTGCTCTCCCCAGGATGGCCCAGTGGGCAGGCCACCCACTGTATGGACTGTTTGGACTGTGGCTTTGCTCTCCCCAGGATGGCCCAGTGGGCAGGCCACCCACTGTATGGACTGTATGGACTGTGGCTTTGCTCTCCCCAGGATGGCCCAGTGGGCAGGCCACCCACTGTATGGACTGTATGGACTGTGGCTTTGCTCTCCCCAGGATGGCCCAGTGGTCATGGAGTCCCCTCGTGGATCTGGCGTCGTGTACTCAAGTGGCTGAGGTGCCCCCCCTTCCCTTCCCCCTGAGGTGCCTGTCCTTTTTTCTTTCTGATGCCCCTGCAGTGTTCTCTCCGTGGAGTTCTTGTCGTGGGACTGGGCCTTGCCCCTTTGCTCAGGACCCCTGTGGTCCACGGACAGTGGTTGGACTACATTTAGTAGCTGTATATATTTTGTACATAGTTTATTTATTTATTTGGATTACTGCTGTCCATTTTTCAATATATCTGCCCGTTTAAGATCTCTTCTTTTGGTCTTTGCATTATTTCGGAGGGGGGGGGTTTGTGGGTTGTGACAGTGATCTGTGGGAATGCATTGATGTGTGTGTTGTAGTGGGTGTGGGTGGGTGGGTGTGTGCCGGTAATCTTTTCCCTCCCCTGTGTCGTAGGTGCAGTACTCACCGATGTCTTCCGCGCCGCCGGGCGTGCTCCTGGTACAGGAGCAGGTATAGGAGTGCGGGTATGACCTGCAACTCGGGTTCCATACTGCCGGAATCTCGCATGGAGTATGTGGAGGTGAGCGTTTTCCCGTTCGTAGTCTGTTTCCGCCGTGTTTTTATTGGCGGTGCTCCCGCCCCGGAAAAGGTGGCGGATTGGTGGGTCGTGATAGGGTGGGCGGTACATTGTCTGCCGCCTGGCTGTTGGTGGGGACCGCCGCGCTGTTTGTTTGTTCCGCCGTGGCGGGCGGAGTGTTAATGCGGCGGGCTGTGTTGGCGGTTCCCGCCAGGGTCAGAATTGCATATTTTGGACCGCCGGCCTGTTGGCGGGTTGGCCGCCGCTTTATCACCGACCGCCAGGGTCAGAATGAGGGCCATTATCTTTTGTGGGCCATATAGTTTTATCAGTACAACTGCATGTCTCAGCACATTTAGTGGCTTTTCAATAGAAATGTGTTGCAGTGCTTGACCGTGTGGTGCCACACAATGCTTTGGCAATTTTTTTGACAGTGTGCTCCAAAATGCACCACCTGGAAAGTCTGGAAGCTTCACTGTGCTGAAAGCTTTGAATCCAGTCTATTTCCATACTTTTCTACATGCTAAGTGCATCCAGCTTTCTAATTTCACTCTTACCTCCAACAAATAACATAAAGGGGGTCATTCTGACCCTGGCGGCCGGTGACCGCCAGGGTCACCGACCACGGGAGCACCGCCAACAGGCTGGCGGTGCTCCCTCGAGCATTCTGACGGTCAGAAACGGAAAGTCGGCGGTCTCCCGCCGACTTTCCGCTGCTCGGGGGAATGGGGATTCTGACACCCCCTACCGCCATCCTGTTCCTGGCGGGTCTCCCGCCAGGAACAGGATGGCGGTAGGGGGTGCCGCGGGGCCCCTGGGGGCCCCTGCAGAGCCCATGCCAATGGCATGGGCACTGCAGGGGCCCCCATAAGAGGGCCCCGCAAAGTATTTCAGTGTCTGCAAAGCAGACACTGAAATACGCGACGGGTGCAACTGCACCCGTCGCACCTTCCCACTCCGCCGGCTCAATTCTGAGCCGGCGTCCTAGTGGGAAGGTTGATTTGCCCTGGGCTGGCGGGCGGCCTTTTGGCGGCCGCCCGCCAGCCCAGGGCAAATCCCAAAATACCCTCAGCGGTCTTGCGACCGCGGAGCGGTATTTTGGAGGGGGAACATTGGCGGGCGGCGGAATGTTAGAATGACCCCCAAAGTCTATACAAGACCCGCTAAAGAACACCCCACGTAGAATACTGTAAGGCCTGCTCTCAAAATGGCAGACCCCAAGCTGTACAACCCCAGAGAAGTGAAGGTAGGGCTGAAAAACACTAAACCAGCATAGAACAGGACCCTCCTGCACCAGACTCCCATATAAACGCTAAATCCAACAATTATACTGCTCTAGACCTAATCATGCAGAAGCTAGATTTGCTGCATGTGCTATCTCAGTCCTCAAAGACCAGCACACAAACAGTGCAGAGCGACCTCGCAACCTTAGGTCAAGAAATGATTTCACTGGATGCCAGAGTCTCTGAAATATAATCACATATAAACCTCCTAGAAGAGCACAAACATAACACTTCTAAAAGTCTAACAAACACTTCTGCGAGACTGGCCCGAATGGAAAGGAACATCACCAAACTCGAGGACAGAAATAGAAGGGGCAACTTGTGCACTTTGCGGCTTCCAGAAGGCAGCGAAGATCAGGCCCCTTCCTGTGCCACATTCATTGAAAAATGGATCCTTCAAGTGCTCAACATAAACTTCCACAAGGACTTTGAGATAACCCATGTGCAAAGAATCCCCACATACAAACCCACAAACAGCGAAACTCCAAGAGCACGTATCTTCAGACCCCTCCTCTACTCGCATACCGAAGCCTTTCTCACACAGATGAAGAAAATACAGAGAAACAAGTGGCAAGCCTCCTCCATCGGGATCTCTCAAGATTACTCCAAAGACACCGTCAAGAAACAAAAGGTGCTCCTATCCCAGAGGCAAGGCTTAAAAGACTTGACAATTCAATTTTCATTTATTGGCCCTGCACGTATAAAAACAACCTTCAATGGGAAAACCAACATCTTTGATGATCCTAAAGAATTGGACTCCTACATTGCGGAAATCCAAGACTTGAAGATTACTTCTTAAACCTTCTGAAGGGCTGATTAACACTAAGTACCTGTCCTCACTACTAATAGTCACTAACTAATATTAACCAAGGATGCGCCCAAATGATTCACACATGCCTCGCTGCACCTTCCTCACACACTTTTACTGTTTCTAACTTAACTGGCTAACCTAGATGCACAAGCTTGTTCTTCTTTACTAACAATTGCATGCTGAAATGTTTACGTTGCCTCCACACCCTCAAACTGAGGTGCAGGCCCTCCATCCGGTATGGTGCTTACTTCACACTTCTTCAATGTACAGGTAACGTTGATTGCAATTTACTAAATGTTAATCCACTAACGGTTCTAATCAGTTATAATACGCATTTGACTGATTCACTCACAGTATGTGTTGATACTATACTACGCCAACCTCGCTTCTTTGCCCCTAATATTCATCACTGCAAACTGGCCATACTGTGCTATGTGAATACATGTTGATGTTATGTTGGTATTATGATGGTATTACTTTGGTATTATGTATTATGTATTCGTTAATTGACATATGTGTGTATATATATATATATATATATATATATATATATATATATATATATATACACACACCTCAGGTACCACTCTTTACAATGTTGCTTAATGGTTACTACCTACACAAAAAGCCACCTCACTTATTGCACCTACCACACTTTCTACACCTACAACAATTACTACAACTACTATAATCACTACAATATACTTACTACTAGTACCCACATCTACCAAATGGTAATCGACTTACTTGGCCCCTTTGGGTTCAACACCAGGCACTCCAACCTCCAAGTATTATATACATTCAACCACACCTAGACAAAGCCTAGACATAGCCGTGACTCCTAATACATGTCCCAGTCTAGTAAAGGGTGCAGCAACTGTGCATTCTGGACCTAGGCCTGACCGCTTATGGCCTTCATTGACCCTCCTCAGATAGAACTCAATAGATACCCCTCCATGGTATCTAGATTCTCAGCTCCAATGTGTAATTCATCTCTATGCTATCTACTTCATTCCTTTTTGCACTCTCTATCTTCCTTCCTGTTTTCAACTGTGCCAATCTACTTTTTCCTTTCCCTCATCCCTACCCTTTCCCTCTTCCCCTCTCCCTCACTACCCTGCTAACTCATCCCCTCAAAACCACCATTCCGCCCTCATCCTTATCCTTGCCTCACTGGCTAACACCAGCTGGCACTCTCTGCGGTTACATAGGCGTGAGGACCCACCTCCCACAAAAAGGCACAACCTAAAGATGCTCTCACTTAATGTCAATGGGCTAAACCAACTAACCAAAAGTCCAAAAATCCTAAACCACACCCACAAACTTAACGGAGACCTCATACTCTTACAAGAAACCAAAGTGGCCCTGAAAGAGGCAATTCTCCTAAAAAAACATTGGTTAGCGACATATCATATGCACCAGTCATCAACAACAAAACAGACTGATCACCCTTAACTCCGAAAACTCTGGCCCCAATATCGTGTCCTCAGAAGCAGATCCTGAAAGAAGATGGCTCCTCACCAAATTACAAAAAAACAGCACTGAAATTACAGTTATGAAAATGTATGCCCCCAGTTAGAAATGGGGTTTTTGGTTGGCAGTCAGGTTACCCCCTGTCCAAGCAAGAACCCTCACTCTAGTCAGGGTAAGTCTCACACAATCCAAAATTATCCTGTGCCCACCCTCTGGTAGCTTGGCACGAGCAGTCAGGCTTAACTTAGAAGGCAACGTGTAAAGTATTTGTGCAATAAATCATACAATAACCCAATATAGCACCACAAAAATACACCACACAGTGTTTAGAAAAATATATAATATTTATCTGGATAATTGCAGGTCAAAACGATCAAAGATGCAATTTGAAATTGTAGAGATATCACTGAAAAGTGATTTAAAGTGTCTTAAGTCTTTAAAAAAAGCAAACAAAGTCTCTTTCAAGCACAAAGTACCTGGTTTTAAGTGGAAAATCTCCGCAAAGGGCCGCAGAGGAAGAGATACGTGGAAAAACGGTGTGTGCGTCGATTTCTCCCCTGCTCACACGGACTTGCGTCGTTATTTTTCACGCGGGGAAGTCGGGCGTCGTTTTCTGGCACGCGGACAGTCTCCTTCTGTGGTTCGCGGGATTACCAGATGTCCCGGGTCTGTGCGTGGAATCCTAGGCTTGTTTTACGGCTGCGCGTCGTTCCGGTGGGCTGTGCGTGGAATCTTCTCCCTCACACCAGGCGTCGCGTCGATTTCTTTTCTAAAGTCGTGCAGCGTTGTCCAGGCGAGGCCGTGCATCGAAGTACCGGTTGCACCGCAGGCATCGCATCGAGCGGCGTCTTTCCGGATCGGCGTGCGGTGAAGTTTTTAACCGCGGAGCAAGCTGTGCGTCTAATTTTTCAGCGCACAAGGCGTCCAAATGAAAAAGAGAAGTCTTTTTGGTCCTGAGACTTCAGGGAACAGGAGGCAAGCTCTATCCAAGCCCTTGGAGAGCACTTCAGCAGCAAGGCAAGAGTTCAGCAAGGCAGCAGGGCAACAGCAAGGCAGCAGTCCTTTGTAGAAAGCAGACAGGTGAGTCCTTTAGGCAGCCAGGCAGGATGCAGGTTCTGGTTCAGGTTTCTTCTCCAGCAAGTGTCTGATGAGGTAGGGCAGAGGCCTTGTTTTATACCCGAATGTGCCTTTGAAGTGGGGGAGACTTCAAAGAGTGGCTAAGAAGTGCACCAGGTCCCCTTTCAGTTCAATCCTGTCTGCCAGGGTCCCAGTAGGGGGTGTGGCAGTCCTTTGTGTGAGAGCAGGCCCTCCACCCTCCCAGCCCAGGAAGACCCATTCAAAATGCAGATGTATGCAAGTGAGGCTGAGTACCCTGTGTTTGGGGTGTGTCCAAGTGAATGCACAAGGAGCTGTCAACTAAGCCCAGCCAGATGTGGATTGTAAGGCACAGAAAGATTTAAGTGCAAAGAAATGCTCACTTTCTAAAAGTGGCATTTCTAGAATAGTAATATTAAATCCAACTTCACCAGTCAGCAGGATTTGGTATTACCATTCTGGCCATACTAAATATTACCTTCCCACTCCTTTGAGAACAGCAGCTACCACTTCAATACTGTATGAGGGCAGCCCCAATGTTAGCCTATGAAGGGAGCAGGCCTCACAGTAGTGTAAAAACGAATTTAGGAGTTTTACACTACCAGGACATGCAAACTACACAGGTACATGTCCTGCCTTTCACCCACACAGCACCCTGCTCTAGGGGTTACCTAGGGCACACATTAGAGGTGACTTATATGTGGAGAAAGAGGAGGTTTAGACTTGGCAAGTACTTTTAAATGCCAGGTCGAGGTGACAGTGAAACTGCACACACAGGCCTTGCAATGGCAGGCCTGAGACAAGGTAAAGGGGCTACTTAAGTGGGTGGCACAACCAGTGCTGCAGGCCCACTAGTAGCATTTAATCTACAGGCCCTTGGAACATATAATGCACATTACTAGGAACTTATAAGTAAATTAATTAGTCCAATCAGGTATGATCCAAGGTTACCATGTTTAAAGGGAGAGAGAATATGCACTAAAGTCAGAGTCTAAAAGCCAGCAAAAAAGTGGAGGGAGGCAGGCAAAAAGTTAGGGGTGACCACCCTAAGGCTGTCAGGTCTAACACCCCCAATAACAACAACACAACTGTTTGGGTGAATCTCAACAAAAAAACTTTAAACTCTAAGCCACCCTTGAGAGGAACTCTTCTTGTCATTTTAAACCTAACAAGTCTTGCAAACAAATGCTAAATATGTGCAACTCTCTTAGGCTTTAAAACATATTGAGACTATTCAATCCCACTGAAAAAGACTACTCATTCTTCTCCCACCCGCACAATACCTTGTCCCATATTGTTCATATCCTAGTTGATGAAACACACATCCCAGCCACTTCTTCCCCCACCATTGAACCAATCCTGGTCTCAGAGCATGCTTGCATTTCCCTACTTTCCGATATCTCCTGCAACACAACAAGAAAAAAACTTAGAGAATCAGTGACCTCCTTACGGAGGAACTCTCCTTAAAGGAAACAATCATAAAGGAGATCGAAGAATACATAGACCTCAAAAGGTCCTCCAGGCCGAACCCACAAATCATCGGGATGTCCTGAAATGCACCAACCCGGGGGCATATTATTGAACTTATGTCAAAGAAAAACATGCTAGACAAGAAAACTCTCAACCAACTACAGCTAAAAATAAAAGCACTAGAGAAAGACCACAAACGGTCCAAAGACAAACATAGTTAGACAATCTGACTAAACTCCAGTATGAATACAACAAAATACTGATTAACAAAGCACACCTTTATAGTCCAAAACTTTTTAAGGCATCAACTTTTGCTGTTAGTGATAAAGCTAACAAACACAAATTATGGACGGAATGAGTAACCAATCAAACATTCAACCCCAGTCACAGATCTGGGTTTAATCCATCAATTCTTTTGCTCACCATGCCACCCCAGTTTGGACCCAGCCATATGTAAATCAGTCTTGACCCTGTTCCCCATGGGAACAGTCCAGCCCGAACTGCCAGGCCAGGTCCTCCCTGGACCGGAAACAAGCCTCCTAGGATCGGTTGCAGGGTATCACCCTTCATCAGCCAGGTTAGATTGAATCCAATGGCACAGTGAGCCTAGGACCCACGTCTGGGCATACCCAGTGCACTTCTGGCAACAAAAGCAAACAAACACAAATGATGGATGGAATGTGGAACCAATCAAACATTCACCCCCAGTCACAGATCTGGGTTTAATCCATCAATTCTTTTGCTCACCATGTCACCCCTGTTTGGACCCAACCAGATGCAAATCAGTCTTGACCCCGTTGCCCATGGGAACAGTCCAGCCCAAACTGCCAGGCCAGGTCCTCCCTGGATCAGAAACAAGCATCCTGGGACCGGCTTCAGGTTTTCAGACATTCTAAACACCTCTGAAAATTTCTACCATACTTTCTGTTCCAAAAGCGATAACACCCTCAATGAAACATTCTTGAACTACCTTAACAAAATTAACATCCCCAAAATAGAATAATCAACACAACAATCACTAGAACAATCAATTTCTCATGGGGAAATCATAAACGTTATTAAAACAATGAAAGTCAGGAAGACCCCGAGCCCAGACGGCTTTCCGACCTCATTCTACCAAACCTAGGGCACTTCCCTAATCACTCCCCTGGAAGATTTATTCACCCATTTCTCCTCCACTGGCTCCATCGAGGGCTCAGCCCCAGAGGCAACCATAATAGTTATCACCAAAGACCTATTCAACACCAAAAACTATTGCCCCATATCGCTCATAAACACAGATTGTAAAATATACGAAAAGATTTAGGGCCAGATGTATCAAAGGGTTTTATCCATTTTGTGTCTATGGGAAAATGTGTCCATACATATGGCCCTTAGCTCTTAGAATGGAGCCCATCCTTAAAAACATAACACAGCCTTCACAATCTGGATTTATTAAAGGGAGATTCAGTGCAGATAACATCACACTCTTCAGTCATGCCACATTGAAGTAGCTCAACATCTGCATCAACCCGCCTGCACTATAGCATTAGAGGCAGAGCAGGCCTTCTGTAAGGTATTGTGGGCCTTCCTCCAAGCCACTCTTACCTCCTTTAACTTTGGCCCTGCCTTATCCAGTATAATCCTTGCTCTATGCAAAGAGCCTAAAGGCAGAATAAACATCAACGGAAAGTTGACTAACCCCTTTCACCTCCAACAAGTGACCAGATAAGGATGCCCTTTCTCCGCCCTACTAGTCCTACTAACATTGGAACCCCTGCTTACACTAAACAGAGAAAATTATCTCATCCTAGGCATCCCCTTCTCTGCAGGCCCACAGAAATTAGCCACCTATGCGGACAACATACAGTTTTTTTACCACACAGGTGAACTCAGCCCTACCTCACGTTATATTCACCTTTAACGAGTACTCCTAAATATCAGGATACTGCCTCAACAACAAAAAAGACAGAGGTCAACGTGCACTGTAACAACTCACACATTAGTGTTTATGGACTCAAATGGCCCCTGTTAGGATAACATGCCTGGGTATCTGGTTCACCCACAACCTTAAAGACTCTTGATCTTAATGAGAAAAAGGCACTAGAAAGCATTAAAGATAGCCTAGGCAATTGGTCAATCAGGTTAATTACTTGGTAGGGAGAATAGAGTCCATTAAATGATAATTACCCCCCACCCCTTTTAACTTTCTAATCAGCATGTCTCCCATATACCTCTCAGACACCTTCTTTGCAAAAATTTACATGTTGCTTCCCCAATTCCTCTGGAATTGTGAAAAACCCAGAATTGCCCTAAAGAAACTGAGACTTCCTAAATGCCTTGGTGGCTGAAATCGACCTGACTACCGGAGATACCAACACGCCTCCCTAGCAAAACAGGGAAGCCACTGGATCCTACCTACCAACAACTTCCCACCACCATGGCTCGCTATTGAAAACACCCTAGCTAAACCCTTATCCCTCACTTCTTTTATAACCTTCAAAAAAAGAAAAACACACCACTCTGCAAACATTCTCTCTAGCGCAGCAGAGGCACTCTGCAAAATTGACAACAAACTGCCCAACAATATAAGACATTCTTGTCTAGCCTCCCTGTGGCAAAATGAAAACTTAAAACTATAAGGGAGAATGATGTTTATTGGGATGGGCACAAACAAATATTCTCTTGGTCGGAGATCTTGGCACCATTAGAGAACCGATGCCCTTCTCCCAAATCAAAGAACTGAATAGCGTGGGTTGCTATAAAGGAGGAAACGTGAGGGGAATAGAAATGTGTCCAATACTGACTGAGGAAATGATGACTTACTATTCTAAATAGTCATCGAATACTTGGGAGAAAAAGTATCTTTAGGTCCCTGGACGTAGTCTCGTTAAGCTGGCAGGCGAAAGCAGTGCATGCAGCTGAGCGAGCAGATAAATCAACACTGGAGAACGATACTGGGGTGGGTATCTGTGGGAGAGTCTATATGGGGCCCACGGCTTATGCTGGCTGATGGCAAGCGTACAGGAGCTAGTAGTAGGCAAAACAGCATAGCTTTGTGTTTTGTAGCAGACACACAAAAGTTTTAAAGAATTGATAATCTGCAGCCAGAGCTTCAAATTCTGTTGAATGCCTATAAAATGTGCTTTAGCTGATCAGTTGTGACCCCTCCAAATTGATTCTTTGAATTGGGACTGGTAGTAGTCTTATAGAGATGTACATCAGATGAGATTATATTCCATATAAATCTATAGGTTGCACTAAAGGTCAGACTATTGACCATCACCACCAAAACATTGTAGTTTTGCCTTTGGCGTCAACCCTGTTTTGCTGTACACAGTGGCATTGTCTTGGCAGTTTCTTTGGTACCAAAGTGTTGTGGTATGTTATGCTGTTTATTGATTTAACAATCTTCTATAGTGTAGCTGCACCAAGTGGTATTAGAGCCCTTTAAATGGAACAAGGACAGTTCAAATATTTTTAAACAATATATAGTGGAGTACTCATGGGAAATGTTAAATGCAGGGCTGCGATCTTCAGATGGCTAACTTATTCTAGGAGAAAAGACTAAAAGAGTTTTAGTTGATTCATGAAGAACTGGAGGGAGAGATGAGCTCTTGACTGCAAGGGCAGAACATTTCACAAACTTCTTGTTGGTGAATGGCAAATTGCAAGACCAACCTAAAATCAAGATTAGCCAAATGTATTTCTAGCTAAGAAAAAACACTTTTTTTGTTAAATAGTAGTATCTTCTCTACCCCCTGGGAAAACGCAAAAAGTGAGCTAAAATATACATAGGTTGGCATCTTGTATGCAAATTACAGTCGGATGTTTCTAGACGTCAAGCACGTATGTAGCAAATGCTCATTGCTAAATCACTACTTATTAAAGAATGCTCACTTTCATAATGCCTATTTCATTATTATAGTTTCCACTAAAGATCAAAGAGGGGAGGAGGGCAGCAGAAGAATCTAGAACAGTGATCCACTGGTAGCTCTCCAGCTCTTGTGTGCAGCCAAGCATACTGAATTAGAAGCTGTTGCTTGGCTAAGTTCATATGTGCATAATATAATTGAGAGTATGTAGTTGTTAGAAATCGGGTCTCTAGTTGGCAGAGGTATGCACTGTGTCCAAGTAGGAACCACAATTCTAGTTAGAGTAAGTCAAATGCACACCCCAAATTAACCTGTGCTCACACTCTGATAGTTTGGCACAAAGCAGGCAGAGGCAATGTGTAAAGTTTTAGTGCAACACACATACAAAACAGTAACTCAATGAAAACACTACAAAAAGACTCCACGCCAGTTTAGAAAAATAGAGAATATTTATCTGAGTAAACCCAGACCAAAATGACAAAAATTCAATAAGTAGAAATCGTGATATGAAGTTTTAAAGATAATGGGGGTCAGTACAACCCTGGCGGTCAAAGACTGGGCAGTTCTGGAGGAAGCACCGCCAACAGGTTGGCGGTGCTTCACAGGGGATTCGCCACGGTCACACAGCCGGGACCGGCGGTTTCCCACCACTTTAGTCCCGGCGGGAGTGATCCTCCAGGGCAGCGCTGCCCAGAGGATTACGAGTCCCCCTCCCGCCAGCCTTTTCATGGCGGTTTGCACCTCCATGAAAGGGCTGGTGGAAAGGGGAGTCGCGGGGCCCCTGGGGGCCCCTGCACTGCCCATGCCACTGGCATGGGCAGTGCAGGGGCCCCCTGCCACAGCCCTGTGCAGCTTTTCACTGTCTGCTATGCAGACAGTGAAAAGCGCGATGGGTGATACTGCACCCGTCGCACGGCCGCAACACCGCCGACTCCATTTGGGGCCGGCTCCTGTGTTGCGGCCGAGATCCCAGCTGGGCCGGCGGGCAGAAACCAGGTTTCCGCCCGCCGGCCCAGCGGGGATCTACTTATGGCCGCAGCAGGAGTGCGGCCGCATTGGCGGCCGTCCGGTGGTCAGATCTTGGCAGGCGTCTTCAGCCGCCCACCAAGGTCGTAATGAGGGCCTAAATGTGAAACAGTGTTTAGAAGTCACTAGCGGTCAAAAGGTTACTTGAGGTCACGAGGGACCTGTGCAAATTCAAAGTTCAGGCCGACTGCAATGGAGGGCAGGCCGGCTACAGAACCCACACAGGCTCCGCTGAAACAGTACCTTTGACTGAGCAGAGCGTTAGGGCAAGATGCATCGGTATTTTCCAAGCAGTTGGGTCACTGGGTCACCATCAGGCTCCATTGCGATGTGTCGTTGTCGAGCTGGGCAGAGTGTCGTGGTTCGGGCAGCACAGGCTGTGAATGCATCAGCGTGGAAGGAGCGATGAAGCAAACTTTTACATGCACTTGAAGTGATGCATCTGTTTTTGCAAGTATCAGCTGCAGAGCCCACTTTTGAGGCCCAGGACTGTAGAGAGGCACCTCAGGCAAGGGTAGGACTCACAGATGGCAAAGTCAGTCCAGCAGCACCAGGAGAGTTGCAACCAGTCTTTGATACCTCTGAGACTGCAGAAGAACTAGGGGCTAGCAAGCCCTAGGAGATACTCTGGTCAGCAAGATGGCTCCAGTCCTTGTCCGCGGCAGGGCAGAGATCAGCAGGCAGCAGGTCAGCTATGCAATGCAGAGAAGCAGTTCCTTGGAACAGTCAGTCAAGGTAGAGTGGCAATTCTTACAGCACAGCAGTCTTTACTCCAGCAGAGTTCTTCCCTAGTCCAGTAGTGATCTGATTTCAGGGGTTCAGAAACACAGTACTTATACCCAAAAGTGCCTTTGATGTAGGAGGTAACTTCAAAGGATCTCTTTGGAGTGCCTATGTCCCCCTTTCAGCCCAGCTCTGCCCCTGGACTGTCAGTGGGGGGTAACCAGCCCTTTGTTTGGGGCTCATGCCACTACCCTTTGAAGTGTAAGTGTGAGCATTTCCCATCCTCTCTGCCCAGGAAGACCCATCAGTATGTAGATGAATGCAGATGCAGTTGAGTGTCCTGTGTTGTGGGTGTCTGGAGGGAATGCACAAATGTGGCTGTCATCCAGCCAAAACCACATATGTATTGGAGACAGGCTGACAGACAGACAGAGCAGTGAGAGCAGAGGAATGCACACTTTCTAAAAGTAGCATTTCTATAACAATAATAATAAATCCCACTTTACCAGTAAAGAGGATTTATCAATCAATCAATCAGGGAATTTGTAAAGTGCACTACTCGCCCGTGAGGGTCTCAAGGCGCTAAAAGGGGGGGGGGGGGGGTGCTACTGCTCGAACAGCCAAATCTTGAGATGTCTCCTGAAGGTAAGGAGATCCTTGGTCTGATGCAGATCGGTAGGAAGAGTATTCCATGTTTTGGCGGGCAAGGTGTGAGAATGATCTGCCGCCGGTGGTTGTTCTGCGGATGCGTGGGATGGTGGCGAGGGCAAGGTCGGCGTAGCGAAGCTGTCGGGTCAGGGTGTAGAAGGAGAGACGCTTGTTGAGGTATTCTGGTCCAGTATTGTCAGTGCCTTGTGAGCATGGGTGAGGAGTTTGGAGGTGATTCTCTTGTTGACAGGGAGGAGCCAATGCAGGTATCTCAGGTGGGCTGTGATGTGGCAGTGGCAGGGGAGGTCCAGGATGAGGTGTGCAGAGGCGTTCTGTATGCGTTGCAGTCTTTTCTGGAGTTTGGCCGTAGTTACAGCGTAGAGGGCATTGCCGTAGTCCAGTTTGCTGCTTCAGAGGGCTTGGGTGACTCTTCTTCTGGTTTCAGTGGGGATCCATTTGTAGATCTTCCAAAGCATGTGGAGGGTGTTGAAGCAGGAGGAGGATATGGCATTGATTTGCTGGACCATACATAGTGAAGAGTCCAGGATGAATCCCAGGTTGCATGCATGGTCTGTGGGTGTCGGTGCGGTTCCCAGTGTGGCACACCACCGGGAGCCACCCCATGCAGAGGGGGTGGAGCCAAAGATGAGGACCTTGGTCTTGTTGGAATTCAGTTTAAGGCAGCTGTTCTTCATCCATTCAGCGATGACCTTCGTTCCTTCGTGGAGGTTGGTCTTGGCAGTGGCCTTGGTGAGGGAGAGGATCAGCTGGGTGTCATCGGCTTATGAGATGATATTGAGGTTGTGGGATAGGGCGATGTTAGTGAGCGGAGCCATGTAGACATTGAAGAGGGTCGGGCTGAGGGCCGAACTCTGTGGTACACCGCAGTTGATTTTGGTGGTTTCTGAGTGGAATAGAGGGAGGCAGACTCTCTGAGTTCTGCCGGTGAGAAAGGAGATGATTTAGTCCAGGGCTCTTTTGCGGATTCCTGCGTCGCTGAGGTTTGTGCGTTGGGTGTGGTGGAAGACGGTGTTGAACGTGGCTGAGAGGTCCAGGAGGATGAGGGCCGTGGTTTTGCCTTTGTCCAGTATGGTTCTGATGTAATCAGTGGCGGCGATGAGGGCAGTTTCGGTGGTGCAGCTGCTGCGGAATCCGGATTGGGATGAGTCTAGAGTTTTGTTTTCCTCGAGGAAACGGGTCAGTTGTTTGTTGACAATTTTCTCTATGACTTTTGCCAGGAAGGGGGGCAGGAAGATGGGTTGGAAGTTCTTGAGGTCCTTTGGGTCTGCCTTAGGTTTCTTGGGGAGGGCGTTGATCTCAGTGTGTTTCCAGCTCTCCGGGAAGGTGGCAGAGTGAAAGGAACTGTTGATGAACTTCCGAAGTTGGGGTGTGATGATGGAGCTTGCTGTGTTGAAGATGTGGTGCAGGCAGGGGTCGGATGGTGAGCCATTCCATGATATGAAACATGACTCAGCCACTCCTTTCTGATCAGGAGTTACGACTTTGGGAGTTTTTCATTATCAGGACATGTAAAACTTAAAAGTACATGGCCTGCCTTTTACCTACATGGCACCTAAGGCCTACCTTAGGGGTCGTATATATGTACGAAAAGGGGAGCTTAAGACTTGGCAAGAGGTTTTAAATACCAAGTCAAAGTGGCAGTGAAACTGCACACAAGCTCTTCAGGGGCAGTCCTAGGCATATATACAGGGCTACTTAAGTGGGTGGCACAATCAGTGCTGCAGGCCAACTAATAGCATTTAATTTGCATGCCCTGGGTATAGGGGATACCACTTTACAAGGAACTTACAAGTAAATTAAATATACCAATTGTGGATACATCAATGTTACCATGTTTAGGAGAGAAGTACATGCACTTTAGCACTGTTTTGCAGAGGTAAAGTGCTCAGACTCCTAACGCCAACAAAAAGATAAGCAACAAAACAGGAGGTGAACAGCAAAATGTCTAAGATAAGACCACCCTAAGGATACAGGGTCTAACATTAGTCAAGGCAAAAATGTGTGTATTTTCAGAACTCATAGGCTGATATTTGGATAAAAGGGCTCAATTTTCAAAATATAAAATATATTTTATACTCACTGGAGAGGCAGGTGCTTCATGCTGGTACCTTGACTGGTCAGGTGTTTTAGGATATGCTCTCGGAAGCCCTGCTAAACTATTTTTAACATAATTGGGGAAATACGGGTAGCAGGGCAACAGAGAGGGATGCCATGAAAGTGGTATTTTGTTGAGTGTGCATGGAGTCTTTGGTTTGTATACGCCACATGCTAGAAGAGGATTTGATGCAAAAGAAGACTGCACAGCGGTGCTCAAGTTGGCGCTATCCAGTAATCCAGTTGCCTTGCAGGACTGGGACGGACAACGACGGAGGGTCTGTGAACTGTGGGACCGCCTGGAGAAACATATTTAACATACTGGATGAACAAGGTGGTATATGGAGGGTGGCAAGGCAAGCTGCCTCTTGGCATGCCTAATTAGATCTGTAACTGTGATACAGCCAATTTGCACCCTCAGAGAAAGGCGGGCTGAATAGTGCACACCCAACGAGCAAATTGCAGGCCAATTGAGAGACATATATGCCGAGCCGGGAGGTGGGACAGAAGGGTACCTGCTTCCGGAGTATCTGGCGCGGCTGCTGTTGCCGTGCCTGTCTATGGAAGAACGCAGCCAGCTGGGGCCACGGTTAACTCAGCAGGAATTGATGGGGTTGGTGGATGCCTTGAAAACTGGCCAAGTCACCCGGAGGAGACAGGTTCCCAGCAGAATTTTAGAAGGCCTTCTCTGGTATTCTTGTGGACAGATTGTTACTGGCAAACATTGAGATGCTAGAGAGTGCCTCCCGGAATTGATGTGTAAGCACATATGGGCCCTCATTATGACATTGCCGGTAAATCCCACTTACCGCCATGCTGACTGCCATCAACATTCCACCGTGGATATCCGTTCACCATATTATGACACACACACACACCAATCCGTCACTATTCAGCCATAGACGCAAGTCCGCCCCACCAAAGGTCAGTGATAAACTGGCTATATCCAAACCCACACCATTACTCCAACAGAACAACGCCCACAACATTATGACCCACGAATCACCACGGTGTACATTCAATGGGGGTAAACCATTGGCGGTACATACCACTGCGCTCAAAATACACACACACATACAAAACAACACCACATTGGACAATTCAAACTACACACACCTGACACACATACACACACCACACCCACACAACTATAAAACACACACCCACAGTACCCACAACCCTTTATGACTACAAACCATTGCCAACAGAGAAAGACATCAAGAGCACTCACACAATCAGAGCCACATACCACCATCACCTATACACCACCCACACACATTACATCACACACCCCAACACATCACCCTACACACCCTCAGCCACACCACTCACAATACACCCATGGCACCACAACGACACCGCATATTCTCTAAGGAGGAGCTAAGGGTCACGGTGGAGGAAATCATTTGGGTAGAGCCACAGCTATCTGGATCACAGGTGCAGCAGATATCCATTGCTAGGAAGATTGAGCTATGGCAGAGAATCGTAGACAGGGTCAACGCTGTGGGACAGCACCCGAGAACAAGGGATGACATCATGAAGAGGTGGAACGACCTATGGGGGAAGGTGCGTTCCATTGCAGCAAGACACCAGCTCGTAGCACAGAGGACTGGCGGTGGACCCCCACCTCCTCCCCCACAACTCACAACCTGGAAGAAGAAAGTCTTGGCAATCATGCATCCTGAGGGCCTGGTAGGAGTAGCAGGAGGACTGGACTCTGGTAAGTCAATTCTCTATTACTATCACCCCCCACCTGCATGCCAACACATACCACACCCCATCCTCACTTCCATCACTCCACACAGCACCCACCCAGAGTGCCCATACCTCTGTCCCCAGGACATGTCAATCAGCAGTGTGTCCACCACTACAGGAACCACAGGACACACAGCAAACCCAAGACAATCAGGGACCTGGGGTCAGTGGCAGTGGGCACACGGTTCAGGAGACAGGGGCACAGTACAACAGGGAATCTGGGAGGACTGGCATGCACCAGGGGGAGGACAGGCCCAGGGAACCGACTCTCCAGGAGGCACTCACTGCGATCCTGGGAGCATACCAACATTCCCAGGATACATTGGGCCAGATCCTGGACAACGTGCATGAGAACAGGCGGCTGCAGGAGGGACAGTACCAGGAGATCAGGGAGGACTTGAAGGCCATTAACACCACTCTGGTCTCCATTGCAGGGGTGCTGACAGACATGACCAACATTATGAGGGAGGCAGTGTCACACCAGCCCCTGCCACTAGCCAGACTACTGAACAGCCCTCCACCTCCGCTGCCGCTAATGGACAGGAGGCCCCACCACAGGACCAACAGGCCACCAGGACCCCTCCCCCTGCAGAAGGAGAACCACCCCGCAAACGTTCCCTGTGATCCAGGCAGAAGCCAGAGACTATTGCCATGACCCCCACCAGGAAATAAGACTCTCCTTATTGTCACCCTTGTGTCCCACTCTGTCACCCTGTCTATCTTAAACTGCCATTGCTCCCCTTCCTGTGCCCCCTTGGACAATGGACCTGTGCTACAAATAGACCTGACTCTACCCTGGACTTTCCTCCATCATCACCCCAGCCCATTGCATTTCCCACTTTTCTTCAGAGCACTGCAATAAACACATTTTGAAAAAATACAAGTATAGAGTATGTCAAATGATTTAAGTATGTATTCGTTTAACAAGGTTTAAACATTGCAGTTCAACTGTACAGTAATGATTACATAGGAAAGACCTGTAGTTGGCTGCAGTGAACACACCAGGAGCGATAGTGGCGCACTAATATCTGCAAAAAGAGTTTCCAAAGGGTACAGTGAGTGGGCATAGAAGTGGGAATTCACAGCCTTCCAGTGACAATGTCAAACATAAAACTGTAAATGAAATGTGAAGTTACACTGTCTTACCTGTGTGTCATTGGAATTGTTGTCTTATCACTGCAGATCTGTTGTCCTCATCCTCAGCCTCCTCATCTTCACTGTCCACATGGTCCACAGCTGCCACAGGCCATCTCCACCTTCCTCTTCCTCTTCCTCCTCCTCCTGTAGAAAAGGCACATGGCGTCTCAAGGCAAGGTTATGCGACATGCAGCATGCCATGATTATCTGGCAGTCTCTCTTGGGTGAGTAGCACAGGGACCCCCAGTTAGATGGAGGCACCGAAACCTAGCCTTCATGAGGCCGAAGGTACGTTCTATTATCCTTCTTGTTCACCCATGTGCCTCATTGTAACGTTCCTCTGCCCTTGTCCTGACATTCCTCACAGGGGTCAGTAGCCATGGGAGGCTGGGGTAACCAGAGTCACCTGCAAATATCGAGGGACAACTGTTAGCCACACACTATGCCATGTGGTCCACATCATACCCATTAACCAACATACACTGGGTGGGAACCAGGGCTCACCTATTAGCCACACCCTGTGCCTCTGTAGTTGGGCCATCAGATTTGGGATGTTGCTATTCCTCAGGATAAAAGCATCATGCACCGAGCCTGGATACTTAGCACTGACATGGGAGATTTACTGGTCTGCCAAACACACCATCTACACATTCATCAAATGAAAACTTTTTCGATTTCTGTAGACCTGTTAATTTTGCCGGGGGGGGGAACAAATGCAATATGTGTTCCATCATCCGCTCCAACTATGTTGGGCATATGTCCCATTGCATAGAAGTCAGCCTTCACTGTGGCCAAATCCTCCACTTTGGGGAAAACAATGTAGCTGCACATGTGTTAAATCATGGCAGACAACACTCTGGTCAGCACTATTGACAACATTGGCTGTGACATTCTTGCTGCCAAGCCCACTGTCACTTGGAAAGAACAAGTTGCCAAGAAATGGAGCACTGATAGCACTTGCACAAGAGGGGGGAATCCCAGTTGGGTGACAGATGGCAGATATCAGGTCAGGCTCCAATTGGGCACACAGCTCTGTGATTGTGGCCCTGTCAAGTCTGTAGGTGAGGATAATGTGCTTGTCCTCCATTGTTGCCAAGTCCACCAGGGGTCTGTACACGGGAGGATGTCTCCATCTCCTCTTCATTGGCAGCGGTTGCAATCCATGGGGCAAAACAGTGACAATACGGTCATAATCTGTACATTGTAGCCACTGCAGTTCAATGCATGATGTGATGTTTTAATGTATTAGTGGCAAATGTCTTGAATGTACAATTGTGATCTGTGATGCAGTTATGATCCATGGTCTACCCCTCCCCCCGAAATGGTGTCCGCCTGTCCTGTATGGCGGGACAGGTGAAGTAATGAAGTAATTCTGCTGATGTTGTGCGCCGTTGCGAGAGGCGGTTGGGAACTGCTGTGCAACTCCTCATTGGTTATTATTGGGCCCTATGGGGTAGAGTGGCCAATGGTGATGTACGCCAGCGGTGACGTCACACTTGGTGCCTGACCTTCAACAGGAGAGGACCTACACTGCATGTGCTGCTGTGACCTGTGTCTGGAACCTACCATGGCCTGGGAGAATGGGGAAAGGGCCCTTGCCTTCAACTTGGCAGAGTTGGAGAGACTACTGGATGGGGTCCTACCCCAGTACGACTGCTGTATGGACCTCGAGACCAACATGTGAATACACTGTGAGCACGATGCATGGGGCATGAATGCATGGAGTGGTGTGTGTGAAGGCCTTGTGTAGGGGGGTTGGTGGATGGGCCCTGGGCATTGTGCAGCATGTATGCTGGGCCATGTCTGTGTGTAGGGGGATGGGAGGGCTATGGTGGCCATGAGTGTAACAGGCAGGATGGTCTAAATAATACCTTTCCCTGTGTATATTTCCTCTGCAGGTCAGCGCCCATCAAAAGAAGTGTATATGGCGTGCCATCGCCAAGGACGTGCGGACCCTGGGGGTCTACGGCAGGTGGAGCACCCACTGTCGGAAAGTGGGAGGACCTGAGACGCTTGGCACGGAAGACGGCGGAGGCCCAGCTGGGGATGGCCTCCCAATGAGGAAGGGGTGCCCGCCCAACCCTGACCCCCCTGATGGCCCGCATACTGGTGGTGGCCTATCCGGAGCTGGGTGGGCGTTTGGGGGCATCACAGCAGCAATAAGGGGGTGAGTACAGTGCCCATCATTACTACTTGCGTCTGGTGGGGTGATATCCGGGTGGGGGAAGTGTGCCTATGGGTGCCCCTAGGCCAGTGCTGACATTGCAGTGTAGGTCCCATGTTGGGCAGGGTTCAGATGTGATATTTCTCCAACTTAGCTAGTTGGCATCCACTACTGGGCAGGGGTGTGTGGGTCCCAGCTATGCTGCAGTGTGTGGTATGTGTCCCTCCCCATGTCATGGTGACTAGCATTGTTACTGGTAGTGCATCGCATAGTGCGTAGGGCTGTTCCCTGTGTGTGAGGGTGCTGTGTATGCCAACAGTGGTGTTGGTCCAGCCATTGACCAAGTGTATCCTTTGTCTCTTCCCCCCCCTTTTTGTTTTGTCATCCTGTCCTTATGTGCATTAGCATCATCTGGTGGAGGAACAGAGGCACCGGCGACGGAGGGAGTAGCATCCCACAGGACCCAGGAGGCAGAGTCCACTGACGCTGAGGGCACCAGTGGGACAGAGGGTGAGAGGAGCACCACAGCAGAGACTGGAAGGGACAGTTCGGACACAGATGCCTCCTGAGATAGAAGCTCCCTGGTGGTGGCAAACATCTCTGTACCCACCCCAGCTACAGGTACAGGCACCACCTCCCGTACCAGCATCGCCCTCCCAGCAGCCCCTCATCGAGTTGCCTGTGCCCGCTCACCCAGGAGGGTGGGCATCTCCTTCCCCAGTGTGCCCTGCTGCCCTGAGTGAGGAAGCTATTGACCTCCTGAGATCCCTTTCTGTTGGACAGTCAACCATTGTGAATGCCACCCAGGGGCTGGCAGCCCAAATTCAAGAATCCAATGCATTTCTGGAGGGGGTTCACACTGGCTTGGCGGCCCAACAGGGATCAATCAGGCTCTGGCCTCCTCTCTGATGGCAGCCACTGTCCCTGTTTCCACCCTCCCCCCTCCAACCTCCTCTACCCAATCCCATTCCCCTCAACCCCAACCTACCCCAAACACAGAGGCAGATGAGCATGCACACAAGACAACACACAAAGGTGGCACAGGCAAACACAGGCACCACACATCATTCCACAGGCACTCACACAAACACCATCCACATGCAGACATGCCAAAATCCACTGCCTCCACTGTGGCCCCCTCCTCCTCCTCTTCCACCTCCCTCCCAGTTGCATCGACACTCACACCTGCATGCACAACATCCTCATCCATTACCTCCATCACCAGCACACCTATCAAAACACACACCTCACTGGCAATCACCACCCCAACAGCCATGCACACGTCCCCTGTGTCCTCTCCCACTGTGTCTGTGCCCCCTCCTCCCTAAGTATACAAACGCAAGCACTCAGACACCCAACAGCCATCCACCTCACAACCGCATCCAACCCATGCACCTGCACCCAAACGCAGCAGACAGACACCTCCTACAACCACTCCCTCTTACTCCACTCCCAGACCTTCTCCCTCTTCCCCCCCCATGTCCCTAAGCAGCTTTTCCTCTCCACCATTGACCTCTTCCCTACCCCTACAGCCCCCAGTCCTTCACGTCTGGCCAGGGTGTGGATAACCCAGGCAAGCACCTCAGCCACCCAGCCCACGGGCCCAGTAGTGTCCCCAGCAACTCGTGGTGGGAAAGGATCCCAGGCACCAGGCAGCCACACGGAAAGAGTGCCTGCCCCAGGTGCTGCCAGGAAGGTCAAGATGCCACCCCCAGCTGCTACTGTGAAGGTAAAGGTGCCACCCCCAGCTGCTACCGTGAAGGTAAAGGAGGAGCAGGGAGCCACCCCCGTTACTACCGTGAAGATAAAGGTGCCACCCTCAGCTGCTGCCAAGAGGCGCACGAAGCCATCACCAGCTGCTGCCAAGAAGGGCAGGGGGCCTGCACCCTCAGGCAGGAAGGACAAGGGGCCTGGTGATGGGACTCAGTCGGAGCCCTCACCACCAACCATGGTGATGCAGCCGTCCGAGGCAGCAGAGGATGGGCAGGAGCTTCCCCCACAACCACCACCAGCAGCAGCACCACCACCAGCAGTGGGCAGCCGTCCGAGGCTGCAGGGGATGGGAAGGAGCATCCCTCCACAACCACCACCAGCAGGAGCACCAGCAGTGGGCAGCCATCTGAGGCTGCAGGGGATGGTCAGGAGCTTCTCCCCACAACCACCACCAGCACCACCACCAGTAGTGGGCAGCCATACGAGGCTGCAGGGGATGGGCAGGAGCTTCCCCCCACCACCAGCAGCAACATCACCATCACCACCACTGAGCAGCCGTCACTGCCGGAGGACAGTGTAGTCCTGCGTCCATGGGCTGTTGTGCAGGCTGCCCCTGCAAATCCTGTGGGATTGACACCCAACTGATAGACTATGACCTTGCACTCCCCAAGACCTGCATCACAGGGCACAATGCCCCCTCCAGAACCAGTGGAGAAGCCATCCACTCACCCCATCCTCCCCAGGATGAAGGTCACAGGGCACGATGCCCCCTCCAGAACCAGTGGAGAAGCCATCAACTCACCCCATCCTCCCCAGGATGAAGGTCACAGGGCACGATGCCCCCTCCAGAACCAGTGGAGAAGCCATCAACTCACCCCATCCTCCCCAGGATGAAAATCACAGGGCACGATGCCCCCTCCAGAACCAGTGGAGAAGCCATCCACTCACCCCATCCTCCCCAGGATGAAGATCACAGGGCACGATGCCCCCTCCAGAACCAGTGGAGAAGCAATCCACTCACCCCATCCTCCCCAGGATGAAGATCACAGGGCACGATGCCCCCTCCAGAACCAGTGGAAAAGCCATCCACCGGAGAGACTGTGGCCTTGCACTCCCCAGGACCAAGCACAGGGCGTGTTGCCCCCTCCAGAGCATGTGGGCAAGACACCCAGTTGAGAGACTGTGGCCTTGCACTTCCCAGGACCAAGCACAGGGCATGTTGCCCCCTCCAGAGCCAGTGGGCAAGTCACCCACTTGAGAGACTGTGGCCTTGAACTCCCCAGGACAGCACACAGGGCATGTTGCCCCCTCCAGGACCAGTGGTGTTGTTCCATCTGCCGGCTGAGGTGCCTCCCCCTTTCTCCTGAGGTGCCTGCCTATTTTCCAACTGATGCCCCTGCAGTGTTCTCTCCATGTTGTTGCAGGAGTCAAGTGGGGCCTTGGACTTTGAGATGTGGCCCTGTGGCCCTCAAACATAGGCAGAGTCCCTTGATTTGTAAATATGTATATACTTTTAGATTGGATGCATGTATTGCTACTTTATTTATCTTACTACACTCACTTTTATCTATTCGTGTTTTCCTTGTATTTTTCCTGAGGGGTACGTGGTGTATATGTTTTATTACTGCATCTGCTTGCGTGTATGCTGTGTGTGTGTGCGTGTGTGTGTCATTCTCTTTTTCCTCCCCACTCCCCTGTGTGCTAGGTGGCTGTACTCACCATGGTCGTCTTCGCCATCGTTGGTGTTCGTGGTGGAGCAGGACATAGAACAGCATTGGGAATATATGCAGTTCAGGTTCCATGGCAGCGTGGTTCTTCCCTGAGTATCCACAGGTGAGTCGTTTCCCTTCTGTGCAGTGTTTCCGCCAGGCTTTTGATGTCATTGGCACCGCCCCCGAAAAGGTTGCGCATTGATGTGTCTTAATATGGTGGGCGAAACATTGACTTCCTCCTGGCTGTGGGCGGCTACCGCCGTGGTTCTTGTTGTTTCCGCCCTGGCAGTCGGTGTGGTAAAGTGGCTGTCTGAGCTCTTTCCGCCATGGTCATAATTTGGCGGTATTTACCGCCAGCCTGTTGGCGGTATTACCACCACTTTATCACCGACTGCCAGGGTTGTAATGAGGGCCATAGTCTTAATACCGAAACCTGGCAAGGACCGACTTGCGACGGCTTCTTACCGTCAGATTTCCATATTAAGCATGGGCCAGAAACTTACAAGCACCTGAACTGGAAGATAATCCCTAACACTTGCCTTTTTAGATGTAGAACAAGCTTTCAACTCATTATGATGAGATTATATATTACAGGTCTTGGACAAGATGGGTTTGGGTCCAAATTTTATCCAGTGGGTTCAGCTGCTTTATAACGGCACGAAGGCGAGGGTGCGAACTGGGCATTATGTGTCGACAGAGATCCTATTACACAGGAGTACAGGGGAAGCCATGGTCCCCTTGGTCTTTGCCCTGGTGATGGAGCCGCTGGCTTGTTGTCTCCAGCAGGCATGACACAGTTGGGGGTTGCAGTTTGGCCACACTGTGTATGCGATGTTACTGTATGCAGCCAAGGCCACGGATTATTTGTGCCAAACTGACATATCGGGCCTGATCCTGCTCAATGTACTACATGAGTTCTGGTAATTCTCGGGACTAGGGGTTAACAGTACCAAATCAACTCTCTTCCTGCTGGGGTGACTGAAGGGATTGCTGATGGACCCTTGCCTGAAGCGAGATTGCTGAAGAGGATGGATAGTGTCAAATACATTGGGATAAATATCACCCATTGGGAACAACAAGTGTACAAACTGAAAATGGGACGTGTGATCTCTAATCTGCGTCCCTAAATTGCTTTCTGGAACACGCTGAAGATATCACTTATGGGGACGTTTGCACTTTAAAAAATGGTGGTCCTGCCTCAATGTTCATACGTTATGCAGGGAGCCCTGTACGAGATCCCACATAGGGTGTTCTGTGACCTCGACCGCTTGTTGGTAGAACTCTTTTGGGTGGAGAAACACTGTAAAGTTAGCCTACATTCCCTTAAAAGGTAATAGGACAGGGGCAGGGTGGAGGTTCTGGACCTGGAACTTTACTATTTAGCAGCACACCTGCCACATTATATACATTGGCTAGATGAGGAGCCTAACTGGAAAAGCGCACTCTTGGACAGTACCCATGATGGATACCAACTTGGGGCCCTCCTTATTAGAGGGAGGGACATACCCAATACATTTCCACAGCTGATACGCCTTCTGGGCTGTCTCTGGGAGAAAATAGTGCAGAGGGTGATTGGGGATGCGACGTATGCCCTGGATTCAGACTTATGGATGGTGAGACCCTTGAAAAATAGCTTGGAAAATTACGATTGACAGATGTCAGGCGGGAGCTGTATCATGCAATCAGACCTATATCTGGCAGGCCTCTTTATGGCGCTGCGGGACGGGCTAGAGAAATATGGGCTAGGGAAAGGACAGTTTCTCCAATAGGCCACAATACTGTCGATGGCAAGACAGTTATGGCCACCCTTTCTCGAAGTCTCTGAGCCCACACAGACACTGGTGACCATGCTCTAAATGGCGAGTCACCATAAGTTTATAACGCACCGATACCGAGCATTTCATGCAGATAGACGACTGGCTCGACTATAAATAGAGGAACCTTGGCAACGTGTGTGTGAAGAGCACCTAACACCCAGGGACTGGCTTAAAATACACGCCGCAGTGTGCACGGTGTCACTTAGTGTGACCCAATACTATATGGTACACATGGTGTATCTCTACCCTAAGAGGCTCCACACCATGTAACCAGACATATCCCAGAGTTGCGCCAGGTGCAGGGCACCAGTGGTAGACTTTCTCCACATAGTATGGCACTGCCTAGCCTAGTCTACTGTACAGCTACACTGCAACTCATTAAACACAAAACAGGTTGGGAGGTTCAGTGCATGATTAAAGTGTGCGTGTTGGGACTCCTCCTAGATAACTCGAATAAGAAACAGAGTAAGTGCTTTACGATGTTAGGGC
Organism: Pleurodeles waltl; assembly: GCF_031143425.1. Classification (NCBI taxonomy): domain Eukaryota; kingdom Metazoa; phylum Chordata; class Amphibia; order Caudata; family Salamandridae; genus Pleurodeles; species Pleurodeles waltl. The sequence continues at coordinate 605,633,183 of NC_090443.1, read as the reverse complement.
TTATATGGGCCAAACAGCAGATTGCGATAGGTTAGCTGAGTGCTAAACCCCCTGCACAGAAAGATTGTAGGTGGGACAGGCTCGAGTGGGCTGAGACAATTGAATAATTGCATAACAAGCAAGGGGGTCCGAGAGAGGGAGACAAACAATACCCAGTGACTTCACATATTATAGGATATGAGACACAACACTGGACAGTTCCTACTACTGTATATTACATTTTGACCTGCTAGATTACTGGATACCCAATGGTGGGATAGGAATGGGTGGGTCATATGGTGGGCTTGTCATTGGCTATATGTGGTGTTGTCAACACTGTTAGATATGGAGTTTTCGAGTGCTATGTTGCTTATTTCTTCCGATATTATTATGGATGGACTGAACAAAACCATTTTAGACCCATTTAAGTTGTATTGATGATCGTCAAAACTGGCCCGATAGGGCAAAACTAAATATCACACTGGGGGATGTTCCGTCAAGATCTGAGGAATGTATCCTGGGACAGTGTGAGCAGGAATGTTGAGCCTCTATAATGTTAGATGCTGTTGTCACAACATGTCCATTGCTGTTGGTCATTTGAAATGTTGATAGCGAAATTATTAAATAAAATCCAATACATTCAAAACTGATATTTAAGTGATAAATCATGCAGTACTGGGTAGACTTATTATTAATATCGAAACCTCGGTGCCAGGGGTATTGGGCGATGTATCACCTATGTAGAGGCATTTGAAATTGACAAAACCTTTTTTACATGACTGCTAGAAAGCCTGACTGATGCACTTGAGGTGATCATTGCTAGTAATCTTTCATACGAAAGGTCATTAATGTAATCTTGTTTGGTGTGGACACTATTACAACACTAATATTATGAGTGGCTTGGGGTGATTTTCATTGAATATAAGTAGATATTGTTAAAGAAAAGAATAGTTATTTTTAAGTACAGAGAAAAATGTATGCTTTGCTTGAATGTCTGATGTTACCTGCTGTAGTTAAAAACATTCCAAAGTGAAGCACTTAAATCATGCTTTGCTAATGTATGGTAGGTGTGGTGCAGTTTTGTTTAGTAAATTAAGTATGACTGATTCACAAATCTATGGCAAACTTCAATTTAGCGTAGGTGAAAAAATAGAGGTGGGCGAGCCACTGAAGCAACGCAGTCAATTCATCAAAATACCAGAAGTAGCAGAAATGACATCATAAACTGCCTTTGACCTCCTTGATGACGTCACAGGAAGTGATGCCACATGACCTTTGACAATGATGACATCACAGGAAGTGATAGCACTACAAAGCAATCCGTGCATGATTTAAAAACAGCAAGAACATTACAAATGCAGATAAAACATAGGTTAGGTACCACCCATGTGTTATCTAGTGTGCAGCCATCGTATGCCATGGTGGCAGCTGGAGGACCTTTTAGCACAAGCAACACATAAAACATGAACTGTGCATGTAGATGTGGCATATTCACAATAAAATAGGTTGGCAAAGCAGTCAAATAAATAGTTTAAAATGTAAAAAGCCTGTAACTTTACTGGCTAAGAAAATAACCCTCACTGTATTGACCTGGATCTGACTCACATAATCAAACAGGTTTAAGAATGAGACCAACAATATTTCCTGCATAAACAACATAGTGCATTCACGCCCATTTTATTTTGAACAGCTGTTAAACTGTTTAAGGTCATATTAAAATCCCAGAAGATAGTAGGGCCTTCTGTTTCTTTGTCTATGTTTATTTTAGATAGCCTGCGTGTTGTTCTGTAAAGACCTCTCCTACATAGCCCTAAGTGCACAATACGTTTTTAGTGAATGCTATTTATGTGCTTCAATAAATCGTGTCCAGGCTAATCTCTTTCTAGACTGCTAGACTACACTTCAAATGCTCAACCACTCTAGGAATACGTGGCAGTCAAATTACAGTGCAACAGTGCCGAAGGCATGTGGACACAAGTAATAGACAATAAATAATCAGTTAATCAACAACTACGCAGTAACCACTGACTACCCTGAGAACTGAAAGTGTCCTTACATGGATCCACACAGCTGCGACCATGTACCCCAAAACGTAACTATAAATTTAGCATTGGGACCCGCATAGAGCCAACAGGATACTTCAGTGCTGCCCTGTGACACCAGTGCAAGCCCACAAGCTCTACAAATTCACCTCTATTGATTAAATATGCTTCCATGTTATGAAAACATCTACTTACAGTCCCACGCTTCCATTTACCACTATAATGCTTTCTTTCCATGAAGTATTCGTTTAGTTTAATTGATCCCATTATAATACAATGCCTGGAAACAATGGTTTCTGAAAAGAAAATCAAGATCTGGACTGGGAGTCAAAATGTTCCCCATTGCACCCTCTTCCTGACCTGCAGCACTGCATGTTATATGCCATCACTGTCACATGAAAGAGCTTTCTATGGGCACTTTACTCCTGGCCTGTGGAACTCCTCTCTTCCAGACCTGTGCCTGCACATGACTCTGCAAATGCAGTTTGGAACGGATTTATTTTTATATAAATAAAAGTCCCTAAAATCTATTTTAATAGCTTGGGAATATTCTTTATTAGAACATTGGAGTGCTGGGGGCTCCATTGAAAACAATGGAGTGCTGCGGGCTTTTACTGGTAGGTAAAAGCCCACAGCGCCAACATTCCAATGTTCGCTTTGTTCACAGCAACAGCTGTGAACAAAGCCTCACGGAGCCCGAGGGGATTTTAATCCCCTCGGGCTCCGTGAACATTTTTTTTTTTAATAGAACATTCTGCCCTGAGTGGCAGAATGTTCTAATAGCCTTAGAACCCGCCATAGCGGGCTCTACCGGCTATTAAAGTCCCTCTCCCTTGTTAAATGCCCTCGCCTTCGGCTCGGGCATTTAACGCGGGGAGCGGGCCTTTAATAGCAGGTAGAGCCCGCTACGGCGGGTTCTAAGGCTATAATGAAACATGTTTTTACTTATGATAATCCTTACACATGTTCCCTGTCCCCATACCCTGTAGTACGTACCATTTCCATGAGGTCAGAGAAAAGTAGAATTCTCTCCTCTCACATATTACTTCAGGGGTGATATTGCAGGAAGGTTCTGGATGTTTGTGCCTTTAAAATCGGAAAATGCTATAATATAACAAACACAGCATTATAACTCTTCTGACAGGTGCCAGGGAAATACATGTTTTTCTCTCTTCATATAAAGAAACAAGTCATGGCTGGGGCTTACCCTGCTAACTTTCCTTTTCAATAACACACTTCTTCGTCCACCCATCCAGGTCAGAAAGTTACTGTTGCAAATCATTGCTGGCACTAAAGAGCATCAGTGTTAAGCATTGAATGTTTCAAGCAATATAATATTCAAAATGTTACAACATATAAAAGGTGTTATAAAAGACATTATTATAATAGCATTTATGTTGTTTAAGAGGAATGTGTGTTGCCAATTGAACAAATCAGGCATTATACTGAACATGCCAATTAAAAAATAGAAACATATAAAATGTGTTATAAAAGACATTATTATAAAAGTATTTATGTCGGTTAAGAGGTATGCGTGTTGGCAATTAAACAAATCAGGCATGATACTGAACATGCCAATTAAAAAATAAAGCAGTTTAAACGGAAAATACAAAAAATGAAAAGAAGTTATTTTAAATGTTTCAACCTCATGAAACAGTCTCTGGTAGATTTAGAATACTGTGTATGTTCCTTGGTGAATCAAAAAGTTGTTTTCGATACTTGTCTTATGACATTTTCGATGTTATCAGGTCCACATGTAGCATGCATGTGGTCGCTGAGGAAACCAGTCAATGCATGCTTGTTGTCATTAGCCCTCACATTAGATGGACCAGCAAGAGGATTCCAAATTACTTGGTGATGGTAAGAATACTTCATTTGGAGGCTCAAATAACATCAGTTACTCAAACCAATCTTGGGGCAAATCATCAAAGGGTGATGCTGGTGAAATTGATCTTCCATAACTGTCATCTTGCAGTAGGGGCAGATGCATTGTTCAGCATGTCTCTGATGTGATTGCAATGGTTGTAGGAACACTTACAGGTCTAGGAAATCAATGGGGGTTGCTCTAGACACAGATCTGAGACGATTTCAGCTAGACAGTTCATACATCAGACCCTTGTTCTTGTGTAGCATCCATTTTGTGACAAACAGCATCCAGTTTTTGCTAGGTTTGGGAAGACAAGCATGTCCCAAATAGCATGCTAGGGTATCTCTACATCTTTATTCAGCTGGTTACGTGTACTAAATGTCAATGGTTTCCTTGTCGGATCAGGAGAAAGATTAAAATACCACAGCCAATGAGCAATAGAATGGATGAAAATTCTCCCAAAACAACGGAGAATAAAGAGTGAAAAAGTTATGGTTTCAGTCAAGAAAACTGCTTTACATCCAGCCACCAGACCAAATCCAATATTCTTAAAAACATGCCTTCAGCAAAATGAGTTGGGCATTGCATCTATAACAGTCTCTGAATCACAGAAGCAATTTTAGCTGTGTGTAAGTTATATGTTTCTGCTGCAGAAGTTAAAAGCACACAACCAATTTGCTAATTACATCAAATCCCATGATGATCATATCAATACTAGGCCAAGGGCCATTTCTGATTACATACTAAGGCAGTGGGTACAAGGTTCTTCCACAGTACTGTGTGGTTTTAGAAATCATAATCACATTAAGTTGGCCATGTTTGAAACGCAATAAGAAACATGGGTTAACATTAAATAAGAACTGTTATTCAGTAATTCTTGGCGTGTGAGGATGGGTGAAGTAGGACTAACTGATAAAACACATCTGAACCCTGGTGTCAAAGCACTGCAACTTCCATGCAAGGACATTGTATCACACAGAAGAAAGTGACCTAGAGAATTCATGCAACTGAAGGTTCTAATTAGCACAGGGTCATCTTCATTTAAGGACATGTAACAACAAAAAAAGTCCATGAATAGAACAGATGTGAACTGTGCATTGTTTCATACCAGCCTAAAGGTTTATATTTTTGGCAATCATGAAAGGGAAAAGTTGTAATTGGTAGAGAAATAATGCTGTGTATTACCATGTCACAGGTGGGTTGTCACTAACAGAAAGTGGTGCTTCTTCCATTTGTTTGATACTCAAGAGAGTGTAGGTGGATTTTTTTTTTTTGTGTCAATGTCAAATTATACGGTTCAAAAATGGCTGTGTCATTCAGAATTTGCCAAGGCATAAAACATAATATAAGTGTTTGCAAGGCCCAACGATGAGCAGCAAGCTTCACAGTCATCACTTCAGTCTACAATGGATACAATTCCCCCTCCTTATATTCCCATTTTTAATCAGCCTCCTCCATGGTTGGAAAAGGAAGTTAGATCCTCTGATCATCCCGAAACAGAACAAATTCAAACAGTCTCCATCGACAAATTCTTACCTAAAAAGATGCAAAATAAAAAATAAAAAAAACTTCAGAATCACCAGAAAAGAAACATAGCAGATACTTATTAAAGTAAAAGAGATCAATGCTACCAATGGAAGCAATGTGACTACTGAAGAAACTCTAGATCAAACTTCTAACCCGTCTAACCTTCACTCCTCACTCAATACAACTAGGTTTGGTCGTTCTCCAAACCCACAGGCCCAGAGTATAACACCACTTCTTATACTCCTGAGAATGTAACTTCTTCCTCAGATGCCCCCAAGGTGGAAATAAACTATAAGAGTATGAATGTAGGTATGAAAGTAGCTCTTCTCCCACACTTTTCTTAAAAAAATTGAGATAAGAAACCTTTTTTCAATTGATGATAGTCCTTGAAACAAGCAAAGTTAACTTTTTCCTTCATACATTCACTTTTATCTGCTGAAGTAAAATGTATTTATTTTCTACAAAGCCAAGACCTTTTCATTGTGTCAGTTGAATTTTGATCAAATTTGGTCACCTCAATTATTTTAAGATTATAAGTGACACCAATGTCTTTTGCAAAAATGGATATGATGTCCATAGTATCCTGAGTACCAATTTGAAGAATTTTAACATTTTTGTCACTGACACTGAACTCTCTAATCAGGCCTCGTCAGCTACTTTACCCACTTGCTCATATGCGAAGGCTCTTAGAGAATCATTTGCCATGTGTGTCAGTCCAAGTGATAGATAAATCAAACAACAGAGAGCAGAATCAGCTTCAATTAGAAATGAGGGACGTTCTTGGTTTTGGCTTGCTGGCACAATAAATGAGAATAAATGTGAAAAAACCTTCAAGCTTCTGTTTTAGTAATAATCTTAGTATAATATCTTGAAACATGGCGCATTTCTCTGAAGGAAAAACTGCCCCTCTACTATCTTAGATTCCCCAATCATTTGTCTTCAGGAAACCTGGCTTACAGTAACCCTACTCTCACAGAATCTGCCACACAAGGACATGCACAAGTGGGTCTTCCTGTTCTGTCATCTACTAAATTACACTGGGATTATGAGATTTGGTTGCTCTACTTGACACAACAGGGAAAATGTTCATGGGCTGCATCCTTAAAGAACTGCAGGACTGGGTCTTTTCCAAGGGGCTCATACCACTTAATTGAAACCAGGGGCCAGATGTAGCAAAGGTTTTTCCCCATTCTGTGTCTATGGGAAAAAGTGTTTGTACATATGGCCCTAGATGTTAATCAGTTTTTTGTACTTTAGGTGACGGTTCCAAATTGATAAGACTTTGGTTCTATGTGGGCTGTTTGGTGTTTTTCTGTCAATATAAGGGTTGTATCCTCCACCTGTGCACGTCCCCCTCCCCGAAGGACATCAGAAAGCACCTCAAGACCTTACTCTTCAATCGGCATCACCCACCGACCAAGGCTCGAGACCCCACCAGTGCCTGGAGACTCCCCATGGTGACAAGCCATGCTCTACAAGACCCAGTGATTGTCTGAATGATTGATTGATGCATGTCTGTATTTTGTGAATTACTTCTTATTACCACCTTCTGTTGTTTTCTTAATAGAAACACTTTTGCAAAAACGAAAATAAGGGCATAAAAATTGTCTTAGTTTCTTAGGTCCCAGTGACAGCGTTCAACACTATCCAATCAAACAATGTGCCGCAAGACATTTCCCATAACCAAGTGCTTTTAAATTCAAATTAAATTATTGTCAGTTTAGAAGTAATTTAGGCCCATATTTATACTTTTTGTCGCACAACTGCGCCAACGCAGTTGTGCGTCAAAAATGTTAACGCCATTCCAAAGCGCCATGCGGGCGCCTTATTTATTGAATGACGTTAGCCGGCGCAGCTGACTGGTGTGCGTCCAAAAAAATGACTCACACCAGGCAGTGCCGGCGTAGGGGAAAATGGAGCTTGGGCGTCAATAAATGGGGCAAGTCAGGTCTGAGGCAAAATTTTGGCCTCAACCCGATTTGCGCCATTTTTTTTTACGCCCAACCCCCATTGAAATGACTCCTGTCTTAGCAAAGACAGGAGTCATGCCCCCTTGCCCAATGGCTATGTCCCCTGGGCATGGTCATTGGGCATAGTGGCATGTAGGGGGGCACAAATCAGGCCCCCCTATGCCACAAAAAAATTACGAAAAAAATACTTACCTGAACTTACCTTTCCTTCCCTGGGATGGGTCCCTCCATCCTTGGGTGTCCTCCTGGGGTGGGCAAGGGTGGCAGGGGGTGTCCCTGGGGGCATGGGAGGGCACCTCTGGGCTCCTTCTGAGCCCACAGGTCCCTTAACGCCTGTCCTGACCCAGGTGTTAAAAAACGGCGCCCATCAGGCTGGGCGCCGTTTTTTAAGGGCTGCCCCCTCCTGTGCGTCAAAATGACGTCACAGTATAAATAAGGCGCACAGGCCTTAAAGTCATTTTTTGGAAGGGAACGCCTACCTTGCATATAATTAACGCAAGGCTGGTTCCCCCTTCTAAAACATGACGCACATGGTGGAACTTTGACGCCCGCGGGGTCGGACGTCAAAGTATAAATATGGGGCAGTGTTTGCGCCGATTGTGCGTCAAACATTTTGACGCACATTCGCCACAAAGAGAGTATAAATATGCCCCTAAATGCCTCAACTTGTTATTTGTACTGGCGATATGTAAATATTTTTCTCATTACCTTACCAATGAAAGTAACATTAACAAGGTAACTTGCTTCTACGTTATGACTTGCCAAATAAACCTTTAGAAACGAATACATTAGTACTTGCCCTTTTCCCAGATTATTTTGGAGAGGTAAATAGATGCATTACACTCCTGGCCATTTTGAACACAACAGCCAAGGGAATAGAGATCCTTAAACTGTAAAAAATATCTTCAGATCTTGAGGTGCATAAACATCAACTTAACAACATGGCAGCGGCAGTACATATGATGTTATGGTTATGCACCCTTTACCCAGTGATCACATCACACAGTTAACCTCTTGTCTCACTGTAGCCTCCTGCTTCCTGTTTTAGGGAAAATGCAACACACTAAAGGATACAAAAAAGTGATGGAAGGAACGCTTAAATTAATCTCAGCCACTGGTACTTACTAGGGCCACATCTTGGACCATCATTATTTTGCACACCAGGCCACCTCTGTTTGGAACCAACGATATGCAAATCAGTCTTGACCATGCTCCAGTGGGAACAGTCCAGGTCGAACCCCCAAGCCAGGTACTCCCTGAGCTGGAACACAAGCAACACAGGACCGGTTTTGCCCTAGTTAGGACGCATCAGCAAGATAAAGCTTGGTTCCCATGTGGGCTGGAGTTATTGGAAACTGGTTTTTAAGGCAGTAGGCTGCCACTGTTGCATCTTCCTCTTTCTCCAGCGTCCCCCATAACTACTGGGAAGGCAGGGGGATAGGAGAGAGAGAGATGTGGGCCGGTTTGAATATTTTTGCCAGATTCCTAGACCGGCCCTTGAAAAACATCCCTCCTGATATTTTGCCCATAGCACATTTTCATTTCCTGAAACATGATGTATTGGTGATGGGAAAACGTTGACAATTGATGCAGAATTTCTTGTTGCCTAAGTCATTTTTGTTACGTGCATCAAAACCTGGAATCAGGAGGAATTCCTTCATACTGGAATTACTGAGCCCCACAATATATGTAATTTCCATGTGATGTAATTCCCACCCGATTACTGTGAGATTAATAATGAGCACCCCAGCCAGTGCTTAATAAGAGGTGGTGATTTCCAGTGCTCATCACCCGGCACTTAATTGTCAACACTGTGGCGATGGTAATGTCATTTAAGATGAGCACACAAACGGATGTTTATTAATTCAATATACAATAAAACAACATATATCTGCCACCCAAGCTATTCTCATAGCTTTGGGGGCCTAGGATAGTCTGGTTTGTCACACTTGTAGGAGTGTTTTGGTTAGTAGGTGTGTTGGTACTGTGATTGGCAGTGCTAGCAAGGGGAAATGGGTGGTGCAAGCTTTAGTGGCATTCTGAGGAGGGCCCTGCCATTTACTTGTTTTTTTTTTGTTTTGTTTTTTTAGAAATTAGGCACCGACCATTGCAACGTGTTGGCTTCCTGTTCTTCTCTTTCCTTTAATAACTAGAGAAGAGCATGGGTCGTGGGTGCCGTTCCACTGGACTTGCAGTGTGGGTCAAAGGTAGCAGCCATTGATTCCTCCACCCGAAATTATGTTTATGTATACTGATGCAAAATGTAGAGTTTTCTCCCTTTTCCAGTGGAGCCTTCAAATTATGCTAGCCTCACACAAGCAAGATCGAAGATGAAGCCCAAGGTGGGGCACCCTGCTAGTCCTCAGATGCAGTCAATCCACCAACATGGGGCCCCGCGCCAGTAAGCTACAGTGAAGCCATGGCACAATGGTCCTCGTGTGACCCTGCTCATCTAATTCGGAGCAAAGTGTCTTGTTGGGATTGTGCCCAGGGGAGAGGATCCCTCTCACCTGGGCCTCCATGCAATGAAGTAGCAGGCAAGGTCGAGGGCGGGGGTGAAGGGGTCTTCTATGGTCCCAGTTGAAGGAGACACATTCAGTAGGTTTCTCCTGCAATCAGGCCTCTTAACCTGCTGCCAGAAAAGAGGCACCACAGAATGCCCATTGTCCCGCAGTTTATGCCCCAGCAGTTTTAACCCTCTCAGCCTACAAGCAGACCACACAACTTCAGCCCTTTATGAGCTGCCAAAGAGGTACCTGTAGGTGGCTAAGAGGGAGGGGCTGCCAAAGCAGCTTCAGGAGTAGGGCCATCTATAGAGCTGCAAACAGCCCTGAATCTTTCACGTTTTATGCAAATTAAAAGGGCCTCTCACATTCCCTTGACTCAGACACCTGCCAATACAGTTTGGAGTGCTATTGCACATTTTTGGTGAATGTATATCGTTTCACTCAGGATAGTTTAGCTACCTGTAGGAGGCTGGCCTGGCTTATAGTGGGTACCTGATGGTACTTACACCTTGTGCCAGGTCCAGTTATCCCTTATTAGTAGATTAGTAGTGTTCTAGCAGCTTAGGCTGATAGAGGGAGCTACAGCAGAGCAGCTTAGGCTGAACTAGGAGACATGCAAAGCTCCTACTATACCACTTATATAGCACTATATCATAAAAAACACAATACTCAGAGTTACTAAAAATAAAGGTACTTTATTTTAGTGACAAAATGCCAAAAGTATCTCAGAGGATATAATCCCTTAGGAGGTAAGTAAAATACATGAAATATACACACAAACCAAAATCAGGTAAGTAAACAGTTAGAAAAGTAGTGCAAACACCGTAGAATACAATAGGAAGCAATAGGCCTAGGGGCAACACAAACCATATACTCTAAAAGTGGAATGTGAACCACGAATGGCCCCCAGGCCTAGTGTAGTGTGTAGAGGGCGCTGGGAGTGTAAGAAAACACTAAGGGTGTCCAAGATAGCCCACCCCATGACCCTGTAAAGTTACCCTACTACTGCAGAAACAAAGGAAAGTAGTGATAGGGGATTTTGCAAAGGCAACAACTGACTGCAAAGCACTGAAGACGTATTCCTGGACCTGAGGACCTGTAAAGGAAGGGGACCAAGAGTCACGCAAGTGTCCAGGGGGGGGCAGGAGCCCACTAAACCCCGGATTAAAGTGCAAAAGGTCTGCCTCTGGGTGGAAGAAGCTGAAGATTCTGCAACAACAGAAGATGCCAGGAAATTCTCCTTTGCACAGAAGATGTCCCACGGCGTGCTGGAGGATGCAGAGTTGTTTTCATGCAAAAATACTGCAAACAAGCCTTGCTAGCTGCAAGAGTCACGGTTAAAGAAAATGGGTGCTGCCCGGGCCCAGGAAGGACCAGGAGGTCGTCCTTGGTGGAGGAGACAGAGGGGGCGCTCAGCAACACAGAGAGCCCACGCAGAAGCAAGCAGCACCCACAGAAGCACTTGAACAGGCATTCAAGAAATCTGAGCACAGTTGTCGTCTCAACACTACAAAAGAGGGTCCCACGAAGCCGGTGGTCAACTCAGCAAGTTGAGCAATGCAGGACGGAGTGCTGGGGACCTGGGCTGTGCTGTGCACGAAGGATTCCTTGCAAAAGTGCACAGCTTCAGATCACGCACTACACAGGATTACTGTCTGGAGTGGGGAGGCAAGGACTTACCTCCACCAAATTTAGACAGAAGGACCACTGGACTGTCGGGGTCACTTGGCTCTAGCTCCTGTGTTCAAGGGACCACGCTCGTCAAGATGAGAGGGGATCCAGAAGACCGGTGATGCAGAAGTTTGGTACCTGCGTTAGCAGGGGGAAGATTCCGTCGACCCACAGGAGATTTCTTCTTGGCTTCCAGTGCAGGGTGAAGGCAGACAACCCTCAGAGCATGCACCACCAGGAAACAGTCAAGAAAGCCAGCAGGATGAGGCCCTACAATGTTGCTGGTAGTCGTCTTGCTACTTTGTTGCAGTTTTGGAGGCGTCCTGGAGCAGTCAGCAGTCGATCCTTGGCAGAAGTCAAAGAGGGAGATGCAGAGGAACTCTGGTGAGCTCTTGCATTCGTTCTCTGAAGAGAAACCCAGAGGAGGATTGGCCACCTAACCAGGTAAGCACCTATCAGGAGGGGTCTCTGACGTCACCTGCTGGCACTGGCGGCCACTGAGAGGCCTCCATTGTGCCCTCACACCTCTGCATTCAAGATAGCAGAGGTCTGGGACACACTGGAGGAGCTCTGGGCACCACCCCTGGGGCGGTGATGGACAGGGGAGTGGTCACTCCCATTTCCTTTGTCCGGTTTCGCGCCAGGGTAGGGGCTGGGGGGATCCCTGAACCGGTGTAGACTGGCTTATGCAAGGAGGGCACCATCTGTGCCCTTCAAAGCATTTCCAGAGGCTGGGGAAGGCTACTCCTCCCCAGCCCTTAACACCTATTTCCAAAGGGAGAGGGTGTAACACCCTCTCTCAGAGGAAATCCTTTGTTCTGCCTTCCCGGGCTGCCCAGACCCCAGGAGGGCAGAAGTCTGTCTGTGGGTTGGCAGCAGCAGTAGCTGCAGTGAAAACCCCAGAGAGCTAGTTTGGCAGTTCCCAGGTGCATGGGATTGGCACCCCAATACCAGTTTTGGCATGGAGGAACAATTCCATGATCTTAGACATGTTACTTGGCCATATTCGGGGTTACCATTGTGAAGCTACATATAGGTATTGACCTATATGTAGTGCACATGTGTAATGGTGTCCCCGCACTCACAAAGTCCGGGGAAATTGCCCTGAACAATGTGGGGGCACCTTGGCTAGTGTCAGGGTGCCCTCACACTTAGTAACTTTGCACCTAACCTTCACTAAGTGAGGGTTAGACATATAGGTGACTTATAAGTTACTTAAGTGCAGTGAAAAATGGCTGTGAAATAACGTGGATGTTATTTCACTCAGGCTGCAGTGGCAGTCCTGTGTAAGAAATGTCTGAGCTCCCTATGGGTGGCAAAAGAAATGCTGCAGCCCATAGGGATCTCCTGGAACCCCAATACCCTGGTTACCTTGGTACCATATACTAGGGAATTATAAGGGTCTTCCAGTGTGCCAATCAGAATTGGTAAAAATGGTCACTAGCCTGCAGTGACCTTTTTAATAGGAGAGAGATCATAAACACTGAAGTTCTGGTTAGCAGAGCCTCAGTGATACAGTTAAGCACCACACAGGGAACACATATAGGCCACAAGCTATTAGCACTGGGGTCCTGGCTAGCAGGATCCCAGTGACACAGGCAAAACCAAACTGACACATAAGTAAAAATGGGGGTAACATGTCAGGCAAGATGGTACTTTCCTACACTACCCTCACACACTATTGTACGGGCAAGCACCCTGGGAGCCATGGCAAACTACCATGCAAACAAGCTAGTAAAATACAGATGCCGTGACCACTATTGTATGTGATATATTGCACACTCACAATCGCTCGAGTCACAGGGGAGGGGCAGGCAGATGCTGCTAAAGCTTATAGCAAAGGCCAAGCATGCGAAAATGCAGCGTAATGGAATAAGCAAAGAGCTTAGGGCCATATGTACGAACACATTTTCCCATTGACACAGAATGGGAAAAACCCTTTTGTACATCTGGCCCTTAATATCAAGTGCACAGGGAATGAAACTGAGGAACAATAAAACAGGTGGGAACTACCGGGCAGAATAAGCAAACTGAAATGACCACGCCCTTCAAAAGAAAAGCACAGGTGTGTAAAAGAAGGCAGACAATAGAAAACTAAACTGAACAGTTCACAGCTGAGAGAACCCCAATAGGAACTTGTATGAAGTTTAATCTCCTGGTATTCAAGTAAGCGTTCTCACTAGGGAGTTTCAGTTGCTCCTCTCACGTAGCTCACAAAACCAGAAACAGAAAATATAACACAGCCTAACAAAGATTACCGGAATCTGTTTCAGCATATCAATACTCTTCTGAATAATAACTTGCAACTGGACAGACTTTTCATTCATTTATATAATCTAGGTTTCTTTTAAGCCTGAACCACAGTCACTGGGAGAGTTAATGCACTGTTTACCTGGCAGTCCACATAAAACAAGCATTGGCATAGCCAATAGGTCTCACATTTTGGTTGTGAATGCATTATTTTTGTGTTTCTATTGTTTAGCATTGCCACTACAAGTGAAAACAAGCATTTGCAATGCAATGGGTCTCGCATTTGCTTGAGTTAGAGCTATTAACGTTGTAAACACCTAACCGGACTTTTCTTGCCACTTTAATTGAAAATGAAAAGTAATACAGTTTCACATAGGCAAGCCGATTCAAAGTGCCACGGCATCAGTGTGAAGCAGCACACTAAAGGAAAAAGAAGTTTGCTCACAGTCAAATGTATTGGTAAGGTTTTTTATAACTTTTACTATGATTGATTGCCCTCCATCACTTTTATTTTAAATTGCTTTAGTGTACATTTTTCCTTAATGTAGCTTTTTAGCATTTCACGCATTAAACATACTGCTTTATAATGGTCAGTAGAGGTAAGTTTGATTAACAAACTAACTAAACAGTGATTGCATTAATGGCAGCTTGAAGCATTGGCCGTTTAAGCGCCGTGTCACAAAATCAATGGCTGCTCAGATTCTGAGTGTTTCTTCATTGTTCTTATCAAAACCATTATTAGAGATTATTTAGTCCGGTTTTCTTTTAGAACAATATTGACTTTTCTGTAGACAGAAATTATGCTGGTCCAGGCTTACTTTATTTAAAAATGTTGCGCATTTTCACTGTAATTTTAAACATCGAGCTTTCCTTTGCATATATTTAATTTTACTGTATATACCCACTAGGCAGGATTACACCTAATGATCTTTTACTATTGAATGAAGCCACTTCAAATTGCCTGAAACATACTTTGCTGTATTCTTTTTATCCCAATTGATCTTTTTTTGCACAATGGTTGTTGTACCAGCTTATAATCCTACCAACGTGCTAAAGGTTTTCCGAGTTCTTGAGTCGTTTTTAGTGTATGTACTCTGTTTGGGATCCATAATGGCCTTATTGAAATACTTGATTACTTTTATATCATGAGTCACCGCACACAGATCGTGATTGCTGCATATGGAATGTGACAGAGCAGTATATCACTTGAAATATAGGAGATAACCTTCGGAGACTTTCTAGAGCTGCCTTTAATGCCACCGAAAGGGAAGATATGGATTAAAAGAACCAATTCATAATGGTATTTTAGTATTGGTCTCTGGTGAATGATGCATAATTTCGCATTTACGATCCAAAAGTAACTTCACGCAATATGGAAATATATTCAGGAAGGCAAACGATTAATCACTACTGAAATTGAAAGCTAATTCCATTTAAATTTAGTAACTATTTTGATTTGAAAATCACAGGTCTGCTAATAACATCAGTACACTGTACTGAAACCGTATGCTCTTGTAACAGACCTTTCCCCAATAACATAATGTGAGGTGGAGCACAGCTGTTTGGAAACACCAAAACATTTTACTGATCAGTCTCTCCAATCAATTAGTGTCTAGAATGCTTTTCAACAGCTGTTAAAAATGTGCATACTCATAACGTAGCTGTCGTAAATCTGGACGGCTTCAAGTACTGTGACAGATTTAAAGACCCTTCAAGGATACTTTTGTTTCCGTCTTTAATCATCCCAATTATAGCTGTAATGTTAGGGTATGTAATACAGAACAACAGCATTTAGGTACTGCCCATAGAGTAAAACAGCGAACTCGAAGAGTAAAAATAAAATAAACGAGCATTTTCAATGCATTTGCTCGAGTTAGAGCTATTACAGTTGTAAACTCCTAACTGGACTTTTCTTGTCACACAAATGAAAAGAAAAAAAACAGCGCGACCGCACTGTGGTTTACAAAGCGTGATCGTGCTTTTTTTTTTTCATTTGTGGGGCAAGAAAAGTCCGGTTAGGAGTTTACAAAGCTAACTCGAGCAAATGCGAGACCAGTTGCATCGTAAATGCTTGTGCTGCATCAAACCCCGCCTTCAGCAAAGAATCTCAGTGACCCTGTGGGAATAAAGCCTCCACACCTCCTGGCGAGCAAGAGCTGAACAATGATGACAGTAAAAACAAGCAGCGAGGGGCAGAAGGTGGGGGTGTCATGACAAAGGGAGATTAATTGAACTGGAAGATGCGCCGTGCACAAAGGTTGAAGCCGAAACTGAACACGAGCAGCTGAGATCAGCGACGGCGCTGAATGAGCAGGAAACAATAAAAAAAAAAACAAGCGATGCTCTCGTGTTTGCTTGAGTTACAGCTCCTAGCGTTGTAAATTACTGAGTGGACTTTTCTTGCCACACAGACTGAAAATAAAGAGAGCAAGGGCGAACTGGCCCTGTAAAAGCCCCCCTCTGCTGTTGGTTTATGTTTACAGAGGGAGCTGGTGGGAAGGAGGGACTGAACAAGCACCCACACTGTTGAGGTGAAACAGAGAAATGCCAAAAAAAGTCCCTTACAGAAGAGATAAACAGGACATAGCGCGATTACATAGTACTTTGTGCTGCTCCCAAAGTGAAAAAAGGCAGGACAAAGAGGCAGAACTGACCACTAGCAAGCAAGGATTTTTGAAGGACACTGCAGCTAACAAATCAAAACGCTGGAACTCACTCGATTGTATACTTTAGTATACAGCAGGCCGAACGCTAACTCTCGACCTAAAAAACCCTAGATATGTGTGTGACCCCATACTCAAATACAACGAAAATATTAAAGGACGGTTGGGAGCTGTGTTCAAAGCGTTAGCTAGCTCCTTGTATTAGACTACCATTATGCTTTGTGAATGAGATTGAGCGGTGTAGAGGTAGAGAGTGGTAGAGTTGTAGAGAGGTAGAGTTGTAGAGAGGTTGAGAGAGAGAGATAGATAGAGGTAGAAGTAAAAAGCGAGGTAGAGAGAGAGAGGTAAAGAAGTAGAGGTAGGGAGAGGGGGTAGAGGGAGAGAGAGAGAGTGTGGTAGAGGTATAGGTAGAGGTGTATAGAGGTAGAGGTATAGATGTAGAGAGGGAGTGATAGAGAGGTAAAGGTAAAGGAAAGTAGAGGGAGATAGAGGGAGCACTTGGGGCGTAGATCCGCCCTGAGTGCGGACATACCTATACTACTCATAAATGCCCTTTGTGAATTCCCAAAGTCGTAAACGTAGACATTTGGTCTAAATTTAGACCAAACGTCTAGGTCTACCTTTGTGAATCAGGCCCGGTGTTTTCACTGGTGTGGTGGGAACGCATTGGGATAGACAACCAAAAGAACACTAAGGCTGCAAAACCCAGACGGGAGAAGGGAGGAGGAGTCATCACACACTATAAAAGGAGGAAGCATGAACGCGCAAGAACGTAGTGTGATGGTCAACAAAAATTTTGTCTTAATGAAGTCGCCTGGAACGGAACTTAGCAGACAAAGGAGGGACATTTAAAAAAATGCTCCAATAAAAAGAAAGCATTTAAGAGCAGCACAACAAAGAACGAATGGCAATAGTGGGCGTGGTTAAAGCCCATAGACTGAATACAGCATGTCTTGCAGACAGCGCATGCACACTGCTTAGGCTCGACCTAAAAATGAGAAGGCACTGCAAGGCAATGGGATCAACGACCAAGAGACCCGTGGGTGTAGCTTGGTTAATAAGATGGAGGGGGGGTGAAACTTCAGATTTTTTAACAATCACGCTGACACATAATAAAAAGTACCCAACTATTTAACAGAAATATATTTATTAGGGGGTGTAACACACCTCTTGAATCTACACTGCTGAAGAGACCTACGGAATTCAGTAGCAACAAAATAGCAATGAAGCAAGAGGAGTACAGGAATGATATAGTTACAACTTTGCTTACAAGTAAGAATGTTACAAAGAAAGTAGTTGATGCAAAGAAATGGCAATATGATCATTCATAGGGTAAGCAAACACTGGCAAAGCCAATCGTACTTGGATTTTAAAGGCCAAGCTACCAGCTTTGTCAATGCTTTGTTGATTGCACAGATGACCGGCAATCTTACAATGGCTTTTAAGTTGAGCGCGCAAATGCTCTGGCCTGTTGTAATCTATCTGTGGGTTTTTAACCACGCCCACCGCACACCCATCACTATCACTCATTCATGGGCTTGACTTTCAAAAATCCTTTGTTATCATTGGTAAATGCTTTACATTTGCCCGTCCTTGGGGCGGTTTTGTTACCACCTTACAGACTGCCACTGTTACATGGATAATTGCAAGATTGCCAATACGTTTGACTGCTAGCGAACTTCTTTTTTCTTTTGTGTGAAACACGTAACTGTATCTGATCTGGGTTTTATTTCTGGAACAGCTCTTGCTTCTCCTTTCTCATTGATTTTTGAGGTTTTATTTAAATCCCCTCTGTGACTTAATTGTAAAGACTTGTTAAAGTATAAATTTACAAATATATATATATATATAAATATATACATACAAATATATTTTTGCCCCTCCTTGGGGTGGTTTTGTTACCGCCTTGCAGACTGCCACTGTTACATGGATAATTGCACGATTGCCATACGTTTGACTGCAAGCAAACTTCTTTTTTCTTTTGTGTGAAACACGTAACTGTATCCAATCTGGGTTTTATTTCTGGAACAGTTCTTGCTTCTCCTTTCTCATTGATTATTGAGGTTTTATTCAAATCCCCTCAGTGACTTAATTGTAACAACGTGTTAAAGTATACATTTACAAATATTCTATATATATAAATATATATATATAGATATATATATATGTATATTTATATCATGTCACGGTCTAACAGCCAACCTTGAATCCAGCACAATTAACAAGCGATAGCAAAGCCAGTAGGTTGTTCTTATGCAAGATATATTGGCTGTCTATGCTATTTCTTAGCCATGTACAGCAGTGTGGCTGCTCTGCAACAAGTCTGAAACTAAAAAAAAAAGTGCTATGGCGTGGTCAATGCTTGCTCCATCATAGCGCTTTGTTATTTTATTTCATTTTGAACCATGCTGCACAGCAGCTGTGCAGCTCTATAAAATGGCAAAAAAGATTGACAAAGCCAGTAGGTCTCGCAGAGGTGAGACCTATTGGCTTTGCCAAGGCTTTGGGAAAAAAGCGATATGATGAGGGTAGCGCTGGACTTGTCTAACTTATTCATTAGGTCGAGCGTGCAAGCGCTTTGACCTGTTGTAATCTATCCGGGCTTCTCACCACGCCCACTGCATGCCATCACTATCACTTGTTCATGGGCTTGCCTTTCCAAAATCTTTTTATCATTGGAAAATGTTTTATGTTTGTCCCTCCTTTGCGTGGTTTTGTTACTGCCTTGGACACCGACCCTGTTACATGGATAGTTGTATGTTTGTCAATACGTTTGACTTTTTCCTTTTATGCCTCTCCTTCGCGCTCATGCTCATGGCAGCTGTGACGCTTTGTATTGGTTTGCTTATGTCAACTGTTTTACTGTTCATTTTCAATTTATGTAACTAGAAAAGTCCAGTTAGGAATTTACCACACTAATAGCTCTAACTCGAGCAAACACGACATACGCTGGAGTGGCATAGAGTAGAGTGGACTGGTGTAGAGTTTTGCAGGGTATAGTGGCATAGAGTGGAAGTGCAGTGGCACTGATTCCAGCAGCGTACAATGCAGCGTTGTGGAACGCAGTGGCATAGATTAGAGTGGTGCTCAGTAAAGTGCAGTGGTGTAGAGTAGCACTGAGTACAGTGGCGCAGAGTAGAGTGGCGTAGAGATGTAGAGGTGTAGAGAGTTAGAGGTTGATAGAGGTAGAAATGTAGAGGGAGGTAGCGAGGCAGAGGTAGAAAGGAAGAGGTGTAGTGAGGTAGAGAGGTAGAAAGAGAAGTAGAGATGGAGAGAGAGGTAGAGATATGGAAAGAGAAAGAGAAAGAGAAAGAGAGAGGTAGAGAGAGAGGGGTAGAGGTAAAGAGAGGGGTAGAGGTAAAGAGAGAGGTAGAGGTATAGAGAGAGGTAGAGGTATAGAGAGAGGTAGAGGTATAGAGAGAGGTGGAGTTGTAGAGGAGGTAGAGCTGTGGAGAGGTAGAGAGGTAGAGGTTTAGAGGTAGAGAGAGAGAGGTAGAGTTAGATTGGTAGAGAGACAGATGTAAAGAGAGGTAGCGCTAGAGAGGTAAAGGTAGAGAGAGAGGAGGTAGAGAGAGATGGGTAGAGGGAAAGAGAGGGGTAGAGAGAGAGGTATGGGTATAGGTAGAAGTGTAGAGATAGAGAGGTAGAGAGGTAGAGAGGTAGAGGTAGACA
Organism: Pleurodeles waltl; assembly: GCF_031143425.1. Classification (NCBI taxonomy): domain Eukaryota; kingdom Metazoa; phylum Chordata; class Amphibia; order Caudata; family Salamandridae; genus Pleurodeles; species Pleurodeles waltl. Next base: position 605,613,035 of record NC_090443.1, on the reverse strand, counting down.
GAGGGAGTTAGAGAGGTGGGGGTAGAGAGGTAGAGGTAGGCAGAAGTAGAGAGGTAGTAATAGAGAGGTAGAGGAAGGTAGAGAGGTGTAGAGGTAGAGAGACAGTTAGAGAGAGGGAAAGGTAGACATGTAAAGGTAGAGGTAAAGAGGTAGATGTAGAAAGAGCGGTAGAGAGAGAGGTAGAGGTAGAAATAGAGGGGTAGTGGTAGAGAGAGAGAGGGGTAGAGGTGGAAAGAGAGGGCTAGAGGTAGCGGTAGTGAGAGGGAGAAGAGGTAGAGAGAGAGGTAGAGGTGTAGAGAGGTAGAGTTGTAGAGATAGAGACAGAGGGAGGTAGAGGTAGAGAAGTAGAGGTAGGTAGAGTTAGAGAGGAAGAGGTAGAGAGAAAGAGAGATAGAGAGAGGGATAGAGTTAGAAAGAGAAGGGGAGAGGTACAGAGAGAAGGGTAGAGGTACAAAGAGAGAGGGGTAGGGGTACAAAGAGAGAGGGGTAGAGGTAGAGCAAGGAGGAGATAGAGAGAGAGCTAGAGAGAGTTCGATGTATAGAGAGGCAGACAGAAAGAGGTAGAGGTAGAGAGAGCGAGGTTGAGAGCGAGAGAAAGAGCTATCCAAGAACAAAGCGCCATGACAAATGAAACCTGAAACCTTTAATGCTTTTACAAACACAGAGTTTTCACTGGTGTGGTGTGAACACATTAATATGGAAAAAAAAAAAGAACACTAAGGCTGCAATGCCGAGACAGGAGGATGGGCCATCACACGCTGTAACAGGAGGGAGCATGAACATGTGTGAAAGTAGTGTCATGGCCAACAAAAAAGTTCTTTTAGAGAAATCGCCTGGGAGGGGAACATACTGTTTCAAGGGTCCATTATTATTTTTCCAATACTGACAGAAGTTCTTAATCCCTCGCTAGCCCTTTGGCTTGTTCCTCAACAATGGAAACACACTATAGTCACGCCGCTTCTTAGGAAAGCCAACTGGATCCTTCAAATTTGAGTAAATTCAGGCCTATCTCTCTGCTGCCTGGAGTCTCCAGAATATTGGAGAAATATAATAAAAAGCATCTCTAGAGCTTTCTCGAACCACAGTTGCTGTTGCATTCTACCCAGATGGGCTTCCGTCCTTTACACAACACAAAAACAGCATCACTGGCTGCAGTTGAGAAGCTCAGAATTATTGTGGACTAAGGATATTCAGCAGCCATTATTCTGCTAGATATTAGTTGTGCCTTTAATACCATAGACCACCCCACTCTCTTGTAGAGGTTTTCTAATGTTGGTGTCACAGACAGAGCCTTCGCTTGGCTAGCCTCCTTTCTGCAGAATCTCCATTTCCAGGTCCAGGATCAGTCTTTTCTCTCTGCCAGTTTTCATCATGCTGCGGGGTACCAGAGGGTTGTTCTCTGAGCCCTACTTTATTTAACATCTACCTACACCCCCTTGCTGAGATCGTCCAGGCTTATGGGCTTTCATTGGTTTCCTATACTGACAACACTCAGCAGGTCATGTCAGTCTCCCCTGATGCACATCCAGGTTACTCCTCCCTAACGCATGCCTTCAGGAGGTAGCCAGCTGGATGTTGAATTGCAAATGGAAGCTCAATGAGGATAAAACAGAGATTATGCTGCTGGGCAACAGGTTTAGCTATCCTATCTCAAGCCCCCTTCCAGATTACCTTTGTGATCTGCCTAGTCTTAAAGAGTCAGTACAGAACTTCGTTAATGGCTCGATAAGGGATTGACTATGGGTCAGCATGCAATGAAGCGTACAGCCAGTTGCTATGGCACCCTGAAAGTGCTGCTGAAGGTCCTTTATCTCCTTCTGGTCACGGCCAGATGGATTGTTGCTCAGTCCCTGGTGCCATCCCTACTTGAGTACAGGAATGCCTGGTTTCTAGGCTCCCCATGCTAAGTTATCAGGAAGCTGCAGACAGTACAAAATGCTTCTGCCTGCCTGCTGAAGAACGTCTCTAAAAACATGCCAGTCTCAAAGGCCTTGAGATGCTTACATTGCTCCCGGTGGAGAACTGAGTTTAAGACTCTCTGCATCGTGCATAGTGTGGTCAATAACAAGGGTCCCTCCCTGTTACACTCCCTCTCTTGTCCATACCTTCCGGAGAGAACTCTTCACTCTTCATCTGCTCACCTACGGAAGGTCCCTAGAGTCGATAGGGTGCCCTGCAAAGGTTGATCTACTTTTTACCTGGCACCCAGATTCTGGAAGTCTCTGCCACTGCAACTGCGTCTTTTAAAGCATGAACTTCCCTTTCGCAAAGCCTTGCAGAGTACAGTGGTGTAGAGTAGAGTGAAGTGGCATAGAGTGGTGTAGAGTGGAGAAGATTTGAGTGATGCAGAGGGCTGTGGTGCAGAGTTGAGTGCCATCGAGTGCAGTGGCTAGAGTGCAGAGTAGAGACCAGTGGCATAGAGTGCCCTTGGAAGACAGCGCCAGACATTTGACCTTGGTCTTTTGAATGTAGAGCAGATTTGACGAGATAAAACAAGGTTTACAGGCCTATTTACAAAAATGGAGCACTTGGAGGGATACTGTAAATAGGGTTTTGGCCAGGGAAGGTATGAACTCAAGCTGGACAGGCTAAAACAAATAAAGTCAGCAAATGGAAAGCAAAATAATATGAGTTACACACCACAAAGGCAATGGCATGCAAACGTCAGAACACATTCCCAGGGCAGCTTTCTGAATGTCCCCAAGATGCCTTTAAGCACCAGGGACCTTTCAGTTCAGGTGTGAATTTAGAAAGGGGTGAAAACCAAAAAACGTCATGCTCTTACCTCTGCAATGGAAAATGGTTGTATGTTCCTACCCACATTGAGTGGGGCATCTTGCCCATTGCTAACATATGCAGATCAAGACCATATCATCAATCATAATTTGTCCATACTGTGTGAGCCTTCGGAAATAGTTCACATCACTGGAAAGGCATTGTGTTGTGATTGCCTAAGTAAAGCAGTCAAGCAAACTAAAAAAACAGAGGTATGGTCTTTAGTTGGAGGTCAAGCACATTTATATGGATCATTGGAAGCTTTCCGGTGGAAAAGGTAAGCAAACCTCATTGAGGATTAATATGGGTGCAGTTACATGACTCAAAAATGTACCATAGTGAGTGATATAATTCATCTTGTGGAACTGATTTAAAATCAGTCCTATCCACTTTGTGACTCTATGAATTGTTGATAGGTCTTCATTATAATAGATTTAAACAAGCATTGGTAAAGCAAATAACTCTCACAGTTGCTACTGGACATTGGATTGTTAGCTCTTCTAATTACTTTTGCCTAATGCATGTTTGTGCACATGCAGTATAGCCTTCTTGTAATGCAGTCAAAAAAATATAAAAGCTGTATTATGAGATAGCCATCGTATTTAGAGCTGCATACTCAGTTAGCATTTAGTAATGGAGTTTCTTCTGTTTTTGAAATCCCACTACAATATGTGCACGCATGCAAGGTGGCCATTTTTTTATAGTTTGGCTTTGCCAATGCTTGTAAAGTAAATCAACGAGTATTGGCAAAGCCAAAATATGAGTGGACAGTGCCCGATGAACAAGCTACTCACCATCAGTAATGAATTATCTAGTAGAGACATATTCTAGTTGCAAATTCCTTACCTTAGAATTTCCCCCAGACGTCAGTCTGGATCCTGAGATTTTTCTTCGAGCAGTATCCTTGTGTATTGTTATGTGGCATCAGTTGACTTTACGCTCGTCATTGTCGCGAGATATGGCATAGTGGGTCGTATATAAGCGCTACCCCGGTGCGCTGACATCAGTTTCTTTTCGTGACTTTCCACACCAGAAGCAAGGAGCCATGAACACTGACTCTGGTGCACCAGAACTAGGGTCCTGAAAGGGAAGTCCCTGTTCCTAGAAATTAGTTTGCAGAGCAGGGAGTATGGGTGGGTCGGTAAGGAATCTGCAACTAGAGTATGTTTCTACCAGATAATTTGTTACTGAAGGTAAGTTACTTGTTGATTTGATAGAGACTTCTAGTTGCAGATTCCTCACCTTAGAATAGGTACCCAAGCAATACCATCCCCGGAGGCAGGTCTGCCAACCAAGATCATACTAGGAAGTCCTGCAGTACCGAATGGGCAAAGTACATGTCTCTGCGGACCCAACTGTCCAGGCAGTAGTGTTTAGTAAACATATACATGGATGCCCGCGTTGCCGCCTGGCAGATGTCCAGGACTGGAACGCTGGGTGCTAACGCAGTGCTTGCAGCTGTGGTTCTGATAGAAGGAGTGCACAAGCTCTTATATTTTAAAGCAAAGAGACACCAATCTAAAGATGGTTCTCTTCCAGACTGCCCGACCTTTCTTCACACCCACATAACCCTGAAAGAGTTGATCATCTACCCAGAACTCTTTTGTACAATCGAGATAGAACACCAACGCTTTTTTTGGGTCCAGACGGTGGAGTCTCTCCTCTTCCTTAGAAGGATGTTGGGTCACGTAAAAAGTAGGCAAGGTAATTGATTAGTCTACATGAAAGAGCGTAACCACTTTAGGCAGAAAATAAGCCCTAGAACGAGGCACCACATAGTCAGGAGATAGGGGAGATGAAAGGTGGCTCTGAAGAAAGAACCTGCAGCTCACTCACTTTGCGAGCAGAGGTGATAGCTACAAGGAAGAATGTTTTCAAAGTAATCAGGCAAAATGGGCAGTTGTGAAGCGGCTCAAAGGGAGTGCACGTTAGATATGTAAGTACTAAATTCAAATCCCACTGGGGCACTATGAATGGGGAAGGGGGAAAAGATGGGTAAGGCCCCTAAGAAATCGTCCAACAATGGGAGATTTAAAAAAGGAGGGTTGGTCAGGCAATCAGAGGATTGGCTGATGGCAGACAAATAACCCTTTAGGGTGCCCAAAGCAGAGCCCTGCTGGGCAAAAGAAAGAATTTAAAAAAAAACTCCTGAAGAGGGGCAGAGCAGGGGTCAGCAGATTTGTCTGTACACTATGCAACACATTTGTTTGATCTACAGGCGTATACCATTTTGGTGGAGGGACACATGGCTGCCAAGATAACATTTCAGACTTCGGGCTGAAGGTCAAAAGATGTCAACTGCCGCCGTTCAATGTCCAGATAAGAAGGCAGAGACTGGACAGGTTCAAGTGGAGAACCATTCCCTGCTGCTGCGACAGAAGATCCTCCCAAAAGGCAGTCTGATAGGAGGACTGATGGCCATGTTCAATAGCTCGAGATACCATACTCTTTGTGCCCAGTCTGGAGCCACAAGAATAACTCTGTAGTTCTTGATCTTCTTCAAAACTCTGGGTAGAAGTGGTATTCCAGAAGGGCATAAAGGAGGCCTGAGTTCCACTCGAGATGAAAAGTGTTGGGAAACTCCAACCCGTAAAACACCCGACATTGTGCGTTCTCTGCGGAGGCAAATAGGCTCTCCCCACTACTAAAAGAAACCTTGCGCCACCTCTGGGTGGAGACGCCATTAGTGGTCGACCAGGCAATGACAGCTGAGTTCGTCCACTTTGAGGCTCAGAGAGCCTGCCAGATGTTGAACCACCAGCGATATGCCCTGATGTTCCCGCCATGTGCAGAGGCAAAGAGCCTCCTGACAAATGGTTTACAACCACAGCCCGCCATGCTTGATGCAGTACCACATGATGGTGGTGTTGTCCATCAACACCTGCACTACTTTCCCTTTGATAGAGTGATGGAATGCCTTCAATACCAGTCTGATCGCTCTGAGCTCCAAAAGGTTGATATGCAGCTCGGACTCTGCCAAATACTAGAGGCCTCTGATCTCCACCTCTCCCACGTGGCCGCCCCATCCCAGGAGCGACCTATCTGTCACTATAGTCGCATCTGGTGGGAAAGGGAGAGGGATCTGCTTCTGACCCAATCACGGTTCAAAAGCCACCACTGCAGATCTTGCGCACGTCCATCTGAGACCTGTACTATGTCGGAGAGATTCCCCTGATGCTGTGTCCATTGGAACTTCAGGTCCCACTGCAGAACCCACATATGCCATATGGCATGTGTCACCAGCAGGATGCAGGAGGCCATGTGGCCCAGCAGCCTCAGTCATTCTCACCAAAATCAAGGATAGAAGCTGAAACATTGGTATCATTGCCTGAATAGCCTAGACTCGCCGATCAGGAAGATAGGCCCGAAACTGCACTCCAGAACAGCTCAGATGAAAGGGAGCGTCTGAGAGGGAGTCAGATGTGCCTTTAGCACATTGAAAGTGAACATCAGCAAATGCAGGAGGTCTACCGTAATCTGAAGGTGAGAGATGACAGCCTGGGGTGAGTCCGCCTTCAAAAGCCAGCCATCGAGGTAGGGGAAGACTGAAACCCCTAACCTGTGCAGATGAGCTTCAATTACCACCATCACTTTTGGAAACACCCAAGGGGTGCTGGCAAGGCCAAAAGGAAGCATTGTGAATTGAAAGTGCTTGTGACCTACCACAAAACGCAAGTAACGTCTGTGGACAGGCAGGAAGAGAATCAGGGAATAAGCACCCTGCAAGTCTAACGCTACCATCCAGTCTCCTGGTTCAGGACAGATGAGACCCGAGCCAGAGTGAGCATTTTGAACTTCTCTTTCCTGAGGAAGAGATTGAGGGACCGGAGGTTGGGATAGGGCAGAGGCCCTTGTCCTTTTTTGGCCCCAGAAAGTAGTCAGAATAACAACCACGGCCTACTTCTGGTATGAGGACCCTCTGGCATGGCGGGAGGGGTAGTTTAGAAGGGGATGGAGTAGCCCCTTCCGACTATTTGCAAAACCCACCTTTCTGATGTGATGGAATTCCAGCGAAGCAGGTGAAGGCGCATCCAGCCTCTGAGTGGTCCCTGATGGGGGGACACCAAACTAAGAAGGTTTGGAGGCTTCAGCTGCGGTGGTGTGGGTGAGGTGGACTGGCTAGACAGCTGGGTAACTGATCCACACGGAGGCTGGATTCCATGTCCTCTGCCTCGCAGAGGCTGAGCAGCATGCACGTCACAGTGGGCAGCAGGGAACGGACGTGGTTGGGCCCCCTTTCTGTAGCCATGAAAGGGGCGAAACGGAGACTGAAGAGGTCGAATGGCAGCAGTCTGGCCAAGGGACTGGGCCATAGCCCGGGACACCTTAAAGCGCTTGAGCGGCAAGTCTGCTTTATCCCCGAAAAGATTGGGTGCTATCAAAGGGCACGTCCATCAAAGTAGATTGAACATTTTCTAAAAGCCAGATGTCTGTAACCAGGCATGACACCTCAGGGCCCCTGTCGAAGCAACCGATTTGCCCAGAGAGTCGGTCCTATCCAGCCCACATTGGTTTGTGAAATTGGCTGCATCCCTCCCATCAGCAACAGCTGGGAGAGAATGGCCCGGGCCTCCTCCGGGACCTGTAGCAGCACTTGCGGGAGAGTGTTCTGTAAAGTATGGGTGTAACAGACCAAAAGGCATGCAGTGTTCATGGACCACAATGTCAGGCTGGAGGAAGAAAACAACTTCTTCCCAAGGTGGTCCAGCCTCTTTGATTCCCTATCCAGAGGAACGGAAGGGAACGCGCCATAGTAGGGTTGGATGACCACACTCTCGGGGTGGGATGTTGGATCAGGAAAGCCAGGTTGTTAGGCGCAGGCCCATGGTGGGTGGGCTATTGTCCTATTAACAGCAGACCCTGTGCTGGGTTTGGACCAGGTCCACAGCAGGACATCCGTGAGGGCTTAATGAAAGGGCAAAAGTGGTTCTGATGAGAAGCCCCAGGCGGAAGCACCTCAGTCAGAAGATTGGTCCCGACAGCCACCAAAGTCAGCTTGAGGCTCAAGACCTCAGCCGTTCTCCGCACCACCATGGAGTAGGATGCCCCCCTCCTCCACAGCCATGTAGAGGGGAGAAAGAATACCAGCATCAGGGAAGATATTCAGACCGCTGGCTTCACTCAGTTCTTGAGCGCTGTCCACAGGGTCTTCCAGCTGGAATTCTAAAGGGTCCAGTGACCCCTCCATACTCTCACTGAATTCATCCCCATAAGAATATGGGTCAGGATGCAATCTAGGGACCAAGGTCCCCGCCAAAGTCATAATAGGCATCAAGTGATGCTGTTCCGCTCCATGTCAGAATCAGCGATGAGTACAGGATCTATGTCGCCCACAGGGAAGGCCGCAAGGGTATGACCGATGCCGGTCTGGATCCAGAAGCGGATCCTTGGAGGCCTCTTAGACTGAAAGCCACCAGTGTGGAACCAGAAGGGGCCCCTTCCAACCCAGCAGAGCCCAAAGGCTCCTTGACATGGCCAGACTGCTCAGAAATGAGGCAAATGGCCTTATAAAATTCCTTTAGTTGGGTAGTGGTGGCTCTGGCTCCCAGAAACTCAGGGAGGTACAGAGCAGGCCCAGAAACAGGCTCTGAAGACAGAGGACTAGAGGGAGGACGATCCTCCTCCCACGTCACGTCATTCAACCGACGGAGTGAAGTTGAAGAAAACTTGTGCTTCTTCGACTTCTTCTTGTGCTTACCTGAATGACCTGAGTGGGACGAGGAGGAGCGGTGATGCCTTCTTGAGCGGCCTCGGGACCTTCCTTTGGACCGAGACAGGGAGTGATGTGGAGCCGGATGATGGGCCGCGAGCAGCTTTAGGGACCACTCCCTCAAATTCTTCGGGTTCATGGCACCAGGTGCAGATCCGTCACTGACATCATGAGGTGGCAGGAGTTGCATGGCTTGAAGCTGGCCTTACGAGATAACAACTTGACTCACCAGAAGTCAAAAAAAGTTTGACAAAAAGTCAAAAGGTCAGTCAAAAAGTGACAGTAAGGATAGCTTTCGCCAGATCCGCACGTAGGATGGGGTGGAAAGAAGAGAACTGACGTCAGTGCGCCGGGGTTGGGCCTTTACATGATCCACAAGATCATATTTGGTGACCACAGTGCCAACGACTAATGCAGAGTTGACCGATGCCACTTAAGAGCACACAAGGGTACTGCTCGAAGAAAAATCTCTGGATCCAAACTGATGCCTGGGGGAAATTCTATCGGAAGGAATCTGCAACCAGAAATCTCTATCAGATAGTGGGTGACAGTATGGGAGGCAGCTAAGGCCACATTCTGCACTAGGGAGGTGGTAGGAATGTTGGAGGCTGGAGATGGGGTACCTAGATAAATGGGAGGAGGAGTGGAAGGTCAATGGAAAGATTACGAGAAGAGTATTTAAAGCACTGATGTCATTCTTCATGAAATGACATGGCTTAAAGGATAGCCCACCCAGCAAAAGCCTTCCCAGCTATTTGCAACTTTTAAAAAATCCCAAGGCGCTTAACGGGGGGAGACCAAGCCCACATATACTTGGATATATGTAACACAAGGTTTCAGATTGCTACAGCTGTCTGTAGGCAAGACCTCTAAAGAGGTGACAACAGCTTTACTAAAAAATAAACAGCAGAAAATTGTAAGAGGGTGGAAAGCCATAGGCTGGTTAAATAAGTTAAATAGGGCCAAGCAACCTATGAAATTATGGTGTGCCAATGGATAATTGATGGTTTCTATAACCAGCAGAAGTTTGCAAAAATGGTCAATGGTCAAATATGTCAAAGCAATGTCTGAAAAATGGGTGCCTCAGAGATAATTGATGGTTTCTGCTTCCAATAGTTTAAGAGAGAAATACTTTAGATTCCGACAGGTTTGGTTCTGGTTAAGGCTTAGAGAACCATGGGGGTCATTCTGACCTCGGCGGTAAAAGCCGCTTACCGCCGGTCAGAAGGCCGCCACAATACTGCCGCAGCCGCGGTCAGCCGCCACGGACATTCTGACCCACAACTGCAAAACCTCCGAAAATCCGCCCTCCACTGCAGTCCGCCACATCAGCGGCCAGCGGTAAACTGGAGAAGACCAAACCTCCACCGCCACGCCAACAGAAATACGCCCATCCCATTATGACCCGCAAATCCACGCGGCGGTCATTCAACCGCGGTATTCCATTGGCGGTAGACCCCGCCGCGGTCAAAATACACACACCTTTACAAACCCCCACCACATTGGACAATTTGAAAGGCACACACCTGAAACCCATACACACACCACTCCCACACATCCAATACCATATAAAACACACACCCACATCACCCACAAACCCCTACCAACAAAAACCAGAGACGAAGGAGAGAGAGACACACATCAGAGAATAGATAGCCAGACACACAGAGGCACACCGCAACATCACACACACCACATAGAAGCACAAAGCACCACACACCAACACACACATCATCACATACACCACCCCACACCTCATACACTCCACCCCATGGCACCACAAAGGCACCCACGCTTTTCGGACCAAGAACTCCGGGTCATGGTGGAGGAGATCATAAGAGTGGAACCCCAGCTCTTCGGATTACAGGTCCAGCACACCACCATAGCGAGGAAGGCGGAGCTCTGGCAGCGGATCGTGGACAGGGTCAACGCGGTGGGACAGCATCCCAGAAATAGAGGACATCCGCAAACGATGGAACGACCTACGGGGGAAGGTGCGCTCGATGGTCTCGCGACACAACATCGCAGTGCAGAAGACTGGCGGGGGACCCCCACCCACTCCACCCGAATTCACAACATGGGAGCAGGAGGTACTCAACATCCTGCATCCTGATGGCCTCGCGGGAGTACACGGAGGAATGGACTCTGGTAAGTACAAGGCCAACCACTTCACCCCACCCCCAGCATGCTAACCCCCACCCTCACCCCCAACCCCCCAGCACACATCCTCCCTGAGAATGTCTCCCCAGCACAACCCACCCAACACCAACCCCTGCATGCCACCCCCAAACTATGGACACCCATCACCTAAGCATGACCACTGCACATACCCATCACCCCCCCCACAAAACACCCTCACAACACCTCCCCTAAGGGAATGCCAGCACTGGGGGACAAGGGCACCTATAAAACGCAAGCTAATGCACACACAGAAACAATAACCATACCCTCTTACCCCATGCAGGACCCGAACGACAACACACCGGTCAGGAGGGACCAGAAATGCCCATCCCACCCCCGGAACAGGCCACTAGTGATGACAGCAGCTCTGTCGACCTGGAACCTGACGACCAGCCCGGACCATCGGGGACCTCTGGGCAGTCGGTTCCCCTCACCCAGACACAGGCCACTGCAGACCCAACCCCCTCTGGGACCAACCGCACAGCTCCCACCCAGCGGGCCCATGCCTCTGTCTCTAGGACAGGTCAAGCAGCGGTGTGTCTACCACTACAGGGTCCCCAGGGTAACCCAACAACAACAGGGACCTGGGGGCAGTGGGAGTGGGCACACCGTCCAGGGGACAGAGGCCCAGGGAAACAGGGCAACTTGGAGGGCTGCTGTGCGACAGGGGGGGGGAGGAGAGGCCCAGGGAACCCACTCTCCAAGAGGCCCTCACCACCATCATGGCTGCCTACCACCACTCACAAGAGACGATGGCGACGGTACTGGCCAGGTTCCAGGAGATCCAGGCACAGCAGGAGCAACGCTACATGGGGTTCAGCGACCAACTCAGCAACATCTCAACCGCTATGGGGAGCATAGTCCAGGCCCTGAACCGCATAGAGGACACGTTTCGGGACCATGTGGCATCACACAGGGCCCCTGTCACTAGCCAGGAACAGGAACAGCCTACCACCTCCGCCGGCGCTAGTGGACAGAAGGCCCCACCACAACGACAGCCCCCCAGAACCCCACCTCCTGCTGAACAACAACCGCCCCGCAAAAGGAGCCTGAGATAAAAAAAAACGACAGAGTAGGATGTCAAGTCCCCCGCCAGCATCACATACCCCCTGAAGTCCTCCCACTGTCCCACATGGCCACCCTGTCAAACCTTGAACTGCCCCTGCTCCATCCTGCCACAGGCGTATGGACAATGCACCTGTGAGACTGAGAACTGGACTCCGCCATGGACATTACTCCACCCCCACCCATCACTGTTTCACCATCATGTACCAATATCTATGCACTAATAATAAATCACACATTGCACTGAAATCAATCAGGACTCAGGCTGTCTTATTTACAAATGTATGACACATTACATATCAATTACGTATTGTGAACATTGTGAATTACACATACCGAGGTAACTTAGCATTAGTCCATGGGCCAACCAAGCCGAGGTCACGCAGTGGCTCATACAGCACAGAAAAGGGAAGGGAAATTCAAACATCATGTCCATAGGTCTGGGGGGAAACCGACAAAGTTGAGATGCAGGAGGCTTTCAGGAAATGTAAAATGGCATGGGTGATCATTACCTGTGTGCTACTGGAAATACTGTGCTATTACTCTGTCCCTGTTGTCTGTGTCGTCCTCTGAGTCTTCCTCCTCTTCACTCTCCGCAGGCTCCACAGCTACTTCAACACCACCATCTGCACCATCCTCCTGCAGGAAAGGGACCTGACGTCGCAATGCCAGATTGTGAAGCATACAGCAGGCCACGATGATGTGGCACACCTTCTTTGGTGAGTACATCAGGGATCCCCCAGTCATATGCAGGCACCTAAACCTGGCCTTCAGGAGGCCAAAGGTCCTTTCGATGATCCTCCTAGTTCGCCCATGGGCCTCATTGTACCGTTCCTCTGCCCTGGTCCGGGGATTCCTTACTGGGGTCAGTAGCCAAGGCAGGTTGGGGTAACCAGAGTCACCTATTAGCCACACACGTTGTCTCTGTAGCTGCTCCATCACATAGGGGATGCTGCTATTTCGCATCACATACGCGTCATGCACTGACCCTGGGAACTTGGCATTTACATGGGAGATGTACTGGTCAGCCAAACAGACCACCTGGACATTCATCGAATGATAACTTTTTCTGTTTCGGTACACCTGCTCATCGTCTTTTGGGGGTACCAAAGCCACATGGGTCCCATCAATGGCACCAATGATGTTGGGGATATGTCCAAGGGCATAGAAATCACCCTTCACTGTAGGCAAGTCACCCTCCTCTGGGAAAATGATGTAGCTCCGCATGAGTTTCATCAGGGCAGACAACACTCTACTCAAAATCTTTGAAAACATAGGCTGAGACATTCCAGATGACATGGCCACTGTGGTCTGGAATGACCCACTTGCCAAAAAATGGAGGACTGACAAAACCTGCACCAGAGGGGGAATCCCTGTGGGTTGGCGGATGGGGGACATCAGGGCTGGCTCCAGCTGGGCACACAGTTCATGGATAGTGGCTCGGTCAAGTCGGTATCGTAGTATGATGTGGCGTTCTTCCATTGTCGACAGGTCCACCAGCGGTCGGTACACGCGAGGATTCCTCCTTCTCATCGCAAGTCCCAGCGGACGGTGCCTAGGAAGGACAACATGGAGCACAGAGTCAGCCAAACCACAGGTACGTACAGACAGCTTGCACAGTTAAAGAATGGCAATGGGTTGAAAGGCGTGTATGTGTGGCAATGCAAGGCCTAGGCCTGTGTGTCGCATTCAAAATTAAGCCATGTAGGCCCTTGAAATGGCGGCTGCCTGACCTGTGAAGTGGGACAATGGGATGTGAGGTCAATGCGCTGGCGGGGCACACCGTGGCGGTAGGCGGTCGAAGACCGCGGCGCAAAGCCGCATTGGTTAACATTGAAGCCTATGGGTTTCAGGAGCCAATGACGAAGTGCGCCGGCGGTCGTGGTACGCACCGCCGCGGTACGCACCGCCGCGGGCGTGACCGCCATTTTGTATCTGCTTAATCACTCGAGACCTGATCATCCACAGGAGAGGACCTATACTGCAAGTGCTGCTGTGACCTCGGTCTGGAAGATACAATGGCTGCTGTGACTGGGGAAAGGGCCCCTGCCTTCACGTCTGAAGAGTTGGAGAAGCTCGTGGATGGGGTCCTCCCCCAGTATGCGGTACTCTACGGTCCTCCAGACCAACAAGTGAGTACACCGGGTGCACATGGAATGGGCTATGCCTGTGTGGATTGGGGTGGATGTAAGTTGGTGGGGTGGGGGGCGAATGAGGAGTGCAACGCCCGACACATGAGAGCATGTGCCATATGGCAAAGTTGGTGGGGGGGGGCAATCACATCTAACATGCAGGTCATTGATGAATTCCTCCTTTCCACCCTGTACATGTCAAATAGGTCAGCGCCCATCAGAAGATCGAGATTTGGCGTGCCATCGCCAAGGAAGTCCGGAACTTGGGGGTCCACAACAGACGGGGCACCCACTGCCGCAAGAGGTGGGAGGACATCCGCCGCGGAACAAGGAAGACCGCAGAAACACTGCTGGGGATGGCCTCCCAACCTAGGAGGGGTGCCAGTCGCACCATGACCCCCCTGATGTCCCGGATCCTGGCGGTGGCTTACCCAGAATTGGATGGGCGCTTTAAGACATCACAGCAGACACAAGGGGGTGAGTATCAGCACATTCTCCTATCTTTCTGCGCAGTGGAGGCGTCTGGGTGGGGGAGGAGGGCTGTGGGTGACATTAGGCCAGGGCGCTTTCTGTAGTGTAGTCCTCTCCCTTAGGCATGGCCCTGTGCCCCCGGCCCCCACCTCGGTAGGGTGACAAGTACAGCCATTGAAGGTCCAGCATCTCCCATGTGCGCGTTTGACGTCTCTTGGCCTGTTGTCCTAGTCAGTAGTACTGAGTAGTGTACCCCGAATGCGCGGCTTAGTGCATTAGGCTCCTGTGTCTGTCCTCTCCGCCAACGGTGTTGACATTGCATGCACTCAACCTGGTCTTCTTTTTTCTCCCCCCACCCTTTCTCTTCATCTTCTTGTGCATGTGTGCATTAGCATCATCAGGCGGAGGAGATTTGGCATCGGAGCACGAGGGAGCTGCAGGACACAAGGCCCCGGTGGGCCCAGGAACAGACACCGAGGGCACCAGTGATCCGGAGGGCGAGGGGAGCACCACGACGGGGACCGCTGGTGAGAGCAGCGAAAGCGACACGTCCTCGGACGGGAGCTCCCTAGCGGTGGCGGCAACATCCGTGCCCCCCGCCTCTACAGGTACAGCCGCCACCCAGCGCACCAGCCCCGCCCTCCCAGCAGCCCCTCAGTCTTCGCTCCGTGCCGGTTCGCCCAGGAAGGCGCGCATCTCCTTCGCCCCAGGCACCTCAGCCCCTGCCCCTGTTGCCCCTGCTGCCCTCAGTGCGGAGCTCATTGACCTGGTAAGGACGCTCATTGTTGGGCAGACGACCCTTTTGAATGCCATCCAGGGTGTGCAAAGGGAGGTGCAACAGAGCAATGCGTACCTGGAGGGCATTCATTCGGGTCAGGCTGCCCATTAACGAGCGTTCACTGCTCTGGCCTCAGCACTGACGGCAGCCATTGTCCCTGTTTCCAGCCTCCCTCTTCTTACTGCCTCCAGCCTTTCTCTGTCTTCTGTCCCTCAGCCTATCCCATCCACACCATCAGACCAGCCTGCACACACCTCAACACCCAAGAGCAGCTCATCCAAACACAAGCACCACAGATCCCACAAACACTCACCCAAGCAACACCCAGATGCAGACATGCCAACAGCCACTGCCACCCCTGTGTCCCCCTCCTCCTCGTCTCCCTCCTCCCTCCCTGTGACGTCTACACTCACACCTGCATGCACCCCAACATCAGCCAGTGCTTCCATCACCACCTCACCCTCCAGTACAGTCCACACTCGTGCAGTCACCACCCCCACTGCCATTTACACGTCCCCTGTGTCCTCTCCCACTGTGTCTGTCACCCCCTCTTCCAAGACACACAAACGCAGGCAGCCACCCACCCAACAGCCATCCACCTCACGACAGCCTACAGCACCAGCACCTTCACCCAATGACAGCACACCTGACTCTCCTACAACCACCTCCTCTACCTCCACTTCCATCTCCACTTCTCCTACCTTGGCCCTAAAAAACTTTTCCTGGCTAACCTTGACCTCTTTACCCCTGATGAGCTCCCCCATCCATCTTCAAAGAGTCCCAAGAGCACCGCAGCCACCACCAGCCCAGCTTCGGGTGTCACTGTTGTGCATGGGCTCTGGAGCCCACCCTTTGCCAGCAGTGACACATCCATCAGCAGCAAGGACACGTCCAGCCCCCCCCCCGGCAAGAGGACCCGCAAAAACAAGGGCCGCCGTGCGAGGACCGACAGGGCTGCCCCCAAGGAGCAATGTGCGGCCACTTCACCACCCACACCATCTAGGGGAGGCAAGGGCCCGAGAGCCCCATCAAAGGAGCGGAAGGGCAGCAGGAGCGCGGAGAAGGTGGACCCCACATGCCACATCCCAGCTGGGAAGGAGGACACTAAGGAGGCCAGGAGTCCGTCCCCGAAGGGTCCAGAAACGTCACGGTCCGAGGGCGACTGAGCCGGGAGTCCAGGCCAGGTCTGGCTCCCTTGACCTGCTGGATGAGCACCGCTGAACCGGGCCCGCGGGGCAGAAGAGCACCGCTGAACAGGGCCCGCGGGGCAGAAGAGCACCGCTGAACAGGGCCCCGCCGTGGAGATAGGCACCGCTGAACAGGGCCCGCGGTGCAGAAGAGCACCGCTGAACAGGGCCCCGCCGTGGAGATAGGCACCGCTGAACAGGGCCCGCGGTGCAGAAGAGCACCGCTGAACAGGGCCCGCGGGGCAGAAGAGCACCGCTGAACAGGGCCCCGCCGTGGAGATAGGCACCGCTGAACAGGGCCCGCGGTGCAGAAGAGCACCGCTGAACAGGGCCCCGCCGTGGAGATAGGCACCGCTGAACAGGGCCCGCGGTGCAGAAGAGCACCGCTGAACAGGACCCGCGGGGCAGAAGAGCACCGCTGAACAGGGCCCCGCCGTGGAGATAGGCCCGCTGAACAGGGCCCGCGGTGCAGAAGAGCACCGCTGAACAGGGCCCCGCCGTGGAGATAGGCACCGCTGAACAGGGCCCGCGGTGCAGAAGAGCACCACTGAACAGGGCCCCGCCGTGGAGATAGGCACCGCTGAACAGGGCCCGCGGTGCAGAAGAGCACCGCTGAACAGGGCCCGCGGGGCAGAAGAGCACCGCTGAACAGGGCCCCGCCATGGAGATAGGCACCGCTGAACAGGGCCCGCGGTGCAGAAGAGCACCGCTGAACAGGGCCCCGCCGTGGAGATAGGCACTGCTGAACAGGGCCCGCGGTGCAGAAGAGCACCGCTGAACAGGGCCCCGCCGTGGAGATAGGCACCGCTGAACAGGGCCCCGCCGTGGAGATAGGCACCGCTGAACAGGGCCCGCGGTGCAGAAGAGCACCGCTGAACAGGGCCCCGCCGTGGAGATAGGCACCGCTGAACAGGGCCTGCGGTGCAGAAGAGCACCGCTGAACAGGGCCCCGCCGTCTCAAGCACCGCTCCGCTGGGCCCTTCATCTCAAGCACCGCTCCGCTGGGCACCGCCGTCTCAAGCACCGCTCCGCTGGGCCCTTCTTCTCAGGCACCGCTCCGCTGGGCCCTTCATCTCAAGCACCGCTCCGCTGGGCCCTTCCTGTCATGCACCGCTCCGCTGGGCACCGCCGTCTCAAGCACCGCTCCGCTGGGCCCTTCATCTCAAGCACCGCTCCGCTGGGCACCGCCGTCTCAAGCACCGCTCCGCTGGGCACCGCCGTCTCAAGCACCGCTCCGCTGGGCCCTTCTTCTCAAGCACCGCTCCGCTGGGCACCGCTGTCTCAATCACTGTTTATGGTTCACTGTGCCCACCATGCCTCCTCCTTGACCAGTGGAGACTGTCATCAACCTGATGGACTGTGGCTTTGCACTCCCCAGGATGGTCCAGTGGGCAGCCCACCCACTGTAGAGACATTGAGAGACTGTGGCTTTGCACTCCCCAGGATGGTACAGTGGGCAGCCCACCCACTGTAGAGACATTGAGAGACTGTGGCTTTGCACTCCCCAGGATGGTACAGTGGGCAGCCCACCCACTGTAGAGACATTGAGAGACTGTGGCTTTGCACTCCCCAGGATGGTCCAGTGGGCAGCCCACCCACTGTAGAGACATTGAGAGACTGTGGCTTTGCACTCCCCAGGATGGTACAGTGGGCAGCCCACCCACTGTAGAGACATTGAGAGACTGTGGCTTTGCACTCCCCAGGATGGTACAGTGGGAAGCCCACCCACTGTAGAGACATTGAGAGACTGTGGCTTTGCACTCCCCAGGATGGTACAGTGGGCATGGTGGCTCCTCGTGGATCTGGCGTCGTGGACTCATGTGGCTGTGGTGCCCCCCCCTTCCCTTCCCCCTGAGGTGCCTGTAGTTTTTACATCTGATGCCCCTGCAGTGTTCTCTCCAAAGGACTCAGGTCTCCTGTGTGGGCTTTGCCCTTATTTCTCAAAACTTTGGCCCACGGACATGATGAATTCGTAGGATGTGCAGGACTTGGTACTTCAGTTATACACTGATGTGTATGTCATTAGTTTTGTTGTGAATATCTTTCATGGTTGTACGATAATTTTCTGGAGCTTTTTGGTACATAAATATTTATTCCAAATTTGATTATGTCCTAGCATTTTTCAAGGGTGTTTGGGTGGTGTCACTGTGACTTGTTGCTCTACATTGGTGTGTACATAGTTGGGGGGGGGGGTGGCATATGTGTGTGCCCGTAACCTTTCGTCCTCCCCCTCCCGTGTGTCGTAGGTGCAGTGCTCACCGTTGTCGTCTGCGCCGGACTTCGTACTCGTGGTAGATGAGAAGGTAGACGAGAGCAGGTAGGATGTTTAATTCGGGTTCCATGCTGTCCTCCTTCCTCCTGGAGTGCGTAGTGGTGAGCGTTTTCCCGTCCGTAGTCTGTTTCCGCCGTGTTTTTATCGGCGGTGCTCCCGCCCCGGAAAAGGTGGCGGATTGGTGAGTTGGAATAGTGTGGGCGGTACATTGGCTGCCGCCTGGCTGTTGGCGGTGACCGCCGCGCTGTTTGTTTGTACTGCCGTGGCGGTCGGAGTGTTAAAGTGGCTGTCTGTGTTGGCGGTTCCCGCCAGGGTCAGAATCCCATATTTTTTACCGCCAGCCTGTTGGCGGGTTGGCCGCCGCTTTAACACCGACCGCCAGGGTTAGAATCACCCCCCAAATCTTTTGTCCCTTTCCTTCACTCACATTTTCACACATATGACAAACGTACAAAAGCTAGTGCATTTAAGTGCTGCAGATCAGTTTTTCGCACAGTTAATGAGCTCGATGGATACAATTTTTAATGCACAAAGGTGCTGGATCCATTTTCAGAGCAGGGGTGCTGCCATCAATCTTACATACCCAAGTAATAGGGATTGTGAAAAATCCAATTGTTACACTAAGAAGTATAGCAAATGAGCCACATCTGTTCAACAGGAGAGTGGTGACGGTATGATATGTTACCAGCGGGTTTGCCTTTTAGAACCAGTAGCCGCTGGCAAGAACCGCAATGGGAGGGGCAGAAAAATGGGTGAATACTTAAAAAAAATACATACATTAAATTAAATACATAAATGAAATAAATACAAGGGTACTCACCATGCTTTCCACCAACATGTCCTCTCTGCTCCGATCCTCTTCTCCTGACCTCAAGTCCAGGACCCCAGCTAACTCACTTAACCAATCCTGGCGCTGCTCTCATGCTGTTAACCAGCATGACAGCAGTGCCAGGATCGGAGGGAGTGGACTCTCTTGGTGCTCCCGAGAACATTGGGGGCCTGTGCAGGCTCTCAACCCAGCTAACATAGCTGGGTTGAGAGGGTTATAGTGAGGATTTCAGGCTGGCCATCGCAAGACGGCCAGACAAAGGGACATGCGCACTATAAACTAGTGCGCAGGTAGGCAGCTCTCCACTGCTGCCACTTAGCAGGCACTGCCCCCTCCAGACACGGTTCAGGACAGGAAAAATAAAATGGAAAGGAATTACCTGCATTACAATTTTATTTTTCGTCTCTGGGGCATTTCCAGGAGACAAAGAAAGTGGGGCAACGCTCCTCCGCTCTAAACGAGGAGCTGCCCCCTGTTTGGAGCACACCGTCACAGACCTGCTATGTCACTAAAGTATGGATGGTATGTCACTGTTATTTATAAACAGCACATTTGCCATTACAATGGCACTTCAGATTTTTTTTTATTTAAGTGTTTCATTTGTGCTTTCTTAACTGCTGTTATATTTCAAACTATCTGTACAGTCCGTTACTTGTATTTGGATTTTGAGGCGTTTGAAAAATAATTGACTTTCTACAACCTTTCGTGTCACGTAAACCAGCAAGATTGTAACGTAGTTCACTTCACAAAATCCTCTCACTTTGTGGTCAGATAAAGCAAACACCAGTCTCAATGTTACATAAAAAGGCAGCTATTTGTCAGAAAACAGCCTGGCATTGACCTATCTTTGGACGCCCAGGTGAAGAGATAACGACACAATTTAAAGGCAGTTGTATTGCTCATTCACCTTCTGAACTCCTGTATGGTTATTTCTAGGGGTGCTGCAGCACCCCAGAACTCCTACTTCCAGTGCCTATGACAGTGCAACTGTAACCAACAGTTGTGTATTGCTTGTACATGCAGATCCAGTGCCCTCGCTTATGTCACGACCTATTTGACATAGTTATGGTTTTATTAACAAAACGTTAGCTCTTCTATGGTAATAAGTTAGGCAGTTTAAATACTTGGGGTTTGTATATGATCAAAGACGTGCTTTGTGTCCTCATTTAGAGAAAGCTAACAAAGTTGTGTCAATGTGAACACTCGAAGGTTTTTGTGTTGAATTCTGGTTGCGATTACTCAGGCCAGAAAGTAAGGTTTTATAAATCAAGGTTGTGTCTCAAATAAAACTATATTTAATAGGAGAGCACAACTGTCTTATAACTGCCAGTACCATATTTACTTAATAGTGGGTGCATTATGACATCAGAACATGCCTGCTACAAGAAAACGTCCTTATTGCTCCCTTGTAATATTTTGTTGGAAGCGAGTAGTGATGCCAGGGCGGTTACTCTTCTTTGCATAGTCCTGATCTTGGTTTATCCATTATGACAACGTGTCCACAGCCGCACCTGTCACTATAAAAGGAGGTGGGGCAGCAGGCACTGGTGAGTGCCGATTCTGGTTTAGGGGATCCTTGTTGCAGCCAGGCACGGTGCACTGAGCAGGCTCAATCCACTTCTTCAGAGGAGAGAGAGGGAAAAAGGCGGGAGTTCACATAGCGCCAGTGCTCATGTGGGAGCTGGCTGCAGCCAGCAGGGAATGGGGGAGCTTCAAAGGACAGCTGCCAACCGCACATCCCTAACTCCCTACCGCCCACCGCCACAGAACCAGCCCGGAGGATAGAAGGCAATGCTCTCGCCGCCTTTCCTCCGGAAGTAAAAAATCTCTTGTTTGCTCTCCCTCCATGATGCTGCAGCCCTCTGCCTACCCGTTTAAGCAATTTTAAACAAGGGTGGCGTCTCTGAATATAATATCTTTCCTTCTCCAATAACGAGAAGCAACATATTGAATTGGGACATTTGGGGACCCACTTATCGGATGGGATAACATTTCCCAACTGTAAATATAAAATTGCATTGCAGGTCACCCCCATTGTCGGGCTTCTATAAAAGCACCCAGCCTTTCGCATTAAGCATGTATATCTCCATTGAACTCCACAGACACTTCTGTGTGGGCTTAATTCAAAACGTGAGAAGTCTGCAAGAAGAAGGAATATCCCCCAGAAACATCACAGGACTGTAAATAAGTTCCCTCGCCTTCCCCCCTCTTATCTCAGCTGACTATATTTGCCTGTAGCCAACATCTGCTAGAATTCTTAAAAACATGGCAGCTCACCTTCATCACTATGTATGAAGTACCATTTAGGTGGTCTATTAGCCAAAGATATTTGAAGGCCTGTGTAATATAAAATATAAAAGCAATTTACTGATACAATTCAAAACTCACCCACCTTGTGGCCTGACTGGTTTACAGCACGAGATCTACTTTGGATAGTGACAGAGCCATTCATCCTGATTTAATGCACCCTGATGCCATTAGGAGGCTCATTCTTGGAATGAGCACAGCACAGCTTGAAAAACTAACTTGCCTTTCTCATACTCAGTGTAAACAAACAGGTTTATGAGAACCCCTAGATGTTTTGCTTGCAGCCCTCTGTTTTTTGTCAGCTGTAACATGATGATGCGGTCTCACCCTGGAAGCTCTGTGGTAAAATTGAATTGAGTTCTCACCTCCGTGGTCAAGAAGGCCCGCTGCTATGCAACTGGGGTATGAGCCGCCTCTGTGCATATTATATGTAAACACGTGAATGAAGGAGATTGGTGACTGACTCGGCCTCGCATCTGCACACAGGCATCACTGTCACAGAATAAATTGGTTATGGACTTCCTAAAAACCTTATAATGTGGTTCAGACTCCACAAAGTAATGCCCCTTTCTTTTTGGATGGAGTGTAAATATATGTTATGTAAATAGGTTTGCACTTTAGGTGTATATGTCTAGCCTGTACATTTGCTTAGCACACGGTAAAAAAACATAATTGACATGTCCCTTTCTATCAATTTTTGGATCACAAACTCACAAGAGTCTGTATTGCTCAGTATAAATTAGTTAATTTGCTCCAACGTGAGGGATGTGTCCCTGATTCAGCCTTAATGGAATTCATGTTTTGGGCTGCCCTGCTGTTAGGGTGAATTGTTCTGCTACACATCTGGCTGATCAAATGTACACCCCTGGACAATGGGCCCACCACAGAAGGAGGAAGGTTTCTCCTGGTAAAAGAAAGAGGCAGGGGTGAAATTTCTAAGCTCGTACGATGTTCCCACATGGGACAAATGGAGGACCAGCAGATCTCTGGCTCGTGTCAACACAGTGTTTTGTTATGAAGTCTTGGAGGGAAGATACCAGGCCTGAGTAAGCAGTGCTTGAGTCAGGGGAGAGATGTGCTTGAATTTTGCTCCAGCTCCCCCATATTTGATACATCGCAGAGTACTGTGCAAAAGGTTAGGCAGCCATCACTGACCGTGTAAAAGACTTCCATGTTCTAGAACTACAGTATGTATTTTCTGTTAAACACCTTCAAAGGAAGAAAAGTAACAACAAGTGCAGGAAGATGGATCATTGAAGCTGGAGTGTGGAGGATCCACTCTGGACTTTTATGAAGTCTGCCTCCTATGTTAGTGACTATAGCTCTTTTATTGTCTCTCAGAAAGATAAGAGGATGGACTTGCTAGAGACCCTGGAACTTTGGGTTCTCTTGGATTTCAGTGGATTGGTCCTGTTGACGGGTGTCTTAGAGGGGGGCATACAAGCACCTTCAAGTGGTGGAAGGCCTTGGTGCTTTGGGAATGCAGGCAAAACAAATGGTCAGCCATGAGGACCAAGCAATGCTGCAGGCAAGAGAACACTGAATTGTACACGAGGGTACAAGATCTGGAGGATTCCCAGGCTGCACAGGAGGGCAGGTCCAGGCCAAACAAACTGCTGCAAAGGATCCTTCAAAGGAAACACGTCCACTACACAATGCACAGGAAGGTTTGCAGTACGAAAAGCTGACAGAAGCAGCAGCCAGAAAGACGGCCACAAAAAGATGTGTTTTGACACCAGAACCAACAGCGTTAGCTGGAGCTCGACAAGACTGTGTAATACATCGAGGGACCCTCGTCTGCCTCAGCCTTACATCTTGCCCCGTTTAAGAATTTCGTCTTCCATTTCAGAGAAAAGCACTTTGATCAACCTCTGCTCCATTGCGGTTGGCTTGAAATTATGTTGCAACTTTTCTATCCATTTTTGGCCTTAAAACTTTAAAAATACATATCCCCGGCTCTCCATATTTAATTTGAATGGTTTTTGGCTTTTTTGCTCATTAAAACGTTCCTATTTTTAGTTTGCATTAGCCAGGACCATGTTGTTAGAGTTAAATCACAAATACATGATACTTCATTATTGGAACTTTTAGGCAGACCTTTTCATCTATTGGTCTGTTGTTATATCGTTCACATTTATCTTCCACCTACTACAGTATACAGCCCGGGACAATAGATCAGCCCACTGAAGACAGTGGCTAATTTCACTGTGAGTGGCAGCATTCTCCTCTTCCACAAGAAGCACACCTGCACAGCAGGTTCCCTTTGCAGTGAGGGACTACTGAGTGATTTTTGAGACCAAAACATATTTTTGTATTTAGCCAATCTTTCTTTTATTTTGGTGAAGTCTCTGCAACTCACCCAGCAAAAAATGTTTTATAAAAACATGACAAAACAAGGCAAGCACTGACAAAGCAAATTGTTAGCAGCCAGCACCTCCTAAACTATCCAAATGTTCCCAACCTCTAGGTTAAGGTCATTCTTCTTTGAGCTTCCTGCTAATCAAGGTCGCATAATCATCAAACTCTGACAGTCTGACTTTACTACATACTAGCCTAATTGACAATCTCCCAGTAGTGAGCACCAGCAAGCGTGTTCACATTCCTTCTGCTAACACTAACCTCTCCCTTGAAGTGTACAGCTTTTTGTATGAGAAAGTGGCACATAAAAAATATAAACAGGCAAAAACGATTTATGTGGAAATATTAAATATTACATGTTATCAAACAGAAGCATACGCAATACCAACAAAAAGAAAAAACAAACATTATATACCATGGGGAACTGCGTATAAAATCCAGACTAGCTATTGTCCACAATGCACATTATACCTGCAATCTGATTGACCAGCAGGGTCCATATATGTCACAATCGCTCCCTGGCTTAATGGCTATAAATTATGGAAACTTTAAAACCGACTGTATCCACGAATTGTGACCCCAATAGTAAAATGTTGGGGGAGTTCCAGTTATATCCACACTCGTGCGATGAATACCCTGGCAGTCAAAATCATAAAGTATAGAATTATCAGTGTATTCCCCTGTAACAGCCGTGGAGAATCCCAAAATTATTGTGTTAGATGTCGGTCTAATCTGGCCTCCATCTACTTCAGATATTTCATTAAAACCTACTTCCCAGAACGATTGTAGCAAATGTGCAATGCATGTAACAGAGAAGGATATTATATCTGCAATACATCTAAAACAGTTGCAGATGGGGTATATTGATACAATGATCATTAGATTTAATATGGCATTTCATATCTCCACTCGTAATATTCTTATCCACCTAGGAGACAGAGTAGATAAATTGTCAGGCTGATCCCGAGTGAGCAGTTGATATGTACAACCAATCAGACATCTTTTGCATTACTCAATACATAGAATCGCAAGAACACCGATGCTGCCTTTATCTTTAGATCCAAAAAAATTCAAAATCTGCATATGTTTAAAATATCTACTACTAGGAATTTTAAACTAAGTCTGAATTTGGCAAACGTTAATGTTTGATCATTAGCAGAGAGATGACCGCCCGTCTGGAGATCTGAGTTAACCCTAGAAGCTAAAAGAGCATACTGTGAGATAGAAGAAAGACACGGATTGCCTCACAGACCTGTATATCTCGTGATTTGCAGGAATGAAAATTTGGGTGCATCATTATGCCAAATGTGAATGTATATTCGAAATATGGAGGATCGAAGAACCCAGCATCCTCTATATTATTCGAATATAAGGGCAAAAGGTCCCCGGGGGAGAACCAACGGCTCAGACAACAGGCCTGTAAAGGTGGCTGAATATTACTTCCTAAAATCAGGTGAAGACCGTTCACCTCTACCGAGTGGCGATTTCATGAGTTGAATAGACATGTACATTTATGCTCCAATATTCCAAAGGTACCAAATTGTATCTACTATTTACTGAAAAAAATCACTGGAAAATATAAAGGTATTTCGCTGAAGAACAAGTTACTTTCCTTCAGTAACGCTTTATCTGGTAGAGATGATGTCTAGCTGCAGATTCCTTACCTTAGAATTATCCCGAGCGTCAGACTGGATCCGGAAGACTTGATGTGAGCAGTAGCCCCTGTGCACCTGTAGGGGGCATTGATGGGATCTGCGTGCGTCCTGCGCACCGGAAGTGGCATCCACTGCACATATATAGGTGCCACCCAGGGGCGCTGCCGTCAGTTCTTTTCTTTCCATGCCAGCCAGCGCAGAGACGGAAAGAGCTACCCCCTTTAGACTTTTTTTGACTGAGCTTTTTTGACATTTTTTGAGGTTTACCTCATATTGTAACAGGATGTCATCCAAGAAGGCTGGCTTCAAGCCCTACAGCGCCTGTCACCGGCCAATGTAGGTGACAGACCTGTGCCTTATTTGTCTGTGGTGCCTCGACCGTGACCACGACCTGAAGTCGTGCTCTGACTGCTGTGCAATGAACCCGAAGGGCTTGAGGGTGCACTCCCTCAAGCTTACGGCAGTCCATCGTGCCACTCTGCGCTGGCTGAGGTTCCAGTCAAGAGGAAGATCCCAGGAGCAGTCACAGAGTCTGAGGTCTTAGGTAAGAAAAAGCAAAAGAAGTCAAAGCATGCTTCAACTTCTCTGTGTCTGTCAGCCATTGAGAAGTGGGAGCATCCGCACTCTAGGCCTCACTCAGCGGTTGAGCCTGCACCTGGACCGACTTTGCACTTCCCCGAAGGTCTGGAAGCAGCTCCCACCCAACTAAAAATAATTTATGATGCCATGGGCACCATATTTGGGTGGCCTGACTCCTCCGGAGCACCTTTAGGGCCTGCCAGGTCTCCATCACCAGTGAGGCCCCAAGGATCAACTTTTGGATTGGGATCAATGCTGGTCTTGCCACCTCGACCCATCCCCGGGGCAAGTTCCGATGCAAAAGTTCCCATCACCCTAAGACAGCGCCATCCTCATTTGGATCCATGACTCAGATACGGAGATGAAGGTGCATCACTCGACATCGTATCAGGTGTCGACTGGAGCCTTGCATCCCAGATCGGATCCTGAGCTTTATTCCTACGGCTCAGCCTTAGGGAGCAATTGGAGGGGTCACTGAACCCTGAAATCCAGCCCACTCAGCAGGATATGGACTGGTGTAAGGAACTGGGTGAAGCCAGTGCCCTGGATGCTGACATGCTTTCTTCCCCTACCGTGGCTACGGAGGAGGGAACTTCCTTCATAATTGTGGTGTAATCCTGTGCATTTGGACGATCAGATATGATTTCAGTTTTATTGGAATTCATCAAGTATCCATAAACCACTCCAAATTGAAAGACTTCTCTCGCAATAATAGGAACGGCTCGATTAGAAATGCAATGTTGTCCTCAGATTCAGCTATATTAATTGCTGTTGAATTCACTTTAAGTGGCAAAGAAGACATAGCACTTTTAAGAAAGCACAGACAGGGCTCCAGATATGTGCAAACAATTGTGGGGAGAGTAGGCATCCCTGTATAGTCCTAGCAGTTCTGCCCAAGAATACAATCTTAGCAGACAGACCTGTACATAACATTTGGATTCCAGCAAGGAGTTGGTTCAAGTCCCATTAGAGTTAATGTTTCCCATAGATACAGCCAGGAGATTGTGTTTAATACCTTCTCTGAAACTGACAGGTCCCTCCCAGTTAGGCGCTTAATTTGTCAGCAATTCAGCTCCATGAGAGTGCATTTGTTTTCCAGCTCTCTCCTTAGTGTGCTTCTCCCCCACCAACATCTGCCTCCATGCTCCATATTGCTCTTTATCAAGTGATGCCCTCTCTCTCTCATGTGCTTCTCACCCTCCCAAACTACCCACACTTTGAGTTGCACATTACCCTCTTATGATTCTCCCACCTGTGTTGTTCTCTCCCTTGGGTGTTGCTTGCACTCGTGTGCTTCTTTCCTGCCAACTCCTTAAGCTCTTTGTTGCTTTCTCCCTCATGTGTTTTTTCCTGGCCTCTTGTATTGATCTCCCTCGTGTGTTGTTCCCCTTCTCCCCCAACCGCTCCCTGTTGCTTGCTTTCACTTGTTCTTCCTTTGCTCCTCAAACTCCTTGGGGACCTTTCATATTTTCTTTTAATTTATTTTTTGTTTTGAAGGGCCAGGCAGCTGCCATTTGCAGCTGAGGCCACTACTCAATGGTGCAGAGCACTGGCTGAAACCACTAGGAAAGCCAATTGATCAGCAAGGCAAGACTATTGGCTTTGCCAATGCTTGTTCAAATTGATTTGTAAATTATACTATACTTACAGTTAACATTTCTACTAAGAAAGGCTTAGCTCACACTGTGAATGACTATATTGCGTTATTGCTGAGTACCACCATGACATCAATCATAATACTTTCAATGGTACCATGCAGCCTACTACCATACCCAACTTGGCACAAACTTGCAGTCATTTTGAAAGCAAGTAATGTAGTAGGTAGTAAGTAGGTGTGCAGATGTGGTCCCTCTTTAATACTTAGATTTTGACACTTTTCTTATGGTGCTATTTTAGTTTAGTTAGCTGAAGGGTTGAAACTAGTGTTGGATATCCTAACAAAGGACGTTTTGTGGTATCATCAATATTTTACAATAACATTTACTATTCACTCTCTTGGCAATTTTCTTTTTTTTAAAATTATAATTAATATTCAGAGTGTATCCAATAGGAAGGATTTTAATGTAAAAAATAAATCATAAAACTATCCCTGATTGGCTCTGCTTTTCCTCAATGAAAAGGTGCTAGGGGTCCACTAATTATCTCTGCAATATCTCAAAGGACTGATCATTACTTGAAATACATTTCACTCCAGTTGCACTTAGTGGGTTGAAGAGTGGTTGGTGTCGCATTGGCTTTTTTTATTGGGTTGGCACATTGACAAAGATCTTGGTGCTAGACTAGAAAATCAATTTTCAGGCCATATTCTGGAATCTCCAGAAGTTATATCAGTATTGTCACCCTCGTCCTAAATGTCACCAAAATGCAGGGCAGAAGTGAAGATACGGCCAATAAACTGATGTTATTTCCTCTTTCCCCAACTCAGAGGTACACCAAATTCATAACATGTAAAACATCTAGTGGTGGTAGTCACTGTCCCTTTTTTAAATCATGTGGAAAGTTGGCAGAGAGAAAAAAAGGCTGTGGTTTAGTGGTGTGATCCATCACTTAAGAACTCGACAAACTCCCCATTTTACCCCTTTCTCCAATATCCTTCACATGCTCATTCAAAGAAGCATGTGCTACATTCTAATTTTGGGTGCATCTCCCATTACCTACAAAAGGCATGAACAGCATCAGCGCTGACTGAGGGAAAGATGCAAAGCAAGCAGGGGGCATAAACATGCCCCATCACCATACATTTAATGGCTTATGGAAACCAATGTATAAGAGAGTGGTGGGCATGAATCTCCTACTTTGTTATGCATGAAGGGGCAGAAAATAAGAGAAAAGCTTCTGCACTTTGTGTCCGGCCCTCCTCCTGCCCACAGGTCCCAATCTGAATCAGGACTCTCAAGCTCTAAAACTAAGCTACATTTTTAGAAAAGCCTCTAGCCAGAGAAAAATGTGTAGCCAAGCTTTGTGAACTGACTTGAAAATATGGTAGCAAGTACTGCAACCGCCTTTTCCCCCTATTTTAGTACTGTGCCTAATAATGTAAGGAATAACCGGAGGAGAGATTTTTTCGAACAGTATTTTCACCACCGTTCTCCAACTGCAAAAAAATGATGGCGAGGTCTCTGAGGAATTACCAGGAGATGCAAAGCATTATTGAAATAGCTCCTGTATATTTAGTCTTGGAGATGTGTTTACTCAAATTGATATTGAGTGGTTTAATTATATGGGGTCTTTTCACAAACCTACATGCAGAAGTTCTGCCACTCATACCTTTTTATGTGTGAAGTTCTCTGCTCAAACTGCAGTCTCCGCACATGTGCTTGTGTGTTTTAGTAGTACATGTGGGAGGGACAGGCAGTAGTGGCTGGAAAATGGGGAATACTTACTAATCAAGGGGAGAGGTTAAGGGAGAAGAATGAAGGCGTTTAGAAGAGTTAAGGACGGGTTTAGTTTAGTTTAGGAAATTGTAAAGCGCATGGCTACCCGAAGGCCTCTCAGCGCTAGAGCGAAAGCAGAATGTAAAGAGGCGGCTTACGCTGTGAACAGGAAGGTTTTCACATTTTTGAAAAACAAGGATTCTTGACTGTCTTGGTGGAGCTCTAGGGGAAAGGAGTTCCAGAGGTTTGGGGCTCTAAATGCTATTGATCGACCTCCACACCTAACTTTCTTTATCCGTGGGACATTAATTAGGGAGGTGGTCGGGGATCTAAGAGCCCTTTGAGGGATGTAGGGTGTTACCATCTGTTTAAGGAAGTCCGGACCCCTATTGTGCAGAGCTCTGTGCACGGTACAGAGGGCCTTGAAGTTGATCCGTTGTGCCACAGGCAACCAGTGGAGGGAGGCTAAGGCAGGCCTTGCGGAGAGGTGTCTGGGGGTATTCAAGAGTAAGTGTGCCACGGAGTTCTGCACTAATTGAAGCCTTCTTGGTACATAACAAGATGAGCTCAGATACAGGACATTTCCATAGTCCATGCATGAGATTATGAGTGCCTGAGTAATTAGTCTTTTGGCTGGAAATGGAAGAATCGTAAAGACTTTTCTGAGGAGTCTTAGCAAGCCGAAGCACATGGCTGCTAGTTTTGTTTAGATAGGTGGTCCATAATAAGGTGAGAGTCTAGCAAGAAGCCCAAGGACTTGATGTTGCCTCTTGGTGGGGGTAGGCTTTCCATTCCATCCAGAAGAAGAGAGGGAGATTTAGGTGGGGCATAATGACCTACAACCATAACTTCTGTTTTCTCTACGTTCAGCTTAAGTTTACAGTTGGCCATCCAACTCACTATTGCTTGGAGGTAAGGTGCCAGGTGAGACTGATCTGTCTTGGAGCAGGCGGAGAGTGAAAAAATCAGCTGCTTGTCATCCGCATAGGACACCAGAGTCAAACCGTGAGGCTCTACAATCTCAGCCAGAGGGGACATATATATATAATAAACAGTGTGGGGCTGGGAGAGGAGCCCTGTGGAATGCCACAGATGAAAGGAAGACTGTTGGGAAAAAAAAGTCTTGATCAAGAACTTGAATGTTCTACCCTTCAAAAAGGAGAACCATTTCAAAGCGCACCCTTAATACCTGCATGAGAAATTCTTTGAATCATTATGTCATGATCCACGGTGTCGAAAGCGGCACTTAGGTCTAGTAGAATAATGGCAGCAACAGCCCGAGTGCAGACGTCGACGAGCATCTTTGACCTCTGACAGGAGGGCTAACTCATTGCTATATTGGGACCTAAAGCCATTTTGGGAAGGATGAAAGATTCTGTGATCTTCAAGAAAACCTGACAGATGTATGTTGACATGTTTTTCTACCACAAGAAAACCTGACAGATGTATGTTGACATGTTTTTCTACCAATTTTGCTGCTATAGGCGAGAGAGAGATAGGCCTGTATCCAGGTTATGCTTTTTGAGTAATGGTTTGATAATGGCATGTTTCCAATGTGATAGAAGGAGGCTTGTTACTAAAGACTCGTTAAGGATCTTGGTAAGGGTGAGGGCGATTATATGTACCTAATGCCAGAATGTGGGGGGGGAGGGGTGCAGAGTCCAGTGGAGATCCCTTATTTATAGTGTTTAGTAAGTTAATTACTGAATCCTCTGTGAGGGGTGGAAAGTCAAGTAGAGAACCTGTGAAGTTTAACACCTGAGACTGGGCGGTTATATCTGGGAGGGCCGAGAAGATGTCAAGAATTTTCTTTTGAAGAGAGGCCAGATTATTGCTAAGCTCCTTAGAGGCTTTAGTCAGATCAGTATGAGCAGACACATGAATGATTTCTTTAAGTATCAAGAAGATTTCTTTGGAGAGTTGGAGGATTGATCCATTTTGGATGCATAAAAACAGGAATGTGTAATTTTAATTTCATTATGTAAATATCATAGGATTTTCTCAATTTTCTTTTCAAACGTTTACACTCCTTTTTTAGCAGTCACAGCTGAGGAGTGAACCATGGGGATTTTCTATGGCCTAAACCTCGAACAATAGGTTTTATTGGTAATATAGAGTCTAAGGATGTGGCGATCTATTCAAGGGGAAGTGCACTCATCCACAAATGAGTAAGCTCACTCCTGTTTCCACACTGCACTTCTATAGTTAGTACTGCCAAAAAGGACCAACAACTGTAGTAAATGCACTCCATTTTTGGGCTGGAATAAGTGCAGCACCACATATGGCCACTCACAAGTACTGCAACACCCTCCCATAGAAAGAAATGGAGGTAAGAACATAAAATAAAACCTCACTGAAAATAATGTTACACTGAATTAAAGTATTTTAAATAGTTAAACATATAGGTAAATACATAAATATAGTGTTAAAATTATCTACAAATTAAAAAAAATCATTTACCATTTTAATAACCTTAATTTAACTAGGAATGTAAGATTAATTTTAATAAAAAGATGTTAATTATTTTAATAAATTCTACATATTACTTTTAATAATTATTTGTACTTAATATTAATACTTAATATTGGTCTTTAAATTGGATTTTTAAAAATTATTTAAACTTCTCAAGGAGAGTTTTCATATAATATAGTCAAAATAGTTTAGTTTTATATTTAAATTAAATTAATAAGCCTACAAATATAAATTTAAAATAAATATACAAAATTAGGTTACATTAATATTTCACCCAAAAATATTCTTACTATGTTTCCCCATACTTTACCTTAGGGAGATTTCCACTCCTTGGGTGTACCACGTCTGCAGCCTTGAAAAATAGACCACGGAAAAGCTACATATTTTGCTGTCTTTTAATGCTGTGAAACTAAATTCATGCGGTCATAAAATGGCATTGTTAGGTGTGGTCTTGCATCAAATTCAATCCTAGGGAGACAGTGATGCTGAACTCAATTTTTTTTAATGCGCAGGGCTGGCAGCCTTCAGCTCCGCATCAATGGATCCAGCATGTCTAGCAACAAGGACAGGACTTCTTCTGTAGTCACCAGACCCGTAGCAGTGTCTATGGATTTTTTGACATTTTAAATGGTTATTTGGGTAAGAGTCAAGGTAACCTTTCATCACATCAAGACGCGCATGTACACCAGAACTCATGCCACTTCCCTGTTTTGGTCTTTGTAGACAGTTTTGTTTTCATGTGCCATTAGCTAAGGGATGTACTGTGCATGGCAGAGGCATGAGTTACAGAATGCACTGTGTGCAGCACACCATAACTGAGGAATTTCAGAGCTTTTTTGGTTTTGTGTTTGCTGAACCATTATTTACCTTTAACTATGGCTTTTTCCTGTGTATTTAGTGTCTTTTTGTGCAGTCCTGCATTTACTTACTATGTATCAATTAGGGCTGTGCTTGGACTTTGGTCAGGTATAATGTCCAAGCCCCTTTGGTCACTTGCAATGAGTGTTGGCCACAGGGTCTGCCGGGCCTGGAGCTCAATTTGCTAGCTGCCATATTTCATGCAATTCGATCAAACAGCACCAAAGTTAGTGACTGAAACTTTTATGTCTCCAACTTATCTTTAGTGCCCCATTGATGGTTCAGCTTAAAACCTGACATAGGTAACAGTAACAGGTAACTGTGCTAACCTTTCCTTTGGAATATGCCCCCGTTTGATTAACCTCAAACCGACAAAAAGAAAAGTAGGACCCAGAAAATGGTGCCAAAGTTATTAGTGAATCCAATATGTTTTGCCGCCCCTCCTCCACCCCCCATAACTTGTCCTGCACCCCCACTGAATCTGCACAAAACCTGAAATACCTGCTTGGGTGTAACTTACTAACAGCCTGCCTCATCGAAATCAGAGTCATCAAACTGCACTAAAGATATAAGCCTTGGAAAATGTTATGCCCTCCCCCCATAACTTAACCTTCTTCCCCTTAATCGATGGATGAGCACAACACTTTACACACAATTAGAAAACCGATCCTTCCAAATCATGCAAAATTTTGTGAGGATTCAATACAAAGTGCCAAACATTTTTGCAAATGAAGATAACATCAAACTCTGCCAAAGCTGTAGAAAAATCAAGAACTGGCTTTTCAACTGGCAAGCTTTACAAAAGACTGAACCCTTTCAAGCCACCTAGTACCTTTTAAAAACGCTATTATGTCAAACTACTCTGAACAGATTCACCTCACACCAACAAACGCACTCTTTCCGAGTAAAATTCTACAGCCAGTGCTAAGACTGGTAAGCATTCAGTGGTTCTGTAATTTGGGTAGTAGGCGCGAGAAAAATCCTCTATAAAACTGGAAAATAGATCTTTCTTTGAGTCGCCACTTAACTTCTTTTGTCCCTGCACGGAACTGCATGAATTTTGGCATGGTGATCATAGCTTACCTCATTAAGTAACAATGGATGCAGATCTGTTAATAAGGGCCAAAGTTATAGGCAAGACAAAACAAAAAAGTGCATCTAAACCATAACTACACAGTGGCAATTGCCACTCTGTAATACACGCACACATATGTAAAACAAAGTGTAGCAAATGGGTTCTGCCCAACTAGTCCACAGGATTCTTTGCAATTTTTGGACTTTTACTGTGTGTGAGTCTCACAACCTGAGTCGTACTCACAATAAAGTCACCGTTTTTGGACTGAGCATTGTCCTTTCAAGATAAAGTCACTCCTGCACAGCTAGGCAAGAGCTACTGGGCTTGTTACATGTCAACACGTGCAAACACCTGAGCACATTTGTGAAACCTGTGCTTGTGAGATGTCAGTCTTACACAGCTGGTATTCTGTGCACAAGTAGCCTCTTGCAGAAGAGACTCACAAGGATTGATACTGACCTGTGTTAGGCCTTATAATATGAGTAGGCATTCATAGAGTAGGCCTATAGTGCTTACTGGAAAACCTGTGGTGTTTTTACTGTATTTTACATGTAGGCAAAATCTGCTCTAAAGTATAATTTTGCTTCAGTGAGACCTATAGGGTCCAGCAAGGTTCTCAACTGTGGTAAAACATGCATGCTGAGTGTCAATTTGGAGTCCTTAATAACCCTCATCTACATCTTATGGGACTTTATAATTTGTCATATTCCTCTGGCTCAGCTCATAATCAGATTCCAGGCCTCTGCTCCAAACCCCCCATCCCTCTTATTACTGGGCCAAGTTAATTACTCTGCTCCACAACAGACGGAACAAAGGCCTCCCAAACAATAGAAAGAATCAACAGGGATTGACTGAATTTGTGGAGAGCAGAGGGGTATAGAGGAATATGCATCTAACAATTAGCTTGTCACACTGCACCTGGGCAGCTGGGACAGCCCAAACCTCTAGAACAAAGAGGAGAACATAGACCTCTGGAACCAGCAGTGGAGAGTATAATCTAGGGGGTGGCTGAGGCACTCAAAGAGGTTCTCACCAGAGAAAACTTGAAGTCACCATTTTGGATTGTTCCTGAATGCTGTGCAGGAGGTGGCTTGGGACCGGGCTAGAGGGATAATATGTCCTCGTAGGATTGGCCAGGGGTGCCTGACTCCTAGAACCTTTCACCCCCATTTAAAAATCTCTGCTCAAGGGATAGGCAGCTGAGAAGACCCTGAACCTGGGATGCAACAGCTGCTGAAGAATGACCAGCTGGAAGAAGTTACCTGATTCCCTGTAAGGATGACTCAAGGATTTCAAGCTGCAGCATCAGCTGACCTCCAGGACTAGGATGGTCTCTGCAGGGCTAGAGCCACTGGCTCTGTGCAGCTGGTCCCATTATGACCCCCTGAAGACCAGTTGAGAGAAGGACCAATATTCCAAGGCCTATCAAATGATCTTCAGGAGGCCATGAGGCTCTGGGGCCAAAGGGAGTGCAGCAAGGAGGGTGTTCTTCTGGCTGGCGGAGGAGGGGCTGGGCAAGATGCCCCCACCAGCATGAGAAGATCACCAGGAGCAGGGACAGGGAGTGAGAAAATCCATCTCTCCACAAAATGTGCCCCTTTAGTAGCCAAACGGCCTGATGGAATTCTCCTGGTGACTAGGAATTCTCCTGGTGACTAGACTTGACCATCAGGGGCAAAACAAGCAAAAGATGAAAAAATCCCACTTTAAAGATCTGTCTTTTCAAACTGAAAAACAAGCATGTGGAATTTCACTGCATTTACACTGAATTCCTACAGGGAGGGCCAAGACTCTGCAAGTCAGCACACTGCGGAAATTTCCCCTTAGAAAAGGAGGTTTGCTTGGGGCCTCTCAATGTTCCAACTTCTGCCCTGAGAGGCCGTGAAGACCAGAAATACAGGCACAAACGTTCTACCTCAGGGACCCCATCCCTTAAGGCAAGAAACGGTTTGCTGGGTGTGTTGCAGTCCCTAGTGTCCACGTCTGAGTGGAGTGGGCATGCCCTCCATTGCCTCGTTGCTCCCGCTCTGGGTGGGAGCAAAAAAACAAACTACTCCCACCATAGAGGTAGGAAACAAGATGCCAGCTCTAGCATGCTGGGATGCAGTGCACGCAGGAAACCGGCATGGTCACAGGGCCTTGGAGCTCCCACCCACAGCCCCTAACAAGTCCTTGGTCGGTGGATACCCAGGTGGGACTGAGACATGTTAGATCAAAAAGGTGTTGTGGTCGCTGGTAAAGGAAGATACAGTGGAGCGAGCTGCTCATAAAATATTCACAAAACGGGCAACTGAGAGGCCAATAATGCCTTGAGGTGGCTCCCCTTTGCATATTTTCTTCTTCGTGGGGTTTCGATGAGGGGCCGGGCACCACCAATGGTTGAACAGTAATGTCTAGTGTATTTATAATACATAGGATTCTGTAATCCCTGGATAAACAGCAGTCTCTAATTTATTTATAATCACTGGCTTGTGATGCACCCAGTCGCCGATTATAACAAAAAGACGTCCAAGCTTGACTAGTTTAAGTTATTACAGCGAGTTCTGAAGTCATAATGTCAGCTGCACTACCAATAGCCGAGGTGAAAGGCAGGTCAGGTCACAGAGCATAACTGAAGCAGCAGTTTAAAGCAATGAAAAAGGAACAATGCTTTCCTTTCTTCTGCTCTATTTCAATAGCCTACAATGTCAAGCAGAAGCGAATACGTCTATTTTTTGCACTCCTTAAATAGAGAAAAGCTAGAATCTTTTTCCTGTTTCTACACATTCTTCGCTACTGCAGCTTTTTTTTATAACGACTTGTATTGAATTGTTTCTAATATCTGTTTGCAACAAATATCTAACAGTTTTTTGATGTGTTTTGTTTTGCACCAGAAGTTTTATTTTTATTCTCCATGTTTACAAACATACTTGCTCTCTCATATGAAAGAGCTATGCACCAAGGTTTTAAGTGGTTTGTGGCAAAAGTGATGGTGTGACCATGTTTTATATGGGATAAAGTACCACTTGGCGTACATGATAAGGATACTGAAAGTCACTTTGGAGTTCCATAACCCTATAAAGCAAGTCTGTCTTTGGCCTCATTCCTCTTTGTGGTTATATAACTCCTTGGCGATTTGCAATACCCTATAATGTATGGCAGGGGGTACTTTACCACTTAAATAACTTCTTTGCCCTAAGTCTCCGGAGATATTGAAATGATGTCCAAAAAGAGGGCTTTCCATTTTCTTAAAGCATTTTCAGGGCTGGAGCTTTTGCTCTCAGGTTTGGAGATGCAGTGGTTAGTCCTATGGCTACTAACGTGGCCTACAGACAGTGAAGAAAGAACAAGACACACATATTTGAATTCAAATAGTTTATTGACAATATTGATTTTGAATAATGAACATTTGCCATCATAATGAATGCATATGACTATTAGTATATTAATGTGGTGACACCCTGACAAACCCAATAGGGGTGCCATTAACTTACTGACACCTCTTATATTATGTTACATTGAAAAAGTATAACATATGGTCATTATTATTAATGTGATGACCCCTGGGCAAAGCCAGTAAGTCTGCCTTTTTTTAAATTACACATCCTTATATTTTTATATTGTATTTTGCATTGGTGGGATTATTGTGAATATGGGGTCAGGGTCCACTAGGGTGAAATGTGATATAAGAGTGTCATTATTGGTATTTCCATCTACCTGCTATGCACATGTGTAAATTAATGTGCAGCATTTAGTAGTATGTGAAATACAAGTACTTTTCATGTTTAAAAGAAAAAGCACTGACTGGACAGTAAATTGAATGTTGTTGCATGCCAGCAAATTGGGACTGCTAGCACACACCACCACGCCTGAGTAGGCCCTGGCTACCTTGAGAGAGTCAAGTGCTACAATGGCGACGTTTGCTCCCAGTAATAAGAGAACTGTGGACCTATTGTTTGTAAAGAACTCACATCCTGTGCAACTAATAGCCCAATTTCTTATACACACAGATACAATTCTATTATGAGTTAGGTTACTTGGTGTAAATTAGGGGAACTGGTCTCCAGTGAGACAGTACCCAATCTCATCAGCTTTGGATTTTTATAGACTCTCTTCTCCTTCACACCTCACACTAATATGACTGAAATGTGTGAGAAGATCAAATGTCTGCTGTTGTGGAAGGTGGGCGGGATTGTTCCAGGAAACTATAAGACGGGGTATAGAAAGGGAAAATTTGAACAGTTTGAAAACATTATCTATGTATTCAAAACAAAGCTAAAACAACACTCCTATCTATCCCCTGCACACCCACATATGAACAGCGGAGAAGCTAAACATGTTTGTGGTTCCAGAATATCTAATTTGGTAAAACCTTGTGAACCACAACACAGCCTGTGGGGGTTAATTGTGCAGTGCAGAAAAGAACTATGCATGCTAGTTCACACACAAAATGTCCAAAACAAAATGTGTTGAAATATTTTATTCTGTGTCTTCACAGACAAACAATGGCATGATGAACATCATATTGTCTGCAAATAGTTAAGTGTAAACGTAGACGTGTGACGTGCACATGCAACAGTTGCTTATAGATCTACCACATGCATGGCAAATACAATTCATTTCTAAGACATATTTCTGAATGCCATTTTTGGCCACTGTGTAAGTGCAAATGAAATTTCAGATAATAATGTAGGCCACAATGTAATACACATATTCTGGCAAACAAGTGAATACAGTATTTAATAGTTAAATGCAAGGTTGTATCTTCCATAAAGGTAAACAAAAAACTATTAGAGCTGTATAGCCAGCTGTCTATGAAGGTTTAGAGTGAAGGAATTCCCATCCGTAACATCACACGTCATACAGTATATAAACTAGTATTTTATCTCATCCTTACACTGTAATAACTGTGTTCACAAGGTCAGTAGCAAATCGCACACTCAATACGGTTCAACAAGTATTATTATTTTCAGTTCTGTTTCTTCTTTATAATTAATCTTTGTCTATACAGGTTCTGTACATAAAATCTGTAATGGGGTAACCGAAAATATTTAAAACATGAACAAAAGTCAAAAGAAACCTATACTACAAAATCCACTCTTTCAGATACCAAATAAGTAATGTGCAAAACAGTGTATATTTAATAAAGGTTTCATGATCAAGAAATCGAACCTGAGTAAACTGAATCCCTCATCTATTTTATATTAACATTTTCTAAATTCTAAAATATTGTATTTTCCAAAGACAAAGTCTATGAGGGAGTAATACCACTGAAGCTTGTACCTATTCCACACTTCCAAAAGTCGTGCACTATGATTCTAACTTTCATTTGTCCCTATGTGCCTTGTAATTGGGGATGAATGCAGGTGAAATGAGGCGCACACTGAAAATGGCTATGTATGTATTGTTTATATGATGATGATTTTGTGGCAATACCCTAGCCATACCAACAGGTAAGCAGTCACTGTGCCATTAGTCCAGAAAATTAGAGTACACACAAAACTTCCTGTACAAGGTAGTTTGGAGTAGATCAGTGTTAGGTGTGTATGTCACACACATGTGCAGTTGCATGTTTGTCCACGCCTGCTTTGCATCTCTTGTCTCAATCCATCATTTTATTCAGCTCTAGAAGACTTAGGTGGGTGAATGAAACATGTTCATATGAAATGTCAAAATACTGTCATGAAAGATGTACAAGTTTACATCATACAATCAATCAGAATTCTTCAAATCATCTTTCTTCACTTTATACAATTAGGTTTTAATAAAATGTGAAAAACACACTCAATTTGTACATCAAAAAGAGTGTAAGTCAAAAACAACAATCATTTTGATGAACCTAAAGCATGATATGAGAAATTGTGTTTATACCTTTAGTGCACTTATTTGGTTCGCCATTCTGAATTTCTGAACATCGTGTGAAAGTGCAATCAAAGCAGAATATTCATTTATTTCACTTTAACAAATGAGACAGCACAGGTAACGCAATGATTAATAACCATTTTACAAGTCATAGAGAACCTCAAGTACTGTAGCTATGGACCACGCCTGTGTCTCGCAACTAAAAGAACAATATTGTCCATTTTCATTGGTGAGCTCTGGAAGGCCTTTCCAAGAGGATCTAAAAGAAAGAAGAAAAAAAAACAGAATTTATCAGCCTACTGTACAGTTCATATATTTGCCAATATGTAAAATATTATTTTGAATTTGTTAAATTACAACCAAAAATGTTTGTCAGTGCTAAGTAGGCAAATAAAAAGAAAATATTTGAATACAGACATTTGCCTTCTCCCACACCAAAATACTGCGAGTCAAGTAGCTACTTACCAATAAACAGCATCTTTTATGGAGACGAAAGTCAATTATGGGTGTATCTACTAGCTAGGACCTTCACATATTTCACAGCTTATAGTACCAATAAAAAGGGAAGGGTTGAAGTGCTTGCACCAATGCTTCTTAACGACTGGAATTCCACTTCATAAATTTATACTTTGTCATGTTTTAGCACATCTTTGCTGTTTTAGAACGGCCTAGCCACACTGAAATCAATACAGCTCAACCCTAACGGAGTACATCCAACCTTGTCAGAAAAAGGTCCCTCCCTACACCAGAAAGCAACCCCCTTAATCTAGATGTACTTCTTTTGGTTAGTAATACTTGAGCCTGCTGCCTCAGCACATCAAGAAATACAACTCCCATACATACAGACTGAATGAGACAAAGTTATGAAGGATGCAGGGATCGCCTGACATGCACAACATGAACATACGACCCTACTGGAGAGACTTTGTTGTCTCAACAATGCGCCCCACTCAGCCAGGACGCATGCCGGTGCAGGCACGTCTGGAGCACTACTGGCCTGGCTACACTAACAAGAGCAGCTCCAAGCAGCTCCGTCACCAGACACTGGTGCACCTGGACCAAAACGGGTTTGTTCCGGTCCGCAGCACCTCACTCAATTTGCACAAACTCTTCAGGGTCCTAGAATATGCCCCCACACTGTGGCTGCATGGTGCTAGATTATGGAGAAGGCATCTGATTCTCTAGAATGGCTCATCCTCTTTGAGGTTTTACAGCGTTATGGCTTTGGAAGCCATTTCATTCGTCTGATTAAGCTTCTCTACACACTCCCATTGCCCCAGGTACAAACCAGTGCCTTCGCCTCTGAACCCATATCTGTTGCCAGAGGCACGCACTAGGGATGCCCCGTTTCGCCTCTCCTTTTCTCATTAGCCATTAAGCCACTAGCACTCTGTACGATAGCAACACTTGGAGGGTCCCACTAAGAGACACCTTACACTCAGAATCTCTGTATCCCGATGACCTCCTACTATATCTCAGGGACGTCACTGTTGTACCGGAAGGCACGGCCTCTATGGTTAACATATTTGCTGCCCTGTCGGGACTGAAGGTCAACTGGACCTAATCCTGTTTATATCCATTTAATCCCACAATAGCTGACCTGGCATTCATGCTAAACAATACTCAGCTGCCTTGGCAACCTCACATGTTCCAATTTCTAGGCATTCAAATCTATCACTCGTGCACAGACCTATATGACGGCAACCTCATGAGAGCGCTAACATCTGTGCATGCACAGGTGGGGTTCTGGCAGTCCCTCCCATTATCGGTGGCACGCTGCACCGTCCTTATTAAAATTATTATGCTTCCACGGTT
This sequence comes from Pleurodeles waltl, assembly GCF_031143425.1. Taxonomy (NCBI): domain Eukaryota; kingdom Metazoa; phylum Chordata; class Amphibia; order Caudata; family Salamandridae; genus Pleurodeles; species Pleurodeles waltl. The sequence goes on along the minus strand of NC_090443.1, from coordinate 605,571,301 downwards.
TCTTTATTATTTTGTTAATCTTCCCCTTTACATACCAAAGCCCTTTTTCACCATACTTGAGGGTTTGATGCGAACATTAATTTGGCATAACACATGCTGCCGAATAGCGCTATAGAAGCCCCATCTGCACACAGAAGGCTGGGTGGAGTGGGGGAGTTTGCACTGTCCCCAGATTTGAGCAATATCACTTAGCCTCTCAACTTCAATGGGTAGCTTGATGGATGGCAGATTCATGCCTGGCAGACACTGATACCAACCTGGGACTGCTCTACACTGCTCCATTTATTTCACCCCTGTACCCTTAGCTTGTACCTGACCCCATGCTTCTAAACATTGCTTTTCAATGCTATAAACGTTGCCATTTACATCACCAAGCATATCCACCTATATCCACCAGCACCTCCATTGCTAGAAACACCGTACAATGGATCGAACACATCGCAGGCCGAACTTATCACTTGGCATGCTGCAGGAATCCATACACTTGGAGGCTTATACTGAGATGGACCCCTTATACCACTAGATTTCCTAATTGAAGATGAAGGACTGCCTCCTGGTCATTTCCTTCTATACAACTCACTGGTGGGGGTGCTGGGTATCAGCTGGGGGAGTGGAAGGGTTGGGGGGCATACAACAAGAATGCCCCATGCATCTCACTATCTAATACCTACACGTCATGGGAGCAAGCACTTGATCTGGTGGTTCGCTGATTCCTTTTGCACACACACGGCTCCTTAGCTTCTCTCCTGGTGCTTCAACTGGGAAGTAGACTTAAGCCGCTGGTGCACAGACAAGGAGTGTGATGTAGTGCTGGAGAGCTCCAGTCGCATTCCACGCAATACTCGCTTACGCCTCATACTATGTATATGTGGACTATGTCATCCACAGAGCTTATCTCACCCCACACAAGATCAATAGCCACTTTCAGTGCACTGACACCACCTGTCCCTGATGCAGTCAGGTTTACATCATCTATATGGTGTGGGCATGTCAATCGTTACACTCTTTTTGGCATGAGGTCACTAACCGCTTGGCACAGTGTACAGAGCACCTGGTACTGCATACCTGGGAAGTATGATAATTGGTACTGCACCGATACGACAAAAAACAGAGCCACAGACCGTTGTTTTGGCCTAGGTCATTTGTTAACCAAGCGTCTAATGACATAAAAATGGAAATCCCCGACTCCCTCATACCTGTGGCATGAGAGCGATTGATAATAGCCTGGGCCCAGACGAAAAGCGTCACATTGCACAGGGAAGAAATGCTGGGGTTACGTAAATACCCCTTAGCTAACAGCCAGATGATTCACAATGACCCTCCTGCCTGGGATGTACATGTCTCAGCGATCAAGCTGTTTCCCACACAGGTTTACACAGCCTGGCCCCTCTTGACTATGACACAGCGTTCCCATGCACATACAATTCAATCATCATTTCACACAATTGTTGACGGTCAAACACTTTATGAACACACAGATTGAGTGCGTATTAGTTTAATGTTCAATGGTTTATTGAAGCTGACATTTAGATTGTATGTTCATTTGAAGAACTCTGTGTTGTGGAAAGAACCAAATGATCCCTGCTGTAAGACTGATCTATAGAGAGATGACCCGCTTGCCACCTTTGTTTAGCAACCGCTCAGGGCTTCAAATGCTGCATTCTTCATGGATATTCAAGTAATATTCTTTGTTTTACATTTTCAGTTGGTATGTATATCAACTAACTGCTTAATGATGCTACCACAATTTTCAAATCACTGTCATATAAGCAATCTGCACCACAGAAAGTACAAAGTGATGAAGGATGCAGGGGGCTTAAGTGGATGGGAAAATCCCTGCTCCTTGCAACTCTTCTTATTCTGTTGATCACAACATTCTTGATTCAATCTTTTTTTGGATGGAGGGACATACAAAATGGAATTGGGAATGATTGGGATGGATCCTGGCAGAAGTGCTTTCATCAGAAATTGAGGAGTCAAACTGACTGTTCACAGGAAATGCCTGGTGTTCTAGCCCTTGGATAGCTGAGGCTTTGTTTCCACTCCCACAGTGCCCTCTGCAGACCACCTGCTGGGGTGTAAATGACCCCTATTGTGTTTTAAATTGCATTAGATTTAGATGTTATTTTAAAGTTTACTGGCACATACAATAAAAATGAGCAAGTTACATTAGTTGTAGTTGAGGTATGTAGTGGTGCTTAGCAGTTCTTCCGATCTCTAGGCAGAGAAGAACACATCAATATCCTTTGGACACAAGTAAAACGGGAATTTTAATACAGGCTTTCACATTCTTCTACAATGTAAATTCAGCTTAAGGAACAGACATGTTCATGCTAAAAATGACTTTACAGACTACCTCATACGCTAATGTGGTTATGGCTTGATTTGAGGCTAACAGCAAGTCGGAGTTTACAAGGTGATGTTAGGTCCACTAGATGAAAGGAGGAAAAGACAAAAAATAAATTTTGAAGTTAAACAAAGCAGAATAGCCTAATGCTATTTTTCCATGTCAAGAAATCGAAAAATTAATAATAATAAGATCAATCACCTCTTGATATGGCCACAGTTTTTTGGATACTCACATTGAACAAAGTGTCCCAAAATGTGATTGGTGGTATACAGTTCCCCTAATACCGATTCACACAAAGGGAGCAGAGATGATGCATAGTCAATATCCCATATTATTCTTTCTCTCTCGAAGTCTGGCGTTAGAAAAGAGCTTATGGTTTTACTAAAATTACATGTATAATATACTTAAAAGGGCTTCCAGTCACCTTTCTTCATTTATTTGTCTGTTGTGTCTTTTTGCTTCTGCCCACTACAGCATGGGGCAATGGGGCAGCCTACTTCAGACACTGGCTAACTTCACTTACGAATGACTGCATTTAGTCTTTTCACATGGAACACATCTGCACACATGTAAGATCCCTTCAGGGCCAGAGTTTTTGTTATTACTTTATTATTACTTTACTGTTGCCTTTGTTAATAGAGCCTGATGTAAGAGAAGGACTGTTTCTACCAGATGTGAACACTGTGCACATTCCAGCTTTATTAGTTTCTGTCTTCAACCAAAGCTGTTGTAAATTCCCTTTGAAGTGCCCGTTGTTTAACTGACTGCTGCTTTTTCACACCATATGAGCAGGTGACATGAACTCTGAATATATACTCATAAGGGTCTTCTATCTTTGCAACCCTACCTTCCTGTCACTCCTTCTTTCCTTTTTCTTTTCGTATTTCTTTTTCTCTTTGCTTTCTTCATTCTGTTTTCGTTCTTTCCATTTTGTTTCTTCACTTCTCGCATCTTTCTTCCCCTTTTCTTTGTTTCTTGCCTTCTTGTTCTTTCAGTTTTTCCCCTATCTTGACTTTCTCATTTCTTGCCTTCCTTTTTCTGTATGTTGTCTTTTTTTTTTGTTGCCTGCCCTTTTCTTTCTTCTTTACTTCATCTTTCTTTACTCCCTCTTTCCTTTGTTTTTCCTTCCTTTCTTCCTTCATTTTTATGTTTGTTTTAAATTGTATTTTATTGCATGTATGACTGCTTCTCCTTAACCTGCCACTGGAAAAGCTGGCAGGACTGACAATCAGTAAGCCACATTTCACGTGCTGAGACTTGAGGGCTTACAGTTATAAAGGAAAATATGCTACTCGCTGCAAAGCCCAGACTATCTGATGGTGTTACACATTACGTGGGGCAACTTAGCAGCAGTCACCTACTGGCATCATCCCTAGAAGACAAGCAGATTTGGGGTTGAGTCTAGCAAATTTTAGCCTTTCCAATGGCAAGCTGGGAGGACTGAGAAACAGCTGTCACATGCCAGGCTGACCAGTAAAAAGCCGTAAAGAGTTGACAATGGTCAGTGACACAAATGTTTTGTTTCTAAAACACTTGTAGAATTGACTCACATTCAGGTACTTGTTAATGAAAGATTAGTTAAGCTGGGTACGTGCCATCATTGTCTCCATATGGGTTATAGGTTGTTCCCCCAACACCAGTGTGTAATCTTTGGGCACATAAGTGGCTGATCTCATAATGTTGTTCCACAGTACAACAATCAGATCATATACTATGCATGACTGCATAACGCCCATTCCTATGGGTTCTTCCTTGCCACATCTGAGGCAAGTAGTACGGTTACCTGTGCAATAGTTACTCCAATGCCACTCCACAGTGAAACTGTGTGAACATAATCAATGGCTCGCTGCATAATGTCCATTCTGTGGGCTACTCTCTGCTACTTCTGGATGGACAGAAGAGAATATACCACAGATGATGCAAGCTCGCAACCCCAAGTGTAGGATCCTTTCACCCTTGGCCCCATCCTAGGCCCATATTCAAATGTAGTTTAAGAGTTAGAACGTTGATCAGAAAGCACGGAAGAAACGTACATCCATAAGGGGTCAAAATAGGACAACTTCACCAAAAAGACCGGGCTACCTTCCAGTGTAACTGCATATCAAATATAATAAAACAAGCAAGAAAATATGCAGTTGATGTAGACAAATAAAAAAAGGGGTGGACTGCAGTGGGGAGGGGGGGACAAGTCTAGATGTTCTCACAAATTCTACAAAGAACTTTATGCGAAGGAACCCAGAGATTGCCACCTCCGGAGATCTGCTAGGCGTTAGACTCACATCATAAAAGAGGAGATTCTTAAGCCATCTCTAGCCTTCATTCTTCAAGAGTTTTATAAAACCTTCGGTTCTCAGCTGCTGCCATTGCTGCTCAAAGTCTTCTATGACAAGTAGAAAACCGCACTGTAAAACCCACAATGACCCAATCCACTACATCTCTGTTTGTAAATCCAGGGAAGCCACTATGCACGTGCCTTGTACAGGCTCATTTCGCTGCTCAACAATGATGCTAAAATCTTAACTAAGATCACCACTCTCTGACTGAAAGGGGTGAATGCGGACATTGTTCAACCTGATCAGGCGAGATCTATCCCAATAAAACATATGGGAGGGTAAGAAGAAGAAAGCACCTCATCTCATGGGCAATGGGATTAAGGGTAGTAGGCAAGCTACCCTAGTCAGCCGCAATTCCGCAAATGCATTTGACAGGGTAAGTTGGGACTTCAGAGCACCCTAAGGGAAACTGGCTTGGGAGAGAGGTGTAGGCAGTGGCTCATGACAGGCTACGAAAGCGCCCTGGTGAGGCTAAATGGGCAGCTATCACAGTGGGTGCCTATACAATGGGAAACTAGACAGGTGCCATCTCTCGCCTCTGCTGTTTGCCGTCACACTGAAACCTTTGGCTTGGTCTATTAGGGCCAGCAGCACTACCAAAGAAATACAGTTTGATGTGGATGAGTTTAAGACTGATCATGTTCGCTGACAACATAATGCTCTTGTTGGTGGACCAGAAATGTTCCCTTCCACCCTTTAGGGACGAACTCAGAGTATACTGGAACTTTTCTGGTTGTAAAATACATTCCAAAACTCTAAAGATCTTCTTTCACCTTTTAAAATGTACAATCCTTCTGTGTGGTATTGTTCCCCCATTATATTTTTGGAAATTGAATTAGGCAGCACCCTTGCTGGAACTATCAAGACAATCCTACAGAAGCTATAAAAGGCGGTAGGAACCGAGCTACGATGTTCGAAACGTAAGTTGCTTTCATGGCTAGGGCACATGGTTGCTGTATGTCCATTATGTCAAAAATGCAGTGTTTCATGCAATGCTATTGCACATAAAAAAAGAGTTGACGGAGGGCTTGTAGTGAAGATGCATAGAATACATATAGCAAGGAGAAACTAAAGGATCAGCAGGAGGCAATATATGGTTCATACCATGCAGGTTGGCCTGGGAGTTCCAAATCTATTAAACTTCTGTTATGCAGCCCATCATCAATACCTTGCTGACTGGACAAGGAGTGAGAAAGGCAAAAGCTGGTGTATGATTGACCACATCTTCAGTGGTGGATCCCTATGGGAGGTCCCCTTGATCCAAGGTTGCAGAGGGACCTCAAGCTTTATATTTTCCCAATAACAAGAGCAACACAGTGAGTGGGGGCAGAATATGTCAGCGCGAGGGGTTAAACTTGTCTCCCCACCTTTACACCACTCTGTGGTAACACAGGCTTCTCTTCATGAAAGATAAGCAATCAATCAATCAATCAATCAGGAATTTGTAAAGCACACTACTCACCCGTGAGGGTCTCAAGGCGCTGAGGAGGGGGGAGAAGGGGAGGAAGAGGTGCTGCTACTGCTCGAACAGCCAGATCTTGAAAAGTTTCCTGAAGGTAAGGAGGTCTTTGGTCTGGCGCAAGTGGGTGGGAAGGGTGTTCCACGTTTTGGCGGCGAGGTGCAAGAATGATCTACCGTCGGTTGTAGTTCTGCAAATGCATGGGACAGTTGAGAGGGCGAGGTCGGCGGAGCGGAGATGCCAGGTTGGGGTATAGAAGGAGAGCCGTCTGTTGAGGTATTCTGGTCTGGTGTTGTGCAGTGCTTTGTGAGCGTGGGTGAGGAGTTTGAAGATGATTCTCTTGCTGACTGGGAGCCAGTGCAGGTTTCTCAGGTGGTCTGTGATGTGTCAGTGGCGGGGATGTCCAGGATGAGGCGTGCGGAGGCGTTCTGGATGCGTTGCAGCCTCTTCTGGAGTTTGGTCATGGTTCCAACACTTTCACAACTGGTGGGAAGGGATTTGCAACTGCAAACCTGTGAGAGATGTTAGTGGATGGGAAAGTGAAGCCATTGAACAGCTTCGAGCAGGGCTAGATCTGGATGAGAGACAGCAATTTCATTATCTCCAGGCTCATCACTGGGTCTTTCAGTCACATTTAAGGAAGAGCCCAAACTGGGAACTGAACCTCATAGATGAGTTCTTCTTCAGATGTAGTGGTAAGGGGTGTGTCATTTTGACAATCTACCAATTGCTCAGTGAGACTCTGTGAAGCACAAAGTTTCCATTTCAGACATCCAATGAGTGGAAACTCAGGATGAACTTGAATGCCCGCTGCTGGAATTATATTCTGATAAGAACTAATAAATTTGCAACCCACCCGGGTGGGAACAAGTCCCTCTGAAAAAATATTTTATTGGTGGTATAACTCTCCGGCTAGACTGGGAAACCTGGTTCACGGCATGGGTTAATTGTGCTGGAGAGTCTGTGGGGAGTTTGGTTCCCTAACACACAACCTATGGCTTGTCCTGTGTTAAGGGATTTCTAAAAGGGTCTGTTCAACCCTGGGGGAATTTGCAAGCTCTCACAAAGCTAAATGCCCACAAGTATTTTTCTGAACTGCTCATTAACTGAGATTTACGCCTTGTATTATGGGAAAGGAAAAATCACATCTATTCACTGTTAAATGCAAAACAGTCAATACTTTCTACCTGAGTGGTCGGCCATAATACCTACATACATTACGTGAATGGGTAAAATATAGGGGATAATGGCTATGGAAAAATAGCCAAAACAGTCCATGGGGAAAAAAGGACTTTGGGAAGCAACTGAGATTACTGACTGATCACCTAGCCAAAGATATCCGGGAACTTAGATGCCGTAAAAGATTAAGGGCCTGCATATATTGGACGACTCCCAGACTGACATCTAAATGAAAGTATTAAGAACTCACAGGGCTCTCAGGATAGACTGTCAGATTAGAGGAGGGTCCCTGGTCCCACATCCTGTACATCAACATGGGGGATTGGGAACCTAAGTGCAGAATGTGCAAGTTAAATACTTATGGGGTTAGGGAAGAGGCTGTTGGGACATTTATGAAATGTTATGGTATTTCGTATTGTTAAAACTGAATAAAAAGCAAATCAGACCTTGAAGATATGTACATGCCTTCACAGATGCGTGCTTTCTCAAGTTTTCTGCTACACACACACACACACACACACACACACGTGCAGCTTCTTGCTTTCTCCGATACTGTTTGGGAAGTCTCTGCCATAATGGACACCAGAACACTTCTCACGTAGGCCACGTCACACTCATACATTAATCTCTAGATCTCTAGACAAGCTGCCCATCTTTCACACTTTTTGCTTCTATTATGATAAGCACACATCTTTGGCCCTCACGGACATCATCAAAACACTACCTAGTATAGATCACAAGGCGGAAACACACTTTTCTATCCACAGTACTAGCACAGAGTAGCTTTCTATCTGGCAGCAACGTGCTTTCAAAAGTGAAGAGCAAGAAGCGCAAAAAGGAGAATGAGACTCACGCTTTTTGCAACACATACATGGTCTGTAGCTCCATAGCTCCTCAGAACCAAGCCACTTATGTCCTGTGCTCGACAGATTTGAAGCCCAATCTGTTCGAGGGAAGCCTCATTCACATGTAGGTCCACTGCACAGCCCTCTCAAGGCCAATACGTGCAGTGATCTAAGAGGGCAGGATCGGAGGGGCACAGTATGCCCCTACTTTTCTTATTTATCAGGAACCGTTCTCCTACTTCTTGTAAAAAGATAACCGTGCCAGGAAGATTAATCCCTATAGTTTAAATGCTTCAGCTGAAGCGTCATGCAGTGAGTCTCCTGTGCAGTGAAACTGAAGCCGACAGACAGCTAAACAAACCTTTCTGCCAGGGTGCCTGCTTTCCTGAAAGAAATGGAAATGTGTGCAATGAGTTCATCTGCAAATATATAGGGTACTCTCCAGATGTAAAGGACGCTTGAGAGCCGGCACTGGCTTTAATTGATTGAATCACTCAAAGATTTGTGGTGACAAAGATTGCTTTTTGAGAGGTAGTGCAAATTAACAACTGAGCTGTGAAGTGCCTGCTTTTAATTGCAATTTTATTTACATAGAGTTTAATACCTCTGACGAGGTGCTGAAGGGACAGTTATGTCAAAACAATTGCCTTACGTTCAGTCTGGGTATTTCCAAAATCTATATTTTGAAAGCACCATTTTATCTTAAACCTTTTTGTGCATTTTGTAGCAGTCTACAATATACTGTGTGATGCAAGTTTAAAAGAATGATTTACATATTCGCACAGACTCTAACCTCTTAGCACTAAAAATACACAAGTCGCTATTCTCCACTGCACCGACCAAGATTGTGTGGTCCTCCGGTTACAAACAGACCTCCGCAGCACATTAACTAATAGAGGTTTCATAATATACTATAGTGCATTTCCCCATGAGTAACAACTTTTTTTTAATGAATTTTTCATTTAAGCTGGGTGCTATTTTATATACCGCTTCTACACACACACACACACACATATATACACAAGTCCCGCAGCTGTGTGCTAGCAGGAGACACAAGAGACACAAATGGGCTGAAACAAGTGCAGTGAATGAAACAAGTCAGGTTTTGTTCTCATACACAAGTACAATATGAAAACAAATTCACCATATTAAGAAAAAGCTGAAATATAAATATCAGATTCATGGCCGTCCTTAGCGCTGGTGGTGCCTAGTGCGACAATGTTTGCTGGTGCCCCTAACGACCTACTTCTCCACAAACTCCCTATCTACCACCCTCCAACAGTGCCCCCAAAGTATCTATAACCAATCTATTTCACATGCATTTCTTTTGTTTTGTAGCGCTACCGACCCACTGTAGGGTGTCAGAGCTCTATAGATCACACACATGTTATACAGACAATGAATCATATGTGTGTGTGTGTGTAAATCAGTCCATATGGAAATGACAACGAGGACTACCAGGAGTCACATCATTCATGCTGGTAGGCAGCATAGTTTAAGAGTGCTTGGTCTGGAGGAGCAAAAACTCAGGATTTAAAAAGTAACACTGTGGTTGGGGGTAGGCTTTACTAATAAGGATTGATTATTACGCAAATGAACTGTTTTAGCAACATCAGGATAATGAAAGATACGGGAAAACCGCTCTAACCTACACCCAGTGCAACTGGAATTATGCGATTGTGCGACTGGAGCGTTTTCCCCATTATTTTAGATTTACTGCATGTGTCACATAATTCATAATCTGCAGAATCTAACAAAACAATTGTTTCTTGCTCAAACGTTTTAAAAGTTACTGACAATGCAACAACATGTGTAGCTGTGCAGTGGAAGGCCCTTTGCCAAGGTTGAGTCACCTTTCTCTTGCTTATTGCTATATCTGGGTGTTAAACGGGTACTAATGGGGTGCAACCAATGCCCAGACGGTGTTAAGAAGTGTAAAAAATAAGAAAACAATGAAGTAATATCACAATGTATACCACATTACACCGCATAATTTGCCTTTGCTTGCAACATAATTCACTCAACATTGCCGTATAATTTGGCTTTCCTCTGCCACATAATTCCAGCAGCCCTTGCAGTTTGCATGCAGCTGTTTGATACTTAATAGCTAACACTGTACCATATAAATTGCAAGTAACAAAAGCATCTCTCTGACAAAAGCAGTAACCCACTAAACTCTGTACTTGATATGCACGTTTGTGATCTGCACTTGATATGCGTGTTTGTGATCTGCATGGCTTTGAATCAGGCCTCCTAACCCTCTGAGGTTCTTCACGAAGACTCAAAACTTCCACTAGATAAAACTCTGATCACTCTCCGCCAGGTCCATTAATCACAAGAGATATCTTGACCTTTTTATGGTTGCCTGAAGATCATATCTGAGGTCTGGCTCATAAGAGTTCACTGAAGACAAAGCTGACATAAATCCCATAATGAGAGGCGTCTGGAGCATACCTGAAACATCAGACAAGGGTGTACAGAAGGCAGCAGGGAGCATGTAATTACGCTGAGGTGGCAAAAAGGATCCTCGGAGACCTCAGAAACCAACTAATTGCACAGAAACATCTGAGCATGAAAAGTGCAATGCAGCAAGGCTCTTTCTGTGTAGAGGGAATGCAACAAGCATATTCCATATTCAGTAAATAAAGGGAATGTTTAATGCTGATTTGTGGTTAAAGCAGATCGGTTGCATATATACTGACCCAGCTGTCCAATCTATAACTCTGCATGAAGAATCATCCCAGTCAGAATAAAGGGACTGTAACAATATAATGGACATCAGAGAAAATGTTATAGGGACGGGGTAGTCTCTACGGAGACCTCCACCAGGTCCAACAGTTCATGAACGAATAGCATTAGGCAATTCAAGCCATCCTCTAACTTGAAACAAATTAGAATACCTGGCCCGATCCTCAAAGGAACTTTTGCACCTAAGATGAACTTTGGTGCACTACACGTCCATTTAGTAATGTAAAGTTATGTTTAGTACACAACACCAGAGCGTACACAAATACATGTATTTGCTCAAGCTTAATATTACCCCACTATGATGTAATATTAACTTTGAGCAAATCGTTTTCCAGTGGATATTCATGCATGGGCGTACCAGCGCGGGGATGAATGCCAGAGCGGGTAGACACTTGCAACTTTATAGTTGCCAAGCATTGGCAAAGCCAATAGGTTTCGCCTCTTGTTCGTTTCATGGCGTTTTATTTTTTTATTTTTTTAACTTTAACTTATATTGCACATCAGTTCAACTACTCTGCAATATGTAACGAAAAAAATGACAGACAATATAATTTGTGTAGGCCTACTGGTTTTGCCAATCCTTGTTTTAAATACAAAAGACTTTGAGCGCAAAGTGCAAGCGCTGTACAGGTGAAACCAAAAAAATAAGCACCGCCTGAAAAAAAGTATACATTTAAACCATCACTTGATCTGAGTAGTCAGGTTTTTTTTGGGGTGATTAATCTTGGGTGGGTGGGAGCTTCCGTGGGGTGAACCGACCGTGAGTTATTATTGTTTACTGATCGTGGGCTCTTCCGCTTGTTTTGTTGGGGAGGCAAACTCTTTTCAAAGAATGAGATTCTAAACAGATGTTCAACTGAGTTGATGCAAAAGTTCAAAGAAAGAACACAAAAAAAACAAAGTTGTCGCCCACCTAAAAGAAAAAAAAAGTTAGATCCTATGAACTCCAGAGAGAGGCCATCACACAGTGCAGAATAAAGAAGGGTCCTTACCCCTATAGTCAGGGACTATGAATGCATATATCACCCTAGTGCGCCCCAACCAAAGAAGTGGGTAGTCAGTTACTCGCTTGTGTAGCAAACTTGGAATGTTAACATCTTCCAGAAGTTAGTGTTGTCTCCTCACTGCGCAGTAGATCCAGCAGTTGCGCCCCATTCATTCCGACTTCACCCATAAATTCCTGAAAGAGGACTACATCTGAATGTTGGAAAGGCTGCTACTACACCGCTGAACACACAAGCTTAAGAAATAGCGCGCAGAGACGGAGAGTTACCAGCGTGGTTGCGCTGCGCTATGAAGGACAGACACTGCCGGATGTCCTCTGTTTCTATTTCTTCAGTGCACTTTCTGATTGGTCCAGCAGGAATGCTTCTGGAGACCACAATACTGTCTTACGCGAATGTGCACTGTGGGGTTCAGTGTGGGTCGGTGAAAGGTTTGCTACATTTGCAATGTGTTGATGGTCACTAAAACCAGACAGGACTTCAGCTAGTAAGAAACTATCTTAGGAAGCATGTGTTGCGCACCTCCTGAGTAAAACTGAGAGTTCATGGCTGTCAAGTGATTAACGTCATGCGATCCTGCCTGTCACTTTAGAATTTTCAGACCCAGTGTTTTAAAAGCAGAGCTTCTAGGCACATGCCTTTAATGGCAAAGTGAAACTACGAGGTCTAGAATGCGAAGCTCTGCACAGGGGACATCCAGGAATGGCTTGAGATGCGACACTTGGCATGGGGGTCAGCTGGCAACTAAGCACAGTGTATTCACTTTTAGAGCAGTGCAACTGAATAGGACGGCAAACGATGCATAACAGACATCACATACTGCATTTAAGAATTATGTCCATTATCGAAAAAGGAGTGAGCACATCAACGTGCACTGCCATTTGTCATTTAAGCAGCTCTCAATCAAATTCACTTAAACACGCTGCACAGCTTATGGTGCTTTTCTTTGAATGCATGTGCACATGAATAAGACACCATTCAGAAGTAAAAAGTAAAGAGTGGGAGAAAGGCAGTAGTGCAGATGGCGTGCTCGTTAGTAAAAACAAAAAAAGTACCTGCAGAGTGAAGTAGCCAGTGGAAGAAAACTGTCCATAGGACAACAGCCAGTGACCGGAACGTGTACTTGGTCTAAACTCCACAGGACGGTATGTACGTCAAAAGCAAAGCAGGAAGTGAAAGCACAGGATGTGCTGGCCAATGAGTAGCAAGTAAATTAGAGCAAGGTTTTTTAGATGCAAAACATTTGCAAGCACAGCATGCGTCCTGTGCAAGGGAAACCTAAACAACCTTGGCGAAACCTAAACTCCCTTGACAGTCGTTCCCATCCAGGATACACTCTGAGATCCAGTTCTGACAACTGGAGTAGTAAATTCATATGCAGAGTGGAAATGAGGCAGGTCACTGCAAGAAACAGATGGGCGCTAAGGAGAAGTGCTTTCATGGGGCAAATACCTTTCCTAACGGTTTAAAATGCAAATGCACTGTTCTATTTAAAAAATTTGCAAACAAACACATATTTCTTCATGGGAGTAAATTCAAAGAATTCTATAAGTACAGCTGGGAATCCGTACAATGAAAAAGCTGATGGTTTACTCCAAGCGTGAGCCTACATTCGGACTGTTTGGCATCAAGTACTCAGTATACTCCAACTCAAACACAATTGTGTGCATTTAGAAGAACACAATATCGTAAAAGCAACTGTAAAAGCAAAAACGCGTTTGAATCTTAATTTCCACAGTAAAATATAATTGGTTACATGGTATAAGGCCTCAGTCAGATTAAAAAATAAAATAATTAAATCCTCATAATCTTCAGTGTCTGCTCTCTTTGTTTCAGTAATTTCCCAGAATAGGGGACTATTGCTACCTGTCCTCCTCAGTTGACAGTCATTTGAGTCAAACGTTCAGATTTATACCTGTAAAAAAGGTATACTCACACACTTCTTCATGACTAAAGGGGTGACTGAGAGTACACAGGATACTTCACTGCAAGCATGACAGAGAACCCTGCCCACGAAACCCTTGGTCTGCTTGCCTCATTTAGAGACAGACAGACTTCAAGTGTTCTGTCAACTGAGCCCGCATTTGCTACGGAATGGACGGAATACTTCCTCGAACAGCCCAACAGAGGGACTGTTGAAAGAAGAAAATTACAACAACATCTGTCCCACTTATGGTAGACGGTGTTATGTATTTTTTCCTTCTCTCTCACCCCCAGCAAAAACTGGTGGTGAGGGACAGGAAAAAAATACAATGACCCCACACTCTGGTAGAAAACATCCAGTGTGTGGGTGTCAGTATATAAATATTTTTTTTTTCAAAAACAATCGCCAGCTTTGGGAGTTTGTTTTTGAAAAATAAAACAAAGCTTATAGTTTGCTGAAAGGCCTTCAAAACTGATGGCGGTGGTCCACCAAACTCTTAGTAAACTGAAAGGCACCTGCTGTGATGCTGGGAAGACGGTCATCTCTACATTTAGTGGGCGTTAGTCCCTTTAGGGTGGCAGAGGTAATATCCTCCACCACCTGACGGACTGTATTCTGCCTGAGACAACCGCAATCAGGGCCTCAATGTTCTCTCAGGGGCGGGGGATGAGCATTCCATGTCGGGAAAGTTTTAAAAGGATTCCAGGAGTACTTCCGGGAGCTCATGCTTGTCTCAGATTCCCGGGCACACTGCTTGAAATCTGTGAGAGTTAAAAAAAAATCGTAAATGCAGTCCTAACATAGGAGGGTAACAAGTGGTTCTGGATTTCAGTCTTGCTTGGGAACTGGATCTCTGTTTAAAGGCTGGTCATTTACAGTAGGCACGCCACGGAAAACAGGTGATGAATACTGCTAGCCCTTCGCCACAGAAAAAAGGTGACGAATACTGCTAGCCCTTCGCCACAGAAAAAAGGTGACGAATACTGCTAGCCCTTCGCCACAGAAAAAAGGTGACGAATACTGATAGCCCTCCGCCACGGAAAACAGGTGACGAATACTGCTAGCCCTTCGCCACAGAAAAAAGGTGACGAATACTGATAGCCCTCCGCCACTTTTTACTGGTTAAAGCTTGTTGAAGCTCACAGTTCACTTTTATGCATGCCCATCTAATCTATTGCGAATCAAATGTTACCAACAAAAGTATTTTCTAAAAGGTCAGCATTACTAGGAATTCTACAAACTAGGGCAAGGAAGCACTGTATTAAAGTAGGTGGAGCAATAGTTATGTACTTCCTCACCACCTAGCTACTCTCAGGAATAAGGTAGTTTGTTTAATTGCACTATCCACGGAGCCAGCGTGCTCCATCCTCAGAGGGATAGGCTTTATTTGAATCTCATGAAGTTACGGACTCTCTCAAAGGAATACAACTGGAAATAACAGGTTTTTAAAAAAACGAGCTCTACCAGACATATGATCAACAACCAGAGGCGCAAAATTGCAGCTACCATGACGATGATCCGCAGAAAAATGTGAGCTAGACAAGCTGGTCCCTTTTCACAAAGCCAGCTTTAAAATGTCGGAACTTTTTAGCTCAAGATGCGCCTTTCATCGTGCACTCTACCCGATCTTTCCGTCTCGTAAACCCACAAGGCACAGCATTTAGCTCTGACCAGCAAGCTCTAAGTACAGGGCCAAGACTCCAGTCCCCCCCACCTGCAGGCCATGCAGGGCAAAGCAAGGCCACACCCAGGCCCAGGGCTCTGTTACCCTCGATCTCTTGAAGAGCATGCAGGGTGCGGTATTTGGCTTGGCCCAGCGACCTTTGGTCACACAGCAGGACCGAACCCACACCTGCCCTTACATCCCCTGGCCACAAAGCATGCAGTTCACAGCCTTCAGCCATACCCAGCCAGTTCTCAGGGTAGAGGAGGCGGGAACAGGAAGGAGAGGGTGACACTGTTGTGGTTTAGGTATTGTCCTGCAACAAGTCTGAACCCAAAATATTCACTACTACTTTTTCATCAAGGTAAGTGGATGTGGAATTGATACTTCTTAATGTACTTTTACCATGACGATATACTGATAGACAATATTGTGGGTGCAATATGACTGAAAGTCGATATTTCACTCGTGATACTGTGGCATGCATTTTCTCACAGCCTTCAGCCGAACTCAGCTAGCTATCAAAGTAGCACATTTGGGGAACCCTTAAAGTGATTCAGTTGGAAGTGCGACATTACAAAAATCCATCACATTTATATGGCTTGTTAGATGCTTAAAACATATGCAGGGATAGGTAAGAATGGTCTTTGCAGTGCACTCACACAACACATGAACAATTATTTATTTTACAAGTAACAAACGCAACTAGCATAACACAGAACAGAAATGCTTGTGCACACCCTACTGCCCAGATGTACACCAGGACGTTAGGGAGACCTTCCAGTCCAAACATTATTCGAAGAGAAGGTACCAACAACCCATCTAAACTAGTTGCAGCCCATCAAAAAATGGCTCTATGACTGACGTTGACTGAAGACCAAATTATCTATTTATTCTTCTTCCACACCAAGGAAGTGACTCTTCACATTTTGTTCCAATATTCCAAACAGTGAAAAAAGTGTCACGATCATATTCTAGTAATAGGATGACTATATTCTGGCAACATGATGAGCAGTTATAATCACTATATTATTGGCTGCACCCGTGACAAGGTTATTTGGCAAAAAGTTTCATCAGTTCCTCCCTAATGTTAGGAGTAGACTCCAATAAACTCGAACATGCCATTCTAACACTTCCTCTCAAGAAACCGAATGGCGTCAAAGCAAACTATAGGCGAATCTGTGGTCCACCCTCCATCGCACAGATCCTTGAAGCAGTAGCTATGTCGGAGTTCTCGGACTAGTTGGAAACAAATAACTTCCTCAGTAACATCTTCACTGATTATGAAGAGGTACTAAAATCGTCTACTGTGAATCAGGCTA
The DNA here is from genome assembly GCF_031143425.1 of Pleurodeles waltl. Taxonomy (NCBI): domain Eukaryota; kingdom Metazoa; phylum Chordata; class Amphibia; order Caudata; family Salamandridae; genus Pleurodeles; species Pleurodeles waltl. The sequence goes on along the minus strand of NC_090443.1, from coordinate 605,554,474 downwards.
AAGATACGTTCCACTGTGAACGTAAGTCACTGATACACCCTGATTCTTGTAGAAATCGACCAAGAATGTCTTGTATCTATCTGCTCCTGAGAACAAGGATCTCGTGTACATAGGCCACAATGGAACGCAGTGTTTTCTCCACAACAGACGTATTAATCAGTCACAGTGCAATACCAACATTCGCAGGGAGTCTCAAAACTCCTCCCTCATTAATATGCAGAAGGAAAGGTTGACTCATTTGTGTTACTTCTTGCTAAGCACCGTGAATGCAAGGATGAGTCTTGCAAGGGAGAACAGACCTCGGTCCTTCATCTGCATTCACTGAATGCTAACTTTTTTTTAAATGAAATAATCCCGGTTACTTAAGAAGACAGAGTTTTCTTTATTGAAAAAGCTAGCATCGAACAAATGACGGGGGGGGGGGGGGGGGGGGGAATGCAGTGGTCCCTTAGACCATGGTCTGCTCCCTCGATTCCAAAAACACACTCACATGCACAAATTGTAATCTGTCCCACTAGCACTGCTTTTACTTCGGAACGGCATACCACCCCATTTAGGGAGTCAGAATGAGATTAATAGTTTTCAACCACATTTGAAGTAGAAAAACATTGATACATTACTATGCAAATCATTGGGAGGAGGGGGTTGAACCTATGTCCTTCTACTGGCCGCTGCTACTGATTCGCAAGGAGTTGTAAAGTGAACCTGGCAACTCGCAAAGTAACCTTTGTTCATTATGACTACCTGTTTATGGGTGCAAAGACAGTGTTTTTGCAAACCGCAGACTCTGTGACCATAAAACAGTTTTTTTTTAATAAGGGTCCCAAATTTGTTTTGCAGGAGCTGTACTCCAGTGTTTCCCATCACTTCTCTCAATCTGAACCCAATAAGGAAAGTATTGGTCATTTCTTCTCTAGAACCTTTCAGCTGACTGGAGGTGTGTTTCAAGCCTTTTCCTTTTTGCTGGACCTCTTCAAGAATGATATGGCTTGAGAATTATATAGCATTCCTCATAACACCATGTCAGGAACTATAATGTATGCCTACAACACAAACATCCCCATTAAAGTAGCAAACAGTCTGCAAAGTAACAATGCAGTGCCATGTGGAATACAAACTCGCTTTGTTGAATGTTGAAAAACATCAAGGACCAGCTTCTAGTCCAGAAGACACTGGAGTATTTACCCTGACATAATCTAACCTCTTGCCTTTTCCTTCGACTGCCCAAGCTCTGCCAAATATATTGGTTCCATCTTCAGCAGGAAATTATCATTTATAATGCAAAGAAATAGCGACCAAGAATGTGTTTTGGAATAATGGTTGCCTCTTTGGAATGACTTCTCCATTACAGGCTCATTGCTCAATCGCCCTCAGGGCATTTCACACAATGGCTACTGAAATGCTTTAATTAGTAGTCTCATGGTAAAAAGCTAAACGTCACACGTCACAAAATGTTGTCATCCGACTGATTTGCTTCTTGAAAAGATGTCATCACGTTAACCCTGCACTGAAGTCAGTCCACTGTCTGCCTATGAAAACAAAATATTAAAGTTAAAACTTTCTGCCTGATCCACAAGGTCCGTGCACAGCTGAAAAATACTATACCAAACAATGCATGAATATGTATTTAGTGTTGGAATGTGTGAAATTCGCCAAATTTTAGTACAATTCTAATTGTACACATTTTTTTTTTTTTTAAAGTGAGTTTATGCAAAAAAGTAATTTGCCATTTGGCTATTTTTTTAAGCAAGATGTGCATCCTTCTGTCCAAATAAGCACATTAACCAAAACAAGAAATGCCATAAATTAAGCAAATTACACCTACATAGTGAAATTTCATCAGCGCTTAGTGCAAAACAGCTCAGGTTTGCAGACAGCTGGAAGTTTTGCTAACTGTTTTCTTTTAGGTACAAATCTTCATGCTCCTTACAAACCACCCTCACTATCTTTTTAGATAAGTTAGTTGCCAACATTGCTTTTTTACTGGGAACACCAAAGAACGACATTCTTTATGGGACAAGACCTATGTCCTTTAAAAAAATAATCCCCAAATTAAAAAATTAGCTACAAAGAAATAAACTGAAATCTGCCAGGGAGTTTCATTGTTGTGGGGATCATGGTGCACCCCAGGAGATCTGTGAGTGCCCCCCACAGGGACGGCATGGCCGACTGTTTGTAACCCACCACCCTAACACTTCCAGTGCTATTAAGTGCCCACTTACTGTATTAGAGTATTACAAAATATAGAAATAGGATATTAATGTGAAGTGCATACCTCTCAAGATGTACGTAATGACGAGAGAGAACGTTTTTAACCAATAGGACGGTTTTCAAGTATGTCTTTTCACCAAGCAACTTTGAAAAATACAGCTTTGCACGTAAGAAATAACCAATTGGCCACAGCCATTCCTAAAATTATATAAAAAAAACATATGTGAAGATTGATAAAGATGTCACCTAGTCATAACTCAGTGTATAAAGCCAAGCAAAAGAGTTTGACTCACAGGTCCTTGATGGTAATTAAATCCTTTTGAAACGTTGTAGTTGTCATTGTCCAATGAGTTGTCATATACTCCACAGTAAACCATATCGCTGTAGGAAAAAAAATATGAAGCTCAATTTTTAAACATCATTAACTTACATTTATCACCATAAAATACAAAATGCAGCAGTTTTGCACACTCTTAATTGCAAAAAGTGTTTGTTTTTTCAACTTGAAGGCACCTACTGGTAAGAGACTAATGAAACCCTGAAGAAAACCAAATTAACCTGAAGCTAAGGGCCAGATGTACTAAACACTGGCTGTAAAATACTGATCACAGTTTGCAACAAGTATTTTGGTGTCCAGTGTGGAATTTTGACAACCAACCTATGTACTAATAGGTTGGTTCATAAATTCATAAATTTTATAGCAGGTTGCGTTCTGACCTACCTCATCAATATTCATACGGTAGGTTGCAAATTACAACTCACTACGCTTGGATGACATCACAAGGCTTTGGCTTTCACCTGCGTGTTTTAATTCGGAGGTGGACAATCACAAAAGTTTCCAAAAACTTGTGGGAAGGGGGTTTTCATGGTGAAAGACACATGTCCTGGGTGAAAGACATCACCATCTGAAATGGACTACATTAGGTTAGATCAGACAGATGATCCGTTCTTCCTCAACACCCAGGCACACGCTTAATATTCAGTGGCAGCAAAACTACCAGGTTTCACCATGAAACAGAAGAAGCAGTAAGAGATCCCCGAAGTACTCAGTAGGACCAGGAAGGTCAAGGCAACCTCTCAAAATTAAATGCCTTAGGCCACCTGGATATTCTAAGTGTGCAAGCACCCTTGCAGAACTGCTAGACAAACTACACTTAGGCAAAGGACACAGTTATGCCACCCATGGAAGAAGTGCTGACATCTATAATTAGCTTACTGCTGAAGAGTCTTAACAACTGTTGATGATATAGCCCTCCCACAAGCTTTGGCATCAAAATTAGAAAACATTCCACTTACCCTAAAACATGCATGCCACACAGGACTTAATGATAGAAGGCACTCACAATATCAGAATAGATCAGATTGCTAACCGTGCTGGAGTTCTACTAGCCGCATTAGTACCTGATGCTGCAAAGCATTTGAAAGAAGTAACTGGATCTATACCAAGTTTACACTAAGTTGACATAATTATTGGCCCTCATTTTACGGAATGGGCAATAGGTACTTAAAAATTCAGAAGAAAAACAAGTTCCATCTAAATTACTTCCTTTCAGACACTGTTCATATTGGAGATGTTACAGGGCAAGCATGCCCCATGACCACCTCACTCTTTCTAACTGCAATGGAACCTTTTCAGCAAATGATTACAAATAGGCCAGATATGAAAAGCACAACAGGCATGACCAACAAAGTCACACAATTTAAAGAGACTGCGTTCATCACAGTAAATCAGAGTGAGAAATTATATCATAACTTGTCAGGATTTTAAGTATATTGGATGGACATGTTAGGACAGCCAGCGGCCTCAAAAATCTATCAAACTCTGACCATAATGGACAATCTGCTGGGCTCAGTTATCTTCTTAAAAATGCAGTAAAATTCAATTAAAAGCATTACACGACAGAATTACATGGGCACCGACTGTTTGCAACTAGTTTGAAGCAAAAGAGACAAACGAAAGGCAAGTTAGACTATAACACCTTCCTTAGATTAACAATGAGATGAAAAGTAAGCAACCGTGCAATTCACCAGATTCTGAACGTAATCAAACAATAAAACTATATTTTATTTAAAACAGTTACTTTTTTGGAAGAGCTTGCATAGCAAATATGATCGATTTGGCAAGAGGTTATAACTGGCAGAGATTAGATGAGGCATGAACAGGCATAGGGAAAACTTCTAAAAGCCCAACCAATCATACTCATTCAGTTGAGCTTGTTAATATATAATCTACTTAGAGCACAGTTATGACAAGGTGAAGATGACATATTTTTCAAACCCTAAGGGATGTTTTTAAAGACCTACTACTGCGATCTCATGGACAGTTAGAATAGAACCATGAAAGAATAGCCTCAGAACCTGGCCCTCTCCCAGTGCACTTCTCAAAGCCACAATCCCCTGTTTTCTCCAGAAGCCAATGTCAGGGGGAAAATAAATTTGTAGGTGTGTCTACCTAGGAAAACCTGTCAAAAAATAATGAATGCTGCAAAACGGAATCTGAGTGAGAGAGAATAAGAGCTTGATTTAGAACTTGGCGGATGGAATACTCGGTCACAAACATGACCGATATCCTTTCCGCGGTATTATGATCCCCATTGGATATAATGGTATTGTAATATGGTGGACCGGATATCCGTCATGTTTGTGACAGAGTATTCCCCTTCGCTAAGTTCTAAATCAGGCCACAAGTGTGCCAGACCAACTCATATGGCGTCCCAGCAGGAAAGGAGAATTTGGTAAAGCAGTCTGAATTATTCACAGAAAGTGACTACATCCTTAAGGGTTTGGTGTATAATAGGTATTGAGTATTAACAACAGAAAACAATGTGGATAAACTGTCCTGTGGGGCAGCATGGGAGAAAGAACTCAGATCATGACACTGAAATAAAGTGATGTTATTTGGAATGAACAGTCAGTATACCATGTCTAGAAGGTTATATTAAGATGCTCAGGGTGTTTTATGTTGTCTAGTTTTATGTACACTAATAAAACATTTGTGAAAATCTATTCATAGTCATTCTATAAATATACTGAAAAAAGAAAGGTTAAAATGATGTTATAATCAGATGAAAATGTCAGTCAAAACGTACAACTTAAACTTGAAAAACTACTGAAAATCAGCAGTTGTAGTTAACTGAAGGAACTTTAACTTGCATCCTCACCATAGGCAATGTCGTCATCAATGATGTAATTTGAGATGTTATCAGTGATTTTATCAATGCTGTCATAGAACATGCCCTGAGGGATGTAATATATGAGGTCACTAGTGGTGCACGGCAAGGGCATTTCTGGGTAAAGATCTCGATTTCTGCCAAATTTGGTGTCATTCTACTCTATTGTCTTTAGGTTTCGTTTGCTTGAGTGCATGCGCTCTCATTTGCGATGGATATTATGTTCAACAAGGGGCTACGAGCCTGCCTATTGCTTATAATTGTCGGATTCATTGTCACTCTCATTTGATGGCTACTAATTGGGCAGTACGAGTCGGCTTCACTTCGTCTTCTTTTCGCTGGGTCACGGGTCAAGTACAGATTGCTTCAACTGAGTCCATCTGCTGCTGTGAATGCCGTACTATTTCTAATTTCATTCTTTTTTCCCCTGCCATCCGTGTTGCTTCTTCCCCTCCAACCTGTCCGTCTGTGCTGCTTATTCCCCTCAAACCTCCTCATTGTCCCTCTTGCTTATTCCACTCCAGCTGCCCTCCCACTGTCCATCTACCGACTGGCACAGGCAATAGTTCGGCCATACTCAAGACCTACTAGCTTTGCAAATGCTTGTTGCTGTAACGTTGTAACAGATTTTGCCTCCACCCCCTGCTTTTTTGGCCCCCCAATTGACAAATCACCCCGAAACCTTCAAGGAAGGAGTTTAGGTGGATGAACCTTTTTCCTGCCGTTTTGTGAAAAGTCATCAAATGGCACCAAAAATTTGCAAACAAAAAACACCCTTCTTATGGAACTCAGTCCTAACTATAACACAGTAGAGACCGTAGTGCTGTGGGTTCACATGCATGGCATACTCCTGCATCTAGTGTTGGGCTAAAACATTTACAGTATTTATTTTTTCAAAGCAGGTTCTCCAGTCACGAAAAGCAGTGTGATTCTTCCTCTCTAGGTACTTTGGACTCCATGCTTAGTTATTTTTTTCCCACCACCGGGTTTAGATGTGTACCGAGTAGGCTTAGAGTTTGAGCAGCAGGCATAATATTGTTGGATCCTTTCTTGATATTTGGCTTAGCCATCTTTGTCCACTGCCATAGACACTGAAACCTCGCTCTGTGATCGTTTTTGAATGGTGTCATGCCATAACTCCTTCAGGGTCGGAAAGTCTTCTCCACGGGGCATCCAATTCAGCAATGAGCATGTGTGATGGAACAATCACCTTGGACCTATCATCCTCAGGTATATAATCTCTGCCTCTCGCCCAACCACAACAACGCAATCTGCCTAGAGTACCAGTTATTCATATGGAAGAAAACTCTTCACTACCGAACGGAATGTTGTTATGTGTATGTGTGGATGTGTACACGCACACACACACACACACACACACACACACACACACACACACAGACACACACACACACGAGCGCTTTTTGACCTCTTCCAAATCATCATTAGATCAATAACATTTTCAAAAGAGAAAAGTAACTGGGGCAAATCAGCCTCATATTGCATACATACACAAGTATGGAAGCATATATAGGTAGTAGTTTATGTCAGTAGACCAGGGAGCTGCTACCGTTTGTTGGATAGGCTGTATTAGTAGCCCACTGTACACAAAGATAAAACATCCTCAAAACTGTCACATGCTAGATTACTATTTTAGTTTTAGTATAGGTAACAGCAATTAATTATTTAATAAATGCATATTTATGGTTTTGTGATGCACTGAATATTATCAAAGACTTCAGAGCATTTATATGAATGCAAGCACAGGATGGTCAGGAGGTAAGAGAACTGACAAACGAGTGCTCCACGTTGATTAAGAGATATAGATGATGATTATAAATTATGTTCTCATTGTGTGTACCTGCGATTGTGATAACGGAAACCTTTAAAAAGTTATCTCTCCGTGTCATGCACTGCCAGGAATTGCAAGTGGAGGAGCAGGTCCTAGTTTCTGCCTTGATATGATATCAAAAGACATGGGATTTGCAATTAAGTAGGCAGTATATGGCTAACAGGTACATGTACAAGTTGTAAGTAAGCTGTGAGTAAATTGACCGTCCAAATAATAATTTAGGTAAGAATTGCCAATCAGGGAAATTGAGGAAAAAAGATCTCTATTTCCTTGTGCTATAACTTAGGCTTAAGTCAACAGCCATAAGAAATATTTCACTCCAGTAAAAATAGGGGTACTTTAGAGAAGTGGAGGTGGTGGCTAAACCCTATGTGCATTTGCTTGGATAGAGGTTAATGCCATAACTGTCATTTGTATGACTATAGGGCACTCACGGATTCCATGGTTGGCTAGGAGAAGAGTTGTTAATGATGGGTTGTTTTCTCTGCTGGCGTTACTGAAGATGTGTAATCACATAGCAGCACTCGTTGACTAGTTCCCCCAACTTACCACCATTTTCCAGACAATATATTGGAACAGCAGCGAATGATCTACGCTGGAGCAGAGAGAAACGTATCTAGGATTTTGCAAGTGAACATTCAATAAAAAGATTCAACATAGAAACGTAATAGTTTTAGTCTCCCATGTTAATACGTACTCTGGATCCAATGTCTTCATTCCCAGGGGTCCAAGCAGTTTTTTCTCAACTATCTCCAGAGCTTTCCATGCTTTCTGTGGTGTGAACAGTTCAGGTGCCTGAAATATCAGTGGAGAGATAATTATGAGTTCATTTGAGATCACTTTTTGGTGCTACATTTCAAACTCACTTTTTAATATTACTTTAGTCAAAAGGTCGTGCCAAAGCAACAATAGACGGTTTTACAAAGGATGGTCAGACAAAGGATCCACGGAAATGCCACACAAAGTAGGCTATGAATTAGTTTATGCAGTAACTAGCTGGAAGAGTAAACACGTCTCATAAAGTAAATGTGCACGAAGACACTGACAATGTGCAGTGAATTTGCTACTTTAATAATCTTCCAGCTCTGATGACAAGAAGTTTGCAGCTATCGAAAAGCCTACCAGCAGTTTTGATGTGCACATCAGATAGACCCCTCTCATCTGGAGACAAGAATGACAAATCAGTTATGATCTATGAACCCAACGCCCTGACAGGTTAGCCAATAATGTCAAGCCCCCAGCATATAGTATGTACCAATACATTTAAAGCCTGGCCTTTGTACTCGTGTTGGTGAAAATATACTTACGTCTGGTAACAAAGTTTCTAAAAGATATTCTCTTCTTCTGGAAAATGTATGTTAGTTTGAACTCTATCTATTGGCTGTAGATTCTGGACACTTTCGAATTGGCAGTGGATGCAGGCGGCACCAACGACTCACAAGAATGCACCTAACACTGATGATGTTAGTACAATCAACAAAAACTACACACGTTAGTTGAGTCACAAGGAAAGTATACATAACATCACAAACGTCATGAGAAATGTTTCAATTAATTATAAAATCCTGGACTCAAATGGAAAGAAAGCACAGTTCCTTCGTAGTTGAAGAGAAATGCTCTTTTGCCTTACTTCTCACTGAGGTACAAATACTGGTGTGTGCCCGAAAGTCTCTCACTCAAACCTACTGTGTACACAGTGCACTGTATTTGGATCAGCCACACACAAGGACAAAAAGGTGGGTCCTACATTCTCCATTTACGGGCTAAAATCCCATTGAGAAATGACGAAGGATGCTCTACATCCACCAACTTACAGTTGCACCATTTTTTTAAATGTAGTTAGAGTCTTGGCTGAAAGGTTTTGTACACTTTATTGCTAAACTCATCTTCCCTAAAAGCTTTCCTCGCAGGTCAGGAGACTATCAATTCAGACACCTCTTTTACTGTTACTGGGCTAACTGAAACCTCCCTGATTTTTTATTTAAGTGATTGACAGACTCTGACTCTTTGTATTTTTACGCAGATTGTATATGTGCAGAGTGTCACTTTTTAGCTATATGTGGCACCTCTACCCTATTTCAGATTCAGGCTACCCATTATAAGGTTTATGGTACAGTATATAATACCCGTGGTACAAATCACTTTTTTATCATTTTATTGCGCTATTGCCACCCAACTTAAATACAAAAAGCCCCACAAAACACAGCCTTAACATAAACCTGTAATGTGCATAGATTTGCTACTCTGCAAATTCTTAAAGGTATAAGATTGAAGAGTACTCTAACAGAACAGAAATCCCAACAGCAGCAGTGTCACCTTAGAGTTACGTAAGTTGTTCAGTAGAAGAAAAACCTATTGTTCTCTCTCAGCTCTGGACCATCTTGAGACGCTGCTTTATTTTTTTCCCATTTACGAAGACATCGGTGAGCAGGCAGTGCTCCTCTGAACCACTCTGTCCTTCCCCAACATATTTTACAAAATGAAAGCTGTTCCCAGTGGACAGTTCTCCCTTTGCTAATCAGTTAACACACCCTTACATATGTTCGTATCTAATCAATGGTTTGCATTGCAAATCTCGTGTAGAGGACTTATCCAACTGGCATAGCACAACATTACGATCTCCTCCAAAACATTAGGGATCTGGACATATACTGAAGTAGCCTGGGCCTGGCTTGTACTTCTTCTCAACCCTTGGGGTGATGACTTTCAGCTTGACCAGATCCTTGAAGTTGTGTGTACTGCACTTGGTCATGCTTTTTACTATGTGCAGGAGCTGGACAGACCTTCTGAAAGGAGAGGGTTTCAAATACGAAGTTGCTGTTCTCAACCACATGGAGCTTATTCTCTCTAGATAACGGTGTGATATGTTGTGGTGTCATCGGATGGGGAGGGACGGGAAAGACCTTTGCAGTATAGGGCTCTAGGTCAGTATCCTCTCAACAATCAGGACATATGTCCTTACCTATGGTTGGGTCATGAGGAACAGAGAGGTAACCCTAGTCCAAGTCAGGGTGTCTGAAAGAATAGACAGCTGTAGTGAATGACAAGTTAGTGTTGTGTAAGGTCAAGGATGTGATTGTGAATTGTGAGATGATTCTTGAGACTAGGACCTAGGGGAAAAAACTGTGGTAGGGAACTGGTAGCCTTGCCCCTAATCTTCTTGGAAATCGGACAGTACTCCAGCTACTCCAATTTCTGCTCCTCAAAAGTAAGATTTCTTTTCTTCCCTGTCTGAGGTGTAAGGGACTCCTCCTTCGGAGCAGGCCGAGCTAGAATCTTCCTAGTGGAGGAGTGTATGAAGATCTTTTGATGCTTCAAGTCTGCCACCTTAGACAGCTCGAATGTGAGTAAGGGTTTCACTCAAGTCTGAACTCAATGACTAACCCTGTCTCAGAGCAGAGCTTCAGAGCTGACTTTGGAGCTAATTTCTCAGAGACTTGGGATCAAGCCTGCGTGGATGGATGCTGAGGCTTAGTGCCCTTTACTGAGGCTTTTTTGGAGCCACAGAGGTTCCACGTTGTTGAGAGATATCGGGGTCTGGAGCCGAACACAAAGGTCAGTGCCTCCAGTCCCATTTGAGAGGTGCTCTGTCTTGACATGAGAACACTTTTGAGGCCGATCACTAGGGTTATTGCATCTCGAGTGAGTATGGAGGGATGGAAGTTCAAAGGTTTGTTTTTTGTCCTGGGGCCTGCGCTCTGGCCAATGGAAGTTCCTACTCCTTGAACTACAACACATCAGACAGCAAAACCTCGGAGTTTGGGTCTTCCTTCACCGGCTGTATAACTGAAGGGCCACCCTTCTATTCTTGTTTGATGGCCTTGATATCCTCCTCTCTGAATCGGTCCTGTGTTTTGGATGAAACTTAATGCTGCATCAGAGGTGTGGAATTCCTATTGCCTGACACCCAGGACATATTGTTTCGTGTCAAGGACAAGTTTTCATGTTTATTTTGTCCTTGGGATAAGTAAGTCCAACGGCAGCCAGTTTACATTATGCAGCAGGGAAGAAAATAGTCTGCAGTTGAGGTAATATACGTGTCCATATATTAATGATGTTCAAACTCTTGGCTCCTTAATGCAAAGCCTTTATGATTAGGGTGAGCGCTGTAAATAAATGCTATAAGTTCGGACTGCACTACTGATAGAGGTTCCAGTAAAAAAATGTGTACGCACACGATTGAAAAGTTTAACAATATGAGGCTACGTATTATACTCCCAGAATGCTCTCTGATTAGATGCAAATATGTGCAGAAGCTTGAAAGCAGGATTGATGGTTCTTTGCTTTCAAAAAAATGTTTTAAAAAAATGCAGCTAAGAAAAAACATGTTTTGCAAAATTATTGTGAAATTTTAGGTACCATTTCTTGGCAGAATCATTTAGTAAAATGTGTTGATGCATGGCAGTATTTCCCAAAGAAAAAAAAAATCATAATGGAAAATCAGTGTAACCAGTTTCAAAAAGATTATAGGAGACATTAAATAAACAGGCATTGGCAAAGCCAATAGGTCCAATATTTGTGGTCAGTCTTATGGCCTGGGCCACTAGAGTGTGCAGCTGTGGCGATTTTTGCATAGTTATAGATTTGCCGCCTTTGCCATATAATCCATCATCTGCCACATAATTTGTAGATTGTAACAAAAAAACATTTCTAGCTCAAACGTTAAAAAAATTAATAAAATTGTGAAGACATATGTTGCCACTCAGTGGAAGGCCCTTTGCAAAGCTGGATTGGTCACTTTTCTATTGCTTATTGCTATATTTGGGGGTTAAAGTGGTAGTAATGAGGTGCAACCAATGCCCAGAGTGCATAAAAACTATGAAATAGTGAAGTGATTCTATTACAGAATGTGCCCCATTACGCAGCAAAATTTGGCTTTTCTTGCCACATAATTTACTCAACATAACTGCATAATTTGACTCTCTCCTACCGCATAATCCCAGTGGCCTTGCTTATGGCTTTGTCAATGTATGTCTTGTTTTGACATGGCTTTTGTAAAACATTATTATTGTGGGAGCTGCCGGACCCTCACCATGATAACAAACATTGGAACAAAGCAAAAAAGCACACATTGCCACAGTAGTTCCTGGCACTGAACAAAACTTCTTTGTGTGCCAATATACTCCTTGTGAAAGAGCAGGATACTATCATTCATAGTGAGAGGGAGATAGAATTGTAATAAAAACAAAAGGTCTTGATTAATGCCAGTCCTAATTAGGAGCCCAAAAGTGCACTCATGGTATTTGTTGTTGCATTAGTGCAGATTTCTGTATTTCATCAATTCACAAGAATTTACAGAAGTAGATGAGGAAATCGTACTCCTAGAAACCATTTGTGAACTGTATTTTAGCACGAGTAAATATGCATGTGTAGATTTGCTCATGGGAATCTGTTGTGTTCACAAGTTCACTTTACCTGTAACCACTTTTTTCCAACCCTGGAAGAAGTTTGACTTCTGCCCTTCTCAGGAGTAAATTTCCAGACTTTCTCAGTATGGGAATAGATTAGAGAAGAGTTGGTGAAAACCCTTAAAACATGCAAGTTAGTAGGTTTGCACAGACTCAAAACGACTTTCCAACTATGGAACTTTTGCTTACCGCTACCTCCAGCTAAAGTATATAGATCTGCAGAAAGGTGGCAAACTAGGGAAATTGCTAGTATTCAAGCCCTACTATAGCATTAGCCCTGGCATAATTAGAGAGGCTAATATCAGAGCTCTTATAGAATTAGACTGCTGCCATAATTTGCAGCAGTAAACATATTGTCTATTTACACTTTATCGGCTTACACGCTGAGCAGGTTGACTCCTGGTGCTCTGGAAACAGGCAGAGTATACAGACCTGATACAGGATGAACCATGGGAATTTGCTGCTGTATTTAGGATGAAATTGGAATAGCGTTGTCTGCACAACACCTTTCCTCAACAGTCATTTGCAAGAGAACCTGATTTTCAATAAAGAAGCCACTTCAATGTGATTCAAAGTCGAATTCTACAGTCACTGATGCAGTAGAGAGTACTTATGTCACTGGGGCTAAATTCTCGATGACAGGCACCAAAGGTCGAGATATGTTGTTGACCATTCCAGAACTGGAACTTAAACCTTTGAACTCAATGGCATTAAAAAAACAATCTGAGTGGCAGTCTTTGCCCTGGTGCTCTGTCGGCTCAGGGAGGAGTCATGTGATATCTTGTGTCTAAAACTTCTTCAAAGTGAAAACTTGCATACATCCGCTCCCAAACCTAAATAGCAGGAGAGCTGAGTGTCTACAGTCATACATTCTACAAACAACATTATTTGGAGGAATGGTTGCAATAAACACAGAATTTAACATTTATTCCTGCAGTGCAAAACTCTAACCTTATGCTCTTACTAAAGTAAAGGTATCACTACTGACCCATCATACTCTTGATCTTCACTCCTCATACTACGGCCCTAGAGGATGAGACAGTGCTTTGGTTTTCCTAACATACCTGTGCTTAAAACAACTGCACTTCAAAGTACAACATGACGTAATGCATATACACAGATATTGAGAGAGTAATGTACTATTTGTTACCACTGTTTAGAGAGGGGACAGCATAACCTACTCAAGGCATCATCATGGCTCCTCACCGCACCTAAGAACTGTAACAAATAGTAGACATTCTGTGCTCTCACACACACGCCTGTGTACACACACACACACACAAATACTTCAAAGAAAAAACTTAGCTTAAAATAAAAGGAAATTAAGCTTGAAATATAATGTGTTATACCAAGTACTCAAGATTTCTTTTAACCTACCACAACCATTGCAACAGTAAAATTTGGCCGGAGCTGATAGTCACACCACGGACTAGATGCTCCTACGCTATCCTTGTATATACCACGCTTGTGAACCAAGTTAGGCTGCTTCTCATTTGGGTCAGATGGATCTTCAGAAACATGAAACAATCTTTCAAAATTATTCTGAATATTTTGGTTCCACTCTTCATATGTAATGTGTAGGTCTTTTCCTGAAACACAATAAGATATATGGATTTTTGGTAACTGACAAATATATCTTCACACATTCCATGCTCTGAATTTGAAAAAAAAAAAATTGAAGAAACAATTTAGGGGGTTACATTTTTTATAATACTTTGTATATTGTGTAAGTGAAAGAGAGTCACTGACATCCAAAATCTCTCTGAATGTGTTACACCAAATCTAAACCTCTAGTAAAATGTACAAGATTAGACTACGTTACAAAACAACAAATGAATCAGATAGGCAATTATTAATGCAATGTCTGTCCAACCCCACTCTATAACAGAACATAAAAAACACAGAGTTTGGAGAGGTCCTTTACTCATCACTCATACATCTATTTAGAATGAAGAAGAAACGTGTCTACTCTCAGGACGTAGGTACAACAAGGCAACACAAACAGCCACTCAGGGCCTCGCCAGTAAGGAGAGCTAGCTTGCTGCTAGTACCATCTGTAGGGTCCCAACTGTCACTTGAAGGGGCAAAAAACACTTTTAGTCTTAATATTTAACTTTTTTGCCATTGCATCCTTTGACGAATTTTCATCTGACTAACTCTCTAGCACTAGTATTCTGTAATCGAAAACAAATGATCAAGTATGTTCAGAATTATTAATATTTGTTATATATTTTCCTATTGCACAGAAGAACAACGAGCCACAACATAAAATACATGTTGTGCATGTAACTGCTAATTTGGACAGCATGAGTTATTATTTATTTGACACAAAAGGTCATTCCAAAAACATTGTTTTACACTGCATTATCATTTGCACAGTCTTTTAAAGAAAAGAGGGGTGAAACGGTGAACCTACACACCGTGGCTAAATATGTTGGCAGCTCAGACCAGATTAGATTAGTATCAATCAATGAAAATGTAGTCACCGATGCAGAAAGGACTTTATTACTTTTGCTAGGCTTCCTCTATTAAGGAAGTGCAGGATAATGTGAAAATGCCAGGCTAGTTCCAGAACTGCACAAGAGCTATTATATGCTAAGAAATTGAGCACATACAGATCACTCCCATTCAGTCCTGGACTACTGCTTGCCTTCCAGCTTGTTACTAATCAACAGCTCATGAAAAGTACTTTCTTGTGTTCATTAAGAGCGGGAGAGTGTCTGAGTTACTTACCAGGGAAGCAAGTAATCCTTCTTCGCGTTTGTATGGTTTCATGAGGTCCCAGTGTGTGGGAAGAAACCAAAAAATGAATTGACAGTTTTATGGAAGTTTCATAATTAAAAAATAAGGAAAAACTAAAAAGGAATCTGAAGCCTTTCTTTTCAAATTGCTGGTGTTCTACTAGGATTGAATACACAGCAGAGCTTAGATGCAGGAAGACAAAGTTCCCCCCTTATCGATGACTGACGTAGGCCCATTCATTTCTAACGCCACTGATACTACCTTGGATTTTGCAGAAACACTATTCTATAGAAGAAAAGGCCATTGGAAAGGTGGGCACTTTGATTCTCAGAACACATATGAATTAACCAAGTGTATGTTTGGAAGCTGGTCCATGGGGTCATTCCCTTTCAAGGTCAGACAGGGTAGTGGAAAACTAATGAAAGGTGTGTTCGGTAGCGGGACTCAGGCCTCATCAAACACGAAAAAAAAAAAGTACAAATACAACAGCAAATGAATCTAACACTTGAGCGCCAAACTGGAAAAGTACACTCTAATAGTAAGTACCTTGAAAGGCCCCACAGATGGCCAAATTAATCTTGGTGATAACAAACTGAATATCAGGATCAGTGAAGAAATTGGTGAATGAAAACATTACAACCAGGATACGTCAGGGTTTTTTGACGTTCATGTTGATGGCCAAGAGGCAAAAATAAAACCATCAGTTTCCATTTTAAGCTCACACTGCCTCTCACCACTTAGTTCCTGACTTGTGTTTCGTCCGCAGGTACGCTACTGTGCTTAAAAACCAAATCCTACATCATTTGTTTTAAGGACTTCAGATACTGTACTACAGAAGACATCAGTATGTGATATGTAAGCACAACATTTGCAGTTCAGAAAGCTTAAGAAATAGCGCTGCGAATTCACACTCCTACGTGACCCACGCAGGCGTTCTTCAAATCCGAGGTCAGAGGTCGAAGTGAAGCTGCCTAATTATTGCAGTTACAACTCTCCTCAAAAACAAACAAATAGATGTTTTTTTAAGAAAATCAGGGCCTTAACTATCAGCCTGCCCTTTTCCTGTTTCAAAGTAAACATGGATGATTAAGTACTAAGACACAAGCGATCTGAAACATCCTAATGTGGAAGAAAGGAAGGTGACAATGAAGTCTTCAGTGTTTCAGTTGCACAGTCTTGACGGGTAACATTTCCAACACATAACATCAATATAAAGTAACCACCTAACATTACTCTCGTGGCTAAAGGCCCGATTCACAAATATAGTACTAATTCTACAATCACAGATTTACCCCTACATGCAAATACAGATGTATTGTTTTCTGGGATTCAAAAGCACTACCCAGGATCTGCATGAAGAGCTGCACAAATTATATACTTGGGAAGGTCATGTCATGTAAAGTGGATCTGTAGAGCGCTCCTTGTCAACCGTGAGGATATCCATCCACTGCGGCATGCAGCATGTGACATTACCACCAGGATCCTATTCCCACTGATCACACTCCTTCATAGCAGACAACTCCATACAGAGGGGAAAAAGACCCCCTGTAAGGAAATGCCTCCTTGGCATGGTTGCCCCCTGACTTTTTGCCTTCGCTGATGCTATGTTTACAATTGAAAGTGTGCTGAGGCCTGCTAACCAGGCCCCAGCACCAGTGTTCTTTCCCTAACCTGTACTTTTGTATCCACAATTGGCAGACCCTGGCATCCAGATAAGTCCCTTGTAACTGGTACTTCTAGTACCAAGGGCCCTGATGCCAAGGAAGGTCTCTAAGGGCTGCAGCATGTCTTATGCCACCCTGGAGACCTCTCACTCAGCACAGACACACTGCTTGCCAGCTTGTGTGTGCTAGTGAGAACAAAACGAGTAAGTCGACATGGCACTCCCCTCAGGGTGCCATGCCAGCCTCTCACTACCTATGCAAGTATAGGTCAGTCACCCCTCTAGCAGGCCTTACAGCCCTAAGGCAGGGTGCACTATACCATAGGTGAGGGTACCAGTGCATGAGCATGGTACCCCTACAGTGTCTAAACAAAACCTTAGACATTGTAAGTGCAGGGTAGCCATAAGAGTATATGGTCTGGGAGTTTGTCAAACACGAACTCCACAGCACCATAATGGCTACACTGAAAACTGGGAAGTTTGGTATCAAACTTCTCAGCACAATAAATGCACACTGATGCCAGTGTACACTTTATTGCAAAATACACCCCAGAGGGCACCTTAGAGGTGCCCCCTGAAACTTAACCGACTGTCTGTGTAGGCTGACTAGTTCCAGCAGCCTGCCACACTAGAGACATGTTGCTGGCCCCATGGGGAGAGTGCCTTTGTCACTCTGAGGCCAGTAACAAAGCCTGCACTGGGTGGAGATGCTAACACCTCCCCCAGGCAGGAGCTGTAACACCTGGCGGTGAGCCTCAAAGGCTCACCCCTTTGTCACAGCCCAGCAGGGCACTCCAGCTTAGTGGAGTTGCCCGCCCCCTCCGGCCACGGCCCCCACTTTTGGCGGCAAGGCTGGAAGGAACAAAGAAAGCAACAAGGAGGAGTCACTGGCCAGTCAGGACAGCCCCTAAGGTGTCCTGAGCTGAGGTGACTCTAACTTTTAGAAATCCTCCATCTTGCAGATGGAGGATTCCCCCAATAGGGTTAGGATTGTGACCCCCTCCCCTTGGGAGGAGGCACAAAGAGGGTGTACCCACCCTCAGGGCTAGTAGCCATTGGCTACTAACCCCCCAGACCTAAACACGCCCTTAAATTTAGTATTTAAGGGCTACCCTGAACCCTAGAAAATTAGATTCCTGCAACAACAAGAAGAAGGACTGCCTAGCTGAAAACCCCTGCAGAGGAAGACCAGAAGACAACAACTGCCTTGGCTCCAGAAACTCACCGGCCTGTCTCCTGCCTTCCAAAGAACTCTGCTCCAGCGACGCCTTCCAAAGGGACCAGCGACCTCTGCATCCTCTGAGGACTGCCCTGCTTCGACGACGACAAGAAACTCCCGAGGACAGCGGACCTGCTCCAAAAAGACTGCAACTTTGTTTCAAGAAGCCGCTTTAAAGAACCCTGCAATCTCCCCGCAAGAAGCGTGAGACTTGCAACACTGCACCCGGCGACCCCGACTCGGCTGGTGGAGAACCAACACCTCAGGGAGGACCCCCGGACTACTCCACGACTGTGAGTACCAAAACCTGTCCCCCCTGAGCCCCCACCTCCGCCTGCAGGGGGAATACCGAGGCTTCCCCTGACCGCGACTCTCTGAAACCTAAGTCCCGACGCCTGGAAAAGACCCTGCACCCGCAGCCCCCAGGACCTGAAGGACCGGACTTTCACTGCAGAAGCGACCCCCAGGAGTCCCTCTCCCTTGCCCAAGTGGAGGTTTCCCCGAGGAAGCCCCCCCTTGCCTGCCTGCAGCGCTGAAGAGATCCCTTGATCTCTCATTGACTTACATTGCGAACCCGACGCTTGTTCTAACACTGCACCCGGCCGCCCCCGCGCCGCTGAGGGTGAAATTTCTGTGTGGGCTTGTGTCCCCCCCGGTGCCCTACAAAACCCCCCTGGTCTGCCCTCCGAAGACGCGGGTACTTACCTGCAAGCAGACCGGAACCGGGGCACCCCCTTCTCTCCATTGAAGCCCATGCGTTTTGGGCACCACTTTGAACTCTGCACCTGACCGGCCCTGAGCTGCTGGTGTGGTAACTTTGGGGTTGCTCTGAACCCCCAACGGTGGGCTACCTTGGACCAAGAACTGAACCCTGTAAGTGTCGTACTTACCTGGTAAAACTAACAAAAACTTACCTCCCCCAGGAACTGTGAAAATTGCACTGTGTCCACTTTTAAAATAGATATTTGTGAATAACTTGAAAAGTATACATGCAATTGAAATGATTCAAAGTTCCTAATGTACTTACCTGCAATACCTTTCAAACAAGATATTACATGTTAAATTTGAACCTGTGGTTCTTAAAATAAACTAAGAAAAGATATTTTTCTATAACAAAACCTATTGGCTGGATTTGTCTCTGAGTGTGTGTACCTCATTTATTGTCTATGTGTATGTACAACAAATGCTTAACACTACTCCTTGGATAAGCCTACTGCTCGACCACACTACCACAAAATAGAGCATTAGTATTATCTATTTTTACCACTATTTTACCTCTAAGGGGAACCCTTGGACTCTGTGCATGCTATTCCTTACTTTGAAATAGCACATACAGAGCCAACTTCCTACACCCCCTATGCAAAAGCACACTTACTTGGTGTTGTCCATGGAAAAATGTTTTGTTCTGTGGACAAACCCTTTCCCTTACACTTCCAGCATTTGGGAGTGATCCATTCCCCTTCTCACCCTGGAAAAGGATTTATGTCAGCTTTTACCGGAAGTAAAAATCCTAATTGCCAGGGTGCAAAGGGAACTGAGAGGACTTTGTAGGCCTCAAAACTTCCAAAAGTAAGCACACCTTAGAACACCAATGTTTCCACACCATAAGTATGGGTTTATAGGTGAGGAGAACTCTGCAGGAACGCGGGATGCGACAGCCGGGCACTACCTTTACGACCTCAGCCGAAAAGCAGGGGGTCCATATGGCATTAGGTGTCCACCGACTGGGCTGAGCTGCTGGACTGTAAAACTAAAATGATACTGGGTGTGTAAAATTCTTATAAACTTTCTAGGTCACAGGACCCTAAACAAATTACTCAAATATAGTGAAATACCCAAAGAATGGAACGTTTTCCAAATTACTACTCAAACAACAGTTCACAGTAGTTAGAGTGAATATGCTGAAACTCCCAAATTAGAGTAACTATTTAACACAAAACGGGTGACAAACCGAAAACAATCTCCAGCCAGACTATTGTGCAAAATATGCCACTCCGCTTTAAATTCGGAGTATTATTGCAAAATGTGCTTTTTGATAGGAACTATGCCTTATTATCACACAAAACATAAAATTGCATCTTCTTCAGTCGAAAGAGTAGCCCGATTTTGGGAAATTTCTGCTGTTTAGTACTCAAGTTACAACAAATCTGGTATAGATTTACTTGTTAGGGCATTTTCGCAGTATATAAGGATGTTATATATTTCCTTGTAAGCCCATGTTCACAGTATAAAAGGATGCTTACCATCTCTCTTAATGGTAACTCCTGGATAGGGGAAGACCTTTTTCTTACTAAGCTCCATTAGCCAGCGTACAGTAGATTTACTCAAGCCAACAATTTCAACAGCAGATCCATCTCTAAAAGAACAAAAATGGGAAACAAAATAGTTACTTTTAAAACCAGTTACTACCAATTAAAATTGTATGTTACCCACAACAATGACTGTTTTTGTAGACATGAATTTCAGAAGTGTGAGTGCACACATTTTAGGTGCGCAAAAAGGTAACTGGCAACTTCAAATGGCAGTTTCCAACACACAGGATCAGCATCACCAAACATCTGTGGAGACATATGAAGTTACACACTTAACAAGCATTGGAAAAGCCAATAGGTCTCGGCAATCCAGGAGCTATTGGGTTTGTCAATGTCTTTTAGCCATGTTGTGTAGCAGCATGGCTTCTGTTCAACATGGCTGAAAGTTAGGGAAAAAAGCGCTATGAGGTAGAAATACAACACGGTTAAAAGACGTTAACTAAGCCAATGGCTCTTGCATTTTGAGACCTATTAAGCTGTGTAGCAGCATGGCTGTTATTCAATATGTCTGAAAGTGAGGGAAGAAAGCGCGGTTACACAACATGGATAAAAGACATTAACAAAGCCAATGACTCTCGTATTGCAGAGACCTGTTCGCTTTGCCAATGCTTGCTTCTTATTGTTGGTGGTAGGGAGGGCGTATGGGTGGGGGCAAGGCAAAAAACTAAACATGGCACTGACTTTAGCAGTGTTGTTGCTATTGTACACCTAGCCTTTCAATCCAGCCTTGCCACGAGGAGGCTAACTTTGCAGAGGTGTGCTAAGGAAATGAATTCAATCACTTAATGCAACAAGCAACTATTTCATACATACTGTCAAAGTTTCATTCATCCATTCAAGAAGTAATCCATGAATTTGTTTATTCATACACTCAATCATTCACTTGCATGTATGTCAATTCGCCAATCCATTCATGAAGTCAATAATTCATTGGTTCTTCAAAGCATGCATTCATTCAAGCATGTGTTTGTTTTGTTTATGCGCTCTAGATTCATTCAATCACCTGCACATTTGTTTCACAGTGCATTCAACAATTCCTTTGTTAAGTCATGAATTCAACCATCCATGCATTCATTCAATCATTCTTCCAGGAATTTGTTTAATTGTTAATTCAAATATCAATGAATTCTTCAATTTTTCCATTTAATCATTTGCTTATTCATTCATGAATTCAATCATTCATCCATGCAATCATTCTTCAAGCATTTATTTGTGCGTTAAATTCTTCATTCAGTAATCGATGTACAGTTTCATTCACCCATGCACTTGTTTGTTAATGCATTCCTAAGTAGATGAATTGCGTTCTCTTCTGTAAGCGGTGTCGTGTGGCACGAAAGAGTCCCACTGTCCTGGAAAGATCCCACCTTTCTCCCCCCTCAGCCATCTTTAGATACTGCAGCTTACATCTGGATGACACTGTTCTGTTTATATAACAATGGGATGTGCAACGGTGCTGGTGTAACACACCTCACCCAGCTGCCAACTGGAAAGCACAGGCAACTCGGGGTGACTGGCGCAAGGACCTTCCAAATAGTAACATCCGGCTACCACGCCCTCCAACAGGAGCAGGTTCTGCAGCATGTTTATAATACGATGAACGTGCAGGTCACATACTCCCTGGTAGCTCCTGGGCTTTTCGCACCTAGAGTCTATCTATGCAAGCCGAAGGTTCTCTCGATGAGACGGTGCACGCAGTTACACCTGGCACCTGACTGATCCTGCCCCAGCCACATCCACGTGAGGCATCTGCCTCTATCTAAATGTTTAGCTTTCCGGCTTTGTATAGCAACTAACCGCTTTCCAGTGAGTGCTTAGGAATTTCACTTTTGGAAGATCAGAGCCCCGAGGCACTTTCAGGAAAGGCATCTTGCTCAGGATCAATCAGATTACAAGAGTTGTTAATTACGTGGAATAAGAGACGGAGCTGACAACCACAGAAGAGCAGTAAGAGGTGGGAGGGACAGGGAGTTAGGGATAGCACATGAGTGAATTAAGGGATACTAAATACGGTTGTGCCTGCTGCATGCAGTGTTACTGGTAAAATCAGGGAAGAAAATAACAGTAAAATCCGACCCACCAAACCACAGTACAGTCCCGCAAACATCCAAAACGACCCCGCCCCCCACCCCCACCGCAACAAAAAACGGCCCACACATGGACTGGTCAGATGAGCCCTTCTTGCACTGTCTGCAGGGCTTCCAGAAGAAGCACTGCAGGAATCGGCAGTGCGGCACTGCAGGCTGGGGTTTGTCTGCAGTGCCGCGATCTCATGGATGCACTGCTGTGATCTGCAGTGCTTCCTGTGGAGGCGCTCTGATTGGATCACCAGCGCTAACATTGAAGGAACTGAACAATGATGCTTACATCGGAGGCACTGCTGGGGATCCATATTGCTCACAGTGATGGCACGGTTTTTGTTTACGCAAACAAAGATCACAGCACACAGTATGCAAAGTAGGACAAAACAGGATCAAGTCAACTAGTCATTATGGGATAGAAATGAATGAAAAAATCGAGCACATCGGTGTTCAAATCTTGTCTCCAGAGAAGAGTTCAATTTATTCTGATTGAAGTGGTATTCCAAATAACAGGGAACAATCTTTCCAAAGCAAACAGCCAACACGTGTTTCGTCACACCAGTGACTTTTTCAAGGCCGAAATATTGTGGGAAGGTTCCAAGAAAGTAAATTCCGATACGTCTCAGGGATAATAAGCAGTCCAAAAAGTACTAAGTAATCTCTTAATTATCATCGTCAATGAGTAAAAATAGATAGTCCACAGGGCGTGTGAAGCTGTCCATCAAAGAGAACCCCGGTAGGTCCACACGTATGTCTCGTAAGTAAATATTTAGCAGTCTGTCCGTGTGTCGGCGTCTTCTCCTCTGTGTTTACATGCTTACAGTCAAAGTACTGTTGGGATGACCTGCGACTGCAACCGAGGCACTGCTAGATATGTCTGGACTCCTTACATTAGAGGCACGCCTAGGATCTCTTGCAGTGCCTGGTGTGGAGGCACTGCAGGGATCTTCAATGCTTAAAGTACAGGGACTCTTGCCTAGTGCGCCTAAAATAATGAGCAGTGGCGGGACACAAGTAACGCATCCATGCTCCTGGGGGAGGGATAAACACACATAGAGGAAGGACACCTACAGCAGCTAACTAATAAGAAGCAAAGGAGTGAGAGTGAGAATGACGTCAACCAATGGTATGTAATGGGTTGGCTCTATGCCCACTTACAGCTAACAATACATCTCGGAGAGGCAGCACATGCGCTGTCTAGCCGAGACATAATGATCCAGAGGTATTTATACAACTTGATTTAGCTTGCTGCAAGGCCTTGTAATTTTCTAGGGAATCTTAAGCTGCCCACATGACAAAAATCCTGTGCAACACAAGATGAAGAGCCTAAAGGCCTCCATCTTAGCACTGTCAGATACATTGTTTAGTTGATGAATGGCGTTTCATGGACAGGTGACCGTAGACTCTCAGACCTTACACTGTCTCCTGCAGGCAACAGCCTCTCCTTGTTCTCGGAGTGCCCATTGCTGGAAAGTGGCCCGTCTCTGAAAGGTCTGAAAGGTCACCCCAAACTTTCTGCCTTCCTCTGATCTAATTTTTGCTGGCTTTAGAATTCTGCACACTTTATCACTACTGACCAGTGCTAAAGTGCTTGTGCTCTTTCCCCTAAACATGGAAACATTGCCTTATACCCAACTGCCATATTTAATTAACCTATAAGTCCCTAGTAAAGTGCTCTACAGGTGTCCAGGGCCGGTAAATTAAATGCTACTGGTGGACCTGCAGCACTGATTGTGCCACTCACATAAGTAGCCCCCTAACCATCTCTCAGGTCTGCCATTACTCGGCTTGTGTGTGGAGTTTCACTGCCACTTAGGCATTTAAAAGTAGTTGCCAAGTCTTAAATTCCCCCTTTCTTACATATAAGTCACCCCCAAAGGCAGGCCCCTAGGTAACCTACAGGGCAGGGTGCTATATAAGTAAAAGGCAGGAGATGTACATGTCCTGCTAGTGAAAAACTCCCAAAGTTGTTTTTCACTACTGTGAAGTCTGCCCCTCTCATAGGCTATCATTAGAGATTCCCTTCTATGTTTTTAAGTGGCCATTTCTGATCTGAGAGGAATAGACTTCTAATATTTGGTATGGTTGGAATGGAAGTAATAAATCCTACTTACTGGTGAAGTTGGATTTAACATTACTATTTCAGAAATGTCACTTTTAGAAAGTAGGCATTTCCTGCACTTACTGCCATCTGTGCCTTACAGATTGTCTACAATCCATGTATGGTCTGTGCTGTTTGAAAGCTCCCCTTGTGCAATCCACCCAGACCGCCACAAAACACAGGACACTCAGCTGCAACTGCATTCATCTGCATACAGATGGGTTTCTCTGGGCAGGAAGGGCAGAGGGTCTCTCTCCTCTCTTACACTTCGAAGGCCAACGGCCTGCCCTCACACAAAGGACTGATACCCCCCCCACAGAGCTCCTGAAAGACAGGGCTGGGTTGAAAGGGGAACTTGTGCACTTCAAAACCACTCTTTGAAGTTTCCTCTACTTCAAAGGCACATTTGGGTATTTATAGTGGGTCTCTGAGGCCACCAAAGCAGACACTTCTGGATCTACAAGAGGACTCTGTCAGAGGGACTCTGCCTGGCTGCCCAAATGACTAATCTGGACTGTATTGCTGGAAGGATTGCTGCTCTGTGTTTTGCCCTGCTGCCTGCTGGTCCCGGATTCTGCTGGAAGGACTCTGCCTTCCCCTCGAGTGCTCTCCAAAGGCTTGCATTGAGCTTGCCTCCTGTTCTGAAGTCTCAGGGCCACTAAGACTTCACGAAAGAGAAGAAAATCACTGTACGTAGAAAAATTGGTGCAACGTCTGTAGAAATTGATGCAGCGCATGCCTCACGACTGAAAAATTGCTGCATTGCCTTCCTGATCGACAAAGCTTGCTCCTTACCAGCGCGTCAAGGATTTTCAACGCATCGTCTTTGGGTGTCAAAATATCCCCACATCACAGTGAGGAACCACAGCTGTTCTCTTGGAAATTGACGCATCACCTTTCAGTGGGGAAAGAAACAACCCATCATCTGTGCCACACTGGAAAATCCAACGACGCGCCTTATTTTTCAACATAGCTCCTCCTCTGCAGCCCATGTGTCGTTATTTTTGACGCATCCTAGGTACTGTGTGTTAAAAGGATTCAACCATTGATTCTTAAGGATTGAGACTCACTTAAGCCTTTAAAAAGGGATGTCTTGACTAGTGCATAGTGGACCTTTTGTCGTTTTGGTCTTATTTTATTCAGATAAATATTATCTATTTTCCTAAACTGGTATGGAGTACTTTTTGAGGTGTTTTCACTGTGTTACTGTATGAGTTAGTGCACAAATACTTTACACATTGCCTTCTAAATTAAGCCTGCCTGCTCTGTGCCAAGCTACAGGGGAGTGTGTACAGGATAAATAAAGTTGTGTTGTGACTTACTTGGACAGGGTGCATACCTCTGCCACCTAGAGACTCAATTTCTAACACCTGTGAATACCAGCTGCAGGGCTGGATGCCCTCTTCAGAGGTGCCCTTCCAGCACTCATGCACGTTTGCGCTCCTTTCTTCAGGGTAGCCGATGGCCCCATAGCAGCCATAAATACTTGCAGCAGGACTGGATGCACCCTTCAGGAACACCCGGGGTGCTCTTTCATCACTCATGCACACACGCAACAGTCTTTCCTGCTGAGAGTAGCCCTTGACTTATATGCACCCGCCGCTCATAATAGCAGCAGTCAGGGTAGGTTCTGGACTTGGTCCGACTGCTAAATCTGTGATCTTGTCACTAACTCTACAAGCTGTCATAGGAGGAGAGTAATCCTGGAATCTCTGCAGCTGGAAACACCATCTGAGATGTTGACTACTGAATACACTTGCAGCATGAAAAGACGATTGACCCAAGGGCTGTTGTTCCTCCGTTGTGGAAAGCGAGGATTGGGGATGACCGGTGCGAAGTTCAGCCGACGGACCCTTTCATATCATTGAGAAGCGAAGGTCTGTCAGTGCTATGTGCAGTTGAATAACACCCGGGAAAAATTACCATCACATGTATCCATGTCAAAGATCTGATGATCTTGGAAGCTGCCGCTAGTAGCCCTCTTGCTGGAGCCAGCAGGCTGTGAAACGTTGGTACTTTTAACACTGCAGGCAGCCAGAGCCGATACTTGCTGCCAGAAGGGAAGGAGGGTGAGAGAGACCAGCAACACAAACAAAGGAAGGAAAGGAGGGTGGGTGCGTGGAAAGAGGCAACACCACTGGCCATGGAAGGGAATAAGGGTGGTTGGGTGATCGAGGGCAACACCATGGAAGGAGGGTGGATGCATGGGAGGTGGCAACACCACAGACAATGGAATGAGGGTGGGTGGCAGGATCACGGAGGTGATGATGTACGGAGTCAGCTGAGATGCACTCTGGTAGAATGCTTCAAAACCAAGAAACATGTAGCACCTACAATAATGAGCAATGGAGGGACACAAGTAATGCATCCATGCTCCTGGGGGAGGGATAAACACACATAAAGCAGCTAATAAGAAGCAAAGAAATGCGAGTTAGAATGACTCCAACCAATGGTAAGTAATGGGTGGGCTCCATGCCCACTTATTGCTAACAATATGTCTCAAAGAGACAGCGTATGCACAGTCTAGCTGAGACCTAAATATAGGCATGGTGCCAACATTTTATGTTATTGTAGGGTTTAGGTAAATTTTCTGAAAATTGATGTTTCCAGAGGGAGAGAGACTTAGGGGGTCATTACGACCTCGGCGGTCTTTGAAAAAGACCGCTGAGGCCGCGGGAGACAGAATACCGCCATTGCCGGCGGTATTCCTGGCTCCCTATTAAGACATTTCCGCTGGGCCAGCGGACGGTAACAGTGTTATCGTCCGCTGGCCTAGCGGAAATGTCACATCAACATTGCTGCCGGCTCATAATAGAGCCGGCGGCAATGCTGATGTGCAGCGGGTGCAGTAGCACCCGTCGCGCATTTCACTGCCCGAAATTCGGGCAGTGAAATGCGCGACGGGGCTATGCCTGGGGGCCCCTGCACTGCCCATGCCAAGTGCATGGGCAGTGCAGGGGCCCGCAGGGGCACCCCAAGTCCCCTTACCGCCAGCCTTTCAATGGCGGTGTGTACCGCCACGGACAGGCTGGCGGTCGGGGACTCATAATCCCCAGGGCAGTGGTGCATGCACCGCTGCCCTGGGGATTATGACCGCCAGGCGCAATCCTGGCGGGAAAGTGGAGGGGCCGGCGGTATGGCTGTGGCTTTTCCGCCACGGTCATAATTGCTGGCGGAACACCGCCAGCCTGTTGCCGCTGTTACCGCCAACTTACCGCCGGCCACCAGGGTCGTAATGACCCCCTTAGTTGTGTTGGCCAATTCGAATGACAGAAGCACCCACATCTCTGAACTTCGTAAGTAGTCACAAAAGTTCATAGTGCATTCTTCCATCCCAAGTGTATATATAAGTGTCCTACAACGGTGAAATAAGTCTGCATTTAAACTAGTAAGGATTTGCAGGCAACCCCTATATTTACAGGGAGGGGGGATCCAAAACAATTATATCTCTATATGAATAATGTGCACTTGCATAGTTCCCCAGAATGTTAAACTCCCATGACATTCTCCTCAACATTTGGATTACCCTCCTGCAGGACTATGACTAGGGAAAAAAAGACATGATGATAATCAACGATTTAAGTAGATTTGCTGGTGTATTCCTAGAATTGTTCTGAGAATCCAAAAAAATCACGAAACTTTTACTTGAAAGAATATTTATTGAAAAATCAACACCTTATTTAACAAGGTCACCTAGTAGCTTCCATTACTCCTTTTTTCCACAGGCAGAATCCAAACCTTTCTAATTAAGCAAAATTATTGTCTTTAAGGAAGAATGCAAATATGCAACACAACACACAGCCAACATAAAGCAGCAAGGCATTTGTTTGACCTCATCCACCAACCGACTTCCAGCATCTGCCTCAATAGAACCCCAACTTCAAGTACAACACCAGGGTTCTAAGAGCCAAGATCACCACAATACAGATGGTGAGAGTGGCCAAGCCACCACACATCTTCCCCTTATAAAAACAAGGAAAGAATTTGCCAAGACAATACAAAGCCAAAAGCATACCACAGCTGGAACCCAAGCTACACTAACCTCAACCACAAGGAAAACCCTATATTCGAACGTAAGAAAAAGTAAAATGTACATAAAGTAACATGTAAGGAGACGTCCTGAAAAACGATGGCAGACAATAATTGTTCAAATTGTCAGGTTCTTACGCACTCTCCTTCCACTGTTCTGCAACTCCCTGTTGCCATCATTCTCTACTACAAGCCCAATGGTGATACAACTAGCAGACTCATGACAAGCCCGCACTGGTTCCTTCTTGTAAACTGCATCTTGCTCACATTCCATATTCTTCTATCTTTCATCTTGATGGCATTGATAAAATGTTTCACCACCTTCAAGGGTTCTGTAAACTTGAACCACTTCTTCACAACAACTGGGGTCTGGATTTTATCCCAATCACCTACACAGTCCCCCGTCCCTTCAACACCCTTCCATTCATCAAAAACTTGTTTCCTTTTAGCTGCCTTCCTCAACTCCCACCATTCATCAGCAACAGAAACATTCACAGGCCAATTGTGACAGTTCATTCGTCCAGGAACTAAGTTGGAATGTGGAATACGGCCTCAAAATACCTCAAAGTGGGCCTTTCACGTGGAGATGTGGTGGATAAACACCAAGGGGCAGATGTAGCAAAGGGTTTTTCCCATTCTGTGTCAATGGGAAAATGTGATCATACATATGGCCCCAAATATCTTGAGAACGGACGTTACACACTGTCACAGGCATCACACCTCCTAATGATCTTCACATCTTACAAATGTAACTAGGCCACAAAAAATACTCCCGTAAACATTATTTTTTCTTCACTAAACCAGATATCCGACAAGGGACAAATAAATTGCCATGTTGTTAAGATTGTTGAGAACAACCAGCCAATATCAACCAACACCACACCGCTTCACAAGTTCCTATTTCACATTCAAATACAGATTCAAATCTGCTCTGACTTGTATCTTTTCTGGTCGGCCTTCCTTCAAGTACTTGTAACAATTTATAAAGATTTGACCCTTGTACACTTCTTTTTTTCCGTGTTTTCCAAAACAGCTCACAAGCACACACAAACACACAGCTCCTACCCCATCAAAAGAAGTCATCATTCTCCACACACTTCTCCGAGGAGGATTCTGCCATCAGTCTCATAAAGAAGGCAGCTGCATAGTTCTTTGTAGCAGTAATATATTGAACAGAATAGGCATATTCCTGCAGTTCAATCACCTGTCTCATAACCCAGGCCAGAACACAATCCAAACCTTTTTAGTAAGTATTTCTCTCAAACGCTTGTGCTTGGACTGGGAGGGAAAGATTACCTCCCACAGTCCAACAAGAAAACACCTAACTTTTCTTTTCGAACTATCGAGTAGTTCACCTCAGCCTCTTTCAGCACACTAGCTATGCATGTGTTGACACTTCCAACCTCACTTTGTTGTTGTAAAAGAACCGCACCCAGTCCTTCACTACACATCTGTAACAACAATGGTGTCTCTGCCAGGAAATGTATGTTTGCAATGGAGGTGCTTTCACCAACTGGTCCTTTATCTTCTCAAACTCTATTCAACACTTAGCACTGCAGTGTAACTTCGCCCTTATCTTGCTCAACTCACTTAAGGTAACCGACTCCATGGACAGACTGAGAATAAAATGGCTGTAAAAGTCTACCAACGCATAGAAAGGACAGCACTTTCACTTTATTCTTCTTCACTTCCAAGTTACAGTTTAGATCCACCATCTCCTTTCTTGGTTTAACCCCTTGGTCCGAAAGATATGTGATCTGTTCCTCTCCAAATTAAAATGTTGCCCCCTTCAATGTCATGTCAGTTTCCTCTACCTGCTTCAAAACTCTGAATTCTGCAATTGCACTCCTACACTGTACAAAAAATAGCACATCATTTTAGAAGCACATAACACCAACAATCACATCCAGCAAGGTATGCATAACCCTCTGAAAAACTGACACTATGGAGACTAGCCTGACCTTCATCCTTAGAAACTAGAATGATCCCATGGGAGTAATTAACACTGTAACTTCTTGCAACGCTTCATGGAGCCTCATCTGATGATAAGCGAACACTAGATCCGAGGTGGTAACCAACCTGATACAGCAGACAGAATTTCAACCATATTATACAATGGGAATTTATTGATCACCACTTCGCAATTCAAGCCTCCCAAGTCCCCAATAACCTTATTTCACTGCTGGCTTTGCTGGCCATCATGAGCGGAGCCAAACATCCAGTTACTTCCATAGGATCTATGTTCCCCTCCTGACAGAGCCATAGTTACTCCTTCACAGTACATTCAAAAGTATTCTTCTGACCCTGGCCACCACTGGCATAGCTCCCTTTCTCAACTTAATCTTAAGTACATGGTTGTGGAGACACCCAAATTGCTTGCAAGTGGGACAGCACCTCTGGAAATCATTATACCCATTTGCCACTTCAAGCATGCAGACCTGGGGATCTGCACTGAGGGCAACATACACCCCCAGCTCTCTGTGATGGGGCTACCACATAATATTGTTTCTCTTGACAGCCACATATATTTTGCCCTTAACATAACGTCCACAGGACTCAATGAGAGCATGACAATACCCACTATCTTGTTTGACTGAACCCCTATCCCCTTCATAGCAACCTAGACAAATGTCCATGCATCTCGGCTTCACACATTCCTACCAGTGCTTCTAAAATATCTGTAGGTATTCAGCCTAGAACACAAATCGAACATCTCAATGTTCACACTGTCAATCATTGCCATGTTAGATGAGTTCCCTCAATACCTTCCTCCCACCTGTAGAACCACCTCCTCACAATGATCTTTGGCCTCCCTCTTTGACTTGCCCACTCTTCTGCACTATCTTAAGAAATGTCCCTTTCCCACATTTATCAGGGTTGCGTTCAGAGCTAGGCAGTCCTTGCAACTAGTAATGCAGCCAACCAACCCACAGTAAACACAGGTGCCACTGAATTAACTAACTACTTTTCCTACACCTTTACCTTCCACCATCATGATATCACCACCGTTCATACAGCCATCCTTCTTTAACTTTTCCACCCTGCTCAACATATACTCCACATGTTTGACTGTGCCCTCTACGTCACACAAAGGAGGCTCATCTTTAAATCATACCTCCTTTTGTATTTTATCAGACGTGCAAACAGCACAAATTGGTCTCTAATTCTCACATTCACAAACACCCCATGTTTGCAAACACCCGCAAGCTTCCCTGAGGGTTGTGATATATTTGTCCACACTTCCAACCCTGCCTCTGGAATCTTTTTCCAAAATGAAAATGTTCAAATATTGTTCTCCCTTTTTGGAGACAGGGCAAGTCAATTTTTTTCAAAACAATATCGTACTCACTCAGACCTTGCCACTTCTCTTAACTGAACTTCACGAGATTGTCTAGAACTTCTTGTCCTTAGCACCCAGGCACTATGTAAGTAGGACAGGTTTCATCTCAGCCCCAGATTAGATCAACAGAAACAGGCATAGTTATGGAAAACCTTCTACCCCTTGTCCCAAAGTAGGAGTGGTTCCCCCGGTGACTAAGACTAGAACTGGTGTTTTTGAAAGATCATACGCCCAACGGCACCCCAATGTGTTAGTTTAACCATGGGTGCCTCTCAGAGGTGTCAAAATAGTGCGTCTTACAATGTAGTTACACCCAGGGCAATTTAAATACTTAAGCAATGTCACAAATATGCTTCCCTCCACCTGCCTAAAGAACTATTATTCTCTCGAGTTGAGTGGAGAGTTGGATACAGAATAAGCATCTCCACATTGGGCAGAGAGAACACTGCTGCCAGTCATCAGACGTAGTGTGCTAATCACGTAAATTAACAGTCTGTGGAAAATGTTATACTCATCACTCACCCCTCTTCTCTGAGGTTAACACCCCTGTAGGGCAAGGGCCTTCTCACTTGTTTTTTTTGACACCACAACCATTTGTCTTATGTGGTGAATTTTAGACCATACAGTACTTCGTCTGTGAAGTCCTCCATAATGTGCTATCATCTTAATACCAGCAACACCATGTCGCAGATCTACTGTGACACAGGGAGACAAAGGCTTTAACATCACAGGGTTCTCTTTGTACCACACCACACCCGTACTGCACTCTACCCAGGAAGGTTGACATTCCCAGGATGCAGCACTCCCGCCAATTATGTCCAGCCTTGATATCTGCTAACCTCATATACCTCCATGGCAATAATGCAACTGGAATGCCTTGCAACAGCACACCAGATTGTTCATATCATTAGATCCCCCCCCCCCCCCACTGAAGTTTGCTCAGTTCATACCGCCAAAGCTCTTATGTTGAGAAGGCACCTGTACAATCAGACTGCCTGGTCCACTGGTAAAACACCTTAGCTAACAATGCAGCTGCCTCCTAGGGTCTTTAACTGTCAGCTCTACTTGGAATTCAGTCAAGCAACAGTTGTTTTAAGGTTGTTGTGCCTGCTGTGCTCATCAACCTTTCGTCAGTATAAAGCTCATAGACAACACACAGTACAGTTAAAGGAGCAAGCTTTAACCAACACCAACAGAATTTCAGCAACTGCCACAATAAAACCCCCGCCTCAAGTACAATGACAGGTTTCTAAAAGCTAAGAGCATCGCAGTATAAGTGGGTCGAATTGTCAATACTCAACAAAGAAGTTGGGAGTGTGCTTGCAGGACTTGGACTCAACCATTAATTATGTATTTAGCTTGGATTTTTGTTGAGGGTAGAAATGCGGCTGTAAAAAAGTTGGGCAACCTGTTTCCTACCACGGCAGGCAATTTTTCAGAAAGTGAGGTTGGTTCTGATACCACTGTGTTTATTATCACACTCCAACCTACTCTAATACAGGGGGGCATGATGTGAAGAAATAAGCATTGTGAAGGTGGCGAGAAGGTAAGAGAAAGATAGTGACAGTGAGCATGTGAATGGCAAGTGCGGTTAATTGTCATGAGCTTAGAACTCAACACAGTGCAAGCCATTTCTGAAATGGGACCTGTGATCTATGCTCGATGCCTGCTCACAATGAAAAAGCTTTGCAGTGATGAGAAACTGTGCAGTTTTCTTAAAGATACCACCATTTCAGTCTCACCTTGTTAAAATATGACAGTTTTTTTTTATAGCAAAACGCATCAGGGGACAATTGTAAGGTATTTCTAATTACCCTGAAGGGTACCTATGGCACTGGGTAGTTGCTCAACGTGGTATTTACCTATGCACAACTCACAATTAAGATTTCACTGTATTTGTACACAAATCGGAATTTGCCTCACTACATGTAACAAGGTCCTTAGTGCTGAACTGGACTTTTTGGCAAGTACTGAAAAAGGCATGTCTCTGTACTACAAATGGTTGAAGTAGTTGTCCCACACCTTAGCACTAAATAGAGAATTCAGGATTTGGTGTACATTCTTAGACAAAGGAGCACCCATTCAGAAAATTTCCAAACACAAAGAACTCTCTCATGTAGTGTGAGGAAGGCAGAAAACAACTCATGAAAATGTGTCTCATAAGCCCACTGAAAGCGCTTCTTCACAATGTCATGGTCCAGATATTAAGCTAGCCTACACTTACCTCAGGAATTACAGAAAGGCAAGTGAAAATCCTGACCTCTGGTATCAAGAGCTAAAAAGTTCACCAACTTCAAAAAATCCACCTATATATCTAGAAAAAATAAGGCGTGCAAATGATTCTAGTAAAACTACAAATCAAGTTCCATATCTATTAGTAAGCACACAATCATGGAGGAAAAATAATAGGCTTAGCCACGGAATAGACACTAAGGTACGAGAGCCAAAACGGTAAAGGATACAGATCACCTGTTTTTGTCAAATTTATCTTTTCTACGCCCTTCAAGAACTCTAACTTGGCATTTCTTTACTTATAATAGCCCAACCAGTTAATATAAGATAACAATGAGTGCGTAAAGTATTTTAGGACTGAATGAGTGAAGATGTGGTCAACGACTGAGTGTTACCTGTTCTTGTGTAAGGGGTTCAAGCATTCAAATAGCAGGGAACTCAAGTCAGGGCACCAAAACTGTCACTGTTTTGGGAGGCAGATGGAAACCAATGACAATAAAAGAATCACACCATTAGACCCTGCTGCACTTAGACAAGGAGTAAAAGCTGGGTGCGCTCTCCTCAACTCCTTGCTCCTTTTCTAAAGGCGAAACATTTTCTCTATTCATCTTACCTGCTCAATAACAAGAACATTTTTAATTAATTTAAACGCGAGAAATGTCTCTTACGAGCTGAGTGGCGGGAGGCAGAGAAAGAAATATGGCACATTATGGATGCTTGTATTGCTCTATTACATGAGCTCTTTTATACATTCCAGTTTCAGTACACGAAGGTGGGGAGGGGGTAATAAAGATTCCTTCTGATGTGAAATTTTACAGTTTTGAATAAAAGGTTTGCTGCGATTAGCAATCCTTTTTAATTGAGCCAATAGTGTGCTATCACACTATGAATTAAGTGTCCCTCAGTGTCACTTGCCTAATGTGATATAACCTAATACGCTAGGCTGCTTCTGTATTCTAGTAGTTACATCACAAACACGTGTAGACTGTTACGTATCCAATGCATCTAAGAGGATGGTCTCTGAAGAATGGAAGTGAGTGCGCAGTGCAAAGAAGAGTATAATTGTAATAAAACTAAAGTAAATAAAAAAACAGAAAAAAAAGTCCACACTGTAAGAACAAGGAATGTTTTCATTACATTTTAAGGCATTATATCCTGATGTCAAGGGCAATAATGGCTATTTAAGGCCCCGAACTAGAGGTCTGTTGGGCAAGTCTGTATCAGCCACTATTAGCCCTGAGACACTCCACAGTCTTTAATCAACAGTGCAATTGTCTGAAACAATTTACTGATCCTCATTGCCCCATAGTTTTGTGTTTGAAATTGTGACATACCATATTCTTTTTATAAATGCACAAACAACGAAAGAGACAACAGGAAATTAGAGAAAGTGGAAAAGTGAATAAAGTGTGATAAGAGATGTGTGGTAAGAGGAGCCTGACACCGTTAAATAGTTGAATCTATTAAGTTTATTGCAAGTAACATGACCAAGCATCCATCCACTCCAAGGAGAGACCAGTAACTGATCTCCCTGGAATTTTATGGTGCTCACATTCTCAGTAGAACTTTACGAACAGCTTTCCATAACTTGTAGTCAACACATCCCCTTCTCTTCATCATATAAACCAAACTCACAAAAATAGTATCTGAAAAGGATACAAGAGCAAAATGAGAAAAATGAATAAATACCATAAAAACTACTATATCTAAAAGAAACAACACAATTCAAGACCTAACATAATCATTTAAATAAGCTAATGGCCTATGTGTTCTTGCAGTTTTGATGGATTTGGAAACATCCGTTTGCCTCACTTCTTCTTCTTCAGGTATGTCCAGGGATACACACACATTTTCCTTTTGACTCTCATTGAAACGCAAAAATACATGAGTGTTCGCCTTACATCTCTCGTTAACACGTAGTTGGTGTGTTGGATGTCAACCCTGTCTCCCTTATTGCAACCAACATTGCTCCAAAACATCCTTCATCTTCCTTCCCTTCACATTCACCACCCCTCTGATACAAAGCCACGTTTATGACATTCCACCTCTCACCTCCTTCCACTACTACAAAAAATTTACTAACTCTTAATACACGAACAGGACCCCTAAATTTAGAAATACCACCTCTAATTCTTCCAGATTTTATTTTGACGCAATCACCCACTCTCATATTAGTGATTCCAGATGTTCTTACTACGCTTTCCCCACCAGACACAACCCATTCTTTAAGCCAAGAAGGAACCAATTTGGAACTTGGTGAACGCCCCCACATCAGCTGAAATGGACAAATGTTAGAAGTACTGTGAGCAGTAGTGCGATACGTCCATATCTTGTCAAAGATAATTTTTTTTGCATTACAATGATTACTTAACGCTAATTAAATAGTTCCCTTGACCAACCTGTTGGCCCTCTCCACAATACCATTTCCTTGTGGGTTATAGAAAGAAGTCCGAGAATGTCTCACTCCACAGTGTCTCAAGAATGAAAGCATCTCATTGGAGGTCAACTGAGTACCATTGTCTGTAATCAATACCAAAGGAATACCCTCTTCGACAAAAATTTCCTCCAACACCTTTATCACTGTGTTTGTGGGGATATCCTGCATAAATTTCACCTTGAATGCACATCAACCACCACCGCAGCAAACCGTGACTCAAATGATAATTCAGAGATAGGTCCAATGAATTCAAGACAAATGGAATGCCATGGTTTACCCGGAACTTCTAAATGACCACAGCTCCTCTTGTCACCTACTTTAAACCTCTTCTCACTCTCCTTGCATAAGGTGCACCTCTTCACCCAATCTTTAACCTGTCCATCCAAACCTGGCCACCAAAACAACTCTTTTAATCTTCTTCAAGTTAGTCCTTAACCTAAATGGCCCTCATGCCCCGGATTAAACAATTTGAACCTCAATCTCTCAGGTGGAACATACTGATCACCTCTCATTATGACACTGTCACCTCAAATCGACAAGTCATCCAACACATTTAATTAAGGCCTCAATGCCATCAGCAGAGAACTCTCTCTCCTAGCCCCTTTGCAGATCAGTTTAATAACCTCCTTCAGACAATTGTCAGAATTCATCTCCTCCTCCAACTCCTCTTTCGTAAAATGTTCCCAAACCACATTCAACAGCATCCATGACTGAAGCCACAGCCTCTTCTGTGTCACAGTTTTTTACTGATTGTGCATCAACAATTTCCCAATCAAGAGACATCCTAGACAGTCTGCTTGCACTCTCTTCCAACCTTGAACAAATTCTACTCTATAAAGATATTCCTGTAACCTTGCCGCTAATCTAGCCAACCTCGCCGAACCTTTGCCTGCCCCTCCTGATGACAAAATCTTAGAAAAATGTTTGTGCTCGCTCCGTAAAATAAATTGTAATCCCCACAAATATATTCTGAAATATTCCGCACCCCAAACCGCAGCTCAAGCTTCACGTTCCATTGCCGAATAATTGCACTCAGCTTGTGTTAAAGTTCGAGAAGCAAATGCAACAGTTCTCTCATGGCTGCCATGCATCTAGGATAAAACAGAGCTCCCAAGCCAGTTGCACTTGCATCAACTGTTAATATGGTTTGCAACTTAATGTCAAACGTAGCAAGTATGTCAGCATCACAGATCTCATTCTTGATATTAACAAAACAATCAAGTTGATCTCTCCCCAACATAAATCTATTTCCTCTCTGCAGCAATTTCTGAAGGTTCTCAGTCATCAGTGAACCTGTTCACAAATTTAGAATAATATTCTATTAAACCGAGGAATGATCTTAACTGATCCTTGTCACTAGGTGAAGGCGCCAATCTAATAGCCTCCAACAAACTCTTCTTTGGTTTGATATTTCCTTTGGATATAGTATACCCCAAATAATCTGTTTCCTTCATGAAAAATGAGCATTTTTCTTGATTCAAACATAAACCAGATTCTCCTATAGCTTTCAACACTTTCTTCAAGGTGACATTGTGCTCATGTGCTGTTTCATCCTTAATCAAAATGTCATCCTGAAAGAATAACACATTTTTCATGTTTCCAAAAATGTTCGTCATAATACGTTGAAACACTCGCAGCCGACGCAAGTCTAAATGGCATGCGAGTGAACTGGAAAGTGCCCTCAGAGGTTACAAAAGCTGTTAAGTGTTTAGAATCTGCATGTAATTTAATCTGATGGTAGGCATTCCTCAAGTCAAGTTTTGAGAAATACCTTCCATTTTTCACAGCAGTTAGAAATTCATTGATATTAGGGAGAGGATATGTGTCAACTACAATATTCTGATTTAAAGATGTCAAATCAACACACAACCTCACCCGACCGCCGGATTTCCGAGTGATCACCAACAAAGAAATCCACAGAAACACCTCAACAGGTTCAATGATGCCCTCAGACAACATACTGTCAATCACTTTCTTAACTTCCTCCCTCACTATGAAGGGTACTTTACGCAATTTATGCTGTCTTGGCAAGGCATCCTCCCTTAGGATGATTTTGTGTACATAGCCTTTTAAGCATCCTAATGTTTTTTTTAAACACATCCCGGGCCCCCTTAGAATATCTTGTAGTTGCACATCTTCAACAACTAGTATTTGATTTGGCGCTCTGGGATTAATCGCAATGTTTAGATCAAATTGATGCATCCATCCCAAAATAGGAGGCTCGCCTGAAGCCACATAAACTTCCCCTTCAATACACTTCTCCTCAAATTGTATTCGCTTTAACATATACCCCAGTAAATGGATCTTTTTTCCTTGGAATCCACATGGAGAAATATCTTTTGGGAACAACATTTCATTCTTCCAAAGATCTTTGAAAAAAATTTCAGGGATTATGTTATACAATGACTCCGAATCAACCATAAGTTTGACTTCACACTCATCTATCTTGACAAAAGCTGTAGGTCTAGAAGTCCTCGCCTCCATTCTAGTTGCGGCTATTACTTCTTCTTGACTTACAACTAAAATCCTATTATCACTGGGATTGTCACTGAGTTCACCCACAACATTTATACCAGACCTGATATCCTTATTAGTTTTCCTATTCTCTCTACACATTCGCGCATAGTGACCTCTGCGACCACACTTCCTACACTCTTTGCTTGTAGCAAAACACTTTTTAGAATCAGCCTTATGATACATACTCCCACAACAAGTACATTCCCTTCCCTCTGTCTTAGAAAGAATTGGTTTTCTGGATACCACGTTAACTTTCTGTTGCACAACAGAACTGTCACTATCCATTGCCATCATGTCATTTGCCTTATCTGTCTTTTCTAGTTCCTTTATGGATCACTGTGATTCCTCTATAACCTTTGCCATTTCAATGGCCTCTCGCAACGTAGGAACTTTAGCTGCCCATAACCTCTCTTAAATTTTCCTATCTCGACACTGAACAATAAGTTGATCACGTATCAATTCTTCGGTCATAGTCCCAAACCGACATTTGACAGACAACTCTCACAATCTTGACACAAATTCATCGATTGTTTCATGGTGATCCTGAGGCTGGGTGTAAAACATATATCCAGCCAAAACTGAATTGGTCTCCTTAGCAAATCTAATCTCCAACCTTTTAATAGCTTTCTTAAATACATCATCCATTGGTTGTCCAATAGGGCCCAAAACAGTATGTAAATATTTAAAAATATTCTGACCTTCACAACCCAAAGCATTCAGTAAAATAGCTTTTATCCTTAAAAAGGGGAAATATTCTGACCATCTAAGCCCAATATATAATTTTCCAACAATTCTATCCAATCTTCCCAAAGAATAACAGGTGGCCCAGGCTGAGGAAAAAATGCAGGTGGCAGCGAAATATTGCCTTGGGACACCATAACTAGAACTGGACAATGGTCAACTGATATGCTTGACCTCAATACTAGATGCTTA
Source organism: Pleurodeles waltl (assembly GCF_031143425.1). NCBI lineage: Eukaryota > Metazoa > Chordata > Amphibia > Caudata > Salamandridae > Pleurodeles > Pleurodeles waltl. Next base: position 605,514,230 of record NC_090443.1, on the reverse strand, counting down.
ATAAAAGCTCACAGTAACTTATCCAAGTCTTGAACAGTAAAAATAATAATACAATTCTGTAATATTGATATTGGTGAGTACTTTGCCATGTACCACCCTCTATTACACACAAACCCCAACCTAGAAGTTGAACAGGAAACTTACTGTTATACAGTGTCCAAAAAAAAAACCAGTCTTTAGTTACAGTCTTTACCGCCCCCCCTACTTCGTTAACATTGGTGTGCAGATCACCGTGGAGTCAGCGTCCGTTAAAATTGGTGTGCAGATCATTGCACTGACTGCACAGATTGCTGTACTAAATGGCTCACAAGCGGTGTGACCTCCAACAACGTGCCAGATTCGGGAAGACGCTGCGCCGGACAAGCGTTGTGTCAATAGCGTAAGACACGCCTACTGACAGTGCGTCTAAGAAAAGACATTGCGATCGCAGGAAGGGACTGCAATTGACGCATAAACAGCATGTCAATCAAACGGCGCTGAAACAACAAGAAGGGACTCCTCCTGCTTCCTCTCGCCTCCTCCCACGCAAGTTCCGTTGAAGTTGAATGCCAAACAACCTCTCTGCATCGGCAGTGAAATCTGCCACTCCAAGACCAGCGCCTGCGTAGTGAGCCGCCACAACAGTTTGTCAGTGCTCCAAAGTGCTCCGATGGACTTACAAAATCTTTGTACGTCCAGAGGAGGGACTCAAACATCGGCGAATGTCTTCGAGGCAGAAAAATCTTCTTCAAACTATTCCTGGCAAATTGGACGTGACAACACCTAACCGGGACGACCTAGGTCGTGTAGCAACACCATTTCGTCGTCAAAATGTTGTAAGAGGAGCCTGACAGCGTTGTATAGTTGAATCTATTAAGTTTATTGCAAGTAACACAACCTAGCGTCCATCCACTCCAAGGAGAGACCAGTAACTGATTTCCCTGGAATTTTATGGCACTCACTTTATGAACAACATTCCATTACTTGTAGTCAACACATAACAAGATGCAGATCTGAGAGTGGATTGAGTAAAAGGGAATATAAAGAAACAGGAAGAAATGGCGAGGAAGGGCTGAATTCATTGATGGTGGAAACTGTGGATGAGGTAAAACTGACTGGAGGCAAAAAAGACAAAGAGAAGGAAGGGATTATGGGACAAGAGTTGCTACAGACACGAAGACAATAATATTGCAGGAATCCGTTTCAATAATTGAGGAGAATATGCTAACAGGTGCAGCAGCAGCTGCTGTATCATAAAACCCTTATGAGACAACTGAGGCTGAGGACAAGGGTGAAAAAGATAAATATCTTGAAGCTCAGAAACGACAGTAAACGTGTGAAATAGAATGAATGTGACAGAACCACTCCTAGAAACACAAGAACGCTAGGTGAAGTTAGAGAGAAACATCAAATGGTTGTTTTGGGTGTTTTGCCGGTCAATGAACCCTGATAAGAGGAGGTAGCTCCTACTGCTGATGCCAGGTTGGTAGTGAAATAGCTGATGCTTCCATCCTACAAACAAATCATTTTTATACAAGTAAATGTAAAATGATTTACCAAGGAACAGATGATAATCACCTAGACGTAAGATTACTGGTGCCCTTGTATTTTGCAGCCGACACTGAAAGATCAGCCGAGCACATGACCAAGTAGTGCAATATTTTGGTTCGCACAAGCAGTAGAAACCAAAAAGATCTAGTCTGTGTTCTAAATGTATGAAGCAAAATGCATTGGATGGATAAACCAATAGGATATGGGGGCCACACCACTGAAAGAATCTGACCAAGGGATGCATCTAATCAACAAAAAAAGGTTCTTAAAAGTAACCCAATCCACCAGTGGTGGCTCCACCGCTAGGGCGGAGGGGAGTCAACCCCCCCTGCCAGCAGCAACCATGTTTATTATCCTTTCCTTGTGGAAGGGGCGGGGCCTTGTGGGGTGACCGGGACAAGGGGAGTGCACTGTGCATTCCCCTCAGAGTGCATGTGTTTGGTCGGCACATGCGCAATAGGCTGCCGCCGGGCTGGAGGGAGCCTGCACAGGATCCTAGTCTGCCTGAGAGCACCCTGGCTAGGCACTCCTAGCCAATCCTGATGCTGTACTGAGCAGTGTCGGGATTGGCGCAAGGCAAGCGGGGAGCCTGTGACTGGAGCCTGCAGAAGAAGAGCAGCATGATGGCTGTGGCACGGCACGGGCAGGTAAGTCTATTTTAATTTTTTATTTGATTAATTCCGCCCAAGACCCCTGCGCTGCCCTGTCCCCTTTATAACCCACGAGCCGCGACTGCAATCCATCACAACATACTTGCTACTTAGATGTGGGGATTCCCAGAATTCAGAACAAAATACAAATGATTTCCCTTGTGAGTTGCAGCTAACGTTTGTCAACAGTCAGCAGGAATAAACCAAAATATCATGAAAGACTTGATGAGTCAGTCCTCTGATATTCATATATTAATATTCCAAGACTACAAGAGTCTTCCTCGGTTTGGAAACATATTTTTATATTGCATAATATTATATATTGCATTATATTGGGTGTATGGAACGTGACTATCCTATAAAATAGGACAAGAGTTGCCAAAAGTTAGTCCAAGCACATTTAAAGCATATTTAATTTACCATTTAAATCAGAGCTAGAAAAGGAAAGGTATTTGATGGGAGGCAGAATGACAGACGTCTGGTAACCTTTTTGTCTTTGTTAGTTTTCTGTCTGGCTTGATGGATGCACTATTTCAGAGTGTAGAGGGTGTACTGAGTGCCAATGAAACATGCATCTTAGATATTGTGACAATATAAACTGTATTGCACTTTATTCTGTTTTGTCTACTATGCAAAACCGAGAGAGAGGCTCCTGTGCTGAGAAACTTTGTCTTTAGGAACTGTAGTCCATCATTTTGATGTAGATAAAGCACACTAGGTCACCTTAGCCAGATGTACTAACCATTTTACCCGGCACAAACGGTGCAATTTGGTAAATCAGAGAGTGTGTGAACAAAAAAAACATATATTTTTTTTAAATTGTACTAAACACATTTTACTATGCGGAAAACATTTTCTGATATCCAAACATGTTTAGAAATTATTACCGATATGGTATATGGAACAGGTGTGCTTTGGGAGTCCCTTCCAAATATTGAATTGGTACACCCTAGGCATCAATGGTTTATGTCTAACTCCGATCTTAAACTTTTGAAAAGTTACAGACACCCAAGATTGGGTAGTAAATTATTCACAGAAGGAAAGGTGTCCTCTTGGAACCCCTTCCCATTTGTGATTTGTGGTGGCGGTTTCAGAGGAAGTAGGAAATTGTCCAGAGGATTGCCAACTAATAGTAAAACTATTCAAAACTGAAAAAATTTGCAAAAGCACCCGTTTCCTTTAAGGAAATCAAACTTATTAAAAACAAAATGTTTTCTATATTGAGATCAAATACAGCTGTGGTGGTCTGCTGTCCCTTGCAGGCCACCATCCCTGTACGTGCAGCTAATTGGAGGGAATCTTGCAATTGCGACCTGCCTAGCAAATATTCATTAGGAAGTTTGTTCTGAACCCCAACCCCACAAAAAGATTATTTTACCAACCAACTTTTTAGTATATACACCGTTTTGCAAATAAATCATAGCACAATTTGTGACCAGTGGAACAGTTCGTATACAACGTCCCATGTTCTGTCTGAAATCTGGAGAGTTAGACATGAATTTACACACTGCAAATTATTTTGAATCACGTGATTTGAAATGAATACGGTTTTTTTTTAAAAGTCAGTGAATTTTGTGAACACTTTATTCAACACATGCGTGTAACTAGAGTTCTCACAATATATTGATGAATTATCTACAGGATTTAATATACATTTTCAATCTGGTACATTAGCTTTTAAAATGAACCTAAGATGTAAAAGAAAATGTTAATGGGGCTGCTTTGGTATGACTGTAGGAAGTTGGCTCTGTATGTACTATTTCAAAGTAAGAAATAGCATGCACAGAGTCCAGGGGTTCCCCTTAGAGGTAAGATAGTGGCAAAAAGAGATAATTCTAATGCTCTATTTTGTGGTAGTGTGGTCGAGCAGTAGGCTTACCAGAGGGTAGTGTTAAGCATTTGTTGTACACACACAGGCAATAAATGAGGAACACACACTCAAAGACAATTCCAGGCCAATAGGTTTTTATATAGAAAAATATATTTTCTTAGTTTATTTTAAGAACCACAGGTTCAAGATTTACAATCAATACTTCAAATGAAAGGTACTTCACTTAGGTATCATAGTAACTTTGAATCAGCAAAATAGCATGTACAGTTTTGGCAAAAATGGCAATAAGCTATTTTAAAACTAGACAGTGCAAATTTCAACAGTTCCTGGGGGAGGTAAGTATTTGTTCAAAGTTGGGTCCAAAGTAGCCCACCGTTGGAGGTTCAGGGCAACCCCAAAGTTACCACACCAGCAGCTCAGGGACGGTCAGGTGCAGAGGTCAAAGTGGTGCCCAAAACACATAGACTTCAATGGAGAAGGGGGTGCCCCGGTTCCAGTCTGCCAGCAGGTAAGTACCCGTGACTTTGGAGGGCAGACTGGGGGGGTTTTGTAGGGCACCGGGGGGGGGGACACAAGTCAGCACAAAAAGTACACCCTCACCGGCACGGGGGCGGCCGGGTGCAGAGTGCCAACAGGCGTCGGGTTTGCAATAGGTTTCAATGGGAGACCCAGGGGTCTCTTCAGCGAAGCAGGCAGGCAAGGGGGGGGGGGCTCCTCGGGGTAGCCACCACCTGGGCAAGGGAGAGGGCTACCTGGGGGTCTCTCCTGCACTGGAGGTCGGATCCTTCAGATCCTGGGGGCTGCAGGTGCAGTGTCTTTACCAGGCATCGGGTTCTTGGAAGCAGTCAGTCGCGGTCAGGGGGAGCCTCTGGATTCCCTCTGCAGGCATCGCTGGGGGGACTCAGGGGGGTCAACTCTGGCTACTCACGGGCTCGCAGTCACCAGGGAGCCCTCCCTGTAGTGTTGGTTTTCCGCAGGTCCAGCTGGGGGCGTCGGTTGCAGAGTGGAAAGTCTCACGCTTCCAGCGGGAAACGTGTGGTCTTTAAAAGTTGCTTCTTTGTTGCAAAGTTGCAGTTTCTTTGGAACAGGGCCACTGTCCTCGGGAGTTCTTGGTCCTTTTAGATGCAGGGTAGTCCTCTAAGGCTTCAGAGGTCGCTGGACCCTGGGGGACGCGTCGCTGTTGCAGTTTTTCTTGAAGTGGGGAGACAGGCCGGTAGGGCTTGGGCCAAAGCAGTTGGTGTCTCCGTCTTCTCTGCAGGGCTTCAGGTCAGCAGTCCTTCTTCGTCTTCAGGTTGCAGGAATCTATCTTCCTCGGTTCTGGGAGCCCCTAAATACTCAATTTAGGGGTGTGTTTAGGTCTAGGGGTTAGTAGCCAATGGCTACTAGCCCTGAGGGTGGCTACACCCTCTTTGTGCCTCCTCCCTGAGGGGAGGGGGGCACATCCCTAATCCTACTGGGGGAATCCTCCATCTGCAAGATGGAGGATTTCTAAAAGTCAGAGTCCCCTCAGCTCAGGACAACTTAGGGGCCAGTGACTCCTCCTTGTTTTTCTCATTATCTCCTCCGGCCTTGCTGCCAAAAGTGGGGCCGTGGCCGGAGGGGGCGGGCATCTCCACTAGCTGGAATGCCCTGTGGCGCTGTAACAAAGGGGGTGAGCCTTTGAAGCTCACCGCCAGGTGTTACAGTGCCTGCAGGGGGAGGTGTGAAGCACCTCCACCCAGTACAGGCTTTGTTACTAGCCACAGAGTGACAAAGGCACTCTCCCCATGTGGCCAGCAACATGTCTGGTGTGTGGCAGGCTGGTAAAACTAGTCAGCCCACACTGGAAGTCGGGTATGTTTTCAGGGGGCATCTCTAAGATGCCTTCTGGGGTGTATTTCACAATAAAATGTACACTGGCATCAGTGTGCATTTATTGTGCTGAGAAGTTTGATACCAAACTTCCCAGTTTTCAGTGTAGCCATTATGGTGCTGTGGAATTCGTGTATGACAGACTCCCAGACCATATACTCTTATGGCTACCATGCACTTACAATGTCTAAGGTTTTGCTTAGACACTGTAGGGGCATAGTGCTCATGCACCTATGGCCTCACCTATGGTATAGTGCACCCTGCCTTAGGGCTGTCAGGCCTGCTAAAGGGGTGACTTATCTATACCATGGGCAGTGTGAGGTTGGCATGGCACCCTGAGGGAGTGCCATGTCGACTTAGTCTTTTTCTCCCCACCAGCACACACAAGCTGGCAAGCAGTGTGTCTGTGCTGAGTGAGGGGTCCCCAGGGTGGCATAAGACATGCTGCAGCCCTTAGAGACCTTCCCTGGCATCAGGGCCCTTGGTACCAGGGGTACCAGTTACAAGGGACTTACCTAGATGCCAGGGTGTGCCAATTGTGAAAACAAAGGTACAGGTTTAGGGAAAGAACACTGGTGCTGGGGCCTGGTTAGCAGGCCTCAGCACACTTTCAAATCATAACTTGGCATTAGCAAAGGCAAAAAGTCAGGGGGTAGCCATGCCAAGGAGGTATTTCCTTACAATGACACATTGCAATAAACCTAGTAAAACTGAAGCCGACCTTAATCGCCAAGATCAGACAGGTCCCAAACCATAGACAAATCCACTAATAAAAGGCTAAAGGGGGGTGAGGGGAAGTGTCCAACCATCATGGCCGCCTGGACGTGATCCACAGCGGCTTTGCATTACACTGCTGAAACAGAGACACAGACTCCTTCCATAAAACAAATGCGGCCCGGAAGACTAGGAACAGTGAGTGGGAAACCCGGGGAGGCCTACAACAGCCCAAAACACTTCCAGAGGGGGTGATGCGAGACAGAAGGCTCAATAGGCTGGATTCGAGGAATGGCAGGCACAGCATTGACCACTGGAGAAAGGAAATCGGCTGTAAACCAGCAGTAACTCGACAGCCGAAAGTGAAGGACGGATGATTCGGAGTGGGGAAGAATACCAAAAGAAGCAAGAAGGAGTTGTGCAAAATGGGGAGAGACAAAATGTTACAAGCGTGCCTGACCTAAACATGACTGATGCCTTGAAGGCCTGGACCTGCAGAAGCCCACCTGCTGAGCAATCGTGAAGCACCATATCACCGGAATAAGAGGTGAGCGGCCATAGACGATACCCCCAAGGCTGCCCAGCCCGACACATGGCCCCATTGAGTGCCGGGGGGGCACATGACCAGGTTGAGGACGAGAATAAAGGAGATGCTGGAGACAAAAGAGCGACCTGCTGTAACCGCTCTGCACCTTCAAGGTGTAGCGCTAAGATTTAGACAAGACCAGATCAGCCTCTCAAGCCCTAAGAAACCTGCTCTCCCCGAACGACCCCAAGATGGGGGTCTAAGGCAAATAATTGGAACAAAGAAACCACCCACGCGCCCTGTACCAAGTGGAAAAGCAACACAGCGTAGTGCCCCCACTGAGGTTGTCTCGAGCTGATGAACGGTCATCGAAACGGCTACCCCTATGCCACCAAAGAAAGCCAGTCTAATAAAGTCATTGGTTACTTTACCCAGTCATTAGAACAGAACCAAAAAACTGGGTACGTAATGGCGCTGACAAAACAGGGCGTTCTCACTTTCCTCAGAGATTTTAAAACAGAACTTAGGGAGGAGCTACATACGGATCTTAATACATCTCTAGATACTCTGAAGGCAGATATCAATGCCTGACTATCCTTGTTACAGACAGACATTGATGCAATTGGATCATGCACCGTAGACCTGGAAGCTAACTGCATAGAACTTGAAAAGCACATGGCCCCACTGGAAAAGGACACCGAACAGAAGTGCAACCAATTACAGACAGCCATCCTCAAGTGTGAAGATTTGGAGAACCGCTCTCGACGAGATAACATTCAAATTAGAGGCCTGGAGGAAGGAGCTGAAGGGACGAACTCGACGAGATAACATTCAAATTAGAGGCCTGGAGGAAGGAGCTGAAGGGACGAACTTAGAGGCATTCGTGGTTAGGTTACTCTCAAACCTGCTAGGAGAAGACCAGCCAAAGGTAAAAGTGGAGAGGGTCCACAGGGTAGGCCCACAGTAGCCGAGTCAGGGATTTCTTAGCCAAACTACACTCCTTCAAGGTAAAAGAGACAATCCTCCTAGAAGCCCGCAAACAAAATTCAGTCTCCTTCCAGGGAGCTACTTGCTCATTATTTCAAGATATGATGCCCGCCACTTTAATGAGGAGAATGAGGAGAATGCAATTTAAGCCTGTCCCGAATTATCTGAGAAAGGAACGGGTAAGGTATAGATGGACATACCCATTCAGCATAGCATTCGAAATCCACAATAAACCTCACCACTTTACGGACCTGGAGGAAGCGGTAACTCGTCTAGGGATCATTACCCCAAACACCGGTGAAGAAACTGAAACGAGGAACGACGAACCTATGGATCAGCCACGAGCAACGACAAGTATACAGTGGCAGCAGCAACGTAAGGGACGACGAGTGACAGTGCTCTCAAGACATTCAGAGCTGGGGCCTTGCCCAGAGGGGAACATCAATCCCAACTGGCTAGAAACAGAACGGTAAGTGTTGAACCTAGCCCTTAAGCTCCACTACCAGAACTATGGGCTGAGGCTCCCGGGAGGGAGTGTCGGTCAAGCATAGTTCTTTCTATTAGATCAATGGTATAGACCGCCTATGGAATGTCCCCATTAATTGTAACCTGTGTCTCGTTCGGCATCTATTTGGTTCTAAGCAGTAAACAAGTCCCCAGAAATATACCACAAAGATTAAATTCATCTGTTAGTGAGGCGCTTTGGCTCTTAAGTATTTTACAGTTCTTTTGTTTTATATGTTGTATTATGGCATGTCGGTGTGGAGGGCCGAAAAGGTGGACAGTGTGGAAAGGGGTGACTGAGGGAGCAGGGTGGGAGGCAGTGGGTGGGATCGACGAGGCCACTACACGTTAGAAGGAAGACCTTTCCCCTACCTATGGCAGTTACAGTAGGGTACCTGGAACCTAAAGGCCTCTATTCCCCCCATAAACAAACTAAATTCAGGAAATATATCCTGGATCGTAGGTTTGACATAGATCGTAGGTTTGACATAGTGGCCTTACAGGAAACCCATATGAAAAGAACTGAAGATAATAGGTTAAAACATATGACTAACCCCCTGATTTATAGATCGTCACCCACATCTAAGCGTAACGGTGTTGCCGTGATGTTCCATTCTTCGCTTACATTTCACACATCTCAGGTCAAGACATGTAAAGAGGAAAGGCTGTTGATAGGGAATCATGCGGGGACGTCACTGTACCATAGCTGTGATTTATGCTCCAAATGTGCACCAGACAGACTTTTTAACCTCTTTCCTCAATCAGTTAGCGGGGTTTGCTGAGGAAGAGATAATAGTACTGGGAGATTTCAATCTAGTTTGGGACCCTGATTTAGATAGTACCCATCCACAGAGGTCACAAACAGGAATATTTGCTTGTTCCCTGCAGCAAGAAGTCACGCTGCTGGGGCTCATAGACATGTGGCGTGTATCCCACCCCAGCACTAAAGACTACACATATTTCTCCCATTCCCATAGGCCCTATTCCCAAATAGACTACATATTTGCTAGCCAAACAATACAACAGGACATCCGCTCAGCCACTATCCACTTTATTACGATCTCAGATCATGCAATGGTAGAGGTCACCTTGCACTGGCTGGGATCAAGACCAGCTTTTTGTAGAGGGTTCTTCCCGACCTCACTGACAAGGGATCGTAACCTCTGCGACAAACTTAGACTAGCTATCAGAGAATATTTCCAAAAGACCAGTCAGGCTTTATTAAAGGCTGCCAGACCCACAACAACCTTAGTCGTGTGATCCACTTAATAGAAAAAGTGACTAAGGAAAAGATACCAGCAGTACTCTTGGCCCTGGATGCTGAAAAAGCTTGTGACTGGGTTGGCCACTCGTTCCTGCCCCAGACACTGAAACAGACTGGGTTTGGGGAAAGAATTAGGACACAAATACAAGCCATTTATGCTCACCCTCGTTTGAGAGTCCTTGTCAATGGCCTAGCTTCAGAGTTCTTCTCACTTGAGCGAGGTACGAGACAAGGTTGCCCTCTTTCCCCCCTTTTGTTCACCCTAAGCACTGAACCCCCTGCAGCTAGAATTCATTCAAGAGTCCCCAGCTATTCAGGGCATACCCTTTGGGACACTGATTCATAAAATCTCACTCTTTGCAGATGATGTGCTCCTTAATTTAACTTCCCCCATACATCTCTGCCAGCAGTGCAAGCTGAACTGAAGGAATATGAGCATGTGGCAGGATTTAAAGTTAATCTTTATAAGTTATTTCTACTCATCCTGAGGGTCGCACCAAGGGACATGGGAAGTCTGATCATTAATTCATCCTTTCGCATAGCTGAAAAGGAGATTACTTACCTAGGGGTCGACCTCACACCGAGAATAGAAGATCTATATAATGCCAACTACCACCCACTCCTACACCGACTAAAACAAGACGGACCCCCCATACATAACCTGGCTAGGACGCATGATTGCTATAAAAATGATGGTCCTGCCACGTATTTTATACCTCTTTTAAGGGCTTCCAGTGGAAATTGATAGCCAGTTTTTTTTTAGAACACTGCGAACAATGATTACAACATTTCTCTGGCAGAAGAAGAGGGGTAGGTTATCAAACAAACTATTGACTCTACCCACATCAGAAGGAGGGTTATCACTTCCAAACTTCTCTCTTTCCTATAAAGCAGCACAACTCAGAGTGATTACTGAATGGTCATTACAGGAGTCAGGCAAACACTGGCTCCATATGGACAGAGCGATAGTGGGGAAAACTATCTGGGACTTATTCTGGAAATCTAGGGCTACTCGCCCCCCCAAAATATATACCCGAGTACCCCGACTAGACGACATTGAAAGTGTGAGATGAGGTGGCCATTAAACACAAATTGACGACCTTCCACTCCCCACATACCAGATGCACTTTAATAAAGAGTTCACGCCAGCCCTTACCCTGGGACCCTCTGACGCCTGGAGGGAGAGGGGTTGTCTTACCATTTCGGACTTGTTTCACAGCAATGAAACTCTTACGTTTGAGAATTGTTGCCGGAACTTAAACCTACCGGCAACCGTGCTATTTCATTACAACCAACTTATGCACGGGGTATCTGACCCCATGATCAGGCAAGTGATCACAAGGGAACTACTCCCACTCCAGCAGTTTGTACAGAAGCAGGGAGGGACCAAGGGGACCATTTCTCTTCTATATTCGCTTTTGACCTCCTGGGGCGCAGCCCCCACACTAAGACACAGGAATCTCTGGGATCAACTCCTGAGGAGGGAGAGATCCACAGAGCAATGGCAGACCCTAGTAAGAGATCTTATGAAATTTAATCGATCACTTGATATATAGAAAGCCCACTACAAGATCCTCTATGACTGGTACCTCCACACAGCTAAGCTACATAAGATTTTCCCAGACTCATATGATAGATGCTGGAGAGGCTGTGGCCTTTTGGGATATTTCTGTCATATATGGTGGGATTGCCCCACAATTAGGCCGTACTGGCCAGAAATACTTGCTCAGATGAAAGACATCTTGGGGTACCCTCTGCCACACTCGCCAGAATTTATACTACTGGACCTGCGGGACCACACCCTCAAACACCAGAAAGCAGGGAACAGATCAATTATGTGGCTCTGTTTGGGAGCTGCTAAGATGGCGCTGGTTGCCACTTAGAAGGGAACGACTGCCCCCTCATTATAACAATGGCATGCTCGCCTTTGGCAAGGCATCACCATGGAGTGTTTGGGAGACAAAACTACAGACAAGTAAAGATTTCAAATTTATATGGGGCCCGCTGGTTAAATATCTATCTGTTGGCCTCCCTTTATTCTCCTGCCCCACATGCACAAGAGCTCTCTATATGTTCCAGATATAAGACTGCACACCTGCTGCATTGCCACAGCCTAGACTGTCACGACAAGGTATCAAATAAAATATAATCACATCACTACCCATTACAAGCAACAAGTATATGCTCATCCTTGACATGCCAACTTTGTTAGTTTCTTAAGTTTTCCTTTTTTCCACCTTTGTAGTTTGTTTTCCTTTTAGTTTTGAGATCTTTACTGGTGGAACTATCATAGGCTGGTCTCAAATATACCTCTTCCCCCTTTCTTTCTCGAATTTCTTTGACTGATTAACGCTGAAGGAGGGGAGGTGGATTACAGTACAGATCCTGTTTGTTATTAGAATGTTGAGGCACTGTAAAAGATTAGCGAAATGTATAAGGTCATTTTTCCATATGCAATCTCTATGCAATACTGAGTTGTACAATAGCCCAATGTTGACCGAAAGTGTCTTGAAATGGCGCACTGCAAGGTGCATCTTTGTAATTGTTTAAATCAATAAAAAAAGTTTGAGGAATAAAAACCTAATTGTTCTCATTAAAGTTGCAGATGACAAAGTACCTTGAGTCCACAAGTAAGTTTAAACTAAGGCTAAACCATAGTTCCCCAATAACATATGGATTATTTTTTAAATGAAAGATTCCCTACAGCTTAACTAAGACCTTCTGTTCAACCAGCGATTAAATCTCCATTACCTGGCTGCCATTCTCAAGTAATACATGTTACTAATCACCAAAAGCAAACTGCACTAGAGGCTACTAACACTTTATTCTGCTTACTCTTATAATCAGGAACGTTGTCAATGCATAAGCAGCCACTGGTAATCGAGTGTGATTAAGGAATATAATTGAAAAGACATCATTTGGAACACTGAATGGTGGGTTTAAACATATGAGATGAAGCAATAGCTGGAACGCAAAAGATATTTGCATGACCCAATTATTAGTTTCTCTACTAATTTACAAACTAGATGCAGACATAAGAGAATGCTAACAGAAGTAATGAATCTTAGACACTAGAAGACGAGTTAAAAGATGCCTGAACGCTTTTGTTTCATTAATTGTTTGATTAATTTGCTCTAAGAACAGAATTGCTGAAATTGATAATGCTAAAAAAAAAAAAAATCTTAGTTAATTTTCTACTTTGCATTCAGCTGAATATAATTGTAGAAAAAAATTGATGGGCTCCATATGTATAATTCTAAATCCAAATGCCTGTTTTTCTCACCTAAAGAAGCATGTTACAAGTTTGTTAGAATGAGCTTTAAAAAAGCAAAGGAATTGGATTATACTCATTCTTTGCCTAGTGATTGGTCTCCATATGGCCTGCATGTTAAGAAGATAATTGCAATTAGATTCCTGATGAATGTTATAACATACAGTGTGTTGATCTGGGATGCAATCAGCTTAGAAAACTCAGACCCCCCGCCCCCTCCCCCCTCCAACCACACACCCTTGAACTGGTACATCTTGCCTAAGCAAAGTTTATCACGAGATGATAGTCATCAGGCAATATCGGAAAACTGCTTGATCTACTGTCTCAGGGCACAGTTAACTAGAGTAACAATAAAATACTAAGCAATGTAAAAGTCCTTAACTCCTGCGAATAGCTGTAGATTTGGTTCTTCATAAACAGTATGAGGGAGGACTATTCTTTACTTTAGTTGACGTATTATATTCTTCCCTTGCAGTTCGAGGGGTTGTGGGAGAATATAATCTCACCCCTCCTGCCTACATGGGCATAAGAGTCAATGGCTGGACTCACTATCTTGCATGTTATGTGTGCTAATTATTGACCTTCTGCCTCAGCAGGCAGGGCTTGTCCTGTGGTATTCAGCGTCACTTGGTGGTATTCACAGACATTAGCAATGTACTTCTCACATTTACTCAACTTATAAATATACGTCTCAAAAACAGACTTAAGTGGTGTAATAAGGTGCAAATGCCCTCAATACCCACCTTATAAACGAGTACAAAGTAATTAATTTCCTTGTTTAGTAAAAATAGAAGAAAAAGTATTATTCACATGCACATTTTTCCTATCCCTAAGCCTGTGGATAGTCCACGCTGGAGTGAATCTGAAGTTATAATGTTAGGGTAGGCTGTATGTCTGGAAATTCAGTGACATGGGGAAAAATCATAAATATACACTGTATAGGCTTAGCTATAAACATCAGATACTTTTCACGACCAATCAAATGAAATTGTGTCTATATATATATATATATATATATATATGGAAAATGTCACTTACCCAGTGTACATCTGTTCGTGGCATGTTCCGCTGCAGATTCACATGCTATCCACAGGTCCTGCCATCTAGTGTTGGGCTCGGAGTGTTACAAGTTGTTTTACTTTGAAGAAGTGTTTTTGAGTCACGGGATCGAGTAACTCCTCCTCTTCCTCTGCATCGCGCATGGGCATCGACTCCATCTAAGATTGTTTTCCCGCAGAGGGTAAGGTAGGAGTGATAGAGTGTAAAGAAAGAGATGTCCATGCAAATGGAATAGAGATATATATAGATATGTACAAATTCAAGTGTAACTTAAACGGCTACAGGCTCCCGGGGAGGGTGCATGTGAATCTGCAGCGGAACATGCCACGAACAGATGTACACTGGGTAAGTGACATTTTCCGTTCGATGGCATGTGTAGCTGCAGATACACATGCTATGCATAGACTACAAAGCAGTTTTCCTTAAGCGGAGGTCAGCCTGTAGGAGTTGAAGTTGTTTGAAATAGTGTTCTTAGTACAACCTGTCCTATTGTGGCTTGTTGTGTTGCTAACACATCTACACAGCAATGCTTGGTAAATGTATGGGGAGTTGACCAAGTGGCTGCTTTACAGATTTCTGTCACTGGTATATTTCTTAGAAATGCCATTGTTGCTCCTTTCTTCCTGGTGGAGTGTGCTTTTGGTGTTACTAATAGCTGTCTTTTAGCTTTTATGTAACAGGTTTGAATGCACTTTACTAGCCATCTGGCTAGTCCTTGTTTTGAGATAGGATTACCAGTATGGGGTCTTTGGAATGCAACAAATAACTGTTTAGTTTTTCTAAATGATTTTGTTCTTTCAGTGTAATACATTAAAGCTCTTTTAATGTCTAATGTATGGAGCGCTCTTTCTGCTACTGAGTCTGGCTGTTGGAAGAAGACTGGAAGTTCCACTGTTTGATTTATATGAAACGGTGAGATGACTTTAGGTAGGAATTTTGGGTTTGTGCGAAGTACAGCTTTATGCTTGTGAACTTGTATAAAGGGTTGTTCAATAGTGAATGTTTGTATTTCACTAACTCTTCGTAATGAAGTGATTGCAACGAGGAATGCTACTTTCCACGTTAGATATTGAATCTGACACGAGTGCATGGGTTCAAACGGTGGACCCATGAGCCGTGTGAGTACAATATTGAGATTCCATGAAGGCACTGGTGGTGTTCTTGGAGGTATGATATGTTTTAGCCCTTCCATGAAGGCTTTGATGACAGGGACTCTAAATGGAGACTTGTTTTGTATATTTTGTAAATAGGCTGAAATAGCTGTGAGATGTATTTTAATGGATGAAAAAGTTAAATTTGCTTTTTGTAGATGAAGTAAGTAACCTACAATGTCTTGTATGGATGCGGAAAGAGGTGTTATGTGTTTGGATTGGCAGTAAAAGACAAACCTTTTCCATTTGTTTGCATAGCACTGCCTGGTAGTGGGTTTTCTTGCTTGTTTAATTACTTTTATACATTCTGGTGGAAGATGTAGATATCCAAACTCTAGGACTTCAGGAACCAGGTTGCTAGATTGAGTATTGCTGCGTTTGGGTGCCTGATCAGTTGTTTGTTTTGTGTCAACAGATCCGGCCTGTTTGGTAGCTTGATGTGTGGTACTAGTGATAGGTCTAACAATGTTGTGTACCATGGTTGACGTGCCCACGTTGGCGCTATAAGTTTGAGTTTGTTTTGACGCAGTTTGTTGACCAGAAATGGAATGAGCGGGAGAGGGGGAAAAGCGTAAGCAAATATCCCTGACCAATTGATCCATAGAGCATTGCCCTTGGATAGAGGGTGTGGGAACCTGGATGCAAAGCTTTGGCATTTTGCGTTCTGGCTGGTGGCGAATAGATCTATGTCTGGTGTTCCCCATTGGCGAAAGTACTTGTGAAGTACCTGGGGGTGAATTTCCCACTCGTGTGTTTGCTGAAGATCCCGGCTGAGAACATCTGCTAATTGATTGTGAATCCCTGGAATGTACTGTGCTACAGGGTGAATGTTGTTGTGAATTGCCCAATGCCAATTTTTTGGTGCTAGAATACAAAGTTGTGATGAGTGGGTTCCCTGTTTGTTTAAGTAGTACATTGTAGTCATATTGTCTGTTTTGATGAGAATGTGTTTGTGAACAAGAAGAGGTTGAAAGGCTTTGAGTGCTAGGAATACAGCTAGAAATTCTAAGTGCTTTATGCAAAGTTGTTGGTGTTTGTGGTCCCATTGTCCCTGAATGTTGTGATTGTTGAGATGTGCTCCCCATCCAATCATTGATGCATCTGTTGTAAGTGTGGCTTGAGGCACAGGGTCTTGAAATGGCCACCCTTTGTTTAAATTTGTGGAATTCCACCACTGAAGCGAGATGTCTGTTTGGCGGCCTATCAACACTAGTGCCTGTGACCACTGTTTTGCAAGGCACTGTTGTAAGGGCTGCATGTTTAGTCTTGCATTGGGGACAATGGTGATGCATGATGCCATCATGCCCAACAGCTTCATGACAAATTTGACTGTGTACTGTTGGTTTGGCTGGATTTGTGGTAACATATTGTGGAATGATTGTACCCTTTGTGGACTTGGGCTTGCAAGTGCTGTTTGGGTAATTAATGTGGCTCCTAAATACTGTTGAATCTGCGCTGGTTGTAAGTGAGATTTTTGGTAGTTTATCGAGAACCCTAGTGTGTGTAGGGTCTGTATTACATAACGTGTATGGTGTTGACACTGTGTTTGACTGTTGGATTTTATTAGCCAGTCGTCGAGATATGGAAAGGCATGGATATGTTGCCTTCTTATGTAGGCTGCGACTACGGCAAGGCATTTTGTAAATACTCTGGGAGCTGTTGTTACCCCGAAAGGTAACACCTTCAACTGGTAATGTTTTCCTTGTATTACACACCTAAGATATTTTCTATGCGCTGCATGGATGGGTATGTGAAAATACGCATCTTTGAGATCCAGTGTTGCCATAAAATCTTGTTGTTGTAACAGTGGGACTACATCCTGTAGTGTTACCATGTGAAAGTGTTCTGATAGGATGTAAAGATTGAGAGTTCTGAGATCTAGTAGTGGCAGGGGCAGGCGTACTCACGTGCTGGGCCGCTGTGATTGGTCTGTCGTTGTCGGACTCGTGCTCGGAGTCGGACCCCCGAACGGAGAATGCGGTGTGCATCACCAACTCCTCTTCTGCGTCGAGGCGTTCAGTGCTTCTCAACGCCATTTCCAACCTTCGCGCTCTTCGGTCTCGTAGAGTCTTCTTCAAGCGGAAGGATCTGCACACCTCGCAAGTATCCTTTCGGTGGTCTGGAGATAGACACAGGTTACAGACTAGATGTTGGTCTGTATACGGGAACTTGGCGTGGCACCGAGGGCAGAATCAAAACGGGGTCTGGTCCATGAGGCTTCGACGAGGCTTTGGTCGGGCCGACCAGGCCTGAGTTGGGCGCGGGTGTCCCGAAGGGCAAGTAGAGAGCTGTATCCGCCGGTACCAAAGTGTCGATGATAGATGGTACGCGATCGAAAACAATACCGATGAATTTAGAGAGTTTGTAGTACTTTTCCGACTCGAACTACCGGAGCGAAAAGAAACACATCAGAAACCGATGGCGGAAAGAAAACAATCTAAGATGGAGTCAATGCCCATGCACAATGGAGCTAAAGAGGAGGAGTCACTCGATCCCGTGACTCGAAAACACTTCTTCGAAGAAAAACATGTAACACTCCAAGCCCAATACTAGATGGCAGGACCTGTGCATAGCATGTGTATCTGCAGCTACACATGACATCGAACAATTATATATATATATATCTATATAATGTTGAAAGTGATACCTCGGAGTAGCTGGGATTCCCCTGTTGCGTGCTCTCTCGCTTTCTCCCATTTTATCCATCCATGTGCCACAGTTCAAACGATTCCCTCCGAAGACAAAGCCAGTTTCAGGTTTCACACCAGCTGTAACATTAAAACCTAGGAAGAAACAAAACTAGAAACAATTAAATGTAGATACTTTTACGAATATTTTAACATGTGAGTAAGTATGTTAAAATGTTATATGAGTATACCGGTCTAATTTGATAGTGTTAAAAGTCAAAACTCCATAGCGTTAGGCAACATAAAAGTGAAGGAAAATTGTAAATTAAAAAAACTGAAACAATCCAATAAACAACCCTCAAATGCTACACAAAGTCCCTTTGATTTATTACTAGCCCAAAACAAAATATGAAAGTTGCACATGGTTTTATATGTCGTCTAAAGTCCGCTTTAGCAGTCTGTCATTGCCAGTCATGTTGTATCCAATATCACTTAGCATATACTATGACCTCATTTACGAGTGCCTCAGTAGATTCCGACACCAATGCAAAACCCTGTTTCCATGGGTGTCACAGATAATATTGGAACCCGGAGGCCAGTCAAATTACAACAACAACAACAACAACAAAAAATATATATTTAGCATGGCTTGGAAGCTTTAAAGCAATAAAGGTAACTGTCTTGCAAAGGCTATTATACCTCTTCCAGGGACTCCACATCAAGAGAAAAAAGACTTTTCCTCTACACTCTCCTCCTTGATCATTTGATTTATATGCCAGATCATAGGACTAGGCTTCCCTATAAATTACTGACGCAAACAAGAAACAATGGCGGCTTGGTCCTACCCAATTCTGAAGTACCACTCGTAAGGTGTGGGATGAGGTGAATTGATCAGCTGGGTGAGTGACATTTCCTTCATCCTACATCCCTATCCACTTTAACTCTGCTTTCCCACCTGCATTACAGCTTGGGCCTTCTGATCTCTGGCGAGAAGGGGGCTGTCTTACTATATCTGATCTATTCCACGGGTGGGACATTCTCACTTCTGAAAACTGTCTACGGACTTTGCACAGACATTGAGCGATATCACCATACTCTGTTAAAGCATTGGGTACTCCACCCGGAAATGCGGCTAGCAGCCACCAGAGAGCTCTCCCCAAAAGAAACATTTACAAGAAGGGGGGTAGACAGCATGGTTGTATATCCTTTCTATATTCTCTACTGAGCTCCACCACTCGTTTAACCAGACCTTGTCATATGGCCTTCTGGGAGCTGACTCTTGGAGAGGAGTTCACAGAGAAGCAATGGCGTAAGAAATGGAGAGACATCTCCAAATTCAGTCACTCAATGAGAATGAGGGAGACACACTATAAAGTCCTTTTTGATTCGTATCTTTATCCTACCAAACTTAAAAAGATCTAACTGACATCTGAATTGTGTTGGAAGGGTTGTGAGATTCTTGGAGATTTCAAACACTGCCCTGTCATTCAACCCTTCTTGGTGAAATATTGGCCCAGATGAAGGATATGCTGGGGCATCCACTTCCTGATGCCCCTGAATTTACCCTTCAGGGGGCTATCTGACAAGAACCTCAAACATCAAACTCCAGGAGACCGTTCAATCATGTGATTGTCTTGAGGAACAGACAAGACAGCTCTGGCTGCATCCTGGAAGAAGCCAGACGTTCCCTTTATGTCCCAGTGGCATGAAAGGCTCTGGCAAGCCATAACCATGGTGTTGATGGCACAAGTACTTTTAAAGGCTTACAAAATGTTGGAGTACACTTGAGGCCCATTAGTGTGGCTTCTCTCCACCGGCCTTCCCCCTTTTATGTACCCACATGTATTAGAGTGCTTCACTTCTTTAATACCTAGACGCAGGGGGGAACTGAAGTCCTCCAGTAGCACAGACTCCTGCCTTCTTGATCATCCCATTGCTGGTGACCTAGGTTACTCCCACATCACTAGCTACATAAGCAAATACACTTGTGTCAGTCGATTATTGGTTATTTGGGGTTAGGGGGATTTAAATTGGGTAATTACGTTTTTTGATTTCTATTACTGAATTGACGGTGCTATCTTGTTCGTCAGATTTGAGAGACCAATATCTTGTTGAAACTATACACTGTACTGGCGATATTGATAGGTGTCTGGGGTCTACACCAACTACAATACTGTCAATGAATTAATGTATGCTTCATAAAACTCAAAAAAGGGAGTTTGAAGGAATTTAAAAAAAAGAAAAAGAATTCACAGAGTCGATTTGTCAGGCAGGTTCTTTTAGTTTTGCCGATGATGGCTTTTATAGTCATGAAAACGAATCTCACTTGTCATCCACATGGATTCCAATTTGCCAGAAAGCCGGGTTTATGTGACATTATTACCACTTAGACCACTGATGGCAGCATAGGATTGATAACCTGCCCCCTCTGTTCACTACTCCAAAGCTTTCTATCAGCTTCTAAGGGGCAAGGGCAAGGAGTGGTTACAACAGAAAATAAAATGAATTAACAAAAATATGGACAGAAAAAATAACAATATAAGTTAAAGAAACAGATACGCACAACTGTTGATCCAAATATTAAAAATAAACGGGAGATGGAATTATGAAGCTTTGAAAATTTGCTCTAATGCACACAATCAGTAATCAAGGCACCCTACACCATTACCTTCGTCCCTCATGTTACGATCAATCTGCGGTCCCGCATTCCTTTCGCGAAACTGTATTCCCTGCATGTGCCGTTGCATTGCTTCTTGTATTACTTCAAACAGTGGTTGATCCTGGATATGGAAACAAAATGTATGCAAAATGTTTAGAAAGTGGATTCTTGACATTGTAGGAGACAAGAGGTGTTCCTAAGAAAACACATGTGAAATATCAGAACCATAAAAATTCCATTTTGTTTTCCGCCAGTTCTGACATTACATCGTCTGCACCATTAAAATTCCATTTTGCTTCACCCAGTTCTGACATTACATGAAGCTATAAAGCATAAAAAGATAACTTTATTATTAAACCAAGGGTCCTGTATTATTAAACCAAGAATCCTCAAACAGATCCTCGTGCCATCTCCCCTTCCGTTACTGCTCCTGCAGCCTACTCCTGTATGCCATTAGCTCTTTGCCGTTCCCATCTCTCATTGCCACTTTTGTCTCTTTTCTCTCTCTTTGACGCTTTTCTCTCTTTGAGCTCTTTTCCTCTATCTCCCTGTTCCTCACCTCCTTTGCCTTATTTTGCCTTTTTTGCCTTTATTTGGACTCTTGTTCATTTGCCTTTTGCCTGTGGCTCTTCCTTTTTCACTTGCCTGCCACCCCACTGCCACTTCTTTTCCTGCTGATTTCATAGCCTGATTTGCCTTCCCGCCTCCCAGCACCTCTCCCTCCTCCCAGGACATACTTAATGGAGGCTGCAGCACGGCTGCACCAGACGCACCAAAGGCAAGCCCGTCTGTGCCCATCTGTGCCTGGACCGTACCCAGTACGAGGAACTCTGGTTTCTCTGTCACCAACAGCTACTTCGGCGCCAACCTCATGTCCTTGGAGTCCAGACGCCGCAACCTGAACTGCTGCCGCACATCCCCTCACTCAAGAGCAGGTCAATTTGCATGTCCCCACTGCTGCTTCTCCTGCAACTCGGGAACACCTGCACACGCCAACACCCTCGCCACATCAACCACGACTGCTCCTAAACAATTCCACTACCTCCTGCTCAATGCCTGATCACTCTGCAAACACATCACCTAGATCTGAGGCATCATCATCTCCCTCTTCCCCAACGTTGTCTTCCTCACTGAGACTTTCGCTCAACTCTGCATTCACACCCAACATCGCAGCAGCCACGCCCAACCGTTACAAGATAGTACATGGAGACAGCAATAACAATCAAGGAGGGGGTATTGTCATCATTTGCAAAGAATCCATTCACTGCACCGCTGCCTCGGATAACACCCCCCTGATCATGGAACACTTCAACTTCCAACCCAAAATAGATGGCAAAACCACTAACAGAGGCACCCTCATCTACAGACCTCCAGGACCACGCCCCAGCTTCTCAGACTCAATCCCAAAATTCACCACCTCCCCAAGTCGAACACTGAACACTACATCTTCCTCGTGACCTCAATTTTCACCTCGACAACCCCAATTATGACAACACAGCCAACCTTCTCAAAAGCAAAAACAACATCTGCCTCACTCAGAGTGTCACTGACACCTCTCACCCCCTGCCCACATTGCAGGAAGCACGTTGGAACCTATCTTCACCGCCAGCAACAGAGTCAAACACAGCCACACCACCGAGCTCACCTGGACGAACCACGCTTGAGTCCACTTCACCTACAGAGCAGCCCCCAGCACTGCTAACAGACCTTCCAGCGCCACACACAACAGCTTTAACAGAATATCTGAGAACTGACGCCCTCAACACCCCCTACTGCAACATCTCAACAAACTTTCACCATGCTGTCAACATTTTTACCACCTGGATCTCCGACAGCTCTGACAATAGGCACCACCCGACCCCAGGATGTCAGTTTGGAACAAGCTCACCGCGCAGAGCACCACCAACATCATGTACTCGGTCCACTAAGGAGCTCTCACACAGCCCTGCCCACACCACATAGTCGACCTCCAGAACAACACCATCAGCAACAAGCTCACAGACATCTTCAACACATCCATCACCTTAGTCACCTAACCAGATGATAGGAAACATGTCAAAATCAAGTCCCTCATTGAGAAACCATCTGCCAACCCCAAAAAGCTCAAAAACTACCATCCAATCTCTCTGTTTCTCTTTTCTACTAAAGTCCTCAAAAGGCCATCAACCACCAACTCAAGGTATACCTCAAGAACAACTATCTTCTAGGCACATCCCAATCCAGATTCTGCTCAAACTACATCACCAAAACCACCCTGATCGCTGCCACAGACAACATCAAAACCCTCGTAGACTGGGGCGAATCAGCTGCTCTGATCCTCCTCGACCTCTTTGTGGCTTTCTTCATTGTGTCCCACCACACCCTGATCAAGGGACTTTATCAAATCGGCATCCATGAAGATGACCTCAAAAAGATTGCATCCTTCCCCACCAGAAGAACACAGAGTCCATCTTCCCATAATCACCTCGAAGTGCAAGAACATCATCTGCGGCATCCCTCAAGGTTCATACCCTAGCCCCACCCTGTTCAATATCTACATGACCCCCCCCTCCGGTCAACATCATCAGAAACAACGGACTGAGCATTATCTCTTAAGCAGATGACACCCAGCTCATCCTCTCTCTATCCGAAGACCCCTCCACCAAAAAGGCCAACCTTCACCTCTGCATGACCAGTGTCACCAACTGAATGCAAGACAACTGCCTCAAACTCAATACAGAAAAGATTTTTGGGAATTCCACTTCCCTGTGGAAGGACTTCTGGTGGCCTGCCAATCTGGGTCCCTCTCGAACGACAACAGACCAAACCCGGAACCTCGGCATCATCTTGCACAGCAACTCACCATGACGAGCCAGATCAATGCAGTCTCCTCTGCTTGCTTCCTCTGTCTGCACATTCTCGAAAAGATCTTCAAATGGCTCCCAGTCTCCACCAGATGCACTATACCTCAAGCTGTCATCACCAGCTGCTTGAACTATGGCAACACTCTACGCAGGAATCTCCACACCTACTGAAGAGACTGCAGACCTTCCAGAACTCAGAGGCCAGACCTATCCTTGACCTTGCCAGATGAACCTACATCACCCCTCACCTGTAGAAACTCCAGTGGCTCCCCATCCACAAGAGATGCCAATCCAAGATTCTGACTCACGGCTACAAAACCCTGCAAACCAAGGACCAGCATACATCAACCACTGCCTAAGCTTCCACCAACCTTCCAGACTCTTGTTCTCTGCATCGCTTTCCCTCGTTCACACGCCATGCATCTGCCGTAGCTACAGTGGAGGACACTCCTTCTCCTACTTCACTGCAAAATCCTGGAACAGCCTCTCCATCCACCTCCAAACTTCACCTCCCCTTCAGGAGTTCAGAAGAGGACTCATGACCTGGATTGTTTACTGAAGCCCCCCGAGTAGCCTGGATCTCAGCGCCTGGATACCCTCCTGGGTGATTAGTGGGCTCTAGAAATCCTTGATTGATTGAAGGGTGAGGTACTACTACTAAAGTACCCACATAAAGAAAAGCACATTGTCTGACATGGAGAAGAAGTGCATACTGTATGCACACAAACACGACACACTGCATTCTGGTCATTGGGCCTACCTGGCTAGTGTGACATAGATCTGTTAATATGTTTATAATAGGGACTAAGGGTGTGTGGCCCAGCTGGGAATGGCATGAGACATAATCTCCCCGCTCTGCAGTCCCTTGCGGTGATCCCAGAGCCATCAACAGCACCAGGGCATTGGGCCATACATGAAAACTACAGAGAAACACTTGCTCACCCCCCTGCTAGCAAAAAGGGGGTTAATTTAGTCTCATCATCGTGGCTGCCCCGGCCTTTAAAAAGCTGCCGCCAACAACAGCACCAGGGCATTGGGCCATACATGAAAACTACAGAGAAACACTTGCTCACCCCCCTGCTAGCAAAAAGGGGGTTAATTTAGTCTCATCATCGTGGCTGCCCTGGCCTTTAATAAGCTGCTGCAACTCATGGCCTAGCACATCCATTGTTGCTATTTTGAAGAGCCCAGGCCGTGTTGCAGGTTGCAGCACAGCCAAAAGAGTGGATTTAGGGTCCCACTGGTGGCCAGACACAAAGCACACTCTGAGCTGCAGTTCCTGCCAGTCTGGGAAGCCCGGTCGCCCTTGATCGGACATCCTGCATGCGGCTCTTGCAACCCAGAGGCCCTAATTGATACTGCTTATGCTGGAGGGGCCTATGGTGCAGTGAGAAGCGCTGCGGCTGAACAAACAGAGTAAATGCCCACACACCACAATGACAACAGAGGAACAGGCCCTGACCTGCTGAGGCTCCTTACTCACTGTGCCCTTCTGTCTGGCCCGAGACGACTGCAGCACTGCTGGGGCAGCGGAGAGGTGAAGGGATGTAGTGACCGTGCAGCCCCACTCCAGCTCTACTGTGAGCCCCTGGCAGGGACGACAGCCAAAAGTGGGATGCTGGACTGGTGCCCTGGGGATAAGCAGGGTGTAGAGAGACTCCCAAAAAGGGTGCAGCAAATCTCTGGGCAGCCTGACATTGCGAGAGGGTGTGCACTGCCCTTCCTGACCTGGCACCCTGAATGGGCAAAGGTCCCAACATGATGAAGTGTGACTCATGAACAGAGTGGTGGCCAGGCATGTAAACAGATAACGAGCCCCTCTGCACTGCCCGTGAATGGCTTTGCTCACATAGCGCATACGGTGCCACATTCCACAGGGCCCCCCCTGCAACTGCGGAACACTGTGACCTGCTTCCCCCCTTTGGTGTCATACACCCTGAATGGGACTAACTTGCACTTAGGCAGCAGGACAGCTCTCACTGATTAGAGTTAGTCGCTTGAAAAGTACCCGGCTGCTTTAGGGTAAAACTTTGGTGCATCATGCTTGTTTGGAGGACCTCCTAGCACGAACTGTGAGCCCTGGTGAGTCAGCTTCTATGGCATGGCATGGCAAACTCCCAAACCCCTCAAAATGTGGTATTGCCACCCCTGCCACATCACCCTATCAACACTTGCCTTGGCACCTCAGCCTGCCTCCAGCCTATGACATATAGCCCTCTGCCAAAGTCTACCCCTCTCTCTTGATCTCAGACCCCTGCGCTAACTAGGCTTTGTTGAAGGGTCTGTCACTGTACCAAGCTACTGGGGTACATCCTATCAGAGGGAGGAGCGGAGGAGAAATACTGGACAAACTCAATCTTCCCTGTGTCTGGCAAAAGTCTCTTGGACACTATGCTGCACTCTAAATTCTGTAAAAATATGCTGGTAACCTCTCTCTGGAGCAAGCTCCTCCTTGCAGAACCTGACAAGACGAATACCCTTCAGGTGCCACTAGCGGAAAACCGACCGTCAGTGCCTAATCTCGCAGGTTCACTCTGAAATTGGTTTAATTAAAACAGATCCCAAGGCCTACATTAAAGACATCAAGAATAGGAGAGCAACTAGATGATCTAGAGTGTACTGTGGATGCCAGGTTCGAGGACCAAGAGACACTGTGGAGGCGAGTAATGACTCTGGAAGAACACCATTTGGAGCTACAAACTAACCATGAGGACCTAGAGAATAGAAGCTGCCAGAACTACATACGTATCAGGGGAATGCCTGTGAGGGAGGTGGGGGGGGGGGGAGGGCTGAAGGCAGCAACATAATTAACTTTATGGCAGAGCTTCTCCAATCGATCCGGGGAGATGATGGTGACCCCCCCCCACCACTGGTCCTTGATAGGGCACACTGATTGCCCTCCGCCCCTGGAGGGTCAGACTCCATCCCTGACATCCAAATATGGGTTCATTTCTTCACGAAAAAGAGGGTATCTTCAGAGCTTCTAGGAATAAAGCTAACCTGGTGTTTCGGGGACACACTATTCATCTGTACCAAGACCACTCTCCTGTTACACTGCACCGCCTGCGGGACTTCAAGCCAGTCACAGACAAACTACGGGAAATGGAAGTACTTTACCAATGGGGGCACCTTTTCGTTCTCCTCTTTACCTGGGAGGGCAAAAGGTGCTCTCTGCGCTTCCTGACAGAAGCAAAACAGCTGCTGGGACTGGCCAACAATTCACAGTTGCTGGGACTGGCCACCAATTCCAAAGATGAGGATCCCTCTCCAACCTTTCCCCCACCTCAGGGAGGAGGTGAAACCAGCCTGGACTACAGTAAAATCTCACCACCCGGCAAATGTCAAGTCGAAACCCCATCCCAAGAAACAAAACAAGATATCATTCAGCATCTTCCAAACATGGGGAAAGACACATCACCGGCACCCTCTACATCTGGATCCCTCGAAAACAGGGACGGTTCAACATTTGCTTCCACTCATCCCCTGCGGCGGGTGATGAGCCTTCATCAGCCATCATGGCTTTTGAAGGGGCTGGGCTGCTGGGGTAGCACACTCCCTCAACCTCTCACATTTTAACTTGGACCCTGCTTGAAGATGAGCCTAACACGCTATGCACTACCAACTCCCAGGACGTGGGCACACTGTTGCCGGTCTCTGCGGCAAGCTGATAAAATTGTTGGACTCTGTTGGTCCGTTATTTTTAGTTTGTTCCACTTATGTTTTTTTCCACAGGTCAAACACTGCCAGCAATTGCTACAGCATCAGTGTATGGGTGCCTCTGGGTGTTTCTCCAGCACTGGGTGAGGAACACATACCATCCTATTCCTCTTGGGGGACAGAACAGGTAGGAGGGGGCAGGCACCTGAACATGCCCTCTTACAAAATATCCCCTCTCCCCATGGTGGGGACTATACCATTCTGCAGCTGCTCACACCACTAACCTCTGGACAAGGTGATGGGTGCTCAGCTACTCTCCCTCAAAGTCCATAGCCTTAACTCCCCAAATAATTGCAAGCACTTCTGGGGATACATAATGCAGCACTATCCTGATGTCGCATTCCTACAGGAAACTCACCTTCTGGGGCTGATGGATTCAAAATGGCACACCCGAAATACCCTTTATGCCACTGGAAATACACTGACACGAAAACGCTGGGAGTGGGCATTTCATGTAAATCAGGCTTTAGCTCAGCTATCACAAAAGTGGTGAGGGACAGAGAGGGCCACAACGTGACCTAGCGCATGTGCTGTGACAGACAGCAGCTCACACTCCTTAATATATACACCCCCAACTCCGCACAGGACCCCTATCTTCGGTGCATCATGAGGGAACAATTATCAGGGGTAGAGGGCTACATTATAATGTGCGGTGATTTCAATCTGGTACGGGGCCTGGGGATAGAGAGCAGCGCAACCATTCTCCAAGGTGCTAGGGTCATGTCAGCCCAGTTAAAGAAGAACATAGCGGACCTGGGGCTGCTGGACGCCTGGCGCTATAAACATCTTGACACACCAGACTATTCATTCTATTCTCATGTACATGCATTGTACTCCCACATTGACTATGTCCTCATCACACATTCCCTTCTTCAAAACCTTGATGTGGAAGAGATCTCTGATATCTCTAATTCTGTCTACGCCCACATTGAATGTGACAAACAGCAGCTCACACTCCTTAACATATATGCCCCCCAACCCGCACAGGACTCCTATCTCTGGTACATCCTGAGGGAAAAATCATCAGGGATAGAGGGCGACATTATAGTGTGCGGTAATTTGAACCTGGTAAGAGACCCGTGGATAGACAGAAGCGCAACCACTTTCCACGGTACTGGGGCCATGTCAGCCCAGTTAAAGACAGGCATGAAGGACCTGGGGCTGCTGGACGCCGGGCGCTATAAACAGCCTGACACATTGGACTATTAATTTTATTCTCAGGTACATGCTTTGTACTCCCGCATTGACTATGTCCTCATCACACATTCCCTCATTTGAAACCCTGAAATGGTGGAGATTGCTGATATCTCTAATTATGCTCATGCCCACGTTGACTCCAACACACGCACTCGTTCAAAGGACCCTCTGTGCTGGTTCCTACTGTAATGAGGTAATAATGTCCCACTACAAGTATATGGGTACAATCATAAGTTTAATCTCTGTCGCCTCAGCCATCGATCGGTCCACCTTCCAACCGTCCTCACGCGTCCTCGTCATTCCATCTCGAATGCCGGGATCGCGTGCAGTGTTTGCGTGTATAATACATCACACATCTCCCTTTTATACAATGAACAAATTAATACAGAAATGATGTTCCCACATAACCATGACAACAAATAAATGTATAACCAAAACTATGTATACACCAAACATATCAACTAAACATCATATCAACCCCGCTAAATAATTTTAATACAAGCTATCACACATCCCTATAAACGTCAATTTTCTTTTTTTTTTTAAATGAGAACATAGTCTTTGAGATGTCCGGGACTTATCTTCCTTCTACCACTTCTCCTCATTGCGTTCAATTCATCAGTATCATGTCGTCCCTTATTTTTTGTTCTTGACCCAACACTGTCTCTAACTCCTCTGGACCTTTCAGTACTAATACCCGTTTCCACCATCCCTTTCAACCGAACCACTCTGTTCATGTTCCATATCTTGCCATCTGAAGTTTTTACAGCATTCTTGAAAAGTTTAATCACATGAAGAGGTCTAGTGAACTTTGACCCCTCAAGACATCCAACTGGTGCCTTCACCTTCACCACATCACCCACAACAATATTATTTTTACACACCCTCTTCCTTGTATCAAATTCTTGTTTCCTTTTCTCTATGAGCCTTTCTTCTCTATCTCTCCACTCCGTGTTCACCAAATTATATCCATTTTTTATCCACTCCATCCATCCAGGAGACAACTTGGTATTAGGTATCCTTTTCCTAAACAGTTCAAAAGGGGATCTGCCAGTAGTTGAATGTGGAGAGAACCGATAGGCTGTAATCCTTTTCAAAAGTTCTGCACGCCAACTCAGAGCATTCACTTTTGCAAGTTGAATGCTTTCCTTTATGTACTTGTTAAATCTTTCAACTGCACCGTTGCTTTCTGGATGATAAACCGCTGTTTTCTTATGTGATATGCCACAATTACTCATAAATTTTTCAAAAACCGTTGAACAAAATTGTGGACCATTATCTGACAATAATGATTTTGGAAATCCCTCTTTCCTAAAAATGTCTTCTAAGAAAATCATCACACTAGAAGATGAAATTTCATGCACATTTTTGACTTCCACCCACCTTGAATACAAATCTATTAACACAATTAGATATGGCATTGAATGTTCTCCTGGTAACGGACCCACAATATCTATTGCTACCTCATCCCAGGGTTTGCATGGTAAACTTCTACAATGCATAGGTGCATTACGAGTTTTTAAAATTTTGTCACTCCGTGCACATTGTATACATTCTCTAACTACACGCTCCACTTGTACATCCATACCAGGCCACCAAAAATTTGCTCGTAAATTTTCTTTTGTCTTAACCATCCCAAGATGACCTTCATGGGCTTGATTCATTATCCTCTCTCTTAATGTTTTTGGAGGAATCAATCTTGTTCCTCTCAACAATATCCCTTTATCCACCGCCAATTCATCTTTCACCAACCTCCAAACTTTCCCTAGAACCACAAATTTACCAGTCTCTAAAGTCTCACACACTCCACTCAACTCAACATCTTCTTTCAACGCCTCTTTCCACTCTTGTTCAGTTATTATTCCACATGTAACTTCAGACACATCACAACATACTTCACACACTAATTCCTCCTGCAAAGTTATATCTTTTTGTTCTTCATCCTTCCTGTCTTCTTCCACTAATCTTGAAAGACAATCCGCACTAACATTCAATGCACCTGGTAAATACTCTACTTTAAATTTAAAATCCTGGAGCCCGATAATCCATCTTCTAATTCTTGCAGAAATGCAATTAAGACCCTTACAACCAAACACTTCTACTAAAGGTTTGTGATCAGACAAAACCACAAACTCTGTGCCCCACACAAAATGTCTAAATTTATTCAATGCCCAATATATGGCCAGGGATTCTCTTTCAATCACAGAGTAATTCCTCTCTGTTCCGCTCAAAGATTTGGATGCACAAGCAATCATTCTTCTCATACCTCCCTCTTCTTGCATCAGAACCGCACCCAAACCTTTTGCACTAGCATCAGTGACAATGGCAGTTGATCTACCCGGTTTAAAAGCTTGTAAGCAGGGAGCATATTCTAATTCTTCTTTAATTTTCCCAAACTCATCTTCACACAGGGAATTCCACTTGAACTCTCTTCCTTTCTTCAGTAAATCTCGCATGTTAACAGTTTTTTCTGACAAGTTCCTAATGTACCGCCCATAGTATTCTACCATTCCTAAAAACGAATTCACTTCTTCTTTGGTTCGAGGAGAGGCTAACCGCTTTATGGTCAAAACCAAATCTGGTTTAGGTTTTACTCCACATCCTGTAATCAAATGTCCCAGGTACTCCACCTCTGTCAAAGCAAAACGACATTTCTTTCTCTTCAAAGTAAGACCAGCATGACTTAAACATTCCAAAACCAACTTCACTCGTTCCCAATGTTCTACCGCCGTGTCAGCGTAAATTAACACATCATCTTGGTAACATTTCACCCCTTTGACCTCTTTCAGAATTTTACACATAATGCGTTGAAACACAGAGGCCGCAGAGACAAGCCCAAATGGCATTCTTTTAAATTTAAATGCACCAAAAGGTGTTATGAATGCAGTCAATTCTTGTGACATCTCTTCCAACTCTACCTGATGATATGCTGACTTAAGATCTAGGGTGGAAAAGTACTTTGCTCCACCAACCATAGATACTATCTCTTCAATGTTTGGAAGTGGGAATTTATCTACCACCACCTCTCTATTTAGAGCCCTCAGATCCACACAAAGCCTGATATCACCATCCCCTTTCTTTGCCACAACTATGGGAGCCAACCATTCGGTTGCCTCTACTTCCTCAATTATGCCCATTAATTCTAATCTTTTAAGTTCAGTTTTCACCGGTTCCTGTAAAGCCAACGGTATTCTTCTCATTTTCGCTACCATGGGTATAGCACCTTCCTTTAACCTAATTTTATGTTTATAACCTTTTAGACATCCCAAATTGTCTGAAAATACTTCAGGAAATTCATTTACTAACTCACTGTCCACACCATCTACACTCTGAATTTGAACTTGAGGTTGTGCGTTTGGATTCAAAATGATGCCTAACAGCTTTTGGTGCGTCCAACTCAAAAGATTATCACCTTGATTGGACACATACACTTTTCCCAACAGGTGTCTACTTTTGAACTCAATATGCCCTTCAAAGTACCCTAGCATTTTTATAGGCTGTCCACCATAACCCCCAGGAGATACATCCATCTTCTTTAATTTCCTAGATTCCAAAATTAACCTGTCAAAACTTGTTTTTGAAATTATCGTCAGTTGTGAACAAGAATCGAAACGCATTAGTAAATCCACACCATCCACTCTCACCACCTCACTTGGATGCTCTCCACACTTAACCTGAGCACCAACTTGGAACACTACCTATCTACACTCTGAATTTCCCACCTTCGTCGCCAAATGTAATGAGGTAATAATGTCCCACTACAAGTATATGGGTACAATCATAAGTTTAATCTCTGTCGCCTCAGCCATCGATCGGTCCACCATCCAACCGTCCTCACGCGTCCTCGTCATTCCATCTCGAATGCCGGGATCGCGTGCAGTGTTTGCGTGTATAATACATCACACCTACCCCACGACTCCTCTGGGACCCAGTTGATCTGGAGGAGAAACTTAAGGGGATCACCGAATACTTTCAATCTCAACTCACTGCTGGATATACAGTTACACACAATATGGGATTGGTTCAAAGCTACCAACTGGTGGGTTATTTCCTCTGTGGCCATCGCAGAGGGAAGGAGACCCAACTGGTAGAATCCAACTTGACAACTGAGAATAGGGCTCTGGAGCAGCAAGATAAAATAGCACCCTCTTGTCTCCATAAACAAAATCTTGCCATCATAAGAGCCAAACTCCGGGCTCACAGGACAAATAGGTCTGAACACTCCCGCCTAGCACTTCAACAGCAATATTATGAGGGAGGCAACAAGGTGGGCACAGTACTAGCCAACAGACTCCAACACGCTTACGCCAAGGCACATATTTCAAAGCTCCAGATTAGAACTGGGGGATGAGCGATCAACAAACATGATAAACAACAGACATTCCATGATTACTACCTTTATAATGCGAAAGAGACATCACCTGTCTTGACAGAGGACTATCTTGCTGCATGAGACTGGGAACCACTTCACCCTCAGCATGGGAAAAGCCTTGATGCCGTGATCACGCTTGAAGAACTCTGCAACAAAGTTAAAGCCTTTCCTCTCAGTAACACGCCAGGCCCAGATGGGCTCCAAGTTAGCTTTTACTGATTGACCTTGGTGCGTCTGTTTAACTCCTTCACACAACACATGGGCCTCACACCCTCCACAGCAGCAGCAGAGGTTTCACTCATACCCAAACCCGGCAAGGACCCCACGCTGTGCTCGTCCTAACGCCCCATAGCCCTCCTGAATATTGACACCAAAATCTTTACCAAGATCCTGGCAACTAGACTCGAACAATACCTCCCGGGCTTTATCTACCCTGATCAAGTTGGCTTTATCTGTAATAGACAGGGAGTGGACAATGTACGCTATATAGCACATCTCATCAAGAAGTTGCACCGCTATCACAACCTGGCTTGCCTTCTATCGCTTCACACAGAGAAGGCCTTTGAGAAGGTGAGCATGCCCTTTCTCCAAACCGTACTAAGCAAAGTGGGGATAGGACTGGACATGATCACCCAAATCATTGCATCATATGTTACCCCAATGACCAGGCTCTGCATCAACGGACAACACAGGGACCACCATAACCATTCGTAGGGGTACACAGCAGGGTTGCCCACTATCGCTCCTTCTATTTTCCTCAGTGGTCGTACCACTAGCTATCACCACCCGCCACACAGTCGAGATAGAGGGAATCCCCTTTGGAGGACAGGTACATTAGATGAATCTGTTTGCAGATGACCTTTTACTTACTCTTTGACGACCTGCTAACGCTCTACTGGCTGTTTTGGCTAGTCTGACTGCCTTTGAAGTGGTATCAGGCTTCAAGATTAATTTGTCAAAATAGAGTTTGCTTAACCTATCTATCCCTAGTCATGATCGTCCGGCTCTCTCGATAGATTGGCACCATTCCAATAGTCCTCAGATCCATTAAATAACTGGGCTTTAAGCTAACATCCACACTAACTACCGAAGGGCATGCAAATTGGCCCCCTCTATGTCGCTCCATCCTGGAGGACCTCTGGAGATGGAAACCCCTCCACATCTCATGTGTAGGGTGGAATAATGTTGTCAAAATTAATATGCTCCTGCAAGCCCTCTACCTATTCCAGACCCTACCCAATCCTGCAGGATGACATTTTACGGCTACTACACAATATCTGTGCTTTCATTTGGAACGGGATGCGACCTAGAATCTCCAATGCCCTCAGGGAGGAATATGGCCTTCTCAAGACAGCTAGGCTACAATATCTTTAGCTGTAGCATTTGGTACTGATTCACTCAGTCTATCTTGAGGTCACAAAGCCCTAAACTCCCTTTAAGAAGCTAGTAAGAGCTTACGATGGCTCACTTCCAACACATACCACACACTTCAGCACTCTACACCCCCTCGCACACACTCTAATAAAACGAACTGGCAATCCAATACTACAGAGGGCATCTCGCCTAAACAATGGGAAACACTGTGGAATTACATACCCAAAACATATTGCAGAATCTCCCTTAGGGAAACAGCATATAAGCTCATGTACAATGGTGCTACATCATAACCCGCCTCGCCACTATCTACCCTGGCACGTTCTCCCCTTGCTGGCAATGCAAACAAGAACAAGGAGTTTTCTGTAATATCTGGTGGTCCTGCGCGCTCATAGCCACTTTTTGGAAAGAGGTTTTAAGCCACGCAAAAGCCACAATGGGGTACCCTCTTCAAGCCTCCTACATCACAGTAATCCTTGGATTCAGCCACTGACCTTCAAAGCGATCACTCATGCGGAATGGACACTTATTAGTTACATGGTCCACGCCACCAGGCATCTTGTGGCCATGGCGTGGAACAAGTCAGCTCCCCATTTCACTGCCCAGTGGATTTTGTCGCCTGTCGCAGGTAATGGCAATGGAATAGCTTTGTCACAACCTCACTAGAACAGAGCCTAAATTCCGATCTGTGAGGCGACCCCGATACAATACCTCACACATATAAAATTTACTTGTTTTAAACCACCAAGGCTCAGGTAGCTCCAGCTCTTTGACTAACCTACCCCCACTGGGATTCCATGTCCCTGCTTGACATATCTCTTCACTGGTGTAAAGAACATCTATGATACGTATTGTTGCACCACAGACTTAGTAGCCTCCATGCATACTACTAGCACTGACCTGTAACTCCTTCTCAGTGTTCTGGTTGAATCCCTTGGTCACTTAACATGATTATTTTGTTCCTCCATATGGCGAACTGTTGTGCTGTGGATGATCACGTACCATGTTATGCTAATGTTGGTTAATGATGCTTTTGATGAACACTATGTTATGCAAATTACCTTACTAATCCATAATACTTGACCTTCATTTATGCTGAAATGTCTGCAGTGACTCACTCGCATCAAGCCTTCTTGGCTTAAAAATTTCAATAAGAAGATTTTGAGTAAAAAAAATAAATGAGGACTAGCTTTCTTGCTTGAGGATTGAGATTGTGAAACATGTACATCTAAATTCTTAACTTGCCTCTTGAAAGTAGATTTTCAATGTACTCAATGAGAGAATCTACCTTAAAAGAGCAGAGTGGGTAAATGTAAGGAAAAAGGTGAAGGGAGGTGCTCTAAACTGTTCTAGAAAATTAAAGTCAAATTGGATACCCATATTATCACTACTAACTGAAAAATATACACCTTCTTAATTAATATATATGAGGAAAAGCCCATGGTCGGGCTTTCTCGAAAACCATCAAGTAGTGTAATCTTTCATCAGCCCGTCTTCAGAATTGCTGGTAAAAATAAACAGATTTTTACCTAATTTTACTGCAATGATCTTGTAAGATGAACAATGCAGCTATACATTTTGAAAAGACAACAGACTGCCAATTCCACACCCTTCTTGGTTGAATGAGGTGCTTGGTTACTTTGCAGTGTTGAAATTTGGACTTGGTATTCTTACTACATTTTCATATTTGAAAGTTCACTAGCAACCACTATTGTGTTGATGGAATTAGTGTTCACGTTTACCTGAATGATCAATGCAACCTGCTCAGAGCAGCTAAAATAAATGTAATCATGGGTAAGACTAAATACTGTGCTGAGGATGCGATCCCATATTAATTCACTTTTTGTTAAATATAAATATTTTACTTAAAATTAATTAAATGTATTGACCGCTTTTAAATATATATCTTTTATTTTACTTAAATTTTAATTAAATATATTAAAACATATTAAAATGATAAAAACTAAATTTTATAAAAGGACAGCGTAAGTTAAATAACACTCTTGTTTTGGACAGCCATTCCGAGATGCAGTATAATTTATATTTTCAAAAAGATCTGTTGTTACAACCGTACTGGCTTTCGTTTGTTTATAGCATCATTTCTCTATATGTGGCTATAGGAATATTTTCATCCAGGGGCTTCCTAAAAATCCTCTGTTAAAGCAATGCTACCCTAACTATCGCTCTGTTTGCTCTATGAATTTATGAGTAAGCAGTACTGTTAAATTTCTCACCTAAAGTTTTTTGTCCCAAAATGTCCCCCCTCACACTTTCACACATCTCTCTTTTGTCCATTTATTCTTATTGATTTTGCTCCTTTTACGTTCAACACTTCATAGTACAGTGCTACAATAATCGAGCCTTTGGAGCTGTAAAAACTTTAAATTAAATTAGTAAATGAACCCTTTCCTCATAGCTAATTCAGAAGGTTGACTTTTTTTCTGATTCCTACGATGAACACCATCTAAGTATCAAATTTCTAGCGTTCCTGTTATGAGTCTGCACTAGTGCAAATGAAAGAAAATTTGCCACACCTACAAAAAATGAATTCTCTACAGATCCGTGAAAACTGCTGCAGAACTGTGCACAATGATGGATATCAACGACTACTGATGCATTCCAGTCCTTTAAGACATTACCCCTCAACAGCTGACACATCAGCAATTGATGACTTTGATTTAGTAAATTATGCCGCGATTTCTGCCGACATCTATTTTGGCCAATAATGCAATGTCATAGCCAGAAACTTCCCTTGCAATTTCCATTTTTTAAACAAAAGAAATGAAGACCTTATAGAGTAGAGTTCAAACAAATATTTGAAGCAGTTTCTAACTAACCTCTTGAGTTGAAATCTGAGCCGCTTTCCCATCATTGAACAGTTATAAGTCTCTCTCAAATAACTTTGACAAAGTGTTGGTGAAGATTATCTTGTTTCTTGCCGTTATCCATAAGGTGCTACTTGTGGACATCCAAATGCTGCCAAGCATAACCCTCACCAATTACTAAATTCAAACAATATATTTACCATAAATTAATTAAGGAATTGTACTTACCTGCCCCAGCTCCCATTTATCTTAGTTTCAGTACTGCCTACAAACATTGTTCTTTTTACAGTCCACTTTCATGTTTCATTGAAGTATAAAAGTTTAATTGGAGAAGCACAAGCAACAACAGAAAAAGGCTTACAAAAGTAGGAATTAAATTTCATTTGATATATTAAACTTATTATGGGAGGGAAGTGATAGAAAAGCGGGTAGAGAAGGAAACATAGCTACCAGTTGCCATGGAGTTATCTCCAATGCATACTAATTGTGCAAAACACTCACTGCTGCTCTAGCTTTTGTGGTGTTACTTGGCAACTTTGCTCATCTTAATACTGCAGCCTACTCACCAGTCAGAATGTCTTCTAGCCCTGGGGACTGAAGAGGATTCTTCATCAATTTAACAAATTAGAATGCATTCAGATCGCCACAACAGCTGATCAGAATAGAGAGCGGTCAGATCACTACAACATTTGCACATAAAACAGGCTGTACAGAGAGTGAGAGGCAGCTGTCTTTTTGGAAGGCTGCTTTTAAATCTTCAGCTCCGATTTTATATCGAGGCTAAATGCAAGCTTTCATTGGTGTGATTCTAACTTTGTATTTTGTGCTAATCAAGGCTTTAGTGCACTGCAAAAGGCCTTATGAGCCCCAAGCCAAACACAAGCCAGTCTGGCCTGACTCCATAAGGACTAGCCCGTCCTTAACCGCTAGGCTGTATGTACACTTCATAGAACAGAGTCAACAAAAGATGCATTTCTGTCTCTTTTCCATCAGCATTGAGGTGTGACTTTCGTTTTTTGGGAAAGAAATCACAAATAACAATTTCTGGATGCCCTAATCACACTATTTCATGCAACATTAGGATAAAAGGTCTTGAGTTTGTGCCACTGAAAATTTGTTAAAACCACTTATTTAGTGATCGGCACACAGCCTTATAAGCAAGGGCCGGTTATAAGTGATATCTTTCTGACGCTACTCCATCAAGTGTGTATGTATGTATATATATATATATATATATACACACATATACATATATATATATATATATATATATGTATATATATATACACATACACCTATACCTATGAATAAAAAGGAATATACACTTCTTAGTTTTGACATGTAATGGCTCTTTCGCCACTCACAGAGAACATTAGGTATTTAATATCATACTCTAAATATAAAAAAGAGCTTTGATACAGCATCCATCAGCCACAGCTTGCAACTCTGACAATCACATATTGGATCATATTGGATCAGCCTAAAAGAGTATTTCAGTCTCACTTTCTTTTTAATGGCACCATAGGGCTATCCTTCCACCTCACTTTATAATACATGAGGGACTATTGTAAATCTGTGGAGTACACTATGTCATGGCATATTAAGTTATTATCTAGTCTATACATCATATACACAAAGCAAATATTTATGAATTGTTGCACACTATTCCAGGCATTTTGTATTCACTTTCTCAGCGCTCAAGTGAGAATGTTAAACCTATTGATTTCATTTTAGTGGTAAGGGTGGAGCCTAAGCTTAGCAGGAAACAACACATTAGCTAAGAATATATACCAGGTGCTGAAGAAGCAACAAGAATCAAAGATGAGCCAGTTTCACTGACAAGTGGTTTGGTGTTGTCCTAACACAACAGCACAAATACTAACCAAATCTCACAAACCACCGTTGCTAAGGTGTGAACACTTGTTTGAGTTGTGGAGTGTAGACACTGACCAAAAGAAAATGTCACTCTTTGTCCCTCATCTATGAGCAGCTTAACCTGGTTAGGTTGAGCAATGGAGTGCTGGCATGCCAAGGGAGGCACAGTGCCTTGCACAAACCAATACGTTTAAGTGCCCATAGCAAAGCTATTTAATAAGCAGTGGCTCGGTTGAACACATATAGGGGGTTATTACAACTTTGGAGGAGGTGTTAATCCGTCCCAAATGTGACGGATATACCACCAGCCGTGTTACGAGTTCCATAGGATATAATGGACTCGTAATACGGCTGGTGGTATATCCGTCACCATACCGTCACTTTTGGGACGGTTTAACACCTCCTCCAAAGTTGTAATAACCCCCATGGTGCCATGGACCGCTTTAGTATAAAAAGTATTTTCAGCTTCTGGCACTCCTGCATGCAAAGGAACCCATTATAAAAAATAATGAGGAGGCACAAAAAAGAAACGTCTTACAGAAATGGGCTGATCTGTAATTCAGAAGTACCCAAATAAAGGGGTTCTTTAAAACTATCCTTCAGTGGAGTAACCAACAGACCTAATGAAGCTGAGCATTGTCTGATGCAATGCTTACAACATCTCCCTGGAAAGAGTGGGAGGTAGGTGAGCTCCAGAGGATCAAGCACTACATAAATTACAAAACCTGAAGCCAGGACACTGAGTTTCAGTGCCCAGGGAGTAGCCCACCCTCCGTGAATGTAGACAGAATAAGCAACGTATGTTAAGTGCAAATAGATGGATATTTGAAGCCTCTAAAAGAAAAACCTGTGTTTCTGTTTGCATTAAGTGAATAAAAAATTAAATCTAACACTTTAAGGGGCACATGCAAAAAACATTATTCTAGTCGCAAATCCGCTGTTGAGACTAGAAAAATGCTTTTTGTGATGTACAAAGCGCAATATGTGATTCAGTAACTTGTTACCAAATAGTAATTTGGGTTTTGTGATTCGGTATTAGGAGGGGACTGTTTAGGGTGTCCCTTCCTAATACCGAATATTAAAGGTATGTACGAATGATTTGCGACCAATATGCGGTCCTAAAACATTTGCAGTTTATCGTCAATAGAAAGTTGGTGGTAACCCATTAACAAATGGGCAGGGGTCCCTAAGGAACACCTATCCCTTTGAGAATGATTGTGAAAATATGTTTTAAGAGCAGGCAGTGATCCGACGAACTACTGCGTACTCTTTTTAAACGCATCCTGTTTTCCTTTAAAGAAAATGGGTTGCGTTTTAAAAGAAAAAAAAGGATTGCTTTATTTAAAAACAATCACAGGCATGGTGGTCTGCTGAGCCCAGCTGGCCACCATCCCTGTGATGGCTGCGATTTCTAATGGGTTGTAAACTGCAAACTACCTCATTAATATTGAGGAGGTAGGTCTAGTTGCGACCCACTACGAATCGCAAATGAAACTATAAGGCAGTGGTTCCCAACCTTTTGACTGCTGAGGGCCCCCACTGAATCACTA
Source organism: Pleurodeles waltl (assembly GCF_031143425.1). Taxonomy (NCBI): domain Eukaryota; kingdom Metazoa; phylum Chordata; class Amphibia; order Caudata; family Salamandridae; genus Pleurodeles; species Pleurodeles waltl. The sequence goes on along the minus strand of NC_090443.1, from coordinate 605,473,853 downwards.
CTGGAAGCCAGGGAACCCCAAGCAATTTGTACGATTTAAATTTCAAACATTAAAACAGTCATTCACAAAAAATACACAAACAAATACTCACCAAACAAATAGTCAAATAATTATTTTATATTGAAAGAAATATGCAAAACAAATAAAAAAAAGGTTTAATGGTAAGGTTGGCGTTGCTTCTCGACAACTAACGTTTCAATGTTTTGTTTTATTTAGGAAAGCTAAGTACTCAGGTCAGATTCTACATTTTCCAAACCATTTCTGTTTTTATTTTTTAGGTACAGAAAGATCTGAGAAAGCTTTTTCACATAAATATGTGTTGGGGAAAGGAAGTAAAACTATAAGGGACTCATCTCTTCATAGCCTCTCTGTCACATGCAAATCATTTGTTTTATAGCACCTCTCATACCAGTGTAGGGTATCAGAGCACTTTATAGGGGACTACAAGCTATAGGATTCACAAGTCCACCACACTGGTAGGCATTTTCTAACAGTGCGTGGTCTGGAGAAATAGACTCAGGATTCAGAACATACACAGTGGTTAGCGTTGACTTCAATAATAAGAATGCATTTCTATGAAAGCAAACATTTTTTAGCAGCATAAGGAAAATGAAAGACTTGGAAAAACACTTCACTTTCTAACTAGTACCATGCAGTTTGCATGCAGCTCTTTGATGGCAGTTCACAGCTCCCTGTGCTAGATTACGATTGTAACTTATGAACTGCACAGTAACAAAAGAATCTCTGTGACAAAAGCAGTAGCCCACAGTGCCATGCACATTAAATATTGTTCTTTGCATGATACACGTTCTTTGCAGCAGTCATATTAACCATCTGTGCTACCTTAGATGAGGCAAAACTGCCACTAGACAAAACTCCCATCTCCCTCCAGCAGGTACATTAATCACCAGAGTTATCTTGACGCTTTTATGTTTTCCCGAAAGCTGCTGGATCTACAAGGAACTTTACAGTGCTTTTAAAACTGCTGCACAAAGGAAGTAATAAGTATAAAAACATGCATGTGTTCCTGTCAGAGGCCTGAGCTGGGAAAGTACCTTCCTGTTGGCCCAGGCCAGCAGAACCTCCTGGGAATGTGTCACGGACCCCCTTGGAATGTATCACGGACAGCTGGGGGGCCGTGGACCACAGGTTGGGAACCAATGCTCTAAATGGTTTCATAAATTTAAATTAGCGATTTCCTAATTGAGATTCACAGGAAATTGCAATTAGGAAATTGCTATTTAAATGTTCGTACATGTGGCCCTAACTGAGGGAAATCTCTCAAAGAGTGGTCATGGTATGAAAACATGATTCTATATACTAAACATATGACTTTGATACAGATTATATTAAAGTGTTCTACTTAACAGTCCCAATCAAGGCAAGAAGAACCTACAGACCGTGTGGCTGCTGGCCCCGGAAGTTAAAGAAACCCTTTCCGTAATTAAATTAACTATATTGCTAAAACAATAATTATTTTGTAGTATTTGGAGGGTGAACCTTTTTAGGTAATAGGACCCTACATCTTAATATAAAAGTAAAAATAGTAACAAAAGAGCGAAGGTGCATGCTCTACATTTCCACAGCAAAGGGTATAGGAAGAAGTCATAGCTCTATATATCAGGAGTGTGACATGGCCTTCCCTTTCACAAATTGTAAATTTAGGATGATTTTTACCACTGCTCCTGCAGGCTGTGCTGAAGAGTCGTCTGTAGGATACATCCGTGAAACTGGACACCTGAGAATGTCTGTGCCATTGGCAACGATGTTGCAATAATCCTGTATACACTGGAGCCACCACCACACTGCATCACGGCAATTAAATCTGGCATAGGTTCCCTGGCCAAGAAGATTAGGGATAAGACCATGTCTCATGGTGCCTGCAAAGGCCAATATTATGTTCCTGAAATTAAAGTGTAAGAGGTTGAAGGTTAAAATGCGGAAGGCAATTTATCCACACTAGCATTGAAAGAGAAAACAAAAATATGCATGCCATCACCTCAGAATATTCCCCTAGAACACAGAAGCTGAAGCACTGTTATGGTTATGACATGCGTGTTTATCAGCTATGGTCAGCTACGCAACCATAACTCTTGCTTATAAACTATTCATTGTATTGTTCAATGCCTCATGCATGATATCAAAGCTATGATGACGCACTACGTCATCACCAATAACATTATCAATGCTACTACTTTTTTAACTCAAGAAATCTGCTCCCAAGAGTCCCCTGGGCAGAACCTTTGGCCATTCCCAGCAGATGGTGGGCGCATGGAATGGCCTTAGGCAGGAGCTAACAGGATTTGAATTACGATTATTCATATTCATGACTCAAACTCATAGGCAGTTTGTAAATTGATAACCTTTAAAAAAAAAAAAAAAAGACTATTCTCATTTTTTAAAATAATATTCGGTTGTAAGAGACAACATTTGTATAATCAGTGTCACAAGTTACCTTATCTGTCATAAAATATGTTTTTAGCATGCAACCATTCCTGGTTTATAATTTAATTGGCTCATTACAATTCCGATTTTGTTTTACCCAATATCTCTTCACAACATCAGTGAACATCATCCTTTACTAGGTTCATGTAAATATTTCTTTCTCCCATGTCCGTTCATTTTAAGCACCCTACACATTTCGTTTTAAGACAAGTATCAAAGACTAGTTGCTTTGTAGTCAGTAGTTGTGATGGTTTTACACTGATAGTTGTTCCTGGGAGTATGTGTCTCTTAGGAAAATTGGAAGGGGTTCCCAGATATCGAGAGCGCGGAAAGTCACTTGTCGAACTGTGGCATACACTTAAATATTCACATTACAATATATTAAGTCTTTGTTCCAGTCCTTTATATTCCGTGATCTTGTGCTCCACCAGCAAACTGCCACCCTGCACTTAGCCAGCAGTAACGCTAAAACGTTTGTTTTGATTTATGACTATTATAAGTAAGGCCCATTACTACGATTGCCGGGTTAAGCTATATCTCCCATATCATTCCCGGCTATCCATTGACCCCACACTGATAACACAGTTTTAAATTATCACGCCTTTAAGCTCGTCTTGATGGTCTAAGAGTACCCTGGTGGGGAATCGCCAAGGTACATTTTGTTTGCAGACTGAAAGTATTTTGATCGCCGGCTTCACTGATGAGTGGTCTGATAGCATTTTCACTAAATGTGCAACTTTCATGGTCCATTCGCTAATATCTCCCATTGTGAACCAGTTGTCCAGCCTCCATGGCATTTTGTGAAAGGATGATTGAAAGGTGTATTCTCTAATGTGTGGATGGTGAAAAAGCATGAGATCTACCAGGTGAAATTGTGACAATGTTTGCTGTAATGTTTTTGCTGCTTTGGCTATATTATGGCATGTTTTGGGTATTTCATCAGCTGTGAGTTTAGAGTCAGATTGAAGTTGCCTCCCCATAGGCGACAGCCTGGTTAAATCTGCTAATATGCCATTGGGTATCAGTGTTGAGACTATGGGCCAGATGTAGCAAAGGGTTTTTCCCATTCTGTGTCAATGGGAAAATGTGTTCGTACATATGGCCATATATGTATTCAACAGTGACACATGTAGCTTAGACAATGTGCCTTGAACAATTACATTTCTCCCCTCTGCGGCCCTTTTGACCATACTCAGAAAGAATAAAGGGCCAGATGTACCAAAGGGTTTTATCCATTCTGTGTCTATGGGAAAATGTGTTCGTACATATGGGCCAAAGTGCCTTTCTTAATCAGGGTTGCTGCTCCTCTTGTGTAGGAGTATAATGGGAAGAATCTACGTGTACTATACCCTTTCACAAATGTATTTTACATTTTTCTAGTTAAATGTGTCTCTTGTAGTAGTGCTATATGTATATTGTGTTGCTCCAAAATGTTAGCACTTGTCTTGCCTTCCTCGAATTGTTAAGTCTTCTAAAGTATGCACCTAATGCCTCTCATGATTTGGATTTGTGCGTTTTATGCAATCTCAAATGGAAAGCAAGACTGATGTTAGGTAACTGCTAATTCCTACCCATTGATCTGTATGTATGTGCTCTTGCAATTTGTTCACATTTTCAGTCTGCTGACTTTGTATAGAGACACGTCACCCAGCCACACCCTCCCGCGCTGACCCTCAATCAACCAACAAATGTAACCCCTCCACAAAACTTATTCTGCAAATCTCAAAACATTCTTAGCATGGCCACCAGTCTAAGAGAGACCAGAAGGCTATAGCCCCATTTCAGCCCTACACGCAGGCCCAGCCAGCACTTGCACAACTTTTTATTTGAACTCTTTTGTACCAGAGTGTGGTAATCGGAATGAGTTAAGATCCCAACATTACCTCATTTTAGGTACTAACATAACAATTCAGTTTAGTGTCCTATAAGTTGGGTGGCTATTTCAACTACCCTTCTATCGTCAATTTCCTGTCTTGAGAGTGAGTTTGAGCCACTTTTGGATGTTGTAGTTCGTTTTTACAGGATGAATCTGGTTCCTCTACTAGCATCTCCAAATATCAGGTCATTACCGTTCACTGTGATCTTTACGCATGCTTGAGTAGAGCATGGCATAAGGTACGGCATAGGATAAGGCTGCTTGTCGAAGCTTTGATTTACAGTGGTTGTTAGACCTGATGGCCTTAGGGTGGTCACCCCCAACTTTTTGCCTGCCTCCCTCCACTTTTATTGACACTGTTTTTGCTGGTTTTAGGACTCTACACACTTTACCACTGCTAACCAGTGCTAAAGTGCATATGCTCTCTCCCTTAAAACATGGTAACATTGGTTCATACCCAATTGGCACATTTGATCTACTTGTAAGTCCCTAGTAAAGTGCACTACATATGCCCAGGGCCTGTAAATTAAATGCTACTAGTGGGCATGCAGCACTGGTTGTGCCACCCACATAAGTAGCCCTTTGACCATGTATCAGGCCTGCCATTGCAAGGCATGTGTGTGCAGTTTCACTGCTACATCGACTTGGCATTTAAATATACTTGCCAAGCCTTAAACTCCCCCTTTTCTACATATAAGTCACACCTCGGGTAGGCCCTCGGTAGCCCATAGGGCAGGGTGCTGTGTAGGTGAAAGGCAGGATATATACCTTTGTGTTTTATATGTCCTGGCAGTGGAAACCCCTAAATTCGTTTTCCACTGCTGTGAGGCCTGCTCCTTTCATAGGCTAACATTAGGGCTACCTTCATAAACTGAGTGGTAGATTCTCATCAGAAAGGGGTAAACAGGTCATGTTTAGTATGGCCAGAATGGTAATACAAAATCCTACTTACTGGTGAGGTTGTATTTTATATTGCTATTGTAGCAAAGCCACTTTTAGAAAGTGAGCATTTCTCTGCACTTAAAATCCATCTGTGCCTTACAGCCTGTCTCCAATCCATGTCTGGGCTGGGATGGTTGACAGCTCCCTTGTGCATTTCACCCAGACAACCACCAACACAGGATGCTCAGTCACACTTGTACACATCTGCATACTGAATGGGTCATCCTGGGCTGGAAGGGTGGAGGTGCTTGACACTTACATTTCAAAGGCTAGTTTCCTGCCCTCACACAGAGGGCTGCCAAACCCCTTACTGGGACCCTGGCAGACAGACCTGTACTGAAAGGGGATTGTGTGCACTGCAAAACAACTCCTTGAAGTCTCACCCACTTCAAAGGCAGTTTGGGGTATATAAACTGGGTCCCTGACCCTACCAAACCCAGACACTTCCTGGGACAGACACTCTGAACCAGATCCTGCAACCTACCAAGAGGAGCTGCTGTCTGGCTGCCCAAAGGACTCACCTGGACTGTTTTGGATTGCTGCCTTTCTGTTGCCATGGTGCCTTGCTGGCCTCTGGGTCTGCTGAGAAGTGCTCTCAAAGGACTTGGAATGAGCTTGCCCCCTATTCCTGAAGTCTCAGGGTCAAAAAGACTTCTTTGCTTCAAAAATCGAGGCACAGCCAGCAGGAATCGATGCACAGCGTGCCTAGCAGTGAAAGAATCACCGCATCGTCGACCTGGAATGACGCAGCCCGGCTCCCCAAGTGGAGATCAACGCAGTGCCAGTGTTGTTACTGGAACTTCAACGCAGTCCACCGGATCGACGTATTGACGAGCCGGAACAACGCAGCCTGACGTCCTGCGTGAGGAAGCAACGCAGTGCCAGCTGTGCAACAGAAACTCTGACACATCGCCCACCGGATCGATGCAGCACCTGTGACTTTGTCCTGCACGCCCAGGATTTCCACGCATCGTCCCTGGGCATCAAAAGACCCCGCATCGCAGTGAGGATCCAAGACTGCATGCCGGAAATTGACGCACAGCCCTTGCAGCGTGGGAAGAATCGAGGCATCATCTGTGCGCGTCCGGAAATCCGACGCACACCTTCCTTCTTCAACTCATCTCCTTCTCTGTGGCCTTCGTGCGTGTAATTTTGACGCAAGTCAGGTACTTGGTGCAAACAAAAGACAATTGTTGATTTTTAAAGACTTAAGACTCTTGTTATCATCACATAAATGATATCTCAGCTTGTGCTTTTTTGAATCTTTATCGTTTTGACCTTAATTTAACCAGATAAAGATCATATTTTTCTAAACCTGTGTGGTATATTTTTGTGGTGTTTTCACTGTTACTGTATGATTTATTGCACAAATACTTCACACATTGCCTAGTATGTTAAGCCTGACTGCTCAGTGCCAAGCTACCAGAGGGTGGGCACAGGATAACTTGGATTGTATGTGATTTACCCTGAATGGGGTTTTGGTCCCTACTTGGACAAGGGTGTATACCTCTGCCAACTAGAGACCCCATTTCTAACAGTGATGCATAAACGTTCGCCCTCCTTTACCATCACTGTGAAGCCTGGGATTAGGGAGAGCTTCAAGCCCTGGTACTGGAAGTCTTTTTTGTTACTGTGTTAGAGACCAATGAGCTCTTTCCCCACCAAATTGTGTTGAAAAAGTTGTCTTCTTGGGAGATCACCAAGCAATTTTTCAACAAATCCTTCTGTTTTACCAGTTAGTATGTGTAGATTACTCCTTCTTAAGCGGGCTTCCAACTCTTCATTTTTGCTTTGGATAGATTTGAGCACCTTGTCCATGCTCTTTAGTGTCTAAGTGTGTCCTGTACGATTGTTTCTGCATCAGATATTCAATGTTCTGTGAGATCGATTCTGCTGGGCTGTTTAATTTTTCCTTCATCCTGAATATTCAATCAGAATTTATAGAGCATAGCACTTTCACCCTGGGGCATCTGGGTGCTGGGGTGCAGTGTCGCAGTCGAAAAGCCAGGTCTTGACTTTCTTTATGAAGTCGGCAAGGGAGGGTGCTGTTCAGCGGTGGAGAGGGAGGTTGTTCCAAGTCTTGGCGGTAATGCAGGAGAAGGATCAATCACCGCTGCAGCTGCGACGGATGAGGGGAGATGTTCGCAGGGGCTAGTGAGGAGGAGCGCATGTGTCTGGTGGGCTGATGGAAGTTCAGTCTGTGGTTGATATGAACTGGTCCGTGATCATGTAAGGCCTTGGAGGCGTGTGTGAGAATCTTGATCTGGCGTCTCTTCTGGATGGGGAGCCAATGGAGGTTTCTGAGGTGGGGGCAATGTGGGTCTGTTTGGGGAGGACCAGGATGAGTCTGGCTGCAGTGTTCTGTATGGTCTGGCATCTTCTGAGGAGTTGGGTGGAAATGCCGGAGTACAGTGCGATGCTGTAGTCGAGGCCTGGGACTAGGACAGGGATCCACTTGAAAATTCTGCGGCACATGCGGAGGGTGTGGAAGCAGGAGGAGGTGACTGTGTTTCTCTGTCACTTTATGGTCAGTTCACTGCCGAGGACAATAATGAGGTTGCGTGTGTGGCCTGTAGGCGTGGGTCTGAGTTCGGCTGGCCACCAAGTGTAGTCCCATATGGATGTGTTTTTCCCAAAGACTGCTACGTCTGTCTTCTCAGAGTTGCATTTGAGGCAATTGGTTCTCATCCAGTTGGCTACATTGGACATGGATGGTGTTGCGAAAGTTTGTTCTGGTGGTCAGGATGGTCTTTGGTGAGCTAGAGGATGAGTAGTGTGTCGTCTGCGTAGGATATGGTGTTGAGCCCGTGGGATGTGACAGGTGTCCGTGAGGGGGTCATGTAGGTGTTGAACAGCGTGGGGCTGACGGATGATCCTTGGGGTACGCCACAGATTATGTTCTTGGGTTCAGATGGGAATGGGGCAGATGGATACTCAGCATGCACCCTGTGAGGAAGGAGGCGATCCACCTGAGGATGTTCCCCTGTATACTGATGCTGTGGAGTCTGTTGGTGAGGGTGTGGTGGGATACAGTGTTGAATGCAGCTGAGAGGTCAAGGAGGATCAGGGCTGCAGTCTCCCTGCAGTCAAGGAGGGTTCTGATGTTGTCTGAGATTGTGATCAGAACTGTTTCCATGCTATAGTTGGCTCCAAATCCTGATTGGAAGACGACAAGCAGGTTGTTATGTTCTAGGTGTTTGGTGAGCTATTTGTTGATGGCATTCTGGAGTACTTTGGCCAGGTAAGGGAGGAGAGAGATCAGTCAATTTTGGAGTTCACTGGGATCAGAGGAGGGTTTTTTTTTTTTTTTTTGCAGGGGGCCTGATCTCAGCGTTTTTCCATCTGTCCGGGAAGGATGCTGTGGTGATGAATGTGTTGAGGATGTTGGCTAGTTCTGTGCTGATTTGATTGGTTCGAAGGTTGAAGAAATGATGAAGACATGGGTCGGTGAGTGCCTCGGAGTGGATGGATTACATGATGTCCATGGTGGTCTGTGTGGTGGGTGGGGTTCAGTGATTGTATGGCTGGTGTGTGTTGGTTGGGGAAGGTTGTCGAGGTTGAGAACCGTGGGCTGAGACTAAAAGTTGTTGCAGATGGTGAGAATCATGCTGTGGAAATAGTCTGAGTGGGTGTCGCAGAGTTCTTGAGAAGAGTGGATTGTGTTCTCTGTGGCTCTGTGGATGGATTAGGTCTTGACTATTTTGAATAGTTCCTTTGTGTGACTGGCTGCTGTATGGATGTGGGCTGTAACGGCTGCTCTCTTAACTTACTTGATGAGCAGGTTGTAGATGTTGAGGGCTGCTTTGCGAGCAGCTCCGTCGGAGGGATTCCCAGTGGAGCACCAATGATTGTCGAGTTGGTAGCAATTGCGCTTGGTGATTTTGAGTTCCGGGGGGGTACCAGCTGTCTTGTCTTTAGGTTTTGTTGGTTCTCGCTGGCTTCATCGGGGCGACTCTGTCGGTGCATTCAGTGATCCAGGTGGAGGAGTTGTGGACGGCCTGTCCGAGGTCTTATGCGGCTTTGGGTTGGGTGGTGCTGAGGGCCCTAGTCCACTGTGTCTCTGTTACCTTGCTCCAGCTGCGGTGGGAGAAGCTGTGGTGCTTGGTGATGATATGCGGTGAGTCGAGGATGGTAAAGTGAACAATGGTGTGGTGAGACCAGGTGAGTTCTGTGACATGGCTGAATTTGACTCAGTCGTTGGAGGCAAAGATGGGGCTGTGTAACAAGCTTTCTGCTTGGGTTCGGTGACCAGTTGGGTGAGGCCGCTGCTGTTCATGTTCTCCAGAAGAGTGGCTGAGTTGGAGCTTTTGGGATAATCAAGGTGGAAATTGAGGTTGCCTGGTAGGATGTGGTGATTGGAGTTGTTGGCTAGGGGGGGCAATAAGGTTGAGGATGGCATCGCAAAAGGGCACTTAATCTCCAGTGATGAAGGGGCAAATTGTGGAGTTTCGGGTGCTGGAGTCTAACGTCCTGTTAACGGGCCCTTGGGAGGAGGCAGCTGTAGGGCAGATGCTAAGATCCCACAGGTCAGGTATTGACTTCAAGCCCAATCTTGGGCAATCAAGATGAGCTATGCCAGTTCCCTCTCAATCGTCTTCAGAACCTGTAGGATCATATGCAGGGGGAAAATACATAAAGGAGGCCAAAGTATCCTCGATAGGGAAACATCTCTCAGAGAGGAGAGACCTCCAGGGACACTGAGGGGGTCATTCTGACCCTGGCGGTCGGCGGTAAGACCGCCAACAGGCTGGCGGTCTTTTTTCATGTATTCTGACCACGGCGGTTCAGCCGCCGCTTCACCGTTCCGACCGACACGGCGGTAACGACCGCCGGGATGGAGACCTGGGTCTCCAGCCCGGCGGTCGTCACATACCGCCGGCGGTATTCCAACCCGCCTGACCCCGGCTTACCGCCATGGATTTCATGCGGTTGGGGACCGCCATGCAATCCATGGCGGTAAGCAATATCAGTGCCAGGGAATCCCTTCCCTGGCACTGATAGGGGTCTCCCCCACCCCCAACCCCCACCCCGACTTCCTCCCCTACCCCCCCCACCACCACCCCTGCCACCCCCAAAAGGTTGCAGGACCCCCATCCCCCACCCCGATCCCCAACATATACACACACATACAGGCACGCATTCATGCACATACACACACCCCCCCGCATTCATGCACGCATTCACACGCCCCCTCAATATACACACACGCACACCCCCATGCACGCACACAACTCACAACACCCCCCTTCCCTAGCGGACGATCACCTTACCTGTTCCTGGTGATCCTCCGGGAGGGAACGGGCAGCTCCGCCGACCCCGCCACGCCAACAGAACACCGCCACAGCGAATCACAGGTCGTGATTCGCTGGGCAGTGTTATGTTGGCGTGGCGGTGGAGGTGGAGCTATCTCCACTTCCCCACCTGCCGCCAGTATGGCTGTTGGCGGCTCTTCGTCCGGAAACGGGCGGAGCGCTGCCAACAGTCAGAATGGCCCATGCGGAAGACCGCCAGCACTGGCGGTCTTCCGTACGGCGGTCCCTCGGCGGTCTATTGAAAAGACCGCCAAGGTCGGAATGACCCCCTGAGTGTTTCTAGCAGCAACACAAACATCAACAGTGGGCAAGTCCCACTGCACAAAGATGCCCAGACCTCCAAAATGGTATTCAGCAAGTTAACACCTCCTGAGCCTGCCTGCTCTGATGTTAAGGCAACCCACCAGGTGACTGATGGCCAGGGAGATCCTATGTATGTGACATAAGCCATCACCACAGCCTCAAAATCTAAAAAGAGGACCCAGGACCCAATTTCAGGGTGAAGGTGTGTTATCTGGGACAGCCCCACCCTGAGGGAAACCAAAAAGTCCTTAAGACCAGACAGATGGCACAGAGCTTGAGACGGTTGACATGGTGACACTGTGTCACTGGTGACCACAGGCCACCTCGTACAGGGAACCCTCTCCAGTCCAGACACAAAGGGATCATCACTAATATGAAATATTGAAGGGTCAGGCATAATAGTCTGCCACATGTCAGGTTAGAAATCACAACTAAGAGTCCAGACTGAGACACTGTCAGTGTTGGGCCAATTGAAGGTGAAAGCTGCACTGCCAAGCTTGAATTTGCCAACTGGTATGAAACACCAGCAGTATGCAGGAGGCCAGGAGATTAAGAATCATCTGAACCATCCGAGTTGGAACCAAGATCAAGATAAAAAATTAGGATCATAGCATGGCTGTCCCAAACTTGCTTCAGAGATGGAAAGCCTTTCAAACCCATCATATCCAGGATCCCTCTATGAATAGTCTGCAAAAGCTGAAGATGGAATTTCATCCTGTTCATGGAAACCCTATGGTGGACAGCAATGAAAATGCTGCTTACAAATGAAGAGAGACTAGCTGAGGAGACGCCACCTTCAGCAGCCAGTCACTGAGGTATGGGGACACATTTATCCCCAACCTGCAAAGATCAGCTGCAATCACTTACAAAATGTTTGTGAACACCTAGAGAGGCGAGGTAAGGCTGAAGAGCAGGGTGACAAACTAGAGCTGCTCTGACCTTACAAAACACTAAAGGAAATGCCTGTGGGGCTGTAAAATTAGTACTTAAAAGTATGTCTCATACAAGTCCAGGGACATCATCGAGTCTCTGGGAACCAATGCTGCAAAGCCCTGACCAACATTAGCATTCTGTACTTGTCCTTCCTGAGAAAGATGTTCAGAAGTCAGAGTTCTATTATTGGCCTCAAATACCTGTCCATCTTGGAGGTGAAAACTTACCAAGAGCAGCACTGTGCGCCCCCTCCACCTTGGGCACTAATGTAATTCACACCCTAGGCAAGCAGTGCCTGGTTTGTTTGGCTATGATAATGGCAAGCTCCACTAATGTCTGGTGGAATGTGGGGTGGGTGGACAAAAAGTGAACAAAGCAAAACAATTGAGCAGTTTGAGGAACTCACTGTCCAAAATTATTGATTGCCAGTTCAATAGGCAAAATCAGATTCTGCTCCTACAGGTCCCTTATGCCTTTGGGAGGGAAAAATAAAGCAGATTAATGGCAGCGGCACATGTGAGGAAGTGGGCTTGTGCATCTGCTGGTGGCCAAGGCCTCTGCTAAAACATCTCCTTCTGGAGCCTCAGAAAGCTAGACAGGCTGCAAGGAATGCCTTTGTCAGTAGGCAAGGCAGATCTTGTACCCCCTGAATTGGATGTTGTTTCAGAAAGAACAGCTCCTATGGGGCAGACCATAGGTGTTGTGCAATCAGGCAGCTTACAGGTGTTGAATATGGCTTGCACAAAGCAGCCATAAGAAGATCATAAAACAGCAGTAAGTGCTCAGTAGTTGACAGCTCGCATTACAAGATGTGAACTGTAAACGCAAAACCACACACCTTTTTTTTTTAAAACCACTGTAAATTATGTAGTCTCTTCAGTACTGAGACTGAAGGTCATATTCAATTCAACATCCAGACCACTCACGTTGCTGAGATCACTGCAGAGGCAGAAATTAGTGTAATGAGGTGGGGATAAATAAACCACGTTGTTATTATATTCAGTGTGGGGAACCCGCTCTAGCCCCTGAACCGCATTGAAGTTCAAACCAACCATGATTTCTAAACCCTGACAGTACTGGGGTCGAGGCAAGAGAAAACTATGGCAATCCTCCCTATGCAACACACTGTGCTTTAGTTATATCATAGTGCAACATAGTTTGCAATCTGGTCGAAGTAGGTTATAGGGCAAACAACAGAATCAGAGCAGACACCAGAACCTGCACCTCTGCAGCAAGGCTGGGAGGCACAGATCTGGGCTATACCAGTGGGCCTTTGGCAAAGTGTAGGAAAGTACCATCTTGCCTGGCATGTTACCCCCATTTTTCACTGTATATATGTTGTTTTAGTTGTATGTGTCACTGGGACCCTGGTAACCCAGGGCCCCAGTGCTCATAAGTGTGCCTGAATGTGTTACCTGTGTAGTGACTAACTGTCTCACTGAGGCTCTGCTAATCAGAACCTCAGTGGTTATGCTCTCTCATTTCTTTTCAAATTGTCACTAACAGGCTAGTGACCATTTTTACCAATTTACATTGGCTTACTGGAACACCCTTATAATTCCCTAGTATATGGTACTGAGGTACCCAGGGTATTGGGGTTCCAGGAGATCCCTATGGGCTGCAGCATTTCTTTTGCCACCCATAGGGAGCTCTGACAATTCTTACACAGGCCTGCCACTGCAGCCTGAGTGAAATAACGTCCACGTTATTTCACAGCCACTTTACACTGCACTTAAGTAACTTATAAGTCACCTATATGTCTAACCTTTACCTGGTAAAGGTTAGGTGCAAAGTTACTTAGTGTGAGGGCACCCTGGCACTAGCCAAGGTGCCCCCACATTGTTCAGAGCCAATTCCCTGAACTTTGTGAGTGCGGGACACCATTACACGCGTGCACTACATATAGGTCACTACCTATATGTAGCTTCACAATGGTAACTCCGAATATGGCCATGTAACATGTCTAGGATCATGGAATTGCCCCCTCTATGCCATCCTGGCATAGTTGGCACAATCCCATGATCCCAGTGGTCTGTAGCACAGACCCTGGTACTGCCAAACTGCCCTTCCTGGGGTTTCACTGCAGCTGCTGCTGCTGCCAACCCCTCAGACAGGCATCTGCCCTCCTGGGGTCCAGCCAGGCCTGGCCCAGGATGGCAGAACAAAGAACTTCCTCTGAGAGAGGGTGTGACTCTTTGGAAAATGGTGTGAAGGCAGGGGAGGAGTAGCCTCCCCCAGCCTCTGGAAATGCTTTGTTGGGCACAGATGTGCCCAATTCTGCATAAGCCAGTCTACACCGGTTCAGGGGACCCCTTAGCCCTGCTCTGGCGCGAAACTGGACAAAGGAAAGGGGAGTGACCACTCCCCTGACCTGCACCTCCCCTGGGAGGTGTCCAGAGCTCCTCCAGTGTGCTCCAGACCTCTGCCATCTTGGAAACAGAGGTGCTGCTGGCACACTGGACTGCTCTGAGTGGCCAGTGCCACCAGGTGACGTCAGAGACTCCTTGTGATAGGCTCCTTCAGGTGTTGCTAGCCCATCCTCTCTCCTAGGTAGCCAAACCCTCTTTTCTGGCTATTTAGGGTCTCTGTCTCTGGGGAAACTTTAGATAACGAATGCAAGAGCTCATCCGAGTTCCTCTGCATCTCTCTCTTCACCTTCTGCCAAGGAATCGACTGCTGACCGCGCTGGAAGCCTGCAAACCTGCAACATAGTAGCAAAGACGACTACTGCAACTCTGTAACGCTGATCCTGCCGCCTTCTCAACTGTTTTCCTGCTTGTGCATGCTGTGGGGGTAGTCTGCCTCCTCTCTGCACCAGAAGCTCCGAAGAAATCTCCCGTGGGTCGACGGAATCTTCCCCCTGCAACCGCAGGCACCAAAAAGCTGCATTACCGGTCCCTTGGGTCTCCTCTCAGCACGACGAGCGAGGTCCCTCGACTCCAGCGACTCTGTCCAAGTGACCCCCACAGTCCAGTGACTCTTCAGTCCAAGTTTGGTGGAGGTAAGTCCTTGCCTCACCTCGCTGGGCTGCATTGCTGGGAACCGCGACTTTTGCAGCTACTCCGGCCCCTGTGCACTTCCGGCGGAAATCCTTTGTGCACAGCCAAGCCTGGGTCCACGGCACTCTAACCCGCATTGCACGACGTTCTAAGTTGGTCTCCGGCGACGTGGGACTCCTTTGTGCGACTTCGGTTGAGCACCGTTTCACGCATCCTCGTAGTGCCTGTTTCTGGCACTTCTCCGGGTGCTACCTGCTTCAGAGAGGGCTCCTTGTCTTGCTCGACGTCCCCTCTCTCTGCTGGTCCAATTTGCGACCTCCTGGTCCCTCCTGGGCCTCAGCAGCGTCCAAAAACGCTAACCGCACGATTTGCAGCTAGCAAGGCTTGTTGGCGTTCTTTCGGCGGGAAAACACTTCTGCACGACTCTCCACGGCGAGAGGGATCCGTCCACTAAAGGGGAAGTCTCTAGCCCTTTTCGTTCCTGCAGAAACCTCAGCTTCTTCTGTCCAGTAGAAGCTTCTTTGCACCCGCAGCTGGCATTTCCTGGGCATTTGCCCATCTCCGACTTGCTTGTGACTTTTGGACTTGGTCCCCTTGTTCCACAGGTACCCTAGATTGGAAATCCACAGTTGTTGCATTGTTGGTTTGTGTCTTTCCTGCATTATTCCTCTAACACGACTTCTTTGTCCTTAGGGGAACTTTAGTGCACTTTGCACTCACTTTTCAGGGTCTTGGGGAGGGTTATTTTTCTAACTCTCACTATTTTCTAATAGTCCCAGCGACCCTCTACAAGGTCACATAGGTTTGGGGTCCATTCGTGGTTCGCATTCCACTTTTGGAGTATATGGTTTGTGTTGCCCCTATCCCTATGTTTCCCCATTGCATCCTATTGTAACTATATATTGTTTGCACTGTTTTCTAAGACTATACTGCATATTTTTGCTATTGTGTATATATATCTTGTGTATATTTCCTATCCTCTCACTGAGGGTACACTCTAAGATACTTTGGCATATTGTCATAAAAATAAAGTACCTTTATTTTTAGTATAACTGTGTATTGTGTTTTCTTATGATATTGTGCATATGACACTAGGTGGTACTGTAGTAGCTTCACACGTCTCCTAGTTCAGCCTAAGCTGCTCTGCAAGCTACCATTATCTATCAGCCTAAGCTGCTAGACACCCTATACACTAATAAGGGATAACTGGGCCTGGTGCAAGGTGCAAGTACCCCTTGGTACTCACTACAAGCCAGTCCAGCCTCCTACATTGGTTGTGCAGCGGTGGGATAAGTGCTTTGAGACTACTTACCACTCTTGTCATTGTACTTTTCATAAGAGAAAAATATACAAAACAAGGTCAGTGTATATACACATAGCCAAAAAGTTTTGCATTTCCTCTTTTCACTCTTTTCTAAGTGCTGAAAAGTACTTCTAACTTTCTAAAAAGTTCTAAAAAGTTAAAAAAGTTTTTTCTCTGTCTTTCGAAAAGCTCTGACAAACTTTTTATCTTTTACTATCACTTTAACTCTCTCTAAAAATGTCTGGCACAGGCCAAAATGTTGATCTGTCCAAACTTGCATATGATCACCTTAGCTGGAAAGGAGCAAGGAGTCTCTGCATAGAGAGAGGTTTGAGTGTAGGGAAGAATCCTTCCTTAGAACTGTTAATTAACATGCTTAGAGTACAGGATAAGGCCATAAGTGCCCCATCTGTTGAAAAAGTAGCTAATGGTTCTCAATCTGATCCAGGGACTCCCCCAGGAAAAGATTCAGGAAATAAACTTCCTAGCCTGCCCATTACTAGACAGCCTAGCATAGTTGGTAATGATGATGAGCCACACCATATAAATAGTGTTGTCTCACATCATAGCAAAAGCATTTATTCTCACCATACTGGTAGTGATGTTTCTGTTAGCCAAGCTGTTAGGGTGGCTTCTGTAAGGGACAGGTCTCCTTCTGTCCATTCTCACCATACTTCTGTTTCAAGGCATGTCCCTCCCACCCACCCTGATGACAGATTGTTAGAAAGGGAGCTCAATAGATTGAGAGTGGAACAAACCAGACTGAAGCTCAAGAAGCAACAGCTGGATTTGGATAGACAGACTTTAGAAGTAGAGAAGGAGAGACAGAAACTGGGTTTAGAAACCCATGGTGGCAGCAGCAGTATTCCCCATAGTCATCCTGCAAAAGAGCATGATTCCAGGAATCTGCACAAGATAGTTCCCCCTTATAAGGAGGGGGATGACATTAACAAGTGGTTTGCTGCACTTGAGAGGGCCTGTGTTGTACAGGATGTCCCTCAAAGGCAGTGGGCTGCTATCCTATGGCTATCATTTAGTGGAAAAGGTAGGGATAGGCTCCTTACTGTGAAAGAAAATGATGCTAATAATTTCCAAGTTCTTAAGAATGCACTCCTGGATGGTTATGGCTTAACCACTGAACAGTACAGGATAAAGTTCAGAGAGACCAAAAAGGAGTCTTCACAAGACTGGGTTGATTTCATTGACCATTCAGTGAAGGCCTTGGAGGGGTGGTTACATGGCAGTAAAGTTACTGATTATGACAGCCTGTATAACTTGATCCTGAGAGAGCATATTCTTAATAATTGTGTGTCTGATTTGTTGCACCAGTACTTGGTGGACTCTGATCTGACCTCTCCCCAAGAATTGGGAAAGAAGGCAGACAAATGGGTCAGAACAAGGGTGAACAGAAAAGTTCATACAGGGGGTGACAAAGATGGCAACAAGAAGAAGGATGGTAAGTCTTCAGACAAGGGTGGGGACAAATCTAAAAATGAGTCTTCATCAGGCCCACAAAAACACTCTGGTGGCGGTGGTGGGCCCAAATCCTCTTCTAATCAGAACAAGGAAAAGAAACCATGGTGCTATTTATGTAAAATAAAAGGCCATTGGACAACAGATCCCAGTTGTCCAAAGAAAGGCACCAAGCCTCCTACCACTACAACCCCTACTGCTACACCTAGTGTCCCTACTAATAGCAGTGGTGGTGGGAGCAAACCTACTAATAGCCAATCCAAGGGAGTAGCTGGGCTCACTATTGGTAAATTAGTTGGGGTTGGCCTTATTAGGGAGGCCACAGAGGCTGTGTTAGTCTCTGAGGGGGCTATTGATTTAGCCACCTTAGTTGCTTGTCCCCTTAATATGGATAAGTACAAGCAGCTGTCCCTGTTGAGGTTCAGGCCTACAGGGACACTTGTGCCAGTGTGACGATGGTCATAGAGAAACTGGTCCACCCTGAACAACACCTACTTGGTCACCAGTACCAAGTAACCGATGCTCACAACAACACACTTAGCCACCCCATGGCTGTTGTAAATCTCAACTGGGGGGGGGTTACTGGTCCAAAGAAAGTTGTGGTAGCTTCAGATTTACCTGTAGACTGTCTATTAGGGAATGATTTGGAGACATCAGCTTGGTCAGATGTGGAGTTGGAGGCCCATGCAGCAATGCTGGGCATCCCAGGGCATATTTTTGCTGTGACAAGGGCTCAGGCCAAAAAGCAAAAAGGACAGGGAAGCTTGGATCCTGGAACAATGGACCAAGTGCTCCCTAAAGCTAGGGCTAGTAGAAGCAAACCACTTCCTACTATCCCTCCCTCTACAGTGTATTCTACTTCTGAGGAAGAAGAATTCCCTCCCTGTGCAGAACCTACACCAGAGGAGCTGGAAGCAGACACTGCTGAGCTTTTGGGTGAAGGGGGGCCTGCCAGAGAGGAGCTGAGTGTGGCACAGCAAACCTGTCCCACATTAGAGGGTCTGAGACAGCAAGCTGTCAAACAGGCTAATGGGGATGTCAGTGACTCTCACAGAGTTTACTGGGAGGACAACCTCTTGTACACTGAGCATAGGGATCCTAAACCTGGAGCTGCCAGGAGATTAGTGATTCCTCAGGAGTACAGAAAGTTCCTCCTAACCCTGGCACATGACATTCCCCTAGCTGGACACCTGGGTCAAATGAAAACTTGGGACAGATTGGTTCCATTGTTTCATTGGCCTAGGATGTCTGAGGACACAAAGGAATTTTGTAAGTCCTGTGAAACCTGTCAAGCCAGTGGCAAGACAGGTGGCACCCCAAAGGCACCCCTTATTCCACTGCCTGTGGTTGGGGTTCCCTTTGAAAGGGTAGGGGTTGACATAGTTGGCCCTCTTGACCCTCCTACTGCTTCAGGCAATAGATTTATCTTGGTGGTAGTGGACCATGCCACAAGATATCCTGAAGCTATTCCTTTAAGGACCACTACAGCACCTGCAGTGGCAAAGGCCCTCCAGGGAATATTTTCCAGGGTGGGCTTCCCAAAGGAAGTGGTATCAGACAGGGGAAGCAATTTCATGTCTGCATACTTAAAGGCCATGTGGAAGGAGTGTGGTGTAACGTACAAGTTCACAACACCCTATCATCCACAAACAAATGGACTGGTGGAGAGATTTAATAAAACTCTCAAAGGCATGATTATGGGTCTCCCTGAAAAACTCCGCAGGAGATGGGATATCCTTCTACCATGCCTCCTTTTTGCCTACAGGGAGGTACCCCAGAAAGGAGTGGGCTTCAGCCCCTTTGAACTTCTTTTTGGACACCCTGTTAGGGGTCCACTCACACTTGTAAAGGAGGGTTGGGAACAAGCTTTAAAAGCTCCTAAGCAGGATATTGTGGATTATGTACTTGGCCTCAGATCAAGGATGGCTGAGTACATGAAAAAGGCCAGTAAAAACCTTCAGGCCAGCCAAGAGCTCCAGAAGCAATGGCATGATCAGAAGGCTGTTTTGGTTCAGTACCAACCAGGGCAGAAAGTGTGGGTCTTGGAGCCTGTGGCCCCAAGAGCACTCCAAGATAAATGGAGTGGACCCCACACAATTGTTGAAAAGAAGGGAGAAGTCACCTATTTAGTTGACTTAGGCACTGCCAGGAGTCCCCTTAGGGTGCTCCATGTCAACCGCCTGAAACCCTACTATGACAGGGCTGATCTCACCCTGCTCATGGCAACTGATGAGGGACAGGAAGAAGAAAGTGATCCTCTACCTGATCTCTTCTCTTCCACAGAACAAGATGCTCTTGTGGAAGGTGTAGTTTTGGCTGATTGTCTTACTGCTGAGCAGAAAGACAATTGCATAAATCTCCTAGATCAATTCTCTGAACTCTTCTCTACTGTGCCAGGTACCACTTCTTGGTGTGAGCACACTATAGATACTGGAGACAGTTTACCTGTCAAAAGTAAGATCTATAGGCAGCCTGACCATGTCAGGGACTGCATAAAGCAAGAGGTCCAGAAAATGTTAGAACTGGGAGTGGTTGAGCACTCTGACAGTCCATGGGCTTCTCCTGTGGTACTGGTACCAAAACCCCATTCAAAAGATGGAAAGAAGGAAATGCGGTTTTGTGTAGACTATAGAGGTCTCAACTTGGTAACCAAAACTGATGCTCACCCTATACCCAGGGCAGATGAGCTCATAGATACACTGGCATCTGCCAAGTATCTAAGCACTTTTGACTTGACTGCAGGGTAATGGCAGATCAAATTGTCAGAAGATGCTAAACCTAAGACTGCATTTTCTACCATTGGAGGACATTACCAGTTTACTGTAATGCCTTTTGGTTTGAAAAATGCACCTGCCACTTTTCAGAGGTTGGTGAACACAGTCCTGCAAGGGCTGGAAGCTTTCAGTGCAGCATATTTGGACGATATAGCTGTCTTTAGCTCCAGCTGGGATGATCACCTGGTCCACCTATGGAAAGTTTTGGAGGCCCTGCAAAAGGCAGGCCTCACTATCAAGGCTTCAAAGTGCCAGATAGGGCAGGGTAAGGTGGTTTATCTGGGACACCTTGTTGGTGGGGAACAGATTGCACCACTTCAGGGGAAAATCCAAACAATTATTGATTGGGTTCCCCCTACCACTCAGACTCAGGTGAGAGCCTTCCTAGGCCTCACTGGGTATTACAGGAGGTTCATTAAGAACTATGGCTCCATTGCAGCCCCTCTTAATGACCTCACATCCAAGAAAATGCCTAAAAAGGTATTATGGACAGCAAACTGTCAGAAAGCTTTTGAGGAGCTGAAGCAGGCCATGTGCTCTGCACCTGTCCTGAAAAGCCCTTGTTACTCTAAAAAATTCTATGTCCAAACTGATGCATCTGAATTAGGAGTAGGGGCAGTCCTATCACAACTTAATTCTGAGGGCCAGGATCAACCTGTTGCTTTTATTAGTAGGAGGTTGACCCCTAGAGAAAAGCGTTGGTCTGCCATTGAGAGGGAGGCCTTTGCTGTGGTCTGGGCTCTGAAGAAGTTGAGGCCATACCTGTTTGGCACTCACTTCATTGTTCAGACAGACCACAAACCTCTACTTTGGCTAAAACAAATGAAAGGTGAAAATCCTAAATTGTTAAGGTGGTCCATATCCCTACAGGGAATGGACTATACAGTGGAACATAGACCTGGGAGTAGCCACTCCAATGCAGATGGACTCTCCAGATATTTCCACTTAGACAATGAAGACTCATCAGGTCATGGCTAGTCTTATTGTCCTTCGTTTGGGGGGGGGGTTGTGTAGGAAAGTACCATCTTGCCTGGCATGTTACCCCCATTTTTCACTGTATATATGTTGTTTTAGTTGTATGTGTCACTGGGACCCTGGTAACCCAGGGCCCCAGTGCTCATAAGTGTGCCTGAATGTGTTACCTGTGTAGTGACTGTCTCACTGAGGCTCTGCTAATCAGAACCTCAGTGGTTATGCTCTCTCATTTCTTTCCAAATTGTCACTAACAGGCTAGTGACCATTTTTACCAATTTACATTGGCTTACTGGAACACCCTTATAATTCCCTAGTATATGGTACTGAGGTACCCAGGGTATTGGGGTTCCAGGAGATCCCTATGGGCTGCAGCATTTCTTTTGCCACCCATAGGGAGCTCTGACAATTCTTACACAGGCCTGCCACTGCAGCCTGAGTGAAATAATGTCCACGTTATTTCACAGCCATTTTACACTGCACTTAAGTAACTTATAAGTCACCTATATGCCTAACCTTTACCTGGTAAAGGTTAGGTGCAAAGTTACTTAGTGTGAGGGCACCCTGGCACTAGCCAAGGTGCCCCCACATTGTTCAGAGCCAATTCCCTGAACTTTGTGAGTGCGGGGACACCATTACACGCGTGCACTACATATAGGTCACTACCTATATGTAGCTTCACAATGGTAACTCCGAATATGGCCATGTAACATGTCTATGATCATGGAATTGCCCCCTCTATGCCATCCTGGCATAGTTGGCACAATCCCATGATCCCAGTGGTCTGTAGCACAGACCCTGGTACTGCCAAACTGCCCTTCCTGGGGTTTCACTGCAGCTGCTGCTGCTGCCAACCCCTCAGACAGGCATCTGCCCTCCTGGGGTCCAGCCAGGCCTGGCCCAGGATGGCAGAACAAAGAACTTCCTCTGAGAGAGGGTGTGACTCTTTGGAAAATGGTGTGAAGGCAGGGGAGGAGTAGCCTCCCCCAGCCTCTGGAAATGCTTTGTTGGGCACAGATGTGCCCAATTCTGCATAAGCCAGTCTACACCGGTTCAGGGGACCCCTTAGCCCTGCTCTGGCGCAAAACTGGACAAAGGAAAGGGGAGTGACCACTCCCCTGACCTGCACCTCCCCTGGGAGGTGTCCAGAGCTCCTCCAGTGTGCTCCAGACCTCTGCCATCTTGGAAACAGAGGTGCTGCTGGCACACTGGACTGCTCTGAGTGGCCAGTGCCACCAGGTGACGTCAGAGACTCCTTGTGATAGGCTCCTTCAGGTGTTGCTAGCCTATCCTCTCTCCTAGGTAGCCAAACCCTCTTTTCTGGCTATTTAGGGTCTCTGTCTCTGGGGAAACTTTAGATAACGAATGCAAGAGCTCATCCGAGTTCCTCTGCATCTCTCTCTTCACCTTCTGCCAAGGAATCGACTGCTGACCGCGCTGGAAGCCTGCAAACCTGCAACATAGTAGCAAAGACGACTACTGCAACTCTGTAACGCTGATCCTGCCGCCTTCTCGACTGTTTTCCTGCTTGTGCATGCTGTGGGGGTAGTCTGCCTCCTCTCTGCACCAGAAGCTCCGAAGAAATCTCCCGTGGGTCGACGGAATCTTCCCCCTGCAACCGCAGGCACCAAAAAGCTGCATTACCGGTCCCTTGGGTCTCCTCTCAGCACGACGAGCGAGGTCCCTCGACTCCAGCGACTCTGTCCAAGTGACCCCCACAGTCCAGTGACTCTTCAGTCCAAGTTTGGTGGAGGTAAGTCCTTGCCTCACCTCGCTGGGCTGCATTGCTGGGAACCGCGACTTTTGCAGCTACTCCGGCCCCTGTGCACTTCCGGCGGAAATCCTTTGTGCACAGCCAAGCCTGGGTCCACGGCACTCTAACCTGCATTGCACGACGTTCTAAGTTGGTCTCCGGCAACGTGGGACTCCTTTGTGCGACTTCGGGTGAGCACCGTTTCACGCATCCTCGTAGTGCCTGTTTCTGGCACTTCTCCGGGTGCTACCTGCTTCAGAGAGGGCTCCTTGTCTTGCTCGACGTCTCCTCTCTCTGCTGGTCCAATTTGCGACCTCCTGGTCCCTCCTGGGCCTCAGCAGCGTCCAAAAACGCTAACCGCACGATTTGCAGCTAGCAAGGCTTGTTGGCGTTCTTTCGGCGGGAAAACACTTCTGCACGACTCTCCACGGCTAGAGGGATCCGTCCCCCAAAGGGGAAGTCTCTAGCCCTTTTCGTTCCTGCAGAAACCTCAGCTTCTTCTGTCCAGTAGAAGCTTCTTTGCACCCGCAGCTGGCATTTCCTGGGCATTTGCCCATCTCCGACTTGCTTGTGACTTTTGGACTTGGTCCCCTTGTTCCACAGGTACCCTAGATTGGAAATCCACAGTTGTTGCATTGTTGGTTTGTGTCTTTCCTGCATTATTCCTCTAACACGACTTCTTTGTCCTTAGGGGAACTTTAGTGCACTTTGCACTCACTTTTCAGGGTCTTGGGGAGGGTTATTTTTCTAACTCTCCCTATTTTCTAATAGTCCCAGCGACCCTCTACAAGGTCACATAGGTTTGGGGTCCATTCGTGGTTCGCATTCCACTTTTGGAGTATATGGTTTGTGTTGCCCCTATCCCTATGTTTCCCCATTGCATCCTATTGTAACTATATATTGTTTGCACTGTTTTCTAAGACTATACTGCATATTTTTGCTATTGTGTATATATATCTTGTGTATATTTCCTATCCTCTCACTGAGGGTACACTCTAAGATACTTTGGCATATTGTCATAAAAATAAAGTACCTTTATTTTTAGTATAACTGTGTATTGTGTTTTCTTATGATATTGTGCATATGACACTAGGTGGTACTGTAGTAGCTTCACACGTCTCCTAGTTCAGCCTAAGCTGCTCTGCTAAGCTACCATTATCTATCAGCCTAAGCTGCTAGACACCCTATACACTAATAAGGGATAACTGGGCCTGGTGCAAGGTGCAAGTACCCCTTGGTACTCACTACAAGCCAGTCCAGCCTCCTACACAAAGGTAATGAGATGTAGCCTGGCCTCAAATGAGGGTTAAACTGAGGATGAAAGGCATCAGTTAAAGAAGGAAGAGAGCACACCAGGAGAAACCAAAAGGTCTAAAAGTGTGCAGGAGGGACCCAGAAGCATCCAGAATAACAGTGGCATTGCATAAACCCTAAGGTTTTAAGGAGATCCTTAAGGGATACTGCAATATTCGGAAAATTCCAAGCATACCTCCTATAGATACAGCCACTGAGGATTGTACTAATCCAGTTTAGAGCACTTCCAGAGCTATCTCCTACCATACCTTAACTAAATTACAGACAATTACAGTGCGATCTGGTGTTGACAGGATGTTTGCAAGAGATTGAAAGTGCTTACAGAGTTTTGTTGGATCTCTACTAAATTACACATTTATCCTACAGTTAATAAGACAGCAATGGAGAGTCCCTCCAGGCGTAACTCTCTAAGCTTCTAATTTTTATTGGTTTTGTGGCTGATAAAAGCAATGCCAAGTGCCTCTGGTGGAGGAAAAGTATTATGAGGAACTGCCTTCTTATCCAGAGTCAACAATGATATTTCTCTTTGTTAATATATTTTCTATAGGTGTTCATTACCATACTGTTTCAGTCTCCAACTGATGGGCTTTTTCCCATGGCACTGAAAGAGCAGTTACCATCTGCCACTAAACGTGCTACAAGTTGGGACAAAAAATACATTATTTTGATATTACAGTTTCACAATAATGTCTAAAACATCTATATAGTTGAGGGGGCTTGGCCTGACAAGATGACAGAACTGATGGTCATGCCGAGGTTCTCGCGGCCTACTATCAATATTCTGCAGAAGACTAATCAACAAGCTTTATAATCAAGCATTACTACTTGTTATATGATGCCAAGTAGCAGGTGCAATGGATCCTGGGTAAATAAAGAGTGGCGATGGGATTGACAGATTGAAAGACTGAGGGAAGGGGAGCCCTCTTCCCCTTGAGGCTGAGAAAGACAGGTGGTTGGGGAAGAGGGGCCTGAGGCTTGTAGCAGAACAGCAAGGAGTAAAATAAGTCCAGTGAGATGGGCATGGGGTGTAAATCCCTCTCAACATCCACACCTGCAACGGAGCAAAGAAAAGAGGCTTGCCGAGCACTGCCAGTGGTGAATCTACGATGACAGGTCTAAGAAAGGAGTTGTGAAAGCAAGCTGGTTTAGACGGTCTTAGAGATGGTTGTGGTGAGTCTGACACAGCCAACACTCACACCAGGGAGGGAGAACAGCGCAAGGCCCATATGGAAAGTAAAAGCAGAGACAATGCAATGGGAGACAGCCCTTTGGGAAGAACTCCAGTCTCAATGGGAGAATGGACTGCAGCCCCACGTCCCTTTCTTCCATTCTCCTCTGACAGAATGCCCTTTACAGTGGTACAGTGGTGGGGAGAGGGCATGGGATGTGGCCAAAATAGGCACTCTAGGCTCCTTTGTGAACAGACACTGCAGGGCTGACAGAGAACCTCAACCAGCGACATGCAAAATGTACATGCATATGATCTAAGAATTGGATGAAACTGTGCAGGTGCAGGCCGAGGAAATGCTGGCCCATGACGTGCAAGAAGTGGCAAAGCACAAAGGGGAACGCATGGAAACAAGATCACCAGAAGGGACAAATGACGTGGGCTGTGACTTAGCGCAGCTGGAAGATCTGGAGGGCCAAATCTACCAGATCTGGTATGGCAGGACCCAATGCTTAACAAGCAACAATGGGGAAAGGGAAAATGAGCAAGCATTCTCAAAACAGCGTAGTACACCAATACACACAACAATCGGGTTTGACGTGACTAACTCACAAACTATTCAAGGCAAACATGAGAAAGATGTTTGAGAGAGTGTAGTTTCTGCAAAGTGAAATGAAACATCAACAAGAACAAGTCAGGTCGCATCCTTGTGGGCACTCTCTCTAAAAATGCATGCTATTTCACAGAGAGAAATTAAAAGTCATCCGGAGGACAAATGGAGGAGGGCACAGCATCATGGAAATCAACCAAAATGGAGGATGGAGAGATGGGAGATGGTGCTTTGGCTCAATAAGTGATGAAGAAAAACGGACATTGAAAAACACAAAGGAGTTGACACAGGAAGCAGAGCAGAAAAGAGTCATGGACAAAGGATGAGCACTACCTGGTGCATTCATGTCGGAGGGCAGCAGTGATGATCAAAAGGCTGTTATGGGCCAAGACTAACCATCAGGGTAGCTGGATCTGGTTAACAGAAGGAACGAGGAGGTCAATACTTCCAAATGGAATATCACTTAGGGTGGTAGAGGTATGGGGGAAACTTTGTCAGAGCAAATGTAAAGAATATGGACTCAAAAACCGATTGATTAAACAAATGTCACCATTTCATTTCTTCAAAAAGTTGAATTGCACATTATATTGGTGAAGGTCATGTCATGCATTGGGGGTAGTCAGTTCAAGGCCCACTGCATTATGCTGTAGGCTTGTGGTACTTCTTTGCTACACATGAAATTTAAGGGAGGGGGCGTGGCTAGCCCAGCAAGATGGCGGATTCATAGTCGCACATTTGCGCTCTAAACTAAACTATAATCCTGGCTACCATTGACAGAGGGGGCCCATCGACCCCGATACGACTGAGCAAGCATTACCGTAGCTATGGATTGCTTGGGGACCCGAGCGGAGACGATTGCCGGAGATGGAGGGGGTGAGGCTAAATAAACCGGGCCTGCATGATGGCAGTAGTTGGGCCGGACACAAGCAACGGAGCAGGTGCCTGTGAGGTTGGTGCCAGTGTTGGGGCTAGTCAGATGTCCTGCTGTCCGACTTCCTGGGCAAAGCAGGTGGAACCCAGAAAGCCGCAACTACTGTGCCTATCGGAGGATGCCAGCTGGCTTGCACCCAAGACTTTGGAATGGCCCGGCCTCCATGTTGTGTCTCCTAGAAGCTGATGGCCTCATTTGGTGACCTGAGGAGGTAGGGATCAACCGGTGGGCCTTAAACTACTGCCTGTCTGCAGGGTCCCTTGGCTCAGCTGCTGACTGCGGGGCACATTACTGGAGTGTAGGCAATTAGGCCTGGAGACTGCTGGCGCCCAACTTAGCCCAGCTGGCAGGAACTTACATGTCATCCCCGCGCTCTTGGGATGAAAGGGGGAGATAGCGGCTTTAAACTGGGGTCACCAGAGGACTCAACAGCGCTTGACCCCTAGGAAGTGGGTGAACATTTGTGCCCCCTGGAGTGTTGTGCTGCTGCCCCTGCACAGCACAGGGGAGGACTAGCTTGATTCTGTGATTGTTGCCTCGGACATTTGGAAACCTGGCGCAAGTAGCTACAGTTGCTAGGGGTCCTGGCTGATTAAATAGAGAGGGGCTAGATGCTGATTGACTTCCTCCCATGTCCAGCTTTGGAATGCCCTTTAATGACACACATTGACAGACAGTCGGGCCGGAGAAGCAGACTGGGTAGGGGAGCTGGCAGCTTTGGAAAGATTGCGGACAGTCAAACCCAGTGGTCTACTTAACTGAAACCTCTGGCCTGAGCGCAGGCACTGCAATGTGGTGACTTTTCTGCACTGTGAAGACTGGTGACATCAACCAAAGTAACGCAATAACCTCACTCCAGGTGTCAGCCTTACTGAACCTTTTTATTTTCTCTGGACGATATACTGGCCTAATTTCCCTCTTGCATCTTATTGGTGAGACTACCTTCGCCACTGCCCCGCAAGAGCAACACGAGATAAACATGGGGAAATCCCAAACCAAGCAACCTGGAACCCAGGCGGAGGTGACAGAAGCTGCACCAACCGCAGGGAGCGAACTAATAGATCTTGAGAGAATGGCCCCTCCGATGCAGGCTCAATTTGATAATATCCTGGTCGCTATTAGACATGAAAAAGGCACTCCAACAAGACATTAGGGAGGTTAAGGTGAAGTTGGGACTGTTACGAGCGGAGCATCACAAATTGGCAGAAGGTGAAAGTCACTGAGTTAGGGCTTGAGGAGCCACACCCGACATAACTGGACCTTGCCCATCAAGTTGAGGCCTTAACGGACAGGGTGCGCATGCTGGAGCACTAGACTGAAGATGTTGAAGGCTGCAATCGGCGGAATAGCCTCCGCATAGTGGGCCTCTGAAAAGGTACAGAAGGGAACAACATGGTAACTTACCTTGAACACTGGATGAAGACAGATATTGCCCTGGACCGGCTGACACCCTTCTTTGCCATTGACACTGTCCAAAGAGTGCCTGCTAGGCCAACGGGCCCCTGGCCGGCCACCATGGCTGATGATGGCCAGGCTACTCCATTTCTGTGACAGAGACACACTACTTCAAAAAGAGAGAACAAATGGCCTTTACGCTGTTGACAACAGAAAAGTATCACTGTTCCCCAATTATACGGCTGCGGTGCAGTCCAAGAGAGCCTCTTATGTAGAAGTGAAGAAAGGGCTTGGGGAGGAGGGGCTTCAGTACTCCCTAACATTCCCATCCAAACTGAAGGTCATGCTAGATGTGAAAACTCACTTCTGTGAAGACCGACAGACGGTGTGGAGCTGGTTTGACAGTTATAAATCGGGATCACTTCCAGCGGATTCAAGATGCAAAGGGGAACAAAATAAACTTAGACCGAGGAAACGGCCCCACAGAGCCAGGAACAAGAGTCTTCCACAGAGACCAACTGGGGAGGAGGTGAAATGGGAGCGGGAGGAGGTGAAACGGAAGCGAGAGGAGGCCTTGCAGGCAGCGACTGAACTAGCAACATGATCTGGTTCAGGGTCGGCATTAGAGCACACATCAAACAAAAACTCCACAGACACTGGTTCAGAAGTCTCAGTCCGGGCTGAAAGTGACTTGCTAGTGGTGACGCCGCAGGTGGCTGATGAGTTCGCCTAACACTTTATCGACCCTCCTGTTGGGCTGACCTCTTGAGGACCTGTATGGGGCACAGGTGCAGCTGGAATGCTAAAAATGAATAGAATTTCAGTCACTGGTGCCGCCCAACATCAAGAGGACAGCACACAACGTTGCAAGATCTTTTGCACAGTAACTGAGGGTGTCTGGACCATGGTCTGAGTGGGGAGGGTCCCCCCAAAGTGCAAAATGATGGAGATGGACACTGTATGAAAATGGCTCCCTGTTGCAGTTACCCCCCACTTTTTGCCTGATATTGATGCTGACTTGACTGAGAAGTGTGCTGGGACCCTGCTAACCAGGCCCCAGCACCAGTGTTCATTTACCTAAAATGTACCATTGGTTCCACAATTGGCACACCCCTGGCACACAGATAAGTCCCTTGTAAAAAGTACCAGTGGTACCAAGGGCCCTGTGACCAGGGAAGGTCCCTAAGGGCTGCAGCATATGTTGTGCCACCCTATGGGACCCCTCACCTAACACATGCACACTGCTATTGCAGATTGTGTGTGTTGGTGGGAAGAAAAAGGCAAAGTCGACATGGCATCTCCCTCAGGATGCCATGCCCACAAAATACTGCCTGTGGCATAGGTAAATCACCCCTCTAGCAGGCCTTATAGCCCTAAGGCAGGGTGCACTATACCACAGGTGAGGGCATAGCTGCAGGAGCAATATGCCCCTACAGTGTCTAAGTCTATTCTTAGACATTGTAAGTACAGTGTGGCCATATTAAGTATATGGTCTGGGAGTTTGTCAAAAACGAACTCCACAGCTCCATAATGGCTACACTGAATACTGGGAAGTTTGGTATCAAACTTCTCAGAATAATAAACCCACACTGATGCCAGTGTTGGATTTATTAAAAAATGCACACAGAGGGCATCTTAGAGATGTCCCCTGTATTTTACCCAATCCTTCAGTGCAGGACTGACTGGTCTGTGCCAGCCTGCTGCTGAGAGACAAGTTTCTGACCCCCTGGGGTGAGAGCCTTTGTGCTCTCTGAGGCCAAAAACAAAGCCTGCACTGGGTGGAGATGCTTAACACCTCCCCCCTGCAGGAACTGTAACACCTAGCAGTGAGCCTTAAAGGCTCAAACTTCGTGTTACAATGTCCCAGGGCACTCCAGCTAGTGGAGATGCCCGCCCCCTGGACACAGCCCCCACTTTTGGCGGCAAGTCCAGGGGAGATAATGAGAAAAACAAGGAGGAGTCACCCACCAGTCATGACAGCCCCTAAGGTGCCCTGAGCTGAGGTGACCCCTGCCTTTAGAAATCCTCCATCTTGGTTTTGGAGGATTCCCCCAATAGGATTAGGGATGTGCCCCCCTCCCTTCAGGGAGGAGGCACAACGAGGGTGTAGACACCTTCAAGGACAGTAGCCATTTGGTACTGCCCTCCCAGACCTAAACACACCCCTACATTTAGTATTTAGGGGCACCCAAGAACCCAGGAAATCAGATTCCTACAACCTGAAGAAAGAAGGACTGCTGACCTACAAGCCTGCAGAGAAGGAGGAAGACGACTACTGATTTGGCCCCAGCCCTACCGGCCTGTCTCCAACTTCGAAAACCTGCTTCAGCGATGCACCCGACAGGGACCAGCAACCTCTGAAGCCTCAGAGGACTGCCCTGGACTACAGACCAAGAAACTCCTGTGAACAGCGGACCTGTTCAAAAATGAAGCAACTTTCAAAGACTGCACGTTTCCTGTCGGAAGCGCGAGACTTCACACTCTGCACCCGACGCCCCCGGCTCGAGATCCAGAGAACAAACACCACAGGGAGGACTCCCCGGCGACTGCGAGCCCGTGAGTAACCAGAGACGACCCCCATGAGCCCCCACAATGACGCCTGCAGAGAGAATCCAGAGGCGCCCCCTGACTGCGACTGCCTGTAACAAGGGACCCGACGCCTGGAACGAACACGGCACCAGCAGCCCCCAGGACCTGAAGGAACTGAACTTCAGTGCAAGAGCGACCCCCAGGAGACCCTCTGCCTAGCCCAGGTGGTGGCTGTCCCGAGAATCACCCCCGAGCCTGCAACGCTAGAGTGACCCCCGGGTCTCTCTATTGTTTTCAACCTAAAACCCGACGCCTGCTTTGCTCACTGCACCCGGCCGCCCCTGTGTCGCTGAGGGTGTACTTTGGGTGCCTTCTCGTGTCCCCCGCGGTGCTCTACAAAACCCCTCTGGTCTGCCCCCGAGGACGCAAGTACTTACCTGCTGGCAGACTGGAACCGGAGCACCCCTGTTCCCCATAGGCGCCTATGTGTTTTGGGCACCTCTTTGACCTCTGCACCTGACCGGCCCTGAGCTGCTGGTGTGGTAACTTTGGGGTTGCCTTGAACCCCCAACGGTGGGCTGCCTATGCCCCAAACTTGAGACTTGTAAGTGTTTTACTTACCTTCAAAACTAACCTTTACTTACCTCCTCCGGGAACTGTTGATTTTTGCACAGTGTCCACTTTGAAAATAGCTTTTTGCCATTTTTACAACGACTGTATGTGATATTGCTTTCATTCAACGTTCCTAAAGTATCTAAGTGAAGTACCTTACATTTAAAGTACTAACTGTAAATCTTGAACCTGTGGTTCTTAAAATAAACTAAGAAAATATAGTTTTCAATATATAAACCTATTGGCCTGGAGTAAGTCTTTGAGGGTGTGTTCCTCATTTATTGCCTGTGTGTGTACAACAAATGCTTAACACGACCCTCTGATAAGCCTACTGCTCGACCACACTACCACAAAATAGAGCATTGGAATTATCTGCTTTTGCCACTATCTTACCTCTAAGGGGAACCCTTGGACTCTGTGCACACTATTTCTTACTTTGAAATAGTATATACAGAGCATACTTCCTACAGACACCCCCTCAGCGAACCTGTGGTTTAAGGGCTGGAGGGGACTCCTGTCCTTTGTGCCATACTTATCGCACCCTCCCACTTGATCCCTTCCAGGAGTCTAGTGAAGCATCAACTATGATTCCAACTGTTGATTACTGTAAGTTTGGGCAGCCGGCCATTGCAGTGCAGCCCTTGGTATGGGGAGTTTTACTGTTGGGAAGTATGTTGTTGTTTTTCTCTGTGGAGTGCCTGGATGTTACATATTACCGACATACCACTGTGACAGCTGGATCAACAGGGTAGATCTGTAGGACCTGGAATGTTCGGGGGGAAGGGATCTGTGAACAATAGACACAATATACACAGGTATTTGATTTGCAGGGGTGTCCAGGTTGCTATGCTATAGGAGACCCATCTTACGGGAGTTGAAGTAGAGAGACTTCAGCTTAGGTGCAAGGTCAATTATATGCCACTGCTCATTCTGCCTACCCACAAGGTGCATCGATATGGGTTAGAGCCGGGTCCCCATTTGCAGCAAGTGGTGCTAGAAGATCCCTGTTACAAGGAAACGCTGCACACAGCCATCATAGAGTATTTCACTGTAAATCAGGGCACAAGGTCATCCACATTTACAGAGAAGGAGGCCTTTAAGGTGGTGGTCCGGGGTCACTGCATAGGGCAAACAGTGGTTTTCAGTATGAAACTTAGGGCAGAATTACACACACTGGATGCCACATATTACCCACTAGATAATATACTGGGAATAGACTCTAATACCCCTAGGCTCCTCCTAGATAAAAAAGTGCCCTGCAACACCATACTTGAAAGATTGAGATGTCATGACTACAAAATCTACACAGCCAAAACTCAGGACACAAAAGGCAAGTCAGGATGGCTACTGGGGCTTGGCTTTATCCGTTCAAAATTGTGTGGCACCCCAATCACACACCATACGATGGCTACGGGTGCCCACATTAATTCCACGGGACAAATCAATGATGAGTTTCACAATTATTACACAACATTATACAGCAGCCCAGAGACTCTCCCAGATGCACACAAGATGAATTTCTGTACTGTCTCTACCCCAGACACGGACATACGAGGCATCACGTAACATTAGGGGTCCTGTGATGGCTCAGGAGATTTGTCAAGCTATTGACAACATGGCCACAGATAAAACCCTGGGCCAGATGGGCTCCCACTGGAGTTCTATAAAAGCTATGTGGGCCTCCTGGCCCCACGACTGGCGACCCTCTACTCTGAGTCACTGAAGATGACTACCTCCCGGACACAATGCAGAGCACGACGGTCATTTCCCTCCCCAAGACCACGACCACTTCCCCCCCTTCCCCTGTCAAGGTATACCACACCCTCTCCATGCTCAACACAGATTTCAAAATACTGAGTAAACTATTAGCGAGCAGATTTCTCCCTCACATGCAGACCTTAGTCCACGAAGACCAGAATGGCTTCATACTACATCGTGACACCTCTCTCAACCTCATGAGGCTCTATCATATACTCTAACAACCAGGGGTCCAGGTCTCACCAGACATGATGCTCATGTCATAAAGAACTCAAAAACGCCTTCAACTCATTAAGATGGGACAACCAAATGAAGGTAATGCGCCAGATGGAAATGGGGGAAGAATGGATACAATTGGTCTCTCTCGTATATGCTGGACCGACTGCACGGTTCAAGACTGGGAATGTCATCTCCACTGTCTACGGAGTTTTTAGAGAAACACTGCAGGGGTGCCCACTGTGACCTCCTCCTGTATCTGGCAAATGGTTTGTGGACCCAAGGGGTGATGCACTGATTGAAGACCTTTAGAGATCTCTCCGGCTTAAAGGTCAACCGGACCAAGACATGCCTGTTTCCATGTGTCCAAGGAGCCCCCAGACTGCTTGATCTCCCCACAGGCCTTATCTGTTCACCTGCGACTTTTAAATATCTGGGCACACAAGTCATGTGACACATGATGAACGATCTGCGGAAGGGTAACCTGAGGCGAGCACTACGTCCCCTCCGATCCAATCTCCAAAATGGAGTTGCTGCCAAAAATGCTATATTTTTTCACAAACCTCCCAATTAGAATCCCTGTGGCGTGGTTCTGGAAGTTGGATGACCCTCCTTCGTGAACTAATATGGGATGGTAACCGCAACAGAGTGTCACTGATAGTGCTGAGACTCCCTCCTGCAAGCGGTGGCCTCGGCATCCCAGACTTTCAATTATATTACATGGCGGCGCAACTGCAGTGTGTGGCTAAGTGGCTTGATGGCACCCACAGAGGCACAATAGACCTTCTTGGTTTAGCGCAGAACCAGGAACAACTGCTGGCTAGACTATTGCACACTGACTTAATCAAGCACATGTCTTGCTGCAAGTGGCTTTGTACAGCTGGTGCTGTAGTAACGACAGGACGCAGAAGGCACAACTCCCCCCCACGGCTCTGCCATTTGTAGGGTGGCCTCATGGTACCCCGGTCAGCTGCTTTGCCCCAGCTCAGCTGTGTAGTTGGATGGAAGCTGGAGTGGTGACGGTGGGAGACTGTTTTTTACTGGGCACCTTTCTATCACTGGATGACTTGACAGAACAGTATGCTCTACAATATGGCCAATTCTTGCAATATGAGGCACTGGTGAGGACAGATGTGAATCTATGTGACGGGGCAGAGAGGAACCTTCACAACATGCAGTACTTCAACTCCTGCTCACACTAGGCTCGGCACGTCGTCAGGTGACATGGCTCTATCAATTCTTACTAGAGATGGGATAGAGACCACAGGCATCAATCAGGGCCAGATGGGAAGGCACGTTGGGCCAAGAGGTAAGCATTAGGAACTTGGATTGGACCCGCCTACCCGCATAGAATCTCCTGAAACACGAGACTCAAGTACATGTAATTTAACATTTTGCACATGACACACCTCACACAGACTGCAAGTGATATATGGCAAAAAGCCTAGAGAAAGCCCCTGATGCAGCTTACCAGATGCAGACGTTGGCCACATGATGTGGAAGTGACCGACTCTACAGGTCTCCTGGAACAAGGTGCTGCCCTTCCTTCATAAGACTCTGGGGCGCACCCTCCCCTGCACCCTAGAAATATGTTTCCATAAAGGGTTTTCCAGACCCAGGATGCACAATACTGGTACTAGATTTTTAGACCTTGCCCTCGCCTTAGCTAGGTGTAGAATCACGCAAATCTGGAAGTCTGGGGCGAGACTGTTGGCGGAGGTCTGGACTAGAGATGTCACCTGGTGGACCGGGGAAGAGGAGAGCGTCCTGCGGCGGGAGGTTGCTCATGGACTCAGGAGATGTCCCATAGCAGAACTGAGGGCTAAGGTACTTGAGAGCTGGGAGCACACAGAGGGGGACACGGGGTCAGAGCAGAACGAGAATGATGAAGAGGGAGAAGACACTGTCAATCACAGAGCAGGCACGGATGGGCTGTACATTAGGATGCACTAGACGGGGCTCAACAGAACTTGAAGACAATCTGGGAAACTGGGCTTCAAACAGCAGTGATATTTAGGGGACATACCATGAAGCATTTCTAATGGGCAAATTATACCACTTCTGACATCAATGGTACTACTGAAGGCTTATGGCAATGGACAATTCATTTGATGATTGGTTGTGGCAGGGTAGATCCCACTTCTACTTCACTGAATGGAAGTGGGGGGCTGGAACAAGGGTAATGGTCTCAATACACAGCTCTTGCTTATGCCAATTAAAACTTATAGTTACAGAACATTGTTTTTCCAGCACAGTTGTGGTGTTGTAGATGTCGAACATGCAAAAAAATAAAAAAGTATTCCAAAAAACTGTTCAATTTAAATATTTAGTGTGCTAACATCATTCCATTTTTCAGTGGCCACTAAATAATAACAGAACACCTTTTATTTACACATTCATAATATTTTCTACCTGGCCTCGATATGACGTCCTGTGATGAGCATCAGGCCTCTCAGCGCTATAAAAGTGTCTCTTCCCCAAGAGCGAAAAATACCAGCTGAGAAATGAGGCAATCCTATTCGAAAATGAAGCAAGAAAAAGCTATTTATTCATACAGCAGTCCATACAATGAAACAATTAGTAAAATTCGAAGAATAACACATTTTTGATGTTTAACAACAAAAGTTAAAAATTGAATGATTTGCAGATTTCAGTTTAAAGAAAGCAACCACAAATCTTTTGTCAACTCAACTAAACCAAATACAACTACATCGGCACCAGAGCTCATTAAATCTAATTCACCAGAAACACATATTTAACATATTGTTCAAGCATACCGGCTGCAAAGACTGTATAGGAGGGAGCCTGTTTTAAACTGTCACTGATGTCTATGTAAAATGTATTTTCCTAAGAACATGGATTGAACCTTTCCCTTTGCTGACTTAATGAGTGACCACATATCCTATCTCCTGTTCTTAGAAACTTCAGGTATCATGACAAATCCTTTAGGGATTCCCTTTGATACTTAAAAGGTGTAACACTTTCCATCAATGATCCTGTAGGATAATATTTTATAAATGACTGCTGAACTAGTAATCAGCATGACTGAACTTGCACACTATCTGCATAGCCTTCCAAAAGTTCAACTATACATCTTGCAAAGAAAGCTGTAACAATAGCTGGGGTGGAGAGAAATGCTCTTAAATAACTAGGGGCCTGATTTAGATCTCGATGTATCGAATACTCTAAAAGTGACAGATATCCCGTCCGCCGTATTACGATCTCCATAGGATATATAAATATCGTAATACGACAGAGGGAATATCCGTCCCGTTTGTGATGGAGTATTCCCCTCCGCCAAGATCTAAATCAGGCCCTTGGTCTCATTTTGTGGGGCTGTACAGAGTAAGATCTATCTTCTCAGAGAAAAATTCTGTTTTCTTCTGCCGCCCTTCTTCCATTGGTTTTGCAGATGTGCAGGGATTCATTGTATGCAATTCTGTGAGCACACGATGTCTGTCTTATTGTTTATGGGACCACATGACTCATGTCTCGGCATATAAGAAGAGGCATTTCAGCTTTTTTAAACTATTTAATTTTCTCCTGGCACGTGGAGATGTTAAAACTGCTCCATTATGGCAACCATTTCCGATCAACATTGTAGGTACACAGGACATGTCGGCTGGGGGTTCTTAGTCAGCTGTCAATGTTTTATGTCTAAGCAACCCCGGCATTTGTATAGTGCTATATAAGCAAGAGTATTTGTCATTTTTTCTTCCTTGTTAGATACGTCATCTCATGCAGTTTATACAATGGCTCCTTACAGCGAGTGGACATCTTCACCGGCTCACCAGGGTGAGCGTATACAGTGCATTCCCCATCTTTATGGGTATTTTGGATGGCCATTTTAGTCTTTTTCTGTCACGATAAGCATTCCATGCCACAGAGACCGTACCATCTTTATCTCCCCCAGTCGGTGCAGTGTACACCGGGGCCCGAAAAGTAGAGTCCATTCTGTGTTCCCTTGGGTTTTTGTCCCCCTAGCAGTATTTCTGTATATTGTACGGACCTTTAGATATTACCTCTAGGACTCAGGATTACTTAATATCTCCAGCTGTCTCATGAGTAAAAATTATCGCTAATTAGGGAATCTGAAACTAGGAGTAGGTAGTAAAACACCGTATTATGCTGTGACTTCCTGAGAGAGCATGAGATACGTTTTGATGTCTCTCACATATGAAACTGTGAACTCCTGGATACTAGGGCAGGGAATAGTTATAGTCCTCTTTCTTAGTTTGTGTAAGGTGAACATCATAGTGCTGTATGTCCCTAAAACCAGCCTTTAGGGACTATCCACTGAGCTTGCCAGCACAGCTGAGATGTTTTTATTCATGAGGAACCTAGTGTGGGCTGTGCAACAGAGACAGTCATAGAGCTGTTCTAGTGCATATTATGCTAAAACATTCCCTATGGGAGAGCTATGGGTGTTTTGCACAAGTCCGTCTCTTTTATAGGTTAAGTAATTGTTGTTATGCTCGTTTTTATTGCCTTTTTCAATGTAACTCTTTTCTGGTCTCTTTTCTATTGCACTATAAGGCGAGAAGACCTTATGAGTTTTCTGGTATTGGGGGCCTGCATGTAGCATTTGATATCCAGGTGTATTTTCTCCCCCATACGATTCACACACTACATGGAGATCTGACCTTGTGATATTCTAAGGAATGGAGACTACTTGTCACACCTAGAATATTGGCTTACTAAGGCTATGTGTTATTACCTATAAACTGGGTGGTTAGTATGAGTTGCAACCTCCACATGGCGGTGTACTTATTCATCACACAATGTTTCCAGTGCCTAATCTATATATGTACAAATGCGAGCTAGTTTTTTTTTCACTTGTCTATCTTTTTGATGATTGTCCTGTCACACCATGGTTCTGATACTTTATTGGCTATTAATCCCAATAAACTATAGGTCTACGAAGAATGTTAATTGGTCTGCATTTCTCATTTTTTGTTTTATTTATTTTTCAAATAGTGTTTTGGGGCCCATTTGGGGAACTGTCCCGTAGTGTTCAACTAATGTTTTTTTTTTTTATTATTCCAGCCCTCTGAAGTTACCTGTTTTTGGCTTATCCAGTCCACCACTTCCTGCTGGTAAAGAGCAACTGCGCCCTGAATATATATATAATGAAGAATGTTTCGATACTTATGAAGTTATTGAGTGCTGTTTGAGATAAACATACTGTTTGTGGTAAACAAACTGAGTGTATCAAATATTTGACTGCCTGGCTATAATAGGCTACGAAGAGAACAGCTGTACTATCAATGTGTTTGTGACTCTAAGGTACCTGCCTTTGCTCCAAGTGTATGTTTTTAAAGATTTGGGTGCAGTATGTATGGTGTATGGATGCTGAATGGTTTGGTGAGTGTTAACTGATTTTTATGTAGGGGGTGAGAATGTCAACTAATTCTTTATTATGTGTTCTACTGATTATGAAGATACAGCATAATTTGAAAACAAGCATTGGCAAAGCAAATAGGTCTCAGCAATGGGCGACCTACTGGCTTTGGCAGTAGGCTGGTGGTGGTGAAAGGGAGAGCGGATGGGGTTGGTGAAAGGGAGAGCGGATGGGGTTGGTGAAAGGGAGGGCGGGTGGGGGTGTCCTCTGCAGTGCTGAGGGTGGATCACGGATGATACAGAGCCCCAAAGACAGTCACACTGCGGGAGTAAGTGCTCTCGGGTCACTCAGGTCACTGAAAAACCACGGAAAGAGCTGTAAAATCCAGATATGAAAGAGGGCAGGTGAGGATGAGGATGAGATAAAAAGGGGCAGGTGGGGGTGAAGAAGAAAGGACGGGTGGGTGGGTGGCAAGGAAAAGAAGCAACAAGGGACAGGGATATGCACACAACATAATAACAAGAAACGAGCAGAAAGTTACAAACAGGGCAAAAAACAAGAAGAAAATGGGCAGAAAGGCAGAAACTAAGGGCAAGAAACAAGCAGAAAGGCAGAAACAGAGGGCAAGAAACAAACCGAAAGGTACAAAGAGGGCAAGAAACGTGCAGAAAGGCACAAACCTAAGGCAGAAAACAAGCAGAAAATAAGCAGAAAGGCAGAAACAGTGGGCAAGAAATGAGCAGAATGCACATAGAGAGGGCAAGAAAGAGCAAAATGGCACAAACAGAACGCAAGAAATGAGCAGAAAGGTACAAACAGAGGCAAGAAACTAGCTGAAAGGTACAAACAGAAGGCAGGAAACAAGCAGAAAGGCACAAACAGAAGGCAAGAAATTAGTAGAAAGGTGCAAACAAAAGGTAAGAAATGAGCAGAAAACAGACAGTGAGGCAGAAACAGAAGGCCTGAAACAAAGGCACAGACAGCAAGAAACAACCAGAAAGGCACAATCAGGGCAAGAAATGAGCAGAAAGATACAGAGTGCAAGTAACAATCAGAAAGGAACATGGTATAAGAAACTAGCATTATGGCACAAACAGAGGACAAGAAACGAGCAGAAAAGCAAAATCAGAACGCAAGAAACCAGCAGAAAGGCACAAACAGAAGGCAAGAAATGAGAAGAAAGGTATAAACAGAAAGTAAGAAATGAGCAAAAAACAGACAGCGAGGCAGAAATAGAAGGCGTGAAACAAACAGAAAGGCACAGAGGGCAAGAAACGACCAAAAAGGCACAATCAGTGCAAGAAATGAGCAGAAAGATTCAGAGTGCAAGTAACAAGCAGAAAGGAACAGGGGATAGGAAACTAGCATAAAGGCACAAACAGAGGACAAAAAACGAGCAGAATGGCACAAACAGAGGACAAGAAACGAGCAGAAAGGCACAAACAGAGGGCAAGAACCTAGCAGAAAGGCAAAAACAGGGCAAGCAACAAGCATAAAACGAGTAGAAAGGCTGAAAAAGAGGGCAAGAAAGGAGCAGAAAGTCAGAAACAGGTCACACAATAAGCATAAAACGAGCAGAAATGTAGAAACAGAAGTCAAATAGTGGGCAAGAAATGAGCGTAAAGGAAGAAACAGAGGGCAAGAAATGAGTAGAAAACAAGCAGAAAGGCACAAACAGGGCAAGAAACAAGCAGAAAGACAGAGGGCAAGAAACAAGCAGAAAAGCAGAAAGTGGCCAAGAAACAAGCATAAAAGGAGCAAAACGGTTAAGAATTGAGCAGAAAGTCAGAAACAGACGCATGAAAGGAGCATACAAAAAGCATAAAGGCAGAAACAGAAGGAAGGACTGAAGCCCATGATGTAGACACAGCAGTCTTGGTTCTCAGACAGGTATGTGCGAAGTCTACAGCCGAGATCTGAAAATATAAAAATTTAAAAAAAGAAAAAAAACTATTGATGGCGAGTGGCGGCAGAAAAAGGAGTAGTTGGTGGGGGTCTAGAGGAAGAGCCATCGAAGCAGGAGTGGAGAAAAAAATACAGGAGTTTGGGGTTGAGGGCAAAAAAAAAAAGCAGGACAAGGGTGCTAAGCTGATTAACAGATGGTTATTATTCAACTCAGCGGTAATCTTTTATCCACCGCAGTAGGCTGAAAGGCTGGATCCAGCGGGATTCAAAACTGTGACCATGGTATCAAAATTAGTCTTGTGAGGGGTAAATCAGTCGACTGAGCTACAAAACCGGCTAGAAAGGGCATTCACTTGGGAAGAGGAGGCACAGTCCACCTGCCAATCATGTTCTGCACCATCATTTGATAATGAAGGTGATGACGCAGGAAAAGAAGGTCCGACATATATTCATACAAATTGTGTAATCAATACGTATAATGTAGTGTGATTTTAGTAAAGAAATAATATACGAGGGAAATTGTGCCCTCGGGGTAGTTCGCCATCATTATAAACGAGCTTTATTAATCACGAAGTATTGAAAATGTAGTAATCCGTCATAATCGCAAATGTATGCCATGATTTCTTGTTTGAAAACTGTTTTGCTTAGCTTAAATTTAGTACAGGCTTTGGCCTAGTTGCTTGGTTTCAAATTCTAACTGCGTGATTTTTTTCCTTGAACTAATGAAACATATATTCTTGCTTGAAGTTGTATTTTTCCAGTAGAAACTGGCTGGTACACTTATCTCCAAGGTTTCGTGCTAGGCCGGTTACATCCCCTTTGATACAAGGTCAGTCTCTACAGGTGCGGACAATGAAGGTACAGATAGTAAAATAATTGGCAAACCATGATACAATTTGTGGTCCAAGGCTCCAAGGACAGTGTATGCATAAATGGGCGCTAGTAAAAGACAATTTTTGATTGGACAATTTGAAGCCAACCTATGAACCCTCCAATGGAAGACCCTGCAGAATTTGGAATGTTTCTTACTTAAACCCACCGGACAAAGAGAAGTCAGCCATTTTCCTCGATGCCAGTTTGAAGCCTGATGCCAGACTCCATTTTGGACGACACCCTGATGCCCTTTTCTTTATCTGAGAGAAAGAGACTTTAAGAATTCTCACCCTAGAGACTTTAACTTTGATTTGCCCCGTCTTGCCCATGCAGTAACTTTGCCCTATTCTCCTTGCCGCTGCAAGGAAGCTTGCCCTTAACGTTGCCCCTTTGAAACTTGCCCCATGCTGATCAACCGGTACCTGAAGGACGAAGACTTTTCTTGAATGCTGATTGTATTTGGTAAATATGAAAGGATAAATGTATTATGCATTGTGTTTTTCCTTTTAGGTACCAACTGCTAATTTTGATAGGATCCTAGCTAGAAGTTTTCCAAATTTGTGTTGACTAAATTCGTTTTGCATGAAGTCCCACATGCCAATGCTAATTAGAGGTTAGTCGAGGTATTCATTCAATGTATCATGAAGAATTGAAATCTTGTTATGCTGACCGAATGTATGCAATTAGTCAAATACAGTTAGTCACGTTGGTGATTTGCATTGCTATAACAGAGTGTATCATCATTCAGATTTTGCGTAGATTGCGTTTCTTCCGCCGTTATGGACAGCTAGTAATGTTCATATACATATATCAATTGGTTTTGAGACATATATACATCGTGCTAGCTTTGTTAATATAGGGAAATAAATTCACTAACTTTTAATAAACTGGTGTGGTTATTCCTGACTGAAAGGTCATGGTGCGCCGAAATATCAACTGTTATTGATTTCTGATGTGCTATATTGATTTATTAATTGAGTATTGATTACCGATTACAATAGTTATTGATTATTGATCTGAGTGACTCGACTATTGAGGATGAGGAGAGCCCGACTCAGTTAAAAGATTCACCGACCTCCAACGTGTCCAGGTACAAGTAATTTATAAGGGCTGGACGCGTTATCAGTAGATGGTAGCAGAGATTGATGGTTTAGCCCTTTGGGACCCCACCCGAACAATAGACAGAGTCAGGTTAGAATTTTCTTTGATAAAACAAGTTGGAGAGATGATGATGCCCTAAGTCCCCAATGACTTTCCCGGGATCTCGGAGCTTGCGAATGAGGAACATGGAGGTATGAGAATGGTCTCAGCATTTCTAGTGACGGTATGAGTGAAGTTAGGGTTTCGCGCTTGCACAGCTTATCGCCGCAGATTAATTGAGAAGTTTGTGAGGATTTAAGGGGTTAAAAGATATTAGAGGAGTGTTCCTCCAAAGGTGTGAGAGTAGGGAAGTCGTCGAACTTCACGTGTGTAGCGCTTTGAGCAGAAAAATTGTCCACGTGGTTGTTGATGTTGAGACGGGCCCTGCGAGGTCAAGAGACTCTGGAGTATGTTGAAAAGTGTATGTGACACTTGTTTGATGTTGTGTTCTGGTCAGGTTTAATAGGTTGATCGGGCGTGGTCAACAAGTCGGTATGAATGTTGCGGAGTGAAAGAAAACTTCGACTTTGAGATTTGACGAATTCTAAAGTGCACTAGAATAGTTCATTGATCAGTTGAGAGTAAAATTTGCGGGTCAAATTTTGCTTGCGAAAGTGGGAAACCGAGAAAGATGGAATAACTGCCGAGGCTAGTGAAAAATCCCTAAGGTTTCTAAAGCGATTGTATTACCTTTCCTGTAGTAAACCGACAGATCTGTTTTATTCTTTTGGTTAAGTGCTCGCGTTATATTGCAGAAATTAGTTTATGAGTGAAGCCGAATGAAAAGAGGACAAGCCGCGGGACTTTGTCAGCCGCAGTGTGTGAGTGTGACGTCACTAGGAGCCGCGCTGGGATAGGTCGATTGGTGAGAAGGGTAGCGCACGGATTGGATGCAGTCCGTGAAGCGCAATTGGAAGGGGAAAGGCAAGCGAAGAGTAATCCGGGAATTAAAGTCACTTATTGATTACATATTTTAGAAAAACGGAAAGATTACATTTTTCAAAGCATTTAAGAGTGCCATGAGGGGAGATGTTTATATTAAAGCAAATGTAGGA
The DNA here is from genome assembly GCF_031143425.1 of Pleurodeles waltl. Taxonomy (NCBI): domain Eukaryota; kingdom Metazoa; phylum Chordata; class Amphibia; order Caudata; family Salamandridae; genus Pleurodeles; species Pleurodeles waltl. The sequence goes on along the minus strand of NC_090443.1, from coordinate 605,429,921 downwards.
GAAGAAACACCGCCTGAGGGTACACCAGCCTACATCGTCATTGAAGAAAAGGGTGTAGCGCCATGTCTTTGGCTAAAACAATGGTGCAAATTAACAGAGAAACATGGAAGTGTAGCGTTCCCTATCCACGGGTCGTTTAATTTAAGGGTTTTAGAAAATCTGAGATTTGCACTATACGACATGAAAGTACCTCCAAGGCCAGCACAGTTTGAGGCATTAGCAATTTGGGAGCTAATAGCTAGAAATCAACAACAAAAGAAATTTGAGACAAGAATAAGAAAAGTAGAAAAGACACTAGCGGATGCTAGATGGGACAGCACACAAAAGGTTTGGAGATCAGACGTATTGCAGGGAATTAAATTGTTTCCGGCGATTACTGATGAAGCGGAGACGGAAGGAAGGAAAGCCACCTGTAAGACAAACAGGAGTCAGTCCAGAGAGGGAGAGAGCAATAGAAACTCGAAAAGGGGAGACGAGTCAGATGATGAGGAGTTCATTATACAATTGCTGAATGATCGCCCACCACCATACGTGGAAAGCGAAAAAGGCTCAAGCATTAGTACTGCCCCTCCAGAACCAATACAGGGTAATGTAACACCAAATTTGAGAATATCTCAGAGGCCGAGCAGCTCTGACATGCCTTTCTCACCACGAATACCACGGGTCCAGAGAATGTACCCAGACGTGCCAACATTGAAACCTGCTGATAATTATCAGCCACAGGTTCAAAGGCACTGTTGCGATGAGTATAATGTGGGAATGAATTCCGATTCAATGGCGCAGGGAGGACAAAACTAACAGAGACCGACATTGATGCAAGCTGAATCAACACAGTTCTCGATGCCCCAAAAGTAAACGCAAGAAGTGCGAGTAGTAGAAAGCCAGTTAGGTATGCCAGCAATGATGAACCACAATGTGGGGATTAACCTGCCACAGAATTCGGGGAACAGACAGAATCCAGATGCAATATCTCTACCTATCACTGTAGGTCCACCAGTACCACTGTACATACAGGCAAATTCAAGCACCAGCGACCAAGGGTTAATGATACAAAATGGGACAGGGAGAAGATGCATAGAAACCACTCCAGAGACAACTCCGATAGCGGCACTGCCAAATGGATCTGGGTCCTTGTCGGAATTTAGTCCGATTCCAATTTGCGCTCCGTCAACCGTGGTAAGGTCACATCCACCACTATTAGTACCGTTAACCTCACAGACTGAAACATTACAGAAACCGTCAGTGGCAGTTGATGTAACTGCTACATTGATGGGACTGAACGCGCAACAGTTAACACAATGGTTCAACAGCCTGAACTCCCCGCAGAGTACATCAAGCGGGAAGGGAGAAGAATACCTGAATAAAATAAGGTTGGGCATGGAGGCAGATGAACTGGTAGAGGGAACAATGGGTTTGAACAGATTAGAATCATACACAGAGGAAGAACTAAGATACATGTGCCCTAGGATTACAAGAGAAGTGAGCAACATACATAAGAAGTTACAAGAAATTGCAGACAGAAACGAGATCGATATAGGTAAGACTAAACACCTGAGCAGAAGTTACAGGTTAGACTTTGAGACAAAAGATTTTGAACACATGAGATCCGCAGGGATGAAAACACACCTTAAAGAGATACTGCAGAGTGCACAGGTCTGGAGATGTTTAGACAAGTGGGAAAGCAGGTGGGTTAAGAAAAAGGACAAAAAGAAAGAAAATACTTCAGAACGAAGTGAGAAAAAACAACAGAATGACGATCTGATAACCATGTTACCAATGAGAGAGACAGCAGGGGGAAAACTTGTGCATGTACCATGGCACAGGTGCGATATTCAATCCTTTACGGATGACTTTCCCAAATTAAGAGAGAAGCCGATTGAGTGGTATCAACAAACGGATAGATTTGTGAAACTCGCGAAGTGTCTCTGGGAAGACCTGAATACCTTATTTGAAATTGTGGTTCCGGCTGATTTGTGGGAAGATTGTAAAAGGGCTGTGGGTTGGCCGACGAGTGAACCAGAGAGAGATAGGGACACAGGTGCGCCATCACCTATGGTAATGAGTTTGTACCACAAGGTGATCGAGCATTTGAAAACCAAGGTTGCGTCGAAAAATGTGGATTGGCAAAGGATTGACAGGACCGCTCAAGAGGTTAAAGAATCTATACACGCGTATTATGAGAGGTTGTTGAAAGCGTTTAAAAATTACAGTGGCACGGAAACGATTGAGCCAAAAGACATGCTCCATTTTGTGTTCAGGTTTGTGGAAGGGCTGAGACCCGAAATTAGCCAGATGATTAAATCGCATTTGATTTGTTGGCAGTCAAAGTCGATCGATGAAGTGTTGAATTATGCAAAATACTGCAGTGATGAGATTGAGACAAAGCAGAAAAGATTGAAGGAAAAGGTGATGGTGATGCAGCTCAGAGCAGCTCAGACAGGTTTACAAGGTTTGCAAGGTTTTCAACAACAGATGCCGCAGCAGCAGCAACAGGGACATGCTATGTTTCAGCCGCAGATGAGAGGCAGAGGCCGAGGAGGTTTTGTGAATAATGGTCCTGATTTGAATACCGTTATGATTCCAAATGGTATACAGGCAATGAAGAAGGTGATGCCATGTCACACGTGCGGAATCGTCGGGCATTGGAAACGGGAGTGCCCGATGATGGTGCAGGAAGGTGTAGGTCAGCAAAACAATGATGTCAATGCATTCCAGACAATGAGAGGACAAAAATTGAAAGGTCCGAACCCAAATTTTCAAAACAATATAAACCAGATGCAGGGTCTACAACCCATGCAACCGCAACAGGTGCAAATGCCTCGTGTGCAAATGACACAATTGCAGCCAATGCAACAGCAGTCTCCTATGGTACCTAATCAGCAAATGCAAATACCCTTAGCACCAATGAATCAGCAGCAAGCAATGCTTCCTCAACAGGTCACGGGTCAGGGGATGAGTCAAAATGACACAGTACACCAATTCCCATTACACAGCGAGAATGGAATAAACAATGCATGGGAGAGTGAAAGTTCAGATGAGGAGGGAAATTGTGTGCTTGCAGCATCTTTGGAAGTTGATCAAAAGGGTCCGTATGTGGAGGGAAGAGTTATGGGTCATTGCGTTTCATTCTTGGTTGACACAGGAGCTACACGTTCCACTGTTAGGAGCATTGAAGTGCCAAATCTGCCACTTTCAGGGAGAACAGTTCAAGTAGTGGGAGTAGCAAACAGGTACCTGACGAACCCAATCACAGATCCAGTACAAGTCAGAATTGGTAACTATCAAGTAACACATAATTTTGTGGTATGTGACTCAAGCCCGATATCACTGTTAGGGAGAGACCTATTGTGCAAATTGGGATGTTCGATTATGTGTTCAAACGATGGAATTAAAATTCAGACGAGCAGTGATGGGGAAGAAGAGGACAGTGTAGAAGGGGACGAAGTAGAAACTGTCGATGAAGAATATCCCCTGATTACCCTTTACCCAATGATTACTGAAGCAGATATTCCTGCTGAGTTACAAGAAACAGTCGGAAAAGAAGTGTGGGATATGACAGGAAAAGAGGTGGGACTGGTGAAAGGAGTGGAACCAGTGAAAGTGACTGTAAAACCCAATGTAACCTTTCCCCAGACCCCACAGTACAATATGGCACAAGACACCCTCATGAAAGTCGCCCAACTCATTGATGAGTTTGTAAAACAGGGAGTACTGAAAGAAGTGTTAAGCAGTCCATGTAATTCACCAATTATGGGACTAATAAAGCCAAGTGGAAAGGTCCGAATTGTGCAGGACTTGAGGAAAATAAATGACATAATAATTAAACGCTGCCCTGTAGTACCAAATCCAGCTGTGATAGTGTTTCAAGTCCCTTGCGATGCCGAGTGGTTCTCAGTCCTCTTCATGAGGACAGCCAATTTCTCTTTTGTTTCAAATTTTTAGACAGAGGCCCTCATTATGACTCCGGCGGGCGGCGGAGGCCGCCCGCCAGAATTCCGCCCTCCGTAATACCGCTCCGCGGTCAGAAGACCGCGGAGGGTATTATGAGTTTTTCCCTGGGCTGGCGGGCGGTCTCCAAAAGACCGCCCGCCAGCCCAGGGAAAAACTCCCTTCCCACGAGGATGCCGGCTCGTAATAGAGCCGGCGGAGTGGGAAGGTGCGACGGGTGCTGTTGCACCCGTCGCGTATTTCACTGTCTGCAAGGCAGACAGTGAAATACATTTTGGGGCCCTCTTACGGGGGTCCCTGCAGTGCCCATGCCGTTGGCATGGGCACTGCAGGGGCCCACAGGGGCCCCGCAACTCCCCCTCCGCCATCCGGTTCCCGGCGGGAGAACCGCCAGGAACTGGATGGCGGGAGGGGGAGTCAGAATCCCCAAGTCGGCGCAGCAAGCTGCGCCGGCTTGGAGGATTCCTTGGGGGCAGCGGGAAACCGGCGGGAGACCGCCGGTTTCCCTTCTCTGACCGCGGCTAAGCCGCCGCGGTCAGAATGCCCCGCGGGGCACCGCCGGCCTGTCGGCGGTGCCTCCGCGTCCAGCGGCCCTGGCGGTTACAAACCGCCAGGGTCGTAATGAGGGACAGAGTCTACAGTTGGTGTCGAATTCCTCAAGGGTTTTCAGAGTCACCGTCAATTTTCAATCAGATTCTAAAGAAAGACTTTGAAGCGTTAGAATTGCCATTCGAGTCAACCCTAGTACAGTACATTGATGACTTACTGATTGCATCCAAGACAGAAAGTGACTGCACAGCCGACACCATTGCCCTATTGAACCATTTGGGAAGGAATGGACACAAGGTGTCTCCTTCGAAATTACAATTCTGCCAGAAGAAAGTGAAATATTTGGGTCACCAAATAGAGAAAGGGTCACGAAAAATTATGAAGGAAAGAATAACAAGTGTACTTCAAATGAGTCCCCCAAAGACGAGGAGGGAGGTGAGGAAGTTTTTGGGAATGGTAAGCTACTGTCGCCAATGGATTCCCAACTTCTCAACCCTAGCAAAACCTTTACTGAAACTGACCCAGAAGGATGCATTGGATGAAATTGAACTGAAAGGAGAAGAGATGGATGCTTTTATTGAATTGAAAGAATGCATGTGCAGGGCTCCAGCTTTAGGTATGCCTGACTACACAAAGCCTTTCACATTGTTTTGTCATAAACGTGATGCATGTTCCTTGTCTGTCTTGACCCAAGCCCATGGTTGCGTAAACAGACCCGTAGCATATTTTTCAGCTACTTTGGATCCGGTCGCAGCAGCACTGCCAGGGTGCTTGCGTGCCGTAGCCGCAGTTGGTATCAGCCTCACTCAGAGTGAAGGAATAGTGATGGGACACCCTTTAACAGTCATGGTCCCTCACTCAGTTGAGATACTTTTGACACGTTCCCGAACACAACACATGACTGGTGCTAGACTTACAAGGTACGAAACAATAATTCTGGGATCACCTAATGTGCAGCTGAAAAGGTGCACTACGTTGAATCCAGCAACCTTGTTTCCCAGTGAAAATGCTGAAATTGAGAACGCTGAAGACATCGAGCATGACTGTCTTCAGGTGACTGAATTTTGCACCAAACCAAGACCTGATATTAAAGATACCCGATTGGAAGAAAATGATCAAATTATTTTTGTTGATGGTTCATGTTTAAGAGATGCACTGGGTGTATTGAAAGCAGGGTATGCTGTATGCACAGTAACAGGTGTTTTGGAAGCATCTTGGCTTCAAGGAGTTTACTCTGCACAAGTAGCAGAATTGGTAGCCCTTACTAGAGCTTGCCAACTCTCTGCATTGATGAAAGTTACCATTTACACTGACAGCCAGTACGGGTTTGGAATAGTGCATGATTTCGGACAATTGTGGTCACAGAGAGGCTTCATGACCTCTTCAGGATCGCCAGTGAAAAATGGCGAAAGAATAAAAGAATTGTTACATGCCATCCAACTACCAGGAGAAGTAGCAGTGGTAAAATGCAGTGCACACTCGAAGGGACAAGATTATGTTTCTCTGGGAAATGGATATCCGGATCAAGTCGCAAGGTTTTGCGCATTGAACTGTATATTGCTTAGGGATGAATGGAATTTGATAAGTGAACCAGAACTCGAACCAAGCGAAATATTTGCTCTAAAGGTGATAGATACGATGGACGAATTGAAATCCTTACAGAATGATGTCAGTGAGGATGAGAAACTCTTGTGGACCAAATCACAATGTGTAAAGAGACTAGATGAATTATGGGTTTCAAGTGAAGGGAAATTCGTTCTTCCAAATAGCCTTTTGACACAGATAGCCAGGTTTTACCATGGACAAGCTCATCTTGGGAGGGATGCCATGATTAGGTTGTTCAAAACGGATTGGTTTAACCCCAAATTCCGTCAAGTTGCTGAAGCAGTTTGCCACCGTTGCGTTATTTGCCAACAGATGAACGCAGGGAAGGGAACCGTAGTAAATTTGAGCCACATTGGAAGGGCAGGGGGTCCATTCAGCAGGATGCAAATGGACTTCATTGAGATGCCTGTGCATGGAGGCTTGAAGTATGTGTTGGTGGTTGTGTGCATTTTTAGTCACTGGATTGAAGCATACCCTACAAGCAGAAATGACAGTCTCACAGTTGCAAAACTACTCTTGAGAGAGTTAATACCACGTTTCGGATTCCCGATCTCTTTAGAATCAGATAGGGGAAGTCACTTCAATAATGAAGTAATAAAATTGCTTTGTGCAGCACTGAACATTGAGCAAAAGCTGCATTGTTGCTACCGCCCTGAAGCATCAGGTCTAGTGGAACAAATGAATGGCACATTGAAATCGAGAATGGCGAAAATATGTGCATCGACAAACTTGAAATGGCCTGACGCATTGCCTTTGGTACTAATGTCAATGAGAAACACCCCTGACAGAAAGACTGGACTGTCCCCACACGAGATTCTCATGGGCAGAGCTATGAGACTTCCAGCTATTCCTGCAAATGCGCTTTTGAATATTACAGATGATATGGTGTTAGACTACTGCAAAGGTCTAGCTGATGTGGTTCGATCTTTCTCTCACCAGGTGGAGGCAACCACCTTGCCACCGATCCAAGGTCCAGGACACGCCCTGAAAGCAGGTGACTGGGTCGTGATAAAGAAGCACGTGAGGAAGTCGTGTTTGGAACCCCGTTGGAAAGGTCCTTTTCTAGTGATTTTGACGACTACCACCGCTGTGAAGTGTGCAGGAGTTCCCAACTGGATTCACGCCAGTCACACAAAGAGGGTGTTGTGTCCCACAGATGAGGAAGTTGAAGCGCTGAAGTTACCAGTACCTGATAACACAGTACCAAGCGCTGAGGCAGAGCGAACCAGAACTAGAAGCGAACAGGTAGAAATAGAGGAGGGAGAAATATTCTCTGAGGACGAAGCAACTGATTCACTTGGGGAAGGCCAAGGAGGAGCCTCAGACAGCGACGAAGCAGCTGAAGGTAACAAAGAGCCTGAAGCAGCTGAAAGTGACAAAGAGCCTGAAGAAAGTAACGGTGACAAAGGGCTCGAAACAGGTGAAGAAGCAGGAGAGCCTGATCAGAGGAGGGCTTTCCCAGAAGCAGACGATACAGAAAAAGAAAAGGAAAACCTGATTGACTCCCCAGAAGGAGGGGACAAGGCAGAACAGAACGAAACTGCTCAAACTTCTTCAGAAGAGATCGCAGGTCCATCAAGTGGACATAGTGCAAAAAGAAGATCAAGCATATCGCCAGTAAAATTAAGAACTAGAGAAACGTTGAACGACAGTGAAGGGCCAAGAGTGAAAGAGAAAAGAAAGGAAGTGTCTGTTGTAGTACCAACACCAAGTGAAGAAAAGGACTTGGGCAAAGAGGAAAGTACCAGTGAGAAAGAATCAAAGAGAGATGCAAAATTGAAAAGAAAAAGGATACCGAGCAGGAGGTATTCCGGTCCGGAGTGGGCGTACGTAGCCAATAACGATTGGTCAGACAAATTCGTATCCCTCAGTCTTGAGAACGAAGAGGCAGAACTTCATTTTGGAAATAAAAACTTTATGGACTCTGTTGACTGAAGCCATTGATCACCTGATTGACTTTTCAACCGGCTAAGACATTGCTAAAATGATTGACTTTGAAACCGATTTTGAGACAACGCTGCTAACCGATAAGAGACTAAGGCCCTCATTACAACTTTGGCGGGCGGCGGGGGCCGCCCGCCAAAGTTGCGCGTCGTGAATACCGCACCGCGGTCGGAAGACCGCGGCGGGTATTCAGAGTTTTCCCCTGGGCTGGCGGGCGGCCGCCGAAAGGCCGCCCGCCAGCCCAGGGGAAAACGACCTTCCCACCATGAAGCCGGCTCGTAATCGAGCCGGCGGAGTGGGAAGGTGCGACGGGTGCTACTGCACCCGTCGCGTATTTCACTGTCTGCTATGCAGACAGTGAAATACATTTTGGGGCCCTCTTACGGGGGCCCCTGCAGTGCCCATGCCGTTGGCATGGGCACTGCAGGGGCCCCCAGGGGGCCCGCGACTCCCCCTCCCGCCATCCGGTTCCCAGCGGGAGAACCGCCAGGAACTGGATGGCGGGAGGGGGAGTCGGAATCCCCAAGCCGGCGCAGCAAGCTGCGCCGGCTTGGAGGATTCCTTGGGGGCAGCGGGAAACCGGCGGGAGACCGCCGGTTTCCCTTCTCTGACCGCGGCTAAGCCGCCGCGGTCAGAATGCCCCGAGGGGCACCGCCGGCCTGTCGGCGGTGCTCCCGCGTGCCTCGGCCCTGGCGGTTCTATACCGCCAGGGTCGTAATGAGGGCCTAAGCTGCTAAAGAAAAACTGTGTGAACATTGAACTCGTTCAGCTTTGTAAATACCTGCAAATACGCTTTGATAAGGTGTCTTCGACCTTCTGATTCTATACAGATCATGACTAGCTTCACTACACAGGGGCGTAAAATGAAGTATTGTAAATACATGTGTATAGGCTTAATAACCGCATGCGTACTAATAATTGTAGCAATAGTTCTTGGAATGCATGGTAAAAGTGAGAGTGAGACGAATGATGCTTCTACTTCTAAACCTATTATCGTTACTGAACTAACAGCTCTGAAGAGACTTGAGCAAGACGAGAGACACTTGCATGATAAGAAGGAACTTTCATCTAACGTTTTCTATCGCTTACTGAGTGATTATGTTGAGACCATGGATGCGAAAGATTGTTATGTGTGTACACAAATACCTAACTCAGTAGTGGAAGGGGTAACGTATCACAGCATGCCTCTTACATATGGAATTACATGTAGTATAGTAGCTTCCAGATTTTATGCCCAAGAAAGACATTCATTATTTCTATACTAATTACGATGTTACTTTTGCATATGTCCCCGTAATAGGGCACCTAAGTAAGATATTTCGAGATTATTATGCCAAATTAATGAGGGAATTCTTCGAACCGATGTCACCTTTTCACACAACTCACGCACATAGAGAGAACCTTACATGCTTGCTTTCACCAGTAGAAATAGAATTTTTAGACCGCACTGATGATAGGAAGAATGAAATGAAGGAGAAATTAGAGAGGGAATTACACGAAAGGACGTCTGTAGATAATTATGCTTTTGCTGCAATAAAGACACAAGGAAAAATAGCTTTAGATACATTGCATGTAGGAAGATTTTGTATACATAGATTTCCATCATATTATGACACAGTTTTTGTGGGAACGAGTGAATGTAAACATACGTATGCATTTCAATCTAAGTGGACGTTCATGCTGAATGGACAAGACCCCGTTATTCCTGGAGTATATTATATTTGTGGACTCAACGCCTATTATCGTCTTCCTAAAGGATGGTATGGGAGGTGTTATTTGGGAATAGTGTTCCCAAAGGTTTGCCAACTAGACGATTAAAGGAAATTTCCAAGGCTGTCTGAATCACATCGTGTTCAGAAAAGGGAGACTGCTTCTGGTGTGGTAGGAGATATATTTGGAGCATTGATTCCTTCAGTAGGAATCATATTGAATTCAATCAAAATACGAAAGTTGTCTACTATTGTGGATAACATGCTGACAAAGTTTTCAGGAGCTATAATCCTGATGGATGCTGAACTCGCTGCAGAAAGAGCTATGACTCTTCAAAATCGGCTTGCCTTAGACATTCTTTTAGCAAAGGATGGCGGCGTTTGCAAAATGCTTGGTACACGTCACTGTTGTACATATATACCAGACAACAGTGGAAAAATTAGAACGATGCTTACAAATTTAACTAAAGAAAGTGTAGATTTAAAGGAATTGAAAGAACCCGGAGTTTGGGAGAAAGTTGGAAAAGGATTTGCTTCTGTGGGAAATTGGCTCAGCAACGTTTGGAACGGATTGTTACTAAAAATAGTAAAGGGAATATTGATAATATTAATTTGTTTATTAGGCTCTTGGGGAATATGGAAAGCTTTCAAAATGTTAAAAGCAAGGAACAAAAGAAAAAGAGAAGAGAAAATAGAGAACAAAATGGTGGAAATATGTAGAGAAAAGTCAAAAGGGACTAAAAGAAAAAGGGAATTGACTGAAGTGCCAAATTACTATACAGAATTTTAATGGAATAAAATTTGTGGGTAGATTTGATGTGATGACATAATTAGTCATCAGAGGAGGGATTGATGACGCAGGAAAAGAAGGTCCGACATATATTCATACAAATTGTGTAATCAATACGTATAATGTAGTGTGATTTTAGTAAAGAAATAATATACGAGGGAAATTGTGCCCTCGGGGTAGTTCGCAATCATTATAAACGAGCTTTATTAATCACGAAGTATTGAAAATGTAGTAATCCGTCATAATCGCAAATGTATGCCATGATTTCTTGTTTGAAAACTGTTTTGCTTAGCTTAAATTTAGTACAGGCTTTGGCCTAGTTGCTTGGTTTCAAATTCTAACTGCGTGATTTTTTTCCTTGAACTAATGAAACATATATTCTTGCTTGAAGTTGTATTTTTCCAGTAGAAACTGGCTGGTACACTTATCTCCAAGGTTTCGTGCTAGGCCGGTTACATCCCCTTTGATACAAGGTCAGTCTCTGCAGGTGCGGACAATGAAGGTACAGATAGTAAAATAATTGGCAAACCATGATACAATTTGTGTTCCAAGGCTCCAAGGACAGTGTATGCATAAATGGGCGCTAGTAAAAGACAATTTTTGATTGGACAATTTGAAGCCAACCTATGAACCCTCCAATGGAAGACCCTGCAGAATTTGGAATGTTTCTTACTTAAACCCACCGGACAAAGAGAAGTCAGCCATTTTCCTCGATGCCAGTTTGAAGCCTGATGCCAGACTCCATTTTGGACGACACCCTGATGCCCTTTTCTTTATCTGAGAGAAAGAGACTTTAAGAATTCTCACCCTAGAGACTTTAACTTTGATTTGCCCCGTCTTGCCCATGCAGTAACTTTGCCCTATTCTTCTTGCCGCTGCAAGGAAGCTTGCCCTTAACGTTGCCCCTTTGAAACTTGCCCCATGCTGATCAACCGGTACCTGAAGGACGAAGACTTTTCTTGAATGCTGATTGTATTTGGTAAATATGAAAGGATAAATGTATTATGCATTGTGTTTTTCCTTTTAGGTACCAACTGCTAATTTTGATAGGATCCTAGCTAGAAGTTTTCCAAATTTGTGTTGACTAAATTCGTTTTGCATGAAGTCCCACATGCCAACGCTAATTAGAGGTTAGTCGAGGTATTCATTCAATGTATCATGAAGAATTGAAATCTTGTTATGCTGACCGAATGTATGCAATTAGTCAAATACAGTTAGTCACGTTGGTGATTTGCATTGCTATAACAAAGTGTATCATCATACAGATTTTGCGTAGATTGCGTTTCTTCCGCCGTTATGGACAGCTAGTAATGTTCATATACATATATCAATTGGTTTTAAGACATATATACATCGTGCTAGCTTTGTTAATATAGGGAAATAAATTCACTAACTTTTAATAAACTGGTGTGGTTATTCATGACTGAAAGGTCATGGTGCGCCGAAATATCAACTGTTATTGATTTCTGATGTGCTATATTGATTTATTAATTGAGTATTGATTACCGATTACAATAGTTATTGATTATTGATCTGAGTGACTCGACTATTGAGGATGAGGAGAGCCCGACTCGGTTAAAAGATTCACCGACCTCCAACGTGTCCAGGTACAAGTAATTTATAAGGGCTGGACGCGTTATCAAAAGCCTAAGCTTTAAAACCATTATTCGATTAAAAAGACACAAGCTTTAAAATATGATCTGCAAAAAGTCTTTGTTTTTCCAAATGTCTCCAGAATTTGCATGTTAATGTTGCCTACTTCTGCTTTTGCCCCTTTAACAACTGATGTGTCACAAAAGTTAAGTAAAGCCCTATGATAACAGGCAGGCTGACACTGACCTGCATCTTCTAAGGGATTCCCGTGAGCATCTGACAGGCTACGCTTTGGCAGACACCACCCCGATCTGAGCAAAACCATCCTTGTGTAATCCAACACAAAAAGAAAAGATAATTTAATATGGTCTTCGGCTAAGATTGGACATCCGCGGCGTCTCACCTGAATGCATAATAATATTGACGACTGTAAATAGAACACTAGCAGGACATCTGTTGTTCAGTATGGCTAAAAGTGTACTAAAGTTAGCAAACTGCTCGAGTTGATGTTTAAAGACACCGTAATACACGGTGTCGTTATTCACAACCGTATTTCAAACGCTGGTCTGTTATATGCAGACGTCCTTGTAATTCAACAAGGGAGCGCGGTAGTTCAATTAAGATCAAGTAGCAAAGCGAATTATGAAAATGACAAATTACACCTTGGAATAGAACATAAAATGGGTGTTTTCCCGTGGCTTGTCTGACAGTTTAAACAAGAACCTCATTTATTTTTAATATGGGTTTATGTTGGAAAATAGTGTAATCCCGAGTGGCCACAGTTGAATGGTCTTTTTAAGGGAGAGGGGTTGTTAAATGCAGACAAAGTCATATTTTATTATCTCACTCACGATCATTCATGTTTGGACTAATGCTTGCGGATTGAAATCTAACTGTAGATAAAGGAGATGTGGTATTTGCATGAGAGCAGCCGGCAAGAGGGTTGACAGTAACGTAAGGAAATATGTTAAAGCATTTTGAGTAGTTTGGGCATGCAACGGCAGCGTATCTTCTAACAGGAGCCGCACGTAACCCTGGAAATCATCTTGTTGATGCAGAACACTCCCAGCCCTCCCTCTGAGATGTCATGCCCTGAGGCAGCGACTCAACTCCGTCTCATTTCTAAATGATTCGACTCCTGCACTGTGCGCGTGGCCGCCCATATTCATGCTTTTGGGAGCACGTGCCGCAGCTACATTAGACGGCTTGTGTGCACATACACGTGCGCGATGCAGTGTGGCAACGGCTGCCTCTTTCGTGCCGGGGTTGGCTGAAAGCACGCACAGTGTAGTTTCAATGTCCACCATGTTGGCCATGGTGTTTTGAAGAGACTAAGAGAAACCGAAGCGGGTAGAGACCCCGCCAAAAAAAAGAACGGAGTCTTCCAAATCCAAAGCTATGGTCTGTGTAACCCGCAACTGTCCATGAAAAGTGAGGAATATAATAAGCTGTGTCCATGAGAGGGGCCACGGGCGGCGTAGAGAAAGAGCTCATATCTATATTTAAAGCATTTGTGATGAGAAGAGAACAAGATTTACAGCCCTGCTGGAACCAGTGGAAATGGAACAGAAACAGCACGAGGAGATGAACCATAAACCGATCTGAACAGTTACATGGTTGGGTTAGGGTGGGTAGGAGGCAGCTTGTAAAAACAGAAGCACTTGTGTAGAGTGCCTAAACACAAAGAAAAAAGTACCTCCTAAGATAGGAGGGGTGGAAGGCCACAAGTACTAGGGAACAATCTGTGGGTGGCGGGCTAAACACAAGAGGCATGACCATGCATGCCATGGACAAATGAGCACAAAGGATACCAGAAGGACGATGGAGTGAGCAAATGGTCAGTCTGTGGGCGGGCTGAAGCCCACAGATTGAAAACTACGGCCCATATTTATACTTTTTTAGTGCCGCATTTGCATCATTTTTTGCAGTAAAAGTGTCTCAAAGTTACAAAATATAATTGTATTTTGTGAGTTTGTGCCGCTATTGCGTCACAAAAGGATGCAAATGCGGCGCTGAAAAAGTATAAATATGGGCATTTATGTCTCTTCGAGACAGCACATGCGCTGTCTAGCCGAGACCTTAAAATGTACAATTTATGATATATAAGTTTAATGTTAGGAGATGCTGTGTTTGTAAACATTAAAGAGGAAGTAGAAATAATGAACATATGGGCTGTGATATCATTTGATGGTTTGTGTAATAATGATATATATGGCTCCAAAGTGAATTACTGTAGATTGAGTCTATATTATTTTATGTGTCTGCAGCATTTGTCCTTTTGTGAATGGTCTTCTCCCTTGGTCTGCAGTTCGATATTGTAATGTACAGGGGCCCTCTTATGTTTTGATGAACCTTACCCAAGGAAGACTAGTGAATAAGTGGCTGGTGCGCACTAAAACTGAGCATGAGATGAGATCTGCCCATGTTCCAAAAAAGAACCAGGAATAACACCTCACAGTCTGGATCATCGGAAACCCACTCCCTTACCTGAATGCCACACAGAAGCCACAACTCATGTCCACCCAGCATGAGCAAGCATTCCGCACTTAAGACCAGCTGCTACAATTCTCCTAAGACCATTAGATATGACAGGAATTTAACTTAGGGTTATCCTACTCCTTCCGCCTCTGGTGAACTCACTGCAGGAAAACTGTCTAAATTATCACTTATGTATAATTTCACATGACTTTTGCGCAGAATTGACACTATATTTTAAATGTGGTCTGACTTGCATTTGCATACTTAAAGCATGAGTACTTCATTTACTTTATATCTTATAATGCAGGATAGTATGACGTGTGCCTGCAAATACATTCTCTACTATGTAGCTCTACATTATTACTCAATGGGACTCCCTAGCAGGTATTCTTCCCTCTGAGACGGATTTTAGGGTTTATTAATCAATCCTTTTATATCGGACTGCTTCCTTAGAGGCAAGTGTCTCGTGTGTCACAAGTTGCATCCTACAGCGACTATAGATGAGACCTCAATAGGAATCTCTGCAAGCAAGCAGATGCATACATGCTGAAAACTACACAGCTCGGTGGACAATCGCCTTAAGAGGACACATGTGCAAGGTGAATATGAATGCGTGAAAGACTGTCATCAAAGTCCAATTCAATTAATATGGCATCGTTATTTTACTCCAATAATCATACTGTGCATTTGTGTGAGTTGTTTAGAGTTAGGCAGCATGCCTGCATCACTAAATTTGCACAGGAACCTGCTCACATACAACGTGAGCACACAAACGTGCATCTTGAATAAGTTTCAGTCTACTGTAGACGTGCACTTATCCCACGTGCACTCCTTATGAAAATGGGTGGGAGGCCAACAGTGATGGAAGTGGTGTAAAGTGACTCAAGCTTAATGGAGGGAAGTTCAGAATTAAATAAGCAGCCCTTCAAATGATTCTTGCAGTGACATTCTTTAGGGTCTCCCGCATTCCCCAAAAACAATTTCAAGGGGGATATAAATTTGCAAACCTCACAATGCATAAAAAAGGATCACCTTGCAAAGGTTGTTCTGTCTGTACTTTTATCCAGTCTTAGAAATGACTCAAGTGAAGAAGAGTTAAGCAAGAATCTCTCCATGACTGGCTCCAAAGAAAAGCGTTCACTATAGTGTCCTGATATTTGCCCTTCCAGAAAACTTTGGCCTAAATTATGCGATGGCTGTAAATCCTAATTACAGATTACAAGGAGTGCTGAAAAAATAGTACTAGGGTAAAACCTGGTGAAATAATGTGAGAAAATGTTAAAAATCGGAAGGGAATCATGCTTTTGTAACAAAGCCCATATTGGTGCATTCATGGTTGTGTGAGTTGGCAAACTAGTGGGTAATGCAATTGCAATTAATCGAGCAAATTCCTTGGGGTCAGCTCTTCCTCAAATGTAGTGTAAAGTATCCTTCCTCCACCTTCTTGACTCCTGCGCGATGAAGAGAGGAAAAATAAATAATTTGTCTTGTTAATCCGCAGAACAGGTTCATGATATGCCTGCACCACAGGCCGGAGTACACTCAATGTGCATGTCTGGGAAGGACATTGCAGAAAAGTTTAAGGGCAAACTGTGCAAACACAAATGAAATATTTACTCTAACTTCATAATGAAATAGCACCTCTAGGGACTCCTCTTATGTCCACATAGTGACCTGTGAAACAGTGACAAAAAGGTTTGCACTTTCATCCGAGTCTACTCGTGGAAGGGTGGGGAAAGATCACACATGGAGGATGAGGGGCCTGATCAGACACATGAGTCACGCAGGCGGCAGGACTGTACAATAGCAGAGGTCCATAGTACTAATCATATGTAGAAGAAGAGCCAAGAAAGCCACTGAATAGAATGGGAATGGTCAATGGAGTACTAGAAGACTAATACAACTTGTGATGGAGGAAATCTAATAAGCCTAGTATGGCGTTAACATGAAGATGTATAAAGGACTGGGACCACAATAACTGTTAACAGAGGGATCACAAAATAAATGAATAATACATTTAATTTTTATATATTTAGTAACAGTGATGTGACTAATAACATGTTCAAGACTCACAGGACTAAAAAGAAAAAAAAAACAGGAGTATTTATGTGAGTCTCTAAGTTTTCCAGACCTTTCCTGACTTCCCAGGACAAGGAGAGGTAGAAAAGGGAAGCTGAGTGGAGCCCCAGACCAACACTCCCTACCCTTGAGAGTTTGGCCCACACTGATCCAAACAAGAACTGTGTGAGGCCAATACAACCATCTTCCGCCTCACCCTCTTCAATCCTAATATACCATTGCCTGAAACATAAATATTTCAATTGGGAAAAGAGCCCAACTGTGTTCTCAAAAAGGACCAACAAGTTACCTTTGAAAACATTCAGAAGAACACTATTTTTTGTTGTGTTTGGATACCTTCACACCCAGATATTGAGTATTCTGTTACAAACCAGATGCTCTTTTCTGGGATCATCAGTAATGAGAGTGTGTTTAATAGTAGTTTGTGTGCATGTCCTTGGTGTGTGGTCTGGTGTACTAATACTGAAAATGTTACACATTTGAGAATGTGCGACGTGAAGGACTGGTGAGTGCACTGTCCAGCTTTCATGTGTGTGAGGTAACTACAACTATAGCAGCTTGTTATTTCCACAAAATCCAACAGACCCACAACATTGACTGGAAAGATACCCCCTCTGTCACTGGAAATTATAATGCTTCATACTAAAGGCACTTCTTGCAGCAGAGGTAGTTTCTAGGATGTTTTCCCAAGACCCAGAACCCACGTAATAACATTTAAATCCTCAAGAGAATGTCTAGAGGGATGATTCTGCATCTTTTGAAAGACTCCCATAGCACTGTTGAGTAAGAGGAGAAGGGCCAAGACTAGAAAGAGCAGCAGAACCAGAGGCCGGATTA
The DNA here is from genome assembly GCF_031143425.1 of Pleurodeles waltl. Taxonomy (NCBI): domain Eukaryota; kingdom Metazoa; phylum Chordata; class Amphibia; order Caudata; family Salamandridae; genus Pleurodeles; species Pleurodeles waltl. Next base: position 605,412,389 of record NC_090443.1, on the reverse strand, counting down.
AAGCAATGTACCTCGCATCTGAATTTAAACAGTATTATTTAGTGAATGTACGTAGAGATTTCCATGAGTCTGTTGTGCAAACATCCTGAACAGGAACACTTCCGAGTGAACTGTACTTTATACTGTCTACTTTGCTTCTGTTATGCCTTTGTAGGCTTTCACAGAACACAACTGAAAGTTACCTACCCATTGAAAAATAAGCTACTCATTATATGCAGAAAGTGAGAGCCATCTCAAAATCCAATTTTCAATTTGAGAAGCTAGAAAAAGCATGAAACTGGATATTTTCCCACCAGTGGAATAGATAGCTCGATTTTTACTGTCGTCCTTTCTAAATGCAAATCTCTGTATGGAGAGTCTGCACTTAGAGCATATGTTTCAGTAATATTCTTGTGGTTGCAGTTGCCACAAGAAATCAATCTATCAGGCGAAGGTCCCACTGAACAGCTCCATATGTCTTTGAGGAAACAAGTTCACTAATCCTTTTAAAGGGAAAGCTTACCAAACACCTCTTTATATGCACTGAATGGCCAGCAACACAAAATACCAGAATGACCCAGTTCTTAGATCTGGCAACACACAGATTTTTCTGCCTTGAACACCATATTTGATCAATTCTTTAAGGAAGAACAATAAGAGGTACAGAGAGGGTGGGGGGGACTGTTAAATTACCACTTTCTTTAAAGATGTACCATAAGTAGTAGGGGGCGTTAAGATCACCAACTTTAAGCCACAGTACTTCATGTGTTTTCATGATTTTCTATTGCTTGGATGGTTTATCCAGGAAGCAAATGGTACTGCAACAATTCTTATATTGTTGCATTAGTGTTTTTGGGGTTGGTGGACAGCCGTTTAGTACTTTTGTTGGACTGCAATTAGGAGAGACACAGTCCTTTCTTTAACTCTGCAGGACAATATTTAAATTGTTCATATATCGTTCCTTAATGAGTTGCTTGCTGTTTGAAGGGAGTACCTCTCATAAAGACACTATGCTATTCGTTAATCGCCCATGCATGTTCATTTGTTTTAATTTGCATAATGTGCATATAGGCTTTTTTAAAGATGCAATGAAAATACTGTCCCCTTGCTAAAAGTATACACCACACCATACTTTGCCATGTACACCTTTTAAGTTCACCATTTACAACACAAACTTCACTTTCTGAGTCCTTTACATTCCATTTTTGTTCAAATGTACAGGGTAACAGTAAAGGAAACCTACCCTCAGCTTACATACTGGTGTAGTCCAAAGCTTTACACCTACCCCCTGCCCCGCCTACATATTGGTGTAGTCCAGGGCTTTGCTTCATTATGTGGTTTTCTTTTTAGCACCACCGGGGGGCAACACTCACAAAGTCACCCAACTATTACCAAAACCTCCAACTGGAAAATGGCAGACCTCTTAGTTTTGCCAATGTTTGCTTTATTTTTTCGAAAGTAACTTCTGTCACATTTTCCAACTTTAAGAGCTAAGGGCTAACACTTTCTTGGCAGCTGCCATCTTTCTACATCCTTGCTATTCCCTGATACATTTCAAGTGGAAGTGGGGCATATGTTACTTTGGTCTTTTATATGAAGCACTCCGGCAACACATCTTTTTTAGGTGTGTTCATTTTCATACTACAGCACAGATAATTGTTTACCTCAGGCTTTTAACTGTAAGCAAACATTTGCTTTCTCGGTCATAATCCCTTGTAGTGATTGCTGTAATGCAATAAAGGAGTTTAACATTTTTGGTTATTTGCTCAGTTATAAATAATTGTTTTGACAACTATTAAAATATGAATCAAAACATATGACATAAGAAGCTGGTCGCAGCATAAAGGCCATCTTTGACACCAACACCCCGAGGGTACTGCCACACAAACTGAATAACAAAGGCAACTAAACTTCCTCGCATTCTTCTATCATTTGTGCAACACAGTCGGGGGCACCAACGTGGGGGTGGGGGAGCGGTAGGGGGTAGAAGGCACCCATAATGTAACTGGCCGGTTGACGCGCTGGGTCAGGCAAACTGCTTCGCAGTAGGTGCATTTCTTGGCGGGCTGGGATCAGTAAGTGGCCATCACCAGGAACACAGATATATCTTGTACAGTAATGGACGGTGGCACCAGGACACAGGACTCACTGCGGGGCTATGCCTTTCGTTTACTACCCAACAAGGGAGGAGAAGGCCTGTGTTTGCACGGCATCCTTGTAAGATGTCACAGTATACCTAGCTACACAGACAGAAATGGGTACTGTTATGCATTGCATCAACTGCTGTGTTTATTTCATTCATTTGTGTGTTTGAAGTGCAGTTCGCTAGCCATAATTTGAACTCTAAGCTTCCTGTCTGATTGGTACCCTCAGTGAAATTCACCGCAAAACGTGCAGTGAGGCTGAGAGGATGCGAACAGCTTTCCTTAATTTGCAGCAGCAGGTATTGTCACTGTGAACTGATAAAACCATAACGTAAACACGATACACCGACTTTAAAAGAACCCATCTGCTGGGAAGGACTTCGGGGAAATGGCAGCTTGCCAGCTGAGGGCATAAACACAGGGGAACAGAAATAATATAGCAGTAAAATGACAGAAGCTTAATGTGACCCTAAGGAGTTTGAGAGCTGCAGCACTCGTAGCGCACCCTCATAGCGTGTCAACATGTTCCCTCACGTCTCCTTGTTATGTTGTGACAAAAGGCGAGCACAGGACGAGATAATCTAATAAAGTTTTATAAATGACTCACAGTTGTACATTCAACCAATCCAACCATGGCATATTAGGATTTTGTTTAAAAAATTGACAATGCAAGAGTAATGAACCATTAATGATTATTTAGTGTGGCTACATAAAGATGTACTGGAGTTGTGAATCTTATAACACTCACAATATATGGGAGACTGCAATCTGCCTAAAATGCTTTGTATGTTACTTTTCTACCGCAGGCACGTCTTGGTGTCAGAATGTGCCTGTGCTGAGAAAATGACACGTGGGAAACATCCGCAAGATGGCGGCACGCTGAAATGCGGAGAGCGCCACTCTTTTCTGAACAGCCAGGCCTAATGCGCTCCCATTCAGTGGGCCCAAAAACAAAGTACGCAATCAAACTCACCGAGGCACCCTAGGCAATGGGAAAGTATTCATTATTATACCGCTTCAATACACTAACAACTGCCTCTAGACTGCAGAGACGAAAGGATGATGGGTTCAAGAGCGGACAAGAGAGGGGAGTTAAGAGGCGGCAAGCTAGGCTTGAGAGAAGTCCAAAGGGCGCCTCAGCATCAGCAGCCTGAACAGAAGGAGAAAGGAGGACTCTCGCAGGGCTGGAGTTGGGGTTCTGATGGGCAGCTCCCTGATACTGGTACCAATCACATACTAAGTGCTCAGGGCAAAAGGGATTAGCGGGCAGCTCACCTAAACCAGGTTGAGGTTTGTGAATACTGCTGAGCAGGTTCTCTGCATTGGCACTCTATATGTAGGAGGAAGAAGTATGCGTGCAGAGTCCCGCACAAGGTCTACGGTGCCGTCATCTGCTTGGACCTACAAAGCCCGCTGTTACTCTCACTTTATTGCTTGGAGAACTGACCAGAACACAACACTCATATCTGAGGGAGAACGGCAATGAAGAAGGGCAAAAACGGACAAACATTAACTGCACAAGGCCCAAACATATTGTCCGTGAAAGAAGTAACTGTAACTTAAAATGCACTAAAATCCTGAGGAGGCAAAGAAAGGAACAAAACAACGGGAGGTGGACCAAAATACATAGACACCCAAAGTTTCCCTGATCAGGAAGCAGCTAACAGCACTGGCAGACATCATCACTAATACTAGGGCAGATTAGGAAAATACAAACCAAATAGTGGAGCACAAATCTACAAAACATTAAGTATCCAAACCCACAGAGAAAGCATCCATCGGAGCTGAAGCCACCTTACATCGCTCTTGCAAAAAGCTTAGGCCCACAGGAGAGGCACAAGTTCAAAACACAGAAGCCCAAAATCAAAGGGACATTCGACAATTACCTCTGGGACAGGTCTCCAGTGTGCCACGGCTCAGCAGCAGTGGAGATTGTGGTGAGCACAGCTGCAGCTCTCACAAAGGATATTAAGCAAGATTGCCTATTGAAGTTTAAAACAGGCACTGAAAAAACCTTGACGAGTGAGATCTATACTCGAGGGGCAAAAATAAAACAAAATGTAAACAACATTAAAAAGACTTACAAACCCTCTACCAAAGAACAGAATCTGTGGAAAGCCACTTAAGACGTTTCTGAATGAAATGGTCAACAAATGCACACCTACATTGCAGCACCTGAACCCCAATACACAAGTTAAACATCAGAAAATCTCAAGAATAGGCCTCATAAAGAGAAAAATTGCATTTGGAGCATCAAAAAAGAGAGAGCTGATGTGTGCTTCTTCCTGAAGGATGCGGTCTGAGCAGTACTGCAAAATGCCACACCATCCGAATGGGAATAACAAGAGCACACAGTGGGGAAAAGATTCAGAGCCAGGTGCTGGACCCCGAGACATCATAGCTAAAATGGCGATCACCAGCAGAACTAAGATGATCTTCTTTGCACCAGAAGATAGATAGATTACCTTTCAGGACAATACCATTACACTCTACCAAGATGTCGCAGCAACAACTCTACAAAGGAGGAAAGAATTCTGACCACTCACCCAAGAACTACACAAAAATAAGATACAAGTGAACTTGCCAAATGAGTATCCAATTCACATGGAAGGATGGAGAAGGGGTAGTTTGAGAAGTAGAGGAGGGCATTCAATTGCAGACATCACTATTTTTGGCAGAGGATCAAATGGAAGATGAAGACACAGACCCGAAGCAAAGAAACAACAGAAGGGAATAAATTCTAGAAAGAATACCAAAACCCCAGAAAGACAAGTAATTGTAAAGAAGACAGCAAGTGGCAAATAACACAAATGCAGAAGCAAGGTCGAGATCAACAAAAAAATGAACATCTGAAATATTACAGACAAACAAAGGAGAAATAAACCCCCAATTGGGGAACCAAGGAACAACCAGTTGCTGCTCAAACTTGTGAAAAGTGAACTATTACTTTGCAAGGAAGGTGGGCGCATGTGGGGGACAGGTTGGAGCTGATAGAACATACCAGGTTCAACAATGCTATTGATGTGAATATATTTTTTTCCTACGAGACTAATCTGTGTTTTGCGTGATCCGATCAACAGTCTGCTGGTCTCACATAACTGAATGTTTCAAACAGGACTGCAGAGTTCACCTGACAATTGCATGGGTGAACCTAGAAGCCCCAAAGAGGGGCTTGCAGGAGGAAAGGGTGAGGAAAACATCAGCATATGTGGGAACATTATACCTGTCTTCTGAGGGAGTGAAAATACCAATACGCAACAAAAACAATGCCAAATTTGAGTTAATACCACTAAATGTTATGGGTTTGAATGTCTCAAGCAAGAGGCAAAAGATTAGGAGATACATCAAACATCAAAACCCAGATGTTCTATTTCTTCAGGAGACACACGAAGAGGTAAACAAACAAGTTGGAATGAAACACAAAGCATACCCCACACAAATCTGGGCTTCAGGCCAAACTAATAAGTCAGGAGTTGCTATCCTTTTCAAAACTTTCATCAAAGGGCAGATGGGCAACATAGAGACCGTGTAGGGAGTTATGCCAGCCATCAACTTAGTGTGGTAACCAACTCAATCATGTTTATTAATATCTACGACCCAACACAAAAACAAGCCTACTTGTGAAAAATGAATGGAGACTACTCAAGGAGAGCTGAGTGTAAGAGGAGACTTCAATCTTGTTTAAAAAAAAAACATCTTGATAGATCTAACAGAGCAGAGGGAGGTAGGGAGTACGGGCCATATGTACCAACAAATTTTCGCATAGACACAGAATGGGTAAAACCCTTTGCTACATCTGGCCCTAGACTCCAGAAGACTAAAATACATTGTATTCACATGTTCACTGATCCTATGCCCATATTCATAACCTATTTGTTATCCAGGGGGTTGCTATATCAAATTCCAACATATATGACATATCTGTACCAGACTACATGCAAACCGTAATTGAAGGACACACAGGTAGCTACTTGCCCAGACATGCAATTGGAGAATGGGGGCTTCATTATTAAGAACTCTAGCACACAAAGCGGGCCTGGCAAAGGTAAAAAAGAATATGTTAAGAGTGATAAACCTGAAGAGACCTCCTACAAAATGAATTGGCATTAATGTAAGGCCATAATTAGCTAACCCACAATTTCAATGGCACCTAATAACATAAGAATCATCTCACAGCAGGAGAAGAAACTGGTGGAAAAACTTGAGGTGTCAGAAGTAGCTGATAAGGCAAAGTCCATTAGAATGACCCAAATAAATCATCACATATTAGGGGACAACATAACTTGCTACAACCCAATAAAAATAAGCTTTCATTGCTTAAGCCAGGTCAAACCTTCTATGAAAAAGTTAAAGTGGGTGCCTTACTCAGCAAGGCTATGCAATCCAAGGGCAAAAACCTTCATACGGGAAATTAACGGGCAAAATGATACATGGGTAACCAAGGAAACAGAAAAAAAGGAGAAATGTTTACTTATTACTATCAGAAAGTATACTGATGAGGAGAGGAATCTAAGCAAGTCATTCACTCCTTCATGAAGGCTTCACAATTAAAACATTTCACTAATGGGAAGTGAAGAACTAGAACAACGCATAGAGGAAAGATAAATGATTAGGGTGAAAAATGCAGGGATGCAGCCTAACAAAACACTGTGAACAGATGATTCACCTGCCCACTTTTAACAATTATTCCTCCCACAAATTTCTAAACATAGTAGAATTGTTCAACCACTTTCGGAGGGAGTGAGCGTCACAACTACAATGGTAGAATCAGAAATCCCATTAGCCCCAAACCAGGGTAGAACTTAACTGAATCTGCATCCTATTAACCTATTACACTGTTCAATATAATGGTTAAGATATACACCAAAATGACTCCCAAAAGACTAAAGAAGCATGTCCTTTTTGATACAGTCTGACCAAGATGAATTACTAGAGAGAAAGCAAACAACACTTGATGCATAGCCACCTAGTGTAGAAGACCTATAAAAAGAAAATTCCAGTTTTCCTGGAGAGTTTATATGCTGAAAAAAATTCAACCAGCTCAGCTGGGATTTCTTAAAAGGTGCCCTTGGAAAAACTGGCAAAGGTCCTAAAATGATAATCTGGACTTTAGCAGGCTATGTGGAGCCTCTTGAAAGAGCCACTGATTCTTTAATTGTGAGCATATTGCTTCAGCACCTTTAACTTCTCCAATAATTGTGCATCTACTTTTTAAACTCTGGCTTCAAAAAGGTACTCCTTAGCCTTCTTGTCATTTTCCTCTTATGGAGGTAGCAGTAGCCCTTTTCTACTAAGAGGAGGAGGGAGGTGGTAAATAATCTATGGGAAGTTCCAGCACAAATATCATTACTGGAGGTATGTAACTTATTCTTCTGATGGCTAAATCGTTCTGCAGATTCCTCACTTTATAAATAAGCCCCAAAGCAATTCCTACCTAGGAGATGGGATGGACTTGTGCTGGTCAACCAAGGATGTCATGCAACACATCTCAGGCAAAGTATCTGTCACTGCTCACCTGCCATGTGAAGCAGTGGTGCATGGGAACATTATTCAAGGCCACTCAGCAGAGGTGAATCCCCGGAATATCTCTGGAGAGAGCCAATGAGACAACCATGTCCACACTGAAATTGGCACAAATGTTCAAGGTAAATCAGATCTCCAAATAGAGGATGACCCTGCGAGAAACAATTCACTGGTCACTACCTTAACCTTTTTAGTTACGTGTAGGTCCACAAAGAGATGATTATTCACTCTGCCCTGACATGTGCCTTTAACGTAGTAATACAATACATGTCTGCGATCCAGTCTACACAGTCACTCTTCTTCCTTGGATGGATGAGAAGGGAAAAGCAATAATGCAAGCAGAAACTAAATTAGTTTTTTCACCTTTGCATATAAGAGATATGCTAAGGTGAAAAAAAAACCACTCATTAAGGTAGAGAACTGTGAAAGGTAGGCAAACTCAGGGCCTGAGGAGCTCTGAACCTAATTTGTAATTGTGACCTCTCAGACCACTGAAGGGCCCACATCTGCCATCTGGTGGGAAGCACCAACAGGATGCACAAGACCATAAGACCAAGCAGAGCCAGAACCTGCAGAACTGGGACCTGCAGGAAACTGAGCTGTTGGTTGACCTGGGTGAAGCCCTGGCCAAGCAACAGTCAGGGTGGATCCCAAAACGTTGTTAAATTACCTTGTGCTTAACCCTGGGTGGTATGGCACAAAAAGCAGTCAGGCTGAACTTAGTGACACTGTGTAAAGTATTTATGCAGCACACAAACAGTAATAAAGTGAAAGCATAACACAAGAAAAATCCCAAACCGAGGAGGACACAATATATTTACCAAGTATGTACAACAGCCATATATTTTTTTTCATGGCCTTGATATATGGTGCTCATTGTTGTACAAGTTACTTACCTTCGGTAACAAAATATCTGGTAGAGACATAGGGCCTGATTACAACTTTGGAAGAGGGGGTTAATTCGACCCAAATGTGACGGAAATCCCGTCCTCCGTATTACGAGTCAATGATATCCTATGGAACTTGTAACACGGTGGGCGGGATATCGGTCACATTTGGGACGGACTAACCCCCTCCGCCAAAGTTGTAATCAGGCCCATATTCTAATTGCAGATTCCTTACCTTATTATTTTTACCCCAGTCGTCAGACTGGATCCGGAGATATTTTCTTCGAGCAATACCGTTACGCGTCATTAGGTGGCATCAATCAACTTCGCAGGCGTCGTAGGCGTCGTGGTCGCCGTGATGACATCAGGAGTAGTACATAGACAGCGCCCTCGCGCAGTGACGTCAGTTTCTTTTAACGACTTTCCACGCCAGAGCACAGAGCCACTAAGAACACTGAGATTGGTGCACCAGAGCTAAGGACCTGGAAGGGGGAATCCCTGTCCCTAGAAATCAGTTCGCAAGCGGGGAGGATGGGTGGGCGGTAAGGAACCTGCAACTAGAATATGTCTCTACCAGATATTTCGTTACCGAAGATAAGTAACTTGTGCATCTGATAAAGACTTCTAATTGCAGATTCCTTACCTTAGAACTGATACCCAAGCAATGCCAGCATCAGTGGTGGGCTGCGTACCAAGATCATACTAGAAAGTCCAGCAGGACCAAACAACCAAAGTAGCCATCTCGACAGACCTGACTATCCAGGCAGTAATGCTTAGCAAACGTGTGCAGGGATGCCCACGTAGCTGCCTGACCGATATCCAGGACAGGAACTCAGCGTGCTAACGCAGTGGAAGCAGCAGTTGCTCTGGTGGAATGAGCCCGCAAGCCTTCAGGAGGTTGCTTCTTAGCCAAAGCGTAGCACATTTTGATGCAAAGAAGCACCCATCGAGAGAAGGTACGCTTTTGCACCGCCTTCCCTTTGTTCGCACCCAGATAGCCAACGAAGAGTTCATCGTCCACCCAGAACTATTTAGTACAATTGAGGTAGAACGCCAACGCTCTTTTTGGGTCCAGACGGTGGAGTCTCTCCTCCTCATGGAAGGATGTGGGGATGCATAGAAGGTAGGCAAAGTGATAGACTGGCCTACATGAAATGGTGTAACCACCTTAGAAAGGAAGGAAGCTCTAGACAAGTATGGAGGTTTTGAGGAAAGGGCTTGAAGCTCACTCACTCTGAGAGTAGAGGTGATAGCGAACAGAAAGACAGTTTTGAATGTGAGGAGCCGCAAGGGACAATTATGCATTGGCTCAAAGGGGGTACACATCAAATAAGTAAGTACAAGATTAAGGTCCCACTGAGGCATGATAAATGGAGTGGGAGGAAATACGTGGGTGAGCCCTTTTAAGAACCTACTCACAATAGGAGATATAAAGAGTGAAGGCTGATCAGGTTGCCTAAGAAAGGCGGAAATGGCAGATAAATACCCCTTTGTTGGTGCCCAAAGCAGAGCCCTGCTGGGCTAAAGAAAGAATGAACAGAAGAATCTCTGACAGAGAGGCAGAAAGGGGATCAAAAGATTTGTTGGTACCCCATGCCACAAACTTATTCCAACAACAGGCCTATACAGTTTTAGTTGATGGGCGCCTGGCTGCCAAGATAACATTGCAGACTTCGAGTGGAAGGGCAAAAGCCGTCAACTGTTGCCGCTCAATCTCCACGCATGAAGGCAGAGGTTGGACAGGTTCGGGTGCAGAACCGTCTCATGTAGCTGCGACAGAAGATCCGCCCGAAGAGGCAGTCTGAGTGGAGGATCGATGGACATGCTCAATAGCTCTGGATACCACACCCAGTCCGTAGCCACCAAGATGACTTGGGCCCGGTCGGTCTTGATTTTCTTGAGAACTCTGGGAAGAAGAGGGATAGGCGGGAAGGCGTAAAGGAGGCCTGAATTCCACTCGAGACGAAAAGTGTCTCCGAGCGAGTGCCACCTTGGAAACTCCAACGCGCAAAACAGCTGACATTGCGCGTTCTCTGTGGAGGCGAACAGATCTAACCAAGGCTCTCCCCACTGCTGAAAGAGACCTTGTGACATTCGTGATCGACTGTGTGTCGACGGCTGAGTTAGTCTACTCTGGCGTTGAGGGAACCCACCAGATGTTGAACCATCAGGGTAATGCCCTCATGTTCCAGCCATGTCCAAAGGCGTAGTGCCTCCTGACAAAGGGTCCAGGACCCTACTCCGCCCTGTTTGTTGGAGTACCACATGGCAGTAGTATTGTCCGTGAACACCTGCACCACTTTCCCTTTGAGAGGGGGAAGGAATGCTTTCAACGCAAGCCTGATCGCCCAGAGCTCCAGCAGATTTATATGGAGCCCCGATTCCGCTGGAGACCTGAGGCCTCTGATCTCCGCCTTTCCCATGGGGCCGCCCCAACCCAGAAGTGACGCATCTGACACTATAGAGAGATCTGGTTGGGGAAGGGAGAGGGATCTGCCGTGGACCCAATTCAGATTTGAAAGCCACCACTGCAGGTCTTTCGCAGTCCCCTACAAGATCTGGACCATGTCGCAGAGATTCCCCTAATGCTGCCCGCTGGAACTTCAGGTCCCACTGCAGAGCCCGCATATGCCATCTGGTATGTGTCACTAGCAAGATGCAGGAGGCCATGAGGCCCAGCAGCCTCAGAGACAGTCTCACCGAAACCCAATACCGAGGCTGAAAGATTGGAATCATAGCCTGAATGTCTTGGACTCGCTTTTTGGGAGGAAAAGCCCGAAACTGCACTCCGATGAAAAGGAAAGTCTGAGAGAGAGTCAGGTGTGACTTCGGCACATTTATAGTGAACCCCAGCGTGTGCAGGAGGTTCGCTGTAGTCTGAAGGTGGGAGACGACTTTCTGGGGCGAGTCCGCCTTCAACAGCCAGTCGTCGAGTTAGGGGAAGACTGAGATCCCTAACCTGCGCAGATGAGCTGCAACCACCGCCATCACTTTCGTGAACACCCGAGGGTTGCTGGTAAGGCTGAAGGGAAGCACGGTAAACTGAAAGTGCTTGTGACCTACCACGAATCATAGATAACGTCTGTGGGCAGGCAGGATGGGGATGTGGAAATAAGCATCCTGCAAGTCCAACGCTACCATCCAGTCTCCTGGGTCTAAGGCAGACAGAACCTGAGCCAGGGTGAGAATTTTGAATTTCTCCTTCTTGAGGAAGTAGTTCAGGTACCGAAGGTCTAGGATAGGATGTAAGCCCTTGTCCTTCTTTGTTATCAGAAAGTAGCGGAATAACAACCACGACCTACTTCTGGCACAGGGACCCTTTCTATAGCTCTCTTGGCCAAGAGAGCCACGACTTCCTGGCGGAGAAGCGCCAAATGATCTTCTGGAAGATGATGGAAGGATGGTGGCATGTGTGGTGGAGCAGATTCAAAAGGGAGGGAGTAGCTCTTCCGAATGATCTGCAAAACCCACCCGTCCCTGGTGACATGTTCCCAGTGGGGCAGGTGATGGCGGATCCTGCCACCAACTGGGTGGGAGTGAGGTGACGGACTAGGATGGTTTGGAGGCTGCAGTGGGGGCAGAGGTGGACTGGACAGACCTCTGGTTCCCTGTCCCACGACCATGTGGGATTCCACGTCCTCAGCCACGCATATGCTGGCCTGTGTGTGTTGCACGGTGGCTGGGTTGAGGACGCGACAGGGGGACCCTTCCGTGTCCACGAAAGGCGGACTGTGGTGGGCGAGTGGCTGAGGAAAGACCGAGGGACCGAGCTGTAGCCCGGGAATCCTTGAATCTCTCAAAGGCCGAGTCCGCTTTGCCTTTGAAGAGACGGTTGCCATCAAAGAGCATGTCCATGAGTGACTGTTGGACATCCCCTGAGAAACCAGAAGTGTGTAAACAGGCGTGGCTCCGTAAGGCCACTGTCGTTGCAACCCATCTGCCCAGAGAGTCGGTCGTATCCAGCCCACAACAGATTGTGAACTTTGACGCATCTCTCCCATCGTTCACTGCCTGGGAGACGACAGCACGGGCCCCCTCTGGTATCTGCGGTAGGACTTGCGCAACCAAATCTCACAGGGAGTGGGTATAATGGCCCAAAAGGCACGTGGTATTCACAGACCGCAGCGCTAGTCTGGAGGAAGAAAACAACTTCTTGCCAAACTGTTCCAGCCTTTTGGATTCCTTACCTGGGGGTGCGGAAGGGAACATGCCTGAAGAAGAGGAAGCCTGGATAACAAGACTCTCAGGCGTGGGATGTTGGGACAGGAATTTTGGGTCATTCGGTGCGGACGGATGGCGGCGAGCGATAGTCCTGTTCACAGGAGCCCCTGTGTAGGGTTTGGACTATGTGCCCAAAAGTACATCGGTGAGGGCCTCATTGAATGGTAAAAGGGGTTCTGAAGTAGAAGCCCCAGGCAGAAGCACCTTCGTCAGGAGATTAGACCTGACTTCTACAGTAGGTAGCTCAAGGCCGAGGACCTCAGCTGCCCTACTGACCACCATACCATAAGTAGCCACGGTAGGAGGAGACGGCATGCCAGCATCAGGAGAAGTATTCAGACCGCTGGCTTTGCCCAAATCCTGTGCCCAGTCCATAGCAGGGTCATCCTGGTATTCATAAGGGTCCAGGGACCCATCCAATTCCTCCCCATATTCATACAAAGGAAAAAGGGTCCAAATCCGACCTGGGGCAAATAGGCCCCACCGAAGCCGAAGTCGGCTGACGCCGCTCCGACTCTGAGTCGTCGGGGATAAGAATTGGGTCGACGTCGATAGTGGGCACAACCGACGTCGGGAGCGTCAATAATCAACCCAGCGCTGGGGAAGGTCTCGAAGGTGCGACCGGTGCCGGTGCGTATCCGGGCACAGATCCGGAGGTGACCTCTGTGGCCGGGGCCGAAGCCGCCGCCACGGAACCCGAAGGCCCCTCAGCCGAACCCCTTGGGCCAGAAGGCGCCATCGGTGTCAGCCCGCCCAAAGATGAGGCGCATGGTCTCGTAAAACTCTTTCAGTTGGGCGGGGGTTGCTCCGGGAAACTCGGGGAAGCGCGGAGTCGACCCAGACGCAGGCTCCAAGGACAGAGGCTTAGTGCTTGGAAGCTTGTCGCACTTCAGCCGAGCGACGGGGTGAACTCGGAGAGCGATGGGACTTCTTCGACTTCTTCTTCTTACCTTGAACCGAGGATTTAGAAGAAGACGAGTGGTGATGACTCCGCGACCCATCTCGAGACCTTCCTATCGAGCGAGACCGGGACCTAAGCGGAGTCGAGTGCTGGGCCGCCATTAGCTTTAGAGACTTCTCCTTAAAGCCTTCAGGTGCATGGCCTGACACTCGGAGCACGACTTCGGGTCGTGGTCACGCTCGAGGCACCACAGACAAACGCAGTGAGGATCTGTCACCGACATGGTCGATGGCAATCCTCACACGGCTTGAACCCGGTCTTCGGGGACATCTCAACACAACAAAGACGTACACAAAAAACTTCGACAAAACGGTCGAATTTGGCCAAAAAATAGCCTAGGGTAGCTCTTCTCCAGATGAGCACGTGGCGCGGAAAGAAAAGAACTGACGTCACTACACGAGGGCGGCGTCAATGTACTACTCCCAACGTCATCACGGCGACCACGATGCCTACAACGTCGACCGACGCAACCTACCGACGCGCAAGGGTATTGCTTGAAGAACAAATCTCCAGATCCAGTCTGATGCCTGGGGGAAAAATTCTAAGGTAAGGAATCTGCAACTAGAAGTCTCTATCAGATAGCTGTGCTCATGTGCCACTACTTCCATGTGTGTGAAACACTGGGTATCTATCTTGCTGTGAAGCATAATGGCTGGTGTCAAATCTAGGGCTGGAAACTGTAGGAATCTGGGGCTCTCAAAACAGAGAAACATAAATTCAACAAACAGCAGTGGCAGAGGCATGGGGAGGCATGAAAGGCACATGGTCTGCCCCAGAGGTGTCTCACAAACTTCAGCAGTTGTACACGGGGCAGCCTCCATGGGTTCCAGTATGACCCTAGAGAAGCTTCAGGATATCACTGAGACTGGTGATAACCAGCTAGGGGGAGAAATTTCCTCAGACACGACTCTCACAACTACATTCAGTGCAACGAATACCAACACAGGGGATATTGTGGCTCTGCCTGCAGAACTAAAGCCTCTTGCAGATATTACCATTAAGAGTGATAAGGACGTTTTAAGCCTTGCTGACTCTCCGGACACTTCAATCACTCAGTCTCCTGGAGATTCTGGCTACTTTATGATATTCTCCTCTTCCACTGGGTCATAGACATGGAGATGCTGAAGGGGCTGCAGCTGTGACCCACACCCAAGCACCAGCCTTCTCTCAAACAGCTCCTAAAGAAATCCTAAATCACTAATACAACGCATAAGCATAGTATTCCAATGGTAACGTTTGAGGATGCGTCAATGAAGTCTTTTGGATGACTCACGTACTCCCTGTACTTCTGAGGCAGAGGAATCACAGGCAAATTCTACTTGCTCTTCAACTTCACTAACTTTAATAACTACAAAATCTCTGCTCAAAACCATACAAAAAAAAATATCTCAGCAGTTAAAAGCAGTAAAGCGGTGCAAGCCGATAAATTTGAGAATCTGTCACTTAAACTGTGGTCTATGGAGCATCAGTGTAGGGAATTAGTTGATACCTATACAAAGCTATTGAAAATAAGAAACAGACGCTGGAGATGCACTCAACCCAAGTGAATAATAAGCAAGAAGTAATGTGCAACCAAATTAAGTCTCTGAATCACAAATGTGAGGGCCTTCCCAATCAATCTCGCAGGTCTAATCTCTATATTGTAGGAGTACCTGAGGGTGGCACTGACCATCCTGAGACTGCCACGATCAAATGGGTTGCCAAACTCATCTCTACCCATGTTTTGGCCGGTTCTTGAGACAGTGAACAAAATTATGTTGACTTACTTTCGATGGTACGAGCGCACAGAGTTCTATTAGGTCCTTTCAAACTGGGAAATAGGACATGTGCTATCATCTCCTACTTTCAGGATTTTAATGTTAAGGAAAGAATTTTCTCAATTGCTAAGAAGAGGTTTTCTGTGCCAGAGGGCCACTATTTCTCTATTTTCCAACATCTAGGACGCGAGACAACATCTAGGATGCGAGAAATGTGGACCCTGATTCTATGTTCAAGGCTTCATGGTTTTCTAGATACTAAATGCACTTTGGATGATTATGTTGTCACAGGTGTATGATAAATGGGCAATTTAATTGAATTCGCGGGGAGTGAAAGGGGGTTGTCTGATGGGTGAGATGCTAAATGTAGGAGACTGGCTCTTGTTGCAGTTACCACCCCCCACACAGACCTTTTGCTTGATATTGATGCTGACTTGACTGAGAGTGTGCTGGGATCTGGCTAACCAGGCTCCAGCATCAGTGTTCTTTCCATAAAAATGTACCATTGTCTCCACAATTGGCACACCTCTGGTACACAGATAAGTCCCTTGTAAAAGGTACCAGTGGTATTAAGGGCCCTGTGAGCAGGGAGGGTCCCTAAGGGCTGCAGCATGTGTTATGCCACCCTAAGGGACCCCTCACCAAACAAATACACACTGCCATTGCAGATTGGGAGAAAAAGGCAAAGTCGATATTTCATCCCTCTCAGGGTGCCATGCCCACAAAACACTGCCTGTGGCATAGGTACATCACCCCTCTAGCAGGCCTTACAGCCCTAAGGCAGGGTGCACTATACCACAGGTGAGGGCATGGCTGCATGAGCAATATGCCCCTACACTACCTAAGTCCATTCTTAGACACTGTAAGTGCAGTGTGGCCATATTAAGTATATGGTCTGGGAGTCTGTCTTTACGAACTCCACCGCTCTATAATGGCTTCGCTGAATACTGGGAACTTTGGTATCAAACTTCTCAGCACAATAAAACCACACTGATGCCAGTGTTGGATTTATTTGAAAAAGCACACAGAGGACATCTTAGAGATGCCCCCTGTATTCTACCCAATCCTCTAGTGTAGGACTGACTGGTCTGTGCAGCCTGCCACTAGCAGACAAGTTTCTGACCCCACGGGTGAGGTCCTTTGTGCTCTCTGAGGCCAGAAACAAAGCCTGCTCTGGGTGGAGGTGCTTTACACCTCCCCCCGCAGGAACTGTAAAACCTGGTGGTGAGACTGAAAGGCTCAGGCCTCATGTTACAGTGCCCCAGAGCACTCCAGCTAGTGGAGATGCCCGCCCCCCGGATAAAGCCCCACTTTTGGCAGCAAGTTCCTCAGAAAACTTAGGAAAAACAAGGAGGAGTGACCACTTCAGATGGGACCACCACTAAGGTGTCCAGAGCTGAAGTGACCTTCTCCCTGCAGAATCCTCCATCTTGGTTTGGAGGACATGGACCAATAGGGTTAGGAATGTGACCCCCTTCCCCAAGGGAGTGGGCGCAGGGAGGGTGTAGCCACCCTCAGGGACGGTAGCCATTGGCTACTGCTCCCTGTAATGCCCCTAAATCCTGTATTTAAGGGACTCTCTGAACCCAGCTCAAGAAATTCCTGGCAACCTGACAAGAAGAAAAAGGACTGCATAGCTGAAACCCCTGGCAGAGAAGAAGGAAGACAACAACTGATTAGGCCCCAGCCCTACCGTCCTGTCTCCTGCTTCAAAGAACCTGCAATAGAACAGCGATGCATCCAGCGGGACCATTGACCTCTGCCTAGCTTCAGAGGACTGCCCTGCACTCGAAAGGACCAAGAACTCCCAGCCCTGTCCAAGAAAAAACAACAACCAAGGATTCCAGAACCACACCGAATGCATGAGTCCTGACCACTCTGCACCAGACGCCCATGGCCTGTGTCCAGGTGGTCCAACTGACTAGAAAGGGTCCCCAGGCGATTCCGAGCAAGTGCCCACCCTGGGTTGACCTCTCCACACCTCTACGATGACGCCTACAGAGGGAATCCCGAGGACCACCCTGACCCTGAAAGCTCCGGGCGCAGATATCCGACACCTAAAGACACACTGCATCCGCAGCTCCCAGGCCTTGGAGAACCCGACCGCCAGTGAGGCAACGTTCAGCAGGCCGCCCTTCTCCCTGTCCAGCCTGTGGTTTGAACAAGACGGCCCCCTAGACCTCGCCAGCAACCTCTGAGTGACCTCTGGGATCCCCTCAGAGTATCATTGTAGACCCGACATCTTGTTTGCACCCTGCACTTAGATGCCCCAGCGACGCTGAGGGACTATGTTTGGTGCCTACTCGTGGCCCCCCCATTGCTCCTCTAAACACCCCAGGTCTGCCCTATGAAGTCACAGGTACTTACCTGCCTGCAGATCTGAAACGGAGTACCCTCAGTCTCCATAGGAGCCCATATTAAGTTTGCCTACGCTTTGACCTCTGCACCCAGCTGGCCCATGTTGCTGGTGGTAGGTGTTTGGGGTTAACTTGAACCCCAACCTGTGCACTTCCTAATCCCCAGAGACAGATTATTGCCAATATTTAAAAAACTGTATAACTTATCGATTTCAATCAAAGTACTGTTGACACGAATGAAATACAAATCTATTGAAGTACTTACCTGTAACTAGAATCTTTTGCTTCTAAAAATAAATTAAGAAATATATCTTTGCTATATAAAAACCACTGGTCTGGGGTTACGTCATTCAGTGTGTGCTTCTTCTATTGTCTGTGTGTGTACAACAAATGCTTTACACTACTCTATGATAACCCTAACTGCTCAACCACACTACCACAAAAGAGAGCATTAGTATTATCTACTTTAGCCTGTGTTAAGCCTCTGGGGAACCCTTGGACTCTGTGCACACCATATCTCATTTTGATAAAGTATATACAGAACAAGCTTCCTACACTAATCCAATATTGCATGGATGTCAGATGTGACATCTCAAGGGCCTTGGGGGTCTCCATCCCCTAACTATGCTGAACTAGGGGCCACCTGGAGGCCTAGTGGGTTGCAGGGAGGCCAGGAAGGGTAGGAAGGTAGGGGAGAAGCAGAGAGGGAGAGAAAAAAATTGGAGTGGGATGAGGAGGGGTGGAAATTGAGAGTGGTTGGTTTATTTATAAAAAGAGAGAGAGCAAACATGCTTAATGATGAGAAATATGGCAGCATATGGTAGTCTATATATGGGAAACAAGAAGCTGAAAAGGGGCAATGGTTAATATTTCATGGAATATTAATGGTCTAAAAAGTGGGAGGAAAGGGGGCCAAGACATTTTCTGAAGCTTGGTGCTTGAAACTAAGTATCCTGGCCCTCCAAGATACACATCTCACTAATCAAGAGGCTAATATTTATTTATTTATTGTATATCTGTAAGGAAATGCCTCCTTGGCATGGTTGCCCCCTGACTTTTTGCCTTTGCTGATGCTATGTTTACAATTGAAAGTGTGCTGAGGCCTGCTAACCAGGCCCCAGCACCAGTGTTCTTTCCCTAACCTGTACTTTTGTATCCACAATTGGCAGACCCTGGCATCCAGATAAGTCCCTTGTAACTGGTACTTCTAGTACCAAGGGCCCTGATGCCAAGGAAGGTCTCTAAGGGCTGCAGCATGTCTTATGCCACCCTGGAGACCTCTCACTCAGCACAGACACACTGCTTGCCAGCTTGTGTGTGCTAGTGAGGACAAAACGAGTAAGTCGACATGGCACTCCCCTCAGGGTGCCATGCCAGCCTCTCACTGCCTATGCAGTATAGGTAAGACACCCCTCTAGCAGGCCTTACAGCCCTAAGGCAGGGTGCACTATACCATAGGTGAGGGTACCAGTGCATGAGCATGGTACCCCTACAGTGTCTAAACAAAACCTTAGACATTGTAAGTGCAGGGTAGCCATAAGAGTATATGGTCTGGGAGTCTGTCAAACACGAACTCCACAGCACCATAATGGCTACACTGAAAACTGGGAAGTTTGGTATCAAACTTCTCAGCACAATAAATGCACACTGATGCCAGTGTACATTTTATTGCAAAATACACCCCAGAGGGCACCTTAGAGGTGCCCCCTGAAACTTAACCGACTGTCTGTGTAGGCTGACTAGTTCCAGCAGCCTGCCACACTAGAGACATGTTGCTGGCCCCATGGGGAGAGTGCCTTTGTCACTCTGAGGCCAGTAACAAAGCCTGCACTGGGTGGAGATGCTAACACCTCCCCCAGGCAGGAGCTGTGACACCTGGCGGTGAGCCTCAAAGGCTCACCCCTTTGTCACAGCCCAGCAGGGCACTCCAGCTTAGTGGAGTTGCCCGCCCCCTCCGGCCACGGCCCCCACTTTTGGCGGCAAGGCTGGAGGGAACAAAGAAAGCAACAAGGAGGAGTCACTGGCCAGTCAGGACAGCCCCTAAGGTGTCCTGAGCTGAGGTGACTCTGACTTTTAGAAATCCTCCATCTTGCAGATGGAGGATTCCCCCAATAGGTTTAGGATTGTGACCCCCTCCCCTTGGGAGGAGGCACAAAGAGGGTGTACCCACCCTCAGGGCTAGTAGCCATTGGCTACTAACCCCCCAGACCTAAACACGCCCTTAAATTTAGTATTTAAGGGCTACCCTGAACCCTAGAAAATTAGATTCCTGCAACTACAAGAAGAAGGACTGCCTAGCTGAAAACCCCTGCAGAGGAAGACCAGAAGACGACAACTGCCTTGGCTCCAGAAACTCACCGGCCTGTCTCCTGCCTTCCAAAGATCCTGCTCCAGCGACGCCTTCCAAAGGGACCAGCGACCTCGACATCCTCTGAGGACTGCCCCTGCTTCGAAAAGACAAGAAACTCCCGAGGACAGCGGACCTGCTCCAAGAAAGGCTGCAACTTTGTTTCCAGCAGCCTTGAAAGAACCCTGCAAGCTCCCCGCAAGAAGCGGGAGACTTGCAACACTGCACCCGGCGACCCCGACTCGGCTGGTGGAGATCCAACACCTCAGGAGGGACCCCAGGACTACTCTGATACTGTGAGTACCAAAACCTGTCCCCCCTGAGCCCCCACAGCGCCGCCTGCAGAGGGAATCCCGAGGCTTCCCCTGACCGCGACTCTTTGAATCCAAAGTCCCGACGCCTGGGAGAGACCCTGCACCCGCAGCCCCCAGGACCTGAAGGACCGGACTTTCACTGGAGAAGTGACCCCCAGGAGTCCCTCTCCCTTGCCCAAGTGGAGGTTTCCCCGAGGAACCCCCCCCCTTGCCTGCCTGCAGCGCTGAAGAGATCCCGAGATCTCTCATAGACTAACATTGCGAACCCGACGCTTGTTCCTACACTGCACCCGGCCGCCCCCGCGCTGCTGAGGGTGAAATTTCTGTGTGGGCTTGTGTCCCCCCCGGTGCCCTACAAAACCCCCCTGGTCTGCCCTCCGAAGACGCGGGTACTTACCTGCAAGCAGACCGGAACCGGGGCACCCCCTTCTCTCCATTCTAGCCTATGTGTTTTGGGCACCACTTTGAACTCTGCACCTGACCGGCCCTGAGCTGCTGGTGTGGTGACTTTGGGGTTGCTCTGAACCCCCAACGGTGGGCTACCTTGGACCAAGAACTGAACCCTGTAAGTGTCCTACTTACCTGGTAAAATTAACAAAAACTTACCTCCCCCAGGAACTGTGAAAATTGTCCACTTTTAAAACAGCTATTTGTCAATAACTTGAAAAGTATACATGCAATTTTTATGATTTGAAGTTCCTAAAGTACTTACCTGCAATACCTTTCGAATGAGATATTACATGTAGAATTTGAACCTGTGGTTCTTAAAATAAACTAAGAAAATATATTTTTCTATACAAAAACCTATTGGCTGGATTTGTCTCTGAGTGTGTGTACCTCATTTATTGCCTATGTGTATGTACAACAAATGCTTAACACTACTCCTTGGATAAGCCTACTGCTCGACCACACTACCACAAAATAGAGCATTAGTATTATCTATTTTTACCACTATTTTACCTCTAAGGGGAACCCTTGGACTCTGTGCATGCTATTCCTCACTTTGAAATAGCACATACAGAGCCAACTTCCTACAATATCTAAGTGCCGCCTGGGATACATCATACCTAAAAGATATAGTTTATTAAGTGCTACATATTGCTCAGGTCAGAGAGGACTTTCCATTATTATCTTTAATAAATTAGAGTGATATAATCCCAATCAGATTATGGGAGTAGGTGAGTAATGTGGGAAATAACTGATCATCAAATTAAGACTCATTTTGTGCTGCTTAATGTATATGCACCTAATAATCAGAACCCACAATTTTTTACTAACGATGTAAGAACTAAGCGATGTTAACTTGTCCATCATCATAATGGGAGATGTTAACTATATCTTGAATCCTACTCTTCATACAAGTAACACTTTTCTTACAGCTCGGAAGGGTAGAAGAAGAGCCAGTATACTAGACATGATGTTGGGTCTGATTTTGGTTGACATGGAGAGAGCAAAACCCTGACCTTCGGAACTATACTTTTTTTCTCTACACCTCATAGCCAATATTCTTGCATAGATTTTTGCTTGCATAGTGCTTCAATCCACTCAATTTGTGCAACTGAGATTTTATATCTTCTACATTCCGTTCACTCAGCCATTTCACAGAAAACTGAGGGCAACTGCTCTGTTAACACCAATCTGCACTGGTTTTCTTTTACCAAAGTTGTTCTAGATCATCCTGGTTATATCCAATACCTACACACACTCACTCAGGAATTTATTGTGATTAATCAAGGATGAACCCACGCTTCTGTGGTTTGGGACATGTTGAAAGCATATATTAAGGGAATCTCACAATCAATATTCATGCAATTTTCTAACAGTGAAGGAGAGATCAGTCAGTGGTTAACTGAATTGTTTAGTTCAACTCCATATGACACAGATCGTAGCTCACTGTACTGATGTTCAAGCTGCATATCTATAAATTGTGCGTCTAGGTGGCCACATTTCTGCCTTTTCTCAATAAAAAAGCCTTTCAGAAACAGGCCCTTACTTGTGAAATTGGTGAGAAATCAGGGAAATTGCTGGCTTGTCTGAGCCTGGTCAATTTGACGAAATCTGTTATTAAACAAATTAAGGATGCAGCAGGGAGTGTCTACACTTGTCACTCAAAGATGCTATCCACCTTCACGACTTTCTACTCTACTCCGGTCAATACCAGAAGAAGTCTGGGTGTAGCCTTACAAATATTCATAACCATCTGATCCCTTTAAACTTGCCTAAACTAGTGACAATTGATTAAGATATGTTGGACGTTGAATTCTCAGCAAAGTAGCTTGGAAGGGTCACTGCTAGCCTACCATTAGGCAAAGCACCGGGGCCAGACCATATTCTATTTGAAATTTATAAGATCTTGCGATTCACAATTACTCCGCTGTTCCTAGAAGTACTAACAGAAATTCGGTCTGTTGGTGGTTTTTCCATCCTCTTGGAATGAGACCATTATCTCAATATTTCTTAAAAAATATAAATACCCTACAGATCGCAAGCTCATATTGGCCAATATCATTTCTAAATGCTGATTCTAAAGTATTTAACAAGCTTTTGGCTAATGGAGGTAATGAGATTAGTTCTCAGCTTGTATCACCAGTACAGCATGACTTCATTCTGGGGAAGGACACAACCTCACACAAAAATGTAATTACCACACTACTAGATCAGGCCGAGACTCTTTAAGAACCTGTCAATATTATTTTACTCTATGCAGAGAAAGAATTCAATGGTGTGTCTTGGAAGTTGCCCTGGGAGTTACTCAGGCAGTTTGATATAAGACCCAAATTCATTAATCTGGTCAAAGCTCTATATCAAGCTTCTAGAGCTCAGAGTAGTATACAGTAGTAGCTAACTCTGTTTATTTACATCTTTTGAGGTACTCGTCAAGGGTGCCCACTCTCCCCTGCTTTGTTTGCTCCGTATATATTAAGGTCTTACAGAGAAGCATCACCAGCACAGTAACCCATACTTATTTCTTGCTTCACCCCAAATAGCAATAGACTTTGGTCAAGTGTTGGGATATAAAATAAACACCCATAAAACATAATTTATTTTAGTGGATGGAGCTGTGATCCCCCAAGTGACAACTGAAGCTAGATATTTGGTATTATTTTGGCTCCTACTGTCAAGTTATGCTATGAATATAATTAAACTGCACAATTACGACAGATTAGGTTACTACTGGCTAAGTGGATGCATCTGCCCATATCTCTAATTGGACGAATGATCTAATCAAAATGAATATTCTACCCAAAATTTTGTATCTCTTCCGGACATTACCCTTGAATAGCGCCTATAGATATTTCAAGCTGCTGGATTCCTCACTAACAAAACTCATATGTAAGGGGAAGAAACAGCAGAGATCTCTTAAAAATAGAAAACTCCCAATACCTAAAGGCTGTTGGGCACTTACAGATTGGGGTCTCTATTACTGGGCTAGCGTGGCTAATTGAATCCGGATGCTATATGACGCATCCAGATAACTGGCTTCATGCCATCTCAATCATGAAGGATCCTAGCATCATTAAGAAAAAATTAAAAAGTGAAAGAGTTAGACTAAAGACCTTGAAAAGATTTGGGCAATGTGAAGAGGTTTTTGGGAATCCTGCTATTTCACTGTTGTTGGATAACTCTGATCTACCTGAATGATTTAGTTTCCCTTACCTTTGGTATTTGATGGAAGCTGGGAGTTAAGTGGCTAGGCGATCTGACAGATGATTTTAGGGTCAAGCCATTTTCAGACACAGGGAGAATTTGCTATTCCCTGTAATGACTTCTTTAAATACCTTCGGATAGGACCTCTTTACTCAGCGACATTATCAGTATTATGACCCAGCTGGCCCAGCCTCAATTCATACAACTGATTTTTGTTAACCATCTATCTACTCTCTTGAATACGTATAGCTGCTTAATTTAGTACTAGTTTCTGCAGGGTCATCACTCATCCTAGACTGAGAGGTCAGACTTACCGTACTCTGTTGGATTTTTATATTAGCCCCTCTAAACTATGTAAGTGGTACAACAGATCTTATAGCTGCCCACAATGTTTGGTGGAAGTGGCTGATAATGTTCAAATGTTTACCACATGCCCAAAACTCATACCATTCTGGTCTTCAGTTCCGTTGCAGATATTCAATATACAACCTATCGGTTGGATAATTACTCTGAAAAGGGTGCTGCTAGGCCTTGAGGCTAATGACTGGGCTTTTTACATCTTGATCATTGCTAAATTAATGATTGTGAGAAGATGGAAATCGCCTCCTTGTCGAAGTTTGAGAAATGGTGGGAGGAACTAACAGAGGCATGTGAACTGGAACGTCAGACAGCCAAGGTTAGGGGATCAACTCTGAAATTGTACTGTGCCTGGGGGAATATGCAAAACCGCTTGTTTCCTGATTAGATATTTTGTGATTTCTGTGATGATTATTTTCCTGTAATGAATTCTGGGACTGTAAACTGTATTGATTTATATAGTGAATGTATGCTACCTTGTTTTTTTTTATATGTTGATTTTTGTTTCTGATCTAATGTATTTCAACGTCTGAACTCTCAATCAAAAATTAAAATGAGAAAAAAATCCCAAACAAATTTTAATAAATTATTTGACACCAAAACAACAAAAAGGCCAATCAGTAAAACTGGAGTTATGGACTTTTAAAGTTTTTTGTGAAAACTAGTGCCAACCGCGGCACTCTAGTCGGGTGAGACTGGCCCAAAGTTGAGAGTTAAGGCGAACCACGATGTAGCATAGTTTGGCTACAAGAAAGGGATTAGGCCCCATCAGTGATTAACTTTGGACTTCGAAGAATTATTAAAGAAAGTGTTGTGTTCTGAGAAAGTAAAGTTCAGCAGGGCAAGGCTGCAAGAGCTGTCTGAAGAGGGAGCATCGCCTCTAGACGGTTGTGGTTCGAAGACACGGTGAAGACTTCTACATTCAGACTTAGTCGGCAAAATGGAAGTTGAAATCTCCAGCGTGAAGAGGCAGATTGCTTTAGCCGAAGGCAGTTCCACAAGGTCAGACACCCCTTTGATGAAGGACAGCGTAAACTGATTTGTTGCTGCGTAAACAATGCACCTCAGGGGCATAGATGAGCAGGTTGGTCCCGGTCTCCTCCGGGTCACCGGGGCAATATTTTGCTAACAATTCCCCACTTCTGGATCATGACTATATGGACACGTTTAACACCATTTCCAAGGGTCCAGGAGTGGATTCGCACCATTTGGAGGGTCAGGGCTCACTTAGGCTAGATACAGGTGAGGGTTCAAGATGGAGGAAGCCTTTTGTGTCCCTGTGGCTCTGAACAGGAGGCCAGCAAATTAGCCCTTGTGAGTCACTCTGGAGGACCTGGGACAGATGAAGATCCAGTCCTTGTCCCTAGGCAGAAGGCAGCAGAGCAACAGGAAAAACAGGGCAGCTGTCCTTCAGAATAGCAGTCCAGCAGAGGGCAGATCTTCCAGCACCACAGCAGACCTCCTTACTGGCTTAATATCCACAGGTCCAGAAGTATCCTGAAGCGTTTGTGTTTGAGGTCCTACTTTTAGAGCCTGGGGTCCTGGAAGGTGGGAAAAGCTTCTAGAGAATGGTATTGAAGTGATTAGAATTTCCTGCCTTCCCTACCCTGGCTCCAGTAACAATATGGGGTAGGCACCTTCTTTTAAGGTAGAGCACAAGCTATTCAGTTGTAAGTGGGGCTGTTCTCAGCTCTGTTCCCCACTCCCACAGTGCCAGCACATGGCTTATTCAGGCACACCTAATCCCTCTGGGAGGAATTTACAAAGTCTGTCAGATACATCAAGTTATGTGTCCCATGCCAGAATACAGGCACAGAATAACTAAGGGCAGAAAAAAAAAAACTTTATAGAAAGTGGCATTTTTAGGTTGAGCATTCAAGACCTCTTGTATATACTTCTATACTTCTTTGTGGGGTCTCTGCTTTTTCTCAGATTTGTTTCAGTGTCCTTGAAAAATCCTTGCTTGTTAGTTGTTAGGAAATGCCTTCATTGGCATGGCTACCCCCTAGCCTTTTGCTGATGCCAGTTATGATTGAAAGTGTGCTGGGACCCTGCAAACCAGGCCCCAGCACCAGTGTTCTTTCCCTAAACTGTACCGTTGTTCCCTTGCACTGTCAAAAGGCCTCTGACACCCTGAAGCAAGCTATGTGTACGGCACCAGTTTTGAAAGCTCCAGATTATTCAAAGCAGTTCATTGTGCAGACTGATGCCTCTGAGCATGGGATAGGAGCAGTCCTGTCCCCAAAAAATGATGATGGCCTTGACCAGCCTGTTGCTTTTATTAGCAGGAGGTTACTCCCCAGGGAGCAGCGTTGGAGTGCCACTGAGAGGGAGGCCTTTGCTGTGGTTTGGTCCCTGAAGAAGTTGAGACCATACCTTGTTGGTACTCACTTCACAGTTCAAACTGACCACAGACCTCTCAGATGGCTGACGCAAATGAAAGGAGAAAACCCCAAACTGTTGAGGTGGTCCATATCCCTACAGGGAATGGACTTTGTAGTGGAACACAAACCTGGGACTGCCCATGCCAATGCTGATGGCCTTTCCAGGTTCTTCCACTTAGAACAGGAAGACTCTCTTGGGAAAGGTTAGTCTCATCCTCTTACATTTTTTTTTTTGGGGGGAAGGGGGGTAATTTGTGCAAGGAAATGCCTTCCTTGGCATGGTTACCCCCTAACCTTTTGCCTTTTGTTGATGCCAGTTATGATTGAAAGTATGCTGGCACCCTGCTAACCAGGCCCCAGCTCCAGTGTTCTTTCCCTAAATTGTACCTTTGTTCCCTCAATTGGCACAGCCCTGGCACACAGATAAGTCCCTTGTAAATGGTACTCCTGGTACTAAGGGCCCTGTGGCCAGGGAAGGTCTCTAAGGGCTGCAGCATGTATTATGCCACCCTGGGGACCCCTCACTCAGCACATGCACACTGCCTCACAGCTTGGGGGGGGGGGTAATTTGTGTAAGGAAATGCCTTCCTTGGCATGGTTACCCCCTAACCTTTTGCCTTTTGTTGATGCCAGTTATGATTGAAAGTATGCTGGCACCCTGCTAACCAGGCCCCAGCTCCAGTGTTCTTTCCCTAAACTGTACCTTTGTTCCCACAATTGGCACAGCCCTGGCACACAGATAAGTCCCTTGTAAATGGTACTCCTGGTACTAAGGGCCCTGTGGCCAGGGAAGGTCTCTAAGGGCTGCAGCATGTATTATGCCACCCTGGGGACCCCTCACTCAGCACATGCACACTGCCTCACAGCTTGTGTGTGCTGGTGGGGAGAAAAAGACTAAGTCGACATGGCACTCCCCTCAGAGTGCCATGCCCACAACTCACTGCCTGTGGCATCGGTAAGTCACCCCTCTAGCAGGCCTTACAGCCCTAAGGCAGGGTGCACTATACCACAGGTGAGTGCATAGTTGCATGAGCACTATGCTCCTACAGAGTCTAAGCCAAACCTTAGACATTGTAAGTGCAGGGTAGCCATAAAGAGTATATGGTCTGGGAGTCTGTCAATTACAAACTCCACAGTTCCATAATGGCTACACTGAAATCTTGGAAGTTTGGTATCAAACATCTCAGCACAATAAATGCACACTGATGCCAGTGTGGGATTTATTGTAAAGTACACCCAGAGGGCATCTTAGAAAAGCCCCCTGAATACCATTCCGACTCCTAGTGCTAGGCTGACCAGTTTCTGCCAGCCTGCCAGACGAGTTTCTGGCCACATGGGGTGAGTGCCTTTGTCACTCTGTGGTCAGAAACAAAGCCTGAACTGGGTGGAGGTGCTTCTCACTTCCCCCTGCAGGAACTGTAACACCTGGCGGTGAGCCTCAAAGGCTCCTGCCTGTTGTTACAGAACCTCAGGACATCCCAGCTAGTGGAGATGCCCGCCCCTCCAGACACAGCCCCCCCTTTTGGCGGCAAGTCTGGAGGAGATAATGAGAAAAACAAGGAAGAGTCACCTACCAGTCAGGACAGGCCCTAAGGTGTCCTGAGCTGAGGTGACCCCTGCCTTCAGAAATCCTCCATCTTAGTTTTGGAGGATTCCCCCAATAGGAATAGGGATGTGCCCCCCTCCCCTCAGGGAGGAGGCACCAAGAGGGTGTAGCCACCCTCAAGGACAGTAGCCATTGGCTACAGCCCCCCTGACCTAAACACACCCTACATTCAGTATTTAGGGGCAACCCTGAACCCAGGAAATCAGGTTTCTGCAAACTGAAGAAAGAAGAAGGACTGCTGACCTGAAAGTCCCGCAGGTACGACGGAGACACCAACTGACTTGGCCCCAGCCCTAACAGCCTGTCTCCAGACTCAAAGAACCTGCACAGCAACGCATCCGGCGGGACCAGCGACCTCTGATGACTGCCCTGCACCTAAAGGACCAAGAAACTCCCGAGAACAGTGGCACTGTTCAGAAACTGCAACAACTTTGCAACTTTGAAACAACTTTTAAAGAGACTCTCACTTCCCGCCAGAAGCGTGAATCTTCACACTCTGTACCTGACGCCCTCAGCTCCAGTCCAGGACAACAAACACCGCAGAGAGGACTCCCTGGCTACTCCAACGACGTGGACACCCTGAGTCGACCCCCCCTGAACCCCTACAGCGACACCTGCAGAGAGGATCCAGAGGCTCCCCATGACTGTGACTGCCTGGTAACAAAGGAACCCGGTGCCTGGACCAACCACTGCACCATCAGGCCCCAGGACCGAGAGGAACCATCTACCAGTGCAGGAGTGACCAGCAGGCGGCCCTCATCCTAGCCCAGTCGGTGGCTGGCCCGAGAAGCCCCCGTGCCCTTCCTCCATCGCTTAAGTGACCCCCTGGTCCCTCTATTGCTCTCTATAGCAAACCCAATGCCTACTTTGGCTACAGCACCCGGCCACCCCTGTGCCGCTGAGGGTGTGTTTTGTGGGCTTGTGTGTGTGTCCCAGTGCTCTACAAAACCCCCCTGGTCTGCTCCCGGAGGACGCAGGTTCTTACCTGTAAGCAGACTAAGACCGGAGCACTCCTGTTCTTCATAGGCACCTATGTGTTTTGGGCCCTCCTTTGACCTCTGCACCTGACCGGCCCTGTGTTGCTGGTGCTGTGGCTTTGGTGTTGCCTTGAACCCGTAACGGTGAGCTGCCTATGACTAGGAGACTGACTATGTAAGTGCTTTACTTACCTGAGAAACCTAACCAATTTACCTTCCCCAGGAACTGTTGATTTTTGCAGTGTCCACTTTTAAAATAGCTTATTGCCATTTTAACCAAAACTGTGTGTACTGCTGTTTTAAATAAAAGTTCTATACTTACCTGTGTGAAGTACCTTGCATTTTATGTACTTACCTCAAATCTTGACTCTTGTGGTTCTAAAATAAATTAAGAACATTTGAGTGTGTTTTCCTCATTTATTGCCTGTGTGTGTACAACAAATGCTTAACACTACCCTCTGATAAGCCTACTACCACAAAATAGAGCATTAGTATTATCTAATCTTTCCACTATCAAACTCTAAGGGGAAACCTTGGACTCTGTGCACACTATCTCTCACTGAAATAGTATATACAGAGTCAACTTCCTGCACTAGTGGTCAATCCTTGCTTTTTGACCCATCTTTTCCACAGTTGTACACTCCCCTGTAGCATGGCCCTAGTACTTGCACCCTTCCACTTGTGCCTATGTAGCATGTGCTTAGGGATTACTTTTTTCTTAGGCTAAAAGCATTTGACCAAAGCGCTGGATGTTTCAGTGGTTCCAGTCGGTTTCTGTTAGCAGGGCTCTAGCCTATTACTTATTTTCATCTGTGGGCATGTGTGACTTGGTTCATTCAATTCCTTACTCTCCCTCGCACATTTTCTGTTCTTGCATTGCAAATGTTTGTTCTTTTTGCCTGTCTCTGCGAGCTCACAACGGCGCTTTGAACCGGCTTCTTATGTCAACCATTTTACTTTTTATTTTCAGGTTGTGTGGCAAACAAAGGCTAATAGCTCTAACTCGGGCTAACGCAAGACTCACTGCAGTTCAAATGCTTTTTTTTTTCTTCCAAGGAGGTAGGTAGCATGTGTGCTCTTGGAGTGGGCATGCTCGCTTTCATGTTTCACCGTCGCACTAGAGTGTTGAAATGTGAGCTCCCAGCTCTGCAGATCATTCTTCCCTGGCTGCACCCTGCTCCCTCCTTCACACAGCAGCTGGTCCATCCTACATCATTGAAACTAAATGAACAACGGCATTCCGCTGCTCTTCAGACAACCCTTGTTTTCATTTCCTGAATCCTATTGCTTCAGAAGTCAAGCTCTGCAATAAAAGAGGTGCCTCCTTAATTCCCCAGAAAGGCCCAAAACTACAAATTTTTCTTACCTAGGGCATTCTTCTGCACAGATTATGTGCCTTTGCTTTGTACATTGACTCGCATGTAATGTTGCATGGAGCACCTGATAACCCAACAATGGCCTTTGCTAAATCCCAGAATGTTTTAGGAGGTTAAAACCTGCCCTTTCCTCCTAAATCCAAGTTAACAAATCTCACACGGAGCGCTCTACATTTTGGTACCGATTCCAAAACTTCTAGGAAAGGTAGAGTGCAGACGCCTCTGGTCAGAGACTGCGTGTCCCCATTCATAGTTCGAAGTCCCTTCTCCGTCCACTGTCAGGCTGACACATCCATGCCTTCACTCCCAGGAGTTGGTAAATCACTGACACGAATGCCAGCCTCACTGCTTGTCCTAATCTTGTGGACGGAATGCAGTTTCTCTTTTGTTGTTTAAAACAAGGCATAAATACTTGCGTTGTGTTTGTCCGTGCCCATTGTTACACTTTACGTTTCCATGGTACAGGAAGGTAGCCTCTTTCTAGCATTGTTACCCCCACTTGTGGCCTATTTGTGAGTATATGTCAGTGTGTTTTTACTGTCTCACTGGGATCCTGCTAGCCAGGACCCCAGTGCTCATAGTGAAAACCCTATTTGTCAGTGTGTTCTATATGCCTCAGTGGGACCCTGCTAGCCAGGGCCCCAGTGCTCATAGTCTGTGGTCTGAATGTGTTTCCTGTGTGGTGCCTAACTGTGTCACTGAGGCTCTGCTAATCAGAACCTCAGTGCTATGCTCTCCCTGCCTTTAAAATTGTCACTGCAGGCTAGTGACCATTATTACCAATTCTAATTGGCACACTGGAACACCCTTATAATTCCCTAGTATATGGTACCTAGGTACTTAGGTTATTGGGGTTCCATGAGATCCCTATGGGCTGCAGCATTTCTTTTGCCACCCATAGGGAGCTCAGACAATTCTTACACAGGACTGCCACTGCAGCCTGAGTGAAATAACGTCCACGTTATTTCACAGCTATTTTACACTGCATTTAAGTAACTTATAAATCACCTATATGTCTAACCCTCACTTAGTGAAGGTTAGGTGCAAAGTTAATTAGTGTGAGGGCACACTGAACAAAGGAAAGGGAAGTGACCACTCCCCTGTCCATCACCACCCCAGGGGTGGGGCCCAGAGCTCTGGCATCTTGATTGCAGAAGTGTGAGGGCACAATGGAGGCCTCTGAGTGGCCACTTCCAGCAGGTGTCGTCAGAGACCCCTCCTGATAGGTGCTTACCTGACTAGGTGGCCAATCCTCCTCTGAGGGCTACTTAGGGTCTCTCCTGTGGGCTTCTCTTCAGATAACGACTTGCAAGAATTAATCAGAGTTCCTCTGCATCTCCATCTTCCACTTCTGCCAAGGATCGACCGCTGTCTGCTCTAGGACGCCTGCAAAACTGCAACAAAGTAGCAAGAAGACTACCAGAGACATTGTAGCGCCTAATCCTGCCGGCTTTCTCAACTGTTTCCTCATGGTGCATGCTCTGGGGGCTGTCTGCCTTCACCCTGCACTGGAAGCCAAGAAGAAATCTCCTGTGGGTCGACAGAATCTTCACCCAGCTAACGCAGGCACCAAACTTCTGCTTCACTGGTCCACTGGGTCCCCTCTCATCGTGACGAGCGTGGTCCCTGGAACACAGGAGCTGGATCCAAGTGACCCAGACAGTCCAGTGGTCCATCTGTCCAAATCTGGTGAAGGTAAGTCTGTGCCTCCCCACGCCAGACAGTAATCCTGTGTACTGCGTGAACTGCAGCTGCTAGGGCTTCTGTGCACTTTTGCTAGGAATCCTTCATGCACAGCATAGCCCAGCACTCCGACCTGCATTGCTCAACTCACGGAGTTGACCACCGGCTTTGTGGGACCCTACTTTGTAGTGTTGAGACGACCGCTGTGCTCAGTTTTCTTGAACCCGTGTTCAAGTACTTCTGTGGGTGCTGTCTTCCTCCTCCAAGGGGCGACCTCCTGGTCCTTCCTGGGCCCGGGCAGCACCCATTTGCTTCAACTGCGACCTTTGCAGATAGCAAGGCTTGTTTGCAATCTTTCTGCGTGGAAACAACTATGCATCCTCCAGCACGCAGTGGGACATCTTCTGTGCAAAGGAGAAGTTCCTTGCATCTTCTCTTGTTGCAGAATCTTCAGCTTCTTCCACGCGGAGGCAGCCATTTTGCACCTTCATCCGGGGTTTAGTGGGCTCCTGCCGACCCCCGGACACTTTTATGACTTTTGGACTTGGTCCCCTTCCTTTACAGGTCCTCAGGTCCAGAAATCCGTCTTCAGTGCTTTGCAGTCTGTTGTGGTCTTTCCAGAATCTCCTATTACAACTTTAGTGTGTTTCTGGGGTAGTAGGGTAACTTTACTCCTACTTTTCAGGCTCTTGGGGTGGGGTATCTTGGACACCCTTAGTGTTCTCTTACACTCCCAGCGACCCTCTACACACTACACTAGACCTGGGGTCCCTAAGTGGTTCGCATTCCACTTTCTTAGTATATGGTTTGTGTTGCCCCTAGGCCTATTGCATCCTATTGTATTCTACAGTGCTTGCACTACTTTTCTAACTGTTTACTTACCTGATTTTGGTTTGTGTGTATATTTTGTATTTTTTACTTACCTCCTAAGGGAGTATATCCTCTGAGATATGTTTGGCACGTTGTCACTAAAATAAAGTACCTTTATTTTCAGTAACTCTGAGTATTGTTATTCTTATGATATAGTGCTATAAGTGGTATAGTAGGAGCTTTGCATGTCTCCTAGTTCAGCCTAAGCTGCTCTGCTATAGCTACCTCTATCAGCCTAAGCTGTTAGAACACTACTAATCTACTAATAAGGGATAACTGGACCAGGCACAAGGTGTAAGTACCATCAGGTACCCACTATAAGCCAGGCCAGCCTCCTACACATGGCCGGCTCGCCCTCACACTGTCTTGTTTACTTTGTGGGTTGCCAAACAAACAAACCTCACATACAATCTGTTCAGTCTTTTTGTTTCTGGATATTCTAAGTATATTTCAGTTTACTACATATCTAAGAAAGCATTGGTGCACATCTGTGCACTATTACTTAACAGCGATAGGGAGGAGTAAATGGTCAAACAGGACACGTTGGCATTTACTGCTCTGGCCACAGATAAATAATCCTAAGCATACCACCAGTGAAATTTCATCCCCTGCCTCCTGTTGTCTGTAGAGCTGGTGCCAGACACACAAAATACCTTACGTAGATGGCCCATCTTGGGACAACTGACAAGCCCATTACCAGGAACAACAATAAATGTGATTGTTGGTGAGAAGTGAGCAGAAATGAGTTTAGAGTTAACAGTAAATGTTGTAGCACCCAGAATAATGTGGTGCACGGCAAAATACTTATAAGGTCCTGAAGGCAAGACCTATTGGCTATGCCAATGCTTGTTAAAATTGTGTTTTAAAAAACTGACTTTACCATTAAATAGGACTTTTCACCAAAGACATCAAACATAATATAACTACCAGTTTCTATTGGGAAACCACAGCATAATAAATACAATACGGAATCCCCAGTGTTATTGTATGGGAGGGGTAGGCCTCACAGTAGTGAAAAAATGAATATAGGTGTTTTTCACTTCCAGGACATGTAAAACTTAGAAGTACAAGTCTAAGCTTTTAACTACACAGTACCGTGCCCTATGGGCTACCTAAGGCCTACCTTAGGAATAAATTATACACAATAAAAGGGGAGTTTAAGGCTTTTCAAGGAGGGTTTAATTCTAAACTGAGATGGAAAACTGAAACTGTATTCAGGCTGCAATGGCAGACCTGAGATGTTTTAAGGTGCTACTTAAGTGGGTGGCACACTTATGCTGCAGGCCTAGTGGTAGCATGTAATATACAGGCCCTGGGTTTATGGTATACCACTCTACAAGAGACGAACAAGTAAATTAAATATGTCAATTTTTTATAAGCCAATGTAACCATGTTTTAGGGGAGTGAGCACAAGTACTTCAGCACTTGTTAGCAGTGGTAAAATGCGTAGAGTCCTAGGGCCAACAAAAATAAGTGCAGCTAAATTGGAATAGACTAGGCAAAAAGTATGGCGTAAGACCACCCCAAGGGCTCACACGTTTAAAAGGATCTGAGGAAAGGGCTACATGTGGTTGGTGCCTCGTCCCACTGCTAGGAAAATCAGCCACTGGAAAGGCGAGAGCTGGGACTTTTGTGGTCCAGAGAAATGTACCAGAGTATTAGGGCTTAGCCTGTGAGGATAAGCTGGATGACCCAGAGAACAAATGTAATTGCCTACTAACCACTGAAAATGGTAGATCCTCCTCCCACCTGAAAATGACGATGTGAAGGGGAAGTCTGACAGGTTTTGAGGCCAAAGAAGGCATAGACTGGTAGAGACTGTATAAGGTACTGGTGATGTTGTCCCATAGATGATGTATAGCTCTATTGGTTTTGAAGCGTTCCAGGGAGGAAGTGACATTCTCTCCAAAAAGTCATCAGTAGGTATGTCCATGAGTATGGCTTGGTCGTCTCCGGAGAAACCAGTGGCACACAACCGCAAGCATTCCGATGCAGCATGACAGCTATGCCCATGGATCTAATGAGTGTCGATAGACAATATGCCATTGACCAGGTCCATAAAACACCATTTCATGTGGACTGCCAAACTGATCACTGAAAGTTTTGTAAATTCCTACAAGGCATGAAGGTATTGGCAGAGAAGGGAGGCGACATTAGCAGTTCAGAGGGCCAGGCTGCCAGAAGCAAAGACCTTTCAGCCCATAGATTCACATTTCTTCATTTCTATCAGAAGATGTTGTAAGGAAGGCACTAAGGTTCTGCTTGTGAGAGACACTAGACCAAACACACATCCCTGTGATGGGTAAGAGGACACAAATTTGGGGAGGACCCAGAGCAGACCTACAAATCTGTATGTGAACTGCTGGTGTGAGAAGGGTTTCGCCCAAGCAGCCATAACAGAGTCCAATAGAACTTCATTAAATGAAAGCAAGGAACAGTGTTGCAATTTCTCGTCAAAATGTTAGACTTTGCCTGCAGATGATTAGGTGACTTCCAAGGTTTCAGCATTTGTGTACAACAGCTGAATAACAGTTGTATAATCAGTGTCAGAGGGACATGGTTTGTCCTCTTCTGGTGAAGTGTGCAGACTGCTTGCATTTTTTAAATAATTCTAGGTATAGGCCAGCATCTGGATTACAATGGGGAAGGAAGTTTTCAGCAGCTGAATCATTATCCTTTGTATGGCCATAGTTTTTATCAGAGCCTGCAAGAGCATCAGAGTTGGAGCTAAACATCTCTAGACGGACAAATCACTTAGCTATCAAGAAAAGTACTGTGGGTGAAGGAGACCACTTAGGTATCTCCCTGTGAGCCTTAACAGAAATAACCTAGCTTTCCACTCCCTGGTGGCCTTCAGAGACATGGAAATCCAGGAATTACGGCTGTTTCATCGTGGTCAGATCCGTGGCACCACATGAAGTTTTCTTGTGGACCCCACAGCTTTTGGAGCAGATATGTGACCTAAACGCTTTCTGAATGCTGCATAATTTTATTGGTGAGACACTTAGAAGGATCTTGAATTGACACCAGCCTGACAGTCATGTCTGGAAGCAGTGTTGTGGCTACTGCACTTTAAAATCAAGTGATGGCATTGGAGTGATATACTGCTTGGAAAAAGCTTTTCTGGACCAGGCTAATGCCTGGTGGCAAGGAATCTATAGGAAGATGTAGCCATCTGAAAGGATATTGGCACCATATTCCCTTAACACACACCACAAAGCAAAACAGGGCCAATGTTCCAGTTTGCATCATGTCACTAGCCCCAACTGTGACTGCAGACAAATAACAAAATTAGTGCCAGCATTCTAAATATTGTGATTGGCTAAGCCAATCTCAACATTCCATATAAGTATCTAATTGTCAATATAAGGTACAAGACAACCATGAAAAGACAAAAAAACAAAGACAGCCAGGGAAGAGAGGAACCATGCACCCAGAAGTGTACAACATTAAGGAAATGATTAACTGAATAGCTCAGTTTCTTAAAAGAACAATAGCATGTCCACTTACCAGCAGCTAATGAAACGCAGTACTGTTCCTTCTCTTTTGTGACCTCATTGATCCTTTGTGGGACATTCTGTAGAGAAGGAGACAGCGGTGGTAACGAAGGAAATCGCCCTACTCCACATAACTGCACCGAACCCATAGCCAGATGCTTTACAAATGTTGAGCCGTTCTGAACAAAGCTGAATTCAATGGAATAAAAATGAAACATTTATTTTGGTGAACATGAAACTAATGTTTCCATTCACTCAATCAAATTACTATATGTATGACTTTATTCCAAAAGCCAGGAATTGTACCAGACAGTATGAAATGCTCCTTGGTCACATTTATGCAGCATGCATCGGCAAAGCCAATAGATCAGATCTTGTCAAGCTCGTTCAATTGCTACATTCCATTTTTTTTTTTTTTTTATTGCAGACATATGCCACAACAATAAATAGATATAAACATGCTACCACCTCAATGTGGTCGCCATAAAATGCACTAAAAACTCAGAAGAGGTATAAAGAAACATTTTTAGTTTTAAAGCAAGTCCCAGGAAAATATGATTAATAGTGGCGGAAGGGAAAGGTATTATCATTTGCTTTGACTCATCAGCAACCCATACACTTAGGGAATCAGCTGTGAGCTTGCTTTAAGTAGCATGCTCCACTTTGCCAGACTATCTTAGTACAAGCCCACAGAGCTGTCATGGCTTAGACTTCTATGATGCAGCCCTGCTTCCTCTGCGTATGAGAGTGGGAAGTATGCCAAATTCAAGGGCGATGGAAGCATGATTGAACCTGCATGCAACAACCTTGAAGATGCAGTTTAGCAGCAGAAAAATGCATGGTTATGGATTAGCACTTGAAAATGTAAATGTAAGCTACTAGGAAGGAGTCATCCGGTAAGTGATTCCATCTGACAACCCAGCACCAGGCTCTGCAGTAGGAGGGAAGCGTGTTTTGTATGATAAATATTTCAGGGGACAGTCTTAAAGTCACCTGTCCTAATTTATTGTGAAAAACGGAAAAAACAATAACTGCTACATTGCATGTTTAAGGTTATTTTGTCATCCATCACCAACTGAACCCCAGTTTTTAATACATGTTTCAATATGCTTGAGTTAATGCTCATAACTGACATTCATTAATTTTACCCCATTAAATTATTATGCAAAAATGGTGTATCTGAACTAATGATGTTTTTATAAACACAAGTAGCTAGACAGTAATAAGGGATCATTTTGAGAACACTGAAATAATTGAAAACAATTCGGAGGTGAACAGAAAATCTGTGAGGCATCACTTTTTTGGCAAATGCTTATTTGATGATAGATCATAAAAAATATTGGGAGACAAGAATGACAGTTTGGATATTTACAGAAAAGAAAGGAAAACATTCTGATTGAGCTAAAACATCTTAATGTTTATTACCACTGTGGGAAAAGTGTTTAATCACAGTTGGAAAATGTGTTTATTCTACTAGCTAAGTGTACTTTTTAAGACTGCAATGATCAGAGACCACCTTGTGATGTGCTTAAAATGTGCAATAGTATCTAGTTTGAGATAGGAACCTAGTTAGACTTTTCATCCTTGGCATGGTCTCCCTTAACTTTTTGCCTCTGTTTCCCAGGTTGTTGATGTGTTCCGTTTTTGCTGTTTTTGTTACTCTGGGCACTTTACCAGTGCTAAAGTGCAAGTGCTCCTATACAAAATGTGTATGTAATTGGCTTATCCATGATTGGCACATTTGATCTACTAGTAAGTCCCTAGCAAAGTGCACTAGATGTGCCCAGGGCCTGTAAATCAAATGCTACTAGTGGGCCTGCAGCACTGGTTGTGCCACTCACATAAGTCGCTCTGTAATCATGTCTCAGACCTGCCACTGCAGTGTCTGTGTGTGCAGTTTTTAACTGTAAATTCGACTTGGCAAGTGGACCCACTTGCCAGGCCTAAGCCTTCCCTTTTCTTACACTTGCATGGGATAGAGCTATTAATCTTTTTTAGGTCTTTAAGGGCAGATGTGCATGCATGATTGAACCAACGTGGGTTTCTATCTTTATTAATACTTGGGCGCTATAATTTATCAGCCATATAACTTGTTAGGGCAGAAAATGCCTCAACGATTTTGTGTGCGGGAGTATGTTCCCCACAGCAATCATGATCTCTTCCTTCTTATTCCTCATCTCATTTCTATAAAAACTATGTTTATCAATCTTTCCCCACTTGGTTGTCAAGCTTTCTGCCCATTAAATCTCAGCACTGGCTGCTGTACCTCCCCGCCGGGGCCCTTATTCTGGCCTAACCTAATTTCTAAAGTTAGAGGGTTATGATCACTCATACAGGTTGGAATCACCCTAAACTTCCCTACGAAGGAGGTAAGATCTTTATAATAAACTAAAAAAATCGATTATCGATTGGACATTTCCCCCTGAAAACATGGGAACCCCCCTTAACTTCCGGAGTTGGAAAAGTCAACAGATTGGCGGCCATCATACGATAAAGCGCATTCCCATAAGGGGAGTGCTGCACAGGGCAGTCATATTCGTCAGAAAATCTGCAACATTCTAATAATTCCGGATCACACAGATGGGCATTAAAGTCACCGGCACAAATAATCATTATGTCCTTCTTACTTCTATTCAACGCACTATGCACCCTAGTCTCCAAAATATCAATCACGCTAGTGTCTGACAAATCAAAGATGTTATTATAATAGTTAATCAACAATAAATCGTGTGGGCCAGTTAGTTT
This sequence comes from Pleurodeles waltl, assembly GCF_031143425.1. Lineage (NCBI taxonomy): Eukaryota > Metazoa > Chordata > Amphibia > Caudata > Salamandridae > Pleurodeles > Pleurodeles waltl. The sequence goes on along the minus strand of NC_090443.1, from coordinate 605,372,756 downwards.
AAGAAGGAGTACCAGATAGTGTGGTGTTATATCAATGACACATGCAACTACTCCTCTTGCAGATATAGATATATATGTAGCCAAACCTCCCTTGGCCCTTCCCGAGGGAGATTTAGTTGTAGGGGCAAAACAGGTGGCAAAGCCATTAATATAAGGGGAATCTATAAGCCAGGTTTCCTGACAACAGATATATGAATATTGGCCCACAAACGTTAACCAATCTGGGTTATCCACTTTATTCTTTAATCCTGCCACATTCCATGAGATAATCCCAGAGGTTACAACGGGAGAGGTATTAATTAATCTAAGGGAGTGTGGATTTATTACAGAAAACGTATCTACCTCTAGAGCTCCGCCAGAAGCATTTCCTGTGATTGGTGGTCGGTCCAATTGCTCCAAGGAGTTCAAAGGCTCGAAGCTATTAAATAAAGGGAGTGAACAACCAAGGGGCCATGGCTGATAAGGGGAACAGGGTTTCTGATTGCCAGATTTACTAAAACAAAACTGCTGGGCCTGAGAGCAGCTACAATATGACAGTCGTTTTACTCTAATAGATCCCAGATCTAATGTTGATGTTGAGAAGCAATGGTGCAGAGTGGCAACTAATTGTGGGTTCCGAACATTTATAATAATGCAATCCCCTGGTGAAGGTTTACTAGTTGGGCCTATCCATGGTACCCTTCTCACTGTTAAAATTTCTCCAGAGAGGTCTGAACTCCAGCCCGAGTACTTTCCGACCCAATAAATGGCTTTATTTAGTAATGGAGAATGGGACCCAGGGTGCGAAGCATCCAATCTAGGTACATTTTCCAAAATTACAATATATGGAACACATGCTGGTGGAATGCATGGATGGGGGGGGCTTGGGAATTTAGAAGTACAGGTGTCGGGACCTGTATAGATTCCTTACAGGCCACATGGTCGTCCACCCTCTGTTGATAAGATAGTTTTTCTCTGTACCCTTTGGGTACAGGAATTAAAGTTCTATCAGTAGGTTGCATCCCATAATTTAATCCTCCTCTCTGGACTGGGGAGATAGTAGGAACTAGAGGGCACGTAGGCTCACAGATTTCAAACAGGGGATTATCTCCCATTGGAAATAGGGGGAGGGGGGCTGATGATTTCCCAGTGGCTTTAAGGGCAATTACCTTTCCTTCCAAGGATTCCCCTTTTTTTTTTTTTTTTATAACCAAGGAACACAGTTGCCCAATATCTTTAAAGAAATTTTCAATCTGGCTAAATTGGTCACAGGACATGATAGATGGCTTCTTATTAGCAACACGTTCACAGGCAGCCCTTTTAGACATCTTTGGCTGGGGCCTTCCTTTACCCATCTTTAACTCTAATAAGTCCTTCCCAGATGAGGTTATAATCTTTGGGCAGGGCAATATTGGGCTAGAAGAGGAATTTACAGTATTAAGAGGACCTTGTGCCTGCTCTTTTTTGGAGGCTATCGGTAATTACAGGGGGAATGGACTCAATCGATTGTTCCTGGTCTAGAACAATACATGGATTCCTGGATTTAGCCATGGAGGGCTTCACAAGGGGGACTGCCTCTTCTTTATCTCCAGGACCGGACTTCTTTAAAGTTGGACCCAGACTGGCTTCAACCCTCCCTATCTCAGTTTCAGTTGCACCCATCACAGAAATGAGATAACAAGTTATTAGTTTCCGTCCCGAGTCCTCAGGCTGGACATCTGCCACCCCATTGGAATTTTTCCGCTTTCCCATGGTGTCTCCAGTAGTTGGTGAAACCTATGCACAAAGCGGGCCACATTATTACCTAATAGCCCTCCTAATATTTGAGGCAAGAGACAGGGCCCAGCCCGGCCTCGGTCTTCCCCCGGGCACGTCTGCGCAGCGGGCAAAAAGTCAGATTATGAGCGCCTCCGGGCGCGAAGGGAAGCAACAGGGGCAGCTTCCTGCCGCAGGTGAGTCTGGTAGAGAGAGTTCCAAGTCCCCCAGCCCTGCTGTGACTGGTCCGATGGTCCCGCGTAGCAGGCAAAATGTCCGATTATGAGCGCCTCCGGGCGCCCAGGGAAACAGCAGGGGCGGCTTCCTGCCACAGGTGAGTCTCGGGGAGAGAGTTCCAAGGCCCCCCGCCCTGCCGCGACTGGTCCGATGGTCCTTGTCGCTGATGAGGTGATGAATGGTTCCTGCCTGCCAAGAGAAGACACACCTTGCAAGAGGTGTAGATAATCTTTTTCAGAAGTAGGCACCCAACTCATGCTTGTATGCACCTGGCAGAGTAAAATTAGAGGAGTCAGATCAGATATGTAGGCTGTGACAGACCTTGTTTCTAACTGGCACATTAGGCACCAGAGGCTGACCATCAAATGAAAAGCTGCAGACAGACCTGACAGTGTGGCACTGGAGGGCTCTATGTTCCAGCAAAAAACACACAAAAAAAACACTAGTATTAATTTGTACTCCGAGCCGAAGATGTAATGTACAAAAATGTGGGTAGGAACGAAGCTCATTCGACCAACTGGATTTTATTTTTGATTCCACTCTGCAGAAAAAAACTACAGTTCTACTGTTCTGTTTGTTCAGATGTATTCATAAGCTGGTGTACATACCTAGACATCTGACTCCATGAGATATCAAGAAGAGTAGTGTATGTGCCAACTAGAATGGCGTCAAAATAACAGGGTATCAGATAACGTGGAATCTCCTTTAGGTAAGCAAATATTGCCTTGAACCATTCACCGACCTGAGAAGACAATACAAAGATTCAATAAATAAACAATCACATGCTTTCTAGCAATTGAAAATCCAGTAGTAATTTTTTTTTACAGCACATGAATTTCATATAAGACATTTGAAAACAAAATTTTAGCAGTTAAAAGTACGACACAATGGCACAGCTTATCTACACACTCTAGGATGGATTAGAAAATATGAATGATTCAGTGTTTCAACTGAGTCAAAGGATATGAATAGTAAGTTACAGACAGAGTGCACCAGTGTGTTATGTTAAGTTACAGAGGCTGATCAGAAGATATCACAGGACACGTGGGTGTGGGTATCCATGAACCTCCAGATGTAAATAACCTACATAACAGGTAAACAAGTTGGGGCCTGTTCACTAACTGCACACTGTAGTAAATTTAGTAGTACTACAGTAGTACAACGTGCAGAAACTGCTGCCTCTCCTATCGTTTCTATGTGATGATCTTCAGAGGCCTCTGCACACACCGGTGTACGTATAAGCATAGTAAATGTGCGAAGAAACGGGGGAGTGAGTAGAACATAGGACTACTTAATAAAAAATGGGAGAGGATTATAAAGGAATGAATAAGAAGGGAACTAGGGAGTGGTAAGGAGAATATTAGGGAGGGACATACAAACACAAACACCACACCACAAAAAAACAAGACCATTACTATTCACAAACTGTACTTCTAAAGTTACTACAGCCAAAAAGGATGCAAATCAGTATTAGTGTACTTCAGCCCAGCCTTTCAATAAGTCCAGCACCACACATGGCCACTCGCAGGTACTGCAATACATACACCTATAGAAAATTATGGAGTCAGCAACTTAAATAGAACCCCATAGGGTTTAATGGCAAACAAAATAAAGTATTTTAAAAAATAAAAATGTATGCATACATAAATACTCAACAATACCACGCTCTACTTAATGACTACACTTGTTGATGGTATATTCTACAATTTGGAACAGAATTTTATTAAAAATAAAAAAAACATTCAATGAAGAATACAACTTTAAATCTTTGTTATAGTTAGGAATATGTATTTATCCTTTCTAAACAAAGCAAACATAAAATACACAAACATTAGAGATTCTTCAGTTTTAAATATACTTTGAAAGTTATAATTAATGCACCACCTTTAAATTAATATTACTTTTTTATTCTTTAACTAAAAACAAAAATTATTATTCTGTAATCTTATACCTTTAATTAATAATTACACACCTCGATACACAGTTAATTCAACTCGGTAGCCACACCACATTAACAGTAACTCACCATTCTACCACGCAATGAGTTCTCACAAAAGATTCTATTTGCGATGCCACACCTGTTCTTATAAATACCACAGCTTTACAGAGTACAAGTGAGATAATATAAAACTGTACAAACAGTGCATGACAAAGTGCAAGTTATAGTTAAATAATAATCAAACAAAGTAATAATTAAATATAATAATGATAGTGAGATTTTTAAATTAGATATGTATAAATGAAATTAATATGTTATTTAAATATATATTAAACATTTAATTTGATTAATGTTCTGTAACTTTTTTTTTTAGTTCTAGGGTAATAATTATTATTTTAACGTATGTTACACTTTCGTATTGCATTAAAATATTTTAACTTTTTTAAATAATTATTAAACTTTACTTTTTTTCCGTACACTTTATCTTAGGAAGTACTCTGCCACCATGGCGGAGACCTCAGCCTATATGTGAACTGTTAATACAAAAAACTTTCACACTTGTAAATCCTATTTTAACAGGCTCTACCCCGACTTTTAAGGAAGTAAGGGCATGTAAATTAGCACCTAGTTGTAAATGTCTGTAAATGTACTCAGAAATGCTGAATAGCAAAAAACTGTAAAGTTACTACCAGATGCAGCAGTAAGTTTACACAAGAGTAAATCTACTGCTATAAATTTACCTACATGATTAGACCGGTTGTATTTAGTTTTGTAAATGTGTTCATATTTTCGCACTGTTATCAGACCAATCTGCAATCTTTTATTATTTTGATTTTTTGTTAGACTAAATAGTATGACACGCCACCTAATGTGAGGAAATTGGGTTGTTGGCAGACAGGGGTGAGGGCCTTGGTCAAACAGCAACCTCAATTCTTGTTAGGGTAAATTAACCTGTGCTGAACTCTCTATAGTAGTTTGGCACAAAGCAGTCATGCTTAACTTAGAGGCAATGAGTAAAGAATTTGTGCAATACTTCTAATAGTAACAGTGTGAAAACACCATACAAAAAGTATCCCACACCAGGTTAGAAAAAACAGAGCAGAATTTAATAAATAGAACAAGACCAAAAAGACAAAATAGTAGGTGTTTTAGGTCCATGACCTATACACTGGTGTGCCTTTGAGCTTCTAGAGGCATGTATTTAAAGTGCACAGATGCATTGTCTTCCTGGCCCTGGCTCCCGACTAACTACAGGTGTACGCAACCCTTTGTGTAGAGACAGGACACAGCCTACTGAATTGTAACTGGGGCTGGGCCTAACTCCTCCCTCCAGTCCTGTCAGTAATGGTCCGTCCATTTACACCTGACTGCCTAGGACAGTGGTTCCCAAACTGTGCGCCGTGGCACCCCGGTGCGCCACCAACCTCAGCCAGGGGTGCCACGGTCACTGCAAAACTATCAATGCTGCACACATTGTTCAGCAGTGAACCTTTGCAGATCATTTCAATGAACTGCAGTTCCTATAATAGCCACCAAATGCCAGTATGAGCACAGATTTCCAGACTTCGGAACAGCAACTCTAGTTGCATCATTTTTATTGCTGAAGGACAGCTTTAGTTCTACTTATCTGCGTTTCCACTTTTGTAAGCCACCTCATCCAGACAAAAAGTGCAGTTTTTCAGAAGAATGGTACCCCTGCCCCCTACACACTCAAGCTGGCTCAGTTTTATTTTCATTGTTGCATTCTTTCAGCTTAGCTGGAATACTGCTGATATTTTACTCTCTTTTGAAGTAGTGAAACATGCTGGTGTTAACATGTTTTTCTACATTCCTGTGTTAGTAACAGTCAGTCTGGCCTTTAAACTATTATAGATTCTCAGGCTTACCCCTGCAACAAATTGATATAATTTTAATTCCAGAATGTATGCAGTAGGAATTTACACATATGCTTTTTCATTGTCTGATGGTGTACAGAAACAACAAGCTGCCAGGACTGTATTTGGCATTTTAATGCATTCTCTTTTCCTTCATTGTGAACTGATGCTGCATTAGCCATCGTTATACAACGTCTCTGCTAGAAGGCTGATGAATGAGAATTACAGTGGACACTGTAGCTCCCCCCCACCCAAAATAAATGTAATGTAATGGGGAGCCGCGTCCAACGGCCAACTGGTCAAGGGAGCTGTGGGTTGAAAAAGTTTGGGAACCACTGGCCTAGGAGAAATACACAAATCCCAACTGTCAGCCATACCCAGTCATATGACCCAGAGACAGACTATAGTCACCAAATGGCTAAGGCAAGAAAATGCCAACTTTCTAAATTACAATTTAAAATCAGACTTCACCATAAGTTAGTATTTTAAAAAGTTAATCCAGAGACACCAAACAAGAAGGGGTCACCTGCTTCTATTTGGAAATTACACTTATTAAATGTAATAATGTAACTCCAATGTTATCCTGTAGGAGAGGTAGACCCTTGGAGTAGTGAAAAACAAATGTAAGAGTTTTTTTACTACCAGGACAAGTAAAACTTTAAAGAACATGCCAACTTTTTAAAATACACTGCACCCACCCCATGGGGCTGTCCAGGGTCTACCATAGAACCAATTAATAGACACATGTATTAAAAAGGAAGGTTTGGGCCTTTCAAAATGTTTACTTTGCCAGGTTGAAATGGCAGTTTAAAATCTGCACACACAGGGTGCAAATGGCAGGCCTGAGATATGTTTAAAGGGCTACTTAAGTGTGAGGCACATTCAGTGCTGCAGACCCGCTAGTAGAATTTAATTTGCAGGCCTTGGGCCCATGTAGTGCCACAATACTAGGTATTTATAAGGAAGTTAAACATGCCAATTGGGTATAAGACAATGTTACTATGTTTTATGCAGATAACACAAGCACTTTAGCATTGGTAAAGTGCACAGAGTCCTAAAAGCCAGCAGAAATTGGTTCAGAAAAACAGAGGGTGAAGGAAAAATGTTTGGGGACTACCTTGCAGAAAAGGCAAAGTCCAACACTAATCTATGAAGTTTGTGTGTCATATTTTCTCACTACTACACAAGAAAAGATTAGTTCTCTCCCCGTACTAATTTCTACCATATAATGTGCAATAATTAATACGTTTACAATTAACTCTTACACATCAACCAGTGGCATGTACTTAAAATGGCGCACACGACTTAAGGTGCTGACAATTACAACAGCCATTGAGATCATGCAGCAGTGGCTGAAGCTATTTTGGTAAACTAATTCCAAGAAGTGATTAGGAATGCAGCCTGCAGATTTGTAAAATTTAAAACTATGTCTTAATCAGTAGACATCTTAGCACCCTAAAGTTAAACATAAAACAAGTGATCTAATATTTTAAGATAACTTTGATAAACCCTGGTCACCAGTGAGAATCGTTCACTCAACGTAGGCAAAACAAAGGTCATTTGGACTTAGGCAAAATTGGGACAACCTATCAAAAATCAGAAGTTGTCCCATTTGCCCACTTTAGAAGGTAAAACTCTAAATAACCTCTGAAATGAACAAAAAACAAGGGGAGGCAGACACACAAGGGTGAATGGTCTAAAAAGTAACAAGCCAATTAATATTACCAGCAAATAACTGTTTTCAAATTTGCTTACCTCTGCTATAACACCAGCATGTGAAATAACAATCATCTAATCCCCAGATCTCAAATTATTACATAATGGATGGCCCAAATAATTATTGGGCTGAATAGACACCATGACAGATAGCTATCCTAAAAAAACAAAATGCAAGCCCACCTGCACCCATCTGCGCCCAAATGGGACCAGGGGCTAGGAATCCTTTCCAAACCACTTTTAGTCCCATTAGCTATACAGCAATTATTTTATGTCCAATTTTTGATTTGTACCATGTAGATAAAATGGATCACTGCTGCTCGAAGTGTAAGTCTGAGTAAAATGTATCATTGCTCCTTAAGGAGCTCTTGGAGTATGGGGGTTATCAATGGTAGATCACTTCCCAAACACAAGACAGGAAGTAAATCACTATTACAAGTAGAACATTTGGACGTCTTTTTTGGAACTGAAACTTGGCTCAATGATAATTCTGGCCCCAATGTTGTGATGGCTCTTCCACCTGGCTATTTTATAAAAAGGCTTGATCGCAGAGGTAAAGGTGGCAGTGGAATTGCCATTATTTTAACAGAGGAATTTAGGTGTGTGACTTCCCCACTATAAATTCCTGCTTGTGAGAACTTTCATTTTGGTATTTCACTCTCCCCTATTTACACTTTCTCTGGAGTACTAATCTACAGACCCCCCCACACCCTAGCCTTGCATTTGTGGAGGTTATATCTCAGCTTTTAGCCAGTCTAGTTGCCAAAAAAGACATATCACAATCTTAGGTTATCTTAATATACACCTGGATGAGGCAAACGATGCAGTCGCAAAAAGATTATTAATGGATTTAGGAGTCCAATTTATTCACAAAGTCTGTTCTCCCACACACAAGAAAGGACATACGCTGACCCTATTTTTAGCAAAGATATAAAGATTTAGGTAGAACAACCTCTCCCCGTACCCTGGTCGGATCATTATTTTATCCCATTTTGTTTAGAGAAAGCCATAACCAAGCCAGCACATAACACGGCCGCACGTTCTGTCCACTCACAGTTCCAACCTCTCGTCCACAGCCTGGTTGAACACCTTACTGGCCTCAAAACCAGAGTTAAGAGAGAATATAGACAAAACCTATAGTCCGTCAGAACAGTGGATTGAGAGATCATTAGACAAGTGTATCCCTTAAAGAAGAATAGGAGCCAAGTGTAGCACCTTGATTTAATAGCCACCTTGCCTTACTGAAGAAGCAGAGCAGGAAATTGGAGAGATCATGGAGGAGTAATTACAATCCTACGATAAAGACTGTATACAAACATGCTATTAGGGTTAATGATAATGAAATTAAGAAAGCTCAAGCCTTGTCCTACAAGGAAAAGATCAGCCAGGCTTTCAACTCTCCGAAGGAGTTACTTAGGATTGTCAAATCTCTTATGGTCAGTGGACAGGGTAATATTTTACCAGCAATTTCTGTGGATCGATGTAATGAACTAGTGGCTTTCCTTCAAAAGAAAGTCATGGATATCTATGTCCACTGGCAGATAATACAGCTGCACCTATAGTCCAGGTAGATTACATTCTCCTCACCCCAGTATCAGCTGTCCTATCCCAGTTCCCAGAGGTTGGTGACAGTATTACCCATGCATTGATAAGTAAAGTCAAGTCGGGTTCTCCCCTAGACCCAGTCCATTTGAACATGCTATCCAAGGGTCTACAGGTGCTACTTCCCTCTATAATTACTTTGATGAATCAGTCATTAAGGTCAGGGACGGTGCCAAAAAAATGGAAACATGCTGTGATTAGACCCTTGATGAAGAAGGTCCACCTAGACCCTGCAACTATCGCCCATTTTCCTGCTGCCAGGGCTCGGTAAATTGCTAGAAAAACATGTCAATGGCACTCTGGCACACTTTTTAGAAGAGAACCACCTTCTACATCTCACTCAAATGGGTTTTCGTGCACAGCACAGCACAGAATCTGCACTTCTGGTAGTGACGGAGGAATTAAAAAGTTTACTGGATCAAGGAGGCATTACTTCTATTCTTCTTTTGGACCTAAGCGCAGCCTTTGATACCGTAGATCATACAGTCCTGGAAAGAAGGCTCAGAGAAGTGGGGATACAAGATGGAGCTTTGGAATGTCTGGAATCTTTTGTGAACGATAGAACCTTCCAAATAATGGAAAATGCCTGCTTTTCAGACATTTTGTCTTCCAAAAGCAGGGCTCGCCTCTGAAGACCACTTTGTTTAATATCTATATGTGTGCACTCGCTAACAACATACAAGCGTTTGAACTGTCTCTAGTCGACTACGCAGAAGATACCCAATTAGTTGTCTCTTTTACAAATGGTTCCAACTTGGAAAATCTGCTTCTAGCTCCCTATCTGGAAAAAGTGGCTAATTGAATGGCAAGCTGCTGTCTAAAACTAAATGGGGAAAAGATGGAGCTAAAATCTTTGGGAGATCATCTTTACCCTCAGCCGGCTATTAACTGGCCTAGTTGTTTGGGACCTTCTTCTATCCACAACTCTATTATAAAAAGCTTGGTAATGTGGTTAGATCAATCCATGTCGATGGATGCCCATGCAAAAAAAGCAGCGGCCTCCTGCTCTGGTATACTTCGAACGATTCAGAAGATGATTCATTTTATTCCAGGAAACTCAAAAAGAACGATGATCCAAGCCCTGGTGATCTCCTGTCTGGACTATGGGAATTTGTCGTTTTTAGGATCTCCAAAATGTGTTCTAAAAAGATTACAAGTAGTCCAAACCATGGCAGCCAGACTTCTTTTCAGAATTCCCAATAGTGAACCAAAGAAAGGAGACCTAGAGCCAACTCCAATGGTTGCCTACCGATGCAAGAATTAATGCCTTAACATAACATAACATTACATTACATATTACCAGCAAATAACTGTTTCCAAATTGCTTACCTCTGATATAACACCAGCACGTGAAATAAGACGATTGCTGACATAATCAATCATCCAATCTCCAGATCTCAAGTTATCACAGAATGGGTGGCCCAAATCATTCTTGGGACGAATATCCACCATGACAGATAGTAATCCTAAAACCAAAAAAACACTTTTTGACGGCACCCTTACAGATGAAGACCCCAAGAAACAGAATCATTGCATAACAATAGAAAATGGCATCAAGAGAGGTGGGAGTAATTTATAGGCATAGGAGTCCAGGTACATGCATGGGTTTCAGGATATCCATTTTAGAGTGATTGTATAATACGTTTATCAGCCCAAATGATCCAATACTGGACACCCTCCTAAATATGCAATGAAGTTTGGCGTGGAACACAAGAGGAATAAGCTTTATTTAAACGTGACAGAACACATAAGAGGCTAACTAGTTGAAAAAGGCCATTTAGCATCACAGTTAAACTAGAAGTCCAAAAATGCAGTTACTACAGAGCTTTAGGTATGGCATTTTCTCGAAATGACAAGGAGCATAATAATGCACACTCTAGGTTATGGCAAAGTCATTTACGAGATTTGGAGCACACCATCAATAATATCTATAGGTATGTGAAGGTGAATTTAAATTGTTTACTTGATTTTTCCTATTTAAACCACATTTAACACCGTATGAAAGGTACAATGAAAATCAATACATTGACATACAAATTGTAGCTTTTAACTGGCAGCATATCGATTACAGTCTATCTGAAGGCTCAGAGATGAGGCGGGGGACAGGAAGAAAGAGTCCACACGTTGGGAGGGTGAAGGGATAGAAAATGCTGGAAATGCTATATATTTATGTGAGTTGCCATCAATGGCCACGTTCACAAACACCTGTTGTGGAGCAACTCAGATGAACCCCACAGCAAGAGGAAATGTTTTTACATGTTAAAGACATCAAATAAAGATTAATATTCCACCAGAAGCATATCTGGAGAAGTCTGGAGGACACCTCAGAAGTGTCTATTTAAGATGTAATTGAACAAAAGTTAGTAAATTCTGCTTCTAGGTGCACACGTTAACTCCAGCAGAAATGTTAAAAAATATAAAATCTAAAGTGTAGAATATAACTGTGAAATTCTCCTGCCATTTTCCCAAGAGACCAATAAGCATATCCTGGGACACGAGGCCCAAAGCCACCCCGAAACAAATCACATTTCGGTGGTTACTTGATGGCGAGTTTCATTGTAAAATTCAAGGCAAAATTAAAATTAATTACCCTGCACTTCAAGGTTGGCAAATGTAAACATTATAAACACTTTAACTGATGAACTGCCTTCTCAAACGATAATCCATTACATGACACCTACTTGTGCCTTCGTTATGTCTTGTGCATATGTAGAAGAATCTAAAAGATCAAAAGCAATGCCTTCTCAAGGCAAACAGCTCACATGACTTATTATATTAAAGTGTTATTCACCGTGAATACCAAACCAAAACTTGAACCACAGACATGAAAGACATTATAAATATGTAGAACGTATAGTCTGCATTTCCAGAAATCACTGCCAGTTTGATAATGAAGAGAAGGGACCACTTACCAAAAGATTTAATCATTTCAAAAGGTTGTCCCTAGAATACACATGATACGGATTTCTGATCTGTAGAACAAAATTAGAATTGTCCTCCCCCATATGCAACAGGTATTGCTAAAACAAAACGTTCAATATCCTACTGAGTTATTTAAGGCTACAAGTTATGTATGCGACCTATCCAGAAAAGCCGTTCAGCAGGAGCAACCCACTCATATAATTTTACATGAGTTTGCATCTTATACTAATGTAGGATTTATATGAGGACCTAGTCATCAAACAGTTGCAAAAGGAGACACATTTATACAATAGGATGTTGAGTTTGGTGGTGGTCTCAATTATGCAAATGTATGTAAATTACACAAATTCAACTATGTATTTTGATAATCTATTTGAATCTGTTGAATTTGAAACGTGGTATTTTTATGCAAATAAGTACATCTATTGTGCAGGAAACATCTCAGTAATCAAAATACCTTGTCTTAGTGGCTCTGACGGGACACTCAGCAACTGACAGCTTTAAAGGGAGCCATGGAAAGGCAGTAGATGGGAGAAATGTGGACGATCAGCTGGCTCATTCAGAACGCTGCTCTTCCAGGGTTTATGTCTCTAGCTCGCTGTGAAATATTCTTATGTAACTAGGCCACAATGTGCTGCAATGCCTTTGATGTGGGCGTCTCCGAATAACTTTGCACTGGCTGGTGTGGGAAGCAGATAAGCTCTGTCCCTCTGAGGGTCCCATTTCCATGTCCTATTTTTATTGCATATGAACTTGTAGTAAGACAGACGGAATATCTATCACGTTTGTGATGGAGTAACCCAACTGCCATTTTCTAAATTTGGCTCTTTGCCTTGAATGTCACCCCCAGAACAGCAACACATCATACAGCAGGGAAATGTGGAGCAAGGACATGGAATTGTTGTAGGAGTTGGTTTAGGGGCACAAACCAATGAACTAGTAGAATTCAACTTTAGGAATCCCTTTGAAGCCCCCCAAGGAGAGAACACAACTGCAAGAGGGGAAGAAATGGCAACTTTCATGGCCGATGTAATAAGAGAGAGTGCTCTACTTGTGAGAAGGACACTGGGTGGGCTAGTCCTATCTCTTTAAATCTCTGCTCCAATCGCTGTAGTCTATTTACACCACTACTACAGTAGATGTATGTTTCTGTACCCTTGCTGGCGCAGTCATCTAGGAGCTCCTGTGAACAGCAGTCTGGTGCTTTTGAGTGACAGTAAAAACAACCATCCAAGTCTCTAACAGAGTCTACGAGATCTCGTGCAGCTCTCACTGTATCAGGCCCTGACTATTTCACTAAGGGATTCGAGCTCCATGAAAGTGTCAATGTCCGACGGATAATAGATTATGAGAACTTTAAACTACTGGTCACCATGTGCCCTCACAATTCAGTCAGCTGTCCAGTTTCACAAGAGGTCTCTTACAATATGCACCAGACCACCAGGACCTCTGTACAGACAGTCTCCAGGTGAGGGGTCCTTTGTATTTTTGCTATATTTTGGTTCTCCAAAATGATTTCAGTACGGCAGTCAATCCTACTATTGAGATGTACCCACTGCTGCAATGTGAGCCTACGCATTAGGAACCAGATAACCTGAACAATGCCTAAATGAAGATGTGTGGATGTGTGTGGATGAGGGCAGAGGATTGAAAGATATCTGGCCTGCGCTCGACTTGAAGACAGGCTTGGAAGTGTTGGGTCCTTAAAATGAAACTAGTCTGAAACTCTTTGTGCAGCTTCGGATCTAACTGTTGGGGAAAGAAAGGTCCAGCTAGAGCAAGTAAGGCTGGGAGACATTAGGATAAAATAATGAAAATACCTAATGGCTCCAGCTTTTACCGAGCAGGGATTCGTTCTGGTTTGAGTTGCCACAGAAATTGACTGTAAAGACAGGCCACAATCAAGGATTGGGTAGCGCCAGGATATATACATCGAACATGACATATCACTGGATGGTGTCTGAATTGGTACCTTGTGGGGCTGTGTGGTGTGATGGAGAAATGTGAGGGGCTTCTTGGACACATTAGCTGTCATGTACCATCAAGTTATTGATAAAACAGTTGTCATCTTTGTGCCTCGAGGTTTTCGTGAATATTAGCACTGCCTGGCAATTTATTTAACTGTATACAGCTCCTAACATCTAGTGGTTCTGTTGTATAGCAGCAAAAAGCACGCTGTAGGGGGTTTGTCACGGCCTCTTCCGCCTGTGCCTCCCCGGCACGCATGCGCCCACCGGAATCCACAAGCAGGAAGACGTGCAAAGTTCGCCATCAGGCTTATAAGGATCATTGGAGGAGTTTGTCCCAAAGAGGTCAAGAGCCTTTGTCATTGGCCCACCCACCCAGAATCGCGGGCAGCAGAGCATGGCTCAGGCGGCACCAGAGAGCAGGAACAGCACAGAGGGACAGCAGCTGGAGAGCAATAGCCAAAGAAGGAGCCGCCCAAGTGCGTGCCCTCGGGATGCCTCACGACAGGCGCACGGGGAGCAGGGTATTGGTAAGCACAAGGTCAGCAGAGGGCAGACACGCCACTTGCAGTCTGGGTTAGGCACAAGGACCGCCCACAACACCTTGGGAGTAAATGTAGCCTGGAGGTCGCAGGATGTGATAGACCCTTGCTGAAAGAGGGCATTTGGCCAGGGTGCTGATAGGAGGTGCTGTGTTGGACAAAATTCACTGAACCGGATCAACCGTCAATTGGCAATACTGTGTTTTATGTTTGGGGGATAATTTTGAACCATTATGTTTTAATCTGTTGCTTGAATATACTGCGGCCGTTTCTGCACCATCAAAGACTCACGTTTTATCACAAGAGAAGGTTGGGTGCATGCTACCGGCCTACGAGCTTACGGGGCACTTTGTGGTGGGCCAACTTTTAATTCGCTGTGTTCAATTATTTGAGAGGGTGGTAGGACGCTGTAGGGAGTAAAAGCAAGTACCAACAAGTTACTGACAGAACAGTTGTCATCTTTGCGCTTCGATGTGAATATTAGCACTGCCTAACTTAATTTGTTTAACGGTATGGATCTCCTGACATCTAGTGGTGCTACTGTGTAACTGCTAAAACAACTTGTAAAACGTTTATGGGCGAGTGTTGAATGTCGAGTCTTGTTCTTTACTATGCCTCGCCCATTGAAAGGTGGAATAATTCAGAAGAAAAGCCACCTGCTCACGTCAGAAGAGCTTTATTTATTTAATATTTAGTTCATTGTCAATGTTGAAGGCTGCACAGCCGTGAGCGCACCTCTAGAAGGTATAAAGTGACCTTAAAGTATGTTCAACAATCGCATATACATTTCACCTTTCGTAAGGTTGTGTGTGATGCAGCTACTGCATTTTGAGTGCTGTGAAGTTTATCAGCCTATTATCCAACAACATTCAAGCTGTAGGGAGTACAGGAAGTACAGTTTCAATACATTTCAACAGTTTGCGAAAATAACGGAAAAAACATATACTAAGAAACCAAATAAAGCCCAGTTTTGCCTGCTTAATTAGTTTCCTTTTCATGGTATTGTCCTTGTAAAGCAAATGCTGTCTTCGGGTGAGCGTTGCTTCACACAATCTTTTGCAACAATAATTTAACAATAATAACATTCTGACCGGTGCGAAAATGACAGTAATGTGAAATACTACCTTTTCTGTCCTTTTTAAAGAAAGTAGTATCACAGTGTTCTTCAAGGAAATTACCACCAGCATGGAGGTGCTAAATTTTGAGGCAATATCCTACTATGATTGGATCCCATCTATAAATAGGCGCCTTTCGCTGTTCGAGCAAGATAGATACAATGAAGTCCAGACAGAACAAAAGGACAAGCAAGCAGTGCTTAATGTGAGTCGGGGGTTGCAGACGGGTCCCAACGACACTCATTTTTGGGAACAGAAAAGTATTTTTCCTCATCACACTTTGACTCCCAGGAGAGGGGTAATACACAAAAAGGGGGAAAAAAAGAGAAAATGAGAAAAAAAGGAACATGTAAGAGTGAGATATAGGAGCAGGGAGTGCCTGGCAGTCGATAAAGGAGGCATGAGGTGGAATTAAGCCTACACAGCCTAGGTATGGCACACTGATATTTGTACTGCTGCCACCTGCTTCTGAGTAAAACGTTTGGCCCCGGCAGTAACTGGTTTACAATTGCGTTCAAGCGGGTGCGGAGGAGGGATAGCATCTTTGACATCAAGCATGCTGAATAATCACTGTTATAAATGTGGTTTATAGGAAACTGACATAAGCTACTGTGTTGCTGGCCAACAGACTTGCACTAAAACTTTGAGACTTAAATCAGGCAATGTGAAAAGTTTAATCTGCTCCACATGTGGATAGATCTGTTTCAATTTTAATGCCTCTACAATTCGCTACTCATTAAATGGAAAATGTCACTTACCCAGTGTACATTTGTTCGTGGCATGTTCTGCTGCAGATTCACATGCTATGCACTGTTCCTGCCATCTAGTGTTGGGCTCAGAGTGTTACAAGTTGTTTTTCTTCGAAGAAGTCTTTTCGAGTCACGGGACCGAGTGACTCCTCCCTTTAGGCTCCATTGCGCATGGGCTTCGACTCCATCTTAGATTGTTTTCCCGCAGAGGGTAAGGTAGGAGTGATAAAGTGAGAATAGAAAGATGTCCATGCAATGGGATAGAGATGTATATACAAAGTTGAAGTAAAGGAATGTTTATTGACTTATGTACAATTTATAATTGTAACTTAAACGGCTACAGGCTCCCGGGGAGGTGGGAGGGCACTTGTGAATCTGCAGCGGAACATGCCACGAACAGATGTACACTGGGTAATTGACATTTTCCATTCGGTGGCATGTGTAGCTGCAAATACACATGCTCTGCATAGACTACAAAGCAGTAATCCTCCGCAAAGCGGTGGTGAGCCTGTAGGAGTTGAAGTTGTTTGTAATAATGTTCTTGATACAGCCTGTCCTACTGTGGCTTGTTGTCTTGCTAACACATCTACACAGTAGTGCTTGGTAAAAGTATGAGGTGTGGACCAAGTGGCTGCCTTACAAATCTCTGTCATTGGTATGTTCCTAGAAAGGCCATTGTTGCTCCTTTCTTTCTAGTGGAATGTGCCTTTGGTGTAATGAGTAGTTGTCTTTTAGCTCTCAGGTAACAAGTTTGTATACACTTCACTATCCACCTGGCTATGCCTTGTATGGACGCATCCAATGGTGTGATGTGTTTTGCTTGGCAGTAGAAAACATTTTTTTTCCATTTGTTAGCATAACATTGCCTGGTGGTAGGTTTTCTTGCCTGTTTAATGACTTCCATACACTCGTTTGGAAGATTTAGATAGCCAAACTCTCAGATTTCAGGAGCCAGATTACTAGATTGAGCATTGCTGGATTGGGGTGCCTGATCTGTTGTTTGTGTTGCGTTAACAGATCTGGTCTGTTTGGAAGCTTGACGTGAGGTACTACTGAGAGGTCCAACAGTGTGGTGTACCACGGTTGTCGTGCCCACGTTGGTGCTATAAGTATTATTTTGAGTTTGTTTTGAAACAGTTTGTTGACTTGAAATTAAATGAGTGGGAGAGGGGGAAAAGCGTAAGCAAATATCCCTGACCAGTTGATCCATAGAGCATTGCCCTTGGACTGAGGGTGTGGGTACCTGGACGTGAAGTTTTGGCATTTTACGTTTTGGTTTGTGGCGAACAGATCTATGTCTGGTGTCCCCCACTGACAAAAGTGTTTGTGTAGTACCTGGGGATGTATTTCCCACTCGTGAGTTTGCTGGTGATCCCGACTGAGATTGTCTGCTAATTGATTGTGAATCCCTGGAATGTATTGAGCTATTAGGTGAATGTTGTTGTGAGTTGCCCAATGCCAAATTTTTTGTGCTAGGAGGCAAAGTTGCGATGAGTGTGTTCCCCCTGTTTGTTTAAGTAGTACATCGTTGTCATGTTGTCTGTTTTGACAAGAATGTGTTTGTGAGCCAGAAGAGGTTGAAAACATTTTAGTGCTAGAAAGACTGCTAGCAGCTCTAAGTGATTTATGCGTAGCTGTTTTTGCCTGCTGTCCCACTGTCCCTGTATACTGTGATTGTTGAGGTGTGCTCCCCACCCAATCATTGATGCATCTGTTGTGAGAATGGCGTGAGGCACAGGGTCTTGAAAAGGCCGCCCTTTGTTTAAATTTGTGGGATTCCACCACTGAAGCAAATAATGTGTTTGGCGGTCTATCAACACTAGATCTTGGAGATGACCCTCTGCCTGCGACCATTGTTTTGCAAGGCACTGCTGTAAGGGCTGCATGTGTAACAGTGCGTTTGGGACAATTGCGATGCATGATGCCATCATACCTAGGAGTTTCATCACAAATCTGACTGTGTAGTTCTGATTTGGTTGTATTTTTGGCACCATGGTGTGGAATGATTGCACCCTTTGTGGGCTTGGACTTGCAATCGCCTTCTGAGTGTTGAGTGTAGCTCCCAAGTACTGTTGAATTTGGGATGGTTGCAAGTGTGATTTTTGATAATTTATTGAAAACCCTAGTGTGTGTGTAGGGTATCTATTACATAACGTGTGTGATGTTGGCACTGTTCTTGAGTGTTGGCCTTTATTAGCCAATCGTCGAGATAGGGGAATACATGCATGTGTTGTCTCCTTATGTATGTTGCTACTACGGCAAGGCATTTTGTAAATACTCTGGGGGCTATTGTTATCCCGAAGGGTAATACCTTGAATTGGTAACGTTTTCCTTGTATAACAAACCAGAGGTATTTTCTGTGAGCTGGATGGATGGGTATGTGAAAATACGCATCTTTTTAATCCAGTGTAGACATGTATTCTCCCTTTTTCAGTAATGGGACTACATCTTGTAGTGTCACCATGTGAAAGTGTTCTGATTGAATGTATAAATTGAGAGTCCTGAGATCTAATGTTGGCCTTAGTGTTTTGTCCTTTTTGGGAATAAGGAAGTACAGGGAATAGACCCCTGTTCCTTTTTGTTGATGAGGTCCTAGTTCTATGGCTTGTTTTGTTAATAGTGCCTGCACCTCTGTTTGTAACATTGTTAGATGTTGCGACGATAGTGTGCACGCTTTTGGGGGAATATCTGGAGGAAAATGCATGAATTCTATGCAATAACCATGTTGGATAATTGATAGTACCCATGTGTCTGTTGTTATGTTTGACCATTGATTGTGGAAGATTTCCAGTCTTCCTCCCACAGGGGATGTGTGTTGGGGGAGGGTGAAGGCAAAGTCACTGCTTGTTGTTAGTGGCTTGCTTTGTAGATTGGAATTTTCCCCTTGATTTGGGAAATTGCCCTCTGAAGGACCCTCAAAACCCCCCTCTTTGATACTGTGTTTGGTATGAGAGCTCTGTCTGTGAGGTGGATGGTTCTGATGGTTGTGGCCTGAAACCCCCCTATACTGCGGCTTCCTAAATGTCCCTCTGTATTGGGATGAGTAAAGCGCTCCCTTCGCTTTGGCTGTCTCTGTATCCTTTTTCATTTTCTCTATGGCTGTGTCCAGTTGTGTGCCAAATAGCTGTTGCTGGTTGAATGGCATGTTGAGGACCGCCTGTTGAATCTCAGGCTTAAAACCTGATGATCTAAGCCATGCATGGCGTCTAATTGTAACTGCAGTGTTTATTGTTCTTGCGGCTGTATCAGCTTAATCTAACGCAGATCTTATCTGGTTATTCGTTATTGCCTGTCCCTCCTCAACTATCTGTTGAGCTCTTTTTTTATATTCTTTGGGGAGATGTTGAATGAAGTCGTTCATCTAATCCCAATGAGCTCTGTCATATCTAGCGAGGAGGGCCTGTGAGTTCGCTATGCGCCACTGATTGGCTGCTTGTGACGCTACCCTCTTTCCTGCTGCAGCAAACTTTTTACACTCCTTATCTGGAGGGGGTGCATCTCCAGATGACTGCGAGTTGGCCCTTTTCCTCGCCGCACTGACCACTACTGAATCTGGGGGCAGCTGTTGCGTGATAAATACCGGGTCAGAAGGTGGCAGTTTATACTTTTCTTCTACCCTTGGGGTTATGGCCCTTCCCTTAACAGGCTCCTGAAAAATTTGTTGGGCATGTTTGAGCATACCTGGGAGCATGGGTAGACTTAGGTATGACGTGTATGTTGAGGACAATGTATTAAAAAGAAAGTCGTCCTCTAGTGGTTCTGTGTGCATGCTAACATTGTGGAAAGCTGCAGCCCTACTCAGAACCTGTGTGTAGGAGGTGCTATCTTCAGGGGGAGAGGGTTTAGACGGATAGCACTCTGGGCTGTTGTCTGACACAGGGTCATCATAAAGATCCCACGGGTCTGTTTCTTGATGTGACTGCACAGTGTGTGTGGGTAATTGTGCAGTGGGTGTAGCAAGTGGAGAAGCAGTTCTCTGAGGAGAATGAGGAGGAGAATGTGCTGGGGAAAACTGGTGTGGCGAAGATTGCTCTCTTGGCACTTTAGTCTTTGGCTGATCAGTGTCCAAACGTCCTTGGAAAGCCAGCTTCCTTTTAAATTTGAGGGGAGGTGCTGTGAGGACCTTGCCAGTGTCCTTATGGATCTGTATCCTGGCTTGTCGGTCATCAAATTCCTCCATTTGTTGAAGTTCTTCCTCAAATCTGTGGCTTTCCTTAAGCTGCTTAGAAAGTCCATGTTCTTCACTTTATGATGCTCTTGTCGGCTCTGAAGCCGTTTTTTTCAGTA
Source organism: Pleurodeles waltl (assembly GCF_031143425.1). NCBI lineage: Eukaryota > Metazoa > Chordata > Amphibia > Caudata > Salamandridae > Pleurodeles > Pleurodeles waltl. The sequence continues at coordinate 605,352,072 of NC_090443.1, read as the reverse complement.
CCGAAATGCCCATGGTGATAGTAGGCCTCGGTTCCGAAAGAGTCTTTTGGGGTTTCGACTCGACGAGTCGGTGTCGAACCTTTTCGGAGACTGTGTCTCGACACGAGTCCGAAGACTTCGATGCGGGTGTGGCCTTTTTCGGTGCCGAAGGTGTTACTTGGTCACCGCTTGATTTTTTCTGGGTAGAGCCATGGCCTTCTGGCAGTGGCGTCCCCGAGGCCTTTTGTTTGGTCTTGGTCTGGGTTGGGGCAGGCGACTTCACACGCTGGCCTGCAGTCAGTGGTCGGTCCACGTCGGAATCATCCGAATCGGATCCTTGCATGGAGATGGCCATCTCCTCTTCTTCGGCATCGATGTTTTAGTTGCTCTTCGACGCCATTTGTAGTATTCTCGCCCTTCGATCCCTCAGGGTCTTCTTGGAACGGAAGGACCTGCAGGCCTCACAAGTATCCTCTCGGTAATCTGGTGACAAACACAGATTACAGACCCGATGTTGATCCGTGTATGGATACTTTGCCTGGCACTGAGGGCAGAATCGGAACGGGGTCCGGTCCATGCAGCTTTGACGCTTCTTGCGCTCGGGCCAACCAGTCCCAGGATGGGCGCGGGTGCCCCAAAGGGCAACCGAAGGTGTGTTTCACAGGTGCTGAGGTGTCGATGCAAGATGGGTCGCGATTGAGAACAATACTGACGATTTTCGGCGATTTTTGAAGTTTTCCAAATCGAATAACCGGAGCGAAGAGGAACACGTCCGAATCCGATGGCGGAAAGAAAACAATCTAAGATGGAGTCGATGCCCATGCGCAATGGAGCCGAAAGGGAGGAGTCACTCGGTCCTGTGACTCGAAAAGACTTCTTCGAGGAAAAACAACTTATAACACTTCGAGCCCAAAACTAGATGGCAGGAACAGTGCATAGCATGTGTATCTGCAGCTACAAATGCCAGCGAACATATAGATCACTGACTGAGGCCTGACACAGTAAAGCATTCATAAAAATAGAGGGAGACTCAAGTTAAGAAACAAATACATTTTTGACACAAATCACAGTTGCCAACGTTAAGAAAAATCAACAATGGAAACATTTTCTATTGCCAGTGATTATAGAGGAAGGAAAGGCTTTATCAACCCCATAGAGCATGAAACAGTCTTGGTACAGTGCCAATCTCTCAAGTCCATGTACGTTTTATAAAAGAGGGATGCATCGTCTGACCTTGGAGACCTGCGTACTTAAGTGGAGTCCAGTTCGGAATGTTATAACTTCCTCCGCCGTCTTCTTGTTCTTCAGTGTCACACCGGTAAAGGATTTGGTTTAAGTCGGCTAAGGTTAGCTTAGAAGCAATGCTAGGTGGAAAAGAAAGAAAAGAAAAACTAATGACTACAGTATTTTCCTTGTCATGGAGGTGACTAGGAGACACTGTCAACACTGAGTACATAGCCTCAACAATGATGTGGTCACATGCTCACACCTTGATTCATTTTGGACTCAAAGACAAGTAATCTAAACTGATAAAAGATAAATTATGTTTTTTATTTCACAAGTTTTTTATTGGGATTTTATACAATAGGAGAATTAAATAACATAAATGAAAAGAAACAATACATTGTATGGTACCATCAGATCAATCAGGAACAGTAGTAGTTTAGGATATAGCATGAGAAGTCGGTCCAAATTTATAAAAGTAGAGGGTATAGATAAGTGAATTAGTTTGCAATGATGAGGTGAGGTTAATCAACGTATGTATTGTGACGGAGCAGTTTTTGATGTTGTGATGAATGATTAAGGTACCTCAGTTGTAGGCGAATGAGACAGAGTAAAAGAGCGAAGCTGAGAAAAGAGAAGAAGATGATGGGGGTAGAAAGTAGGGAGTAAATGGGGAAAGGGCGGGACAGTGAGGAGAGGGAGGGTGGGAGAACGAGTAAGTGAATGCATGAATGATGGAGTGATCAGATGATCATGGTTGCATAGACGAGTGAGACATAAAGTTGTCTAATTTGCACCAGAGTTTACCATTCTTCATTGGTGTTGTCTTCAAGTATAAGCTTAGTGAGTTACAGGCGGTTATGGTAAATTGGACCCGTTCCCACCGTGTGTGGGGGGGATAGTTTAAATGAGTCTTTTCATTAAGTGAGAATAATTTTAAGGCCAGCTGTGACCAGAACTTCCCATAGGAGACTGTTCTCTTTGTTTATGTCAGTGGGGAGGATGCCTAGTGTAATAGAAGCTAAAGTAGGAATCAATTTTGTATAAATATTTGAGATATTGTATTACTGATGTCCTGCCAGAACTTTTTGGTGGCGGTGCACTCTATTAGCATGTTTTAAGTCTCCTGTTTACTTCTCACAGCTCCAGCATGTGTCGGACGATCCAAGGTCTAGTTCATAAAATTTATCCCGAGTCCAGTGGGCCATATTGGCAATCCAGTATTTGCTTTGGTCAATTTCTTATATCCCTGAACAACAAGGGCCCAGTGGCTTGATGACCTCAATGACCTCAGAGGTACAGACACTACTATTTAATTATTACAAGCAACTTTGCACCACCCACGTGCAGGGCGGCTCCGCTGAGATGCTGCAGTATCTGGAGGAGGTGGCCATGGTGTGGCTGTGCTCGGCACAGCAGCAGTATTTAAGTGAGCTCTTCACAGCTGAGGATGTGATGCTGCCCACTGATTCATTAAATGGTTCTAAGGCGCCATGCACGGATGGGTTTACTAGTGCCTTTTATAAGGTATACAAGCACACCTTGGCCTCCCCCACCTTCTGGACGTGTACCAGGAGACAATGGACAAATGAGTGCTCCCGCCTACGCTTCGGGAGGCTGTGACCACTTTGTTATTTAAACCCGACGAGGACCCCACTCTATGTGGTTCATACCGACCACTGTCACTTCTGAATTTTGATAGTAAAATTCTGGCAAAGATGGTGGCTAACCGGCTGTCTCTACTGCTGAACCAGATAATCTCACCAGCTCAATCGGGATTTGTGCCTCACAGATCCATGTTGTTTAACCCGTGTACAATGTTCGCATCCCTTCATAGAGTTTCCTCTAAAATACCGGCTATGGTTGCCCTACTAGATGCGGAAAAGGCCTTTGATTCTATAGAATGGCCTTTCATAGAGGCCACTCTCCGCAAGCTCGGCATGCCCCAAGGCTTTATCTCCTTAATCATGCAGCTGTACTCCTCTCCTACTGCCCGTATTCAAGTTAACGGCACACTGTCGCATGTCTTTCCCATCACTAGAGGAAATCGTCCCCCTATCGCCCCTCCTCTTCATAATTGCTGTAGACCCTCTAATACAGCACCTTCAGGAGAAACACTTACACAAAGGACTGCAATTCAAGACCGGCCCCCTATTGGTCTCCCTACATGCGGATGACATCCTCTGGTTTCTCCGTCACAAACCTGAGTCCGGTGCTTGCGGAGATTGCTCGGTTTGGCGATTTCTCTGGATTACGGATTAATTGGTATAAATTCAAGTTGTTTCCCCTCACGGAGATAACTTCCACCCCTGAGTTGTGAGTTCCCTCTTTCCTGGTGTGAGGACCAGGTTAAATATCTGGTTATCTATATACATCGAGGTAAGGAACACATATGTAGGGAGCTGGCCTGGAGTGTGGTGGGTACCTAAGGTACTTACACCTTATACAAGGTCCAGGTATCCCCTATTAGTGCAGTGCAGGCAGTGTCTAGAAGCCAGGCTCTCTAGAAGTAGCTGTGGATGAGCAGCCAAGAGTTACCTAGAAGACATGCAAAGCTCATGCAGTACCACTGTAGTCACACAGCACTTACACATAGGAAAGAAAACATTCAGTGTTACAAAAATAAAGGTACTTTATTTAGTGACACAATTACAAAAAAGCACTTGAGAGGCAACCCTCCAATAGGAGATAAGTAACACACTAGATATGTACACTAGTAATCAGCAATAGGAATAGAAAACAGTGCAAATGAAAGGAGACAATAGTGACCCTGGGGTAAGCCCAAACCATATACTAAAAAAAATGGAATGCGAATGCAGGACCCCCACCTAGGTAAGTGGAACGTGTAGAGGGGAGCTGGGGGTACTAGGAAACCCCAAAGGTAATTACCACAGTGCCCCCTAGCGATCAGGACGATAGGAGTAAGTTACTGGATTTTCCCCAAACCACCCAAAAGGAACAAAAAGAAGAAAATGCAACACCCGGACAAGACTGCAGGAAACCAGTAGTAAATTCCTGAAGAGAAAGACCTGTGGAAGAAGGGGACCAAGTCCATAAGTCACAGAGGAGTCCAGGGGGAGCAGGAGATACTACCCACCCAGCTGTGGTTGCAGGAGTTAGTCGACAGTAGGACGAAGACGGTCAGGAATTCAGCCCTGGAGCAGGTGAAGAGTTCATGGAGGATGCAGTCGACGTCCCACGATGGATGACTGCAGTTGGTCAGTGGCGAGGAAGAGCCACTGACAAGCCTTGGGAAAGGCAGAAGTAACGGTGAAGCAAAAGTAGAGCTGCCGGGAACAGCAAGGCCCAGGAGGGCTCAACCCCTAGGGGGACCCCTCAGCAAGGCAGAGAGTCCACAGAAGAAGAGGCAGCTCCCACAGGAGACCCACTGGATGAGGAACCAGGAGTAGCAGAGAAGCCCAAGCAGCACAACTGGAAAAGGGTCCCACACCACCGGAGAAGCACACAGAGGGTTGTGCGTCACAGAAAGGAGTGCTGGGGGCAGAGACTACAAGGAGCCTGAAGATCCCTTGTAGGAGATGCCAACAAGCCTTGGTAGCTGCAAGAGACGCAGTGCACAGGGGTACTGTCCTGCATGGGAAGGCAAGGGCTTGTCTCCACCAAAGTTAGACAGCTGGCAGAGAGGACCAAGAGGGCTACTCCTGACCACCATCCGTGATGCAGGATCCACGTAGCTCAGGAAGAGAGGAGATTCATGCAGCATGGTGTCATTGGAGTTGGTGCTTGTGGCTGCAGGGAAGTGACTCCTTCACTCCAAGGGAGATTCCTTCTTCCTTTTTGTGTAGACTGAAGACTTGCCTCCCTCAGAGCATGCACAGCTGGGGAATTGTTGCAGAAGCTGGAAGGAGCCATGGAAACAATGTTGCAAGCAGAGTCTTTGTTGTGGATGCAGATTGTCGGGTCCTGGAGGGTCCAGTTACGGTTCCAGTGGCTAGAAGTCGAAGTAGAGGTTGCAGAGGAGTCCTGCTGGAATCTTGCAAGCTAAATCTGAGGACCCACACAAGAGAGCGACCCTCAATAGTCCTGAAAGGGCGATTGGTCACATAGCCAGGTGATCACCTATCAGGAGGGGGCTCTGATGTCACCTGCCTGACCTGGCCACTCAGATGCTCCCAGAGGTCCCTGCCAACTTTGGATTCAAGATGGCAGCACCCAGGGACGCTCTGGAGCTGCTCCGGGCACCGCCCCTGGGGTGCTGATGGAGAGTGGTCATTCCTCTTTCCACTGACCAGTTTTGCACCAGAGCAGGTAATGGAGGTCCCTGACCCGGTGTAGACTAGTTAATGCACGGATGGCACCAAATGTGCCCTTCAAAGCATATCAGTGGCTTTGAGACGCTACCCCCCCTAAGCCATGTAATACCTATTTTAAAAGGGAGAGGGTGTTACCCCCCCCTTCCCAAAGGAAATCCTTTGTTCTGCCTTTCTGGGCTTGGGCTGTTCAAGCAGCAAGAGGGCAGAAACCGGTCTGAGGGGTGGGAGCAGCTTGGGCTGCCCAGAAAATTCCAGAAGGCTGGTAGGAGCAATGCTGGGGGACCTCTAAGGAGCCCCCACAGTGCATGGAATTATACTTCCAATACTGGCAACTGTATTGGAGTATGATTCCGACATGTTTGAGACCAAACATGCCTAGGTTCTTAGTTACCATTATATAGCTGGACATAGTTAGTGACCTATGTCCAGTACAGGCATAACAAGGCGTCCCGGCACTCACGAAGTCCAGGAAAATGGAACTGGAGTTCGTGGGGGAACAACTGCTAGTGCAGGGGTGCCCTCACAGGTACCTGCACCCTGCCCTGTGGGCTAGGAGGGCCTACCTTAGGTGTGACGTACAGTGACCCGGTGCAGTCACCTGTAGTGAAAAGGGTGCATCCACCCTTCCACTCAGGCTGCAACGGCAGGTCTGCAGATACACCTTGCATGAGCTCTCCATGAGTGGCATAATACATGCTGCAGCCCATGGGGATCCCCTGGTACCCCAAAGCCCTGGGTACCTGGGTACTATATATAAGGGACTTACATGGGGGCACCAGTATGCCAAATGTGGGGTGTAAGTAACAAAAGTTACCAAGTTTGAAGTGAGGGGGCATAATCAGTGGGGTCCTGGTTACCACGATCCCAGTGAAAACAGCCAAACACACTGACAACAGGCAGAAAGTGGGAGTAACCATGCCAAGAAAGAGGGTACTTTCCAACAACATACTCAGACTAAATTACGGACCTGCAATAAAAAGTTTAAATGTACAGATAGACCGCTGGATTCGCCTTCCCTATCCGTGGCTGGCCGCATTGCACTACTTAAAATGGGGGTGTTCCCATGTTTTCTATGTCTATTTGTCAACATACCGATGCCTCTCACCAGTACATTTTTCACTACACTACAGAGCTCTTTGACACAGTTGATAATGGCTGGGAAGTGACACTGCGTGTGTTAGGAGGTCCCAGCACTCCCGTATGAACACGGGGTTTTGGGGTTCCCCATTTTCAGTTATACTATTTAGCTGCCCAATGCCACTATGGTACTATTGGTATCATCCAGATGCCCAGTTACCATATGCCATACCGGAAACTGATTCTATGTTCCCCACCCACTTACAATTGCTGCTCTTATCTGGCCTCCCATTGGATCCCACAGACATCCAGGCATTGGCCAAGACATGTTGGGCACGGAGCCGTCTGGCTCACCTTTAGTTTTGCAGCTTGCTATACTCATCAGCAATCCCACTAGGTAACAATTCTTGGCTCCCCCTTACATCAGAAAAACTGGTGCAATATATACTTTGCTCTCTTCAGCTTTCTACTATAGGTGACCTCTTCCCACATGATCATGTATTCTCGTGAATGGAGGATAGTCGCTTTGTATCCCCCCGTACATGCACACTGAAGGCTCTTTTGCCTTCTTACCCACTGGCACCCTCTGACTTCCCACCCCTCACACTAACTATAACAGCAGACTCCAGTGCTGGTTTAATTTCCAAGTTGTTCTGTGCATGTCTTGAGCTTCTCCTCGTCCAGGTTCAGAGAATGCATGAGGCCTGGGAGGTGGACTTAGGACATCAGCTGTCCAATAAGATATGGCACGCTTGTTGTTACCAAACACGCACAGTCTCCCTCAATAACAGGCAAAATCTTCTACACTATAACCATCCTAAACATTGTTGATGATTTGAAACGCAAATGAAATACACAAAAAATACAGAAACAAGCATTCATCAAACACATAAACAAATGATAACACAGTTTATTTAGTTTGCTAACAAATATAAATAGAAAAAAATAAAAAATTTAATAAGAAGATTGTAGCTTTTCTAAATTCAATTGAAGCCACACATAACCATACTATATTCTGTTTGATGCACCTGCTCCCACAAATCATTCTGAGGATACAAAATGAATTTTTACCCTCCAATTTCAAATTACTTGATTTACAGTACGTTTAAAAATGTTCAATTGTACATTTAGCCACTTTATGTATATACACTGTATTAATCTGTTAATATTATGTAATTTTCTAAGCGGTCACGGGCCCCCTGAGAAGGCTTCACGGACCCTCAGAGGTCCCCGGACCACAGAATGGGAACCATTGCTCTACATCATTAAGGTCATGACTGACTTTCTTTCATACTTAAAAACTAAAAGACTTAGAATAGGATTCAGGAAAGCATTTAGGAATATGGAAAGTAGCACTCTAGAAGAACCCTCTTAATCTTACATGCCTTTGTGAGTTGGTTCCAAAGCACTTAACGAGGACATACTATTTCTGCTTGTATTAACTACATAAATAGTCCCATTTTGGATGTTTAGGAACCAACTGAGACAGGTATGTAATTGTACATGAAAGATCACTAAAGAAGTACTACTTTATACAGTTTAAACTGCCTTTGTGAACAGGCCTCAATTCTTTTTGGTAATAAAATGATGGTTTGGAGTTGGGTAGAAGATTATTTACTGTGGAGAATATAGTAGGGAGCTCTGGGTTCCATTTAGTGATCATCCTCTTTATTTGTGCAAGAAACTGTTTGCTACATATAAATTAAAATTAAATATGTGTTATATGGCTTGATGTATAAGATATTCTTTCGACAGTGGCTCAAAATTATGTATATTTTTAAAATATATCATTTTATGTTTGGCCTTTGTTCAATTTGTGATAGTCTTAAGAGCTCAACCTCGCAATAAACAATGAAGTAGTTGAGTGGAAACAGCAGGTCAACGATGTAAAACATTTTAATATTTAGAACCCGATTTAGAGTTTGGCAGATAGATACTCCATCACAATCATGACAAGTATCCCCTCTGCCTTAATCCAAGTACATTAGAATATAAAATGCTTTTAAATTAAGAAGGGATAGCCATCCCATTTGTGAAGGAGTACCTTTTGACCAATTAGGCCCTTAATTTCCTTATAAATGCTCAAAAATTCCATTCTTCCTAATAAAATTCCCATTCCTGAATTACAAATTCCACGCATTGAGAGAGAGACCGTTTATCTATGTGGAAATTCTAACATAATTGGTTGAATGCCTGTATTCACAAAAAAGCATATTCCCAAAGGGGAAGTGAAAAACAAATGACGTTGATCTGTTTCGGGAGGTGGCTGAGGGAGCTGGTGGGGGTAGTAATCAATTTAAGGGATTAATCTAATAATCACTTGTCCTAGGGTTTTAACCTACATGGTCCAATAAACAGCAGCACTCAGGAACAGGGAATGTAATGAAATACAATGTCAATATACATGCTGATTGGCATGTTCATATTAGCCCCAGGTAAATGAGTTGAGAAGGTGTATGTAACAAAATGTCAAAACCAAGAATTAAACACAAAGTTAAGGATTGTTTAAAAAAACTCATGTGGCAAGCAGAAAGGGAACATTAACAAATCAAAACTGTAAAGCTTTAGTTATGTGACATGCATGAAAATATCACTTTGTGACATCGTCATTCCTTCTACTGCCCATAGCAGAATACTTTGCAATCATTCAAAATACATTGCTGTATTTAATATTTACACTTACGAAGCAAATGTTTTTTTCAAAATCGCTGGTGCTTTTTCATCAGAAAGACTTCCAGATGTAAAGTGAGGGGTGAACTGGATCAGGTGACTGCGGAGGGCACCAACAGCTTCCTGTGCCTTCGGGTCCAAACTGACTCTATAAATGGCAAAAACGTGATTTTTTTTTAAATAATGCTTTTACTTAATTCGCAGCATAGACACTGAAAATCAAATTATGTTTGTACCTAAATAGGTTATTATAATGTGTAACAGATCCAACTGTGAGCGGCTTAACATGTTTACAAGTACAACAAGCATTGGCACAGTCAATAGGTCGGGCACTGCCCACCAACATAATACTTTTGTTAATGCTTGTTTTGTAATTTTGCTTTTTGTGCAAAACTTAAGCGTTGGGGAATCTGTTGGGCCCTCATCAATAAAGAAAATGACAAAAATCATATTTTTTTGTCTCAGAAAATGCACAGTAGTTCCAGGCACGTAGGGAACTACGTTGTGGGTGGATGCACTCCTTGTGAACAGGCAGAACTTGTTCATTCACAGTGAAGTTATCCAGTGGCTAAAGTGGGTTGACCCACTGCTCCTATGCTGGAAGTTGTAGTGGGTGGAAGAATAATTTGAATGACACAATAATGCAGCAATCAATGAAGAGGGCTGGCTGAAGGCTGCAATACGTAAGCAGGTCTTGGAATATGCTAGATCTAAAATGGAAATATAGCAGCTTAGGTTAAACATTTTCAACCAACATCGATTCTATTGCTTCAATTAGAGATAACTGTTCTGAGACATCACTCACTGAAGAACTAAAAGGAAGAGCAAACTTCACAAATAAACAATGTACTTAACGGGAAACAATAATTACTATCAGGAAATGATTCAGATTAATACCAACTTCTTTCTTAACTAGGTTGACAAACTGCCAACTACTTCTATCCCAGTCAGTAACAATCCTGTCATACCTTTAAATGTCCAAATGCAAGAAACTAGTCTCCAGAAATGCTCTTTGCAAAACTCAATAACATTTTCTAGTCAATGTCATTCTGGTGCAACCTTTCCGCCTCATCCCAGTCAGATCCCAAAACTGATGCACAATATGTATTTCATTAGTTAAAGAGTAGGAGGACTATTCTTGCTCTAAAAAGATCCCTACTTTACAATATGTGGTTGATTTTTCATTTATTTGCTCCTGTTTACTCTCACTACAACAGCTAAGGGTCATAAAGAGAAGCTTTGGTACACTTTGCTCAGCTCATCAGTAATACCAGCTCCCCATACATCCGAAGAACAGAGCTTTTTCTCAGTTACCAATTACTCGTGAGATCAAGTGCCCTTTCCTCTCAAATGTAGATGAATGACTCTGCGCTTGGCATGGGCTGAGGTTTTAAGAACTAGCTTTGTGGGGCACACAAATGAGCAATAGGAAGCCGTCTGCTATGTTTTGTTCTGTAAATTACTTACAGAATGAATAATAAGAGAGAAAAGAGAAAAGGAGCACAGAATTAGCAATTGGAGATTCATTAGATAGCTACCCCATACTGAGCTTTGTCCAAAGTCTTTTTATGATCCATATTTAACGAATTTTGAATTTTCATAATGAGCAAAGTGGAGTTTAAAGATACAAAAGGCCCAATCTGACACCAAGGGCTTCAATTCACATGTGGTGGCATGGTAGATCATGCAGAATCAGTTCTCTTTTACCATCTTTATTCATTCCGCTGGACCATGACTCATGAGAGTTTCTAAGTAATGACTAACATGTTTAAAAACACTATGTTCAAAGACTCTATTTAATTTTCTGACCTAACTTTGTTGACCATCTACTCTTTCGTTCTTCTCTTCTGTTACAGCATGCATACCTTTTCAATCTGCCCAGTGCTTCATTATCTTCAGGGTCAGATGTTGGGTAAAAGTACTTACACTGAAAATAATGTCTAGCCTTAACATGGGTTCACATCCAGTGCAGTATAGGTGGATAGATTGGTTCGCCGCTTGTTTGTTCATGGCATGGATGTATCATGCCTCTTCCTGTGTTTAGCCCTTCCCGAGAGCATGGTCCAATTACTAGATCAATCCACTGGTTTCATTTTAGCATCTGGTTAGGAACTACTTTTTTCTTTGTTGAAAATCAATTCACACGATTGGTCCTGTTTTCACTCACTCTGAGCTCTGCTCTGTTTCTGTAAACAGGCCTGTAAATCTCGTTCTTATCTCGTCACATCTGCTCAGCATTCAAACATGCAGAACAAATGTCAGATGCTGTTTCCAGAGGGCATCTATTCCGTGACCCCCACCCCTCCCTCATGCTGTGCTTATGCTGCTCGGAGTTGTGCAGAACTCAGCTTATAAATGTGCATATTTAAATTTTGAGTACTGTCGTTTTCTGAAAATAACTCTGCATATTTTCCAAATGAGGGTTTTAGTGCACATGCATATAATATTTTTTCACCCCAGGAAGGGGACACTAGCCTCTTGTCCTTTTATTATTTTAGCAATATTGCCAATAAAAATGATCATGTTTCGCGTTCTTCTGTGTGTATGCTAAATAAACTATTTGCACTAAACAGATTAATTGTCCTTGTCACTTGTGCTTTTCTTCCACCATTATTATTTCTTCAGTTGATGATTGGTGACATTTCACAGATTTGAAGCTCGGGTGGAATATCTACAAGATTTATCTTCTGTTGCTGCCACCAATGGATCCAATCTGTTTTTTAAGATGTGAAGGTATTTTGGCAGAATTGAGGCTACCCTTCACATTAGCTGATTGTGGCAAAATTAAATCAGCAGGTTCCCACCCATCCCCCAGTCCGTGAATCTTGCTGACTGTATGCAGCGGCTGAGCTAGCGGAGTTGCACACTAATTTTCACTCAGACAAAGAGAAAAGATCACTTGACAAATATTGTCTGTGCTGAGAGGTAGAAGAGCCAGAGAGTAAAGAGCAGACTTGCATTTGTGGGGGTTTCTGATGGATGTTACAGCCTCATTTAATTTACTCATCTGCGGTTGGGTTGTTTCATGCAACTATATTATCGAGTGACAAGCGGAGTTTATTTTTAATTCCAGCTGCCAGAAAGGGTTATGAATCTACAGCACTACATGCCATGAACAGGTGCTAGCAGGGTAAGTAACATAATCTGTTTGATATCATGTGTAGCTGTAGATACAGATGCTCTGCACAGACTGTAAAGCATTGCCCTCCAGAAAGTGGTTGCTAACCTGTGGGTGTTGCAGTTGTTTGAAAAACTGTATGTAACACTGCTTGTCCAACATTTGTTTGTTGGCCGGCTAAGACATCCACACAGTAGTGTTTAGTAAAAGTGTGTGGAGTGCACCACGTAGCTGCTTTCCAAATTTCAGCTATTGGTATATTGTCCAAAAGGCCATATATATATATGCTCCTACTTTGCAAACAGAGTGTTCTCTACAAGGTGTGGGCAAAGCTCTTTTGGCTTTGGCGTAACAAGTCTGAATGCATTTAACTATCCATCTTGAGATGCCGGATTTAGATATGGGCTGCCCTGTGTGAGGGGGCGAAAAAGCAACAAAGAGTTTGCTTTTATGAAACTCTTTAGTTCAGTCTATACAAACAATTAACACTCTTTTTACATCTAATATGTGCAGTGCCCTTTCTGCAACTGATTCAGATTGTGGAAAGAAAACCAGACGTTTAACTGACTGGTTCAGGTAGAAAGTTGAAATTCCTTTTAGAAGGGATATTGGGTTAGTACGAAGGACTACCCTATCGCTGTGTAGTTGGAGAAATGTTCTTCCAAGATTAGTGCCAGGAGCTCAATGACACGTCAGAGTGAAGTGATTGCTACTAAAAAGGCTTACCTTTCAGGATAAAAACTGCAGGGGTCAATGTTGAGATTCCAAGCAGGTGCAGGGGGAACCGTGGGTAAAATAACCCTTTTAAGGCCTTCCATGAATGCCTTTAATATTGGTAATTTAAATTGTGGTAAGTGTTGTCTGTTTAGTAGATAGGCAGCTACTGCGGATAAATGCAGGCATACTGAAGTATACGGTAGATCAGGTGTGCGCAAATGAAGTAAGTAGCAAACAATATTTTGAACAGCTGCATTGAAAGGCTCAATGTGGAGTCATGGCAGTAGAAAACAAATCATTTCCACTTAGCTGCATAACATGCTCTTTTTGTAGGTGCACGTGCCTCTTTGAGAATAGTCATACACTGTGGGAGGTTGAGGTAACAAAACTCTACGACATCTGGAGCCAAACCGCAAGGTTGAGCTCCTTTGGGATTTGGGTGCCTGATTTCTCCATGGTTCTGAGTGAAAAGTTCCGGGTTGAGGGGAAGCTTCTCATGGGGCACTACTGAGTAGCGTGGTGAACCATGGTTGTTCAGCCCAAGTTAGAGCTACTAGAATGAGCGGCGTTTGCCTCACCTTCTAAACCACAAATGGAAAAAGAGGGAGAGGTGGAAAAGCATAGGCAAGTATCCCTAACCAGTGTATCCACAGAGCATTGCCCTTGGATAGGGGGTATGAAAGCCTGGAAGCGAAGTCTTGGCATTTGGCGTTGTCTGCAATTGCAAAGATATCTATATGGGGAAAACCCTATTTGTGAAAGTATGGGTGGAGGACTCGGGAGTGGAGTTCCCACTTGTGGACTTGTTGCCGCATCCTGCTGAGGAGGTCGACAAAGCTGTTGTCCATGCCTGGGAGGTGTTCCACTAACAGGTTAATGTGGTGATGCATTGCCTAGCGCCAAATCGACTGAGACAGGTGTGATAACTGTAGAGATGTGTCCCTTCCTGTTCTTGTAGATAAAACAAGACTGTTGTGTTGTTCGTCCGGACTAATACAACCTTGCCTGTAAGGTGACTTAGGGAAGTTTTAAATGCCAGGTGAATGTCTTGAAGCTCTAAGTTGTTGATGTGTAGGGCTTGATGTTTGGAGTCTCACCCTGGATTGTGAGGTCCTGCAGGTGAGCACCTCATTCTGTGAGGGATGTGCCCGCCCTGAGAATGATCTGGGGAACAGGGTCAGAAAACGTCCATCCTTTTGACGTGTTTTGTGGGTTCCACCACTGCAGAGAGTGATGAGTCAGGTGCTTACCAACACTAGATCTTATAACTGACCTTGCAACTGAGACCACAGACTCACCAGAAGTTCTTGTAGTGGACGCATGTGTAGTCTTGCGTGTGGTACTACTGAAATACAAGATGCCGTCATGCCTAAGAGTTGTTGAACCACTCCGTTATGGATTGATTGGGCTTAGTATTTTTACACAACTTTGTTCTGAATACTGAATGAATTCAGGTAAGCTAACCTTAGCTGTGTGCTGAGGAGAGCCCCTAGGTCTGGCTGAACCTGTGAAGGTTGAAGGTGTGACTTCTGTATATGGATTGTGAACCACATTTGATGAAGAAAGTGAAGTGTGGCCTGCATGTGTTGGTGACATAATGGAAACGTACTGGCTTTGAAAAGCCAGTCGTTGTGGTATGGGAAGACATGAATGATCTGTCTGCTCAGATGTGCTTGAACTAATGCCTAACATTTTTTGAGACCCTGAGTGGAAGCACCTTGAATTGGTAATGTATTCCCTGTTTAACAAACCTGAGGTATTTGAGATGAGCTGGATGGATTGATATGTGAAAGTAAGCGTCCTTTAAGTTTAGTGCAGACATAAAGTCGCCCTGTTGTAATAGAGGGGTCACATCTTGGAGAGTTACTGTAAGAAAGTGTTGCGAGAGGCTGTAATGATTTAGCGGTTGGGAATGAGGAAGTATATGGAGTATACTCCTTTGCCCCGTTGTTGAAGATGAACAGGTTCTATAACCCCTTTTTGAAGTAGAGCTGTACTTCTTGTTTTAGCAAATGTAAATGTTCTATGGAAAGTTTCTGTATGCGTGGTGCGAGGTTTGGAGGTATTTTGATGAGCGCCAGACAATAACCATGTTGGACAATGTCCAACACCCACTGATCTGTTGTTATGTTTTTCCAAGCGGGGAAGAAAAACATAACAGACGTTCCCTGACAGGTGGTAGATGCTCGGGGGAACAGAAAGTGAGTCACTGTTTGGAGGTGGAGGGGGGTGGCACGGGTGGAGGCGCTTTTTCCACAACCTTTCAAATTGTATCCTCAATATGCGCCTCACTAGTATCCTCTTGAAGGGGAGGTTTGATGCTGCTGCCTGTAAGAAGAGGTAGAGATAGCTGATGATGTTGGTTTGGTGCCCTGTTTGTATGAGGGGCCTCGAAAGGAGCTAAGAGGAATGGGAGTTTGCATTGCCCACATGGATTTGGCAACTTCATTATCTATTTTAATTGTTTTCTAAAATTTGATCCACCTGTGCACCAAAGAGATGTTGTTGGTCAAATGAGGCATTTAAAAGTGTTTGCTGCACTTCTAACTTAAAGCCAGATATGCGTAAGCAGGCGTGTCTACACAACAGAATGCTTGTATTTATACTCCTAGCTGCTGTGTCCACTGCATCAAGGGCACATTGAATAGAATTGTTGGAGATAAATTTACCCTCCTGAACAATTTGTGCAAAACGGACCAATGGGAGCCCGAAAATGGTCTTGAATCTGAGCATGTCTGAACCCCATGGCGGAAATAAAACAAACAATGGAATTGATGCCAATTCGTATTATCACCGAGAGGAGTCACTTTACCTCGTGACTAAAGAGACTTCTTCAAAGAAAAACAACTTGCACACACCTGAACCAACACTAGATGGCAGAAGTATGCAGAGCATGTGTATCTACAGCCACACATGCCATCGAACAAAGTGTTTCCCTTTGTTTTATTTGGATTAGAGCATCATGCAGGACGCTTGTAAGGGATCCTTTGCATACATTTTTTGTTTATAAAAAGAAGAGCATGTCTGTTAAGACCAGATTTTATTTTTTATTTTTAATGTAGCTCTGTGTAAAAATAAAGTGTCACACCATTACACCGCACTGTTTACAACAGTATTTTTGTTTATTTTATTTATCATGCATAGTTAATTAAAACCACTGCATGTACATTCAAGATACATTAAAAACAAAAATATTCACCTTACCGTCATATTGGTCTGGGTTTAGTAAACAATGAAAACAGTGTCATATCGGAGTCAGTCACAATGAGCTGGGACCGAGAATGAAGATGGTTGAAATAGCTATTTAGATTCCACCAAAACCAGCCTCAATTAAATCTGTTCATACATTGTTTCCTAGGCGAGTTATATCTGTTTAGACAGTAAAGTGCTTATTGTACTGCACAATATCATGTGTTAAGGTGCGTGCCATGCCAATCCTAATTGTAGACCCTGGGCCTGTGTAGCAGTGCTATTTTCTCTCACTATGTGTGCCGTTGTCCGACATTAATTGTGATTTACTTGTCAGTTTTATAGCAGGAAACAGGAGGGAAAACCTAATCAACTTAATCAGTGCCCAGCCACTGCTCCCTACATCACTGAGGTACTATTTAGTTCTTTTTAACTTTTAGTGACATGCAAACAAAACATTAACATGAATATTAACACACTAACACTGTCACAGTAACATCACCAAATAGGGCTAAAAGACATTCACAATGACAACGTCAATAGCTCGGAGCTCAGGCTTTGCCGAGACCTATTGATTTTTCCAGTGCTTGTTCTTTTTGAGTTCAATAAAATGCTCGGTTCTGGCTCCAAATTACCCAAAACTCTATTTCCGAGTGGAAAATGAAAACCGCAAATTATGGAGAAGCAAAACTTAATAACTGCACCAACTAAAGACAGTTTTTATGGCAATACCGACCAAACTAGTGCAAGACCAACAACATACTACATGAAAGTAAACAAGCAGATGGTGCACCAGTGACATCCACAAACAAAACATGTCTAAGTACTGCATTAACCATTTGATTAATGTTCTAACAGACCAATGAAACCCAGTTTCTCCTACATGGTCTTCACAGCAACAACTGACAATGCTTTTGACACCGTGCTCATTGGAACTCCCATGCAGTAAAAGTGGAAAGGAACACCAGCAATAAAGTTTATCAGAAACGTGGCGCTCCTAAAAAGTGATGGGTGTACATTGCAATTCCAACAACTAAAACCACACAATCTAAGTAAGCACTGTGACATTGTTATATAAAACCAGGATAAATTAAGTCACCAAAATCATTTGCGATCACAGTTTTGAAAATATATGAAAAACATCATGACGTTAGAGAGAGAGCTCGTTGACTTAATCCACACTAAGGCTGACAAAATCAGAAAACATGTTTTAGCCAAAAAAACAAAAAAAAACTATGACCTCTTTATTTCTCCTTAAAAACATTGAGCATTCAACAGCTCACAAAAAAGCCTGATTCTCGAAGCCATTTGCACACTCAAGTTGAATCTAAGTCTGCAAATGGTTTGTTTTAAGTTTGTATGTGTAAGTTCTATTGTGTATTTACAAACAGTGAACTTACAGCTGTAGATCGATTTATTCAGTCTAATGACACAGGGTTGCTTCCTGTGCTACAAGATAATCCTGGAGTCGGTTGTACATTGAACAAGCATATGTAATTTCACTGAATGCAGCTTTTTTCCTGCTAACTCAGAACATGCGTACCACTGCAACTGTTAATATTGGTGCAAGTATTACACATCTCACTCTATGACTTTAAAGGTACCATACACAGTAACTGCTAAGTTACATGAATTTGCCCTTCCAAGGAGATTCTTAGTGTTTTGACTTAGTAGTTGATGATTATGCACCAGAATCACAAACCATTAAACTGGCCTTCTTTTACTGATGTTCCGGGGGGTAATAGCAAAACAAGCATAAATAAGCATAGAACATGGACTGAGATTCCACAGTGCTGCACAAGAAAGCTTTCAGAGAAGGTGCCTGACTAAGGCTGCCATGCAGACACCGTACAGAAATTTAAATAAAACTAATGGATAAATACCTGAATATAATGACGCTTCCAGGTGTCAAGTTTTCAAATTCTATTTCTTGAACATACTCATTAGCTCCCTTTTTCGTAACACCAGCCTGCTTTACAATCTTGCTCTCCGTAAGCTTGAAATAGAAAACATTGCAAGCCATTAAAGACACACTGGTGGCCATTATTCTCTTTTTTGACTCCCTACGAATGTACCATACAGTTTGGTCTCTGGGCGACATTCAGGAAAGTGTTTTCATACCTGGATATGTTCTCTGAATTCCACTGTATAATTTGCCATTCCGTTTATGAACTGCTCATCTTTTTTGTAAGTGTCTGCTTTTCTCTCAATGGTTCTAGCCTCTAGTACAACCTCTTCAATTTTTCCTGTTAGGAAACAATAAGTAAGCTCAGACTGCATTGCTTGGAGCTTTGCTGCATAGCATGGAGCTTTGCTGCAGTAAAACATTACGAAGGAAACACCAGTTGTCAGTAAGGACACAAACCATGCCTCAGACCCAACAAATAACAGAGACCTACATAGTTTAATAGATTCAAGGACACATCTTTATGCACTTTGGAGGGTATGTCCTGTGTTCTGCTCGTTAAACAGCGTAATGCTTCCCCCAAAACATCTTCAAGTGTTGTTATGTGGTTGGTTCATTAACAAGTATACTGCAAGCAAATTCTTAGTGCAGGGCACAAATAATGTTGAAAAATCTATAGAACACTTTGTCCATTACACTTGGAAGAATAGCT
Source organism: Pleurodeles waltl (assembly GCF_031143425.1). NCBI lineage: Eukaryota > Metazoa > Chordata > Amphibia > Caudata > Salamandridae > Pleurodeles > Pleurodeles waltl. The sequence continues at coordinate 605,333,206 of NC_090443.1, read as the reverse complement.
AATACAGGTGAGAGAAAGGTACTTTTACAGGGATAAAAAGAGAGAAATAGCATAAACAGTAAACATTAGGTACAAATTAACAAAATAAAGACACTCAAAAGGCAATTTCACATAGTCTCCCCAGTAATCGCATAATGCACTTGTTTGAAAGTGAGAGGCTAAGCCTTGGTGATAGCCATATCAAAGGTAACACGTCAATATTGTACTTTTTTGATCTTTAGTACAATATTTGCCTTGAATCATTTCAACATGTTATACACTCTATGTATTTTTCTTTCTACATGATTAAAGAATGTAACAATGTAAAAGACGCTTGCATTATTACGTGTTGTGATACTTGCATCAAACTTCGCAGACACTGTTTTGTTGCGTTGAGTTGCCACTTACTTGCACCTCCCAGCATGTTAATTGTGCTGGGGTTAAAATAGGTGATATTTGACAGAAAGATCTAGTGCCCAACGTTGTTACAAAAGAAGAAGCCAGAGTAAGAAATAGTCTAGGAAAGGCCTACATATCCAAGTCCCTAAATTTAGCTACGAATTGCTTACTTTTCACAACGCTGCATGAAGTACAAATTAACTGCGAGTTGAAAAAAATGCAAAAAATTATGCCAAACGTTGTAGAATTGCTAAAACAAGCTAGCAAATAAAAAATATTATAGTTATGATACTGGGAGAGTTTAACTGGGGTTCTTAATGTGACAGTGGGTGCAGTACCATACTATGTCCATGCCTTGCGCGACTTCCTCAGAATAATTTCCAGCAAAAGAGTAAACTACCACTGCGTACAGCACAGTGTAACAAAAGCATTGACATCTGTTTGGCAACCCTTTCAGAGGGCAAGCTAACAAATACTGACCTAACTTTCCTTACTTTCTACTCATACCATTCAAAATGAGGAACAGCAAGTGATGCAATTTACACAATAGAACTCCATCACAATATTAAGGATGCTGGTGACAGGTAGCTGAATTCCAAAAGCAACAAATGTCAGAAACAGTTAAACACACAGACATATATCTAAATATACACATAGTGCCCAGATCCCAAAATAAACTGTATTTAAGAGAGCCTGGACATACCATCAATTATCACACATATCAAAACAGGGCATCTACTAGAAAGGCACATAGCGAAGGGATATGTTTTCAGAGTTTTTCTGAAGCTCAACAAGTCAGAGTAAATCTGCTTCTTAGGACGATTTGAAGAATGTTCGATGTTTTGGGGCCCACAACAGAAAAATAAGAGGTTGTCTTTCCATTGCAGGTGGGTAAAACGTTACACTGATCTAAACTTTACAGAGCAACCATGGGGTTTGGTTGCATGCATCTATTCTTTGGGGTTGGAGAGGTAGTCTATTCATTGGCACATATTGTAGTACTACACATCTGGCAGCCTGCAGGCACATACACTGCGTTGCTCCAGAAGGAGGGATGGATGTGTTTTCTGGCTTTAACCTTGCCAACAAATCCTCGGGCTATGCAGACACACAAAATGCGGGTGCCCATGTTTTTTTCTTTGTGCAGTTGCACACTGGGTCTTAAATGGTATTGGTTCTTCCTACTTGTCACACTCTTACCTTGCAAACTTCTTTTGGGGACGCAGGGTCAATGACTGAGAACAATTTGGCTCCATCCGCTGTCTGCTCTGTGTACAAAACAGTACGTGACAATGTAATGTTTTTCCCATATCTGTGAGTTTTTTAATCCGTTATGTTAAGATTAACGTACTGTATGCCATTCTCTCCTTTTTATCAGCCTTTATTTCCTGTTTCTCCCCATATAATAGAGCTGGAATCAGTAGCAACATATATCATAGAAGCTCTGATAAATATGGCAAGGCTTTTCTCCCTTCTGGTTACATTTGCTCCTTGCTTCCTATGTTTTGCTGCCCCAGGGATCTGTTTTTCTTAAGAGAGTTCCTACAGATGCACCTCCTGAAATAAAGCTCCAGCTGGATCCTGTCCTCAACTACTTTGGTAGATGGGGAAAGGATCCTCCTCCCCTCCTCCCAACTCACTCAGGCCACCAGGCCTTTGTTAAACCACTGTGCCTGTAGGGTGTTTAATGCTGCTTTGCTTTTTCCTCCATTTAGTAGTTTGACATGACACCCTATTATAGTAGGACAGCATTGTTCTCTTACACACATTTTAATTAAGTTATACATTCTTGGAGACTTGGGAAAGGAGGCGATGCAGCATGCGCGTAGACACAAGCTCTGTCCCAATGCCACGATTACCCTGCACAATCCATCCTATCCAGGGCCCATCCACCCACTACTGACCTGTAGTGTGTACCCCTGACTTCCTACTACCTTGGCTGGATTGGCATGACTTGCAATAACCAACACCCCGCTACAGCTCAGAAAACAGTGCGGAGAAAGCGGAGCAGGCCTTGCAGCAACACATGACTGGTGCCAGGGGTGAACCTGCTGCATAAGGGTTGATCGGAGACCTGCTGCTTATGAAAATCTGGGCTGTGCTCTGGGAGTTGGTGGAGTGGTGCTGCCCTGAAGTATTGCGCAGTGCTACACTCCTGCTCGCTGCTGCAGGGGAGGCCAAAGATGGAGCCATGAGGTGGCCCCTCCCCCACCCCCTCTGAAGTTACTGGCAGCTCATTAGCCTGGCTGGGGTTTAAATGCGGCCTCTGCAGCAGTGCTGGAGCAGCAAGGCTCCTATCAGCATAGGCTACCATGTTTTAAGACACTGCCCTGCGTAACCGTAACTGGGAATGGGACTACAGGGTCATGCAGTGAGTTCATTCCCTCCTCCCCTCTCTTTCTTGTTGTTGCTGTGGTTGGAAGCCTGGTGGCTTGGTGTCTGTCTAGCTTGTGTAGCCAACACTGGCATTCTAAGAGGTGTTGCTGCACCGCCTATGGCCTGTTGACTCCTCCCTAACACACGGACAATGGGAATTCGCCAATGGAGCCACTTATGCGGCCCTCATCGGCATCTGTGGCTTGTGACCCTTGCATGGAGGGTATATGTGAACTTCCAAAGCAGAAGCAACCTGCCTTTGCCCTGCTGCAGACTTGAGGTGAGCTACGATGAGGACCCCAGCTATCACCCTGTTTCACAGTATCTGCTGAGTTTACCCACGCCGTATTGGTTGACCGCTCTGAAGGCCCTTGGCAGGAGGAGAAACAGGTGGTCCTCATCTTCCCAGGTTACACAGCAAGTGTACAGAAACGCAGGGCATCGTACTACGCAGCTAAGCAGGGGCCCTGTAGATGTGGCTCAACTAAAGTGCACTGGGATCCTGCTAACCAGGTCCTCAGTGCCAGTGTTCCTTCCCTAAAACCTGTTCACTTGATTCCCAATTGACCAGAACCTTCAGGCCATTGTAAGTCCCTAGCAAATGGTACCCCTGATGCCTAGGGCATGGGTACTGAAGAGGGCCCCTTAGAGCTGCAGCACCACCTGTGTCATTCTGAGGGACCCAGCACCAATCTTCTGCACCTTAGAGGTACCCCAGAAAATCTACCAGCTACTAGTGTGTTAACTGACTGGTCCAGACCAGTTCAGCCACCTTAGCCATGTTTCTGACACCCCCCCCTCCCCAAGGTGACAGCCAGCGCCCTTGAGGGCAAGAGACAAAAGCCTGCACTGTGCGAGGGTGTTCGCACATCAACCAGGCAGGGTGGACATTCCAGGGTGTGAAGCTTCAAAGGCCTAGCCACCTTTGTAATGTGACCCAGGTCTTTCCAGATGGCGACGATGACCGACCCCCCCCCCTGTCGTGACCCCACTTTTGGGGGCAGAACAGGAAGGAAAATTAGGCAGATTAGTAGGTGTCCCCATTTCATGCCAGTCCCACCCCTAAGGTGGACAGGCTTAAATGGACACTACTTTTTTAAATTGCTCCATTTTGGCTTCGAAGGAATTAGGCCACTAGGGTCAGGGCTATGCCCACTCCCCAACGGAATTAGTCAAAGAAAGGGTGTAGTCACTCTACCACCTGGCACTCCATGTAATGGCCCTAAATTGAGTATTTAGGTGGCACCCGTGAACCCTAGAACTCGGATCCTGATGACTTAAGAAGAGACACACCTGAAGAAGAGAAGAAGGAGCAGCTGACCTGGAACCAATCCCGCCAGCCTGTCTGCACTACTCGATGGACCCTACACCAAAAGACTCCTTGCCCTGCAGTTGAACCTCCAAAAACCTGGGAGGAGCGCATGCCTTCGAAAAAGACTCAAGTCTCCTGTGAGCAGTGCACCTGCTCTCCAACAAACTCCAAAGAAAGGACTCTGCAGCCTCCAGAACCGCAAAGACCTGATGCCTGAAGTCACCACTGCACCTGCCGTCACCGACCCAAGTAGGAGTGGACCTCTGATGCCAGCAAGGTACCCTAGCGGTCCAGAGTCAGAGCCCATCGTAGTTACCCCTCCCCTTGGGCTCCCTGAAGTCACCTGCAGCCTCTGTATGTATACCCTCTTCTCCTACATCTACTACAGTGAGCAAACATGAGACCTAACGCAACCACTTCACCCATCGCTGCCGGCAAGTGTTGAAGCAGACCCCTGGTGTTAATGACATTTCTCTGCTCCCGAGCTAGAGTCAACTGTGGTTTTACCCCTCCTGCACTCCTCGACAATGCCTGAAGCCTCACACCACAGGACCCCCCAACCACAAGTACTCCAGGGTGAGAAAACCCAAAGGACATCCCTGCATCCGTTGCCCCTGGGCCTTGGACAAGAGGGCCAAGGGTTCACCTATGCCCACGAGCATCCTACGTTTGCAACTTACCTGTTGGTTGTCCCCAAATGCCCCCCCACCCAGCCAGAACCTGCAGCCTAAATCAACAGAGACTAATCCCCATTGAAATACATTGGGCATCTGATGCATACTGCACCTCTGCACCTGGCCACCCGAATACTGCCCAGAGAGACCTGTTGGTGTGGTCCTGACTCTTGCCCAGTACTCACCCTAAGTCTACAAGACTGGCCCAGGATTCACCAATAAGTGCTTGTTTGCTAACTGTGTTTTCCTCTCCATAGGTTAACATTGAAAACTCTAAAATTGTCCTAATTGTCGATTTTTTTAAACTAAAAAGTATATATGCTGACCTTATAACAAACTTCTTGGGTTTAAATTATATATAAAAAGAAGTCTTATTTTTTTAATTGGTCTTCAATTTATTCTTTGAGTGTCTCTCATTTATGCCTCTGTGAGAGCAACAAATGCTTAGCACTACCCTCTGATAAGCCTATCTGCTTCCCCACACTACCATAAAATAGAGGATTAGTCCTATCTACTTTTGCCTCTGCAAACCAATTGGGGATCCACTAGACTCTGCACGGTGTACTCCTTTTTAGAGCACCATATAGAGGGATAGCTTCCTACACCGGCTAAACTTGAAATCATGGACGGAGGTATGGCATTGATCCTCCAGACAGCTCAAGAGGTGTGGGATATGCTGGACTCCAAGGGAGAGCATCCCCCTTTAGACCGGCGGGATGCCAAAGAGGGCTGGTTGACAGCACAAAATAGAAGCTGTGAGACTCGCAAAAACTGCTCACGCCCTACACAGGAATAGAGAGCACAAAAGAGGGCCCAGTCAGTGGTAGCACTGATGCACGGCATCTTCACAATGGCGGAGGAGCGTCGACCCCCTAGCCAAGAGCCTGGAGATGAAAAATAAAATGATATTTTATTATTGTTTTATTTTTCATCTGCTGGCTCAGCCAGCAGTACAGGGAGGGGTGGGGTTGGGTCAGGGGAGTTGGGAGGAGGGGAGAGTGCACCTAAGTGCACATGTGTGTTTGGCCGGCCTGAGGCAGCTGGCCAAACACACATGAGCACATAGGTTTCTCCAGCCTGGCTCTGTTGAACAGCTGGGCTGGAGAAACTGCACAGACCCCAGGCTGTGTGTCAGACCAATCCCGACGCTGCTTTTAGCATGAAAGTAGCACCAGGATTTCTGGGAGCCCGTGATGGTGTCCCAGTGAATGCTGTGTCACCAGAAGAGGAACGACGAACGAGGTGGCAGGAGACAGCAGGGAGCAGCAACAAAACCATAAGTATTGTTTCCCTGGTTTCCCCCATCCCTGTCGTCCCACCCCACCCTTTGACATTTGCAGCAGCTGCCGCTGCTGGTGCGGGGTTGTTCCCCTGCTTCCTGAGCCAAGGCTAGCATCCAGGAGACTTCAGAGACATTATGCTTGAGTGGCTCCATACCACAAGAAATTCCAGAGACTTTGCAGGGGACCTCGAAGTCACCCTGATGACATCTAATCTTCTCTAAAGACATTATAGTTTCTGTATCCTTTTCATTTCATATTGGGGATGATGTCAATGCTACATTTGTTGATGTTGTGTTTGTCTAGGGGTGCACGGTAATGACTGTACTGTATGGTGGAGGTGGTAAACAATGGGTCACACTCAGAGCAAGGTGTCAAGTGACACATGGAGTTCTTTTGATGGACACTGTGGCTGCCACATATTATCACCCCACCCAGGATTTTTTTCTATTTGTCTTTAAGGGTTGTGGACAGGCGTTGCACTGGTACACAGTGGCCTGGGGAAGTGAGTTCAGTGTTTTGTCTTTCTTTGGAATTAGGAAATACAGGGAGTAGACACCGGTTACTTTTTGATGATTGGGTACTAGTTCTATTGCTTGTTTTTGTAACAATGCTTGGACTTCTAGTTGTAACAGGTCTAAGTGTTGTTTGGACATATTGTGTGCTCTTGGAGGCACATATGGTGGCAATTGTAGGAATTCTATGCAATAACCATGTTGGATAATGGCTAGGACCCATGTGTCCGTAGTTATGTTTTCCCAGTTGTGGTAATATGCGGTAAGTCTTCCCCCACTGGTGTTGAGTGGTGGGGGTTTGTGACATTGAAGTCACTGTTTGGTTTGAGGGGTTTTGGGCTCTGGAATTTCCCTCTTGTCTTTGGGAATTGTCCACCCCTATATGTTCCTCGAAAACCTCCTCTCTGATACTGGCCCTGATATGTGGGTCTGACTTGTGAGGCGGAAGGCTCTGTGGTTTGGGAACAAAACCCCCTCTCTAAAGTGCGGCTTTCTAAAAGTGCCTCTGCTCTGTGGGGAGTAGAGCGCGCCCATGGCTTTGGCTGTGTCCGTGTCTTTTTTGAGTTTTTCTATTGCCGTATCCACCTCTGGCCCAAACAATTGTTCTTGGTTGAACGGCATATTCAGCACAGCCTCCTGGATTTCTGGCTTAAATCCGGAACTCCGGAACCATGCGTGCCTACGAATGGTTACTGCAGTATTCACTGTCCTTGCCGCCGTGTCTGCTGAGTCCATAGCCCACCTTATTTGGTTGTTCGAAATAGTTTGACCTTCCTCAACAACCTGTTGGGCACGTTTTTGGTACTCTTTGGGAAGGTGCTGAATGAGATGTTGCATTTCATCCCAATGTGCCCTGTCTTATAGAGCCAGTAGAGCCTGAGAATTGGCAATCCGCCATTGATTGGCTGCCTGTGCTGCCCTCTTGCCTGCTGCATCGAATTTCCGACTTTCCTTAACGGGCGGTGGTGCGTCTCCTGAGGATTGGGAGTTTGCCCTCTTTCGGGCTGCTCCCACTACCACCGAATCAGGAGTCAATTGTTGTGTGATAAACACAGGGTCCGTTGGGGGAGGTTTATATTTCTTCTCCACCATAGGCGTAATGGCTTTGCCTTTTACTGGGTCCTGGAACACTTGTTTGGCGTGTTTTAACATGCCTGGCAGCATTGGCAAACTTTGGTATGCGCTGTGGGTGGATGACAAGGTATTAAACAAAAAGTCGTCTTCTATGGGCTCTGCATGCATTGCTACATTATGAAATGTAGCTGCCCTTGAAACCACCTGCATATATGCAGTGCTGTCCTCAGATGGTGACGGCATTGCCGGGTAGCAATCGGGACTATTGTCTGAGACCGGTGCATCATACAAGTCCCATGCATCCGTGTCATCTTGTGACATCCCTGTGTGTGTCGGCGACTGCATCATTGGGAGTGTTGCTACCGGGGACAGGTGTGGCGAATGCAATGGAGATTGCTGTGCGAGAACCTTGGTGGGGTTTTGTCTTTAGCCACTTTCGCTTTTGGCTGCATTTCCGTCTCCTGGAATGATAGCTTTCGCTTGATTTTTAGTGGAGGAAGAGTTTGGATTTTCCCCGTGTCCTTCTGTATGTGCAGCCTCCTCTGGGTATGGTCTGGCTCTCCCATGCCCAGTTCTTGTTCAAATCTGTGCCCTTGAAGCTGACTTGAAAGGTCTTGCTCTTCTGTATAGGAGCCTGGTTTCGGCTCTGAGGCTGCATGTTTCGGCACCAAAGCTTTTTGTACAGTCTTTTTTCGGCTCAGAGGAAACCTTCTTGATGTGCCGAACTCTCAGTGCCGAGATTGTTCGGAGCCGGTATCTCGACCGGAGTCGGATGTCTTCGGCTGCTGGGAGGCCTTTTTCGGTGCCGATGTTTGGTCACCGTGTTTTCGGGTTAAGCCATGGCCTGTTGGCGGTGGCATCCCCTTGGCCTTTATTATTTTTGAGTGAGTCTTTGCCGGGGCTGGTTTACTCACAGTTTGTTGCTGCGTCTTCGGCTGCTCACTTTCGGACTCGTCCGAGTCCGAATCTCGAATGGAGAATCTCTCCTCTTCCTCGACGTCGATCTGCTCGGCCGGTGACGACGCCATCTGGAGTCTTCGAGCTCTTCGTTCTCGTAGTGTTTTCTTGGATCGAAACGCCCAACAGGCCTTGCAAGTATCCTCCCTGTGTTCTGGAGACAAACACAGATTACAGATCAAGTGTTGGTCTGTATAAGGATACTTTGCGTGGCAGTTGGGGCAGAAGCGGAAGGGGGTCCGGTCCATGAGGTTTGGAGATGGACACGGTCGGACCGACCAGGCCCCGCTGGAGATTGGAAGCCCCAAAGGGCCGCCGGAGCGCTTCTTTCTTCGGTGTCGATGTGCTAACACTAAACCGGTTCCGAGCGCGAACAATACCGTCGAATTTTCCGATAACTAACTAACTTTTCTGAATCGAAAATACGGAGCGAAGAGGAACACGTCCGAACCCGATGGCGGAAAGAAAACAATCGCCAGGAACAGGATGGCGGTATGGGGGTCGGAATCCCCAAGCCATGGAGGATTCCCCAGGGCAGCGGGAAACCGGCAGTACACCGCCGGTTTTCCGTTTCTGACCGCGGCTGTACCGCCGCGGTCAGAATGCCCATGGGAGCACCGCCAGCCTGTTGGCGGTGCTCCCGCGGTCGTTGGCCCTGGCGGATTTTACCGCCAGGGTCAGAATGACCCCCTAAGTGTTCTGAGATCTAAGATAGGTCTTAATGTTTTGTCCTTTTTTGGAATCAGGAAATATAGTGAGTAGACGCCTGTTCCTTTTTGGTGATTGGGTACGAGCTCTATTGCTTGTTTTTTTTTTTAGCAGTGCTTGGACCTCTATTTGTAATAGGTCTAAGTGTTGCTGAGACAGTCTGTGCGGTTTTGGTGGCACGTCAGGAGGGAATGTTGTGAATTCTATGCAATAACCATGTTGGATAATTGATAGGACCCATGCGTCTGAGGTAATGTGTGTCCAGTTTTGGTAGTATGTGGTTAGTCTCCCCCCCACTGGTGACAAGTGTTGGGGTGTTGTGACATTGAAGTCACTGCTTGGTCTGGCTTGGTTTGGTTGGTTGGAATTTTCCCCTTCCTCTTGGGAATTGTCCTCTATAGGAACCACAAAACCCTCCCCTTTGGTATTGTGATTGATAGGTGGGTCTGGTTTGAGAGGTGGAAGGTTCTGATGTTTGTTGTCGAAACCCCCCTCTGAATTGTGGTTTCCTAAAGGTGCCTCTGACTTGTGGGGAATAGAGCGCGCCCATGGCTTTGGCCGTGTCTGTGTCTTTTTTCAATGACTGTATCGACTTCCGGCCCAAACAACTGCTGTTGATTAAACTGCATATTTAACACCGCTTGTTGAATCTCTGGCTTGAATCTAGAACTTTGCAGCCATGCATGTCTGCGAATGGTTACAGCCGTGTTCGCAGTTCGTGCTGCCGTGTCTGCAGAGTCTAGTGCGGACCTTATCTGGTTGTTAGATATGGCCTGTCCTTCTTCCACTACTTGCTTGGCACGTTTCTGGTGTTCCGTGGGCAAGTGCTGTATGATGTCTTGCATCTCGTCCCAGTCCCTGTCGTAGCGTGCAAGTAGGGCTTGTGAATTCGCAATTCGCCATTGATTGGCTGCTTGTGATGCCACTCGCTTGCCTGCAGCGTCGAATTTCTGACTTTCTTTGTCAGGTGGTGGAGCATCTCCTGACGATTGAGAGTTTGCTCTTTTCCTTGCTGCCCCTACAACCACCGAGTCCGGTGTGAGCTGCTGTGTTATGAACACTGGATCTGTTGGGGGTGGCTTGTACTTTTTTTCAACTCTAGGCGTGATAGCTCTTCCCTTTATAGGCTCCTGGAAGGCCTGCTGCGCATGCTTGAGCATGCCTGGGAGCATTGGCAGACTCTGGTAGAATGCGTGGGTGGATGCCAAAGTGTTAAAAAGGAAGTCATCCTCCACTGGCTCTGTGTGCATTACTACGTTGTGGAAAGTAGCTGCCCTGGATAGTACCTGCGTATATGCAGTACTGTCTTCTGGTGGTGATGTCTTAGTTGGATAACAATCTGGGCTGTTATCCGATACTGGTGGATCGTATAAATCCCATGCATCGGCATCATCTTGGGTCATCCCAGTATGTGTGGGTGACTGCATTATAGGTGTTCCCACTGGTGACAATTGTGGCGAGCGCAGTGGGGATGGTTGTGGTGAGACCATTGGTGGTGGTGGTGATTTGTCTCTAACCACCTTTGCCTTTGGTTGCATTTCTGTTTCCTGAAATGCAAGCTTCCTTTTCGATTTGAGTGGAGGTAAAGTCTGAATATTGCCAGTCTCTTTTTGGATATGTAACCTCTATTGTGTATGGTCAGGTTCTTCCATACCTAACTCTTGCTCGAATCGATGTCTTTCTTTGAGTTGGCTGGAAAGTTCTTGCTCTTCTGTGTAAGAGCTTCTTTTCGGCTCTGAGGCCGCTTTTTTCGGTACCGAAGTTTCTGTTGTTATAGATTTTTTCGGTTCCGAGGAGATCTTTCGGGGTTTTGTCAATTCGATCACTCGGTGTCGAAATCGTTTGGTGCCGGAATCTAGATCAGAGTCGGAAGTCTTCAGCAACTCCTTGGCCTTTTTCGGTGCCCATGTTTGTTCACCTTCCTTTCGGTGGGTTAAGCCATGGCCTACTGGCGGTGGCGTCCCCTTGGCCTTAAGTGTTTTGGTGTGACCCTGAGTTTGGGACGGGGCAGGTTTACTCACGGTTCGTTGCACCGTCGAGGGTCGTTCACCTTCGGATTCATCTGAGTCCGTCTCTTGGATGGAGATACTTTCCTCCTCTTTGACGTCGAGCTGTTCTTTCGGCTTCGACGCCATTTGCAGTCTTCTTGCTCGTCAATCCCTCAAGGTCTTTTTCGATCGAAACGCTCGGCAAGCTTCACAAGTATCCTCTCTGTGTTCGGGTGACAAACAAAGATTACAGACCCGGTGCTGGTCTGTATAAGGATACTTTGCCTGACACTTAGGACAGAAACGGAAGGGGGTCCGGTCCATTAGTCTGGGGCGACGGGTGTGGTCGGGCCGACCAGGCCTCGGTGAAGAGTGGAAGCCCCGAAGGGCCACCGAAGCAGTCTTGATGTCAGTGCCGATACACTAACACTAACCCGGTACCGAGCGATAACAATACCATCGAATTGTCGATACATTAGCTAACTTTCCCGATTCGAAATACGGAGCGAAGATGAACACGTCCGAACCCGATGGCGGAAAGAAAACAATCTAAGATGGAGTCGAAGCCCATGCGCAATGGAGCCGAACGGGAGGAGTCACTCGGTCCCGTGACTCGAAAAGACTTCTTCGAAGAAAAACAACTTGTAACACTCCGAGCCCAACACTAGATGGCAGGATAATGCACAGCATAGCCATTGTCCCAAACGCAGTAAGGTTTGCAGTATCTGGGGATGAAGTTCCCATTCGTGTATCTGTTGGTGATCTTGACTGAGATTGTCGGCCAACTGGTTTTGAATTCCTGGGATGTATTGTGCTATTAGGCGAATGTGATTGTGAGTCGCCCAATGCCAAATCTTATGTGCTAAGAGACACAGCTTTGATTGAGTGTGTCCCTCCCTGTTTGTTTAGGTAATACATTGTTGTCATGTTGTCTGTTTTGACAAGAATGTGTTTGTGGGCTATTAACGGTTTAAATGCTTTCAATGCTAGAAACACTGCTAGTAGTTCTAGTTGATTTATATGAAGTTGTCTTTGTTGAGTGTCCCATTGTCCCTGGATGCTGTGTTGGTTGAGTGTGCTCCCCACCCTGCCATGGAAGCATCTGTTGTGATCACGTATTGAGGCACTGGGTCCTGGAAAGGCCGCCCTTGGTTTAAATTTATAGGATTCCACCATTGAAGCGAGGAGTGTGTTTGGCGGTCTATCAACTCTAGATCTTGAAGTTGACCCTGTGCTTGTGTCCATTGTGTCGCTAGACACTTTTGTAAGGGCCGCATGTGTAATCTTGCGTTTGGGACAATGGCTATGCATGAAGACATCATGCCTAGAAGTTTCATCACAAACCTTACTTGATACTGTTGATTTGGGTGCATGCTTTGTACTACGTTTTGGAATTCTTGTACTCTTTGTGGACTTGGAGTGGCAATCCCTTTTTTTGTGTTGATTGTTGCTCCTAAGTATGGTTGTATTTGACACGGTTGTAAGTGTGATTTTAGGTTGTTTATTGAGAACCCTAACTTGTGAAGGGTTTCTATGACGTATTTTGTGTGTTGAAGACACTTTTTGTGAGTGCTGGTCTTTATTAACCAGTCGTCTAGGTACGGGAATACGTGTATGTGCTGCCTTCTGATATGTGCAGCTACTACTGCAAGGCATTTTGTAAATACCCTTGGTGCTGTTGTTATCCCGAATGGTAACACTTTGAATTGGTAGTGTACTCCTTGGATTACAAACCTTAAGTATTTTCTGTGGGAAGGATGTATGGGTATATGGAAGTAAGCATCCTTGAGGTCTAATGTTGACATGTAGTCTTGTTGTTTGAGCAAGGGAATCACGTCTTGAAGTGTCACTATGTGAAAGTGATCTGATTTGATGTAAAGGTTTAGTGTTCTGAGATCTAAGATGGGTCTCAGTGTTTTGTCCTTTTTTGGTATTAGAAAATACAGGGAATAAACACCTGTTCCTTTTTGATGGTTGGGCACTAGTTCTATTGCCTCCTTTTGTAATAACGCTTAGACCTCCAGTTGTAATAGATCCAAGTGCTGTTTGGACATGTTGTGTGTTTTTGGAGGCACGTTTGGTGGTAATTGTAGGAATTCTATGCAATAACCATGTTGGATAATGGCTAGGACCCATGAGTCCGTAGTTATGTCTTCCCAATTTTTGTAACTGGTGTTATGTGTTGGGGATTCGTGACATTGGAGTCACTGTTTATTTTGTGGGGTTTTTGGGCTTTGGAATTTCCCTCTTGTTTTAGGAAACTGTCCACCCCTATATTGTCCCCGAAAACCTCCTCTTTGGTATTGGCCCTGGTATGTGGGTCTGGCCTGTGAGGTTGAAGGTTCAGTGCTTTGGGCTCGAAACCCCCCTCTAAAGTGTGGCTTCTTAAAGGTGCCTCTGCTCTGTGGGGAGTAAAGCGCGCCCATGGCTTTGGCCGTGTCTGTGTCTTTCTTTAGCTTTTCTATAGCTGTGTCCACCTCCGGCCCAAACAACTGTTGTCCATTAAAAGGCATATTAAGCACAGCCTGCTGGATCTCTGGCTTAAATCCGGAGGTGCGTAGCCATGCGTGTCTCCGAATAGTGACTGCCGTGTTCACTGTTCTGGCAGCTGTGTCCGCTGCGTCCATAGCCGATCGTATCTGGTTGTTGGAGATACTTTGGCCTTCTTCCACCACTTGTTGTGCACGCTTTTGAAACTCTTTGGGAAGATGTTCAATGAAATGCTGCATTTCGTCCCAATGAGCCCTGTCATATCTTGCCAATAAAGCTTGGGAATTGGCAATACGCCATTGATTGGCTGCTTGTGTTGCAACCCTTTTTCCAGCTGCATCAAACTTTCGACTTTCTTTGTCGGGTGGTGGTGTATCCCCAGAAGTCTGTGAGTTTGCCCTTTTCCGGGCTGCCCCTACTACCACCGAGTCAGGTGTTAGTTGTTGCGTGATGTAGACAGGGTCCATAGGGGGAGGTTTGTATTTCTTCTTCACCCTAGGTGTGATGGCTCTGCCTTTGACGGGGTCTTGAAACACCTGTTTTGCGTGTTTTAACATACCTGGTAACATAGGCAGACTCTGGAATTGGCTATGTGTTGATGACAGGGTATTGAATAAAAAGTCATCCTCTATAGGTTCTGCATGCAGTGCTACATTGTGAAAAGTAGCTGCTCTGGACACCACCTGCATGTAAGCAGTACTGTCTTCTGGTGGTGATGGTCTTGCCGGGTAGCAATCCGGACTATTGCCAGATACTGGTGCATCATATAGATCCCATGCATCTGGGTCATCCTGGCTCATCCCTGTATGCGTTGGTGATTGCATCATTGGGGGTGTTGCAATTGGTGACAGTTGTGGTGAGTGCGGTGGCGATGGCTGTGGCGAAAAACGTGGTGGAGTTTTTTCTTTAGCCACTTTTGCTTTTGGCTGTTTTTCTGTCTCTTGGAAAACAAGTTTCCGTTTCATTTTAATTGGGGGAAGAGTTCTTATTTTCCCTGTGCCCTTCTGAATATGGAGCCTTTTTTGTGTATAGTCTGGCTCTCCCATCTCTAATTCTTGTCCAAATGTATGGCCTTGTAGTTGTGATGAAAGGCCTTGTTCTTCTGAATATGAACTCTGTTTCGGCTCCGAGGCTGGGTGTTTCGGCACCAGTATCTTTTCCGTAGTCTTTTTCGGCTCCGAAGCCACCTTTTTCGGTTTTGGGGTGCCGATATCTTGGTGCCGAGTTTTGTCAGAGCCAGTATCTCGGTGCCGAGTATACTCTGTGCCGGTATCTCGACCGGAGTCGGATGTCTTCGACACGTGTATGCCCTTTTTCGGTGCCGATGGTTGGTCACTGTGCTTACGGGTTAAGCCATGGCCTGCCGGCGGTGGCGTCCCCTGGGCTTTCATTATCTTTGTGTGAGTTTTGGCCGGGACAGTTTTACTCACGGTTTGTTGCCTCGCCGGCGGCTCACTTTCGGCCTCGTCCGAGTCCGAATCAGGAATGGAGAAAGTCTCCTCTTCTTCGACGTCTTGGTGTCCTGCCGGCGTCGATGCCATTTGAAGCCTTCGAGCTCTTCGGTCCTGTAGCGTCTTCTTCGACCGAAATGCCCGACAGGCCTCACAGGTATCCTCTTTGTGTTCGGGGGACAAACACAAATTACAGACCAAATGCTGGTCTGTATAAGGATACTTATTGTGGGACTTTCGGGGCAGAAGCGGAATGGGGTCCGTTCCATGAGCCTTGAAGACGCACGTGGTCGGGCCGACCAGGCCCCGCCGGGGAGTGGAAGCCCCAAAGGGCTACCGGAGCTCTTCTTTTCTTCGGTGTCGATCTGCTATTACTAACCCGATACCGAACGCAAACAATACCGTCAAATTTTCCGAGATTTATTTAACTTTCCAAACCGAAACACGGAGCGAAGAGGAACACGTCCGAACCTGATGGCGGAAAGAAGACAATCTAAGATGGAGTCGACGCCCATGCCCAATGGAGCCGAAAGGAGAGGAGTCCCTCGATCTCGTGACTCGAAAAGACTTCTTCGAAGAAAAACAACTTGTAACACTCCGAGCCCAACACTAGATGGCAGGATAATGCACAGCATGTGTATCTGCAGCTACACATGCCATTGAACATATATATATATATATATATATATATATATATACACACACACACACATATATATGTGTGTTACCTGCCCTGAAGAAGCAATATTGTATTCCGTGG
The DNA here is from genome assembly GCF_031143425.1 of Pleurodeles waltl. Lineage (NCBI taxonomy): Eukaryota > Metazoa > Chordata > Amphibia > Caudata > Salamandridae > Pleurodeles > Pleurodeles waltl. The sequence continues at coordinate 605,317,243 of NC_090443.1, read as the reverse complement.
AACATGTGTTGCCAACTTCAGTGTCTGTATGATGCTCTATAGTCTTCATCAACATAATATTGCGTATAGCCTTGCATGTTGGGAAGCAATGTATCTGTGATGGCTCGCGCTCCACGCCACAAGTCCCTAATCTACCAATCTGGGATCGCAGGAATAGAGAGCATGTTCCACACACAGATGTGGGTTGAAGCGGGGGTCAAGCTATGGGAAGATTTGGTTACAGAGGAGGGACTCTGCACGTTTGAGACCCTAAGGGTGGATCACAGGTTGGGGAATGACCAATTCTTCCTGCATTCGGTGCTCAGGGATATGATGTTGAGAACATGGGCACATGACCAGGTGCGGCCTCCTATAGGGGCGCCCCTGGAGATGGTCCTGATCAGAGGAAACTCCATGAAGGCTATCACACTCCTGTATATGCCATTACGGTGGCGGTTAACTGGAGAGGCCTGGAAACTACACGACTGGTGGAACTTATCACTCAGAATAGATATCCCGGCTAAACAATGGGAGCTGTGTCTCCAATCAGTCAGGCGGGCAACACACAATACACATTTCTGCCTCATTCAATTTCACTATCTGCACCACGCATACCTCGCCCCACAGAAGATAGGCAGAATACTCCCAGGTGCCAGTGGTTCCTAGTGTGGTGCAGCAGACACAAGATTTCCCCCACATGGTATGGATGCGTGTGGTGCCCCTTTTGTGGACAGGTCACACAAGCTATCTCGGAGATGATGAGCTGCCTGTTTCTGCTGGATCCAGTCCAGGGTTTTCTGGATGTGGGGCATATAATTAAACAATTGAAGGGGTTGATACGATTCCAGAATCTGGCACGGATTCTGGCTAAATGGTACATAACCATGGCCTAGAAATCGGCCACAATACCTTCACTGTGTCATCGGCAGGCAGACATGTGTAAATGGGCACTGGCTACATGTAAGAGGTGATAGGGAGGACCTGCTGGGGGCTTGGGATACTTACTTGGAGAAACTTGAAACACACTTGGATGACCGTTCACCCTGAGAACCTCCACAATGTCACTATCAGGGTGTTGCTGACAGGGCCCCTTGCTTAATCTAAAGCACAAGCAACTACCAGTGGTGCCCACGGAGTGGGGTAGACACAACCACAAACCCAACTGGAGAAATAATACTGGTGTCACTGGAACTGAAACACCATAAGAAATACCTAGACACCACAAAGGGACACAAGGGCAGCATGGACTGTAGGATACACTGCACTTAGATCCAAGGACCAATGCATTCAGGTTGGTGGTGGAGGGTAAATACAGTTAAATTTCTTGTGGTAATATTTTTTTCATCATGATCTGTCCATGTACTATCCAAGGAGACCTCTTGATAGAGAGGCACTGTTATGCACATCTGCTCTTGACAAGAATGTTACGACTAATGGAGGAGATGCGGTGGCCCTCCTGTGTTGATGGACTTAGGATTCACAGTCCCCACATGCTGCATAAAAGGGAGTTATGGACACTAGCAACTGAACTGCACCTGACTCCCTTCTTCTGATACGGAGTGCTTCAATTGTGTAATAGATATGCTTCTGTTACTTCCATGCAATATGAAAGCAATAAAGACAGTTAAAAAAGAAAATTGTACACATTCTCAACTGGCAATACCTGGGATACACATCTGAGGCACTTCCTTGCTGTAGAATGAAGTTTTTGGATCGCGGAATGCAGTCCTGGACACAGCTACTACAGACTGATGTGTGTGTGGACAGTGTCTTGTTACTGCTACAATATCTTCATCAACTTGGTCCACATAGACCTTTAGAAAGTAAGCAGAACCCAGGTTCAGTAGGGAAATCACAAAATCCCGAGAGCAGTAGTATATTATTATTTATTCCCATATATACCTGGATAAAGCCTCGCTCGCCCAGTTCTTGATGCAAATGATTGATAGCCTTTTTGCCTGCAATAATTCCACTTTGTAAATTAACTTCACCATGAGTTGATGCTGTGGCCTTTGGATTCCACTTGGTATAAAACCGCTCTTCGGAAACCACAGAAATCTGAATGAAAAGGAAAAACCATGGATTAAGTACTCTGAGGAGTTATCGCAACGTATAAATTTAACCTGATATTCTTTGCATGTGTTCTGTACTGCATCACATTTGTCCATCTGGCATGGACCACATAAAATTACCACTCCATATCCCATGCACCAGCCATAATTAAGACATACCGTGACAGGTCATTTTTCCTCAGTTTAAAAAGATGAATACAACTCCCTAAAGGCCAAACCAATGACACTGGGACCAAAGAGATGCTGGTGACAATAGATTAGTTAGCATGAAATCAATCAGAAGGTAATTAATGTGACTATTTAAAGGGGAACTTACTGACTGTTTACCAATAGAGTACAAGAAATAGAAAAAACTTGTAATATTCCATCTCTTTGAAAAAGTGGGAACATGTAAAAGCTGTTGGAATTGACTGCAAGCTGGAAAACAGCCACCTACTTTCAAAAGAGTGGAGTATGGGATTTAGTGCAGATGGTACAACAAAGGCAATGTCACATCTGACAAATCCAATAAGTTTTTAGATAGGGTAATGCACCACTATTCCATTCTGTACCATTACAAAGCTAAGACAGGTAAACTGATTCTACAATCTTGTGATGGGAGCAAGACTTCCATTACAAGATCTCTTGAACAGAACAGCACTGCGAGACAAAAAAAGATCTATATGAAAACTTAATCAGATAGTGAGACTTGGAAGGAGGAGCTACTAGAAACAATCCTGGTTCATCTCCTTCGAATTCCCACTTCCTTATTAATTTCTTTCTGTTCTTTTTCTTAGGGCAGCCAAGTGGTTAACAGAAATATGGGGCTGTAGGTCATTCAGTTGTAAATGCAAATGTACATATTTTTCAGATGTAAATCAGTGGGTCTGGCAGCATTCTTCACTACTGCAGCCGTCTTTGATCTATGGTATGGATACTCACAAACATTTTCCCAGGGGACAAAAAGTTTAGTCTGTGATGTGCCTGAGGGCTCCATAGATGCCATTGGCGTGGTGGTTGGGGGAGGGAGGAGGAGCGGCTTTGGGTGACTGGCAGTAAGGTAGGTATGGGTGAAACGAAGGATATACATCTAGTGGCTGAACTGAACAATGTGCACCCAAAAAAAACCTGGGATTAATCCTGGCTTCCCCACTTTTCCAAATGTTGTGACCCTAAGCAATTTTTAATTACATGTGCCCTTCACTTTATTCATTATCACATATAAGAGGACCTCGAAATACATGATTTCTCAGTGTGTACTGTACAAAACCTGTTCCTGTGTTTGACTTAATAAACTATAATGTTGTTCATGAATAACAAGAACCCAGGCTACCCAAAAGTGCACACCTGACGTGCCTCTTTAATTTACTATTGGTGTTGATGTCAGAGTAGGGGAAGTTCTAAATTCATATTTGAAAACTATCACTTTTAAATGAATATTTCTCAATTCACTGATATAATAAATTGTACTAAGGTTAAAAGGTTCTGCAAATTAACTAAATATACTTTTAGAATTTTGAGGATAAGGTCATAATTTTTTACACCTTTGTTGCAAGATGTCTTTAAAAATGAAGGTGTTTCTAAAGTTAAGCACAGGACTCCCTAGTTACTTTCTTCCTTTAACTTTAATTAAGGTTGGAATAAATTATTGCTTGTCTATTTAATTTTTTAAAATTATTAGTGCTGAGTTGAGTAAAAAGCAAGTTACTTGCCTGTATACTGTGGTTCTCCAATATTAATATCTTTCATAGATTCACATGCTTGAATCGTCCAGCAATAAAAAGCAATGTTAGTGGGAAGGCCTTGGAAAACCCACTGACAACAATAGGCAGTGTTAACCTATTGACATTGTTTGATGCATTCAAACCTCAAGCAATCAGAGCAGAGATCTATATGTCTCATAGATTCACACGCTTAAATCAGAGAAGCGAGCAGTATTAAAAGACTGTTGGAGGAATGTTAAGCGAACCATCCCAACATGAAAACAATTACAACATTGACTGTAAAATTCACTCACATTAATTATATTCCTATATGCAAGCTTGTTACATACAAAGAAATCATTTGCTACAAGTAAACGTATATTTGTCACAGCATATAAATAAACAAAAGAAGAGAAAGAGTGAGAATGAAAGAGAAAGAAAGAGAGACATCTGCGGATCAGGCTGAGAAAAACAATTTAACTTGTATATCTTAGGAAAACAGGCATCATAATGTGGCCTGCCTGACTGCCACATCAGCTCTTTGCCAAGAGTCCAGGCATTAATGGTTTGTGAAAGTATGGCCATTAACCCATGTGGCTGCTCTGCAGATGTCAAGAAGCGAAGCCCCCACAAACGGCCTTCCTCGTGGAGTGTGCCTTCACTTTTGCTGACAGCGTCCATCCTGCCATCTTGTGGTAGAACATAATAACCTCAGCTACTCAGTGAGCGATACTCAGCATTGACAGAGCTTATCCTTTCCTCAGCGAGGCAAAGGAGACCAAGAGTTGATCAGATTTTCTGAACGTTTGAGTTCTATTTAGGTAAAACTTAGGAAAGTGTTTAAATTCCAGTGAATGTAGGACTTTTTTCGCTGGTGAAGATGGGTTATGGAAGAATGTTGGTAAAACTATAGACTCTCAGAGGTGAAAAGTTGTTGGTACTTTTGGGATGAACTTAGAGTTGGTTCTCAAAATAACCCTGTCCTCCTGAAACTGCAAATATGGTTCATGGATTGGTAAAGCCTGAAATGGGATGTTACGACTGAGAGCTACACCAGACACAGAACCTCTTCCACTTTGTGGAATTGCATTTAATGGTGGAATATGCTGGAGCTTGTCTGCAACTTACTCTGCAACCCTCGGAAAGACTCCCTGCTTCAAATTCAGTGTTGTGAGGAGCCATTGTTAACAAGTTTAGAGATCGGATCTGCGGATGAAGAACTTGTCCCATGTTCACTGACAGAAGATTCCCCACTGGATGGAAGGGGAGGTGAGAGCACTCTGATAGGCCAAGAAGCTCGACTAACCTGTATTATCTTGGCCAAGTCAGAACTATTAGTATAAGACGGCAAAGTTCTAGTTTCATTTTCCTGATGACCTTGGGGATGAGTTGAAATAGTGGAAAGGCATAATCCTGTCCATGCCATATGTAATGCATTTCCTGGAGAGGCTGGTTGCGGAACCTGGTGGTGTTAAACCAGTGTTTCTTGTTGTACGGGGTAGTGAAGTAGTCCAGAATGGGGGCACCCCAAGGTTGAAACACCTGCTTTAGGTGACGCTGACTGAGCTCACACTCATGGAATTGTTTGTTCATACGTCTAAGGGTAACTGCCAATTCCTTCTGTTTTCCTAGGACATGTTCCACCCTTAGGGTGATGTTGCTAGTGAGCGTCCACTCCCTGATTAACTGCGCTTGAGCTGAGTGTCTTTGATCTTGTACCTCCCTGCTTTGTGAGGTAACACATGGTAGTAGAGTTGTCCATTCGTACTGATACCGAGGTGCTGCAGAGCCTGGAAAGGAAAGCTTGAAGATCCAGGAAGACTGCATTCAGCTCAGGAGAATGATGTGGGAGGAAGCTTCCTGGGCGGTCCACTTCCCATGAATCTCCAAGTCCTGCATATGCGCTCCCTATTCCTCCATGGAGGCATCCATAGTCATCACCATGTTTGGTCTTAATGGAATGAATGAAATAACTTGCGAGATATTGTTTGTGTCCAAGGATTAGGACATCTCTCACTTCATCTTTTGAGTGATTATAATGGAATCTTTGAAGGATCCCTTACAGTAAATCCATTGCTTGTCCAGTTCCTCCTGTAAGGGACGTATATGAAGAGGACAGTGTGGATTCAACAGGATGTCATCATCCCGAACACTGATTTGTACTCCTGTACTGAAGTGGACTTTCTTTTTGATAGAGGGCTTGTTTTTGTCTCGAGACTAAGGATTGTCTTCGGAGTAGGGAAAGTCTTTGCGACTACCTGGTCTATAACTGCTCCTACAAATAATGCTGTTCTCAATGGAATTAGTAAGGATTTGTCCTTGTTCAGTTTGAGGCCTAGAGTTTCGATTAGCTGCAGACAGACAAGAGTTGAATTCCAGGCAGAAAGAAATGTGGGTCCTTTTATCAGTCAACTGTCCAGGTAAGGGAAAACCTAGTGCCCTGATCTTCTCAGAAACGCCACCACTTGAGCCATGCATTTCATTAAGACCCTTGGAGAGGACCGAATGCCAAAACAAAGTACCTTGAACTGATAATGGCACCCTGCCATATCGAACCACAGGAGCCTTCAATGTTTGATGTGAATGGGAAAATGGAAATATGCATCCAGAAGATCCAAATACGTCATGAAATCACTTGAATGCATTAGGCGAAGAATTCCGTGTAGGGACAGCATCATGAAGGACTGTTTCTTGATGAATTTGTTTAAAAACCTTAAGTCCATTACCTGTCTATACTTGCCTGATTTCTTTCTGCTGAGGAAAAAGTTGGCATAGAATCCCTTATTGCGCTGATGGAACGGGAATTCCTCTATCGCATCTTTGGGGATAATCAAACTGATCTCCTTCTGCAGCAGAGACAGATAATGATGCGATGTTCTGCTTGGAATATTTGGAGGCTTTTGAAAAATTCCAGGGTGTGACTGTGCTCGATTACACCTAACACTTATTTGTTGGAAGAGATGATTTTCCAACAACTGTAGAGTTTGGAAAGGTAACTGGAGATTTGATGATGTGGGACTAAGATGGCCGGTGCCAGGCACATATCATTGTCTTCTGGAGGAGTCCTGCTCTTTTCCTCCAGTTGGAGGGCATCTTCGGACTGGCTGTCTAAGGATAGGTGGAACCTGCAGCTGCCTCGTAAGTTGCTTGGGAAGAATAAGCTGATTGAAATCCTTGTTGGGTATACAGCTGGCATCTGGAAAGTTGGTAGGGTGGTCAAGCCGTAAACTGACCTCTGCCTCTTCCCCCTCAGAAGGAAGGAAAACATCTGCTGCAGCGTGCCCAATGAGCGGGTGGTCTTGGTGTCAGATTTAATGGACTCCAGGGCATCATCCACATGCTCTCTGAATAGATTTTCACCATTGAATGGCAGATCCAAGATCTTCACTGGAATTTCTGGATGGAAAGATGTTTCCATTCAACCAGCCCTGATGTCTTAAGAATGCCAGCCCAGGCATCGGACGGAAATTGATGGTGTGTTTGGGGCTCTTATGGATTTTGTAGCCATGACTGCGAACCTCTTACCAATATCATTGAGTCTGCAATCTTCTGTATCAGATGTAGCTTAGCAGGGAAAGAGGAATTTTTAGCTCTTCATTGTGCCATCTGCACTATAACCGATTCAGGTCTAGGATGACTGATAATGTACGCTAATGCATTTTCAGGGGCTCTATATTTTTTGCGCAATTTTGGCACCACCGCAGCCACTGATACCGGTGCCTTCCTCAGTTTCAGCCCCTCTTGTCAGATATATTCCACAACTGGTATGGATCTGATCGTGCGCTGAGCTGTGTCTTTAAAATCATACAGTCGAGATCAGCAAATCAAAGCGCTTGGATGCACATTCCAAGAGGTCATGGAAGCTACATATATCTGCTGGTGGTGAATCAGCTCGAGTCGGAATAGGTGAAGCTGGTGAGGGAGCAACATAGTAATCTCATTCAGGATTGTTTCCTCCTGAAACAAAATTAATCTCACCTTCTTCAGACTTCTGGTCGCCATGCCTGTCCGCCAAGGCATCACTAATAGTGATGGGCAGAGGAACAGGTCTACTTTTTCGTAGTGAGGCTATACAGCCTTTCTGTAGAAGCTATCCATGTGCCTAGGAGTCTGTGGAGCTGAAGGATTGGAATACAGAAAGCGCATCTAGTAGTCACTGATCATGAGACTTTGATCAATAACTAGAAAGATAGGTACAGCAACAGTGGGCCCTTGAGCGTGATGTTCTTCCTCCGGTTCCTCAAATGGATAGTGTTCTTGAAAGGTCCCATACCCCTGAGTGGACTTTCTTTCTCGAAGAGTAATCATGGTGAAGATAATTGGAGGAACCCTAATCGACATCCTTATCTTCCGTGTCTTGACACTGGACGTTTAGTAAGGACAGAATGTACACAGGGCCAAATAAACCTTTATACCCAGAGTCCTGCAACTCCACTAGGCTAACTGTTGGCAAAGTTGAGGCTTTGGGTATGGCAGCTTGAAGAGACACTGGAATGTCCTTTGTGGGAACAATGATGGTCTCCTTAACTGCCGTTGAAGGGGTCGTCGACGGTGCCACTGAAGGTATCGTCAATGAAGTCGATGTCATGGAATTGACGATGAGGAACTGTGAGACTGCGAAGATGGAGTTGTCGCTGAAACTCTAGCCGTCAACAACGGTCTCATCGATGAAGGTGTAGTTATCATCGTCATAGCCTTCATCAACGGCAATGAATCGGTCGTCGTTCTCCTCATTGTAGGTGTCAACTGAGGTCGCTGTCATGACAGGGGTTGACGTTACCTGCATTGTTGACACTCTTGACGATGAAGCTGCAGTAAATGGAGCAGTTTTCATTGGCGGATCAGTAGACGGACAAGGTTTCTGAGGAGTTGGTTCTTTAAAAGGGGTCACTAGAACCAAAGCTAGTGAAGAGGGAGATCTTCTGTGAGAGGGATACGGTTTATGGTGATCCCTTTCACTCAACCTCTCAGAACTGGTTTCGCTGGAATGGGTTTTCACCCTCTTAGTGTGCTATTCTTCATCATTGTCTCAAACAGACTCTGACTGTGCCTTCTTTCCCTGGAGCCAGAGAAGCTGTCTGGCCTCTCTGTCTTTGAGGGTGTAGCAGAAAAAGTACGGCAGTATTTACATTACTTTGGCTTGTGTTGAGTGTATAGGTAGTGTAAACACTCCTTGTGGGGGTCTTCCAAAAACAGCCTAGATTTCCCACAAGAGTTGCAAGGCCTAAACAGACTTTTTTTGGAACCCTCAGACATTGTCAAACACAGGAAAAAACTCCAAAAGCTACACCTCGGGTGTAGATAGAGGATTAAAAATCAGAAACACAGTTGGCGGGTCATAAGGTCAAAGCTGAGACACTGTGACTGAGCAGAGCTCATGAGACTCCCTAATACATGCTGTGTGGTAAGAAATCTGAGGCACAGTGGCTCTGCAGGGGAAGAATGCTTCAGGGTCTTTGCTCTGATTGGTAGACGTTTGGATGCATTAAGCCAATGTGAATAGATTAACACTGGCTCTTGTTGTCAATGGGTTTTCTATGGTCTTTCTACTAGCATTGCTTTTTTATTGCTGTTGCCATAGGACTCCCACCATGACAATGGGGCAGATTCAAACTTGCGAATCTATGAAAGATATGATACTGGAGAAACAGCTTCCCAGTGCTCCTGTTCCCTAGGGGGCCGCATGTAAAGGTCAGGGAGGACACAGGTGGCCTTCGGGCCATAATTTGAGTATTTATAATCTATGGAGTTGCATATTTCTAAAAATTATTCTAGACCATTTTAATCATCAGCAGACCCGGTTAAGTGTTTCACACCATTGAGACCTAAAAGGTTTCATGCCCTGATGGGGTATCCATGTCCTTTCACAAAAGCCCTCAGGTTCTGTCAGAACTAGCTCCTGTGTATTAGGTATACAGATTTGTCACAACATGTGGATCAGAGATACTTTCAGGCTCAATATGCTGCAATTTCCCTGGCTGCCAAGCGTTCTGTGGTGTGACGTTGCTTTAAAGAGATTCTGCAATCCATGCCTCTAAGGGCAAAGTATTTTGGTTTACAGAAGATAAATAAGCTTTTTTTCCTTATCTTTAGAAAAATAGGCCAAAGATGATGCATCTGACATCAGGGCATTGGACGTTATAGGCAGGTATTTTCCCTTATAAGGCCTAGCTTTTTCATCAGCTGTATGACCAAAGCAGTTACTAAACTGGCTTTGTATCTGATGTTTCCTTCATGAGCTAAGATGGACAATGGCGGAGACTAAATGAATATCCGGGAAGGAGAAAGAAGTTTGATAGTCCGTTCAATTGCAAATTGTGATTATGCTGGCAATATAACAGACATGTCAGCCTTTGTGGGTCACTCAGAGAAGGTGCATGGTATTTAAGCCTATGATATCTGAAAAATATGGAGACGGTCATGGTCTAGGGATGTGATTTTCTATTTAAAGAAGTATATACTATAGTGATCCTCCAATAGCCTTGCTGGCACATCGAAAGCAATAAACATGTATAAAATGAGCCTCTGGGTCCTTCATTAGAACAAAGATTTTCTAAACTAAAGGCATGGTGATGTGCACTTTTAACTACCATCAAATACATTAAAGGTAATCTGTAGTCTTGATATTGCAATTTTGTCATTTTGCTAACTGTACTATTGTATGGTTAAATGTGGTTAGGCATCTCGTACAGTGATCACAATTATTTGCTTGCCCCTTCCACAGGAAGGTTTGTTGGCTTCCTTTTAGTTCCAGACCGGACAGCAATTATGTATGATAGCAGTGGCTGGCAAAAAGGGCATTGTTGCTTCTGTAGGACTCTGGGAGGAGGCTGGGGCTTGCAACAAGATACAGTTTACCCAAATAAAGAGGAGGAGGAGTGCATAGAGGAAAAAAAGCACAAAGCCTGAGACTGCACTAGGATTCGATCGGCAGGAACAGATCAGTTTATGGTCCACTATTTCTAATGGCTTAAAAGGATATGTATTTATGTAGCAGGTTTTGTAAACAGTTTACTTTGTCACCACAAGTGGAGTAAAATAATTCAATCAACACCATCATAATTTAAATGTTGGTACCTCATCACCTGTTCAAAACAAGTATTCAATCAAAGTGGGCAAACACTGCCCTAGAAGAACAAAGAATGCTATTACCAGTTAATGTGATGAAATGATCAAACTCTTATAATGCAGTTGACAGTAGGCTCCATGGATATTAGGGGCCTTTCTTAGATGAATTAGCAACTTTTGAATTATTGCTAGGGCTCAGTGCAAGTCATTTATTTCTCCACACGCTGAATTTAAAACTACCAACAGATGCATATTTTTAAACACTTAACTGACCTGATGAGGTACCATTTCATCGTAGCCTCGGGAGCTTCCTGTAGCACAGCATGCCATAGAAACAATTGCTGAACTTGGAAGAGAATCGTATGCAGAGCGATGCTAGTGCGAAAAAGATAAAAGACAGACATTACCTTTTGTAAGATTTCCTCAATTGACATGTTTTAACTACTGTCCTCTTCTAATTTAATATTCTTGTTTGGCTGAATGCGCTAGTAAAGAAAGAATATATTTGGACCATCAAAGTTATAGACACACCATTCACCTGTAAATTGTGATCTATGTGTGCAAGTACACCTTAAAATGGCATGTGCATCTCTCACTTGCATATTCAATAATCTCGTCCTATGCCAGACATTCTACCATCCACTTTTTACACCTACATACTAATTAATTTGTTAATCAACTCGCTAGTATACCTACTCTCACACCTACTGACTCACTATTCATCCACATGGCTAAGTTATACTGAAGCATCTTATTTATTCATTTGCACAGTCAACTGACTGGACCATCCACTCACACACCAATTTATCTGTGCACCTATTTTACATGCTATCTTAATACCAAATGACTACTCACTGTCCCTTAAAGTCATTCCTCTACTCCTACATAAACATAATGATGTGCTCGGTCACCCAGCCAGTCACAAACACGTTCAATCACCCACTCTCCTCAGAACCAACACACAGATCCATATATACTGCTTGACACCATGGAGTAGTGAATGCTATAGGTAAGGACAACACGGCAAAATGTTAAGAGCTGGTAAGTTCAAAATCAGTACAACAGAAACATTATAAATTAAAGACAAGGAAATTATTGTATTCATCACTCGCTACCTTATAATTCATACTATTGTTAAGTCATGTGCGATGTTGATCACTGGAATGCATTAGACTGTGGAGGTATGGAGCCAGAAGAGGATCCAATTTAGGTTACCTGACTGGTCTTAACTAATAACATTCTATAGATTTTATTTTGGGTACCATAACCTTAACAGTATGTCTGTGCACTTCCAACACGGATTACTTAATTAAAACACAACTTAATGATGCCATTTCCAGACACAAAATAGGCCATTATGTCCTTCACTTTATAGAGCCATGAATCAGGGTCTTCAGTGCTGGGTTAATATAGAGGACCAGCACTATCTATTTTAACTTTGAAAGTACACGAGTGAGTCCAAGTACTAGAGAAGACAATAGTTAACAATCAATATATATAGGTGAAAAGCTTTAGTTTACTGCCGATTTCCCAGGGAACTGAAGTCTGTTTACTACCTTTAAACAATGAAAATTCCCTTTTGCATAATTTACTTTACAAGGGTAGGACTGTCAAAACAATGAGGTTTACTTAGGGAGAGACTAGAAGGTTTGCAACTCACCTACATTATGGCCCAACATACTATGTCAGAGCTCAATCATTATTACAAGATAAGGCGCAGATTCATAGGACTGGTAAGGAGACAGCTGTTGTGTCCACCACCCTCTTGGTGACATTCCTGATGACAAGTCTTTGTAATGGTAGGATCTTTGGCAGCGCTGCTATCGAGAACAGCCATTTGGTGGCCCTGATGCCAAAGGAAATCTCAAACGGTCTAACCATTTAAGGGCGATCCACCAGGAACGATTTCCAAAGGTGTCTTTAATGGGCAAACCATCAATGAAATCACAACAATTTTGTACAGTAATCAAAGTGTCCCCGAGTGCCTGTGCGAAATCTCCCCGAGCATCAGGTTTATTTTATATCAGGGTCCAATAAACCAACCTTAATTTTGGGGCTCAATCTAAAGGAATCACAATTGTGACACCACTTCTTCTAAACCACCATAGAGATTTTTTTTTTACTCCATCAGGGAGGTCAAAGCTGTTTCCAGGAAAAATACCCACTGCACTCAATTACGCAATCAGCATTTCAGTGTAAACAGGCAGATTCTAATAACTGAATGGTGATAATGTAAAATGTTTTTTTTAATGTTGCCACTTAATTCTCAGACTTTATTTCCTACGCTATATTCTTTTCCTGAAAAAATATGTTAATTATAAAAACATACTGAGGTAAGAATTTAGAAACTTAGATTATGAGTCTAGAACTGTGGATCATAAGTTCCTGTTGATTTGATTACAAGTGCTCTACTACTTTGTTAAAGACACTGTGTAGTAAGTGATTTGCTAGTCAACCTACCTTTTAGGTCATTTACATACAAGGGCTCCCCAGAAGAGACAATATTTCACTAGAAATGAACAGCAATATGATCTAATTTATTATGTCTTACCAAAATTGGACTTTCATTGTCATGCGTTACATCCATAAACAGGGCATGTGCAATGCCTGGAACTAAAGGCCTGAGGCAGGGCTGAACAAAAGACCCGACCGGTTCTCCTCCATAGCGATAAACCAGTCGTCCCTCTTCATGGCTGTTGTAGGCACTCATCGCCTCTGTGGAGCATGACACACAATAATAAAACATATTAACAAACAACAATTGCATATTTTTGCAAAATACACAGTCATCTAAGGAAAAACAGTAAAATAATATAAACACATGTAAATTAATCATAACACCAAATCGCATTCTATTAAAGCTGCTGCAGCAAATATGATAGGGTACAAATACAATTTTAATGTGTAGCTGTTCTAGATACCTGGTTACCAAATAATCTTTGATCAAAGAAAAGCAAGCAGAAATATGGTTCTGAAGAAAATACTAACATTTCTTTTTCAACATTTGAGTCTTGGCCTTCAACCAGTGGAATTTACCCACAGACTGGATTAACTTGACAATAACCAGGGAATAACTCTTACCATGAAAATTGATATTTAATCGGCACAGAGTTTCACTGTGTCCCTGGGGATAAAACCTATTTGTATTCTGCAGCAACATTTTATTTATGAAGGATCAACTTTAGATTTCTTTAGAAAGGAGCCTTCCTTGGCTGCCTCTGTCAGTCTTCCAAATCCTTACTGTTATTGAATCTCATACTTTCAATTGAGAATTTTGTTCTGATTTGTCATCTTCCTTACTTTGTTGCTATAGATTTCCCCCGTAACGTGGCATTTCTCTTGCTCTCCCATACCTTTGCCATTCTGTATGTACTTTCTACTGGTTAATTGTAAGTTTAACACAAAGAATATTACGCAGATTCAGCCAAATTCTGAACACATTTCTACATACATAGAAAAAAAAGGTAAGTCTTATTCATTTATATTGAAAACTAGTAGCAGAGATCCATCATAGCCTAGCAGTCTCATTATCCATTAAGTTATTAAATACCTTCTACAGCCCGTCAATATTTTAATCCTCCCATTCTTAACTTTCACCCTTATTTCCCATCTATAGCTTATCTCCCACCAGCTCCCTCCTACTACCGAAAGGCTAATTGATGCTTTTAACTTTGGTCAACCCTTTCCTTCAACCAAACTTTGTTTTATTCACCTCTTCCGAAGGCTGCTTCTGCTAATGGCCCCTCCATTTTACACATTTTCCGCTTGCTTTTCATGGTAGTTCTTTTTTAAAAAAAGACTATGATGTTGGTTTTTTGTTGTTGCCACCATAATCAACACAATTATGACTTATGCAGAGGAGGAGCTCCTATCAAGATTGGGAAAGATATCCCCCAAGATCCAATTAATAAATACAACTTTTGGGAGTTATTTGTTTTATTTTTAAAGTAATGCTCCTCAACTGTGGAAATTGGTATCAAACTACTTTTGGTGACTAATCTGTCTACATTTAACACCTCTCACATGTTATGCAATCCAATTTCTAAATGAAGGAGCACATTAAGTCAGGGAGTTGTAAGAGATGCATTTAAGCCTCCTGCTGGCAGTTAGGGGAGAGAAACGAGACAGAAAGTGTTGGGCCAACATCTTACTATTTCAATCTGAGGTCAAAGCTGAGATAACAGAACCCGTTTAGCCAATTAAGGTGGAGCGTGGTAAAAGACAATATGATACCTTTCACATTATTCAAAGTTCCCAACATGGCTGTAAAGGTGCTTATCATACAAAAATGACATAGATTTAGGAATGAGAGAGCCATGCCACACAAGATTATTTGGGACTCTACATATGATACCAATACATGCATACAACAGTGAAGCTAAACTAAATTTATTTACATTGTGAATGGTAATCCGTTAAATCTTACGTGGGACAGGCCAATTTTATATCTACATTTAACACCCTTAGCTTCAGTAATGGTAACAGTGGTTTCAGTCTTTTACTGCACTTTAGTGTGGGGAACAAATATGATAACCCTGAGGGAAGCTAGAATTGCAGAGGAGATGGATAAAATTAGAAGTTGATATATATCATACTTAGCAGGCCTCACAGAGGAAATTACTGGTCAAACCTTTTTGAGCAGCAGATTTTGCCTTTTGCTTGCAGAAGCAGTAGGAAAATGTTACTTATCCTGTAGACATCTGCGCAAGGCATGCAGTGCTGTAGGTTCACATGCTGTGCATACTCCTGCCATCTGGAGTTGGGCCCAGATGTGTGCAAATGTCTATCTTCGAAGACGTCTTTTGAATCATAAGGTTCGGTAACTCCTCTTCTTGCTGGTAATGTGTGTGAGCATCGACTCCATTGTTAGATTGTTTTCTGCCTTAAGGAGGGCGAGGATGGAGTGATTTGCAAAGCAATGTGGAGTTTGATGTCCATGCGAAAGAGTAAAGTAGGAAAGAATAGAAAGATTACAGCAATGGCCACAGGAGTCTGGGGAGAATGTAGGCATATGTGACTCTAGAGCGCTACATGCTGCAAATAGATGTCTGCTGGGTAAATAATATTTTCTGTTCAAGGCATCTGTGGCTGTAGATACACATGCTGTGCATATACTGTAAAGCAGTCTTCCCTAAAGCAGAGGCTAACCTGTGGGTGTGGCAGTAGATTGAAAAAGTGTACGGAGTACTGCCTGGCCAACTCTGGAATGCTGCTGGGCTAGCACATCCACACAGTAATATTTTGTGAAGGTGTGTGGTATGGACCAAGTAGCTGCTCTTCATATGTCAGCTTTTGGAATGTTCCCTAGGATGGCCATAGAAGCTCTCTTTTGGTGAGTGAAGTGGCCCTTTAAAGGGACAGATAAGGTTCTCTTTGCTTTAGCATAGCAGGTTTGTGTACATTTGTCAATGCACCTGGCAATACCCGACTTGGAGAGGGCCTTTCCTTTGTGAAGGCTCGAAAAAGTGACAAATAGTTGCAGAGTCTTTCTGAAATGTTTTGTCCTATCTATGTAGGACATGAGGGTTCTTTTGATGTCTAGGATCTGAATAGCCTTTTTTACTACCAAGTCTTACTGAGGAAAGACTACACAAAGTTCTATTGATCGGTTCAGGTGGAATTGCGAAACCACCTTAGGAAGGAATTTTTTACTCTGTCTCTATGCACCTGAAAGAAAGGTTCTTCTAGGGTTAATGCCTGGAGCAACTAGAAAAGCCACCTTCCATGAAAGAAAGTAGAGTGGGCAAGAGTGGAGAGGCTCAAAAGGAGGACCGCTAAGTTTGGTGAGGATGATGTTAGGGTTCCATGAGGGAGTTGGTGGAGTTTGGGGAGAGGTTACTGTTTTTAAGCATTGTATAAAAGCTTTGATAACTGGCATTTTGGAAAGGGGTAGATATTCTCTATTCTGTAGGTAAGCCGCCATAGCGGCTAGGTGGTGGCTGATAGAAGTAAATGTCAGTCCACAATTTTGCAGATGTAGCAGCTAACAGACAATGTCTTGTACTGTGGGTGTGAGAGGGTTAATTTGTTTGCAGTGACAGTAGTGGACAAAACGTTTCCATTTGGCCAAGCAGCATGCACGTGTAGTAGGTCTACGTTCCTTGAGAATGGTCATGCATTCGGATGGTTGTTTGACATATCTAAGGAGCCAAATCACAAGGTTGAGAGACTTGAGGTCTGGTTGCCTTATTTCTCCGTGGTTCTGCAGGAGAAGGTTCAGCTAGATCACGAGTCTCTTGTGAGGAACTACCAATAGTTCTAGAAGTGTCATGAACCATGGTTGGTGGGCACAAGGAGGTGCTACTAGAATGAAGGTGAGGGATGTCTGCCTTAACCTCTGAACCACAAATGGAAACAGGTGTAGAGGAGGAAAAATGTAGGCAAATATCCCTGACCATTTACCTAGTGCATTGCCTTTGGACTGTGGAGAACTTGCACGTGAAGTTCCCACTTGTGACTTGTTGTCGAGTCCTGCGTAGGAGGTCGGCAAAGTTGTTGCCCACCCTTGGAGGGGCTCCACCAGCAAATGTACTTTATGACAACAGCGCAACACCAAATTTTTGGTCGAGGTGAAAGAATTGTTGAGACAAAGCTCCCTCCTGTTTTGATGGTAGAACATGGCCGTGGTGTTGACCGTGCGAACTATGACAACTTTGGCCACTCTGTGACAAAAGAAAGTTTTAATGCTCAGTGAACTGCTAGGAGTTCTAAATAATTGTTCAGCCCTAGTGTTTGGGTTCCCAATCGTACTGGATGGTCAAAGTTGGCAAATGTGCTCCAATTAGAAGAGGAAGCCATCCATTATGATGGTCACCTGCAGAATTGCATTGAGAAAAGCGTGCCCCTGCAAACGTTTTTGTCACAGGAGAGAGTGACAAGTCTGGCAGCTGACCAACACTAGATCTATCCTATGACCCTCCGCTGGAGCCCATTGTTGCGCAAGGCATTCCTGCAATGGACGTATGTTCAGTCATGCAGGGAGCCATCATGCCCAGGAGGTGTGCATCTGTTCTGGCTGTAACCTGACAGTCTGGCTAAAATTGCAGAAGGGGTGTCTGAAAAGACTGTATTCTTGTGCATTAGGGCAGGCCAACTCACCTTCTGAGTTGAGAATTGCCCCTAAGTATGGCTAAATCTGCGGGCCTTGAGGTTGGGATTTTGAGTTGCTGAATGCGAATCCCAAGTTGCGTAGGAGATGTATAGTGGTCTGAGTGTTTTCGTGGCATAGCTGGCGGGTGAAACTCTTGATGAGCCAATTATCCAGATAAGGAAAGACATGAATGCTCTGTCTTTGTAGGTGTGCGACTACTACCACAAGGGACTTTGTGAACACTTGGGGAGCTGCAGTAACCCCAAAGGAGAGAATGTTGAACTGATAGTGTTTGTTGTTGACCATAAAATTTATGTAACCTCGATGTGCTGAATGTATAGGTATGTGAAAATACACGTCTTTTAGATCGAGAGTTGTCATTAAGTTGCCCTGCTAGAGAAGAGGTGTGACATCCTGGAGGTTGGCCATATGGAAATGTTCTGAGCGAATTAATTTGTTTAGGGTCCTTAGGGCCACAAAGGGCCTGAGGGAACCATCTTTTTTGGGAATTAAAAAGTACAGAGAATACATGCCTGATCCCTGTTGCGGAGGTGGTACTGCTTCTATGGTGCCTTTCAGAAGGAGCAATTGCACCTTTTTTCTGAGTAGTTTTATGTGTTCTGCTGAGAGTCTCTTGCCGAGGTGAAATTGTAGGGGGTGTGGTAGCTCCAGACAATAAACATGCTGTATGATGTCCAGCACCCACTGGTCGGAGGTGATACTTTGCCAAATGGGGAAGAACAGTAGTAAACAGCCCCCAACAGCTGACGTGTGATCGGGGGACATGAAGGGTAGGTCAGGGTTTGGTAGCTGTGGCAGAGGCAGTCTTTGGGGAGAGACCTTTATCTCCACCTCTTGAATGATTTACCTTATAGGAGCCTCTGAAATAACATCTACATGAGGGTGGCAGGGCATGTGGGTGAATGTATGCTGTGGAGGTTTCATGGGATACCTGTTTGGAGCCTCCACTGAAGGGTGCGTGGCAAAAGGAACTGCAGAAAGTGAGCATTTGAAGTGCACCTACCTTTGTGGTTTCAGTATTTTTCTTCATTGTTTCGAGTTTTTGGCCCACCTGAGGCCTAAAAAGATGATGTCCATCACAAAAGAGAGCCAACAAGTTCTGCTGAACCTCAGGTTTAAAACCTGATATGTGTAGCCATGTATCGCATTTAAGAAGGATGCCCCGAGCAGCAGTGTCGGCAGTGTCATGGGTAGGTCCTATGATGGTGCTGGAAATGAATTTCCCTTCAGTAACTAACTTATGCCCTCTTTTTCTGTGTTACTCAGGGAAATCCTTAAGGAGTTCCTCCATTTCAACCCAAGTGCCTCTGTCGTATCTACACAAGAGACCTACAGAACTGGCAATACACCAGTGGTTAGCGGACTGCACTGATACTCTTTTTCCCGTGGCCTCTATTCTCGTACTCTGTCTGGCAGGGAGGATTATCCTGTTGTTTAGGAAATAGCTCTCTTCCTACCCATATGGGCGACAAGAGAGTCTGGGGGAAGCTGACCTCGAATGTAAGGAGGATAATAAGAGGAAGAGGTATTGTGTAGTGCGTTGTGTGAGGGACAGCATCTCAAATAAATAATCCTCTTCTATAGGACCAGAATGAAGGGGAAGTTCGTGATAAGTCTACACTGCTAAGGAGCTCTCGATATGCTGAAAAATACTCCGAGGGGGATGGCCGAGCTGGGTAAAGGTCAGGGTCGGTATCTGCTGGGTGCTCAGCATCATAAGTGTCCCAGGGGTCTGGTTGTTGGGAAAAAGGGGCTTGAGCCTCCACCCTCTGAATCGTCATGGTATGGAAGTGGTGACCCTTGTGGCATGTAAGAAAGATGGTCCCCAAGTAATGAATGCAGGGAGTGTGGGACCTGTGTAGCCTGTGTTGGTGATGAAGAAGCAGGTAATAAGCTGATGGTCTTGTCCGTTTTCTTCCTAAATTTAGAAACTGGGGCTTCATCCAGTGCTTCCTGGAAAGGAAGCTGCCTTTTCGGTTGATGTGTGGCAGCCCTAGGTGGCCGGGAGATGATCTTGTTCATTTGAGGAGTAATTGCCAAATGTTTAAGCATTGATCTCTTCTTGAAGCCAATGGAGGAGTGGCTCGATTGTTTCATCACTGCCCGTGGCGGCAGTTTAATTAGGTGCCAAAGGCTTTGATGCCGATGCCGGTTTCAGCACTGACGATTTCAGTGCCAATAGTTTTGACACCAATGATTTGCTCAATGTAGAGCCAGTTGCGGTTGGTGCTGAGCCCATTTATTTGGCTGTGCTTTTTCAGCACTGAGCTGGAGCTCAGCATTGTGGTCGAAGTTGATGGTTGGTGCCTCCTCAATGGCTGCAGACTCCTTTGTGTGGTATTCTGGAAGCTCTTTTGTGCCGAAAAGGTCCGCCGGTTTTTCAGAGCTCCTCCACGATATCTTCAAGCATTGTGCCAGACGTTCAGGGAGGATTCTCTTCGATCTGAAGGAGTGGCAAGTGTTGCAAGTGAGCATGTTGTGCTTGGGCGAAAGGCAAAGGTTACAGACCTGATGGAGGTGGATCCATGATATTTTTAAGGGCACAGAGGACAATATCTAAAAGGCATTAATTCCATCACCCTCCCAACGCTGCATAGAATGATTAGAAGGCCCAAGAAAAAGGCCCTGAAGGGCGAGGTCCATGTGGGGCTTAGATAGATTCCAGAATACCCCGGCACAGATGGATTCTTCCCCAAAATACGGAATGAAGAACAGGATATGCGCTTGAATAACAATACAGATGGTTAGGAGTTATCATGGGAACTGAATAGAGTACTGACGAACGGGAGCACATGTCCGTACCCCGATGGCGGAAAGACGACAATCCAGCAATGGAGCTGATGTCTATGTGCATTACCAGAGAGAGGAGGAGGAGTCACTGATCCTTGTGACTCGAAAGACCTCTTCAAAGGAAAACAACCTGCATACATCCAGGCCCAATACCAGGTGGCAGGAGTATGCACAGCATGCGTCAAACAAAAGGTTTCAGGAAACCTTTTTTGCAGGACATTTCTCCTGCCAAAAAAGATATACTGGGAAAACAAACACTGCAAGTTTTTTGGGTGTCCCAAAACCTCACCAGCCAAATTATAATTTAATTCCACATCTATTGTGGGCCTCATGTATACTATGAGAAGACAGTTTAAATCCATTATCATCTTCTTTCGGATGTTCCTAAAATTCTCCAGCAAGCCCAATTTTCTTTTCCATCACCTAACTGTACTGGTCTAAAAATAACTTTGTACACATTAGGAAACTCAGAGTTCGAGCACAGTGGGTGGTTAGTAACACAGGAACCTAGTCTCAAAGCATGGGTGTGTTTTCAATGCATTATTTCCATATAATAAAGTGCACTAAAGAGACAATCTACAAAGTAATTTAAAACTAAGCAGCTCAACTGTACAAACTTGCATCAGAATAAAAGACAAACTGAAGCAACTGTTAATTTGTAATTCCCATTTTAACACCTGTTCAAACAAAAGGTAAGTTATCTCTAACAGTATTAGGGGTTTAAGGATACACTGGGAGCAGAAGGCACTGTATTGAGAATTAATCCTCACATGTTGTCCCCATTTCCTGCATACAATCAACTGTGGAAAGCCAGCAGAGAAGTTAGTTCAGACCACCATATCTGAAAGAATTTAATTAATGCAGAATCACTGAAATGTAAAGACTGTTACTGAGTCCCAGTCTTGTGGGTGTAAACCATTTTTAATGGGCAAAGGAAATGATGCATACTGTACATCAAGCAAATTAAACTTAAAGTTCTGAAGTTGTGTTCCCTTTTACAGATATTCTTATGGTTTAGGAAAATGGAGATATCCGTTCATTTCAGAAACAAATATGTTAGTATATATTTCTATTAACTTGTGAATGTAATAAACATAATTATGAATTTAAAATTAAATGATCAATTACTTGTCATGCAGCAAATTACTGTTCAGGTTACATCCTCAGTTACGTACACTCAGTACTTTAATTATTTAGAATAAATTAAACACCACAGCATGCCTACCTCGAATTAGGGAGCTTATGCCCAGCCTAGTCACAAAGATATTGTCCAACTCCTCACTTCCAGTAAACAGCTCAGCCACTACATACAAATCTGTCCGCAATTTTCTAGCCGTATCCAGCATGTACTGCAGCAGGCACAGCCAAGGAGGTGAAAAACAGAGGAAGCAGGAGAGAGCAAAAGGGAAGGATGCAAAGCTAGGCATGAGTTGTGCAGGAAAGGGAATTGCAATGCAAAAACAGAACAGCAAACAAAGCAAAACAAAGAAAAAGCATGAAAATGCAGCCAAAAGAAAACACATTAAGATGAGATTCAGAGCAGATACAGTGGTGGGAAAGGAAATGGTTGAGGTTTACAAGGCGTTTGCATAGAACAGAGGGTGCAAAAGAAAAGATACAAACATCCAGTTAGTTTCAAAGTACAAACATTAAATAGCAAAACAATCACATTTCGGCATTACTTTAGGGCGCATGAAGTACCTCTAATCAGGCTGGTAATTCCCAGGCGGTTGACAAAGACATTGTCGATGTACTCACTGCCCGTGAAGAGTTCAGCTATCACATAAAGATTAGGTCTGACTGACCTGGCTGCAGCCAGCATCTCCTACAGATTGCAATAGATTTCTTAATGATCAGAAAAAAGCCCTCAAAATTTGTTTGCATACTGGAAGAATCAATAACATTGAAGCTTTAAATATAATATTATCAGGTTGATACCCATCAGATACATTACACCGTAATATAGACAGATGTTTTTTAGAGCTGAGATTAACAGCAACGTTTGACAAGAAGCATTCAGGATAACGCACAATATAACAAAGCACGATGAAAGACTTTCACAGTACAGAAAACGTATTGATGAAAATGAGAAGTGAATCCACAATACCCACATGAGGCCCCAGAGCAGCTTAACAAACGATGGTGGTTTGATACTGTGTATCAACAAGTCAAGACGCTAACAGTGCTTTCAAGTGACTGCTGTACCTCCTTTGGTGTGGGTTTCCTCCTTGCATGGTTCTGACAGCTTTATCTTTATTAACTTAATTCTTTTCAATACCCTATTTTCAGCAGCTTACACTTTTACTGGGACTATTTACTTTGACCTGTTTGACTGTGTTGCCCCGGGGCATTAATGAAAATCTTAATTCTGGTTGTTTTATTCGATTTTTACGGTACTCTTCTCTGTTAGCAAAGAGACAAAAAATGACTCCCAGAATCGTTTGCTTCACCTCACACGTTTTAGATCATTTATACTTAACCACTGAAATAACCTGCAGGTGCATTTGTGGCGTAATTATTATAACCTAAGACACTCACATGACAAATACACGTACCTCATTTGTTTAGTGATTATAACGTCAGAGTTCATATGTGTTGTTCATTCATATGTGATATGTCATAAGTTTGGTGGACAAGAATATTATGTTTTCTGATAAATATTTGAGGCAAAATGTCACACGAGCGTTGTAAAAAAAAAATGTAACTGAAACTGTGTGCTCATGAATCACTAATTTTACATACCCTGTTTTCAGCAGGTGACACTTACAATGGTACTATCCAGTTGGACCTTCTCGACCTTGGTGCCCCGAGGGTATGCCTAAACAAACTGATTACGGTTGGGGGATGGAAGCACACTGCCTCACACCACAGCTCACCCCTTTGCATTGTGGTAAATGCAGTACAAAGATTGTGCTTACTTAAATATTAGCTGAAGTTTTGTAGTTTTTCCTCAGAGTTGGAGCAGATAGTGCTGTACATCTCTAGACACAGGTTTCTGGATTTGATACTTTATCAGTAGAGATCAAAAACATACTTCATGAGGGTTGGTGAGAATGCTGCCACAGTCCTCTCAGGTCTCAGTACCTCTCACTGACGCACAGGTGCATCTCCAAAGGCTTGTCAGCTCGCTGGCTCAAGGGAGCCTTTTTAAACAGAAGGGGGTTGGGATCACACTGCCTCACATCACATCTTGCTCCTTTGATTTGTGGTAAATGGAGTACAAAGTAATATTATGTATCTAGAGATGTACAGCATTAGCTGCACAAACTCTGGGGGAAAAAAGAACAGTTAATATTCAAGTAAGCGCAAACTTTGTGCTGCATTTACAGCAATGCAAAGGGGTGAACTCTGCTGTGATGTAAGGCAGAATGCTCCCATTCCCCTTCTGTTTAAATTGATTAGTTGCTGCATCTGATTTGGTCTATGTAATCAAAGGCAGCAAATATTTGACTTCTCGAATCATGGGTTTGAAATGACACAATTTTGTATCTTGCAATATGGACAGCATCTGTGTGCAAAGATATATGCTTATAATACGACCTATGGTGATCACATGGTACAACACAGGCCAGCAAGTACCCATTTGTTTAGACTCTAAAAGACCAGACTTCATCTGTGTTGCACATTCATCAATGATACCCCAGAAACTTGGGGGAAAGTAATAGAATATATTACTTATCTTGTAAGCATCAGTTTGTGGCATGCAGTGCTGTAGATTCACATGCTGGGCATACTTCTGCTGTCTAGTGTTAGGTCAGGAGTTGTGCAAGTTGTTTTTCAACAAAGTCTTTCGAGTGTCAAGGCTGAGAGACTCCCTCCTCTTGGTACTATTGTACATGGGCATTGACTCCATTGTTAGATTGTTTTCCCACAGATGGGTGAGAACGGAGTTTAAAGTATATGTAAGAACTGTGATGACTATGCTAAATGTAAATGTACAATGCAACTGCGACGGCCAGAGGCGTCCAGGGAGGAGAGAGGGCTCATGTGAATCTACAGCACTACATGTTAGGAACAGATGCTTACAGGGTAAGTAACATATTTCGTTCTATGGGATGTGTGGATATAGAAACACATGCAGTGTTAAACCTGTAAAAATAAATGTGATGGCTAGCCTGTGGGAGTTGCAGTGGTTTGGAAAAGTGTACGTAGCACTGCCTGTCCTACAGTGGCTTGTTGGTGTGCTAGAACATACACATAGTAGTGTTTGGTGAAGATGTGTGATGTGGATCCTGACGCCTCCTTCCAAATGTCAGCTATGGAGATGTTTTCAATAAA
This sequence comes from Pleurodeles waltl, assembly GCF_031143425.1. Classification (NCBI taxonomy): domain Eukaryota; kingdom Metazoa; phylum Chordata; class Amphibia; order Caudata; family Salamandridae; genus Pleurodeles; species Pleurodeles waltl. Next base: position 605,292,263 of record NC_090443.1, on the reverse strand, counting down.
GGCCATGGTTGCTCCCTTGTTGCGAGTGGAATGTGCTCTGAGAGAAACAGGTAAGGGTCTTTTGGCCATAAGGTATCATGTTTAAATGCATTTGACTATCCATCTGGCTATGCCCGATTTGTATATAAGGTTGCCTTTAGGAGGTGGAGAAAAAGCAACAAAGAGTTGTTTAGATTTTCAGAAGGATTTCGTTCTATCTATGTAGAATATGAGTGCCCTTTTGATATCTAAGATATGAAGAGCTCTTTCAGCGACTGAATCTGGTTGAGGGACAAAAAACTGGTAGCTCAAAGGATTGATTGAGGTGAAATTGTGAGACTAACTTAGGGAGGAATTTATGATTGGTGCAAAGAACCACTTTGTCTCTATGTATCTGGAAGAAGGGTTCTTCTAAGGTTAAAGCCTGAAGCTCACTAAACAGCCTGAGTGAGGTAATGGCAACTAAAAATGCCACTTTCCAAGAAAGAGACTGAAGGGGGCACAAGTGTAGAGGCTCAAAATGGGGGACACATGAGTCTGGTAAGAATGATGTTAAGGTTCCAGGAGTGTGTTGGAGGAACCCTTGGTGGAATTGCCTTTTTGAGTCAATCCATGAAGGCTTTGATGACTGAAATTTTAAAAAGCAAAAGGTGCTGACTATTTTGAAGATAGACAGCTATTGCAGCAGGGTGTAATCGTTTGTAAGTGAATGCTAAATTTGCCTTTTGTAAGTGAAGCAGGTAGCAGACTCACCATGGCTTTCAGAGGATTAATTTGTTTGGAATGACAGTAGCAAACAAAACTCTTCCATTTTGCTGCATAAAAGGCTCTAGAGGTGGGTCTATGTGCCTCCTTAAGAAAATCCACACATTCTGGTGGTAGGCTTAGATAGCCAAACTCCATGACCTCGTGATCCAAATTGCTAGTTTGAGAATTTTCCGGGCTGGGTGTCTGATTTGTCCTTGATTTTGAGTGACAAGGTCCGGCCTGTTGGGGACCTTCTTGTGTGGAAATACAGAGGTCTAGGAGTGTTGTGAACCAAGGTTGGCACACCCATGTGGGAGCTACCAGGATCATTGTAAGAGATGTTTGCTTGAGTCCCTGAGCCAGGAAGGGAAGAAGTGGGAGAGGCAGAAACTCAAAGGCAAATCTTTGACCAACTCATCCAAAGGATGATGCCCTTTGAAAATGGGTATTGGTACTTGGAGGCTACGTTTGGGCATTTGGCATTTTCTGCTGTGGCGAAAGGGTCGATCTAAGGGAACCCCCACATTTGGGGGTATGGTAAGAGGACTTGTGGGTGAAGTTCCCATTTGTGGATTTGTTGCTGCATCCTACTAAGCAGGTCTGGAAAGTCGCTGTCTGTTCCTAGAAGCCATTCCCCTAACAGGTTAATGTGGTGAGATAGAGCCCACTTTCAGATGGTCTGAGACAGCTGTGATAGTTGTGAAGACCGTGTTTCCCTCTTTTTTTGTAGGTAATGTATGGCTGTTATATTGTCCATCCAGACCAGGACAACCTTGTGAGGCAGGTGAGGTAGGAAAGCTTTCAGTATTAGGTAGACAGCTTGAAGTTCTAGGTAGCTGATGAGGAGAGATTAATGGCTAGCATGCCAAAGACACTGTACTGTGAGGGCTTGTAGGTGAGCACCCTATCCCATCTGTGATGCGTCTGTGGTGAAAAAGATGTGGAGAACAGGGTCCAGAAAAGGCCACCCTTTCAACAGATTGTTGGTGGTCTACCATTGCAGAGAATGGCGAGTGTAGTGGTCTATCAACTCTAGATCCTACAGTTGACTGTGTGACTGAGACCAATGACAAGCTAGACATTGCAGCAGTAGACACATATGTAATCTTGCATGGGGAACTATGGCAATGATGGAGGAAGCCATCATTCCAAACAGACGCATAACCATCCTCACTGTGAGTGTCTGGTTTCTTTGTAACTGAGGCAATGTTGCCTGAAGGTTTTGAATCCGAGCGGGATTGGGGTAGGCTAATATTAATTGTGTTTTTAGGATTGCTCCTAAGTAAGGTTGAATTTGTACAGGTTGGCGGTGAGGCTTGGGGATGTTGATAGTAAACCATAGGCTGTGAAGTAGATCTACTGTCATTTTCACATTGAGTGTGTTGTTGGCACTGCTGATGCGTAATTTGATAAGCCAATTGTCTAGGTAGGGGATTGCGTGAATACTTTGACTTCGCAGATGTGCCGCGACCAGACCCAGGCATTTTGCGAATACTCAAGTTGCGTTAGTCACCACGAATGGAAAAACTTTGAACTGATAATGTTTGCCTGCTATGTCAAATCCTACATATTTGCGGTGAGCAGGGTGTAATGGTATGTGGAAGTAGGCGTCCTTTAGGTCTAGTGTTGTCATATCGTCGCCCTGTTGGAGAAGTAGAATGACGTCCTGTAAGGAGCCATATCGAAGTGTTCTGACAGGATGTGCTTGTTTAGAGGCTTGAAATTTAAGACTGATCTTAGAGACCTGTCCTTTTTGGGGATTAGGAAGTATAGGAAGTATACCCCTGAACCTTGCTGTTGAAGTGGAATGGGTGCTGTAGGAAGCTGGATCTGTATAGATTATATCAAAATGAGATATAGGGGGTTATTACAACTTTGGAGGAGGTGTTAATCCGTCCCAAAAGTGACTGTAAAGTGACGGATATACCACCAGCCGTATTACGAGTCCATTATATCCTATGGAACTCGTAATACGGCCGGTGGTATATCCGTCACTTTACCGTCACTTTTGGGATGGATTAACACCTCCTCCAAAGTTGTAATAACCCCCTAAGTGTGCACAGAGTCCAGGGGTTCACCAGAGGCATAACAGAGGCTAAAGTAGATAATACTAATGCTCTCTTTTATGGTAGTGGGGTCGAGCCCTTAGGCTTATCAGAGAGTAGTGCTGAGCATTTGTTGTACACTCACAGACAATAGAAGAAGCACATACTCAATTACTTAACTACAGACCAATGTTTTTTTTTTTAGCAAAAATGTTTTTTTCTCAATTCATTTTTAGAACCACAAGATTCAAGTTGCAGGTAAGTACTTAAATAGATTCGTATTTCACAGAGGTATCAACAGTACCTTGTTTAAAATCGATAAGTCATACAGTTTTTGAAATACTGGCAATAATCTGTTTTAAAAATAGACACTGCAATTTTCAGGAACAGTTTCTGGGGGGGGAAGAAAAGTTCATTTGTTTTAAAGGTAAGTACAACACTTACAGTTCCAGTCTCCGGGGGTTAGGAAATCCACAGGTTGCGGTTCAAGTTAACCCCAAACACCCACCACCAGCAACACGGGGCCGGCCGGGTGCAGAGGTCAAAGTGTAGCTAAAATTAACATGGGCTCTTATGGAGACTGGAGACACTCGGCTTTAGATCTGCAGGCAGATAAGTATCCGTGACTTCAGAGGGCAGACCTGGGGGGTTTTAGAGGAGCACTGAGGGGGCCACAAGTAGGCACCTAACATACACCCTCAGCGGCACCGCACTGGGGTGGCCGGGTGCAAGGAGCAAACACAATGTCAGGTCTCCAATGATTCTCTATGAGGAGGCCCCGGGGGTCACTCAGAGGCTGCAATGAGATCCAGGGGGTTGTCTCGGGCAAACCACAGGCTGGACAGGGAGGGAGGGCCTCCTGTTGAACGTTGCTGCACTGGAGGTCGGTTTCTCCAAGGCCTGGGGGCTGCAGGCGCAGTGGGTCTTTAAGCATCAGATATCTTCTTCTGGAGCTTTCGCAGTCATGGGTGTCCTTGGGGTTCCCTCTGCAGGCGTCGTAGTGGAGGGGTGGAGACTTGCTCAGAATCACCTGGGGATCCTCGCTAGCTGGTTGGGCCACCTGGACACAGGCCGTGGGCGTAGGGTGTAGAGTGGTTAGGACTCACGCATTCGGAGTGAGGTTGGAGTGCTTGGTTGTTTGGTTCTTCTTGGACAGGGTCGCTGTCCACGGGAGTTCTTAGTACTTTTGGGAGCAGGGCAGTCCTCTGGAGTTTGGCAGAGGTCACTGGTCCCGCTGGATGCGTTGCTGTTCTTTTGCAGGTTCTTCGAAGCAGGAGACAGGTCGGTAGGGCTGGGGCCAAATCAGTTGTCGTCGTCCTTCTTCTCTGCTGGGGGTTTCAGCTAAGCAGTCAGTCTTCTTGTTAGGTCACCAGGAATCTAATGAGCTGGGTTAAGGGAGGCCCTTAACTCCTAGATATAGGGGCGTTTTAGGAGTCAGAGGGCAGTAGCCAATGGCTACTGTACATGAGGATGGCTACACCCTCATTGTGCCCACTCCCTTTGGGAAGGGGGCACAAACCTAATCCTATTGGTCCCTGTCCTCCAAACCAAGATGGAGGATTCTGCAGGGAGGGGGCCACTCCAGATCTGGACCCCTTAGGGGTGGTCCTAGCTGGAGTGGTCACTCCTACCTGTTTTCCCTAATTGTCCTGCCAGACTTTGCACTAAAAGCAGGGCTATGTCCGGAAACGGGCCAACTCTACTAGCTGGAGTGCCCTGGGGGTGCTGTAATCCGAGGCTTCAGCCTTTGAGGCTCACCACCAGGTGTTACAGTTCCCGTAGGGAGGAAGTGTGAAGCACCTCCACCCAGGACAGGCTTTGTTTCTGGCCACCGAGAGCACAAAGGCTCTCACCCCATGTGGTCAGAAACTTGTCTGAAAGTGGAAAGCTGGTACAGACCGGTCAGTCATACACGAGCAGTTTGGTTAACATACAGGGGGCGTCTCTAGGATGCCCTCTGTGTGCATTTTTCAATAAATCCCACACTGGCTTCAGTGGGGGTTTATTGTGCTGAGAAGTTTGATATCAAACTTCCCAGTATTCAGTGAAGCCATTATGGAACTGTGGAGTGCGTCATGACAAACACCCAGACCATAAACTCAATATTTCTACACTGCACTTACAATGTATAAGAATGGACTTATACACTGTAGGGGCATATTGCTCATGCAGCTATAATCACACCTGTGGCATAGTTCACCTTGACTTAGGGCTGTAAGGCCTACTAGAGGGGTGTCTTACCTATGCCACAGGCAGTGGTTTGTGGGCATGGCACCCTGTCAGCTTTGCCTTTTTCTCCCCACCAGTACACACAGGCTGCACAGACAGTGTACATGTGCTTGGTGAGCGGTCCCCTTGGTGGCATAATACATGCTGCACCCCTTGGGGACCTTCCCTGGCCACAGGGCCCTTGGTACCATGGGTACCTTTTACAAGGGACTTAACTGTGTGCCAGGGTTGTGCCAATTGTGGAAACAAAGGTACAGATTTGGGGAAAAAACACTGGTGCTGGGGCCTGGTTAGCAGGATCCCAGCACACTTTCAATCAAAGTTGGATCAACACTAGGCAAAAAGTGGGGGGTAACTATGCCAACAGTGGCACTTTCCTACAGGTTCTATGGCCCCTTTGCGAAGAAGAGCTTGGACTTTCTGCTTGAGAAGGGTTTGATGTTCATGTGATAAGCTGTGTGTGTGTGGTGGTATGTTTGGCAGTGTGGTAATGGGCTCCAGACAATAGCCATGTTGGATAACAACTAATACCCATTTGTCTGTGGTGAGGGTATCCCAGACTAGGTGAAAAAATTGTAGTCTGCCCCAGACAGGTGTTGTGTGGTCAGGGGGTAGGATAGGGTAGGGTAGTCACTGTTTTGCCGTGGGTGTTATTCCGTGGCGGGTGCCCCCTTTGTCCCTACCCTTGTTATTATTTCCTGTGAAGGAGCCTCTGTAATATCTCTTGGTGTAGGAAGTCTCGGGCTGTTTCGGTTGTGAGATGTTGGCCTCCGTGGAGGTGAATTTATATGTACCCTTGTAGCTGTGACAACGAAAAGAGACCCTGGGAGTGGAAGCCTGCAACGCTTCCATTGCTTTGGCTGTGTCTGTGTCTTTTTTCTTTTTTTTCCAGGGTAGTGTCTATCTGCGGGCCAAAGAGGTGTTCTTTATCAAAGGGCATGTTTAAGACTACCTGTTGGACTTCCTGCTTAAAATCTGAGCACCTCAACCAAGCATGTCGCCTTAGAAGAAACACTTGTAGATCCCTCTAGCTGCAGTAGGCGTAGCTTTGAAGATGCAGCAAATGAAATTATTAGTAATGGCCTGTCTCTCTGTACTAATTTGTTGACCGCTCTTCTTATGTTCTTCCTCGAGGTACTGTCAAAGTTCCTCCATCTCGTCCCAATGAGCTCTATCATAACGGGCCAACAGGGCCTGTGAATTGACAATATGCCAATGGTTGGCAGCCTTCCAGCAGTGGCTTGTGCGTCTTTTGGCAACTTACAACCTCGAAATCTCGCTATATTCTTGTAAGGGGAGGAAAGCTAGGAAGAGAGGAAAACTGATATGGGCTCCTCTTATAGATTGGATTATAGTACAGCAAAATTGAGTAAGTCAAGAAGCGTCATGTGGGGTTTAGCAAAGGACTGCTCACCATATTGTCCAGGCTGTAATTAGGCACAGATCAACATCAATGTATATAGTGTAACTGGCTTACCTATACCGCTAATGATGGGTTGACGTTTGGCCTTCCATAAATCTCTGAATATCAGAAAGCTGCTAGAAAATTGATTTCATGTACATTTTTATGACATAATGGGATGTTTATGTATAACTGATTTAAGCTTGTCGCCATACTGGGTGATAATGTAATTTGAAGGATCTGCTTATTTGTTTTGCATGATTAAGGTAATTATGTTCTTTACTCTGTGTGTGTTTGTGTGTAGGGAGGGAGTAAATGGAAAAACACTTGCAATAACAAGAATGGTAAAAAGAAGAAAAAAAGGCAGCCTGCACAGTAATCCTCTTCCCATCAGCATCTATTCACTTACTTTCCTTTTCGGGAGGAGGGATATCTCCAGTAGCCTGACTATTAGCCATTTTGCGTATAGTGATCGTTATAATGGAGTCTGGTGGTACTTGACTCCAAATGAATAAAGGGTCTGACAGCGCTGCTTTATATTTTGCCCACTCTAGGGGTGACAACCCTGGTTTTAGCTGGGTCTTTGAAGATGTCATCTGCAGGTCTCATCATGCCAGGTACCATTGGCAGATACTGTGTCTCTTTGTGGGTAGAGGCTAGCGTGTTAAAAAGAAAATCTTGTTCAATGGAGTCTTTATGTAATTCAACATTGTGGAAAGCTGCCGCTCTCGCAATTATGTCTTGGTAAGAGGCTGCATCTTCAGGAGGGGAAGGGTTAGCTGGGTACACATCTGGGTCATTTGGTTTAGTGGGATCTGTATCATACATGTCTCATGGGACAAGCTCTCCTAGTGGCCCAGCTAACCCAACGTTGTCTGACTGTGGTGACCCCTGAGGTGAGATATCCAGTGTATCAAGTGTTGGTGATAATGGAAGAGGAGAATGAGGGGGGTGGAGGTGGTGGTGGTGTAGGAGGAGGATGGTAGGCAGGGCTAGTGGCCTTGTCCTTTGTTTTCTTCCTGGGAGGAAGGGGTATTTCAAGTGCCTCCTCAAAAGTCAATTTCCTCTTTGGAGGTGGAGGAGAGAAATAGGTAGCAATAATGCAGCCAGTCCCAACTTGTATCTGATTCTTCCACTGGCGAATGTCCAGTATCTCAAGACTGGGGTTGAGAGGGGATGTGGAAGCGGAAGATGTTTTAGGGTTTTTTGGCTCCTAAAGTTTCGGTACCCTGTATTTCGATTTCAAATGTTGATTCTTCATCGGCACCAAGGGAGATGGAGTTGACTGCCAGGTCAGTACCTAAGGTAGTACTAGTGCCGAAACATGTTCTCGTTCCAAGGAGAACGTAGTTGATGCCGAAGGCTTGGCCTTGGTGGCAATCTTCGGCGCTTAGCCAAGGGCCGGGCATCTGCAGCTGTTTTTCGGATCCGACCATGGCCAGAATGCAGTGGTGGTCAGGCAACCTCTAATAGGGGTAGTGGGGAAACCACAGATTTCTTGGCCGGCTTGTGTGTTGGTGCAGGGGCCACAGTACTCATGTGCTGGGCAGATGGAACTTCCTGCATCTCTATGTCTACCTTGATGTTGGAGCCAGAGGAATCCTCGATCGAGAAGGCCTCTCCATCTTCTGCAGTTGGCTCTTCCTGGGTGTGCTCTTCGCCGAAGAGGTCAGGAGTGTCATCTGTGACCTACTGCAACATTTTGAGCTGACAAGCCCTACAAACCAGAAGGGTCTTCTTGGATCAAAACGATTTACAGGAGTCGCAGTCAGCTTCCTTGTAGTCAGGTGAAAGGCAAAAATTGCACCCAAGGTGAAAGTCAGTGTGTGGATATTTCGTGCAACAATGCAGGCAGAACCTGAAAAGTGTGCCTTCCATCACCAGAAATGCATTTTCAATGGAGCTGGAGATACCTTGAATGGTAGGCATGAACAGGCGCTGCCCCGAGGAGCAGTCGGTGGAAGGAACCCGAACCGATACATTTTCTTAGAAGTGCAAGTATGGAAAGGCACGATCCAAAACGATACCGTCAAGGACAGTAAAAAGCTGAAGAAGTGTAGCAAACAGAGTAGTGGCACGGAGCGAAGGTACACATGTCTAAACCCAACGGCGAAGAGAAAACAATCTAACAATGAAGTCAGTGCCCATGCGCAATATCCCCAAGAGGAGGAGTTACTCAATCTTGTGACTGGAAAGACTTCTTTGAAGAAAAATAACTTGCACGACTCCGGACCCAACACTAGATGGCAGGGGTATTCAGAGCATGTGTAATGACAGCGACACGTCATAGAACATTATGTTTTCAGGTAAATATTAAAGGTATTATGTGCAGCATAATAAAACAGTATGGATCGGAATCGGTTCCTTATGTAATTTTCCTTGACACAAAATGAACCCATTTCATCATGCACTTTACCACTGAGGCTAAGGAAAACAAATATTTTTTACTGCGAGGAAGGTGTGATAGTTTAACCTTTGTATGTTAATTCTATTCAAGATGCTGCTTAGTTTCAAACGTCATTTGACATCATGTATGAGCTAGGGAACAAGCAGTAATTCTGGGAGAAACTTACTGCAAAATGGTGTAAAGATGTGTGTCTTGATAGCATAAAGAGGATACATAATTTGCAAAACATTTTATATTTGAAGTATCTAGTTATGCATAGGATACTAGATATACTAATGTAAATGCATTTGATGAAGAAACAAATTTGAGAAACGTTGCACTGCTGATGAGCGCACAACAGAACTATAAATATTTATGATGATACAGTAATTTTGTTTTCACAGCTTTTTGGGTCTTAGTGAAAGCCTTTAGCTTAATGTGGCTCCTGGAAGGTTCAAGTATTGATATCTCACCATAATGGCCTACATTGCAACAACAAGAGGGGATGCTGGTGAACATGTTACTTACCTTTGGAAACGCATTATCTGGTAGACACTATGGGCCTGATTACAACTTTGGCGGAGGGGGTTAATCCGTCCCAAATGAGACGGATTTCCCGCCCGCCGTATTACGAGTCCATTATAGCCTACTGAACTCGTAATACGGTGGGGGGGATATCCGTCACATTTGGGATGGATTAACCCCCTCCGCCAACGTTGTAATCAGGCCCTATATCCAGCTCCAGATCGTCTGGGATCAGAATGGGGCTAGTGGCACAGGAAGCATCGGCATCAGGATCGGTGCTGGAGCAGGTGCGTGGGTACGACCAGCGCGGATGCATATCCAGATCCAGATTTGCATCCATGAGATCCCATCAGAGCAGAGGTCGAAGCCACTGATGCAGAATGAGATGGGGCCTCCTCTGACCCCTTCAGGGCCCGAATGCGCTCCAGAGGGTTAGCCCCGATCGAATACACAGTGCATAGCCTCATAGAAGTCTTTTACTTGAGCTGGGGTCACTCAAGCTCCCAGAAATGGAGGGTGGTGCAGAGTCGTACCTGGCATCGATTCCGTGGAACCGTGCCTGAAAAACCCATCTTCCTAACTCGTTGTGTTGGATGATGGACGAGGTGAAGTCCGTTTAGATTTCTTATTCTTCTTGTGCCTCTTATCTGAGTGCCCCAAGGACCTCCAGTGAGAGGAAGAGGATTTGGGGATCCTGGAGCAGTCCCCAAACCTTCTCCTCGACTGGGACCGTGAGTTCCGAGGAGTGGTGCAGGATGGCGTCTACTCCCTCAAAGCCACTGACACCATTGCCCAGTACTCAGAATCCGACTTCGAATCATGGTCACGCTTGAGAAACCATAGGCAGACAAGGTTAGGGTCTATAACTAACATGGCATGGTGACAGGCGCCACACAGCTTGAATCAATCTTTTCTGGAAGACATCCTCAACACACTTTCGAAAATGCTCAAAATTCTTTCGACAAAAGCCTCTCAAAAAATGACAGTGTGGTAGCTCTCTCCGGATATACGCTAAATGGCGCAGAAAGAATAGAACTGGCGTCTTCACACCTAGGTGGTGACTATAAAGGTGACCAGAATGTCACATCTAGCACCAACGACGCTGATGATGCCACACGGGAACCAAATGGAGCCACCAGATGGCATGCGCAGGGCTATTGCTCAGGCAAAAGTTATTGCATCGAGGAAATTCAAAGGCAAGAAATCTGCAGATAGAAGTCTCTATCAAATGTATTAATTAATGACTGGTTGCATCTGCAAGGAATTATCTTTTTTTGCAGAATGAACTACAAAGCTACAGTTCAAAAAGAAATTCATAAAGACCAAGATATACTCAGATTTGACCATACGCAAATAAGAAAATCACTCTATCGGGTAAGTTGTTAAGAATTTCATGTTGAGTGAATAGAATTTTAAACTGATTACGAAATAGTGTCCAGAGGAAGGCTATATGGTTTAAATCATCATTATAATAGGATATCATTCTGTACCTCAGCTACATGAATGGGAGTTGAGTGGCAGTTGTCAAGGCGCACTCCATGGAAATATTTGGCAGTAATCTCAGTGTACTTCTTCATGTGTTCCCAGAGGTAAGGGCAGTCCTCCTTTTTTTCCCCATAACGCAGCTTGACACTATCGCCCCAAGCAATAAGTTCTCGTCTGAGGTAAACATTTGAGCCTGTAAAGAAAGCAACAATATGCATCATACAGCTTGGTGCAGATGTTTATTAGCCTTGTTTTTTTCAGCTACCAAACCATTTTCACGAAAAAGTGGACGTATTTGCATGTAATTCTCTTGAACATATAGTTATTTATTGATTATCAGTTCATCAGCACGTATGCAGAAAGTCTACGGTTGAAATAACACTAAACATTTTCTGGTTAAAGAATAATTTTCGTTCTAAGACTGACTATCCATTTAAAACTTAAGTTGAATCGAATCACTTACTGCAGTAAAAACTTTCATGACTATAAATGATGGTGCACAAAGCACAATCCCATACTTTAACAGATAAGAGGTTCTCTTAATGTTAGGCAATTACCACTTTAGTGGAATATTACATCACAATGGTGTACTGGAAGTCCTTAAGATCCAAAATAAACAGCCATTCTGGATTAATAGTTATGAGGGGAGTTGTACTGGGAAAGCATGCAGTTAGTAAACAGCATTAGATAGGGAAAAATAAATATGTGAAAGTAACTCTAGTATTCATACTCATTTCGAATTCTTAACAGCTAATTTGAAGGTCTTAAGCAACCCAAATCCACTAACAAATATGCTTATGTAACCAACACTGTATTTTAGAAAACGCAAGAGTGCATGCAAATGCACAGACATTTACCATTGCTCAATATATTCCTGCCATAAGTGCCTTCTCTCTCACTACCTGCCCACTGTGCAGTGTACCTAAGATGAGAAGATGGGGCTACAATGCAATTTACTATCTCAGATATCTAATAAGCACATGTTGCAATACTTAGGAGACAGGCTGAGATTCAGCTCGCAAAAATGGCAATACACCTCTCAAGACATCAAATATCCTAATCTTCTTTGTTTACAGTTTTACCTGTACGTCTGGTATCAAGTTGATTTGAATTTATTGTAATTGTTTTTTTTGTTTTTTTTTTACTTTTGCTACATTGAGTAAGGTAAAAGTTAATATCATCTAAGTTTTTGAGTGGCTGTAACGTAGAAGACACTTTACGAACAGTTTGAATGCTTTCCTATCAATTCTTGCATAACTGCCTTTTAATATTCTAATGCTCCTTCAAAATAAAATATTTACTCACTTTCTTCAGCAAAGTTGCGAAGAGGATCGTCACCCATGACCCACCCATTGTGAGCCAGGAAATGGCAGGCTTTAGATGGCTGATGTATCATAGATTCTTCCTGCTCCAAGGACATCTCTTTAAATCTGTATGTAAAATACCTGTGCACAAAAAAATCTGGTATTCATATTAAGGTTTAGATTAGGTAAGGCTCATTCATATTTTATTTGACATATCCCACACTCAATTTCTGTTGCCAACAACTACCACACTGAGATTAGAAGACGGTAGCAGTAATCACACAGCAAGTTCCTGGTTTCCAAAACCTTGGCCAGTAGTAAGATTTCAAATGCCTGTCCCTTTCCGTTATCATCATCTACTTTAAGGAGAGTGCCATGCAGTGCGTAACCTTAAATGGCTGATACCACCAGCATTGATATTCTGGTGTTCCACCAAACATTTGACTGTCCATGAGTAAACATATGGTGTATGACTAATTCTGTAATGATTGTCACTTCCTGTTGCTATCGGGATGCAATATGAATAATTGGAAGCTAACGCACAAACAGGTATACTTTACTATCTATGCAACATGTATGCAAGAAAAGAATATTAAATAATCAAAGAGATAATATAAGTAGACTAAAATGTAATCATGTGAGGTTTATAAAATATACATGCATCCACAAGAAAAATAACTACCTTTGAAATATTTCTGACTGATTTGAATTCACAAAGGCTTAGTTTCAGACATATACACCATTGTTAACAATGGGGGGAATTAGAAAAAATTGAGATATCAATTAAAATAGGACACAGAGCTGCAGAGAGAGATACTTGATTATCAATAGGGGAAAAATAGCACACTATGGCCCTCATTTTAACATCAAATATCAGCGGTACATACCGCCTTCCGCCGCGTTGACGGCAGCCAACATACCGCCACCACGGCTACCATCTGTCTGCCATATTATTAGCACTGCCTGACTTCCACCACAATATGGCCAGAAATTGCATATTGTGGTGGACGGTGGTAAAATGACGCCACCAACTGTGTAATGACCAGTAATACGGCCTGGTGGTGTTCTGCTGGCGGGGCGCTGCTGGCAGGATCAGCACCCTTCCTGTTCCCTGCCGGAAGACCTCCTCGGCCACGATAAGTCGGGCTTCTGACAGGGGAGGGGGGATAGGAGGGTTAGGGGTTTGTTGTGTGTCTGAGTGTGTGAGTGCGTGGGAGAATGCGCATGTGTGTGTTGTGTTGTGTTTGCGTGGGTGTATGCATGTGACTGAATGCGTGTAAGAATGGTGAAGTGAGTGCGTGTATGCATGTCAGTGTGATTGTCTGTGAGCATGTCTGGAAGTAAGCGTGAATGAATGCGTGTATGTCAGTGTAAGTGAATGTGTGTATGTCTGGTGCATGTGGGTGTCTGTGTACGTTTATGTGGGGAGAGGTGAGGGGTGCTGTGACTGTAGTGGTGGTGGGAGGAGGGGGTGATGTGTGCGTGTGTGGCTGTGGGGAGTGGGGTCAGGTGTGTTGTGTGCGTGTACGGGGGGGATGAGTAAGTGGATCAGAGGGGGTGGGGGTTAGTATGTGTATCGGGTGGGTGAGTTTGGATGGCGGGGGCTGGAGGGCGTCAGGTGAGTGTTGGGGGGTAGGGCCTACCGCCATGGTTTTCCTGGCGTTGCTATATGTCAAATAAAGGTTGGAGATGTAATACTGAAATGGAAACAGTGCTACATGTTAATAGGTAAATTAACCTATACCAGACTGTGCACGTGTGTGCCTTTATCACATGTGTCTAGTCACCTTTTGAATGCATGTCGCCTGTTTATATAGTGATGTGTCACGTCTCACGTTTGTAGTGCCATATCTCTGAAAGTTTAAGAAAGCATTTTCACAATTGTGGGGTGCATACAATATAATAAACGTTTTCGCAATTGCCCAACGTGCTGCCAAGTCCCCTTTTATTTTAAAAAACATCTTTTATTTATTTTCCAGGTAAAATTACCCAGTGAATGTTACAAGAGAGGTAGGTACTCTACATTCTTTTTCATAGTTTAATTCTAATGAAAGACAGGGATCCATAGTAGAAGCCTTGATGAATGCATGAGACCTAGATGGGCTGTCCAAGGGCAGAAACATGTTGGTAGGACTACAGAGGGATGTAAGGGTCATGATACCCATTAATATCCGCCAAATATACTTTTTAGCATTTTTATATATTCCTACAGTACCACCGAATAAAGGACACTTTGAGGTTTACTCTAAGAAATTTTTTTACATTAGTAACTGGATCCCAGATAATTGTCCAGAAAAATGAATGTATATAAACTCCCTCGAGACAGTCCAACTCAAGGTTGAGTCCGCCCTGGTAGTATCATTTACTGAGTGAGCCCACCTCGTCCAAATCTAAAAAAAACAATCTATATGACTTGGGGTTGGGCAACTATCGGAAACAGCCTTCCTCCATTCGGACCTTAGCAGCCGCTGTTGTTAAATCAAGACTTTTGGGTCATATTTTCTCTGGCATAGATTTATAAAGCCACACAGGTAGTTGAGCCAAGTCTTTCCTTTTGTTCAAGAAAGTGCCCAATGTGGAGGATGTTTTATATTTCATCTGCCCTGCACATGAACGCTCGCTCCTCCTGCAATTTAGGTATGGCATCCTGCTGATTGCTGTGTTTACTTCAACATGGTTATCATCGCAGTATAAGTTCACCTTGTGTATGACATGTAAACTTGCCAATTAGACAGAGGAGCACTTATTTTTCGGTGCTTAATTCTGTAAACCAAGAGACAGGTGGATAGTGCCCATGCTTCATCCTTTGTGTTTGATGAATCGTGTAAAGGTATTCAGAATTTGTAAATATGACTTTACTATGGTGATAGTGATTGCAATCACTGCATTTTTATTTTCTGCATTTTTAACTAGACAAAAAGTTACTGCCACCCTCTCTATGATTGGCTGAATTAAGCATGTGCACAAGTTCACTTTATTCCTCCTCTGTACCAGTCTCAGTCTCAGTCTGAAGTTCATGGTTGTTGAGTACATGATTCAGGTCATTATAGTGACACCTTTATTTTTTTGCAGCAAAGGACGATTATCTAAGAGGAATTTTAGCGACTTGTATCAGGATGATGTATTATTTTAATAGTTTTAATAGTTTAATAGATTTTCTACCAGTGTAGTGCCCTGTGCATGATACATTTTTATATTTTGAGTTTTTAACTTGAATTTGTGGATTAACTATTATGTTCGATCTGTCAATGAAGAAAGAAACTGAGGGGGCGTGGCCAAGATGGCGACCGCGTAGGAGCAAATTTAAGGAGTTCTGCCGCGACACCAAAGTTTAGGGGTGGCGGTAGCAGCCCAGGACACTGAAGACCAACTAGGCCAGCATGACTTGCTGCCCAAAGCACCCAACAACGTCTTGGCAGTCCATAGTGGGATCCGGAGGTGCACGTTAACTACGCGGGCAGACAACGCGGCGCCCACAGCTCTCTAACATGGCGGCCGTGCACATCAATGTGATGCCACTGCAGTTGTGATCTTTCCCCTGCACTGGTGCGTATCAGAGCCTACATACACACAAAGCACCGCTAAATGAAGGCGGTGTGGCGCTCAGGGAGGTCCTGCTCCAGCTTTCCCAGAGCAGCGGGAGTCCTCGCTCCGAGCAGAGGTCCGTGGGAGTGGACCTGGGTCTGCTGGTGGATATGAGGCGGGCCCAGGACCCATCCGGGGCCCGGCTGTGGGCACACCGTTGGAGCTTGGAGAGGGCCAGACAGCCCAAAGTAACAGCTGTGAGGAACATGTGGAGCAGAGGAGGAGCACGTACTGGAGGCCACAGGAGGTGACACCTCCTGGGGGACCCATGTTCGAAGCCGCAGACAAAGCCAGACCATGGTGGCGAGTGTGTGGGGGGCCTGGGCTGGGGAGGAGTGGAGCCTTGGGAGAGGCGGCACCCCCTCTGCCCCCACACTAGTGGAACTAAGAAGGGGACTTGCAGTGGATGAGGGACCTTTCATAGCAGCGGCTGGGCGGCCTTGGCCCTAGCAGCAGAAAGGGGAGATCAGTCTCCTGCAGAGAAGAGGGTAACGGCAGGTGGAATGGTCTGAGAGAGCAGACCACACTTTGCAAGGGGACAGAAGGGCACTACAGTAGCATACACAAGATTAACGAGCAGCACAGCATGCTGTGGGACACTAGTGTGCAGTGACCCATGGCCCCATTCCACACCTGCTTGAACAATGGCCGCCCAACGAGCCAAGAGAGATGCATCCCTGGAAGACTTCCTGAGTAAACACTTCACCACGAAAAGTGATGCATCGCAGGTGACGCAGGGCGGTTATGCCTTAGGAGGCTGCGGTAGATGATCCTCCAGCCGAGGACCCAGTAACATGCACATTCCTGGAGTTGTTCTTTGGGGGCTTTGAGAGGACTTTGCAGTTCTGCGAAAGGATGAAGCCTTAAAGCCATTAGGAAGGAACTGGGAGAGATGGGTCAACATGTGGACTCCTTAGAATGTGCTGGTGATTGGGGAGAGGAGGAACTTTCAGAACATAGGAGAGAGCTGCTGGAATTGAGAGATAAAAATCCCCCGACTTGAAGACCTAGAAAACCGTTCACTTCACTCTAATATACGCATTAAAGGTGCACCACTACAAGCAGATGCAGGCAAACTGGAGGGCTATGTGCTGCGGCTTTTTCGCCATGTGGTGCCAGACCTGGCGGAGGAACCTATCACACACAGCAGCAAGACCATCCTGAACACCTGGAATGCCCCAGGGCATTCTCATTTGCCTCCACTCTTATCAGCAAAAGGACCTCCTCATGTCAGCGGTCAGGGATACGGCTATAATTTCTTTTGAAAGACCTAAACTCAGCACCTTCCAGGACGTGTCACCTTACAGAGACGCCGCACTCTCCGACCGGCCACGGTTTTTCTTTGTCAGCAAGGAGTGCGATACAGACGGGGGCATCACTTCCATCTTATTTTTGGTTGGCAGAATGAGACCCATGCACTCTGTACCCCACAGGAAGCGCAGAACATTTTAGGCTTTGATACACCAACAGGAGAGAAAGGTGGCTCAGCTGGGTAGCAGACCTCGGCAACAGAGGATAGGAATCAAAAAAGACACTGCAACAATAGAAAGAAGCTCTCCACAAAACCATCAGTGAGTGACAGTGTTACGGAACGAATGGAACTGCTGGACCAACTGCAACGGCGGAGTATAGCCTCTAAAACGGAGAATGATTGAACCACCCCTTGGTATCGCGGGTGGTGGGCTCCCACTAGCAATTTGATAGCTTATTGATATGCCTCACTATCTAACACTGGGGAGCTGCTGCAGGGTAGACGTTGCTACATCTGTAGATGTGGCAGAGCTCCCCCTCTACTACAATGTGTCCATGGACTGGATTGGCCACTGGCAACACATTCCCGTACATTATAGTGTTTTCTGTGTGCAGCAGAATGACTTAGTTCGACTTTATGTTAATGTTGTTCCCCTACAGGTCCCCACCCCAGTCCATGCTCTGCTATTCAGCAGGGTGGTAAAATAGGTGGAGAGAGGTGGGATGTGGACATTTTTCGAGACCAGAGCCAGTTAACACTTGCCATGAGATCAGCTTTGGCGCCCCTTTGGTTCCATGATTAACATAACTAGCCTTAATGTGAGAGACCTCAACTCTCCGGCAAAATGATTGGCACTGCTGTCCCTGTTTAGGGAGTCCAAATGTGATATACGTCTTCCAGAAGAGACGCATCACCTCAAGAAGGATTGGCACCGACTTAGGTCTCGCTGGTTTGACTGGTAGTTCTTCTCTTCGCTCACTCAGAAGCGCTGGGGTTTGTTAAAGCAATTCAACAGCTTTACCACAAACCAACGGCTACGATACAAGTTGCCGGGCTAAAGTCGACCTCAATCAGTATCCAGAGAGGTACGCGACAAGGGTGCCCGTGTTCACCACTGCTTTTTGCGCTATATATTGACCCTTTGATCAGGAGAATGATCAGGAATGATCGGATCATTCCAGTCTCATTGAAAGGAGGGTGTACTAAGATTTTAGCATATGCAGATGATATTGCGGTGGTGACCACGGACCCCAGGACTGCTATATTGGAAATAGAGCAGGAAGCCCTGCAGTTTGGGAAAAGATCTGGCTATTTGCTGAACAAAAGTAAATGCCAAATGTTGGTGAACGACTCAATAGATTTTAAGGATGAGGGGGCGCTGACACAGGTACAATATTTAGGTGTTAAACTCACAGTAAACCTTGATGAAGTTGTGAAAATAAACATGGGCCCGATTTTAACAAAGACTAGGAAAGATCTCGCTCGCATTAACAATCTACATTTGTCACTCATGGGACGTTGCAATGTGATAAAAATGGTCTTTCTACCCAAAATACTCTATCTCTTTAGAACAATCCTCCTAGAGATTGGGCAAGACTGGTTCAAACTAATAGAGGGATTGGTTAATAGTTTCATTTGGCCCTATATAAAGCCGTGCCGGGCTTTCCACTATATGACTCTTCCTAGAGAGAAAGGGGGGTGGGCACTTCCCAACTTTAAACTTTATTATCTGGCAGCAGTACTTCAGTATGCACAGACACTTTATGTCACAGATAGATCCGGGCAAGATGCTCTCCCTTCGATATATACCCTGCAAAGAAGCAGATGAAGTCTTTCTGCGGATTCTGGAACCCAGCTACTACAAAAAGGTTAAATTTAAGGTAATCTATGCTGCATTTAAGGCATGGACTCAGGTTAAGCGCAAGATAGGTATAGGACGAATCTGCTACTACACTCCCTTGTGGATTACTCCCACGTTTCCAGCGATATTTAAAGACCACTATTGTTTGAGGTGGAGTAATCGGGGCATTCATAAAGTCGGGGACCTTTTTCATTCTGGCAGCCACTTCAAATCATTTGGGGAACTGAGTGTGGAATTTGCGCTGGAAAAAACAGACTTTTTAAATTTTTTACAGATTAGAGCTTTTCTACTAACTAGTATGACCCAAGGTTGGCACATAGACAAGATTAAACTAATGGAAGTTTCACAACACCCCACTAGCTGCGGCATTAAAAACCTGTATCCACTGCTTTTAAATGCTATACTGGACGACCGGGCTTTACTTGTTAAAAAATGGGAAGGACGGGTTGGAGCTAAAGAGATAGAGGTTTGTGAATCTATGGAAATGGCACGGACTGTTTTATTGTCTGCGAGCCCGCAAGCTCAACATTTTATGGTATTGTATAATTTATATTATATACCTGCTAAGATTGCGAGCTGGGGTAAAACGGTGGGAATCATGTGTCCACGATGTAGTTGCCCGAATGCAGATCTCTGTCATATGTTTTTTCAATGTGTAAAACTGGAAAGTCTGATTACCGGGATATCCGATATATTGAAAAAAATGTTGAAACAGACTATCTATCTGACACCTCAAATGGTTTTGCTGGGAGTTGATCATGCAGTCTGTAATAGTCGAGATAGATATTTCCTGTTGATAGCAATGTCGGTATTTCGCAGCTGCATAGCATCTCTGTGGCATGATGTAGACCCCCCACGATTTAATCAATGGTTTTCACGACTTTTATCTATGTATCACTTGGAGAATAGCCTGTATGAACTAAAAGGAGCAGCGGCCGGTAAAAGACTCACTAGAGTTTGGGCACCCTTTTCTGCATGGCTCTCGGGGCCCCGAGAATATGTTAATCAAATAAGTAATCTTATATGAGATCTTTAAAAGCAGAAACTATGACTATTGATTTAGAAAGAATGCATGTTTCCCCTGTATGACAACATTGATGTACTCACGACTTTTTATTTATTTTTGTTTCTCTTTTTTTTGTTGCAAACATGTAACCCGCTGTGTGTTCTAAATAAAAAAAAAAAAAAAAAAAAAGAAGCGCTGGGGTAGCCATACTTTTAGCAACACATTTCCCAGGTCACGTGCTTCAGTGCCAAATCCAAGGTAGAATGTTGTCACTCCACATTGCCCTCCACACTTATACCTTCAAGATAGCCACGGTTTATGGCCCTAATAATCAATAGGAATCGTTCCTCTGGGAGGAAGTGGGATTGGTGACAGCATCTGCCGATCAGGATATGTTAGTAGGGGGAGACTTCAATTTAGTTCCTGATGCAATTATGGACTGTTCGGCCCAAAGGAGAGGCTAGACAGGGGCATTCACAGAGGCAGGCTTGCTGTGGCTTACAGACATGGGCCTGGTAGACATATGGCATGCACGAAACCCGAAAGATAGAGGGTGTACATTCTACTCAGCAGCACACCAAACATTTGCACAACTAGACTTATTTTACACCTCTTCACGTCTGATAGCAGTAACCTCTACAGTAGACATAATGCCAACAGCCCTATCGGTTCACTCTTCTGTAACCATTACACTGCACCTTAATGGCTGCTCAGGCACAAACCACATTTTCCACATCAATTACAAGCTCTTGCAATACGAAGCAGTAACCACAGAAATTACAAATTCTATTCACAACTACTTAGCTACTAATGACCTTCCGGACACCCCAGTTGCCCTCCTCTCGGACACACTGAAAACAATGCTATGAGGGGTGTTCATTGCAATCTCGGCCTGGTACAAAAAAGAATGTAGGGACAAGAGAAGACTCTCAGAAGGCCGGGTGCAGGAACTGGAAGCACAGTACAGTCAATCAGGCGCACATAGACTGCTCTGTAAACTTATGGCAGCCCAGGCGGAGCTCCGGGCATTGGACATGGATAAGGCAGAGTATGCCCCACTATGACTTAAACAAAAATACTACACCGGTGGCTATAGAGCTGTCCGACTGCTAGCACACCGTTTACGAACCCAGGCAACATGACACAGAATAATGATACTGGAGGTGGAACAGGGGGAGAGGTTCTGCCAAGACAATCTCATTGCTCAGGCATTCCAGCTGCTATTGCAATCTCTATTCTGCGGAGGCTTTAAACGACACGGACACCCCCCCACTATCTAGATTCTATCCAGTTAGACTCTATCCCCACTAGCGATGCTGCACATTTAGATAAAGACATACAGGAGGACGAAGTCCTGACAGTAATCAAAAAACTAGTCCTAGGTAAAGCATCAGGGCAGGACGGCTTCCCCCAGACTTCTGTAAGTGCTTCGCCTCTCTCCAATATTGACTCACCTCTATAATTAAATTAGCAAAATCTTTGAACTTTTACAGAGACCATGCACCACGCCACCATAGCGGTGATCCCCAAGCCCGAGAAAAACCCAGATAGGCCCATTTCACTGCTAAATGTGGATGCCAAGACCTTTACGAGTATTTTGGCTGCACCGCTTGCCCCCTATATGCAAGGGCTCATAGATCCTGATCAAACTGAATTAATTCTCGAACATTGATGTAACAATACTACTAAACTTCTGTGTCACCTTATAGATAAAGTACATCGCTCACATATACGTTGGCACCCTTGTTGGCAATCGACGCCGAAAAGGCGTTTCACAGAGTACACTGGCCATTACGTGCGGTATTCACGAAGTTTGGATTGGGTTACGCTTTTGTAAATGGATATGGTATAACTATGAGAATCCACAGGCACAAGTCCCGCGAATGGGGCGCTAACCTGACCCTTTCAGATAGTATGCAACACGAGGCAGGGGTGCCCGTTATCTCCTTTGCTTTTTGCATTCTGTATGGAGCCCTTAGCGGAAAGAATTAGACAGCATTCCCAGATAAAAGGTACACCTATGAACCGTATAGAACACAAATTGGCAATGTACGCAGACGACGTAATGGTTTCCCTTACACAACCCTAGTCCTCGCTCCCGGAACCGGTAGAGGAATTGGGAGAGTTTGGAGCTCTATCGGGGTTCAAGGTCAACCTTCAGAAGACACAGATATTGAGGTTAACTATCCCACATGCAAACTAGCATGTCCTTGCTCAACAATTCCATTTCACTTGGGCAACCTAGGGGTCAGATATCTAGGCCTACAGATACACTTGACTTTGGAACGCAGAGCTGAGTGAAATTATGCAAGGTTAACATCCATGGTGAGAGCGGACCTCCGGAAGTGGACTGGGGCTACTCTCTCCTGGTTGGGATGACTAGCAGCAATAAAAATTACACTTCTCCCTAAATTCCTGTACGTGATGCAGACATTATCCCGACCTCCCCCTCCAAAAAGTCTAGGGAAGATACAAACGATACTGGAACTATACATCTGGGGGGGGAGAAAGCTTACATCTCCTGGAAGTAAGCCTATTGGCCACTAAAGGAGAGTGGATTGGGGATCCTGCATTTACTCCATTACTATCAAGCCACCCAGATTAGATAAATGATGGAATGGGCCTGGCCTACGACTGAGAAGTACTGGTGCTTTATAGATCAGGTGATAGCTGGAATTCACATTTGGAAGATCCCATGGCTTCCTAAACTGTCTAGACCAACAGGGGTATATTTACGACCAGTGCTGCGAGCTACAGTGGGTATGTGGGACAGGATACAGATCAAGAAATCGTTACCAATGTAGCTTTCCCTACTAACACCGTTGATAAGCAACCCAGACTTTCCTGCGGCAATGGATGAGGCCTCCGTAAAAAATTGGCAGGCCTCAGGTAGCAAAAGAGCAGGAGACTTTTTTGACCGAACTGGGCTCTGGAAATTCGCACAGCTATGAGCCAAATTTGGCCTCCCCTCCAGCACCCACTGGCAGTAACTAGTGGTTTGTCCCTGGCTCACGCAGCCTATGTGCAGCCACTTTGAGCCGCCCGCTCACACTCTTTGAGCAGTGGTTACTCACTATATACAGAAAGACGCCTATTATCATACATAAACACCTTCCTCAGCACACCTACACAAAAGATGGTATCATCAGCACAGAGGTGATGGGAAAAAGAATGTGAAAGGGCTTTTATGCCTAAAGAGTGGTCTGACATTTTGCAGTGGGCCTGAACGACGGCACGTAGCGTAGATGGCCTGGAACACTTATTAAAAATAGTGCATTATTTGGCACAACACCTCAGCTAGATTGGCCCAGTGGAAACCACGGGCGAGTGACATATGCTGGCGACAGTGTGGCCAACAAGGGACTCTTGCACACATACTTTGGCAATACCCCAAACTGGGGAAATTTTGGCAAGAAATGTTGTCAGACATTGACAAAATGTATGATACAGATATACCACGTTATCCAAGCTACACCATATTAGGACTGCCCAATACCTTAATGTACCCTGTATGATCGGCACAAGGTTCGCTTGATCCTTAGCACTGGGTGCTGCCCGTCAAGTTATTTTGGCCTGTTGGGGCATGAACGAGGTCCCAACGCTCCTAGATTGGTGGTATAAACTGTGGGGTATACTGGGAATGGAGAAAATAACCGCTAGAGTAGAACGAGCTCTCCTGCACTTTGACAAGACATGGGGACCATGCGTTAGGTATAGGAATTCCGGGTGCTTACATGCCCGCGATAGTTACAGGTTCTGCACCTCCTACAGAAAGTTTGATTTACAACACCCCCTCATCTCTCTTTTGCCAATAACAAAGACCCTCATGTTTGATTCGTTCTTAATGATAAGATAAGGTGCATGGTGGACCTCCCTGATTGGATACCCTGTTCTTCCTATCCAGCCCTTACCTTCCCCACTGCAGTGCTCTGACACATGCTTGTTGAATGGTTGTTTGCGCCTGCTGGCCTGTGGATGGCGGCAGTGCTGTTGTAATTTATACTCTCTATCGAAATCTCTAATAAACAGATTTAAGCCATAATAAACAAAGAAATTAAGAGAAAGAAGACGCTTATCTAGCTAGTCCTGCAACTACAAGAGGCACCTCATTTGGAACTTCAACTAAGGAAACTTTCACACAAAATCTAGCTTCTCCACAGTTTTTCTCTCTCCATCAGAGTTCATATCCTGTTTCCCCACTTTGTCCTTCCTTTAATTATCTCTATATCACTCAACCATGCAGGCTTGAAAAAACCTGTACGTTAATTACATTGGGCCTGATTCTAACTTTGGAGGACGGTGTTAAACCGTCCCAAAAGTGGCGGATATACCACCTACCGTATTACGAGTTCCATAGGATATAATGGACTCGTAATACGGTAGGGGGTATATCCGCCACTTTTGGGACGGTTTAACACCGTCCTCCAAAGTTAGAATCAGGCCCATTGTGCCTTTCAAATAATTTAAGATATTCTCATTCATTAAATCTTCTGTGCAAAGGTCAGAAAGGTGGAAATGTGTCAGCAATCGTTAAACCTGAAAAAAGCCACGTAGGCTCTCAGTTGATCTCTTGTAGCGCAACTGCTGAAAATACAGTGTCCTAGCGGCATCTAGTAGAATGTGCTAGAAGACTTTCTAGTATGTATTCCAGAGTAGATATTAAGAGTGAAAGACAGGACACTTTCATCTAGATATATTTTGCTGGATAAAATCTTTGGTTTGAAAACTTTAACGTTCTAAATAAAATATTTTCTGTATATGTGCATGATATCAGAGAAGCTTCACTTCAGCCTTTTAATGAACAGAAAACCATAAACGAGAACAGAGATTTATTGGAAGTACAATTACGAAATTGAAAGATGCCCTTTAGAACAAAGTGAGGTTTAACAGAAGTACAACCCTTGCCATTTATAATTTCAAAAAGGCCCACATTTTACCAACTCCTCCACATGAGGGAAATGCTTTATAAAAAATAAATTAGAGTATTCAGAAGTAAACACAAATATGACATGTAAAAGAAGAATAGGTCAAAAAGTGCAAATAAAGGTGGTGGTGAAGGTATTATTAAGACCCTGAGAAAACTACAGAACATTTTTCCCAGAATGCACAACAATAAGAAGTGATTGCAAACCATGACACAACTAAATGCATAATCTAGCAACGAAAGAACAAAATGTATGTACAACATGAAAAGGGGTATTTTTGGTCAGGCTCAGACTTGTTAAAAATGATCTCCCATGTATAGCAATAGGCTGCACAGTATTATTGGGGGTTTCCTATTAAGTGTTACAGTGTGCCTTTATACCTTAAATACTCATGAGCAAAACACAGGGCTGAGCCTCGCTGGAGATGGAATCTATGACCCTGCATTTGCTCTGTGTAAGAATGCCGTATAAGTACTACTTGGCTCAGGAAGAAAGGTTCACAGTACTATTTTGCATGCTTTGACACAAACAATAATCAGGATATTTACTACACGGTCAAATATAGAAAAACAGGTTCATGTTTCATCACCCCCAAAATGCTACTGTGTGCTTTTCTAGTGTTCCAGGGCCCGCACATCATTTCAAGAAAGATTTCAAGTGTGAAGGACAGAGGTGCATGAGGGAACTACAGTAGTAAGCAGAAGAGTTTATCTATACCTATTTTCTTACGTTTGAAGGTCAAGAAATAAAGAGTACCTTGTGACAAGGGGATCCTTCTTGGTAAAAGGCCCGAGTTTGGGGCCATGGGCAGCCAATCTCTCATAGGCCACATTTCCCAAAACACCATTTGCGGCCTGAAAACAAATGGTGCAATCAGAGAGTTAATTTAAATGAGCTGCCCAAACTGTGGGTTCTTCAATGTCATAGATAACAATAGATCACAAAATTACACTAACCTGTTCTTGATGGTAATTCATCTGTCGAAATTTCTCAGCATTTAGTTCTTCAAGTCTCTTACGGAACCAGTTACAACATTCATCAATGGCAGCTGGACCGTTGCTGCAACAAATAAGGAAAATAGGGACAGCAGGAGAAATATTTACAACCCTAAGAATTATAGTTATTGTTTTCTGATTTGACACATTCCTTGAGATTGCTGGCTTTAATAATTAAGAGCTACACATGACAACAAATCAAATCCATACACAGAACACTCTAACAAGGCAAAGTAATGAAGAAATGTAAATATTGAATTCAACACCTAAACCACTGAACATAAACATTTCAAAGAATAGAGTTTCAAAATAAAGTCACACCTGTGTGGCACAAAAGTTGCCAGAGCTGTATTCATATCTACCGTGCAGCCAAATCGTTTATATTCAGGATCCTGGATAATCTTTAGATGTTGTTTGGGGTCAGATTTGACTGCTGACTTTCTATCCTCTAAAAGTAAACAAAATGTATCAAAATATATTAGTTGGCAACCGATTATAGTTTTAACTTTTATTTTTTATGACCAAATGATTGTTCGACTGAAAAAGGTAACAAAAATGTCAATCTTTTTCAGAGGATGAGGTACATTGAATCTATAAATATAGTCACCTGGTAGGAAAGTTTAAGCTGTAGGCAGGCATAACAACCATCAGATTTCATGGTGGAGTTGTAACAGCTAAATTATACAAAACAGAAAAGGCTGACTCCTGTTTTTGCATTTCCATGCATTGCTTATAACAAATGAAATAAATGGAATGGCTCATGCAAATCAATCTACGTTTCTCATTGCGTATGGCTTTTGGGTGAGCCTTATCTCAAGGTCAAGGAAAAAGAAATTAGAGATTATCGACGAGGAAAGGTTCAAAGACCAGAGGAGCTTCTTACTGCAAGAAAGTACTTCTCTGCAGGTTTGAAGCAAAAATGACTACCCATTTTAATGTTTGTTATTTGCAGTAGGCATAGGAATTTTCACTTTGTCGAGGACTTCATTATGATTTCTGATCAATTTCATCATTCTTTAAGTGCATTTTACAAAATACTACATTAATAAGCAATGGGAATATTGCTTTATCAGTAGTGTCATTAACCAAACAGGGCTTCGTTTTGAGTACCCTGTGATAGGGCCAATAATTACTTCCTTCTCCCACGGAATAAGCAACACTGTGGCATCGGTGATAAGCCCAATGGGGAATTACTGGGGCATACAACGTGTACCTTGAGAGTGAAAGACCCACGATACACGGAGTGGTGGAGTGACTATGAAACTTTACATCTTAGAGGGACTGATAATCACCAGCCGAATTGGGATTACCATGGGACCCGTAATGAGGCCCATACTGCTCTACCAAGTTAGGCTAAGTATCATCTTAGATGTTAATAAAACCTATTAATCAATCAGTAAATCAATCAAATGCTCTCGGACTCTTCTCATTATATCACTGTAACATAAATGGATGTAATAGCTATGACTGTTAACTACTGTTCTCCTCTTTCCTTGGTACCCGACATCAATGAAATTGGTGAAGAAGTACTGATGAAGAACTGTAGTTTACTGGCATAAAGAAGCGCAGCTCAAGGTCCACCAACCATACAGCAGGGCAGCTGGATCTCAATTGGCAACTTTAGAACCTAGGTAAGCACACATTCAGTATGAAATACAAGGGTTCTGCAGTATTGTTATGACAATACCCAGGCCTAGCAGCAATCAGCCTAAGGACAACACATCCCCCTTCCTAGAAAAGGACTATATAATACTAACAATGCCAATACAGCACAATGAAGAATGCAGTGACAGGAATTACCATGGTAGAAGTGCACAAAGCCACAAAGGGGAACAACATACCTTAGAACAAATCCAGTTAGATTACGAACCATAAAATAATTTCAGTACAAAGTCTACCTACCACTTGGGCCAACAGCATCTCCTTTTGCATTCTCCATTCTTCCCAGCAATGGCTACTGCATCGCCAGAAAACACTAAGTTATCCTGATGTGGTGGAGTAGTCAAGAACATGTAGACCCTACCATCAGAAGCTAGTTGAACATGAACATCTCTTCTGCCCTGACCAACACTCCCAAGATGTAGCCTTCTATCGTACTTCACTAATCTGGACATAAACAACATGTCATCTGAGTCAGGGACCACAACATTTCTGGTCACCTCCCTTACGATGAAAGGACCCATAAATGTGGACTCACTCTTCGTGGTGAATCTTGGCTTGCTCACAAGTACAATATCTTCCATGTTCCACGGCATTTGTTTCACTCACTACTTGTCAACAAATCAAACCTTATATCTTCTGTGATACTTTTTCCTTCTGGTACTAAGAGAGCGTAGCTTATATAATCTATTTTAACACGAAAGGTTCATGAATCAATGTGTGATAATGCTGCATAGAAACTATAATCATAGTAATTTTGCTTAGACGTGCACTTGAATTGTGACCACGGGGAGTGGCCACCAATGTATACGTGGACTAATAATAATGACCAAAATGTTTATATTATGTTTAAATAAGTTTATACTAATGTTTGCGTTATTGAATCTGTACTGAAATCCTCATAGGTATTAAATTAGCAAGAGCCGAAGCTTAGCTGCCTTGGCTCTCATATTAAATGCATTTTTCTATTTTCCAGTGTGCTGACTCACAAAGGGACATGACCCTGCGTATTCTTTTTCTTGAAATTAGAAGATGAATGTAACCATGTTAGATCCGTTCTCACAGTTCTCTCTCATTTGCAGAATAAATGTTAAAAGTAAATTGAAACAGTGTAGATTAATGTTATGTACAAGGTCATTCAAACCGGTGAAGACAATGGAACTGTTGACCAAAAGATGTGCAAAGAATTACAGAAAGATGAAATCATACCGGACGTGCCACCTCTGAAGACGTCAATTATGAAGACCAATCAAAGACTTGTAAAATAATATGGGGCGAAGAGTTGGGTTACCTAATGTGTATTTTGATAGGTTAAAGATAGTGGGGTATAACAGATGACCAGTAGAATTTTGGGGGAATGTACAACGAAAAAGGGATAAAAACCCATGCCACGGGGAGTCATGGAGGTGGGTTAGGGAATGCTATTGATTTTATCCAAGAACTCTGTCACTCTGTTTGGTGATTTGGTGGTTTACTTAAAACCATCCTCGCCCTTAGACTTGTCCTTTTACATTTTACCTCCTTATGAGGGAAGTGCCCTTATGCCCTGGAGCTGAGTTTTGACTGATGGTGAATTGACAGATATCCTGAAGACGAAGACTGAACTTGTGTGCTGACCTAATCTTGGAGGGTAATTATGACAATGCAATTGTAATTTGTCTGTTTGCTTTTCCTTTCTAGGTACCAACTGCTTACTTTTGACAGAGACCTTAGCTACATGTTTTACAAATTGGTGTTCTAAATTGTTTTGCATGAAGCTCAACATGCTAATGCTAATCAGTGGGTAGGACAGGTATTCACTTAACTGACGCAAGTAGACAAACGACCGAAACTATGCTTTGTTAAAATGACACGTTATTGACACTCTGCTAAAATTGATCTATGTTCACACTGTGTTATGTTCTGATGTTTGTGATTCTCGCATTAATGAAATCTTATCACAGCTGTCATATCGTGACTATGTTATTATGTTTCTTGGTGTTGAGATTAACACATATGCTTCTAGATTGTAACTATTAGGGAATAAAACTTATAAACTTCTACTAAGCTGGTGGGGTTATTCATGGCTGCAAGGTCATGGCAGAGTCTTGAATTGATTAATGACTTTGACTAAAGTGAAGTGTATTGTTGTGATAAATATTGATGACATTATTGACGTATTGATTGACATATTGATTAGCAATCTCGTCCTAAGGTGACTCTCAACTGGGTCAAAACATTCATTGGCCTAAAACGAGTCCTAATGTGTAACAAATTATCATAAAAGGACGCGTTAACAGTAGTAATACAATCTTCATCCAACACACCACCTTTAATTCTATTACCAGACGCCGACCAAGCCGGTTTAAGTTTGAAATTGGGTTTCCTAACCTTAACGGAAAGAAACTGAGATTTTAATGTTACACGGTTGGGGGTGTTACAATGTGCCCATCAGGTTTCCCTTAAAACACCCTTGAGGGGAATCTTAGTAGCCACCGCTCTTTGCACACACGCTTTGACCATTCTGTTAATTCGTCCAGCCAGGCCATTTGCATGTGGGGAGTAAGAAGCAGTTTTTAAATGCTCAATCTCGTACGTAACAAGCTATTACCAAGCAATGTCAAGGGGTGTAATGGAGGCAAAGTCAGAACAAAGCGGACTTCGAAGAAATGGTACTGGTAGCCTGGGGCAGATGTCTTTACTGATTGATTGGTGACGAATTGTAAAAATGCGGATACATCTTTGAGGACTCTTAGACCAGAAATGGGTGAACCTGTAATTCAGAAAAAGCATGGGAAACTGTTGCAGTGGACATCTTAGGACCGACGGGGGCAAATTCCAAGTATGTGATTTTAATGACTGATATATTTTCAAGCTGGCCAGTGGTAAGAGTGGTAGATAAAGTGGATACTGATGTGGTGTTGGAATTTATGGACAAGGTTTTTGTAAGTGAAGGATTACCTCCATATGTAATCATAGATAATGGGGTACAATGTTTCCAAGAAGGCTAAGGATTATTTTGATGGAGTTAGTATCAGACATCGAACCACATCATTGTGGAATCTCAGTTCCCAGTGGGTAATGGAATAATTGAGAGATTCAACAGAGGTCTCAATGAGGCTATACAACTTGCTTTGAGGAACAATGAGGATTGGATTTTCCAGATTCACAAGACTATATGGGCATATTAGACCACAGTTAATGAAATGAATAATTGCTCACCTTTGAGATCAGAGAACAAAGGACAAAAAGTAATCCGGAATGGTTGATTGATTCATCTCTTAACAATATTGCTACTGAGGAATTGTAGAAAAGAATTGTAAATACACATAGAAGGTTTAAGGGATATATGACAGTAAGAAGAGCTCAGTTAAGGATCCTGAAGTAAAAACTCAGATGCTCATTAAAGTGAAGAAACCATGGAGGATGAACAAAGTTGAAAGTCAATTTTCAAAACCGTTAAAGGCAGTAAATATTTTGAAGAATGCAGTATTGCTAAATGATGGAAAAGTTTAGGATTTGAATTGAATTTTGAAGGGAGATAGGAGATTGTATGTTAATTATTTGTCAAGTGAAGATGATTAAAAACAAAGTCAGGGTAAACCAAGACAAGATGCATGTCAAGATATTACTGAGGGAAATATCAAGGAGGAAGTAGAGTAAGTGTTAAGTGGCAAGGAGATTTCAGAAAAGACGGACAGGTTGGCACAAAAAATATACCTACTGACAACGGGATAAGTGGATGTGGAAAGAGTAATGATGATTACAGCAGTAATATTTTAGATGAACCCAATAGGCAACATAATCTGGATCTGGGAGTTAGTGATTCAGAATTGAATGACAATAGAAGAAGGGGGAGAAAACCTAAACGGTGGCCAGATTCTGTATGTGAAGGAGAGAATGGTGTGTAAGTACATTGTGTGAAGGAGAGGATGGTGGTGCAAGGTACTCCTTGATAAAGGAATTTTTGGTATTTTATATTTTAGAGTATAAGTTTAGTACAGTTTTATTTATTCTATATATTTATTGGTTTTTAATTCGTTTTTTTATTATTTATTTTGTTAACAGTTGAAGATTTGTTATGTCTATCTTACTTTAAGAGAAGCCTGCAATTTGCTGCTTCTCATTCCAGAGTACTCATTTGAGAATACTGAGAGTTATAAGATGTGTAGTTGTTTCAGGAAAATGACAAGAGTTGGATGAGCATCTGTGTGCTGGCATTTATACCAGAATGAATCAAACAATTTAACTACGAAGGTGGCATACTGTCTTTACACGCTTGTTCATGGATATCGTTTTGCACGGTTTGAAGAGAAACAAAACGATGTGAAAAGGAAGTCAAGAATTTTTTTTAATGGAAAATAATTACAAATTGCAATGAACCAGGAAAGCTACCTATGATTAGTGGTCGCCTCAATGAATGGGACCACTATATTTTCAGGCCGAGCCACTGTTCTTTTTGGTGATAAAAGAAGTTTCCCAACTCAAGAAAATTCTCCTTTAAAAAAGGTATTTGCCCCGAGCTAAAGCCTTCGCTACTCGTTTTTTTGAACGTTTTGCCATTCTATAACAACTAAATTTTCTCTTGTATGTGTAATAAAGTACATGCAAAGAATTAAACGCAATGTGTTTGCCGGCAATGAATTTCCTGGAGTACATGCAGTTCTTTAATTCAGAGACAGCAATAGGGTTCACCAAAGCAGTGAAAGAAAGATGGCAATGATCCAACCCGTCATTCTGCACAAACAGGGAGGAAAGTTACTACTTTGAGAAGAGGCCAGGAGTTACACTATAGTCTAAAGCAGCAAAACAAAAGGTGGATCAGGTCTATCAGGAGATTGTTTACAACAATGAAAACAATAAGGAAAATAAAGGCTTGTCTGCAGGCAGTGTGGCGATCACAGGAGACAATCGCCTGTTGTGAAAAGAAGGAAAATGACTGGAGAAATAAGACCAAGGGCATCACAAGTGTGGTGTTTGAAATTGTTAATTTCCTGAGCTGAACCCACCTAGAACCATCACACAGAACAGAACAAAAAACAAGACAATGACGCAGTAAATGCATGAAAATATTTAACAACTGGATCAGTTAACATTCAAATCTTGTAATATTCAATTATTTTACCTTTGGTTATAAGAGTTCTGAATTGATCCAAACATTTTGTGACATTTACTTGATAAAACTCCCACAGTTTTATTTTTGGATAAATTTCCTCCCAAAGAAGTCCACGAATACTCTGCACAGAAATAAAGATATATTAAACGGTAGAACGCACAGCTGTATAGAACAACAAAAAATGACTTATTGGAGCTGTACATTTTAAACCAAAATGTAATAAAAACATTTTTAATTTTTCTCTTACTTTCAACAGAAGCTAATAATACATACATGCACACCGAAAATCAATGGTGAAAAAGTAAAAAGGGTCATGAATATAGCAAATAAATAATCATTGAAGCCATAACAAAACGTAACAAATACTTGCAGACAGAGAAGAGAGAGGAATGAACACAATACAAAGTAGAATAAGAATGGATAAAAAAACAAGGCTGTCGTTTTAGCAGCAATGAATATAGCCCAACATAATTCACTTAATTCTCCATGACAAAATCAACAGATAAAGAGCCAACACCTCAATCAAGCACAACAACAATTAATCTAAACATGCAAAAAAGAACATTATAATTTACTATTGGTACACACAGGTGTTCCACCAGGAAGCAGAGCAGTGGGTAAAGATGACCAGACTTCAAACTCTGGTCCCAGTACCCCACTTGAAGGCATCCAGGAACACCTGTGTACCCTCCTGGGCCCAGGTGTCATCCTGATGAAAGTGTTTAAGAGCTAAGATCTACTGATAGTGGATACTACGCATACCATCATGCTTACCTAAAATGAAGAATTTCGCACTTGCGATTTGATGCTTTGGCTTTTAAGAACGTGGAGGTAATTAATTGACATCTGACTTGAATTAACTATTGCCGGAGATATGCAGTTATAATCTCTGAACCTATCACCTGGTCCAATGTTCCTACCACACTTTGATGGCACCAATATTCTAAGGTGGAGCACATTACACCTCTTTATAATTTACTGGTCATCAACAGTACATTGTGGAGGATAGAAAGATTAGTTCAGGTTAAGGATGTAAAGCAGCTGTTTTCAGGTAATAAGTTTTAACTTTAACGTGCTGGGGATTTAAGGATCTCTACATACTGTAACACTCATGTTCCTTGGAATCTGCTGCGATTGTGAACCAAAATTTCTATAAATATTCATAAATCTCTGGTGCAATGCAGCTCAATCTCCTCCGCGTATACAGCACAGACTTCTAGGGAGATGGAAGGTAGTTTTCTGGGGAGGCAC
This sequence comes from Pleurodeles waltl, assembly GCF_031143425.1. Lineage (NCBI taxonomy): Eukaryota > Metazoa > Chordata > Amphibia > Caudata > Salamandridae > Pleurodeles > Pleurodeles waltl. The sequence goes on along the minus strand of NC_090443.1, from coordinate 605,258,532 downwards.
AAATATTGCAAATGACTTATTAGAGAATTAAAGAATTCCCAAGTTTCAAGTTCCAGATTTCTTTTTTAGCTTTTCCTTAGTTGTAGTGTAGTCTGACTAACGAACCTGAAACATATGTATGCATTTCTTAGTTCAGTGCCTTCAGATAAAGGGTCTTTGACATATGGGCTGCCGCCAACAGTGCTGCATCAAATGAGTGGAGTTATAGACTCTTAGTTTAACTCTATCAATTGTAATTACCAAAAACCTAATTCAGCTGAGGGGGGTAAAGGTGAAAGCAACAAAAGAGAAGACAAATTTACCATTAGCTCATCGGTGTTGGACTTGCCTTTTGCTGCTGTCTATCACCACCTTGAAAGAGCCAGTGAGTCAGTTGTCTTTTTTTTGTACTGTTAGCTGTGACAGGGCCAAAAAACAGCCCTCAAACTGTCCCCTACAATTTGGCTTATCTGGCAGTGAACTTCCTTCTGGTTTAGAGATTGACAAATGCCACATTTTCTGCCAACGGTTACTACTCTAGCTTTATCATGCACTACATGAAGGTGACAGAAAAGGTCTACTTCATATCCACAAAATTCCAAACAGAAACTACTCGCCTGATGACCCAGAGTGGTAAATCTCCAATTTGGGTAAATAACCAAAACCTGGAAAAGCAGTTCCACAAACATGTAATAGCCAGAAATAAAAACCAAGACCAGCTATGAAAACAACAACAATTTAAAGAACACTCACTTAAAACAACCATTTGCAATACAATGGGTCTTGCGTTTACTCGAGTTAAAGCTATTAGCGTTGTAAACTCCTAACCAGACTTCTCTTGCCACATAAACTGAAAAGTAAACCAGTTTCACATAAGCGAGCCAAGGGACGCCTTGAGCACAAAGCAAACACACAAAAGGAAACAGACATTTGCTCGCAGTGAAATGTATCGGCAAAAGTGCGATTATCCATGTAACCCGCAAAAGTGCAATTAGCCATGTAACCGCCAAAAATGCAAATATCCATATAACAGGGTTGATGTCATGCAAATCGCTCAGCTACTGCCCAGCGAGATCACGCTGCCTATGAAGTAAAGAGAAAAAGTAGTCCAGAAACCATACGGAAAACATGGAGCCTTGTATGTTTTCAGTAGTTGGCCGGTGCGCTCGAGGAGGGCTAAATACCAGAAAAGGCATGACGTATGCATGCCTTTCACTAATGAAATGAAGTGAATTGTAAAAGGCAAGCCCACGAACCAACCAAAGTGATGGGCCTGACATGGATGTGGTTACAAGCCCGTAGAGAGATAACAACAAGGACAGAGCGATTTGCGCTCAACCCTAAAAAAAAGTTGGAGAAGAGGGGTTAGATGGTAAAGGAATGTGGAGCAGCTATCCTACAGTATAGAATCAGAGATTGTGAGAAAGGTAGCTTTCTAGTAAACAACAATCACTGGAAAAAAGTGAATTACACAGGGTGCATATTTACCAGGGGTACAGAGCAGACACAAATGCAAAGAAGAATGTACTGTAATGCCCACTTAAACCTCTGTAATAACTGAGTGTGAAAAGCATTATTCAGTCCTGCCACACAAAGGTAGTTAGTGCCAATGTGTGTGAGGAGATGTACAGGCCAAAATCACTTTTGTAGAAACAAAAGGTTCAAAGTCCAATTGTATAATTTACAAGCATAAGTTGAAAGCAGTTTCAAGCATATCTTCTGAGAAACTGAAACAAATTAATACCAAAGCGGATTTCATTGCGAGAATCACTGCGTTGTACAGAATGTTACTTGGATTCCATTCCATTTCAATTCATTTCTAACTGCCATTCAACATTTGGGGGGGTGTCACGCTGATTTCCAAGGTAGCCACATAGTGCAAATCTCCGGAGCATGATCTGCCAATTCCTGTTGCACATGGGGTAATCTTCAGCAGTAATCTGCAGCAGCCCTCCTAGAACCTCAGAAGCACAACAAGATTAGTGTATGGTGCAGGGCTCGGTTGGACCTCATCAGTACCAGTCCACAGGGAGGAGGCGCCGCCGCAAGCCTCGGACTGCCTGGTGGCAACAGGGGCTTCTGGTGAGCCTGAGGGGTGATGCAACGGCTCCGATCCATGTAGTGTCAGCAATGCAGTGGTTTGGACAGAAGCAGAAATTTATACTCACTTCTTAGGGCCCATGACAGGATTGTCGCAACTTGGCAGGGCAATACTCACAGTTGACAAAGTCCAGGTGCTGTAGGAGGTGAGATGGAAGTCTTTTGTGTCTCTGTGACTCCAGAAAACAGGATGCAAGCCAGCAAGCCCTTGGAGTCACTTTGGTTCCGGGTTGGTGAAATGCAGGTCTTTTCCTTCTCACTACTAGGCAAGGAGGGGAGAAGGCAGCAGGTCAGCACAGCAGTGCAGGAGTCCATCAGAGTCCTTTAGAGTGACAGTCCTTTCAGCAGCACAAGAGTCCTTCTTCCTGGTCCAGACATGTACTGAGTTGGTGGTGTCATAGGTCCAGTGCTTATACTCAGTGCTGACTTTGAAAAAGTGAGGGAGACTTCAAAGAAAGGCCTTTGAAGTGCACACACTTTCTGCCCTTCTTATCCTGGTTTCACCCTCACTATGTGTAGAGATAGGACACAGCCCATTCAGTTTTAAGTGTCAGCTCCTTCCTTCCATCTTGCCCAGGCTGTGGATGGCCAAACAGGCACACCTATGCACTCTTTGTGCATGGCTGTCTGGAGGGAATGCACAAAGCCCAGCTGCCACCTACCCCAGTCATGTATTTAGAGATAGGCAGAAGGTACCAGATGGTTAAAGTGAGATAATGCTAACTTTCTAAATGTAGCATTTTCAGAACTGCAATTTAAAATCCAACTTTGCCATAAGTTGTGATTTTAAATTGTGATTCCAGAGACCCCAAACTTGGGGGTCCCATCTCTTCTCATTTAGAAATTACACCTATAAAATGTAATAAGATAATCCTAATGTTATCCTACGGGAGAGATAGGCTTTGCAGTAGTGAAAAAGGAAATTAAATGTTTTCACTACTAGAACATGTAAAACTTAAAAACACCTAATTTGTAAATGATCTGCATCCTGCCCTCAAGCTAGCTAGAGCCTACCTTAAGGGTGAGTTGTATGCATTAAAAAGGAAGGTTTGGGCCCAGCAAGAGGTTTAACTTTCCAGGTCGAAGTGGAAGTTTAAAACTTCACACACAGGCTCTGTAATGGCGGCCTGAAACAAGGCCTACTGAAGTGGGTGGCACAATCAGTGCTGCAGGCCAAGCAATCACATTGAATTTACAGGCCCTGGACACAGGTAGTGTACTTTACTAGAGACATATAAGTAAATCAAATATGTCAATAGTGGATAAGGCAATGTGACGATGTTTTAAGCAGAGAACACATGCACTTTAGCACTGGTTGGCAGTAGTAAAGTGCCCGGAGTCCTAAATTCAGCAATAACAAGGTCAGCAAAACAGAATGTCTGAAGGCAAAAAAAAAAGTCAGGAGAACCCACCCCAAGGATGCCAGGACTAACAATAAGATATTGGTGAAGGTGCTTGCCACCAGACTTACTATACTAATGGAACACCTTATCTCATCCGCCCAATCTGGATTTGGGCCCCACAGATCCACTAGTATTAACCTTCACACCATATTTGCGGTGCTCAATCAGACAGCCCCACGTGTGCCAGCTGCTGCAGTCCTCCTCGACGAGGAGAAGTCCTTTGACTTTAGAGTGGCCTTTCCTTTTCCAAATATTAGCTAAGATGGGCACCCCTCCAACTTCATTGCACTCACCTGTATTCTCAGTGTAGAGACAGAGGCCCGCATCTTCATCAGCAGCACACTAACAGACCCCAGGCAATATATAGAGGCACTTGACAGGGATGCCCATCTTTACGTTTATTATTCGTGCTAGTCATGGATCCTCTTGCAAATCTTCTGCAGGAGTGACACTCATACAGACTTCTGGAGCTCTCCATGTAACGCCTCCTCTTATCCATGTACACTGATGACATTTTGTTGTTTGTGAGAGACCCAACCTCCCCCCTCCTGCTTCCCCCTCCCCCCCCCCCTTTTGCCATTATTTGTGACATAATACGATTCGGATGCAAGTCAGGCCAGGTCATTAATCGATCGAAGTGAGATATCCTCTCCCTCATCAACTGCACAATGCGACACAGCTAGAGTTCCCTATAGGATGGTTTACCGACTCAGTCAGATACTTAGGCATAATCCTTAATCACAAGGAGGATACTCAATTACAATAAAAATACAGCCCAGTCATAGAATGACTGGAGTCACAGGTATGACTAGGGTAAAGCTCCTCCCATCACTTGGAGGAAGGATAGCTATTATTTTGGATGGTGGTCCTCGCCCGCTTTTTTTATACCATTCATGAATATTCACATTCCATTTCCCAACACCTTCCTTAACACGCTCCACAAAGTCCTGTTTAAACTAATTTGGGCTGGAAAGCAACCCTGCGTTAGCTGGAACATGTTAATATTACCATATGGTAGGGTGGAATGGAGATGTCAGATTTGGAACTTTGTTACCTGGTAGCACAATGCCACAATGTAGGACACTGGTACCATCCTGATGCCAGACTTCTGTATTTACATCCTGAGCATGACAATGCAGGGGAAGACATTGCTTAAAACCCTGCTCCCGGCTGACTTGTCTAGGCCTCCACACAAAATAAAAACTATTGCAACAACCTTTTGGGCCTGACAGAAACTTAGCAGTCGACTAGGTTATTCAACACTCTATTCACTAGCAATTCCACTTCCAGGCAACCAGTTGCTGCCACCCGCTATGGACTAATTAGTATAAAGAACCCTGACACAAAGGGGGCAGTGGAACTATGTGATCTGCACTCTCATCACAAGGTTGCGACACTGGAACAACCTACGCACAGCAATGCTTCCCGTCCCGTAGAACAGTTCTTACATAGGAGGCCTACAGCATGCAGCCCAGACCCACCTCTTTGGATTTCCAGACAAACCCAAAGGCTTCTCTCGTTTCACCCCAATTATAAGCACAGTGGAGTCTGCTGGGTGCGTGTCCTTACTGTATAGGGCATGCTCCTCTCCAAGCCCTGATAGCCAGAACCACTTGCAAAATGCATGATCCAGAGTTATAGGTGAATAAATCACTACTTCCCAATGGACCTACTGTTGTATGCAAATCAAACTGGTTTCAATGAATCATGAACATAAGCGTGTTCCATTTCATATTTTTACACAAGCTCTATTCTGCACCTGCTTGACAAACAAGAATAGATGCCTCCCTATCACACAGATGCCTGAGACACTTTCAGGAACAGGCAGACTTCATGCACTTGGCATATGAATACTTTGGCATTTTGTCCTTCTGGGGAGAGGTGGCTGACATATTTGCTGGGATGACTGAGGTACAGTTCGATCTTCCTCCACTCATATCCATTCTGTGCTTTGTAAAACCATTACTGGAAGGGTTGCTCAGATATACAGCAATTGCTCTGTTAATAGCTAAAAGATGGGGTGTGCACACGCACACACACACACACACACACACACACACACAAAAATAAAAGATCTTACAAACTGTAATACCCAAAGGTAGGTAAATGCCAGCTTGCAGCCACAGACATCTGGTCCCAAGGATATCCGGGGACCTCTGCAGGCATATTTAGGCCAGACTGCAGACTACGCCACAACCTCAGACATGCAGAACTCGGACATTATCGTCTCATTGGTGACTCCCTCGGGGACTGCAAAGTAGAGTGGCTATCCGATGTAAGGATGAAAGACCTGAGGCCACTATTCACCATGCCAAGATACTAAAACTTTAACACCATATACTGTTTTGTTTTATTGACTGCCCTGTAACATCTATTCCCCATACACCACAGCACTCTGCAAACTAAGCATATGTACCCATGTCGCTGATATGAGGTGTGTTGTTTGATGACTGATATGAACCACAATGTAACAATGTATCATGCTTGTCTGCATGTTGTTTATAACATATCAATAAAAAAATATATTTTTTTTAAAGTATCAAATTTGTACTCACATTTAGCTGCTGGTCATTCTCAATTAGGGCAGGCACTCCTCGATCTTTATATTTGCCACTTACGACATCACAGTTAAAGTGCCATAGGGCCCTGTCCAAGACCCAAGCAGGTTTCAGGTGTGGAGAATTTACCAAGTTGTAGCCACACTCTGGATGATCTTGTATCCACTTACTGTTTGCAGCTATTAAAATATAGTAAATACATGAATTAACAAGGATAAGGCCATCCTAATTATACAACACGTTGCAAAAATATGAAATCTTTTCAAAAGTTCTTATAATGTAGAATCATTAGGCCAGTTAAAAAGCTGCTACTAATGATGGGTATTTACACTGTCCCTGAGGATGTTGGAAATATTATTATGACGAATCCCCAAAATGAACCATGGCAGGCAGATTCATTCAAACCTAAAACACTAAAAGTCATTTATTTTCAAGGAAAATATATAACAGTTCCAGGGTGGAATCCCAGATCCAGTATATTATATATGGAAAATGTCACTTACCCAGTGTACATCTGTTCGATGGCATGTGTAGCTGCAGATACACATGCTGTGCACAGTCCGCCATCTGGTGTTGGGCTCGGAGTGTTACAAGTTGTTTTTCTTCGAAGAAGTCTTTTCGAGTCACGAGACCGAGGGACTCCTCCCATTTCGACTCCATTGCGCATGGGCGTCGACTCCATCTTAGACTGTTTGGCTCGCAGAGGGTGAGGTAGGAGTTGTGTATGCTAGTAATAGTGCCCATGCAATGGAGTGAATGCGTATGTACATAATAAAGTTTTAAGTAATATATTTACAAATGTACAAATGTTTAAGATCTACTTCTAAACGGCTACAGGCTCCCGGGGAGGCGGGTGGGCGCATGTGAATCTGCAGCGACTAATGCCACGAACAGATGTACATTGACATTTTCCGTTCGATGGCATGTGTAGCTGCAGATACACATGCTGTGCATAGACTAGTAAGCAGTTATCTCCCCAAAAGCGGTGGTTCAGCCTGTAGGAGTTGAAGTAGTTTGAAATAATGTTCTTAATACAGCTTGACCTACTGTTGCTTGTTGTGCAGTTAGCACATCTACACAGTAGTGCTTGGTAAATGTATGAGGCGTAGACCATGTTGCTGCCTTACATATTTCGTTCATTGGAATATTTCCTAGAACGGCCATGGTAGCACCTTTCTTTCTGGTTGAGTGTGCCTTTGGTGTAATAGGCAGTTCTCTTTTAGCTTTAAGATAACAGGTTTGAATGCACTTAACTATCCATCTAGCAATGCCTTGTTTTGAAATTGGATTTCCTGTATGAGGTTTTTGAAAGGTGATAAATAGTTGTTTTGTCTTTCGAATTAGTTTTGTTCTGTCAATGTAGTACATTAGTGCTCTTTTGATGTCTAATGTATGTAGTGCTCTTTCGGCTACTGAATCTGGCTGTGGGAAGAACACTGGTAATTCTACCGTTTGATTTAAGTGGAACGGTGAGATTACTTTTGGTAAAAATTTAGGATTGGTCCGTAGAACAACTTTATTTTTGTGTATTTGAATAAATGGTTCTTGAATGGTAAATGCTTGAATTTCACTCACTCTTCTTAGAGATGTGATGGCAATTAAAAATGCAACTTTCCACGTTAAGTATTGCATTTCACAAGAGTGCATGGGCTCAAAAGGTGGAGCCATGAGTCGTGTTAGGACAATGTTGAGGTTCCATGAAGGAACTGGTGGTGTTCTTGGTGGTATAATTCTCTTTAGGCCTTCCATAAACGCCTTTATGACTGGTATCCTAAACAAAGAAATTGAGTGCGTAATTTGTAGGTAAGCAGAAATTGCCGTAAGATGTATTTTAATGGAAGAGAAAGCTAGGTTAGATTTTTGCAAATGTAGTAAGTATCCTACTATTTCTTTTGCAGATGCGTGTAAAGGTTGAATTTGATTATTATGGCAGTAATAAACAAATCTTTTCCACTTATTTGCATAGCAGTGTCTAGTGGTAGGTTTTCTAGCTTGTTTTATGACCTCCATACATTCCTGTGTGAGGTCTAAGTGCCCGAATAGTAGGATTTCAGGAGCCAAATTGCTAGATTCAACGATGCTGGATTTGGATGTCTGATCTGTTGTTTGTGTTGTGTTAACAGATCTGGTCTGTTGGGTAGTTTGACATGAGGTACTACTGAAAGGTCTAGTAGTGTTGTGTACCAAGGTTGCCTTGCCCATGTTGGTGCTATTAGTATGAGTTTGAGTTTGTTTTGACTCAACCGGTTTACTAGATATGGAAGGAGAGGGAGAGGGGTAAAAGCGTACGCAAATATCCCTGACCAGTTCATCCATAGAGCATTGCCTTGGGATTGATCTTGTGGGTACCTGGATGCGAAGTTTTGGCATTTTGAGTTTTCCTTTGTTGCAAATAGATCTATTTGAGGTGTTCCCCCAAATTTGAAAGTAATTGTTTAGTATTTGGGGGTGAATTTCCCATTCGTGGGTTTGTTGGTGATCTCGAGAGTGATTGTCTGCCAACTGGTTCTGAATCCCTGGAATAAATTGTGCTATTAGGCGAATGCGGTTGTGAATCGCCCAATGCCATATTTTTTGTGTTAGGAGGCACAACTTTGTCGAGTGTGTCCCTCCTTGTTTGTTTAGATAATACATTGTTGTCATGTTGCCTGTTTTGACAAGAATGTATTTTTGGGTTATTATGGGTTGAAATGCTTTTATCGCTAGAAATACTGCTAACAGTTCTAAGTGATTTATGTGAAACTGCCTCTGATGTATGTCCCATTGTCCTTGGATGCGGTGTTGATTGAGGTGTGCTCCCCACCCTGTCATGGAAGCATCCTTCGTTATGACGTATTGTGGCACTGGGTCTTGGAAAGGCCACCCTCGGTTTAAATTTGTACTGTTCCACCATAGAAGCGAGATGTATGTTTGGCGGTCTATCAACACTAGATCTAGAAGTTGACCCTGTGCTTGTGACCATTGTGATGCTAGGCACTGTTGTAAGGGCCGCATGTGCAATCTTGCGTTTGGGACAATGGCTATGCATGAAGACATCATGCCTAGGAGTTTCATTACCATTTTGACTTGTATCTTTTGTGTTGGATACATGGCCTGTATTACCTTGTGAAATGTTTGAACCCTTTGTGGACTTGGAGTGGCAATCCCTTTTGCTGTGTTGATTGTGGCTCCTAAGTATTGCTGTGTTTGACACGGCAAAAGGTGCGACTTCGCGCAGTTGATGGAGAAACCTAGCCTGTGAAGGGTCTGTATGACATAGTTTGTGTGCTGTGAACACTGTCTTAGCGTGTTGGTTTTGATTAACCAGTCGTCTAAGTACGGGAACACATGTATTTGCTGCCTTCTGATATGTGCAGCTACTACTGCCAGGCATTTTGTAAAAACTCTTGGCGCAGTTGTTATTCCGAATGGCAACACTTTGAATTGGTAATGTATTCCTTGGAATACGAACCTTAGGTATTTCCTGTGTGAAGGATGTATTGGTATATGGAAATACGCATCTTTTAGGTCTAATGTTGTCATGTAATCTTGCTGTTTGAGCAGTGGGATTACGTCTTGTAACGTGACCATGTGAAAGTGGTCTGATTTGATGTAGGTATTTAGTGTTCTGAGATCTAGTATTGGTCTCAGAGTTTTGTCCTTTTTGGGTATTAGAAAGTACAGTGAGTAAACTCCTGTGTTTTTTTGTAGATTTGGTACTAATTCTATTGCGTCCTTTTGTAGCAATGCTTGAACTTCTAGTCCTAGAAGATCTATATGTTGTTTTGACATATTGTGTGTTTTCGGTGGGACGTTTGGAGAGAATTGGAGAAATTCTATGCAATAACCATGCTGGATAATTGCTAAGACCCAAGTGTCTGTTGTTATTTCCTCCCAAAGTTTGTAAAATTGGCTTAGTCTTCCCCCCACAGGTGTTATGTGATGGGGTTGTGTGACTTGTGAGTCACTGTTTATTTTGAGGAGTTTTGGGGCCTTGGAATTTTCCTCGATTTCTTGGGAATTGGCCCCCTCTATATTGCCCCCGAAAACCTCCCCTCTGATATTGACCCTGGTAAGTAGGCCTTGTTTGTGAGGTTGTGGTTTCTGTGGGATGACCTCGAAACCCTCCCCTAAAAGGTGTTTTTCGAAATGTGCCTCTGCTCTGCGGGGAGTAGAGTGCGCCTATGGCTTTGGCTGTATCGGTGTCTTTTTTGAGTTTCTCAATGGCAGTGTCTACCTCCGGCCCAAACAATTGCTGTTCATTAAATGGCATATTGAGCACAGCTTATTGGATTTCCGGCTTGAACCCTGAAGTGCGCAGCCATGCGTGCCTTCGTATCGTGATTGCAGTGTTTATTGTCCTTGCAGCTGTATCTGCTGCATCCATGGAAGACCGTATCTGATTATTTGAGATACTTTGTCCCTCTTCTACCACCTGTTGCGCTCTTTTTTGGAATTCCTTGGGTAAGTGTTCGATGAAATGTTGCATTTCATCCCAATGAGCTCTGTCGTATCTTGCCAAAAGTGCTTGTGAATTGGCAATACGCCATTGATTTGCTGCTTGTGCTGCAACCCTTTTTCCCGCAGCATCAAATTTGCGGCTCTTTTTTTCTGGAGGTGGTGCGTCTCCTGCGGTATGAGAGTTGGCTCTCTTACGAGCTGCCCCGACAACTACTGAGTCTGGTGTTAGTTGTGTTGTAATATAGATTGGATCTGTTGGCGGTGGCTTGTACTTTTTCTCCACCCTTGGAGTTATGGCTCTGCCTTTAACTGGATCCTGAAATATTTGTTTTGAATGTCTTAGCATTCCTGGGAGCATGGGAAGGCTTTGGTACTGGCTATGGGTGGAGGATAGGGTGTTAAACAGAAAGTCATCCTCAAATGGTTCAGAATGTAAGGTGACGTTGTGAAATTTGGCTGCCCTTGCGACCACCTGTGTGTAGGATGTACGGTCCTCAGGTGGTGACGGTTTTGTGGGATAGGAGTCTGGGCTGTTGTTAGACACTGGAGCATCGTAAAGGTCCCATGCATCGGGATCATCCTGACTCATTGTAGTATGAGCTGGTGAGTGCATCAGTGGAGGAGTTGTTGCTGGTGATGCATGTATTGATGGTGGTGGAGACGGTGGTGGGGTTGTTTTCCTTGCCACTTTTGCCTGTGGTTGCTTGTCCTTTTGTTGAAAGGCAAGTTTCCTTTTTATTTTGATTGGGGGAAGGGTGGTTATTTTCCCTGTGTCCTCATGAATATGAAGCCTTCTTTGCGTGTAGTCAGGCTCTACAGCTTGAAGCTCCTCTCCAAATCTATGTAATTGGGAGGTTAATCCTTGTTCCTCTGTATAGGAACTAGTTTTCGGCTCCGAGGCTGGATGTTTCGGAACCAAAACCTTTTCGGAAGTCTTTTTAGGCTCCGAAGAAACATTCTTTGTTTTCGGCGTGGTGTCTCGGTACCGAAATTCTTCGGTGCGGCTGTCTCTGTGCCGAAGTTTCTCGGAGCCGCTGTCTCGGCTCCGAGGTTGCTGTGTGGCGGTATCTCGACCGGAGTCGGATGACTTCGACACCAGCATGCCCTTTTTCAGTGCCTTGGATCGGTCACCTAGTTTTCGGGTTAAGCCATGGCCTGTTGGCGGTGGCGTCCCCTGGGCTTTTGTGGACTTCTCGTGAGTCTTGATTTTCGACGTCTTACTCACGGTTTGGGGTGTTTCTTCGGCGTCGAGTTCTTCAGAATCCGACTCGTGGATAGAGAAAGCTTCTTCTTCCTCCTCGAAACGTTCTTGACCTGTCGGCGTGGACGCCATTTGTAGTCTCCTGGCTCTTCGGTCTCTCAGCGTCTTCCTCGACCTAAACGCTCGACAGGCTTCACAAGTATCCTTCTTGTGCTCGGGGGACAAGCACAAGTTACAGACCAGATGCTGATCCGTATACGGATACTTGTTATGGCATTTTGGGCAGAAGCGGAATGGGGTCCGTTCCATCAGCCTTGAAGTTGCACGTGGCCGGGCCGACCAGGCCCCAACGGGGGATCGAAAAAAACCCAAAGGGCCACCGGAGCTCTTCAAAATTCGGTGTCGATTTGTTCTAACTAACCCGATACCGAACGCAAACAATACCGATGATTTTTTCTGAGATTCTAACTAACTTTCCGACCCGAAACACGGAGCGAAAAGGAACGCGTCCGAACCCGATGGCGGAAAAAAAACAATCTAAGATGGAGTCGACGCCCATGCGCAATGGAGTCGAAATGGGAGGAGTCCCTCAGTCTCGTGACTCGAAAAGACTTCTTCGAAGAAAAACAACTTGTAACACTCCGAACCCAACACCAGATGGCGGACTGTGCACAGCATGTGTATCTGCAGCTACACATGCCATCGAACATATTTTCCATATATATATATATATATACATATATATATATATATGTATATATATATATATATATATATGGAAAATGTCACTTACCCAGTGTACATCTGTTCATGGCATGTTCTGCTGCAGATTCACATGCTATGCATATTCTGCCATCTAGTGTTGGGCTCGGAGTGTTACAAGTTGTTTTTCTTCAAAGAAGTGTTTTCGAGTCACAGGATCGAGTGACTCCTCCTCTTCGGCTCCATTGCGCATGGGCATAGACTCCATGTTAGATTGTTTTCCCGCAGAGGGTAAGGAAGGAGTGATAGAGTATAAAGAGATGTCCATGCAAATGGAATATATATATATATATATATATATATATATATATATATATATATAAATATATATATATATATATATGGAAAATGTCACTTACCCAGTGTACATCTGTTCGTGGCATTAGTCGCTGCAGATTCACATGCTGTGCACATCCCGCCATCTGGTGTTGGGCTCGGAGTGTTACAAGTTGTTTTTCTTTGAAGAAGTCTTTTCGAGTCACGAGATCGAGGGACTCCTCCCATTTCGGCTCCATTGCACATGGGCATCGACTCCATCTTAGATTGTTTTCCCGCAGAGGGTGAGGTAGGAGTTGTGTATGCTAGTAAAAGTGCCCATGCAATGGAGTGAATATGTATGTACATAATGTAGTTTAAAGTAATAGATTTATACATTTACAAATGTTCAAGATCAACTTCTAAACGGCTACAGGCTCCCGGGGAGGCGGGTGGGCGCATGTGAATCTGCAGCGACTAATGCCACGAACAGATGTACACTGGGTAAGTGACATTTTCCGTTCGATGGCATGTGTAGCTGCAGATACACATGCTGTGCATAGACTAGTAAGCAGTTATCTCCCCAAAAGCGGTGGTTCAGCCTGTAGGAGTTGAAGTTGTTTGAAACAATGTTCGTAGTACTGCTTGACCTACTGTGGCTTGTTGTGCCGTTAACACATCTACACAGTAGTGTTCGGTAAATGTATGAGGCGTAGACCATGTAGCTGCCTTACATATTTCGGTCATTGGAATATTTCCTAGAAAGGCCATGGTAGCACCTTTCTTTCTAGTGGAGTGTGCCTTTGGTGTAATAGGCAGTTCTCTTTTTGCTTTAAGATAACAGGTTTGAATGCACTTAACTATCCATCTAGCAATGCCTTGTTTAGAAATTGGATTTCCTGTAGGAGGTTTTTGGAAAGCAATAAATAATTGTTTTGTTTTTCGAATTAGTTTTGTTCTGTCAATGTAGTACATTAACGCTCTTTTGATGTCTAATGTATGTAGTGCTCTTTCAGCTACAGAATCTGGCTGTGGGAAGAACACTGGTAGTTCTACTGTTTGATTCAAGTGGAACGGTGATATGACTTTTGGTAAAAATTTAGGATTTGTCCGTAGAACTACTTTATGCTTGTGTATTTGAATAAATGGTTCTTGTATGGTAAATGCTTGAATCTCACTTACTCTTCTTAGAGATGTGATGGCAATTAAAAATGCAACTTTCCATGTTAAGTATTGCATTTCACAAGAGTGCATGGGCTCAAAAGGTGGACCCATGAGTCGTGTTAAGACAATGTTGAGGTTCCATGAAGGAACTGGTGGTGTTCTTGGTGGTATAATTCTCTTTAGGCCATCCATAAACGCTTTTATGACTGGTATCCTAAATAGTGAAGTTGAGTGCGTAATTTGTAGGTAAGCTGAAATTGCGGTAAGATGTATCTTAATGGAAGAAAAAGCTAGCTTTGACTTTTGCAAATGTAGTAAGTATCTTACGATGTCTTTGGCAGATGCGTGTAAGGGTTGAATTTGATTATTATGGCAGTAATAAACAAATCTTTTCCACTTATTTGCATAGCAATGTCTAGTGGTAGGTTTCCTAGCTTGTTTTATGACCTCCATACATTCCTGTGTAAGGTCTAAGTGTCCGAACTCTAGGACTTCAGGAGCCAAATTGCTAGATTCAGCGATGCTGGATTTGGGTGTCTGATCTGTTGTTTGTGTTGCGTTAACAGATCTGGTCTGTTTGGTAGTTTGACATGAGGCACTACTGAGAGGTCTAGTAGTGTTGTGTACCAAGGTTGTCTTGCCCATGTTGGCGCTATTAGTATGAGTCTGAGTTTGTTTTGACTCAACTTGTTTACCAGATATGGAAGGAGTGGGAGAGGGGGAAAAGCGTAAGCAAATATCCCTGACCAACTCATCCATAACGCATTGCCCTGAGACTGATCTTGTGGGTACCTGGATGCGAAGTTTCGGCATTTTGCGTTTTCCTTTGTTGCAAATAGATCTATTTGTGGTGTTCCCCAACTCTGGAAGTAAGTGTTCAGTATTTGGGGGTGAATCTCCCATTCGTGGATCTGTTGGTGATCCCGAGAGAGATTGTCTGCTAACTGATTCTGAATTCCTGGAATAAATTGTGCTATTAGGCGAATGAGGTTGTGAATCGCCCAATGCCATATTCTCTGTGCCAGGAGACACAACTGTGTTGAGTGTGTCCCTCCCTGTTTGTTTAGGTAATACATCGTTGTCATGTTGTCTGTTTTGAAAAGAATGTGTTTGTGGCTTATTATGGGTTGAAATGCTTCAGCGCTAGAAATACTGCCAATAGTTCTAAGTGATTTATGTGAAACTGTTTTTGCTGAGTGTCCCATTGCCCTTGGATGCTGTGTTGATTGAGGTGTGCTCCCCAACCTATCATGGAGGCATCTGTCGTTATTACATATTGTGGCACTGGATCTTGGAAAGGCCGCCCTTGGTTTAAATTTATACTGTTCCACCATTGAAGCGAGGTGTATGTTTGGCGGTCTACCAACACCAGATCCAGAAGTTGACCCTGTGTCTGTGACCATTGTGATGCTAGGCACTGTTGTAAGGGCCGCATGTGCAACCTTGCGTTTGGGACAATGGCTATGCATGAGAACATCATGCCTAGGAGTTTCATCACCATTTTGACTTGTATTTTTTGTTTTGGATACATGGCCTGTATTACATTGTGAAATGCCTGAACCCTTTGTGGACTTGGAGTGGCAATCCCTTTTGCTGTGTTGATTGTCGCCCCTAAGTATTGCTGTGTTTGACACGGCAGAAGGTGTGACTTTGTGTAGTTGATTGAGAAACCTAGTTTGTGGAGGGTTTCTATGACATACTTTGTGTGTTGTGAACACCGTTCTAGCGTGTTGGTTTTGATTAACCAATCGTCTAGGTACGGGAACACATGTATTTGCTGCCTTCTGATATGTGCAGCTACGACTGCCAGGCATTTTGTAAAAACTCTTGGCGCAGTTGTTATTCCGAATGGCAACACCTTGAATTAATGTACCCCTTGGAATACAAACCTTAAGTACTTTCTGTGTGAAGGATGTATCGGTATATGGAAATATACATCCTTTAGGTCTAGTGTTGTCATGTAATCTTGTTGTTTGAGAAGTGGGATTACGTCCTGTAATGTCACCATGTGAAAGTGATCTGATTTGATGTAGGTATTTAATGTTCTGAGATCTAATATAGGTCTCAGACTCTTGTCTTTTTTGGGTATAAGAAAGTACAGAGAGTAAACTCCAGTTCCTTTCTGTTGGTTTGGTAATAATTCTATTGCTTCTTTCTGTAGCAATGCCTGAACTTCTAGTCCTAGAAGATCTATATGTTGTTTTGACATATTGTGTGTTTTCGGTGGGACGTTTGGAGGGAATTTGAGAAATTCTATGCAATAACCATGCTGGATAATTGCCAGTACCCAAGTGACTGTTGTTATCTCCTCCCAATGTTTGTAAAATTTGCTTAGTCTCCCCCCCACAGGTGTTATGTGTTGGGGATGTGTGACTTGGAAGTCACTGCTTGTTTTGAGGAGTTTTGGGGCTCTGGAACTTCCCTCTATTCTTTTGGAATTGTCCCCCTCTATATTGCCCTCGAAAACTTCCCCGCTGATATTGGCTTTGATAAGTGGACCTTGCTTGTGAGGTTGTGGCCTCTGTAGGTTGACCTCGAAACCCTCCCCTAAATTGTGTTTTGTGAAAAGTGCCTCTGCTCTGTGGGGAGTAGAGTGCGCCCATGGCTTTTGCCGTATCAGTATCTTTTTTGAGTTTCTCAATAGCAGTGTGGACTTCCGGCCCAAACAACTGCTGTTCATTAAAGGGCATATTCAGCACGGCTTGTTGTATATCCGGCTTGAATCCTGACGTACGAAACCATGCGTGTCTCCTTATCGTTATTGCAGTATTTACTGTCCTTGAAGCCGTATCTGCTGCATCCATTGCTGACCGTATCTGATTATTGGAGATACTTTGTCCTTCCTCCACCACTTGTTGTGCCCTTTTCTGGAACTCTTTGGGTAAGTGTTCTATGAAATGCTGCATTTCGTCCCAATGAGCTCTATCGTATCTCGCCAAAAGTGCTTGTGAGTTGGCAATGCGCCATTGGTTTGCTGCTTGTGCTGCAACCCTTTTACCCGCAGCATCGAATTTGCAACTCTCCTTGTCTGGAGGTGGTGCGTCTCCTGAGGTATGAGAGTTTGCTCTCTTGTGAGCGGCCCCGACAACCACAGAGTCTGGTGTTAATTGCTGCATAATATAAACTGGGTCTGTTGGCGGTGGCTTGTACTTCTTCTCCACCCTTGGAGTTATGGCTCTGCCTTTTACAGGATCCTGAAATATTTGTTTGGAATGTTTTAGCATTCCCGGGAGCATAGGTAAGCTTTGGTATTGGCTATGTTGGAGGATAGTGTATTAAACAAAAAGTCAATTGGTTCTGCATGCAAGGTGACGTTATGAAAAGCAGCTGCCCTTGAGACCACCTGCGTGTAGGACGTACTGTCTTCAGGTGGCGACGGCCTCGCAGGGTAACAGTCTGGGCTGTTATCTGATACAGGAGCATCATAAAGGTCCCATGCGTCGGGATCATCTTGACTCATTGCAGTATGAGTCGGGGATTGCATCAGTGGTGGAGTGGCTACCGGTGATGTGTGCATTGATGGTGGTGGAGATGGGGGTGGAGTTGTTTGTCTTGCCACCTTTGCCTGTGGCTGCTTGTCCTTTTCTTGAAAGGCAAGTCTTCTTTTCATCTTAATTGGGGGAAGAGTGCTTATCTTCCCTGTGTCTTTTTGAATGTGGAGACTTCTTTGAGTGTAGTCTGGCTCTACTGATTCAAGTTCTTCTCCGAACTTATGTCCTTGCATCTGGGAGGACAATCCCTGTTCCTCTGTGTAGGAACCTGTTTTCGGTTCCGAGGCTGGATGTTTCGGAATCGAAACCTTTTCGGTCGCCTTTTTGGGCTCTGAGGAAACCTTCTTTATTTTCGGCGTCGTGGTGTCTTGGTGCCGACCCATTTCGGTGCCACTGTCTTGGTGCCGAATCTGCTCGGAGCCGCTGTCTCGGGCCCGAGATTGCTGTGTGGCGGTATCTCGACTGGAGTCGGATGACTTCGCCACAAGCGTGCCCTTTTTCGGTGCCGATGATCGGTCACCTATTTTTCGGGTTAAGCCATGGCCTGTTGACGGTGGCGTCCCCTGGGCTTTTGTTGTCTTCTCGTGAGTTTTATGTTTCAACGTCTTACTCTTCGGGATCGAGCTCGTCCGAGTCCTATTCCTGGATAGAGAAGGTTTCTTCTTCCTCCTCGAAACGCCCTTGTCCTGTCAGCGCCGACGCCATCTGCAGTCTTTTTGCTCTTCGGTCTCTTAATGTCTTCCTCGACCGAAACGCTCGACAGGCTTCACAGGTATCCTCCTTGTGCTCTAGAGACAGACACAAGTTACAGACCAGATGCTGATCTGTATACGGATACTTGTTATGACATTTTGGGCAGAAACGGAATGGGGTCCGTTCCATCAGCCTTGAAGAGACACGTGGCCGGCCCGACCAGGCCCCGACGGGGGATCGAAAAAAAACCAAAGGGCCACCGGAGCTCTTCAAAAGTTGGTGTTGATCTGTTGTAACTAACCCGATACCGAACGCAAACAATACCGACGATTTTTCCGAGATTCTAACTAACTTTCCGACCCGAAACACAGAGCGAAAAGGAACACGTCCGAACCCGATGGCGGAAAAAAAAACAATCTAAGATGGAGTCGACGCCCATGCGCAATGGAGCCGAAGTGGAGGAGTCCCTCGATCTCGTGACTCGAAAAGACTTCTTAGAAGAAAAACAACTTGTAACACTCCGAGCCCAACACTAGATGGCAGAATATGCATAGCATGTGTATCTGCAGCTACACATGCCATCGAACATATATTTTTACAATTTATACCCCAAAAAATTAAGAAAAGTAAGAACAAAATAAAGAAAAGGTTAAGAAAAAGAATAAAACATAGCAGCAGTAGTAATTCCTCCATCTCTACTGTGACGAAGAGGGAAAGAGATGTTTATGGCACAGGTAAAAAAGAGAATAGAAAAAAAGATAGAATCGAAGGTATATTGGGGAAAAAGAGATGGAATATAAAGAATAATGTAGTGGGGTGAGAGGAGAAGGAAGGGGTAGGGCTGAAAATGAGGAAACAGGAAGGGGTGGGGTTATGGGTAAAGTCCTGGTTTAATGGTGGAGGGGAAGAAAAAGAGAGGGGGAAGGAAGATGGTTATGAGGGGAGGGGGGACGAAGATGACTATGGTCAGGGATTAAGAACATCATCCAGGTTGGTTAGGTCAGCCTGGAGAGAGACGTTATAGGTGAAAAAACACATTCGAAATATGTCCACATGCATTTTAAATATGCATATATTTCATTTAGCAAAAGCTAATCTTGTAATTCGGACACTTCACATCCTTTAGGATGAAGCATGTTTATCAGGTTTATCAAGGTGATGGAAAGCAAGTTCAAAGCTCTGTAGTGGGAAAATAAAGAGATAGGTATGTTCCCCTTTGGAAAATAAAGATATGGGTATTTTCCTCCTGAGTTAAGATGGTTGCATAAGAATGCAGAGGTTATGGAAATGTTTATGCTAAAGTTAAAAACCATTGAGGTTGCATGGCGTACCAATGTAGGCACACCACTCCATATGTTGCAGGTTTGGAATAAATTACATACAGTTGGAAAGTAAACAAATAAAGCACAGAGTAATTATAATACATTACTGAGAAACACAATTAGTCTACTTGCACTGGCATAAGCATTTTCATCACACTGTCAACCTCCATTAAGTATTACAAAAAGTGATTATCTATTAGTTATTCAACTATATAAATGTATTCTCCCTGTTGCTTTAAATTTCAGCAAGGTCTCAAAAGGGAACTGGCGACGGCTTGGTCAGGAACAGCAAGGAATGAAATGCACATGTCTACTCTGCCTCGGACCACCTGACTTGGGCCCAGCATAGTTCGAACCAAAGCCCTTTACTCATCTCATGCTGCACTAAAGTGGGTGTGACGGCAGCTACCCACGGGGTCAGCGAGCCTGGCGGTATATAACGGAGAGCTGAATATACAAGTAAATCCTGTAACAGCAGCAAGGCCTCTTGAGAAATATAATGAACGTCTTTACACAGCTGATACATACCTTGTCCTAGATGCTGAATATTGCTTTTTTAACTTCATAAAAATACCCCCACATAATCTGCACAACTGGAAGGCACAAATACAGCGGAGGAAATGTCTCAGTGATTGATGATATGCCTTCAGAGAAAGCTCCGATGAGGACGGCTGTCCAGCTGAATTTTATAAAGCCACCAAAGCCCAGATTATGCACATTTTATTCCCGGTTTATCAAGAGTCTCTAGATGATGGTTTCCTCTCTGCAGAGTTCTTCAGAGCTCAAATTTCGGTGCTCCCAAAACCGGGAAAGGACCCCCTGGAATGTTTTAGTTACTGCCTGATTTCTTTGATAAATGTGATCGTCAGGAATGTAGTGTAGGTTTAGGTAGCGTGCTTGAATAAAGTTAACACAACTCTTATTCATTCCTCCCATGTGGGCTTTGTTACCGCATGCCTCTCGACCATCACTTACACACTTGCTCACATATTATTTTGCAGGTGAGGGACGAGTTGGAGGAGAAGGTCCTCCTCTCTTTGGATTCTGAAAAGGCTTTCAATCATGTTGACTTGGGTTACCTCTTTCAGACCGTGTAAAGGATGGGCATAGGTCCCGACTTTCTCACATTAACCAGGGGCATGTACTGTGACTCCACTGCATCAGTCCTCCTACTTTTACTCTACTGAGGCACTAGACAGGGGTTTCCGCTTGTCCCGGGTGTTGTTTTTGTTCGCTCTGGAGCCTCTAGTGATGGCGATTCATCCAACAACAACTTTGAGGGTATTCTCCTGACAGCAGGTGAGGCTAATGTCTTCTACTATGTGGATGATATGGTCTTGAAATTATCGAACCCATTCTCCTCTGCTGCCGCTCTGATTTCTCAAATGGATATTCAGTTTCTGGCTATAAGATAATTTGGTCGAAATGCGAGGGACTGCCTTTATCGCCCACCACCACGAAAGCCTCTCTGGGTAGCCCGACGTTCAAATGGCTTCAGTCCCATCTGAAAGAATCAGGGTGTATATTAATCGGGGCTTCGAAAACATGGTACAAAACAATGTGCAACCCATCGTGGATCATATGTAGCATGGTTTTAAAAGGCAGTTTGCCCTGAACCTATCCCTGTGAAGGTAGGGTCCAGATTGTCAAGATTCATGTTTTCCCCAGTTTAACTACAGCGTAGGAATGTTGCCTCTGGTTAGTTCACTCTCAGAGCATTCAGTGCTCCATCTCCAGATTCATTGAGGGCTCAGAAAGCCTGAGATTACACGGTGCTAAACTCTAATTCACGTCGAAAGAAAGGTAGTTTACATCTACTGCATTTGGAGGGAACCTGGTTGTTGCCGAGGCTGGCCCACGATGTGTACTGGTTGCCTACCTATAGGGCCACACCCTTATGGATGGTGCTGAAGCATCACATACTGCAGTCCTTCGGAGATCTGGCTGTTCATTACACTTTCAGACCTTCAATTACTCTCCTCATTAATCTGATCATTCACACTTTCCAGCAAGAGTGGCATCGGGGCTGTAGGCTGGAGTGAGTCCTGAGCCGTATTCATACTAATGCCCCATTGTGGCACAATGCGGCCATTAAGGTCGGTAGGAAGAAACTTCACTGGTCTATCTAGGTTACCCATGGTATCTATCACATTGAGGACCTTGTCTCTAATGGCTTTATCAAGCGGTTTCCTGAATTGAGATCGCAACTTGTGATTCCACCCTACCAACAATGGAGATACAATAAATTGTCCCATGCCCTATCACATGTCCTGGAGAACGCGCACACTGACCTCCCTAGCTTTCCCATTACTCAATATGTCCATACCTGGAAAATCTTTGGAGGGAGGACTATTTCAGGATTGTATGCCACATTGCTAGACTCCCGTTTCTCTGTTCCCACATACACAGCACAGCATGTCTGGTGAGAAACCTGTCTTAACACACGATTCATGGACGATGATTGATATACTCTCCTGGTAGATTTAAATAAGATAACAGGAAACGCGCCTTAAGTATCGTTTTTTTTTAAATCCTCCATCGCTGATGCTGGTCCCCAGCAGGATTACACAATGCCCATCTTAGTGTGGATTCACGTTGTTGGAGATGTGGATTACCCATGCAATATAGTCTATATTTTATGGGAATTTGATCTACTGAAGGCTTTCTGGTCGTAGGTTTGGGACAATATGAGAAAGGGACTCGGGGTAGGCAGACTTTTGGCAGCTCAGCTAGTGCTCCTTCATGATACTTCTGACCTCCCTTTAGGGCCCAACACATTAATAGATGGTTCTCCACCGCTGGAGGGATTGCTAAATTGGTGATTCTGCATCTTTGGAAACTGACTAATATTCACTTTACAGACCTAGTAGAATAACATATTATATAGCATGCTCTGAGAGCCTTATTTACAAACTAAATGACAAACTGCTGATATTTGGTGATGTTCGGGGTTCTTTTCATAAAGACTGTTTTGCCGAACTCAACCATTCATTTAAGGTGTCTATGGTGAACCTGTCCTGCTTAATGGTTCATACAGACCCCTATGCTCAGTCCCAGGCCCCTTCCTCTTCAGGTTCCCCAGTTTTTGACCCCTATTGTTGTTGGCTTTTGTTAAAAGAAGTAGATGAGGAGAGAAGGCCATCTTATGTTATTTGCTCCCATGTGGGTGTTAAACCCTCCCATCCTTTCTCCTTACTGCAGGTGTTTCCTTTTCCCTTTTCCTTTCCTTCCTTGATGGTTGTGGTTTTCTTTTCTCCTCCTTTCAGTTATTATTTAGTAGTTGCCATGATGAGGATATGGTATACAGATGGATTTTGGGTTAGCATTTTAAATTTGTTGACTTTCTCACGCTGCGTGGTGATTGGTATCTGTATTTCTTGTTACAGTAACAAGGAAAAGTCAATAAATAATTGAAATCAGAGATGCACGTGTCTACTCTGCCTCCAAACAGTGGGCGTCTGTTCAGCACAGCTTGAGTGGGGGGGGGGCGACAGCAGCTACCCAAGGGGCTGTGAGACTAGCAGCAGATAATGGAGATCTTCATATACAAGTAAATCATCCTGTAACAGCTGCAAGACCTCTTCAGGCCCCAGGGACCCACGCACAGAGCAAAGCTGCTACATGAAGGTTTAGTGAGGAGGGAAGGTTAAAGGAGATATTGAAACTTCATGCTCTGAATCATG
Source organism: Pleurodeles waltl (assembly GCF_031143425.1). NCBI lineage: Eukaryota > Metazoa > Chordata > Amphibia > Caudata > Salamandridae > Pleurodeles > Pleurodeles waltl. The sequence goes on along the minus strand of NC_090443.1, from coordinate 605,235,481 downwards.
CAATAATGGCTATTCGTTGTTAGAGTGGGGACTCCACAATGTTCACCGGCTAATCACCCTCTAACAATGACCAGCTGCAACATGTTAAGCCGGCCTCTGCTCTAGGTGATATTCGTCCATGAGCAAAAGCACAGTGTGGTCCAGCCACAGTCATTAAGGGCTTTATGGTGCGGTTGTTCCAGAGCCTGAAAGACAATATCGCATCACAGTGTGCTAATCTAGATACAGCACTTCAAGAGGTGAAGAAAGACATCAGTAAACTAGGGTGTATCAGGGCCCCCAACTTGAGCATTCCACAGACAAAGGCTCAATGGAGCAGTCTTTCTTGAATAAGATATTGTACAAACAAAACATAATCCTCAGGGTAAAATATGAGGAGTTAGACAACCACCCACGTTGTGGCAACATTCACAGCCGTTGGGTCCCCTGGGGAGAAGAGACCCCCAATATTGAACCATATGTTCAACACATTGGCCTGGATTATGACCCTGGAGGTCCATGGACCGCCAGGGCCACGGTCGTGGTCTCACTGCCGCGGAACCAGCAGTGCAGGCCGCCATATTACGACCAAGGCTGGTTGGCCACTGCCTAACTGCCACATCCCCACCTCGCTTTACACGGCCCGCCGGGATGGAGGTTTCCACCTGCAGCCCAGCGGGAGTCGGTTAACCGCCGAGGTTATTCCGACTAGGGACACCGTCAGCATCTCACTGCCACAAAACGCTGGTGGAAAGGTATCCCAATGGCAGGAACTTGTGTTCCTGTCACCAGGATACCCCCCAAACACCTCCGCACACAAGTATGCATGCACCCACACACAATCACACACCACCACTCACAACACTCACCCCATAGACACGCATACATACCCATACGCATCACACACGCACGTAGACACTCTCCATCCCCACCCCCTCCCTTCAACTACATTCATACATCACAACCCACAACCCACTTCACTCATCTTCACACAACCACACTCGCCATCCCCAATCGTACCTCACCGCACACACACAATATACACATACAAACATAAACACACCTGCACGCACTCACTTATTCACACACCCCTTGCCCCTTACACATTCACCCATGCGCACACCACCACCCCCGTCCACATACACACACACGCATCACCACATTTACACACAGACACACATATGCACAATCCTTCCTCCTCCTACCCCCATTCATGACACGCAAACACACTCTCACGCACACCCAATTATACCCCCCTCCACTTGCAGACGACACTTACCTCGTTTGACGAGGTGCTCCTTCGTGAGGGGACGGGACCTAGCGCTCGCACCGCAGGCACTGCCACACCAGAAAAAGACTGCCACACCAAATTACTGGTCGTAATTATGTGGGCAGCCTTGTTCTGGCGTGGTGGTGTCAGCAGTGAAACCGTATAAGTGCCGCCGAAGTGAATGCTGCCGGATATCCGGCCACGCGGATATCCGGGGGCCGTCATAATACGGCAGTCGGAAGACGTCCAGCACTGGCGGTCTTTCAGTGCCTGCGGCTCCAGCTGTCTTTTGAAAAGACAGCCACAGTCATAATGTGGGCAATAGTCAATAAGAACTGGGGGTGAATGATCCAGAGTAGATAGAACCTTTCAGGAGTCATAGAAAAGCCATCTTGGGACAAGCAAGGATTGAAAACCAATTATTCTGACCAAAACATCCATTTTCTGCAAAGGGAGAGAATCCTGGAAGCAGTCAAGAAACAGGAGGACTTCTGATTTGAGGGCTCGATGGTCACTCTGAATATCTCCGCCTGACACTTCAGAAGTGCAGATCATTTCATCTGTTCTCTAGCTTTCAGAGCGCCAACAAAAACAGCTCAGAGATTGTGACGCCCATTCATAATCTTATTTGAGGGAAAGAATCAGTTATACTAACCTAAATTCCTAAATGTTGTTAAAGAATTATTCGTTGTCCTTGGTAAGACTCCCACCTGACACAGAGCACAGCATGATCTCCTGCGCTCAAACAACACCAACAATAAGGGAGGCAGAAGGAAGGAAGCAATCCTGTCTTAAGCATAACATAAGGAACAAGTAGAGGCCATACAGCAAACCATGATGGCAGATTCATCCACTTGTGAAGAGACAAAAGATAACTTTAACTGCAACAGACAGCAACTGACTGAGCATGGGGTCCATGTTACAAGGTCCACGACAATTGAGTTACCCAGTGTGGTGGAGGGGGTGTGGATTTCTTTGTGAATAGATCAGCGGGGGTTTGCTTTTAAAAAATATATATTTCTTTATTGTCATTTCTTGTTTAAGACAACCATACATGAGATAGTGTAAGCCTTTAAATTATCTTTGCATATTTCAGGATAATGAAGAAAGAACAAAAAGAACTGTTGTAAGAAAACTCACATTAAGGTCACCAGGTGTATGGCTAATACATGAGGCATTTAAATGTTCCTTATATGATTAAATCTTTGCTGCAAGAAAGCTGTGTTATTAATATGCTATGAATGACAGTATGCCTCTCAGTGAACACCATTTGCACGGTCGTGCACAACATATAACACAAGTAAAACCTGGGTAGCTGTATGCAGTAGTGTTGTTCATTAATAGTATCCTTGTATCATTTATGAGGTGAGGGATCAAGTTGAAGTGGTAAAGTATTAATTTATATTCCCTAAAGGGGCCTCCTTGTATTGAGTATTGTACCACAGCATGTGCAAAGATGGCAAACCCGTCTGCCCACCAGAGGCACAGAAGTGGTAAGGTTCGTGTGAGATTCACAGGGCTAGCGGTTCCCCAACTGGGATGTTGTTACTTGATCTCCCGCTATGGCTGTCATCTGTCTCATCGCTTTAAGTTATAGTCTCGACCTTCTCCTGCAGGCATATCACGTATACGTCCCATATGGCACTCATTCCTTGTCTCCCTATAGATTGCTTCACAAACGGAAACAGGAGATGAAGGTGCTGCACAATATAAAGATCCCCGCTGTGAAAAAATACAAGGGCAGTCACTGGCCAATGATTTTATACTTTACTTTGCACTCCTGGAAAAACATTTTACTGTGAATTTACTGAGGCGGCAAGGAGGTGTGGGGACTATTTTATTTCTTATATTTTTCTTCTTGTACTACAACACAATAAACATTCACTGAACCAGAAAAGGCAGTTATTAATGTTCTTTGAGGGTGGAAAGTAATATCAAAACGTTTCCTCACTTCTGATATGAGACAAGCTGCAGCGTTCAATAATTCTTTTGCAGGTGTCAGACAAAGAATTTAAAATTACATTTTGTGGGGTGTTTGAGGAGATGGGATTCTTCAATGCTGGGACTTACTCAGTAATTTTACAAAGAGCAAGACTAAATAATCATCCTGCATTTGGAATCAAGGAGAAGATATTTATTTTTTTACTTACAGTTAAGAAAAACATTACTTCTATGTGACTCAGAGAATAGAGAGCCAATCACATATTACATTCAGTATTTAAAAATGCCATGTATCACACAAGGCGAACAGCAAAGATAATATTAATTTTAAAAACTATCAAAAAACTTGAACCAGGAGATAAAACCACTATACAAAATGTTTAAAAAAAAGTAGGGAAGCTCGTACCAGTATGATTGTAAACAACATCTGTAATGCACAGCATGTTCCATTCTTTTCTCAACTTTTCCACAAGTTTTCCAACGTCGCTCCAAGTGTACTTTTTACCAGTCTTAGAGAAGTCAGGATTTAGTTCCAGTTGATCGGCCAAGGAGTAGCAAGATCTGGAGGTCCCAAGAGTTTGCAATGGTGTAAAATGGATCATGTTATAGCCTACAGTAAAATACATAATAATACAAAATTACATATTATGCAAGAGTTACTAGCGTATCACGGCTTCGAACTATGAGCAGTACTTTCCATAATCTACCACTTGGTTAATGATTCACTCAGTTTGACAACAACCAACTTGAAGAAATTACTGAAGGAAGCCCTCTGCGTACAGAGTATTCATATGGTGCAAGGAATGCTAGTGCATTTCCCTGGTTTACGAGTCTTAAAGAAGTAATTAAACAGTTTGATCACAACTTAAACTTCCTACATACAGAAAACTCGACCTACCTGGGTAAAATAAATTATTAGCCTTTTATGATAGTTCAAATAAAAATTTGATTAGATTTTATCAGAAAAGGGTCACCTGATTCTTTTGCAACTTTAAGTCTGTCTTCCCATTCATCAAAGGGTCCCAGGCACTTAGATAGGAACGTCTGAAGAGTAACACAGTCCAAATGTAGCACATGATTATCTGCTCCAACGCGCAAAACAGGATCCACAACTATATATCCACCACCACTCTTCTCACTCCTAAAAATAAAATAAAGAGTTTGGCATCCACAAAATAACAAGCAAGCACGAGTCAAAAACATGGCTCTATGATGCAAACATCAGAACAGCATCTTTCAGAAATAATTTGATGAAAATAGACCATTTAATTCCTCAGATACCAAATCCATCTTTCAGAGCAGAAGCTGGAACCTCCCATTGAACAGATTCCAAAACCAAAAACGGTCCATAACTTGACTTCTTACACAAAGAAGTTTGCAAAGCACATCATGCAGTCTTGTGACGGTGTCATCATGCTCTTTCAAAAGTCTTAGATGGTTTGATGTTAAAAGACATAGGGTCTGATGCACAACAGACTTTGCATTTGCAAAGCAACTACACCAGTGGAACTGGCTTTGTGAATGCAAAGTCTAAATTCCCAATATGAAAAATGATTCACAACAGAGTCCAAATGGAAGTATTTTGATGCCTTGCAAGGGAATGGCAAAGAAGTGTTCCTTCTCCCTTGTGATACGCAAGGCAATGCCCAAATGGTTTGGGATAGTTTTTTATTTTAAGTATGCAATGACAGTGTAAGCTGTTAAAATTAGAGAGCTTTTGCTGTGCTTGTTGTAGTAAATAAGACTTCAAGTGAAAAAAAACATAAGTTTATTATTATAATTATAGACCGCTGCGATGTCGCAGCCACCGCCTTCCCACCGTCCTCTCGACTCGTAATGTCTCGAGCACGCTATAGAACGCGAGTCGCGAGGACGCGGCATAATACCACATTATCCTCTTCCCTTACAAATGAGCAAATAATTTTTTTCATTACACATTACTCATCAAGCAAGCAACCTACAAGAGGACAATAACAAAATAAAATAAAATAAAAGAATACAAAGCATTAAGGAAAATAAAACACACAATCATAACACAACTAATACATTTAATCAGAAATCTAACACAATGGATGAATACACAAAGTTAGCGGTATCTCAAGGGTTTCACCCTTTGTCTGCCGCTTCTGCGTACATAACGTTCAAGAACAAATTTATTAACATCTCTTGGATTCATTTCCTCAGTAACGGGTTCACTGTGAGATGTTTGCTCTGACACACCATAGATTAATCAGACTTACACATTTTGTTAGGAATTTCCTTGACCTTAACCACCCTTCCACCCATTTTGCATATTTACCCTAACAGCATTACCACATACTTTGTCAATTACCATAGGGTCTGCAAATCTCTTTTCTCCTTTCTTCCTGTGAACAGGAAATTTGATTCTAATCTTATCCCCTGCTTCAAAGTGATGGGGATAGACCTTCTTAGATTAATCAAAATACTCCTTTTGCTTTGTCTGTGCCATCCGAACATTATTCCTGACAACATCATCAATCACACTCAAATTGCTTTGTTTAACCCACTTGGACATCCAACCAGGACAGATCTTAGAAGATGGTTTCCTTCCACACAACAGTTTGAAAGGAGAAACACCTGTAGAAGAATGGGGGGTTGTGCGATAAAACCAAAGCAATAGTCCGTACAGAAACTTGAACATTTGACTTGTTAGCAATAGCCTATTACACACAATTCCCCAACACTCGATTCATGCGCTCTACAAGGCCATTAGTTCGAGGATGATATAGTGAACTCTTTTTATGTTTGACATCACCTTCTAGTAAAAATTCTTTAAACTCATGACTAACAAATTGCACACCATTGTCAGAAACAATAGCCGAAGGGAACTCTTCACGTAGAAATACATCTCTCAAAAATTCAATTATATTCTTTGATGAAGGATCACTTATAAATTTGATTTCAGGCCACATAGAGTAGTAGTCAATTAAGACTACAGCAAACCTAAATGAAATTTGTAAGGCACTGAAGGGACCAATAAGATAAATTCCCTGCTTTTCCCAAGGTCTAGAGGGTAGTTCAATAAGTTGTAACCGTGGGATCCTCACCTTAAACCCCTTTTTTACAACTGTTGCAAATCACACATTCATCCACACAAACTTCAACACATTGATCCATTCCAGGCCACCAAAACGTTTCACGTAATCTGCGCTTAGTAAGTGTCCTGCCTAAATGACCCTCATGGGCAGCAGCAACTATTCTTTTCCTCAGGCTCTCCGGGGGAACAAACCTCTCACCCCTCATAAGAATGTCATCTTCAACTGACATTTCACTTGACACTTTCACGTAAGTTTGGAATTGAATCGGCACGTTTATTTCTCTGGGCCACCCTTCTTTTACAAATTTTATAACCTGAGACAACACCAAATCTTTCTCCCATTCCCTCTTCCACTCACATTCACTTATCACACACATATCTTCTAGATCAACAGCTGCTATAAAACAGTTATCAACATCATCCTCCTTTTCATCCTCACCAACACCCGCTTCTTCAAGCGTCAGAAATCTAGATAAAAAACGGACTTCAAAGTCATATTGTAATAATTTTGTGACTAATCTAGAAATATGAGGTGTTAATTCTCTGATTTTGTCGCCAGTCAAAATAGAAACAAGGGGACTATGATCTGTGCACAACACAAACTTGTTTCCCCAGACATACGGATGAAACTTCCTTATAGCCCACCAACATGCAAACAATTCTTTTTCAATAACAGAAAAGTTTAATTCAGATCCTCTGAAAAACCTTGATGCATATCGCAAGGTATTTTCCACACCTTCTTTCGCTTGAGTCAATACCACACCCACACCCACACCGAAACTGCTCGCATCCACAGTTATAATACACTGCACATCTGGATCAAAAAGTTTCAAAATGCTAGGCCCAACTAATTGCGACTTGACCCACTCAAACGCCTCCTGTCAATCCTTACTCCAATCAAAAACAACATTTTTCTTTAACAAATTTGTCAAAGATTGTTTTAGCAGCGTAATCACTCATGAAGCGTGAATAAAATTTGCACAAACTAATGAAGGACTTCAACCCTGTTTTGTCAGATGGTGGAGAAGCATTCCTGATCGCTTTGACTAACCCTGGTTTGGGTTCAATTCCTTGTTCGGAAACAACATGTCCTAAATATTCAACTCCATTGCGCAAAAATTGGCATTTCTCACTTCTAAGAACCACTCCTCTTTCCTGCATGATTTTTAACACTCTTCTCACAATGTGATCATGTTCCTCTTTGGATGCTGCATGGATCAAAACATCATCTTGAAATACAGCTACCTCTTTTATGTCCTATAACATCCGAGACATAACTCACTGAAAAACAGCTGCTTCCGAAGGTAACCCAAAAGGCATCCTGCAATACTGAAATGTACCTAAAAGGTAAAACAAAAGCAGTAAGATGCCTTCAAGCTGGATCTAAAGCAATCTGATGGTACACCGCAGCTAGATCCAACCTGGAAAACCATTTTGATTCACCAATAGTGGCCAGCATCTCCGTAATTTTGGGTAAAGGATGCAAATCTACCCAAATATGTTTATTTAAACTGTGAAGATCAACACAGACTCTCAAATCGCCATTTTTCTTCCTTGCAACAACCAAGGGAGACAACCATAAAGAGGAATCTATAGGTTCAATGATACCCTTCTTACACAAATCCTTCAACTCCTTTTCCAGTTTGTCCCTCACACTAAATGGTACACTCCTAAATTTACGTTTCACTGTAATGGCTCCCTTCTTCACTTTTATCGCATGAGTAAATCCCTCAATGGTGCCCAATGTTTCCAAAAACACAGACGGAAAATTCTTTATTATACTGGCTCCATAATCACTTGATTCCACAACAGATACCTGTTCCTTAGTGCCTGGCCTCAAAACCATTTGAAACAAACCCTGATGAAACCAACCCAACATGTTTAGTCCTTTGATCGCTACGTAGATTTTGCCAAAAATGTTTCTTCCCTTAAACTCAAGTACATCTTCGAAATATCCTGCCAATTCAATCTTTCTCCCTTCATAGGACACAGGTGCTCTGTCAGGTGCACAGAGAGTTCTCTCTCCCCAAACCTCCTTGCATAGTTCTTGAGTAATCATTGTGATCCGGGCCCCAGAGTCTACTAAAAGTTTGATTACTTTGCTACCAACACCAATTTCAACATAAGGATCTACACACATAGTAGGGTCTCCAGTCACTATCTGATCCTCTGTGACAATTACCAGGTCCCTGAACTCTTCTTGGATTCTATCTTCATCACCATCATCTACTTCCCTGAACTATTTAGACCTGAACTATTTGTATGCCTCCCTGAACTCTGTTGAGAACCAGCAATTATTGTGCCACTCTGACACACTTTGGCAAAGTGCCCAACTTTATCGCACTTCCTGCATATGGCATTCTTAGCATGACAGCCTCTTCCACTCTTAAAATGGTTCAGATTACCACACTGGAAACAAATATTGTTTTGCTTAAAAAATGGTTTGGAAGAAGTCTTCAGCCACCGGCTTCCCACCGTTCTCTCGACTCATAATGTCTTGAGTGTGCTATAAAATGCGAGACGTGAGGACGCAGCATAATACCACACTTGTTCATGTGGCAGACATTGGTCCCAACAACTCACTACCTCACTTTGCATTCAAAATATGCCACTGTTTACTTTAAGGTATAGGGCTCACCATGCTGCCACAGTGCAAATGTGAATGCTGAGATGCAGGTCTTCTGTCCCTTCTAGGACTCCATATCTACATTCACTCCTTTTCAAAAAGAGTCTGAATTTAATAGTATTCAAGAAGTAGTCAGATAGGGACATTTGGCTAAATAAACCGTTCTGGTGCAAGGGCCCACAACATTGAAGAAGAGGCTGGTTGCAATGCAATGTAAAAATCAAGCTGTAAACAGCCACTCATGTGCATCAGGCCCGCTCCCATGGCTCTACTTTGTCTTCATTAAGTACTGGGGATGTATATCTTGAAAAAATTGTACCTACCTGAAAGACATGCATTTGGTTGGCATTGGCATGTTCAATGGAGTTGGCCCCGCAGTGGGTTGAACACAATGCCCTGTAGTCAGCCCCAGATGATTGCGGCCAAAGAATATGCCATGGGTGGTGGCCACTTGTGGTTGAGCTACAGGCCAGACCCATGGTGAACTCCTAGAGAATACGGATAGAAGCTGTATGCAGCTGGGGTCGGTGTTCCATGGGAGGTCAGGAGTAGGGCTTTGCTGCATACTAAGCCCCACAGCAACCACCGCTGTCCATGCCTACGGCTCTGGTAACATTCTTGGGAACCACATCTTATGAAGAATCAGAAGTAGAGCCTCTAAGAGATTTAGACATATTTCAGCAGGTGGTAAACCTACTATTGCTGTGAACAATTTGTGACATAGCGGGTACAGTTTGGGAATATTTACTAACCCCAAGAAAGAGGAACGGGAAGCTGTGTACCTTGATACCAAAGATTCCTTGTTCCATGTTCAGAAGGAAACTGTGTCAAAGACAGCACTGGCAGAATTGGGTTCTCTTCCACAGGTCGGCCATGAAAGAGTCCTAGATACCTACAGGTTCCAGCATGAGAAAATTAAAAGTGATGGAGACATATTTTATACTTTGTAAGATCTTCCCCAAAGTGATGCTGGTTACAGCTTGTCAAAAATCTGCATCTTCTTGCCTTATAATTTAGAGTATCCATGTAGGTAAACTTGTGCCAATGTAATTTTTTTTTAAACTCTTTTCTATTGAACCTTATCAGATGCCATTGCAGCCACAACACCGCAAATCTTACATTTGATAACACAAGAAAAAGGACAAAGTGGTAGTGGTTAAAATGATTAGGTAAAAACGTGGAGCCACTGAAAAAAACATTACAAAAATAGTTCAAACTTACGAATGCCAAGTTGCCAAGTGCCTCTCTAATAGCTTTAAAAAGGTTCTGTTGAAGATTTCTTAAAAGCATGAAAACATGAATGCAGAATGGGTTACATGGAATAAGGTTGCGGAATAAAGATTTTTTTCACCAAATCTCAGTCTGATGACTTAATCTCAGTCTCCCTCTCTGTAGGTCTCTGCAGAAGCTCATAGTCTAGCCATATAAATTCAGTGTATGAGAGTGACGAGACTGAGACTGACTGCTACAGCAACAGAGCCTGAATTCTGTTTATGAAGGAGTCTTCAAATATCAGAAAGATGGTCAAAGCCACTTCTCCTAGGGAGCTCACAAAGGGAGTCTGAGGCTTCCTGCCAGGACTGCTGCAAAGGCTTATACCATGCAGCCTAGTGTTACTGCATCAGTGGCTGTGGACATCTATGTAGCTCTTCAAATTGGAAGATTCACTGAAAGTAACAAAGCATGGGGCACCAGTCTAATTCTGAGAAAGAAGGACACAAATATATCTTAAGTGCAGACAGTCTGTAGACAGTCCGAAGAAGATGATGAAGCAAAATTATGTAAACCTACTAAAATAGTTAGGTCAATGGGGCTCCGATGCCCCATGTATCTATGTACATTACATTCAATGCAGACATTCTAATCATATGTCAACAGTTAGGATCAACCTGCAATTTCAAATTTTGCATGGTGCCTCATCCTTTTGTAGAGGCTTGTTAGAGGCTTGAATAATGCAGATTGTAAAATAAGTGCTTACTCAGCAACCTCAATCCCAGAAACAACTTAGGTTTTAAAATCTGCCCTACATAGATACACACGTGCAACGAATGGTCTTGCACACTTGTGTAGTGTTTTATATGAATAAGCTAATTTCAAATGGTAGGTAATTCACCACTTCTAGCGACTGTTGGCTCTCAACCAAATTATAAATTGTATCCAAACTACCTAAATGGGCCAAAAGGCCTTTGCTGGTAGACAGAAATATCATCCTGAAGAGCCTAAAATATGCAGCCTGTCTCAGCAGTCTACCAATTCCTTGGTATGAAAATAACCTTTAAGGTCAGAATTTTATGATCTAAGGACTTATTTCATCATTGCATTCCTCACTCTCTTCAGTGCTAAAATATTACAATCACTTTTATACCCGACAGACTTAGGGTGGTCATCCCCCAATGTTTTGCCTGCCTCCCTCCTTTTTTCTGACCCTGTTTTTGCTGGTTTTAGGACTCTGCGCAATTTAACACTGCTGACCAGTGCTAAAGTGCATAAGCTCTCTCCCCTAAACATGGTAACATTGGTTTCTACCCAATTGGCATATTTAATTTACCTGTAAGTCTCTAGTAAAGTGTACTACATGTGCCCAGGATATGTAAACTAAATGCTATTTGTTTCCTTGCTGCACTGATTGTGCCACCCACATAAGTAGCCGATTAACCATATCTCAGGCCTGCCATTGCAAGGCCTGTGTGTGCAGATTCACTGCCACTTCAACTTGGCATTTAAAACTACTTGCCAAGTCTTAAGCTCCCCTTTTTCCACATTTAAGTCACCCCTAAAGTAGGCACTAGGCAACCAATAGGGCAGGGTGTTATGTAGGTAAAAGGCAGGACATGTACTTATGTGTTTTACATGTCCTGTAGTGAAAATCACATAAATGATTTCTCTGTGGCCTGCTCCTCTCATAGACTAGCATTAGAACTGCCCTCCCATACTTTTGAGTGGTAGATTCTGATCTAGAAGGAGGAGCCCTGTCATATTTACTATAGCCAGAATGGTAATAGAAACTCCTGCTCACTAGTGAAGTTGGATTTAAAATTCTATTTTAGAAAAAAAAACACTTTTAGAAAGTGGGCATTTCTCTGCACTTACTGCCATCTGTGCCTTACAGCCCTGTGTCCAATTCACGGCCGGTCTGTGCTGGATGACATCACCCCATGTGCATTCCACCCAGACAGCCAAACACAGAACACTCAGTCACATCTGCATTCATCTGCATACTGAATAGACCTCCCTGGGAAGGAAGGGTGGAGGGGATCTCTCTTACACTTCAAAGGCCAGTGGCCTGCCCTCACACAAAGGACTGATACCCCCCACACCGGGATCATGGCAGACAAGACTGGGCTGAAAGAGAACTTGTGCACTTCAAAACCACTCTTTGACGTTTCTTCCACTTCAAAGGCATGTTTATGTATATGAACTGGGTCTCTAACCCCACTAAATCAGACACGTCTGGATCTACACCTGAACTCTGTCAGAGGAGTTGCCAGGCTGCCCAAAGCACTCATCTGGACTTCTTTGCTGAGAAGCACTGCTGCCCTGCTGTAGCCCTCCTGGATTCTGACTTTGCTGGAAGGACTCCGACTTCCTCAAAAGTACTCTCCAAGGGCTTGAATTGAGCTTGCCTCCTGTTCTGAAGTCTCAGAGCCAACATAGACTTCACCAGCTAGCTTTTTGCTAGTTTCTGACTTCAGAGACGCTAGGAACGACTTCAGCGACGCCAGCACCAACCCTACAGCCTTCTCCCATTTTGTGGGCATTGCTGCACTCAACGACCGCTGCCTGCAACGCAAGTCTGACGTTACCACAACACCACTGATGTCACGCAGGGTCATCGTGACACTGCAAAGTCGACACATGATGTCTTGACCAACTGGATCCATCGACCTCGCTGGTTCACAAGGAACCAACACATCGCCACTGATGCAGCACCAGCTCCCCCTGCAACTGGTCAGAACCGACGTCTCGCCTCCCCCTGCCTCACAGTGCAGAACGGACACCTCATCTCCCCGGATGACATAAGGGACTGACACCGCACAGGCCCCAAAGATGCCTCATCTCCCTGACTCCGTGCAATGTCTTTTCTTCTTTGTTTCCAAAAGGTACTGTACCTGGGGGTCCGTGCAACTCCGTGACTGGCGCCTGTGGCGTCGGATTTTTATGAACGACTGTCAACGATGCCATGATAGCCCCAGTTGGAGCTATTGTGTTTCTAGGTGCTTTAGTGGAATTTAATCTTTAAAACTTTGCTTGTGTACATTGGATTTTTATACTTTGGACCTTATTTTATTCAGATGAATATGATCTATTTATCTAAACCTGTGTGGTGGTTTTCACTGTGTTACTGCATGAGTTATTGCACAAATACTTTACACATTACCTTCCGAGTTAAGCCTGCCTGCTCTGTGCCAAGCTACCTGAGGGTGAGCACAGGATATTTTGGGTACTGTTGTGACTTACCCTGACTAAGACTGTGGTCCCTACTTGGACAAAGGTGTATACCTTTGCCAATAAGAGACAAGATTTCTAACAACCATCCTTACTTACTCCCATAAAATAACTGGATCATACTTCCCTTCTCAAGACCACCTTTATAAATGTTGGTTACTCAATGAAGTTTGCACTGCTTTAGAAAGTTTTATCCTGAAATGCTAATAGTCCTGCAATATATGAAACCACCAAATTTCCACCCTAAATTCCCCATGTACTGATAGGTTATTCAACTCCGAGTCCACACAATACAGTAAAAGACATATTTCTTCATTATGCACCTGTTCTCAACTCTTTGGATGGCATTTCACTGAATACTTACTTATATTAATGTAACTACCGCTAAGCTCCATAAGACATGGGTCCAACTAACAAAATAATGTAATTTCACAATTTTGCCATAAAAATCTTTGAAACACTTTACGTTGTAACACCATTAAGTATCAAGAAAAAAAACATTTATTGTAATGTATCTCAAAATTCTTAACTTGATACACACTTAAGATTGCACTTGCACAGTTCTCATACATATTTCATATATATTCTTCAAAAAGTATGTAGGGCACTTGCAATTAAGCACAGCTAAAATAAACTTGATGTATTTTATTTATGTGTGACATGCATAAACGGCAAATACACTTATCGTCAGTTGTTTTTGTCTATTCCCCTAGCTGATTGACAAATTTCCTAATTTAACATTCAAATAAAACAACATTCCTTCTCCTGAATTAAATGTAAACACACAATGCTTTACAGCATTATCTGATAAAGTATCTACATGGCCTCACTAATTCTGACTTCATATGCATTATTCTTAATGATGCTTAAACCTAGACATTCTAACCTGCAGCCACAGAAGGTTGCACAGACCATATGAAGGTAAAACGAATCAGGATCAGGCAAAGATAATACCCACTTGTCTGCACTCATTCTTGCTACAGAACCAAGTTGAGGATCTACACACTTTATTAACCCTATGTCGATAGAAAATGACATGAAAGTACATTGAGGCCGCTTTCTTAAAGGGTGAATAATACTTCTGTATAACCTTTAAACTAGATTCTCTACCAATCTTAATTATAACCTGTTGCAGGACTTCTCTTTTAGATGCAGAACAATTTCTCCCATATCATCCCTTCAGTTTGTAGGTCCTAGTTGTTTCCATCATACCATAAACTCTTAGTCAACCAGGATTCAAGCAATGAAAAAGAATATTTTCTGTTTTTCTAGACACATCCTCTTCCATGAACGTCGATAAGTAATAAAGGAGATACTTGTTCCATTCTCGACACTTGATAGTAAGATTTCTTTGTGTTGGAAGGAACCCTTCAAAGAACACATGTTTTACAGAGCAGATTTTCTGTCACTAAAAACTTGATGCAACTTTTAAATCTTTCCTAGGCAACCATAATGTACACTATAATTAATATGTCCAGTGTGTGACCATCTGATGAAAGCCTCCATTTTTTAAACAGTTGTCACTTTATGAAAGAAAAACAGCCACTGTCTGTAGTAACAAACACCTTTTATGTGGAAGACTGCAAAATGAGTGCTGAATTTCTTTAAACTATCTGAAACCCAACTGCTTGATTGTCTTTGCCCTTGTAAAACTGCACTGGTGCACACCAGAAGACTGCCATATTAGGGCGCATTTATGATGATGTAGTGTTACCTCATCTGGTGCACATGATGAAGGTATGTATGCGTTGATAAGTCATGTCTCACAGAATGAGCACACACAGTCCAACTTTCAGCCACTGAGTAGCATTTTCCTCCTATTTTATTGTGTCTGATTTCCGTGGTGTTGGATCAGGTACTATAACTTGTTCCACAAATGCCCTAGTATGGCTCTTTACTTTTGTTCTCTTCCACATGTTTGTAATGGTCAAGGGTGTAGGTGTCCACAGTCCTATATTTCTCTTAAAATGTGAGTGGGCTCTTTATTCAGGGCTTCCTTCATCACTTATTTGTAGAATAATAATCCACGGTCATATTCCAAGTAAAACAAGATTTGTTGCAATCCTGGCAAAGGTACTTACACCCCCTTGGTACAACTATAACTGCACTCAATTCAAACCTTTGAACAAGCTAGAACGCAAATATTTAAGAAGAGAATTGTTTTTATATAATGGACATAAAAGACTTATGTTGACACCTACCCTTCTTTCAAAATGACTGAATTTCTTTAAAGGCAGCAATAAAGAATGGAGCCTGATCTGCTTTTTAGAAACCTCCATGCAGTAAGTGGCAGATGCATAACAGGATTTATCAAATCTATCATCTTCAACTTTACCTCCTTTGGATAAATGGAAATTACTGGTAAAATACTCTCCCAAACAACACGATTTATGTAAGTGTCTAGTAACATTGCTTATCTCACCATGTCTGACCATTATAAGTAACTAAATGTGCATCTTTTCTGTCTACAACCCTAAAATAGATGGTTTTGAGAAAACATGCCAGTCCTTTACTTCTTAAGGAGCAGACTCTATGTCAGTCTGTTTATTTGCTTTTAATTTGGGTCCGGTGATTGACTTGGTTTGGGGACTGACCTTATGTTAGGTCTCTGAAGATTAACTAACTAATTACCTTTGGCCTTTTGTTATGATCATTAGTTTGAAAAAAAACTCAAAATCTTGATCTGGCATTCTGTCTTGCATAAGCTATTTGATTAGGCTTTGGACTTAGTTTTACCAAGGCTCACAAGGTCCTACGAAGACTCAGATGGTCCTGATCCTACATCTCGACCCTCCGCTATTTAAATAGAGCATCAACATAGGCAAAAATTATTTGTCAGACTCCAATTAAAAAAATGCATACATTGTACAAATTTTGCACACCACAATATTCATTTTTACAATAATGCCAAAAAGTGAAAAACAAACTTACCCCTGATCAAAATAGTACTGGAATGAGCCGGCTATCTGGAGATCAAGAAGACAATACTTGTCTGAGTCATCTTCCCTTTCTGTTGGATTGTGCCAATGTAGTGCACGAAATTTATGACGATTAAATGATTCACCTTGAGCTGGGTAATTGGTAAAAACAGTAATTTCTTTTCCTTGTAAAGTTGGACCAAGGCGAAACTGCAGCTCAAAACCTTAAAGAAGAAAAATTAAAATAATCATTTAAAAGCATTTTTGGAAAACAAAAAACATTTTCACCCCAATGTTTCATACAATACAGAAAACGCACCCAGGAGTATTTTTTGTTGCAAAAAAAATATACAATTTAAAAATAGAAATTGCCAACATGCAACACCATTGGCTATAAATCTAGAAAGCATTAGGACATAGTTTCTGAACTTAAGGTGAGTGTTCATAAGGAGGTTGAAGGGCAATTATCCCAATCTTAATGGGCTCTAAAATGTTCATTAGTTGTATGTATATGTATAACATGTTTTGTTGTGATGAGTAGTAGTTTAGAAAGTTTGTTGTGATTTGGTGTTAAAAACATAAGTCAACTGTTTGCTTAGCCTAATGTACTTTAAGCACTAGTGCTTGACAAGTGTTATTGTGTGACATAATAAGTATCAAGAGAAGAACTACCACATGAGTTGTAGCCAAGATCTGCAAGTGACATTATTACATCAGAAGCACTGGAAAATCAGAAGTCCTCATAATGAGCAGTTAGCTTATTGATACATGGACTTCATGTTCCAATTATGTAATTCATTACGTATTGCAGTGAAAGCTAATTATCTAGGTGATAGCATCCATCCACCAAGACAAAAAACACTGAGAGAAATGCTCACAAAAACGTTGATGCTGTCACGCCATGTTGTGGTTCCAGCCGTAGCAAACAGTCTATATGAAGATGAGCCACTCCACCAGGATGGCGTCTACTCAAAGCTGGATGCCCTCTGAAGAAAAGTACCCTCTTTGTGGCATAGTTACCCATACTTTTTACCTGTTGTCAGTATGTTTTGACTGAGTGCACTGGGATTCTGCTAAGAAGAGTGACTGTGCTCTCTCTCTTTAAACATTGTTGCTTGGACCACAAACAACCCATATTTGGCATACTGGTGCCCCCCCCCCAAGTACATGGTACCAGGGCTTTGGGGCTTTGGGGTTCCCCATGGACTGCAGCATGTATTATGCCCCCATGGGAGCCCACATAAAATATGTCTGCAGGCCTGCCACTGCAGCCTGTGTAAAAACTGCACCAGGTCACTGTAAGTCACTCCTATACTAAGGCTCTCCAAGCCCAGATGGCAGGGTGCAGGTACTTATGTGTGAGGGCACCCCTGCATGAGCAAAGGTGCCCCACGAACTCCAGCTCCATTTTCCTGGACTTTGCAAGTGCGGGGACGCCATTTTAGACATGTACTGGACATAGGTCACGACCTATGTTCAGCTACATAATGGTAATTACGAACCTAGGCATGTTCGGTATCAAACACGTCAGAATCATACCCAATACTGTTGCCAGTATTGGTTGCATGATTTCATGCACTCTTGGGGCTCCTTGTTGGACCCCCAGCATTGCTCCTACCAGCTTTCTGGGGGTTTCCAGGCAGCCCATGCTACTGCCACCCCTCAGACGGGTTTCTGCCCTCCTGCTTCTTGACCAGCTCAAGACCAGGTTGGCAGAACAAAGGATTTCCTTTGGGAGACAGGGGTAACACCCTCTCCCTTTGGAAATAGGTGTTATATGGCTTGGGAGGGGTAACCTTCCCAAGCCACTGGTATGCTCTGAAAGGCACATTTGGTGCCCTCCTTTCATAAACCACTCTGCACCAGTTTAGGGACCTCCAGTCCATGCTCTGGCATGAAACTGTACAATGGAAAGGGGAGTAACCACTCAACGGTCCAGCACCACCCCAGGGGTGGTGCCCAGAGCTCCTCCAGATGGGCCCTTGCTTCTGCCATCTTGAGGCCAAGGTGGGCAGAAGCATTTGGGAGCATCGGAGTGGCCAGGTCAGGCAGGTGACATCACAACCCCCTTCTGATAGGTGGTCACCTGGCTAGGTGACCAATCCCCATTCCAGGGCTATTTAGGGTCTCCCTCTGGGGTAGGTCCTCCGATTCAACATGCAAAACTCAAGCAGGACTCCTCTGCAACGTTTACTTCGACTTCTGGCCACTGGAACTGGAACTGCAACTGGACTCCACAGGAACCTACAATCTGCAGCTAACGTGACAACTCTGCTCTGCAACATTGTTTCTCTGGCTCCTTCCAACAACTGCAACATTTCCACAGATGTGCATCCTCCGAAGGCAGCAAGTCTTCAGACTGCAGAAGAAGCGATAAAGAATCTACCTTGGAGTGAAGGAGTCACTTTCCTGTCTCCACAGGCACTAACTGCAATGACAACTGGCTGCGTGGATTTCCTCTCATCCTTAACTGCATGGATCCTGCATCACGGGTGGTGGTCTGGAGTGTAGCCCTTGGTCCTTTCTGTCAGCTGTCCAACTTTGGTGAAGATAAGCCCTTGCCTTTCCACGCAGGACAGTACCCCGTGCACCTCGACTCTTGTGGATACCAAGGCTTGTTAGGATCTCCTCCACGGGATCTTCAGGCTCCGTGTAGCCCCCAGCACTCTTCCCTGCAACGCACAGCCCTCTGCGTACTTCTCCTGCAATGTGGGACCTCTCCTCAGGTGGGCTGCGTGGGCCTCTCTGCGACTACTTGGCTCCTTGTCTGTGGGTCTCAACGTGAACTGGACTTGGTCCCCTTCTTTTCCAGGTCTTCCTCTTCCAGGAGCCACCATTGGCTTCTTGCAGTCTTATCTGGGTCCTACAATATCTTTCTCTGATGTACTTTGGGTTGGTTTGGGTAGAACCAGTAACTTACATCTTCTCTCCTGGTCGCTGGGAGGGCACATTGGTACTAACCTTGTGGGTTTCCTAGTTCCTCCAGCTCCCCTCTACCGATCCCACTTTCTTGCGTGGGGGCCCGACTTTCACCTTCCACTTTCTTAGTATATGATTTGGCCCCCCCCCCCGGCCTTCAGTATTGCCTATTGCTTTTTATGCCAATTTTTGATTGCTACTGTACACACAATAGTGTGTTTACTTACCCCATTGGAAGATTGCCTATCTATTGCTTTTGTATTTGTGTCACTAAAATAAAGTACCTTTATTTTTTGTAACACTGTGTGGTTCTTTCATGTGTGTAAGTGCTGTGTGACTACAGTGGTATTGCATAAGCTTTGCACGTCTCATACATAAGTCTTGAATGCTCATCCACAGCTACCGCTAAAGAGTCTGGCTTCTAGATACTGCCTACACTTCACTAATAAGGGGATACCTGGTATAAGGCGATAATACCACAGGTATTCACCCAACACCAGGCCATCTTCCTACACCCTGCACAAAGTTGGAGGAAAAATGTAACACCTCTTCCCAGAACAGCAAGCTCACAAAAATAAAGCGGAAAGAATGGTCAGTAATCGCATCCGAGCCCATGGTAAAGAAAACACAAGCCATCTGTATTCCTTCAAGCTGTTTAACCCCTTCCATGAAGGATCTACACAAATGATCCCTTGCTGAATTCAGAATTGTGTCTATTTTTCAGAAATATATAGCTTTCTGGGATCCACTACTGGGTTCACACCCATTTCTATCACTAACTGGATAGAGGTTGAAAGCACAAAAATAGGAAAAATTAGCTATTTCCCAGTAAAATGCCAAAACTGTGTTGAAAAATGTGTTTTTCTGATTCAAGTCTGCCTGTTCCTGAAAGCAGGGAAGATGATGATTTTAGCACTGCAAACCCTTCGTTGATGCCATTTGCAGGGCAAAAAAAACAAAGCTGTTTTCTTCCGCAGCACTTTTATCCCATTTTTTCCAAAAAAACCTCCAAATTTATCTGTAGTTTGGTTACTTTCTTGGTCTCCTCAGGGGGTATCCACAAACCCTGGGTACCATTAAAATCCCCATGGTGTTGGAAAAAAGGATGCAGATTTGTCATGGATACCTTCTGTTAACAAAACGTTATGGGGGCCTAAGCACAAACTACCCCAAATAGCCAGTAAAGAGCTCAGCGGGGGGGGGGGGGGAGGTGGGCGAGGCCCAGTAGCGAAAGGGTTAATCAAAGCTTCTTTTCTTAGACTCCATTTCTAGACCAACTTAAGACAACAGTCACTCTTAACTCAGTCTTACTGCGGTCTGAATGGCACTAACTTTCTCTCACACATACACACATGCAGCAACAACACTGACTGGCAGTCACGTCAGTCAATCACATAGGGATTCACTTTCGACAATAAATATTACTTTACCCTATGCTCAGATGATTCCGAAATTTTGGAGTTGAACAGCGTACCTTCTGAGACTAAAAACTAATTTCATCGCTCCCTTAATAATTTTTCCCAAGTTGGTGCCTTATTCATAATTTATTTCAATAATTATGAAGCTAAATTTTGATGAGAGTAAGAGGAACACTTTTCGTCGAACACATTTTGATTTAATCCTAAATCTTTATATTGTCAGAATGTATTAATGACTGGATAAAGAAAAGTGGTAATGCCGCTTTAACATGAAAGTACTTGCTAGTGTATTGTGTAATGCTGCATTTCCTTTGTTCACTGGACAATACAGTATCTAGAATATCTGTTAAGACTCCCTTGGGGGGGGGGGGCTAACAAGGCATGGGGAAGCTTTACTATTGATTGAATAGGGCACAACATATTTTCCAAAAGAGCAGTCATATTCCTACCCTGAATGCAAATTACTCTTTAGTAATATAAATTCAATTGGAGGTTTACACTGTATGGAGTTTACCACAATTGAAATTAAATGTTTTTTCAAACGTTGGGTTTATTAAAAAATGCATTTGAAAACTGATTTTCTCATGCACATAGTTGTAAGGAGTTTAAATAGATCCAAAAAAAAAAAAACTCTCTGGCAAAGCAATTATCACACATTAATGACTCATTTTAATCGCCTCTTTGAGGAGGAACATTTATTGGCAGATCATTCTTTTTATTTAAAATTAGTACAACACGTAATTGAATGAAACTCCTTTTCAAATGTTAACCTTTAAGTATTTGTTAAATTTTGCAAGTGTAAAAACAGAAACCATCTACTAAGGTATAGAAAATGGTCAGCAAGAGATAAAAGGCTGCACAACCCTACCGCAATATTTCCCCCTAAAAATGCAATTCCTTTGTGACATCAAGGGACCACCACGAGCAGCAGGAACAATGTTCAGTTGGGTAACCATTTGCACCCCCACAGAGAGTGACACCACAGCATCTGTGCACTTCTTCCATTCATATGGACACATGCCCAACCGGAAATTAACCACAGAACCATTCAGCAAGAGGGAAAGTCACTTCAAGCTAGAGGAAAAGTAATTTCACCGTTAATCCAAGGAAGAAATGCAGAAAATCTGAAGCCTAAGGTCACTTCTTGGCCATAGCACCACTGCTGCAAAACTAATGCAACACTTTAATGCTAGTGGGGCTGAACCTCCACTACACCAACATTAAAGGTCCAACAAGTTCCAAGCATAATATGCTCCTACACAGCCCACGCTTAACACTAAACACACTGTATCAACAGAAAGTACTAAACTCCAAGAGGTAAAATAAATGAGCGGCCTACCCTACACCCTCTTCCCAAACAATAAACAGGCGTGCGCAAATTAACCTACTCTTAACTTTAAAACAGCCAGACCTTAAGTAATGTCCTAAAGATAAAGTGTGGGATGGAGGGGCACAGAACAGAGAATATATTAACATCAGGTCGAGAATATCTACTACCAACATGTTGTCAACGTAATTATAGATATTATGAATGGGTTTACTATTCTTAACTTCACGCCTATATACCTTGACGCTACACTTAATGTCAAGTTAGAATAGTAAATCCATATCTGCCAATATATACTGAACCTTGACGATTTGCAGGTAGTCGACATTTTGGATACTAGATCCTGGCAGGCCATTAATAAAAGCTCGATATTCTGACATGCAACCGCGAAAACATCGCACAGGAGTTCAATGGTACTGAAGGTAGAGAGGCGCTGTCGGAAGGATAACTGTGCTCTTTTCTGCTGCCCCGCCTGCTTGTACACAGGTTTTGCAGACAACCTGTGTGCCTCTCAAGCAAACATTTCACAACTGCCTAGTTTGTCAAACATGTCGGAACATTGCGGCACAGACAGAGACAGACAGACTTCCAGAGCAGTTGGCAGAGGGATTAGCTGCTGCGCTTGTTGCATATGCTGTTCTCTGTGCTCATGTTTGGATTTTATGACTTATTTTTAAGACTTACCTACAGCCCGAATTTAATGTCGGGTGTGAGGAGGGAAAGTGGGGACTTGGGGGGGAGCACAGGGCTTGCCCGTCTCCCCCCGGGTTTATCGGGCTGTGGTGGAGCGTTCCACAGACTCGACTAGGGATTGGTTTGGGGAGGGAACTGGGTTGGTGACGTCAGGGGAGGTATAAAGGGCAGGGGCTGGGTGTGGGCGGCCTCTTTGGCCGTTGTCACACCCAGTGGGCGTTTTGGTTTTCGTGCCAGGGATTATTGCTGTGAGTTTTTGAATTTGGAGGCGGGCTTTGCTGTTTTAGGAGGAGTTTTAGTGTGTATTTAAAAATCTTGTTTCGGTAACATGGAACCGAATAGAGTAGTTCAGGCGCTTAAGGTACTTCATGACGAGGGTAGAGAGGATTTGTTAAAAGAGGGGATTTTGGAGCAAGCGTGGGTGGGTATAAAACGCCCTAAAAGGTTGTCAGCTGATGGTGTGTCAGCTGCGGTAGCGGCGTGTACGTCGCCGGTAAAACTGAGTAAAAAAAAATTTAAAATGAAGAGCGTAGGTGGGAGAAAACTGTCGCGCTCACCTCAGAGTGGTGATGAGCCTTTGTGTTCGATGCAGGCGGCAGCTGTAGGAGTTGCGGGGAAGCGTCGAGGTGTTTCCCGTTTTCCTCGCAGGCAGGGTGTGTCGTTGGCTCGGCGAGTGGCGGCTGGGGGTAGGGGTGCGGCCTCCGTGGGTGCGGTGCGCACTACTAGTAGAAAGGGGGCGCGGGCCGTTTTCGTGCATGCGCGAGTGATTCGGAGGTCTCAGAGGGCCCCATCGCCTGTAGAAACAGGCGGGGAACGCGAGGGCTCCTCATTAGAGGAAAGAGCCTTGGGAGGCGCGCGCAAAATGGCCGCCCCCTTGGTTTCTGATTGGTCGGATGACCGGGCTTTAGAGGAAAGGCAGTTAAGAACGGCCGGCAAGATGGCCGCGCCCGTTTTGACCGAGGAGGACGAAGTTTTAGTGATTTCAGATACAGATGAAGAGGAGTTGGGGTGCCAGGAAGGGGTTGGGGTTTATAGTTTTGGTGCTTTTGGTAATATTGGGAGGGAAGGGGGGGGGTAGAGGGAGGCAAGGTTTTAATACGGGGTTTAGTCCTATGATGCGTAAGGTCCAGACATGGCATTTAGATAATGAAGCTTTTAAGTTGGGTGAGCAGGTGGGGGTTGTAGATTCTAGTGGACGTGTATTGAGTGGTAAGGTATGTGGCGAGTATTCTGGTTATGGGTCAAAGGACAGGGTGATGGTTCAGCTTCAACTGCTGCAGGCGAGTTTTGGTGAGGGACCCTCAGGGTGTGACACGCCTCCTGTTTTGGGCGGGCAGGGGGTGAAGGCGGTTTATCGGCCATCTGGGCGGATGGCTGGTGGCCAGAGCACACCGGTGAAGGTCCGAGCGCCTTCAGCACACCGGCCAGAAGGGAGGGCGCGATCCGGAGCGGTCCGCCTGACTTCGAGGGAGACACATAGAGTTCGTGAGGCGCAGCCATCTACTAGCCAGGGCGCTGGGGATGGTTGGGATGACTGGTGTGACGATCTGCTGGACTATGAAGAAGATGTGGAAGTTCAAGTTCCTTCCAAGCATTCTGAACAAAGTCAGAGTGAAACGTCTGGCGCGGTCCAGGGCGGCCAGGTGCCAGAGCGGTCACATATATTGTCGGCAAGCGGTTTTCCAAGAGGTGAGGAAGGGTTGGGGGTTTTCGGTTTACCACAGGGTGGGAATGTTGGTCGCGGTGTTTCGGGTTGTCCCAGAGGTAATAAGGAAATAAGTCATAAGGTGGATGCTGCAATTCAAGCTAATGTGGTCACGGAGGTCGGTAAGTTGGAGGTAAGTGCTGGGTCTGAAGGGTCATCGAATAAGGCTGAGGAGGGTGAGGGAGCACAGGCGGGGTCTAAGCACACGGGTGGGGAGGGCATCGGGGGAGGTGTTAAGGCAAAAAGGTTGCCTTATATGGGAGTGTCGATGCCTTTGGGGGCGCATCTCACTCCGAATTTGAGGGAGAGGATTTGGAAGGGTGAATTTGTGGACGTTTTTAAGTTGCTTCATCGGGAGGTTCAGGCAAAAGAAGGTTCAAAAGAGGAGGAATGGGAACTAGCTAGAAGACCTAGGGTTCCTACTACGATTGAGAATTGGACGTCAGCCTTTTTAATTTATGCCAGCGTATATTGTGAGAAGCATCAGGATTCTTGCATAGCATTGATGAAGTATATGGATGTAGTGCGTAGGGCTCAGATGGATTTTGGTGGTTTTGGGTGGTTTAGGTATGATGAGGAGTTTAGGGCGAGGAAAGCTATGGACCCTTCGAAGATGTGGGGGGAAATTGATCAGGAATTGTGGATGCAATGGTTGAGGTCGGCGAGGAATGCGCCTACAACTCATACCGCGAGTGGGTTACCGGTACTGTATAAGCCCTTTCAGGGGCGTCCCACCCAATTTGGGGTGGGTTTTGGGCACCGAGGGCAGTTTCAGGCGAATGGGGCATGCTGGTCTTATAATAGTAGCACCTGTAATAGACAGCAGTGCAAGTTCAGGCATGATTGCTCCAACTGTGGGGGAAAACACCCGGTTTTCCAGTGTCTCGGAGGTTTACAGTGGACCTGGCATGGGCCGCAGGCTAGAGGCGTCGACAGAGGTAGATTTTCTTCACCGCATGTTGCTGGAAAAGGGCCCTACGCCTATTAATTTTGAGATTGTTGCTTACTGGTTACAATTTTATACACTTGAGGAAGAGGCCAAGGTTTTGTTAAGTGGATTTTTGGAGGGCTTTAGATTGCGCTATCAGGGCCCGAGATTGAGAAGATGGGCCAATAATTTGAGGTCAGCAAGGGAACATCCTGAAGTGGTGAGAGCGAAATTGAAGAAGGAGGTGGATTTGGGAAGGATTGTGGGCCCCTTTTCAGCGTGGCCTTTTGCAAATTTGACTATTTCTCCTTTGGGGGTGGTCCCCAAAAAGCAGGCGGGTGAGTTTAGATTGATTCATCATTTGTCTTGGCCCGCGGGGGCCTCGGTTAATGATTTTATTGCAGGAGAAGATTCAATGGTACATTATGCTTCCATAGATGAGGCTATTGCATTGGTTCGTAGGTGTGGTAAGGGCGCGGAGATGGCCAAATCTGATGTGGAGTCAGCGTTCAGGCTGTTGCCTGTACATCCTGATGATTTTTCATTGCTAGGTATGCAATTTGAGGATGCCATTTACGTTGACAGGATGTTGCCCATGGGGTGTTCTGTGTCATGTAGTTTGTTTGAAATGTTTAGCTCATTTTTAGAATGGGTTTTTGTGTTTCTCGGAGGTGCTGGCTTAGTGACCCACTATTTAGATGATTTTTTATTTGTGGGAGCCGCCGGGTCTGGTGATTGCGGCAGAGCACTTCGGGATTTTGAAAGTTTGATGTTTGATTTGGGTGTACCTTTGGCGAGAGATAAAACTGAAGGGCCAGAGACTTGTCTCAGTTTTTTGGGCATCGAATTGGATTCTAAAAAAATGGAAGTGAGGCTGCCTCGGGATAAGGTGGAAAAGTTGATTTCTTTGTTAGATGATGCGATAAAAAGACCTAAGTTGGAATTGCGGCAGGCACAATCTTTACTGGGTCATTTAAATTTTGCCTGTAAAGTGGTCAAGGTTGGCAGAGCATTTTGTCGCAGGCTTGGTTTCGCAATGCGGGAGCATTTTTGCCGCATCATCATATTCGCCTGCGGGCGGGTATAAAAGAGGATTTGAAGATGTGGATTGAATTTTTGATGGGTTTCAATGGTGTGACGATGCTAGTGGATGAGGACGATTGGTTTTGGCAAATTCAAATTTTTTCTGATGCGTCTGGTGCTCATGGGTTTGGTCTTTTTTGGGATGGTCATTGGGCGGCGGAGGCATGGCCTGCGAGTTGGAAGCAGGCAAAGTTTAGCATTGCATTTTTGGAATTATTTCCGTTGGTGGTAGCGTTGGCAGTTTGGGGCAGATTTCTGGCTAACAAAAGAGTTGTTTTCAATGTCGATAACCAGTCAGTAGTACACTTGGTTAATCGTCAGAAGGCAAAGGATGTAAAGGTTCTTAAGTTGTTGAGGAAATTTTTGCTGAAGTGTTTGAAGTTCAACATTTTGTTCAAGGCTCGTCATGTGCCCGGTGTTAAGAATGACATAGCTGATGCGTTATCTCGATTTCAGTGGCAGAGATTCCGTGGTCTGGCGCCGGGAGCAGACGCGTTGAAGACGGCTATTCCTCCAGAGTTATGGGCCCTAGGAGATTGAGGATTCTAGAGCTGGTTCAACAGTCGATAGCTCCGTCAACTAGAAGGGCTTATTGGCAAGCATGGTTGGAATTTTTGGATTCGGGTGCGGTAAGGCGTTCGGGAGGTAATGACGTTCTCTATTACAGGCAAGAGGATGCAGTGAATTTTGTAATGCAGCAGATTGAGGGTGGGCTGGCGGCAGTTACTATATCGGGTAAGTTATCGGGTGTTTCTTTTTACGGTAAGTATTTTTGGGGGTATGACCCTGTTGACGGGGAATTATGTAGGAGGATTTTAGCGGGTTGGGCTAGGGCAGGGGGTGTGAGGTGCGATCGTAGGCGTCCTATCACTCTTAGTATGTTGACAGCTTTATTGGAAGTTTTGGGGAATATCTGTTTCTCGGACTGGGAGGTAGGTTTAATTTCTCTTTGTATGTCATGGTTGTTTCATGGTGTTTTTCGCATTTCAGAGCTTTTAGGGGTGAAGGGCAAAGAAGGTCTTATTCGCAGCAATGTTCAAGTAGGTGAGGGGGGTGTGGCTATTTGGTTACCTTTTTCAAAAACGGACCAGTTGGGGAGGGGTCAGGAGGTGTTTTTGAAGGCAGTCCATTCTATTGATTGCCCGGTGCGCTGCTGGTTTTATTTTGCAGGGTTGGGATCGTATAATTCCAGGTATGTATTTGTTCATCAAGATGGAACTCGGCTGTTAGCTTCGCAGTTGTTAGCAGTACTGAGGATGGCATTGAGGAGATTGGGGTTGGATCCTTCTAAATTTGGTACACATTCATTTAGGATTGGGGCCGCAACGGAAGCATGGAAACAAGGTAAATCTGATCAGTTGATTAAACATATGGGTAGATGGAAATCGGGATGTTTTAAGAGGTATGTGCATTCTTTTAAATAGGTTCCGTTTTATTTTATTTTTAGATGGTCTCTATTTTTCCTTATACTCATATCTGTCTCTCTTCACTTTATTCACTTGCTGTTTGCTGTTTCTGTTTTTCCTTTTAAGTTTGGTTATTTGCAGGTAAAACATCACTTAACATATTTTCTCTTGTAGGTTGTGTCGGGGGTCCTGACAAGGTGTGCGCCGTGTGGATTGTGGGACACTCATTTGTTCGATGGGCGGAGAAGCAAGCAGCATCAAGACATTTTGGGAGACAATTGGGGTTAGATAGTTCAAGGATAAGGGTTAGTTGGGTGGGTAAGGGTGGTATGAGATGGGGAGAGTTGCTATATGTTTTAGCCAAGAAAATGGAAAGTGGTATTTGTCCAGATTTATTGGTGTTGCATTTGGGGGAAAATGATTTGGTAGCTCTGTCAGGCATCGGATTGATTAAAGTCATGAAAATGGATCTTTGTCGGATTAAGGAACGTTGGGCGGGTACACACATAGTTTGGACTTGTTTGATGCCGAGAAGAGTATGGAGGGGTGCTCGTTCTTTTAAGGGCATTGAAAAGCAACGGCGTAAAATTAACAGGGAGATGAAAAGTTTTTGTAAAGATCAGGGTTTTTCGTTTTTGTGTCACGTGGATATCGGGCTTTCTGAGGTAGGTTTGTTTCGTCAGGATGGGGTACATTTGACGTTTTTGGGCAATGAGCACTATTTACTGGATATGAGGTTGATGATTGCCGAATTATTGGGGGAGCGTTTGTGGGATAGATAATATTTTGGGTGGGGCAGGAAAACACCTTTGGGTTTTCCTGTGTGGCCTTTCGGGGGGGAAGGGGTAGTTCAGAAAGAGGAGAGGGTAGGGAATTTGCACTGGTCAAGGGTAATTGGAGAAGGTGACTGCAGGTCAGATGGGTTAATGGGGTGGTTGGGTCAAGGTGGGGATGGGACAAAGGGTGGGGCGGTTGGGTCAGTTTAGAGGGAGGGGGAGGGGTTAGGTGATGGTTTTTGTATTAGTGAGGTTTGGGTAGTTTTGTGAGGCTATTATGCCAAGGTTTTATTGCCAGACCTGTTCTATTAAAGCGGCCTTTTACCCCTTACAGTGAGTTTGTGGTCGTTTCATTTTCAGCCCGATGGGGACTTGGGGGGAGCACAGGGCTTGCCCGTCTCCCCCCGGGTTTATCGGGCTGTGGTGGAGCGTTCCACAGACTCGACTAGGGATTGGTTTGGGGAGGGAACTGGGTTGGTGACGTCAGGGGAGGTATAAAGGGCAGGGGCTGGGTGTGGGCGGCCTCTTTGGCCGTTGTCACACCCAGTGGGCGTTTTGGTTTTCGTGCCCTCCCGCCCTCCCTTTTAGCTTATTATATTTTACCTAAGGTTCTTTAATGGGTCTAATTTTTAGGACAATGCCACCATTAGCGTGGTTTTCATTTCTTTCAATAGGTTTGTGTTTTTGTGGAAGACATGTTTTAACAGGGCAGGTCTGTTTTTTGTATTTTGTGTTTGTTTTGATTATAGGTTTAGGGTGAGGTTGCTAATTAGCTTGGGTTAGGAGTTTTTTGAGGGGAGGGGGGGGGTTTATTATGTTATTGCCGCTGATAGTCAGGTCTGGTATCAATTGTATATTTATTATATTGCTGTGGCCTTTCGGGGGGGAAGGGGTAGTTCAGAAAGAGGAGAGGGTAGGGAATTTGCACTGGTCAAGGGTAATTGGAGAAGGTGACTGCAGGTCAGATGGGTTAATGGGGTGGTTGGGTCAAGGTGGGGATGGGACAAAGGGTGGGGCGGTTGGGTCAGTTTAGAGGGAGGGGGAGGGGTTAGGTGATGGTTTTTGTATTAGTGAGGTTTGGGTAGTTTTGTGAGGCTATTATGCCAAGGTTTTATTGCCAGACATGTTCTATTAAAGCGGCCTTTTACCCCTTACAGTGAGTTTGTGGTCGTTTCATTTTCAGCCCGATGGATGACGCAGAGCAATAAATGACCAGGCAGCTGAAGGCAGACAGAGGTGGATATTGAAATCCAGACAGACTAACGAGTCCACTACAAGACACTGTTGTGGAATGACCGGTGAATGATCGAATTACTTAAAATTATGGAGATACGAGAAACACAATGTATATAGTATGAATATGATGTATGCGACTTATTTACAGTGCACTACTTTAGAATGGATATTATAACGCGAACCAGCATTATGCAAAAGGATCATAATTAACAGGCCGTTTATTAAGTGAAGGCAAGAGGCACTGAATCCCTGGGGAAGCTGGAGAAAATTCAGCGGGTGCTTGGAGGCTGGCAGCATCGGAAAGGATAAAAACTTACATTGCTATTGTTATTACAACTCTGTATCAAAAAGAATCTTGCAAATGGGAGTGGAGGGAGTTGAAATAGTAATGCTGCCTGACAAATATGACAATATATTTAGAAAGCAAGCAGACTTGGAAATCATGGAACATGGCCATACTGTGATCAAAGTGGTGGCTTAAAACATCGAGAAGGAGGAAATGACATTTGTTGACTTGACAGCAGTGTCTTTGCAGGTCATTATTAACCTGAAGTAGAAATGTAGCTGCATTATGTGGGGTGAATAAGGCAAAGATGATAAACTATGGAAAAAACACTTAATACCAGACCAATGATAGGATCATATGTTTCGTTACGGTGCACCATTAATGGATCTCGAACTACTCTGCAACAGACACAAGGTCCCCTACGGTAAGACAAATGAACTACAAACTTGTGCCACCTGCTAATGCCCCACCATATTCCCAATTTCTGGGAGTTTCTCACACATTGTACCAAGAGAAATACAAAAAAGATCAATAAGGATGTAGATGACCACTGCCGATAGGACATCTACTTTCCATATCACATGTCCTACACCATTCAATTGAGACCTCAGATATTCTTTTGTTTCATATATCTGTTAGTATAATGCTATAGGACGGACTATCTCCGAGATACTGATGCTCTCTTCATTTAGATATAAACGTATACACTTCCTACGAATTGCTTCTCTGTGCCAAAACGAAACCTGTAGTGGGAAGAAACAAATGAACCCCAAAAGAAAACAGAAGCATTATCTCCCACTTAAGGCCTTGATTTTAGTTCATCCTGCGACCCCATCTGGTGCTCTTTCAGTGTTTAGATGCTTAAGGGACAAAGCTCCATAAAAAGATTCTTACCTTCTGTAACAATAATTCTGGCTGATGAGCTATCTTGTTTCAGATTACTCACCTCTTGAATACTTATCTCCATAGCTCTTCTCTGGCAGTAGGGGGCGCTAGCTCCGCTTGACGATGGAAGTGACACCCTGAAACATCGCTGACCCCATAAAGTGTCCCAACAGTAGGACCAATATCAGTTTTCGACTAATTTTATCCTGTGCCACCAAAGCAGCAGGATGAGAATGACAACAAATAAGAGATTAGTGCAACAACAGAAAATTAGGACCTTATTATGTTAGTCCATCGGCATCCATCAACGGGGAGGTGGAAAGGAATGGTGAGGAATATGCAGGTACACAGAGAATCTGTGGCAAAATTGGTTGCTGGTTGATAGCGATATGGGCCGTCATCAAACAACAGCCTCAATTCTTGTCAGGGTGAACCACTAAAGTTAATTAATGAACCTGTGCTTAACCCTCTGGCAGCTTTGGCTCAAAAGCAGTCAGGCTTAATTTAGAAGCAATGTGTACAGTATTTATGCAGTACACAGACAGTAGTAAAGTGAAAACACAACATAAGAAAAACCCCACATCAATTAAAAAAATATAGAGTAAATGTTAATAAATTATTCAATACCAAAACAACAAAAATCCAATTCGTAGAACCTAAGACATGCAATTTCAAAGAGTTAAGGTAAGTATAGCGCCACTCAGGGTTATCAGTCATGTGAGACTGAGTGAAGGTCAAGCAGACAGCGATGGAGCCTATGTGCCAGATACAAGGACCAGGTTAGTTCCGCAGGAAAAGTTACCTTCTAAAGTCCAGTGCGAAGAGTCAAGTTTGCAGTGGAGGAGGCCGCAAGGAGCAGGAAGAGCATCTCAGGAAGTCGTCGCTGTAGTGCGCAGAGGAAGCCAGGCGTCATAGATGGTCGTCACTGTAGCAGAAAGATCCTGTCGGGCACTGTGGAGGCACGTTGTTGGAGCTTTGCGTTGCGGATCCCCGTGGCAGTCACTGCTGTAGTGCGAAGTGCAGATCTCATTTTGCCGGTCACAGTAGTGTGAAGAGTCAGATTCACTGGAGCTTTGCACTACCAGCTTGCACGGGCAATATCTCGGCACAAACAGGCCTGTTTGCAAAAGCCCAAAACTTAAGGCTTTCTCCTTATTCTTCTAGAAGGAGCTCAACTGATGCCACACCAAGGATCCAGGACCTGGGAGGCAACTCTTGAGAATCAGTAAATAACTCCAGCAGAGGCTAGCACGGTTCCAGCAGGGTTCAGGCAGGTCCACAACAGTTGGTCATCTGGAAAATTGCAGAAAGGCTTCAGGAGCTTGTTGTATCCCTGTAGTTCAGAATAGGAGGTCAGTCAGCTGACCCCTGGAGTTACTTCAGCCTAGGATGAAGAGTGCAGGTCCAGTCTTACTTCACAGACAGAAGGGAAGGCCTCAAGCAGCAGGGCAGTCCTTTGGCACCAGGGCAGTCCTTCTTCTGTAGTAGCCATAAATCCAGAAGTATATTGAAGAGTGGGACTGAGGGTCCCATTTTTATACTACATTTGAAGTGGAAACAACTTCTGGAGTCTTCCCCCTACAGAAATGTCTGGATGGTCCTGTCTCCCTGCCCTGGTCCAAGTCTGTATGCATACACAATGGGCTAGTGTGAAGTCATTTGCGTGTGAGCTGAGGCAGGTTTTTGAAGTGCAAGTGTGACAGGTGACAGCTCCCTCCCTCTCACCGTCAGGATGGCCCAGCCTGGTAACACCGATACCATCTATTCTGTGGCTGTCTAGTAAGAATACACAAAGGCCAACTGCCAACTACACCTAGTCATGTGACCCACAAAGCAGGCTGCCAGCACTAAATGGTTGGAACAATAAAATTCCACTTTTCTAAATGTGGCATTTTCAGAACTGAGACTTCTAATCCGCCTTTAACATTAAAGAGGGGTTTAAATTCCAATACCTCAGACACTAAACAAGATATTCATACCTGCTTCCAAACAAAAGCTAAAATCACTTATTAAATGTAATAAGGTAACCCACTGTTATCCTATGGGAGAGGCAGGCCTTGCAACAGTGAAAACTGAATTTGACAGTTTTTCATTACCAGGGCATGTTAAACTTTAAAAGCACATATCCAACTTTTTAAATACAACATACCCTGCCATAGGGGCGACTTACGCATATAGTTTAGGCCTGGCAAAAGGTTTATTTTGCCAAGTTAAAATGGCAATTTAGAACTGCACACACAGGCTGCATAGGCAGGCCCGAGACACGTTTTTAAAGGCTACTCAAGTGGGTGGGATAATAAGTAGTGCAGGTTTACTAGTAGCATTTAATTTAAAGGCCTGGGGTACCGCTAGTACCACTTATCTAAGGACTTATAAGTAAATTCAATGTGCCTATTTGGTGAAAGGCAATTTTACCATATTTAAAGTAGAGTGCAAAGGCACTGTAGCACTGGTAAAGTGCACAGAGTCCCAATTCAAACAAAAACCAATTCAGCGAAACAGGAGGCGTGTAGACAAAATGTTTGGGGGGTGACCCTGGAGAGAGGTCCAAGTCCAACAGTATCCACCAGAAATATCATTACGGAAGATAAGTCACTTTTTCTTCTGATGGATATTTCTACCTGCAGATCCGTAACCTCATCAATAAATCGCAAACAGTATTCACCTATGAGGGCCTTGATAGATGTATATACCAGAAAGTCGTGTGGTTAAGCTCAAACAAAATGCCCATCCATCTTCACATCCAAATCCAGACAACAATATGTCTCCTACAGGAACTCTCCTATTCAATGCAGATGTTAAGGGATTGGCCCCCATGAAGTGTGCTCTCCTTCTTAGCCCATGGCATAGCAGATTTGAATGAACAATATAATCCACCAAGAGAAGGTCCTTTTTTGGACTGCATTTCCTTTTCTGCTGCTTGCATAGCCTATAAAGATATGGTCATCTGCATGAATTTCATTTGTGCAGGCGATATAAAAGTCCATTTCTTGTTTTGAGTCTAATTTATGCAGCCTACTTTGCTGGGGGAGGTAGAGAAGGAAGGGTGGAAGACTGATCGATTGACCTCCAAGGTGTCTAGTTTTCAAAATGTACAAGTTTGCTAGCTTATCCCAAGTACCGGCTGTGCTAGAGCCGAAATTCCACAGCTAGGCAAGTTGGAAAAAACGTGTCCGTTTTCAGTGGAAAAATGTGATGGGCCACATTGCGTTTTGGGCAATTCCTGTGGCGGGCACTTGGCCTACCCACACAAGTAAGGTAGCATTTTTATAGGGAGACTAGGGGGAATGCTGGGTGGAAGGAAGTTTGGGGCTCCCCTCAGATTCCATAACTTTGTCTCACGGAAATAAGAGGAAAATGAGTTTTTAAGACAAAATTTGAGGTTTGAGCCTTCGGTCTCCCACAGGGGTGCTGTTTGGATCGACCCCAGGCTGGTTGAGTCACAGTGACCCAGTTACTTTTTTGGTTGTGGCCGGAGCGCGGCATCTCTGTCTCTCCACCAATCTCCAGCCATTCCCACACCTCCTCTTAACTGTGAAAGAAGTGTGCTTTCCCTTGTGCTAGGACCTTCAGTTAGACAGGGAACAGTAAAATATACTGTAGCTGGAGCACCCTCAATTTATGTTTAACACAGAGGAAAGACTTGTGTTGTTCCTGTACTTGCTTAGTATAGTTCGGGTATATGGTGATCTTACTGTTTCCGAAGAGGGGGCCTGTGGCTCACGGGCTTCACGTAGGACACAGCCTCTGTCGAGATAGTTTAAGATTTTAGTGATTATGGCCCTTGGCGATGTCGCCGATAGAGGCGGGAGCACCAGCGCACTGTGGGCCCTTTCCACCATGAAGAAGTCAAAAAGGCTGGGTGGATTAAGTTCAGTTTGCACCCAATTTTCCAGGAACTTTTCAGTCGATCCCCCTTCTGCTCTCTCCGGAAATCCCAGTACGTGGATGTTGCTGCATTGGGAGCAGCCCTCATCATTGTAAGTCCTTGTGGTCATAGTCATCTGGACCAATTGACACTTCAGGCTACCACCTCCCCCTGAAGATCTGCCCGCAGCAGGTTAACATCAATTGACACGGTCTCTATATTATGTTCCAGAGCGGATCTAGAACCCTGGATCACTGCCAACAATGCCCCCTGACAAATCTCCGACTCTCCCTCCAGTGTATCTCCCTGGTCGCTCAGTCCCAACAGTCGCTGGGTGGGGTGTCAAAGTGTAGTGTATTGAGTGATGGTGTTTGCCGGGTTTAAGCATCCAGCCTTGTCCTTGCCCATGGTGCACCGAGAGGGACAGTAACTCACTTTCTGACCAGCAAACTGCACTGACTCCTTGCACTCCCTATACCACTAGTGGAGCTATTTGTTGTGTCACATCCAAGGGGCCAACGGTTCCAATCATCCACTGATGTGCAGCCTCTGGAGCCCTCAGGTGGGATCAGTGACGTCCCTCTATGTTATGTCCCATCTGTTTCACTGCTGCTACAGCAATTAGAGCAGGGGATCTCCCCTCATCTTGGGCCACCCTAAGTGATACCTTGTTTATCGTAGTTGGTGCTTGAGCTGCACAAGACGCACTTCTAGATGTTATGCCAATAGTACAGAGGGAGGGGGGGCCTCTGCCAGCATGTCATGACTCTTCCAGTATGCTCAGGTCCTCCCAATATCAACCCCTTCCAGAGCACCCTCTGAAAACCCCCGCCGTCAGGGCTTTAGGGGCACCAGCAAATTCTATGGTCCGTATTGGCAAGGCCAGTCAGTGAGGCACCCCCCACACCGTTGGGCACATCTGGGATCCAGACCAAGACCAAGCAAAGGCAAGTCCGGGCCCAACTGACCCACTAGATGCTGTCTTCTAACTTAATATGCCCTGCACCGCCAGGGGTGGACTCACCAGCACTGCACCAGAGGGGCCTTGCATACATCCAGCTGATTTCTTCTGTGCCACAGCCCCAGCTTGGGGTGGCACCTTGGGGGCTCACAGACGTATGGAGTGCAGTTGGGGGGTGGAGGCCTTCAGGTCTCTGATCTCTCTCTGTTGCTGAGGGGGGCCCTATTGCAAAGTCATTCCCCCCCACCCCCCATGGTGAGTAGTTTGCCTGCAGTTCCTCTGAGGGCCTCTACGCAGACTGCCTTGAGTGTTTCATCCCGGCAGCCGTTGCACTTCGCTCTCCTTGTATGCCAGCAGGCGTGTTGAAAGCGGACTACTGTCTGGATGGCAGCAGACGCCTCTGCCCCAGGAGCCCCCCCCCCCCGGCGGTTGCTGTGTCGCTCAGTCATCCGTCAAGTCTGAGGTCAGGGCGTGTCCCAGCTTCGATGCCTCTAGCAGTTTCTTCTTGGGGGAGCTCATATAGTCCAGGCCTTCTCACCTGCTATGGCATCTATCGAGCCTCCGTCGAAGCAGTGGGTATCAGCAGGGTGACCACTGGGTCATGCACAGGTATAAGCAGCGGGGCTGTGCTCCGTGTAGTGTGCTCTATGCCGCAATGGCTTGGTTCCATAGTTTAGCATGATCTTGCAGGATGAGAAGGGTTTCTTTGACATACGGGCCAGGAGCTAAGGGGCTTTACGTCCTGTTGGCCATGATCGTTGGTGTTGTAATCAATGATGGATGCTTGTAGTTATAAAAAAAAGTAGGTTTATTAGCTTAGTTGTAGGTTACAGATAAAGTCCCACCAGGAGCAGCATCCCAGTGTGTTCTTCTTCACTTCAATTTTCTGTTTCTTTAGCTTCATATTTTTCCCTTAGATTTTCAATCTCTCATCTCTTAGTTTTCCTCTGTAATCTGGTTCCTCCTTAGATTTTCTGTAGGTTCAGTTTCTTTCTTCGCGCATTAGTTCATCCCATCCTCA
The DNA here is from genome assembly GCF_031143425.1 of Pleurodeles waltl. Taxonomy (NCBI): domain Eukaryota; kingdom Metazoa; phylum Chordata; class Amphibia; order Caudata; family Salamandridae; genus Pleurodeles; species Pleurodeles waltl. The sequence continues at coordinate 605,198,731 of NC_090443.1, read as the reverse complement.
TCGCCAGTGTTGTACTCAATGATGGATGCTCATAGGTTATAAAAGAAGTAGGTTTATTAGCTTAGTTGTAGGTTACAGATAAAGCCCCCCCAGGAGCAGCATCCTGCCACTCAGCCCTTCTCACTCCAACTGTCCACACATCCAAGCACAAACACTGTCAACATTCCAACCCAACAATGACCTCACTCACTGACTGAGCAGCAGGGAACATTAAGGTAGTGGGGGAAATATATAAGATAGAAAGAGGCCACAACACCTGTTCACGTCCCCTTGTAGTTTTATTGTTAACATTTTTGGTATGAGTTTGAAAATCCTGGGATGCAAAGTGGTGCTCGCTAAAAGATGGGAATAATTTAAGACTTCACACGTGTTATAGGACAATGTGGCAGCAATATATTAAATGTTTGATTCTTTGAATCACAGAAACAGAATCCATTATAGCGTTTTATTAGTAATTGAAAGTATATGCTTATTCTACACAATTTACATAGTTAAACCATATGAGGTAATATTAACGAGAATATTAAAAGTGTATTTTAAGGCTAATCTTGCAACTTATGTTTGGTAACTCTTCGAGACTTAGCTAATGTATTGTTTGTCTGTCTTGTTTCAACTTTGGGCATAGTAAATATTTAAAAACATATTTTTACAAAAAAAGACGGGTGCAGAACTAATCCAGAAGGCTGTAATCTACGTTTAATGCTGAATTTGTAGAAGCTTGTTTTAGAATATAGACCTTTAAGAGGGTTTTATCATTTTAAAACAATTGAATTCCATGTATACTTTGAAAGTGAGGGTTCTGTTGAGAGTTGCTTTTTTTCCTAACAAGTAAATAACTGCAGATCTAGACGTTTGGAGTTCACACTTTTTTAACCAGAAAAAAAGTGAAGCAAGGGTTACTTCTTTCGTCAAAGGTTACACAAATAAGCGAGTCCCTCGGCAAACAGAACTTTGTCACTGATACCAGCCACATCCAAAGGCTAAAGAGGGAGTGTATTTAAAGAACTAGTACCCGAGAAGCCTGTTGGCTATCATATCATCCCGTGAGTGAGTTAAATACGAGGAGCGTGGCCCTTGCAGCTATGTGGTTGGTAACGTAATAAAGTTCGTTTCCATGCGTTATACAGCCCACACCTCACTATCATGGGTCAGTTCTGGCTGCCCGGTCCTATCCATAACCGACAGCCTCAGTCAATTGGCAGCTAAAATTAAAATCTCGCTGCGCGGCAATAGGCCATAGAGATCAGGTTCCTCCAAGCAACAGCCAATAGCTTTCCTGCAACCTAAAATACTTCTCTCAAATTAGCTGTAACTTTCTCCAGGAACATCAAAGGCGATTACACAGAATTAAACGCGGGAGCGTGTCTGGCCTTTTTCCTCCTAAAATGCTTATTATTATTGTCCAGCATCAAACAATCTGACTTCCATTTGTAAGTAAAAGAGGAATATTTATAGCTGGCTTGGGCTCATTAAGCCTCCACATGATAAACACTGTCAGAATTTGATGGTATCCACAACAGGTTTCAGGGAGAAGAATGTACATGATATAGCGCATTTAAATTGGCATTGCGAGCATGTGTGGTGGCCATTTAAACTCACCATATTGTGTTTTTATAGTGATTCCTTAGTGTGCCCAGGCCTTCAAATCACAAAGGCATGAGTCAGCACTCATAACAAAGCAAACAGAATAACAGAAGGACAAACTGCTGAGATTGGCGTACAGAAAGAGAGGACCAAGTGTACCTGGCCACCAAGCCATTAAACTCTATTCAAACCGACCGTCCTGCCCAGAGCAAACAAAACGTACCCAGAACAGGTGATGGCTTGTCCAAATGTGCTCTCTCGCTGCTTCACACAATTTGTGCCCTTTGGAGTTTTACATGTCATGACAGCATGAAAAAGGTGAAGTGGTCTTTTAATGTGTCTTTCATTAATAACATCTTACATAGTGTGAATGGACTGGGCATGTTTGCCACTGTGTTCCTCTATATGCCGTCCTGGCGTACTCAAAGTGAATAATTTGGGCAAAATGTTTCACAGTAGCACCACACTCATGTGCAAATAAAACTACAGTTACAACCCCATAATTACCTCAGAAGTACCATTACAACACTCAGAGTTTAATTTGTAAATAAAAAAGTGCCGGTGCCCAAAGGCCTCCTCTTAAATACGCTGCTGCTGCAATTAAATGTGCGTGCTGAAGCCATCACGGGCCTCTTTAATCAATTTACATCCCCTCCCTGGCCCTACAGCTCACTCCTGCAGCTTTCTGCTCTCTCTCCTTTGGTGACGATTTTTTGCTTTTCTCTTGATCCGCGTTTGCAAAATGTGTCTTTTGATCGCAGTAAGTGATTGAGGCAGATAATTAAGCGCCGGCCCTCAAAAATAAGTGCCGGTGCTCCGCACCGGAAACAAGCACAAATTAAGCACTGACAACACCACTACAGTATTTAGCTACAGTTCCACAAATACAACACATTACTGTACCATGAGAAGTCAATACAGCAAAGACTCTTGAGAATTACAATGGAGATCAGCACTATTTGTGCCAAATTGGCCAGGTTGAGTTAGGAGCCCGAAGTTCTTGAATAGGTAACCCTCCACTCAGGGTTCTTGTGAGTCCCTCTGAAGGCAACAGTTTCTCAAACCCCAGAAGAGCTGGACTCCCTTGACGAGCTTGGCCCTCATGGTCACACAATACCTGGAATGGACCCCGGCTATCACAATGTAGCTCAGGTACAACCTTTTCGCCAAGTCATCAGTTACTCCCCTTACCTTGGATCCATCCATTCATTGTGGTCAGTGCATCTCCTAACTACCTGTTGTCCACTACAAGATACCTGCAGTAGATCTTCAAAATGGCTGCTTCTGCTCTACAGTCACAACCCGTACCCTGCACTCCAGGATCTGATGTAGTTCTTAAGCCATACATGCTTGCAGCGGGGTCAGTGATGATCTATGATGTAGCTCCTATGGATCGTAAAGAGCCCTGGCAGAGATATGGAAGTGTTGCTGCTGGAGGTGCAGATCCGCTAATTCTCTGTGCCTGTGGTAGTATTTTTAGCTGTTGATGTAGTTGTGTGGGCATTGTTTCTGTCAGGCCTCTGCCTTCTTGCCCCTTTGTTGTACCTAGTACTCCATACAGAGTGGAGGTCTGCTACTACTTCTACTTTGATTTCAAAATTTAGGTCAGGGCCCGTCATGCATTGTCATTCTCATGTCCTTTTTTTCTATCAGAGGGGTGGTGGATACTATGACCTCTCCTCCCACCTAAAGAGGCCATTGCTGCTTTCTGGTTTATGGACAAGGCCCCACCACAACTGCCATTCAAACAGCTAGCCTTTGCAATGGTGCTTGGTTCCCCCCTCCTTTTTATGACTGATCTCATGTGGCTCCAACCAACACCCTCTACATTAAAAAAAGAGGCATTGCTATGACTGTGGAGTCCCAACCTCTTACCCCCACACTATGCCAGCCCTTTCAAATTCTCTCAGGGGGCATTACTGAGGGTATGAACGCCCCAACTGACACACCTACTGTCACTGTGGGGAAAAAAAAGAATGAAAGGAAGGCATGGACTTCCATGGCACTGTTCACAAAGTCTATCGGCACATTTCCTCTTCTCGTACGTGAACTAGAAAACTGTCTTTAAAACAAACAGTCATATCCCAATGGACAACAATTCTAAATGCCAGTGGCAAACTCTCCTGGAGCACTTAGTCCAGACTGTGTCTTGTGTTAGAGTTCCAATCCCAGGACTAGAGATATTCTCAAAATTACGGTTTTCTATCAGACCTTTCTAAGGAGCAGTACAATCTTGAGGGAGACTTCTGGAGTAGTGAATAGGGCCTTAGTAATGCCTCAAGTGTTCTTGTTTCTGTCTGAGAATCCCCTCTGGCGTGAGAAGTCAAGTTTATTGAGCCACATCCATGAAGCTGAATCCAGTGCTGTAAGCCCTACAAAGCAAGCTGTGCACAAATCTTTGGCATAGCTGTGTTCATCTTAAGGTTGTTTCAGAGTATTTGCTTTGACATGCAACTTCACAGCTTTTATTAAAAAAAAAAAAAAAAAAAAAAAGCCATCGTTGTTGGTGTTTCCCCAACTCTTGTCACTTTTCAGTGCAAATCTTCCCCACTTGTAGCTTAAACCCCCAGCTCGTGGATGTCATCTCACTCGGTCTTCACCCTAGTTATGGAGCCCAATTGTACTGCACTAGGACATTAGAAATAATGCAACTCTAAGCACTACCAGGTCACCACAAGATGCAAGATGCGAGTACCAGCAAACACCAACATCCTCGACCTTGGTGTCTGTTCTTTCTTGATGCTAAAGAACTGCAATTACCATGATCAGTTCTATTCAACTGACAATGAAATTAAACAACAGATATATCATTTAAGTAATCTAACTTAAAGTATACATTGTTCCAACAAGACAGACACCCTCTTCAACATGTGTGTAATTTCATCTGGAAGAGGTTTTCATCACAAGAATAAAATGGGGTGGACTGCATTCTTGAAACCTTGAGACTGATCTACCAAGATCTGGACCTAAAGACTCTGATTGCAATATAAAGGTGTTGGAGAAGTCAGGGCTGTATAAAAACTGAATTAACAGAAATTGAAGAACACTGTTGTTTAACACGGCCCCTAAAGGCACCTAAAGTGGAACCATTTTCTTCAGAAGAGATGGGGGGGGGGGGGGGGGGAGGTTATTGCTATTTCAGTAAAATTATTTATGAAAAACAGAATGTGATGTCTTTCTTGTGAATGGGAGACGAATTTCCCTTTAGGGTTTTTACCTTGGAGGTTTGGTGGTGCATAATACCATCTCCAACACTCTCCCTGAGTTTTTTCATGAGCTTAGGGGAATGAAGAATGTACAAGTTTTAGATAAAAAAGTAGTTCCATGTCCAGAGTCTGCTGGAGCATGTTAGTTTTCTATTGTCTCTGGTCATGAACTTTGTAACTGGTTGCTAGATTAGTCGCTTTTAGGGTCAAAACTGATCTGCATATGACTGGGTCCAAAATGAGGAGGTGACATAGTGGGCAAAAAAAGCTGGAATGGGGTGTGGCCCTGAAAGACTGCCAGCGGTTGAGATTATTTCAAGCTTTCTATCCACCACTTGATGTCCTAAATGTGACAGGTATGCCCAGAAGTGGGTCTCGTGCGTACTGTGCCAATGGAACCAAGCTATACTTGGCTGATGAGACCTAATAAGGGTGAACCAGGTTCTTGGTTGCTCGTGGTTCGGTTCAAAGAGGACCTGGCCTGGCAGTTCGGGCTTGATTGTTCCCACTGGAGCAGGGTCATGACTGATATGCATATGAGTCCAAATTGAGGTGGCACAGTGGGCCAAAAACGATGGACTGGGATGTGGCGAAGCGATTGCCAGTGGCTGTGATCAATTCCAGCCTTCCATCCATCACTTTGTTTTTGATGCCTAAAAAATATGATGTAAGCAGATGTGTGTAATCATGCTATTGTGTTTTTCTAATGAAAAAAACACCTTGGTGATTTACAAGAAGTAAATACTTTAATTCTTTAAATTCTAACATTCTTTAAGTATTAACAAGTCTCCTCTAAATTGTTATATATCAGCTTTTGATTTCTGAATCACAACGTTTTCGGGAATGAAAGGTGTAAGGTTTTTGTTCTGCACACAAACCCACTTTTGCCGCACCTAATCTGCGATTCTTTTAATCATCTAAGGGACATATGTAAATATTTTACAGCTAACGATTTCCTATTTGCGATTCTCTGTAAATCATAATCAGGAAATGCCTATCTCTGATGTATGAAACTCTTTCAGTTTCATTTAGCAATTTCTAATGGACTCGCAATCGACCTACCTCATGAATATTAATATGGTAGGTCACAATTTGAGACCCATTAGGAATGGTTATCTTCACAGGGCTGGTGGCCTGCTGAGTTCAGCAGTCCTCCGTGTCTGATTGCTTTTTTAATAAAGCAAAACTTTTTTTTAAATTCAGACCGTTTTTCTTATAAGGAAAACGTGATGTGTTTTAAAAAAGAAACAAACTTTCATTTTTGAGGAGTTGGTTGGTATGTGAACCACTGGTTGTTTTTTTTTTTTTACATTCTGAAAGGGGAAGCAGTTCCCTTGGAGACCACTTCCCATTTACTGATGGTTACCCACCTCCCTCAAGAAGTCGGTAAAATATGAATGTTTTGCAACCGTAATTCGGTCGCAAAACATTCACACATCCCTTTCAGATTCGATGTTTGGAAGGAACGTTCTAAACATGTCCCTTCTAAATACCAAATCGCAAACACAAATTGCGATTTAGGGCCAGATGTAGCAACTTTGCAAATTGCGAGTTGCAATTTGCGAGTCCGAGCGACTCGCAAATTGCAACTCGCAATTTGCAATGCAGAACGGTGTCTCAGACACCGTCTGCGAGTCGCTATGGGGTCGCAAAGACCCACCTCATTAATATTAATGAGGTGGGTCGCAAATTGCGGCCCCATAGCGACTATGGGCACTCACGGGTATGGAGGCCTGCTGGGACCAGCAGACCTCCATGTCCATGACTGCTTTGAAATAAAGCAGTTTTTTTTTTTTCCAAGTGTAGCCCGTTTTCCTTAAAGGAAAACGAGCTGCACTTAAAAAAAAAACGAAACCTTTAGTTTCGGATTTTTTCAGGGCAGGTAGTGGTCCCTTGGGCCACTGCCTACTCTGAAAAAATATTGGTGGGTCCACTCACAAAGGGGAAGGGGTCCCATGGGGACTCCTTCCAATTTGCAAGTGGGTTACCATCCACTTCAAGTGGATGGTAACTGCGACTCCATTTGCGACCGTGTACGAGTTGCATACCACTTCGAGTCGCAAATAGGAAGTGAACACCCCTTCCTATTTGCGACTCTGAAATGCATTTTGCGAGTCGGTCCCGACTCGCAAAATGCATTTCTGCATAGCAAACTCCGGTTTGCGACTCGCAAACGGCGATTTTTGCCGTTTGCTAGTCGCAAACTGGTTGTTACACCTGGCCCCATGTAAACTATTACAAAATCGCAATTTGAGTTTTGTACAAATGTAAAAGCGTTTTTGCAGTTGGAAACGGCCTAATTAGTCCATTTCCTACCGCATTAAGTATTGCTCTCCCCTAGTCTCAGTTCGTATTACAACTCAGGTATCTCAAAATGAAACATACAATGTTAAAAAAATTACCACTGGAAAGCAGAAAATTAACTTAGTGGACATAAATGTTTACAGAGCAAAAGAGCATGAAAAAAAGAGGAACAATCAGGGAATTGCCCACTAACTAGAAGAGCAACGACATGGTCAGACTCTAAGCTAGTTTAAAGATACAGCATGAATACTTCATTAGTTTAACCATAAAAGCAAAGAGAAGACAGAAAGAAAAATCTAATGGATTACTTTTTAGGTATCACCTACAGACAGCTTTAGCTGCCTGGTGAGAGCCTGTGTCATCACACAACAAACATATAAAGAGGGGCATTTGGACAACTCATTTCAGCTATTGGCTACTGTATTTCTGCTGGCATTAGTCACTGGCTGACAGAGCTGTCCATCAGGGTTGGTATCAGTCCATGTCATTTCACAGATGTGAACTACTCAAATAAAGAAGCCCACACTGGCATTAATGTCATGCTATTTACTTTTTTACTGAAATACCCCACACCCCGCTGCCATGTGTTTCAATCTTCCCTGCCTCCACCACGTACGGTCTCATCCATTTCTTAGGAGTGCTCTACGACCCATACCACTGCAAGTAATTTTTTTCTTATTTATTTTTCTTGTTATTTCCGAGGACTTGACAGCTGTGAAGTGTATAGGGCCACTTGCTTCACTTTAGTTTTTATTTTACCATGCCAACATGGTCAAGTTGGAAATGTCAAGCTTAAAAAAAAAAACCAACATGCATACGTATTGATACGGAAGCAATATTGAATGGCTGGCATGTACGCATGTGTTGTGACATGCTGGTAGTCATTTTGTTTTTTTTCTAAATCTATCATTCTAATATGGAGAAAAAAAAGTGCAACAGTGCGCACAACCAAAAACAACAATGGCACAATCACTAAGTCAGCACTCGCTTTCCAATGCTTGTTTGTGCTCTCCCTTTGCTCACCCCAAATTAAAATACGTGGAATCGCAGAGAGGTTAGTGTAACTGCTGGATTATCATCACATCCTTCTTAATAGTGTATGCACTGCTGCTACACTGGTAGCATGGAATGTTCATCCTAAGCATTGTTCACAATTCACTTTTTGCCAATTAGTGAACATATAAATAAATTACTTTTCTTTCTCATAATCCAACACACCACAGAGCACAATTCAGCCCCACCCTTCACAGAAAATGCACCCTCTAACTTTTCTCACCAATCACTCAAGATTTTCTATATATCTAGATATTGAGATTTTCCCTGTGAATCTAATTTTAAAATGTAAGTAATAAAATTACACAATAAAAACACAACCAATCAATCCCTAAATCTATTTTGCTTTAAGAATCAGAATGTCATGAACTATCAGGGGAGCTTATGTTTTTTCTAGGACAAGCTTGCAAGTGTTTTCCGACCTGTTGTAAGTATTATGTGGGCTTTTAACCACGCCCACTTTCAATCGTTCGTGGGTTTGCCTTTCAAAAATCTGTTGATGTCATTGGTAAATGTTTTACGTTTGTCCCGCCTTGTAGCGGTTTCGTTACTGCCTTGCACACTGACCCTATTACATGGATTACTGCACGACTGCCGATATACTTGAGCATGGGCGAACTATTATTTTCTCTTGTCTCTCCCTTTCGTGCTCCATGGCGGCCATGGCGCCCACAGCGCAGAACAGCGCTAACTTCATCCGCGGTATTGAAGCGCTGGTCACATTGTTGACACTGCTACCTAATCAGAGTCATTTCTTTTGGCTCTTCCTTTCTCGCTCCATAGCTTCCACAAAAACACTTGTAATTGATAAATGCTTTATCTAAAAAAAAAAATTAAAAAAAAACTTTAAAAAAAAAAACCACAGAAATCCTCAAAGCGGCTCTCCAGGCACAGCGGAGCTGATACTACAATATTCACTGCACTCGGGAAACTTGTCCCATAATGTTTTGCAGGCCATTACTTTTAGAAAACATTTTTGCTCCTAACTGAGCCTGTGATGGTCCTTGGACAATGGGATCACCAAAAACATTCAGCATGACACACACGTTCTGTCTATGTCATTTCTGGGTCCCCACACTAGGTTAGGGGGACCCCAAAATAATAACCCCTCTCACCATTCAGTGTTTAATCTCTCTCATGACTGGAACTTTTGGTTTATAGCTGGGAGTAGTTTTTTTAAGGGCCTTGTTTGTAATATCATTGCAGTAGGCCGGATAACTCTGAAAATGCATAAGGCCCTACGACTTCTAAGGGCTAAATATATGAATACCTGCATTACTTTCTGCAATTTTCTTTTCATGTGGTTATGTCCTCCAGGGGCTAACTATATAGTTACATGACCATGTTTTTTTTACAAATGCTGTTTTTATTGTGGTGTCCTCTAAGGGCTATTCTGAGCATTACAGTCTAATGCCAAAAAGATTATTTAACCTGATAAAGGTTTTTATTGGGTTTACATGATAACTGTAAATGTTTTATTAATCTCTCCTTATTGCAATTATGACCATGATTCGGGCCAACTTAACGTCCTTATTACACTCTGACTTTTTGAACATACTTGATATGTTTGGGTTACCCTTCTAGTTTATTTCTGTTGTTACTCCATGTCTGTGTTGTGTCTTTTTTGAGGGGGGAATTGTGCTGGCTAGCCGCCAACTCTGATGGCGGGGTGATGAAAGTGGTATTCTATTAAAATTAGCAAGGCAGATTTAAATTACAATGCTAAATGGCAACATTTTCATTTTTGGCTGCAGCTAGAGGAAGAAGGTTAATGGAAGAGCTTTAGTTATATGCAGGGCCACTGCAAAAGACGGTGGCAGGAAAAGACAACATTATGAGGCAGGTTTGACCAATTTATGTGGCATGAAAGGTCCAGCTATAAATTTACTACACCAATAGCTCTAACTCAAGAAAATGCAAGACCTATTGCATTGCAAGTGCTTGTTTTATTTTGTTTAGGGACCCTACACAAACACGGTACAACACCTTCGACTATGTGAACTTGCTTCTAGCCATTGTAGGCAAGCAGTCAGCCATCAATCAAACCTAAGAAAATAATAATATTAATCAAAAATATCCTTCAAATTCACAATTTAAACAAATGCATTCATTGTTCTACGACGTCTGCATCGCTTGCTACCATACTAAAGTGAAGATATGTCGAATTCCCTCAAGACACAAAAGAAGGACTTAACACTTTAACATGCCTTACATGCCACATCCTTAAAGGTAAAGGTACCAATATAGGAAGCAGACACAATGCTGCACCAACACTACTGCCCAAGTCCATCAACTGTAAATAATCCACTAGTGCAAGCATATTTAATCCTTAACGCAAAGTGACTTAATCCTGACAGAATTAGCAAGGCAAAGCCCTTCATTTGATCGTAGTTCATTGCTCCCATTGCTGGCATATGGATGGATTAAATGCGCCAGGCATGCCCAGACGTGGGTCCCGGGCTCACTGTGCCACTGGATTCAAGCTAGCCTGGCTGATGAGGGGTGAAACCCCGAAACCGGTCCCAGGATGCTTGTTTCCGGTCCAGGGAGAACCTGGCCTGGCAGTTCGGGCTGGACTGTTCCCATGAGGAACAGGGTCAAGACTGATTTGCATATGGCTGGGTTCAAACTGGGGTGGCATGGTGAGCAAAATAATGGATGGATTAAACCCAGATCTGTGACTAGGGGTGAATGTTTGATTGGTTCCGCATTCCGTCCATCCAGTTACGCTATCCCACAGCGTTTGTGTTTTGGTTTGCTTTTGCCGCCCTAAGTGCGCCGGGTATGCCCAGACGTGGGTCCCGGGCTCACTGTGCCACTGGATTCAAGCTAGCCTGGCTGATGAGGGGTGAAACCCCGAAACCGGTCCCAGGATGCTAATTCCGGTCCAGGGAGAACCTGGCCTGGCAGTTCGGGCTGGACTGTTCCCATGAGGAACAGGGTCAAGACTGATTTGCATATGGCTGGGTTCAAACTGGGGTGGCATGGTGAGCAAAATAATGGATGGATTAAACCCAGATCTGTGACTGGGGGTGAATGTTTGATTGGTTCTGCATTACGTCCATCCAGTTACACTATCCCACAGCGTTTGTGTTTTGCTTTGCTTTTGCCGCCCTAAGTGCGCCGGGTATGCCCAGACGTGGGTCCCGGGCTCACTGTGCCACTGGATTCAAGCTAGCCTGGCTGATGAGGAGTGAAACCCCGAAACCGGTCCCAGGATGCTTGTTTCCGGTCCAGGGAGAACCTGGCCTGGCAGTTCGGGCTGGACTGTTCCCATGAGGAACAGGGTCAAGACTGATTTGCATATGGCTGGGTTCAAACTGGGGTGGCATGGTGAGCAAAATAATGGATGGATTAAACCCAGATCTGTGACTGGGGGTGAATGTTTGATTGGTTCCGCATTCCGTCCATCCAGTTACGCTATCCCACAGCGTTTGTGTTTTGCTTTGCATATGGATGGATTAGCCCTTAAACCTTTTTCACAATCGTAAGACTGAGCAACAAGTCTCCACATGTCACGTCTGTGGACTACTGGTAATTAACCCCTTAAGTGCCCGCACTACCTCCCTGGTGTGGGTCACGACCAGTGGCCGACACCGGGGAGGCAGTTTGAAAATCCCCGGGAGACACGGAAGAGTTTCCGTGTCTCCCGTGCCCCTTTGTGACGGCGCGCTGTTGTTTTGGGGAAAACTGCCCCACACGGCCTTACCCACGTTCGGGAAGGCCTCGTATGAAAGGGGAGACTCTCCCCTTTCATACGAGGCCTTCCTGAATGCGGATCGGGGGCCAGGAAACGGCACTGGACACCAGGGATTTCACTTGGGGGGTCGGCCCCCCCTAGGAAAACGGGCCGCCCACCCCCATCCCCTGGGGGCCATATTTTAAAAATGTAATGTTGGGGCCCCCTGGGGGGGCGCGATCGCGCCACCCCCAGGGGCTATTAAAAAATAAAATAAAAAAAAGGACATTGACAGGGGGTCGCCCAATTACCCCCCAAAAAAATACAGATTTATATATATATATAGATAGATAGATATAGAAATCCATGTAGATAGATATATATATCACTTTTGTCAGTGCATGTGTGGTTTTCCTGGGGGCTGCAATCAGCCCCCAGGAAAACCAGACCCACATTTAAAAGTGATCTATCTATATATATATATTTGCCACCAATTGTCTTGCAGTTGCAGCTTGCGCCTTCAAAGCAGTGCACATACTTCAACTGACGCATTTCAACTGTAGCTTTTAGACCGCAATAAAGAAGTCAAGTAAGTCTTGTGATTATGTTTCTGCCACAAAAGGATCAGACTTTTGTCTAGTGGCAGTTTTAGTGCCATAAAGAAGCGCAGAAAGTTTATAAGACTACTGCAAAGAGCAAATCTGTATTTTAAGTAAATGGCTGAGTACGTTAGTAAAGTCAGCCACTACCTGCACTATAATACAAATTAAATGTATGGGTGGCGTGTAGGGTGGCTATGGAGAGATGAAGAGCACGTTTGCTGGGTGGTAATGAGGGAATCTGAGGAGGAGGACATGGGAGTGGGAGCGCCAAAAATGATTGTTGGACTGGGCGCAGGAGGTGCTAAAGACTGTGACGAACGGTATGTGACAAGGTGTTTGAGTGTCTTGAAAGAACGTGCTGATTGAGGGAAGAAGCGCAGGTAATGTGGCCTCTACTGTTGCACGTATCACACACACACACCAGCAATTTTGTGACTGTCTACGTAGGATAGTGTTTTAGAGCAACAGTTTAGCCAATAGCAGAGATGGCATCTTGATGGAGGACTGCTGCTGACGTCACTCTGGTTATAGAGGACAGCTCTGACATAGGATCAGAGACTGAGACAGCAGATACCGATACAGCATCTGAGGGATAGGACAATGGCGCAGACTCTGGGAGTGATTTTTCAGTTGGAGGAGTCCCATTGGATAACTCCTTCCAGTAAATTGTGAGGGAGGTGATGAGGGCAGTCCGGTTGTCCCTTCGCAAGCACAGTCTGTGCAACAGGGCAATAGTGGGTTAGCCCAACCCAGAGAGCAGGTGAATGCGGGGGCAAGCACAGAGAGGGTGCTCTCTTGGGAGCTCCCCAATTTAGTTCAGCCCGAATTCCACTGCCCAAATTGTATTGTGGAGACATCAAAATGATCTATCACAAAACAAACTGGTTTTGTAAGGCAGACACCTGTGTTTTTGGTCCTAGGTTCGGCGGCTATATAGGGAAACATACTAAACCCAAACATTTCTGGGAACTAGACATCCGGGGGAGTCCACAGAGGTGTGACTTGTGTGGATTCCCCAAATTTTTCTTCCCCAGAATACCCTGCAAAGCTGAAATGTTGAATAAAAACTCTATTTTTCTTGCATTTCTGTCACACAAACTACAGGAATATGCTGCGATCCACAAAATTCCTACTACCCAGTGATTCCTCACCTGTCCTGATAAAAACACTACCCCACTTGAGTGCCTATACCTAGTGCCTGTGTAAGGAATGGATCACCCCAGGGCCAACAGTTGCCTCATGTAAGTACCAACATTGACCGTTGTGTGATCTATTCCTGTGGCGGGCACTAGGCCTACCCCCTCAAGTGAGGTATCATTTTTATCGAGAGACTTGGGAGAACGCTGGGTGGAATGAAATTTGTGGCTCCTCTCAGATTACAGAACTTTCTGTCACCGAAATGTGAGGAAAAAGTGTTTTTTTGGCCACATTTTGAGGTTTGCAAAGGATTCTGGGTAACAGAACCTGATCAGAGGCCCACAAGTCACCCCACCTTGGATTTCCATAGGTGTCTAGTTTTCAAAACTGTGCAGGTTTGCTAGGATTCCCTAGGTGCCTGCTGAGCTAGAGACCAAAATCTACAGCTAGGCACTTTGCAAAGAACACGTCAGATTTCAATGTAAAAATGTGATGTGTCCATGTTGCCTTTCCTGTCGCGTGCATTAGGCCTACCCACGCAAGTGAGGTAACATTTTTATCGGGAGACTTGGGGGAACACAGAATAGCACAACAAGTGTTATTGCCCCTTGTCTTTCTGTACATGTTTTCCTTACAAATGTAAGACAGTGTGTAAAAAAGACGTCTATTTGAGAAATGGCCTGTAATTGACATGCTAGTATGGGCACCCCGGAATTCAGAGATGGGCAAATAACCACTGCTGCTCCATACCTTATCTTATGCCCATTTTGGAAATACAAAGGTTTTCTTGATACCTATTTTTCACTCTTTATATTTCAGCAAATGAATTGCTGTATACCCGGTATAGAATGAAAACCCATTGAAAGGTGCAGCTCATTTATTGGCTCTGGGTACCTAGGGATCTTGATGAACCTACAAGCCATATATATCCCTGCAACCAGAAGAGTCCAGCACACGTAACGGTATATTGCTTTAAAAAATCTGACATTGCAGGAAAATGTTACAGAGTAAAACGCTGAGAAAAATTTCTGTTTTTTTCAACTCAATGTCTGTCAAGGTGTTCTAACATAATATCAAGGATTAGGTATTGACCTGCACCTTACTACCAATATATTGTCAAAGTAAATGGAGGTGGGGCTCAGAATAGCATATGTGCGATTCAGGCAGGAGAGTACGCATTTCAAGATTAGTCTCCCACCTCCCGATTCCTGCATTAAAAACCTGATTCCTCTGTGGGCTTCAGGAGACAGGGACTGGTCTTGTGAGACTCGTAGTATTCACTGTCAGTGAACTGCTCCTGCAGGCCAGTGTACAACATTTTTGTCACACACTCTATGTCCGCCATAGCACTTTCTCCGTGCTCCTGACAGGTAAGGAAATAAAAACACATGTATCTGCACTTCTGATATCCGACGCCGCAGCAGCACACTTTTAAGTCCCTTACATGACAATAGATCCAATTCAGGCCTCCTGCCGCTTACACACAAGTCAAAGGGAGAAATACATTCTCCTGATTATTTTTCTAAAATCCCCACTTTCCTCTTTTAAAATAATGTATGGAACAGTAACCTATAGTCCCCTTAGTATGCTTATCTTGACAGGGTGCTCTAAGTCGATAATGAGTGTTGATAAATGTGCAACTCAATATTCTTGACCTCAATATTGTGACATACAACTCCCTGTAAGTCTTGTTTGGTGGTCAATGTCTCACTTTATCACTGTATGCAGTCGCTTGACGACGAACATATGAATACTTAAGTGGCGCCATTAGCAGGAGGTCGCAATATCATAGTGTTGGCAGATTTGTGATAACTCATATTTGGTAAGTAAAAGGGAATATGGTCATTTGACTGAAAGTGTCCTGGAGAGTGGTGATTAGTTGCACTATACTTGGGGGGGGGGGGGGGGGGGGGGAGTGCGTGCTATCGGCTGTGTAGATTGTGTAAGGACAAGGACTTCCTAGAGCTGGTTTCTGTCTGTCTAGAAGGAGTTCCTTTGGTGTTGAGTGGTAAATGAAAATATTGTTTTTTTTTTAACTAACTGAAGAAAACGTAGTGAAACATTGCTTAACCAACTTGTACTGTGCAGTTAAATATAGTGACATACTTGAGAGGTAAGACTATTCTAGTCTTGTTCAAACTAGGATATTTTTCTCATTATCACTATTACAGCTGCTAAAACCTACACATAATTCATAACCTAGCCCACTAAAATGCCTTGCAAAGCTACGATAATGAAAATTTGTAAGCTAAACAAATGCTAATTATTAACAATATCATGCTATCAGCTTCTAGTGACCTGCATTTATCAGTAAAGCAGCCAACTAAACCTTTTGAAGTAGTCAAGTGAAACAATTCTACTGCTCTAAAAAACGTAAGGGTCTGCTTACTTTCAGGCAAAAAGTTGCAAACCACTGCAATAGGTAAAAAAGAAGGATATCTTAGCAACTTTTCATACTCTCCCCAACAGTATTCCAGAGAGAGCTTAACTGATTTGGAAAGGCCACCCTCCTGCTTTAATGCTCACTGTAGTCCTGCCAAGGATTTGTTTTGCCTGATTGTCCTATGGTATTGTTACCTGATATACCCATTCTTCTATTCTTGGTTATTGGTGGGAACGACTTCATCCCAATTCCTGTGAAATGATTCAGAGGTTGTATTCACCCCCCTCCCCCCCCCCCACCCAGTCTTCCCTGACTTGTGGCTCTGATCTCCTAGGTGATTGGCATGATGAGGAAAGGGAATACCAATGAAAGGGGGAAGACAAAGAAATATAGGTGCAATCATAGGAGGATTGAGACTTCTATGGAGAGTACAGCATAACTTACAGGGGCTTTAGAGTTAACGTGCACGGTTTCCTAACATCGCATCACATGTACATTTGCATTAAAATCTCAAGATGGCACCCAGACACAAGTCTTCTCCCAAAGATTAAGGCGTTTACACTCCTTGCTGAGGTTCCCTATCAGGACCAAGGACTGAGGTGTCAGATTTTTTTGGGTTCCATCCAAGTTAGATTACTAAATCAACTCCATTTAGATGACAAGCAGGAGCTTTCAGCACAAACCTGAAGGGCTCCATTTTGAGGTTGGCTACAGGGCCAAAAATGGGGACAAAACATCATTAGTTGTACCGCAAAATGAGTAGTAATGGCACTTATTCATCTGAGTTAGTGCTCTCTTTCAGCATGAACTTTGAGCCGTTACAGTAACAGAGCCAAATAACCTATAAACTCGAGAATAAGAGGTGCAAAAATAGTTAGAGCCAACTATGCCTCATTTTTATAATAAGAAATATAAAACTGACAAAAACACCTCGGTGTTCAGTCAGGGAAGGGTCTGGCTGTTAAGTAGGGTTTTTTGCATTGATTTAGCACTGGACACTATACAAGGACCTGCGAATGAGCTTCACACCAAAGAATGGATGTTTTAAATGAACCAAGAATCCAGGGAAGAAATATTACCAATGCTTTAACAAATGGTCATTTGGAACAGAATGCTAATTTTGATTCGAATTACAATAAGGTCAAGGTGTCAAAATCTACTAGCTAGGGTGCTGCAGCTCCCACCATTAAATGTTGACAGGAGCCCTTGCTTCTACTAAATGCAGCAGTTACCAGAAGTACTTAATTTGTAACAGAATACGTGCTGGGGCCCAAAGTTGTGTACAGCAGCCTGCCACCTTTGCTTTCGAATGTCAGTGTGCCAAATACTAAACCTGTACAGGCTCAAGTCCACCTAATGCCTCTTATCTCACCATCAGACATTCCCTGCTTCTTTATCTCACTCTTGCAGATTATTTTTCGCCACTCCTTTTGTCGCTGTGTTTATCTTCTCCTCTTCCTTCTTTCAGCTCTTTGTGTTTTGTCTCTGGCTCACATTAAGCACTGGTTACAAATATAAAAAAATGTGCAGCTTGTAGCCAGTTTTGTCCCTCACCATGAGCCTAGCTAAAAGAAAGTGAGTGTGCGTCTGGTATTTTGCCAAAGGCTGCACCTTCCTTAGGGGTTTCTGAGAACCAGGCAACAATGAAATCATCTTATCCACATGGGCTTACTGAGTTACATAGTAAAGTGGGAATAATTTGGAGCCCATTCAGATGCCTCTGAGAGGTAGTCTGATATTTTATTTTTCCTCTATGCCGTCAGGGTCTCTCGTTAAGAACTTTTAAAAAAGTATTGTGAGGTGATTTCCTAAGCCAATTTTCCTAGTACCGGTTTTATCAAAGAGCAACATGATGTCATTATATGATTCATGAACTCTTTCAAATATTCTAGGCCACGGGTCGCTAAATACTGTGGAAGATGGGATGTAGAGGTTTTAGCTGAGCCAACTATAACTTTTTCTTGAAATCATTATTATATTAGCTGAATGACTACCTAACTTTATTACACATATGTCTATTTAGACTTCGGACTGGAAATTACACACATGTGGAATTCAAAGGTTGGAGCGTTTTTTAGGTTTTTTAAGTGGACAAAGAGTCTGTATTTTTGTCTGTTTACACCCCCTGAGTGTAAGTAGGAGCTTTTGGCTGTTATTTATACAGGCAGGTTTTATTACACCAATGGCAGTCAGAGCTTTAATAGCTTTGTCAAACAGCATAGGGCAGTACCCCAGTTTCTCTGGCTTGTTGGCTTAATGAGAAAGAGAGGAGCATGGATCAATAGTATAGTTTTCGAAGATTACTCAACAAGATGAACCACAAACACAGCATGGTTGTACCTGGTGAAATGGGGGTTGAGAATGTGTTCAAGAGAACCTGACAGAGCAGATGTGAGTGGCTTTAAACATGCAGGTACAATTCAGATGTTGACCAAATATGAGATTCCTTTGATGTTTTATTAATGGCAAGGAGCCAAAGAATAATCCCTCCACATTTTTAACCTGCTGCTTTTGATGTGTTCTTTTTAGCTATGCCTCTAGCTCCTTCAAATTAATTATTTATTTGGATTCTTTACTAATGGGGAGATTTCTAAATAAGAGAAGAGGGAATATGTGATCGATAAGATCAAAAGGGATCAGACACTGAGTTCAGTTCTTTAGTTCTGCTTTCAGTGGTCCAGGAAGCTGCTTGACTTGCACAAGGAAGAGGAAGTTTAGTAAGGTGACGGTCTGCTGTTTCCTGTTTGTTACACAAGCAGTAAATGGTCATTGCGGCAACGCAAGTCCTTGTTAACTGTCTTCCTTATTACAGTATTTGTCTGAGAATTAAAAAGAAAAATTGCCTTTGATGAAGCAGTTTTATAAAAGCATGAAAATAATGCAATAATGTGCAGAATTAATGTTAAGGCTTGAGAAGAAAGAAGTGCTTTTTAATGCAAAAAATGTAGTAAGCAGTCATATTTACATACACTATGCCTGAAAAGTTAAAGCAGCATTTTCTGACAAGCTGGCCTGGTTCAAGTATGTGAAATGTTATGTTTTCTGATCTTCCCATAGACATAATTTAAATTAGTTGAATGTTTCATTTAACTCTACAAATGTTTCTACATAAACAACAGAACGCTGTAGAATGAGTAATCCTTTTTTTAGTGAGGTAATGTCGAAGTTTATATTTCAAAATGCAATATCCTAAGTGCAGATAAATGGTGAGCATGAGCACAAGTATGAACCTTGTATTTGATCAAAATTTTTGATTCAGCACTGCTGTTTGTGGATTATTGTATTCTTTGTGAGAAGATGGAGTGACCCTGTTCCCAGGAGGGCATAGAAAACTGATTGGCTGACTGAAGAATGAAGAAGCAACACTTTGCAAAAGCTTACATTATATCTTCTACAGTAATGTGTGTTCCTAAAGTAGGTTACCACCTTACTGAGCTTCTTTGAGCCTCACTGCCCATTCATATGCCAGTTTCCCTTTCCCACATTTGCACCACTGAGACTCTACTGAGTTTCCTGAAATTCTCTGTGAAATTCTCTTTATGGGAAATTCTTCTTTGATTGATTATTGAATTACTGAATTGATATTATTGCCAAATCTTTATGCTTGTTGATCTCTCTAATTAGAACTCTTTATGGGTTCTGACTGACATTGCTACTCTTTTCCCCTAACCATCTTCACTCTCAGAATAGGGATTCTTTCCATTATGGAACATGCTTTATACATTGATTATGATTTACTGATTGCTTATTTTTGATCATGGACAAAGATTGTTGATTGATGTTCAAGGACTATAAATGCTGACTCAATAAAGATGAGTTACTAAAAGATTAGATTAATACAACTTTGAAACTCACACCAACTCTCATTACTGACTACAAATAATATTGAAATTGTGATGATAAATTGATTCATGAACTAATCCTGCCTAATCTCGCCTAATCTCATCTAATGTCAAACACCCCTCGACCCAGAGTTGAAACAGCTGGGATTTCTTTGTGAGGAGTTGGTAAGCCTTACCTCATAAACCAGCACCATTATTCTTTGTGACTGTATCAGTAAATAAATTACAACTTTCTCTCTAGTGGCTCTTGAAGAATCACCACCATCCTTACAGAATCAATTTCGCATGAATGCCCAACAGCAAAAAAGAAAGATGTTCTTCATAAAAAATTACGAGGAAATCCTCGCCTATTTTATATCAGCTATGGCAAAGTGCAAGTCATGAAATACTTGATGTGTTACAAATCTCAGGCTAATTTACTAAACTTATCAGGAAAAAGGTACTTGTGAAGTTATTCCAGCCATTTTGCAGGATCCATACTTGGTGCTGGGGTAAGTGATGAAGCCCAGTTTAAAGACAATTTCCTGAACTTAAAATTATTTTTGAGGCAACATGCTATTTAAAGGAGTAGCTACTTTTTCATAGGTCTATTTTGTAGTTTATCTAAATGTGAAACTACTCTATCATCAATAAATTCCAATCCAGTTTGTTTCTAGCCAACTTATGTGTCGTGTTTTATACTACTTTTTGAAAGATCAAGGACATACGATAGCACAAAGACACAGAGGGGAGCAAAAAAAGAAGAAGAAGAAACAATTATATAAAATATATGCAAAGCACATATTGGAAAACAAATATTCATAACATAACGTGTATTTTTCTTAATTTTATAACTGATTAAAATCCATTTAATAGTTGATATTGATCAACATTACTCTACATCAGTCACGACTCTGATAACTGGGTACACTCAAAACAGATTCTAATGATATTCCACCAATCTACTCTCTCAGGTGGCAATAAGTGAACATGGTTAGAGGGATTCACCACTGCGACCTAATCACTGTAAGGGATTAGAACTAGGGAGAAGACTAAAACACTACTGTCGCACCTAGTTTACTGGGTGCTCAGTGGAGTTCAGTCAATAAAGTTAAATTAATGGTACGGCCCACAACCCGTAATTAATTACAGTATATGGATAACATTCATAAATTGTTTGCATCACAAAGTAAGCAAACTCACCCCATGCACCGTGTAACAGGCAGATAATAAAACCCAGAAAATACGAGGCAACCCTTTCCAGGTTAGGAAACATAGGAGACATCAAGCAGTATTAACAGAAGGACTGTAATGCCAGGTAAATCTCAGGTAAAGAGAAATGTCCATAAGGTCTACAGGGAAAACAACAATGAGTTCAGGAAACTCCCAGAGTGGCCGAAATTAGCTAAGCGGAACGTTACAACACAGAAAGTTGTGAGGCACTGATGGTTCACTGCTGCCACTACTTAGTTACCATGAAGTAACCACCATATCCTGTCTCGTGGAGTGTGTCTCTGATTTATTCTTGGACTCATTTTGTACTGACAGCTCCTCCTTCTCAGCCCCACTCGCTACAGGCCATCCTGTCACCTTCTTCAACCGGGCCCCAGGTCTCTTGCTACAGGTTTTCTCGTTCTATACTGTTCATTTCTCATACGCATCAAGCAAAAAGCAATTCGTTCTCTTTCTACTGATTCTCAAACTGTTTCGTTTGTGGCATCTTCATACAACTGTAAAGCACAAAACAT
This sequence comes from Pleurodeles waltl, assembly GCF_031143425.1. Lineage (NCBI taxonomy): Eukaryota > Metazoa > Chordata > Amphibia > Caudata > Salamandridae > Pleurodeles > Pleurodeles waltl. The sequence continues at coordinate 605,177,214 of NC_090443.1, read as the reverse complement.
CTTTCAGCCTCTCTTTGTCTAAGCGATTCACTTATGTAAACCTACTTCCTCCTAATGTTATAGAGACTCTGTTGTCTTATCTTAAATAATCTCTTCCTATGCAAACTGTTCTATATTACTGCCATAACTAGGGAGTGGGTGTATATAGGTAAGAGTCAACAATGATTCATCACCTGTGTTTGGAGTAATATCTGTCACCCTTATATTCACCTTAAAAAGCATCTATTATAGTTCTTTGTATATATGAAGGACAGTGTGTTAATTTTCCACAAACCATCCACCCACGGAATGGTGCTAGTGCTAACATGAGATCAAGAGCACTATAAATGCAACCAGTTGCTATACTTTCAGAGGGGCTTCATTTTATAGCTGGCTGCTTTGCAACTGCTATAATGCCTGTGGTGCACTTGGCAGGAGACAACTGCTGCTCTATCTTAATAAAGCTTTGTTAATATTCTCTTGTTTACAAGCAAGAACAGCAGTCTCAGACTCCAAAATGTCTGTCTGAGATGTCTATAACAAAAGGCACCAATGGCATGAGGAAATGCATAACTCTAAACGTGCAACAGGCAAACTATACAGTTTGTGTAGGATATCTGAATTCCTCCTGCCAATTAGAAAGTATGCAGCTCATTCTTCCACATCATTATCTCTTCTGCCTCATGACCCCAAAAGATGTAACATGATTTGCTCTAAAGCGACACAAAAAGCCCAAACCTACAAATGTCACATACAGGTGTGAGATTATAAATGGGTTAATTCCTAAGGTTTGGGAACTAGCACTACATAAACAATATTAATGAAACATTAATGAGCTACAGCCTGGCTTTTGTATTATAACTTTGTTCCCAGTATGCACTTATCAGGAACATGGAAGAAACTATCATAGTTTTACTCTTTGACCGCCTGATCAGTTAGTGAAATATGACATTATCTGTGTTGGTCAGCAATTAAACGGTTGACACCATGGGAAAGAGGCATAAAAAGAGAGCTGCTCATGTACAGGTTACCAGTGATCCATCTGAATTCTTATGCATGGTGCTACACCATGTCCTACAAAGGGAAGCCCTTTTCAATTTATGATAAAAGAAATGTTGTTTATTTTCCCTTTAGGTGTGGATCCAATACCCTTAAAGCTCAGATGCTGGAAAAGGAATCACCCTTTTCAGAAGGCAGGTAGAACCCCAGTCACGGCACACATTTTATATCATTTCTTAACCAACTGCCCATAGATATAGATCCAGACTCTGTGGAAATCACCGGCTACAAACACACGCATATGCATCATTGATATCTACAAGCTGAAGAAAAACACTGGGGCTTCTTTATATTTGAAGCTTCTCTGGTGGGTGACAAAAGTGGGAAAAAGGAAGAATATGTAGCCCTGGAAGAGCTCCCACACCTTGCCTTTAATGAAGGTGTACACCAATGACCAATAAACCTAAGCATGTAACTGGGTACTAATAAATGCATCATCTAATATTTTTTAAGAGCTGGAGTCATGTTAGCCAGTGGCTGCATTAGGCTGACCAATTGCTCCGCGCTGTATGCTGTAGTGGGCAGGAGTAACATGCAAATGTCACAACAACAGACCAATGGTTGAAGATGGCTGCCTGAATGCCTCTATATGGAAGTATAAAATATATATCGTTTTTTGTTTAGAAAATCAAGAGGTCTTGGCTAACACCAGATCTAAAAAGGGACACTGATGCCCACTCTTCAGGTCACTTCTGGACCTGTGGAAGTCTCAGAAGGAGGACTGCTTTGCTGCTCTGCTGCAAGAAGGACTGTCCTGCTGCCTGGCTACTATGCTGCCTGAGTAAAAAAGACTGGACTGCCACTGTGAACCCAGGACCACCAGAGTGACTCCAAGGGCTAGGTGGCTGGCCTACCGATTAGGGCCTGACGGACAGGAAAAGCTCCAACCATCTTGAACCCCGCACATGGACTCTGCCTGCTGTGAGTTCTAACCCCCAAAGTGGTGCCCCTCCAGTCCGGAACCCTTGGAAGTGGGGTGAAAGGTGCTCTTCCAGGCCAAGTATGGTCTCCACCAGAACCGACATAGCGTGATGCAAACCTGACACAGCATCTCAAAACTTTTCCTTAGAACCGACACAGCATGACACAGCCTTGACAAAAGCCCACATTACCGTCCTCGTAGCTCATCGGAACCGCTGCTGCACCATGCAACCTCTCATCGTTCCTCAGTACTGCCACAGCACAGTGCAACGCTACTCATTCAGTGCTCAAGGTACAATTTTCAGTGGGCCTAACTTGTTCCCCGTAGCGGACACACGCTTCATTGGGGTCGGCCAAATTTTATGACTTTGTCTTGGTCTGGCACAACCAGACAATCCCAGTTGGCACTTTGTGCTTTTAAACACTACTTTTACCCAAATCTTTAAAGCTGCATATTTCCGGATCTACTAATTGGATTTTTGATGTTTTGTTCTCAAATAAAACTATTTATTAAAATGTACTCTATTTTTTCCTAAATGGGTGTAGAATTTTTATTGTGTTGTGTTTTAACTTTATTGCTGTTTGTGTGCTGAATAAATACTTTACACATGGCCTTTAAGTTAAGCCTGATCGCTTTTGTGCCCAGCTACCAGAGTGTTAAGCACAGGTTAATTTAGTGGTTCACCTTGACAGGATTTGTGGCTATTGCTTGAGGTGGGGTTTGCCCACTACCCCCTTATCCAACAGCCCAGTTCCATACATATGGCCTTACATGCACCAGGCTGATCACTGTCTTCTTGGTTAGACTCTGCTGGTTGTCATCATAAGGCAAATAACATATGGCCCAGAAAGACTAGCTGTCTTGGATTCCTGATTTTCAAACTTGAGGAAAGGAGAGACTATGCAGGAGAGTTGGTTCAAGAGAAATATCTGACAAAGTAATTATGGGTACGTTGTCAGTACAGTCTTGTTTGTGGTACTGACTGAAACATTGAATGAAAATGCATTTCATTAAATTAATGTATTAACTTGCAAAACAAAACCCAGGTGCGTGTATGTTCCTGCACATTCTGAACTTCCGCAGGTCAAATGCACTGACCTTCTGTTAAGTGGTAATTTTAAATTGAATAAATTGTAGGGCTGGCACAAATGTACACATTGTTAAAGACCTATTTTAGTATACAATGATATATCCCAACTGGCCTTATTGCATCTTCCATCTTTAGAGTGGCTTGTATGTGTCCAGCCATGGTAGGGGTGGACTCCATAAAGTGGTTCTGTGCATAGAAAGCAACCCATCTCTTTATCTAGAATGCAGCAAATAGGTACACTGCAGCTAATAGCGGTCAAATAACCTGGTACCTGTAGGAAGGTAGCCTCTTTCTATCCTTGTTACCCCCACTTTTGGCCTGTTTGTGAGTATATGTCAGGGTGTTTTCGCTGTCTCACTGGGATCCTGCTAGCCAGGGCCCAGAGCTCACAGTGAAAACCCTATGTTGTCAGTGTGTTTATTATGTGTCACTGGGATCCTGCCAGCCAGGACCCCAGTGCTCATAAGTTTGTGGCCTATATGTGTTCCTTGTGTGGTGCCTAACTGTATCACTGAGGCTCTGCTAACCAGAACCTCAGTGTTTATGCTCTCTCTGCTTTCTAAATTTGTCACTGCAGGCTAGTAACTAAATTTACCAATTCTCATTGGCACACTAGTACACCCATATAATCCCCTTGTATATGGTACTTGGGTACCCAGGGTATTGGGGTTCCAGGAGATCCCTATGGGCTGCAGCATTTCTTTTGCGACCCATAGGGAGATCACGCATTTCTTACACAGGCCTGCCACTGCAGCCTGAGTGAAATAACGTCCACGTTATTTCACAGCCATTTTTCACTGCACATAAGTAACTTATAAGTCACCTATATGTCTAACCCTCACTTGGTGAAGGTTGGGTGCCAAGTTACTTAGTGTGTGGGCACCCTGGCACTAGCCTAGGTGCCCCCACATCGTTCAGGGCAAATTCCCCGGACTTTGTGAGTGCGGGGACACCATTACATGCGTGCACTATACATAGGTCACTACCTATGTATAGCGACACAATGGTAACTCCGAACATGGCCATGTAACATGTCTAAGATCATGGAATTGTCGCCCCAATACCATTCTGGCATTGGGGCGACAATTCCATGATCCCCGGGTCTCTAGCACAGAACCCGGGTACTGCCAAACTACCTTTCCGGGGTTTCCACTGCAGCTGCTGCTGCTGCCAACCCCTCAGACAGGATTCTGCCCTCCTGGGGTCTGGGCAGCCCTGGCCCAGGAAGGCAGAACAAAGGATTTCCTCTGAGATAGGGTGTTACACCCTCTCCCTTTGGAAAAAGGTGTGAAGGGCTGGGGAGGAGTAGCCTCCCCCAGCCTCTGGAAATGCTTTGATGGGCACAGATGGTGCCCATCTCTGCATAAGCCAGTCTACACTGGTCCAGGGATCCCCCAGCCCTGCTCTGGTGCGAAACTGGACAAAGGAAAGGGGAGTGACTACTCCCCTGACCAGTACCTCCCAGGGGAGGTGCCCAGAGCTCCTCCAGTGTGTCCCAGACCTCTGCCATCTTGGAAACAGAGGTGTTGGGGGCACGCTGGACAGCTCTGAGGGGCCAGTGCCAGCAAGTGATGTCAGAGACCCCCTCTGATAGGCTCTTACCTTTCTTTGTAGCCAATCCTCCTTTCTTGGTAGCCAAACCTCCTGTTCTGGTTATTTATGGTCTCTCCTCTGAGGTATTCTTCAGATAACGAATGCAAGAGCTCACCAGAGTTCAACTGCACTTTCCTCTTCGACTTCTGCAAGGATCGACCGCTGACTGCTCCAGGACGCCTGCAAAACCGCAACAAAGTAGCAAGACGACTACCAGCAACATTGCAGCGCCTCATCCTGCCGGCTTTCTCAACTGTTTCCTGGTGATGCATGCTCTGGGGGCTGTCTGCCTTCACCCTGCACTGGAAGCCAAGAAGAAATCTCCCGTGGGCCGACAGAATCTTCCCCCTGCTAACGCAGGAACCAATAGACTGCATCACCGGTCCTCTGGGTCCCCTCTCATCCTGACGAGCGTGGTCCCTGGAACACAGGAACTCTATCCAAGTGACCCTCACAGTCCAGTGATCCTTCAGTCCAAGTTTGGTGGAGGTAAGTCCTTGCCTCCCCACGCTAGGCTGCAAACCCGTGTACTGCATGATTTGCAGCTGCTCTGGCTTCTGTGCACTTCTCCAAGGATTCCTTTGTGCACAGCTTAGCCTGGGTCTCCAGCACTCCGTCCTGCAGTGCTCAACCCTCTGAGTTGGACTCCGACGTCGTGGGACCCTCCTTTGTGACTCTGAGCCAGCTTCGGTTCACAAATCTTCTAAGTGCCTGCTCCGGTACTTCTGCGGGTGCTGCCTGCTTCTGTGGGGGCTCTCTGAGTTGCTGAGTGCCCCCTCTGTCTCCTCCTCCAAGAGGCGACATCCTGGTCCTTCCTGGTCCCCAGCAGCACCCAAAAACCTCTACTGCGACCCTTGCAGCTAACAAGGCTTGTTTGCGGTATTTCTGCATGGGAACACTTCTGCAACCTCCAGTACGCCGTGGGACATCTTCCATCCAAAGGAGAAGTTCCTAGCTCTCTTCGTTGTTGCAGAATCCTAAGCTTCTTCTATCCGGATGCAGCCTTCTTGCACCTTCATCCGGGGTTTCCTGGGCTCCTGCCCCCCGGACATTATCGTGACTCTTGGACTTGGTCCCCTTGCCTTGCAGGTCCTCAGGTCCAGGAATCCGTCTTCAGTGCTTTGCTGGCGTTTGTGGTTCTTGCAGAATCCCCCTATCACGGCTATTGTGTCCTATTGGGGTAGTAGGTGTACTTTACTCCTACTTTTCCGGGTCTTGGGGTGGGGTATCTTGGACACCCTGACTGTTTTCTTACAGTCCCAGCAACCCTCTACAAGCTCCCATAGGTCTGGGGTCCATTCGTGATTCGCATTCCACTTTTGGAGTATATGGTTTGTGTTGCCCCTAAACCTATGTTCACCTATTGCATCCTATTGTAATCCTACACTGTTTGCATTACTTTTCTTACTATTACTTACCTGTTTTGGGTTTGTGTACATATAACTTGTGTATATTACTTACCTTCTTACTAAGGGTACTCACTGAGATACTTGTGGAATATTGTCATAAAATAAAGTACCTTTATTTGTAGTAACTCTGAGTATTGTGTTTTCTTATGATATTGTACTATATGATATAAGTGGTATAGTAGGAGCTTTGCATGTCTCCTAGTTCAGCCTAAGCTTTGCCATAGCTACCTTCTATCAGCCTAAGCTGCTAGAAATACCTCTATTCTACTAATAAGGGATAACTGGACCTGGCACAGGGTGTAAGTACCACAAGGTACCCATATAAGCCAGGCCAGCTTCCTACAGTACCCTTATGCAGGAGTAATCTAGTACCAAGCCAAGGAGGTTAACTCTGTGTTAATTCTATGGCAAGCAAGACCATGCAATATTCTAAGCTGTCATTTGAAGATGGCTGAGGAGTCCAAGAGGGTTGGAACGATGTAAATTTGCAAAAGGCAGTAGTATTGTTGCATGGTCCTGATTTCATAGGTCTAATGAGCCTTTATTATATGGTAGTGTCATACTGTTACAGCACAAGGCCGCAAGAGCTAAACTCATACAACCAGTTATTGTTTAATGTTTAAACTAAAATCATTACATTTATGATGGAGCTATGGAAAATAAACAACCACTGAGAGCTGCGCTGCTTTATTTCACCTGCCAATACACAAGCTGAGTGTAAAGAGGAGAAATACAATATATCTGACAGAGACAACTTTATTAGCAGCCCCCTGAAGTCATCGCCTTCTCTAGCTGTTCTAACCCTCGTTACACATTCTGAAAAACAAAATGTACATAAAGAACTCAGCACCAAGCTTAGGAAGAACAAGCCACACAAAACACATCTCCCACCTTATATGAATGAAACAAACTAGGACACTACATGACAAATGTCAACATATAGTCTGAAGGGGCTGTAACATTGAGAAAAGAAAGGAAAAGAAAAGAAAAGAAAGAAAAGGAAAGGAGGTAGAACTACATAGAAACTATACAGTATATTCAAAATATACGACTTAAGGAAAACACACTGCAGAGAACATTCCAATTGAGTGTGGGGAACTAAGGCATTCCTTGCACAAAAAAAATATTCCAGCTTCTTTGGTACAATCACCACACAACAATTTTTAATTTCCTAACCACTTCCCTTTGAGTGTTCTCTCGGACTCTCTCATTCTTCCCTTGTGTCACTCACTCTTTGGAGGATGTCACTATTAATGTATTTTTGTGCACATTCTACATCTGTTTGCATATGCTCAGCTTCAAGCCAATTAAAATCATTTCCACGCAATGGTATAGCACAATTTTGTTCCCCAGTTTATATTCCTGCAAACGCCAATCGGATCACACACAACACATTACCATTACTGAACTTAGCAGCATTGGTAAGCACTTTTATGACCTTGAAAACACATTCTCCTTTTGGATGTTTCTCTAACTACCTCCGGGGGGGTGCTTCACTATTCTGGTATTAAGCATTCATACCATGTTGCCCTTCGGAATTGGGACTCTACCTCTCATCACACAAAAAGTGCTACAAGTCACTTCATTCGGGCTGACGTGATATGCACAAAGCAAATTTTACACTTTCACCTCCCAACCTTTCATGTCATTGCATGCAGGCTTCATCACACTCCTCAATACACTATTACATCTCTCAAACACTAAACTGTGACCTGGGTGAGGTAAAGAGGCTGCTTTATGTGTGATGCCATTTGTTAGAAAATGGGTTTCTGGTTGGCAGAGGTATGCACCCTGTTCAAGCACGAACCACAAACCTAGTCAGGGCAAGTCAGATAAACATAAAATAACCTGTGCTCACCCTGTGGTAGCTAGGCACAGAGTAGTTAGGCTTAACTTAAGAGGCAATCTGTAAAGTATTTGTGCAACACTTCAAGCACTAACAAAGTGAAAACACCACACAGAAAGACTTCACTGCCGGTTAGAAAAATAGAGCTTAATTTTATGAACAAAACAAGACCAGAACGACAATAATCCAATAAGTAGAAGCTGAGCTATGAATTTTCAAAGAATGAAATATAGTGCTTAAAAGCATAAAGCACCAACCGGGGATATCTTGTTGCGCTAGACTAGGTTAAACCCATAAATTCAGGCCTACCTCTATGGAGCCTGGTTGGATAGTCCCAGGTAAGTCCTGCTGAAATGTTACCTTTTCAAGAATTGGGCCAAAAGTTCCGTTCATGGGGATTAGGCTTGCCAGTAGCAAGTAGAGCACCACTGGTGGTGATCCGCAGGTGAGAAGAGTCAGCCAGGATTTGCAGACAGGCAGGCTGGAGTGTGGCAGTCACAAGCGGCAATACTTGCTGTGCGAAGAGAAACTTGAAGCGGCTTGTGATGATTCTTCGGGTGAGCGGCACGGTTCCAGTGCAAGAGTCTGTTCGCAGCCGTGGAGAGCCCAAAAGCTTGATTTCAGGAGCCAAAAAACACTTCCAAAAGCCCAGGACTGGAGAGGTGCCTCTGGGGGGTCGGGAACTGGTTAAAGACGGGTCCAGGAGCTGTAGAAGGTGATTTTGAAGCCTTTTGAGTCCCTAAGACTTCAGAAAACAGGAAGCAAGCCAACTAGCCTTTAGAGTCACTTTGGTTCTGGTTTGTAGAGATGCAGGTCCAGTCTTCTCACTCCCAAGCAAGAGGGCACCAGGTCAGCTCAGCAAAGCAGGAGTCCAGCAGAGCAGCAGCTCAGCAGAGTGGCAGTCCTTGTAGCAGCACAGCAGTCCTTCTTCCTGGCAGAGTATCCACAGTTTCAGAAGTGTGTTGAGTTGGTGGTGTCAGAGTCACAGTACCTATACTCAGATGTGCCTCTGAAGAGGGGGAGACTTTGAAGAAAGGTCTCTGAAGTGCATAGAATCCTCCCTTTCTGCCTTGGCTCCAGACTCCCTACAGGGAAGTATGCAGCCCATTGTGTAGGGCAGGATACTGCCCATTCACGTGTATGTGTCAGTCCCTCCCTCCCATCATGCCTATGATGGTCCATCAGGCACACCTAAACGTCCTTTGTGTGTGACTGTTTAAGGGGAATGCACAAACAGAGCTGTCACCCGACCCTAGACATGTATTGGAGACAGACAGCAGGTACCATATGACTTTAGCCACTTTCTGAAAGTGGCATTTTAAGAAATGCAATTTCAAATTGGACTACACCATAAGTTGTGATTTTAAATTGGAAGTCCAGAGACTCCAACTTGACAAACGTATCTCTTCCAGATTGTGAATTACACTTGTAAAATGTAATAAGGTAATTCCATGCTACCCTATTGGCGAGATAGGCCTTGTGCAATAATAATCCTTTTCTTTGAGAGTTTGAATCTTACTTCCCAAACACCAACATATTTGTCTTTAAATTCTTGTTACCTGGCTTGTCAGCATCCACATTATTTCTAATTTTCTTAAGAACTTCCTCTTTTCCACAACATCTTTCCACTCTTTAGCAGAAACAGTTTTTGCACTTGGCCTACCTAACTAGGCAATAAGATTATCTTCTCATTTATCATGTGCACATTCTTTCATTGGTGACCTACTCAAGCCATATGTGACACGGCTCGTCACACCCAGAATGTACTCTTTCTAATACAAGTAATCCTGTGACCTCCGAGATAACATGGCAATGCATCCAGAAGTATTTGACAATCCATTAGTAGTAAGGAGAGTTTTGTTCTTTAGCTGGAGATTATTCATGGGAAGCAAAAGCAATTACTACTTCCTTTCCATGTGTTTAAATTTGTAATAAAACCATGCTTAGATTAATAGCATCTGTGGTAATAATGTTTCTAGCAATGGTGTCAAAACCTTGTAGGGGAAGTTCTTTCCAAATGTGGGTTTACATAGTTTCAAAATCTCTTCGACATTCTTCTGACCAATTCAATTTAACCTTGTTCCTCATCAGTTGTCTCACCATGTATTTTTTCTGCAAAATTACTGACATACTTATGATCAAATTCTGCTTCATCTAAAAAGTATCTTGAAGCATCATTGTTGTCTGGTGTGGTTGAATTTTTAATAACTTTGACTAAAGCCCTTTTGAGTTGAATTCCTTCTCCACTCATTTCACTGTTGCATACTACAAACCTGAGCCCTTTTGGTTAAGAATTTTCAAAACTGCCACAAAGTGTAAATCATGCTCTCTACTCCATTCAATACCTAGGACGTGATCATGAAAAAAGACAACATACTTTTGAAAAGTTTATACATAAGTCTTTGAAATATTGATGCCTCCGATGCAAGATGCAAAGACTGTAAAGAGATTTGACAGTATGCTGCAGGCAGATTAATTGTTGAATAACAATTGATGCCTCTGATTTTAGACAACAACTCACTCATTTTTGGAAGTGGATATTTATCTACAAGGATATTATTTTTAAATCATGTGGTCAAAATACTCTCTAACTTTGAGATTAATATGTCTGGCTACAGCTAACTGGGCCATCCATTTAGACGATTCCGTAGGTTCTATGACGCCAGCTTCTTGTAAATTCCTCAAGTTATTAGAAAGAAGGGGAGAGTATGTGGCATTATGGCCTGAGCTGACGACTTTGGAGCTGGGGTACCTGATTTGAATCTTGGTGTTGGCTCAACATTCATTTAAAGTGCTCAAATATGTTTGGGTCAAGATCGCACTGCATGAAACTGCAAAAAAAGAAGATGAAGGAGGAGGAGGAGGGTAGGGCAAAAAAAAGAAAGGGAAAACAGGCTAAGAAAAAGTCTTCTCAGCCATACCTACTGGGTAACGTGCCTCAGGGATGCATAACTTCTTACAGTGTAAGGGCTGGGACAAGGAAGACTAGGACATGGAGTAATAAAGATTACAAGCAAGTTAGATTGAAATTATCAACAGGTTTGAGTTGTATAACCCCACCAATAATCACTTGACTTTAAATGTCCTTCTGCTGGTTTTGAGTGATTAATATAACAAACATTCTTCAAAAGGAAAGGAAAATGTTCAGGCAATTTAGTAAAGTGTTCTCCATCAGCACAATACATAAGATTTAATGTAATGGATAGTTACACAACGATGGTTAAAACACTGGCAACTCCACGTAATATTGAACTGTTTCTGATGGCAAAAGTAGTGAGTATAATCACAACAAAGGAAGTGACTATAATCACAAAGAAATACGAGAATAAATCACCTGAACAAAAATGAATAAGGAACAGTGAGATCAGTTGAGAAACGTATGTTACTTTAGTTCCATGCTTTTCTCTGCTTTTATTAGGAATTGTGATGTAATAAAAAAAGAAAATGATCAAAAAAAACGAGCTTACTTTCAAAGCACATTAAACAAATACAAAGTACTGTGAAAGCACATTTTTAGATATTAAAATTCACAAAGATTAATGAATGTCACGTGTGCGTCTGCCAGCATATACACCTGCTGCAAACATCCACTGTATTAAAGCTCAGTGTCTGAAATGTACAAATATTATACAATTGCAGACGTCACACAATGGTGTGAAATAAACCAATTCTGAACGTACAGATGGGGTATCCTTACTTAAAAATCAAACGTAGTGAATCCAAGAGTCATATTGCATGACATGAACTGCACAGTCAATGAATGACAGAGGCCATAACGCATGAAATCGTCAAAGACTGTACAGACGTAGTATACCATCATTAAACACACCATCAGTTAATGTGCAGACACTGCTCAATGACAGTGACTATACTGCAAGCGAATGTACATAACTCCTATGGAATGACAACAAATGCACCAGCAATTACTGTGCCGCGGACATATTACGGTAGGAAATGATACTACAACAGTTAATGATCTGAGGTCCTACAGTGACATGAAATACATCAGGGAGACATACCATGATGACGTTTCCTGAGCTGACGTGGTCTGTTTGCTTCTTTTTTTGTGTCTTGCATGCATACATTAACTTGAAATATCTCCTAGTTAGTTAATGCACGTTTTGCTGACTGCAGAGCTCGGAAACAGAGGTCAGTTATTGCCTCTTGGTGTTTCTGAGCTCTACTGCCAGAAAAACATACATCAACTCGGAGATATGATACAGCCTCAGTAGTCAGTGTACAGGCAATGACACAAAATACACCATACATGAATCCGTCATTCAATAACAGGAAATGCAACAGCATCCAATGCACACCTACCACCAGCAGTGAAAATCCTTACGCTGCACAATGGTACGAAATATCCCACCACTGAACGAGCAGACGTTATACAATGATACAAACTATACTAATGAAAGCAGAACAGTTAAACAATGACATAATAACATGAAACATCCCAGTATCGAACACACAGACGTGCAATTACATGGAAATCCCCCAGAAGTGGAATTTCTTAGGTTGTAGAATCAGTGCTGAGTACCTGCACTCTTTGAGAAGGAAAGTGCCTGCGTTTCTCAGCAGCGGTGCAATACTTTTAATTGGAGAGCACCAGCATTTCTGAAAAGCAAGTGGATACTCTGGTATAGGGTACCTACACTTCCATTTTTCCACTTCAAGCACTGTGTATAATGCTATAAAATGCTCCAACATTGAATGTACAGAGATCAAACAGAGAGAAGTATGAACAAATGAGTAACAAAGACACGAAATATACCAGCAGGGAACGAACCTTACCTTGTTCAAGTCTGTACAGCCTCTTCTCGAGTTTCTCCATGTCGTTGAGTACCAGAAGCCGGATTTGCTTACTTTGCACCATTTTGGCTCTGTGTCGTGTCCCTTTCTTGCAGGTACACAGCAATCACAGTAAAACGAATCCCGCCCCTAAGAAAGAACAATCTATCAGACAAGGAAATCGTCTAATTTACTGAAAACAAGACAGACGAATCCCGGCTGCAGTGATGATCTCTGCACACTTACATGTTCAAGCCAAAGAAACACATTCAAACGTGCCAACTGTGTCCTTTGAAGAATGTCCACTTCTAGGGGCAGGCAGACTATACACCGGGTGGGTGAGTGCTGCCCTGCACACGGGAGCACGCAGAAGACACGCAACGTCTTTCACAAACCTCACTCGGACGCGTGGAGACACAAGGACAGTTGTGACCTCCAGTGCTGCAAGAGACCCTGCCTGGCAGCTCACCCGAGACCAGCAACAATGACCCGGTCAAAGCAATGACAGAAGCCCCGACGGGGGGGCGAGGAGGGAGGACACATCTGTCACGAGAGGGAGGGGATTACTTACAACTCACAGCTTTAGAAGGCATGGGAATGTCACAGCATAGAAAGAGTATTAGGGACGGCGCTTAAAAATCTGATGGGCGATTCCAGGGTCCTCATGTCAAGTAAGGATGTGGAGTCAGGGGACAAGGAGATTCCAGGGCAAGGGAAGAAATGGGAATCTAGGTAAACTTGTAGCTACGAGATTTTTTCCCTTTTTACAGGTTTTTATAGTGCGAACCTGGGCCGAGGTCCTTGGGGCGCTTTACAAGAGAACCTGACCTTAATTTTTTTCTTTATGCAGAAGGAGGTTAGATCACGTGATTTGCCCAGAATCACAGGCTGCTGACCCAAGGCTGGGAACTTAACCTGGTTCTCCACTCGAAATTCAGCAACTCTAGCGGGTAGGCCACATCTCCTCCTATGATACGTGAATACCTTGGCAATAGAAGGGAGGGTCAAGGGAGAGAAAGGTGGGGGGTGATAGAAGCATGAGGGCAGAGATCTCTCTCAACTTGGGGCATGAAGAGTTTTTAATGCATGTGAAAGGGGAAGTCAAAGCGTAGGTTTTGCCAAAAGATGGCGTCGGAGGCAAGGGAGGCAGAAAACAATTCGTAGCTTGAGTACATCCATGGAGGTGCTAAAACCCAGGGCAGAGAGATGCAAGATCCTGGGGAAGAAACAGTTACGCCTGAGCTCTTGAGCAGGGAAATGTAATACTCGGGTGGATGGAAAGCTCATGGCTTGCTGAGCAAAGTCATGTCATACCTGTTACAGTGAGATGTCTAGTTGTTGGGGCAGGAGGATGTAAAACCTTGAGAGGAGGGGGACATTAGAGTCTATGATTGTCAGGAAAACGGCAAAGGATTAGGCAGTGAAATAAATATCATGGATTGGAGGAAGAGATAAGTCAAAGACTGGGTGCCAAAGTATGTCAAAACTAGTAGACAGGAAGCTATCTGAACTGGAGGGACAGGTGTTGAAGCTTGGGGGGCAGGGAGGCATTAGACATTTGTGGGGGTGAGATATCAGGGCTTGGGAAAGAATGTGTTTGGCTCTGATGAGTAAAAAGATGGCAGGCTTGGACAGAAGGATGTTCAAAGGAACAGAGGGAAGAACATGTAAGTGGCTGGGGCAAAGAGATGTCAAAGCTTAGGGGTGAAAGAAATATCAAAGCCTATTTGGTTGAATAAATATGAGATCATAGGGGACAGAAAATGTCAAACTCAGAACGACGTGGTGATGTCCTGAGGGAGGGGGAGCTGTGGAGAGGAAAGATCAGATCAAAGGGGCAGGGAGAGCTTAAAGCTTACCAGTAATACAATATCGGTTACACCACAACCTGTTCTGTGAATTTGAGGAATTTCATACTATTTCTCTGGGTCACCAGAATGAAGAGTGTCAGAAGTATTCAATAGACTGTTTCAGCAGTGCCTCAATCAGGCGTCACTTGCCTTTGTATTCAAATTCTCCTTATCAGATCCCACAGTAAAACTTGTGAATTAAGTGAAATTATAAGTGATGTAGGAGATCCATCAGCTGTTAAACAAAGTCCAAGATTTGATCCTTTTATATATCTCCTTGACCTCAGAGAAGGGTTTACACTTCCTACCTCATGCCACAATCCTGCAGTATTTTTGCAAATGACAACATTACACATGCATATATTCATAGTCTTCATTCAAGTAATATGAAGGGACTGTAAGAACCTACCTTGCCTCCTTGTTTACATATTTCAGACTAAAATATGGGCAGAATTGATTAAAATAAAATAAAAAATTCAATTCAGTCATGAGTATTTCTAGAAGGACGTGGGGTTTTATGCTTGGTACTTTGTCGTATTGTGAATGGTAATTCTGGTGTAGCAAGGAATCTGTAAAATAGTCTGATGGTAGCAAACAGACCCTACATATGGAATTTCCAAAGGAGACGTCAATATGTAAACTGCCACTTTCTGTGCCTACAGTGCCTGTGTCCTATTTGAATCGCATTTTTTAAAATTTCTGTATTGCATTTATAGTGTAACATATGACATAAGGCATAGCAGATGCACCTATGTCTCACACATTTGCAATTAACTACAATTCATAACAGGGAACATGTGGGGTAGCTAGTCGCAGGCAAAACAGCTCGACAAACCTACTTTACAAATTTCAGTAAGATTGGATTAAGGACCAGTAAGGGCACAGAGTGGGACACAACCACATCATATGCAGAAAGTCAGCTCCTATACTTTGACAGTGCGGGCAAGTGGCATATGTACGGACAAAATATCTGTTAATTTTTTCCGGTGTGAGATAAGCTCTTTCAGTAACATTATATTGGATACGTCGAAACTGCATATTACCCGGGACATATGTGGGAGTTTCCAATATGGCTACCCATTCAAAGACTCCCGCAAGTCTCCCTCCTGGCGCGCCCAAAGAGCCACCAGTGGCCCGGATGTATGCAGCCGTAAAGAATCTGCTGCCCAGTGCACAATATGCCTCCTATTTCCAAAGACATGCATATATTGCAGCATGTAGTGTGCCTGGGGTTCCACCATGATGTCACCCTATGCCCGCCTGATAGAACCATACAAAAGAAAGGAACCTGCGCTCAACCCGGTAGTCTCCTTCAGTGCGTCATGAGTTTGGAGGGTGCCATCTGTGTAAAGATCACCCAAAGTGTAGACGTCTGTGAGTGCCAATCAGCGTGTTCCACAGCTGATGTGACACATGCACCAGGGGGCGTCCCCAAGAGTGGAATGGCTGGTGCATAGGGAATAATATCCCTAGTAAGGGAGCAGCACCTACTAAAGCAACGATAGGCTAATTTCAGCAATAGGGGAGCTGGTGCTACAGACTTAACACAGGGATTAAATAAATGACCTAATTTACATCGTGACCACGCTGCCCGATCAGTAGCCGTATCCGCTAGCTGTCTCAAAGAAAACCGACAGGCCACCCACTGTAGTTGTGCAGCTAAGTAATAATGCTCCAAATTCGTCAGCAAAAGACCACCTAAAGTTAATGGGCAATAGAGTTTAGAGAGGGCTACTCTACAGAGGGATGTGTTCCAAACTAAGTTACGCACATCACGCTCAATGGATCGTAAGAAGGAGGTTGGTATGTAGAGAGGTAGGTTCACAAAATAAAACAATAGTCTAGGCAGCACTATCATCTTGACAAGTGCCACTCTGCCCATGACTGTCAGCGGTAACGCTTTCCAAAACGCCATTTGACGGCGTAAGCCCAAAGCAGCATTTGTCAAGTTCCCATCAAACATATCAGATTTATTGTGATATACCTGCACACCAAGGTATCTGAAGGTGTTGGGTTGCCACGCGAGGCCAGGTGCTATAGAAGTTAGGCCCAGGTCTGATACAGTGGGCGACAATGCGAAAACACAAGACTTGGCCCAGTTTACCCGCAAACCAGACACCTTTACATGATTGTTGAACAATGGTATTATATCATCAGGGAACTCAGCTAGGTCTCTGATATATACTAGAAGGTCGTCTGCATACAGAGAAACCACATGATTTCCATCTCCCTGCGGAATTCCCCAGGCCTGACCTGCTCTGCGTACCAGCTGCCAATGGCTCCTGCCGCAAGCACAAAGAGTAGGGGAGACAAGGGGCAACCCTGCCTCGTGCCCTTCCTGATGTTAATGGGGGGCGACAGAAGGCACCCTGTCTTGGTTCGGGCCGATGGAAGCATATACAGTCATTTCACCATCTGTATACAACGGGGGTCAAAGCCATACTTCGGCAGGATGGCAAAAAGGTAACGCCATTCCAGAGAGTCAAACGCATTTTCCAAGTCGATCACTATACAGCCCTCACATGGCCAGTTGCAGGGGGCAGACCTCAGTATCTGGAAGAATCTGCGGATGTTAAGGGACACCGTGCAGCCTGGCACAAAGCCGTTTTGGTCCTCATGGACCAATGTAGGCACCAACGGGGGCCAGTCTCATTGCGACAACTTTGGCTAATATTTTATAATCTGTATTTAGGAGTGCTAATGGCCTATAGGAGTGTAGGCTGCGCTGCTGATGCCGAAGAGCTGCCCCCTGGTCGGCTGTGATTCCATGATAAACGGATGGCAGCGCGGAGCTCCTCTACGAAGCGCCCACCATGTTGGCTCTTTGAATCGCATTTATGCGAATCACCACTGAGGCATCTTCACCTGGAGTACCGAACCACTTTTAGCAAAGCACATCACTTTTATAGAAGAAAAAAAATATTCAAGTGCAAAATCCTTAGAAGCAACATCAACAGAAGTGTGGAGACACTTTTGGGAGTGACATCTCATTTGGGCAAAAACCCAAATTGCATGTAGGTGTACAATCACAGTTAGGTGCAACATGCACTGGTGAGACATCATATTAGGTGGTTAGATGGTATCACCCAGTGGGTCTCCACCAGCCAGCACACAGGTGCCTAACTGGACCATCCACTGTTTTTGTCCTGCAGCAGGCACTGTTCTTTCTAATTATCATTCTGGAGAAAGAGTTGAGAAGGGTGCAGGAGGGGAAGGGAAGTACTCATGGAGCTCTGAAGAGAGGCACTCTTCTTCAGGTCCAGAAGGCTCTGATTCCCACCAAACATTCCGTTGAACTGAAGCTCCATCACAGTACAATACCACTGGAAAAGTGTTGCAATCAACACCACACTTACACATCTTTCAGCCCTAAGAGTGGCACCAATGTGCCATTCCCTATTATCAACAGGTGCCCGCTTATCCACCTTCACTCGCAACTTCATGCCTTGCATACTTATCTCCATGGATGCTAAGATCTACATTATAACAACAAAGGGTTTTAAGCCAACCTGATGTGCTTCCCAAAGTGCCTTAACAAGCACCAGATTATCTATACACTCATTCAACACCACCCAAAACAGTGCTGCAGCCTGGACAACTCGCAAGCACATGCATTAACAAATACTAGTTATCAGCACTTAGAAGCTATGACATCCTGCCTCCCTAAATATTAAGGATGTAAGAACATACGAGCTGAACACAATAAAAATTCACTGACAGAGGAGTAGCAGTCTGAAGTTGGGATCTCCCATCCTAAAGCTAAGCCAAGTACTTGTCAGGTATAAATTGTTTGAGCACATATTCTAACGTCTATAACCAATAACTATCACTATCATGAAGAACAACTTTACAAGCCCCGTTGACATCATTGTGACAGTCTGATGACCTTCCCAGTTGCCCCGCTCTGAGACATGGACAGTACGCATCCACAAAAGAAGTGACCAAAAGTGACTGGTGCATTAGAGAGAGGTCTTCACACCATGTTTTAGCCGTTAACAGGAAATGTTCTAGCTTTAAGCATTTTAATCATCTTTAAGGTTCTTGAAAGTGAGTGTCCAACAAGAAAGTATCAGGCCCTGAATTCCCCTGCAAAAAACAGATTAGAAGCGATTTCATAAATTATAAAAGAAAGAATCTGAATTAATCCAAGCTATTGCCCTCTACCAAATAGAATAAATGGTAGGACCCCATGACTGACCACACCAAAAGCTGATGAGAGAGCTACCATCTCGATGAGACAAGCAACTGCACACTCCTATCCAGTGTGCTGTCAGGATCACCTACAGTTTGTATTGTATATCTCTCAGTATTACATACACAGAAAACACCCCCGAATAATAGTTTGAGCAAAAGGTATTTTGAAAACTGCCAACATGGGCTGAGAATGTAGCCTCAATGATTCTTCCTAGGTTGGTGTGTTTCTTGGTGTGGTGAATGTAGTTTGATTTAAAAGGTGAAAACCCAAGAACAAAAAATGTTCTACCTCCTGCTAATTGTTACTGCCCATGGAAAGCCAGAAGTCTTACATTGGCTGAACACAAGTGCAACAAATGGACTACGAGACAAGCAACTGGAAATCTGAAGTATAATCAAAGGAAAATCAGAAAGAAAAAGAATTAAATCGAGCACAGTTGTTTGTGCTTAACAGTACTGATAGACAACAATTATAGATGTAGGCTCCTGTTTTTTCACCTCTCCGTTGCTCCCCGCAACAGCTCCCCACTGCGCGAGAGCCCAATTTAAGACTGCATATATTGCTAATAATGTAACCGTATCACCACCCCCCCCATGCCTGGTTGGAAAACTGAGTCTGAGGAGCTCAACGAGCTTTAGGAAACACCAGAGTCCCTCCTGCTCGAACCACTGACTTTTAGGCAAGAATACAATGAGAGACAGGCATTCTCTGGTGGTGCGACAAAGCTTTGGAACTCCTTCCCAACCAGCCCTTCGCACTCAATCAAAAGGGAACATGAAATCCTCTTAATTGAAACACTTTAATTAAAATGGGGATCGTTACTCGCTTCTCCAATGTTAAGTTGACCCATCGTTCCTGTTACCAAATATGTGTTCTCTCTGCTCTCGTTGTTACCTACTGCTGATTTACAATTATGGCCAGTTAACGTACCTCAAGTATGAACTGTTTGTTCCATGTTTTGCTGGTTCTAATAGGTTGTTACTATGATATTTTTAACCAGAACTTACTTCCTGCTCCAATGTAAAGTGATCTATTGCATTCGGGGCAAGTCTGCGTTATACAAATGAAAACTGCGATAAATAAAAAATAAGTAATCATTTGTCCTCCAGTGTCAGTGTGTCCATGAAAAATGGTAGAACTCCTCAGCTTTTCTACCCTAGGTAAAGGAACGGAAAGAGCAGGACAATCAAAACCCAGCACTGCCCTGAGAGACCCCAGCACTAACTAATGATTGTTCAGAGGGAGAAGTAACCATACGTGCTCATTCGTAAACAATATCACATTCACCACCTCAAAAACTCGAACCACTACCCATTGTTTTGGCTCGCAGCATTCATTTCAATGAAAGAAGCACAAATTCAGCCGGATGGACACATGAAAACGTCTTCAATGACAGCAACGTTAGCAGAGTGGAAGAGAAGTGGCAGGTAAGCAAAGCCGGCCCGCACTGTCTCTGCAAACAAACAGTTGAAGTGCCCACGAACCCTGGGAGAAAAACAAGAACGGGGGAGCCATCCACGACCACTGAGATAGACAACTAACTTCCGGGGAGAAACACAAAGTCTGCACCGTTCAAATGCGTCAGTGGTGGTTAGATGTCATGGGTTTTGGAGAAGTCAAGATTTGGGATTTTAAAAAGCGTTAGAGGTCTGGAGGCGTCAGGGGTGGTTTAGAGGTGTCATCTGATAGGTGTGTTGGAGAAGCCAGCGGTTTTGATGATGAAAAGTGTCAGAGGTTTGGCGGTGTCAATGGTGGTTCAGAGGGTACAGCTGATGGTAAGGGGTTTGGACAGTGCGTGCAGATCTCGGGTGTCAGCTGTCAGCGGGGCCTCGCTCACTAAATGCAACGACCAGAGGCTCTGCTGGTCAGACTGAGGTGTTTGCCCTTGGAGGGGTGGCTGTGTCACTGCGCACAGGAAGCAAAGAGGACACACGAAGGTCTTGGTCGGGATTGAGGAACAAGCAGCAGGTGCTGTTGTCGCCGCTGCTTTGCATTCTGTATATAAATAGCACCCGGTGCAGAGCGGCCCCCTCAGTACTCACCGGTATGTAGCGGTGGGACGTGCAGCACAGGCAAACAGTGAGAGGCGGCGGTGGGCCGGGGGAGCTTGGAGGAAGAGACCTCCCTCGGACCCTCCCCGGGGTGGGGCTCTGATGAGATTCTACCCCACCTAAATGGCTTGTAATCGTTGCAGGGGCGGGCATGAAATGTATACAATGGGATACGCTCTGACCATTGCGAGCCGTGAACTAGGGAGGAGCAGAGAACGTGGGGACAGTGGTGGACTGGAGTCCGTGGGAGGGGTATTATTGTGGGCGTGGGATAAATGTCAGGAAAGGCGTGCTCTTTTGGTTAGAGAGAAGGCTGTGTTGTTTATAGTGGAGGGGAGTGTCCTTGAAACATATCGCATCTAATTAGGGGGAAGGGCTCCTCCCCCTAATTCAAGCTTTCCTTAGTCCTTCTGGATGTTACGCCAAACTTTCAAAACCATCAACTTGATCTATATGATACTTACTTTGAGGTAGTCCCGTATTTCCGACAGCGGCACTAAACGTGTACTCAAATTTACTGTTATTCAAATGGGACAGTTAAACTACAAGTCCCAGCATGCCTAATGTTATTGGTTTATGCATTCTTACTGATTGAAGGTCACGCTCTAGACTTTGCAGTCCCGCGAGATCGCGACTTCTCGCGAGAGAAGGCTGTGTTCCATCTGCTGTCGGTGGGTAACTGACTATCAGCTGCTACTAAGTGCAGATAGGTAGGGGTGGTTTATTGCAGGTGCTCTGTTTTTTTTTTTTCTTTACTTTTACCAGAGTTGCTAAATGCCGTGTCTCACACCAACGTTGCATTAGCTCCCAGGAATGCCGCAAGTTGGCGCATGGGTTGCCATCCGGTCCACCCTTAGCTTACGTACTAACCCCGATGTTCAGGGACGCTGAGGATATTAGTTACTATTCTCTGTATGTGGCTGATGCGGACTTGATCTCAGGTCTTTGGCAGGTAGAGGCGGAGAGCTTATCTTCCGAGCATGCTCCGGTAAAAAAAGGAGGCGTGCTTCCGCCGATAAAGGGGTGTGTGCCGTGTGAACGTGATGGAAAAGCATGTCAACACTAAAAGGCTCTGCGCGAGTTTGTCTAATAACTCGAGTTATGATTTCTTCAGTATTACAAATTGTACTTCAGCAAAGGCACTGTCTAGAGCCAGGAAGTTGGTCAACGCCGATAACGTTATCCAACCTGCTCAGTTATAGCTGGCTAATTGTCCATATAGTATTTTTAGCAATATGCTTTAAAAAAAAATAGCACGTTCCCCTTCGTTCAGGTTGTCTGCTTTTAAGCATTTGAACAGATCACTTATTGCAAAATTGCTTGTTTGATATGCAGCACGGCATGATAGATGACAGATGACAAGGCCTTTTCTCAGTGCTGTCGCAAAGTTGCATATGTCCCAATGCAAGCAAGGATTGCCTCCTCCCTCCAACTTGTAATCGAGTCCCTGGGCCCCTTGCCACCACACCTGCTGCAGTAATGACGTTTACGCCTCTGTGCGGGTACTGACAAAGGTCTTTCATTAGTAAAGTAAAAAAAAAAAAGAGCTGTTGGGGGGGACTTTATGTGGGACAGTATCAATAGCTGGTTTAAAGAGGTAGATTTACTGAGCCCGGTAGCCTCCGTTTTCCAAGTTCCGATCCTGTTGCCAAAATCTACATCATCCTATCCTACACCTTGCCAACGGGCGATTGTTTGCCCTTTATGGTGATCAGTGCACGTCGACCGAATCTGCGTTAAACTAAAGGGACTTATGTGTGCGTTATATTTCAGTCTTTGCTGGGAATGTTTTGCAGAAATCTTGTGAGCAGATAACATTACATGGTAATTAGGAAGTTGCTTGTAATTTCTGTTTGTAAATGGTAACAGAAAGCCAGTGTGGTGTCGTCACCAACACGGGACCACACCACTAGAGGAGTCAGAGAGGGGGGAGAAGTGATCACCCCTCTAAAGGAGACGGGATGGACTGGACGGCGAGGGGAGGTGACAAGGGATGTGGAGAAAGGGCGCGAAGACAGTGAAGAGACGGAGTTCAATAAAGCAAGAGGTGTTAAATGCTATCGCGTGTCCTGTAATTATTCAGGCCCCTGGGGGACCTGACATTTGGCGACAAGGTGGGCCTACCACCTACGGTAGCGCCACCACCCGCAAAAGCACCCGTTTCAAGAACCCAGCCCGGAACAAAGCAGCGCGGTGCACCGGCACATCCAGCCAGCCCCGACCACCCAACTTAAAGGCAGGACACCGCGACCCGGCCCCGAAAGCGCCAACACGACGGACCCACAAGAAACCGTCACCAGGTACCCACCAGTCACTGGCTTACACACCACGCGCCCCCAAGCAACCTGCACTCACTGTTCTTGGCAGCCGGCCGCGCGCACCAAACACCGCGAGGCAGGCAACAGACACCCGTCTGCTCGCCCCTCCCGACCGGAGGAACTGCGCGCGTCCACACGCGATTGTGCTCGCGGGAACAGACAACCGTCTGCTCGCCCCTCCCGACCGGAGGAACTGCGCGCGGCGTGTAACGCTACGCACTGCGCGAGCGCAGCTACAACAAGTCAGGAGTTGTATCCATGCACTCCCAGTAAAGGAAAAAAAAAACAGCAAGAAGAAATACCGGCCAGCCGGGGTACCACCGCACACAGGAGCAGTAGTGCACAAGATACCAAGTCAGAGGCACACAGAGGAAAGGAGTGCCTCGCCCCTCCCAGAGCTCCAGCAACAAAGCACACAAACAAACGGTACGGAAAAAGTAACCCCAAAAAAAAAAAAAAACAAGGAGAAGAGACAGGAGGCCCTACAAAGATACAGTACACAAAGTACACAAAGGCAGACTTACCTACTCAAAAAAAAAAAACCCTGCCTTTGCAACAATCGCTGCACCAGTCAAAGGACCACAGACCATGGCTGGTGTACCGCCAATAGAACCATTCACCGTTACAGGGGCGCCACCCACCCAAGCAGCAAAGTGGAAAGTCTGGGTAGAAAGACTTGAAACATATTTTGAAGCCCTAGACATCAAAGCCGAGCGGCGCAGACCCCTCCTCCTCCACATTGGTGGAGCGGACATCCACAGAATTTTCAAATCAGTCACGGAAGTACAACCACGCACGTATGAGACACTCAAAAGAGCAATCACAGCCCACTTTGAGCCGTACGCCAACTCAGATTACGAGAGGTTCCTACTACGCCAAGCACGCCAAACCACCGACGAATCCGTCGACGTCTTTTACACAAGACTAAGAGAACTGGCCAGCACCTGTACACTGCCTGATGAAGATGACGAAATCCGTGCACAGTTCATACAAGGGTGCTCATCATCGAAACTAAGAGAACGCATTCTCCAACAACCCAACATGCTAATGAAGGACATCCTCGCACTAGGACGATCACAAGAACTAGCGCAAGCCAGTGCGGCTCACATGGAACAAACGTCTGCGACCCAGACAAAAACAGAGGTAGCCAATGCGGTAAAGACAAACACACCACGACAGAAAAGAGAACCATATAAAGGGAGACTGTGGGGCAAGCCATGCAAGTGGTGCGGTGGCCCAGCACCACACCCGACCACCTGCCCAGCCTGGGGCAAGATGTGTAGTGCGTGCGGGAAGCTCAATCACTTTGCCAAAGTCTGCAAGTCAACACCGAAGCCAACAAATAACCCTGCAAAGAAAACTATCAAGATGGTAGAAACACCCCTAGATCAAGACTCAGAGAGCGACATGGACAACGATCAGCACACAGTCCACGTAATTCATGCAGTAGGAAACCAACGTTTGCCCACGTGCACCGTCATGGTCCAAGGTTCCCCAACACAGGCATTGGTAGACACAGGCGCCTCCATCAACCTAATGGCCATGAATGTGTACAATAACCTGTCACAACCGCGACCAGCACTCCGGACCACAAACGTACAAGTGTTTGCATTTGGTAACAACCGACCTCTAAACATAGCAGGGGTCTTTACGACTGACATTACCCATGACAACACAGAAATGGCAACCAAAGTATATGTCTCCAAAGACGGAACAGGTTTCCTCCTAGGCTGCCGCATGGCCCAAGACCTCAACCTTGTACATTTTGCCTTCACAGTCCATGTGAACACACTACAAGTCCTAATGCAAGACTTCAAAAGTCTGTTCAAAGGCATCGGATGCCTCAAAGGACCGCCACAACGCCTCCACATCGACAAATCAGTAGCCCCCACAGCGCTCGGGCACCGTCGAATAGCGTTCCACCTACACCCCAAAGTGGAACAAGAACTACGGCTCCTAGAACAAGCAGGAGTCACAGAAAAAGTATCGGGCCCAACACCGTGGGTCTCCCCCATCGTAGTCGCCCGGAAACCCAAGCAACCAGAAGCGGTGAGAATATGTGTCGACATGCGCGTACCAAACCTAGCAATCAAGAGAGAGAGAGGCACTTAACCCCGACAATAGATGACATCCTCAGCGAACTGTCAGGGTCACTCTGGTTCTCAAAAATGGACCTTCGGTCTGGATACCATCAAATTATGCTACACCCAGAATCACGACCCATCACCACCTTTTCCACCCACAATGGCCTTTGGAGATACAAAAGACTAAACTTTGGCATCTCTAGTGCAGCTGAAGTGTTCCAGCATGTCATCAAAGACGTCCTGCATGGACTCCCAGGAGTTCTCAACGTGAGTGACGACATTCTAGCCCATGCGCCCACACATCTGAAAAGGTTGCGAGTAGTGTTTGCCAGACTACAAAGCAGAGGATTGACACTGCACAAAGAGAAGTGCGAGTTCCTAAAACAAGAAATCTGTTTCTTTGGATACCGATTCTCCAAAAACGGAGTTGGACCAGACCCCCTGAAAGTGAAGGACATCCAAGAAGCACCGGCTCCAACATCAGTCTCAGGAGTAAGGAGTTTCCTAGGCATGGTCACATACTGCAGTCATTTCATGCAAAACCTGGCAGACATCACGGGACCCCTGCGCCAGCTCACGCAAGCAAACCACCAATGGCAATGGGGGGAAGAACAAGAACATGCGTTCCAAGCCACGAAGAGAGCGCTGTCGGCAGAAACCACACTGGCGTTCTTCGACCCGCAACGACAGTCACAACTGGTTGTCGATGCCAGCCCTACAGGGCTAGGAGCAGTGTTGGCACAGAAACAGGATTGCGGGGAGTGGGCACCCATCTCATTCGCCAGTCGCACACTTACACCGACAGAACAACGTTACTCGCAGATCGAACGGGAAGCCATTGCCATCCACTGGGGGTGCCGTCATTACCATCTCTACCTGTACGGGAAACCGTTCTCAGTTGTGACAGACCACAAACCCCTACTACCACTATTCAAAGGTTCCTCCTCCAAGCCACCACCGAGGATAGAAAAATGGATCCTGCAACTCCAAGAATATGACTTCACACTGGAGTACCAACCGGGCACAAGGAACTCAGCAGATTTCCTCTCCCGACACGCCCGCATAGCCACACCACAAGAGATCGAAATAGCACAAGAGACAGAGGAGTACGTCAGAATGATAGTAGAGCGCGCAAGGCCCCTACCGATACCACTCAGCGAAGTGGTTGAAGCAACTGCCCAAGACGAGTACCTGCAGCTAGCCATAGCAGCCACCAGAACAGGAAACTGGCGAGCCCTACAACGACCTGACGCCTTCAGGACACAAGAAGCCCAAGCCCGACTACATGCGCTGTTCAATATAAGGCAAGAGCTCTCCGTGAGTGAAGATGGCTGCCTCCTGAGAGGCCTCCGTTTGGTAATCCCATTGAGTCTTACAACCAGGACAGTATCCCTAGCCCACGGGGCGCACCAAGGCATAGTAAAGTCAAAAGCCCGCATCAGAGACAAAGTATGGTTCCCCGGATTAGACAAGCTAGTGGAAGACACAGTCAAAAGATGCCTGGTATGTCAGGCCAGCGGCAGCCCAGATCCCCCAACACCCATCATCACGGAGAAAGGGCCAACAGCGCTGTGGCAACGAGTAAGTGCAGATTTTGGGAGCCTTCCGGACGGCTCATATACGGTAGTAGTGATAGACAACTACTCACGCTACCCAGAAGTCGAAATCGTACACTCCACATCAGCAAACACAGTCATTCCAAAATTTAAAAAAAATGATGGGCACCCATGGACTATTTGGAGAAGTGCGCACAGACAACGGGCCCCCTTTCAATGGCCACGAATGGGCAGAATTCTTAGCGTCAACAAACGCCAAACATCGGCGAATAACACCGCGATGGCCACAGGCAAATGGGGAAGTGGAGAGGTTTGTGAAGACAATCAACAAGGTCATCCGCATAGCGGTGGCACAGGGTGAGAACCTGGAAAGGGCGATATATACTTTCTTAAGGGAATACAGAGTAACACCGCATGCCACCACAGGAGTCACCCCCAGCCAACTCTGTTTCGGGAGAACGGTGTCCGATGTCATCCCGCATCACCCATCATGGGCAGAGAGGCCACCGCCACTGAACAAGTCAAAAGGAAAGAGAACTAACACCAACGAACAAGCATCCAAGAAACGGAGAGCTCGTGAAACGACCATACAAATTGGGGACACCGTCCTAGTAAAAGACCGCCACCCAAGGGGGAAGTTCCGCCTCCGATTCGAAGCACAACCCTGGACAGTGACAGCGAAGAAAGGCACTATGATAA
This sequence comes from Pleurodeles waltl, assembly GCF_031143425.1. Classification (NCBI taxonomy): domain Eukaryota; kingdom Metazoa; phylum Chordata; class Amphibia; order Caudata; family Salamandridae; genus Pleurodeles; species Pleurodeles waltl. Next base: position 605,149,772 of record NC_090443.1, on the reverse strand, counting down.
CAGCCCGACGAGGACCAGAGTCAAAACACGAAATGCAGCACTGTTCAAACATATACCCCAAGTAACAACTGACGAACGAGCTGGAGATAGCGGTGAAGAATGGACAGACCTGGATGCAAACACTGACAATCCGGAGTCCGCAAGCGGAGGAACTGGAGACACTTCGGAACGCAGTATAACCCATCCAAGGACAGAGCAAAGACAAAGCCAACCCACTGGCGGAACAGCACCCGAAGGAGGACCAGATCGAAGTCCAGTGTCGGACAGGTCTAAAACCAGAAGATACATGTTGAGGCACAATCCAGGCCCGTCCCGACGATACGAGAATTACGCTGATGACTGAACAACTCCGAAAGCCCCTACCCTGAGGGCAGAGAACAGACCCACAAGGAAATCCACGCAGACGGAGTAGGCATGTTGCCAGATAAGTTAAATGTTCTGTTTAAACTTTCCTCTCCCCGTTGGGGAGGGATGTGGTGTCGTCACCAACACGGGACCACACCACTAGAGGAGTCAGAGAGGGGAGAGAAGTGATCACCCCTCTAAAGGAGACGGGATGGACTGGACGGCGAGGGGAGGTGACAAGGGAGGTGGAGAAAGGGCGCGAAGACAGTGAAGAGACGGAGTTCAATAAAGCAAGAGGTGTTAAATACTATCGCGTGTCCTGTAATTATTCAGGCCCCTGGGGGACCTGACAGCCAGTGTTCATGACATATATTGGGAAGGCGGTGAGGCATTAAATGACGATCAAAGCACTAACAAGTATTTTAGAAGCACCTATCGTGATGTTTAGTCTCCAAAGGATGAGCAGATATGCGTGCGAGGAGGTGTGGGGGAGCCGCGGGAGTTAGGGGATTCTTTATCTCCTGCGGTTTGATCCCTCATTTCGGGTAATAGGGATGGGGGAGCGGGGCAGTTAAGCAGACAACGTGGCTGAAATTGTCTGTATCTTTTACAACCAGGGTTGCTTCAAAGAAAGACCAAGTCTCCGAAGAGACCATGCTTGATATCATACATTTCAATAATCTTGTTTCATTTGTTGAACTCTTATGAAAACAATGGGAAGGAACATCTCAGGCTGTAATATGAACAGCAGCCCCTTTGTTACATGCGACTGGAATGTGCCTTTTGATTCTAAGTACCCGGCAGACACAAACTCGTCTACCTTCCAGTAGTTCGGAAAAAAATTAATATTGACAGAAATGGAAGCGTATCAGCACATGAATTTCCCACTGCTCAAAAACAATACACAGAAACCTCCTTTGGTATGCATTGAAAAGGTTTTTATTTTAGGGCATTAAATGGGCGCATGCACCCAGACTGCATGCAGACAGAGCAATGAAATCTGTTCCTGCTATATATGTACCTGCACTGCACCCAACTACCTCGCTGAGACAAGAGTGTGCCTCCGTGCTCCAGCAGTCTGAGGCTGCAGTATACACCCATCATATTCAGTGTGTCATGCAAAAAACAACAAGGTAATGGAATGAATGCTTGAATTAATCTCGGCCACTGGCAATTGTTCTAGGTTGCATTCCAGACCATTGTTTTACTAGGCAGAGACCCATCTTAAGCAAATCAGTCTTGGTCCTGTTCCAGTAGGAACAGTCTAGTCCGAACTGCATGACCAGGTCTCCTCCAGATGGGAACACAAGCAAATTCGGACCAGTTTCGGCCTACTTAGGTCTCATCAGTGAGGTATCGGTTGAGCCCTGTGCCACAGTGAGCATGGGGCATGGGACCCACGTCTGGGCATATCTGTCACACTGAGGGCATGCTTAAGGGCTTATTCTGAGTTCTACCAAAGACATCAGATGAGGGCACAGATTGGATAGCACACAATCTGCCATTCTAACCTCTTTGTAGATTTCAGATTGATGAGGAATTTTCCTCTTGCAAGCAACTATAGGTGTGACCTTGAGGAATCTTCTCAAAACCTGGCTGTTCGAGCAGTAGCAGCACCACCGCTCCTTATCCCCCCTCCTCAGCGCCTCGAGATCCTCACAGGTAAGTAGTGCACTTTACACATTCCTGATTGATTGATTGATTGAAGGAGTTTCAGCAGGACATTTTTTTCCTGAAGGAGGGAAAATGTATGTTACAGTGCGTTCCAATCAATCTTGGAAAGCTGTCAGAAAATCCGCAGACTGCAGTAAAGTTAGCCCTGGTGATTATGCGTCTCTCTAATTTTAGCAACCCTGAATATGGGTCTAAGTCAATAACGATGAAGCAGCCAGAGAAATGGACGGAGTAGATACAGTAAATATAAGTAAAAAGCAAAATCTAATCTTGAACATTTGTAATCTTTCTGTAAATGTGGAAGAATATGAAATTGGAGGCTAAAAAGTAAGTTGGTACCTTACCGTGATTCATGGGTTCAGCACAAGTACACCAAAATAATCTTGCATGGAAGATTGGTGGCCTCAAAGCACTGGTATGCCAGAAAATAAACATGCAATAAATGCAAAAAAGTCAGTGCAATCTATAACAGTCCAGCATATTATTTGTATTTTCTAAATAAAAACAGGATATTGAAAAGCTCAAACCTCATTAAATGTCCGGGTTCTGAATTTGCTTTGTCAATTACATTTTATGTCATAATTTGTGTATTTGTTGATGTATACTTGTTTCTGTATTTCTGTGTATTGTTATGTGGTTCATGTTGCAGAAATTGCTTCAGTTGGGGTTCCCAAATTCCTGTAGTGATTCAGTAGAGGTCCACAGATGTCAACCTTTTAAGAACCACTGCAGTGAAACATTAGTTCTTATAGCTGCAGTGTAGCTTCCCTTAATGGGTTAATAGTCCCCTAAAGCAGGAGAGCGAGAAAGGGGAAGTTACAGGTTTTTTTTCTATAAGCACTTTTGCATTTGCTCTTTCCCATAGCACATTATTGGTGGCTCTGGAAGTTTTTAAGCTATGGTCTCAGCACAGGGTCTGTTCTATCAGCCATCTTTCTTTTCTGTGTACGGTTAGTGAGGTACTGACCCCTTGTCTGATTTGAAACTACAAGCATGGGCTGCCCTACATTTGTGGATGCACCCTCACACATTTTCTTACCCGCAGCAGAATTTGGTGGAAAATTGGACACAAGGTGCTGAAGTTTTCTTTTGTATTGTAGTGGTATTTATATATCACTTTTTTACCCCTTACAAAGCCTAAAAGTATTGGACCTTGTAAGGGGTAAGATGTGTGCCCTCCATTTGTTGAGCATGGTTTGAATTAAAATATCAAATAAAATTGATTGTTTTAAGTTAATAAAACTATACCCCCCAAAATAGGGCTACAAAACTAGGGATAATTATGTGGTCCAGTGCATCAATCCCCCAACATGAACCTATAACTGAAATAAGATGCACTGTTCCAAAAGAAAGGACTCCATTCCACCAATTGGGGTGGGTGGTCTTTTCAGTCACCACATGCATTAGTCTTACTGGAGCTTAGATGACATGGTAGGTCAGACTGAACATGGAGCTCTTCAGTTAAATTGTCTTTCTAGAAGAGCGGCCAACATCCATGCGATCCTCAAGGGGCCCATGTACCTGACCTAGTATGGTCTCCACATTCGGAAGTTTATGATTCAAACATAATATTTCCATTATTTCTTACATAGGCAATCCGAGTAGAGTTTGTTTACTCTCTTAGTGAGGGTTAGGCTCAACAAACAGGTCCTGAAGAATCACCACCTGATCTGTGTGACTGTATAAAGTGAGAAACATGTTGACCATGACTAGCAGTTCTGTAGTGTAGGGATAACCACACACAGTTCCATAATATCTAAATCTCTAATTAGAGTGGTAGACATATGTTTAGTTGTTGGTAGGGAACCAGACCATTGTTTTCTGTACTCCTCCCTTTTTTGTTTTTAACCTTGGCAGGGGTGTCAGGTTGTATTAAAGATATTTTTCTTGGGCATCTTTAGCCAATTTTAGCAGTTTTCCCAGCCTCTCTCACATACACTCACTACTGGCATTCTTTCTTAAAAAGATCCCTGGCAAAGAGCCCTCTAGTAGGGCCGTTCACGCATTGCAGTGCCGGCCTGACGAGGAGCATGGCCCGATGATGAAGCATGTCACCCAATGGTGAGTGAGGGCTCCTGTTCTTGTAAGACTAATGCATGTGGTAACTGAAAAGACCCCCTACCCTAATTGGTGGAACGGTGTCCTTTCTTTTGGAGAAGTGCACCTTATTTCAGTTTTATGATAATAAAGAGCATCACAATATTACCATGTACGCAAAATGTAGAAACACATAATATCTTGATAAGAAAAGCAGCACCTAGTTACTAGTGCGCACCTTGTAAGATTATATACACTTAGCTTTATTCAACTCGTTCTACACAGCTGACGGTAAATCAGTAAATCATCAACAGTCATATGAAATTGTGAGGTTGCTCCATCACATAGTGATACATTTCACCAATTTTCTGTTGGGCTGAGTCAGGTAGATTAAATACCATAAAATTAGTATCGTCTAGACTTCTGAGAAGAGTGATTGTTTATATGGTGCCATAGTACTGATTAATTTATAAATCATCTAAACTTAAAAGCGGGGCTGGTTCAGAAACGCCAAATAAAATTGTTTCCAGTGATAGGCTGTTTCATTTAATTAGTTTTTCACATAAAACCAGGAATTTAACCAATTTACAGTTAATCTGAGGGTCAGAAGGGTTAAGGGTTTTTATTATGGCCATTCTACAGTTTCTGATATTCCTGTTGTTAAAAATGTTTTTCAGTAGTAAAATATGTGTGTTCTTTAAAAGTTGACTTATGCAAACCATGAGGATGATATCTGTCTTTATGGTGCTGCATAACCTGCATGACTTCGGGCTCCTACATTTCCATGATGGTTGATCGGCCAAGGATGGCAGAGCACCAATTTGGATAGCCATCAGCTTTCTCTTTAATTAGACTGGGTGTGTCGAGTTTAGAAATGCTGGCGGCTTGAAGCTGCTCTATGACTGAATTACCACCTAGGCAAGTGTACTTTGGGTCAGTGTATGTTCGTTGCTTATAAGTGAATGCATTTTTGCAACTTTATTTATTGTACGGCAAAATGTAGGGTGAGGTAAATTAAATTTTCAAAGGTCCATTGTGTTAGTTTTTTCCAGTGATGACCAGAGGTATTTCTTATAAACAGAGCAAAGGTCCTTTTTCATTGACTGCCAAACGGCATAAAATAATGGGCTAGTTTGGTTTGACTTTATTTTGTACCATATTTCAATGGTGGTGTAACTTCTCCTAGTGGTTTGTTGCATAAGTCCGAATTCCAAGCAGACTTGTGCTGGTGAGGCATCCTGCAGCAGAAAGAAAACCCGTTTGCATGTGTTTGTTTGCAATTTGTCCTGGGGGTCAACGCATCTGTACCGTGCATGACAACACTCGCATATGCCACCATTGGTAGTAATTTGGCTGCAATAACTGCCAGTAGGAGTTTGAAAGAGGGACTGTCCAGCTTCTTAGGTAGGGCGCAGAAAGCAGCAATCCGTGCATTTCCTTTCTTCACAAGATACTGCTTGTGCGCTAGGAAGTTTAGTTTCTAATCTATATTCAGACCCAAACGTTTATAACTGAAGACTTCCTCTAAGATCTTGTCTCCCAGCTTAATTTTGAGTGGAGGGCTAGGTCGATTCAGATAGACATTATTTTTGTTTTAGTCATATTTATTTCTGGTTCATTGGCTTTGGCGTATTCTGCTAATTCTGTAAGTGACCGCTGCAGACTCACTCTTGTTTAACTAAGTAAGAGAATATCATCTGATTAAGAGAGATGAGTCAGAATTAGTGGGCCAAGTGGTAGTGGGTGGGAGTTTATCTGCTCAAGCATTGGTGATAAGTTGGTCATAAACGAATTTAACAAGTGTGGGGCTAAAACGCACCCTTGTTTGAGCCCCACTTCTGTTGGAATTCTCCTCGATAATCTTTACCCGTCCGCCAGTTTAACTTCAATCCAAGTATGTGTGTATTACTGCTTGATGGCACGCACTATTCTGTTTGGGAGACCCCACTGCCTAAGTCTTCCCCACAGAAGAGCTCAGTTCACACGGTCAAATGCTGCTTAAAAATCTATAAAGCATAAAAGGTGCTTACATTTGTCTGCAATTGCCGTCACGAGTCAATAAGTGCAATTAGTCTCTAGTTAGCATGATTAGACCGATCACCACCCTTGAAGATCAGGCTTATTATTGATCCTCTCCAGCTACTTTGGATTGTTCCTTTTCCTTCCACCTCATTGTATAATGCCAATTGCAGGTACGCCCAGTAATCTGGGTCAAGATTGTAGATAGCCTGTGGGATGCCATTTGGACCTGAGTTGAATTGTTGATTGACCTGTGGCATAAGTGTTGCACGTTTTCAGAAGAATTATTGAATCGTGATGTGGGAGGCATGTTTTATTCAGAGGGTTGAGTAGGGAGACAGTGGATCTCTGCATATGCACAACAGTAGTTGTAGAGTGAGTCCGTTTGGAATTAAGTTTTGGGGAACAGACACGTCTTTTTCTGTCTTTTAGATCATTACTAAATATCTTTATTTTGTTAAGGTGTACATAAGGATATACTGTCCAGTCAGGTTCATTTAATGGGGCTTGATGGTTGATCAAATTAGGAGTCATTCCAGATCTTGAGTACCTCCATTGATTGTAGATTCTAAATTTAGATTGTGAAGAAAATGTGCTGTCCCTTGGATCACCAGTGGGCAACACAGAGAGCTTTGATTGAGATTTTTCATGTCACAGTTAGACAGTGCTGGACCTGCAGGGCAGAAGGTAAGTGGTCACATTGGCTCAGTTTTAAAACTTGCTTAGTTACATCTTTTTGGTTTCATGTAATTTGCTGATTAGGACTGTCTAGAGGAGCACAAAGGAGGTCCTTATATGTTCCATGCTAGGTGTGCTGAATGGTATAGTCACACCAGAGAAACTGAGTGGGTCATACCATAGAGACAGAAAAGTGGCACAATTGGAAGATGTTTGCTTATGGGAAACCCAAATGGTGATCTCTTATGTTAGACCGGAAGGGCACCTAGGGGAACAACAGTATTGGATCACTCTTGTTCCTAAGGGTGCTTCCTAGTGTTAGGTTATCTCGTGTCTCATTCCAGTAATAATCCATAAATACTTGTTGTGGTTTACCTATATGGAGCATTGCCCTAAATTACCCAAGGAATTGAATAGAGTCCACCTCTATGGTCTGTCCTGAAAGAATTGCTCACCAAACCTGGGGGTTGAGTAATGATGGGTTTACTTACTTTGGACCTCGGTCCAAGGTATGTGGGAATACTGCAGCTGCAATCGTAATTACTGATACTGTGGGGTATAGTAATTTCTGGTGTAGTATACTGCAGTAATGTGAGATTTCCCCCAAGGAGTTAGAAATAGAGAGACACATTTGTTTCCACACCAATTCCTGCATTTATTTAATCTGTTTTGTGCTGCTTGCCTGCGCAGAATCAGACCCAAATATGCATGTCCTGGAATTCCCAAGGAGTGCAGATCCTGAAGCTATTAATCGACAGATGAGTACATTTCTAACTCTGGTGAGTGAGCGCAGTCACTTAATTTTTTCCCTGCCTAATTTGCATACAATTTTTTTTAAAAAATCATCCATTATGTGAAGGAGCCTATCCACCGGAAAATCAGGACTTTTTCAATGTTTATTTTATTGTGACATCATCTTTATCAGCATCTGCTAGCGAAAAAAAAATACCTCTCATAGCTTTTCATCCTGACTTTGTACTGCCCAGTCAGTTGCTAGGCAAATGTACACGAAGCGTGGAATTGCATGTACAAGCATGTCAAATACCTTTGTTTGCCCAGTTCATATAAGTCACACAGTGATACTTGCTAGCGCAAGACCGTCCCCAAGAAGCATTTTCTGCTCAAAGCAGGACAAAGTTACATAAATGGCACGATAAAAAAAAAAAAATGAAAGGACATGAAATAAAGGTAACTCGTTCAGAGTTTATACATTATGCTTGCGTCATAATAAAAATAAGCACTAGATCCAAAAAAATGATTTAAGAGCCCACGTTTTTAAATAGTCTTTCAACATAAGTATACATGGGACAAAATAAGAGAGGTAGCTGTAAGCAGGTGAACACCAGGTCACAAACAGGCATTGGCAAAGCCAAAAGATTTCGTCTACACTATTCACTTTGCTAATGTCTTTTAGCCATGCTGTGCAGCAGCATCGAGTGGAGGGGCTTGAAGTGGTATAGAGTGAAGTTTCTTACAGTGGTGTACAGTGGAGTGAAGTGGCGTAGAGTTGTTTGGCGTGGAGAGGGGTAAACTAAAGTGGAGTGACTTAGAGTAGAGTGGCACTGTGTGTAGTGGGCTGTCTTGGTGTGCAGTGGCATAGAGTGGCGCAGAGCAGAGGGGTGTACAGTGCAATGAAGTGCAGTAGCTTAGAGTAGAGTGGCCTAGAGTGCAGTGATGAAGATTACAGTGGCGTAGAGTGATGCAGAGTAGAGTGCATTGGCATAAAGTGGTGCAAAGGAGAGTGCAGTGGTGCAGATTAGAGTGCAGTGACGTAGTGGTGATGATTAAAGTGCAGTGACATATAGCAGAGTGGTGTAGAGTGCACTGGCCTAAAGTAAAGTGGTGTAGAATGGTATAGAGTACAGCGTCTCAGTGCAGTGGCATGGAGTGGTGCAGAGTAGAGTGCAGTGGCATATAGTGCAGGTTAGGGAGGTGGAGGGAAAAGAAGTAAAATGAAAGGAGGGTGGGAGGTAGTAAAAGCTACATGGACAGGAAAAAGGGAGACTGACTCAATCTCAGTCTCAGTCATATGGACTGCTTGAATACGAAGGAAAAAGTAGCTCTAAAAATGGGAGCAGTGGATGGACACAAGTACTTGGTCCATCTTCTAGGGGGAGGGCTAACACAAGAGGAGGACATGACACCTCCATGCCATGAGAAACAGCAGCAAAGCAAATGAGTGCGGCGCTGAAGCTAACAAACACTAAGCTATCAGCAGATTGTGATCCACTGTCCATACACAACATGTCTCGCAGAGGCAGCAAATGCACTATCTACGTGAAACCTAAAAAGGGCCCATGGTAGAAAAGCACATGTAGTGACTTGAGCAGGATATGCAAATTTACTTCTTATCCCATTGAGTAAAGAAAATAAGTTAAAACTGGGGGAAGGCAGCAGATGCTTTGGGGTATGGGGACTGGATAAATGCATGTGTCTTCTAAATAGATGGACAGACCTTTCTGCTAGGCAAAATTGATCTGATCTACTTTCATATCAGAAGAACATGCCTCATAACATTTTAAGTAGGGGCAATGGGATGGAAAGGAGAGGGGGATGTGGAGTAAGGGAAAATGTAAATACATGTTATGGCAAATATAAACAAAATATGGAGAGGTTTTTACTTTTGAATATGTTGGAATTAAAAATATTTTTCTGTGATCATCAAACTTTTCCCCCTCGATAGTTGCAGGGGCAACAAAGCAAAACCAATGATTAGATTGATGGTGTTACCCCCCCGCCTCCCCCACCCCTCATTATTAACTAGGACACCAATGGTTCAGTCTGCAATGAAACGTAGGCTTCCGAGTAATCCCTTTGCTGTGAGGTTAAGGCTTTGTATCAGGTTGGCAAACATTTTCCTCATGCTGTCCTGATGTTTGCAAGCAAAAAATAAATGGGCAAATGCAAAGAAAGCACAGAGGCAAACAATATTCAAGTAACTACAAAGAAATGTAAAATGTCTAGTAGTTCTGGAAGTGAAAAGTAGGGAAATTAGACTTTCTCACCGTGTTGGGTTATTGCGGGATCATTTCCTGTAAATGTGGATATCTTGTGAACTGGATATTCTAAAGGCTATAGATCAGCGACTACACACTCATAGGGAACCAGCCTCCATGATGAAGCATTGAGGGCAACCTACAGACTGACCCAAGAGAACAGCAGTGTGTTAGACCAGAGCATAAAAGAGCGCTCTTTGGGACCCCTTGTGACCGTTTTAACCCTGCTTGCACACACACCAACTGGATTCAGGATCTCTGCATACAAAAATAGGCGCAGGGATCACAAAAACAATTAAAGGTGCTGGAGGAAGGGTGGGTTCTTACAATTTGGCACACCCGCACTCATTGGTCTTTTCTTGAGGCATCACTCTTCTGGTGCCTACTGACGCAGATAAGGGCTTCTAATTGTTGTCTGTATTTCTAGACTCCCTTATTCTATTTCTGGGCCTCCACTCAGGCAAGTCAGCAGCCCAGCAAAGTGTGTGCCCAGAGGAAAACACTGATCTTACATGTACATGAACTAGCATGGAAAGATCAATGCAAGTCAATTCAGTGTTTGTGAGATCTTCCTTAAACTAAAGCAGCACCTCATTTTACATGCCCAGTTTTATGCATTTGTGCAGTAGCCCAGTTCCAGTCAAAGTGCTTTCTTCTCATTTTGAAAACCCAACTAGCCAGGTTGATTCAGTGTCTCTATTCCAAGGGTCTCAGGAGAACTGTGCTTCATTCCCTTTATGTCTCACGTGAGGCAGTGCATGAACGCTGAGATCTATGGTTCTGGTCTAAAAAATAACATAGAAAGGGCTTCATGCCTGCCCATTCCTTACCATTGTTGGGCTCCATCGTCACTCATTTCTTTTGTTTTCATTGGTCAGCAGCAGGTGGTTTCATTACGGCGATTCGCTACAGACAACTTTGGAAGGATTTTGGTTTCACCTTCTTTAGATCTGAAACAGACCCTCCCCCCTCCCCCCCATTTCTCTCTGGGAGAGTGTTTTCAGTGTGTCTCATTCAACAGTGCTCGGTTTCTGCTTTTTGTATTTGTGTTTTTTTTTTTTTACTTGACTTTAGTGGAGTTATAGCGGGCTAAAATACTTAGACAACCGTCCCCGTGTTCAGCAGATCTGGATGTATTTAATGGTACTAAATGCAGCTAATGTGGCCATACTCTGAAACTTACACCAGTGCATCACACGCTTACAAAATATATTCCGCTCTTACGTTCAAAACGCTGTTGTCCAACAGATGCTCCGACGTTCGGTGCAACAAAGTTTTATTTGCGAGTGCGCATGATTTATTTTCAAAACATAAATTTCTATTATTGCTATGTGACGAGGTTATTTAGGCGTGCGTTTACAAAGAGTGTCAAGGAATGTAAAGCCTTTCTGTAAGCACGTTTTAAAAGTGAATCCACCCCACTAGGTGCTAAAATTAATGTCCTGGCAAATTACAGTTCCATTTACTTTGAACGTAGTGCATTTATTTTCACTTTGATTTGCAGGTTTTTATTTTAAAATTTCTAGCAGGTGGCAGTTCGGCGTCAGTGCATGCAATATGGAGAGCGTACATGCCCCCCACACCCCTCGACAAAAAAAAAAAAGTGCTGTGACACGGCCAGTTCTGGCAGCATGAAAATACTTTTTTTTTTTTGTTTTACAAAAAAACTTACAGCCAAAAACATTGACAAAGTCAGTTGATCGCATAGGCGAGACCTAATGGTTGTTTCAGAATGCATTCTGGTGGCTAAGGCCTACACGCAGCTCAATGTTTGCAATCTCTAGGGTCCTTCTTCGGCCTCAAAAGGGCTTTAGATACAAAGGAGTCAAGAAGTCGGTGGTGTGTTTTCCTTGTTTGCTGAGGGGAGCAGAAACTGTCCTCCCCATTTGCAGATCCATTCCTACTAATAGAAGGATATTCATGCTCTCTCTAAAACAGGCATACTCCAAGCGATTACAAACTATCACCCATATGCGGTGTATTATGATATTCAGGATCATTATTTTAAAATCTTTACTCAGAATATTTGCGACCATTTCCATTAAAATACAAGCATTAGCAAAGCCAGTAGGCCTCGCCTTTGCAAGAGCTATAGGTTGTGCTGTTGTGTTACAACCATGTTGTATACTAGCATGGCTGCTGGCCAGTATATCTTAGCTAGTAGCGTATGTCATAGAGTGGCGTATCCGAGAGTGGAGTAAAGTGTGAAAGAGAGGAATTGCACAGCGTGCAGTAAAGTCGTAGAGTAGCGTGGCGCAGAGTACTGTGGAATAGAGTGGAGTAGTGTAGAGTAGAATGGCATATAGTGCAGTGGCATAGTCGAGTGGACTGGTGTAGAGTGTGTGGCATGGAGTAGCATTGTGTGGAGTCGAATAGAGTGGCGAAGAATGGCACTGTGTGGAGTGGCATAGATTGGAGTCATGTAGAGTGCTGTACAGTAGAGTGGGATAGAGTGGACTGGCATACAACAGTACACTCTATGCCAGAATTCAGCCATGAAGAATACAGTTAAATGGCACAGAGTGCTGCAGGGCAGAGTAGAATGCAGTGGTGTAGAGTCCTGTATACTTCAGTGGTGTAAAGTGGCATAGAGAGCAGTGGCATAGTGCAGTGGTGTACATTAGAGTGGTGCGGAGTAGAACACAGTGTCGCATGGAATACAGTGATGAAGAGTATATTAGTGTAGAGGCGCGTACAGTGCAGTGGTGTGGAGGAGAGTGCAGTGGTTTTCTGTAGAGTGGTGCAGAGTGCATTGGCAGAGTGTAGTGGTTTAGAGTAGAATGGTGTAAATGGCAGTGCACAGAGTTGTGTAGAGTGCAGAAGAGTAGAGTGCAGTGGAGTGGAGCAGCTAAAAGTCAAGTGGCGTAGAATGGAGTGCAGCGGCATAGAGTGCATTGTTGCAGAGTGGTACGGAGTGGAGTGCAGTGTTGCTGAGTAGAGTGGTTCAGAGAAAAGCAGAGTGGCATAGAGTGCATTGGCATAGAGTGGAGTGTGCATAGTGTGTTAGCATACTGCAGTTACACGCAACACATTTTCAATTGAAATGTCCACTACATTTGCACACACATGCAGTTTTACTGATGAAACTATGCAGCAAAAAAACGATAATGTGTGGAAGTGGCATCACCTAGTGTACTGATTTGTTTTGATTCTACTAAAGAATTTGTTTCAACCACACTTCAAAGTTACCAAAAATTTGCTTCATTTGTGCTTTCCGAATTCTGATATATTCACACAGTTCATTTACCGACATCTACATTTTTTGGTGTGCTAGAAAAAAGCCACAATCCCAGCAAGAGTGTCACATAAATCTTCTCACTTTGAAGTCAGAGGAAGAAAAGTAAATACCAAGCTCGCTTGAAAACAAAGCCTGACATTTGACCTCTATCTTTGAACGCAAAGCAAATGTGACAAGATGAGAACAAAATTGACATGCCTGTTTATAGAAAGCGAGCCATTTGAAGAATACAGTAAACAAGGTATGCTCCACAGGAGGGTCTAACTCAAGCTGGGCATCTTAAAACAAATAAAGCTAACAAACAGAAAGCCAGACAATGTGAGTTGCAAAGCCAGTGGTAGGCAGCGGGCAGAAAGCATTCCCAGGAAAGCTTGAATGTCCACAAGAAGTCTTTTTGCAACCAGGTAGGCTTTAACCTGATAAAAAGAGCCACTCCCATGTGTACAGACCAGTGGACTTACCATTAAATATAAGGCTAGTAGGCAATGCCCCTGGGTGCAGGTGCTGCACTCCAAAGCATTATTATGTTGCAACCAGCCACAGCATATTTAAAGGGGTCTGGGAAGGGCCATCCACTTAAATCAATCTCAGGTACATAAGATCTAAAGTTGGGTAGGTCGATCAAATTAGAGGATCCTCAAGCTATTGACTGAAAGGAAAAATATGCAGGCGGTCCTTAGGACGAAGGGAAAAACGGTATAGGATTTCAAAGTCTTTTGTATTCATCAAATTGAAAATAATTGCTCAGTGCGAGTTTAGTTTATTTTAAGTTTTGGTATGTAAGTATTAAAGAGTGTAAACATTTACCTCTTTCTATAGTTTGATTTAGACACTAACGTTAGGCATAACATTTCAAATGTGTATGCAGGAAAAACCGTTTTCCCAACAGCCTATGCACCTTACATTGCCCCAAGCTAGCTAGGTTAGCACAGTGTAGTGAAACCTATATGGGTGACGACTCCACATGCATTGTGTTGGTGCATCATTCTTCTTCGTGCTCCCATTATCAGTTAAGCACTTTTATTGGGCTTTGTGACTAGCCCTGAAAGAATCGAACTACAACAATAGGGGAGCGTGCTGTAAAATTTGAAAGCATCCAACTACGAGAATAACTGGGAGATGAAAAAAGCCTCTGAAATTATAGTGACAAAATTGAGCAGAAGATGACCACAGAAAAGCCACTTGTGGGGAAAAAAATAAGTCACCACATGGGGGAACTGTGATTAGAGTATCACAGACTGAAGTAGTAACTAAGCTGACATAAATGAAACCGCTTTTAAGTGTACCTTCATTCACATTCCCCAAGACAAGCCTCAGTGTCCTCTTTTCTGTAGAGTAACAGGTCTCCTCACGCCCGTTATGCCATCTACAACTACAACCTGGGTGCCCACAGGAACATGGCCACTCCAGATATCCACCTTCAGTTTTCAGGAACTGACCCAAGATTATTTTAAAAACAGCCAGGCAGTTGCCTTGCCAACGTTCATAAAACTGATTTAATTTGCACAATTCGAAGAACTATTTTTCCCTTCACACCCTACACCTTCACATACTACCATTACCCATACATGTCAGCGAATATGCCGTCCCCTTTGCATCTCGCACAATACAACTCCTTACACTCTATAGTACACACCAATTTAAATTAGAATAAAAACCTTTTATACACCTTCCATTAGCCCAACTACAACTCACCCTTGTCACTATCAGCTTGGGTATGACTAGACGCCCCCCCAGATTGTGACGTGGTTTACCATATATAACTGATCAATTCGTGTTAACTCAAAAGCAATGCATTCAAATGCAAAAGTGAAGTCTATAGACAATAAAAACATTGAGACACATCTTAATCTCATTGGGACCTAAAAGCCATAAAATCGACCTTGGCATACACAAGCAAGACATCACCCAAAGCAAGCTTCGCTTTTAACAAAACACCATTACCCAAACTAACAGTGGGAACAAATTATTCTTCAGATTGGTCTTTCGATGCTTCACTACCTCTCATTCCATAATTGGTAAAAAAAAAAAAAAATCTAGAGCCATAAATGCACACTGGATCAAGAAAATTGAAAATTCTGACACAAGTTTCACAGCACCAGTTAACACCCCAATTCTTTTCCCACAAAACATACCCAAATCAGGATTTCAAACCTCTGCCTCTTGATTTCTTCTTCTCTTTCATCACATTTCTAAAACCCTTCAATTACAAGGACACTACCCATTGTCTATCAGTTCTTTCAAAAAGCCCTCTCCAAGATAATTTATTCGCCTCTAACAACAAGTACATTGTCCACATCTGGCATACCTGGCCTGATTCTGCTTATCCTTACAAAAAAAAAAAAATGCGAGGATGCCTTCCTGCTAGCCCTCTTTGACTTCAGGACAGCTTGCACTTCTGCCGTCTACCAGGCTCACCTCTTTATGTAGTCTTCCCTTTTTGGCTATGACCCACTTTTCTGAAGGAATTCGAGTGTGTTTGTGTCCAGCGTGCACCAATAAAGCAAATAGAGGATCCCACCCTTTCCTATCATTTGTGGTGCTCCCCAAGGATTGCTTTGTTCACCTTTTACTCTCAGTTCTGTATGAAGGTCCTGCAATACTACAAGAAAGATAAAAATCACATATTAATGAATCTGATGCCAGCATATTCCATGTAATTGTTGTCAGAATTTGGTTAACAGCAATTAAAAACTAAGTTCAAAGAACAGTTCCGAGCCATGAACCTTGTTTGCCTTTTGATGTCTGTATTTCAATTTGTGAGCTGATGGCGGTTTACCACGCAAGGTCTTATTCACGGGATGAAGTCATATAGCTAGTATTGAGAAGAGAGGGATAGGGCGGGCATCCTGTCTCCTAAAGTGCGGTTCCTTTTTGCACGCACTTTTAACTAACTTTCTTGCCCCCCCTCCCCTCACACCCCTTCTCCATTGACCTCGTCCCTGGCCTAAGAGTCCATTCAGCCTCCCTGCTTATGTGTTGTGTGGCCACTGCCAGGTGGAAGACTCCTGTTTACCTCAGGCTACTTCTTAATTCTCATGATCATTTCAGTTTCCCCTCAGGCTGTGTGTTTTTGCTGAGAATGGGTATGTGGGTGTAGGTGTGTAGCCTGCATCTCTCGCCTTGAGCACCCCTGAATGGAAGATCAGCAATAGCACTGGATTCCAGGCTGCTAGCATGGCTGTTTTTCAACTAAAACACCCAGTGGCGAACTCTTCATTGGTTTCACTGGTGGGGCAGGGAGGAATGCGGGAGGGTGGAGGTCTGTGCAACACTGTGCCTGTCCTGCCTGGTGCTGAGTCACCTTCGCAAAGCCGCACACTCTGCAAGACCAATTCATCCAGTGCCATTGTCCCAACATAAAGTATTAGAAGCACCAACTCACTTTGCCACTAGAGAACACGATGCCAAAGGCCATACGTACTGCAATGTGTCACACTTCTCAGAGTACTAAACACAAATTAGATGGATGACTTAGACTGCTCACAGCATTTTTGCAAATATATCGGATCTCCAATGCTTCTGGACAGGCTCCATCTCATCTAACTCCATTGGTCACATAAGACACCCCACTGTACTTAAATCAATACAGAGCATCCTAGAATACATTACCACTTTCCTAAATAACTTTCCTAAATAATCTGCATGCTTCCTTGCTTGTGCTGGACAGGGGCAACCATTTTTTTTTTTTTTTTTTTTTAAAGAATGCTGAACACTCTGTCCGGTTCTCCTCACCACACAGAATATTCTTCGAGGGCAGAACTTCTAACTGAAAACAACTTTCTGAATTTGCTGTTCACAGATATTACTTCAGTTGGACTGAGTGAACTTGAGTGACAAAGTGGAGGAGGGCAATGAATAAATTAACAGGGAGAGCTGAGCTAAGGGTACGCTCTGGCTCCAAGAGCCCATGCATGGGGTCTTGTAAATATTTGACATTCAAATCATGCAACAAACATCATGGTAGACTATTCTAAGGTGTCTTCAAAGATCAAAAAAAGTGTATTTCTTTAACATGCTAGAGCTTTGTAGCCTAGTAAATCAGAAATATATCTCTGTATTGAGAACTATCTATTAGGCCTCCAACTTTACGCAATTGCAAAACATATGTGCCAGTTCTGCATCACGGCTGTCACAGCGAGGGTAGCTAATATCTAATCTTTTTCCCAACTTGCTATCACGGCTCACATGTAGTAAAGATTGAATAATGATTTATAATGTTGGGCCTTCAAGCCTGCTGATAACACCTCCTGGCCAGTAATAATTTCTGAAATCAGGTACCCTCCAGCCTCCTCTAGCCCAAGGGAGCATCAGGTATGGTAAAGCTCTTCTTACTGTTTTACACTGCCAGATGAAGCCACTGAATATCGCAGCCAGCTTTTTGAACCAATGTTGTACAGTTTCCAGACTGACTGCTAAAAAATAAAAATAAAGGACGTTTGCTAATAGCAACATTTTGACTACAATACAATTCATTATCAGCGTTAAATGTAGATTATCTGCATGAGATTCCTCCTACGTTTTGACAAGGGAGAGATGTTTAACCCCACTATGTCTCCCACTCTAAATTTACACCAAAATATGTTGCATTCTCAACTTTGCTCTCAACTTCCACTCATATTTCTTAGATCACTATTATCTGGGACTTGCTCCTATTAAGATGGTGCCCAGTTGTTTCCCAGACTTTTCTGCCTCTTCTTCTACCTCCCTTATAGCCCCTGCAGGATCAGACGTTATCACTGCGATGTCGTCAGCATATACCAGTATCTTAGTCTTGATTCCATTTACCACCACAGGGCTATTTAGGTCATTCTCCTCCAACCTTTTTATCAGTTGATCAATATATGGGGAAAATAATAGGGGTGAGCATGGGCATCCCTGCCTTGTCCCTCTGCCAATCCTGAACTCCTCAGATTCCCTTCCCATTATTTGCAGTTGGTTTATAATATATGGGAAAAAGTGTTCATACATATGGCCCATAGTGCCTCCATGGCAGTGATGAAGCCGGGGCCTAGCCCATTTCTCTAGAATACCATCCATAGGTAATCCCATGCCACGCGATCAAGAGCCCTTTAGGTGCCACCCGATCAAAACCCTTTTCAGCGTCACAACAATAGATGGCCATGGGATACTCAAGGGACCCTGTCGCATCAAGCAGAGCAATTGCCCGTCTGACATGATCAGTAGTCCCTATACCCTGGATAAATCCACGCTGCCAGGGAGACACAATCTTGACTGTAACCTTGCCCAAACGTCCCACAACTATCTCAGAATAAATCTTTGCATCACTGTTGATCAGTAAGGTAGTCCTGTATGAGCCTGGGTTTAAAGGGAGCTTCCGCTTTCTCTTAAATAATACAGTGTTAGTCACTGTCCAAGAAACTGGAGCCACAAGTCAGCGTTGTGCTTTAAGAAAAATGTTGCCCATATCCCCCTCTAATTTATCAATATGCCCGCCTTAGCAAAGTCGCAGTTAATGCTGTTTGGTAGTGATAAAGGAGTCGTAATAGCCAGAGGGGCACAATATTTTATTTATTTTGGCTATGGCACCAACCGGCATATGTATTGCTGCAGCTTGTCTTAACTCAGATCCCCCCGCCTATTATCAGTGCTTAACTAGGTTGCTCTCCATGTACCATCTGGAAAGCAGTCTTATATGGGCGCAAGGGGGAGAGTGAGAAAGCGGGGGGCTAGGGATTAGGGCCAGGTTACTGAATGGATTGCCAGAATGAACTTAAGCAGAGGTAGCTGCTCTTGTGAACGCCTGAAGCACGATAATCAGGATTTTAGAATGGGATTCATCTTATCTAAGTGCCTGGTAAAGTGTTTATTAATGAATTTATAGCTTGGGCAATCAAATTAGTAATCAATGTATAGAAGATTGGAGAGTTGTTCTGAGTTACATTTATGTAATATGATGATGAGTGTACAATTCATGGACGTATTTGAAATTGGCTTCATGCTCCCCTAAGAAAGTTGATTTAAAAAAAGAGGGAACTATCTATTAAAAGTGAGAGTTTTTAAACATGCACTGAAAAACATTCCTCACCTCGACCTGATGACAGTGCTGTTAATGAACCAAGCAGCAATTCATTTGTGATGTGTACCCTATTTGTGACCTACATTCTTATCATACATGATGCAACATTATAGGCCATTAAATCAAACACAAGAAAGGTTTTTGTACAATGAACATCCTGAACTCCAGTATTAGAAGGTGTTCTCGTATGTGATAAAGAACAACAAAAAGAGGCTCAATGAAATAAAGTATTTGCGTACAGTCACTCAATTTTGTCAAGCAGGGAAAGTGGGATTAACAGTAGATTTCCCAGTTAAACTCTATGCTATTTAGCCACTCGATAGGTATCTCTTTCTGACATCAGACGTTAAAATTGTGCCCTTAATTTTTGGAGGATGAGATTAGCGAATGGGTGACAATTCGCATCCACATTTTGTTTTTGGAAGTTCCACATAGCGCTAACGTTACCCAAGGGCATAAGAGCAGCACACACAGACTGATAGCTTTTTTTTGGCACAGGGCTGATTTGCTGAGATTCATAAGAAGCTGAACAAAGGCCAGGATTCGAACCTTGTTCCCCATGTTTCATGGTCAGCAGCTATAGCAACTTGGCCACACCGCCTCCTTGGCCCGTTTTGGGATCGAGATTCTAATAAGCAGTGTTTTACTTAGACTACCTATGTACGACCTAATACCAACTGCTGAAATGTAAATTTATTTTTGTTGCATTGTTGCTTTATCTGTTATGTTTTGCTTTCGTAGAAGTATGTAGAGGTTCAGAAAATGTGACATTAATTTTAGAAATGCTGCGTAACTTCATGGCGCACAAATAAATAAACCCATGAAATATACTTAAAACTACTTACGTTTGTGTGAGGTTTTCACGGTAAATCCCTTTTTAGGGCTAAAAATATAACAAGCTCCTGCAGATGAACACACACACTCTACAATATTGCATGGTACTACAGATGGCTTTGTTGGTGGTTTTACAGTTGTCACTTATGAACTCCCAATTCTGGTTGAGTCTGCCCTGGTAATATTATCCTACCAGGATGTGGATGGGCGCTGATGATGAATGGGTGCTGATGATGAATCATGCCACTACTGGTGGCTGAGACAACTACTCCAATTCTTTTTGGAGGCTTAAGGTAGACATTAATTGTGGCCTCCTCTGGTTCCCCTCCTTCCTAGGCCACGTTACCAATTTGTGTTTATCAGTTTTGGATGGGGGAACGTTACTAGGAGGATTTATTTTGCTCTTTGTGTGTGACATTATATATGTGCAATGCAGTCCTTTAAAAAAATGTCAAAATACTACATTGGGGTTTATCTCCTGAATGTGCAGTTTGTGGTGTGTGAAAATTTAGTAACTTTTATATATTCATGCCTAAGGTCTGCCCTATCTGTGCTATGAATTAAGCATTTATATTTTGCCACATTCTTTAACTTTCAAACCCATGTACAAGCCCTCAATAAATTAGCCATTTCTAACAACGTCTTGCTCATGTTTGTTTCTGAAATGTGAAAAATTGATATATTTGTGCAAGTGTTGTAAGCCAGTGGTTCCCAACCTGTGGTCCGGGGGCCCATGGGGGTCCGTGAATGCTCCTCGGGGTCCGTGAATGCTTAGAAAATTAACTAATATTAACAGATTATTAAAGTGTATCTAAATAACGTGGCTAAATGTACAATTCACAATTTTAAAACGTACGGTAAATGTCAAGGAATTTGAAATTGGAAGCTAACACTTAAATTAGTATCCTCAGATTGATTTGTGAGAGAAGTGCAGGTGCATTCCACACCATAGTATGGATAATGTGTAGCTTCAATTAAATCTACAAAAGCTCCAATCTTCCTATTAAATTGTTTATTTGTGTTTTTATTTGTTTGAACATTCCATAAAAAGTGTTATCATTTCTGTATGTGTTCGATGGAATGCCTGTTTCAGTTTTTTTGTGTATTGCTTTGCAGTTCAAATCAGCAACATTGTTTAGGCCAGGGTCCCCCGCTTCCTGTAATGACTCACTGGGGGTCACTGGATTCCAATAATAATTCTTTGGGGGTTCCATGGTTCCAGTAATGATAAAGTGAGGGGTCCACAGAAGTCAAAAGTTTAGAAACCACTGTTGTAAGCAAACGTGAATTAAAATGAATGTTACAGTTTAACATAAAGCATGCCGTTGCTTACAATCCCTAAATGATTAGCTATCTCATTTTATGTGGTTAAAAACCTAATTTTAAAACTAAACACCACTGAAAGTTGCCTGTTGTAGTTAAGGTATGCAGTCATATCTTCCCCATTGTGCATTGCTCATGACCTCACTGCTAACACCTGTGCATAATACAGGGCATTCGAGACAGATGGGTAGTTTATGTCCGTACCGTGAGTATAGGAGGCCTAGACCATGGCCTTTGCTTGCTACGTAAAGTAGCATAGGACATAGGTCATCCACCCCTGAGAAGCACACTAAGTAAAGTAACATAGGGCATAGCTCATCCACCCCTGAGAAGCACACTAAGTAAAGTAACATAGTGCATAGCTCATCCACCCCTAAGAAGCACACTAAAGCGACACAGCTGCTGTAATAATACTTTCGTTTGGCAATGCATTTTTCTTTCTATTTTTTTCAGTCATCCTATGTTTAAACTATGTGAGAGTAACTCGAAGCCAGTAGTGCCTTTTTTCTTTGCTCCAATAAGAATCCTATTTCCTGTGATCTCCACAAAAACTAAAACGGATTTCAGTATCTGCACTAAGCACTTGTCTGCTAAGAATCACCCATGTGTTATTTATTTATTTGTATATTTAATTTAAAAGCATAATGCTGGCTGGCATGTTTAAGCGATAGGATGTTTTCTCTTTTTTTCTATTTTATTTTTGTGGTATGTGATTGCAATAAAACCTATAAAATATTAACCTATGTCAAACCTATTGGTATTCCAATGTTTGTTACAGACTCTGGATTTCAGAGATTTGCAGTTCCCTAAACTAGAGAGAAATACAAGTGTTGTGCTTTTGAATTGTAGCTTAGCCAGTACACATTCTAAAGTTGCATGTGGAGTCTTCATTAGAAAAGAAGGCATTGTCGCATGCAACATGTTGCACAGCCCATGCGCAGTTTGGGGCACTGATTGATTTAACTGGTCACCCCTTTGAACTCATCAGGTGTCATGTTTACTGCAATTTTAAGGACTCATCTGAATGGTAAACAGTTCCAAAGTAGATTGAAAGAAATAGAAAACTTTCTTAACATATATAGAAAGCCACAAAATGTCAAGTCAGTTGCAAATACTTGCTGCTATTTGTAATTACCAAATGTGTGTGGTGTGCAAAATCACATTTGATAAGTTAATAAATGCAAAATGTTGTGTACAACCATTGTCATATCTCCACATATGCACTAAATACCACAAATCTGGTAGTGTATTTTTATTTAACAAACCACTGGATCCTGACAGTTAAAGTCTTTGTTCAGACCTAACTGGACATACACACTCGTTAATGATTTAAAAAAACGAAAGACTTGGAGTGTGCACGTTTTGCAATGAACATGAAGCCATCTGCCACCCTAAATGGCACGTTATTAAGAGGGACTGGCTTATTAAATGGCAGCAATGCAAAAGAAATATTATATAATAGAGGTGACGATTGAAGGGACGTTTAGAATGCAGTGTTGTTACATACAAGTGTCCATTGGAAATGAAGCAAGGATAGAATATTCATGGAGACTTAAGTTTACCACCACATGGCAGACTTGATTATTGAAAGGAGACAACACGGATTAAATGGCTGTTGCTACTCCACTACTTTCTTCACCTCCAACATGTCTTCTTCGTCAGAACTAAATAATATGTGTACATGGAGCCTGGATCATTCCAGCAGCATTCAAGCATCAATCAATATGTCCAGCTTGCTTTTTGAACCTCGGTCACATTTATCTGTGAGTTTCACTGTGTGCATTTTGGGGAGAGGGGTCTGCACTCATGTGTTCATGAGTTCTGTATATTTGTAAGTCTATGCTTCCGGTGACTACTTCCGCGATGATCTGTTTTCATAGGCGCCTAAATATATCTATGTATAGGTAGCTGTATCTGTTGGTTTATGTGAGCATGATTGTCTGTAGGTGTTTTGTGCTGCTTATTTGGTCTAGGTGTGTGCACGCCTGAACGTTGTTTGTTTAGGCAGGCACTAGGCATAAGTCTAGCCACTTTGGTTTGTCTCTGCTTGTTTAACTAACTTTCCTTTTCCTACCTGCAGTGTTGGTTACTGCTTTGTTAAATCATTACAGCTTGCAAGCCTCGGTCTAGAGCTAATTTAATCACGTTTACTCATTGTTTTTGGATAATAATATTTAGAAGCCTTCTACTTCACTGGCTGGATCCCGGGGCCATCTGTCACAATCTTTTGTTGCTTCATAAAGAATTCCCACTTTTTAAAGTTCCTGTCTCGAATTTCTCAGGTTCTGCTAAGGTAGCTTTTCTCTTCCTATAACGATGGAACTGCTGAAGTAGCTTTCCACTATCCAGACTGTTAAACCCTGTACGAATTTGGAGTATTAGGTGAGTGTGGTGAGTACACATCTAAATTGAGGACCACAGCACTTGTCGTGGTGAACCAAATTAGCCTGAGCTCCACCCCCTGGTAGCTATGGCATAAAGCAGACAGCCTTATCTTAGAGACAATGTGTACCATGTGTGTGCAGTACCAAAACAGTAATGAAGTCAAAACACATCACAAGAAAAATCATCCTAAACCAATTTAGAAAAATAGAGAATATTTTGATAAATAAAATGACACCAAAGCCATAAAACATCCAATAAAGGAAAATAGAGTTAAGACTTTTTAAGGTTCAAATATAAAAATAAGGTCAAAAAGTGTTACGCACCAACCCCGGTCTTCTGGTTGCACTTGACCGGAACCTAGAAAAAAGTAAAGACTGAGACTGATGGAGCACGGGTTGCCTATAGAATCCAGGATGGAATCAGTTTAGAAGTTTTGCCTTCGGACTTAGGGGCTCATTCTGAGCCCAGCGGGCGGAAACGGCCGAAAGACCGCACCGCGGTCAATAGACCGCAGGGGTCATTTTGACTTTCCCGCTGGGCCGGCGGACGATCGCCAGAAGATCGCCCGCCGGCCCACCGGGAAAGCCCCTGCAACGAGGAAGCCGGCTCCGAATGGAGCCGGCGGAGTTGCAGGGGTGCGACGGGTGCAGTAGCACCCGTCGCGATTTTCACTGTCTGCCTGGCAGACAGTGAAAATCTTTGTGGGGCCCTGTTAGGGGGCCCCTGCACTGCCCATGCCATTGGCATGGGCAGTGCAGGGGCCCCACGACACCCGTTCCCGCCATCCTGTTCCTGGCGAGTTTTACCGCCAGGAACAGGATGGCGGGAAGGGGGTCGGAATCCCCATGGCGGCGCTGCTTGGATTCTCTGGCCCAGGGGAAATCCGGCGGGAAACTGCCGGATCCCCTTTTCTGAATGGGCACTGAAGCACCGCCAGCCTGTTGGCGGTGCTTCCGTTGCCCGTGGCCCTGGCGGTTTAGGACCGCCAGGGTCAGAATGAGGGCCTTAATCTTTTAAAATGAAAGTCAAAAAAATTCAGCAGGGTAAAGCAGCAGATTGTGGCTGAAGAGGGCTCCACATCGTCGGATATCTACAGGACGAGGTCTCAGTGAAGCCATTGACTCTGAGTGGGAGAAATTTGAATTTTGGAGCCAAGCAAGCTCCCTCATAGACCAGGCCACCTTTGCCATGTGAAGGTCTGTACCTTCAATCGTAGCCACTTTATTTGGAGCTCGGAATCTTCCAGCAGGACAAAGCTGCAAGGTGTAGCTGAAGAGGGTACCATGAGGCTGGGTAACGTTTCTACGTAGTCCTGCTGAATCTCCAAAGCTCCAAATAGAAGCAATGTAAATCTTTGGCTCAACGACTGTGCACCATCTTTGGATCTGTTTGGCAAGTTGGTCTAGGTCTTCCATAGGTCGCTGGAGCCAAAAAAGTTTAAGTTCCAGGAAAGTTAGGAGGAGTACACTTTGACACCAACCAAGGTACCAGAACTTAGGGGGTCAAGACTCACTCCAGCAGAGGCCAGCAGCAGGGTCCAGGGCAGGTCCAGTTAGAAGTGGTCAGTTGGGCAGTTGCAGAAAGGGCCCCTTGTAGTTTACTGTGTTCCTATAACTTGAACAGGAGGTCAGCCTTATAACCCTTAGAGTACACTTCTTTGTCCTAGGCACAAGTGGGGGAGCAGGCCCATTTATCTAGACTCTCCTAAGGCCACAGACAACTGGTCCAGTTCTCTTCCATCCTTCCAAAGGTCCAGAAAGTGTTAGGAGGCTGGTATGTTGGAATCCACATTTATGCCTGGCACCAGCCTGTGGGTGGAGGGGTCTCCTTCCTTACCAATGGGGTAAAGGTTCCCAGCGTACCTTACCCACATTTTCTACAATTCCTGTGCTCTCTATTCTATTACAGACAATCACAGGGCTCCTCTCTTCCTAAATCCAGGATGGCAGACCATTTCTCTTCCCCTGTGCAGAGCTCCTGTGTCAACCCAGAGGAGTGGCTAGGGAAATGTGCAACCTCTTCTCTGTGGTCACTCTAAATCAGTTCTGGAGGCAGTTCCTCTCCCACTGGTATTGGTGCCTGTCTGATTAGGGGGACAAAGAAGGGCCCTGCCTAGGTGTCAGCTAACATTTGCATGTGATAGTGTCGGCCTTTTTGAAGTTAATCAAGTTCTTGGGCACAGCCTAGATGGTCATCCTACCAGAGGAACATAACTCCTCCCCCCAACCACAGTCTTTGTCTCAGCTCAGGGAGCAAGTTCACACCTCTTCAAGGGGGCTATTCAGCTTCTGGGTGATTAAAGGTCATGCAAATTGGCCTCCCTAGGCATAGTCAGGGAAAAGTTAACTTTCTAAAAGTAACTTTCCAAAATATGTCTTACTTATCTGATTTCATCGGTGAATTAGGCTGTAATAAGTATTTCAGAAAGTCCAAGAATTAAATTTGTAAGTGTTTCCTAGTTGAAGATATCATTATTAATTTTATTATTGTATCCCACTATTTTCCTATGGAACAGTCAACCCTGCTACAGTGAAAATAGCTTTTGTTTGTCTTCGCTTTAGGGACATGTTTAGCATTAAACTCTTAGATGTCCTACTTTTAAATACCACTCTTCCTGCCTTATGGGCAGTAAGAGCTACGTAGGACGACTT
Organism: Pleurodeles waltl; assembly: GCF_031143425.1. Lineage (NCBI taxonomy): Eukaryota > Metazoa > Chordata > Amphibia > Caudata > Salamandridae > Pleurodeles > Pleurodeles waltl. The sequence continues at coordinate 605,123,552 of NC_090443.1, read as the reverse complement.
ATTAATATTTAAAATAAAGGTTTAGGCCTGTCGAAAGGGGTTATTTTGTACAGGTCACATTTCCAGTTTAAAACTATATAGCCAGGCTACAGAGGGTAGGCCTGCAGTCACGTTTACACTGTCACTGTACTGGATGGTACAATAAATGATGCAGTCCACTTATGGAATTTAACTAACAGGCCGCAGGTATACTTTTGTACCATATATTAGGGACTTATAGGTGAGTCAAATAAACATCAAGGAGTATACCAATTTTAACATGTTTAAAAGGGGGGCACATAGTACTGCAGAAGCAGGTGGCTTACCACGAGGTCTTACTAGGTTTGAGATCTAAGCCCTTGGTGTTGTAGAACTGTAAGTGTGCTAATAAGTGAGAGGGCTTGCACACTATAAAAACAGAGTTGGCTGTAAAGACTATCAGGACATGTTTGCTGCATAGACAGTAGGGTGCATTGGAACATGACTATTTCTCCTCTGCCTTTGGAGTTTGCTGGAAGATAGATAAACTTTACGAAAAACATTTTAATGTACCACTATTTTTTAGGTATCTTTGAGATCTGCGTTGATAGGATAGATTTGGGCAGGCTGAGCTTTTTGACTAATGGCAATGCTGATTTTTGTTTTATTCTTCAAATTCATTAAGCACTATACACCCAGATTCTAAATAATGTCAGTGCCATGATTTTTGCTCACTACCTATCAATATTAATTATACAATACATTTAACCTTTGTTTTGGGTTGTCATACAGAATTAATTTTAATATTGTTTTTATTTAACAGGAGCCAGTGGAGCTGATAGAGACAGTTTGACAGAAAAATCTGAGCTTCCATCCGAAGCCCCCCAGCCTAAGAAGCTATGATGATTGCAAAAGTGCAGTCCAGGATCTTCAAGGCCAAACAATTCATTGAGATTCAGACTGTTTGTTAACCTGCTGCTCAGAGTAAGAATTTGAACCACAAGCCCAAATCCCCTCCTTGATTTCTCACTTTTTTATCATTTACATGATGGAAGGAAATGAAGCAAGTACAAGCCAGCAATCAGAACACAGCAATGTGCTGGACCTATCATTCACCTATGACCGAAAAACAAGCATTGTGCCAAAACCTGATAATTACAGAAGGACAAATGAGATTGCTGGTTTTGGGCCCTTGTTTGAGTCGCCTCCATTTTCAATTCAAGTGAATGGTAACTTAATGTCTTCTGCACAAATCACCTCTGAAGTTAATGATGATAATCTTAATGAATTGCTATTGAAATCTAATACCAAGGATCAAGTGATTGGGAATACTTATCAGACTGGTTTCTGCAGTTATAACAGAAAAGTGTTGTCCACTGGAGAGGAAGAAAGTAGTAGTGTGAACCAAAGTATCAGGAATTCATTAGATATGTTCTATAATCAGTACTGCCAGATGAAACCAGCGGATGAGGATCAGTATTCAAAATCAGTTTTAGACTTCCTCTCTTCGAGAATTTCAGACCTCACAGCTAAAAATACGAATAAATATGGTCTACGTAGTTTGCAAATGGCCCACATTATTTTAAATAGGGATGGGTGTGAAGCCTTTAAAAGGTCTTCTAAAACTGTCAATTTCCCATCACTGGCTAACCCCAAAATGCCATTCGAAAGTGGAAAAGTTACACCAGGAATTTCAAAACATGTCCTCACTGTCTTACTTAAAGAACACAATAACCTCTCAGTTTAAACATTATCTGCTTGAGGATTAATATGAGAAGGGAGTTCAGTGTTGTTCGACAATGGGCGGAACCATGCCAGATATTTGAGGTGTCTTCAAACTGTACATGCAATGAATTTAAATGTAAGACTTTACCTAGTGATTAGCCTTCAATTTGGAGTTGACCTGGCCATTGTGGGCTGCGTTATGCAATCTTCTAATGTGCCAACCTAAATGAAATCACCTATTGTGTTGCAGCACAAATAGAAGGTGTACAGGATGAGTGTGTACATATCTCTAGCTGTTTTCAGGTTTGTGATGATGTAGGGATGCTTTATGGAAATGGTTTTATGCAATTATTATAGATATGATTGGATAATATGTCATTTCTGTGAACTTTGTGTTAATGTTGATAATGCGTCTTAACTTTTATCTTGAAGTTTGACTTTTCTATAATTAAATTCCATATGAGATTACATTAAAATGTGACTGTTCCTTTTTGCTGTTCTGTCAAACCTAAATATACCTTCTATTACCTTACCCGTAAGTCTCATAGTCAGCAAGGTACCATCATAAATCACGTTAAGTACATCATCCAATTAGGAGTTTAGGCCTTATTTAGTTTGTGACATATTACTGTGTCTGCAGTTGTTGCCTTGCATTGCTCACTTCACATTTCAATATGCACCCTTTTCCTAGACATCAACAGTTCTTTCCTTGGCAAACTGTACAAAAAAGCATTTTTAATAACTAGCACAGTGGCCTAAGCCAGCACATACAGCATAACACCTGCCACTGAAAGTTTAATAGTTAAGAAATATGAGTAAACAACCATCAGCAAAACCAATAGATTTGTTTATTTGTTAGTGGAAGTGTTGTTAACATTTGGATGTCTGTGTTTGCCACCACTAATCGAGAAAACCAAATCTCATAGTAAAGGAAAATCTTAGACTACAGATATTCGAGAACTGGGAAGAGGAGACTATTTACCTAACAGTCTACGTTGGAGCTGGTCCAAGATGGCAGATGGGACGGTCGCTTAGATACGACCTCCAGGCCATCGCCACATTTATCTGCCTAACTCCCCTCATACACTGGTGATCCCGGACGAGAATTGCAGCTACTGGTTCAAGGGAGAATAGTGTGCTTCCCCTGACACCTGCCCGGTGCTGTGGTGGCTCTAACTGACAAGGACTACCCATGCGGCTGTGCCGCAGAGGCCTTTCCTATACCCTCGTGGAAGTGCCTGACCTGACCATGGGCACTGAGATCTGGCGCTCCACACGTCGCACTCTGCAAAACCACTGTACCACTAAAAAGCTGACCAGCAACACCCACGGCCAGTATCTATTCTGGCATCCCACCACAGGTTGAAGAACTTATGGTGCACTAGCTGCCGCGGCTTGATCTCCTGTGATGGCTACCGCACTTCTGATGGGGTAAAACAATAACCCCTGATACCAAGACAGTGTGCGGAAGCCTGGGCAATCCTCGTAGCCCTGGTCCTTGTGTTGACACTGCAGGGGGGCCCCTGGCTTGCTCACCACCAACTAGACACCTGACAGCCAGCACACACAAGCTGCAGCGTGTGCGAAGGCCCGCGTTTGTTTTTTAGGTTGAGCAGGGGACATGGACTCTTAGTACCAACTAAGAGCCCTGTAAATCCAGCAACAGCCCTGTCTTATCCAGGTGACTGGTTGACACCTGTTCGGTATAAGTCAATAAGGACGCTCAATGAAGGACCACACGCCAATTATGAATACCATTTAGCTTTACTAGAATTTCAGGTAAATGAAGGCCTTTAGCACATAAACAATAGTGGAATAAGAATAGCAATGAAAAGTATCTATTTATATATAAGTACACTACAAAGAGCATCTATGTATACAATATGAGCAAAGAGTTCATTGACAGATATAAGCTTGGAATAACTGTATACCAAAATGTGTTACACTACGATGTTCAGGAAGCAAAATATAAACGAGCTGAATACTTCAGATTATAAACACAGTGCAAGCATAATAATCAATCATAATAATAGAGCAGAGAAACAAAGGCCTTTCATCCCTGTGTGGAATTTAACTTAGTCCACAAAGTGCTGGGAAGCCCTCTACCGCCTGCTTGGACCTCTCTCCCCCTCAAGCATCACGGTCTCTGAACAGCAAAACAGGGAGGCAGCGCTGGGCCATGGCAGCTTTCACAACCCCATCTGCAAGCTTCAGATCCCTCACCCGCACTTCAGTGCTTAAATAACTCGAAGCTTGGATTCTATCTCTTTCTGGCATTTCCTAGCTATGTTATCAGCACTTGGCTGCTCTGCCCTTCCCCAGCCTTTGTTTTCATTCCATCTTCTCCCTGTACTCTCGGTCTCAAGGTTGAGACGGATTCTTCTACACAAACAAGCTTGAAAATAATATCATGAACTTTTCCACGTTGTTCGGTGATTTCAGCAGGCATCACGCTCATCTACACTGCTCAAGCTAATTAACCCTTTGCGTCACAATGTCTTCTGCACCTTTCCCTATACTGATCAAGCCCCACCCCTAAAGTCACCTTTTCATTTTATGTGGAGGATTGACCAGACCAACTGGAGGCATAGTTGACTGCTTTGAAGAGCACTACAAGGCCCTAATTACCTACCCCCACAGTGCACAGACTACAAAAGCCATCTGTTTTGCAGAGGATTCCACTCCGGATGTGAAAGTTGATGTTTTCCAGAGGAGATTTCCCCCCCCCCATAATGCAGACACACCGCCAAACTGTTCGTAACACACACACTGGGCACCCTCCCTCCAGTCTTGCAACGATCCCTTATGAACGAAATATGAAAAGTAAGAACCTGACTGCCTAGGGTGATTCATTCAGACATAGGTACTAGATACGCATACTTTCAGCCTGCAGTGACTGTTACCTGGGATTAATAGGCGCACCCCCCTCCCCATACAGTGTAATCCATGGACAATGCTTATAGAGCGAAAGGTGTATGTGACAACTGTTGGGGCCTTTTGAAGAGTGACAATGTGCTAGTAACGCTTCTGGTTCTGCCTAGAGGGGTGATCCACTTGTTCTTCACAATATCGTCTGACTCCCCCCCCCCCCCCCCCCAACCGCCTGCCCCATGGGTGGTGCATTCTTGGGGTGTTCTTTGTACTATGACCCCTTGCTGGACTGCTGATACGCTATCCCCTTTCTCCGTACCCACAGGCATTTCCTTAGTAGTACTGTAGCAACATGTCTAAAGTGAAAACGGGCAAGGGTAGTGATGAACCTACTGTGTGCACCACCAACGATCCTAGTCCTCCGGAGCACCAATCGACTGTAGAGCGACACTTGCAAGATGATACAGATAAATTAACAGAACTGCTGGTGGGTATCAATAACCTTAAGTCCTCCCTGGAACCCAAACTGGACTTTTTAATGATGGATATAGGGTTTCTTCATGAGGACCACAAAAACACCGACAGCAGATTGAAACACTTCATAAGGAAGTGGTGCAACTGCGGGATAGGGCTGATGATGCTGAAGGGTGCTGCTGCCGGAACAATTAGTGCAGTGGGCATCCCCAAGGATACGGAAGGCCTGAGCATGGACCTATTCTTGGAGACACGGCTTGCAAAGCATGTATTTGGGTGGAAGCTCTCCAAGTTCTTTTCTATGGAAAGAGTGCACAGAGTACCAGGACGTTGACCGGCCCCAGGACACCTCCTCCTCCCCCCCGCCCACAACCCCACCAACTAGTGGTGGCAACTTCAGGGACAATATCCTGCAGCTTGCAAGAACTAAGGGCCCAGGACCGTAGAAAACAACACTAACAAATTCCCAGATTACATGATTGAGGTACATAAAATGCAAGATTTGTTTCATGAGGTGAAACAATGCCTACATACTTTGGATATCAAATACGCATTGCTATTTCCTGCAAAACTAAGGGTCGTTTCAGGCAGTGAGACACTATATTTTTCTGACAACCATGGAGGCGTGGTCCTGACTGGAAACACAAGGTTACTATTAGTGCTCCTCCCAAACGGCTCGGGAAGGGGAATGGAAGATCCAATGGAACAAGGGGCTGTCCACTAAGAATATCTGTGGCAGACCCTCGAAAGTTCAGGTGGTGCTGGGAAGAACGGAGGTGCTGGCTGCAGTGGACCAGACATCCTTATCCAGTGCAGATGGCAGAGATTCTGATGAAGAGATAAGGGCACTACATGACCCTATTCAAGAGATTGATCTACCAGAGAAACTGTGAGGTGGCCTCCTAGTCACCCCAATGACTGCAGACGTCTTGCAGAGTGCCTAACAGCAGAACATGTATCCTTTTGGTAGTGTTTCTTTCATGTCTGGGGCTCTTGAGGGGTCAGGAGGAGAATGAGAAATAAGAGCTGTCCTAATACTGTGAGGGGAAGAAAGGGTATTCATTCTCCTGAACTGCTGTCCTGCGAGCACAATTACACTACTCCACTAAAAAATTGCAGCAGTGGACTCATGTTCAGGTGTTAGATGTTTGGCATACGTTATATCCGCATCAGCTGGAATACTATTGCTCTGCACCACATGTGGAATACTTTAGACGGGCACTATCAGACCACTGCCCCTTGATGGTGATAAGGCCTCCATAGAAAAAGACTCATAAGCATGAACCATTAACATAAGAATTAAATGCTACGCCTAAAAAACACCATTGCTTGAATGCTTAAAGCATGCTCTGAACTCTACTTAACCCATGCTGCATGACACGGGAATTTTCTTTTTTTCTAAACCGATTCTTTTATAATCTCTCTCTGACCTATACAACATCTATCTTTTAAAACAATGGAAGCTGAATTATTTACATTTTTTACTCAACTACTTAACTGCTTTGGAATGTGCTGAGATGTATTAAAATTAACCACAGCAAAACTAGAAACATTAACATATGCATAAATGGTGTGAATTACGTGGGTGTTATATTCACACATGAAACTGCTGTTTCAGATACATAAAGTTGACAAGGAACCAGATAAAATGCACAAACCCCATGTACTGTTTAAACTATGTTGAATGTTCTATATTGTATCAATAAAAAGGTTATATAAGGTGTCCTAGAGAGAGTGAGGGGCCATCATTGTCTTCTTCGTCTTTGCTGGTGCTGTGTGATTCTGAGAATCCTGATCCATGGTTGAGAGAATCTGAGGAACAAACGCTGCCTCTTGAGCCATCCATTCAGACCACAGTTGATGCTGAAGCTAAGAGCCATAGGTGGGGAAAAAAAAAAAAAAAAAAAAAATATATATATATATATATATATATATAGATATAGATATATAGATATATACATACATATAGATATAATAAGGGTATAAGGGTAGTTAGGCTGTAGAGAGTAGTCTGTGGCAGACCAGTACTGTGAGAGCTTTGTAGACATAGAATCTTTGGGCATAACAGAGTTATTCTGCTGCTAGTTTGTATTGAGTCTTGGAATATAGAAAATTTGTTTCAGAGGAAGCCTGATAGCTCTATGCACATGAGACCGATAACCATGAGAATATTGTGAGATATAACAGATTCTAAAACTATATATAACTGAATATAACTCTATTCTAAAACTTTCTCAGACTAAGAACTGTATTATAAAAGAGACGTTGCATTTTGGAGGACAGGATCGACTGCATAGGGACAGACCCAGGACATTTTGTGTGATACTGAATATTCGTATTTTGAATTAATAAACTAAATTAAAGAAACGAAAAAAAAAAAATATTTTAAACTACTTAAAGTTCTCTTTATTGACTCTAAAATCTAAAAGTACTAATGAATTGATTATTGTTGCAGCAATTGAGATTTCCTTTTGACACTCTCATTAAAGATCCACACAAAGGTAATATATGGAGAGAACAACAGACACCGCTTCTACACCCCCACCCGACAACTCCGCTCTTCCAACCTCGCCCTCGCCCTCGCCTCCATCCCCCGCATCCGATGTAAATCCTCCGGCGGCAGTCTTTCTCCTACCTCGCCGCCAAGACCTGGAACACCCTCCCGACCGACCTAAGAAAGATCCAGGACCTGCTCACCTTCAGAAGACACCTCAAGACCTGGCTCTTCGAGCAGTGGCAGACCCCCCCCCCCTTTTTTCCCCCAGCGCCTTGAGACCCTCGCTGGTATGTAGTGCGCTTTACAAGTGTATTGATTGATTGAAGGGTGGTGCACCCAGCAACGGTGATCTTTCATAGGGGAAGCCCGCGCCTAGTCATTCCTACCTGGTGCCTACAACCTCAGGTGCTAACAGACATGGCATTCCAGACAACCAGAGGGGAACACTTAGATAGATATTTCACAGAGAATGAGGGCTCCACCTTGGATGGAATGATTGAATGAGGTGCGTTCAAGCTGGTGGTGCAGGGTGTGTGCATGACTACACAGCACAGCATAAGGCACGCCCTTCAGACAGAAATGTCAGACCTATAGGGTGGACTGTAGTCGGTGCAGAGGGACTGGGTATCCATCCCGACCACATGGGAGGTATTAGGTTCGACTACAGGGACCTGTCCAGACATTTGGCCACCTTCGGTTTCAAAGAATACACCAAACAGCAAAACGAACTGGAAGACTAGACCAGTAGTCTACTGGCATGGCTGCTGAAATCAGAACACCCATGTACTCCTATCAGAGTACATGGCTACTGGCAAGGCTGCTGAAATCAGACACCCATGGACTCCTATCGGAGCCATCCGATCGAGCGCAGGCCCCATCGTGAACTCGCAGTTAGATTTCAACAAAGAATTTGAAATTTATTACGGGGAGTTCTACCGGGCTCTGCCGGGTGATACCCTGGAGATGATCCTCGTTTATCTGCAGCCTTGGCTTTATATGAACAAGCAAGGGCGTGTGGTAACCTATCAGAAAGCATGCAAGTAGCCCTGATCACGGTACATCCAAAACCCGGAAGGGACCCACTCAAGGAGGTAACCTTTCATCCACTCCCTCTACTCATCCTTGACTAGAAGGTTTGGGGAAGGTTCTGGAGAATAGATTGACCCCGATGGTGCAAACAGTGACCCGCCAGGACCAGAACGGGTTTATTCCGGGCAGGAACACGTTCCTAAATATCTGTAATTTATTTGTATAATGGATTGGGCACCAGAATAGACACTCAATGCTGGGTGGCTTCCTTAGACATAGAGAAGCCTTGACATGCTGGGATGGAACTACCTACAGGGTTTCTTGCAGAGACTGGGGTTTGGCCCAAGGTTTCACAGCTGGGTTCAGGCCCTTTATGATTCCCCCATGCCCAAGGTACGTACAGGTGATATTATCTCAGACAGTTTCCCCTCTGTATGTGGAACTAAATAGGGTTGTCCCATGTCTCTCTTGTTGTTTGCCCTGCACATTGAACTGTTAAACTTGTCCACTGTGGGAGCAAGCGATCGCATGCGGATAGCGGGGTGCAGATCACTCTCCGATAGTTTCTGTGTATGCCGACGATATCCTGATTTATTTGAAAGCCGACCCATTAATTTTACTGGCGTTCCTGTGGGCTTTGGACAACTTCAGCCAGGTATCGGACTCTGGATCAATTGGTGGAAATTGTGCCTTCTCCCACTGCTGCAGACACCCGTGCCACTGTGTACTCCACGTGTACACTCACCCCTGCCATGGGCATACAATATCTTCAAATACTGGGGTGTCCATGTTTACCACTTGGAATTTGATCTAATAGATGGTAACCTTGGTGAGGCACTCACCTCCATCTGGCAATCACTGCCCTTTTGGAAGCAGTTACCACTGTCATCTATAGTTAGAGTGGCCATAGGGAGGATGTTGATACTTTCCCGACTCCTTTATTTTTTACAGCACTTCCGGTGATACTGAAGAAATTATTTTTCTGGAACTGCAATGACTGCTTGCCTCCTTGATCTGGGGCACTCAGAGACATAGGGTAGCGATTGGGACGATGACTCCAGCATTGTAGGAGGGAGGCTTGAGTGCCCCTTATTATGAGCTTTATTACGTTTCATCTCAACTTCAGTGGCGGTTACTCTGGCTGCATGACACATTGTATGCCAAAAGAGAAACTCTGGGTCTTGAGCTTGGCGATGGCTCACTATTGGGGTGGTTCATGGTGTGTCCCTTCTATCATACTGTATTGAATGTTCTGGTGAAGGTGGCAGTATGGTGCTGGAGGAAATACATACATTGTGGACAAAGGGGAGTACCATATGCACACAGTTTGCCCATATGGGAGCCACTGCCATATAAGACCTGACAGCTCTTTACTGGATACCTGGATGGTGGCAGCATATAGGAAGTGCGGAGATGTGGTGGTAGAAGGTAAGCTTCGTACATTTGAGGACCTGATGGAAGGGAGCGACCTAGGTCTAGGACAATTTCTGTTATATTCGGCCCCCTCTGGAGGTGGCTGGTAGGATGTGGGACCTGGTGAGAGATCACGGGTGGCTAGATCACTAGAACTGATGCTGACTACAAGCTTGAGAAGAGCAATAGCTGTTATCTATGGAACTTTGAGTCTGGATCCATACCTCCCTGCTTCTAGCCCCTTAAGGAGTGGTGGGAAGACAAACTGCCCACAGAACTAAGCGCCGCTGCCTGACAGAGATACCTGGGGTCCATCAAACTGATTACATGGGACGTTCGGTTCTGGTTTACACAATACAACTGTTAGCATCACACGTACCTCTCCCTAGACAGAATAGGTAAAATGTGCCCAGGCACAATAACACATTGTCCAAGATGCCAACAGGTTGAGGTGGACTTTTTTCATATGGTGTGGGTATGCTCTGTAATCTTGGATTACTGACAATGGGGGACCTCCACATGACCCCACTCATAGCATCCTTAATGCAGGGATGGTAACAAAAAGACAAAACAATTGATGAGCTTTCAGGGTCTAGCCCTTGTCCTTGCGAAACGTTATATTGCCATATTCTGGAAAGCAGCGACTGCCCCCTCAATTGCAGCATTGTAGATGGATGTGGTTCGTGGGCCTCAGTACGGACTGGCACATGAGCCAGAGATGGGAGGTGTAATGGGATGACTATTTGACTAAGTTGAAGGACCTGCTGGCCCTGGCTTTGTGACACCTAGATGATTGGAAGGGAGGCTCTGGAAGGTGACTGAGCCACTGTTGGATACCACATTGTATATCCATTGTGGGCTTGGAGAAGGGATGATGGGCGCTGGGAGGTACTGTTGGGCTTGGCTCTTTTGTACAGGTTTATTCATTGCCTGGTTACATGTGTTACCTATTTTATTCCCATAGGCATGAGAGGAACCATTTCTACATAATGTTGTACATGTTTGTATACTTTCCTTGTATCCAGATTCCTGATTGTGCCCCTCGGCACTGATGTGTTACATACTTGATTCAACTCTACCGACTGACTGTTGAAGCTGTATCGTGATGAGCACAGGCTTTTGTTATATAGTAAAATCAATAAAAATATTTTCAAAAAACAGCCTACGTTAGAGTTAAGCGTTATACTCAACACACAGTATTATCGAAATGAGTCAGAAGATAAAGTTTGCGTTGTAAGTGGCAAACTTAAAAGGCATACATAGCAAAATATTGCACAGTAGATACCTTTGACAAAATATTAGCAAGGTAAAACAAAAATATTCAAAGGCGATTAGTTAATAGCACTGTCTCTTCATGGCACGCAAAAGCATCAAGCAGCAATCCCCTCCTTTTTTAATCTTTTATTTATTTATTTTTTTATATCAAAATACGTTACTACATAGCTTCACAATATAATCATCACAAGAGCAATTTGTTTATTAAAAGGTTAGAAAAAATACAATAATGAATTACAAATATAGGAAGGCTACAGAGCGATCTTTTTTTTTTAGGTTGCTAGTTTCATATTTAAATCAGATTTTTCCAACAATGATTTAAGTTAGGAAGCCTTGTGCAACAGCAATTTGGTGCCCAAATTCATAAGATTCATTACACCTCACACAATGAGTTAGAGTATGATTATTTTCAATTTCTTTTCTCCATAATCATGTGTGCAGTAGTTACAGTATAAAACAACAATATTATTGAGGCTAAATCCCAATAAAAAAGTAATTAATTCTGGAATAACCAACATCAGTAATATAACGTGGTTTTCGAAATGCAGCAATGCAGAATTCACCTAACATACAACAAACATCTGAATCCTGTCAGCTTGCTCATTCTAATAACATGGACAGACTTTAGTTTGATGGTGAAATCTAAATGGCTTTAGTGTGATCAGGTAAAAGCCAAACAGGTTCTGGTGGATTTAGGGTTTTAGGTGAGTGGAAGTAATGATATTGTTGAATTTAAATAATATAAGGTCACTTTGGTCTATGTCGATGATTTCAGATGTCTGTGCATATCACTTATCTTCACAGAGGGCCAGGTCTTCTGATTTAGCATAATCAAAACAAACATAAAATTCTAATACCGAATTTAGGATTGAGCCAAACATTAAATCAAAGAAACAATGTTACTTTAATGAACAGATCTGACCACAGCACGCAATATGCAAAAAGAGAAGTAGAATGCATCAATACATTCAAAGTATGAAGGATCCGTTGATGAAAGGATAGATTTAACGTTTTTCATAGGCAAAATCTTTTATTTCGAACAGTTCTGTGAGTAGAAAGGCAAGTCCAACAAACACAGCCAACACGTGTTTCGTCACCAAAGTGACTTCTTCAAGGCTGTAAGAGATATATATACAATATAGATTTTATTTGGACTGATCTGTAAAGGTAAAGAATAAAAGTGCCCACATTTATAAGTGAATGATCCAGGTAAGTGGTGAAGAAAAAACTATTTAAAAAAGTTAAATGACATGGCAATGGTAATAATGGAGATGAAAACAGCGAAAACAGAAACCACGGTGTGTAAAAGGTGTCCTAGTCAATGGGAGAAAATGATCAGGAAAGGCTGCCATAATACCAATTTCAAAATTTAAAACAAGAAGCACCTGAAAGTAGAACAGTGTGAGCATTAGGTGTGCAGACGTGAAACAGATTCGCAGTTCCCGTAGCTGGTGATAAAGCCATCCTACATGAGAGAAAAATGAAATATTGAGAAGGTGATAAGTAGAGTGGAGAATGTAGACCTTGGACCTACCGAAATTAGAATGGAGAAGGTTCATGGTAGAGAGATTTGCGCAGAAAGTAATGCTGCAAAGCAGATATGAGAAGAACAAAGATTCAAAGTTATGACAGGCAGGTGAATGGACTACGAGGGGATATTAGGAAAGGGTATAAAACTAGGAGAAGTTACCTGTATCCAGAGTGGGTGTAGAGGAAAGTGCCTTGTTGGCACAGCAGAGGGTAGTAAACGTTAGGATCATAAATAAAGGTAATATACTTCGAAGGACCCTGGTAGGTCCTGATAAAGTCCTAGAGGAAGAGGAGGGAGGTGAAGGAAAACATAAAATGAAAAGTCACGGGCTGGAGGAGTGGTGGAGAAGGTCCATATAGCAAGGTAAGTAGGCATAAAATGGGAGTAGGTGTATGGTAAAAGGAGTATGAATGAAAAGGCAATAGCTGGGTCTAGTAGGTGAGCGACGATTGGTAAGAGTGTAAAAAATGAAGTATAAGATTAGCGGTAAGTTAGCTATTAGGTATTAAAAACATGAGAAGAAATAAGTAATGAATCGGAAGCGCAGAGACAAAGTAGTAGTAATGCGCTAGTCCAAACATGGAAAAAAAAAATGGGAGGGATAAAGCAAAGAGGGAAGCCGAAGGAAAGTAGGGGTCAAGAAAAATGCGTCTAACTGAGAGAGAAAACGAGCTCGTAGGAGGGGTCTGAGCGAGTAAATGAGTGGAGGCCAAACAGGTGGAGACGTGCATTCGCGGTAAAATGGTATTTGAAGCCGTAAGAGAAAAGGACGGCGAGAGATAATCTTACCTGTGGAGCTGAGTGGCGAGAAATGGACGCTAAGAGTATTATTCTGTTGTTAGGTAGCAACGTGGTGAAAGGCGCGGGGTTATGTACGCTATGTAATAAACCAAAATAAACAAAGGACTAGGAATGAGGGTACCGGATTGGAGGGCCGCGAAACATAGTAACTATGATAAAGTGAAGGGAAATAACAGCGGCCATGTTGGGAGAGAAACGGGAGGGAAAGGAAAAAATGAAATAATAGTGGATGATCAAACAGTGCGGACAGAGTAGTAAAAGTATCAAGAGAGAGGGGTGAAAAGAGATGCAGTAAAAAATATCCTGCATGCATAGAGGAGCATAAGTACCAGTGGGAAAGACATGTATAGTAACGTATCATTCAGTCAAGCATTTGATCTGTTAGTGTAGAAACATTAGGCCATTGATTCTGGTACAAAACATAAATATATGATCATATATACAGTTCCATTCACGAGTAAAGACATGAGGTATGTACGTGAGGTCAAAAAATAAAAACATGTCAGTTAATCGCTGTGAGTAGACATTTTTTGTTCACGAAGTCTAAACAACAAGATACATGAATTTGATAGACAAGTGTTCTGATATTAAGCATACAGGAGATCATAAGTAATGGTAAGTTTACATAAACATAATGTCTTTGATTTGTAAACCTGTGCAGCCATAAATTAAACATAAGATTACAGCAGGTTTGAGCGTTTAGTCAATACAGTGGGTGGTCAGTAACCATGTAAAAATGTATAACAAATAATTATATATCATAGGAGTAGGATCCTATAACAAGTATATAACGGGATTACAGCAGGTATTAGTGCTTAGCTGATACACAAGGACAACCAGTAAACATAAAGATGTTTCAATCATTCGATGGCCAAACAGGTATTAGTAAGTAATATGTACGTAAGAACCCAAGAACATACATAGAGATAAAGTGATGGTATATACATAGTTGGAGATTTCAGTATTTAAAAAGGCCATAGAAATGTTGACAGAGAAAAGATATTAGGTTAAGAACACGTGTAATTCCCTGTCAATATTAAGACCTTTTTCTACGGCTCGTAGTTTGAGTATCTATTTGGCCTCACACTTGCGTAATTCCTTGGTTCTATCCCCCAGTCTGGGTGATGTGGATACATGAGTGATACCGTAGAATCTGATATTGAGAATGTTGGTTTCTTCATGTTGTGAGTTAAAGTGTGTGGCCAAAGGATAGGTGGAATTGTAGTTTCTAATTGCTCTGATATGTTCTTGTATGCGTTCTTTTAGAGGGCGTATCGTGCTACCCACGTAGATGAGTCCACATACACAGATAATACATTAAACCGTGTATCTAGTGTTGCAGTTGATAAACTGTCTAACGTGGTGGTGACCCCCTGTGTTGTATGTGAAAGTCAAAGTTTTGTTAAGAGCCAGTTGGCATAAGACGCAGCAGCCACATATATGGAAACCAATAGGTTTGTTGGGTAACCACATTGAAGGGTGAGTCTGTGTGTGGGGTGAGATTAAGCTGGGACAGAGGATGTTTCTTAATGTGCGACCCCTACTGTGTGTAATCAAGGGTGTTTTGCCAATAACTGTCCCCAGCCCCGGGTCTAAGAGTAGCAAGTGCCAATGTTTCTTGAGTATGCGAAACAGTGGTTTGCTTGCTGGACTGAATCTAGTAACAAATGAGATAACCTTCCTTCTGTTGGAGCTGGTTTTTTTGTAGCTTTTAATAAGTAGGGAGTTACGTTGTTTGGAAGCTATACGTTTGCTAGCCCTGGCGATTATTTCTTCCGGGTATCCTCCATTGCGGAAACGTTGAGCTAGTAATCTCATCTCATGTGTAAAAGTCTCATTGTCACTACAATTGCGTCGGGTTCTAACCATTTTGCCATAAGGAATGACCTTAATCTGGGCAATGGGATGTGCACTCAGTGCATGAAGAATAGAGTTGCACGCAGTAGGTTTTCTGTATAGTCTGGAGGAGATCTTGTTGTTAGTGATGTAAAGGAGGAGATGGAGGAACTCAATTTGGGCATAGTCTGCTTTATGTGTAAAAACCAAATTATAGTCGTTGACAGTAAGGTGTTCAATGAGTAAATCAAGGGCCTGTCTGTTGCCCGTCCAAATGGTGAGTATGTCATCAATATATCTCCCCCAGAAAAGAATATGCTGGGTAATTTCCGTGGGACAGTTTGTCCGGAGATGGGTTTTTTCAAATTGGCCCATGTATAAATTTGCATAAGAAGATGAGAATTTTGCACCCATGGCCACCCTTTGGCACTGTTGGTACCATTGGCCCTCATGCAAGAATACATTGTTCTCTAGAACTAGTCGTGTAAGGTCAAGTAGCATTTGAGTATGTTCGTAGAGCGTGGCGTCTCTATCAGCAAGTGCCATTGATAGAATGTCAAGACCCCATTCTAGGGGGATGGATGTGTAAAGTGAGTTAACATCAAAGCTTACAAAGCAACAGTCATCAGTCCAATCCACGTCTTCAAGTTGACATAGCAAGTCTTTCGTGTCCTGTATGTAGGAAGGTAAAATCCAAACCAACGGTTGGAGAAAGGAGTCAATGTACTCTGATATGTGTTCCGTGGGTGAACCAATGCCTGAAATTATAGGTCTGCCCGGGGGGAAAGTTCCAGGTTTGTGGAATTAAGGTAAAATGTAGATACAAGGTGCTTGTGGAGTAATGTTGTGCATGTATCTATATTCGTATTCAGAAAGGAGGCACATGCTTTTCCAATAAGCCAGTCTATTGCCTATTATACTGGTAATTCTAGGCAAGGGATTGTGAGGTAGGCTTTTATAAGCACGTGTCACCCAATTGTCTGTTGATTTCAGACATATAGTCCGATCTGTCCTTGATAACCACATTCCCCCCTTTGTCCGCCTCTCTTATTACAATGTTGGTGCAAGACGAAAGTTTCTTGAGAGCCTCAAGTTCCATTGGACTGAGGTTGTTCTTGTATCTAGGGGCCTGTGTCATAAGTTTGTCTTCAAGTGTTAAGAGATCGTTGCTCACCGCTTTGTAGAAGACATCTTATTGTTGTCAGGTGGTAAGGTAGGTATGTAGGTAGATTTGGGTCTAAGGCCACTGTCAAGATCCCAAGATCCAGGTTGGGCTGGATATCTAAATGAGTCAAAAGTTCCTCAAAGCTGGGAGTAAAGGGTGTCATAGGATCCAAAGGCAGAACGGTGTGGACATCTTGTATGTCTCTGATTGAGTTTATGTTGCGCACTGGTTTGTCCAAGAAAAAATTCCTAAGTTTCAGGTGGCGTACATACTTAAAAATGTTAACGTGTATTTCAGTAAAGTCAGGTTTGGAAACAGGACAGAAGCCCAAGCCTTTTTTATAACATTTATTTAATCTTTACACAGAGTAGAAGTGGACAGATTAATAACCTGAACAATATCTTGTTCCATAGTATTTGGACATGAGGTGGAACTAGTGTTCATGTTCTGTGATTCTTTGTGAATGAACGTGTGGTCACGCCCTCCCTTTTGTCTGAAGGTATGTTTCTTGCCCCCCCCTACGGGTGGGTTTGGACTTGGATTTGGTCTGTTATAATTTTGTTGTATACCCTTCCTGTAACTTGCTAGTTCCTCTAAAAAGGAAAATGGATGGGTACCCCCGGGAGTTAATAAATTCACCGAAGTCCCTTCAGTAGAAGGGTCCAAAATATTACTAGAGATGCTTTAAACATCTGACAAGCTGCTTGGTGCCGACATGTTGGTAGGGTTAGTGTCAGGCATCTTCACATAGGTATCGTTCTTGATCTGGTCAAATTTGCGTGCAAATGTATAAATGCGGCCATTTAGATAATCATTCTCGTCCCTGGTGAGTTTTTTCATTTTCTTGTCTTTTAATATGAAGTTGGTGACCATTGTGTACTTTTTTCAAAATGGTGTAGTTTTTGTCTATTGCCTCGGGAAGGTTCATATTCTTGATCTCTTGTTCTAGAGAAGCGATGTCTAGAAGGAGTTTATCCCTTTTTCTATCAGCATGTTTGATGAGTATGTTCATCATGCCGATGGAAGATGAGGAAATCAAGTGTTCCCATTCCCCTAAAGGGTCAGGGTCCAAGTTGTCAAATGCGGGGAAAATGATCACCCGTAGGCCCCGGGGGAATTGTTTGAGTTCTATATATCTTTTCAGTGTGGTAGCATCCCACCACCTCAAAAATTCTTGTTTTTTTAATCTTTCCAGGCTGATAAATTTTTGTCTAAGTCCTTCCTGTGTGGGCATATTATTAGCTGGGTTGGTAGCCCTTGGTTTTTTGGAAAATAATTCAGCAGCCAAGGTGTCCTGATTGTCATCAAAGGAAGCCATGTCTAGGATAGAAGAGGGTAATGTAAGAAAGCCAAAATTAATGATGTAGTAATAAGGCCAGGAGTGCAAGTTACCACAATAAGGCAAAATGCCCAAAGTAAAAACTTGAGGGTAGTAGTGGTACAGAAAACTGCACCTCCTGGGAGGTAGCTAAACTAGTGTGGAGTGAGAATTTGTTTGGTTCTCAGATGGTGCAAGTGGTCTGGTGCCTCACTACCCGTAGGCACAAACAATGTGTATAAGAAACACAAGTGACAATGAACAGATAGGACCACAGCACGCAATATGCAAAAACAGAAGTAGAATACGTCAATACATTCAAAGTATGAAGGATCCGTTGATGAAAGGATAGATTTAACGTTTTTCATAGGCAAAATCTTTTATTTCGAACAGTTCTTTGAGTAGAAAGACAAGTCCAACAAACACAGCCAACACGTGTTTTGTCACCAGAATGACTTCTTCAAGGTTGTAGGATAAATGTATATACAATATATATTTTCTTTGGACTGATGTGTAAAGGTAAATCATAAAAGTGCCCAAATTTATAAGTGAATGATCCATGTAAGTGGTGCAGAAAAAATTATTAAAAAAGTTAAATGACATGGCAATGGTAATAATGGAGATGAAAACAGACACCACGGTGAGTAAAAGGTGACATAGTCAATGGGAGAAAATGATCAGGAAAGGCTGCCATAGAACCAATTTCAAAATTTTAAACAAAAAGCACCTGAAAGTAGAACAGTGTGAGCATTAGGTGTGCAGACGTGGAACAGATTCACAGTTCCCATAGCTGGTGATAAAGCCATCCTAAGTGAGAGAAAAATGAAATATTGAGAAGCATGCTAAGTAGAGTGGAGAATGTAGACCTCTGACCTACCAACATTTTAGGTAGAATGTAGAAGGTTCCGGGTAGAGAGATTTGCGCAGAAAGTAATGCTGCAAAGCAGATATGAGAAGAACAAAGATTCAAAGTTATGACAGGCGGGTGAATGGACTACGAGGGGATAATAGGAAAGGGTATAAAACTAGAAGTTACCTGTGTAAGTAGGCATAAAATGGGAGTAGGTGTATGGGTAAAAGGAGTATGAATGAAAAGGCAATAGCTGGGTCTAGTAGGTGAGAGCCGATTGGTAAGAGTTTAAAAAATGAAAGGATAAGATTAGCGGTAAGTTAGCTATTAGGTATTAAAAACATGAGAAGAAATAAGTAATGAATCGGAAGCGCAGAGACAAAGTAGTAGTAATGCGCTAGTCCAAACATGGAAAAAAAATGGAGGGATAAAGCAAAGAGGGAAGCCGAAGGAAAGTAGGGGTCAAGAAAAATGCGTCTAACTGAGAGAGAAAACGATCTCGTAGGAGGGGTCTGAGTGAGTAAATGAGTGGAGGCCAAACAGGTGGAGACGTGCATTCGCGGTAAAATGGTATTTGAAGCCGTAAGAGAAAAGGACGGCGAGAGGTAATCTTACCTGTAGAGCTGAGTGGCGAGAAATGGACTCCAAGAGTATTATTCTTTTGTTAGGTAGGAACGTGGTGAAAGGCACGGGGTATGTACGCTACGTAATAAACCAAAGTAAACGAAGGACTAGGAATGAGGGTACCGGATTGGAGGGCCGCAAAACATAGTAACTATGATAAAGTGAAGGAAAATAACAGCGGCCATGTTGGGAGAGAAACGGGAGGGAAAGGAAAAAATGAAATAAGAGTTGAAGATCAAATGGTGCGGACAGAGTAGTAGAAGTATCAAGAGAGAGGGGTGGAAAGAGATGCAGTAAAAAATATCCTGCATGCATGGAGGAGCCTAAGTACCAGTGGCAAAGACATGTATAGTAACGGATCACTCAGTCAAGCATTTGATCTGTTAGTGTAGAAACATTAGGCCATTGATTCTGGTACAAAACATAAATATATGATCATATATACAGTTCCATTCACGGGTAATGACATGATGTCTGTACGTGAGGTCAAAAAATAAAAACATGTCAGTTAATCGCTGTGAGTAGACATTTTTTGTTCACGAAGTCTAAACAACGAGATACATGAATTTGATAGACAAGTATTCTGATATTAAGCATACAGGAGATCGTAAGTAATGGTAAGTTTACATAAACATAATGTCTTTGATTTGTAAACCTGTGCAGCCATAAATTAAACATAAGATTACAGCAGGTTTGAACGTTTAGTCAATACAGTGGGTGGTCAGTAACCATGTAAAAATGTATAACAAATAATTATATATCATAGGAGTAGGATCCTATAACGATTATATAACAGGATTACAGCAGGTATTAGTGCTTAGCTGATACACAAGGACAATCAGTAAACATAAAGATGTTTCAATCATTCAATGGCCAAACAGGTATTAGTAAGTAATATGTACGTAAGAACCCAAGAACATACATAGAGATGAAGTGATGGTATATACATAGTTGGAGATTTCAGTATGTAAAAAGGCCATAGATATGTTGACAGAGAAAAGATATTAGGTTAAGAACACGTGTAACTCCCTGTCAATATTAAGTCCTTTTTCTATGGCTCGTAGTTTAAGTATCCATTTGGCCTCACACTTGCGTAATTCCTTGGTTCTATCCCCCAGTCTGGGTGATGTGGGTACATGAGTGATACCGTGGAATCTGATATTGAGAATGTTGGTTTCTACATGTTGTGAGTTAAAGTGTGTGGCCAAAGGATAGGTGGAATTGTAGTTTTCTAATTGCTCTGATATGTTCTTGTATGCGTTCTTTTAGAGGGCGTATCGTGCTACCCACGTAGATGAGTCCACATACACAGATAATACATTAAACCGTGTATCTAGTGTTGCAGTTGATAAACTGTCTAATGTGGTGAGTGACCCCTGTGTTGTATGGTGTCCAAATGGTGAGTATGTCATCAATATATCTCCCCCAGAAAAGAATATGTTGGGTAATTTCCGTGGGACAGTTTGTCCGGAGATGTTTTTTTTCAAATTGGCCCATGTATAAATTTGCATAAGAAGATGAGAATTTTGCACCCATGGCCACCCTTTGGCACTGTTGGTACCATCGGCCCTCATGCAAGAACACATAAATGACTCCACATACACAGATAATGCAGTAAACCGTGTATCTAGTGTTGACAAACTGTCTAACGTGGTAGGTGACCCCTGTGTTGTATGTGAAAGTCAAAGTTTTGTTAAGAGACAGTTGCTTGCGGGACTGAATCTAGTAACAAATGAGATAACCTTTCTTCTGTTGGAGATACCTAACAACGGAATAATACTCTTAGCGTCCATTTCTCACCACTCGGCTCTACAGGTAAGATTACCGCTCGCCGTCCTTTTCTCTTCCGGCTTCAAATACCATTTTACCCCAAATGCACGTCTCCACCTGTTTGGTCTCCACTCATTTACTTGCTCCAACCCCTCATACAAGCTTGTTTTCTCTCTCATTTAGACACATTTTTCTTGACCCCTACTTTCCCTCGGCTTCCCTCTTTGCTTTATCCCTCCCATTTTCTTTTCAACCAGGAAGTGTTGGCAGCCATTTTGAGACTCGGCTTCAGCCATGTAAAAAAAAAAAGTGGGGGGGAGCAGGGTATGTTTACCCTAACACCCTAGCCTAGGTGGAGGCAAAAAATATATATATTTTAAAAAATTCACAGCATAATTTGCGAATATTCATGAATTTCAAAGTTAATTAAAAAATAAAAACAGCAAGCACGGTCTCACGCCTCACATGGCACTGCTAATTATTCCACATATTCCAATACTCATCACATCTTTGGTAGCATAGTTTATTATATCAGTGTAATATTTGGAGTAAAATATTTGAGGAAAAAAACTGCATGGCCAAGACGCAAGTCATAGTTCCATGAAATAATGCTAACTATAACTGCTGAATTTCTATGGTTTTGTATGTTTAAAATGTCACCCTAACTGTAACATCTCTGTAACCTTTGGGCTTTCAAGTGAACATATATATATATATATATATCCTTCAACGCTTCCTAAACATATCAGGAGAACCAGGACACCTCTGATGTGAAAAACCAATTTATTTCAGCAAAAAAATCCAACGCGTTTCGGCAACAGCCTTTGTCAAGGATAGATTGTTGCTATAGTACTCCAAATAAATAACCCAAATTCATCATAAAAATAGAAAACGGACAAAACCACAATTCACCCACCATTAAGATTACAAAGTGGCAGCCATCTTAAGATGTTCAATTTTAGCATAAATAAACAATAATTTATACAAAATATTGTGTTTACTGCTTGATTTGCCCATGTGACAAGTTGTATGTGGAGAGTACGATACATAGTGCTAAGAAGATATTTCTGGAACACAGACGAGCTATTAAGACCTATGACAAAAACTATCCGGTAGCTAGACACTTCTTCAATCAGCATTTTGGCAATGAGAACCTGTTGAAGTTTGTAGTTATTGACCAGGTGAAGACAAGCAAAAGGGGCGGTAATAGAGAGCAACTATTGCGTGTTATGGAGTCAAAATACATAATAGATTTTGAGACATTGGAACCTGTGGGGTTGAACTCTAGCGAAGAGCTGAGTATCCATCTAGGGTAACTGGTATTAACTTTAAGTATTTTGGGGAAGTATAGTGGCTTTTTTAAGAAAGTAGTATTTTAGAGCAATAAGGACGCTATGGTATTTAATATATTTATGTAGATGAGTTGATTTTTTTTTTTCAATATTTTTTTTTAATAGTATAGAAGGTTTTGTATGTTCACCCACTTGGGTGTCAATAATCTTTTATACAAGTATGATAGTGATATTTGCGAATAATGTCAGAAGAAATAGGAATTATTTTTGTATAGAATTGGAATTCTTTTTCATAAGAGCTTTTTTGAACACGCATGCCCATTTGGGCGTTATTAAGTCTGATGGAAATAGCTCAGACATGGGTAGAAAAAATATATATTTACAAAAAAACATATATTTATAATTAAATGATATAAAGAGTATTTTTGTATTTTTTGTATAAGCCTTTATCTGATGTTTTACAAATAGTTTGATGACTATCAGTGATGAACTCGACTAACAACTTATTGGTAAAGGATTATTGTATAAATTATTGTTTATTTATGCTAAAATTGAACATCTTAAGATGGCCACCGCTTTGTAATCTTAATGGTGGGTGAATTGTGGTTTTGTCCGTTTTCTATGTTTATGATGAATTTGGGTTATTTATTTGGAGCACTATAGCAACAATCTATCCGTGACAAAGGCTGTTGCCGAAACGCGTTGGATTGTTTTGCTGAAATAAATTGTTTGTTCACATCGGAGGTGTCCTGGTTCTCCTGAGATGTTTAGGGAGCGTTGAAGGATATTTGGGGCGTCTCGGAGCCCGTCCATGAACGCTGTGCTGAGCACCTGCATTCCGGGACTTATGTATATGTGATATGTATATATCCAAAACAATCTCCGAGATAAGGGAGCCCCCAACTCTGCAGGGCGGCTTCAGCATAAGGGTATGGAGCAACCCATAAATAAACAGGGAGAAGAGTTGAGGGTTCCTTTATCCTAGAGGTTGTTTTGGAAGTATTTTGGGAGCCTTATTCACTTGCCGTCACATGAACTAAAAAGGATTCACCCTGTGATTGAAAGCGTGGAGGTGAGCAATTTGGAATGTTGTTTGTATCTCTTTGCAACTTTTTGTGCGCAGTGCTGAAAATATAATGACTCGGAATGCTAGCAGCCTGACAAAGTCAAAAAGAGATAACAACAACATTCCAAATTAGCAGTGTGCGTAATGTGTGGGTACCAGCCAGCGTCTGTAAACCTTAAAGAATCATGGGCCAGATGTACGAAACGTTTTGCGACTCGCAAACGGCAAAATCTGCCGTTTGCGAGTCGCAAAACGCGTATCCCAATGCAGAAATGCATTTTGCGAGTCGTTACCGACTCGCAAAATGCATTTCAGACTCGCAAATAGGAAGGGGTGTTCCCTTCCTATTTGCGAGTCGCATTGGGATGCAATACCATTTGCGACCGCATATGCGGTCGCAAATGGCAGCGCAGTTACCATCCACTTCAAGTGGATGGTAACCCAATCGCAAATTGGAAGGGGTCCCCATGGGACCCCTTCCAGTTTGGGACTGGACCCCAAAATATTTTTTCAGGGCAGGGAGTGGTCCAAGGGACCACTCCCTGCCCTGAAAAAAACCGAAACTAAAGGTTTTGGATTTTTTTGAAATGCAGCTCGTTTTCCCTTAGGGAAAACGGGCTACATTTAAAAAAAAAAAAACTGCTTTATTGACAAGCAGGTCGCTAACATGTAGGCCTGCTGACGACAGCAGGCCTCCATGTTAGCGAGTGCCTATACTCGCAATGGGGCCGCAATTTGCGACCCACCTCATGAATATTCATGAGGTGGGTCATTGCGACCCCATTGCGAGTTGCAGTCGGTGTCTGAGACACCGTACTGCATAGCAATTTGCGACTTGCAAATTGCAAGTCGCAGGGACTCGCAATTTGCAAGTCGCAAATTGCTTTCTACGTACATCTGGCCCCATATTTGGCACCCTGAGCTAGAATTAGTTGTGTCTTAATGGTATCTGACAGAATTCTAAATTACTTGGATGTCCTCTCAAAAGCGCTAATAGCTGCTATTAGACCTGACAGCCTTAGGGTGGTAACCCCTAATTTTTTGCTTGCCTCCCTCAACTCTTTGGTCACTGTTTTTGCTGGTTTTAGGACTCTGCGCACTTTACCACTGCTACCCAGTGCATATGCTCTCTCCCTTCAAACATGGTAACATTGGCTCACACCCGATTGGCTTTTTTAATCTACTTATAAGTCCCCAGTAAAGTGTACTACAGGTGCCAGGGCCTATAGATTAAGTGCTACTAGTGGGCCTCCAGCACTGACTGTGCCACCCACATAAGTAGTCTCTTAACCATGCCTCAGGCCTGCCTCTGCAAGGCCTGTGTGTGCAGTTACACTGCCACTTTTACTTGGCATTTAAAAGTACTTGCCAAGCCTAAAACACCCCCTTTTCTACATATGTCACCCCTAAGATATGCCCCAGGTACCCTATGGGGCAGTGTGCTGTGTAGGCAAAAGGCAGGACATGTACCTGTGTAGTTTACATGTCCTGGAAGTGTAAAACTCTTAAATTTGTTTTTACACTGCTCTGCTGTGAGGCCTTCTCCCTTCATAGGCTAACATTGGGGCTGCCCTCATACGTTGTTTGAGTGGTAGCTGCTGATCTGAAAGGAGTAGGAAGGTCATATTCAGTATGGCCAGAATGGTGATACAAAATCCTGCTGACTGGTGAAGTTGGATTTAATATTGCTATTTTAGAAATGACACTTTTAGAAAGTGAGCATTTCTCTGCACTTAAATCTTTCTGTGCCTTACAATCCACGCCTGATTGGGTTTAGTTGACAGCTCCTTTGTGCATTCACTCAGACACACCCCAAACATAGGATACTCAGCCTCACTTGCATACATCTGCATTTTGAATGGGTCTTCCTGGGCTGGGAGGGTCGAGGGCCTGACACTTGCATGTCAAAGGACAGTAACCTGCCCTCCCACAAAGGACTGCCACACCCCCTACTGGGATCCTGGCAGACAGGATTAAACTGAAAAGGGACCTTGTGCACTTCTAAGCGACTCTTTGAAGTCTCTCCCACGTCAAAGGAACATTTGGGTATTTAAACAGGGCCTCTGCCCCTACCAACTCAGACACTTCTTGAGGTAGACACTCTACCTCACACACACTTCCTGGAGAAGAGAACCTGAACCAGAACCTGCATCCTGCCAAGAAGACCTGTCTGGCTGCTCAAAGGACTCACCTGTCTGCTTTCTGTGAAGGACTGCTGCCTTGATGCTCTCTGGCTGTGGTGAAGAAGTGCTCTCCAAGGGCTTGGATAGAGCTTGCCTCCTGTTCCCTGAAGTCTCAGGACCAAAAAGACTTCGGCCCGTATTTATACTCCGTTTGCGCCGAATTAGCGTCGTTTTTTTCGACGCAAATTCGGCGCAAAACTAACGCCATATTTATACTTTGGCGTTAGACGCGTCTAGCGCCAAAGTATGGGCAAATAGCGTCATTTTTTTGCGTGAACGCCTTCCTTGCCTTAATGAGATGCAAGGAAGGCGTTCCCGTCTAAAAAAATGACGGCGACGCAAATGCGTCGTATTTATACTCCCGGGCAAAAATCACGCCCGGGAGTGGTCGGGTCAAAAAACCCCGCATTTGCACCACTTTTTAACGCCTGGGTCAGGGTAGGCGTTAAGGGGCCTGTGGGCTCAAAATGAGCCCACAGGTGCCCTCCCGTGCCCCCAGGGACCCCCCCTGCCACCCTTGCCCACCCCAGGAGGACACCCAAGGATGGAGGGACCCATCCCAGGGACATTCAGGTAAGTTCAGGTAAGTATAATTTTTTATTATTTTTAATTTTTTTTGGTGGCATAGGGGGGCCTTATTTGTGCCCCCCTACATGCCACTATGCCCAATGACCATGCCCAGGGGACATAAGTCCCCTGGGCATGGCCATTGGGCAAGGGGGCATGACTCCTGTCTTTACTAAGACAGGAGTCATTTAAATGGCGTCTGGGTGTCGAAAAAAATGGCGCAAATCGGGTTGAGGCGATTTTTTTGCCTCAACCTGACTTGCCCCATTTTAAGACGCCCTAACGCCATTTTCCCCCTACGCCGGCGCTGCCTGGTCTACATGGTTTTTTCCCACGCACACCAGGCAGCGCCGGTCTGCTAGCGCCGGCTAACGCCATTCCATAAATACGGCGCCCGCATGGCGCTTCAGAATGGCGTTAGACGGCGCTAAATTTTTTGACGCTAAACTGCGTTAGCGCAGTTTAGCGTCAAAAAGTATAAATATGGGCCTTCATCTCTACAAGAAGGACTCCTTGTGCGGCGAAATTCAATGCACATCCTGCCAGAAACGACGCACAGCCTGCACTGCGGTGAAAATTTCACTGCACGCCGAGCTGGAATGACGCAGCCAGACTTCGCAATGAGAAGAATGTTGCAGCGCCAGCGTAGGGACTGGAAATTCGACGCACGGCCTCACCGGATCGACACACAGCCGAGCCGGAACGACAGCCCGGCTTCCAGAGAGGAATCAACGCAGTGCCTGGTGTGCGGTAGAAAATTCGATGCAGCTCCTGTGACTTTGTCCTGCCAGTGCTGGAAATCCACACATCGTCCCCGGGGCGTCTGAAAACCCCGCAACCCGAAGAGGGTCCATGACAGAGCGCTGGAAACCGACGCACAGCCATCCCTGCGTGAAAACTAAACAACGCATCGCCGTGTGCGGCCTGAGAAATCGATGCGCACCCCCTTTGTTTCCACGCATCTCCTCCTCTGCGGTTCCTTGCGGAGATTTTTCACGCAAACCATGTACTTTGTGCTTGAAAGTGACTGTTTGTTTTTAAAGGACTGAAGACACTTTATATCACTTTTCAGTTATATCTCAACATATACTTATTGCATTTTAAACGTTTTGACCTGCATCTTACCAGATAAATATTATATATTTTTCTAAACACTATGTGGTGTATTTTTGTGGTGCTATATTGTGTTATTGTACGATTTATTGCACAAATACTTCACACATTGCCTTCTAAGTTAAGCCTGACTGCTCAGTGCCAAGCTACCAGAGGGTGGGCACAGGATGATTTGGACTGTGTGTGACTTACCCTGACTAGAGTGAGGGTCCTTGCTTGGATAGGGGGTAACCTGACTGCCAACCAAAGACCCCATTTCTAACAGCTGCCTGTAGCATATCTGCCTTTTCTGCTTTATCACTGATTTTTGGCTTTTTTTCTTGACAGTATTTTTGCTGGCTTTAGGACTTTGTACACTTTACTACATTTAAATAGTATTAAAATAACTGTGCTTCTCTAATTAATGTGATGTATATTAGAAGTCCCTTTTGCCCTATTTAACTTCCCTATAGGTCCATTGTAAATGATGCCTTAACATCACCTGTGGCATGGAAAGTAAAATTATCATAACGCTGGCTGCACTCTGTATCCACTTCACCTGCATATATGTCAAAAATATAATTCTGCCAGTGACATCACTGTGCTCTTACTCGGCTGGAGTTTAAATGCACTGCAGTGACACATGGCAAAGAAAAATGTATTTTCCATTCTGTTTTATATATTCATAAGTCACCCCTAAAATTGCCTGTAAGGCCACGGGATAGGGTGCTAATATATTCCAAAGAGGGCAAACTACAAATTGATGTTAGTGCGCCCTAACATTGAAATAAAACCCAAAAGCTATTTCACTATGTAAACCAGGGTATCCTTTTTAGGCATAAATACGATCAAGGTCTTTGATTTTTACTTTTGTGAAGGAAAGTGTTAGAAAAATGCTTTTAAAGTTAATTCTTGCTCTGGTTTTTAAAAACAGACTAAATGGCGAAGTCAGATTTGTCAAACTTAATCCGAAAAGTAATTTTATAAATATTTGCTGTAGGCTGCCTGAGCTAGAACAGACGTAATATCAGTTGTGCAACTCATCACACCTCCTGAGCTGGAATACGCATCCTTGGCCTGAAAAGTTGACAACTCTGACTCAGAGGATAACAGCTTGCCTCTGGGCCTAGGAAGAGCCAATTGGTGTTAACTGCTTACTATTTAGTAGGGAGTAGCTATCTGTAAATGGAGATGAAGAGTTGACAGAACAAAGAGATTCTTTAGGATTACTAGGATTACTTCTTTTGACTTGGAGATGCTAGAGAGTCATTTACCAGACCCTCCTAGACAGCCCAGCCCCTATTAGAGTAGGAGGGAAAAATAGTTATACCGTCTATCACATTTCCAGGACAGGAAAATGCATCTTTTACTGGGATAGGTAACACCTCTAGCTTAAAGGGCAGTAGCATTGCCTCTGGGCCTAGGAAAGGCCAACGGATGTTAACTGCTGACCACTTAGCAAAGGTAGCTATAATGGAGTGGATAAGAGCAGTTGGCAGGACAAAGGGCACTTTAAGCACTAACTCTTATCTTAGAGATGCCAAGGAGGGCTTCTTCTATTCATCCCCAGCGCCCTCCTACACAGTTAAGGCAATCCTGGTGGCCACTGGGCCTCGCCATATTTAAACTGTATATCTTGGGTAATTTTGCATTAAGTCAAACAAGACATGCAGCAAAGGGGGGGTGAGGGACTGTGTTTTTTTTTTTTTTAATTCAGCAGTAAAATGTTACCGACTACTAGCTAGTGCACAAGGGAAATCTGACACCTCAACCACCAACTCCTCAGAACATTCCTAGACCTCCACTTAAAGAAGAAGGTGCTACTGGAAGAAGAATCCTGGCTCATGCTGGAAGAAGCGGGTTCAAACAAGGACTCCTGAATCCTGCTTGTACTGAGGAACTGGAACTACTCTCCAAGCATCAAGTGGTTGGCTTCCTGTTTACCTTCATCAGGTACACAAAAAGCTGAAGGACTCCTCAATCCAGAGGGACCCAGATGTCTAAAGATGAATAGAACCTCCAGAACCTGCAGAATACCTGGCTTAATAGAGACCTGGTGTCCAGAAGCCTGGCCTGAGCAACAGTTTCTCAGCAGTTCAAAACAAAAGGACCTTGTTTATATCTTGGGGGAGCGAGAAATCCATTACAACGGGGTTTCCTTCTCAACAACATTATGGTCTGCCTGCTAAATTTAAATTCAGGTAGACCATGGTTTGATGGTGATGATGGAGATTACGCCATCTAAGCCATGGTCAAACTCCGTTGTAGTCCTGAAATAGTAAGGGGAGTCAGAGGTTTCGCTATATGTCCATCTGCATGGTTTAGATAGGATAACATACAGCTGTTTTTCAATGTGTTTCAACACTAGGAAAGACCTGGTGGTAAACTCCTATGGTGAGGGGGCATTGTTGTTTTTTTAATTTTCAAAAAGAAAATCCTGCTTTGGGGTTTACGTTTTGAAAATGAAAAAAAAGGTTTTAAGTTTGACTTACGGCTTCATCATGATGACCGAGCCGTACAACAAACATACAATGCATTGGCAGGAACTGTCATAATGGCAGTTCCTGCCAATGCATTGTATGTTTGCTTCTCAATGTTAGAAACATTGGTTGGGCCAGTGGACATTTTTTAATTTGGCGGGCGGAACCTCTGTCAGATTGACTGAGTAATTTACTCCATTGCCCTAGATGAGGACGGGCTGTCTGTCATGATTTGAATAGGCCCTATGTCTGAAGATAAAAACTTTGACAGGGACAACCCACCTGGTATATCTGACTTCTACTCCATCGTGGTCTGCCTGAAATTGTGCCGAGCTCCCAGTCATCCACAAGCTGTTGCTTTTCCATAATGCTTCTTTCAAGGCATTTTTTGCCTTAAAACCTTAGAAATCCAATCTCCATTTCCCATTAACCTATTTAAAAGCTCTTGGAACCTTTTGCTTATTAGATATCTCTAAATTTTTCTAAATTGGCTTGAGAACTATATTGTGATGGGTTCTTTACTTTGAAATTGTTAATACTGCTTGAACCTAGGACATACTTCTATGGAGATTGCCCAAGGCCTGTGTCATAGCTAACACAGGTTGAGCAGGGGTTTTCTCAGAGCTGTGTTTTGACATTAGCAGGGTGGGTTTATGGAGTTGTTAGGAGTACTCCCTCCCAAATTAATAACTCCAATTCTGACAAAGACTTATGGCCTCATTACGACCCTGGGAGTCTTAAGACCACCAGGGCTGCGGTGGCAGTCGGACTGCCGCCAATGTGGCAGTCTGAGAGCCATATTACGACCGTGTTGGTTGCGCCACGGTCGGACCACCAGCACCCCCAGTTCTCCTCCATTGGAGGGGCTGGCGATGCTGGCAGCCCTAATCCGCCAGGCCAGCGCTGCCCTGAGGATTACGAGTATGCCCGCCATGTAAAGGCTGTTGGAGACGGGGAGCAGGGTGCCCCCCTGGCCAGCCCCATCACGATTTTCACTGTCTGCTTTGAAAAACGCAATAGGTGCTGGTGCATCCTACACACTACAGCATTGCCACCGGCTCCATTATGAGCCAGCATCAATGTTGTAGGCCGTTTCCCCCTGGGCCAGCAGGCGCAAACTCTCTTTCCGCACGCTGACCCAGTGGGAAACTCTTAATGGGGCCCGCGGGAAGGGGACTGCACTGGCGGTAACCTGACCACGGGAGTTTGGTGGAGGGCCTTTTCCGTCTGCCAAACTCATAATGACCCCCTTAATATCAGAAGAGAATATTGCTACAGACAACAATTGAAATTTGAATTCTAAGGTTCATTACCAGGGGAAGCTGAATCTGTAAAATCCCGAAAAATGGACCCATGTCTAATGTGCACAGTGCTGGGGAAAAGGGACACCTTTACCTGGTGGCTTGTTTAATATGAATCATAGAAGTGTTAATGCCATTAATCCAAATAGTAGGTTTTGAGAAGCAGTATTTAGTCTCTACCATTGAATATATAAAGGATAAAAGCCCATAGTGCTCAACATCTCCCACACAAATCCCTAGGTGACCATACTGAAAGACAAACAGTGTAATGGATGGAGGTTCTGGTACAGTCCCTGCACACTCGATCAAGCCTGCTGAACGGTGGTATCTTTGCCTGGTATAAAGCTATGTTGTTTACCAGATATTCAAGAGTTAACAACAGTATTAATTTTGATAGCTAAAATTGTTGCAAATGCTTTAGAATCAGAGTGCAGAAGAGAAATGGGCCTAGAAGAGCTGTAGTTGGTTGGATTTGTCTTTTTCTAAGAAGAGAGCAGTTATTGGGTAGCACCAGGAATCTAGGAATACATTATTTAATCTCATTTCTGTTAGAACGTGTGAATAATTGGGTTGTTGGTTGACTGGGGAGTGAGCCTAGGTCAAGCAATAGCCACAATCTTTTGCAGGGTGAACCACAAACAGTCACTAATTTAACCTGTGCTTAACCCTGGGTAGCCTGACACAAAAAAGCAGTCAGGCTAAACTTAGAAGCAATGTGTTAAGTATTTATGCAGCACACAGAAAGCAACACAGTGAAAACACAACACAATAAAAAACCCAAACCAATTTAGAAAACTAAAGACTATTTTAATAAATTATTTGACACCAAAACCATGATAATCCAATTAGTAAAGTCAGAGTTCTGAATTTTTAAAGCTTAAGGTTCAAAATAGCAAGTCCTCAGTTTTAGAAATTGTCCACCTGGGCACCTTTAGCACCACAACCAAGGATTCGGGAGTGGATGGAGACCTCTTGGAGGTGCAGGACTCACTCAGGCTAGGTCCAGGTGCAGGCTTAAGGTGATGTGAACCTGTGGCTCAGAACAGAAGACCAGCTAAACTACCCCTTGGAGTCACTTCTAAAGTCCTGGGTGCAGATGGTGATGCAAGGCTCTACAGCAGGGCTGGCCTCTGAAAGTTCCATACATGTTCCAGGCAGCAAAGCAGTCCTTCCGGGTACAGCAGCAGTCTGGCAGGGTGCACAGCAGGCCACAGCAGCAGGCGGTCCTCCAAGAGTCCTTCCACAGGCCCAGTAGTGAACTGAAGGACAGGTCTGAGAGCCCTAATTTTATACCCTGGTGCCCTGCTCCTAGAAGTTGGATAAAGTTTCCAGAAAGGTACGCTGAAGTTCCAGCAATTTCCTGTCTACCCTGCCCTTGCTCCTAGGTGGCTGCACTGACAATACAGGGCCGTTAAGCCTATTGTGTGGTGGCAGAGCCCAGCCCATTCAGTTTCAAGTGGGGCTGTGCCTAGCTACGCCCCCTCTCCTCCCCTCCCCCCACACCCATCAAGTCAGTAAATGGCCCATTCAGGCTCTGCTAATCCCTCTATTGTATGACTATCTGGGGTGAATTTACAAAGTCCCAACTGTCAGTTACACCCAGTCATGTGACCTTAGACAGGCTACAGGCTCAGAGGGCTAGGGGCAGGAAAATGCCAACTTTCTAAAAGTGGTATTTTCAAACTTGTAATAATAAATCTGACTTCACCATTAAAGAGGGTTTATTATTACAAGTTCATACATACCAAACATGGCACACCTACAACATCTGGGTTGGGAATTACAATTTATTTATTTTAATATGAAATCTCTAAAGTTACCCTTTGGGAACCTCTCAGTAGTGAGAAGTCAGATTTAGGAGTTTTTCTGCTACTAGGACCTGTAAAACTAAAGCGCACATTTCCTATCTTTCAATTACACAGCACCCTGCCCTATGGGCTACCTCAGTCCTACCTTAGGGGTGACGCATGTGATGAAAGGGGAGTGTAGGGCATGGCAAGGGGTTTTAAATGCCAAGTTGACAAGGCGGTGGGACACTGCCTTCAGGCTGCAGTGGCAGGCCTGGGACAAGTTTTAAGGTGCTACTTAAGTGAGTGGCACAATAAGTGCTGCATGCCCACTGGTTGGGTTGTACAAGGGTATATGGTATGCCACTCTACAAGGGACGTACATGTAAATTGAATATGCCAATCAGGTATATGCCAGTCAAACCATGCTTAGGGGAGTGAGCACATGCACTTTGGCACAGGTCAGCATTAGTAAGGTACACACAGTCTTAAGGCCAACAAGCAAAAATACAGAAAAAAGTAGGAGGAAGGGGAAAAGGTTTGGGTTGATCCTGCTGGGAGGGCCATTTCCAACAGACTCTCTAAGTAAACAGGATATATATCTTCAATTAGAAGCTTATAGTTCTAATTTGGTAAGCATTCTGGTCCACCAGCCTTAGCTGCAGCTTGTTTCATTATAGATAGTTCAATATCCTCTAACGTAAAATTGGTGCCCATAACAAGATAATCATTGTTGCTCATAATGGGAAAATATTGGAAAAATAATTGTGGTAATTCTTAGTTTTAACTGGTAGCATCCTTATTATTGATATGTGACCTAGTACAGTTCAGTTAAGGTCCCCCTCACAATAAAGGTCACACACTTGATCTGGTATTCACTAATGTTTTAGGATTAGAATTTCTATCATCCCGTCCGCTTGTATGGTCTGATCACTATTTGCTAGAATTAGAACTAACCATTTCTCTGTATAAGATCACGAGTGTTAGGACCCCGCCACGCAAAAGGAAATGGCATAAACTAAAGGCCCCTGAGTTTATTGACTCTTTGCAAAAAAAAAAAGATCAGAAAACTTAAACACAAATAACTTAACAGACTTGACACACTCCTTTAATAAATGGATTGGTGATAGCCTGGATGAACTCATACCCCTCTCTGGCTCTAGAAAGCAGCTACGGAAGAAGTCTTCCCCATGGTTTACCTCAAGCCTACTTGAGAAGAAAAGAGAATGTAGGAAGCAAGAGAGGAAATGGAGGCATACACAAGACGATTCCATGAAAAAGGAATATAAGAATATGATTCAAGCTTATCATATAGAAATCAAAAATGCACAGGCTAAATATTATTCTTCAAGAATTGAAGCAGCAGCTAATTCTCCTAAGGAAATTTTGAAGGCCTTAAAAGATCTTATTCATCCCACTGAGGAGTCTGAAATTAAGGACTCCCCGCAGCAACATGTTGATGATGTGGCAATTTTTTTTCATGAAAAAAATCAGGATATTTATGTATCCTTCTCTAATACTATAACAGGAGATCATTCTGTTAGGGATCAGGAGGGTAGGGAAGAGGTGATTTTAACAAACTTTACTCCCATTAGTTTGGATAGAGTAGTTAAATTACCGAGATCCACTAAATCAGGCTCCCCGTTGGATCCGGCTCCTCCTCAGATTCTCTTCATGGGAATACCTCTGTTAGGTCCGGTAAATACAAACCTTATTAATGCTTCACTATCATCTGGAGCAGTACCAGACCTTTGGAAACAGGCCATTGTTAAGCCTCTCCTAAAAAAAAACTAATCTGGATTCTAAGCTACTGAATAACTACCGCCCGATTTCACTGTTACCTATAATGGCTAAACTTGCAGAGAAGCATGTACATACTCAGCTCTCTACTCTTCTGGAAGAGAAAAATAATTTACACCCCACTCAGATGGGTTTTAGGCCCCTGCATGGGACAGAAACCACACTGATTGCGATCATGGAGGAAGCAAAAAAGAGGATGGACAAAGGAATTGAAACAGCTATCATCCTCTTAGATCTGAGTGCGGCATTCAACACGGTTGACCTTAACATTCTTAAAGACAGAATGCAAGGGATTGGAATCTCTGGAGTAGCCTTAGATTGGATCCTATCATTTATTCACAGGAGATCCTTCCAGGTGCTGGACAGATCGTGTACTTCTAAGCGTATCATCAGCAGCTGTGGAGTCCCACAGGGTTCTGCCCTGAGCCCACTGCTTTTTAATATCTATATGCTGCCACTAGCAGAGATTGTTGAGCCATTTGATCTGAACTTAGTATCTTATGCAGATGATACTCAACTTATTGTCTCCCTTTCCAATACTCAACCGGATTTGGAGACGGCATTAGGTCCTTGCCTAAAAGCAGTTGCTGTATGGATGTCGAGAAGTAAATTGAAGCTCAATGATGAAAAAACTGAGGTTATGTTCTTTGGGCAAACAAAAAACGTATTAGCTAATCCTAGCATAATAACAGGAGTGGCCACTCTCCCGCCCCCTAAACATCTTATAAAAAGTCTTGGGGTATGGTTGGACCCTCAACTCTCAGTGTCGCAACACGCCAATAGAGTAGCTGGAACTTCCTTTACCCTGCTTAGGACTTTGAAGAAGGTTTTGGCAATTCTGCCTTTTCTAGCTAGAAGATTGATTATTCAGGCATTGATAGGATTTCGTCTTGGTTATGGCAATGCTCTGTTCGTAGGATCACCAAGATATGTAATACAAAGATTACAAAGGGTGCAAAATGCAGCTGCACAGCTGCTTTTAAAAACACCTAAGCAACAATCCATTCGGACCGGAATTTCCTCCTTACATTGGCTCCCAGTGGACAAAAGGATTCAATTTAAGGCATTATGCCATGTTCATGGAGCTTTATTTAATCAAGGCCCTGAAATGCTCAAAACATTGGTCTCTTTTTACAATCCGGGCAGACCTCTCAGATCCTCCTCAGCTATGTTGGTCACAGCTCCAACAGTGAAGAAAGTAAGATGGGGAGGAAGGCCATTGTCATATCAAGGTGCTTTACTTTGGAATAGCCTTTCTCTTAATATTAGATTAAACTCTCAAGAGTTTCCCTTCAGGAAGGCCTTAAAAACCTGGCTATTTAGAGCTTGACTTCCTATGCGACTATGAACAATGACAAGTCTGCTTTGCAGCATAAGCGCTACAAGGCCTCTGGGCAGTTTAGGCGCTATTTAAGCAATTTTAACATAACATAACATATGCTGAAATTCCTGCAGAATCATATTTTGACTATGAATAATCTTTCCTGTTTCTTCTATAAGTGCTGCAACATTATTAGAATGTGCACACTGTTTGACCGTAAATGCAAGTAATTTATCCAATTTCTCCTGTTTCAAAAAATGTACTTTTATAAGTAAAGGTAGCTTTTTACATTTTGATACTTTGTATATCTTTGATCCAAAATTTAAGAGTGCAAATTCTCAAAAGTGCAGAGTTACTTTTGGATGAATTACTGAATATTTGTAACATAAGTATTAGAATATCTAAATCCTATCCAAGATTTTCTTTGTCAAGCCCATTTGCTTTGGATGTCTCATGCAAAAGAATTGAAGATGCCTCTGACGAAGGTTTTCATTACAACCCAAACGTGTTGTGATGAAGTAGTCTACGGTTTAGTTTCAATGAGGTCAGAGACTTCTTTCCTAAGATAGTTAACTTAACCTTTCCTTTGAAGAAGAAAATGTGGCAAATTGTAATCATTATTTGTGGTAATGTTGTTATTGCCATTCCAGCATAACAGAATTTCTGAGCGATCAGGGAGGAGAAAATGGAGAATGTCGGCCTTGCTTTTTTCAAAGTTGGATGAACTGATAAAAAATCAATTTGTGAGTACTGATTGTGAGACACGGAATCAAAAGTATATTCTTACTATAGAGGATGGCAAACAAATTGCACCCAAAATATGGAATGTATCGATCAAATTTCTTAACTGCCACCTTTTGTCAATAGTTGTCATAGAAAGTCTGGTATATAAAAGAAAATATTGTCATTACAAGTAATTGGATTCCTGGGACCAGTCAGGCGAAAATGTTCATCTCTTAGTATAAAACGATTCACATCAATTGATAAGAGACATGGATTAACGGATGCTTTTGCATACTGGAGAGGTACAAATGCAGCATCTGACCCTCCTCGGGAATGTTCAAAGTATTTACATCCAGAAATGGATTAGTTTATAATTCTGCTACGGAATGTTTGGTCCCTCAGCATCCATTGTGATGCCAAAAATATTAAGTGATTCTGAATCCTTAGATTTTCCAAATTTTCTATTTTATCAGAAAAGCCTTGAACTTTTTGGATAATGTTTTAGTATTCAAGATGACTTTGGAAGACAGAATTTCCGTCTCAGTAATCCCTTCTGTCTCTGAAGCTTACTATCAAGTGAATAGCTTGGTTCTGAATCTGGGAGAGGATGAAAAGTTCAATCAGTCGCAAATGGTTTCTCCTAGTTTATTTTTGACTCTGTAGGTTAAGTCAATTACAACGTTCAGATTTATGTGCTCTTGCTCCAGATTTGTTGTTATGCGGTTTAATGCTCTTATTTCCAAATCTTTACGCCCCCCTGTTTGGTAAAGTCATATTAGATATTTGTGTTCAATCTAAAGTTTGTCTGTTCTGTGGCCTTAAAATTGTTTCAGCTCAAGTGTTTAGGTCAGAATCAGCTCTGCAATGTTAATTATATCCATCCTGTTTAAAGGCTCTTGTCGGTCATACCAACTTATTCGCAGGTGTAGTCTTTAACATTCCATTCCTGGGCTGGATAAATCACATAAAGGCGTCTTTGTGATGCCATTAACAGTCTCTCTGTACAGGGCCCACTTTAATGGATGAGTAATCCAGCATCTGTTGAAACATGCTTGACAATGGGTTGCTCTTCACTCTTAGCCTTGCTCTTACTGGCCTTATTATACCTTGCCTTGCAAGTACACTGGTGCTGGTGCTTAGGTGAGTCCCTACCCACGCAGCTCCTGTGATGCTCATCATGCTAGTATTTTTAGTTAGCAGGCCAGAAGGAGGGAAATGTCTGAGGTAGAGATTGTGAATTTACAAACTCTAGCATTAAACACTCATATAGCCCACCGCATTCATCTCACTTACATCTTTTTGTCACTGCTCCTGCTGCTCCTCTACGAGATTCCCATATAAATTACATTAATTCTATCAGCAAGGCCATCTAGATGTCTTGTGGTCACCTCGTCAAGTACAGAAACTTCAGTGACCCTACACCTGTCAACATGCATATTCAGGATTCTACAACAGCTGAAGCAGGGCAGAAGTGGCCCTTCCTCCTACCTGTGTCTGACTCCTTGCATGCATTAGCCTAATTTTATCCTTCGGTAAGGAGTTCCACCTGATACAGCTCCAACACCTCTTGGCCTCCAAGGTTCTCTGCTGCACTAGAAATCAATGACATCTCCATCAGTGTCCGGGGGCTTAATGAGACTTGGACATACACTTGTGTGAGCAACTCACGCACTCGCTGGGAGGCTCGGCATATCGTTTCCTCCATTTTGCTGCTGAATTCACAGCACTCCCTAATTACCCTTGCAGTTACCATGGTCAAAGTGGAGCCCCGTTTATGTTGATTGGCTGTCTGGAAAAGGTCCTAAAGTGGACTAAAAGTCCACGTGGGCTTTCTCCAGTAGATTGTTTGATGCTGGAGTGTAGGTGGCCCTGCTGCCCAGAACCCTTGACATGGCACAGGTGTCATGGAGGTTACAGCGGGCAAACCAGCATAACCAAAGCGTGTAGAAGGAGATAGGACATCTACAGCTGCTGGCTTCCACTGTGATAGAGCGTTCCGTACTAGTAATTTACCTGTATTTTGGACGCTCTTTAGGCCGATGAATCTTTTGGCTAAGTGGGACCCTCTCCACCCTTAACCAGTCAATTTAATCAAATCAATAATCAATAACGAACATAAGCAATGCCCTGATCAACATAACACTTAACAATTAATCCAGAATACATTTCGGCGAACCCTGACCTTCCAGTCAGGAATAATCACACCAGTTTATTCAAAGTTAGTGAATTTATTTCCCTATATTAACAAAGCTAGCACAATATAGATGTGTCTCAACACCAAATGATAAACATAAATGAACATTAATAGCTGTCCATAACGGCGAAACAGGTGCAATCTATGCAGCATTTGAATAACAAGGCATTCGATGATAGCAATGCAAATCACTAAAACTATAATCTGTAATGGGCTAATTGCATACATTTAGTCAGCATAACAAGGTCTCAAATTGCATCGTGCAACAAAAGGAATCCTCATCTAACCTCAAATTAGCATCGGCATGTGGGACTTCATGCAAAAAAACAATTTAGCAACATTAATTTAGAAAACTCCTAACTAGGGCTCTTATCAAAAATCAGTAGTTGGTTACCTAAAAGAAACGCAATGCAATTGTACAATTTCCTTTCATATTTACCAATTTCGATCAGCATTCAAGGAAGTCTTCGTCTCACAGGTGTCGTTTCTCGATCAGCATGGGACGGGGCAAAGGGGCAGGGGTGGACGGGGCAATTGCCTCACAGCGGCAAGATAAACTACTACTTCATGCAAAGGGACAAATCAAAGTTAAAGTCTCTAGGGTAAGAATCATTTAAGTCTCTTTCTCTCGATTAGAGAAAGCATCAAAGTCTCTCTCTCAAAATGGCGTCGCAGCAAGGTGGGCCATAATAGCTGCAAAATGGCGCAATGGGTGCAATGTCGGGTAATGGCTACCTTCTTCTCGTGCACCTGGTTTAAATAGACAACAGTTCAAATCCAGTAGGGTCTTCCATTGGAGGGTTCATAGGTTAGCTTCAAATTGTCCAATCAAAAACAACAGTTCTCAAGCTTTTACTTAAGCATACATTATCCTTGGAGACGGGTACGCAAGTTGCAACATTTTATACCAATTAACTCACTTTCAGAGCTTCCATTGTCCGCACCTGCAGATTGACCTTGGAGCAAAGAGAAAAATGCCAGGCTGGCACGAAACCTTAAGATAAGCATGTGAACGATCTCAGTGGAAAAGTACAGCTTCAAGCAGAAATACACGTTTAATAGCACATTGGAAAAATACGAGCATCTAAACCGTGAGACCAGGCAACTAGGCCGAAGCCTGCACTAAAGTAATGCTAAGCTAAAACATTTCAAACAAGCAAATCATAGCACACGTTTACGATTATGTCGGATTAGTGCAATTCTAATACATCACGTTATATAAAGCACGCTTATAAATGTTGGCAAACTACTCTGAGGGCACCTTTTGTCCCCGTACAATCTTTATTAGTTCGGTTAAAGTCACACATGATTATTGCAGCACTACGTTTAAGCGCTAATAAATGTAAAACCTTCATTTCAGCTTCATCAATCCCTCCTCTGATGACTACTTGTCATCACACCAAATCATGCCCACAAATTTTATTCCATTAAAATTCTGTCAGTTCTCTTTTCCTTTTAATTCCCCTAGCTTTCGCTTTATATTCTTCTGCCATTCTTTTCATCATTTTCTCTTCCTTCCTTCTTTTAATCCTTTCCATAATCATTATTATTCCCCTTTTTATTCCCCAAATCCCAAATATGCAAATTAGTACTATTAGTATTCCCTGTATTATTTTTAGTAATATTCCATTCCAAATTCCCCCAATCCAATTTCCCACTGAAGCAAGTCCTTTTCCAACCTTCTCCCACACTCCTGGTTCTTTCAATTCCTTCAAGTCTGCACTCTCTTTTGTTAGATTAGCAAGCATAGTTTTAATTTTCACACTGTTGTCGGGAATATACGTGCAACAGTGGCGCGCACCAAGCATTTTGCAAACGCCGCCATCCTTTGCTAAAAGAATGTCTAAGGCAAGCCTGTTTTGAAGAGTCATAGCTCTTTCCGCTGCAAGTTCAGCATCTATCAGGATTATAGCACCTGAAAACTTTGTCAACATGTTATCCACTATAGTAGACAACTTTCTTATTTTGATGGAATTCAGCACAACTCCCAATGAAGGAATCATGGCTCCAAATATATCTCCTACCACAGCAGCTGCGGTCTCTCTTTTCTGGATACGATGGGATCCAGATGTCTTTGAAATCATCGATAGGTCATCCAGTTGATAAACCTTTGGGAACACTATACCCAAATAACATCTTCCCCACCATCCCTTTGGAAGACGATAATAGGCATTATACCCACAAATGTAATATACACCTGGAATGACAGGGTCAAGTCCGTTCATCATGAATGTCCATTTGGCCTTAAAGATAAACATATGTTTACACTCACTCGCTCCTACAAAAATGTTATCATAATAAGATTCACCTCGATATATACAAAATTTTCCTACATGCCAAGCATCTAAAGCTATTCTCCCTTGTGTCTTTATTGCGGCAAAATCATAATTATCTACTGAAGTCCTCTTATGTAGTTCTTTTTCTAATTTCGCATTCATTTGTGCCCTTCTATCATCTGTGCGATCTAAAAAGCTTATTTCTACTGCAGAGAGCGAGCAGGTAAGGTTTTCCCTATGAGCGTGAGCCGTTTCAAAAGGTTGCATTGGCTCGAAAAATTCCCTCATTATTTTAGCATCCCAATCTTTAGCAATCTGGCTTAGCTGCGCTATTATAGGAACATATGCAAAGGTAACATCATAATTCGAATAAAAATACTGTATGTTAGTTTGACCATAAAATCTAGACATTACTATACTACATGTAATCCCGTATGTAAGAGGCATGTGGTGATAAGTCACCCCTTCCTTTACTGATGTCGGTATCTGTGTACACACATAACAATCCTTCGCATCCATAGTCTCAACATATTCTGTTAGCAAGCGATAGAAAACATTATACGAAAGTTCTTTCTTATCATGCAAGTGTCTCTCATCTAATTCTAGTCTTTTCAGTGCGGTTAGTTCAGTGACAGTAACAGGAGCAAAAGTAGAAGCATCAATTTTCTCATTCTCACCCTTACCATGCATTCCAAGCACTATTGCCATTATTATTAGTACACATGCAATTACCAAGCCTATACACACATATTTACAATATTTCTTTCTACTGTTTTGTGTAGCGTACCTAGTCATGATCTGTATAGAATCAGAGAGCTAGAAGCACCTATAAAGAAACTATTTAGCAATTCAGTTACAAAGCTGAACGAGCGCAATGTTCACACAGTCTTCTTCAAGAGGCCAGTCACTTATCGGTTAGCAGCATTTGTCTCAATTCGGCAATAACTCAGTTCGGCAATAACTCAGAACTCAGTCTCCCTTTTTTTTTTTTTTTCTCCAAAGTTGTCTCAAATCGGGTTTAAGAGTCAATCAGGTTTTCAAAGTCTTATCAAGTTAGCAAATGTCTCATCCGGTTTAGCAATGTCTCAGCTGGTTGTATTCACGTTAAATTATAGCAAGCAATGTCATTTATTAGCTTTTCAATCAACAGTGTCCATAAAACTTTTCTTTTCTATTGGTATCTCTTCTTCTTCGTTCTCGAGACTAAGAGATACAAATTCATCAGTCCAATCGTCATTGACTGCATATGCCCATTCTGGACCGGAATATCTCCTGTTTGGTATCCTTTTCCTTTTCAATTTTGCCTCTCTTTTCGATTCTGCCTCACTGGTACTTTCCTCTTTGGCCAAGTCTTTTCCTTCACTTGAGGATGGTACCACGACAGTCACTTCCTTTCTTTTCTCTTTCACTTTTGGCCTTTCTCCGTCGTTCAAATTTTCTTTAGTCTTTTGTTTTATT
This sequence comes from Pleurodeles waltl, assembly GCF_031143425.1. Lineage (NCBI taxonomy): Eukaryota > Metazoa > Chordata > Amphibia > Caudata > Salamandridae > Pleurodeles > Pleurodeles waltl. Next base: position 605,080,875 of record NC_090443.1, on the reverse strand, counting down.
GGTGATATACTTAGTCTCCTCTTTGCACCGTGTCGATTTGATGGACCTGCGATATTTTCTGTGGAAGCTTGAACTGCTTCGTTCTGTTCTGCCTTGTCCCCTCCTTCTGGGGAATCAATCACGTTCTCCTTTTCTTTCTCTGTATCGTCTTCTTCTGGGAAAGCCCTCCTCTGATCAGGCTGCTTTTTCACCTCTTTCAAGCCCTTCGTCACCGTTACTTTCTTCAGACTCTTTATCACTTTCAGCTGCTTCAGGCTCTTTATCACCTTCAGCTGCTTCAGGCTTTTGGCTACCCTCAGCTGCTTCAGGTTCTTTGTCACCTTCAGCTGCTTCGTCGCTGTCTGAACTTTCTCCTTGGTCTTCCCCAAGTGAGTTGGTCGCTTCGTCCTCAGAGAATATCTCTCTCTCTTCCGTTCCTGCCTGTTCGCTTTCAGTTTGGTTTTGCTCTGTCTCAGCGCTCAGCACTGTTTTATCAGGCACTGGCAGTTTCAGCGCTTCAACTTCCTCATCTGTGGGACACAACACTTTCTTTGTGTGACTGGCGTGAATCCAGTTGGGAACTCCCGCACACTTCACAGCGGTAGTGGTCGTCAGGATCACTTGGAAAGGGCCTTTCCAACGGGGTTCCAGACACGACTTTCTCACGTGCTTCTTGACCACGACCCAGTCACCTGCTTTCAGTGTGTGTCCTGGACCTTGGATCGGTGGCAAGGTGGTTGCTTCCACCTGGTGAGAGAAAGAGCGAACCACGTCAGCCAGACCCTTGAGGTAGTCTAACACCATATCATCTGTAATATTCAAAAGCGCGTTTGCGGGAACTGCAGGAAGTCTCATGGCCCTGCCCATGAGAATTTCGTGTGGAGACAATCCAGTCTTTCTATCAGGGGTGTTTCTCATTGACATTAGCACCAAGGGCAATGCGTCAGGCCATTTCAAATTTGTCGATGCACATATTTTCGCCATTCTTGATTTCAGTGTACCATTCCTTTGCTCCACCAGTCCTGAGGCTTCAGGGCGATAGCTACAATGCAGTTTTTGCTCAATGTTCAGCGCTGCGCAAAGTAACTTTATCACCTCGTTATTGAAGTGACTTCCCCTATCTGATTCTAAAGAGATCGGGAATCCAAAACGTGGTATTAACTCCCTCAACAATAGTTTTGCAACTGTAAGGCTGTCATTTCTACGTGTGGGGTATGCTTCAATCCAGTGACTAAAAATGCACACAATCACCAACACATACTTCAGACCTCCATGCACAGGCATCTCAATGAAGTCCATCTGCATTCTACTAAATGGGCCACTGGCCCTGCCAATGTGGCTCGCGTTCACTACTGTTCCCTTCCCTGGGTTCATCTGCTGGCAAATAACACATCGATGGCAAACTGCTTCTGCAGCTTGACGAAATCTGGGGTTAAACCAATCAGTTTTGAACAATCTTATCATGGCATCTCTCCCTAGGTGAGCTTGCCCATGATAGAACCGCGCAAGCTGTGATAAGAGACTATTTGGCAAAACAAATTTTCCCTCATTTGAAACCCATAACTCATCTGGTCTCTTTATACATTGTGATTTAATCCGGGAATCTCTTTCATCCTCCCTGACGTTATTCTGTAATGCTTTTAGTTCATCTATTGTATCTACGACCTTCAAGGCAAATGCCTCAGCTGGTTCGAGTTCTGGTTCACTTATTGAATTCCATTCATCCCTGAGTAATATACAGTTCAAGGCACAAAATCTTGCGACTTGATCTGCATATGCATTTCCCAGAGAAACATAGTCCTGTCCTTTTGTATGAGCACTACACTTTACCACTGCAACTTCGGCTGGCATTTGAATGGCGTGTAACAATTCCCTTATTCTCTCCCCGTTTTTCACTGGGGATCCTGAAGAAGTCAGGAAACCTCTCTGTGACCATAGTTGTCCAAAGTCGTGCACAATTCCAAACCCGTACTGACTATCAGTGTAAATGGTGACTTTCATCAATGCAGACAGTTGACATGCTCTTGTAAGGGCTACAAGTTCTGCTACTTGTGCAGAATAGACTCCTTGAAGCCAGGACGCTTCCAAGACACCGGTTACAGTACATACAGCATATCCTGCTTTCAAAATTCCCATCCCATCTCTTAGACATGAACCATCAACGAAAACAATTTGGTCATTTTCATCAAGCTTAGTATCCTTAATGTCAGGTCGAGGTTTTGTGCAAAATTCAGTCACCTGAAGGCAGTCATGCTCGACGTCTTCAGCGTCCTCAATTTCAGCATTTTCACCGGGAAGCAAAGTTGCTGGATTCAGCGTAGTGCACCTTTTCAGCTGCACATTCGGTGAGCCCAGAATTATCGTTTCATACCTTGTGAGTCTTGCTCCAGTCATGTGTTGCGTTCGGGAGCGGGTCAAAAGTATCTCAACTGAGTGAGGGACCATGACTGTTACTGGGTGTCCCATCACTATTCCTTCACTCTGAGTGAGGCTGATACCAACTGCTGCTACGGCGCGCAAACACCCTGGAAGTGCTGCTGCGACCGGATCCAAGGTAGCTGAAAAATACGCTACTGGTCTGTTTATGCCACCATGGGCTTGGGTCAAGACAGACAAAGAACATGCATCACGTTCATGACAAAACAATGTGAAAGGCTTGGTGTAATCAGGCATACCTAAAGCTGGAGTCCTGCACATGCATTCTTTCAATTCAATAAAGGCATCCATCTCATCTCCTTTCAGCTCAATTTGATCCAAGGCATCCTTCTGGGTCAGCTTCAGTAAAGGCTTTGCTAGAGTTGAGAAGTTGGGAATCCACTGACGACAGTAGCCCACCATTCCCAAAAACTTCCTCACCTCCCTCCTTGTCTTTGGTGGACTCATTTGAAGTACACTCGTTATTCTTTCCTTCATTATTCTCCTTGACCCTTTCTCTATCTGGTGACCCAAGTATTTCACTTTCTTCTGACAGAACTGCAATTTGGAAGGAGACACCTTGTGTCCATTCCTTCCCAAATGGTTCAACAGAGCAATGGTATCGGCTGTGCAGCCACTTTCTGTCTTTGATGCAATCAGTAAGTCATCGATGTACTGTACTAGGGTTGACTCGAATGGCAATTCTAATGCTTCCAAGTCTTTCTTTAGAATCTGATTAAATATTGACGGTGATTCAGAAAACCCTTGAGGAATTCGACACCAACTGTACACTCTGTCTAAGAATTTGAAACAAACGAGAAATTGGCTGTCCTCATGAAGAGGCACCGAAAAGAATGCTTGTGACAAGTCGATGACTGAGAACCACTCGGCATTGCAAGGGACTTGAAACATTATCACAGCTGGATTCGGTACTACAGGGCAGCATTTAACTATGATGTCATTTATTTTCCTCAAGTCCTGCACTAGTCGGACCCTTCCACTCGGCTTTATTAGTCCCATGATTGGTGAATTACATGGACTGCTTAACACTTCTTTCAGTACTCCCTGTTTTACAAATTCGTCTATGAGTTGGGCAACTTTCATAAGGGTGTCTTGTGCCATGTGGTTTTGTGGGGTCTGGGGAAAGGTTGCATTGGGCTTTACAGTCACTTTCACTGGTTCCACTCCTTTCATCAATCCCACCTCTTTCCCTGTCATATCCCACACTTCCTTTCCAACTGTTTCCCGTAATTCAGCTGGAATATCTTCTTCAGTTATCATCGGGAAGAGACAAATCAGAGGATACTCTTCATCGACGGTTTCCATCTCATCCCCCTCTCCACTGTCCTCTTCTTCCCCATCACTGCTCGTCTGTATTTTAATTCCCTCGTTCGAACACATAATCGAACATCCCAATTTGCACAATAGGTCTCTCCCTAACAGTGCTATCGGGCTTGAGTCACATACCACAAATTTGTGTAACCCTTGGTAGTTACCAATGCTGACTGGTACCGGATCTGTAATTGGGTTTGTCAGGTGCCTGTTTGCTACTCCCACCACTTGAACTGTCCTTCCTGAGAGTGGCAAATTTGGTACTTCAATGCTCTTAACAGTTGAACGTGTGGCTCCTGTGTCAACCAAGAATGAGACACGATGACCCATTACTCTTCCCTCCACGTACGGACCCTTTTGATCAACTTCCAAGGATGCTGCAAGCACACAATCTCCTTCCTCTCCTGAACTTTCACTCTCCCATACATTGTTTATTCCACTCTCACTGTGTAATGGGAACTGTTGTACGGTGCCATTTGTATTCATTACCTGACCCGAGACCTGTGGAGGAACCATCACTTGCTGCTGACTCATTGGTGCCAAAGGTATTTGCATTTGCTGATTAGGTACCATGGGAAACTGCTGTTGCATTGGCTGCATTTGCGTCATCTGCATACGAGGCATCTGCATCTGCTGCGGCTGCATGGGCTGTAATCCCTGTGGCTGATTTATGGTCTGTAAATTTGGGTTTGGACCTCTCATTTTCGGTCCCCTCATTGTCTGAAATGCATTGACATCATTGTTTTGCTGACCAACACCTGCACCTTCCTGCACCACCATCGGGCACTCGCGTTTCCAATGACCGACAATTCCGCACACGTGACACGGCATCACCTTTTTCAATGCCTGCACACCATTTGGAGTCACAACAGTGTTCAAATCCGGACCATTATTCACAAAACCTCCTCTGCCTCTGCCTCTCGCCTGTGGCTGAAACATCATATTTCCCTGCAACTGCGGCTGCTGTTGCGGTACCTGTTGTTGGAACCCTTGCAACCCTTGCAACCCTTGCAAACCTTGCAGACCTGTCTGAGCTGCTTTAAGCTGCATCATCATCACTTTCTCTTTCAACCTTTTCTGTTTCACTTCAATTTCGTCGCTACAGTATTTCGCATAATTCAACACCTCATCAATGGGCTTCGACTGCCAACAAATCAAATGCGACTTTATCATCTGACTTATCTCTGGTCTCAGCCCTTCCACAAATCTAAACACAAAATGAAGCATGTCCTTCGCCTCTATTGTTTCCGTGCCACTGTAGTTCTTGAACGCCTTCAACAACCTCTCATAGTAACTATGAATCGACTCTTTAGCTTCTTGGGCAGTTCGATCAATCTTCTGCCAATCTACATTTTTCGCGGCAACCTTCGTCTTCAAATGCTCAATCACCTTATAGTACAAGCTCATCACCATAGGTGATGGTGCACCCGTATCCCTGTCTCTCTCCGGTTCACTTGTCGGCCAACCTACAGCTCTTTTGCAATCCTCCCACAAATCTGCCGGAACCACAATCTCAAAGAGAGTGTTCAGGTCTTCCCAGAGACATTTTGCAAGCTTCACAAACCTGTCAGTCTGTTGATACCATTCAATCGGTTTCTCTCTCAGTTTGGGAAAATCATCCGTAAAAGACTGAATGTCGCTTCTATGCCATGGTACATGTATTAATTTTCCCCCTGCTGTCTCCCTCCTTGGTAACATGGTTACTGCATCACTACGCTGTGGTCTTTTCTCGTTGGGCTCTGGGACACTGTCTTTCCTCTTTTCCTTTCTCCTTACCCATCTGCTTTCCCATTTGTCTAAGCACCTCCACACTTGTGCACTCTGCAACAATTCTCTAAGGTGCGCCTTCATGTCTGCTGACCTCATGTGTTCAAAATCTGTGGTCCCGAAATCCAACCTGTAGCTCCTGCTCAAGTGTTTCGTCTTGTCTATATCAACCCCGTTTTTGTCAGCTATTTCTTGCAAGCTTCTATGTACCTTGTTCACTTCTCTCGTAATCCTGGGACATAGATACCTCAGCTCTTCTTCCGAGTAGGACTCTAACCTATTCACTCCCATAGTCCCTTCCACCAATTCTTGTGCTTCCATATTCAACCTGACCCTATTCAGATAGTCTTCTCCCTTCCCACTGGCTGAGCTTTGTGTGGAATTCAGACTGTTGAACCACTGTGTCAGCTGTTGTGCATTCAACCCCATCAGTGTAGCATTCACATCGACTGCCATTGATGGTTGCGGCAACTTTTCAGTGTTCGATGTTAGAGGTATTATCAGTGGGGGGCTCGACCTCACCACTGTCGACTGAGCACATATGGGACTAAACTCCATCAAGGACCCAGATCCAGTTGGTTGAGCCGCTATCGGAGTTATCCCTGGAGTGTCTTCTATGCACCTCCTTTCTGTCCCACTCTGCAGCATTGATCCCTGACCGCTCATTCCTAATTTAGGCTGACTGTACAAAGGTACCGGCGGACCTACAGTAATGGGTAGTGATATCGCGTCTGGATTCTGTCCATTTCCCATGTTCTGAGACATGTTCATTCCCACACTATGGGTCATCATTGCCGGCATGCCCATCTGACTCCCCGTCATCTGAGCATGTGCGTTTCCCCCCTGCATCTGCTTTTGAGGCATCAAAAACTGGGTTGATTCAGCTTGTGCCATTGTTGGGTTGTGACCATTCTGTCCTCCCATTGTGGCTGGATCTAGAATCGCCCCCGTACCGTTGTCACTGCTGTAGTACCTTGGGATCTGCGGCTGATAATTTTCTGCTGGTTTCAACATGAGCACATCTGGATATTTTCTCCTAACCTGCGGTATCTGCGGGGTGAACAGTAAACTCGGGTCCTTAGATCCCGATGATGCTCCTGAACTCTGGGTTTCACTGTTCTGTACCGATGCCGGAGGGGCAGAACTGGTACTTGGACCTTGTCCACTCTCCGCATAAGGTGGTGGACGGTCGTTCAGCAATTGCATGATTAACTCCTCATCCTCTAACTCCTCTTCTCTTCTCAACTTTTCCTCGTCCTCTCTATCCTTGGAACACCTCCTGTTTGTCTTACAGGTAGCTTTCTTACCTGTCTCCTCTTCTTCCTTAGTAATTGCGGGAAACAATTTTATCCCCTGCAATACATCTGACCTCCACACCTTCTGTGCATTATCCCACCTAGCGTCCGCTAGTGTCTTTTCTACCTTCCTTATCCTAGTCTCGAACTTATTTTGCTGCTGCTGTCTAGCCATTAGTTCCCAAATTGCTAGAGCCTCAAACTGTGCTGGCCTTGGAGGTACCTTCATGTCGTACATCGCGAATCTCAAATTCTCTAGGATCCTTATATTGAATGTCCCATGGATCGGGAACGCTACGCTCCCATGTTTCTCTGTCAGCTTGTGCCATTGCTTTAGCCAAAGACACGGAGCTACCCCCTTTTCCTCCATTACAATGTAAGCTGGTGTGCCTTCGGGCGGCGTTTCCTCTCCTACACTTGCTTTAATGTAAGACTCCCCCTTCATCGCACTCCTTAATGCTTTAAAAAATTTCATTTTCTCGTCTTTTGTTTCACAAAATATGTAATCAATAGGTGACTTTAATTCCCGGAATACTCTTCGCTTGCCTTTCCCCTTCCAATCGAGCCCCACGGACTGCGTCCAATCCGTGCGCGACCCTTCTCTACAACCAACCTATCTCAGCGCGGCTCCTAGTGATGTCACACTCACACACACTGCGGCTGACAAATCCTCGCGGCTAGTCCTCCTCCACTCAGCTCCTCTCATAACAACTTCTTGCATGTATCGCGAGCTACCAAAAAAATAATAATAAAACAGACCTGTCGGTTTACTACAGGAGGGGTAACACAATCGCTTCAGGACCTTAGGGATTTTTCACTAGCCTCGGCAGTTATTCCATCTTTCTCGGTCCCCACGTTCGCAAGCAAATCTGACCCGCAGACTCTGCTCTCAACTTGTCAGTGATCTATTCTAGTGCACTTAGAATTTTGTCAAAGCCCGAAGTCGAAGTTTCTTTCACTCCCTTAACACACGTACCGACTCGTTGACCACGCCCGATCAACCTACTAAACCGACCAGACCACAACATATAACAAGTGTCTCATACACTTTTCAACATACTCCGGAGTCTCTTGACCTCGCAGGGCCCGTCTCAACAACAACAACCACGTGGACCTTTTTATGCACGAAGCGCCACATGCACATGAAGTTCGACGACTTCCCTACTCTCACACTTGGAGTCGCACCTCCGCTATTTCTATGAAGTTCGACGACTTCCCTACTTCTACACTCGGAGTCGCACCTCCGCTATTCCCTAAAATCCTCGCAACCTTTTCACACAATCTGCGGCAATAAGCTGTGCAAGCGCAAAATCCTAACTTCACTCGTACCGTCACTAGTACCACCAACGCCGATCTCACACCTCCATTCTCTCCATTCGCAAGCTCCGAGATCCCGGGAAAGTCGCGGTGGACTTAGCCCATCATCATTCTGTCAATCTGTTTTACCCAAGAAAAATTTACTTCAACTTCTCGAGTGAGGTCTCAAAGGGCGTAATCTTTAATTCAACACCATGTACTTTAAGAGTACGGGGTCCCAAAAGGTGAAACCGTCCTCTGCTACCATCTACTGATAGAGCGTTCCGTACTAGTAATTTACCTGTATTTTGGACGCTCTTTAGGCCGATGAATCTTTTGGCTAAGTGGGACCCTCTCCACCCTTAACCAGTCAATTTAATCAAATCAATAATCAATAACGAACATAAGCAATGCCCTGATCAACATAACACTTAACAATTAATCCAGAATACATTTCGGCGAACCCTGACCTTCCAGTCAGGAATAATCACACCAGTTTATTCAAAGTTAGTGAATTTATTTCCCTATATTAACAAAGCTAGCACAATATAGATGTGTCTCAACACCAAATGATAAACATAAATGAACATTAATAGCTGTCCATAACGGCGAAACAGGTGCAATCTATGCAGCATTTGAATAACAAGGCATTCGATGATAGCAATGCAAATCACTAAAACTATAATCTGTAATGGGCTAATTGCATACATTTAGTCAGCATAACAAGGTCTCAAATTGCATCGTGCAACAAAAGGAATCCTCATCTAACCTCAAATTAGCATCGGCATGTGGGACTTCATGCAAAAAAACAATTTAGCAACATTAATTTAGAAAACTCCTAACTAGGGCTCTTATCAAAAATCAGCAGTTGGTTACCTAAAAGAAACGCAATGCAATTGTACAATTTCCTTTCATATTTACCAATTTCGATCAGCATTCAAGGAAGTCTTCGTCTCACAGGTGTCGTTTCTCGATCAGCATGGGACGGGGCAAAGGGGCAGGGGTGGACGGGGCAATTGCCTCACAGCGGCAAGATAAACTACTACTTCATGCAAAGGGACAAATCAAAGTTAAAGTCTAGGGTAAGAATCATTTAAGTCTCTTTCTCTCGATTAGAGATAGCATCAAAGTCTCTCTCTCAAAATGGCGTCGCAGCAAGGTGGGCCATAATAGCTGCAAAATGGCGCAATGGGTGCAATGTCGGGTAATGGCTACCTTCTTCTCGTGCACCTGGTTTAAATAGACAACAGTTCAAATCCAGTAGGGTCTTCCATTGGAGGGTTCATAGGTTAGCTTCAAATTGTCCAATCAAAAACAACAGTTCTCAAGCTTTTACTTAAGCATACATTATCCTTGGAGACGGGTACGCAAGTTGCAACATTTTATACCAATTAACTCACTTTCAGAGCTTCCATTGTCCGCAACTGCAGATTGACCTTGGAGCAAAGAGAAAAATGCCAGGCTGGCACGAAACCTTAAGATAAGCATGTGAACGATCTCAGTGGAAAAGTACAGCTTCAAGCAGAAATACACGTTTAATAGCACATTGGAAAAATACGAGCATCTAAACCGTGAGACCAGGCAACTAGGCCGAAGCCTGCACTAAAGTAATGCTAAGCTAAAACATTTCAAACAAGCAAATCATAGCACACGTTTACGATTATGTCGGATTAGTGCAATTCTAATACATCACGTTATATAAAGCACGCTTATAAATGTTGGCAAACTACTCTGAGGGCACATTTTGTCCCCGTACAATCTTTATTAGTTCGGTTAAAGTCACACATGATTATTGCAGCACTACGTTTAAGCGCTAATAAATGTAAAACCTTCATTTCAGCTTCATCAACTGCTCCATGCTTAACCTCAGTGTCTGTGTTCACACCTATAATTCCCAGTCTCCACCTATGCCCAGCTCTTCTAGTGCCTTTCGAAGGACCAAACTACCGGAAGACGTCCAGCTTCCATACTTGAAAGCCTTTGAATACTACCGGGTACAGATAAAATACGTAGACAGTCTGAGGGCTTCTTGCGGCAGCGAAGACATTGAAAGGGAAAGTGTATTGCTCGCCCTCTACTGCGTGCTTCTGCAGCTCATTCATATACTGAATGCAAACACGGACGTGACTGGCGGTGTACGGCAAAAACTTAATGCTCAAGTGTCTGCCCCCTTCTTGGCCTCTATCTTGCCCGAATCAGCAATCCTAAGCAAAAAAGTAATAAATCAGAAATTTAAAAGCTGTTGTCAGTCAGTAACGTAAAGGAGGGCATCAACCGTATTTCAGTTACAGCTCCATGCTATGTCACCATATTCTGCAGTATGACAAAGGGACTGCTTGATTCCTGGCCACAAACACCTAATTCTAACACAAAAAGGACCATCGAACCAACCACGAACTGCCATAGCCTTGATAAACAGGTCATTCAAAAAGTACGAAAGCCAAAGGCTACAGGGGGCTGAACCAAAGCCTACGTTCTTCGGGACAGAGACTCCGACACCCTTCTTTAGTGTAAAAGTGCCATTTATTAGGACAGGCTTGCTCAAAGATCATAACATGTAGAATACAACAAACTTTATACTAACCTTTATACCTTTATTTTAACATTGTAATTCCCTTTCATCCATTCGCATTTCAAACCTCCCACTTATCCTTCGCATCTCACTCAATCCACTCCTATTTCCACGCATCTCCCTTTCCCCTTATACCCCTTGCCTGACTCTGACCTCCCCACCGACTGTCATCCTTCCTCTGCTTCTTTCTCCCCCCTGGAAGGGTGGACAAGCCCGCATCTGACTCTCCACCCTCCCACATCCACTGCCCGCACTGAGCAATCCTGCCCTAAGCTGGCAAAAGAATTGTCCCCTTTCACCACCCCCCTCCTAATTCTCCTTTCACCCTCCTTGCAAACTTCCTCCAACCTTTCTTTACTGCAGGGCGGGTGGGTGGCCAACTTCCGCGCAGCGTGACGGATTCTGGCGCTGAAAGAGGCCGGTCCCTCCCTACCCTCCCCTTTTAAACCTACCTCTAGGTCCCACCCCCACCCAGCAAGCCCCCTATCATCTCCCAGGCCGTCTACATCCGGCCCGAGAGCTCCCGTGGATAGACTGGACTGCGTCCAGCTATTCACGGGGCCCTATTGCGCTCCTTACTGTGTTTTTGAAGAACTGGTGATTCCGTTTTAAGACTGTAAAGCTGTCTGCAGCCATACCCACAATTTAATTTCATCAGTCAAATATGCTAACAGCCAAGGGCTCAATTAATGTGAAACACAGGCAGCCTATTTGTTTCTAAACTCAATTTGGCTAAATTTTAGAGAGGTTGCACAGTACGCTACAAAACTCCTGCCAGTTTAAAGTGCAACAAAAAGGAACACATTTCCCACATATCCTCACACCCCATCTTCTAGGTCTGCCGGCTGATAACATACAAAAACATTTGACCTGCACACTAGTTTTTTTTTTTCTTAATAACAGAAATATGGGCACAGGTTTACACATTAAAAGACCCCTTCTAGAAAAGATGGAGCGGTTGGTAAGAACCTATTGAGGTGTGCAGTAGGAGTACTATATGACAAAACAAGTTGCACGTATATTGTACTGCATGTTAAGATATGCTCCTGTGCGATTCCATTTTTGTATTTCAATTCTTTATTGGATATTCTGGTACAAAACAGTAACAATGCAACACAATCCAGCAGATTATACATGATACGACGTATGTTAAACATCCTATATAGCCAAGAAAACAATAAAATATGGAGAGAAAATAAAAAAAGAATAACATAATCAGTAGAAGCAGCCAATCTGAAATTTATCTTGCCCCGTGTTTCCCTATTTGACAAAAACATCTATCACATTCAGACCTCCTTTTGGAAATCGGTATGCAGCCTAACGGTATGTGTTCTCATACACGATTTGCCCTGTAATCAGTCCTACATCTATTTATGTACTCTTATTGGGTGAAAGTACAAAGGATCCGGAAGTACTACAGATCCGTTACATCCCTAGCTCCGACATCACAAATTGTGCACAATGGCGGTTCCACATACAAGAGAGCCCTGGTCACTTCCAACCTCTTTCTGCCATACCAGGGATCCATTTCTAGTCCCAGCCTCTCACTCAAACTGTCCATCTTATTGTCTATAAGGTATTGTCACAGATGTGCACATGGGTATTCCAACGTTTGTCTTGCCAAGTGTAGCAGTTGATAAATGTCCTAAGAGAAAGCCTACTATGATGTGCATCTCCGCATTTCACGTTTAAAAAAGATGTATCTGACCATACCAACGGACCAGGTGTGAAGCACTCTGACTGATAAGGACTTGTGGAACAATATTGCTAGACATTCCTTTGTGTGACAAAAAGGGTGTCTCCAGCCAGAGTTGTACATTTTAATGTGCAAGCATGGATTACTTTGCCCACCCATTCTCTTTTTAGTTTGTCATTTTCCCCAGCCATGAGATGTGATTCTTACAACAGGACTGTGTCAGGTCTCTTGGCACATAGAAAAGCTAGAACTCTTTTATACTTTATATAATGCATCATTCCACTGACAATGAGGGAGTCTATTACTAGTGGTTTCTTGGTCATCTAAGCCACAGCTTAAAACTACATCTACCTGGTTGGTGTTATTTCTGTTTTGTATGGAGGGGTTAGACAGTTTCGGGGGATGTATTATGATAAGCAGTAGAGGATGGGTCTGGGATTTGGTCGACTTCCCTGTAGTTTGGACCTCAAACGGGAAAAAGATGACTTAGCGAGAGAGCAGATCCAGCACCCTTATGTAAAGTCTGGTATGAGCAAGGACCCAATGATGCACTTTATCAGGGAGTACAAATACTTTCCAGGTTCCTTCAACTGTACCCTTGTGTCTACTTAGCACGCTACAAGTGTGTATCCAAGATGAGGTATCACCAGATATCTCAGTTATATTGAAATCTTTTCAGGACTGTAGCTAATGAGCTACCTAAACTATTTTACTTGGTTTTTCGGTGATGTCTAAATCAGTGCCACCTCAGGCCTTGAGCCATACTATTCTATCCTATTTCTCGTCGTGGTGCAGCCCAGTCAGAGTGCTGGCACTTTTCCTGTACTGATAGTAAGTGCAGAGTGACCAACGTCCTTGTTGCAGTAAGTCGGCTCCCTCATTGTCGGGTGAAAGCGACTCTGACTGTATGTGAACTAAAAAGCACAATAAAACAGGCACATCCTCCAAAGTTCGAAGGAAGTCATCACAATTTTTCACCCCTCCCACTCTGAATGGTCTTCATCAGTGTAATCATACAAAAGGGATACTACATCATGCCATAAACAGGCCCCATCGTCTATGGACTCAGTTTGTCAAGCCTTCAATGGGGATCTCAATTTATCTCTAGCATCCTTTGGCTTCCAATGCATTTGTTTTCCACCATGTGACCATTTATGTGTAACTGTTTACCACCCGAGTCTCTCCTCCCAGTCCTTGGCCTGCAGGGCATCTAGCTTTTCTGACGCACGTTCTCGATCTCTGCCTTCTGGGTCTGTCATCTCCATTTCATTACCAGCCAGTGTATCCAGGAAATTCACAAGGTCCTCCGGATCATCAAACTTAAAAGTCTCAATCGGGGCTAGAGGGATAGAAATCAAGCTATTGGTGTCAAATGAGATGTCCACTGAGAAATAGACTTAGCTGTTTCCAAAGATATATGGGGATTTTTTTTTCATGTAGAGATGATTTGTCTCACCTGTGGATGATGAATACAGCAAGCCAGGATCTTCTGCTGTGTGGTCTGGCCTTTAGAATGGTGGGATTTCACTCAGTTGGCATGTTGGAGTTCTAATAGAGGATCAAAGGGGATTTGCCTATGACTAAGGATGGAGGCCTTGAGAAATGAGATCATGTCTTCATTTTCCACGTGTTCCGGAATACAAGAGATGTGTGCATTGTTTAGATGGCTTCTATTTTCCAAATCAGCCAAGTGTTCTCTGAATTTGGTCTACCTCTGATCCCCAGTTCAGCTGTCTATCCAGCCTTTCTTTAGCTCTATAAGTCTCTCTCTGATCATTGTCATCTGTTTGTGAAAAGAGGTTATCTCACCTGTAAGGGATTGCATTTCCATTGTTGTTGACACAATTGTGGTATTGACGGTGCCAATGGAGAGTTTGATATCTGCCAGTTCTTTCATTAAAGTGGAGTCCGACATACCATGGAGTCCAATATTCGTACAGGTGTTGGTTTATGTTTGGTGGCAACCACTACCTGTCTCATGTGTTTTCGTCTTCGACATGAAAGAGATCAGAATTGAGTGTTTCTTTACAAACAGCCACAGCCTTGGATATTTTTTCACTCCTACCAGTCAAACTGGCCCGATACTCTGAATCGTGGTCACTGTTTGCTAGATAGCAGCACCTGAGAGGTCTGTATTGAAAAAGTAGGCACTTGCCCCCTTCAAGAATATGATGTCACCAGCAGTCAGGGAGTGCTACCTGAAGACTTTGTCAAGATTCACAAAACAAGGCGTTCCTATGTGCAGTGTGTCCCAAGGTAGCAGACTTAAGTGTCTGTGAAAGAGAAGTTAAATGTAATACGTTCAGGTGGATCCACCCTGACACAGAGTGGTGCCTTGTACAAAGTAAGTAAATGAAGGAGAGAAGACTTTAACACACTCTGTGCATATTTGTTGAAGTCTTAACACATTCCTCACAAATGATTGCTTTAAAAGCCCAAAGCAACATTTTAAATCTGTTCCTGTGGTAGGTTTTCCAAGAGTGTGCACTGTTGCGTGCTACAACAACATATTAATCATGTCGAAACATGCTAGACTACCAGGTGGCAGCAAAGGGTCGAAGTCAAGTCTGAGATTGCACACCACTCTAAGATGGCCACTGGCTTGATGGAATGGTCCTCTTTCTGTGAGATCTTACCTCCAGAAATGTGTTCTGAGCCCCCAGTCTGGGCCCGACATGCCGCTGTGGATCCCTGATGACTCATGAGGTCTTGAACACTCCAGGTAAGTCCTGCAACTATATGTTACAGCGGTTCATGTATCCGGTCTCCAGCGGGTCATCCCCAAAAGGAAATAAACCAGCAGCAATGTCTGATAGGAGCTGGGAGTGGCAGTGGGAGGATACCACCACCGGAGGGCTAGGGAGCAATAATGCCACAACTTACAAGAGGATCACGAATCTGCATAAGGGTGGGTGCCACCTATCCGTGCTGACATGCCAGTCACAGAGCGTCTAAATCAAAACCTGTCAAAAGCTGTCCAGTGATAGTGGTCTTGATCTACAGGACTCTCTTTGTGTTCTCACGGATGTTATCAATTGCTCCCTTATCATTCAAGAATGTGCAACAACTTTAAGCACTCCTCAATCAGCTCAGCGTCTGCTAATGCCATGAGAGCTTTATAGCGATTCTGCAATGCTCCTCTGTGTCAAACCACACCCCTTGTGATTCCTTTACTACAACATTTTCTGTTTGAACCATTTGTTTAGAACGAACATTTTACCTTGGATTTGTGGCCTTCACATCAGTGTACACATGTCACCCTGACTTCATGGACAATCCGTGCAAAGAAGATGGACAATCCAATCGAAGAAGATGAACATCCCCGTTACAAACAAGGAATCAATGCTTCTCATTATTAAGATATGTGGAGAAATAAAAGGGTGAAGTGCATTTCTACCTAAGAACAACTTTTTATGTTCTACTGTAGGTTTATAGCAGCACATTCTACAGGGACACAGATCTGGGCAGTTTGAGTTATTTTGAAGAAACACCAAGGGGCATAAGATTGGCCATACACAGTAAGGTCTGGTGGCACCAAAAAGTTCCCCAGGCATCTTGTGGTTTCTAAGTGAGACGATAATGCAGCGGAAGAGAAGTCTAAAGAGAGAATTATCTGATTGACTGATAGATAGACTTCCATAATTTTTTTTAATCTAAGTAGTTTGTGGTCCTAGAAAATCCTAGGAAACTGCATTCTTGAGAATGCATCTTCTCCACTTCCTGAATGAAGACTGTTGACTTCGGCAATTTGTAGACTGTTGTGCTGATAATGACATTTGCAGGTACAAGCAACACCTCCATAACTACAGACATGCTGCACTCCACTGACTATCAAGGTTTATGATAGAGGAACTATTGCAATAGGGTTCTGCCCATTTAATTTGCAAGGACATTTTGCTTTTTGATCACCCACTGGGTGGATCTTTATTGAGGGTGAGTTTCACTACCTCAGTCTCACTCACAGTAATTGTATGGTAACTGGACTGCACATGTTTACTGGAAGTGCCCACCTTTTAAGATAAGCCTGCTGAGACACAGCTATGTTAAGGGGCCCGGGGCTGATTACATGTGAACAAGTGTGCATACACACATGCACAAGTGTTCAGGCTGTATGAAAGTGACTGACGACAGTTGTGCACAGCCTGGTAGCTGCACACAGGTTACATGCCTATAGACATTTTAAAGTGCAAATTCGATCTGGCAAAATAACGCTTTTGCTTGGCCTAAACCTTCCTTTTTGGTACTTGTAACTCACCCCTAAGGTAAGCCTTAAAAACCCATAGGGTAGAATGCATGGTATTTAATAAGTAGGACCTATATATTTCATGTTTTACATGTCCTGACAGTGAAAACCCCAAAAAGTCGTATTTCACTGTAGCAAGGCTGGCCTCCCATAGACTAAAACTTGTTTACTTTATTACATTTATTAAGTGCTAAATTCAGTTTGGGAACACCTGGAAAAACACTAATACTTCTTACACTCATTTTAATTGTAATTTAAAATTCTCTATAATGGTACAGTTGGATTTTGAATAAATATTTTGAAAATACCACTTTTCGAAAGTTTGAATTTCCCTGCTTAGAATTTCTTGAGCATTTTTCTCTTAGTGGCCAACTTCCAGGGACTGTTGATGGCCCCCCACTAAAATATGTGTATTAGAGCTAGGCAGTTGACAAATGATGAGGGTGTAGAGGGAAATGCATCTTCTTGACAGGATGGCTGGGATGAAGTTGTGCCCTGTCAAAGGGACCTTCCCCAGCACATACAAAGAAGCCTGACACCAGGCCTACGCTTGTCTTTAGTTTCACTAGCCAATCTGGAGCCAAACCCAAGGAAGAGGGAAGAACTGACCAGGACTAGTTTTGGAGGTATACAAAGGATTGTCCTTCACCCGCAGACTGGCACTGGGCCTAACAGTGGCAGTCCCAGAGCCTGAAAAGAGAGCAATACCCTGGATCTGCAAGACGACGGCCGATGCCCTCATGGACTAAGGAATCTACCTGCAGCTGACCCCCCAGGATAAAATGGGCTCTCTAGGGCCAGTGAAGCTGGCCCACTTACAAATCCTGAGGACCAGTTTCGGGAAGACTTGGACTTCACTGCCCCCCAGATTCCCTGCAAGACCGCCAGGAGGCAAATTAATCTTTCCAGGGTAAAGCAAGGGAGACGGCTAGTGCTGGGAGCTACTGTAACCGGCTCCCAACAAGGTTCACCCCTTTAGAGGCCAGGGGGTCTGTTGATAATGGTCCAGTTGGCTACAGCCCACCACCAGGAGCAAAATGAACCAAAGATCACGAAAACTGGCCCCATGTGGCCCAACATTTGGCACTTTAAAGGTTTTGACCTTTGACCCCCCCAACATGAAATGGAGCACTTGGAGTTCGGCTGTGATTCCTGAAAGGTATCCCCCAGGTGAGCCAGTGCAAGATTAATTATTTTATGCCCGGTGATGGGGGTGTGCATGGTTCTCCCTCTACAGCCTCATTCTTGGCTTGGGGACCCAATTCCCTTAGCTGGTGCCAAAACAGCAGGTCACAGGACTCAGAACAAAAGACTACAGAGGCCCAGCCACACCAGCTCGCCCCCACCTGGGGCTGGAAGCTGATATATGTTGGAAGACCAGCATGGATGGGGGGAGCAGAAACAAAACTTGCTAGCTCCTGCGCTGCTGTAGTGAAATATGTGTTTTTGACCACTGACTTTGTGTTGCACTACTTTGCACCTGGATTAGCTGTCTAGTGTTCACCAGTCGCAGACTACATTTTGTATTCAGTTTAGCTGCCTATTGACTTTATCTTACCATCAGACACTGCCATGTTAAATGTGTTAGGAATATTCCACATTGTAAACTGTGCTTGTTTTAGTATTCTTTCTCACCGAAGAGCTAGGACATATTATCACCGAACAGTTAGTTAGTCAGCATGATAAGAACGTACCAGACTTCTGTTTTTTAGTGCAGGGAACGGTTTGGCCTTGAGAAAGATAATTTGGGAGAATGGCCAGTTCCAACCTGTTTCTTTCAACTCTGACCTACACTAGCAAGCATGTTTGAATATTTCATTTTTATGGGAGGGTTCTTTAAGATATAAAAAGGTGGCCCTGCTCAGTAGCAGTGGAATTTCCAAGACCTCAGTCAGGATTAGACGTCAAATGCCTGACATATCTGTCCCGTGAGGGTGGAGATCTCTTTCTCGCAGTTGAACGGGGTCATCTTGCTGGCATGAGAAAGATGAAGAGCTTGGCAGGCCCTACGGTGATGAATTTTTACTTTATTCTTTGCTTTGCAATTATGATATAATATAACCACATATATTTGCTGTGTACATTCCATTTGAGAATCATTTTGGTATGTTTTCCTTCCATTGCTGTGACTATTTTTAAACGTGTGCTTTCCACCTACTAATCTCCTTTTTTAGGAACCTCGTGGTGAAATAATAATAAATGTCTTCTTTGAACTGAGAAGTGCATTCCAGAGATTTTTGCCAGCTCGGTCATTAGTGAAAGCAAAACAGCTGCACAGCAGAAGTACGCGTGGAGTCACCAAGACTGCAGGAGAACCTACCAATGCCCCTAACGTTATATGAGGTTACAGATTCCCCATGTGGGACCCGGGAACATATAGTTGAAACACCCAAAAAAGGAAAAAGACATGTGGCACAAGCCCACATGTGTAAAAATAAAGCGACAGGAGGCACTAATAAAAATATTCATCAGCTCCTGGGCTTGAAGCACCCCATAATGCCTTTCGAGAGGCTTATGTACATATCTCTTGTCTTTTCTGGTGCCGAAAAGGAGAGCAGGGGCACCACCAACAAAAATGTTAAGCGCAGTGAGGGCTGCAGGAAGTGCAGAAGCCCCTCAGGAGGGATTTAGAAAAAAGCTAACTGTATGTCTACCAGGCCATAAGATGCATGACCTGGGGGACTTTACCATCTTATTTAAGAATTCCTAATGCTAGAGCTTTTGTTCTACATCTCAGGAGTGCAGAGACACTTAGAGGTTGGTCCTATGGCATGCCAGCAGACAAAGACTACTAGCCCACAGCTTCTCCAATGAGTAGGCCTTGGACTGCTCTTCCTCACCACTCTGAGTGAGTCAAGTGCTAAAATTGAGTACTTTGCTCCCAGTAAAGGAGACAATTGTGGACCTATTAGTTGTGCACGCCTCCCTTCCTGCACAGCTAAAAACCCACTTTCTTACAGGAATCCTTTGATGCCACTGGTTATATAGGGACTGCATGTTCATGAGCAGTTTTTCCAGTCATGGCATGCACATCTTGCAACTCCAACTGTATTTAGCTGCCCCTTTTTCAGTTCCTGATTCTGTGGCTCGGTGGTATGATGTCATGTCCAGTGAGTATCCCAATATTCACTTTACCATCTGTTTTGGAATGAGAGAAAGTCAGAAAATGGGTTAGTGCCAAGCAACACTTCCCACACTGCCCCATCCAATCTTTTGTGGATTAGAGAGTTTTACTAGTGGTGGTTGTGTCTGGAATTATGTCATCAGAGTGAATGTAGAGGACCGGAGAGGGTGGAGCCAGGGTGGGACTGGAATAGAAAATAGGCCCACACACCAAAATGAGTGTGTCCCTCCATTAGTAAATTAGAAAGCAAGAACATGGCTCATGTTTGCAAATTGGGCAGTTTTGAATTTGTAAGGAGATGTGCTATAACTGTTATGCAAGCCACGGAAGACTGCATGGAATTGAGCTTGTGACAGGCAATGTTTGTTTTAATATCAGAGAAATCCACAGTTAAAAAAGGTCCAGCAGGCCATACAACAAGCCCACAAACAGGCAAAAAGCAACCCACACACTGATCTGTCAGATCAGGCCGCTGGGCACTGACTGATATCCTTATAGGCCAGTCCCACCCTGAGTGTAGCTCTTGATTTTGTTGTTTTGTATGTAGGATGATGCTTTGTCATCTACGCATTGAATGTTGTAGTAGAGTATTTTGAAGGGAAACCTTATCTATTGCTGGCATCCATTGTTCTACAGTGTCATGTAATATGTTGGTTTTTCCCAAACTGAAAATAAGACACACTGCCTCTGTTAACACATGTTTAAAATGAACTTGAATATGGACAAAGGCCTTAGAAGTTGCACTGCAAACACTGGCTGCCATCCTCTTCCATGTGAATTGCTATTTCTATAGTCATCTTCTATCCTGAATGTCAAATTATGTGACAGAAAGTTCACCCAATGCACCTCTGTATGAGCACCAGCTCAAACAAATGTTTTCTTGATATTCCAGATACTGCAATGGTCACCGGGTCAACAGTGTTCTTCACCTGACCATTTTTAACAGACAAGAAAACAAGAGTCTGTTGAAAAACACACTCCCTTGCCGAACAGGCAGTAAAGCCCTTGGACACTGAATGACACAATTGATTAAATTATGGATAGATGATTTCAAACTTTGCAGATTTAGGGCATTTTTTTAAATAGGGGTGAAGTTTCTGCTCTACACAGCCTGGAAATAGGGCTGATCGTTTTAATAATATATGGTTATCACGAGGGAGGCTGAGTGTTCTGTGGATGTCCTTACAAACCTATAAGGGTTTGCTGCTGGTGCAGGAGAATTTTAACACCTGTCCAATGTCTGTTTATGCTCATATAAAATTAATCAAGGTGTGTTTGTTGTTCTTGGAAAGCTGTGTTTGCTGTGCTGACCAGAGTGACAAGCAGTGGCGTAAGAGTAGCCCTTGTGCATGGGGGCCCTCTATGTACTTTGCAGTGGGGACCCTCAAGTTTTGTTACGCCATTAGTCACAAGGTCTTTGCCTGTTGTCCAGGGAGACCTCTATGGCAGACCTTCTCACCCACCATCAGCCTACTGCATTCATTCGGTTAACACAAATGTTTTGAGCACATCTGATGCCAGTAATCCAGATAAAAACTCATAGGAGACCATGATTGATAGGTTCAATTTAGGCTTTCTTGATTAAACATATGCAGTCATTTCAGTGCCTTTACAGCACAGTTTAGATATGTCATACTCTGCAGAACCCCACTGATCCGCCCTCTATGTCTAATAAGTACTGTATCAAAATTGAAACACATTAAATCAGTGGACTTCAAACATTTTAATGTTGCGTGTCAGTGGGGAAAAAAATCATCGGGCTCCCTTCAAAATTTTTCACAATTCTTCTATTATACTGACAATGTTTAAATATGTCTAGGCTTATTTAAAAATTGCAGTTAAGTTATTTTACTGTTTTAAAAATGCAATCAAATATATGAATGCCAAACATACTATTTTGGTATTGCAGGCCTTGTAACGTGTAGAAGTATCCACAGTGTGATTATTAAAAGTGGAGGTGGAGGTTTTGAAGAATATTTGGAGTTCCTTCTCCTTTGACACCTTTCCCCAGCTTGGATGTAAATGACAAAAGATGTTAGTGATGGCCCATTACAGAGCGGATTACTGCCGCACATTTGTCTCCACTGAAAACAAAGCTGTTATCAGCATAACGCTTCATGTGGCCAGAGCCTGGCGCCCGCCTCCCACTGGTAATTACTTGAAGCCCCCCATGGGGGGGGGGGAATCCCCCAGTTTGAAGACTCCTGCATTAAATCTTGTCTTACTACAAAAAATTATTTAATTGAATCTTGTGGTGCATTACATGTAAAGTAGTGTGCATGTTGCAGATTCACCAGCCTCCAACTGTGAACAGCAGTATGGTCATGTGCCTCTTTTAAAACTTGGCACTCATTTAAAATGAGCCCACCTAAGATCACTGGCCCCCAATAGATCTTGAGGTAAAAATATTATGACAGTCAAGAAGAACTGGTTCGGTGGAGCAAACTTGTTTACTTATCAAGAGGGCTGATTTGTAGTTTGACAATTGAGATTTCTGATCAACACACATAATTTCATGATGGTCTCACATGACTCTACATTACTGTAAACAAGCTCTGTGATTTAGCTAAATGAAACATTACCTAAGTAATTTCAATAGAAAGTGTGATGTGAAATAGAGGACTTTGTTGAAAAGAGGGCCTACAAGTTTGGCAGCGTCGCACTTGGCATCCAAAAGCATGTCAAGGCCTAATACACAAGTAATGCCCAACTTAGGCCACCTACTTTCTCTTGGTGGAACAAGAGATGGGCTGTCATACTTTGTACTAGAGCATATTAACAATAGGTGCTGCAATTTTTTGGCAGTGATTGAAAAAGCCAAGGACAGTTTTCTATCCATGAAAATAACCAAAAATACCCCTCGACATTTTTTAGAACAAAAACTCCGATCATCTAAAAATGCCCAATGTGGTGCTTCTTCAAAATCACTATTTTTTATTTTGCTCATTGTTCATGATTCCTTTCGGCATGCAACAGTTAACACTAGTCTTGTGCATTATCTCTGCTTGGTAGCCCCTGGATGTATGTGAAAGTACAGCCAATGGTGATACGTAGTAATACAACTCTAAATCACCTGTCCCGGACCCAAATATCCCTAGTAAACCATAGGGTTCTCACGATGCCCTCCGATTTAACCCTTCAGAACTAATCTATGCTTGTGCATTACTTCTCCTATCTTCCTCCATTCTGATCAGCTCTAACCTCCCACCATCACTCTGTTCCTCTCTACACTACTTCTTTTCCTACACTCCCCATCTCCCCCGACAGGTCCTTGTTGTCCCCTCCTTGCTATCCCCTCCTCTACTATATCCCCTCTGCTCTGGTGCGTCTCTAACCCCACATCGTCCTTTCACAACCAAACCCTCCCACCCCCTTATTTGCCTGCTCTACGCCTTTCCAGGTGCCACCTAATTCAATAATACTAGTTTTATGTAAGACCTCGCATCACTTTCATTGTCACTTGTAAAATGCATTTATACCTGCGGTGACCATGAGCTATATAAATCTGAATAATAAGAAAATCAATGATTCAGCAAGTCAGCAGTCACAAGGGCTCGTCTGCAGTTGGCCAAGTGGTTCATTGCCCGAAGAGGTTAATAGCCTTCTATATGTATTTAGTGTCATTCCAGTGACTGTTTTAATAAGGGAACTAGAAAAATCATGAGCTGCCTGAAGTAAGAATACACATTGAATAGTGGATACCAGGTAAGTAGAGGGGGTCACTCTGGTAATCAAACAAATGTCTGAAAAGGCAGGTGTTAGGCCTGTTCTTGAAAAATCAAAGGTTTGGTTGTGCCATTGGGAGAGGGCCAAGAGTATTTACAGAGTATTGGAACCTGATTCTCCTGGGACGTTCCTTTGTGTTTTTATGTCTGAACTGAGTTCGGCAGATAGTAGGAACATTTCGGTGAGAACGTATTGATGGGCCAATTTCTGCAAGTAGTAGGTCACTCGAATTATGCTACTGAAATATAAAATACAGTTTAATTGGTTAACAGGCATTGGAGTAACACTCACTGTCGTCTTGGTGGTGTTTAACCTTTCAATATGTGTCTGTGTTCTTGTAAATTTGGTGAGGCCTATTTTGTATGTTTTGAGTTTTCAAACATGTTTTAATGTTTAACTATCTGAGTAATGTATGGAGTTGAACAGACCATACCTTTACACACTAGGTGTGCAGACCATGGCCTTTACAATATGGGACACAAACTGTAACACAAACTGGTTTGCACACATTCAAGAGGAACGCATACTTTCACGCTTAGACGCCAAGGCAGTTTCTGGAAAGACAACAGGTTCCCTGGCTATCAATGTAACTTATCTTGAGGTTAGTCAGAGGATGATGGATCTCTTTATGTGACTGTAAATAACCTGAACGTATTGAAGGTTATGCAGCAGTCCCTCGTACACAGGTACCGAAGTAGACTCCCTTATTACTAGGAGAATATTATTATAACCATGGCATCATAAGGAAATTCCAGACTACGACAGGATGAGGCATGGCAATGCTTTCTTTAGCACTTGGATACTGAAAGAAGATTCACCATCAATAATCAATATTAAGATCGTCATAGTAAGGGCAATGTAAACAGACTGTCGAAACAGCAAGTATGGCCATGCACTTACAGCCTACACTGGAATGCTCTCTCTAATGTCAGTCTGAACATCCTTCTTGGAGAGCTTTACTTCTCCATTGAAATGGACTCTAAAAGCAGAACTACATCTGGTTCGAGGGGTGTGGGGCCTCACCATACCACTAGACAAGAGCCAATAGAATCCACCAAATAGAAGCATATGTTATAAGTAAATTCCTTGGCAGAATTAGTTATACTTGATTGTAATTTAGAGGAGATGCTGTAGCAGGAACATAGACGAGCCCCTAGTAGGTCCGATTTTAGGAGTTGAGTGGTCTTTTCAAAGATCATCTCCTCCTTAATGTAATTCAGAATCAGCAAATAGAAGGAACAAAAGGAGTGGGCATTGTCTTTCTCTGCTGTGGGATGCCACAAAAAGGATACATATTTCTCCTGTACCATGATGTGTCCTGAAATCTCATCAGAAAAAGGGGTGAGACTCCTTCATGTGACCTGGATCAAGGAAGACTAGAGTCTTTCAGTAGTAGCACTGGGCTAAATACAGGGATATTGATTGTGCCAACCATTTTCAAAACATAAACAAAAATCTGAGTCTTTTTTCCATGGCGGAAAAACAAGCAGTTCCTGTTGTCATACTCTCATAGAAGAAACTGGGTGTGGATATCACATCTGTTTTAATTAGCCTTTCCCCAAGATTTGTGGGAGGCTGTTGTGCAGACCTATTGCTAACAATAAACAAAGACTAGCCTTCACATTTGCCCATTTAGCCCATTGGTTCTCTTTCACTAGCATTTAAACACTAGATTGAGCAGTCTGTCAATCACTTCATGGCTCCACCCAGTAGAATAACTATACTTCACAAAGTGCTATTGTTCGTGTGGGTGAATCCTTTCATCTCCACTCCAGTGCTTGCATTGAACTGTACATGGGACTATACTGTACTACTAAAGCTCTCTTTTTTGCTCTTGCTGCTTTTATTGTGCTTACACTACTTGCAAAAGCACATTAAACCCAGACCTATTGGCATTGCCAATGCTTCTTTCGCATGAGTTAAGAATCCATGCATAAACTTTGACGCCTGTGGCAGGTCAAAGGAACTCCTTCATAAGATGATTTGGCAGTGCACGTGTGCATGTCCTATCCGTGTGGTTGGGGCCCTGCAGCTGAAAGTTGGACATACAACCTCCACACAGATTTATTAACGCAGGGGGCGGCATTAAATTGGGTGGCATATAACACTGCACCCAGGGGCATAGCTTGCTCAGTAACATTGGGGGTGGGGGTGGAAGTTTCGCTGTTCCGACAATCAGGCTGACATATTACGTTTAAGTAACGTTTAAATAAAAACAGAATGCTTGAGAGGAGCCCAAGGGCAGTTGAAAGGGAGAAGAATGCGGATTGGTAGGAGCTCTAAAAGAGAAAACACAATATTTGTAAAATAACCAATATTTTTGAGGAATTTCAAAACAGAGAGAAAGAGAGGTTGTGTGCATTTATGTCTGTGTGCATGGAAACATTCCTGGTGAAACCGACTGATATCTCACAATACCCGACTGAAACCACTTGCACACAACTATTTATCTGTGAATACAATTATTAGGGGGTTTACCATCCCAAACAGCCCCCCTGAAGCTATGCCCATGTCTGGAACAAACATCGTGGGGTCTTCTGAAAAGATCAAATGACTGTATATGTCTTCATGGCAAACTTCAGCATTTTCTTGTCATATGGCACGGTGGGCAAAGGGTTCCGCATATGTTCACCAACACCCAATAAAATGCCATCTTCAACAATAAGGCCCAAGATCTTAGCAATAGAAGGTCAATGCAATAATGCCAAAAATGGGTTATATTGTACTAAACTTGCGGCCCAAGAAGGCGCATTCCGTCCACAGTCGCATGGTTTTCATCAGTATGAAAGACAGGACCTGCTATGCAACGTTATTTTTCATACAATCTGTATAACACCAGGCTAAAGCAGGAGTGTAAGTCGGCGGCCGAAGAAAACTAAATTCCTGCAACAAAATCACACAGGAACAAAAGCAAATACAACATGACATTCATTTGGGGTACAAGAAGAAGAGCACCAAAGCAGCTCTGACCTTCATTTTTTTAAGTGACCTCCCACTGGACTGTAGCAAATTACAATGGTATATCCAGTGCTTAATTTGTGCTTGTTGTTTCCGGTGTTGAGCACCACTTATACTGCCGGTGCTCATTCTTCTGCCTCAAGCATTTACTGCGAGCAAAAGACACAGGAAAGACGGGGGGAGAGAAAAACGAAAAAGCGTCACAAAGGGAGAAAGTAGAAAGCTGCTAGAGTGAGCTGACAGGGCAGGGAGGGCCTTAAATGGATTGACGAAGCCCGAGATGGCTTCAGGATTACGCCGCCTCAGTATTCCGTGTTCCTACATTTAATTACAACACCCGCGTATTTAACAGGAGGGTTTTGGGCACCGGCACGTTTTTATTTACAAATTAAGTACTGGGTATATCCCAAAAGCTAACTGGAGTGAAACAAACTCAGAACCAGACATCAGACAGTGATATAGGTTAAGACTGAGGTATCAAAAGATTTGACACTCCCTCCCCACATCATAGGAGAATCCACTCTAGCCTGGGGCAACAGGCTTTCGAACTCCTATGTCTTGGCGAAGTTCTGTAGAAAAACAAAATAACATCAAATGAGACTTAATAAATAGATATGAACTGATGCTTAGAGAGCACTGCGGGGAAATATGTCCGTCGGCCAACAACTGCAGCTGGAGATTGGCAACGTGTGTGTGCGCTCAGAGTTAAAGGCCTGAAATTCAACTCCCGTGACCTTAAAGTGAAAGAAGATCTCGGGAGCGAATGTGCCTCGTCCAAAAGGTCTCACCCTCTCTGTCTCCTTCCTAACTACCACGGACCTTCAAGAAAGCTACACTAAGCTATATCAGCGGGCTGTATGTTTACTGGAATCACCAGTATGTCGTGAATCCGTCTTAAAGGCAGGCGGCTGGCCTACCCACCGACCCCCAATCACGTAACCTTTCCCGAGGACAATGAGGTGTTAAAGGTCCTCGAGTGTTGGCGGAGGAGGGGACCCAGAATTGCGGCAGCTTTACGCCCCTCGGTCTTGGACAACATTGCCGCGGTTCAGTTCAGTGGAGGAGATAGTCTTCCTAACATGTGTGGAGTTGAAAGACGCTCTTTTCAGGCGCCATGTTATTAGTCCCTTATCTATAAACACATGCCATGAACAACCTTTTGTTATGCTCAAGCCAGGTCTTCCTCTTGAACTGCTATTGCCCTCATTCCTGGACGCTAAGTGGCCACATGACGAGTATTCTTGGGGTTAAATCCAACAGCACTTTGTATTATTGGACTTGTACTTGTTCGACCTACGTTACAATTATGGGTTCAAAAACTTCAGTGTAGGTTTCTCAAAAACTATGATTGGCTGACTAGTCACATACGAAATGGGTCAACTTGTCAGTTACGCTTTAAGACTTTATTTGTGTACCTTCTCAAATTAACACGTCCAGCTTAAAATGCAAAAATGTCTGAAACATGCATTTAATGTTTGGCGTTAGAGTGGACAAGTATGTTATATGTATTTAACATTGTTTTACATGGTATACAGTCTTTGTCTTTAAAACTTGATAAAAGCGTCAACATAATAATAATTTAAAAAATCAATAATACATAACAAATCGCCGCAGATTTATCTGGCCTCTTCCAGTCATTAAAGTAAAGACTGAAAAATTTAACATATTTGTATGCTTTAAAATACATTTTTTAATTGGGTTCATGTTTAAAAAGTTCAATTAAAGCATCATTAGTATCTATATTATATATTGTAAGTAAAGGGGCTAAATATTTACTTCTGTCCTCGATTAGTGCTGGGCCTAAGTGTAGAATGTGGAACATATTTTGGATTCCATTATGACAAAGGTCACAGAGAGAAGAATTCTGAGTTTTTTTTGTTTCATCTCGCTGTTATATTGCTTACGGGCTCATTTCCTAAAATGAGGACATAATAAAGCGTCTAACGCTCTGGGGGAATCTGTAGGAAAGATATGGTTGGGCCAAGCCTGGGAAATATATCAGGACTGAATGTACTATAGGATTTCAGGTAAGCACAATGACCCATATCCAATGTATAACCAAGCTGCATAGACTGAGATTTAAGAACGAGCAGTAGATGGGTCGGAGGCCATCCTCTTAACAATTCCATGGCACATTAAAGAAGCTCCATAGCCCTAGTGACGCTTCACCTGAATGAACTGTGAAGTCTTGAAATACTTCAGACTTGACAAAAGACCTCAGAGAAGGATTAGAAACATGGAGTAATTTATAACCCCAATGAATAATGCAAGCAAGGGACTACACAAGTGCATCAAGTATACCAATTTCTAGCCCAAGCAATTGTGCCAGGAGTGATGAACTAAAGGAGCAGAATTTCCCTTCACAGATATTTAAAAAGAACCAAGACTCAATTGGAGGATGCTTTAAGGAAAATGTTAGTGTAGGGGAAATTTTAATTTTGTAAATTTGAATTAAGTAATCAAAGTGTCTTGTGCTCAAGGAGATATATAAACACTGCATAGATTTTGCATGCACTAATGCTTTATTGCTTTGGTCTATAAAATGCAGTTTTCTTTTTAGTTGCTAGAAAAGATTCTGCCTAAATACGTGTGTACCAATTGTGCCAAATGAATGTCAGAATTGTTTTTCCCCACTGTTAAAAAAATTCCCCTGCACATGCCTATGCAACACTCTCAAGTTTGATTAAAGGCCTATAAGAGTCTGACAAAACAAGATTTTGTCATCTGCATATAAGATGTGTTTAGAGCCGACTTTCAGTGGATTTGTTTTCTGTCTTTCAGCTGGCTCGGAAAGTCGGAGAGATAGAGTGAGATAATAAAGCGGCCAGCACACAACTCTGTTTTAATCTATTTAGAATGCAATCAATAGCATTTTAAATCATGTAGAGGACTAAGAGACACTAATACTCTGAGAAAAGCAATTGGGATCCCCAACCCAGATAACTTCCTCCATAAAGTTGGTCAGTCCACTAGGTCAAATGCTGTGGAAAAGTCAATAAAAACTACATATAACAAGCATTTGCAATGCAATAGGTCTCGCATTTACTTGAGTTGGAAATATTGACGTTGTAAATGCAGAACTGGAGTATTTTGCCACATTCATTGGTCAATCCTGATGCATATTTTTGTCTTTTCTGCTACATAATTCCAGTTGCCCTGCATATAATTAAAGGGCTAGTAGGCCTACTGGAATATTTTTTCAAACAAGGCCCTTAAAACACAAACTACTCCAAGGTGCAAAACATATTTACTGGGCAGTTTGTAAAGGCGACATTGCCTGCGGGGCAACAAATAAGTAATTGCCCTCCAAGAATGCGTGCTTACTGGATCACTGCCCCTTTGCTGCAGTCTGAGGAGTCGAACAAAACGCTCATGATTTTTCACACACTTGAGGAGAGCCATCTCACATGATATTAATGATCCTCAGTCTTGAACTGAAAAATTAGTTATAAAAAACTGGCCATTTGTAGGAGGCTGGCCTGGTTTGTAGTAGGTACCTGATAACGCGTCCCAATCTAGATAATTTATTCACTCTGGGACTCGTTTTAGGCCGATTAATCCTTTGACCCTGATTGAAGACACCTTAAGACGAGATAACTAATCAACAAGTCAATCAATAAGTCAACAACGTCATCAATAATCACCATAACAAATCAATTCAATGTCATTAATGAGAATCTGGACACACCATGACCTTTCAGTCATGAATAAACACACCAGATTCTAGCAAGTTTATGCTGTTTATTCCCTATTGATTACACTCTACTAGCAAGTTTATTAGTCTCAAAACCAAGAAGCACATCAACATTGTCATATTATGGCAACTCGAATAAGATTTCATCAAAGCAAAGATTATGAATATTAGAACATAGCACAACGTCAACATGGATTAACTTTAGCAGAGTATTATTAGCGCATTATTCAACAAAGCATAGATTCAGTAATTTGTCTATTTGCGTCCGTTTAATGAACCCCTTAACTAACCTCGAATTAGCATTGGCATGTTGGGCTTCATGCAAAACAATTTTGGTAAGACACATTTAGAAAACATCTAACTAAGGTCTCTGTCAAAAGAAGCAGTTGGTACCTAGAAAGGAAAGGCAAACAGACAATTACAATTTCATCATCATATAGTTACCCTCCGTAATGGTTCAGCATACAGAGTTAGTCTTCGTCCTCAGGACATCAGTTGATTCGCCATCAGCCAGGAAACACAGCAAAGTTCAGCAAGATGGGGTAAGTAGAGACACTTCCCTCATAAGGAGGAGAAGTATAGAACGGGCAACGTAAGGGTAAGAATGGGTTTGAAGAGTCAAACAACAAAGGGCCTGATTCTAACTTTGGAGGACGGTGTTAAACCGTCCCAAAAGTGGCGGATATACCACCTACCGTATTACGAGTTCCATAGGATATAATGGACTCGTAATACGGTAGGTGGTATATCCGCCACTTTTGGGACGGTTTAACACCGTCCTCCAAAGTTAGAATCAGGCCCAAAGTCTTTAGGCAGAGTGACAAAGTGGCTAGGTAGCAGCAAGAATAGTTCGCAATGGCATCTCTCTCTCCTGGCTCCTCGTGTCAAATGGTTTTATCCCTTTTCTGTTGTACAGTTCCCTAATTTCCAATTAGGCAGGGTTGGCGCACCACTATCTCCATCCAATAGTATTCTGCTCATCCCATTAAAATTGTCACCTCATAACAGTTCTCACGTAGTTTATTGGTTCTTGTGATTGACGTCCCCAACGGGTAGAATGTCCGGTATGATTTCATATTCTTGTGGTCCTCTCGCATCCCCAGTCAGTAGTTCCATTGTCTATACCGGTTTAGGCGACCTTGTACCTGTTGCAAGTCTACACTGTTGCATTCAGCAAGAATGTTTCTTTGAGCAAGTCGAGTTTCATGAGAACGGATCTACTACAGTTACACTCATCTTCTAGCTTCTGGAAAAATACGATTACATGTCCTTCAGCAAGTCAGCACACTGCACGTTAGAAAAACACATTTAATATGCAACCGGGCAGCTAGGCCCCGACTCATGCTAACTGAGGCCTATTGAATTAACTAGCAGAACCTTAACATATAACCCTTAATACTAATACAAAATCTTACATTAGTACATCACTAATTCATTATTAGTCAATTTTATTAATTCCCGTATATATTGGTGGCCACTCCCCAGGGGCACATTTCAAACGCACGTTTAGTGAAACACAGTAATATTTTCTATGCGGCATTATTATGCATTAGTTCACAAACATTTGATGTTAATTTTCATTATAAGAGCTATGCTCCAACAATCTCTCCTCTGATGACACCTGTCATCACACAGAACCTTTCCCTTCACAACCTTTCACTTTCTTAATTCACGCATTTCAATTTCTTCCCCCCTTTTTGACTTTTCATAAATTTCTTTGAATATTTTCTCCTTTTTCTTTTCCTCTTTCCTCTTATTGCGTTTTGCCAATTTTTCTCTAATTCTTTTACTAATTTTGCATGATAACCATAGTCAGAATAAACAAGCTATAACAATCAATATTCTGCATACTATTTTTGCAAGTATCCCATTCCAAATACTACTAAACCAACTTCCCACTTTAGCAAGTCCCTTTCCAACCTTTTCCCAAACTCCAGGTTCTTTCAGTTCCTTCAAATCCGTTCTATCTTTTGTTAGGTTAGTAAGCATACTCCTAATCTTATTACTATTGTCAGGTATGAATGCACAACAGTGGCGCTCATTAAGCACCCTACAGACTCTGCCACTTTTCGCTAAAAGAATGTCTAAAGCAAGCCGGTTTTGAAGAGTCATAGCCCTCTCCGCAGCAAGTTCAGTATCCATCAGGAGTATAGCCCCTGTGAAGTTTGTCAGCATGTTATCCACAATAGTAGACAACTTTTGAATCTTTATGGAGTTTAAGATAACCCCCACTGAAGGAATTATGGCTCCAAATATATCACCTACAACAGCAGCTGCTGTCTCTCTCCTCTGTCTAGTATGATGTAATTCAGACATTTTAGGAAACTTCTTTAAGTCATCAATTTGGTAAATCTTTGGGAAAACTATTCCCAAATGACATGTCCCATACCATCCCTTTGGAAGACGGTAATAAGCATTAAGTCCACATATGTAATAGATGCCAGGGATCGCTGGATCCTGTCCATTTAGCATGAACGCCCACTTACTCTGAAACAAAAACACATGTCTGCACTCACTCGTTCCCTCAAATAGATTGTCATGATCAGATTTTGGCCTATATATACAAAGCTTTCCTATGTGTAATGCATCTATAGCTAACTTGCCTTGCGTCTTTATTGCACTATAAGCATAATCATTTGCAAACGTTTGTTTTTCTAATCCCTTTTCTAGCTTTTCCTTTAACGCTTTTCTTCTATCATCAGTGTGGTCTAAAAAAAGCTCATTTCTACAGGCGTTAATAAGCAGGTTAGATTATTGCAATGAGCATAAGCTGTGCCAAATGTCAATGTAGGCTCAAAGAAACCCCTAACTATCTTTATATTATTATCTCTAACTATCTTGCTCAAATATTCATTTATAGGCACAAAAGAAAACACTACATCTAGATTAG
The DNA here is from genome assembly GCF_031143425.1 of Pleurodeles waltl. NCBI lineage: Eukaryota > Metazoa > Chordata > Amphibia > Caudata > Salamandridae > Pleurodeles > Pleurodeles waltl. The sequence goes on along the minus strand of NC_090443.1, from coordinate 605,047,888 downwards.
AATAGAAGTACTGAATATATTCTTGATTATAAAACCTTGTTAATAGCAAACTACAACTTAGCCCGTAGGTTAGCGGCAAACTATGGTAAGCAACCCCTTCTTGTACTGACGAAGGAATCTTTGTGTACACATAACAATTCTTCGCATCCATTGTTTGAACATATTCATTCAGCAAGCGATAGAAAACATTAGTAGAGAGTTCCTTTTTGTGTTAGTTCCCTCATGCAAATATTTTGTATCCTGCTCAAACCTCTCCCATGGTGTTAGCATAGCAGTCTCAGGAGTTGAAGCATTGTTAATCGCACTCTTATCCACCAATGGCATTCCCACAATTACACCTATAATTACTATTGCACATGCAACACCCAAAATAACACTCAACCAACTACGAATCCTACCCCTATTATCATTATCTCTAATGTTACTCATGATCTGTAAAGAATCAGAAAGCCGAATAATATAAAGCAAACAATCAACTTGAGGAAGATCTAAAGCTCTTTTTTTTAATTTTTTTTAACAATGTCTTTCTTTAGCAAGTATTTACAGCGTTTCACTCACTCCCAGGACCCTTTGTCAAATCAGGTTAGCAGCTTGTCATAATCGGTTTTTCAGAGTCAATTCAGGTTAACAGTGTCACATCCGGTAATTTATCAGTCTCTCTTCTCAGGTTTCTTTCTCTATTCAGTTTCAGCCTAACACAGTCTCTTATTTGTGGGCAACTTCAACTTCATAATATTGACCTGGAATTTCACGATAAAAACAAAATGCCAAGAATTCTTGTTGCCACTCGGCTGATGTCGCATAAGCCCATTCAGGACCTGCATACCTCCTGTTTGCAACTCTCTTTCTTTTAAGTTTGCGATCACCTTGTAATTCTCCTTCACTGAGATCTTCCTTCCTTGTTGTGTCAACTTCTTCCTCTATTGTTTCGTTAATGACCACTTTCTCCTTTGCAGCTTGTGGTTCTGGTCAGTTATCTCTTTTAAGTGTTTTCTTACCACTCGGCTTTGCAGGATGTTGGTCAGTGCCCTCCTCTTGTGCTATGGTGTTTTCTCTTGATGGATCTGCAAGCGGCTCAGGAGGAGTCGGAGCACTTTGACCTCCTTCTGCCTCACCTCCTTCTCCTTCAGGGTCTGTCAGCGGTTCAACTTCAAACCCGTATCCGTCTGCTTCTGGGAGAACCTCTCTTTGGGTCGGTCCTCCTGGTGCCTCAGTTGAGATAGGCTCACCGTCACCCCCCTGGATTTCGTTTGCTGGTTATGTGACCAAGCCGTCCTCAACGGGCTCTCCTTCAGTCTCAGTTCCCCTTTGTTTACTCTCTGGCCCTGAGACTTCTTTCTCTGTAGCTGTTGCTTTCGACAAATCAAGTTCCTCATCAGTTGGACACGTTAATTTCTTTGTGTGACTGGCATGGATCCAGTTTGGAAGCCCTGCACATTTCACAGCAGTAGTAGTTGTTAGTATCACTTGATATGGCCCCTTCCAACGTGGCTCCAAACACAACTTCCTCACGTGTTTCTTGACAACAACCCAGTCACCGGCTTTCAGGTTGTGACCTGGATCATTTATCAGTGGCAGTGTGGTTGCTTCCACCTGGTGAGAGAAAGAGCGGACCACATCAGCCAGACCCTTGCAGTAGTCCAACACCATATCATCCGTGATATTCACAAGAGCATTTGCAGGCACTGCGGGCAACCTCATAGCTCGGCCCATAAGAATTTCATGAGGTGACAGTCCTGTTTTCTTGTTGGGTGTATTTCTCATTGACATTAGCACTAAGGGCAGTTCATCTGGCCATTTCAAATTTGTAGCTGCAAACATTTTTGCCATTCTCGACTTCAAGGTACCATTAATTTGCTCCACTAGCCCTGATGCTTCAGGGCGGTAGCTACGGTGCAACTTCTGTTCAATGTTCAGTGCAGCACACAAGAGCTTAATCACCTCATTGTTGAAGTGTCTTCCCCTATCTGATTCTAAAGAGATCGGAAACCCGAAACGTGGTATTAACTCCCTAAGCAGCAGCTTCGCTACTGTGAGACTGTCATTTCTACGTGTAGGGTAAGCTTCAATCCAGTGACTGAAAATACACACAATCACCAACACGTACTCAGACCTCCACACACAGGCATCTCAATAAAATCCATCTGCATTCTGCTAAATGGACCTCCTGCTCTCCCAATGTGGCTCAAATTCACCACGGTCCCTATTCCCGCATTCATCTGCTGACAGATAATGCACCTGTGACAGATAGTTTCTGCAGCTTGTCTGAATTTCGGATTGAACCAATCGATTTTGAACAACCTGATCATTGAGTCTCTCCCAACATGTGCTTGACCATGGTAAAACCTCGCAAATTGTGACAAAAGGCTGTTTGGCAAAACCATTTTCCCCTCATCTGAAACCCATAAATCATCAGGTCTTTGTACACATTGCATTTTGAGCCAAGAGCGTTTCTCCTCTCTGCTGGCCCTCAATGCATAACTTGAGCATGTTTCATTTTCAGTTTCAGGTAACAATTCCCACTGGTCTTGGAACGATATACAGTTCAATGCACAAAACCGTGCAACTTGATCTGCATATCCATTTCCCATTGACACAAAGTCTTGTGATTTAACATGAGCATTGCATTTCACCTCGGCAATTTCAAGAGATAACTGAATCGCATGCAACAATTCCTTTATTCTCTCGCCATTTTTCACTGGAGAACCAGAAGAGGTCAGGAAACCCCTCTGTGACCATAGCTGGCCAAAGTCATGGACAATTCCAAATCCGTATCTGCTGTCAGTATAGATAGTGACCTTCAAATTTTCGGTGGGATGGCATGCCCTTGTAAGAGCAACCAATTCAGCCACTTGAGCAGAGTATACTCTTTCGAGCCAGGAGGCTTCTAGGATACCAGAAATTGTACACACGGCATATTCGGCTCTCAGTACTCCTACTGAGTCTCTCAGGCATGAACCATCAACAAAAATAATGAAATCATTCTCTTCCAATTGGGTATCTTTAATATCGGGTCTCAGTTTGGTGCACAGATCTGTTACCTCAAGACAATCTTGTTCTTCCTCCTCAGCATCATCAATATCTGCATTTTCATTAGGAAGCAAAGTTGCCGGGTTCAACACAGTACATCTCTTCAAAGATACATTAGGTGACCCCAGTATAATTGTTTCATACTTAGTCAGACGAGCATTCGTCATATGCTGAGACTTTGTTCGGGTCAACAGAATTTCAGCTGAATGTGGATCCATTACTGTTAAGGGATGTCCCATCACTATACCTTCACACTGAGTGAGGCTTTGACCAACTGCTGCAACTGCACGCAAACAACCCGGTAAGGCTGCTGCGACTGGGTCCAAAGTAGCTGAAAAATACGCTACTGGGCGGTTCGCACCTCCATGGATCTGTGTCAGGACAGACAAAGAACAAGCATCACGTTCATGACAAAATAGTACAAAAGGCTTTGTGTAATCAGGCATACCTAAAGCTGGTGCCCTTCAGTTGAATGAATGCATTTATCTCTGTCTCGGACATGGTTATGGCGCCCGGGCCATCCTGAATTTCCTTGACAGTCAACTTCACCAAAGGTTTAGAGATAATCGAGAAATTGGGAATCCACTGGCGACAGTAGCCCACCATACCCAAAAACATCCTAACGTCCCTCTTGGTTGTCGGGGGGTTCATCTGCAATATGGCTGTCATCCTTTCTTTTGATATTTTCCTCGACCCCTTTTCAATCAGGTGACCCAAGTACTTCACCTCTTTCTGACAGTACTGTAGCTTCTTTGGGGACACTTTGGGGGTTATTACAACTTTGGAGGAGGTGTTAATCCGTCCCAAAAGTGACGGTAAAGTGACAGATATACCACCAGCCGTATTACGAGTCCATTATATCCTATGGAACTCGTAATACGGCTGGTGGTATATCCGTCACTTTACCGTCACTTTTGGGACGGATTAACACCTCCTCCAAAGTTGTAATAACCCCCTTTATGTCCGTCCTTTCCCAAATGATTCAGTAAGGCAATAGTATCGTACCTGCAATCATCTTTCGTTTTGGACGCAATTAACAAATCATCAATGTACTGTACTCGAGTCGAACTAAATGGCAATTCTAATGATTCCAAGTCCTTCTTCTATATCTGATTGAAGATGGAAGGTGATTCTGAAAACCCTTGAGGAAACTATAAACCTTGTCCAGGAATTTGAAACTGAAGAGAAATTGGCTGTCCTCATGAAGAGGCACCGAAAAGAATGCTTGAGACAGGTCCACAAGTGTGAACCACTCTACATCACATGGAACCTGAAACATAATCACGGCTGGATTTGGCACTATGGGGCAACATTTTACCACAATCTCATTGATTTTTCTCATGTCTTGGACAATTAAAACTTTCCCACAAGGCTTTTTCAGACCCATTATTGGTGAATTACATGGGCTGCTCATCACTTCTTTTAGGACCCCTTGCTTTACAAAGTCAGCGATTATTTGCGTCACCTGTATAAGGACATCTTGTGCCATGTGGTACTGCGGTACTTGGGGAAACACTGCATTTGGCTTCACTTCTACCTTGACTGGTTCTACTCCTTTTATTAATCCCACTTCCTTTCCTGTCAAGTCCCACACTTTCTCTGTCACTGTTTCGGACGCAATTAACAAATCATCAATGTACTGTACTAGAGTCGAACTAAATGGCAATTCTAATGATTCCAAGTCCTTCTTCAATATCTGATTGAAGATGGAAGGTGATTCTGAAAATCCTTGAGGAATTCGACACCAACTATAAACCTTGTCCAGGAATTTGAAACTGAAGAGAAATTGTCTGTCCTCATGAAGAGGCACCGAAATGAATGCTTGAGACAGGTCCACAACTGTGAACCACTCTGCATCACACGGAACCTGAAACACAATCACGGCTGGATTTGGCACTATGGGGCAACATTTCACCACAATCTCATTGATTTTTCTCAGGTCTTGGACAACTCAAACTTTCCCACAAGGCTTTTTCAGACCCATTATTGGTGAATTACACGGGCTGCTCATCACTTCTTTTTTTTAGGACCCCTTGCTTTACAAAGTCAGCGATTATTTGCATCACCTGTATAAGGACATCTTGTGCCATGTTGTACTGCAGTACTTGGGGAAACACTGCATTTGGCTTCACTTCTACCTTGACTGGTTTTACTCCTTTTATTAATCCCACTTCCTTTCCTGTCAAGTCCCACACTTTCTCTGTCACTGTTCCCTGCAATTCCGTTGGCAAATCAGTCACTGTGAACATCGGGAAGAAGGTTATCAAAGGGTACTACTCATTTACGGTCTCCGTCTCCGGTTCTGAGATTTGACCATCCTCCCCTTCATCATCACTGTTTGTCTGCACCTCAATCCCTTCATTGGAACAAGTAATCGAACACCTCGTCTTACACAATAAGTCTCTTCCCAATAGGGATACGGGACTTGAGTCACAGACTACAAACCTATGTAATCCCTGGAAGGTACCAATCTTAATTTGGACCGGATCTGTAATCGGATTTGTCAGGAGCTGATTTGCTACTCCTACCACCCTTATGGTACGCCCTGAAAGCGGCAATTTTGGAACCTCTGCACTTCTGACTGTTGAGCGTGTAGCTCCTGTATCAACCAGGAATGAAACCTTGTGACCCATCACTTTCCCTTGCACGTAAGGTCCCCTCTGATCTACTTCTAGGGATGCTGCAAGCCTGCACTCCTCACTATCTGAACAATCCTCCGACCATTCATTGTTTATTCCATCCTCACCACGCAATGGGAACTGTTGTACTGTGTTATTTTGACTCATTGTTTGGCCTGTGACCTGTTGAGGAAGCATCACCTGTTGCTGTCCCATTGGAGCTAATGGTAACTGCATTTGCTGTCTAGGTACCATGGGAATCTGCTGCTGTACCTGCTGCATCTGTGCTGGTTGAACACGTGGCATTTGTATTTGTTGCATGGGCTGGAGACCCTGCATCTGAACCATATTATTTATAAAGTTGGAATTTGGACCCCTCATTCTTGGACCCCTCACATTTTGAAATGTACCGACATCATTGCTTTGTTGAACAACTCCATCCTGCACCATCATTGGGCACTCCCGCTTCCAGTGTCCCGCGCCCCCGCACGCATGGCATGGTAACATCTTTTTCATCAATTGCACATCATTCTGGACCACAACAGTATTCAAATCTGAACCACGGTTCACAAAACCTCCTCGACCTCGTCCTCTTTGTTGCGCCTGAAACATTCAGTTTCCTTGCAGTTGCTGCTGTACCGTCTGCTGTACTCCATTTCCCTGCATCCCTGCTTGAGCTGCTCTAATTTGCATCACCATCACCTTCTCGTTCAGCTTTTTCTGCTTCAATTCAATCTCATCACTGCAGTATTTTGCATACTGCAACACCTCATCAATCGGCTTTGCTTGCCAACAGATCAAATGATTCTTAATCATCTGGCTAATCTCTGGCCTCAGTCCTTAAACAAATCTGAACACAAGGTGATTCATGTCTTTCGGTTCTATGACCTCAGTACCACTGTAATGTTTGAATGCCTTCAACAACCTCTCATGGTAAGCATGTATCGACTCTTTGCCTTCCTGTGACATTCCATCAGTCTTCTGCCAATCAGTAACTTTCGGCGACACCTTCTGTTTCAAAAACTCAATCACCTTATGGTAATACCTCATCACATCAGGACACGGTGCTCCAGTAGCCTTGTCCCTTGTCGGCTCCTCTGTTGGCCAATCCATACCCCTCTTGCACTCAAGCCATAAGTCAGCTGGGACTATAATCTCAAACAATGTATTCAAGTCTTCCCAAAGACATTTCGCAAGCTTCACAAACCTGTCTGTCTGCTGATACCACTTTATTGGCTTCTCCCTCAACCTGGGATAGTCATTTGTGAATGACAGAATGTCACCTCTAGACCACGGTACATGGACTAGAACCCCTCCAGCTGTTTCTCCCATTGGTAACATTTTTATTGTTCCTGTGTCTGGTACAGCTTTCGCCTGCTTCGGTTCCGGGCAGTCACTTTTCTCTTTATCTCTCTTCTTTGCCCATCTGCCTTCCCACTTCTCTAATGCTCCCCAAATTTGAGCACTCTGCAATATTTCTTTGAGGTGTGCCTTCATTCCAGTGGATCTCATGTGATCGTAATCTTTAGGTTCAAAGTCTAACCTATAACTCCTCTTCAAATGCTTAGTGTTGTCTAAGTCTATGCCGCACTTGTCCGCTAAGTTTGCCAACCTCTGATGCACCCTGCTCACTTCTTTGGTTATTTTGGGGCACAGAAACCTCAATTCTCCTTCAGTGTATGACTCTAATCTGTTCACCCCCATCGTTCCTTCTACTAACTCTGTGGCTTCCACCCCCAGCCTCACAAAATGCAGGTATTCCTCTCTTTCTGATCGCTTTGTGCTCACTGACGTAGTCTGCGGAGTGTTGAGTTTATCTAACCATTCGTTCAACTGTTGTGCTGTTAAGCCTTGCAACAAGACATTTCCAGACTACATCATTGATGTCTGTGACGTATTTGCATTCATTACCTGTGGGGTTAGTGTACCCAACCCTGCTTGCCTCATTGTCTCTAACGGAACCCCAATCGGACTGAAATCCAACAGGGATCTAGACCTTTCGGCTGTCTGTTCTCCTTGCGTCATTACTTGGGAGCTTTCTACGAACCCTCCTCTTATCGCCTCTTGAGTCGTTACCCCTTGGTCACACACAGTAGGCTTTGCTTGAGCATACAACGGTACTGGCGGGCCAACAGTAATTGGCAATGATATAGCAGCTGGTGTCTGTCCAGTTACCAAACCCTGTGGAGCATTAACTCCCATAGCTTGATTCATCATGGGTGCTGTAGCTACTGACTGCAGTCCAGCAACCGAAGTGTAATTCGGAACCACCTGTTGCTGCGGCTGGGGCAGCATTTGTGGAGTTGGCTCAATCTGCACTAACTTTGATCTCGTATATACCGGATCAGGCGGCACCATCAAATTCGTAGTTGTCTCTAGTACTGGGACATCAGGGTAGAGCCTCTGAATTGGTGGTGGCGGCAACTGTATCTGCGTGCCTGGTGCAATGGATACACTGACACCATTCTGTATCTGAACTGTAATGCTTGTCTGTACTGTATTCATGATTCCCTTATTTTGTGTCGGATCTTCAGGACTCGCACTAGTACTCGGTCCATTATCATTCATGGCATATGCTGGCGGTCAATCATGTAACAACTGATTAAGAAACTCATCATCGTCTGAATCATCTGCATCTGCCCAGGACTTCTGAGTCTTCTTTGGCTTATTAGAGCCCTTGTCGGTTTTACAAGTGGCCTTTTTTCCCTGTGTCTCGGCTTCTTGAGTTATTGCCGGAAACATCCTAACTCCGTCTACTATTCCCCTTCTCCACCTCTTGGTCTCGCTATCCCATCTAGCCTCCGCTAGAGTCTTTTCTGACTTTCTCATTCTTCTCACGAATTTCTGCTGCCTCTGTTGTATGGCCATTTAATCCCAAATTGCTAATGCCTCAAACTGAGCTGGTCTCGGAGGCGGTTTTTGCTCACTCAACACCCTCCGCAAATTTTCCAAAATCCTTATATTAAACGTTCCGTACTCCGGAAACGCTAAACATCCCTCCTTTTCTGTCATTTTGCACCACTGCTTTAGCCAAAGACATGGCGCGACTCCCTTCTCCTACATTACGGTATAAGCCGGAGTATCCTCTGGCAGTGTAGGCTCCCCCACACTCGCAGTAATATATGTATCTCCCCTCAAAGCACTCTTTAGAGCCTTGAAAAACTTCATTTTTGCGTCTTTTATTTTGTTTAGAATCTAATCAGGAAGTGACTTTAATTCCCAGAACACTCTTCGCCTACCTTCTCAACCAATTGCCTCTCACGGACAGCTGCCAATCCGTGCTTGACCCTTCTCGGCAACTGACCTATCCCAGCACGGCTCCAATGACGTCACACTCACACACACACCGTGGCTGACAAAGTCTTGCGGCTTGTCTTCCTCACTCTAAATCCGTACAAAACTAATGCAATATATTGCGAGCACTTCAGCAATAAACTCAAATTTGCCAGTTTACTACAGGAAGGGTAACACAATCGCTTCAGAACTTTACAGAGATTTCACTTGAAGCCTCGGCCGCTACTCTCTCCTTCTCAGAGCCCACACTCGCAAGCAGAATTTGACCCGAAAATCCTACTCTCGACTTGTCAATGGTTTGTTCTAGTGCACTTTAGACCTTGCCAAATCTCCATAGAAGGTTTCACTCACACAATTTGACTCAAAGTCAACTCGTCAACCACGCCCGAGTGACCTATTAAACTGCACAAATTACAACATAAACCAAGTGTCTCATACCCCACTCAATATACTCCAGAGTCTCAGACCACGAAGGGTCCGTACATCACCAACAACCACGTGGACAATGTTTGAGCACAAAGCGCCACACTCACATGAAGTTCGCCGACTTCCCTCCTCTCATAATGCGGAGTACGCCCACTCCTACTAAAACATTACCTGGCCTAAATTCACACAAACCTCACAATTCACCTGCGATATGCAAAAGCTGAGCAAGCGCAAATTCTACACCACACATATTATCACTAGAACGCCGAGAACATACCCAACTCACTTAGGTAAGCTCCGAGATTCCGGGAAAGTCATTTGGGACTTAGGGGCACATCATACCTCCAATTTGCATTATTTCGAAAACACTTTTAAACAATGGTCCCTCGTCCTAGGGCCCCCAAAGGGCCTAAACCGTCCTCTGCTACCAGAACTGATAACGCGTCCCAATCTAGATAATTTATTCACTCTGGGACTCGTTTTAGGCCGATGAATCTTTTGACCCTGATTGAAGACACCTTAAGACGAGATAACTAATCAACAAGTCAATCAATAAGTCAACAACGTCATCAATAATCACCATAACAAATCAATTCAATGTCATTAATGAGAATCGGGACACACCATGACCTTTCAGTCATGAATAACCACACCAGATTCTAGCAAGTTTATGATGTTTATTCCCTATTGATTACACTCTACTAGCAAGTTTATTAGTCTCAAAACCAAGAAGCACATCTACATTGTGATAATAAGGCAACTCAAATAAGATTTCATCAAAGCAAAGATTATGCATATTAGGACATAGCACGACGTCAACATGGATTAACTTTAGCAGAGTATTATTGGCGCATTATTCAACAAAGCATAGATTCAGTCATTTGTCTATTTGCGTCCGTTTAATGAACCCCTTAACTAACCTCAAATTAGCATTGGCATGTTGGGCTTCATGCAAAAAAGTTTGGTAACACAAATTTAGAAAACATCTAACTAAGGTCTCTGTCAAAAGAAGCAGTTGGTACCTAGAAAGGAAAGGCAAACAGACAATTACAATTTCATCATCATATAGTTACCCTCCGTAATGGTTCAGCATACAGAGTTAGTCTTCGTCCTCAGGACATCAGTTGATTCACCATCAGCCAGGAAACACAGCAAATTTCAGCAAGACGGGGTAAGTAGGGACACTTCCTTCATAAGGAGGAGAAGTATAGAACGGGCAAGGTAAGGGTAAGAATGGGTTTGGAGAGTCAAACAACAAAGTCTTTAGGCAGAGTGACAAAGTGGCTAGGTAGCAGCAAGAATAGTTCGCAATGGCATCTCTATCTCCTGGCTCCTCGTGTCAAAGGGTTTTCTCCCTTTTCTGTTGTACAGTCCCCTAATTTCCAATTGGGCAGGTTTGGCGCACCACTATCTCCATCCAATAGAATTCTGCTCATCCTATTAAAATTGTCACCTCATAACAGTTCTCACGTAGTTTATTGGTTCTTGTGATTGACGTCCCCAACGGGTAGAATGTCCGGTATGATTTCATATTCTCGTGGTCCTCTCGCATCCCCAGTCAGTCATTGTCTATACCGGTTTAGGCGACCTTGTACCTGTTGCAAGTCTACACAGTTACATTCAGCAAGAATGTTTCTTTGAGCAAGTCGAGTTTCATGGAAACAGATCTACTACAGTTACACTCATCTTGTAGCTTCTGGAAAAATATGATTACATGTCCTTCAGCAAGTCAGCACACTGCACGTTAGAAAAACACATTTAATATGCAACCGGGAAGCTAGGCCCCGACTCATGCTAACTAAGGCCTAGTGAATTAACTAGCAAAACCTTAACATATAACCCTTAATACTAATACAAAATCTTACATTAGTGCATCACGAATTCATTATTAGTCAATGTTGGACCTGGCTTTTTGACAGGGACATCCCCAAACTTTTTGCCTCCTTCCTCCTATTTTTTTCTGACCTGTTGTTGTTGGCTTTTGACCTCTGAGCACTTTACCACTGCTAACCAGTGCTAAAGTGCATATGCTCTCTGTGTAAATTGTACTATTGATTGGTTTATCCATGATTGACTATTTAATTTACCTGTAAGTCCCTAGTAGAGTGCACTACATGTGCCTGGGGCATGTAGATTAAATGCTACTAGTGGGCCTGCAGCACTGGTTGTGCCACCCACCTCAGTAGCCCCTTAACCTTGTCTCAGGCCTGCCATTGCAAGGCCTGTGTGTGCAGTTTCACTGCCACTTCGACTTGGCATTTAAAAGTACTTGCCAAGCCTAGAACTCCCCTTTTTTTCTACATATAAGTCATCCCTAATGTGTGCCCTAGGTAACCCCTAGAGCAGGGTGCTGTGTAGGTAAAAGGCAGGACATGTACCTGTGTAGTTATATGTCCTGGTAGTGTAAAACTCCTAAATTCGTTTTTACACTACTGTGAGGCCTGCTCCCTTCATAGGCTAACATTGGGGCTGCCCTCATACACTGTTGAAGTGGCAGCTGCTGATCTGAAAGGAGCAGGAAGGTCATATTTAGTATGGCCAGAATGGTAATACAAAATCCTGCTGACTGGTGAAGTCGGATTTAATATTACTATTCTAGAAATGCCACTTTTAGAAAGTGAGCATTTCTTTGCACTAAAATCTTGTTGTGCCCTTCAATCCACGTCTGGCTAGGTTTAGTTGACAGCTCCTTGTGCATTCACTCAGACACACCCCAAACACAGGGTACTCAGCCTCACTTGCATACATCTGCATTTTGAATGGGTCTTCCTGGGCTGGGAGGGTGGAGGGCCTGCCCTCACACAAAGGACTGCCACACCCCCTACTGGGACTCTGGCAGACAGGATTGAGCTGAAAGGGAACTTGGTGCATTTCTTAGAGACTCTTTGAAATCACCCCCCCTTCAAAGGCAGAACTTAGTATAAAACAGGGCCTCTGCCCTACCTCATCAGACACTTGCTGGAGAAGAAACCGGAACCAGAAACTACATCCTGCCAAGAAGAACTGCCTGGCTGCTCAAAGGACTCACCTGTCTGCTTTCTCCAAAGGACTGCTGTCTTGCTGTTGCCCTGCTGCCTTGCTGAACTCTTGTCTGGCTGTGAAAGTGCTCTCCAAGGGCTTGGATAGAGCTTGCCTCCTGTTCCTTGAAGTCTCAGGACCAAAAAGACTTCTGCCTTTCACGTGGACGCTCCGTGCGCCGAAAATTTCGACGCACAGCTTGTTTCGCGGCGAGAAAAACGCCGCACACCGACGCTGATCAACGCGACGCCCTCGGGACGATCGAGACTTCGACGCACAACCTCGCAAGGACAAAGCCGCCCGACTTCCAAGGAGAAATCGACGCGACGCCTACCGTGAGTGCGAAACTTTGACGCACGGCCTCGCAAGGACAACGCCGCCCGACTTCCAAGGAGAAATCGACGCGACGCCTGCCGTGAGACCAAAATTTCGACGCACGGCCTCGCAAGGACAACGCTGCCCGACTTCCAAGGAGAAATCGACGCGACGCCTACCGTGAGATCGAAACTTCGACGCGCAGCCCCGCAGAACGACGCGCAGCCGGAAAATAAGCAGGAGAATCCACGCACAGACCCGGGACATCTGGTAATCCCCGCGATCCACAAAAGAGACTGTCTGCGCGCCGGAAAACGACGCCCGACTTCCCCGCGTGGAAAAGAACGACGCAAGTCTGTGTGTGCTGAGGAGAAATCGACGCACACACCCCTTTTTCCACGCATCTCTTCTCCTGTGGCCCTCTGAGGAGATTTCCCACCAGAAACCAGGTACTCTGTGCTTGAAAGACACTTTATTGCTTTTTTTAAAAGACTTAAAGACACTTAATATCACTTTTCAGTGATATCTTTACAAATTCGTATTGCAACTTTGATCGTTTTGACCTACAAGTACCCAGATAAATATTCTATATTTTTCTAAACACTGTGTGGTGTATTTTTGTGGTGTTATACTATGGTGTTGTATGATTTATTGCACAAATGCTTTACACATTGCCTTCTAAGTTAAGCCTGACTGCTCGTGCCAAGCTACCGGAGGGTGAGCACAGGCTGATTTTGGATTGTGTGTGACTTACCCTGACTAGAGTGAGGATTCTTGCTTGGACAGAGGGCAACCTAACTGCCAACCAAAAACCCCATTTCTAACATTGGTGATCAGCGGTGAGGATAGGACTTGTGTTTGTGCAGTGACATACAGTAGCTAAGTATTTCACTACCTACCCACAGTTGAAGGTCAACTTGATTTTTTATCTCTTTTTTGACTTTTGGTCTCTGATGTCCTCCTGGATATACTATTGATATTTTGGACTTTGGATTTTGGTTTTTGCTGGTAAGATCCTATCAGAATGGGATCGCTTACCTACTTATTCTTTTTGCCTACTGACCACCTCACTAAGGCTGACCTAAGGAAGCTTTGCAGAGAATGTGGCCTTCCTGTAGCAAAGAGATCTACTAAAGCAGAGATGCTACATGCCTACATAGTCTGGGAGGAAGACAGATGGGCAGAGAGAGAGGCAGCAAGAAACCAAATGACTAAGTACCCCTCAGAGGAGGAGGAGGACGACTCAGATGAGGAAAGAGACCCAGTGAAAAAAGAATGGCTCATGGCTCAAGCACGGTGGATGGAAGAGCTAGATGAGTTTATTGAAAGGGCTGAGGCAGCAAGTCTCTTAGCCCTGGAAGAAGAAAAGATTGCAGCTCAAGAGCTGAGCTGTAAAGAGCTGAAACTGGAGGCCGGAAGGGCTGAGTCCAGTTCAGATGGTGGCAGCAAAAATCTTGCATCTAGTACTGCTGAAGAAGGGCACAAGCCCAGAGATGTGGTACCCAACTTGAAGAAGAGAGTTGACACACCCCAGGCGGTTCAAGGGTATGAGGTAGTTCCCGTTATGCACAGGGTCCCTGAGAAGGATTGGGGAACTGGCACAGGGAGTCATATTCCTACTGGGGGGAGGGACACTTTACTGACTCTAGCAGAGAGTGACAGAGAAAAGGGTTCCCCCCTGGTGGACGTCCTGGATATAGAGTGTAGAGACATCCCAGAAGAGTTTGGGTTGAGTGTCAGGGACAGACAGATACTGTCTCACCAGTCTCAGGAGGGTGAAGTAGAGTGCTTTTCCAAGGTTGAGTTACTGGGTGGTTGGGTGAAGGGTACTGTGGTTAATACATGTGAAGGGCAGAGTGATGTAATTGCTGGAGAGCATATGTCTGGTCCTTATTTTCCAGAGCTACGCCAACACCAGGTGGAGTGTGAGTTCTCTGACCCCAGGGAACTTACAGTGGAGGCAGACTTTTGGGTGAGTACCAGAGAGTCTGAAGAGGCATTTGGGGGTGCTCCTGAAGGGAGTGGTCTAGGTGGTTCCCGACCAAGTGAGGTGGGAGAGGATTGTAGTGTCCCAGGTAGGTCTCAGAGCCTAACCTGTACCGTAGGGCTACCTTTTGAGGGAAGCCCCGCAGTGTCAGAAGAACTTGGGGGGATGACTGTAGACAGCATCCCAACAGTTCTGGTGTCTGGCAGTACCACTCCTAGTGAGGGGGTGCAGAAGTCCAGACATAGGGTTGAGAGGGGGTGGCCGACCCCAGTGGAGGATCTTGAAAGTCAGGGGTCAGCTCTGAGAGCAGAGCCCCCCAGGAATGACCCAGGTGAAACCGTTTCTGGTTTGGGGGAAACCCAGACTCTGCTGGATGGGCAGAGGTCGGGAGACCTGCGCCAACCAGACTCTTGTGTGGCCCTTGGGGACGGCGTGTCCCTGGTGGGGGGTAGGTGTGCCCCCCAGAAAGTCCTGGCGTGCCAGGCAGTTGTCCAACCTCAGGGTGTCGACTCTGGGTTGGATGGCCAGGTTCAGAGGTTAAACTCTGACCTGGTGGGAGGTAGGTGTGCCTCCCAGAAAGTCCTGGGGTGCCAGGCAATTGCCCAACCTCAGGGTGGTGACTCTGGGTTGGCTAACCAGGTTCAGAGGTCAAACTCTGACCTGGTGGGGGGTAGGTGTGCCCCTCAGAAAGTCCTGGTATACCAGGCAATGGTTCAACCTCAGGGTGGTGACCCTGGGTTGGAGAACCAGGCTCAGAGGTTAAACTCTGACCTGGTGGGAGGTAGGTGTGCCTCCCTGAAAGTCCTGGCCTGCCAGGCAATGGTTCAACCTCAGGGTGGTGACTCTGGGTTGGATATCCCGGTTCAGAGGTTAACCTCTGACCTGGTGGGGGGTAGGTGTGCCCCCCAGAAAGCCCTGGTGTACCAGGCAGTTGTCCAACCTCAGGATGGTGACCCTAGGTTGGAGAACCAGGTTCAGAGGTTAAACTCTGACCTGGTGGAGGGTCAGTGTGCCCTCCAGGAAGTCCTGGCATGCCAGGCGATTGTTCAACTTCAGGGTGGTGACTCTGAGTTGAATGGCCCAGTTCAGAGGTTAAACTCTGACCTGGTGGAGGGTCAGTGTGCCCTCCAGAAAGTCCTGGCGTGCCAGGCAATTGTTCAACCTCAGGGCGGTGACTCTGGGTTGGATACCCAGGTTCAGAGGTTAAACTCTGACCTGGTGGGAGGTAGGTGTGCCTCCCAAGAAGCCCTGCTGTGCCAGGCAATTGTCCAACCTCAGGGTGTTGATTCTGGGTTGGATGACCAGGTTCAGAGGTTAAACTCTGACCTGGTGGGGGGTAGGTGTGCCCCCCAGAAAGTCCTGGCGTGCCAGGCAATTGCCCAACCTCAGGGTGGTGACCCTGGGTTGGGGAACCAGGCTCAGAGGTTAAACTCTGACCTGGTGGGAGGTAGGTGTGCCTCCCAGAAAGTCCTGGTGCGCCAGGCAATTGTTCAACTTCAGGGTGGTGACTCTGAGTTGAATGGTCAGGTGCAGAGGTTAAACTCTGACCTGGTGGAGGGTCAGTGTGCCCTCCAGGAAGTCCTGGTGTGCCAGGCAATTGTTCAACTTCAGGGTGGTGACTCTGAGTTGAATGGTCAGGTGCAGAGGTTAAACTCTGACCTGGTGGAGGGTCAGGGTGCCCTCCAGGAAGTCCTGGCGTGCCAGGCAATTGTTCAACTTCAGGGTGGTGACTCTGAGTTGAATGGGCAGGTGCAGAGGTTAAACTCTGACCTGGTGGGGGGTAGGTGTGCCTCCCAGGAAGTCCTGGTTTGCCAGGCAGTGATCCAGTCTGAGGGTACAGACCCTGGGCTGGAAGACCAGGTTCAGGGTGTCCCCCCGGACCTGGAGGGAGGGGCTACTGATAACAGTGCCCCTACCATGTTGTCTTCTGAGGAGGCCACTCCTAGTTGGAGGGTGCTGGACCCCAGAAGGGAGGGCAGGGGGAGGGAAGCCTCACCCCGGGCCCTAGTCCAACCTGAAGGTACAGGCCCCAGGTTGGAGGGCCAGTGGCAGGTTAACAGCCCTGCACTGGTGGAGGAATGGTACAGGGTGACTTCTGTAAGCACCCTGACCATGTTGGACCCTGGGGGTACCGCTCCAGGAGGGAGGGTACAAAGCCCCAGAGGGGAGGACCAGGTTCAGGCTGTCATCCCTGACCTGGTGGAAGGGAGAGTGGTTAAAGGGTGCCCAGCACCTGGGGCTACCGCCCCCCACTCTCCACAGCCACAGTGGTTGGAGAGCTTTGAGAGGCCTGGGGCCTGGCTCTCATCCCTGGCAGCTGTCAGTAATCACTGTGGCTTGCTGTCCGGGTGGACAGAGTTATCCCTGGGGAGGGGACAAGTGTCACACCCCAGGGGTAGAGTGGGCAACACCACTATGTTGGTCATGGTGGTACTATCCTGCTCCTGGGATACATCTGTGAGCAAAGTAAGGTTAGGTGCTACACAGATGGGATCCGCAGGAAAGGAGAAAGGTTCCCCATGGATGGGCTTAGTGGGCCCTGAGAGTATGGACAGAGGGATCCAATGGGAGTCAGGAAGGCGAAGAACTGGAGCATGCCCCTGCTGTTGTGGGCCTGGGTCCTTGTTCTGTCGCCTCAAACAGGGAAGTACATCAGGATAGTGATTGTTCTCCCCTGGCTTTAGGCTGGTGGGGGGTCATGTTGGACCTGGCTTTTTGACAGGGACATCCCCAAACTTTTTGCCTCCTTCCTCCTATTTTTTTCTGACCTGTTGTTGTTGGCTTTTGACCTCTGAGCACTTTACCACTGCTAACCAGTGCTAAAGTGCATATGCTCTCTGTGTAAATTGTACTATTGATTGGTTTATCCATGATTGACTATTTAATTTACCTGTAAGTCCCTAGTAGAGTGCACTACATGTGCCTGGGGCATGTAGATTAAATGCTACTAGTGGGCCTGCAGCACTGGTTGTGCCACCCACCTCAGTAGCCCCTTAACCTTGTCTCAGGCCTGCCATTGCAAGGCCTGTGTGTGCAGTTTCACTGCCACTTCGACTTGGCATTTAAAAGTACTTGCCAAGCCTAGAACTCCCCTTTTTTTCTACATATAAGTCATCCCTAATGTGTGCCCTAGGTAACCCCTAGAGCAGGGTGCTGTGTAGGTAAAAGGCAGGACATGTACCTGTGTAGTTATATGTCCTGGTAGTGTAAAACTCCTAAATTCGTTTTTACACTACTGTGAGGCCTGCTCCCTTCATAGGCTAACATTGGGGCTGCCCTCATACACTGTTGAAGTGGCAGCTGCTGATCTGAAAGGAGCAGGAAGGTCATATTTAGTATGGCCAGAATGGTAATACAAAATCCTGCTGACTGGTGAAGTCGGATTTAATATTACTATTCTAGAAATGCCACTTTTAGAAAGTGAGCATTTCTTTGCACTAAAATCTTGTTGTGCCCTTCAATCCACGTCTGGCTAGGTTTAGTTGACAGCTCCTTGTGCATTCACTCAGACACACCCCAAACACAGGGTACTCAGCCTCACTTGCATACATCTGCATTTTGAATGGGTCTTCCTGGGCTGGGAGGGTGGAGGGCCTGCCCTCACACAAAGGACTGCCACACCCCCTACTGGGACTCTGGCAGACAGGATTGAGCTGAAAGGGAACTTGGTGCATTTCTTAGAGACTCTTTGAAATCACCCCCACTTCAAAGGCACAACTTAGTATAAAACAGGGCCTCTGCCCTACCTCATCAGACACTTGCTGGAGAAGAAACCGGAACCAGAAACTACATCCTGCCAAGAAGAACTGCCTGGCTGCTCAAAGGACTCACCTGTCTGCTTTCTCCAAAGGACTGCTGTCTTGCTGTTGCCCTGCTGCCTTGCTGAACTCTTGTCTGGCTGTGAAAGTGCTCTCCAAGGGCTTGGATAGAGCTTGCCTCCTGTTCCTTGAAGTCTCAGGACCAAAAAGACTTCTGCCTTTCACGTGGACGCTCCGTGCGCCGAAAATTTTGACGCACAGCTTGTTTCGCGGCGAGAAAAACGCCGCACACCGACGCTGATCAACGCGACGCCCTCGGGACGATCGAGACTTCGACGCACAACCTCGCAAGGACAAAGCCGCCCGACTTCCAAGGAGAAATCGACGCGACGCCTACCGTGAGTGCGAAACTTTGACGCACGGCCTCGCAAGGACAACGCCGCCCGACTTCCAAGGAGAAATCGACGCGACGCCTGCCGTGAGACCAAAATTTCGACGCACGGCCTCGCAAGGACAACGCCGCCCGACTTCCAAGGAGAAATCGACGCGACGCCTACCGTGAGATCGAAACTTCGACGCGCAGCCCCGCAGAACGACGCGCAGCCGGAAAATAAGCAGGAGAATCCACGCACAGACCCGGGACATCTGGTAATCCCCGCGATCCACAAAAGAGACTGTCTGCGCGCCGGAAAACGACGCCCGACTTCCCCGCGTGGAAAAGAACGACGCAAGTCTGTGTGTGCTGAGGAGAAATCGACGCACACACCCCTTTTTCCACGCATCTCTTCTCCTGTGGCCCTCTGAGGAGATTTCCCACCAGAAACCAGGTACTCTGTGCTTGAAAGACACTTTATTGCTTTTTTTAAAAGACTTAAAGACACTTAATATCACTTTTCAGTGATATCTTTACAAATTCGTATTGCAACTTTGATCGTTTTGACCTACAAGTACCCAGATAAATATTCTATATTTTTCTAAACACTGTGTGGTGTATTTTTGTGGTGTTATACTATGGTGTTGTATGATTTATTGCACAAATGCTTTACACATTGCCTTCTAAGTTAAGCCTGACTGCTCGTGCCAAGCTACCGGAGGGTGAGCACAGGCTGATTTTGGATTGTGTGTGACTTACCCTGACTAGAGTGAGGGTTCTTGCTTGGACAGAGGGCAACCTAACTGCCAACCAAAAACCCCATTTCTAACAGTCAATTTTATTAATCCCCGTATATATTGGGGGCCATTCCCCGTGGGCACATTTCAAACGCACGTTTAGTGAAACACAGTAATATTTTCTATGCAGCATTATTATGCATTAGTTCACAGCTTGCGGTTAGCGCAAAATGGTACTGCCGGGACCAAGAGGGACCATGTTGGACTCTACCCAGGAGGGGCAGTCAGAGGGGGCTCTCAGCAACTCAGAGAGCCCACAGAAGACCAGGCAGCACGCACAGGAGTCCCACAGCAGGGGGAGAAAGGAGGTGCAAAAGGAGGCCTACGCAGCACTACGACAAAGGCTCCCACGCCACTGGAGAACCACTCAGAAAGATATGCATTGCAGGATACAGTGCTGAGGGTCGGAGCTGCATGGTGAATGAAGAACTTCATGGAGGGATGCCAACAAGCCTTGGCAACTGCAAAACATGTAGTGTACGGGAGTACTGTCTTGCGTGGGGAGTCAAGCTCTTAACTCCACCAAAGTTGGACAGTAGGACGTCAGGACCGTCAGGACCACTTCAGTCCACACCCGTGATGCAGGATCCACGCAGCTCGTCAGGAAAGGGGATCCACACAGCTGGTCGTCGATGCAGTGAGGTGCCTGCTGAAACAGGGGAGTGACTCCTTCACTCCAAGGGAGATTCCTTCGCTCTTCTGGTACAGGCTGAGGACTGGCTGTCCTCTGAGGATGCACGACGGGGAAACAGTTGCAGTTGCTGGCAGGAGCTGAAGATACAATGTTGCAGAAGTTGTCTTTGCTTCTTTGCTTCTTTGTTGCAGTTTGTAGAGTTCCTGGAGGGCCCAGATGTAGAGGATTCCTGCTCGAGTCTTGCAAGAACCACCCAAGAGAGAGACCCTAAATAGCCCTGAAAAGGGGATTGGTCAGCTACACAGCTACACAGCTACACAGCTACACAGGTAAGCGCCCATCATGGGAGAGTTCTGATGTCACCTGCTGGCACTGGCCACTCAGATGCTCAGAGAGTTCCCTGCCAGCTTGGAATCCAAGGTGGCAAAACCCAGGGACCCTCTGGAGGAGCTCTGAGCCCCACCCCTGGGGTGGTGATGGACAGTGGAGTGGTCACTCCCCTTTCCTTTGTCCAGATCCATGCCAGAGCAGGCACTGGGGTGCCTGAACCGGTGTAGACTGGATTATGCAAGGAGGGCACCAAATGTGCCCTTCAAAGCATTTCCAGTGGCTTGGGGAGGCTACCCCTCCCAAACCTGTAACACATATTTCCATAGGGAAAGGCTAATACCCCTCTCCCAAAGGAAATCCTTTGTTCTGCCTTCCTGGGCTTGAGCTGCTCAAGCAACAGGAGGGCAGAAACCTGTCTGAGAGGTGGCAGCAGCTTGGGCTGCCTAGAAACCCTCACCAGGCTGTAATAATAATACTGGGGGTCCTCTAAGGAGCCCCTAGAGTGCTTGGAATCATACAACCAAGGCTTTCAAAAGCCTCGGGGTATGATTCCAACATCTTTGATACCAAACATGCCTAAGTTCGGAGTTACCATTATGTAGCTGAACATAGGCAGTGACCTATGTCCAGCACACTCGTAAAATGGTATCTCCGCACTCACGAAGTCAGTGAAAATGGTCCTGGAGGTTGTGGGGGCACGTCTGCTAGTGCAAGGGAGCCCTCACACACAGGTACTCTGCACACAGCCCTGGCCTGCTATAGGGGTGACTTATAAGTGATCTGGTGCAGTGTAAATAGCAGTGAAAGGGTGCATGCACCTTTTCACGCAGGCTGCAATGGCAGTCCTGCAGAAGCCTCTCCATGGGCTTCAAATGGATGGCAAACGATATCCTGCAGCCCATAGGGATCCGCTGGAACCCCAATGCCCTGGGTACCTAGATACCATGTACTAGGGACTTATAAGGGGGCACCAGTATGCCAATTGTGGGTGAAATACTGGGTTACCAGTATGCAACAACCACATTTAGAGGAGAGAGAGCATAATCACTGGGGTCCTGGTTAGCAGGATCTCAGTAAACACAGTCAAGCACACTGACATCGGTCAGAAAATGGGGGTAACCATGGCAAAAAGAGGGTACTTTCCTACGTCATTGTACAGCAAAATCAGCTGTAAGCTCTCCTCAAGATTAGTTTTATAAATACATACGCAGCTCAAGGTTCACAGACCTAAACATGTGCAGTTCATCTAGCCAGGTTTCTGCTTTGTATTCACAGCTTGTATCACGTTATAAAAATAAAATCCAAGTCCTAAAATGCAAAGTAGAAACATAAACTAATTGAGCAAATTATGCATCAAACTAGGGAGCTAGACAACTCTAAGAATATTACTCTAAAGGCTGGTTTGCAGTTTGTATCATGTTACAAAAACAAAACTACAAGTCCCAAAACGCACTACAAGTCCCAAAACGCAAAGCAAAAACAAAAACTAAATGGGTGAATCATGTTTTGAACTAGGGAGCTGGACAACTCTACGAATACTACTCCAAGGGCTGGCTTCCAACCTTATGATATTACAGTTGAAATGCCCTCTTGAATAGTAGTGTATCACAGTAAAAACACGGCAAAGCCAGGATATCAGCACCTTACCTGACTATTTTCATCACAGACTGCAGCTATGGCTTATGAGCTGGGGTTGGCTGCCTGTACAGGGTTTGGAAGCGGTCGCAGCGCACAAACTTCAAAGGTATTTATTAAGAAGTTCAATAAAGTTGTAATATTGCGCTCAAAGAAATATCATATTATTACTAGAGGCCTCCCCAAAAACATCTTCAAAACAGAAAATAGCTTTAAAGCGCTATGCAGTAACATGGCTGCTGCATATAAATGTTAAGGCACTAAATACTGAGGGGGTCATTCTGACCCCGGCGGTCTAAGACCGCCGGGGCCAGGGTCGGCGGGAGCACCGCCGACAGGCCGGCGGTGCCCCGCAGGGCATTCTGACCGCGGCGGTTCGGCCGCGGTCAGAAGAGGCAAACCGGCGGTCTCCCGCCGGTTTACCGCTGCCCTTAGAATCCCCCATGGCGGCGCAGCTTGCTGCGCCGCCATGGGGGATTCTGACACCCCCTACCGCCATCCTGTTCCTGGCGGTTCGCCCGCCAGGAACAGGATGGCGGTAGGGGGTGCCGCGGGGCCCCTGGGGGCCCCTGCCGTGCCCATGCCAATGGCATGGGCACGGCAGGGGCCCCCGTAAGAGGGCCCTGAAAAGTATTTCAGTGTCTGCTAAGCAGACACTGAAATACGCGACAGGTGCAACTGCACCCGTCGCACCCCTGCAACTACGCCGGCTCAATTCTGAGCCGGCGTCCTCGTTGCAGGGGCATTTCCTCTGGGCTGGCGGGCGCTCTTTTGGAGAGCGCCCGCCGGCCCAGAGGAAATGTCTGAATGGCCGCCGCGGTCTTTTGACCGCGGTGCGGTCATTCAGCGGCGGTACCCTGGCGGATGGCCTCCGCCATCCGCCAGGGTCAGAATGAGGCCCTGAGTGTTAGAAATGGGGTTTCTGGTTGGCTAGGGTATGCACCTAAACCAGGCAGAACCCACCCACTCTACTCAGGGCAAGGGAGTTTAAACGTCCAAGATAACCCCTGCTCTCTCCCGTGGTAGCTTGGCACGAGCTGTCAGGCCTATAACAGAGGCAAGGTGTAAAGCGTTTGCACAACACACACAACACAAGTGACACACTATCCCCACCACAAAGGAACCACAGCACCCAGTTATACGAAAATATACTGTATTGTACACAACACAATTATTAGACCAAACACAACATATCAGTAATATCCTGCTACCTTAGCAGTTGTCAGAACGTTACACATTAGTTACTCTGCAGAACCAGCAGTAGTCACATATAACACACAGGTTACTTAGGCCCTCATTACAATCCTGGGAGTAAATGCCCCCCTAACGCCGTGCTGACGGCCGCCAAGATACCGTGACGTGGGCGGTATTCCACTACGGGTATTATGACCCACACTGAGAAATCCGCCACTATACAGACACCCACACAAGTCTGCCAGACCAAAGATGAATGATAAATTGGTGGTACCATAACCCACACCCTTACGCCAACAGGAATACGCCCACAGTATCAGGACCCACGAATCACTGCGGCGGTCTTTCAACCGCAGTAAACCATTGGTGGTACACACCGTCGCACTCAAAATACACACACACTCAAAAAACTACACCACATTGGACAATTCACACACCACACACCCAATCCAATATAAAACACACCCCCACATTACCCACAACCCTTTCCACAAAAAAAAAGATTGCCAACAGAGAGAGTCACAAGCCTGGAGCACTTACTCAATCTGAGCCACAGAACACCATCACCCATACACCACCCACGCACCTCACACCACAACACATCACCCCACACATCACCCCACACATATCACTCACACCACATCCATGGCAACCCAAAGACACCCCAGGTTTTCAGAGGAGGAGCTAAGGGTCATGGTGGAGGAAATCATCCGGGTAGAGCACAGCTATTCTGATCACAGGTGCAGCAGACGTCCATTGCTAGGAAGATGAAGCTATGCGGAGGATTGTGGACAGGGTCAACGCCGTGGGACAGCACCCAAGAACAAGGGATGACATCAGGAAGAGGTGGAATGACCTACGGGGGAAGGTGCGTTCTGTGGTTGCAAGACACCATACAGAAGACTGGCGGTGGACCCCCACCTCCTCCCCCACAACTAGCAACATTGGAGGAGCAAGTCTTGGCAACAATGCATCCTTAGGGCCTCGCAGGAGTAGCAGGAGGACTGGACTCTGGTAAGTCAAATCTTTACTACTATATCCCCCACCCTACCTGCATGCCATCACAAACTCCTACCCCTACCCTCCCATCACTCCACCACCTCACATGTACCCCACCATCACAACCCACCCATCCCAAAACCAAGCCCTGCATGTAACACCAATCCATGGACCCCCATCACAGACCTGCATGGACACCCATCACCACAGAATGCCCATTAGAGAAAATCACCTAGCCCACAAAATCACCACGCACACAAGCCTAAGCTGCCAGGGCTATCCCAACCATACAGGGAAACAACCCCATGCACCGGATGGCACATGCAGATTCAATAACACTGTATGACACAGTGATGACAGCAGCTCTGCACGCCTGGATCATGATGACCAAACTGGCCCTTCAGGGACCTCTGGACAGCCGGGTACCCAGGCACAGTCCCAACCCACCACAGAGCCTCCCCCCTCAGGAAACACCAGCACAGCACCCACCCAGCGGGCCCATGCCACTGTCCCCAGGTCTCGTCAATCAGCAGTGTGTCCACCACTACAGGGACCCCAGGCAACCCCACTAACACAGGACGATCCGGGACCTGGGGTCAGTGGCAGTGGGCACACCGTTCAGGGGACAGAGGCACCGGACAACAGGGAAACTGGGAGGACTGCTGTGCGACAGGGGGAGGACAGGCCCAGGGAACCCTTTCTCCAGGAGGCACTCTCCAACATTCTGGGAGCATACCACCATTCCCAAGAGACCATGGGCCAGATATTGTACAAGTTGCAGGAGACCCAGCGGCTGCAGGAGGGACGACAGTACCAGGGGATCAGGGAGGACCTCAAAAACATTTACACCATCCTGGTCACCATTGCAGGGGTGCTGGCAGACATGGGCAAGACCATGAGTGAGGCAGTGGCACACCAACAGGCCCCTGACACTAGCCACACCGAAGAACAGCCCTCCACCTCCCCCAGCGCTAGTGGACAGGAGGCCCTGCCACAGGACCAACAGGCCACCAGCACCCGCCCCCCCCTGCAGAAGGAGCACCACCCCGCAAACGGTTCCTGTGATCCAGGCAGAAGCCAGAGAATATTGCCAAGACCCCGCCAGGAAATAAGACTCTCCTGATTGTCACCCTTCTGACCCACCCTGTCACCCTGTCCCCCTTGAACTGCCATTACTCCCCTTCCTATGCCCCACTGGACAATGCACCTGTGATACAAAGAGATGGGACATACCTCCACCATCACCCCAGCTCATTGCACATCCCCCTCTACGTATGAGCACTTAAATAAACACTCTTGGAACAAATACTAATCTTGAGTCTGTCAAATGATTGAATCATGTATTAGTATAACATTCTGAAAACAATGCAAATCATATATGAAGACATTTATACATTGGTATGACCTTTAGTGGGCAGCAGTAAACATACCAGGAGCCAGAGTGGGCCACAGAGATCAGAAAATAGAGATGCCAAAGGGTACAGTAAGTGGCCACTGACCTAGGGAAATCAGGCTGCCATGTACAATGTCCAACAGAAAACTGAAATGTAAAGTGAAGGCACAGTGTCTTACCTGTGTGTCTCTGGAAGCACTGCTGTATTACATTACTTCTGTTGTCCACATCTTCTTCCTCTGCCTCCTCTTCCTCACTGTCCACAAGCTCCACCGCTGCCACAAGACCATCTGCAGACTCATCCTCCTGCAGAAAAGGCACCTGGCGTCTCAAGGCCAGGTTGTGCAATATGCAACATGCAACAATGATCTGACACACCTTCTTGGGTGAGTAGTACAGGGATCCGCCTGTCAGATGGAGGCACCGGAACCTGGCCTTCAGGAGGCCAAAGGTCCTTTCAATGATCCTCCTTGTTCGCCCATGTGCCTCACTGTAACGTTCCTCTGCCCTTGTCCTGGCATTCCTCACAGGGGTCAGTAGCCATGAGAGGTTGGGGTAATCAGAGTCACCTGCAAATATCGAGGGATACCTGTTAGACACACACTAACCCTTAGGAACAACCACATACCCAGACACAAACTTATACTGGGTGCCTCTGGAGTTGGCCCATCACATGTGGGATGCTGCTATTCCTCAAGATAAAGGCGTCATGCACAGAGCCAGGAAACTTGGCATTCACATGGGAGATGTACTGGTCCACCAAACACACCATCTGCACATTCATAGAGTGATAGCTTTTTCCTGAACACTTGTTCATTTCTCCGGGGTGGGACAAATGCTACATGTGTACCATCTATGGCACCAATGATGTTGGGGATATGTCCCAAGGCATAAAAGTCAGCTTTCACTGTGGCCAAATCCTCTACCTGGGGGAATACAATGTAGCTGTGCATGTGTTTCAGCAGGGCTGACAACACTCTGGTCAACACGTTTGAAAACATTGCCTAAGACATCCCTGCGAATTTGCTGGACCGATTGGAACCGCCCCATAAAGATCTGAAATAACGAATCTATGGGAAAGGACTAACCATATCATGGACAGCAGAAAACAATAGACTAGGGAATTGCCTGTGTTGTGTCTCCCATGTTGATGTAGTGTTTGGTTGTTTTTTTAACTTGAATATAAGATCTTTTGTAAACAAAATTATCTTTTTAAACAGAATTTCCTTTATCAAGTTTGAGTGTTCATGTTGTGTGTGTTTGGATTGTCAGGTGAAAAACGAACGAACTGTGTGCATCCCCAAGGGGTTTTTCTTATTTTCACTGGAAACAGTGCCCTGTCCCCTTGGGTTACAGGTACAGTGGGGCCCTCTCTCATCTTTTTTGAGACATCCCTGATGCCATGGCCACAGTTGTTTGGAAGGAACCACTTGCCAGGAAATGGAGCACTGACAGGACCTGCACTAGAGGAGGGATACCTGTGGGCTGGCGGATAGCTGACATCAGGTCTGGCTCCAATTGGGCACACAGTTCTTGGATTGTGGCCCGATCAAGTCTGTAGGTTGGGATATTGTGTCTGTCCTCCATTGTCGCAAGGTCCACCAGGGTTCTGTATACCGGAGAATGTCGCCATCTCATATTCATCCTCAGCGGCAGAAGCCTCTGGAGGAAAACGGTGACCAGAGGGTCTTATTCACACATCAGTTGAAATAAAGATGCATCTTTTACTTTACAGAACCTGTATGGGAATCTGAGTCAGTTGATGTGCCAATGTCTGCTGTGACGCAGTTAGGTGCCATGGCCTGTGCCCTCCTGAAATGGCGGCTGCCTGACCTGTGAGGAGGGACAAGTGGAAATGAGGTAATTCCGCTGGCGCTGTGCGCCATTGTGGTAGGTGGTCTACGACCGCCATGCAACTTCGCATTGGTTATCATTGGGCCCTATGGGTTCCAGGAGCCAATGGCGATGTACGCCGGCAGTGATGGTACGCACCGCAGCGGATGTGACTGCCATTTTCTATCTGTTCACTCACTTGCTACCTGACCTTCAACAGGAGAGGACCTACACTGCAAGTGCTGCGGTGACCTGTGTCTGGAAGCGACAATGGCTCATGTGTCTGGGGAAAGGGTCCCTGACTTCACTGCAGAGGAGTTGGGGAAACTGGTGGATGGGGTCCTACCCCAGTACACGTTACTCTACGGTCCTCCAGACTGGTGAGTACACCATGAGCATGATGCGTGGGCCATGAATGTATGGATTGCTGTGTGTGTAAGCCACATGTAGGGGGGTACTGAGGCGTCCTAGCCAGGGTCATGCATGTATGGTGGTCAATGTACTGTATGTGCATCAGGGGATGGGAGGGATCTGCTGGGCCTTGAGTGTGACGGTCCAGACGGTTAACTAATGCCCTTTTCTGCTGTCTTCTTCCATGCAGGTAAGAGCCCATTGGAAAAAGGGTATTTGGCGTGCCATCGCCAAGGAGGTGCAGACCCTGGGGGTCTTTGATAGGCGGAGCACCCACTGCCGCAAACGGTGGGAGGACCTGCGCCGCTGAGTAAGGAAGACGGCAGAGGCCCAGCTGGGGCTGGCATCCCAACAAGGAAGGGGTGCCTGTCGTACCCTGACCCCACTGATATTCCGTATCCTGGCGGTGGCCCATCCAGAGTTAGAGGGGCGTTTGAAGGCATCACAGCAGCCACAAGGGGGTGAGTACAGATTCAGAATCATGACTTTGCACGCGTTAAGGTTTTACCTGGGTGGGGAATGTGGGCTGTGGGTGCCCCTAGGTCAGGACGAACATGGCAGGATAGGTCCCTTCTTGGGCAGGCTCTGAAGCACTCCACCCCCAATAGTGTTAGTGTTCATCTACTACTGGGCAGGGTCCTGTGGGTTTCAGGTGTGCTGCTAATGGCGTTAGACATTGTACCCCATGGGCTGGTGACTATCTTAGAAACTGGTAGTGCATGGTCTAGTGCATAGGGCTGCTCCCTGTGAGTTGTGTGCGCCAACAGTAGTGTTGTTGCTGGCATTGACCAAGTGTATCCTCTGTCTCTCCCCCTCCTTTTTGTTTTGTCACCCTGTCCTTGTGTGCATTAGCATCAACTGGCGGAGGAGCAGAGGCACCGGCGACGCAGGGAGCTGCATCCCACATGGGCCTGGAGGCCGAATGCACTGACAGTGAGGGCACCAGTGGGACGGAGGGCGAGGGGAGCACCATGATGGGGACAGGAGGGGACACCACAGACAGCGACTCCTCCTCTGATGGAAGCTCCCTGGCAGTGGCGGACACCTCTGTGCCCACCCCAACAACAGGCACAGCCGCCACCCCCCTACCAGCACCGCCCTCCAGGCAGCCCCTCAGCGTGTTTCCCGTGCCCGCTCACCCAGGAGGGTGGGCAGCTCCTTCGACCCAGTCAACCATACTGAATGCCATCCAGGGTGTCGAGAGGCATTTGCAACAAACAAATGCATACCTGGAGGGCATTCACTCTCGCGTGGCGGCCACAACAGAGAGCATTTCAGGTTCTGGCCTGAGCACTGATGGCAGCCATTGTCCCTGTCTCTAGCCTCCCTCCTCCAACTTCCTCTACCCAGTCCCAATCCCCTCAACCTATCTCAAGTACACCTTCAGACCAGCATTCACCCAAATCACCACACAAAAGTGGCTCAGGCAAACACAAGCACCACACTTCATCTCACAGACACTCACACAAGTACCATCCCTTATGCAGACACACCAACATCCACTACCTCCACTGTGTCCCCCTCCTCCTCCTCGTTCACCTCCCTTCCAGTAGCGTCTCCACTCACACCTGCATGCACTACATCCTCATCCACTACCTCAATCACCAGCACGCCCATCACTACACACCCCTCACTGGCAGTCACCACCCCCACATCCATGCACATGTCCCCTGTGTCCTCTCCCAGTGTGTATGTGACCCCTCCTCCCAAAGTACACAAACGCAAGCACCCACCCAACAGCCATCCACCTCACAACAGCATCCAGCCCATGCACCTGCACCCAAACTCAGCAGACCGACACCTCCTACAACCACTCCCTCTCCCTCCACTCCCAAACCCTCTCTCTCTTCCCATCCCAGTGTCCCTAAGAAGCTCTTCCTGGCAAACATTGACCTCTTCCCTACCCCTCCCCACGTCCTTCCCCTCGGGCCAGGGTGGCCAGAACCCAGCCCAGCACCTCAGCCACCAAATCGTTGTCCGCTGTGGTTCCTGCAGCTATCAAAGGCTCAGAGGGGGTACCCATCAGCCCAGCCAGTGTGCCACCAACCCCTGCCAAGCCAAAGCCATTCCGCCACCTGGCAAGGTGAAGAGGGGGACAGGACCCAGCAAGGGAAAGGAGCCACAACCACCCAGCAAGGCCACCTCAAAGACTCCAGGTGCCAGACCCAAGGTCACACCACCATCTGCCAAGGTGAGGAAGGGGCAGAAAAAAACCAGCCAAGGCACTTCAGCCGTCCGAGGCTGCAGGTAAAGGCCTGGTGTGTACCTGCACTGCCACCTGCACTGCCGCAAGCACCACTACTGTCAGCATCAGCAGCCCCAGTGGGCAGCTGTCCGAGGCTGCAGGAGAAGGGCTGGAGCCTCCCTCCACCACTGGCAGCACCGGCACCTGTACCATGCCCAGCTCCGCCACCTGCACCGCCGCTAGCACTGCCAAACCCCAAGTGTTGCATCACTGTGCACAGAGCCCCCTCCAGAACCAGTGGAGAAAGGTATCAACTCACACTATCCTTGGCAGGATGAAGCACACTGGGCACAAAGCCCCCTCCAGAACCAGTGGAGAAAGGCATCCACTCACCCTATCCTTGGCAGGATGAAGCAGACTGGGCACAAAGCACCCTCCAGAACCAATGGAGAAAGGCATCCACTCACCCTGTCCTTGGCAGGATAAAGCACACTGGGCACAATGCCCCCTTAAGAACCAATGGAGAAAGGCATCCACTCACCCTATTCGTGGCAGGATGAAGCACACTGGGCACAACGCCCCCTCCAGAACTAGTGGAGAAAGGCATCCACTCACCCTATCCTTAGCAGGATGAAGCAGACTGGGCAAAAAGCCCCCTCCAGAACCAGTGGAGAAAGGCATCCACTCACGTTATCCTTGGCAGGATGAAGCAGACTGGGCACAAAGGCCCCTCCAGAACCAGTGGAGAAAGGCATCCACTCACCCTATTCTTGGCAGGATGAAGCACACTGGGCACAAAGCCCCCTCCAGAACCAGTGGAAGAAGGCATCCACTTGAGAGACTGTGGCTTTGCACTCCCCAGGAGCAAGCAGTGGGCAACCCACTCACTTGAGAGACTGTGGATTTGCACTCCCAGGAACAAGCAGTGGGCAAACCACCCACTTGAGAGACTGTGGCCCTGCACTCCCGAGGACATCGCTGTGGGCATGAAGCCCCCTCCAGGAGCAGTGGCGTTGTCCCATCTTCCGGCTGAGGTCCACCCCCCTTAACCCTCCCCCTGAGGTGCCTGTGTGTTTTCGACCTGATGCCCCTGCAGTGTTCTCTCCGTATTGAGGCAGGAGCCAAGCGTGGGTTTGGCCTATGAATCTTGGCCCAGTGGCCCACAGACATTTTGAGTAGACAATATACTGCCTTATGTACATATTGTATATTTTTGTAAACACTGTTTTTAAAATTATTACATATATCTCACTATTTCTAAAACATCGCTGATGTCAGCGAGGCCGGATCCTCGGGGTTTACGCCTGTTCCCAAAATGTCCACCTCTTGGCAGCTCCAAACTCTACTAGCTATCATAGCACAGAGTTAAAGAATGGCCAAGAGGGGGATGAGGTTTAGGTTGGGAACAGCAGGGAAGGAGACCTGTGGAAGTGAGAGTTAAGAACACAATAGCAAGATCATTCACATTAGTCTTCATGAACTTTGTTTTTAATTCTTTATGCTCTAATAACATGAGAGATCAAGAACTTTTCAATAACGTGACCTTTTTACAATCATATACTCTGAACATTGAACTCTCTCAAGTTAATCCTTAGAATAGCAATTACGTCACAACAAGAGTCAATGAGTACATTCGTTTCCAAAGAATTAACTGCAATAGGATTCATGAATGATACAGTAGAATAGGCAAACTGACTAAACTTGTTATGTCTAGAAAGATCACACTCTGTTTGATCTAAGTTTCAAGATTCAATTGCCCAGAAATTATTGCGCACCTTATTGACAGACTGCGCATCAAGACTCAAGTACCTAGAATGATTGCGTCCTCTGCCGATCTGAACTGTAAGGGTTAATTGCCAAGAATGTATCGCGCACACTGTTGCCGATTCAACCATCAAGATTCAAATGCCTCGAAATGATAGCGCAATCTGCCGATCCGAACTGCAAGGGTTAATTGCCAAGAATGAATCGCGCACACTGTTACCGATTCAACCATCAAGATTCAAATGCCTCAAAATTATTGCGCACTCTGCCGATCCGAACTGCAAGGGTTAATTGCCAAGAATGAATCGTGCACACTGTTGCTGATTCAACCATCAAGATTCAAATGCCTCGAAATGATTGCGCACTCTGCCGATCCGAACTGCAAGGGTTAATTGCCAAGAATGAATCACACACACTGTTGCCGATTTAACCATCAAGATGCAAGGGTTAAGTGGCAAGAATAACTTGCGTACACTGTAAATCACAAAGCCAAAACTCAAATGTTTCTAGAAACGGAGTCGGGCGCCTACCCCGACCTCCGCCTTACCGCCCTGCTTGAAGATCAGCAAGATTAAATGGACAGGGCCAGGAAATGTCCAAGTAGGCCTCTGGAACAGGAGCCCAGGAAAATGCTGCTGGTCTGCACCGGGACCTCTGAATAGTGAGCACGTGGAGCTGGGCAGGGTTCCTTAAATAGACCCAAGCCCCACCCACATGCCACACCCAGCCAGGCTGCAGAAAAGGCATGAAAATCAACAATACATTACAAACAGCATTAATGACATTTCAAGATAAATACCTGCAATGCAAAAAGTTAATATGCAATATCAACACATAATGCATGAATTATTACATTGCATAAGGTTTGTCATTTTGCATTATGCTGCCCGTAGAGCGCGCACTGTCCTGGTGTTGACAGTACTCCCCCCTCTTGAACGCGCTTTAGGGCCAGGCTTGTCTGGGTTTAGGCGGTGAAAACACCACACTAGTCGTGGAGCATGAATGTCAGATGCTGAGACCCCTGAGTCGTTTTCTGGACCGTAC
Organism: Pleurodeles waltl; assembly: GCF_031143425.1. Classification (NCBI taxonomy): domain Eukaryota; kingdom Metazoa; phylum Chordata; class Amphibia; order Caudata; family Salamandridae; genus Pleurodeles; species Pleurodeles waltl. The sequence continues at coordinate 605,014,850 of NC_090443.1, read as the reverse complement.
CCTTTCCAAGATATTAGATACCAGAAAGTACGACCTCTAAGTTTTGAATCCAGAACCTGTTTTACTTCGTTTTCCAATTCTCCTTGTACCAGTACTGGAGTTGGTCGAGAGCGAGTTTTCTGAAAATCTCTTTTCAGGAGAGAAGTATGAAACACTGGATGAATACGTAGTGATTTTGGTAACTGTAGTTTGTAGGTTACGAGATTGATCTGTTGAAGAACTGTGTAAGGACCTATATATTTGGGATTAAAACATATGTCTTTTCTTGAAATCAATGTGGCGTGTGGAAAGCCACACTCTATCTCCTGGTTTATATTGTGGTCCCTCACAATGTTTTTTGTCATAATGTTTTTTTATACTTTTGTTTTGCTTTGTTTAGATGTTGCTGGATTTGTTTCTGGGTTTGAGGGAGTTGTCGTATTGTTTCTGGCACTGCTGGTGTAAGTGAACTTTCTTGCGGAATTGTGATTGGCAAAGTACCTGGGTGATAACCAAATAGACTGAAAAAGGGCGTCGCTCCAGTAAAAGTATGATACGAGTTATTGTAGGCCAGTTCAGCTAACCAAAGCATTGATACCCAAGAATGGAGTGCTTTTTCAGCGTAAGCACGCAAATATTGTTTCAATGTTTGATTGAGTCTCTCTGTTTGGCCATCCGTTTGATGATGATGGCTGGTAGATAATGTAGATGTAACTTGCAGCGTTTTGCACCATGTTTTCCAGAAGTTAGAGGCAAACTGTGATCCTCAATCAAAGAGAATTACGTTTGGTAATCCATGATAACGGACCACTCAATTTAAAAGTATTGTTGCCAATTCACTGGAGGTAGGCAATTTCCTGCAAGCAACGAAATGTGCATATTTTGTGAGACTATCTACCACTATAACGATTACTGAGTGATGGTGAATAACTGGCAGTCCTGTAATAAAGTCTATTGATATATATTCCTGTTATGCTATTAATTGGGTTTGACCAATGACTTTGTGTTTCACTACTGCACATATTAGTTGCTCAATGTTCACCAGTAGCACATTACATGTTGTATTTAGGTTATCTGCCTATTGGCTTTAACATTGCATTAGACATTCCATTTGGTATTTAGGTTAGCTGCCTATTGGCTTTAACATGGCATCAGCCATTAAATTCTGTATTCAGTTTAGCTGCCTATTGGCTTTAACATGGCATTAGCCATTACATTCTGTATTCAGTTTAGCTACCTATTGGCTTTAACATGGCATTAGACATTACATTTGGTATTTAGGTTAGCTGCCTATTGGCTTTAATGTGGAGTTAGACATTGTGGTTGAGACATTGCAGATAAGCTGTGTTTTTCCAAGCTGTGTTTTTCCACATGATAGACCAAGCTGTGTTTTTCACACCAAACCCTAGCTGATAAGAGAGCGTAGATTTTGTGTTTACCTCTCAATCCAGTCTGGGAACGAGTGAAGTTTGGAGAATTGGCCACTCTCCAAGTTTATTCGGATCTCAAACTGAGTTTGCTTTTAACGATGGCCCTGGGCAACAGCGAGGGGGAGAAAGATCTTGACTTCAGACAGGAACGGATGTCAGTTGCCTGTCTCCCGTTTGGGTAGAAAATCTCTTTCTCGCAGTTGAACCGGAGTCATCAACTTGCAGACCTCAGAAAGATGAAGCGGAGTGATAGGCCCTACGGTGATGCAATTTTGACTTTTATGCTTTGCTTTGAAGTTATGCTATAATATAATCACATGTATTTGCTGTGTACATTGCAACTGAGAAGTCTTTGATATATTTTGCTTTCATTGCTGCGACTACTTTTAAACGTGTGCTTCCAACCTACTAATTTTGTCTTTCAGGAACCTCGTGGTGAATTAATAATAACAATAAATGTCTTCTTTAAACTAAGAAGTGCATTCCAGAGAAGTTTTGTAAGCTCGTCATAAGATAAGAGAAGGAAAGCAGAACATTTTGGCGTTAATCGGCAGTCTGGGAGTCGGAGTTAGAGATTGGAAGTGCACCATTTAAAAGTGTAATTGTTTTTTGTTGTTTAGAGAATTAAAGAAGCACAGCAGACCATGTTTGAAAATGCATGTGAAGTTAAACTGCCTTATGGTGCTGTGAGAAACATGTTTTCTTGTTTATCAGGACTTTGTGAGTCTTGGGATGAGTGCTTTGATAAAGCATATTTAGAAAATGTGCCTTTTGAAAGAAAGGATGTCCCTTTTGTTCTTGACAGAAGGGTTTGGATACTTTTGTCTGCTTACAGAAAAATGCAGGAGAGTTGTAGGCAGCTAGAACATGAAAATAAGAATTTACGTGAGCAAATTAGCCAGAACACATTATTGCAAGATAATGCTGAAATCTATAAAACTGCTGTTTTAGAAGAATCTGGCTTTTCCCATTCCAGTAATGAGGAGGTTAAAACAGGTGTGGGCCAGTCTGAGCCTCTTGAGCAGAGCGTAGATGTGCAGAACAGCCCACAGTTCTTGGCAGGTGAAGTGCATTCCTTAACAGATTACACTGTGAACAGAGTTGAGAATGTTATTTTCAGAACGCTTTTGCAAAGTACGATGTTTAAAATTAATTCAGACAAGGCAGCAGTACTGTTGTAAAATGTGCAGTTTCTGGGAATTCAGTGGAATCCAGAAAATAGACAGATGTTGTCACAAGTAAAACAAAAGATTTTAGAGTTTCTTACTATTTGCACTAAGCAAGAGACACTGAGTTTCACGAGCTTGTTTGATTTTTGGAAACAGTATAGCCCTCATCTAAGTAACATCTTAACACTTTGGTACAAAGTAACTAGGAAAAAACATGAGCAGCTGCACGCTTTTGATTTGGCAAATGAAATAATTCAGACTTTAGGTTTCTGCGCAGTGGAAGAGGGAAACACTGATTTACATGTAAATCGGAATCAGGGGAAGACAAGAGTACCCCTGGAACTTTGGATTACGCTTTTGACTTGTTATTGGGCTCTAGTGAATACTGAGCAAGTGAGATTAAATGATAATGTAATTCTGAAACCTGAAATATCAATCATGCAGTGGGTGATGAGTTCACCTAATTCTCACAGTTTAGGACAGGCACAGGAGGCTAGTATCATACACTGGATCTGGTACATGCAAGACAGGGCTAGAGTCACTGCAGCCCTACATGAACAGGTGTCACAAGCCCCTTTTCAGGATGAGGAGAGGGCGCAGGGAGTACCACAGGTAAAAGAGTCACTAGTGAAATTGAGTGCACCATTTGAATTTGTGTACCCTGAGGATAAAAAGCATGTTTGTTTGACTGATGATTGCAATCTGGTTACAGAAAAGTTGTTGTCTACCACAGGAGAAGGAACAGAATTGTACAATGTGTGTCAGACTTTAAAGCAAGAGCTGCTCGAGATGTGTCATTTTTACACTGATTCTTAGTTCACTGCCAATGGTTTAGCCGTTTGGTTTTCCACATGGCTTGTACATAACTGGTTCAATTCCCTTGCAGATGTTAAAGACAAAACTTCAGAGAGAGAAGTGTCCTTCCAGAATTCTGACTTAGTGGGGATGGCTAAGTGGGTGCATCAGAAATGTGGACATCTGGGAGAAAAAAACACTTACAGGTGGGCAGAGATTAGAGAGATGCACATTACCCTAGATTTGATAAAAGACTGTGATTTTGCAATGTCCTATTTGTCAGCACACAAAACAGAGATCTGTCCCACAAACAGTCAAAGATCAGTTGGGGAGAGGAAAGTTACCAGGACAGATTTGGCAAATTGATCAGGTTTTAGGGGGAGTGATTGCTGCAGATTACCAAATCGAAATCAAAGTTATTCTGATCACTAGAAGAGAATCTGATTTATTCATACAGATTGGAGACAGAATTGCCCAACTTGTCATAAGTGCAGTGAATGGAGGTTTGGTAAAGAAGGAGTCTGCCCAACCCTTCTGACAGTGCAAGGAAAGGGAAGCTGTGGCGCAGCAGATACAAACCTCAGTGCTAAGGTGTGGGTGGAAGCCCCAGTTGACCCTCCAGAACATGCAGAAATTATAACAAAGGACCCCAATAACGTCCTGCTGATTATAAAACGAGGAAAAGAGAAAGGAGGGCACATTTCAGAGGACAAATGTTATTTGCAAGAAAAGTCATACTTTTTTGTTTTGCAGATCCTACCACGTCTCACCACTGACCATGAGTGTGCTGTGTAGTCTCCCTTCGGGTGTGTGCGTGTGGGGTCGGGGGAGGGACTTTAGCCTGATTGATTAAAGTACAAACCCCTTGGATCTATTTTGTGCAACTGGCGCCTTCAGTTCAAGTTCTACATGGGATCAATATAAAGTTTGTCAAGTTGTTTGATTACATTCTTCCACTGGAACTAAGTAACCTTACCGGTTAACTGTCTGTGTTTTTTCGTGTGGAACTCTGACTTTCGCTTACATTCCAGCAAACCTTTCAGGTGGACCGAGTACCTTTACATGAGTAGAACTCATGCTACATCAACTTGCTGTTTTAGAGACACTGTTATCCCAATCAGAGTATATAAGTTTCAGTCTTTTCATTGTAGATGTATCTGATGTGAAAGGTTATGAGATCAATATGTCAATCTACTTCCATTGCTTTACAGTGATTGCTTTTATCATTCAAATCTGATTTGCTTATAATGTTTTTTTTGTGTTGATGTTTTTGTTTTTTGTTTTTGTTTGAAATAAGAGGTATGTAAACAAAACTTAATTGGTCATAGGGTGGAGTGTTATGCTATTAATTGTGTTTGACCAATGACTTTGTATTTCACCACTGCGCATATTAGTTGCTCAATGTTCACCAGTAGCACGTTACATGTTGTATTTAGGTTAGCTGCCTATTGGCTTTAACATGGCATTAGACATTACATTTGGTATTTAAGTTAGCTGCCTATTGGCTTTAACATGGCATTAGCCATTACATTCTGTATTCAGTTTAGCTGTCTATTGGCTTTAACATGGCATTATCCATTACATTCTGTATTCAGTTTAGCTGCCTATTGGCTTTAACATGGCATTAGCCATTACATTCTGTATTCAGTTTAGCTACCTATTGGCTTTAACATGGTATTAGACATTACATTTGGTATTTAAGTTAGTTGCCTATTGGCTTTAACGTGGAGTTAGACATTGCAGTTGAGACATTGCAGATGAGCTGTGTTTTTCCAAGCTGTGTTTTTCCACATGATAGACCAAGCTGTGTTTTTCACACCAAACCCTAGCTGATAAGAGATCGTAGATTTTGTGTTTACCTCTCAATCCAGTCTGGGAATGAGTGAAGTTTGGAGAATTGTCCATTTGTAGGAAAGGACCATCTTGCCTGGCATGTTACCGCCATTTTCAGTGTATGTATGTATGTTTTAGATCCTGTGTCACTGGGATCCTGCTAGGCAGGACCCTAGTGCTCATAGTATGTGCCCTGTATGTGTGCCCTGTGTGGTGCCTAACTGTATCACTGAGGCTCTGCTAACCAGAACCTCAGTGTTTATGCTCTCTCTGCTTTCTAAATTTGTCACTGCAGGCTAGTGACAAAATTTACCAATTCGCATTGGCACACTGGTACACCCATATAATTCCCTTGTATATGGTACCCAGGGTATTGGGGTTCCAGGAGATCCCTATGGGCTGCAGCATTTCTTTTGCCACCCATCGGGAGCTCAGACAATTCTTACACAGGCCTGCCACTGCAGTCTGAGTGAAATAACGTCCACATTATTTCACAGCCATTTTTCACTGCACATAAGTAACTTATAAGTCACCTATATGTCTAACCTTCACCTGGTGAAGGTTGGGTGCCAAGTTACCTAGTGTGTGGGCACCCTGGCACTAGCCAAGGTGCCCCCACATCATTCAGGGCAAATTCCCCAGAATTTGTGAGTGCAGGGACACCATTACACGCGTGCACTATACATAGGTGACTACCTATGTATAGCGTCACAATGGTAACTCCGAACATGGCCATGTAACATGTCTAAGATCATGGAACTGTTACTCCAATACCATTCTGGTATTGGGGGGACAATTCCATGATCCCCAGGGTCTCTAGCACAGAGCCCGGGTACTGCCAAACTGCCTTTCCAGGCTTTACCTAGCAGCTGCTGCTAACCCCTCAGACAGGTTTCTGCCCTCCTGGGGCCCAGGCAGCCCTGGCCCAGGAAGGCAGAACAAAGGATTTCCTCTGAGAGAGGGTGTTACACCCTCTCCCTTTGGAAATAGGTGTGAAGGGCTGGGGAGGAGTAGCCTCCCCCAGCCTCTGGAAATGCTTTGATGGGCACAGATGCTGCCCATCTCTGCATAAGCCAGTCTACACAGGTTCAGGGATCCCCCAGCCCTGCTCTGGCACCAAACTGGACAAAGGAAAGGGGAGTGACCACTCCCCTGACCAGTACCTCCCGGGGAGGTGCCCAGAGCTCCTCCAGAGTGTCCCAGACCTCTGACATCTTGGAAACAGAGGTGTAGGGGGCACACTGGACTGCTCTGAGTGGCCAGTGCCAGCAGGTGACGTCAGGGACCCCCTCTGATAGGCTCTTACCTCTCTTGGTAGCCAATCCTCCTTTCTAGGTAGCCAAACCTCCTTTTCTGGTTAGTTAGGGTCTCTCCTCTGGGGAATTCTTCAGATAACGAATGCAAGAGTTCACCAGAGTTCCTCTGCACTTCCCTCTTCTACTTCTGCCAAGGATCGACCGCTGACTGCTCCAGGATGCCTGCAAAACCGCAACAAAGTAGCAAGACGACTACCAGCAACATTGTAGCGCCTCATTCTGCTGGCTTTCTCAACTGTTTCCTGGTGGTGCATGCTCTGGGGGTCACCTGCCTTCACCCTGCACTGGAAGCCAAGAAGAAATCTCCCGTGGGTCGATGGAATCTTCCCCCTGCTAACGCAGGCACCAAAAGACTGCATCACCGGTCCTCTGGGTCCCCTCTCATCCTGACGAGCGTGGTCTGTGGAACACAGGAACTCTATCCAAGTGACTCCCACAGTCCAGTGATCCTTCAGTCCAAGTTTGGTGGAGGTAAGTCCTTGCCTCCCCACGCTAGACTGCAAACCTGTGTACTGCATGATTTGCAGCTGCTCTGGCTCCTGTGCACTCTTCCAGGATTTCCTTTGTGCACAGCCTAGCCTGGGTCCCCAGCACTCCGTCCTGCAGTGTTTAACCCTCTGAGTTTGCCACCGGGGTCATGGGACCCTCCTTTGTGACTCTGAGCCAGCTCCGGTTCACAAATCTTCTAAGTGCCTGTTCGGGTACTTCTGCTGGTGCTGCCTGCTTCTGTGGGGGCTCTCTTAGTTGCTGAGCGCCCCCTCTGTCTCCTCCTCCAAGGGGCGACATTCTGATCTTTCCTGGTCCCCAGCGGCACCCAAAAACCTCTACTGTGACCCTTGCAGCTAGTAAGACTTGTTTGCGGGATTTCTGCGTGGGAACACTTCTGCAACCTTCAGCACGCCGTAGGACATCTTGTATCCAAAGGAGAAGTTCCTAGCTCTTTTCGTTGTTGCAGAATCCTAAGCTTCTTCCATCCAGAGGCAGCTTCCTTGCACCTTCATCCGGGGTTTCCTGGGCTCCTGCCCTCCCTGGACACTATCGCGACACTTGGACTTGGTCCCCTCGCCTTGCAGGTCCTCAGGTCCAGGAATCCATCTTAAGTGCTTTGCTGGTGTTTGTGGTTCTTGCAGAATCCCCCTATCACGACTATTGTGTCCTTTTGGGGTAGTAGGTGTACTTTACTCCTACTTTTCAGGGTCTTGGGGTGGGGTATCTTGGACACCCTGACTGTTTTCTTACTATCCCAGGGACCCTCTACAAGCTCCCATAGGTCTGGGGTCCATTCGTGATTCGCATTCCACTTTTGGAGTATATGGTTTTTGTTGCCCCTAGACCTTTGTTTACCTATTGCATCCTATTGTAATTCTACACTGTTTGCATTACTTTTCTGACTCTTACTTACCTGTTTTGGGTTTGTATACATATAAATTGTGTATATTACTTACCTTCTTACTGAGGGTACTCACTGAGATACTTGTGGCATATTGTTATAAAAATAAAGTACCTTTATTTTTAGTAACTCTGAGTATTGTGTTTACTTATGATATTGTGCATATGATATAAGTGGCATAGTAGGAGCTTTGCATGTCTTCTAGTTTGCCCTAGCTACCTTCTATCAGCCTAAGCTGCTAGAAACACCTCTATTCTACTAATAAGGGATAACTGGACCTGGCACAGGGCGTAAGTACCACAGGGTACCCACTATAAGCCAGGCCAGCCTCCTACTTTGTGGTGCAGCGGCGGGATAAGTACTTGCAACTGCTTTACCACTTTGTCATTTTGTACTTTTCATAAGAGAATCACATACCAAATAGTTCAGTGTATGTACACTTAACCCAAAAAGTTTGCTTTTCTATCCTAAAACATTTTACAAAGTTCTGAAAAGTTTCTTTAAACTTCTAAAAGTTTTCTAAAAGTTAGAAAAAGTTTTTTCTCTGTGCTTTCAAAAGCTCTAAAACTTTTTCTCTTTTCTCACTATCCTTAAACCTTTAGTATCATGTCTGTTGTAGAGTCCACTCTCAAGACTGTTAATGCAACATATGAGAGTTTGAACTATAAAGGTTTGAGGGGTCTCTGCCTGGATAGAAGTTTGAGTATAGGAAAGAACCATACAAAAGAGTTTATTTTTAACATGCTTGTTGTGGATGACCGGAACCAGTCTGGACCATCAAACGAGAGGTTAGAAAATGGAGAAGCTTCCCAGTCTGATTCAGAGGAGTTCCCTGGAGAAGCTGGGGAGGGTTCTGACAAGGGTCTGCTCCCTAGCAGGTCACCTAGTGATGCTGGTAGTGATAGAGGTTCCCATAACAGTAAGGCATCCTTTATCCCTAGAGGCCAGGTTACCAGGGTCCAGACAGTTAGAGACAGGTCACCCTCTGAAACTTCCCATATTTCTTCTGTGTCAAAGCATTACCAACCCACCCACCCTGAGGATAACTTGTTAGAAAGGGAACTCAAAAAGTTGAGGGTTGAAGAGACCAGACTGAAGCTTAGACAGCAGCAGCTGGCCTTAGATAGGGAATCCCTAGACACAGAGAAGGAAAGACAGAGGTTGGGGTTAGATCCCCATGGTGGCAGCAACATTATTCCTGATAGTAATCCTGTTAGAGAGCAAGATTCCAGGAATCTGCACAAGATAGTCCCCCCTTACAAGGAGGGGGATGACATTAATAAGTGGTTTGCTGCACTTGAGAGGGCCTGTATGGTACAGTTGGTCCCTCAAAGGCAGTGGGCTGCTATTTTGTGGCTATCTTTCACTGGAAAGGGTAGGGATAGGCTCCTTACTGTTAGAGAAAGTGAAGCCAACAACTACAAAGTTTCAAAAGATGCACTCTTGGATGGATTTGGCTTAACCACGGAAGAAAAGAGTCTTCTCAAGACTGGACAGATTTTGTGGACTGTTCAGTGAATGCCTTGGAAGGGTGGTTACATGGCAGTAAGGTATCTGACTATGAATACCTGTACAATCTTATTCTGAGAGAGCATATTCTGAACAACCGTGTGTCTGACTTGTTGCACCAATACCTAGTGGACTCGGATCTGACCTCTCCCCAAGAATTGGGAAAGAAGGCAGACAAGTGGGTCAGAACAAGGGTGAACGGAAAAGTTCATACAGGCGGTGACAAGGATGACAAGAAGAAGGATGGTAAGTCTTCTGAGAAGGGTGGGGACAAAAGTAAACATTCTGAGTCTTCATCAGGCCCACAAAAATCCTCTGGCGGTGGTGGGTCCAAATCCTCTTCTAATAATCAACCTAAAAAGCCTTGGTGTTATTTGTGTAAAGTCAAAGTCCATTGGGCAACTGATTCCAGTTGTCCAAAGAAAAACACCAAACCTCCCACCACCGCAACCCCTGCTGCAAATTCTAGTCCCCTAGTAATAGCAGTGGTGGTGGGAAATCTACTACTAATAGCCAATCCAAGGGTGTAGCTAGGCTCACTATTGGCAATGTAGTTGGGGTTGGTCTTGTTAGGAAGACCCCAGAGGCTGTTTTAGTCTCTGATGGTGGCATTGATTTTGCCACCTTGGTTGCTTGTCCCCTTAATATAGATAAGTACAAGCAACTTCCCCTAATAAATGGTGTTGAGGTTCAGGCCTACAGGGACACAGGAGCCAGTGTAACTATGGTGATAGAAAAACTGGTCCACCCTGAACAACACCTACTTGGTCAGCAGTACCAAGTGACAGACTCTCATAACAACACTCTTAGCCACCCCATGGCTGTTGTGAGTCTCAAATTGGGGGGGGAGGTTACTGGTCCAAAGAAAGTTATGGTTGCCTCAGTTTTACCTGTAGACTGTCTATTAGGGAATGATTTAGAGACATCAGCTTGGGCAGAAGTGGAGTTGGAGGCCCATGCAGCAATGCTGGGCATTCCTGGGCATATTTGTGCTTTAACCAGGGCTCAGGCCAAAAAGCAAAAAGGACAGGGTGACTTGGATCCTGGAACAATGAACCAAGTGCTCCCTAAAGCTAGGGGTAAAAAGGGTAAATCCCTACCCATTATCTCTCCCTCTACAGTTGATTCCCCTTCTGAGGAAAAGGAATGTCCTCCTTGTGCTGAACCTACACCAGAGGAGCTGGCAACAGACACTGCTGAGCTTTTGGGTGGAGGGGGGCCTGCCAGGGAAGAGCTGAGTGTGGCACAGCAAACCTGTCCCTCATTAGAGGGTCTCAGACAGCAAGATGTCAAGCAGCAAAATAGGGATGTCAGTGACAGTCATAGAGTATACTGGAAAGATAACCTCTTGTACACAGAGTCAAGGGACCCAAAACCTGGAGCAGCCAGGAGATTGGTTATTGCCCTGCAGTACAGAGAGTTTCTTCTCACTCTAGCACATGCCATTCCTTTGGCTGGGCATTTGGGCCAGACGAAAACTTCGGAAAGACTTGTCCCCTTGTTTCACTGGCCTCATATGTCAGAGGACACCAAAGATTTTTGCAAGTCTTGTGTGACCTGCCAAGCTAGTGGCAAGAATGGTGCCACTCCAAAGGCCCCTCTAATTCCACTTCAAGTGGTTGGGGTGCCCTTTGAAAGGGTAGGGGTTGACATAGTTGGCCTCCTTGACCCTCCTACTGCTTCAGGCAATAGGTTTATCTTGGTGGTAGTGGACCATGCTACAAGATATCCTGAAGCCATACCTTTAAGGACCACTACAGCTCCTGCAGTGGCAAAGGCCATCCTGGGAGTCTTTTCCAGGGTGGGTATTCCTAAAGAGGTAGGATCAGACAGAGGTAGCAACTTCATGTCTGCATACTTAAAAGCAATGTGGAAGGAGTGTGGTGTTACCTACAAGTTCACCACCCCTTACCATCCACAAATGGTCTGGTTGAGAGGTTTAATAAAATTCTCAAAGGAATGATAATGGGACTCCCTGAAAAACTCAGGAGGAGTTGGGATGTCCTGTTACCTTGCCTCTTTTTTGCTTACAGGGAGGTACCCCAAAAAGGAGTGGGCTTCAGCCCTATTGAACTCCTCTTTGGGCACCCTGTAAGAGGTCCACTTACTCTTGTAAAGGAGGGTTGGGAACAACCTTTAAAAGCTCCTAAACAGGACATAGTGGATTATGTACTTGGCCTAAGATCCAGAATGGCTGAGTACATGAAAAAGGCCAGTAAAAACCTTCAGGCCAGCCAGGAGCTGCAAAAGCAATGGCATGACCAGAAGGCTGTTCCGATCCAGTACCAACCAGGACAGAAGGGGTGGGTATTGGAGCCTGTGGCCCCAAGAGCACTCCAAGACAAATGGAGTGGACCCAATCTAATTGTTGAGAAGAAGGGTGAGGTTACCTATTTGGTAGACCTGGGCACTGCCAGGAGTTCCCTTAGGGTTATTCATGTCAACCGCCTGAAACCCTACTATGACAGGGCTGATCTCACCCTGCTCATGGCAACAGATGAGGGACAGTAAGAAGAGAGTGACCCTCTCCCTGATCTCTTCTCCACCACTGAAGCAGATGCCTTAGTGGAGGGAGTAGTTTTAGCAGATTGTCTGACTGCAGACCAGAAAGACAACTGCATCAATCTCCTAAGCCAACTTTCAGACCTCTTTTCACTTGTACCCATACCACATCCTGGTGTGAACACACACTTGACACTGGAGACAGCCTGCCTGTCAAAAGTAAAATTTATAGGCAGCCTGACCATGTCAGAGACTGCATTAAACAAGAGGTGCAGAACATGTTGGATTTGGGGGTGATTGAACCTTCTGAAAGCCCATGGGCTAGCCCAATGGTGCTTGTACCAAAACCTCACCAACCAAAGATGGAAAGAGGGAGATGAGGTTTTGTGTAGATTACAGAGTGCTCAATCAGGTAACAAAAACTGATGCTCACCCTATACCCAGGGCAGATGAGCTCATTGATACACTGGCTTCTGCCAACTATCTTAGCACTTTTGATCTGACAGCGGGGTTTTGGCGGATCAGATTGGCAGAAGATGCTAAACCAAAGACTGCATTTTCTACCATAGGAGGGCACTCCCAATTCACATTAATGCCCTTTGGTTTGAAAAATGCACCTGACACTTTTCAGAGGTTGGTGAACACAGTCCTGCAAGGGTTGGAAGCTTCAGTGCAACATATCTTGATGATATTGCTGTCTTTAGCTCAACCTGGGATGAGCACCTGGTCCACCTTTGGAAAGCTTTAGAGGCCCTGCAAAAGGCAGGCCTCACTACCAAGGCCTCAAAGTGCCAGACAGGGCAGGGGAAGTGGTTTATCTGGGCCACCTGGAAGGTGGAGAACAGATTGCACCACTACAGGGGAAAATCCAGAGTATCATGGATTGGGTTTCCCCCTACAACTAAGACCCAGGTGAGAGCCTTTTTAGGCCTCACAGGGTACTACAGGAGATTCATCAAGAATTATGGCTCCATAGCAGCCCCTCTTAATGATCTCACAAGCAAGAAAATGCCAAGAAGGTGTTATGGACAGCTAGCTGTCAGAAAGCTTTTGAGGAGCACACACAGGCAATGTGCTCTGCACCTGTCCTAAAAAGCCCATGTTACTCCAAGAAATTCATTGTTCAAACTGATGCATCTGAATTAGGGGTAGGAGCAGTCTTATCACAACTGAATTCTGAGGGCCAGGATCAACCAGTTGCTTTTATCAGCAGAAGGTTGACCCCTAGAGAAAAATGTTGGTCTGCCATAGAGAGGGAGGCCTTTGCTGTGGTTTGGGCACTGAAAAAGTTGAGGCCATACCTGTTTGGCACTCACTTTATTGTTCAGACAGACCACAACCCTCTACTTTGGCTAAAACAAATGAAAGGTGAAAATCCTAAATTGTTGAGGTGGTCCATATCTCTACAGGGAATGGACTATACAGTGGAACATAGACCTGGGAGTACCCACTCCAATGCAGATGGACTCTCCAGATATTTCCACTTAGACAATGAAGACTCATCAGGACATGGCTAGTCTTATTGTCCTTCGTTTGGGGGGGGTGGGGTGGTTGTGTAGGAAATTACCATCTTGCCTGGCATGTTACCCCCATTTTCACTGTATGTATGTATGTATGTATGTATGTATGTATGTATGTATGTTTTAGCCCCTGTGTCACTGGGATCCTGCTAGGCAGGACCCCAGTGCTCATAGTATGTGCCCTGTATGTGTTCCCTGTGTGGTGCCTAACTGTATCACTGAGGCTCTGCTAACCAGAACCTCAGTGTTTATGCTCTCTCTGCTTTCTAAATTTGTCACTGCAGGCTAGTGACTACATTTGCCAATTCTCATTGGCACACTGGTACACCCATATAATTCCCTTGTATATGGTACTTCGGTACCCAGGGTATTGGGGTTCCAGGAGATCCCTATGGGCTCAGCATTTCTTTTGCCACCCATAGGGAGCTCAGACAATTCTTACACAGGCCTGCCACTGCAGCCTGAGTGAAATAACGTCCACGTTATTTCACAGCCATTTTTCACTGCACATAAGTAACTTATAAGTCACCTATATGTCTAACATTTACCTGGTGAAGGTTGGGTGCCAAGTTACTTAGTGTGTGGGCACCCTGGCACTAGCTACGGAGGAACTAGCTGCTTTACATGAATTAAAACTTAATAAAGACATTATCATTAGACAAGCAGATAAAGGCGGAAACGTGGTCATAATGAATAAAGTGGATTATGATAACGAAATTCTGTCACAACTCAATGATTTGTCCTGCTATGAGAAAATTGCATATAATCCAATTCCTCACCTTACACTCATGATTAATAAGAACTTATTGGTCTGGCAACAGCAGGGATTACTGAATAAAGAGGAATACTTATACTTAAAGGTACATCATCCCCGGTATCCATGTATATACACTCTACCTAAAATACACAAGGGGTTACCCTTCCCACCAGGGAGACCCATTGTCTCGGGTATACTTGGTCCCACGGAGAGACTGTCAGAATTTGTAGACTGTTTCCTGCAACCACTGGTACATAACCTTCCTTCTTTTATTCGAGATACCACACACATTCTGAGTATTTTGAGTGATATTGATTGGGATAGTAATATGCTTCTGGTGACTTTAGATGTTGTGTCACTCTACACTTGTATCAAACATGATTTGTAGCATAGATGATGAATTTGCTGACCAAATGGTTGATATGGAGAGGAGATTCATAACCCGTGGCTACTCAAAAAAGATCCTTTGTGGTTCTTGCAGAATCCCCCTATCACGGCTATTGTGTCCTTTTGGGGTAGTAGGTGTACTTTACTCCTACTTTTCAGGGTCTTGGGGTGGGGTATCTTGGACACCCTGACTGTTTTCTTACAGTCCCAGCGACCCTCTACAAGCTCCCATAGGTCTGGGGTCCATTTGTGATTCGCATTCCACTTTTGGAGTATATGGTTTGTGTTGCCCCTAGACCTTTGTTCACCTATTGCATCCTATTGTAATTCTACACTGTTTGCATTACTTTTCTGACTCTTACTTACCTGTTTTGGGTTTGTGTACATATAACTTGTGTATATTACTTGCCTTCTTATTGAGGGTACTCACTGAGATACTTGTGGCATATTGTCATAAAAATAAAGTAGCTTTATTTTTAGTAACTCTGAGTATTGTGTTTTCTTATGATATTGTGCATATGATATAAGTGGTATAGTAGGAGCTTTGCATGTCTCCTAGTTCAGCCTAAGCTGCTTTGCCCTAGCTACCTTCTATCATCCTAAGCTGCTAGAAACACCTCTATTCTACTAATAAGGGATAACTGGACCTGGCATAGGGTGTAAGTACCACAGAGTACCCACTATAAGCCAGGCCAGCCTCCTACACCACTCTCCAAGTTTATTCAGTTCTCACACTGAGTTTGCTTTTAACGATGGCCCTGGGCAACAGCGAGGGGGAGAAAGATCTTGACTTCAGACAGGAACGGACGTCAGTTGCCTGTCTCCCGTTTGGGTAGAAAATCTCTTTCTATCAGTTGAACTGGAGTCATCAACTTGCAGACCTCAGAAAGATGAAGCAGAGTGATAGGCCCTACGGTGATGCAATTTTGACTTTTATGCTTTGCTTTGAAGTTATGCTATAATATAATCACATGTATTTGCTGTGTACATTGCAACTGAGAAGTACTTTGATATATTTTGCTTTCATTGCTGCGACTACTTTTAAACGTGTGCTTCCAACCTACTAATTTCGTCTTTCAGAAACCTCGTGGTGAAGTAATAATAACAATAAATGTCTTCTTTAAACTAAGAAATGCATTCCGGAGAAGTTTTGTAAGCTCGGTCATAAGATAAGAGAAGGAAAGCAGAACAGTTCCCAAGGTCGGAGTGGAGTTGGGAGAGGATGTAACAGTCCTTTTGGTTTTGAATGACTTGTCTTGGTACGAGCACAAACTTCACAGTTAGTTACTATTTGCTTGACGTCTTTTGTCAAAGCAGGCCACCAAACATATTTTTGGATTAGTTCAAGTGTCTTAGGAATCCCTGGATGACCTGCCGTAGGTATAACGTGCAACCAATGAAACACTAATTTGCGCAACTTGGTAGTGGGAACAAATAAACATGCATCATGAAAAGGAAGACCTTATTTGATTGATCTTTTGGGGTCTGCTTGAGCCAATTTCTGCCATTTTTCGATGGTGAAAGAATTACGAATATTTTCAAAAATATCTTTGGTTTTAAGGATACAAAGGATTTTGTCTGGAGCAACGATAGCTTGTGGGGGCTGGATTGTGGGTAACATGTTAGAGTCTTGTCTGGACAAGGCATCCGCTTTGCGATTGTCTTTGCCGGGACGAAAGGTTACCACAAAATCAAACTCGCCAAAAAACAGCATCCATCGTAATTGTCGAGGAGTCAAAAGTCTAGCTGAACTCATGAACTGGAGATTACGATGATCTGTGTATACTGTAATAGTATATTTGGCGCCTAGCAAATAGTGTCTCTACTCTTTAAAGGCATCACGGATTGCTAGAAGTTCTTTCTCAGCAATGACATAGGGGGTCATTACGACCCTGGCGGATGGGGAGAACCGGCTGTAAGACCGCCAACAGGCTGGCGGTCTTACCTTGGGGACGTATGACCATGGCGGTTACCGCCATGGTCATCCGCCGGTTCTCCGTTCCGCCCGCCAGGGCAGAGACAACCGCCGGGCTGGAGACCTGGGTCTCCAGCCTGGCGGCCGTCACTATACCGCCAGCGGTATTTTGACCCGGCTTACCGCCGTGGATTTCCAGCGGTTTGAACCACCATGAAATCCATGGCGGTAAGCACTATCAGTGCCAGGGAATTCGTTCCCTGGCACTGATAGGGGTCTGCCCCACCCCCACCTGACTCCCTCCCCTACCCCCCACCACCCCTACAACCCCCCAAAGGTGGCAGGGCACCCCTCCCCACCCCGACCCCTACATCACATAACTCACACACACCCGACACGCATGCAGGCACCACCAACACACACACGCACACACCCCGACATACATGCCTACATCCACACACACAGTCAGACACGCACACCCACATTCAAACAAACACGCACACATCCATACAGACATACCCACAGACATACACGCACTCATTCCCATACACACAACACCCCCGCGAGCATACATGCACTCACACACCCCCTCTACATACACCCTCGCACACCCCCATGCACGCACACAACACCCCCCAACCCGCCTCCCCTAACGGACAATCGACTTACCTGTTCCGTCGATCTTCCGGGAGGGAACGGGAGCCATGGGGGCAGCTCTGCCGACACCACACCGCCGACAGAACACCGCCACGGCGAATCACAGGACGTGATTCGCTGGGCGGTGTTCTGTTGGCGTGGCGGTGGAGCAACCTCCACTTCCCCGCCTCCCGCCAGTATGGCTGTTGGCGGCTCTCCGTCTGTAAAGGGACGGAGAGCTGCCAACTGTCATAATAGGCCGAGCGGCAAACCGCCTGCACAGGCGGTCTTCCGCACGGCGGTCCCTCGGCGGTCTTGAAAAAAGACCGCCAAAGTCGTAATGACCCCCATAATTTTGTTCTGCCTACTTCAGTTTTCGAGACATGTAAGCTACAGGGTGTAGTTGACCGGTACCTTTGTTGCATTGCGATAACACTGCACCAATTGCCAGATCTGAAGCATCTGCTTCTACTATGAATGGACGTTCAGTATCTGGGTGAGTCAATACTGGGGTGGTGGAAAAGGCTTTTTTTAAGGTTGAAAAAGCCTTGTCAGCTTCTGGAGACCATACAAATGGTTCTTTCTTTCATAGTAACTTGGTGATTGGTGCCACTGTCTGTGAGAAGTGGTCTATGAACCTGCAATAGAAATTTGCAAAACCATGGAAACACTGAACATATCAAACAGTTTTTGGGATTGGCCAATCAGATACTGCTTGCACTTTTCTTCTGCCATGACCATGCCTTGAGGGGTAAGGATGACCCCTAAAAATTCAACGGTGGTAACATGAAATTCACATTTGCTCAATTTGCAATACAAAATGATGTTTCCGAAGGGCTTTGAGAATCTTTTGGACATGTTGTACATGTTCGACTTCATTATCAGAATAGATTAGAATATCATCAATATAAACTATGGCAAATAGATCTATATATTCTCTAAGGACATCATTCAGAAAGAATTGGAACGCTGCTGGAGCATTACAAAGTCCAAAGGGCATGACTGTGAATTCAATTAGACTATATCTAGTTTTAAAGGTGCTTTTCCACTCATCGCCTTCTCTCATCCTTACTAGGTGGTAAGCTCCTATTAGATCTAACTTGGTCTAAATTTTGGCATTTTTAACTTGATCCAACAGGACAGGGATCAAGGGTAATGGGTATTTATTCTTTACTGTGATTTTATTTAATCCTCTATAATCTATACAAGCCTTAAGATCCCCATTAGCCTTGGGAACAAAAAAAGAGGAGATGCTGCAGGAGACTTGGAAAGGCAGATAAATCCATTAGCTGGAAATTGATCTAAATAGCTTCTTATATATTGATTTTCGTGTTCAGACAGGGCATACACACGACAACTAGGAAGTATAGCACCAGCAGTCAGATCAATTTGACAGTCATAGGGTCTGTGAGGTGGCAAGGTTCCTGCTTCGTTTTCATCAAAAACATCAAGGAAGGATGAATACTGCAAAGGCAGCGTTACATCTTTTTCAGCGGCTGTGGCTATGTGGGATTTGTTGGAATCTGTGATACTTGATGCCTGGAGACATTTTTCTTTACACAGAAGTGAAGAAAACATGATTTGCCTTTCTTGCCAATTTACTAAAGGATTATGGTAACTTAACCATGGCATTCCTAGGATAATTCCATACTGGGGAGCATGGATTACATCAAAGATAATTTTTTCTACATGTTTGGAGTCTTGATTTCCCCCTTTACAGATCACAGACAAGGGGAAGGTCTGCAGAGTCACCGGACCTCCAGCTAGGAGTTTTCCACCTACAGCTTGTATTATTTCTGGTGTTTTCTTCTTCTTACATGGGATCCCCCATGTTTGAATCAATTGTGCATCGATAAAATTACCAGTAGCCCTGGAATCTTCTAAGGCTTTCTTTAGATAAGTCTTTTGTTTTACCAGCACTTCTAGATCTAATTTTAAATGTCTTGACTCAAGCAAAACCTTTTTAGCATCTTGTGAAGGGTCCACCGTTACACCCAAGAGCAACCCTTCCTTACACCTTGGGTGTTCTAGTTTTCCCGATTGTTCTGGGCATTTGCTATAACCTTCTTGGTAGGGGTCTGTTTACTTTTTGGTTTTGCTGGACATTCTTTAGCGAAATGGCCCTTTCCCCAACAGTACAGACATTGTCCGTTCTTTCTACGTAGATCTTTCTCTTCTTTCGTTAAAGGCCGCCTGATGGTTCCTATTTCCATTGGTTCATGACTGTTGTCTCCATGAACTTGTGATTCTCTATGCTCATGCACATGCCAGGAATTTTTCTCAGTCTTTTTGCGTGTTCCCCGTCGTTCTGCAAGACAATGGTCTAATCTTAAAACAAGATTTATCAGATCTTGACAATCCGTGGGTGGAGGATCAGTCTGTGCAAGAATGTCTTTAAACTCATTTTTGAGTCCGTGATAGAACAAGGCTGATCTCTTTTCCTCAGGCCAGGCCGTTTCTGCTAGCCGCTGATTAAAGTTAGCCAAGTAAGAGACAAGATCCTTATTTCCTTGTCACAATTCTAACAGTTCTCGGTCTGCGGACAGAGTAACTGTTCCTTTCAAATTCTCGGACAAAGTCTCTCCAGTTATGAAGCAAAGGATTATCTCAACGCACAAGAAGGATTGCCCAGGTGGCCGCGTCTCCAGTCAAATAAGAAATCAAGAAGGCCACCCTGGATTGGGGGTCAGGGAAGGTGTTTGGTCTACAGGTGAAATGCAATTCTACTTGAGTCAAAAAGGATTGTACCTTCTGAGGATCACCTAAAAACCTTTCTGGGGGAGCCAAAGGAATGGGTGTGGGAACTGTGAGTGATATGTTAGTTGGAGGATTCCCTCCTGAACTGAGGATTAAGCCAACCCGCAGAGGACTTTTCTGCTTCCTTCCACTCTCTCTTGTAACTGATCCACCCTTTCTGCTAGATTGGCTGCTATGTTTTTTGATTCAACTACATCCAATCGAAGCTGCGTAATTACCTTAAGTAACTCGTCCAACGTAGCCATATTGAAAACCTAGCACAAACTAGGAGGATTACAATTCGTGGGCTCACTATTCTGTCAGCGAGGCCGGATCCTCGGGGTTTGTGCCTGTTCCCAATATGTCCACCTCTTGGCAGCTCCAAACTCTACTAGCTATCATAGCACAGAGTTAAAGAATGGCCAAGCGGGGGATGGGGTTTAGGTTGGGAACAGCGGGGAAGGAGACCGGTGGAAGCAAGAGTTAAAAACACAATAGCAAGATCATTCACATTAATCTTCATGAACTTTGTTTTTAATTTTTTATGCTCTAATAACATGAGAGATCAAGAACTTTTCAATAATGTGACCTTTTTATAATCATGTACTCTGAACATTGAACTCTCTCAAGTTAATCCTTAGAATAGCAATTATGTCACAACAAGAGTCAATGAGTACATTTGTTCCCAAAGAATTAACTGCTATAGGATTAATGAATGATACTGTAGAATGGGCAAACTGACTAAACTTGTTTTGTCTAGAATGATCACACTCTATTTGATCTAAGTTTCAAGATTCAATTGCCCAGAAATTATTGCGCACCTTATTGCCAGACTGCGCATCAAGACTAAAGTACCTAGAATGATCGCCACTCTGCCGATCTGAACTGCAAGGGTTAATTGCCAAGAATGAATCGCGCACACTGTTGCCGATTCAACCATCAAGATTCAAATGCCTCGAAATGATCGCGCACTCTGCCGATCTGACCTGCAAGGGTTAATTGCCAAGAATGAATCACGCACACTGTTGCCGATTCAACCATCAAGATTCAAATGCCTCGAAATGATCGCGCAGTCTGCCTATCCGAACTGCAAGGGTTAATTGCCAAGAATGAATCGCGCACACTGTTGCCGATTCAACCATCAAGATTCAAATGCCTCGAAATGATCGCGCACTCTGCCGATCAGAGCTGCAAGGGTTAAGTGCCAAGAATAAATCGCGCACACTGTAAATCACAAAGCCAAAAACTCAAATGTTTCTAGACCCGGAGTCGGGGGGCCTACCCGACCTCCACCTTACTGCCCTGCTTGAAGATCAGCAAGATAATGAGGACTGGGCCAGGAAATGTCCAAGTAGGCCTCCGGAACAGGAGCCCAGGAAAACGCTGCTGCTCTACACCAGGACCTCTTAATAGTGAGCATGTGGAGCTGGGCTGGGTTCCTTAAATAGACCCAAGCTCCGCCCAAATGCCACACCCAGCCAGGCTGCAGGAAAGGCTTGAAAATGAACAATACATTACAAACAGCATTAATGACATTTCAAGATAAATACCTGCAATGCAAAAAGTTAATATGCAATATCAACACATAATGCATGAATTATTACATTGCATAAGGCTTGTCATTTTGCATTATGTTGCCCGTAGAGCGCGCACTGTCCTGGTGTTGACAATTGATTTTATTCTATTCCTTTTGTGCTTGCGTTCTTCCAGGCGGTTACGGGGTGTAAATGTAATGTTGCTGCATGTGTTTGTGTGTATGGTGTTGCGTGTGAGGGTGGGGGTGTGATGTGTTGCGTGTGTGTGTCACTCTCTTTCTGCCCCCTCCCCTGTCTCCTAGGTGCAGTACTCACCATCATCGTCACCGCTGCCGTTGGTACTCCTGGTGGATGAGGAGGTAGACCAGCATGGGAAGGACCTTCAGCTCGGGCTCCATGGCGTCCTGGTTCTTCGTTGGTGTCGAGAGGTGAGTGGTTTCCCTTCCAGGTAGTGTTTCTGCCGTGCTTTTGATGGCTTTGGTACCATCCCGGAAAAGCTGGCAGATGGACGGGTTGTGATGGGGTGGGCGGTACATTGTTTTCCGCCTGGCTGTTGGTGGTTACAGCTGCTGTGTTTGTTGCTACCGCCATGGCAGTCGGTGTGTTAAAGTGGCTGTATGTTTTGGCGGTTTCTGCCGTGGTCGTGATCCCATTTTTTTTACTGCCGCTTTAACACCGACCGCCAGGGTTGTAATGAGGGCCTTAGTATTCTGCAACATAACTAGTAGTCAGGAGTCACATTACAAAATAAATGCACTTGTCATAAAAGTATCACAAATGCCTATATCAAGAACATTATAAAACATATGGCAAGTCAGAAAAACATATTAGCATGTTATGCCCATAAAAGGAACATTAGCAAACATATATGTAGTACATCATCAATAAAACAGGTCAACATAAGAATCACTAATGTCCATATGAAGAACCTATGACATATGTCCAGTAAAAGTACCTGTATCAAGATGTGCGGGCACTCCTAGTGCCAGGAAGAATGAAGTGGGGCCCCCAGTGCTCAGTGTGCTCCCTCGGGGGCCAATTTGATGATTTGGGGGAGGAGGGGGAGCGACATGCACCCCCTCTGACTTTATAACGGGCTCCTCCTGGGGCCTGTGATCTCTTGGGGGCCCCTGGACCTCAACTGGCCCTCCGGGGGGGGGGGGGGGGCCAAGAAGCGCAACTATTCGGGCCACCACGAGGGACCGGCGGTGGGGGGAGCCTCTGGCAAGGCTTCCACCCCACCCGCAGCCTCCCAAAAGGATATTCAAGGCTTCGGTGGGGCCAGGGGGAGCCTCCGATGAGTCTTCCTTCCCCCACCCATCCTAAACACATATGCAGGGCTCCAAGGGGCAGAGGAGCCTCCGATGAGGCTTCTCCCCCCCCCTGCCCATGCACCATACACTCAGGGGCTTCGGCGGGCGGGGAGCCTCCGATGAGGTTTCCTTCCCTGCCCGATCCTCTCTAGCCAAAGAAAGCAGCTCGTCCGGGCACTGATGGTGATCGGCCCTAAGTTAGGGCCTTCTGATGCCCCGGGGGCACTCCTCGGAGCAAACTTTGCCCCGGGGGCACCAACAGGAGCACACTTGCTCCGGTTTCCTTTTGTTCGTGCCCCAGGGGCACTGTGCAGCGTGCTTCACTCGCGCTTCACTCGCTCTTCCTGAAAACAGCCCGCCCGGGCTGCGGCGGTGATTTCCATGGCAGCAGAGCGCTTGAGGGCACAAAAGGAAAGCGTCCACAAGGCACTTGGGGAATATCGGTACAGTGTTCTCCAGGCAAGATATTTATAAGAACAAAGCGCTCTCAAGGCACTACAAGCCGAGAAAATGAAGCGCTCCTCCTGCGCTTCCAACAGTTGCAGGGGGCAGGGGCCACAGCACCCTGCAACTGGGGGACAATGCCCATGGAAAAGGCACACAGATGACAGGGCCCAGCAGCAGGTCAGCACAAGGGGGGTTGCAAGCAAGTGGCAGTTCCTCTAGGGGACCAAGGAGGTCACAGGTCAGCACAGCAGCAGTCCATTGCCGTTCCTGGTAAGTCCCTCCAGCAGCATTGTGTCCAGTTCCAGGTAAGTTCCTAAGTGTCTCCAAACTGTGGGGAAAACTCCCAGAGGTTCCAACCAGTTATAACTAGTTCTAGGAGTGCCCCCTCTCTCCTCTAGTACAGGCTCCAAATATCAGTTGGGGGTAAACGACCCTATTGTGTGAGGCCAGGCACAGCCTTTACAAATGTAGCCCAGGAAGACTATTCAGTTTGCAGATGCACCTCCACCCTCCCTGTGTACATGCTGTCTGAAAAGTATGCACAAAGCCCAACTGTCACTCTGCCCAGACGTGGATTGGAGTCAAGCTGCAAAACCCCACAGTCATAAATACAGAGAAATGCTCACTTTCTAGAAGTGGCATTTCTGTATTAGTAATAAAAAATCCACTTACACCAGTAAGCAGCAATTCTCATCACCATTACAACCATACCAAACATGCCTACACTACCCCTCATAAATCAGACAAGATCCCTTACACATAAGGCAGGGCATTTCTAATTCAATCCTATGGGAAGGCATCACTCACAGCAGTGAGACACCAAGTTAGGTTGTTTGCCACTACCAGGACAGGCCACATGTCCTGCATTCTACATACATAGCACCCTGCCCATAGGGCTAGCTAGGGCCTACCTTACATGTAGTAAAAGGGGAGTTCTGGGGGTGGCGCAAGCAGTGCTGCAGGCCCACTAGTAGCATTTAATTTATAGGCCCTGGGTGTAGAGGTACCACTGTACAAGGGACTTACAGGTAAATTAAATATGTCAATTAGGTATAAGCCAATCATACCAACTCTAGATGGGAGAGGACCTGCACTTTAGCACTGATCAGCAGTGATAAAGGGGAAACACCCAGAACCACAACTTCAAAACCACGAAGTCGCGAAAAACAAAAGCGAAACAATGCTTTCGTTTTCAACGACTTCCTGGTTTTGGTACCTTAACCACGCATGTCTGAACAACTTACATGCGTGGTTAAGGTACAGAAGAAGGGAGTCGAAGTCGACACGGTGAAGGAGGAGGTAAGTTAAGCTGGGACTGGGGCTGTGTTTTGGGGGGGGCTGGGGGTGTGGGGGGCTCGGGGTGATTAGGGTTTGGGGGCAGGGTTTAGGTTCAAGGGGTGGGTTGGGGGTTGGGGTGTTTAGGTTTTAGGGGCGGGGTGGGGACTCAGGGTATTTTTAGTTTTTGGGGTGGGGGCTGGGGGTGATTAGGGTTTGGGGGGACAGGGTTTAAGGGGTTGGTTGGGGGTTTAGGTTTTAGGGGCGGGTGGGGACTCGGGGTATTTTGTTTTTGGGGTGGGGGCAGGGGGTGATTGGGGTTTGGGGTGGTGGGGGGGTCAGGGTTTAGGTTTAAGGGGTGGGTTGGGGTGGTTTAGGTTTTAGGGGAGTGGGGTTGGGGTTCCGGTAATTTTGGGGGTGGGGGTTTGGGTAGTTGTGGGGATGTGGGGGTTGCGGTAATTTTTGGTGGTGGGGGGCTAGAGGGGAAGCATGCTGGAACCATGCATGCTGATAGCTAATGGTAACGGTAAAATTGTTCTAAACACATTCGTGGTAAAGGCATTAGTGGTTAGAACGAGGTTGTTGTTCCGACCTCGATGCTGTGCCACGGGTGCTTGAAACACCCGTGGTTCCGACATATAACCGTGATAAAGTGCTCAGAGTCCGAGAGCCAACAGCAAGGGTCAGAAAAAACAGGACGAATTAGGTAAAAAGTCAGAGGGTGAACCTGCCATGAGGGCCAGGTCAAACAATGAGGCAACGTAATTTTAAAACCACATCTGGCCTATATATTTCCACATCCAGCGACTCCCGGCCCCTTTAACTCACTGTTACAGCTGTTTGTTTTCTATTTGTGACAGTTTTCTATTTAGAGGGTATCTAATGTCAAAATGTCAAAATAACGCTGGTGAATAAAGTTCTTTCTGGAGAGAAAACTTATTTTTATCTTCTGGAAGCTTGGACTCATTATAAGGAAGCGCAGAGGGTTAATGTGCCTGCTGCACAGAATGCGTACTAAGCAGATCACAGAATGCAAATTATGTAAAAAAATTAAAATAACTCTTGTGGTTAATGTTGTTTCTGGAGAGAGAACATAGTTTTATCTAGTGGAAGCTTGGACTCATTATAAGGTAGCACAGAGGGTTAATATGCCTGCTGCAAAAAAATAACACAGAGTGCATATAATGTAAAAATCTCTAAATAACTCTGGTGATTAATCTTTCTGAAGAGAGAATGTACTTTTGTTTGGAGGAAGCTTGGATTTATCATAAGGTAGAGCAGTGTATTAATGTGCCTGCTCTAAAGAATGTGTACTAGGAAGATCACAAAGTGCATATAATGTAAAAATGTCAAAATAACTGGTGATCAATGTTCTTTCTGGAGAGAGAACGTATTTCTGTCTAGTGGAAGCTTGGCATAATGACAAGGTAGCGCAGACGGTTAATATGCCTGCTGCAAAGAACGTGTACTAGGGAGATCACAGAGTGCATATAATGTAAAAACGTCAAAGTAACCTTCTGATCAATGCTGTTTCTGGAGAAAGAACGTATTTTTAACAAGTAGGAGCTTGGACTCCTTATAAGGTAATGCAGAGGGGTAATATGCCTGCTGCAAAAAATATCACAGAGTGCATAGAATGTAAAAATAACTCTGATGATCTATGTTCTTTCTGGAGAGAGACATACTTTTGTCCAGGGAAAGCTTGGAGTCATCATAAGGTAGCGCAGAGGATTAATGTGCCTGCTGCAAGGAACGTGTACTAGGCAAATTGCAAGTGCATGTAATGTAAAAATGTCAAAATAACTCTGGCAATTTATGTTCTTTCTGGAGAGGGAACGTACTTTTATCTAGTGGAAGCTTGGAATCATCATAATGTAGCGCACAGGGTTAATATGCCTGCTGCATAGAATGTGTACTAAGCATATCAGAGTGCATATAATCTAAAAATGGCAAAATAACTGGTGATTCATGTTCTTTCTGGAGAGAGAACTTTCTTAGGGGAGAACCAAACAAAATGACTCTGATTAAGTAACTGTGTGAACAATGTGACCAGCGCGCTTTCTGCACTGTTTGTGCCGTGATTGCCAGAAGCACAAAGGGGAGAGACAAAGGAAAAAATTAACTTGACCACGTCGATATATATCTGCAACCGTGCAATAATGGATGTAACAGGGTCAGTCTGCAAGAGGGTAACAAAATTCCCCCAAGACGGGACAAACGTAAAGCATTTACCAATGACACCAAGGAATTTCCGAAAGGCAAGCCCACGAGCGTGTGAAAGTGATGGACCTTCTGTCACCCACCCCCACCATTCTCTGCTCTCCTTGACACTCCTTTCCCATCCCCCCTGAAGTGCTCTCTGCTTTGCAGACCTGAACTGACAGCCTCTGAGGCTCTGTGAGAGCTCTGCTAGAGCATTCAAGCCAGTGGCCATCAGTGTAAGCCATGCATAGCTATGTTGTTTGAAATAGCATAGTTGTCAGTTGCCTACAACATCCTTGTTTTTTTGTAAAGGTGTGTTTGCTTGGTTCTTGATATCATCAGGATATTGGTCAACGGGGCGAAAAGTACTGATGGAGAAAAAGTTCATAACCATGTCTCAGAATAACATGAACATACATTTTTATTATCCCCACCTAATAGCAGGGCTCGAAATATTCACTCCACCACTGGTGAGTTTTATTTTATGAGATCGAGCTATTTTTAGATTCCACTCAACCCTTCTGGTGAGTGGACAAAGAACAGGTGTTCTGTTCAGTCAGAGACTGAATGAGCAATTTAGATGCCTTTAAATCTTATTCTTGTCGCATTTGCTCTGTGTTTGGAGACAGAGGTCAAAAGTCAGTTTGTCTTCTTGCAATGTGTTAGAAATGGGGTCTCTAGTTGGCAGAGGCATACACCCTAGTCCAAATAGGGACCACAATCCTAGTCAGGGTAAGTCACACACAATCCAAATGATCCTGTGCCCACCCTCTGGTAGTTTGGCACTGAGCAGTCATGCTAATAAATCATGCAATAACACAGTGAAAACACTACAAAAAGACACCACACAGGTTTAGAAAAATATAAGATATTTATCTGATTAAATTAAGGTCAAAATATCAAGATTTGATAATCCCAGTTGGAGTATCACTTTTGTAATGATAAGAAAAGTCTTTAGTTCAACTATTGTCTCTTGCAAGCGCAAAGTACCTGGTTTGAGTCAAAATAACACGCACGAAGACCGCAGAGGAGGAGATGCGTGCAAAAAGGTAGGTGTGTGTCGGTTTGTCCGGGTGCACACAGATGATGCGTTGATTCTTTTCCACACAGCAAGGGCTTTGCATAGAATTCCGGAGCGCAGGCTTGAATGCTCTTTGTGATGCAGGGGGGGGGTCTTTTGAAGCCTAGGGATGATGCGTGGAGATCCTGGGCGTGTGGGACAAAGCCACAGCTGTTGTGTTGATCCGGTGGGTGATGTGGCAGAAGTTCTGCCGCATGGCTGGCCTGGCGTCGATTCCTCTTGCTTGAAGTTGGGCTGCGTCGTTCCGGCTCGGCGATGTGTCAATCCGGTGGGCTGTGCGTCGAAGTTCCGGTCAAAATGTTGCTGCTGTGTCAATCTCCACTCAGGGAACTGGGCTGCGTCGTTCCGGTTCGGCGATGCAGTGGTTTTCTCACCGCTGGACAGGCTGTGCATCGATTCTGGCAGGCTGTGTGTCGGTTTTTGCTGCACAAGGAGTTTCCTTGCAAAGATGATATATTTTTGGCCCTGAGACTTCAGGAACAGGAGGCAAGCTCAATCCAAGCCATTGGAGGGCACTTCTCAGCAGAGCCAGAGGCCAGCAGTCCTTTACAGCAAAGCAGTCCAGGTGAGTCGTTTGGGCAGCCAGGCAGCTTCTATTGGCAGGATGCAAGCTCCGGTGCAGAGTGTCTGTCCCAAGAAGTGTCTGATTTGGTAGGGTCAGGACCCAGTTTATATACCCAAAAGTGCCTTTGAAGTGGGGGAGAGTTCAAAGAGTGGTTTTGAAATGCACAAGGTCCCCTTTCAGCACAACCCCGTCTGCCAGGGTCCCACCATGGGGTTTGGCAGTCCTTTGTGTGAGGGCAGGCCACTGTCCTTTGAAATGTGTCAGGCCCTCCACCCTTCAAGCCCAGGAAGACCCATTCACTATGCAGATGTGTGCCGTTGTGACTAGGCATCCTGTGTTTGTGGTTGTCTGGGTGAAATGTACAAGGGAGCTGTCAACCAGCCAGCCCAGATGTGGATTGGAGGCAGGTTGTAAGGCACAGAAGGATTTAAGTGCAGGGAAATGCTCACTTTCTAAAGGTAGCATTTCTAAAACAGTAAAACAAAATCCAAACTCACCAGTCAGCAGGATTTTGTATTACCATTATGGCCATACTAAATATGACCTGTTTACCCTTTATCAGAATCTACCACTCAAACAGTTTACGAGGGCTGCCCTAATGTTAGCCTATGAAAGGAGCAGGCCTCGCAGCAGTCAGAAATTAATTTGGGAGTTTTCCACTACCAGGAAATATAAAACACACAGATATATGTCCTGCCTTTCACCTACACAGCACCCTGCCCTCTGGGTTACCCAGGGCCTACCCCAGGGGTGACGTATGTGTAGAAAAAGGGGAGTTTAAGGCTTGGCAAGTACTCTTAAATGCCAGGTTAAAGTGGCAGTGGAACCGCACACACAGGCCTTGCAATGGCAGGCCTGAGACATGGTTAAAGGGCTACCTATGTGGGTGGCACAACTAGTGCTGCAGGCCCCCTAGTAGCATTCAAACTACAGGCCCTGGGCACAAGTAGTGCCCTTTACTAGGGACTTACAAGTAGATCAAATAAACCAGTGTTACCATGTTTTAAGCAAAGAGCCCAGGCACTTTAGCACTGGTTAGCAGTGGTAATGTGCGCAGAGTACTAAAACCAGCAAAAACAGTGTCAAAACGTGGAGGGAGGCAGGCGAAAAGATGGGGGTGACCACCCTAAGGCTGTCAGGTCTAACACAATGCAAATACTTTTTCTTGTGACTGCAGAGTTCCAGGATTTTGTAAGGTGAACTGTCCAACCTATGTGAGGTGAAAGCTTGTGGTATGAGGTTTTTCCTAACACACAACATTTATATAACTAAGTCAACTTTACAAACATTTCAAAATATATCTCAGTAGCTGTGAAAGACCATTTTTTTACCTCTGCATGATGAAAAAAATATTTTAATAGGGTGAAAAAAAAGTCAGAACACTTTACTTGGTGATGTGCAAATGATATATGTTTTCTGAAACTCAGGGCCATATTTATACTCCGTTTGCGCCGAAATTGCGTCGTTTTTTTTGACGCAATTTCGACGCAAAACTAACGCCAACTAACGCCATATTTATACTATGGCGTTAGAGGCGAATAGCGCCAAAGTTCCCGGAATGTGCGTCATTTTTTAGCGTGAACCCCTTCCTTGCGTTAATGATATGCAAGGGAGGCGTTCCCGTCTAAAAAATGACTCCCAGGCCTTTACGTGGTATTTATACTCCCGGGCAAAAGAGACGCCCGGGAGTTGGCGTGGCTAAAAACGGCGCATTTGCGCCGCTTTTTAACGCCTGGGTCAGGCATGGCGTTAAGGGACAAGTGGGCTCAAAATGAGCCCAGAGTGCCCTCCCCTGCCCCCAGGGACCCCCCCTGCCACCCTTGCCCACCCCAGGAGGACACCCAAGGCTGGAGGGACCCACCCCAGGGACATTCAGGTAAGTTCAGGTAAGTTTTTTTTTTTTTTTTTTAATAATATTTTGTGGCATAGGGGGGCCTGATTTGTGCCCCCCTACATGCCACTATGCCCAATGACCATGCCCAGGGGACAGAAGTCCCCTGGGCATGGCCATTGGGCAAGGGGGCATGACTCCTATCTTTACAATGATAGGAGTCATGTTGATGGGGGATGGGCGTCGTTAAAAAATGGCGCAAGTCGGGTTAAGACGATTTTTTCGACGTAACCTGACTTGCCCCATTTTAAGACGCCCATGCGCCATTTTCCCCCTACGCCGGCGCTGTCTGGTCTACGTGGTTTTTTCCCACGCAAACCAGGCAGCGCCGGTCTGATTGCGCCGTCTAACGCCATTCCATAAATACGGCGCCCGCATGGCGCTTCAGAATGGCGTTAGACGGCGCAAAACTTTTTGACGCTAAACTGCGTTAGCGCAGTTTAGCGTCAAAAAGTATAAATATGGGCCTCAATTTTCAAAGATTATTGTTAATACATTATATAGTTGATTCAGTAAAGCTGCAAGTTACTGGGAAGGTTTTTGGACATTTCTTGGAAATGTACTGTCTGTAAATGACAGTGTGCCACCACATCATGCTTTAGTAATATATTTATTCAAAGTGAGTGTTTAAACATAAACTGAGAAACACTCCTGCCCTGATGGCAAAGTTATTAGTAAACTAAGAGGCAAATCATGCACGCATCATGTGTGCCCTATATGTGGGCTAGATTTATTATACATGGAGCAAACGTTTAAGCCCGTATTTATACTTTTTTAGCGCCACATTTGCGCTGCTTTTTAACGAAAAAGCGGCACAAACTTTCAAAATCCAATTGTATTTTGTAAGTTTGCGCCACTTTTGCGTTAAAAAGCGGCGCAAATGTGACGCTAAAAAAGTATAAATACAGGCCTTAGTGTATTTAATCAAACAAAAGAGGATTCTTTTTACAGCAGAAATGCTGAACTCACATATTTGAAGGTGCACTCATATGTGAGAATGAAGAAAAAGGCAATTGTAAAATACAATATTTGCCTTCGATCACACAATTTGAGATCCGTTTCCGGGTCAAGTACATTGCAGTTAGGTCGAGTAGATAATTCAAGCTACTTGACCTGCAGGTCTAGTAACATTTTTATGATTTTTTGAGGCCTGAATAGTATTACTGCTGCTAAATGTATTTCCAACAGATATCTGATTTGTTTGAAAGTTGTTGCAGTAGAATATTTATATATACATATTTTTTAAACAAATTGGGCATGTTGCATCAGAACATAAATAAAGTATTTCACTTCCCCGATGTTATGCCTGACCCCAAAGCCACACTGGTAATGACACCCCAAAAACAAAAAGAAAACTAATAAAATACATCTGTCCTTAACACTACGCCTGAAATTTTCAGAGAGCTCTGAAGGCTGAGTCTTGATTGGGCCCAGAGGTATGGATTAACTGAAACTAGCATTGTATTTTAAATTGTGAAGGGATGACTGTGGTACGAAGGTCACTCTACTTTTTGAAGAATTCTGTTACTAACTGTTCTTTGTTTCTTCGTGGACACTGCGGCCATGATAGATTGGTGATGAAGGTGTCTTTGCTAATCAAAGGCATTACAGGCGAGAGTTTGTTTCTTGCTGTTAGGTCAGAGCAGATTTCACAGATAGTAAAGGCCATTGAAAGAAGACGTCATTTGGCTGTGACAGATATGCATAGCTTCAGACATTTTATTACCACTTAAAATGCAAAGACCTACTGGGCATGAGTGGAGCTCTGAAAGCCTGTGATTTGCTGTTGTTAATGACTCTGAGTGCAATCGTTTCTGTTGACACTGACCATTAAAGAGATAAAATAGCTGATTAAGTGAATCCTTTTTATGCCCTGGTAATGCATCAGGGTACAACAGTGGACTAGTTTGCAAATACTTTTTATCACCAGGGCATTTGATGTTGAGCAGCACAATTCCCATGGCGAGAGGATATGTCAGGAAGGAGGTCACAACAATAACAAACAACGTGAAGGAAAAGAGATGGCCTTGTCATGATGTTAATAACATCATCGCGCATGACGTTCGTCGGCCGTTTTAAATTGGGGGATTATATATTAAATATTGTAATGGTATCTATTTCTTTACACATCAGCAATGCGTAAGGAAATCAATGTAAATATAGTTGTGGTCATGATTGTCTTTACACACCAGCGGGGCGGAAACAGATGCCCTCATAAAACAGCCTCTAACATTTTATCTCCGTCTTTGAATGCACAGGATATGTAACCAGAGAAGAACATGATTTACAGTCCTGTTTACAGAAACGGGCTGGAGGCACTGAAAACATCCAGCGTTCTGTTCAAACGCTCTAAGCCTGAGAAAAAAGTAGAACCTAAGCACATGCTACAGTGGCACAAGTGGAAGGGTACAAGTGCTGGGGCCATGCTCCAGGGGAGTGTACAACTGAGGAAAAGGTGGGACCAAGAGGAAGGATTGACCACTAGCAAGCACGGATTTTTAAGGACACTGAAACAAACCAAGGAAAAAGCAAAGAGCCCACAAAGAAGTATATACTAAAGAATATACAAGAGGTCTCGAATGCTTGACCTAAAAATGACTTGTTCCTAACAACATGTTTATCTAATAAAAACTGCAAAGTTGTCTGTGATGGAGTGGTTTGCTCTAAAACCAGATTGTTCCAAAGGAATAATGTTTGCATCCTTAGCCCAGATCTTCAGATAGTCTAATGTACTCATAGCAAAAGTTTCCTTCACTGCGTCGAACAATGCAATTTCATGGTAGTTTCCAGTGACTTGCCTGCTTCCTTTCTTGTGCAAAGGGACAAGAAGCTGACTGACTTCTTGTTCAGAGCTGCAGGGACAAACAAGCTCCAGAGGCCTCCCTGCAACTGCCCAACTGACCTGATGCAGCTGGACCTGTCCTGCATCTGGACCTGCCTGAACCCTGCTGGTCTCTGCAAGAGTGAGTTCCTGATCCACAGTAGGTGCCTTTCCAGGACCTTAGCCCTTGGTAAGTGTACTCCTTTGAAGATGAAGGAGAAAACCTAAAGTTTGAGGCTGTTTGTAACGGCAAACAGGCCCGTTCACACCAATATCATGCTGGCTACAAAGACCTCCAGTGCGCAGATCTGGTGGACTTGACTCTTTGCGATACAGTGACCGGCAGTAACGCAACATTTGCAGTTTGTGCTGCAGTATCCGCAGCCCGTAGTGACCACCAACTCAAAGCTCCGGCAATGCCCGTTCTCAATGCCTGACAGGATCTTTGTGCTACAGTGAGGACCGTACTGCTCTTTGTGCTACTGCGATGGTCTCCATGCTCCTTGGAGCCCCCTCTCCCGCATACTAGACTATTGTGCCAAACTTTAAGAAGGTAACATTTTCAGCTGGAGTAACCTGGTCCCTGTATCCAGCCCACTCTCCTTCATGGTCTGCCTGAACTTGTAACTTTCCCCTGGTCTATCATGACCAGATAACTGCGAGTAACGTTTTGTGCTTTTAGGTGTTATACTTACCTTAAATCTTTGAAATTGTCTATCTCCGGTTGTACTGATTGGATTTTTGTTGTTTTGGTGTCAAATAATTTATAAATTTTTGCTCTACTTTTGCAAATTAGTATGGAAATTTTCTTGTTGTCAATTAGCTTTATCGCAGTTTAAGTGCTGCATAAATACTTTACACATTGCCTCTAAGTTAAGCCTGACTGCTTTTGTGCCAAGCTTCCAGAGGGTTAAGCACAGGTTAATTTAGGGACATCTTGTAGTTCACCCTGACAGGAATTGTACTGTTGCTTCACAAAGACTTGTCTGCGTCAGAGACAGCATGGTCTATTGACCATCGTATGTAAGGTTCTGCTGTTATGTGAGGCCAAACACCTGGTGCTGACATCTCTTGTGCATGTCAATCATGTGTGTGTGTGCAATGAATGTGTGATATGTGTAACACTATCTGTTTCTGGGGTACCAAAGCCAGTGGGATACATTTTAAATGTTCCTGGCTATAGAATGGCATAAGAAGAAGAGTGAGGATAACTTTCCCAGCTAGAGGAAGTGTATGGCCTGCATTCCTGTGGGTAGCGGGTAGAGACACAGACACTGAAGGGAGAAGGATGAAGACAGGACTAGCTTTAGAAATGTCATGAAGTCTTTGTTAGCAAGGAGCTGGTGATTAGTTCTTCTTAAGAACTGCCATTTAGTTGATTGTATGGGTGATGGATGGGACTGCAGTATCTGTTGTGTAAGGTAAGAAAGTTTGTAGTGCAGCTCTTCCTTTTGTATGATTACTGCTTCAGGACAGCTAATGACAGCCAGCTATAGATATCTCTCACTTCATTGTGCCCCTGCGACCTCAGATTGGACATGATGGCTAAGTGTCAGCACACGGCCACTGCTCGCAGAAGTTACAGGTCCAAGTGAACGGTGGTAGCCATCTGAACAGCATAGGCTCTCAACGGCAGGAGAAAAGAGTGTGAAGTACGTTGTAGCTGTGTTCCTGAATCCATCACCACCATTCAACACCACCAAGAATCTAAATATTGGTGCCAGGTGGACCGCATGGATTGAGATGTTAAATTACTTCATAGATGTTCTAGAAGAATTAGATGATAAGAAAATCATTCAGTATTTTAGGAACTTTTCAGGTGATGGAGAAAAAGAAGTGCTGATGAAAATCTCACAGACTGATGCAAAATCGTACCGTCAGATCAAAGAAGCATTAGGTACCAAGCTCAATCTGATGACGAATGTTGACTATGAAAGTTACATTTTCAATCAAGCGAGACAGCAAGCTTGTGAAACAATGGATGAGTTTGTTGAAACACTTTGGGCCATATTTATACTTTTTGACGCAAAACTGCGCTAACGCAGTTTTGCGTAAAAAAATGTAACGCGGGCTAACCCCATTCCAAATCGCCAGCCGGGCGTCATATTTATGGAATGACGCTAGCCGGCGCTGCTGCCTGGTGAGCGTAAAAAAAAATGACGCAAACCGGGCAGCGCTGGCGTAGGGAATAATGGGGGTTGTGCGTGAAAAAATTGTGCAAGTCAGGTTAGAGTCAAAAATTTTGACGCTAACCTGACTCGCGTCTTTTTATGACGCACAACCACCATGGAAATGAGTCCTGTCTTAGCAAAGACAGGAGTCATGCCCCACTGCCCAATGGCCAGGCCCAGGGGACTGATGTCCCCTGGGCCTGGCCATTGGGCACAGTGGCATGTAGGGGTGCCCAAGTTAGGCCCCCCTATGCCACTTGAAAATTAAAAAAAAAATACTTACCTCTACTTACCTGTACTTACCTGAGATGGGTCCCCCCATCCATGGGTGTCCTCCAGGGGTGGGCGAGGGTGGCAGGGGGTGTCCATGGGGGCATGATAGGGCACCTCTGAGCTCCTTCCGAGCCCACAGATCCCTTAACGCCTGCCCTGACCAGGCGTTAAAAAATTACGCAAATGCGGCTGCCCGTCATTTTTTAAGGCCAGCCCCCTCCCGTGCGTCATTTTTGCACAGGAGTTTAAATAAGGCGCAAAGGCCTTAGAGTCATTTTTAGCTTGGAAACGCCTATCCTGCATCTCATTAACGCAAGGTAGGTGTCCACGCTAAAAAATTACGCAAACTCCAAGAATTTTGACACTAGACGGGTCTAGCGTCAAAGTATAAATATGGAATTAGCTTTGCGTAAAAAAAAACAATGCAAATCCGGCGCAAACAGAGTATAAATATGCCCCTTTATGTGCTAATCAAACACTGTGCTTTTAGTGTATTTAATGATAAAGAAGCAATAGGCCTCAGAGTCATTGATGGCTGTCATTCACACTCTTTCAGAAGACGCATGTTGAGAGAGATGCTCAGTTTAGAGAAAATATTACTGGCTGCAAGAGCCAATGAAAGAGCAAATGGACAAACTGCTGATATAGAAGCTGGAACAGAGAAAAATGAATCAGCATTGTTCATGAAAAGCAAGCACAAGTACAAGATAGATGCACACAAATCAACGTCTTCAAAAAAGAAAAAGTTGTGTTTCCGATGTGGGCTTTTATTTCCCCATGAAGGTAAATGTTAAGCCATAGGACAGATGTGCAAACATAGAGGGAAAGAAAACCACTTCATAACGGTTTGCAAAGTAAAAGAGAAACTAAATACATCACAGTGAGAAGAGAACATGGATGCCAGAAGGTTCCAGAAGCATTCTCAACACACCCACAAGGCCAAAAAGCAACATCAGTTACAACAAGTAGAAACCAGACAAAGTCAAGCATCATCAAGCTCATGCTACAAAGGGTCTTCAATGTCATTATCAGTTATCAGTGAAAAAGATGGATGTGCAATGTTGGTATTGACCAAGGAACAACAGACGCATGTTGGTTTG
Organism: Pleurodeles waltl; assembly: GCF_031143425.1. NCBI lineage: Eukaryota > Metazoa > Chordata > Amphibia > Caudata > Salamandridae > Pleurodeles > Pleurodeles waltl. Next base: position 604,978,302 of record NC_090443.1, on the reverse strand, counting down.
GCTGCTTGCAAGGAAGAAGAAAAGCCAAAGGCAAACCATCAAACAAAACAACCAAATTCATTTGGAATGTGCCCCAAGATTACAATAAAGGTCAATGACTGCCCCATAACCTTTATCATAGACAGAGGTGCTTCAATTTAAATCATGCAAGTCTAGAAGTTCAATAGCCTGTTTCCTGTGTAAAGCCTCAACCCATCAAACAAGAAGGTATACACATGGGCTGCTTCTAAACCATTGCAGAGTTCATTTACAGCGACAATGCAACATAAAGGAGTATCAGTGCAAGCGCCAATTCACGTTCTTTAACCCCTTCCCCGCCAGGGACGTAATGGTTACGTCCATGGCAGCGCCCGTGTGGCGCCATGGACGTAACAATTACGTCCTGAATGCTGCCCTCGGGAGAAGCGCTAGCGCTCCTCCCGAGGGCCGCCCCCCCACCCCCCTAGGTCAGGGCTGACAGGGGAATCCCTTCCCCTTCAACCCCGACCCCCCCCACCCCCCCTGTGACGTCAGTGCGCGAGCGCGCGCTGACAATCACACAACCTCCCCCATCGCGCTGGAAGCGATCGAAAGAGAAATGCTCAGCATTTCTCTTTCGATCACGTGGGGGAGGCCCGGAGGGGCTTCAAAGGGAAGGAAATGTATTTCCTTCCCTTTGAAGTCTCTCCGAGGGTTTCACCGGCTTTTGAAACCCCATTAGACACCAGGGATTTTTTTTTTTTTATATGTAATTGACAGAAGGGAGCGACCCCTTGGGCAAGGGTCGCTCCCAGGGGGTCATTTTTTTTTAAGGCCTTTTCTGCCCCCCCTGGGGGCAGACCGGCCTAATAATAGGCCGATCTGCCCCCAGGGGGGGCAGAAACCTCTAGACACCAGGGATACTTTTGTTTTTTTTGTTTTTTGATTTGTTTTCTTTTGTGTTTTAGGTGTGGGATGCGACCCCTTAGGCAAGGGTCGCTCCCATAGGGGGGAAATTATATTTAGGCCATTTCTGCCCCCTTTGGGGGCAGATTGGCTTATTTTTATGCGGCCAATCTGCCCCCAAGGGGGGCAGAAACCACTAGACACCAGGGAGTTTTTTTTGTTTGTTTGTTTTTCACGTAAGGGGAGCGACCCCTTAGGCAAGGGGGGCAAATTTATTTTAGGCCATTTCTGCCCCCCATGGGGGCAGATCAGCCTATTTTTATTAGGCCGATCTGCCCCCACGGGGGGCAGAAACCACTAGGCACCAGGGATTTTTGTTGTTGTTGTGTTTTACAGATGTGGAGCGTCCCCTTAGGCAAGGGTCGCTCCCCTGGAGGGGCAAATTGTATTTAGGCCATTTCTGCCCGCTTTGGTGGCAGATCGGCCGATTTTAGGTCAATCTGCCCCCAAGGGGGGCAGAAACCACTAGGTACCAGGGATCTTTTTTTTGCGCCGTCACGGAAGGGGAGCGACCTTGTAGGCAAGGGTCGCCCCCCGGGGGGGGGGGGGTGAGGGGGGCAAATTTATTTTAGGCCATTTCTGCCCCCCCTGGGGCAGATCGGCCTATTGGTATTAGGCCGATCTGCCCACAGGGGGGGCAGAAACCTCTAGGCGCCTGGGCAAATAGTTTTTTTGTGTTTTTTTTTTTGTTTGTTTGTTTTTTTAGAGATGGGGAGCGACGCATTAGGCAAGGGTCGCTCCCCTGGGGGGCAAATTGTATTTAGGCCATTTCGGCCCGCTTTGGGGGCAGATTGGCCGATTGTAGGTCAATCTGCCCCCAAGGGGGGCAGAAACCACTAGGCACCAGGGATCTTTTTTTTGCGCCGTCACGCAAGGGGAGCGACCTTGTAGGCAAGGGTCGCTCCCCGGGGGGGGGGTGAGGGGGCAAATTTATTTTAGGCCATTTCTGCCCCCCCTGGGGGCAGATCGGCCTATTGGTATTAGGCCGATCTGCCCACAGGGGGGGCAGAAACCTCTAGGCGCCTGGGCAAATAGTTTTTTTGTGGTTTTTTTTTTGTTTGTTTGTTTTTTTAGAGATGGGGAGCGACGCATTAGGCAAGGGTCGCTCCCCTGGGGGGCAAATTGTATTTAGGCCATTTCTGCCCGCTTTGGGGGCAGATCGGCTGATTTTAGGTCAATCTGCCCCCAAGGGGGGCAGAAACCACTAGGTACCAGGGATCTTTTTTTTGCGCTGTCACGCAAGGGGAGCGACCTTGTAGGCAAGGGTCGCTCCCCGGGGGGGGGGTGAGGGGGGAAATTTATTTTAGGCCATTTCTGCCCCCCCTGGGGGCAGATCGGCCTATTGGTATTAGGCCGATCTGCCCACAGGGGGGGCAGAAACCTCTAGGCGCCTGGGCAAATAGTTGTTTTGTGTTTTTTTTTTGTTTGTTTGTTTTTTTAGAGATGGGGAGCGACGCATTAGGCAAGGGTCGCTCCCCTGGGGGGCAAATTGTATTTAGACCATTTCTGCCCCCCTTGGGGGCAGATCGGCCGATTGTAGGTCAATCTGCCCCCAAGGGGGCAGAAACCACTAGGCACCGGGGATCTTTTTTTTGCGCCGTCACGCAAGGGGAGCGACCTTGTAGGCAAGGGTCGCTCCCCGGGGGGGGGTCAGGGGGGCAAATTTATTTTAGGCCATTTCTGCCCCCCCTGGGGGCAGAAACCTCTAGGCGCCTGGGCAAATAGTTTTTTTGTGGTTTTTTTTTTGTTTGTTTGTTTTTTTAGAGATGGGGAGCGACGCATTAGGCAAGGGTCGCTCCCCTGGGGGGCAAATTGTATTTAGACCATTTCTGCCCCCCTTGGGGGCAGATTGGCCGATTGTAGGTCAATCTGCCCCCAAGGGGGGCAGAAACCACTAGGCACCAGGGATCTTTTTTTGGCGCCGTCACGCAAGGGGAGCGACCTTGTAGGCAAGGGTCGCTCCCCGCGGGGGGTGGGGGGGGCAAATTTATTTTAGGCCATTTCTGCCCCCGGGGGGGGCAGAAACCTTTAGGCGCCAGGGCAAATTTTTTTTTGTGTGGGTTTTTTTTTTGTTTGTTTGTTTTTTTAGAGATGGGGAGCGACGCATTAGGCAAGGGTCGCTCCCCTGGGGGGCAAATTGTATTTAGACCATTTCTGCCCCCCTTGGAGGCAGATTGGCCGATTGTAGGTCAATCTGCCCCCAAGGGGGGCAGAAACCACTAGGCACCAGGGATCTTTTTTTTGCGCCGTCACGCAAGGGGAGCGACCTTGCAGGCAAGGGTCGCTCTACGGGGGGGGTTGGGGGGGCAAATTTATTTTAGGCCATTTCTGCCCCCCCGGGGGCAGATCGGCCTATTGGTATTAGGCCGATCTGCCCCCGGGGGGGGGCAGAAACCTCTAGGCGCCAGGGCAAATTGTTTTTTTTGTGGTTTTTTTTTGTTTGTTTGTTTGTTTTTGTAGAGATGGGGAGCGACCCATTAGGCAAGGGTCGCTCCCCTGGGGGGCAAATTGTATTTAGACCATTTCTGCCCCCCTTGGGGGCAGATTGGCCGATTGTAGGTCAATCTGCCCCCAAGGGGGGCAGAAACCACTAGGCACCGGGGATTTTTTTTTTGGCACCAATATCACGCAAGGGGGGGCGACCCCATAGGCAAGGGTCGCTCCCGGGGGGGCAGGGGGGTTGGGGGACAAATTTATTTTAGGCCATTTCTGCCCCCCCTGGGCCCGGCTGAGCTAGAGGCCAAAATCCACAGGTAGGCACTGTTTTCTATGAAAAAATGTGATGTGTCCACGTTGTGTTTTGGGCCATTTCCTGTCGCGGGCGCTAGGCCTACCCACACCAGTGAGGTATCATTTTTATCGGGAGACTTGGGGGAACGCTAGGTGGAAGGAAATTTGTGGCTCCTCTCAGATTCCAGAACTTTCTGTCACTGAAATGTGAGGAAAACATGTTTTTTTAGCCAAAATTTGAGGTTTGCAAAGGATTCTGGGTAACAGAACCTGGTCAGAGCCCCACAATTCACCCCATCTTGGATTCCCCTGGGTTTCTAGTTTTCAAAAATGCGCTGGTTTTCTGGGTTTCCCCAGGTGCCGGCTGAGCTAGAGGCCAAAATCCACAGGTAGGCCCTGTTTTCTATGAAAAAATGTGATGTGTCCAGGTTGTGTTTTGGGCCATTTCCTGTCGCGGGCGCTAGGCCTACCCACACAAGTGAGGTATCATTTTTATCGGGAGACTTGGGGGAACGCTGGGTGGAAGGAAATTTGTCGCTCCTCTTAGATTCCAGAACTTTCTGTCACCGAAATGTGAGGAACATGTGTTTTTTTAGCCAAATTTTGAGGTTTGCAAAGGATTCTGGGTAACAGAACCTGGTCCGAGCCCCGCAAGTCACCCCTCCTTGGATTCCCCTAGGTCTCTAATTTTCAGAAATGCACAGGTTTGGTAGGTTTCCCTAGGTGCCGGCTGAGCTAGAGGCCAAAATCTACAGGTAGGCACTTCGCAAAAAACACCTCTGTTTTTTTCCAAAATTTAGGATGTGTCCACGTTGCGCTTTGGGGTGTTTCCTGTCGCCGGCACTAGGCCTACCCACACAAGTGAGGTATAATTTTTATCGGGAGACTTGGGGGAACGCTGGGTGGAAGGAAATTTGTGGCTCCTCTCAGATTCCAGAACTTTCGGGCACAGAAATGTGAGGAACATGTGTTTTTTTAGCCAAATTTTGAGGTTTGCAAAGGATTCTGGGTAACAGAACCTGGTCCGAGCCCCGCAAGTCACCCCTCCTTGGATTCCCCTAGGTCTCTAGTTTTCAGAAATGCACAGGTTTGGTAGGTTTCCCTAGGTGCCGGCTGAGCTAGAGGCCAAAATCTACAGGTAGGCACTTCGCAAAAATCACCTCTGTTGTCTTCCAAAAATTTGGATGTGTTCACGTTGCGCTTTGGGGCGTTTCCTGTCGCGGGCGCTAGGCCTACCCACGCAAGTGAGGTATCATTTTTATCGGGAGACTTGGGGGAACGCTGGGTGGAAGGAAATTTGTAGCTCCTCTCAGATTCCAGAACTTTCTGCCACAGAAATGTGAGGAACATGTGTTTTTTTAGCCAAATTTTGAGGTTTGCAAAGGATTCTGGGTAACAGAACCTGGTCCGAGCCCCGCAAGTCACCCCTCCTTGGATTCCCCTAGGTCTCTAGTTTTCAGAAATGCACAGGTTTGGTAGGTTTCCCTAGGTGCCGGCTGAGCTAGAGGCCAAAATCTACAGTTAGGCACTTCGCAAAAAACACCTCTGTTTTTTTCAAAAATTTAGGATGTGTCCACGTTGTGCTTTGGGGTGTTTCCTGTCGCCGGCGCTAGGCCTACCCACGCAAGTGAGGTATCATTTTTATCGGGAGACTTGGGGGAACGCTGGGTGGAAGGAAATTTGTAGCTCCTCTCAGATTCCAGAACTTTCTGCCACAGAAATGTGAGGAACATGTGTATTTTTAGCCAAATTTTGAGGTTTGCAAAGGATTCTGGGTAACAGAACCTGGTCCGAGCCCCGCAAGTCACCCCTCCTTGGATTCCCCTAGGTCTCTAGTTTTCAGAAATGCACAGGTTTGGTAGGTTTCCCTAGGTGCCGGCTGAGCTAGAGGCCAAAATCTACAGGTAGGCACTTCGCAAAAAATACCTCTGTTTTTTTCCAAAATTTAGGATGTGTCCACGTTGCGCTTTGGGGTGTTTCCTGTCGCCGGCACTAGGCCTACCCACACAAGTGAGGTATCATTTTTATCGGGAGACTTGGGGCAACGCTGGGTGGAAGGAAATTTGTGGCTCCTCTCAGATTCCAGAACTTTCGGACACAGAAATGTGAGGAACATGTGTTTTTTTAGCCAAATTTTGAGGTTTGCAAAGGATTCTGGGTAACAGAACCTGGTCCGAGCCCCGCAAGTCACCCCTCCTTGGATTCCCCTAGGTCTCTAGTTTTCAGAAATGTACAGGTTTGGTAGGTTTCCCTAGGTGCCGGCTGAGCTAGAGGCCAAAATCTACAGGTAGGCACTTCGCAAAAATCACCTCTGTTGTCTTCCAAAAATGTGGATGTGTCCACGTTGCGCTTTGGGGCGTTTCCTGTCGCGGGCGCTAGGCCTACCCACACAAGTGAGGTATCATTTTTATCGGGAGACTTGGGGGAACGCTGGGTAAAAGGAAATTTTTGCCTCCTCTCAGATTCCAGATCTTTCTGCCACAGAAATGTGAGGAACATGTGTTTTTTTTAGCCAAATTTTGAGGTTTGCAAAGGATTCTGGGTAACAGAACCTGGTCCGAGCCCCGCAAGTCACCCCTCCTTGGATTCCCCTAGGTCTCTAGTTTTCAGAAATGCACAGGTTTGGTAGGTGTCCCTAGGTGCCGGCTGAGCTAGAGGCCAAAATCTACAGGTAGGCACTTCGCAAAAATCACCTCTGTTGTCTTCCAAAAATTTGGATGTGTCCACGTTGCGCTTTGGGGCGTTTCCTGTCGCGGGCGCTAGGCCTACCCACACAAGTGAGGTATCATTTTTATCGGGAGACTTGGGGGAATGCTGTGTGAAAGGAAATTTGTGGCTCCTCTCAGATTCCAGATCTTTCTGCCACAGAAATGTGAGGAACATGTGTTTTTTTAGCCAAATTTTGAGGTTTGCAAAGGATTCTGGGTAACAGAACCTGGTCCGAGCCCCGCAAGTCACCCCTCCTTGGATTCCCCTAGGTCTCTAGTTTTCAGAAATGCACAGGTTTGGTAGGTTTCCCTAGGTGCCGGCTGAGCTAGAGGCCAAAATCTACAGGTAGGCACTTCGCAAAAAACACCTCTGTTGTCTTCCAAAAATTTGGATGTGTCCACGTTGCGCTTTGGGGCGTTTCCTGTCGCGGGCGCTAGGCCTACCCACACAAGTGAGGTATCATTTTTATTGGGAGACTTGGGGGAACATAGATTAGCAAAACAAGTGTTATTGTCCCTTGTCTTTCTCTACATTTTTTCCTTCCAAATATAGGAGAGTGTGTAAAAAAGACATCTATTTGAGAAAAGCCCTGTAATTCACATGCTAGTATGGTCACCCCAGAATTCAGAGATGTGCAAATAACCACTGCTCCTCAACACCTCATCTTGTGCCCTTTTTGGAAATACAAAGGTTTTCTTGATAGCAATTTTTTACTCTTTATATTTCAGCAAATGAATTGCTGTATACCCGGTATAGAATGAAAACGCACGTCAGGGTGCAGCTCATTTATTGGCTCTGGGTTCCTCGGGTTCTTGATGAACCTACAAGCCCTATATATCCCCGCAACCAGAGGAGTCCAGCAGACGTAACGGTATATTGCTTTCGATAATCTGACATTGCAGGGAAAAGTTACAGAGTAAAACGTAGAGAAACATTTATGTTTTTTTCACCTAAATTTCAATATTTTTCTTTTTCAGTTGTTATTTTCTGTAGGAAACCCTTGTAGGATCTACACAAATGACCCCTTGCTGAATTCAGAATTTTGTCTACATTTCAGAAATGTTTAGGTTTCTGGGATCCAGCATTGGTTTCATGCCCATTTCTGTCACTGACTGGAAGGAGGCTGAAAGCACAAAAAATTGCAAAAATGGGGTATGTCCCAGAAAAATGCCAAAATTGTGTTGAAAAATTGGGTTTTCTGATTCAAGTCTGCCTGTTCCTGAATGCTGGGAAGCTGCTGAGTTTAGCACCGCAAACCCTTTGTTGATGCCATTTTCTGGGGAAAAACCACAAGCCTTCTTCTGCAGCCACTTTTTCCAATTTTTTTGAAAAAAACAAAATTTTCCCGGTATTTTGGCAAATTTCTTGGCCTCTTTCAGGGGAACCCACAAAGTCTGGGTACCTCCAGAATCCCTAGGATGTTGGAAAAAAAGGACGCAAATTTGGCTTGGTTAGCTTATGTGGACAAAAAGTTATGCGGGCCTAAGCGCGAACTGCCCCAAATAGGCAAAAAAAGGCCTGGCACAGGAAGGGGAAAAGGCCTGGCAGCGAAGGGGTTAAGGAACTTCGTCCAGTGCATGCCTACACAGTTTTGCCACTGCTGCTGATATGGGACTGATATCTCTCAATTGCAACTTCCACACTCAATCTGAAATTGTGAATCATTTGCCGTTGTTGTTTCATGGCCTAGAAAGACTCAAGATAATAAAAGTGTGACTTCACATTAATGAGGACATTCGCCCTGTTGCCCAACAGCACTGCAGTGTCACTTTTCACTTGCAAGAAGCTGTTGAGAAAGAACTAGAAATGTTGAAGCATGACATTATTGAGCACTCCACCAGTCCTATGCCATGGGTTTCGTCTGTAGCGGTAGTGCCAAAAAAAGACAGCAGAGGTTCCGTGTGCATCTGTATCCACGCATAGCGGACATAATCATGCAACTGAAGAGTGCAAAAGTCTTCCCCTGTCTTGACCTGAACATGGGATAACATCAAATTGAGTTGGAAGAACACTGCAAGTCCATCACTACTTTTTTGACCCATATTGTTTTGTTCAGATACAAAAGATTGAGTTTTGGAGTGTTGTCAGCTGCAGAAATATTTCAGGATGTCATATGTCAAATAATTCAACCTGTCACGCATGCTTTTAATTACAGTGATGACATACTGGTCTTTGGGACCAACGCAAAAAGAGCATGACAAGGCATTTACACAAGTGTGCCAGTTACTTGCTGATAGAGGTCTCACTCTGAACGCAGTTGTGAGTTTCACAAGACCAAACTTAAATTATTTGGATACATATTCTCTGATGGAGGAATGACTCCTGACCCAGATAAAGTGGAAGCACTGTCAGCTACTTGACCCCCTCCACAAGATGTCACCATGCTGCAGGTATGGCCAGTTATTGCTCAAAGTACATTTGTGACTTTGCTATAGTGAGTGCTCCATCGAGAGACTTGAAAAAACCAAATGTCCCTTTACCGTGGTCTGCTGAATGAGATCAAAGCTTCAAAAAAATAAATCATCATTGAGAATGCAACTGAGATGGGCTAATTTGACCTCAACTTACACAGTAAATGTGAGCCTGGTAGGGCTGGGGGCAATCTTTGGTCAACATAATAGTCATCTGAATGCTTAGAGACACGTGGTCTACACCAGTCAAAGCCTGTCTGACACAGAACGTGCCTATTCTTAGGCAGAGAAGGAGAGTCTGGCTGTAGTGTGGGCCCGCAAACATTTTCATGCGTTTCCATACAGAAAACATTTCACTATCATTACAGACCACCAAGCACTGCTTACTATTTTTGGAAACCCCAAAAGGGAAGATGCCCCCCTCGCATAGAGAGGTGGGAGTTGCAATTGCAAGAGTAGGACTATGCAATTGTACACAAGCCAGGTAAAGATCGGAACCCTGCTGATTACTTTTCACGAGTATCACTACATCATCACACTGCGACATCCTAAATGGCTGAGGAGTACATTAACTTCATTGTAAGGGCCAGCACGCCAGCAGACCTATCCATTGAACAGATTATTGCTGCTACTAGTGCTGATAAGAACATTCTTATCCTCAGAGACATCATTTGAAGTGAATCGTAGAAGTGGAGCACTCAACCTTTTGCTTACAATGTTGAATAAAAAAAAAATGTACAAGGTGAACTGTCTGTGGCCAGGAAAGAAGTTGTATTGAGAGACTCGAGAGGTGTCATACCTGAGAGCCTAAGACATCAAGTCATTGAACTAGCCCATTAAGGGCATTGTAGCCACCAAAAGAGCCTAAGAGACTGAGGGGGTCATTCCGACTCCCGCCGGCGGCGGTAACCGCACGCCCGGCGGGAGCCGCCAGAAGACCGTACCGCGGTCAAAAGACCGCAGCGGTCATTCTGAGTTTCCCGCTGGGCTGGCGGGCGACCGCCAGAAGGCCGCCCGCCAGCCCAGCGGGAAACCCCCTTCCATGAGGATGCCGGCTCCGAATGGAGCCGGCGGAGTGGAAGGGGTGCGACGGGTGCAGTTGCACCCGTCGCGATTTTCAGTGTCTGCTTGGCAGACACTGAAAATCATAGTGGGGCCCTGTTAGGGGGCCCCTGCAGTGCCCATGCCATTGGCATGGGCACTGCAGGGGCCCCCAGGGGCCCCACAACACCCGTTACCGCCATCCTGTTCCTGGTGGTGAAAACCGCCAGGAACAGGATGGCGGTAAGGGGGTCGGAATCCCCATGGCGGCGCTGCAAGCAGCGCCGCCGTGGAGGATTCCCTGGGGCAGCGGGAAACCGGCGGGACACCGCCGGTTTCCCGCTTCTGACCGCGGCAGAACCGCCGCGGTCAGAATGCCCATGGAAGCACTGCCAGCCTGTTGGCGGTGCTTCCGCGGTCGTTGGCCCTGGCGGTCGGTGACCGCCAGGGTCAGAATGACCCCCTGAGTGTCGTTCCCGCGCCTAGACGAGCGAGCTGAGAGGGAACCAAAAGAGCGCCATCTTTGCAACAGTCATTCACCCATAGTGACACAGCATCTATTGACAATGTCTGACCTGCTTACACAGGCCTGGGAAAGAGTTGCAGTTGATTTATTTGGGGCCTTAGAAAACAGATATCATCTCATAGTAGTCACTGATAAATACTCACACTTTCCTTCAGTAGAGGACAACCCATGACAAGGTCATAGAGTTTCTAGATGATATCTTTGCAGCATGAACTATCCCTACCATTTTAAAATCTGGCAATTGTCCACGGTTTGATACCAAAGAATTAAATGGGTTTTTAGTCAGACTAAATGACAAGCATCAAAAGAGTACATCTCTGTGGCCCCAAACCAATGATGTTGTGGAATGAATCCTGGGTACCCTCAAAAAGGTAATTCAGCGAGCATCAATGGAGGGGAATGAGTTAGAATATGCCCTGTGTCAAGCCCTCCATGCTTATGGTTCAACTCCTCACTCCATAACTGGTGACAGTTCTGCCACCTGGCTATTTGGGTGAGCCATCAAACTGCCACAGTGGACAGTGGACCGACCCTTGAATGCTGATATGGTTTGTGTCACAGATGCTTCTCAAAAGTGGAAAATGAAAACATATGCAATCGGCATGGACAAGCTCAGGAAACAGTCTTCGAGGAAAGTGACTGGGTCTTGATCAAGCAGAAGCAAAAGCAGAAGACAGACACTCAGGCCCTCATTACAACATTGGCGGGCAGCGGCTGCACTCCCGCCGTGCCCATTCCGACATCCCCGCTGGGCCGGCAGGCGGAAACAGAGTTTCCGGCCGCCGGCCCAGCGGGGATGTGGGGCGCAATATGGGAGCCGGCTCCAAATGGAGCCGGCGGTGTTGCGGCTGTGCTACGAGTGCAGCTGCACCCGTCGGGCTTTTCACTGTCTCCTGTGCAGACAGTGAAAAGCAGTGTGGGGCTGTGTCAGGGGGCCCGCGACTCCCCTTCCCACCAGCCTTTCCATGGCGGTTCCATGGAGGACTCGTAATCCCCTCGGCAGTGCTGCAAGCAGCGCTGCCCTGGTGGATTAAAACCGCCGGGACCACCGTGGCGGAAAACCGCCTGTCCCGGCGGTGCGACACCGGCGCTTCCGCTACGGTCGTAATCCGCAAATTTGTACCGCCAGCCTGTTGGCGGTACAACCTCCAAAACAGCCCTGGTGGTCTTTGACCGCCAGGGTTGTAATGAGGGCCTCTGTGCGCTGTCAATCCTCTGAGGGCTGTGACGTGCAAAGGACACATGATGATGGCGCATTGTCCTGGAAAGCTCAACACACTGGAGTTGTTACATTTTAAGCATCTAACTCTATGTTTGTCAGCTCCTGCAATTATGAATGAGGCGATCCTGCCTAACAGTTCAGATCAAGCATCAAAACCTGTGCCATCGGTGCACCTCAACAACTTACTGAAGAAATATAATGTGACTGTTGTTTATACTTTTTATTTAACAAATGGGGAGATGTAATGTTGTGAGACTATGGGGGTCATTCTAACCCTGGCGGTCCAAGACCGCCAGGGCTAAAATGACGGGGGCACCGCCAACAGGCTGGCGGTGCCCCGCTGGGCATTCTGACCGCGGCGGTTCGGCCGCGGTCAGAAGTGGAAAACCGGCGGTCTCCCGCCGGTTTTCCGCTGCCCAAATGAATCCTCCATGGCGGCGCAGCAAGCTGCACCGCCATGGAGGATTCTGACACCCCATACCGCCATCCTGTTCCTGGCGGTTCTCCCGCCAGGAACAGGATGGCGGTATGGGGTGTCGCGGGGCCCCTGGGGGCCCCTGCAGTGCCCATGCCAATGGCATGGGCACTGCAGGGGCCCCCGTAAGAGGGCCCCAAAAAGAATTTCAGTGTCTGCTTTGCAGACACTGAAATTCGCGACGGGTGCAACTGCACCCGTCGCACCTTCCCACTCCGCCGGCTCAATTCTGAGCCGGCGTCCTCGTGGGAAGGTAGTTTTACACTGGGCTGGCGGGCGGCCTTTTGGCGGTCGCCCGCCAGCCCAGTGTAAAACACAGAATACCCGCAGCGGTCTAATGACCGCGGTGCGGTATTCTGGAGGGGGGAACTCTGGCGGGTGGCCTCCGTCGCCTGCCAGGGTGAGAATCACCCCCTATGTGCGCTAGGACCCTTCAGTTCTAGGCGGACTCAACAAAGGAATTATGTAACTTGATGGGAGGTGTTAAGGTGTGGTTATTAGCAGTTATGACATAATCAAAGGGCAGTGTGTGATCGTATGCTGAGGAATAAATAAGTATGCTACCCAGCTCTGTGTATAGCATGGTAATTTACATGCTCCCAGTCTGGAGAGAATGCTACATATCTGACAATGTCTCTAATACCGAAAATGTACCTTTTACTACTATGTTAGAATATTTGCATCGGACCGGTACATTTGCATGTCAGGAAAAATCATGGGAAAAAGTTAAGTAATGCTATTTAAACAAGTGTTCGCTCACTTCATTGTTACAAACAGTGCCATTTTTACTCTCTTAAATTCCATTGCTGTGTATGTTTCATGAATTGCAATATGATGTTATACAAATGTTTCCATATTCTGTATTATGGATCTAAACTACAGTTGGCTATTAATTTTTCAATGATGCATATATTTCTGTCAGTATGTGTTTTTGTTTTAGCAATAAATTCAGCTGAATTTAAATAATTGGTCATTGGAAATTCTACACAGACTTCCGTTTCAAAATATATTGGCATGCCTGGCTAAATAATTTTGACTGTATACTGGTGCAGCTAAAATAGAATGCGTGTGATATAATGTTTATGACCTCGATGCTATCTGACCAGTGCCCACTAGATGGCAGAATCAGCAAATTAATCAGCGTTAAGCATTTTGTTGCAAAGAAACAAAACTACGGTCAGATTTACAAAGCCATTTTGCCTTTCCAAAATTTCCGATCTACAATCTTTTTTTGCAGAAATACTTTTTGCCATTTTTTCACTTTGTGAGATTCAGTAAAGCCTTTCCTGATTGCAATGTGGGTTTACCGCCCAATACCTATTCACAATCATATCAGGAAGGTGTGTAAATGGAGCGTTCCCTCCTAACTGCAAATAGCAATGTGATTTATCAATAGTTTGTAACCACCATTGTAGTTGCAAATCCATTAAAAAGTTACTAACTCCTCAACGGAGGTGACCCCTCATTCAATCTAAAGAGACTGAATATCTGGTATTAAGCCCCCTCACCTCCTTCTGCGGGGACTAGCGTTGCTACCTGTCTCAGAAGAAAAATACCAGGCGCATGTTTACGTTTTAAGATTCTGCAGAGGTGTAGACACGATACTTGAATATAACTTTACATAAAATTGTCTGTGTTCATTTTCGCATAGCCTTTATTTATGTGCTTTAATTATCAGTCAGGAATCATTAAGGCAGTTCGAGTGCACTTTTTAAAGTGCTTTGTTTTCATAGCTACTTTCATGTGGAACAATACTAACTCTGTGTGATCTGACGAATCTGTGATTGACTGGGGCATTAAAATATTGCTCATGCCAATAAAATAACTCCTAGTTAGCAAGTGCAACCCTAGCGGGGTCTGAATGATCTTGTATTACACAAGTAACTGATTGCCACTCAGTCTAGTCCAGCATTGGGGGCTAGGGATGGGGCTCAAGGAGAGCACGACATGTCAGAAAAAAAGATGGATCATTTGACTGGGTCATGTCCAAGGAGATGTGCTGAACACTTCGCATTACAGTACACAGTTCAATGGGTTAGGCACAGCACTACTTTTACATACAAAGCAGCTGGAACAAAAGTGAATGCCGCAGTGCACATTTCTGAAGAAGGAGCGGCTGAGAATTACGTAATTTTTAAAAACAAAATCTGGTACCTGCCATAGATATACCATTAGAGATATTTTTTGATAGCAAACAGGATGTATTTGGCGTACAGCATTCATCAACATAGAAAGTGTACCAAAATGAGGCATGGAAGTCCAAAAAATGGTATGTTAGCAAAAATAAGATGGAAACATTAAATTAAACTTTTAACCACAGTATCTGATTAGCCAAATAGCAGATGTTACAATGTGGGTCTTTACTTCACGTTTATACTCCAGAGGTTAAAGTGAAGTTATACATACTTAAGGTACAAAGATTCATCCGCAGCCCGTTCTTTGGGGCTGAGGGACCACGTCCCCTCACCTTTTGCCCCTCAAGAAGAGTGCCTGCCAGGCTGAGCAAAGGTCAGCCTGACAGACACTCTTCATTTTCAGGTGAGGCAGCTAGACATGCGCTATTAGAGCAGGCTTCAGGCTGCCTGAACTGAACTCTGCTGGGTTGAAGAAGTCACAGCCCTGTAGACATGACCTCTTCAGCCTAGCAAAGGTGACTCGAGGCCCGCTCCCTGATGACGAGAGGGCCAAGTGTCAATCAGTGACACCTTGTCACAGAGTGTGGTGGGGTCAGCAGTCTCACTGACACCACCCACTCTGTGACAAGATGCAACTGCTGCCTTCCCTCATTGGTGGACATTAGGTTAGCCAGTGAGGGAAGGCAGCAATCTCAACCCTCCTGCGACCTCCGAGGCAGAGTTGAAGGTAAGTGTGTATGTGTTTTATTTTAAATGAATGTTTGGTGTATGCGTGCGTGTATGTTTGAATACTTGATCATGAGTGTTGTGAACAGATGTGTGTGTGCACATGTGTGAATGAATGAGTGTGAGTGTGCCTGGGTGTCATGCCCACCCCTCTCCGTTCTAAAATTACCAGCCGCCACTGGTAAGACTATTGTCGAGAAACTGAAATAAAGAAAAACAGGACTCTTGGCAAGACAACGCAGGTTTACTGTTGCAGTAGGGAGAGTAGCCAGCCCAATACAGGTAGACAGTTGGTCTCAAATGGCTGCATAGACAGTCGCTTATATAGTTACATGAACAATGCGCTACACATTCTTCACTGTAATTCTAAAAATGCTTAACAAACCATTTATTTACTTCTTTCTTATGCGTGTGTGTGCAAGTATGTTTTATTGCTCTGCTACCAAGACTTCTTATTAAATTCTGTGTACACTTGGCTAACCGTATGTCCTGCTCACATTCTTTCTGTCATGTTTTCAATTTACCATGAACAAAGAATATATGCTTATGAGTGTGACCATAAATTCCTCTAAGCTTGCAAACACAAGTTTTCCTTTAACTAAGACCTTGCTGATCATGCACACTATTTTCTGGTGAACTCTTCATCTGTCTTGCATCATCGTGGAACTTAGGCCTGCACTGTTCTTTCACTATGTATAACTCTGCAACACTCTCTACTAATGTCTGTGATGGTGCAACTGCTTCACATTTTGTTTCCTCTCCGACAAGATTATAACTTATGTAAAAAAATCCTTAGAAATTCACTGAACTAACCAAAGATTACAGTGGAGTTATACACACCTATCCCTCGTCATGCACTGCTTACAACCTCACATGTTACAAAACTCATGACATGTTCTATGCCATCATTAATAACACTACTGATGACAACTGATCTAACATCAGTATGACAACACAGTGCATGGCGGGGGTACGAGTCATAGTTAAATGAAATAACCCCAACTGTTATATTTCAGTTTTTATTTTCAGTTTAAAATGTTATGTTTAAACTGATATTTTCACTTACCTATGACACCACTTTAGATCTTGTCATTTTTTTCATTTTATAGTTAGGGTCTGAATTTACTTGCAGAAGGAATTCAGCAGTTATAGTTATCTCAAGAAATTATAACTCACGCGTCCACCATGCACATTTTTCCACTAACTAATTTTACTGCAACTGTTACGTTGATATTATCAAACATATTATCAAGGATGTCATGAGTGATGTAATATGTGGGGTAATTAGCAGTGCAGTGTGAGGGCGCTTAACAGTGTCTGAGTGGGTCTGTGAGTGGGTGCATGAGTGTCTGTGTGGGTCTGTGAGTGGGTGCATGGGTGTCTGAGTGGTTGCGTGAGTCTCTGAGTGGATCTGTGAGTGGGTGTGTGAGGGTCTGAGTGGGTCTGTGAGCGGGTGTGTGAGTGTCTGAGGGGGTCTGTGAGTGGGTGCGTGTATGTCTAAGTGGGTCTGAAAGTAGGTGTGTGTAGGAGGCTGGCCTGGTTTGTAGTGGGTACCTAAGGTACTTACACCTTATACCAGGTCCAGTTATCCCTTATTAGTGAAATGTAGTCAGTGTCTAGAAGCCAAGCTCTCTAGGAGTAGTGTGGATGAGCAGCCAAGGCCTAACTAAAAGACATGCAAAGCTCATGCAATACCACTGTAGTCACACAGTACTCACACACATGAAAGAGAATACTCAGTGTTACAAAAATAAAGGTACTTTATTATGGTGACACAATCGCCAAAAATACCACAGAGACTATAATTCTTTAGGAGGTAAGTAATACACAAATTATATACACTAGTATGCAGAAATAGCTGTAGAAACAGTTAAAAAACAGTGAAAATCACAATAGTTAGAAATGGGCCAGGGAGACACAAACCATACACTAAGAAAGTGGAATGCGAAAGTCGGTTTCCCACCTAGGCAAGTGTAGTGTGTGGAGGGGCGCTGGGAATATTAGAAAACACCAAAGGAAATAATAGAACCCACCCAAGAGCCCAGGAAAGCAGGAGTAAATCACAGTAACTTTCCTAGAACACACATGAACATGAGAAAGAAGATTATGTAAGAACCAGAAGAGACTGCGAGACACCAACAATGGATTCCTGGACCTGTAGACCTGTGGAAGAAGAGGACCAACTCCAAGAAGCACTGAAGAGTCTAGGAAGAACAGGAGCCCCTGCTAACCCGGATGAAGGTGCAAAGAGGAACCACCGGTGAGGAACAACAGTCAGTATTGTACTCAAGAAGACAGATGTATGCAGGTTCCTGGTTGGAGCAGAAGATGTCCCACGCCGGAAGGATGAATGCAGTCTGGTTTGCGTCGCTGGATTCCACCAACAAGCCTTAGCATACGCAAAGCATGAGATTAGCAGAAAATGACACTACACAGGACCAGGAGGGACCTGGTGGACTCTACACAGCAGGGGAAGTCAGAGTGGGCTCCCAGCAACTCAGAGAGCCCTCAGAAGATCAGGCAGCATGCACAGGAGTCCCATAGCACGGGTACAAAGAAGGTGCAAAAGAAGGCCCATGCAGCACTACACAAAGGGATCCCACAGCACAGGAGAACCACTCAGGAAGCTGTGCATCACAGGATAGAGTGCTGGGGGCCAGAACTGCACGGTGCATGAAGAACTTTGTGGAAGGTTGCCAACAAGCCTTGGCAACTGCAAGACATGCAGTGCATGGGAGTACTGTCTTGTGTGGGGAGGCAAGCTCTTACCTCCACCAAAGTTAGATAGCTTGACGTCAGGACTGTCGGGACCACTTCAGTCCACTACAAGTGTTGCTGGATCCACGCACTTCTTCAGGAGAGGGCACCCATGCCACCGGTCATCGCTGCAGAGGGATGCCTGCTGAAGCAGGGAAGTGATTCCTTCACTTCAAGGGAGATTCCTTCATTCTTCTGGTGCAGGCTGAACACAGGCAATCCTCGGAGGATGCACGACCTGGAAACAGTTGCAGTTGCTGGCAGGAGCTGAAGATACAATGTTGCAGAAGTCATCTTTGCTTCTTTGTTGCAGCTTGTAGAGTTCCTGGAGGGTCCAGATGCAGTTTCTTCGGTAAGAAGGTGAAGTAGAGGATACAGAGGATTCCTGCTGGAGTCTTGCAATCCGAGTCTGAGGAACCACCCAAGAGAGAGATCCTAAAAAGTGCAGAAACAGGGATGGGTCAGCTACACAGGTAAGCACCTATCAGGGGATGGCTCTGATTTCACCTGCTGGCACTGGCCACTCAGATGCTCCCAGAGTTCCCTGCCAACTTGGAATCCAAGATGGCAAAGCCCAGGGACCCTCTGGAGGAGCTCTGGGCACCACCCCTGGGGCGGTGATGGACAGGGCAGTGGTCACTCCCCTTTCCTTTGTCCGGTTTCGCACCAGAGCAGGGACTTGGGGTCACTGAACCGGTGTAGACTGGATTATGCAAGGAGGGCACCATCTGTGCCCTTCAAAGCATTTCCAGAGGCTTTGGGAGGCTACCTCTCCCATGTCTGTAACACCTATTTCCAAAGGTAGAGAGTGTAACACCCCTCTCCCAAAGGAAATTCTTTGTTCTGCCTTCCTTGGCTCTAGCTGCTTGTGCAACAGGAGGGCAGAAACCTGTCTGTGAAGTGGCAGCAGCTGTGCCTGTCTGGAAAACCTCAGAAGGCTGTAATGGCAGTACTGGGGGTCCTCTATGGAGCCCCCAGAGTGCATGGAATCATACAATCAATGCTTGTAAAAGCCTTGATGTATGATTCCAACATGTTTGATACCAAACATGGCCATATTCGGAGTTACCATTGTGAAGCTGGACATAGGTACTGACCTATGTCCAGTGCATGCGTAAAATGGCGTCCCGGCACTCACGAAGTCCGGGAAAATGGTTCTCGAGGTCATGGGGCACCCCTGTTAGTGCAGGGGTGCCCTCACACACAGGTACTCTGCACCCAGCCTTCAGGGCTGGAAGACCTGCAATACATGTGACTTCTAAGTGACCTGGTGCAGTGTAAATGGCAGTGAAAGGATGCATGCACCTTTTCACACAGGCTGCAATGGCAGTCATGTAGAATCCTTTGCATGGGCTCCCTATGGGTGGCAAAAGGAATGCTGCAGCCCCTAAGGATCCCCTAGAACTCCAATCCCCTGGGTACCTAGGTACCATATACTAGGGACTTATAAGGGGGCACCAGTATGCCAATTGTGGGTGAAATACTGGATTGCCGGTATGCAATACCCATAATTTAAGGGCAAGAGCATAACTACTACGGTCCTAATTAGCAGGATCCCAGTAGACACAGTCAAACACAATGACAAACAGGCCAAAAGTGGTGGTAACCATGCTAGAAAGAGACTACTTTCCTACAGTGTGTGACTCTTTAAGTGGGTCTGTGAGTGGCTGCATGAGTGTCTGAGTGGGTCTGTGAGTGGACAATATTCTTTATCTATGGAAACATGACCCTAACTATAACTACCTACTGGTGACTGCCAGTAGGTAATATATATATATTTTGACCCTCCAGACCCCGCTTCACCCCCCCCCCCCCCCGGTTTTTCATTTTTGGGGGTAACCCCAAATCCACTTTTTTTTAATTTAACCCATTCTTACCTCCCTTTATATCCTACAACCACTAAAACCTATAATCACCCTTACTTCCCTTTATCTCTCTCCACACCTAAAATCATTACCTCCCCTCACATCTACCCACCCCTAAGTCCTAAAGTCACCCTTATCTCCCTTAATCTCTACCCACCCCTAAAGTATAGAACCACCCTTTTCGCCCTTTACCTATATCCACTCCTAAACCCTAAAATCACCCTTGCCCCCCTTTAGTCCGCATGAGGCTTCCTATACTCACAGGTCCTTAGCATAATATGTGGTTCCAAATGATTCTATAAATTTCGCTACAGCAGCAATTGATATTCCATGGAACCATTTGCAGTCTAGAATCACATTAGTAAAGTTCCACAGGATAAATAGGGAAAATGTGAATTTGCAATCTGATCTGATTCTTCCAGGCAGGCGACAGTGACCTCTGCGACAGGGCATTCACTTCCTGACACTAGAGAAAAATTCCACAAACTTCCACAAGCACAAAAAGGCTCCACTTACAATACCTGCTCTCCTTTTGAATTGTAGTTTAAAGAGCAGCTGGGTACCACTAGCCTTGGAGAACAATATAGAACGAGTAGTGGCGTTTCGAACCATGAAACGATTCTATCTGAAGACCTCTTCCAGGTAGGCAGAATTATTCAGAGCTGCAGCTGGAAGATAAGTTTTCTCGCCACTTTAGTTACATACATGACTGTTTTTGGTGTGGGTCAAGCATTGTATTTCAAAGAGAGAAAGCAATAATATGTTTGGTGAGGACCACAGAGAAAACGGTACAGACAGAAATGTCCTTGCTTTCCCCCTCAAGAATTAACATCAAGGTATCCACTCCCATTCCCAACGATATCCTAGTAAACAAAGCTATCTCACAGTCCCATGTACTATAATATTCAGGATGATGCTTCCTTTTTACAACTTTGTTGAGCTTTCCCTTCGACCTAAATCAACAAATTTCCCTCCATTTCAGCCTAACTACAAAGTAAACCTCAATCACTCTGCTAAGAAAGGCCCAGGTCTCACTCTGAGGCTGGCTCCATCTTCTGTACTCGCCATATCATCTGAAACAAGACGAATGATTCAACAACTATTCAAATGAAGTTGTGATCAGGAAGTCCTGTGCCTAAACGTTCTTCCGCATCATGGCCTCCTATGTTTTAGAAGCTGATGCAAGACGTGCAATCTAAGTGTAAAGTGACAAGAACTCCAGTTTGTATTGTTAATGCCAACTACCTTGCAACCCTCGCCCGTTTTTCGTAAAACTCTTTCTTTTTAGCTTGGATTTCATTTAAATCATACATACATATACTCAGTTGAGGTAGGCAGAACATATTTAATATTCCAAAACTAGAAAAAGGATTATCGGAAATATAAATGTAACCTTGACGCAGGTCTCTTGAAGACAGATCACCTAAAAGCTGAAAACTGAGTTTTAAAATCTTGTTTCTAGCAAAGGTTACCAAAGTAATGCATTGCACACACTTCCGTTCTCTCTAACACCCCATATCAACTCCAAACTACAGCGCTCTTAGTTTACCATAATGTGGGGTCAGAGTGCCAATTTCGAATAACGAAAGGTGGTCAGCAGGGCCGGACTGGGATCCCAAAGCAGCCCAGGCACGTTCCGTCAGAACAGCCCCCATAGCGTGCATAGCAAGTGAGCCTGACCACTACAATGGGGCTTGGAGTGCTTCTCCCCCCAAGAAAATGTGAAAACAAAATGGCAAAAATGTGTATTCTACAACACATTTTTCATTATATATTCATTCTTTTCTGGGGCGTTTCAATGATTGCCTCACCATCACCCTCTAACAGTGCCTCTCATCCCCCTATAGCCCCTCTCTTACCAGCGTAGGATGTTGGAGCACATACATAGACAATAAATCATGTGT
Source organism: Pleurodeles waltl (assembly GCF_031143425.1). Lineage (NCBI taxonomy): Eukaryota > Metazoa > Chordata > Amphibia > Caudata > Salamandridae > Pleurodeles > Pleurodeles waltl. The sequence goes on along the minus strand of NC_090443.1, from coordinate 604,956,877 downwards.
GTGTAAATCAGTGTATAGACAATGTTAAATAAGACAAAGGGGACTACAAGGTGTAGGATTCACATGTCATCCATACTAGTTGGCATGTTTTTAGAGTGCTTTATCTGGGGAATCATAAACTAAGGATTCAGAACATAACACAGTGGTTAGGGTTTACGTTACTAAAGATAATTTAGTTCTACCCAAACAAACCCTTTTTAGCTGAAGTAGGATAGTCAAGGGCTGGGAGAAACATAACTTTCTAAGCTGCACCATGCAGTTTGCATGCAGCTCTTTGATGGCAATTCACAGCTCACTGTGCTACATGATGATTGTAACTTACGAACCACACCATAACGAAAGGATCTGTATGACAAAAGCAGTATCCCACTTCAAATACTGTTCTGTAATCTGGTTAGTACACATTCTTTGCAGCAGGCATGTTACCCACCTGCGTGCTGTCTTCCAATGGCTCCAAGCAAAAGGTTTGACTTTGCACATTGATAAGTGACAATTTTTGCAATATGAGATTACCTTTTTCGACTACCGCTTCTCGGGAGAGGGCACTGGGCCTGAATCAGTCATGGTGCGTGACATCTGGGAGGTGCCAGTCCCCACACCTGTCTCTGGTGTCCATAGCATTCTTGGGATGGTCACGCATTGCGGGCGCTTTAGGAGGAACTTGACTCTCCCCCTATGCAACCTGACAATAGCTTCTACCTCATGGGTGTGGGAAGATGAACAAGAGCAATTGTTTCAGAACACTAAAGCAGCTCAATCTGCATACAGCACTCTAGCATACTTCGATCCAAAAACAGGCTCCGAACCGGCAGTGACTGCCAGCCTGACAGGACTGGGTGCCATGCTTTCCTAACTCTAGGATTGTGGCAACTGGGCCCTTGTTGCGTGTGCAAGCCACACTCTCACTCCTACCAAAAAGAGGTTCTCCCAGATTTAGAGATAGGCCATTGCAAAACGCTGGGGGTGTCTTTGTTTTTATAATTATCTGCACGGACATCCCTCCAAGGTATACACCGATCACAAACCACTGATCCATCTTTTCCAAAGGTCCACATCCAAGCCATAACCGCGGATAGAAAAGTGGATCCTACAGCTGCAGGAGTTTGACTTCTCTGTTGTGTATTGACCTGGAACACATTACACAGCAGATTTCCTATCGAATCATGCATGACCTGCCACCCACCAGGAATCCAGGATGCTCATATTTCCGTCTGGTGTTTGGCTGGTCCAAGCATCTTCCAGTGTTGTTATCAGATGTCGTAACCAATACCAAACAGGATAGTTGTCTTCAGAAGGTCACCATGGCAGTGCGATCCAATGACTGGAATTATTTGAGCGCCCATTGATCACAGCAAAACAAAGAAGCCAGACTGACCCTGCAGTTTTTCACCAGGCGAGACAAGAACTGTCGGTAACAGCTGAGAGGTGCCTAGTGCGAGGCCAAGGGTTAGTCCTACCCCACTACCTCCAACAACAAGCTGTATACCCGGCCCACAGAGCTAATCAGGGTATCATCAAGACAAACAACAGACTCCACTGCAAGTTCTGGTTCCCTGTCCTTGAGCAAAGTGTTGAATCAGTAGTAAGAGACTGTACCACTTATCAGGCCAGTAACCCTTCAGATGCGCCTGCGCCAATAAGTATGGAAAAAGGCCCAACTTCACCCTGGCAGAGGACAAGTGCAGGTTTTGGCAGTCTACCTGATGGCACACATATATTGGTGGTGGTTGCTGATTTCTCCTGAGACCCCCAGGTAGAGCTAGTCCAATCCACCATGGCAGCTGATGTAATTCCCAAAACGGAACAGATCCTAGCAGCAAAGGTCCTTTGGGTAAATTACATATGGACAGTGGTCCTCCATATAATGGTCACGAATGTCCGAGTACCTGGTATCCAGGAACATCAAGTACAGACGTGTCACCCAGCCTAGCCCCAAGCAAATAGGGAAATAAAACATTTTATGAGAACACCTACCAAGACAATCCAAATTGGAACAGCTGAAGAGTGCAACACTGAAGGCACTATCTGGGAATAAAGAGTGATCCCACAACCACCATTGTGGTATCGCACAGTCGGCTCAGTCTAGGATGTGTTGTCCAAGACGTGATTCCACACCACCCACAATGGGCTGACCAACCAATTACACCAAACCAGTCTGAAATCCGAAGAACACAGAATGAAGACTACGCTTCCTAAAGAATGTGAGCTTGTGCCCAGTGTCTCAACCCCAGAGAGCTTGTGTTGGTGCGTGATTGGCATCTGGCTGTAAAATTCTGATTGCCTGTCACCCCAATCCCCTAGAGAGTGTCCAATGCCAGAGGGACAATGGTCACAGCCACCTGTGGCAATCAGTTGGTCACCCGGAATATCCCACTTGGGGAAAGTTAACGGCAGGCTCAATAATGGCAGGGCAAGCCCTGCACTACATGAGGGCAGGAGAGATAACGAGTGAGAACCTCGAGAGTCTCCACCTTCGCAGCACGGCACAAATTCCCTAAGTTCCTGTACTCACATAGTGCCCCCAGCAGAACCTATGGCAGGGTCTACAACCTCACGCATGCAAGTAGCCAGTGGTCCCCCAGAATCCCAACAGCTGAGACAATGTGGGGAATTCCAGTGCTACCACCTCCAAGCTAACTCTAGCCCATCTTAGTTGCTGCAATAGTTTATGATCGACTAAGACTCTCCGCATGCCAGAGCTGTCTGATTTGAGATCATACAGATACTACAAAAATACAATTTGTGTTCCCGGTTTGGCAGTGGGGACTTATGTCCCTAATGTGTATGATGTTATTATGCTGTTTATTGGTTTTCGTTTTGTTTCTGTTTCTTTTATTCTAAGTTGAGGAGGGGTGTAGTGTCCTGACTATTTACTGCCCAGGAGCGCGCCCTAGTGTGTACCAATGGGGAGCAAGAGAGAGGGTGTATCATAAAGTTGCGGATTTGATGTAATGTGGATATTTCTCCACCTACGCCCCATGCTGGTTTAGTCAAGTGTGGTTACATCCATGTGTCAATAAAAGTGCTAACTTCACATGCCACGAGGTTAGCCAGTAACCCACAAAACTGTGTGCTATGTATTTCTGGGGACCCGTAGAATTGGTGACTGCACGTGGCCACCCTGGGCTACTACACCACCCTTATAGCCTCCAGGGGCAATGCCCGATGCCAGTCCAGCCCTGGTGATCAGACAAGATACTCCTGTGGGTGCTGTGATTAAACACTCTGGCAGCTCATACCGTAGGTCGTTGTGGTGCCTTTTATTCAAATAACATTTAGTAGTAGTCTTGGGAATAATATATGATAGCATGTACATAAGGCATTGGTTGAATTGTCTTAAAATTCAGATTATTTAGGACATAGTTGGTTATAGGACCCACTTAATCAGGAAAATAACACTATTCCAAATATTTTCTTCTTAATTTCAACTCTGCATTGGCCCAGGATACAGAAACGGAAGACATCAGCACACATTTCTATTTTCCTGTTTACCTGGTCTCCTCTCTCTGCAGTACACGGGGGGGGCACCTGACTGAGACTGCTTTGCTCTATAAAGTAAGCAACAGGGATAGTTTCAATGTGGCACAAATGTGGCACGACTGTGGCACTTTCCAAGCAACGTCTACTAAATGAGTGTGCTTTGCCCACCTACCCCAGCTCAACCATTACTGCAAAATGCCAAAACACAGTCCTGCTATCCCTTGGACTATTCCACTCATGCATATCTTTCCTAAGTCAAGACATGCGGACGCTCACTTGCCACAGAAGACTCATCAATGTTGCCTTGGTGGAACAGAGTCACAGATGCTGCTGGTGCACATAACTTGGTAAATGGCACAGGAATCCATCTTTCTTCACTGGCCAGTATGCTGACCGTCTCCCATGGCTTCCCCACAGTCAAGCTTTGACTCTCTTAACCCATTCATGCCATTTCCTCCTCTATGCCACCCTAGTTCAGTGATCTTGTGATCTGTTTTTTGTTCTGGGATACTGATGAATGTGACATTGATGAGTGTGACAGCTTTCATGGGAACAGTTTTCTATTTCAGACTTTCCCGGAAACTGTTGTGCTTAGCCTGGAATTCTACGCAGTATCCTTGCCTGCAGTTAGCATTCCAGTCATCTACTGACATCGTCTCTGTTGATCACAGCTGCTTTTCACATTTCTTCAGATCACCTCCACATGTCACATTTTTGTGAGCATCTCTGTTCTTCGCATTCGTTCGTGTGAACCTGAATAAATAACAATAGAATAAAGGTTAGTTTTACATTAAGAATGGGCATTTAGAAGATAAACTCTAAGGGGCTGATTTACAAACTGCAAATGCTATTGAGAAATCTACTAGTGGAGAACTACACTTCTACTAACTTTTCTACGCAGAGATTTATGCCAAGGTGGTGGAGATCTCTGCACACTTAAGACTACGATTTAGGTGTAAATGTAAGCGGGACAAGGGAGAGTGGCTGGAAAATGGGGAATATTTGCTAGTTAATGAGAGGTGGTAGTACAAGCACCAACTTAAAACAAGCATTTGCAATGTAATGGGTCTCGCATTACGTCGAGTTAGAGCTATTAGCGTTGTAAACTCCTAACTGGACTTTCTTGCCACATTAAATGAGAAAAAAAAACGAGCACATTCGTGCTGTGTAAAATGCAGTGTGATCGCACTGGGAAATAAACATAAAAAGTAGTCCAGAAACCATAGGGAAAACATGGAGCCTCGTATGTTTTCAGTAGTTGGTTGGTGCGCTCGGGGAGGGCTAAACACCGGAAAGGCATGACGTATGCAGGCTTTTCTTTAATGAAAGCAAGCGGATTTTAAAAGGCAAGCCCACAAACCAATGAAAGTGACTGACGTAGCATGGGTGTGGTTAAAATCCCCCTAAAGGGAGATTAGAAGAGGGACAGAGCGCTTTGCGCTTGCCCCTAGAAACAGCATGGCTGTCCAATTCAGACTGAGCACACAGCCAGCAGCAGTACGATGATTTTTTTGTGTGAAGATTAAAACATAAATCAGTGTGGTTAGTGTGAGGCATTACACTGTTCTGACTAAAATTAGTATAGAAAATATAATGGATGAATCTTTTCAGTCGTCGTTGGAGAAGCATTAATAACCGAGAAGATAGTCTTCAAGGGTGCAACTCCACAGAAGTTCTTCAACGATTTGACAAACCAAGAGCAGAAAAAAAAAAAAGAGTAGCAGCCAACCAGAAAGGTAGGTTTGAGTCAGTTACCTAAAGGTAAAATAAGATAGTATTAAAATATCAGGGAGTTGAAGTAAAGAAAAATAAATGAAAACTGTGGCATTCGAGACAGCTCTTGAATCTCAACCTCTGTCCACCAGACTACATTACACCCCTGAACCTCAACCAGGAGATAGAACAGAGTTTTTTCGGGGTGCTGAAAATGCATGCTACATCTGATGCACTACTAGAGACCACAAAACATGGGCTGGTGTCTGTATGACCTGCTAAATGATTTGCAAATTATTTCCTCCATATTATGGAGGAAAAACAAAAACGTGTTGACCACACCCACTTATTGGACTCTTTTCTGGAGAAGCGCAGATATCCACATTTAGCAACAGATTATAAATAAAGCTTTTGCTCTTTTCACAGTTGCCAAGGGGCGATCTCGCTATGATACAGAAAACCATTTGCAGATGCCCTTTACGCGGACATGTGCCTATGGTAACTTCTCTGTGCAGAAGTGTTAAGAAGCTACCCTTGAAATAAGAAACTGTGAAAAGAAAACAGGAAAAATACACTAACAAAATCGTAGTTTTTTGGAAAGCAACGGAAACTGCACCCTGCACTGCATCAGTCGGACCTTCGTATGGCAAGTCCTCCGGTACTGGGACCCTTGAGCACAGACCAGGTACAATTAAACATTGATACAACCAAGAAGGGCTTTAAAGGGAATGGTCTTTTTGGCATGCCGACTAGGCCAGGGAAAAGAGGCTTGAACTGAATGGAATGGCACCACAGTGCCGAGTGATCACGTGATCTTGTTTATCCACAAAGCATCCATGCCAAATTCTAATGCGTACACACAGCCTGCTCCTCCTCTAATAGATGAGCAAAAACAACCGAGCAGGGCTTGTTTGTTTATAGAACAGTTAATGCTGGCAGAGCTTCTGTGATGACCTGCAAGGAGCACCCTTCTCTCCACATTCCAGACAGTCAAGTTTTAGTTTGTTGCTGTGCCAACTCAATCCACGTTCATGGCTGGAGATTCAAAAGTTAAGATTTGCAAGAGGGTAATGTTGAAAAAATGCACAACTGTCTCCTGAATAAAAACATCTGACACTTCCTAAAAATGGTCAGGAGAGTCCTGCACAGGTGGCTAGGTGCTGAGAACATGAACAGAGACATATGCAGCCCGTGCTAAATGTTCCAATGTAATCTTCAGGAACCATCTATATTTAAGAGACACTATTTCGTCTCACAGAACAGTACTTCAAAAGGGCAACACAGTTTTTATGGCTTGGCAAACGTGGCGAACGTATTTGCTCCTCTTAGGGAGCGAGCGAGGGAAGGAAAGGAAGTCTTATTAAACACCTGCCATGGAGTGTGAACGGGCATGGAAAATTACTACAGCAACAATATCACGCTGTTAATACCGGATGCAACCAAATGAACAAGCAAGATCGCGCTGCGAAAATAGAGAAAAAGTAGTCCACAAACAGAATGGAAAACAGCGAGCCTCGCATGTTTTCTGTACTTGGTCAATGCACTCGAGGAGGGCTAACCACCGAAAAAGGCATGACGTATGTGTGCTCTCCACTAATGAAATCAAGCAGATTCTAAAAGGCAAGCCCATGAACCAATGAAAGACACTGACATCACTTGGACTGGGCTCCGAGCCCTTATTAATCCCTAAAGCGTCTCGCTAGCGAAACGCATGCGCAAGCGCATGCGACGCAGGCTCGACCCTAAAAATTAGTAAGACCATTGTTATTCACAAGCTACACTTCTTAAGTTACTCCAACCTCATAGGTCATAAAATAGTAGTAAAGATACTCCAACCCAGCATATGAGTAGGCCGAGCACCATTCATTGCCGCTCACAGGCACTGCAGCTCACACCCATAGAAAACAAGAGTCAAGGAATCAATACAACATCCCATAAGAAATGATATATTAAATAATATTAAATATTTTGACATGTAAAATAAATATATATAATTGTTTTAGTGTTAAATTTTACAGTAAATAAATAGTAATTTTAGACTTTCAAAAATTGGTAATTAACTTATTTTGTAAAATAAGTAAAGTCAACTCTTAGAGATGCACAATTATTTACTGTAATAATACAAAGCACATAACATTTAATTAATGTACTGAATATGTATTAAATATTAAGATGCTGATAGTGTTTTTTAATTGTGCTTCAAAATATTTTTTTCTAAATAAATTAGATATTTTAATTTACTTATTTATTAACCATTTCATTTGATGTATTAATGTGCTGTACCATTTTATTGTATTAGCTCTGGGTTAGTAATGCTAACCATAAATTAATGTATATTTAATTTTACATAAAAATATTTTAAATATTTTTTTAGAATTCATACATTTATTATTTTCCCCTATACGTTACCATAGAGATATCTCTGCCATGGTGGTGGCCATCTTCATCTATGTGTGAAAAGTTATAAGTAGTAACTTTCCATTCGTAAATTCTGCTTTAGATGTCATCACACCCTGATTTCATGTTAGTTTGCTCATAGGTATAAATCTACTCTTGGACATGGTGAATAGTGAAAAAGTGTAGACTTATACTTAGGTGCAGGTGTAGATTCACACATGGTCTGGCTACAACTTTTGCTTCAGGAGATATCGGCCGGTCAATGAAGTGTCCCTAACTGGGTTGCTGGTTTTTGGTTTGTTGCAGAGTGGTACCTCCACTCTGGAGGGAGTTCTTGGGTGATTGGTGAAGCCTGAGTATCTTCTGGGTTTCTTGAGGTCAGTCCAGTGTCCAGCTTCCCCGCAGCAGCGATTGTCGAGTCCTGGGTGCAGTGGGAAGGGTTTGGCACCTTTTCTTTGGGCAGCAGTTCTCGTGGCTTGGTTCTTCTTGGTGCTGGTCCTCTTTGTGCCCTTCAGATCTGATTTCTTGGCCCCCGGATGCCCACTAAATACTGAATTTTGTGGGTGTTTTAGGGGGGAACCTGGTAGTGTCCAATGAGACACTTAACTTTGGGTGGCTACACCACTATAGTGACCACATCCTGTTTGAAGGGTCACTTCCCTAAACCTAATTGGCTATTTTCCTTCCATCTAAGATGGAGGAAAATGAAATGGAGGGTTCACCTCGCAGGCAACACCTTAGGGGTGGTGCATGCCAGGTGGGGCCTCTCTTCCTACCCTTTCTATGGTTTCCGACCTTTGCTCCCACCAAAAGTGGGGGTTTCCAAAGGGTGAGGCCATCTGCTGCTGGCAGCAAGCCTGGTGGGCCGAGTTTCAACTGCGGTATCCCCTTTGAAGCTCATTGCTGGGGCAGTACAAATTCCTGAGGGAGGGAGTGTTAGCTCCTCCACCCAGGAAGGGCATTGTTTTACAAACCAGAGAAAGAGGGATATCCCCCAAGGTTTGTATATTGGCTGTCTGGAGTTGGCATGCTGAATAGAACCAGTCAGCAACCATGCCAGGATAGTTAGCTTTTGCACGGGGCACATCAAATGTGACCCCTGGGTACATTTATGGATAAATACAATACTGGTACCAGTTTAGATTTATCATTCTGAGTTGTTTGATACCAAACAACCCAGGGTGCAGAGTGGCCACCATTAGCTAGGAAACTTGTGTTGACCAGTGTCCAGCACATGTATTAAAATGGCTGCCATGTTCACTCACTATGTCCCAGGTTTGGCAGGGCATATTGCTCATGCAGCTATGCCCTCACATTTAATATGGAGCACCCTGCCTTAGGGCTGTAAGGCCTGCCAGAGGGGTGTCTTACCCATATTAAGTGCAGTGTATAGTGGACAGGACACACAGGCACTGTGCCATGTCAAGTTTGTGTGTTAGGTTTGCATCAGGACACCCAGCCTGCAATGGCAGTGCTGGGTGCATATGGATCCATGGCCCTAGAGGGTGGCACAATCACTGCTGCTGCCCTCATGGGCCTACCCAAAGTACCCCATGCCCTGGGCACATAGGTGCCCACTTACTAGGGGCTTATAGTGGTAGTTAAGGGTGTATCCAATTGTGCCAATGTATCACAACAGTTTTAGGGAAAGAGCTCTTGCCCAGAGAACCTGGTTAGCAGGGGCCCAGGGGCACTACAACTTCTAGGCTACATCAAACAATAGGCATAAAATGGGCCTTTTCTCACAGGGTGCCAAGGAAGGATTCCAGGTGCAGAACTTGAAAATAAGCAATATACCTTAGAGGCGCATTGGAACTTTTGAACTTTTTTTACTTTCATTGAACAGATCCTTTTCGAGAGCAGGTCAACCCAGAGAAGTTCACTGACATCTTGTTTCTTAAGGGACAATTTAACTCGAGAGAAAACATTAAATGATAGAATTCTATTTCAGAGGTTCTGAACTTTTTGAAGATTGTTCTTGGACTTGCTCACACCTTCAAAAAAGCTGATACACCAAAGGGGTTGGTGATTGTGCCATTCTGTACCTTGACACTCACCGCTGAGAAGTCAGGGTCCAATGTACCAACATCAGGCTAGATCGTCCATCCTATTCTTTGTAAGTTTAACCTGAAGGCCGTGCAGGCAACTCCAGACACCCTCCAATGCAGTAAATATCTCCTGTCTGCACACCAGAAGCCTTGGCATATGATATTCCAGGCTTCTCATGTCTCCTGAGGCTCTCAATGAGATGGGTTACACTCTTGTGCTGTAGGTACCCTTCTTGCACATCTGCCTCCACCATATCAGGGGTCACATCCTGAGACCAACACTTCAGCTCACTTTCTTTACCATGAGATGCAACACTCACCTGGTAGTTGAAGACCTCGAACGTTAACACACAGCCCAACCCATCAAAGGTGAGCGTGCAGGCATCTGCCTGGATTGGGTGTACTCTCATTTCCCATGTACACAACTAAGGCAGAATGCTCTGGTTACAAGTGGTCACTCTAGTTACAGTCATCAGACCCTCTCTTATAAGAGTTAGCAACATCCGGTCCATTGCAGGTCAAGTGTGCCTCCTGCCCTTGTTCTGCTTTGTGGGTCCTGAACCGTAACATCTGGGCAAGTACCATAAGAGTGTTTTTAAGTGTTGGCCTGGGCTTTCACACTTACAGGGTCTAACTCTGAACATGGCAAACCGCTTCCACGGATGCAATCTAGTGGCAGGAGTAGACAGGGATATCAGTGGCCCTGGTGCCACACCTCACTTTGCCCATGTCTTAAAACGTCTCTGATCTGCTTCTTCCTTGACGCAAAACTGTATTTCTTTTTTCCAGAGTTAAAGCAGCTTTCTTTGCTTCCAAGACCAAAGCAGCCTTTCTTTCTTCCACAATGGCCAATTTAAGTAGCAATTCTCTTTTGGCTTTACTGTCCCCCGTGGTTATTCTCCTGGCTTTGAATTTTGCTGCTTACATACTATGAGTCAGACTATGGGCAGAGGTGTCCAGCACTGGAGAGCCCCGGGGAAGAGCGAAGGTACTAGCTATCGTGTTGTGAGTCTACGTATTCCTCCTCATCCTCAACAGGAGTTAGCTTGTTCCTTTCTCACAGGCCCAGACTGCAGCTCACATGCCTGGCATGGCAGCAAAGCTACTACTCATGATGATGAAAAAAACATAAAGCAAATGTTCATCAGAACAAAATGATGTGACTTTACAAATTAACTACTGAGGCTTTTAGGTAGTTTTCCGGATACACACACAAACTATCCAACAGTGAAGGGAAAACAACTACCCAAAACAACAATAAAGATACGCTCACAGCTTACGTGGTTCGAATCAAGTTACTCAACATGAGAAAGTTGGCACAAAAATAAAATAAAATCGTCCGTAGGGATCAATAGTTGCAGTAAGCGCATTTCCATAAAAAAACAACTCAAAAAAACTATTGCAAAAAATCCATAAAAACGAGAGTTAAAAAAAAATCTAATATTTGTGCGGTACAGAAGGCATAGGCACCCGGTAATGCAGAGTTGTTATTTATGCAGGTCGACACAGAGAATGTGGAGGGGCTTCCCATGTAGTAGTTTCTAAACTTTAAACAGCTGTTAGCGAAGAGGTAAAACGCACGCGCACATGTTGAGAGTAAACAGTTTCAAAGTGGTTTTCAATGACATTACCATACTGAGTGGCACAAAAATAGATCACTGCATTGTTTTTGTAAACCCCGAGACTTCATTTGGATTATATGAGATACCAGTTTCTAAATTACATGTTTTGGAACTATGGTGTGGTGCAGCTGGCCGAATGTGCTTTGAGTAACAATTATAAGGACTTGGTTTAAAATAAAACAATAAATCCTTTACCTGGTTTAGCTACAGGGTAATCTCCAAAACATTTGATACGTTGAGTTTGACTTTAACAAAAAGTAGTAATAGCCACAACAATATTAACAATAATCAAATGTAATTGTTTTGCAAACAATATGCAAGTGTTCCTTTAAAGGCAGTGGAGCACCGTAAAAACCTATATTTTAGTTCCATGTCCCCTATGTAGGTTATGTAAGCGTGTAACACAGCACAGAAAAGGAATAGCAAACATTTTGCCCAATAGCTGGTCATAGCCAAAGACTCAAAGACATAATCCACATTTGAAATATCAAGTCGTTCCTAATGCAGCAATATGTGCAAAAAGACGCGCCTCACTTCAGTTCACTGGGGAGGGTGGTATTACTGACTAATAAAACTAGTACTCTGACTGGATCTCTGTCATTAAGGCACTCAGTACATAGTACAGGGCATGATTGTGTGTCTAACGGTGCTTGCCTATTAGTATTTATGGGTGCCACAGTCTGCAGGAGGGAGTGTGGCAGACAAAGAGCGAATCGTAATCCTAAAACTGGATCTCCTGGACGATTATCACACAACTCATAATTCTGACTTAACTCCTGTTTGCACACGCACCGAAGATGAGCAGTGAAGTTGTAATACAGGCCTTAGAGTTTTTGTTTTATAGTGTATGTATGTGTGACTTCCCCCTGAAGTCATCCATCTCTGGTCTGACCATGGGACCATGTTGTTAATAAATACTGACCCGTCATCAGCACTAGGACCACAATCTGCACGTTCAATGACTCTTCATGCTCTTAAAGATGTGTTCAGATTCCAATGGTTGGCACCAAGGGATGTGGACTAAATCTATTGCTCCAAACATTTTTCTAGGCTTATTCATTAACTGTTATCCAGATCAGCTTCCTGGCATTATTAGGCAAGCATGCGTTGCTGGTGGTATTTGATGCTATGGCATTTTGGGAGTATCCGTGGCACCAGAGTGGACGTGGTTGAGTCTGTCTGGAAGCTGATGCAAGTGGATGCAGGAATTGAGCACCTGCACGTTTTCTGGCATGATATAGTTAACCTGCTGTCTGTCGTACATGAACGTTTTTTGTGCTATAGCTACTGTTTCTGTCACCTCCATTTACCCAAGGCAAAGAGGATTACTTTAGAAGCCATCCCAAAGTAACTGGATTATCCTCCAACTACCTCAGAAGTAATTTTCACAACATAAGACGTCATCAAGATGTTAAAGTCATCAGCAAAGTCTAGATAAAATGCCTGATGAGTTGAGGATGACTTGAAAATTACCATTTGATTACTTCACCAGATGAGGTTGTTCCTGATGACTTGAGGATGATTTCAAAATGACTCCCTGATTGCTTCACTAGATTGAGGATGATCTGAAAGCTAGTTTTCAATTACTTCTCAAGCAGCAGTTGTTTCTGATAACCTGAAGATGATTTCAAAATAACTGATAACTTCAGAGGCACTAACAATATTAAATTCTTGCTGGTAATCTGAGGATTATTAACTGATTTCTTCAAGAGCCTGTCTACTGTTTTAGTTTCATTTTCATTAGAAAATTTGAGCCTTTTGGCGGATTTCAGAATTATTTGCTGATTACTGAGGGATGAAAACTATTCAGTGACATGAGCTGCTTGTATCCTGCAAATAAGCGAACAATGCGCTGCAGAAGCATGCATCAAAGGTAATTTATGGGGTAATATTTTTTACTGTATTTTTATTTTTTTTTGGAATAGAAAGCTTTATTCGGTCAATTGACCATCAAAGCAGCACAATACAATAAATAATCACAATTGAATACCATTGTCTATAATCAATATAAAACGTTCATACATATAAATAAATAAAATCAAGATGCACCTAAAAATTCCGTCTAAAACATCTTCATAAATCCTTGATTTTTAAAATACAACGAGGTATATGCCATGCAGATACTAAAAACTTGCTAACTGCAATAATCAAATCATGTGAACTGTGGCTTTTTAAAATCCTTAGTGCAGAGCCACAACTGTTCAATCCCATGTCTCGACAAATTTTACGAATCCATCTTGATCGTGGGGAAAAATATGCGGGACAAAAAAACATAAAATGATCAACAGTTTCTGAGTCACTTCCACATACAGGACATGTATCAGGAATAATGGATGGCCCCCAGATACTAGTTAAAGACTGCAATGGTAGAGTTCCAAACCGAAACCTTGCGTACAAACTCTTACCCTGCAGATCTGGTATAATATCTAGGTATGGTTCATATTGCGGGAGCCATTTAAAATCGATATAGAGATTCGTCAAACGACCATGTGATTTGCTGATTATGTAATTGTCACTTACATAAGACCAGTAAACTGATTTTAAAACATTTTTATGACGTCTCTCTAAATTGTTAGGATTTTCCCAATAATCACCCAATCCCAGTACACGGAACCAATGGGACACGTGTCTGATCCATGGAATTGTGGTAACATTTTGGCTTTTTAGCAAATCAAGTAGTGAAACCTTATATATTTCCAACTCAGGAGTAGTCCATATCCTTATCCAGCATAGAAGAGGCCTTAAAACAACTATATCGGCTACTCGATTTAACCCCAAATCGAAAAAAAGAGGAATCAAGGGTGTACTACGGGGACATGCAATTAAAGCCCTCGCAAAATTGTTTTCACCCACTGATATCTTGCTGCAATTACTGTATCCCCAAACTTCCGCCCCATACAAGGCAGCTCCCTGCTCTTTAGCTATGTAGATTTTAATCGCAGGGGATACTGCCTTTGTTATAGAGCTTCGATAGAAGCGCAGTATGGGCGCAGCTCTGTATTGTAACAGCCCCGCACTCTTCGTAATCTGGTTTTGCCAGGATAATTTACTGGTTAGCCTGACACCCAAGTAATCTATGGAACTAACCTTATTCAAGGGGAGTCCATCAATATTGATGGTACATCTTTTACTAAGGCCAGAACAAAGCACCATCAATTTTGTTTTGCTGATGTTTACCTCCAACCCATATTCACTACAAAATAGCTTAAATCTATCAACTAATATTTGCAACCCCCTTGGTGTTTTAGAAATGAGAAGCGAGTCATCTGCAAAAAGGAGAATAGGGATCTTTTGTGCATTCAATGATGGGGCATCATTCTGGCATGTGGTTAAATCCTTTACCACCTCATTAATAAAAAGGGTAAATAATAGAGGGGCCAACACACAACCTTGGCAAACTCCCCTTTTAACGGGGATTTTTTCGGTCAACTCGCCTTGCTTGACCCATCTCACTTGTGCGTAGGTGTTTTCATGAAGTCGCTTTAGCAAAAGAAGTATGTCGGCTGGGACCCTCAATTTATTTAACACTTCCCAAAGTTTAGCTCTGGGGACCAGGTCAAAGGCAGATCGTAAATCTATAAATGCTACATATAAAGGCTGTTTTAGAAGAGCAACATATTTCCAATACAAAATGGCCAGCCTAAATACCTGGTCCCCCCTGCTTGTTTTTAGGCGAAAACCTGCCTGAAGTGGAGAGAGTACCTGGTGGTCTTCAACCCAGCCGGTTAGCCTCTGGAGAAGTTGTTTAGCAAAAATCTTTTGCAGATTGTCAATGAGGCTAATCGTCTATAGTTTACGGGAAGATTAACGTTACCTTTTTTATAAATGGGTATGATTTCAGCCCCCTTCCATGTGTCAGGGATTGCCCCCCCTGCAGCTATACGATTTGAGATAGCATTTATATACCAGGACCATATCTTGGGTTCTGATTTATAAAGATCTCCTGGGAGCTTGTCCGGCCCGGGGGCTTTGCCGGGTTTTAGAGTATTAATAGCATCAAGAGTTTCGTTAATGGAAAAAAAGATGCAGTCATCAGCGGTATGGGCACCTCCCTCTGGTGTAGGCAGACTAGGACATACATTTATTCTTACTGCCTGAGGGTAATCTTCGTCATATACCGTCAGATCTGCAGGGAGAGCGTAAAGGCTGGAAAAGTGCTCCACCCAGCTTTCTGGTTGTATATGATTATCTGGGGAGTTCCTGCCACCATTTTGTCTTTTGGTCAAAAGTTCCCAAAAGTACTTGTTATCATTAGATCTTGTGGCTTGTAACAATTCCTGCCACAGATGGTCCTCCCACAGTCTTTTTGCTTGCGCTATAGTGTCTTTGTATAAGCGTCTAGCTTGTTGGACCTCCTCCTGTTGGCCTAAAATAACCGCTGCTCTTAACCAGGACTTTGCCCTTGAGCAACTCTCGTCGAACAATCCCTTACCGACTACTTTGCTTCCACTATGCCTAAGGCCACCCCTTTTGCAATAAAAAAAACCTCTGCAATTGATCGGCCAAGCATATGTGAATGTTGAGAAATGGAATGTTAACAACAGCCTGATCCTCATACGCCGACAGGTTGTCTAAAAAAACTTGATAGATCCCTTTTAGCAAGTGTGGGTTGGACATCACTTTAGGCCAGGCAACCTTTGTGAAGTTGTTGTTCCATCGTAGTAATGGAACCGCTGTATGTAAATTATTAGATGTCCTCCTAAACATCTTCCCAGACAATGTGAGGAGCAATGGGAAGTGATCACTCTCTGATCTCACTTCCACCCTCATGTCCCTCAAGTGAGGCCACAACCTAACATCCACAAGAAAATAATCAATGGTGCTTGTAGACATACCCCGTTTAAAAGTCAATGCAATATTTGGATCCGAAAATGTTCTACCATTACAAGCCCTCAGTCCAAACTTTAGGCATAAGGTGGCCAATTGTGTGGCCACTCGAGAAGATATGGCAGACCGGGTACTAGTTAGCTGTGGTATCCCCCATGACTCATCTTCGTCGTCCGTTAGACCACTAAGCAGGGGGGAGGGTTCAAAGGTACAATTCATATCGCCGGCAATAATTTCAAAAGTGGACGGTTGAAGACTGTCCAAAAAATCGGACAATATGACCAGTGTCTGGGACTCAGTGCCTCGTGGAACTGAACGAATATACACGTTAACAATAACAATTGTAATTTCCTGTTTAAACTTAATTTGTACACCCATTAGGCCAGCTGAGCCAATGTCCAATACTAAAAAATTATATTGCAATCTCACATTTAGAAGCAACAGCAACCTGCCTTTAGCACGACCCCGTCCCTTCTCAGAAGGTAGGGCAGGAACACAAAATGAATGGAATCCATCTAAATTATTAGGACCCTCAACCCAGGTTTCCTGGAACCGTCAGATGTCCATATCTTTGATATAAGCAACCCATTCGGGATCTATCAGTTTATTTTTTTCAAATCAGCTATATTCCATGTCAGTAAGGATAATAGACTTTTTGCTGAGTCATTTCCAGGTGGCAAACTACCTAAATCCCTCATGGCCATATCGTTGTCATGACTACCCAACAGCGACACCCTGCCATTCTCCTGGGTTTGTAAATCCTCGGGGCTAAACTCCGTGCAAACTGGTGAATTAGTATTCAGTCACAGAGTATCAGGCAACTGGCAAGGATTGATAAGTACCTTTGATGTAGCATCACCCCGGGGGGCAAATTGGACCTCCTGAACATATATCCTGACAGGCATCAAGTGGGTTCAGTGTAAGCCTTATCCTCCCCCCACTCAATGCTCCATTCGAACGTGTACGGGTATCAAAATCCATAAGTTGGGTCACCAGAATCTTGTCTACAAGCTGAACAGAAGTTATATCAAAATTAGTGTCTGGGTTACTGCTTCTCACTGCTGCTAGTATATCTGAACTAATGACAGAGAGGCAATATCGTCGAGATCGTAACCAATGTATTACCTTATTGATTAAGGAATCATGGTTCTCGGCTAAGCCTGGTGGCAATTTTGGAACATCAGCCAAATGGATAACATTATCTCCACCCCCCATACCTATGGCCAACTCTTTTGTTAACTATACCACCAGTATCGTTACTGGAGGGGATTTTGCTTGTATATATATGTATATACTGTTTTTATTATTTTTATGTAGGCTGGGGCAATAAATATAATATGTGTCTGCTGGCATATTTAACAGTGACCATTGGTCATTGGCTATGATGGATTAGATATTGTCATTGTGGATAAATAAAGAACTAAAAGTTTTCATAAGAACTCTATTGAATTATGTGACTGGTGAAGAAATGTGATAATTTTGTGGATATTAATGGACACTTTGATGTGCTGGGTCTCTTTTCTTATGTTATGAGCCTATGGCTATTTGAGGCCTAAGGGGTTGGCCCTCACGACCCGTGCACCGAAAAGTGCCATAAAATTGCATATATATAGTAAAGGAAGAAGGTGCGTTTCAATTCACCTTGACCCCCATACTCTATTCAATTGCATCTTTTTTGGTGGCATATAGGCTGTCTATATTGTGCAGCTGCTTGACACCATTCAAGAGACATCCTTCAGCTTTCGAGGCATGAAGCGGCCACAAGGCCCCTTCAAGGAAAGAGGAAAGCAAGGTTAAGCTGGTGTTCATCTGTAATGGGGACAAGACTGCTGATAACAGTGAGGTGTCCAACTACGTTCCTGTTGTGACCATTGCACTGCATTGTTTCAAGAGATGCAGCACTCATGTAGAAAGCAGGGGGTCCTCCTTGCGTTCAGGAAAGGAGTATTCGCTCTGCTGTATAATGTCTCAGAGCCTGCAAGGCACCCCCAAATCTAGTAGAGAGGCATACGTTCTTGTCGTGGCAGGTCTATCATCAAGCCCCTCATTCAAAGGGTGCAGGGGTTCAAAAGTCTCCATGCAGCCCACGGGAGCCCCGAGGCTGCGTTACTTGAAGGCGCAAGGTCACGGTGGCCGTGGCTGTAGAAGCCCATCAGGTGGGAACTCGTGTGCTGGCCCCTGCAAGAATGCAGCTGAGCGAAATGCTGTGCGTCAGGTCAGATCAGACCGTGGGGCAGAGATCTGAGAGCTGGAAATGCTCTGAACTGTGGCGCTTGTTAGTGGATCTTTCCCATGCTGCTCTACTGTCAAGGCAGTTGCATGTGTGAGCCGTGGCCGGCCCTGCACTCAGGGACCACCTCGCTTTGGGGTGCCATGTTATGGTCAGGCAAAGTTCGAGGTCCAGAGATCTGGGAGCTGAAGATGCTCTGAACGGTGGCTTCAGTGTGCCGTGGGAGACGGGAGCACGATTTCCACACTGTGAGGGCGCGCAGGGCCCTATGATCAGCAGCAAGTCCTTACCTCACTGTACTACTGGAGGGTCAGTGGTTGGTGTAGGCTGTGGCAGCCCCTGCTTTTGGGGGTTGCTGCGCCTCAGGCACCATTTTGAAGTCAGGCAAAGTTCTTATCAAAGCCCCAGGTGCACACCCCAGCTACCGCTCCCTGTCTCCACTACTATCGGCTGCCCCCGGCAGCAAAATGAACTCCTCAACTGGATGGATGGTCCCTGCGGCTGCCTCGTCACGGTCGGGCAGCAATCCCTCTCCATGTGCCACCATGCTGCTGGGATGTTGCATGGGCAGTGGGAAGCACAGTCAGCCCTCATGGTAGAATCAGGCAATTTTCAGAAGCTCCAGTGTCCTCAGGATCCCCCCGGATCCACGCCGCTGTATGTAAGAGAGATCAGACAGGATTCAAGGCAGGTAGCGGTGATCCCACAGAGTACAGTGCAGAGCCTCTATGGATCACATCCACATGATCATGACGGTTGACAATGCCCAAAAATTAGTTAATTTTGATTATTGGGGTGTGTGCATTCCTTAACATTTTTATTTTTTAAGAAATGTTCTCTAGCTGGGGACTAGTTCAAGCAAAAAAGGTCTTGGGGCACCTGTGTGTGCAGAAGGCCAAGCGTTGTTCCAGCTAATCTCTCTAAGTGTCTTTGTAAGCCATAAAAACAATACTTTGAGAGTTACCGCATGTGACTTTTGTCATCTAGGGCATGCCTTGCATACAAATTTCATGGAGACGATCCCCATGTGTTAACCACTTATGCCACAAAACATTCATAATGATGCAAATTTGCATTATAAGCAAGGCCACTGGAATTAGGCTGCAGTTGAGTAAAAATTTCATGTTCACAATTCTATGAGGCATTTCCTTTCCGAGCTGAGACAGTTGCTGGTCATGATATAGTATTTGTAGGTACCGTCAGTTACTCCCTGATGTCCCATCGCTCACAAGCAGTGGTGCATTCTAAGTAAATAACTAAGTGACTCGCTTTAGGCACTTTACCTCCCAAACTTTAATAAAGGCAAGCTGTCAGGCTTTACTCTAGGATATGGTAGTGAATTAGAAACTCAATACACTATCACACAATAAGTAACACACAAGAATTTCAATGCCTTTTCAGAACTATTACTTACAAGACCAACAAGGTCTTTATTTAGTAGTAGGTGAAATTGGACAGTTACAATTAAGTTGTCCCACGGAAGGGTCAGTCATCTCAGTATTTGGTGTATGGGATCTGCCAACGAGCACAGTAGGAGCAACCGTAGGTTGACCACATAAACCACAATAATATGTCTATGGTCTATTGTTACAACTTAGAGTGTAGAAGAAATACTGCTCATCTGACGGAGGTAAGGTTCAGGTACTTAGATAAATGGGGAGAGGAAAAGGTTCAAAGGAAGAGAATTGGTAGAATTGTATTTAGGCTATGGCAGCTGGGGTGCAGGCAGTATGGGAACAAGTGACAGAGAAGGGCACAATTTCTAGCTGTAGGCTTTCTCCAGGCCGTACCATGGCCAATGTGCACTATAAGAAGGTAATATATGCAGACAATATTCTTAACCTTGCATCCTTTGCCTGGATGCCAGGGCTTGATGTCACAGGAGGAGAGTTTAAGACAGATGATGTTTCAAGAAGCTACCTGCAAGTGGGTGTGCTACTAGGAGATGTGCTGTCACAATAGCACGCAGGGTAAGAACCACATCACCTTGTTGTGCGCTGTGACTGAAAAGAGAGTGGACTGTGAGGGAGCAAGGGAGCCACCTGGAAAGAAAATGGATATGAAAATGAAAGAAATAACAAGGCCATTAGAATGCTGCAAATTCTGCTGCCTCAGTCTTTCTCCTACATATGCAACTGACACCAGTTTGTTCATATGGACACGTCCAGGTCTTTTTACATAGAGCTGCTTGGTGCTCTAATCACAGATAACAGCCTCACGATTGACAAATATGCTTTCAACTCGTCTTTGACCATGTACAGTGCTCTGCTGCCTTTTGGCTAGGTTTGCGCTATGGGAAAACACCTATGTATTTACCAAACTTGCAGCATAATCCATCAGCTGCTCCAAAATTTGCAGTTTTCTTGCTTTAACGGACCCTTAAAACAACAAAGCAAACTTGGTGCGTGTAACCCAGGGGAAACACTTCAAAAGCTAGCTAGTAAACCTTTGCTGCTCTGTCTGTCTGTTTTTCCTTCTCCAGGCAAAGACAAATGTGTGATACTCAAGTGACAGTTAAAGCGTTTCAAAATTCGGCGATTTGCAGATTATATTGCGAGTTCCAATCTACCTTTTCAAATTCACAATGTCTATATTTGCAGCGTTTTTATTTTGCTCCTCAGACAGTGCAGTACAAATAAGATAAATGCTTGCTCACATTTTGTGACTAATTGTTCATGGGCCAGACAAGAAACTACTGGTGCCTTGTAATTTTCCTGCGACATTTGCAATGATCGACAGACGCAAAAAACGATAATTTCATGACTGGACAAGACGCAAAATTATATCTTCATCGAGCAGTCAAAAATTTCACTTTCACACAGGTAAATAAATGCACATTTTATTTTTGCACAGGTCGGTCGGAGCAAATATTCTCGCAAATTAGCAGTACAGTGTTGCAAAAATCAGTCAATCTGACACATTTGACCTCAGTAACTGGGAAAAGTATGTTTATAATGAAAGAGGTTCACGGTGAAGTAACGATTAATTAGCCTACTATCATTAATAAGGGCAATTTTACCTGATTGGGAAATGAGGTGATCAAGCACAGGCTACCCAGAAGATCATGTATCCCTTTCCACTAAACTCTCTTGTAATCACCGGGCCTAGATCATGGTAGGGCGCAACAGGGATTATGTTCCAGCAGGAATCTGATCTGTCAGATCAAATCTCATGAAGGTTTTATCCTGGCACCTCTTGCTTGCTTTATTCTAAACACATGGCCTCTGGCGTAACATAAACTGTGAGGTTTTAGCACTGATGAGTCCTGATCTCAAGCTTTGCATCTATAACAAGATATTTTCTCGCTTAATGTAATCTAAAGAAGATCAAACAACATCTAATACTTTGAATACATTAATATTTGTTGAAATGTGCAAATAACAGAGAACTACGATTGTTGTGCTCTGGCATAATACTCGACATATAATACTGCTTTTAAAGGCCCTCTTTTGTAAACCGAGATTACTACACACTTTACAATGTAAGTTCATACATTCCATTTAAGGGAAAGCAGGCCAAATGTGTGCAATTGAGCAAATGTCTCAGTGGTTGTGTGGCTAGTCTGTCACAGACAGGGTCGGACTGGGACAGAACATAGGCCCAGACCCCAAAATAAAAGAGGCTCTCATTAGCTAATCTGATATCTAAAAAATAACGTGGACCACCATTTATAAACTGAGACCACTGTGAGCTTATAGAGACACACAATATAGGTATTTTGCAAGGTATGGAGGGCTACATGCATTTGTGTTTGCTGCAGGCAATGTTCGTTGTAATATCAGGGAAATCAACACTAAAAATCGACCCACAAGCCCATAAAACAAGCCCACAAACAGCCAAAAAAACAGGCTTGCATACTGACCTTTCAGACCATCCCTTCCGGTACTACGAGATTGCCTTGAGGTAAGTACTTCATTCTGAGAAGCCCTCTATTTGGTGCGGTACTTCTCCACTGGGTGAATACTGATTCCGTCAGATGTAATACTGACCGGGTGTGCTATAACCACATCCTTCCAAGTTCTGAATCTCAGAATCGGTGTATTGCAACGATACCGCAGGTGCTCCCCCCATTCTTTGGAGCACAATTCAGAGTGATACGTTACCACCCAAACATTTTCGCCAGGTTTTACTGGGTGAAGTTTTTGTCGTCAAAATTAGGAATTTTGAATTACAAAGCAGAACAACTGACACATAATTGAGAGGAGTCACACAAAAGTGTGGCTCAAAGACATGCAGAATGTTTCATGTCTGCACATATCCATCCCATGACACCACACCTGACTTATTGGAGATCTGTATGAGTAATGGATTAAGGAATACATTTGCGATCACTGTGAAAAGAATTGGGTATGCGCAAACAAGCAACATGTAGAACCAAATAATTCACAATGGCATAAAAGCAAAGACAATAATGTTGCATGGTCGCAGAACATGTAATACCCACGTGTGTGGTTTTTGTACTTAAATATCTCCCCCACACATAATCACAAAAAAGTAATGGAATGAAGGAAAATATAATAAATATACACATTTTCTCATCCTTGAGGGTGATCTAAAAGACATAGCACCTAATTTAGAGGTGAGGAATGGGTCATTGTCACATGTTAACAATATCCCTTCTTATTATTACACGCACAACAGGATCAAATGAACTTGTAATAAGGTGGATGGAATATCCTTCACGTTTGTTGTAGAGAAGCCCTTCTACCAAATTCGAAATCAGTCATAGGAAATTATTATGCACCTAAATGGTTAGACACATAGGTGAAAGCACACAAGTGCTCTACGCATTCCCCATAGGTCTTCAGGACCTCCGGGTAGTAAAGCAGATCCTGGCCCTTATCATTAAATCATCTTAAATGGAACAACAAAGAGTCACATCGCAAACACAAATCCTGGTAATCGGAGACCTTAAATAGGATTTACATTAATAGTGGTGACTACCAAATCACTGCTCACATATATCTGCATTATGCAGAGTCTGTTTCAGGAAATACATCAAATTCTATCAAGCTAAGGACAGAAAGGTCAATATTCAATGTGTCTTAACGCTGATGGGCTCTAATGTGGCAACAATATATACTAATGTTTGCATGTAGAGACTTGAACTGGACCATATACTAGGATACCGGATAGGGAAACAAGTTTTTATTATATAAATAAGGTTTATAGATTGTATATTTCAGGCATGGAGTGGTTTTAGCTCAGACTTATTGAACATTATAAATACACTGAATGAAATCAATCTTAGTATTAACTTTATCTATAGGTTAATTGATAAAAGAATACATTTCTTGGATGTGACGTTTGTCTCTTTAAAGAGACCTTGACTACAGTCTAAACTCATGAGAGTTAAGAGAATTATATTGACCCCTGACAAGTATAGAAACCAAGAAGAAACCGTACAACAGAAGACTAAGGAATGAGGGTAAGCTCGAAAAGTATTGGCAAAAACAGCAGGAGATTTGAAACAAAATGTAAAAGTGATTAATTGTTGTATACACGCTAGAAATGGTCTGAAAAAATCAATGGCTTATGTGTCAAAATGCACAATACAACACGAGAGGACCAAACAAGCTTATTGAAATGCTGAAAATTATCACAAATGAATGGAACATTAAATAATATTTTTTCAGAAAAAAATGGTTCTACCAAAATTCTAAAAACATGGAACCCACATAGAGATTAAATGAATAGGTGATGGAATGCAGTAACAGAATGAACTGCAAGCATATGTGCACCCTAAGCAAACAATGACAATTTACAGTATTGTATTGCACAATAAACAAGAAATCATTTCAAATGTTCTTTAAAAAGAATGATTGGGAAATTGTGTTACCAATAAAATGTTTGTAAAATAGCACCTGATAAAGGTCTCACGCAGAAATGCAAACCAAGGAAGGCAAATCTGCCTTTGGAGACTAATTTATTTGGAATGGAAGAATACACACATGAAATAAATGCATGAACTAAACGATGCAATGTTCGAATGAACACACTTGAAAATGACATGCATAGACACACAGTGATCTTCTTTCAACCCACCAGAACGTATGTCATTTGGAACTGTCAGAGGTACCCCAGACGAATAGATATATTTATGGTAATTGTCATATCTTACTACAAAGTGTACAGTGTTGTAGGAGACAGGGGTAATTAATGTTACTGTTGTTGCTAATCTGTAGTAGGCAAATTAATCAGTTGGTTGAAGATGTAAACTGCAAAGCGTAAGATGGGGTGAGAAGCAATGTATACCAAATGTTTGACAGATGTCACACCTACACATTTAACTATCTTCTCCCAGAGCACCTGAAGGCTTCATCTGAATCAACACAGCGCGATGCAGCCTGACGCAGGACCTAACATCGAAACACCCCACAGCTCCTGATCAGTGGCTTCATCAGGGCCGACGGTAGTGCGACGCAACACGATACAGGACCTCACATCGCAACGCCATGGAAACAAATGGACAACTTCCAGTGTGGCGAATTTGGTCATGTACCCGGTCCACGCTGCATTGCGATCCATCTGAACTTGTAACTTGTCCCAATCCAGTGCGACCAGATCACCACAGTTGGCGCTTTCCACTTCTTGGTGCTATTTTCACTTACAACTTTTAAATGTAATATCCCAGGTTTGATTTTTATCGTTCTGGTATGATTTTATATATTAAATGTACTCTATTTTTTTAAATTGGCTTCGGATTTTTTCTTGTGTTGTGTGTACACTTTATTACTGTTGGTGTGCTGCATAAATACTTTACCCATTACCTCTAATTTAAGCCTGACTGCTTTTGTGCTAGGCTACCAGAGGGTTAAGCTGAGGTTAATTTAGTGACTGTTTGTCGTTGACCCTGACAACGGTTGTGGTTGTTGCCTGAGCGGGGTTTCCATCCTCCTCAACCAATAACCCAATCTCTAACATCGCCCAAATGGGAAAATAGTTGAGAATGCTACTACAGGCTGAAGAATGGTACGTGGATGGTTACCTTTTGAACTTCATCAAACACTTCATGAATAGTTTTCCTAAAAAAAAATATGGTAATCCTCACCCTCTCCCAGTGGCATCCTTCATCCTTGGGTACCTCCTCACTACGGTCATACTGTTGGTCCACAACAAGTTTCCTTGGGAGCTCTTAGCAGGATTAAAGTGTTTTGGTTTTGCCATTCATATACACTGTTATCGAGTAAAACAATGTTATTCCAGAAGAGTGTAATGGGACATTTTCAATTCCTCATCAGTACTGTCAGTGTGGGTAGTAGCAAAGAAGAGGACGAAAAGGTTTAGAAATGTGTGTAGGGTGGTTAAAGTAGATTTTTTATTCCAAATACTCATTCGCATAGGTAAAAACAATGCACTGAGGGAGTTCTGCAGTGCATTACCTGAATGTCATATTTCTCCCCATTATCAGGAGCATTCCTCAGCACTGATCCCTACTCTACTCTAACCCTAATGCGTCCTAATTGGAACAGAGTGAGATTAGTGTGGGAAAGGAAGGGGAAAAGTACATTTATAATTTCATGGTGAAGTGGCTGGACAAATGACCAAAAGGTAGCTGAAAGTAAAACAAGCTAGTGAGTCCATTACTCCCCTCTCTACTGTGCACTTTATAGTACAAAAAGGTCGAGCCTCGGGTAGGGGTCAGCCCTGAAACAGCCTCTGTGCCAGAAATAATGTCCCTTTTGGCTACTGTGAATTGTCCCCCAATACTTCACCCACTTCTGTTTGATTTTTTTTTTTCATTTTACTGGGTCATGGTAACCCTGACTCATTTTGTTTTTAGTTTAGTTATGGGGATGCACCCCATACACCTCAAATGACCTCTTGTATTTTTTGTTTCTCCGCGTTAATCTGCTGCTGCAGTGTTTTATTCAATAGTCTGATGCCTGTGAGTATGTGTCCAGCAAGGATTTATAAGGCAGAAAAAACTGCAAACTTTTCAGTAAATTCCCCACTAATCACAAAAAGATCCAGGAGTACTCCTGGGAACCTGCCACTACCTGCAACTTCACTTGCATATCTATTTATGCACACACAGAAATAACAATCTTCTTTGTCACTGTTTTGTTCCTTAAGGAGTAGAAATAATTCCAAAAAACAGATTCCTTACCCTACTACCCCCATCAAGTGTTCCCATTCCATTTTCACTCTGAATTTTAGATTTGCTCTGTGAATCTACTACTGTTTTCATGGTGGGACACTGTCAGCAGTAGGTTTGCGAATTCTCACAAACATGTGGGTTAATCATATTTTGTAGGTGAAACCCCCTTGGAAGCCTACTAATAATTGCCTGCAAGCAGATTTGCTGACATATAGCCTGAGTGACAAAGTTGATTGTGCTCCTGAGGTACACTTAGGTATAGAAACAGGTTTGTTTCTAAAGATCCCTTACACAGACTATATCAGTTTTTCCATTTTCCTTTCACACTTTAAGAGCCCTCTTTATCTGTATGGACATTTGGAGTTTACACAGTCCACCTCAGAAACTTGCAGAAATAATCCTCTGTGTACCAGTGGAACCATGCTCAATGCTTCATAGTTTTATTACATTTGGTTAAGCAATATTAACCTCAATGCTGAGGAGCAACAGATTGCGTAACATGGACTGAAATTGTATACAATTGTTTCAAACTTGTGTGGAGTCATACAGATGGAAGACGTCCCCATGACAGACCTGGAAAAGAATTGAGCTGTTTCAACCTGGAGTAATATCATCAATTTCAGGTGGATGATTCACATTCAACGTGACATGAACTGATACCTCTGACGAATTAAAATGCTTTGGAAATTCCAAAATATCAATAGACATTTGAACTTCGAGCAGTCCCAACAGTTCCTAACAGCTTGCCGAGAACTCTAGATGCTTGCAGGTGCTTTGCTATACTTTGCTGATGAAGAATTTCTGAATGCTGTATTCCTTGGAGAGGCATCTCCCCCTCAACCATTGCCCTTTTAGACTTAGAAATCCTTTTATTTTGACTTTCAAAGGACTCCTCACAAAGCTTCAGATATGCTGATGCTTTCCCTTTTCCTTATCTTTTGCCTAACTTAGAGGCCTACAGTCCGTGATCCTTTTCCAAATTATTTTTGTCTATTTTGTGCTTTTTGTATTGTGCCCACATGTGTTTCTCTCCACACATGTATATCCATGATTTAGTTGGTTAGTTGTAGGGTTCACCTGTGCCCAGCTAAAGATTACTGATTCTGCTCATTTGACTTGACTGATGATTGTTAACTTGGAGCAATGTATCATCTCTGTAACTCAGATATTCTTGTTGATGATATGTATTATTCTTTTTGAATGCTTAGTTATTTTAATGTTTGTTTGCCTAAAATTATTTAGTCGTCTTGGGTAACCTTTGGTGATTATGTATCTTTATAACTTGATTTTGTGCATTGTTTGTAATAAATTCCTTAACTTTAATCCTGATTGGAGATTTCCTTCCATGGCCACATTGGTCATGGTGTTTAAATTATTGGAGTTGTATTGAAATTTGTTAATGGTTCTATCACACAACTAACCTGGTCCAAAGATTCATCAAACCGCGAAGAGTATTGATTCCTGTGAAGGATGAAAATTCTAGAACAGTTCTAGTAGCAGTTTAATCCCATAAGGGAGAGAACCATTTTTTGTTTAGTGTTAACAAGCACAAATTAAGCACTGCCTGATTCTGGTGCTGAGCACCGGCACTTATTTTTGAGGGCCGGGTCTTATTCTTCTGCCTCAAGCATTTGCTGCGAGCAAAAGACACATATGTGACAGAAGGAGGAAGACAAAAATGAAAAAGCTTCATAAAGGGAGAAAGTACAAAGCTGCTAGAGGGAGCTGAAGGGGCAGGGAGTGGCTTTAAATGGATTGAAGAGGCCCGAGAAAGCTTCAGGATTACGCCACCTCAGTATTCCGTGTTCACACAGTTAATTGCAGCAGCGGCGTGTTTAAGGGGAGGGCTTTGGGCACTGGTACCTTTTTATTTACAAATTAAGCACTGGTGTTAGGGATATAGTATTGACCCCCATGCGATTGTCCAGTCTAAAGCTTGCCCACCCCAAACCTTGTCCCATCCATAATTCGGTCCAAAGATTGTTGAAGTTCAAGCATCGTACTTACAAATGACGGGAGCGTGAGTATGAGTGGGGGTTTGGACTTGCATTGCTTTGGCTTGAAGATTTCGGTGAAGTGTGATATTGTGAAGTGTTTTGTGGAGTCGTCGTACTCAAAGTGATTGTGGCACTTTTTGCTCAAAAATGCCCACAGTTGGTGGGTCCATCGTGGGCTAAGATCCAGGGATAACGCACAAGTGTAGAAGACACTTGGTTAATTTATTGTCTGCAGTGAGGTACTTGTCATGAGATTTTGTTGGCAGTGCCAATAGTTTTCCTCGAATGAATGTGAGCTGTAGGTTGCTATATGGTAAATCTATATGAACCGGAGAGAGAATTGCTGTTCAAGTTTCTCTCATGGTATAAATGTGAGAGATATAGTCAGAGAAGTGTAAGGTACAGTTTTTAAGTGGTTGAGTTCCTACCCGTAGTGTGCAGACAGCTTGTTGTTTTTTTTTACTTGCATTATTTTGCATTAGGTGTGTGTGAGTGATTGTGTGAGACAATTGCGAAGCGACTGCATTTCTGAATGAGGTGAGTGTGACGTCCTACTGTGCCGTGCTGATATAGGGCAGATAGTGCGAATCTGTGCTACTATTGGGGGACAGTGTTGCGTTGCTATTGGTTGAGAACCATGAAATCAAAGGATTGTGAGCTTGAAATTACTTCCTGATTGGATCGCAAGTTGTGGAATCAACTGATTTTGACTGAAAATGAAGTTTGTCAAAGCATTAAAAAAGGTGCAAAGGGGATATGTTTATTCCATTTAGAGATGGTATTGAAATGCCACTAGAAGAAAATCCTGGTTATATTGTGTTGTCTATTAAAGGGTTGCATGCTTGTACTTGTCTTGAACACTGGTGCAAAATTACTGAGAAAGAAGGTGCATTTGTTTTCCCCCAATACCAAACATTTAATTTGAGAATTTTAGACAATTTGAGGCAAATAATGCATGTAATGAGACTGCCTCTAAGACCCACACAATTTGAAGCATGTAGTATTAGGGAATTTATTGCCCATGAAAGAATGACAATGAAATATGAGAACAGAATGCAGAAAGCATAAAATACACTTTCTGAAGCTAGATGGGATGCAGAGCAGAAAATGTGTCGAGCAGAGTCTGTAGATGGAGTCAGATATTTCTAGCTATCTCAGAGGAAGGTGGTGAAAGTACAGAACCCAAGACTCAAAACAAAACAGAGAAAGCAGAACAGACAGTGGAAGCCAACAGTAACATATGACAGTGAATCAGACGATGAGTTTGTAAATCAGTAATTGATGAATCCTCCAACACCGTATCATTGAGTTTAGACAGGAACAACAAGTGAAGCAGTACAGAATGCAGTCACGAATGTGCCAACCGCTCCAGCTGCACAGACCTGAATCAGACTGTTCAAGTTACACCTGTAAATTCAGAGACACAAGTGCCTGTAGTTTACCCACCAGTTTCGACTGTTTACCCAGTTTAACCCATTCAAAGACCAGTTGTGAATCAAATTGTTCCAACTCCTAATGTGAGTCAAATGGTGCAGACACCTTATGTGAATCAGCCCGTTCAAAATTGTGCCCTGCATCAATCAGTCCGAGTGTTTAGTGCCATTCAGTCAATGGCAAATGTTACCCCGAGACGATCAGGACAACGCTTCAACACTGTTTTAACAGAACTGAGTGGCGGAATGCCAATTCCTCAAAATCAGACAAATCCTATGGGTCCTTATGCGCTAACAGTTCCTGTGACCATAGGTCCAGTTGTCCCCTTGTATGCTTCAGGTAATACTAGAAGTAATGCTCATTCCATAAATGTCCCAACCATTCCTGAAACACCGGTTACATCTGCTGAGATATCGGCAATTGGTATGCAGAGATCAGTATATTCAAACAGTTCACACATGGAAAGAACAGCTCCTCTTGTTCCACCTTTTACCGCTACACAAATTGCAGAATACAACCAGATGTTAAAGCAAGCAGGGCCAGTTCTTGATTTGAGATTTCCTCAGGGAACCTTACCACATCCCATGCTCAGATGTGATCAGATTCCAAAAGTACATTGCAGTATCCCGGAAGAAGTGCCCAGAAAAATAATATTAGTTTGTCAGGTTTCACAGCACAGCAGTTGACAGATTGGCTAAATAGTTTGAGTCCACAAGGTGCACCTGTACTAACAAATGGTAATGATAGAATAGAAGAGACACCAGAGAGAGACGGATCAGTAAATGTGCCCAGATTGAAATTAGAATTAAATTAATTGATTCTGGGAATGTTGGACATAGCTCAATTGGAGATTTACACAGAAGCCAAATGCAGTTCATGTGTAAAGATTTTACTCAATGTGCTGGACAGGCATACGCGAGATTAGCTGAATTAGCTGAGAAATATGAAGAAGTGGATTTAGAAATATCAAAACGTTTAAAAATAAGTTATAGATTAGAGTTCAGTTCGAAAGACTTAAGTAATATGAGATTGCCCAGAATTAAATTGCTCATTAAAAAACTGATTATATACATACAGACATGGGGAGCATTAAGAAAGTGGGAAGGCAGATGGGCGAAGAAAAGAGATCAGAAGAAAGCAAAGCAAAATGTGCATCCGGAAGGAGAAAATTAAGCAGAGGACAATGTGAAAACGATGCCCATGAGAGAAATACCAAGTGGAGGTTATGTCCACGTACCTTGGAGTAGGAGTGATATACTGTCATTCACATATGACTACCCAAGATTAAGACAAACGTGGAGTGGTACAAACAGACAGAGAGTTCTGTGGAACTTCCAAAATGCCTGTGGGTAGATCTGAATACGTTGTTTGATATTGTGGTTCCGACTGATTTGTGGACTGCATGTAAAGTGCATGTCGATTGGCCTGAACGTGAACCTACAAGAGATCCAGGAACAGGTGCATCATCTGCAGAGGTGATGAAAAAGAATTAAAAGGTGACTAAGTTCCTAAAAAAATAAAAGTGTCCCTGAAAGATATTGACTGGCAGAAAATTGACAGAACAGCTCAGGAAACAAGTCAATTCATGCTTATTATGAGAGGTTGTTACAAGCTTTAAATCATCACAGTGGTACTGAGGCCATAGAAGCTAAAGATATAGGTCATTTTGTTTTCAAATTTGTACAGGGATTGAAGCCAGACATAAGCGATATGATTCAGCAATACTTGATTTGTTGGCAGAATAAACCGATTTTTGAGATTCTGTGTTATGCAAAATATTGTAGTGAGGAAACAGTTGAAACAGAAAAAGTTGAAAGAAAAAGTCATGGTCTTGTAATTGAAAGCTGCATTGAAAGCAAATCCGAATCTGCAGATGATGTGAACACTAGTGTGATGCAATGAGTACCACAGCAGGCAACGAATGTTGTCCAGCCTAGAGGTAGAGCATGTTGGTTTTCAGATTGACCAGAATAGAGGTGTTCTTGATCACCAAGCTTTGAACAAGACTGATCCATGTCATTTGTGTGGAAATGTGGGTCATTGGTGACATAATGTCCATATAATAATGTGAATGTTTCAGTGCTGGAGTTGTTCAGACTCAAAGTAATAATCAGGTTCAAATTCAAAGAGTTCAAAGACCACAAGTTCAGAATGTACATATATCCCCTTGACAACGAATGCAGGTACCACAAGCCCCATTGGCACAGCAGCAGGTGATTGTTCCTCAGCAAAACATGAATCAAATGGTGAATGAAAACATGAATCAGATACTATCAAAATTTCACAGTGATAGTTCGGATGTTGAGGGATGCATGCTAGATGCACTTTTTGACCTACATTGACGAGGTCCCTATATAAATGCAAACATTATGGGCCATTACATGTCTGTTTTTGTTGACAATGGAGCTACACGTTCCACTGTCAGAACAGCTGAAGTACCAAATGTGCCCTTTTGAGGAAAGAGAATTCGGGTTGTAAGAGTCATAAATAAGCAACTGAGAAATCCTGTTACAGAGTATGTCCCTGTCAAAATAGAGTCATTTGAAGATGAGCACCAGTTTGTGGTTTGTGACTCAAGTCTCATAAGTTTGTTGGAACATGATCTGTTATGTAAGCTGAATTGTTCCATTACTTGCACACCTAAAGCAATAGTGATTCAGACAAATGAAGATGTGCCATGTATAATTGTAGAGCCGTACCAGTGTCACATTGTACCCAATGATGACATGTAATGATTTTCCCGATGATTTAAAAGAAACTCTGACACCTGAAGTTTGTGATTTTTCAGGAAAAGAAATAGGACTCATTAAAGAAGTTGAGCCTATTAACATAACAGTGAAGCCAAATGCAGCGTATCCAAAAATTCCCCCGTATAACGTCCCCAAAGGCAATTGCTGGAATTACTCCTTTGATTGATTGTCTGATTGAGCAGGGTATTTTAAAAGAAATCCTGGGAAGTCCATGTAAATTGACCATTTTAGTATTGAGGGAGCCCAATGGAAAGTATTCATAGTTCAAGATTTGAGAAAAGTGAACGAGATTGTCATTCCATGTTGTCCTGTGGTACCGAATCCTGCAGTGATTTTATTTCAAATTCCTTGTGAAGCTGAATGGTTTACTGTGATTGATCTTTGCCAAGCATTTTTCTCTGAACCATTGCATGAGGAAAGCCTGTATGTGTTCACATTTACATTTGACAGTCATGTTTTGGCATGATGCTGAACTCCTTGAGGTGTACACCATCCATTTTTAACCAGATCTTGAAAAATAATCTAGACTCCCTTAAAATGCCCACTCATTCAGTCTTAGTGCAGTACATTGACGATTTGTTGGTTGTGTCAAACACTCAAGAACCATGCAGAAGAGATTCAATTGCTCTTTTGAATCATTTAGGAGAGAACGGCCATAAAGTTTCCTCTGCAAAATTACAGTATTGCAAGAGGAAAGTCCTGTACTTGGGTCACCATATTGAGAAAGGGGTGAAGAAAGTGTCACAAGAGAGGATCTCAACAATCATGTGAATGAGTCCTCCTACATCTCAGAAAGAAGTCTGAAAGTTTTTGGGAATGGTTGGCTATTGTTGTCAGTGGATTCCAAACTTTTCCCCTTTTGGACAAGCCTTTACAGAGGCTAACACACAAAGATGTGACTGATACGGTACCATTAGATGACAACTGCATATGTGCCTTCACTAAGCTGAGAGACAGCCTATGCCAAGACCCTGCTCCGGGAATGCCTGATTATAACAAATGTTTTTCTTTGTTTTGTTGCAAAAGAGATGGATGTGCACTCTTAGTTTTGACACAGTTGCATGGAAATGCAAACAAACCTGTGGCTTATTTTTCTGCTACACTTGATCCTGTAGCTGCAGCGTTGTCTGGTTGTTTAAAAGCCGTGGCAGCCCGCAGCATCAGCACAGAGCAGTGCAAAGGCATTGTGATGTGACATCCACTGAATGTTTTTATCCTCCAACTCAGTCGAGATTTTGTTAACTAGTACCAAAACCCAATATCTAACAGGTGCCAGGTTAATCCATTATGAGCAAGTGATCCTTACCTCTTCAAATGTGAATATCAAGAGATGCATAGTTTTAAATCCTACTACTTTAATGCCCATTCCTCTTGAAAATGCAAGTCACCGCAAAGATGAGGTTGAGAATGACTGTCTCGATGTGACTTAATTGTGCACCAAACCAAGACCTCATATTCAAGATGTTTCCTTAGACAAAAATGACTGCCATGTTTGCTTATGGCTCCTTTTTTAGCAATAAAGATGGTATTCTGAGAGCAGGTTATGCAGTTTGTACAGTCTCAAGTGTGATAGAAGCATCCTGGCTATGAGGAGTCTTTTCAGCACAAGTAGCCAAATTGGTTGCTCTTTCTAAAGCATGCTGTGTTTCTGAACAGCTTAAAGTGACAATTTTCACTGATAGCCAATATGGGTTTGGTGTTGTTCATGATTTAGGGTCCCAGAGAGGTTTTCTGACCTCTTCTGGTTCCCAATCTGAAACAGTGAACACATTTATCATTTGTTGAATGCATTACAGTTACCAACAAAATTTGCCATTGTAAAATGCCTAGCCCATAGGAAATCAACTGATTATGTTACACTGTTAGTACCTATGCGGACAAAGATGCTAGCTATTGGGCTCTTATTTGTACCTCCTTTAATGGAGAGTGGAACAATGATACACAGGAGACTAGCCAAAAGTTCTTGATGACTGCTTTTGACACATGGAAGGAAGTGAAAAGATTGCAGGAAGATGTGACAAAGAAAGAGCAGCAAAGTTGGATTAGAGCATGTTGTATCAAAAGAAATGAAGATGATGTTTGTGTTTCAAGTGATGTAAGAGTAGTGTTGCTAAATAGCTCACTGTCCCGATAGCAAGACATTACCATGGACAGGCACATATAAAGATGTGCAATGGTCCGAACATTTAGACAAACATGGTTTAATCCTAGATTCAGAGTGATTGATGAATCCACATGTCACTGATGTGTCACCTACCAACGGATGAATGTAGGAAAATGTACAATGGTTACAATGAGTCATATAGGTAGGTCAGGAGGACTGTTTAACAGAATGCAGCTGGATTTTCTTGAGCTGCCAGTGTGCAATGGACTGATTTATGTTTTAGCTATTGTATGTCTTTTCTCACACTGGGTCGAGGCTTATTCCTCTAGGAGCAATGATAGTCTCACAGCAGCAAAGCTGTTACTTAGAAAGTTGAGACCTAAGTTTGGATTCCCGGCATCTCTAGAATCAGACTGAGTTACTCATTTCAACAGTGAGGTCCTAAAAATATTGTGTGTGGCATTACAAGTTGGACAAAGATTGCATTGCAGTTAGCGTCCAGAAGCTTCAGGTGTAGTAGAACAGATAAATGGAACACTGAAGTCCAGACTGGCGAACGTTTGTTCAACTACAACACTGAAATGGCCGGATGCATTGCCTCTTGTTTTGATGTGTATGTCCAGCACACCCAACAGGAAGACAGGATTGTCTCCTCATGCAATAATCATGGTGTGCGCTATGAGATTGCAAGCAGTGCATGCAAATGATCTTGTGAACATTACAGATGACTTGGTGCTGGATTATTGCAAAGAACTAGCTAACGTGGTGCATTCTTTGTCTCATCAGGTTCAAGAGGCTACTGTACAACAGAAGCAGCAAGAACTGTGTCATGACCTATGTCCTTGTGACTGGGTTATGCTCAAGACACATGTAAGAAAAACACGCTTGGAGCCACATTGAAAAGGCCCCTACCAAGTAGTCCTCATGATGACAACAGCTGTGAAGTGTGCTGGTCTCCCGGACTGGGTACACGTGAGCCACACTCGCAAAGTTCCAGGTCCCCTTGATGAAACAGTACCAGTTCCAGAAGGGTCAGTTACAGTGAGTGTGAGGGATCACGTTAGCCAAGCTGTTGGGGCTAGACAAGTGACTGCTGCATAGACTCGGTCTGATGGGGTTCTGAGTAAGTCAAGAACAGTGACAACAGTGGATGGTACAGAAGGGTTGAGGCAGAATCAATTGACTCATGCAAGCTTGGATGCTGACACAGGATCAGTCCTGCTAGATAAAAGAGTTGTACCCAGAGGCAATTGGCTTAAAGAGAAAGCTGTGTCTACTGTACAAGTACCATCAACTATTGTTGGAGAAACTGAAGAGCCAAGTCAAAGAGAAAGTGATGCTGACAGTCGAGTAAACAGAAGGTCAAAAAGAAAAAGAGTGACAAGCAGAAGGTACTCAGCACCTGACTTAACATATTATTCTGCTCATGACTGTGAACAGGAGTACCTTTTGTGCTAGCAATTCAGATCCAGCTCAATATTCTTGAAATTGCAGTTGCTTTTGGAACTGAATTTTGAAATCTCATTGCCAGTCAATGAAGAGAGACATTACGCTTTGGAAGTGATTATTATTGACTGAGAACTGTGCTTTTATTTAGACACATTTGAACATTTAGTAGAAGCTGATAAACATTTGCAAGTTCAGAAAACTCTTGATGACCTTTCCAGAAGATCAAAGAACTTTGTGAATAAATTGCGTTTTTGAAAGAGACTTTTTTTAATGTTTGCTCACAAATGAAAAGGACTGAAATTAGACAGTAATGAACAAAAGCCACTTTGCATTTTTTATTTTTTTACTGTTGAATTCTGAATTTTGGTCTGGAATTAGAGAACTCATGGAGTCAAATCACAACAGAAGTAGTAAATGTAAATACATATGCATATCTTTAGCAGTAGTGGTAGTTATCACGATTACATTATTGGTTATAGGTTTGAGTTTACCCATAGCAAATGATTCAGATCAGATTGCAACCACACTTGTCCTGAATTTAGCAAATCCCCTTGCAGATTCAAATTCATTTAACACAGATGAGAAGTATTTACACACTGAGAGTTCTACAGGAGATTTATCAGTGAATGTATATTATACCTTGCTATATGAGTATGTTGAGACAATGGAAGTTAGAGATTGCTACATGTGCACACAGCTGCTTTCGTCAGTTAATGAAGTAATTACATCAGTTAGTGAAGTAATTACCCATCACAGTTTACCCTTACCTATGGAATTTCCTGTAGTCTGTTGTTAACACTGTTTTATCAGCAGGAGTATTACCAATACTTATATTCAAATAATGATTTGGTGTTTTCAATGGTCCTTTTGTTGAAACATTCAGTAGCTCTGCAAAGGAGAAGAACATTGATTATGTGGGAGAATTCTTTGAACCTACATTGGAATAGTATATGCACACGAGAATAAATTCACCTGTATTCTTAGCCCTGTAGAAAAGGAATTCATTGGGCAAGTTGAGGAGAAAAGAAGAGCAATGAAAGCCAAAATAGAAAAAGGAGTAGTTTTACAGAATTGGGGAAAAGATGTAACACATTCAGTGGCCGGAAATCAAGGTTCCTGGCTATTGATTGGCAACATGTAGGGAAGCTATGTATATATAGACCGAAATCAAAGACTGATACACATTTTGTAGGTACTAGTGAGTGTAGACATGTATTTCTGTAAAAGGTTGGACTTTTATGCTGAATGGGCAAGACCCCAACACACCAGGTGTTTTTTCATATGTGGAAGAAATGCCTATTACAAGCTGTTGAAAGACTGGTATGTTACATGTTACCTGGGAGTAGTTTTCCCAGAGATGTATCATGTTGAAAATGTTAATAATCCAGTTGTGAAAACAAACTCTAGTGTCAAAAGAGGAGCATGTTCTTCAGAAATTATAGGAGATATTTTTGCTGCCATAATTCCATCAGTAGGTGTGATCTTGAATGATATCAAAATAAGAAAGTTGTCAACTACGGTTGATAAGTTATCTACAGACAAGCAGGTGCCATATTGTTAATGGACACAGAAATGGTAGATATGAGATGAATGATTTTGCAAAATCGTCTTGCTTTAGACATAATACTTGTGATACATGCCCAACAATGTTGCACATACATACCTGACAATAGTAAGGAGATATGAAAGTACATTTCAAATATGACAGACTTGAAACAAGATGTGAAAGATAATGTAGCATAGTGTCCCTGATGGAAGAACATCGTGGCACATGGACTGATATCATACAATTGTGTGAAGTCCCACAGATGGAAGATGTTCCCATGACAGACCTGGGGAAGAACTGAACTGTTTCAACTTGGAGTCATATGATCAATTTCTATTAGATGATGCCTATTCAACGTGACATGGACTGATACCTTTGATGAATCAAAATGCATTAGGAATTCTAAAACAATGATAGGCATGTGAACTTTGAGCAGTCCCCGCAGTTCCTAGCAGCTTGCAGAGAACTCCAAATGCTTGCAAATGCCTTTCTGATCCTGATGCTTTGCTGATGAAGAATTCCTGAATGCTGTATTTCTTGGAGAGGTATCTTCCTCTCAACCACTGCCCATTGAAATGCCCTTTTAGACTTAGAAATCCTTTTATTTTCCTCTCCAGAAGACACTTGACAAAGCTTCTGATATGTTGACGTTTTCCCTTTTTACTTATCTTTTACCTCACTTAGTTAGTGACCTGCAGTTCGAGATTATCCTTTTCCAAATTATTTTCGTCTTTTTGTGCTTTTTTGTCTTTTGCCCATGTGTTCCTTTCCACATATGTATTTCCCTGATTTGGTTAGTTGTAAGGTTGACCTGTGCCCAGCTAAAGATTATTGATTCTACTAATTTGACTTGATTGATGATTGTTAACTTTGAGCAGCGTATCATCTCTGTAACTCGGATAGTCTTATTGATATGTATTATTCTTCTTATATGCTTAATGCGCCTAAACGTATTTCCTTGCTTTGGGCAATCTTTGGTCATTATGTATCTTTATAACTTGGTTTTGTGCATTGTCTTCATGACTTTGAGTTTCTGTTTGTAATAAATTCCTTAATTTTATTCCTGGTTGGAGTGTTCCTTCCATGACACATTTGTCATGGTGTTTGTATTATTGGGGTTGTATTGAAATTTGTTAATGATTCTACCACACTACTTACTGGGTCCATGTTCCTTAAGGATAAAAAATGAATCTCTAAAACAGATTCCTTCCCCTAATAATCCCTTCAACAGTGTTCCCATTCCATTTTCACTCTGAATTTTAGATTGACTCTTGCACATGACAGAAGTGAACCTACAACTGTTTTCATGGTGGGAAAGAAATTGTCACCAGTAGGTTGGTGAATTCCCACAAACATGTGGGTTTATCATATTTTGTAGGTGAAACCCCCCTGGAAGCCTACTAATCTATCCCTGCAAGCAGATTTGCTGACATATGGCCTTTCTGACAAAGGTATTTGTGCTCCTGAGTTACACTTAGGTGTACAAATAGGTTCGTTTCTAAGGATCCCGTACACAGACTTTTATCAGTTTTTCCATTTTCCTTTCTAACTCTAAGTTGGACCCCTCTTTATCTATATGGACATGTGGAGTTTATAAAGTCTTCCAGCCACCTCAGAAACTTGCAAAAATAATCCCCTGTGTCCAGTGGATCCATGCTTAATGCTTCATAGTTTTATTACATTTGGTTAATTAGTATTAACCTCAATGCTCAAGAGCAACAGATTTGAAAGTTTCAGTTTATACCTTCATGCTCCATCCATCAGTGATCTCTTCTATTGATCATTTGGGATATCTCTGTCTAGTCATGTGATGCGTTATAGGTTTCTGGACAACACTTTGATTTGGTTCTGATCCCTTTTTTATCCCAGAACTTCTTCCATGGGGTATTAGACAGTTATTTCTTCCATCACAGAAGTCAGAATTC
This sequence comes from Pleurodeles waltl, assembly GCF_031143425.1. Lineage (NCBI taxonomy): Eukaryota > Metazoa > Chordata > Amphibia > Caudata > Salamandridae > Pleurodeles > Pleurodeles waltl. Next base: position 604,917,254 of record NC_090443.1, on the reverse strand, counting down.
TGGTATCTTTTACCTTCTGGTCTTCCATGGGTCAGAGCGTACACGTTGTTTAATCCTTTTGAATTCCAAGAAAGTATGTTTAATTTCTTTAAAATGCAGGCATTTCCCATGAAAAGTACTAAGAATTACCCATCTCTATATATAAAATGGATAACTTATATAACCAACAGCATCCGGATCAAGATTAGAGGTTAGAGGATACTGCCAGGCAGATTTTTCCATGACCTACTCATGGCAGCTGCATTCCTCCTACTGGTCTTAATGGATTGAAGAGAAAGACAGGAACAGGAGACACTCACTAGTGTAGCCTGAAACTGGTATTCAATTTCTGGATGCTTGAAAAGTAAAGCTGTGCTAGAGCATTTCCTTCCTTCGCAGGAATAAATACCTGACGAGATTACTGGACCTTTGGACCCAGAATTAAGCTGTTGAAAACCAAACAACAGATTTCAATAAAGCCAATCCGATTAAACAGTATGACCAATTTGGCCATACAAGGAAAACTCCAGTCAGAAAAAAAGTTAAGGAGTTTTATTAGAAACTTAAGCTCAAAGTCATGAAGACAATTCTCAAGACACAGGTATAAAGATAGAGTATCACCAAGGGTTGACTAAGGTTAAGAAACAGGTTCAGGAGAATGAACATTAAGGGAACTAGGCACTCAACAAATACAGTACAAACCATCAGCAAAATTATCTGATGAACAGAAAACAAGTGTCGCTTAGTTTTGATAAGCATTAATGAAGTTCAGAGCATCAAGGTTCAAATAGTTTAAACAAGGAAAAACCCTACAGATTAGGCAATCAGGGAATGATATGTGCTGGGTGGACCACATGCAGGCAAAAACAACAGGAACAAAAGGACAACACTAATTTAGAAACATAAAAAAGATAGTCTCAGTCAATAGGTCACTAATTAAGTTTAGCAAAAGGTAAGAAAAAGGTAAGGCATCAGCATTTCATAAGCTCCATCAAGAATCTTCTTCTTTGGGTTAGAGGAAAATCTCAGAATCTCAACAAAGCATTTTAAAGGGGCAAGGGAAGAGAGGACATTACCTCTCAGATTCCAAGGGGTTCAGCGTAGAATGGCAGAAAAGATTCTGCGTGGGGAAGTGCAGGTTCGGCATCTGACTCAAGTCCATCTGGGGAACTACATATTAAAGTTCATAGGGCGAAATGATTCGTCAGCTCATCAGTCCACCTGACGTTGAAGGGGTAACATCCAATAGAGATTAATCAATCAACTCCAACTTGAAACATTGGTGTGGTTTCCCAGGTTTGTCATGAGAACGGCGCCATCTGTACTCTTCCATTCAAGGTTTCAACAACTGCATAATTTGTCAGTCTACAGTCCTAAATGTTCTATCCCCAAGGACGACTTCCTATACTATGTATAAAACAATAGACATCTATTACCAATCTAGCATTCTCATGAGAACAAAATCTGGAAGAAAGGTACACGTTAGTAAGTATCTTGACAATTTCTGCACAATCACGTTTACAGGGCCTAGCAAGCCTCACTTAGGCTAATGCGAGTAAACTAAAACAGCACATTAATTCAGGCAAGTAAGACACATTTTTCATATATAAACTATAAATTCAGCATTAATAAACTTTCATTAGCATTCATGTTACCGTCATTTTAAACAAAATAACTCAGTTAATGCATTTCCATGAATGTGGCGCAGAACTGTAATTCTCTAGTTTAGCATACAAATTTAAATCACTTTTCATTAGAAATCTAATATTGTTTTAATGCAGACTATTAGTTTAGACTTTACATATAAAACAACAGATTAATTCTTCAAATATGTAATTTAATCTCAATACCACATAGGTTTTGATAGCTAGTCTTAGGCGAATACACACTAATGTGGTTTATTAGTGCATCACATTACAACCAAACCAATAGTACTTTGCTTAACATAATGCATAAACCGTCACGCCTAGATGATCACTGTGACATAAGGGACAGTGGTAAAATTTCTTCTACATCAGCTGTTACAGTCCCAAGCTATTTTTGGTGAAATTGGTGCTGCCTCAAGAGCAACTCCAGTCAAGAACATGGCAAAGGACTAAAAGAGAAAAGGGTAAGGAATATCAGAGAGCAAGTAAAAAGACCCAGGACTTAAAAAGTAAAAAGGCAAGGGAGGCAGAGCAGAGGTGGGAAAGGAAGTAAGAGTTGTGAGGTCAGAATGAGGATAAAGGTGCAGAGAATGCTGAGGCAAAAACCCCAGAGAGAGGTGTGGAGACCTGCCACAGTATCGCAGAAGACACCAACTGTGGCTACTGTATGTAAATTTAACTTAGGCAGATATCCAAAAATTTTACATGGATTCAGTTCTCTTGGACCTACATTTGCCACTCTTAGTTAGCACCTAAACCCTGTCTATACCCCAGTACCTCAGCTTCTATCACTACTTATACCCTGTAATCTCTACATATACTTTGACCCTAGTAACTCTACCCCACCTCTATTCCAGTGTCTCTAACTCCGCCTAAATTCTATTGCCTTTAGTCCCACATATACCCTAGTATCTGCCTCTCTGCCTATACACTAGACCCACTACTTCAACCTACACTCCTGTAACCTTTTTCCACCCTTCCTGGCTCTATTCCTCCTACTTTATTCTCATTGCTTACATTATGGTACCATTTCTTGTTTGTCTTTTCTGATGTTTGTTTTGTGTAATGCCCGCCAATTTTATGAGGTAAGGGTTGTCTTCATTTAGAAATTCACCAGAATTAAGTTTTACCAGCCTCGCATTGTCAGGCTGATGTGTGCCTCTTTGGGGATTCTCTGGCATGATGGTCATCATTGGCATATTGTGGGCTTATTTGACACTGTGGGTCCGATACTTAATAAAATTGTGGCTTTACCATAATGATATATGTTTTGCCATGAAGTGGTTATTTGTGATTTTAGTGGGTCACCACTGACATAATGGAGAAAAATTCTAGCCTGTGATTATTCCAGGAACGTTATGGTGATACATTAGCATGTATGGTAGAACTGTACATGTGTAGCAGAAATATGTGTAAGATCTTGATATGAATGACAAGCTGATGTTTGGGGACCAATTTTGATTCTAGTAAAATGAAAAGCTGGCATTTTGGGGCACTACCAACATTCTTGGGGAGGGTAGACAATATAACTTATTTGGTCGCAGAATATGAGTATTTTTAGAAAGATGCAGGCTGATGTTTGCAGACAAAGTGACTGTAGTTCAAAAACATATGTGAAGCTTCTAAATGAGTGATAATTGAGGCTTGATCTGGGAGAACTAATGCTGGTGTTGTTTACTTGGTATCAGACAGCACTTCCAACATTGGCTGCTACTACATTACTGGCAGTGGCATTTCATCATCTATACTGCTATTGCTTTTGCGCCATTATCACTACTGCTGACTAATACCCGAGATTGGTGTAACCTGTATACAAGGTCTTTGGAAATTGAGGAGCAGTATTCCTGTGTGAGTCTCTAAGATCAGTCTCACTGTGATATCTGTAACCTAAGATTGTGAGAGCTCTTTAACTTTTAATTATAACACCCTCCATTTTTGTAGTTGATTCACAGTCACATGATTGAGAAACTACTTGATTGAAAGGAGATAGAGTGGATAAATGAAAAAGTAAGATAGAAGTAAACAGAGATGCTATATTCACGGCTCGAAAAATCCACTCGACCACTCGCTATGGCGAGTTTTATTTTATGAGGTTGAGCTATTTTTATATCCTACTCACCCCTTTTGGCAAGTGGACAAAGAACAGGTGCTCTCTTTAGTCAGAAACTGAATTAGCAATTAAGATGCCTTTAAATCTTATTCTTGTCACATTTGCTTGGTGTTTAGAGACAGGGGTCAAAAGTCAGTTTGTCTTCTTGCCATGCAAATACTTTTACTTGTGACTGCAGAGTTCCAGGATTTTGTAAGGTTAACTGCCTGTCCTATGTTAAATGAAAGGCTGTTGTTATCAGGAGTTTCCTAACACACAACATTTATATAGCTGTAGTGAAATTTGTGTGTTGACCACAGATGTCGTGTCGCACCACTTTACACCTGGCTGAGCTGCTCACTGCCACTTTAGTGGTCATTGGTTATAGACTCCATTTTGTATTCAACCTTGACTCCATTTTGTGCTTAGCTTCACAGCCACGTTAAAGATACGAGTATTGTTCCGCACAAACATGTTATGCAACTTATTTTTTCATTTCCACGTGTTTTCCTTCTCACCGAAGAGCTAGGACATATTATCACCTAGGACTGGTACATAATATGTAGGAGGTAAGCAGTCAGCACGATAAGAATGTACCAGGCTGATGTTTATAATCCAAGCAGAGAACCGTTTGACTTTGAGAGAGATGCCTTGGGATCTTGGCCAATTCTCAATGCGTTTCTTTCAACGCTTACCTAAACTATCCAGCATTTGTTAATATTTCCTTCTTAGGGGAGGGGTTTTTCCAGAAAGCCCTTTCCACGGTTCTTTAAGATATAAAAAGATGGCCCTGCTCAGTAGCAGTGAATTCCAAGACCTTGGTCAGGATTGGATGTCAGATGCCTGACATCTGTCCCATGAGGGTGGAGATCTCTTTCTCGCAGTTGAACGGGGTCATCTATTTGCTGGCATGAGAAAGATGAAGTATCTGACAGGCCCTACGGTGATGAATTTTTATTAATTATTTGCTGTGCATTGCGTATGAATATATATTTATATATCAATATACGTGTTTGTATTCTTGCATGTACATATTTGCTGTTCATAGATTGAAGGTTCTTTACACATGGTTTTACGTTGTTGTGGCACATTTTTAAAGTACACTTTTTACTATTCAAACCTTCTTTCACGAACCTTGCAAAAAGCTATAAATAAATGTCTTCTTAAGATTATGATGTGCATTCCAGAGAATCTTTTCAACTCCTTTCAGTGTGTATATCTTGGCTCAGTCAAAAGTAAAGCAAAACAATAACCAAGTCAACTTTACAAACATTTCAAAATATATTTCAGTAGCTGTGAAAGACCATTTTTTTCTACTTCTGTCTGATGAAAAAAATATTTTAATAGGATGAAAAAAGTCAGAAACTTTATTTGGTGATGTGCAAATGATAAATGTCTGAAACCCAGATTATTGGTAATCTGTAGTGTAGTGTTAATATACTATGTAGTTTTACCAATAAAGCTGCAAGTTAGTAGGAAGGTTTTTGGACATTTTTTGGAAATGTACTGTCTGTAAATGACAGCACGCTACCACATCATGCTTTAGTAATATATTTATTAAAAGTGTGCGTTTAAACATAAACTGAGAAACACTCCTGCCATGATGGCAAAGCTATTAGTAAACTAAGAGTCAAGCCATGCATGGGTCAAGTGTACCCTATATGTGGGCTAGATTTATTATACAAGGAGCAAACGTTTTGTGTATTTAATCAAACAAAAGAGATTTTTTTTTTTACAGCAGACATGCTGAACTCACATATTTGAATGTGTACTCATATGTGAGAATGAAGAAAAGGGCGACTATAAAGTACAATAGTTGCCCAGGATCACACAATTTGAGACCCGTTTCCGGGTCAAGTACATTACAATTAGGTCGAGTAGGTTATTCAAGCTACTTGACCTGCAGGTCTATTAAAATTTTTATGATTTTTCGAGGCCAGGTATTAATTAAAAAACATAAATAATACCCATGTGCAATTGCATACTTATGTGTTTGAACACTCTCTAGTACTTATAACATTTTAGTCAGTCTATAGGAAACTGATGCTCAGAAATTAATCTTTTTACCAAATTATTTAAAGTTGCCTTGGAGAATGTGAACCCACAACAACCCTGATAAGGTTAGCCTTGTTAGGCTACCAATTATGTACTGGAATATTTAATGAATATCTCTTCAGAAACACATTTTAGCCCAAGCATACTGCACTCATATCAAGTGGACCCTTGTAGCTCCCCGAAGGAATTCAGGATAGCTCACAACTGGCATCCCTTAATATTTTCCCAGTCTAAGGGCCTGATGTAGATTTTGGCAGATGGAAAACTCCGTCACAAACGTTACTGATATCCTGTCTGCCGTATTACGATCCTCAAAGGCTGGAATCGTAATACTGTGGTGGGATTTCTGTCATGTAAGTATTCCCCCTCTGCCAAGATCTAAATTAGGTCCTAAATGTTCACCAGCCACTAATGAACTGGTCATGACACCCTTTACAGAGCCTTTCAAACTTCCCGCACAAAAATCAGTTGTGCCATATTTAAAGCCTCTTGTTGACAGGTCTGCGCAGCACTGATATGTATTTAAAACATTTTATGGGTTGCACCTTGACCCTACACTTGAGGTTGTTCTTCCCTTACTTCATGTGCTTTCTTTTTTAATGATTTTATTTTGCACTTTCAAATGAAAACAAGTGGGCATGACACATCATACAGTTTCACCAGGAATAGTGATCCTTACTCATACATAACGGGAAGAGCAAGTCACATACACCTGTATGCAGTGGCAAAACATTATCCGAGACAACTCCCACCCTGATCCTTCATATATTGATCAAGTTTCAACAGATCCATCATCCAGTTCAGAAAACAATTTGAATGTCAAAGGAGCGCAATGTTTTAAACATTGTATAGATGGAATCCTCCTGCCCTTTGTACTTGGTTGATATGGGGGTTGAAGAGATGCCCAAAACCATCAAATTTGGCCACCCTATCTCAGATGTTAGCAGTAAATTTTTCCATGGCATAAATGGAACAAACCTTCCCCCACCACATATTTATAGAAGGAGGAAGTGGTTGTTTTAACAACTGTGCAGCGCATAGTTGCGCTGCCAGGAGTAGATGGGATAGTAGGCGTCCCTCAGGGTTCGTTGTGGGGAAAACTCTATTGGTACCCGGATTGCCCAGAAGGATCTTTTGGGGTTCAAGTGGGAGATGGATGTTGGTTATCTCCTACACTGTCTTCCGGATCTCCACCGAAAAAGTTTGAATCACTGGGCATGACCACCCTGTGTGTAGGAAGGTACCCCTCTCATCTCATCCCTTCCAGTGTAAGTCTGAAAACACAAACATCTTGGCTAACCAAACAGGTATTAGATATCAATGACTCAATATTTTATATGCATTCTCTATATGGCACATGCAAATAGCTTATTGAGACGCTATTTCCCAGATGACCCCCAAAGTGTTGTCAGATATTCCTGTGGCCAATTCCCTTTCTCACTGTAACACGTAGACATGGTTTTGGAATGAGTCAACTGCAGGAGGTATCAGTAAAGATGCCATCATGGTGCACATTATTTAGATAAAGGGACCCTAGGGTATGGAAACATGCTGGCAGGCCAAAGGCCTGATTCACTTTGCGGTTTCGTCGGGTTAGGACAAATTTGTTAATCAAGTCATCCCATGATCACAAATCACAGTCATCAAAAAAGTCACCCAAACTGTGGAGCACCCCTGAACCCAGCAGATGGAGTTAGGGTGGGAAGGGCCATGGATTGATGTTGCCTCTCCGCTACTTCCATAAGGGATACCGTCAGTCGCTTATTGTCATTTGCTGGTCTATTGCGGATAAAGCCTGACTGTGTCAGGGCGATTATAGTTGGCCAGACATGGCACAGGCGAGCAACCAGGATGGAAGCAAACAGCTTCACATCGCAGTTGAGGAGGGCAATAGGCACGTAGGAATAACATGGTGAGGGGGGCTTACCTGGTTTCAAAAGAAGAGAAATGTGTGAATCCAACATAGAATTGGTAACCACTCTAGATGTCAAAAATAAATTAAAGACGTGCACTAGTGGCTCCATCAAGAGAGAGGCATAGGCTTTATAGAAGGTGGCAGTATAGCCATCAGGGCAGGTGCCTTATGTGAAGGGATGCTACTAATTGCCTCTTCTTCCTCCTCCAGAAGGTATAACTCTTCAGTTCTATCTGGGGGACTATGGGTGCTCAGGTAATCATCTTGTTGCTAGTCATCAAGCTGTTGGGCCTGACAAAGAGAAGTGTAATAGTTACGACGGAGATCACCCTTATCGTCCGTTAATTCTCTAATGTAGTGCCGGGTGGAGTGGATGCGTAACTTATGTGCTAGGAGTCTATCCATCATGTCCCCCTTTTCATAATATGTTTGGTTGATGTAAAGCAGCTTTTTGGCCGCTGATTTCATAAGGAGGTGTTTAAGTTTGCATCTCAGCTGACGTAGATCCCTCAAAGTCCTGTGGGAAATCCCTTTCCTATGTCGTGCCTCTGCTTGTTGTATTTGAGTCTCTAATACTTGTTTGCTTGTTCAAAGGCTGCGGTGTTGGAGGTAAGCTCTCCTCAGAAGACTGTTTTTGCCGCATCCCACAAGGGTTGCCACATCTCCTGTGTCATTTTCAGGATGGTTTCTTTGATACAATAGCAAAGTGCTGGGTCCCTAAGCACAACATCTTTTACGATCCATGGTCGAGGGAATGGACATTATGGGGTCACCAAGCTATGTGTCATCTTCACAGGGGGATGGTCGGAGATAATGCTTACATCAACACTAGTGTCAGCAAGACTGGGCAATTAAGACCGGGAAATAAAAAAATAATCAATTCTTGAATACATCTTGTGGGCACTAGAATAGAACATATTGTCCCGTTCCTGTGGGTGGTGGTGACACCAGGCATCTGACAAGGTCAGGTCTAGTATACCCTCAGTCAGGGGTGGAGGTGGGTGAGGTTTGTCCCATCTGTGATGCAAACAGTCCTGATTAAGGTGCAAGAGAACATTAAAGTCACCCCCTGAGCACTATGTCGCTTCTGTGGAAATGGGAGACTCTCTGAAAAAGGTCAGTATGGAACTCGTCTCCATCTCCACTGGCACCATAAATTGAAGTGATGAACAGTCGAGCAGAGCTAAAGGTGCCGCATTGTAGCACAGTATATTATGCACATATGTGTCAACAATAATAACAAGTTAACAAAAAACATAACTGATAATACCCACAGTGAAAGGGACCATGCAGCAGAGAAGCCAAGCGGCCACCAGTCTACAAAAAGCAAATATTAAATAAGAAAAAAAGGTTAGAAGAAACAGATAAATTGTGCACCAGGTGACCAAAGTGAACAGCAGCAAAGATGGGGTGAGCTCGTAGTTAGGCCCATGTGGGTCCCCTCCCAGTATTTGCATACTCAAAAAGAGGAAGAAAAATCAGTTATTGGCAAGAGAGGAAGAAAATTGTTCCCCCCTCCCATCCCTGGACAACCCCCGAGAGCAGGAAAAATACAACCATCTCCCTGCCGAAAGGGACAGGTAATTAAGGCAGTGTGTCATTGCCAGATGAAAGGGGATATTGTTCCCTGGCAGCCTGTTGTGTGTGTTTCCGAGTTTTCTTTTTGGTCTGGCATGAGGGCTTGAAGCGCCAGTCACTCCCCGTCTATTAGGGCAAGGTCTCATCATTCAGAAGACTGGTCTACATTGGATGGGGGAGGGCAGGAGGCTGAGCACCTCACAGGCTTTCTCGGGCCTATGAGCCTCAATTCTCCTTTCCTGATGAGTAAAGTGAATGCGGAGCAGGAAGCCCCAATGAATAGAATCTTGTTGCTGTTCAAGTGTTGAGTAACATCTTTGAAGTCTTTACAGCGGGCTAATGTGTGGGTCGAGATAAGTTGTCAGAATCTGTTCCTTATGATGAAAGTAGTGTACCCGAGTCAGAGTGTCTGGAGCCAAATTCTTTTGTTGTTGGAAGGCAGATACACCCTGTGAGTAGGGTCTAGGAGAATCAACAAATTACAAGGAAGCTCCAGGAGGTGGGCAAAAAGGGCCTAGACGTGGGAGTCCAGATTAAGCAGCCAGGCCTCGAATGCAGATGTTAATAGTCCTGGAGTGCTTCTCCTAATCGTCTATCTTGTCCTGTAATGTCAGTTGTCCCCTCTCCAATTTTTCAATGCAAGCCGTCCTATCAACTTTGTCAAGGATATGATCCGCCACCGTTGTCTGCATAGTGGTCAGACGAGCGTCCGTCTGACGCAAGAAGTGATCAAGATCAGAGATATCTCTAGTAAAGGGAAGTGAGGTCCTTATGGAATTCAGCGAGCAAAAGCTGGATGTCCTTCTTAGTCGCAAGAGCATGCAAGTCCGTGCCCTCACTTAAGACCCTGGGTTGGGGATAAGAGTCACCCTCCGCCAGGCAGGGTGGATCAGGCTTGTGAAGCATATCGCGAATTGAAGAGGAGCGCTGACGCTTAGATTTATGCGCTGCCATGTTAGGACCAACACAACATAGTTCACTGCCATCGGGGTCTATCAGCAAAGGAATTCAAAGCCACTGCATTTTGCTCAGTAGCACCCTAATAAAGCTTACAGGTACAGCCCTAAATGTGGTTAGAAAACATGGTGCTGGAGGCACTGGTTTAGGCTGTTATGTATCCTATTCTCAGCCAGTGCCAGGAGCAGGATGTCAGCAAAGTTACTAGGAAAAGAGTAGAACCCAGAGGCGAATGAGTATGGAAAAGTCTATGTGGGGCAGAGCACCTCCGTCACTCATAGGAAATCTAGATCACTCTCTGCAGGGCCCGCCATATAGCATAGGAGTGTAGTGATCCACAATGTGCAGGTTTCAGTGCAAAGTACATCTCCCACCTCACTCAATCATTCTGGCAATGGGGTTGGTTAAGCTTATTTAATGTCACACAGGTAATGGGGTGCAAGGATGCCAGACCTCACCACTCTTCCAATCGATTTTCTCCCCCTTCAACCTCACCTCCTGTTCTGGTGCCAGACGTCTTGCTGGAGGACAGGCCCAGGTCTGCTCTCCTGTGTGAGCTGGGGAGAAGGGCCTTTCCATCAGCATTCCGAAGCATTGTTGCTGTAAGGGGTGCACTCGGCCTAGGCCAGCCCCAGCCCCCGACCAACCGTAGGCCCGACACCCTTGTGACTCCATAGAGGACGTCCCACTGGGACGCACAGAAGCAGCCGGGCGCCAAGAAAACGTTGTCATTGCAGCCTCCGGTCTGAAAATTAGGGGTCCGCTGGGTCCTTGGGGGTGGTTTCACTACCATTAATGGGCCCTTACAGTGGGTTCGTGGGCCTGGTGCGCTGAGTTCAGAAGAGACATTTGTGGCCACGCCCCCATTCATGTGCTTTCGAAAATTGTCATGAGATGTGCCTTTTTCAATGTTAAATTTGATCTGCCAGCTTTAAACCTGTTTGAAGGAAAGTGCATCCCCTAATATGATATGAGACAATTTGTTTCTATCACCAGAAGAGGTAGGGGCCAATCTCCTGCCACCATCTCCCACTTGCCTTTCAGCGCTACCTCTCTTTGTGGACCGAGTGATGCCACATCAGAGTGATGTGATGTAACTTTGTTGTTTGTTGCCTTAGATACCCTAGGTGCAATGGATATGCCTACATGTGGGGTCCATGCTCACTGTGCTATAGGATTCATGCTGAAATCAGTCTGCAGTTGCTTGTGTTCCCATAGGGGCAATCCCTCCCCACCTGCAGTTCGGGTTGGACTCTTCATAGATGAGCAGGATGAAGGCTGCTTTGCTTATGACTGGTCTCTGTCTAGAGTTACACAATGAGTGATACATGGTGGAATGGAATGTGGCTCAAGTGATTATCAGTGGCTAAGATGATTTCAATCATTCTTTCAATCATTTAGTTGTTTTTGGCAGAAATAGCCCTAAGCATGATGGCTATTAACAGACATGTTTCCTATGCTAACTATGCCATAGGACTGAATTTGCACCTTGCTAATAAGGTTCCTCTCAGGCCCATTTAGTAGGCCATGGGGTAGGTAGGGCGTTCTAAGCCTAAACTGTGGGGGTTGAGGTTGTTTGCCACCGATGTCGTTGGGCCCATCTTACTATGGCTCTGCAAACTGGGCCAAGTACAGCCTTTTCCACAGTAAACTTTAGGCTCATGTCCTATCCCATTCAGGGGCCTAGGGCAGGTTGAGACAACTTTGGCAATCATAGCCCCGTCATGGCTAATGACAATAATGGCAGTCATGATCACCATATAGGCCTATCAGCATCACTCAGGTGCCGCCCAGATTGGACTTACTATGATCACGATGTTGCAACTCCAACTTGGTTTGTAATGATCAAGGTCTTGCGGTTCTCACCTGGAGCCTGGATGGGAAACCAGGGAGGCCCGCTAGACCTGCAGATCCACCTTAGCTCACTCGGGTGCAGACAGCCACAGTGGACAAGTTGAGCCCCTCTTCTCCTAGATAGTGTCTTCTCCTGTAGGGCCAAACAGATATGCAGCTCCTCCAGCAAAAACTGCGAACCTCAAGTGATGTTGCCTCACCTCTAGGAGACTGCCTGTCAGGCAGACGCCATCATCCCTGGATGCACAGCTGTCCTTTAACTACTCTGTAGAGCACTCCTTTCTCTGGTCATAAAGGACTTCAGAACTGGATCGTGGGGTCCCAATTTTGTACACACCTTCTAGACAGGGGGTGTGAATACGCTGTCACAAACTGTACAGCTGTTTTGGGATGGTTAGTATTTCAAGTCTCCTCAGGCTTCTCTCCAATCACAGTTGTTTTTTTATACAGTGATAATTCTCGCAGCAGGCAGCACTGCAGCTGTCTGTAACAAGGAGCACCCCAAACTGTTATAAGCACAAGATTAGTAAACAGAAAAGGGAAATGCCACACTGGAAAACTACCAACATGATGATACTCAATGTCTGTAAATACTGTATTATAATTTATGTTGTAATAGGTATTAGGATTAAGTAAATTAGTTGTTTATAAATTATGATGTAGAATGGTATGTTCCTGCCTACCTTAGAATGTTGGCATTGGGCTGGCTTGGAGTTTGCCATAGAATGTTGGGACTGTTAGGGCATTGTTCTGTAAGGTGTCTTGAAATAAACTGGTCATCCCACTTGCTCTGTGTGGCCTTCACAGATTTATTTATAACAGAAATTTTTGGCGACGAGGATGGGATCTACTCAGAAGAGGCTGTGCAGGGGCAGCTGGACTCCTCACCCCTGGGCTAGAGTGTACCTTCTCGTCTGCGCTGGGCTGTCGATTTACCTCTGGTGCTGCGTGGGGTGCTCTGGCGATTACAGGAAGCATTCCTCTGGCCTTTGTAGTTGGCAGCGTGCTGACATTTGTGCCTTTCCTTCGCCTATCCGGTCGGTGTGGCACCAAGGGTCATCCATTCCCACCTGACTCCTGGCGGCGCAGCACAGGTGTTTACCGGCGCTCCGTGTCCCAGGAGGTATAGCTGCAGAAAGGCGGAACGTGGGGCTTACTGACGGCGATCGTGGAGATCGTAGGGCTTCCTGGATGGCAGCTTCCTCACCCGCCTTTGCTCCTGTGTGGCGAAGAAAGCAGCGGTGACGTGACGTGTGAGGGAGAAGAGTTCCCTGGCACAGTTTCCTGAGACAGCACCTCCTTTGCCAGTCTGTTTCCGTGTGGGGCTGCAGCAGCGGTGATGCCGCAAGCGGAAGGTGGTCCCTGGGCGGAGTCGGAGGTGAACGCGCCCCCAGAGATTTTGGGCTGCCTTCGTCTGTGTTAGGACGACGGCAGAGGCGATGTGGAGTGGAGGAGGCGGCCCCTGGGTGATTGAAGTTAGTAACACGCCCCAGTAATTACAGGCAGCAAAGAGCGTGTTTTTTTTAATGCAAGTAGTCGGTTGAAGACCACATTAGAATATACGAGTGTTGGACAAGTCTTCTCTTCCGCAGGTTAGAAAAAAATATATATATATTTTGACTTATCTGGCTGTATTCTCGATTGTGAACAGTTCTTGGACAAACACAAGAGTGATACATTTTTGTGCGGGCATCAGTATGTGATGTTTTATTGAAGTTGGAATTCAGTGTAAGTACTGCTGTATACTAGGGTACTCAACAATTTTTGGTGGAAGAGTGCTGCAAAGTAATATATTTGGCTTTTGTCCATATAGTACAATTCTATTGTGAAAAATTGTGAATGCAAGTTGTCATTTGGATTGTTCATTGTATTTCTGGTTATCATGGCTGCAGCCAGCATGTCACAACCTCCTCCTTTCCTGAATGAAGTTGGGGGACCCAGTTTGCTCTGGAAGGACTGGAGGAGATTGTTTGAGTCATATTTGATTGCAATTGGTGGGGAGAAATTCTCTCCACTAAGGAAGCAACACATCTTATTGTACAATTTGGGCCTACATGGAAGGAAGGTCTATGATAGTTTAACAGAACTGGGAGAAGAGGACGAAGAGGAGGAAGCGGAAGAGTTAGACGTATATGAAATGACGCTCAAAAGTTAGAGGGTCACTTTGGAGAAAGAGTGAATGTGGTCCTTGAGAGGCATAAATACTTTAGTAGGGTACAGGGTAGAGATGAGAAGGTGTCCAGTTACATAGCTAGTCTCAAAGGTCTTGCTACGACATGTGATTTTGGGGGTCTAGAGGACTCTCTAATCAGAGAGCAGTTAGTACGGTGCATTAACAATAGTAAAGTGCAGGAGAAATTGTTAATTTTAAGTCTCTCATTAAAGGAAGCTATTGAGATAGCCAAAGGCATTGAACACAGCAGAGTGTATCAGATTAATGAAGAGTGCCAAAAAAATAACTGATGAAGTAAAAGAGGTCAGAACTGTTCCTAATAAAGAGTGCATGGGACCTAATGAAGAGGAGGAAATTAAAACCCAAGAAATCTCTATAAAGAAGAATGCTGTAGGAAACACCAAAAGTAGATGCTAAAGATGTGGGAATGTTAGGCATTTGGCTAACAGCCCCGACTGCCCTGCTCGCAATTGTATATGTAGGAAATGCGAAGCCAAAGGGCACTATGCGAGGGTATGTAGGGGAGAGAGGAATGAACATAATGGCAGGAAAGGAGTGCACAAGGTGGAGGATTTCCAAGAACCCCACAGCAAAATTGTACTGCAGGTTAAAGGAAGTGTGGAGAGTATGTGTAAAAATACCATGTATCCCACTTGTGATATAACTTTAAATGGTGAACAATTAAGAGCATATGCAGATTCATGTTCCCCCTTCACCTTCATAAATTACAGTATTTATGAGAGAAAGTTCAAAGGTAAAGGATACAGTTTACAGTCTGCAGACATATCCCCTGGGGGGTATAATAGTGATCCCATACCATTGAAAGGGATGATGATCATGCATATAACTTTTAAAGGCAGTTCAACCACCGGAAAAGTTTACTTCACCAACAAGGGTTCTAATTTGTTGGGATGGGAACATCAACGTGAGTTAGGCATACGCCTGGACCCTAACAGGGAAGAACCAGTGTTATTGGTAGGAAGTCCAGAGAGTTAGCATGCCATATGCAAAGAGTTCTCTGGCCTCTTCGAAGATAAATTGGGCAGTTTGGTTAATTATCAGCATAAGATTATAGTGAAGGAGGGGCAGTTCCTGTTTCGCACAAGGCCAGGCCTGTACAGCTTTTGATGCAGGAACCCCTTAAACAAGAGTTGCATCGTTTAGAACACTTGGGGGGTCATTGAGCCGATTGAAAGTGCTCTTTGGTTAGCACCTATTGTTGTTACTCGGAAGTCTGGAGGAAGGGGTATACATGTCTGCGTGGATTTGAGGGATCTTAATGGCAACATTTGGGTGGAAAGATTTCCATTACCTATAATCAACGTAATTTTGAGTACTTTGGGTCCTGCAAAATTTTTCAGTGTCATAGATCTATCCTCTGCGTACCATCAAGTGGAGTTACACCCCTCCTCACGTTCCCTCACTTCATTCATCACGCCATTTGGAGCTTTTCGGTACTGCCAGATGCCGTTTGGTCTAGCATCTGCAGCAGTCGTGTTCCAACGGATTATGCAAAATATTCTGGAAGGGGTGGAGCATAGTTTATGTTTCCAAGACAATGTCTTGGTCTATGGAAACAGCAGGGCTGAACATGATGACACCTTGAGACAAGTGTTCAATGTCTTAAGCAAAGCAGGAATGACAATTAAGAAGGAGAAATGTCAAATTGGTATGGCTTCGGTAGAGTTCCTTGGGCATAAGATCACCCGGGAGGGTATACAACCTAAGCATGACCTAGTTAAGGCTGTGGAAGAAGCGATAGCCCCTACTAGTAAACCCAAACTCAGATCCTTCTTGGGTTTGGCCGAGTACATGGCAAAATTTGTACGGAATTTTGCCATGGTCACGGCACTCTTAAAGAAGGATGCTCCGTTTTTATGGAATAGTGATTGCCAACGAGCATTCAATGATATTAAGGAAGCTATCATTCATTCTCCGCATTTAGGAAAATTCGACCCGAAATTTAAAACTTTTGTGACCACTGATGCGAGTGGCCAAGGTCTAGGGGCAATGTTGTCACAGCAAGTCAATGGTCAGGAGAAAATTGTGGCCTTTGCTTCGAGAGGGTTGCATGAAGCAGAAGGTAATTACTCGACTGTTGAAAGGGAAACGTTAGCCTGTTATTGGGCCATAACCCACTTCAAATTTTTCCTATGGGGTCTACCCTTCATGATCAAGACAGATCATAAACCCTTAGTCAATATTTTTACTACACTAGGCAGGGAGCGTGCTACCCCACGCATAGCCAAGTGGATGTTGGGTCTAGAAGGTTACAACTTTAATGTCGTGTATGTGCCTGGTAACAAAAATACTATTGCTGACTATTTGTCCAGATCTACGAGACTTAATTCGTTAAGGGAGGGCAGTCAAGCAGAAGAATCACAGATATATGAACCCATATTGTGGATGGACTTAGCTAGTCTTTCAAAAGAGGAGTGGGTGGAAGAAACGGAAAAGGATCAGATGCTACGATTACTCAAAGAGAGAATTGTCAGAGGGTGGCCAAACAAAATAAAGGATGTGGAGGAAGACCTTAAGGGCTATTGGAATGTCAGACTCGAGCTACATATCTCCAACAATCTAGTGATGAGGGGCGAAAGAATCGTTCCTCCCTGCAAACTATGGGGTAAATTGGTGGAACTAGCCCATGAAGGTCATCTGGGACGCATTCTCACCAAAAATAAACTACGCGCCACATATTGGTTTCCACAGATGGATAGTGAAGTGGAGAATGTCGTGCGAGAATGTCTGGCGTGTGCAATGAGTTACAAAACCCATTTAACACGTAAGGCCCCACTGTCGCCTGTGAGCCTACCAGCGAAGCCTTGGGACAAACTTGGGCTTGACATTCTAGGTCCTAATGAGTATCTGGGGAACAAGGGGCATTACATCTTTGTGCTGATAGACTATCATTCACATTGGACAATGTTTAAGATTGCGAAGCAGATATCTACTGTAGATGCTATCAACTTCCTAACAGAGGCATTTATGAAAGAAGGTATTCCCAGCACCTTAGTAACCGACAATGGAGTGCAGTTCACTTCCGACAAAATGAGAGAGTTCCTTCAGAACTGGGGAGTCCAACATTGCAGGACTGCTCTATACAATCCTAAGGCCAATGGGTTGGTGGAAAGAATGAATAGGATGTTCAAGGAGTGTATTCTAAGAGCTAGAGCCTCAGGGTTGGCATATGAAACTGCGTTGAATCAGATGTTGTGGTCGTACCATACCACTCCAAACACAGACACAGGATTACCACCTTTCCTGTCTCTGAAAGGAAGGCAACCGGGTACTAAATTAAACCCAAATTGGTTACTGGGGGGTGAGCGTGTGTATGTACCAAAAGAAGTGTCTGCAGAGTGCTTCCGCCGCAAACAAGAGAAGTATAAGAACTGGTATAATAATACATTTGGAACCAAAAATAAGACATGGCAGTTGGGGCAATGGGTCAAGGTCAGGCTCCCTGATCGTGCACAAAGAGGTTGTAGTACATTTTCAGAACCCATTAAGATTAAAAATGTATATCGTAATGTGGTTAAGTTAGAGGATGGAAGAATTTGGAGCATGGACTGGATTGTACATCATCAAGGGTCTGTTGACAGGGAAGAAGGCGATCCAGTTACCACGAACAACGCCGAGCATACTGCAAGAGCACAGAGGGAAAGATGGAGACCTCGAACCAGGAAAGTATCCGTGTGGCATCAGGACTTTGTATTCACTTCATAAGGGAAGGAGATATGTTATAAGCACAAGATTAGTAAACAGAAAAGGGAAATGCCACACTGGAAAACTACCAACATGATGTTACTCAATGTCTGTAAATACTGTATTATAATTTATGTTGTAATAGGTATTAGGATTAAGTAATTTAGTTGTTTATAAATTATGATGTAGAATGGTATGTTCCTGCCTACCTTAGAATGTTGGCATTGGGCTGGCTTGGAGTTTGCCATAGAATGTTGGGACTGTTAGGGTATTGTTCTGTGAGGAGTCTTGAAATAAACTGGTCATCCCACTTGCTCTGTGTGGCCTTCACAGATTTATTTATAACACAAACACAGGCACCTGGCTGTCTCTTGCCCAAAAGAGGAAACAATCAAAATCAAATAAAGGGAAGGTCTCACTAAAAAACATCTTCATCTTTCACAACCGAGACTGCTGTCCCAACCCCACCCTATAACTCTAACATCCAGCAAATGAAAGTGCTCAGGAAGACTAATCAGCAGCTCTGTCAGAGACTGAATGCAGTGTAGATTGGATCTTCCTTCTCTTTTGCTATTTGAGGAAAGCATAACACCTTCCAAATGTCATGGCACCGTCCACTAAAGGAAATGTGACAGTAACAGTTAAACCTCAGAAGGAACTGCCAATGGAGGAAAAACCACAGGGGCTTTTGCTCCCATCTAGAGAGGACCCTGCCTGGCAGTTCAGGCTCAACTGTTCTTCAAGTAGCAGGATCAATACTTATTTGCACACGGCTGGACTCTGTAGAGTATGTCACAGTGGGTAAAAGCGATGGAGTTGAACACATCTTGAGTGATTGCCAGTGGCTGAGATGAATTCAAGCATTCCTTCCATCATTTTGCGGTTTGGTTATATCACATCAGGGTAGAATCAACCTGGGACCAAGTTACTAACAGGCCGCACTGTTCCAATCTGCTGTGCAGCGCACTCCTTAGTGTGCCCCATTACAGTGAATGGAGTGTTAAGAGTTCAGACACAAACTCCTGCCTGCACTGTGAACAGCACTGTGAACAGCACAACAGTGAAAGGCGGACTGGCAGTTTGAAGCTCTGTTTCAGCTATCATTGAAGGAAACAATCGTACTTCACATTCACCTGTCGATCAAATGTGAGAACATTAGGAGAAAAACAGATTATTTCATCAATACATATTCTGAAGCATCAGTTTATGAAATGAGTATTAGGATACCTATTGATAAACCATTTAGCCAACGCCCACAAAACTTTCGAAATAGGAAGATTAAGTTTCCACAGACAACAGCGCCAAGGGTATGAGCTGTAATGTTGCGCACGTGCAGCACTGTAGTGGATACTTAAGTCACCTCATTGGTTTCTGGTACTAGTTTAGATTTAGTTTCACCCTAGTGAGTTTAGGAAATTAATAAAGGTTTTTTTTTCTGTGAAAAGCACTCAGTCAGCCCACAAACCAGAATACATGTGTGCAAGTAATTATTGAGTCCAGTCCAATATCGCTCTCTTAAGCTCAAACACAACATTGGCGATATAGGTGGGTTTTCATCATCATGCCACCCCCCTGTTCACCTTATTTGGGCCTGGAAGAACATCCTATGTGACATTGGCTGTGGTGAGAGGATGTCCAGGTGTGCTGACTTGCCTTAACCTTTCATCATCATGTCATGGCCCAGTGCTCTCGTCAAGGCCACAGCCATCTACTGGAAGCTTTCAAGCAGTAAGATTTGCTGATATAATGCAAACAAGAGCACAAAATGACCAACCCCAGTTTTCTTCTCTGTCATGAAGTGTGCCTGTTTGTAATTATTCAATAAATAAAAAGTAGTAGCGAATAGCTCAACCATCAGTGTAACCACACATTGTAGAGCACATAACAGAGAGACTGTTTGGCTGGACCTGCACTTACCAAAGCTCGAGAATTAATTAACATTAATTTTCGTGTAACATCAGAGAAGTGGACAAGTTTTGTTTGCCAGCTGCTTAGTGCTCCTGTGTCCACACCATAAGGCCTTCTATTCCAGCAATTCCATCATTTGAAATATCCAGCACACCCTCACCGCAAGCCCCAAATTGAAGTTCTGGGTTAAGTGTCTTGAAATATATTTCACTGCTACAGATGTCGCAGAGCACAAGAAGAAACCCATGCTGCTACGTCTCGTTGGGGGGTGGCATTTTCAAGCTCTCTCACAATCTCGCTGAGGCAGGGACACCCCACGATGCCATTGCTGTGGCCACTCAAATGAACATCCCTGACTACTACTGTGCCAAGCCTACCAAATTGCTGTCCCAAGCCTAGCAGAGCCCTAACTAGTCAGTTATTGTATTTCATGCATAACTTAAAGAATTCACCAGCATGAGTACCCTACGCAACAAAACTTATTCAAGGGTGTGTCTTTTCCAAACTTAGGTAACAGACCATAAGCCGTCTGTCTTTCACAGACATCCTGACACTGGGTAGATCCCTAGAATTCTCCAGTTTAGGCCATCAAACGTGGACGTGGCCCTCAACAACTCCATCAAGTTAAAAGGTGTGAACTAACTAAGCAAAGCTTTATGATCCCCAAGCCTCCTGTACAGCACCGCAGACCTTGTGGGCGCTGTTGTACAATCTTTCCACATGAAGGTGGGTTCCTCGTTTAAGGGAGAAATGTGCAGCCTGTGCAAGCTTAATCAGTTTCATAGTCTGCTCTTCATCTTTCATGACCAAGACACTCAAAGAGAGGTTCGCTAATCCTATAGCAGCCAGAAACCTCTGCTGAAGATATGGACGATTAGAAGGAGAACAAAGGAGTTGTGCAAACTATGGCCCGTATTTATACTCTTGTAGCGCCGCATTTGCGTCGTTTTTTGCCGCAAAATCGGCACAAACACAAAATACAATGGTATTTTGTAAGTTTGCGTCGATTTTGGGGTAAAAAAACGACGCAAATGCGGCGCTAAAAAAGTATAAATATGGGCCTATGTGCCTATGGAAACAAAACACCACTACAACTATGTGGCATTTTCACCACAGTGCAAACTCATGATGGCAAGCTGTACGGAACCTCGCCTCGTAGAATGGACTCCTCAGAGGACTGACCAAATCCACAAACACCTGGAGCTGGAAAGAGGCACACCAGACAGCAGATCAGGCCACAAAAGATGTACTATCAGCAGAAACAACACTTTAGTACTTCGACCCATCAAAATACTCTGAGCTATTATTAGCAGATGCAATACACTAGGCTCGACTGTTGCAAAGACAGGCATGTGTAGACTGGGCAGCCATTACCTATGTGAGCTGGGCTTTGACCCTCCCCCGGACCTTTACTGAACCGAGGTACTCGCATATAAGGAAAGTAGTGAAAACAATACATTAGGGATTTAATCATTTCCACCTCTGCTTTATAGACATTCGTTTCATGTCAGAACTAACCACAAACCTCTATTTCCTTTATTTGAGGATCTTCATCAAAGTTTCGACAACAGATTGAAGAAATTGATTTTCTCAACTGAAAGAATACGAAAGAACAATGATTCTCGGTTGTGTCAACCTGGATTACACAATCATGTTGACTACCTATCAAAACACCCACATCCAGCCACAACTCATGAAATGCAGAATAACGTAGAGACAGAATGATGTGTCAGATTAGATAGTGGAGTGATTCTGTCTTCGGCTGCTGTCACTGAGGACAATGTCTGCCAGCAGCTTGAGAATCAGGCCAGCATTATTGGAAAGTGGTGTCACTGACATCAAACCTGTCAACTCACACTCCTGTTGCTAGACAAGTGCTAACGACAATGTATAATGTAAGGAAAGAATGGACAATGGTGTCAGAAGGCTTTCTTTTGAAAGGAACCGGTCTAGTTAGACCAAGAGTCATTACACTGAAAACAGTTCAATTAAGTCTTGTCGGGCACCTAGGAATTGTAAAAACTAAAAGGAGGCCTTGAAGTAGTTTACTTTCCCAAACTGGATAAGATTTGGAAAACTCGATCCAATAGTGTGTTCACTTTCAGGGATTTAGCCTATATGAGCCTCCATGCGAAGTACTCAAGGTACAAGACACACAATGACTGCAAAAAAGGACTGAAAATATTAACAAGGAATATACTTCATATTTCAATAAGTTTCTAAATGTTCTGGATCAGAGGAAGACAATGGTTGCGAAGCAGGAAATAATGATCACATGGTATATTCCCATGATGTTCTTTATAGGTTAACTCCACCATTTAACCATTGTCGGGGGTACCAGTGGTTTCTCCGCTGACTCAAACCACCATTTTCTTCAGCTAATCCACTTTTTAGCGGTTCCTCATTGAAGGTCAACCCTCAACAGTCCCATCGATACAGAGACTATTTCCAATAGTAGTGATATTTGTATTTTGTTCTCTTCAAAAGTATGGTTGCTGTAGATGTGTGGCGCAGCGCTGCTTTCAAGAACCACGCATAGACCCTTTTGCGTTGCTGCTACACTCGGAACTGCGTCACCGCAGTTCCTTCTTTATTTATAGGCTCGTACTGCGTGCCCCTCCCGGACACGCCGAGCACGTTAGTTTAGGTACGGAGAGCCCGCATGGCTCTCCACTCAATCTTTACATCCCCCCCATGTTTTACTCCACATGGACAGGGGTTAACAAAATAAACTTAAGCAATCAATGAAAACATTATCACACGAACAGTTTCAAGAATGAAATTGAAAGAAATATCCCAAATAACGAACAACTGAAAGAACACTCCAAATTTGTTTCTTAACTCCCTGAATCCTCGTGTCGCTCACAGAGTCCGCTTTAAACGGATGGAGGTCGTTTCACACTGTCCACATCGTTCTTCCCACAGTGTGCTTGCACTAACAGACGACACCGACACTTATTTTTCCGAGCAATCTATTTGACAAACAAAGTCTTTCAGCTGACTACTCGGCACAGGATTCGGGCGTAGGTCATATCTCGCACTTCTAGTTCTACCACTTCCATGTTCAAGAACACAACTAGGCCGGGTTTGCTCGATCGTTGTTGGTTCAGCAACACCCTTCCTTTCCTCAGCTACTAGTGGTGAACCACAGGTGATGTCTTCTATTTCTCCTTCTTCACTGGTCGACTCTCTTAGACCAGCCCTTCTAAAATGTGATACATTCCGTGTCACTCTTTGTCTCCGTTTTGCAGCAGTTATCATGGATCCCTTGATGCCAATTATTTCCCATACATCGGGCTCAAACGGCGTTCTAAACTTTCCTCCTCCTCGCCGACATCTCACTACCACTCGATCTCCTTCTTGAAACCCTCGAAACTTAGCTCGCCGTTGGACACTCGCCCGCTGATTCGTAGCTTCTCGCCGGTTTTGAGTGGCTTTTACGTCCAATACAGGAGGTTTCCATTTGGGACCTGAGGGAATACAGTCACGTGGAGATACTTTGAACATCAAAGAGGAGGGAGCACAACCAGTGGTGCTGTGAGGTGTTTGACGGTAAGCACTCAAAAATTGATATAGACATTGTTCACTGTTTTCTTTTTGTTCCACTCCAATCCTTAGAGCCCTGTTCAGAGTTCGCATGAACTTTTCCACGTCCCCATTTGCCTGAGGCCAGTAAGGCATTATTTTACGATGACGAATGGCTAGACCGTCAAGGTATGACCTAAACTCTTGCCCTTGGAAAGGAGGACCATTATCTGTTCGAATTTCGTCAGGTAAACCGAACAAGGCAAACGTCTTTAGTAGAACTGGCCGTACATTTTCAAACGCCGTTGACGCTACCACCTCCACTACTGGGAATTTGGTATATGAATCAATCAGAACGGCAGTCAATCTCCCATCTGGGAAACTCCCAAAGTCCATGCTCACTTTAGCCCAGGGTTTCAGAGTGGCCGGTTCAGTTACCACTGGGCAACTCGGAGGTTCTATTGACGTAATGATACAGGAATGACATCTCCCTACCATTTCATCAACCTGAGTATCCATACCCGGGAACCAGACTTTGGCACATAATCTCGCTTTGGTTTTAGCAGCCCCTTGGTGCCCTTGATGAGCCAACTCGATCACTCTCGACCAGAGACATTGTGGAAGCACGATTCGCCTTCCCCTCAGAACCAACCCATCATTATCGGTAGACAGCTCATCACGCACCTTCCAGATACTCTGCATAGCCACCTTTTGATCAGGACAGGACATGTGGGTCTTCTCTAGAAAATATTTCCACTTTTTGTGACTTAACGCTTCTTTGACACAACTCAACATCGCATCTTCCTGGGTAGCGTTCACAATGTCAGCTACGAGAAGAGCATTAGGGCATGCCGACTGCACAACCATGCTGACAAAAACTTCTGTATTTTCTTCATCTTGTTCTTGATGAACATCAAACACCTTCGGAGACGGGTGTCGAGACAGATAATCGGCAGGATTATTTGCGCCAGGCCGATATACAACCGTGAACATATAAGGTTGAAGTAGAACAGTCCATCGTTCAATTCTCTGAGGTGCAAGACGTGGGCTACCCGCAAACAAAGGGACCAGAGGCTTGTGGTCAGTCACTACTTGAAACTCGTGCCCATACAAATACAGGTGGAAATGACGGCACGCCCATCGGATAGCTAGAGCTTCACGCTCGATCTGCGCATACCGGGTTTCAACCGCTGACAATGCCCGACTGGCGTATGCAACAGGGATCCACTCTTGATGCCTCTGTTCTTGCAAGAGGACGGCTCCCAGCCCGACGGGGCTCGCATCCACCACCACTTCAGTTTTCCTACCAGGGTTGAAATAAGCCATAGTCGCTTTATCGAGCAACGCATTTTTAATGTCCATAAACGCCTGTTGTGCGTCCGGAGTCCAGTCCCAACGGTGTTGCCCTTTGGTGAGTCTTCGAAGAGGTTCAGACATGGTGGCAAGCTGTGGTATAAACCTTCCACAATATGTGGCCATCCCTAGAAAACTACGAACTTCTGTTGGATTTTGCGGAACAGGGGCTTGACGGATTGCTTCAGCCTTCCGTGGGTCCACTTGCAGACCATCTTTTGAAAACACATATCCGAAAAACTCTACCGAGTTCTGATAGAAGGCACACTTTTTCTTGTGAAGTGTTAGCCCTGCTTCAGTCAACCTTTTCAACGTCGCCCTTAGATGACGATGATGCTCTTCTCTAGTATTAGAGTATATCAAGATATCATCACTTAAGTTGATTACGCCCGGTAACCCAGACAACGTTTCTCGAATCGCGTTCTGAAACACTTCGGCAGCTGACGACACTCCAAAACTTAGTCTCTTATACCTTCTTAGCCCCACATGTGTCGAGAATGTAGTAATGTTCCTGCTTTCAGTGTCCAGTTCTAACTGATGATACCCCGCATTGAGATCCAATTTTGAAAACCACTGGGCCCCATTCAGATCCGCAATGATGTCATCCATAGTGGGGGTTATGTGCCTCTCTCTCCGGATAGCCTTATTCGGCAGGCGCATGTCCACACAGAGACGAATCGCTCCCGGCTGTTTAGGTTTCGGTGCGATCACCAACGGTGACACCCACGGCGTAGGCCCATCTACTTTTTCAATGACTCCTTGTTCTTCCAACAACTGCAACTCCTTTTCAACAACCGGCCGTAGATGAAATGGCACGCGACGATGTCGTAAAGCCACAGGAACCACGTTGTGGTCTATGTGCAACTTGATGCGTTTCCCTTTCAGACGTCCTAGTCCCTCGAATAGCTGCGGGAAGTCATGGAGAAGGCGTTCTACTTGAGTGTCATATATTTGACGCGCAAAGAACACTAGCTCTAATTCTTCAGCCGTATGACATCCTAACAAGGTGCCGCGATCCCCAGCCACGACATAGAATTTGGCCTCCGTTGATCTGTTTCCACTGCTTACAGCCACCTCCACAGTTCCTTTGAGGGGAAGGGGATCTCTCCCTCCATAATTATATATTTTGGTAGCTGTCAAGGCAAGTGGCGGGGCAGGTACTAATTTTTTGAAAAGGGTTTCATCCACGACATTGACAGACGCTCCTGTGTCAATGAGTACAGAAACCAGCGTGCCATTGACGTGAACATCACTCATTGGAGGCGGTCTCTTTCTTCCTGGCTTCCGCCACGTAAAGGATATTACAAAAATGTCCTCTTCTTCATCTTCCTCAAAGACCGGACCACTCGCTGTCGCATGATCTCTTATCTCCTCCGCACTCTTGGATACAGCTCTGACACTCGAGTCTCTTCCTTTCTGTTCTCCGGGCTTGGTCCTCCTGGACCTGCACACTTTAGCAAAATGGTTTGGTTTACCACAGCGGTTACATGATTGCCCTTTTGCCGGGCACCCTGCGTTCGGTCGATGCTCATAGCCACAGCTTCCACAGGCTCTATCACTGGTTTTAGCAGGGTTCAGCTTGCGGGGTGTTGCTTGACGTGTTTTGAGCGGCATCCACTTGTTCCTCCTTGACTTGAACTACACGAGTCAATGACGCAGCGGCTAATGACTGACCTCTCATTGCCGCCATAGCATGTGCTCGCACTGCGGATAGTTCATGTGACCTTGCCAGAATCAGAATATCATCAAGGGACATGCCCTGTTGCCGAAGAATGAGCTTTCTTAAAGCATTAGACCTACATCCTTGAATGATCTGTGCTCGGATCTCTTCTTGTTGGTTGAGTCCTGTGCACAAGCTCACCAGTTTTCTCAACCTGGCGTAAAACATGTCCATGGACTCGACCTCGGTCTGTTGCGCCTGTCTCAGTTTAAAACGTTCGTAATCTGAATTAAGTTGAGGATCAAAATGCCTATTCAATGCGGTCACTGCAGCGTCAAAATCAGCTTTGTCCCCTGTATCAGGGAGAGAATCAAAAAGCTTCTGTAGCTCATCTCCACCCATCAGCAGCATTACAGACCTCCGCACGGCTCCATCTGTCTCTCGAGTGGCACAAAAATAGTTTTCTAGGCGATTTATCCACAAACGCCACCTTGGCGCAGCTGTGGCTGGGTCAATCAGTTGGCAAAACGGTGGTAATGAAGTAATTGAGGAGTGAATACTATTGTTTAGCTGTGCTGGGAGTTGGGGATTCCCTGGTGGTTGAGGAGGATTGGCATTATCAGCATTGTCTTGCTGTGGGGCACTGATTGTCACACTCTCTCACCCCAGTGTTCTATAATCGTTAATGATGTCCCCTTATATTTTCCTTCTTTATTTTTTTTTTTTTTCTTAAGCTCTTCTTCAGAAAAAAAAAAAATCCTTTATTTTTTTTTTTCCTTTGGAGGGGTCCACCTGCCAGTCACACCCCCTCTTTCTTTCTCCCGTTGTTGTGCTGTGTTTTTTTTTTCTCTGCACGCCTTCCCCTTCTTTACCAAAGGCTTCCCTGCCTCGGGGGAAGACGCGCGTCAGTTTCCGGCTTCTCCGACACAGAGACGCTCATAAACAGAGCGCTATGCAAAGAGAGCACGCGCGTTCACTTCAGCGCGTCAATTTCAGCTGCTCCCAGGGCAGCAAGGATATGCCCGAAGGCAGGGCGCTTCACGGAGCGATCCGCTCCACGTGTCAATCTTCGTCTGGGGGCGGGGCAGGGCTCACCGTCTTGGGCTTCCCCGATCGGGAAGCCGAGCTACACCACCTTCGCCGACGCAAGGCCCCACACGAGGCGACCAGGCTCCACCAGTGGCCTTCGCCTCCTCCCAGCGGCCGACACCGCACCACGTGGTCTTCCTTTTTTTTTCAGCGGCCGACACTACACCACGTTTCGGGTACGTCGTTTCAACTCTCCCATCGTATTATATTTGTTTAAACATAACGCGATGCTTCAGATCCCGCTCGTCGCCATTGTAGATGTGTGGCGCAGCGCTGCCTTCAAGAACCACGAATAGACCCTTTTGCGTTGCTGCCACACTCGGAACTGCGTCACCGCAGTTCCTTCTTTATTTATAGGCTCGTACTGCGTGCCCCTCCCGGACACGCCGAGCACGTTAGTTTAGGTAGGGAGAGCCCGCATGGCTCTCCGCTCAATCTTTACAGTTGCCTCCTGGCCGTCACGATCGATATTTTAATGTCCCTGCCAGTACAAACATTTGAATAAACTAATACCAGTAGTTTTCCCCTTAGGAGTGCATTCTTTTAACAGTACATGTCAGAAGAAAGCACTTTAGAATACGTTCACAGGTGTCTTAATGACCCTCGTGACTGCTAATTGAAGTAATCAAAGTTTGTCTCCTCTGGCCCATGACGTAAGGCAATGTATAAAAGGACGTTTTGACCATGCCTCAACTCGGCACTCGTGGGGCCCGCGAATTAGGATATATGTTTACCGGTAATTATGGATTCCAGGACGACAGCACCCTGGCCTCTTGGGTCCAAACACAACAGCAACTAGGCTCCGGCAGTATCATACTCCATTTAATGCGAGTTATTCTCCTAATACGGGTTTTAAAAAAAC
Source organism: Pleurodeles waltl (assembly GCF_031143425.1). NCBI lineage: Eukaryota > Metazoa > Chordata > Amphibia > Caudata > Salamandridae > Pleurodeles > Pleurodeles waltl. The sequence goes on along the minus strand of NC_090443.1, from coordinate 604,888,906 downwards.
CCAAAAAAAACAGTTTTGTTGTCAAGTCTACATATAGTTATCTATGTTCCGTCCTAACGAGAAACCTTACGTGCAACACTCAACTTGTAATTAAAAAGATATGAAAGGTGCGTATTAAAAATCGTCATCTGCCAACACCAGGGAGGATTACTTGTTTTTGTTTGTCCGTTGTTTGCATGTTGTGGTGATTTCGAAAGATCGTTTGTCTTTTTACAAGAATCACATTGTCTTACCTGTAGATGGCACTGTAACCCAGAAGAAAATACAGACAGGCTGTTATTGACTCCAACAGTCACGAAATTGGTTGCCAGGTTACCAGATTGCATACTGGCAGAGTACATATGTGACAGGGCTACCAATTAAAATACATGCCAAAAATAGGGTTCTTGAATTGTCATGCTAGACCCCAGCGAAGCAGGAGGCTTGGAGGAAAGAACAAGACTTTGCACAGGAATTCTGAATTCAGAATAAAACGACAAAGTCAGAATTCGATGCCATGACAGCTGAAATATCTATCTATCTATCTATCTATCTATCTATCTATCTATCTATCTATCTATCTATCTATCTATCTATCTGCCCTTTCTCTTACACACACACACACGAGAACACACACAACATACGAACTGTTTTCTTTCTCTTTCTGTTTTTCCCTAATTCTCTGACCTATCTTTTCACTCTCTCTTCTCTCTCTCCATTTCACCGTTTCTCTTCTCCTATCAGCCTTCCACTCCCTCTTTCTCAACGTCATGTCTTTGTTTCTCACTCAGGCCGGGCTCCATAATTCGGGATCTGGTAGGGCCATGAAGAAGGCACGGGTGGGCCATGAAGATGAATGGGGTTGCCTGGTGTCTCCCGGGTGTCTAAGAGCTGGCTCTGGGCATGCTGGATGGATTACTAGTTTTAATGGGTATTTCGGGGTGGGTGTGGGGGGTGGGGGGGGGATTGCCCTGTATTTCCTTTACTCTCTCCGCCTCATCCCCTTTCTCCCCACCTCACACCCACTTCACCCTTTTCTCCTGCCCACATCACCTTATTCTTTCTCTTCACTTCACCCTGCTCTCTCTCCTCCCTCGCTCTCCTCTCTCTTACCCTTCCTTCTCTTTCTCGCCATCTCACCAGCCTCCCTCTCTCTCCCTCACTATCCTCCCTCTGTCTGTCTGCCTCACCCTTCACCTTCTCCCCATACCTCTCCTACCCATTACCATCTCCTCTCTCTGCTTCACCTTCTCCTCTAGCTCACCCTCCTCTCTCTTCACCTCACCCTTGCATAGGCACTGAAGTAGGGGTGCAGCGAGTGCAGTAGGGCCCCCAGCATAACTAAGCTGGAGTTCAAAAGGTAAAAAATATATAAAGGTGCCTTTAAATTTTCTTTTTATCGTCCCACATCTGCAGTGCATTGACAAATTCTGACAAACTGCTGCTTATTCTTTGGTAATTGATGTTTATTTTTCTTTAACTGCAAAATTAGAACATTTTTTAAAGTGAATTGTCTGTCAATCTTGCTAGGGTACAGGGAGTGGCAAAGGGGGTAAAGGAGAGGCTGTGGGTTGTTTTTTTCATAATTCTCAAAATGTAACTAACTGTAAATGAACTGTACAAATAGGTCAAAATAAATCAGCAGTTAAAAAGCACAATTGTAGCACTTTTGTTGTGATTGTGGAGGATGATGGCTGCAAAGCTTTGCTTAGGGTCAAAACAAATCAACACTCAAATTGGTTGTGTACAAATTATAAATATTTGCAGAATCCCGATTTTAACACATTATTTGTGAGCTATGGTTTTTGCATTAAAACTGCTTGTGATAGAGCGTTCCGACCTAATAAATTACCTGTATTTGGACGCTCTTGGGTCGATGAATCTTTTGACCAAGTGGGGCTCTCTTCACCCAAGAGTAATCAATTTAATCAAATCAATAATCAATAACGAACATAAGCAATGCCCTGATCAACATAACACTTCACAATTAATCCAGAAAACATTTCGGCGAACCATGACCTTCCGGCCATGAATAACCACACCAGTTTATTCAAAGTTAATGAATTTATTTCCCTATATTAACAAAGCTAGCACGATATAAATGTGTCTCAACACCAAATGATATATGTAAATGAACATTAATAGCTGTCCATAATGGCGAAAAAGATGCAATCTATGCAGCATTTGAATAACAATGCATTCGATGATAGCAACGCAAACCACTAACACTATAATCTGTAATGGGCTAATTGCATACATTAGTCAGCACAACAAGGTCTCAAATTGCTTCGTGCAACAAATGAATCCTCATCTAACCTCAAATTAACATCTGCATGTGGGGTTTCATGCAAAAACAATTTAGCAACATTAATTTGGAAAACTCCTAACTAGGGCTCTTATCAAAAATCAGCAGTTGGTTACCTAAAAAGAAACACAATGCAATTGTACATTTTCCTTTCATATTTACCAAATTCAATCAGCATTCAAGGAAGTCTTCGTCTCACAGGTACCGGTTTCGATCAGCATGGGACGGGGCAAAGGGGCAGGGTGGACGGGGCAATTGCCTCACAGCGGCAAGATAAAAGGACAAAACTACTACTTTATGCAAAGGGGCAAATCGAAGTTAAAGTCTCTAGGGTGAGAATTTCTTAAAGTCTCTTTCTCTCGATTCGAGAAAGCATCAAAGTCTCATTCAAAATGGCGTCGAACATCAATTGGCATCGTAGAAGATGGCAAAATGACGAGGTCGGCAAGATGGGCCATAATGGCTGCAATGTCCTGCAATGGTGGGTAATGGCTGCTTTCTTCTTGTGCACCAGGTTTAAATAAACAACAGTTCAAATCCAGTAGGGTCTTCCATTGGAGGGTTCATAGGTTGGCTTCAAATTGTCCAATCAAAACAACAATTCACAAGCTTCTACCTAGGCATACATTATCCTTGGAGTCGGGAACGTAAGTTGCAACATATTTTACCAATTAACTCACTTTCAGAGCTTCCATTGTCTGCACCTGCAGATTGACCTTGGAGCAAAGAAGAAGATGCCAGGCTGGCACGAAACCTTAAAGATAAGCATGTGAACCGATCTCACTGGAAAAGTACAGCTTCAAGCAAGAATACACGTTTTATTAGCACATTAGAAAAACACGAGCATCTAAACCGTGAGACAAGGCAACTAGGCCGAAGCCTCCACTAAAGTTATGCTAAGTTAAAACATTTAAAACAAGCAAATCACAGCACACGTTTACGGTTATGTCAGATTAGTACAATTCTAATACATCACGTTATGTAAAGCACGCTTATAAATGTTGACGAACTACGCTGAGGGCACATTTGTCCCCGTACAATCTTTATTAGTTCGGTTAAAGTCACACTTGATTATTGCGGCACTACGTTTATGCGCTAATAAATGTAAAACCTTCGTTTCTGCGTCATCAATCCCTCCTCTGATGACTACTTGTCATCACACAAAACCATTCCCACAAATTTTATTCCATTAAAATTCTGTCAGTTATCTTTGCCTTTTAGTTCCCCTTGTTCTTGCCTTGTATTCTTCTGCCATTCTTTTCATCATTTTCTCTTCCTTCCTTCTTTTAATTCTTGCTATGATCATTAGTATTCCCCTTTTTATTCCCCAAATCCCAAAGATGCAAATTAGTACTATTAGTATTCCCTGTATTATTTTTAGTAATATTCCATTCCAAATGCCACCAAGCCAATTTTCCACTGAAGCAACTCCCTTTCCAACCTTCTCCCAAACTCCTGGTTCTTTCAATTCCTTCAAGTCTGCACTCTCTTTTGTTAGATTTGCAAGCATTGTTTTAATTTTCACACTGTTGTCTGGTATATACGTGCAACAGTGACGCGCACCAAGCATTTTGCAAACGCCGCCATCCTTTGCTAAAAGAATGTCTAGGGCAAGCCTGTTTTGAAGAGTCATAGCTCTTTCTGCTGCAAGTTCAGCATCCATCAGGATTATAGCACCTGAAAACTTTGTCAACATGTTATCCACTATAGTAGACAAATTTCTTATTTTGATGGAATTCAACACAACTCCCAATGAAGGAATCATGGCTCCAAATATATCTCCTACCACAGCAGCTGCGGTCTCTCTTTTCTGGATACGATGAGATCCAGGCGTCTTTGGAATCACCGATAGGTCATCCAGTTGATAAACCTTTGGGAACACTATACCCAAATAACATCTCCCCCACCATCCCTTTGGAAGACGATAATAGGCATTATGCCCACAAATGTAATATACACCAGGTATGACAGGGTCAAGTCCGTTCAGCATGAATGTCCATTTGGCCTTAAAGATAAACGTATGTTTACATTCACTCGCTCCCACGAAAATGTTATCATAATAAGATTCACCACGATATATACAAAATTTCCCTACATGCCAAGCATCTAAAGCTATTTTTCCTTGTGTTTTTATTGCGGCAAAAGCATAATTATCTACTGAAGTCCTCTTACTTAGCTCTTTTTCTAATTTTGCATTCATTTGTGCCCTTCTATCATCTGTGCGATCTAAAAAGCTTATTTCTACTGCAGAGAGCGAGCAGGTAAGGTTTTCCCTATGAGCGTGAGCTGTTTCAAAAGGTTGCATTGGCTCGAAAAATTCCCTCATTATTTTAGCATCCCAATCTTTAGCAATCTGGCTTAGTTGCGTTATTATAGGAACATATGCAAAGGTAACATCATAATTTGAGTAAAAATACTGTATGTTAGTTTGACCATAGAATCTAGAAGTTACTAAACTACATGTAATCCCATATGTAAGAGGCATGTGGTGATAAGTCACCCCTTCCGTTACCGATGTCGGTATCTGTGTACACACATAACAATCTTTCGCATCCATAGTCTCAACATATTCTGTTAGCAGGAGATAGAAAACATTATACGAAAGTTCCTTCTTATCATGCAAGTGTCTCTCATCTAATTCTAGTCTTTTCAATGCGGTTAGTTCAGTGACAGTAACAGGAGCAGAAGTAGAAGCATCAATTTTCTCATTCTCACCCTGACCATGCGTTGCAAGCACTATTGCCATTATTATTAGTACACATGCAGTTGTCAAGCCTATACACGCATATTTACAATATTTCACTCTACTGTTTTGTGTAGCGTATTTAGTCATGATCTGTATAGAATCAGAGAGCTAGAAGCACCTATAAAGAAACGATTTAGCAATTAGTTACAAAGCTGAACGAGCGCAATGTTCATACAGTTTTCTTCAGGAGCCCAGTCACTTATCGGTTAGCAGCATTTGTCTCAATTCGGCAATAACTCAGTCTCTTATCAGTTAGCAACGTTGTCTCAAATCGGGTTTAAGAGTCAATCAGGTTATCAAAGTCTTATCAAGTTAGCAAATGTCTCCTCCGGTTTAGCAATGTCTCAGCTGGTTGTATCACGTTAGATTATAGCAAGCAATGTCATTTATCAGTTTTTTTTAGTTTTTTTTTCAGTCAATAGTGTCCATAAAACTTTTCTTTTCTATTGGTATCTCTTCTTCTTCGTTCTCGAGGCTAAGAGATACAAATTCGTCGGTCCAATCGTCATTGACTACATATGCCCATTCTGGACCGGAATATCTCCTGTTTGGTATCCTTTTCCTTTTCAATTTTGCATCTCTCTTTGATTCTGCCTCACTGGTACTTTCCTCTTTGGCCAAGTCTTTTTCTTCACTTGATGTTGGTATCACGACAGACACTTCCTTTCTTTTCTCTTTCACTCTTGGCCCTTCACCGTTGTTCAAAGTTTCTCTAGTCCTTACTTTTACTGGTGATATACTTGGTCTTCTCTTTGCACTGTGTCCACTTGATGGACCTGCGATCTCTTCTGAAGAAGTTTGAACAGTTTCGTTCTGTTCCGCCTTGTCCCCTCCTTCTGGGGAGTCAATCAGGTTTTCTTTTCTTTTTCTGTACCGTCTGCTTCTGGGAAAGCCCTCCTCTGATCAGGCTCTCCTGCTTCTTCACCTCTTTCGAGCCCTTTGTCACCGTTACTTTCTTCAGGCTCTTTGTCACTTTCAGCTGCTTCGTCGCTGTCTGAGGTTTCTCCTTGGACTTCCCCAAGTGAATCGGTTGTTTCGTCCTCAGAGAATATTTCTCTCTCCTCTATTTCTGCCTGTTCGCTTCTAGTTCTGTTTTGCTCTGTCTCAGCGCTTGGCACTTTGTTATCAGGTACTGGCAGTTTCAGCGCTTCAACTTCCTCATCTGTGGGACACAACACTTTCTTTGTATGACTGGCGTGGATCCAGTTGGGAACTCCCGCACACTTCACAGCGGTAGTGGTCGTCAGGATCACTTGGAAAGGGCCTTTCCAACGGGGTTCCAGACATGACTTCCTCACGTGCTTCTTTATCACGACCCAGTCACCTGCTTTCAGTGTGTGTCCTGGACCTTGGATCGGTGACAAGGTGGTTGCTTCCACCTGGTGAGAGAAAGAGCGAACCACGTCAGCCAGACCTTTGCAGTAGTCTAACACCATATCATCTGTAATATTCAAAAGCGCGTTCGCGGGAACTGCAGGAAGTCTCATGGCCCTGCCCATGAGAATTTCGTGCGGGGACAATCCAGTCTTTCTGTCAGGGGTGTTTCTCATTGACATTAACACCAAAGGCAATGCGTCAGGCCATTTCAAATTTGTCGATGCACATATTTTCGCCATTCTTGATTTCAGTGTACCATTCATTTGTTCCACCAGTCCTGAGGCTTCAGGGCGATAGCTACAATGCAGTTTTTGCTCAATGTTCAGCGCTGCGCAAAGTAACTTTATCACCTCGTTATTGAAGTGACTTCCTCTATCTGATTCTAAAGAGATCGGGAAACCGAAACGTGGTATCAACTCCCTCAACAATAGTTTTGCAACTGTAAGGCTGTCATTTCTACGTGTGGGGTATGCTTCAATCCAGTGACTAAAAATGCACACAATCACCAACACATACTTCAGACCTCCATGCACAGGCATCTCAATAAAGTCCATCTGCATTCTGCTGAACGGGCCACCCGCCCTGCCAATGTGGCTCACGTTCACAACCGTTCCCTTTCCTGGGTTCATCTGTTGACAAATGACACAACGATGGCAAACTGCTTCTGAAACTTGACGGAATCTGGGGTTAAACCAATCAGTTTTGAACAATCTTATCATGGCATCTCTCCCTAGGTGAGCCTGCCCATGATAGAACCGCGCTAGCTGCGATAAGAGACTATTTGGTAAAACAAATTTTCCTTCATTTGAAACCCATAACTCATCTGGTCTCTTTGTACATTGTGACTTAATCCAGGAAGCTCTTTCATCCTCCCTGATGCTATTCTGTAATGCTTTTAGTTCATCCATTGTATCCACGACCTTCAAGGCAAATGCTTCAGCTGGTTCGAGCTCTGGCTCATTTATCAAATTCCATTCATCCCTGAGCAATATACAGTTCAAGGCACAAAATCTTGCGACCTGATCCGCATATGCATTTCCCAGGGATACATAGTCCTGTCCTTTTGTATGAGCACTACACTTTACCACTGCAATTTCGGCTGGCATCTGAATGGCGTGTAACAATTCCCTTATTCTCTCCCCGTTTTTCACTGGGGACCCTGAAGAGGTCAGGAAACCTCTCTGTGACCATAGTTGCCCAAAGTCGTGCACAATTCCAAACCCGTACTGACTGTCAGTGTAAATGGTAACCTTCATCAATGTAGACAGTTGACATGCTCTTGTAAGGGCTACAAGCTCTGCTACTTGTGCGGAATAGACTCCTTGAAGCCAGGACGCTTCCAAGACACCTGTTACAGTACATACAGCATATCCTGCTTTCAATATTCCCAATGCATCTCTTAAACATGACCCATCAACAAAAACAATTTGGTCATTTTCATCAAGCTTAGTATCCTTAATGTCAGGTCGGGGTTTTGTGTAAAATTCAATCACCTGAAGGCAGTCGTGCTCGACGTCTTCAGCGTTCTCAATTTCAGCATTTTCACCGGGAAGCAAGGTTGCTGGATTCAACGTAGTGCACCTTTTCAGCTGCACATTCGGTGAGCCCAGAATTATTGTTTCATACCTTGTGAGTCTTGCTCCAGTCATGTGTTGCGTTCGGGAGCGGGTCAAAAGTATCTCAACTGAGTGAGGGACCATGACTGTTAATGGGTGTCCCATCACTATTCCTTCACTCTGAGTGAGGCTGATACCAACTGCTGCTACGGCGCGCAAACACCCTGGCAGTGCTGCTGCGACCGGATCCAAAGTAGCTGAAAAATACGCTACTGGTCTGTTTATGCCACCATGGGCTTGGGTCAAGACAGACAAAGAACATGCATCACGTTCATGACAAAACAATGTGAAAGGCTTTGTGTAATCAGACATACCTAAAGCTGGAGCCCTGCACATGCATTCTTTCAATTCAATAAAAGCATCCATCTCATCTCCTTTCAGCTCAATTTCATCCAAGGCATCCTTCTGGGTCAGTTTCAGTAAAGGCTTTGCTAGAGTTGAGAAGTTGGGAATCCACTGGCGACAGTAGCTCACCATCCCCAAAAACTTCCTCACCTCCCTCCTCGTCTTTGGTGGACTCATTTGAAGTACACTTGTTATTCTTTCCTTCATTATTCTCCGTGACCCTTTCTCTATTTGATGACCCAAATATTTCACTTTCTTCTGACAGAACTGCAACTTTGAAGGAGACACCTTGTGTCCATTCCTTCCCAAATGGTTCAGCAGAGCAATGGTGTCGGCTGTGCAGCCACTTTCTGTCTTAGATGCAATCAGTAAGTCATCAATGTACTGTACTAGGGTTGACTCGAATGGCAATTCTAACGCTTCCAAGTCTTTCTTTAGAATCTGATTGAAAATTGACGGTGACTCAGAAAACCCTTGAGGAATTCGACACCAACTGTAAACTCTGTCTAAGAATTTGAAACAAAAGAGAAATTGGCTGTCCTCATGAAGAGGCACCGAAAAGAATGCTTGTGACAAGTCGATGGCTGAGAACCACTCGGCATCGCAAGGGACTTGAAACATTATCACAGCTGGATTCGGTACTACAGGGCAGCATTTAATTATGATGTCATTTATTTTCCTCAAGTCCTGCACAATTCGGACCTTTCCACTCGGCTTTATTAGTCCCATGATTGGTGAATTACATTGACTGCTTAACACTTCTTTCAATACTCCCTGCTTTACAAACTCGTCAATGAGTTGGGCGACTTTCATGAGGGTGTCTTGTGCCATGTGGTATTGTGGGGTCTGGGGAAAGGTTACATTGGGTTTTACGGTCACTTTCACTGGTTCCACTCCTTTCACCAATCCCACCTCTTTTCCTGTCATATCCCACACTTCCTTTCCGACTGTTTCCCGTAATTCAGCTGGAATATCTGCTTCAGTTATCATCGGAAAAAGGTTAATCAGAGGATATTCTTCATTGACAGTTTCCATCTCATCCCCTTCTACACTGTCCTCTTCTTCCCCATCACTGCTCGTCTGAATTCTAATTCCATCGTCCGAACACATAATCGAACATCCCAATTTGCACAATAGGTCTCTCCCTAACAGTGCTATCGGGCTTGAGTCACATACCACAAAATTATGTAACCCTTGATAGTTACCAATTCTGACTTGTACTGGATCTGTGATTGGGTTCGTCAGGTGCCTGTTCGCTACTCCCACTACTTGAACTGTTCTCCCTGAGAGTGGCAAATTTGGTACTTCAATGCTCCTAACAGTTGAACGTGTGGCTCCTGTGTCAACCAAGAATGAAACACGATGACCCATAACTCTTCCCTCCACATATGGACCCTTTTGATCAACTTCCAAGGATGCTGCAAGCACACAATTTCCCTCCTCATCTGAACTTTCACTCTCCCATACATTGTTTATTCCATTCTCACTGTGTAGTGGGAACTGTTGTATTGTGCCATTTGTACTCATCACCTGACCCGAGACCTGTGGAGGAACCATCACTTGCTGCTGACTCACTGGTGCCAAGGGTATTTGCATTTGCTGATTAGGTACCATAGGAAACTGCTGTTGCATTGGCTGCATTTGCGTCATCTGCATACGGGGCATCTGCATCTGCTGCGGCTGCATGGGCTGTAATCCCTGCAGCTGATTTATGGTCTGAAAATTTGGGTTTGGACCTCTCATTTTCGGTCCCCTCATTGTCTGGAATGCATTGACATCATTGTTTTGCTGACCAACACCTGCACCTTCCTGCACCACCATCGGGCACTCGCGTTTCCAATGCCCGACGATTCCGCACACGTGACACGGCATCACCCTTTTCATTGCCTGCACACCATTCGGAATCGTAACAGTGTTCAAATCCGGACCATTACTCCCAAAGCCTCCTCTGCCTCTGCCTCTCGCCTGTGGCTGAAACACCATATTTCCCTGCGGCTGCGGTATCTGCTGTGGGAACCCTTGCAACCCTTGCAACCCTGTCTGAGCTGCTTTAAGTTGCATCACCATCACTTTCTCTTTCAACCTTTTCTGTTTCACTTCAATTTCGTCGCTACAGTATTTCGCATAATTCAACACCTCATCAATAGGTTTCGTCTGCAAACAAATCAAATGCGTCTTTATCATCTGACTTATCTCTGGTCTCAGCCCTTCCACGAATCTAAACACAAAATGAAGCATGTCCTTCGCCTCTATTGTTTCCGTGCCACTGTAGTTCTTGAACGCCTTCAACAACCTCTCATAGTAACCATGAATCGACTCTTTAGCCTCTTGGGCAGTTCGATCAATCTTCTGCCAATCCACATTTTTCGCGGCAACCTTCGTCTTCAAATGCTCAATCACCTTATAGTACAAGCTCATTACCATAGGTGATGGTGCACCCGTATCCCTGTCTCTCTCTGGTTCACTTGTCGGCCAACCTACAGCCCTTTTGCAGTCTTCCCACAAATCTGCCGGAACCACAATCTCAAAGAGGGTGTTCAGGTCTTCCCAAAGACATTTTGCAAGCTTCACAAACCTATCAGTCTGTTGATACCATTCAATCGGTTTCTCTCTCAGTTTGGGAAAATCATCCGTAAAAGACTGAATGTCGCTTCTGTGCCACGGTACATGTATTAATTTTCCCCCTGCTGTCTCCCTCATTGGTAACATGGTTATTGCATCACTACTCTGTGATCTTTTCTCGTTGTGCTCTGGGACACTGTCTTTCCTCTTTTCCTTTTTCTTTGCCCATCTGCTTTCCCATTTGTCTAAGCACCTCCACACTTGTGCACTCTGCAGCAATTATCTAAGGTGTGTTTTCATGCCTGCTGACCTCATGTGTTCAAAGTCTGTGGTCCCGAAATCCAATCTATAGCTCCTGCTCAAGTGTTTTGTCTTGTCTATCTCAACCCCGTTTTTGTCAGCTATTTCTTGCAACCTTCTATGTACCTTGTTCACTTCTCTCGTAATCCTGGGACATAGATACCTCAGCTCTTCTTCCGAGTAGGACTCTAACCTATTCAAACCCATAGTCCCTTCTACCAATTCTTCTGCTTCCATGTTCAACCTTACCCTATTCAGATAGTCTTCTCCCTTCCCACTGGCTGAGCTTTGTGTGGAATTTAGACTGTTGAACCACTGTGTTAGCTGTTGCGCATTCAACCCCATCAGTGTAGCATTCACATCGACTGCCATTGATGGTTGCGGCAACTTTTCAGTGTTCGATGATAGCGGTATCATCAGTGGGGAACTCGACCTCACCACTGTTGACTGAGCACATATGGGACTAAACTCCATCAAGGACCCAGATCCAGTTGGCTGAGCCGCTATCGGAGTTGCCTCTGGAGTGTTTTCTATGCACCTCCTTTCCGTCCCATTCTGCACCACTGATCCTTGACCGCTCATACCTGAGTTAGGCTGAATGTACAAAGGTACCGGTGGACCTACAGTAATGGGTAGGGATATCGCATCTGGGTTCTGTCCACTCCCCAGGTTCTGAGGCATGTTCATTCCCACACTATGGGTCATCATTTCCAGCATGCCCGTCTGACTCCCCGTCATCTGAGCATGTGCGGTTCCCCCCTGCATCTGCTTTTGAGGCATCAAAAACTGGGTTGATTCAGCTTGTGCCAATGTTGGGTTGCGACCATTCTGTACTCCCATTACAGTTGGATCTAGAATCATTCCCGTACTGTTGTCACTGCTGTAGTACCTTGGGACCTGCGGCTGATAATTTTCTGCTGTTTTCAATATAGGCACATCTGGATATATTCTCCTAACCTGCGGTATCTGCGGGGTGAATAGTAAACTCGGGTCCTTGGATCCCGATGGCGTTTCTGAATTCGGAGTTTCATTATTCTGTACCGGTGCCGGAGGGGCAGAACTGGTACTTGGACCTTGTTCACTCTCTACATAAGGTGGTGGACGGTCGTTCAGCAATTGCATGATGAACTCCTCATCCTCTAACTCTTCTTCTCTCCTTAACTTTTCCTCGTCCTCTCTATCTTTGGAACACCTCCTGTTTGTCTTACAGGTAGCTTTCTTGCCTGTCGCTTCTTCTTCCTTAGCAATTGCGGGAAACAATTTTATCCCCTGCAATATATCTGACCTCCACACCTTCTGTGCATTATCCCATCTAGCGTCCGCTAGTGTCTTTTCTACCTTTCTTATCCTGGTCTCGAACTTCTTTTGCTGTTGCTGTCTAGCCATTAGTTCCCAAACCGCTAGAGCCTCAAACTGTGCTGGCCTTGGAGGTACCTTCATGTCGTATATCGCGAATCTCAAATTCTCTAGGATCCTTATATTGAATGTCCCATGGATCGGGAACGCTACGCTCCCATGTCTCTCTGTCAGCTTGTGCCATTGCTTTAGCCAAAGGCACGGAGCTACCCCCCTTTCCTCCATTACAATGTAAGCTGGTGTACCTTCGGGTGGCGTCTCCTCTCCTACGCTCGCTTTAATGTAAGACTCCCCCTTCATCGCACTCTTTAATGCTTTCAAAAATTTCATTTTCTCGTCTTTTATTTCACAAAATTTGTAATCAATAAGTGACTTTAATTCCCGGAATACTCTTCGCTTGCCTTTCCCCTTCCAATCGAGCCCCACGGACTGCGTCCAATCCGTGCGCGACCCTTCTCTGCAACCAACCTATCCCAGCGCGGCTCCTAGTGACGTCACACTCACACACTCTGCGGCTGACAAAGCCTCGCGGCTAGTCCTCCTTCACTCAGCTCCTCTCGTAACAACTTCTGGCATGTATCGCAAGCAACCAAATAATAATAAAACAGATCTGTCGGTTTACTACAGGAAGGGTAACACAATCGCTTCAGGACCTTAGGGATTTTTCACTAGCCTCGGCAGTTATTCCATCTTTCTCGGTCCCCACTTTCGCAAGCAAATCTGACCCGCAGATTCTGCTCTCAACTTGTCAGTGATCTATTCTAGTGCACTTAGAATTTGTCAAAGCCCGAAGTCGAAGTTTTCTTTCACTCCCTTAACACACGTACCGACTCGTTGACCACGCCCGGTCAACCTATTAAACCGACCAGACCACAACATAAAACAAGTGTCTCATACACTTTTCAACATACTCCGGAGTCTCTTGACCTCGCAGGGCCCGTCTCAACAACAACAACCACGTGGACCATTTTCTGCACAAAGCGCCACATGCACATGAAGTTCGACGACTTCCCTACTCTCACACTCGGAGTCGCACCTCCGCTATTCTCTAAAATCCTCGCAACCTTTTCAAACAATCTGCGGCAATAAGCTGTGCAAGCGCAAAACCCTGACTTCACTCATACCGTCACTAGTACCGCCAACGCCGATTTCACACCTCCATTCTCTCCATTCGCAAGCTCCGAGATCCCGGGAAAGTCGCGGGGGACTTAGGGCATCATCATTCTCTCAATCTGTTTTACCCAAGAAAAATCTAATTCAACACCATATACCTCTCGAGTGGGGTCCCAAAGGGCGAAACCGTCAATTCAACACCATATACCTCTCGAGTGGGGTCCCAAAGGGCGAAACCGTCCTCTCGAGTGGGGTCCCAAAGGGCGAAACCGTTACCTCTCGAGTGGGGTCCCAAAGGGCGAAACCATCCTCTGCTACCATCTACTGATAGAGCCTTCCGACCTAATAAATTACCTGTATTTGGACGCTCTTGGGTCGATGAATCTTTTGACCAAGTGGGGCTCTCTTCACCCGAGAGTAATCAATTTAATCAAATCAATAATCAATAACGAACATAAGCAATGCCCTGATCAACATAACACTTCACAATTAATCCAGAAAACATTTCGGCGAACCATGACCTTCCGGCCATGAATAACCACACCAGTTTATTCAAAGTTAATGAATTTATTTCCCTATATTAACAAAGCTAGCACGATATAAATGTGTCTCAACACCAAATGATATATGTAAATGAACATTAATAGCTGTCCATAACGGCGAAAAAGATGCAATCTATGCAGCATTTGAATAACAATGCATTCGATGATAGCAACGCAAACCACTAAAACTATAATCTGTAATGGGCTAATTGCATACATTAGTCAGCACAACAAGGTCTCAAATTGCATCGTGCAACAAATGAATCCTCATCTAACCTCAAATTAACATCTGCATGTGGGGTTTCATGCAAAAACAATTTAGCAACATTAATTTGGAAAACTCCTAACTAGGGCTCTTATCAAAAATCAGCAGTTGGTTACCTAAAAAGAAACACAATGCAATTGTACATTTTCCTTTCATATTTACCAAATTCAATCAGCATTCAAGGAAGTCTTCGTCTCACAGGTACCGGTTTCGATCAGCATGGGACGGGGCAAAGGGGCAGGGTGGACGGGGCAATTGCCTCACAGCGGCAAGATAAAAGGACGAAACTACTACTTTATGCAAAGGGGCAAATCGAAGTTAAAGTCTCTAGGGCGAGAATTACTTAAAGTCTCTTTCTCTCGATTCGAGAAAGCATCAAAGTCTCATTCAAAATGGCGTCGAACATCAATTGGCATCGTAGAAGATGGCAAAATGACGAGGTCGGCAAGATGGGCCATAATGGCTGCAATGTCCTGCAATGGCGGGTAATGGCTGCTTTCTTCTTGTGCACCAGGTTTAAATAAACAACAGTTCAAATCCAGTAGGGTCTTCCATTGGAGGGTTCATAGGTTGGCTTCAAATTGTCCAATCAAAACAACAATTCACAAGCTTCTACCTAGGCATACATTATCCTTGGAGTCGGGAACGTAAGTTGCAACATATTTTACCAATTAACTCACTTTCAGAGCTTCCATTGTCTGCACCTGCAGATTGACCTTGGAGCAAAGAAGAAGATGCCAGGCTGGCACGAAACCTTAAAGATAAGCATGTGAACCGATCTCACTGGAAAAGTACAGCTTCAAGCAAGAATACACGTTTTATTAGCACATTAGAAAAACACAAGCATCTAAACCGTGAGACAAGGCAACTAGGCCGAAGCCTCCACTAAAGTTATGCTAAGTTAAAACATTTAAAACAAGCAAATCACAGCACACGTTTACGGTTATGTCAGATTAGTACAATTCTAATACATCACGTTATGTAAAGCACGCTTATAAATGTTGACGAACTACTCTGAGGGCACATTTGTCCCCATACAATCTTTATTAGTTCGGTTAAAGTCACACTTGATTATTGCGGCACTACGTTTATGCGCTAATAAATGTAAAACCTTTGTTTCTGCGTCATCACTTGTCAGTGCGAATTGTGTGCCCATTTTAATTGAAAATGTGCTGTCTGTAAATTACGTGTGCTGCAACACCATGCTTTATTAATATATTTTTGACAGGGTACTTTTAAATGCACCCCAGCTACATTCCACAGCCTTACCACTCTCCTGGGCATGGGCGCATGTGCTATACTTATTTTTTATGTGACGCTTGGAGTTTTCACAGTCCCTGTGACTTCAGCGATGTAACGCTGATGTCAGCACCCCCACTCTGAAAATGATTCCTTCACCACTGCACCCTTGCTCTCTCCATCACATCTTCTCGCTTCACCTGGATACTGCCTGCTGCTGTACATTTACTCCAAGAAGGCACGATAACAAGTTGTAGAGTTAACAAAATTCGCAACCTGAGCAGAAATGACCAAATATCAAATGTGGGTCTGTGTCTACTACATATAGTTCCTCACTGTGGAAAACAGTACAGTTCTGAGCTTAACAACCGGACATCTCATTTGGGGCCAGATGTAGCAAAGGGTTTTACCCATTCTGTGTCCATGGGAAAATGTGTTCGTACATATGGCCCTTGGTGGCTAGTTTTGCGACCAATATTAGGTTGTCGGTTCATTAGGCAGAATTTATGTCAAAGAGAGCCAGGGAGAGGCCCTGTCACTGGCATGTTTTCCATTTCTTATTCTCTTTGTCTTTCCCACTAGTCTCTTACACTAGCCACATACATCCCACATAAAGAAAACAGTAGGATGCTTACTCAGGTCTCGATTAAGGCAGTTCGTTGGCCGAAACACGTCAGAGTTGCTTGTTCAAAAACCTTTTTTTCAACAGATACCCCTGATTTTCACATGTGCATGACAACGGCCACCAACCCCACTGACGTCTATTTCAGACAGATCAACTAGGCTAAGGCATCAGGTTAAACAAGCTGCGAAAGCGAGGCTGCCAGCCTACGCGAATCATTAACAAAAATAACAAAAGATGGTTGTGCAATTGTAAACAGACCTTGAGAGCTAGGGCCGCTAACGGGGTACCTTGGGAAGGCCGCTCCTCTAACTTTCTTTCTCGTGGTCTTCTGTGCTCTTCGGCACTCCAGCTCTTTCTTTGTTATTTCCTCTGGGTCTCTTTCCAGAGTGTATTTTCTCTGTACAGCGAAAGGGAACCTTTCTAGTCGATGGGGATTGGGGAAGATAAAAGGGGAAAACATGGTGTATATACGGCCTGAACACGTGACTCTCAGGGTGACATTGCAGCGAGCGTGTTAATTGCTGCTGCGTGTGAACATGGTTCGCGCGAGTAGTGTTTGTGGTGGTCGGAAAAGTTACCAAGAATCTTGTTTGCTATTCTAGAGTAAAACATCTACGTTGGAGACAGTCACATGCCGAACGAAATTCATAACCGGGGACATCCGTAACGAGAGCTGAGAACCCCTTTTGATCCAAAGGTGCGCAAAATAGATAGCTGCGTGCGGAAGTCGTACACAAAAGAGGTGGGTTCGTGACGTGCTTTCTTCCGGTAGGTTCTACGATAGTGGCATTTAAAGAGCACTGAAGTCTCAACTTGTGTTTTTCCAAGAGGTGAATCCAAGCGGTGTGCTACGAGGCCGCATCTCGAGTAGGAGCTCAAGTGGGAGTTGGGAACACTGCACGCAGGCCATGGCAAAAGGAGGCAGTCGATGGCACACTTTTCTGCATTCGATGGTGTGACTATGTCCCACAAATTGAGCACAATATGCAAAGGTTTTTTTTGCTGCATTTTCTCAAACTGACGGCAGTGCTGCTGTACTTTAAATACCCCCTGCTTCTTTTAGAAGTCATCTGAAGTGTTTACAGATGATCTAGTTCAGGCAGTACAGCACAAATTGTTCAGTGTGCCAGCTCAACTTCCTCCCCATAGGGCCTAGCAAATGGCATCTAGGCATACGAGGAGCCCTCTATTTAACTGCAGTGGGGGGTGACACCCTTGAATTTGTGCCCCAAGAGAAAGCAGAGAGCAGTGTCTCAAATCACAGCCTGACCACAGAGGAGAGGAGAGAGAATTCAGGCTATAGTTGGCCAGATTGCAAACGGAGGCAGAGGAAAGGAAGGCTGAGGGGGTCTTGGCAGAAAAAAAACTATTGCTAGCTCATGAACTGAGTATAAAAGAGCTGGAGCTCAATTCTAGGCAGTCTGTGTGCAGCAATGATGGTGGCAGCATACAGACGGGACCTGCTGGAGACAAAAAGGTTTGTATGCCCAAGGATTTGGTGCCAAGCTATGTGGTGGAAGACGACATTGATAAGTGATTTTCTGTATATGAAGTTACACTAAGGGCTTCTGGGGTTCCTGAAGAGCAATGGGGGCAGGCTTGTGGAAACACGTGCCAACACTTGGGAGGGACACACTTCTCACATTGGGGACCAGGCTAAGTATACACCTGTGAAGGCCATCTTACTTGCCAAATTTGGACTGACCCCTGAAAAGTATCGCCAAAGATTTAGGGACAGTAACAAGCTCCCTGACCAAACCTGGGTAGACTTTATTGATTTTTCCATTAATGCACTGAATAGCTGGGTGCGGGGCAGTAAAGTAAATGATTACGCAGGTTTCTACAATTTGATCCTGAGAAAGCATTTGCTCAGTATTTGCTTTACAGAGTTGCACCAGCACCTAGTGGACAGTAAGCTGGCTGATCACAGGAAACTTGCTGAGGAGGCCTACCTCTGGGCTAGTTCCAGAGTGTCCAAAAAGGTATCTGGGGGGAGGAAGGGGGACACCCACAAAGGTGGTCAGGGTTCCCAACAGAAGAAAGAGGGGGAGAAAAACTTAAAAAATAAGACGTTCTCAAAAGGTACCCAAAATAATTCTAAAGGGAATAGTGGTAACCAGTCTCAGTCTGATTCTAAAAGGAAAGGGTTCTTTGACCATAAGACAGAGAGGTTTGTGTCCCAATGTGCAGAGTGCTCCAAGTTTGGTCACTCTAAGGGCGACTCCAAATGTCCAAAAAGGGCACAGCCCCCCACTGGTGGGCAGACACCTGGGTTGGCTGGTGTAGCACTCGGGGAGGAGGTAGTCCCAGTTAGTTTTGGGGAACAGACAGAGGTAATTCTAGTGTCCCTCAGGAATGCTGAAATGGTGCCAAAAGTCAACATGCCTACTAATACTTCCAAGTAGAGGCAGTGGGTCACCATTAATGGGCAACGGGTGGACGCTCTGCGTGACACAGGAGCCAGCGTGACCACTGTCAGGGATCAGCTGGTGTCAGCAAAGCACGTCCTGCCGAACACATTCCACCAAGTCATAGTCCCCAAAAATTGTGAGAGCAACCTACTGGTAGCTCTGGTTCCCTTTGAGTGTGGGTGGGGAGTCTCTAGTACTCTGAAAGTAGCTGAGTCCTGCCATGCCTGTGGACTGTCTGTTAGACAATGACCTTGAGCACAATACCTGGCGGGAGGCAGAGCTAAGGTCTCAATTGGAGATGCTGGGATTGCCTGAGTGGGTCTGCATGACCACAAGGTCCATGGCTGCCGGGGAGGGGAGTCAAGAGCGTTTGGAGCATGGAGGAATGGCCCAGACAGCTGCCAAGGAGAGGGGCAAGGGGCACGGGAAACCAGTCCCAGAAGTTTCAGCGGTGGTTGACAGGGTCCCTGAGTAGAAGGCCTCTGAGCCAACTGGGGAGGACATTGCTGCCCTCGGTGACCTACCTGAGCTTGCTGACTGGCATGTTGAGGGTGGGCCAACCAGGGAAGAAAAAGCGCAGAAAGAGTATCCCACTCTTGTGGGCCTGAGGCAAGAGGCCTCAGCCCAAGCAGGAGGTAAGGCCTCTGGGTATCAACCTATCTATTGGGAGAATTATCTCCTTTACAGTGAGTCTAAGGTACCGGAGGCTGGGGCAGCACATGTGCTTATGGTCCCCCACTGGGCCTGGCTCACGACATTTCCCTTGCTAGACATTTAGGGCAAGACAAGACCTTTGCCAGGCTTGTCATCCACTTTTATTGGCCCCGAATGCGGATGGCTTCAGATGGATTCTGTAGGTTCTGTCCCTCAATGAAGGCCAGTGGGAAGACAGGGGAAAGGCTCAAGGTCCCCCTGATCACACTTCCTGTCATTGGCGCACCCCCTTTGTAAAGGTGGGTATCAACATCATTGGTCCATTGAACCCTACAATTGCCCTAGGCAACAGGTTTATCCTGGTTTTGGTGGACTATGCCACCTGCTATCCAGAGGCAATCCCTAAGGACTAAGGACTAAGGACTAATCCCTAAGGTGTTGATCAGAACTCTGATGGGGGTCTTTACCCATGTGGGATTCCACAAGGAGATTGTGTCTGACAGATGCACAAACTTAGGCCCGTATTTATACTTTTTTTAGCGCCGCATTTGCGCTGCTTTTTGACGCAAAATGGCGCAAACCTACAAAATACAATGGCATTTTGCAAGTTTGCGCCGTTTTTGCGTCAAAAAACGACGCAAATGCGGCGCAAAAAAAGTATAAATACGGGCCTTAATATCTGCATACATGAAGTCCATGTACGATGCATGTGGGGTGACCTACAAGTTCACCACACCCTATCATCCTCAATCAAATGGTCTTGTGGAGAGATTCAACAAGATCTTGAAGGGCGTGATCACAGGCCCCCCTGAGGCCATTGGACATAAGTGGGACATCCTCTTGCCATGCCTTCTCTTTGCTTATAGAGAGGTACCGCAGAATGGTTTAGGGTTCAGTCCCTTTGAGCTTCTCTATTGGAACCCTGTTAGGGGACCCCCTAAGCATTGTCAAAGAGGTGTGGGAGAAAGCTCCCAAGAACACCCCCCAGGATGTGGTCAGCTACATGTTGGCTCTCCGCAACCAGATGCACCGCTTCTGGAAGAAGGCCAAGAGCAACCTCGAGGCCAGTCAAGAGGTTGTGAAACGCTGATATGACCAGAAGACCACCCTGGTAGAGTTTCAGTCTAGAGACATGGTATGGGTGATGGAGCCAGTAGAGCCTAGAGCTCTCCAGGACCACTGGACTGGCCCATATGAGATAAAGGAGTGTAAAGGGGAGGCCACTTACTTAGTTGACCTCCAGTCCCCTAAGAACTCCATAAGGGTGCTCCATGTGAATAGACATGCTTCTGGTGACAGATGAGGGTGTGGGGGAGAAGAGTGAACCTTTCCCGACCTCCTCTCTGCCCCTGCCCAAGAAGGTGATGGGTCAGCGAAGGGTGTCAATCCCTCTCCTTCCCTGGACCAGTGAGGGGACTGCTACCAACTGCTGGGGCAGTACTCCTCCCTGTTTTCCCTCACCCCTGGACTCACACACTTGTGTGTCCATGATATTGACACTGGAGACAGTCCCCCTGTAAACAATACACTTTACAGGCTGTCAGACAAGGTGGAGGCCAGCATCAAGGATGACGTTGCAAGATGCTGGCTCTAGGGGTAATTGAGAAATCCAGCAGTCCCTGGTCCAGGCCTATGGTGCTGGCACCAAAGGCTGCCACACCCAATGCCAAGCCAGAACTTAGTTTCTGCATGGATTACCGGGGTCTCAATTCAGTCACTAAAACTGACGCTCACCCCATCCTCTGAGTTGATGAACTAATTAACCGGCTAGGCGCTGCCAAATTCCTCAGTACTTTTGATCTCACATCAGGGTAGTGGCATATCGCCTTAACTGCAGGGGCTAAGGAGAGATATGCTTTTTCCACTCCTGAGAGACATTACCAGTTCAGAGTGATGCCCTTTGGTTTGAAAAATGCCCCAGCTACCTTCTAGCGGTTGGTTAACGGGGTCCTGGCTGGTAAGGATGCTTTCTGCCCCACCTATCTAGACAACATTGCTGTCTACAGTTCCAGCTGGGAGGAACACCTGCTCCACATCCAAGAGGTGCTCCAGGCCCAGCAACAGGCAGGCCTGACAACCAAGGGCATTAAGTGCCAGATTGTGCAGGTTTTTGTGGTGTACTTGGGACACCTAGTAGGTGGTGACAAGGTGCAACCCCTCCAGGCCAAAATTGAGACAATCATGGCCTGGCAACCACCTAGAACCCAAACAGAGGTAAGAGCCTTCCTAGTCCTCACTGGGTACTACTGTAGGTTTGTTAAGGGTTATGGCACCATGGTGGCGCCCTTAACAGAACTAACTTCAAAAAAGCAACCTAGATTGGTGATTTGGACAGAGGCTTATCACAAAGCCTTTGACACCCTAAAGGAAGCCATGCTTAGGGCCCCTAACTACTCCAAGGTGTTCATCGTGCAGATAGACACTTCAGAGCATGGCATAGGGGTGGTTCTAGCACAGCTGAATGAAGAGGGCCTAGACCAACCAGTAGCCTTTATTAGCAGAAGGCTATTACCACAGGAACAGAGGTAGAGTGCCATTGAAAGAGAAGCATTTGCTGTGGTCTGGGCACCCGAAGAAGCTGAGACCATACCTGTTTGGGACTCACTTCCGGGTTCAGACAGACCACAGGCCCCTCAAATGGCTCATGCAGATGAGGGGTGAAAATCCTAAACTCTTGAGGTGGTCCATTTTCGTATAGGGAATGGACTTTATGGTGGAGCATTGCCCAGGGACTGACCACTCCAATGCTGATGGTCTTTCCAGATTCTTCCACCTTAGTGATGAGAGCTCCCAATGGGTTGGGTAACTCTACCCACTTTCAGCTGGGGGGGGGGATGTAGGAAAGTGCCATCTTGCCTGGCATGTTACCCCCATTTTTACATGTATGTCAGTTTGCTTTTGCCTGTCTCACTGGGATCCTGCTAGCCAGGACCCCAGTGCTCATAGTTTGTGGCCTGAATGTGTATAACTTTGTAGTGACTAACTGTGTCACTGAGGCTCTGCTAACCAGAACCTCAGTGCTTATGCTCTCTCTGCCTTTAAATGTGTCACTATAGGCTAATGACCACTTTTACCAATTTCAATTGGCACACTGGAA
Source organism: Pleurodeles waltl (assembly GCF_031143425.1). Lineage (NCBI taxonomy): Eukaryota > Metazoa > Chordata > Amphibia > Caudata > Salamandridae > Pleurodeles > Pleurodeles waltl. Next base: position 604,866,374 of record NC_090443.1, on the reverse strand, counting down.
CACCCTTATAATTCCCTAGTATATGGTACCCAGGGTATTGGGGTTCCAAGAGATCCCTTTGGGCTGCAGCATTTCTTTTGCCACCCATAGGGAGCTCAGACAAACCTTTACACAGGAATGCCACTGCAGCCTGAGTGAAATAACGCACACGTTATCTCACAGCCATTTTCACTGCACTTAAATAACTTAAAAGTCACCTATATGTCTAACCTTCACTTGATGAAGGTTAGGTGCAAAGTTACTAAGTGTGAGGGCACCCTAGCACTAGCAAAGGTGCCCCCACATAGGTCAGGGCCATTTACCCGGAATTTGTGAGTGTGGGGCACCATTACACGCGTGCACTACATATAGGTCAATACCTATATGTAGCTTCACAATGGTAACTCCGAATATGACCATGTAACATGTCTAGGATCATGGAATTATCCCCCATGCCAAATCTGGTAATGGGGTGCTAATACCATGCATCCCCAGGGCTTCACTATGGACTCCAGGTACTGCCAAACCAGCTCTCTGGGGTTTTCTCTGCAGCTACCGCTGCTGCCACCCCACAGACAGGGTTCTGCCCTCCTGGAGTCTGGGCAGCCCAGTCCCAGGAAGGCAGAACTAAGAATTTCCTCTGGGAGAGGGTGTCACACCCTCTCCCTTTGGAAATAGGTGTTAAAGGCTGGGGAGGGGTAGCCTCTCCCAGCCTCTGAAAATGCTTGGAAGGGCACAGATGGTGCCCTCCTTGCATAAGCCATTCTACACCGGTTTAGGGAACCCCTAGTCCCTGCTCTGGCATGAAACTGGACAAAGGAAAGGGGAGTGACCACTCCCCTGTCCATCCCCACCCCAGGGGTGGTGCCCAGACCTTCTCCAGTTTGTCCCAGAACTCTGCCATCTTGGATCCAGAGGTGTGAGGGCACTCTGGAGGCCTCTGAGTGGCCAGTGCCAGCAGGTGACATCAGAGACCCCTCCTGATAGGTGCTTACCTGACCAGGTGGCCAATCCTCCTCTGAGGGCTATTTAGGGTCTCTCCAGTGGGCTTTTCCTCAGATAACGACTTGCAAGAATTCACCAGAGTTCCTCTGCACCTCTCTCTTCGAGTTCTGCCAAGGATCGACCGCTGTCTGCTCCACGACGCCTGCAAAACTGCAGCAAAGTAGCAAGAAGACTACCAGCGAAATTGTAGCGCCTAATCCTGCCAGCTTTCTCTACTGTTTCCTGGTGGTGCATGCTTTGGGGGCTGCCTGCCTTCATCCTGCACTGGAAGCCACAAAGAAATCTCCCGTGGGTCGACGGAATCTTCCCCCTGCTTCAGCAGGCACCAAACTTCAGCATCACCGGTACTCTGGGACCCCTCTCATCCTGACGAGCGTGGCCCCTGGAACACAGGTGGTGGACCCAAGTAACCCAGACTGTCCAGTGGTCCATCTGTCCAAATTTGGAGAAGGTAAGTCCTTGCCTCCCCTCTCCAGACAGTAATCATGTGCACCACGTGAACTGCAGCTACAAGGGCTTCTGTGCACATTTCCACAAAATCATGCATGCACAGCCAAGCCTAGGTCCCCAGCACTCTCTCCTGCGATGCTCAGCTCCCTGAGTTAATCTCCGGTGTCGTGGGACCTTCTTTTGCAGTGTTGTGATGACCGCTGTGTTCAGACTTCTTGAACCCGCGTTCGAGCACTTATGCGGATGCTACCTTCTTGTGCGTGGGCTCTCTACATTGCTGAGGGCCCCCTCTGTCTCCTCTCCCAAGTGGCGACATCCTGGTCCTTCCTGGGCCCGGGCAGCACCCTTTTTCTTCAACCACGACTCTTGCAGCTAGTAAGGCTTGTTTGTGGTATTTTGCCAAGAAAACAACTCTGCATCCTCCAGGACTCCTTGGGACATCTTCTGCATGAAGGAGAAGTTCCTAGCACCTTTCGTTGTTGCAGAATCTTCAGCTTCTTCCATCCAGAGGCAGAAATTTTGCACCTTCATCTGGGGTTTAGTGGGCTCCAGCCCCCCCCCGAACACTTTCACAAGTCTTGGACTTGGTGCCCTTCCTTTGCAGGTCCTCAGGTCCAGGAATCCATCTTCAGTGCTTCGCAGTCTGTTGTGGTCTTTGCAAAATCCTCTATCACGACTTTAGTGTGTTTCTGGGGAAATAGTAGTACTTTACTCCTACTTTCCAGGGTCTTGGGGTGGGGTATCTTGGACACCCTTAGTGGTTTCTTACACTCCCAGCTACCCTCTACACAATACACTAGCCTTGGGGTCCATTTGTGGTTCACATTCCACTTTCTTAGTATATGGCTTGTGTTGCCCCTAGGCCTATTATATCCTTTTGTATTCTACAGTGTTTGCACTACTTTCTGACTGTTTTACTTACCTGATTTGGCCTGTTGTGTATATTTTGTGTATTTTACTTACCTCCTAAGGGAGTATATCCTCTGAGATATTTTTGGCACATTGTCACTAAAATAAAGTACCTTTATTTTTAGTAACTTTGAGTATTGTCTTTCTTATGATATAGTACCTGTATGATATAAGTGGTATAGCAGGAGCTTTGCATGTCTCCTAGTTCAGCCTAACCTGCTCTGCTATAGCTACCTCTATCAGCCTAAGCTGTTAGAACACTACTGATCTACTAATAAGGGATAACTGGACCTGGCACAAGGTGTAAGTACCATTGGTATCCACTATAAGCCTGGCCAGCTTCCTACAGGGGACACACGTTAGATCTGACAGTCTTAGGGTTGTCACCACCCCCACTGTTTGCCTGCCTCTCTCCACTTTTCTGGCACCGTTTTTGCTGGTTTTGGGACTCTGCGCACTTTACCACTGCTAACCAGTGCTAAAATGCATATGCTGTCTCCCTTAAACATGGTAACACTGGTTCATCTCCAGTTGGCATATTTGATTTACTTATAAGTCCCTAGTATAGTGCACTTCATGTGCCAAGGGCCTGTAAATTAAATGCTACTAGTGGGCCTGCAGCACTGATTTTGCCACCCACATAAATAACCCCTTAGCCATATCCCAGGCATGCCATTGCAAGGCCTGTGTGCGCAGTTTCAGTGCCACTTCAACTTGGCATTTAAAAGTACTTGCCAAGCCTTAAAGTCACCTTTTTATATAAATGTCACCCCTAGGTAGGCCCTAGGTAACCCATAGGGCAGGGTGCTATGTAGGTAAAAGGCAGGCCATGTACATATGTGATTATATGTCCTGGTAGTGAAAAACTCCTAAATTAATTTCGCACTACTGTAGGCCTGCTCCTTTCATAGACTAGCATTAGGACTGCCCTCATATTTTTTGAGTGGTAGATTCTGATCTGAAAGTGGTAACCAGGTCATATTTAGTATGGCCAGAATGGTAATGGAAAATCCTGCTTACTGGTGAGGTTGGATTGTATATTACTATTTTAGTAATGCCACTTTTAGAAAGTGAGCATTTCTCTGCACTTACAGCCATCTGTGCCTTACAGCCTGTCTCCAATCAACGTCTGGTCTGTGCTGGTTAACAGCTCCCTTGTGCATTTCACCCAGACAACCACAAACACAGGACACTCAGTCACACCTGCATTCATCTGCATATTCAATGGGTCTTCCTGGGATGAAAGGGTGGAGGACCTGACACTTCCATTTCAAAGGTCAGTGGCCTGCCCTCACACAGTAACTGCTAAACCCCCCACTGGGACTCTGGCAGACAGGACTGAGTTGAAAGGAGAACTTGTGCACTTCAAAATCGACGCACCACTTGCTGAAATTGACGCGAAGCCTGCATTGCGACTGAGAAATCGCCACACAGCCAGATCAGAACGTCACAGCCCCGACTTCCCGGCTGGAAGTTGAATGCAGCGCCTGCCTTGCAATTGAAAATTTGACGTATCGCCTAACGGATCGACGCAGCCTTCTTTTCAACGCATCGTCCCTGGGTGTCAAAATATCCCTGCATCGCAGTGAAGAACCAAGACTGTGCGCCGAAAAACAACGCAAACCCTTTGCAGAGGAGAAAGAAATGATGCATCGTCTGTGCCGTGTCGGGAAATTCAACGCAATACCTTATTTTTTCATGCATCTCCTCCTCAGAGGTCTCCCTGCGTCGTTAATTTTTAAGCACACCAGGTACTGTGTGTAACAAAGAGACAAGTGTTTATTTCTAAGGATTAAAACTCTTTTAAGCCTTTTAAAAGTGATATTTCAACTTGTACTTATTCTTATTCGATCTTTGTAGTTTTTACCTTATTTTATTCAGATAAATACTATTTTTCTAAACCTGTGTGGTGTATTTTTGTGGTGTTTTCACTGTATTACTGTATGACTTATCGCACAAATACTTTACACATTGCCTTCTAAGTTAAGCCTGACTGCTCAGTGCCAAGCTACCAGAGGGTGGGCACAGGATAATTTGGATTGTGTGTGACTTACCCTGACTAGGATTGTGGTCCCTACTTGGACAAGGGTGTATACATCTGCCAACTAGAGACCCCATTTCTAAGATGGTGTATGACTGGAAATTTTGTATATACTTTGGAGTTTATTGGGGGATTAAGTGAGTAGATTTTTAAATATTAGTTTTATGTAAATATATATTTTAGGCTCATTTTAATTCAATGGATTGTGTTCTAGGTGAATATATATTTTTTTTTTGCTCTTTATGGTCTGTGGGTTATTTTCATGATTTTGGGTTTGTAATATTTTGTCCCGATGGCCTGAGCAAAGAAGGCAATTGGGACGACCTAAATGAAAACATGCCCCAGCACGTCACAGGTGTGGTCCCTGTAACCTCTCAATTGCCTGAATTTTATTTACAGCCACCTTCCTGAGAAGGTCAGGCAACCTTGAGAGGGACAAGAGGAAGCCCCTTCTTCCTTTTTTCCCTACACAATTGAGAGCTTACAGACGATACAACGAATCAATGCCCCTTTTTAAGAGAGAAGAGGAGGAGCAGCAGGAGACTGATGCAGGAGAGCCAGAGTATGTCATCTTCACGTCAGAGCTGAGGAATGTTGAGAAGGTTGAAGCAGGGCCATTGAGCCCACTTAGGACGCTGGAGCAGGGCCGCTGAAGCAGAGGGAGGTCGAGGAGGACACAGAACCCAGAGAGAAGCGAGGAGGCCACCTTTTGGATGAGGCACCCTGCCACGCTCTTGAGGACTGTGGGTTGCACAGGTACACACTCATTTCCTTGGCCAGTATGGGAAGTGGCAGGAGTCCAGTGTGGGGCGGGAAGGGAATGCTGACAACAAATGTACCTCGCTAGTACTAAACCCCTGATTTTTGGCAACATCTGTACATTTCTGACCTCAGCCAATTGAACGGACAGCAGTGCTCGCATATAGTAATAAACATGTAGCATACCGGGCAGCCAATATTAACCATCTTCTTGCACGGGTTTGGGTGGAGATTTAGCAGAGTCTGTATCACAGTGGGGACAGTAAAGCAGGTGCTGGTGAGGAAAACCGGACTTCTTATTATTTTTAGCTATTTAGATTCCCTCAGACAAAGTGGAGAACTCATAATCTCGGAAGTTGAGCCTCTCTGGTGACTTTTATTTCTATCCTTACGCACTAGGTGATAGTGATGATTGCATGGGCCACGGATAGGCTAAAACTTCCCACTAAACCCTAATCCCTGTTTTAGAGGGAACATCCATCTGAACACTTACCTGTGGTTTTTCATCTTTCCTTTGAGGGGCAAAGAACATACTGGTGGACCAGACCCCCAGGCTCTACATGGGAGAAGAGAAGAACAAAAAGGACCCTCTGATCTGTGCCATGCTTTACAAACCTTATGAAATAAAAGAAGTCCCTCACTAACGATTGTGTTCGGAGTCATAACTCCTGCTTGTGCAGCATATTTTTTACTTAATTTAATTGAATTATGTTAATTAATTTATTTATAATACAATTTTTAATATTAACATTGAAAACTATTTGAAGTCAGGTATTTTGGGATGTATAACTGTAAAGAATAATTATATAGTTAGGGGCCATGATGTTTATTAGGGTTTTGGATGTGTGGTATTTTAATTTGTGTTTAATGTTATCAATTTATTTTTGAGGGTTCAATTGTAATGTTTATTTTGTTGGTAATTTTTTGGGGGGGCAATATTTAGTTTCTGTTTATTACACTTGATTACATTAATTTAAAGTTTTTGGTGGGTCTTGGTACTTCAAAATATTTAGAGTTTATAATTTTTGTGGTTAATTATATTTATGTGAAACATGTAGGCCTGCTTTTGTTGAAAAGTGTACCCCATTTGAACTTTATATTTTAAATTATTACAAAACATACACATATTTTGAGTTAGAATAGTACATTGTCCACCACACTATTTAGTCACATTCCATAATGTTTGTTTGACTGGAATTACAATAGTAAATCTAATCCTTCTAAAATATTAACCTTCTACAATGTATAGGGATTTGAAGTTAGAATAGTCTATTGCCCCCCATGTACATACACTTTCAGCAGTGAACAGAACTGGCAATTAAGATACTGAGAGTGGTCAACGCAACGATCAGCTGGAAAGGTGTCCTGTCCAGGGGTCCCTCTGTCAATGAGCTGTACATTACCAAGGTAGTTCAATTTAAGAGATTCCAATGATTAAGCCTAATTACCATCTCCAAACATGGCAACATTGCAAGACTGTGTACCATCAAGAAAATCAACCAATTATAATACAGTTTTGATCTATGTAAATCAGATACACAGGCACTGGTTCATTCACAAACTTTATTCAGCTAAATAGCAATAGACATAAAAGTACATAAAAAGATAAATATAGTTAAATCAAGCCAAACCGCAATATAAGTGACATTACAAACAAATTCATAAGTATATATAAAAAGCCCAAATAAGAGCCAGAGAAAAGCCAAACTCATGCATGAAACATTTCCTCACATTAATAGCCTTTAAAATGTAAAGTGCAACATTATAACATACAGCAGAATCACTCTATGTAAGCAGAAACTTCAAAGCAACTCTAAAAGATCTAATATTATGGTAGCAAAGATAACTTTAAGATAGAAACTCCTGTAATGATATTTAAATTTAGAAAACAGCATAAAGTGTGTTGTGCTTTGAATACTCAAGCCAGGTGCATGGGAATATCCACAGAGGGCACAACTTCATGTTGGGGAAAGCCACTAGGTGATGCACAGTGCCAAGTCTAAATCTTCTTAGCACAAATCGGTGTTGCATATTGCTAACCGGAGATAAATAATTTGCACCGCCATCATTGCAGGGAAGGGACATATAGAGGGCAACTGTCATTTTCTTCATATCTATACCCATTCTTCTTTCCCTCCTGTGCTTCATAAAGAATTCTTTAATGGTCTTCTTTGTTAGTGGTATCACTTGGAGTGGATCTGACCATACTGATAGTTTGAACAAAAAGCTTAAAGATTATTGCCAAGGGACACGTGAGACACTATCCAGTTTTAGGGAATCTTAAATTATCGATTTGGTAAAATTCCTTTCTTCTTTATCCCATATAGTGTACCATAAAACCAAGGGTCTTACCAATAGCACTTCCCCCAGATGCTGTAAGCCTACCTTCTGTTGAATAATTGTAGTCGATGCCTAAGTAGGCAGGCAAAGGAGATGTTTTAAGAAACAGTTTTCCTCTACTTGCAGAGGAGTATTTACTGTGTTACCCCATAGACCGGCCCCATAAGTAGCTGTAGTCATCACTGTGGCCTTATAAATTTCCACCATATCTCCAATAGGCTGGTTGCCTAATTTCCTAGAAAAGCTGAAAATCCCATACGAATTTCTGCACATATTGGCTTTGACAGTTGAAATCCGGTGTGCCCAGGATCCATTTCATGTAAATGAAACCCCCAGGTAGCAAAAAGACCTTACATAATGGATGAGAGTATTATCACTCAAACATGCCATTGGTTGAATGTTTATACAGGAGCTCTCTCACATAGAGACTAGGACACTTTCTGAGACACACACCTCTGATTAACAAAATGCCTGCTAATAAAATGATGCCTGATTGAATCAGTACCATAAATATGAGAAGGAGAATTTGGGGGATGGTTGCCACTGGAGGACATCGACTGGAAGGTGGCACTCATGCGCCCGAGGGACAAGGCTGAACACACAAAACACCATAATTTTAGATTTTCCAGAGAAAATCTATAGCAGATCTAGTCTAAGCACCATAGCACTGACGCTGGACTCACCTGGCAGACGTGTAAAGCTAAAGAAAGCAATTTTTTGCACTCAATATGCGCTCGTAGGAAGCTCTAAGTCATTGGGAGTTAGGTTGGTCATGAGCTCCAACTCCCTCCCGTGAGAGTTACAAATACTGGGGCTTTGTGTAGCTACTGTGGAGTTAACATGGATTATAAATAAGAAAGTGAGGGCTCCCAGGTTTTCAGGAATTACCAAGTAAATCAGTAATTCCTGTACTGATGCTCTACATTTTACCTGTACAGTTCAGCTGCCGAAAGCAGTTGAAATCACTGGATGAAATACCAGGGAGTAATGAAAAATAACGAAGGCAACCAGTACAGGAATAGTGCTTACTTTGTGCTTGTTGTTTCCGGTGCTGAGCACCGGCACTTATATTTGAGGGCCGGGGCTTATGGTAGTTGTAGTTCCCTGACGGACCTCCACCATAGCGCGCTCCCTTTCCACATAGCAGAACAGCCCAATCTACCTATGACCCCACAGTACTACTGACCCTGTTCCCTCCGCCACGCCCCTAACTTCTCCAAGGCTCTAGCACACCGAGTGAGTGCCCTGTTATGTTCTATGGGCTCTGTGTGTGTGATCCCCTAGTGCGTGTTTGTTGCGTGTGACAGGTTTACTACACATTAAATAAAAATGTTGGTGAGAAGAAACAAGTTTATTTTGAAATAACTGTTTAAAAATGAACATTTATAAATTGCAGAGTGAAAACTTTATTGATCGATGTATTAAAATCGGTACAATATACAATGCAATGATAAATAGGATTCATTAAAACAATAAAACTTCTTTGCATAAGACGGCAAGAGTGACTCGTTACTCATAATTCAGTGTCCCGGCTGTAAAAATATGTTCTGTTTTGCGCAAGAAGAGAAAAAGACTTTATCATTTGAAGAAACAGGGAGATTTGTGCTAAAAGGGAGCCTGTGCACATAAGTAAGTATAACTTTTGGTGATAGATTAGTTAAGATTGTTACAATGGAAAATACAATGATAAATAGAATCCATTAAACCAATATGACAACGAGAGTGACTCACTACTCGTAGGTCAGTGTCCCGCTGTAAAATTACGACCTGTTTTGTGCAAGTAAAAAAAGACCATTTGACATATGAATATGTAAGGGGCTTGGTGCTAATAGGGGGCCTTGTGCTAATGATGACTAAAGCGCAGAGAAAAAGGCAGGAAATGGTTGCCGTTACAGCAGATGGTGTAAGAGCTACTGTACCACTATCACCACCAGGGACTGAGTGTCTCGGCTAGGGGAACTGCACAGACTAGCAAAGAGCTATCTTTATAGGCTGATCAACACCCTGTGGGTTTTTACTGTACAAGAGATTACTAGAGGGTCCCCAGAATGTAGGCATGCTGTTATGGCTTGTCTAGAGGAATGTACCCCAGCCTGGTTCCAAAAGGTCCTGAGCCAGTGACACTGCAGATTTAAAGTTGAGCTACAAAGGCTGTACAACCTACAAGGAGTTTCTCCTGCTCCGCTTAGCCAGGGTGCTTCATGTGCATTGGTGGGTAGAACTCCTAGGCGGTATTTTAAAAAAGACCCCTTGATTCTTCTACTGAAGGATTCACCCAGATATGGTTGTGGTTTTAACTCTAACTACTTAGTACCATCCATGCATCGGTGCGGTTCTCAAAAGAGGCCTTGTCCTTCAGTGATGAGATGAGTCTCAACATTTTGCCAGTTGTCTTTCTAAACCACTTGAGGGTAGGCGTTGCAGACCATGACTGAGCAAGCCCAAGCAGATTGATAGTCTCTAATGAATTGTCCGGCTGCTGATTGGGGTTTATTCATTTCCAGTCAGACATTGTGATTTAGGGTGTTCCTTTAGGCTGACTGGAGCCTACAGCACATGATGATAAATGGTACACTTCTGACTGTCATTTGTTTGATGTGGCCAAATTCTAACCTGACCTGAGCTTCCGAGGTGAGTCTGGGTCGATGAAATATAGCCCTGTAGATTTTGATAACAGTGTTGTCCAGAGTGGTTGAGGCCCTACCTAGGAGGGCTTCGCTTCCATATGCCAAGGCTAGGACTATCTTCGCCTTTTCTGTTCCCAGAATGGGGCTGTAAAATAGCCCGTTGAAGTTCCTGGAAAGCACACTGAGTTCAGCAGCCAGGGCAAGCCCTTTTCTCTTCATTTCCTTGCTATGCGTCTTGAAATTACCTTTGTTATCAAAACTGAGGCCGCAGTATTTGTAAAAGGTGACTTCTTCCACCTTTATGGAATGAAGAGACCAGCTGATTTTGCCACTTGTTCTTCTGCAGCAGTTCATGATTTTGGTTTTCTTGGCATTAATTGTCAGGCCTTTCCTTAATGAGTAGTTGTAGGTGGCATTCAAAAGGTGCTGCATCCCCACCTTGGTACGGCTGAGTAGCACCAAATCATTGGCATATAACATGTCTGAAATTGAAATGGTGCCGATCTTTGGAGCATGAGAGGTTACAGCGGCCAGGGATAAAGAGAAGTCAGCCATGAATAGGTTGAAAAGCATTGGGGGGCAGAATGCACCCCTACTTAAGTCCTCATGATGTTGAAATGGCCTTAGAGAGGCTAGCTCCATTACCCTGCTTTATTCTGACCCAGGTGTCCGTGTATAGGTTTTCAATGCTCTTAAAAGCATCAGTGGTGCGTCCCAGTTCTTTAGCTTACCCCAGAGCAGATTTTGTAGGATACAGTAAAAGGGCGCTTTATAATCTGTGTAACATAGATACAATGGTCGTTTAGGTTTTTTTTAGGCTTCCAGCAACAGCATCAGTGCCATGATGTTTGTCGTAGTCCCATTTCTTTTTTGTAAACCGTGTCTGGTTAATCAGGATGATTGATGAGGCATCAGCCAAATCAAGGAGGCATTCCAGTAGGACGTCTGCATAGTACTTTGCTTCGGTATCGATAAGGCTATCAGTCTGTAATTTTCCAGTTTTGACTTATCACCTACCTTAAAGATTTGTGAGATGATAGATCCTTTCCAGACGACTCGGATTGTAGCACCTGACAGAGCATGGATGAAGAGGGGGACCATATGCTCCACTCATTTTGCTCTGTTGATCTTATAAATGGCCTGAAGGATTCCATTCGGGCCGGGGGCACCTGTAAGTCTGCCTTTAATGAGCTGCTGTTTTATCGTGTCTGGGATTCGCTCCTCCTCTGAAATGATGGAGTCTTGGTGGCATTGCTCGTCTCCCGAGACTGCCCCTTGTCTCCCTGACGTGTCTGCTGCACTTGTACAGATGTTGAAATGAGCAGTAAAAAGAGAAACTCAGGCCTCCTCAGACAAATTTGATCCTGAATATGCTGGTGCTTTGTCTTTTAGGGAGTTACCAGTTTGCCAAAAGGCATTTGTGCTGTGGTGCTTTATGTCCCAAATGAGCTTTGCCTGGAAGTTGTCCGCCACTTCCCTCTTTTTGGTCCAGATAGCCCTTTTTAGATCCTTCTTCTTTCACCTGAGAACAAGTTTAAGTGCTTCATTTTGATGGAGCTGTTGTACTGCCCTCCGAGCCCTGTTGACCTCCCTTTTAAGTGTTTTTATTTCTCTGCTCGCTTACTTATTCTGTTTTTGTGGTGGGAGTCCAGATGTTGTTTGAGCTGCGTGGGTGTTAACTTTTGAGGTGTGTTGTTGAGAAAACAATGTTATGAATGTTTCCCAATTATGTGTTAGAGGGTTACTATCGCTATGAGCCAACTTGAAATTATTTTCAGCTTCCTGTTGTAGGGATTCTATATTAGTTGCTGATCATTTTACCCTTCTTACGTCAAGCAAGTGAACAGATTCCAGTGTCTCTGCAGTAGGTGTATTCATGGCCACTGCAAATACGAGTTCCAGCTCCCGTGGCAGGTGGTCACTCTCTGTTCTTCCCCCATTTTGATGGTGCGTACTTGTAAAAGGGGAAGGGATCTGAAAGTGTAATCAATCAGAGATTTGCTACTAGTAGAATGAAAAGACATAGTGGGCCGAAAGTCACCTTGGAAGCGGGCGTTGAGTGCCCGTAGGACCAGATGTTCCAATTTACTGAGTAGAATGTGGCCTCTTTGGTCCCTTCTCCACAACTATACATCTGCCTGAACTGGACTGTTTCATTGGCGCTTTTGAGCCTCAATGATCTCGCTCATTGGTGAGGAGACTATTAAGTAAGAGTTAAAGTTGCCTGTTCCCATGGTTAGAGGGTGCCAGTGGTATGCCCCTAATCTGAGGAGGCTGTTGCATAGCTTCTCCAACATGTCTGCATGCTCTTTGTGGTTTGGCGGTGCATAAAGGTTTACTAATGTCATTAATAGGCCTGTAATTGCTTCTTGCCCTTTCTGCAATGCTAAATGCAATATTTGGATGTTGTCCAAGTCTGTTTTTTGCTCCTTTGTGATAATCTTATGTTGTGGACAAGTAAATTGCGAGACCCCCTTTGCTTCATCCGAATTTTGACTTTTTGGTCACTGAGATTACATGATGCAAGAATACTGGGATGGGGATTGCATTGATGGAGATTTGACCTCAGTTGTATCAGTCACTCTCCCTCTTTCCTTGTTGGTGGAGTTTGCTGCAATCCTTTCTGGAATTGGAGTTGGATTGCTAAAGATGGAGTAATTCCCCAGCCAGTTAGTTTTTGAAAAATGTTTATTCTGTGACTTCCTTTTTTCTTGTTTTTTTGGATCTTGGACCTCTGACTACTTCCATGGAGCTTTCTGATACTGTGTATTGAGGTACACTACTGGGCCCAGGTTGGCTTGAGTCTCCCCTGATGATGGAGTCACTGTTAGAAAGGTGTTAGCACTCTTGCATCGTTTTGAGCCCTTCTGATGAGGTTGTTCAAGCAGAGATCTTCCTATCAATCCCGGCCACATAGGTGGTTGCGGTGTTCAGTATCTCTATTTGAATGTCCATTTTGGCTAAATGATAATCCATGGAATTAACCATGGGTTGTGTTCTCTTCAAGATAGAGGGCCCGACCCCTGCTTCTGGGGAGGTATTGTTGCTTTTTGTGGTGGCCTCTGTTTTGGGGGTCCCCGCTTTTTGATTCACCTCATATTGATTAGTCTCCAGCTCAATGTCAGTAGCATAGTATGCTAAATTAAATAAATATACTTCAATTATTTTATATTTCAATACACATGTATTTATAGTGTTTAATGTATTATTTTAATATATTTTATCAGTTCCATATTAGTAGCAGTCGTTTATTTGTTTTAAAAAACAAACATAATAAAATGTTCTCTTCTTTCCTATAGGGAGATCTCAACGCCTGTGGTGATCTCCACAAACAAGTGGAAAGCTATGAAGAGAATGTGTTAGGGCACCACAGCCACCAGCCACATTATATTGCGACCAGCAAATATTTTTTTATGAACTAACGTGTGTGTCATTAGGTCAGTTCATAAAAAAAACACGGAGTCTGACCTTGCAAATTTTGACTCAAACCAATTGGGGTATCACCCCAACTAGCGGGTCATTAACTTTTTAATGGTTTACAACAGCTATTTCAGTCCTAAACCATGCATACATTTAGATAGGAATTGATACTTGTAAGGGATGCCTAGAACACCCCATTCCACGTGGCGATTCCTTATGCATTTTAAAATCTATTTTAAGAGTTGGTAAAAAAGTTACTGGCTCCTTAAATTGGGTTTAGTACATAGAATTTTTTTTTTTGCCTTTGCAAACTCCAACTTGGAGTGTTATAAACCATAAAAATGCTTTGTACACAGCAGCATCGGAAGGAGGAGTGCAGGCGATGCTTTAGCACCCCCAGTATAATTGAGGAAGAATTCAGAAGGCAAATTAGTATTAAAGAGGGGTTTAAATTTTTTTTTTATCTTGTGACATTTCGAAAAGTTTAGATATGGAGGTCAAGTGTCAGGTAATGTCTTCTGACAAACTGCTCCCTATTTAACATAGAGATTAGTATTTTGCCTGACTGCAAACTGAGGGAATTCGGTAAGGTGAACCAAACGCCAATCTTCCTGGTGTACAGGAAGTATGACAGGAAAGCCTCCAAGATGTCAAACGTTTTCAGACATACAACAACATTTAAATACTTGTAAATGAACTTTTATAAATATTTCGCAATATGTCAGCAGCAAAGAAGGGAAAATATTTTGAAATTCCGAAGTGTAAAGGAAGCAAACATTTTAAGAGCACCACAGCAAGCAAAGACTCTCAACTTGTGTGACGTGCAAATGATAAATATGCACATAAATCACATTTTACACATTATTGTTTGTGCACCATATATGTTTTTCAGTCCTAATATAAGTCATATATTTGGGACAATGTGCCCCAAAATGCACCACTTGATGCATAATACTCTCCTGACAGTCTGTGTCAGAGTGATTTGCTACACAATTTCTTTGTGTGACGGTTGGATTGTATACAACCCCTGTGACTTTACTGATGGCAGCACCCCCACTCTTCAAATTGTCCCAGCACCAATGTGTTCATCTGGCCTTCAATGTATAGATCAGTGGTTCCTAAACCTTTTAGAACCGTGACCCACTTTGCAGAATGACAAACGTTCCTACCTTTAATGGACATGAGGCGGGGCGATTATTAAATGTAACTAAAGCATTGTGTGTAGCCGTCGTCATTTACAGGCAGCACATTTTCCATTGAATGGCAACAAACTTTGTGCTGACATGTATATTTACAGTAAAAACTATATAGCAAATAAATAATAATGTGTAGAAATCAGGTACCTGAGACTGTTTATCATTCGTGCATTTGTTTTGATCCTATTCAGATATCTGTTTCCAGCACAATTCAGAATTATTAAAAAGTGTTTCATTTTTGCTTTTCTAACTGCTGAATGCACACAGTTCATTACCTCCACATCCCTCCCTCGCTTAAAATCAGCGCCAGTGAGGCTTCTTTGCCTCCTCAGACCCAATCCCAAGCCAATCTCAATCCTTAAAGAGCCTTCCCCTACGAGCTCCTGCTCTTTTTTGTCTGCTATAAACCCTATCCGTCTTTCCTGTCGTCTCTTCGGGCGGGACTGGGGAGACCGCCATTTCTACCACCTAAGACAGAGTGAGTGCCGGGAGGTGCAGGTCTTCTTCGTGGTCCTCAAAGTTGCATACTGCTTCTGCATTAAGCAAAGCTAGGGAATGCAGAAGTAAGTCTGGACACTCAGAGGGAGTCTGGCAATCATTAGCGGCTGGGATTGCTCATTTGGACCAATGTTGCGATTGACAGTGGTGAAGCGGAGCTCATTTACAAGGGCCTCTGGAAGGTAAGTGACCCAGTGGAAACAAGCATTTTGTAATTTGTGGGCACAGTCTGTTTGGTTAGTTATTGGCCAGCCTCTTGCCCTTTATTGATTGGACTTTCTAATCTTGGTGCTAAGTGATTGATGCATATTTGTAGGGGTCCTGATGTGTTTTAAAGACGCCCATTTGGGGTCTGATTGGTGTCTGATCACAATGGAAAGCAAGAGAGAGGTGAAAAAGAAGCTTGTTTTTTCTTTTTATTCTTCTGAGGAAGGTCCTATCCCTGCCAGACATTCCAGAAAGGAGGGGGATGAGTAGTCGAAGGAGGAGATTCAAGCCATGATTGAGGCAGCAGTTTCAAAGGTGATGATTCATTGAATGTGAATGACTCTGACTGGGAGATGCCACCCACATCATCTGGAAAATATGTCAGCAGGGAAGAGATATGTGGCAGGCCATTCCTCAGAAATAATTTGAGGTTTGCTCCATTTTACTCGGAGGAGGGTGATGAGCCTGTCTTTCCCCGATATGTAAAACATTCCACAGCGGCAATGTCATTCCATGGGTGCATCAGAGACATCTTTCTGAATGACTGGAAGAATCTTGATAAACTCTTACTCCCACACTTTCTACAGAAATTATACTTGATGGAAGGGAAGGATGTGTTGCCAATGCTGTGAAGGTAGCTGCAATTCTTGCACGTTGATTGCAAAATACATCAATTAATCTGGAGGACTGGACCCTATCAGATGCCACTAATAGAAAAGTGGATTCAAACAAAAGAAGGCTTTTTTAGCAGAGAATTTGGCTTTAAAACTAGTGTGTATGCTGCTTATTCAGCTTAGTCTATAGTATAGGATTTTGATAAATTGGCAGTTGTGATCCAGGAAGGACTAGAGTATTTGGATCTTCTGGCATTAGTGGAACAAAAGGCCAGATTAATGGCTGATGTCTTATCTTATTTTAATATTATGTCTTCTGGTGCTGGTATCACAGGCAGACAACATTTCTGAATGAGATAATAGAAAGCTGATTCAGCAGAAAAGGCAACACTACTAAAGTTTCCTTTCAAAGGACAGATGGTATTTGGGGATCCGTTGAATTCTAAGCTCTCAAAGGTATTTAAGCATCCTAAAGGACCAAATTCTGGGGGTCCCCTTGGAGTGTCGAGGTCTCAAGGTGTGGAGGACCCTTAGAGCACAATCGGTTCTTTGGTGCAGGCCCAGGGTGGCCAGGTGCAGAGCGAATAGGTAAGCCAGGAGCTATGCGCAAGGATGCCCCAGGAGCAAGAGGTAAGTTGGTTCCAGGGTTGTTCACAGGACAACAGGGGTTCTCTGACTGGAGGTCCAGGTTGTTTCTGGAGTCCGTCGACTGGGGCGGGCTGTTTTTCTTGATGTCCGACGTGGGCTGACCAATATCCCTAGTATTGGCACGGTTTGGGTGCTGGAGGTCACAGTTTCACCAAACTTGCCACACTGGCAGGGTTTGTCCTCGCAGTCATCGGGTCAGTGAAGTGACCCTCACTGGCTTGCTGGTTTCTTGCAGTTATAGTGTCCTGTGTGCAGCTGGCACGGTTTGGCGCGTTTTCTTTGGTGCAGCAGATCCACAGTTCTTGTGCTTTGGATCTTCTTGGTGCTGGTCTTCTTTTGTCCATCAAATCTGATTTCCTGGTTTAGGGATGCCCACTAAATATTGTATTTAGTGGGTGTTTTAGGGGGAACCTGGTAGTGACGAATGGGTCATCTACCTTAGGGTGGCTACACCCACTAAGTGACCACTTCCTGTAGGGAGGGGTCACCTACCTCTACCTGGTTGGCTATTTTCCTTCCATCCAAGATGAAGGAAATTGAAATGGAGTGTCCACCTCGCAGGCAGCACTTTAGGGGTGGTGCATGCCAGGTGGGGCCAGTCCTCCTATCCTATGTGTATTTTCCCGCTGTTGCTCCTGCCAAAAGTGGAGGTTTGCAACAGGGGCAGACATTTGCTGCTGGCAGCAGGTCTAGGGGTCGAGTTTCAAAGGCGGTAAACCCTTTGAAGCTCGCCGTCAGGGCAGTGCACATTCCTGAGGGAGGGGATGTTAGCACCTCCACCCAGGAAGGGCTTTGTCTGTAACCCAGGAAGAAAAATCTCTCACCCCAAGGTTGTAGATTGGCTGTCTGGCAGTGGCAGGCTTGTTAGAATCAGTCAGCAACCATCCCAGGGTGGTTGGGTTTTGCAGAGGGCACCTCTAAGGTGGTCCTGGGGTACATTTAGGAATAAATCCAATACTGGCACCAGTTTGGATTTATAAATCTGAGTTGTTTGATACCAAACAACCAAGGTTTCAGAATGGCCTTCATGTAGCTGTGAAACTTGTGTTGCCCAGTATCCAGCACATATATTAAAAGTGACTGCTCTGTCTACTCACTATGCCCAAGGTTTGGTAAGGACACAGTGGGGACATAGTGCTCATGCATCTATGCTTTTACATACAGAATGGCGCACCCTGCCCTAGGGCTGGAAGGCCTGCCAGCAGGGGTGACTTACCCCTATTGTATGCAGTATGCAGTGGGAAGGGCATACAGAGAGTATGCCATGTTGAGTTTGCATTTTAAGTCTGCATCAGGGCATTCAGTCTGCAGTGGCAGTGCTGGGTTCACTTAAATGCATGTCCCTAGAGGGTGGCACAATCAGCGTTGCTGCCTTCAGGGGCCTGCCATTAGTTTCTCCTGCCCGGGGTATTTACTAAGGACTTATGGTTGCAGCTAGAGGTGTCTCCAATTGTGCCAAGGCATCACAAACGTTTTAGGGAAAGAGCTCTGGCCCAGCAATCCTGGTTAGCAGGAACCTGGGCACTACAATTTTTAGGCCACATCATACATCATTCAAAACGTGGGGGCTAACCATGTCATAAAGAGACCTCTTCTCACACTAATAAGAGATCGGTGTTCAGTCAACTTGCTGCATGAGTCTGTCTTGTGTGCCAAAGGATGAGCTGTAGCTTACCCTAGGTTTGCGTGAAGTGGGGAGGAATTGCTGTTGGAGGTGCCTGAACAACTGAACGCTACTGTGGGATACACTTCTGAAATCTGGGTGTATTTTTTGTAGTTTGGCACTGCCTGATCTGTTCTGGGCATGGGCAAAGTCACGAATGAATTGGTCTGGTGCTCACTTCCTGAACAACTTATTGATATGCATGTCATGTGGAAAAAATCAAAATAGCATGGCTCCTTGCTGGATCACAGTCCTGCAGTTGTGTACACCAGTAAAAAGCCAGACAAAATTTGGATACTTTCTCAGACTAAAAAAAAGCTTCAAAAAGTGCCTGATTCCTTAGAGAGGTACAGATGCAGAGTTCTATTCCTTGGCAAATAGCCAGAAAAGGTGTGATTTTTTTCCTCAGCATCTGGCTACCTTCTGAGGCACAGACACAAAAGGCTACATATATTAAGGGCCATATTTATGAAACGTTTGCACCGCCTTTGCATATTTTTTTTTATACGCAAAAGTGGCGCAAACCAACCGCCATATTAATATTGTGATGCTAAATTAGCATCAAAATATCAGAGTTAGCGTCAATTTTTGGGAGTACCAATCCACCTTGCGTCTTATTGCGACAATGATATGCAAGGTAGGCGTTCCTTTCCAAAAAATGAAGCTAGCCCTCCAGTGCCATATTTACCCCCGACGCACAGAAAGGAAGTGGTTCCAAAATTGACACAAAGGCCCACACATCACCACTTAAGGAAAACACACAGAAGGAGCATTGGCAACCTCCTGGACAACATGGTACTGTTATTGCTCCAGCTTGGCACACGCCGCAGATGTCAGCGACGACAACAGGTCTCTCCACCACCACCACAGCAACCCCAAACACCACTACAGCAGCCACAAAGACAGCGCAGAAGGCAGGAGAGGATCTTTCTACAGTGTACAACCATCCTTGGGCTCAGGTAACAAGATGTCATCTGAACCAGGAGTCAATAGTATGCCTGATGCACCACATTGCTCCAGACATCACTGCAAGGCTGGAAACTCCAACAAACATACCACCCATGATCAAACTCCTCACTGTCCTCCATATGCTGGCATTAGGATCTTTTCAGACAATGGGTGCACAAGTGGCTGGTATTCCCCAGCCATCCTTCTCGGTCTTCCTTCCAAAGGTTCAGGAAGCAATCATACGCCTCACACCCCACCACATCTGCTTCCTCAACACCTAGCAACTGCAGCAGGATATCAAGCAAGGCTTCTGTCTGATTGCTGGGTTTCTGCATGTGCTGGGTGCAATGGACTGCACCCATGTCCAACTGGTGTCACCTGCAGCAACAGAGCACCTATACAGGTACCGCAAGCAAACCCATTCCATAAATGTGCAGGCCATTGTGGACCACCGTGGGATGTTCTCAAACATCCTTGCCAATTACCCTGGCAGCGCACCAATGCCTACATATTCCGGCATTCCACCATCAACGAGTGGTTCCAGGATGGGCAATGTGGCAATGGCCGACATGTAGGTAAGCCACAATACCTATCAGTACACAGACAACACACCAACCTTGTAGGACAAACAAGACATACACCACACTAAACACACATGGGCAGGGGAACACAAATGTACAGGCAACAACACATATGCCACTTGCCACACTACACTGCAATCATTGCACATCACACACACATACACCCACATTTACAAAAAAATCCACAAACTGACTGGCACATCACGTGAGGAGCTATGTCCCATTTGCATATAGAAGCTGGGCCCAAACTACTACTAGTGTCCACTGGTTGACACCTAAATACAGATCCCATACACGTTACACCAAATAATGTATAGCTCAGCAATGTGAATGGCATACGCCATGTCAATGTAAAGAAAGGCACACATAGGCACAGCATCAAAATAGTCATGGGGTTTGAGCCTCTGGTAGCACCAATATCAAATGCCATCCAAGTGTTGCCATGACCGAAGGCATATCACCTACACATACCTGATATCCCTGTAGTGTGTCATTCACCTTTTGTTGCATTGTGTCGCACATATAGGAATACAGCATTACCTGCCATGAAAGACCATGAGGCAGAATGAAGAGAAGTCGTGCAGCACATAGTCCAGTGCCACCTCACATGCGCCCCTTAGCACCTCCTAATGCCACCATGTGTGTGCTGTATACAAGAAACGGCCAACCATGGCGCAGAGTTTCTGCAATACTGTAAAGATTATGGATGTCATTATAGGAGTATGGAGGACACACCTGACCTTTCATGCACCGTGCCAAGGGACCCATGTAAAAGAATGATGTGCCCCCTCCCAACACCTGCACTGTGCATGTGTTGAAAGTGTCTGAGACAAAACATGTATAGAAACTTAGGAGATTCCACTGCACCAACTTTTGCTCATCCTCCAACTGTGTGATTCACACCCTAGTACACTTGATGGCTGGCACATCATCTGCCACAAAGATTCAGTATGTGTTGCACTGCATGTGTAGTGCCACATGTTAACATGGAGGCCAGAGTTTGGCTTTGTAGGGCTACCATGGTATCTCTACGTATTACATCACTGTGGTGGAAGGAGGTGGAAGGTTCTACCAAAAATAGGACACTGGCGCAAATATGGACAATGCAACACATATTTGCAATGGGTGAACCATCAGTTTAGATTGAATATTACATTCCCCAGGTCCCTGAGCCACAATCCAAGATGTTCATGTCCATCAACAAAGACCTATGAAACCATTTCCCAAAACATGAACATACAGTATACCAGAAGCAAGTCTGAGTTACCACTGCGCCTAAAACTAACAACTGCCAAGCTACATACCAAACCACTATCAAGTATTACCAACACATCTTCTCTTATTCTTTTGCAGCCAACCACATTTACAGCATACAGCCATGCGTAGTAACTCCATTTGGCAACCCCACAATGGTGGAAGAGTGTGCATATACTGAAGGGCACAGAAGATCACGAAATGTGGTGGAGAGGACATTTGGGCTTCTGAAGTTAAGTTTCAGATGCCTGGTCCTGAGAGGAGGAAGCCAGTTGAATGCTCCACCATTGGTATGTAAGATGATACAGGTATACCATTGCAATGTAACTCATACCTCAGAGAGCAGGAAAGAAACACAACAATTACAAGTATGGTTCCAACATAGTTTGTAATGTAAGAGGGCATAGCTAGTGCCGCCATGTCACACATTAGTGTCACATGACTCACAGGCTTGCGGCTCTCGAAGGCTTAGATCCATGCACCACAAAATATAATGTGCCATTAAGTGGGCAATGTGCAAAATCCTAGCCGTTTCCACACATCATCTCCACGCCTGCCAGGATGTATGCAAGGGGGGCATACATACGGTAGGGGCTGTTATCAAATGGTGTTTAAGTAATGTAGGAACTGAAGAGTGTCACATCTTAGGCGGTTTGCTGCTACGCCAGCACTGTGCATGTGTGACAAGCGGGGACACCATTGGTAACTATGGACCTTCATTTATAGGGTTAGTAACCAACGGTAGAGCCAGAGCTTGCACTCTATATCAACGGGGATATGTCCTGGCACTGCCATTTGGCCCAACCCTGCCACCTGGTGCGCTGTGCCTCAAATGTGGCACACACATGTGGAGTGCGCTGTGGGTTGCCAGACAAATGAAACAGCAATGGGTGCTGAACCACTCTCCAAACATATGGCCCATTGTCAGGATTTATGAATAAAATGGGACAATGCATTACCAAATTAATGTTTGGGCAGAATGTAGGAAGAGTGTGTTCCACTCCCTATGTAAATTCTGTACACACTTGTCACACAAATCTGCTGTCTTGACACATGCCCACAGCTAATCGTGATATACATGTGAAGACTGATGTACAGGTATATGGCCTAGGTAGCAAAGGGTTTGAAACTACCAACAACGGTCGACATGTGTCAGCAAGGTAACCTTGTATAGTCTATATTACATCATCACACAGCACATATCAATAAACACCACTCATTGACACTCACATGTCAGACCAAAAGAAAGTTACCAACAGTGACAAAATTCCCTAATATGTCTAGGTCTCCAACATGCGAATCAGGTGTGGGGTGTGCAAGTATGTCCAGCAATGTCCAAACATGTCACAGGCACATCCAAAAATGAATAGGAGAAGAAGTAGACAGATATGCTGCATGTGGCTAATAAAAAAAGCAGCACTGAGATGATTTCACGCACTAACATCATTTACTCATGGTAAGAGTGACATAGGTTGTGGAATGCAGAATTAATGCATACCCATGTTCAATGAAGGATGTGAATGAACAGCTGAGAGATACCCACAGATACAACATGGAGATACAACATGGGCGGTCACTTAGAGACGACACAAGAGCTGTGGCAAGTATAATGTCTTGTGTGTATGGAGGTCATGTAATCTTGCAAAGCGAGGCAATGGTACGGTAACTATCATGTAACCAGTAGTAGATGTGTACATCTTCAGTTTACACAAGTCACACGTTGCATCCTGTTCATGTATGTCCGGACACTGTTGCTGTAGAAGATTTGTACAAAGTGTAAGCAGCCTAAAGACTGGCAGCAGTGTAGGACACAAGCTATTACTAACAAGTTATGCGGTAAAAGATGGAGAAGGTACACACATAGACCAATACTGACTGTGCAACACATCAATGTCAACTTGTGATCACCCAACATATGTACAGGGAGGGTGGCTAGGTCAGTATATAACCCACTCATGTTTGCTACTACAATAGCCTGTTAGTTGCCCATCACATACCATCATGACAGGAGGCAGTGACAGATGACACCATCTGGCCCCTGGCTTGTCCCTAAATTACAATTTACAACAGAGATACAAGCCCTAACCAAGCTGCCCATGGAAATTACTAACAACATAAAATCATGTCTGTCAGACCATGCCAAATGATGAGACATGTCTACCCATGCAAGTAGCTAGCCCTCAGTACATGATAGGGCAAGGCTGACATCAAGTACCCCAGAGGGAAAAGAAATATCCCAGTCCTTTTGATCACAATTGTGCATGTGTCCGTCTGCAGGGGAAAGTGCACTGCTCTGCTGAAGAGCAATCACGAAGAGGCTAGATCCCGCACAAAACCCCCTAACAGCAGTGCTCAGGCTACATTGACTATTGACATTGTCAGTGGTCTGATGCATGTGCACAGTGGACTGAGTAGTGTGGAGCACTGCAAACCTGCACCTAAACATGCAACCATGGGTCTGTGTAGGCATAAAAACACCCACAGTAGTGATGGTGAATAGGCTGCCATCTTTGCCAGACTGCAACACTGCTACACATTGGTATGCCATTGTATGTGAGAGTCATAACAAACATGATGTGGTCAATTGTGAGTACCTAGTTGGAGGCATGCACACATATGCCAGATATCTCAGCACACATGTACCACTTAAATGTCACAGGCCTGGTAACGTTTATTGGGGTCTGCACAAAAGGCAACTTTCCACAAATGTAGGTGCATATGTATCACAAGATCATTGACAGAATAAAATGACCTTCAGATGTGTTCTAACATACGGAAACATAGGTGGCACTGATATGACTACACAGGCATTTGGCAAAGTCCAAAATATGTCCAAGCAGGAAGATGGATATGTGAGGTTTCATATCTCATGTACACACTGCTGTGATCATATTTTACTGAAATGACACTACACATGTCTTCCCACACACACAGCACATTTCACCCTTCATTGACACACATGCGTACAACATCTCCTGCATCTAAGATGCATGGGGAACTGTATGTCACATGTGTAGTAGAGCATCATGAAGGGTAAACCTAACTGCACACCATAGAGTGGACACACATGCATACACATTTCCAGGGGTAACATGATTTCAACCCTGCCATAGTCCACTGCATCCTCTGAGTACAAATTGTCATGTGTATCACAAGCCTTACCATGTATTGGACATAGCCCATTTTATCTATTGTGTTGTTGGTATAAGTACATTTGTATATCAGACTTTACAATGTGGTAGACCCACAAATATGTTTTAGAACACATATGTACACTCGTGCTAACATGTGTGTGGACACAGTCTAGCTACACATGCACATATGCACACAGTATCAGTCATCCCATGCATCAAACACATATACAAGCATATTGTTAACACATACCTATGTTACCGTAAATATATTAATGAACATGCACACACAGGTAGCCATACTATACTGACTACATACATGCATAGCCCCTGTGACATGGTATGTTGTAGGAAAGTACTCTCTTTCTTGGCAAGGTTACCCCCATTTTCTGCCTGTTGTCAGTGTGTTTGACTATGTTCATTGGGATCCTGCTAAACAGGACCCCAGTGATTATGCTCTCTCCCTTCAAACTTGGTAACTTGGTTACTTACACCCCACATTCGGCATACTGGTGCCCCCATGTAAGTCCCTAGTATATGGTACCGAAGTACCCAAGGCATTGTGTTATCATCATGGGTTGCAGCATGTATTATGCCACCCATGGGAAGCCCATGCAAAATGTATCTGCAGGCCTTTTCACTGCAGGTCACTGCACCAGGTCACTGTAAGCCACCCCCATGGCAGGCCGTCCTAGCCCATAGGGCAGGGTGCCAGTACCTTTGTGTGAGGGCACCCCTGCACTATCAGAGGTGCCCCCATGAACTCCAGTTCCATTTTCCTGGACTTGGTGAGTGTGGGGACACCATTTTATGCGTCTATTGGGCATAGATCACTACCTATGTCCAGCTACATAATGGTAACTCCGAACCTAGACATGTTTGGTATCAAACATGTCAGAATCATACCCCAATACTGTTGCCAGTATTGGAAGTATGATTCTGTGCACTCTGGGGGCTCCTCAGAGGACCCCCAGCATTGCTCCTACCAGCCTTCTGGGGTTTTCTGGGCAGCCCAAGCTGCTGACACCCATAAGACAGGTTTTTACTCTCCTGCTGCTTGAACAGCGCAAGCCCAGCAGGGCAGAACAAAGGATTTCCCTTGGGAGAGGTGGATAACACCCTCTCCATTTGGAAATAGGTGTTACATGGCTTGGGTGGGGTAGCCTCCCCAAGCCACTGGTATGCTTTGAAGGGCACATTTGGTGCCCTCCATGCATAAACCAGACTACACTGGTTCAGGAACCTCCAATCCCTTCTCTGGAGCGAAACTGGACAATGGAAAGGGGAGTGACCACTCCCCTGTCCATCACCACCCCTGGGGTGGGGCTCAGAGCTCCTCCAGCGGGTCCCATGGGTTCTGCCAATTTTAATCCAACAGTGGCAGGGACCTCTGGGAGCATCTGAGTGGCCAGTTCAGGCAGGTGACGTCAGAGCCCCTTCTTGATAGGTGGTCACCTGGCTAGGTGACCAAGCCCACTTTCAGGGCTATTTAAGGTCTCTCTCTTGGGTGGGTCCTCAGATTCGGCTTGCAAGATTCTATCAGGACTACTCTGCAACCTTTACTTCGACGTCTAGCCACTGGAACTGACAATCGGCATCCATGATGAAGACTCTGCTTGCAACATTGTTTCCGTGGCTCTTTCCAGCTTCTGCAACATTTCCCCGGCTATGTATCCTCTGAGGGCAGCAAGTCTTCAGTCTGCACGAGAAGGAAGAGGGAATGTCCCTTGGAGTGAAGGAGTCACTCCCCTGCAACCACGGGCACAAACTGCAATGGAAACCGGCTGTGTGGATCTCCCCTCATCCTGAGCTGCGTGGATTCTGCTTCACGGGTGGTGGTCCGGAGTAGCCCTGTTGGTCCTCTCTGCCAGCTGTCCAACTTTGGTGGAGTTAATCCATAACCTTCCCATGCAGGACAGTACCCCCGTGCATCGCGGCTCTTGCAGCTACCAAGGCTTGTTTGCTTCTCCTCCAAGGGAACTTCAGGCTCCATGTAGCTCCAGCCCCCAGCACTCTCCCTGCGAAGCACAGCCCTCTGCATCCTTCTCCTGTGGCTTGGGAACCTTCTCCAGGTGTACTGTGTGGACTCCTCTGTGACTCTTGGTTCCTCATCCAGTGGGTCTCCTGTGGGGGCTGCCTCTTCTTCCCTGCCTTCCTGAGGGTCCCCCTAGGACCACCCATGGGTTTAGTCTTCCTGGACCTTGCTGGTCCCCAGCGGCTCCACTTTGTGTTTCACCGTGACTTCTGCCTTTGTCAAGGCTTGTTGGTGGCTTTTCCTTGCCACTGACTGGCTGCAATCATCCATCTGGCATGGGACGTCAACTGCAACCTCCAGGAACTCTTCAACTGCTTCAGGGCTGCATTCATGACCGTCTTCATCCTACCTTCGACCAACTTCTGCAACCACAGCTGGATGGGTAGTAGCTCCTGCTCCCCCTGGACTCTTCTGTGACTTCCGGACCTGGTCCCCTTCTTCCACAGGTCTTCCTCTTCAGGAATCCATTACTGGTTTCTTGCAGTCTTGTCTGGGTGTTGCATTTTCTTCTTTCCCTCCTTTTAGGTGGTTTGGGGAAAATCCAGTAAATTACTCCTTTCTTCATGGTCACTAGGGGGCACTGTGGTACTTACCTTTGGGGTTTCTTAGTACCCCCAGATCCCCTCTACACATTCCACTTACCTAGCTGGGGATCCTGCGTTCGCATTCTATTTTTTTAGTATATGGTTTTGGCTCCCCCCTATGGCCACTATTGTCTATTTGCACTATTTTCTATCACGTTCTATGCCTATTACTGATTACTAATGTGTATATCTAGTGTGTTACCTACCTCCTATTGGAGGATTGCCTCTCTAATACTTTTTGGTAATTGTGTCACTAAAATAAAGTACCTCTATTTTTGCAACACTGCGTGTTTTCTTTCATGTGTGTAAATGCTGTGTGACTACAGTGGTATTGCATGAGCTTTGCATGTCTCCTAGGTAAGTCTTGGCTGCTCATCCACAGCTACCTCTAGAGAACCTGGCTTATAGACACTGCCTACACTAATAGGGGATACCTGGACCTTGTATAATGTGTAAGGGCCTCATGTACCCACCAAACACCAGGCCAGCTTCCTACATAAGTGAATCTGGGAGCACTGTAAGCCGTTCCAAATAATATCCACACACTCAAGACATGCGTCAAAATATTTTGACACAAACAGCTATAATCCATACTCCGCAAAGGCCAGAAAAATGACGCTTGGGCCGCGCGTGTCTTTTCAGGCTGTATGGGAAGAAATACCACGAATGACCGTCACGGTTCAAAAAGTTAGACGCAAACGCCAAAACGTCATACTTTCCTATGCAGAAAAATGACACCTGGCCCCTGAGCGCCAATCGCAAGTCCACAGGCCTTGTCAGGAACAATGGCAAAAAAATCGACGCATGGCCATCATGCGTCAAAAAATGACACATATCTGAAAACATGACATACAGTACCTGGAAGTGATAAAACAGGACGTCCTGCCTGCATACATGGTACAGTAATGTCACTTTCACTTCACAGTCTTATTGTCTGTGACTGTGTGAGGGTGTGTGGAGCTGGTGTTGTTGGTGGATTGAAGTTGTAGAGTGTTTTCTGCTGTGTCCTGTTGCTGTTGTGTTCTATTTGTCTTTTCCTCTGCCACTTGTAGTGGTTTTGTACTGTATCTGTCATTGTATTGTGTGGTGTTTGTCTAGGAGTAGTATAGTTTGTTGGGTATTTGTGGTAGGCGGGGTAGTTTTATATTTACTTTACTTTTGGGCTGTTACATTTCCAGTCTCCAAAAACTGCATTATGTCTGGAAAAAAGGAGCATGTCTATGATGACAGCTGATAAACTGGGAGGCTGGGAGGCTTTATATGGCTTGTGCAGCATTACCTTGCAATGATGCTGGTTTTGGGTGGTAGTATTATCCAGGATTACCCTACAAAGGCCTGGAAGCTGCAGTGGGCCAAGGTGCTCTACCACCTAACCCTCATTTTTGATGGAAACACCGTTGGACTGACCTGATCTCAATGGAGCAAGACCTACTGGGTCACCTGGGGATTCAGATTGGTGGAGCAGTTGGTAAGTATCCCATTTGCATAGCGACACCATTGTTTGCATGTGCATGACAGGCGGAGATAAGGTTTGCAGCATGTTTTGTCAAAGGTTCTGGACAGGCTGTTTTGGGTCTGTATTAAGAGCTCCAACACCACTTTAGGGCTGCCATTATTATTTTCATTAATGAAACACAGCCAGGGCAGAAGTTCCATCTTCTCTGCGCCATAATAACAAAGTGGTGCGATGCATGCATAGCACCACTCAGTTTGGACCAGCACAACACGAGGGCTACTCTAGGCATCATGTATGGGAGGGGTGCCCTATCTCTGTATGGGGGGCTAAAGTACATGAGTCTGGGAAAAATGATACATTTTCTATCGCCATATTTCCCGCACTTTGAACAGCTGCTCAGAGCAGGTGTTAAAAGGGGGCATACCACTCTATATGATGTGCCTCTATGTACTCAGCAGAAGTCGTGCTAATCTTTTTTTGGTACTCTTGCTGAGTACATCATTTGTGTCCATATGAATTGACGCAATTGCCCCCTGCCTGCACCATGGTGCGCCATATGTTTTATGAGGCAAACACATGGCAGGGGAAGGGGGTGCACTAAGGGCCACAAGGACAGTAGTTGTGCAGTTGTTCTTAAATCTGCCCCTTTGTGTCATTGGCCAATGCCATTTAAGGGAGCTTGTCCATGCACCTGGTCCAGACTACTAGCACTTTGCTCTTCCAGTAATTGGGTATCACATACACCCCAAAATGTGTCTATTACCCCACACACGTGCTGAATTTGTACCACAGACCTGCCGCGCCTTACAGACAGTATGGGGCAGGCCTGCATCTGTGTCAGCACTAGCACATTACTCAGAAACCTGGACCAACACAGGCATCCATGGACCACAGAGCAAGTGTGTCTGTGTTGAGAGGAGTGTATATGTGCTTGTTGATATCCCTTCCTGGAGAATAAATGGTATACCATGGCAACAGTGGCTGGCCACACAGTATTGGCAAGACATCCGTAATGTCAGTCAGTTAATGTGCAGGTAGGGACAGCTAAATGAACACAAGTAAACTGCCATGGCATAATAGCTTAAGTGTGTGTGCCTTTTAATGGCACGCACATATTAGAAACAAGAAAGAAGGATGTATCAACGCATTCCTCAACACTTTACAATACTCTCACAGCCCCTGGGCAGTTGTCAGTCTTTTAGCGGTAATAATGATATAGATGTCTTCAACATCTGGGGCAGGGTCAAAAGCTACGGGTGTCACACTGGGATGGCCACTGCAACAACATCACATGCCCCTCAGATGCAGAATACTGTGTCATGCAGCCCCATATGGCCACAGAGGTATAAAGCAACAAAACAGCTGCATGACAATTCCATGTACATATGGTGCAGTTAAATGCACCACAGGAGTTTCAGGGAAAGTGATGCTTTGTAGGTGCCAGGGTCTCCATTATCTGGCCCTATGTCTGACTGACATATTATAGATGTTTGACAGTTGTTCTGATCTACCACTAGGTTGACTTGCTCACCCAGCTTAACAAGTTCATTGTGAAACTGTCGTCCATGCACAGAAATGCCTAAATATCTCAAAGCTATGTTTTCCTTTCATGTATTGCAAGTAGGCCTCCACCCTACACCCATGGAGAGGTGTCCAGATTTGAAGACCCCAATGCTGCCAGTAAGTGTCATCTTGTGCTTCACGTGTGGCAATCAAGGGTTTTGTGTGAGGCAGTCTGATGTGTGCAATGCAATGATTAAAAGTGTTGTGTGACCAATACTATTAAATCATCTGAGCTAGGATGTTGACATGATGTCTGGTGCACTGTAGAGGATTGAGAATGGCTTGATTGTTGCACAAGTGGCAATATGTGCTGCTGTGGAATTGTGGGTGTTAGGAAATGGAAAGCATACCCACATATACATTGATGTCAATCATGATAGGTGTCCGAGCTGCTGTTTATGTGATTAGCATGCCTGTTGCCAACAACTTTGTCACAGCACTTTTGGCAGCACTGTGTGCCACACATAGCTTTCAGTTACTTACTAAACGGTACAGATGAAATAAATGTATTGAGATCTTCAGAGGGTATATGTAGGAGACACTTGCACCACTGGTGCCTCAATACTCTTCAGATTTAAATTGAGGCCACAGTCATGCAAGGAGCCTTATTGTGCTGGCCAATAGTCAGTAGAGTAAACAATTAGTATACAACTCAGCCCCAGATGCTTGTGGGAAATGTTTACAGATTGTAGCAAACTAGATCCCTGCAGATTTACCAACATGTCTACCCATCATGATATTTGTGAATGATCTTGGTCACATCACATGTGCATATAATGTGACTGCTGAGTGTGTAACTAGTACTTAGGTGACGTCT
The DNA here is from genome assembly GCF_031143425.1 of Pleurodeles waltl. Taxonomy (NCBI): domain Eukaryota; kingdom Metazoa; phylum Chordata; class Amphibia; order Caudata; family Salamandridae; genus Pleurodeles; species Pleurodeles waltl. Next base: position 604,835,649 of record NC_090443.1, on the reverse strand, counting down.
GACATGCATGTGCACATGCTGTACAATAAATATGAATACTGTAGCTGCACCCATTGCAGTACCAGTCTTACTGTGGCCCTAAGGGCACCCATACAGCCACGAAGTGTGTGCTACATTACACATTTTACATAATATAGCACAGGGTAGGGGGCAATAGTTATGAAATCTGTAGACAACTTTGATGTGCTGCTCAGGCTTTGCCCAAACTATATAGAAAAACTTTGCATTAATTGTAAATGTGGTCACATCATTAGCAATAGTGTGCCCCCTTGTAACATGTGCTCAAATCAGGTCTTAACTCAGGACACATAAATGAAGCTTTACCTAACCTTAGAATTGCTGGTGGGACGTTTCCTGTCCCCCTATCAGATGACCCCTCCTTGCATCCATGATGCCTGGGCAAGGCTTGATGTAGTACCAGGGGTGTCAAAGTGGTGGAGTTGCATACAAAGCGCCGCATATTCACAATGGCACAAGAAATCTAGACTTGTTGGGACCCTTGATCCTCCCTAGAGTGTTCACACAAGTGTTGAGCAAGGACGCAGTAGTCCACTCACCTCTGGGCCCCTATGGTCAACAATGGATAGCCGTTATCCCAGTGACATGTACATGATACCGTAGATGGCTGGTAGGAAATAGTTATAGATTTGGAGTCGGTCAGTGTTGTGGAATGTGTGGTGGACTCCATGTGTCATCTGAAGTTGCTGTGTATATTCCATGTCTGTTCTACCTCCACCCAATTCTGTGTTTGATGCTTTATTCTCCTCATATTTCAGCTGCCAATGTGACCCCAGCCGAACAACATGGTTTCCACAAGTGGGCTGATAGGTAAAGGCACATATTGGAGATGAATGCCGGGTACTAAAGGATGGAGAGGAGATTTCGGAAAGAGAAAGCCATTGGGACATGGAGTGCATTCCCACATGGGGGACCTCCGAAGCAGCCAAAAACAAAGCAGGCCACATTGGGAAAGAAATCTGAGGTCCAGGGGGCCTCAGCGGGTCCTACCCCCTCCACATCTGCTGCACCTGTCTCAAGCCAGGCCCTACAGCCAACTGCTACAGCCACAACATCAATCTTTGAATCAAACATGAAACTGACATGGGCACCATGATGGCCAGATTGGAACGGTTGGAGAAAGACAATGCCAAAAATCATAAGTTGCTCAAATACTGCAAAAAAAAAGAATAAAATGTGAAGTGTTAGTGCCACAACCTCCCAGTTCCTTCCCTCTCCCTTGTACTGATATTAGATATTTATAATGGGTTTCAGATGGGTAGTTTTAGGTTAGCGAAATAGTGTAGGGTAGGCATAGGTTAGAGTAAGTATAGTTGGGCGGGTGGGTCTTAGTACATTTTTTTTATTTTAGGGGGGTTGGGTGGGGGTTATGTTGGGGTCTAGATGTAAAAAAAATATAAAAAATACTTTAAATTTTTTTTAAGAACATAGGTTAAGTTAGTACATGTGTAGCCTTAGTTTACGTTGTCCTACTTGTATCTTGTCTCTTAAGGGGGTGGGAGGACAATGTTTAGAGTGTGGCATTACATGTGTAAGATTAGTTTAGGATAGGTTAGATTGGTGTAGGTGTAAATTAAGTTAGTTCAGGTTAGCTTAGAGTAGGGTCGTTTTTACAATAGTTTTAGATATGATGTTTTTATACTATTGTAATAAATCCTGTTAGTATTAAACTATTCTTTCTTCATGTTGATTGAGTGTCTGGGTGTTCTCATGTGTGCACTTTCCAAGTAGGAGTAATGGCTTAGGGCATGCTTCCTGTCTTTATTTCCATGGATTGCCATGTGCATTCCCTATGACAAGGTGTCAGATTGGCTGCTAAATGACATCAGCTGGTCAATACATTTGTCATCCACTGTTCCAGCCATTTACATTGTGTATGTATACATTATCTTGGACAGGTAAGTATGGTACTTCAACTGTCATTGGTGGGATCTAGCAGTAGCATTGATGGAAAGTGTGGCACATATGACAATAGCCAAATTTGGGACTGTATTCTGCAACACTGTCAGCTGCCTGTCACTAATTAGATTAGCCTCTTCTGAACCACACACATATTAGTTGTACTAGTGCTCCCATCTTGGTAAATTACCATAGACTTGGTTCAGACCCATACAGGCCATATGTCAACTTCCAAGGATATCTGTTCAATACATGTATTAAAGACTATGTAAGTTGGTTGTCGCCCACAACACCATCATTCACCTTTTTCATGTTAGGATGTGGCTTTGTGCCTGACAGTAATGCATTCATGTAATTATGTTTTGTACTCATTGACATGGATTCACACAATGTATTCATTTAGTTGAGATGATGGATCACAGTAAACGAAGAAATGTTACATGTGAACAAGGTGTTTTATTTACAGGTGAAAGTGTATTTTCCAATGCTATACAATGTCCGGTTCACAGACCCCTTGAGAGATCCTTAGCCATTTGTTCTACAATCAGAGTCCAGTGGTGAGGGACATGTCATGAGACTGCAATAGTGAGGAGGTGTCCAAATTGCCATTAGGTAAGATTTGAAACAATGACAGTACGTAGCAGACAAGTCAACAGTGGTTGAGTGAAGAATGCACATTGTCTGCTGTCACAACACTGGCATGATCTTAAGCACAGAACTAAGAAGATACAGTCCATGTTGCACAGACTGGTGCTACCTGGTGGTTTTTCCTGTGAATGTTGTTCCTTCCACATCTTCATCCTCTGTTGTGTGTGCGGTGCCTCCTGTGCCTTGGGTGGTGCTTGAGTGGTGCTGTTGTTGGGGTTAAGGGGGGCACTTACAACTAGGGGATAGAGATGTGGAGTCAAAGGTCCCAGCAGCTGCCATTTGTGGGAACACATAAGGCATCACTGCAGCAAGAAGGAACTGCTGATTTCTCAACACCGCAGCAACATCACGGTGGTAGGCAGCCATGTTTTACTTGAGGGAGGCCACTTCCTACAATATGGATTCTAGGTATTCTGTATAGCCCCCAGCCTGTTGTCTAATATGCTGCTGTCCCTTTGGGAGGGCAATTGTTGAAGCCTCTGCCTCATGACAGCAGCTATGTCAGCCAGGGACTCCTGGAGTCCATGTAACGGGGAGTGGGTGCCTCAGATAGCAGCTGAATTGTCCTTAATTGGACTGAGGCACCTCTGCACTCCCTCTAGTGAGGTAGCTGGTCATCCATGTCATCTATAAAAACCAGGACAGACAGGTCGGCAGGAGGTAAGGCATCATCCTCTGCAATGACATAGTGAAATGTCAATCTTGGATTGTGGTGGCTGTTGACATGGCACATCATTTACTTGCTACTGGAGGCTCAGTGACATGTTACGACCCAAGGTTGTAGTATATTATGTGTAGCATTGTGCATCACACATGGGGCAAGCTTACAAGGTATTTGGGGCATATTTAGGAGCCTTTGGCGCCACTGGAGAATCACCTTTGCGCCACTAGGTTTCCTTCTTGCATAAAAACAATCTCCCCCTCAATGCAGCCATCCTTGCACTATGGTGCATGTCAGCTAATTTAGCACCAGTACAGGGAGTAACAAGAGGGTGCCCTGTATTCTAGTAAATACTGCGCATCCCTGCATTTTGAAAATGACTGTGCACAATGCTGCCAAATTTTGGGAAGCACTGCGCACCATCATTTACTATTACAGCCGGCCCTTTGTGCTTTGATCCCACACCACCTACTTCCTTGCAGGCTCCTTGTCCCTGCTATTGACACCTTGGTGGCATGTAATTTGCCTTCCTATTCACCATGGTGGACATCGCCACAGTAGTCTAATATGTACTTTCACTCATTTGGTGCTATGATGTATTGGCACCATGAATGACAGCACTAGTACAGCATAGCACAGGTAGGTCCATTGCGTACAATGCTTGTGTTACATTCTCATCTGCCCGTAGCAGGCCTCACACAAGTGCTAATTGGAAGGGACAGTGCAACCATAATGGATTGTCTGCCCCATTAGATTGTCCCTCACTAAATTTGGGACATTTCTTTGCACACAACATATCGGCAACAGGCATGAGTTGGTGTAAGGATGTTGAATGTGGATCAATGCATGCATTTTGAGACTTTGTTGATGGGGCACCAGGGGAATGTGCAGCTTGGCTCCACATGGGCTACTATTTGTATGATGATACAGTTGCTTACGGGCTAGTGACATTGTGCCGGTAGTGCAACATTGATGCCACTTGTGCCAGTTCTTACACATGTTGATTGTACAATTAAGCAGTACACCAACCATTCACACAACACACTCAATCTTGTCAGATGGTGAGATTGCAGCAACTTGCACACATGATGTTCACAGACATGCACCATGTCTTGTACGAGTTGACTTTTGTGGCCATTCCCAAATGGTGCATGGAGTTGCGTGAGAGTTGTTGATGTTTCACCCTGTGCGGTTTGCGTTCCACAGGTTGCACACTTTAGGCCTGATTTCTTTTTCAAGTGGCTCAGCTCAGTGCAGCAGCAATATGTGTTGCACGACGCTGCTCCAGTTTTGAAACGCACGGTTGTGCCATGCTTACTGGAATACGGAACACCCCTGCAATTCGACCTGCGCCTGCACAGATTTGTTCTCCCTGCACCAGCGCAGGCATTGTTGCAGCATGATGAAGGGGTGCCTCTGTTGAGGGTATAGATTGTTTGTGTGCAGGGAGGTGTCCCTTCCTGCACATGTAAAATAATTTTTTGCAAGGTGGCATTTCAGTGTGTGCTGCAGTATGCAGCATACATGAGAAGGGCAATGACACAAGGAGGAAGGGAAGCATCTTGCTCGGTAATACCATCCTGACACCACCCCTGGGGTGGTATTGACTTCAGTCCCATTCTCTGATGTATAAGTTGTGTTGGATCAGGGGCTATGACAAAATGCAATGGGTGTTGTCATGGCACAGCCACAACCATATTAATTGCACGTCCCTTCCAGGCAATGTGCTGCATATTGCATATAGCCATAGTGAGGGGCTTATGTCCACGTTGTGTATATGTCGGAATCCATTGCACAACCGGAGAGTCAGGACAAGTGTGGCTTGGATGGCGATGGGGCGTTTTGATTCAGGGCCTATGTGTCCTGATGCAACCCTTTGGCATGCATTGAGTGTGTCCTATGGGCCTCCCACCTTCTGCCATTTGTGATGTTCCAGATAGCCCCCCTGCAAGTTACCCTGCATTTGTGGTAGTTCTTGGTAGTCTGCGCTGTCCTGTCCTGCGATTCCAGTGACCAGCTCCTCCGGGAGGACTGCTGCCACCATCTCCTCCAGCTCATCCAGGTCCTCCTTTGGTGCGGGACTTCCACCTCCAGTCTGCAGTTGTGTCTTTCTGTTCCTGACCAGTTTCTCCTTAGTCCTGCGCTTCCAATCGTGCAAGCGCTTCTTGCAATTGGTAACAGTCCTCCTCACCTCTGCCATGCTGTTGACTTTGTCTACTATTGCCTGGCATATGGCGTCTCTCTTACCAACTGGCAATTTGGAGGTGACGAAGAGCGGGTGTTGGTCCTCGTCACCTCTTGACCAGGATGTCATGCTCTTCCTCACTAAAGCAACACTTCCGCTTCCTCTTCTCCTGGGACTTTGCTGGACCCTCCTGGTTGGTACTTGGGGTCTCCCTGAGGTCTCTCCTGGCCTGCTTTCTCCATCTTATCTTTCCAAATGTTTTTTTCTTGCTTGCGCGTTTTTTCCCCTGCTAATGCGGATAAATATGGGGCTAATGCATTTTGCATCAAAAATACATGCCGCAAAACGGTCTGGTTTCGGTCTCATTTTTTCTTACGGCATGTTGCAATGGTTAGCATCTTCTTTTTATGCTAACCATTTCTTAGTGCCATCTTGTGGCATTTTTTAAATATGGCGCATGGATGGCACTTGGGAATGATGGTAGCTTGCGTTGAAAATGTTGACGCATAACTGAGCTTGTGCAGTTGTGTGTCTTTTTTCATAAATCTGGGCCTAAGTATTTAAATGGTCTTAAATACTCCAGTTTGGCGTTTGCAACTGTTAATATGTTTTTTCTTATGCACTAATTCAGTATTAGAAGTCAGAAAAGTTATTTTGACTCTTAAAACAGGATATCAATACAAGACCAGAGGACGATAATTTGTGTGGGGATCTAGTTAATGACTTACAGTCTTTGTCTTCTTCTAGAGAAGTGATTAAAAATACTTTGGAGGAGGAAATGTTTTGCTGTATTATTTAAGCCATCTAAGAAGTGAGGATTGGTGGTCATTGAAGCATGTCAGAAAGTTTATTACAGAATGGATCAGGATGTCTTTAGAGAAGGAAGTGAGAAGCATTTTGAAGGCAGAGTGTTCCAGACCTGTTATAGGTGACAAGAGGCCAGAATTTTCAAAGGGTTTTACCCATTCTATGAATATGGGAAAATGTGTTCGTACATATGGCCCAAGGTCTGTTGTACTCCTAAGGTAGATCCAAAATTGATCTCTTTCTTCTTTAAGTTGGGTAAAGACTTACGCAAAGGTCTGGAAAGGTCACTTAAACAGCGCCAGGACAGATTCTAGGATGTGTTTGGGTCTTTGGCCCGAATTATTGGCTATCTGTTTGGTATCTAGGAGTATGTCCATTCCAAATGCTGAATTGGTATCTAATGTACCAATGTTTTCCGACTAAATTTTTGTTGCAGAACATTGATAGATCAATCGAACAAGGATTTGTAAAGTGCAGCAAATCACCTTTGAGGGTTTCAAGGTTCTGGGCTTGCTAGCTGCTATGTTCTGATCTGTTCATTTGAACTGCCAGGCCTTGAGTCCTTTCCTGAATTCCTGGAGCGATGAGGTTGTCCTGAGGTGCAGGGGAAGGCTGTCTAAGCTTTGGCCGCCAGGTGTGAGAAGGAGCATCTTCTACTGTTGTCACAGCGGACCAGTGGGTGTCTACCAGGAAGAGGGTGGTGGATCGTAGCTGTCTGGACGATTGGTATCTTACTGAAATCTAAGAGGTGGTAATGCATCCGCAACTCTTAGAACCCCTTCATCCTTGTAAATGTAAAATACATTCGATGAAGAGTAGGCAGTGATACAGGGCATCACTGTCAACTCTTAAACAAACAGAAACACTTTTTTTCTTTTTAAATGCAGTCCTGTTTCATTTAAGGAATATGGGCTGCAGTTCATAAAGGTTTGCTTTATTAGAAATCAATCACAGACATGAAGATATGCTGACACCAGCTGGCCACAATCTCTTTGATGGCACCCAATTGTACTGAGTCGTAATTGGAACCGTACTCATTAATGGTCATTATTATATCCTTCAAAGACTGGTTAGTCCTTAAAATTCTTTACCGGTCACAGAAATAATGGTTGCAAATTGCAACTAGTATTTTGAGAGCAGTAAATAGTACATCTAGCCCTCAGTTATTTGCCCCAGCAAGGAGCTTGACACAGTTTAGATTTTTTCCTTTGCCTCAGAAATAATTCAGACTGCATATGTCTCATTCCTGAGGCTTATTCACCCACCTATGTACCCTAGCAAAGCAGAAGCAGTATGGATTTTATCTTAGGCTACGAAAAAAAAAACACAACTTGCATCTGGCTAGGCAAAGTGTTGTAAGTCTATGCGTCATAAAGGAGTCAGGTACTGTTTAAATCTTTTTTTTATAGGCAAAAAATCCAGTCTGCATCTTGCAGTTTGCTGGAGCACAGAACGTGTGTGCCCATTACCCACCAAGGAGCCCCACACAGGATTTTTCTTAGCTTAAGAAAATATCCAAACAGCCTCTGTCTCCTGCTAGCGCAAAGCCACACAGTTCTGCGCTCGAGCAAGTTTTGATTTTTCCTTAGCTTAAGGAAAACTCCATCTGTACTCCAGCAGCTCTGCATTCTACAGTTCTGTACCCCTACAAAGAGATAGGTACTGTATATTTCCTCGGGCTAGGACAAAATCCAAACAGGCACCATGCTAGGACATAAACAAACAACTAAGAAAACAAGCATTTGCAGTGCAATAGGTCTCGCATTTGTTCAGGTTAGAGCTGTTAGTGTTGTCAACTCCTAACCGGACTTTTCTTGCCACATAAACTGAAAATGAAAAGTAAAACAGTTTCACATAAACGAGCCGATGGCCGCCTTTAGCGAGAAGGAGACACACAAAAGGAAACAGAAGTTCGCTCGCAGTCAAATGTATCAGCAAAAGTGCAATTATCCATGTAATCAGCAAAAGTGCAATTATCCATATAACAGGGTCGATATCATGCAAAGTGCTCAACTACTGTCCAGCGAGATCAGGCTGCGTAGGAAATAAAAAGAAAAAGTAGTCCAGAAACCATACGGAAAACACGGAGCCTCATATGTTTTCAGTAGTTTACCAGTGCTCTTGAGGAGGGCTAAAAACCAGAAAAGGCATGACGTGTGCAGGCCTTTCACTAATGAAATCAAGCAAATTTTAAAAGGCAAGCCCACAAACCAACCAAACTGAAGGGCGTGGTTAAAAGCCCACAGAGAGATTAGTACAGGTGCCAGAGCGCTTGCACGCTCGACCCTAAAAAAGAAGAACCAAAATGCAGTAGGTTACTGAAACAGCGATAAAAAAAAACAAATATTTGTTAAGAATTATTTTTGTTAAAAGAAAATTCATTTGCCGGGGGGAGAAGACAAACCCTAAAGTGTGATGAAACAATAATTGTTATTAGATAAGGGGGCTCAAGATAAGGAGATATCAAATTAGTAAATTGAAAAAGAAATTATCAATGGTCTACAAGGTATAAACAAAATAGCTAAGGTTGCGGGGTATTTTATAAGCCAAGGGAAATGTTGGGTTGAAGTAACCCAGAACCAAAACATGCAAACAGTCTTCAATGCACGATAGGGGCCGAATCTATGGTATATGGTATGGTACTTGGAACAACGCTTTTCATAAACTAATCCATCAAAACACATCAAATACACACCCATGGTGTGACGAGTAAGGTTGTGAGCCTCAAAGATGTACTAACACCATATCTAGTGCAATAGATGAACCTATCTTGTATCTGACCACAAATGCTCCAAATTACCATTTGGCACAAATGAAATGCACTTAATATTGCAAGAGCGGTCAATCAAGATACTTCGAGTTTACTAATTATTTGATTTACTGTAAGCACATGTACGGTTGTGAGACACAGGATGTAACACCAAAAAAAAACAATTGACACTCTCACACGTTGAACTTCAAATACTTGTGAAGAGATGTGCGTTTAAGTGCAAGGGTTGTCATAACCCAGTTTAAATGAAAAGTGCATGAAGGTGAGAGGCCAACTGTTTTAAAACTAGCATTATTAGGGTTATAAAATGCAGACAGTGCGAGTTTGCCGGCATTGCAATAAAATGAAAAGTAAAACAGTTTCACATAAGCGAGCTGACGGCCGCCATGAGCACAAAGCAGACACACAAAAGGAAACAGAAGTTCGCTTGCAGTGAAACGCATCAGCAAAAGTGCAATTATCCATGTTACAGGGTCGATGTCATGTAAAACGCTCGACTACTGCCCAGTGAAATGGCACTGCCTACAAGATAAAGAGAAAAAGTAGTCCAGAAACCATATGTAAAATATGGAGCCTCATATGTTTTTAGTAGTTGGCCGGTGTGCTCAAGGTTGGCTAAACCCGGGAAAAGGCATGAAGTATGCATGCCTTTCACTAATGAAATCAAGCAAATTTTTAAAAGCAGGCCCACGAACCAACCAAACTGATGGGCGTGACATGGGTGTGGTTACAAGCCGATAGAGAGATTACAACAGAGACAGAGCGCTTTGAGCGATCCACGCTAAAAATCGAAACAGGATCTTGCCAGAACATAGACCCACAGGTCCTTACTCTCACCAGCTTCCCTCACATATTGAAAGTAGGTGTGAAGCGCAAAATGGAAAATGTGACCTACTTTCTTAGGGTAAAATAAACATTGCATAGCGGCTGTTCCTAGTTATGGTATAGCCACATAGTTCCTTCATCTGACAGGTGACATTTACATTTTTTGTGCTTTACGCCCACTTCCAGTTTCTGGGGAAGCTGGTGTGTATCCATGGGAGATCCTGTTTCCTACAGATTGCTAAAAAGCAAACAAAATTCTAAATTCAGCAAAGGCCCATTTATATAAATTGTTGAAATATTTTCCAAAAGAAAATCACTAGAACATAATGAATATAAAAGAGGGAAAAAAGAGAAATGCGTTACAGAGTTTTCACCCAACATCCTGTCACCAAGATGTGTAGTCTTCAGTGTTTGTTCAAAAGCCCATGCTAAAAACAAGCGAGCAATGGTTTACAAATTTTTTTCACAGTGTACCGACCATTCATTATTTAAAGTTAAAAAAAAACTAATCAATAGAAATATTGGGTGAATGAAAGCTATACATTTTTCAAAGTACCCATGAATTAGAGTTTGAATTTAGGAAGAGTTGCCATTTGTAGCACCCTGAAAATTTGATTACTCATAATTACTCATTCTGCAAAAGGTAAAAAAAAAATACAGGATGGAATGAAACACAAAGAGACATTCAATAAATAATAACAAATGCCCTACCATTCTGCGTTTACACATTCCTCCTGAATATAATGGTACTCCAGTAGTGTGGGTGGGCCTATCACTCAGGACAGGAAATGCCCAAGCAAAAACAAAGAAGCTTGCACCTAGACTGATTTGAGGTGATGGTGGGCAAAAGTGTGCTGACTTGTAATGCTATCCTGAGAAATTGCTAGTGATTAAATACACTGCAAGCATTCTTCTCATCACCTTTTGTGTGTTTGATGTTCCACTATAAGTGGCAAAGGATATCCCAAGATGTGGGTCCTTTGCTCACTGGGCCACTGGAACCAAGCTACATCTGATTGAAGATCCCCAGCTAGGGTGAAACTGGTCTTGGGTTGTGTAGGAAATTGGGTTTCTGGTTGAGGTGGGCAAAACCCTGCTCAAGCAGCAACCACAATTCCACTCATGGTGAAGTCACAATTTAACCCTAAATTAACCTGTCCTCTGGTAGCTTGGCACCAAGCAGTCATGCTTAAGTTAGAGGCAATGTCTAAAGTATTTATGCAGCACTTCAGAACAGAAACATTTTAGAAAAATAGGGTAAAATGTAATTATTAGAGACTAAAATGACAAAATCAAATCAGTAAAACCAGAGATATGCAATTTAAAAGACAGAAATAGTGCTTAAAAACTGTGGTTTTCTGGTCACACCAGGCTGGGCAAAATCACAAGTTCTGGCCGAATGCGATGGAGCATGGACTGGAAACAGGGACCCAGTTAGGCTAGCTGAAGTAGGTACTGTAACTCCTGGATGCTGAGCGATTACGTGATCCCGCGCTAAGGATGCATTGCGCGATGGTTGTTCTGAAGGGCTGCAGGCAGCGATGCGAGGTCCTATGTCAGAGATGTGTTGTGCAGCTGTGGTTCCGATGGAGTCGTTGACTGGACTTGCAATGTGAGGTCCTGCATCATCATTGAGGATTTCTTTTTTGGCTTGCAATGTCAAGTCCTGCGTCGGGATGCTTCTCACAGTGACAATTCACATGCAGGCTGCGATGCGAGGTCCTTATGCATGAATTTGTCACACAGGGGTGGTTCCAATGCGGAGCTGTATCAGTTCAGCCCAAAGGACCAACGTTGGGCTGAGAGCACCTTCAGGTCCACTTCCAAGGGGCCAGGACTAGGATGGCATCATTCAGGTGGCAAGACTCACAGCATATAGATACCATATGCTGGGTTCAAGGTGGTTGGAGCCTTTTCTGTCTGCTATGCTCTGATCAGAAGGCTAGCCAACTAGCCCTAGGAGTCACTCTAATGATCCTGGGTTTAAGATGCAGGCCTGGTCCTCTTCACTCAGGCAGCAGGGCTGCAGAAAAGTCCTTCTTGCAGCACAGAAGCACAGCAGTCCTTCTGAATCTTCAACAGGTGCATAGGTGTGGAGAAGAGTTGGGTCATAGTGTTCAATATTTATACTTGGTGCCAGCTTTGAAGTAGGAGAAGGTTCTGAAGGTTTCCACCAACAGAGGTGTTTGGAATTTCCTGGCTCCCTGCCCTTGCCCAGCTTGTCTGTGGGCACAAAAGACTAGCATGAAACAATTTGTGAGTGTGCTAAGGCAGAACCTTTGTGATGTGTAAGTGTGGTAGGTGGCAGATCCTCCCACATCTGCTCAGAGATGACCCATCCTGACAACACCTATTCACCATGTGTCTCACAAAGGTCCATAGCCAGCTACACCTAGTCATGTGACCCCAGATACAGGCACCAAAAGGTTAGGACAAGAAAATGCCAACTTTTGAAAAGTGGCATTTTCAGAATTGTGACTTCTGACTTTACCATTAAAGAGGTTTTAAATTATAATTCTTTAGAGACCAAACTCGACATTGCTCCCAATTGAAAGATGTCTCTTATTAAATGTGATAAGGGAACCCAGTGTTATCCTACATGAGAGACAGACCTTGCATTAGTGAAAAAACACATTTAAGAGTTCCTCCTTAACAGGACAAGTAAAAGTTGAAGTACATGTCCACCTTTTTAAATACATTGCACTGTGCCCGCTGGCCTGTCCAGGGCCTACCCTAAGGGTGACTTGTATGTATTAAAAGGAAAAGTAGACCTGGCAAATAATGTATTCTGCCAGGTTGAAATGGCAGTTTAAAACTGCACACATAGCTGCAGTCATCGGCCTGAGACATGTTTAAAGGGCTACCTAAGTGGGTGGCACAATCAATGCTGCAATCCCACTAGTAGCATTTAATTTACAGGCCCTGGGTACAAATAGTATCACTTTACTAGTGCCTTATAAGTAAATTAAATGTGCCAATTATGTGTAAACCTAATTTACCATGTTTAAAGGAGAGAGCAGAAACACTGGTTCGTAGTGGTAAAGTGTGTACAGTCCTAACATTCAACAAAAAAGGGTTCAGAAAACAGGGGGGGTGAAGACAACAAGTTTGGGGATGACTGCAGAAAGGGCCACATACAACACATTGCTTGTGTTCTGGTTCAGAAAGGACCTGGCTTGGGAGGTTGGGCAGGACTGTTGTTATTGGAGCAGGACCAATACTGATTTGGTTATGGCTGGGTCTAATCTGAGTTGTCATGGTGGATGAAAGAACGATTGGTTGGAGAACTACAGCAAGCAGTTGCCAGTGGTTAGCTAAATTGCAATGACTTCTAGCATCACGTTTTGTGTTTTGATGTACCTCCCTAAGTGGACAAGGGTATGTCCAGATCTGAGTCCCTTGCTCACTGTGAAAACCAAGCTGAACTTGACTTAGTAATCTCAACTAGGGTGAAATTGGTCTTGGGTTGCTTGTATTCTGCTTCAGTGAGGACCTAGCTTGTCCGTTTGTCCTAAACTGTTCCTACTGGAGCAGGACTGAGACTGTTTTGAATATGGCTGAGTCTAAACAGTGGTGGCATGATGGGCAAAAGAACGGTGGGTTGGAATGCTACCCCAAGCGATTTCCAATAGTTAGACAAATTGCAAGTTTTCCTCCCATCACCTTGTGTGTGCGTGAGGACTCCTGGTTTACAAAACTCTAAATGACTTGCTATTTATTTAGTAGCCAGAAAACATTGTAGCTAAGCCTGAGCACTGGAAATGTAGTCATACTTGCACAAAATGTGTGCCTGTAGAATTTTGAATGTGCTGCAAGTGCTGAATCTGATCTTTGGAAAAAGTAAGGTAGACACTGTTCATGGGTTTGAATGAAAGCTTTTATCACCTGGATCTAAAACACAAATTTTATATAACAGATATAACGATGTTCTAAGTGCATAAGCGTTACATCTCAGAATAGGGCTCCCGGGTAGTGTTGTGGTCCCCTGGCCTTGAATCATACAAGGAGAAGACTAAGGGCCTGATTTAGAGTTTGGCAGAGGGAGTAACTCAGTCGCAAATGTGACGGATATCCTGTACGCCATATTACAACTCTTTTATAGTCTATGGAACTTGTAATATGGCGGGCGAGATATCCGGCATGTTGTGACAGAGTAACCTCACTGCCAAACTCTAAATCAGGCCCCTAGACCTGCTGATCCCAAGTCACCATCCCTGCTTCAGAGCTAATGAGTAGTGTTCAAGAGCTGAGTAGGCGTTTGCTCTTGCACAGTCATTGCAGGGCAGTAGCACCCGAGATGCCCAGCTTTTGTAAGTGAAAAGACCTGCGTAGTTACCTATGTTCGTGAAGGTACAGAGCACAGATCTCTGTTTTCGCTGTCCAGCAGCAACAGTCAGCCCCCTTCTTAAGCCTGCTGTCTGTACATCACCCTAATGAATGCTCACAGGTTCCATCCACTTTGAAATGCCACAGCCGAGTCAGCCTGTTTCAGTAATTGCACAGTGGTCTGAAAATGACACACCGAGATCTTCTGTAAAAAAAACCTCCCAAATAACACCGTGTTAATGCCCTTAGAGCAGTGGTCTCCAAACTTTTTAATGCAGCGCCCCCCCCAGTTGAAAAATAAAAAGCATTGGGCCCCACCTCAGAATTTTTCACAATTATTTTTATAAAGATGGCAGTGTTTAAATATGTCCAGACATATTTAAACATTGCAGTTAAGTCATGTTACCTTTTTAAAAGTGCAATAACATATTTCTGCTTGAAAAAAATACACTGTTATCTGTGTAATGCTTCTTTTAGCCGGAGCCTGGCACCCCCCTGGGATCACTTGAGGCACTCCTAGGGGGGCCCGCCCCCCAGTTTGAAGACCTCTGCCTTAGAGTGTGAAGCTGCTTGGCCAAGGCGTTAGAGTAGCTGTGTACATCTCACACAATGCATGGACTTGTACGTTTAACACAAACAGATATTCAACATCATCTCACAGTTGTGTGAATGTTACAATTAAAACAGTCCCAACATACAAAGCTATGCCAACAGTAAATGACATACTTTCGTGCTGGGCGTGAGGGATCCTGCCGGATTTAAAAGGCAGGTGCATGCAGGGATCTAAAACCACAAACCACCACGGATACATTTGCGGAGCAAAACAGTCATTATTAATGATGAGTATGTCGCAGCGTGACACATGTACTTCTTCTTTTCGCAATTGTGTTTGGAAACATCTGCACTACAAGAAGAGATGCCTTTGAGGGTCTTTTGTTCTAATTAAATGATGAGGTAAATGTATTTATATGTGATAAAACACTGGCGCTTTCTTTAAGCCCCCAAACCATAATTCTGTGTGAGACAATTCGACACTATGGTGATGCAGTAATCGTTCTAAAGCGTAGTTGCAGAAATTTTGCTGGTGTTTCACCGCAGGCCATAAGCTGGAGCATTCTATTCATGGGTGTTTGTCCCACAGCAATAGCTACGCCATGTTTTCAATTCCTATCCCCCTCCCTTATTACACAGTGTGCCGTTGTTTTCTTTCCATGGGTGCCCCTGTACACCTGCCACTTGCCTCCGACTCTGTAATTTCACCACATGCAGCTGCAATATTGCTTTTTTACGTGGTGCATTGCAGGCGGTGTCATGTCCAGCACAACGGTGTTCCCAGCACGAAGGCCACGTGCTAGTACTGACTAATACAGTTAAAAAGATTATTGGTTTTTTTTTCTCAAAAAACTATACCAGCACAATTGCGCAGATGTTGTTGCCCTCTGAGGGGTGTGAGGTGCCACATAGTGAGATGTAGAGGTCTTGGGTGTGATGAAGCAGAAAATGAAAGTTTTCATTTATTAACGCATAAACGTAGTGCTGCAGTAATCATGTGTGACTTTAACCGAACTAATAAAGATTGTACGGGGACAAAATGTGCCCTTAGAGTAGTTCGCCAACATTTATAAGCGTGCTTTATATAACGTGGTGTATTAGAATTGCACTAATCCGACATAATCATAAACGTGTGCTATGATTTGCTTGTTTGAAATGTTTAGCTTAGCATAACTTTAGTGGAGGCTTTGGCCTACTTGCCTGGTCTCACGGTTTAGATGCTCGTATTTTTCCAATGTGCTAATAAACGTGTATTTTTGCTTGAAGCTGTACTTTTCCACAGAGACCGTTCACATTCTTATCTTAAGGTTTCGTGCCAGCCTGGCATATTTTCTCTTTACTCCAAGGTCAATCTGCAGGTGCGGACAATGGAAGCTCTAAAAGTGAGTTCATTGGTATAAAATGTTGCAACTTGCGTACCCATCTCCAAGGATAATGTATGCTTAAGTAAAAGCTTGAGAACTGTCGTTTTTGATTGGACAATTTGAAGCTAACCTATGAACCCTCCAATGGAAGACCCTACTGGATTTGAACTGTTGTCTATTTAAACCAGGTGCACGAGAAGAAAGGAGCCATTTTTTGGACTTCGCCCATGCCCGCCATTTTGCAGGACATTGCAGCGATTATGGCCCACCTTGCTGCGATGCCATTTTGAGAGACTTTGATGCTTTCTCTAATCGAGAGAAAGAGACTTTAATGATTCTTACCCTAGAGACTTTAATTTGAATTTGATCCCTTGCATGAAGTAGTAGTTTTATTTTTGTCGCCGTGAGGCAATTGCCCCGTCCACCTTGCCCCTTTGCCCCGTCCCATGCTGATCGAAACGGTACCCATGCTGACCGAAGAACGGTACCTGTGAGACGAAGACTTCCTTGATTGCTGATCGTAATTGGTAAATATGAAAGGAAATTGTAAAATTGCATTGTGTTTCTTTTAGGTAACCAACTGATGATTTTGATAAGAGCCCTAGTTAGGAGTTTTTCTAAATTAATGTTGCTAAATTGTTTTTGCATGAAGCCCCACATGCCGATGCTAATTTGAGGTTAGACGAGGATTCCTTATGTCGCACGATGCAATTTGAGATCTTGTTAGGCTGACTAAATGTATGCAATTAGTTCATTACAGATTATCGTATTAGTGATTTGCATTGCTATTATTGAATGCCTTGTTATTCAAATGCTGCATAGATTGCACTTGTTTCGCCGCTATGGACAGCTATTAATGTTCATTTACGTTTATCATTTGGTGTTGAGACACATTTATATTGTGCTAGCTTTGTTAATATAGGGAAATAAAATTCACTAACTTTGAATAAACTGGTGTGGTTATTCCTGACTGAAAGGTCAGGGTTCGCCGAAATGTATTCTGGATTAATTGTTAAGTGGTATGTCGATCAAGGTATTGCTTATGTTCGTTATTGATTATTGATTTGATTAAATTGACCGATATAGAGTACGGAGAGTCCCACTTAGTCAAAAGATTCATCGGCCTAAAGAGCGTCCGAATACAGGTAAATTATTAGTACGGACCGCTCTATCAGTAGATGGTAGCAGAGGACGGTTTCGTCTTTTGGGACCCTGTACTCTTAAAGTACATGGTGTTGAATTAACGGTTACGCCTTTTGAGACCCCACTCGAGAAGTTGAATTAGATTTTTCTGGGGTAAAATAGATTGACAGAATGATGATGGGCTAGGTCCACCGCGACTTTCCCGGGATCTCGGAGCTTGCGAATGGAGAGAATGGAGGTGTGGAATCGGCGTTGGCGGTACTAGTGATGGTATGAGTGAAGTTAGGGTTTTGCGCTTGCACAGCTTATTGCCGCAGATTGGGTGAGAAGGTTGCGAGGATTTTTTTTCTTTTTAGAGGATAGCGGAGGTGCGACTTCGAGTGTAGAGGTAGAGAAGTCGTCGAACTTCATAGAAATAGCGGAGGTGCGACTCCGAGTGTGAGAGTAGGGAAGTCGTCGAACTTCATGTGCGTGTGGCGCTTTGTGCATAAAAAGGTCCACGTGGTTGTTGTTGTTGAGACAGGCCCTGCGAGGTCAAGAGACTCCGGAGTATGTTGTTTTATGTTGTGGTCTGGGCGGTTTAGTAGGTTGATCGGGCGTGGTCAACGAGTCGGTACGTGTGTTAGGGAGTGAAAGAAACTTCGACTTCGGGCTTTGACAAGATTCTAAGTGCACTAGAATAGATCATTGACAAGTTGAGAGTAGGTCTGCGGGTCAGATTTGCTTGCGAACGTGGGGACCGAGAAAGATGGAATAACTGCCGAGGCTAGTGAAAAATCCCTAAGGTCCTGAAGCGATTGTGTTACCCTTCCTGTAGTAAACCGACAGATCTGTTTTATTTTTGGTAGCTCGCGATACATGCAAGAAGTTGTTACGAGAGGAGCTGAGTGAAGGAGGACGAGCCGCGAGGCTTTGTCAGCCGCAGTGTGTGTGAGTGTGACGTCACTAGGAGCCGCGCTGGGATAGGTTGGTTGTAGAGAAGGGTCGCGCACGGATTGGACGCAGTCCGTGGGGCTCGATTGGAAGGGGAAAGGCAAGCGAAGAGTATTCCGGGAATTAAAGTCACCTATTGATTACAAACTTTGTGAAATAAAAGGACGAGAAAATGAAATTCTTTAAAGCATTTAGGAGTGCGATGAAGGGGGAGTCTTACATTAAAGCGAGCGTAGGAGAGGAAACGCCACCCGAAGGCACACCCGCTTACATTGTAATGGAAGAGAAGGGGGTAGCTCCGTGTCTTTGGCTAAAGCAATGGCACAAACTGACAGAGAAACATGGGAGCGTAGCGTTCCCGATACATGGGACATTCAATATAAGGATTCTAGAGAATTTGAGATTCACGATGTACGACATGAAGGTGCCTCCAAGGCCAGCCCAGTTTGAGGCTCTAGCAATTTGGGAACTAATGGCTAGACAGCAACAGAGAAATAAGTTTGAAACAAGGATGAGGAAGGTAGAAAAGACACTAGCGGACGCTAGGTGGGATAATGCACAGAAGGTGTGGAGGTCAGATGTATTGCAGGGGATAAAATTGTTTCCCGCAATTACTAAGGAAGAAGGGGAGACAGGTAAGAAAGCTACCTGTAAGACAAACAGGAGGTGTTCCAAGGATAGAGAGGAAGAGGAAAAGTTGAGAAGAGAAGAGGAGTTAGAGGATGAGGAGTTAATAATGCAATTGCTGAACGACCGTCCACCACCTTATGCGGAGAGTGGACAAGGTCCAAGTACCAGTTCTGCCCCTCCGGCACCGGTACAGAACAGTGAAACTCAGAGTTCAGGAGCATCATCGGGATCTAAGGACCCGAGTTTACCGTTCACCCCGCAGATACCGCAGGTTAGGAGAATATATCCAGATGTGCCCATGTTGAAACCAGCAGAAAATTATCAGCCGCAGATGCCAGGGTACTACAGCAGTGACAACGGTGCAGGGATGATTCTAGAACAAACCGTAAGGGGAGTACAGAATGGTCACAACCAGACATTGGCACAAGCCGAATCAACCCAGTTTTTGATGCCTCAAAAACAGATGCAGGGGGGAACAGCACATACTCAAATGACGGGGAGTCAGATGGGCATGCCAGCAATGATGACCCATAGCGTGGGAATGAACGTGCCTCAGAACGTGGGAAATGGACAAAACCCAGACGCGATATCACTACCCATTACTGTAGGTCCACCAGTACCTTTGTATAGTCAGCCTAACCTAGGTATGAGCAGTCAAGGATCAATGCTGCAGAATGGGACAGAAAGAAGGTGCATAGAAAACACTCCAGGGATAACTCCGATAGCGGCTCAGCCAACTGGGTCTGGGTCCTTGATGGAGTTTAGTCCCATATGTGCTCAGTCAACGCTGGTGAGGTCAAGCCCCCCACTGATAATACCTCTAACATCGAACACTGAAAAGTTGCCGCAACCATCAATGGCAGTCGATGTGAATGCTACACTGATGGGGTTGAATGCGCAACAGCTGACACAGTGGTTCAACAGTCTGAATTCTACACAAAGCTCAGCCAGTGGGAAGGGAGAAGATTATATGAATAGGATGAGGTTGAACATGGAAGCACAAGAATTGGTGGAAGGGACTATGGGTGTGAATAGGTTAGAGTCCTACTCGGAAGAAGAACTGAGATATCTATGTCCCAAGATTACGAAGGAAGTGAACAAGGTACATAAAAGCTTGCAGGAAGTAGCTGACAAAAACGGGGTTGACATAGACAAGACAAAACACTTGAGCAGAAGCTACAGGTTGGATTTTGGGACCACAGATTTTGAACACATGAGGTCAGCAGGCATGAAGGCGCACCTTAGAGAATTGCTGCAGAGTGCACAAGTGTGGAGGTGCTTAGACAAGTGGGAAAGCAGATGGGTAAAGAGAAAGGAAAAGAGGAGGGACAGCGCTACAGAGCACAACGAGAAAAGACCACAGAGTAGTGATACAGTAACTATGTTACCAATGAGGGAGACAGCAGGGGGAAAATTAATACATGTACCATGGCACAGAAGCGACATTCAGTCTTTTACGGACGATTTTCCCAAACTGAGAGAGAAGCCGATTGAATGGTATCAACAGACTGATAGGTTTGTGAAGCTTGCAAAATGTCTCTGGGAAGACCTGAACACTCTATTTTAGATTGTGGTTCCAGCAGATTTGTGGGAGGATTGCAAAAGAGCGGTAGGTTGGCTGACAAGTGAACCAGAGAGAGACAGGGAAACGGGTGCACCATCACCTATGGTGATGAGCTTGTACTATAAGGTGATTGAGCATTTGAAGACGAAGGTTGCCGCGAAAAATGTGGATTGGCAGAAGATTGATCGAACTGCCCAAGAGGCTAAAGAGTCGATTCATAGTTACTATGAGAGGTTGTTGAAGGCGTTCAAGAACTACAGCGGCACGGAAACAATAGAGGCGAAGGACATGCTTAATTTTGTGTTCAGATTTGTGGAAGGGTTGAGACCAGAGATAAGTCAGATGATAAAGTCGCATTTGATTTGCTGGCAGTCGAAACCTATTGACGAAGTATTGAATTATGCGAAATACTGTAGCGACGAAATTGAGGTGAAACAGAAAAAGCTGAAAGAGAAGGTGATGATGATGCAGCTTAAGGCAGCTCAGACAGGTTTGCAAGGTTTGCAGAGTCTGCAAGGGTTGCAAGGGTTCCAACAACAGGTACCGCAACCGCAGCCGCAGTTGCAGGGAAACATGGCGTTTCAGTCACAGCCTAGAGGCAGAGGCAGAGGAGGTTTTGTGAATAATGGTCCGGATTTAAACACTGTTGTGACGGGTGTGCAGGCAATGAAGAAGGTGATGCCGTGTCACGTGTGCGGAATTGTCGGTCATTGGAAACGCGAGTGCCCGATGGTGGTGCAGGAAGGTGCAGGTGCAGGTGCAGGTGTTGGTCAGCAAAACAATGATGTCAATGCATTTCAGACAATGAGGGGACCGAAAATGAGAGGTCCAAACCCAAATTTCCAGACCGTAAATCAGTTGCAGGGATTACAACCTATGCAGCCGCAGCAGATGCAGATGCCTCGTATGCAGATGACGCAAATGCAGCCAATGCAACAGCAGTCACCCATGGTACCTAATCAACAAATGCAAATACCCTTGGCACCAATGAGTCGGCAGCAAGTGATGGTTCCTCCACAGGTCTTTGGTCAGGTAATGAGTACAAATGGCACCGTACAACAGTTCCCATTACACAGTGAGAGTGGAATAAACAATGTATGGGAGAGTGAAAGTTCAGAAGAAGAAGGAGATTGTGTGCTTGCAGCATCCTTGGAAGTTGATCAAAAGGGTCCGTACGTAGAGGGAAGAGTAATGGGTCATCGTGTCTCATTCTTGGTTGACACGGGAGCCACACGTTCAACTGTTAAGAGCAGTGAAGTACCAAATTTGCCACTCTCAGGGAGGACAGTTCAAGTGGTGGGAGTAGCAAACAGGCACCTGACAAACCCGATTACAGATCCGGTACCAGTCAGCATCGGTAACTATCAAGGGGTGCATCAGTTTGTGGTATGTGACTCAAGCCCGATAGCACTGTTAGGAAGAGACCTATTGTGTAAATTGGGTTGTTCGATCATGTGTTCGAACGAAGGAATAACAATTCAGACGAGCAGTGATGGGGAAGAAGAGGACAGTGTAGAGGGGGATGAGATGGAAACTGTCGATGAAGACTATCCTCTGATTTGTCTCTTCCCGATGATAACTGAAGAAGATATTCCAGCTGAATTACGGGAAACAGTCGGAAGGGAAGTGTGGGATATGACAGGGAAAGAGGTGGGATTGATGAAAGGAGTGGAACCAGTGAAAGTGACTGTAAAGCCCAATGCGATCTTTCCCCAGACCCCACAATACCACATGGCACAAGACACCCTCATGAAAGTTGCCCAACTCATTGACGAATTTGTAAAACAGGGAGTACTGAAGGAAGTGTTAAGCAGTCCATGTAATTCACCAATAATGGGACTAATAAAGCGGAGTGGAAAGGTCCGACTTGTGCAGGACTTGAGGAAAATAAATGACATCATAGTCAAATGTTGCCCTGTCGTACCAAATCCAGCTGTGATAATGTTTCAAATTCCTTGCGATGCTGAGTGGTTCTCAGTCATCGACTTGTCACAAGCATTCTTTTCGGTGCCTCTTCATGAGGACAGCCAATTTCTCTTTTGTTTCAAATTCTTAGACAGAGTGTACAGTTGGTGTCGAATTCCTCAAGGGTTTTCTGAGTCACCGTCAATCTTCAATCAGATTCTAAAGAAAGATTTGGAAGCATTAGAATTGCCACTCGAGTCAACTCTAGTACAGTACATTGATGACTTATTGATTGCATCAAAGACAGAAAGTGGCTGCACAGCCGATACCATTGCTCTGTTAAACCATTTGGGAAGGAATGGACATAAGGTGTCTCCTTCCAAATTGCAGTTCTGTCAAAAGAAAGTGAAATACTTGGGTCACCAGATAGAGAAAGGGTCACGGAGAATAATGAAGGAAAGAATAACAAGTGTACTTCAAATGAGTCCACCAAAGACAAGGAGGGAGGTGAGGAAGTTTTTGGGAATGGTGGGCTACTGTTGCCAGTGGATTCCCAACTTCTCGACTCTAGCAAAGCCTTTACTGAAGTTGACCCAGAAGGATGCCTTGGATCAAATTGAGCTGAAAGGAGAGGAGATGGATGCTTTTATTGAATTGAAGGAATGCATGTGCAGGGCTCCAGCTTTAGGTATGCCTGACTACACAAAGCCTTTCACATTGTTTTGTCATGAACGTGATGCATGTTCTTTGTCTGTCTTGACTCAAGCCCATGGTGGCGTAAACAGACCAGTAGCGTATTTTTCAGCTACTTTGGATCCGGTCGCAGCAGCACTCCCAGGGTGTTTGCGCGCCGTAGCAGCAGTTGGTATCAGCCTCACTCAGAGTGAAGGAATAGCGATGGGACACCCAGTAACAGTCATGGTCCCTCACTCAGTCGAGATACTTTTGACCCGCTCCCGAACGCAGCACATGACTGGAGCAAGACTCACAAGGTATGAAACGGTAATTCTGGGCTCACCGAATGTGCAGCTGAAAAGGTGCACTACGTTGAATCCAGCAACCTTGCTTCCTGGAGAAAATGCTGAAATTGAGAACGCTGAAGACGTCGAGCATGACTGCCTTCAGGTGACTGAATTTTGCACAAAACCTCGACCTGACATTAAGGATACTAAGCTTGATGAAAATGACCAAATTGTTTTCGTTGATGGTTCATGTCTAAGAGATGGGATGGGAATTTTGAAAGCAGGATATGCTGTATGCACTGTAACAGGTGTCTTGGAAGCGGGATGGCTTCAAGGAGTCTATTCTGCACAAGTAGCAGAACGTGTAGCCCTCACAAGAGCATGTCAACTGTCTGCATTGATGAAAGTTACCATTTACACTGATAGTCAGTACGGGTTTGGGATTGTGCATGACTTTGGACAACTATGGTCACAGAGAGGTTTCCTGACTTCTTCAGGATCCCCAGTGAAAAACGGGGAGAGAATAAGGGAATTGTTACACGCCATTCAAATGCCAGCTGAAGTTGCAGTGGTAAAGTGTAGTGCTCATACAAAAGGACAGGACTATGTTTCTCTGGGAAATGCATATGCGGATCAAGTTGCAAGATTTTGTGCCTTGAACTGTATATTACTCAGAGATGAATGGAATTCGATAAGTGAACCAGAACTCGAACCAGCTGAAGCATTTGCCTTGAAGGTTGTAGATACAATAGATGAACTAAAAGCATTGCAGAATAATGTCAGGGAGGATGAGAGAGATTCCTGGATTAAATCACAGTGTATAAAGAGACCAGACGAGTTATGGGTTTCAAATGAGGGAAAATTTGTTCTGCCAAATGGTCTCTTATCACAGCTGGCGCGGTTCTATCATGGGCAAGCTCACCTAGGGAGAGATGCCATGATAAGATTGTTCAAAACTGATTGGTTTAACCCCAGATTTCGTCAAGCTGCAGAAGCAGTTTGCCATCGATGTGTCACTTGCCAGCAGATGAACCCAGGAAAGGTAACAGTTGTGAACGCGAGCCCCATTGGCAGAGCCAGTGGACCATTTAGCCGAATGCAGATGGACTTCATCGAGATGCCTGTGCATGGAGGTCTGAAGTATGTGTTGGTGATTGTGTGCATTTTTAGTCACTGGATTGAGGCATACCCCACACGTAGAAATGACAGCCTTACAGTTGCAAAGCTATTGTTGAGGGAGTTAATACCACGTTTCGGATTCCCGATCTCTTTAGAATCAGATAGGGGAAGTCACTTCAATAACGAGGTGATAAAGTTACTTTGCGAAGCGCTGAACATTGAGCAAAAACTGCATTGTAGCTATCGCCCTGAGGCCTCAGGACTGGTGGAGCAGATGAATGGTACATTGAAATCAAGAATGGCGAAAATATGTGCATCGACAAATTTAAAATGGCCTGACGCATTGCCCTTGGTGCTAATGTCAATGAGAAACACCCCTGATAGAAAGACTGGATTGTCTCCGCACGAAATTCTCATGGGCAGGGCTATGAGACTTCCTGCAGTTCCCGCAAACGCGCTTTTGAATATTACAGATGATATGGTGTTAGACTACTGCAAGGGTCTAGCTGACGTGGTTCGCTCTTTCTCTCACCAGGTGGAAGCGACCACCTTGCCACCGATTCAAGGTCCAGGACACGCACTGAAAGCAGGTGACTGGGTCGTGGTAAAGAAGCACGTGAGAAAGTCGTGTCTGGAACCCCGTTGGAAAGGCCCTTTCCAAGTGATCCTGACGACAACTACCGCTATGAAGTGTGCGGGGGTTCCCAACTGGATTCACGCCAGTCACACAAAGAAGGTGTTGTGTCCCACAGATGAGGAAGTTGAAGCGCTAAAACTGCCAGTGCCCGATAAAACAGTGCTGAGTGCTGAGACAGAACAAAACCGAACTGAGAGTGAACAGGCAGAAACGGGAGAGAGAGAGATATTCTCTGAGGACGAAGAGACCAACTTGCTTGGGGGAGGCCAAGGAGAAAGTTCAGACAGCGACGAAGCAGCTGAAGGTGACAAAGAACCGGAAGCGGCTGAGGGTAGCAAAAAGCCTGAAGCAGCTGAAGGTGACAAAGAACCTGAAGCAGCTGAAAGTGATAAAGAGCCTGACGAAAGTAACGGTGACGAAGGCCTCGAAAAAGGTGAAAAAGCAGGAGAGCCTGATCAGAGGAGGGCTTTCCCAGAAGCAGACGATAGAGAAGAAGAAAAGGAGAACGTGATTGATTCCCCAGAAGGAGGGGACAAGGCAGAACAGAACGAAAAAGTTCAAGCTTCCACAGAAAAGATCGCAGGTCCATCAAATGGACACGGTGCAAAGAGGAGACTAAGTATATCACCAATAAAAGAAAGGGGTAAAGAAAGTTTGAACGACGGAGAAAGGCCAAAAGTGAAGGAGAAAAGAAAGGAAGTGACTGTTGTGGAACAATCCTCAAGTGAGGGAAACGACTTGGCCAAAGAGGAAAGTACCAGCGAGGCAGAATCGAAAAGAGAGGCAAAATTGAAAAGGAAAAGGATACCGAACAGAAGGTATTCCGGTCCTGAATGGGCATATGTAGTTCATGACGATTGGACTGACGAATTTGTATCTCTTAGCCTCGAGAACGAAGAAGAAGAGATACCAATAGAAAAGAAAAGTTTTATGGACTCTGTCGATTGAAAGGGTGATAAATGACATTGCTTGTTACAATCTAACGTGATACAAACAACCAGCTGAGACATTGCTAAACCGGATGAGACACTTGCTGAACTGATAAAAGACTGAGTTATTGCCGAATTGAGACAAATGCTGCTAACCGATAAGTGACTGGCCTCTTGAAGAAGACGGTGTGAACATTGCGCTCGCTCAGCTTTGTAACTGAATTGCTAAATAGTTTCTTTTACAGGTGCTTCCAGCTCTCTGATTCTATACAGATCATGACTGGATACGCTACACAAAACAGTAGAAAGAAATATTGTAAATATGTGTGTATAGGCTTGGTAATTGCATGTGTACTAATAATAATGGCAATTGTGCTTGGAATGCATGGAAAGGGTGAGAGTGAGAAAATTGATGCTTCTACTTTTGCTCCTATTACTGTCACTGAACTAACCGCATTAAAAAGATTAGAATTAGATGAGAGGCTCCTGCATGATAAGAAAGAGCTTTCGTATAATGTTTTCTATCGCTTGCTAACAGAATATGTTGAGACTATGGATGCGAAAGATTGTTATGTGTGTACACAGATACCGACATCAGTAAAGGAAGGGGTGACTTATCACCACATGCCTCTTACATACGGGATTACATGTAGTATAGTAATGTCTAGGTTTTATGGTCAAACTAACATACAGTATTTTTACTCGAATTATGATGTTACCTTTGCATATGTTCCTATAATAGCGCAGCTAAGCCAGATTGCTAAAGATTGGGATGCTAAAATAATGAGGGAATTTTTCGAGCCAATGCTACCTTTTGAAACGGCTCACGCTCATAGGGAAAACCTTACCTGCTCACTCTCTGCAGTAG
This sequence comes from Pleurodeles waltl, assembly GCF_031143425.1. NCBI lineage: Eukaryota > Metazoa > Chordata > Amphibia > Caudata > Salamandridae > Pleurodeles > Pleurodeles waltl. The sequence continues at coordinate 604,808,904 of NC_090443.1, read as the reverse complement.
AAATAAGCTTTTTAGATCGCACAGATGATAGAAGGGCACAAATGAATGCGAAATTAGAAAAAGAGCTACATAAGAGGACTTCAGTAGATAATTATGATTTTGCCGCAATAAAGACACAAGGGAGAATAGCTTTAGATGCTTGGCATGTAGGGAAATTTTTTATATATCGGGGTGAATCTTATTATGACAACATTTTTGTAGGAGCGAGTGAGTGTAAACATACGTTTATTTTTAAGGCCAAATGGACTTTCATGATGAACGGACTTGACCCTGTCATTCCAGGTGTATATTACATTTGTGGGTATAATGCCTATTATCGTCTTCCAAAGGGATGGTGGGGGAGATGTTATTTGGGTATAGTGTTCCCAAAGGTTTATCAACTGGATGACCTATCGATGATTCAAAAGACATCTGGATCCCATTGTATCCAGAAAAGAGAGACCGCAGCTGCTGTGGTAGGAGATATATTTGGAGCCATGATTCCTTCGTTAGGAGTTGTGTTGAATTCCATTAAAATAAGAAAGTTGTCTACTATAGTGGATAACATGTTGACAAAGTTTTCAGGTGCTATAATCCTGATAGATGCTGAACTTGCAGCGGAAAGAGCTATGACTCTTCAAAATAGGCTTGCTTTAGACATTCTTTTAGCAAAGGATGGCGGCGTTTGCAAAATGCTTGGTGCACGACACTGTTGTACATATATTCCTGACAATAGTGTGAAAATTAAAACTATGCTTGCTAATCTAACAAAAGAGAGTGCAGATTTGAAGGAACTGAAAGAACCAGGAGTGTGGGAGAAGGTTGGAAAAGGACTTGCTTCAGTGGGACATTGGATTGGGGGAATTTGGAATGGAATATTACTAAAAATAATACAAGGAATATTAATAGTAATAATTTGCATATCTGGAATTTGGTGAATAAAAAGGGGAATAATAATGATAATGGAAAGAATTAAGAGAAGAAAGGAAGAGAAAATAATGAAAAGAATGGCAGAAGAATACAAAGAGAAAACTAGGGGAATTAAAAGGAAAAGAGAACTGACAGAATTTTAATAGAATAAAATTTGTGGGCATGATTTGGTGTGATGACAAGTAGTCATCAGAGGAGGGATTGATGAAGCAGAAAATGAAGGTTTTCATTTATTAACGCATAAACGTAGTGCTGCAGTAATCATGTGTGACTTTAACCGAACTAATAAAGATTGTACGGGGACAAAATGTGCCCTTAGAGTAGTTCGCCAACATTTATAAGCGTGCTTTATATAACGTGGTGTATTAGAATTGCACTAATCCGACATAATCATAAACGTGTGCTATGATTTGCTTGTTTGAAATGTTTAGCTTAGCATAACTTTAGTGGAGGCTTTGGCCTACTTGCCTGGTCTCACGGTTTAGATGCTCGTATTTTTCCAATGTGCTAATAAACGTGTATTTTTGCTTGAAGCTGTACTTTTCCACAGAGACCGTTCACATGCTTATCTTAAGGTTTCGTGCCAGCCTGGCATATTTTCTCTTTACTCCAAGGTCAATCTGCAGGTGCGGACAATGGAAGCTCTGAAAGTGAGTTAATTGGTATAAAATGTTGCAACTTGCGTACCCATCTCCAAGGATAATGTATGCTTAAGTAAAAGCTTGAGAACTGTCGTTTTTGATTGGACAATTTGAAGCTAACCTATGAACCCTCCAATGGAAGACCCTACTGGATTTGAACTGTTGTCTATTTAAACCAGGTGCACGAGAAGAAAGGAGCCATTTTTTGGACTTCGCCCATGCCCGCCATTTTGCAGGACATTGCAGCTATTATGGCCCACCTTGCTGCGATGCCATTTTGAGAGACTTTGATGCTTTCTCTAATCGAGAGAAAGAGACTTTAATGATTCTTACCCTAGAGACTTTAATTTGAATTTGATCCCTTGCATGAAGTAGTAGTTTTATTTTTGCCGCCGTGAGGCAATTGCCCCGTCCACCTTGCCCCTTTGCCCCATCCCATGCTGATCGAAACGGTACCCATGCTGACCGAAGAACGGTACCTGTGAGACGAAGACTTCCTTGATTGCTGATCGTAATTGGTAAATATGAAAGGAAATTGTAAAATTGCATTGTGTTTCTTTTAGGTAACCAACTGCTGATTTTGATAAGAGCCCTAGTTAGGAGTTTTTCTAAATTAATGTTGCTAAATTGTTTTTGCATGAAGCCCCACATGCCGATGCTAATTTGAGGTTAGACGAGGATTCCTTATGTCGCACGATGCAATTTGAGATCTTGTTATGCTGACTAAATGTATGCAATTAGTTCATTACAGATTATCGTATTAGTGATTTGCATTGCTATTATTGAATGCCTTGTTATTCAAATGCTGCATAGATTGCACTTGTTTCGCCGCTATGGACAGCTATTAATGTTCATTTACGTTTATCATTTGGTGTTGAGACACATTTATATTGTGCTAGCTTTGTTAATATAGGGAAATAAAATTCACTAACTTTGAATAAACTGGTGTGGTTATTCCTGACTGAAAGGTCAGGGTTCGCCGAAATGTATTCTGGATTAATTGTTAAGTGGTATGTCGATCAAGGTATTGCTTATGTTCGTTATTGATTATTGATTTGATTAAATTGACCGATATAGAGTACGGAGAGTCCCACTTAGTCAAAAGATTCATCGGCCTAAAGAGCGTCCGAATACAGGTAAATTATTAGTACGGACCGCTCTATCAGGTGTGTTATTGAAGACAAGCATCAATATGCATAAGAGGCCAACTTATAGCAGGTGGTAAATATCTCCATTAAAGTTCCCCGAATCACAGAAAACCTATGGCAACAAACCAATTAAATTCTGACCCAGAAGGTTATTCCCCATTCTGGGGACTTTCTATAATATAGTTTATGTTCTTTTTTATTTTAAGTAACAGACTTCTGTCGGTTACCAGTGCATTTACCTCACTCAGGCAGAAAAGCACCTATTTGCCATCAAGCCATGTAGTTACCCAAGTGGTTATCAATGTTAGTGGTAACCTCCAGTACATGATGCTGCACCTTGGTTGCTCTTTGGCTACTAGCCTTATGCTTGATGACTTTGCAGTCAAGGGTCGCTGAGGCTGCAGCAGGAAAAGGGTAAATTGATCTCTTAAGAGCACTGAAACAATGACTTATTGGTAATCTTCATTACCCTAGATATTAGTCCTCCTCGTCCCAGTACTGACTTTTTGAGGAGTTCCCTCTCCTATACAGGCCCCTAACAATATGGTTAAATCTCTTTTAGTCTTCTTTCTATTATGATAGTTAGTAGCATAAAACCTCCCTCCTCTCCTCCATTCGTCCTGCTCATAACAAGCATCAGGTACACCCAGGAAGGTGTAAATAAAGGGAGGGATGTGAAGAATTTGGACTGGGACGGGAAGGACTATGGTTTAGGTGAATTAATATTACTGGTAAGTAATTGTTTAATTACCCATCATCATCTATCCTTCTCGTTCCGGTTCTGACTCTTCAGGATTTTATTATCAAAATAAATTGCACTGACTTTTGCGTAATGTTGATACCGCACAATTATTTTTATTCATGCTCACAACAGTTTAAGACATTGGAGATTCAAGCACAACTGAACCAAAATTTCTGTCTTTAGAATGTGCTAAATCCAATTGGTAATGATTTACGGGTGTTTGTGGGGTCTACTAGATAGTTGTCCGTTTTTTTTTCAAGAAAGCTCCACCTGCTTCTGTCCAGGTGGCTCGGATAGATTTTGTGGAGCTTCTCTGAAACTTTTCTGACAGTTCCAAAAAACAGTGATCAGTAGGCTTCAATTATTGCCAGCTTAACCCTTCTACTAAGTGTGGGGGCTGAAACCTTTTTACCCTTATTGGCTGCACCAAAAGAAACACATGGGGTCTTAGATTCTCTAAATGCCTTTGTGTGGTCTAACTAAATCAAGATGGATCCTCTAGCATCCAGAGAAGGATTGTGTGTCTGGCTGAAATACAGGGAGAATAATCCAATTGCTCTAACCCATACTTCTCAGTTTCCAGGCTGTTAAGGCTAGGTGTCGAAGGGAGTTGAATGACAGACTAGAAAACTGAAGTTGACAAGGATTGAAGGGAAGGTGACATGGACCCCAATCCACATCTGCATTATTCTGGAAAGCCATGCTCTTCTTGGCAAAAAAGTGGCTACCAAAATTACTTTCCACCTTACCCTGAATCTTCTGAAGCACCCTCGGGAGGAGGGGGATCGGAGGAAAGGCATACAGAATTACCTCAGGCCATGGGATCGATAAAGCATCCACCGCATAGCCCGAGGATATGGAATCACTGACCAAACGCTTAGTAACATATCATTGCGAGGGGATGCGAACAGGTTTATGTTGGGAATGCCGAATAGGAAACATATGTGATTGAAGTGTGTCAGATACCTGTGATATGACACTGACGATGGGAAATTCTGGCTTAGTGAATCCATCTGAAAATTGACATTAGCGTGAATGTAAATCAAACTCACTGCAAAGAGATGGAGCTTCGCTCAAGCAAAGATCTTTTTACTAAGTCGTTGAGCATCCAAATCCATGGTCCCCCTTGGCGGTTGTTAACATCTGGTCATCATGTTGATTCTTACCATCAAATTCATACTCCCCAACAGGTTCCATAAGTTTAAATTGTTTCCCACACATCAGCCATCTCCCTCCACTTGGAGGACTGACTTCTCTGCCAGTCTGACCAATGACCCATTACCTCCTGATGCTGGAGAACTTCTCCCCAACCCCAAAGTCTTGTATCTATTGTTAAAACTACTGGAGAAGGGAGATGGAAAGGAGTGTACTCTGTCAAACTGTGATCTACCAACCATCACTGGATATCTAGAGCAATCTGGGGAGTAACTGGAATCACATCCTCAAAGTTCTGAGATGTCTGATCCCAGGAATGAGGTTATTTAGAAGAGGCTTCAGGTGGAAACGGGCCAAGGGAACCACTGCTGTTTCTGCAGCCATGAATCCAAGGACTTCCAGATTCTTGCTGGAGCACTTTGACATGAATGACGTCTAGACAAATTTGTCTGCAGGGTGGAAATTCTCTTCTGCATGAGAAACACTTGGCCCACCTGGGTGTTGAAGATGGCCCAAATTAAGGTCACTTGTTGGCCCGGTGATAGTCTAGACTTTTCTTGATTGATGACCAGTCCCAAGTCATGAAGGAGGCTGCATCACTCTCTCATCTTGCTGAATCTTAGAGAAAGTGTGGAAGAACATAAGAGCCAATTGTCAAAATATAGGAATGCAGACACTTCTTTAACCTGTAATATGCTACCTCTGGCAACATTACCTTCGTGAATACCCTTGGAGATGTTGCAAGGCTGAAGGGAAGTGCCTGAAATTGGTAGTGTTCTTCGCCAACAGCAAACCTTAAATATTTTTGACTTTCTATAGTATTGGTATATGGAAATAGGCGTCTTTCAAATCCAAGGTCCCCATGAAATCACCCATTGAGATCAATAGTAATATTGTTTCCAGAGTCAACATCCAGAAAGTCTCTTATGAAAACTTGTTCAGAGCCTTGAGGCCCAGTACTGGAAAAATGAACCATCCAGTACTGGTACTGAAAACAGTATCAATTAAAAACCCTAAACTTTCTGGTTTCTGGAAACTCAAACTAGCCTCCTTGGCTAACAAACCCTGTGTGTCCTGCAGCATTGATTCTCTTCTTTTTGGATCCAGTGATAGTGGCATCTTGAACTGTCTGTGCGCATTGGAAAAAAGTAGTTTAGCATTGCTTCTACATTTAGATAGTCATTTTTGCTGCTGTTGATGTTGGAAGACCCGGAAGCAGGATTTTCCTCCACTGCGACCCTCTGACCACAGGCTGGCCTTGAAAGAGATGTTTGTGGTCACCTTGATTTGGTAAATTTCTCATTTGGAGGAAAGATTTTTAGCTGGAAACAACTTAAACTGTTTCAAAATGTTCTTTTCCTCTGCCGATATTTGGACCATGTTTTAACACTACTCCAAACAACTTAGGTCCTGTGAAGGGTAGCTTTTGTACTAGGGATAACTTACCCACATCTAGCTTCGAGGACTATGTTCATTGAAGCCTTCTTCCCTGAATGGCTGGCTCCATAGCCACTGTTGCATATCAAAGAGAGTCAAACTATATTTCTGAAAGAAAACTGGCGTGTAGTTCCATTTTAGCTGGAATTGGGAATAATACACCCCCTCCTGCAGACATTCACATAGCGACTGAAAATCTTTTAAATTCATTTGGGGTGCATATGTTGTATAGGTGCCAGACTTTAAAGAAAAATGTGTTGCTGCAGAAGCCCTTTTTAAAGAGCTTTCAACCAGCCTGTGCACTACCTCAGGCAACGGGGCATCTTCCGAGGCACGCAAGGACGGAGATGCCATGGAGGATTGGATAGTGTTGACCTTAGGAACTTCAGGAAAGTCCAGCTCAAATTTCTCAATCAGAAAGCTTTTGCTTGTAGAACATGGATCTGTTATCTTATGCACGGTCTTCCATTCCTTGTTAATTAAAACCTTTATCACTTCATTTAAAGGCAAATTATCTGTAGGTTCAGCACTGTACTGCGCAGAAAAAAAAATCTCCTTCTTGTGTATTTGTTCAAACCCCCATCGCTTCTCTTATGTAGGGTAAGATCTACTGCAGTTGTGAGCTCTGGATATACATCCCTTTTGGTGCAGAATCTACTTCATCATCTAGATCTATTCTTGCCCTGTGTGGTTGTGGTTCCTTAAGGGCAGACTCAACAGCCTGTTAAATTATCATTTCCAAGTCGCCACTGGATATGCAAAGTATTTCTTCCACTTCAGGAGGCTCGACATTATTTTGCTCATTGGAGACTTGTAGGACTACATTACTCAGGATTACTTGACCACGCTACAGCAGCAGTAATTCAAGTTTAAATACTTTTTTTAACTGCCAGATCATGTCCCGCTGGATTCTGGAACTAAACAAACAAGAACAGCCTCCTTTGTCGCGCATGCAAGCAAATACCACCATACTGGGAGCGCTGACTTATGTTGCCAGTACTGGCCCACATACGGGCGCAGAGACCTCCTTGCCCCAGCTCTGCACATAAGAGGGGAGCATGGTAGAACATGGTGCTTCAGGAAATAAGAGCATTTGCTTTGCAACACATACTTTCAGGGTAATTTTATACATATTTCAAAATGTTATAAAGTAAGAATTGTTTACCTTACAATCCTAAACCTGTCTTGCCTGGAAAAGAAATAGGACAAAGGGAGGGGAAGAATGACTTTAGTAATATAAAGAAGACTAAGGCTCTCATTATGAACTTGGTGGTCGAGACCGCCATGCCAGTGGTGGCGGAAATTTCCACCACTGGCATGGCGATCTCAACCGCCACATAATGAAAACAGTGGGTACCGCCACAGGCGGACTCTCACCACCGCCAGGCTACCGCCGACAGGAACCCTGACGATGGTGGAATTCTTCATCCGACAGGACAGCGCTGCAAGCAGCACTGCCCTGCGGATAAAGAACCCGTGTTCTGCCAGCCATTCCCTGGCAGGTTCACCTGCCATGGAAAGGCTGGCGGAAGGGGTGCTCCAGGGCCCCACTGGGGCCCCTGCACTGCCTATGCACTTGGCATGGGCAGTCCAGGGCCCCCCGTGCAGTGCCTCGTCGCGCAGGTCACTGCCCGATTTACGGAGCCGTCAGCAATGACCAGGCCCAGCAGAATGTTATTTATTCGGCCGGCAGGGTCTCAAGGGGGCTGGCGGTCTGTGATAAGACCGCCAGCCAGCATGAACACGGCGGGGATTCCCGCTGTGTTCATAATGACCCCCTAAATGTGCTATTCATATAGTGTTATGAGAGACAGAACTCCTCAAAGATGCAGGACTGGAACTAGAAGAACAAATGATGGGTAATGACTACTTTAAGTCAAAGCCTTCCAGAAAGCAAAGCTGTCTGGTTTGCTAATGACGTCTTGGGGACAGCCAGAAAGCTTAACTGGGAATGCATTCCACTCGTTGCTTACCATTGTGTTTGTGGTTTGTAACTCACATTTGCTTGCTTTCTATTTGCTGCCTCTATTTGTTTTCGGCTGTCCAGTTTTAGTTTGTTCCTTCCGTTGCCCAAACCCTACATACTGTATTCTTCCACCACTACTGGATTTCTGTAAACAGGACTTTAAATCTTGTTCTTGTCTTGTCCCATTTGCTGTGCATTCAGGCACAGAGGTGAATGTCAGGCTCTGTCTACCAGGGAGATTGGTGTTGACTTTTCTTTATCTGACTTCAAAGTGAGAGACTTTATGTGACAATAATGCTGGCTACTAGGGGTGTGCTCGAGGAAGGCCATACAGTGTTATTTTTTTCTAGAACACAACAAAATGTAAATGTCTGTGAAAGAAATGTGCAGATATTTCACAATATATCAGAATTCGAAAACCAGAAATCAGGCACAATTTTCGGTAATTCTGAAGTGTGGTGGAAACAAATATTTTAATAGATTGTGTACTGTATACTTTTAAAATAGTATGTGTGTGCAAATGTAATGGTTATTTTAATTGAAGATGTGTTGTCTTTAATGGCAGTATGCTACAACACCATGCATACTCCGATTTACCCAAGTCCACTCTACTCTGCATCACACCACACTACCAAACTCCACTCCATACTGCATCACTTCACTGTTCTGCACCACTCCACTCTGCACCACTTCACTCTATGCCTTTCTACTCTACACCACTCTACTCTATGCCAATGCGCTCTGCTCCACACTACTTTACTATGCTCCAGTGTTCTCCTCACCACTGCACTCTACACCACTCCACTCTATACCCTCCGATCTATGCCACTCTACTCTGCAACACTGCACTGTATGCCAATGCACTCTGTGCCACTTCACTCAATGTCAGTGCACTCTGTGTCAATCCAGTCTGTCACTCTGATCTATTCTGTACTCTACACCTAAGGGAGAAGCCAGAAAATTAAAATAGACCCCACTTTGCACTAAAGCGCTAATCCCACCAAGCAAGTGAAGGAAGTCAGCCAAACTCTCCCTAGAACAGCTTCCTTGTCTCTTCCATCTATGCATATATCCATTCATTCTTTCAGCCTTCCATCCCCCTGCTGATATCAACTATTTCAGTTTTACATTCTGTCATCCATCCTTCTTTCATCCAACATTCAATCTTTCCCCATTCCATCCATTCATCCATCCACTCTGCCCATCTATCCATCCACACTGTCATACATCAATCCAGCCACTCTGCCATCCACTTTGCCATCCATGCATCCACTCTGCCATGAATCGATCCATTCACTCTGTGATCCGTCCACCTAGACACCGTCACATCCATCCCTACACTAAGCCATTCATCCTTTCTTCTGGCATTTAGCCATCCTTCAACTGTGCCATCCATTTAATCTGCCATCTATCCACCCATCCACTCCTCCATCCATCCCCTCTGCCATTCATCCATTAATTCTGCCATCCACCCATGCATCCGTCAACTCTACCATCCAACCATCCACTCTGCAATCCATTCATCCATCCCCTCTACCATTTATCCATCAACTCTGCCACCCAGCAATCCACTCTGCCATCCATCCATCATCTTTTCACTCTGCCTCCATTCTTCCATCATCTACTGTGCCATCAATCCAACCATCCACTCTGCCATCCATCCACTCATCCTCTTTGCCATCCATCCACTCTGCATCCATCCATCCCCTCTGCCATTCATCATCAATTCTGCCATCCAGCCTTCAATCCACTCCACCATCCAGCCCTCCTTTCTGCCATCCATCCATTCACTCTGCCCTCCACTCGTCTGTCCGTCTATTCATCCTTTCTTCATCCTTCAATCCACTTTGCCATCCATCCGTTAGTCAATCCAGCCATTCATCGATCCATTCTTCCCTCCATCCACACATATATTCTGTCATCCATCCGTCCATCTTCTCTGCCATTCATCCATCAATCCATCAACAATGCCATCTATTCATCCATCCACTCTGCCATCCATCAATCCACTCTGCTATCCACCCATCCATTCTGCCATCCATCCATCCACCCATCTACTCTGCCTTCCATCCATTCTGCTATCCATAGATCTACTCTGCATCTATCCAGCCTTCCATCAATCAACTCTACCATCCACCTATCTGTCCACTATGCCATCCATCCACTCATCTACTCTGCCAGACAGCTACTCTGTCATCCATCCACTCTGCCATTCATCCATCAATCCACCCACTTTGACTTCCATCCATTCATTCATTCTGCCTTCCATCAATTCACTATCCCATCCATCCATCATTTCTGCCACTCATCTATTCACACTGACCTTCATTTTGCCATTCACTTGTCCATCCATCCAACCATCCATTCATCCACTCTGCCATCCATCTATCCACTCTGCCATCCATCTGTCCATCCATCCATTAGCTCTGCCATATTTCTACACATCTACTCAGCCACTCTAGCCATTCTCCCCACTCTACCAGCCATCCATCCTGCCATTCATTTACCTAATCGTTCACCCTGCCATCCATCCACCCTGCCACCCATTTATCATCCATCTATCCACTCTGCCTTACATCAATCCACTCTGCATTCATTCATCTTTTCACCCACACACCCATCCCTTAAGTCTACCATATTTTCACTGGTCTGTTCACCTACCCATCCATCCCTTTACTCTGTCATCATGTGCTCTATCCATCCACATATCCACTCACTCCCATCTATCCATCCAACCATCTATCTACTCTGCCATCTTTTCATCTGTCTATCCATTATTCATAAATTTCTTTACTCTGCCAACCTTTTATTTGTCCATCCACTCATCCATCCACTCATCCATCTATCCCTTTACTTTGCCATCCTTTCACCTATTCATCCACCTATCCATTCACTCCCATCCCTTTAGTCTGCCATCATATCACCCATCCATCCGCCTATTTATTTACTCACTCATCCAACCATCCCTTACTTTGCCATCCTTTTATCTTTCTATTCTCCTATCATTCACTCATCCTTTCACCCACTCGTTCATCCATATACACATTCATCCATACTTCCTTCCAGTATTCCTCCTTTCTTTCTCTTTTCTGTTTACCCAACTGTCACTTTTCCTTGCTCCTGCATGCTCTTCAATTGACGCTGTATTCCAGCTTTAATGGGGAGCTTTTGTCTTCCGAGTACCAGACAGAAGAGTCCCATAAAGAACCCCACCGCCGCTGTAGCTGCTAAAGCAGGGGGTTCACTATGCCCCTGTCTATGCCAGTCTACTCCATGTCTCTGTACTCTTCCATCCACCACTCCACACTACTCCGAAACAATGTACTCTATGTCACTGCACTGAGCACCACTGCACTCAGTGCCGCTGCACTCAGTACCACTCCATTCTGTGCCACTCCACTCAGCGACACTCCATTCTGCACCACTCCACTTTATTCTGAGCCACTCAAGTCTACTCTGCGGCACTGCACTCAATGCAAATACACACTACACCACTTTACTCAGAACCAATACACTCTGTGCCACTGCACTCTACGCCAGTCAGCTCTGCACCACTGCACTCTGCGCCACTAAACTGTACTCTGCAACACTTTATGTCACTGCACTTTAAGCCAATGCGTTCCACAGCATTGTACGCTATGGGCCAGATGTACGACTTTTTGTTTTGCGATTTGCAATTTGTAATCTGTTCGGGAATCACAACAACAGTGTTATGCACACATTTTTGCAATTCCCATTGGGGTCGCAAATGACCTACCCCATCAATATACATGAGGTAAGTCACAATTTGTGAGCCCATTGAGAATGGCCAGCACTCACAGGGGTGGTGGCCCGTTGGGGACAGCAGACCACCATGTCTGTGGCTGCTTTTTATTAAAGCAGCTTTTTTTTAAATGCAGCCTGTTTTCCTTGAAGGAAAACGGGATGCATTTCAAAAAGAAAAATGAAAAGTTTTCTTTTCATTTTTTCAGAGTAGGTAGTGGTCCGTGGGACCACTGCCTGCTCTGAAAAAAATATTTTTGCATGCCTTCACAAAGTGGATCCCTTCCCGTCTGCGAATGGCTTACCACCAATTTGAAATTGGTAAATGTTTTGTGACCTCATTTTGGTCACAAAACATTTGTACATAGCTTTTGGATTTGGTATTAGGCTGAGATGCCCAGAACACTTCAATCTATGCCACTGTACTCTACTCTGTAACCCTTTATCTCACTGCACGCTATACCACTCTACACCATTGGCCCTACATCACTGCACTCTTTGCCACTCTATTCTACTCTGCACCAATGTACTCTACACCATTGCCCTCTGCACCACTCTACTACACCACTGCACTCGACCCTGCACCACTCCATTCTAGTCTGTGCCAGCCTACTCTACACCACAGCACTCTACACACTACTCAGCAAGACTGTACTTGTTCTGCTTTCCCTCTTATCTCATAACAGAGCTTACAGAACCTCTCTGGAATGCACTTCTGAGTTTAAAGAAGACATTTATTGTTATTAATTCCCCACCCACAAGTTCCTGAGAGACGAAATTAGTAGTTTGGAAGCACATGTTCAAAAGTAGTCGCAGCAATGAAAGCAAAATATATCAAAGTACTTCTCAGTTGCAGTGTACACAGCAAATATAGGTGAAGACATTTATTATAGCATAACTTCAAAGCAAAGCATAAAAGTCCAAATTCATCACCGTATGGGCAAGGCGGTAGGGCCTATATTCAGCTTCATCTTTCCGGGGTCTGCAAGTTGATGACTCCGGTCAACTGTGAGAAAGAGATTCTCTACCCAAACGGGAGACGGGCAACTGACGTCTAGTTCCAGCCTGAAGTCAAGCAGATTCTCATCTACCTCACCGTAGCCCAGAGTCATCCTTAAAAGCAAACTCGGTGTGAGAGCTGAATAACCTTGGAGAGAGGCCAATTCTCCTGAGCTCACTCGCTCTCAGACTGGATTGCGAGGTAAACACAAAATCTACGTGCTCTTATCAGTTAAGGTCTGGTGTGAAGAAAACAGCTTGGTCCATCTTGTGGAAAAACACAGCTTGGAAAAACACAGCTCATCTGCAATGTCTCAACTGCAATGTCTAACTCCACGTTAAAGCCAATAGTCAGCTAACCTAAATATCAAATGTAATGTCTAACGTCATGTCAAAGCCAATAGGCAACTAAGCTGAATACAGAATGTAATGGCTAATGCCATGTCAAAGCCAATAGGCAGCTAAACTAAATATCAAATGTAATGTCTAATATCATGTCAAAGCCAATAGGCAGCTAACCTAAATATCAAATGTAATGTCTAATATCATGTCAAAGCCAATAGGCAGCTAAACTGAATACAGAATGTAATGGCTAATGCCATGTCAAAGCCAATAGGCAGCTAAACTGAATACAAAATGTAATGGCTAATGCCATGTCAAAGCCAATAGGCAGCTAAACTGAACACAACATGTAATGTGCTACTAGTGAACATTGAGCAACTAATATGCGCAGTGGAGAAACACAAAGTCATTGGTCAAACACAATTAATAGCATCACAGCACTCTCCGTCACTGACCTCAATGCTAGTCTACTCTGCACCACTGCATGCTATGCCACTCCATACCATTACGCTCTACATAACTGCATTCAAAGCCACTCTATTCTACTCTGCACCACTGTACTCTACACCACTGCTCTCTACACCACTCTACTCTATACCACTCAACTTTATGCCACGCTACTGCACTCTACCTCAATGCACTGTATGCCACTACAATCTGAATCACTCAAATCTATTGTGCAGCACTGCACTCCACTTCACTCTACACCACTCTACGCCATTGCACTCTACACATCTCTACCTCTGCACTCTACCATTGACCACTCTACTCTATCCTGAACCACTCCGTTACACATATTCACTTTACTCTGAAACCATCTACTCTACCCCACTGCACTCTACTCTATGCCACTGCCCTCTACGCTACTCTATTCAACTTCATTGCACTCTATACCTATGCACTCTACACCACGTTATTCAAAACCAATACACTCTGCGCCAAGCTACTCTGCACCACTGTATTTTACACCACTTCATTCTAGGACACTCTGCTCCACTCTATGACACTCTGCTCTATGACACTACACTCTACTATACACCACTCTATGGCACTGTACTCCATTAAACTTTACTCCACTATATGACCCCCTATTCCACTCTATGGTACTTCACTCTATAGCACTCTACTCCACTCTGTGCCATTCTGTGATACTACTATCCCATGCAATGCTATACACAATTCCCTCTATGCTACTCCATGCCACTCACTCCTCTCTATTCTACAACACACTACTCCACTCTATTCTACTCCACTACTCCACTTTATGCCACTTCACTCGACTCTGTGCCAATCCACTCTAAAATACTATTTTGCCACTCCACTCTACTTTACACCGTTCCACTCTACAATACTCCAATTCACTTTATGCCATTCTACTTTCCTAGACTGCTCCACGCTATGCCTACCCACTCTATGACAACTTATTCCACTCTACATAACTGTACAGTACAACAATCTACTCCTCTCTATGCAGCACCCTCTATGCCACTCCACTCTGCTCTACACAACTCCACAGCACTCTATGCCACTCCACTCTACAGCACTCTGCTCCACTTTGACACTCTACGTTCTTCTACTCTACAACACTCTCCTGCCTCCACAACATTCCACAACACTCTACACCTACACTCTACTGACAACCACTAGTGATCAAATGAGATATATTTTATTGTGATTATTAGGTACTCTCACTCCAAGTTCTAGTTAAATATTACATTGAAATACAAGTGAATGTTTTGTCATGTGAGTTGTTGGTTTATATCTCCCTTTGGGATGGTCAAGAATGGTTACGCAATGTCATCCAAACGTAATTCCATCAGCTTGTGTATGTTTGTAAATTGTTGCATAGTATTGAGTAGTGTGTGTGTAATAAATGTACTTTTACTTTATAAAAAAAAAAAAGTACAAACTGGACTTTCATTTATTGAGTGTATTCTTGTGTGCTTGTGAATAGTGATTACTAGCCCACACCATATCCCTTGAGTGAGCCCTAGAATGCTCTCCAATGCTACTGTATGAGAGTTAAGTGCTACAATAGGGTGTTTGGTTCCCAGTGGTGGCCGATTGGGGACCAATTACTTGTGCAGGCAACACAACTAATGACCCACCCTCCAAAATTTGGTGTCCAGGGGCAAGAAACATAGTATCGTATTCCGGTATGCATTTATGGAACTTGATAAGTCCAGTTTTGCCACACATTACCTATGCAGTAATGAAGAAAATATGAGAGTGCAAAGCTCTGAGAAGGATTCAAAGGTTTGGTAATGTGAACTAAAAGTATGAGAAAGGAATGCTTCCATGCACATGTATGTGTCATGTGAGGTAATTTAGGGTCCATGTTTTAACAGTGTTGATAGGTCTAGTTTGCCTTCACAAAAGACAGGATGCCGGGTTGGGAGGGGAAGGCTTTCCAAGAAATGTTCACAAAGTGTTTTAGGCCACAGTGTGTTCTTTTTGAACTCTAATACTACACACACTAGGCCTGCCTGATGATGGGTTCTTTTCTAAAGGTTCAGGGAAAGCAAATGATAACCACTCCACAGATTGTGGTGTATGGGGTGGACCTGACTTCATGGGATAGGAGGTGTTTAGTGAGCCCCTGGAAATTCTTGCACTGGGAAGGGTAGGACCAGTTTCCAAAGGGGGGGGGATCAGCTAGTAATTCTCCCCACAGAGATTTTTCCCACCATTGGCACAGGCCCAAACCACTGGAAGGGTGGGGGCGGAGGATTTCGTAATCACCGGTAGTAACACCCCCGAAGGAGTTCCTGCAGTGGAGGACCCTGAAAATTGTTCCCATGGGGGTGGGAGGGTGCAAGGAAGTTGTGATCCCCTTGATCCCCATAGGTTATCTGGTGGGGAGGGTGAGCTACCCTGGGTGACCCATGGTGGCGGGTGGCCCTACAGTAGGGTGGTGCTCCAAGAAAGACGGTGTAGTGATAACCCCTAAGGTTCCTAGGTGGGCAATGTGACTGACCCTGAGGTGTCAGGGTAGGGTAAGTGGTTACCCAAGGGAAGCAAAGGGATGTCATCTTGGATGCAAAATTGGTTTGAACCTGGGGTGGTGGTTGGGGAAGTGCCCGGCCGACTGACCAGTCAGGTAGGTCCTGGGGGGTCAAACCTCGGGCCAAAGAATGGGGGCAGGAGTCCACTTCTTTTAAGGAGGCTCTAGACTGTCAAGGAGTGATGGGCTGCAGTGGCACTTGGTTAGCCGAACACTGCCTGGGGCACTGTGAGTGTCCCAGCCCCAGGATGAGCCCTGCAGCTCTGTAATGTGGCAGTGGCTGGGCAAGCGTCCCCTCAGCAACGTGCCAAAAGTGGGTCCACCCACAGTGGCAGTTAGTGGTCACCTGAAGCCAGGTAGGGCCTGTCTTAAGTGCTTCCATTTAGGGTGGTGCCAGGTATCCAGGGATCAGTAGGGTTCCTGGAAGGTCTCCCGCTGCACTGTGGGGAGACCAAGGAGGGCCCAAGGAAGTGGGCCTGGGTGAAGCTGACACGGCTTGCGGGTCCTCCTATGGTACTCTAGAGCTCATCCCCTGGAGAAGACAGGGACATAGGCCCTGTTTTCGCAGTGCAGAACAAGGATAGGGTCTAGGTTCCTGGGCTGGGCTCCATGTAGAGCTACCAAAAATTAGGGGAGGGAGCTGTGGGCTGCCTGACAAGGCACCTTCAGTGCTTCTCCTCCAACACTGTTGGTGTGGTGGTGAGGCAGGACTGGTGTCCTTTCTGGGAGACAGCAGTGGTCAGGGGTGCTTCTCCATGAGGGAGAGGTACCAAGAGTTACGAGTGGGCTGTCCTCCCATGTGGGAAGGCAGTCATTCCAAAAGGGTGGTGGCAGTAAAGTCCCCCAGCGGGATGCTGAGGGCGATGGTTCAACGACTGTGCATGTTTGGGGTGTAGGGATCTGGAAGAAAGAGTGCACTGGGTGGAATAATCTCTAGAAGGGAGACCAGCCAGTGGCCCAGGGAGTAGGTTCTAGACCTACCCAATGTGAAAGCGCAGTGCAGAGGCACTGTACCCTTGTCCAAAGGAATGAGGGGCATAGTGTTGCGTGACCCAGGGCAAGGGTAGGCCTAATGTTGCTCAGACTATGTAGGAAAGTAGTGACCTAGATGCATTCAACCTAGAACCATGAGGGTTCCTAGGGCAGTCTGGGGTCCCTTTAGGGAAATGTGATCTCATGGTTGGACAAAGGACGTAGTCCTCGTGGCCAATGACTTTCGTAAAGTATCGGGGTCGCGGACAATTGGCGAGTGAGGTGTCTGGTCAGAACCCCTCGTAACTTGTTATTGCTGACAAGGTGAAAACTCTCCTTGCGTGGTGGCTACTTCTTCCCCGTAGGAATCAGTTGGGCGCGGCAAACGTGAGAGGACAGTTCTGACTATCTGGTCCACCCTGATGTTTTTGCTTTTTGATCACCTGGTTTTTTACCTTTTCTGTGAGGGAGCTTCATAGTTTGGGACTCACCCAAAGTAAACTCATTATAAAATAGAGTGTGCATGTTTACCGCCAGTGCTGCCTTGTTAAGCAAAGGCTGCTGTGACGCAGCAAGGGTAGGAGGCCCAGGGCTGGTTACATGTGATCACGTGTGCACATGTGTGTGCACCCGTGTGAGGGCTGCTCAGGGAGACATCCTGGCGTGCAAAGCCCAAGAACTGTGCTTAGGTAGCCTGGCGCAGAAGGGACCATGCAGAGTGGGTGGTGACCAGGAGTAGGCTTTATGAGATGGTTGTACACATGTGAGAGACAGTCACTGTGCTTACTGTCTTGACTGTAATAACACTCCATTGATTGTCAAGGGGAAAGGCTTGCCTAGGGCGCAACTCCAGTTCCCTAGAGTCCACAAACTCCAGAGTCACACCAATGTACACTGTAACCTGTATGAAAAGGATAATGCAGTAGGTTACAAAAGCATATCTGTACACTTTATGGGTCATCCAGGAAAGCCATCTTTTTCTGACTCAGCTGAGGATTAGGTCTAATTACTGCTCCGTTCAGCTCCAGGAGCAGGGCCTTGCATCAATCAGCCAACTGTCATTAAATGCCAGGAACGGGGCCTGCCAAGGCCCCTCAGAGAGGAGGGGCCCCTTGGAGGAAATACTGGGAGAGGTCCTGGCACAAATGTCAGGGAGGAGAGGCTGAGTCTCTCAGAGCACATGAGGCAACTGACTCCTGGACGCCATTTTGAGTTATCCCAGAAGACTGTGCAGGAAGGCTGGGACAGAGGCAGGGAAGTGATGTGGCACATCAGGATAGGCCAGAGGCCCAGCCCTGCTGGACACTTTCACCTCCACTGAAAAGATCTTGCACAGGGGCTCTCTGCAGAACGCTGGGACACAAGACGAGCGTCATGGACAACTGATGCCCAGTGGGGCAAGGGCCCATAAATGACTCCAGACCCAGTGGGGCACACCCCAGGACCAGGTAAGCTGATCCACTTATGCCCCCTTAGGACCAGTTGGGGGAAAGACTGGGCTCTGGAGCAAAGAGAGAGCGCTGCCCAGAAGAACGGAAGACACCCAAATTAAAGGTTGGAGTAGGGAGGCAGTGGGACGGGCTCCCTACAGAGTTGGGAACCTTCTAGGCCAGGAGGCCAAAAGAACGTGCTCCATGTGGCAACGGGCTCCGAGATATCTTCATCCAAAGTTTGACAACCTTTGACCTTTCTTCAGCTGGTGACAAAGCGTGCAGAGCTCTGCTGACGACGAAGCGTGTGGGACTCTGCGGCTGACCTCCAACTTGCCCCTGGGGTGGGTCAGTGCCCAGAGTCTGCCCCAAGATTGCAAAGAATGCGGAGGAGCGCTGTTTCGCTTCCCCGAGAAGAAGACAAGTGTGGGGAGTGCCATTGCGCTTCCCCCACGGTGACTGGACCCATCCCTGAGGCCTGAAGACTGGGGAGGATGGGGGAGTGCTACCGCACTTCCCCGTGTGGCACTCCTTTCCCCGCTCCCAGTGCCCATGTCTGGTGGGAGTGGGAGGGCGGGCCACTGTGCACATCTGCCCGCAGGAATGGGCGAACTAGAATGGTGCTGCCGGCTCCTGCAGCATCATGTAAGTCAGCTGCTCGGGTGGGGAGCCAGCAAGAGTAGCCAGGGGTAGGCTCCCTGAGCTTCTCTCCAATGAGACTAAACCACGTGGGGTGGTCAGGTGGGACTGGACACCCCAGGAGAACGAAGGGCGCAGCGGGAGGCCGCATGCTAAAAGAGAAAAGAAGTAAAAAGGAAAGTGAAGAGGCTAGGCGGGAGAGCTGCTAATTAAGTGTGTACGCTCCTGGAAGAGCACCCCATAATGCCTTGCGCGGCGCAACGTTGTTTACAGATTCAAGTCACTTGTTTTTGCACATTGGTGCCCCCAGGGGTGTGGAGTCACAAGAGGAAGTGAACTAAAGGTGTGGGGAGCTGCAGGAGGAGCACAGCCTCCCCACAAGGAGGTTTTCCAAGGTCCTCACCCTTAGTCTCTGGGGATAGGAAAAGGATCACCCCTCAAGGGCATCTTGTGATTTTTAGTTTCTTTAGGCTGAAGTTTTTGCTCTACATCTACGGGGAATGTTTTCCCTTGTGGGAGAGGTGCAGGGATATAAAGCTCTGGTCTGCCAAAGGCCCAATTGTTTGACCCATATGGAGAGACCTCTAGGGGTGAGAGACTGTCATTGCAAGGTCCTTTAGGGATTGTGTCAAATGTGCGGTATGTGTAAAATGTGCAGTATTTTCAGGCTGAATTGTGCCAACTAAATGTGAATAAAAATTTATGGCTGCAGTATTATGGTCAATGATGTGACATGTGTATGGTCATATGCAAAGACACTCTCTAGAGATGAAAGATGGTATTACATAACTTTTAACATCCAAGACTTTTAGGGACTTTGTCAATTATGCATCATTTTAATGTGGAAGTTTCAATGTGGAATATGATGCACCTTTGCCACTACCCTTTAGGGGTGTGTTTAGACTGTGTAGATCATGCTGAGAGTAATTGTAACAGCACCAGTCATTCCAGCAGGCGTATACATGTTTCTTGTTGATGCTTATTTGAGTAATGTGACTGACAGCCACTAGTGATCACAGTAGATGTACTTTATTGCCAATAGTAGATGCTCTCACTCCAAGTTCCAGTCAAATATTGCATTGAAATACAAATGAATGTTTTGCCATGTGAGTTGTTGGTTCATAATTCCCTTTGGGAGAGACAAAAATGATTACGCTATGTCATCCAAAAGTAATTCCATCAGCTTGTGTAGATTTGTAAATTGTTGCATAGTATGGAGTAGTGTATGTGTAATAAATGTACTTTTACTTTATCAAAAGAAAAGGCACAGACTGGACAATCATTTATTGAGTGTTATTCTTGTGTGCTTGTGAATGGTGATTACTAGCCCACACCACCACCCTTGAGTCAGCCTTGGACTAGTCTGCAATGCTTCCCTATTCGAGTGAAGCACTACAATGGGGTGTTTGGTTCCTAGTGCAGACATATTAGTTGTGCAGGCCACACAACTAATGACTCACCCTCCAACAAATGGCCATACATCTGATGAAATTGGGCAGGGTGGGGCAGGTGAGGGAGTGGTTGTCAATGGATGCATAATTCCACTTCTGCCATGTTTGTAACTCGGGCTCTGATTTCGGTGCCAACAGAATGTTGCTGGAATGAGCAATCCGTGGACCTGATAAATTATCCAAGTTGAATCTCAAATGCTTTGAAAATCATTGGACAATACCTAAAGGCTTAGGAGTCCTTATTTGCATGTTTTGCTATGTGGAAGTCGAATAGAGAAAATGCAGTCTTTGGCTTTACCACAGACGAACAATGCAATCAGCGGAAGTACGTAAATGGAATGAAATAGCCCAGAGGTGATCAAAAACTCAGGAAACTTGTTTTTTTCACTTTTATAATACCGAGTTTCAAAACCCAATGTATAATAAATGATCGTTGTATTTTCTTAAATCACCACTGCTTCTGACATCATGCTTCTATCAGTCACCAAAAGATTACTAAGTCGCTGCTCTTGCACAAATTTTTCGCTGAGGTTTGGCTCTGATTGAAGTAATTTTTAACCACTCTTGGCCCAATGGATGTACAATAAAACGAAATGGTTTGTTATCGCTGCGTGCACTGTTCTGTCTACTCTCACACTTCGTGCAGCTCCAGGCTGGCAGAGGAAGGTTTTCCTTGAAGGTCTTTCTCTGGTGGAGGGAGTGGACCGAACAGATAAGAGATACAAGAACAAACACTGGAAACCCCACTAAGTGTGACTTTTGTACCGTTCTTGCAAACAGAGTGCACACAGAGCACAAACACACACACATACAAAACGTACACACAGATCAACAGACCCTCAGACTAAACTCAACAAGCACAGCATACAGACACTTGTCCGAACAGACTGTCATGTGGTCCCGTCAGTAATGCACACTGACCACAGACATTCCAGCACTCCGAGAAACAGATATTCGACCACAAATGCCACCATGCCGGCAGACCAGCAAACATACAAGTGTACACGTCAACAAACACACATGCCCAGATACCGACAAAGCCTTGTGCTCTTGGAGCACAAGGGCGATGTGCAACAGTGAGCACAGAGTGATGAACAGAAGCTGGGTAGGTGATGTGCTTGAGGGGAGCAGATGGTGATTATAGTAGGACAACCGCTGTTGATGTTTAGGGGATAAGAGAATGGTAAAGCAGGGAGCACAAGAATGTTGAGCAGAACCTGATTTGCTCTGAGGGAGCATAGTATGTTGTGCTTATGGGAGCATTAAATATGCAATAAGTGAATATATGAGCTTGTGCATTAAGGAAGCACTGGGTGTTGTGCACCAAATGAGCACTAGGTGATCTGCAGTTCTGAGACACTTGGTTGTGGGCACTGGGTGAGTAGAGTGGTGTGTACCAAAGTAGTATAGGGTGATGTGCAGATGGGAACAGAGGGTGATGTTCACAAGGAGGAACAGGGTAAGGTGCGGGAGGTTGCACACACTGATGCACAAAAGGGGACATAGGCTGATGTGCAGTAGTTAGGGTGATGTTAGAGAGGTTCTAAGTTGTTCCATGCCAGGCATATGCAGCTTTGATGTGACGTCATGTGATGCATTGTGGTACTATGATGTGTTATCCTATGAAGTCATGTTATTTTATTAACTAAGCACATGATCTTCGACAGGGAATGAGTAAGAGGGTGACTACCAGGGGCCGTATTATAGAAGTGCCCAAGGGGCGCAACAGGCGTTTGCGCCCGCTTTGCGTGCCCCAAGGCTTCTTGGTATTACAGAGGGGCCCGCAAACGCTTGTTTGGCCCCCTTCTGTAAAACAGATAGCGCTGTTGCAGATATAGTGCAAGCGCTATCATTGGAGGACATTCCCTCATTTGCATAGGACTGGCCCCCCTGCAAATGAGGGAATCACTTTGCCTCTGCGCTCGCACAGTATTACTGATGCATGTGCAGAGACAAACAAGCCTTTAGAAGGTGCACTGTACACACACAAAAAGGTGGCTCTCTTACAGTGCACCTCCTAAAGGCAGCCCTCTAGGTGGGGAGAAAAGGAGTCCAATTGACCCCTCAGACATTTCCTTACAGGCGGATGCAGTTACTTACTGCACCAGCATGCAAGGGGATCTCTAATCCCACTTAAAAGTGCAGGCAGCACAGAGAAACACGGAGCAGCTTTTAACCAGCTGCTCCATATTTCTCCCCCAGGGCAACATGAGTTTGCGGCTGCTCTGGGGGCAGCACATTCAATATAATATGGCGCACTCTCTTTTCGAGGTGTGCACCTTGTGGAAGATGTATTCTGTATCCTGTAATACAATCCCAGATCTTCTCTCTAAACGTAGGATGGCTTTCAATAAATCTTAAACATAGCGGGAAATTATTTTACAGTGTGGTGTTTGCACTTCATTCTGATGTTCCCACTTGGTAACTGGAAACATCATGTAGTACGGCTTCTTGAGACCAGTATCCTGTACTTGCAGTTGCCAGATGTACATCCACCTTTGCAAACTGGCTATATGCAAAGAACAATCATTAGCAATTGATTATAGCAAGAAATGGTGGATTAGCTTGACCCTCAACAAGTCAGGCTCCAGCTTCCCATGTGTATGGCTCTATAAGCTACACACACTAACCTTAAATCCATTGGCTGCCTAGGTTCTTCAGGCAGCCAATGGATTTGAGGCAAAGCAGATGTACTACAGATATGCTCTGATATTCAACAGAAAGCCATACATTGACGTTTCTGAAGTCCAGCAGTTACAACCTGTTGGGTGGTGAAGATACCCCTCTTCAGTAGTCCAACATGATGGATCCACCTATAAGGAAGGAAAAGTACCCCCTGACTCTCCATCACTAGCATTCCCTGACTGTCTATCCCTACTGTTACCAGAAGGCAAAGTTGGACGAAGGTGTTCCTTACAACGGACCTTATTTAGAAATATGTATCTAATTCAGCATTTAAAATAACTTTGAGATAGAGATGGTTGACTGGAATGGTTTCGGGCCAATTCACTCAGCCAGATTATATTTTCCCATTTTTAACTTATTATTGCTTATCCATTCCAGATGTCAGTATGCATTCCTTGAACGGAGCTACAAGAATACGTTTGCCTTTGATATGTAGCAGTATGTTGGTATCATCTGCAAAGAAGTAAAATCAGAAACCACAGATTGCCATGATTATGGTCGGTGGCCAGACATATGTGCTGAAATGCAGAGTGGCCATGGTTTCTTCAACAGCTTCATTAGAGATATGATGCATAGCATTTAGGATGGAGACCTGCACTAGAGTGGAAGCCGACCTGAAAATGTTCCAAACAACCATATACGTTAATGGGGCTTTACAGTTGGCTGATCATTCCCATCTGCATCATCTGTGCTTATGATGATTGTCAAGACAATGCGATAGGCGCACACTTGAGTCTGAAGGGTTCCTGGGAAAGTGACGAGCATAGATATACAGACAACTCCAAATACACAAGAGTCTAAACTGTATGCCTACCAATAAGAGGTGAAATCAAAGAGCAGACGTCCCATCAGCAGAAGGTCCAAGTCCAGAGTCTGGGAAGGAACATTTTGATAGTCAAAATGAATGTTGTTTGGCCAATTCCTCATTTTGTGGCCAAAGAACTACTGCCCCATAAAAGTTGGTTTGAGAAGCAACGCCTATTGGGAGACACAGCCCTTCAAAATACGCATCCAGTATTGGTAATAAGCTGCCATTAGGACAGAAGCCATAAAGAAGCTGAATGTAGTTGTTTTGCCAATAACTTAAACAGAAAACCTCAGTCCATGACCTCGTACAAAGCTACAAGAACAGCCAGAAAATCATGAAAAAAGGACTGTTTCATACATCCTGCGTAAGTCTTAAAATAAAAAACAAAAAATTGCAGCCTTAAGAACATTTTTCAGTGATGCCTCAACATGCCTTCATTAGCCTCTGCAGGTTATGAATCCTTCAAAGCGTCAGTAGTGTGCCCAGCAAGATTAGAAGAGAGTAATGCTTAAGGGTTTCTAAGAAATTAGCCATGAACTTTAGGAGAGGGTCCAATTTCAGAGGACCAATGATACAGACTGTGACAATAAAGAATAGAGCTCACAGTAAAGGAGATCACCAGTAAGTAATCCAAGCATTCCTCTCACTCTCCATCACTAGCATTACCGGAAGTTGCTATGACACTGGGTCACACATTTTATTATAAAAATAGATGCTGTTTCAGGTGTGTTTGTCCAATGGGTTCATTTGAACTGGACCAAAATCACAACTCCTGTATAAGGCTTGTGTGTTAAATAAAGTACTAGTTGCTACATTTTGAGTGCCACAGTAAGTTTTGGTCTTAAGAGCAAACAATGTTTCAACCTGATTTTAAATTGCAGATTATATCTGGAGAATTTTGTGCTGCCCAAGCTAAGAAGAAATGCAATACTGTACTAATCTCATGAATAAGTACTGCATGGTATTTCCATTTACCAAGTGGGAAAATTATAATGAAGTGCAGAAAGCAACCCAATTCTATGCAGTAACCATACTTCCTCCAGGAAGTTCTTAAACCAGTTTTTCACACTCTGGTGCACTGAGGACATTGGCCTAAAAGCAAGACATCTTGTCACCTGGAGTCATCTTGTAACCCTATCCATTGCCTCACAAGCTCTCTCTCTCTTCTTTCTCGCTCTCGCACACACACACACACTCTCCTTTTCTCACTCTCAGTCTCTTTTTTATTCCACATCACTGCTGGAAGGGAATGTGCAAAGACCAAGTTCTCCCATAAAACAAATTTAATGTACAACCAAGGCTATAAGTTGGGCGAGTCCTGTTGGGTCTCAGACCCAGTAATCAGAGTCAGACGGTGACAGAAAATAGGGCCGGGGACCAAAATAAAAGCGGCCCCATACTAGTGAATCAAGTAGCAGTTTTGAACTTGTAAAGACAAGCTGTTTTGCAAGATTGTTGAGACTGCATGCATTTGTGTTTGCTCCAGGCAATGTTTGTGGCAATATCACCAAAGTCAACAGTAAAAACTGACCCACCAGACCATAAAGCAGGCTCAACCCAGCTAGAAAACAGCCCACACATTTTCTTGTCAGTCCAGCCCATCAGGCACTGCCTGGTTGTCCTGATTGAGATCCCTGAATTTGAGACTGAAGTCAGGGGGAGTTTCTCATTGTGCATGTCAGTGGGTCATAGACGTTTGCAGACTACTTGCACATCCAATGTGCTCTCTACAGAGCTCAATGAGCTAAAGTATCATATGTGCCAATACTAATTGTGAACAATGTGTGATATAGGGTGATGTAGGACCTCGGTAGGATATGGGATGGAAAAGGGTGCATGTGTCTAACAGTGAGAAACTGCAGAAAGGAGTTGTCTGGGAGTGAGGAGGAGCGTCTGGGGCACTCTAAAACTGCGTAAGAAAGTGGTCTGAGGGAGGAGAATGGGAGTGTTTGAGAAACTCTGAAGAGCGCTACTCCTTTCACACACCATCTTAATTTTTAATGTACAATCGTTAGCAAAACAATATATTGGGGCTTGTTTTGGGGTAGGTGTCTGTTGTTGTGTGACAGTTCTCGGTGCAATAACAGAGCACTCACAGAGAGGCACCCAAATACTGGTCACGAGGCATTGCTGCGTAAAAACAGAATTTTAGTGAGTGTGTTTTAAGCCGTGCTCTTAAGGCCGCGCTCTTGGAAAGGATGCCCAATTAAGCCCTTTGGCTCTGTTAAGAGACCCCCGCTCTTTACAGTCAGCTTAAAGAACTGTGTAGTACTTTCTCAGTTGTAAAGTGTGCTAACTCAGACTCCCACCGTCTGCAGAAAGAAAACATCCACCTATGTAAGCGAGAACCAAGTTGCTGGCCTGCCCCTCATTTCATATTTTCACCTATTGATGTTTTAACGTATGACCCCGTTAAGATCATTTTAAGTTAGGATTCTGTGTCAATACTCGGGTTTATCCGCTCACACGTATTCCCTATAGTTCAAAGGGGAGTAGTTGTCCTGTTTCAGCTGATAAATGGCTCCACCCATCTGCTGAAACGCGATACAACCTGAGCAGCGACACGGAAGTCTCTTCGCAGAGCGCCGGTCTCCCCAGACAAGGTACGTGCGGCTTATTCATGTTAAAGTAATTCTCTGGCAAATGCTTTTCCCAAACTGAAGGTACAACTTATTCAAGGTGTTCGTGGCAATGCAGCAACAAGAGACCCCGCCTGCTGCTTATTCAGGCTTGTGTGGTTTGCTTTCTGGGACAGCATGGCTTCACGGGACGTGCCTGCAAACAAGCAGGGATGAACAAAACATATTTAAAGTCCCCATTAGTTTACAGTGCACCCACCGCATGGTCGAATAATCCGGCTCCTGCCCGCGGAGCGGCTAATGGCGCCTACTGCTACTTGCAGGGCGCCTGGCGATTTTCTAAGTCTGAGTGCTGATTTTGTACATTAACCTAGTGTTTTGCTTTAAAGCCGATTACAATTGTGCCGTGCCTTTTCACTGCTTTGGTTTTTTATTTTTTTAGATTAATATGTGCAGACCAGCTGGATTGTCATGTTTTACCTGCATTTTCACGTGTTCTTCCTAACGCAATCCCTTGAATTTAAGAGCAGGGGCGATGTTACGGGACCGCTGCGCAGGCAGTCGAAGTGAGTGGAGGAATTGTTGAAGACAAATGTTTGCCTTTTGTCCCCTGCTTTCCCGCCCTACACCCAAGGCTCCTTGGGGTGATCCTGTTTGTTGCTCGATCTTCGTTGGAGGGACAGAAGAGTGGTTGGTTGTTACTGCTGTATGGGCGAAGGTCTCGCCTAGCTCTTTGCGTTCAGGAAAAGCAGGTTACTAGTGCTGTATTTTAATTTGCAAACCAAACGTCTTCTGGGAATTGTAGTCCGCGTTTGCTTCAATTGAACTATAACATTTACTAACACGAACTTGTAAGAGCTAAGCCATGCGCTGAAAACATTGTGTCCTGTGCTCCAGTTTCCTAATTTGCAGACAATCACGAATTCCCAGGGGCGAAACAAAGGTCCCCGCGATGCGGGGACCCCCCAGGCTCCAAGGGCCCCCCCTCAGAATTGCACCTGGCCTGAGTGAGTGCGGAGGGGGCCCCTTTCAGTTTCTTTACGCCACTGCTAATTCCTATAGCATTATCAGAACCACCTTATGACTCCGCATCATCAGGGCACACATTTTCCAGTCCTCGATTTTCCATTTATGAATCGCGCCTTCTGGATGCGCTAGTACAGCGACGACCGCTGAAATACACCAGCAGTCTCAGAATGGATATGTAAGGGTCAAAGCAAGCCCAGGGCTGAGAAGGGTGACTGTGGGGATAACATGGTATTTTTGAAGACGGAAGCTGACAGCAGATGGCTGGATGAAGGTGGGATGTCCCATTGCTAGCTCCGTACTTTCATTTAACAAAGCTGAGCATTCTGAAAGTTTTAATTTTTGAAGGGGAGAGCACCACTTGCACACGCACCGTAGTGGTCATCACGCACGACATGAAAACACTTCCCGCATGGGCTCCAAAACCCCCACACCCTTCCAGCCACACACCCTATCGAGCGCAGCTTGCTATCCTTGTGGGTAAGTGCTTCGGGGGTAGTAAGCGCTATACAAATGATATAATACACCTTTTTAAATAATAATGATTTAATGAAGAAAAACCTGGGGCATTCATCATGGCGTCTTACTGACAATACCAGCCTAGCAGTCCTTGATGCTCGTGTAGTCAGAGGGGCACGTTTACAAGTGGACAACATGGGTCTTACTTAGAGCACACTCCCCCGATGTAGTAATAATGTTGTTACCCTTGGATTGTACTGTTCTTTGCAAGCAAGGAGGAATATCTGCATTAAATTATTGCTGTGTTTTTAAACCTTTTTTCCAGCATTTATTTGCTCTTGGCTTACTTTCGCCAGTGGAAGCCCGTGCTCCATACTATCTGGCACATACATTGGTGAGGTATTATATGTGGTCCTGAGCCTGGCCCGGAGCAGTCCACTGGGGGACAAGGTGTAGCCCACTATGGGGCACTCTCTGGCAAAGTGCCGTGTGGGAGGCAATGACTGGTGATAAGGATCTGTATGTGGCACATGGTCCAGCGAGTGTCCGTATCTGGCACAGAACCCATTATGGAGCAGAATCTGGCAAAGAGCCGGTGGGGGCTCTGTGTGGCACAGAGCTCAGACATGGCTCTTCGAACGATAGCAACACCCCTCCGCCCCCAGCGCCTCAAAACCCTAACGGGTACATAGCGCGCTTTATAAATCTATTGATTGAGGGTTCAGTGGTAGAGCTATACGTGGTACAGAGGTTGGTAATGGGTGGCATCTGGTACAGATCTCCGGTGGACCATCCCTGGCATGGTAAATTTACAGTGAGAAGCAACATATATAATGCATACACAAGCTATAGGCTTCTGGGACTAGTGACGGTACTAAGATGCATTGCCACAGATGTGCTTGGGGCTCTTCTGGAATGAAGTAGGCGTTGCAGATCAATTATGTTTGTACTATTGCATTTGATCGTGCAAGTGTTGAAGAGCTTTGTTTAAAAAGTTGTGCTTGTGTGAATCCTTCGACTTGTCTAAATATGGGGTTATTGATCATTGGTGAATCTTAGTTTGAGAAACGTTTCAAAAGAACTGGTGACATATTCCAGGAAATCCATTTACAGCTCTTTGCAGAGAAACAAAATGTTGTGTTTAAGCCCCATGGGTGGATGATATTAAATTATTTGAGGTATTTTAAGTGGGAGGAAATCACCAGAGCTCCCGGGTGGCAAAGGATGAGATAGGGACAGGTGTTGTCACAGACCAGTAACCAATGTGCTGGCTCCGAGGATTAACACACCCATTTCATAGAAGGCCTATGTTTTACGCACAGGTTCGATTGTCAGTGGGTCTACTTGGCTTTTCATCTGTCCAGCGGTGCTAGAACGAGCACCATTGAGTCGAGTAACAATGGACATCTGCTCTCCACGCTATAATCTATCTGGCAGTTAGTAAGCATTTCACAAAATGGTCTTGTGTGATACATTGTTTGACTAGAGACAAGCTTAGTTAGAGAACGTGTTGGGTATTGGCCACTTATTGACTGTAGTTTGAGAACATACAGCTTTGACTCATTGACCTGCTCCGTCATCGGAATCACATATTGGTAGCAGTTACTATGCTTGGCTTTGCTTTTGGTAATCCGGGGCTGTCCTTGCTACATCCTACCATCAGTAACCAAGTAAGCGTGTTTTACAGACTGTTCAGTTTCAGTAAATCCCACTTCTTAATCTTTCACTGGGCCTTCAGTAGCATATGGAAGACCGCAGAGAGACTGAGGCTGGGAAAAGATGGCAACTCCGCAATGTCAAAGGTGGTGTGAAATCTCTTTTACTACCCCTGACACTTTGATTAAAGGATGCCCATGCTATCAGTGATAACCATCGAATCAAGGGTTTTGTACAAGGCAATCTATGATGGATGGTGCCTGAAAAGTGTGCAGTAACAAGTTTGTTGCGAAGTTAATGGTGAGTTCCTGTAGTCAAATTCTTGTGTAGCAAGTGATGTTGGTTTTAAACTGTGCTCTTGTAGGGTGGCATTGTAGCGTTCTGAGTGAGTTATACAACCTTGTATCCTTGACGCATCCAATTGTCCAACAAGCAGTATTCTAAACCGCTTAAAAAACAGGATGCCACTGGTATTCAGGAAGGATGCGCTGGTATTCAGGATCAGGATCCAGCATAGAAGATTTATGATGGCAAATTTGACATGTTTACTAGTTCGCCGGAACCATTAATGTGTATCGATCTGGTACTTGGAAGATGCCGTACAGCACCAGCACAGAGCCGTATCTAGCGTGGATATCTAATGATGGTGTTTCTCTTCCCATCCTTTTCACCCCCAAGGCTGGGCCACACCTGTGTCATCAGAGATGCCCTGGTACTACTTCCTGCTCCGAGAATTGGGCTGCACTGACCTGAAACTGGCACCTTTAGCTTTGACAAATTCCTTGGATTCTTGAGTTATCCACCTGGTAAAGTTCTGGAGAGGACATGGTGTAGATGTGCAGTATGGCCCTGACTCTCAATAAAAGTTCCCCCACTGCCTGTGCGAATTGGTGTATCAAGTGAGGGGCCCCACTCCCCATGTGTTCTCCCAGTGCCAAAAAATGTGATTGCCACCAGTGGTTTACCAGCCATGAACGGGTTGTGCCCTCTGGACATCTAGTTTTGATATAATTTCTGGATGGTAATCTTGGTGAGAGTGGGTAAATGGTTGGCTATTTTTGAACAGAGAAGGATATTAGCCACATACAGGAAAAAAAATGGATCACTTTTTATGATTCTCGTCCGAGCATGGCGCACAACATACCAAGACAAGGATGCACCTCTATGATAGACATTTGAGGTCATAGGCTGCAGCTGTTGTCGGCATTCTTGTAGGTATTTACGGAACACTGTATAATTGTGCTCATGTGGGCATAATCACATTTTCGATAAGCCAAAACGATTCAACCGAGTCTTTCTCCAGTTGGAAAATGAGAAGGCCTCTATTTGAGGCAGATGTTATAAGTGATCTAAAAATCCATGAGTGAAACCTTTGTTACAAACCAGGCTACATATGATGCTAGTCTATAATTAAGATAATAATTAAAATGACAGGGTGCGTATGGGAACTACTAATCCCAATGACCCTTGCAGTGTTGCCCTGACTGTCAGTTGTCGAAACTGGAGCCAATAGTCCCTCTTCGAGCGAGAGGCCTGTGTAAGAAAAATAAATCGACTCATTTTATAAAAATCGATTGAGTTCATTTGGTATGTAACTGAGAAACATGGGGTCGAACTTTATTTTTTATTTATTTATTTTTTATTCAATAACTTTATTTCAGAAAATTAGATACAATCCAATTTTGAAATATCACACCAGTTATATAACCTGATTATGAGCACATCTTTCAAAAGTACAGTTTGAGTAGGTAATA
Organism: Pleurodeles waltl; assembly: GCF_031143425.1. Taxonomy (NCBI): domain Eukaryota; kingdom Metazoa; phylum Chordata; class Amphibia; order Caudata; family Salamandridae; genus Pleurodeles; species Pleurodeles waltl. The sequence continues at coordinate 604,777,340 of NC_090443.1, read as the reverse complement.
ATGAACTATAACAAACTAGGTCACTGGTAAAATCTGAGGAAAAAGAAATGAGAAAACATATGTTTGTGGCCTAGAAACTTCTCGCTAACTACGTATTAACATACCAGTGACATGCTAATGGCCCTGCACTTTTTGTAATTCCTGCCAAATGGAGTTTAACAGATTTATGTGATCCTTGCCAGGCTAGCAATGTCCAATTGCAAAGTATGTATCCGTAACTTGCTAGATTAGCTCCGGTTTTATACAATGATAATCTTTGCTCCTGTTGCCAACTGAACTTGTGTTTTTTTTAATTGTGACAGTTTGGCTGTGTCATAGAAAATTATCAAGTCTTCACCTTCATAAAGGCCTAACTTACTTGTCCATCTTGTCAGATGTCCCAAAAATTATTTGTATGTTTTTGCTGCCTGAGGAGGTTGGTATGCCTAAGTATGTATTTCGTATATACATCAACTACTCCATGTCAGTAATGCTTTCATTCAATTCCCAGTTATTCTTAATATTTTCAGGGTGTTCACAACTAACCAGAAGATTAGTGACCTCACTTTACAGTCTATGATCTGGAACTGCGTCCAGCAACCAATACACTCTCCCCCCCTCTCCTGCTGCCCCAACTGTTAAGGCCCATCCATCCATTTACCCACCTTCGCTTTGGGTCGTGGGTTGCAGGCTTTTGGATCATTTGGGGCAGAATCTTAGCTACCCGGTCTACAACCTACTCCTCGCCCCCCTTCCCTGCCAGGGGGGGAACTAAGACAAGCATTAGCAAAGGCAATATTTCTTGACTACGTGAGATTTATTGGTTTTGCTAATGTTTTTTAACTATGGTGCACATGGCTGAAAGCAATGTAAAAAAGCTGTCTGACACAGCCAGCCTTGTCTGCCTTATACTACTTTTTTATTTTCAGTTATGCTGCACTGGAGCTAATGCTGACTTATAATATGGCTAAAACAACCTTGACAAAGCCAATAGATCTCACATAGGCGAGACCTATTGGCTTTGTCAATGCTTGGTATGGAATGCCATAAGGTTAGTTATCAGTATTTAGATAGTGTTTACAAAGGCTAAAGTGCCAATGTTACAGAATGGAGAATGCTCTTTCCAAGGTCTTACTGTGTCCAGATTCAGAAGCAGTTTAGGACCATATAAAAACTGCCAAAATGTGCCATGTAAATGTGCTGAACGTAACATAAGTTGTAGGTAGGCAGAAAAGTCCAGTAAGTTACAGCTGTTATTACACTGATGCTTTGCACTTTGTGTTACTTTGGGTGCAATGGTTAGAAAATAATCAAAATGCACTCCTGACTGCTTGTTTAGTAGTAAAATATAGCAATAATCGGTGCTCAGTGGGTTTCCTAAAGTTGTTGGCCCCTGTGCTGCTGCACCATCCAAATCATAACCCTTAGTGCTTGCAAGGTAACTGCGCTTGTGACCGCTTGCCTAGTGGTGACATATAGCAATGACTGATGTTCAATAGGTTTCCTAGAGCTAATGGCCCCTGTGCCGCTGCACCTGCCACACAATCCAAGTGCCTGAAAGGGAACTGCCCTTGGGACTGCTTGTAGAGTAACAAAATGTAGCAATAATCTGTGCTTGGTGGCTTCCCAAGAGCTTTTGCCCCCTGGTCCACTGCACCATCCAAATCCTGGCCCTAGTGCTTGCAAGGTAACATGAGGCAATAGTTTATATCCAGTAATGTATGTGTGCCAAATAAGGCACAGTTGCAGACGGAATACATAATTTAGTTTGTAGCTAAATAAACACAAAGCTTTCATAAAAAGTGCCTTTAAACTTATCCAACTCCCCAAAATGAGTTGCCACAAATGTCCTAAATAAAAGATCTGTTTTACATATCAAAGTGAAAATCAACCATTGTTAAATTGTTACAATGTGGCTGGCATTGTTCTGTGAAAAGATCTTATCCTGTGCTTGACAGTGAATGGGCCATAAACAGTGTAAATTGCCCAAGATCACCATATATTAAGCCAGAGGTTGCCAACCTGTGGTCCGAGGACCCCAGGGTGTCTGCGAGGACTCCTCAGTGGGTCCGCGACTGCTTCGAAAATTAAATTATATTAACAGATTTGGTCTCCAGCTTTCAATAATGACTCAGTGAGGGGTCCCCGGATGCCAGTAATGACTAAGTGGGGGTCCCCGGGGGTCCAGTAATGATAAAGTGGGAGACCACAGAATTCAATGTTGGGAACCACTGTCTTAAGCTGACCCTGAGACTGAAATGCTGTTTTGTACTTTGTTCCTAAAAAGGCAGTTTCACAAATTAAATGGACTCGAAGAATTGTGTAAAAAAAACAAACAAAAAAAAAAAACGTGCAAATGTTTTGTGCAGATGAAGAAAAAGATACCCTTTGAGATGGCTATGTCTAAAATAAAAAAAGGGAACAAGCAGGTTCCATGGAGAAAGGCTGCACTCCTCTTTCCTATAAAGGCTGCCACTTTGAAGTCAGCAGAAAGCCAAACAAAATAACCAGCTTTCCACAAAAACACAGTTTGCTTTTTGACCGCAGTGTTTGAATGCCCGAGCAAACGTGACAGTTAAGAATAAGATGTAAAGGCCTGTTGACGGAAAAGGAGTTTCTGGAGGTATTCAGTGAACATGGCTTTCTCATCGGGTGGGACAAAGTGAACCCGGAGAGCTTAAAACAAATAAAGCCAGTCAATGTGATGGAAGACAAAATGAGTTCCAAAGCCAATGGCAGGTGACGGGCAGGATGCGTCCCTAGATCAACTTTTTGAAAGTCCCCAAGATGTCTTTAGCAAAGAGCTGCCTGGTAGGCTGCAACCTAAACAAGCATTTGCAATGCAACGGGTCTCGCGTTTGCTGATGTTAGAGCTGATAGCGTTGTAAACTCCTAACCCGACTTTTCAACTATCGGCAAAAGTGCATTTATGTACCTAACCCTAAAAAGTGCAATTAACTATGTAAAGCGCTCGACTTCTGCCAAGTGAAATCGCGCTAGTAAATTAGAGAAAAAGTAGTCCACGAGCCGGACAGAAAACAGCGAGCCTCGCATGTTTTCTGTACTTGGTCGATGCGCTTGAGGAGGGCTAGCCACCGGAAAAGGCATGACGTATGCATGCCTTCGACTAATGAAAGCAAGCAGATTTTATTAGGCAAGCCCACGAACCAATGAAAAACACTGACGTGACGTCCACAGGGCTCCGAGCCCTTTTCTAAACACTAAAGCGTCTCGCTGCGATACGCATGCAACGCAGGCTCGACCCTAAAAAGAGCACTTGTATTATGTCACACTGGAAACTTTTGTAATGTTTTTCTGATGCTGTTACTCGTCAAGATTCAATGATTTTATTTAATACCTGAAAATCCACACTTCTGGAGCTAACCAAGGACTCCATCCGGTAGCACAGTTCAAATGACAAATCCCATTTTAAATATAAAATATTGCCGCTATAAAATACTTTGATGTTCATATTGTAGACAAATAAAGTGCTTGGACTGCGTGTTTTTGGATTGTTTATCGTAGTACTTCGATCTTAACACTGATCAATCTTTCTCTGAATAAGGGTCTAATGCACTTGTGTGGCTCTGCGTTGTTTATTCCTGCTTGCTTAGCTCTCGCAACATCAGGGGAAGCAATGTAGATTAGGCTTATAATTGGGGCTTGGCTTTTATTGTTGTAACTATTGGCACAGACATCTTAACTTTACAGAATGATTCTGATTTGAATACTTTATTGTGAGAGATTTTTTTTTAATCCAGGCAGGAGCTGCTGTGGAAAACGGGCAGTGGGTGTTTTTCTTTAAGTGCGTAGATGTACTGGAGCTTGTGTGTGTACAGTGGCCTAGTTAACCCCCTACTTTAGCTGCTTAAATGGGGGCTGCTTCTAGGACTAATGGTCTGGTGAACTGCGTCCCACATAAACAATAGTTAGATATAAATGGGTTATTCTGTCTGTTGGTGCAATGTTCATCAATATAACTTATGGAAAAACATGAGGCAGGCTTTGTCTGCTGTGGGCAATTATGCAAAGTGAAGGAAACCAATATTAATGATGACATGGTAAGCTTCAGGGAGAAAAGTAAGAAAGGTAAAACTATGTATGGCAGAAAAAAGATAGGTAGGTGCAAATGGGAAAAATCAGGAGCGAATGGAAGGAAATGTGTAAGGTGTAAATATTGGACCTTGGGAACACTCCTGCACCAGTGGAAGACTTCAGAAGGACTGCCTGGACCCCCAAAAGACAGTCCTGATGTTTGAGGCCTGCTTGCTCTCCTCAGGCCTGCCCTGCTGATGGAGGCCTGCCTTGTTGCTTGAAGGGGAACTGAACCAGTTCTTTGCACCCAGGGCCACCAGAAGTAATTTCCAAGGGCTATTTGGCTGGCCTACTGTGTGAGATACAAGGACTTAATGAGCTCCAGAGATCTTGAAGCCTGCACCTGGAGTGAAACATAACCCCCCCAAGTTATGGAGCCTTGGAATTGGTGTTAGGAGTGCTGCTCCCTCCTAACCCTAAAACGTGGGACATTGAAAAAAAAACACCGAAAAGTGCCAGAGAAACTGACAGAAGGCCAGGACTTAACTGTCAGCTGATCTACCCAAGTTGCATGGCTGGCCGTTTTGACTTTACTATAGCTCCTGCTATTCTTTTTTCTCTGCAGCAGCAAATCCTTTTCACCAGGACCTCTCGGTGAAAGTAAATGGCCTTATGGAGCCCTCTTCAGCTACAGTGTGCTGCTTCGTCCCGGTGGAGGTTTTGAACTTGCAAAAGTTGCCTAGATCCGAAGGTAAAAATCTTCACAGGGTTTGACAGTGACTGGCTCCCCATCAATGACTACTTCCTCAGCCTTGTAATCTTCCTTCTCCTGCTCCGTGCTTTTCCTGCCATCATTGATGCTTAATAGAAACTGGACCCAGTGCTCCCTGGTGGCAAAGGCTCCTACTCGGGGACAGCCTGCTGCCTTGCCCCACTGAACTCTTTTCTCCTAGACTTTTCTTCAAGAACTTTACTAAGTCTGAAGGTAAGTTGAGTCTGAGCCCAAACCACCTTTATCTGCCCATGGTCCATTGCAGTCGCCTTAACTTTGCCCTAGCCTTGTATGACCAGATACCTGCAGCTGGCACTTTGAACTTTGATTAGGCACTGGTTTTCACTAAAATACATTTTAAAAATCATAACTCCTGTTTCAACTGATTAGATTAAAATTTATTTTGGTATCATTTTATTTATTAGCATGTATCCCATGTTTTTTCTCTCAATTGGTTTGAGATTGTTCTTGTGTTTTCACTTTATTGCTGTGTAAATACGTTCTACATTGTCTTTAAATTGAGCCTTTCTGCTTTTGTGCAGAGCTACCGTGGTTAAGCACAAGTTAATTTATTTACTGTTGTGGTTTATCAGGACAAGGATTGTGATCATTGCGTACATTGGGCTTCCGCTCCCTCAACCAATAACCCAATTTCTTACGTCCAAAATCTGCAGTAGGAGTGAAGGAAGGATAAACTGTGCGTGAGTTCAGTGTACCAGAGCATGAGAGTTTATTCTTTGGAGTGCAGGTACACTTGCATGTTCTGTTACAGCAGTGACCTGAAACTGTCTGGCTCTCTACTCTCCATTACAGTGCTGTTGCTCTGAAGACAGTGGCAGGTCCACATTGTGCAGGGCTTACTGTGGGAGGTGATTGAAGGAGCATGACACAGGGCAAAGCACTAGCTGTGTCGAAGGACAAATAACACATAAAAAAAAAAAGGGTTTTGTTGAGGTGAGTGAGTTCCACTGTTTTGAAATGTGTGCCCCTCTTCATACCATAGGCATCAATTGTGCCCCTCATCACCATGGCTATGGAAACCATCAAAGGGAAAATGAGCTCAGCCCATGATACAATGGTGGCATCTTTTAGAATACTTTGGCTATTTTTAGGGTCGCGCATGCGTATAGCAGCAAGACTCTTTAGTGTTCAGAAAAGGGCTCGAAGCCCTGTCAACATCACGTCAGTGTTTTTTATTGGTTCGTGGGCTTGCCTAATAAAATCTGCTTGCTTTCTTTAGTCGAAGGCACGCATATGTCATGCCTTTTCCAGTGGCTAGCCCTCCTCGAGCGCAGCGACCAAGTACAGAAAACATGCGGGGCTTGCTGTTTTCCATCGGGCTCGTGGACTTCTTTTTCTCTAATTTACAAGCGCAATCTCGCTTGGCAGAAGTCGAGCGCTTTACATAGTTAATTGCACTTTTTCGGGTTACGTATATAAATGCACTTTTGCCCGATAGGTGAAAAGTCTGGTTAGGAGTTTACAACGCGATCAGCTCTAACATGAGCAAACGCGAGACCCGTTGCATTGCTAATGCTTGTTTTGTGTTGTTTCCTCTGGTGTAATGCTGGCCTTAGCATTTTAGGAATATTTGTTGTGGACTCCAAAGGCAAAATGCTGGCCCTGGTGCCAAGATTGTAAATATTGGCATACTATGCTGTTTTCATTTATAGCATGGTGGTTCCCCCTTTTTACAATGCTAGGCCAGGACAAATGGCTGTAGTTTTTGGCATACTATTGACATCATTGACATGATACCAATCCTTTGTATGATAATGGCTCTGGCATAGGGGTGGTCATTATTGGCATATTTTGGGTGGCCATGGTACAACAGTATCTATCCATGGTATAATGCTGGCCCTGGTGTACTTATCATTCTTGGCATATTGTGGGCTTTCATAGCATGGTTGTGACCCTCTGGAATAAAACGTCTGGCTTACGATATACGTTGTTGGCATGAGATGGTGACATAGTGGCCTTCAAGGCAAAATCTAGCCATGTGTGGTGAATGTGCAAGTCCCTCTAAGTAACTGATGAAAATGACTGACTGCTAATGTTTGAGCAGAAAAAATGTATTTACTAAAAATGAAAAACATGGTATTTCAAGGACAAATACTCCCTTTTTTTCCCATGAAAATGACAAACCTTTCTTTTATAATGTATTTATTTGTATAAACGGACAAGTTGATGTTTTAGGACAAAACAGTTGTACTTACAAATCTATTTTAAGTTGACAAGGAAGTGGTAATCATTGTTAACTAAGAGCCCAGTCTTAAATATTTGTGTAACTGGTCTGCTGTCTGAGCGTGGTGAAGCGCTGGGGATCGGCGTGCTTTGCCAATGTTTATTTTTCCACTCTGTTCTTCTGGAGATTCACAATGAAAGTATATGTTGAGAATCTAATTGGGTGAGACAGGATGGAAAAATGGAAGTGAAATATAGCAGTGGATAAAGATGTGGGTAAAAAAAAAAAAAAGATAAACCATTACAATTGCACTCTCCAAATGGCAGGGTCACCTATTCCTCTTTACTAAAATATGCACCATTATAATACCTCACCTTCCATTTTTTTGTTGGGTTTTTTGGTAGGGTAACTCACCAATACATCCCTTTCAAGAGTCAGACCTACTTGACGTATCAGTATTTCACGAGTTTTCATTGAAACATACAGCTTTTAGAAAACGTATGTGAAAATTGTAAATGAAACATGAAAAAATCACCTCGCCATTTTCAGGGCTCACAAGCTGCACTGGTCGTTACTTGTTTGTAGCAGCTCATTAATTATTTGCGTTTTGTTTAAGTGCAAAGGCTTAACCCTGGTCTGTTTGCCCCATCCTCTGTTGGCTAATTATGATTTAATTTGTGTAGAGATTTGGTACCACCGTTTTGACCCATTCCACTACATTGCTCTCTCCTACTTTTTTTTAATTATCTATAGACACTCCCAACCTAATGTGCTTTCTTTTCACAAACCTCGCCCCATCCCTTTCCTCTTCCCTGTTGCACTGTCATTTTTTATTTTATTTATTTATCTATTTCGTGTAGTCCTGCAAAACCTAGAAATAGGCTGCTGTGTTACAGTGGGTTCTGACTAAGCTGGAGATACCCACATATTAACATTAGCTGACGTGGCTGCAGGGTTGTCTTTAAAACTTGATGTGGCAGCAGAGATAATTGCACATGCCATAGTCTCAAACAGTATGAGAACATTTTGAGGCTGATAATCATCTGAGTACTTCAGCAAACTCTTAAATTAGTCTTCACAGTTAAATTCCAAACTCAGGCTAAGAAAACAAGGATAAATACCTCGTGCAGCTTCCTAGTTTGAGCCCTGACGATTCTGAGGATGCATTTGCCATTTACACAACAGCTCTGACCGCTAAACGGCAAACAACGAAACTTCAGAAATAGCTCCCATCCTGTTTGTCTAAACACATCTTTTTGTCTTTCCCAGACCTTGGGCTTTGTCAGAGGAGTACACTTCTGGTGCAGGTATGGATGGGTTCAGGTGTTTATGGAAGCCAGCAAAGTTGGGTTAGCCCTTTACTTTATAATGCTAAATGCTGCTTGGTAAATTATTTTGTTTTAATTAGTAAATGGTTTGAGAAGCTCAAAACTTTGCTTTTGCAGGCCAAGCTGGATACATGTGCCATATAGTTGAAGTTTTCTTAATGCTGTTCTGTTACAAGCCAGAGGAAGCCATTGCCCAGATATTGTGTATTCTACAATATTGATATGAGCATCTCTGGCGTTGGGTTACCCCATTTCACCCTACTCCCAATTCTTGTTCTCTCACCCCTTGAACCAAAGAACTCTGGACAAAAGTTACTTTCATGAGCCACATTTGTCCCACTGGCCTGAGGCCATATGTCTTTGTCCAAGTGCACAAGGTCAGAATCTGCTTGACTTTTATATATTGGTCAAAGGAAAGGTGACGTGGGAGGTGCAAAGCCATTACATATTCTTAGAGTGGTGTTGATATGTGCGTGCTGCTCAGTCAAAGGGCCAGGTCTTGAGGTCGCCCGACACAGTTGCATCTCCTCCCACCTCCAAAACCTACACTGACTCCCAGTCAACAAGCGCATCACATACAAACTCCTGATCCACACCTACAAGGCGTTGCACAACATAGGACCGGCATACCTCAACCACCGCCTTGCCTTCTATGTACCCAACAGACACCTCCGTTCCTCCCAGCTCACTCTTGCAGCTGTCCACAAGATCTGGAAACGCACAGCAGGAGGAAGAACCTTCTCCTACCTAGCAGCCTGGACATGGAACACACTACCTCTCAAGCTCGGGCAAACCGCATCACTGAAGCAGTTCAGGAAGGACCTCAAGAGCTGGCTCTTCGACTGAGCAGCACACCCACAAACCATGCCTTGAGACTATATGGGTGATTAGCCACACGCTACAAATCTATGATTGATTTTGTCAGACTATAATTTGATGGCAGCAGTCCTGCATGGCGTCCTGCTTGGGTTGGCTAGAAAACTGAGTCTCAGATGTAGGTAGCATCAGCTAGTTTTGCATGTCCAAAGTTTCATGAGTTATGGCAGTGATTACATGAGAGCGGACATTCTCTTGTATCTGCCTATCCTTCTCTCCCTTACTCCCTCATTCCCTTTTACTGCTCTTCAATAATATAGCTAATAAGTCTATTATCTGTGATTGGTATTTACCATGGACTGTTAACGTAATGCTTGTGCATGCTCAGGCTCTACTCAGAATGATGTTACTTGCACTGCATTTCCCCATATATCATAAGGAAGTGCCATCTGGTAAGGTATGTGCACTGGAATTAATAAAACTAATACATTACAAAGAGTGGGCATTCTGCTGGGATTAAATGATATTAGATGGAAAGTGTTTCCAAAGATAGTCAAATATCCAATGTATAACAATCTGCTTGAGTCATGTGATGGACGGCAGGTGGGAGTGGTTAATGCTAAACGTGCCCCTTTCATCCATTTGTTAGATGATTTTTTTTTTTGTTTTTGTTTTTGCTCACTGGGTCTAACTCCTTTTGTGTTCTAGACAAACTCAACATTTAGAGCATTTGTAAGTAGGTGAAGATCTTGATATTATTTTTTAAAGAGATCCATGACCAACACCAAAGATGGTGCGTAGGGTTTATATTTTATTTGAGACACACTAGCCCCTGGGACTAATGCATCATCCCTGCAAAAGTTGGAATTTCTCTGGTCCAGGGCACGTAGTTGTATTGTACTGCACCCTTTGTATAGTGCTTACTACCTCCTACCTAGGGCACTGAAGTGCTGAGCCACACAGATATCCCACAACCAGAGGTAGGATGTGTGATTGGGAAGGTGAGTTTGCTTTTTCCATGGGAATTTTTTTTATTTTTTTCCTCATGTCATACATGATTACCACTGCGGTGTGGTTATGGAACGCAGCATCTAGCGGTCGATGGGTGAGGGTATGTGAGAGAAATAGACATGCAAATTATAATAATCCTTAATCATTTTAGCCACCGGGGCAGCATGATGTTGTGTGTTTGTACACCAAAAAGTGTGGTAACCAGAGAAGATCCAGTAATCCATACGGCAGCATGTGCCAGGCAGAGATGCTGCCGCATGAGTAACTAAGTTGCTCACTGTAGAGATTACATTTATCCAGCTGATAAAGTAGTGGTGTTGTTTAATAGGGTTGCAATACCTTCTGAAGAAAGATGTTTATACTAATAAAACATAATTGGTAGATGAATATATAAAAAAAAAAATATTTGGCTGCTTGTGGTTTTTCTCACATAAAACACAGAATCGTTCAATATACAAAGTCAGATCTGAGCATTCTACTAACATCTTTACATTGAGCAAAAGGGAGTTACATTTCTGTGGTTTAAAGAGGAAAGGATGGCTTCATATGTTCATATAGTGGATATACAAACTACTTATTATAATTTTAATTTAGCATGCATGTGTTGGTGAATTTGTGTGTGTTTATAGTGGTTGTGTCGAAGGTGAGTGCAAGGATGAAGAAAGGCATGAGTGTAAACATGAGTGACCATGTAGGATAACATATTGAGTGCCTAAAACCATCAGTGACCCAAAAGGTAACGTCATTTATTAGACAGACTTATTGGCATTGTCAATGCTTATTTCATTTGGCATCAGAAATATATATATTTTTTTTTTGGGTGGTGTTTGTGTATTATTTTTTTTAATTTTTTTATTTTTATGCAAAGCAACTTTCTTTGCACAGTTAATTCTGAATAATATAGGAAAAATGCTATATTTCAAGTTTTTTTTTTTCTTGATGATCGTGTGGTTCTTTGTAACCTATTTGCAGGATGCAGGTTTTCTGTCTTTTAGGGGAATAAATGTTATTTGAATTCTGCTGGGCCTTTAATATGATGCCGGGTTATGGTGTAAGCGTTTGTATTCTTTGGGTATACAAACCTAATTAAAACTAAATGTGCGCTGCTAAGAACTACAGCACATTGCACAGGCATACTGGCACTAATCCTGCAGCCGTGTCCAGTATAAAGTGCCCTCTTCAGCTGAATAACAACCCTGAAATGGATATATATTGCTGTTCTATAAAATATTGTTTGGAATATTATTAAAAATGTAATTTGTTTGTATTATCTTCTGTTGTCCGCACAGATTCGGACATTTTATGATGATGTTGTGGTTACTGTTGGCTATAAAGCAGATCAATGTCCCCCCCCACCCCCCTCCTTTTTTAGTTCGAGCGCAACCGTACGACCTCTTGTATACTTCTCCTGTGGGCTTTCAGCTATTTCTTTGTTAGATTAAGTGTCATTTAAAAATCCTTGTTTGCTAGTGGTGAGTCATGCCTCTTTGTCCCTCCTTCTGTGTGGGAGCAGGGACTAACTACTGTATAGTTACGCTTTGTCCTGTTTATCTGGTCTGTAGTTTTGTTTTTTGTTTTTTACTTTTTTTCCAGCTCGTGTCCAGGGAAGGTTCCATTTGATTTTGTTGTGGCCTTAAAGGCAAATGGAAAATGTTGACTGTTTGGCAAATGCCTCACACGCACTTTTTAAGACCTTCCCAGTCCATATCGCTAGCCAAAAATCAGGGCTCGCAGAGTTGAATAAACAGTGTTCCCTCTGTGAAGTGGCAAATTCTCAAGCAGTGTTTAATTTGAGCCGATGGTTGCTGCAGGGCATTGGGGTGGTACCAGCACTTATTTTTCCAGTTTCAGGTACTGCAGGAGAGGGAAATACACACAGACCATAAAGATGGAGGAAGAAAAAGACAAACAAACCATCACAAGCTGAAAACAGGGACCTGCAAGTGTTGGGGGGTGCATACAGTGTCCAGTAGTGAATTAAAGACACCAGCGCTCTTTCTTTCAACAACTAAGCCCTGGTCCCAAGATGAGTGATAGCTCAAAATATGTTGGCCTGCCCATAAGTACAGCATGCTAGAGACTGTTAACAGTTCACTCATTGCTAGTGATAAAGCAGGGATTTAAGTATCTCAGTCTCTTGGTAGAATCATCAAACAAAATCCCCCACTGGTTGTATGAACCTTTTGATTGTTGAAACCAATGTGGTTCCAGAAGGAAATGCAGAGAGGATGGTGTCCAGACCATAAGGGTTTTATTGACAAATTTAGTTCAGGTTACAAGTTAAATCAGCAAAATACGGAAAAAGCATATATATTTAAATATTCATAAATTTTGAACTTATGTGATCAAACCTAATATGTAAAACAGAATAACATACAGCAAATATGACCCAAGCAGGTTCCATAAATAAACCTCCCTCCCTCCCTATTCTAAATAAAGTATCCAAAGTTGCTAGGGGAAATCCCATGAGGAAGGTGTTGGCATCAGATGAACCAGGTTTAAGGTTCAATAGAAAGAGTCTGAATATTCAAGCATGAAGCTTAATGCTGTGGGCATGGGACATTAACAGAGTAGAGAAGAGGGCTTCTCTCAGCAAAGTCAGAAGAAGTCTGATCTGCTATCCTAAAGAGCACACAAAGCATGAAAGCAGTTTCCAGTATTCTTTGCCTTATCTTCCATTGAGCAAACCAATCAAAGTAAGGTGTTTTCAGGGAGTAGGTAGACTTCCTATGTTCCCAGTTTCCATCAAAGAAGCAATCATCTGGACAACTTTAGATGTAACATCAGCCCAGCCTGCCCGGAGCAGGATCGTATCTCCCAACGTCTCAGTCTCCATATCTGAGGCCAAAAGTTAATTAAAAGATCAGTAGTGTGCTAGTCTAATATAATTAACCTATTCTAAGCGAACAGGATCATAGACATACACCTGCAAAGAATGGAAAACAAGACACTTGCAAAACCTTTTATTAAATACAATTGTGCACTGATGCCTGGTAACAAGTCAGGCCAACACTAGCTCAAAACAGGTTCTGAAAGAATGCAGTTAGCATAAGTGATTTATAAAAATGCAATTTTAAAGAACACATAAACTTCTTTCATAGTAATTACATTTATTATAATTCACCAAAATATACAGGTGGCTATCATGAAAGGAATATACAGCCACTTACTGCAGTGCATTAATAAAATGCTCACAGACTAATACAGTTAAACACATGTTAAGTAAATATGTCCATGGGTCAGACATTAGATTATGCTGCTCCAATTCCCTTCTCTGATGGCTAGACTAGTGATCACACAACTCAAATGAACCTTCTGCAACTACTTCAAAATCTTGTTGTCTTCAATAGTTTAGGCCTTGACTTCTCCAACTCCTTCATCTTGTCAAATGCCTTACACAATTTAACTTCATTCCTTCTTCTCTTGACTCCCTTTCCTTCAAATAACCATTCTCTTTGAGTGTATATGTTTAAATCCCTTAAACCTAGCAAATAAACTAATCAAATAAATGCCATTGATCAAAATAGGCCTCAATATAGTGCCCAAATCCACTACCATCATGACTAAACCAACTACCTGCAGCAGCAAATCCAATCCCAACTGTTTCCCAATTGCCCATTGCTTCTAATTCCTTCAAATCAGCCTTCAACCCTGTTATTTTCTTCACAATTCAGAGATGAAAGTACAACATTGTTGAACTTTCAGCATTTTACATGCTCTGCACTCTTCCGCTTCTAATGCCAGACTATTATGAAGAATCATAGACCTAATAGCTACTAGCTATGTATCTACAGCCAGCAATGCACCAGCTGTACTGGTGGCAAGTTTATCCACTATTGTAAAAGCTTTCTGATTTTCAAATCTTTAAGAAAAACACATACTGAAAGAATTATACTTCCAAAGATATCACCTACTATCTATGAGGTAATACTATCGCTGTGTTTGTATCTAGTAAATTATCCCTTTTTAGATATGTCCAGATTGTTTGCATGATAGATTGAGGGAAACACTATGGTAAGGTAACAATACCTGATCAATTTTAGAGCAACATACAATAAGCACACTGTCGGCAAATGAAATAAACCCTAGGAATCACTTGATCTTCTGTAATAATTTGGGCAGGTCCACCTAAAGGTTCAAATTTATGCTCACACGTGCTCACCCCATATACCTATTTTGTTCTCACAAGCTAATTTAGAAATGCAGAACTTCCCATTATGTTGCCAGTCCAATTTCAACTTAGGATACATTCCCTTTGCATTAAACTCATTTTCCTCTTTCTTCCACAAATGCTTCAAAACATTCTCTCCACCATTGATCAAAGATATATATTTGGACTCTTATTGCTTCTAAATCATGGATGGACTGTTTCTCTGCAGGACTCGTGGAACATGTCAAATTTAATCCATGGGCAAGCAAAGTGTCATTTTATGAAAGGGTCGAAAGAAATACCAAGCTGTATCTATTTTATCCGCCTCAGGATGTGGCGGTCAAACGCTTATTGAGAGGAACATCAGAAAGTATTGATTCATAATTCGAATAATAATATTCAAAGCGTTCCGGTCTATATTGAAGACTAAGTAAAATACTACATGTAATACCATAAGAAAGAGGAATGTGGTGGTAAGGGATTCTCTCAGCTATTGAGGTAGGAAAATGGGTGCATACATAGCAGTCCTTTACCTCCTTTGCATGTGTGTACTCGTATAGTAGTCTAGAAAAAAAGTTAGTAAAAAAATCTCCTTTTGAAGCATCTTTGTGTAAAACCCTAATATCAAACCTATATTTATCTTCCATGAGGTGTGCATTAGGTTTAGGTGTGGACCTAGCAGAACTATTATAAGGAAGGGAAGTTAACCATATTAATAAAGCAGCAATGAGTATAATAACAACTACTAACTCTCCAGCTATAACTAACCTACATTGGCCTTTGGTAAGGCTACACATAATTTCTCAACAGTAAGACCATTTCAGTAGAATAGCAGCAAAAAGACTTGTAGATTCCACAAAGCTTCTACTTGTGCAAATGGCAAAACGTTTTTCAGTACTATAAGATAAGAGTAACTTTATGCATAGAACTGTCTTTGAGTCATCTCTAGCCCTACTCCACCTTCTTCTGAAATGACAGCCCTGCTATTCTACTGGAGCCTTGGCCCTAGAAAATCTTCTGAATTCAATAAATGCAAAGTTTATCAAAGTTCAGTTCAACAAACCTTAACGGAGTTTAAGTCGTAGACACAGTTAGTTACAATGATGGTGATCATTCCAGGGAAAAAAATTGCTGTTGCAGTGTAAGCACAAATCATGGGGTCTCAGATGGCACAGTTCCCTGCTCATCCAAATCATGGGTGATTGAACCACGTTCACTGTCAGCGTAGCAAGTCCACTCAGGGGCAGAGTACCTTCAACAATGCACCCGCCCTCTTTTTTTATCTCTTGAGTACTGGTTGTTCATCTTAGTTGCCACTTAATCCACTCAACAGTCTCCTCAATGGCTGCATGTGAAATGCATTCAACAGATAAAGTTGGTCCTAACCTCTCATGATCCATTGGCCCCCTCTTCTCTCTGTTGATCACTTCTGATCACATTACTTGTCCCTTCCTCAGAATCTGCATTGTCAACCACCTGCACATAAGGCTGATTTCCTGTGGTTACTTCTAAATCACTCCTCCTCACCTCCCCAAACAAAAAACGCACACACATACACACACTGTGTCTCTGTCTCTCTCTCTTTTTTTGCTCTCTCGCGCTCTCTCTCTCTCTCGCGCTCTCTCTCTCTCTCGCGCTCTCTCTCTCTCTCTCACTCTCTCTCGCGCTCTCTCTCTCTCTCGCGCTCTCTCTCTCTCTCGCGCTCTCTCTCTCTCTCGCGCTCTCTCTCTCGCGCTCTCTCTCTCTCTCTCTCTCTCGCGCTCTCTCTCTCTCTCTCTCTCTCTCACCCCCCCCCCCCCCCTGTCTCTCTCTTCCAGAGATGAAGGTTGAATTTCAAAGGCATGTTTTGCCACCTCTTCATCTGGATTGGGTATGGAAGGCAATTATCCAGTTTGGCAGGTCATCACACTTGATGGCTGTTTTGGTCACCAAAATGACCTGGAGAGGGCCTTTCCAATGAGGCTCCGAATGTGATTCAGACAACGTCCTGGACATCTCCCAATCAGGTTTCAGAAGCAACCACAGCACGGAGACCGCCCTCCTTGCCACCACTGATGACATCCGCTAGCTCCTTGACCACAGCCAAACAGTAGCCCTCATCCTACTGGACCTATCGGGCGCCTTCATCACAGTCTCTCATCACACCCTTTGCTCTAGACTCCATGCAGCTGGCATCTGAGGAAAGGCCCCATAATGGATACACTCCTTCCTGACCAGCAGAACACAAAGAGTAAGACTCCAGCCTTACCTCCTCACTGAGCCCCACACTCTTCAACATTTACATGGCCCGCTCACATCCATTGTCAAGAACCTCGGACTAACCATTGTCTCCTGTGCTGACTACACCCAGCTGATAATCTCACTGACCCAAAACCCCACAGCTGCCAAAAAGAATTTCCACAATGGGATAGAAGCCGTCGCTGCCTGGATGAAGGAGAGAGCTGCCTCAAGCTCAACTCTGACAAGACTGAGATCCTCATCCTGAGACCTTCTGCATTAGCCTTGGAGAACTCCTGGTGGCCTGCAACCATCCGCACCCTCCACCTCAACAAACCACAAACACACACAACTTCGGCTTCATCCTGGATTCATCACTCACCATGACCCGCCAAGTCAACTCTGTTGCATCCACCTGTTTCCACACACTTTGAGAATCATTTGAAGATCTTCCAGAGAAGCCAAACGACTACCGCAAAACCATAACCCGTGCCCTAGTCATCAGTAGAAGACTCAACTATGGTTACACCCTCTATGCCGGCAACACCCAGAAGAATCTGAAGAAACTCCAGCACATCCAAAACCCCTCCGTCAGACTCCTCCTGAATGTCCCCCGCCACAAATACATCCCCAGGCACCCATGAGACCGCCACTGGCTTCCTGTCAAAAGGATCAACTTCAAACTCCTTGTCCACGCATACAAGGCTTTCCATGACCTAGTACCCACCTACCTCAACCACTGCATCGCCTTCTACTCCCCCACCAGATCCCTCTACTCCGCTCAACAGTCACTAGCCACTGTACCCCGCATACGGAAGACCGGGGCTGAAGGAACATACTTTGCAGCAAAGAGCTGGAACACATTGCCACTTCACCTCAGACCTTTACCAATTTTGCCTAATTCTGGAAGGACCTTTAAAATATGGCTCTTCGACTGAGGGACAGAGGACTGACCCCCTCAGCGTCTTGAGACCCTTTTGGGTGAGTAGTTGCGCTCTATAAATTAAGATTGGTTGATTGACTGATGTTTCCTAACTAGAACCCAGTCCCCTGGACTGAGGTTGTGGCACTCTCTACCTGTTGAGGAAGGACAGGAATAGCTTCCACCTGTTGAGAACAAAATACAAATCATCAGCCAGTCCTTTTACAGTAGTCGAGAATCATATCTTTGATTTTCACAAGCCCATTAGCAGGCAATCTAATGGCTCTTCCCATGAGACTCTCTTGGGTGGACAGTCCTGTTAATCGATCAGGAGTACTTCGGAGACTCCTACGCATCAAAGGCAAAACATCCGGCAACTTCAGCAAGGTTGAAGCACACAGTCGGGACTTAAGCTTCCCATTCACTTGCCTCGAGTCAGTAACTGCAGTGCAGTGCAATGCAATTACTGTTCCACCTCTAAGGTTAGACACAGCACTCTCAGGACTTCATTATTAAAATAAGTTATTCGTTCTGACTGGGTATCGGTTCATTCAACAGCAATTTAGCCACAGTTAAACTGTTATTTCTCCTAGTCAGGTACCCTTTAACCCAGTGAGAGAAAATACACACTAAACCAAAACATATCTCAGTCCCTTACGTACGCGCATCTCAAAGTCCCCCTGCATCCAGTTAAAGGGGCCTCTTGATCGCACCATGTGACTCATTGTAACTGGGGAACTTCTCCCTACATTTATCTGTTGGCAGACTGTAGGAAGGTAGCCTCTTTCTCGCCTTGTTACCCCCACTTTTGGCCTGTTTGTGAGTATATGTCAGGGTGTTTTTACTGTCTCACTGGGATCATAAGTTTGTGGCCTATATGTGTTCCCTGTGTGGTGCCTAACTGTATCACTGAGGCTCTGCTAACCAGAACCTCCGTGTTTATGCTCTCTCTGCTTTCTAAATTTGTCACTGCATGCTAGTGACTAAATTTACCAATTCTCATTGGCACACTGGTACACCCATATAATTCCCTTGTATATGGTACTTAGGTTCCCAGGGTATTGGAGTTCCAGAAGATCCCTATGGGCTGCAGCATTTCTTTTGCCACCCATAGGGAGCTCAGACAATTCTTACACAGGCCTGCCACTGCAGCCTGTGTGAAATAACGTCCATGTTATTTTACAGCCATTTTTCACTGCACATAAGTAACTTATAAGTCACCTATATGTCTAACCCTCACTTTGTGAAGGTTGGGTACCAAGTTACTTAGTGTGTGGGCACCCTGGCACTAGCCAAGGTGCCCCCACATTGTTCAGGGCAAATTCCCCGAGCTTTGCGAGTGCGGGGACACCATTACACGCCAGTGACTGCTCAGCCAGAGAATGACCAATGAACACAAAAGGATCCCCCAGCTGCCTAATCTTATTCGCTAGCAAGGGCACCAAATTTCTTTCCGCCCAGGCGCTATCTTAGCTAAGGCCAGCTCTGTTAGTAGTTGGCATATTTACCCCTTTCCAATGTACCTGCGACACTGTGGCCATTTTGGCATGTTTCCTTTGCTGACATACCTTGAAATCAGAGTGGACCAAACAAGTTTATCACATCAGCGCAGCCCTGGGATTGCCCATTATAATACATGCCAATGTTTTAGCACATGAAAAAGGGAGATTTTAAAATAAGTAAAAATCAGGGAAATGTGCTTTCCCCATTGCCAATTTCAGACAGGACACAACTCAAAGCCATATTGGCGTCAACATCAGGAGTCTCCTGGCTGAATTTGGGTATGTTGGCATGTAGTGCATTGTATTGCAGCATTTAGATAGCCCTTCCTACCCTTATGTGGAGGCACTGAAGCATACATGCTAACAGACCCGATTCGGGGTTGGGAGACTCTCCAGGTCAAACAGGATGACTTTAGAAGCCACCCCAGAGTAACTGGATGATCAAAGTACTTTGAAAGTCCTTTTCTCATCATCAGACTTCATCAAGCTCTTGAAGTCATCAACAAAGTTTAAAAACTTTGCCTGATGATTTCAAGATGACTTGAAAATGACTACTCTGATCACTGCACATGCTGATTGCGGAGGACGTTTCCGAAATAAGTAACTGATGATTTTACAAGCACAGTTGTAGCCATTAAGACAAAATAGTTCCTCATGATTTACGAATTACTTTAAGAACATGCTCTCCATTTTGGTGCCATTTTTGTCCAAAAAGTTGCACCTGTTGCATGATTTCAGAATCATGTGCAAGAATCCATTGTTAAAAAGAGAAATGCATACAATTAATAATGATTTAAACCTGACACTAAAGGCAGGGATGTTGGAATGAAGCAGCACTGTAATACAAAATTCTGACTACATTATGCATCAAGATAAGATGAATCATACTGTGGATTTTGTAGCCAATAATTATATTATACTGCACAGTGTGGAAGCTGACCTTTTAACTAGTGAACTGGGAATTCGCGAATATGGACAAGCAAGTCTCAGGAAGTGTAAGGCAAAGACAGGCCAGTAAAGTGGCTCTTAATCACAGTGAGTAACAATTATAGCTGCTGTGAGGTTCTGTGGGTAAAAGTGGCAGCTTTCCCTTGTCGGGGCCCTACCCAACATCCCCCAAATCATGCTCCATAAGACCCCACCCTCCTTATCAAAGTTGCTTTCTCTGAGCCGCCCACCCTCATTATTTCAGAGGTTGAGTTCCTGTACCTTTATCTCCACTCTATGCACAGTCGTCTATAGTACCGTGCAATGTCAAGTGGGAAGGCATCCTGCAACTCAGTGTGCAGGTAGGTTATACTCTTCCTTGGTGAAGTAGGGCAAAACCAGGTATTTTCACCCCACCTTTACGGAGGGGAAACTGGTAAGACTTCGGGGCAAAGGGCAAACCTCCCGTCTCATTTATAACACAGCGAGGTACGAATACAAAGAGTACCCCAGCGCTTTTTGAAATATATACCCGTCAGTACATACTGTTGAAAGTGCTGTTCACCAACACGTAATGTTTTGGGATTATTATTTTTTTTTCCTGGAAGAACAAGATTTGTTTTTAATCAGTATTGTGCTTCTACCATCCACAGTAAGACAATTTGTCTGAATCATATACAAAATTGCACTTAACATTCAATGCCTTCCTCCAGCACAACAGGGCTTTCTCCTGCCTGACTCGAACCTCCTGTGCTCAATGATGCCCTCTGTACTTCTCACCTGATGCCCTTCCCAACTCGCCGGAGCGGCGAACCACCAGCCGCTCCCATTTACCACCTGCAGCAGGTGGTAAATGGGAGTGATAATCTGCATGTAACAGGAAATTATGTGGGTCATATGACTTGAGAGAATCCGGTGTGCATGGTTATTCCTCATTCTGTGGGTTTAACAAAACCAAAACAACCAACAATGAGGGAGAAAAATGGTGCTCTGGCAGCAAAGGGGGTGAGGCTATATTGCATTTTTGAGTAAACAAGCATTTGTATGTTATTTGTTTGTGTGCTTAAGCTAAAAAGGCTTTATTTTAGGTGTCTCCTGCTTGAAATTGCCTTTGCTTCAATAAAATGAAATGGGGGAAAATGCATTCACACTTTTATAAAAATCTACCAGTTTCCTAGTCTAAAATATTTGCTTGTTCTGTTTACCTTTATCTCCTAGCCTAATCTGCTGTAATGTAGTAAAACTCAAAATAAAGGTGCTAAAAATGTAGACATGTATGCTGAAGTGCTTGCCTACATAGTATCACGCTAAACCACACAGGGTGTGTGGTTGGGAAGATGTTGTTTTTGATCCTAAGTGGGAAGTATTTCTTTGTGGTGTGCGATGTTCACCAGGTGCGGTTAACGTGTTATGGGACGCAGCACATTGGATGACGAAGTGTAAGAGATATACAAGCAGCTTTATGGTTTTCAGCAACCAGTATGGTTTGAGAAGTTTTGCAGGTCCTTTTAGGGTATTTCGTATGATAGTCTTCTTAGCTGGTGTCTGCATTGGGTACTTTAAGAGCTGTTTATGGTGTCTGTACTGTTCAAGGCGTAGTGGAAGCCTCTTGGCTTTGTTGTGTAACGTCTACCCAAGTAGCCGAATAGATCGCTCTAGTGCTTGCTGTGTCTCAGACCAGTTGAATGTTACAATTTTTACTGGTGGTTAACATGACTGGTGTTGTCTGTGACTTCAGACAGTTGTGGTTACAAAGGGGATTTAGGACGTCATCTGTATTCCCTGTAAATTATGAGGAATAGTATCATGAGATTACTTGAAACATTGCAGATTCCCCGATATCTTGCGGTGGTTAAATGCACAGCACACAGGAGCAGAAAAGATTATGTAAAAGCTGGCAACCAATATGCTGATGAAGTTCTGAGCTTACGTATCCTGTGCATTTAATGAGGAATATTCAAATGAATCTGAAAATGTGACCAACATCAATTTTTTTGTTGACTTTAGCTGAAACTTGGGAGGAAGCGAAGAGACTGCAGGAGGAATTCCAAGATGTAGAGCAGCAAAGCTAGGTTAGAGCAGGATGTGTAAAGAATGAGGATGAGATATGGGTTTCAGCAGATGGAAATCCTGTGTTGCCTGATCATTTTTTGTCCCTGATGGTTAGCCATTTCCATGGTCCCACACAGATAAGGAAAGATGCAATAGTAAGATTGTTCAAGCAAAATTGGTTTAACCCCAGATTCAGGATGACTGAAAATTGTTTCGTATACACGTTGTCTGTGTAGGAGGCTGGCCTAGCTTATAGTGGGCACCTTGTGGTACTTACACCCTGTGCCAGGTCCAGTTATCCCTTATTAGTAGATTAGAGGTGTTTCGAGCAGCTTAGGCTGATAGAAGGTAGCTATGGCAAAGCAGCTTAGGCAGAACTAGGAGACATGCAAAGCTCCTACTATACCACTTATATCATATAGCACAATATCACAAGAAAACACAATACTTAGAGTTACTCAAAATAAAGGTACTTTATTTTTATGACAATATGCCACAGGTATCTCAGTGAGTACCCTCAGTTAGAAGGTAAGTAATATACACAAGTTATATGTACACAAACCCAAAACAGGTAAGTAATAGTAAGAAAAGTAATGCAAACAGTGTAGAATTACAATAGGAAGCAATAGGTGAACATAGGTCTAGTGGCAACACAAACCATATACTCCAAAAGTGGAATGCGAATCACGAATGGACCCCAGACCTATGGGCGCTTGTAGAAGGTCACTGGGACTGTAAGAAAACAGTCAGGGTGTCCAAGATACCCCACCCCAAGACCCTGAAAAGTAGGAGTAAAGTACCCCAACCACCCCAATAGGACACAATAGTCATGATAGGGGTATTCTGCAAGAACCACAAACACCAGCAAAGCACTGAAGATGGATTCCTGGACCTGAGGACCTGCAAGGCAAGGGGACCAAGTCCAAGAGTCGCAATAGTGTCCAGGGGGGGCAGGAGCCCAGGAAACCCCGGATGAAGGTGCAAGGAAGCTGCCTCCGGATGGAAGAAGCTTTGGATTCTGCAGCAACAAAAAGGACTCGGAACTTCTCCTTTGGATGGAAGATGTCCCACATCATGCTGAAGGTTGCAGAAGTGTTCCCACGTAGAAATACCGCAAACAAGCCTTGCTAGCTGCAAGGGTCGCAGTAGAGGTTTGTAGGTGCTGCTGGGGACCAGGAAGGGCCAGGATGTCGCCCCTTGGAGGAGGAGACAGAGGGGGTGCTCAGCAACTCAGAGAGCCCCCACAGAAGCAGGCAGCACCCGCAGAAGTACCGGAGCAGGCACTTAGAAAATTTGTGAACTGGAGCTGGCTCAGAGTCACAAAGGAGGGTCCCCTGACGTCTGAGTCCAACTCAGAAGGTTGAGCACTGCAGGATGGAGTGCTGGGGAACCAGGCCAGGCTGTGCACGAAGGAATCCTTGGAGGAGTGCACAGAAGCCGGAGCAGCTGCAAATCACACAGTACACAGGTTTGCAGTCTAGCGTGGGGAGGCAAGGACTTGCCTCCACCAAACTTTAACTAAAGGATCACTGGACTGTGGGAGTCACTTGGATAGAGTTCCTGTGTTCCAGGGAACACACTCGTCAGGATAAGAGGGGACCGAGAGGACCGGTGATGCAGTCTTTTGGTGCCTGCGTTAGCAGGGGAAGATTCCATCGAACCACGGGAGATTTCTTCTTGGCTTCCAGTGCAGGGTGAAGGTTCACTTAAGGCTAATGGGGAGCGACTTAAATAATCAGCTACCTTGTTCTTGTTCACGGGTAGATATTCCACGTCCTACACAAAATCAAGTAGTCTTAGAGTCATTCTAGTGATCTGAGCTGTCACTTTAACCACCCCTTCAGATGTTAAAATGTTGATAAGGGGTTTATTATCTGTACGTATAATAAACCTCTTACACCACAAACGTTGCCTGAATTTCTCCATGGCCCACACTGCCGCCAACATCTTCTCTATTGCAGTGAACTTTACCTTTGCTGAGGAAAAGGGAGTGAAAAGCATACAGTACTGTGCATTCAGTTCCCAAATTAGAATTCTGTGTTAATGCAGCATCCAGGTTTTTACCACTAGCCCCCATAGTTACCACACTTGCATCAAACCCTTGTATGGGGTGGTAGTACAAATGCTCTGTTTATTAGCTTCAGTGTCCTTGTGTAGCCCCTCGCTCCATTTGACCTCTTCCTTTCTTGTCAGTAACTGTCTCAAACTGTACATTTTTCATAGCAAAATTCCTCATGAACTTAGAGTAAAATTCTGCCACCGCTAGGAATTATCGAACTTCCTGTTTGGTGGCAGGAGCGGGAGCATTGCTAGTAGACTTATGTCCTTTTTTTGAGAGATTCCTTCTCTACCTACTTCATGTCCAAGATACGTTACAGACCTCAAACCAAGCTTACACCTTCTTCGTACTGCTGTAAGCCCCTTATAAACTGGTTATGTTCTTGTCTGTTTCGTCCCATCACTACTATATTGTCTTGAGAACATGTCATCTCTCAAAATCTTTAAATAACATATGCATTGGGTGCTGGAATATGGCAGCTGCTAACGCTAGGCCGAAGGGCCTGCGTATAAGTCTGTAACATCTAAACTGTAAGATAAATTATGTCAGACTTCTGCTTGATTGGTGCAGATCTGATGGTAAGTAGAAGTGAGACAGATTGTGGAAAGCCACTTGACCCCCTTAGTTTTAGACAAGAGTTCAACGATTTATGGAAGTGGAAACTTATCCACAACAATATTTCTATTAAGCTATCTAAGATATATGCACAACCTTATACGCCCATCTGATTTCCGAGCCACAACTAAGGGCGCCAGCCACTCTGCACTTTCCACTGGCTCAGTAATCCTATTCCCTTCTAACTTATCCAAATCCTGCATCACACGGTCGCTCGCATTCATGAGTGTATTCCTCACTTTGACACCCTGACATTGCCCCTTCTTTTAAAAAGATCCTGTAAACCCATTTCATTTTCCGACAGTTCCAGAAAAGCCAATGGGAAGCCGTTCCAACATTTTCTTTTCCATATGAATCACAGGTTCTCTCAGCAACAAGAGGTGATCTTCACTGTTGAAGTCTAACGTGATACCTAGGGTTCCGTGATCAATCCAGCCAAGGACCGATTGCCCTTTTATCTGCAACGTACAGTTTCCCTTGACATTTCCTGCCTCCTAAATTCAAACATCACCGATCTGTATCTGTATCCCAAAATGGGAATTCTCTCACCCCTGAAGGTGACTGGGTGCCCATCAGTTTAAATTAATTGATTCCCCAAGACTTTTGCAAACTTGTCAGACCACACTGAATGTTGTGCAGTTGTATAAGGAAACCTGTGAATCTGCTACAGTTTAGATGTCTACTCTGCCAATAGTCATTACAGATGAAGATTTCTTCTCAACCATCTCTTTGACTCCTAAAACAGCATCATCAAAGCTTGGGATACCATCAACATCAAATCATACTCTGCTTCCTGCTCCCCTACAGAATTACACTCTTCGCGGGGTCAACTCCACTCCGCTTAGTACAGACCTTAGTGAAATGACCAACAGTACTGCAGTGCGAACATTTGGATCTCACCCCAGGCCCATTTTTGTCTCTAACAGGCAAGTATGTTTGTCACCCCTATGAAACGAACTCTTTCCATACCGCTTCCAATTTTCTTTTCCACTGTTCCATTCCTATTTGTAATTCTACATTAAATGCGCTACAATATAGAGTTTAAGTGCAACACTTTACATTAATAATGTTACATCACACAGCGTAGGTAGTGCTAAGTGCACATATAAATTGTGTCTTGCGACTTGGGGTGGGGGGGGGAGGGGAGTCAAATTTACGTGTTTCCAGCTGATTTGTTGTGCACCAGAGGGATTTCATTTCAATATTTTCATCCTTGGTTGCTGGGTAAGAGCCTCTACAGCAACCAAGGCTAAAATATCCCCATCCTAAAATGATGATTGGCATGGTGTGCGTCATTACAGGGAAAATGAAAGTAAAATTAGCCGATCTGCTCATTTGCTTTCATTTTCCTTGGTGATCAGAGGCATATCTTGCTCCCTGAACACTGATTTCAATGGGAGATGTACAGACTTTCTGCCCCCCTGGGCAGATGGAGCAATAGCCCCTGATCTTCGCCCCCCCCCCTTGACAAGAAAGCCCACTAGCCACCAGAATTTTTTTTTTTTTTTTTTTTAAATTTAGTAAAGGGTGGGGGGCTGCCCAGAATGGGCAAGGCAATGCCCCCATCCCCCCCACAAAAATAGGAACAGTCTTTCTACTACTCACCCAATACCCCCCGATGGGGGAGTGTTACTCCCAATCTGCTGTTCGGGGGGGGGGGCAGAAAGCCCACTAGACACCAGGTATTTTTATTTTTTTTAATAAGAGGGGTGGGGGCTGCCCAGAATGGGCAAGGCAATGCCCCAGTCCCCCCCCTTAAAAGTAGACGCAATCTTTCAGCCCCCTGGGGGTTTATTGGGGGTATTACCCCAATCGGCTCCGCGGGGGCATGGGGGAAGAAAGCCACCAGTTTTTGTTTTATTATAATAGAGAGGTGGGGTCTGCCCATTATGGGCTTGGCCAGGCCCCCATCCCCCCCACATTTAATGGGTACCAAAGTCTTTCTGCCACCCCCCCCCCCCCCCCATATGGAGATAAATAACCCCCGATCAGCCCTCCCCGGGCGGGGCAGACAGTCCACTACATGTCAGGTTGTGATAAAAGAATAGATGGTGGGAATTATGTCCCCACTTCAACTGAAGGGGGCAACAGTCTTTGTGCCCTCCCCTGCAGACTAAAGTGTCTCCTCCCAGTGGCACGCAAAAAGACATTTGACTCTTTTGGATGTTGATTTTTACATGTGGGTCAGGAGAACTTGGCTTACGTCCCACTTGCAATGGTGAGCGGCTGCATTTTTTTTTACTGTGGTACGCTGCCACCTTGAGAAATATACCAGACTTGGACACTTCTGAAAACTAAACATATGGGGGGAGTCCAGGGTGGTGTGCTTCACATGCACCCCACACCATTTTCTTACCCACAATGTCCTGCAAACCTCCAACTTTGCCTGAAATTGTGCATTTTCCCTACATTTCTGTGATGGAAACTTCTGGAGTCCGCAAAATTCCTACCATTCAGCATTACCCTGTCTTTACTGATAAAAACTCTGCCCCACTTGTGTGGATGCCCAAAGCAGTCAGCCTAAAAACACATGAAAAAAAACTGTCCTTTGGACCCACTTTGGTTTCCCCTTAATTTCTACACGTTTTTGTCCCTTCCCTGTCGCAGGCACTTCCCCGTGCACAAATGAGGTATAATTTTTATCGGGAGGCTGAGGGGAATGCTGGATGGTAGGGAATGTGTGGCTCACCTCAGATTCCAGAACTTTCCTTCACAGAAATGTGAGAAAATAGGTTTTTAGACCTATTTTACAGGTTTAAGAGGGATTCTGGGTAACGGAACCTGGTGAGAGCTACACAAGTCATTCCGTCCTGGATTCCCTTGTGTGTCTAGTTTTCAAAAAAGTACAGGTTTGCTAGGTTTCCCTTAGTGCCGGCTGAGCTAGGACCCAAAATCCACACCTAGGAACATTGCAAAAAAAGGGTCCATTTTGGGTGAACAAATGTGATGTGTCCATGTTGCGTTTTGGGCCATTTCATGTTGCGGGCACTAGGCTTACCCACACAAGTGAGTTACCATTTATATTGGGACCCTTGAGGGAATACTGAGTAGAAGGAAGTTTGTGACTGTTGTCAGATTTCAGAACTTTCCCTCCTAGAAATATATATATATATATATATATATATATATGTGTGTGTGTTTTTTTTTTCTTCTTTTTTTTTTTTTTTTTATAGTTGTAAAAAAATTTGTGGTTTACAGGGGATTCTAGGTAATAAAGCCTGGTGAGAGCCACAGACGTCACTTCATCCTGGACTCCCTTGGATGACATGTTTACAGAAATGTGCAGGTTTTCTAGGTTTCCTTAAGTGCTGGCTGAGCTAGAGCCCAAAATCCACAGCTGGGCACATTGCAAAACAAAAATCAGTTTTCAGTGGGAAAATATGCTGTGTCCATTTTGGGCCGTTTCCCATCACGGATAGTAGTCCTACCCAAACAAGTGAGATACCATTTTTATCGGGAGACTTGGGGGAACACAGAATAGTAGAACAATTGTTATTACCAGTGGACTTTCTCTGCATTTGTGCCTTCCAAATGTAAGACTGTGTGTAAGAAAGAGGTCATTTGGAGACATGCACTCTAATTCAGATGCTAGTATGGATATCCCCAAATTCAGAAATTTGCAAATAACCACTGCTTCTAAGCTCCATATCTTGTTCCCATTTCAAAAATTCATATGCTTCCTTGATGCCTATTTTTCACTTTTTATATTTTACAAATTAATTGCTGCATATCCTGTACACAATGAAAAACCATTGCAAGGTGCAGCTCGGTTATTGGCTCTGGGTACCTTGGGTTCTTGGTGAACCTAGAAGCCCTATATATCCCTGCAACCATAAGAGTCAAGCAGACGCAACGGTATATTGCTTTTGAAAGGCACAAATGGCTGGGTTATTTTTTTGATTTTTTTTTTTTTTTTTTTTTTTTGTTTTCAACTCAATTTCAATATTTTTTTTGTTATTTCAACTGTTACTTTCTATAGGGAAGTCTTGAAGGATCTACACAAATGTCTCCTTGCCGAATTCAGAATTTTGAAATGTATAGTTTTCCGGGATAGACCATTGCTATCATCACCATTCCTGCCACTAACTGGAAGGTGGTTGAAAGCACCAAAAATACGAAAAATGGGCTACATTCTACTAAAATACCAAAACTGTGTTAAATTGTTTTTCTGATTCAAGTCTGCTTGTTCATGAAAGCTGGGAAAATGGTGATTTTTAGCACAACAAACCCCTTGTTGCCATTAGCAGGGAAAAAAACGATGTTCTCTTCTGTCGCACTTTTTTCCCACTTTTTCCCCCCCCAAAAAACATATTTTGCTGTATTTAGTCTAATTTCTCAGTCCTCTCCAGGGGAATCCACAAACCTTGGGTACCTTTTAGAATCCATGATGTTGGGGTGGGTGGGTGAGGGGGGGGGGGGGGGTTGAAGGATGCCAATTTGGCATGGATACCTTATGTGGACAAAAGGTTATGGGGGCCTAAGCGCGAACTACCCAAAAATAGCCAAAAAAAAAGACCAGACTTGGGTGCGGTTGGGGGGTGGGGGACTAGTTCCTAAAAAAAAAAAATTAAGGATTTTTTAATGTATTGATAGCATGCATTTTAGTTGCCATTTTTGTGTTTCTTTTTAATTTTGTTTTTGTCTTTTTATATAGGAAATGGCGGTATGTGGTAAATTCATTCTAACATTCTGTTCTAGGTTTGCTTGTACTTATGTTGGCAGATGAACTAACATCATAGGTATTTACAGTTGTTTCTATTAGTTGATTGTGTATTTTTAGTAAACATTCCAAGTTCATTCTTTGATTCTATGTCAGTTGTATCTAGTGTTACCTTTGCATGGCTGCTCCATTAAATAGTTAGTACTTTCTTACTAAAAGTGATCATAATTACCCACCAAACCGAGTGAAATGTTGTCAAAACGCTGTCATGGAGCAGATACTTGATGTTAGCAATAAATCTATGGTTATGCTTTATAAAACGGTTGTCGAAACCGAACAATACCTTCCAGCTCGCAAAGCCTGCCCCCACCCCCACCCCTGGTAAATATAGGTAATTAACTTTGTAACTAGTTACAATTTGAAGAAATATGTGCATTTCTTGATACTTCATGACACGCTTGATGTTTAAATAATATTCATAAGATAACGTTCCTTCAGCAGAAAGGAAGCATAACTGCTCTGGCAAAGTTGTTTTCTTTGGTTAGTAGTCTGAAAACAGGAGTGAGGCAATTCAAAGATGGTGCTCTGTTTCCCAAAGCAAACTCAGAGACTGGCGGTACTATAGTCCTTTCTCTATGGTTAGTTGCAGATACTGGGAGGCTAGAGTGCGCTTACAAACTGCAAAAAGAGTCGAAGGTACAGGTGAACGACCCTGAAATTGTTAAAAAAAAAATGTGTAGATGCAATTTGAGGAAGCACTGAGTCAATTATTTAAGTGCTAACTAAAATACAACCCCTGGTTGGCTTTTGAGATGCACCTTTAAAGTTGCATTTGTAATATGGCGGCCGCAACTATACAATGACAATAGGACTCTCACATTGAAGTCTTTTTAGTGCTCCTTGTTCAGCTACATCGTATTAAGCCAACGGAACAGTACACGTGGGAATTGCAGTTTGTTTTTAACGTCTGTATGGGCCAAATAATTCAGCTTAGTTTTGCAGACAGCACCTTGCTTTATATTTTTTGACCTCCCTCTTTCTATTTGTATGGCTCCTCCTGGCAACCTTGCCGGCTGTTTCCCCGGCGTCCCTCGTTTTGGTGGACGCAAGTTTTGTCTGTTAGGCTCTTTCCCGGTATGTTACGCTCCTCTCTCGAGTGCTCTCCTGTATAGTTTTGGAGCGATGGTTTTGTACCTCCACCATTGACACAGAACGGAAGACGATCTGTAGCGACAAGTGCAGGCGCTTTCTTGACGGTCTCCACCTCAAACAGAGCAACCGGGACAGTATCTTTAATCGCCTCTTGTCGGACAGAATTAAACCACCCCGTGGATAATTTCTTAGCATTTTTGGCGCCTTTGCTTTGTTTTCTGCAAAACGAATTCATGATTGAATTGCACGTTGAATATAATGCTGCATAGTTTGGAACATTTTTACTATAAGAAACGTGCTGACTACAAGGAGCCAAAACAGTTAAACACCTCACAATCCTGTCCGGTTGTACGACTAGAAATGCTTGTATTAGAAATAAAATAAGGGGTCGATATTGGCTTTGCTCCACGTGCATGAGAAACAGTCGCTAGGTGTTAACCTACAGCCAAAGTCAGCTAATACAAATAATTGTTCATACAAGGTATTTCCTGTTGCCTTAATAAAACACATTGACAAACAATGACAACGTGAGTTCCATTCTACCATTTATAAATGCACCCTGATGTCCCCATAACTCGACATTTTAAGGTAGTTTTGTATGCTCTCAACATTAGGACAGTCTTGCACAACCAACTGATGAGGTAACATATAGTGATCTGATTATGTCCCATAGTTTTTGTCCTGCATTTTCCCGCATTCGTTATTTTTTTAATGCCGTCTTCCAAATTTCAGCAACCCTGTAGTAGCTGTAATAAGTAAGTAGCGTATTACATGGCGCTTAATACTGCGTTTTTCTGTTTTTAAGCGCTATAAATACCATGTTGAAAAATTGAGTTCTTTTACATTTTATAATAGTTCTGTTATTTATAGCACCAATAAATACTAAAAGGGTTATGTTAGGCTCTATAAAAAATACTTAATAATATTCCTATACCTTGCAAATACTACATTTTACTGTTTCCCAATCTAAATCGCCACCGATTATCGTACTTGGGACAAGAATGCCACTTATGTACGCTAAGCAGGCATGTTTCTCTCTGATGCATGTCCTTTGCGTCATTTAGTGGAGTCATTTAGTAAACCACTCTAGTGCTTATTAGCCAGTTTTTCTTTCTATGTTCCGCATCGGGCTGAAAAGTGAAATGACCACGACACTCACTTAAAAGGGGTAAAAGGCCGCTTTAATAGAACAGGCCTGGCAAATTGCAACCTTGGCATAACAG
Organism: Pleurodeles waltl; assembly: GCF_031143425.1. NCBI lineage: Eukaryota > Metazoa > Chordata > Amphibia > Caudata > Salamandridae > Pleurodeles > Pleurodeles waltl. The sequence goes on along the minus strand of NC_090443.1, from coordinate 604,745,735 downwards.
CCTCACATAACTACCCAAACCTCACTAATACAAATTCATCACCTAACCCCTCCCCTCCCTCTAAACTGACCCCACCGCACTACCCCTTGTCCCATCTCCATCTTGACCCGACTAACCCATCTGTCCTGCAGTCACCTCCTCCAGTTACCCTTGTCTGTGAAAACTCCCTGCCCTCATCTTTTCTGATCTACCTCCCCCCGAAAGGCCACACAGGAAAACCCGAGCAGGCGTTTTCCTGCCCCACCCAAACCTATCTACCTGTCCCATAAACGTTCCCCCATTAATTCAGCAATCAACAGCCGAAGCTCTAACAAATAGTGTTCATTACCCAAAAACGATAAATGCACACCATCTTGCCGAAACAACTCCACATCCGAAACCACAATATTCTCATGAGTAAGAACCGAAAAACCCTGAGACTTGCAAAAACTCCTAATTTCCCTGTAAATTTTTCTAGGCTGCTTTTCTATCCCTTTAAACGAGTTGGCGCCCCTCCAAACCCTCCCCGGCACCAAACTCGTCCAAACAATATGCGTACCTGACCAACGTTCTTTAATCCTGCATAAATCTAACTTCATGACCTTCAACAAACTAATACCTGACAATACAACCAAATCATTCTCCCCCAAGTGTAAAACCAATAAAGCTGGACAAACCCCCCGCTCCATCCTCTTAGCCAACACATAAAGTAACTCACCTCATCTCATACCACTCTTTCCTACCCAACTAATTTTTATCCTGGCCCCATCAAGCCCCAATTGCCTCCCAAAATGCTACGATGCAGCTTGCTTCTCCGCCCAGCGAACAAAGGAGTGTCCTACAATCCACACGCGCACACCTTGTCAGGACCCTGACACAACCTACAAGAAAAAATATGTTAAGTAGCATATCTTGCATTCATGCATACCAAAAACCCCAAGAAAGAAAACCGAATAGTACAAAGCAGAGAGTTACAGGTATAGGAAAGCCCGATACGAGAATGAACAACGAAGATACAACAAGCTGAACCCCCCCCCTGAAATAAAACCTACTGCTTAAAAGAGCGCACGTTACTCTGACAACATCTCGATCTCCACCTACTCAATTGCTTATTCGACTGATCCGATTGATTTACCTTGTCTTCTCGCTTCCGTAGCATCCCCAATCCTAAAAGAGTGTGTACCGTAGCTACTAGGATCCAAACCCTATCTCCTGACAGACATCCTCAATACAGCTAATAACTGTGATGCTAATAAATGCGTCCCAGCCTGATGAACAAATACAAACCTTGAAGCATGTGGCAACCGCGCTGTAAAGGAAAACCAGCAACGCACTGGACAATCACTAGATTGTTTAGCTTTTAATAACACCTCCTGACCCCTCCCCAGCTGGTCCCCCTTGGGAAAAGGTAACCATATACAAATACCCTCCGCTCCTACTTGAACATTCTCCTAAATGAGCCCATCTCTCCCATTCACACCCAAAAGCTCAGAAATACGAAAAGCCCCATGAAACAGCCACGACATACAGAGAGAAAACAAACATACCTCCCAATCTGAAAAACAAATGTCGCCCAAACTCCCCAACAAAGCCCTCAGAAGATGATACGTGATAGGGCGCCTCCGATCACACCTCACACCACTTCACACCACCTGACCGAGCCCAACCAGCCAAAATCCTCCTACATAACTCACCTTCCACTGGATCGTAACCCCAAAAATACTTACCATAAAAAGAAACAAGATAACTTACCCGATATAATGACCACCGTTAAACCAGCCTCAATCTGTTGCATAACGAAACAAACAGCATCATCCTGTCTCCTGGAGATCACATCAAACCCACCTGATCTTCGTACCGCACCTGAATCCAGAAACTTCAACCACACCTGAAAATAAGTCCTCCTCGTCGACGGAGCTATAGACTGCAGAAATTGCTCCAGTATCCTCAATCTCCTATTTCCCACAACTCCCCAGGTATGACCGTCTTCTGAACATCTGCTCCTGGCGCCAAACCACGGAATCTCTGCCACTGAAATCGAGATAGGGCATCAGCGATGTCATTATTAATGCCAGGCACATGTCGAGCCTTGAACAAAATATTGAACTTCAAACAATTCAGCAAGAAAATCCTCAACAACTTAAGTACCTTTTCATCCTTTGCCTTCTGGGAATTAACTAAATGCACCACAGTCTGATTGTCCACATTAAAAATGACATTTTTATTGGCCAAAAACCTACCCCAAATTGCCAAAGCCACTACTAAAGGAAAAAATTCCAAAAATGCAATGCTACGATTTGCTCATTTCCAACTCACAGGCCATGCCTCTGCTGCCCAATGACCATCCCAAAACAAGCCAAATCCATGAGCACCAGACGCATCCGAAAATATCTGAATATGCCAAAACCAGTCCTCATCCTCCACCATCATCGTCGCACCATTAAAATCCCTCAAACTCAATCCACATCCGTAAATCTTCTTTAACACATGCCCTAAGGCAAATATGGTGATGTGACAAAAAAGCACCCTGCATCGCGAAACCGAGCCTGCGGCAGAACGCCCTGCCAACCCTAACCACTTTACAAGCAAAATTAAAATGACCAAGCAATGATTGTGCCTGACGCAACTCCATCTTTGGTTTCCTCACAGCTTCGTCAAGCATAGCAGCCAACTGCTGTACTTTGTTCCTAGGCAACCTCACTTCCATTCTGTCAGAGTGCAATTCTATACCCCAAAAATGAGGCATGTTGCAGGCCCTTCAGTCTTGTCTCTTGCCAACGGGACACCAAAAAGAGACATCAAACGCTCAAATTCACTCGATGCTCTGCCACAATCTCCCAACAAAGAAAAAATCGTCTAAGTAATGAGTCACTAATCTACCACCACCCTGAAATGTAAAACACTACTCCAAAAATGAACTAAACATCTCAAACAAAGAACAGGAAACTGAACACCCCATAGGCAACATCCAATCAACATATATGGCCTCTTCAAACTGCATTCCCAATAAGGAAAAATCACCCGGGTGGACAGACAACAATCTGAAAGCTAACTCGATATCTGATTTCGCCATTTCTGCACCTTTCCCACACTTCCATACCAACGCAATAGCTTCATCCACCAATGCATAATGGATCAACCAAAACTCACCCACCTGTTTTTTAGGGACCACACCCAAAGGGGAAATAGTCAGATTCTACAGTGGCCACTCTAAAAAAAGGCCCAACAATCCTGCCCAAATCCAGTTCTACATCAAAATTAATAGGCGTAGGGCCCTTTTCCTGCAACTTGCTGCATAAATCCTCTACCTCTGTCGCCACCTGTTGACGGTGGCCCATGCCAAGACCATGGAATCCCACCGAAGCATTGGTACGCTGGGTGTCTCCCACATGTCTAAACTTACATTGCTGTCTGTTACAAAGACCGCTGTTGAAGGACCAGCATGCCCCATTAGCTTGAAATTGTCCCCTGTGCCCGAAACCCACCCCAACTTGGGTGGGACGCCCCTGAAAGGGCTTATTTTGAACCGGTAATCCACTCGCCGTATGCGTTGTGGGCGCGTTCCCTGCAGTCCGTAACCATTGCATCCATAATTCATTATCAATTTCACCCACATCTTAGTTGAGTCCATTGCCTTCCTCGCCCTGAATTCCTCATCATACCTAAACCACCGAAATCCATTTGAGCTCTCCGTACAACATCCATGTACTTTAACAAGGCTACACAAGAATCCTGATGTTTCTCGCAGTAAACACTAGCGTAAATCAAAAAGGCCGAAGTCCAATTCTCTATCGTGGTTGGTACTCTAGGCCTCCTAGCTAATTCCCATTCTTCTTCCTTTGACCCTTCTTTCACCTGAACCTCCCTATGAAGCAATTTAAAAACATCAATGAACTCCCCTTTCCAAATTCAGAGTGAGATGCGCCCTCAAAGGCATCGACACTCCCATATAAGGTAGCTTCTTGGACTTGATTCCACCCCCCACTTCATCACCACCCGTGTTAACGCCTGAGGTCGTCTTACCACCTCACCCGATTCAGCCTTTTTAACTGACCCATCACCATTACCACCACTTACCTCCAACTTACCATCAACCTCTGTGACCGAACTCACCTGAATGGATGCATCCACCTTACTCCTTATCTCCCTTGAACCACCCATAACATTCAAGACCCTTGGCCGACTCAAGTCCCCCAAATTTTCCCGCAACTCATGCACTCTCAAAGACCCAACAAACCCATCCTCACCTCTAGGCAAGTTGCCAGCGGACACATCCTGGCGGTGAGCCTTAGCATGGCCGCCCTGGACCACACCAGGCACGTCTCCTGCCACCACAACCCGCTTTCGTGACGTAACTGGTTCTTCCATGTCCTCTTCATAATCAAGTAATTCTTCGTCCATAGAAGCCCAACCAGCACCAGCGCCCTGGCTAGTGGATGGCTGTACATCGTCAGCTCCAGCTGTCTCCCCCGAAGTCGGGTAGACCACTCTGGGTCGAACCCTCCCTTCAGGCCGGTGTTCTGAAGGTGCCCGGACCTTCACGGCAGGCTCTGATCACCAACCATCCGCCCAGATCGCCGGTGACTCGCCTGCACCCCATGTCCGCTCAAAGCATTGGATGTGTCACACCCAGAGGTCCCGTCACCACTATCAGGCTGCCAAAAATCTAGGCTGACGTATGCCCTACCCACTACAGCAGTACTACTCGCCTCACCACACACACTACCTTTAAACACAGCCCCACTATCATCCACTAACTCAACCTGTTCACCTAACTGAAGAACCGCCTGATTCCCTAACTCCCAAGACTGCACCCTGTGCAGCATTGGACTGACCACCCTAGGTATCCACTGCATAAACCTGGCACACCTCTGACCATAAAACCCCACCCTGCCTTTAGAACTCTGAACTAGTTCACTATCTGCACTCACCTGCTGCTCCTCATCCTCATCTGAAATGATAACCACATCATTATTTGCAGTAGACACTGGTGCCGCCATCTTAACAGGCGTGTCCGCTCTACTCTTGTCAAAATCCGACATCAGTCGAGAAACCTTACTGGGTGCCGCCATATTGGAAACGCCTCCTAAGGGCCTTTCCTCTAAATGGCCGTCATATGCTCAACGCCTCTTTCCAAAGGCAATCAAGCTTGCACACGCCTAACTAAACGTGCATGCGTGCTCTGAACCTGAGCCCCCCATGCGGCCGCCCACCGCCACCGCAGTCATGAGGCCAGCACCCATCCCGCCTGCCGATACAGGCCTCACTAGCGACAAGCCCTGACGCCTGGGCAGACAGACACCCGCATCCTCCGCATCCCTGCCACAGACTGCAGAGGCCCACTTGATTCAGCCACAACCTGCAAAACTTCAGGTGAGCGCAAAACTTTCCTCCCAGCAGCGCTCTTAGCCCTAAACCTTTTACCGGACTTTGGTGGCGAAGAACATGCCGCCACAACAGCTGATACACCTTCGGCTGAAAGCCGTTTTGGCCTCCTTAACCCCACCCAAGCCTCTTCCAGCACACCCTCTTTAATTAAATCCTCCCTTCCTTCATCTTGAAGAACTTTTAGAGCTTTTACTACCCTACTCGGCTCCATAATAACACTATTCTCAAAACAGCTAACAAGAACCAACAACTCCTCCCAAAAACACACTTAACACCGCCTACACTTGCCTCAAAACACGCCTTAAAAAACGCCTTGGCACGAAGACAAAACGCCCACTGGGTGTGACAACGGAGGCCGCCAAATAGGCCGCCCACACCCAGCCCCTGCCTTTTATCCCCTTGCCCAAGGCACCATCCTATCCTGTTCCCTGACCAATCCAAGTTCGATCTCGTGGATCGTTCCACGACAGCCCGATAAGCCCGGGAGGAGACAGGGCAAACCCTTTGCCTATATGGGACTTTGGGGGGGAGGGGAGCATTCATAACGAGGGAGCAATACTCCATTAAGGCTAGGTGTTATTGTAAACTGGTGCTGAAAATGTCTCATGGATCCCTTGTTATGCGAGGTTGTAGAACTGCTGCACAAGTACTCATTTCTTCCATGTCCAGCACTGTTTTTTCCTCCTGGTGCGCAGGAACGGAAGGGTTTAGATAAGGGGTTAAACGTATTATTTAGTTCATTAAAAATTTTCCTCTGAAAAATTTGTAAATGAAGATTTTGCCTAACCTAGAATTTGACACCCTTGAGTATAGCTATTTGCCTACAGCGGTAAACACCTCGCCGTCTACCTCCTTATCTGATAATCGTGCCTTCAGATACTTTTTTAAGCTTCCTTTATCAAACGTTCTTAGTTAACAATCAAAAAAATTAAAAAAGTTTGGCCCTCCAGCCCATTCACTGAAGTGCTCTTCTTTTTGGACAGATGAGCAATTTCCCTGTGGCAAAGGGCTATTCCTCATACTGCTAAAAGGTGAAGTTATCTGACCCATTTCTCCTACTGTATAGAGTGGTGGGCAGTAACAAAATGTGATTGACAGTTTAACAGACCGCTAGATGAAGAGAGCCGACACAAAGCCCTCTCTGTTTGTGAAAATGTATTAACTTATTTTGCTTTCTTTTTTTTAAAACCGGAGGCTGACTAATCAATCAAAATTATCTCTTTGACTATGCTTAAAAAGCAACCGTGAATATGAAGTACTTTTATCTGCAACATTTTGTTTTATCCAGCAACAAATGTAAAATGGACATTTACCTAATCTCGCTTGATGCATTATCAAAGTTGTTTTTCTTTCGACTTGTCCTTTTGGACACAAAAGTGTGAATCAAAACTTGAGCCTGGTACGTCCAGTGCCGATTAAATCTATACAATTTAAAATAGTCTTGTGGCCCTTTGTCCTGTATAGGAACAGCAATCAAACCTCTCCAGGAATCTGCATGTAAGAAAACAAATCTTCCAGCCCAAATCTTTAATCGTTGCTACTTTTTCTGTTTTTTGTCTCTTCTGTTTTTTCCATCATAAAGACTACATAAAAAATCTACTCATTCTCTCTGTCGAACACTTGTCCATATCTCTTTCAACACTTCATCCTGCTGACCGCTGAAATTCAAAATTATATCTCCATATAAAAATGTGGGGTCATCTCCATGAACTTATGCTAATTCAGCTGATGCAGTCCCACAGCACAAAATGTTGGATGACAGAATCCCCACCTTACTGAGGTGGTCATTGGCAGGTAATGCTTGTTATAGAGAAAGATTCACTCTTCCCCAATGATAAGTGCGATTTGAACAGCATGAGGCAATTCCAGCAACAAAGAAATGTGTACTTCCCTGGTGCAAAGGAGGTATAGAAGAGAGAATGCATACACATATGATCTGTTGCCTACACAAGCCAAGGTGGACAGCTAGCGTAGTTGATTTCTTTCAGTTTCTTAGTAATGGGAGTTGCTATTGGCCTTCTGCAAATAGAAGATGCACGTCTCATGCAGAAGTGCAAAAATTGCAGTAAAGTAACCAATGAAAGGAGATTTGCCCTAGTTACCTGTGACTAGTGAATTGAATATTTGTAACCACTAGTAGGACCCCCCCCCCAAAAAAACATTTTTGCAACTCAGTGCAGTTAATTGCCTTAATTAAGTTTAATCCACTAGTGCCTGAAAGTGACAACATTGCTTAACAAAGATGGAACATTGATATTCCTCACTGGGTTGGATTCTGGTTTATGTTCCAGTGCAGTTTTCCTTTCAGTGTCTAGATTACCTGCCTAATAGTCAAAATGATGATGCAATGTTAGAGGATGATTCTAAACCTGCAACAGCTATCCAAATACTAGGAATGGAGTCACTGATACTGGTTTTACTGAATGCTTGTAATTGTTACGCTTGACATATGGCTGCCTATCCTGCCATAGGGTTGTGGAATTTAATAAAATATCTACTTGTCCAAGGGACAGGTTGCTTCTTAAATCTACTTGTCCTGTAAAGAAAATCTACTCGCCCCTATGGTGCCATGTAGTGCGGCGACAAATTATGGAAGCAATCTCATTCTATAAGAGTTCTTATAATAGCTTCTCTGATCATGCCAGGGCGAATCTATAGCAGGGCTTGAATACTTGCAATTTCAATCCCTGCTATGGCAATTTCTTTATTCTGCTACCTTTCTGCAGATCTGCATACCAGGGCTGGAGGAAGCAGTAAGCAATAGTCACAGGGATGGAATGCCTTTCAGTCTGCAAACCTAATAACTTGCATGTTTTAAGGATGTTCACTAGCTCTTATCTAATCTTTCCCGATACTGAGAAAGGTTGGAAATTTACTCCTGACAATGGCAGAAGTAGAAGTTTTTCCAGGATTGGGGGGGAAAAAGTGGTTGGAGTCCACATGAACTTGTAAACGCTCAAAAGATTTTCGCATGAGCAAATCTACACATGCATAAGTACTTGTGCTAAAATACAGTTCAGATATTTTCTAGGAGTACGATTTCCTTGTCTACTTCTGTAAATTCTTGTGAATTCATGAAAGCCACCAACTCAAAGACATATAGCATGGGTGCACTTTTGTGACTTTCTTTAAGATTTGGGTCCCTAATTAGGTCTGGCATTGACCAAGACATTTTGTTTTAATTAATATTCTATTTCTCTCTCTATCGGCTGGCTTTACTATGAGTGATCACATTCTGCTGTTGCACAAGGAGAATTTTGTCACACAAAGTAGTTTTGTTCAGTGCCAGGAACTACTGTGGCAGCCAATGGTGCAATGAACCTTGAGGGGGCCCTTCTGCAAAGAAAACATGGAGGGCCCCCCTTCCAGACCCACACAGGGCAGGTGCTGTGCTGAGGGGCTCCCCTGGATGGGTCTCCCTGCACCGCGAGGATTGCGGGAACTTTGTTAAACCACTAGTGGCAATGTGTGCCTTTTGAGACCAAAAAGTTTTTTTTTTTTGCCAGTGTTCGTTACAGTGATAAGGGCCTGGCAGCTCTCACAACAATAAAGTGTTACAAATGCCACGTCAAAACAAGACATGCATTGACAAAACCAATAGACTCATAACAAATATTGGATCGGTTGAGTTTGCTATTATTTGTTTATTTTCATGCATCCCATAATCATGTTGAAAATGTTACACTGATTTTCCACCAGGAATATTCTTTGGACATACTGGCATGCATCAAGAGATTTTACTAAATTACACTTCAAAGAAATAGCACCTAAAATTTCATAGTGGCGATAGGTTTTGATTTACTACCAGCATTTTTTTTTTTTTTTACTGAAAGTTTTATTTTGAAAGAAAAGAAACATCACTCTTGCTTACAAGCCTCTGCAAACATTTGCATATAATAAGAAAGCATTCTGGGAGCATTACACTTAGCCTTATATTGCCAAACTTTTCAAATGTGTGTACACTTTTTGTTTTATACTGGAACCAGTGTCAGTAGTGCAGTTTAACCTTAAAGCGGTTTTTACAGCACTCATCCTAATAACAAAGGCTTTTCAATAAAGAACCATAAATACAAGTTTGAGCACCATTAACATATAGACACACACATTACCTCAACTGCAGACAGTCCCTTCTCTGTAAACTGGCAGCCAGCCAAAAGGTTTGTGCTGCAGGGGGTTGGGCCTACTTGTCCCAAGGACAAAATAAACATGAAAACTTGTTGCCCTTGATCTCAAACAATATGTCTCGGGCGATAGGAATTCCACATCCATGCATAGATGAGAAAACTGGGCTATTGTCTTCTATGAGCTTCAGGGGTAATCTAAGGCAGAAGTATGTCCGTTTTTTTTGGAAGAGCACGAAAGGATATCTGCACAAGCACAAAAAAGAACCTTGACACAAACATGTTTTCTATCTCTGGGCTGTTCACTTGAGTGCTTGCTACAAATGTTCTAGATTTCTTGTTTTTTGGGTACCATATATCCAGATGGATGAAAGTAAATGGGATGGTACGGAGCGGGGCTACCAACATGGTGAAATATCATGTATGTTTGATGACCCCCAACATATGAAGCCATGGAAGAAAGGGTGGTGGTATGGTATGATACAATGAACATTTAGTTTACTAAAGATAACAAATACAGTACAACTCAGAGCAGTTTTTTCTTTACTTTGAAGTAGTCCTAAAACTGAAGGGATACCATATGAGATTAATGTGTGCCTCGGGTGTAAGATCACTTTTTTGGAGGTGGGGGGGTATGAATTTGGGGATCTGGAACAACCTACTAGATTTGGTGAAGAGCAGTAAAGTAAAATGTTTACCGAAAACAATCTTGGGATCTTTAAGAAGTTAGACTAACATGATTCTCTGGTTTTCAGTGATTTGGACCGGTGGGTTAACCAAACCAATCAATAAATTAGCATTAGCAAAATCATTAGGTTGGGTTTTAATGTGCTATGTCATGTAATCAAAGACAAATTATGTTTGTATATGTTGAATGCACAGGTGCTGTTTCTCACATACATGTGTCCCATTGGGTTTGCCAGTGACAGGGAAAATAGCCACTAAAGTATTGCTTTCTAGTTAAAATGCATACAAGAGTTAATTGAGTGTAATATTTAGATGTAGTATAGTCTCTCATGTATTCCAATAAAACCACTACATGGAAGGTGTAATGATGTACCAAATAGCCAATGGCAAGAGGTGAGACCATAAATCTTCAGAGGTGAGCCAGTCACTTGATGTATACTTTAAAGAATTGGAAACAATACGTGTTGCAGACAGCCTGCACTGTCAAGCCAGTCCTAAAACTGGTTCAGATAATTTTGCAGATTTCATAAGGCATGTAAATCCTACTGATCCAATGCTACTGTATCTTCCAGAGTACCCAAAGGAGCTTTATAGTTCATAGCGCACTCTGTTTGTGAAACAAAGTTTGACAAATAATGATCAAGCAAGGGTTTGGACATGGTATCACCTTTAAGATATGAGAGCAGTACATACAGAAATGAAAGCTCATCTCTGAAATTAGTCACTACTTCCATGATTTACACCTTGCCCACCCTAGGCACAGATGGCTGAAACGCAGAATCCCAGAAAAGTAGTTTTAAAGTTTTTACCATTTTTTTTAAATTAATTTCCAAATTCACCAAACTCTTAAGATGATAATGCGCATGTCCGAAAAGCAGATATAATGGAAAGGAAGTGTATAAGTAATAGACACATGTTGTTGTTTTTTTTTTTTTCTTTTTTTTTTTTTTAAAGTCTGATAGTACGTCTTGAACTATTGACTGGAACAGAATATGATTTTTGACAAGTTAGTTTTGATTCTTTGAGCGAGACAAATGGCAGTCCACCACAGCTAAAACTTCATCAAATTAGATCCTTTACAGTGGATGGTTACTTGTTGAATGGCGATTGATGTAAGCAGGTAATGTAGTTTAGGCTTTACGTTGACAAAAAGGTATATTGGGAGGTAGAAACAATAACAACAAGTCCTTGAGTGATAGATAAGAGTGGTATAATGGAGGTCATTTCTTTCAAAATCTTAGAACAGAATGTGTTGATCTGGGTGCATGTCTTTTGTATTGGCTTTCAGAGAATCACATCTCTGGGAGTGGTCATTAGTCTGCAGACCTACTCTTTATAGTTTACTGGGAGGCCAGAGAAATGATTATTTGTGCAACAGAGTCCGTTTTGCCCCAGTTGCTCACTCTTTTTCAAATAAGTTTGTTGGTAGTCGTGTTTAAGTGAATGTTAAAGAAGCAGGGCCAGGACTCTTGAGCAGAGGTCTGCAAATTGGGGGAGGTGGGAGGGTAGGATACCCTGATGTAGGGGCCAGGCACTGGCCAAGAGGAGCATCATGCTGAAAGCAGTGCTTTGTTTGAGTGGGGAACAAAGCGCATTAACCCACTCATCAGAGGGGCCATCACCATCACTATGTTTTTTTGTTACCATTCTCTTGGCAGTGAATAGGTGTCAAAGATGTAAGGTCTCCAAATGATCCTCAGGGGCCAGACACTGGCCAAGAGGAGCATGATGCTGAAAAGAGTGCTTTGAGCTGAGAACAAAACTCATTGAGCCACTCGTTAATGGGCCATCACTATGTTCTTTTGTTAACATTCTCCTGGCTGTGAATAGTGTAAAAGGGAGAAGGACTTCAAGTGATTTTCAGCCCCCCCCCTCCCACATTTCTGACAAAGAATCACACTGTGGTTACTTTATTCTTTTAGGTAGACAATGTTGGCCATAGCATCTCAACAATCATGTTTAATTGCATTTTTTAAAGGTTAATTGAACATAACTGTAATGTTTGGATTCTAAATATATTTAGAGCTGCCAGCTTTGTAGAACAATTGTAAAAAAAAATTTCATTCTGGGGTGGTGAGCCCCCTTTTATGTATGCTATGGAGGTGGGGCTGCGATGTAGTATATGATTGGGAGAAGTTTAAAAGAGGTTTTGTTACTGACATCTTTTAGAAATTGGGTTACTGGTTGACTAGGATGTGAGCCCTGGTCAAGCAGCAACCACAGTCCTAGTCAGGGTAAGGCACAAGCAAATCCCAAATTAACCTATGCTCAACCAACTGGTAGCTAGTCAGGGTTAACTTGGAGGCAATGTGTAAAGTATTTGTGTGACACTTTGAACAGTAAAACAGTGGATACGGCACACAAAAAAATCCCGCACAGGTTAGAAAAATAGAGCAAAATGTAATAAATATAAAAAGCCCAAAACAACAAAAATCCAATTGATAGAAACAAAGATACAGAATTTTGAGGGGATGTATTAGTTCCAAGGAGATGCGTTTCTGTGATTAGGAGTGCGGTGTCAACACTACCATTGACAGAGGATGCGAGGGCCTGTGCCGGGGATGCGTGTCTCAGCAGTGGTTCCTATGTGATGCTGGGCTGCGATGCACGTCTTTTACGGTGGTTCTAATCCATGAGGTGCAGTGATGCGTCAGTTCTAATCGGGTTTACTCCTCACAGCAGTGAAGATGTCGGTTCCGCTGGATCCACAGAGGCTGATAGAGCACCTTAAGCCTACTTCCAAGGGTCAAAGACTGGGATGCCACCCCTTGGCATGGAAGTCTCACAGATGGCAGACTCAAGGTGTAGATGCTCGGTTGGGGAAGCCTGCTATGTCTCCAAACTTCAGCTCAGAAGGCCAGCCAGCTAGCCCTTGGAGTTGTTCTGGGTTCAAGGGATGCAGGTCCAGTCCTCACCCAGGTACGATTTCAGCAGGTTAGCACAACAAGGCAGCAGTTCCTTCAGAGCAGCAGTCCAGTAGAGTGGCAGTCCTTGTAGCAGCACAGCATTCATTCTTCCTGGCAGAGTATCCACAGGCCCAATAGTGTAGTGAATTGGTGGTTTCTGAGGTCCTTCTTTTATATACACAGTTGTGCCTGTGAAGTGGGGAGAAGCTTCAAGAAGCATGCCTTTGAAGTGCACAGATGCCCTGACTAACTACAGGGGTATGCAGCCCTTTGTATGGAGGCAGGACACAGCCTATTCAGGTGTAAATGAGTCTGAACCCATCCAGTCGCATCTAAACTCCCAGTGTGTGTGGCTGTCTAGAAGGAGCACACAAAACCCAATTGCCAACTACACTCGGTCATGTGACCAGAAACAGGATGCAGACACCAAATGGCTAAGACAAGAAAATGCTAATTTTCTAAAAGTGGCATTTTCAGAACTGTGGTTTAAAACCTGACTTCATCATAAGTTAGGATTCTAAATTTGGATTCCAGAGACACCAAACATGAATCAGAGATCTCTTCCCATTTGGAAATTATACTTATAAAAAATTGTCAACTCCAGCCTTGCAATAGTGAAAAACAAATGTAAGAATTTTTCTCTCCCAGGACATCCAAAATGTAAAACTACACTTGCAAGTTTTTAAATATACTGCACCCTGCAGTTGTGGTTGTCCAAGGCTTACCTTATGGGTGACTCATGTATTAAAAAGGAAGGATTGGACCTGGCAAAATGTTGAATTTTCCAGGTCTAAATCGTAGTTTAAAACTGCACACAGGCTGCAGTGGCAGACCTGAGGCATGTTTAAAGAACTACTCAAGTGGGTGGCAGAGTCAGCATTTAATTTACAGGCCCTAGGCATTTGTAATGCACTTTAGTAGGAACTTATAATTACATTAAATATGCCAATTTAGGTATAAGCGAGTGTTCATGTGTTTTAAGCAGCAAGTACGTCAAGCATTTTAGCTGTGGTTAGCAGTGGTAAAGTGCCCAGAGTCATGAGGCCAGAAAAAAGAGTAGGTCTAATGGCAACAAGTGAGAGGAAAACCACGTCAAGGATACCAGGTCTATCAACATTTATTGAGACAAGTGCGTTGGTAATTGTAGGAAGTTGGCTCTGTATGTGCTATTTCAAAGTAAGGAATAGCATGCACAGAGTCCAAGGGTTCCCCTTAGAGGTAAAATAGTGGTAAAAATAGATAATACTAATGCTCTATTTTGTGGTAGTGTGGTCGAGCAGTAGGCTTATCCAAGGAGTAGTGTTAAGCATTTGTTGTACATACACATAGACAATAAATGAGGTACACACACTCAGAGACAAATCCAGCCAATAGGTTTTGTTATAGAAAAATATCTTTTCTTAGTTTATTTTAAGAACCACAGGTTCAAATTTAACATGTAATATCTTGTTTGAAAGGTATTGCAGGTAAGTACATTAGGAACTTTGAATCATTTCAATTGCATGTATACTTTTCAAGTTATTGACAAATAGCTACTTTAAAAGTGGACACTTAGTGCAATTTTCACAGTTCCTGGGGGAGGTAAGTTTTTGTTAGTTTTACCAGGTAAGTAAGACACTTACAGGGTTCAGTTCTTGGTCCAAGGTAGCCCACCGTTGGGGGTTCAGAGCAACCCCAAAGTCACCACACCAGCAGCTCAGGGCCGGTCAGGTGCAGAGTTCAAAGTGGTGCCCAAAACGCATAGGCCAGAATGGAGAGAAGGGGGTGCCCCGGTTCCGGTCTGCTTGCAGGTAAGTACCCGCGTCTTCGGAGGGCAGACCAGGGGGGTTTTGTAGGGCACCGGGGGGGACACAAGCCCACACAGAAATTTCACCCTCAGCAGCGCGGGGGCGGCCGGGTGCAGTGTAGAAACAGGCGTCGGGTTCGCAATGTTAGTCTATGAGAGATCTCGGGATCTCTTCAGCGCTGCAGGCAGGCAAGGGGGGGATTCCTCGGGGAAACCTCCACTTGGGTAAGGGAGAGGGACTCCTGGGGGTCACTTCTCCAGTGAAAGTCCGGTCCTTCAGGTCCTGGGGGCTGCGGGTGCAGGGTCTCTCCCAGGCGTCGGGACTTTGGATTCAAAGAGTCGCGGTCAGGGGGAGCCTCGGGATTCCCTCTGCAGGCGGCGCTGTGGGGGCTCAGGGGGGACAGGTTTTGGTACTCACAGTATCAGAGTAGTCCTGGGGTCCCTCCTGAGGTGTTGGATCTCCACCAGCCGAGTCGGGGTCGCCGGGTGCAGTGTTGCAAGTCTCACGCTTCTTGCGGGGAGCTTGCAGGGTTCTTTCAAGGCTGCTGGAAACAAAGTTGCAGCCTTTCTTGGAGCAGGTCCGCTGTCCTCGGGAGTTTCTTGTCTTTTTGAAGCAGGGGCAGTCCTCAGAGGATGTCGAGGTCGCTGGTCCCTTTGGAAGGCGTCGCTGGAGCAGGATCTTTGGAAGGCAGGAGACAGGCCGGTGAGTTTCTGGAGCCAAGGCAGTAGTCGTCTTCTGGTCTTCCTCTGCAGGGGTTTTCAGCTAGGCAGTCCTTCTTCTTGTAGTTGCAGGAATCAAATTTTCTAGGGTTCAGGGTAGCCCTTAAATACTAAATTTAAGGGCGTGTTTAGGTCTGGGGGGTTAGTAGCCAATGGCTACTAGCCCTGAGGGTGGGTACACCCTCTTTGTGCCTCCTCCCAAGGGGAGGGGGTCACAATCCTAACCCTATTGGGGGAATCCTCCATCTGCAAGATGGAGGATTTCTAAAAGTTAGAGTCACTTCAGCTCGGGACACCTTAGGGGCTGTCCTGACTGGCCAGTGACTCCTCCTTGTTTTTCTCATTATCTTCTCCGGCCTTGCCGCCAAAAGTGGGGCCTGGCCGGAGGGGGCGGGCAACTCCACTAGCTGGAGTGTCCTGCTGGGTTGGCACAAAGGAGGTGAGCCTTTGAGGCTCACCGCCAGGTGTGACAATTCCTGCCTGGGGGAGGTGTTAGCATCTCCACCCAGTGCAGGCTTTGTTACTGGCCTCAGAGTGACAAAGGCACTCTCCCCATGGGGCCAGCAACATGTCTCGGTTTGTGGCAGGCTGCTAAAACTAGTCAGCCTACACAGATAGTCGGTTAAGTTTCAGGGGGCACCTCTAAGGTGCCCTCTGGGGTGTATTTTACAATAAAATGTACACTGGCATCAGTGTGCATTTATTGTGCTGAGAAGTTTGATACCAAACTTCCCAGTTTTCAGTGTAGCCATTATGGTGCTGTGGAGTTCGTGTTTGAAAGACTCCCAGACCATATACTCTTATGGCTACCCTGCACTTACAATGTCTAAGGTTTTGTTTAGACACTGTAGGGGTACCATGCTCATGCACTGGTACCCTCACCTATGGTATAGTGCACCCTGCCTTAGGGCTGTAAGGCCTGCTAGAGGGGTGTCTTACCTATACTGCATAGGCAGTGAGAGGCTGGCATGGCACCCTGAGGGGAGTGCCATGTCGACTTACTCATTTTGTTCTCACCAGCACACACAGGCTTGTAAGCAGTGTGTCTGTGCTGAGTGAGGGGTCTCTAGGGTGGCATAATACATGCTACAGCCCTTAGAGACCTTCCCTGGCATCAGGGCCCTTGGTACCAGAGGTACCAGTTACAAGGGACTTATCTGGATGCCAGGGTGTGCCAATTGTGGAAACAATGGTACATTTTAGGTGAAAGAACACTGGTGCTGGGGCCTGGTTAGCAGGGTCCCAGCACACTTCTCAGTCAAGTCAGCATCAGTATCAGGCAAAAAGTGGGGGGTAACTGCAACAGGGAGCCATTTCTTTACAGTAATTCTTTTAGCAATTTATTTTAGTGCTTCTTCTTTGCAGAAGCACAAAAGCTATGCCGAGCTTGAAGTGTTTGAAAATAAATTCAGGAGCCTTCTTCAAAGACTTTAGCAGTAGAAAACATAGTGATTTATCCAAACTTAACATAATGTTTGAGGATAGATGAGGGGGTTATTGAACCATAAAGCTATTTAACAAGTCTAACTCTGATAAGCTGTTTAGTTGCTCAAGGTAAATGAGTAGTTATCTTTTTTATTTGGGCTTAAGGGAACTCTGGAGGTATAGAATTCCTTCTTGCTGGTGGCAGGGAATGGGGTAGAGGAATGCGAAGACTGAGTGAGGCTTTCAGTGTGACCCAAGGGAGACTGGTTGGATCTTCACAATAAAGTGCTGTATGTATTTACTTGAGTAAACCTTCTCTTTTTTTTAATTTTTTTTTATATAAACACATTTTATTGTGTCTGCCAGTGTGCATTAATACAACCAAGACCACAGTCACCTAATCATGACAAAGTATGTTTCAAAACATAGTTGAAACCTAGTCATTCCCCCACATCCAGCCTGTGATAGCCCCACCATCTGCCCCATATTTTCTCATGTTTCCGGTGGCAGCCCCAAGCTGCGTAGATTTCTGTTCTTGTTGAGCACACAAATCTACCCTACTCTGCCTCAGGGGTGAGATGGAATTGGAGTCTTCCATTTGTGGGTGATATCATGCTTGGCAAATAGCGTGGCAACCCCATTAAAGATACGTTCTGCACTTTGCCCTTCCACGTCCTCGAGCAACCTCAGCAGGACCACCCTGGGATTAAGGTCCAATGGCCTATCCAGGAGTGATGAGAGCTCTCGCCCTATTTTCTCCCAAAGAGAATCCAGCTTATGACAATACCAGACCACGTGGAAGAAATCTGCATCAGGTGTCAGTAGCAGCTGGCCTGGGAGATCCTACCAGTTCAGTGAAGCTGCAGTGGGGTCATTAAAGTCATGTGAATGTAATTAGCTATTCCGACGTGCTTTCTGCTGCTCTTACCTAACTCCTGGGGTGTGTGGGAGGGGTGGGGTCATTTTGGCCTTGCACCATTCAGCATCATCAAGTTCCCCCACCCAAGCCTCACACTTCCACCTCAACTTGGGGAAGTGGTCTGGGGCATTAATGACTAGAGAGCAGTATCTCTGTTGAATGGCACCCTTGTGTAGCTTCCCCATTAACAATTTAGCCTCAAGAGGGCTGAAATCTGCGTCAGGTGGAATACTGGCCGAAAGGGCATGTCGCAACTGCAGGTATTTATGGAACTGAGTATGAAAAAGTTGATACTGCTCCTGCAGTTCTTGAAATGCCTTTATATGAGTACCCTCCCAAACGTCCTTGAGATGAGTGATGCCTATCTTACCCCATTTTGCAAAGCCCTCCAGCCGTGCGGTGTGAGGGCCATCATCCCAAGACCACCCCTGTTTACGAGCATCACAGTTATGCAACTGGCACAATTGCTAAGGCCAATAAAAGAGGGGAAAGGGTGCACCCTTGTTGGGAGCCCCTACAGAACGAAAAGTGGAAAAAGAGGGTCCTGTTAACCTGTACTTGAGCAGTCGGACGAGTATGTAGAAGGCTAACAATAGCATGAAAATGAATCCCCAACCTAGCTCTCTCCAACACGGCACCCGGGAAGAAACAATTGACCATGTCAAAGGCCGTATCAAAATCCACTAGGAGCAGGACTAAAGGGCAACAAAGACGATGCGCCTGGGAGATGGCCACATGGACCATCCGGATACAATGTGGGGTGCTGTGGGCCGGCAAAAGGCTGTATTGATCTGGATGAGTCAAGTAGGAAAAGGTTTGGCGCAGCTGGTTAGCTTGCAGTAATCTTATAGCGTCTTGATACATATTCAAATTAAGAAGGTTCACACCTCTCAGTTGTTTGAAAGTTTACCTTTGGTTAAATTCTTGATTTTTACCTTTTCTTAAATGTAGATTATGATGTTTGTAAACTTTCTTGAAGAATGAATGTGGATAACAGAAGGGGATCATTTAAAGTATATACAGGGAGTGCAGAATTATTAGGCAAATGAGTATTTTGACCACATCATCCTCTTTATGCATGTTGTCTTACTCCAAGCTGTATAGGCTCGAAAGCCTACTACCAATTAAGCATATTAGGTGATGTGCATCTCTGTAATGAGAAGGGGTGTGGTCTAATGACATCACCACCCTATATCAGGTGTGCATAATTATTAGGCAACTTCCTTTCCTTTGTCAAAATGGGTCAAAAGAAGGACTTGACAGGCTCAGAAAAGTCAAAAATAGTGAGATATCTTGCAGAGGGATGCAGCACTCTTAAAATTGCAAAGCTTCTGAAGCGTGATCATCGAACAATCAAGCGTTTCATTCAAAATAGTCAACAGGGTCGCAAGAAGCGTGTGGAAAAACCAAGGCGCAAAATAACTGCCCATGAACTGAGAAGTGTCAAGCGTGCAGCTGCCACGATGCCACTTGCCACCAGTTTGGCCATATTTCAGAGCTGCAACATCACTGGAGTGCCCAAAAGCACAAGGTGTGCAATACTCAGAGACATGGCCAAGGTAAGAAAGGCTGAAAGACGACCACCACTGAACAAGACACACAAGCTGAAACGTCAAGACTGGGCCAAGAAATATCTCAAGACTGATTTTCTAAGGTTTTATGGACTGATGAAATGAGAGTGAGTCTTGATGGGCCAGATGGATGGGCCCGTGGCTGGATTGGTAAAGGGCAGAGAGCTCCAGTCCGACTCAGACGCCAGCAAGGTGGAGGTGGAGTACTGGTTTGGGCTGGTATCATCAAAGATGAGCTTGTGGGGCCTTTTCGGGTTGAGGATGGAGTCAAGCTCAACTCCCAGTCCTACTGCCAGTTCCTGGTAGACACCTTCTTCAAGCAGTGGTACAGGAAGAAGTCTGCATCCTTCAAGAAAACATGATTTTCATGCAGGACAATGCTCCATCACACGCGTCCAAGTACTCCACAGCGTGGCTGGCAAGAAAGGGTATAAAAGAAGGAAATCTAATGACATGGCCTCCTTGTTCACCTGATCTGAACCCCATTGAGAACCTGTGGTCCATCATCAAATGTGAGATTTACAAGGAGGGAAAACAGTACACCTCTCTGAACAGTGTCTGGGAGGCTGTGGTTGCTGCTGCACGCAATGTTGATGGTGAACAGATCAAAACACTGACAGAATCCATGGATGGCAGGCTTTTGAGTGTCCTTGCAAAGAAAGGTGGCTATATTGGTCACTGATTTGTTTTTGTTTTGTTTTTGAATGTCAGACATGTATATTTGTGAATGTTGAGATGTTATATTGGTTTCACTGGTAATAATAAATAATTGAAATGGGTATATATTTGTTTTTTGTTAAGTTGCCTAATAATTATGCACAGTAATAGTCACCTGCACACACAGATATCCCCCTAACATAGCTAAAACTAAAAACAAACTAAAAACTACTTCCAAAAATATTCAGCTTTGATATTAATGAGTTTTTTGGGTTCATTGAGAACATGGTTGTTGTTCAATAATAAAATTAATCCTCAAAAATACAACTTGCCTAATAATTCTGCACTCCCTGTAGAATGAAGTCATCATCATTTTGATGATGTCTAGTCGTCCTGGCCATGCGAAGCTTTAGAGGAGACCATGTAGAGGTTTGTGGCCGAAATTACATTTGGCAAGAAGCTAAGGATAAGCCTGGTAGCTCAGTTTTGAGTCACTTGCTAGTGATTCAGCAATTGATCAGCCTTGTCCTAGCAAAGGTGGTGCAGTAGTTTAGATGGGAAGTCATACGTCCCTGCTCGGTGGTTTTATGTGCTGGAAGTAGAAGCCAATTAAAGGATTTTCATTACATGTGCAAGATACAAAAGCGATCTGAGGCAGCTTGAGTTACTTGATTGGCCATAGAAAGGCTGTGGTCCAGCATGATGCCAAACTTCCTGGGAGATGTTGCAGGAATGAGATTTGGGCTGAGGTCAGTAGGCCACCATGCTGGGGAACATGTGAAAATTTCACCAAACAGAAGGACCTCTGTTTTTTCACTGTTAATCTTCATACAGTTGACTTCATCTAAAGGGTAATGTGGACATGGAAGAGAAAAACTTTTCTTTAGTCTCTACGTAGGGCCTGATTTAGAGTTTGGGGGACAGGTTACTCTGTCACAAATGTGACGTTTATCCTGTCCGCTATATTACAATTCCCATAGGACATAATGGGATCGTAATACGGGGGACGGGATATCTATCATGTTTGTGAAGGAGTAACCCAGCCGCAAAACTAATTCAGACCCTTAGTTATTGGAAGCATGTGATGATGTGTATCATTAGAATATGATACAATTTAAAAATAAAAGTATCTGACTATTTTGGCAAGGTGACATACATAAAAATTTAAAGTCGGTGCACAAGGAGGCTCCCATGTGAAATGACAGTGTACAGGATCAAGCACTAGCATGAAGGGGAAAGGGAACGGCTTTCATAGTGCTGTGGCTGAATTGAAAACTACAGGACTGGTGCAGGTGCCAAGACTGGAATCTACACCCAACTACACTCACCCCTGACACACTGGCTTTCTTTTTGGCTTCTCAGTTTGGCCCTGGCTCCTGCTGCCTTTCTGCTGCTGTTGCTACGGAACTCTGTTTCACAGCACTTCACTCTGCTCTACTTGATGACACTCCACTATGCTACACAATCCACAACCCTCCACTTTATGCCTCTCCACAACCCTCCACTTTATGCAACTCCACAACACACTGTATGCCACCCCAAAACCTTCCACTTTGCGCCACTCTTCTCTACTCTGCTCCATTTTTCTCCAGTCTACGACACTGCAGTCTTTGACACTCTTCTCCGCTCTACGCCATCTTCTCTTTGTCACTCTACTGCACTCCTCACCACTCCTCTTTGCCACTCTACTCCAGTCTACGCCAATCCTCTCTTTGCCACTCTTCACCACTCCAGTCTATGCCACTCCTCTTTGCCACTCTTCACCACTCTAGTCCACTCCAGTCCACTCCAGTCGATGCCACTCTACTCCACTCTACTCCACTCTACAACACTAACCATGCTGAAAAGCATCTACGCGGGTGTACAGTATGGTGAAAACATATTGGCAAAGCCAATATCTCTTGCATAGGCAAAGCCTATTAGCTTTGCCAGTGCTTGTTAAATGTAGGACTCTGGGTAGTGATTCACCCTCTAGAGCCAGTGCAGGCCTTCACATAATGTTGGCACTCCTTATCGCTGAGGGCTACATGCTGGTTACTGTTGAGGGTCTCACACTGCTCGTTACTGAAGACCACACCTGGTTGTAAAAATAACAGGGACAAAAAGTCATAGAATCATGGCTCCTGACAATTGAGGGTAAATGCTAGTGCTGATGCGGAGACTGTGTAGTTTGCACCCAACTACACTCACCCCTGCTACACTTTGGCTATCTTTTGGCTTTTCAGTTGTTGGAGGTTGGGTCATTAGTTGTGTGGCCTGCACAAGTAATGTGTCTGCACTCGACCACTACTGGGAGCCAAATACCCCATTGCAGTGCTTGACTCTCATAGGGTAGCGTTTCAGAGCTGTCCAAGGCTTACTCAAGGGAGGTGGTGTGGGTCAGTAATGCCCATTCACGAGCACACAAGAATAACACTCAATAAAGATTGTCCCGTCAGTGCTTTTCCTTTTGATAAAGTAAAAGTATATTTATTACATACACACACTACTCAATACCACGCAACAATGTCCAAATATACCCAAGTTGATGGAATTACTTTTGGACAACATTGTGTAATCATCCTGATCTCTCCCAAGGGGAGATATAATCCAACAAACCAAATTGACATAACATTTACTTTGTTCCCAATGCAACATTTGGCTGTAACTTGGAGTGAGTACACCTAGTACTGGCAATAAAGTACATATACTTTGATCACTGGTGGCTGTCAGTCTCATTACTCAAATAAGCATGAACAAGAAGCATGTATTGACATTTTGGAAGGATTTGTGCTGTTACGATTACTCCCAGATTACTCTTGTTAAACATCACGTAATACCATCCTTCACCACTAGAGGTTTCCTTGTCATATGACCCTTCACAAGTCATACATTGGCCTCTACACTGTGACCACATATTTTTTAAAACCCATTTAGCATAACATGCTGCCTTTTGTACCATAGTCCCTAAAGGACATCATAACTTTTAAAACACCTGCAATTACAGCCTTTCTCCCCTAGCGAGTGTTCACCATTATAACAATCCTGCGGTTATCACAATTCAAGTCACAGGAACTGCAGCCATGATCTTCGCCCCTGGAGGGCGCAGCTCCAGCACTCCATAACCAACGTTCCAGCTAGGACGTTGTTTAAAACACATGGGAGCCTTTTTTATTGGGGGGTGGGGGTGTTACCCTTTTCAAGTCCCACCAAACCTATGGTGGGGACAAAAAACGTCTGGTTGGGGGGAGGCTGCGCTACTTCTGCAGCTCCCCCTGCACATTTGAATCCATTTGGTGGTGACCCCGTCCTCCTCCCGTTATCATGAGCTGAAAACGAGTGATTTTCACTCACTGCGGGCAGACCTCCGCTGGGCATTATAGGGCGCTCCATCAAGACCATGCATATTTGGTGAGCAGCTCTCCCACTGCGCTGGGGAGAGCTTCTTTGCCCTTGTCACTGTTTGCCTGCTTTTTTTTTTCCCCAATTCCTATGGACTCGCACTGCCACTTTATGACTCCTGGGGTGTCCGGTCCCACTCGGACACCCCGCATGGTTTCCCTTGTTAGAAGGCAGCTCGGGAAGCCCACCCTTGGCTACCCTCTCCAGCTCCAAGCGAGAGCAGCGGCTTGCTGACTGCTGGTGTGAGCCAGCAGCACCACTGTAGTCTGCCCGCTCCTGTGGGCAGACGTGCACAGTGGCCCCGCCCTCTTCTGCTCCCACCAGTCATGGGTACTGGGAGTGGGGCGTCGGACCACACTGTGGAGTGCAGCAGCAGTGCTTTGGGGCCCAGGCGTGGGTCCCGGGCCCCTCCTGCGACTTCACAGGGAGCATGACAGTGCTCCTGGGTTTCCTCTTCTTGTGGGGCCCCAGGATGGGGTCTGGAGCCCGCCTGTCTTCACAAGGTGGGGGGGGGGTGCAACTGCACTCCCTGGCTTTGGTTCTGTGTTTGTGGGGGGTCTGGGGCCCCTGGACAATCTTCACAGGGACCGTGATGGCGCTCCCTGGCTGCTTCTTCAGCCACCGGCCCTGTCCTAAGCCAGCTGCCATCTTCACTGAGGTGCGACAGTTTCACCTGGGATGCTTTATCTGTGGGGCCCTGGTATGAGGTTTGGGGCCCCTTCCAGCACCTTCACAGGGTGGTGCGATGGTGCCCCCCAACTTTGCTTCAGGCCTGCAGCCCCTCCCACATATTTCCCCCCCCCCTTTGCTTCTTTGAGGGCCCAGAGATGAGGTCTGGGTCCCCTCTGCTCATCTTAGAGGGAGCACGACTGTGCTCTCTTACAGCTCCATGTTTTGCTTCCCCCCCCCCAGGGTTCCCTTCTTCTCGGCCATTCACACCCTGGTGCCATTGCAGTCCTTCATATAATGTTGGCGCTCCTTATTGCTGAGTGCTACTGAGGTCCTCACACTGCTTGTTACTGAAGACCACACCTGGTTGTGGAAACTGCGGAGACTAAATGTAATAGAATCACGGCTACAAACCAATGAGGGCAAGTGGTGGCGCAGGTGCAGAGACTGTGGGGTCTGCACCCAACCACACTTGCCCCTTCCACACTTTGGCTTTCTTTGTACTTGTTAGTTCCTTCAGTTTGTCCCTGGCTCCTGCTGCTGTTGGCTTGAGACTATGTTGGGGAAGTGTCTTGGCTTCTCAATAACCTTTGCTTGCACAGGCTCCTGCTTTGGCGGCTGCTGCTAAGTTGAGGCTGTCTTCGTTGGTAGATTTGGAAGTGGAAGTGGCACTTCGTAGCAGATAGTCTGGTAATGAAGTGGATGGCACGTGCGCGGAGAGGGAGCAGGGAATGCACCTGTCCAGAAAGCCAAAATAATATGCAAATTGCACAATCCTTGAAGTGCAGGGAGATCTGGTGGGGACTTTCTATTGTCACCCAGCATTTGCGCCACACAGTATACTGCACATTCACATACTAAGAGAAATGATGGATCCTGCAAACAATCATCCAGATATTTCGAAATGTTTTGAGGTTTTAGAAAAGAGCAGTTTTGAGCATTTACAACACAGTTCAAGGCATTGTGACCATTCAAGTAAAAGCAGAAGTGGATATTCTAAGTTAATTCCAACTCACTAGCAATGACTCTTTGTGGTTTTTACAGCAAAACGTAAATTTGGTTTGAGTATACTCCTAAATTATGTTTAATGCTTAACTACAATGGAGTCGCTACTCAGCTTGACTCAATAAATCCTTAAACTGGTCCCGATTATTCAGCCAGCTGTTCTTATAATGGAATAAGTGTGGATGCAGAGCATGAAAGGAGTCTTGCCAGAGATGGTGGTTCTGGTTGACGTTCCACCTTCCCTCAGTTTCATGCAGCTTTTTGTAGAGGTCCTACTTTTCTTTACATATTAAGGTGTAATAGTTCTTGCGCCACCAAACTCTTCTGGCAAATCTGGCTTTATTCGTAGTTGCAGGTGATCTTGTGTGTTCCTGGACTCATTAACTTAACATTCTGAGTCAGGATCTTTTTGGTAACATGGAGATTCCTACATTTATCTTGAAAACTCTGCAGCTCTTAAGATACCCAGGAGGGACCTTGGAAATGAGAGGGGAAAGGGAAACTGCAATTCATAAACTTAAAACTTTAGCATAAATCAAGTACTCTTTCCCCTTGTCAATTTTTAAAGTGTTTATTAATTATTACTTCTTATATCGTTTTCTTTATTAATCACTCGTAAATTACCGAACATAGTACAAAGCGTGTCCCATAAATCTAGTTCCTATTATACCTGTCCAAGTCAGAAAGGTACATTGTAGTTGAGTAACTCATAAAGAGTTTTCTTTTAAAAGAACATTCAAGGCTCAGCAATAGAAAATCATCTAAATCAGAGTATCGGGCAGTGTAATATAAAATAAAATTAAATAAAAAAAGGAACAAGTGTCTGTAGCTCTGTCTAGCCCGTAAAGCTACCAGAACTCATAAAGTATTAGGCTTTGCAACAAGGGAGTAAGCAAATCCAACAAGTCTGTCAGCAAGAGTGAGCCAGCAAGACTGCGACCCCAGCTGTTCTTTCCCTTGGACATTCTTATATGAAATACAGTGATGCACAAAATGAACAATGTCTTCAGATAAAGTATTTGATCCTTCAGTCTGGAAACAAGAACCTCGTGAGACATGAACAGTTTAAACAAAGAGTTCTAAATACAAGATACATTTCAATCTACAATGAAACATTACACAATCTCATCTGTCAATGTCTCCAAAAGAAAGAACATTTGTTAAGTTGCATGATCACGTTGTCATCTCCTTTCCTGCACGACTTCACGCTAGAAGCCTATTCATAAAGTAGCAAGTTTAAGATTAGTTTAGCAAATTTTGAGATTCCAGTACAGGTCAGGCAGTTAATAATGAATACAAAATATAGCTTTCTTTGTTAGCATAATTTGTGTCATGTGAAGGCTGTGCAAGAATAATAAAATTAATAAAAATAAAACAAATATATTTTTAAAAAGCCTGGGTCAAATGGCTTTCTTGCGTTACTGTCAGCAAGATGCACTGCCATTTGCCCCTGTCTGTGCCTACCCGACAATCCCTTTCCTTGATATATTTTCTGTGTCAGCCCTATTGTGCTCCATTGTTAATGTTTCCACATACCTACAGAAAAAAACTACAGATGCACGGTATTTTGCCATTTGCTTCATGCCTGGCATTGTGGATCTTGTCTAAGTGCTGTTTTTTTTTATTTGCATTCCAGTATTTATATTCCTGCGTTTGCAATGGAAAACGAGCAGAAATCGTTAAAAAAACCTGGACTAAAAAGGTTACTTGCCTGCCATGGGACTATTTAAAATCGAAATCTGGCTAGAATAATGACTGATAAGCAATTAGTTCCATATCACTCGGAATGCTTCGGGGGAGGCAACCAGGAAGCAGTGCCATTGTTGAGAAAAAGTTGTATGGGTCTCTCACTATTACTAATGCTGCTGCAGGCTTTTAATACAAAATGCAATTTTTAGGAGACTGCCGAATTAATGCAATTAATAATGCATCCTAAATTAGGTCTAGGTAACCTTCGATCATTTCCAGCGCTACGTTCGGGCAGACAGACACCTGCTCAAACTAAACCATATTAATTTTGCAAAGAGAGGTCATCTGAAAATGTTATTATGTGAAAGAAGTATTATGCAAGATTTCTTGAAAAGGGAGGAGAGAAAAAAACACTGTATAAATTATCTTTACGTTTTTCCTGAATAGATAACATTGTTAATAAGACCTTATAAACAGTTGTTTCACTTTTATTTACCAATGTGCATTTGTGAATTGATTTGTTATTTATTTGCAATATAGATGATGCTTCAGCAGTCTGCTGTCATCCTAGCTGTTTTTAGCATCTTCCTTGACCCAGTTGCTGGCTATGCAAACGGAAAGGTAACACGTGCTTGCAGCAGCATGCGCCCTCAACATGGACATCAAGCACAAGATTCTCCCTTGCACAATGTAACAGTGGACTCACACATATTCAAGCCTGGGGACCGAGTCAAAGGTAAAGGGTTTAAAGTTTAAGCTTGCTTTAAAGCTAGTCTGTATAATTCGTGTCATTTTTATCTTGTTTTAAAAAAAAAAAAAAAAAAAAAAATGTTGGTGTTCTATTTAATGACGCACCAAGTGTTATGTGGATGTGACAGACCGACTATGGTCTATTTTGCTTTAAATTTGTGTTCCCTGAGCTGTGCAAAACATTAAGTTTGGAGTGTCCAGTGCTACACATTGTCCAGCCAACTGATACGATTGTAGTAAAGTGTTAATCTGTATTATCTCTGTTATTGACGGCTGAACCACAACAGCTATAACTGTAATGTCAGCATCAGAGACAACCCGAAACTAATCCTCAGAATTCTTGGAAGGGGCTTCTGGTTTGAGACCATTTTGGTTATTATTGTGCCACACATGATGGTACCAAGTGGAATGGCTCTGCTCTATTGGACAGGCTGGTTTGTGAACACAATTAAATACAAAATATTTTATAAAGAGCTAAAGGAAGTTTCGAAATAAGGACAATTGGGCTAGGCTTTTACGGTGTACTTCAGAGCATGTTGTTTAACAGCTCAGGGTTAAGCTAAACCACCACTATAACACGATTGCATGCTTAGTCATGCTTAATCATGTAGTTTTGCACAATTAGGCATTGGGTTTTTGGTTACTAGTCAGTCCTGAAATCACATGTTTCAGACCTAACATTAAGGTAATCAGAAATTCCATGACACTGCTTAAGTACACAAATCTATTCCTGTCCTAATTTTGCTCTTACTACTTCCTCCACACAATTTGCTAATCCTTTTATAGTTGATGCACTTAATTTACGCTAAAATGTGATTCAGTTGTAAAAGCAGGAATTGAAGACTCTTCTATCCTTAAAAAAAAAAAAATGCTTGGAGCACCAATACTGAAAACCAAAGGAGCGATGATGTCAAAAAGTATATACTTCGATAGAAAGTTTGAATTTCAGGGTCATTTCTGTGAGTCCTTGGCTTACATTTGCCAAACGTGCATTTAAGAGAAATTCTAAAGCACACATTCAAGTATATATGGATTAATATAATAGCAATATGAATCAAATGCTACTACATAAAATTGAGCATTGGAGTGCAAGTCTATGCGTTAGAAATAGTGCAAGAATTCAGGAGATATGGACTGTCTGTCATCGGGGAAGGTGAATTTTTTCCTTATATCCATATACGCTACATCCTTTTTACTCTGTCTTATTTAATATTCTGTAGCTCAGTACCTGCTCTTAAATTCTTATAACTTTTTCACATACTATTTTTGCTCTCAAACCCACTATTGTAGGGAAGTGACTAACTACCTTGTCAAACAGATTGTCTCTGACTGATGCCCGTCACTCTTTTCTATCCAGAGTGCTTACATTGGTATAACTTTGTGATATTGAAATGTTGCCTATTCTCTGATCACATACTAATTTATCATAACCGTCTATTCATATTTTACTTTTTTTTTTTTTTTTTTTTTCTTTCCAAAGAAAAGTATCTTCCATTGCATATCCTCTACAATCTTTCATCTAAAGATGTTAAAAAATATAGGCACTTCTACTCAATAGCGACTCATCTCAGTATTCTGCTACTTTTTCCATTATGAGCTCTAATTTCTGGCACTTGGTGTGGTCTGTCATGTAATCACTTGCCAGTGCACCTCAACAACATTTAGACAGAAGCCAGGTGTATGTAATGTGCATATCATGCCTTTGTAGATATCTGCCCTGCTGACATAGCTGCCTCCCTCGCAGACACCTTCCTCCCCTTCCTTTCCACCTTAACTAATAGTTTTGTTTTGGAAAGGATAGTCTGCAGAGCATGGGAAACATCAGTCACACATGATAAACCTCAAATCTCTTCCAGAGGTCTTTGGAATTCATGAAATTACTTTGCAACCTTATTCCGCTTTACCCAGAGAGACCAATACTACGACATAGGGCACCTGAAATGCGGAACACACTTTGTTAACAGAGGGCAGGTATGGCACATCTCACTAGCATAGAGGTTGGACCAGCTTGGTGGGATACTAAGGCTTTATTGGATGCAACCGGAGCTGTTCCCTGCTATTTCTAAGTGGCACAAAAAGAACATGCATGGAAGAGTGATCCATCATAGGAACATTCTGTGATCAGTTTGCATGGGCAAGTCTGTGATTCTGGCTTATCATGAATCAAGGAAGGGAAGAGAATGTACACCAAAAGTATACTTGCAACACATTTGAGTAGATTCTATCCTGAAATTGGGTTACAGAGGCTTCTTTGAGCCTTAAAAGGATTAAGTAAAATTGTTTTACCTTGAAAAACAGATGCAGTTTGGTAGCCGGGCTAGAGAGCCACAAGGTCTAGTAACCCTTCTGGGCTAGGTTGCAGAAAAGAGGGAGCTTGTGGAAATGGCTGAAAGGCTGGTGATAACTATGACAATGGCATAGTTGAGAAGCAAACATAGCACTATTAAATTCTTAAGACATCAGGGCACCTTTGAGCCTGCCCAGCAGTGCCCTATGACAGTTGATATGGGGCAATGCTTTTACAGTAAGAATTAGGAACAATCCAGTGCTACAGAGAAGATCTCCAGCCTAGCAGAGGAGGGAGAAATGTTTAAGACCTAAACCTTTCTGATACTGACAGTTTTATGATACTGAGGCTTCATTGGCAGGATTAATAAATGAAGGTGGAGTGGAGGTTTATCTTTTCCTCGGGGCTTGAAACATGTTGAAGACATACTAAGAGTGCAAGGAGTAGAATCTGTGAGCTTTAAAGATCATGTTCACGCAAAGAAGATAAGGTAGGCAAGCTCAGAAATGTCAGCCTGCCAGGCAAAGTGATGGACTGAGAAGCCCTTCTGGAAGTCTGGCACAAGAAACTGATTTGGCTTGCATCTTGGAAAAAGGGATTGTACCAGCTTCTGAGCCAAATTGAGAATTCCCTGTTCCAAAAATCATGGAACGTTGATATGAATTTTGGAAATAAATCATTAGGCAGGTTTGTGCAAAACCAGAAATTTAGAAGTCCCAGAACTGAAGAAATAGTATCTGAGACCCTGTGAATGGAATGTAATGACCACCAACAGTGTCAGGATTGCTGGTTCCCCATTCCGATACATCAGAAGCTCAACAAATAGCTGCAGTTCAGCCATTTGAATTTCTTACGAAGCATGAGGAGGATGAAGAAGCAGGAGGATGAGACCGAGTTGACCCGAGTCATCATGGTTAGCTTGTTGTCCAGAATGATGCGTAGGTTACCAGCGTGGTCAGTGGAAGTAGGAGTAGGTCCAAGTTATGAGAGCCACCTAGAAGTGTCTGAGGGGGTGCTTTTGTTTCTGAAGATCAGTACCTCTGTCTTGCCCGTGTTGAACTTCAGGCACTTGTCTTTCATCCAGTTGGCAACGTCTGTCATGCAGTTGTGAAAGTTGGACTTGGTGTTGGTGGTGAGATGGAGAGGATGAGATGTCTGTTGTCTGTATAGGATATGATGTTCAGTCTGTGAGTTTTGATGATGCTGGCAGAGGTGTCCTATAAGTGAGGAAGAAGGTGGGACTGAGTGAGGATCCTGTGGGGTACGCCATAAGTGATTTCCTTGAGTTTGGAGGTGGATGGTGAAAGGCAACTTTTTGTGTTTCTAGTGAAGAAAAAGGTGATCAGTCTGAGAGAGGCTCCTTGGGTACCTTTGTTGTGCAGCCTTGTGATGAGTGTGGTGGGAGACCATATCAAAAGTTGCAGAGAGGTCCGGGAGGTTTAGAGCTGCAGTCTCTCTTTGGTCAAGTAGGGCTTGCATGCCGTCGCCAGCCCCGATGAGGGATGTCTCTGTGCTTTGGTTGGTGTGAAATCTGGATTGGGAGGAATCAAGTAGGAGTTTTCATTCCAGATGTGAGGAGAGATCTGTCTGTAGTTGTTGAGTTTGCTGGTGTCTGCCAATGGTTTCATTAATAGGTCTTTGACCTTTGCATGTGTCCAGTCCTCAAGGAAGGCAGCAATGGCATTTGAGGTTTTGAACAGTGGTGAGTACGTGGCTGATTCTGGCTTCGTCTAGGGTGAAGATGTGGTGAGGGCACAGGTCTTTTGGGGCCCTTGAGTGGGCAGAGATCATGATGGAGGCTGTGTCTTACAGGGTGAGCTGGCTATTTGGTTAGTCGGATAGTTGTGGTGGTAGCAGGGTTGTTGTGTTGCTTGAACAAGCCAGTGGCCTTGGGCTGGGGCTTGAAGGTTCTGTAGATGTTGGTAATCTTGTTGTGGAAGAAGTTTGCAAGGCATTTGCCGAGTTCCCATTAGGGGGTTAATGTTGTTTGTTGCAGCTGAGGGGTTGGAGAACTCTTTGACCATGTTGA
Organism: Pleurodeles waltl; assembly: GCF_031143425.1. Lineage (NCBI taxonomy): Eukaryota > Metazoa > Chordata > Amphibia > Caudata > Salamandridae > Pleurodeles > Pleurodeles waltl. Next base: position 604,713,766 of record NC_090443.1, on the reverse strand, counting down.
AGAGTTCTTTGCTGTTACTGAAGCGTTATCAATTTGTGAGACTGAGGACCTTTTCTTCCATTCTCTCAACTGTGATAGTGGTTCGAGGGCTGTCTTGAAGGCGATCTTGTTGATTGTGTCCTTGCTGGTGTGCTATCTCCTTTCCAGTTGTTTACAGTGTTGTTTCTTGGGGTTCTGGGGTGTTCAGTGTACCACCTAGCCTGCTTGGTGGAACTTCTGTAAGTTTTGTTGCCAATTGGAGTGTAGTAGTTGGTGGTCCAGTTGTTGAATTTTCTGACAGTTCTGGTCTAGGTTGTTGGAGGAGATGAAGTGAGTGGTGTTGAGGGTGTTCATCCATGTGTCCTTTGGGACTTTGCTCTAGCTGTGGTTGGGGGCCTTTGGACAGACTGGGGGGGGGCGAAGGTAACCCTTCTGGCGAAGGTGCGTGAGCTGGTGATGCTGAAGTGGTTGGTCCAGGTGAGTTCTGTGGTGTGGCTGTACCTGATGAAGTCTCTAGAGATGAAGATGGGGTTTAGTGTGTGGCCTGCAGTGTGCATGGGGTTGTGGATGAGTTGGGTGAGTCTGATGTTGTTCATGCTGTCGAGAAGGTTGGTAGTGTTGATGACATTGTGGTTGTTGAGATGGAAGTTGAGTTCACCGAGGAAAATGTAGTTGTTGAAGTGTATGGCAAAGTTGGGACAATGAAGTCAATGATGAAGTTGAAGGCTTGATGTGGTCCTGGAAGACTGTAGGCAGGGGTGTCCCTGATGGTGTTTATGCTGTCCTTCTGGAGTCTGAAGTTGAGGTGTTCCATAGTGGGGGTGATATCATCATTTGTGGTGGTGCATTGGATGGATTCATTGTGTATAATGGTGATCCTTTGCCAGGCTTGTTGATGCGCTCGCAGTGGATGATCTTATATCCTTTGGGTATTGCGGTGGCGGTCAGACAAGGAAATGTGGTTGAGCCAGGTCTCAGTGAGAGATTGGATGTCTGATCTGAGGGTGGAGATAAGGTCCCAAGTACCTTTGGTGTGTTTGCATAGTGAGCGTCTGTTGAAAAGATGTGAGTTGGTGTTATTGTTCAGGTGGTGCCTGTGATGTATTCGGGGTGGGGCTGGTCAGTGGGCTTTTGTGTGTTTTGTGGCAGGTGAAGTGGCAGTGGGTGCAGATGAAAGGTCCTACGGACTGTGGGTTGTCACAGTGGTAGTGTTTGTTGCAGTGTCCAGGCAGCAGTGGTGTCACTTGGTCAAAAGGGGGCAACTGGATCTGACGGAACAAGCAGGAAATAGAGGCCGCTGCGGCCTGCATTAAGTAAGTCCTGGGGTGGGCAGGATGTCTCTTGGCAGAAGAACGGTGAGTGGAAAAAACTGGATCGGAAAACAGACAGCAGCAGTGTCATTTGGTCAAATGGTGGCACCCGGATCGGCTGGAATAAACAATATATGGAGGCCACAGGCAAGTGGCAGGCTAGGTGCCCAGGTCCAGCCAACTGATTGTCTTTGAACTATCCTGAGGCCTGTAGTTCTGTTGGCGAAATTAATTCATAAAAGCTTGGAGGACAGTTTTGACCTCTATACCAATGAATGGCACAATGTCAACTGCATCAGTTTAAGATCTAATCCGGATATAGGGAAATGTCTAGAATTTTACTATTGCTTTCTTCTCCCCTTCTTGCATGTCTGATTTCATTTAGAGACTTGGTAAAAAGCTATTGAGTGTATGCCAAGACACTTTATTTAAAAAAGAAAAGAAAAAAAGGAAGCCAGAGTGCATACACTGCTCTGTCCCCTGCCAGTAGTCTTCACCCACACCTCAACAGTCCGCTCCCAGCCCTCTTTCTCTGCTTGATGCAATGCAGTGTACTTAAACAGTTACCTGAGACCTTCCATATGGGTATGTACAGGTTGTTTTAGTTTTGTTGCACTTCTCTTATATGACTACCTCCTTTTCTCTCCGACCTTCATCAGCTGCCATCATATCCCATTGTTAGAGGTTTTTGGGTTGCTGTATTTTCAGAGCTCGGATTTGGGTGTGAAGGTCCAAAAGATGTACTTGCTCCTGATAATTTAAGTTCATCTTGCAATTTAAGTTAACCGCTTTTCATAGGATGATTGTAATCTGCTTGTTCCGATGACAAACACTCTTCCTGGTTTCTTCAATTGAGCACATTTTGGAACAATAACAAGCTTTTATCCACTTCAGGTACATACATGGTTGACACCTGTACTGTCTTAGATTTGAGAGTGTCACTATAGATGGTTTTGGAAGCTTTCAATAATTCTGCTAGTGCATTTTTTGCCCTTCGATGCTTATCCCCATTATCTACTAGACTATAAGAGAACTGCCCCAAAATATCATTGTTAAATGATTGACTGTGCTTGACCCCATACTTCACGGGATTTAAATAAATCTTACTGAGGCATCAAACGTGACTGTTCATGTTTAAATTGATTTAGGTAAAAGTGGTTTGTTAATTTGACCGGTTTCCTTTAATATCCATACCATTTTTAATGATCATGCATTTATCATCTCTAAGATATCTAATATCTTACTTTTCTGTTTCAGTAACTCTGTCGGGGTCCCGTTTTGAAGGATTTTTCTTGCAATCACGTGACCCTGAGAACTTGGATGGCGATGCAATTGGATCATTTACACTAATTGATACCGAAAAGTCCCAGCTTCTGACATGTGGCAATGTGCAGGTCAGTGAAAGCGTAAATCTAAATTTTTCTTTTGGGCTCATATGGAAAGTGCTTCAGACCAATGATGTGACTTAAATGTAAGCCACCAAATGACAACAATTCACCCCCATTGGTGATGTGCATTGGTGGAGGTGATGGATTTCTAAATGAAGAATTCTACATCGATCAAATACACATTTAACATGAGGAGCATAGAAGTGAGTTGGTGTTCCCTGGTTTGGTTTGTAGTTATTCCATTGCTTCTTTAAAGTATGTCACTTATTTTGTGCTGTGCCACTTACCATACGCAACTCAGCCTGCTCCTGTCCAATGCGAGCTGCCCTGCCCATCTCTAGGGCTTGCCTACTTTTTGAGAGACGAAGCAACTCTAGATCTGTTTCTTCCTCACTGGACATCACCAAAGAGGTGTAGGTTCAGTTCTTGGGCACAGCAAACACAGGGAGGTCCCCGCCTAGTTAACCCACAGACTGAGTATTACTTTACTGCTTATATTTAATTGGGGAACGTGTGCAGCTTTACATTTACTTCTGATGTTCCGAAAACAGAGGCATAGCATTAAAATAGGGGCTGGTGTATGTTTGCTGAGAAATCTATCTACAAAGGTAGGGCCTATCTTAACCCCTTCGCTGCCAGGCCTTTTCCCCCTCCTGTGCCGGGCCTTTTTTTGCCTATTTGGGGCAGTTCGCGCTTAGGCCCTCATAACTTTTTGTCCACATAAGCTAACCAAGCCAAATTTGCGTCCTTTTTTTCCAACATCCTAGGGATTCTAGAGGTACCCAGACTTTGTGGGTTCCCTTGAAGGAGGCCAAGAAATTGGCCAAAATACAGTGAAAATTTCGTTTTTTTCAAAAAAATTGGAAAAAGTGGCTGCAGAAGAAGGCTTGTGGTTTTTCCCCTGAAAATGGCATCAACAAAGGGTTTGCGGTGCTAAACTCAGCAGCTTCCCAGCTTTCAGGAACAGGCAGACTTGAATCAGAAAACCCAATTTTTCAACACAATTTTGGCATTTTACTGGGGCATACCCCATTTGTGCAATTTTTTGTGCTTTCAGCCTCCTTCCAGTCAGTGACAGGAATGGTCATGAAACCAATGCTGGATCCCAGAAACCTAAACATTTCTGAAAAGTAGACAAAATTCTGAATTCAGCAAGGGGTCATTTGTGTAGATCCTACAAGGGTTTCCTACAGAAAATAACAGCTGAAAAAGAAAAATATTGAAATTGAGGTGAAAAAACCATCAATTTTTCTCTACGTTTTACTCTGTAACTTTTCCCTGCAATGTCAGATTATCGAAAGCAATATACCGTTACGTCTGCTGGACTCCTCTGGTTGCGGGGATATATAGGGCTTGTAGGTTCATCAAGAACCCGAGGAACCCAGAGCCAATAAATGAGCTGCACCCTGCAGTGCGTTTTCATTCTATACCGGGTATACAGCAATTCATTTGCTGAAATATAAGGAGTAAAAAATTGCTATCAAGAAAACCTTTGCATTTCCAAAAAGGGCACAAGATAAGGTGTTGAGGAGCAGTGGTTATTTGCACATCTCTGAATTCCGGGGTGACCATAGTAGCACGTGAATTACAGGGAATTTCTCAAATAGATGTCTTTTTTACACACACTCCTATATTTGGAAGGAAAAAATGTAGAGAAAGACAAGGGGCAATAGTACTTGTTTTGCTAATCTATGTTCCCCCAAGTCTCCCGATAAAAATGGTACCTCACTTGTGTGGGTAGGCCTAGCACCCGCGACAGGATATGCCCCAAAATACAACATGGACACATCACAGAAAACAGAGCTGTTTTTAGCAAAGTGACTACCTGTAGATTTTGGCCTCTAGCTCAGCCGCCACCTAGGGAAACCTACCGAACCTGTGCATTTCTGAAAACTAGAGACCTAGGGGAATCCAAGGAGGGGTGACTTGTGTGGCTCGGACCAGGTTCTGTTACCCAGAATCCTTTGCAAACCTCAAAATTTGGCTAAAAAAACACATGTTCCTCACATTTCTGTGGCAGAAAGTTCTGGAATCTGAGAGGAGCCACAAATTTCCTTCCACCCAGCGTTCCCCCACGTCTCCCGATAAAAATGATACCTCACTTGTGTGGGTAGGCCTAGCGCCCGCGACAGGATATACCCCAAAACACAACGTGGACATATCACAGAAAACAGAGCTGTTTTTAGCAAAGTGACTACCTGTAGATTTTGGCCTCTAGCTCAGCCGCCACCTAGGGAAACCTACCAAACCTGTGCATTTCTGAAAACTAGAGACCTAGGGGAATCCAAGGAGGGGAGACTTGCGGGGCTCGGACCAGGTTCTGTTACCCAGAATCCTTTGCAAACCTCAAAATTTCGCTAAAAAAACACATGTTCCTCACATTTCTGTGGCAGAAAGTTCTGGAATCTGAGAGGAGCCACAAATTTCCTTCCACCCAGCGTTCCCCCACGTCTCCCGATAAAAATGATACCTCACTTGTGTGGGTAGGCCTAGCACCCGCGACAGGATATGCCCCAAAACACAACGTGGACATATCACAGAAAACAGAGCTGTTTTTAGCAAAGTGACTACCTGTAGATTTTGGCCTCTAGCTCAGCCGCCACCTAGGGAAACCTACCAAACCTGTGCATTTCTGAAAACTAGAGACCTAGGGGAATCCAAGGAGGGGTGACTTGCGGGGCTCGGACCAGGTTCTGTTACCCAGAATCCTTTGCAAACCTCAAAATTTGGCTAAAAAAACACATGTCCCTCACATTTCTGTGGCAGAAAGTTCTGGAATCTAAGAGGAGCTACAAATTTCCTTCCACCCAGCGTTCCCCCAAGTCTCCCGATAAAAATGATATTTCACTTGCGTGGGTAGGCCTAGCACCGGCGACAGGAAACACCCCAAAGCGCAACGTGGACACATCCTAAATTTTGGAAAAAAACAGAGGTGTTTTTTGCGAAGTGCCTACCTGTAGATTTTGGCCTCTAGCTCAGCCGGCACCTAGGGAAACCTACCAAACCTGTGCATTTCTGAAAACTAGAGACCTAGGGGAATCCAAGGAGGGGTGACTTGCGGGGCTCGGACCAGGTTCTGTTACCCAGAATCCTTTGCAAACCTCAAAATTTGGCTAAAAATACACATGTTACTCACATTTCTGTGGCAGAAAGTTCTGGAATCTGAGAGGAGCCACAAATTTCCTTCTACCCAGCGTTCCCCCAAGTCTCCCGATAAAAATGATACCTCACTTGTGTGGGTAGGACTAGCGCCCACGAAAGGAAAGGGCCCAAAACACAACGTGGACACATCACATTTTTTTATAAAAAGCAGTGCCTACCTGTGGATTTTGGCCTGTAGCTCAGCCGACACCTGAGGAAACCTAGCAAACCAGTGCATTTTTGAAAACTAGAAACCCAGGGGAATCCAAGATGGGGTGACTTGCGGGGCTCTGACCAGGTTATGTTACCCAGAATCCTTTGCAAACATCAAAATTTGGCCCAAAAAACACTTTTTCCTCTCATTTCGGTGACAGAAAGTTCTGGAATCTGAGAGGAGCCACAAATTTCCTTCCACCCAGCGTTCCCCTAAGTCTCTCGATAAAAATGGTACATCACTTCTGTGGGTAGGCCTAGCGCCCACAAAAGGAAATGGCCCAAAACACAACGTGGACACAACATATTTTTTCACAGAAAACAGAGCTGTTTTTTGCAAGGTGCCTACCTGTGGTGTTTGGCCTGTAGCTCAGCCGGCCCCAGGGGGGGGGGCAGAAATGCCCTAAAATAAATTTGCCCCCCCAACCCCCACCCTCCCCCGCCGGGAGCGACCCTTGCCTACGGGGTCGCTCCCCCTGCGTGACATTGGCACCAAAAAACAAATCCCCGGTGCCTAGTGGTTTCTGCCCCCTTGGGGGCAGGTTGACCTAAACTCAGCCAATCTGCCCCCAAGGGGGGCAGAAATGGCCTAAATACAATTTGTCCCCCAGGGGAGCGACTTTTGCCTGATGGGTCGCTCCCCATCTCTAAAAAAAAAAAAACAAAGAAAAAAAAGAAAAATTCCCCTGGCGCCTAGAGGTTTCTGCCCCCCCCCCCGGGGGCAGTTCGGCCTAATAATAGGCCGATCTGTCCCCCGGGGGGGCAGAAATGGCCTAAAATAAATTTGCCCCCCCAACCCCCACCACCCCCCCGGGAGCGACCCTTGCCTACGGGGTCGCTCCCCCTGCGTGACATTGGCGCCAAAAAACAAATCCCCGGTGCCTAGTGGTTTCTGCCCCCTTGGGGGCAGATTGACCTAAAATTTGCCAATCTGCCCCCAGGGGGGCAGAAATGGTCTAAATACAATTTGCCCCCCCAGGGGAGCGACCCTTGCCTGATGGGTCGCTCCCCATCTCTAAAAAAAGAAACAACAAAAAAAAAAAAACACAAAAAAAAAATTGCCCTGGTGCCTAGAGTGTTCTGCCCCCCCCCCCAGGGGCAGTTCGGCCTAATAATAGGCCGATCTGTCCCTCGGGGGGGCAGAAATGGCCTAAAATAAATTTGCCCCCCCAACCCCCATCCCCCCCCGGGAGCGACCCTTGCCTACGGGGTCGCTCCCCCTGCGTGACATTGGCGCCAAAAAACAAATCCCCGGTGCCTAGTGGTTTCTGCCCCCTTGGGGGCAGATTGACCTAAAATTGGCCAATCTGCCCCCAGGGGGGCAGAAATGGTCTAAATACAATTTGCCCCCACCAGGGGAGCGACCCTTGCCTGATGGGTCGCTCCCCATCTCTAAAAAAAGAAACAACAAAAAAAAAAAACACAAAAAAAAAATTGCCCTGGCGCCTAGAGTGTTCTGCCCCCCCCCCCGGGGGCAGTTCGGCCTAATAATAGGCCGATCTGTCCCCCGGGGGGGCAGAAATGGCCTAAAATAAATTTGCCCCCCCAACCTCCACACCCCCCCGGGAGCGACCCTTGCCTACGGGGTCGCTCCCCCTGCGTGACATTGGCGCCAAAAAACAAATCCCCGGTGCCTAGTGGTTTCTGCCCCCTAGGGGGAAGATTGACCTAAAATTGGCCAATCTGCCCCCAGGGGGGCAGAAATGGTCTAAATACAATTTGCCCCCCCAGGGGAGCGACCCTTGCCTGATGGGTCGCTCCCCATCTCTAAAAAAAGAAACAAAAAAAAAAAAAAACACACAAAAAAAAAATTGCCCTGGTGCCTAGAGTGTTCAGCCCCCCCCGGGGGGCAGTTCGGCCTAATAATAGGCCGATCTGTCCCCCGGGGGGGCAGAAATGGCCTAAAATAAATTTGCCCCCCCCCCCCCGGGAGCGACCCTTGCCTACGGGGTCGCTCCCCCTGCGTGACATTGGCGCTAAAAAACAAATCCCCGGTGCCTAGTGGTTTCTGCCCCCTTGGGGGCAGATTGACCTAAAATTGGCCAATCTGCCCCCAGGGGGGCAGAAATGGTCTAAATACAATTTGCCCCCCCAGGGGAGCGACCCTTGCCTGATGGGTCGCTCCCCATCTCTAAAAAAAGAAACAACAAAAAAAAAAACACAAAAAAAAAATTGCCCTGGCGCCTAGAGTGTTCTGCCCCCCCCCCGGGGGCAGTTCGGCCTAATAATAGGCCGATCTGTCCCCCGGGGGGGCAGAAATGGCCTAAAATAAATTTGCCCCCCCAACCCCCACCGCCCCCCCGGGAGCGACCCTTGCCTACGGGGTCGCTCCCCCTGCGTGACATTGGCACCAAAAAACAAATCCCCGGTGCCTAGTGGTTTCTGCCCCCTTGGGGGCAGGTTGACCTAAACTCAGCCAATCTGCCCCCAAGGGGGGCAGAAATGGCCTAAATACAATTTGTCACCCAGGGGAGCGACTTTTGCCTGATGGGTCGCTCCCCATCTCTAAAAAAAAAAAAAACAAAGAAAAAAAAGAAAAATTCCCCTGGCGCCTAGAGGTTTCTGCCCCCCCCCCCCGGGGGCAGTTCGGCCTAATAATAGGCCGATCTGTCCCCCGGGGGGGCAGAAATGGCCTAAAATAAATTTGCCCCCCCAACCCCCACCGCCCCCCCGGGAGCGACCCTTGCCTACGGGGTCGCTCCCCCTGCGTGACATTGGCGCCAAAAAACAAATCCCCGGTGCCTTGTGGTTTCTGCCCCCTTGGGGGCAGATTGACCTAAAATTGGCCAATCTGCCCCCAGGGGGGCAGAAATGGTCTAAATACAATTTGGCCCCCAGGGGAGCGACCCTTGCCTGATGGGTCGCTCCCCATCTCTAAAAAAAGAAACAACAAAAAAAAAAAAAACACAAAAAAAAAATTGCCCTGGCGCCTAGAGTGTTCTGCCCCCCCCCGGGGGCAGTTCGGCCTAATAATAGGCCGATCTGTCCCCCGGGGGGGCAGAAATGGCCTAAAATAAATTTGCCCCCCCACCCCCCCCCTGGGAGCCACCCTTGCCTACGGGGTCGCTCCCCCTGCGTGACATTGGCGCCAAAAAACAAATCCCCGGTGCCTAGTGGTTTCTGCCCGCTTGGGGGCAGATTGACCTAAAATCGGCCAATCTGCCCCCAGGGGGGCAGAAATGGTCTAAATACAATTTGCCCCCCAGGGGAGCGACCCTTGCCTGATGGGTCGCTCCCCATCTCTAAAAAAAAAAAAAAAAGAACAAAAAATAAAAATTGCCCTGGCGCCTAGAGCTTTCTTCCTATTATTAGGCCGATCTGCCCCCAGGGGGGGCAGAAAAGGCCTTCCCAAAAAATTGCCCCCCCTGGGAGCGACCCTTGCCAAAGGGGTCGCTTTGTTGCGTGACATTCGCGCGCAAAAACAAACTCCCTGGTGTCTAATGGTTTCTGCCCCCCTTGGGGGCAGATTGGCCTTATCAAAATAGGCCAATCTGCCCCAGAAATGGCCTAAATATATATTGCCCCGTAGGGGAGCGACCCTTGCCTAAGGGATCGCTCCCCACCTAAAAAAAAAGAATTCATCACAAAAAAAAAAATGGTCCCTGGTGCCTAGAGGGGGGGGGGGGGGGGGCAGAAAAGGCCTTCCTAAAAAAATGCCCCCCTGGGAGCGACCCTTGCCCAAGGGGTCGCTCCCTTTTGCCAATTTCAAGAAAAAAAAAAATCCCTGGTGTCTAGTGGGGTTTCAAAAGCCGGATTGCAAGCAATCCAGCTTTTGAAACCTGTGAGAGACTTCAAAGGGAAGGAAATACATTTCCTTCCCTTTGAAGCCTCTCGGGGCCTCCCCCATGGGATTGAAAAAGAAATGCAAAAGCATTTCTTTTTCAATCGCGCTGGAAGCTCTGCTTCCAGCGCGATGGGGGAGACCCTGTGACTAATCAGCGCGCGCTCGCGCGCTGACGTCACAGGGGGGGTTGGGGGGGGTCGGGGGTGGGAGGGGAAGGGCTTCCCCTTCCATCCCTGACTTGGGGGGGTGGGGGGGAACCCCACAGAGGGAGCGAGAGCGCTCCCTCTGGGCTGTGTGCCGAGGACGTAGTGGTTACGTCCTCGGCACAGCAGCACTGTGCCGCAGGACGTAACCACTACGTCCGCGGCACAGAAGGGGTTAAAGAAAATCCAAATCTCTTGTGTTGCCTTCTATCCATATGTTACTTGGGTGTTTCATTATTTCCTTCGCTGAAAATGTAAATATATATCTATATAATTCTTATACACTTTGCCTTAGTTTCAAATTTTTAAAGGAACGCTGGTCCTTTTGTTTTGCTTCACTAATGACTGAGCTGAAGCATTCATGCACTGACAAAAATCTGTGGAATGCGCTTCTTAGTCTAAAGAAGACATTTATTAATTCACTTCGCAAGGCTCATAAAGGAGATTACCATGCTAAAAGCACGTTTAAAAATGGTCACAGCAATGAAATGAAAACGTGTAGAAATGATTCTCCACTGCAACATAAACAGCAAATATATGTATCTATACTAGAATGCAAAGCAAATATTGATTACATTTCCCTCCTATCCGCTTCAAATCGCCAGATCCCAGAATCGAGCGTGGAGGGAGCGCAATCAATTATCCTCAGAGGAAGGATGACACACCTTGGTGTCCTGTGCATGAGATCTGAATCACTCCCTGGTCCATCTGGTCTCGGCCTCTTATACTTTGAACAAACAATTCTAGAAACTCCCTCCTCATAAGTTTATTATTCAAAAAATGCTGATTACTTTAGGCCAGCTGAAAACAACGCATTGGGACTTTGCCAAAATCACAAGGTGCCCCATCAAAACAAAATCGTTCCTTGTCGTCCTAGTACATTCTTATCAGCCTAAACCTTTGGGGAAAGAACACGAAAACAAGCAGAATAAAAGCATGACAACGTGGAAAACTACTTGAAGCTTTTAACGTGGGGGTGGCTAAGGCTACAATAATGTCAATAGGCAAAATTAAGCTGGTGATCACTGATGTGATGGTGTGTTGCTAGGCTAAGTGCAATGTGGAGTCAGTGGTCAAAACACAAATATCATTACATCCTTACAAAGAGCATACTGAATTTAAAATACACACAATTGTTATCAACACAAATATCACAATCACGGTAGCATATTGAGAAACTATATTTAATGCATAGTCAAAAAAATATAGTGCATCATGTCAAGGAATGATGGGTGACCTTTCCGTGAGAACCTCAGGCAATTACTAGCAAGTGACTGAAGTGCACCAATCTTGAGCTACCCACATTAGAAAAAAATAATCAGTTTTCGGTGGAAAATATGTGATACGTCCATGTTGTGTTTTGGGGCGTTTTCTTTTTTCTTTTTTTTTAGTCAAAGTTTGAGGTTTGCAGGGGATTCTGGGTAGGAAAACATGATGTGAGCCATGCAAGTCACCCCACCCTGGATACTTCTATATGTCTATGTACAGGTTTGCTAGGTTTCCTTAGGTGCCGGCTGAGCTAGGGTCCAAAATCTCGAGCTACCCACATTGGGGGGAAATAAAGGACCAGTTTTCGGTGAAAAAAAATGTGATGTCCTTGTTGCATTTTGGGACATTTCCTGTCGCAGGCAGTAGGCCTACCCAGACAAGTGAGGCACCATTTTTATCAAGAGACTCGTGGGAGCATAGAATAGTAGAACATTTGTTATAACATATTGGAGTTTGCTGCATTTGTGCCTTTCAAATGTAAGCCATTGTATAAGAAAGATGACATTTTGAAACATACTCTCCAAAATATATGCTAGTATGGGTACCGACCAGTTCAGAGATATAAAAATGACCACTGCTCAGAAATATATGTTTCCTTGATGCCTAGTTTTCACTCTGCCTATTTCTCTATAAATATTGGTCTATACTTGATACTCAAGTTGCACCTCAGTTATTGGCTCTGGGTACCTTGGTTACTTGGAGAACCTACAAACCCTATATATCTTTGCAACCAGAAGGGACTAGCGGACGATATGTGATATTGCTTTTGTCAATTGGCCATTGTGAGAAAAAGTTACAGATGAAAATTGGAATAAATGCATGTTTTTTTTCCTACTCACTTTATATATTTCTTTATTTCAACAGTTATTTTCCTAGGCAAAACCCTGAGGAATTTATACATATGACCCCTTGCTAAATTCAGTATTTTGTCTACTTTTCAGAAATCTATAGCTTTTCTAGGTCACTCATGGGTTTCACACTGGTTTCCGCCACAAACTGGAAGTAGTTTGAGAGCCCAAAAAATAGGGAAAATAGACTACCTCTTAGAATAATGCCACAACTGTGGTACAAAATTAGGTTTTTGTATTTGACTCTTCATGTTCTTGGAAGCAGGGAAGATGGTGGCTTTAGTACAGCCCACCGTTCGTGGATGCCATATTTAGGTGTCTCTTTTTATTTTATCTATCGCAATAGGTAAATTTTATATCAACTATTTATTTACAAGCATTTTACTATTGAAATATTAAGGAAAGATAACATGTTATAAAAGGGCATAAATAAGTTAACTTCAAATACTGCATCTCTTAAAAGTGTGTTTTATACAATACAACTAAATATTAATATATTATATACCTTGCACATATAATCCCGTGCTATGTGATAATGTATCTATATATTTATTACTTTAGTCCTACTGTACAGGAGGAAAGAAATACTCTCTCAAAACCTTTACTCTTTTTCACTTTCATCCTATACCGCTATCTATCTGTCCTTTATCTCCACTCTCTGACTCATCCCAATACAATCTACTACCATTATCTCCAAAATGCCCCTTTCTAGACCCTTCCCTCCTCTACCCCTCCTGGCTCACCCCAAACCTCATTTTACTACTATGATCTCCCAAATAACCCTATTAAATTATCCCTCATTTATCTCTCCTTTAACTCATCCCAAACCTCATTGTAGTACTATGATCTCCCCAATCCCTGTCTACAGACGATTCCCTTCTCCATCTCTCCTTTACTCACCCCAAACCTCATCTTGCTTCTATTATCTCCCAGTTAACACTTTTGGATTCTTTCCTCCTCCTATACCTCCATAATTCTGTTCAGTCCATCTATAACAGCCTCATTTCCTCTGCTCAAATTAAATCATACCTCCCTATCCTAAAACTAATACTGTATACCCCTATACTATTCCACCACTAATCCTTTTGGGTTTCGGAGTAGTGTGCTACTCGCCGAAAATCGCTTTGACGCCTTCTCAGGGTAGTAAGTGCCATATAAATACAATTTCCAATATATGTCACATACATAAAATCACAAGAATGCCCTATCTGAATATATATATCTCTCTCTCTTTATATATATATCTCTCTATATAGGGTCTGGATGTGCAGTTGACGATGTTTTGATCCTATAACATTACAGGGATCATCATCAGGACATTTCTATGAAGTGCCTGAGACACAACTGCCAATAATCATTAAAGCCGCACAAGGCATACTGCAATCCGCTGCCTCTATACAATCAGTGCCGGGAGATCTTAATGCGTACTGAATGAAAGGAATCCAAAAAAGCGTGTCCACAGAGCCAAGCCCGTAGCCTGAATTAAAAGAACCTGACAGTGCCTTAGCACTTATTCACAGCGAGGCACAGCAGAGAATCCTGCTTCTTAGCTATCCAAGCACACGCACAATAAGCGTGTGTGAGGCGTGTCAAGTTAGGCCTGTAATGGCAGGGTCTGCTTATGGCAGAGCCCAACCATGAGGGTGCAATCACGTATTCATTCAGATATAATCTTACAATGTCATGAAGCACGTGTGGGCTGTCATACGGATGATCTTGGAACATTTGCATATGGCTAAATTCCAATCATGAGTAGCCCTACTCTTCTAATTGTAAACCTTCATTTGCCAAAAGCTCAATACTGGTAACATAAAAAAGTGCAGACATCATAGCCGTTTTGTATTGACATGAAGGTTCTTTGACTGTTGCTTTCTCGCGTATACTTACTGGAAGCACGTTACCACTTTTTATAAATGGATCTATGATCTGCAGTTTTTAAGCAGTTCCTACCAGTAAGATGTTAATCCCAGGATGCTATTCTACAGCCTCGTCCAGGTTATAAATCAAGCAAAATAGCTGGGTGCTGCATGATATAAAATACAAGTAAAGTTAAAAAAATGTTTCTAAGAAAAATGCAGTTACCCAATTGATCAACAAAGCTAGACTCGATCCCAGTGATTTCAGGAACTTCCATCACTGTGCCTTCCATCATCATGATCAGAAATCTAGACCTGTTTTTTGCTGGCTACTTGGATCCCATGAAACATTTGGATGATGAACAGAGTTTGCTTCCCAGCCGGCACAATACATGTTATGTTAAAGTGGATGTTCATAATGAACATGGAACAGGTTTATACCTGGACCTCTCCAACGCCTTTGATATTTTTGACAGCTTTTCTGGTTGACTACAATGCTGGGATGATCCCAGAGGGCACTATGTTTCGCTGGTGTGGTTCCTGTAGGTTACCTACTTAAATTTCCCCCATCATCTTTTTTTTAAGTTACCAGAAATGTCAGTAAGATTTATTGACCCTAGGGGATTGGTCCTCTCCCAAATTTTAATCTACTTGTCCATCGTCTCTTAAAGTTGATTCACTCATTTTGTTTTCTAGACAGTCTCATAATCTGATAACACAGCGTCTGCTTAGGTATGAGTAGAAATCAAAATGATCCATCAGCATAAGGACTGATTGGCAGCCTTTCAGAGTTGTATGACTTCCATCTTTTTGAAGTTAAATGCCAACAAAATGGAACTCATGCTGGTGCCAGCTGTTGGCTGATAAGTTTGACCACCTCAACTGGACATGTGGCCTACCCCCATCATAGTCCCAAAAATATCTGGGCATCAACTCTGATCAGTAGCTTTCAATCTCTGCCAAAGATCAATAGGTCCACAGGCCACTTGCAGCTGAGATTACGGAAAACATCTCTGCCTTTCATTCTCCCTGCGCCACAGGTTATCTGGGCATGTGTACTTTCTCCTCTGGATTACAGGAATGTCATTTATCTGAGACTCGGAGGCCTTAGTTGCATGCTACTAAACAAACAGAACTTGACTGTCTAGTTTGATTGACTGGTGGTCTTAAGAAAAGGAGATCTTGTCCCATAGCATGCTGTTCCCTTATTTGTCTCCGCTCCTGGCACATCATGGCTTCTATCAAATGGGGCCCATCCTTTTTGCATCCATTGCTGATCCCTATTTTTCTGCCAAAGTCTTGAGGTTCGGCACCTTTTTCCATTCAAGGTTCCCAACTATGGAATTCTCATTGACCGCAACTTAGTTGCGTATACAGCTATGCTTTATTAAGGATCTGTGCCATCTGTTAGGCCATTTGTGTTTTGCTTTTTAAATTTGTCATAAGCGTGCTGCTGTTTGCCCTTCTTACGTTGGAGTTTTGCACCTTCTTACTGTCTAAAGTTTCCTGATGTTATGCAACTGCACTTTACAAGCAATAACTAATGATAAGAAAAACAATCTGGGCAACCTTTGCTCTGGGGTGTTAAACTGAAATTCATCATTGGTGGTTTTGGTTAGACCTGGGTTCCACTCCTGGCTTAACCACGTTATGTAGTATTGGGCAAATCATGGTATCTTTCTCAATCTCTGTTCCTTTATCTAATAAAATGAAGTGCATGTAATATATTTACCAAATAATGGTCAGTAGTTCCAGAGCTCTTTCATGCTAGAATCGCAGCTGCTTCGTAGGCTCCATTGAGATGAACCAATAAGGAATGTCTATGCGCCCAGTTCCTCAGCTTGTATTTATATGAAATGACTTTGTGCAATGTCGTGGCATAATATAAAACAGAGGTGGAATGCAGAAAACTAATGATTGTCCTGGAATGCGTACCACTAGTTTCCCGTTTTTAGGCACAGATTAACTGGGATCATGTGAGCGTGGGCAAAAATTGATGGCCTGCGATGCAGCCCCAGCTATCGCCAATACTAGAGAAGAATTTAGTCATTCAGTCCAATATCATGATGTGTGTTACAGTAGTTGCCCTAAGTGCAATGGGTTTTTCTAGACACATGCCCTGTGCTCAGTATGCCTCATAACACAAGGTATACCTAACTGACGAGACCAAAGTAGGCAGAGACCGGTCTGGGGTTTCTTTTGTTCCCAACCCTAAGTTGTGATCCTGGCCTGTCAGTTTGGGCCGGACTGTTCCTGTTGAAGCATGATCTCGACTAATTTGCACATGGCATGTCTTTTTCTAGAGTGGCATAATATATGAGCCTGAGATAGCACTGTGTGCAGCCCAATGAAAAGCATATTGAGAAAGCAAGCGGAATGTATCCAATCAACATTATTCGACATATGTTTCTTTTGACCATCAAAATATTAAAAATGATTTAAACTTCGAAACTGCTAAACAATAGGTTGCAACTTTTATTTTCAGCAGTTCTGCCAGATGTCATTACAATACAAGGAATTCATCCTTCAAAATTGGACACATTTTGACTTCAATCCCTGCAATAAGCATCCAACACGATTATTTTAGATCAATCAGCTACTGGTATTCAGAGATCCTTGACTGCCTGGACGAGGTATAATGCCATTAACAAATTAAGAAGTAACACAAATAAGTTGGCAATCCTTGTTTTATTAGTAAAAAGTGAAAGGTTAATAAAAGGCACATGAGGGAAACCACGATAAGAAAAGTAACAACTGCTGTATTGGAGTGTGGATGATGATCAAGGCTCACCAAACGAATAATTGGTCTATTTAAAACCTAAATCTGCCTCTATGACTTTTACTGTTTGTTGTCTCTGTAAAATGTTTGCGTCCTCCTCGATTAATCCTCTTCTTCAGCCATACAATCACATTATTTCATTCTGTTGACTACGGCTTGCTGGCTTTCCTGGGAAGTTGAACCTTTGGCTAGGTAGAATACATTGCAATCTATTTAGGCACATTTTTCACTTAGCTAGTTCTACTAGCCAACCGCATATCCGAACAGAATTGAATTTGCTGCAACCATCTCTGAAAGCATGTTTCCTTTTTTTTGTTTTTTTTTTGCCAGCTGGTGCACGATCTGGCACACGAGTAAAACCTCTTGTAAATCAATCGTTTAGCACGTTTTTATCACTGAGACACTTTAGCGGCGTCTCCTAAACAAATTATTTTAATAACACACTGAGCCTTTGACATCCAAAAGCTCTTTGGAACTCGTCAATAAGTGTGGGGGATTTTAAACTTGTAGTAAAAAATCAAGTCAAAACCCTGCCCTTTATATGGGACATAGAAGACTGGGCATAAAGAAACACGCAGGTTACACAGCAGGGAGCCACTTCGAAAACTCTCTTCCAAATCATGTTTTAGCAACCCTGTCCATGGCAACAAGACATCGTTTTATTCCTATTCAATGTATTCCAATAATAGAATTGTGGCTCGCCTGGCCAGCCAAGAAACATTGTTGTAATTCCTAATACCTATGCGGTTATAAACAAGCAACATTGATCTATATTTTGTGCCTGTCCAGTGCCTCTTCCAGAGCTGCAAAACAGGCTCAGCAAACGATTGGCCATGCTAGTAGGTCTCGCATATGAATGAAAATGCCTTTTGTGTTATTGATGGGTTAGGGGATTCAATAAGTCATCATTTATGGAATCTGTCACTTTTCTTTCCACTCATACCTCCATTTTTCCATCCACTGACTCACTCTTTGATTCTCCTTCTGATTCAACCACAATAAAGCACACACAATACTCAACATATGCAAGATAAATTCTAGTATACAAGTAGAAAAAAGAAAACCTAACGAAACTAAAAATAGCATAGGTGTCCATCTTGCAGTGGTATTGTGCATATGTAGAGCTGTTTGAAAGTTCAAGAAAGGACGCAACATTTAGAATCGTGTTGGCCATTTTGGAAAAACAATGATACATGATTGACGAAAGAATTCCATAATGGTCACCTGGTTTAGAGGAAGTGGCTACACGGTGCACTGCTGCTGAAATAAGTGGCAAGCAACTGGCCTGTTAGCATTGCCTGGGAATCCGTAGTATCATCTTAAGCAAAATTAAAATACAATGAGAAGAAATTAAAAGAACTATAAAAAACGAAAATTAAAAACTGATCAACTGGCCGTGTCACTAAAGCTCACTCATTTTCAGATGGATATGCAAATCTGATTTAAAAAAATAAAATGGCAACATTTTCAGGGCAAAGGAACGAGTAACTGACGTGGACTGAATCATTACCACACGCAGTATGCTGTACTGGAACAAAGTGGAGTGTAAATGACACCCAGAGAGGCCAATGGCAGAAGAGGGCTCACCCAAAGACCTTCTGTGTTTCTATATGAAAATCTATTTATGTACATGGATGAGTGATTTAATATTATTTTTACTACAAAATCTCGGCAGACAGCTAAACCTGTCGGACATTCTGAAGAGATTCTATGAAGAATTATGACAGTTCAAAGGTTTTTTCTTCGTAAGGTTTGTCTAACTGGGCAACCAATACCAAAATCCTTTCCTACAGAGGTAATCTCAGATTTCATGTAACAAAATACATGACTGCAGACCCATGCTCTAACATATGACACACAGTAAGTAAATCAGGACTACTGACTTTGTCATCACTTTTCATAAGAAACGGGTCAGATCTACAGCATCTGAAATACCTTTTCCTAGTGAACCAATCCGACCTTTAACTGGCATTTTTGGCTTGTCACCATACCAACTCAAGCCTGCTGTATTGAGCTTACGTTTTCCTACAATTCTGCCATCCGGCATACGGCATGAAGGTACAAAATTACAGTTGAAAATGTAAAATATTAACCCTCTCTTTAGGGACTAACATGGATACCTGCACTGCAAATTGTCTACGCCCATTATTTGTCAGAGGGGATACCCAACACCAAAACCCTTGCCTACTATGGTAATCTGTGAGATTCTATGGAATAAAGTGTTACCTGCAGTCTTTCCTACCGAGTATAACATTCTGCCCCAGATGTCTATTGAATTGGTTATGCTTTTCACACTCAAAATGCCAGGCCTGCTGCCTTTTTTGTAATGTTTCATAATAAACAATCACTCCTAAAAATACTTTGTTATTGATGAATATTATTATTATTATTATTTTTTTGTCCCCATTAACAACTCCATCCCACCGGGTTAGGTATAGGTTTTCCAAAAGAACAACCATCAAGTATACAGTAATAAAATTACACATATCTACAAAGTTACAGTTGCCAAAACAAAAAAAACTTCCTAATGGAGCCTGATAAGAATGACCATAGTGCAAATCTTCTACCCCCATAGTTTGTTTGGGTGGATCATCAAAATCCTTGCTTACTAGGGTAATCTATGAGGTTCTGTGTAACAAAATACCTCCCTACAAGCTTTAACACAGTGTAATAACAATCCATCCTTCAAGGCAATCGCCTTAAACACTTGCTTTTCACAGTATGCAGTTCAGGCGTACTGGCTTTGTCCTAATGCTCCATAATCAACCAGTTAGGCCTATGGAATCCGGCATAACTTTTCCAAACAAACTGTTAAAATGATTGGCCTTTGGCATTAGCTTGACATCATTACCAACTCATGCTTATTTAAGTGCACTTACGCTTGCAACCATCATGCATACAGTTATTTTTTTAATTGCAAAACAGTATACAACCTCTCTTAACCGTGTCTAACAAGAGTCATTCCTGTGAAAAGCTCACATGTTTGCCAGAGTGGGTGGCCAACACCAAATAAAAAATGAGCATTTGCAATGCAGTAGGTCTCACATTTGCTTGAGTTAGAGCTATTGGCATTGTAAATTCATAACTGGACTTTTCATGCCACATAAATTGGCCAACCCCTGCCTCATAATCTGGTCTTTTCCTGACACATAATTGCAGTGGCCCTGTATATAGCTAAAGCAATTCCATTTAACTTCTTCCTCTATCTGTAGCCAAAAATGAAAATATTGCCATTTATCACCCTAATTTAAACCTGCCATGCTAATTCCAATGGAATACCACTTTCACCACCTCACCATCTGAATTGCTGGCTGGCTAACAGAATTCCCAAGAAAATTTATTTTTCCTGTTCTTTCCAAACAGTGGCACACCCTCTTCCGACACAAACTATGGAAGAGAGCTCTAGATTATTGAGCTCTAGATTATTTATTTGTTTAGTTTTTGGAAACAAAAGTCTCCCTGGGTGTTTGTTTCTGAAAATAAAAAAAAATGTAAATGCACTTTCATTGCTCATTAACACTATTGCACCAGACACACTAGCTTCACTCATGCGGATTGGCAAAGAAAGTGCTTCCAGGAGACACATGGAGCACACAGCTCCTGCCAGATTTTCGCTGTCTGAGAGAGGAGGTCGGGTCTTGTGGGCGGTGCATGGCCATTAGAGTAGGTGGGGGTTAGTGCGTCCTTCCCTTGGCATAGCAGTAGACACACGTCCGTCACTATGCCCGTCACTTAAGAAAAACCTGCCTCCCTGTGTTTGAGGAGGTCAGAAAATGGGAAAGTGAGCTTAACTCCACGGATCCTCTAGAAATGTATTTGGAACCTACTACATCTAGAGGTTTCCATCTCATCCTCTGTCCACCATGTGATATTGGCATTTCACTTGGTGTCCTTGTGAAAACTGCTGCTATAATGTGGCACATGGCGGCACTGTGTTGGCAGGCCTGTTGCAAATGAGTTTCAGCAGGCACAGGGATAGTGTTTTTATTAAAATGTAAAGTGGAATCTCGAGCTAACTAAAGAAAGGTGATTAATGAGTATAATGACTAGAAATTTTTTTCAAGTCGAATTGATCTCTAATACAGTTTCTGGTGCTGCCACGGTACAGTGCTTCAGTTTGTCACTTGGTGTCGCCATTGGACAAAGAACACAGATGCTGAGGCCTGCCAAAACGACAATCTTTTTCTTGCAAATGCATTGGGGTTCAGTGGTTTACAAGGGCAATTTTAATGCAAATCCATCTGTGAATACATGTAATGTAATTGATTCCAGTGCCCCATAACTTGACATTTGTAGCATTTTTAAGCTGTAAAATGGATTTCGACTATTGATTTCAATATTAAACAGTCGTTGGAAGTAAAATAATGACTTGTCTACTAAAAAAAATCTCTAGGACAAAAAACATTTTTAAAATGAATTGCATGTGGATTGTTCAGTAGCATGGGATAACTGTCCTTCAGCTGCCATTGAAGAATTTCAGACGCAATATTTTGAGCATATCGGTTGAACTGAAAACCAATCAACTTAAATGACTCTTAAAAGGTGTCCAATCAGGGCAGCTAGGCAGAAAAGAATGCGGACATGACATCTCTTGATCCTGTCTTACCAGCAATAGTATTTGTATGTTACTTTTTTCACATGATTTGAAAAAAGGAAAACATTTTGAATAATTATTTATGCTACTGGTTGCAATAAAGTAAGTTACTGTTCTGTGTGTGGAAACAAGACGCATCTGAGAGCACTTAATCCTTGTGGAGTTCTGCAGGGACCTGGCTGTTTTGAATGTGCACTCCTTGTCCTTATCATGGGGGACAGAGGGACTTACATATTGATGCTTAATTTGGCTTACTGCACTGAACTCTTAGGCTTGGCTGTAGATCATGTAATAAATTCAGCCACTATTTCACATGAAACACAATACTTGATTAGCTTCACATTATCAATATTTACAAATGAACAGTTTCTGGGTAAAATGATTCAATTAGTACATAAATTACCTAAATTGATCTGTAAATAAATTGTGAAATGTCAATCAATGCTTTGACATAGATGCGAAGCTATACTGACTAATTAAAAAATGCTGAGGGTGAGAAGGACTGCTGAAAAGCAATATAAACATGCTTGCAGTGCGGGAATTCTCTAACAGCTCAAAGCCAAAAGCAGATTGGTGGGAGCTACAGTAAAATAATTGATAGTCTCAACTTATTTAAACGGGACCTATTTCTGGAAAGTGGATGTGCTCAATACCCAAATACCAGACCTTAGGAAAAGAGAAGTAGACGTGTGACCAGTATGACAAAGACAGCTGATGCAGAATGCATTTTAAGTAAAGACAACTGATGCAGAATGGTACAAGAAGAAGAAGGTGTGGCACAACGACTAGAGCTGCGACTTTGGAACGGAGGACCCGGTTCGAGTCACGGCATCCTCTCAACATCACTTAATCTCCCTGTGCCTCCAAAAAATGAATGCATATAAAGCCTCCAATACCTTTGCAAAGTTAAGACAAGTAATTAAAGAAACAAATTAAGTAAACAAGCGATCCTCCTTACTTGCTTTCAGCACCAGGATCGCAGGCACACCTAGTAAAGAAAATCCAAGCAGTGGAATGTCAGGAGCCAAGCAGCTGAGAGAGGGCACAGAGAGCCCACAAAGATCAAATGTGACCAAGATAACAGCCTGATTTATAGCCTTGTTTACAACTAAGCAAAACTCTGATCAAGAATACTCTGAAAAGAAAAGGGAAGCTTCCTTGGACACGAACAGGAAACAAAGCTTAAAAAAAAGTCCCCTAAAGCCCAGATAAACCAGTCAAGGCTTAATTATACAGTAGTTCGTCACTACTCCGACACAGAAGGAGGGACAAAGAGGCATGACTAACCACTAACAAGCAAGGATTTTTTAAATGGCACTCAAACAAATAAAATAGCTGGAAGCGCACAGAAGTATACTTAAATGTATACAAGAAGTTGTACTTTTACTCTCGACCTAAAAACTGCTACAGTAATCTGTGATATTTAGATGTTGCAAAATACCTGCCTGTAACACAATGTGAGAACAACCCACTGTTAAATACCCCCTTGCTTTAAGAAATGCATTTGACAGTAACTAAGCTAGGCTACTACTTTTGTCATAACCTTTCATATTAAGCAGATCAGACCTAAAATACCAGGCATAACGTTTCTCAGTGCACCAATCAGGTCTGTAACTTGACACCATTCCCAATCGAGGCTTACTGTTTGGACCGTAATATTTCCCATAAGGCAACCATCAGGCACAGTCATACAATTACAAAGGTATACAGAATTACAGTTGGGAAAGCAAAATACTGTTTTCCATAATAGAGCCTAGCAAGGATTTTCACAGAGCAAATCTTCTGTATCCACATTTCGTCACAGAGGATAACACATCCCTGCCTACTATATAAACCTGAGATTCCTTCTAACAAAATCCTTATGTGCAGGCTTTCATACATAATACCAACAATCCATCTTCGAAAGAGCTCATGTTAAGATATGTTCTTATAATAAATTAATCAGGCCTGTTGCCTTTATCACAAGCTTTCATAATAAACAGATCAGCCATTCAGCCATGATCATCTGCTTGCCCCCATATCCAACTCCGTTCTGCTGTATTCGGCGTAGGCTTTGCACAGAATCCAAAAAGGTCAATACAAGGACTCTTCAGTTGAAGTAGACATTTTCCTATCAAATCCTTTACTGCTGGGATCCCACATGTGAATAGAGACTGAGAGAGCGTAGCTTATATAATCAATATTAACATGAAATGTTTATGAACTAATGTGTAATAATGCTGCCTAGAAAATGTATCCATGTATTTTGCTAAAACGTGCGCTTGAAATGTGCCCACGAGGAGTGGCCGCAAATATACACGGGGACCAATGAAATTAACTAATAATTATGAAATGTTTTATTAAGAATGTGATTTTGCATTAATATTGTAAACCTATATGCTAAAGTTTTGCTAATAAATCATTAGGCCTTAGTTAGCATGAGTCGAGGCCTAGCTGCCTGACTCTCATATTAAAGGTGTTTTTTTAATGCGCAGTGTGCTGACTTGCTGAAGGACATGAACTCTTGTTTTTCTCCAAACTAGAAGCTGAATGTAACTGTAGTAGATCCGTTCTCATGAAATTCGACTTGCTTGTAGAATTTGTTTTAGCTGAATGCAACACTGTAGACCACTAGCAGGTACAAGGTCGCCTGAACCAGTACAGACAATGGAGCAACTGACTGAAGATGTGCAAAGGACCACGAGAGTATGAAATCATACTGGACATTCCACCCGCTAAAGACGTCCATCATAAGGACCAATAAAATACGTGAGAACTGTTATGGGGTGACAAATTCAATGAGCTAATTTGAAGTTAATTGGAGGGAGATAATGGGGTGCAACCCCCTCATCCAACCAAAATTTAGGGGAATGTACAACGAAAATCTGATATAAACCCTTGACACCAGGAAGTAAAGGAGAACAGGAGAGAATAGGAGACTAGGAGAGAGTTTGGGAGATGCTGATGCGATTTGCTATGACCCAGACACTTTGTCACTCTGCATAGAGACTTTGCTGTTTAGTTCTTAAAACCATTCTTGCCTTATGTTTGCCCGTTTACACTTTACCTCCTTATGAGGGAAGTGCCCCTTTACCCGATTGCTGAATTCCTGATGGCGAATCAATTGATGTCCTGAGGACGAAGACCGAACCTGAGTGCTGACTCAATACGTAGGGTAACTATATGACAATGAAATTGTAATTGTCTGTTTGCTTTTCCTTTTCAGGTACCAACTGCTCCTTTTGACAGAGACCATAGCTAGAGGTTTTCTAAATTGGTGTTACTAAATTGTTTTGCATGAAGCCCAACATGCCAATGCTAACTCGAGGTTAGGAGAGGGATTCACTAAACTGACGCAAATAGACAAATGACTGAATCTATGCTTTGTTGAATAACGTGATGCTGATACTCTGCTAAAAATAACCTATGCTGACGCCGTGTTATATTCTAATGTTCGTGATTCTGCTTTGATGATATCTAATCAGAGTTGCCATATTGTGACTATGCTATTGTGTTTCTTGGTTTTGAGACTAATAAACCTATTAGTAGAATTGTAATCAATAGGGAATAAACTTCACAAAATCATATAAAATTGGTGTGGTTATTCATGACTGAAAGGTCATGGTGGTTTGCGAGTTCTATTAAATGTCTTCGATTAATTTGAATTGTCGTATTACTGTGAATTTTGATGACATTGACATATTGATTGACATTCTGATTAGCTATCTCGTCCTAAGGTGTCTTCAATCAGGGTCAAAAGATTCATTGGCCTAAAACGAGTCCCAAAGTGAGTATATTAGTCATAAAGGGACGCGTTAGCAAGACTAAGCCCTATCTAATTAGCGACATCTGTGTTTTCAAACCAGACCAAATTAATATCCATTAGTTTGGACATGTGCAGCCCATACTGCTCACAAACCCAAAGGTATATTCTGAGGTCTAAAGGTAATGATGAAAAGGGAAGGATAGGGTGTTGAGAGTGGAAAACATTACACTCCTCCGGACTGCACTCTTCCCATGTACACTGCTGTAAGAGAAAAACAAACACTGTAACTTATCTACTTCTCAAATGCACAGTGCCAAGTGTGTGCCCCTGAAGGGAGCTCAAGTTCCATCACTTTCATATTTGATACTTTATGCACATTAGTGAGCCTTCTCTAGACAGCAACAAACAAAACAAAGACAGCTGCATTGAGGGGAAGCTCTTTTTCTATTGAGCATACAGCCTGTGCCCAGTGAAAACATGTATTCCTGCCAACAACCAAACCCCTCTCTGTAGTACTCCTGAGAACTTTTTTAGGTTGATCAGATATGGCCTGGTGATAGCTTCATTATCAAGCTAGTCCTGTTACAATGTGAAAGAGACAGTGAATGGAGGTGATCCTCAAACCTGGGCAAATCTAGTGAAATGTATTAGTGTAGTTCTGTCCCATCTCAAAAGAGTAGAGGATGGAAAAATATAGTTAACTATCTTTTGTATGATTACTAGTTTTGATGAGCCATCTGGATCACGTATGAATTGTAATTCTGGGTTTTGCAATTTTTAATTGATGTGGCTGGTATTACTGTTTAAAAAAACCAAGAAACTTTGTACGATTTTAATTACAAAACAATAATTTTGATTTGATACGCTTGAGGGGTTCCCCATTTCTAGAGGAAAGGGAAGGTGCTTGCTAAAGGTACTGGAACATATTACTCCAGGCTGGTCTAGTTATCTAAAATACCTTATGTATATTTTTAATGTTGTGTATGTAAAGGATTTCTACATAAAGTCAGCATCTTATTTTCCAATGTCCAAGTAAAATAAAATGGCAAAGGTATTTGCCTAGAATAAAATAAGTCCTTTAATAAATTCTGTGTTGTTGCTAATTACACTCATATTAACATTTTTGGGTGGTGGTGGTTGTCTTTTACCTCAGCTTTATATATGCAGTTATTTATCATAATCCCACTGTGCGAAAATGTTGGATTGCTCCTTTCTCAGTGGATCACATGGCTGGAATTATCTGCCTTCAGTAAAATGTAATTAAATGTTTTACTTCCCTGGACATTGTGCCACTTCTGTTTCAATAATGTGAGTGTACTATGCCTTTTCCATTTAAAATTACATATAATTTGCTTTCTTTAGACGTTGCCAATCCATCTGTAATGGAATGTTCAGGCTTGAATACTCATGAGGTCTGATTGCAGACTTGCAGTGCTAGTCCTATAGTTATGAAAGTGTCTTTGTTCCAGGACTCGGCTGTCAGTCACACAAGTAAATCGAGGAAGACACAAATTGAGGTCTACTGGAATGCTCCCAGCAATGCACCACAGCACATTCAATTTCTGTGAGTAAGCATATTCTTTGGGGTGGAGGCTGTACAGCTATCTGTTCAACACGAACCGTATATGCAGTGACAAATGTTTAGGTTTATCGGCTACCCATCACCCAGCTTTGTTTACATGTGTTAATTTATGATGGCATTTACAATTTCCCCCTGTACCATTTATTTGTTCACATCTTTTTGCACCATACTCGCAGTCCTGTTTTTTTTCCTTTTTATCGGCATAGCAGTCCACTTAGTAATTCGAAATTCTTCTAAAGAGCAGCTTCCCCTTCATTACTCTTGTTAAAAAATTGGTGTTCTAAAGTAATTTTTGCCATGTTTCTAAGCCCTATTGACACCTTCTTATGATGTGTTTGTGCAAATTGAGTTACTTCATCTTATGGGTATTGAAGTTGCCTCGTTCACAGTGCTATGCCTTGTAATTACTCCACAAAGTACATATTTAGACTATACATAAGTTACGTAGTATCTTTTCATTGGTTGGGTAAAGCCTTACAGACAGTACAGTGATGTTTACTCTTGCCCAGTGCTGATGATTATTGAAGCCATCTTACTGTTTCTATGTTGAGGCACCGGTTGGAGTCTTAAAGACAACTTAACTATGTTGGAAACCTCTCTAGAGTAATGATTGTGAGCATGTAGAACCTGAACTTTTAGAATAGTGGTTGTGAACTTAAAACAGTACTTAAGGTTAATTACAGGCTTAATTACACTTCATCTCCGACAAACATGATGGTTATTTTCAAGTAGGACATTATCAAGGGTGGAGATGATACAATTAAGAATGTGTGTAAAACTCCAGAAATCTCATGTCAACTTTACGGAGTTCTGAGGGTGCTAGTGCAGCCTGTGAGCCTCTAACTCTAAAATTCAGAACAATGATGACAAGCTTGTAGTAGTACTGCAGCTTGAAGTACAATTCTAGGCATTTGTACTGTGGCTCTTGCTAACAGCGATGGTAATCTTTGAGGTAGGACTTCTGCTCTGCATGAACCAGTGAGCTTTGAAGTTGTACTATTGGTGTAGAGCTGGGTGGAGATACTGGTGTCTCAAGCAGTGATATGCACTCTTGTTTGTAAAACCAGTTAGCCCCAACACAAAACAAAATGGAATTTAAAGTTCTGTGCAGAGACTGATGTAGCGTTGGAGGATCTTCAGTGATGGTGAACTCAAAATAAAATTCTCTGACTGGAATTGAACCTCCTCATTAAAGTAAATTGTTTACTATGCATACAATAAAATGATGTGACAATGTTTTGGAACTGATATAGAATGCCCCACAGCAGGTGATGCATGAAGATTGTTGTAATTGGCCACTCTTTGTTCCAGCATGCTTTAGTCTTTCGCCTCTATGGAAATCTAGTCCTACATATTCTAAGAGAAGAAAAGTGTAAGGAGTGAAGAAAATACATTTTATTCTGAAAGACACTTTGATCCACAGATTCCTCACCATTTGAATATTCCCGCAGGTATCAGATTGAATCTGGAAAGTCTTCAGAGGTACTCCAGTGTGACTGATAGGTGGCACCTTGCGGACTCTGCGTGGACTTTGCTCTGCTCCAGAAGTGACACGCGGTGCCTAAGTAGGTGGTGTCCATGCATGTGATATCAGTTCTTTTTCTTCTGTGCCAACAGATGTAGATCCAGAGCTACCCCTCGTCTTTTTGTGACTGTAATTTTACCTCCTCCCAATACATTTGCGACAGTGTGCCAGGAGGAAAAGTTACCACCTGCAAACAAATGTCTGTGACAGACCTGCATGTGGCTTTCCTGGGATTGGACTATGACTCCAGGACTCCAAACCAGTGATTGCACCTTGATGCACCCTAAGGCCATTCTGAATCGAGAAGCAAAGCTTTTCATTACAATGCACCACAAGACTCCATGCCATGACCAGTTTAGTTCCAAGGGTAGGTCCTGGTCCCACTTTGGAGGTAATTCCTATGACAGATCTTTGTCCCAAATAGAAATCTTTGGGGCAGTCGAAGAAACAACACCAAGTCCAAAACTCCAAGTGGGACTTTGCATCTTTCTGTCACTTCCGAACTCCAGGGAAGGCACAACATGCCTCCCAATCTTGGTCTTGAGTTGTTCTCCTTTGGAGCCGATTCTGACATTTGTCCTGAGGCAACTTGAATTTACAGGGCTGTCAGCGATGCAAGGCAAAGAATTCTATCATGCCATGCTCCATCTTTTTGGCACATTACTGGCTCCCTCTGGCACCCCAAGGAGCTGAAATGCCTCCCAAATGGACTTTCTCTGGCATGTCCAACTTTGGCTCCAGTCTGGCCCTCTGGTTTTACTCTGGGTTTTGTACTGACTCCCGTTCCAGCTTGCTCTCTAGTGGCACATTCATTGCAGGAACATGAAATGCTGGTGGCATCGACACCGGATGACAGTGGCCAGCCCATAGTCCAGTCCTGCACCTCCTCACCTCAACAGAGGCTGTGTGCTTTTCTCATGGAGCTGGAGCCTATTGGCCACCCATCTGATTCCTATATTGTGCCCTTGTCCTTCAGAAAAGCGTATGTCCTACATAAATTGTTTGGCACCAATTTGGATAACATTGGCTGTGATACTGTGGACGAGTTTGCCCAGCCTATACCTTGAGTACAATTGGTATGAAGACCTCCAGGATACCAGTGATTTGGATACTTTCCACACCCTGCCACAGAGTAAACTGCCTCCTTTGCAATGGTTGTGTAAACGTCAGCAGAGGTCCTTGATCTTCATCTCCCCATTCAGGAAGGTCAGATCAGTGTCATACCTAGGGTGCTGCAACCTGGTAGATCATGGTTCGAGCCCCTCCTTCCCTCCAATGACAAATGTCGGGGGCCTGGGCTAGATCCCTTACCAAGGACACTATGGGTAGAGCCACAGGCACCATCGTGGCCGTTCTCAGGCATGCCTGGATGCAGCCCACTGGTTTGTTGGGTGATGCACTGGCCAATCTCATGGAAAATTCATTTGATGGTTCCCACCTTTTTGGGAATACATTTGACCATGCTCTGGAGTGCATTGGAGATAGCAGGGCCCGGTGTTCTGCCTTGGCTTCTCTGCTTCCCCACAACTTCCACATCACCTGTTTCGCCCCTCTATAGATTTGGTAGGGGCATTCAGTACCACCAGCAGATGCACCCGGGGCAGCAATCCCACCCTCCGCCAAACCTTTTGTGGCTGTGACTTCAGCTCCCAGAGACCACATGGACAACAGGAGTAGCCTGCAGCCCAGTTTTCCATCCCTCCAGCTGCCACAGCCACCAAGCTTCTTTAATGTGCCATTCATGGCACACAGCCACCCTGTCAGAGGTAGGAAATAAAATTTTCTGCCAGGGCAGCAAACAATACATTGACAAGTGGTTCCTGCAAATTTTCAGGAGGGTTGCTCCTTACCACTCCTCGCAACCCTTCTGCACCTTCCACCATCCTCCGTCCAGTTGACAGCAGACTATCTGTCCCTATCCGAGCGGGAAGTGCAGGCTCTTTTGGCCATAGGAGCCATAGAGGTTGCAGGCACAAGAAATTGGTAGTGGTTGTTAATCTTTCCACTGTAAAAAAGGAGAGAGGTCGTTTTAGACCTGTGCCCTCTCAATAACTTCTTGGGAAAGGACAAATTTAAGATGCTTACCCTGGCTCAGGTCTTATCTTCCCTCGACCCTGGAGACTGGATGATAGTGTTGGTAATCCTGTTTCAGCCGGACACTTATTTCCTCATTCTTGTCCTGCAGGCCAACAGATGTCGCTTGCGGTTCACGCCGGGCCGGGGGCATTTTTAATTCTCTGTGCTCCCTTTGGCCTTACCAGTGCTTCTTGGGTCTTCATCAAAGTAATGGCAGAGGTCGGTGGTCCCAGACTTTCTCTTCTTTGGTAACTGGCTGCTGAAGGCTAGCTACTCTCTGGCTGCTGAAGGTGGGCTTGCCCAGGTACTCATTACCCTGCTCATGTCTATGGCAAACCTGACATTGTTGGGTTTTCACTATCAATGTGTCAAAGTCACACCTTACTCCTCTGCAGGCATTCTCCTTTATTGAAGCCATTCTAGACACAATGCCATTTAGCACCTGTCTCGTAGAGCTGAGAGTTCAGGGCATTGGGGCCATGATTCCAGTATTCAGCCTCTGCTCTGGATTTTGGTAAGGATGGCTCTGAAAATGGGACTGGTGGCCTCCTGCATCCTGCTGATGAAACACTGCAGGTCGCACATGCGAGCTCTGTAGTCCTAGTGGACACAGCATCAGTGGAACCTCTCTGGTCATGGTCACATGTCAGAGGCAACTTCAATAGACCTGCAGTGGTGGCAACAGGACCAAGATCAGTTCGGGAGCAGACCAGTCTTTCTGCTTCATCCGAAGCAAGTCGGGTGACAGACCAGTTTCCCTACCCCACCCAGATTTAGCAGTGGCGACTGATTCATCACTTCAGGGTTGGAGTGGCCTCACTTGAGAGATGGAGATCAGAGGTCTCTGGTCTCCTGTGGAGGCTCAGCTTTGCATCAGTCTGGTAGAGCTCCAAGTCATCCATATGGTGTTGAAAGCTTCCTTTCCTTCTGTGAAAGGGAAGCTGGTGCAGATTCTCATGGACAACACCACCTCCATGTTGTATTGCAACAGGCAGTGCGGGATGGGGTCATGGACCCTATGCCAGGATGTTCTCTGCCTCCGTGCCCCTGCACCTCGGACATGGCTGGAATGGCAGGAGATTTGTCTGTTGTCTTGCCACCTGGCGGGATCTCTGAACCCCAGGGCAGATGAATACAACCATCCATACCTTGTGGCTCATGAATGGCAGTTACATCTGGAGGTGTTGGAAGGACTCTTAAACGAATGGGAAAAGCTCAGCACCCCCAAGAACTTAAAATTCAGCACTGCAATTTCAGCACTTTTGTGCTTTGGAATTCCTAAGGTGTCTCACTTGGAGACTCATTCTACATAGATTAGAACTCTGGACTGGAGCAAAGAAAAGCTTGGCAGTGCAGAAGACCATCTCTTGCTGGACCGGGCTATAAATTAATATCTGCTATTCGTTGGCCAAAAAGCAGTCTCCAGATGACTTAAGGGATCGCCTGACCAAAGCCAAGACTGCTACAACTGGATATGTAGACCTGTTCTGGACATTTGCTAGGCAGCTACATGGCTGTCCCTCCATGCATTCACAAAGCACTATTGTCTGTGTAGTCAGATCTGTCCAGATGCATTTTACCTGATGAGTCCTGCAGTACTTCTTTGTTTGATCCAGTTGAAAGACCCACCACCTTGCATGTATTGCTTTGGTATCCATTCAAAAGGTGAGTCTTCAGTTAGGATTCTCTATCAGAAGAACAAGGTGAATACCTTTTGTAACTCCTTTTCTGATAGATACTCTGCATAACTGCCGATTCCTCACTGTCTTCCCCCATCCTCTCCTTTTTGTGAAATATACCCTTTTTGTTTAAAATGATCCCAATTAGCGATTGTTTAGAAAGCAACTGATGTCAGTGCATATGGAAAGTGCCTAGATGGGGCTGTCTCACTTCTGGAGCAGATTGCCTGCTTAAGATCTTCCAGGTCCAGTTTGATGCTTAAGGGGAGGTTCAAAAGTTGATGAATCAGTGGTTAGAGTCCATACCAGAAAAGGCATTACTGAAGGTTAGTAATGGGTCCTCGATATCACAAATGTTCTTCTTCAGAAAAGCTATAAGTGTTTGTAGGTAAATGATGTTTGAAGATTTATAGGTTTTGGTATTTTGTGTTCTGATATTTTAAATGGTGTAAATGTGCATATATTCACCAATTAAAAATGATAAAAGTCCTATTTTGGTTGCTCTTCACTTTCAGATTCTCTGTGGTTGAAAAATACAAAATCTACTGGGTGAAGCTTCCTGGACCCATTATTTCACAAACCAGCGCTCCTCCAGTGACTAAGCTCCCCAAAACAACTGGTGCTCCATTCACTTCTGAAGCACAAGCCCATCTAATAAAACCAGTGAGTGCCGATTTCTAGTATGTCTCGCACCAAGATGCCGGAGTGCTGGCTAATAATGTACACTGTGATACACTGCACTATACAAAGGCACAACAATGAATGTGTTATACTATCACCATCCCAATATTACATACCAGAAAAATGTGCCCTTTGAAATCCTCAGTATACACATGTACAGGTTTTCAAACTGATTTTCATTCATAGCAGGGTTGTAGTATTTAATTAATAATTCCGTCCTCCTAAAAACATAGGGCCTGGTTTACAGTTTGGTGGATGGGTTTTTCCGTTACAAACACCAAGGATGTCCCATACGCTGCATTCCAAGTGCCATTTAATATAATGCACATTTTATACAGTGTATGGGATTTGTGATCGAGTAAGCTGTCAGTCAAACTCTAGAGGCCTGGTTGCAACCAAAGGCGGATGGGATACTCTGTCACAAACGTGACGTATATCCTGCCCGCCGTTTTACAAGTTCCATAGGATATAATGCAACTTGTAATTCGGTGAATGGGAGACCATCACGTTTGTGACAGAGTATCCCATCCACCAAGGTCGTAATCAGGCCCTTAGTCTGTTAAGCTCAATCTTCAGTTCAAAGTAAGCAAACAATAAAAGTAAAATTTAATAGGATAATAAGAATAAAAGAAAAATATATTTAATGAAATAACTAAAGTGTAATGAAGTCCAGAAATGTGGTCCATGTCCGATCTCTTGCTTCCTCTGTTCAGTTCCTATTTAAACTCCTGTTGGCTTATTAAATCCTTCTACGAGACAACCTTGCATGCTAGTTCTTTTAATGATACACACTAGCACTTTTCCCATAATGATAGGTCCAGAGTGATTATTTATGTTATACGTATTAGAGAAATGTATTTCTTGTCTGTTATTTTGGGATAGTAGTTGGTCTGTCCAAACTCTAATTTTCTGCTCATCTTCACAGTTTAATTCTACAGGATGTGGAGTTTCTAAGTTCTGTGTGACAAATCCTTCACTCTGTGACCCTGAAACAGACTCCCACTGTTTCTTCCTTTCCTTCAAAGCAGAAGATGACTCTGTCCTGATTGAAATGAGTGGCCCCAGTGAGGGCTACATCGCCTTTGCCTTGTCGCATGACCAGTGGATGGTTCGTATTTTATTCGAAACTGTATGCCATTTAATACATTTCAAATACACAAACAGTAGCCTCCTACGTATGCATGAGTGGTCAAAGTATAAATATTTGTCAAATGCACATTGTTTTTAAAATTGTTTAGCCTTCTACATTATATATATTTTAGGTGGTAGCACTTGTACCTCAGCCAAAGCTGCATTTGTAGTTTAGAGGCTGGGGAGTTAGTTGTGTAATTTGGTAGATGTGCAGTAACCAAAAGCGAGTACATGGTGTCTTCTGCTGTCAGTATCCATAGCCAGATTGGTTCTCTATGCTTGCATTTCAATATTTACTTCATCAGTGATGAACTTGAATACAGTGAGTCTTGTTTTTCACCTGAGGTAGAAGGGCTCATTTATAAATTTTTAAGCTGGATGAGAAGTGAAAGCCCCCTGAAAGTGACCCTTTGATATGTCCCTCTTCAAATTTGTTGGTTGAGGATTACCATTAAGGGTTTCATGTGTTAAGGCGATTCAGAGATTCCCTCTCTATTGTAGACATTTGAACAGACTGTTGTTTTATATTGTATTGTAATTACATTTATGTAGCGCTTACTACCCCGGTTGAGGCATTGACTGGTTTTACAATGGAAACCACGCAGCTTCTGAACCCATGGTTAGTGGTTAGTCCAGTGTTATTGGTTATTGTTAGTTATTGGGATTAGTCTTGTGCGTTCAAGCAAACCATTCCATGCATTTATTCCAGTTTCTTTGTGGTAGGTTAAATTAATAGGTGTGATTGTTTGTTGGGGGGGGGGAGTGGGTGTAAATTAGTTCATGTAGATGGTTGGTGGGGTTAGTAGACAAGCTGGAGAAGATTGGGTATTGGGTTTTAAGTGCACAACTTTCATGAAGGAGAGGTTGTGATCTTTTAAAATGCGATTTGGGCAATTTTCAGGTATGCATTCCTGTGTATTAAGGCATGCTGTGACTTTGAGAAGGTTGTGCTCAGAGAGAAGAAGCATGCAGAGGATGAAAGGGAGAAAGAGGGTGAACCTGAAAGAAAAAACATCATTTTCAATGCAATAGGACTTACATTTACTTAAATTGGAGCAATTGTCATTGTAATATAACTTTATTTCTTTTGCCACATTAGTTGGTCAACCCTTCTGCATATGTTGGTCCTTTCCCAATACAAGATCATTACAAATACTTTGCAGCGGAATATCAGCGACTTCAGCAGAAACGTTTCTGGAGTAGGGTGCGACTCGCAGTAGTGCTTTAACGCCTCATCAAGGGTAGTAAAACACTATATACGAGTCCATTCAATCATAATCTGTTCTTAAAAAACCCTGCAAAGGTGGGTAGTTAGCGCAGCCCTTGTCTAATTGCAAACGTCTATGACATGTGGTCATATTTTAACCTGTTCCTGGTGTTGCTACATTTTCTACAACACTATGTTACTCTCATCATACTTACTGGAAGGCTTAGCCCCGCTCACTACCACTAGAGCTTTAGAACAGCAAAAGAACCTGGGAAAGTTTGCTTGCCGGACAACAGAGAATGACGGAGATTGTATTAAGCCTATCAACATCCATTATGGCTTACAGCAGCCAATCCAGAACAGGGTGGATCCAGCCTGAATGACCTTGCTCCTTTCTCGAGAGTCGTTTATTGTGCATGTGATTGTTTCTGTAGAGGCAGATGAAGCAATTGGCTGCGAGTTAGGCGAGTAAGCACGATCTGCTGCAAAAAATGCCAACATTTTCAAGCTGCAATTTGTAAGTAGGGTGATTTTTAAAAGAAATCAGGGAATGTATCTTACCCAGTGCCTTACAAGAAAGGTGCAATTTTGAGTTGGAGACAGCTGAAATAAAGTAATTTTATACTTGGAAAAACAGGAGCCTTCCGCTGCTTCTGGTGGAGCATCACAGCTTCCAGGCTTTCACCCCTGAGGGCTGGAAAGTTAAACCAGGACAGACTGGAATGGGGCAAAGGGTTGTGGCTACAGATACGACAATGAGCCCTTACAACTCAAACACAGAGCTTGAAAAGGTTTGTTGGCAATCACATATAAATGTAGAGAGGATGTGGCGTAACGACTGGAGCTGCTGACTTTGGAAGAGGGGAGCTGGGTTTGAGTCTCAGCGTGGGCTCTTTTGTGTCTTCAAATTATTATTATTTTTTTTTTAATTAAATGCATTGCAATTGTTGATCGAAACAAAATGACAAATGCAGAATCCCTGCAAATGACTCCCATGGGGGGTGAACGCCTAGAGGAAGTAAAGCGAGCGGTGCAGCTGCTATATTTAAAGATAAAGGAGAGCGTGCCACACTGCAACAGTTACAAATAAAATAAATAATTTGAAGTAACTGGTAGTTATGCAAAGCACTGCCGAGCGAGCTCGCACTGTGTAAGACTTGAAAGTGCCATGGTGAGAGACCAAATAAAGTAGTTCACAGTAAAGCATATCAGCAATCGTGTAATTAAAAGCCCATAATACTTACAACCAGTTGCAAGCGCTTGCACGCTCGACCTAAAGAGAGGCTACTGTGAGTAAAAGTCAGTTTAGATTTTAATGCCAGATTTAAAAATCTAGAAGGGTTATTTTTGAGATGGCAAACAGTTTGTGGGTGCAAGACTGTAGAAAGAAACAAAATATTTTGCATGCAAAGGTGATGATATATTAGGTGCTTTTGACAGGCACTATGAGTGGTTTCCAGTAGAGACAAATTCTTAGTTTAAGATAAGATGCTTTGACATAGAAAGCAATTCCGGTCTCAATATTATTTTTTTTTTCTGGTGGAACGCTTGGTACCACAGGTGGACTGTAGGTCTCCAGGAGTTGCACTACTTGGGCACCTAAAGTTTGCAAAATTTCATTTTGGAACATGCCTCTGATGAAGATTGTAATGATGTAATGATGACATTTTGAATTTCTGTGGGACCAATAGCTCCCTTTTTAAAATTCATTAGTAATATATTTGGGTTAATTCAAGTTACCAGGACATTTGTGTTTTATTTTTTTATTTAGTGTACTGAATTTTTAATGATTGTCCCATTTATTTTAATCTGTTGCAGTGTGATGCGAGGTAGCAAAGGGGTTCCATAGCTTTGTTAAGCACAAGTGGTGCAGTGGAATTAACTGTGTTATAGCACAGATTGTCTTTCATGGAAACAATTTATTGTTGCACCTAATCACTGTTGCAAGACTAAAGGAGTTCTTCTGTTGGTCCTGTTTTAATTTTCGTAGCGTAATGTGCATAATGAGTGGGTGCAAGTTCTAGGGTTTTGAAAATATAACTTCATGGTATGAAATGAATTTGATGTCTCCGCGAACTCAAATGAGAGAAGCCTCCTAATGACGGTACAGAAGCAGCATTAATTGTGGTATCATGTAAGAGTATGAAGTAGTAATGTTCATTCTGGTAATTTTTTATTTCCATTTTTATTTACAGGGTGGGGATGATGCTTATTTATGTGTAGTTGAAGACCAGCATATTCAAATAAATCCTGCATATTTGTCTGGTAGAGCATATCCAGAGATGGACAGTGAGGTACTGTTATTAAAACATGTTTAAAAATAATATTATACATATTTGCTAAATTACAATTGGGCCTTGCATATGACAAATCTAATCCTTTGAGAAGAGTATGTTTCCCAACTTAAGATGTTTCTGAAAGACACTGACTCCTGGTGTGCTCATCCTTACAGGGTACCTGTGCATTCCGAAAGAGAGGTGGTGTACCAGACACTAAGATATGCAATATAACCAAGTGCGCTATGGTGACATATTCCCACCTCTTCTTTCTCTGCCGGAGACTAGTCTGAAAAACCAGAACATCTGCTGCTCACTCTAAATTGGATGTGTAGGAAAGTTAAACTATGGGCCTTCCTTTAAGAAAACTGTATCTAGTACTTCGACTGCAATACTAAAACAAAATTTTTATTAATAAACAAACTGATTGAGTTAAGCAAAACAAAATATAATGATCAAATTGCCACTAAGAGAAATTGAATCCGATGTAGAAATCAAAAGGCATTAAAACCACCAGTTGGAATCCTTTTTGAAATAACTGTTTTTTGGAGTAAAGGTACTGACTGTGGTTCTATAAAACACAGGGGCAGCAGTGTGTTCATTTTTGGTACTGAAATAAAACTATGTAACCCTAGGGAATCTGTTTAGACGAGAGTAATTTTAAGATTATGCCTTTAAAAAAAACCTACTAAGTTCTAGTAGTAAATGTTCTTTACAAAGTAGCTGTTTCAGAAATGTCTCTATCTTCTAGATTAGGTCTTCAGGCAGCTGGGTGTTCTCTGCAGCCACATCACTGTCTTCATCCTCTGGGCCTTTTTCCATCCACTCCATGGTGATCCCTGCAGTAATAGGCTAGGCATCAGTCCCTGAATGAACTAAGCAAAAGGTAGTGCATTGCACCCCTAAGGTTTATTACAGTACTGACCTCTTTTTTTGTCTCACTAATGTCCTGTACTTTTATGGCAATCCCAGTGCTTTGTGCCTCAATTCGCTTATCAGGCCTGGCTTAATTTGTCCATCCTGTACCTTCCTCTAGAGGATCAAAGAAAGTCCCTACTCCTCTTAGAATCACCTGCTCCCCATTCATGGATAAATAAGGTCCTTAAATCTGCATGACCTGTTCCTCTGAAAGGAAAGGAAATAATTGTAAGGCCACCACTGTCAGGAACGTGTGGCTTGAGAGTTGGTTGGACTGCAAGACAAAGAATTGAATCAAGGCAAATTGCAACATGGCTGCTTCTGTCAGGAGTAGCACGTTGCTGCTCCTCAATGAGTGCGAACAAGGCCAAAACCAGCCTGTGGTTGCTTGAACTCCTGCTCACCGGAGTCATGGCCTGGCAGATCAAGCTGCCCTATTTTGGAACACAGTTAATGCTAATGTGAATATAGTTGCTGTCTGAGTGGCACTGGGAGCATAAAGACAATGGACTGGAGTGTGGTCCATATTAACTACCCAACGCTTAGATTTATTTGAGCGTTCCACCCAGACCTTTCTTGTTTCTCTAAACTAGAGTTGGAGATAATGGACTCTCATGGTGGAGGCTTGACTTTTCCTAAGGAGAGCAGCTGTCCCTGATTGAAAGGGATGAATGATAAATCACACACTGTACATCTCACATTTTACAATTTGGTAATGATGAATCAGTCCTTGGAGGGGAAGATCCAGTATCCGATTACTGCTGTTGCTGCTGAGACTTCATGGCAGGTGACGGATGTTTCACACAATCGCTTCACTGTAGAGGAGCATTCCCGTTTCTAAAGGCAAACAAAACAGTTGTTTTGTAGCAGAGATCAGCCTATATGCACTGGAGCACTGCATACTGGATGATAAATAAAATAATAATTTCATGACTCCTAGGGCACAGATTTGTAGCAGAAGCTCCAGACTCCACTAATGTGCCTTCTTGAGCATTCATTGTCACCTTTATATGACTTGGGCTGAATACTTTCGGGCAACCACACCTCACCAGATGTGGTACAATAGGACCTCCTGTCCAAATGAAGAGGTCTGCTCCTCTGTGGGTACAATAAGAATGCAAACACATCTTAACAAATTGAACACTAAGGGTTTCTTGCTAGACAATGTTTTTCATCTTGTGATAAGATGGCTGTCTTAAAATATTCACTAGCCCACCTTAACACACTTTTTCTTGGATTTTACAGTGATGGAAAGGTACTTAGGGTTAGCCAGTACATAGACTGCAACGTCTCCACAGTTAGAAAATCCAAATTAGAGCACATGGAGATACGAGAGCTCCTGCCCAGTTCTAGAATGGAGAGCCTTATGATGACGCCAACTGCTGTTTGTGGGTGAGGACATTTCTTCCTTTGTGACTAGTAAGATAGAGCCACTCAGTTCCATGTCTTTCCTAATCTGATGTTGTAGGAAGTTGGCTCTGTATGTGCTATTTCAAAGTAAGGAATAGCTTGCACAGAGTCCAAGGGTTCCCCTTAGAGGTAAAATAGTGGTAAAAAGAGATAATACCAATGCTCTATTTTGTGGTAGTGTGGTCGAGCAGTAGGCTTATCCAAGGAGTAGTGTTAAGCATTTGTTGTACATACACATAGACAATAAATGAGGTACACACACTCAGAGACAAATCCAGCCAATAGGTTTTGTTATAGAAAAATATCTTTTCTTAGTTTATTTTAAGAACCACAGGTTCAAATTCTACATGTAATATCTCATTCGAAAGGTATTGCAGGTAAGTACTTTAGGAACTTCAAATCATCAAAATTGCATGTATACTTTTCAAGTTATTCACAAATAGCTGTTTTAAAAGTGGACACAGTGCAATTTTCACAGTTCCTAGGGGAGGTAAGTATTTGTTAGGTTAACCAGGTAAGTAAGACACTTACAGGGCTTAGTTCTTGGTCCAAGGTAGCCCACCGTTGGGGGTTCAGAGCAACCCCAAAGTCACCACACCAGCAGCTCAGGGCCGGTCAGGTGCAGAGTTCAAAGTGGTGCCCAAAACACATAGGCTAGAATGGAGAGAAGGGGGTGCCCCGGTTCCGGTCTGCTTGCAGGTAAGTACCCGCGTCTTCGGAGGGCAGACCAGGGGGGTTTTGTAGGGCACCGGGGGGGACACAAGCCCACACAGAAATTTCACCCTCAGCAGCGCGGGGGCGGCCGGGTGCAGTGTAGAAACAAGCGTCGGGTTTTCAATGTTAGTCTATGAGAGATCTCGGGATCTCTTCAGCGCTGCAGGCAGGCAAGGGGGGGATTCCTCGGGGAAAGCTCCACTTGGGCAAGGGAGAGGGACTCCTGGGGGTCACTTCTCCAGTGAAAGTCCGGTCCTTCAGGTCCTGGGGGCTGCGGGTGCAGGGTCTCTCCCAGGCGTCGGGACTTTAGGTTCAAAGAGTCGCGGTCAGGGGAAGCCTCGGGATTCCCTCTGCAGGCGGCGCTGTGGGGGCTCAGGGGGGACAGGTTTTGGTACTCACAGTATCAGAGTAGTCCTGGGGTCCCTCCTGAGGTGTTGGATCGCCACCAGCCGAGTCGGGGTCGCCGGGTGCAGTGTTGCAAGTCTCCCGCTTCTTGCGGGGAGCTTGCAGGGTTCTTTAAAGTTGCTGGAAACAAAGTTGCAGCTTTTCTTGGAGCAGGTCCGCTGTCCTCGGGAGTTTCTTGTCTTTTCGAAGCAGGGGCAGTCCTCAGAGGATGTCGAGGTCGCTGGTCCCTTTGGAAGGCGTCGCTGAAGCAGGATCTTTGGAAGGCAGGAGACAGGCCGGTGAGTTTCTGGAGCCAAGGCAGTTGTCGTCTTCTGGTCTTCCGCTGCAGGGGTTTTCAGCTGGGCAGTCCTTCTTCTTGTAGTTGCAGGAATCTAATTTTCTAGGGTTCAGGGTAGCCCTTAAATACTAAATTTAAGGGCGTGTTTAGGTCTGGGGGGTTAGTAGCCAATGGCTACTAGCCCTGAGGGTGAGTACACCCTCTTTGTGCCTCCTCCCAAGGGGAGGGGGTCACAATCCTAACCCTATTGGGGGAATCCTCCATCTGCAAGATGGAGGATTTCTAAAAGTTAGAGTCACTTCAGCTCAGGACACCTTAGGGGCTGTCCTGACTGGCCAGTGACTCCTCCTTGTTTTTCTCATTATTTTCTCCGGCCTTGCCGCCAAAAGTGGGGCC
The DNA here is from genome assembly GCF_031143425.1 of Pleurodeles waltl. Taxonomy (NCBI): domain Eukaryota; kingdom Metazoa; phylum Chordata; class Amphibia; order Caudata; family Salamandridae; genus Pleurodeles; species Pleurodeles waltl. The sequence continues at coordinate 604,672,380 of NC_090443.1, read as the reverse complement.
TGGCCGGAGGGGGCGGGCAACTCCACTAGCTGGAGTGTCCTGCTGGGTTGGCACAAAGGAGGTGAGCCTTTGAGGCTCACCGCCAGGTGTGACAATTCCTGCCTGGGGGAGGTGTTAGCATCTCCACCCAGTGCAGGCTTTGTTACTGGCCTCAGAGTGACAAAGGCACTCTCCCCATGGGGCCAGCAACATGTCTCGGTTTGTGGCAGGCTGCTAAAACTAGTCAGCCTACACAGATAGTCGGTTAAGTTTCAGGGGGCACCTCTAAGGTGCCCTCTGGGGTGTATTTGACAATAAAATGTACACTGGCATCAGTGTGCATTTATTGTGCTGAGAAGTTTGATACCAAAGTTCCCAGTTTTCAGTGTAGCCATTATGGTGCTGTGGAGTTCGTGTTTGACAAACTCCCAGACCATATACTCTTATGGCTACCCTGCACTTACAATGTCTAAGGTTTTGTTTAGACACTGTAGGGGTACCATGCTCATGCACTGGTACCCTCACCTATGGTATAGTGCACCCTGCCTTAGGGCTGTAAGGCCTGCTAGAGGGGTGTCTTACCTATACTGCATAGGCAGTGAGAGGCTGGCATGGCACCCTGAGGGGAGTGCCATGTCGACTTACTCGTTTTGTCCTCACTAGCACACACAAGCTGGCAAGCAGGGTGTCTGTGCTGAGTGAGAGGTCTCCAGGGTGGCATAAGACATGCTGCAGCCCTTAGAGACCTTTCTTGGCATCAGGGCCCTTGGTACTAGAAGTACCAGTTACAAGGGACTTATCTGGATGCCAGGGTCTGCCAATTGTGGATACAAAAGTACAGGTTAGGGAAAGAACACTGGTGCTGGGGCCTGGTTAGCAGGCCTCAGCACACTTTCAATTGTAAACATAGCATCAGCAAAGGCAAAAAGTCAGGGGGCAACCATGCCAAGGAGGCATTTCCTTACACAACCCCCCCCCCAAACGAAAGAGGATGAGACTAACCTTTCCCAAGAGAGTCTTCATTTTCTAAGTGGAAGAACCTGGAAAGGCCATCTGCATTGGCATGGGCAGTCCCAGGTCTGTGTTCCACTATAAAGTCCATTCCCTGTAGGGAGATGGACCACCTCAACAGTTTAGGATTTTCACCTTTCATTTGCATCAGCCATTTGAGAGGTCTGTGGTCAGTTTGAACTAGGAAGTGAGTCCCAAAGAGGTATGGTCTCAGCTTCTTCAGGGACCAAACCACAGCAAAGGCCTCCCTCTCAATGGCACTCCAACGCTGCTCCCTGGGGAGTAACCTCCTGCTAATGAAAGCAACAGGCTGGTCAAGGCCATCATCATTTGTTTGGGACAAAACTGCCCCTATCCCATGTTCAGAGGCATCAGTCTGCACAATGAACTGCTTAGAATAATCTGGAGCTTTGAGAACTGGTGCTGAGCACATTGCTTGTTTCAGGGTGTCAAAGGCCTGTTGGCATTCCACAGTCCAGTTCACTTTCTTGGGCATTTTCTTGGAGGTGAGTTCAGTGAGGGCTGTCACAATGGATCCATATCCCTTCACAAACCTCCTGTAATACCCAGTCAAGCCAAGGAATGCCCTGACTTGAGTCTGGGTTTTTGGAGCTACCCAGTCCAGAATAGTCTGGATCTTGGGTTGGAGTGGCTGGACTTGGCCTCCACCTACAAGGTGGCCCAAGTAAACCACAGTTCCCTGCCCTATCTGGCATTTGGATGCCTTGATAGAGAGGCCTGCAGATTGCAGAGCCTTCAAAACCTTCTTCAGGTGGACCAGGTGATCCTGCCAGGTGGAGCTAAAGACAGCAATATCATCAAGATAAGCTGTGCTAAAGGACTCGAAGCCATCAAGGACTTGATTCACCAACCTTTGGAAGGTGGCAGGGGCATTCTTTAAACCAAAGGGCATAACAGTAAACTGATAATGCCCATCAGGTGTGGAGAATGCTGTTTTCTCTTTTGCTCCAGGTGCCATTTTTATTTGCCAGTACCCTGCTGTCCAGTCAAAGGTACTTAAGAATTTGGCAGCACCTAATTTATCTATGAGCTCATCAGCTCTTGGAATTGGATGAGCATCTGTCTTGGTGACATAATTGAGCCCTCTGTAGTCCACACAAAACCTCATCTCTTTCTTTCCATCTTTGGTGTGAGGTTTGGGGACTAAGACCACTGGGCTAGCCCAGGGGCTGTCAGAGCGCTCAATTACTCCCAATTCCAGCATCTTGTGGACTTCCACCTTGATGCTTTCCTTAACATGGTCAGATTGTCTAAAGATTTTGTTCTTGACAGGCATGCTGTCTCCTGTGTCCACATCATGGGTACACAGGTGTGTCTGACCAGGGGTTAAGGAGAAGAGTTCAGGAAACTGTTGTAGGACTCTCCTACAATCAGCTTGCTGTTGGCCAGAGAGGGTGTCTGAGTAGATCACTCCATCTACTGTGCCATCTTTTGGGTCTGATGACAGAAGATCAGGGAGAGGTTCACTCTCTGCCTCCTGATCCTCATCTGTTACCATCAACAGATTGACATCAGCCCTGTCGTGGAAGAGCTTAAGGCGGTTTACATGGATCACCCTCTTGGGGCTCCTGCTTGTGCCCAGGTCCACCAGGTAGGTGACCTGACTCTTCCTTTCTAGTACTGGGTAAGGGCCACTCCATTTGTCCTGGAGTGCCCTGGGAGCCACAGGCTCCAGAACCCAGACTTTCTGCCCTGGTTGGAACTCAACCAGTGCAGCCTTTTGGTCATACCAAAACTTCTGGAGCTGTTGGCTGGCCTCAAGGTTTTTGGTTGCCTTTTCCATGTACTCTGCCATTCTAGAGCGAAGGCCAAGTACATAGTCCACTATGTCCTGTTTAGGCTCATGGAGAGGTCTCTCCCAGCCTTCTTTAACAAGGGCAAGTGGTCCCCTTACAGGATGACCAAACAGAAGTTCAAAGGGTGAGAATCCTACTCCCTTCTGTGGCACCTCTCTGTAAGCGAAAAGCAGACATGGCAAGAGGACATCCCATCTCCTTTTGAGCTTTTCTGGGAGCCCCATGATCATGCCTTTTAATGTCTTGTTGAATCTCTCAACCAAGCCATTAGTTTGTGGATGGTATGGTGTAGTGAATTTATAAGTCACTCCACACTCATTCCACATGTGCTTTAGGTATGCTGACATGAAGTTGGTACCTCTGTCAGACACCACCTCCTTAGGGAAACCCACTCTGGTAAAGATACCAATGAGGGCCTTGGCTACTGCAGGGGCAGTAGTCGACCTAAGGGGAATAGCTTCAGGATACCTGGTAGCATGATCCACTACTACCAGGATATACATATTTCCTGAGGCTGTGGGAGGTTCCAGTGGACCAACTATGTCCACACCCACTCTTTCAAAGGGAACCCCCACCACTGGAAGTGGAATGAGGGGGGCCTTTGGATGCCCACCTGTCTTACCACTGGCTTGACAGGTGGGGCAGGAGAGGCAAAACTCCTTAACCATGTTGGACATATTGGGCCAGTAGAAGTGGTTGACTAACCTCTCCCACGTCTTGGTTTGTCCCAAATGTCCAGCAAGGGGAATGTCATGGGCCAATGTTAGGATGAACTTCCTGAACAGCTGAGGCACTACCACTCTCCTAGTGGCACCAGGTTTGGGGTCTCTGGCCTCAGTGTACAGGAGTCCATCTTCCCAATAGACCCTATGCGTTCCATTTTTCTTGCCTTTGGACTCTTCAGCAGCTTGCTGCCTAAGGCCTTCAAGAGAGGGACAGGTTTCTTGTCCCTTACACAGCTCCTCCCTTGAGGGTCCCCCTGGGCCTAAGAGCTCAACCTGATAAGGTTCAAGCTCCAAAGGCTCAGTTCCCTCAGAGGGCAGAACTTCTTCCTGAGAAGAGAGGTTCCCTTTCTTTTGCTGTGTTGTAGTTGGTTTCCCAACTGACTTTCCTGTTCTCTTGGTAGGCTGGGCCATTCTTCCAGACTCCAGCTCTACTTGTTCACCCTGTGCCTTGCACTGTGCTCTTGTTTTCACACACACCAGTTCAGGGATACCCAGCATTGCTGCATGGGTTTTTAGTTCTACCTCAGCCCATGCTGAGGACTCCAGGTCATTTCCAAGCAGACAGTCCACTGGGATATTTGAGGAGACCACCACCTGTTTCAGTCCATTGACCCCTCCCCATTCTAAAGTAACCATTGCCATGGGATGTACTTTTCTCTGATTGTCAGCGTTGGTGACTGTGTAAGTTTTTCCAGTCAGGTATTGGCCAGGGGAAACCAGTTTCTCTGTCACCATGGTGACACTGGCACCTGTATCCCTCAGGCCCTCTATTCTAGTCCCATTAATTAAGAGTTGCTGTCTGTATTTTTGCATGTTAGGCGGCCAGACAGCTAGTGTGGCCAAATCCACCCCACCCTCAGAAACTAGAATAGCTTCAGTGTGGACCCTGATTTGCTCTGGGCACACTGTTGATCCCACTTGGAGACTAGCCATACCAGTGTTACCTGGATGGGAGTTTGGAGTGGAACCTTTCTTGGGACAGGCCTTGTCTCCAGTTTGGTGTCCATGCTGTTTACAGCTATGACACCAGGCCTTTTTGGGATCAAAGTTTTTACCCTTGTACCCATTGTTTTGTGAAGAGGCTCTGGGCCCACCCTCCTGTGCAGGTTTTTGGGGGCCTGTAGAAGACTCTTTACTATTTTTAGTTTTGGTTGTCTCATCACCCTTCCCCTGGGGAGTCTTTGTGACCCCTTTCTTTTGGTCACCCCCTGTTGAAGTCTTGGACACCCTTGTCTTGACCCAATGGTCCGCCTTCTTTCCCAATTCTTGGGGAGAAATTGGTCCTAGGTCTACCAGATGCTGATGCAGTTTATCATTGAAACAATTACTTAACAGGTGTTCTTTCACAAATAAATTGTACAGCCCATCATAATTACTTACACCACTGCCTTGAATCCAACCATCTAGTGTTTTCACTGAGTAGTCAACAAAGTCAACCCAGGTCTGGCTCGAGGATTTTTGAGCCCCCCTGAACCTAATCCTGTACTCCTCAGTGGAGAATCCAAAGCCCTCAATCAGGGTACCCTTCATGAGGTCATAAGATTCTGCATCTTTTCCAGAGAGTGTGAGGAGTCTATCCCTACACTTTCCAGTGAACATTTCCCAAAGGAGAGCACCCCAGTGAGATCTGTTCACTTTTCTGGTTACACAAGCCCTCTCAAAAGCTGTGAACCACTTGGTGATGTCATCACCATCTTCAAATTTTGTCACAATCCCTTTGGGGATTTTTAACATGTCAGGAGAATCTCTGACCCTATTTATATTGCTGCCACCATTGATGGGTCCTAGGCCCATCTCTTGTCTTTCCCTTTCTATGGCTAGGAGCTGTCTCTCTAAAGCCAATCTTTTGGCCATCCTGGCTAACAGGAGGTCATCTTCACTGAGAGCATCCTCAGTGATTTCAGAAATGTGGGACCCTCCTGTGAGGGACTCACTATTTCTGACTAACACAGTTGGAGACAGGACTTGAGGGGTCCTGTTCTCCCTATTTAGGACTGGAGGAGGGACATTGGCCTCCAAGTCACTAATTTCTTCCTCTGTGAGGTCATCATCAGAGGGGTTGGCTTTTTCAAACTCTGCCAACAGCTCCTGGAGCTGAATTTTGGTAGGTCTGGAGCCAATGGTTATTTTCTTTATATTACAGAGAGACCGTAGCTCCCTCATCTTAAGATGGAGGTAAGGTGTGGTGTCGAGTTCCACCACCTGCATCTCTGTATCAGACATTATTCTGCTAAGAGTTGGAATACTTTTTAAAGAATCTAAAACTGTTTCTAGAATCTAATTTCAAACTTTTAACAAACTTTTAACTCTAAAAGACAATGCTAAACAGGGACTTAACACACAAGGCCCTAGCAGGACTTTTAAGAATTTTGAAAAATTTCAAATTGCAAAAATGAATTTCTAATGACAATTTTGGAATTTGTCGTGTGATCAGGTATTGGCTGAGTAGTCCAGCAAATGCAAAGTCTTGTACCCCACCGCTGATCCACCAATGTAGGAAGTTGGCTCTGTATGTGCTATTTCAAAGTAAGGAATAGCATGCACAGAGTCCAAGGGTTCCCCTTAGAGGTAAAATAGTGGTAAAAAGAGATAATACCAATGCTCTATTTTGTGGTAGTGTGGTCGAGCAGTAGGCTTATCCAAGGAGTAGTGTTAAGCATTTGTTGTACATACACATAGACAATAAATGAGGTACACACACTCAGAGACAAATCCAGCCAATAGGTTTTGTTATAGAAAAATATCTTTTCTTAGTTTATTTTAAGAACCACAGGTTCAAATTCTACATGTAATATCTCATTCGAAAGGTATTGCAGGTAAGTACTTTAGGAACTTCAAATCATCAAAATTGCATGTATACTTTTCAAGTTATTCACAAATAGCTGTTTTAAAAGTGGACACTTAGTGCAATTTTCACAGTTCCTAGGGGAGGTAAGTATTTGTTAGGTTAACCAGGTAAGTAAGACACTTACAGGGCTTAGTTCTTGGTCCAAGGTAGCCCACCGTTGGGGGTTCAGAGCAACCCCAAAGTCACCACACCAGCAGCTCAGGGCCGGTCAGGTGCAGAGTTCAAAGTGGTGCCCAAAACACATAGGCTAGAATGGAGAGAAGGGGGTGCCCCGGTTCCGGTCTGCTTGCAGGTAAGTACCCGCGTCTTCGGAGGGCAGACCAGGGGGGTTTTGTAGGGCACCGGGGGGGACACAAGCCCACACAGAAATTTCACCCTCAGCAGCGCGGGGGCGGCCGGGTGCAGTGTAGAAACAAGCGTCGGGTTTTCAATGTTAGTCTATGAGAGATCTCGGGATCTCTTCAGCGCTGCAGGCAGGCAAGGGGGGGATTCCTCGGGGAAAGCTCCACTTGGGCAAGGGAGAGGGACTCCTGGGGGTCACTTCTCCAGTGAAAGTCCGGTCCTTCAGGTCCTGGGGGCTGCGGGTGCAGGGTCTCTCCCAGGCGTCGGGACTTTAGGTTCAAAGAGTCGCGGTCAGGGGAAGCCTCGGGATTCCCTCTGCAGGCGGCGCTGTGGGGGCTCAGGGGGGACAGGTTCTGGTACTCACAGTATCAGAGTAGTCCTGGGGTCCCTCCTGAGGTGTTGGATCGCCACCAGCCGAGTCGGGGTCGCCGGGTGCAGTGTTGCAAGTCTCACGCTTCTTGCGGGGAGCTTGCAGGGTTCTTTAAAGTTGCTGGAAACAAAGTTGCAGCTTTTCTTGGAGCAGGTCCGCTGTCCTCGGGAGTTTCTTGTCTTTTCGAAGCAGGGGCAGTCCTCAGAGGATGTCGAGGTCGCTGGTCCCTTTGGAAGGCGTCGCTGAAGCAGGATCTTTGGAAGGCAGGAGACAGGCCGGTGAGTTTCTGGAGCCAAGGCAGTTGTCGTCTTCTGGTCTTCCGCTGCAGGGGTTTTCAGCTGGGCAGTCCTTCTTCTTGTAGTTGCAGGAATCTAATTTTCTAGGGTTCAGGGTAGCCCTTAAATACTAAATTTAAGGGCGTGTTTAGGTCTGGGGGGTTAGTAGCCAATGGCTACTAGCCCTGAGGGTGGGTACACCCTCTTTGTGCCTCCTCCCAAGGGGAGGGGGTCACAATCCTAACCCTATTGGGGGAATCCTCCATCTTCAAGATGGAGGATTTCTAAAAGTTAGTCACTTCAGCTCAGGACACCTTAGGGGCTGTCCTGACTGGCCAGTGACTCCTCCTTGTTTTTCTCATTATTTTCTCCGGCCTTGCCGCCAAAAGTGGGGCCTGGCCGGAGGGGGCGGGCAACTCCACTAGCTGGAGTGTCCTGCTGGGTTGACACAAAGGAGGTGAGCCTTTGAGGCTCACCGCCAGGTGTGACAATTCCTGCCTGGGGGAGGTGTTAGCATCTCCACCCAGTGCAGGCTTTGTTACTGGCCTCAGAGTGACAAAGGCACTCTCCCCATGGGGCCAGCAACATGTCTCGGTTTGTGGCAGGCTGCTAAAACTAGTCAGCCTACACAGATAGTCGGTTAAGTTTCAGGGGGCACCTCTAAGGTGCCCTCTGGGGTGTATTTGACAATAAAATGTACACTGGCATCAGTGTGCATTTATTGTGCTGAGAAGTTTGATACCAAACTTCCCAGTTTTCAGTGTAGCCATTATGGTGCTGTGGAGTTCGTGTTTGACAAACTCCCAGACCATATACTCTTATGGCTACCCTGCACTTACAATGTCTAAGGTTTTGTTTAGACACTGTAGGGGTACCATGCTCATGCACTGGTACCCTCACCTATGGTATAGTGCACCCTGCCTTAGGGCTGTAAGGCCTGCTAGAGGGGTGTCTTACCTATACTGCATAGGCAGTGAGAGGCTGGCATGGCACCCTGAGGGGAGTGCCATGTCGACTTACTCGTTTTGTCCTCACTAGCACACACAAGCTGGCAAGCAGGGTGTCTGTGCTGAGTGAGAGGTCTCCAGGGTGGCATAAGACATGCTGCAGCCCTTAGAGACCTTCCTTGGCATCAGGGCCCTTGGTACTAGAAGTACCAGTTACAAGGGACTTATCTGGATGCCAGGGTCTGCCAATTGTGGATACAAAAGTACAGGTTAGGGAAAGAACACTGGTGCTGGGGCCTGGTTAGCAGGCCTCAGCACACTTTCAATTGTAAACATAGCATCAGCAAAGGCAAAAAGTCAGGGGGCAACCATGCCAAGGAGGCATTTCCTTACAGATGTGTATACAAAGGACATGCTATGTATTCTTCTATACGGTTAAGGAGGGCATGGAGCAGTCTTTCAAAACCTTTCTTCCCCTCACTGGTTTGGGAGTTGGTAAGGCAGTAAAGGCACCTGAACCACAAGAACTAGAGGTAAATGTTTAAGCCAGCAGCTTACCCTCTTTAAACTTTAATACAGGTTATATGACTACGTTCTAAAAGTCATTGCAGAAGGAAGCAAGGAAAAATCCAAATTTGTCCACTTTTCTTTTATTTTGCTTAATTATCTGTACATGTCCTGTTCTGGCTGAATGGAAGGACAGCCCGTGAGAAAGGACTCCAAGTGTGCTGCTAATACATCAAAGGAGTCCCAGACCCCCCCTCCCCTACCCACAGAGGGACAAAAAAAGTGATCAGTCCTGTGCTGGGGCAGGAAAGCTAACTCTGAAGAGATAAAGAAACAAAGGAGTGCATGGTTTAAAGGCTGCTCCTCTATCACTTAAAGCTTAAAGGGAACAATGCAGTATAGTTAAATTCATGCACAATAATGTAGAAAAGTAGTTGGGGAGAAGATAGCAGATTAAGTCAGGCCAAGGACATGATTTAGAGTTATGTGGATTGGTTACTCTGTCACACTGTGACAGATTGTTGCGTAGGTTCTCATTATCCTAATGAGACTACTGAATTCGGGCAGCAGAATCACTTGCAGTGTGGGGGACCGAGTCTGAACCCACTACAGGTGACACCTGTCTACCTAATCCGGGTTTTGTTCCGGCTAACTAGCAGTGCCTCATCTCTACCGAAGAGCAGGGATGATTGGGCAACCGAGCGCATGGCACAAATGGCTCCTCAGGGAAACCGTGGTCACTCAGATCTCATCCGTTTCTCTCAGTTACATTAGTCTCACATATGCAAGGACAATCCGAGGCAGAGAATAGTTCAATAAGCTTTTATTGAAGTAACTGCATCTTAGATAATAAAGCATGAATTGCAATAACTAGCATGATGAAGCATGACAGGATTAAAATTGTGACAAGGAGAGTGAAACATAAAAATAACGCAATCATATTGTCACTAAGATCGTTAAGAATAGCTCCTACCTAGGCTATGTTAGAGCACAGCATGTTACGCTCGAATTCTGCCCTTCAGGTTCTCCTGGGAAGACATCATCCCTCATACCTGAACAAGAGGTGTGTAGTCCACATAAGCAGCTGCAGCAAAGCACTCCGCAATTAGCATACAGTCGTGGTCATCTGGCTGGAATCTCCCTCTAACCTACATGGGTCAAAGTAGTGTTTTTATAATAAAACAGCTGATGCTCTAAGAAAGAATCCCCACGTAAAAGTGTGTATGTTTCTGTGAACATTAGAGACAAAGGATGCCACTTTTGCCGGCAATCTATCTTACTTTAGCCTTGAGAAAAGCATAGAGTAAAATAAATGTCTGAAGAACAGCTAGATAGAGAAATAAAAAAAAAAACGCAAATGTGGCTATTGTCAAAATAAAATGCACAGCGTCGGGCTTAGTTTGCTAAAATAACATGTATGAAGCTATAACTAAAATGGCTACACAACAAGATGTCCTGCATCCTCATCAAAAGTGTTTTGTATCCTAAGACACTTGTATTTAGAGAGATGAGATATCCTTCATGTTGGAATGGAGTAACCTGTCCGCCAAATATGAAATTAGACGCTTATGACCTGTAGTTTGGTCAAAGTGGGTTTCTGCAGCTGGTAGTGGTCTCTGGCATCAGACTGAATCCAGAGGTTTTCTCGAGCAGTACCCCTGCCCACCTTCAGGTGGCGTCTGTCAACTCTGCATTCGTCGTATGTGCAGTGGCTGCTGGATGTGACATTGCGGGTTGTATATAGGTGCCACTCCGGCGCACTGACATCATTTGTTTTCTTTCTGTACCAGCCTTCGCGCACATCTGAAGAAGTGCTACCCCTACAGTCACTTTTTGACTGGACTTTTGTCAAAGCTTTTTTGACTTCTTAGTGCATCGAGTATGTCGTCAAGGAAGACAGACTCCTGCGGTCCCTAAAGCTATTTGTGGCCTGGCTCCGTGTTGTTCCTGGTCTTGGTCGAGAGGAAGGTCCATAGACCACTCATCATCCCATTCATAATCTTCGACTTCTTATGCTTATGTGGGACACTCAGTAAGCATAAGAAGTCGAAGAAGCACAAGCTTTCTTCAACCCTCACCCTGTTGGTCAGCTGACGATTCACAGGATACGGAGCATAGACTCTCTAGGCCTCCGTCCTGTGAGCCTACTGCTGAATTTCTGGGAGCCGGAGCCACCCCTGCCCAATTGAAGGAGTTTTACAAAGCCATGCGCCTCATCTTTGGGGAACTCCAACCCTGCCGGAGTGCCTTTGGCCCCACATGGTCGGCAGGGCTCCCTTGGGGTCTGCACCAGGGGCTTCGGCCCGGACTCCAGAGGGCACCCAGGGGTCCGCTTTCAGATCCGACCCTGTGTCTGTCGTACCCATGCTAGCTTCCCTGATGACCTTTCTGATGCCACCTGGGCCCACTGTCAATGTTGATCCCATACTTATTGCTGACTCCGACACAAAGCTGGACCAGAGTCACTCGACGCAGATTCCAACTTTGATAGGGACTTTGCTCCCTAGATCAGATTCTGACCCTTATTTTTAAGGGTACGGTATGGTGAGACTATGTAGGGGTCACTGGACCCTTTAGAATACTAGTTGGAAGACCCTATGAACTGGGCCAGGACATGGGTGAAGCCAGCGGTCCAGATACATCACCAGATGCTGGCATGCTTTCTCCCTCCTACCATGGCTACGGAGGAGAAAGCTTCTTATTCCATGGTGGTGTGGAGAGCGGCTGAATCCCTGGGCCTAGAGCTCCCTTTAGTGGCTGTCAGGACTAACCTCCTGACTGAGGTACATTACCCTTCACATCTGCTCCCCTTTGCCCTTCAATGTAGCCCTCACTGATGTCCTGCTGGGGACCTGTTCTAAACCCACAGGGACTCCTATAAATAGGACAATAGCCCGCCGCAATAGGCTTCCGTCTAATGACCCATCTTTCCTGACCCAACACCCTAAACCTGTGAGCTTCCGCACCCCCGGATAGGAAATCCAAGAGGCTCGATCATCTTGGGAAGGAAATGTTTTATTCCTCCAGCCTGGCATTGAGGTCTGTGAACACTGCATGCCTTTTGGGCCGCTTCACTCATACCTTATGGGACACAATTGCGCAGGTGCTGCCACAGGTCCCGAAGGAGGCTAGGGCCGTTCTCTCCCAAGCTGTAGCGGTCAGGAGAGACGCAGGTAAGTTTCCAATCCGTAGGCTGGATAAAACCAATTCTCTGGGTAGATTGGTTGCTTTGACCCTGGCCTTGAGGCACCATGCCTGATTGAGAACGTCTGGCTTTTCAGGGGATGTAAAATCCACCCTTATGGACATGCCCTTTGATGGCACCTGTCTCTTCAGAGACAAAGCAGACTCTTCCCTTGAGTACTTTGAGGAGTCTTGGGCTACGGCCCGGTCCCTAGGCCTCGCGGCTGCCCATCGCCCACCTCCGTCTGCTCATGCACCCAGCAACATCTGTTCCCTTCCAGCCACCATGCCCGCCCACCCTCTATGGGGATGTGGGATCCAGCATCCGCATGGATCAGGGAGTCGGTGGTCTAGCCACTACACCGCCCTCTACTCTGCTGCAGCCTCCAAATCTTCCTAGTCTGACACACTCCCATCAGGGACCAGTAAGGGGCAAGATTCGCCATCACCTGCTCCACTGGTAGACCATCACATGAGACAGCTAGGTTTTGCAAATTGTCTGGAGGGGCTACTCCCTTCCCTTCAAGGCTTCCCCTCTGCCCATGCCACCATCCTACGCATGACGGAGGATCAACTGGCACTTCTCCGCAAAGAAGTTTCAGCTCTCCTGGACAAGGGAGACATAGAGAGGGACCCTGAAGTAGGCCGTGGTTGTTATTCCCTCTACTTTCTGGTACCCCAAAAAGGACAAGGGCCTTTGCCCTATCCTAGTCCTCTGGTCTCTCAATCTCTTAGTTCAAAATGCTCACCCTAACTTAGGTTTTATCTACCCTGGACCAAGGAGACTGGATGGTAGTGTTGGACTTGCAGGACGCTTATTTTCAAATTCCAGACACCGATGTTTCATCCTCTGGGATTTTGTTGAGACTGACTCTGAGGCTGCTCGGCCTCATGGCCTCCTGCATCCTGTGAGTGTTTCATTCTAGATGGCATATGCAGACTTTGCAGTGGGTGCAGCATCAGGGGAATCTCTCCGACATGGTTCAGATCTCAGAGGGAACTGCTAAAGACCTGTAGTGGTGGCTAACAAACTATGACCGGGTCGGAGGCAGATCCTGTCTCTTCCCCAACCAGATCTACCAGTAGTGACAAATGCATGACTCCTGGGATGGGGCGGCCACATAGGAGAGGTGGAGATCAGAGGCGTCTGGTCTCCGGTGGAGTCCGAGCTCCACATCAACCTTTTTGGTGCTTCTGGTGAGCAGACTGGCCTTGAAAGCATTCCTTCCCTCTCTCAAGGCAAAAGTGGTGCGGGTGTTCATGGACAATGCCACCGCTTTGTGATACTGCAGCAAACAGGGTATGGTGGGGTTGTGGACCCTTTGTCAGGAGGCCCTGCGCCTCTGGACATGGCTGGAACAGCAGGGCATATCCCTTGTGGTTCTATATCTGGTGGGCTCTCTGAACTCCAGAGCCGACAAACTCAGCTGTCGATGCCTATTGGATCATGAATGGCGTCTCCATCTGGAGGTGGTGCAAGGTCTCTTTCATTAGTGGGGAGAGCCTTGGTTAGATCTGTTTGCTTTCTTAGAGAACGCGCAATGTCATCAGTTTTGCACATTTGACTTTCCAATGCAGCACTCGCTCTGCGGCGCTTTTCGTCCTGAGTGGAGCTCAGGCCTCCTGTACACCTTTCCGTCCATACCACTTCTGCCCAAAGTTCTCAAGTAGATCAAGTTATCCTTGTGGCTTCGGACTGGACATGAAAAGTCTGGTATGAAGCTGCTGATCATGGCCATTGATCTTCCAATAAGACTGCCCCTTTGGGAGGATCTTCTGTTGCAGCAGCAGGTGAGGGTTCTCCACCCAAATCTGTCCAGCCTCCGCCTTCTTGGGTGGCGATTGAGTGGCGACAGTTGACAGCTTTCGACCATCCGCCCAAAGTCTGTGATGTTATCTTGGCAGCCAAGTGTCCCTCCACTAAAACAGTATACGCCTGTTGATGGAGCAGATGTGTGGCCCGGTGCACAGCCAAGTCTGTTGACCTACTTTCTGCCCCTCTTTCAGAGGTCCCCTTATATATACTTTCTTTGTCCCAGCAGAGCTCTACTCTGGGCATCCTTAAGAGTTATTTGTCCACTATCTCTGTCTTTTTGAGACTGCCTGGCCAATCCTCTTTGTTTAAGTCTAATATTGTCAATCGGTTCCTTAAAGGTCTTACCCACATGTTTTCTCCTTCACCTTTTATCATGCCCCAATTGGACTTGAATCGGGTTCTGACATTCCTTGTGTGTTTGCTTCCAGCCACTTCATAATTGTCATCTCAGGCCCCTGACATTGAAAACAGCCTTCCTGGTGGCTATTACTTCTGCCTGCGGGGACTGTGAGCTGCAGACGTTGTCATCCAAGCCGCCTTATCTTAGCATCTACCCTGACGAAGTGGTGCTTCGCACACAGGCCTTCTTTTTACCAAAAAGTTGTTACGCCCTTCCATGTAGGCCATTCCATCACTTTGCCTACTTTTTATGCACCTCCACATACTTTTAAGGAATAGGAGACTCCACCATCTGGACCCAAAAAGAACGTTGGCGTTCTGCCTTGATCCTTCCAAAGAGTTCTGGGTGGGCGAACAACTCGTTGTTGGGTATGTGGGTGCAAAGAAAGGTTGTGTGGTGCAGAAGAGAATCATCTCTAGATGGGTTGTTCTCTGCATTAAACTGTGCTATGCATTGGCTCAAAAGCAACCGCCGGAGGGCTTGCGTGCTCACTCCACCAGATCAACTGCTGCAACCACTGCATTAGCTTGTGGAGTTCTAGTCCTGTACATCTGCCAGGCAGCAACTTGGAGGTCCTTGCACACGTTCACTAAACACTAGTTCCTGGACAGTCCAGGCCACAGGGATTGGTACTTTGCCCATTCGATCCTGCAGGACTTCTAGAATGGTCTTAGTTTGCAGCCCACCTGCGGGGATGGTATTGCTGGGTATCTATTCTAAGGTAAGGAATCTGCAACTAGAAGTCTCTATCAGATAAACAAGTTACTTACCTTTGATAACAAATTGTCTGGTAGAGACCTATTGTAGTTGCAGTTTCCTTACTGACCCACCCATCCTCCCTGCTTTGTAAACTGATTTCTAGTGACTGGGAGTTCCCTTTCAGGGCCTTAGGTGTGGCACACCAGGGTCAATATTCTTCATGATGCTGCGCTTCTGGCGTGGAAAGTCGTGAAAAGAAACGGACGTCAGTGCGCTGGGGTGGCGCCTATGTATGACGTGTGATGTCACATCCGGCAATCATGACGCCTACGACGAACGTGGGGTCGATCAACGCCACCTGATGACACGCAGGGGTACTGCTCAAGAAAATCTTTGGATCCAGGCTGATGCCTGGCAGAAATTTGAAGGTAAGGAATCTGCAACTAGAATATATGTCTACCAGATAATTTGTTACTAAAGGTACGTTACTTGTTCTTTAAAGCTTGTGCAGACATCGCCTACCATTGATCGCCGGATGTACATGGGCTCCAGTATGGGGTGCATCTACCAGACATGCATTCATGACCCTGTGTCTGGGGAGAGAAGTGAAGGTGATTTCCTCTCTGTTGAAGACCCATGACTGTGGCACCTTGCTGCCATAGCCCATACTTCACCAGAGGTGCCACATTCCTAACCCACTGCTTCTAGAATGGCTCAATTTGCCTGATTACTGCTGCTTCTTCCACACTCTTAATATCCTGGTAAGCAGTGAGGGGCTTCTGGTAGACCTGAGTCAGGCACGTAGAGCCATAACATTAGTTGACACAAGTATGTTTTAGTCCAAACTATTAATTCAAATTGCTAACATTTTCCTTGTCATAGTTACACTCTAAGCAGATTTGCATAGTGTTTAGTGTAAAACCATGTTAACCATACTAGAGTATGTACCCCACTGCTGGAATCGTCCTAACACCATTGCCCCCTAAAGTATTGGATCTTACAACTATCTATTGCACATAGAGGATGTGAGCACAGAATTGTAAACCGTATTTCATGTTCATTATATTGGCTATGTTTCTACTCCAACTTCTTAGCAAATGTTATTTATTGTTAATTGTTCAATTTAAGAAAAGCCACTTCTTGTAAATCTTCTTGTCAGAAAAATCAACCCATAAGATACACAGCTCAAGACGAAGATGTACAGCCTGTTTCCTGGTAAAAACATTGTTTTCCAAGGCTCCAATATTCTTCTTCATGGCTTCGTGTCTATGATCTAGAGATTTCAGTTTTATACATCAAATTATTGTTTATGGGATAATAAGATTTTCTCAGAATCTCCGATTTCTGGTAGTATGAATACTTTTAGTAATGCACACGTTCTTTTTGCGGTCTAGGTTTAGAGGAATAGTTGTCCATAGTTCAGTCTGCCATACAATTCTGTTACATCCTTCTTTGCAGTCACTGGATTGGGCACACCCTTCAGATCTATCCATATTTTCGTGTAAAACAGAGGGGTAGATGGACTTTTTGAGTTTGGAAAAATGTATGATTAAGAATGTTTGCAAAAACGTTGTAGTAGTTTAGATCGATGAATAGATTGACATCTAGGTGACATGATGTGAACCACTGTTTAGTGCACCTTTACGGCTAATTTACTTGAATTGCAAATCTGGCAATCTGGCTTTTTAAGCGCACTCAAATTCACACACACACGCACTCACACCTCTCTCTCTCTCACACACTCTCTCTGAAGGTTTCCTCCTTTGTGATGCCATACTGACACAGTTACTGTTCCGGATGTAAGTGGAGAACACTTTCTCTTCAGGCTTAACTCTTATGGTGCCTAGTGATCAAAATATCAGTCACCTGGAGTCCAGATATCAAAAGATTTGGGGGTAACCTGGCAATGATAGGTTTACTTCAGATGCATACTCTACCTGCAGAGCTTGACTTATTCAGAATTTGCATTTTCGACATTTCTAATTAGCTTTTTAAGCAGCTACAAAAGGTGCGATTTAGCTCTAATCTGTGGCAAGGGAGGCTTGCTTTGTGTCATGGCTAACACCCTTATGCCAAAGGAGGCCCAGTTTCCCCGACTGCAGAAGAATAAGAATTCTATTCAAGTTAACCCAGTCACTTCACTGGAAAAAAATCAGAAAAAAGCAGTTGCACTGTAGAGAATTTACCTAGGTGTACGCTTGGAATTTACAATGCACAGCAATGTAGATTTCTCCAAATAATTTATGATGGAAAGTCTTAATTTTATTAAAGACATGGAGGCGAGTATTATGCTTACTTTTTCTGCTTTATTTACAATAGCAGCTGCAGTCAAGAACAATAACCAATCCCATAAGTGTAGCAGAACAAGCTACCAATGGGAAACAAAGAGGTAGAAAGGGCCAATTAGGATGCAATACACCTAAAGATATACCAGGCTTGACTGCAAGCAGCCCTCTTTTCTTCTGCGAGAAAGTCATTAGAAGGATTTAAACATTGGAACTATGCAAGCAATTATACAGGTCGCCAAAATTAAAGCAAACAAATCTTGAAGCCAGTCCCGCGAAAATGAAGGCGTATCCTTGATGGAGTGAAGAAGATGATGATCAAACGGGAACGTTGGTTGAGAAAAGGTGAGCTTCGAGATGTTAGATGAACTCAGTACTTTATCCAGAGGTAGTCGCTCGAGCGTTGGTAGAGACTAAAGGGGGGGATATGAAAAACAAAGTTAGAGTAAGTGCGGTGGGATAATACCCGCCTCCGTGTCTTTAATAAAAGTAAGACTTTCCATCATAAATTATTTGGAAAATCTACATTTTATGACAAGACCGGAGGCTCCTATTATGCCTGTTTAAAGCCTGTCAATTACTACTGAAGATGCAGTATTAACAGGTTTACAATAAAAGGTACGAAATGTAACATGATTTAACCAATCTGCTGATCTCAGAATATCTTCTAAACGGGAACCGGGCCAGAGCAGAATGGGCTCCAAATTTGGAGGTGTCAATACCTGCAAGTGACATAATCCATTTGACCCAACGAGCCAAAGTGGGGGAAGAAACTGGTTTATAGGGTTTCCTGAAGGAAATTACAAGTTGCGTGGCTGAAGACGTTCTGAGATCAATAGTCTTTTGTTCATACACTTTTAAACAGTTACCCACACATTGCTTTGGATATTTGGGGTAAAAAGGATAGAACACAGAAGATAGTTTTTGTACGTCTAGAAACATTGAAAAGAATGCCTGTAGGGGTAAAGTGGCGAGCAGAAATATCAAGAGCTTTGACATCAGAAAGATGTTTAATAGAGACTGGGCATAGCAACATTGTTAACTTATCAGAAAGCATTTTTTGTGACAAGTCATTATCTTGCCAAGATAGAAACATTTGTAGAACAAGGTTAACATTCCATAAAACAGTATATTTAGGAAGAGGAGGATTGGAAAATTTTACTCCCCTTATTAGTTGACAAATAATAGGATGTTTGCCTACAGGTTTACCGTTTATGAAGGGATGATGAAGGGAAATAGCTGACTGATAAAGGTCGATAGTCCTGTAGGATTTACCAGAGCTAGCTTGTGAAGCAAGAAATTTAGCTGTTTAGCTTAGATCTGCTGAAAAGGGATCACTAGATTTTCCCCAGACACCAGCTGGACCAGATAGCCCAGGCGGACTTGTAAGCTTTGGATGTACCTGGGGCCCAGGAGTTGTTAATATAGGTTGAAGCTTCAAGTGAACTTCCTGGATAGGAGGAAGAAGACCTGACACTTTCCAGGCTGATAGAAGGAAGGATTTGTTGAGGATCAGATTGTGAGGAAGACCTTGGCGATTGAGAAGAAGAGATGGGAAGGAGGGAAGAAGGACAGGGAAGTCGATTGATAACTCGAAGTGGAGAATACCAAACTTGGGACTGCCAAAATGGGACTATTAGCACTACAGTGGCTTTCTGATGCCATACTTTTGCAAGGACCCTGTTGATCATAATGAAAGGAGGGAATGCATAATTTGTTGAGTGAGATCAATCTTGAAGAAAGGCATCGGTAGCTAGGGCCTGAGGATCTGGTCTCCATCTGAAGAATTGAGGGAGTTGCGAGTTGAGATGAGACGCAAAGAGATCTATTTGAAAGGGACCCCATTTGCGATGGATCAAATTGAAGACAGAAGAATGAAGCTTCCAATCGCTGGAATCGGAGAGATGACGCGAGTACCGGTCTGCCACTGAGTTGAGAGAACCTGGCAAATATTCTGCTTGATCTGAGATTTTTCAGTGAAGGCAGAATTCCTAAAAGCTTTTGGCTAATTCGGCTAGAGGTTTGGATCTGGTACCGCCGAGATGGTTTATGTATTTGACAGCAGAGAGGTTGTCCATATGGAGGAGGACTGAGCAATGAACTTTGTCCTTTGTAAAGCTCTGATTGCAAAGGAGCCTGCAAGCATCTCTAAACAGTTGATGTGCAATGAAGACTCCTCAGAGGACCATGTTCCTCCAGTCGATATTTGACCACACCTTGCGCCCCAACCTGTTAGACTTATATCGGATTCTAACACAAGATCTGGGGCTGATGCAACGATAGTCCTGCTGTTCCAGGCTTCCAGGTGATCTAGCCACCATTGAAGTTCTGTATGGTATTCGTGATCAAGGAGGATGGAATCTGAATAAGCAAGACCTTTGCGCAGATGCTGAATCTTTAATCTCTGGAGTGCTTGTTAATGAAGGGGACCTGGGAAGATTGCTTGAATCGAGGAGGGAAGAAGACCTATAATTCTTGCAAGAGACCTTATGGAGAGAAACGTCTGCCGTAAGGAGAGGATTATCTCTGATTTGATGGATTTTATTTTTGAGTCTAGGTGTTGAAGAGTGCTTTGAACGGAATTCACTAGAAATCCTAGGAATTCCGTGATTTGTGATGTATTGAGGGCAGATTATTTGTTGTTGATTACGAAACCTAGATCTGAGAGGAGAGAAATGGTGTATGATAGTTGAGAGCGAAGAGTGGACATGTTTTGATGCATAAGAAGGATGTCGTCTAGGTAAATTATTGATCTGAATCCTTGAGCTCTGAGATGGGCTACAACTGGTTTCATTAACTTGGTGAAACACCAGGGAGCTGAAGAAGGACCGAAAGGTAGGCAAGTGAACTGATAGGTATGGTGGAGCCATTGGAACTGAAAGAATTTCCTGTGAGAGTAATGAATGGGTACTGTTAAATAAGCGTCTTGAAGGTCTAGATGAACCATCCAGTCGTTCAATAGTAGAGAATCTCTGAGATGCAAAATTGTTTCCATTTTGAAATGGCGATAAACAACGAATTGATTGAACTGAGATTTATAACTGGTCTGATTTTTCTGTTTTTCCGGACTACCAGAAATATGGAACTTATGAAACTTGAGTGATGGGGTTGGACAGGTTGAATGGCTCGCTTGAGGAGAAGGGCTTGGATTTCGGAGGAGACAAGGGCTGCCATGTCTGTTGAGAATTTGAGAGGAAGAGGACAGGACAATTGAAAGGGGGTGTCGTAGAGCTCTATCAAATAACCTTTGACAGTTTTGAGAACCCAAGGGTCTGAAGTAATCTCTTTCCACCTGTGGAGAACATTTTTTAGACGACCCCCTATAGAAAGATGGCCAGAAAACTGGCTTACCTGTGGGAGTATAGGATTTGGAATTTCGCTGATTCCTGCCCCTGAAGCCTCTGGATCGTTGGGGATAGAATTGCGGACGGAAGTCTTGTTGTTGTGAATTAAAGGAGCCTCTGTAGCCTTGATATCTGGCATACTGGCCGGTAAAGCGACCCCTTCCTCTACCAGCCCTGGCAAAAACACACACATTAAAAGCTTTTTTGAGAGATTTCTGCGCTTTATTCAAAGAAGCGAAGGTTGTGACCTATCTGCTTAATTCCTTAATAAAGGAATCTCCAAACAGAAGTCCGTCTGCTTTAGGACCTGGATCCATAGCGGCAAGGTTTGCCAGCTTAGGGTCCAATTTAAGAAGAAGTCCTTTTCGGCATTCGTGAGTCATGGCAGAGTTGGCGTTGCCAAGAAGACAGAAGGCTCGTTGAATCCAGAGGGAGAGTTCTTCTGGATCTATAGAATCATTATTCAGTCTGGCGGATTCTGCCATGTCAAAAATATGGGCTAAAGGACCCACTTTGTCCAGTACTTTGTCCTGGCAGACTGACTGTAGGAAGTTGGCTCTGTATGTGCTATTTCAAAGTAAGGAATAGCATGCACAGAGTCCAAGGGTTCCCCTTAGAGGTAAAGTAGTGGTAAAAATAGATAATACTAATGCTCTATTTTGTGGTAGTGTGGTCGAGCAGTAGGCTTATCCAAGGAGTAGTGTTAAGCATTTGTTGTACATACACATAGACAATAAATGAGGTACACACACTCAGAGACAAATCCAGCCAATAGGTTTTTATATAGAAAAATATCTTTTCTTAGTTTATTTTAAGAACCACAGGTTCAAATTCTACATGTAATATCTCATTCGAAAGGTATTGCAGGTAAGTACTTTAGGAACTTCAAATCATCAAAATTGCATGTATACTTTTCAAGTTATTCGCAAATAGCTGTTTTAAAAGTGGACACTTAGTGCAATTTTCACAGTTCCTAGGGGAGGTAAGTATTTGTTAGGTTAACCAGGTAAGTAAGACACTTACAGGGCTTAGTTCTTGGTCCAAGGTAGCCCACCGTTGGGGGTTCAGAGCAACCCCAAAGTCACCACACCAGCAGCTCCGGGCCGGTCAGGTGCAGAGTTCAAAGTGGTGCCCAAAACACATAGGCTAGAATGGAGAGAAGGGGGTGCCCCGGTTCCGGTCTGCTTGCAGGTAAGTACCCGCGTTTTCGGAGGGCAGACCAGGGGGGTTTTGTAGGGCACCGGGGGGGACACAAGTCCACACAGAAATGTCACCCTCAGCAGCGCGGGGGCGGCCGGGTGCAGTGTAGGAACAGGCGTCGGGTTCGCAATGTTAGTCTATGAGAGATCTCGGGATCTCTTCAGCGCTGCAGGCAGGCAAGGGGGGGATTCCTCGGGGAAACCTCCACTTGGGCAAGGGCGAGGGACTCCTGGGGGTCACTTCTCCAGTGAAAGTCCGGTCCTTCAGGTCCTGGGGGCTGCGGGTGCAGGGTCTCTCCCAGGCGTCGGGACTTTAGGTTCAAAGAGTCGCGGTCAGGGGAAGCCTCGGGATTCCCTCTGCAGGCGGCGCTGTGGGGGCTCAGGGGGGACAGGTTTTGGTACTCACAGTATCAGAGTAGTCCTGGGGTCCCTCCTGAGGTGTTGGATCGCCACCAGCCGAGTCGGGGTCGCCGGGTGCAGTGTTGCAAGTCTCACGCTTCTTGCGGGGAGCTTGCAGGGTTCTTTAAAGCTGCTGGAAACACAGTTGCAGCTTGTCTTGGAGCAGGTCCGCTGTCCTCGGGAGTTTCTTGTCTTTTCGAAGCAGGGGCAGTCCTCAGAGGATGTCGAGGTCGCTGGTCCCTTTGGAAGGCGTCGCTGGAGCAGGATCTTTGGAAGGCAGGAGACAGGCCGGTGGGTTTCTGGAGCCAAGGCAGTTGTCGTCTTCTGGTCTTCCTCTGCAGGGGTTTTCAGCTAGGCAGTCCTTCTTCTTGTAGTTGCAGGAATCTAATTTTCTAGGGTTCAGGGTAGCCCTTAAATACTAAATTTAAGGGCGTGTTTAGGTCTGGGGGGTTAGTAGCCAATGGCTACTAGCCCTGAGGGTGGGTACACCCTTTTGGTGCCTCCTCCCAAGGGGAGGGGGTCACAATCCTAACCCTATTGGGGGAATCCTCCATCTGCAAGATGGAGGATTTCTAAAAGTTAGAGTCACCTCAGCTCAGGACACCTTAGGGGCTGTCCTGACGGGCCAGTGACTCCTCCTTGTTTTTCTCATGATTTTCTCCGGCCTTGCCGCCAAAAGTGGGGCCTGGCCGGAGGGGGCGGGCAACTCCACTAGCTGGAGTGTCCTGCTGGGTTGGCACAAAGGAGGTGAGCCTTTGAGGCTCACCGCCAGGTGTGACAATTCCTGCCTGGGGGAGGTGTTAGCATCTCCACCCAGTGCAGGCTTTGTTACTGGCCTCAGAGTGACAAAGGCACTCTCCCCATGGGGCCAGCAACATGTCTCGGTTTGTGGCAGGCTGCTAAAACTAGTCAGCCTACACAGATAGTCGGTTAAGTTTCAGGGGGCACCTCTAAGGCGCCCTCTGGGGTGTATTTTGCAATAAAATGTACACTGGCATCAGTGTGCATTTATTGTGCTGAGAAGTTTGATACCAAACTTCCCAGTTTTCAGTGTAGCCATTATGGTGCTGTGGAGTTCGTGTTTGACAAACTCCCAGACCATATACTCTTATGGCTACCCTGCACTTACAATGTCTAAGGTTTTGTTTAGACACTGTAGGGGCACAGTGCTCATGCACTGGTACCCTCACCTATGGTATAGTGCACCCTGCCTTAGGGCTGTAAGGCCTGCTAGAGGGGTGTCTTACCTATACTGCATAGGCAGTGAGAGGCTGGCATGGCACCCTGAGGGGAGTGCCATGTCGACTTACTCATTTTGTTCTCACTAGCACACACAGGCTTGTAAGCAGTGTGTCTGTGCTGAGTGAGGGGTCTCTAGGGTGGCATAAGACATGCTGCAGCCCTTAGAGACCTTCCTTGGCATCAGGGCCCTTGGTACTAGAAGTACCAGTTACAAGGGACTTATCTGAATGCCAGGGTGTGCCAATTGTGGATACAATGGTACATTTTAGGTGAAGGAACACTGGTGCTGGGGCCTGGTTAGCAGGGTCCCAGCACACTTCTCAGTCAAGTCAGCATCAGTATCAGGCAAAAAGTGGGGGGTAACTGCAACAGGGAGCCATTTCTTTACACAAGCCCCCCCCAGCCCACAGGCCAGGAGACTCAGCCCAAGCTGGGAGAGTCTTCCTAGTCTGTCAGGCGAGGAAGAGTAGGAGAAATAGGCTGGTTAGTTGCAGGGCCTACTCTGCCTTACATCCTTCTGTTCAGGTCATTCCCTTTGGGGAACTGACCCACTTCCACAGTGATAGGACCTAGTCTGAATTGCCTCTTGTCTGCTTCTTCAATGTCTCCACCCATTCTTTTTATTTTGGGTTTAGAGGTATCCACCTCTGCTAATCTTATCTTAGCCAGGGTCATCCCTAGCTTACCCAAAGAGCTGGAGTAACCCCACCATGACCAACAGGGTCAGGGGGCCTAACTTGCTATTTGGCATGGGGTCTGACCACCATGCCAAGGATAGTGCAGCCACAAAGGCTAACACCCAGCAGAGGCCACTGACAGCTGTCAGTGCCCAGAACCACACCTTTAGCTCTTCACCTAAAAGGGAAGGGGCTAAGTTACAGGCTTCTTTGGGTTCAGGTTGCCTGTCTGCTGTATTGGAGTGGGGGGTTACCACATCTTGTAGTAAACACCCTTCTTCCACTCTTTCTTCTGTTAGCTGAGGAGCCACCCACTCAGGTTTAACAGTTGCCTGACTAGCCAGGACTTCTTGTGGGTCAGGTTGGACTTTATCAGGGCCATTTTTGGAGTTCTCCCCTACTGGAGCAGAATCTCCTTGGCTTGCTGTAACCTTGGCTAAAGGTTGTCCACCCTTCCTACTCTGTTTTCTTTTCTTCTTCTTCTGGGGCCTGCTTGCATTTACTGCAGAGGCAGGACTTCCAGAATCCTTGGGAGAGGACTGGCACTGGACCAGTTCCTCTCTTGAGCTCTGACTAACCTCTGGGTAGTCATTTCCAAGGAGACAATCAAGGGGGAGGTCTGTACTGACTACTACCCTTCTCCAGCTAAGAGTGCCACCCACTTCTATGGGCACTAAAGCCACAGGCCTCTTAGTGACCCTGTCTAGGCTAACTCTTACCCTGGCAGTCTCACCTGGGATGTACTGGTTTGAGAGCACCAGCCTGTCATGCACAATAGTGTGACTGGCACAAGTGTCTCTCAGGGCAGTGGTTGGGATTCCATTCACCAGTAGGTGGTGGAAGTGTCTGCTTCCCTCTGGAATCTCCAACTCACCTGTTGGGCCCTGTTTCCAGTTGAAGGCTAGGAAGACCTCCTCATCTGAGGAGTCATCTCCCATGGCTACACTGGTTACCCCAGGAATTTTGTTCTGGGGTTTGTTTTTGGGACAAGAAGTGTCCTTGGTGTGGTGCCCAGACTGTTTACAGTTGTGGCACCATGCCTTAGTGGCATCCCAGTTCTTACCCTGGTACCCACCTTTGTTTTGGGTTGTGTCCTGGGGCCCACCCACCTGTTCTGGTTTTTGGGGGCCTACAGAGGACTCTTTTTCTCGGTTTCTAGTGTTACCCACTTTCTCCTGGGGAGTTTTTGTAACCCCTTTCTTTTGGTCACCCCCAGTGGAAGTTTTGGTTACCCTAGTCTTGACCCAGTGGTCTGCCTTCTTTCCCAATTCTTGGGGAGAAATTGGACCTAGGTCTACCAGATACTGATGCAACTTTTCATTGAAGCAGTTACTTAAAATGTGTTCTTTCATAAACAAATTATAAAGCCCAACATAGTCACACACTTCATTTCCAGTTAACCAACCATCTAGTGTTTTTACTGAGTAGTCTACAAAATCAACCCAGGTCTGGCTCGAGGATTTTTGAGCCCCCCTGAATCTAATTCTATACTCCTCAGTGGGGAATCCAAAGCCCTCAATCAGGGTACCCTTCATGAGGTCATAAGATTCTGCATCTTTTCCAGAGAGTGTGAGGAGTCTATCCCTACACTTTCCAGTGAACATTTCCCAAAGGAGAGCACCCCAGTGAGATCTGTTTACTTTTCTGGTTACACAAGCCCTCTCAAAAGCTGTGAACCATTTGGTGATGTCATCACCATCTTCATATTTTGTTACAATCCCTTTGGGGATTTTTAGGATGTCAGGAGAATCTCTGACCCTATTTAAGTTGCTGCCACCATCGATGGGACCTAGGCCCATCTCTTTTCTTTCCCTTTCTATGGCTAGGAGCTGCTTTTCCAAAGCCAATCTTTTGACCATCCTGGCTAACAGGGGGTCATCTTCACTGAGGCTATCCTCAGTGATTTCAGAGGTGTTGGTCTCTCCTGTGAGGGAACCAGCATCTCTGACTATTATTTTTGGAGTCAGGGTTTGAGGGACCCTGTTCTCCTTAGATAGGACTGGTAGGGGGGAATTGTCCTCCAAGTCACTATCCTCTTCCTCCGAGTTGCCACCCTCAGAGGGGTTGGCCTTTTCAAACTCTGCCAAAAGCTCCTGGAGCTGTATTTTGGTAGGTTTGGGGCCCATTGTTATTTTCTTTATTTTACAGAGTGACCTTAGCTCCCTCATCTTAAGATGGAGGTAAGGTGTGGTGTCGAGTTCCACCACAGTCACATCTGTGCTAGACATTTTGCTTCTAAAAGTTGGAATACTTTTTAAGAATCTACAACTGGTTCTAGAATCTAATTCAAACTTTTACAAACTTTTAAACTCTAAAAGAAATGCTAAACAGGATCTAACACAAGGCCCTAGCAGGTCTTTTAAGAATTTAGAAAACTTTTCAAATTGCAAAAATCAATTTCTAATGACAATTTTGGAATTTGTCGTGTGATCAGGTATTGGCTGAGTAGTCCAGCAAATGCAAAGTCTTGTACCCCACCGCTGATCCACCAATGTAGGAAGTTGGCTCTGTATGTGCTATTTCAAAGTAAGGAATAGCATGCACAGAGTCCAAGGGTTCCCCTTAGAGGTAAAGTAGTGGTAAAAATAGATAATACTAATGCTCTATTTTGTGGTAGTGTGGTCGAGCAGTAGGCTTATCCAAGGAGTAGTGTTAAGCATTTGTTGTACATACACATAGACAATAAATGAGGTACACACACTCAGAGACAAATCCAGCCAATAGGTTTTTATATAGAAAAATATCTTTTCTTAGTTTATTTTAAGAACCACAGGTTCAAATTCTACATGTAATATCTCATTCGAAAGGTATTGCAGGTAAGTACTTTAGGAACTTCAAATCATCAAAATTGCATGTATACTTTTCAAGTTATTCGCAAATAGCTGTTTTAAAAGTGGACACTTAGTGCAATTTTCACAGTTCCTAGGGGAGGTAAGTATTTGTTAGGTTAACCAGGTAAGTAAGACACTTACAGGGCTTAGTTCTTGGTCCAAGGTAGCCCACCGTTGGGGGTTCAGAGCAACCCCAAAGTCACCACACCAGCAGCTCCGGGCCGGTCAGGTGCAGAGTTCAAAGTGGTGCCCAAAACACATAGGCTAGAATGGAGAGAAGGGGGTGCCCCGGTTCCGGTCTGCTTGCAGGTAAGTACCCGCGTTTTCGGAGGGCAGACCAGGGGGGTTTTGTAGGGCACCGGGGGGGACACAAGTCCACACAGAAATGTCACCCTCAGCAGCGCGGGGGCGGCCGGGTGCAGTGTAGGAACAGGCGTCGGGTTCGCAATGTTAGTCTATGAGAGATCTCGGGATCTCTTCAGCGCTGCAGGCAGGCAAGGGGGGGATTCCTCGGGGAAACCTCCACTTGGGCAAGGGCGAGGGACTCCTGGGGGTCACTTCTCCAGTGAAAGTCCGGTCCTTCAGGTCCTGGGGGCTGCGGGTGCAGGGTCTCTCCCAGGCGTCGGGACTTTAGGTTCAAAGAGTCGCGGTCAGGGGAAGCCTCGGGATTCCCTCTGCAGGCGGCGCTGTGGGGGCTCAGGGGGGACAGGTTTTGGTACTCACAGTATCAGAGTAGTCCTGGGGTCCCTCCTGAGGTGTTGGATCGCCACCAGCCGAGTCGGGGTCGCCGGGTGCAGTGTTGCAAGTCTCACGCTTCTTGCGGGGAGCTTGCAGGGTTCTTTAAAGCTGCTGGAAACACAGTTGCAGCTTGTCTTGGAGCAGGTCCGCTGTCCTCGGGAGTTTCTTGTCTTTTCGAAGCAGGGGCAGTCCTCAGAGGATGTCGAGGTCGCTGGTCCCTTTGGAAGGCGTCGCTGGAGCAGGATCTTTGGAAGGCAGGAGACAGGCCGGTGGGTTTCTGGAGCCAAGGCAGTTGTCGTCTTCTGGTCTTCCTCTGCAGGGGTTTTCAGCTAGGCAGTCCTTCTTCTTGTAGTTGCAGGAATCTAATTTTCTAGGGTTCAGGGTAGCCCTTAAATACTAAATTTAAGGGCGTGTTTAGGTCTGGGGGGTTAGTAGCCAATGGCTACTAGCCCTGAGGGTGGGTACACCCTTTTGGTGCCTCCTCCCAAGGGGAGGGGGTCACAATCCTAACCCTATTGGGGGAATCCTCCATCTGCAAGATGGAGGATTTCTAAAAGTTAGAGTCACCTCAGCTCAGGACACCTTAGGGGCTGTCCTGACGGGCCAGTGACTCCTCCTTGTTTTTCTCATGATTTTCTCCGGCCTTGCCGCCAAAAGTGGGGCCTGGCCGGAGGGGGCGGGCAACTCCACTAGCTGGAGTGTCCTGCTGGGTTGGCACAAAGGAGGTGAGCCTTTGAGGCTCACCGCCAGGTGTGACAATTCCTGCCTGGGGGAGGTGTTAGCATCTCCACCCAGTGCAGGCTTTGTTACTGGCCTCAGAGTGACAAAGGCACTCTCCCCATGGGGCCAGCAACATGTCTCGGTTTGTGGCAGGCTGCTAAAACTAGTCAGCCTACACAGATAGTCGGTTAAGTTTCAGGGGGCACCTCTAAGGCGCCCTCTGGGGTGTATTTTGCAATAAAATGTACACTGGCATCAGTGTGCATTTATTGTGCTGAGAAGTTTGATACCAAACTTCCCAGTTTTCAGTGTAGCCATTATGGTGCTGTGGAGTTCGTGTTTGACAAACTCCCAGACCATATACTCTTATGGCTACCCTGCACTTACAATGTCTAAGGTTTTGTTTAGACACTGTAGGGGCACAGTGCTCATGCACTGGTACCCTCACCTATGGTATAGTGCACCCTGCCTTAGGGCTGTAAGGCCTGCTAGAGGGGTGTCTTACCTATACTGCATAGGCAGTGAGAGGCTGGCATGGCACCCTGAGGGGAGTGCCATGTCGACTTACTCATTTTGTTCTCACTAGCACACACAGGCTTGTAAGCAGTGTGTCTGTGCTGAGTGAGGGGTCTCTAGGGTGGCATAAGACATGCTGCAGCCCTTAGAGACCTTCCTTGGCATCAGGGCCCTTGGTACTAGAAGTACCAGTTACAAGGGACTTATCTGAATGCCAGGGTGTGCCAATTGTGGATACAATGGTACATTTTAGGTGAAGGAACACTGGTGCTGGGGCCTGGTTAGCAGGGTCCCAGCACACTTCTCAGTCAAGTCAGCATCAGTATCAGGCAAAAAGTGGGGGGTAACTGCAACAGGGAGCCATTTCTTTACACTGACCAAGCTCTGTCTACCCCTTTACTTGGGTCTTTCCCAAACTTGGAGAAGAAGGTTATCATGGAAGAATCAATGGAGGGTGTGGAAGTAATGTGTAGAGGAGGAGAGGGCCTAGGGCATTCGGAACGGAGTGTGGAGCGCACTTGTTTATCTAGTGGTTGATGTAATTTGGCTGTAATATATTCTGCAACGTGATCAGAAGGCAGCCCCTCTGTAGAATTAGGGTGATGGATTAATTTGGAATCAAACATAGGATTGCCTTCAGCGTCTAAGAGGGGAGTAGAAAGTTGATCACTTGACGCTGGTTTGACTTTTTGGGAAGGAGGCCCAATCCCAAAATCAGAGTTACTGATATCATCTAAATCTTTATCGGACTCTGTGTCATCCATGTCATCATCAGTGTCCTTTATATTGTCTATCACATTCTTGTGGGTTGTGAGTAAATGTTTTGTTTTTTGCCTTACTCTTTGAACCCAAAGAATTTTTCCCCTCCGAGATAGGAGAGGAACTCAGTCCTCCGTCCTGTGTGAGTTAGACTCACTGCTCAATAGCACAGAAGAGACATTGGACTGATTAGTAATAGAAGCCTCTGAGGCTTTGCGCTTTCTGCTTTCCCCCGCAGACTGGGCCATTTGCGATTGTGAAAGACAGGATGAAACAGTATTTTCAATTTATTTTGAAAATTTAGACATAGAAGTAGAAACTGCCTTTGCCACTGAGGATTGAATAAATGTATTCAAATTATCTGAAAAGGCCTCTTCAGAATCATTGTTTCCTTCATAAAATGAGGAAACCTCCATTTTGTTGGGAGCGTTTATGAGGAGGTGTGTGTGACTCACGAAGTCTTTGCCAACCAAACGCCTAAAGTATAGAAAGCCACGCCTCCAGGAGGTCTTTAGTGAAGGGCGTTGAGCTTGCAGAAGGACCAGAAGGAGTGAAGAGCAGTCCTAGTGGAGAAAAAGCTAAAAATATTTTTTAAATGCGGTGCGTTAAGCAGAAGCGCGACAGACCGAGTCAGGAAAGGCGTCTGCAGTAGAACGTTGGAAGGAGGAAGATGGGCAGAGGTGTGGTAAGCGCGAGTCGAACAGTCGCGACGACCGATATGCACTAAGAAGGGGGGGAAAAAAGGCAGTGTCGAGTGGAATGCGGTGAACCAGGGAGAGCGCATGAACGCGCTGCAAAATTACAACAAAATTAATACAGTAAGAACACTATAAATACTAAACATGTTTGTAAAATAGATTGAACGCAAAAAGATATACTTATCTTGACTGCGAGCAGCAAGTAAAGAGGACTGCTTGTAGTCAAGCCTGGTATATCTTTAGGTGTATTGAGTCCTGATTAGCCCTTTCTACCTCTTTGTTTCCCATTGGTAGCTTGTTCTGCTACACTTGTGGGATTGGTTATTGTTCTTCACTACAGCTGCTATTGGAAATAAAGCAGGAAAAGTAAGCATAATAGGAGCCTCCGGTCTTGTCATAAAATTCACTGCACACATTGGTTTAGAATAATAAAGCTCTCGCCGTGGTACCAAAAGTGTTCAGAAACATTGTGTATTCAAGTATATTCTGAGTTTGTACATTATAATTGTTGTAGAAGGCAAACATGTTTGGCATTTTTTAGAAATTACTGTTTTGAATATCGTGACAAATGCTCAAAAACAAAGTTGAATCCATTTGAGTGCTTGATTTTGTAGGCCACTTTCTTGATATCTCTATCATTGAGGGGAAACATAAGCCATGTATTTGAAAAACACATTTCACCCCTTTGGTGTGGTTGTTAATCAACTCAGTTGTAAACATTTTATCAACCTCAGAAGGATGAAAATCCAAGTTGTTGACTCACGGGGATTTAAACCTGGTGCCATGAGGTCAAACACAGATTTCAGTGGCTCTAGTGAACCACTACCTAACATAATCAAAGAGTAATGTATTTGCATTTGGTGATCAGTGTTCCAGAGAGGACTAATTGATAGAGGAAGGTCAACTGTGGGTTGCCAACATGGCAGTGTGCTGCACTGACTCCAGTGCGGACCTTTTCCATTCTTGATATCACGACAGAAATGACTAAATTGGAAGGTGTAATTATGCCAGTGTATTCTACAAACAAGCTCAATAGAAAGAGGACCATCTAGTGTTAAATACACATGTTCGAATAAAACATTGACAGAACCCTTTTCTGTTGGATTATTACTGTATAATTTCAATAATGCTATGTGTTGAAAGCACTCTATTAGCTACACTGCGTTTTTCTGAAGTATTACGAGTAAACTGATCGATTTTATCGTTTTCAGCCAGTACTTCGTGATATGGCGTGGAGGTTGGCCGATGGGGTCATTCAGTGCTCTTTTCGGAGAAACATCCACCTTCCGACGTACAAATCAAGATTTGATCTCGACCATCCTTATTACATATTTGTAGCTGATGGGGAAGCACGCAATGGTAAGTTGACTAAGCGGTGTTCTAATTCTCCCATTCCTGACAAAATGAAATAATTTTGACAGTGATAGATTATGCACCATTTAAATAAATCATTATCAATCTTTTAGGAATGGGTGGTTAAGCGAAGAGTAACTGGTGCTGAGATAGTATCTGTGTTTAGTCTTATGAACTAATGTTGCACTACTGATAAGTTAGAAGATTCATTTATTTCTAGCACTCAAGCTTTTGAAACAGAAAACATAGTGAACTTGGAAATTTGACATTCAACAATTGAACATTGATGAAATTGGTGTTTATGATTCAGTAAGTCTTGTGCATTTTCGCTTTACTACATGTCTCTACAGACATCATTGGTAGCTGAACTAGGAAGAATTTAAATGAAGAGAATTCAAGATTAACAGTTCAGATACCTAGTGTCAAGTTCAAAGAGCCCCAGCAATTTGCAAAAAAAAAAAATGCAAATAAAAAACCCAAGACTTTTACTTGTGTTGAATGAGAACGTCTGCATTGTTTTCTTATCTTGCTGCACTGTGCATTTAAAAAAAAAAAAAAAAAAGCTTTTGTATGAAATTTGGTTTAGTCAAGAAGGGTTGACTCTACACACCAAGTGTAATAATCTGGTCAGGGTGAACCCTCAAAGTCACTAAATTAATCTGTGCCTACCCCTCCAGTAGCTATGGCACAGAGTACAAAGACTTAACTTAAAGGAATGTGTAAATTATTTATGCAGTACCAAAACGGTAATAAAGGTCAAGTGCAACACAATAAAAATCCTAAACCAGATTGGAAAAAAATAGTGAATGTTAACAAATAAATTTATACCAATAATCGAAAAATCCAAAAGTTGATACAGGAGGTATGCATTAATAAAGTTTTAACTAAAAATAGCTCTAAAAAGCATAAAGTGTCAAACGTAAGCAACTTGTGGCAGTAGACCAGACCTACATGAGATTTGAGGCCACCCTCGCTGGAGTGCAGATCAGATACAGAAACTAGGTTTAACTTGAATAGGGGTTTTACCTTGGGATTAAAAAATTAAAGCCCTAAATCTTTCGTTGGGCAGGGCAGTAGGCTATGGCCAAAGAGGGCCATCCTTAGGTTGGATACCGGTTGGACATAGTCCTGAAGAAGCTGTTGATTTTGGCAAGAAAAGCACTGAACAGGTAAACTTTTATTTCACTCCCAGGCAATACCTTTCGCCATTCGGATACTGTTGGCGCCTTTGTCCGGTTAAGATCTTTGCATTTGTTCTTGGACACTTTTTCAGAGCTCTGAATTCTTCAGCGGGCAAGGCTGTAGCCGAAGAGCCCTCCACAAGGCTGTATACCTTCTCTTCAAGGTCCTACTGTATTGAATATGCTGCTGTGGTAAAGCTGTGAGTGGGAGACTTGACTCTTCAGCCGAGCAGCAATGTGCCTCTGGCAGCTCAGCTTGGCAGGTTTGTCCTGGTTCTCTGGAGGTCTTGAAGAGAAAAAAGGTTTCCAAAACCCATATTTTCAGGGGTAGTAGAAGATTTCAAGTCAGACACGATAGCCAAGTGTTTCAGGGCCTCAGGAACAGCAGTTGGAGGTGAGGACTCACTCCAGCAGGGCCAGCGGAAGGGCTCAGAGCAGGTCCAGTCGGACCTGCTCAGCTGAAGAGTTGCAGGAAATGTCCCTATACCTTTAACACAGGGTTAGCCTTATGATCCTTAGAGCCCACTTCTTTTTCCTGGGTACAGGAGCAAGCAGATCCAGTCCTTCAGGACTTCTCTCACTTTACAAATGGAAGGTCACTTTACATCTTCCTTCAGTACAGAAAGTGTTCTGAAGAGAGTGCCGGAGCATGACTCATTTATGATAGCCACTAGCTTGTGGATGGGGGTAAGTCCTGGCCCCTCCCTATCCAAAGGGGTGAAAGTTCCCTGTGGTAATCTTGACCACTTTTTGCATCAATTCCTTTCTGCCCTACTGAAAATAATCCTACAGTGCCGCTCACTAAAATTCTAAATTGTGAAACACTTCTCCATTTATGCATATCCTGCACGCCCACTAAAGGGTTTGGCCAGGGGTAATTAACAGCCTTTCCTTTATGGTCACTCCAAGCCAGTTCTGGGGGTAGCTCCCTTGCACTGGGAGTGGTGTAGGCCTAACTGGAGGAATTTAAGAAAACACATGTCCATGTGTCATTTAAAATCTGCTTGTGACAGGGGAGGCCTTTTTCAAGTAAATTAAGTTCCTCGGCCATGGCCAAATGTCATCCTGCCAGATGAGCAAAAACAGCTCCCCAACCCAGGACTTTTTCGGCCTCCCAGGCAGTTTTCACACCTCATTCAGGGACATTCAGCAGATGGGGAAAGTTGGAAAACTCATGTAAATTAGCCTTTTGGCATTTCAAGCAGGGAAAACGTGCGTTTCTAAAAGTTATTTTTCTTTAATATTTATTAAAAATCCAACATCACCATTAAATTGGGATTTTGGTAAATATTAAGAATAGCTGTTAAATCAGGTTTCTAGCGGGTTCCTACCCAGAAATAGCAGAATTAATATTTAATATTGCTTTCTAATGATTCTCTATGGGCCAGCTAACTTTCCTACAGTGAAAGTAGCTTTTGGGTGATAGTCACTGTAAGGACATGTTAATATTACATTTCTACATTTTATACCTTTAAATACCATGCACCCTGCATTGTGGGCTACAAGTCCTACTCAGTGGTCACTTTAATGTTTAATAGAAGGGGTTAGACCTGTCACAAAGGGTTTATTTTGGCAGGTCAGATTGCAATTTTTATAATGGTAGTCACTGTAGTGGATGGCCCAATAGGTGCTGCAGTCCACTAGGGGTATTTACATGCAAATTGTATTCCAGGGACATTTGGGCGTGATAAGTTTACCAATTGGGAGTATACCAATTTAACCATGTTAAAAGGGGAAGCACAGTCACTTTGCTACTGGTTAGCAGGAGTGAAGTGCACAGAGTTCTACAGCAAGCAAAAAAGGCAAAAATCTGGAGTATAGCACACACAAGATGGTAATTTCCTACATCTTGTCATTGCTTTCTCTTGTTTATTATTGTATTTGGATTTTTGTAAAGTTCTTCACACTTCTGAAGAAACACCTCTAAGCACTCGGGGTTCGGGTTGAACAATTCTACATGTCAGAAGGCCACTCAGGCATGAGCTTTCCCTTTAAAAGTGGTTGCTGTCTGGCACATTTCTTTAATTGACTAAGTGGAGCACATCCAAACTCCCAGAATGCATTGAGTTGTCAAATAAAGCCCCAGTGCTGTCACCACACAGATTGAGGTGCACCCTCCTTTAGTTGAGTAGAGCAGTTGGACAGGTGAGGGAGAGCATTTCCCTTAGAACTTTGGACTTTCTTCTTGATGTTCTATACAATTGCCTTGAGATGTAGAGATGGGGAAGTCCCAAGTGGAACATCCAGTACCTGATAGATGGCCGAAGGCAAGTCTGACTTGGGTGTTTCCTCAACAGGAGCAAACAGCAAGTTATCAGTGAGGGGGAGTTGTGTGGGAATGAGCGTGGAGTTTATTTCTACATACAGCTGAAGAGATGAGCCTTCATTCTTCTACCAAATTTGAGTAGGCAATGAAGATTTCAAGGTACTTTATAAGAGCACGTTACAGAGGTTAAGGCTTGTTAGAAATTAGGACTCCAGTTGGCAGTCGGTTTATACCCTGTCCAACTAGGGACCGTCACTCTAGTCAAGGTAAGGGAGATACCCAGCTCAGATAACCCATGCTTACCCTCTTGTAGCGTGGCACAAGCAGTCAGGCTTATCTGAGAAGCAATGTGTAAAGCATTTGCACATAACCCACAGTAATATGGTTAAAACACTACAAAAGGACACCACACTAGTTTTAGAAAAAGT
The DNA here is from genome assembly GCF_031143425.1 of Pleurodeles waltl. Taxonomy (NCBI): domain Eukaryota; kingdom Metazoa; phylum Chordata; class Amphibia; order Caudata; family Salamandridae; genus Pleurodeles; species Pleurodeles waltl. The sequence goes on along the minus strand of NC_090443.1, from coordinate 604,636,825 downwards.
CAATATTTATCTGTACAAAACAAGACCAAAGCGAGAAAAAATCAACATACACTAATAAATATATGAAATTTGCAAGAATTACTTAAGAAATACAGTTCCTTGAAGTCGATAGCTCTGTCTGGGGCTATCACAGTGTAGTGAACAACAAATCCAGTGGTGTTGGTGCTGAAGTGCTGTTGTCAGTAGGCCCATAGTGGCGGTACAACACGGGGTGGACTCTGTGCGGGCCCACGGGTCGTGATGCAGACAGGGGCGACTGTTGATGATGCTGGAGTTGATGGGGCTGGCATCGGTGGACTGGGGCTGTGGTGTGGGACGGGATGGTGCTTCGTGTACCTCGCGAGCGGTGTCCTCAGGCCACGGTGCAGGCAAGGGCATCTGTGTCAGCGTAGAGTGGTGTTGTCAGGGATACCAAGGCTGCGGTGTGCGTGAGGCGATGCAGAGTGAGGGGCCCACAGGTCACGGTGCAAGCAGCGGCTCGGTGACGGAGTCAGATAACGGTGCCAGTGAGACCAGGGTTGCGGGGCACGTGCAGCTTCAAGTCACGGTGCAGGTAGCAGCGTCGTTGAAGGAGTCGTGGTGGTTTTTCTTCTGATGCAGCACACAACACAGAGCTCCCAGTGCTGCAGGCAGATGACTCTGAATCTTTGATATCCCTGAGACTTCTAACAGGAGGCAAGCTCTACTTCAAGCCCTTGGAGAAATTGCACAAGCAGGATACACAGCAAAGTCCAGTCTTTGTCCTCTTTAAGGCAGAAGCAGCAACTGGAGGCCAACCCAGAAAAGCACACACATCGAAGGGGCAGTACTCGTCCTTCAGCTCTTCTCCTTGGCAGAGGGTCCTCTTGATCCAGAAGTGTTCTGAAAGTCTGGGGCTTTGGGTCCACTACTTATACTAGTTCTGGCCTTTTGAAGTAGGCAAACTTCAAAGGCAAATCCTTCCTCCTCACAACATCCAGTTCTGTCCTGCTCTGTCCCAGACACTCTCCAGAAGGGGGAAGACTTCCTTGTGCAAGCAGGTCCAGCCCTATTCAGGTGCAGGTGTCCGCTACTCCCACCACTCTTAGCCCAGGGACACTCATCAGGATATGCAGGACACACCTCTGCTCCCTTTGGAAATTCCCTCTAGACAGTGACACAAACAGCCCAACTGTCAATCTGACCCAGACGTGAATTCCACAGGCAGGCAAAGGCACATAATGGTGAAGCAAGAAAAAGCCCACTTTTTAAAAGTGGCATTTTCAAACAGGCAATCTAAAAACCAACTCTACCAAAAAAGGTATTTTTAAATTGTGAGTTCAAATACCCCAAACTCAACACCTCTATCTGCTCACAATGGTAAATTACACTTAAAAGGAATTTAAATGCAATCCCCCATGTTAACCTATGGGAGAGATAGGCCATGAAATAGTGAAAACTGAATTTAGCAGGACATGTAAAACACAACAGTTCATGCCCCACCTTTTAAATACACTGCTCCCTGCCCATGGGGCTACCTAGGGGCTACCTTAGGGGTGCCTCGCATGTACAAAAAGGGAAAGGTTGGGCCTGGCAAGTGGGTGCACTTCCCAGGTCGACATGACAGTGCAAAACTACACACACATTGCAATGGCAGGTCTGAGACCTGTTTATAGTGCTACTCATGTCGGTGGCACAATCAGTGCTGCAGGCCCACTAGTATCATTTGATTTACAGGCACTGGGCACTTCTAGTGCACTTAACTAGGGACTTACTAGTAATCACAAATGCCAACCGTGGATAAAACAGTCATGTAAGGAAATGCCTCCTTGGCATGGTTACCCCCTGACTTTTTGCCTTTGCTGATGCTATGTTTTGAATTTAAAGTGTGCTGAGGCCTGCTAACCAGGCCCCAGCACCAGTGTTCTTTCCCTAACCTGTACTTTTGATTCCACAATTGGCACACCCTGGCATCCAGATAAGTCCCTTGTAACTGGTACCTCTGGTACCAAGGGCCCTGATGCCAGGGAAGGTCTCTAAGGGCTGCAGCATGTCTTATGCCACCCTGGAGACCCCTCACTCAGCACAGACACACTGCTTGCCAGCTTGTGTGTGCTGGTGAGAACAAAACGAGTAAGTCGACATGGCACTCCCCTCAGGGTGCCATGCCAGCCTCTCACTGCCTATGCAGTATATGTAAGACACCCCTCTAGCAGGCCTTACAGCCCTAAGGCAGGGTGCACTATACCATAGGTGAGGGCACCAGTGCATGAGCACTGTGCCCCTACAGTGTCTAAGCAAATCCTTAGACATTGTAAGTGCAGGGTAGCCATAAGAGTATATGGTCTGGGAGTCTGTTTTACACGAACTCCACAGCACCATAATGGCTACACTGAAAACTGGGAAGTTTGGTATCAAACTTCTCAGCACAATAAATGCACACTGATGCCAGTGTACATTTTATTGTAAAATACACCACAGAGGGCACCTTAGAGGTGCCCCCTGAAGCCTAACCGACTATCTGTGTAGGCTGACTGGTTCCAGCAGCCTGCCACACTAGAGACATGTTGCTGGCCCCATGGGGAGAGTGCCTTTGTCATTCTGAGGCCAGTAACAAAGCCTGCACTGGGTGGAGATGCTAACACCTCCCCCAGGCAGGAGCTGTAACACCTGGCGATGAGCCTCAAAGGCTCACCCCTTTGTCACAGCACCGCAGGACACTCCAGCTTAGTGGAGTTGCCCGCCCCCTCCGGCCACGGCCCCCACTTTTGGCGGCAAGGCTGGAGGAAACAAAGAAAACAACAAGGAGGCGTCACTGGCCAGTCAGGACAGCCCCTAAGGTGTCCTGAGCTGAGGTGACTCTAACTTTTAGAAATCCTCCATCTTGCAGATGGAGGATTCCCCCAATAGGATTAGGGATGTGACCCCCTCCCCTTGGGAGGAGGCACAAAGAGGGTGTACTCACCCTCAGGGCTAGTAGCCATTGGCTACTAACCCCCCAGACATAAACACGCCCTTAAATTTAGTATTTAAGGGCTCCCCTGAACCTAGAAAAACAGATTCCTGCAACTACAAGAAGAAGGACTGCTGAGCTGAAAAAACCCTGCAGAGGAAGAACAGAAGACACCAACTGCCTTGGCCCCAGACTTACCGGCCTGTCTCCTGCCTTCCAAAGAACCCTGCTCCAGCGACGCTTTCCAAGGGACCAGCGACCTCTGAATCCTCTGAGGACTGCCCTGCTTCGAAAAAGACAAGAAACTCCTGAGGACAGCGGCACTGCTCCAAAAGAACTGCAACTTTGTTACAAGGAGCAGATTTAAAGACCCCTGCAACTCCCCGCAAGAAGCGTGAGACTTGCAACACTGCACCCGGCGACCCCGACTCGACTGGTGGAGAACAACCAACTCAGGGAGGACCCTCCGGCGACTCTACGACTGTGAGTAACCAAAGTTGTCCCCCCTGAGCCCCCACAGCGACGCCTGCAGAGGGAATCCCCAGGCTCCCCCTGACCACGACTGTCTGAACTCCATTTCCCGACGGCTGGAAAAGACCCTGCACCCGCAGCCCCCAGCCCCTAAAGAAACGGAACTTCTGTGCAGGAGTGACCCCCAGGAGGCCCTCTCCCTTGCCCAGGTGGTGGCTACCCCGAGGAGCCCCCCCCTTGCCTGCCTGCATCGCTGAAGAGACCCCTTGGTCTCCCATTGAAAACTGAAGGAAACCCGACGCTTGTTTGCACACTGCACCCGGCCGCCCCCGCGCTGCTGAGGGTGTACTTTCTGTGTGGACTTGTGTCCCCCCCGGTGCCCTACAAAACCCCCCTGGTCTGCCCTCCGAAGACGCGGGTACTTACCTGCTGGCAGACTGGAACCGGGGCACCCCCTTCTCTCCATTATAGCCTATGTGTTTTGGGCACCTCTTTGACCTTTGCACCTGACCGGCCCTGAGCTGCTGGTGTGATAACTTTGGGGTTGCTCTGAACCCCCAACGGTGGGCTACCTTGGACCAAAAACTAAAACCTGTAAGTGACTTACTTACCTGTGAAAATTAACAATAACTTACCTCCCCCAGGAACTGTGAAAATTGCACTGTCCACTTTTAAAACAGCTTATTGTGTTTTATGTGAAAAGTATACATGCTAATGAAATGATTCAAAGTTCCTAGAGTACTTACCTGCAATACCTTTCAAATGAGATATTACATGTAAAATTTGAACCTGTGGTTCTTAAAATAAACTAAGAAAATATATTTTTCTATAACAAAACCTATTGGCTGGATTTGTCTCTGAGTGTGTGTACCTCATTTATTGTCTATGTGTATGTACAACAAATGCTTAACACTACTCCTTGGATAAGCCTACTGCTCGACCACACTACCACAAAATAGAGCATTAGTATTATCTTTTTTTACCACTATTTTACCTCTAAGGGGAACCCTTGGACTCTGTGCATGCTATTCCTTACTTTGAAATAGCACATACAGAGCCAACTTCCTACAAGTCACCAATACAATTTACACAGAGAGCAAAAGCACTTTTGCACTTGTCAGAAGTGGTAAAGTGCCCTGGGTCCTAAAGCCAACAAAAACAGGAGGAATGAGGCAAAATGTTTCGGGATGACCCTGCAAAAAGGGCCCGGTCCAACACAATATGTTAACAAGCCTCAAAATATATTTGTCCACCATAAAGCCTAAGTTGCAAAACAGCAGCAAGGTAGTTTGATAGAGAAACAGGATACATTGGTTGCTGTCACAATTTATATTTCAATTTGTCATTTTTTCTATTTTCAGTTAATTAGTGCGTGACCTCAGTTCATCTTTCATCTGCATGTTTGATTGGCTACACACCTTAAACAGATTGCCTAGTGCTAATAAATGAATGGGCAGCTTGCATTGCTCAGCGATTTGATTTCCATTACATTACTAAGAGAAATCTGTCACACGCAGCCTTTTCACTTATGAATTCATATGCCCTTTACATGAGTGTTTCTCTAGGTACAGAAAAATAGCCGCATGGTTCCTGTTGGTTGCCTGGTAACCCAGAGTGATAGAACACATGTATTCTTGTAGCACCACTGCATCTGAATGCAAGCAAGAGGTTGAGCTGGTATTCAACTTTTGTTTTTTATGTTTTAATACAGTTAAACCAAGGTCCACATTACAAAAAGTATTCCGCTTTTGCAAAAAAGTGGAACTAATAGATTTCACAATTTCGTTGCAGCATGCTTACTATGGAAAAATCAAACTAGTTACATATATGTTTTAATTATATAGAAGGGGTTTCAACAAGTGATGGAGAGTCTAAACAGAGCCGCTGAATGGGCAATACCGCTCAAGCCGCGGGCAGTATTGTTGGTTCTGATTCAAGGACCGGCAAAGAAGATACATTCTTTTTCTGGGCCTACTACTTGCGAAGCGACATATTGCTATAACGTGGTTGGGCACACTGCCTCCCAGATATGCAGACTGGCTCCAGGATATGTCAGAATGGGCATTGGCGGAAGGATACAACGTGCGTAGAGATGAGAAACTGGGTATTTGGCTGCGTGGGTACTGATGCTGACTGAACTCGTGAAATGACAGATACAATTTCAGGAACCGGAGGAGTAGGAGGGTCGGGCTTGACCATTAGCATGGTGGAGAGCCAGAGGGAGGACGGAGAGCGAGAGTGACCTGTTTGGAACCCTATTTATACCTCGATTCAGATCGTGTAGAGGTAGGGACTGCACAATGTGAGAATGGGCCGAGACCAGGACAACTGGCGGGCAGTACAGAGGGGCTACTGCTAACATAAGAGATGAAGATAAAGTCCAGATCGTTGCCTCTAGATATGTTGATCGAACACAACTGAAAAGTGATGCAGAAGGATGAGAAGTGCGGGTGTTGGTTACCTATCAGTGTATTATTGCAAAATGTGTGTAAATACTGTAGTTATGAAACAGTGTTTAAAACTGCGAAAATTAATACAGGTAAAACAATAAAATGAAAGGGGTTTCAACCATTCCACTTTTTAGGAACAACAAACGTGGTGTAAATGGATGTGCGCTGTTTATGCCCCCGTGACTTCTTTATGTAGTTTGCCCCTCTCATTGATTAAACGAGGGATCTGTTTAATGAGGGACCTGTATCTTGAGGATACCGAAGCACATTGAATTAGGGAGCTTTGACACCCTAATGCCGGTACATTCCGTTTTTCATTACTTTCCCAAACTTTAAGCTAGTCATAATGAGCCAAATTCTAGTCGGAAGTACCTAAAGTGAGGAACATTAAGGAACCCACCTTGGTGATTGTAAGAGCTCATGAGTGTGCTTACCGTTTGGATTTGGAGATTGAGTAGTTATAGAAACGAGTTGAGCAATAGGGATGGGGAGGTAAAAATTATGGCAGGCTTTTCTGAGGAATTATTGAAAACATTTTACAAAACTAGACTAGAAAAAGAGCTAGCTTGAATAAAGGAAGCACGATTTTTAGGGTGGAATTATCTAAGCAAATGGCCCTGGAAATTGGCAAAACATTAATGTTAAAACTACTCTTATGTTATTAGCCACCTTAAAATATCTTCACTTAACGTAGTAGAAATATATGGAGCCCACGCACATAAATTCTAGTCTTATGCAAATTTAAAGAAACAGCAATTTGAGGGAAAATAATTTGAATGATAACAAAGTTATTTTTTTTAATATAAGGTACGCTAGACGAGGATGATTGTCGACATATTTGATGTATTGTAACTTGTTTCCCTAAATCTTCATTTGTCTCACGGTAAAAAACGAGGTCCAGCATTTAGTTTAGCAGTTTTTGCTCAGTGGTTGCCAATGGATCCTTTTTTTCTAAAACAAACTGTGTTATCCTTCTGAAGTTGGCTGAGTTAAAAAAAAAAAAAGAAGTCGGAGGACTAAAACCTAGGATAGTGATGTATTTTGTAAGTTAAAAGGCCACAATACCTCCTGTTAGCGTGAGAATTCACCTTTTGGTGCCTTTTTTAAGGGAAACGTTCCTGTGATTGAAGTTATGTGTTGTTCACAAACTGTGCACCTTCATAAAATCATCAACTTGCATCGCTAGTGGGATCGGAATTCTGCACAGTCCGAGTTAACTCTTTAGTTTATTTAGTTGAACACTTACACAACTAGTTGGGTATATCCGTGTAATCTGAATCACGCTATGTTTTCCTGAAGAAGGAATTCAAGTTAAGTTTGCTTTTCACGTAGAGGCTCTGTAGTTTTCCGATGGGTTTTGTTCTGATGAACATTTTTAGAAAGAAAATGATCAGTTTGTATTTTAGAACAATTTGGGTTGTGGTGCCACTGAAATACAAGTGGGGCTTCCTTGCATTTCTTGGGTGCTCAAACAAGAGCATTCCCAGCACTTTTCACTCTTATCAATAGTGATTTCCAGCGACTGTGGTCACACGTCAATAGAATGTGACTTTTCGCTGCAAAAAGGGACGACGACTCAGTTTGCTTGAGAGTGCCAGCTTGGTGGTGGCCACACTCAGTTTGTTGATTGCTATTTTTCAATATTGTTGTTGATTTTGATATAGGAGACACAATCGAGTGATGTTGGAAGATATTGTGTATTTTCCCCTCTGAGCAGAAAAATGAAGATAAGTTAATGTTCTTATTTCTTGATTTTTATTTTCTTCTTTTGAATGTTCTTATTTATCTCAGAAGAATTCACCAATATCGTCCTTTGTCAGGATAATGCTTGGTAAAGATGCTACAAAGATCATTGTATCTCCTTGACTGTGAACCTTAAAGACGAGTGCCTCATTTATTCTAAAGCCCTAATAACACATGCTGTATGGAGATTTACAGTAGGAAATACAGAAGCATAATCGTAGTGCATACAGAAACATTATCATATACTTCGATTGCGTGAGGAATCAGACTGGAACCTCTACAGTAGGTTTGTCTATTGATACCAGAGCGAGTGTGGGAAAGAGGTGTTTGAAACTGTTTCACTGGGCTTGCAAAATATGGGTGGGACCAGTCAGTATGGAGGTTAAAAGTCCAGATAGAGATTGTTTTTTCTTTTCTTGCATATCCATGAAGCCAAGAGGTGCTGAATGGCCTCTATTTGAGCGATGGTGAGTACATTTCTAATGTTGTTTACCTTTTAGTGTCTTAGGTGCTAGTTGAGCGGTTTCTATTTTAGTTATAATTTCGTGGCCAATCAAGGAAGTGTCTGGGTGAGCACTTTGGTGCAGTAGAATATTGTGTAATGCCAAGACAATTGATAGGGTTGGTGATGTTAGTGTGGGAGCCCCAACACCCATAATTCACTGAAACTTAATATTTTGTTCACCCCAAATTTTCCTTTGGTGATCCACCTCCAGCACTGTCAATATTTGGCCCAATAAATAGCAGAGGAAAATCAAAAGATTGACTGGGACCACTGACGAACTGAGTTCTAGATCAATGGGAAGTGTTGTAAGAGTTTTATTACTAGTTAAGATAGGAAATACAAATAAAATAATTCTTGCCATGAAGGCTCAGAAACAAAGTACAAAGTCAGAAATCATATTTGCCAAGTTTAGATATAGAACACTAATAGCATTTCCAAAGGGAAAGACTTCAAAGCTATTGGAAAAGGTAAAGTCTTGCACATGTGAACAGACTTCTGTGAAGAAAAGTACAAGTCACCACAAATGGGCAAGAGTTCCGTGAGGAAAAGAAACCATTGCCCCCATCTACACAAAACCAGGGTTTTTTCTACAATAAGTTTACGCTTAGGACATTTTAGACACATCAGAAAATGGATCATCTTAAATGCATATATAGCATATATAGCACTGCCACTTCTACAAATAATCAGAATCTTCTATTACCTTCTACAGCAACAGAAATACGGAGATGCAAAACATAATATGAACCATTCTGTAACAAAGACCAATAAATTAAAGATCTCTCTACACCTGAAAAGATTGTATGCTTCACATTGGAAAACATACCTCATGATGATTTAACTGCGTTGAATGGAAAATAAATTGCAGACTGTTAAGTAATCCATTTGTAATGCCTCTTTACCAATAATCTTTATAAACTGTGGACTATAAACTTATTCAAGCTGTTGACCTGCTATCCAGACTTAGGATATCAGGTATTTTATTTAACTTTTACCAATGTTACTGTTATATCATCTTTAGATCGATAACATATATTGTAATGCATGATCTCCTAGTTACAATTTAAAGTTTCAGAAATAGGAAACCTTACAAAGACCATATGTTGCTTGCTCTCCTATTCCAGGTCTGATATCAAGGCATCATCTTCAGCCACTGATAACAAGCAATAAATATGTTGTTGTTGGATTTCCAGAGAATGTGGGTGGATCCCGTTCTCCTCTCCTCATAAAGGCTCATGGTAAGTATTACACTTTCTCTCCACCTAAAGACAAAAAAAAAGGTGCTTGTGCTTTGCATACATGGGAAAAGAAATTGCCTTGGCATTTTACACAGTCTTATCATTTAAGTCATTAGCTCCTCTGCTATCAGTTTTGCAGTTTAGTAGTGTGGCCATTGTGTACTTGAACAACATGCTTATCACACTCAACTCCTCTTTAGGATTACTAAATGACCCCTAAATACATTATTGCAGATTGTCTAGAAAAAGTGATATGCATGCTGAATCAGACAGAGTAAATAATTTAAAGATGACATTGGACAGTTTCCAGGATCGGCTGCCAAACAGTATCTGCAGGTAGTTTGCAAGTGCTTGGAATAAAAAAGCTCTCTTTTCATCAGTGTCTTGTAATCGTGTCATATGTTTTAAATAAACTTCAGACCCTACAATATTGTGTTGCATGCCAAATTGGAGATGGTTTCACATGGACCACAATCTCCCCGTTTGTAAACTTAATTTTGTTTTTATTTCTGCCTACCATTATTACAGTAGATAGACGTGAAGAACAAAATTGACACGGGTAAAAATAGTAAAAGACCAAAGTCTGTTAAAGAATGGAACAAACCAATCTGTTAATTTCTCTGTTACCAATGTGTAGTTCTAGTTAAGCCAGAGGTAACACTGAAAACTCTTTTTTTAAAATTTTTATTTTATTAATATATTATCGGTGCAGTTTGGCAAATCTGCAAAAGACTTTCGAAAAATGTTAATCTGATTTGGGTTTCACATGGCAAGGATTTTGAAGTACGGTTAAAGGGGGCAGTGATAATAAAGGAACAGGTCAAAAAGTGTAATTTACCAGGTCAAAAAGTGTAATTTACTATGTAAATTCCCATAGGAATCTTTGCTGTCTGCTGCAGAAAGTGTTGAATGGAATTGTACCAACCTTTGCTTGGAAGTAGAACTTTACTGAAGAAAGTGTTTTACTTGCTTTAGTGGAATTCCGTTAAGTAATTTTCAAGAAAGTGATGATACAAAATGTGTAGGGTGAGCATAAAAGTGTTATAAAGTTAGATGTATCCTGACTGTTAATTCATAGATGGCTCCTAAACGCTTCCGACTATTCTTTTGGTCCTCTGGACCCAAAGATGTAATCACAGTCTCAAATTATCTAATTAACTGGCCGCAACAGAGAAAAACCTGTTGCGCCTGCTGTTACTGTTTACTGAACTTGGTCATCGCGCCCTGAAAATAAAGTGACAGAGCCATATGGGGGCAGGGAAGCATATGTGATGGGTTTTAATTGGACCCCCTGATGTCAAAATGTAAACTAAAATTGGGTTCTGCCTTGGGATCCCTGAACCTGCTGCAAGGATCTCAATCCATAACTGGCTCATCAGATGCAATGCCTATAACCTCACGGCATTAATATGAAGAATTAAATCATTAAATGACACTCAAACAAATAAATGATACTATATCAATAATCCTTGTTGGAAGGTAGATTATTAGTAAGGGTAAGTACACATCTACCACTAGCAATAAGGCCGCCAATCCTATGTTAGGTCCAGTTAAGGCATCAAAACATTAGCCCCTGGCTCAACCCCTGGTATCTTGGCAACAAGCAGTCAGACTTAACTTAGGAGACAGGTATGTAAAGCATTTAATTTCACCAATACAATAAATAAGTAACACACAATTTTAATCTTTAAAATGACACCAACATGACAAGCGTCCAATACAGGGAACTGGGGAAATGATTTTTTAAATATTAAAATAAAAAATGTGCTTTCTAGTGCTTAGAAATCAATAGCAGCAAGTATGAACATCTGGTCATGCTAGACCTGAACCAACTCACAATTTGATGCCAACCACGATGGAGCCCTGCTCGCATACACTGAGGGGGTTGGCCTTGGTCAAAATTGACCTTCATATTTAGAAATTGTCTGGAGCTTTTCTCTTTCGACGTTGTGTGGTCCTCTCCAGCAACCCATTTCATTGCAGCATTGCCCGATTGCTTTTCCATGAGGCCCCGGTCAAATCCTGGAAGTCTGGAGCTCCAGAGATTTCAGCGGGACAAAATTGAAATTCAGGCCAGGTCGCGGTTGAAGGTAGTCAGTTTGACTCACTACGTCAGGTCGGTCCACTTATGGAGCTTTTTCCCAACCTTGCTCCAAACTTTTGGAACTTCTTCCTGGAGTTTCTCTTGAGGGTTCAAAGTGTCCAAAACACACATCCAAAGGTTGCAATTCACTTGGCATAATCCCGAAAAGTCCACTGGACGCTCTCCAGGCTGGAGACTTTTGTGACAGTTTGTGCAGGCAAGCTCTGTTTAACTTGTTGCTTTCTAGGAGTCCCCTCCTTAGTCCTTTTTGAAGAAAGGGAAAGTCCTTAGGGTGGCGGTTTCAGTGTACAATGGGTGCCGTCCTTCATTTTGCAGTCCTTTGGGTTGCAGACCATGGTTCCAGAAAGGCAGTCCTTCTGGTTTCAGGCAGCAGATCTGAGTTAAAGTGCAGCTCCAAGAGATTTATTCATTCATCTTGGGGGACAAACAGGGGGCAACCCTATCCAATGAGATGGCAACCAAAAGCATGGCAGCTTTCTCCAAAGTGTGGCATTTTCCTGTCCCACAAAGCACTGCCGAATCTAAGATGGACAATTTCTTTCCAGAGGAGCAAGACCTGGCTAGGCCAGCCTGCTGGTTGTCAGGAATCCCCCAGATGCCTCCTGCGTTATCTGTAAGCATCCCCAGGGATTAGGGTTAAATCATATCTCTGTTCTTGGTTAAACCTTCATGATTCTCAGTAAACATAATGTGCTGTGTTACACAATTGACTTGTATCAATGCTTGTTTTACCAATGCTTGTTTGCTAATATGAGCAGGTGTAGACGTGCTTCTAATTGGGTGTGGTGACTCATCCACATGTGGAAACTCAACTGCTTTCCTGATTGGCTATAAATAGCAGAGTGAAGCATGCCTCCCTGCTTGGCTTTGTTTTGCTTCCTGATCTCAGCATTTGAGTTGGCCGTCCAGCCCCTGCTGTCATCCTCATATTCAGGACTTTGAGGCAATTCTTTTCTTCATTCCTGTACCAGCTGACACCAGGCATTCCTCCAGCACTCTGGAAAAACTGCAGCTAAGTGACTAGTATTCTCCAGGGAGTTTGTTCTTTGAGCGCTGCGCTTTCCTAGAACAGCTGGTGTATTTCAGACCTCGTATTTTGGCAGAGTGCTTATCTTGAAGAGACAAATGCATTTCTGAACATTCTACATTATTATTGTAGTTACTTGCCTAAAATGTGCTTCAGGAAATCTGCTTGAGCTCAAGTACTACAAAAAGTGACAGTGCAATTTTAAAAGAGCATTTATGTGACTTTTCTTTCTCTAATAGATTAACTCTTGGATTTAAATTGTCATTCATGCCTGTGTTTCAGGTTTGAGGAATTTTCTTTTGAAGGCTTTTTCACACACACAGTGAAACCAAACCAAACTGTGCCACCCTAACTGTTTAAACCCAGAGTGGACATTTGTATTTCTTGGATTGTTTTTGTTCCTTTTAGTTTAACCCTATGCATGCAGGAAAGTTATATGTGATATAATTAATGCCCTTGTTTGTCTTTCTTGTGCATGATAAGTGCAACCACAGTTCTAATTGTAGTGTGCAACAGTGAATCTCTGTGAAGCCAGGCCTAGTGTCGCAGTACTTATTGTTATGGTACTCAGTTTGGAGTTTTGGTAATGCAGTGTTAGTAATTGTGCCAACAGTTCTTATTATCCAAGAAAAGTGCTGGAGCATCCCAGTGTTCTTCTAGCACTCCTGTGCTCATATCAGAAAGAGAGATTCAGTTTCAAGGAAGTTGAGTGCACTAGCTCTACTATCACTCTGTCAACAACAACCTGCCCTCGAAGATACAGGGTGCCTGGCTGGACCGGCAAGACGTGGCAGTGTTTTGTCTATTTCTCTTCCACTCCCCTTTTCCTTTTGGGACCCCTACTGGGGTTTCTGTGTCCACCTGGAAGTGCCGAGAGGTGTTCCAGGAGGTCGGGGGGGGCATACCATCGACCCTGCAGACATCCTGCTTTTCAGGTGAGTGGCCCCATCTCGACACTGGTGTGGCTCATATAGATTAGCATTCCCCCTCCAGACCATCTGTAAGTTATTTCCTGGACCTGCTATCTGTCTGTGGGGTACAGGGTGAGAGAGCAGGCCTTGCTGGCATTCCTCACTGTCCTTCTTCTTTTTGAAGCTCCGTTTGATTTACCCAGCTCCCTTCGTGGCCTGGCCTCTGCAGCTGCAGAACTCGCCACCCCCCATCAGATAACCTCTGCTTAGTGAAGGCCACTTATCACCTCATTAAAGCAGCCTTACTAATTCTGTTAAGGCTGACCAATCAGCAGAGGCCATTAGTAGGCTGGATTTTGGCTTACAGAAAAGAGTCTTATAGCTTCTTTTCTGTAATAGTTACGACAAATTCCACAGTGGCAAGTTATTGGATTTTGTCGTTACCAAGCTATTGAGTCCTGTCATTACATATTTAACTCCTTCCCAGCAATATTTATGCTTAAATGAAATATTCCCATGTTAGCCTATGGCGCTAAGTCTCTCCAATGGGGAAAAGATGACATGAGCAGTTTTTCCCTCACCAGGGCATATACAAATATTTTATAATGTCCCTCCTTATAGTTACATGGCTCCCCACCCCTGGAGCACCTAGAGGAGACCTTGGGGGCGATGTATGAAGTAGCATCACTCTGGAAGTACCTTTAATTCCAAAGTCGACTTTGCACACATTTTACTTTTTAAAGGCAATCTGCAAGGAAGGGCTCCCTTTAAATGACAGCAGACAACACAGCAGTGCACACTCTGGTACAGGACATCTACAGGGACTTCAAACGTCCCTGCCCCATTGTATACTAGGGACTGATGGGTAGTTTGAATCCCCCTTGTCATTTTATATTTTAGGGCATTACAGGAGGTTATCATTGCCAATTGTAATTGTACCACTTTACCATAAAACCTTTTGATCAGAGCACTGGCCCTGGGCACAGTCGGGGTCAGTTACCACCAGTATCCCTCAGAACAAATGGGGGTGAACATGCTAAAATGATGGCTTTCTCATAATCCTCTCTTGCAGATTGTTGATGTTAATGTGATATGAAATCTCATCTGGAAGATTATTTTTGAAATTTGTGTTTGTATCTTCCACATTAAGGGTGGTTCATGGGCATTGCATTTGGTGCGTGTAGTTATGGTTTGCATGGTAGTTGTGCTGAACCGTGTTCATAACCAGGGTAGTCTATTCATTGTTGGGTGAAGGGCCCCGGCAAAGGTCAGGCCCTGCCTCCGACCCCCACTGTGCATGGCAGTCAGGGTTTGAAAACCTTAAATTTCACTGAAACAAACACAGTTAAAGATTAGTTATAATTTAGTGAAAAATAAAATTAAAAAATCATGATATTCACCCATTATGGTATTCAACACACAAAGCATGCCGCAACTTGCCCCCTCTCTCACCCCCCCCTCGCATGCTCAGTACACCATTTTGCTATTGCACATGGAAAATGGTCATCCAAAAGGAAAACATGATTATGGTGCATTTTATGTTGTGTATTGTATACCATAACTGACAACGTTAAGAGCTGTTTTGGTTTTGTGTTCACGGATTCATAACTGGCCTTTAACTCTTTATTTTTTCCACAATCAAAAATATATATTTTCTATTTATGCCATGATATTGAAAATAAATATTGTTTAATAACGTTACATGGAGCAACTGTACTAATAAACTAACAACCATAACATTAATTTCTAAAGCACAAAGCTCACTTTTGAGTTCATTACCACAGTAAAGCAAAATTTACCTTTGAGAAACACGTTTTACTGCCTCACAAATTGCATGCAACTATTATACAGCCCCAACAACTCTTCCTATTCATGACATCTGTTCAGTTGGATTTTACCATGCTACAAAACTAAATCCTTTTGTTATAAGAAGTAGATATTGAAAAATACTATGGCATAAACCATATTCAGATGCGCAGAGTGAAAATTTGTATATATTACCATTGTTGAGGGAGGAGAGGAAAATTATCACTCTGTTTAGCTGCTTGTGTTTCATTGCCTCTCCCACACTCAATGCTGGCAATAAATATATAACACTCTGCACATCTGCATAGGTTACATATATATGTGCATATATGTAGTAATTCTACAATGTCAGTGAAAGAATTGAAGCCCAATAATACGTTATTTGACGCAGGTGTACTAATGAACACAGGTGTGAGTAGATTGCTGTAACACAAAGGTCAAATCCCATGTTATTACCAGAGTACCACTTGACTGTCTTAAGAGAGCTTTGTTTAATGCCTCAGTGATTCGATTCTAAAATGTATTTTACAACAGAAGACAAATTAGGCTATTCTTCCAAAGTTTAGCTGTGAATTTTATCTCACTGCATTGATTTAAATGCATGTGCTCTGTTCATGGGTCAGTTACTTTTTGTATAACATATGAAAGGGACGATCCACTGTGGCATAAACCATACATGCAAATTCTGTTTTGCTCCGCGCGAGAGAGCCTTTATTACTCACTGGACGCTTCGGCTCTTGTGAGTATTGTCCCCTCCTCTCATGAAATGGTAATGAGTAACACTCTGAACAGACTACACTGATAAATCTTTGTAAATTATGGGAAATGGTGCAAATGAGACCTTATAATTTGTTTAAATAAAACACATAAATTCACTGAAACATACATGGAATGAAAAAATGAGTTAAAGTGAAATTATGAATATTATTTTACGTTGAAAAGCTACTGAAATTCTCGAGTGGTGCTTATCCATACCTCACCCTCTAGGCACAGTTCATGACCCCCACTGTAAGATGACTTGCAGGCCCCCTACTAGCCCCGTTTCTACAGTACTCATTGAACATGGTCTTTCACAATGCCTGTTTGCACTGTAAATTTTTTTTTTTTTTTTTCAATCTGATTCAGAAATCGGGATTTGTCTAAAAATTGAAAAGAAATAAAATGTTAAACAAATTCTGACCAGATTACTCATGGGAGTTAAGTCTCAGATCTACGAACCCTACAGCCAAAACAGGATATTTATTAAATATTTGACCACTTCTCCAGTTCATCCTTTAGGTTAACGGATACTAACGTGTCTTTTTTAACCTAACTGATTCTTCTCTTTAGGATGCAGGGTTCCTGCAGTCGTTGCAGCAGCAAGAGGTATCAGTTGCTGGCAGGTAGTCAGGTTGCTCGCATTCACAAACTCTTATTGGGTTAGCTCAACCAACCGGCAAAGAGATCTTCAAAAATTAACCCTTTAAAGCCCCCTGATGCCATTTTTAATGCTAATCAAAAACAAATCTGTACAGATTTACAGTAGCCCACAAGAGACACCTATTCTGAAAAGAAAATCTACTTTCATGCAAAGTTTCATGCAGTTTTGTTCAGAAGCCAGGCTTTGCTTTAGCAAAAAGTAATAGTTCCAATGGGAGCTAGAATGAAATCTGACACGGAGACTCTTTCTTCTTATTTAAAGTCTTTTTATTGCATCCACCCAGGACAGCATAAACAGCAAACTTTTCACAGTGTCTACGGTGTCTCCTTTTTCTCGATCCTCAACCGTCCTCCGTAGAATCCCCAGTACATTCTATTGCCAAGGTAATTAAGATGGCAGCACCGAAGGACTCGTGCTAACTACAACATAACACATCTTCCCCTCTTAATAAATAAATGAAAAAAATATATGATAACATAACTATATACATTTACATAAAAAGCAAACATAATATAGGACTTACAGAACAACTCATGGAAATAGTTCTAATCACAGGTCTTAAGGTATAGATAAAGTATAACTTTAACTCACAAAATCCCTGAGATGTCTAGGATATGTGCAGCTCCTTCCACTCCTTCTTACTCCCACATTCACATCTACATCAGGCCAAACAGCATCATGTTCATCCAACAACTTGGAACACTTGGCTAGTCGCGACATGCTCCAAACTTCGCCACCTTCTAGAACAACAACATTCTTCTTTACTTCTATAATCTTCTTTGGTACAATATATTTAGATTCTACTTTAGGACACCACACAGGTTTCTTAATAAACACCAAATCACCTTCATACCAACTCTTCTGACGCACACAACGCCTCTCATCAAATTGCTTCTTATACTTTGTCTGGTTCGCAATTACTCTAACTCGAATATTCTTTAAGTCATTAAACTTTGCTCTAACTTGAGTTTTAGGATGCAACCACGAAGGATTCAGCTTTGAGCCTGTTAATCTGCCCTTTAAAATACGAAACGGAGACATACCAGTAACAACATTTGGTGCATTCCTGTGGGCCCATAACTTTTCCCTCAACACAGTTTTTAATGGCAATCTGTTTTCCAGAGCTACTTGAACACTTGCCTTTACCAATTGATTCATTTTCTCAACCAACCCGTTAGCTTGGGGTGCATAAAGCGCTGTGCGAAAATGAGAGATTGCCAAATTCTTAAGAAAATCCTTCATTTGTAAGGAAGTGAACTGAACACCATTATCAGTCACTATCACTCTGGGAATTCCTTCACAGGCAAACACATCAGTCAAAAAATCTATCACAGGTCTGGTGGTAACAGAGTGTACACAACTAGCAGTGACCCATTTAGAAGTGTAATCAACAAGGACAATCACAAATCTTTCATTGTATGGTAACATTTCAAAAGGTCCCACCAAATCCAAACCCAATTTGACCCATGGTTCATCAGGAATGGAAACTGGAGATAAAGGAGCAGTCCGAACTACCCTGGATTTATCATTTCCAGCACACTGTAAACAGTCCTTCACAACAACCTCAACCTGTTTATCTAAACCTGGCCACCAATAACACTCTGATACTAGCTTTTGTGAGATTCCTACCTAGATGTCCCTCGTGACCTAAATTAATCAGCTTCTCACGTAAACTAGGAGGAATTAACCTATTATTCCTGAACAAATTGCCATCGATGATACTCAACTCATCCCTAATGTTCCAAAAGACTTTGGTATCTTCATGACAGTCACTCAAACTTGGCCACCCTTGAACCACATATTCCATGACCATCTTAAAACCGGGTCTTTACTACATTCTCCATCCCATTCCACCTTGTCTAAAGCAGATTCTTTGATCCATAACACAGGAACTTGCTCATCAAAACTGCAATCAACCACTGGTATTCTAGACCGGAAATCAGCAGGAATATTCTTCTTTCCAGGATAAAAGTCCACCAAATATTTAAAGTCTAACAAGCTCTCCACCCAACGCTTGATGCGTGGTGTCGTACTCTCAATGTTTCGGCAGGTGAACAACTGTACTAAAGGTTTGTGATCACTCCTGAGTACAAAGGGTAAACCCCATAAGTAATATTTGAAATGATTATAGCCCAGGTGCAGGCCAATGCTTCACGCTCAATCACAGAATACCGTTCTTCTTGACTTTTAAGAGAACGTGATGCAAACACCACTACTCTTTCTTCTCCACCCACATGTTGCGAGAGAACTGCACCAAGGCCTTTCAAGCTAGCATCAGTTGATAAAAATGTTTTGCGTTTAACATCAAAATGGCCTAAGGTGGGCATCTTTCCTATGTCATTTTTCACTGCATTAAACGCCTCCTCACACTGTGGAGTCCACTCATACTTCACACCCTTCTTCAGGATCATTCTTAATGGTTGCACAATACTCGCAAAATTCTTGACAAATTTAGAGTAGTATTCTGCAAGACCAAGAAACGATCGTACTTGATCTTTATCTACCGGTATTGGTACTGACATAATTGATTTCGCTAACTCTAATTTCGGTTTGATACCATCTCCTGAGATAGTGTGACCAAGAAAAGAAACAGTTCCAACTCTAAACTTACATGTTCGATGGCATCTGTCGCTGTAGATACGCATGTTTTGCATAGCTCACCATCTGGTGTTGGGCCGGAGTGTTACAAGTTGTTTTTCTTCGAAGAAGTCTTTCGAGTCACGGGACCGAGTGACTCCTCCTTTTGTCTCCATTGCGCATGGGCGTCGACTCCATCTTCGATTGTTTTTTTTCCGCCATCGGGTTCGGACGTGTTCCTGTCGCTCCGAGTTTCGGAACGGAAAGATAGCTAATTTCGGAAGATTTTCGTCGGTATTGTTGCGTTCGGGATCGGCGTAGTTAGATTCAACACCGCGTCTAAGATCGAAGAGCTCCGGTGCCCTTCGGGGTAATTTTTTCGATCCCCCGTCGGGACCTGGTCGGCCTGACCGCGTGCAGAACAACGCCGATGGAACGGACCCCGTTCCGTTTCTGTCCCAAATGCCACAATAAATACCCCCATACAGACCAACACTTGGTCTGCAACCTGTGCCTGTCACCTGAGCACAGTGAAGACACCTGCGAGGCCTGTCGTGCGTTCCGGTCGTCCCGAAAAACACTCTGAGACCGTCGAGCCAGAAGACTTCAGATGGCGTCCGCGCCGACAGCCCACCGGGAGTTCGAGGAACAAGAAGAGGAGGGAACCTTTTCGATCCAAGAATCGGACTCCGAAGGATTCGACGATACACAAACCGTGAGTAAGACGTCGAAAACCACTCAGAAGAAGATTTACAAGGCCCAGGGGACGCCACTGCCACCAGGCCATGGCTCGACCCATAAATTCGGTGACCGACCGTCGGCACCGAAAAAGGCCCAAACAGTGCCGAGATCGTCCGACTCCGGTCGAGACACCGGCACGCAGCCTTCTCGGGACCGAGAAAGTGCTGGAGACAAGCATCGACACCGAGATACCGGTGTAGACTCGGCTCGACGCCGAGACAGCGGCACCGAAGAAGATCGACGCCGAGAGGTTTCGGCCCCGAAAAAGAAAAAAGTCACCTCGGAGCCGAAAAAAGATGCAGACAGGGTTTCGGTGCCAAAACAAACTGCAACCGACCCAGTTTCAGGCTCAAAAGCGTATTTTCATACAGCAGGGGACAGGAAAAATAAGCACCCTTCCCCCTATTAGAAGAAAGAGAAGATTGGAGTTCCAAACTGAACAAACACCACAAACAAAAGTGGTGAAAAAAGTTACCCCACCACCCTCTCCTCCACCTGTGATTAACGTCTCACCAGCACAAACTCCATCACATTACCCAGCTCACACCACCATGAGCCAGGGTGACTAAGATCAAGACGCATGGGACTTATACGACACCCCAGTGTCAGATAACAGTCCGGAGGCATACCCTACGAAGCCATCTCCACCAGAGGACAGCACTGCGTATTCTCAAGTGGTGGCTAGAGCAGCACAATTTCACAATGTAAGCCTCCACTCAGAACAGGTCGAGGATGACTTTTTATTCAACACACTCTCCTCCACCCACAGCTCCTACCAAAGCCTGCCTATGCTCCCTGGTATGCTCCGGCACGCAAAAGAAATCTTTAAGGAGCCGGTCAAAAGTAGGGCAATCACACCAAGAGTGGAAAAAAAGTATAAGGCGCCTCCTACAGACCCGGCTTTCATCACTACACAGCTGCCACCAGACTCTGTCGTTGTAGGAGCAGCTAGGAAAAGGGCCAACTCCCACACATCTGGAGATGCACCACTCCCAGATAAAGAAAGCCGCAAGTTCGATGCAGCTGGTAAGAGAGTCGCAGCACAAGCTGCAAACCAGTGGCGCATCGCTAACTCCCAGGCACCACTTGCGCGCTATGACAGAGCCCATTGGGATGAGATGCAACATCTCATTGACCATCTGCCCAAGGACCTACAAAATAGGGCAAAACAAGTGGTTGAGGAGGGACAGACCATTTCCAACAACCAAATCCGCTCCTCCATGGACGCTGCAGATACAGCTGCACGGACAATTAATACATCTGTAACTATCAGAAGGCATGCATGGCTCCGAACGTCTGGATTTAAACCAGAGATTCAGCAAGCAGTTCTCAATATGCCTTTTAACGAAAAAGAACTGTTCGGTCCAGAAGTGGACACAGCGATTGAGAAACTCAAAAAAGACACGGACACTGCTAAAGCCATGGGCGCACTCTACTCCCCGCAGAGCAGAGGGAATTACAGCACATTCCGTAAAACACCCTTTAGAGGGGGGTTTCGGGGTCAGAGCACACAAGCCAGCACCTCACAGGCAACACCGTCCAGTTACCAGGGACAGTACAGAGGAGGTTTTCGGGGACAATATAGAGGAGGGCAATTCCCTAGGAATAGAGGAAAATTTCAAAGCCCCAAAACCCCTACTACTAAGCAGTGACTCACATGTCACTCACCCCCTCCACACAACACCAGTGGGGGGAAGAATAAGTCATTATTACAAAGCATGGGAGAAAATCACTACAGACACTTGGGTTCTAGCAATTATCCAACATGGTTATTGCATAGAATTTCTACAATTCCCTCCAAACATACCACCAAAAGCACAAAATTTGACAAAACATCATTCCAATCTCCTGGAGATAGAAGTGCAGGCACTATTGCAAAAGAATGCAATCGAATTAGTGCCAAACACACAAATAAACACAGGAGTTTACTCACTGTACTTTCTGATACCAAAGAAGGACAAAACGCTGAGACCAATCCTAGACCTCAGAATAGTGAACACATTCATCAAATCAGACCACTTTCACATGGTCACACTACAAGAAGTATTACCATTGCTAAAACTACACGACTACATGACAACTTTAGACCTCAAGGACGCGTATTTCCATATACCAATACACCCATCGCACAGGAAATACCTAAGGTTTGTATTCAAAGGAATACATTACCAATTCAAGGTACTGCCTTTCGGATTAACAACCGCACCAAGAGTCTTTACCAAATGTCTAGCAGTAGTCGCTGCACACATCAGAAGGCAGCAAATACATGTGTTCCCATATCTAGACGACTGGCTAATCAAGGCCCATTCGTTAATAGAGTGCTCAAATCACACAAATCAGATCATACAAACCCTCTTCAAACTAGGGTTCACCGTCAACTTCACGAAATCCAACATTCTGCCGTGCAAGGTACAACAATACCTAGG
Source organism: Pleurodeles waltl (assembly GCF_031143425.1). NCBI lineage: Eukaryota > Metazoa > Chordata > Amphibia > Caudata > Salamandridae > Pleurodeles > Pleurodeles waltl. The sequence goes on along the minus strand of NC_090443.1, from coordinate 604,614,495 downwards.
AGCCATAATAGACACAACAAAAGGAGTAGCCACTCCAAGTCCCCAAAGAATTCAAAATTTCAACACCAACATACAACGCATGTATCCAACACAAAAGATACAAGCAAAGATGATATTACAACTCCTAGGCATGATGTCTTCATGCATAGCCATTGTCCCAAACGCAAGACTGCACATGAGGCCCTTACAACAGTGCCTAGCATCACAGTGGTCTCAAGCACAGGGTCATCTTCTAGATCTGGTGTTAATAGACCGCCAAACTTACCTCTCGCTTCTGTGGTGGAACAACATAAATTTAAACAAAGGGCGGCCTTTCCAAGACCCAGTGCCACAATACGTAATAACAGATGCTTCCATGACAGGGTGGGGAGCACACCTCGATCAACACAGCATACAAGGACAATGGAACGTACATCAAACAAAACTGCATATAAATCACCTAGAACTTCTAGCAGTTTTTCAAGCACTAAAAGCTTTCCAACCAATAATAGTTCACAAATACATTCTCGTCAAGACAGACAACATGACAACAATGTATTATCTAAACAAGCAAGGGGGGACGCACTCCACGCAGTTAAGCCTGCTAGCACAAAAAATTTGGCGTTGGGCAATTCACAACCAAATTCGCCTAACAGCACAATTTATACCAGGGATCCAAAATCAACTCACAGACAATCTCTCTCGAGATCACCAACAGGTCCACGAATGGGAAATTCACCCCCAAATTCTGAACACCTATTTCAAACTCTGGGGAACACCTCAAATAGACTTGTTTGCGACGAAGGAGAACGCAAAATGCCAAAACTTCGCATCCAGATACCCACACAAACAGTCCCAAGGCAATGCCCTATGGATGAACTGGTCAGGGATATTTGCTTACGCTTTTCCTCCTCTCCCTCTCCTTCCTTACCTGGTAAACAAACTCAGTCAAAACAAACTCAAACTCATTTTAATAGCACCAACTTGGGCAAGGCAACCCTGGTACACAACGCTGCTAGACCTATCAGTAGTACCCTACATCAAATTGCCCAACAGGCCAGATCTGTTGACACAACACAACCAAAAGATCAGACACCCAGATCTAGCATCGCTGAATCTAGCAATCTGGCTCCTGAAATCCTAGAATTCGGGCACTTACAACTTACCCAAGAATGTATGGAAGTCATAAAGCAAGCCAGAAGGCCATCCACCAGGCACTGCTATGCAAGTAAATGGAAGAGGTTTGTTTGCTACTGCCATATTAATCAAATACAACCATTACACACAACTCCAGAACATGTAGTGGGTTACTTGCTTCACTTACAAAAATCTAACCTGGCTTTCTCTTCCATTAAAATACACCTTGCAGCAATATCTGCATACCTGCAGACTACCTATTCAACTTCCCTATATAAGATAACAGTCATTAACGCATTCATGGAGGGCCTTAGGAGAATTATACCACCAAGAACACCACCTGTTCCTTCATGGAACCTAAATGTTGTCCTAACTAGACTTATGGGTCCACCTTTTGAACCCATGCACTCCTGCGAAATACAGTTCCTAACCTGGAAGGTTGCATTTCTCATCGCCATTACTTCCCTAAGAAGAGTAAGCGAGATTCAGGCGTTTACAATACAAGAACCTTTTATACAACTACACAAGAATAAGGTCGTCCTAAGGACTAATCCTAAATTTTTGCCAAAGGTTATTTCACCGTTCCATCTAAATCAAACAGTGGAACTTCCAGTGTTCTTTCCACAACCAGATACCGTAGCTGAAAGGGCACTACATACATTAGATGTCAAAAGAGCATTAATGTATTACATTGACAGAACAAAGAACATCAGAAAGACTAAACAACTATTTATTGCATTTCAAAAACCTCATGCAGGAAACCCAATATCAAAACAAGGTATAGCCAGATGGATAGTTAAATGCATCCAAATCTGCTACCTTAAAGCTAAACGACAGCTGCCCATTACACCAATGGCACACTCAACCAGAAAGAAAGGTGCTACCATGGCCTTTCTAGGAAACATCCCAATGCAAGAAATATGTAAGGCAGCCACATGGTCTACGCCTCACACATTCACCAAGCACTACTGTGTAGACGTGTTATCCGCACAACAAGCCACAGTAGGTCAAGCCGTATTAAGAACATTATTTCAAACTACTTCCACTCCTACAGGCTGAGCCACCGCTTTTGGGGAGATAACTGCTTACTAGTCTATGCAAAACATGCGTATCTACAGCGACAGATGCCATCGAACTGAAAATGTCACTTACCCAGTGTGCATCTGTTCGTGGCATCAGTCGCTGTAGATTCGCATGTGCCCACCCGCCTCCCCGGGAGCCTGTAGCAGTTTGGAAGTTACCTTCAACTATTTGTATATGTATCATCTCAACCTTAAATAGGTACATACTTAGTCACTCCATTGCATGGGCACTATTACTACAATTCAACTCCTACCTCACCCTCTGCGGGGAAAAACAATCGAAGATGGAGTCGACGCCCATGCGCAATGGAAACAAAAGGAGGAGTCACTCGGTCCCGTGACTCGAAAGACTTCTTCGAAGAAAAACAACTTGTAACACTCCGGCCCAACACCAGATGGCGAGCTATGCAAAACATGCGAATCTACAGCGACTGATGCCACGAACAGATGTACACTGGGTAAGTGACATTTTCATTCTCCTTCTTTACAGTCAACCCATTCTCTCTCAACCTCATAAGAACAGCTCTAAGCATAGTATCATGCTTGACGATGTTTTTGCCATAAACAAGAATGTCGTCCTGGAAAAACAAAACAGAATCAAGATCTTTGAGTACCGCCTTCATAATTCTCTGAAAAGAAGCAGCGGCAGATGCCAAACCAAAAGGCATTCTAACATATCTGAACGCCCCCAAAGGAGTAACAAAAGAAGTAAGAAACCTTGAATCTTCATCGAGCAGGATCTGATGATACGCTTCCGAGAGGTCCAAAACACTGAATACATTAGCCCCAGTTAACATGGTCAAAGTTTCATTGATATTAGGCAACAGCTGGCGGTCTACCCAGATGCATTGATTGAGACCTCTAAGGTCCACACATACTCTGATTTTTTTTCTCCATTATCTTTGGGAACCAAAACTATGGGTGCTAACCACTCTGAGGCTTCAATCACTTCTATAACACCCAAACCTAGTAATCTGTCAAGCTCTTCTTGCAAGGGCTGCAACATCGGGTGATGCACCTTCCTCATTTTTGAATACAGCCGGACTGGCATTGGATTTTAAGATGATTTTATGTTTGACGTTTTTCAGTAGTCCAAGCCCATCATTAAAGACCTCTGGGAAATTGCTTACAATTTCTTCATCATCGGCCAAATTAGAAACAGAAAGAACCTGGTCAGGAGTATTCGGGTTCAAAACGATTCCTAAATCTCTTTGATGGCGCCACCCCAACAGATTGTTGCCACGTTTTGCTACGTAAACCTTTCCAACTGTTTCACGCCCTTTAAATTCTATCGTCATCACAGAGTATCCAATAAGATCAATTTTCTGTCCACCATATCCAATAGGATCGATGTCAGGTGGAATTAGTGAAATCTTTTCACCTGCAAAGATCCTTTCCCAATTCTTGTCCCCAATTAGCGTAAATGGGGATCCTGAATCAGCAAGTACTGGGACAGTTTTCCCATCAATACCAATATCACATTTTGGCATTACTAGCTTATTTTCACTGCACTGTTGATTGGTATAATCAACATGCAAAATCATCTGTTGTGCGCTTGTTGACTCGCTGACTATATTCACTTTTGAACTTTTGTAAACTTTCGCTAAATGCCCCCTTTTTCCACAATTTCTGCAATTTACATTTCTAGCAAAGCATTTCGGGTTATTAGCCAAATGACCAACATTGCCACACTTGTAACATCTGACGTTGCCTTTCTCTACAGTATCATTACTAATTTTTGCTTTACTGGACACCTTCTGCACAAAGTCACATTCCTGAACACTATAACAGGAAGAACCCGGAAGTGCAGATTCATCATGGATGCCATGACTGAGACCTACACCCTTCATCTCCTTGGCCCATAAAATGGCATGTTCCATGCTCTCAGCGATGAGCTGAGCTTCCTGCAAGGTTGGGTTCTTAGCTAGAAGTTTTTCTTGGACCCTAGGGTTGTTAGTACAACGCACAAGGTTGTCACGTATTAAGGAGTCCGTGAGTTCAGCAAAGTCACATGTTTGAGCCAACGTCTTGAGTAAAGCAATGTAGTTACCAACCCTTTCATCTTTAGCTTGCACTCTCATAAAAAACTTGTGTCTTTCCATGACAACATTTATGCTACCACCAAAATGTTTTTTGAGCATCATAAGTGACATTTCATAAACATCTCTAGGTTCACCCTCGGCTGTACCAACAGTTATCAAATCAAGGCTGTCATAAATATTTCGTCCCTCAACTCCTAAATTGTGTAATAGAATGCCTTGTTTTCTTGCAGGGGAAAATGTCTCTCCACCAATACCAATTAAGTATGAATCAAATAAGTTTATCAATTTTTTCCATGGTAGAATTGGTTTGTCTCGTTCAGATAGGAATTGTGGAGGCTGAGACATGCTGAGAAGAGGCTTATGAGTCATTGTTAATAATAAAGGATATAAAATGTCTGGTAAAAGATTATTTCGTTATACTTCCTGAATGTGCCAAAGTTCTCGGTATGTTAGCACACTAGTCTATATTCACTTCCTGTCGTAAAGGAACTTCCTGTAAAAAAAACTATGTTTCATGAATGTCAGTGAGAGCAGGATTCACCAGGATACAGTAGGTTTATGCTGTTGAAAATTTAATAATCACAACAGTATTTATGCATATGGCAGCAACAGTCCGAGATGAAGAAAGTAGCCGTAGAAGGTTTAAAAACTGTACGAGGTGCGTGCGTGTTCAGTAGAGCACGTCATCTATTTCTAAAGAAAAAAAGAGTTGCTCAGCTGCCATTCTCAAAAGCCGAAAACACACAAGTAGCTGTAAAAAAAAAAAAAACAAAAAAAAAAAAATCCAAGAAGGTGCGCGCGTTTTAGTCTGAAGAAATGTGCGTTGTTCACAGTCAACTGTATCCACAAAAGGCTTAGGGAGGTGCACGCGTGTTTAGTAAAACACATTGTTTGTTTTTAAATGAATGCGCATATTTCAACAAAATGCATTACCTATAATCAGCTGTTACGATCAGCTGCTATTATACACAACAGTCAGCTGTAGGCTTAAGAAAAATGCGCGCGTGTTTAGTAAAACAAAACACGTTGTTGACAATCAGCTGTTACGATCAGCTGTCGTCCTGAAACACTGAAAACAGTCCGAAATACTCACCGCTCAAATTTAACCAAAATCACGTGGGTCCGATGAAGGGTGGATGCGGGTCGTCGCCACTTGACACAGACTTTCTTCTTATTTAAAGTCTTTTTATTGCATCCACCCAGAACAGCATAAACAGCAACCTTATCACAGTGTCTACGGTGTCTCCTTTTTCTCGATCCTCAACCGTCCCCCGTAGAATCCCCAGTACATTCTATTGCCAAGGTAATTACGATGGCAGCACCGAAGGACTCACGCTAACTACAACATAACAAAATCTTTCTTTTTTGACCTTCCCTATTTTAATTAGCCATCCTCCAGACTGTGCTGAAGGAAACTCTTCATGCCAAAACAGAACTGGATGAGCCAAAAGTATGCCAACATTTCCTGTGGATACATCAAGCAGCCTTTGAACCAATGCCTTTTGAATAAAGTAACCCTAAAGCCCCACATATGTCATCAGGCCTTTCATCACTTATACAAGAAATTGTATATTAAATTAAGATGCTATCATTTGAATATCCCCAAACTGCTTCTGATGGATTTTTTTTAAATGCAATCTGTTATACACGATAAGCTAACTACTCGTCCCTTCTTTTTTCCCTTTTGTAAACTAATGATATGTTCCATACAGAGTAAGTTCTGGATTCTTTCACTTTTACTGATAAGGCTTGCGCCTAGTTGTCAGACCATTCCTTAGCTGACACTATTTGCGACTCGCAAGGGGGTCGCAAATGCCCACCTCATTACTATTCATGAGGTAGGTCGCAATTTGCGACCCCCTTGGTAATGGCGGCCCTCACAGGGATGGTGTACTGCTGGAGACAGCACACCACCATGTCTGTGACTGCTTTTAAATAGAACAGTTATTTGTTTTTGTAATGCAGCCCGTTTTCCTTAAAGGAAAATGAGATGCAAAACAAAAAATGAAACTTTTTTTTGTTTCATTTTTTCGACCACTGCCTGCTCTGAAAAAAAAAATTCAGTGACATTCACAAAGGGGAAGGGGTCCTATGGAGCCCCCTTCCCGTTTGCGAATGTGTTGCACCAGTGTGACACTGGTGCTAACAGCGATTGATTTGCGACCGCATTTGCGGTCACAAAACAATCATACATGGGACTGCGAGTCACAATTAGGAAGGGGACACCCCTTCCTAATTGCGAGTCGCAATTCCATTTTGCGATTTGATAAAAAGTTTACCGAATTGCCAAACTGGGTTTGTGCATCGAGAAGTGCATTTTGCACGTCACAAACAGCCAGTCATGTTTGAGACATGCAAAATCGTTAGTGCATGTGGGCCTTAGTCGTTTATGACTGTTACTAAATTCTTTGATTCCATCTCCTCACCCTTTCTGTTGATTAATATATTGTGACCTATACTGTGATAAAAATTAATAAGTTGTGTCACACAATTATGACAAAATTCTTAATTTACACCTCCTAATGTTTTAATGAACCTTCTGTCTGCAAAAGTATAAGGATTGTGTTCCCAAATTCTATCCCTTTCTTACATTGATTGATGGGTTAACGTGTGAAATGGAGCATAGCCTGAAATGGTCAATTCCTGAGTTAGCTCGATTATCTACCATGCTCCCACCCATTAGAAAATAGTCAATTTGGGATAATGAAGAGTGTGAATTCCAAAATAAATATACAGTCTGTTTTGGGGATAACCAGCCTCCCTATCTCTTATATGCTGTTAGCATGCTTTCAGTGTGAGCGGATCTAGGGTTGTTTACAGAAGTCACACTTGTTTTATTTACTTCCTGGACTTTGTTTCTTAATAAATTTCAGTAGCTCTCGTGCCAAGATAAGTCTTTACACTAATTTGTGATGTGCATCAACAAATCAGAATGGCACATCTAGTTTCATTAGACTGTACATTCAGACCGCTTTGGGTGGAAAAAATGATTTAATACAAAAGCTGTTGGCAGCCCATTGGAGTGGGAGTGACACCTGCATGATTAATTTGGATGTATCCAAGCCCCAAATGCCCAACTACATGCAAAACTTGTATCCTGAATTTTATTTCTGCCCCGGCATCCTGCTAATCTAGCTTTTGAATAGACCCTAGGCCTGTCCTTGACAATGTGAGGGCCTCGACCTATTGTGTAGGCACACCAAGCGTATCCTCATAGTACACAATTAACTACTGTCCTACTCGATGTAGCACCTTAAGCTGTAGTTGTATTCTAGCCTATTTTCTAAATCTTTAGCCTGACCAGAGCTTTTTATTTGTTAGTGAGGATGTGTCCTCCTTAACCCTCTATTGTAATATTGTGCTGTTATGTGAAACCCAGAGGCATGTGTGCTGACATACCATGTGTGTGTACAGTGCATGTTTAGTATGTATGTAGTACATATGTGGTAATAGTCTGAGTATTGAGTCAAGTGGGATCCATATTTGCTGCTCCAGGTTAAACATGACACAAGAGGAAGGATTAAAGCAGCTTTTCCCAGACAGTGGAAAAAAGTGCATTACCTCCTTTTCTGTGACTAGAGGGTTGAGACTCATACACTGAAGAGAAGAGAAGAGAATAGAAGCAGGTAGCTTTAGCAATATTATGAAGACTTTGTAAGCAAGGGCTGCTGATTAGTTCTTTCTGACCCACTGTTTATTGGTAGATGGTAAGGATAAAAGTGGGACTTCAGTTTCTGTTGTTCAAAGTGAGGATGTTTCTGGGCCAGGCCTGCCCTCTAGTCTATCACTGATAACCGCTTTTTCTTGTGGACACTCCAGGTTGTCCCTGTGCCACTTGCTGTGTGTAACCTCACTTTTGAAAGACTGTATCTGGAGAGCAGCCTTAGGTGGACTCTTGAAAGAGACACATGTCGTGGATGGTCCCTCCATCCCCGCTGCGCAGTTCATGGAATGAACTGCATCGAGTAATGCCTGAAGTGTTTACTGGCAGCCAGCTGTGAGCGTGATCGTTGAATTCTGATGCTGTCGATGAAGACCAATGGGACTGCATCACTGTTGCTCATTGAGCTCCCTTCTGCCCAGGGGTAATCCCTTGCAAGATATCATCGCTGCAAGTAGATTCGGTCTGGAGGCTGCAACAATATTTGGCTGACAATCTTGAGCCGAGCGCTGGCCTTCTACTGTAGAACTTAGCCCTGATGCAAATGTCCATGCTGTGAAACAGGAGGGTGCAACCACATTCACCACCCTCCCTGGGCTGTTGAAAGTGACTTGTAGGTAAAGTGGCAGGCTTAGATGCTCCCTGGACCAAAAGGCACGAATTCGCAGGCAAGTCCACTGTGGAGTCTGGTATAATTGAATTAAGATTCCGGAACAATAACTGGGCTGTATATTTTGACACTGAAAATGTTTGAGAGAACTACATTTGAGCCTAATTGCGAAGACTAGTGGCAACAGTAATAGAGGGAACCTTGGTCCAAGCAGGATGAAGTGCAATTGCTGGGAAGGGAAAGGATGAAACTGCTTTCATTGATGAAATGCATCATTCTATGACCCTGTTCATTGAACTGTACGGTATTTCGTTTTGCTGTGAGATTAGAAAGTACTTTCTTTCTCATAAATGCACTGGACTGTATATTACTTTGTTGGTTGATTATTGACATCTGAGTTCTTGCCCTTCCCCCCACCTCTCCTACCTCTACCCTCCCCCCCCCCACTACCTCTACCCTCCCCCCCCCCACTACCTCCAGCAGAGCCATAGTAGGATCCACCACAGTGGCAAACAACCTCAACCCCCACAGTTTGAGCCCAGCAACCCCGTGTGCCCTCTGCCCCCTGAAATAAATAAATTTCGTAGACTCATTCAGAAACGTTAGATTGGAAATGGCCATATTTTTCATCCCAATTTAGGAAACTGTGGCTGTGGTTAAGGTCAAAATTATTTTTCATAAATTGTTCTCAGCTTATTGTATTTCTTGTGGTGTGTAACAAGGTGTAGAAAGCTTAAATCACTAAACCTAGCCAACTGGTGGCATGCATCGCTACATTTCTAGCTTTTAGTATTATGAAAAGTAGCTCTGTACAAATGAGCTGGTGTAATTTTAAGATTATATAATTTTCCACTTGCTGTTTTATTTTTCCTTTGGAACCATGCTAAGCCAGCTCACTACTTTATTTTAACAGGTGCTCTGATGTTTGTGGCGTGGATGACTCTAGTGAGCATTGGTGTTCTTGTTGCTCGCTTCTTTAAACCAGTTTGGCCTGATGGAACAATATTTGGAGAGAAGATTTGGTTTCAGGTAGGTTAACAAGTGTCCTGCAAAGTGTCAAAAATGGTATGTGATGACTGCAAAGGATTGTGGCAAGTGAGTAGGATCTGCAAAAAGGGCCTGTGCTTCATGAGATTGCAAATGTTTTGTTGTGTGGTTTCTTTTCATCTGATAAAATGGCTGCTGACAAGTCTAGTCCTTCTCTCCTTTCCCTCTCGACTTGCTGAATGGAATGTCCAGGTCAACCGGGTTCAAAATGATCACTTTAAAATAGTATTGTATAGGCTCATCTCTATAAGCCTGGGGTGAGGTCTGAGTGCTTCAAGCCCCCCCACCTATGCACGGTGAAATACATAGGTCTTTTTCCTTGAGTCGTACACTGTCTTACTAATCCTAGCTTTCATTATCTCCCTGTGCTACATGCAAGTTTTGATGCACCTTTCCAATTTGTCGTGCCATCCTGCTTGCCCATTCTTTTTTGGGTGTTTCCTTGCTCCCTCGATTGTTTATTTCCTGACCACAGTGAAAGACTGACGCCTTGCAGGAGGCTGGGGATCACCCTTCTCACTGCTAAGGCTCACCTTCAGAGTTCTGGGATAATGAGGGAATCTTTTTCATGTCCATATGCCCTATTACATCCAATGTGATTCACCTTGCATTGGAGACTAGAAAGGGGGCAGGGGGTTGCTATCTGCTACCCAACATCAAAGTCCTATTGTTTGAGTCAAGGACAACAAGTCTTCATGCTTATTTTGTCGACCTCCATGCAAAACAAACCCTTTGGCTGCAAGCTTACAGTGCCACAGTATGGATTTAGGAAAGATTATCTGCTACTAAAACACACACACTGATGAGGTCAAAGATGACTTGAGTGCCCTAATTTGTGGGGTAATTAGCAGTGCATGACGAGGGTGCTAGTTATAGTTACATTTGGGCACAAATTAAAGTTACTTGAGATAACTCTAACAGGTGCAGCCAACCCCTATAACCAGCCAACGGCCTTTGGGCGTGTGCAGCGGGGTTTGGCCGCAGAGCTTGGCCCAACCCCTATACCCAGCCAACCCTTATCACCCAGCCCCACGCTGTGCATGGCATTCGGCACAGCAATAGTTGGTCACACTTCTGCATGTTCCCGTCCCCAGGATGATCTCTCCCCAGGGAACCTATCCCCCGGGCCGGACCTAAATATATATTTTATTTTTTTTGGGAGGGTTAGAGGGGCCACATAGCTCCCCCTCCCCAGGGCCGATCCTGGACCAGGGGACCCATCCCCCGGGGGCCCGGCCATGTGACCAGAGTGCCCCCCAGAGCACCCAGTCACAATGTTTGGGAAATGGGGGAGCCTTAAGGCCCACGAGATCCCAGCCGACTCCCCACCTCATGTGGGAGCCAGATTTGCTATGACAGAGAGGGAGCTGCTAAAGCATCCCTGCATCTCTGCAGACAGAGAATCGGAGGAAACCTCCGCTCTCATGAAGTGAGAGCTGTTTGACAGCTCTCACTTCATCTTAGCGGGATGTTTGCTGTGACTTGATGGGAGCTGTCAGGTCCAACCATGTCATAGCAAACCGCTGTGTCCTGGGGTGGGCACCCTGGGACATAAGAGCTGGCCATGGGGGGTGGCGTTCTTCAGGGCCATTCATGACTCCTCGAGGGGGGCCGTGCTCCTCCAACCTGAAATATCCCTGGGAGGTGATGGTCCCCAGAGCTGGGGGTCCGCAGCAGACCCCCTTCATACTCTTATTAAATCCCTGGGAAGGTGGCAGTCCCTGGTGCTGTGAGGGGCCCAGGACCCCTCCTCCCTCGCATTTTGTTTACTTCAAGCTCCATAGAGATGCCTGCAGGGGCCCCCTTCCCGCCGGCATTCTATTTTATTAAAGACCCAGGGAGATGGGGCTGTGGGGGCTGCTTGGCCCCTTCATTCTATTTTAGTAATGCCCCAGGGACCAGGCGGCCCCTGCATTACAAAATTGAATATCCCCAGTACCTGGCCCACCCGGGGGCTCCAGTTGTAGAAGCGCGGGAGCCCATGCTTGGGTTTCTTTTTAACATTTTTGGCAGATCCGGGGATCCCCCGCGGCTCCTGATGAAAAGTAAAAAAAAACAACAAAAAAAAACTTTTTTTGCTCTGAGACCCCACCACCAGAGCTGAGGGGTCAGTGTGACCCCGCAAGTTAATAAAATCTGAACCCAATTTCTACGTTTTTTTCAATTCCATTTCCTAACTATAACATCTCTATATCTCTGTAACCTTTAGTTTTATCAGTGGAAAAAAAAAAATATATATATATATATATATTTCTAGCATTTATGCCTCATGTATAACTTATAATCATCGCATAACGTAATGATCCATCATGGCAGCCCACTTGGGCATGACTATTGTGCATGTTCAAATCTCACTAGGGCATGACTGTTTTGCATTTCTATCACATATGCTTCTTGTATAACTCATAATTATGGTGTAATGTGATGATCTAGCATGGCAGCCCACTTGGGCAAGATTATTGTGCAGTTTCAAGATTGATGCTTTACTGATGATGAAAACGTAAGACGCATTAGTCAAAAGTGTACAAGGCAAAGAGGCGATCATTGCAGACTTAACCAAAGTGTTGCTAAGTTTCAACGGGGACCAGCTGCCAATGCTTGAAAGTGATCTCATCCAGGGGATCCCGTTAAGATGTTTTAAATACGATGGAAGCACGATAGATAAACCCAGAAGGTTTCATATCATAAAGATGGTTTTGTGTGTTTAATGTTAATGAATGCAAATTGTATACAATGTTGCTCGTGATGTTGGTATTCCTTTTGGGACACCATGAATTTGATATATATATATATATATCTATATATCAATGTCCAAAATCGTATCAGCTTGCATTGCTGACAATGGTTCCAATATAAAAATGTGTACATGTTTACAAAATTATTTGTGGGTATTAATATTAATAATGTTCCCACAGTGCCTGTTGATTTTGTGTAAAACAATTATTGGTGACATTTAAAAAACAAAATAATTAGGGGACCATTCTTAAAGAAAGTCAACAAAATCACAAAAGTACTCACATGTCTATGGCCTTTCATGGGTGCATATTTATGACTTTCAGCAATTCGCAAGAGTTTATAAGTAGGCCTAGAAATCTGTAACTTTCGAGGCCTCGTCATGGTAAACATTTGTGAATTCCACGTTTGCCTGAGAAAATATACAAGCACATACTTGCTCATGCAAATAATTACAGCCAAAAAGCAAGTTAATTTGCTAAAACACTTCTTTGCCTCTGAGACTCAGCAGCAGACTACATAGCTGAAGAGTAATAAAAATGTCATAGCAGGATGGCCAGGCAATGCTGTAGGATCTTCTTCAATATCCCTCTTCTCTAAAAGACTTCCACAGAGGGGAAGATAGAGAGAAAAAGAAGAGGCATATCCACTGGCAACATTCTCACTGGTCCTGCCACTTCTTTGACTCCCACCTGACATCCGAGGTCCTAGCATTGATGCCTGGTTCCATACTGGCTGTTGAGGACAACATCCGCTGTGGGATCAATGGCAACTGTAAGACACTTGAGGTTCATGGTAACTGTCATCATAGACCCTACGAAACACTCTGGCTTGCTCTCAGTACGTCTAACGTCGAATGTTCTTTCAACAGTTGAAACATTTAGCAGCATTGAGACTCTGTCAAAGCACATGCTGTTGAAGATGGCATCAACAGCATCTTCTTTGACAGTACATCAATGATTGGTAGGTTCAGTGTATTCTCCATTGCCAGCTGGGCATCTGTTGGGAATGCCTCAGTTTCCCCCACTGGTAATCACTTCTCTGTCATTGAAACCACCATGAATTGTTATAACAGGTGCACGTCCTCTTCAGAAACCCTTCCAGCTGTTCTACTTCAAAACCTTCCACGATTCTGAGACATACTTCAGTCTCTCCAATCAGCAGGATGCCTGTTGCCGAGTCATCTTATCTGCTGCAAGACCTACTGTTCCGACCCATTGCAGAGGTTCGTCCTCCTGTGGAAAATCCTTAGAAGGTTATTCCACAAAGACATCCAAAAAAGTTCACCCTCCCTATTTTCAAACAATGGGTCGTGGTCAGATGCAGATCCACCCTATACACTTTGACTTTTCAACTTACTGCATGTCAAGGTCATCATCATTTGATGATATAACCACCTTTAATGTTCTCTACTAAGGGGAAGATGCTTACTTCCATAGATCACTGTCGCGGTAACCCAGAAAAGTCCATTCCAAAAAGAAAAATAACCTGGCTTTACTGCCAGCATTTCTAGAATGGATTCACTGGGAAATGCCTTTTTGATAGACCTATCTGGGACACCTTTACACAATGTTCTCTCATTCTAGCAGTTCTCCTAAAGCTGAGACACTCCACAGTGGTTCTTAGATCCAGAGTGCTCAGGACAGTGGTGGTTTTCTACCACCTTTCTTTTTTAATACCTTCACACAAGAAACCAAACCTATTGTACAAAACATGAGGTCTGTTATACCATCCCAAGCTGACATACTTAAATGTGGCAGCATGGGCCCTGAAATCATACAAGAGCCTTTCTTGCTAATTCTGCAAACAGCCTGCATAGGATCTTTCAAGTGTGTATGAAAGGCTGCTCACAAGAACTTCATACACTATTGCATTTAAATGGAAATGATTTGCTCTTTGGTCCTAACAGAACAGCGATGACCACCCTCTTTCTGATAAAGTTGAAGTATTCGTCATTGGGAGTGCATGTGTTCCATCACAGCGTATAGTAAAGGTCCTTCGCAGTGATTGTTATTCATGATCCCTGCCATCATCTACATAACAGGAGAAGTATGCCATAAGACATCTACCTTCTTCTTGGTAGCTTAACCAGGTTTTATCCAGATTGACTGCTCCTCTGAACACCTACCTAAGGCTTCATTGCTGCATCTTTCTTGGAAGATTGCTTTCTTAGTGGCCATACCTTCTGCCCATAGAGTAAATAACCTTGTATCCTATATTGTCTTCCAGTAAAGTAATAATGAAAATGCACCCATCTTGCAGAAAGAGGTCTTCGAGTTCAGTGAATTAGTGTGTATACTTGATAATTTTCTTTAGTAATCCTTCTCTGGCAGAGTGATTGCTACATTATCTTGAAATTTAATGTGGATTGCACAAAAGATTTTAGAACAGTTATCACGTTTTTATCAACTATGTTCAGATGTGGCAAATGTCTTGGCACCTCCAAATAACCATGCCATAATCAAACAATCCATTTCATGGTGATCATCATTGCATCTGTGTTATCCGTTGGGTAACGAACATTTACCTGCGGCCTTCACAAGAGAAGGAACTCTTTGCTTAGAAATGTTCATGTGTAGACATTCAGGCATGTATGCAGCAATACTGAAATCTATCCTTAGTTTCACCAAACACGGTTTGGCTTCATGTACTAGAATGGACAGAATAGTTGGGCCTCCTGCCCTTTTTGATCAAATACCTTTGTTTGTAGGAGCATTGAGCCTGCCTGTTATCTTAGGGATGGGCTTGCTACTCTTTTTCTTTCTTCATTACTATCAGTGAAGGTCTTTTCACTGGTATCCTTTCTTCAGTTTTGGCAGATTTATATATCTTGAAGTCCCTGTCAAGTTTCTCAAAAAGAACTGAAGCAACTGCCACAACATGGCATGGTGTGAGGTGGAAGCTGCTGGGTGTCTAATGTAGCAATTCAACTTCTTTACAGCTTTGTCTTTCATAGGTTCCCCTGTGCAAAGATGGTAGGATAAACGGTGCTGCAAATAAAGTATTTTCCGTTACAGTTACACTGTGGAAAACATTAGCCTGCACAGGCTTTAGAGATTGTTACTGCATTTGAAAATGCCAGATTTCACCACTCTTATGGGTACTTCCTTTGTATGAATTTGAAGTGTTCTTGAATCCCTACAAGCAGACAGGAATATTTAATGTCCAAGACAAATTCCTATAATGGAGAACTAGGGTTACAGGTAAGTAACCTTCCCTTAAAGTGGCCGTGGGTGCAACCATGGAGGTCTGAATCTAATTATTATGATTCTTTCATTGAGGGAGAGACTTATTTTTGTTTAGAAGGTTGGAATTTGTTCATACCCTTCCATGGGCGATATGCCTTCCAACTTTGAAAAGGATTCTCTTGCACCAATTGTACTTGCAGCTCCCACTTTTAAAAGTGAGGCAAACTAGTAATTATTTGTAGGTAGTATGTGGAGGTGGACACCGATTGAGGTAAATTGTACAGGGTCCTGGTGGCAGAAATTAGTACTTTGACAAGTAGTCTAATTGTAGTATAGTTTGCTGAATACTAGGATATTGAAAATGGTGATGGTTGACTGGATGAAAGGTCATGGATGAATTGTGCACCAGTTCAGAAGATGATTCTGCCCCTCCGTGGAAGTGAGGAAGGTAAGCTGTAAATGGTTGTCAGAATGTGCACTGAATTATCTGGTGGAGTGCGAGGGAAGGCTTACTAGGGTAAAATTAGGCATGAGCAAGTGAAATGGTCTGGATGGTAGAGGATAAAAAGTAGATCAAAATTGTATTTTGCGGAGCTCTGCATAAGGCAGTTTAGTGCCATCCAATGTTAAATGGATGTGTGTCGGTTAGTGTTCTTCTGTTTGAGCTACAGGCTAGGTGTTGAGAAGATCAAAATTGGGTTGTCAGCTAATAGATGTAAGGAGTAACATAAGAAAATGCTGATTTCGCACCAGGGCTAATGCAGATTGAGAAGAGCGAGGGCTGGGGCACGGAAAAATGGGCAAGACCAGCCTCTTTATTTAATCATGCATTTATTTGGTGTTTTCCTGTTAGATCACATAGGGCACGTTCAGGCTTTGAGGTGTTCTAGTACAAAGATAAATTCCAGTCAAGCTTTTTAAGAAAATAACAAATGTTTGAGTGTAAGTTACTAAGGAGCTAGACAGGCAGAATCTTTTGATAAAGCTGATTTTGACCTTAGTTTGAAAAAAGCTGTGGAATCCCAAAGTGGAGGTGGTGGAAGAAGAGTTGGCTAATCTCTGAGAGGCACAGTGAAGCCTGCGAGGGTGTGAATGATTTGAGCATCGTTTCTGCAGTGCACAGGGCGGTCAGCGTTGATTTTGATATGTTGTGATTGTGTATGAAATGTATTTTTGAAGATAGCCAAGAGGTTGAGAAATACAGCAAAACTGTTTAGATTTTACAACTGCCCAAAGAGTGTTTTGGCTCAGAAACTGTTCATATAGGTTTTAAAGGCAAAATGTAATTAGCTGATGTTATAACAAAAAAAACTAAGGACCGAGAGGTTCTAAAGATGGTAAGTGAAATATATTGATTTATCTGTTACATACCTGGATTTATAATTCCTGTTACTTGATGAACAGGAATAGGTCGATTGTCATATATTTTGGATACTGTACTGTAAAATGGCATTTTAACTTGTGAATGCACCGCACTGATGAAAAAGGTATGCAGTTTGAACCAATTTGAGATTCAAATATTGAGCATTATTCTATGCTCTAGTGGTTGGTTTCTAGGAAACCAATCACTAGATCGTTTGTTTGGGTATCAAGTTTAGGAGCTCTTAGTATGCCTTCTGCTAACACCGACCTAAGGTCCACAATGAATTGGGCTGCACACATTATTTTAAGATTGTTATTTCTGCAATTGTTCTCCGTAGCTTTCACCTCAAAATGGAAATCTAATAAACTGCATGCAAAAATTGTTTGCATTAGATTTCAATTAAATGTTTTTTTCTTTTAGGTGCATCGCATTTTGATGGTTTCTACTGTTCTTCTGACGTGTACAGCATTTGTCCTTCCTTTCCTGTACAGAGGAGGCTGGAGCAAAGTAAGAAGATATTGCATTATATTTTCCTGATTTAAAAGATTTGTGTTTGTTTTTTTTTTTAATCATGGCACTAGGCTGCTTTTTCCTATTATATCCACATAGTGAAGCGTAATACTATTAATCCTGATAACATTCACATTCTGAAAGATTTGTCGTTGATGAATTTATTTTTGCGTATTTTATAAACAACCCATTTAAACCTTTTCATATAGGAATGTTTAGTTTTGACATCGTTTTTACTACTCATCTGATTACCTGTCGATTTTAAACATATTTTTGTTAAAATGTAAAAAGGGACAAAGGTCACCAACATTGAAGCAGTGGGGGTGCAAATTAATAACTCCACAGTAGCACTAAGAATATCCGGATGCATCATCTACAATTCTAATGTTGAATTGCTTAAGGGCAGAAGACCTAACCTTAGTGTCACAATCAGTTGCCCTCTGGGACCATTCTACTATAATGCGTAAGGGGCCTGCTCTGTAGTACAGTGGGAAATTTGGGGGATCGGCTACAGGAGTGCTTAGCATTCCAATGGACTCAAGCTGGGGGTCAGTGGTAAGATCTAATGTTGGTGGGCCAACAAGCGTATCACTTTCTGCAGTGGTGGAACACCAACAATCTCCTCAAAGGACTGTTATACCCAATTCCACAGATAACCATAACAACGGGTGCCTCCATACTGGTTGGGGAGTGCATTCACAGAATCTCAGTCCAGGGACATTGGATGCCCAGTCAGAGACATCTCCACATCAATCACTGGAGTTGCTAGCTGCGCATCTAGCTCTCCGTTTTCCTTCCTCACGTGCATGACAAGGTAGTACTCATTAGGACCAAAAACATGACTACATATCTGCAAAACAGACAACATCATTTTTAAGGATCCCAGTTGTTAAAGCCTTCTTAGAAGGCCTTAAATGGATCATTCCTCTTAGTGTGTCACAAGTTCCCACCTAGAATCTTAATTTTGTATTGAGAAGGTTAATGGGTCCCCCTTTCGAACCCCTCCACTCCTGTACCCTTAAGTTGTTGTCCTGGGAAGTATCCTTTCTAGTGGCTGTCACTTCATTCAGACGTGTCCGTGAGCTTCAGACATTAACCTTAGAAGATCCATTCTTCCAACCACATAAAGATAGGGTGGTTCTATCTACCAAACCTAAATTTCTTCCTAAGGTGTTATTTCAATTTAACCTTACTCTATTGAACTGCCAGTATTTTCCTGCAACCTGACTCAGGTGCTGAAAGGCTGAACACACCCTACACCTCAAATGAGCCCGCATGTACAATATTGATGGAACAAAGACGTTTAGCAAACAACTCTTTGTTGCATTCTCTAACCTACACAAAGGAAGAGCCATTTCTAAATTGGGTATTGCATGCTAGATTGTCAGCTGTATCCAAACCTGCCATGCCAAAGCTAAAAGACTTTACCTACTCCTCCTAAAGCTCACCCCACTCGCAAAAAGGGAGCTTCAATGGCTTTTCTAGGAAATATGCCTATAGCAGACATGTAAGACAGCTACTTGGTCTACACTACATACATTTACAAAGCATTACTGGCTTTTTGTACTGGTTTGTCAACAAGCTAATGTCGGCTTGGCAGTCTTGCGTACTTCATACCAAATAACTGCGCTACCCACAGGATAGCCACCGCTTACGGAGGAGGACTGCTTTTAAGACTATACCTGAGAATGTACATATACAGCCACACATGCCTAGAACGGAAAATGTTACTTACCCAGTAAGCATCTGTTCATGGCATGGGATATAGTACTGTAGATTCACAGGCGCCAGCCTGCCACAGACACCTGTGGTTGTTACAGTTATCTTTATGTTTATCACTCAACTTTTCCACATGAAATTCACATTATACTACACATTCCTCGCCCGTTTTGCGAGAAAACAATATAGCAATGGAGTCGATGATCATGCGAAATGGCTAGAGAGAGGAAAAGTTACTATACCTCGTGACTTGAAAGATTTTCGTCAAAGAAAAACAACCTGCACACATCAGTGCCCAAAATTGGATGGCGGGATATTGCTAAACATATGAATCCACAGCACTGCATGTCACGAACAAATGCTTACTGGGTAAGTAACATTTTCCTTTTGCCACTTAAATTCCCTGGAGCTTACACCATTTATTGTATTACACAAGAATCCTTATATGCTATTTTTGCTTTTTAAACCTCTTCAAAGCTATGTGAGGAATACCTTCTTTCTTAGGTCCATCCACTTAGTGTAAATTAAATCTAGTGTGTGAAGAGTTCAAGTGTTATTCCCAGTCAAATAGTGCCATCTTCTCTGCTCACTCCTGCAACAGGATGCTTAGTATAAAATTCCCATCTGGCAGTTGGATTAGAAGTCTCAGTACAGTTGTTGAAAACTAAACCAGTTTCTAAATGCAGCTTTGATTGCTATATAGCAAGGTATTTTCCTATTGATGGCTTTTCTTCTGCACACTCTGAAAGTAAATGTCCTTAATCTGATTGAACCCACATGCCTACGTTGCCAACTCAAAATCCTTTCGCCTGGTTTATTTAAAAGAATCCAGTATGTTTTTTCAGCTGAAAAAAAAATGAGTTAGGCACTGTGATATAATGAAAATAGAAACACTGCCTCTGCAACATATTTTTAGTTAATGGCTAATGTGATAGAATGAAGACAAAACCAGGGTGACTCTGCAGACACCAAAATGCCTCAGGTGATGGAGTTGAGCAAGAGAGTAAGCTTCATAGTAATAGAGGTCCGCGCTTTAGTGGCTGCTCTTCTCAAATGGTTGATTACATTATTGTTGGAAGACTGTCTCTTTTTATAATGTACAAATTGTTATTTTATGGACAGCATTGTTTTTTTTCTTTTGCCATCACACTATAGTCTGGATTGGTCTTCGCTTGTCTGAGATGAAACCCCAACCTTCCTAAGGAACCACACCTTTTGTCTCGGAATGAGAGAGGGAAGTCATCAACCCCTCTATGTGGATTAGCTTTAATGCTTGTTTGGTGCCCCAATATTTCAGTGTCCGAGTCTTTGGAATCTAATTAGTGGAACTCAGGGTGCAAGGAGTCTATATCTTATTTTATTGTAGTTGCTACATGCAACACTGCAAATGCACTTGCATTTACTTACAATAGAGCAGACAGACTATTGAGGGATACCTAGTGTTTAACTCTTTTAAAAAGACCACCTTGAATCCCTTTTGGAATTTAACCACGTCTGACCAGCACCTGATCTTAAGAGGCCGTTCAAACCATATTATAAATGTAAGTTTTGTTTAGAAGAACTAGGTAAGAAATTGATTATTTCTTTATGGAATTTCGTGGTTAAGCTTAGATAAATCTGTTTACTAAATTACTAGTTGTTCAGTTACTCAAAACTCTACAAGGATATTTAATTTTTCCTGCCATGCACGTAAGTATTTTGATGAACAAGTGCACTTCTTCACTCCGATAAGACTTGTGGGAAGAGCTACATTCATAAGCATTATTATCACAAAAACAGGCAAAAATGTTTTTGACTTGGAAGGTGACTTTGACATTATCTGTTACTTTAGTCAGAAGAGCTGGCAAATGGAGATCTGCCCTAGAAGGGTATACATTTTAGTTATCTTAGTAGTTCTAAATTATACATCATGGAGGTCCTCAGCCAGGGTAAGATTTGGCAAACACCTAGGGTACCTTCACAACTCATGCACTATATTGACTGTGTTGAACAGCCTTGCCTATTTAGGCTCTTTGAGGGCAGGGAGGGCTTCTAATACCTGTCCCAGCCTTAATCAAAAATGAAACATTTAACAGTCCAATCCATTGTGACAGTTGTAGTCTTCTATTTCAAGGGAACCATGAAGGCAACAGTTCCAGATTGGTATGCAGTTGGAAAAACGATTGGAAAAAATGGTCCTGATGACACAGGGCTGTATGGTAATCCTAACTCTGTTTTGTACTGAAAATATATTGAAAGAGGATTTGTACCCCGCAAGAAACGTTTTTATATATCAAGTACTCAGTCCGGGTGTGACTAGGGAATAGTCGGTAGAGAAAAGGCTAGTTTTCATAAGCCTCTAAAAGAGTAACAAGTCATTTGAACATCAAAGATTTTGCCACGATCATTCCTGTAGATTGCAGTAAGTGAGCAGATCAAAGCTGCAGTCTCCACTATACGCAATCAAAACACACTGCGGGGGTGGGGGGGGGGGATTGATTGGTGGGTTAGAGTGGGCTCAGACCAGTCAGGTGAGCTAGGAAGGGAAGGTATCTTGTGGCGGTACATAACGTTTTTTTTTTGTTTGTTTTTACAAGGCTCATAGGTCAGTAAAGAGCTGAACTAAGATCGAGCAAATTGAGAAATACTAAATAGGTATCATGCTGCCGTCCTATTCGACTACATTGTCTTATTTATCTTGCAATCTTATCCATTATTATTAATGGAAATGGAAGTTTTTCTGGAAGTAAATTCTATAAAGTCAGAAGGATGCCTCGTTATGTAAATCAGAAAGCATAAGGGTCTCTGGGATCCACAAAAAGTAGTGGAAATTCATGACGGCATGAGGACAGCAGGGTAACACAAAGTAAGCTGAATTCCACTTGCATTGTTTAGGCAGCAACCTACCAAGCGTTTCATCTCTCATCCTTTTATATGCCAGGTGCCCCTGTGTCTGGGCCCTGAGCTATGATCCGACTGGAGATTGCTTGACTGGAACTAGTATGCCTTTGAGAGCCTGGGAGGTGCTTGATGTGTGAACTCCTTTAGGCTTCCTACGGCCTACCAGGAGTAGATGGAATCTGGGTCTCTTAAAGTTTGTGTAGTGTAATTCATAGGGAATATACTTCAGGATTTTCTTAATCTTACGCAATAGATAGAGATGGAATATACTAATTTATTTATTTGTGCTTTAAAGGACAGACTTGCATCAAATAGGATATCTAGATTTTTCACAGTAGATAATGGAATAATGGAGTAGGAGGACCCAAAATTTCAGACCACCAATCTTGATTCCATGCGGATGGATCTTTTCCAAACGGAACGACCTCGATTTTTGATGAGTTAATCATCAGACTGTTTTTACTCATCCAATTTACAATAGCCTTCATACAGTTGTAAGATCTCTGTGCTGTGTCTTCTATATTGTTGGCAATAGTGACAACAAGGAGTATCATCAGCGTAAGAAATGGGGAAGGAACTAAACAAACAAATAAGCTGTGACAAGGGCGCCGCATGGATATTAAAAAGAGTTGTTGTTATGAACAGTAACTCCCAATGATGTACTGTCCTTTCTCCGTGTGACTTTATCTCTCAACACTTAATACATTTTCACTTTGTATAGCCTCCTCATTATGGGTACAGTTTGTCTGCTTTATATCTCAGGTTGTTAGTGCTCAAAACTAAGTGCAGCTTTCAGAGTCTTGTAGGAGGTGAAATAGGTTTAGAGGGTTCCATTTTATTCCATTTTCATAGTGCTAAAAAATAGAGCAAAATTATTTTTAGCTGCTTTAAGGTTTAACTTTGTACCCTCTCCTCCCCTGATCGTTCCATACATGCCCTTTTATGAAAAGGGTCATGCTTGGTGTTACTTGAAGCAGGCTCATCACTATGCTCTTTTCTTGACACCCTCCTCTTCTTTACCTAATTGTAGTAGTATTTATATAGCGCTTACTACCCCTGACGAGGCGTTGAAGCTCCTTTCGGCTAGTAGTATGCTACTCCAGAACCCAAGAGGAATTAATGGTGGATTATTATAGGGAAATATGAGTACACTATTAGTATTATTATGAGTTCATTTGAGCAGAGGATGTGTGAGTTTGTTAGTTGGATTGACTAGAGTAATGGAGGGATGGAGGAGGGAGTTCCCCTTTGCTGCTTCTTTACTAGGGGCTATTAAACTTTGCTTAACACTTTTCCCCTTCATAATATCCTTAGTTGGCAGGCCTAGTCTTCCTTCTTTCCCTCAAATAGCAGACACTAAGGGGTGGCTGGAAAATATCCTTCCTTATATGCTCTATTCGTAAGGATGACATGGACCTCTTAAGCCTACCTTTCAGAGTGGGCCTCCTCTCCTTACAATGCCTGAGGCATCTACTACCAAAGAGGGGTCATCTGCCATTAAAAATAGGCTCACATATTGTAAAGAAATGGCTCCCTGTTGCAGTTACCCCCCACTTTTTGCCTGATACTGATGCTGACTTGACTGAGAAGTGTGCTGGGACCCTGCTAACCAGGCCCCAGCACCAGTGTTCTTTCACCTAAAATGTACCATTGTTTCCCCAATTGGCACACCCTGGCATCCAGATAAGTCCCTTGTAACTGGTACCTCTGGTTCCAAGGGCCCTGATGCCAGGGAAGGTCTCTAAGGGCTGCAGCATGTATTATGCCACCCTAGAGACCCCTCACTCAGCACAGACACACTGCTTGCCAGCTTGTGTGTGCTAGTGAGAACAAAACGAGTAAGTCGACATGGCACTCCCCTCAGGGTGCCATGCCAGCCTCTCACTGCCTATGCAAGTATAGGTCAGTCACCCCTCTAGCAGGCCTTACAGCCCTAAGGCAGGGTGCACTATACCATAGGTGAGGGTACCAGTGCATGAGCATGGTACCCCTACAGTGTCTAAACAAAACCTTAGACATTGTAAGTGCAGGGTAGCCATAAGAGTATATGGTCTGGGAGTTTGTCAAACACGAACTCCACAGCACCATAATGGCTACACTGAAAACTGGGAAGTTTGGTATCAAACTTCTCAGCACAATAAATGCACACTGATGCCAGTGTACACTTTATTGCAAAATACACCCCAGAGGGCACCTTAGAGGTGCCCCCTGAAACTTAACCGACTGTCTGTGTAGGCTGACTAGTTCCAGCAGCCTGCCACACTAGAGACATGTTGCTGGCCCCATGGGGAGAGTGCCTTTGTCACTCTGAGGCCAGTAACAAAGCCTGCACTGGGTGGAGATGCTAACACCTCCCCCAGGCAGGAGCTGTAACACCTGGCGGTGAGCCTCAAAGGCTCACCCCTTTGTCACAGCACAGCAGGGCACTCCAGCTTAGTGGAGTTGCCCGCCCCCTCCGGCCACGGCCCCCACTTTTGGCGGCAAGGCTGGAGGGAACAAAGAAAGCAACAAGGAGGAGTCACTGGCCAGTCAGGACAGCCCCTAAGGTGTCCTGAGCTGAGGTGACTCTAACTTTTAGAAATCCTCCATCTTGCAGATGGAGGATTCCCCCAATAGGGTTAGGATTGTGACCCCCTCCCCTTGGGAGGAGGCACAAAGAGGGTGTACCCACCCTCAGGGCTAGTAGCCATTGGCTACTAACCCCCCAGACCTAAACACGCCCTTAACTTTAGTATTTAAGGGCTACCCTGAACCCTAGAAAATTAGATTCCTGCAACAACAAGAAGGACTGCCCAGCTGAAAACCCCCGCAGAGGAAGACCAGAAGACAACAACTGCCTTGGCTCCAGAAACTCACCGGCCTGTCTCCTGCCTTCCAAAGAACTCTGCTCCAGCGACGCCTTCCAAAGGGACCAGCGACCTCTGAATCCTCTGAGGACTGCCCTGCTTCGACGACGACAAGAAACTCCCGAGGACAGCGGACCTGCTCCAAAAAGACTGCAACTTTGTTTCAAGGAGCAGCTTTAAAGACCCCTGCAATCTCCCCGCAAGAAGCGTGAGACTTGCAACACTGCACCCGGCGACCCCGACTCGGCTGGTGGAGAACCAACACCTCAGGGAGGACCCCCGGACTACTCTACGACTGTGAGTACCAAAACCTGTCCCCCCTGAGCCCCCACAGCGCCGCCTGCAGAGGGAATCCCGAGGCTTCCCCTGACCGCGACTCTCTGAAACCTAAGTCCCGACGCCTGGAAAAGACCCTGCACCCGCAGCCCCCAGGACCTGAAGGACCGGACTTTCACTGCAGAAGTGACCCCCAGGAGTCCCTCTCCCTTGCCCAAGTGGAGGTTTCCCCGAGGAAGCCCCCCTTGCCTGCCTGCAGCGCTGAAGAGATCCCTTGATCTCTCATTGACTTACATTGCGAACCCGACGCTTGTTCTAACACTGCACCCGGCCGCCCCCGCGCCGCTGAGGGTGAAATTTCTGTGTGGGCTTGTGTCCCCCCCGGTGCCCTACAAAACCCCCCTGGTCTGCCCTCCGAAGACGCGGGTACTTACCTGCAAGCAGACCGAAACCGGGGCACCCCCTTCTCTCCATTATAGCCTATGCATTTTGGGCACCACTTTGAACTCTGCACCTGACCGGCCCTGAGCTGCTGGTGTGGTAACTTTAGGGTTGCTCTGAACCCCCAACGGTGGGCTACCTTGGACCAAGAACTGAACCCTGTAAGTGTCTTACTTACCTGGTAAAACTAACAAAAACTTACCTCCCCCAGGAACTGTGAAAATTGCACTGTGTCCACTTTTAAAGTAGCTATTTGTGAATAACTTGAAAAGTATACATGCAATTGAAATGATTCAAAGTTCCTAATGTACTTACCTGCAATACCTTTCAAATGAGATATTACATGTAAAATTTGAACCTGTGGTTCTTAAAATAAACTAAGAAAATATATTTTTCTATAACAAAACCTATTGGCTGGATTTGTCTCTGAGTGTGTGTACCTCATTTATTGTCTATGTGTATGTACAACAAATGCTTAACACTACTCCTTGGATAAGCCTACTGCTCGACCACACTACCACAAAATAGAGCATTAGTATTATCTATTTTTACCACTATTTTACCTCTAAGGGGAACCCTTGGACTCTGTGCATGCTATTCCTTACTTTGAAATAGCACATACAGAGCCAACTTCCTACACATATGTTTTAATCAGCATTAGTACTTTGGAGATAAAGACTGAAGAGTACTGTTATTTTTCCCTCTCTTTAATGTCTATCATTTCTACCTTTTTCTACGGTGATCACAAGTCTAACGTAACACTGGCATGCTGGAATTAATTAAGCTAAGATCTTTAGCAGTGCTTGTTAGATAATTTACGTTTTGGGATATGTTGGAAATTACCCTTTTGCAGGGTTATCCGCAAACATTTTGCTTATGACCTGTTTTTGATCCGTGCTGAATTTTGTTTTTGCTGGCTTTTGGACTCTAGGCACTTTACCACTGCTGACCAGTGCTAAAGTGCAAGTGCCCTGTGTCTAAATTGGATTGATGATTGATTTATCCATGATTGGCATATTTGATTTACTAGTAAGTCCCTATTATAGTGCAACATGTGTGCTCAGGGCCTGTAAATCAAATACTAAAAGTGGGCCTGCAGCACTGATTGTGCCACTCACATAAGTAGCCCTGTAAATATGTCTCAGACCTGGTACTGCAATGTCTGTGTGTGCAGTTGCAAACTGCCATGTCTACGTGGCAAGTGCAGCCACTTGCCAGGCCCGAACCTTCCCTTTTATTATCTGTAAGTCACCCCTAAGATAGGTGCAAGGCAACCCCATAGGCAGGGTGCAGTGTATTTAAAAGGTTGGACATGTACTGGTGTGTGTTACTTGTCCTGATAGTGAAATACTGCAAAATTAGGTTTTCACTACTGCAAGGCCTATCTGTCCCAGAGGGCAACATGGAAATTGCCTTGAAATATCTTTTAGGTGTAAATTCCCATTGGGTGCATATAGAGATATGGAGTTTTAGATCTCTGAACTCACCATTTAAATTGAATGTTTGAAAATGCCACTTTTAGAAAGTGGGCATTTTCTTGCTTAACTAATCTTTGTCTCTGCCTGATTGTGGAATACACATCCTTATGGACTGAGGAAATTCTGCCAGGAAGAAGAGCAGAATGCTGTAGGAGGAACTGCCATTCTACCTGTTGCTTTGTTGTGCTGGCCTGCAGCTTGCTGCATCTGTCCCGGAAGTGAAAGGGCTGGACTTTGCTTTCTAGATGCTTTCCAACGTTCTCAAAGGGCTTGAACTGAGCTTCCCTCCTGTTGAGAAGTCTCAGGGACATCAAAGACTTCACCTGCCAGTGCTGGGGCTCTCCTGCTGAGAGTCCTCACTTTCCAAGTGGTGCCATATCCAGTTCCTGGGCCCTTGGAAATGAGCTCTGGTGCAAGGCAGAAGAAGCTACGCACATAGTTTCCAGACAGACTCCGGAACTGGCACTGCTCTCGGACCCTGTGCAATTGCCTACACTGGAGCCATGGACCCCGCTGAGTGCAACAACCGTGACCTGCAAAATAGGCTCAACGCCGCCATAGCACCTCTGAAGTCCTGCCACAGTGTGAGTCCCGAGTGCCATATCCAGGATACCCGACTCAAACTCCAACTCCGCACCTGTGGCCTTGTGGTATGATTGTGACACAGCAGAGTCGATACCTCGCATCTTGACCTGCGGGATTCATTGACCCCGCCGGGTCGTAAGGAACTGAAGTCTCGCTACCGACTCTGCATCACCTCTCCTGCAAGTGTAAGGAACAGGCGCCTCACCTTCCCTGCCAAGGCAGTAAGGAGCCACACATCACCTCCCCGATAGCAGTAAGGAACCAACACCACACCGGCTCCCGGGACACCTCACCTCCCTGACTCTGCAATGCCTTTGTTTCCTTATCATTTTCCGAATTACTGTACCCCGGGATGCATGCGACTCCATCCGTGGCCCACACTCCCTCGCGAGTGGCGTCAGACTGTTGGAAGTGACTCCGTCAAGATGCTGTGGTGGCCCCAGCTGTAGCTATGCCATTTCTAAGCTCTATACTAAGATTAAATCTTTGAACATTTGTATCTTTACTTGTATATGTTAGATTTTTGTTATTTTGATCTGGTTTTACTCAAATAACCATTGCCTATTTTTCTAAATGTGGTGTGAAGTACTCTTGTGGTTTTCACTGTGTTATTGTGTGTCTACTAATATTTTACACATTGCCTCTGAGATAAGCCTGATTGCTTGTGTATCCCTTATCCTGACTAGAGCGAGGGTCCCTACATAGACAGGGTGCAAACCACTGCCAACTAGAGACCACATTTCTAACGGTGATCAGCAGTGAGAATAGGACTTGTATTTGTACTTGAAAAAACAGTGATTGGTGTACACTACTTCTGTATCGCAGACCACTACACCCCAACATACTAGTTTAGTTTTGTTTGAGCAGGAGAAGTTGGAGACCTATGTGATGCCTCAGCTCAAAAGGTTCTTCAAGGAGCTCAAATGTTCTCACTATAAAGGAGGAGCTGCAAGAGGCGTTAAGGGCCTAGTTGACAATGGAGGCTGATAAGCACATGGGGAGGAGAATGTTATTGTGGAGGAGCCAAACCTGCTTGATGATGTGGTAAAGAATCAAGATGTGCCTTAGAGGAGGGAGCTGAGGTGTGCGCTGCATAGCCTGATGGGTCTTCCTGAGCTAGAGAGGTGGGAGGAGCTGACACTTGCACTTGAATAGGGCTGTGCCTGTCCTTACACAAAGCAGTCTGCAACGCCCTGGAGTGTGTCTGGGGCCAGAGCAGGAAAGGCAGGCTTTTGTGCACTACAGTGACTTTTGTTTAAAGTTTGCCTACTTCAAAGGCAGACATGGGTATAATTACTGGACTTCTTACCCCACAAAGTTAGATTCCTTCTGGACTGAGGACATTCTGCCAGGAAGCTGAGCTGGGTGCTGTAGGAGCGACTGCCACTCTGCCTGTTGCTTTGTTGTGTTGGCCTGCTGCTTTCTACGTCTGTCCTGAGAGTGAAAGGACTGGACTTTGCATTCTAAATCCTGCTTTCCAGGTTTCTCCAAGGGCTTGATCTAAGCTTGCCTTGTGTTAAGAAGTCTCAGGGTCATCAAAGACGTCACCTGCCAGCACCTGGGCTCTCTTGCTTAAAGTCCTGTCTTGCCAAGTGGTGCCAAATCCAGTTCCTGGGTCTTTAGAAGTGAGCACTGGTGCAACCCAGAAAAAACTAAGCACATCGAAACCAGAGAAACTTTGAAGCTGGTGCCGCTCTCAAGCCCTGCGCCGCTGCCTGCACTGGAGCCATGGTCTCTGCTGAGTGCAATGGTCACGACCTGCAACACAGACCCTATGCTGTCTCAGCGCCTCCGAAATCCCGCCACAGCATGAGTCACGAGTGCAGTGTCCCTGACTTCACCACAGCATCTGTAGCTCTGTGGTGTGATTGTGACATGGCGAAGTCGACGTCTTGCATCTTGACCTACTGGATTCATCGACCCCCACCGGATCGTAAAGGAATCAATGCCTCGCCACCAATACCCCATCACTTCACCTGCACCTGGAAGGAACTGACACCTCACCTCCCCTGCCTAGCAGTAAGGAACCAATGCCTCACCTCCCTGGTAACAGAAAAGATCCGTTGCTGCACCGGCTCCAGCGACACCTCAGTGACTCTGTGCAACATCTTTGTTTCCTCATCATTTTCCACTGTAATGTGCCCTGGGTCCATGCAATTCTGTAACAGATCTGCATTCCCTCTCGAGTAGCATTGGTCCATTGGAAGCGACTCCGTCAAGATGCTGTTATAGCTATTGTGTTTCTGAGCGCTATACTAAGATTTAATCTTTGAAAATTAGTATCTTTACTTGTGTACGTTGGATTTCTTTTTACTCAGATAAGTATTGGCTGTGTGTGTGTGTGTGTGTGTGTGTGTGTGTGTGTGTGTGTGTGTGTTGTCCTCTCCATCTTTACTCAGACTGCCTCTTTCCTTTCTCCCTCCAATCCTTCCCAAATTATATTTTTGCTATGGTGTTTTGAGCAGTACACTCTATTGCCAAAAGTTTATTTCTGCTAAAGGTTTATATGATAATTGTACATGTTTTAAGATAGAGGAAGAAAGTAAATGGAAGTGCTTTAGTTAAATGCTGGGCCACTGGAATTATATGGCAGGAAAAGACAAAATTATGAGGCAGGGTTGACCAATTTATGTGGCAAGAAAAGTCCAGTTATGAATTTACAATGCCAATAGATCTAACTCAAGAAAATGCAAGTCCTATTTCATTGCAAATGCTTGTTCTGTTTCCCATTAGCCCTCCCCATGGGCTCTTTAACCCCCTTTCACCCCTAACATCTACATGTTTGTGGGCAGGATGTTTATGGTAGAAAGACACTGTAATCTCTGTCCGGGCCTCTGCTTTGGGGAGCCAATCACTTCTGGAGGATCTGAACTTTTATCTTAAATCGAAAGAATAGTGGCAGAAACAAAAGTGTGCTTCAAGTGCACATAACCTCCTCCCTCAGTGTACCACCAAAATTGCCGCCTCCACCCCTTGGTCCTTCATGGCCTTTTCAGTCTCTCTTGTGATCATGAAATTGTCTTCCTGATAATAGACTGGGTTGGTAAGATGATTCTTGCCCTTTTCTGAAGCCTACTTTCGCTTGCGTGTCTCCCAGTGGCACTAACACTAACATGGGCCCGCACTACCCTCGTGCCGGCATTATCACAGTGACGCACGCCCGCTCACCTCCCCAAGTAGGACCGGCTCAGTGGTGTGGTGAAGTGTTGGACTCAAGCTCACAAGGGTGTACCTCGGTCTGATGGCAGGGCGCTAGAAGCAAGTGGAACAGAAGAGCAAAATGGATTTCCGTTGTGATTTTTGCACCTTGTTTACGAGCTCCAACCAATTCAAAGTCTTGCGGTGTGGCATCAGTTACAAGGAGGCAAGGCACTAGCTTGTTACACAGGATTAGTTGAATGGCCGAAAGACTGGCGAGCATAGCATGTGCAACATATTGGAAAGAGAGGAGCTGTTGCCTCATTATGGAGTGTAGTGTTTCTTTTGAGTGATGATTCAGTAACTAATTGTTCTCCCTCATTCTTCTTAACTGGTTTTCTCAATCAAAGGTCTGTTTGCCAGCACATGGAGCTGCGATTGTGCTTTCTGCATCCTTGAAGGGAAGGGATACCTAATCTATCCTCTGTCTCTCAGGGCACCTTTCTTTTGTATTGGAAGACTCTGGTCCTTCATGACTTGCTTTCCTTTAATGTTTTCCGCTGCACAGAATCTTTTTCAAGGAGACATCGTTCATGCTCCTGGTATATCTCCTTTAAATGAACTGTTTCTGAAACTGATGCATCCAGTAACGGAGGTCCCACTACTGACTCCAAATCAAATGACCTGCCCTCACAACAAAGGGTGTGTAGTTCTCCATCACTGAACTGAGCCACTTGGTTTCTGAGAACTTTGCCTGTGACCCTCTTAAACTCTCCTGGTGCAATCTGGATATTTTACATTGATTGATTTTACAATGATTAGCATTGTGTATTGTGAATACAGTTGGTTGACATAGTTCCACTGACCTCTGCTGGGAATACTAATCTTCCTCCTTAAACATGGACAATATGATATACATTGCTTCGCATTTGGCTAGGTCAGACGGTATAGAATTCTACAGTCCATTTTGGCTGACTTAGCAACCTTAAGAAATAGTTCTCTGAGCTGCACGCTGGTTAAATATCATTTCCATGGTTCGCATCATCTTTTACTCTGGGTCGAGAGCATTTATCTTGTCATAAATGAATAATTTAAAGTTTGTACATAATCCATTTGAATACTTGCCTGTGACTGACATTAAATTATTTGTGCGCTCTTTGATCTTTCCTAACATTCCGTCTGAATGTTGCATCAACCAGGAGGAAGTGTTTCCCCTTTTCCTGCATATTTCAATTGCTAATGACTTGAATACCAAAAAGATCTTTGAGTGTTAGGTCCTTAAATGCGCCACCATCTCAGCTGCGAAAGGCCTATCTGTCCTGCCTTTGGGCATTCCCAAAAACAAAAGTACTTGAACTTCCTTCTTGTGAATTAGTTTATTCCTGTTTAAAAGTGTCTGCAGTAAAAAATACTTTAGTCCATAATTCATGCAATTTGTAAGTATTGCCTCTGATATAATTCTAAGTGTCTTGCTTTACTTATATTTGCAGAGAGCTGGTTATCATCCGTACATTGGTTCTATCGTCATGGCTTTGGCGTTAATCCAGCTGATTATGGCAGTCTTCAGACCACCTCCAGACTCTCTGAGGTACTGTGCAGCTACACCAAATTACCATTCTTGATAGTATGTTAATGTCTGTCTGTCGCAAGCCACAAATAAGTAGGACCATATAGTGTTACATTTATAGAATCGGAAAAATACTTTATTTGATCAAAATGATCATAAAAGCACACAAGTAAAAATTGACACAAATGCAAAATACAAGTACAAAATTTTATTAACACATGTGAAATCAGGATAAGTAAATTAGCTCCACCCTGGACTTAACTAAATATTCCTCTAAAAAACAGGCCAAAACCCTCAAATTCTCAATTTAAAAGATATTTTAATCAATCACTAGGGATACATCTTCTTCACTTTATTGCACATATGATAAAACTGAGAACCACAAAACAAATCTCAGGTGTGGCTACGGATTGCAAATATCTCAGACTCTCCGTATGGGTGACGACATGCTTATGCAATAAAACTGGGCGTAAAAACTGGATTCTAGGCAACCGCTAAAAATCACAGAATATTATAAAGTGTGTGGTAGATTGCGCAGACAAACCGTCACTTGGGCAGCGTTAAAAGGACACCACCCTTGATTGGTGGATCATGTTCAATCTCAATCTTGTCAAATAAAATCTATACTGAAGATGTGTTATCCATGTTAAGCCTTTAGAACCGAGCCCTCGAAATTTCCCACATAGCTAATTATGGTACGCATGCTCAGGGACATAACAATCCTCTGTTCCTCCCTGAACGATGCAAAGGTCCCCTTAACCTGTTTTTTGGCTCGTGGGCTTATTGCAGTGGGACGATCAAAAGAGCTCACACATAAGTCATAAAAGTATCCTTACATAGGCCAACCACAGGATTGCACACCTATTGTCTACCTTAAGACAGTCTTCTAAAACTTCCCTCGAGAAACAGGCCTTTGGAGTACTCCAGATTTTTAACCATAGATGCAAAGGGGCAATACCCACAAAGTCCTCTACAAAGCCCAAACCCAATTCAAGATGTAAAATATAACTTGATATACCTGGGGATAACACTAAGAGTCTACAAAGAAACTTATTTTCTTTTGACTGTAACTTCCTTGGAGCACAATATCCCCATTTACTGGCGCCATAAGCACTGAGTGAAAGGCACTTAGTCTTGTACAGCTCAGTCATTTCTCTTAATGGTTTCTGCCCAATCCTTTCCACAAATCTAAATATCATCTCAGTCTGCCCCCATTTTTTGGTCTATCTGACTTATTAACTTTTCCCAAGATCCACCAGCATCGAATATAATACCTACATAATTAAAACAGGATGTTTTCTCTATATAGGTCTCCCCCTATATGAAAACATTTGGATTCAGTTTTTTGGGGGCCGCAGGTCATTACACACGATTTTTGCAAATTAACCTTAAAATTCAGTTTTCCATAAAATCATTAAAACCATTTAAACGACTCTGCAAACCATTTGCAGTCAAAGCTAAGAGAATAGTGTCATCCACACTAAGGAGGACCGGAACTGCATGTGAACCAGTTCCTGGGCTATCAGTATTATATGATGTTAAAAAAGTTCCTAAGGAGTTAATATACAATAACAACAAAAAAGGGGCTAAAATGCAACCTTGCCTCACTCCTCTGGTAACCTTTATTGGCTTAGTACAGTCACCTGACTGGGTATAACAAGCTCTTGTGAATGTATCCCAGTGCATACGCTTTACCAAATCCACCAACTGTTGCTTGATACCCACCTGAGCCATTATATCCCACAGTATCCCCTATCTGCCATATCAAAAGCACAGGAGAGATCTATGAATGCCAAATGTAACACACCGCTACTGGCTTTAACGTATTTCCCCCACAAAAGGGACAAATTAAGTGCCTGTTAAACAGTCCCCAAACTAGCTCTAAAACTGTATTGAAAACGTGAGAGAAAAGAGGTAGATTCAGTCCAGTCCTCCAGTTTACCTAAACTAACCCGTCCCAAAATCTTTACTGATAAATCTATTTGGGAAATGGGACGGTAACATGATGGTAAATTCTGATCACCTTTTTAAAAAAAATTGCACTATAATGGCCTCTTTCCATGAGCCTGTTAACTTTCTCTTCACTGCTGCCCTAAAAAGATTTGTTAAGTGGGGCCCAGAGGTCCACATTATGTTTAAGCAAATCTATTGGGACCCCATTAGGACCTGGGGCCTTGTCCCTCGCTGCATACTGTGTTGCCTTAGTGACAGAAGCTAAATCTATAACATTTTTTAACCATTCATCATTTAGATCAGGGGAAGCTGGACTAAAATCTATACTCAAGACAGCATCCTTATGATTTGGATTAAAAATATGTGAAAAAATGCTCAATCCACTCCTGCTCGCTAACATGGCAATCAATACCATCAACTGTCTTATCTGTAAAAAAATAAATTAACAATCTCCTAAAACAGTCCGTTGTCTCTCAATTGAGCTGCTTTTTCTAAGTCCTCTCAGGCCTTTCGTCTAATTTCATTTCTCCTGTTTTCGAGAGCCTGCTTGTATTTAATTCTCGAGACTGTTACATGCTCTGTACTAAACCAGGACATAGCAGGACGCTCTCTCAACGGCTTAATTGATGTTAGACTGAGAGCCACATGCCCACAGATTTTACTAAAACTCTTTAGAATATCATTCAGAGCCTTCTTCACTGAAAGACAACAGGATATATTCTCACTGGTTGCACTAACCACCTCATTAAAAAACTTTGTTGAATCAGTGTTACATCATCGCAATCGGACCCCTTTATTTGCGGAGTATACAACTGATTGCTGCATCTTATCAGGGGTACTAGATGTGATTTTAAGGCAAAAGATAGGTATGATTCTGATCTCTAAAATGGAGAGCACACACTTTATTAGATATTAGACTTTGTGGTAAATCAGTTGTCAAAAGCACAAAATCAATTGTGCTCTCCTGTCCTCTTCCTACAAACGTAGGGGGATTCTATTTGATCAAATTATCTGATTTACATCCTCACCATAACTCGAATGACTAAAATGACTAGGAGGAATCCCCCAGACATCCGTAAATCCACAAGTATTTTCCGCTCCATAATTACATTTTGTAATATTAAAATCTCCAGCCCATATAATTGAAGTACTATTTCCCCCCTTGCTTAGTAACTGTACCATCCAGAGTTCTCCCTAACTCCTCAACAATGTCAACTGGCTAAGAGGCAAAAAAAAATAATTACAATGTACTTAAATCACATTTGGGACATTACACCATTGTAATAGTAAGATTTGATAACATGGGGTGGTTACAACACTCCTTGCCTTTAGCATTCCAAGGGGCATGACACCGATGTGACCAAACACCCCCTTATTTCTCCCTGTTGATGAGAGTTGCAGGTGCGAAAGGATTGGAAACCATTCAAGACGATGGGTCAACTGACTGTTTCTTGGCAGCATATAATATCATGCTTCTGGATATAAGACACCCAATCTTTATTCTTAAGCTTTTCTCTGCTCCCTGCAGTATTCCAAGAAATAAACTGAATACCCATTCCGTTCTCTGCGTTTAGCTCCCCCTTAGGCAAAACCACATCTATATTGCCATCTGGTTGAAAACATAAAGTCGGGGCAACACCAGCCCCCAATCCACTATTTAAATCAACTGAGCCGCAATTGAGAGACCGTTCCGGGCATCAGTCGATATCTGAGAGACCTGATAAAACCTCAAAACGATTAGTGTGGGCAAAACGCTCTTCTTGGTGCTGCCCTACGCACAGGGCTGGAGACCCCCCTGTTGTCAATATTTCTCAAGACAGGTGGGTAAAAATAGCCTAGCGGGTAAACATTTATATTACATTGTGTATTGTTCACAGAACTCAAATGAGATAACAAGAAATGGACCCAACCTGGGTCCTTAAAATTTAAAACAATACAGTCCCCCTCAATAGACTTTTCCATTGGGCCAACCCAATTCACTCTGCAAGTCATAATAAGCTTTTCAATCACCCCTAGATGACAGTCTGCATTCCTCCTACACCAATTTGCAGACTTGTTTAGGAGACTTTAACAAGACTAATATGTGCCTTGTGTTAATGGCAGAACAAAAGTCAGCACCAAAATATATGGGGTGCAGAGTGTCATCATGTCCTTTGAGGTAAACCAGAGAATTTAACTTTGAGACTTAAATAGGGACTTGTTACTGGGCTACTGGTTGCAGTGAGACTCCCGGCCCAAACTCACTGCACTAATAGCCCTGCCCCTTAATTCAAAGCGCTTTACTGAGGACACAGAGACATTAATATTAGGTTGGCTTGTATGGGCTGGGATCTGCTCTTCCCTAGGCTCAGTCAGAGTATTTATAGTTTGAGCATCATTTGGTTTTTAAAGAGCCGAAACCTGGCATGTATGAGCCACCTGCAAATAATATTGTGTATTTATATTAACACCATTAATAATATAATTTGTCAAAGACTCCAGTCGATTTTCTATGACTCCCAAACAAGTCATTATGGGCTCTAAAGCTTCTGCAAGAAGCCTTCCAATTTGGCGAAAAAATTCCTCAGGACAGACGGGAATCTGGATCTTGCCCAAATGTGAGATACCATCCTCCTGCCTCACATCATTTAAGCCATTTTTCAATGTGAGCTACTGTTTTGTTTTTCACACTAAGTTCCCAGTTTTCCTTTTTGCTCCGTTAGGTTAAGGCTTGCCTTTTTGCTAGTAATTGCTACTATAGATTGTGAGCGACCAGCAAGGAGCTTAAAAGGATTCTCATGAGCACCACTGACAACTCCAGAAATACTTGAATTCAAAGCCTCTGGCAAATGTCCACCCTCCACCCCACAATTCTCAACTGTTTGGGCCATGTCTGAATCAGAAGGCAGTGGTGTAGACGGGGATAATCTCCTCTCTGCCAATTTAGTCTCCTTACTTATTACCTCTACTACACATTTCAAAAAGCCATCCAATGTGGTGCTTGAAGCTGGTGGCACAGAAATAGTTTTCCGTTTCCACATGTTTCCTTAACAAGCAGGGCTAAATCAACCAGTGCCTATATTTGTCCACTAGTAAACACAACCAGCCTTTATAAAAGCAAAAAAAAAAAAGGGATGGCCCAGTACCTTTCACTCAACCTGGTTCACCAGTCCACAGGGATCAGGGCCAAGAGGGATAGCCCAGCCTGATTCAGACATGGACGGGCACAGATGGGCCCTCTCTTTGCCCGGTCTTTGCCTAGGTGTGAGGCGTGCTTTTTTTTTTTTTTTTGTGTAGCACCTCCAAGTGCTTGAATGTGAAAACAGGGCCGCAGGAGTTGCTGGGGGTTGGAGTCCTTCTCCACCACGTTGTAACTAGCCAAAACAGCATCCCATTAAGTAACATTTATAAATATTTGATTTTCTAAACCATAATCCATGAATGTACAGAAAAGCAGCTCTGAATGAGTAATGTCCAAGTATTATTTTATGCCCTTGCTGATTTCAGAATATTTCCTGGATGGAATCCCCAGTGGCTTATCTGACCCCTACATTTGTCCTGTGTGTCTCACGTATTTGCTTACTATGAGGATTCTCAAATGTTCTATTGAGATTACCCCGTTCCCCTTTAGTTATTTGGGTATGACAGTTCCATTCCCTCACCCGTCATTTTCAACCTTGTGTGTATTTATAAAGCTCATTCCTAGCTGAGGCAACAGAGTACTGAACAGTACCATTAGCGTGGTGTATGATCCAGGATCATTTACAGAGTTAAGGGATACTGAGGTTACTGGAATCACTGGTTATTGAGCTACTTAAGGCTTTGAGATGCAGTGTTATTTGATGTGTGACAGTTCGTTTCTGAATGAAGGTGAGTTGAGGCTTTATTGAATATAATGATGATATTGATCAGTAATTATGATATTGATCAGGATCCTAGGTGCAGAGTAGTTCTGGCTGTTAGTGTTGTTTCGAGTCTGTGAAACTGATTTTGAAGACTGGGTTACATCAGTCCAACACTGTTTTGTTTGGCGTGGTTTCTTTGAACATTATCGGCATGTTCATTGTGAATAATCAAGATTTTTCTTGCCGTGTCCGATGTGACTGAAAAATAGGACTGTATCATTGTATCATCACAATTACTGTGCCGGGCTGTGTACAGTATGCGGTAATTGGATTTAAGAATCCACAAGATTTCGCTGTGGGCCCTCACACCTTTTTTGTGATCTGTAGTGATTGTGTACTTAATATTTATCACAATTGTGATCTTATTTGTGTGATCCTGTGATACTGGTTTGTACCACTTGCTGTCGACATATCCCTTGCATCTAAAAGTGATGTTTGTAATGCAATGATCTTTTGAGTGTATTGCTTTCATTGCATAGTGTGGCAACAATTATAGAAGAAGTCTCTAACTCACAACATGTCCTGATGATAGTCCTACCAGTATGACTGAAATTGAAACTTAAGAGTTGGACCTGTGAAAAAATGTGTGTATTTCTTCTATGAACTAGAGACACGTTAAGGGATCTCATTGTTTTCTATGTATAGACTGTCCTTTTTTTTAGGAAAACTCTCTGTATAATGTATGAACATGTTTTTTAATGTGTGATTATTTTATTGCTAGCTGTAAGATTTATCAAAATTAAATTTTTGAATTAACTATGACTATAAGAAAATTTGCTATTCTTCGTTAAATGCTGTCATCATCCTAAACAGACCAATATACAGTTTCTGGTATAGACATTTACTGTTTGAAAGGGATACTTTCATTATATCCAAAATTACAATATAATGTTTTTTGATGTTCATGTATTTATTATTTGAAAGATATGTCCTTGTTTTTAAAATTGATGTTTAAGGGCTATTCTTTGGTTTATTGTTGCTATAACCTGACCCCTTGGGCAATGGATTAGTGTAACACTGGCTGTTAGTGTGCCATGATCCATTAGATTGGTTAGTTTGTTGACTAGAAAGGCAGTGGTGCCTTTCCTGATGACTTTGATAGTCATGCCATGGTCTTGAAGATGTCACAGACAGGAGAAGCCAATTAAATTTAATTAAATTGGAAGTGATATGGTCGAATTTCCAAAAACCATAAA
Source organism: Pleurodeles waltl (assembly GCF_031143425.1). Classification (NCBI taxonomy): domain Eukaryota; kingdom Metazoa; phylum Chordata; class Amphibia; order Caudata; family Salamandridae; genus Pleurodeles; species Pleurodeles waltl. The sequence goes on along the minus strand of NC_090443.1, from coordinate 604,575,180 downwards.
AGGCATGCAGTGTAGTGTTTGGGAAGCTACAGAGCAGGCACAGCCTCCTCACAGGTCGGTAAATATGCATTTTGGATGGACGCTGTGAAGTCGCTTCTAGGGAAGAAAGGTTTCATTTATTTTCAGGATGGAGAGTTGCTACAAAGTCATCATGGTCATCTTGGAATTGTGTTCTTTGAGGAACAGATTGGTTTTGCATATGAACCCAAGTGATATACCAATGGTTGATAGGCGTGGGTGGAAACTGTCACCGTATGTTATTGAGCTTGGTTTTGACAATTACTGTTAGTTGTTGCCAGTGAGTAGAAGGAAGTTAGTGTTTGTGGAGTTGAGGTTCTGGACACCCAGGTCTGAATAAGTTGGAGGTTGTGTTTTGGCCGCTGAATGTCAAGGGCTTAGGAAATGTTAATGTTTTTGTTTGGCATCAGCACATTGCTGCAGTATGAGATTGCTGTGAGTAAGGTTTAAGAAAATAATTGATTGAACTAGCCATATCAGATTACCCTTTGAGAGACTTATGTCAAACCTCACAGTGGCTCAATCCCACTTTTTTTTGTAAACCATGTTAATAGTGTGCCAACTTATTCCCTGTTGTGCTAAATTTGGTGATTCATTTCATACTAGCTCACAACTCTTGGCTTCTAGAGGCAATTAATAGACCAGGGATCTCCAGCCTATTCTGTAATAAGAGCTAATTATGTTCAAATGACATTCATCCCGAGCCAGTGATATTATTAATGCTGTAAAAGCGACCACATCAACCAAGAAGACAGTAGTGGCCACCCCATTGTAGGTTACCAGATATGATCACATCAGTGCATCAGGCACGATTGTTAGTAGTAATGTAATAAATGCAGTCAATGTGGATTTGCCTCCATATTGGTAATACACAAAAGTCATAGTTGAAATGCCTTGGCACAAAGGTTATATTACAGTAGTAATGTCTTCCCAGTGCCTCATGATTTCTTTCTCAAATATAAGGTTTAAATATATTTTGGAAATCCAAGCATTTTTCTCCGAACATTCACGTAATGAGTTCTGAAAATGATTGAATATATATATATATATATATATATATATATATATATATATATATATATATATATATATATATTTTTCCCAACCAAAGGTTAGCGTATAATTTAGCAGGCTTGATTTCTCACAGGAGAGTAACTTATGTGTAGTTGGAGAGCTACCAGTAGCTCATGAACTAGTAGCACTGACATTTTTCTGTGCAAATGACTCAGTTACACTAACACTGTAAAACAATTTTTTCATAATTCAAAAACTGGGCATGGTGGCCAGAATTACCCTAGTTTTACTACACCAACATTCCATTAAAAAATATAAAGATTGTTTGGTCATTTCTTTGACACCACCTTCTCCAGTGTAAATTGTTTGTAGCTCTACTTGAACCATCCATCCCCCGCAGTAGTTTCAGTTCTCTGTGTAAGCCTTATGGATTGGTGTTGGTGTTAAGACACTTGTGTAGCAAAATAAGAATTCAGCTGGTTTTGAGCCTTCGAGTGGAACTTTGACAGCTCCATAGTATGGTCACTGTGGCAACAATGTGCGTTCATGTTGGATGTATTGTTTTCTGCTGAAGACCACAAAAGATACATTAGCTAGATAATGGTATAGTGCCCAAGTAGTTTTAAAAATGTAGGACATTGCAACTTATGACACAAGCATTTGCAATGCAATGGGTCTCGCATTTGCTCAACTTCGAGCTATTAGCGTTGTAAATTCCTAACTGGACTTTTCTTGCCACATAAATTGAAATTGAAAAGTAAAACACTTGCCATAAGCAAGCCGATTGAAAGCGCCACGGCTGCCATGAGCGCAAAAGAGACACAAAAGGAAAAAGAAGTTCTCTAGCAGTCAAACTCATTGGCCAAAGTGCAATTATCCATGTGACACAGTCGATGGCCAAGAAGGTAACAAAACTGCCCCAAGGAGGGACAAATGTAAAACATTTACCAGTGATGACAAAGGATTTTTGAAAGGCAAACCCATGAACGAGTGATAGTGAAGGGCGTGGTTAAAAGCCTACAGATACATTACAACAGGCCAGAGCGTTTGCGCGCACAACCTAAAAAGCAGGGACAGCTGACAATCTGGTACAAACTCACTGTGAATTCGTCCACACTGCTATTTATTTGTCTCCCATCTGCCATGGAGCCAGGTTCACAAGGAGTAGAAGTGAAGTTAACCAAACCAGTAGATTCTGTCTTCCTAATGTGACCCAGCTACAGGGTCTGCCTTTCTTAACGTAATGGAACATGAGAGTATTTGCCTCTTTAGAGTCTGGTATGAACTGTGGGTGGTATTAGCTAGCTGAGTAAATGGCGTTTGGTGGTGGCTCATTATGAATGACTACCAGAATATAGGTATACTTTTGAAAGAACAGACTAATGAAGCTCAAACCATAGATATATCAGTGTGACTTGAGCATTGTAGGTAAAGACGTAGAATACATAGTTATAGGTTCAGAATTGTTTACTAATGCTGTGGGTTATATGGTAATTTCAATCTACCTTCCTTCCTAAATCATACACATCCTTGCAACATTTGGCTTTTCTTGGATGTACAATACTGCCTTGTGTAAAATATACATGCCGTTTGCACATGCCTTACAAATACTCAGGAAGTCTCATTCGGCCTTTCAAGTATCAGCCTCGCTGGCTCAACTTGATTATAGGTCCCTCTCACCCACACCTTGCCAATATACAGGATGCAGGATTCAGTCTTTCACTGGGGTGCTTCACTCTCTAACTACATCTAATGCCCCACTGACAAATGCTGTACAATCTCACATTTCTGAAGCATTAAGTATCTCACTTAAAATTGAACAGTGTTGCTTTATTTTTCTGTTATGCTAAAAATTCCAACTTCTCATTACTCAAGTTTTGGTTGGTATTCCTTCTATGACTTTGTTTCTTTTGTAGAAGGCCGCTCTTTAATTGGGCTCACTGGAGTACTGGGACTACAGCTAGAATACTCGCTGGTGAGTAAACACTTGAACTGACCTGACTCCTTTTTGTTTTCCTTGTTTTTTTTTTTAACTGCCTGTAGACATTGCCCATTATGTTTAGAAATGCATTCATGTAAACACTAGGATGTAATGCTCCAGTACATTTTCACAGAAGTGGAATAAGACCATTGGTCTAGAGGGTCTCCAGTCCCACCACAACTCCCTCTCCCATAAAATGGATTGACTTATATAGACCATAGTAACATAATCAATGAAACAATGGAACCTATCTCCTCGGTAGTGCCCTTTTCTCACATTGCATACCAAAGGTCTCACTTCGCCAAACAAATAAGGGAATACGTCTGTGGGAGCCACTTGCCAATAACACTGATCATTTGCACAGCTTGACCCTGACATGTCCCTGTTATTAACCCCATCAAGGAAGGTGTCTTGAACATGACTAATGGCAAACTGCATGTATCAACCTTTACCAAAGTCCTAAGGGTCACTGGTCGCTACGTGGGGAAGCCAATATCATGGTGACTGAAGGTTTATCATTTGGACCGGATTTAGCAGGATATTGCTTAAGCACCAAAGAATCGATCCTAGATATCTTCAAATATTGACATGCAGTGAATATATTGGTTGAGTCCCCACATGTCAAAATTATCAGCTTGAATGAGTCCATGGCAAACGTCCTTCAAAGGAAGACAGTGTCTTTGTCCGCTAATCCCTCAATAATCCTATCTTTGCTATTGCCAGAGATGTAGAGTACAATCTGTGGACATGGAACTGTAGTAAAAGTAGATCAGAAGAATCGTGCAACAGTATCATTTTTTACATCAAGGCGGATGACCCTGTCAGTGATGGTCTACATCCCTTCCCAGATCTGAGTAAAATACCAAAAGAGTTGCGTATATTAAAACAGAATACCCACTATGTTACTCCCCAGGAGGTTACATCTCCAGCATGCAGACTCATGGCATAGATTAGCTTTCTGCTGCCTCTCGGAAGACCTTGCCACTTGTGGAGAATTTTGAAGTGGCTAAATTTAAGAAGTGTATCTTGGAGCCCTCTTGCTTTGACTGTCCAAGATGTCCTTTTATTCCTTGTCTAGGAACTGGATAACAGGATCAATTCTCACCACTAAGGGCATAGTTTGTCAGTTAAGGAAATGTGCAATTAATGAGAATCTGATAGATGCCAGAGCCACTACCTCTAGTTAAGTCCCACATCTGTAGGTTCTCAAGGATGGGTGAATGATGCAGGTTGATCGGTCACAGGACTAGCAACTGAGGCAGTAACGCAATTTTTGGTATGTCCAGATTTAAGATGCAGCAGATAAAACTGATTTCAACCTTTTGTCTTAAGTGTTCCTTCTGATATGATGTAATGTCTTTACAATGACTTTATTCAACCATCATATCTCTCTTCTTCCCACAAGATTTGCACCATTCTGCCATATCTGCACCTGTTTCCTACCCATTATCCCCAGGCCAGCCATTCACTGATAAATATATCTGATTATACCCCGGCCACAATTCCGGGCTATATGTGTATGAATAAAATTGTCACCAATCGGGTAATAGATGTCTCTTTACAATGCAAGCCCACTCTGACTCTTTCCTGCATGATGGAAAGAAATAGCTAGCCGAAGTCAATAGATGCTTTGGCTAGTATGATTCTATATAGAAAAGCCTCTGGCTCCCTGCTGAGGTCTCGCATTTAAGTTCAATGTTTCTAAACTGGGCCTAGCTGCTTCCCTGCTTCCCTGCTTTCCCAAAGAAGCAATTTGATAGTATTATTCATCCATCCCATTTTGGCTAGTGGCACACACAACAGGATCATTCCAAAAATGTAACTAAACCTTTAGGCAACCACCATTTTGACAATTTAAATACTACTCCACAGCGATAGCATTTTGGACCATAACAAAAGATCAGAGAACTTTTTCTCTAATAGCTCCTTCAAATGATGTGTAACCACATTCTCCAAATACTTATTAATGGGTAGACCCAAATAGTTGTATCGGGAGCTGACTCATTTTTATGTATTATGTTTGACAGTACCATGCTCCTACCTACATTTTCAGCTTTAGGGAATCGGCTATGACATACAAAGATTAGTCTAAGGCAATGTAATCACATCTTTTGTTCAGTGACGCTATTGTCTCCCTCAGGCGTTTTGCGAAACTCTTAATAGTAGTGACGGAGGTTGCTGAGAACTATCTAGTTGTTGCATCATTTTTTACCAATGTTTAAAGCCTTAAGAACATTATTGGACATGGCGATCAATTAAGGCAATGTGCATTAATCTTGGTTAGTATAAATGTTTTGTACATGCTCACTGCTGTTTCTGTGTTTAGTGGTAGCAATGTTCCTCGGAATGGACGTTCAAGCGCTCAACCTCCCTGATCCCTGGGACACATACATGCTGACTGGTTTCATATTATGGCACGTTTCTGTTGACGTTCTCCTCGAGATCCACAGCTACTGCCTTATTAACAAAGGTACTCATGTTCTTAATATTTACATGTGTAAAGAACTGATTTGCGTTTTTGATGCTTTTTGAAAATGGTGCTTATGAAAACTGGAAATTGTTCACTGTCTCAGCACACGCAGTGGCAAAAGCACCGATCATCCAGGAGTCATTGCTCTATAGGGGCCTTCCAGGTCTTCAGGCAGAAGGCAGAGTGGAACTCACCACTTCATCCATCCTGATAAGATTGAACGTCGTCTACGCAGAGCCTTTTTAAGGCATGTGCGATTACCTAGGGCCCCTGCCTTCCAGGGGCACCACAGGTAAAATGAAAATATTGTGCATAACAACAAATTCGGCAACTGGGCATGCCCACCCTGAAAACCTTGCACTCTAAGGCAGCTGTAATTTAGTGGTAACTAAATTTAAAAATTATCACTTTCTCTCTCTCTCTCTCTCCTTACCTCACCCCTCTTTACCCCCAACAAACTATCTCTACACCTTAATGTGCTTAACCCTTTTTCGTCACCTCCCTCTAACCCTCTCTCACGCTGAGCTGCCTGAGTTTTAAACTGTTTTGCAGCCCCCATTTCTGAAAGTTTCTACTAACTGATATTTTTAACATCATAAGGACTATGATTATCTGATAATGAGTCGTAAATTTAAAGTTTTTCCGAAGTTGCACCCTCAAAGCATGTGTTGTGCAGGGCCTCAGGATAACATATGAGACAACCATTTTTCACATACCCATGTTGACTATAAGAAATTGTTTTTTTTAGTTGAGGAGGTAGGCGCCCACCACAAGTAATAACCACAATCTTTTTTAGGCTGAATCATTAAAGACCCTAAATTCGCCTGAGCTCAAGCTCTCTGGTAGCTATGGATTATAGCAGAGAAGCCTAAATCAGAAGTAATGTCTAAAGTGTTATGCAGTAACACAACAGTGTAGGAGGCTGGCCTGGCTTATAGTGGGTACCTTGTGGTACTTACACCCTGTGCCAGGTCCAGTTATCCCTTATTAGTAGAATAGAGGTGTTTCTAGCAGCTTAGGCTGTTAGAGGTAGCTATGGCAAAGCAGCTTAGGCTGAACTAGGAGACATGCAAAGCTCCTACTATACCACTTATATCATATAGCACAATATCATAAGAAAACACAATACTCAGAGTTACTCAAAATAAAGGTACTTTATTTTAGTGACAATATGTCAAAAGTATCTCAGAGGATACCCTTACTTAGGAGGTAAGTAATATACACAAATTATATGTACACAAACCCAAAACAGATAAGTAACAGTAAGAAAAGTAGTGCAAACAATGTAAAATCACAATAGGATGCAATAGGTAGACATAGGCCTAGGGGCAACACAAACCATATACTTCAAAAGTGGAATGCGAATCACAAATGGACCCCAGGCCTATAGGAGATTGTAGAGGGTCGTTGGGACTGTGAGAAAACAGTAAGGGTGTCCAAAATACCCCACCCCAAGACCCTGAGAAGTAGGAGTAAAGTTACCCTAATACCCCAGAAAGACACACTAGTTGTGATGGGGATTCTGCAAGAACCACAAGCACCAGCAAAACACTGAAGATGGATTCCTGGACCTGAGGACCTGTAAAGGAAGGAGACCAAGTCCAAGAGTCAGGAAAGTGTCTTGGGGGTGGGCCAGGTGCCCACTAAATCCCGGATGAAGGAGCAAAAGGGCTGCCTCCGGGTGGAAGAAGCTGAAGATTCTGCAACAACGAAAAGGGCTAGGAACTTCTCCTTTGGATGGAAGATATCCCACGGCGTGCTGGATGTTGCAGAAGTATTTCCACGCAGAAACACCGCAAACAAGCCTTGCTAGCTGCAAGAGTCGCGGTTGAGGATTTGTGCTGCTGGGGACCAAGAAGGACCAGGATGTCGCCTGTTGGAGGATGCGACAAAGGGGGCGCTCAGCAACTCAGACAGCCCCGCAGAAGCAGGCAGCACCCGCAGAAGTACTGGAGCAGGCACTTAGAAGATCGGTGGACTCAGAGTCACAAAAGGAGGGTCCCACAACGTCGGTGTCCAACTCAGCAAGTTAGGCAATGCAGGACGGAGTGCAGGACCCAGGCTAGGCTGTGCACAAAGGAATCCTTGGAGAAGTGCACAGAAGCTGGAGCAGCTGCAAATCACGCAGTACACAGGTTTGCTGTCTGGCGTGGGGAGGCAAGGACTTACCTCCACCAAATTTGGACAGAAGGGCCACTGGACTGTGGGAGACACTTGGACCCAGCCCCTGTGTTCCAGGGACCACGCACGTCAGGATGAGAGGGGACCCAGAGGACCGGTGATGCAAAAGTTTGGTTCCTGCATTGGCAGGGGGAAGATTCCGTCGACCCACAGGAGATTTCTACTTGGCTTCCAGTGCAGGGTGGAGGCAGACAGCCCTCAGAGCATGCCCCACCAGGAAACAGTTGAGAAAGCCGGCAGGATGAGGCGCTACAATGTTGCTGGTAGTCATCTTGCTACTTTGTTGCAGTTTTGCAGGCATCCTGGAGCAGTCAGCGGTCGATCCTTGGCAGAAGTCGAAGAGGGAAGTGCAGAGGAACTCTGGTGAGCTCTTGCATTCGTTATCTGAGGAATAGCCCAGAGGAGAGACCCTAAATAGCCAAAAAAAGGAGGTTTGGCTACTAAGAAAGGAGGCTTGGCTACTGAAAGAGGTAAGCACCTGTCAGGAGGGCTCTCTGACGTCACCTGCTGGCACTGGCCACTCCTTTGTCCGGTTTCATGCCAGAGCAGGGCTGGGGGATCCCTGGACCGGTGTAGACTGGCTTATGCAGAGATGGGCACATCTGTGCCCATCAAGCATTTCCAGAGGCTGGGGAGGCTACTCCTCCCCAGCCCTTCACACCTATTTCCAAAGGGAGAGGGTGTAACACCCTCTCCCAGAGGAAATCCTTTGTTCTGCCTTCCTGGGCCTGGGTACCCCAGACCCCAGAGGGGCAGAAACCTGTCTGAGGGGTTGGCAGCAGCTGTATTGGAAACCCCAGAAAGGCAGTTTGGCAGTACCCGGTTCTGTGCTAGAGACCCGGGGGATCATGGAATTGTCCCCCCAATACTAGAATGGTATTGGGGTGACAATTCCATGATCTTAGACATGTTACATGGCCATGTTCGGAGTTACCATTGTGACGCTACACATAGATAGTGACCTATGTATAGTGCACACATGTAATGGTGTCCCCGCACTCACAAAGTTTGGGGAAATTGCCCTGAACGATGTGAAGGCACCTTGGCTAGTGCCAGGGTGCCCACACACTAACTTGGCACCTAACCTCCACCAAGTAACTTGGCACCTAACCTCCACCAAGTAACTTGGCACCTAACCTCCACCAAGTGAGGGTTAGACATATAGGTGACTTATAAGTTACTTATGTTCAGTGAAAAATGGCTGTGAAATAACGTGGACGTTATTTCACTCGGGCTGCAGTGGCAGTCCTGTGTAAGAATTGTCTGAGCTCCCTATGGGTGGCAAAATAAATGCTGCAGCCCATGGGAATCTCCTGGAACCCCAATACCCTGGGTACCTAGGTACCATATACAAGGGAATTATATGGGTGTTCTAGTGTGCCAATGAGAATTGGTAAAATTAGTCACTAGCCTGCAGTGACAATTTTAGAAAGCAGAGAGAGCATAAACACTGAGGTTCTGGTTAGCAGACCCTCAGTGATACAGTTAGGCACCACACAGGGAACACATACAAGTCATACATTATGAGCACTGGGGTCCTGCCTAGCAGGATCCCAGTGACACATGGGCAAAAACAAACATACATACAGTGAAAATGGGGGTTACATGCAAGGCAAGATGGTACTTTCCTACAAACAGTAGTAAATGCAAAACACAACACAAGAGAAATCCAAATCACTGTAGAATAATAGAGTAAAATGTAATAAACAAAATGACACCAAATTGGCAAGAATTCGGTAAGGGGAGTTATGCATTTTTAATGTTTAGGGTTATAAATAGCACCAAAAAGCATTAGAGCCCAAATTGCAGTCAACTGGATGCAGTAGACCATTATCCAGTCACAATTTGAGGCCAACCGCAATGGAGCCTGTGTTGGAAATAAAAACCAGGTACAACAAGGTCGGAAGTTTTATCTTCACACTTAGTTTCTGAAATGGAAGGAAAAAATACTCAGTGGGGCAAGGTAGAAGGACATGGCTGAGGAGGGTTCCACATTGTCGTATAGCTACTGGGTGAGGTTACGGTGAAGCCGTAGACTTTTAGCGTCAAACGTGAAATTTGAAATTTGTGCCGAAGCGAAAAATACATATGACACCTTCTCTGCAAGGTCCTGAATCAGATTGCCTGCTGCGGAAAAGCTCCAAGCGGGGGACGCGTGAATCTTCAGCTCGGCAACAATGCACCTTTGTCGGATTGGCCTTGCAGGTTGGTCATTCACCCAAAAAGTTTCATGACATGTTAGAAGGAGGACACTTTGACACAGACAAAGGTTCCAGGACCTCAAGGACAACACTTGAAGGTGGGAGGGGGGCAGATGGGTGGGGTAATCAAGCTTCACTCCAATAGACGCCACCAGCAGATCCAGTTGGAACTGTTTATCTCAGCAGTTGCAGGAAAGGTCTCTTTTTTTTAATTTGTTGTGTCCCTGTAGCTTGAACAGGAGGCTAACATTATGCCCCTTCGAGTTCACTTCTTTATCCTGGGTACAAGAGGGGAGGGTAGGCCAAGCCTTCTAGGTTCTTCTCTTGTCTCACAAAGCAGGTTCAGTCCTCCTCTGGTCTTCCAGGGTACTAAGGGTGCTACATTTATGCCTGGCATCAGCCTGTGGGCGAGGTGGTTCCTGGCTCCTCCCTAACAAATGAAGTTAGAGCGGTAGCCCTCTCCCCTTTTGCAGCATTTTCTGTGTGCCATGCACACTGCCCGTCTCTATCTAAAACCAAGATGGCAAAATCTTTCTTCCCCTGTGCAGAGTTTGTGTGCTAACCCCAGAAGGGTGGCCACGGAAATGAGCAATCCCTCCTCTCGTCACTCTAAACCAGTTCTGTGGGTAGCTCCTCTCCCACTGAGTTTGGTGCCTGCCTGACATGTGGACCCAATAAAGGGCCTGTGCAGGTGTCAGCTAACATTTGCCTGTGACAGGGTAATCCTCTTTGAAGTGAATCAGGTCCCTGGGTGTTACAATTTAGGTTACTGGTGTTGACTGGGATGAGAGCCCTGGTCAGTCAGCAACCAGAATGCTAGTTAGAGTAAGGCACAAACAAACCCCAATTAAACCTATGCTCTACCACCTGGTAGCTTGTCACAGAGCAGTCAGGCTTAACTTAGAGGCAATCTGTAAATTATTTGTGCAACATTTCAAGCTGTAAAACAGTGAAAACACCACACAAAGTATCCCACACCAAGTTAGAAAAGTAGGGCAGAATTTAATAAATAAAACAAGACCAAAATGACAAACTTCTAATCAGTAGAACTGGGGTTCTGAAAATTAAAGAATAAACTGCAGCATAGCGGCTAAAAACAAAGTGCGAACAGTGGCTTTCTGGTTTGCTCTGGGCCGAGTCGAAGTTAAAAGTTAAGGCTGTGATGGAGTCTGGGTCGGATACAGTCCCAGATTAGTCCAGCCAAAGGTTTACATTCTCAACTTTTGTGCCAAGAGTCCTGTTTATGCTGGAGAGGGTCACAAGCAACAAGGAGACAATTGGGGACGGTAGGTAGTCTGTGTGGTATGAGTAACAGGCCAGATGTCACAGACTGGCAGACTGAAGCTTCACTTTGGGGTCCCCCATGGGCTGTTGATGCTGCTGTGGAAATAGACAAGCTGGCTGTGGCTTGCGCTGATTTCCATAGCATGTGGCATGGTTCCAGAAGCAGATGGTCCCATTTGCAGCACAAAAAATCCAGAAGCTTAATTTAAGAGTCTACTGAGCCACACCAAGGGTCCAGGGCCTGAGGGGACCCACTTGGGGTTGAGGGGGATCAGGAACTCACCGAAGACCGGGTCAGGAGCTATTGGGGAACCTTTTATGTCCCTGAGGCTAAGATCAGGATGCTGGCAGAGTAGCCCCTTGAGTCACTCTGGGGTCCTAGGTTCAAGACAGAGATGCAAGTCCAGTCTACTTCCCCAGGCAAAAGGTCAGCAGGTCAGCTTAGCAGGGCAGTAGCCCCTTCAGAGTAGCAGTCCAACCGAGTGCTGGTCCTTGTAGCAACACAGCAGTTCTTCGTCTTGGCAGAGTATCTGTAGGTTCAGAAGTGCACTGAAATGATGGCGTTTTGAGGTCTTTCTTTTATACACTACTGACCTGGTTCTGGAAGATGGGAGAACTTCTAGACAATGCTTTGAAGTGCATTGATTCCCCTCCCTCCACTGCCCTTGCTCCAAGCTGGCTGAAGTGACAGTGCGGGGATGTTGGGCCCTTTGTCGCGACAGGCACAGATCACCTGCCAGCGGATGGCCCATCCAGATGCACCTAATCCCTCTATTGTGTGTTTCTTGGAGGACTTCACAAAGTCTGTCAGTTGCACCCTGTCATGTGACCCAGGCCTGGTTAGACGCATAAAAGGGCTAAGGGCAAAATAATGCCAACTTTCTAGAAGTGGCATTTTTATAATTATCATCAAAACCTGACTTTACCTTAAAATAAGGCTCTTCGCCACAATTCCAAAGACACCAAATATGAACTTGTTATCCCTTCCCGTTTGGAAATTACACTTACACGATTGATTAAGGTAACTCCAATGTTATCCTATAGGAGAGACAGGACTTCCAGTAGTAAAAAATGAATTTTTCACTACCATGGCATGTAAGACTTAAATGTATAGGTCCTACCTTTTAAAAAAAAAAAAAAAAAACGTTGCACCCTGCCATCTGGGTTTTCCAGAGCCTATTTTAGGGGTGACTTATATGTATTAAAAAGGAAGGTTTGGGCCTGACAAATGGTTTATTTTGCTAGGTCAACATGACTGTTTAAACATGCACACATAGGCTTTGCAACGGCAAGCCTGAGATGTGTTTAAAGGGCTACTCAAATGAGTGGCACAATCAGTGCTGCAGGCCCACTAGTATCATTTAATTTGAATGCCCTGGGCACACATGGTGCCCTTCTCAAGGGACCTATAAGTAAATTAACTATGCTAATTGAGTGTACACCAGTGTTACCATGTTTTAAGCAAAGAGCCCAGGCACTTTAGCACTGGTTAGCAGTGGTAATGTGCACAGAGTCCTAAAGCCAGCAAAAACAAGATTAGCAAAAATGAAGGAGGAAGGCAAAAACCTTGTGGGGAGAAGAGCACCCAAAGGATGACAGGTCCAACACTGGGCACCTCTCACTGTCCTTCCTGTCCACGGAACACCACCACCTCCCCTTCCCAAAGACCCTTGTCCTGCTCTGGGAGCAGTTTTCACACCTAACCGGGGGGCTAGTCACCTGCCAGGTGACCCTTGGGGCTCATGCACATGGGGCTTTAGCAAGGGAAATGGTAACTTTACAAAAGTGCCCTTTCCTTAAAGGCTAATAAAAGTTCAATTACCGTTAAATTTGATTTACAGTTACTAATAGAAACACTCTTTGAATCATATTTTTAGCTGTTTTCTAAGTAAAATTAGTATTTTTAAATGTAATAATGTAACCCAATGTTTACCAATGGAACAGCAAGCCTAGCTACAGAAGAAAATAGCTCTTGGGCCTTTTTCCACTGTAAAGACATGTTTAGCATTAAACTTGTTTATGACCTACTTTTAAATACCATGTGCCATCTCTTTTGACTCAAACGTCTTCTTAAGGGTGACATAAATATTTAAAAGGAAGGTTTTGACCTGTCACAAGCTGTTATTTTGCCAATTGAATTTGCAGTTTTAAACTACAGCAGCCAGGCTGCAAATGTTAGGCCTGCAGTAATGTTAGCACTGGAGTGGATGGCAGAATATGTGCTGCTGTATACGAGAGACATTTAATTTACAGGCCCTGGGTTCACTTTGTACCATAAACTAGAGACTAGTAGGTGCGTTAATTATGCCAGTAAGGAGAATGCCAATATACTCATGTTAAGAGGTGTCAACCTTGACAAGGAGGTGATGGGTCATTCTACACGCTACATCAAGGCCCAGGCTATATCATTTGTTAATTTGGTAAACTGCTAGGAAATAGTTGTGTAAATTATCGACAGAGAATGAATAATATGAATACAGCAATGTGCTAAGGTAGTTTCATTTAACGGCCTTCAAAGTCGTTGCTCCAACATCTCAGCCATGGCTGCGTCCCCCATATTTTACTAGGTCTGTGTCTTTGTTACTTCTTTCTATCCTTCCCTCTTGCAAGAGTTTAAAAATCAGTGCCACAATGTGCTGGAGATAAATCAGCCCCATTCATTCAATTACTTCCGTGAAGGCTATGGAAAATATAATCCCATTACTTTTTTGCAATTTGTATAATGCATGTGCGTATTTGAGTTGAATGTAACTGGTTCTATTATTTTGACCTAAATAGACTATTGGGAAATGGTGTGTTGATTGTACGATATTTAGGTCGTGCTGCATCTGTAATAGCTTCACTGAAATGTTATGGTATTGGTGTTGTCAGTGGTTTGCACAAAGATTAAAGCACAATGATTTGCAAGCCACTCCAGGCAGTGGAGGCCGACTTTGTATATTGGACATCGCGGGCATAATCTTTAAAGAGCCTTCTATATTCGGAGAGCTTGCGCTGATGTTCTACAAATCGTGTTTTCCAATTGGTGCAATTAAACATGTATGCACACCTTCAAGGATCATACAAAGGCATTGTTTTTCAAACATCCGGTCTAAACATTTAAGCATTGGCCTATCTGCATCCTCACAACTTAATATTGTTTACCCCCCAACCTGTGCTTGATATAATCATTGATTTCTGTAGTTAAATATATTTGTAGTGGGGAATGGGTTTCTGGTCACAAGGAGACAAATGACGCTTGTGAAACCTGATGATGACATTTAATGCATTCACTAAAAGTTTTCTTTACAGACAGGACTCCTGGAGGTGTATTCTTACAAAAAATAAATATTTGAGTGGGACATCAATGGTGCTATCTTTTTGAGGCATGTTGAAGTGTAGATGCATGAGGCAGTCAACTTTTTTTGGGTTTTTAAATTTTATTTCATTTTTCCATTTTGTTGAAGTCGACAAGACTTCTACATAAGAGGCAGTAGTCTGGTCGAAAGATGTAAAGTGATCATGGAAAAAAACATACCGGAAGGGTACACGGTTGTCCAGATCATGACACGGAGATTCAAATGTGTGCATTGTAACCTTGTGCCATTGATAAACGTTTTCCAAAGAGGCCTGAATTCGTCAGGTTATTAAGTGAATTCTCCATTTTTGGTTTGTCTCTTCTTCACTAACTTTTAGTGGTCTATTTATTACTACTAATGCTCGTAAAAGAAAGCCACGCTCACGTTGGTTTTTCGTAGTAAGCAATGTTCAGTTTGTATTTATTATGCTGTTGATATAGCATAGACCCAGCCACGTGGGCAGCAAAAGCCTTGACATTCAACTAGAGTAACATCAGAAAAAGGAAGTAATCTCAGGTAATCCCCATGTTAATATGGACGTTTCTCCATTATAGTAGTAAGTTTTTGTAGAAGCCTACTATATGGAATCTGCAAGTTCTCATGAATAAAATTTTAATATATAAAGGTTAAAGCTCGCAGTTATTTTAGGTGTTCATTGCAATCTTTGGTCTGCATGCTGGTACGCCCCTTGATGACTGATGGGCAAAATCTGTGATCTCTGATTGGCGGACCACCAACCATCCCTAACTGGCCAATTGAAGAACCATTTGAGAAAGCAGTATTTGAAAAAGACTTCAAGGGGCTTGGAATAAGTACAGAAATTATCAGGGGTATATTGAGAGACGTCTTTATAGAGTGATAAGTGTTTCTACATGTAGGGTTTAAAAGTTATTGTTCCACATCACCGATTGATCATCTATAATTCAAGTCTCTGAGATTCTTACTCTTCCTACTTTTAATGAAAAGTGGTATCGCCATACAACAATTATTTTGCAGTTTTTGTAGCATGACCTGTATTTTAGGCTCATGTCATGTGCATTATCCTGCCATCCAGAAGCTGGAGTCAGAAAATGTTCCTAAACAAAGTTGAGTCTGACATCAAGGCCCTTATGAGTAGATTATAAAAGCCTTGTTGAGGTAACCTATTGCTTATTTAGTCCTATCAAACAAAATTGCTGATGGGGAAACAACTTACAGCTGCTGTCTTGAATTTGCCGTATAACTGGTAAACAAACTACCTTGGATTATAGAAGTTTGATGATTTTAGTCTTAAAATCGCATGAAAAGAACCATATAATCTTATGGCATCCGTTATTACAGAATCAGTGTTTCTCGAATTTTAATGGATTTATATGGTGATTTAGTCAGTACTTAACAAAAAGTGAATGGTACAGAAATTATTAAAAATAAGAATGTCAGATGAACTAGAGACCAAAGATGTTTTTTTAAAGAAACTGGAAAGAATGGCGTGGGGGAGTAAATTGAATAGCTATGGGAAGAGCGAACCGACGTTTGGGATGGAAAAGGAGCAGGAACAGAAGAAACCTGAGCAGAGGTAGGGATGAGAGTGGAAAGTACCATCTGGAGAGATACCAGCAACTAATAGTTATGAAACAGAATACTGTTCTGTTTGCACAGACTAGATAAAATACTGAACAGATTGAGAATGCAAACTAATGAGCATTTGTATAGCTCCAAGGACTGCAAGGTGCTCATAACGGAAGAATAAGATGAAGAAACAAACTCCAGAAACACCCCTAGAGCAAGAGATCAAGTAACCTAATAGTTCACTTGTGAAAAACTTTCTGTAGTAGTTGTTGATGATGTTAAGACAGATTCTTTGACAATTGTTTTTTTTTTTTTTTTCGTTTCAGTCCCCTTGTTTTTCCTTCATTCAGTGTATTGCAATTTTGGGATAACTCATCCCATATTACAATAGTTGCCATGGCCATTAGAACAGTGGTCACAGATTATTTCTGTTTATAGGGATTTTTGGGTAGTTAACTCCTTACTATTCCAATCTTGCACGCTCCTCGGCAGCCTTTTTCTGGCCAAGCTTTATTCTTCAACAACTTCACTTTCGTCATGGGCTCTCACTCATGTTTTGTCTCTGTACAAATGGGAGACTTTTTTGTCTTATTTTGAGAGGCCCTGTGGAGGTACTTTAACTCCCGCTGTGAAAGAGTGGCTCTTCTCCAATGGCTTATGCTCACTGTTCACTGCACATTGCTGTGCAGCGAGCAGGTTCTCTTTTGAACTAGAATAAGGCCCTCGGTGGAGGGCAGGAGGCACCCGCGCTATGTCATCCTTCCTAACTGACAGTGGAACCCAGCTTTGCTTAATGAAAGCTCCTGTCGAAATATTGTGGGAACAAAGATCACTGTGCTACAGGGGGACTCGAGCATGGATTTCTGTGCCAAACAGAGGGACTGTTGTATAAATGGAGAGCTTCCTTCAACAAGCTTCGAAGAACTTTGGGTCCATGGTGACACCATGCTCAGTCACCTTAATCTTTAAATGTTGCATGTGTCTATTTAATATTTCTCCGATCACCATCTCTGCATTATTTGATATTGATGTTGCCACACTGTGCCAGCTTTTGGATTGCCATGTATGCTTTATTGTTATCTGTAAAACAACAGTAAAAAGCTATAAAAAACATCACTCTGCATACGGACACTTCGAGCATCACTGTTCTTCAATTAGGAGCTGAACCTAACCATACCCTCCTACATTGTAATCTGAAAACTGTGCCTATAGGAGTTGCATTTCTGAATGCAGAAGGACAAGTACCATATCATCAACATCTTCAGCAGCCATGCACAGGCTACAGATGGCATCCATGTGTCAGTTGTGCTGTAACTGGGCTGACTAAAGAGCATGGATTAACTCAGGAAATCTGCAAGTTAGTGTAGGAACTGCAGACAGTGCAGCTCCAACACAGAGGCAGCTTCTGTTGTTTTCCTCGTGTGTGCTGCACAGAACGCTTTAAGCAAAAGGAGCTGTACAGGCCCGTTCATAGCCCTACAATCACCAAGTTCACCTTTCATTGTTATTGTGACCAAGTCAAAGCTGCTCGGAACCAGTGGTGCTAAAGCAAGGTCTGACACTTGGTTAAATCACCTTTGCACACCACTATGAATCTATTTAATGGAAACATATTGAGCTGTGCCCGGTCAATCCCCCAAGATGTCAAATTGCATAGACAGTGAATGCTGCACAGAACACAAAGGCAAATTGCCTTGGGCAACCCTCACAATGGCTGTCAGGACCACCGTGTCAACACTGTTTCCAAATAAACCTAGGCTGAAACACTTGGTAAAAAATCAGTGCTTAACATTCTTTGCTCTGGCTATCAAATAAATACAAAATCTCATAGGCTTGACCCAACAACGTAAAATAAACTACAATCATGGTATGAACTACAATGACAAAGAAGCCAAGGCATCCTGCATGTCATGAGGTTCTATACTACCCCAGCTGCTTCTATGCTTCTTTACTTCTTTATACAGCAGCAGAGTTTGCGGTCACCGACGAGTCAATTGCTGACAATATCCATATTATTTCCTTGGCACACTTGTTCGCCCCCTTTGGATATATAAGCCCAGTTAATATACTAATATCACATTCATTAGCCCGAACCTTTCTTGGTATCGAAAGGCAATAACAGAGCACTGAGCACCCCACAATACAGGGAGTGCAGAATTATTAGGCAAATGAGTATTTTGACCACATCATCCTCTTTATGCATGTTGTCTTACTCCAAGCTGTATAGGCTCGAAAGCCTACTACCAATTAAGCATATTAGGTGATGTGCATCTCTGTAATGAGAAGGGGTGTGGTCTAATGACATCAACACCCTATATCAGGTGTGCATAATTATTAGGCAACTTCCTTTCCTTTGGCAAAATGGGTCAAAAGAAGGACTTGACAGGCTCCAAAAAGTCAAAAATAGTGAGATATCTTGCAGAGGGATGCAGCACTCTTAAAATTGCAAAGCTTCTGAAGCGTGATCATCGAACAATCAAGCGTTTCATTCAAAATAGTCAACAGGGTCGCAAGAAGCGTGTGGAAAAACCAAGGCGCAAAATAACTGCCCATGAACTGAGAAAAGTCAAGCGTGCAGCTGCCACGATGCCACTTGCCACCAGTTTGGCCATATTTCAGAGCTGCAACATCACTGGAGTGCCCAAAAGCACAAGGTGTGCAATACTCCGAGACATGGCCAAGGTAAGAAAGGCTGAAAGACGACCACCACTGAACAAGACACACAAGCTGAAACGTCAAGACTGGGCCAAGAAATATCTCAAGACTGATTTTTCTAAGGTTTTATGGACTGATGAAATGAGAGTGAGTCTTGATGGGTCAGATGGATGGGCCCGTGGCTGGATTGGTAAAGGGCAGAGAGCTCCAGTCCGACTCAGACGCCAGCAAGGTGGAGGTGGAGTACTGGTTTGGGCTGGTATCATCAAAGATGAGCTTGTGGGGCCTTTTCGGGTTGAGGATGGAGTCAAGCTCAACTCCCAGTCCTACTGCCAGTTCCTGGAAGACACCTTCTTCAAGCAGTGGTACAGGAAGAAGTCTGCATCCTTCAAGAAAAACATGATTTTCATGCAGGACAATGCTCCATCACACGCGTCCAAGTACTCCACAGCGTGGCTGGCAAGAAAGGGTATAAAAGAAGGAAATCTAATGACATGGCCTCCTTGTTCACCTGATCTGAACCCCATTGAGAACCTGTGGTCCATCATCAAATGTGAGATTTACAAGGAGGGAAAACAGTACACCTCTCTGAACAGTGTCTGGGAGGCTGTGGTTGCTGCTGCACGCAATGTTGATGGTGAACAGATGAAAACACTGACAGAATCCATGGATGGCAGGCTTTTGAGTGTCCTTGCAAAGAAAGGTGGCTATATTGGTCACAGATTTGTTTTTGTTTTGTTTTTGAATGTCAGAAATGTATATTTGTGAATGTTGAGATGTTATATTGGTTTCACTGGTAATAATAAATAATTGAAATGGGTATATATTTTTTTTTTGTTAAGTTGCCTAATAATTATGCACAGTAATAGTCACCTGCACACACAGATATCCCCCTGACATAGCTAAAACTAAAAACAAACTAAAAACTACTTCCAAAAATATTCAGCTTTGATATTAATGAGTTTTTTGGGTTCATTGAGAACATGGTTGTTGTTCAATAATAAAATTAATCCTCAAAAATACAACTTGCCTAATAATTCTGCACTCCCTGTACATATCAAGTTCTGAGTAGAGAAACCTTTTTAGTTGATCTTTATCATTTGAAAAATAGAGAAAAAGAAAAGTGTGTGTTAAATGTTCATCACTCACCTTTTATCTGCTGCAATCCTATCTTAATGAGTTGTAAACAGTTCCCCATCCATGCTTGTCTTAGACAGGGGTTGGACTATACTGCTGGAAAAGAAGTGTGAGTGCTGGGAAATGAGACGAGCAGGGAGGCAAAAGAAATCATAAAAGGTTGATTGTAAGAACAAATGCAAGGAAAAGTTGCAGGGAAGGGAAATAAAAGCAGAGAAGAAAAAAGGAACTGACAACGGAAAAGAGAGTAAATAACCTAATAGCCACGTTCCTTTAAGGCACTGGAGAAACACAATTACGTGGTTTGTTCACAGAGATAAAGATAGTAAATTCTGATAACCACTGATATTTTTACTATTTTTGAAAACATTTGAAAACTCTGAAAAACCTCCCCTTTAGTTAAAAACTGAAAAAAAGAACTGAAATTAGGAAAACTTGTGTATAACCTAAACGGGAATGTTTCTGCTGAAAGTTCTGTGGTATCATATTGTATGGCCAATGATCCTTTGACAAAACTGTAATGTGTGGTTGTTAAATTTATATTTAGAATTATGAAAAGTAATGCATTATTGTTGCTAGAGCTAATTGGTCCCTTTCTGAACAGCTGAAGTATTTGACGATGATCTGGTTGAAATTCTGAATCCTCTCTCATCGGTTGGCACAAAGGTAAGTTCTCCTTTTAAGTAAAATTACATCTAACGGCTTATGGCCTTCAATTTTTATCCATGAATTTAACAACAAAAAGCACAATGTGAAGAATTTTCTGTGTGAAAGAGGAATAATCAGGTGGCAAATTATATAGGATTTTGCCATTCAAAGAAACATATCACAAATGGTTAACAAATGTAGTAAATGTGTGTTTTAAAGGGATAACCTTTCTGCATGGGGCAAATGTGTTAAAGGATACTGATGAAATAAAAAATACAAATAATTTAAGAAGTTAATTTAATGAGGTTGGCCTGAATGTTCTTTTTAAAAAAGGGAACTGTTAATCAGACTTCATTTTGCCCATTACAGAGATTTTTAGTTTGTTTATTTTGTAGGCATCTCTCACTAGGCATTGTGATGGTTGTGAATAGTCAAGCTAATATGAACCAAAAATGATTAGAACATCTAATTTTGCCAAAGTTATCATTGACAATCTCTTGTTGCTCTTTAGTGGAAAATTCCTAAATGGAAATATGTAATCTAGGTTCTGCACAGTAGGAGTTCATTGTTAATTGTAAGCTCAGAATAATTCCAACCTGCATGTGGAGACACACTGTAAATCCCTGAACAAGAAGTTTCAAGAGATACAATCTGGTAGTTGTAATGTAGATAGCTTTGAATTTCCAAAGTGTTTCAATCGAAGAGATCTACAAACGTAAACAGCTTTGCAGCACAGTGCCCTCAAACTACTGGCAAGAGAAGAAAACCACTTAAAAATGGTTAAAATTCAGGAAAGAGCCTGATAAACAGTATGCAGTGCAAAACTGAAAACATGCATCCTCACTTTAAGGAGCCATCATCTTGGATATGCACTCCGCTTTATACCGTCACTCCCCACTGGAGCTCAGTTCTTGTATCTGCCACTTGCCACTTCCTCATGTTTATTTTCTTTTAGCTTTGCTGTCATTTTTGTCACTTACCATTAAACTTATTTGTTTTTTCCCGTCATTTGAGAATTTTGTGCAGTCTTTCCATGACTCACTCAGAGTGTGTCCCACCTTCACATTTCACAAAGGATTGTGAATTTTGCAGTAAGGTGACAAAGAAGCATCCGCACTTGCAGCACTCTGGCCATTTGCGGGGATCCCTTTGGACAGTGTGCATAGCACCAAAGCCAGGAATCGTGGTAACCTGATCAACAACACAGCATTCAGTGTCTTCAGTTGCTTTCCCATCACCCAAGAAGCGCATATGTCTATCGCCATCTCCACCTTCTTCCCCAGTATGACCACATCCAAGTACCACTGCATCACACAATCCTCCTCAGGTGGCTTTCTAGCCCCTGATTCTGCCTCCTCATTCAGCACCAATAATGGTTCAAAGACGTACTTCTGTTTCTCATTTTAGACAGATGCTGTTTCCACCAGTGGAACTATCGCAAGTACTGAATGTTCCTCTTGTAGAAGTGTCTGTAACTTCTCCTCCAGGAGACGATAATACTGTGAAAAATCAGTCTTAAAGGCATATGAGTGGTTTGTAGGATTGAAGGGTTTAGGCCCCAAGATTCTACCTAATTAATGCCTGTATCGGTTATGTTACTGGTCTGAGCCGTTTGAGCATCATTTTACAGATTCAAACTCCTTGCCTTCTCGCCAACCACCTCCAGTCGATTCTTCTTAAATGTTAGTGCTACTTTCTAAGATGTCTTACTGAGATGAGCAGTAGAGCCTAATATTCCAGTATAGGCGTCTCAGACCACAGCCACTGTAATTATGAAGACCCTTCAGCCTCATGATTCCCACATCCATTTCTACCACTAGTTTCAGGATTGTGAAATTTGCCAGTTCTCACCCCAGTCATCACTAAGGCTCCTTCTCTAAAGCTTATGAAAAAAAGTATAAAACGGCCAACTTCCCTAAGGCCAGACTCAGATGTGGTATTACTTATTAGCAGCCTGTAAGTGACATGCCTCTTTCCTAGAGAACTCTGTCCCTCCTCATAAAAAAAAGTAAAGGGATTTGTGCAACATAGCTATAGTGGAAAAACCTCAATAGTTCTTAGAGGTGCTTCCTAAAGACTGCTGAAAACACTTTGAAGAGGCATGGGCTTACTAGTCTCCACAATGGGGTTAGCCTCATTACAGATTCAGCATCTCTTCCTGCATTAGAGTTTATTTATGGAGAAGATTTTTGGTCCTCATGCTGATGAGAGGCAGAGGATAAAGAGCCAGGTGGAAACTCTGAAACTGGTAGGCCTAGAGGAGCAAGTAAAGTTATTTCAATCTCATTATAAGCAATGTCACAGCATTTATCATCCTAGGCAGAGGGTTCAACCCTCTTTGATAGTGTTAGCTACATCCTCAACATCAACAGGCCCAAAGCAGCATTCCTATCAGTGCAGAAGTTCTGAGCAGCAGGCGACCTCACCCGTAGAAACTGCTTCAGTAATTGTATGTTCGATGGCATCTGTCGCTGTAGATACGCATGTTCTGCAATAGCTCGCCATCTGGTGTTGGGCCGGAGTGTTACAAGTTGTTTTTCTTCGAAGAAGTCTTTCGAGTCACGGGACCGAGTGACTCCTCCTTTTGTCTCCATTGCGCATGGGCGTCGACTCCATCTTCGATTGTTTTTTTTCCGCCATCGGGTTCGGACGTGTTCCTGTCGCTCCGAGTTTCGGAACGGAAGATTAGCTAATTTCGGAAGATTTTCGTCGGTATTGTTGCGTTCGGGATCGGCGTACTTAGATTCCACACCGCATCGAAGATCGAAGAGCTCCGGTGCCTTTCGGGGTAGTTTTTCGATCCTCCGTCGGGGCCTGGTCGGCCCGACCGCGTGCTGAAGAACGCCGATGGAACGGACCCCGTTCCGTTTCTGCCCCAAATGCCACAATAAATACCCCTACACAGACCAACACTTGGTCTGCAACCTGTGCCTGTCACCTGAGCACAGCGAAAACACCTGCGAGGCCTGTCGTGCGTTCCGGTCCCGAAAAACACTCCGAGACCGTCGAGCCAGAAGACTGCAGATGGCGTCCGCACCGACAGCCCAACGGGAGTTCGAGGAACAGGAAGAGGAAGGTACCTTCTCGATCCAAGACTCAGACTCCGAAGGATTCGACGATACACAAACCGTGAGTAAGACGTCGAAATCCACTCAGAGGAACATTTACAAGGCCCAGGGGACGCCACTGCCACCAGGCCATGGCTCGACCCATAAATTCGGTGACCGACCGTCGGCACCGAAAAAGGCCCAAACAGTGCCGAGATCGTCCGACTCCGGTCGAGACACCGGCACGCAGCCTTCTCGGGACCGAGAAAGTGCTGGAGACAAGCCTCGACACCGAGATGCCGGTGTGGACACGGCTCGACGCCGAGACAGCGGCACCGAAACAGATCGACGCCGAGAGGTTTCGGCCCCGAAAAAGAAAAAAGTCACCTCGGAGCCGAAAAAACACGCAGACAGGGTTTCGATGCCGAAACAAACTGCAAGCGACCCAGCTTCAGGCTCTTATACAGAAGAGCACTCGCTAACCTCCCAAATGCAAAAGCATAGGTTTGAGGAAGAGCTACAAGCAACTGATGTGGACCATACGCAAAAGCGTATATTCATACAGCAGGGGACAGGAAAAATAAGCACCCTTCCCCCCATTAGGAGAAAGAGAAGGTTGGAGTTCCAGACGGAACAGACACCACAACCAAAAGTGGTGAAAAGAGTTACCCCACCACCCTCTCCTCCGCCCGTGATTAACGTCTCACCAGCACAAACTCCATCACACTCCCCAGCTCACACCACCATGAGCCAGGGTGACCAAGATCAGGACGCATGGGACCTATACGACGCCCCAGTGTCAGATAACAGTCCGGAGGCATACCCTACAAAGCCATCTCCACCAGAAGACAGCACCGCGTATTCTCAAGTGGTGGCTAGAGCAGCACAATTTCACAACGTAAGCCTCCACTCAGAACAGGTCGAGGATGATTTCTTATTCAACACACTCTCCTCCACCCACAGCTCATACCAAAGCCTGCCTATGCTCCCTGGTATGCTCCGGCACGCAAAAGACATCTTTAAGGAGCCGGTCAAAAGTAGGGCAATCACACCAAGGGTGGAAAAAAAGTATAAGGCGCCTCCTACAGACCCGGCTTTCATCACTACACAGCTGCCACCAGACTCTGTTGTTGTAGGAGCAGCTAGGAAAAGGGCCAACTCTCACACATCTGGAGATGCACCACCCCCAGATAAAGAAAGCCGCAAGTTCGATGCAGCTGGTAAAAGAGTCGCAGCACAAGCTGCAAACCAGTGGCGCATCGCGAACTCCCAGGCACTACTTGCGCGCTATGACAGAGCCCACTGGGACGAGATGCAACATCTCATTGAACATCTGCCCAAGGACTTACAAAATAGGGCAAAACAAGTGGTTGAGGAGGGACAGACCATCTCCAACAACCAGATACGCTCCTCCATGGAC
Organism: Pleurodeles waltl; assembly: GCF_031143425.1. Taxonomy (NCBI): domain Eukaryota; kingdom Metazoa; phylum Chordata; class Amphibia; order Caudata; family Salamandridae; genus Pleurodeles; species Pleurodeles waltl. The sequence goes on along the minus strand of NC_090443.1, from coordinate 604,550,238 downwards.
GCTGCAGATACAGCTGCACGGACAATTAATACATCTGTAACTATCAGAAGGCATGCATGGCTCCGAACGTCTGGATTTAAACCAGAGATTCAACAAGCAGTTCTCAATATGCCTTTTAATGAAAAAGAACTGTTCGGTCCAGAAGTGGACACAGCGATTGAGAAACTCAAAAAAGATACGGACACTGCCAAAGCCATGGGCGCACTCTACTCCCCGCAGAGCAGAGGGAATTACAGCACATTCCGTAAAACGCCCTTTCGAGGGGGGTTTCGGGGTCAAAGCACACAAGCCAGCACCTCACAAGCCACACCGTCCAGTTACCAGGGACAGTATAGAGGAGGTTTTCGGGGACAATATAGAGGAGGGCAATTCCCTAGAAATAGAGGAAGATTTCAAAGCCCCAAAACCACTACTACTAAACAGTGACTCACATGTCACTCACCCCCTCCACACAACACCAGTGGGGGGAAGAATAGGTCATTATTACAAAGCATGGGAGGAAATCACTACAGACACTTGGGTTCTAGCAATTATCCAACATGGTTATTGCATAGAATTTCGACAATTCCCTCCAAACATACCACCAAGAGCACAAAATTTAACAACACACCATTCCAATCTCCTGGAGATAGAAGTGCAGGCACTATTGCAAAAGAATGCAATCGAATTAGTGCCAAACACACAAATAAACACAGGAGTTTACTCACTGTACTTTCTGATACCAAAGAAGGACAAAACACTGAGACCAATCCTAGACCTCAGAGTAGTGAACACTTTCATCAAATCAGACCACTTCCACATGGTCACACTACAAGAAGTATTGCCATTGCTAAAACTACACGACTACATGGCAACTTTAGACCTCAAGGATGCTTATTTCCATATACCAATACACCCATCGCACAGGAAATACCTAAGGTTTGTATTCAAAGGAATACATTACCAATTCAAGGTACTGCCTTTCGGATTAACAACCGCACCAAGAGTCTTTACCAAATGTCTAGCGGTAGTCGCTGCACACATAAGAAGGCAGCAAATACATGTGTTCCCATATTTGGACGACTGGCTAATCAAGGCCCATTCGTTCATACAGTGCTCAAATCACACAAATCAGATCATACAAACCCTCTTCAAACTCGGGTTCACCGTCAACTTTACAAAATCCAACATTCTGCCGCGCAAGGTACAACAATACCTAGGAGCCATAATAGACACATCAAAAGGAGTGGCCACTCCAAGTCCACAAAGAATTCTAAATTTCAACACCATCATACAACGCATGTATCCAACACAAAAGATACAAGCAAACATGGTATTACAACTCCTAGGCATGATGTCTTCATGCATAGCCATTGTCCCAAACGCAAGACTGCACATGAGGCCCTTACAACAATGCCTAGCATCACAGTGGTCTCAAGCACAGGGTCACCTTCTAGATCTGGTGTTAATAGACCGCCAAACTTACCTCTCGCTTCTGTGGTGGAACAACATAAATTTAAACAAGGGGCGGCCTTTCCAAGACCCAGTGCCACAATACGTAATAACAACAGATGCTTCCATGACAGGGTGGGGAGCACACCTCGATCAACACAGCATACAAGGACAATGGAACGTACATCAAACAAGACTGCATATCAATCACCTAGAACTTCTAGCAGTTTTTCAAGCACTAAAAGCTTTCCAACCAATAATAGTTCACAAATACATTCTCGTCAAAACAGACAACATGACAACAATGTATTATCTAAACAAGCAGGGGGGGACGCACTCCACGCAGTTAAGCCTGCTAGCACAAAAGATTTGGCATTGGGCAATTCACAACCAAATTCGCCTAATAGCACAGTTTATACCAGGGATCCAAAATCAACTCGCAGACAATCTCTCTCGAGATCACCAACAGGTCCACGAATGGGAAATTCACCCCCAAATTCTGAACACTTATTTCAAACTCTGGGGAACACCTCAGATAGACTTGTTTGCGACAAGGGAGAACGCAAAATGCCAAAACTTCGCATCCAGATACCCACACAAACAATCCCAAGGCAATGCCCTATGGATGAACTGGTCAGGGATATTTGCTTACGCTTTTCCTCCTCTCCCTCTCCTTCCTTACCTGGTAAACAAACTCAGTCAAAGCAAACTCAAACTCATATTAATAGCACCAACTTGGGCAAGGCAACCCTGGTACACAACGCTGCTAGACCTATCAGTGGTACCCTGCATCAAATTGCCCAACAGGCCAGATCTGTTGACACAGCACAACCAAAAGATCAGACACCCAGATCCAGCATCGCTGAATCTAGCAATCTGGCTCCTGAAATCCTAGAATTCGGGCACTTACAACTTACCCAAGAATGTATGGAAGTCATAAAACAAGCCAGAAGGCCATCCACCAGGCACTGCTATGCAAGTAAATGGAAGAGGTTTGTTTGCTACTGCCATATTAATCAAATACAACCATTACACACAACTCCAGAACATGTAGTGGGTTACTTGCTTCACTTACAAAAATCTAACCTAGCTTTCTCTTCCATTAAAATACACCTTGCAGCAATATCTGCATACCTGCAGACTACCTATTCAACTTCCCTATATAAGATACCAGTCATTAAAGCATTCATGGAGGGCCTTAGGAGAATTATACCACCAAGAACACTACCTGTTCCTTCATGGAACCTAAATGTTGTCCTAACTAGACTTATGGGTCCACCTTTTGAACCCATGCACTCCTGCGACATACAGTTCCTAACCTGGAAGGTGGCATTTCTCATCGCCATTACTTCCCTAAGAAGAGTAAGCGAGATTCAGGCGTTTACAATACAGGAACCTTTTATACAACTACACAAAAATAGTCGTCCTAAGGACCAATCCTAAATTTTTGCCAAAGGTTATTTCACCGTTCCATCTAAATCAAACAGTGGAACTTCCAGTGTTCTTTCCACAGCCAGATACCGTAGCTGAAAGGGCACTACATACATTAGATGTCAAAAGAGCATTGATGTATTACATTGACAGAACAAAAAACATCAGAAAGACTAAACAACTCTTTATTGCATTTCAAAAACCTCATGCAGGAAACCCAATTTCAAAACAAGGTATAGCCAGATGGATAGTTAAATGCATCCAAATCTGCTACCTTAAAGCTAAACGACAGCTGCCCATTACACCAAGGGCACACTCAACCAGAAAGAAAGGTGCTACCATGGCCTTTCTAGGAAACATCCCAATGCAAGAAATATGTAAGGCAGCCACATGGTCTACGCCTCACACATTCACCAAGCACTACTGTGTAGACGTGTTATCCGCACAACAAGCCACAGTAGGTCAAGCCGTATTAAGAACATTATTTCAGACTACTTCCACTCCTACAGGCTGATCCACCGCTTTTGGGGAAATAACTGCTTACTAGTCTATGCAGAACATGCGTATCTACAGCGACAGATGCCATCGAACTGAAAATGTCACTTACCCAGTGTACATCTGTTCGTGGCATCAGTCGCAGTAGATTCGCATGTGCCCACCCGCCTCCCCGGGAGCCTGTAGCAGTTTGGAAGTTACCTTCAATTATTTATATATGTATCATCTCAACCTTAAATAGGTGCATACTTAGTCACTCCATTGCATGGGCACTATTACTACAATTCAACTCCTACCTCACCCTCTGCGGGGAAAAACAATCGAAGATGGAGTCGACGCCCATGCGCAATGGAGACAAAAGGAGGAGTCACTCGGTCCCGTGACTCGAAAGACTTCTTCGAAGAAAAACAACTTGTAACACTCCGGCCCAACACCAGATGGCGAGCTATTGCAGAACATGCGAATCTACTGCGACTGATGCCACGAACAGATGTACACTGGGTAAGTGACATTTTCATTCCTCTCTAGTGGCTACTTCTGAAATGAAAATGAGTGTCTCAGGTCATGACACAAGACTAACAGATAATCACTTGCCAACAAATGGGTTGTTCAGAATGAATGTTCCCTTAAATACAAGTTCCCTCCACCTTTCAACCCGTGAAAGGCTGCACTGAAACACCAGTTATTCCTCTTAGAGAAAGAGACAGTTGATCGTCTGTGAAGAAAAGAATTCGAGCCTTCAGAAAGGGAAAGGTATTTATTTGAGATATGTATGGGTCTAGAAAAAAAGCCTGAAGGGAGCATTCAAACTGATATTGAGCACAGACATCCCAACAAGTGGATTAAATGTGACATTTTGAATGGTTGCTCTTCAGTAGACCGTCTACATATGAGATTGGGAAATGGATATGTGCACTAGACTTGCAAGATTCATATTTTTCCATTCCATTTGGCAGCAAGCACTGAAAATATGTGGGGTTCCTTTCAGAGAACTCACTACCAGTACAGTCTTACCTTTCTGCAATCTGTTCCTCTCACCTTTTTCCAAATGCAAGGCAGTAGCGGCAGCTTTTCTTTACAGACAGAAAATCCTCTTCTGTTCATGCTTTGATGATTGGCAGATGGAGGTTTATTCTTTGGAACAGACTTGATTTCAACACAGCTGTTTCCCTTCTATGTTCTCTTGATCAGTTACTTGAAATCCATACCAAGTCAATTTCCAAGCCCCTCTTACTTAAAGCCTTTCTATACATACTTTTAGGAAAAGTGTGTTCTTGAGTGGAGTGCGTTCTTGCATTCGCATAGAAGTGCCGCTACATTCTGTCCATTCCTACTCCAGTGGCTTGATGGACATTCATCTCTTCTGGGCTCAACAGCATTCTGCATAGTCATCATTCGGAATGCAAGACTTTATATGAGGCCTCTACCACAGTGTCTGGAGGATTAGTGGTTGTAACACTGACTTAAACCATTCTAATTTATGCCTCTCTGATGGGATAAGGAAGCTCACCTACAACAACTGTCATTTCAGTGCCGTGGTCAGAAAGAAAGGGTCTCTACCACATCAACATCCTTTAGTTGAGGCTAGTCAGTTTTCCCCTCAAGGCTTTCCTTCCATCTTTGACGTTCAGGAATCTGAATGTACAGCAAAACCATGATGAACTATCTCAACAACCAAAGTGTCGCCAAGTCAAGAACTCTCTTTCTTGCTAAAAGATCAGACCGTCTGACACTGGCTTGTGGTGAGGAATGTAATCCACCCAAGCAGTTCATCTTCCAGGAATTCAAAACTTTTGAGCAGATGTCCTAAGCAGGCCCTTCCAGGAAACACACTAATGGAAACTCAAGGACGAGAGATTGTTAAACATCATGTCAGATTGGGAATGACTGCAGATGAATCCTTTGTCACGTCACATAAGTACAAAATGCCAAAGCTTTGCTGCAGAACACAAGACATGGACTCTATTGATAGAATAACCTGGTAAAATGTGTAAGTGCTTTTCAGATAAGTCCACTAATTTCAGCTGTCTTGCTTAAGCAATCTGAAGTGTAAATGATTCTGATGATCCCATAATAATCAAGGCAATGGGGGTTTCCAGATCTTCTCTGTCTATCCCTGAAATTATAGAGGCGTCTTCTGTTTAAATAGGTTGTTTTGTCTAGATTACAGAGGTGGTGTTTCAACCACCATGTGACATTTGAATTTGGCAGTATGGCTCTTGGGCTCCTTGAATATCACATCTTGAATTTGCATACAGTCTGTATGTATATAATAAAAGAAGCTAAAAGGCTTTTCTCATGCACATGCTATAGTTTCAAATGGAAGACCTACTGTCTGTGGTGTGAGTGTTCCGTCCAATCTCTTCTCAAGAAGTTATCCTACAATAAGTGCTTCACCTAATAGCTCAGACAAAGCTACAGTATATATCAATCATGGTATACTTGGCATTGGTGGCGGCATACCAAGAGAGTCCTTCACTAAAAATATTTTTCACAATTCCTGGGTTCAGATAGATACTTCTATCTGCAGATTCCTCACCTTTAGAATATTCCCCGAGCATCAGACTGGTTCTGGAAACCTTTCTCACTGGTACCCCTGAGCACCAGTAGGTGGCATCATGCAGCTCAATGATAGCGCTGTTCTGTTACAGATGGGATATATGAAACACCATGAAGGCGTCACTTACAGTCAATAATTCCAGTTCCTTTTTTTTCTACACCACCAGACTCGGATCCGGAGCTACCCCTTGCCTTTATATCAATATTTATTTTTAAAAAGTAGTTGTGTGCAAGGGAAAATGTCACCTTCCAAGACTACAGACCCTGTCAGGACCTTCAGAAACAAATGTCTGTGACAGACCCACACAAGATTTGCCTGCGGTGCCCGGGTTTGGAGAATAATTCCAAGGTTTTCATGAATCTTGGACCATGAGGTGAAGCTCTGTCACCAAGCACTGGAAGTCTATACCCTATGACCCATTGAAGTTTAAGGGAAGACTCCATTCCCATTCCTGAAGTCATTCCACTGGCTGATCATGATCAGCGTCAAAGTATTTTGGTTATGTTGAAGAAAAAGCCTAAAAAGTCTAAGCGGAGCTCATCCTCTTCCTGCCACTCATAAACTCCAGAAAAGGTGCAAGGGTATCAACATGCCTCCCGATCTCACTCCTAATGCTGTTCACTTTCAGAGCCAAATCCCAAATTGTCCTGAGGTAACCTGAATTTCCGTGGCTGTCAGCAAATCGAAGAATTCTGTGAAGCCATACTGCGGCTCTGGAACATTACTGGCTGTCTGTGGGGCTCCTCTGTGCCCCAAGGAACCACAAGAGGCACCGTACGGTACTCTTCTGGTGGGTATTTCCTTGGTTACTGCTGAGCTTTCTGGATTTGCGTCGGGTTCTGCACCAGCATCGCTGTCCACTCAGATCTTGGTTCTACAACCCACTCTAGACCCTTATGCAGCGATGCAGTCGACACTGGATGACAAAGTGCCATCTATTGTACTTTCCAACTCCGAGTCAGCACCACTTTGGCCGTGGCCTTATCCACATAAGAAACCCATCAGACTCCAAATCATAGCTCATACCTAGAGGAGGGCCCATATTCTCCATACTTTATTTGGAACGGATTCTGATGAGAATACTTATGATGCTGTTGATGAATTTGCCCAGCCATAAAATGAAGACAATTGGTTTGAGGACCTTCAGAATGCCAGTGGCCTGGATACCCCGTCAGACACTGGACTTGTTTCACATCTGGGCCTTGCCACAGAAGAGAGTGCCATGTGAAGAGTGGCAAAGGTTCTTGTCCTCCAGCTACTCACTATGGAGGTGCAGACTAATGTCCTTACTGAGGTGCGTAAACTGGAGCAAACAAATGCTGAGCCGCTGCTTCCTTTCAATGAAGCCTCAGAAGCCTTCTCTGGGCTTTGGCAAAACCCTGTTCCTGGACCACTGGTCAACAGCCAGATAGCTTAGCACCATCTTCTAGCCCTGGATGGGCTGGACTTTTTATTCAGCATCCAAAACCTGAGCTTAGTTGTGTATGCATCAACGAGTAAGGTCAACCCAAAAAGATTCCCTAACACGCCACTAGAAAGGGCATCAAAACCTGTCCAGACCTTTGGAAAATGGATGTTTTCCTCAACCAGCTAAGCAACACACTGTCAGTCAGTCTGCCGTCCAGGACATTATACCCATACCTTTTGGGAATCAGTAGCACCCCTCACTCAGGCCAATCCTAGTGGTGGCAATGCTACAGAATTTACCATCTGCGTGGCTTGGGCTCCATAGAATACCTAGGCATGGCAATTGTCACCATTGTGGCTCTCAGGAGACACACCTGGATGAGGTCCCTAGGGTTTCTCTGACATCACCCAGGCCACGTAAATGGAAGTGCATTTAGGTGGCTCTTGCTTGTTAGGTGAGAAGACAGACTCGGCCCTTGAGCACTTTAGGGATAGTAGGGCAATAGTAGGGGCTTTCAATATCAGGAAGTTCAGCCTGCCTAGAAAATTCTTCAACCATTTTGTGGCAGCGGTCATACTACCCAAAGAACACGTGAACAGGGGCTGCCTGCAGCAGTCTTCTGCCCCTCCTGCCGCAGCCACATCAAAATCTGTTCAGTGTGCAATTTCAGGCACACAGTCACCCTGTTAGAGGCATGGTCGGATATTTTCTGCCACGGTAGTAGGTAATAACTTTGGGCATGTGGGCGCTCAGGTTATGTAGCTGGATTATGCCTTTCCATTTCTTGTCACCTCACCTTTCACCATCCTCAGAACTACTGAACTAGGGCCACTGTTACCTCTTGCAGCAGGAAGTGAAGCTCCTTCTGGCCATAGATAGCATGCTACCATGAGCAGAATGCTTTGGTGTTAATCCCACTACTTCCTGGTGCTAAAGAGGGACGGAGGTCCTTTTCCTCTTAAAAACCTTCCTCGCAATGCCTTCCTGCAAAGGTGTTCTCCTGACCCATGTCTTGTCTGCCCTATACTTTGGACACTGGATGGTGAAGTTGGACCAATAGGTTGCTTATTTCCATATTCCCATCCTTTAGGCCCACAGGGGCTATCTGTAGCTCACAGTGGTGCAGGAGCATTTTCAATTTCATCTGCTCCCTGTTGGCCTCACTGTTGCCCGTCGGGCATTCACAAGGTGGTTGCTGCATATCTTCATAGGTCAGGGGTTCCAGTCTTACTCTACCTTGAGACTGCAGGCAGTTGTCACCAACCTCCAGACTATGGCAAACCTCCTAACATTGTTAGGATTCACCATAAATGTGCCAGAGCAACACCTGACCCCTTCGCAGGCGCTCTCCTTCATCGGAGCTATTCTGCACATGTTGCAATTTTGTACCTTCACCCAGAATGGAGAGCCCTGAACATTTGGGCTATGTGACCTTTTTTAGCCTCTGTCCTGGATCTGTGTGGGTGACACTGGCTCTGAGACTGGTGGCCTCCTGCATTCTGCTGGTCAAGCACACCAGATGACATTTGTGAATTTTGCAGTGGGATTTAAAGTCCCAGTGAGCTCAGCATCAGGGGGAACTCTCTGATCACATCCAGATTTCAGAGAAGACTGCAATAGATCTGCAGTGGTGGTTGCTCAGCTGAGATTGTCAGCGGCAGACCATTGTCCCTACTCCAACCAGTGTTCACAGTGGTTACTGATGCTTTGCTTCCGCGTTGACATGGGATCAGCAGCATCTTGTCTCTGTTGGAGTCCCAGCTCCACATCAACGTTTTGAAGCTATGAGTCCTCCCTTTGCCACTAAAGGTGTTCCTGCCATCCATTAAAGGAAAGCTGGTGCAATTGCTACCAGACAACACCACAGCCATGCGATATTGCAACCAGTAGTGCAGGACTGGATCATGGAACCTGTAGAAGGTGGCACCACAACTCTGGAAATGGCTAGGACACCAGGGGGTTTTCCTGGTGGGATCTCTAAATGCTACGGTTGACAAACGCTGCAGTTGGCATCTAGTGGATCATGAATGACACTTGCATCTGGAGGTGGTGTAAGGTCTCTACCTTGGATTGATCTTTTCGCCACTGCTGAGAATGTACAATGTCATCACTTATGCATGTGTCTCTCTCTCTCTCTCACGCGCGCGCTCTCTCTCTCTCTCTCTCAGATCAGGAATGACCTGGCCAAATCATTCTTTTGCCACCCGTTTGGGCACAGAGTATGGTATTTGAACTCCTGGGCATGAGCATCTGTCCTCTGATCAGGCCACAGCCATGGGTGTAGCTTCTCTCGCAGCAGCAGGGGAAGAGTCCTGCTTTCTAGCCTGCATGCCTGCACAATCTTCACCTCCATGCTTAAAGATTGAGGGGCAATAGCTGAATGCCTTTAATCTCCCTCCCATGGTTGTAAATGTCATTCTAGCAGCCAGGCGTCCCTCAACAAAAGCTGTATACGCCTGATGTTGGACAAGTTGCAAAAGCACTTGATTGGCTTAAAGTATTTGATGAAGACAGTGGAAGAACTTTGAACACATTTGGCTGGTCTGGTCAGAGTGCTTGAAAGGACTTTTACAAAAGTCTTTGATGAAGCCAACTGATCATACTGTTAACTTCACACAACTTAGACTTTCCCAGTATTAAATCTCCCCTTGTACTCAATACAACCTATAAAATAATTAAATAATTTTATAGGCTCACCTTTGTATCCCACCGGCTTGATGTCTGATTTCAATAGTTCGACTTTCATGCAGAGCACTGTCTTGTGCAGTTCCTTTGAGCCTATAATCAACTTGGTTCCTGAATCAAAGAATATTCTCACTGAATGTCCTTCTGTTTTCACAACATCAACTGGAACATCATTGCCACCCACTGCTGCTTGCAGTACAATTTGTTCCACCTGCTCAGTTATCTCATTCACATTGCTTAAACCTTTTGAGTTTTGGAGCCCTTGGCAAGCTGTCTTTCATATACACACCCACCCCCCTCTTTTTTTTTTTTTTTCTTTTTTTTTTTTAACAGATATTGACTTCTGGACACTCTTTGCCATTAGCTAAGTGTCCTAAGATGCCGCACCTATAACTTGTTGCATATGTTTTACTACTTTCACTTTCTACCGTTCACCTTCAAATTGTGTTTTTTGTTCCTTTACCATCATGCCATTACTTTCTTGATTTCTTCAACATCTGTTTAAAACTGTGTTCAGTCACTAGTACTTTAATAACTTCATTTAAATCTGAATTATCCTTGAGAAAAAGCTCATACCTCACTTTTTTTATATTCCTCATTCATGCATTATCTTGAATCCTTTCCTCCAAACAAACCTCAAGTTTGCAATTAGTTGCCAGAATTCTCAGGGCAGTGATGTACTCTTCTACTGATTCCCCTTCTCCTTGACATCATTACCAAAATGAAATATGTCTAGGAGTGCATACTCTTTGTAAATAGTGCAGATCTATTCATTGTGGTTATTAGACTCTTCCATCGCTTCGGGTAGGTGCTGAAAAATCTCTTGCCCCCTTGAATCAAGGCAGTGCACCCATATAGATGTCTTTCTCTGTCCACATAAGTTTGTGCTTTTAAAATGCGAAACCATCTTTTTTCCTATTTCCCTCGTGATGCCTGGCTCACCTGGTGAAACCAGGAAAATGGCAGTGGTGGTACATTCTGCATATTACTTAGTAGGCAAAACTTATGTTATTTTGAAGCACACACATATGTATGTAGCAAGAGAGTAATTATGGAAAATGCATGACAAAGCAAATCACAAATGGATACAGACACAAAATACACAAACACAAAAAAATTCAAATGTTTCTGACAACGAAATATGATCCATGAAAATCTCCTTGGGAAGTTTGGAAGTAAGTTATGAAACTTACCTTGCTACTTACTATCGGGAATTATAATACGTAGAGTTCCAGGTAATAAGGAGCAAATAAAACATGGAATTGAGCTAGTGAAACACCAAAATCTCAAAAAGCTAAATTTGAACCCAGCTGTGTCTGCAGCAGATGGCTAAGTTACCTTATAAACATTTCTCAACACCATCCTTTCCTCGCTATGCCCATTTGTCTTAGATCTGCTGTACATCACCGAGCACCCCCATTGTACATCTCCTTGTGCCCTCTACTATATGTCAACCTGTGTCCTTACAACACAGCATTGTCCCTGAACTGTGCATCACACCCACAGCTCATCTTGCATGCATCACATACTGCTCCCTTAAGGCACAGAATGCTGTTGTTGTTTAATTAGGGGCATTTAAACAGCACTGTGTTCACTCTGTAAGAGTCTCCTGGTGCTCCCCCAAACAACATATTTTAATTCTACCAGAGTTACCTGACAATTAGTCCGTTGTAATCCTGTGAATTAGGGCATACAGCAATGCACATCAGCAGAGCAGAACATAACGTGTAGCAGGGACCACAAGTTGAGGTGCTCCAGACATCCACTCTATAACATGTACAAGCAGTGGAGGGTGGGTATTTCTCTCCAGGGAGCATTAACAATGTTTCTCAGTGCAGCACTGGACATTTTTACCAAAATACTGCACATCTATGGTTTTCGTAGAAGGGTAGCGAGGAAAAGACACTTTCTCCAAAAGCAAGCATTGCTACATCTTTTAGGTTTGCAAAATAGCACCAGAATAAACCACAAAATTAATGGACCAATGTCCTCTTGATGGATGAGACCAAAGTGGATTTGTTTGGCTGCCATGCACAACACATGCTTGACAAAAACCAAACCTTGTGATCACTGTAAGAATGTCATACCATCAACCATGGAGCTGGAGAAGTGATGACTTAGACCAGCTTTGTAACTGAAGGATTGCTACTCACTGAGTCCACTATATATTCCTTTCTGTTCTAATGCGTCTAACAGGAAAATGTGAGCTGATTTGTCAAACAGCTAAAGCTAGGCTGAAAATGATTCATGCAACAAGACGTTGATCAAAAGCACACCAGTAAATAGGAATATTGCTATACATAGCTTGTGTGACAACACCCCTTTAAGTAGGTATAAGGCACCATACAATTCCATAAAATTAAAAATGTAAATCTACTAACTGCAGTGTCTTCTTATGGGTACTTCTAACCACAGGGTCCTCACCTTCTGAGTGAATACCCCAAGTGGCAGACTCAATGCAGAGATTTTTCTCAGCCTTGATTCTGCATTCCAATAGTTGGCATTCTGCAGCTCTGCATCAACTTTGTCCCACCCTGGATGTTTCACCATTGCACCCTTAAGCACCACCCCTGCCCACTGGCATTAGTTCCTTTTTTTCTGTGCCTTCTGTTGTGGATGCGGGCGCGAGCTCCTTCTATTCCTGGTCAGTTGACAGGTTCTTTTCTGAAAATTGTCCCAGTATGCAAGGGAGATGTCACCTCCTAAAACCACAGGCTTTAAACCTTTTTGAGACTGTTACAAACAGATGTCTGTGATTGCTCCTCACCAGGTGTGCCTCTGGTCTCTAGGGACAAGCCACTACACCGAGTAATGCAGGTAATGGGCCTTATAAATGGACCCCAAAGCCAAGCTATAAGTCACTGAACATCGTCATAAGTTATAAAGAGACCAATCCCTCTCTAAGATGAGGACTATTTCTCAGGACCGGTTCTGTGATTGGTCATCCATTGCACTCCAAGTCTTCAGAGAAGTCGAAATCAAAGAAAAACCTAAGAGGTGCAAGCATGCTTGGTCCTAGCTACTCCACTCCCTTTCTGGGAAGTTGTGAGGACCCTAAAGTGCCCCACTGTCTTTTGTTCCAGTATCCTGCTGATTCTGCAGCTGATTCAGATGCATCATGAGTTTCATGGTCCATTGGTGATGCCATAGAGACTTAAGGCTTTTAAAAGTGTCATGCTTCGCATCTTCAGCACCATATCACCTCACTCTTTGAAGAATTTGCGCCCAATCGTTCTTTTACCTGCTCTAGCTAAAATCTTAGAGAAACATTTAAATCAAGATCTTACTTGACAACTCATGGATGTCTAGGTAGTTCCCAACATGGTTTCGGAAACATCATAGTACGAAAACCGCCCTGTTGACAACTATTGATTCAATCAGAAAACAGGTGGACGCAGGAGGGGGGTGCTATTTCAATCCTACTGAATTTATCGGCAGAATTCGATACCATCTCGCCACTCAGATTAATGGATCGTCTTTGAGGTTGGAGTGAGAGGACCGGCCTTAAATTTACTTACATCTTTTTTTCAGAATAGATCACTATCAGTTAAATGTGGCGACTATAATTCGGATCCCTTTCAGCTCCCTTGTGGAGTTCCTCTGGGCTCCTCTCTTAGCCCAACCTTGTTTAATTTGTATATTGCACCTTTAGCAGAATTGGTGCGCTTCTTTGAGTTTCAGGTGTCCTCCTATGCCGATGACACACAAATCATTGTCTCCTTTGGCATTAAGATGCAGGACATAGCTAAACAGTTTCAGGCTTTCATGCTTGAAGTTAAGAACTGGATGGATCGTAACTGGCTTAAGATGAACGGAGACAAGACTGACGTTATTATCTTTCGGGCCAATTCATCTGTCTGGGATTCTAACTGGTGGCTTGAGTCATGTGGTACACTACCAGTTCCCTCAGCCACAGTGAAAATTCTTGGAGTTGTCTGTGACTCTGCCTTATCTTTTGACACCCAGGTCAATAAAATGACCAATTCATGCATCTGGATCATTAAGATGCTTAAGAAAATTCTCCCTTTTTATACCTCAGGATTTGAGAGCAACGGTAGTGCTAGCCTTGATTGGATCAAGACTGGACTACTGTAATGCTCTTTCTTTGAACATCAATCAAGCCTCATTAAATAAACAACAACTTATTCAGAATTAAAGTGCGCGTCTGGTTCTGGGATTAGACCAGTATGCGTCTGCCAAAGATAGTCTGCACAAACTCCATTGGCTAGCGATTCGGAAGCGCATTACTTTTAAAACATTGTGTTTGGCTCATAAGTCCCTCTACTTACAGGGTCCTACTCGCCTCTTCCATCTTTCAAGTGGTACATACCTGGGTGGGCCCTTTGATCAGCTGACCGGAAGTTAGCTTATGTCCCTAGGACTAAGAAAGCAAAATGGGGGGTACCGAGCTTTCTCTACAGCTGTGGGTAAACTATGGAACTCTCTCCGTTTGAAAATTAGGGACATCCCCTTTCTTCAGATTTTTCGCAAAAACTCAAAACTAGACTAGACCCTAGTATCCTGGTCCTTTTCACCCTTTTCTAGGCTTTGGAAGGGGTTTGCTTCAATGGCAACACCAAGGCCCACCTCCACAACTACAGAACCTCCTAGTCCTTTTGAGGACTAGAAATGGGATCCAACATCCAGGCCCTCAGGGACAGTGCACTGCTCAGTCCTCTGACCTTCCCACTACTGCCACCAAACCACTTTAGCTTACCCCTGGTGACCCAGGTCATCCCTTAGAGGCTGGATAAGGTATTACCTCCAATTGTGGTGAAGCATTATAACTGACATATGCTCCATATAGTTTATAAGGGATATTCCAACAGTTCCTTTCAGATCTGCACATATTCCACCTACATCAGAGCAGCTGTCGCAGGACCATTGGTCCATTCTGTGGCAGAAGGTTCAGGCTCTTTTGAATAGAGGAGCCATAGAGAGAGTTCCAGCACTGGAAATAGGGACTGGGTTTTACTTCTGTTATTTCCCATTGCAGAAGGACACCCTCTGAACTTCTTCTTGAAAAGGGACAAATTGTAATTGCTCCTACTAGCCAAGTTCAGTCTGCCCTGGATCCAGAAGGACTGGATGGTGGTGCTGTACCTACAGGATGGACCTGTATTCCTCAATTGAAGTCCTGCAGGCATTACCTACAGTTCAAGGTAGGACAGGACCATTTTTAGTTTCCTTGTGCTGCCCTTCAGCCATAATCAATGCCTTCAGCTGTTCACAAAAGTAATGGCAGTGATTGCTGCTCATCTTTGGAAGTTGAGGACACCTGACTTTCTCTACCTCTGATTGGCCTTTGAGGCGAGCTTGCCAAAGTCAGTCATTGACCACCTTCAGACTTTGAATTCCCGAACATCCTTTGGGTCTTAATCAACATGTAGAGGTTTTACCTAACTTCTATTCATTAGAGCTGTCCTGGATATGGTGCAATTCTGAGCCTTCCCTTTGGATCATTGAATCCAGGACACAAAGGCTCTGATCCAAGTGTTCAGTCTCTATCCTGGGTCTCATTGAGAATAGCTGTGAGACTTCTTGGCCTCTTGACCTCCAACATCCTACTTGTGGACACATGTTGGCTCTGCAGTGGGATTTGAAGTCTCAGTGGTTTTAAGGAACCTGTCAGATTCCATCCAGGATTCGAGAAGCTTGCACTTGACCTGCAGTGGTGGCTGCTCAATTTGTTGGACCAGCAGAAGACCCCCCCTTCCTACACCATCCAGAGCTAATGGTGCTGACAAATGCCTCACTGTTTAGTAGGGCTGCATTGGGGAAGTCATCTGGAAAAGATGGGCATCAGAGGACTCTGGGCTCCGTTGGAGACTCATCTTCACATCATTCTGTTCAAGTTGTGAGCTATTTGCTTGGCATTGAATGACTTCCTACCATATATTAAAGGTAGGCAGGTCCAGGTGCTCAGACAGTACCATTACCGTGTAATACTGCAACAAGCAGGGTAGAGTGGGGTCTTGGGTCCTGTGCCAGGAGGCACTGCACCTCTGGACCTGTTAGAGGTGGCAGGACATCTTCCTAGTTGTGAATCACCTGGTGGACAAAGTCATTTGAGGATGCCCATCGGATCTGCAATGGCAGCTGCACCTGGAGGTGGTGCAGGGTGTTTTCTAGTCATGGGGAGAGCTTTCCAACAATCTTTTTGCTACCTCTAAGAATGTGTAGTCCCAACACTTCGCACTTTAGAGTGTCCAAGAAAACTCTCTCAAAGATGCGTTCTGCCTAGAGAGGATAATGGGACCCCTGCATTTCCTCCCCCCGCTGCCTCTCTTGGCCAGAGTTCTAAAGAAGAGCAGGAACAATTGAGCCCAAGTCATCCCAGTGGCTCTGGACTGGGCCAGGAGAGTGTGGTGCCATGAACATCTGGCCATAAGCCTCTGTCCCCTGATAAATCGTCCGCTTAAGGAGCATCTTCTGTCTTATGAGCAAATCGAGGTCCTGTACTCTAGCTTGGGCAATCAACACGTCCATGTGTGGAGTTTGAGGAGAAGCAGTTAACTGCCTTTGATCTCCCTCCAAAGTAGAGGATGTCATTCTACGGGCCAGGCATCCATCTACGAACTCTATTTATTCTGGAATAAGTTTCTGGACTGGTGTAATTCCTATCATACAGAAACATTACAGGCAAAGTTGTCAAATGTTTTTCTCTTTGTGCTGTTTTTAGCCAAGGAAAGGCTTGCTGTGGGCACCTGTTATTTGTCAGCCCTTTTTGTGTTTACCAGACAACTGTCCTTGTAAATCACCTGTTGTGATGCTTTTCCTTAAAGGTCTGGTCCATATGTTCAGACTCAAATCTTTTGTTATGCCACACCTTAATATGGTTCTCACTTTTCTTTTGGACACTGCTTTTAAGCACAAGCCTAGATGTCCGTTGCGTATACTGAAATCTTTGCATGACTGAGCTATAACCTCTCTCCGTTCATCTACCTTACACAACCTTCTTCTTGGACAAACTGTTTTAATGGACATGGGCAGCATTTCTGCAGAAGACTGTGACACCTTTTTTCATGTCTGACAACCCATCACCCTTCCAGCGTGTCTGTTTACACCACTGCTTCTGTCCAGAGAGGAGGAGAGGCTAAATCATCTGAACCCTAAAAGAGCCTTGAGCTTTTACATTGATTGTTCAAAGCACCAAAAAGTGGACGATCAGCTACTTGTGGGGTTCTCTGGGACAAAGTTAAGGCAGTGCAGAAAAGGACCATATTAAGGTGGAAAGTGGTCTGCATTAAAATCTGCTATGCACTGGCAAAGAAGCAGCATCCGCAGGGTCTCAGTGCTTATTAAACCATAGCCAAGACTGCTATCATTGTGTTGGCACACAGTGCCTGTTCTCAACATCTGTCAGGCTGCAACTTGGGCATCAAACAGCACATTTGTGAAACACTACTGCCTTGATAGCCAGGTCCTTCTTGCGTGGCTTTTTGGTCTGAGCAACTACACATACCTGCTACCTTGGTAGGTACTGCTTTGAAATCAAATCACAGGTTGAGGTATCTGTGGTTAGAAGTATCCATCAGAAGAACAAGTTACTTTAGGAAACACTCCTTCGCCTTCTGTCTAAACACATATTTCTCGCTGCCTTCCCATCTCCCCAGTCTGTGGAATGCATTCCTTTAGCAATCTCATCATGTAGAGATCTGAGCACTGTCACATATGAATTTTGGGGAGGTCTGCACCAGATGGCCTGGACATTATCAAAAAAGAAACACATCAGTATTATATGGCTCCTGTGTCATTTCCATGGTGGGATGGAGTGCCACCTAATGGGACTTAGGAGCAATGCTGAGAAAAATCCCTGGATCCAGTCTGGCATCTGGGGGTATTCACAAGACGAGGAATTTGCAGTTAGACTATCTACCAGAAAGAGAGACGCACCAAAGGTTAGAAACGTTTTCTCCCCCCTCAACCAGGAGATAAGTCTGCCAAATGCTATTAACAAGTGAGTAAAAAATGTGTAAATACAGGCGAAACATTAAAAAAATAAAATAAAAAAAATACCATACAACTGTGAGTGTTAGAAAATAACTGCCAAAATTCAGTGATTTTACGCATTTGTGCCTCACATTAAGTTACTTTTAAACTGCTTTTTTCAGTGATGTTTTGTAAGATTTACTTGACATTTAACCACTTCTGCTGCGCACTGCTGCCCAATTCTCACTGTTTGGGTTGGTCAACCTACAGTAACCAGCCAACCCCTGCTGGGTGAGGGTTGACTGCAGGGCCTGGCCTGGCACCAAGTCCTGTACCAACCGTTGCAGCATATCGTCTTTCCCTAAGTGCAGAGGTTGTTTGGCGGATCTGGCTCCAATGTAAAGAGGCCACCAACAGGTATGGGTTTCCATCGGGCCTGCTTTTTGTTTGGTTTTCTTGTGCATTTTTTCGGTGTCTGAAACTCATGAGTTGGTAGTGATTCACACATTAGTCACAAAATGGCCTGCACCTGAACCCACCACCTGGATTTGTGAGTCTCCACCAAGATTTTTCAGTGTTGCTCTGCAATTTCTCACCTATCTGGGTACCCATGACCAACGCCCGGGGGTCAGCCATGGCTGTTGGGGTTTTTTTGTTTTCACAGATTGAAATTCACGAGTCAACTTAGTTTTAAGATGACCAACAATTAATTAGCCCTAACCAGCTAGTCACATTGTTTAAAATTTGAAAATGTGATTGTCAGGAATTACTGCTCATCCCTCGCAAGCTTAAATGGCAGACGTATACCAAATCAGTTTAGCTGTTTGGACTGTAGGTGAGAGCAAAAATTATGAGGGATAAAATGAGATGATAATCATACATTGCTTCACTGCCTTGTAATGTGTTTTTTCCCTGTGGTTGTATCTTCACGAAACTTGGCATGCTGAAAGATAGCTGCTCGAGATCATAGATTGTTTGTTTAGTGCTATTCCGTCCTCTGGGTCAAAAGTTATAGGCAAATTAGTAAATGTTATCTGATTGGCTGCCAACACTTTAACCAGGAAGTGTTGACAGCCGTCTGAGGGCTCTGCTTCAGTCGAGTCCAACAAAAAAATGAAAAAATAAAAGGGGCCAGGGTAAGATCACCCTAAGCCCCTACTGTTGGTCTAGTGGTCCCTCAGGGACCCCATCAAGGCTGAAAAGCATTTTATTTTCAAAATGTTGGGAAAGTCTGAGGAGCCACTGATTTTCCCGATATTTAAAAAAAATATATACATTTTCCCCCTGGTGGGTCATTGGAGGCTTTAAAAAGGAGGTAGGCACATGGGTCGCCCTCCTCAGGCTTCTATTAGCCCCAGGGTCCGCCATCTCCCCGGGAGCGTTTACAGAGACAAATGCTGGGGACGACACCTCCCCAGGGGTAGAATACACCATGGGGTTCGCCATCTTTCCAGGGCTAAATATACTATGTATGCAAGAGGGACCTGGCCCACCCTGGGGGGGTAAAAGCACTTACAACAGAGGAGACCACTTTTTTTCCCCCCCAAAATGGCTACCAACACTTCTTGTTTGAAGTGTTGGTAGCCAATCATATCTCAGCAGGAGATTTCTCTGGATCTGCAGTCCTAGATATAGAAATTACTTTTCTCTTTAATATCTCATAAACGACTGAACAGATTTACAACAAATAAAACAAGCATTTGCAATGCAACGGGTCTCGCGTTTGCTCGTGTTAGAGCTGATAGCATTGTAAACTCCTAACTGGACTTTTCATCTCAAAAGGCAAAAGTGCAATAACCAGAAAAAGTGGAATTAAGTGTTTAACAGGGTCGACATTATGTAAAGTGCTCGACTTCTGCCAAGCGAGATCACGGTGGGAAAATAGAGAAAAAGTAGTCCACGAGCTGGACGGAAAACAGCGAGCCTCATATGTTTTCTGTACTAGGTCGATGCGTTCGAGGAGGGCTATCCACCGGAAAAGGCATGATGTATGCATGCCTTCCACTAATGAAATCAAGCAGATTCTAACAGGCAAGCCCACGAGCCAATTAAAGACACTGACGTGACGTGGACAGGGTTCCGAGCCCTTTTTAATTCCTAAAGCGTCTTGCTCAGCGAAACGCATGCGCAAGCACATGCAACGCAGGCTCGACCCTAAAAAGAGGCTGATATGCGGACCAAAAGCTACCTTTTTACCAAACTTGGTGTAATTCCATCCAGAGGTTTGGGCTGCTGGCGTGTCTAAAGAGTCTATGGGAATTAACATGGGAAACACATTTCTTTTTTTTTTTATATACCCCACTACCCCCCAATCCCACCTGCAACTTTTTCTCGGCCCCCGCTTGACGGATAATCCAGAACTTTCAATGCACAACAAGACCCAACTTGACACTTTTTGGGAATATTTTGTGAAGATTGGTCAAATGGTGCCAAAGATATAGGCAAGTCAAAAAAAGCTCTTTTTCCATGGAAACTAGGTACTAACTAGAACTACCTACTGGCGACTTCCAGTAGGTAATATCTGTCTGTGTATCTATCTATAATATTAACACAAAAAAAAGATAAAGGCTGCAAGAACGTTAAAGTTAGGTTCAGATTTTACACCCACAAAACCATAGAAATTCAGCTGTTACAGTTATGTAAAGTAACTATAACACATGCCCTAAGGTAACTGATACCTGCACCCTCGACATGCACAGTTTTCTCATCAATAATGTTGCTGTAAATTATATTATCATTGATGCCATAGAAGATATCATGAGCAATGTAATATCTGGGGTCATAAGCAGCGCATGGTGTGGGATCGAGTTATAGTTACCTGAACCTAACTATAACATCCCTGTAATCTTCTTTTTTTTTTTTTTTTTTTTGTGAATTTCTAAGATTTTTTTTACTATAACGTCTTCGTATCCTTTGGTTTTGCACGGTGGGGGGATAGGGGGTTTGACGCTGGGACTGGCATTGCGCCTACCCCACCCAAGCTTGCTGCTCCTGCCCCTCCTCCATCTTGCCATCCATTGTCTCTGTCCATGCCCCTGCTCCCTCATTACAGCCCTGTGTAGCAGTTGTTCTGCCATTACCCTTCCCGTCTGCCCTGAACGGTTAGCTTGCTGCCCCATCTACTTCCTCCTTACCCTCTGTTGTCTGAGTCCATGCATCAGCCCCGTCCTTCCTGCCCTGCATGGTCTGATGTGCTGCCACTGCCAATGCCCTCCATTTAGCTTGATATTCCTGCCCACTTCTGCTGCCCTTAATCCCCCAGTTCTATGCTAATCGTTGCCCTCCTGCTTAGCCTCTGTGTTTAGCTTGCTGCTCTTACGCTCCTTCCCCCAATGTCTGTGTGCATGCCCATGCGCCCTCCTTTTTGCCCACCATGTTCCATGAGCTT
Organism: Pleurodeles waltl; assembly: GCF_031143425.1. Lineage (NCBI taxonomy): Eukaryota > Metazoa > Chordata > Amphibia > Caudata > Salamandridae > Pleurodeles > Pleurodeles waltl. Next base: position 604,528,908 of record NC_090443.1, on the reverse strand, counting down.
GCACAACCCCCAAACTACTCTGAGTGTTCTGTTGAGGTGCCACTGCCCCTCCCACCTGCTGAGCATGGTCATATGCCTGCAGTCTGTCTCTGCCGCATCCACCTTGCCTGTCTGAGTTCCATGCACCTATCCCTTCCCTCTTGTCCTCCTTGGTCCATTTTGCTCTGCACTACATGCTCTGTTGTGCTGCAACTGCTTCTCCTGCCTGTCCTGCGTGGTCTGTTGTGAAGCCCCTTCCCCTGCCCCTCTCTTGCCTATGTTCAGCCCCTATCCCTCCCGTCTGTCCTCAATGGTCCTTTGTGTATGTCCCTGCCTCTTCCCTCTTGCCCACCATGGCTCTTGTGCCGCCACTAACCCTCCTGATTGCCATGCATCAATCATCTTCTGTGCTGCCACAGCCCCTCCCACCTGCCCTGTGTGGTCTTCTTCCTGCCCCTGATCCACCTTTCCTCTGTTGCCGTGTGTATGCCATCATAGTCTCACTATTGCCCTCCATTGTGTGTTGTGCATCCAGTGCCCGTCCCGCCTGCCCTCCATGTCACCTTACTGCTCCTGCCCTGTCCACTTGCTCCCTGCCCTCTATTTTCCATTTACATGCCCCTGTCCTCTCTCTCCTGCCTGTTCCATTCTCATGCCACTGCCCGCTCCCTCATGCCCTTCATGGTCCGGTACGCTGCAACTGACTCTCCTGTCTTTTTCGGTATGGTCAGATTGCTGCCCTTGCCTCTCACCCCTCTGCTCTCTGTTGTCCATTTGCATGGCACTGAACCCTCCCCATTGCTTTCCATAGTCTGCTGTGCTGCACTGCCGTCCTGATTGCCCGTGTCCCTAGATATCTATATTTTTTTTAAACTCTAATATCTCCAGAGAAAGAATGCCAAAAAAAAGAAAACGGGCCAGTGTAGAAATACCCTTAACCCCTAGCCTTTGTCCGGGGGTCCCACATGGGACCTCCCAAGGGCTAAAAAGTATTATTTTAAATTCTCTGAAAATTCCACAGAAGGATATGCAGATTTTTCTGAGAATTTAAAAATAAATGCGGGGTCTCCTGGGTCCCTAATTTATTTTGCCCCCGGATGGGCCAGGTCCCAGGGGCATTGAAAAACAGGATGGGGCGCATGGGGTCCCCTTCCTAGGGCTTTTAGAATCCCCAGGGATGACCACCTCCCCAGTGCAAAATGTATTAAATATTCAGTGGGGCTGGGCAGTCAAGACCCCCTCAGTCCCTGGGGCACACTACTTCCCCAGGGCTATGTCTGATAAGTATGCGGAGGATGCGCCCTCCCCATGACCCAGGAATCACCACTTCCCTGTGGCCACAGTTTATCAAAAGTATGAGGGGGCCGGAAGGCCTCTCCCAGGGACCACAACCTCCCCTAGGCTAAATTTGTAAAAGCATGGGGGCTGCGTGGACGCCCCCTTTCCGGACCCTGAGGACCACCACCACCCCAGCTATTCAGGAGCGGACCGTGGACCACCACCTCCCCGGAGCCAAACAGAAAAGAAGGTGAGGGCCGGGCAGCTCCCACCAAGCAAAAGCAAACACTCCGCTTCCAGCAAGCAGAAGTGTTAAACATGTGGGCAGGGAAAGAGATGAAAACATTGCTCCTGCACGAAGGGAGCTGCTATTTGCAGCACCTCCCTGCGTTTGGGAGCAATGCCGGCTCCTGCAGAAGACTGGAGCCATCTAGGACTGCAGGGGCCTTCAGGCTCCCCGCTGCCCCAATAATTTTATACTGGCTGCGCTGGGCACCCAGGAGCGTGTGACCAGGCCCGGGGGGGGGGGGGGGGGGGGGGGGAAGGTCCCCTGAACCCAAAATCAGGCTAGGGATGAGGGAATATATATATATTTCTTATTTATTTGGCCTTGGTGAGGCCCCCCAAATGTTGCCTGGGTATGGGTCGTCTTTATATCCATGTCCATATGCCCCTTCCCCCAAAACACTTTTTATTTGGTAGCCCCGGGGAGGTGGTCCCCCCCAAAATATATATATATATATTTATTTAATGTTGCCCCCTTTAAGTTCCAAACACCTTGACCGTGCGGGGTTAGGAGCTTAAAGGTGGTTGACCAGGCCCTGCGGCCACCCCCTGGCGGGAGTTGTTATAGGGGGAGGGCCACGAGGCATGGCCACAGACCAGGCCCTGTGGCCATTCCCCACCACGCACGGCCAAAGGCTGTGTATGGTGGGGGCTTGGTGGATAATAGGGTGTGGGGGCTGGGCCTGGCCTCAAGCCAACCCATGCCGCGCATGGCCAAAGGCTGTGCGGTGCACAGTGTTGGTGTGGTTAAAGGGGGTTTGCCGCAGGCCCTGCAGCTAGCCCCTGCTGCACATGGCCAAAGGGCATGCGTGGTGGTGGTTGGACTAACGTATACGAATTTAAATTACTTTACGTTAAATAAAAACATAGAAATCCTTTGAAAAAAACAAATGTTACAGGGATGTTATAGTTAGGAAATAGAATTAATAAACCATAGAATCTCACTTAAAAAACAAAGGTTACAGCGACACTGTAAGTAGGCTCACATTGTAAATGTACAAAACCATGGAAATTTAGTTCTTTCAAGTAACTATAATTTGTTCCCTAAGGTAACTTTAACTCTCCCCTCGCCATGTACTGCTAATTAATCTAATATGCTATTTATTACCATTGTGAAATGTGAGGAAAACCATGAGTCATGAGGTGAAGCCTCAAACGAGTCATGATGCCCCTCCTCTTCTTCAATAGAAGTTGAGGTAGCACATTATACTCTGCACATCTGCATGGATAATGCCATGTTATATCTTTCATGTCTACTTGTTTTCAAAAATAGTTCACCAGCTAGCTAGGGTTTACATTTGTGCAGTATTATAAATTTACATTGAAGAGACCTTGCAGCTGTTAATATAGTTGTTTCCCATGTTGTAGGAAGTTGGCTCTGTATATACTATCTCAAAGTGAGAGATAGTGTGCACAGAGTCCAAGGGTTCCCCTTAGAGGTTGATAGTGGCAAAATTAGATAATTCTAATGCTCTATTTTGTGGTAGTATGGTCGAGCAGTAGGCTTATCAGAGGGTAGTGTTAAGCATTTGTTGTACACACACAGGCAATAAATGAGGAACACACACACAGACTTACTCCAGGCCAATAGGTTTTATGTAGAAAAATATATTTTCTTAATTTATTTTAGAACCACAAGATTTGAGGTAAGTACATAAAATGCAAGGTACTTCACACAGGTAAGTAGGGAACTCTGAGTTAAAGCAGTATTACACACAGTATAGGTTAAAATGGCATTAAGCTATTTTAAAAGTTGACACTGCAAAAAGGTTGTTGCTGTTTTTGAACAGTGCCGCTGTTCTCTGGAGTTTCTTGGTTCTTTGGGTTCAGGGCAGTCCTTTGAGTCCTCAGAGGTCGCTGGTCCCTGTTTGATGCATCGCTGTGCAGGTTCTTTAAGTCTGGAGACAGGCCGGTAGGGCTGGGGCCAAGTCAGTTGTCATCTCTGCGGGGCTTTCAGGTCAGCAGTCCTTCTTCTTTGTGTAAGTTGCAGGAATCTGATTTTCTGGGTTCAAGGTCACCCCTAAATACTGAATTTAGGGGTGTGTTTGTTAGGGGGGGCAGTAGCCAATGGCTACTGTCCTGGAGGGTGGCTACACCCTCTTTGTGCCTCCTCCCTGAGGGGAGGGGAAGGCACATCCCTATTCCTATTGGGGGAATCCTCCAATCTCAAGATGGAGGATTTCTAAAGGCAGGAGTCACCTCAGCTCAGGGCACATTATTGGCTTTCCTGACTTGTGGGTGGCTGCTCCTTGTTTATCTCATTATCCTCTCCTGCCTTGCCACCAAAAGTGGGGGGCAGTGGCCAGAGGGGCGGGCATCTCCACTAGCTGGGATGCTGTAACAAAAGGCAAAAGGCATGTTCAGCATTCCGTCCATCACTTGTTGTTTTTGCATTTGTCGCCCTAAGTGGGAAGGGTATGCCCAGACGTGGGTCCTGTGCTTCCCATGCCACTGGATTCAAGCTAGCCTGGCTGATGAGGGGTGAAACCCCGAAACCGGTCCCAGGATGCTTGTTTCCAGTCCAGGGAAGACCTGGCCTAGCAGTTCGGGCTGGACTGTTCCCATGGGGAACAGGGTCAAGACTGATTTGCATATGGCTGGGTCCAAACTAGAATGGCATGGGCAGCAAAAAAACGATGGATTAAACCCAGATCTGTGACTGGGGGTGAATGTTTGACAATGTTCAGCATTCCGCCCATCACTTATTGTTTTTGCATTTGTCGCCCTAAGTGGGAAGGGTATGCCCAGACGTGGGTCCCGTGCTTCCCATGCCACTGGATTCAAGCTAGCCTGGCTGATGAGGGGTGAAACCCCGAAACCGGTCCCAGGATGCTTGTTTCCAGTCCAGGGAAGACCTGGCCTAGCAGTTCGGGCTGGACTGTTCCCATGGGGAACAGGGTCAAGACTGATTTGCATATGGCTGGGTCCAAACTAGAATGGCATGGGCAGCAAAAAAACGATGGATTAAACCCAGATCTGTGACTGGGGGTGAATGTTTGACAATGTTCAGCATTCCGTCCATCACTTGTTGTTTTTGCATTTGTCGCCCTAAGTGGGAAGGGTATGCCCAGACGTGGGTCCCGTGCTTCCCATGCCACTGGATTCAAGCTAGCCTGGCTGATGAGGGGTGAAACCCCGAAACCGGTCCCAGGATGCTTGTTTCCAGTCCAGGGAAGACCTGGCCTAGCAGTTCGGGCTGGACTGTTCCCATGGGGAACAGGGTCAAGACTGATTTGCATATGGCTGGGTCCAAACTAGAATGGCATGGGCAGCAAAAAAACGATGGATTAAACCCAGATCTGTGACTGGGGGTGAATGTTTGGCAATGTTCAGCACTCCAGGTGTTACAGTTCCTGCAGGGGGCGGTGAGAAGCACCCCCACCCAGTACAGGCTTTGTTCCTGGCCACAGAGTGACAAAGGCACTCTCCCCATGTGGCCAGAAACTCGTCTGGTTGTGGCAGGCTGGCAGAAACTGGTCAGCCTAACACTAGGAGTCGGACTGGTATTCAGGCAGCATCTCTAAGATGCCCTCTGGGTGTATTTTACAATAAATCCCACACTGGCATCAGTGTGCATTGATTGTACTGAGAAGTTTGATACCAAACTTCACAGATTTCAGTGTAGCCATTATGGAACTGTGGAGTTCGTATTTGACAAACTCCCAGACCATATACTCATTATGGCTACCCTGCACTTACAATGTCTAAGGTTTGGCTTAGACACAGTAGGGGCATAGAGCTCATGCACTTATGCCCTCACCTGTGGTATAGTGCACCCTGCCTTAGGGCTGTAAGGCCTGATATAGGGGTGACTTACCTATGCCACAGGCAGTGAGAGGTGGGCATGGAACTCTGAGGGGAGTGCCATGTCGACGTAGTCATTTTCTCCCCACCAGCACCCACAAGCTGTGAGGCAGTGTGCATGTGCTGAGTGAGGGGTTCCCAGGGTGGCATAAGACATGCTGCAGCCCTTAGAGACCTTCCCTGGCAACAGGGCCCTTGGTACCAGGGGTACCATTTACAGGGGACTTATCTGTGTGCCAGGGCTGTGCCAATTGCTGGAACAAAGTTACAATTTAGGGAAAGAACACTGGTGCTGGGGCCTGGTTAGCAAGGTCCCAGCACACTTTGCCATAACTGGCATCAACAAAAGGCAAAAAGTCAGGGGGTAACCATGCCAAGGAAGGCATTTCCTTACACATGTAAAGTAGTTTTACATGCAAACTGCGTCCCCTTTAACACCCTCACCCCACTCTGTGCATCTCTCACATCTTCCAAACTCGTATGCCACTTCCTTCACGGATTCCCGTCCCACTTGCCTTTTTGTTTAATTTAAAACCCACCTCAAATGCTCCTCATTCTCTCGGCACACCACCACATGTCATGTTTTAAACACGCTTGTGCGCATAACGCAATTGTGTGTGCCTGATGACATATACTGTCATCAATAATAATCAAAAGCACTGGCAAAGCCAGAAGTTATGCACTCTCAAATCTAGAAGGCAAGAGCCATCTGCTTTGCCAATGCTTGTTATACTTAGCAACCCATTCTGAAAATAGCTAATCTGACATGTGGGCTTGTTAGTGTTTCCATGCTTCATGGTTTACTTCCTGTTGATATATTATGGTTCATACATCCATGAGAAATTCTTGTGTTTCAGATCTCAGTCACTGAGCAAATTAATCTGCTGACTGCCATATAGAAAGCTAAATCAGTCAAGGAGATTTTGGTGTAGATGTCCATATAGCTTGTCAGTCTCAAACTAGCTTTTTTCTGTCTGTGGATTCAGACTTCAGGCTAGTAGAGATGGGGATCAGTGACTCTATACAGTAAACAGTAGTATCACTCATTGCTTACGTAGGATTATGAGACTCTCAGATCTAAGGACTCGCATGTTACAAAACTGTTAAATTTTCCCTTTCATTTCACTTTAAATTTGGTGAGTTTGCAGCATTGACACGTGGTTGAAATAATTCTGGGTCTCAGTAGTGCCAATGCATTGAATGGGTAGCTAAAGTATGGTACATACTACCATACTATTGTCTAACTATATTATATGTATAGCATATACGAACATTTACTGATTTACTTCTAATCCGACAGCAGAGCATTGTTAGTTAAAGTAGAGGGCCACCACAGATTCTGAACAGGAGAGATTGACATGAACATAAACTCTCATGCAACTCTAATCATCTCATTTGGAGGTGCTTGCTTACTTCAATTTCAGCCATGCTGTACAACCACAGTGCTGTATAACATGACAAAGACATTGGCAAAGCCAATAGCTCTTGCATAGACTAGATCTTTTGGCTTTGGCAATGGTCGTTTGCATTGTGATCTTTTACTCCTCTTTGACATTGTGGGCAATTGGTACAGCAGAAAGTCACATTCCTGATTTTCCCAGAGATTGCTAAAAAGGGTTATGGTGTCTGTCTTCAGGTGTGCACGTCTGTTAATTTTACTGTGGCAACAGAATTAGAACATTCCTGATCAATGTTTAACATGCCTGATGATTTCCTCACCATATCTGGCAACACAAGTAGTGCAGATGTCACCTGTGTGAATACGCAATGGTGTACTTAGTTCCCCAGCTTCGAACACTTACAGTGTGCGACAGTGAGTGAACTGATTTTTTATGATCATGATTTAAATCTGCAGTCTGTGTAGCTCAGTTTGACTGTACATTAAAAGGGATTAGGTAATCTTTTCTTTAATTATTTAAATTTGGTGTTGGAGATGTCCAGTTTGTATGAAATTCACAAACATGGCAGTAGTGTTCTGTGCATGCCACTGCAATTTCCTCTTGGTTTTCATGACACCTGTGTTGCTCCCTCAACAGCGATTTATGGCCTCTTGATTGATGGATTTCAGTTTTGATTCTCCATTATTATGTTCGGATACCTAAGAGATCTAATGGTTTCTATTCATCCCTTGTATGAACACCTTGCACAATTCAAAACACTGATGACCCCTGGACTTGTCACGCTTTACCCGGATTACATCTGTTTTTGGTTCACAAAGGGGTTGTCTTTTTATCCTTTTTGGCCTTGGAATGGTTCTTGTGAACACTGGGGTAGCAAAGTCTTCAGTTGCTCTCTGTAAAGATGTATTTCGCTGCCACTACCTTTACTTATGAACCATGTTGAGCCTTTCATTCACACCATCCCATGTATGAAGGTTTCTCACCAATGTTGTGAGCAGTTGATAGATTCCTTACTGTTGGAGGCTGGTTATTAGTAGAGGTAAGTACGCACCTACCACTATCAATAATGCCCCCAGACAGTGTTAGGTCCAGCCAATGTCTCAGCACATTAGCCCCTGGCTCAACCGCTGGTTGTTTGGCAAGGAGCCAGCAGGCTCATCTTAGAAGACTGGAATGTATACATTAAAATACACCAATGCAGTAAATAAGTAAGACACAACACACAATACAAAATCCCACACCAATTTATAACAATAGTAAATATTGTTATCCTTAACCTCTACCACCCCCCCCCACCCCCCCACCACCCCAGTGCTGAGCCCTTTTTTGGCTATTTGGGGTAGTTCGCGCTTAGGCCTTCATAACTTTTTGTCCACATAAGCTATCCACGCCAAATGTGCGTCCTTTTTTTTCCAACATCCTAGGGATTCTAATGGTACCCATAGTTTGTGGTTTCCCCTGGAGGAGACCAAGAAATTAGCCAAAATACAGTGAAAATTTCGTTTTAAAAAAAAAGAAAATTGGAAAAAAGGCTTGTGGTTTTTCCCCTGAAAATGCAATCAACAAAAGGTTTCTGGTGCTAAAATCACCATCTTCCCACCTTTCAGGAATGGGCAGACTTGAATCAGAAAACCACATTTTTCAACACAATTTTGGCATTTTAATGGGACATACCCCATTTTTACTAATTTTGGTGCTTTCTGCCTCCTTCCAGTTAGTGACCGGAATGGGTGTGAAACCAATGCTGGATCCCGGAAAGCTAAACATTTCTGAAAAGTAGACAAAATTCTGAATTCAGCAAGGGGTCATTTATGTAGATCCTATAAGGGTTTCCTACAGAAAATTACAGCTGAAATAAAAAAATATTGAAAGTGAGCTAAAAAAACAGCCATTTTTCTTCACGTTTTACTCAGTAACTTTTTCCTGCAATGTCAGATTGTTTAAAGCAATATACCGTTACATCTGCTGGACTTTTCTGGTTGCGAGGATATATAGGGCTTGTAGGTTCATCAAGATCCCTAGGTACCCAGAGCCAATAAATTAGGTGCACCTTGCAATGGGTTTTCATTCTATACTGGATATGCAGCAATTCATTTGCTGAAATATAAAGAGTGGAAAATAGGTATCAAGAAACCCTTTGTATTTCCAAAATGGGCATAATATAAGGTGTTGAGAAGCAGTAGTTATTTGCACATCTCTGAATTCCGGGGTGCCCATACTAGCATGTGAATTACAGGCCATTTCTCAAATAGACGTCCTTTTTACACACTGTCTTACATTTGGAAGGGAAAAAATGTAGAGGAAGACAAGGGGCAATAACACTTGTTTTGCTATTCTGTGTTCCCCCAAGTCTCCTGATAAAAATGGTACCTCACTTGCGTGGGTAGGCCTAATGCTCGCGACAGGAAACGCAACATGGACACATCACATTTTAACATTGAAATCTGACGTGTTTTTTGCAAAGTGCCTAGCTGTAGATTTTGGCCTCTAGCTCAGCTGGCACCTAGGGAAGCCTACCAAACCTGTGCATTTTTAAAAACTAGACACCTAGGGGAATCCAGGATGGGGTGACTTGTGGGGCTCTCACCAGGTTCTGTTACCCAGAATCCTTTGCAAACCTCAACATTTGGCCAAAAAAACACTTTTTCCTCACATTTCGGTGACAAAGTTCTGGAATCTGAGAGGAGCCACAAATTTCCTTCCACCCAGCGTTTCCCCAAGTCTCCCGATAAAAATGGTACCTCACTTGTGTGGGTAGGCCTGGTGCCCGCGACAGGAATAGATCACACAACGGTCAATGTTGGTCCTTACATGAGGCAGCTGTTGACCCTGGGGTGATCCATTCCTGACGCAGGCACTAGGTATAGGCACTCAAGTGGGGTAGTGTTTTTATCAGGACAGGTGAGGAATCACTGGGTGGTAGGAATTTTGTGGATCCCAGCATATTCCTGTAGTTTTTGTGACAGAAATTGCAGAAAAATAGAGTTTTCATTCAACATTTCAGCTTTGCAGAGTATTCTGGGTAAGAAAACTTTGGGGAATCCTCACAAGTCACACCTCTGTGGACTCCCCCGGATGTCTAGTTTCCAGAAATGTTTGGGTTTAGTATGTTTCTCTATATGGCTGCCGAACCCAGGACCAAAAACACAGGTGCCTGCCTTACAAAACCAGTTTGTTTTGCGATAGATAATTTTGATGTCTCCACAATACGATTTGGGCGGTGGAATTTGGGGCTGAACTAAATTGAGGAGCTCCCAAGAGAGCACTCTCTCTCTCTGCTTGCCGCCGCATTCACCTGCTCTCTGGGTTGGGCTAACCCACTATTACCCCGTTGCACAGACTGTGCTTGCGAAGGGACAGCAGGACTGTCCTCATCACCTCCCTCATAATTTACTGGAAGAGGAGTTATCAAATGGGACTCCTCCGACTGAAAAATCACTCCCAGAGTCTGCGCCATTGTCCTATCCCTCAGATGCTGTCTCAGTATCTGATGTCTCAGTCTCTGATCCTATGTCAGAGCTGTCCTCTATAACCTGAGTGACGGCAGCAGTCATCCATCAAGATGCCATCTCTGCTATTGGCTAAACTGTTGCTCTAAAACAGTAGCCTACGTAGACAGTCACAAAATCAATGGTGTGTGTGAGATACGTGCAACAGTAGAGGCCACCGTACCTGCGCTTCTTCCCTCAATCAGCACGTTCTTTCAAGACACGCAAAAAACACCTTGTCACATACCATTTGTCACAGTCTTTAGCACCTCCTGCGCCCAGTCCAACAATCATTATTGGTGCTCCCACTCCCTCCTCTTCGGATTCCCTCATTACCACCCAGCAAAAGTGCCCTTCATCTCTCCATAGCCGCCCCCCACCCCGCACATACATTTCATTTGTATTATAGCGCAGGTAATGGCTGACTTTACTAATGTACTCAGCTATTGACATAAAATACAGATTTGCTCTTTGCAGTAGGCATATAAACCTTCTGTGCTTCTTTATGGCACTAAAACTGCCACTAGACAAAAGTCTGTTCCTTTTGTAGCAGAAACATTATCACAATACTTGACTTTTTTATTGCTGCCTAAAAGCTACAGTTGAAATGCGTCAGTTGAAGTATGTGCATTGCTTTGAAGACGCAACTGCAAGACAACTGGTGGCAAATATATATATATATATATATATATATATATATATATATATATATATATATATATGAGAAAACAAACTGGTCCTGCTTCTGGCGCGCTCTTTCATGTTGGTGCAGGTGTGAGGAATGGACCATTTCCTCTCATGAATCCAAAAAGAAACAGTTGCAAGCAACTTCACCACCGCACTCCAGGAGGAAATTATTCCTTTTTATTGCAGTCAGGATTAAATCACCATCCTTCACCACTGACGCGTTCAGTGATCAAGACCAGTAGGTCGAAACGCGTCAGTGGTGAAGGATGGTGATTTAATCCTGACTGCAATAAAAAGGAATCATTTCCTCCTGGAGTGCGGTGGTGAAGTTGCTTGCAACTGTTTGTTTTTGGATATATATATATATATATATATATATATCTATATCACTTTTATATTTGGGTCTGGTTTTCCTGGGGGCCGATCGCAGCCCCCAGGGAAACCACACATGAATTGACAAAAGTGATAGATATATATATATATACATATATATATATATATATTTGTATATATTTGTATAGATAGATATATATAGGTATTTTTTTAGTAGTTGTATGGTTTCCTTGGGGACCAAAATGGCCCCTAGGGAAACCCTACAACTACTAAAAAGAAATATTGCCCCCACAGGGGGTCGCCCTGCCCACGGGCAACCCCCTGTCCATTTCTTTCTTTTTTTTTTTTTTTTTTGTTAATCATTATTTTTTTTTAAATAAAATTTAGCTCGGGGGGGGGGCGCGATCGAAAGTGATCGCGCCCCCCCAGGGGACACCTACCTTTAAAAAAAAAAATATATATATATGCCCCCGGGGGGGTGGCCCATTTTCCGAGGGGGCCAACCCCCCCCCCCCAAAGTGAAATCCCTGGTGTCTAGTGGTGTTTCCTGGCCCCCGATCACAGCACAGCTGCGATCGGGGGCCGGGAAACACTTTCAGGAAGGCCTCATAAGAAAGGGGAGAGTCTCCCCTTTCTTACGAGGCCTTCCCGAACGTGGGGAAGGCCGTTTGGGGCCGTTTTCCACGTCAGCGTGCTGACATCACAAAGGGGTGGGTGAAGGGCGGGGGAGACACGGAAAAGCTTCAGTGTCTCCCGGGGATAAAAAAAAAAAGCACCCAAGGATTTATTAACCCCCTCCCTGGTGTCGGCCGCTGGTCGTGACCCGCACCAGGGAGGTAGCCCGCACCCAAGGGGTTAAAATGACACCAAAACAACAAAAATCCAATATAAGGAACTGGAGTTATCAAGGTAGTCGGCTTGACTTACAACAGCGAGTTGATCAATTTATGGAGCTTTTCCAAAAATTACTTCAAACATCTGGAGGTTCTTCCAGAAGTTCTACTTTGGGACTGTGTCCAAAACACAAATACAAGGGTCTAGGAGCCCTGAGATGGGCCAATGGAAGTTTGGGACTTCAGTTCCCACAAGGCACCTGTCCAAATCCTTGCATGTCCACTGGGTGCACTTCAGGCTGGGGACTTTTGTGGAAGCTGTTGCAGGGAAGCTATTTTAACCTTTAGTTTTCAGGGGGTCCACTTCTCAGTCATTTGAAAAGCAAGGCAAAGTCTTTTGGGCTCTTGTTCCAGTGTGCAACAGGAGCAATTCTTCAGTATGCAGTCCTCTGGGTTGCAGACCAGGGTTTGAGCAGGGCAATCCTTTTACTTCTTGTGGTTTCAGGCCACAGATCTGAACTGCACATGCAGATCAGCCACTTTTATTCAATCATCTTGGGGGACAGTCAGTGGGCATCCTTTTCCAATGAACTGCTGTGTGCCATCCAGAAGCATGACAGTGCCCCCCAAAGTGTGGTATCTTCTTGTCCCATAAAGCACTGCACTTTAACATTCCAAGATGGATGATTTTCCTCCAGAGGAGAAGGACCTTGCTAAACCAATTCACTGATGTAGCTCCTTTCCATTAACTCCCCCTCTGAACATCTGTAAATTCCTTTCCTAAGCCCACTATCTACAGGGTGGGAAGGGAGGCCTGGCTGCATTCTTTTCTGACTGGCTTCCTTTTGAAACCTCAGCTTGATTTACCCTTCCACCTTCCTGGCCTGGCCTCAGAATCTATCTGGCAACCTCCCCCATCAGGTAGCCTAGCAATACTTATGCTTAGGAAAAATATTAAATTTTTAGCCTATGAAGCTAACTTTCTACAATGGGGTGATATGGTGCAATTTTTCCTCACCAGGGCATATAAAACATCTTTTATAAGGTCCCTGCTTATAGTTTTATTGCAATCCACCCCTGGGGCATCTAGGGGGTACGTGGGGGGGTGACTTATATGTAACAATAAGGTAGATTATCACTTTGGAAGTGTCTTTAATTCCAAAGTTGAATTTGTATACATTTTACTTGTTAAAGACAGTCCGCAAGGCAGGGCCGCTGTTAAAAATGATAGCAGTGCACACTTCAGTGCAGGAAATCTACTTGGCCTCTGAACTTTCTTGCCCTCTAATGTACTAGGGAATTACAGGGTCTGTCATTGCCAATTTAATTTCAGGTAAGTACTTGGGGCCTGATTCCGACATTGGCGGGCGGCGGAGGCCGCCCGCCAAAGTCCCGCCGACAAATGACCGCACCGCGGTCAAAAGACCGCGGCGGCCATTCTTACATTTCCGCTGGGCCGGCGGGCGCTCTTCAGAAGAGCGCCCGCCGGCCCAGCGGAAATGCCCCTGCAACGAGGATGCCGGCTCCGAATGGAGCCGGCGGAGTTGCAGGGGTGCGACGGGTGCAGTGGCACCCGTCGCGTATTTCAGTGTCTGCATTGCAGACACTGAAATACTTTGTGGGGCCCTCTTACGGGGGCCCCTGCAGTGCCCATGCCATTGGCATGGGCACTGCAGGGGCCCCCAGGGGCCCCGCGGCACCCCCTACTGCCATCCTGTTCCTGGCGGGAGACCCGCCAGGAACAGGATGGCGGTAGGGGGTGTCAGAATCCCCATGGCGGTGGAGCGCGCTCCGCCGCCATGGAGGATTCTTTAGGGCAGTGGTAAACCGGCGGGAGACCGCCGGTTTACCCTTTCTGGCCGCGGCTGAACCGCCGCGGTCAGAATGCCCTTGGGAGCACCTCCAGCCTGTTGGCGGTGCTCCCGTGGTCGGTGACCCTGGCGGTCACCGGCCGCCAGGGTCAGAATGACCCCCTTGGTCTTTTTCAATTCTCATCTTCTTAATTTGTGACATGTTTTAGTGACCACTTAAAGTATTTCCTTTGTGCTCATTATTCTTTTACACTGCTATGCAAATAATAATAACCTTATGTTTGTCTTTCAGGGTCACAGCTTTAAGAAGGTAGTATTGACAGTATACATCTGTGGAAACCTTGCGTTCCTCATCACCTTCCTGGCAGCAATCTACCAAATTTAAAAGCCATCTAGTGACCTACCCATTTAAGCAATACTGCATCATCTACAGTTCAAACCACTAAGTGAATTGAATCTGCAAAGTATTCAAAACTGTTCGAGTTTCCCAGAAATCCTCATCATTGTAACTCTTGAAGAATTATATACAGTCCTTTCCTTCTGTCCTTGGAAGAGTTCTGCAGTTGATGGACAAGTGCTCCTAGGAGTGATTGGAAAAGGATGGGCATTCTCTTAGTTGTGATCGGCATGGTAACCATGTGGCAACATACAGATTAGAACCTTGATCAGTTTTATGGTTGATGCTTTTGTCGAAGATGCCACAGGATAACAGTTGTTACTGGTGGGGATGCATCCTCTTTAATGCACAAATATAGTTCTGCTCAGAAGAGTATTACTCTAATCATGCCACTCTAATCATGCGACTGGAGCAATTTCTGCTTTCTATCTCCCTTGTCCCATGGCTTTGCATTAATCTTGCCTCTCAAACAATGTGGCTCTTCCAGAAAGGACCTTTGTCATGGTCCTCACAAATCAATTTTAATTGCAGAATGTACATCACTCGATCTTCTCTCCCCCCCTCCAATTTTTTAATTACTCATGTGTGAAAATATTTTAAATTGGCAGGGGAAATTATACTATTACATAATGTTTTTAACATGCAGAGATGTTGTGCAAATAAGGGCCTGGTCCTGCCTTCTAGTCTGCATGCCAAATCTGCTGATTCTTCTTGCAAAAGTAACTTTTTTTTTTTACTGCTCAGTGACATGGTAGTTTTCTGCTCCAGCTTCTTACTCAGCACATCGAGGTTTATTAGTATATCGTTGTATTGCTGACAGAAACCATATTATAATTTATTTATTTCACTTTCACTAAACAGTGAATGAAACTACATGAATAAGGAAAAAAGAACGCCTGGGAAGATCACACTTTATAAATCCACTTTATAAACCATTTTTTACATTAGAAAATCATTTTCTATCTTTTTAGGAGTTTGTTATTAGTCAGACGGCAGTAAATTCAAAATATTTTTGATACCTTTCATATATCACAACTTAAAAATGTGATGACTCATAAAACATGTGCCTGAAGTATTAAACTGGTGGATTATGAAACCTTGTATTTCTTCATATTACTATTTATAATGTAGGTGATGATTTCCAAGTCATTTATTGTCTTTGTAATTAGCTTGTTCTGTATGGATTCTAAGTACGATCTGCATTAACCGTAGCTCCTTTGCAAGTGAATGCAGTAAAATGATATTTTCTGCTCTGAGAGCTGGTGTAAAGATATGACAAAATACTTAACAGATTGTCTATATTAGTATTGTAGCTGTTCAAGGCCCTTTTGCATTGTATGCCTTGTTTACCATACTAGACTCCACAGTATGACCTGCTGACCAGGTTAAGGTTCAAGCAACATTGGATATTTAAAGGATGTACTTAGGATCTCCTAGATGCTGAGGGTGTTGTCATTGGCATAATACTCTTTAAGGACATAGTTTTAAAACATGGTACAAGTTAAGAAAAACTCAGGGAACATGTCTGTAGCACTGATGTTTACATTTTTTTCCAATATACCTGCTCCTGGCATTCGAAAAGTTATTTGCCATGCCATCAGTTGATGCTTCCTGTAGCCAGGAGCTGATATGTAAGTCAAGCCCTTCCATGCACTTTTTTCTGACAGAAAAGAAAGAGAGCGGTCACTGACAAGTCAATCAATAGTTCTGAAAAATGTATCAGTTTTAAACAGCTGCACAAATTCTTTCTGTAATAACTTCTTTATCAAAAAGACTCCCCCCACAAAATAAACAAATCCTTCTTTTGGTTCATGGGCCATCCTTTTATTCTGTTTCTGATTGATTCTAGAGCTCGTATCCATTCTAGCTGTCCATCTTTTTTCACTAGTACCCTTTTCCAAATGTGCTAGTTTTCATTCAGAGTAGCATGGGCATTGATCGTGTTCTCCTGAAACAGACTTCTGTTATATACAAATAGAGTTCAAAGGTGAGGCCTATAGAAGATTGCCAACAGCGAGAAATACGTGAATAGAAATTTTAACTCAAATAGATCAAGAGTAAACGGAGTCTTGTGGCTTTAGCGGTAGACTAATACATTTTTGTTGAGTCAGAATGGGCTTTACAAAGGAAATGCATTTTTTGGCCTGAACTAAGCAGACGACCGCCATCTTTATGACCTGTAACATTCCAGAAGTAGAAGTATTTTACAGTTGCTTGATATGTCGATGTTATTCAAGGCATTTTTGGACTGTTATATATCTTTCCTGTGACCTTCACTTAAAGGATTGCCACTCATATCTCGATTGAGAAAGTAATAGAACATAAGGTTCCAGAGAATCACACTTGACATATGGATGACACAATATTTTTTAGAATAACACTGATATTAGTTTGACACAATTTTGAGCTTTGTCTTAACATTATAGAAGGTAGTTCATAGTCAGAAGTTGTACATCTTAAGTTATTCTCGAAGTTGCTTTTAGCTAAGAAGCCTTCACAATAAAAAGAGATAAGTAAATATTTCATTATAGTGATAGACAGTTAAAATAAGGATGCGTAAGAAGTGCGATGGGTGCATACAAATGAAATAAAGGGAGGTTCACGTTTTCATTCTAGGGGTATGGACCGTGAATCTGGGCACAGAACTTGACTGTAGATTTGGACAGGGTTTGCTTTTTAGCTCTTTGCTCAGTATGCCAAGATTAGAAAAGATCATTGGGAAGTACTGTTAGACAGTGAAGGCCTTTTCTTGGGTAGTAAACTTTTCAAAATATATTGAGTTTTCATACTACTTTGTTGTTGATTTTAGGCCTTTTTTTGTTCAGACTGGGCTAAGGAACACAGGAAGCAACAGTGTCAGTGGAAACTGAGAGAAAAGAGGAACCTGTAAAAGGAAATAGAAAGACAAGGCTGAGGATTTAATGGTGATTGTCAAACCGAACTGAGATTAGCTCAGTTGCTGTACAGGGACAATTGATTTGTCCATTAGGGCTTTTTTTTTAAAACTCAGAATCTCTTTATTAATATTTTACATTTTCACATCAGTTTTGCATTAAGAATGAAGTGATGCTTTACATATACATGTTATCAGCAATGCATTCAATGAAACAGTGCTTTAAGGACATATAAGATTAGAGTTGTCTCTAGCAGTTGAGGAAGGTTCCTTGGTACATCCACATGTTGTTAACAAAAAGACAGGAGTGTCTGAGGTGGAAGACTTTGTGAAGTACTCTGGCATCTGTGTGCATCTAATTGAAAAATGGTTGTATCAAACAAGGGTACAACAAACGGGGAAAGTAAAAACCAGGAAAAGGCTCTAGGTCTCCAGTCAGTGTCCACCCCCGCAGGGCCCTTGGGAGACGGCCAGAATCCAAGACAATGTGACCAAATAAGTGCTGGTGGGCCCTAGAGAAAAGAGAGGCATTTCTTCCTAGCATAATGAATCGAACAGATGGAGGGCTCGGAGCCTGAGGAGTTGGATGCCTAAGTATTCTAGTCAGGACATTTAATCAATGAGAGGCGTCCATAGGGGCAGAAACCTTTTGTCAGTAAAGAGCAATTTGAGCGTTATCTGTTCCATGGCTATGATATGCCAAAGCTGTGTGAACCAGGATACCATTGGAGGAGCGGTTGGGGACTTCCAGGCTTGGGCTATGAGCGGTTTGGCAGTTCCAGTCATGTGACTTATAAAAGATACCAGTCTGTGTGTGTCATTTCTGCCAGTGAAGCAGGGCGTATGATTGTTTGATAGTCTACCGGTACAGTGCAGCCCAGAGTGCCCTTAATATGACTAAGGATCTCCTTCCAGAAAATGGTGAGAAAAGGGCATGCCCACCAGATATGATGGAAATTGCCCTCTCCTATACCACAGGGCCAGCAAAAGGGAGAGGTGGTAGGGAGTGTAGTACAATTGAAGCATAATCTTGTATGTTATACCTTGGTGGGGACAACTTCTGTGGATGTGCTGGATGTCCCTCCATAACTTTTCCCACTGTACTGTGTGATAGCTAGAGAATCATTGAGTCCACTTCCACTGATAAGGGTGGTAAGGCACGAGGCATGACCGCTGGAGGACCTTATGTTTTTTTACACCAGGCCACAGGTGCCAGCAAAGCTTCTGAAACGTGTCAAGTGGGTAGAGGGAGGGGCTAGTGGCCAGTGCAGTCGGGGTTTGTAAAGCCAAGTGGCGCAAGTGAAAATACTGGTAGTGGGCAGAGTCGGAGAGGTAAATTTGGCTTTGCACTGGTTGAACGTTTTGAGTCTCAACTAGGAATAGGTCTTGAAGGATCCTACATTCACCCTGCACCCAATCCGGTAAAGAATCCTGAGGGAGGGCCGGTGTGAAGTCAGGGTTACGTGCAATGGGAGTGTTTGGAGATGAAAATGTGATCAGGCTCCGCGTGGTGGCCAGTTTGTCCCAAATTTCCAGCACTGTGCATGTAAGGGTAGCTATATAGGAGGTGTAATGACAGAGCTGTCTTGGGAGCCACACAAGATCCCAGAGCGGGTGGCAGGCAGCAGCCCTATCCATGTGCACCCATTGTTTTTCCCTCTTACACACCACCCACTCAGAGATGTAGCGCAGATGGGTTACCCAATAGTAGTCCTGTAAATTTAAACAGGCAAGACCACCCCCGTTTTTGGGGAACATGAGTAGTCCAGTGGATACATGGGAACTTTTCCCCTGCTATACGAAGGAGCTTAAAAGAGGTAGAGTATTTGTGAGAGGTTATTCATCTTTGCAACGTTAATGCATCCTAGCCATGAGATTTGAAGAGGTTGTCAGCACTGGAGATCTTCCAGTATTGCTCTGCGGTATCACGACCAATTAACTCTAGTCCATATAGCCAGAGAGTTTGTGATAGTGCAGCCTAAGTATTTTATGGAGTGGGAGGACCATTAGAAGGGGGTAAGTGCTTGCAAGCTTTAGAGGTGTTGCAGAGTCAGGGTAAGATTAAGTGCTTGGCATTTGGCCAAACTGATTTTGTATCCAGAGATTTGCTCATAGAGTTGGAGAGCAAGGACCACTGGAGCGAGGGAGGTATCCGGGTCAGACAGGGCAAGGAAGGAGGTCATTGTCATAAAGGAGAACTTTGTGTTCTTGTCCTCCAAAGTGGATGCCCCTGATGTCAGAGGGTTGTTGAACATGAATGGGAAGTGGTTCGACTGCAAGGGTGAACAGCCAAGGAGACAAGGGGCGTCCCTGCCGTGTACCTTGTGAGAGTGAGAAATATCGGGTTGTCTGGCCATTACCTCGAATGGAAGCGGTGGGTGCTGTATTTGAGGCTATGATCCTACTGATCATGATGGGCCCAGTCCCACTATCTGCAGGATAGACTTTAGGAAGGTCCAACTCACCATGTCAAAAGCCTTCTCGGCATCGAGGGAGAGTAGAAGGAGGGCAGGGACGGCATGTCTGTGAGCCTTTTTAACTAGATGGTCTACTCGACAGACATTGTCGGAACCCTGCTTTTTATGTATAAAGCAGATCCGGTAGGGGTCCATTCAGCCGGCAGGAGGGACTCCAAACGGTTAGCCAATATTTTGGTATAGAGCTTGGTGTCTGTGTTTAATAAGGCTATCAGGTGATAAGAGGAACAGAGCGGGGGTCCTTATTGGGTTTGGGGATGAGAGATCTCGGCATTGGAGATAGTTTGTGTAAGGACCTTGGTGTGAGTGACGGAATTGTAAAGTTTAAGCAGCTGTCTTGGAGTTGTGGTAGAAATGCCCTGTAGAAAGACTGTGTAAGGTGTAGGAAATTCCATTAGGGCTTTATGGAGTTCTGCTTTAGAAAAGTCCTCAATCAGACTGGGGGCAGTGTCTGCCAATGACAGGTTTGGAGATAAGAATCTATTGCGGTTTTTGCCCTCCATACACCGTTCTTTGCCATCCTAAGTTTTAGTTGTATGTGCAAAAATTGTTTAGGAATCCAGCTGCTTCAAATGATTGTGGGAAATTGTAGTTGGCTAGATGTACCTTCTTTTTTCACATTTTCTTTTGGAATAGCTTTCATTTTTTTATTTTTTTTTTTTAAATCTATCCATTAGTTTTATTGTTTTATAGGAGAATTTAGCACGTTTTGCACAGTTATCACAATTGTAATCCGTTCATTTAGTTCTGTCTGTGCAACCTTAGGAGTTGTTATTCCAGATTATCTACTTTAACGATAACCATAGAATCTTAAGAACAACTACAACTTTAGATGCCCCATTACTTTTATCAACAAGACATTCACACTTAGAAGTATGTGCCCAATTTTCACTTCTCATCTTCATAGGTAATGCAGTGACTCACTGAGCTCCTTACTTTTGTTTATTCTGCTATGTTATCTGGTCTTCTGGGTTATCAGAAGACCAGATAACATAGATTCTTGCTTTATGACTACATACTAAATGTACGCTATGTCAAGGCATCCCAAAACCATGTGGAAGAAATCGATGCATGCATGTTCACAACTAGGCAATTTCCTTTCTTTATTTCCCTCAACTCTGTTCAGCCTTTAAGGCGTCATGTACATGGTATGGAGATAATTATACTGTGTATATTTAAATAAAGTAATTCTGGAAATTATATGGGAATATTCCAGTTTGATACCCCATTCCTTATCCTCCTCTTCTCCACTATGCAGTCCTGCCAATTTGTCCTCAGATTGGCCAAGCTGCATTTATTCATTGAAACTTTAGAGACCCAGTGGATCAATCTACATCATTGCTTGCAGCACACCATGTGTGACATTTCACACATCCAATTCCCTATACTGTGATCAGATTTATGCCCCTGCCCCATAATTTTAAGAACAGGTTATTAGGTAAGCCTCCACTTTCTCTACCAATGTATTTTAAATCTTAATTTCCCATCTTATAACAGTTTCTCACTGAGTATGCGAAAGTCTATCCAGGCTCTCTCCATTTGCTGAAAAACCACTTCCGCCAAATATTCATGGTCAGGAATCCCACCAATGGCTACGTCGGGCACTTAATGGTGTCTGTGAGGTTTTTGCAGTCTTCCCCAGCATTGCAGTGCTATTCTGAAAAATCTGGATCCTTAAATGATTGTGTTAGCAATGTGAACCAATATACTTTGGTTATGTGCTTCTCCAAATGTCAGGCTTCTTTAACTGTGTCCTTTTGTGCGACCAATGCACCCCATGCAGCTGTGCTGATAGGTAGCATTGTTCGTAATCTGGAGATCCCAGGACCTCCTCTCTATTCTGGAGTTGTAACAGTCTTAATGTCACTCTGTCTACCATCATCGCATATCCGTTCCCTAAAAAGAGATGCCAGCTCTTCAAACTGACCCTGGCAAACACAGACGAGTAGGTTCATGAATAATGCAGTCTAGCACCACCCGCTTGGTAAATGGTATCCTATTATGGTATCCTGGCCATTATTAGTTATTTAAGTGATATCCAGAATTCCACATTCACTTTCTGAGACCTAACAGCCCGGCCCAAGTAGCCATCTCTAAAGTCTTCCTCTCTGTGGTACACCTTCACCCACAAACATCTAAATACATGTGCCTTCCATGCAGTTTCACCCTGATCAATAGGAGTTGGTGTCTCTATCATATCAGGGGACGCATAGGCTTTGGGCCAATTTTCCTTGAGGCCTGATAACTTCTCAAATTCCACTAGACTTCTCATTGCCGGGTCCAAATCCAAACTGCCATCTTTTAGAAATAATAGCATGCCATCTGCATATAGCTAAATAACATGTACCCCATTTCAGCAAAATTGCCCTTTTGCCTCCTCTTACTCATGAGCCTGGCAAAAGACTCCATGGTCAACTCAACAAGCTTGGAGTGAGAAAGGGCACCCCTCTCTAGTATTTCTCAGGACATTTTATGTACTAGATATGCATTCTCCTGTACATACTCTTGCTGATGGTTTGGTATAGAGGGGAGTGATCCATTTAATCCATCCTTCCCCATGCCCTTTTGAAGCATCACAGCATGCAGGTATCCTCACTTGAACATGTCAGATGCCTTCTCTAGATCCACCAAGCACACAATGGCATCTTGGTGCAAATCTTTCCGTGTTTCTTCTGGTACTTTGAATAACCTTCTAATATTGGGGGATGTGTTGCACGTGGCTATAAAACCATTTTAGTCTTTATGCAGTAAAGTTTGGTGGTGAGGGTACAAACGATGAACTGGACAGCCTTTATTTGAAATTGTATAGCCCAGGTTCAACATAGTGGTTTGTATGAAGTTACATCTTGTGTGTCACAATATGGTTTTGGTTGAGATTCTATCAGGGCTTCGGGCTTCCTTGGCTGTGGCCAGTAATTGTACAGTGTTCTAGTGCAACAACGTATGTTTGGGTAAGGTGAGAGGTGAGCAGACAAGCAAATTTTTGAAAACGTTCATCCAGCTATCCATCTGCCAATGGAGTTGTAGACCTAGCTGTTTCCTTGAGAGATAGATATAATTTTCTCAACTTCAGTTATAGGACCCCAACCCCCCTTTACACTGGCATTCTCTGGAACTTGTGCCAATTTTAACTAGTTTAAATAAGACTGTCTTCCCCTAGGATTGTAATAAGGCAGCCTTATAATTTTGTGTAGTAGTCAAATGTTTCATGTTTTCCCCATTGCATGTAAACAGGGGCCTGTGTAATCCTTCCATCCTATGCTACAGGTTTTACCTAGATTTGGGTTATTTCAGCCAGGCCAGTATACTGCCTTTCACCCCTATTAATAGCCATATTTCCATGTAACAAAAGGCAGTGTAATCTTAACAGTGTGGTGGTGTTTTACCCCCTCTTCTCTCAATCTAGATTGCATGCTGGGGTTCACTATTACCTCCATTTCAGCTTGGTGAATGGTTCTGTCTAGGGTTTTTAGTCCCTATCTAGGGGTTTCCTTACTCCCACGTATTGGACAATTCAGTGACCTCTTACTCCGGTCTAAAAGACCACCCATTCAGTAAGAGCGTTAGAGGATTACAGAATACTTCTAATGGAATCAAATCTTTTAGGAAGTCTCTGAACGCTGGGTCATCTAGCATCTTTCCCTGTAATTTCTAACTCTAACTGTAGTGGCAGGTCTGAGCCCTGTTTACAGGGCTACTCATGTGGGTGGCACAACCAGTGCTGCAGGCCCACTAGTAGCATATGATTTACAGGCACCAGACACCTCTAGTGCACTTTACTATGGACTTGCTAGTAAATCAAATATGACAATCATGGAAAAGCCAATTAAACATAACATTTACTCTTAGGGAGCACTTGTACTTTGGCACTGGTCAGCAGTGGTTAAGTGTCCAGAGCAAGAAAAACAGTCCAGCACACAGAAACTACCTTGGAAGCAGAGGAAAAAAGTTAGGGGAGACCACACCAAGGATGCCAGGCCCAGCACTCATTGAAGAAAGAAAAAAAAAACTTTGTCGAGAGGGCAACTCAACATAGAGGCCACTTAACAAAGCTTTGGTGTCTTCGGTTGAGTACAGAGATCGCTGCTGTCCTGACAGGGCCCTCTACGTATGGTGAGTAGTCTTCTGCCAATGGAGCAGAGGCCATAGCCTGTGGCAACCCTGTGAGCTAACTTGCAGACTCTAAATCAGACTTTTTTTTTTGTTTTGCCTTCTGAAATGTGCTCAGTTTGCACCTTATTGAATCCACTTCCAGAGAACACATGTCTCTGGTACATTTCAGGATCACTGTGCACATACACCCTAAGAATCTTGTCAGCAGTGGCAAGAACTGTTTATTTACATTCCAATTACCTATTTGGATGAACCCTCCCGGAGCACATGCTTGTACTTCTGTGCCTGAGTACTGCTATGTTGCACTACAATTTGTTCATATTTGCCCTCTACATTCTGTTGGACGTGGCCATTTCTGCAGGGTAATTCCCAGACTTTTTGCCGAATGCCCTCCACTTTTTGCTGCGGGACAGCAAGACTTTTCATTGATCTTAGGACTCTGTGAACTTCACCACTGCTGAAGTGCTTGTGCTCTCTGCTTAAAACATATTAGACTAGCTTATACTTAATTTACTTGTAAGTCCCTCATACACTGGCACTACATGTGCCCAGGGCCTGTTAATTAAATGCTACTAGTCGGCCTGGAGCACTGATTGTGCCACACACTTAAGTAGCACTCTAATCATGTCTCAGGCCTGCCATTGCAGACCCTGAGTGTGCAGTTTTAAACTGCCACGTCAACCTAGTTAATCACACCATTGCCAGGACCAAACTTTCCTTAATAATACATAGGACATCCACTAGGGTAGGCCCTGGACTTCCCAGAGGGCATGGTTCAATGTGTTTAAAAAGTAGGACATGTACTTGTCAGCTTTACATGTCCTGGTAGTGAAAAACTCTTAAATTAGTTTTTCATTACTGCAAAGTCTATCTCTCCCATAGGATAACATTAGTGCTGCCTTATTTGATTTTATAAGTGTAATTTCCAAACGGGAAGAGATCAACAGTTCGTGTTTGGTGTCATTAGAATCGCATTCCAAAATCCTAACTGATGGTGAAGTAGGATCTTTAATTGCAGCGCTGGAAATACCACTTTTAGAAAGTTTGTAATTTCTTGCTTTAGCCATTTTGTGACTGCAGCCTGTCTCTGGGTCACTTGACTGGGTGTGGAGGACAGATGGGAATTGTGTATACCTCCTAGACAGCCACACACACAATGTAGAGCTTAGGTGTGACTGGATAGGCCATCACTAGCAGGATTGGAGGGAGGAGCTCTGCCCAGTCCACCTACGCATGAATAGGCTGTGTCCTTTCTCCACACAAAGGGCTGCATACCTGCAATAGTTAGTCTAAAGCCAGGGCCGGGAAAGCAGGGCACATGCACTTCAAAAGCAAGCCTCTAAATGCCTCTCCTTACTTCGAAGGCACAACTGTATATAAAACAAGTACCTCGCCACCCACTCTACTCTGCCAGGAAGATGGGCTGCTATGCTGCTACAAAGATTTCAGTTCTGCTGGACTACTGCTTTAAAGGAACTGCTTCCCTGCTGTGCTGCCTGCTGCCCTCTTGCCCTGGGACGACAAATTGGCCCTGCAACGTAATTTTCAACTAAGGACCCCAGAATGTCTACAAAGGGGTAGTCTGCTGACCTAATCTGAGCCTCGGAGACATACAAGGTTCCCCAACCAGATCCTGGACCCAGCGGCAGAGTTCCTGACCTCCAAGAGGTGCCCCCCAGGTCCTTGACTCTTGGTGGTGCTCACAGGCTCTTTAAATCCAGATTATGGGTTCTTCATGACAGCAAACGGGCCCGTTCGCTTTGAGACCACACTGCTCTCACCAAAGTTCAGCGCAAGCTGCCAGCAGCCCGCCTCTTTGTGTAGAAACTATTGATTGCCCACAGAGGACCACCAATGCAAAGCCCCAGCCCACCTGTCTGTGATTCGCGGGCTTCTCTTTGCACCACACCAACCACTGTCCGTGACACTCCCCTTGCTCCCTGTGACTCTCTCCAAAGTCAACGAGGTATCTTGGCAGAAACTTTAGGAAGGTAAATCTTCAGGTGGAGTAATCCAGGACAGTGTCCGACTCATGCACCTCCGCAGTTAGCTTGAACTTCTGCATGTTTTCCTGGTCCAGCACACTCGGATATCCCTGGTTGGTGCTCTATGCTTTTAAGCAGTATTTTCCACTTTGTTCTTTAGAAATGTATAACCATGGTTCTTCTGATTGGTTTTTTGTCGCTTTGTTATTGTTTTATTGATTAAATTAAGCTCTATTTCTAAACAGGCATGGCATCTTTTAGTGTGGTGCTTTCACTGTTTTGCTGTTTGCAATGTTGCTGAAGACTTAATACATTGCCTCCAAGTTAACTCCTACTGCTTTGTTCCAAGCTACTAGGGGCTTCAGCACATGTTAATTTGAGGTTTGCTTGTGCCTTGCCCTCACAAGGATTGTTTGCTGCTTGACCAGGGCTCACACCCCTGTCGACCAACAACTAATTTCTCATACATGCTATGACCCAAACGTACCCATTAAGAACACATCACCTTTACTCTTGACCACCAAATAAGTTACACAGCAAGACTGTATGAAATACTGCTTTCAAAGGTATATACCCACTAATTTTGCTTTTGGAAGTGCAAAATGTTTTTCTTTTTACCCTAGTTGAGCTCTGAGCTCTATCTTGGCCCCACGTAAGTGCTTCCCCTGTTTTCCTGAGGCAGGTTTGAGAGCTTAGTAGGTTAGGATGCTGACATTGGTTGGGAACACCTGGAGCCAGGCCGCACCAGTTGGTGCTGGGGGCTTGCTGAGCCTGCAGACCTGAACTTACAAGGCCTAGGCTGAGGGGGTCGTAAGTTCCCTAAAGGCCCTTGTCTCAGGCAGTGGTGAGGTGAAGAGCTGAGGCATAGTGACCTACCACTAAAGACTAACATTAAGATTTAAACAGGTAGGAAATACATAGCCAACCAGCACTTCAGACTTATCAGCCCAACTAGAAACAATCCACATGGGTGGAAGCATGCTAACAGACATGGAGTGGTGTGGAGTAAAGGACGTACATACCTAAGTATTGGCAAAGGGTGTAAGGAAAGGGGAAGGGAAAAAAGCAAGAGGTCACTGAGGGGTGCAAAAATCCTCAATGGTGGACATGCGCTCCCTACCAAGGCCATCCCCTTCTTGTAAGCAGCAGCCATTGCCTCCCACTACAGATCCCAACAAATATATTCAAGTTTGTTCTTCTCATCCCACCCAGAAAGATACATCTAAAAAAGGACAATTCCCTTAGGTGAAGAGTGGCCTGGAAAACTAGGTGAAGGAACTTGAGGCACAATGGTACGTGACAAAGAGGGCAATACTTGCCTCCCCTAGACGAGACCGGGTGCCCCACCAACAAGTTGCATTTCACTTTTTCATCCACCGAGACAGGTGCCATCCTTAAGGCAGCCAGAATGTGAGACCACCTTCAGTAGGGCAAAGCCACCATTAGAATTGTCCCAGGTTTTACGTTAAGTCCAACAAATGAGTCCTAGCATTCATGAAGTAAAGAAGGCTTTAAGGGAGAGGGAGATGAAATACATTATGTCATACCTGGCCAGACGTGGATTATGTTGTAAGAAATGACATGGCATTTCATAACGCCAGAGGAAGCATGGGAGTAGTTGAAGGTTGGAGATTTGCTCACTCAAAACATTAACGTATGAAGTAGGGCAGAGGAAGCCAACAACGGACTGGCAGGCTATGGGAGAACCCCACCCATCTTGAGAATCCAGACCAGGGACTTGGAACAAGATCACAATAACATACTGAATTGGAAAACAAAGAAGTTAAAATTGAATGGAAGTCCTAACACAAAGAGGAGGGAAAGAGCAATTACTCAGTAGAGAAATTGACTGAACTTCCTAAAAAGAAAGAAAAAAGCTTCTGTTAGGCACAAATAATTCAGTACACCTATGCAGGGTTCTAAGCCTCTGCCTCGTAGAGTATGATGGAACGGTAATTCCCATTGTAGGTGCCAAAGGTCACCAACCAGTACATTATAAGTTGGATGTAATTGGATACGATGGTCTGGAATGCACGCCAAGACGATCACCATTGGCTGAGATTAATTTAAGGATTCTTTCCGTCACGTTGTTTTTTGTAGCAATAGAAGCCTTAAGCAGGATTGGTATTCCCAGATGTGGGGCCAGTGCTCACTGTGCCTCAGGACTTGAGCTGTGCCTCACAGACAAGGGCTAAGAATGCCAAAACTGGTTGATTGTTGCTTGTTCTGCCATCTGGATGGGTCTTGGCAGCTTGTGCTGGAATGTTTTAAGTATGGGAGACTGAGTTCGGTCCACTAAAGGTGACACGTGTCGCCGTAATTCTGTTTTTGCTCCGGCTACCTAGCAGTGCCTCAGCTCTACCCAAGGGCAGGGATGATTGGGCAGCCGAGCACATGACATAATTGATTTCTCAGGGAAACTGTGGTCACTCGGGTCTCATCCGTTTCCCTAAGTTACATTAGTCTCACATACACAATGACAAACAGAGGCAGTATATGTTTCAATAAGATTTTAATGAAGCAACTGCATCTTAGATAGCATAGTGTGGGCTGCAATAACCAGGATTATACAGCATGACAAGAATAAAATTGTGCCATGGAGAGTAAAGCATAGAAATAACGCTACCATATTGTCACTAAAATCAATAGACGAATTCCTACCTAGGCTATTATAGAGCACAGCGTGTTAAGCTCTAATTCTGCCCCTCAGGTTTCCCTGGGAAGACATCATCCCCCATACCTGAGCAAAGGCCTGAAGTCTGCGTAAGCAGCTGTAACAAAGCTTTCAGCAATCAGAATACAGCTGTGGTTCTCTGGCTGGAATCTCCCTCTAAAGTGTAAGGGACAGGGAAGTGTTTTTATAATAAAACAGATGATGTTCTGAGAAAATGTCCCTACGTAAGGATGTGTGTTTTTCTATGAATGTCCGAGACAAAACTTGTACCATGTTCATCGGCAACCTATCTTACTGCAGCCTTGGAAGAATCACAAAGGGAGCAAGAATGTCTTGTTTGAGAAAGCACTGTTGACTTAGGCAAAAACAGCTAGATAGAGAGAAATATAACAAGACCGCAAAAGTGGCTATTGTAAGAATAAAACTAAGCACAATAAAATATATCTAGGTTAAAGTGCACAGTGGCAGGCCTAGTATGCTAAAATAACGTACATGGAGCTATAACTAAAATGGCTACACAACACACTCCCCTTGTCGGTTGAAGGTGGTCCAAAGCCTAAGTATATATATAAGCTCCTAAAACTCAACCTACGATATACATGTAAAAAATTTAAATAATGACAAGTTAAAGTGACACATGAGCATATATAAAAGGACAATTTAAAATGCTAATGTGGCATAAAAGGACTGAATTTCAAGAGTCAGTTATTTTTTGAATGTCTGATCGAGTCCGGAACAATAGAGGACAGGAAATCTTCCACTTCGGCAGGTGTTAAAGTTGGAAAGGCATCGCCGAGAAGGAGCTATAAATAAAATGGTTACACAACAATAGAGGCAGTTGAGCCCATCACCAAAGTGTGTCCGTCTGAAGTGTCAGCAGTGGAGGAGACGACAGCAGGAGTGATCCTTGGTTGCGACTCTCCCCTCACCCTTGGAGCCACAGATCCAACTAACCCGACAAAGTTAGATGCTGCCACGAGTCCCAGGGGGCCGCATGCAGCACTATGGACAAGAAGTGAGGCGAGGCACTGAAGGTGCCTACGAGACCTAGCAAGATTAGTCTCTCCAGTAATTACGGAATGTGGAGCCCTTGTGCCAAGATTGGAGGTTGAGCAGAACATGGATAGGTACTGAGGCGGTGAGAACAAAAGGGGTGCAGAGTGCCTGGCGAGGCAGGGAAGCAGTGTGAAGGCCTCTTCTGGTGCGATGTGTGAGGTTAACTCCCCCCACGGCTGCAGCAACAGGATCCTAGTCCAGGACCTGAGTGGGGATAGTAAATTTACCCCACAGCGCTGTGATTCAGGGCCCCCTAATTCCTGGGGGAAGAAGCCGTAATGCAGAGGAGGAGACTACTAGGACTAGGCTGTGACAGCAAAGGAACTCAGAGAGGGTCATTGTTTCCCCCCGCCCCACCCTCATTCTGGCAGTAAGTGACTGCCGAGTGAGTGGCGTAGTGAGGAGAGGCCCTTTCAGGCATTTAGTGATCCTGAAGGACAAGGTGGGCAGCACACTGCCTGTAAGACTGAGCCCAGAAGCACTGACATCAGTCCTGAGAGGTGAGGCATGACACACGAGTACAGGAGGAGGACGCCACAGGAGTCATAGACACCTGGCCATATCCAGGGAATGTGCCCCACTGTAGTCCTCGAGTAGTAACTGAGACTGGTAACTCCACAAACAATGTGGTCGGGTTACAACAAAGGGGTTGCTAAACCCTCCAACTGAGAGGAACAGTAGTGCAGGTATGGCTTAAACACCGACCACGCTCTCCCCTGAACAACACAACTGAACCTTGGCCAACTTAAAGTTCTCAGAAATAGGGGTAACAGACACCATGGTGTGGCGGTGAAGACATTGCATCCCATGAGAGTACCTAAAGCTGATGCTCTTCCTCCACCTGACAACTCTTTGAGGAAATTGTAATTATATAGGACCCCTGCCTCAATACCTTTCGCGGGTGCCAGCTCCGTGACATCTAGCCAACATGGCCAAAGATAAAGACCCCAAACAACTGTAGCAAAGCAAAATGGACCGATACACCAAAGTTGTGGCCATGAGTAGGAGACTGCTGATATGCCCACCCCCATGGAAATCTTGCAGGCCATACACATGTCAAAAGAAATCCTATAAGGGAGGATAACGAAGGTCCGCACAGAGGTCACCCTACTCCGCCTAGACCTTTGTAATGTTTTTGAAAGAGTAATCCAGGCAGAAAGTAGAATATCAGAAGTAGAAGATGTGACAGCTACCCTCCGAAATAAAGTGATTGAACTTTGAGTGACCCTGAAGGACGTAGCCTGGAGGGTCGACAAAGCTGAAAATCGAGTGAGAAGGAACAACCTATGCTTCCTCAGTTTTCCAGAGGGAGTTGAGGGCTCTGGTGTGGTGTCCTTTTTGGAAAATTGGCTGAGAGACTCTCCCTGCAGCACAGTTTTCCTTATGCTTTTCACCCTGCGTCCTGTCATGGCCTGGTTTCTAAATTACCAAGATCAAGATTTGCTACTATGGGGGAAGTGAGGCGACTGGGGGAGATCCGATTTGAGCAATCCTGAATTATGGCGTTCACTGACTACTCCAGAGAGGTACAAAACCAAAGGCGGACTTTTGAATCAGTTAAGGTGAAACTATATGTTGATCTTCCCTGCAAAACTCAGTCATTTGGGGGTATGACCATCTTCTTTCAGATGCCAGAGGAAGCTTGAACCTGGAGAGGCCCACCCCCATGACTAGACAACATGGAGAAGGAGCGCATGCATCGAGTCTCGAAGGGGATACTAGATCCAAAACGCAGAAACTGAGCAGGGGCTGCTGCAGCGGCATTTTATAAAAACAACGCCCTGGGACCCCCCTTCTAATAAGATGCCAGACCTTAAAGTCCGGACTCTCGTCGGACACAAAAGAAGGATCGACTCAGAGGGTAAAAGAGCAAAAACAGCACAAGATTCAGATAGCTGCTACAACTGACTAATCTGACCATGAACTCCCTACAGACTATGAAGAGGCTCATCCGCTTCTGGCAGAGATAGCAGTCTAGAAGTGGACTCCTTGGCCTGCGTATCCTGGAAGCTGGACACAGACACAACCTGGGACAAGAGAGATGACTGACCAAGTGAACAAGCCGGGCGGAGCTATGGAGTACAAGAAGTATGTGAATCCATGGCCCTGGAAGAAAGATACTCAGAGGAGTGTTCCTCCTCTAACTTTTTGGTTCCTCACCCCACAGGTGTAAGACTACCTAGCTTGTAACCAAGTTGGGAAGTTTCAAGAGTAACAGGGTGGGATTTTGATTTTGGAGGGGGGAGGAGGATGAAAAGGAGTAAGTGCGTGACCAGAAGGGCAGTGTTGGGGGAGGGAAGGAGTGGCTGAGTTCAATTGCTGGGGGTAGTAAGTTGTTTATGAATGGGGAATGGAATAGAATGCACATACACACAGCTGTAAGGACCAACACAGAGTAAGCAGGCATAACAACGAGACACAAATGTCTGGGATAGACATGTCAAATGACAGATGCTCTTTACTGGGGATAAGATCCAAAGAGGGCTAGTGGCTGCATAAATTAAAAGACTGAAACCTCACATGATCCTTCTGTAAGAGGTAGAGGGGCCTATAAAATGCAGGCACATGCAGGATTTACAACAGGCTCCCGAGAGGGTTGTGATCCTAGTTAGGAAATCCCTCCTCCCCCCCCCCCCCCATTTAGGATAGAAAGAACATGGGTTGGCCCCAGTGGGACATATGTAGCTGTCAAAGGACTGTGGGAAAAGAGAGACCCAACACTGGTTAGCGTCTACGCTTGCCCACGGCTAGAGAGACAAACATTAGAGAAAGTGGCAGAGATACTGCTGGAGGTAGAGTCTCTTCAACATATAATTGGAGCCGACTTTATTGATGTAGTGAGCCCCCACCTAGACCATACCAGTTTGACTCCCGGGACACTGGTGGGGGGGGGGTGAGGGAGGGACACCACACTGGCAGGGTTTGTGACAACTGTGAGGCTGTCTAACTAAGCCTCAGCAAGGCCTACTAGTGCAAGGGGTTCGCCCTTCTCTGCACAAAGTCCTCAGACCATATAGGAAGAAGTTGGCACAGAAACTGAAATAAAAGACTACAGTTTATTAAACCTCATGAGGTGGTACTACAGTTCAAACAGCACCCTTCGGTAATGTTTGAAGTAGCACACTGAACTAAGAGAGCATGGTCCTTTTATACCCACGCAGGGGCTAAAAGAAGGTGGTACAGTTATAGAAACAAGACTTCTATACATATAAGGTCATATGGAAATGCACAGTCGACAGGTAGGAGGGGCTAACAGTTTTCAAGGACTAGTTGACACATTACTGTCTATTACTGATTACTAACAGCTGCAGATCTTACTGGACATGTGTGAAAGTGGGAGATGCTAAATATAACTTGTCACTAGACAGATTTCCAAGTGTAGTTAACAGAAAGGTAGGACAGAGCACATGGCAGCATGTGGCAGAGAAAATGGCTGCCATGAATACAAAATGGACTCCGCGAAATGTTCACAATAGTTGCTAAATACAAGATGTCTTCTGCTAATGCTTAATCTAATTGCTACTGACTTACAACAGATGACCCTTTCAGCATTAGCTGAAGACATTCGTCTTTCTGGGATAATCTAAATATTCATCTTGTATATTTATGCTCATCATTTCAGCTATTTCCTTATCTAACATGTGTTGTGCTTTCATTTCTGTAATATTTCTTTTGGTAGGCATACAAGCAGTAATACACATGGAGCAGAACATTGGACCACACTAAATACAGATACAGCATGTGCAAAATATTGCAATCATTACACACAGGATAGTCAGTAGTTTCCAGCCCCAAGCGGAAACAAGAGCCCAAAACCATCCAGAAAAAGTCCAAGTACCAGTCAGCAATTTTATGCAATTTAGATATTGCATCATATACTGAAGGTGAGTGATCTGGAATGAAAACTCAGCAACTACTACTGATGATGCGACATGCACCACCTCGATCAGCTAATATCACATCTAGTACCAATACGATTTTGGAGCGCTACATTCCTCGCAATTTGGAGCTCCTCTGTAATATTCCCAAGTGCCAGAGCTGCCTGATTGGTAACAGCTTCCACAACCCTAGTCAGTCGTCTCACTTTCCTACTGTTTAACGCAGCACCCACAAAGGAGAACAACCCTAAATTAAAATCAACATATTGTTGCAGGCTAGTGTCCATTTGGTCTACCTCATTTGTACTTATTGTCCTTTTATATCTATTTTTAATGATGTCATTGAACGGTTTAAAATCTTGGTGATATGATGCAGGGGCCAAA
This sequence comes from Pleurodeles waltl, assembly GCF_031143425.1. NCBI lineage: Eukaryota > Metazoa > Chordata > Amphibia > Caudata > Salamandridae > Pleurodeles > Pleurodeles waltl. Next base: position 604,495,153 of record NC_090443.1, on the reverse strand, counting down.
AACTCGGGGGGTAATAGAAAAGATACATAACACACACCTGACCACCCAACAGGTAGTTGGTAATATCCATAGTTACCACAAAACAAATATGTATTATGTGAAGCTGTAAAACTACTATTATTTACACCCTCAATAGTTAAAATCAAGGTACAATCGCTTATCCCCACTGGAATTCGCCCAATGCTACGTAGACATAAATCTGCTTTAGTTTTTGTAACAGAAATCACAAATTGTTTCTTTCTTGTCAGAGTCTCTTATATTTGTGAAGACATATGGTATTGAAACATTGTCTGGTTGATACTCTTCCCATTCCCATTTAGTTCCTTTGGCTTGGGGATACCCATCTTTGTCTTGGTAGCATACTTTATTACGGCGAAAAAGAAGTCCGCCCTCTGTACATTTTCCAGATGCAAACAAAAGCGTATACCAAGCTTGACAAGAACCATTGTGTGAAAAAGGAAGAGGAGTGAAAGGTGTTCCTCCTTTCTTTTGATGCGCAGGTATCATTCCACATACCCAACAGTTAGTAGTATTTGTAGCATTATGAGTATGATGCAACATCTGAATGAAAGTATTATTGAAGTACGATTGACGGTGCTTCTGCTCCTGATAGGGAAGCGTAAAGTAATAGTGATCCTCTGGTACTGGAGTAGTGGCAACAAAAAACTCACGAGCAGGAGCCTTCTTTTCCACAAACCAGGTGATTATTGCTATAACCACCAAAACAACAACAAACCCCATAGTACTAATGATCAGTTTGTTATTCATTTTAGCAACAGTGATAATCGACCCTTTCAGAAATTAATTAAAAACAATCGTTGGAGCTCTTATCCCTGGGCAGCCGCTGATTTCTTCACCACGGGCCAAGACGGGTGTCACTACTCTAATGCATGGCTGATTCCCCCCCCCCCTTGCCACATTGGTTCTCCGTTTCACTAACCCAGGGCGGTAGCTCAACCAGTTTTCTCCAGCACTAAGGGGTTTTTCCTCGGTCTCAAATTATATCGCGACACTCCAGAAATCGTATGGTCCGGTAAGACCTCTGCAGATTCGTCAGGTGATATAGCACGGCCTTTCTCCGTAGTCAAAATCTCTCAATGATCGGTCAGCACAGCAGGTTCCACCAAGGTAGGTAGCACTCTCTTGCAGTGAGTACTATAGACCCAGTTCTTTCGGTTCGTCACTCGAACTGCTGTCCTTGTTGCAAAGAGCACTTGCTCTGGGCCTCACCACCTTGGTTCCAAGCTGCTTGATCTTTCAAAGGACTTAATCATCACCTGGTCACCAGGTCGGAGTTCATGGCTTTCACCTGAAGATCTGTCAGGAAGTGCTTCTCAAACCTGTTGATGAATAGAAACCAAATTGTCTGTTAACTGTGCCAAATAATCATTCATCAGGACACAAGGTACATCATATACAGAAATTGGCTTAGAAACTCCCCAAATGTTCATTGGCCTTCCAAATACTATTTCATAGGGGATAAGGCCTGTTCGAGAGTGTGGCACTGACCTAATAGACAATAATGCATTCGGCCAAGTTAAAGATGTGGAAGCCTGTATCTTCGCTAACTTCAGCTTCAAAGTAGCAATATACCTTTCCACCAACCCTGCTGATTGTGGGTGGAAAACCTCATAGAACTTCTGCTTGATCCCTAATCCTTTCAGGACATACTTAATAACTTCCCCAACAAAATGAGGTCTGTTATCATTCCATAAAAGTCTGCAAACACTAAACCTAGGGAAAAAGTCTTTCAAAAGCACCTTTGCTGTGGTAATGGCAGTATTATCCTTTGTGGGGTACGCCTCTATCCATTTACTGAAGGCACATACCACCACCTAGACATACTTTAAATTGTTGCAGCGTTCAAGCTGAATATAATCCATTTGTAGAACTTCGACAGGTGCTGTTGTTGTAGCAAACCCTCCCGCAGGAGTTCGTGTCCCTTTTCCAGGATTGTATTGTAAACCGATCAAAAAAGACTGTACTACTCTCTTAGCTGTACTGGAAATTTCTGGATGCTCCCAAACTTGCGTAAGCAACTTTGTTATTGTTGAAGCTCCAACATGTGCCAGCCCATGTGCCATCTGAACCATAGGTTGTACAAAAGCTATAGGCAATTTCCATTTATCCATCTGCTTATTCCGCCAACAGCCCTCATCATTCAATTCTCCTTCTTCAGACCATTGCTCACGTTCTTTCACAGAAGCAGATTTCTGTATATCTAATACGTCTTGTCTAGCATTATGCCAACGTTCAGCTTGTGACTTCACTACATACATAGAAGTAGTACTTTGCTGCATCGCAGTTTCATGTGCTACGCGGTCCGCAAGGGCATTACCTTGCCGTATCTTATCAGTCACTTTCTTGTGGGCACTACATTTCACAATAGCTCGTTTCTTTGGATATGTCAATGCAGTCAATAGGTTATGCACTAATTCTCCGTGCATTATCTGCTTCCCGTGGGATGTGAGCAAGCCTCTCTCCTTCCAAAGCAAACCAAAATCATAAGCCACTCCAAAAGCATAGCGGCTGTCTGTATAAATGTTCACACATAAGTCCGTACTAAGCTCACATGCTCGTGTCAAAGCTATTAGTTCAGCTGCTTGAGCTGACTTCTGTGGTATACGAGCTATCTCCACTACCGTGTGTATTGTGGTGATTTCAAATGCAGCTGAGGTTGTACCGCCTGGCAACTTCAAACAAGACCCATCAACCCACAATTCCCCGTCTACATCTGGAAGGGGGGTATCTTGTAAATCAATACGACCCTTTGTCTGTTCTTCGGTAAGGAATATACAATCATGTGTTTCTTGTGACTGAGGCTGAGTCACCGGATATGGCAACAAAGTGGCTGGATTTAGTGTTGCACATCTCTTCAGTGTAATGTGAGGAGCCAGCAATGTCAATTCATATCCTGTCAGGCGAGCGCTAGTTAAATGTTGCGTCTTTGTTTGATTTAAAAGAGCATCAACCGCATGGGGTACTAACACCAACAGCTTATGTGACAAAACTATCCCTTCACTCTGACGTATTGACACAACTGTTGCGGCAACTGAACGAAAACACCCAGGCAATGCTCAAGCGACAGGATCAAGTACTGCTGAAAAATATGCACAGGGACGCTGCTTATTGCCATGTGTCTGTACTAAAACTGACAATGCACATCCATCTTTCTCATGTAAGTAAAGTGCAAAAGGCTTTTTGTGTAATCTGGAGTTCCTAACACTGGTGCTGAACAAAGGGCTTGTCGTAGCTGCCGGAAAGCAGTCTCACATTCATCTGTCCATGGGAGGGGCATTGGAGTATCTTTTGTCAAAAGTGCTAGCAAAGGTTTGACAATGTGTGAAAACCCTAATATCCATTGCCTACAAAAAGAAGTAAGACCAATGAATGCACAAACATCTTTCTGAGTAGAGGGTACTGGTGTGTCTAAAACTGCTTGAAAACGATCTGATGTAAGTGCACAGCCCTCCTTAGACTAAAGGTGACCTAAATAGGTTACCTTTGGTCTACAATATTGCAATTTCTTTCGTGACACTTTATGATGGTGTGAAGCAAGAAAAGAAAGTAAGGACAAATTACACTTTTCACATTGCTCAGGGGTATAAGCTGCCAACAAAATATCATCAAAATATTGTATGAGAGCCACACCTTCAGGCAAAACAAAAGAATCAAGTTGTTGTTTTAATGCTTGACTATAAATACTAGGACTCTCAGTATAGCCTTGAGGAACTCTACAAAATCTAAATGATCATTTATTCAAAGTAAAACCAAACAAATATCGGCTGTCAGGATGAATAGGGATCGAAAATAAAGCATTCTTCAAGTCTATCACAGAGAACGTAGTTGCTGTCGGGGGAACCAAAGTAAGAAGTGTTGTGATGTCAGATACCACAGGATATTGTGGTACCACAATCTTATTGACTTCTCGTAAATCAATAATGAATTGGTAAATCCTAGTATCAGTATCCTTTTTCAGAATAGGAAGAATCGGACTGTTACAAACATTATACGGAACTTCCTCATCAACTCCAACTGCAATAAGATCATGCACAATTCGTGTGAGTGCTTCTTCGCCCTCCTGTGAAATGTTGTATTGAGGCAAACGTGGCAATACAGCTCCCTCCTTGACACTAATATGTACTGGTGGAATAATCATTTGTCCCACATCAGTATCTGAAGTAGCCCACAAAGTACTAGGGAGTGAAGCTAATGCAATATCCTCTTTAACAAGACAAACTCTTTCCATCACAGGATGATTATCATTCAAAATAACACGCACCCCTTCAGGAGAGTATCGTATTGTAGCCCTGAAATACTTGAGCATATCAAGACCCACACTATTGTCTGGTGTATTTGGAGAAAGCAAAAAATGGACATGGAGCAGTAAATTTATCAACATGGAATGCAAGTGGTTGTGACAATGGGCTAGGGGAAGGTGTTCCATCGAAACCTATCGATGTAATGGTTAAGCCAGACAGGGGAGCCCTTGGAATCAATTGTTTAGACAAGGCGCTACGAGTAGCTCCTGTATCAACCAGAAATTGATCAGTAGAACCCAAAACATGTGCTGTAACATAGGGACCCCTCTGATCTACTGGAACTTCAACTGATTCCTTACCCCATCCTAGGCAATCCTATGCATAAGCAGAATCTTGGAAATCAGGCTGCACATCCGGTATTGGTTCCGTCTATCAAAAGTGTAAAACCCATCCTGCCCTCGTACATTAGCATCAACCCTAGCATGATCATTCGTGCTTCTTCTAGGCCCTGAATATCCTGAGCGATTTCTCATTTGTCCCCAACCACATGAACACTGCTGAACACGTAGTGCTGGGCAATCAGCAGCCCAATGCCCAAATTTCTTACAATACGCACACTGATCAACAGACAAATTCGAACGAGTGTAAGAATAACCATACGATCCACATCCACCTCTATCACTACCTCTAAAAGGCGGACCATAAGCTTGAGCCAACATAACCTTCGTCTTTAATTCTTTAATCTTTTTATCCTCGCTTCGTTTTGCTTCTAATTCCTGACGTTCATAATACTGAGCCATAGTCAAAAGAGAAACCGGAGTAGAGGTAGTCCATGAACTTTCACTAGCTTTTAGACGACTAGCTGTTCCTGGTAACAGATTTGAGACATATTTATTGACAAACAAATGTCTGCCCGTATCATCTGACAATGGCAGCTAAAATCATGAAATGCTTCTTCAAAGCGTGTAAAGAAATCAGAGACCGATTCATCTGCCTTTTTTGTTACAAGACACTAAAACAGTCCAATGTATCTTTTTAGGGGGAATAATCATTTTTAACTTAACTAATATGGCTGCGGGAAGATCTAGAATCAACTGATACGGATTTTTCACAGGGTTCCCCGTCCATCTGTTCTAATTCTTTCCATGACGTCCCAAAAACTACACGATCATCAGCTTTACGAACAGTTCTCCACATATCTGGCAGTAATATCAATCCGAAAAATAAATCAATGTCAGCCAAAGACATAGTACAAGAACTAATTGCTCCCTCAACTTCCTCATAAAAGGCGGCTGGATTTTTCCACGGATCAGGTAAAGCTGTTTTAAGTGCCATTACATCTGCCCTACTCCAAGGAGTATACACCCAATTATAAATAAGATAACCCTTAGCATCAACAGAAGTTTTATCATCACTTGTACCCAATCCTTTATGAGGAACATACAAAGGCGCGGCCTCCCGCATTGTTTTCGCATGAATTATCATAGTCTTATCTATTCCGAAGATGGAAGCTTGCACCCCGCCGGTCTGAGATGTCCTTGCAACTACGTCCACTGCCCTTTTCTCCTATTGCAAACGGACTGCCACAACACATAATTTCACCAAATGCCTGATTGCTTCAGCTACCTGGGAGAAAACAAAAAGACCATCACGCATTTGCTTATGATCAGCTGCTACATCATCTGGCTCTAACTCATCAGAATAATTCCGAAATAGTTCAATAACTTTTGTGCCAAATGCCTCAGTAAAATATAGCTGCTCCTTTTCCATCCACCCTTTCATGTTGTCTAAAATTTCAGAAGCAGAGACAACGCTACAAATTGTTTTACGAGCAATAGATCTAAGCTCAGACGCACGGTCAGCAGGCAACATAGAGCGACTGTCTCGTATCTTCTGTTGCTCCGAACCGGAGACCTTAGCTAACTCATGAGGGGCGGAAGGAACGACATACGGAGGTGGAGGGCAATCTAGTAACAAAAAATCATTGTGTGGTTTATTAAGGATAGGATAGAGAGGTTGCCTAACAGTGTATTGGCCAATTACCTGTAATTTATGTTCCTTCTCTTCTATCTCTTTTAAGTCATTTATTTCTTTCTTTCTCATTTCCAATGCTTTCACATATACATTGTTCGCTGCTCTTTCTCAAGCAAGGCTTGCTCACGCTTCACTCGTCCACGCACTTCTTTTTCCCACATTCATAAACAGTCAAACATATCTTGCCTAGACCTTGGCTTACACATACATTGTTCCACATACTCAATCTTTCGCAAATCAAATGACCCATGCATAGGCCAACGTAACTCAGGATCCGCACAAGTGTATTTATTCCATAATGTGCTGTACATTATAGAAGAAAGACCATGTTTAACATACATATCTCTATTGGGCGTCCCCTCTGGGGGTGCCGGTTGCAATTCTTCCAGTCTCAAATTGGTACCAATACAAAAGCAACACATCCTACGAAGTGCGCTAAAAACAGGCATGCCAAAAATAGTGCAGAATATGCAATATTATAATCAAAGTAGCACTTAAGGTGCCGTTCAAATCAAAATTAAATTGGAGAAAATTCTCATTACCCGCCTTTATAAATTGCAATTTATATATCAATTCAAAGGACACAAATTGACTAGTCACCCAAAACACGAGAGCCACAGTAAGTGGTGCTAAACTTCATTACCAAACAAAGGCATCAAAACCCACAGCAAGTGCCGTAAAACGGCTCTTACCAATCACAGGGCGTCCAGGTTTCAACTGCCAAGTTCTAAAATCGACCAAATGGTCACTGCATGACGAATGAACAAAAAGGATCTCAGTCGAGGACCGGCGCCACCTGGATGGTCAAATCACAAAGAAGGGAAAAATGCTGTGGTTGCCAAGACTCGGGTCTCCTCAGGCATTGATCGTCCGCAGCGAGATCCCAATCCTTCGTCGCGACCAATCCGTCGGGCGTCCGAGTAACCGATGAGTCCCTGTTCGGGCGCCAATTTGTCGAAGTAAGCCTCAGCAAGGCCTACCTAGTGCAAGGGGTTTGCTCTTCTCTGCACAAAGTCCTCAGACCATATAGGAAGAAGTTGACACAGAAACTGAAATAAAGACAAAGTTTATTAAACCTCAGGAGGTGGTACTACAGTTCAAACAGCACCCTTCGGTAATGTTTGAAGTGGCACACTGAACTAAGAGAGCATTGGTCCTCTTATACCCACGCAGGGGCTAAAAGAAGGTGGTACAGTTATAGAAGCAAGATTTATATACATATAAGGTCACATGGAAATGCACAGTCGACAGGTAGGAGGGGCTAAAAGTTTTCAAGGACTAGTTGACACATTACTGTCTGTTACTGATTGCTAATAGCTGCAGATCTTACTGGGCATGTGCGAAAGTGGGAGATGCTAAATATAACTTGTCACTAGACAGATTTTCAAGTGTAGTTAACAGAAAGGTAGGACAGAACACATGGCAGCATGTGGCAGAGAAAATGGCTGCCATAAATACAAAATGGATTCCGTGAAATGTTCACAATAGTTGCTAAATACAAGATGTCTTCTGCTAATGCTTAATCTAATCGCTACTGACTTACAACAAGGCTGTCAGACTCTTGGCACTGCTGCCATCCTACTGAACATACTTACTCTTACTTCTCGGGAGCCCACAAGGTCTTCTCCAGAAAAGATTATATCTTTACCCGAGCAGAGCAGGGAAGGCAGGAGAGATAGAGAAGGCAGAATTCCGGGCCAGGGGTTCTGTCAAACCACTCATGGTTGTGGATTCCAATTGCATGAGTCAAGATCAGGGTGAAGTCTCAATGCCAGGGAGTTATGAGACAAGACTGTTGCCTGCAAAATTAGAATAGATACAGAACTGTATTTCAATGAAAATTAAGACTCCGTGTTCTGGGCTGTCATGCTTTATGAGGCCTACAAAACCGTACTGTGAGATAATGTACAAAATAGTATAGCACACGAAAACGAGAGAGTTATGGGAAATTAAAGTTGATAGAGGTAAGGCTGGTAGAGCTGGAGGGACAACCCGGGGTGACTATGGACCCCTCCATGATACACAACATTGTGATACTTCGCAAAGAATATTTGGCATTAGCCCAACAGCAGGCCAAACATAGGTCCTGACCACACAATGCCATCTCTATGATGCAGGTGATGAAGAAGGGCAGATATTGGCATGGCTAGTCAGGAAGGAGGCAGAGGCGAGATGGGAACATACTTTAATGGGAGAGAATGACAACCCTTATTTTACTGCAAGAGGGACCTCAAATGAGTTTGCCTGATATTATGCAGAATTCTATAAAGCCTGCCCCAGTAAAGACTACCTTGACAGGGTGCAGGTCCTGACCCTGAATGCAGAGGACCACTTTTCCCTAGAGGAGAATATAAACCCTCTTGGATGTGCTTATGGCCATAAGAGACGTAAGCACAGTAAAAAACCCAGGTCCAAATTGCGTGCCCACAGAACCCTTTTAAGAAATGCTAGGATTCTGAGCTACCTGCTTAAATTATTCATGAAGGCAAAGGAAGACAAAATTATCCTCCTGGATCTTTGGAGTGCCACAGTAGTGATGATTCATAAGCCTGGAAAGCTCCCAACTAAATGTAGCTCCATCGCTGGATGTCCCTCCTGAACATCGAGACCAAAATTCTTGCCACGGTAATCGCCAGGCAGCTCTTTAGTCATTACCGCCCTAATTCATAATGATCCATCTAGCTTAATGCCAAAGAGGTCCACCAGATACAAGCTTTGCAGGCTCTATATCTGGTTAGATATGACACAACACAGAGACAACCCTCATTTGTTCCTGTCCCTAGATGCTGAGGAGGCCTTGGATACCATCCATTGGCCCTTCCTGAAGCTGACCCTTGAGGTATGGCTTGGGTCCTAAATTTCGTGCCTGGAAAGATCTGCTCTGCACAGAGCCAGTAGCCCGTGAGAGGGTGAATGGGGAGCTATCTACATAATTCACAATTGAAAGGGGAATGAGGCAGGGATGCCCGCTGTCCCATCTGCTGTTCGTCCTTGCGTTGGAACCCTTAGCTTGTATAATCCAATCACATCCAAACACGACATGGTTTAGAGAGAAGAGGGAAGCAAAATAGAATAAACAGATGTCACTCTACGCCAATGACAGCCTGATATATGTCACACTCTCAAATACTACTCTCCCCGGAGTGTTTCATGTCTTCGAGTAGTATGGGGCACATGCGGGCTATAGGATTAATTGGGATAAATCCAGCATATACCCAGTAGGAGGTCCCTTTGATGCATGTGACATCTCAGGGCAGTGGTGCATGGATAAAGGGAGTTTCAAATATCTGGGCCTCTATCTGATTACGAATAGGGAAGACAGCTTGGACTGTAACATTCGGAGAGTACTGGGATGTAGAAAGATGGAAAACACTACCCTCAACACTATTAGGGAGGACTGCCATGTACAAGATAATGCTCCCGCAACTCCTGTATATCTTACAAAACACATACCACAAGATCCTGGAAGAATTTTTTGTCAAAATAGAAGGGGTAGCTTAGAACTTACTCCGGAATGGGGGACACCCGAGGGTGACGCTGAATACACTACAGCGCAACCAGTATAATGGAGGTGTTGCCCTTCCAGACATAAGAGCCTATTATTGGGCCGCCCATTTAATAGTAATCAATGAATGGGGACATATACCCAGAGATCACCCGACACACACGCTAGAAAGAAAACAATTTCAATGTCGCCCATATATCCATGAGCTCAATGGTGGGAAAGGGTCTGAGAAGCGATTGACAACCCAGGTGACTATAGCAGCATGGAAACGGGTGGAAAGGTGGATGGGATGGGATGTGCAGGTCACCCATGAAACTCCATTATGTGTAGGAACCCATCTGAACGAAATTGGAAAACTGAGGGGCTTCAGGGCATAAGAAACTCTTGGAATCTCCAAATTGGAAGATCTCATTCAAGACGGAACTCTGATTCCTTTCAGTTCCCTCCTGAGAGACTACCAGTTTAGCGCAACACAACACTTCAAATACCTCCAACTGAAACACGTATGGAATGCTGAGGGGCTTGACATAGAAAATATTCCTGAAAATGCACAGTTAGAGGGGAGACCGCTCATAGGAAAGATAGAGGAGAAAGTGGGTCATGGACCTGTAGGACAATTAATAACAACAGACCAGACACAGTGGTGAAAATAAGAGCAAGATGGGAGTAAGGGGTAGGAGACTTGGATGACACGGGCTGGGAGGCAGCCTTGATGCACCCGAGGAGGTCACAATCAAGTACAGGCTGATCCAATTTAAGATACTGCACATGACGTATTATGAAAGGGACTGCCTGCATAGATTTGGCAGGGCAGCCTTCACCAGTTGTCTGAGATGTGGAGCAGAGAGGGCGTTGTTCCTACACACATTGTGGGAATGGCCCAACATTCATCTATTTTGGACTGCCATAGTGGAGGAACTCAATAGAATATTGGGAGAAGCACTACCACTCAACCCTAAATATGTCCTGCTGGGCATCCCCACGACCGTAGATATTCCCCAAGCCAGACTCCTGTTATGGACTTTGTACAGAACCACCTATAACTGGGAGTGGAGACCAGGAATGGATCATTATATGACAGCTGAAAAAGTAACCGATAAAGCCAGAGAATGCCCAAAATAGTTCCATGGGATATGGGGTCCCTGAATAAAATATTATGGTATTTCTATGGGTGACAAGGAACTTCCCTAATCCACATACTAGCCATGAGGGGTGATGATGATGGTGTAAGGTACTGCATAACTCCAACATGATCGCTGTGAAATTACTGATAATACACTATTGTTTTAACCTTTAAACAACTATGCATCCACTCCCATGTGATTATGGTAATTGGTGTGATATTAGGCAATATGTGTCGTTTGGAGAAAATGTAATAAAAAATATATTTATTTTTTTAAAGAGTGGACATAAGGGATATAACGAAGTGAATGTAGAGATTAACATCATTTCAGCTTGAAAACGCTACATTGTAAGTAATAAGATAAAAAGTTAAAGTGAATTAAAAATGGATAACTGATTTGTAACGAGACACCAAATAGTTCAAGGTTAAAGGCTGGTTCCTATGGTTAAAATAAGACTATATGACACAGAGTGTCCTGTCGCGTGGGCTCTCATTATCCTAAATGAGACTACTGGATTTCTAGGCAGCAGGATCGTTCACGGTGTGGGGGACTGAGTCGGACCCACTTGGAAGGACCTCTGTCACCCTAAACCCGGTTTTGCTCCGGCTAACTAGCAGTGCCTCATTTCTCCAAAAGGGAAGAGATGATTGGGCAGCCGGGCGCATAACATCTTTAGAACTTCTCAGGGAAGTCGCGGTCACTCAGATCCAAACCAACTCTCTCATTTACAATATGATCTCATATACAAATGACAAAGGCAGTGTAAGTTTTATATAATGTTTTAATAAAACGACTGTATTTTAGATATTAAGGAGTGAGCCGCAATAACCAGAACCATACAACACAGTAGGATTGAAATAGTCACGAGGAGAGTGAAACATAAGAATAACGCTATCATGGTGTTTAACAATTTCTACTCTCTCTCAGCTAGTTCTATTTCGAGCACAGCATGTTAAGCTCCTAACTTGCTAACTTGCTTTCTGAATCCCTGGGGAGACATTAGCCCTCGTACCTGAACAAAGGCCTGTGATCTGGTTCAGCATCTGCAACAAGGCAGTCGGCATCTAGTTGTGGTTCCCTTGTCGGAATCTCCCTCTTGCTTGTATTGGGACAAGGAAGTGTTTTTATAACTAACATGTCAGCATGATCACAAAATGTCCCTACGCAGGAATGCCAAAGACTAAACTCCTACCACGTCTATCGGCAATGTACCAGACTTTATCCTTGACTGAAGCACAGAGTGAACAGGAATGTGTTATTGAGAACTCCAGTGGTGAAGTAGGCTAAACAGTGTGATATAAAAAATAAAACAAGACCGTAGAACTGGTTATTTGAAAAATAACAGTACGAAGCCGAATAAAAAGCATTTAGAGCAAAGTGCACAGAGGCTCTAATCTGCGAGCAAAGGAATAAGATACATCCAGGGCAAAATGCACAAAGGGCTAAAGCCTGAAGCTAATGCGCAAAGGATATGTAAAACTGACCACACTACACCCTCCCCTTGTCGGTAGCAAGTGGTTCCAATAATATAAAAGTATGCCCCAGATATAAAAAAATACATCAAAATATATTTCGACAAGGTCAGAGGACAACAAAGCAGAAAACAAATTCATATATTTGGGAAGCATGTGACGATAAAGCCAAATTCAATATAATGTAAATTTTGAAAAAAAAAAAAAAGCAAATTTTTAGACAGAAGCCATGGAAAGCAGGAGATCCTCTACTTCGACATACGTCAATATCGGAAAATCCACGCCAAAAAGTATCATGGAGCAGGTGTGTTCCAAAGCCCCAGAACCATCCAGGGCGGCACCCCGTGCAGGGCCTATGAATGAGACAATACCAACTTCCTCCAGGAAGGGAATCTCATAAACTGCCTCACGAAGCAAACGCAACCGCAGTGCACAAGTCTGGGAATGAGCCCCAATCAGGAACATCAACAGATCAGTATCGACCACCGGGGGGCGCTGCAGTGAGAGACAGAGAGCCAGTGCATGTTCAAACGAGCACCAAAGGCACAGAAACACGGGTTGCACACAATCCAAAACCGGCCGGAATGACAGAGACCAGTCACACTCCAATTGTCCCAGGAGTGTTGCTCCAAAATGCTGCATCATGCGTTCACGACACAGCTGCGCTGACGTGAGCGCTAATGTGGGATCTCGTCGCAGAGGGACAGCCATTGCGGAAGAACAGCAGCAACAGCAAAACCCCAGCCAACAAAGCCAAAGTAATCGTGAATCCCCCCAAAATGCTTCCGAAAATAGAGTGAATAGCCGAAGGTATTAAACCGAATATGGAAGAGAAGGTGTGAGCAAAACCAACACCAACGGCTTTGAAAAAATTTGCAATTCAGCAGTGCTGGACGCATTAAATATACTTCCCACGAGTTCACCAAAGTGACTCGGAAAGTTAGTATTCAAAAGGGACTGTATTTCTGCCGATGACCTTCCCACCTGAAGTGCGTAGGTCTCGCTAGCAGATGTAAGGACCACATGCTTTTGAAACAATAGAGCCTTTAGTCGACTCAACTTGTCGAAATTCACCTTGGAAGTAGCAATATGAGGCCAGATGTCCGCTACCTCCCTAATTTGAGTGGGGGGAAACAACACATTACCGCAGCACGTAACGGCCTTGGTGACAACAACTACGTAAACTATTCCGGCACGCATGCCACAACAGGGTTCACTGTTAAGAAGGACGTAACTGCCGTTTGAAAGCACCTGAAAAGTGTTTTTAATTACCGGGACTGGAACTCCCTTTAGATAACAAACTAAGTTAGCAATCGAGGCATTACAAGCCCCGTGCAAGGACAGCTATTTACAAACCATGGAATGGCTGACAGAAGTTTCGCATTCGCTACCGCGAAGAAAAACCTCCCTCAAACCATTAATACATCTGTATAGAAAGGGAAGCTCCCACACCTCACGTATGTAACTGTCTCCCAACCGTTCATGTCTACCCACCGGAATGTGCTTTAAACAAGAAGTAAATTGCAGAGTGGAGATAGGCAAATTAATAACCCCATGAATCAACCACTCAGCTGATGGAATCTCAGCAACAGTAAAAGGCAATTTCTTCAACTTTTCAATATTTAACATAACATATGTTGCTTCCTTCTTAGCCATCAGCTGTTGTAGACGAGTCAAATTAAAGGAAATAAATATCTCCCTGCCACGAATGTGCTGCCACGGAACGCGACCTGCCTTCAATGTCTGTAGAGTCCAACCCAGCTGCATGATGGACCGCGTTTAACTCTGCCCGTGATATAAAGAAGACACATCCGATTTAATAATGTCTATAGCAGAGGAAACAATGTTGTCTATTGTGTAAACACGGTCTGAAAGGGTATGCATCCCATTATCCACAACAGACAAAGCCTGTATCAAATTGTCCTGATCAATCTGTCTCAACCGGGCCGCTGCCTCTTGTTGTGAAAGTTTCCAAATCTAATTATATACTTCATATAGAAAACGTTTCTTCTGCGGCATTCTTGGTCCTGACAAAAAATCTTGCAAGTCAGTATCATTAGACAGTAATGTGAGATGTGTCTTAACTGCATCCAGCGTTGATGACTTCAACCATTGCTGACAAAGCTTCCCCACGCTGTATGTAGTAATGATATCAGCATGCTCTGGTGATATGTAGCGAGGGTCTGCCCTACTAGTCCTGAACCCCCCCCAAAGAGGTGACAAAACGCTGATGACACCCATTAGTGTCTATGGGCCATAATAACCACCCGCCCGGATGTATCAATGAAGTGTTAAGCGTACCATTCTGGACCCAGTGTGTAAGCTCACTAAACGTGGCATTAATATATTGCTGCCAATTGTTCAATTTGGAAGGGACAGGTATACTAGGCAAATTCAAATTTCCAATCGTTGCTAAGCCCATACAGCTAGTCTGTTGCACAGTGTCATTGAGGAAAATCATTTGGACAGGAATAATACACGCCCTAAATAAAGTGTCCCTGCCCCACATTTGCCAATTTTTAGTTCCCCAGACACTTTTCAAATCAACAGTTTTTAACCAGTATTCATACCCCTCAACCGAAAGAAATTTGAATACAGTAATTTAGTATCGGTCAATAACATTTGCTTATTAGCATGCGGAGTAACTTTAAAATAGTAAGACTTAGCATTCTGTTGATTATGCCCAGAAAAATATGCAAATTTATCATAATACGTTTTAGAGCTCCCCTGTGGAGGAGTCGGGCAATGTTCCCATTGCATATATTCAAATATCGACTTAGGGCTACTAGCTTTATGAATAAAGTGGTGTCCATAATAATTGTAGCAAAACATGTCACCATGATTATCTCTAAATAGGTAAGCATCTTCATCGTCATAGACAGTATAATATTGCAATTCTGTTAACATAGAATTCACTGTCTTCCATCCCAATCATCAGATACAATGCCTGGTATAACGATATCATTCATTGATAACTTGAGAACATACGGTATTTGAATTAATTAAGTGGGACCATATATATCAAACATCACTCTATCCCACACAATCCCATCCGGAATCGGTACTGCAGAAATGTTCACAAAGGACAAGTCTCTTCGAACCATATGAGACGAAAAATGTGGTATCAACACCGTCTCCACATGCTCAATGTCAGATCGTTCAGGAAGAAAATTACCATGTATTACCAAAAAAAAGGTAACCACCAATCCCAACCACAACAAAAGAGTCATTACAGTCATAAAAAGCCACAGATAGTTCCAAGGAAAAACAAAATATGTGTGTTTAAGCCAATACAGCAGCTTACGTGGACCCCGGGCTGAAGATGAAGAGGACGAGGAGTCTGACACGGTATCGTCAGTGTCGTTGAAGCAGCCAGAGGCAGTTCTCGCAAAAGGTGCAACCGTAAACAAAGAAGCAGATGGTGGCTCTTGCCTTGGCACTCTATAAACCACATTTTCAGTATTGTCAATATAACGTACAGCAATCTGATCAAAACATTCCGAATTATTCGCCGTCTGTGGAACAATCGTAAGATCAGCTTCCACCCTCCCCAAGCTCAGAGAGGAAATAGCGTCGGTGCAAATCACCTCCAGCAGGACTTCGTCCCCAGTAGTGAGAGGGATTCCGGAACTACTAGGTGTCCCTCTTGGTCTGCTGTGCAGAATCGGCCACATGTTGTAACTTGACATTATCAATGGAAACAAAGCGATTTCCTTTGGCCCCGTGCAGCGGCAGTAAAATTACAGTTCTCATGCCGCTAATCCCTAACACAGGGACAGGCACCCGATACGAAGGACCAAATTCTTTCTTTACTGCAACCTTTTCACACACAAGATCCCCAATCGTGGGAATCCAACCAGTAGGTGTTACTGGCTCATCCTTAATTCCTATGGAGGCAGCACTTGGAGAAGAGTTATCTTCACGGAATTGTTGTAAATCCTGCAAAACAGTGACACGATCATTTATGTCAAAGGGCGTATCTGCCGTCTCCACACCAGGACCATCTAGATCAGGAACATACATTTGTGTTCCAAACAGGCACTCATATGAAGTACGACCCCCCAGGGACCTTCTAGGCAAGTTATTAAGTGCTCTCTGTACTCCATATAGGTGGGCTAGCCAACTACAACCCGTACCTATAACTCTGGCCGTTAAGGATTGCTTTAAATCACGATTTAAACGCTCCACAACAGAATTTCCCTCGGGTTGAAATGGAGACGAGAACTGGAGTTGGACCCCCAATGAAGCCATGGTGTCCCTGAATGCCTTAGAGGCAAAAGCAGGGCCCTGGTCCAAATGAAAAGCCGCAACTGCAAATGTATCGACAAAGATGCGCAAATCTTTAATAACAGTCCGAGCGTCAGCCGAGCGCTGTGGCCAGACCCACACAAATCTGGAGCACGAATCTACAGAAACCAATATATATTTGTATGCACTATCTGGCGTCCGTGGACCACAATGATCCAAGTACACACACTGTAAAGGTTTATTTGAAATCAGAAGGGGCGTCTGCAGCGGGCGTCTAGCCGTTGAAACTTTAATTTGTTGACTGACATCACAACAAAGGACATACTGCTTTGTCTCTTTATAGAGACCAGGCCACCAGTTACAAGCCTGTAAGAGTGAAATCGTGGCAGCCACACCAGCATGTGCAGATGCCGCCCCCTCATGTGCTGCAGATATTAATCGAGGTCTCTCAACTTTATTGGGCACCTCACGTACACCAACGCCTGGGATTTTAAATACAGCGTTTAGCATACCACCCATGCAGTAGCTATATTTAGAAGGGAAGCCTTTAGGAAATGGCGTGCCATCAGCTGTAGCTTTTATGGCAGCCGAAATCTCTGTGTCTGGTTTGGAACTCGAACGAGTCACTGCGGCCACAGTGGCAACCGCCACTGCCGATTTTGCTGCTTCATCAGCCAAACTATTTCCAGCAACGTGTATTCCAACGCACTGATGTCCAAGTGTATGTACAACATGGACCTTAGGAAGCGTTTCTTTTAGATTCGCAACCTTCCCCCACAGCAATTTGTGTTTAATGGTGTTGCCTTTGGAATCTCTGAACCCATTCAACCTCCAGTAGTGCAAATATTCATTGAAAGACTGAACACAGTAGTAGGAGTCACAGACCAGCAAGGTAAGTACCGCCGGATCCACGTGTTCTAAGGCTAACAATAGAGCCTTGAGCTCAGCCAACTGTGCCGTACAATCTCCCAAGGTCTGTGTATAAGTATGTCGGGGGCAGAACACTTCCCCCTCCATATAGCCGCTCACCACCGCACATGCAGCAGAATACTGTTGTTTAGTCCCAACCGCTGGCTGCGCAGAGCCATCAGTATACATGACCACCTGGTACTGGTCAATAGGCAAGGTGCCAGCGGGAACTGGGTACTCCATTTCATATCGAAGAAATTCTTGAGTCTGCAGTTTAGGGTCAAATATGTACTCTACATCAGTGGCTGTCAAAGACGTTGCCCATTGTATCCATCGCGGGTGTAAAGCTTTCGAATTAGGAACACTCGCTTTTGTAACAGCCTCTAAGGCCGGAATCGGGGAAACAAGAATGATGCGTTGGCCCTGGGCAAGAGGTCTTTCTTTAATCACAGCCATCTGTACAGCAGTGAGTATTTTCTCAGTTTGTGCAAATCGTTGTTCTGCAGCAGAATACAAGTGGGACTTGTATGCTATCGGGATTGTCTCACCCTCATTAAAGGTGACATATGTAAATCCAATGGCACCAGGTATTACCCTGATGACCAGATGCGTTTTATTGTCCCGAGTGTGTAAATGTTTTACTGCTAAGAGATCAGATTGTAGATCTCGAAGAATATGTGTATGTTCAATCGTCCAGAATCTACTCTAAAAATTTGGGCGAATCAACTCGTATAAGGGTTTTATACGTGTAGCATAATCAGGAATGTAAGTTCTACTAAAATTCAGAAACCCCAATAATTACTGGAGCTTCCGAACCGTATTAGGAGGCTGCAATTGAGCACATTTCTCCTAAAAATGTGGCGCTAAGCTCTTGCCCTCATTCGACAACTCATAGCCCAGGAAAATGACGCTGAGGAAGGCAATCTTCGATTTTTTTAAATTAAACTTGGAGCCAATTTCAGCAAACCCCACAACAATGCATGCTACACGCCTTAGATGTTGCAGTATCTCATCGTCCGTCAAATATATGTCATCAACATATGATAACGCTTCAGGGTCCAACTCGTGCAGAATTTCAGTTACACAAGCCGAAAATAGTCCTGGGCTATTCTTATACCCCTGAGGCAGACGCCAAAACTTTTTTTGAGAGCCAAACGCACTAAAACTGGTATAGTCTCGACTTTCAGGCGCTATATTTTGGCAGAAGAATCCATTTGAGATATCTAATGTTGTTTTGTATTTCCTACGCACAATATTATTCATAAGCGCTGCGCTGTGTGAATTCTGTATTGCATGTGTGCGTGTATGTCCATTTAAATGTCTGTAATCCACCACTATCCTATATGAATGGTCCGGTTTAGCCACTGGAAATAAGGGATTATTCATCGGCGAGACACAGGGTTCAATTACTCCCTGGTACTCCAATTGTGTAAGAATTTTCCTTACCGATGCCCTTGCCTCAAATTTTATAGGATACTGCGGCTGCGGCTGAGGTTCGCCTTTTATCGGAATTACATGATAAGGTGATTGTCTATCCCACCCCACATGATTTCTATATAGGGCGGGGGACTGTGCCAGAGCCCATGATTTACTATAGGACTCCGCTAGTTCTCCCGGAACAAGTGGTGAGAATGAAGGTGTAATAACCTCCTCCCCAACTGGACAGTCGCGAACAAAGTCAGGCGGCCAATCTTGTTCGGCCAGCAGAACGTCATACAATTTTACAACATGGTCCCAAAAGATGGCGTGTACAATGCGGTCAATGTCCCCTTCTAATTGTAAACTCACTTTATATACTCTATCGGGATCAGAGACACGTAAATCTGCTGTTTCGACTTGTATGAAGTCATCAGTTACTTTCACCTCCAGATGCTCTAGAAGACTCCGGCGAACTATTGTGACCTCTGCCGCGCTGTCTAACAGTGCTAACGCCCATGTCTTGTTCTTCAAGAGAACTCTCTTCTTGAGCGGCATGTCTAACTGAGACTGCCGCCACCTTCTTCTTTTTAAATTGCTGCTTTTGTTGGAGAGGTTTCTCTTCCTGTTTAATAGAAACCTCTGTTGAGCGTTGTGATTCCTGTCTCGGTTTCACGTACTCAGTTCTCCGCTCTGACCGCCCACCTCTCTCACTTCTCTTGTCCGAGGAGTCCTGAAAGGAACGAGATTGGCGTGTATCAGTATATTGATAGCTATCAGGCGTCTTCAAATTATCCCTATTCCTGAGATTATACCTATTCTGCGGGGTCTCCGGTTGCGGAGACTGCCCCCCATCTTTCTTAGGCGTCTGTTGTTTTTTCTCCCAGCGCTTCTTAGTACCCTCAGGCTACTGTTGTTTAGCATTATCCTTACTATTTTTACCCTGTAATTGGGGTTTTTGCGGGCTAGTCCCAAGGCTATCACGACCGATACTGGAATATGTTTCTGCTATTATTCTCGGCAGTTCCCGCTCCTGATTAAGTTGCGGAACGTCTCGAAAACGCATACGCACGGCCAGTGCCACTGCCTCTCCCTTGAGATTACTCAAAATAATAAAAGAAACTGCAGCAAAATTGCCCATCAGCTGCATCCCTAAATCTAAGGCCGGGGCAGCCCCATATTCATCTTGAATTTGTTTAAGCACTTCCGGTAGATTAGCCAATGTTGGTGTACCGTGTGCTGTAGTGTAGAGCGCGGCAAACACCGTGCCCCAGGTATTACAATGGTCCACAGTAGGAACCATTCCATACGGCAAACACATCATCAATATTCTATGTTTATCCTGAGGTCCCGTATGGGGAAATACTGCTTCCAGCGTATTCATCTTTTGCGCCAGCCAAAATGGAGTTTCCTCACGTTTAGCCGGTGCTTTACCCATAACGGAGTGTACAGTGGCAGGATTGATACCTGGAACCACCGCCTGTGGATGCGCCGGAGCAGCACGCGCTGCATTAGTATTTAAAGTCTGCATCACAAACTGAACCAGTCTTCTGTAAGTAGTAGCTAAGTCTATATATAAACGACGAACGTCAGCTACTGCCAAATTAGCAACCGCAGGATATGGTGTGTATGTAGCCAATAAAGGCCAGGTCGGACCATCATTACTCAGTGGACCTAACCTAACTTGTGCTACTGTGTGTGGGAGGGCGCCATCAAGCCAATTATGGTGTTCTTGATAAGATAAAGGTATCTCTAAGTATGCATAAGCCCTGTATTGTCCAGGGACATTCGCAACAGTGTAGTCATGAAAAGTGTTTGTACCCCCATCAACTGCTGGAAATACGACCCAAGAATAAAAAAGTTCTGTTCTATAGGCTGCATGGGCGTCCACCACAAAAGTGACCGGACCCCCCCTGGATCGTCAGACCATGTGCTATCAGATGTCCTGTGAGCGGTTGGCGCATATTAAGTGCTATATTCACTACTTGAGGATTCGCCATTTTGAAAAAATAACACCAGGGCAGAGAAGGCACATCAATAACGTGGTTTTCCTTTCAAAGTTCAAGCTTGAACAACCGACCACTAAGCAATAGGATGCACCTATCCTGTGGCGGTGGAAATCCTCAGCCCCACGGACGTCTCCGCTTACGGAACCGAGGAGTCAATATATATATGAGACCGAGAGAGTCAGTCGGACCCAAAAATTAGAGCCAGACCAATCGTTGGCGGCGCCATGTCGCTTGGGCTCTCATTATCCTAAATGAGACTACTGGATTTCTAGGCAGCAGGATCGTTCACGGTGTGGGGGACTGAGTCGGACCCACTTGGAAGGACCCCTGTCACCCTAAACCTGGTTTTGCTCCGGCTAACTAGCAGTGCCTCATTTCTCCAAAAGGGAAGAGATGATTGGGCAGCCGAGCGCATGACATCTTTAGAACTTCTCAGGGAAGTCGTGGTCACTCAGATCCAAACGAACTCTCTCATTTACAATATGATCTCATATACAAATGACAAAGGCAGTGTAAGTTTTATATAATGTTTTAATAAAACGACTGTATTTTAGATATTAAGGAGTGAGCCGCAATAACCAGAACCATACAACACAGTAGGATTGAAATTGTCACGAGGAGAGTGAAACATAAGAATAACGCTATCATGGTGTTTAACAATTTCTACTCTCTCTCAGCTAGTTCTATTTCGAGCACAGCATGTTAAGCTCCTAACTTGCCTTTCTGAATCCCTGGGGAGACATCAGCCCTCATACCTGAGCAAAGGCCTGTGATCTGGTTCAGCATCTGCAACGAGGCAGTCGGCATCTAGTTGTGGTTCCCTGGTCGGAATCTCCCTCTTGCTTGTATTGGGACAAGGAAGTGTTTTTATAACTAACATGTCAGCGTGATCACAAAATGTCCCTACGCAGGAATGCCAAAGACTAAACTCCTACCACGTCTATCGGCAATGTACCAGACTGTATCCTTGACTGAAGCACAGAGTGAACAGGAATGTGTTATTGAGAACTCCAGTGCTGAAGTAGGCTAAACAGTGTGATATAAAAAATAAAACAAGACCGTAGAACTGGTTATTTGAAAAATAACAGTACGAAGCCGAATAAAAAGCATTTAGAGCAAATTGCACAGAGACTCTAAGTTGCGAGCAAAGGAACAAAATACATCCAGGGCAAAATGCACAAAGGCCTAAAGCCTGAAGCTAATGCGCAAAGGATACGTAAAACTGACCACACTACAGTCCATTTGTTGGACCTGGCCCTCTCGGCAGGGTCACGCCTAAACTTTTCACATACACCTCTCCATTCGGGTTTTTAGTGCTTTACCTCTGCTAACCAGTGCTAAAGTGCTCCTTTAAGCATGGTAACATTGGCTATTGGTACCCAGGGCATGTAAATTAAATGCTACTAGTGGGCCTCTGCCATTTATTGCCACCCATTTAAGAAGGCCTTTAAACATGTCTCAGGCCTGCCAATACAGCCTGTGTGTGCAGTTTTAAGCTGCCATTTCGACTTGACAAAGTAAACTTTTGCCAGGTGTAGGAAGTTGGCTCTGTATATACTATATCAAAGTGAGAAATAGTGTGCACAGAGTCCAAGAGTTCCCCTTAGAGGTAAGATAGTGGCAAAAGTAGATAATTCTAATGCTCTTTTTTGTGGTAGTGTGGTCGAGCAGTAGGCTTATCAGAGGGTAATGTTAAGCATTTGTTGTACACACACAGGCAATAAATGAGGAACACACACTCAAAGACTTACTCCAGGCCAATAGGTTTTTATATAGAAAAATATATTTTCTTAGTTTATTTTAAGAAAGAACCACAGGTTCAAGATTTACAGTAAACCCTTTAGATGTAAGGTACTTCACTTAGATACTTTAGGAACTTCGAATAAAAGCAACATCATATACAGTCTTTGTAAAAATGGCAATAAGCTATTTTCAAAGTGGACACTGCAAAAATCAAAAGTTCCTGGGGGAGGTAAGTAAAGGTTAGATTAGGAGGTAAGTAAAACACTTAGAAGTATCAGTCCTGGGGCATAGGCAGCCCACCGTTTGGGGTTTAAGGCAACCCCAAAGTTACCACACCAGCTGCTCAGGGCCGGTCAGGTGCAGAGGTCAAAGAGGTGCCCAAAACACATAGGTGCTTATGGAGAACAGGGGTGCTCCGGTTCCAGTCTGCCAGCAGGTAAGTAAGTACCTGCGTCCTCGGGGGGCAGACCAGGGGGGTTTTGTAGAGCACTGGGGGGGACACAGATAGGCACACAAAACACACCCTCAGTGGCTCAGGAGCGGCCGGGTGCAGTGTGCAAAGCAGGTGTTGGGTTTCAGGTAGAAAACAATAGAGGGACCCGGGGGTCACTCTAGTGGTGCAGGCAGGCACAGGGGGGCTTCTCAGGACAACCGCCACCTGGGCAAGGCAGAGGGTCGCCTGGGGGTCACTCCTGCGCTGAGGTTCGGTTCCATCAGGTCCTGGGGGCTGCAGGTGCAGTGTTGGTTCCAGGCGTCGGGTCCCTTGTCACAGACAGTCACGGTCAGGGAGAGCCTCTCGATTCTCTCTGCAGGTGTCGCTGTGGGCGATCAGGTGGGTTGTCTCTGCTTACTCACGGGCTCGCAGTCACGAGGAGTCCTCTCTGAGGTGTTTGCTCTCTGCATCTCGAACTGGGGGCGTCGGGTGCAGAGTGTGAAGTCTCACGCTTCCGGCGGGAAACATGCAGTCTTTGAAAGTTGCTTCTTTGTTGCAAAGAAGTAGCTGGTTTTGAGCAGGGCCGCTACTCACAGGAGTTTCTTGGTCCTATAGTCCAGGGCAGTCCTCTGAGGCTTCAGAGGTCGCTGGTCCCTGTCGGATGCGTCGCTGGTTGCAGGTTTTTGAAGTTGGAGACAGGCCGGTAGGGCTGGGGCCAAAGCAGTTGTCGTCTTCCTCCTTCTCTGCAGGCTTGTAGGTCAGCAGTCCTTCTTGTTTCTTCAGGGTGCAGGAATTAAGGGTCAGATGTATGAAAGGATTTTACCCATTCTGTGTCTATGGGAAAAAGCTTTGGTACATATGGCCCCTAGTTTCCTAGGTTCTGGGTGCCCCTAAATACTGAATTTAGGGGTGTGTTTAGGTCTGGGAGGGCAGTAGCCAATGGCTACTGTCCTTGAGGGTGGCTACACCCTCTTTGTGCCTCCTCACTGTGGGGGGGGGCACATCTCTAATCCTATTGGGGGGATCCTCCAAAATCAAGATGGAGGATTTCTAAAGGCAGGGGTCACCTCAGCTCAGGACACCTTAGGGGCTGTCCTGACTGGTGGGTGACTCCTCCTTGTTTTTCTCATTAGCCCTCCTGGACTTGCCACCAAAAGTGGGGTCTGTGTCTAGGGGGCGGGCATCTCCACTAGCTGGAGTGCCCTGGGGCATTGTAACACGAAGCTTGAGCCTTTAAGGCTCACTGCTAGGTGTTATAGTTCCTGCAGGGGGAGGTGTTAAGCATCTCCACCCAATGCAGGCTTTGTTTCTGGCCTCAGAGAGCACAAAGGCTCTGACCCTAGGGGTCACTCGTCTCAGTGGCAGGCTGGCACAGACCAGTCAGTCCTGCACTGAAGGATTGGGTAAAATACAGGGGGCATCTTAAAGATGCCCTCTGTGTGCATTTTTTTATAAATACAACACTGGCATCAGTGTGGGTTTTATTATTCTGAGAAGTTTGATATCAAACTTCCCAGTATTCAGTGTAGCCATTATGGCACTGTGGAGTTCATTTTTACAAACTCCCAGACCATATACTTAATATGGCCACACTGTACTTACAATGTCTAAGAATAGACTTAGACACTGTAGGGGCATATTGCTCATGCATCCATGCCCTCACCTGTGGTATAGTGCACCCTGCCTCAGGGGTGTAAGGCCTGCTAGAGGGGTGACTTACCGATGCCACAGGCAGTATTATGAAGGCATGGCATTCTGAGGGGGATGCCATGTTGACTTTGCCTTTTTCTCCCCACCAACACACACAATCTACAATGGTAGTGTGCATGTGTTAGGTGAGGGGTCCCTTAGGGTAGCACAACATATGCTGCAGCCCTTTGGGACCTTCCCTGGCCCCGGGCCCTTGGTACCACTGGTACCTTTTACAAGGGACTTATCTGTGTGCCAGGGTGTGCCATTTGCGGAAACAATGGTACATATTAGGTGAAAGAACACTGGTGCTGCGGCCTGGTTAGGAGGGTCCCAGCACACTTCTCAGTCAAGTCAGCATCAGTATGGGGCAAAAAGTGGGGGGTAGCTGCAACAGGGAGCCATTTTCCTACACCAGGCCTAAAGCTTCTTTTTAAATAAATGTTGTTCCAAGGGTTGGCCATAGCCAGCCCACGGGACTGGATGCTTTGTTTTTAAAAAGTTAGACAAATGCTTTTAAGTTCTAGGTGTTCTGATGGAGAAAAACTCTCATATTCATTTTTCACTATTGCAAGGCCTATCTCGCCCATAGGATAACATTGGGCTATCTTATTACCTTTTATAAGTGATAACTTTTGTTGGGAAGCAGGTAGGAATGTCATGTTGGTGTCTGAGGAATTGTAATGTAAAATACTTTTTAATGCTACAGTCAGATTTTTAAGTCACAATTCTGAAAATGCCACTGTTAGAGAGTTGGCATTTTCGTATCCTAACCATTGGTGCCGGCAGTCTGTTCCTGGGTCACATGACTAGGCATAGTTTGCAGATGGTCTTTGTGGATTCCACCCAGAGATCCACACAATAGAGGGTCTGGGTGTTGATGAATGAGCCATCCTTGCGTGATGAGGAGTCACAGAGCTATCACCTGTCACACTCGCACTTCAAAGACACTGCCTAATCTCACTCTAAAAAGGACTTCTCTCTAGCCTATTGTGCCTACAGACAGCCTGGAAACCAGGACAGAGTGGCAGAAAATTCAAGATGCTTCTGAGGCAGAAGACTCCAGATGTTTCTTCCACTTCAAAGTGGGCACGAGATATAAAAAGCAGTCCCTCAAACTCACTCTTCTGTTCACTGCTGGACCTGCAGTTTCTACAGGATTTCCCTGCTTTCAGAGGAGTACCCTGCTGCTTGAAGCCTGCCCCGCTGTTTAAGAAAGAAAATTGGACCCGCACCCTTCATCCCAGGCTGAAGTGTCACCACGGATCAGCTGAAGGAACTCTGTTCTAAGCTACATGGATAGAAATGCTCCAGATGCCTCTCTACAACTTCTCAGCTGACCTGATGTACTGGGCCTGCCTGAGCCCTGCTGGCCTCTGCTAGAGTGAATTACTGATCCCCAAGAGGTGCCCCTCCGGTCCTGCACTCTTGGCTAGCATCCATGTACTATTCCTTGCCTAACTGTGTGTTCCATCAAATCTGACTCAACTTGACTCCGGACCTCTTAATGCAGACCTTTGCAGTTTCTAATAGGCAGTCTCATTATGACTGATGCAGAGTGAAGCAACATGACGCAGGACTTCACATCGTAGCACCTTGCAGCTCCCCATTGCAACTAACCCTGAGCATCGCAAAAGTCTTGCATCAAGGACGCAAAGTACAACTCTCAAGGTGACTAACCTGGTCCCTTTATCCGGCCTGCACTCCATCGCAGTCAGCCTGCACTTGTGTCTTTGTCCCGGTGTGGCGCAACAAGAAAACCACAGTTGGCGTTTTGTACTTTTGGTGCTATTTTTGCTAAAAAAAAACATTATAAGTCAATGTGTCAGGTTCTACTGATTGGATTTTTGTCAATCTGGTATAATTCTCTTCATTAAAATGTTCTCTATGTTTTTAAATTGATTTATTATTTTTCATATGTTGTGTTTGTCTTTATTATTTTTTGTGTGCATAAATTCTTTAAACAGTACCTCTAACTTAAGCCTGCCTTCTTTTGTTCTAAGTGACCTCAAGGTTAGTCACAGGTTAATTTAGTGACTTTTGTGGTTGACCCTGACTAGGACTGTGGTTGTTGTTTGAGTAGGGTTTTCACCCCCTCAAACAAATGCCTAATTTCATACACATGCTATGCAAAACTAATACAAAATGTATCATTCTCTTAGTGCAATGCATGTCTGACAGAGCTCAGTATTTTCGAGTGTCTTTGTTTTTCCCCAAAAAAGCAACATTTATTTTCTTGTTTTATTGAAAAATCTTCTTTACGGGGATTGTGAAAGCCTAGGTAGAATCCATGCTCCACTAGCACTTACTTTTGTAAACATGTAGCTCCTTGGTGACCCAGGAAGCACCGATAATATATAATTACGAAACTGAGGTACTCTGACTAGCTTCTAAACGTTTTGGCACGCTTTCTTAAATGCAGGGAGTTAATCTCTGCGGAGGACGAGCACCTAAATGGTGCGTTTGAGACCTTCAAGACTATCTGACAACAACATCTTTTGATGACTTCAGAGGCTCCATTTTGTTTTATTTAGTCCTGATGAAGACCTTTATTGATGTTTTGTATTGACCACGTCTTACAAGAGACGGTTTAGATATAAACTGTCCTGGATTTAAAGCTGAGTGGAAGAGATAGAATTTTCTTAACTTATACAGTTAGGATTTTATGAATGTGTCTGAGGCAGACGTCTTTCAGATCATTCGGATATGCTAATACTGTGAAATGATATTTCAGTTTTTATTTGTGCCTGTGGAACCACCTTATTCGCCTAGTTCACTGCACAAACACTTTTTTTTTCTTTACAGTGATAAGAAGCTTTTTATGATTGTTTCATGTGACTGTTTTAAAAGACTTGACTACAACAAAGAAATTTAAAACAAGACCCGTATGTGTGTTCACAACTTATTAATGTTTTTATGTAATGAAAGTTACTGAAAGAGATTTATATACTTTTTTGGCAACAACAAAAGTGATTGCATATATAGAAGTTCATGTTTTGCTCCAGCAAAGCCATTGTTCTTGTATACGAGGTAGAATTACAATTTTACCTCTGGCTGAAAACTATCTTTCTGTGGAAAGTGCCAGGAACTGTAACTTACCATGACTTTCCCTCCTTTTCTTATGATAGTCGATTGTTGTTTAAAGTTTGGCTCGCTATCTTTATTAAACAGCCCTCTGATAGGAGGAGAAGGGTATGCGCATCACTCTACAAAAATGTCTGTCTATATGGATGACTAATGCAAACTCCAGATGCCTGCTCTATATGCCAGCACATCCCCATCCTCATTTTGGACTGGATATTATCTTCAGCATAACAAGTGATTCTCTGACTGGGTTGCCTGGCAAACCTCAATAATGCATTCGCTGTATTACACTTCATATTGATGTCGTGTAGAAAATCTGATATCTGATGCTCGGATCTATAAAAGTGAAAACAAATCCAGACCGACAATTCTACTTAGCTCTGGTTGACTTCGATGTTTTAGTTTCCGGACCCCGGGTGCCAACACCTGAGCATGATGAGCCCGAGCCTCGTTCGAGCTCCGGTTGAGCTCCCGCTCCTTACAATGGCCCAAGCAGTAGGATTTGCACCCCGCTCCTTTCATCTACCTACTGCCTCAGAGCCTGCTGGGTACATGTGTACTTGTGTTCCCTTTTTTTGCATCGGAAGGAGGGGAGGGAGGGGGCTTTTAGGACGGCGGCATCAGTCCTGTGTCATTGAAAGGAGTGTGTCTTGGAAAATGAGCTTTATCCCCCTCGCCCCCATTCCCTGCAAACTGCAACTTCAGTTTCCGTATGCTAACATCCTGCATATGGTTAGCAGAGGTAGAGCTGGTGTAGTTGCGAAGACGGACGCGGCCTGGGGGAGCTGAAGGAAACATGGCGCCAGGAGACCCAGGTGCAAGGGAAGAACCACAAGAAGACGAGACGAACAAGCAGTAGCAGCAGGAAAACAAGCATTTGCAATGCAATGGGTCTTGCGTTTGCTCGAGTTCGAGCTATTAGCGATGTAAATTCCTAACTGGACTTTTCTTGCCACATATATTGAAAATGAAAAGTAAAACAGTTGACATAAGCGAGCTGATTCAAAGCACCACGGTCGCCATGAGAGCGAAAGAAACACAAAAGGAAAAAAAAGTTTGCTCGCAGTCAAACATATCGGGAATCGTGCAATTATCCATGTAACAGGGTTGATGTCAAAGGTGGTAACAAAACCTTCCCAAGGCGGGACCAACGTAAAGCATTTACCAGTGTTAACAAAGGATTTTTGAAAGGCAAGTCCATGAACGAGTGAACGCGATTGGCATGAGGTGGGTGTGGTTAAAAGCCCACATAGATACAAACACGTCGGAAAAGCAGTGCTTGCGTGCTGCTATGCTGGACCTAAAAACAGTCCAGATGAAGAGGTGTAACAGACATAAGGGGACACTCTGAATACTACTTTTGCTGAAAGGATACTGCCTCTTCACCGTATATATAGCCTGAATCTATCGCTGAGGTGCAGAGCTGGAGTTCAACGGATAGTACAACAAGAGTTTGCTTGGGAAATGGGGTGAAGATGGTCTGACGAACTTGTGACCAGACAAACCCCCTCTGCATCTAATATTTGATTAACATCTGCAAAGGAACTAAGGGGCTAAATGACTATTGCATCCATCAAAAAGAGTGGATAGTAGAATATCTAGTTCTTCAACTAAAACTTCATCCTGTTATTTACGAATTAAGTTTTTAACAGTTTTAGACACTAGGAAAATACTATCAACACTGGCACTAATTTGCATAGATTTTTGGCAATGTTGGAGTGTAGCTTTTATAATCAAAATTAACATGAAATGTTTGCGTACTAATGTATAATGATGCCGCATAGAAAATGTATTAATGTGCTTTTACTAAACGTGTGTTCGAAATGTGCCCACGGGGAGTGGCCGCCAATGTATACGATGATTAATGAAATTGACTAAAATGAATTATTAATGTACTAATGTATGATTTTGTACTAGTATTTAGGATTATATGTTAAGGTTTTGCTAATTAATCACTAGGCCTTAGTTAGCATGAGTCAAGGCCTAGCTGCCCGGTTTCATATTAGATGTGTTTTTCTAACATGCAATGTGCTGACTTGCTGAAGGACATGAAATCGTACTTTTCCAAAAGCTAGAGGATGTATGTAACCGTAGTGGATCCGTTCTCATGAGACTCAACTTGCTCAAGGAGACATTCTTACTGAATGCAACAGTGTAGACTTGCAACAGGTACAAGGTCGCCTAAACTGGTTTAGACAATGGAGTTACAGACTGAGCCTGAGAAACTAAAATGTTTTCACTTGACATTCTACCCGACGGAGACGCCAATCACAAGAGCCAATAAACTACGTGAGAACTGTTATGGGGTGACAATCTTAATGGGACGACAAGTGGATAATTGGTTGGAGATAATGATGCATCAAAAATTGTCCAATTGGAAATTAGGGGTCTGAACAGCAAATTTAGTATAACTATGTGACACAAGGAGAAATCGGCAGTTCTGGGAGAGAGAGAAGCCATTCTTGCGGCTATCTAGACACTTTGCCTAAAGACTTTGCTATTGTTCTATCAAACCATCCTCACCCTACTTTGCCTAGCCCGTTCTATACTTTTCCTCCTTATGAGGGAAGTGCCTTATTATTCCGTCTTGCTGAACTTTGCTGAGTTTCCTGGCTGATGGTGAATCAACTGATGTCCTGAGGACGAAGACTGACTCTGAATGCTGACCCATTATGGAGGGTAACTATATTATAATGAAATTGTAATTGTCTGTTTGCCTTTTCTTCTAGGTACCAACTGCTTCTTTTGACAGAGACAGTAGTTAGATGTTTTCTAAATTGATGTTGCAAAATTGTTTTGCATTAAGCCCAACATGCTAATGCTAATTCGAGGGTAGTTAAGGGGTTCACTGAATGATGCAAATAGACAAATGACTGAATCTATGCTTTGTTGAATAATGTGCTAATGATACTCTGCTAAAGTTAATCCATGTTGACATTGTGCTTTGTTGTAATGTTTATGATCTTTGCATTGGTGAAGTTTTATTCTAGTTGCCACATTGTGACATTGTTGATGTGTTTCCTGGTTTTGAGACTAATAAACGTATTAGTGGAATTGTAATCAATAGGGAATAAATGTCACAAATCGTACTAAATTTTGTGTGGTTATTCATGACTGAGAGGTCATGGTGTGTTTAAGTTCTTATTAATGTCATTGATTAATCTAATTGACTTGCTATTGTGATCATTAATGAGGTTATTGATCTATTGATTGGCATGTTGAGTAGAAATCTCGTCCTAAGGAGACTTCAATCAGGGTCAAAAGATTCATCGGCCTAAAACGAGTCCCAGAGTGATTAAATAATCTAGATTGGGACGCGTTATCAGTTCATAGCAGCATCATTATTGGGAGGGGTCCTGCTGGCCATCTTCTACAAAAATTGTTTAGCATTATAGGAGAAGCAAAAGAGTCCAATGCAGACCACAGCAGGCTTTAGTAGGTTTCAGAAGGTTTTAAAATAATTTTAGAAGGATTAGAAGGGCACTAACAGTGTATCATGCGGTCAGGGTGCGAAAGGGTGACACATATACAGACAAAAAGGAAGAAAAAGCTTCAACCCCTTTTAACAGTGTGAAGGTTAAGCAAACTAGAGAAAATTGGCCATTAATCTCAACACTTGCCTGAAAGTTTGAGAGATCATTGAAAATTCCACAGAAATTTGACTTTTTAAAGGACCCAGGCAGAATCATTTTTTCCACTCCATGGGACTCCAACTGTCTCCCAGATCCTATCTTACCAACGAACATTTTTGCAGTTTACCACAAACCTTTAAAACTAGTGTAGAGTCCAAGGGAGGTCCTTCGGTCGCTAGTTAAAAGCGTGACTTTGACGAAAGCAAAGAGCCTGCTTGGGGTCCGGTTAGTGATGTGGAGCTTCTCTCGCTAATACCTTCGTCACCTTCAGAACAAACGTTACCATACGTGCCTCCTCGAACGCTATTAATGAATGAACCTCCACTCCCAATTGAAGTGATTGTGGAAGTTAACAAAGGGAAAAACATAGTGGATGCAAAGTCAATAGCCCATAATAGACCCGGCTCAGTGAAAATTGATCAAGGGAACTCTGGAAATGTACAGGGCCATTCACGTATCTTCCAAAAATAGTCAAAAAAGAGAAGGGGGATAATTCAGTGCATCATTCTCTAAAACACCATCCAGCTGAAGAAACAGACCGTAGAACTATATGTGATATTTTATTTAGAACATCTAAGCTGACTCTTGACAATTTAATATATCAGTTAAGTAAAATGGATGTTCAAGTGGATCTATTGAATCTAATGGCCACCTCAGTCATTGGAACTGACCAGAAGCTAGCAGAAATAAATAACCGGACTATCCGCGCACAAGCGTATGCAGCATCAACCCCCACAGACTGTACAGGTGCACCATTGGTCAATAAACGTTTGACAATCCCTGAGGTATTGTCTACATTAATAGAAGACATAAAAATAAATGTAAATGCCTCCTGGCATATTAAAGATTGGATGTGCAGCAATACCCTCAAACTGGGGCCAGTAGGAGCCCTAATGAAATGACTGGATACAATGAGCCCAAAAAGGAGGGGTTTACGAAACATGAACCACAAACCCAAACTGCAGTTTCTATAGAAGCCCGAGCCTCACCCTCCTCAACCTCTGTTATACAATGTGAGGAGAATATCAGCAAAGTTCAAACTGTCCAACAACCATCTCCAGAGACCAAAATGACAAAAAAACTATAGAAGAAATTACGCGAAGGGGGTGACAAACAAAGAGCAAGTATAGCAAGTGTGCATTGGTTAACTACAATAAAGCAAAGGAACAACCAAATTACTAACATGCATGAGTAAGAATCAACTGAGAACAATAACACCACTGCAAAAAACACGAAACGTTTTCCACTTTATAATAAAATACAAGACGCTCCAACTGGGGGAAGAACCGAAGTAGAAGCAGCAAACACTGTGGATGTTCTGACCAAAGCTCCCTACATAAAAATGAAAACGTTGCAAAGGAACAAACCAGAGAAAAGGTGGAGCACAGGGAGATGGTGAAACAACATTAAGTACTCTTGTCAAATGACGTGGACATACCAGAGCATATAGACTTTAACAATAGTGATGATCACAGTAATTTGAATAATGGCCCGGTAAATAAAAAATCAGGAGTAATACACCTCACAATTGACTCCTTCAGCAACCATTTGTTAATTTCCGGTGAAACAGGGGAGAACAAGATCGCCAGGTTGCTATCCGAGTCTATTTGTCAAATTACCAGTTCCTCATGCAAAACAATCTTTACCCCGACTTACGGAGGAGGAGGCACGACATCCTTAACTGAGGTAATATTTTAAAATTATTACAGGCAGTTCCTTCCCTTGCAAAGATAGCCACAGCAGATATGGAATCGATCCAATGTCTAGGCTCAATGGACAGTAAGATTCAAGAATCAACTCTTGTGACCTGGACAGGAAGCTAGACCGCAAAAATCGTCTTTTGGGAAAAATAATATTTCCTGGTTTGGGGGATTCAAATCACCATGCTCCTCCCCCTGTAACTCATCCAGCACCGTTCATTTCACTAAAGTTGAATGTACCTTCAAGTACCCTAGGGGATGCTAAACAAACATACTCAATTCGGAAAAATCCTGTTGGGAAACATTCACATCACCATACTCACAGCAAAATACCATGATCAAGTCAGACAAAAACAAGAGGATGAAGTTTAATATAGGTTGGCTCAAAGCAGCCTTGCATGGCAATAATCGTTCTTGATATCGTACGGTTCACAAAATTAAAAAAAAATAATGTACCCAATCAATTAGAAAGTTTATATTTATGTTCATTGAACATCAATGGTGCCCAACCTAAAACGCAGGAAAACAATCTTTTAGATTTACTGGAAGAAAATCACACAATATGTTTACAAGAGGCATGGGCAGTACAGCCATTTTCAATAAATGACAGCTGGCTTTTTCAGCCCTGCAGTTAAAATATGAAAATCGGAACACCCAAAGCAGTGTTTGGCCACCTTTATAGCAGTAGCCATGTAGTTTGAAATTGAGCAGATGGAGTCAGATGATGGAAATATCTTAATAATCAACACCTGCATGCACTGCATCAACAGCCACCATCACCATATCAAGCAGCACACACACCTCACTTGCAGACACCTCAACAACATCCAACCACGTGTCCCATTTGCCCTCTCCCACCCTGTCTGCCCCCCAAGAGACACTAACACACGCACTCAGACTCCCAACAGCCATCCCTCTCACACACGCACACTGGCCATGCACCTGTACCCAAGTCCAGCAGACTGACCCTCCGACAACCACTCCCTCAGCCTCCACTCCCAACCCTCCTTGCACATCCCACCCCAAAGTCCCTAAGAAGCTTTTCCTTGCACATCTTGACCTCTTCCCACCTTCCACCCACCCATCCTGCCCGTAAGCACAGGGTCCCAACGACCCAGCACAGCACCTCAGGCAAACAGTCTGCCACTCCTCCCATCAAATCATCAGCTGCTGGCACAAAGGGGCCCCAGCCACTCCTACTGTGAGCACACTTACACCTCAGAAAGAGAAGACTAGGGTGATGAAAACCAAGGGACATGAGACGGGGACAATGGAGGCACCTTCTAATCCTAGAGGCAAGGACACAAGTGACATGTCAAAGGCCAAGGGGACCCTTTACAAGAGGGGACACATGGATCCCCCTCCACCACCCATGAAAGGGTAGGTTCCCACTCCACCACCAAAGAAAGGCAAGGTTCCCACTCCACCACCAAAGAGAGGCAAGAGGCCCCCTCCTCCAGCAGAGTCAGCCAGAATTATACCACCACCAGCAGTGGGCAAGGAGCCCTCACCTCCAGGAAAAGCACAGCAGCCCTCACCTCCAGCAGAGGCACAGCAGCCCTCAACCCCAAGAGAGGGCATGTAGGTCACCCTCCAGGGTCTGTTGTGCAAGGAGCCCCCTCCAGAACCAGGGGGCAAGTTCCCCACTTCAGAGACTGTGGCCTTCGACTCCCCACCAGAGACGCTTTGGGCAAGGAGCCCCTTCCAGAACCAGTGGGCATGTTTCCCACTAGAGATAATTGGGCAAGGAGCCCCCTCCAGAACCAGTGGGAATGTTCCCCACTTCAGCTGAGGTGCCCCCTGCCCCATCCCCCTTCCCCCAAGGTGCCTGCCCATTTCCAACATGATGCCCCGGCACAATGGATTCTGGACTGTGACAAGCAAGAAGACCGTTGCTGTAAGTCCCCTTTAATCTGTGAGGGATTCGGACCTGCAGGCAGGCAGTGATAGCAAGCCTATCATCTACAAGCGCTATGTTGAACTGTCGGTATATGAAGTTTCTAAAAATTGCTGGAAAATAATTGATTGCCATCAATACCTTGTAGTCTTAAAAATGAATTTGTTTCCTTTCCTAGTTTTACATAGAAAATATAAAATTGTATGTGCACCTCTTCTTCAGTTATAGGGTAATATAAAGGGATGCAGTATTTGTTATTGTAATGGAAAAGTGCCCAGTATTTGTACTTGTATACAATATATTTATCCTGATGTATATGGCTGGAAATTTGTATTACACACTTTTGCACTGTCCCTTAATGTATAGGGCTATTGAAAGAGATGGAGTACTAGAGATGTTAACGTGCCAGTAGCAAGCATGGATAATTGGAGTAGTAAGTGGAGGAGTTTAAATTGGATTGGAGTGGAGTGGGTTAGATTGGAGTGAAATAGTTGGTAGTTTGGAGGGGAGTGTGATAGATTGGGTGGATTGGAGTGTGGTAGATTTGAATGGAGTAGGATAAATTGTGGGACATTGTAATGGGGTAGATTGTGGTGGAGTTGAATAGATTGGAGTGGTGTAGATTAGAGTGGTAAGAAGTTGGATAGATTGCAGTGGCGTAGATTGGAGTGAAGCAGGATAGAGTGGAAGGGGTAGATTATAGTAGGGTACATTAGAATAGAGTGGAGGCAGGTTGGAGGAGTGGGGAAGATTTGAGTGGTGTGGGGTAGAATGGGATAGGGTGGGGTAGATTATAGTGGGGTGGAGTAGGGTAAATTGGGGTGGAGGGGATTATATTGGAGGGGAGTAGAGTAGACTGGGGTGAGCTAGATAGTGGTAGATAGGAGTGGGGTAGTTTGAATTGGGGTAGAATGGGGTAGGGTGGAGTGGGGTTGATTGTAGTGAAATGGGCTAGAGTCCAGTGGAATGCATTTATATTGGGGTGGAGTGGAGTATATATTGGGGAAGAGTAGCGTTCAGTGGATTGGGCAGATTGGGCGGAGTGGGTGTAGACTGGAGTGGAGAGTGGTAAATTGTAGAGGATAGTAGTAGATTGAAGTGGTGTGGGGTAAATTAGAGTGGAATAGGGTATATTGAAGTGGGGTAGATTGAGTGGATTATAGCAGCGCAGATTGGAGTGAAGTAGGGTAGATTGGAGTAAGGTAGATTGAAGTGTAGTGGAATAGATTGGCGTAGGATAGATTGGAGCAGGATAGATTGGAGTAGGGTAGATTGGAGTAGGGTAGATTGGAGTAGGGTAGTTTTGAGTGCTAGGGTAATTTTGAGTAGGGTAGTTTTGAGTAGGGTAGTCTAGAGTGGTGTAGATTGGAGTGTTGTAGATTGGAGTGGAGTCAGATATGGTGGTGTGGAGTATATTGGGATGGGTGGAGGAGATTGGAGTGGTGTGTCAAGTAGGTGAGATTGGGTTAGGGGGTAGAGTGTAGTAGATTGGGGTAGATTGGAGTGATGACGATTGAGATGGAGTAGATTGGAGTGAAGACGATTTAGATGGGGTAGATTGGAGTAGGGTAGTGTGGAGTCGGTGGGGTAGACTGAAGTTGGGTGGGTAGGGGTGGAGTTGGTTAGATTGGACTAGAGTGGGGTAGATTTGAGTACTGTGTGGTAGATTGGAGTGAAGTGGTGTGGATTGGGTAGAATGGGATGGAGTGTGGTCGATTGAGGAGGAGTCGGGCAGATTCGGTGAACTGGGGTAGATTGGAGTAGAGTGAGGTAGATTGGAGTGGAATGGGGTAGACTGGAATGAGGTGGATTGGGGTGGAGTGGATTAGATTGAAGTGGAGTAAATAGGGGTAGATTGAAGAATGGTAGATGGGTGGGGTAATTGGGGTAGGAGTAGATTTGATTACGGTAGATTTAAGGGGGGTAAATTGGAGTGAGTGGAGTAGGATAGATTGGATTGGAGTGGGTTAGAGTGGAGTGAAGTAGTTGGTAGATTGGAGGGGAGTGTGATAGATTGGGTGTATTGGAGTGTGGTAGATTTGACAGGAGTGGGCTAGATTGTAGTAGATTGGAATGGGCTAGATTATGGTGGAGTTGTGTATATTGGAGTGGAGTGGGGTAGATTAGAGTGGAGAGAAATTGTATAGATTGCAGTGGAGTTTGTAGTGGGGTAAATTGGACTGGGGTAGATTGAAGTGGAGAGGGGTAGATCGGAGTGGGGTTTGTTGGATTGGGGTACATAGGATGGGTGGATTGGGGTACATCTCAATGGAGTGGATTGGACTGAATTAGAGTCGAGTGTGGTAGACTGGGGTAGATTGGAGCAGAGTAGCATGGGGGAGACTGGAGTTGGGTGGGGTTAATTGGGTTAAATTGAATGGAGTGGAGTAGATTGGAGTGAGGTAGGCTGTATTGGAGCTGGGTAGATTGCATTGGGGTCGATTGGAGAGGAGGGGTAGGTTGGATTGGAGTGGGGTGGGATAGATTGGAGAAGATTGAAGTGGAGTAGAATGGAGTGGAGTGAGGTAGATTTGATGGAGTGGGATAGGTTTGAGTGGAGAATTTTGTAGCAGAGTGGAGTAGATTGGAGTGGAATGGGGTAGATTGGAGTGGAGTGTCGGAGAGTGGGGTGGCATAGTGTAGAGTATGTATGGTGTGGTAATGCACTGCCATTGCAGATAACACATTTTCAATTGAAATGTCCATAACATTTCCACAGAAATATGGTTTTACTGTGCACAAAAGATGTGTGAAAATATCATCACCTAGTGTATTGATGTATCTGATAGAGACTTCTAGTTACAGATTTCTTACCTTTGAATTCTCCCCAGGCATTAGACTGGATCCAGAAGATTTCTTGAGCAGTACCCCTGCGTTGGTTGATCGGCTCCGCTTCCTTTGTTGGCATCTTCCATCTGGGAAAGGACATCATGGTTCCTATATAGGTGCAACCCAGGCCACCAACATCAGTTCTTTTCTTTCAATCAGTGCTGATCCGAAGAGAACTGTCCCTCAGTCATTTTTTGACTGGTCTTTTTCAACTTTTTTTTTTTTTTAGGATCACCCCTCGTGTGTTCAGGGATGTCATCTAGAAAGATGGGTTTCAAGTCCTGCGGTTCCCATTGTTGGACAACGTCTGTGAGAAATCCGCACCTCGTGCGCATGGGGTGTCTGGAGTGTGACCACGACCCAAAGTTGTGCTCTGAGTGCCGGATCATGTATCTAAAGGCTCCAAGGGAGCAGTCCCTAAAGCTGATGGCAGCCTGGCACTCGACTCCATGCAGGTCGAGGTTTTACTCGAGAGGAAGGTCCCGGGACCTGTTGTAGAGTCTGAAGTCATTGTCGTCTCTCCCAAAGTCTTTGGGGTGATTGAGTAATTCAAGGCACAAGAAAAAAGTACGACATTGGAGTGCTCTTTAACATCTCCTCATCAAACAGTCAACGCAACAACAGAGCGTCCTCATTCCAGATCTCATTTTCCAGAGCCTGGACTGACTCCATGCCTCCCTGAGTTTCTATGAGTGACCCCTGCCAAGGTAAAAGAATTTTATGAGGCCATGCGCCTAATTTTTGGGCTGTCAAATGCTGCTGGAAGAACTTTGAGCCTGCTGTGTCAGAGAGGACCCAATTGGGTTTCGCACTGGTGGTTTTGGCTCTGATGGGCTCTCAGGGATCCAGTCCTAGATCCGGACCAGCACTGGTCATACCACCTTGACCTTTCCTGGTGCTGGTCCTGATGCAGATGCTCCTGGTGCCCCTGGCACCATCTCCATTGTCATCCCAGACTCCGACACGAAGCTGGAGAGGCATCGCCCTACTCCAGCTCCAGTGCTGGCAGCAGCTTTGCCTCCTCATTTCGATCCTGAGCACTATTCGTTTGAGCTAGGCCTCCAGTCACTGGAACCTTTAGTATACCAGGCATATGAAGAAGAAATAGATTGGCATGTGAACGTGGGAGAATCCAGTGGACTGAACACACCTCCAGATGCTTGTATGCCTTCTCACCCGACCGTAGCTACAGAGGAGGAAGTCTTTTAAGCTATAGTGGTGAGGAGGGCAGCTGAGGTCCTTGACTTTAAGCTACTCTCAGTGGCCGTCAAGACTAATCTCTTGACACAGGTGCTGCAACCGGGACCTTCCACCTGCGAACCTCTGCTCCCGTTCAGTGATGCCCTCACTGACATCCTTCTGGGTACCTGGTCCAAACCCAGCAAAGGGGCTCCTGTGAATAGGACTATTGACTACCACCTTCACCCCACACCTGGGGACCCAAGTTTCCTGATGCAACACCCCCCCCCCCCGAAAACCTGATGGTCCAAGCACCTACTTCCCATGGCACATTCCCTACCGATCCCCCAGATAGAGAATCCAAGACGTTGGATTCTTTTGGGAAGATTTCTTCTTCTGCCAGTCTTGCATTGTGATCTGTGAGCACGGCATGTCTTTTGGGCCAGCATTCCCACATGCTGTGGGATATGGCTGTGCAAGTGCTGCCACAGGTCCCGGAAGAGGCCCATACTGTACTCTCTCAGGCTTTTTGGGATGGGAGGGACACAGTAAAGTTCATGATCCATTGCAGACTGGACACTACTGACTCACTAAGTAGAGCTATTTCCACAAAGATGGCCCTGAGGTGCCATGCCTGGCTGAGAACATCTGGCTTTTTAGGGGATGTCCAAGCTTACTTGCTGGACCTACCCTTCAATGGCACCTGTCTCTTTGATGACCGGGCTGATTCAGTGCTCGATCTCTTCAAGGATTCTCATGCTACGGCCAGGACCATGGGTCTCACTGTGGCCCGTCCTCTTGCCCCCAATCTGCCTTTCCCTCCTTTTGTGGCCATGGAAGGTGCTGCCAACAGTGCCAGTTCCTGTCCAGCCACTGTGCTGCGCATATTGCCCAGCCTCTGCCTGGTGAGGGTATGGTACCCACCAACCTTGTGGGTCTGGTGGCCAGCGGCCTGGCCAGTTCACCGACCCCCCCCCCCCCACCCCTCTGCAGCAACCTCTAAACCCTCCTCCTCTGCCTCTCCACCACCAAGGACACCCAGTTGGTGGCAAGATTCGCCATCACCTGCCCCACTGGCAATCCATTACTTCGGACACGTGGATTTTGCAGATCAGCCCTCCCCTTGGAGACTACCTCTCCAGTCATGCCACCATCTTACAACTGGATGACGGAGGATCATCTTTCCTTTCTTAGAGAGCAAGTTATGACTCTCTTGGCTAAGCGAGGCATAGAGATGGTTCTAATACTAGAAGTAGACTGTGGTGGCTATTCCTGCTACTTTCTGGTCTCCAAAAAAAGACAAGGACTTTTTTTGTCTTATTCTCGATCTACAAGCCCTCAATCTCTTCCTCAAGAAGGAGAAGTTCAAAATGTTCATGTTGGCTCAGGTCTTGCCTGCCCTGAACCCAGGAGACTAGATGATAGTTTTGGACTTGCAGGGCACTTATTTTCACATTCCCATCCTGCCTGCCCACAGATGTTACTTGTGGTTCATGGTAGGTCACAAGATCTCTCTGTTTACCCTGCTCCTGTTCGACTGCAACAGTGCCCCTCTGGTGTTCACCAAGGTTATGGAGGTGGTTTTCAGCTCATCTGCAGAGTTGGGGGTTTTCAATATTCCCCTTTCTCGATGACTGACTGTTGAAGGTGGGCTCGACCCAAGCAGTCATCTCCCACCTCTAGACTACGGTGAACCTCCTGCATTCTCTTAGGTTCAATATAAACATGGCAAAGTGACACCTGACTCCCTCTCATAGGCTCCCTTTCATCAGAGCTGTTCTGACGCGTCCAGTGGAGATCAGAGGAATCTGGTCTCCGGTTGAAGTAGTTCTCCACATTGTCTTGCTGGAGCTCTGTGCTATCTAACTGGCATTAAACGCCTTTCGTCCCTCTATCAAGGGAATGATAATACAGGTATTCATGGACAACACCACCATCATGTAGTACTGCAACAATCAGGGTGGGGTGGAATCATGGACCCTTTATCTAAAGGCTCTTCGTCTCTGGATATGGCTGGAACAGCAAAGCATATCCATGGTGGTTCAACATCTATCAGGCTCTTGGAATGCCAGAGCAAACAAGCTCAGCCAAAAATACCTCGCCAATACGAATGGCGTCTCCGTCTGGAGGTGCCCATAAGGTCTCTTTCAGCAGTAGGGAGATCCTTGGCTAGATCTGTTTGCCTCAGATGAGAATGTCAGCAGTTTTGCACACTGGAGTTTCCAAGACGGCACTCGCTTGGAGATGCTTATCACCTTGAATGGAACTCAGGCTTCCTGTACTTCTTTCCGCCCATACCACTCTTGCCCAGAGTTCTCAAGAAGATCAGAAACAACCAGGACCAAATAATCCTTGTGGCCCCACACTGGGCACAGAGAGTCTGGGATCCCGAGCTGTTGAGCATGTCCATCGATCCTCCGATCAGACTGACCCTTCATGAAGATCAGTTGCAGCAGCAGGAGAGGGTTCTTCATCTGAACCTGTCCACTCTCCGCCTTCTTGCGTGGAGATTGCATGTTGAAAGTTGACAGCTTTTGACCTTCTTCCTGAAGTCTGTAATGTCATCTTCCTCCACCAAAATTGTATACTCCTGTCGGAAAATAATTTGTGGCATGATGCACAGACAAGTCTGTTGACCCCCTTTCTGCCCCTGTTTCCAAAGTTGTACTGTTCATTCTTTCACTCACACAGCAGGGGTCTGCTATTGCCCTTCTTAGGAGCTATTTATGTGCCATTTCTGACTTCTTGTGGTTGTCTGATCAGCCTTCTTTTTTCAAGTCCTATATTGCACATAGGTTCCTCAGAGATCTTACTCACCTCTTCCCTCCATTCCCATTCATTATACCATAGTGAGATCTTGATTTGGTTCTGACCTTTTTGATGTGGGCTTCCTTTGAGCCTCTTCACAACTGTCCCCTCAAGCTTCTCACACTGAAAACAGCCTTTCTGGTAGCAATTACATCTGCCTGCAGGGTGTGCGAGCTGAAGGCCTTATCATCTAAACTGCCCTACCTCTTTATCCTGACAAAGTGGTGCTTTGCACTAGGGTCTCTTTTCTGCCAAAAGTGGCCATGCCTTTTTATGTAGGCAATTATTTCATCTTGCCTACCTTTTATACACCCCCACACCCATCTAAGGAAGAGGAGAGACTCAACTGCCAGGACCCAAAAAGAGTGTACAAAAGAGTTCCAGCTGGATGGCCAACTCTTTGTAAGGTATGTGGGTGTGAAGAAATGTGTAGCAGGGCAGACAATCTCCAGATAACTTGTACTTTGCATTAAGACCTGCTTCTCAATGGTAGAAAAGCAACCCCTGAGTGTTTGGGCACTTGTTCTACCAGCGCTAAAGCTGTAACCTCTGCGTTAGCACATTGAGTTCCAGTCCTGGACATCTGTCATGCAGCATTGTGAGCATCTCTGCACATGTTTACCTAACACTACAGCAGGACTTTCTTCTTTGAAATTAGTTTGCAGACCTACCTCCAGGGATAGTATTGCTTGAGTATCTATTCAGAGGTAAGGAATTTGCATCTAGAAAGTCTACATCAGATGGACAAGTCACTTACCTTCTGTAACACCTTATCTGGTAGAAACTATATCTAGCTAAAGTTACTTACAAACCCACCATTCCTTCTGGCTCTGTAAACGGATTTCCAGGCGATGGGACTTCCTTTTACGGGCCCTAGTTTTGACACACAAGTGGTCAATGTCCTTCATGGCTCCGTGCTTCTAGTGTGTAAAGTTGTGAAAATAAACTAACGTCAGCGAGCCCGGGTGGTACTTATATAGGAACTGTGATGTCATTTCTGGTGCGGATGATGCCGGTACTGCTTATGAAAATCTTCTGCACCCAGTCTGATGCCTGGAGAAAATTCAAAGGTAAGGAATCTGCAGCTAGATATAGTCTCTACCAGACAAGTCGTTACCGAAGATAAGTAACTTGTCCGTTTTATTGGTATTCAGATATTTGTTTCCACCACACTTCGGAATTTAAAAAAATGTGCTTCATTTGTAATAATTCTGATATGTTCTGAAACATCAGCACAGTTAATTGTTTTTGTTGTGTGCCAGAAAAAAATATCCTACACCCTCTCCTCTCACATGGGTACTCAGCAAGTTTGTCATATGTAATCTCTCACTTCTCAATTTGAAGTCAAAGAAAGAAAAGTACACACCAAGCTTCCATGGAAAACAGAGCCTGCTGACATTTGATCTCTGTTTTGCAATGCACTGCAAATGTGGCAAGATAAGAACATGATTTGAAGACCTGTTTATTGAAAGCAAATTTTGGAGGAATACAGTGAACATGGTTTGAACAACGGGAGGGTTGAACTGAAACTGGACAGCCTAAAACAAATAAAGCCAGAAGATGTGAGTTACATACCACAAAGCCAATACTCAACAATGGACAGAATGTGTTCCCAGAAAAGCTTTCAGAATGTCCACAAGAAGTTGTAAGCAAATCAACTAGCATGTAGGTCCTGGTCTTCAGTTGGTTTTTGTGGCACTTTTGCATTTTCTAAGTACCAGCATTTAGGGTTAGGCAAGACCAGCACACCTAGCTTCTACTTCCAAGAATACAGGAACTGGTGGGGGGGGGGGGGGGGCACCACTTTGGGTGTTAAGGCCCACTCTGCAAAGGCTAGCTACAAGGTTCAAGGACTCTGGAGCGTGTTATGTCTATTACACAGGTGGCCAGCCAACTAGCCCTTTGAGTCACTCTGGAGAGCAAGGAAGGCCTCAAGCATCAGGGTGGTCCTCTGGGAAACAAGGTAGACTTCAAGCAGCAGGGCAATCATCCAGGGCTCTGTCTGAAGTCTTCCACAGATCCAGGAGCGTACTGTAGAGTTGCTCTTAGGGTCCAATATTTATAACTGGTGCCAGCCTCTGATGTGGGGGAATCTCCTAGGCTACCCCCACATCTAGTACTGGAAAGTTAATTCCTTCCCACTCCAAGCCTCCAAATAGTCTAGGGTGACAGAGGGCTAGTGTCAGGTTCCTTTCTGTGTGTGCTCAAGGCACCACTTTGAAGTGTAAGTGAGGCAGGGATCAGCTCTTCCCCCAGTCATCTTGGCAAGATGGCCCATCCTGCCAACATCTAGTCTGCTTTTTCACACTGTCTGGGAGGAATACACAAAGCCTAACAGCTTAGCCACTCATAATGATGTGATAGAGGGCAATGGCAGCAGGCACCTAATGGTTAGGGCAGGAAAACACCAACTTTCTAAAAGTGGCATTTTTAGAATTGTGACTTTAAATCTGGCTTCGCCATTAAAGAGAAATTTAAATTACAATGCATTGGATCCAATCATGACATCATACCTGCTTCTAATTAAAGGTTAGCAATTGTAAATATTTCTAGGGTAACCCAATGTTATCCTGTTGGAGAGGAAATCCTTACAGTAGTGAAAAACAACTTTAGGAGGTTTACACCACCAGGACAAGTTAAACTTAAAAACACATTTCCTACTTTCTAAA
Organism: Pleurodeles waltl; assembly: GCF_031143425.1. Lineage (NCBI taxonomy): Eukaryota > Metazoa > Chordata > Amphibia > Caudata > Salamandridae > Pleurodeles > Pleurodeles waltl. Next base: position 604,450,511 of record NC_090443.1, on the reverse strand, counting down.
TACAATGCACCCGCCCTATTGGCTTTTTAAGGCCTAGCCTAAGGATGACCTATATGTATTAAAAAGGAAGGTTTAGGCCTTGCACAGGCTTTATTTTGCAGGGTTGAGCTGGCAGCTTATAACTGCACTACATGCTGCAATAGAAGGCTTGAGACCTGTTTTAGAGTGCTACTTTAGTGGGTGGCACAATGAGTGCTGCGGTTCCACTAGTAGCATTTAATTTACAGGTCCTGGTAACATGTAGTACCATTTTACTAGCGACTTACAAGTAAATAAAATGTGCCAGTTGGGTGTAAGTTAATCTAACCATGTTTAAAGGAGAGAGCACACACACTTTAGCACTGTTGGTAGTGGTAAAATGCAGAGAGTCCTAAAGCCAACAAAAATGAATTTCAGAAAAACAAAGGATGAAGGCACAAATTCTTGAGGGAGACCACTCCAAGAATGTCGGGTCTAACGTGTCCCCATCAATTGAAAGTAGGGAGAACCACCCATCCTCATGGGAGTTCTCATACCATCAGTACTGGAGTGGTCTGTCCCAGGATAGTGTTTGTATATGTATTAAAAAGGGAGATTTAGGCTCAGCAAAAGGTTAATTTTGGCAGGTCAAATTGGCAGCTTTAAATTGCACACAGTCTGCAATCGCCGGCCTGAGGTATGCTTTAAAAGGCTACTTAAGTGGATGGCACAATATGTGCTGCAGGCCAACTAGCAGCATTTAATTTAGAGGCCCTGGGTACATGTTGTACCACTTTACTAGGGACCTACAAGTAAATTAAATGTGCACAAGCACATTAACACTAGTCTGCAGCGGTATAGTGCACACAGCTCTAAAGCCAACAAAAAAAGGAATTGGAGTAGGCAAATTGTTTGGAGTAAAACAACCTTAAAGGCTGACAGGGCTAAAATGTGCCTCCCCTTCCCACCAGCTCAAAGTGGGTAGAAAACCCCACCCTCATGAGAATTCTCTTCTCTGATGTACAAGAATCTGGGAAGACAATGAGCGCTAGAGTGACCTGGCCCACAGTGGTGTTCCACTGAAAAGTCCATTCCCTGTAGGGAGATGGACCACCTCAATAGTTTGAGATTTTCATCTTTATGAGCTGTATGAGAAGCCTGTGGTCTGTCTGAACCTGGAAATGAGATCCAACCATGTATTGTCTTGTCTTCTTCAATGCCCAGATCACAACCTCCCTTTTAACTGCACTCCACCTCTATTTCCTGGGGAGTAGCCTCCTGCTAAGGAAGGCTACAGGTTGGTCCAGGCCGTCTTCATTTAGTTGTGAGAGCACAGCACATCCCATATGCCGTGCTCTGAGTCATCAATCTGGGCAATAAACTCTTTCGAGAAGTCAGGGACCCTGAGTACTGGTGCTGTACACATGGCTTCCTTCAGGGTGTTTAAAGACTTTCTGCAAGGCCTCTGTCTTGATCACCTTCTTTGGCTGCTTTTTAGAAATCTGCGGAGTCAAGGGAGCAACATGTTGCCATAGCCCCTGACAAAACTCCTGTAATAACCAGTGATGCCTAGGAAGGCTCTCTTTCAGTCTGAGTCTTGGTGGGTTGCAGAGCCAGAACAGTCTCAGCCTTGGCTTGGAGGAGCTCCAACTTGCCCCCGTCCATTTGGTGCCCAGAAAGACCACAAACCCATGCAGTATTTGGCACTTATTGGCCTTGATAGTCAGACCTGCTTGCTGCAGAGCCTGGAGCACCTTCTGGACGACGAACAGATGATTCTCCTAGCTAAAAATTAACACTTCAATGTCATCTAGGTAGGCAGTACTAAAAGCCTCCATCCCTTCCAAGACCCTGTTAGCCAACCTCTGGAATGTGACAGGTGTATTATATAACCCGAAGGGCATCAACCTAAAATTTAAGTCACCGGGGTGAAAAATGACCTCTCCTTAGCTCCCTTGGATAGGGCAATCTGCCAGTATCCAGACATCAAGTAAAAAGTATTTTTTAACTTGGCAGCTCCCAACCTATATATGAGCTCTTCAGATCAGGGTATGGGGTGAGCATCAGTCTTCGTAACTGAACTGAGTGTCCTACAGTCCACACACAACCTAATTTCCGGAGCAGAGCCCATTAGGGCAGATTTGGACAGCAGCGCCACTGGACTTGAGAAAGGACTATTTGAGTGCTCAATCGCCCCTAACCCAAGCATCTTAGATACTTCCTCCTTGATGCTAGCTCTCACCTTGTCAGGCAGGCTGTAAATTGTATTTATCATAGGCATGCTGTCCCCAGTGTCAATATCATGGGTGCCCAGATGAGTGAGACCAGGGGTAAGTGAGAATACAAGGTGACAGTTCCTCTGCTGTTCTAGAAATCAGGGTAGGGGAGAGGTTGTCAGGTTCCCTGACCCATCCAACTTCATAGAAGATATGAGTTCCGGGAGAGGCTCATTCTCCTTTTCCACCCCATTATCTTTCATCGTGAGCATAGTGACTTCGGACCATTCACAACAGGGCATGAGGTGGTTAACATGCAGAACCCTTAAGGGGTTTCTTGGTGTCTTGAGGTCCACTAGGTAGGGGACCTCCTCATTTCACCCCTTCACCTCATAAGGACCCTGGGCCCCAGTGGCTCCTTCACCCACACATTTGTGTTAAGCTGAAATTCAGCCTTCTGGTCATGCCAGAGTGTCATCACCTCCTGGCTGGCTTCCAGGTTCTCAGCCACCTTCTTCCAGAAGAGCTGCATCTAAGTCTTGAGAGTTAACATGTAGCTGACTATGTCCCGGGTGGTGCTTCTTGGGAGCTTGCTTCCATCCCTTCTTGCTCTTTGACAAAACTGAGAGGTGGGCATACAGGAGTTCCAAGGGACTAAATCCAACCCCTTTCTGTGGCACCTATCTGTAGGCAAAAAGAAGGCATGTTAGGAGGACGTCCCACTTCCACCTCCACGGTTCTGACAGGCCCATAATCACGCCTTTAAGGGTCTTGTTAAACCTCTAAGCAAGCCCACTGGTCTGTAGGTGATAGAATGTGGAAACCCTATGGCACCCTATACTCCTCCTACTTTGTCTTGATGTATGCTGACATGAAACTTCTTTGGGGAACAGAGATGAAAATCTCCATCAGGGCCCTGGCAACTGCAGGTGCATTTACAGTTCTCATGAGTATGGCTTCTCTGTACCCAGGATGAACCTGTTGCTTAAGGCAGTCTTGGGTCCAGAGATCCAAGAATGTTGATGCCCAACCTTTCGAAGAGGGTGCAAATGAGAGGTAGTTGAACCAGGGGAGCCTTTAAGCTTTTCCCTGACTTTTCACAGGGTTGGCAGGTTGGACATGACCTGCAAAACGCAACTGTGGTCACTCACATCTGGACAAGTAAAAGTGAGTGACAAGCCTGGCTAAGGTCTTGTCCTGCCCCAGTGTCCTGCCAGGGGTATATCACAAGTGAGACCCAGTAAGAACGCCCTGTAGCACTGGGAGACGACTAACACACAGGTTGCCCCCTGCTAAGGAACAGAAGGCTTGATTATAGGAGTTCATTCTCACAATATATCAGCTGCCTGGGTTCCAGCTTGCCACCTCAGGCCCTCAATAGTAGGGCACTTCTTTTGTTCTCTGCATAACTCCTCCCTGGATGAACCACCTTCAGCTAGGCAGTCCTTCCAGGGTAGCATTATCTCTTCCCCCCACCTGTGTAGGTTCCCGGGCATTTCCCTCAGACATGACCTCCTCCTGGCAATAGGAGTTCCAGGGGCAGGTTTCCCTTTTGCATGGCAGCTACCTTGGCTATTTATCCAGGCTCCAGTCCTCCTAGTCAACTCTCTCGGGCTACCACAGACCTTGTGATCAGGCACCCATTCAGGCAACCCTAACATACCATTTCCAGGTGAGACTGAAGTTTAACTTCCTTCCAGATGGTGTGCTTGAAGTCATTCCCAAGCAGACAATCCACAGGCATGGCAGGACACACAGCTATTCTCAAAGAATCTGAGACCTCCCCCTCACTCAAAGGAAACTGGAGCCACAGGATAGTGGTGCTCATGGTTGTCTGCTACTACCATCCATTGGAAGGCATTAGAGATTACTGGCTCTGAGGACACGAAATGACACCTGGAAGTTTTCATACTCACTCCTGTTTTTTTAGAGCCTCCACCTGCTTCCCATTGATGGTGACCCACTGCTTATACCTGGAAGTATTAATAGGCATGTGGGCTTTTGGCACCATCTTCTTGTCACCAAGGGACACCAGGATAACCTTTGCACTACCCCCATGCCAACTGGGACAATCTCCTCCCCAAGAGCTTCACTAGCCAACCCTGCTGTCTGCCCACATCTGGGGTTTAACTTCCCTGACTTCTTTTCGGGGAACCCATTGTTCTCTGGTCAGGTCGAGACTGGGATTCCGAGAGCTGCTTTCGGTCCTTTAGAGAACTCCTTGATTTTTTTCATCTCCCAGCTCTTGATTACTCATCTCATGTACACTCAGGCAAAAGTTACCCCCCAAAAAAAATTCACCAAAGAAATCCAAAAAGATAGCACCATTGTTTCCTCTGCTTAGTTCTGTCTCACCTCCAAGCCCTCCAAACACCAGCCTAGTTACTCCCAACAAATGACAAAGACAATCTCAACCTTCAAGTTCCCTTTTTCGGTTGCCCTTCTATTTACTTTGGCTCCAGGGACTGATGGCTGGTATCTCCATAGATAAAGTTAGTAATACAAGAAAGATACTCTGGAAGGCCAATAGACCCTTTGGGGCAGATTTAAGAGCCCACATGCCACTGTAGGGCCACCTTAGTGCCATTTCTTTGATGCTAAAGCGGAGTTAAGGTGGCCTTTTCCCCATGCCATATTTACAAAGTGGTGCAATGCATGCATTGCGCCACTTTGTAACACCTCGCGCCACATTTTGCGTGCACCAGGCATAATATATGCAAGGGGGGACGTACCCCCATTAGGAGGCCCAAAATGATGGTGCAGTGAAATTTAAAAGATGTCACTGTGCCATTTTGTCTGTCATTTTTAACGCCTTCTCAGAGCAGGTGTTAAAATGACGCACCTATTTAAATCAATGGTCTTCTTTGCACTTTGCTACACTAGCATCAACCTTTCCGCCGCTAGTGTAGCAAAGTTCCACAGTAGTGTAAAAAATGTTGACGCTATTGTTCTAACTACTGCCATGGTGCGCCGAATCTTAAATACGGCGCACACATGGTGGTGTTAGGGAGGTGAAGGGGGGGTGCAAGAAAAGTTGCACTGCATTGGATGCAGCACCACTTTTCTTAAATTCGGCCCTTTGTCTTTAGGCTTTCCTTTAAATTCCACATGCTAGCCTTTTTGGCTATAGGAGAGATTATACATTGATGACACAAGACCGCCTACTAATGTTGATGGCATTTTTAGAATACTGCTGTTAAGTTTTAGGAAGCTATCTTTAATTTTTGAAAACATAGATAAACAGCAGAAGGTATGCAAAATCTAATTTCATTGTTTTTTATTGTTCTACATTCAAATTTACAGCAAAATGGGTTGAAATAGAATTTCCCATTTACTAAAACAGACTTTTTATCCGTGTTGTACATTTCAAAGCAGTCTGTGCAGCCTGACTGCTAGTAACATGTCCAGTCAAAACCATGTCATTGTTTTTGGTGCGGAAGGAAAACAATTTTCTTTAACTCTTGCGTCCTGTAATTGAACTGTGTACACTGCTAAAAATACTGAGATCTTGTTCAATCAATTTACCAAAGTATAATTTCGGTTCTTAATTTAAAGGTGGTTGATTTTTTGAAGCTAAGGCCAGGTCAGCAGGTCCAAAATAAGGGATGGCGAGTGCAAAAAAATGGAGGCGTGATTAAAAAGAATGGATTTCTTATGTACTCCACATAAGATTGTTGGTGTTCTGATTTCAGAGGCAGAGGGAGGAATTAAAATTTATACATGTATCATTCCCTGTACTTGATTCCCTTCTACTAACCAATTTGTCAAATCGTTTTTTTGTTTTTTTGCTTTGATTATTGCCTTATTTGTACTTCGAGAGTCATTGACCACTGTCTGTGAGGCCACAATTAATTCCTCCGTTCTTGCAGAAATACAATAAACTACATAGAGCTGAAAGGGAAACTGAGAGGCTTTACACTTTGAAATGTCTTAGAGTGCAGATTGTTAAGACACACGGAAACACTATTTGGGCTAAAATACAGCACTTCATTTAGTCTCTGGTAGTCTTTAAATGGTCGTTTGGTTTCTCTGTTTTGATGTAACGTTAACTGTACAATTGCATCAGAGTACAAGGACATAAAAGCCATTCATCTATTTTCATTGCTTCCGTTTTTAACCAATACCACTTGGCCTTCTGCCACAATTAATGTACCAATCACATCATTTGAGGCTTGAAGTTGACATCACAACACATTTCAGAATGTATGTTGCACAGCTCAAATGATTGGTCTAAACATACTCCCTCTATCTTGTTTATGAAATTGGATTATTATTTGGGGTGGGTGACTACCCACCTCAAATAATAATCATATCCCTTGTAAGGGTATGCATTTTTTAAAGTTTTAAGTAGAAATAGTGCCAACATTTACAAAGCACCAATGATAGTCAATGGTAGCAGTAGGCCAAGGTGCAGTTTAGGGTGACCGCGATGGAGCATGGGTTGGGTACACCATCTAAGTTCATCCTGGTCAAAGATTTTACCTTCTGACTTCAGTCCTTTGAGACCAATTCACCACAGGGATACTCTTCAAAATTCCTTCCGGACTTACGGAGAGGTACTAAAATACTCTTCTATTCTTTCTTGAGTGCAGAAGTGTTCTGTAGTGGGTATTGATGCCTGGCATTGGCTACTCCTAGGCACGCACTTACCAATGGGATAGGCGTTCTCACCCTACCTTATGTGGGATTTTTTTTCTAGATGGCAAAATTCTTTGGCCACACTAAACCTGGGCTCTGAGGGTTAGGTGTATATGTGAGAAGTGTAGTATGGTAATCCTAGTACCCTCCAAAATCTTGCACTAAAATTCAGTTTGAGGTAACAAATGTAGTCCACCAAGAGACAGATGTCTGACAGAACAAAAGTAGGGGGTCCCATCAACCAGACAGGGGAAGCACAAGAATTGTTTTGGCATCCTGTTTCCCTTCCTTTCAAGTTTGCCCCCAGGGTTCCTTCTAAATCCCAGAGACAGAATTGTAATCCTGGCATCCTGTCCTCTGCCTTTCAAATGTGCCCAAAGTGCTGTATATAGACCCTGCAGACCAGTCAAGCAGGGTTTGACACTGAAATGTCAAAAGGGATGCTCACAGCCCCATCCTGCATGTTTCAGGTGGTTCAGAGGAGTTGTTGCTCTGCCCATTCAGGCAGCCTATTGTTTGTTCCTGGGAACGTAGGATTTTGAATCTGTACTCTGCTTTCTGCATAGGACAGGTAGGTGTGTGAAAATAACTCAGTCACTGTAATTGTTTGTTAATACTACATTCTTACATGTCCTACTTTTAAATGCAATTAACTAGGAGACTTGCATAGGGGGTGGCTTATTAATATTTAAAAGGAAGGTATTGTTCTTCTAAAAAGGGTTTACTTTGACAGGCAGAATTGCATCCATATTTCATTAGCTCACCTTGCTAGACATCACCATCTTCAGAACCAGTTGCATAATTGACAAAGCCATCTTGAACAGCACCCCCACTTATCTTGCAAATGCACTCACCATTGCTGTTGGCTGTTGACACATCTGCAGGCAGGACAAACTCAGATTGAGAAATGTTAAAAAGAAAAAAAAGAAGACAGCCGACTTTTTCTATCTATGCACTCAGAGTCTGGAACAGTATCCCCGTATCATATCCATATTCTCTTTGGTCATCAAATCTTCACCATCAAAGATCATAAATATACATTCATATAAAATGGAAATACGACTATAAAAGCAATAAAGTAGCAGTGACAAATAAGAACACATAAAAACCAATTAAAACAAATTAACTAGCGAGCAATATTCATCCACCTTTTAGAGTACTCTTAGTCTAATCTTCCATCTGCATTAGGAACCCTGAGACTGGGAAGACCACAAATTGCCTATTGTTGGCGTAATAATCGTAAGGGCTTCCCTGAAGTCTCTTACACCAAAAGTTTGGCAGAGTGGTGCAACCTACTTATTTCTTATACCACAGTAACTAGGACAGAAGAACAATAATGTTCAATTGTTTCAAGCCGAGATACACAGAATGGGCAGTAGGCTTCTCTTGGGTTTGTCATTTGCCCCCAAATAGCTGTAAACGAGGCAAGTGGTAAGGCCCCATACCTGAATTGCAGATAGAGCTTCTTTAAGTTGGGTGCTTTATTTCATCCAGGAACTGCTCTTTCTGAAAATGATCTTTTAACGCTACGAAGGTTGATGTCAAAGGCCCATGTTAGGTGGGCATTGCAGTAAGCCTATTTGACGCTGCCAGAAGGCCTTCTTTATCTGCCCCTTAGATGTCACACTAGCCTCTTCTGAGGCAGTCCACAAATGATCAACCCCAATGTCTACTAATGTTGTTCCCACATTCTTGATCCATGTTAGGTCACTTGTACCTAGAAGGGCAAACTTTTGACCATCCCCTGCTCGAAGAGGCTCAGTTGTGGAGATGCCCGCAGCCTCCTTCAGAACAAGAGGGGTCGTAACGTAGCTACCTGCTTAATACTTTTTAACCCCATATCTAATCACAGGGGAAGCAATGGTGCACTGGTTGGGAGACCAGTCAATTGCTGTCTTAAATGATTTTCAACAACGTGTAAGGCTGTTGTTTCCTTTTGGCCCCAAAGTTCTGCACAATACAGTGCAGACCTAAGTGATTGACAATGACTGACCTGCAGTGCCGCAGGCAAGATGGGACAATATTGAGAAGCTTTAAATATCTTCAATAGTCCCCTGGCAGTCTGCTCTACTCTAAGTTTACACCTGGTGATGTGGGTCTGCCAGTGGCAGTGTTCATTCAGAACTTTGCCCAGATATTTAAAAGTCTGGATTTGCTCCAGGGGGTCCCTCTCAGCGTGGGATTAGGTCTACAGGAGCAACAGGCTTTGAACACCATATACTTGGATTTTGTTAGAATAATACCTAGGCCCCTCGCCTCACAAAAGTTGTTAAACCTATCCAAGATATTTTGCAGTCTCATAGGAGACTTAGATAGGAGCAGTGTATCACCAGCAAACATCAGGGCAGGAACACTGAGGTTTGTTAAGCAGGGTGCGTCCAGCTCAACATGGTCCACATAGGCTGCCAAATCACTTATGAAAAGCAAAATCAGGGTGGAGGCCAAGACACACCCCTGCCTAACTCCTCTGCTGCCCTAGAACTGATCAGTCAGTTCCCCGAACTGGCCACACACTACTTTGGCATTGTTGTGGTCATGAAGCCTTATTATTGCTGGTGCACATATGCTAATTAGAAAATTATTAATGAATGTTTATGTGTTTAGTTAATAAAAAGTTCGTAGAGAAATTAATCAGAGAGAAAATAATGTGCACGTTTGAAAATGTGCCCACGGGGCATGGGAGCCACTTAGATGAAAATTGTACTACTATAACTAAAATTATGTGAAATAATGAAAATGTATAAGAATAGTGTAGTAATATGTCATATCGAAATGTATAACCTGAAATGTATAAATGTATGAGGTCTGGCAGGCTAGGCATAAGGTTAATGCCTAGCCTTTCCAGGCCTCGTAAGAAGGGCTGAAATACTAACACTCCGTAGAGAAGCAGACGCATAACCTGACCCTGAACCACCCGCTGTTAAAGTTGCTTAGCTAGAATTTTCTGCTATGTACTGGCGGACAGGAGTTAATGAAGACAATTTGATACAATTATGTGTAGAGTAGGCTAAATGTACTTTCCCAGGACTTGAACAATGGAAGCACTGACTGAAGAGGAACATGCAACATTATCGAGAGCTGGATGATGAGGACATCGTATAGTGGACCAATCCGTGTCTTGTGAAACGGCTGATATTAAAATTTATAGATTTGGTAAATTAATATTATAGGTTAAAATCATATCTGCTGATTGACTGACCAATTGGAAATTAGGGGGATGGACTGGGAGACCTTAATAAAAAGTCATGACAAGGGGCTAAAACTTCAGATACGGGAGAATTTAGGCAGAAGCGAGGGGAGACGTTGATGACGTCAGGAGACGTGGTTCGAGACTCTGTCATTGGGCTCATACCCTGAGAGCCTGATGCATTGCTGATCTATTGATGACCTGAAGACGAAGACTGACTCTGTTGCTGATCCATTCTGTAGCTATGACAATGTGACTAATTAACTTATGCCTTTTCTTCTAGGTACCAACTGCGCGGCTATATAGTTTTTCTTATAGGAAGATATTTTTCAAAATTCATGTTTTCTAAATTGATTTTGCATGAAGCCCCACATGCTAATGCTAGGTAGGCTTTCTAGGGGTGACGTTTGACATGATTAGGATATTCCATGCGATCCAAAAGGTTCATCGGCCTATACGCGTCCCATTGTAAGTTTACTTACTAAGGACCAGGTGCGCTATTATTATCAAATTTAGCAAGTAAAGTGAAACTCCCATGCCAGCTTAAATTTGACATAACTTAGATCGAGGAACGAGGTCGAAGGCTGCCCTTAGATCTAAAAAATACCACATATAGTCACCTGTATCCTAATTTATCAAACTTCCAGTACTATGACTATAGTTGGAAGACCTGGTCTAGCATGGTACTGCACTCCCCAAATCCTGCCTGCACGGGAATCAAAATATTTGATGCAGACATCCAATCTTGCAATCGGTCCAAGATGACCCCCGCAAGGAGTTTTCGGGCACTGTCAATCAGGCTTATGGGCCTGTAGTTTGAGGAAAGATCTCTAGATTTTTTGGGCACAATCTCTGCACCCGCCCAAATTGCAGGATTAGGGGCTTCTTTCAATATGGCACTTCCGTATCTATCAGGACCGTCCAACACTGCTCTAGTTTGGGAAAGAGTTGAAGGCTCACCTCTTTAAAGAACACTAAATTACAATTCATTATCTTTCCACAACCCAACTTCCTCTCCTATTACTCATTGACTTTATGCTTGTCTCTGACTATGTACAGTGCTTTGCTGCCTTTTGACTTGGTTTACACTATTGGAATATCATTTACATACATACCTTGCTGGAGTAAAAAAAAAGCAAAAAACAACATGTGAAGCCACTATATTTCAGCAATTTTAACTTCTATTTACGGAGACCTAGCACTCAATAATATTATCACAAAGATTCATAATATCTTTGAGTTCTTTAATTAGATTAAAATATAATTTTATGGATTTTCCTAATGCATTTTTTATTGAACATTGTGTATGTATTTCTTTTCGTTCATGAATAGTTCAAAGGAAACCAGTAAAGATTTACATAAAGCCTTGTGTGTTTTCTCATTCTTCCACTGTTGCTTTTACACACAATTGAAATAATGCATTCCCTTTGGTTTTTATATCACACCACAATACATTTTGTCTTAATATTTAAACCTTTCATATTGTGGCCAGCCTGCCAGGGTCCTGCACCCGATCTGTGGGTTCCACTATCTCTCTACAGATTTCCTTTTACCTCGATTTATAGAAGATTATGGTCATTCCAAACACTCCAGGGTGTTGCAAATGCATGGCTCTGATTTCGAACCTCTCTCATTGCTGATCACTAGGGCTTCAAACGCTCTTATGGTCTGAAGCAGGCATATGAATCAGACTGCTCTCTTACAATTAAGAGTGGTATTGAGAAGATCAATGATTCATTTAGATACATATTAACTGTCAAATAAATTGTTTAAATCTGCAGGAATACATATTCGTTTTGTCTGCAGGTAAACAATTATTAAGAAAAGGCAACTTTAAGATTCTCACACTTTACTGAGTCCTACTCAAAATATGCAGCAAGGTTGGGCAAGGATGTGTAGAATATGGCTGCCAATATACTTGAAGAAAACCAATACTTTATAACAAATGTTTCTACTGAATATTTTAGCTTCAACAATGACAGAACCATGTATGAATGCTTAATACTTAGCTAAGGGAAAATAATTCTTAAGAAAGCAATGCTAGATATTAGACTAATTCTGGAATGATGGCATTTCTTCTAATATCACACATTTTTTTGTTGAAAAGAGGAATTCTTAAAGTCAAATCCAATTTTTCTGTAAAATAAATTATCAGTAATTGATACACAAAAGGCAATACAGCATGAAAGAGAACAAAGGTCACAGCCTGACCAATAGAAGCAAAGGAATGTCGTCTGAAAAGTCAAATACAATTCAGAGATTGTCAAATAGTGAGTTAATACACCGGGAGGCTGTGCCCCGAGCCAACCTAATAACTACTGTCTGGCTTTGCTGCCAGACAGTTCTAAGGACATTTCTTCTAATCCCCAGCAGCTGTAGTACAAGCAACAATGTCCTAGAGAAATGCATGTCAAGCTCAAGCAATACCAAGTGCCTTTAATTTTAAGACCACATCAAAATAAAATACCAAAACTAAGTTACAAAAGTGAATAAAACATGTAATACACAGTTGTGATGGCAGCCTTCTGGCCGAATAGATGAATGCAGCTCTGTAGGCTTTAATGGAGCGATCCTGTGCAACTTTGGCAGTTGCAGACCTGTACTGGGTCAATGCAGATGAATCATTAGGCAAGGCAATTGTGACCCTCTTTCGGACTTATGTTTCTGCAGACGTGTGTTGCTGGTAGTCACCGACTTCTTAAGCCAATCAGCTCTTCCTCGAAGTGCCACAACTTTTCATGCCATTGGGACCCAGATGCACTGATAGCACCCTTTGGAGGGCTCACAGATGGTGGTATTTGAGTAGTCTTTGTGTGCAGTTTTTGGAACTGCAGAAAGAGACCCAGCAACCCACGTACATTACTGGTTGCTGCTGTCATACTTTCTCAGACAGTTCACTTTCTCTAGTTGTTACCCACATCAGGAACTCTTTTTCTCTGCCACTCTTCAGAGCCAGATCGGGAACCCAAAGCAACCCTGGCAATTTTGTCAGACCAGCCCCCAGGTCGGGGGCTGGGGGCAAGTGCAAAGCACTGCTGCTTTTGTTTCCATGGACAGATATTGCAGCACCACTGCAAAAAAGACAGCCAGTAACAAAACCATCGGCCATCCTAACAGCCTCCCGTAAAAACGCCAGATGCCCCCTACGGCCAATCCGGCCCTGCCTTTCTTTCCTTCTTCAGTCAATGTGTGTTCCTATTAAAAAATTTGGAATGGACTGGGGGCACATGGGGACTGCACATTAAAGTGAGCTTTATAGCTGCCCATTTTTCCCACTTCCAGGACACCAGTAAAATCACACCACAAATGAATGTGATACATTAATGAAGTTTAGTTTGACTTCAGTAGCCACTTAGGTTTCTCCACGATCGCGGCCGGGCCAGCGACCGTGGAGCAGGAATCTCCATTAGGCACCAGGGATTTTCTTTTAGTTTTATTTCGGGGAATGTTCTTGGTGGTGGGGTTTTTGTCACCTGGCGAAGTATTTGTATTTGTGATTATAACAGTTTATTTCTTCTTTTTGTTCTAGTTCAAAGTTTTGCTTCCTTTGCTGTGGATCCTTGCAGTTTTGGCAGTAGTTGTCCTGCGGTTTGCATAGTTGCATGTTTTAGGTAAGTAAAAGCAATTTACTCCAAAGGAGTATTGTTGACATGCATGAATGACATGTTTGTAGGTGGTGCACTAAATGCAGTATTGTGTGTGAAATTGTCCTTAGATTTGAGCACAATGATATTTGTTTTGTCATATGTCTAATTTGCTTTTTTCTTTTTAGTGGTATATCATTGGTGATTGCTGTGTCTGTGCAGAGTAGTTGCTGGTGAGTAGCTTTTTCAGGCAAGTGAGTGTTACAGTTTTTTAGTACATAACTCTTTGTGATAAAGCTACACTTTGTTTATTACTTATTTTAGTGCTGGTTGCTGTTGGCAATCCATTTGTTGTTGTAAGGATCATGGCTAGCCGCAGAGTGACCGCTCACAGGTTGTTGGCATGCTTTTTGAGTCGTCTTCAGACTATGATTATGAGATTGACTCTGCATCTGAGGCAGAGGAGGAAGTGAGAGATTCTGGCAGTGAGTTTTCTGTTCAAGAGGTTTCTTCTGACGAGGAAGCCACTCTCAGATGAAGAGCCTGTTTTAGAGGAGGACATTGATGTGCCAAGAGTACAGCAGCCTGGGGCTGAAGGGTTTCCCATTAGAAGACCTGACACCTGGATTGCCCCAAACATGGAGCAGCCACATTTATTGGTCTCCTAGGGTGTAGAGTCAATACGGAAAACGTTTTGCCTGTCAATTTCTTTCACTTGTTTATGGACAATGTATTTTTGGAAGAGATTGTGGAGCAGACTAATTTGTATGCGGAGCAATATTTGAGGGACAACGCTGCCAGACTTAGGCCTCAGTCTAGAGCTACTCAGGGGGTTCCCACATATCTGGAAGAGATAACAAAGTTTTTAGGTTTGACTTTTTTGATGGGGTTGATAAGGAAGCCGTCACTGGCTTCTTATTGGTCTACTAGTCCCTTGATGGCAACGGCTATATTTCCTCCAACTATGACACGTAATCTCTATTTGCTTCTTCTTCGCATGCTGCATTTTGTAGACAATGCTTCAGCCTTGCCACAAGATTACCCTGATTGTGACCGTCTTTTTAAGATTAGGCCTGTCCTTGATCATTTTGTAGATTGTTTTTCAGAGGTCTGTGTTACAGGCAAAGATTTAAGTGTGGACGAGTCTTTGGTCCTTTTCAAGGGGCGTTTAGTTTTTAAGCAGTACATTCCTAGTAAGAGGGCACGGTATGGAATTAAATAGTATATTCTGTCAGAAAGTAGTACAGGATATGTGGATAATTTCTGGGTCTACACTGGAAGGGATTCCAGTATTAACCCTCCTGGTTGTCTGCCCACTTTTGGAGTGAGCGAAAAAATTGTGTGGGAACTTGGTAGGCGACTGTTCAACAAAGGTCACCATTTGTACGTAGATAATTTCTTCACTGGAATGCAGTTGTTCAAGGAGTTGTTTAGAATGGACACTGTTGCTTGTGGCACAATCTGTTCTAACCGGAAAGGCTATCCAAGGGAGTTTGTCTGTAAAAAACTTGAGAGGGGACAGTGCAGTGCCTTGTGCAATAATGAGCTGCTAGCTCTGAAATTTTCAGACAGGAGGGATGTGTACATGCTATCTACCATCCATGATGAGACTACTTCCCCTGTGACTGTTTGGGGTCTGTTTGCCAAAGTGCGCAAACCTGCGTGCATTTTGGACTACAATAGGCACATAGGTAGTGTTGATAGAGTAGATCAGAGGTTGGAACCTTACACTGCTCTTCGTAAGTCTTATGTGTGGTATAAAAAGTTGGCTCTACATTTATTTCATTTGGCAACTTTTAATGCTTTTATTGTGTTCAAGTATTGATCACCTGAGTCAAGGATGAAATTTGGTAAATTTCAGGAGTCCGTGATGGAGAGCCTTATTGTGGTGGAACAGGCAAGAGTTCCTAGAGCAGCAGAGGTGGAGGATGTGGCTAGATTGAAATATCGCCACTTTCCAGATCACATTCCTCCCACTCCCAAAAAAGACTTGCCCACTAAGAAATGTGGAGTATGTGCCCAAAGAGGTATCTGGAGGGAGAGCCGGATGTACTGCCCTGATTGCCCTGATTGCCCTTCAAAGCCTGGGCTGTGTGTGGCCTGCTGTTTTAGAAGTTACCACATGAAGAAAAAGTATTGGGAAATACTGTGAGCGTAAACTGGCTATTTTGTATTTTCATATGTTCAGTTTCACGGTTGGCATTACTGTCATGTATTTAGTTAGAGCTTTTATGTTTATAGTTTTGTACTTATTTTATAATTAGTTAGTGTTTTTTTTGTTCTTTATAAACAAAATAAGTGATGGCGATGTGCGTGGGGTGGTGCTTGGCTGGCTGTGTGCGTGGGGTGGCACTTGGCTGGCGGTGTGCGTGGGGTGGCACTTGGCTGGTGGGGTGCTTGGGGTGGCGCTTGGCTGATGGTGTGCGTGGGGTGGCGCTTGGCTGGCAGTGTGCTTGGGGTGGTGCTTGGCTGGTGGTGTGCGTGGGGTTCGCTTGGCTGGCAGTGCCAGCCACACATCAGTCCACACACTCCCATCAGCTAGTGTGACTGCTGTATCAGGCATGTGGGCGTGTGTCAGTGATGGGCCCTTGAATGGCGCTGTCTGTCGACGCGAGTGTTGTAATGTGCTGGGCCAGTGGCTGGCGGCGTGAGTGGTCTTGTGCATGTCATGTATGAAATGTGTGTGAATGGACTGTTAAAAGGTTGGTGCCTTGACGTGGCTTTACAGCTCACAAGCTGTGAGTTATTTGTTCCGTATTTTGGCCTTTCAGTTATTAACAGTGCATTTCACTTTTGTGAAATCTCTTGTTAATAAAATTTGATCTACTGAACCATCACTCACCCTCGTGCCAAATCCAACCATTATGTGTGGTAAAAGCGTCACAACCTGCTCCGCTGTAATCAGGCGTCACAGCACACTAGTGACACAATAGGTGTCTCAGGTGGGACCCCTATGATGAAGCATGCCACCAACTTGGTTGGTGGGTGAGGGGTCTTTTTCACATAATCTAAGTGCGTTTCTTTTCACAATTTTAGTGTTTGGCACATCACAGACGTACGTAGACACATCAAAATGATATATTACAAAACTACCTGTGTTTGGGGGGAGGGGCACCTATGTTTTTGGTCCTGGGTGCGACCTTCATCTAGGGAAACCTACCACCCCAGACCTTTTTTTAAAATTAGACACCCCAAGGAGTCCAGGAAGGTGTGGCTTGCGTGGATCCCCCAACATTTTCTTACTCAGACTCCTCTGCAAACCTCAAAATTTGCTTAAAAAAACATATTTTCCTGACTTTTCTTTTTAGGATCACCTCCCCAGCACACAATTCCTACTCCCCAGTGTTCCCCTCAGTCTCCCAAGTAAAATGACACCTCACTTGTGTGGGTCCCCAAAGCAGAGTCAGCCTAAAGATGTATAAAAGAAGAATATGTGCTTATCAACTCGCTGTGCTATGCCCTCAATCTATACAAGTTTTGGGCCTTTTTCTGTTGCAGGCACCTGGCCCACCCACACAACTGAGGTATCATTTTTATCGGGAGACTTGGGGGAATGCTGGGTGGAAGGAAATTTGTGGCTCCTCTCATATTCCAGAACTTTCTGTCACCGAAATATGAGGAAAAAGTGTTTTTTGAGCCAAATTTAGAGGTTTGCATAGGATTCTGGGTAACAGAACCTGATGAGAGCACCACAAGTCACCCCATCTTTGATTCCCCTAGGTCTCTCGTTTTAAAAAATGCACAGGTTTGGTAGGTTTCCCTAGGTGCTGGCTGAGCTAGAGGCCAAAATCCACAGGTAGGCACTTTGCAAAAAACACCTCTGTTTTCTTTGGGAAAATGTGATGTGTCCACGTTGTGTTTTGGGGAATTTCCTGTCGCAGGTGCTAGGCCTACCTACACAAGTGAGGTACCATTTTTATCGGGAGACTTGGGGGAACATAGAATAGCAAAACAAGTGTTATTGTCCCTTGTCTTTCTCTACATTTTTTCCTTCCAAATATAAGAGAGTGTGTAAAAAAGACGTCTATTTGAGAAATGCCCTGTAATTCACATGCTAGTATGGGCACCCCGGAATTCAGAGATGTTCAAATAACCACTGCTCCTCAACACCTTATCTTTGCCCATTTTGGAAATGCAAAGGTTTTCTTGATACCGATTTTTCACTCTTTATATTTCAGCAAATGAATTGCTGTAAACCCGGTATAGAATGAAAACCCACTGCAGGGAGCAGCTCATTTATTGGCTCTGGGTACCTAGGGTTCTTGATGACCCTACAAGCCCTATATATCCCCACAACCAGAAGAGTCCAGCAGATGTAACAGTACATTGCTTTCGAAAATCTGACATCGCAGGAAAAAGTTACAGAGTAAAATGTGGAGAAAAATGGCTGCTTTTCTCACCTCAATTTCAATATTTTTTTATTTCAGTTGTTATTTTCTGCAGGAAACCCTTGTAGGATCTACACAAATTACTCATTGCTGAGTTCAGAATTTTGTCTACTTTCCAGAAATGTTTAGGTTTCTGGGATCCAGCATTGATTTCACACCCATTTCTGTCACTGACTGGAAGGAGGCTGAAAGCACCAAAAATCGTAAAAATGGGGTATATCCCAGTAAAATGCCAAAACTGTGTTGAAAAATTGGGTTTTCTGATTCAAGTCTGCCTGTTCCTGAAAGCTGGTGATTTTAGCACCGCAAACCCTTTGTTGATGCCATTTTCAGGGAAAAAAAACTACAAGCCTTCTTCTGCAGCCCTTTTTCCCAATTCTTTTTTTTTTAAAACAAAATTTTCACTGTATTTTGGCTAATTTCTTGGCCTCCTTGAGGGAAACCCACAAAGTCTGGGTACCTCTAGAATCCCTAGGATGTTGAAAAAAAAGGACGCAAATTTGGCATGGGTAGGTTATGTGGACAAAAGGTTATGAGGGCCTAAGCTTGTCCTGCCCCAAATAGCCAAAAAAAGGCCTGGCACCTGAAGGGGAAAAGGCCTGGCAGCGAAGGGCTTAAGGCTCAGCAAGTACTTTTAAATGCCAAGTTGAAGTGGCAGTAAAACTATACACACAAGCCTTGCAATGGCAGGCCTGAGACATGGTTAAGGGATACTTGTGTGGGTGGCACAATCAGTGCTGCAGGCCCACTACTAGCATTTAATTTACAGGCCCTGAGCACATGTAGTGCATTTTACTAGGGACTTACAAGTAAAGTAAATATGCCAATTGGGTATGAACCAATGTTGCCATGTTTTAGGGAGAGAGCATATGCACTTTAGCACTAACTAGCAGTGGTAAAGTGCAAAAAGTCCTAAAGCCAGCAAAAATGAGGTCAGAAAAGGAGAAGGCGGAAGGCAAAAAACGTTTGGGGGTGACCCTGCAGAGAGGCCATTTTCAACAGCTCGGTACGCTGTTCCGAGATTTTCTCCACCCTGTGCTACTAAAATATGGATAGGGATGCAGGTGACTCTAAAGTCTCCTCATTGAGGATATTCATCGTATGTTTCAATGGAGTCTCCAACCTAAAATAGGATTTTCTTAATTTCTCAGCAAATGGATGTGTTTCACTATTAGGAGTTGTGTGAATTCTATGTGGTAGAGAACCTATTTTGTCGGGAGTGTACATTATTTGAAAATGTCATAGGTAACAGCTATGCAAATGATTTTATTTTAGATGTAAGTGACTTAATCAATGTAACCAAATCCCACGTTGGTGACAGAGCATATTTACCTAACAAATCTGCGGCTGTATTTTTCTTGCAGCAGGCCGATGCACAAATGCAAGGTGCAGCCAGGGAGTGAAGCAGCATGTGAATACTCTCACTTAATTGCTTGACCTCTCTACATGTTAGAACAGTGGGGTTGTGTTCACTTTTATGTATGAGGGTATTTGAGCTGCGTGGATGGGACCATGGGTCCGCTAATGTCAGCGAGCTCCCATCACATCATTCACTAACATATATGGGCTTTAAAGGCCATATACTTGTCATTTCATATAAGTACCTGTCTGCCCCTAGATGAGAGATAGAATGTACTTGTGTATTCCACCAATCATAGTGTACATGAGTACTGAAGTTCATGTGGTATACAATGCAATTGAATGTCTCCTGCCAGCATAGCCCCTTGAAATAATGTTTCCTGTCAGCATCGCCCCTATGAAATAATGTCCCCTGTCAGCATTGCACCGTGAAATAATGTTCCCTGCCAGCATTGTACCTTGAAAGGTGATAGCCCTGGGCTAGTTCAGAACTTCCATAGAACAGGATTTGCACTAGTGCAAAGGTGTCTGTGTGATATCGGGCATATGTGTTGTACTGAAGGGGTACCCTTCCAGGACAAAATGTAATGCCTGTACACATTTTAAGCTTTAAATATTTTCCAACTTTAAAACGTTTCCCACTTTGGGCGTCTGCTGTACAGTACTGCACGCAGGCAAGGTTGAAAACGTTTTGAGACATAAATATATTACTCAATTTTAACACCTGCATCAAGGAGGTTGCATTTTTTTGCATAAAGTCCTGTCTACCACTGTTAGTCGATAGGTCTTTGCATCAAAATCCTAGGGTGGTAGAATGGGAATGCCCAAATACCATCCATGAAATGCCCCTTTGACCCAAAGTATATGCAACCGGCACATTGAATTCTTTCAGGTTTCTTTCCAGAGAAAACAATTTTTGCGCTGGAAAGTACATTTCAAATAAACATTTTGCACCAGTTTGTGTAACTTTTGTAATGCAAATCTGGTGCAAAAAAGATAGCAAATCTGTCCTTATCTCTTTGTTAGGCTGGCAGTACAGTGGGGATTTTGAAGTGTCTTGATGGCACTGAGAGGGTATTTGGCAACACAGACACATTCACCTGTATAGGCTGATGGTATTCGGCATCTGCAGCCTGTCAATAATCTTCCAGGGCCACTCTACCTTCTGTTTTTTGTTGATGTTCTTTTAGTGTGTGATATCTAGACTCCCGTAGTGCAAATTTGATATTGTAAGTCTTATTGTTTATTTCCAATAGTTTCGCTGCATCATTATCTCATTAGTGCTGATTACATTAGGCGTGTGTGAAATTCACATAATTTGCTTTTGTGTAATTGTGCGACATTTTTAATGAATTAAAATTACACTTAAATATGTGAAATGCAAAACTGGATTTTGGCGTTCTATTTTAGCATGAAATGGGTCCTTGCGTCTATGTTAGACTCGAGGACACATCGCACTATAACAAAAAACACACACAGAAGTGCTGCAAACAGCTGCTCGCATTCTGGTCATTCGCAATTTTCCAAAGTGCTTATGGTAAATATTTGCAGTGAATACGTCGTAATTATGCAACATGAAGTATCATCATTTTGGAAATTCATGCAACAAACATAATGAAAATGTACCAGAATTACTCTGAAAATATGCCTGCGTAACCAAAGGATTACATCTGGCACAGATCCTTTTTAGAAATGAATATCATCTACAACCTCTACTTTATTAGCCGCTGGTCACATATGCATATCTTAAATTGCAGAGTAATGCATCCCTGTCGATTTTGTTAAAACAGCATTTTAATATTTAGCTTACAAATTAGAAACATTGCAACCATCGTATTGTATGTAGCACCAACCAAGATATTTAAGAATGTCAGCATTGTCCCACCAAAGGCGATGGAAGCGGTTGTAAAAGACCAAACACCGGCCTAAAGTGGGTACATTGTGTAAGTGTGAAGATGTTTATATAGATGATATGATGAACCTTATCCAACCACAAGTCCACTTTTCCTGGCAAACGCAACAGCCCATAGAAGAAAGCTGTAAGAAATATGGATTAAATAATTTTCCTAATGAAGAGACAGGTAGGCTATCTAATTTCGCTTGCAGCGTGCACTCGACATAAAAAAACGAGCGTCTTATTTTCAGCTTGACTGAATGAGATGTTGAAGACAAAAAATCAGCTAGCCAAATGCACAAATAACTTAAGTGAGTGTTGCATGTAAGAACTGTTGCCCGTGTGTAAAAAATGTCCTATAACCAAAACCCAGTTCTCACGCCTTTTGGAAATGGATAACATTTTTGAATTGCTCAAATTCAGTCCAATTTTGTAAACCAAGTTATGAATCACATCCTCATTTTGGGCCCCAAATACCCTTCTATAAGTATTTTTCATTAACCTACAATATAATATGTAAAAAATCACCTCTTATAATGTTCTTCAAACTGTACATGTTGAGGTAATACAAAGACCTTTAGCATCAATAGGCACTTGTCTTTAATGCACTAACTACAGATTTAGAAACAAAGGGTTTCAACGAGCAGAAGAATGAACTGAGATAATGTAATTCAAAAGTAATTAATTTTCATTCACGTAAAAAATAATGCTCAGTTTAGTTAATAACGTGACATTTCGCTGAAAACTAAGGGTTTTATTGAAAATGTCACCATCTGAATCCATGCAACTTTGACAACCAGGCTGCGGCTGCTCTTTAAGCTATAGGGCACACACGTGTGAGAAAAAAATCGTGAGGTACCTTAAAGGACGCTCTACACTAGAGCCAAATTGCGGGGGTGTACGATTTGAACACATCAAACGAGAAACAAAAATAGGTTAATGACACGAGCAATTGATTCGCGAAATGTCATTCATTCTGTAGTACAAATACGTTATTTTTATAGAATACTTTCAAAACTGATTATAAACATCATTGCTACTCATTTGGGTAGCACCTGAACAAGTCCACACAGTGACAGACTGCCCCTGCTAGTCGAGTCCAACATCTTAACTTTGTCTATTTAAACATGCTGTAACTAACGTGCTAAGTATTCTAACATTCAGTAAATGTGAATTTAGGAGGAACGAGCTACCATGTTGCTCGTCACTGCCAAAAATGGGAATTAATGCTTCCTCGAAACACTTTCAGATCCCTGTTTCTATAATGCGTTTTTATGAGGGTTTTAGAATTTGTTACAATCAGCATCACTTTGCCAGGTATTTGCGACCCTCAATCAGCAGAATCACTGACTGATATCAACTCTCCTGGGGAGGAGAATGTTAAGTGGGTGAGGACGTGAAGGCCACAAATAGGACCACAAACCATGTGACCAGTTTTGTACCTGGGTTAGTCCTTTCTGCCCTCCCATTGTACTGGTGGGTGTTCTACCCTGTAGCAGTTGCAGTCAAGGCACCGGCTTAGTCCATTCCTCATGCCTCGCCCTGGCAAGGGGCGTTGAGCATGTATTTTCCTGGTATTGATACACAAGAGTGATGCCTTGCCCATATGTTACTTTTCCTCTTCGTTTAGGTGACAAGTGCACTTTGTGTTAGGAGTGCTGTGCCGCATGGACTAGGTGGCATGGTAGCCTAGTCTCCTTGTAATAAAAAGAACCTCAGTGTGTCCAGGTGGTATTGTGACCCTACTCCCCATTACCCTGAATTTGTGTGTTTGCTCTTAGAGGTGGGTGAATGGCATGCACCGCTATGTAAATGTCAGTGTGATCCAGGATCGTATTTGAAGACCTGGAAAAACAGTCCTCCTGGATAAGGAATCCTCAGTTTTTTTTGTTGAAAGGGGCACCATGTTAGTCCCACCTCTAGCAGCAATTAAATGAATATTTGCAAATTGATTCGGAGTATTAGTCACTTCATCAAAGGGAGGTGTTTTACTTTATAGGTCAACTTTATCATCCTTGTAGTCTTACTACTATTAATGTTTTGTAGGCTCACCATTTAAATGAAGAACTTTTGTTCTTGGCGTAATGGTTTATTTTGTATTGGAATACCCCAGCACATTTCTAGGACACTGTAGAATGTTTGTCAGTTTAGGGACAGTCTGAGCAGTGCTGACTTGATCCAACCTGTACTTCTGTTAATTTGAATAAAGAAGGTTTTATTCTGCTTACCTTTGTCCAACGAGGCAGCCCAATGCCAAGTAATGGCGACAAGGGTGGGATTAAATCAAAACAGGATCCAAGTAGGTGTTGGATTTCAGCAGTGACCATTGAGTGAGCTTTGGCCAATCCGTGTGGTAGCTGGCCACCCAGTTTCCTAAAGAGTTCCACTTCATGTCACTATGCAGAGACCAGTGTTGATTGTGTAGTGCTTTGGAGGATAGGGCATTTGCTGCTCTGGACGAGACTGTAGGATCTCAGGCTTCATCTGGCACTGACATCGGAGGCTACACAACATCAGGAACTCACACTTTTATGACAACGTTTTCGATACAGTATAGATTACAAGTTCCCAAGAGTGCCAACTCACAAAACAATAGTCAACCAGAACCATTCCTACAAGGCACAGGTAAATCATCTCTTTGATGGAAAATTGTATTCATGTGTGTGAGAAATCAGGTTGTTGGTTGAGGGGGTGCAAGCCTTTCTCAAGCAACAGCTACAATCCTTAGCAGGATGATTCACAAAAGTCACTGAATTAACCTGTGTTTAACCCTCTGGTAGACTGGCAGAAAAGCTTTCAGGGTATAATTAGAGACAAAGCATGTAGTATTTATGGAGCAATGGAGCAGTAATAAAGTGCTTACACAACATAAGAAAAATCCCACACCAATATAAAAAAGTAAAAGTAAAATCTAATAAATGTGACCACATTGACCAAAATCCACCTCAGTAGAACTGGAGATATGTCATTTTAAAGATGTAAGGTTTAAGATGTTGTGTAGCCATTTTAGTTATAGCTCCATGCACTTTATTTTAACACACTAGGCCGCTGTTCACTTTAACCTAGTTCGTCTTATTATCGTTACACTAACCATTTTTATGCTCTTGTTTTATTTTCCATTTATCGAACTGTTTTTTCCTAGGCCAGCACTCTGTTCTCAAACAAGACATTATTGATCAATCTGTGCTTCATCCAAGGCTACAGCACGGTACATTGCTGGTGAACGTGGTAGAAGTTTAGTCGCCAACATTCGTAGAAAATACACATCCTTACGTAGGGACATATTCTCAGAATATCAGCTGTGCTGTTATAAAAACACTTCCTTGTCCCTTACACGTTAGCGGGAGATTCCAGCCAGTGAACCACAACTGTATGCTGATTGCTGAATGCTTCGCTACAGATGCAAACGCAGACTGCAGGCCTTTGCTCGGGTATGGGGGTTGATATCTTCCCAGGGGAACCTGAAGGGCAGAATTAGAGCTTAACATGCTGTGCTGGATCATAACCTAGGCAGGGATTAGTCCATCAATTATAGTGACAATATGATAGCGTTGTTTTTATGCTTCACTCTTCTCGTCACAATTTTAATACTGTCATGTTGTGTTGTCCTGGTTGTTGCAGCTCACGCTTTGCTATTTAAGATGCAGTTGTTTTACTAAACCCATTATTGAAACATATACTGCCTCTGTTTGTCATTTAAATATGAGACTGAATTGTAAATGAGAGAAACGGATGAGACCTGAGTTACCACGACTTCCCTGAGAAGCCAAGTATGTCATGCGATCGGCTGCCCAGTCATCCCTACCCTTGGGTGGAGATGAGGCGCTGCTAGTTAGCCGGAGCAAAACCCAGATTGGAGCGACAGATGTCACCCACAGTGGGTTAGACTTAGTCTCCCACACCGCAGACGATTCTGCCGCTCAAAATCCAGTAGTCTCATTAGTATAATGAGAGCCTACGCGACAAAGATAAATATAGCACCTAAAAGTACAAAGCGGCTCTCATTGTTATCTGGTCATGTGAGACTGCGGGAAAGGTACAAGTTCAGGCCAACTGTGATGAAGCACGGGCCGATACGGGGACCCGGTTAGTCCCGCTTACTACCTTCCAAATTCAGCACAAAGAGTTCTGTTCATGGTGAAGGAGGCCGTGAGGAGCATGGGGAGCATCACGGATGATCATAGCACCTGTGCGAACAGCAGGACGGGAGTCATGGGCGGTTGATGCTGTAGCGCGAAGATCCTTTCGGGCATTGTAGACTGTTGTTACAGGATATTCACATTGGCAGTAACTCCAGGCTGTTGATGCTGTAGCGCAAAGTGTAGATCTTGTGTTGCTGGTGGTCACTGTAGCAAAAGAATCCGGATCACCAGAGCTTCGTTTTAGCAGGCGGCAAGATCTTGGAGTGAATGGGTCCGTTCTCGGTTGTAAAGAGACTAAAGCTTCAGGATTTCTCCTTTTCTTCAACAAGGAGCTCAACTGATGCCACACCGAGGGTTCGGGACCTGGGAGGCATCCCTTTGAGCAGAAGCCAGCAGGTCTCAGACAGGTCCACTTGCATGTCTTGGCAGGTCCAATGCAACAGTTCAGCTAGGCAGTTACAGGAAGACCTCTGGAGCTTGTTGTGTCTGTGTAGCTCAAAACAGGAGGTCAGTCAACTGACTTGGAGTAACTTCAGCCTGGGATTAAGTGTACAGGCTCAGTCTTCTTTCTCAGACAGAATGGCAGGCCACTGGCAACAGGGCAGTCCTTTTTCTGTAGTATCCACAGGTCCAGGAATATACTGAAGAGTTGGTCTGAGGGTCCCATTTTCTTACCTGGTGCCCACTTTGACATATGAGAAACCTCTGGAGACTTCCCTCTACAGAAGTGACTGGAATTTCCTGCTTCCCTGCCCTGCTACCTGTCTGTCTGCATGAACAATAGACTTGTATGAAGTCCTATGTGTGTGAACTGAAGCAGTGTATTTGAAGTGCAAGTGTGACAGTTTACAGTCCCACTGCCCTCCTCCAGTCAGGATGGCCCACCCTACCAAAACCCAGACTCTCTATTGTGTCGCTGCAGGGGAGGAATACACAAAGGCCAACTGCCAACCACACCTAGCCATGTGCTCCAGGACAAAGACTGCAGGCATGAAATGAAAGGGCAAGAAAATGCCAATTTTATAAAAGTGGAATTAAAAAAATTGTGACTTAAAATCCAACTTTACCACTAATGCGGCTTTTAAATTATAATTCCTGAGGCACCACATGTGACACTCCTACCTGTCTCGCAGCAATGTTTTCACTTATTAAATGTAATAAGGTAACTCAATGTTATCCTATGAGAGAGGTAAGCAACACAATAGTGACAATTAGTTTAGGAGTTTTTAACTACAAGGACACATAAAACATCAAAGTACATGTCCATTTGTTTAAATGCAATGCACCCTGCCCTATGGGCTCCTTAGGGGCTACCCTAGACGTGACAAAGGTTTTAAAAAGGAAGGTTTAGGACTGGCAAAAAGCTAACTTTGCCAGGTTGGAATGGCAATTTAAAACTGCACAAATGGGCTGTAATGGCAGGATTGAGACAGGATTTAAAGAGCTACTTGAGTGGGTGGCACAATAAATGCTGCAGCCCACTAGTAGCATTCACTTTACCAGCCCTGGGTACATGGTATACAACTTTAGTAGGGGATTATCAATCAATTATATGTGCCAATTGGGTGCAATCCTATTTTACCCTCTTTACAGGAGTAAGCATAGGCACTTAGCAATGGTTATCAGTGGTAAAGTGTGCAAAGACCGAGAGTCAACAAAAATGAGTTCAGAAAACAGGAGGGGTGAAGACAAAAGTGTGAAGGATACCCTGCAGAGATGGTTAGGTCCAATAAGATGTATTGGAGAATACCCAATAGCAATGTATGGTAAGAATTGTGAAACTGAAAAGAGAAAGTCATTGATGATTAGTTGCCTATAAGATGCTATAAAATAAGTTTTTGACCACCTAACTGAGGTAGATCCACCCCAAAACAACTTTAGACAGTTAGGTGATTTTCGAGAGGGTGCAGACTAGAAAATGAATTTAGAGAGCAACTAAGTGAATTTGTTGAATGTTAAAAAAAAATCTCACATTGACAAGGGAGCCGGGAATCTGTAGTCGAGTATCTATATAACCTGCATATTTGGGCTGCAGCTAGGAATTTTGTACACATGGTTCACACATACTTGAGGGACCAGTTAGTGCTAGGTTAATATGTTAATATTCCACAAGAGTTCATGAAAAGCTTTTATGCTCATTTAACCCCAATCTTGAGGAGACTATTTCTAAACAAAAAAGACATAGAAAAACTTAAGGTGTCATCCAAAGTGCTGACGTGGTGATGACAAAGTAGAAGTGGATGTGGTGTATGTGACAGGGAAAACGGAAGACTGCAGCACCAGGGATCACAAAACAGTTTCAAAACTGAAGTACTCTGTTTGTTTTAGACGTGGATTAAAACACTCAGTGGGTGGATCAAACATTTCAGTGGAGGAAGTCAGGCTGTTGAAAGTTTTGCAAGCTCCAGTATTAGTGGTGTAAACAGGAGTGGGACTTGTTTTTCTGATGTAGCTCTAGGTGATAATAACTATGTCACTGTGTCAGAATCTAGGTTAGCTAATGTGGTCTTAACCATAGCAAGAGGCCCTTCTGTAAGTAATGCACTGACTTCATGGAATTTGATATAATGGGTGACTCAGTGTCCCCCATCACATTTATATCTGACTTCATCTATGACAAACAGTGGTATAATTGTTAGGTCATCCAGAAGTGAATCTAAAGGTATTTTGTGACTGATGTAAAAATCTGAGTGTACTTCTTGGATATATTTATAGCTTTAAAGATTAAGTGATAAATGCAAAAACCTGTGCGGTCATATTGGGTAGAGATGCTTTAGGGTGGTATGATCAGGGCAGACTAGTGATTGTTTTGAAACCTGAAATGGTGAATCCCATAGTGTTACATGATTTGATTTGAACTTATGCATGTTGATCATAATATTGAAATTGAAGTGGTCTGTGACAGATCGAACAATATACAAACGACGACGAGGTATGCGTTTAGTTTATGGTGGGACTTTTATTCTAAGTTTAAGGTGGAATAAAGAAAAAACATGAAGTTTATAACCAAGCGGGCGGGGTTTCCTTAGGGTTTGCGGTATTATTGTTCAGTTTCCTGTATTGTTGATTTAGTCTCAATGTCTCTTGTTTCTTTTCCAGGGTGACTTCTGGCGGGTCCCCTCAGGTGGATTCCAGGATACCGGAAAACAAAGGAAAACAACACCCGGGTAAGTATGGGGTTTAACCAAGGTTATCTCACTCTTTCTCTGTAGTCTTGTCTGGGTATGGGTAGGAACGATAAGGAGGGGTGGGTGTCTGTGCGGAGTTGGGGGATAGGTGCTCTCAATCTCTAGTCATAGATTTGTGGGGTGCTCATACGTGCTCGTTATTGTGCCCCTTTCTTTTCCCTCCCTTTCCTCCCTTTTGTTCCTCTATATCCCCTCCCCAGTCCCTAGTCTGATATGGCCTTTGTTTTGGTCCACAAGGACCGTACCTTGGTGAGCCACGACCCTCCAGGGTCGTGGCTGGCGTTGTGGCGTTCCTCTGCTGCGGTCTCCTCTCTTGGGCTCTCCTCTCCTGCTCCTCCGGTCTCCTCTCCTGGGCTCGCCTCTCCTCGGTCTCCTTCTCCTGGGCTCTCCTCTCCCCGGTCTCCTTCTCCTGCTCTCTCTCCTCGGTCTCCTTCCTCCTGGGCTCTCCTCTCCTGCTCCTCCGGTCTCCTCTCCTGGGCTCTCCTCTCCTCGGTCTCCTTTTCCCCTTGCTCCGGGTCCGTCCTCTCTTTTGGCTACGCCGTGCCGGGAAACCCACCCGGTTTCCCAGGCAACGGCCCTCCTACTGCCTCGCTCGTATCGCGTCGCCCCGGCAACAGGGAGACGCGGACATGACGTATCGGCCTGGTCCGATACGTCATGTCGAGCCGCGGTTGCCGGGAACACCCGGTCACACACCCCTTCCCAAGAACGGTCCTGATCGAGGACCGAGGTAGAGTCTGGATATCGGGAGAGATAATCAGCCGGGGCCTGCTGGGGACCAGGGATGTGACGGACCTGAAATGAAAACGGTTGGAGTTCAAGGAACCACCTCAAGATCCGTGAATTCGTATCTTTATGAGCCGACAACCAAGTGAGGGGAGCATGATCTGTATAGAGAATAAAAGGGCGACCCAAAAGGTAATACTGCAAGGTGTCTACAGCCCATTTGATGGCCAAACATTCCTTTTCGATCGTGGGATAGTGGCGCTCCTGAGGAAACAGTTTCCTGCTAATATACACTATCGGGTGATCTCTACCGTCCCCATCGGGCTGGGTCAGTACCCCTCCTAGCCCGACATCAGAGGCATCTGTATAGAGGTGGAATGGTTTTGAGAAATCTGGGCACCGTAGGATGGGCTCCCTAGTCAGAAAGGATTTTAGTTGTTCAAAACTAGTCTCCTGTTGATCCGAAAAAGGGGCTAATTGATTAGGACGAGATTTAGCCAGAAGATCCGTAAGGGGGGCGGCCAAGGTGGAATAATTGGGAATGAATCTTCGATAGTAGCCGACCAACCCTAGGAAGGAACGCAAATCTTTCTTCGTAGCAGGGCTAGGTGCATTGAGAATAGCTTCTACCTTCTTAGATTGTGGTTGGAGGTTCCCTTGACTGATTTTGTATCCTAAGTATGATATGTCAGGTTGTCCGATAACACATTTTTTTGGATTGGCAGTTAACCCTGCCTGTCTCAGAGTATGGAATATCTGTTGCAAATGCAGTAGATGATCATTCCATGTTTCACTGAAAATAACTACGTCATCTAAGTAAGCAGCTGCAAAATGTCGAAAGGGGTTTAGGAGGCTGTCCATTTACCGTTGAAATGTCGCTGGGGCTCCATGCAGTCCGAACGGCAACACTGTGAAGTGGTACAGACCGGACTGCGTGGCAAAGGCCGTTTTCTCTTTATCTTCTGCGGCTAGTGGAATCTGCCAATATCCTTTAGTTAAATCTAGGGTGGACATGTATTTTGCTTTTCCTAGTTTTTCTAATACATCATCCACCCTGGGTATCGGATAAGTATCGAACATGGAATGTTCGTTGAGTTTCCTGAAGTCGATGCAGAACCTAATAGTACCATCAGGTTTTGGTACCAGGACAACTGGGGAGCACTAGGGACTAGTAGAAGGCTCTATTACTCCTAATTCTAGCATCTTTTGGATCTCGTCCTCCATAATCTGTTTCCTGGCTTCTGGGATACAATATGGTCGTAACCGGACAATTGTACCTGGTGCAGTCCGTATTTTATGGGCAATCATAGAGGTTTTGCATGGCACTATGGAAAAAAATGTTCTGAAATGTTCCAGTAAACTGAATACCTGTTCCCTCTCTAAATTTGTTAAGGAGGCGTTCACTGTGGGCAGACTCTCCTCAATAGTGGTCTCGGTCGGGCAAAATTTAATTTGTACCCTCCCATTAGGACATAGGAACCGGCCCATGGCTTCGGTCGAGTTAGAGCTCTCTGGTTCTTCCCATTTCTTTAAGAGATTTATGTGATAGATCTGGGTTTTCTGCGGCGTGGTCGAGATTTCAATTAGGTAAGTGACCGGGGAAACGGCTCGTAGCACTTTATGTGGACCCTGCCATTTTGCAACCAATTTGTGTTCGGACGTGGGGCGCATTATAAGTACCCGATCCCCTGGTAGTAGAACCCTTAATTTACTCCCTCGATCGTAATACTGTTTTTGGTTCTGTTGGGCTTGTTCCATATTTACTCGGACTGTGTCCCATAACCCTTGTAACTGAGACCGTAAGTCGTGGGCATATTCTAATAAGGGTTTCCCCCCTTCCTCCGCCTCCTCTTCCCACGCTTCTATGGCCATGTCCAGCAGGGATCGGGGCTGTCTTCCGAACACGAGTTCAAAAGGACTGTGTCCGGTGGACGCCTGTTCATGTGTACGTATAGCATACAATACCAGTGGCAACTTTTGATCCCAGTCTCTCCCTGACTCCTCTACTACTTTCCTTAGCAGGGTTTTTATGGTACGGTTGTACCGTTCCACCAGTCCATCGGTCTGTGGATGGTACACCGAGGTACGAATTTGGGAAATACCTAACGTTTTACACACCTGCTTCATGAGTGTAGACATAAAAGGAGTTCCCTGGTCAGTGAGTATTTCATGTGGAAATCCTACTCGAGAAAATACATTAATCATTGCTTGGGCTACTGTTTTGGTTGTCATACTTTTTAAAGGAATGGCCTCTGGGTATCGGGTGGCATAATCTACCATGACTAGGATATATGTGTGCCCTTTCGTGGAGGGTACTATGGGACCTATCAAGTCCATTCCCATCCTACTAAATGGAACGTCTATGATGGGTAATGGCATGAGAGGCGCTTTTCTAGGTCTACCGGGTTCGGTAAGTTGGCACCTGGAACATTGGGAGCAAAATTTTCGTATGTGGGCGAAAACCCCCGGCCAATAAAACCACCGGAGGAGGTACTCCTCTGTTTTTTCCCTTCCGAAATGACCTCCTCCGGGTTGACAGTGGGCTAAGGTTAGAACATGTTCTCTATAGTGCTCGGGCACTAACAACTGTTGCTTACGGTCCCCGGAGCGATTAGTGGTTATTCGATATAAGAGGTTTTTTCTAATTAAGAAGTAGGGACCCACCTCTTCGGTTTCTTCTGATTTGGCCGACTTCCAAGCTTGGGCGAGAGAAGGATCTTCTCTCTGTCTTTGGGGAAACCCGACAGGCACCTCATGTGTCTCGGCAATCAGACCTGAGGGTGTGCCATGTGCCTCTTTCTCCCGGTGGTTTGCTTTTTCTACACGCTTCTCCCTACGTGACAGTTTCCTACGGGTAGAGGGGGGCTCTAGGTCGCTGTCAGAAAAAGGGGCACCCCTCCACCAATCCTGGGTCAGGGTTGGTTGTCGAACGTGGTCCAGGATCTCCTGGAAATGTTCGTAATCAGTCCCAATAATACATTCCTCTATCAGATCTGACATTATACCAATAGGAAGGATGTCCCTGTAATTCCTCCACTCTACTGTCAGGGCCTGTAAGGGGTATCTCTCCTTATCCCCGTGAATGCAGCAAATAGTCACCCAATGTTCGACTTCCTGGTCTGCTAGGGCTAGGAGATCCTTCCTTATCACGGATTGACTGCACCCCGAATCTATAAGAGCCCAAACCACTCGACCATTGACGTTCAAGGACTGTTTAAATTTGGGGTTGCCCCGGCCTGTACACAGCACCCGTCGTCGAGCAACTCCAACATCCATGGGTTCACTAGTGTCTTGTTTTCTTGGACACATACGGGCAATGTGCCCCCATTCCCCACAGTTATAACACTGAGGACCCGGTACTGGTGGATGCTCGTAGGTTCTGCGAGGTATGGGTTCTTCGGAAAGGACTCTGGGAGTGCTTTTCGGGTTGGGGAGCCCCGGTTTTATGCTGGGGCGAGTCGGCATATTTCGTACATCCACCGAACGATGATATGCACATGCTAAGTCAATTGCCATCTCCGTATTCACCTTGGGATGTTGACGGATCCAGTGTTTTGTAGCCATAGGCAAGGCATCTAAAAATTGTTCGAGTACAATTGTTTGGATTACTTCTTCCCGGCTATTCCCTGACGGAACCAACCATTTTAAAGCCAAATCGTTTACCCGATAGTAGAAGGTTCGGGGATCCTCGTTCGGTCCCCATTTGATTTTCCTGAATTTGACTCTATAATATTCCGTGTCATGCCCAACCCGCTCTAATATACTGGTCTTTATGTCGTAGTATGGGGTTGTTCCCCCGGGGTGCGCTGCTTGATACGCGGCTTGTAGGATTCCCGTAAGTAGGGGGGCGACATACTGGCCCCATCTATCTTCCGGCCATTGTGCGGTTGAGGCCACCCTTTCAAAATTAGTAAAAAAGGATTCGGGATCTTCCCCTTCTTGATATTTTTGCAAGACGGAACTTGGGACATTGGGGTGTACCTCTGCTGCGGTCTCCTCTCTTGGGCTCTCCTCTCCTGCTCCTCCGGTCTCCTCTCCTGGGCTCGCCTCTCCTCGGTCTCCTTCTCCTGGGCTCTCCTCTCCCCGGTCTCCTTCTCCTGCTCTCTCTCCTCGGTCTCCTTCCTCCTGGGCTCTCCTCTCCTGCTCCTCCGGTCTCCTCTCCTGGGCTCTCCTCTCCTCGGTCTCCTTTTCCCCTTGTTCCGGGTCCGTCCTCTCTTTTGGCCACGCCGCGCCAGGAAACCCACCCGGTTTCCCAGGCAACGGCCCTCCTACTGCCTCGCTCGTATCGCGTCGCCCCGGCAACGGGGAGACGCGGACATGACGTATCGGCCTGGTCCGATACGTCATGTCGAGCCGCGGTTGCCGGGAACACCCGGTCACATGGTCCTCAGAATTTACTGTGGTCTTTGAAGACACAGTTGGTTGTGTGAAATATATTTGCCATAAAATTTGATTGAAGAACACTGCAATACTAGTTGCACACATATGTACCTTTAAGTGTACATTGAGAGTTGAAGACATTGCTTGACAGAATGTGTGCTGTTATAATTGCACTAGTAGATTCTGTAAATAACAGTTCAAGTATGATAATCTCACAGAAACAAATGGGTGATATCAGAGGTCGCCTCCCATTGCGCTGGAAGCATGCTTCCAGCGCGATCCGAGGAGAAAGAGGTTTTTTTCTCCTCAGTATGGGGGCAGAGGAGGTTAGAGAGGCATGAAAAGGGAAGAAAAGGCTTTTTCTTCCACTTTCATGTCTCTCTGAGCATTCCTGCAACATGATCGCATAGCGGTCGTGCTGCAGCAATGCCACTAGACACCAGGGTTTTAATTGTCATAAAGGGAGCGGCCCCTTGGGTAAGAGTCGCTCCCCAAGGGGGGTCATTTTAACTAAGGCCATTTCTGTCCCCTGGAGGAGGCAGAAGCATTTAAACACCAGGGATGTTTTTATTTTTATTGATAAGGGGAGCGACCCTTAGGCAAGTGCCACTCCGCAGGGGACAATTTTCTTTATTAGGCCTTTTCAGCCTCCCCGGGGGGCAGATCAGCCTATATTAGTTAGACCGATCTACCCCCAGGGGGGCAGAAGCCACTAGAAAACAGGGATTTCTTGTTGTTCTTTACATTGATAAGAGGAGTGACCCCTTAGGCAATGGTCGCTCACCTGGGGGGGGGGGGGGGAATTGTTTTAGGCCATTTCTGCCTCTCTTCGGGCAGATTGGCCTATTTTTATTAGGCCAATCTGCCCCCATGGGGGGCATAAACCACTAGACACCAGGGATTTTTTTTTGCTACAATTTTAAAAAAGGGGGGTGACCCCTTATGCAAGGGTCGCTCCCCTGGAGGGGCAAATTTATTTTAGGCCATTTCTGCCCACCTTGGGGGAAGATCGGCCTATTTTTCCTATGCCAATCTGCCCCCAAAGGGGGCTGAAACCACTAGACATCAGGGACATTTTTGTGCCAATTTCACACAAGGGGAGCAAATTTAATTTAGGTAGTTTCTGCCCCCTAAGGGTCAGATCGGCCTATTTTTGTAAGGCTCATCTGTCCTCCGGGGGCAGAAAACCCACCAGACACCAGGGAAGAATTGTTTTCAAAAAATGAGGGTGGAGGTATTGCCATACCCCCACCCTCAATAAATGGGGACAAAGTTGTCCTGCCCACAGGTAGGCAGATGGGGCAATTACCCCTGATCCACTCCCTGGGAGGAGCAGAAAGCCTACTAAATGCCAGGGAATTAAAAAAAAAATAGTGGGGTGGTGGCTACCAACCAGTATGGGCATCTAAAAGGGGGTAACAGTCTTTCAGCTCTCCCCCACACACTAAAAGATCTTATCCCAATGGCACGGAAGAGAACATTTGATTTTTTTGGGTTTGGTTTTGCATTTGGGCCATGAGAGCTTGTCTAACTCTCAAAATCCTCCCACTTGGAATGGTGAGGGCTGCACTTTTTGGACTTTGGGACACTGCCATGTAGAAAAATCTGCAAGACTTAGACACATCTGAAAATTAAATATCTGATTGAGTCCAGGGTGGTGTGCTTCACATGCACCGCACCATTTTCCTACCCACAATGCCCTGCAAATCTCCAACTTTGCGTGAAATCACACATTTCCCCACATTTTTGTGATGGAACCTTCTTGAATCTGCAGGAATCCACACAATTCCTACCATTCAGCATTGTTGCATCTATACAGATAAAAATTCTGCCCCACTTGTCGGCCTAAATTTCTTTTTTCCAAACAGCCCTTTTAGACCCACTTTGGTTCCCTCTCATTTTTGACATGTTTTTGGCTCTTCCCTGTCACAGTTACTTGGCCCACATACACAAGTGAGGTATCCATTTTATTGGTAGATTGAGGGGCATGTTGGGTGGTAGGAAATTGGTGCCGGTGTGGTGATCCCACACATACAAATGGGAAATGTTTTATTTTTTTTAGCTAAATTTGAGGTTTGCTGAGGATTCTGGGTAACAAAACCCTGGGGATCCAGGCCAGTCACACCTCCTTGGAGGTCTAGTTATCTAGTTGTGGTTTGTTGGGGGAGAGTTTTAAGCCAATTTTACCTTTCCCTTTTTCTCTCTCCTTTTGTTTGCCAACCTATGGGTTAGAATTCTTCCCTACACATCATACTACGGCATATAGTATCAATACAAGACCTCCGGCAAAGAGCCCCCTTCCTGGGGTGCCCGTCAGACATTGCAGCGCCAGTCTGACAAGGAGCAAGCCCGATGATGAAGTGTGACATCCTATTGGATGTGTGAGGGCATTTGCTTCTAGATAGGTGAGCGCCTGGTTGACTTACTGTTCTTTCTTGGAACAGTGCACCCTTATTTATTGGTATTATTGCTTGGGAGACCGTACACAGGACCATTAATCTCCCTGTCCCTCTCAGTACAGTTAGGTTAGAACAGCGGTTCAGCTGTGGGACTTTTTCTCTCTTTTTTCAGTTGCAATTTTTGATCCCTGAGATGGAAGATTTCCAGGGCTTAAGTTTTGATGATGACATGGTTTCTGCTATTTTACAGACCCCCCTCTATCTCATTGTGTCAGATGTACCCAGAATCTTTTTACAAGATCTGATCTTAAGAAAGGATTGGGCCCAGGTTGCCTGGAAGTTTACTAGGGACTGGCTGGTCCTTATCATCAATACGTCTAAATGATTAGCTGATTCTATTACAGTTCAGATCAATTTGGTGGAGAGTACATTAAAGGCAACGGTTTCTTTGTCAGCATTTGAAAGTCGGCCAGCTGAAATTAATACTGAACTGAATGAAACAAAAGAATTCTTGACCCAACAAAAGATTTCCAAACTTCAGAAAGACATAAATAAATTCAGTAGAGAAAAGGTTTATCCTTACATTAAAGAGGGCTTTGAGGCTGATACTCAGTCACGCTTTTCAGATGAGTCGGTTTCTTCGCTCAAGCAATCACGTACTTATAGCAACAGCTCCTCCTCTGATGATTGGAGCACTGATGACAACATGCCACAACCTTATTATAATTTACCACAATTTTCAGTACACCAACCTTTATCATGGCAACCCCCATACCCATTCTACCATCCACGCCCCATGATGCCTTTCAAGCCTTTTTTAGGCTGAGGCTGGGGCAGAGGAAGAGGCAGGCACAGAGGAAGAGGGAAACATGTACACTGGGCAAGAGAAGAACCTCAGATGGTGAACAGGAGTCACAGCAAAAACCAACAAGTGAGAACCTGGTACTCAATCTATCTTCCAGACCCCTCCCCACGGATGAGTTGAATGCCTTGAACAAAGGACTTGGCTTTGTGCCGACCCCTAGAGAAGATTTTTTTTTTAACTTAATTGTGAACTTTCTCAATTTTTTAGAAAGATCCAGTTACAAGTCTTCTTTAGAGATACACCTATTGATCCAGTGAAAGAGGACTCTGGACTAAGAAATCCATGCTATTTTGTGCCACCTTCTACAGCCATGCCCTGTGAGTTACTCGCATTTGAGAAAACAGTGATGACAGATGTAAACAAACTAAGTCCAAAACAACCATTTGTCAATATTGCTACAAATGAAAGGACTGCTTTAAAGACTTTGGCATCTGACCAGACTATTGTTATAAAACCTACAGACAAGGGTGGGGCTATTGTTGTCATGAATGCATATGAATATAGACAGGAATGCATTTGTCTATTGAGTGATTCCACCTATTATGCCCCCATTACTAGAGACCCAACAGAGAGATTACAGATCGAGATACGCACTATGATCCATGAAGCACGTATTAATGCCTGGATATCTAATAAAGAGGCAAAGTTCTTGGATACTTCCCATCCTCGCACTCCCTATTTTTATTGCCTTCTCAAAATACATAAAGGTAGATTACCACCTCCGGGACGTCCCATTGTCTTGGGAATATGCTTTGTTTTGGAGCCACAATCTTCTTTCTGTGATCACTTTTTACAGCCCATAGTTAGAGAATCTTCTACATACTTGAAGGACAGTAAAGATGTCTTGAATTTAATTGAATCCATTAATGCTACTGTGGAAGTCCAAGCACTCATAACCCTTGATGTCGAAGCCTTATTTACCACCATACCTCAGGAGGCCACGCTGAGAGTAGTTGAGAATGCTCTCTTGAATCGGACATGGACTTCACCTACTCCAGTCCACTTTGTTATACAGTGTGCGTCTATAGCTCTGACTGAATCTTTTTTTCCAATTTGAGGATCGTCTCTTTCGCCAGATACATGGTACATCTATGGGGAGTACCTTTGCTCCAAGCCTGGCCTGTCTGTATATGTATGATTTTGAACAACGTTTCATACTACAGAATACTAACCCTTTTTTTGATAACATAAAAGTATGGTGTCGATACATCAATGATAGCTTGATTATATGGCAAGGCCAGACATTAAATGTGGACTCCTTTTCTACTTGGATTAACAACCTTGACCCATATTTGAAATTTACTTCCACTGTCTCTTTAACCACAATTCCTTTCTTGGACTTAATGATTACTATTGATCAAGGCAAACTGAAAACCTGTACTTATCAGAAGACTACTGATCGCAATAGTCTATTACTCTATGAAAGTCATCATCCCAAAGCCTTATGGGATAATTTACCATTTGGTCAATTTCTACGTTTATGACGCAATTGCAGCAATGCTCTCTTTTGACACACAAGCTAATGATCTCTCGGCCAAGTTACATGATAGACACAACCCAATTCATGTAATTAATACAGCTCGAAAACTAGCACAAACTAATCATTGGGAAGCTCTGTTGACAACGACACCAAAGGAGCCTGACACTCGCCTTACCTGTGTTTCCACATACACTCCTTTGTCTAACACTATAAAAAGACTCACTAATAAGAGATGGTCCATTCTTGTGAGTGGTGGGGTTTCGATTCCCAAACCTCTGTTTGCGTTCAGAAGAACATCTAATATCAAAGATATGGTAGTGCACACTCGACTGAGATTGAGTCATCCAGAACCCAAACAGACCACACTTTGGCATCTCCCCCCGGTTTCCGGCCATCACCCATGTGGTAACTGTAATGTGTGCTCACGAAACGATTGGACACTGTGAATTTGGAACACATAGGAACATGGTGTCTTTTAAAACATACCAATTGCAATACTAGCAACTGTATTTATATGATCACCTGTCCCTGTGGTTTATGCTACATTGGAATGACGTCACGAGCAGTTAGGGTCAGGATCAATGAGCATCACAGTTATGTCAGGTGTGGCCGTACCAAATTGAGGGGGTCATTCTGACCCCGGCCGGCGGTGGAAGCCGCCGGTCTGGCTGTAACCGCCAGAATACCGCTGTGCGGTCAAAAGACCGCCGCGGGTATTCTGGGTTTCCCGCTGGGCGGGCGGGCGACCGCCAGAAGGTCGCCCGCCCGCCCAGCGGGAAACACCCTTCCATGAGGATGCCGGCTCCGAATGGAGCCGGCGGAGTGGAAGGGGTGCGACGGGTGCAGTTGCACCCGTCGCGATTTTCAGTGTCTGCACGGCAGACACTGAAAATCTTGGTGGGGCCCTGTTACGGGGGCCCCTGCAGTGCCCATGCCATTGGCATGGGCACTGCAGGGGCCCCCAGGGGCCCCACGACACCCCTTACTGCCATCCTGTTCCTGGCGGCCACAACCACCAGGAACAGGATGGCGGTAATGGGGGTCAGAATCCCCATGGCGGCGCAGCAAGCTGCGCCGCCATGGAGGATTCCCCAGGTACACCGCCGGTTTTCCGTTTCTGACCGCGGCTGTACCGCCGCGGTCAGAATGCCCATGGGAGCACCGCCAGCCTGTTGGCGGTGCTCCCGCGGTCGTTGGCCCTGGCGGATTTTACCGCCAGGGTCAGAATGACCCCCTGAGTGTCCATTTTTTGAGAAAAAGCACACTCTAAACGACATGTGGTCGATAGTCCTGGATGCCCCTAACTATGTACCTAATGGATCTAAGTCCCTTTTAGCAAGAGAACAACACTGGGTATTTAGATTGGGTACTCATATTGAGGGGCTAAATGATGATAGTCCTTGGATGAGTTTCCCCTCTCAATCCCCTTGAATTTGCTTGTTAGAACAACATGGGTAGAAACCTGAGCACATCCTTTCTTATATCAGATGCTATTGGCATCTTTTCCGTGATTTACTTCCTTTTCTTTTGTCACATATAACATATTTGTTTAAAATTATATACTTTTGATTCAGTTTTATGTATTTTTCTGCTACCATACAGACTATTTCACATATCATCAAACGTTCTTTTTAATCTCTCAATCTTACTCTGTGGTTTTGTCTCTCAACACAGATATATGCAAAGCACAATAACCTTGTTCTGTGCAATTTTGTCCATCTTTATTTTCTGAACTGCTGATATGCGGATAATGGATATGCTAACTATGGGATATTACCCATGGTTTGTGATTCACACGAGCACTCTATTATTGAGTTTTTGCATGTACATAAAAGAACTCTTGCAAGTAGAAACTCTTTTTTACTAAGAATGGAGATCTTTCTGTTTAGTACCTTTTACTATTGCGATAGTCCGTCTTCACAGGTAATTACAAGTTTCGGACCAGATGATTACAGGGTTAGTCCTCTTTTTGTTTTGGGCACAAGTGTTGTCCCACATTGTAGGAGGCTGGACTGGCTTGTAGTGAGTACCAAGGGGTACTTACACCTTGCACCAGGCCCAGTTATCCCTTATTAGTGTATAGGGTGTCTAGCAGCATAGGCTGATAGATAATGGTAGCTTAGCAGAGCAGCTTAGGCTGAACTAGGAGACGAGTGAAGCTCCTACAGTACCACAAGTGTCACTTGCACAATATCATAAGAAAACACAATACACAGATATACTAAAAATAAAGGTACTTTATTTTTATGACAATATGCCAAAGTATCTCAGAGTGTACCCTCAGTATGAGGATAGAAAATATACACAAGATATATGTACACAATACCAAAATATGCAGTAATAGTATTAGAAAACAGTGCAAACAATGTATAGTTAAAATAGGATGCAATGGGGACACATAGGGATAGGGGCAACACAAACTATATACTCCAAAAGTGGAATGCGAACCACGAATGGACCCCAAACCTATGTGACCTTGTAGAGGGTCGCTGGGACTGTTAGAAAATAATAAGGGTTAGAAAAATAGCCCACCCCAAGACCCTGAAAAGTGAGTGCAAAGTGCACTAAAGTTCCCCAAAGGACATAGAAGTCATGATAGGGGAATTCTGCAGGAAAGACACAAACCAGCAATGCAACAACGATGGATTTCCAGTCGAGGGTACCTGCGGAACAAGGGGACCAAGTCCAAAAGTCACAAGCAAGTCGGAGATGGGCAGATGCCCAGGAAATGCCAGCTGTGGGTGCAAAGAAGCTGCTACTGGACAGTAGAAGCTGAGGATTCTGCAGGAACGACAAGGGCTAGAGACTTCTCCTTTGGAGGATGGATCCCCCACGCCGTGGAGAGTTGTGCAGAAGTGTTTTCCTGAAGAAAAACCTCCAACAAGCCTTGCTAGCTGCAAGTCGTGCGGTTAGCGTTTTCGGATGCTGCTGTGGCCCAGGAGGGACCAGGATGTCGCCAATTGCGTCTGGGGACAGAGGGGGCGTCGAGCAAGACAAGGAGCCCTCTCAGAAGCAGGCAGCACCCGCAGAAGTGCCAGAACAGGCACTACAAAGAGGAGTGAAACAGTGCTCACCCGAAGTTGCACAAAGGAGTCCCACGTCGCCGGAGGACAACTTGGAAAGTCGTGCAATGCAGGTTAGAGTGCCGTGGACTCAGGCTTGGCTGTGCACAAAGGATTTCCACCGAAAGTGCACAGAGGCCGGAGTATCTGCAAAAGTCGCGGTTCCCAGCAATGCAGTCTGGCGTGGGGAGGCAAGGACTTACCTCCACCAAACTTGGACTGAAGAGTCACTGGACTGTGGGAGTCACTTGGACAGAGTTGCTGGATTCAAGGGACCTCGCTCGTTGTGCTGAGAGGAGACCCAGGGTACCTGTAATGCAGTTCTTTGGTGCCTGCAGTTGCAGGGGGACGATTCCGTCGGCCCACGGGAGATTTCTTCGGAGCTTCTAGTGCAGAGAGGAGGCAGACTACCCCCACAGCATGCACCACCAGGAAAACAGTCGAGAAGGCGGCAGGATCAGCGTTACAGAGTTGCAGTAGTCATCTTCGCTACTTTGTTGCAGTTTTGCAGGCTTCCAGCGCGGTCAGCAGTCGATTCCTTGGCAGAAGGTGAAGAGAGAGATGCAGAGGAACTCTGTTGAGCTCTTGCATTCGTTATCTAAGGAATTCCCCAAAGCAGAGACCCTAAATAGCCAGAAAAGAGGGTTTGGCTACTTAGGAGAGAGGATAGACTAGCAACACCTGAAGGAGCCTATCAGAAGGAGTCTCTGATGTCACCTGCTGGCCCTGGCCACTCAGAGCAGTCCAGTGTGCCAGCAGCACCTCTCTTTCCAAGATGGCAGAGGTCTGGAGCACACTGGAGGAGCTCTGGGCACCTCCCAGGGGAGGTGCAGGTCAGGGGAGTGGTCACTCCCCTTTCCTTTGTCCAGTTTCGCGCCAGAGCAGGGCTGAGGGGTCCCTGAACCGGTGTAGACTGGCTTATGCAGAAATGGGCACCATCTGTGCCCATGAAAGCATTTCCAGAGGCTGGGGGAGGCTACTCCTCCCCTGCCTTCACACCATTTTCCAAAGGGAGAGGGTGTAACGCCCTCTCTCAGAGGAAGTCCTTTGTTTTGCCATCCTGGGCCAAGCCTGGCTGGACCCCAGGAGGGCAGAAACCTGTCTGAGGGGTTGGCAGCAGCAGCAGCTGCAGTGAAACCCCTGAAAAGGCAGTTTGGCAGTACCAGGGTCTGTGCTACAGACCACTGGGATCATGGGATTGTGCCAACTATGCCAGGATGGCATAGAGGGGGCAATTCCATGATCATAGACATGTTACATGGCCATATTCGGAGTTACCATTGTGAAGCTACACATCGGTAGTGACCTATGTGTAGTGCACGCGTGTAATGGTGTCCCCGCACTCACAAAGTCCGGGGTATTTGCCCTGAACAATGTGGGGGCACCTTGGCTAGTACCAGGGTGCCCTCACACTAAGTAACTTTGCACCTAACCTTTACCAGGTAAAGGTTAGACATATAGGTGACTTATAAGTTACTTAAGTGCAGTGGTAAATAGGTGTGAAATAACGTGGACATTATTTCACTCAGGCTGCAGTGGCAGGCCTGTGTAAGAATTGTCAGAGCTCCCTATGGGTGGCAAAAGAAATGCTGCAGCCCATAGGGATCTCCTGGAACCCCAATACCCTGGGTACCTCAGTACCATATACTAGGGAATTATAAGGGTGTTCCAGTAAGCCAATGTATATTGGTGAAATTGGTCACTAGCCTGTTAGTGACAATTTGTACAGAGAGAGCATAACCACTGAGGTTCTGGTTAGCAGAGCCTCAGTGAGACAGTTAGGCACCACACAGGGAACACATACATGTAGGCCACAAACTTATGAGCACTGGGGTCCTGACTAGCAGGGTCCCAGTGACACATAACAAACATACTGAAAACATAGGGTTTTCACTATGAGCACTGGGCCCTGGCTAGCAGGATCCCAGTGAGACAGTGAAACCACCCTGACATACACTCACAAACAGGCCAAAAGTGGGGGTAACAAGGCTAGAAAGAGGCTACTTTCTCACACAAC
Organism: Pleurodeles waltl; assembly: GCF_031143425.1. NCBI lineage: Eukaryota > Metazoa > Chordata > Amphibia > Caudata > Salamandridae > Pleurodeles > Pleurodeles waltl. The sequence goes on along the minus strand of NC_090443.1, from coordinate 604,407,028 downwards.
CCCCCCCCCCCAAACGAAGGACAATAAGGCTAACCTTGGCCAGTTGAGACTTTATTGTCTAAGTGGTGATAAGTAGAGAGTAGCTCTGCAATAGACTGGTTACTCCCTCTATCATCCACTATATGGTTACTTCCCTGTGGGGATGTAAACCACCCTGTTTGAAGCTTTTTAGCTAAGCAACAATGTGAAGATGTATTTTCAGAGTTTCTATCATTAAGTTTTAGTTTAGAGCAGTGGGAATTGTCCACTGAACCTATTTGTAGTGATGGAAATGCCAGACAGGGATGCTGTCTCAATAAAGCCATAGCTGGGCAAACATTTTGTCCATATGGCTGGAAGAGAGAACAGGGATGCTGTTTCTCTTGAGTTGGAGCAGGGCAGGGATGCTGTCCTATGAGCTCCACACTAGGGCAGGGATGCTGTCCTAAGTGTTGTGAGGTAGTGCAGGGTTTCTGCACTAAAGTTTCTCTGGGAGGGTTGGAGGGATGCTCCATGTGAACTAAAATGGTGCTCTTTTTCTCACCAATGTTAGTTATCCCACAGAAAGGTACTTCTACCTCAGGGAGTACAGTTTTGCCAACTGATGATTCCCTTGGAACAGGTGCCACCCCAGGAGAGGTTTCTCCCACCACAGGAATGGTATCCTGAATGGTAGGGTGGTTAGGGGATACTGTGATACCCCTTTTACCTGTTGTTGGAGAGGGATCCTGAGTTTTCAGGCCTTCTCTCCTTTGCTTTTTCATTTCAGTAGAAATGAGAGGGAAAAATTCCTCTGGGATGCCCAGCATGGCTGCATGGGCATAAAACTCTACATCAGCCCAACCTGAGGCCTCTAGGTCATTACCTAAGAGACAGTATACAGGTAAGCTAGGTGATACTAACACCTGCTTAGGGCCAGTAACTCCACCCCCAACTAAACTGAATTATAGCTAAGGGAAGAAACTTAGTGGAGTTATGGACATCAATAATCTTATACTGTTGTCCAATGATGTGTTGTTCAGGATGCACTAGGTTTTCAGTCACCAAAGTGATACTGGCACCTGTGTCCCTGTAGGCCAAGGCCTCAACACCATTTATTGAAACTGTCTGCCTGTACTTATCCATTGTAAGGGGACAAGCAGCCAGTGTGGCAAGGCCAATGCCACTAGGTGTGACAGAAACTGTCTTGGGACTGACTACCCCAGTTTCTATGATGGACCCATAAGTGAACCCAACTACACCCTTTGCTTGACTGTTGCCAGCAGTCCCACCACTAGTACCACTACTGCTAGGGGCACTAGAGCTTGATGTATTAGTGGTGGTAGGCTCAGGGGGTTTACCTGGACAGGACTTATCCCCTGGCCTATGGCCTCTGTTTTTACATACAAAGCACCAAGGCTTTTTAATGTGTGTGGGTTGAGAAGAAGAGGAAGAATTTGTTTTATCCCCACCCTCTGAAGAGTGTTTAAGATTTGAAGAAGGATCTTTGATTTTACCCTTATCCCCATGCTTATCTTGAGACTTTTCACCATCTTTCTTCTTATTGCCATCTTTGTCACCCCCTGTATGAACTTTTCTGTTCCCCCTTGTTCTGACCCATTTGTCTGCCTTCTTTCCCAATTCTTGGGGAGAGGTCAGATCAGAGTCCACCAAGTACTGGTGCAACAAATCAGACACACAATTATTAAGAATATGCTCTCTCAGGATCAAGTTATACAGGCTTTCATAATCAGTAACTTTACTGCCATGTAACCACCCCTCCAAGGCCTTCACTGAATGGTCAACAAAATCAACCCAGTCTTGTGAAGACTCCTTTTTGGTCTCTCTGAACTTCATCCTGTACTGTTCAGTGGTTAAGCCATAACCATCCAGGAGTGCATTCTTAAGAACTGTAAAATTATTGGCATCACTTTCTTTCACAGTAAGGAGCCTATCCCTACCCTTTCCACTAAATGATAGCCATAGGATAGCAGCCCACTGCCTTTGAGGGACATCCTGTACAACACAGGCCCTCTCAAGTGCAGCAAACCACTTGTTAATGTCATCCCCCTCCTTATAAGGGGGAACTATTTTGTGCAGATTCCTTGAATCAGGCTCTCTTGCAGGATGACTATGGGGAATACTGCTGCTGCCACCATGGGTTTCTAAACCCAATTTCTATCTTTCTTTTTCCACTTCTAAGGATTGCCTATCTGAATCCAGCTGTTGCTGCTTGAGCTTCAGCCTGGATTGCTCCACTCTCAATCTATTGAGCTCCCTTTCTAACATTCTGTCATCAGGGTGGGTGGGAGGGACATTTCTTGAAACAGAAGTATGGTGAGAATGGACAGAAGGAGACCTGTTCCTAACAGATGGCATCCTAACAGCTTGGTTAACAGAAACATCACTTCTACTATCGTGAGAAGGAATACTCTTGCTATGATGTGAGACCACACTATCAGTATGGTGTGACTCTACATCAGTACCAACTATGCTAGGCTGTCTGATAAGGGGCAGGCTAGGAAGTTTCTTTCCTGAATCTTTTTCTAGGGGAGCCCCTGGATCAGATTGTGAACCATTAGCTACTTTTTCAGCAGAGTGGGCCCCTTTGGCCTTATCCTGTTCTATAAGCATGTTAACCAACAGTTCTCTGGGGGGATTCTTCCCTACACTTAAACCTCTCTCTATGCAGAGACTCCTTGCTCCTTTCCAGCTAAGGTGATCATAAGCAAGTTTGGACAGATCAACAGTTTGGCCTGTGCCAGACATTTTAGAAAGAGTTTAAGTGACAGAAAAAGTGAGAAAAAGTTTTTCAGAACTTTTAGAAAGACAGAAAAAAAACTTTTAAAACTTTTTAAGAACTTTTAGAAAGTTTAGAGGTACTTTTCAGCACTTAGAAAAGAGTGAAAAGAGGAAATGCAAAACTTTTTGGTTAGGTGTACATACACTGAACTTGTTTTGTATATTTTTCTCTTATGAAAAGTACAATGACAAGAGTGGTAAGTAGTCTCAAAGCACTTATCCCACCGCTGCACAACCAATGTAGGACGCTGGACTGGCTTGTAGTGAGTACCAAGAGGTACTTACACCTTGCACCAGGCCCAGTTATCCCTTATTAGTGTATAGGGTGTCTAGCAGCATAGGCTGATAGATAATGCTAGCTTAGCAGAGCAGCTTAGGCTGAACTAGGAGACGAGTGAAGCTCGTACCGTACCACAAGTGTCACTTGCACAATATCATAAGAAAACACAATACACAGATATACTAAAAATAAACGTACTTTATTTTTATGACAATATGCCAAAGTATCTCAGTGTACCCTCAGTATGAGGATAGCAAATATACACAAGATATATGTACACAATACCAAAATATGCAGTAATAGTATTAGAAAACAGTGCAAACAATGTATAGTTACAATAGGATGCAATGGGGACACTTAGGGATAGGGGCAACACAAACCATATACTCCAAAAATGGAATGCGAACCACGAATGGACCCCAAACCTATGTGACCTTGTAGAGGGTCGCTGGGACTATTAGAAAATAGTAAGAGTTAGAAAAATAGCCCACCCCAAGACCCTGAAAAGTGAGTGCAAAGTGCACTAAAGTTCCCCAAAGGACATAGAAGTCGTGATAGGGGAATTCTGCAGGAAAGACACAAACCAGCAATGCAACAACGATGGATTTCCAGTCGAGGGTACCTGTGGAACAAGGGGACCAAGTCCAAAAGTCACAAGCAAGTCGGAGATGGGCAGATGCCCAGGAAATGCCAGCTGTGGGTGCAAAGAAGCTGCTACTGGACAGTAGAAGCTGAGGATTCTGCAGGAACGACAAGGGCTAGAGACTTCCCCTTTGGAGGATGGATCCCCCACGCCGTGGAGAGTTGTGCAGAAGTGTTTTCCTGAAGAAAGACCGCCAACAAGCCTAGCTAGCTGCAAGTCGTGCGGTTAGCGTTTTCGGATGCTGCTGTGGCCCAGGAGGGACCAGGATGTCGTCAGTTGCGTCTGGGGACAGAGGGGGTGTCGAGCAAGACAAAGAGCCCTCTCAGAAGCAGGCAGCACCCGCAGAAGTGCCAGAACAGGCACTACGAAGAGGAGTGAAATGGTGCTCACCCGAAGTCGCACAAAGGAGTCCCACGTCGCCGGAGGACAACTTAGAAAGTCGTGCAATGCAGGTTAGAGTGCCGTGGACCCAGGCTTGGCTGTGCACATAGGATTTCTGCCAGAAGTGCACAGAGGCCGGAGTATCTGCAAAAGTCGCAGTTCCCAGCAATGCAGTCTGGCGTGGGGAGGCAAGGACTTACCTCCACCAAACTTGGACTGAAGAGTCACTGGACTGTGGGAGTCACTTGGACAGAGTTGCTGGATTCAAGGGACCTCGCTTGTTGTGCTGAGAGGAGACCCAGGGTACTGTTAATGCAGTTCTTTGGTGCCTGCGGTTGCAGGGGGACGATTCCGTCGGCCCACGGGCGATTTCTTCTGAGCTTCTAGGGCAGAGAGGAGGCAGACTACCCCCACAGCATGCACCACCAGGAAAACAGTCGAGAAGGCGGCAGGATCAGCGTTACAGAGTTGCAGTAGTCGTCTTCGCTACTTTGTTGCAGTTTTGCAGGCTTCCAGCGCGGTCAGCAGTCGATTCCTTGGCAGAAGGTGAAGAGAGAGATGCAGAGGAACTCTGATGATCTCTTGCATTCGTTATCTAAGGAATTCCCCAAAGCAGAGACCCTAAATAGCCAGAAAAGAGGGTTTGGCTACTTAGGAGAGAGGATAGGCTAGCAACACCTGAAGGAGCCTATCAGAAGGAGTCTCTGACGTCACCTGCTGGCCCTGGCCACTCAGAGCAGCACCTCTGTTGCCAAGATGGCAGAGGCCTGGAGCACACTGGAGGAGCTCTGGGCACCTCCCAGGGGAGGTGCAGGTCAGGGGAGTGGTCACTCCCCTTTCCTTTGTCCAGTTTCGCGCCAGAGCAGGGCTGAGGGGTCCCTGAACCGGTGTAGACTGGCTTATGCAGAAATGGGCACCATCTGTGCCCATGAAAGCATTTCCAGAGGCTGGGGGAGGCTACTCCTCCCTGCCTTCACACCATTTTCCAAAGGGAGAGGGTGTAACACCCTCTCTCAGAGGAAGTCCTTTGTTCTGCCATCCTGGGCCAAGCCTGGCTGGACCCCAGGAGGGCAGAAACCTGTCTGAGGGGTTGGCAGCAGCAGCAGCTGCAGTGAAACCCCTGAAAAGGCAGTTTGGCAGTACCAGGGTCTGTGCTACAGACCACTGGGATCATGGGATTGTGCCAACTATGCCAGGATGGCATAGAGGGGGCAATTCCATGATCATAGACATGTTACATGGCCATATTCGGAGTTACCATTGTGAAGCTACACATAGGTAGTGACCTATGTGTAGTGCACGCGTGTAATGGTGTCCCCGCACTCACAAAGTCCGGGGAATTTGCCCTGAACAATGTGGGGGCACCTTGGCTAGTGCCAGGGTGCCCTCACACTAAGTAACTTTGCACCTAACCTTTACCAGATAAAGGTTAGAGATATAGGTGACTTATAAGTTACTTAAGTGCAGTGGTAAATGGCTGTGGACGTTATTTGACTCAGGCTGCAGTGGCAGGCCTGTGTAAGAATTGTCAGAGCTCCCTATGGGTGGCAAAAGAAATGCTGCAGCCCATAGGGATCTCCTGGAACCCCAATACCCTGGGTACCTCAGTACCATATACTAGGGAATTATAAGGGTGTTCCAGTAAGCCAATGTATATTGGTGAAATTGGTCACTAGCCTGTTAGTGACAATTTGTACAGAGAGAGCATAACCACTGAGGTTCTGGTTAGCAGAGCCTCAGTGAGACAGTTAGGCACCACACAGGGAACACATACATATAGGCCACAAACTTATGAGCACTGGGGTCCTGACTAGCAGGGTCCCAGTGACACATAACAAACATACTGAAAACATAGGGTTTTCACTATGAGCACTGGGCCCTGGCTAGCAGGATCCCAGTGAGACAGTGAAACCACCCTGACATACACTCACAAACAGGCCAAAAGTGGGGGTAACAAGGCTAGAAAGAGGCTACTTTCTCACACACGTAAAGTGTCTTCTATTTTTATCCGCTCAATCTTAGGGGAACTCCTCTTTTTCCCAACAACCAATCAGCGAATGTTTTCGCTTGTTGCTGGTCCCCCTCGCATGCTACTTAACCCGAGGTACGCATTCCCTTAACTGTTTCAGGGACGCGTCCTCAGGGTAGGTCTCCAAATGCGGGACTGTTATCGGCAAGTACATTTACCTCTACCTTCTTGCATGGGGCTGTTTTCTTTTCTTTTTATTGCCCTCTCAAGCCAATAAGTATGCTTAGACACATCGTTTCATCATATGTTACCGAGGAACGCTTACTTGTCTTACAATTTAGATACAAACTGTATGATTTTTTCTGCCTTTTCTGTAACATTGAGTGTGGTCAGATAAAAGAATGTAGTGGGGATAGTGAGTACTATATAGCTCACCTACATTGACCTAGGGATAGTATTTCTCTGTGCACTTGCCTTTTGGATAAAGTTGTGTGGATAATGAGTACTATATATCTCACCTACATTGACTTAGGGATTGTATTTCTCTGTGTACTTACCTTTTGGATAAAGTTGTGTGGGTCATTCATTATGTTGACAGTATCCCTGTTGGATACACAGTACAGATCACAATGTTTCCCCTATATCCATGTAGGTATAACGCCAGTCATACAGCACGTCCATCCCTATAGAGCCTGGTCGTTAATTTGGGATGGTAAGCAAAAATACATCTGAATCCCTCCAAGTCAAAGAGCATGGCATCACCTAAATTACAGAGTGTCACGTCACCATGTGTATCCACTATACTGGACTGTATACATTTGAATTGTGCGATTGTATCTTTCCCCTTTTTGTTCCTCTACAGGTCTCCTTCTACATACAACTAGTTTAAAGTATAGATTTGTTTTGTGACTGTCGAGCTTATTTTCCTAGACACATTGCAGTCTTTTTTTTACTATTGAGAAGTGTTTTTGCTTTTTGGTCCTGACGAAGTGCCCTCAGATCTGTATGACCCTCTAGGCGTGAAATATATTGACCTCCAATAGAGACTGAGGGTAATTCCTTCTTCCTCGATCATATGTTATTAGGTAGAGTGATTGAGCATTACCTCTCTGTTCACTCAAACTATTTTGTTTTTAACCTTAACCAAAACCCTGCCTTGATCAATAAATTGTTGTTTCTTGGGGTGGGGTTTGAGCCAATTTTACTTTTCCCTTTTTCTTTCCCCTTTTGGTTGCCTACCTGTGGGTTAGAATTCTTTCCTACATATAATACTACAGCATATAGTATCAATACAAGATCTCCGGCAAAGAGCCCCCTTCATGGGGTGCTCCTCAGACACTGCAGCGCCAGTGTGACGAGGAGCGAGCCCGATGATGAAGCATGACATCCTTTTGGATGTGTGAGGGCATTTACTTCTAGATAGGGGAGTGCCTGGGGGACTTAATATTCTTTCTTGGAACAGTGTACCTTTATTTATTGGTAGTTTCCCGAAATGTCTGGGCTTGGTAGGTTTCCCTACATGGCTGCTGAGTCCAGGACCAAAAATGCAGGTGCGATCCCCCACAACAACAGGTAGTTTTGTATTTGATCATTTTGATGTGTCCATGTAGTGTTTTGGGGACATTTCCTGTCGCGGACACTAGGCCTACCCACACAAGTGAGGTACCATTTTTATCAGGATACTTGAGGGAATGCTGGGTGGAAGGGAATTTGTGGCTCCTCTCAGATTCCAGAACTTTCTAGCACTGAAATGTGAGGAAAAAGTGTTTTTTGTCAAATGTTGAGGTTTACTAAGGATTCTGGGTAACAGAACCTGGTGAGAGCCCAACAAGTCACCCCATCCTGGATTCCCCTAGGTGTCTAGTTCTCAAACATGCACAGGTTTGGTAGGTTTCCCTAGGTGGCGGCTGAGCTGGAGGCCAAAATCCACAGCTAGGCACTTTCCAAAAAACACGTCAGATTTCTATGTAAAAATGTGATGTGTCCATGTTGTGTTTCCTGTTGGCCTTTATTGGCTCTGGGTACCTAGAGTTCTTGATGAACCTACAAGTCCTGTATCGCCCCACAAGAGCCCCACAGATGTAATAGTATCTTGTTTTTAAGAAAATCTGACATCATGGGAAAAAGTTAGAGTAAAACGTGGAGAAAAATTGCTGTTTTTTCACCTCAATTTCAATATTTTTTTATTTCAGCTGTTATTTTCTGTAGGAAAACCTTGTAAGATCTACACAAATGATCACTTGCTGAATTCAGAATTGTGTCTACTTTTTAGAAATGTTTAGCTGTCTGGGATCCAGCATTAGTTTCACACCCATTTCTGTCACTAACTGGAAGAAGGCTAAATGCACAACAACTAGTAAAAATGGGGTATGTCCCAGTAAAATGCCAAAATTGTGTTAAAAAAATTTAGTTTTCTGTTTCAAGTCTGTCTGGTCCTGACAGCTGGAAAGATGGTGATTTTAGCACCACAAACCCTTTGTTGGTGCCATTTTCCGGGGAAAAGACACAAGCCTTCTTCTGCAGCCCTTTTTCCAATTTTTTTTAAACAAATGTTTTGTTGTATTTTGGCTAATTTCTTTGTCTCCTCCAGGGGAATCCACAATCTCTGGGTACCTCTAAAATCCGTAGGATATTGGAAAAAAGGGACGCACATTTGGCGTGGGTAGCTTATGTGGACAAAACGTTATGAGGGCCTAAGCGCAAACTGCCCCAAATAGCCCACAAAAGGCTTGGCAACTGAGGGGAGGAAAGGCCTGGCAGCAAATGGGTTAAAAACAATGTAATTGTTGATTGTCAGCCTTTGCCCAAAACACATTAATCTTGGCACAGCTGGGGGGAGGAGGGAGCTAAGGTTTTTAGCACTAAGGACCTTAAAGCCATTTAAATTGGACTAACATTGGATCCTTGATACTTAACTTTTAACATTTATTTCAAACAATGCTAGGTGCATAGGCTTTCCACGATTGCATTTTAGTGTTTGCAGATTTTCAGAAGGGCCATGATGAGAGGTTTCACAAGGTTCTGACTACTCCAAGGGCCCATAATATGACCACCTGGAAGAATAGGAGAAACTTCAGATTAAATAGTGGTGATTGTCTTGCCCATTGCTACGCCTATGATTTTATTAGCCATAATTAGACGAAGTCAAGACAATTGTTGATGTGCAACAGACAAGGAACCCTTATGCTCTTTTATTGGATTAGGTAAATATTATTGTTGCTTTATTAGTGGGCATGCTGTTATTACAGATCCTTTGAAAAATTGCTCAGAAAGAATTTTGCCACCTTCTTTATAAGGTGCTGGAAATCACTACAGCAGCATTCAGCATGAAGTTCTAGTCTGTGTTTGGGGTCTGCAACAATTCATAACTTTCTTACGAAGAACTAAATGAGAGCTGTTCACTGACTACAAACCACTTGTAAACCTTGTGGATGAAAGGGAGCTTGATGAAGAATTGTGAAGACTTATTAGTTTGATTTCTAAGCTCAAGAAATGTAACTTTGACATTAAACTTCTAACTGGTGGTACGAACCTGAGAGTTGACCATTTGTCTAGCTCACTGTTACTTGCATCTCAGTTTATTTTAGTTATTGATTGCTTTTCTAAAATGGATATATATTTATTTGAGAAGAACATCACTACTGAAACTATCATATCTTAAGGCGATGTTTGTCCTGGGAGGGTTGGCCAAGGTCATTGTTTAGACAATGGTACATAAATTGCCTTAGACACGATGTGAATTGGGTGTCGATCAGTACAGTGTTGCTCCATACTTTTCACAATGCAATGGCTTAGTGGAAAGTGCTAAGAGGTTTATAAAGTAAGGCTTACAGACAGCGTTATAGTCAGGTTTAGATGTTCAAGCTTGTTTGCAAAATTTGGAGTTATGTAAATGTTCCATATTCTATCACTGGTGTTGAACCATTTACCACATTGAGAGGTAGAGAGGTTGTCATTAAAGTGTGAGATATTTGGATGAGACAGCAATTAACTGAACGCTTACTTAATTAAACAGATTGTCTCAGGGAGAAGATTACATTTGCACAAAAGAAATAAAAGTAGTTTTATGACAACAAGTTCAGAGTTAAAAGTCAAAATATGAATGTTGGTGATTGGATGGTGATCAAAAAGTAGGAGTCCGATACAAAGGTGATGTTAAATTTTCACAGCCACTATTAGTCAAATAAAGTTTAGATGAAAATCAGAGTGTGGCACCAGCCAACCGAGTGAAGAGTCCCTAATCTGAGAGTGATATGTAAGTAAATTTACCTGGACTCCGATAACCAGGTGAAGGCACTGCATATTTAGTCAGTATGCTTTATTTCCCCTGATACACTTCACAAATGGCATGCGTGGCGACTTCTGTACAACTCAGCGTCAAACCCAAACTTTCCTCTTGCTGGGGTGGGTGTTACAAATTAAGAGTGCTTAACTGAAGTTACACCAGAGGGGATTTCAAAAAGTCTCAGCCTCATCATTTCCAGGTATTCACAGGCTGGAAACTGAACGATGTGGGCTATACCTAAGTTTGATGAACGTGATACAGTAGTTTGATAGGTCTGATAAAGTCTGTTGTCGCATAGTGTGAAGTGAGTGAACCGGCCCGTTTGGGACGCTGCCCGTTTTGCAATTAATACATATATATTGACTGCATCTCACGAGAGATTTCGCTATAAAAAAACCTTGAGAAATTTGTTTAAAAAAAATTGCAATACATGCTGAAATCTGTGCGTTAAACATAAGGCACGCCAGTGCTCAGCACATGACAGTGGTCATTACAGACTGTGGTAAACACCGCTACTATTCTGCAGTGCTTCTAAACAAGGCCGTACGGCATCGAAATGTAGTAAACGACCAGGATAGGTCTGATAGGTCTTGATAGGTCTGATACGATCCGTTCTCGCATATTGTGAAGTGAATGACACCACATGCACCTCTAGCAGGACTTGAGTTTTGTATATTTGACATCGAGGCTGAGAGAAGGGCAATCTGACAACATTGCAATGCCATAAAGCCAACTCTGCCCAGTTTCTGTCGAATGTTTTACCTACTGAAAAATCTTGTTTTTAATCCATTTACGTTTTAAGGGGAGTTCAACCTCCGTTACTACATCAAATTGCAATCAGCCCTCCTTTGCTAAAACAGATTGGTTTCTTATCCGGTTTAATGGCCAGGCATTGTCTGATAGAAACAATGAAGGTTTCCTCTAAAGGAAAATGTGTGTTATTAATTGTGTGTGTGCTGCTCAGTAATCTGCAGGACCAGGGCCACTCTCACATAAACACGGATTGCATCATTAGCAGCGCCAGCTTTCTTCAGTTTGCCTTATTTAGTGCGAGTAAGAATTGCTGTTGATGACGTTTGCGAATATTTTAACTCTTTGACACCTACTCATGTTCAGATAAAAACACTTTATGGTTTTTAATTCAAGTAATTCTCATTTAAACTTGGAAAACTGCGAAATAGGCTAAAACTGGTCGTGGTCCTGTTCAGAGGCGACCTGAGCCAATAGCTCAGTCTGGACCAAGGCAAGTTTGTATATGGCTGGTCAGTCTGATGATGTGGCATGGTGGGCAAAAAAATGATGGAATGAAATGTGACCAAGTATTTAGCCGGAAGTGCAACGCTATGTCCAGATCTGTGTGCAAGGCTCACTGTGCCATAGGACTCATGCAGAACCCTACTGACGAGAACCATATATTAAACAGGACCAAACTAGTCTGGCGTTCTTTGGGTTCCTGTTCAGAGTGGACCTGGCCTAGCAGTTTAGGGTGGACTGGGGCTATTGAAACAGGACCCAGGACAATTTGCATTTACCTACTTCCTTTCTGAGGTGGCATGGTAAGCAAAAAGCAGTGGACTGGAAAGTGTCCCAGGGTAATTACCAATTGCTGAAATTAATTCAAGCATGCCATCCATCACTTTTTTGCTTTCAAGAGACTATTTGATGTGGGCAAAATATAAAGGATCTCTTTTTGAGATCGGAGATGAAGTAATTTCACAACCGAATTTGTCCATAATACAGGTATCAGTAATTCTGCAATGGGAAATTACATAGAAAATCAGTGTTTCTGCACTCCTTTTCACAGGCCATTCTAGAATTCTGAGTCCTTTTTCAGAGACTAAGCCCTCCAGGGTAGACCTGCTAAATTTTGCTTACAGTAATATTGCATGCAAAATTACAAGGCTGCCTGTAATGCCAATTAGGTTGGGAATTTCTATTTCCATCCATGCCAGTATTATAAGGAAATATAAAAGATGTCCTATGTGTGCAGTCCTGGCTTGCTTGAACAAACCTTTGACATCAGGATTATGTTATTTAAATTGAAGAAAATTAAGACTACGACTCCCAGAATTCATGGATTTGTTAAATGAAAGCAAGGATGTAGAAGCCTGGTGCTCTGTTAACATGGGATGATAACAAAAACATATTGGTATGTGAGTAAGGATCCATTGATTTCATGTTTATATTGTTGTATCATTGATAGGTGATCAATTTATTCTAATAATTAGGTTTAGTAATTGATATGTGTTCCAGTGACCTGAATGGTGTGTTACTGAAGTTACTCAGTGTTTTTAGTCTCTGAGAAGACCGGACTGAGGTACGTGACTGCTGCTGCCTGTAGGGCAGCTCCTTGACACGTTGACCTAGGCAATCCCAGCAGGGGCAGCACAAAACAAAGCACGTTTCCCTGTAACAAACATAGGACTTCTTCCCAAAGGATAGATTGTACCATCGGTATTCCAAGGTCTGTACAGTCTGACAAAGGGCCAGGTAGAACCACCAGTGGTCAGTTTGACCAGGGCCATCTTGCACAAAGCAATGAGGAGTGGGCAAATTTGTCAGTAGTTTGATCTGGTGATTCCTATTTGGAAACTATATATTCCGAGTACTTCTTTAGGGCTACCAACCTATAAACACAAGTTAAGGACATTAAGTGAGATCCTACGGCATTGACTAAGGGGTAGAACCTGTTTGCACCATTTGCTTGCAGCCACAGGAAGAAGCCTCAAGCTTTCTAGAAGTAATTCCATGCACAGACCATCGATATAGGTAAAAGGGGCATATTTATAATTGAGTTGCATCACACAAGGGGATACAAGGTCAATGCAACTACTAAGTCAGATTTATCAAGCCATGCAGACCACCTTGCATGGCCCTGCATGACTTGATAAATCTAGAGTAATGTAGTGTAGCGCAAATTGCTGCGTTGCATTACTCTGCCCCAGGGAGATGTTCCATGGATGGAGTGTGGGTGTTGCCACACATCCACCCAGGGATGGTAAACCTGGAAATGTGTCAAAATGCTGCACCTTCCCAGGGGTGGTGCAATGAGGAGAAACGTCTTAATTTCTCCTCGTTGTTTCTAAGTGTGCTGCATCCAGCAGCATACTTAGAAAGAGCAAAATAGCTTTGAGGATTGTTTTGTGCAGAAAGGCCCCCTTTCCTGCACAAAAACAATTCTGCCTGCAACGCAGGCCACCTTGCACCATGGTGAAAGGATGCCTGAGTTGGTGCATTCCTGCCCTTTACCTTTCATGTAGTGCAGCAAGGTGGCTCGCTCTCCCCATGAAGCAATGATAAATCTGCCCCTAAGGATGGACTAACCTTTCCTTAGTAAGGGAGCCAGCCACATTCTACATCCTTACTGCTGAAGCAGTAAAGACGACTGCTGGGAGGGCCGGAGCCAGGGAAGTTGGTAGCGGTGTGAAGAAGAGAAGCGGGGTGGTTTCCTGTTGAAAGCCACAATTGGACAGTGCTGAACACTGTTGTACCATCAACTCCAAACTGCTTGCTTCCCTGTTAACGCTTTGCTCACCTGGCATCGGACACACCATTGCATGAGATGTGTAGTGTTTGGCGATGAGCAGGTGAGCTTAGCAAGTGGCCCCAGGACAGGGGGAGAATATAGTCACACCTCTCCCCGTGCAGGTTTAATGGTGGAGGTGGGGCGACGTAGAGGGAGGCTATTAAAGATAGAAGGGAGTGGGGAGGAAAAATTTAATGAAGTAGAGTTGACCGATATGGGAAGAAAGAAGCGTGAACCCCTGTGTCTACCTCAACACCATAATATTCTGGAGATCCTCATAAAGTAAAGGACTTTCTTGACTCATTGACAGTATTTTTTGCATTTCGACCCTTCCAATTTTCATCTGACAAGACCAAGGTGGGCTATTTGATCAGTGCCTTATCTGGCCCAGCTCTAGCTTGGGCGTCCTCCTTCATATCCACTGAAGAGCCTATATTGTCTAATTATACTGCCTTTGTTAAGGCCTTTAAACAGGTGTATCAACGTCCCGGGCTGGCAGCTGCGGCAGAAGAAGCATTATGTGATATTCAGCAAGACAATCAGGATGTACTGCAATATGTAACCCGATTTAAACAGCAGCTGAGACCACTTGAGTGGAACGCACTTTTGTAACACTTTTCCACTGGGGTTTACGAGAAGAAATAAAAGATGAATTGGTGCATTCTACTCAACTAGAATCTCTGAAAGAACTGATGGATCAAGCATTAAACAGAGTATCGTCTACGAGAACATAAGATGGAAAAGCGGAAGACCTGATTCCAGTTCCAGTCTGCAATACCTTGTTCCTCAGCACGTCGTCCTGACAAAGTCCATCCAGAGACTAATAAATCTACAGAAGAAGAACCTATGCAGATAGATCTAGTTTGTGGACCTTTATCTGAAACAGAGAGAGAAAACAGATGATGGAAAGTCTCTATTGTGGCAATGCAGGTCACTTGATTTGGATGTGTCCTATCTGTCCTTCCAGACCTATGGGAAATACCAACTCCCGTCCTTTGTGAGGAGGAAGGGGACGGGAGGAGTTGAAATACCTTCTATATGTTCCTCTAGAGAGAATACTGCAGCTCTGTTCATATTGCCAGTTATCCTACAGTGTCCACATAATCAAGAAGAACAGGTATTTGTGTTATTGGATTGTGGAGCAAGCGGTATATATTTGGATGAGTCTTGGGCCAAAGAAAGAGGAATACCTCGTGTTCCTAAAGAGATGCCTGAACATGTCCACACGGTTGATGGCTCTCCACTAACCTCAGGACCTGTGGTTGATACCACACATACCCTTTGTCTGCAATTCGGAAAACATCAGGAACACATTACCTTTGATTTGATATCTTCTCCTAATCATACCTTGGTATTGAGTATTCCCTGGCTGACTTGGCACAATCCATATATTAATTGAGAAAAAATAACAATTTCTCTATCATCCCAGTTTTGTCAACAAAACTGTTACTCTACGAACTGTTATTGGTTCCCTAAGGGTCTAATCCTTTCTTCCAAAGAAGCAAGTTGCACCATTAACATGATCCAGGAAATACCAAGTTGGTATCAAGAATATTGTGATGTATTTCAGAAGCCTAGCAACCCGTTTTACACCGTTATTGGGCTTATGACTGCGCCATTCCCTTGATTCCAGGGGAGATGGTTCAGTTTGGAAGAATGTATTCATTGTCTGAGCACGAAAAGAAAGTCCTTAGAGAATACCTAGATGATAGCTTACAGAATGGTTTGATCTCCCCCTCTTCTTCACCTGCTGGGGCTCCTCTTTTTTTCGTTCCAAAGGAGTCAAAGGGTTTGCATCCCTGTACTGATTTTCACGGATTGAACAAGATAACCATCAAGGATCGATGTCCCTTATTAGGTATATTCTTGAAGCAGAGTACAAGGGCTAAAAGATTCACAAAATTGAGTCAGAGGGGTGCCTACCATCGTTTACGTATCAAGGAAGGAGACGAATGGAAAAAGGCTTTCCGTACTCCATTGGTTCATTATGAATACCGAGTTATGCCTTTTGGCTTAACAAACGCTTCCTCCATGTTCCAAAGATTCATGGACTCCGTGTTCTCCGATCTATTGAATCAAAGTGTTGTAATATATCTGGATGACATTCTAGTATATTCTCACGCTCCTGAACAACATACTGATCATGTCCTTCAGGTTTTAGAAAGACTCAGCCAGAATCAGCTATACTGCAATCCTGAGAAATGTGAATTTAACAAGACAGAAGTACAGTATCTTGGTTTTCGCATCAATCAATCCGGAATAGCCATGGATCCAGACAAGGTACAAGCCATTTTGGACTGGCCCTCTCCCTCTTCTATTAAGGAAACCCAATGCTTCCTAGGTCTCTCCAACTTCTTTTGGTAATTTATACAAGACTTTGCCTATCAACAAAGTTTTATCACCCAGACCATCAAAGGAGAAAACCTTAAGAAGGGATTTGTTTGGACATAAGATGCATAAACAGCCTTTCAAGATTGAAAAACTTGCCCTTTCCCAAGCTCCTATTTTGCTACTTCAGGATACAACCAAGAAATTCACAATGGTTACAGGCACATCCGAGAGAGCTATATGAGCTGTATTACTTCAAGGACAACATGATGACGGCTTGGAACATCCTGTCTTTTATTTATCCCACATATTGACAGAGGCTGAACGCAATTATTTTGTATTGGAATGGGTATTACTTGCTCTCAAGGCCACCTGTAAGTAATGGAGGCATTTCCTAATGGGTACCAAGGAACCTTTCGAAATAGGAACAGATCATCGAACTTTACAATGCCTCCGAAATTTTCAATGTCGAAATAGCCGGCAGGCAAGATGGGCTTTCTTTTTCGGTCAATATGACTGTGTGGTAACCTATATTCCTGGATCCCAGAACCTTATGGCTAATGCCTCATCTTGTCGCTATCCAGAAAGTGCTATCACTTCCTCTCCAAATATAATAGAACCAAGTTGAGCCATCAGAGTTGCCCAATCTTTTCTTTATTGTGTAATAGCAACATCTTCCACCTGAAGAATGGAATATGCTGAGTCCCCAAATTAAAAAGAACCAGGAATACTATTATCATCAAAACTCTTTATTCCTACCAGCCAAGAAAGTCCAAACCGAGGCCTTACAGATGTGTCACGATTCCCCTGTTTGCTGGACACTGTGGAATCATGAAGACGCAAGAATTGCTCATGTGTTCCTTCTGGTGGTCTACACTTAAAACTGATGTCAAATCCTACGTAACTTTGTGCACTATATGTGCACAGACCAAGACACCCCGGACTAAGCCAGTAGGATTATTGATGCCTTTTCCTGTTCCTTCCCTTCCATGGAACACACTGTCTACAGATTACCTATGTTCTTTACCATCTTCTTCAGGGAATCATGTCATCAAGGTAACCGTGGACTCGTTTACCAAGATGGCACATTTTACAGCTTTAAAGAAATTGCCTACTGCTAAAGAAATAAGCCAAATTTTCATGCAAGATATATTTTGCCTTCATGGAATTCCACAAGTAATCATTTCAGATCGGGGACTCAGATTTTAGAAGGCTTTTCGTACATCATTACATATAGATGTCGCCCTTTCATCTGGATTTCATCCCAAGACTAACGGTCAGACTGAATGCCTTAATCAGGAACTCCAACAATATTTACTCTGTTTCTGTAATGCCACACAAAGTAACTGGTCCAACTTTCTTCCTTTAGCTAAGTTCTCCTAAAACAACATGGTTCATAGTACAACGCGACCAACACCTTTTTTTTGCACCTACGGATTCCATCCCAAGACCTTTCCCACAATACAGCGTGAACTATCTACAGTTCCTGTGGTTACCTCATTTGCTCAACAACTGCGCCATATTCAGGACTTGATACGTACCAATCTTTTAGCCTACAAACGATATATGAAAAGAGTTGCTGATACTCGGCATCGGGCTGCACGATCTTACTGGCCTGGGGATAAAGTATGGCTTTCTTCCAAGTTTCTACCTTTTTGTCTATCCCAGAATAAGTTTGTACTGCGCTATTATGGACCTTTTAGGGTACTTCACCTTGTGAATCCAGTATCTGTTCAACTTCGCTCACCACAAACGTGGAGAAAGTATATCCTGTTTTTCATGTCTTGCAACTCAAGCCTTTTATCCCTGATCCCTATCACAGGCAATTCCAATGTCCTCCTCCTCTTTCCGTTGATGGCCATCCTGAATATGAGGTTCAACGTATCTGTGATTCTCGTATATTCCCGAACCGTCTACAGTACTTGATCCACTGGAAAGGTTATCCCATCAGTGATTGTTCTTGGGAGGATGCATCTTCAGTCCATGCACCCTGCTTGATTCGCAATTTTTTCCTTTGTTTCCCAGACAAGCCTGGAGCCTCAGGGAGGGGGCCTACTGTGACGCCGGGGACTGCTGCAGCGTCTCTTTTTCGGACCGCTGTAGGGTTGGTGGTTTGCGTTTCAGGACGCCGGACCCGCCGTGGCCCATTTTTTGGGCCTTGTTCTGTGTTTTCGGCTGCGGCTTAGCCCAGGAGTCTTTTTTCCTATTCATTTCAATGTATCTCTTCCCAATCCAAGATGATGTTGTGAGTTCTTCCTGTTTGCCACTTCCTGTCTGATAGTATATAAGCACTTCAGTTCTTTCTTTCCTTGCATTGAAAACACTTCCGTCTTGGTGGTGATCCTCATTCCTGTTTCCAGTTTTCCATGCCTGTTTCTCTTCTTTTTGTCCTGCAGAATTGACTTTGTTAATGCTTTTTTCTCCATTTCTTTCTCTTTTTCAGGAGTTCCTGTGATAGAGGTTTTTTCCCATTATTTGGGTTTTTCCTCTGGGACTCCTTCTGGGGGGTATGGTCTGCTTTGGTGTTTTCAGTCACCAGCACAGTGGCTACTGGAAGGGGTCTCCCATATCTTGGTCAATCTAGAACCAGTAATAGGCCAGGTTTTCCTCCGGTTAGAGACATGCAGACCATGACACTCCCTTGTCGCAAGTGTAGCATTGGCTGTTAATATGAATGATGACACAGAGACAGCAGTGTGCCAGGGCCTCACCACTACGCAGCCAAGAAGCCAACAGCTGCTACCTGCCCTCTGCAACAGTACACAGCGTGCCCACTGCTGTGCCTGCTGCCTGGGACAAGTGTCTTTCAAAGGTACTGAGACCTTTTTCTTTTGCATTGCTTCTCCATTGGGGAGCTCCCATTTGCCGGCCCTCCTGCACCAACAAGCCATTGCAGCACACAGCGTCCAGGGAGTGTATGCCAAGTCCAGGACACCATCACACATACGAATAGAAGGGGGCAGGTTGCCACACAGGTTACCAGCACCCAGACATGGAGGCCCCAGCTGCCCAATGCAGCACATTGCCTCCTGGTGACCAACGGCCTGCAGGCCTCTGCCCCAGCATGGCTAGCATCCCAGCACTGGAACCATTCACAGTAACTGGTAACCCTCCACCCCAAACAGGCTGCACACTGTAAATCGTGGTGTAGAGAATGACATTGCTCCCTGAAATAATGTCATCATTAATCACAGATCTGAAGGAGGAAGTCACGTTTGGCCAGGCATTTATAAAACATGAATAGTGGTCAATTCATTGACAAATCACGTATTGACCCACCAATAAATAATAACATAACTTCTTGCAATCCCCCTTTGAAGCCCGGTCATTCTGCTGCTATGAAGGAAACATTTAATGGCACAGAGAAGGATTGCTTAAATGATTCATTGATGACTTGCCCTGATGGAGAGAGCATTCAAATAGCGAGAGCAAAAAATGTTATTTGGCACCTGGAGCAAAAGGCTAGGCAAACAGTGTTATATATTTTAGTAGTGAAATTTCAAAACAACCCTCAAAGTGCCTGTTCCTTACCCTGCTGAAGGGACAATTAATCTGGGCACCATGATGGAAAACAAGAACACCGAATATACAGATGTTCTTTCACCTAAATATTTAAAAAGTACCTAAGGAAATAAAAAAAAGTACTACTGACTCTAGAGCATTGCTAAACAAAACTGACACAAACACAAAGGGCCTCATTTACAAGGCCTTTGCACCACTGTTGCATCATTATTTTTTATGCTACGGTGGCGCAGGCAGTGCTCTGCACTGCTCCACATTTACAAACTGACGCACTGTACCCAATACATCAGTTTGTAAAGCCATGCACCTGTGCTAAGTATAATGTATGCAAGGTAGGCGTTCTCACGGGAAAAGCCATGAAGAACTGACGCAGTGAATTTTACATTTCGCTGTGTCATTCTGCGACTTCACTGTGTCAGAATTTTACCGCCTGCTCAGAGCAGGCTTAAAACTGACGCAGTGCTTTTCTCAATAGGGGCCTCCTGGCATTGCTGGAGTAGCATCATTTTTTTTACTCTAGTCCAGCGTTGCGTGAGTTTAGCGCCACAGACTCATCAGAATTTCTGATGCATCTGTGAAAACGTGCGCCAAGGAGCTCTTTATTTTAAATACAGTGCATCCATGGTGTCGTTCGGGGGTCATAGGGCAGCCCAAGAAATCGGGTGCAGGGGAGCCAAAAACGTGGCCAACATTTTTTGCAATCTTTGAGCCTAAAACCAAAAGCCCAGTTGGTAATAGGATTAGTTCCCGTCCTCTGCAATCTCCTGTATACACAGAGGCATCCAGTCAAGCAATCTGTGTTCTACTCAAAGGGAGCTCCAGCACAAAATTCTATGAAATCATCACCTGAACACTGCAGGACATCCAACCATGGATGTATAGCAACATGAGCAACTCACACATCGTAGAAGAAAGGTGCCACCTAAAACGAATACTCAGAGGTGAACAGGGTGCGAACTGGGCAGTTACAGCAGGGTTAGTATCAGAGGAGACAGGGAATATAAACCCTAAGCATCCACCTATCGCGGATCCAGTCATGGGCTAGGGCAGTAGTGTTTTCTTAATTCCATTTCCCCAAACACCATTTTTTCAAATATGAACATGACATCTCAGCACCCTGCTGATACACCTGGAGAAGTGGAAAGCAATAAAGTAAAATAAACAGCATGATGCAAGAAGTAACCAAAAACCAAACAGTCGCTACTCACCGGTATTACAGGGGGGTGGGGTGGCACGCCGGGGCGGGCACCCATGTGGGGGGATAGGATTGGGGAATATTAATAAAATTGAATAAATAAATAAATTAATAAAAAACTTACCTCTGCTCCGCGCTGCGCCGCCACTCCTTCTTCCTCACAGGAGGCACAGGCTCCCAGCTTGCCCTGCGCCAATCCTGACGCTGCTCAGAGCAGCGTTAGGATTGGCTGGGAGCGTGCTCCCAGGCAGACTGGGAGCCTGTGCCTGCTCTCTCCAGCCCGGCAACAGAGTGCCGGGCTGGAGAGAGCACACTGCGCATGTATGTTTGGCCTGCCGGAGACGGCTGACCAAACATATATGCACAATGCACTCCCCCTCAGTGCTCTCATCCCCAATGCTGCACCCCTTTTGCTATAAACTATGTTTATTATCGTTTTGTAGTAAAAGGTTTGCAGCTGCTGCTGCTGGCGAGGGGCGGGTGGGGCTCCACTGAAAAGTGTTTACACTACATCCCTCACCATCATCGGCAAAAGGATTCCCGTAATGAGGGGCAAAAACTTGAGAGATTTAATCTTGTATGCGGATTATACCTCCTGAGGCAAAGGGGACACCCTTAACAAGGGAAATATCATAAAACTCTGATCTGTATTACCCGGCTTGGAAGACATAAATTCGAGCGATATTAAATCAGTATGTCCAGGAGAAAATAAATGAACGTACTGAAGTGAGGTTTGCTAATCCTAATATGGTCCTACTTCTGGAGGAGAACTGGGAGCAATTAGCAAACTGTGGCATGAAAATTGTTCATCCTGTCAGGAAGAAGTGCCCCACAATTTTTACAACCAAATTATCACTGGAGGGTACGAGACCAGTCTCCAACAGGCCAGTTAGATCTCCCACTCCACTTTTAAGAGGAAGGAGTTCAGGTGTCGTTAATGACAAGAGTTCTGCTGACCCTCCGAGTGCTGATAGAGAAACAATTAACTATAACTTCTTCGTAGGCCGGAAGCAGACGAATGTGCCCCTGTGGCACAAGAGAGACTCAAGATTTGTCATGGCTGCCATGAGATTTACATCAGTGCACCTCGCAAACCCGATTCCCTTAATAAAAGTGCAAGTCTTAAAACAGCGAGTCGCCAACATCATTCTGTGGGAAATTCTGGCTTAAGCTTATCCGATGATAAAAAAAATTGCCATAAATCATTTACTGAATTATGATGTAGTATTCCTACAGGAGACGTAGGCTACTGACTCAGTCCCATGGCCTGATTTCCTTGAATTTACATCTCCAACTTCTCCATCCTTACATGGTGACTATCCCTTTGAAGGGACAACGATTTATTTTAAAAGCTGTTTGGCAACCAATCCCTGTGTAGTAGGGAGTGGAGAAGGAGACTATTTTTTTGTTAAAGTTCACTTCACCTAGCCCAAAGGTAGTGGTCAATTTGTGTGCTTGTTAGTTGGCAGCGTTTACATGCACTCCAGTGCAACAAAGCAGAAAAAAGCAGTCAATGCTCTTCTACTTTATTGCCAATCTTTTTATAATTGCCCCTGGGTCATATTGGCTGGATATCGAGGAGTCCATATCAGCAAAGGGGAAGCTGCGGTGTGCTGTCTTTATTGGCTTCACCACCGCCTTCGACAGTGTTGTAAGAGGCACTTTGTGGCAGAAATTGCACAATTGGGGAATTCCTTCAGCCTTTTTGCATGTATTAATTTCTCTGTATAACGACACCTGGGTGAAAGTTCAAATCTGGTCACAAAGGGCAGCTTCTGAAAAGATCTATACAAAAAAGGTCTCAGACAAGGCTGTGTCCTTGCACCACTACTGTTTAATCTGTACGTAGTGGCTTCTCCTTATTTTTGGATCCAGTAATAGCTTTCCCACCTAAATGTGCTGATCAAAAATTCAGGTCTTCCATTTTTCAAACAATACAGTTCTTCTTGATCGACCTCGGTGGGTCTGCAAAAATCACTGGAAGCGCTAGGTCGATTTTGGTAAGTAAACAATCTTCAAATCATCATATCAAAAACCAAGCTGGTGATTTTTGGCAGAAAGCTAATCAAAAAGGGCTCTGTGTCTCTTAATGAAATAAAGACTGGAGAGGGCTTCGTCTTACAAATACCCGGGGATCTGGTTAATTAAAGAGGGAGAGAATCCATTCATCCTAAGGTGCTAAAATCTCTGCCCAGTCCCTAACAGATGTATTTTAAAGGTTGTATAAGAACGTGACTTGCCCAGATATTAGTGTCACAAGAAGAGTGATCAACAGCAAATGAATACTGAAGTCATATGATGCAATTACCCTGCCGAACAAACTTGCTGAGTGGGTGGATTAGGACCAGTGCAACAGCTACCATCAAATTTTCCAATTGCCGTCATGTACAGGCCCAGCTCAAATTCACTTAGAATTTAGTCTGCTTTGACAACAACTTATGATGTTGGACGGATTCCTGGCCTATTGTGGAAAAGGATGGCCACTGATGGATCACTCATGAAACAGTCCTGGATGATCATAATGCAGGATAGAACACCTTCGAATAACCGTTCCATCCAGGCACTCAGTATACTTGAGGCGGCCTGTATTTGGGGTGCCCATTTACCCCCTAAACTGCTCCCATGGTCACTTTCTAAGCAGCCAAATATTACCTCTGCACAACCAGTTGTGAGCATGCAAGCTAAAAAAAATATCTCATGGCAGTTGGGCTGTTAAGCTTTATGAATCTCTGCAGTTGCCCATGTATCTTATACAACTTTAATGAAAGACACAGAATCATCCATTGTTGCAATTAAGATTTGCACTGATCCCCTTAAAGGGATATAGCAATGGTAGGCTGAAGGGATCAACAGAGATGGCATTCCGCCCCCATGGCTACCCCATGGAACCCTTAAATCCTGTCTGTATTTGTTAAATGCTCTTATTTGATAGGAAATTCTGGCTACGGTGGATGGTCAGAATTCTTAATATGCGATACTGTGATGAGGTGGTAGAGGGTTGTTAAAAGGGAGAGTCCACACAGTTGGCTGCAAGTTTGTTGAAATTTCTGAAGGACGCCAGTAGCAATTTAGCCCTTAATGAATAACACAACAGATAGCTCTTGGCACAGCGCTCTTCGCCGCAGAGGGCCAATGTGTGACTCTTCATAGCCCTATCATAATGCGACATTTACAGCTTCTAACATTGTGGTAATGAATTTTGGTATTATGGTACAGGAGCGCTGTGATTGTGATTTATCCCGTGACGCCACAGACTGCCTTTTATTGCGTATTCTTGTCTTGTTAGTTTTTCTGAATTTTACATTAGATCACGGTTTGAGCGATGTTATATTAATTGCTCTTAATCTGGTTAAAGAATAATGGTTTTTAATGTGATTTTATTGACGGTGGTGTGAGACTGTGGCAAAGATTTTTATTAATCGTGCTAATAAAGATTTACTTTACTAACTTACCTTCTCACGTTGTTTTTTCTGCATCATCACTTATTGTGCGACCACCCCAGATTAAACGTAGAAACACCAGGGTAGTTACTGCCAGGGAGAGGGGACGTTCACCTACTCAGGGTGGGAAAAATCAAACCAAATTACTTCATACGTGTGAAAGGCAGAACACTACATTTTAAAGAAGTGATGTTTAATATGTTCAAAAGGTGAGTGACTGACGAATCGACAAAATCAAGGATTTCCAATAGGGATTTATATAAACCCTGTTCTAGCTCTAGTAATGAGAATAATATTAATTTTTAGTTGGCTATTTAAACAGAAAATCATTTTGCTCAGCTGATAGAATCCCATATGTGTACTCTGCAACACAGCTCAGCCTGTCGAACTCAGAACATGAAGGCAAAGAGTATCCTTGTCAGGATTAAGAGCTGTCACCTTTACAGTAGTCCAAAGTGTTGTGTGAATTGCCTTCATGTGCTCTCTTGTTGATGTTAGGACTGTCATGGCTACTCCCTCGTATGATCCTCTTATCTCCTCTTTTTCCTGTGACATAATGACAGGAGAAGTTGGCATTTTCCCCGGCATTTTTTCTGGTTCTTGCTGGTGAAGCTATGCCAACAGCAATCAGAGAACCATGCCGGCAAAAACAGGGCTTTTGGGAATCCCCCAGTTGCCTTTCGCCCAGATGGGGTGCTGTAGTACCAAACAAGACCCGCCCATATTAAGCCACACCTATGAATATATCTGTGAATCCAAGTGCTGACTAAGGGAGATGGTTTCCCTCCTCATTTTGACTAGTGTAGCTCATTACTAACAGCGGACCTTCTGTACACTCAAACGGGGTATATAGATTGGAACAATGTACAAACCTGCAATGACCCCAAGAGGTTAAACTTTTGCATAGTGTCATTGGCAGCCTGTAGCATCTAGCCCTCGTAAAGGTGATAGAAAGTAAAAAAAAAAGGTCTTTAATCTTTAGGAAACTGATTGAATGGCTGTTTTTTTTTTCTCTCAGAGAGGCCACATAAAAGTCAGATGCAGATTCTGGCCAAAATAATAGAAGAAGCAGAAGCACTTCAACTTCAATCCTCCATGGACCTTATCTTCCATCTGCTCTCATATCCACCAAGCAGGTCCTTCCAGTCAAAGGTAGTCCCTTTCAAGAAATTAAAGCTGGTGAATGCCCCTCAAAGTCATATACATCATCAACGAGCTCCCTCTGAATTTGACTTTAATGTCAAAAGCTCTGAGCAAGAGAAAGCAGGATTTCATAGCTGCCTGGGTTATTTAGGCTGCTGGTATGGTTTGCCACCTTGCCCGATCCAGGGTTTTATCTTCAGACTTAGGCCTGATTTAGAACTCAGCAGACAAGTTCCTAAGTCACAAAAGTGACGGATATCCTGTACATCGAGATATAAATCCCATTCTATTTTATGGGATTTAGATTTTGGCAGACGGGATATCCGCACCTTTGTGACACAGTAACCCGTCCTCCAAGTACTAAATCAGGCCTTATTCAATGTTTTGGTTCTCAAAACACTCTAGTGGGGTAAGGCTAAAAGCTATAGGCAGGGAGGACTCACAAGGGTGGATACTGTTTCTATAGGGTTCTCTTTAACCTGTTTTCAGTATGGCCTGGTTTTCTTACCCTCTTATGATGAAAAGTCCCTCGGTAATCCTCAGCACCTTGTTCTGGTCCTTCAGAATTGGAAAAGTTGGCAAACGCAGAATGTTCTCCATCTGTTAGGAAAGTTCTTCATTCCTGAAGTCCTCAGGGCAGGCTTGTAGGCAACAAGGATCTTTTTGCCTAGAGTTTCCACAAGATCCAGTCCTCAGTGGTCAATTAGGGCATTTTTGGATTTAGGAGCCTTTCTGCTTTCTGTGTATTTATGGCAGACATACAGATGTTCAGCCACCTGATCCTTGAAGAGCAGTTCCACTGCTTGAGGAGTGAGGAGCACTTGTGTATTCTTTCTTCCAGCAAGATATTCTTCAGATGTAGTCTTTTCAGGTGTAGAAATGTTCTGAAGAGGTGGTGGTGAGGTTTTCAGTTGTCTTATCTTGTGCATTAGCCAGAGACTGTTCCTTACCCAGTACTGTCTAGTTTCTCATCCTTTGCCTACCTCGTATTGTGTGGGTGTCAGTGGGCGTGAGGAGCACTTGTGTATTCCTTCTTCCAGAAGGATCTTCTTCAGATGTAGTCTTTCCGGGTATAGAAATGTTCTGGAGAGGTGGTGGTGAGGTGCCAGTCTTATCCTGTGCTTTAACCAGTGACTGGAGAATGTTCCTTACCCAGTTCTGTCTACTTTCTCACCCTCTGCCTACCTCCTTTTGTGTACTCCCTCTTCGCTTTACTGTAACATAAACATTGCCAGTAGCCCTAACTCCAAGCTTGCTAGTACATTCTTCATCAAACACACAAACACTTATAGGAGGATGCTTGCAGTAAGTCCAACCACTGGCAATTGCTTTGGGTAGCATTCCAACCCATTGTTATTTTTCCCACCTGGCCTCTCAGATTAGAGCTAATGCACCCCACATCAGTCTTAACCATGCTCTTGTACGAACAGGGCAGCATGAGATGCCAAGCCAGGTCTTCTTTGAACTGGAACAAAATCAACCTAAGACTAGTTTTGCCCTGACTGAGTATCTTCCGTCAGGTGTAGCTTAGTTCCAGTGGCACAGTGAGCCAGGGACACACATCTGGGCATACCTTTGGCTCCTTAGGATAGTACATCAAATACACAAAAGGTGATGGGAGGATGCAGTGGGATAAGGCTGGAAGTTATAGGAAGGTAGGACTCACAAGGGTGGATACCATTTCTACAGGGTTCTCTTCAACCTGTTATCAGTGCAGTCAGGTTTTCTTACCCTCCTACGGTGTGACTTCCCTGGGTAAGCCTCAGCACCCTGTTCTGGTCCTTCAGAGGTGGAAAGCGTGACAAAGTCAGACTTTTCTCCAACTGCTAGGAATGTTCTTTATTCACGAAGCCCTCAGCGCAGACTTGTAGGCCACAAGGGTCTTTGCCCCCAGAGTTCCCGCAGGATCCAGTCCTCAGTGGTTAGTTGGGCATTTTTAGAGTCAGGAGCCTTTCTGCTTTTGTGTTCTTATGGGAGGCAAACAGATGGTCAGCCACTCGACCTTTGAAGAGCAGTTCTAGTCCCTGGGTGCTGGCGGAGTGCGGAGCATTTGTGTATTCTTTCTTCCTGGAGGATATTCTTCAGATGTAGTCTTTCCAGGTGTAGAAATGTTCTGAAGCGGTGGTGGGTGCCAGTTGTCTTATCCTGTGCATTAGCCAGTGACTGGAGAATGTTCCTTACCCACTACTGTCTAGTTTCTCATCCTATGCCTTCCTACGTTTGTGTACTTCCTCTTCACTTTACTGTAACATAAACATTGCCAGAAGCCCTAACTCCAAGCTGCCTAGCACCTTTGTCATCAAACACACAAAAGGTGATGGGAGGATGCTTGCAGTAAGTACAACTACTGGCAAATGCTTGGGGTAGCATTCCAACCCATTGTTCTTTTGCCCACTATGCTGCTCAGGTTAGAGCTAACCATATGCACATCAGTCTTAACCCTGCTCCAGTAGGAGCAGTCCAGCCTGAACTGCCAAGCCAGGTCCTCTTTGAATGGAACAAAAACAAACTAAGACTAGTTTTGCCCTGACTTCAGTCAGGTGTAGCTTGGTTCCAGTGGCAAAGTGAGCCAGAGACTGACATCTGGGCATAACTTTGGCGGTTTAGGGTAGTACATCGAAGACACAAAAGATGATGGGAGGATGCTTGCAATAGGTCTAACTACTGACAATTGCTCAGGGTAGCATTCCGACCTATCATTCTTTTGGCCACCTTACCACCTCAGATTAGATGCAGTCAAAGGCAAATCAATCTTGACCCTGCTCCAAATAAGAACAGTCAGCCAAAAAATGCCAAATTCATGAGCATCACCCTTCTGAGTAGTGCATAGCATCACTAACCAATTTGCTCTCAATGTTTCATAGTTTGTCCTTTTTAAAACACTGACATAAGTAGACCTTGCTGACAGATATTTATTTAGGTTTTCAATATGCCCAATACTATTAGGATTTGGTAGAGAAAGACAAACCAACTTCCTACTTCCTTATCAAACTGTTTATCATCACTGGTGATGCAGTTTAATGACTCTTTATAATTTTCAGGATGATAGCTAAAGCAAGGTCTTATCTGATGGATTATGGAGTCCTACAAGACAGATTGGAAGAATCATTGTACCATTTCAAGGGAGACATTCCTTTTGATTTAATTTATGTTTTTCTATTGCTTTAGATGTGTACCAGGTTATTACATTTTGGGGTTATTCGACATCCAATTTTGGAACAAAATAATTGCAGCTTTGAAGAATTCAAAAGAAGCTGATAGATGCTCGCACCATTGTCTGAAGGAGAGAGTTTGTGCACTTGGTTATTTATGTAGGTGTGCTAAAATATAATCAATAGCAAATATACTATTATGATTTAAAAATGTTTGTTGGGCAAGAGTAACAGCCAAAAAGTGCCCAATAAAATAAAATAAATTAAATTAAGGATACCTCCAAGATTTTTTCCCCCAGATTATGTATATAAAATGAACTGAGTTTTAAATTCATATAATAATCCCTTGAATTGAAATGAGCATAGCATAAGAACTTTTCAAAAAAGACAGTCGTTCCTAAAATCCTCTAAATCCTGGTACCGCTGTGTTGGATTTGGAGAAAGTATGCACAAACTCATAGGAACTATGTAATTTCAGGTATCTAGTAACATATATGTAAGTGTAATTTAGCTAAATAGTCAACATAGTAGAAATTAATATAATTAAGCACTCAGACAGATGACCTCCTCTACATCCAATAGCATGAACATTAAAGGAAAAACAGTGAGTGTTAGAAATGGAGTCCCTAGTTGGCAGAGGTATACACACTTGTCCAAGTAGGGACCACAATCCTAGGTAGGGTAAGTCACAGACAATCCAAATTATCCTGTGCCCACCCTCTGGTAACTTGGCACTGAGCAGTCAGGTTTGACTTAGAAGGCAATGTGTAAAGTATTTGTGCAATAAATCATACAGTAACACAGAGAAAACACCACAAAAACACACCACAGAGGTTTAGAAAAATATAAGATATTTATCTGGTTAAATTAGGGTCAAAAACAATAAAGATTCAATAAGCACAAGTTGAGATATCACTTTTGCAGGATTAAAAAGTCTTAAATCTTAGAAATCAACAGTTGTCTCTTGTTTGTGTCAAAAATAACACGCACGGAAACCGCAAAGGAGGAGATGCGCAAAAAAATAGGGCATGAGTTGTTTCCATGCTGCAAGGGGCTTTGTGTCGATTTGCGGCATGCAGTCTTGGTTCCTTACTGCGATGCAGGGATTTTTTGGATGCCCAAGGACGATGCGTGGAAATCCTGGGCGTGCAGGATGAAGTCACAGGAGTTGCGTCGATCTGGTATGGTGATGAGTCAAATTTTCTGCAGCATGGCATGTGCTGCGTCGATTCTTCACTCAGGAAGTCGGGCTTCGTCGTTCCGGTTTGGCTGTGCATCGATCCGGTATGGCTGTGCATTCAATTTCTGGCCACAAGGCAGGTTCTGCATCGATTCTTCACTTGGGAAGTCGGGCTATGTCATTTCGGTTCGGCTGTGCAACGATTTCACAGTTGCAACACGGCTGTGCGTTGTTTCTGGCAGACTGTGCATCAATTTTCTGCGCACAAGGAGTTTCCTGAAGAGTTGAAGTCTTTTTGGCCCTGAGACTTCAAAAAACAGGAGGCAAGTTCAATCCAAGCCCTTGGAGAGCACTTCTGAGCAAAGTCAGAGGGCAGCAAGGCAGCAGGGCAACAGCAGGGCAGCAGTCCTTCTCAGCAAAGCAGCCTAGATGAGTCCAGGCAGTTCCCCTTGACAGGTTATAGGTTCAGATGCAGGAGTGTCTGATTTGGTGGGGTCAGGGACCCAGTTTATACACCCAAAAATGCCTCTGAAGTGGGGGAGACTTCAAAGAGTGGTTTTGAGGTGCACAAGGTCCCCTTTCAGTACATGTCTGTCTGCCAGGGTCCCAGTAGGGGGTTTGGCAGTCCATTGTGTGAGGGCAGGCCACTAGCTTTTGAAATGTAAGTGTCAGGCCCTCCACTCTCCCAACGCAGGAAGATCCATTCAGTATGTAAATGAGTGCAGTTGTGACTGAGTATCATGTTTGTGGTTTTCTGGGTGAAATGCGCAAGGAAGCTGTCAACCAGCCCGATGTTGATTGGAGACAGGCTGGAAGGCACAGATGGATTTTAAGTGCAGAGAAATGCTCACTTTCTGAAAGTGGCATTTCTAAAATAGTAATATAAAATCCAACCTCACCAATAAGCAGGATTTTCTATTACCATTTTGGCCATATTAAATATGACCTGGTTACCCCTTTCTAATCAGAATCTACCACTCAAACAGTATATGAGGGTAGACCTAATGCTATACTATGAAAGAAGCAGACCTCACAGTAGTGCAAAACGAATGTAGGGGTTTTCCACTACCAGGACATATAAAACACACATGAACATGTCCTGCGTATTCCCTACATAGTACCCTGCCCTATGGGTTACCTAGGGCCTACCTTAGAAGTCACTTATATGTAGGGGGGTTTAAGGCTTGGCAAGTAAATTTAAATGCCAAGTCGAAGTGGCAGTGAAACTGCACACACAGGCCTTTCAATGGCAGGCCTGAGACATGGTTAAGGGGATACTTATGTGATTGGCACAACCAGTGCTGCGGGCCCACTAGTAGCATTCAATTTACAGGGCCTGGGCACATGGAGTGCACTTTACTGGAGACTTACAAGTAAATCAAATATGCCAATTGGGAATGAACCAATGTTACCATGTTAAAGGGAGAGAGCATATGCACTTTAGCACTCAGAGGATTATACATGTGTTGGCACCTGCATACTATGTTTCCCATTTTACAAGTAGGTGTACATGAAACAATTTATTGCTGTCATGAATGGAGTTTTTGCCATTGTGTATCACAGTTACTACAGTATTCTTCATGAATTCTTTGTACTCATCCGATGCCTCTTTTTCCCATCTTCTGTGCGACATTTTGGACCAGTGTGAGGATTTTGTCACTCCAAAGCTGCTAGAATCACAAACAGCCAAGCTCTTCAAAAAGATTACAATGCTGTTTAGGTAATCCATGCAAAGTCCTACGTTTCTTCCCAAACATATCTTGAATGCCTTTACATCTTCTTAAAAATGTGTTTTTCAAATATGCAGCCTTGCATGGTGTCCAAGAAACCAGTTGATGATTCCACTCAAGAAAGAAATAACGTTTGCATTTTTTGCTTCATGTATCTTCACGTATCAGAACCGTTATCATCAGATGGACTGATATTAATCAGCACTGTACACTAGTTTTTTAATTTAAGCATTGTATTTTTCCAATGAACAAGGATAACAGTTTTTTATCATGATACCCAGGAACAATGTGTTGTTCTTTCACCCAATAGCATCTTTTGATTCTCTTTTGCTATACCTCATCAGTCCAAATCAATTCAATGATGATAACACAGTTTCATATTATTTTACATGTTGCTAGTATATGGTTTTAAACTTATCACAGAAACACCTGGGCATGCATATGCTTCTGGATAAGGGTAAATATAACCTGCAAGACTGATAAAATATGGGAATATAGAATGTTGTTTTATTGTTTCCCTAAGATAAATAGTTAAGGATAAGTAAGAACGTTTATAGCCTTCAAAAAAGACCATGGGGTGAAGCACATGTGGGCTGTTGTATCAGTACACACAGTTTCTAATGCATAAAATAAATAGTGAATACAAAAAGAAGAAGCATCAATTACTGACTCCATCAGGGTTAAAACATATTGGATAACTTTTAGCAGTAAATATTTTGTTCTTGGAGTGCAAGCTCACACTTTCAATTAACCAAACCATCGACATAAAGGCTTTATAAAAAATAACATGAATAGGTGAAAGTAGGTTAAGCAAGGAATAGCAAATCTGAAAACTTGCAAAACCGGGAATACTAGTATATTGAGACTCATTTTCCAATTGTAAGGTAATGCCTCTCTTTGCATGTTCACCCCACATTTTTGCAATGATGCTGCCTGTTTTTCGACTCTGAGAGTGCACCGAGGCTTGCTAACCAGACATCAATATCAGTGTTCTAAGCCCTTACAAAATACATGTCAAATTGGCTATACCCAATTGACAAGTGCTAATTCACTTTAGTTGGGGTGGAGTTACTAGCCCTAAGCAGGTGGTAGTATCACCTAGCTTACCTGTAGACTGTCTCTTAGGTAATGACCTAGAGGGCTCAGGTTGGGCTGAGGTAGAGTTTAATACCCATGCAGCCATGCTGGGTATCCCTGAGGAATTGCTTGCTCTCATTTCAGCTGAAATGAAAATGCAAAGGAGAGGAAAAGGCCTGAAAACTCAGGATCCTTCTCCAACAACAGGTAAAAAGAGCATCAAAGTATCCCCTACCCACCCTGTCATTCAGGATACCATTGCTGTGGTGGGAGAAACCTCTCCTGGGGTGGCACCTGTACCAAGGGAATCATCAGCTAACACAGCTGTTCTCCCTGAGGTAGACGTACCTCTCTGTGGGATAACTAATATTGGTGAGAAAAAGTGCACCATTTTAGTTGACATGGAGCATCCCTCCAACCCTCCCAGAGAAACTTTAGTGCAGCAACCCTGCACGTCCTCACAACAATTAGGACAGCAGCCCTGCCCTAGTGTGGAGCTTATAGGACAGCATCCCTGCCCTGCTGCAAATCAAGAGAAACAGCAACCCTGTTCTCTCTTACAGCCATATGGACAAGGTTTTTGACCAGCTATGGCTTTATTGAGACAGCATCCCTGTCTGGCATTCTCATCACTTGATATAGGCCCAGTGGACAATTCCCACTGCTCTAAACTTAAACATACTAATAGGAACTCTGATAATATAACTTCACATTGTTGGCTAGCTAAAAAACTTCAAACAGGGTGGTTCACATCCCCACAGGGAAGTAACCATAAAGTGGATGATAAAGGGAGTAACCAATCTATTGCAGAGCTACTCTCCACTTATCACCACTTAGACAAAAAAGACTCAACTGGCCAAGGTTAGCCTTATTGTCCTTCGTTTGGGGGGGGAGGGATGTGTAGGAAGGTAGCCTCTTTCTAGCCTTGTTTCCCCCACTTTTGGCCTGTTTGTGAGTATATGTCAGTGTGTTTTTACTGTCTCACTGGGATCCTGCTAGCCAGGGCCCCAGTGCTCATAGTGGAAACCCTATGTTGTCAGTGTGTTTTGGTATCTTGGACACCCTTAGTGTTTTCTTACACTCCCAGCAACCCTCTACACACTACACCAGGCTTGGGGTCCATTTGTGGTTCGCATTCCACTTTTGGAGTATATGGTTTGTGTTGCCCCTGGGCCTATTGTCTCCTATTGCATTCTATTGTGTTCTACAGTGTTTGCACTACTTGTCTAACTGTTTACTTACCTGATTTTGGTTTGTGTGTATATTTTGTGTATTTTACTTACCTCCTAAGGGAGTATATCCTCTGAGATACTTTTGGCATATTGTCACTAAAATAAAATATTGTGTTTCTTATGATATAGTGCTATATGATATAAGTGGTATAGTAGGAGCTTTGCATGGCTCCTAGTTCAGCCTAAGCTGCTCTGCTATAGCTACCTCTATCAGCCTAAGCTGCTAGAACACTACTAATCTACTAACAAGGGATAACCAGACCTGGCACAAGGTGTAAGTACCATCAGGTACCCACTATAAGCCAGGCAGTCCTGTGTAAGAATTGTCTGAGCTTCCTATGGGTGGCAAAAGAAATGCGACAGCCCACAGGGATCTCCTGGAACCCCAATACCCTGAGTACCTAGGTACCATATACTAGGGAATTATAAGGGTGTTCCAGTGTGGCAATCAGAATTGGTAAAATTAGTCACTAATCTGCAGTGACAATTTTAAAAGTAGAAAGAGCATAAACACTGAGGTTCTGGTTAGCAGAGCCTCAGTGATACAGGTAGGCATTTGACAGGGAACACATATAGGCCACAAACTTATGAGCACCGGGGTCCTGGCTAGCAGGATCCCAGTGACACATATCAAACACACTGACAACATAGGGTTTCCACTATGAGCACTGGGGCCCTGGCTAGGAGGATCCCAGTGAGACAGTAAAAACACCCTAACATATACTCACAAACAGGCCAAAAATGGGGGTAACAAGGCTAGAAAGAGGCTACCTTCCTACACAAGTGCTGACTTACTTATAGGTCCCTTATATATGGTACTCAGGGTATGTAAGACCATGTGGCCACCCATAGCTGCAGCACTGTTTGAGTCACTCTGAGTGTGACACAGGACAAAATACCACCCAGTCTGCCACTGCAGACTGGAAGAACAGTGTTTTATGTAAGTCTCCCCTAAGGAAGGCCTATGACAGACAGCTATATATTGTTAAGTAATAAATATATTTTTCATATGTGTTAACAGCAACACTTTCAAATGTTTGCTGTTCTGGGGAAAAGTTAGTAGCCCCATTGGATAGCATAGAGTTACTGCCTGGCACCCCAGCCTGGCTAACTTCTGAATGGGATTATCCAACTGGGTACTGCAAGGTATCAAATTTATCATGGCATTAAACCTGATCTGAAGCCCCTGTTGAATTGTCATGTCACAATTAAAGTTCTGCAACTTTTTGAAAGTTGCCACTCTGAGCCCCGGCTGGTCCAGTAGCCTCACACAGTCACTGGCACACAGACAGATTTCTACCCACCTGTCGACATGTGTGAATGACTCCCAGCCTCAGGCAGAACAAAGGCGGTTGCCGCAAAGTGGTGGTGTGACCTCCTCTCCAGGATGACCACTTGGTGTGTTAGTCCAAAATGCGAGCTTCAATGGAGAAACCACCTTTGTTGGGCAAATGGTGATCACACTCCGGGGCAGGCTGCGAAACCCATTGCCCAAACCAGTTTTTCCATCAAACATATACATATTGGAGCACTAGTGCACATATAGCAACATGAGGTGTTATAGTTTATTAATATATTTTTTGCCAGCAGTCAACATAACGTGTTTGTTGTTTTCTCCTCTTCAAATGAGTAGTCCCAAACTCATAGGAAGTGGTGAATAGTTCCTTTAATTAGTCTCATGCCATCATATATAATACAGCTGATTCAGCTTGTATGTGTTTTGTCCAACACTGAACTTTCTCATGGCTAATTGGAAAGACATAACCTGATTGAACAACAGACTCCATGAAACATGTATCTAACTCAAATGGAAGGATCAGTTTGTTTGTCAATCCAACATAGTTAAAGACCTGCAGATTTGTGCTATGTATTATCAGGCTCTCCCTCTTCACTTAGGGAATCTGCACACAATGACTATCCAGTTTTTTTATTAAAACATTGTGCATATTCTGTAGGTCAAAACCATTAACCCGGACCTTTATAAATCCCGTAAGTATCTTGGTGCGTGCATCCTACCCCTCAAACTGGTTTTCCCATGGGCATGTAGCCCTCAGGTAGCCACACCTGTAGGGTGGGTTACTAAGCTCCTGACGACTGAAGAGGGGTCCTGACATCTTGAATGTGTCTAGAATAATGCACTGTGGGATGGCTAGATGCCACAGGTTACAGGAAACACGCCACCAGCAAGGAGGGGACATAGTATCTCTGTGGCTAGTGACTGCGTTGTCCCATCAGAGCACTTTCCTGACCCTCAGATCACATTGGATTTGGAGGAAAGACTGCCAAGCTGCCCTTGTACCTTCATGAAGAGAGGATGCACCATGGGAAGGACTGCACCTGCTTCACTTTGGTCTAGTGAAGTTTTTACTGTGTCTCTGGATTCTGGCTCAAGGAAACATTGAGTACTGGCCTCAGATCAAAGCAGTGACTCCAAGGATCAGTTGGCTGATCCACCTGTACCCAGCTCCAGGGACACAAGAGGTGAAGAAGCAGAAACTGACAAGTTGGTAGCCATCTCAGAAGTTGGAGCCCTACCAGTTGCCTGGCACATTAAGGGACAAATCTGAGAAAGCCAAAAGTTGCACCTGAGTTTGTCGGACCCAGTCCGTATTTGTCACCCACTAAGGACACTAGCACCCACCTAAAGATTTCAGTCCAATTTCAGTGGAGGGAGACCAGTATTTCAGCAGTGGTTGGTAAGCTACTGCAATGTAGAGAACTTCGAGGGATCCCTACCTCTATGGCCAATGTTGTCCCACTTCACCTCCGGACCAAGGAATAACTGGAAAGACACCCCCGTCAAAACACACTTTAACTGAAGCATCCTGGTGCATCTTTTTGCCTGCATTCCAGCATCAGGACTTACTACATTGAAGACTATGGCAGCTGTTCTTTAAAGTTTGGAACTTGCCTTAAAATGCTCTGGTGGCCAGGTAACTATCCAAAGTATTCTTGCTGGCCCCCTAGACCTCCATCCTGTCACATTTGGTCACCTTAGCCGGGCCGGTGTAGCTGAACTAATTCTTTCAAACTTTGCAAAAGTTTACAAACTTTTTGTTGACCAATGCTTTTTGTGGTTGCATTTAAAAGTGATTTTATCTTCTAAAATCTGTATCTCGAGAACCTTTTGGTGGAGTTTGCTCATCAAGGCCTCTAAAAATTCTTAAAAATATACAGTATGTTTATGAATTCGTGTCCTGGTTCTTTTGTGTTGTGTGACTTTATTTTGTTGTTTGGTACTATTAAATGCTTTACACTAAGGCCCATATTTATACTTTTTTAGTGTCGCATTTGCATCACTTTTTGATGCAAAAGTGGTGCAAGCTTACAAAATACAATTGTATTTTGTAAGTTTGTGCCGCTTTTGCATCAAAAAACGATGCAAATGCTGTGCTAAAAAAAATTATAAATATGGGCCTAAGTTCCTTTATTAAGCCTTGCTGCTCAAAGGCCACAGCTGCCCAGGGATAATCTAAAGGTGATACAAATGAGCCTGACTGGACCCAAGACAGTTTTTGCAAGTGTATTCCAAGATAAGACCCCAGAGCCATATCATATTACACCCAAATCCTCACACCAATCATTTAATTTGGGGTGGCGAGTGATGTGGTATTGGCAGTCTTCATGTGCACCTTTAATGTATGACACCTGAAAAATGGTGTCATCATTGCATGGATCTGATGTCTCCAATACCATGATAAGAGATTACAGAAGTATTTCAGGATGCCAGCTTTCATGTTTTACAGCACGCTGATATCACAGTGTCTAGTCTTGCATATAGGGCAGGGTTAGCCTCTTCTGTATTTGGGTACAACTCTGACGGCGAGAAACAGTTGTGCAGGTGATTTTGCTCTTTCATTACATGGACAGAAATGGTACCCATTTATCTAATAAATAAATGTCACCATCTTGACGAGATGAGTGGTTCCATCTCTGACCGCCTGATAGAAAAAGCTCTGTGTAGTGGCATAACGCAAAATGTTGGACCCTTGCAGAATGTGATGAGGGATCCTTGAATCTCCAAGATATTCATTGACTTGGCCTGAATGGGGGGCCCTGAAGCGAGTGGGAGCCCCTTGCGCTGCAAGGACATGTTTTATGCCACTGGCTCTGTGCTTCCTTTAAATAATTAAATACATTCCTTTTTGAAGGCATCAGTGCCTCCAGGTCACGTGGCCCTTTTCTTTGTAGGAGAATTTGTTACTCGGGGGACAATGCAGAATAGCTCTCATCGCTGTGAAGAGAAACCGGATGGATTTAGGGAGTTTAGTTCGTGGAGCTAAATCATTGCTAAGTATGTTTTATTTTAAAATATATTTGCATAAGGAATCTGTCAACAAAAATAAAAATAAATACCTGAAACGTATTAAGTGTAGGAACCCGGCACAGAACCTGTATACAAGATAATGTCTCTGTCAATGCGGGAATCCAGTCTCACCGCAAAGGACAGAACATACCATTATTTGACAGAAGTAGGTCATGTGTTCTTTTATTGGAACAAACTAAAATTGTTTAGGGGAGTACTACCTCATCCTCTGTTGGACACGCACGACCAGTGAAATATTACTGTTGGAAAGAATGAGAAGTGGGCAAAATGTAATCGCTGCTTCTAATATAGCTGGGAAAAACATCCAGTCCCTACTTCAAGTCCAGTCCCTACTGATTGAAGTAGTTGCCAGCCCTTTGTTCAAAAGCTCTGGGTTGCCAGGGGAACATGCTGTAGTTTATGGATATCTTCACAAAGTTGACACAATGGAAAGCAAGCACTAATGGTGTAGGCTAAGTCCTTCACCCACGGTTCCACACCAGTGGACGCGGAGCACATTTAGGTCAGGACACTATTCTAATTGCGTTATGGAACAGAGGATAGAAACAAAAGCCAGGCTCTGGTAGAAAGACAAAGCAGTAGGAAAACTTAACACGAACTGCACTCATGACTGTGGTTTAATTTAAATGCAGCACCCAAGCCACTGCTTGGCTCTGTGCCCCAGGGCATGAGAAAAGCACGTCTGTTATAACCTAGGCGTGTCATCAAAATGCTTCCCACATACGATCACAAATACAATACTGCCAGCCACGCACTGTCCCGCGGTGTCGGATGCTACCCGTCCAAAAATGTGCTTCAATGCCACAAAGTGGGATATGACGCATTAGGAAAATGCTTCATTGTAATACAATAATATAAGTAACATGGAACGAAAAAATGAAACAACACACGTTCCAAATTATTTGCAAAGCAGGACTTCTGGTACGCTAACATTTGCCCATGTATGTTTGAAACATGATCCACATATTTGGGAAGAGACTAACAACACTCTTTAGTTTGGTATATGTTGTTTTTATAGGTGCTTTGTATTTCAAGCGTTGTATTTTTTCCTAACATTTTATGATTGTGACATACACATACAAATAATATAACAATGTAATAGCACATTTAATAAAGTTAATTATTTAAGTGCCCTTGGCTGTCTAAGCGTACTTAGTATACATATTTTGTTCTCTGCTATAACGTACACAACTGAAGAACTGATATCATTTTCAGGGCAGAGCGTACACAGCTATAAACCTGCATTTGGCAAAGCCAACATGTCTTGACAATGTGTATTAGCCATGTTGTACATCAGTGTGGCTGCTGTTCAGCATGGTTAAACTTTAGAAGCGTGGAGTGGGGAGGGGTAGATTGGAGTGGGGTACATTGAGGTAGATTAGAGTGGGGTAGATTGGGGTAGAGTGGGGTAGAATGGTGTAGATTGGGGTACACTGGAGTGGGGTAGATTGTAGTGAAGTAGAGAAGGGTAGATTGGAGTAGATTAAATTGGAGAGGAGTATACTGGGGTAAATTGCAGTTGAGTTGGGTAGTTTGGAGTGGAATGGGGTAAATTGGGGTGGGTTACTTTGGAATGAGGGACTAGAGTAGGATGGTGTGGTAGAGTTGAGTTGTGTGGATTGGATTGGGGTGGATTGGGATAGATTGGGGGTGTGGTAGGGTAGATTAGAGTGGAGTGAGTTAGAATGGAATGGAGTGGGATAGGTTAGAAAGGAGTGGGATAGATTGGAGTGGGGTAGATCTGGGTAGAATGCGGTAGAGTGAAGTGCATATATAGATTGGAGTGGAATGAGGTAGACTGAGGAAGAGTGGAGAGGAGTAGAATGGAGTAGAGTGGAGTTGGGTAGATTGGAGTGAAGTGGGGTGGATTGGAGCCGAGTTGGGTGGGGTAATTTGGAGTGGGGTAAATTAGAGTGGGGTAGATTGGGTGGATTGAAGTTGGTTAGTTTGGAATAGAGTGGGATAGATTGGAGTCGGGTAGAGTGAGGTGGACTTTAGTGGAATGGGATAGATTTGGGTTGATTGGAATAGGATAGATTGGAGAGGGGTAGTTTGGAGTGGATTGGAATGGGTTAGATTTGAGTAGAGTGGAATGGGGTAGTGTGGGATGCTATAGAGTGGGGTGGAGTAGATTATGATGGAGTGGGGTAGATTTGAGGGGTGGAGTGGGGTAGAGTGGGGTAGAGTGGGGTAAATGTGAGTCGAGAGATTTGAGTACACTGGAGTATTGTAGATTAGGTGGATAGGAGTGTGGCAGATTGTAGTGCAGTGGGGTAGATTGGGTGGATTGGAGTGAGGTAGATTGGAGTGGAGTGAGGTAGATAGGGTTGGAGTAGAGTGTGATAGATTGTAGTGGATTGGAAATTGGATCGAAGTGGAGTGAGGCAAATCGGAATGGAGTGTGGTGGCTTGGAGTGGAGTTGGGTATACTGGAGTGGAGCGTGATAGATTGGAGTGAAGTGAAATGGGTAGATTGGAGTAGAGTGGGTTGGTTTGGGGTAGTTTGGAGTCTTGATGGATTGGGGTAGATTGGAGGGGAGCGGGGTAGATGGGGGTATATTGGGGTGGAGTAGGGTAGTGTGGGGTGGGGTGTAGTAGGGTTGATAGGGGTAGATTGGCATGGGATGGAGTAGATTAGAGTGGGTTAACTGGGGTAGATTGTAGGGGACTTGAGTAAATATGATCATAGTGGAATGGTTTGGGGTAGATTGCAGTGGAGTGTTTGGTATGGAACCGGGTAGATTAGGGTGGGGCATATCGGAGTGGGGTATAGTGGGGTGGGGGAGATTGTAGTGGAGTAGGGTAAATTGGGGTGGAGTCGGGTAGACTGTGGTGGAGTGGGGTAGATTGTAGTGGAGTGAAGTAGATTGGAGCATTTTAGAGTGTAGTGGGGCAAATTTGAGTGGAGTGTGGTAGATTGTGGTAGAGTGGAGTTAATTGGGGTGTGGTAGGGTGGAGTGGAGTGTAGATTGAGATAGATTGGAATGGAGTGGAGTAGACTGGAGTGGATTGGAGGGGAGTGGGGTAGATGGGGTAAACTGGAGCAGAGTAGGGTGGAGTGCTATAGATTGGAGTGGGGTAAAATGGGTGGGATAGATTGGAGTGGAGAGGGGTAGATTGGGGTATGCTGGAGTGGGTCGATAGGGTAGGGTGAGGAGAGTGGGGTAGATTGAAGTGGGGCAGATTATAGTGGAATGAAGTGGGGTAGATTGGATTGTATTGGAATGGATTGGGGTAGATTGGAGTGCGGTAGACTGGAGTGGAGTTTGATAGATTGGAGTTGGGTGTAGCGGGGTGGGATAGATTGGAGTGAGGTGGGGCAGACTGTGGTAGACTGGACTGGAGTGGAGTGGGGTAAAGTGGAGTAGAGTGTGGTCAACTGGAGTAGCGTAGATTGGAGTGGAATAGATCAGGGTAGAGTGGAATGGAGTGTGCTAGATCAGGGTAGATTGGAGTAGGGTAGGGCAGATTGGGGTGGGGTGGGGTGTGTTGGGGTGGATTGAGGAAGACTGGGTTAGTGTTAGACCTGACAGCCTTAGGGAGGTCTTCCCCCAACTTTTTGCCTGCCTCCCTCTATTTTGCTGATACCGTTTTTACTGGTTTTAGGACTCTGCGCACTTTACCACTGCTGACTAGTGCTAAAGTGTGTGTGCTATCTTCCCTAAACATGGTAACATTGGCTCAAACCCAATTTGCATACTTAATTTACCTGTAAGTCCCTAGTAAAGAGCATCAGGTGTGCCCAGGGCCTGTAAATTAAATACTACTTGTGGGACTGCAGCACCGATTATGCCACCCAAATAAGTAGCCACTTAACCATGTCTCAGGTCTGCCATTGCTAGGCCTGTGTGTGCAGTTTCACTGCCACTTTGACCTGGCATTTAAAACTACTTGCCAAGCCTTAAATTATCCTCTTCTTCCATATAAATTACTCTACAGGTAGGCCCTAGGTAACCTTTAGCTAGATTGGGGGTACATTGTAGTGGAGTGGGGTCAAGTGGAGTGGGGTAGATTGGGATAGAGTGGAGTGGAGTCTATTGGGTGGATTGGAGTGGGGTGGGGTAGATTCAGGTAGATTGGAGTGGAGTGGGTTAGACTGGAGAGGAGTGGGGTAGATTGTGGTAGATTGGAGTTCTGTAGATTTGGGTACAGTGTAGTGGGGTAGATTGGGGCAGAATGGAATGGAAGGGCATACTTATACTCTGTTCGCGCCAGAATTGCGTCATTTGTTTTACGCAAATCCGGTGCAAACTTAACTCCATATTTATATTTTGATGCTAGAAATATCTAGCGCAAAAATATTGGAGTTAAAGTCATTTTTTGCCTGCAGAAAACTACCTTGCATCAATGAGATGCAAGGTAGGTGTTCACAGGCAAAAAATGACTCTAAGGCCCTAGTGCCTTATTTATCCACCAGTGCAAAAATCATGCACAGGAAGAGGAGGGCCTTAAATAATGGCGCAGAGCCTGCTTAGCACCATTATTTACCACCTGGGTATGGGCAGGTGTTAGGGGACCTGTGGGCCTTTGTCCATGATCAAAAACCATGGAAACAGCCCACAAGTGCCCTTCTCTGCCCCCAAGAACACCCCCACCCACCCGCACCCACACCTGGAGGACACCTAAGGATGGGGGGGCCCCATCCCAGGTAAGTCCAGGTAAGTATTTTTATTTGTTTTGCAATGTGCCTTGGGGGGGCCTAACTTGGGCCCCCTACATGGCACTGTGCCCAATGGCCATGCCCAGGGGACCCAAGTCCCTGGGCATGGCCATTGGGCTGAGGGGCATGACTTCTGTCTTTAATTAGACAGAAGTCATGTCCATGGGGGTTGTGCATGGAAATAATGACGCTAATCAGGTTAGAGTAATTTTTTTACTCCGACCTGACTAGCGCCATTATTTCACGCACAACCTCCAGTTGCCCTTACGCCTCCCCCACCCCATTAGCATCAATAATTTTGACGCTAACTGGGCCTTACTGCCAGCTAGCGTCATAGCTTAAATATGACGCCCTTCTGGTGTCCAGGAATGGCGCTAGCCGACGGTATACTTTTTGATGCAAACCTGCGCTAACGCAGGTTTGCGTCAAAAAGTATAAATCAGGGCCGGAGTGTGTTAGATTGGTGTAGATTGGAGTGGTCTAGGGTAGATTGGTGTGGGGTAGATTTGGGTGGGGTGGAGAGGGGGAGATTGGAGTGAGGTGTTTTGGGGTAGATTGGGTTAGACTGAAGTAGAGTGAGGTAGTTTGGGGGTGGAGTGGTGTAGATTGAGGTAGAATGGAGTGAAGTGGGGTATACTGGGGTAGAGTGAAGTGGAGTCGATTGGGTGGATTGGAGCAGGATTGAGTCAGGTAGATTGGAGTGGAGTGGGGTAGTTTGTGGTAGACTGGAGTGGAGTGGATTGGAATAGATTGGAGTGGAGTAGGATAGATTGGAGTGGAGTTGGTAGATTTGGGTAGAGTGAATTGGGGTACATTGGAGTGGAGTGGGGTATATTGAGTGGATTGGGGTAGATTGGAGTGAGGTGGGGTAGATTGGAGTGGAGAAGAGTAGATTGGAGTGGGGTAGATTAGGTGGATGGAGTGAGGTAGATTGGAGTGGGTTATATTGAAGTTGAGTATATTGTGGTAGATTATTATAAAGTTGAGTGGGGTAGATTGGAGTGGGGTAGATTGGGGTAGAGTGGAGTGGGGTAAATTGTAGTGAAGTGGGCTAGAGTGGGGTTGATTGGAGGAGAGTGGGGTTAGTGGTGTGGAGTGGAGGGGCATAGAGTAAAGTGGCATAGAGTAGAGCAGCATGTGGTGGAGTGGAGTAGCATAGGATGGAGTGGTGTAGAGTGGAATGGAGTGGCACAGCATGTTAGAGTTGTGGGATGTAAAGTGGAATAGCATGTCATAGAATGGAATG
The DNA here is from genome assembly GCF_031143425.1 of Pleurodeles waltl. NCBI lineage: Eukaryota > Metazoa > Chordata > Amphibia > Caudata > Salamandridae > Pleurodeles > Pleurodeles waltl. The sequence goes on along the minus strand of NC_090443.1, from coordinate 604,362,952 downwards.
GAGTGCCGTAGAATGGAGTGGTATGGCATAGATTGAAATGGCATAGAGTGGGGTAGAGTGTTGTGTAGTTCTGTAAAGTGGAGTGGTGTAGTGTGAAGTATGCATAGTATGGTAGCACATTGCAATTACAGACAACGCATTTTCAATTGAAATGACTATTACATTTGCAGAGAGACACATTTTTACTGCGCACAAACAATAATGTGTGGAAATGTCATAACCTAGTGTACTGCTGTGTTTTGGTTGTATTCAAATATTTATTTCTACCACACTTCAGACTTAAATAAAATATGCTTCATTTGTACTTTCATAATTCTAATATATTCTGATATATCAGCACAGTTCATTTTTGCATTCTAGGAAAAATAACATCCTACAGTCTCTCCTTTCATATAGGTACTCAGCAGGAGTGTCACATAAATTCTCTCACTTTGAAGTCAGAGAAACAAAAGTAAACACCAAGCACCCTCGAAAGACATAGCCTGATATTTGACCTCTTTCTTTGAATGCCCAACAAATCTGTCAAGGTAGGAACAACATTTAAAGACCTGTTTACAGAAAGCTAGTATTTGGAAGGATACAGTAAACAAGAGTTGCTCCACGGAAGGGACAAACTCAAGCTGGACAGCCTAAAGCAAATATAGCAAGCAAATAGAGAACAAGCATCTGTTTTTTACAAACCACAAAGCCAATTGTAAGCAATGAGCAAAGTGCATTCCCAGGGAAGCTTTCAGAAAGCTCACAAGAAGTTGTTAGCAAGTCTGGTGGGCTTAGACCTAAAAAGGAAACACAGACGATATGCCTGGCAATCCATGGCATGGCCCAGATATAATAAATTTGGCGATTTGGATCGCTCTTAAATGTGTAGTTTACTGTTAAAGCTTTCTATTTGCAACATGGATTTACATCTGTTAGATTGTTGTTGTTAACTTTTGAGTGGCACAATATATACAATGTGCATATACACTGTTGGGAACTTAAATGGTGTGTTCACAATAGGTTTATTTGTAGTATAAGAGCAGATGTTTTGTGTAATATGCTATCTTTTTCTTTGGTTGATTCTGGGGTATGATTACCATATTTGAGGGTGCTTGCCAATCATGAGCAACATTAGTTGAGAACTTATTACTCTCAGGTGATATATATGTAGTATAAATGCAGTTGTGCAGAGCATAGTGTTCTATTTTTACAATTTTTACCATTGCTGACTGTTGGGACAGGCCACAGCTCATGAGAAGTGAAGCCCTGAGTGCATCATGATGTGACTCCTCTCGCTTAACAATGTTAATAAATGGAACATTACCATCTCTCCATCTACCTATATGGCTTATGCATGGCATTTTAATGTACATTTGTTCTTAAACAAAATAAAAAATCACCAAAACCCTGATGCAAGGCATCTGCTATAAAGAGCAAGGTAAAAGCACACTGAAAAGGTGTTGTGCCCATTAAAAGAATTGTCTCCATGTGTTTGTGTTCTTTGTGCTTCCAAAGTAATTGTAACATGCAGTCTGGAAGCCTTAAACTGTGATTTTTTTCATGTCAATTTGACCCCTGTGGTAATATATTGGAATGTTACCTTTGCACTGTAGTAATAAATGTGGGAATGTGTGTTTATTAGTACAGCTATAGTACTGGTCTAACACATTATCAGCTCCCATCCCCTTAAAAAATACATCATGTCCTGGTGGATGGGGTCCCTGATGCTGAAAGCGGCCTGTGTCCCCCTCCCCCTCAAAAATTCATCAGGCCCCTCATAAAATGCATCAAGTCCTGGAGGATGGGGTTCTCAAAGCCAAAAGAAGCCTAGGGAGGGGGACATGTGCCCTTTGCCCCTAAAAAGTATGTTGGGCCCTGGGGAATGGGGGTCTCTGGTGCTGAAAATGGCCATGTGCTGCCCTCTCCCTAAAAACATACATCAGGCCCGAGGAATGGGGTCCCTAGGGCCAAAAATGGCTTGAGCAATAGGGCCACCCCAAAAAACTAAAAATCAGCATTCCCTCAGCCCTGTCTCACCCTTGGGGAGGAAGGTTAGAAAAGAAGCTTGGGAGACTATGCTTCTTTTCCTACCCACTACCAGACCTATGGGGTCAGGGTATCTGTACCCTGCCCTCTTATGGTTTTTTTGCATTTTTTTAGGAGTCCTATAATGGTTGCCACCACTTTTAGGCTGAGGTGGTAGCAGGCAATCAGATATCACTTTATGGTCTGTTGGCTCCGCTGATCCTCTGTGGTGTGAAATATACAGGTTTTTAATCTTAATTTCTCCAAAACTGCTGACCGGATTTCCACCAAAACACAAAAAGAACTGTTTCTGGACTTTCTGTCAAATTTGGTGTAAATTCATTCAGCAATTTGGGATGTAGTGGTGACTAACATTCCTACGGAAAAATTGAATTGGAAAAATGTGTTTAGGGACCCCCCTGTTTTTTGATGCCCGCTTGACAGATCCCTCCGAAACTTTCCATGTGCTAACTAGTCAAAAAGCATCAGTTTTTGTGAAAGATTCGTGGAGATTCGTCAAAAGAAACCAAAGTTATTAGCAACAGAAAAATGGGTTTCCAATGGAAATACAATCCTAACTATACATACCCAGATCTTTAATGCAGTTCTCTAATGTATGCGTCATCATCACATTTATTTGTTTACAGTATAGTTTGCCAATACACTAAAAGCACAAAAACCTATTATAACAGTAAATGTGAGCAATTAGGCAGTACAGATGAATTTATATGGTATTTTAAAGTAAATGGTGAACAATTAGCCATTGTATAAGTGCCTTGCAACAGTCTTACAACAAAGGGCCCAAAAAAATAGAAGACTTGGAATAATAGGTTTACTACAAATGTTTGCAAATGTGATCAACTGGTTGTCAGTTCACTTTCCTTAGTGCAGACTGCCCATCTAATTCTGTGTTTTTTCCGCCAAAGACCGTGCTTGTTTTTATTTTAACTTTTTGCTGCAGATTCTTAGATTTACAGTGAATTTGCAGCACACATTTTTTTTTAAATGTCTTTGGACCCCAGTGGGTTCCCTGTGAGATCCCACCACAGGGTCTAGGGGAACAAGGTATTCCTGTTCCTAAACTGTCCGCTTTTGTTGTTTTTTTGGTTTCTTTGGGGACTTAGACTCAGTCCTAAGTTCCAAGATGGCTACCATCACTTCCTGGTACACGTGTTGGCTGCCAGTCAGATTTCACCATGATATCTGTCAGATCCAAAGAGAATTTGCATCCCTAGAGATACATACATCTTATTTCTTTATTATCTTCAAAACTGCTGCACAAATCTACACCAAATTACAAGAAGCACTCTTTCTGGACCACAATTTAGCTTTCTGCCAAATTTGGTGTTTGTAGTCATATCTAAAATCCCTATAGGAATTTGCATGAGGAAAACCTGTTTTGGGACCCCCCCATTTTGTCAGCCCCCACCTAATGAATCACCCCAAAACCTTTAGGACAGCAGCCTAACTGATTGGTGTATTAGTTTTAAAAATGTTGTGATGATTTGCCAAACTGTGCTTGTTAATAACAAAACAAAAAACGATTTGTCTATGGACACTAGGTCCTAATTATACACACACACAGATACACACACACACACACACAATGTTATATATATATATATATATATATATATATATATATATATATATATATGATTCCAAAACAAGAAAAACCACTGCACTCCGTTTCTCCTGAAAATTACAGTGTTTGATCCACGCCAACAAACACCAACATGTTTTAATTCCGAAGAGTCTTGTTCATGGGAACAACCATAAACAAGACTCTTTGGAGTTTAAACATGTTGGTGTGTGTTGGTGTGTTTTAAACACTGTTAATTTTCAGGAGAAATGGAGTGTAGTGGTTTTTCTTGTTTTGGAATCATAATATGAGGAGGATTGGTCTACCTCCTACCACTAGCAGCTTGAGTGCACCGCGTCTGATTTATGACCATTTGTATATATACACAAATGATGCTATGCGCAGATGTTGGAGCAGATCTATAGCACAGGGCATAGTGATATTGAATCTCAATAAATAATTAAATAATACTTGAAATTATGGGATCAGTTTTTTTCTTCTAGAAATAAATTATAAAATGTCTTACTTAGCTCCTTCTAAAATAGTAACTGTAATATTTATTGTGTTAAAGCTTTAATGCACGTTCATACATAAAATTTAAAAAACACACATATCTATCTATCTATCTATCTATCTATCTATCTATCTATCTATCCATCTATCTATCTATCTATCTATCTGTGTGTCTATCTATAGAGAAAAGGGGCACAAGAGACAGAATGCAATAAACTACAAATAAGCCTTAATCATGTTTACAAAGGTGATAAGCCACCTGTGGTAAGTTCAAGTAGCTTACAATAATCATAGCATGCGTAGGGTGTTGGCGGCTTTGTAAATGGCAAGAAAGAATCATGCCCTTCACTCAACATCAGGATTAATAGAAGTGCCCAACCTATAATTTAAACACTACATCACATTCGAAATACAATATAGTTTGTTATGTTCATATTAGACATCACTTGTTGAAATAACGAGGACCATTTATAAGGGAAATATGTATTTTTATTTGCGAGAAAGTAAAGAAAACGGGGAAAACCCAATTTGAGCAAGAAACAGACATAGCTCCTGAGCAGTAATGCAGGGTGTTTGGCAAGTGGAGTTTCATAAGTCTTCGTCATCAGGATAACACCGGTGTGATTGATCAGGATTAAGTGTAGGAAGAGATAAAACTATTGAATAGTAAATACGGTGACATAGATCTAACTACTCTTAGACACACACACACACTGTCCCTGGAGTGGACTTCTTATGATGGCCCCCTCTTTTCAGCTTTGTGAACTGCATGGAATAAATTCCTTCGTAGCCAATCACAGCAATCATGCACCTATCGCTGAATGACTATTAAGCCATATCGTGATTTGATGGCAAGAAGCTTTGTATATATTATTTTTTCAAGGGCTTCTCTGCTGGTAGCTCACACGCCTGCTGCAGAAATTACAAATCAGAAACATTCTTGGGTCTATGTTTACTATACTTTACATAGGTGCTTGAATGCTGCAAAGTGGTGCTTCGTTGTGGAAATAGTAGTACTGATCAACTTAAGGGCAAACATTTTTTTTGTGTTGAAAGTCAACACAAACACAGCACCAAATTTGCTTTCAATTGCGGAGATCCAACCCTCCTTTTACCTATGCAAAGGAGGCTCATCGGGCAGGAACATCACAAACACCATAAGTTTTCATGCAAAGTCAGATCTACTAAAATACCTTGCCTGGGCTTTGTGTGATATCCGTAAGTCAAAAGAAGCCAGGTGCAAACAAGGGGTAAGCAGAATATCGAGTGAATTTCCAACTGTAAAATATGAAATTGTGGTGAAGTTACTTACTTTATTTGGGCGGTTATTTTTGCCTTGAAATTTGTTCTGCAGGGTGCACCACTAGCTTATATATCACGCTAGTCACCAGTGACTCACCTTGGCGTTATTGTGCAAGACTTAGCGTCATGCTAGATGGCTATGTGAACGTCAGTGCTGCTGATTAGATCATTGGCATGGGAATCTTATAAATTTGCCCCATGCTATTTTTAACTGTTCACGCAGTGCAACCGTAAAGAGTTTCACACAACACAGCACTGTGCAGCGTTTGGTAAATCTGGGCCTTAGAATGGAGGTGTGTGTCCGTTTGTTCAAAGACTGTCTGTTCTCCTCCACCAAGCCATTTCTTGAAGAAGTGCCTGCACCTACCGTCAATTGGTAGGAACTTATACTCAGAACATTGCTAAGTCAGAGATTGATTTAGTTCTGTTGATCCTGGTCTCAGTCCTATTGACTTGCCCAGAAACACACATGTGAGTGTGCTTATTTGTTCAACATCTTATAGACATTCCTTGAAGAAGATGGTGCAAAACCTTCTACTCTGTTTTCTGAGATCTACTCTCCACAGCTCGATATGTGCTGCTGTTAGAGCAAATGCTTGAAAAGAAATGATCCCAAGCTCCTTTCTGAGCTTATTGGGATGAATAACAGTATATTGAGGCCAAGAATATTGTGGGGCCAAAATATCCTGACAGAAATATTGAGGAACAAAATATCGAAAAGTTACATGCATATAGGTATGTATAGATGTATTCTTCCTAACTTTACATCTAAGTACCCTGAAGCTATAGATATTGTCATGGTACATAAATGTTGAGTTGAGCAAACCCAGACTTACCTATCTAATCTTACCATCACAATATTTTGGTCCATGATATTTTTGCCACAAAATTTTGGCCATATGATATTTTGTAGTAGATATTCTGGTGGAATACCTTTAGTTGGCACATAAGTACGACCTCAGGCTACAACTCTGGGGGCCTCAAATTTGGCTCTAAAGAACCCATGTATTTTCTCTATGCAGCAGCGAATGATAGGTCTTCCGCTACTAGTCGTGTACCTAATGCCCCTGGACGCACATAGCCTAGATTTTGTCCATTTGTCACATTTTGACACCAGGCAGAAAAATTATTCATACAAGAGCAAAGCAAAAACAGCAGAAATAATAAAAAAAACATTGTGAAAGGAAGAGTTGCATCAAACGAAACGAGCAGCTTACAATCGGGACCCTAGGATTTCCTGAGAACAAATGCATATTTTAGGTTCTCCAGAGCCTCTCATAGCGAAATGTCCACATACATGTTTAAATTTAAAATGGTGCACGCTCATCATTTCTCAACCGAAAGCATTTTTGTGTCAAAACTAATGCATTCAAAATAACAGATCAGAGACAAGCACAAAGAGACTAGAAAGGAGCTGCAGGCATTTCTTTTAAAATATTTTTAGCATTACTTTGCATGGAATGGTATTAAAATACAGATATGTGTGCCTTAGCATAGCCCAAATAAATCAAAGTGTTCTGAGTAGAGAAAACAACACAAGAGGACAAAATCTGACATTTTAAAGCAGGACACCGGTTTGGAAAATGAGGAGCTCTTCTTATGAATACACATGTTGCTGGGTTGGCTGTCCTAGCCCAATATTTCACTAGAAACCATAAGGCACTGTTGTATTACAAAAAGAAAATGTGAACTACATGTGTGTAGAAGTATATGTGGCGCTTCTGTTTTTGACAGTATATGACGTGCTACTGAAGGTATGGGCAGGGAATGAAAGGTGTTAATTGAGGAGCAGAGTGAGTGCTGGTCCATATTTTTGTTTATATTTCCTGGTTTCTGTATGGAACTCCATCCTTTATAGAGATAAAAAGTAGGGAGGTAAAAGCAAAACCCACTGCTTAATATTTGGGCAATGGGCCTAGATATAGTCTGGAATTCCAACTTTCCTTAATGTTTTTTTCGGATGAGGGATTGTTCCCATATTAATTGATCGAAGTAGGTTTGTGCCAACAACTTCCTTGGAAATGACACTGCACTTTCTGCTTTTTGAGGTGCTCTGACGCCCTCTCTTGTTGGTACTCTAGGTTGCCCCCTGGTCTTGCCTTACAACCAGCTACCCATAGACATGTAAGTCAAGTTTAAATATTTTTTAAATGTTCAAGGTACAAGGCACAGGTGGTAAATAGTAGTTTCAAAGCACATCGCATAAATGTAAACTTGTAGAGGTGCAGATATGTTTTTAATTGTTTCTCCCTTATCACTGGGTCTTTCAGGAAGAGCGCAATGGTACTCACTGTGCGATGGCAATGGTGATTTGGCAACATGAGTGATACCCTAAGAGATTCCTAAAGTGTGACAACGCACAGTTAAAATACATTTGGAATTATTAGTTCAAGCTGTGAAAACAATAATGCACTAATATAGTGGTCTCACTGTGTGACATTATATATTGAAATTGACTGAAAGTAAAGAGTGCAGTGTAACCACAGAATAGTGGCGTGAATTTATAAGACTAACATATTAACCACTTCCAGCATGTTGCATTCAAATGGGAGACAATAAGAATGAATGACAATGTGCTGACATCTTCAGATATCAAGGCACTTAGGCGCATATTTATACTTTTTTAGCACTGCATTTGCATAATTTTTTATGCAAAAGAGGCGCAAACTTACAAAATACTGTTATATTTTGTAAATTTATGCTGCTTTTGCATACAAAAATGACGAAAATGAGGCGGTAAAAAAGTATAAATATGGGCCTTATTTACTAAAGGTTGTGGAGGCAAATGCACACAGCACTGCAATTAAGCACCATGTCCCTGGGCCTTTAAAATGGTCCTTACAATGTTATATATTTTTATTGAAAAACATCAAGGAAAGTGACCTATGACTATGAGAAAAAAATTACACAGCATTGATGCAAAATTGCCCTGCACTGATACACTACATGGGCTAGTCAGCTTAAACTCCCACATTGTTATCAAGGGCTCTGGAGAAGGCAGTCACCGCAATTGTAAAAAATGTTTTTTACTCCAAAATATTAAGGGGCATATTTATAATGCCTTAGTGTCATATTAACGTCATTATTATTTATGTTAATGTGGCCTAATGAGGCCAAAATCCCACGCAGTATTTACAGGGTGGCACAATGCATGCATTGCGCCACTCTGTAACCCTTTGCACTACATTATGCCTGCGCCAGGCATAATGTATACAAAGGGGGTGTTCCCCCATAAGGGGAGCCGGAAAAATGGCGTACGGAAATCTATGAGATTTTCTTGCACCATATTTAACAACACTTCTGACACGTGCTCAAAAGCAGACGTTAAAAATGGGGCTTCCATTCTTTATAAAGGGGCCCTATGTGCTCTGCAGGAGTAGCCCCAATATTTTGGGGCTACTCCTGCAGAGTACATCAATAGCGTCATGAGAAAATACGCTATTGCCCCCTACCCTGCGCCAAGATGCGCTGTATTTTAAATAAGGCGCACACATGGTGGCAGTAGGGAGCAGCTAAGGGGCGCAGGGAAAGTGCGCTCGGTGCAACGCCAATTTCCATAAATCTGCCCCTAAGCATCACTTACTTCAGGACAGGAATGTGGAATATTTGCCCATTTTTATCAGGGCGTACTCTTGCTGCCTGTTTTGAATGCTTTTGACCTGTCCATTTTCCAGCAGATCGCCTGAAAGCTTATATATGTTTTTTATTTGTATGTGTTGGCACTTGTATTTCATATAGTTATCTCGGTGCAGTGGAGCCTGTCATGGAGAGGGTAATAAGGAAGTGATTTCAGATAAAATGCGATAGGGGAAGATGGAGACTCTATGGTACTTGCCCTGACAAGGCAGTGGGAGCCAGGGGCGACCTTAAAGTCTCTTTATAGGTGATATGGAGGGCTCTAACAGTTTTCGTGACACATGTGATGGCAGCTTCTTTCAACAGCATTACATCTACGCTCACCACAATGACCTAATTGTGCACTGCGATGAGAGCTTGAAAAATGCAATATCATAAACTCTGAGAGAGTCAGGTCCGAATTGTCCACACGTTCAAAACATAAACATGCACCCACAAATACAGGCGGTGTAGACTTGTGGGGGTCAGGTTTTACATTCGGGCAAGCAGCGTATTGTGTAGAGATAAAAAGACGGCAGCACTGTGTTTTATACATCAAGAGGACTCCTCTTCAAGAAGCTTGCCAATAACTACTATGTGAAGAAGTGTGTCTCTGTCAGAGATGGTTCGGGAATGAAAGCACTGATGAGCGAGGTGGAGGAAGGACTCCTGGCTGACTACGCCCCTTCAGATCTTATATCACCCGTTTCCCGAGCTTCGCCATTCTTATCCTCAGAGCTGTGAAAAGAAAATAATGGAAGAAAAATTGGTACACTTTCATCCTTCCGGGCAGATTTGTGAATGTGTTACAGAGCAAAGAAAGAACATACCTCGGGGATTGATCCAGTGGCGTTAACAATAGTGTGTAGATTATAAAGAAAGGTCAGTAGAGAAGCAGTTTGAGGAAAGCATGCACAAGTAAGAGTAGATATTGCAAAGAAGTACCACGTGATCCTTTCAGGCTTCAGCCAGAAAAACATGCATAGCTTAGTACTCATATTCAGCGAACACGGTTATAAACATCAAATCTAGGCTCCTTATGGACCACACTACGTTTCAAGTCTTCTAATTCTTTGCACATATATTAGCCATTATGCTTAACCATTAACAGGCTACTGCTCTAACATTTTACTCGCTATCCTAACAGGAGCCTGTTCTCTAAGGGACCAACACACAGAGGCTCCAATCAACATCCAGCCGACAGTTGCGGGTGCAAATGGCGCACCCGTGAACTTGAACTAGGCTTTGGTGTGCAAATTAACAGGCGCGCAATTTGCACCCGTTTCCGAATCTCGCTCCTTCGAGTAAGGAATAAAACCCCATTGGCATTACCCATTCCAATGACTTTCAGTCTTTTCAAACCAATTTTCTTGTAACTCTGTAATTTATGCATAAATTATATACACTGGTATTTGTATGGTGTTAGTGAACATGTTTAGTTCTCCTCAATGTACCTTCTGGTCTCAAGGCCACAATCACAACCCAATTGCTTTGTCCCAATGTTGATCAGTTGCACTTTGCTTTACACCACTTTATTTTTTTCAACCAAAGAAACCTCCTTGCATATCTTCAAATACGCTTAATACATTGTACTTTTCAGTCTGTCACTCTCCACCTCTCCTTTACATCCTCCCGTTTTTAGGTCGAGCGTGCAAGCGCTCTGATATGTTGTAATCTATCTGTGGGCTTTTAACCACGCCCACTGCATGCCCATCACTATCACTTGTTTATCGGGTTGCCTCTCAAAAATCCTTTGTTATCATTGGTAAATGATTTATGTTTGTCCTCCTTTGGAGCAGTTTTGTTACCACCTTGACCATCAACCTTGTTACATGGATAATTGCACGTTTGCCGATACATTTGACTGCAAGTTAACTTCTTATTCCTTTTATATCTCTCCTTCGCGCTCATGGGGGCCAAGGCGCTTGGAATTGGCTCGCTTATTGCAACTGTTTTACTTTTTGTTTTCAATTTATGTGGCAAGAAAAGTCTAGGTATGAATTTACAACACTAACAGCTCTAACTCGAGCAAACAAGAGTCCCATTGAATTGCAAATGCTTGTTAAATTATGCTACAGAATAATTCCAAGTACTGTTCTCTGATTATATGTACGATATTACCAAGAGAAATGCTTAATTCGAAATAATACATAAAAACATGACACAGTCACTTCATGCTTCTACCAAAACAATAGTATACAACATAAAAACAACTGCGCCTAAATGGCTTATTCACTATATGGTGAGAAGTGCTTGATCGAGGATGCTTCTTAGAGTATCTGTCTCCCTTGTTTTGCCTGCCTCATTTCAGACTGTTGTTGCACCGCATCTATTTCTGCTATACCCTAATGTCATCTTATATAGTACGTCTGGGGTACATTTTCAGAGGTTACACTCATACGTATCCTCAAACCAGATAAAAATCCCAGAATTCCAAAAAACTACTGGTCAACATCGTAAATCAATGCCAGTTGAAAAATTGGTTCTAAATCTTCACCACATATCTGGAAAACATTTTATACAAACTTTTTAAACATGCTTAGATTGGTTGTGTAATAAAACAAAACTTTTTACTGTTAGATTAAGATTTTTTTCTACATCTATACTAAGCTAAGGCGACAAGTGGTGTGCCATGGCCACCAACCTCAAAAATACTTTTGGCGGATCAGAATCTTGAAAGAACTGGAATGCCATCACTTACTCCAGTTTTTTCCCGACTTACCTGTGCCCAAAAATTAAATGCTACTAGTGGGAGTAAAGCACTGATTGTGCCCTCCCCCCCCCCTTATGTAGCACTTTAAACTTGTCTCAGGTCTGCCATTGCAGCCTGTGTGTGCAGTTTTAAGCTGCTATTTCAGCTTAGCAAAATGAACGTTTTGCCAGACCCAAATCTTCCTTTTTACTGGCTGTAAGTCAGCCCCAAGATAGCCCTGGACAGCCCAAAGGGCATGGTGCAGTGTACTTAAAGATTTGAACATATAAGTTTTACATAGCCTTGTAGTGAAAACTCTTACATTTGTTTTTTGCTACTGCAAGGCCTAATCCTTCCTTAGGTTAACATTAGAGTTACCTTATGACATTTAATAAGCTGAATTTTCAAATTGGGACCAAGAAGACAGTTGGAGTGTGGTGTCTAAAGAATTGTAATTGAAATCCCTCTTTAATAGTAAAGCCAGATTTTTGAAAATAAAATTTTTAGAAATTTTACATTTTCTTGTCCTAACTATTTGGTGCCTGATCCTCAGTAACATGACTAGGTGTAGCTATCAATTGGTCTTTGTGTATTGCTCCCAGACAGTGAGACAAAGGGAAGATAGGTGTTGGCAGGATGGGCCACTCTGAGTTAATGAGGGAGAGGAGCTACCACACTTGCACATCAAATAGGCTCTGCCTGAGCATTCACACAAATAGCTTATTACTAGGCTATTGTGTCCCTAGCCACCTGGGCCCAGGAAAGGAAGGAAGGGGATACCTGACACCTCAGTGGGGTGCAAACCTTTAGAAGCTTCTCCCGACTTCAAAGGCACAACTGGATATATGTATATTGGACATCAGACACCACCTCTTAAGCACACTTCTGGACCAGTGAATACTCTACCAGGAAGAAGGACTGATGTGCTGCTGGAAGGACTGCCACTCTGGTGGACTACTGCTCCGAAGAACTGCTGCCCTGCTGTGTGGACCTGCTGCCTGTTGCCCTCTTGCCTGGGTGAGAAGGACTGGACCTGCATATCTTGAACCCTGAGTGACTCCAAGTGCTAGTTGGCTGGCAACCTGATCTAAGCCTCAGGGATATAACATGCTTCCAACAACATTGGACCTGCAGCTAGACTCTGTCATCTGTTAGTCTACCCTGCTAATTGGTGCCACCCCAGTCCTGGCCCCTTGGAAGAGGGCTTAAGATGCTCTGCCAGTCTCTTTGGATCCAGCGGAACTGATGTATATCCTCTGCTGCGTGGCACAAACGCGAGCAGAACCAACACATCGCCACTGCTGTATGGATTGGACGTATCGCAAAGACCTGCAAAACAATGCACAGCCCATCAGCACCACCACTGGGCAACCCATCCTTGGCGCAGGACCTTGCATCCCTTGTCAACAGCATCTTCGGTGACAATGCTGGAATCCGCATTGCAGCTCTTCAGAACCAATGCAGCACCGTGACCGCGCTTCTCATCCTTGACGGATTTTGCTTTGCTAGCCCCACAGATGAGATCCTCTAAGACCACACAAACCCTTGCATTGAAGCCTAGTGGCATCTCAGAAACAATGCATTGCTCCAGCTATGCGATGCATCTTCGACACAGATCCTTGCAGTGCTCTGCAAATCAGCTTTTAAGGTACTTTGTTCAGCGGGCCTAATGTACTGCATGAGGTGCTGGAATGGATGCTGATCAGATATATGATGGATTTGGGGGTCTCCTCTTGGTGACCGGATGAGGGCTGTAGTTTTATATATCATAGAGATTATGGTTTCCTTCATCTGGAGCCTAGAATTAATGTATTCATATGATGCAAATATCTGACCATAAAGTGGTGCTGTTGGATCCTTCAGATGTGGGCCAAAGTGGAAAATCCTACAGGAGGCTGCAGTTAGTCTTTGTACACACACAAACGGACACACAGTAAAACAGTGAAAACACCACAAAAGTACTCCACATTAGTTTAGAAGAATAGCTAATATTTATCTGAGTAAAACAAGACCAAAACGAAAAAAATCCAACATACACACGTAAAGATATGAATTTTCAAAGATTTAGGGGGTCATTACAACCCTGGCGGTCAAAGACCGCCAGGGTTGTTGTGGAGGATTTCAGAAATCCCTGGGATTACGACCGCAGCGCTTTGGACCAGCAGTTTCCTGCCACTTTAGTCCCGGCGGGAGTAATCCTCCTTGCAGCGCTGCCTAGGGGATTACGAGTCCCCCTCCCGCCAGCCTTTTCATGGCGGTTTGCACCACCATGAAAAGGCTGGCGGAAAGGGGAGTCACGGGGCCCCTGCCATGGCCCCATGCAGCTATTCACTGTCTGTTATGCAGACAGTGAAAAGCGCGACAGGTGCAACTGCACCCGTCGCACGTCCGCAAGCAACAGCGCTGGCTCCATTTGGAGCCGTCTCCTGTGTTGCGTCCGAGATCCCCGCTGGGCTGGCGGCCGGAAACCAGGTTTCTGCCCGCTGGCCCAGCGGGGATCTCCTGATGGCCGCGGCAGAAGTGCGGCTGCATTGGCGGCCATCCGCCGGTCAGACCTTGGCGGGCGGCTTCAGCCGTCCGCCAAGGTCGTAATGACCCCCATAATGTAGTATAGCGTTTAGAAACACAATAGCTCCAACTGGGGCAATCAGACTGGCTTGACGGAGTCGCTTCCAACAGTCTGGCGCCGCCCACGAGGAAGTGTGGCCGGCCATGGAGTCGTGTAGACCGCGATTACAGTTTCTTGGAAAACGATGAGGAAACAAAGACATTGCACGGAGTAAGGGAGGTGAGGCGTCGCTGGAGCTGGTGCGGTGTTGGTTCCTTGTTACCACCGGGGAGGTGAGGTGTTGGTTCCTTACTGCTAGGCATGGGTGGTGAGGTGTTGGTTTCTTAGGTTTGCAGAGGAGGTGATGTGGCATTGGCAGCGAGGCAGTGGTTCCTTACGATAAGGCGGGGTTGATGAATCTAGCAGGTCAAGACATGAGGTGTCAAATTTGCGGCGTCGTGATCACACCATGAGGCCACAGGTGCTGCGACAGAGTGAGGTGCCACGGACTTCAGTGACACAGCAGGCTGAACTCATGCACTGGCAGCACTTTGGAGGCGCTGCAGCAGCATTGGCCCTGCGAAGTAGGTCATGGTAGTTGCACTCAGTGCAAACCACAGCTCCGGTGCAGGCAGTGAGGTGAGGTCAGGGAGTATCGCCGGTTCCAATGTCATTCTGGAGGTCAATGCATTAGCTTCTTCTTCCTTGTAGCACCATATTTCACTCCCAAGGGCCCAGGAACTGGATTTGGCACCACTTGGCAAGTCAGGACTCTTAGAAAGGGAGCCCAGGGGCTGGCAGGTGAGTTCTTTGATGTCCCTGAGACTTCTTAGCAGGAGATAAACTCAGTCCAAGCCCTTGAAGAACCTTTGGAAGTAGGATGTAGAAAGCCAAGTCCAGTCCTTTCACTCCCAGTACAGAAGCAGCAAGCAGCAGGCCAGCACAGCAATGCAACGGGCAGAGTGGCAGTGTCTCCTACAGCATCCAGCTCTTCTTTCAGGCAGACATTCCTTTGTCCAGAAGGATTCTGAGTATGTAGTGTCAGAGATCTGGTACTAATTTCTGTCTTTGAAGTAGGTAAACTTCAAAGAGAAGTCTTTGCAGTGCACAAGACCTTTACTTTCCCTGGCCTGGCCCCAAACACATTCCAGGGGGTTGGAGACTGCTTTGTGTGAGGACAGTCACAGCCCTATTCAGGTGCAAGTGCCAGGTCCTCCCACAACTCTAGGTCAGGAAGACCCATCAGGCTATGCAGGGCACATCTTCTTTGTTAACACATCTTCTCTGTGCCCTAAACAGTCCAGTGAGCATGAGTCAACGAAGGTGGTAAGATCGCAGATTTCCTGTGTATTCTTGTAATTTTTTTTAAAAAGTGCTTTTTCCCTTACTGCGTCGGTTTACATTTGGCTCGCTATTTTTCTGCAAACTTGGGGGCATATTTATACTCCGTTTGCGCCGAATTTGCGTAGTTTTTTTCGACGCAAATTCGACGCAAAACTAACTCCATATTTATACTTTGGCGTTAGACGCGTCTAGCGCCAAAGTTCATGGAGTTAGCGTCATTTTTTTGCGTGAACACCTTCCTTGCGTTAATGAGATGCAAGGTAGGCGTTCCCGTCTTAAAAAATGACTCCCAGGCATGTGCGTGGTGTTTATACTCCCGGGCAAAAATGACGCCCGGGAAAAAACCCCCGCATTTGCGCCTCTTTTTAACGCCTGGGTCAGGGCAGGCGTTAAGGGACCTGTGGGCTCAGAATGAGCCCAGAGGTGCCCTCCCCTGCCCCCAGGGACACCCCCTGCCACCCTTGCCCACCCCAGGAGGACACCCAAGGATGGAGGGACCCATCCCAGGGAAGAAAAGGTAAGTTGTGGTAAGTATTTTTTTTTTAAAAAAATTGTGGCATAGGGGGGCCTGATTTGTGCCCCCCTACATGCCACTATGCCCAATGACCATGCCCAGGGGACATAAGTCACCTGGGCATGGCCATTGGGCAAGGGGGCATGACTCCTGTCTTTGCTAAGACAGGAGTCATGTTAATGGCGTCTGGGCGCCCCAAAAAAATGGCGCAAATCGGGTTAAGACGATTTTTTTGCCTCAGCCTGACTTGCCCCATTTTGGGACGCCCAAACGCCATTTTTCCCTACGCCGGCGCTGCCTGGTGTACGTCGTTTTTTTTCACGCACACCTGGCAGCGCCGGTCGGCTAACGCCGGCTAACGCCATTCAATAAATACGGCGCCGGCATGGCGCTTCAGAATGACGTTAGCCGGCGCTAATTTTTTTGGCCAAAACTGCGTTAGCGCAGTTTTGCGTCAAAAAGTATAAATATGGCCCTTGGTATTTTAAACTGCTTTTTTGTTCTACTAGTGTTTGTATGAGTTTAAGTCTTGGTTTTCTGCAAACTCGGTCCTTTTAAGCTGCTATTTTTGTTCTACCTGTGAGTGTCTGATTTTACTTCTTGTCTGTCTGCAAACTTAGTACCCTAAATCTGCTGTTTTTGTGCTATCAATGACTGTACAAATTTCTCTCCTAGTTTTTCACACTGACTGCATTAAGCAGCACTCTCCCCAAACAAGGTTTTTAAAAGAGCTAAATACACCCCAGTGGCTAACCAGAGTGTCTTTAGGAGACTGCTTAATCTGCTCTGGGTCTGAACTGTGCTTGAAAAGCATATGCAGCACTCGTTTTTGGCTTGAAAAAGTGATTAAGGCCCATATTTATACTTTTTTAGCGCTGCATTTGTGCCGCTTTTTGAAGCAAAAGCAGCTCAAACATCCAAAATACAATTGTATTTTGTAAGTTTGCGCCGCTTTTGTGTAAAAAAATGACGTTTAAGTTTAAATATGGGCCCAAGTGTGAAAAAGCAGTGTGTCAGTGGTTTTAAAATTGCCCCTTACCTGAAAAGTAGAAGCTGGAAGCTAGAAAGTGTGGATTTTGCCTGTCTGTATCCAAGGAGATTCTGAAAAAAGGAGCACCTCCCTGTCCTGCCCCAGCAACCTGCGCTTAAGGTCACTTGCCTCTTATATAAGTTTCTACTGGTTGTTGTATCTGTTGCTGTGATTGGTTGCTAATGCTAGTATTTCTATTGAATTAAGGGTTTACTGTTACAGTTCTGGCTGACCGTTCGGTCTAGGGTTCTGATTGGCTACTATGGCTAGGGTTTCCATTGGACAAAGGTTTTAGAGTTAAAGTTCTGATTGGCTACTAGGGTTAGAGATCCCATTGGACTTAGAGCTTAGTGCTCTGTTTTTGATTGGCTGTTTGGGCTAGGGATGTCATTGGGTAATAGGGTCTGGATTCCCATTGGCTCTAGGGTTTAGGTTTAGGATTCTGTTTGGTCAGGTTTAGGGCTAGAGTTCCAAAAGGGCCAATAGGGCTACTTAAGCCTATGGTTCAGGGCGTCTTAGCCCGGGCATCAAGGGCAAGGGCAGAGAGGACAAGGGCAGTTGCCTGTTTGGGCCTGTTCGGGCAAGGTCAGGCCTAGGGCCAGAGATGCTGCCCAATTTTGCACTCACCAGCTACCAACTTAAGCCCTCCACCAACATCCAAACACAAAAACAGCAAAGGGATTCTATTCATACACAACAAACAAAAACACAACTCATACAGATTTCAGTGTCTCAACAGCCACTTCAAAACATCACAAACCACACCTGTACCACAACTACAACACTATGGCACCATCATTCTCACACAAAACACAACTCTATCCTATACCACTAACACATCCACACATCACCAACACAACACAAAGACACATTATATATACCTTTATTGAATCCAGACACACACATTCTTTATTCATACAAAACACCAGCTCTTTCCTCTACTACTTCCTAACAGATCCCGTTTTATGATGACGAAACCTATACTCAGCCTTCTAGCACACCACCCACCAACACTCTCCCCTTTTTACCAATAACATACAACCATACAATCCTTACACTCCGCTTCACCACTCATATTACCTCTTCCTGTGATCAAATCTAACACAAACACTCATAAATCTTGTCCATCCCCTCTTACACACGACATACACTCTTCTCCAAAACACATCACCCCTGTACTATTCAAATACCACTCACCAGAAGTAACTCACATACAAATGCTTCACAGAAAAACACTACTTCAATATCTCCTCTCGCTACTCGACAAAAAAAACACACACACCAGCACATCAAAATAACATACACTTCCATAATACTTCCCATCACACCTACTCCCACCCTCATGACTACACAAATAATCCAAATGCTGAACCAACTTCACTCCTAAATTCTCTACATCTACCTATCGACCTTGGAACAAACTCAGTTTTGAATACTTAGAAACACAACTAATGGGCAAAACAGACCTTGACACAATAAATTCTGTTCAAACACTTTACGAGAGGCTGCAGGGGAAGCTTTCGATATCCTAATACTACTCAGAAAAACAAAACAAGACAGAAGAAAATAAGCACCTTGGAGAAATACAGACCTAAAAAGATAAAACAACAAACCAGAAAGTAGAACCAATCCTGGCTCAAAACAAACAACATTCAAGACAAACCTCACCTATGCAAACTTAACAAAATATACATATCACCAATCAAAAAAGCTAAAAAGAGTACTACTGAGACAGAATTCAAAATGCTGTATCTGAAAACAAAGAATTTTATAAAATTCTCAACAAATTTTGAAAACCTAAATGCATGGAAGGAACTCATCCCACTACTGAAGAATTCACAGACAAACTGGCAAATCATTACACAACCAAGGCAGACATTTTGGACTCCTATTTAAAACAAAGGAAAACCACCAGCACCAACCCGCACCAATCTGTTTCCAAAACTCCCCTGCAAGAGTCAGCCAACTCAGCCTCTGCACTCCCTCAAACAAATATCATAAAATGAATTTATGGATCTGGTCAAAGCAAGCAGGCCTTCTGGCTGCCCTTCTGACCCATGTCCACCACACATCTTCAAGAACATTCTTTTATCTACCTCAACTGCCACACCAGTAGGAGGAATCATCAATAGTTCTTTAAGAATGGGAATCTTTCCTGAAAAACTTAAAAGGGCACACATACTCCCATTATTAAAGAAAACAAAGCTGGGCCCTAACAACTACAGACTCAGTTGACCATCACACTCACTGCTCTTGACTGGATCACATCCTACCTTCAAAACAGAAAAAATGTCATCCATATTCCCCCTTACTCGTACAAATTCTACTTCACAAAAGCAAGTGTCCCTCAAGGCTCAATCATCTCAACCATGCTTTTCAATATCTATGATCATTGATTTTCAATTCACATGCTACAGCTATGCAGATGACAAACAAATTCTCCTTAAACTGGAATGCCCAAAAGACATTGAAAACTCACAAATCTTCAGTTGCCTCAGAGCCATTGATCAGTGGATAACACAGAGCCATCTCAAACTGAATGCTTTCAAAACAGAAATACTCACATGTGGTGGCTGGAAAAATGATGACCCACTCTGCGCCTGGGCTGATGATCTGGGGCCACCTCCTAAAGTATCTAAGGAAGTTAGAAATCTTGGAATTACCATGAACACCAAGTTAACAATGAATGCTCAAGTGGACAAATCAGCAAGATTAAGCTTCAGCATGATGAAAACTCTGCGATGCATCTTCTCCCACCTCAGATTTCCACACAAGGTGCAGGCTACTATCTCTCTTATACTATCTAAACTGGATAACACCAATGGCCTCCACCTTGGATCATCTCTATCTACTATGAAGAAACTACAACAAATCCAGAACTCGGCTGCCAGACTACTCCTGCATGTAAAGCCACTAGCCCACATCTCACCTGCCTTCAGGGCCCTACATTGATTAACGGTTGTCAGAAAATCTACCTTCAAGCTGCTTTGTATCACCCACAAAGCAATACATGGAACAGGACCACTTTTCATCAGGAATAAAATCGCCAAATACATTCAACAACGAAACCTCCTTCCTGTTCAAACAGCCAAACTATGGCATTGAATACCCCCAAATATAAGTTCCACTATCTTATCTTCAGAAGACTACTCAAGAGTTGTCTCTTTCCTATATAACCACCATGCTCAAACAGCAATGGACTGCATATCCCTGTGTACGTAAACATTTATAATTTGATTATATATATATGCAACTGTCAAGCAATTGTCTCGTTGCACCCCAGAAGAATTTATTTCTTTATCCAAAAGTGTAAAACGACACCACCAACGCGTTTCGACCTCTCGGTCTTGTTCACAATTTATAAAAAACGCTTTCCCAAGAGTCTCTATTTATAGTTTCTTTCCATGGTACCCACCAAGTGCATTATGGTGTCGTTTTACACTTTTTGGATAAATAAATAAATTCTCCTGGAGTGCAACGAGTCAATTGCTTGACAATTGTTTGTTTTTGAGATAACAAAGGAACAATCCTTTCCTCACGTGTGCATCTGTGAATTTGCGCGCCACAAGGTGGACCATATATATATATAAACTATTTTTTCTTTAAATATATGCATACCCTTTGGGCCTGTTTAAACAAATGTATATTTTACTTACAGTTAAATGTATATATGTATCTATGTGTATGTATAGGTCTATGCACGAGTATAAATATATCATGTATATGTGTATGTATGTATGCATGTATACATATGAGTATATTATTCTATGCTTAACATGTTCATAGGTCATTGCATAGTATCTATATAAGTTGTATGATTAGATGCTTTTGAGTCTCTGCTTTTATTTTTTATCTATCATGATAGTTGAATATTATCTTAACTGTTTAAAAGCTTTTCACTACTGAAATATTGAGGAAAGGTAAAATAATGTTATAAAAGTACCCAAATAAATTAACTTCAAATACTGCAACTCTTTTAATTCTGTATTGATACGATACAACCTAAATCTCAATGTATTATATTCCTTACACATATATTCCCTCACTATGTAATCATGTATCTATATATTTATTACTTTAGTCCTACAGTACAATAGGACAAGAAATTACAGTGAGACAAAGGGAAGATAGGTGTTGCTAGGATGGGACACTCTGAGTTAAGCAGGGAGAGGAGCTGTCACCTACCACACTTGCACATCACAAAGGTTGAGCCTGAGCACACACAGAAAGGACTTATTACTAGGCTATTGTGACCCCAGAGAAGCAGGGGCCAGGACAGGGAGAAAGAAGATGCTTGACACCTCAGGGAGGTGGTACCTCTAGAACCTTCTCCTTACTTCAAAGGCACACCTAGGTATAAATATTCGACCTCAGACGTAAACTGTTCAGTACACTTTTGGACCAGTGGATACCCTGCCAGGAAGAATGACTGCTATGCTGCTGGAAGGACTGCCACTCTTCTGGACTGCTGCTCTGAAGGGTTGCTGCCCTGTTGAGATGATCTGCTGCCTGCTGCCCTCTTGCCTGGGTGATATGGACTTGCATATCATGAACAAAGAACTCAGAGTATCTCCAAGGGCTAGTTTACAGGCTTCCTACAACCATACACGGGCATGTGAACTCTGCAATCTGCAAGACTACCCTGCCAAGGGGTGCCACCCCATTCCTGGCCGCTTGGAAATGGACCTGCTGCAAAGACCTGCATTGTAGTCCAAGCCCTGCGGAACAACCACTGGGCAACATATCCTCGGTAAAGGCCCTTGCATCACTAATTGATGGCAGCCTTGGCAATGAAACTGGACTCTGCACTACAGCCTCGCAGCTCCTAGAAAATGAAGCATCTCCCCGACTGCGCGCCGCATCCTTGACGACAGACCATGCGTCACAAGACCCATTAACAGCATCCTGGATAATGTCGCAGGCCCTTGTGTCGCATCTTGGAACCGATGCATTGATTCAGCTACACAGCGCATCTTCGACGTGGATCCTTGCATGCACCGCAAACCAGAATTAAAGGTATTTTGTTCAGTGGCCTAACTAGATCCCTGTACCTGGCCCACACTGGCCCACACTCTTTCACGGTCAGCCTGAACTTGTGACGTCTTGCCAGACTTGGTGCTTTTTGACACTATATTCACTAAAATCTTTAAAATTGCATTTCTCCAGAGGTATTGATTAGATTTTTGTAGTTGTGGTCTAGTTTTATTTATTAAAGAAAGTGCTATATTTCTAACTTGGTGTGGGGTCCTTTTTGTGTGCTGTTTTAACTTTATTACTGGTTGAAATGTTGCACAGATACTTTACACATTGCCTTTACGTTATGCCTGACTGCTCTGTGCCAAGCTACCAGAGGTCTGAGCACAATTTAATTTAGAGATGGCTTGTGCCCCACCCTGACAAGGATTGTGGTTGTGGCTTGGCCATGGCTCACCGCCAGTCAACCAACAGCCCAATTTCTTACATCCCAAATCTGAAAATTGCAGGAAAACTCCGTTTTTAAGAGCATATGCTCTTTGTATGTCATGCATAGATTTTTATTTTTCTAATGAAAGTTGAGTTGCTCCATCATTTATTTGCCAGATAGTCTTATGGAACTCACAGATGTGATTATATATTCGCTGTTCTCTGTTATGTTTCCCCAACCCAGGTCAGCATCTTGGATCATAAGACTGCCAATGCATTTTAAGAAATTTATGGTCATCTTGGGTATGGAAAACCCTCCACCTTTTGCTCAGTCGTGCTTAATAAAAAATCCTTGGCAAACATGGCAGTAAAGTAGAATATTCAACAAACTTTAGGGTCAGTTAAACATATTTTTTGCCAAATTGATCCTGATTGAGGACACAAACACAAAGAAGTCCGAACTTGCTCTAATTCCTTCGCATATATCAATGTTTCTTCATTTCGTTTAGTTGTCATTGTTTCCATCTTTTGGAGCTTTCAACTGAAACTTTACATGATCAGCTTTTTAAGACAGTAAGCTTGCATTTCCTATTATTTTTCCCCTTTCAACATTAAATTTTGTACCTGTAGTCTTTTTTCTTCTTTGTTAGTGTTGTTTTATGTTGCTATCTTTTTGGAAAAAGTTATAAAAAATGTACAGACATTCATTGCTGAGCTTTTCTCCTCTCATAGGTGACATTGGAACAATTGGCAATCAGAAGCAAGGGAAACCCATTTGCTATTGAAATTGCACGAATTATGTGACCTCTGACTGTTATAATGTATTATTGAACAGCGTGCAACTTACATTTTCTTTAATTGTTTTCCATGCATACATTTCTGCTTTCAAGCATCATTTTACCTCGCCTGCTGTCAATTAAATCAAGTGCACAAATTCGGTTTTGTAAACAGGCTTGATTATCGTCAGTTTAGTAGTTTGAGAGTGCAGGCATTTATAACAAAATATTATAGTTTCGCAAATAATGCATTTGTAGCCCTCTTGTGGATTCTTTTTTCAAATACCTATCTATTGCCTAATGGACTATTCAGTTCACCTTGTAGGTACTTTGTTGACCTTGCTAAATTCATAAGGAATATGGCAGTGAAATAAACTACAAAGAATCATATTCAATTTTGTAAAAGGAATATCGATGTCTGTCAATTTCAACTTTCAGAGAATAATTAGAGCTAACTATGCAGCAGGTTGTGAGCTCGGAATCTGGGCATATTTAAAAGTGTATATGTTGAAGGTGGGCAAACATTTGCTTTAAAGGTTTGTGTCAATGTGATCTATCAAACTAAAACTAAAGATCTGAAACCCAGCGTCAAAACTGAGGTTTGATTTTTGAGAGCAGGTATTAGAACGTGAAAATGGGCTTGTGTGGAACTGAAGTAAGCTCTTCTTACAGCACACAAATAGGAATTTGATTCAGCAACTTGATTCCTACATGCAATATCTCCGTTGTGTTACACAGCACTTCAACTTCTCAATTGCTATTCATTCTTTGTCTATGGCACGCTTCGTAAAGGTGCTCTTATGTCTCCAGGGAGACATGGCTCACTGTGGAACTATTCCCATGCCTGTGGATTAAAGATAAAGACCGTGGTACTAGAGAGCCACAGATTTTAACTTTGTCTCCATCGACAAGAGGTGACCCATTAGGATATCTTTCCACTTACTTGTAGGGTGGGGTTGTCACACTGGCTGTCTTGTCCCACAGTCTCTAAGGAAAGAGACCTGCTGTCCTTCCCATATCTCCTTCTTCAGAGTTGGGATCTTGCACTGGGACGTATTTCAGCATCCCTCAACATTCATTTGTGTAAAAAAGATTTTATCTGGCTGAAGTTGAAAAGTTGTGCCGAGCCTTTTTTGGTTACTGCCCAACAATCCACCATAGGTTGGAGACTGACAGTATTTGGCAATAATATGTATTGGGGTTTGTTTCTTACATTATGCTTAACCAAGTGCAGTTTGTTGCAAAGAGGCGCAATGTCCAAGAAATATCTCCTAAATATACATATGTCAGATTAGCTTTAGTGGATTAAATCAATCAATCAGTATTTGTAGAGTGTGGCTATTCAACCGTGAGGGTCTCTTGACGGTGGATTGTAATCTTGCATCAGCATTATGTGTCTTATGCTAGAAAAATGTTGTGGATCGGCTCGTTTTGTCCAAGCAATAACATAAGTGCGATTAAAACGTAGAGGCATATAGACTCCACTAATTCACTACAGCTAAACCATCAAGGTAAGCATACACTGTGAAGCACAGATTTACTATTCTACCTTCATATCTACTTTTGATATTGTGGTGTCAATATAAGTGCAAAATCGATATTAGAAGCTCCATCGTATGGAAACACACCCACTACATGTAACTTTTACAGTTGAAATAAAGCTAAGAGGATAAGCTTAAAGTTGATGGTCAGATGTTATTTCCAACACGAAATATAGCATCCTCACAAACGTACAACAATAATAATGAATATAAACAACCTAGAATATTTTTTAAATACTTGCATAACTATTTTAAGGCAACAGTGTATAAACAGTCAAGATTAAAATGCTGAAATAGCTATTGATAAACTAAAGCGTTATCAGTGCTGGGAAATTCAAAGCTAAAGATCCAGTACCCACTTCAGATTTTGCTGTGGTCCTAGGGTGTCTTAAATATCCGTCCAAATATAGCGATGAACTGACACGTGTTCTAAGCCATGAGGACAAAAGTGTTATGGTGTACAGAATTTTACAGTATACTCTACAAAGGGGTAACTGTGTATAAACATATTCTACATTGCTTGTTAAGAGGAGACACATATTTCACCTCCGTTTTAAGACCAAAGGAGTGGTTGCCTTCACTGTCATTTAAGCCTGTGAACTATTGTGCTGGGTCTTCTAATGCAGCAAAGCTACTATTCCAACGTTCACTAGCACCACAGCGGAGGCTGTTAGTCTTTTCCCATACATACACCTTAGCTTTAAAGATATAACAGTGCCGGTTAACATCTGAAATTATATATTGCTTATAGTGGTAAAGGTGTGAGGAGCCCTTACCTGCACATAAGAATAAAGAGTCATCTGCCGAACATTGTCAGATTTGTGGTCAAGTGTCTGTTCCCTTTAGGCACAGAAAACTTCAGCCAATAGAATTTAGCAGAAAAGATAAACGTCTTAAATAATAGTGAACCTTAATGTGAGCCAGAAAATGAGCTCGCCTCTCTATGAGATAATATACTTTAATCTGGAGCAGTCACCTATCCTTTGCTTAATAGTTAGAAGGTTTATGGTAGGCCACTATGCTGGTATTTGTCTAAAGAACTGTAAAACTGGAACGGAAAGGAAAACCTTTCCTTGGTTATAAAGTGTATCTTGATCATTCAGTTAGTCCATTACATGACTGAACAGCAATGGCATTGGTTTTGCTTTTTGTTACCTGTTAAGGAAGGGTCTTCAGTGCCATCATCAAGTATATGTCCATCAGGATGTGAGTGGCACAGAGGCTGCCCTAATGTAGCCTGTTGTTCTTGTAGCGAGATAGAGTTTCTGTAAGGTGATGTGTTAATATTTAAATTTACGGTTGTAACAGGTGACTTCTGTCTCACATCATTTTGAATAGTGGGCTGATTGACCTTCCCTGCAATTGTATGTGATGGAACCTTCTCAGAGAATTCAGTTTCTTGGTCATCTTCATCATCGTCAATAACCACAAGCTCTGCACGAATGATTCCATCAAAGTCCGAGAGTTTCTTGTTTTGTTGTGCTTCTTCATCCACATGCTGATAACCCATAAAAACCATGGTAACTGGTTCAGTGTCATCAACATAACATGGCATGGCATGAACAAGATTGTACTTGACATCGTCTTCAAAGTCAGAGGAAGACCTTCCATTGGAATATTCAAAGTCTTTAAACATTGCTTCACGATAATTTTCTTTTCCATCTTGATACAGTTCATGTGTGTCTTGAGTTGCTTGTTCTTCTTGTCTCTGTTGTATCCTGGTATGTTGGTTATTTTGAGGCCCTTGCTCTTGTGCATGTAGCTTTTGGAATTGAGATACAAATTGTGGTGTTTGTGGGATATCCAAACCATTTAGTTTACTTTCATGTCCATTTTCTTTGCTGTCCAAGGGTTGATTTGGATGCCCATTAGGATCAGGTGTCTTCTTTCTATTTTCTACTTGATATGGTGGATCAGCAACATATTCTTTTTGTTGTGGGGTTGGTGAACTAGAATACTGGTAAGAGAATATAGCCTCATGGTATTCTGTTGGGGATGTCGCATTTTTCTCAGTTGCTTTTCTCAAAAGATCCTCAACTTCAACTGGAGCAAGACTGTCCACTCCATTTTGTGTTGGAGAGTTCACAGCATAAACTGACTTCCTACCGTCATCATAAACCTTCACTCCAGTATTTTTAAAGTCTTCTGATGGGAGCGGTATGGTAGACAAAACTGTGCTTTCCCCAGTCTTCATATCTTTTTCAACTTTAATTTCCATGGCAAACAGTGCTGTTAAGAGAAAAAATAATTTGAAAATGGTATATACTAGAACAAAATACATTATACTTAGGTTGTCAGATCTGTTGTTGTCTACACAATTCTGATTTGGTTCTAGGTTCTTGTTATCATATGAACAACTGGTGATTGATTTAGCTGTGTGGGGTCTGTGTATGTTATCGGATTTTTGGCAGTTCTATACTTGGCATGAGATGTTAAGGAAGGGGTGAAGTGCCAGAAGAATGCAGTGACACGTCTAATGCTTTACTGTTGAAGTAAGCTGGGCTTTGAGACACATTCTTATTCCTACTGTAGTTACTCTCTATAAATATACTGCAGTTATATCAATGATTTTTATTCTGCCTAATATTCTTTGACTTAAAACACTAACTGCCTTTCAGCTATTATGAGCATTCCTCCTTAGCAATCTCCGCTGGTAAACATTTAATGAAGAAGATAAGAGTTATGCAAATAACAGCCTCAGTACAAACTCTGGGACAGTCACAAATCAGATGCAAACGTCAGCTTATGTGCAAAATGATGCACTTTTACACTGCAAAAATGTGGCCAGGTAAAGCATGGTATACTGCATTGTCTGCCATTTGAATGGTGCAGAAATTGGTGTAGTGTTAATACTGCATCTGGTAAACACTGCTCACTTGGATATCAGTATTATCCCAGTGCGGTTACACCACACCAAACTAACACTGGGATGTTATGCTGTGGACCTTAGGCCCAGATGCGAAAGAAATAGATGACACAGACACATGAATGTTGTGAGTGTAACTGATTAGCATGTGCGCATAGCCTCTTTTTTTGACAGGGCCACCTGACTGGAGATGCCTGTGGTGGATAGATGTTGGGTGTTTGTTGGGTAACCCCAGGAAGGAGCTGTCCTCTGATGAGCCAGGACACTACATTCATCCCAGAAACGAAAAACACAAAAGGAAAGTTCAACGAGTTCAACTGTATATACGTAACAAAAACAAAACTGGACACCGCTGAGCCTATCTGTCTCTAGGGTCAATCAGCAGGAGATCAGCAAACACCTAGACAAATTAGGGTGGCTTCAATAGGACATCTCCACTTGCACTCATAGTTTAACCTGAGGTGAGTCAGGGAACGAACACAGCTGCAAAGAGGTCTGCAGTGTTTGGATACATGCTAGTGTTGTGTCTGAAGTGTTCAAAGTTGGTCCACCGTATTGATGTTCGAGATGGTGCTTAGTGTCAAAAGTTCAAAGGTGTGTATCAGGAGCACTGTTAGAGCCATTGTGAAGCTTGATTTTGAGGCATTGCTTGACTCTCTGTTGAAAGCCTTGTAAGGACTGGAGAACTTGTCAACGAATTTCTGAGGTCTTCCACTGAGGCCCTTAAACCTCCTGGTATCTGTTATAGAAGCAGACCATCTCTTGCTTGTGGAAGCCTTTCTGCACTTGCCACCAACAGGCCTGCATGCTACTAGGCAGTGCTAATGGCCCACTCTGGTGCCATCCACCAGTTTTCTCTTTTTATTCCGGTTTATTGATTGCTTTGCCAGGCAGAAACACCCTATAGAAGTCCACCATCATACACTGTGCCAGTAACTACAAAGAGCGTGCAGCCTCTCTCTAGGTGTTCTCTCTCTCTCACAGGAGTGTGGTGGTGTGTGACTCTTGTCCCCCTTGGCAGTGCTGCTATGTTTTGTCCTGCCTTGCGCTCACAGAGACGACCACCTCTGGGCTGCACCAGGCCATTACCCTCTGTTGGCAGGAGAGAGCTACACACTGGCACCTAGTGGTCACCGCACTGTACCTGGCCTTCACCATGGAACACCTTCAAAGCAGCCAGGTGAGTGTTGTGACTATCGTGGTGTGTAGCCTCCTCACCGACCTCCACTGTGTTAGGGCGGACAAGAGGGGAATCTCCTGCCTCCACACTATTGCCACCTTTCCTCTTAATTGTGGTGATAGGTGGTTGTGGGACATCGTATAGTGATTATTTGCCCCCTTGTCACTAATGTTATATCATGGGCCATAGTCCCACATGTTAAAGAAATTAGTCACATGAACATATAGATGCTATGGGTATAACTCGCCACTGGCATATGCACTCAGCCAAATGTATTGATATGGTGGTCACCTGACTGGTGGACACCTGTGGTGGATGGGTGTGGGGTGAGTGTGTGGACACCACTCAGGGAGGGGCTGAACTGTGACATGCCCATCCGCATACTCCAGGGGGTTATACATGTCTAATTTGTCCCTGTGCTGCATCGTTGGCTTCTTTTTCCTGACCTTCAGTATTTATGTTGAAAAAGCATATCACGTATCAGTCCACATACATAGATACACCCCAGTGACACGGATACACACTATTCATTTTGGAATAATTCCTTGAGTATTTCAGAGCATACAAATATGAATATGAAAAAATAAGCTTGGTTCTGTAGAATGAGCATCGGCAGCAGAGACCATAATTCTCAGCAAAGGCGGATTAAGCTTTCTTTTTGCTGGGGCTCATAAAATAAGTACCACAGAGTTTGGTATCAATAAAGGACATTTTTCATGCACAAGCAAATGGTTTCATTTGTCGAGTTTACTGTATAAATATTCAGTGTCGTAAGTATTAATAATTATTCATGTCAGAAGGTGTGAACCAGGGTGAAATCTTTTTTTGTCCATTGCCATTACAGAAATAACTGTGGCCTCATTCTTTGTCATGGATTCATTTCAGTTTCAGTTGACAGTGCACCTGTAATTAGTTATAAATCAGATTCTCAAATGAAAGTGAACAAATGAAACCAAAGATATTTGTGCCAGAAGTACGTCCCCTCCTCACCCACCTCAGCACCTTGAGACCCTCATGGGTAAGTAGTGAGCTTTACAAATTCCTGATTGATTGATTGAATGATTGATACAAGACAAGAGGCCTGACAAGAAAGTCACCCTCAACCAAATGCCACCCTATTTCTGCTGAGTGGGGGTATCTGGTTGACCGTCCTTGGACAACCTCGTCATCCTACTTACAGGGTTTTTGGCTCCAAACCAGACATCTCCTATAATTGTTAGGTCACAAGTTTGAATGCTGGCAAAGCCCAATCAGCATTCCATCTCACGTGAGCTGGGTTTACCATTAAGGGCCTCATTATGTATGACGTATTAATACGTGATTTAATCCTGACCCGCAGAAATACTATTACCCTCCAGAACGCTAGATGAAGAGGTTAGATGGGGTAAAAAAAAAAAGAAAATCCCCTTATGAGTATCCTGAGGGCTTACTTAGGAATGGGAAATAACTGAAAAAATTAGATTTACTGGCCTCATTATGATGCTGGCAGTCCTAGGACTGCCAGCCCTGGGGTGGACCACATTACTAAATTGACGGGCGGACCAACCTAAAGATCAACTTCCCCGCAGGATCAAAAATCCTGATGGGGTGATGGCGTTCTAGCTTGTAACCAGCCATCCCAGTGCTGAACTCTGCATTGCCTGGCTGATTACAACCCCTCTTTCCACCAGCCTTTTCATGGTGAGGACTGTCATTGGCAGTGCAGGGGCCCTCCTGCCCAGCACCGTCAGAATGCGAACTGTCTGCTTCAAGACAGTGCGCATTCTAAGGGTGCTGGGGTGTTAGGATATTGACCTCTCCTCCATTAAGGGAGCCAAGGCCAATATCCTAACACTGTTCCCGTTGGTCAGCCTGGCGGGAAAATTGTAATATGCTTGTGGGGAATGTCATGGCTAAGGTAGAGGTATCCTTCCTGTGAGTTTGATGTTCCCATGGTGGGTCTGCCAAACTCATAATGAAGCCCTTAACATGCCAGATTTCCAGGGCTAGTCCTCATTTGTGACCAGATTGGTACTAAATGAAACAATAAATACAATCCAAGTTAATACATTAATATTATTATAAGACGGAGATATCTTTAAAGTTAATTCTATCCTATACAGAGGTGGACGAAGGGAGGAGGACTGAGGGTGAAAGGTGTGCAACCCAAAGATTAGTGGGCTAAGTAATTCTTACATTTCTGCTGGCATTTAGGGATTATGATCCTGGTGGATGGGATACTCCATCACAAATGTGACGGATATCCCGTTTGTAAAATTACAAGTCACATTATGTCCTATGGAACTTGTAATATGGTGGGTGGGATATCTGTCCCGTTTGCGACAGAGTATCCCATCTGCTAAGATCGTAATCAGGCCCCAATAGTCAAGAACAAAGAAGAAAAGTTATTCAAACTAAAGCTGAACATGAAAATAAAGTTTATGAATTTAAACTCAAGGAATGAAACACATACAGACAGATAATATCAAACAAGAACATAAACACAACTATTGAAAGTTTAATATTGAGCAGTATGAATACATTTCATGACTCTACAATGGAAGAGATGAAAGAAAGTCTACATGGACTCAATTATTAACTGAAGGTGGGAGATGTCATGAGATGATAACAAAGTGGGTATCAAATCATAATAAGAAGTAAACTGAGTGGTTTGGGACTACTCATTGTTTAAAAAAAAGACATATAAAAAAACTTGGAATAAAATTAAAAAATACTCTATATTGAATTGTGTTTATGTAGATGTATTCACATTTTGCTCAAATTGCTGCAAATAGGTTTTCTTGGGCATTTAATTGTTAAAAATTGTTATTCCTCCTGAGTAAAAGGTTTATATCTTGAAATGCTTTAGGGGCCCTGATACATTAATGTGGTGTTCCAAGTGGATTAATTCATTAGGCACCATTGGGAACAAAATGCAAAATAATATTACATAAATGGACCAAAAGAGTGAAAATAAAGGTGACTAAACATATGTTGAGAGTGCATGATTTACAGGACTTGTGGTGATTTATGAAGCAAGAGAGGTTGTCTCCCAAATGATTGCCCCTATAAAAGTATAAAAGTTTAATTGTTACAACATAAATATTACTTGAGATTTTGAGTATGCACGAAAATTATTATTGTCTTTCACTGGCCATTAGTTCTCTCATCCAATTAATTCTATGGCTTTCCATGTGATTCCCATGGACCAATATCTTGATTTCATGTCAGTCTGTACTCTGGAAGAATGATAATCGTTTCAACTTTAGTACGAAAACTTATTATGAAAGATCTTCTGTCATAAGCCAATAAGGCCTTTAGCCAACACATATGTATATTTCCAGTTTTATATATATTGATCCAATTTGTGTCATAGAGCTTTCAAATAGCAAACAAATGCAAATCAAATCTGTAACCATCCATCAACTGGAGACAAATCATTTCACAGTAATAAAATGAAAATATACCAATGTAAAATAAAAAGCAAGCATTTTGATTACATACATAACGTGGTAGACAACAAACAGAAATAGGGTGCATTGTACAAAACAAAGAACATTATAAACATCTGTTGCACTTAAAAAAGAATCATTGCCTGGAATATTAGGTCTGCAAACTCAGGTCCAATTAGGATGTGGTACTCCTTAGGTTGTACAGAATTAGAAAATATCTATCTGTTATACTTACCATGTAGTTCTAAATTTGATCTTTGTCATTAAATCAACTGTGCACCTTAAACAGTGACTTTGGTCCAATTTAGTGACCTATGCTACTATTACATAATTGCCAAGTAAATTTCCTAGCTAAACACACACATATTTGGATCTGCTAGACTCCAGGCATTCAGGGCAGCATTTATTTACTGAGGGCCTGATTTAGAGTTTGGCAGAGGGGGCTACTCCATCACAAAGGTGACAGACATCTCATATTACAATCCTATTATAGCTTGTGGAGATCCTAACACAGCAGACGGGATATCTGTCGCATTTGTGAAGGAGTTACCCATTTGCCAAACTTTAAATCAGGCCCTTAATCCTTATCACAATGTCTGTCTATATAAAAAATATAAAATCTCTAATCATTTTTTTCTTATATGCTGTGTAAAATTGAATTAGTAATGAAAATCAGTAATATAGTTAATACATATGCTATTGTGTAATTTTTCTTGTTTGCCCAAGGCTCAAAAACCTCAAACATTATAATTCCAAATTCTCATGCAATGTCAACACTTGTCACAATTTTACTTTTATATCCATGATCCAAATTCCTTTATGTCAGTTAATTAATTTGTAATCAAAGCCTTAGTCATTTTAGTCTCATATTCCTTACACATGGGAATTCTTAATAGTATAATGTATAATTTAGATAAAACTATTTAAATCCTGTCCGTCATTCAGTCCTATTGGATCATGTGTTTCATCCACTAGATCTCACTCACTTCTGAATAATATTTCAGTGAGATTACCTACTCTAGGGTCTTCACAATCTTCAGTATCTGGAAATTCCATAGTTACAATTGATCTCATTCATTCATTTTTTTTTAACAGATGATGATTTTAGAGTCTTCAACCTCGTATGATTTAAGTTAATTCCTTATCACTTTCATTACTGTCTTTACCATTCTCACATAGTAATAACCACATGAACATTTAGTTCCATGAACATATTTCTTTGTGTCACACTGAGCATACTACATTAATTATATTTTCCATTGATGGGCAAGGACATACAGACAATTGTGAAAGATTGCCAATATGGGTATGTGATACCAGCACCCCTTTTTTACATTCATAGATGTTCCTGGGAACCATAATTGAAAATAGTAATAGACATGGCTCATGCCTTTTAAACGTTAGGGGCAAGACGGACACATTTAATTGTATCAGTTGACTGTATGTTACATAAAATTGCACAGAAATTACCATCAAGAATAAATCATCTCTGTTGATATGTTTGATTTATATGTTTCATAGAGAAGTGTTACACGATGAAGCCATAACTAAAACCTGCATTCACAAACTTGATGTGTTCCTGCTAATGAGTTGTAAACCATGTTCACCTGCTATGGTATTTTGAAGACAGTGACATAGCCATTTAAACAGGAGGGCTTAATGCAGCTGCACATTTTGAGGCAATATCATTACTCTAAGTGACATTGTAATATACCATGCCTCAAAATTCTTTCTTACATCCTACAAATCATCATCTAGTGATAAACTAGAAGCTACATCACATTTTGTTTGCATTTGTCCACAACTGTTACACATTGGGAACATTCTGCTGAGACTAATATCTGGCAGAGTCAATGCTGGTCCTTTTAAAAATGCCATGAGTTTATGTGTAGAATGACAGGATTGACAGTTCATAGGCAGTGTCACCAACGTTTTACACAGAATGCACCCCAAAATCGAAAACACTTCACTGACTCTTGACTTGGTACCTGTATTGTATTTTAGATTGGTGTTCTATGAAATCTCTTTACATGTTTTACAATCATTAACTTCATTTTAATATATCTGGTATTAATAGTGAGGCTTGAGCAACATCATGTTTGGATTCTGCAATGTATATAATGCCCATGAACAATGAACAGCAATGTTATCAAGTTATTTTATGACTGCTGTTTTTTAATGTCAAATTGAGTCACCAGGACTAAGCATGCATAGTATGAGTAGTCTTAAAAACGTACACAATTTTTACTATCTGTGCAGGTCACATTTGAGCCTTGTTGAAATATATTTATGCATCATGTTCTTGATTATATGAATGTATTGATCTTGTTTTTTCTTTTTTACTTTATGATTTTAAGTCATTTACAATAAACCATAAACTTCAATTGAATACCACTCCCAGTATAGTTAGTGCAAACTATACACACACAGTTGGTAAATGTAACTAATCCTAATGTTGTACAGATTCCTCTGTCTAGTGTAAATTCACATTTCACTCCATTTGTGCTGCAAGCCAAAGCAAAGCATACACAGTAACCCTAAAACTCCTCACTTCAACAATAGATCTAACAGCCCTATTGCATCTAGATGAGCAACATACAGTTATCTTGAAACACATGGTTTAAATAAAAAACCCAGAATATTTTGTGATTGGCATGAACATTACCTTTCCTATTTTGCTCATCATTGTGTTCTTCTTCATGCGCTACACTCTTATGCATGGTAGGTCTGTATGACCTTGGAAGGTCAGGTATATTGGAATATATGTAATTCACAGGCTCTGAGAAAATAAGGCAGAGAGAAAAGTTGATTCCATTTGTTTTCATACTTTTGTGAAATTATATAATGAGTGGAATCTTCCACGCAACATAACTTCTCAGTTGGGCACTGATTTTCTCAGAAAACCTAGACCATGACATGGGCCCCACTGAGATAGGTATGTAAATAACAGTCTCAATTGCTGACCACCAGGATTACCCCCTTCTCATATATGAAAAACATAAACATAACATGCTAATACTGACAAGAAAATTAAGATGAGTCACTTCCATTTAAGAAGTGATGTTAAAACATCTTTTGTTTTTTTTCAGCATTTTTGACAAAAAGACAGTGCTAGACATAAAACTTGACCAATAAAAACTCAGTGATTATAGATATGTTAACTGGTTTAATTACTTACATTAAAATATATTTAAAAAGATATGAAATGCTTTGGCGACCATTCCACAAAATCATTTACAAATATGGTAAGTAGTACTACAGGAGCACTTGTTTACGTAATCTTACATGGCTCTGTGAAAAGGCCACTGAAACGTCCATGTTCCCTACTAGTAAAAATTGCACAGTCTTTTATATTTGTACTAACTGTATATGAATATTCCCTGAAGATTCACATTGCATTCCCATTTTAGATATTTTAGGCACTATTCACAAAGGTATGCAAGAGTATATAAAACAGTATTACAGGAGTACTACTTTACATATTTCACAATGCCTTATGAATAGGCACCATTAAGGTTACATTTTAATAAACACAACAACAGGTTGTATCATTGCCTCATACAAAAACTGTGCAAAGCAACTGCTATGCATGAGGCAAAATCAATCCTACAGATTTAGCTTCATTAAAAACCCAAAAGATATCTCATTAGGTCTTCCTCAAAATCTTCATGAACTCCCCATCACTTTTCTTACTCAATAGAATGCCCATCCTCTGACCTCTAATATTCTGCAGTTTTCCCTGAGAAGGTGCCATTGCACCAAATAAGAGACATTCATAACTGCATACCCTTCCCTGTCTTCGTGGCTTTTTTGACCTGGCCCTTTTTGCGGGTTCATCCCCAGACTTTTTGCCTCCTTCCTCCTATTTCTTCTGACCACTTGCTGTTGACTATGGTATTCTGAACACTTTATCACTGCTGATCAGTGCTAAAGTGCAGGTGCTCTCCCTTCTAAAGTTGGTATGATTGGCTTACACCTACATGGCACATTTAATTTACGTGTAAGTCCCTTGTACAGAGCTATCCCTATACCCAGAGGCTGTAAATTAAATACTACTAGTGGGCCTGCAGTGCTGCTTGCGCAACCCACAATGTAGCCTTTCAAACCTTTACTGCCACAGAAACCAGGCATCTAAATTTACTTGCCAGGCCCAGAATTCCCCTTTTACTACATGTAAGTAACCCCTAAGGTAGGCCCTAACTAGCCCTATGGGGAGGGTGCTATGTATGTAGAAGGCAGGACATGTGCCTGGTTGTGTGGCCTGTCCTGGTAGTGACAAACAGCCTATTTGGTTTTCA
This sequence comes from Pleurodeles waltl, assembly GCF_031143425.1. Lineage (NCBI taxonomy): Eukaryota > Metazoa > Chordata > Amphibia > Caudata > Salamandridae > Pleurodeles > Pleurodeles waltl. The sequence goes on along the minus strand of NC_090443.1, from coordinate 604,326,313 downwards.
CTGCTGTGAGTGCTGCCTTCTCATAGGATTGCATTGGAAATGCCCTGCCTTAAGTCTAGAGGGTATTGTCTGATTTATGAGGGGTAGAGTAGGCATGTTTGGTACCATTGTAATGGTGGTGAGAAATGCTTATTACTGGTGTAGGTGGATTTTTTATTATCATTACAGAAATGCCCCTTCTAGAAAGTGAGCATTTCTCTGTGCTTATGACTCTGGTGTTTTGCAGCCTGACTCCAATCCATGTCTGGGTAGGGTGACAGTTGGGCTTTGTGCATACTTTTCAGACAGCCTGTGCACAGGGACGCTGGTGGTGTCACAGCGATGCATCTGCATAATGAATGGTCTTCCTGTGCTGAGAGAAGGGGAGGCGGGGCACACCTGCATTTGTAAAGGCTGTGCCCTGGCCTCAGAAAAAGGGCTTGTTTACCCCCAACTGATGTCTGGAACCTGTGCTGGATGAGAGAGGGGACACTCCTGGAACCAGTTCTAACTGGTTTGGAACCTCCTCTCTCCCTATTTGTTAAACCTTTGCAAAACTGAGTAGAAGTACAAGGGGTTTTCCCCAGGAAAATGAGACACAGAGATACTTTTACCTTGCTTGTAACTGGAAACAGAATGCAGCTGGAGGGAATCACCAGGAACCAGCTTGGACTGTTGGTGTGCTGACCTGTGACCTGCTGCTTCACTTGGAGGAACTGCCACTGTCTGCATTCCCCTTTGTGATGGCCTGTTGTTGGGCCCTGCCGCCCTGTGCTCCACCTTTGTGTCTCCAGGGGCTGGGTGCTGTGGCCCTTGACCACTGCAACTCCCTGCATAGTGCCTGGAGACCCGGGCTGGCTGTAAAATCAGAGCACGTCCGAAACGTGCTCCTTCAGGTGCCCCTGGGGCACGGGAAAACAAAGAACGGAGCGAGTGCGCTCCTCGCGGTGCCCCCGGGGCAACAGGCACTGAGAAGAGTGCCACCTGTGCACCCACCAACTACAACTTATGTTAGGTCTTTACCGCACAGCCCGGGCTGCCCTCTGAGTGTATTGCGGGAGGTGAGGGAATTGCCGGGCGCTTGCTGGTGGAGGGCCTTCGGAGGGTTGTAGCCCCCTGACTCGCCCAGCCAATGGATCATAGTGCACTTGGAGCCGCTGCGCTGCTGCTGGGAAGGCAGCAGCCCTATGAGAGTGCTAAGTACCAGGTATGGCTTGCGGACGTGGGATGGCCCAGTGAGGTTCCTGACATTGTGGTGTGTTATAGAGCCCACACCATCTGGGGAACAAGTCAATTTTTTGTGCATTCATGATTATGTCATGGCCCTCAGGACAATGTGTTTTTGACCTGAGGGGAGTGTCCCTAGGATATCCTAGTAGCTCTGATATCATATATCTTTCCTGCTATTGGCATGCCATATATCTGTCTGATGTTCATTTTATGGGCATTCTGGGAATCTTGTGCTAACCTGTTTTTATGACTTGCCATGTATTTCCTAATGTTCCTGGTTTGGGCATTTATGAGGATTTTATGACGTGCATTATTGTAGTAATGTTTTTACCTGACTACTGCTTATGTTGCAGAATAATAAGTAACCTGTGTGTTATATGTGACTACTGCTGGTTTCTGCAGACTAACAGTACTGTGTAATGTTCTGACAACTCCTTGGGTAGCAGGGTATTAATAACATGGTGCGTTTGGTTTAATGATGTTGTGTACAATACAGTTTATTTTTTCATAAAACTTGGTATTGTGTTTCCTTTGTAATGGGGATAGCGGCATCACGTGTGTTGTGTGTGTTTTGCAAACGCCTTACACATTGCCTCTGTGATAGGCCTGACTGCTCATGCCAATCAACCACGGGGGTGAGCAGGGGTTATCTTGGGTGTGTAACACCCTCACCCTGAATAGGTTTCAACGGACCACGCACGCAACCTGGGCTTCATCCTGGACTCCTCCCTCTCGATGACCAGACAAGTCAACGCCGTCTCATCATCATGCTTCAATATCCTACGCATGCTCCGAAAGATCTTCCGATGGATCCCCACCGAAACCAGGAAGACGGTCACCCAGGCACTCGTCACCAGCCGACTGGACTACGGTAACACCCTCTACACCGGAACCACGGCCAAACTACAGAAAAGACTCCAACGCATCCAGAACGCCTCCGCACGCCTCATCCTTGACATCCCCCGACACAGCCACATCTCCGGACACCTGAGAGACTTGCACTGGCTCCCCGTCAGAAAGAGAATCACGTTCTGCCTCCTCACCCACGCACACAAGGCCCTCCACGACTTGGGCCCCAGGTACCTCAACAACCGCCTGACCTTCTACACTCCCACCCGCCAGCTACGATCGACCAGCCACGCCCTCGCCGCCGTGCCACGCATTAGAAAAGCCACCATGGGAGGAAGATCCTTCTCCTACCTGGCAGCCAAGACTTCGAACTCCCTCCCCATCCACCTCCGTCTGACCCAAGACCACCTCTCCTTCAGGAAGCAACTCAAGACCTGGCTGTTCGAGCAGTAGCGGTCCCCCCTCCCCCAGCGCCTTGAGACCCTCCGGGTGAGTAGTGCGCTATACAAATTTCTTGATTGATTGATTGATTGATTGAATAGAGTGGGTAGGTTCTGCCTGGCTTAGGTGCATACCCTAGCCAATCAGAAACCCTGTTTCTAATATGGCTCAGCACCCTTCTCGCTCCAGGTCTAGTATTTCTCCCTCTTTCTCCTCTCACTTTTTTATAGTTTTGTGTTCTCCCGCCTCATAAACCTGATATTCCCTACTTGACTTCAGATTAGAATGTTTACTTTCATGTATTCACTAGAGGTTTCATTTCCTGCAACATTGTACATCATTGTGGCCCTGGCATGTGCTGTGCATTGAAAAATCTTTAATTAAAAATTGTACATGAAACAAGCTGCTCAGCCAAGGTTCTATAAAGACATACTCCAACATAACATCCATACAGGCTATGCAATCATTCATTCATATCTAAAATGTACTAAGACTATTTCAGATCTGCCAATGTCCTCAAATGTTGAGTCAACATTCTCAGCCAAGTATGTCCTTGTATTCTTTGTCCCACTCTTGCATTACAAGTGTTTAGCTCAATCACTCATTATTTGTGTCCTGATTTAGAATTGAGCAGACATGGCATTGTTCACTGTTTAAAAGTGCTATAAAATATAAAGCACTAGTAATTAGACGTCCAGGTCCTTGGACTCATTTTCTTGCTAAACTCTGAAATTTGGCTTCTGTAAATTTCACTTTGTGGAAACAGCCCAAAGACATGCCTCTTTCTACCTGTTTTCATGCACCAAAATCACCTACTCTCTCTACTCATTTCCACCTCCTCTCAACATCATTGATACTGCTGACTACTCTACCATAATCCTGGCTATTGCCTCCATTAGCATCATGGACACAACAATTGTCCTTATACATCTTTATTTGCTTGTTTTCAGTCTCCTGTTGAACTTTCCACCAACCCCTCTGTGAAGTGGGGTTCCTCGAGGCTCCATACTTGAGGATCTCCTGTGCTCACACTGCAATAAATCCCCTGGGGACAAAATTTCCTCTTTTGTTTTTAACAATTACAATGTTAAATTGTCTTTTGGATGTTAGAAACTGACTTCCACTGTTTCCTCTAATGTACAGTTTTACTAAAACAGAGATCATCTGCTTCCTAGCTACACCATTCCCCATTACTCTTTCTCCTACACATAGATGCATTCCACTACACACAACCGGCCTCCACCCCCTTGCATCACTTAATCACTCTTGCGCTCCCCCTAGCTTCAGTTCAGTTCTTCTAGGACTTCTTGTTTGGAACATCATCATAATACATTCAAAGCTACTCGCTCCCTTGATATCTTTAACAGAGAGCTCGAATCACATCTCTGGCTCTGGCATGACTCCCCTCCTCTACCCTGCACCCACCCACCATATGTAAGTATGTACTTATATGACTTTTCTATATGTTGGTCGCTTGCACTGTATGCATTTTTAAATGACCCATCAAATTTCATCTACCACCATGTGTTTTTCATGCTATTCACAATCTGTTCTCTTTTCTTATGCATCGGATTATGCCACTATGAACAGCAACTATTAGAACTGCTACTTAATTGTGTTAATAAATACAATAAATATACATATTCTGTAGTAAATATAGTTTTATTTTGATCATCGTAGCAAAAGGAATACAAACAACTGAACCTGGATAATTTAAGAAAATTTGGCCTTATTTGTGTTTTAACACAATTGCCAGTTTATCTTGTCCTAAAAGCTTGTGCATCTGCATTACGTATTCCGAAAACATTCAAAGTACCATACCATGAACAGTCTTAAAAAATCACAGCAACAGAGAGACCTAAGGCAAATGGAGCACCGTCTACATTGCAAGTGCACTAGGAACCTATCTTTAATCCTGCCATCCTTTGAACCAGTGGCCCTTTGCTAAATCACGTGGGTAGATATTTACATTCAGGAATTGGACATTTGCACATTCTCATATTTTGAAGGATCTGCCCTCTAAATTTGAGGATTCCGGTATCACACAGATTATTTTGTTTATGCACACATACTCAGCTTCTGCATGGGGTTTCCTAAACGTGATGGCACAAGTACGCCTGTGGATATTGCTTTTGAAAGCCCTTTGGAATCAATGTCTCTCATCCACAGCAGATATAGCATGTTCTAAATTGTAATGATGGCAATGGTAAATTTACTGCATGAGAAGGACCTATTAGAATGAAATTTAAATCTACAGAAGAGCATGGACTTCAAATCACCAAAATGCCAGGGATAGCAGAAGTGACATCACACGCTCTTTCACCTTCACTTTCACTCACACACATATGTTTACACATACACACACTCTCTCTCATATAATCACACCCTCACCCACAAGTAAACACACAACATATATTTAAAAGCATTGTGTTACTAACCTCACCTGCCAGGGATGGTCGTATCCCAACTAATAGTACTTCATTTTTATTTTTATTACACTAATAGTGAATAATGTAATATTATTCACTATTGATGTAATAAAAAAAGCTGACAGAAAACAAAGAAGTGGAACCCCAACCACGTCCATAAGGATGAGCTACCCCTGTGTTCCTGGCACTGATGTGCCACCTCTGAGATGAGAGGTCGCAAAGGGAGTGCCAGAGGCTGCAAGGGGCAAACCAGGGGTCACAGCTGTGACTCCTGGCGAACCCTAACTGACAGTAATTAGGGATGTAAAGTAATTAGGGTTGTAAAGGCAATTAAAATGAGGACGTCTTTGTCAGACAGCAGGACATAAGAAGCCACTGAAACATACCTTCTCGAACATCTGCCTTCACAGCCTGCAAAAAAGAGTAAAAAGGAAAATGTAATGACTTTTTTAGTCAGGCCGACACAGTGAGATGAATCTACACCCATAGAGCACCTGGGAATGTAACATAAAAAATACTTTCTTCAAAATCAAACAGTTCAATCACATAATCTACTTTATCTCTTTTCAACGTAATGTAACAGTTTTAACTAAACATTTGGATGCATAATTATGAGCCGATTTGCATTGTGTGCTCCGAACAAGCGTGATGCAAACCTTAAATGTGATTTAAAAAGCCACGTAAGGCCACATTGTTGAGCCCTGAGTGGCTCCATAAATCTGGAGTAATGCGGCCCAAATCACTGCATTGCCTTAGTCTCCCTGGGAAGGCGTTGCATGGATGTTCCCATGCAACTCCCATGGATTTTGACCCATTCCCAGTTTTACCAGAACTGGTAAACCTGGGAATGCACCAAATGCTATGCCTTCCCAGGGGATGCGTGAAGAAAGAAATATCTTTATTTTTCATTGTTACTTCCTCTTTCTATGTATGCTGCATTCTGCAACACACAAAGCTAGAGGACTATGCCTCAGGGATTGCTTTTGTGTAGGAAGGTGCCCCTTTCTGCACAAAAACAATCCTTCATGAAACGCAGGTACCCTTGCACCATGGTGGAAGGGTGCCAGCTTTGGCAATAGGCTGCCAAAAGGGCGCTAGCACAGGGAAAAAGGTAGAAATGCACAGTATTGACTTAATACAAAGCATTCCTGCCCTTTCCCTGTCACATAGTGCAGTGCAGCAAGATGACTTGCTGCGCTGCACTGTGTGACAAACTCATAAATATGCCCCTTAGTGCACAGGCTACAGAGAAGGCATCTGTTAGGGTTTCCCAAAGCCTGATTAGCCTCCTAGCCTCTCATCATACTACCTAATACCAAAGCTATTGGCTTTGCCAATGATTATTTTTTCTTATGGTCACAGAAATGCTATTGTGTATCAATTAATCAATCAACAAAATGTATAGAGCTTGCTACTCACCCGTAAGGGTCTCAAGGCACTTTGGGGGGGTAAGGAGGGTGGGGAGGAGGCAGATTACTGTTCGAAAAGCCATGTCTTGAGGTGTTATCTGAAGAACAGGAGGTTCTGAGTCTTGCGGAGGTTGGTGGGGAGGGATCTGCCTCGGATGGTGGCGCATTGGATGTGGGTGACTGTGGCAAGTGGGAGGTCGGCAGAGCAGATGTGGCGAATGGGGGTGTGGAAGTTCACTATCTTTGAGGTAGGTTGGTCCAGTGTTGTGGAGGGATTTGTGTGCGTGGATGAGGATTTTAAAGGTGATCCTCTTGTCAACTGGAAGCCAGTGAAGAGGTGAGGTGTGAGGAGATGTGTTCATGGCGTGGGAGGTCCAGGATGAGGCGGGTGGCTGCGTTCATGCACGGTTAACATACTGTAATGGCATTTTAAATAAGATTTCCGCATTGCAATCGGGTGTATGTAATTGAGTTTGTTTTTACACTGCTGATGGCTCCTATGCAGTGTGTAAGGACAGATGCACTTTAAGAAAAGTACAACAAAGGATTTCTTTAATTGGAAACCTGAAGTCATGTTACACTTTACCCTGATTATATCTTCTGAAGTCCTCTCCACTGATTTGAGCTTCTTCAAGACCCTTGCTTCTTTAGTGGATATGTGCAGCTCTTGCCGTTCAAGGTCTTCAATTTCTTGATCGAGTCTAAAAAACATAAAACGTGGATTAGTCTGAATGTTTGTTGGTAATGGGGGTGTTAATTACATTGAGTGCAGAAAAAATCCTTTCCATAGCTCCGCGTGTATACTAAAATATCGGCTTGGTAAAGGGTCTATTTCTGAAAGATACTTTGAATGATCCTCCTGTGGCCACTAAAAACAGATGAATTTCTGGAATTCAGAAAAGACAGAAAATAACCTTACATGAGATGCAACGACCTAAAGCAGAGCTTTGAAGTTGGTGAGAGTATGAGTAACCAGGTCAAGACAGACTTTCTTGTCCCTGTGTCCCATAGGAAGTCACCATCAACAATTGGCTGTCGGAGAGGGTTTCAGTTGTAGCTCACCCAGGTGAACTGGGAGATTCATAGGTGGAGTTGGGAGGCATGGCTTATCCTGTTTTAGGCACAGCCCTGTCATCTTGAAATTGAGTGTATGAAATATTTTCTATTGTGAGAAACCCTCTCCAAAGTAGAAGTGCAAAGCACTGCCACAAACAAAGGAGAGGGAAGCATGGGAACTGTATTAGGATTGGTGTAGCATTACTGTAAATATTAAACTAGTTCACTCTTTAAAACCCATGCTTGAGACAAAGCAAAGATGGAACCTGATTTGAGCTGAGAAAGAATGAAGTCTTCCTTGAAAATGAAGCCTGATAGAAAACTGTGCTTTGCTCTGTCTTAAACGTCCAACTCCATCACGTGTCTGTAGAACTTAGAGGTCTGGGTCCTTGCCTTTGGAGTCCACAAGATCATACTGAGATTGTTTCTCAGCAAGGCCATCTCCATGTAGCAAGTTCCTGAAGAGCTTCCATGCTTAGGGTACTTGCTCCAAGGAGATGGACTTGCTGTGAGCTAAGAAATGCATGCATGCCTGGGAGAACTTGCCCTGAGCATCAAAATGTCTCCAGGGCTACGAGGACCTTGGGTCCAGAGACAGCTCTTGCTCAATAGGACTGACAAAGGGGATAGGCTCAGTAGGACGAAGTCTGAAGAAAACTGCAAACTGCAATCAGATTTTTGTGAAATAACTTTCCTGCAATTCAAACATTTGGAGTACTGGTGGTATTATTCCATTTACATTAGTATCCCAAATGTGAAGGAAAATAAGCTGGCGGATTGTACTCCAGATTTTAGTACTTCATTCAGTAATTGGAGCATTATACATTACCACATATTTTAATTCAAAGACCTTAGTCGTCTGGACCAGGAGGGCGCTAAAATGGTGGCACTCCCTGTTCTCTACTCCCTAAACTTTATTTTGCCATTCACTCCCCTCTTTCTCTGGCTTTATTGTCTTCCTTTGTTCGACGTATATTTACAACCCTCATTCCTTCACTTTACTTCTCCCTTTCCCAGTCTATCATTCTCCCCTTCCTACTCACTCACTCTTTCCTCGCTCCTTCTTGTCTCTTCCCCATCTGCCTACGTTTTCTTGTTCTTTCTTCTCACTGTCTCTCTGCTTTTGTATGTCTAATTTACTCCCTCCTCTGCCTTCTTTCCTCTCTTCTCGCCCTCCTATGGTGGCTCTCTTGCTCCCCCGAGCACTCTTTGTAATTCCCCAGTTTCTGTTTTTGCCTCCCCTTGATTTCACCTCTCTCCATTCCCCTGTCTGTCTCTTTCTCTCTCTCTCTTGCTCTCTCTCCATTTCACTTAGTCTGATTTTCTCTTCCACCCTCATTTAATTTCTTCCTTTTGTAGTGCTGGGGGCCCCAGACACTCATGCTGCTTAAATGACTGACACATACATGGTAGCATGGTTCTAGGAACTGGCCCTGGGCACGTGCGCCCAGCTCTTTTTATTTGCAGGGTCACCTGACTGGTGATGCCTGTGTTGGATGGGTGTGGGATGTGAGTGTAAGGCCAGCCCTCAGCCAAGTGTCTGGTAAAACACTAGAACTTGTCCAGCAGGACACTACACCTTTGTACCTAAAAGGGCTGAAAGTTTCACTCTAATTAACATATGACTCACTAGTTCTATGCAGCAGTCTCCATTTTTCAATACAGATCAATTTAAAAACATACAATGACCACTCATGACAGTCAAAACACGTGTAATGTCACTTCCTGCAATGTCATGAGAGAGTCAGAGGGAAAGTGATGTAGCTAACCGTTATTCCACAATTTTGGTGGATTTCCACTGTTGTTCCTATTCCTTAGAAAATATTTATCTTGTTTAGTCTGGATCCAGGTTCCCACTTTGTGCCTTTACAAATTGCAACTGGATATTGGGTGATAGGAGGTGTCTTTCTTTAGCATCCCTTTAATCATCAGCACTGTCTTTTTCAGTGGTAGATTAATTCATACACACCTTTTGAGCAAGATTAAACTCACGTAACTTGAGCCAACACCAGCCATTACTAACCTAGACACTTAACAATTCTCCACAAACACCACACAGTCAACAACCATCCACAATTGGTGGATGGAAATCCAGGGACCATATGAAAAGGGCATCCACATTGAGGAAGCTCTATGACACTGTTAGAAAACGGGTCTCTAGGTGGTAGAGGTATGCACTCTGTTCAAGTAGGGACCACAATCCTAGTCAGGGTAAAGCTGATACACACCCTAAATTAACCTGTGCTCACCACCTGGTAGTTTGGCACAGAACAGCCAGGCTTAATTTAAAAGGCAATGTGTAGAGTATTTGTGTAACACTTGATTACAGTAACACAGTGGAAGACACCACAAAAACAGTCAACACTAGATTAGAAAAATAGATAATATTTATCTGAGTAAAAAAGACCAAAATGACAAAATTAAATCAGTAGAAGTTGAGATATGAATTTTTATAGATTAAATGTGTAAATAGTGCTTAGAAGTCTACAGCGGTCGAAAGGTTGCTTTAGGTCATGGGGGACCGGTGCAAAGTCAAAATCCAGGCTGACCGCGATGGAGGTGAGGCTGGCTATAGAACCGATGCAGGGTCAGCTGAACAGTACCTTAGTTGTAGCAATGCATCAACAGCGGGAAGATGATGCACCAATTTTTCTGCCACACTCAGGTGATGCTTCATTGTCAGGCTCCTATGGAAGTAGATGTGATGCATCATCGTCGGGTTGCGCAAAGCGTCGTCTTCAGGGTTGCTCAGTGGTGGAGCCACTGCGTCGTTGGCCAGGATGCGATGTAAGGATTTTTCTGCCGTGCCCGGGCCGATGCGTCAGTTTTTGTAGTTGTAGATGTGATGCATCATTTCTGTGAGGCTGTCCATCGATTTTTCTGCAGCACTCAGGGCGATGCTTCACTTTCGACAGTTTTCAGCTGCAGAACCCACTTCTGAGGCCAATGACTGGAGGGGGCACTTCAGGCAAATGTAGGACTCACAGTTGGCAGGGTCCAGCAGCACCAGCAGAGTTGCAAGCAGCCTTTGATGTCCCTGAAACTGCAAAAGAACATGGGGCAAACCAGCAAGCCCTTGGAGACTCTTGGATTCAAGAATATATAGAGAGCAAGTCCAGTTCTTCTCACTGCAGTACACAAGCAGCAGGCAGGAGGCATCAGGCCAACACATCAGAGCAAGCCACAAAGTGGCAGTTCCTCCTACAGCAGTAGCAGAAGTAGGCCAAAACAGCAATACAGTCGCAGGGTGCCAGTCCCTCCTGGCAGCACAGCAGTCCTTCTTCCTGGCTAAGTGCCCTTGTTTCTAGTAGAGATCTGATTTGGTGGGGTTTGTGGTCCAGTATTTGTACTTTGGTTCCCAGGCTGGAAAGGAAGGCTGGAGAAACTTCCAGGCCTTCCTTTGAAGTCCACAAGTTCCCTTTCCTGCCTTCCTTGGCTCTAGACACTCTACAGAGGGTTGGGCAATCCGCTGTATGAGGAGAGGCACAGCCCTATTCAGAAGTGAGTCTCAACTCTTCCCTCCCACCCATCCCAGGAAGACCTATCAGCCTGGTGATGGGCCATCAGTATGCAAATGCCACAACCCAGCTCCCCATTCTGTGCAACTGTCTAATAGGAATGTACAAAGTCCATCTGTCATCTACCCCGCAAGTGTATTCAGAGACAGGCAGAGGCACACAATGGTTACAGTATGAAAATGTCAACTCTCTGAAAGTGGCATTTTCAGACTTAAAATTATAAATCTGAATTCACCATGAGTTACGATTTTAAATTGTGAGTCTAGGGAAACCAAACTCCACATACCTATTGGTTTCCAATTGGAAATTATACTTAATTCCATTCCAACTTTTAAGGTAATCCCAAGGCTATCCTATGGGAGAAATTGTTCTTTGCAATAGTGAAAGATTAATTTAAGAGTTTTTCACTATCTAGGCATGTTAAACTTAAAAGTACATGTCCAACATTGTAAAAACACTTAAATAGGGGCTGGCAAGGACCTACCTTAAGGATGACTTAAATGTAATAAAAAGGAAGGTTTGGGTACCCACTTTCCGGGTTGAAATGGCAAATGCTATCCTATGGGAGAGATGTATTACATACTGGCTGTCACCAATAGGTAGTTATAGTTAGGACCTAGACGCCAAAGGAAAATAATTTTTGTAGCAGTTTCTGAGTAATGGAAGGAAAAAGAAATATAGATATCTGAGCGGAGCCTAAGCACAGATCTTACAGTGAAATCTGATTGGCAGCCAGCACTTGAAGTGCTGGCAGCCATCTTGGGACCAATATACAACACCTTCTAAATGATCTACAGAGCTGAAAATTAGAACTAAAGCTTAAATGTGGGGAAAGAATGCACACACGTATATATGTACACACACATATATATAACATATAGTTATAGTTAGGATCTAGTTTCCATAGATGGTCAGTAAAGCTACTGTATTGAAAGTTTCTGGGGTGATCTGTCAAGTGGGGGCCGAGAAAAAGGGGGGGTTCAAAAATTAATTTTCCCCATTCATTTTTCCATAGGCCCTTTAGACATGCATACAGCCCAAACCACTGAATGGAATTACACCAAATTTGGCAAGAAGTTAGATCCTGTTGCACAGATCACACTTTTTTGTGTTTTGGCAGAAATCCATTCAGTAGTTTTGGAGAAATTTAAGGCCAAAAAATATAGATATATAGGGACATGGATCCAACAGTCCCCGGGCTGATATGTGATTGGCTGCCAACACTTCTACAACAAAGTGTTGACAGACATTTTGGGGCTTGGTTTCAGCTGAGTCCCAGAAAAAAAGTGAAAAAAAGAAAAGGTGCCAGGTTAGAGTCACTCTGACCACTTAGCTCTGGTGCTGGGGTCCCTGAAACACCTCGTCAGGGCTAAAAAGCATTTTTTTTAAAATATGGGCAAAATCTGCGGATCTCGATCCACTTATTTTTCCGTTTTCTTTTTTTAAAGGGCGGTATCCCACCCTTTTCTTTTTGTTAGCTCCCTGGTGGGCCAGGTCTCGGTGGCATTGGGGTCTTGAATGAGGAGGGGGCGCACAGGGCCCCACTCCAAGGGCTTCCTTTAGCCCCGAGGGCCACCACCACCCCGGGGCAATGAGTTAAATATGTGCTGCGGGGCGCGCGGTCCCTCCGCAGCCCGTGGGACAACGACCTTCCTGGGGTATTTATGAAAAGATGTGTGGTGGGCCGTGCGCCCCCCTTAGCCCCAGGGACCACTACCTCTCGAGGCACTTTATCAATTATGTGGGGGGGTGCAGCCCCGGGGACCTGCCTCCCCGAGGGAGATTGAAAAAAAATATATTGGGGGTCAGTTTTGGACCCCCTGCAACCCTTGGGACCACCACCTCCCCGAGGCCCCAGGGACCACCATCCCTCAGGGCAGGAGCCCCCACAATGCACAGGTATGTGATCAATAATTTTACTGCAGCTGTTACAGTGACTTTATTAATTATGTTATCATTAGTGCCATAATTTGTGGGGTAATTAGCAGTGCATGGCGAGGGAGCGAGTTATAGTTAACTTACGGCACATGTTTTAGTTACTTGAGGTAATTCTAACTATAACCGGTGAATTACTATGGTTTTGTACATTTAAAATGTGAGCCTAACTATAACATCCATGCGACCTTTATTTTATAGGTGAACTTCTATGTTTTAATTTTTTTTTATTTCATAACTATACTGTCCCTGTAACCTTTGCTTTTTTCAGTGAATTTCTGTTTTTTTAACGTATAGTAATTTTCATTACTATACATGAATCCAACCACCGTCTGCAGCCAGACCCTGAGGCCAACCCTCCATAAGCAACCAACCATGCTCCATGCACAGCCTTCACCCCTGCACAGCGGAAGTTGCCCGCAAGACCTGGCCTGCAGCCAGACCCTGCAGCCAACCCACCTAACCACCGAACACCATGCTGTGCATGGCCCTTTAGCCATGCATGACGGGAGTTGGCTGCAGCCTCTCTGGGACTGAGAAAAGGTGTAAGAGGGTGTTTCTGGGGTGAGAGTGTCTGTGAGAGTGTCTGTCTTGGTGTGAGAGTGCATACATCAGTGTTTTAGTGGGTGCGTTAGTGTGTGCGTGGGTCTGTGAATGAGCACATAAGGCTGTCAGTGGGTCTGTAAGTGGTGTGTGAGAGTCAGAGGGGGTCTGTGAGTGGATGTGTAACTATCTGAGTCGGTCTGTGAGTGGGTACGTGGGTACGTGAGGGGGTCTGTGAGTGGGTGTGTGAGTGTCTGAGTAGGTCTGTGAGTGGGTGTGTAAGTGTGTGAGTGGGTTTGTGAGTGGGAGAAAGAGACTGAAAGAGAAAGAGAAAGAGAGAGAGAGGGAAAGGGAAAGGGAGAGGGAGAGGGAGTTTTTTAGGTGTTGATGGATGATATACTTAGATTGAGATATTTCTGCACAACTTAAAAAGACATATGTATTTTTCAATCAATAAGAGTAACATCACCTTTCAGTCTGAGCCTCAAACAACTGAATAAAAAAAAGGGAAACAACCAGGGACACATCGGGATTTGAACCCTCAACACTTAGTGTGTAGGTCTGTGACCTTCACACTTGAGCTATGTAATTTTTTTTTCTTTAAATTTCTTTAGCCCTTTATGAACTCTCAGGGACTGCAGGGGTGGGGGCCTCAAGACCTCTCCTGCGGTCCCTCACAATTGTTTTATGTATTTTGTAATATGCCCTCAAGGGCTATCAGGGACCGCAGGGGAAGCCTCAAGGTCTCCCCTGCGGTCCCTCACTATTTTTTAATGTATTTTGTAATTTGCCATTAAGGGTTATCAGGGACTGCAGAGGAAGCCTCAAGGCCTCCCCCGCGGTGCCTCACTATTTTTATTTGTTTTTTATTTTTGTTATACTAAGCCCTTTATCGGCTATCTGGGACTGCAGGGGGAGCCTCAAGGCCTCCCCTGTGGTCCCACTGCTCCAGCAACCAAGGAGCTGCTTTAGGGATTAGAGATAAAAAGTCAGCTTTTTGACAGTGGAATCTATTTGACAGGTCCCGCTGTCAAAAAGCGGAATAATTGCTGTGACTTGGCGGCAACTGTTAAAGTCGCAGCTATGCCACAGCAAAGGGCTTTGTCCTGGGGGTGGGCACCCCAGGGCACAGTGGCCCCTCGCTCATATTTTATTACAGTCCTGGGGAGGTGGTGGTCCCAGGGGGGGGCAGGAGGTCCCCCTTATTAAAAAAAAGAATGCCCCCAGGACCTGGCCCACCCAGGGGCTTATTTAAAAACGATCACTTTAAATTTTTACAGTGGGTTTGCGACCCTGTCGTGAATTTGTGGTAAAAATGTTTTTACCCTGGCCCATTTTGTATTTTGTATTATTTTTTTTCTGGGACTCAGCTTCCGCCGAGTCCCAAGATGGCTGCCAACACTTCCTTGTTGAAGTGTTGGCAGCCAATGAGATCTCAGCACGTGATCAGGAGGGGTCATGGATCCTTTGCGGCCCTAGATATGCAAATTTGGATTTCCTTAAATTTCTCAAAAACGACTGAACAGATTTACACGAAATAACAAAAAGGGCTCTTTTGTGGACCAAGAGCTACCTTTCTGCCAAATTTGGAGTAATTTCATCCAGTGGTTTTTGAGCTATCGCTTTTCAATTTTTCCAATTGGAATTAACATTGAAAACACTCTAAATTTCACCCTTCCTTTATCTCAGCCCCCACTTAACAGATCACCCCGAAACTTCCCAGACAGCAACTCATGCGACTGTCAAACGTTATTGAAAACTTTCATGAAGATTCGTCAAGCAGCGCCAAAGATATAGGCAAGCAAAAAACAGCTTTTTCTATAGGAACTTGGTTTGAACTATAAGTACCTAGTGGTGCATGGAATATGGTGGACAAAAAGAAGGGAGAAAAGCATACACACAAGCATCAGAAGGCAGGAGGAACAAGGGTGGGGCAGCAAGATAAGCACAGAGGCTAAGCTGAAGGGCAATGATGGAGCATAGAATTGGATAACAGAGGGCTGGAAGAGTGGGCAGAAACATCAAGCTAAATGAAGGGCAGTGGCAGCCCATTGGAGCATGCAGGGCAGGAGAGAGGAGCTGGTGCATGGACTCGGGCAACAGAGGGTAAGGAGGATGTGGTTGGGACAGCAAGCTAACTGCTCAGGGCAGGCAGGAAGAGCAGTAGCAGGACAAAGGCCACACATGGCTGTAATGATGGAGGACTGCCATGGATTCGGACAATGGATGGCAGGGAGGAGGGAGGAGGGAGGTAGGAGCAGCAAGCTTGGGTGGGGGGCAGCACAATGCCATGCCAGGCCCTTGTGCCCTAAGATAACTATAGGTCATGCCCTCCCCATGCACAGTTTTCTCCTCAATAATTTTACTGCAAATGTCACAGTGATATTATCAGTTATTGATGAAAAAAATGTTCATGGTGAGGGCCCGAGTTATAGTTACCTTAGAGCACACGTTATAGTTACTTGAAATATCTCTAGGCTGAATTTCTGTGGTTTTGTGAGTGTGAAATCTGAATCTAACTATGACTTCCCTATAACCTTTCTTTTTTAGTTAATTTTGAAGGTTTTGTTTAATCCTATTTCCTAACTATAAAGTTCCTGTACCTTGTAACCTTTGTTTTTCTCAGTGAATTTCTATATATATAAATATATATATATATATATGTATATATATATATATATATATATACACATATACTAAGCATTGTTTGCTTTGCTAATAACTTTGGCGCTGTTTAGCAAATCTTCACAAAATTTTTAGTTTGCCATTCACTTCAGCTGCTGTCTTGAAAGTTTCGGGTGATTCATCAAGTGGGGGCCGAGAACAAGGGAGTGTCCTAAAATGTGTTCTCGCCATGCAATATCCCATCATGCAAAAAAAAAAAAAAAAAAAGGAAAATCCTGACCCTCAGGCCCCGATTTTGACCCTGAGGACTGTCACCCCTCATTGCCTGGCCATTCACAAATAGGAGGAGGGGAACTACGTGGCCCCCTACCCGGCCAATTTCGGCCCTGGGGACTGCCAACCCTCCTGGTCCCGCCATGCCACCATAAGGGAGGGGGGCCAGTGCTGACCCCCTCCTGGAGCCACTGATGGCCCTGGGGACCCCATCACCAAGGGATGGGCTCCTGCTATGTCCTGGGGAAGACATAGCGGTTTTCTTGCCCACACTAGTGCAGGAAGGGAAACCTCTGTTTGCTCTCACATGGTGGGGGCAATTTAAAGCTCCCACCAAGCAAGAGCAAACAGTAAGTCCGTTCCCAGTGGGCGGGAGCATGAAAAATGCTCCCACCTGCTGGAAACAGACTTTACATCTTTTTCCATGCCTATTGTGAAGAGGGCAGCGAAACAAATAAAAACATTGGTCTTGCCTGCTGGAAGCAGCATTTTTTAGGTGCTCCCTATGGGCGGGAGCAATGCAACCGCTCACTGGAGCTGGGGAGCCAGCGGGAGCTGCGGGGGCACTGTGGCTCCCCCTGCGGTCTTCAACCAAAAGGCAGTGGGTGCCCTGAGTGGGCTCCAGGGTACCCACCATATAGTGGACACACCGTGAGGATGGGGTCCCCGGGGCCACTATTGGCCTGGGAAGGGGGTGAGGTACATTACCTCACGGCATAAATTACATTTACTTGAGATAACATTCACTATAACTGCTGAATTTGTACGGTTTTGTGCATGTAAAATGTGAACCTCACTAACGTCCGTGTACCCTTTGTTTTTTTTTAGTAAATATATATATATTATATATATATATATATATATATATATATATATATATATATATAATCTTTATTGGTGGCTTCTTACCAGTTTTATATGTGGCCTAAAGTGTACGCCCCTCCAACACCCCCCTCCCCCCAAAAAAATTATTGGTAGAGACGCCACAGCTTGCAAATATGGGATTAAGTATTGTTTTGACTTTAGCTATGTAGACGAGCATCTGCCTTAAGAGTCTTAGAGGCTTCGGAGGATGTCGGCAATGTTAAGTACATAAGACCCCGCAGAAAAGAAAAAGCACATTGTAAGCAGCCATTACCAGAAAGAACATCTTGATGGATGTACCTGCGGGGCGCTTACAGCCTTCCGCGTACTTTATTGTTTGAGCAAGGCACCGTTCATATATTGCAGATGTAGTTATTGTAAGCTATCGTAATGATACCACCCTCGCAAATAAAAGCTTTGTACAAACAAGGTGAAAAGGATTTATATGTTTTCACAGTCCTAGCAATTATGTCTGTGAAATACTCCTTTGTCAAAAAAGCTGTTCTCAGGCATGCGGACAGAAAGACAAGGCGAACAGCTATTAGACATTGGCATGAAAGGGCTTGAAAAATGCTTCCCAGAAAGAGAGAAATGGTTCCCATCTTCTCTTTGAGATGCACCCAAAACTTAGAAACTGAGCATTTGTAACAGAGTAAAATGTACTCATTTGCGTGAAAGGTTATGAGCAGCCTTTGCTGGTTTTCACGAAAAGAGCAGGAAATGTACAGAAACGAAAAAAGTACTGCACATACAAAATCGAGAAATCATCATCACGACTAGAAAAAATGTTACGGCCCTGATTCATAACGGATTTGTGCAACTTAGTGTATATCAGTTCTACAAATGCCAATATTTCTAGTGTGAATTCACGTTATCAATTCACTAAAAATGGACGTGCTTCACTTTCGTTTACTGCTACCTGGGCATGGATGAAGGTGGAGATTGGTGGAACCTGTACCTGAGTTGCCTCACTAAGGTGCATAATGTGTTTTTTTGAGCTAGAAACATGTAAGAGTTGGTCAGTTGAGGTCTGTGCCCTTGATTGAAATGCTAGTGCAACCAATCTAAACATTAGCTGTCTAGGTGGAAGCTTTGCCAAAACATCATGTTGGAACAGAGTAGGGCTGGAAAAGAAAATAGATTCAGACACCAAATTAAAAGTGGCCTATTTAGCGAATCAAATATTTAATAAAAATGGCCCACCTTTACAAATCAAGGCAATTTAAAAATTGTATAGACAAGCTGTATAGGTGTTTTGCAAGGTGCGGGAGACTGCAGTCAATGTTTGTGGTAATCTCAGAGGAATCAACAGTAGAAATTGTCCCACTAGACCATAAGACAGGCTCACAAACACCCGAAAAAAAGTAACACATAGACTGATGTTTCATACCATCCCTTCGGGCACTGCCAGATAGACTGCCAGATTGCCAGTCTATCCCTGCATGGGAATGTGAAAGTCCAACCCGGCCTTTCATATAGGAGCAGCTGAGCTCTGCCCCTGGTCTGAACATCCTGGTCATCAACTCTCCCAGGTCATGACAGTGAACTTCTGCCAATGTGTGCTTTCCCCCCAACAGCAGTTAAAATACAAGGACTTGAAGGCTCAAACATAAACCATAAAAAGTGAACCAACTACAAGTTCAATCATGGCTAATGTAAAGGCTGTCAAAAGACGGACAAAGCAATCATTAGTGGCTAGGCCGTCCACATTTTGATGGGATCACACTGAGATGTACTAACATGTAAGGAGGTGGCAGAGGAGCAAGACTACTGTGAGGATGAAAATAGACATCTTGATATATTTTCCTAAAAATAAGTTTGTAGTGAATTTTATGCATATAACCAGGAAGCTGGTTCCACAATTTTGTTGACCCTGCTGCCATATATTTGCACTTCCTGATCTTAGCGACCTTTGAAAGATGAAGTTAAGTAAAAGAAGAGATCTCGATGGGTTATGACATAGGAATTTTGTTCCTCAGATGGATAGAAACAGAGTTTTGTTAATTTGTGTGTAAAGCAAAAAGTATGCATTTCCATACCAAAAGCCAGTTTAAGCCATGAAAATGAGATTTAATGAAAGATTTGGGTAGACCAAGAACCAGTCCAACAGCTGTTTTCAGTACAATCTGTAACCACTGCAGGAGATACTAAGGACCCCAGGTACAAAGAATTACCATAATCAGCTCTGGAGGAGAACAGTGCTAGGACCATTATCTTTTGTGACGAAAGAGGAAGATGTGGAAGACTTTTAAAAAGCACCTGGAGCAGGTTGCCCACACATAATTAAAGTGGGCAGCAAAATAAAGTTGGTTATCACACTTAATGCCAAGATTCTTTCCTGAAACAGTGGGAAGAGCAACTACCAAGTACTGAGCACCACCATTTTGGAGACCAGCCAATTAACTATTTTCCACACATCAGAACCTCAATTTTTTCACCATATAATTCACACAATTGGGCCTCATCCATATCCTGACTTCTGTAATGCAAGGCAGACAATTAGGGGCTGATTTAAAGTTTGGCGGAGAGGGCACTCCATTGCAACAGCATAGATCCTTATGTTACCTGCAGGTCACAAGTTACAATCCTTGTAGTATAGCTTAGTGAGTTATGCGCTGGCATGTAGGAGCTGGAAGACATACTGGTTTTCTCAATCTTTCCTAGTTCTAAGGTTACTAGAAAAGTGATCTTTGTGTAGTAATAAACAACTATTAGTAAGTGCTATTTAAATCTTTATTTGTGTAGTTATTCATATGGGTAAATATATTTTTAATTCAAAGATTTTAATTGTTTTTAGAAATAGACAAGTACATGTGACGCTCTTGTAGTGCATGCACATTCATGTAGAGCTTGAAAAACAAACACTTATCTTCAAGTAATAGTATATCTCTGTGAAATGACTAGCTGAGTGTCTTTGTTTCATTATTGATGTTAAGGTGCTAAAATCCAGCTCACTCCAAACCATGATGAAACTCCATCAAAAGGAGTGCTGGTTGCCCTTTGAGTGAAGCATTAAGAGGCCTTCTTCACTCCTTGGAGGCTGCAGCTTTGAACGCAAAGCCTACAAAGTGCAGGCATTACTGAATGTGTCATGGAGTCTGCAAATTGCACCAGGTCACATTGTGCACTGATCTAGTTGGTGACCCCTCATTTCCATCACTGCATGTGTTTCTTTGTATTCTGGTGCTTGTTGTTGTGTTTTATCATTCATAGATGGAGAGCAACAATTACCAGGTTGCAGGTAATATCAAGTCTTGATGAAGTACTCACATGTGGCAAAAGGAACTCTGAGTTCTCCATTATATGTATGCCTCACAGTTTATAAGGAGATTGTAAAGTGGAGCGCTCTGCACTGACAGTAGAATGTTTAAAATTCTCTGATACAAAGAATTCAGGATTTCACATTTATCTGCCTTTGGAAGCAGTAGGTATATGTCAATTATGCAATCAGAGCAGAACTCTGCCATACTTGGCTCCAGCATCACTCATGAACAAATCTGCTAGCCTTAGGCAGTGATATCTGTTTGCAAAGCATTGATTTTAAAATTGGCCATGACAGACAATCGTTTGTTTTTGTCTAGCTTTGGTTTTTAGCAGCACAGTTATGATTTGCTCTGGTTCTGAAGCCGGTTCTGTTCTTGGGTAGGAACATTTTATAATATTGCCAAACCTGGCAATATTGGGCCTTCATGTAGTTTGTAAAGTTCGCTGAGATTCTAACCTTTGCTTGCTAGAGAGGTTTTCAGCCTAGAAGCAGATCAAGAAATATAGTTGCATACATTTTTTGAACGCAATTTCTGAGGATAATTTGCTGCATTTTATTCACATAAACCTAATAAAAGCATGTTTTCCTTCCCTTCAATCATTTAAATTTTCCAAAGGTTGCAAAGTTTTTTAAAAACATTTATTATTGATACGTTTATTTAATTTGTTAAAAGACATGTAAAGATATCATACACGTCATCGATTCATTACACATTGACAGGGCAGGCCTACTTTCTACAAGGCCACGCAAAGCCACTTTGCGTGGCTTTTCATGGCCTTGTAGACATACTATAAGGCAATGCAGCGCAAGCTACTGGATTGCCTTACACTGCGTCAGGGAAGCGTTCCATGGGTGTTGCAATGGGTTTACCAAGGTTTATCAGAGGAGCTGGGTATACCTGGACCCCCGATATACCTCCATAAAAAATTGTTGTCCAGAGATTTTCATTTTTGATTAATGTTTTTGGACCATTAGAGAAGCACTTTAGCTTAGGTGCTGATCTGGGCGAAATTTTTCTGGATGATATTTTTAAAAATGGTGGATGTGTTGCAGTGATGATGTAATATTTCAGGAACCATGATACCTATATACACCTCATTTGGGTGTCAAAACATAGGTTTTGGGGGCCAGGTGGTCTAATAGAGACAGAAAATAACTCCTCAGAGCAACCCTTCCACCATTTTCCAAAATGGTGGCTATAATAGAGGAAGAAAAGACAGATATAGAAATGAAACAAATAATAATAGTTTTTTTTATCTTTTTATGTATACACCAAACAATGTTTAAGATCTGAATATGAAAGAAAATAATGTTGATCACTCATCTTTTAGACACAATGTCATAGTTAAGTTTATTTATTTGTTTTGACAATCGCTCATGCTACATTTGCAGAATGTTGAACATTTAAGAAGAGAATATAGACAGGGAAATTTTTTGTAGCACAGGTTTTGCAAGTACATGTACGTGTAAGGTCGGTGGAAGGAGCCTTCAGAAATGTTGTAAGTTTTACCACCCTACTTATATCTTTCCAACCAAATTCACACAGATCTTTCTCTACATATGCATGATTCTAAACAAGTCTGATCAAGTAGAACGCTCTTTTAATGTGTCCATGCACAACATATGACGTTGGTGGAAGGTCTCTTAGCAGGACTGATGTCTTGAACTCAATATACCAAAGATTGTCAAATGTGTGATAGTTAAAAGTCGTTTTCCACACATGCACAAGGTATTTTTCTACGTCTTTAAAGTCACATTCGTCTTCTGTCTCACCAAATCCTTTTAGAAACTTGACAGCACTTAAAGCTCCAAGCTTTGTTTACATTTTTCTGATAGTTTCACCCCCCATAAGAATATGTTTCTTGATATGAATACTGGGCATCTCTGGGTCAGGTTTCTTGTACAGAATATGAAGCAGGTTTAAGTGTCTTTTCTCG
Source organism: Pleurodeles waltl (assembly GCF_031143425.1). NCBI lineage: Eukaryota > Metazoa > Chordata > Amphibia > Caudata > Salamandridae > Pleurodeles > Pleurodeles waltl. The sequence continues at coordinate 604,303,960 of NC_090443.1, read as the reverse complement.
CCTGTTCTATAACACATCCATAATTCTGACAATCCTTGACTTATGAACATTGCAACACATGTAAGTAGCATAATAATAACATTTGTGTCATTCGACAATACAATGTCTCGATTGGAACCATTTTGAACAGCCCATTCAACATGTGGCACAACATGAAGGTCAACTTCCTCCAATTTGCTGTTACGTTCTCAAACAATATGGCTCATACCTTTTGAATATATGTCTGCAGGCACCAACCCCTCATTGACATTCATTCCACTTACAATAATTAAAAATTCAGTGTTCACTGAAGCATCAGCAATGCTTTGGGGAGTTAATATCTCCATCTCCAAGTACAACATGTTTGATGTTGATGACCTAAATTTATCAAGTTGAACAGGTATAGGTGTCAAATGTTTGATGCAGTTAAGGTCAATAGTTCCACTTGTAGAAATGTGTCTGATTCTCTCCCATTCTTTGACAGATAGTCCAAGATAACTGTCAAAGACAATGTGCAGTTCTTGCAAGGTGCACATTAGAACAGTCTGAACGACCTCTCTGAAATTTTGCATGGGGTAAATGTTGACCATTCACAACTGTGACTTATAGTCCACAACAACAGCAGTTTTCAATAAGGACACCTTTTCGAATTTAAATTGTTCAGGTGAAATATTTTTTTAAGCTCTTGTACAAGTTTGTGCTTTACTGGTTTGGTTGCACCATCTCCATCAAATAATGTGTTAGTTAGAAGAAGAAGATAATGCAACAGAATGTCCTTGATAAATTCACCCCTTTCTTTTGCTACATCTATTTCTCCATGTCCTTGCGAAAGTTGTTTTTTGTAACCTGTTTTGTAGTGGCTGGTTGGATGAAACTCTTACTATGGCAATTGAAGTGGGAAAGTTTAGCTTTAGTGATTATGCCAAACAGATTTTTCACTATATAACAGAAATCTCTTGTGCTTCAGTTCTGCACATAGTTTTGATCCATGTTCTAGGACTTCTACTAGATGTGTCTTTATATCGTTAGCCACATATTGTTTGATTACGAAGTTGTGTAATTGCAGAGGCTGAGTCATTATAAAGGAGTTTCCTTGCTGCTGCATGAAATGAAGAAGGCAGCCAACATGTTTATTAAAATCTTCCCCTCTCTTTCCCTCAAGTTTGTGGTGAGGAACAGTTTAACAATGTTCTATTACTTTTGTCATCTCTCTGGAAACATTGCAAATAGAAAGGACTTCATGGTAAACTAGCTGCCATGGAGCAACATATTCACTTTTATGTGTCTGACCAACAATTCATTTGGTACTTTTCTGTGATCTCAGGATCGTCTGTTCCGGTTTCATATCAGGAGCCACAGCATTGAAACTTCCCTCTCTGTCTTTCACCACAAAATGTCTTTGGATGAATTTTCTGCCTCTAGTTTCGTCACTCTTTTCAAATTCGCACAACACAGTAATCAGTGACTCCACAGTATTCACAAGCAGCTCTTAATCACCTTCCCGATTAGCATGTACCAAGTTTTTCACAAAAGCTATCATGTGTAAAACATTTCCCCAGTACTTGCAAAGTTCTGATTTTTCATCACATTCGTTGGCAAATGCCATGAGCTTGGTTTTCAGGTTTTCTGAAACATTCCCAGATTTACAAGAATCTGTAAATCTGGGAATGCGTCAAAGTCCTATGCCTCCCCAAGGGAGCTAGAAAGAGGAGAAACGTCTTTATTTCTCCTAGTGTTTCCCTCTTTCAATGTGTGCTGCTCTCTGCAGCACAAATAGAAAGAGGAAAACACCTCTTCTAATTGTTTTTTGTGCAGAGAGGTGTCCCTTGCTGCATAAAAACAATCCCTTCTGTGATGCAGGCATCCTTGCACCATTCGCTAGGTAGCCCATTGTGCACCAGCGCAGGGGGAGATAACTGAAATGCGCCTTATCTTGTAGAAACAACCTTTTTCTGCCCACCTTGCTGTGCTGCCCTGCGCCACAGGGCTGGTAAATAAGTCCCCTTGTATTCTGTTTTGTAGCTTAGTGTAAAAGCATACTAATTAATGCACAGAAGGACTACTTTAAGTGTTCAAACCAATTGTATTTTCCTACATCATAATACTGCCAATAATAATATGTGTGCTGATGATGCAGCGCAATAAAGTGCTCAGTGCGTGAAGCTGTATATATATATATATATATATATATATATATATACAAATAGATTATTGATGTGAAATAGCAATACAAAGTCTCAAAAATTCAATACAAAGAATTTGAATCAGATTTTTGAAACAAGTCCATCAATAACACTCCTGAAATTCTTGCCATTTGGACCCTGTGAAGTAAACAAATGAGTCTCATCAGTGCGAGGCTGTCTGTCTAGTCACAGTGTATTGTTCTTCTTCCCAGCAGGATGAGCGAGAAGGAGAATGATACACTGCATGGGTCACCGACACAATATCAGAAACAGATATTATGTGCGGACATAATATCATGTCAAAAATATGAAGGACCAAAATATGAAGACGGTAAGCATAGATTTGCTATTCCTAAGTCCACATGTTGAGTTATATAAAGTAAAATTTTGCTCACCTTTAGAAACTTACCTTCACAATATTTGTGTCCTCGATACTCTTGACATAGTATTTTTGTTCATTATAGTTCTGCTTCCGATATGCCGTCTATATGCCACACTGCAACGTATTGTGATCAGCTGTCACAGATTTCACACAGGGCTTTCTCAAACATTTGTGGCGATTCAAGGCCTGGATGTTATCAAGAACAGGAGCAAGTTTGCTGCAAAGGATGTTCTCTTTCACCTGAGGTGACTAGACAGACAACCTTGTCTTGATGAGACCTACGGTTTTACTCCACACGGTTTAAACTTCAACACAATGTTGGAGGTGCCACTGATGAACCTGTGGCAAAACTCACATCCAAATAATCTGCAATGAAATTTGTGTAAGGGTCCATCTTGATTGTTTATATCCCGGCTATTTGCATTGATGTGGCCTTTCTGAACCTGTTTGTCTTAGATAATATTATTGAGCTATCACATGGAGAAAATAGTGTGGCACTTGTAATAATATTTTGTTTAATCTGTGCCTTTTGTTTCTGCTCAGTCAAAACTCTTAACAGAGTGATGGCTGTTACAAATGATCATGTACAACATTTATTATCTACTCTATGCTCCAAACTTTTTATTCTTCAGTTTATAGGTCGGGGTTTTGACAGCGTGTTGGAAAGGACCATCTTTTGTGTGTTATCTACCCAAATCTTTGCTTAGCTATGCTGAATCAATTTTGTGGTGGCTCTGACTCTGTTTACTTTACCAATGACAATCACAGTTAGATTGCTTGTGCTCTCCCTTTCAAACATAGATAAATTGGCATACACCTAATTGACACATTTAATTTACTAATAAGTCCGTAATATATGGTACTACCTGTAACTTGGGCCTGTAAATTAAAAGCTATAAGTGGTCTGCAGCATTTGTTGTGACACCCACTACAGTAGCACTGTAAAACATGTCTCCAGACCTGTGCCCTGTGTGTTCAGTTTTGAACTACCATTTCAACTTGGCAAAATAAATCTTTTGTCAGGCCTAAACCTTTCTTTTTAATGCCTATACGTCACCCCTAAGGTAGGCCATAAAAGCCCATATAGTGGAGTGCATGGTATTTAAATAAATAGGAATGTACATTTAACGCTTTGTGTGTCTTGCCAGTGAAACACATCCAAGTCATTTTTCAGTTTGGCAAGGCTTACATAGGAAACAATGGGTTACATTATTCTAATTTATAAGGCTTAATTTTAGTTTGTGCACAGCTAGAAACATTATTCAAAGACTCATTTTAATAATAATTCAAAATCCAACTTAATGGGAAAGTCGGATTTTATATAAATATTTTGAAAATGACACTTTAGGAAAATTGTCCTTGTCCTGCCTAAGCCAAAAGTGCCCTTTTGCCAGTGTCCATGGTCACTTTCCTGTTCATGGCTATAATGTGACGTTATGTGTATAACTCCAAGACAGTAGACAAAAGGCTTGGGAGTGGAAAGGTATTTTTCTTTCTTGAGCAGTATGGATTGGGGGTTATGTCAATGCCAAACCCTTCCTGAGCTTAATGGGGTGTGGAACCTGTCACTGGCAGGTGTAGCTTACACCTAGCCCTTCCTCCCATTGTCTTCCTAGTCAGCTTCGCTCCAAACCTACTGGGGGAGGACGACGGCCTTAGAACTAATTTAGAGTGACCACAAGGGAGGGTTTTCTCATTTTCATAGCCAGACACCTGGGTGGGCAAAAGGTGCACTGACCAGGGGAAGAAAGGTTCTGCCATGAGATATTTCAAAGTAAAACATACAAGAAGTTCTGCAAAAGTGGGTAGGGTCACCCCTGCAAGCTTTTATCCCATTGGTTAGAGAGTGGTTTCGGAGTATCCTCCACCCACAGACTGGCACCAGGCATAAATGTGGCATTCCAAGTAACCTTTTTAGATCACTTCTAAACGTGTGGAAGAACAGTAGAGGAATGTACCTGCTGTCTGTAACCTGAGAAGAGCCTTGAAGACTGGACCTGTTCTCCCTCCTGCACCTATGACAAAGAAGTGGACTCCAAGAACCAGAAGGCTGACCTCCTGCTTGGGCTACAGAGATATGACAAACTCAAAGAGGACTTTTCCTGCATTCCCAGCTACCAGTTACTACAGAACCTGCAGAGAACCCTGCTGCTGGCCTCTACTAAGGTGACTCTTGACCCCAAGTGATGTCCCCACGGTCCTAGATGCATGGCTTTTGTCAACGTGTGCTCCTCCTAAAGTTTCCTGAACGTTTTTGCAAGGACGGAAGGCTGGGATCAATAGTCAAGCTGATCTGATGAAGGATCATTGCTGGTAAGCCACAGATCCATGTTGTTCCAGCTACATTGTTCTCTAAAGGAACAAATCTGTTCCAGGAGGACCTTGTGGAGAAGGTGTCTAGCCTTCTGGATTCCTCTTTGGCTACAGCCTAAAGCCTTGTCCCGCTGGAAGAATCCAAGCTTCAAAAAAGTTACTAAGTCAGAAGGAAGAAATCTTCACTGGGTGAAGGCATGGAAAGTTTCTGCTTAATGAGGAACCTTCTTTGGGCACGAAACCCAAATTTCTCCCGCTTTGAGGTTTCCTACCAAAAGTCAACAGATTCACTGAGACCTAGTCAGGCGGCTGTCAGATGACAATGAACACTCTCTGGCCATAGTCTGTGCTTTGCCCTGCTTAAGATTTTTCACTTCCATTCCAGAGACTTTTCACCAGCATCAACCTGGTCCCTGTATCTGACCCACTGTCCATCGTGATCAATCTTAACTTTTGAATTTAACCTTGTTAGGCACAACCAAATGACAGCTGATTAATCCTTTTTGGAGCCATTTTGAGCCTTACATTAAAAAAATTCATAACTCTGGTTCTACTGATTTTTATTGTTTTGATGTCATTTTATTTATGTACTCTATTGTTCTCGATTGGTTTGGGATTGGTCTTGTGTTGTATTTCCATTTTGTTACTGTTTGAGTACTCCATAAATCCATAAATAAAGTTTTCACTGCCAAGCTATCAGAGGGTTAAGCATAGGTTTATTTAGTGACTTTTATGGTTGACCTTGACAAGGATTATGTTTATTATATGGGGTAGGTTCTCACCACCCCTAATACTCCAATCACTCACACAGAACAACTTTCAAGCAAACCTACCACTTAAAGAATACATAAAGTGGGCTTTGACTTCAGCCATTACAATCACTAGCTTTCTTTTTAACTAGCACCTTTCAGCCATTTACTGGAAACTTTGTGAATCACGTCTTTGCTCAGCCCAGTAGGGCATTCTCTCACCTAATGCTATTGGATTTTTGAGTGTATTCTGCCTCCAGTGGAAAGCTTGGGCAGACTGCGGGAGTGGCTACTTTTACAACTCTATCTTACTTTAAAACATTGGAATATTGAGAGCTCCATTGAAGACAATGAAGCCGCAACGGTCTATATAAGCTGATATAGGCCTACTGCTCTCAATATTTCAATGTTCTAATCACACAGCCTCTGCTTTTCGCTGCCTCTCAAAGTATATGGAGTGGGCAAGGGAAAGTGAACGGCAGAGGCTGTGCTTCAGGGCACACTGGAGACTTCTCCTTTCCTCCTCCCATAGCTCATAGAATCACTTGAGCCTTGGAAGGAGGGAGGGGCTTGGCTCAATGAGAAAAAGTAGCTTAGCCTGAGCCATGGGAGAACCAGCTGAGGCCTTTGTTTTTTTATAATTAGGACATTCAGCCTTTGGCTCAGGTCTTTACCACTGGAGCAGATCTTTAATGACTGGTGTAGCCCGCTACAGTGGCGATAAAGCTATAGTTTGTTGCTGTTGGCTCCCTCCTGCATACCTCACTCTAATGTACTAACATTGCATGTGTGAGCACAATAACCCAAACACATTGGGTTTATCAATGTTTGTTTCATTTCTTTGTTCCTAGATATCCTGAAAAACATAGCAATTGGTGCACTTCTGCACATTTATGTAACAAAAGCACGAATTCAAAATATTTATGCATGTGTTTAATGTATTTGGTAAAGAATGTTGTACAGCTGGTAATGGCTTCAGGGCACATGGAGTGGGAGGATATGGAGATTGTTTTCCAGTCACTAGATGATCTCTGAAGATAACACATGATGCTGTAGAACGTCAGTGTTAATGCATTTCTCCAGTTTGCCACTATAGATAACACAGGAGATCCTTGTGGAGGATCAAGAAGGTGGCCACCACATTTGAAATTGTTACCTAGAGTCTAGTCTTGGATATCGGACCTGACAAGAGTGCCTTGAGAATGGTCTTATCCTTTTGAAAATTCAATATTCTATATTTTTTTTTATGAAAGTTCAACATCCAAAGGCTGTAAAAGGGGCCTGATCAAGATATACATGAAACTTGAAACACCCATACCTAAAAGACAGTACTGCTTTAATTATCTACATCTGCACTGGGATAACTTCAGTTCTTCAAGATTCTGCAGCTACTTTTACTGATTAAATGTTGTCTTTCTGCCATTTACCCATCCCCTCTTACGTCCCCTCATATACACCAATGTCAAATCCAGAAATTACATATTCTTTCTAGGGGTGGGCGGAACTTGCAGTGAAATTCTGCGAAGTTGCATAAAAACTCTGCAAGATTCCACTGAGTTCCACAAATGGACAGAAAATATGCAGCTCATGCTGCAATTGTGTGCTGGTAGTGCAAACAGCACTGATAATCAGCGCGAACGGCAGTGTGCTTTGTGTAAGAGCGTGCATCCATTTGAGTTCCATTTGCTGCCCCTCGAGTAGAAAATCTACTCAGAGCAGTAGCAAATCTACTCAAACAGCAGCACTTTGACCTTCACAAACCATGTTAAAAAACACCAGGCAAGGGGATGCCAAATCGCGTTTGCGCTTGCCAACTCACATTTTCTGGAGCCTCACAGGAGAAAAAGTCCACCACACAGCGATTGGTTGAATTTGGGAAGAACTCAATGTTAGAGAGTAACACCCATCCTGTCTCCCATCCCTAATTGTTTCTATAAGCAAACCAATCTTAGTCATATTAACAGTTTAACTTTACAAATATGTTTTACCATAGAAAATGCATTTCTGGACAGTTTTCAGCTTTGGATGACTGTTACACTCCAAATATTCTTCAACCTCAAAGTGGCCCAGGGTGTAACTGGTGCTCAAGGGCCCTACGCCACCTTGAATGTCCTTCTTGGCTTGTACATCAGCAGTAGTATGATTGCATCTACTTATGAACTTGTGCCTTCCTTTACACATGAATATGGATATATCCGAACAGTTTTGTGAACTAACATTTACAGTACCCCAGTGATCTCTGCACTGTGTGGATAGTTTTTTTTTAGTATCACAGTAACATATGGCATAGATCAGGTTGAGGAGGTAATCATTACAGACACATATCTGATGCTGTTATTATAAAATTGTACATTAAATTACAAATATCAGAAGCACAAGCATCCTGAGTAGCGATATTTTAGTCCTCAAGAGAGTAGTTTATCACATATATGCCAACATTTTAAATTCATTTAGAGCCAGTGATATGCACAGCTTCTTTTAGGTAGGTTTGTTGCAGATATTTCTGGGGAAAATAGTGCACAATTGCTTCTTTCATTACCACACAGTGCTTCCTCTCGTAGTTAGTCTTTATGGCTGATCTTTTCCATTTTCAGTTTCATTATCGAACTGCTGATCAAGTTCATATCTCCTTGGATATTAGCATATCCTAGGATATAAGACTATTTGAAGTGACATGAAAGTGATCTGATTTATTTTCACTGATCTTTCCTTCATTGCTCATTGTCACTCTCACTTTCATTTCATGTCATGTGTCTACCTTTAACCTTTTCCTTGTGCTCCCCTGATGTACTTTTATCACCTTAGTGTGCCTCTTTTGACTTGGTAATCCCATGTAGACATTTGATGAAATTACTGTAGCAAAGGTAGAATATCTAAACTTTATTTATCTCTTTTTTACAAATTACCTTTTCAAATTCGTTCCCTCTTCGATGACCATCTTTCTTAAGGAACATAGTTAATGGAGTACTTTTAATCTCATGGCTGTAAAAGAAGAAGGAGCTCTAGCAAGAACTACTGCCTCTAAAAAAGAAAGCTACCACTAAGTTGCAAGGTATCAGACATATAGCAATGTTAGAGTCAGAATGAACTACAGGACATTTTCTTAGCAATATTAAATGGGTTTAAATATTACCCCAACAGTAAACCAAAGGGAACTGTTGAAACAATGTAAGAGTTTGAGGAACAGGGGAAAACTTTGAGTAGGTTTTGTTTCCTTAAAATAAATGTTAACAAGTCAGGAGCATAATACAGTATAAGCATGGACCATGTGCCTTCATCCTATTTACCCATTCAGTGATAATGCACGAATCCTTGCAAAGCTACCCTATACATCACTGGCTCATACCTAACCCTGAGGGGGGAGGGGCACACATACACCATTAGCAGTAGAGTTTCAATTATTATTTGCAGGCGACTTTGTTTATCAGTCAATTGCAACTTAATGGATTTGTTGTGCTTACAGTGCATGCTGTACTTGTATGGAAGGGAACACCTTCTGAAGGACTGGCTATATTGGTTAATCCAAAGTGAACACACCAATATTAAATTTATAATTTGGAATGACCTAGGTCTTAAGATAGCTGTATCATCAAAATACTTGATTAGGAATACGATTATCTTAAATGTCATATTTAAAAGTAACCTATATACTATAAGAGATTTGAATATTATTAAGCAAGTGGTTCAAGTGGTAAGAGCTGAAAATCCAGATTCAGAAATTCTACTAGGTGGCAATTTTAACACAAAGTTAGCAAAGTACGCAAACTGTTTGCTAACCATTGAACACAACAATATGAAGTACTACAGATGTCAGTATGGTATATTAGTGGATAATTTGCTGAAAACAATATGTTTAATAGTGCCCAATGGCTGCTTTCAAAGTCATCATTCCCCTTTACAAACATGCACTAGAGATATGCATAGCTACCTACAGGCAATTTTATGCTTAACAATCAATTTTATTTTGATGTTTTTAGGTATGTGATTGGGCAAGCAGTGACCACATTCCTCTCGAAATGCAATTAAAAATTACTGGTATTAGCATTAAGGTAAAGCTGTGGATAAAATAACATTAGGAAAGTGTACTAAGTTTGAAGGGGCTACTGCATTGAATTGGATAACTGATGAAGAATTGGTAAACAAGGGGACATTTAATAAGTCTCAATAAGGTGTTGAGATGGCTACAGATTATGAATCATCAATGTTTTAAAATCTAGCAAAAATAACATGTCTCAGTATTTGTAGAAAGAATAGGGAAAACATAGTTCGATAAAATTATAAAGCAGCTGGACAATGTTTAGGATCCCTCTCAGAAAATATCTTTAATCAGTAGAACCTTCATTGATATTGCTCTAAAGAAAAGCTCAGCAAGAGTACAAAACTCTACTTAAAATCAAAAAGAAGGAGCCTACTCTTGAGGTATGAGCAAATATCTAAGCTTTAGTCAAAAAGAATAGTTGTGTTGGTTTTCGAAAATTGGTAGCCTCTGGAGTTTTGATGAGGGAATTGAAACATAAAGTAGAAATTATTGAACAGCAAATACCTAATAGATTTGTATCTGACAGAAAATAAGCTTAAATGCCATGTCGAACAGTTTGTTATATTTACCGAGATAGTTGAAAGGTTTACTATAGAAAATTGTTGAACTTAGTATTAAAACTACAAGCAAGTGTGAAGCACCAGGCCTTGATGGAGTTCTGTTTTTTGTAATTACAATGGATTTGTTGGCCTATGCTCAGATACTGCTTCCACATTTTAAAATAATTACCTTTATGGTGGAAGTTCCTTCAACTTGGAAAGGCTCCATAATTAAACACATTTTTAAGCCTTAACAAGAAAAGATGGATTCATCTGGTTATTGATTATTGCCTTCCACTCAAAATAGACTCTCCTCTGATAATTGAAGCCTTTGAAGAATGGGCTGAGAGCAGTAATCTATTACTCAGTGAGTAAGGAGGATTCATATATGAGATGGGGGCTAACCATCAAATACTTGGAAGGTATTACTTAGCACTTATAGGTTGTTACCAATTGTATGACACTTGCATAATGACACATGGGCAAGGCATCAAACTGATGCTAATGGTAGTTTAACAAAGCATATTGACATAAACCATGGGTTGAAGTAAGGCTTTTTCCAAGCTCCCCTGATTTTTGCTTTCTATGTGGCATATCTACCAGCTACCATTAGGCTTACTAATGAATATCCCCAAAGGCAGGCGGATTCCCAGTGAATGTACTATTATAGGCCAAACATTTAGTCATGATTGATTGCACTGCTGTGCTGTGGGACTGCAAAGTCAATTAGAGTTATTGGTTGTGTATTGTATTTTGACTAGATTAAGTATAAATGTTGCGGAAATGCCGATTTTATCCATTAGGACTAAGGTTATATTTGAAGGTTCACTTACATGGAAGGAGCACAATACAATAACAACTGAAGGCTTATGTGGATTGACCTGTTTATGTGGTGAACACATTTTAAAGCCTGCCATGATTATTCACTTGTAAAAGCTTAACACTATAGTTTTATAAGGAAGCCCTGTGCTACTTTTCAAATCAAAAAATTATTTTGAATGTATTGAGGGGAAAACACTTAAAATTTTACTTTTTGTGTGAATGCATGTTCCTTTTGAAGCGTTACAACTGAAATTGGGACTTTTCTGAATAACAGTATTGCTGAAAATGTAGGCATACATTTTCTTATGGGAATGGTAAACATGAAAGCTCACACAAAAATGCAGGATTTTCAATTGAGGACAAACGTTTTGAACTTTGCTCAAAAATTTAGAAATTATGCTCTTGTCAACGTTAAAAGTTTTACTTACTTGGGGGTTATATTTGCAGGTTAACCTAAATGGAAGGAGCACAATACAGTAATAACTGAAGATGTAATGACAACATCCAAAGGCTTATATGGATTGACCTATTTATATTACCAACACATTTTAAAGCCTGCCATAAATATTTACATGTAAAGATTAACCCTATAGTTGTATATGGAAGTCTTGTGCTCAATTTCAAATCAAAAATTTCTTTTGAAAGTATTGAGGCGAAAAACTTTTAGGAAGGTACTTTTTTGTGTAAATGCATGTTCCTTTTGAAGCATTATGACTGAAATTGGGTCTTTGTTTGAATAACAGTCCTGCTGAAAATGTAAGCGTAGTTTTTATTATGAGAATATTACATGTTGAAGCTTCCACAGTAACCCTAAGCTGTATTAGGACTCAACAAAATCTGAGAAACTCTGAATGAAGTGCATTCGAGTAAGATGTTAAGAAAAATTGTTACTACTAAGAAGGTACATTCAATTTGAAGAATTTAGTGCAGAGGGCTTTAAAGGAAGTTTCAGCTCAGTTGTTCATTTGATGCCAATAAAATGTAAAATTGTGGGAAGAAAACTTTGGAGGGTCTTTATGCAATGAAAAGTAGATTGGAACCATCCAAGTATATACTGTTCACTCCTTTCCCTAGGATGCATAAAGGACTAATGCTGATGTATAAGGGGCAGCTAGTGTTCCTTTCTGAAGCTGAGTAACAATACTTGCGTTTAGAGTAACAAATAATATTTGACTGCAATTATAAAGCAACTGGTGAGCTAGCCCATTTTCTACTCCTTTGTTCAGCTTTTTCAAATGAAAAAAGGAAGCATCTAAAATGACTACTGAAAGACTATAAATTACGTTTCTTGGGTGGAAACGTTTTATTTTTATTCTTGCGCAACAATCCATGCATCTCTGTCTCAGTGGGCATTTATATGAATTCTTGTTTGGAAAGAATGCATTTTTAATAATTGTGCTATATGTTTGTTTTATATTATATGGAATATTTATATGGACAGATGGTCTGAAACTTGAGTTTTACAACTGCTCACTGAAGTTTACTGCCAGCACTTTAAGCATTCTGAATGGCCAAGCCAATCCTAGTATCCTTCAATGAATACAAACTAGATTTTCTACCTGTTTCGAGGCTGATTGTTATACAATATCAGGCATTCTCTAAAATCACTGTAGGGTCTGACTAAATAATCAAATATGTGTACAATATTTTATCTCAGCAGCTACAATACAATTGAATGTGTAAAAGTGTTCATGCAGATGTTGGAAGTGGTCAGACACCTAAATAACTGCACAATAATGTTGCTCATTGTGTTAACTTTGCATGCCCAGGTTCAGACGTTTGTACCTTTGACACAGCCCTATGGTGGCATGCTGTTCATACAAATGGTGACCACATGCACTAAGGTACCTGGCGATGTTTCTTGATAGGAGTTTCGAGAGTTGCAGGTCCTCTTGATTGTGCCTTTGCATTTCTTCCTGTTCCCTTGGAGTTAGTGCACACACTCCATCCAAGAGCCATTTTTCTCTGAGGGCCTTTTTCTAACAATAAAAATGGATTTTCAATGAAAAACAAATGTACCCAGTGAACAGATTGTCTAAAACACAACATTTGTAACAATTGACTGTTCAGTTTTAGGGATCTCAGGGACCAACTGCTCATTTGAGGACGTTCTAAAATGGGCATCACTAAATACAACATGCACTTCCATTATTTTCATTTGTACAGCTGGTTGGTAACACAGTTATCGCCAGAATCTAAATGGGGATTAGGCAGGAGAATATTACCAGTACAATTTCAAAACATCTACCTTGTCATTCAGTCGTATTTATTGAATACCAGAATGTATTTGATGTATTGCTTTATTTACCTGTATATTGATTACCATCAATTTGTAGTATGTTGTTACAAAACTTGTGATAGTGTAACGTTATAGTGAGCTGAGGGGAGTTTCCAAGCATGTACCAGCTCAGAATGGAGGCACAAAAAATACGCAAAGCCTCAAGCTGCTTGCTGCTTCATCACACATTTCTTTCTGTCTTTAGAGTTGTGCCTGATAATGATGGTTTCAGACTTGGTTGAAGGCACAGTTGTCAAAGAGGCTGTTGCTTAAAATATACTTAGAGTGGGTTTCAGTGTCCATTCATTCATTCTTTCTTTTTTACTAGCCTTGTTTACCAATTGGCTTAAGAATTTGTCAATGACAGCTTGGCATAGCCCAAAGGAGTACTGCTATCCTACATAATGCTATTGGCTCTTAGGGTGTATCTCTCCGCCCCCAATGTAGTGTTTATATTGACCTCAAAGAGGGACTACTTAAAAAAACTGTAGCCTTCTGTGTCTATTTCTTCTGGTTCTCCTTGTGTCTCTTGCTGTGTTCTTCACCTATCATCATCCATCCTCCCCCTTTCCTTGTGCACTTTCTTCCTCCACCTACCATCCCTTGTACATTTCTCTTGCACCGCCTTTCTTTACATGTGTGTTGCTTGTTCCCCTGCCAGACACTACCTCATATCTCCCTCCAGGAATGCACTACTTCCCCTCATGTGTTCCTTGCTTTACTTCCCACCACCCTATTGTCTCCCACTCTTTCGTTCTCTGTGCACTTTCCTTTTCCACCCACCAACATGTCATCTTGTGCTCATTCAGCCTGCCTTACCTTCCCAGACGTTTATCCTAAGTGATGCTGAAACTGGCAGTGTTTTTTGGTTTTGTAGAAATGAAAGGTGGGCTATATTGAAGGCCCCATTGACTTTCTATGACAGAAGAAGACTGTGTGACAAAAGAAACTTCATTGTAGTTGTTGCTTTTTAACTAGATGTTAGACCTGATAGCCTTAGGGTGGTTGTCCCTAACTTTTTGCCTGCCTCCCTCCACTTTTTGGACACTGTTTTTGCTGGTGGTTTTAAGACTCTGCGCACTTTACCACTGCTAACCAGTGATAAAGTGCATATGCTCTCTCCCTTAAAACATGGTGACCTCGGATCATACCCAATTAGCTTATTTAATTTACTTATAAGTCCCTAGTAAAGTCAGGGCATGATCACTGGCATACCTGAGGCCATCAGGTGTAAGTGGGACGTCCTCTTGCTGTGCCTTCTCTTTGCTTATAGGGAGGTTCCTCAGCAAGGGGCGGGTTCAGCCCCTTTGAACTTCTCTATGGTCACCCTGTCAGGGTACCACTAATCATAATGAAAGAAGAATGGGAGAAAGCTCCCAAGAAACCTCCCCAGGATGTGGTCAGTTACATGCTGGCCCTCCGCAACCCAGCGCTTCTGGAAGCAGGCCAAGAGCAATCTTGAGGCCAGTAAAGAAGTGATGAAGGAGTGGTGTGACCGGAAGGCCACTCTGGTTGAATTCTCACCTGGTTCCAAAGTTTGGGTGATGCAGCCAGTAGAGCCTAGAGCTCTCCAGGAAAGCTGGATTGGCCCATTTGAAATCAAGGAGCGGAAGGGTGAGGCCACTTACATAGTGGACCTCAAGACCCCTATACACCCCCCAAAGGGTTCTCCACCACAACCGACTAAAGCCTCATTTTGAGAGGTCTGAGGTCAGTATGCTCCTTGTTGTAGATGAGGGCATGGGAGAGGAGAGTGAGCCTCTCCCCGACCTCCTCTCTGCCAAAGAAGGTGATGGGTCAGTGGAGGGTGTCAATCTCTCTGACTCCCTGACTCTAGGTCAGAGAGAAGACTGCTACAAGTTGTTGGAGCAGTTCTCTTTCCTGTTCTCCCTCACTCCTGGACTCATACACGTATGTGTCCATGACACTGACACAGGAAACAGTCCACCTGTGAAGAATAAAATTTACAGGGTGTCAGACAAAGTGAGGTCCAGTATCAAGGATGAAGTTTCCAAGATGCTGGCTCTTGGGGTAATAGAGAATTCCAGCGGTCCCTGGTCCAGCCCAGTGGTGTTGGTTCCCAAGGCTGCAGCTCCCGGTGCCAAGCCAGAACTTAGGTTCTGCGTGGACTACCGGGGTCTCAACTCTGTCACGAAGACAGATGCTCACCCCAACCCCAGAGCTGATGAGCTCGTAGACAGGCTTGGCGCTGCCAAGTTCCTTAGTACCTTTGACCTCACATCAGGGTACTGGCAGAACGCCTTGACTAAAGGGGCTCAAGAGAAATCTGCTTTCTCCACTCCTGAGGGACATTATCAGTTCAAAGTAATGCCCTTTGGATTGAAGAATGCCCCCGCTACCTTCCAACGGTTGGTTAACGGGGTCCTAGCTGGCAGGGATGCCTTGTGCGCAGCCTACCTAGACGACATAGCCATCTATAGTTCCAGCTGGGAGGAACACTTGCTCCACCTCAAGAAGGTGCTTCAGGCCCTGCAACAGGCAGGCCTGACCATCAAGGCCAGTAAGTGCCAGATTGGGCAGGGTTCCGTGGTGTACTTGGGACACATAGTAGGTGGTGGCAAGGTGCAGCCCTGAGGAAATTCGATTTTTAATACGATCGTATCGACCCGCCATTTTGTGGCCCGCCGCCATTTTATGTTGCCTTCACTCAGGCAGCACAGCGAACGAAGTCCATTCTGCCTTTTCTGCTTATTCTGCAACATGGTGTTCAAAACAACCTTCTGCCTCTATCTTTACAAGGCTGGTATTAAGGTCTGACCGAGTACACTAATCCCTGTCTGGTTTTCTAATCCTTGTTTCAACTATCTGTAGGCTCACACTATTCTCCGCCGATCTTATCTTATCGTCTGGCCTTCGCTGTCCTTTGCTAGTAATCTCTCATTTCACAACTGTCCTCCAAACGCACACAAACTTATCGCACCACATGCAACTTCGTTGTGGATCGGTTAATGAATTAGTTCAAGGGAGGGGTGACAAACACAGCTGGAGGGGAGGCAACCTTAAGTCACTTGATACTTTGTTTTCCAATTCCTTCTATTGGTGCTGTCTTGTTTTCCGACATTTCTATTGGCTCTGTTCTATCTTTACATTATTCTTACTGGCTCCTTTCTATGTGTTCTGGGAGTGTATGTAGTTAATAAATGGTTTTTATACGGTATATAAGATTGTGCGCCACAAAGTAAAGTGGCAGTCTCCTGAGAACATACCTTGTGTACTTCTTGGACAACTGTACTAGCTGCAGCTAATACAATCTGATCTTTTACGCCTGACAGAGTGTCCCGTGTCTCTGTTAGTTGAGGCAGGTGAATCCAAGGAGATTTCAGGCGTACCCTGCGCCGCCAGGCCCATAAGGTTCTGGTTCTTCAACTGGCGCCCAACGTGGGGCGGCTTCAGCGGTACCGGTTCTGCCTGAAGGTCGTGAGGAACCCCGCAAGAAAATTCTGGAGGAATCGCGAGCCACGTCAAGCGACCCCTGTATGTCGAAGTGGTCCGAAGGTCTTTTTCAGCGCGGTTACTCCTTCCTGACGGCTACTGACGACTGCTGCCCTGACTGCCGCCCTGCCTTGGCCCTTTCTTTGATGATGTATGGTAAAGCGAGACGATAGACGGGCCTCTGTTGGTGTAAGAAGACATCCTTAGTTAAGTATTTGGTGGGTCGCACCCACAAATTTTGGTCTTTGTTTTGTCCTTAGGTCCTTAGATTTGGCCATTGCAGTGGCCAAAGCCGAGGGGTAAGTGCATTTGTGCTGTGTAAACTGAAAGTTTTACCCCCTTGATGTTTGTGAACAGCCAGTAAAAATCGTGAGATGTCTGGTCTGACTAAGTTTGGAAAACTTTGTTGCTTTGGTTGTAATAGGGACTCCCAGCTTGAGGACTCCTGTCCGATTCCTTCGGTTGGAACTCCCACATATGAGCTCTATTCTAAACATGGTGTTGGCCCTATTGCCTTTAATAAGACATGGACCCGATATACAAAGAAAGATGGTGTTTTAAAATGGCCAGAAAATGGTAGTTTCGAAACTGATGTGCTAGATAATTTAGAAGCAACGTTATTTAAAAGAAAAGCCCGGCCGGCAATGTTTGACTCTTTTCGCCTTTGGCGTAAGGAAGCCAAACAGAGAGAAATTAAACAAGCGAAACGAGATAGGAAAACACAGGGAATGACGATTATACAGGATGCTCAGCAATTCAAAGATGATGAAATAGATAATGCAATGGAAATTTCAGACAGACAGCATCGAATGGCAATAGATAAATGCTATCCGACGTTGCCTATCTCTTCCCTTGATAAGAGAAAAGATTTTGAGGAAGATTCCTTAATGTCCCACTTATTGAAATTGCCTCCGCCCTATGTACAAGGTGCTAATGCACCCCCGATGTTACAGCCTGTTCAGCCGCCAGTTGTGCTTCCGCCTGCTCCAGCTTTTCCACATTTGCCTCCTCAAGTATTGCCTATGCCAGCTTTGCCTTTAACTCCTTTGCCTTCTGCTCCTTTGGCAATTCCTAATGCTCCTTTAGTTAATTCACCTAATACCTTGTCCCCTATCCTTATGTCAAATTCTCCATCTATGCGTAAGCAATTTGCAGATACTGTCTCTGGTCTCTTATCACCTTTCTTTGAAGCTTTAAATGTGTCTCCAGCTTTTTCTCGAAGACAGTCTCGTAGTCAATTCCCAGACTCCGAAGAGCGAGAAAAATTGGACTCACTTGCTTATAGATGGATCAAGAAGGGTCCTCAATATAGTACGTCTGATATTATGTCCACCTTTCTGCAATGGAATGCACCTACGCAGAGATATGTTTTTAAAGTTATGTGCGATACTCTCGCTAAAGAATGGGAGGATATGAATTTGGGTTCGGTCCCACAGGATCTGTTAGATGTTCAGGCTGACTTTGACAAAGGACTTATTGTGGGTCCTAAGGTTGAAAACGCTGTCAGAACACTTATTTCTTTCAGATCCCTATTGTTCTCACAGACTTTTCCTGATTCTGATCCTTCAGTTAGGACAGCACTGAAAAACTATCCCATGAGAGAGGTTTCTCCAATATGGAAGGAAGAAGTTGCAGCAGCAGGTGCTAATCCAGCTATTCCTGCGCATTTTCAGCGCATATGGATACATGTCCCCTGGAAAAGGTCTGAAGTTTTAGCACTTAAACAGTCACTCCCAGATTCACGCAAAAATCCTGCTGGTTACTATAAAGAGTTGTCGCAAACAGTTGATGCATGTACTATGAATCTAGCAGATATTGACATGTTGATGGGAAATGTAGTTCCACAGACAATATGGGCTAAAATTCGTAGAGAGGATCACGCTCAAGAATTAGGCGGCGATTGGAACGCTATTATTGCCGCAGATAGAGGTCAAGTAGGTGGTGCAAAGCCCGACGCTTTGATCTCAGAACTCCCTGGTAGGATTATTACATTAATGAAAACAATGATGCCTGCTTTGAGAGTTAATTGGGATAAGCTAGCAGCATGTAAACAAAAGAAAGATGAAAGTGTTTCCGATTTCTTTACCCGATTCGAGGAGACATTCATTGATCACAGTGGTCAAGATATGGCTACAGAAGGGGGACAGCGATTATTTGTGGATAAGTTCGTATATAACTTGCTTCCTGAACTATCACACAAGCTAAAAGACTCCGAGAGTTCATGGGCAGTTTCTTCTTCCGCCCAGATATTGGCTACTGCACAATATTATGAAAATAGAGACAAAGAAGAAAGGGAAAAACAAGAGAAAAAGACGAAAGAATTAAAAACTAAAGTTCTCTTGCAACAGGCTTATCCTCCTCGTTATGTTCAGCCTCAGTTTCAACAGCCTCCGCAGTTTCAGAGGTTGTATCAAAAGCCTGAACCATTCATTCCAAGACCTTTGCTAGGTCCCAATCAATGTGCTTATTGTAGGGAGGAAGGTCATTTTAAGAACAGTTGTCCGGCATTGTTGCAGAGTAATGGAGCAACATCTGCTTCACGAGGTCGTGGTGGTCCTCAGTCAGCAAATAGAGGTAGAGGTCGAGGTGTGTTAACCCAAGAGCAGCGTTCTTTTGTTCCTCCAAATTCCGGAAATTACTTTGACCAGCAAAATGTTAGGTCTACACAGTATTACAGTGAGGATCAGTATATTGAAAGAGGGAATGAAAGTCTTCATTTTGAATAGGACAGCCATGGACAAAGTAAGGGGGTTACGTCAATTCCAGTGGATCAGAATGGACCTTATGTTAATGTCACTACAATGGGTGTTTCAGAGCCATTTCTTTTAGATACTGGTGCCATGAGAAGCTCTATCATTCATTCTAAACTCCCTGGCGCACCTTTGTCTGGCTTAACGAATGTATCTGTAGGATTTTCTGGCGCCCCTGTTCGCAATCCAGTTTCTTGCCCTTTGCCTGTTTCAATAGGCCCTTATGATTTAGAAGCTCCGCTTCTTCTGACGAATGGTTGTGGTGAAAATCTGTTGGGTTTAGATCTATTAAAAAGAATGCATGCTACGATATATTGTTCACCTTCTGGTGTATACCTCACTCTAGGACAGAAAATGACTAGTCCAATGTACTTATCAAAAGATCAATTCCCACCTGAATTGCTTTCTCTTCCCGAAACGCTTTGGGCTACGGGAACGAATGACGTTGGTTGTCTTGAGATCCCACCTTATGTTGTTACTCTTAAGCCCAATGCTGAAATGCCACGTATTCCGCAATACAGAATCTCTACTGAAGGTGAGAAAGCACTTCTGGAAATTGTCCATGATTTGATTCAGAAGGGTGTGGTTGAGGAAACGAGAGGAAATACATGTAACAGTCCTGTTCTTCCGGTTCTTAAACGCACTGATCCTTCTCAGCCTCCTGTTTATCGTTTTGTAATTGATCTTCGGGAGGTAAACAAGATTGTCGTACCGCAGTTTCCTGTAGTCCCAGATATCACTGCTCTGTTGACGATGATACCTTCTACAGCGACTTGGTTTTCAGTTATTGATCTAAAGAATGCTTTCTTTAGTATTCCCATCGCCGAAGAGAGTAGAGATATTTTTGGTTTTTCCCTCGGAGGCCGAAGCTTCCGGTTTAAACGCGCACCTCAAGGTTATTGTGAAAGTCCCTCTATTTACAGTCAAGCTCTAAAATGTCATCTTGATGCCTTTTCCTTACCGTCCGGTGCCGCTCTCATTCAGTACATGGATGACTTATTAGTTGCAGCTGATTCAGAGGAGATTTGCAAAAACGTGACCGTTGCACTGTTGCGTCATTTGTTTGATCTGAATCACAAGGTTTCTCCTTCTAAATTACAATATGTCTGTCGCGAGGTGACTTATTTGGGTCATCTCTTGTCAAAGGAGGGACGACGATTGACCCCCGAACGAATTCAGGCAATTGCACAAATGTCAGTGCCATCCACACAAAGAGAGGTACGTGCCTTTTTGGGCATTACTTCTTATTGTAGACAGTGGATTCCGAGTTTCTCTTTATTGGCTAAACCGCTGTTGGCGCTAACTTTAAAAGATACGCCTCAGCCTCTTCCGTGGACTGACGAGTGTCAGAAGAGTTTTACTGATTTGCGTATTGCTTTGTGTTCTGCTCCTGTATTGGGTACTCCTGATTACAGTAAGCCCTTTACGCTCTATGTCCACGAAAGAGAGGGTTGTGCATTGTCAGTCTTAACGCAGCGTTTTGGAGATCAACAGCGACCATGCGCATATTTCTCAGCTACGTTAGATCCAGTAGCTAAAGCATTGCCTAGTTGTCTTAAGGCAACAGCGGCAGCAGCAATTTCTATTCGACAGTCTGCTGGAGTAGTGCTAGATAATACTCTCATTGTTATGGTGCCACATGCAGTGGATACTTTACTAAATAGGACAAAAACGCAGCATCTTACGAGTGCTCGGTTGTCCGGATATGAGCTGACGCTTTTGGCTAGTCACATACACATCAAACGATGTAATACCCTGAATCCAGCTACTTTGTTGCCTCTTCCAGAAGAGAGAGATGTCTCTGAACAGCATGATTGTTTTCTCCGTACTGAAGAAGAGACTAAGGGTAGAATTGACCTAAAAGACACGCCATTAGTGAATCCAGATGGAACACTATGGGTAGATGGTTCCTGTTTCAAGCTCCCGAATGGAGATACAGTTTCAGCCTACGCTATTACTACTTTGCATACGATTGTGGAGACAGCACGCATTAGACATAATTCAGCTCAGGCAGCTGAATTGATAGCCTTAACTAGAGCGTGTGTGTTATCCAAAGGAAAAAGAGTAAACGTGTACACTGATAGCCAATACGCTTTTGGTGTAGCGTTTAACTTTGGGCGCTTATGGAAGGAAAGAGGATTCTTTACTTCCCATGGTACTAAGATACAACATGGTCAATTAGTGACTGAACTTCTTGAGTCACTTACAATGCCTACTCAGATAGCGATCGTGAAGTGTAGTGCACACAAAAAGATTGTGGACGATGTTGGTCGAGGAAATGCATTTGCAGATGAGGTAGCGAAAAAGACAGCCAGAGACAACACAAGTCGAATGTATGTTGCAGGTCTCGCAAACTGCGTAAGAGAAAAGGGAATGTGTGAAGATACAGTAGAGAGTGTGAAATCAATTCAAGGAGAGGCTACGGAGAATGAGTTGAGAAAGTGGAAGGAAAGTACAGGAATGTTAGATGAGATGGGATGTTGGGTTGAATTATCAGAACATCAACGTTGGCTGTTACCAGATGCTTATGTACTACCTGTAGTTACTATGGCACATGGTCCAGCTCACCTAAGTGCAAAAGGAATATGTAAGCTTCTGGCTCCAGTGTGGCAAAATGAGGGGATCCCAAAGTGTGCAAATAATGTAGTAAAACATTGTATTGTTTGCTTGATGTACAATCCGGGAAAGGGAACCCCAACTCCAGCAGGTCATTTTGCTCCTCCAACATATCCATTTGAGGTGTTGCAGATCGATTATATTCACATGGAACGATGCAACAACCTCAAATATGTTCTGGTGGTAGTATGTGCTTTTTCTAGATGGGTAGAAGCCTACCCTCTGAAGGACAATAATGCTTTATCAACTGCCAAAATACTTTTGAAAGAATTCTTCCCTAGGTTTGGTTTGCCGCGCATTGTCTGGAGTGACAATGGGAGCGAATTTGTGGGTCAAGTCATGCAAAAAGTTTGTGCAGGTCTTGGCATAAAACAGAAGTTCCACGCGGCGAATCACCCACAGTCGGCTGGTTTAGTAGAATGCTACAATGGAACCTTGAAGCTTAAAATTGCTAAGGTGCAAGCTAGCACAGGACTTAATTGGCCTGATGCTTTACCATTGGCTCTTCTGTCCACCAGAACAGCAGTACACTCTCGTTTGGGGCTTAGCCCTTACGAAGTGATATTTGGTCGCCCAGCTAATGTATGGGGAGTTCCTCGCCCTAAGAAATACTCAGACTTGCCATACCCGATGTTGATTGACTACTTGCATGACCTTACAACTAAATTGCGTGTTCTTCATCAACAGGTTCAGAGTGCTCTACCAGAGGCTTCCACAGACCCAGGTCATTCCATCCGACCAGGTGACTGGGTCTGCACGAAAAATTTCCAACGACAGAGAAATTTGGAGCCCAGATGGAGAGAGCCACGCCTGGTTCTTTTGACCACAAGAACAGCAGTTAAAGTCGAAGGAAAGAAAAACTGGGTGCATGCCGTGCACTGCAAGAAAGTGCCTTTGCCCTTGCCTTTCGATCAGTGGGTCCGTAGAGGCATCAGTGACTCTGAAAGTGAGAAAGTTCCGCAATTTGTACCATTCAGTGATGCGCGTCTAATTGGAACACTTTCTGAGAAAGAGGACGACGACATCCTTCAAGAAGCAATACCATCGCATCGTCGCTTGAACACGACAAATCCAGGAACATTGTTTCAAAACCAGACTGCCTCTGGACAGGAACGCTATAATTTGAGACCAAGACCAAAGAACTTGTAAATTTCTCTCCTATGTAGTACTCTATCCCGGTTGCAGGGTCACGGTAGGAGTCTTAGTTACGACCTGAGTAAGTGGCAATAGGCCTGCAGGACCTCACAGTGTCATAGGACGGTAGATAATCGTGACTACAGTGATTGAGGAAGATTGCCGTGAGCATCCACTTAGAAAGATGGAGGCTACATTAGATAAAAGAGAAAGTAAAAATGTAAAGAATAATTGTAAAGAAATATGTAGTCGTTGTAGTATTGCTCTATGCGTCATTATATTGTCGTGTATTCTTTTGGCATCTGTAAACTGGATCATTATTACTCTGCAGCAAAAAGTTGTCTCTTCTCCTACCTCTACATCTTCTTCTACTATCTCTCCGCACCTATTTCACACTCTTCCCCAGCATGAACTCATCAGAAGAACTGAATACTTTAACAATTCCTTCGTCCAGTTGTTACATCAACATCAGTTAGTGATCAATACAACTGACTGTTGGGTGTGTGGACTCATACCACATACGGTAGAAAAAGGAATGCCATATTTAGTTCTTCCATTCTCCTATGAAGGTTCCGCTTGGGCTTATTTTGTCATTTTCAATAATGCATATCAAAGTAAAATTAAACAACCTGTCAGTTCACATAGTGTTGGTTCAAATTTCAGTCATAGTTTATTGATAAAGGGAATGGTAGCTATGGCTAAAATCATGGAAAAAAGTGAAGCTTCCATAGATGAAAGAAAAGCATATACCAATTGGAACATAACTAATTACATTTCCAGCCTCAATGATAAGGTTAAGCAAGGAAAATCTCCTCCGATACGGGTCATACCCCAACAAGGAAATTTCTGTCTGCAAATAAATGGTAGAACTCCAAACACCGGACAAAGAGAAAGTTTATGTTCCCATACATATGTTTATTCAGCCCTGAATTCACTGCCGTTAGTACCATCTCAAGGTACATACTTCGTTTGCCACGATAGGGCTTATACATGGTTGCCAGCTGATTTCTCTGGTACTTGTTATATAGCCTTTCTTCTTCCCCCTACATACACCGCTCCTGCGAACCATCATAAAAATAGATATGGCAGAGGGATTGTGGATTCGAAAGACACAGCAGGACAAGAGGGAGGAGATTTCCTCAAAGGATTTCTTCCCTTCTGGGGTCCAATGGCCAACAGCAGAAATATAAGGCAATTGGTTCGTGTCGTAGAAACCACCATAGACATCACTGTAGGAGCTTTAAGTAACATTACAGCTGAACTACAGGCTGATCGTCTTATGACCTTGCAGAACCGTGTTGCCTTAGACTTTGTTCTTGCGGACCGTGGTGGAGTATGCAAATTGATCGGATCAAGTTGCTGTATTTTCATACCTAATGACGCTCCGACAGTATACCAAGCTATCTCTAAGTTACACATAATCTCCGAGTCGATTCATCAGGACGAAGGAGATTGGTCCTTTTCAGAGTGGTTTTGGGGATTACTGTCCAAATGGGGTTGGAAGGTATTGACATTCTTTGGAGTAATTTTAGCTTTTATATTCTCTTGTTGTCTTTGTATGCACTGCGGTCCTGCCATCTGCAACCTATGTGCTACTGCATGTATTCCCAAACCCAAGTCACAAAGAGCAGAGAATATCAAAATGATGGTACAGCAACAGCTTGATGACCTCATGGCCATAGACATCGACTCAGATTAACATGAGTTTGTGTATCTTGCCTGAGTTCTGGCAAAAGGAGGGTCTGAGGAAATTCGATTTTTAATACGATCGTATCGACCCGCCATTTTGTGGCCCGCCGCCATTTTATGTTGCCTTCACTCAGGCAGCACAGCGAACGAAGTCCATTCTGCCTTTTCTGCTTATTCTGCAACATGGTGTTCAAAACAACCTTCTGCCTCTATCTTTACAAGGCTGGTATTAAGGTCTGACCGAGTACACTAATCCCTGTCTGGTTTTCTAATCCTTGTTTCAACTATCTGTAGGCTCACACTATTCTCCGCCGATCTTATCTTATCGTCTGGCCTTCGCTGTCCTTTGCTAGTAATCTCTCATTTCACAACTGTCCTCCAA
The DNA here is from genome assembly GCF_031143425.1 of Pleurodeles waltl. Taxonomy (NCBI): domain Eukaryota; kingdom Metazoa; phylum Chordata; class Amphibia; order Caudata; family Salamandridae; genus Pleurodeles; species Pleurodeles waltl. The sequence goes on along the minus strand of NC_090443.1, from coordinate 604,278,652 downwards.
ACGCACACAAACTTATCGCACCACATGCAACTTCGTTGTGGATCGGTTAATGAATTAGTTCAAGGGAGGGGTGACAAACACAGCTGGAGGGGAGGCAACCTTAAGTCACTTGATACTTTGTTTTCCAATTCCTTCTATTGGTGCTGTCTTGTTTTCCGACATTTCTATTGGCTCTGTTCTATCTTTACATTATTCTTACTGGCTCCTTTCTATGTGTTCTGGGAGTGTATGTAGTTAATAAATGGTTTTTATACGGTATATAAGATTGTGCGCCACAAAGTAAAGTGGCAGTCTCCTGAGAACATACCTTGTGTACTTCTTGGACAACTGTACTAGCTGCAGCTAATAAAATCTGATCTTTTACGCCTGACAGAGTGTCCCGTGTCTCTGTTAGTTGAGGCAGGTGAATCCAAGGAGATTTCAGGCGTACCCTGCGCCGCCAGGCCCATAAGGTTCTGGTTCTTCAGCCCCTCTAGGCCAAGATTAAAACTATCAAGGCCTGGCAACCACCTAGAACACAAACAGAGGTGAGAGCCTTCTTAGGCCTCACAGGATTTTTTCGTAGATTTGTCAAGGGCTATGGAACCATTGTGTAACCCTTGACAGAACTTACTTCCAAAAATCAGCCTAGGTTGGTGAATTCGACATAGGTTTGTCAGAAAGCCTTTTACTCCCTGAAGGAAGCCATGTGCACGGCCTCCGTGCTCAAGGCCCCTGACTACTCCCAGGAATTTATTGTGCAGACAGACGCTTCAGAGCATGGCATAGGGGCTGTTCTAGCACAGCTAAATGAGGAGGGCTCAGACCAACCAGTAGTCTTTATTAGCAGAAGGCTATTACCACAGGAACAGAGGTGGAGTGCTATTGAGAGAGAAGCATTTGCTGTGGTCTGAGCACTGAAGAAGCTGAGACTATACCTGTTTGAGACCCACTTCCGGGTTCAGACAGACCACAGGCCACTCAGATGGCTTATGCAGATGAGGGGCGAGAATCCTAAACTCTTGAGGTGGTCCATTTCCCTACAGGGGAGGGACTTTATGGTGGAGCATCGCCCGGGGATTAACCACGCCAATGCTGATGGTCTCTCTAGATACTTGTGCCTTAGTGATGAGAGCTCCCAGGAGGTTGGTTAGCTCTCCCCACTTTCAGCTGGGGGGGCACATGTTAGACCTGACAGCCTTAGGGTGGTCACCTCTAACTTTGTGCCTGCCTCCCTCCACTGTTTTTGATGGTTTTAGGACTCTGCACACTTTACCAGTGCTAACCAGTGCTAAAGTGCATATGCTTTCTCCCTTACAACATGATGACCTTGGATCATACCCAATTGGCTTATTTAATTTACTTATAAGTCCCTAGTAAAGTACACTATATTTGCCCAGGGCCTGTAGATTAAATGCTACTAGTGGGCCTGAAGCACTGATAGTGCCACCCACTGAATTAGCCCCTTAACCATGTCTCAGGCCTGCCATTGCCAGGCCTGTGTGTGCAGTTTTACTGCCAATTCCACTTGGCATTTAAAGGTACTTGCCAAGCCTAAAACTCCCCTTTTTCTACATATAAGTTACCCCTAAGGTAGGCTCTAGGTAACTCATGGGGCAGGGTGCTGTGTAGACAAAAGGCTAGACATGTACCTGTGTAGTCTATATGCCCTGGTAGTGTAAAACTCCTAAATTCATTTTGCACTGCTGTGAGGCCTGCTCCTTTCATAGGTTAACATTAGGGCTACCCTCATATATTGTTTGAGTGGTAACTTCTGACCTGAAAGGAGTAACAAGGTCATGTGTAGTGTGGCCAGAATGGTAATACAAAATCCTGCTGCCTGGGAAGTTGGATTTAATATTACTATTTTAGAAATGCCACTTTTAGAAAGTGAGCATTTCTCTGCACTTTAATCCTTCTGTGCCTTATAATCCATGTCTGTCTAGGTTTAGTTGACAGCTCCCTTGTGCATTCACTCAGACAAACCCCAAACACAGGATGCTCAGTCACACTTGCATACATCTGCATATTGAATGGGTCTTCCTGGGCTGGGAGGGTGGAGGGCCTGGCACTTACATGTCAAAGGTCAGTAGCCTGCCCTCACACAAAGGACTGCCACACCCCCTACTGTGATCCTGGCAGACAGGATGGAACTGAAAGGGGACCTTGTGCACTTCTAAGCCGCTCTTTGAAGTCTCTCCCACTTCAAAGGCACATTTGCGTATTTAAACAGGGCCTTTGTCCCTACCAACTGGGACACTTCCTGGAGAAGAGAACCTGAACCAGAACCTGCAACCTGCCAAGAAGAGCTGCCTGGCTGCCCAAAGAACTCACCTGACTGCTTTTTTTAGAAGGACTGCTGCCTTGTTGTTGCCCTGTTGCCTTGGTGCTCTCTGGCTGTGCGGAGAAGTGCTCTTCAAGGGCTTGGATAGAGCTTGCCTGCTGTTCCCTGAAGTCTCAGGACCAAAAAGACTTCATTCCTGCAAGAGAACTCCCTGTGCGGCAAAAATCGATGCACAGCCTGCAAGAAACAATGCAGCCCGACTTTGCAAGGAGAAGATCAATGCAGCCCCAGCACAGCGACAGAAATTTCGACGCACGGCCCACTGGATCGACGCAAAGCCGAGCCGGAATGACGCAGCCCGACTTCCTGAGAGGAACCGATGCAGCGCCGTGCAGTTTAAATTTCAATGCAACACCCACCGGATCGACGCAGAACCTGTGACGTTGTCCTGCAAGCGCCAGAATCAACGCACCGTCCCCGGGGCGTCCCAAAACCCCGCAACCCAAAGAGGATTCCTTTCTATGCGCCGGAAATTGATGCAAAGCCTGCCCTGCGTGAAAACTCAATGACGCATCGTCTGTGTCTGCCGGAAAAATCAACGCACACCTCCCTGTTTTCCACGCATCTCCTCCTATGCGGTCCCTTGCGGAGAATTTGAACACAAACCAGATACTTTGTGCTTGCAAGAGACATTTGTTTCTTTTAAAAGACTAAAGACACTTTATATCATTTTTACAGTGATAGTTCAACATATACTTATTGCATCTTAATCGTTTTGACCTGCATGTTATCAGATAAATATTATATATTTTTCTAAACACTGTGTGGTGTATTTTTGTGGTGTTCTACTATGTTATTGCATGATTTATTGCACAAATACTTTACACATTGCCTTCTAAGCTACCCCTGACTGCTCAGTGCCAAGCTACCAGAGGTTGGGCACAGGATAATTTGGATTGTGTGTGATTTAACCTGACTAGAGTGAGGGTCATTGCTTGAATGGGGGGTAACCAGACTGCCAACCAAAGTCCCCATTTCTAACACTAGATCATAGAAAGTCAGGAAGGACTATAATGAAGGCTCCCTTGCCATCTGACTTTCAATTGGCATTGATACAAAAACATGATTGTATGAAAGTCAATTGCATCATTAATTAATACTATTCACCACGTGTTTCCTTTTCTGGCTTTAATATCCGTTCACTGCATGCTTTTGCCCACTAAACCCAGAGTTATTGGCTTGTTTCAGTCAGCTGCAAACCTAGCTATGAACATTATTTGCTTTTAGGTCTTCTTCATGAAGGCTTTAGCAGTCTCACCAGAGTTTGTTTTAATCATCAACCCTCATGCAGAGGAGCTACAGAACAGAGCCCCTCAGCCATTTGTTGAGGAGCCACATTACACCCATTGGTTGTTGGAACTGTCACACATAGAATCTTGCCTGTGAACTGTAGGTCAACTTATAAGTCCAGTGAAGTTGTGATGAATGCATGGCTATGTGTAAATTCACTGCATTATACGTGCCTTCATTTACTGTGGTTCCAGCATCACAGATGAACACCAAAGCACATTGTAGGAATGGAAGTTATTTGCCTCTAATCTGCCTTCTACATGCTGGTGCCTGGTTTACAGTCAGAGTGAGTCAGTGCTAAGGCTAGCACCACCCAGGCTGTACCTTCATAATGTGTGTGTCATTTGATGCTCTCCGTTCCCTGCTTTGTACCTCTGCCTTTGATCTAAATCTCTGGTTTTCTTCTGCACTGTGCTTTCCCATACCTCTGGAGCATTTCAACCAATGACACTGACTACAGGCTTGAGGGTGGGGAATAGATGAAAATGTGTGGGCGACATGCTACCCAAAAGAAACAGGCCTGCAAGCTTCCTTCAATAATTACTGCCCCTCCCTCAAGAGAGGTTCACTATGCTAAGCACAGGAAGAGACTAAAACACTTATGTGATGCCAATAAAGTGGCCTTAACATTTTACTACGTGGCACTAAGGGTGAGGAAATACACATTTGTGCTTTTTCCCCTTGGGACTGCACACCTTGAACTAAGACTAGGGCCATGGTTGTGCAAAACAAGGCAAGGAAATTAAAGCATGCTTGTAATATGAGAGTGTACATTATAAAAAATTCTGGGATTTGCCACTGAGCTGAGTCCAGATGTCTCTGCAGATTGGAAGCACGTGTTGTACATTGGCGGTGTGCACCAGGTGATTAAAGCTGCAATCGATCAACAGACTCTATAGGAGTGACAGCTACTGTTCACTTCAACAACAGCTGCCCAGCCCTGTTTGGTGACGTGTGTGATGGAATGGAAGTGTATGAAGAAGGTAGGAGAAAGGCAGACAGGCTGAAGAGCCAGCCAGCACCAGTAAAACGCTGTATGTACAGCTATTGCAGGAGGAAGAATGGTAATGTGTGTTGTGCAGTTCAGGACTGGGTGGTATGTCAGGGATGATAAAACATCAGAGGACAGTGTTCTGAAAAGTAAACAACAACCTTGAAGCTCTTGAAATCGGTACAACCTTTGTAAACAGCTTGGGAAGAGCCACAATTAAATTTGTAAGTTGAGAACAACATGGACACTGTGCCAACTGTACATTAGAAACTTCAGTCCTATTGAGATAGTGAAGAAAGTTGTAAGCTATATTTATTTTTATGCAACTTGCAGGTTGCAATCCCAGTTATTACACTTGTACAAATCAGTGTGTGTGTATGTTTGTATATGTTTGTGTACATGTCTGTGACTGCATGTGTGTTTGTGAATGTATCGCCCACACTATGGAGGATGCACAGACCTCACTATATTGATAAACACTGTTGGATCTGACAGCTGTTGGTGTGGTCTTTCCCCAAACATTTTGTCTTCTCCCCTCCTGCTTGCTGAAATGCATTTCTGTTGGCTTTAGGACTCTGAGCACTTTAGTATTGCTAACCAGTGCTACAGTGTTTGTGCTCACTCCTTAAAACATGGTAGAAATGGCTTACACCTGACTGTCACATTTAATTTACTTATAAGTCCCTATTAAAGTGGTACCGCATGCACCCAGGGCCTGTAAATTAAATGCTACTGGTGGGCCCCAGCACTTATTGTGCCACCCACTTACATAATCATTTAAAACATGCCTCAGGTCTGCCATTGGACCCTGTGTGCTGTTTCAAACTGCAAATTCGACTTGAGAAAATTAACCTCCGAGTGGCTACACCATGGGCTTCAGTCCACCCACAGCTGCCCCATTTGCTGCCACCATTGTCGCTCCATTTTGCAGCATCCCCATTCGTGAAAGGCATATGTATACATCATGCCTTTTCTGGTGTTTAGCCCTCCCTAAGAGCACCAGCCAACTACAATTAGGGTCTGGAACGTCCATGTTTTCTGTCACTATTTGGGACTACTTTTTTTTCATTGTGTTTTCAAGCACATGGCCAGGGAAGCAGTTGTCTCGGGGGTCTCCTTCTGGATTCAAGAATACACACTTGGCTCTTTGGTAACATAAACTGTAACTTAAATATATATTCTTTTCGCTCCAGCCAACTTCAAAGCTTCATGTCTTTTAACTGCTTGTGTTTTTGTTTTTGGGGGGGTATCGTTTTTGTCCACAGGAGAGTTAGATGCATTCAAAATCCCCTCCACGTTTTATTTTGTTTTATTTTGCTGTAAGCACTCGCATCTGCAGGATTTGATGGCGGACGAAAATGCTTTCACCTTGTAGGGCAAGTTGCCTACTTTTAAGGATGACCACAATGATTTGAGAATAGACACTTAAAATTGAACGTATTTGATTTGTAGGTATATATGCCTTGTACGAGAGTGAAAATAAATGCATTTTTTTTGGTGGTTTAAACTTTCTCCCTTTCCGTAGCATGGTGCTTTTTCATGTGGTATTTTCAGCGTAAATGTTGCATCTTTGAATGTTCAAGGTGACGTGTAATATGGAACAATTGTGCAGATCAGTGCTGTTTGGGTGCTGTCACTGCTCTGGTATTTGCCAAACTGTTCAAGGTTATTTATAGAATCTGCTACATTAAATATGGGAGCATTTGAATTTTATTTGTGTTTTCTTGCTTTCTAGGGAGTTACACCTTTTTGTGTAATTAAATATATATTTATTTATAAAATCTATTTAACTCAACGAGTATTAGGAGATGTTACATTTTTTGGGGGGTTGGGATGGGGACACAGACGACTTTCGGGAGAGCCGAATCAGGGTCCAAATTGGCCATATGAGTCAAAGCATAAGCTGAACCATCAAAATATGTAAATCGGGCAACAAAAGAAAGAACATGATAAAAACTTTCAAAATGGGGAAAAAATATAGGTATTTATCATCACTTTTCTGCGTTTCAAGTACTGAATCAAGTGACATTATTGACAATAATATTTTTTAACATGGAACATCCAAGAAGACCCCACGGCCTGACGACGTTGCCACCAGTTAACACAAAATGTCACTTTTGTCCTGTTCTCTATTTGTGTAGCCTATATGGTTATTAGAGGTTGCAGACACATTTTCGCTTTCCTCTCTCACTCTTTTTTCCATTTCTCCCATGTCTTTTTGTTATTCTCGTACTTTTTTTCTTTCCATTTTTCATTCTTTTTTTTTTTGTCTTGCTCTATTGTACACTTTTTGTCATGCTGTCTGTTTTTTCTTTTGTCTCTGTTTCATTTTCCAGTATGTTGAAAACTCAATGCAGCCTTGGCTAATGAAAAGAACCTCAGACATAATTACTCAGAGAACCATCACCTACTAGGAGCTTAGTGGTCCCAGAGAATTATATAAGCACATGCTCGCCAAAAAGTCTGAGTAGTGGACCTTAGTACCCTCCCCACCACCTGACTAAAAGGTCTCTCCATGCTTTTTTTGAGTTAAAGTTTGTGCTTTTCTCTGGTCTGATTCAATTCAAGGAGGTTTTTTTCCTAGGTTAGAACTCCTTGACTGAGAAGTTCGGTTCCAAGCATAACACTTTCCTTTGGGCAGTATAAAACGTGGGATCAATAATGGTGCAGTGAGCAAAAAAATGAAATTATGGAATGCAGTGCAGGTGAACTGTCAGTAGTTAAAAATGTGATGCATTTCAAGTCATAATTTATGTTTGTCAAGGATAGAGACTAGACACCCTCTCGCCAACTCTATCAAAGTGAGATATCCCTCTAGAGAAAGAAAGATCCTATTGACCCAAAAATTCATCTATCTAAACATCTCGGGCAAACTAAGGACTTCACATCATCACAGAGCTCTTATATAGGGCTAACCCAATGGTTCTCCCAATAGCAACAGATTTACACCATTTTTAGGTCTTAGCTCTAGATGGCCCACATGCGCATCTCAAACCAAAAATGCTGTGCTTCAGTCCTACCACAGCCTCCCCATTTGCTGCCACCATCATCAATCCATTTTTCAGCATTCCCATTCGTATGTCATGCCTTTTCCAGTGTTTAGCCCTCTCCAAGGGCACCGGCGAACTATAGCGAGGATCTGCAGCGTACATGTTTTCAGCCATTTTTGGGACTACATTTTCATTTTGTTTTCAATGGTTGACCGGTTCCGCTGCACATTAGGATCGCTATTGTTCCTCTTGCTCAGGTTTACCTTTTACTGATTTCTTTTTGGGGTCTTTCTGCCTGTTTTCTATTTGTTTCTTCTTAACATCTGTTTCTGATTTTTTCTTCCTCTGTGCCTTTTTGTTTGTGCCATTCTGCTTGTTTCTTGACTTCTATTTCTGCTGTTATGCTCGTTTTTATGGTCCTCTCATGTTGTCTGCTTCTGCCCTTATAGATTCTTGAACTCTGTTTCTGACTTTCTGCTCTTTTATTCCTGTCTGTGCCATTCTGGTTGTGCCATTCTCCTCATTTCTTGCGTTCTATGTTTGCCGTTAGGCTCATTTCTTGCCCTCTGTTTGTGCCTTTCTGCTAATTTCTTGCCCTCTGTTTGTGCCTTTCTGCCCTTATTCTGCTTGTTTCTTGCTCTGTAACCTTCTGCTTGTTTCTTGTTATTATGCTGTGTGCCATATCCCTGTCCCTTGTTGCTTCTTTTCTCTGCTACCCACCCACCCGTCCTTTCTTCATCACCTCCGCCGGCCCCTGTTTCATCTCATTCCCACCCCCAACTGCCCTCCTTCATGTCTGGATTTTACAAGCCTTTCTGTGGCTTCTCATTAACAAGGGAGACCTGAGAGCATTTACTCCCGCAGTACGACTATCTTTTGGGCCTAAATACAGGAGAGGTCTGGTTGCCACTCTGCCCCATCTATGATCCACCCTCAGTGATGCAGCAGACAACATCACCTGCCCTCCCGTTCACCACCCCCACTGCACTCCAGTGCACCGTCCCCACCCTACTGCCAAACGCAATATGTTGCCCATTGCCAAGACCTATTGGCTTTGCCAATGCTTGTTAGTAAAGTTAACTCACCCCTAAGGTAGGCCATAAACAGCCCATAGAGCAGGGGGGATCATATTTAAAAGGTCAGACCTGTGTTCTGAATTTCTATATGTCTTAGTGAGGAAAAACTCCCAAATTCATTTTTCACTACTGTGAGGACACCGCTCCCATGGGAAAACATTGGGTTACCTAATTAAATGTAATAAGTGCTACTTTTGATTGAGAACATGTAGAAATATTATATTTGGTTTCAAAAGAATTGCAATTTAAAATCCTCTTTAAAAGTAAAGTTGAATTTTAAGCCAGAATTCCGACAATGCCTCTTTTAGAAAATTTCAATTTTCTTATCCTAACTATCTGGTGCCTGCAGTCAGTGTTGTGGGTCATGTGACTATGAATAGTCGGCCCTTGTGTATTCCTCAAACACAGTGAGACAAAGGGGGACCTGGTGCTGGCAGGATTGACCATCCTCCTAGGATGGGTGGGGTACAGCTGCCCTCTGCCCCATTTAAATTTCAAAGGGCTGCCTCCAGCAGACTCACAAAAGAACCTGACACCAGCCTATTGTCACCCTAGACCCCATGGCGCATGAGCACAGGAAGGAAGGATATTTCCAGAACCAGATGTCCAGGTATCCTAGAGGTTTCCCCCACTTCAAGGGCGAGCACCAGGTATAAATACTGGACCCTCAGATCAACTCTGGACCTGTGGAAGACTTTCGAAGGACCTCCATGCACTTCAAAGGACTGCCCTGCTCCTTGAGGACCTGCTTTGGTTGTCAGAGGATTTCCCTGCTGCTGCCATAGGCCTGCCCTGCTGTTTGAAGTCTGCCTTTTCTTCAGAGGACTGCCATGCTATTTCAGGCCTGCCTTGCTGCTTGAAGGCAAAGGAACCATCTCCTTGAACCCAGGATTGTCCGTAATGCCTAACTGGTTCTTTGCGATACCGCAGAGAATATCCGCATTACCAGCAATGCTTTTTGCACTACAGTGCTGACCATCAGTGACACTGTCCCTGCCCATTGTGGCCTCATCCCTGCAAACTGGACTCTTCCTGTTGGACTTTAAGATGGTAACTTTTTCAGTGGGACTAAACTGATCCCTTTATCCAGCCTGAGCTCTATCACATTCAGCCTAAACTTGTGACTTTTCTCCAGGCTAGCATAACTAAATAACTACAAGTGCCATTTTGTGCTTTAGGTGCAATACTTACCTAAATCTTTGAAATTCAATTTCTCTGATTCCACCTATTTGATTTTGTTGTTTTAGTCTCATTTTATTCATTACAATTTTCTCTATTTTCCTAAATTGGAGTGGGGTTTTTCTTGTGTTGGGTTTTCACTTTATTCTTGTTTGTGTGCTGCATAAATACTTAATGCAGCATCTCTCAGTTTAGCCTGAGTGCTTTTGTGCCAAGCTTTCAGAGGCTACGGTTATCCCATGTACAAAGTCTTTGGACGACCAGATACGCCAAGTGAAAGTGCAGTTACATTCCAGACGATTCTATATTTCACGTTAAAATGGCCAGGCCTGGTTCTCAAATCCAGGACCCTAATGAACAAATGGAATGACACCAAATGTAAAAACGTTTTCTGTAGGTAAAGAGGTAAAAGTAATGTCACTGTAGGAAACATACTACTGAAATCCTTAGGACTGATGAATAAAGGTATAGAGGATACTGAAATCCTTAGAACTGATGAATAAAGGTCTAGAGGTTAGTAATCTAGGGGTTTGTTTAGTTGGCAGCCAATTACCATTGATGTTCACACATACTGGCTCTGCAGCATACAGTAATTTGTTTTCTCTCCATTGTGGAATGAAAAATAAGTGTGTGTTAAACTCACCTCTCATAAAAAAAAAAAGTATAAAGAAGTTAGGGATTTTTCTGCTCTACTGAAGCCAGCACAATTTGTAGAATACAAAACTGAAAAATTGCGAAAATGGGTTGGAGAAGTTTACACTAGATTTAAAAAAAGAGTATTACAATAATGGTAACGTAAAATAAGAATAAATGAAAGCAATCATATTCGAACATTTTTATCTTATATACAGTTTACTATCCAAAAATAACAATAAAATAACAGACCTGCCCTGGAAATATCCCCTTATTGATGCAAGAAGCCTCATTCCTTTTGGCTTACTCTAAAGACAGCTTTAGAGTCTCTGTAGCCTTATGTAATTAAAATAATTTTTAAATAAGAAATACATACATAAATACACCCATTGAGGGGCTTTGGGTCAGCCCTCTTTAGCTATTGGTCTGTTAAACTACCATTGACATTCTACCTTGGCCCAGCACTGCATAGAGCATGGGACAGTGAGTCAGCCCTCTTGAGCCATTGGATCTCTTGCCTATGTTTGATAGCATTTTGCCTGATCACATGTGCACACCTGCTTGATAAGAAAAGTGTATAAGTAGCATGGCTAGTGGGATAATGTTATTTTGCCAATGCTTTTTCCTTATCCATTCTTTATCTTTAAATATTTTTTAGTCTTCCATTTGTTTTACAACTATGTCTGCCGGTTTAGTAATTCAAACCAATACCACCTTTTCTTAGCGGCAGTAGAATTATATTTTCAAGGATGTGTATTAAAACTAAAAATATCATCTATATCTGTTTTATAAGTCCCACCTGCTAATAAATACTTATACTGTTCTATTAGAATGACCTGTGATTGACATTTTTTTAATCCTAATTTTTTATTGCAAGAATGTAGCCTTCACATTAGGGTGGCAGAATACATTTTTTTATATATTAGTAGCACATTCTTGCAATGAATTTTTTTTTCAAAAATAACCATCGCAGTAACCAGTTTTACAAGGTCAAGCCTATTGACAGAGCTGCCTGTCGTTCTTTTTTTTTGGGGCACGAAAATATGCAGATTAGTTTTTATTTGTTTTCAGTGGTTAGTGGCCAGTGGCCAGTTCCGTCAACTCAGATCAATTGAAGAGGGCTTCTGTGTTATTACATGTAGACTACCAGTGTATGTTACTTTAAGCTCAAACCACTGGCACTGAGCAAGAGGGCGGAGATGGAAACTGTGCCTGAAGTGAAAAGTGTTTCTTCTATAAAAATATCTGTGACTATCACAAATAAAAACAATAAGATTGTTGCTAGAGGTTTGGCTTTAAATTTCAATGGTGCCTTTTCTGGCATGGTCTGCCGTCTTTTCTTTTTTAAGTGTCAAGCAGCCCCACCCTGTTCCTTAAAGTTTTGTTATTGTAGCATGCCTGTTCTACCGAGGTAGAAATGAGGAAACAGCTTGATAATCTGTAAAGTGTAGCGCAATATTTTCCATAATTCAGGCAGCACTTACATTATGTCAGGCAGCATTATATGTAGCAATGAAGAACGAACACCAGTTAGTGACAAAAGTGCTTCAAGTCATAAACGAAAATGTATTTACCAACAGTAAATTAGTTAAAAATGTTGGACCTTTTCCTGGCATTAGGAAGACTGTTTACCCCGGAACATTACGATGGCTGAGGTTTGCTGCACCTTAAAGTATGTCAATATGACAGTGGCAAGTAAAAGGTAGGGACGCTAAATATCCACAATTCCTACTCATTGAGTGTGAGTCCCACCCCTCATAGCATAGACTAGCTCTCGGTTAATCCAAATGGCACTTTTAATAAAAACGTGCGCGCTTTACTATATAACAGACGGTATAAGATGGGGGAAAGTAGGATTCCCATTTTCACCATGTGTTCTTCAAACATTGACATAGCGTTGATGCTTGCATGTAACACTGATCTTTGTGAAGGTAATAATGTACCAGATACAGTGCAGTGGTTGCCCATTACCAAGGCTACCTAGTCTTGAAGCTACCTCTTGTCTCTTTCTTCCACCACCCTACACTTCCTGTTTCTTTATCTACTCATGTGGATTCTTCTTCGTCAATGATTTCTCCGTTTGTGACTGTTTTCCTCTATTTCTCTTGCTTCTTTCTCCCTTTTCCGTAATGCTCTGGCTCAAAATATAATGATAAGATTTAAGCCCCGGTGTCCGAAAATGAGTGCCAGTATCCAACACCTACAACCACACGCACAAATTAAATTCTGATCAGGTAAAAGGTCCAAGGGAGACTAGGGTCAGATGTATGTGTGAGGGGGCAGTGACATTAAAAGTTACCAACAGGTTGACTTTTTAAGGACCATAAAAAGAGAGCTATTTTTAAATGCTGACTTTATTGCTTCTGCAGAGCTATGTTTAAAACTTCCATTCTTCCCCTGTAATAATATGAAAACATTTGTATTAAGTAATATTTTTATGTTTATTTGGACCACAAAATAAATTAAATGGACACTAAATAGGAGTGACCAAATGTTGTAGCTATTACCTGTGACTTGTCCTTCACTATCCGAGGAAGATGCTTTGCTCCCTCTGATGTCAGTAATGATAAAGGCAATGACAGGCACTGATAGTGCTCTTAAGGCCATTTTTAGGTTGAGCCTAGAGAGTGCGCATGCGCTGTCTGCAAGACCTGTTGGATGGAGTATAGGACTTTGCTCCCGACTGTCACTGTCTGCCGCTTAGCATAGGTTGAAGGCAGTGTTACTCTGGTTTTGTTGCCTCCTAACTGGTTTGGCAGCCGATACGTGACTTCCTGTACTTGGCTGAGGAGCACCGGCAAAGTACAGTTTAATTACGCCTGGAATGTTTTTCTGTTGTTTGCACTGACTATTTTTCTTTGTTTCCTGCCTCTCGTGTTTGTCAGTAAGCAAGGGGGCCAGGAAACCCCCCTTGGTATTTGTAAATGCATACATCCCACCCGAAAAAGGAATTTGACTGTATTTTTCAACAGATGTTTAATCAAATGTATGCTCTAGGAAATATTTCTGAGCTAATATTAACAGGGGATTTAAATTGTAAAATTTCTCATTCCTGGCTCGATACCTACTGTGACCCAGAAAGGGACAAGGCATTTTATATCCCGCTCATCTTATTCCCCCCTAGTGTTAGGACAGATAAAAGGGGATATATTATATTGAAAGGCCTGAGGAACTTTAGTGGTATTATACTAAATGGGCGCTTCTGCTCTGATTCTCCCGCATCCTATGCTCATAGGTCCTCTATGAGTAGTTCTATCATAGACTATATTTGCGCTTCGTATAATATCGCTCAAACAGTGGAAGATATGGTAGTTATCGATATGAGTGAGGCGTCTGTTCATACTGATCAGGCTTGATAGAGTGCCTCTCAGGGATTTAACCTCCAAATGGGATGGTGCTACTAACATTTGTGACTTATGCCAAGGTGGGGTACAGAATCTTAAACATATTTTATTTGTTTGCCCAGTCTTAGCTGCTCAGAGGAATTTATGGTTAAAACCCCTCTATTTGCAGTTAAATATTGGATCTGCTGGGGAGGCCTTAGTTTCGTTTTATATCCCCCTAAAGAAAGGTTTTCTTTTTGGACTTTAACATTTTTTCAAACTTTCCTAAAGCTATATTGATTACTTGTGATTAGATTGCATTGTGGGCCATTGTGAGGAAATCAAACACTGTAGGAATTGCAGGGGTCATTGAAAGTACTCTGAGGGGTCCTTAGGGAGGAGGGGCCTTCCAACTGTTTACGAGTTTTTAATGTTATCTTGTTTATATAGATAGATTAGCCGGAAGACAGGAGGGAGGGATGCAACCACCAGTCTTGCTGGGTGGGGATTACTAGTATTTGCTTTTGTTCTAAGAGGGTAAATTTATGCAATGTTAGAAGGGGGCAATATGATTGAATATTGATGATCACAGATTGTCCCCGTAATTTGTGAAGTATATTGAAAAGAATGGAAGGTTTGGAGTTTTATCTTTTTATATGAAGCATATTAACTTATTTTATTGTTCTGTATTATTTTACATGTGGACCTCTTTGGAGTTCCAAATCATGATAATAAAATTAAATTGAATTGTCAGTAAGCACTCGTGTTCACGCATGTGGTTCATTTTCCGTGTTTGCCCTTCATTTGGTCCTTACTTTACATAATCAGTAATTTAAAGTAGTTGTGTCGTGCGTGTGTTATGTACATTTTTTGTGGCTTTATACAGCGTGAAATCGACCAGAACAGCAGGACAGCCAATACTACAATATTCACTGCACTCTGAGAAACTCACCCCATAATGCTTTGCAAGCATTCCTTTTACAACACATTTTTGGCCATAACTTAGCCTGGAGTTTGTGTTATAAGGGCCTTGTTTGTAATAATATTCTGACAGCCTTGCTTGGCCTGCAAATGTGTAATTCACTATGCTCTCCAAGGGCTGAAGGATGAAAAGTGCCCCAAGGCACTACTAACTCAGTTGGCTCGATAGGGACATCTAGCCACCACCAGTGGTATTGCACCTTCTGCCAATGCACAAACACAGTTTATTTCTGATAAAGGTTTAATGTATGCACAAACACAATTTATTTCAATAAAGGTTTATTGTACATCATGGCTAAATATTTCAGCCATTACACTGAGAACCTGGTACTTCTCCAGCCATTTCCGGGTTTGGGGGACATGCTGAGCTTCTGATGTCACAGAAGAAGTTCTGGCAGTGTTCTGTGACACTGTACTCTAAGTGCTTTTGGCTCTGCAGGGACATCTATCCATGACCAGTGGTACTGCACCTTCTACTGTTAACTCTACAGGGGCATCTAGCCACCACCAGTGGTACTGCACCTTCTGCTATTGACTCTATAGGGACATCTAGTAATGACCTGCGGCACTGCACAATCATGTGCCGCTGACTCCACAGTTAAATATTTGAAAGGCCTGCTAGGCCTAAAAATGTGTAATATACTATGCCCTCAAAGGGCTGATTATAAGGTTACACTGCAATGTTTTTGTCATTCTTTTTTCATCTAGGAGCTGACTGTATTGTTACATGACCATGTTTCTTCTGAATACTATTTTTAATGTGGTGCTCTGTAGGGGCTGTTCAGTTCCATTACAGTCTAATGCCAAGTGTATGAAGGAATGCACAAACACAGTTTATTTCTGATAAAGTTTAATGTGTGGCATGGCTAAATATTTCAGCCATTTCACTGAGGACCTGGTACTTCTCCAGCCGTTTCCGGGTTTGGAGGACATTCTGAGCATTTGACGTCAGAAGAAGTTCTGGCAGCGTTCTGTGACACTACTCTGAGTGCTTTTGGCTCCACTGGGACATATAGCCACCACCCGTTATACTGCACCTTCTGCTGTTAACTCTACAGGGACATCTAGCCATAACAGGAGGCACTGCTCCTTCTGCTGCTCACTCTACCGGGACATCTAGCCACGACCAGTGGTACTGCACCTTCTGCCTACAGGTATATCTAGTAATGACCTGCGACACTGCACCCTTGTGCCACTGAGTCCTCAGTTAAAAGACATTTATTTAAAAGGCCTGCTCGGCCTGAAAATGTGTAATACTCTATGCCCTCACTGGGCTGATTATATGGTTACACTGGAATGTTCTTTAGCATTCTTTTTTTATGTGAATATGCCCTCTAGGGGTTGAATATATGGTTACATGACAATGTTTCTTCCAAATGCTATTTTTACTGTGGTGCTCTGTAGGGGCTGTTCAGACCATTACAACTAATGCCAAGTGTATGAAGGAATGCACAAATACAGCTGAATTCTGATAAAGGTTTAATGGGCCGCATGGCTAAATATTTATAAGGTCCTAAATGCGTGGTTCTCATTATCATTTACAACGCCAGCAGCTTTAACTATCACTAATGCGATCCCTACTGCATTGCAAATGTTTGTTACCTTTTGTAGGTTCTACACCGTGTCCTTTAAAAGTCACTCAGCTCCAAATAGAAGGCTGTTAGGGGTCTAAGAGTGGAGCAAGTTGTCATCATCCCAGTCATGGCATCAGAAGTAAGAATAAGTCATGTCACTCTGCTAACACTCTTGGTTGGGCGAATTGAAGCTCATGATGAATGGCTCTCAAGGTAAAAAAAAACAGATTATTTAGTAAGGGTGACTGGAATGGCATTTGTACCTTTCACGGCAAGGGTACTTTATTGTACACATACTCTAAGGAGCTCTGGTTCAGCCTCTTTCAGCCATTTGCTTCTTTTGCTCAGCAGCCTTTGGCTTGAGACATTGTCAGTCCCTCGTGAACCAGCCCGCCGGAGTATTTTAATCTCATCTTCTTTCTATTGGCAGTTTGGATGCCTCATTCTGTCTTCATTGGAATGTACCAGGGGCTATTTTACATCCAAATTATAAAGCCTGCCATCACACATTTAATGCTTTATTGTATTTATTGTACATACACAAAGTAATCCTTTTTTAATTGCTTTGCACTGAAAATGCTATCTATTGGTCGGGGCAAGATGGTCGCCGTGTAGCTGCGAGGGTCCGTCAGCCCCGCCCACCCCAGATCTCGGACGCCGGCAGTCTGCGCCGCGTAGGACGCGGAAACGTTCCGAGAGCAGCTGCTCCCCTTCCACGGATTGTCAGCTTCTTTTTGCCGCGAACGGAGGCGGCAACGACAGCCCCACGCGCAGGAGAGCTGTTTCGGAGCGGTGTGCTCTGAGCACCGGCTACTGATACAAACACCACGAGGCTGGGCTCACGCTGGCCTCCAATGCCGGACTTTGGACTCAGAAGGGAGAGCACTACAAGGAGGATGTTCTCCCCGCCTGGTTTCTTCCCCCTGCATCCATCCAAACCCAGTAAGAGGAGGGGGCAAGGGGAGTGAAGTTGCTGGATCGTGCTGAGCCTCGGACAGAAAATTAGGCGCTAGGTGCCCTAATGGACGTGATCTAAGGGCAGGTTTTGGCTGCACTCACCCCAACTGAACTGCTCCATATTAAAGCATATTAAAGCAGAACTAAGTACATTAAGTACACTATAAGCATACTATAGACGCTAATGCTAAGAAACTGAAACGGTTTTAAAAATACCAAAATATTAAAATACTAAGACATGTATCAGGACATGTATCAAGGTAATCACCATTGACTATTACCCGAAGTGGCTTTTTACTCCTATTATAGGGGCCATCATACCTGTGGGGGTACCTTAACGAATCGTCAGATGTCAGCCGGAATATGCTCTGCTCAAGGCCAATGATCACAATGGTTACATTGGTTATAATTTAAACGAATGTTGGGTGGCTCCAATGTTATTTGATACACAGGTCGGCACACCTAGCTACCCGCACACTCTCTTTCAGCCTGCAAGGGGTGTCATTAAAAGGGTGATACACGACGTGATAGCGGCAGTAGTAGAGCTAGCTGGACTCGTGAGAGCGCTTCCTCACGTCTTGAAAATAAGCATGGCACCAAAATAACATGTATAGGAAAAGATAAAGGGGACTCAGCTGGAGCAAACAGGCGCCCTATATCGACAATGGCCAAACCAACTGGGAAAAATATGTCTGGCATAGGGAAAGATGCCAAGACCGATGACAACACCTCCCCCCTCTTGGAGGCTAGGGGGAAAGGCAAAAGTCAGTCTACTATCACGTCTTTTCATGCAGGGGGAGCGCAAGAAAGCGGTACTGCATGCACAATCCCCCCCTCCGGAAATAGTTTGTTTGTAACAGAAACTATCCCCTTGGGTACCTGCAGCGAGAAGACTCTCATGGAAATTAAGGAACCCCTTATAAAAGCTGCACCAGGCAGTGATGGTCTGTCAGGGGCCCTGGACAACAGTGCAGTGACAAGAAGGATGGGGAGGGGCTCCCCCACCAGAAAAGAGCAGCCTCAAGTGCAACGATCTGAGAACCTAACGGCGGTAGAAGCTACAAGCGATACGATTGCTGCATTGGGTACCGAAGTTGTGCAAAATATGCCGTTAAAACCGAAGGGATGGGACAAGGAAATCAAAAAAGAGCTGAAACCCTCGGATTGGGCTAAAGACAGTGGCGATAAATTTTACTCTCTGACAGAGGAATCCGATCTCAGCAGCAGTGAGCATAGCTTCAGCGAATCTGGTAGTAGTGTATCCTCCGAGACTGGAAACATATCATCAAGCAACGAACCCACAGTACGGCAGCTGTGGCGACAACAGAAGTGCACAAAAACACGGTCTGGCCCCCAGGAGGGCACTGAGTTCTCTACATCAGTTGGTAGCAAGACTTTAAAGTGGGACTACTCTGGCATTAGACTAACAGATACACCTACCACGAGTGGTCAGCAGCTGGTTAATAACAACGCGGATGGAAGTACAGGAGGTCCGATAAGTAGTGCATGTAAGGTTGGCGCTGATTCTGGGATGCTGCAATCGATATACAACTCAATTAAAGAACTTCAAACAGAGACTAGGATCGAAAATCACAGCGCAAGGATTGCTACAAAGCGCCTGCAAGGAACAGTCCGCAAAATTGCAAAGTCAAGTACCGAAATTGAAGCTAAGTTGTGCTCGATGGATGAAAGGATAGCAGCAGTCGAAGAGGACGTCGACGCCCTAAAACAACAGAGTGTTACACAGGATGGTCAGTTGACTGATGTAATGTGGAAGCTGGAAGATTTTGAGAATCGACAGAGAAGAAATAACTTGCGTTTTGTGAGCATAGACGAAGGGCTGGAAGGGAGTGACATTCTGGCCTACATGATTAAGCTCTTACGGGGGGCCTTTCCTGAATTGGGTAATTGGGATTGGGACAACGAGGTACAGCGTGTCCATAGGTTCCCGGCAACCCGGCGGGAGGGAGGGCATTCAGCAGAACCTAAATACCCTAGAGCTATTCTGGTCTTTTTTGGCAATTATTTGTTACAGCAGGCTATTTCTGACAAAGCTCGTCCTAATGCCCCACGTAGTGTGGAAGGAGTTATTTTTTTCACTCGGCCGGATTTTTGCCACACAACTGTTGAACGGAGATGGCGGCTCCGACAGCTGATTAAACCGTTTTTGGACAAGGGGGTGAAGCCTATTTGAGGGCCCCTGCTCGCCTCAAAATGGTAATGAATGGGAAAGTAAGAGTGCTTACATCAGAGATCCAAGCAAAAGAATATCTGATAGGGCTTAAATGATAGGGGGCAAAGATACTAAGTGAATTCGGTGGTGGGCGGGCGGCCCACATCTATACGACACCAACATTCAGGCCAACGGTGGTCTAATTGCTCAACAGGATGGGGGGCTGGCTGGGAGAGGGAGATCCCAACCAGTCCTAGTGGGGGGGGGATGGGAGTGGTGTGGGGAGGAGGAAGGGGAAGGGGATGGAAGATGGGCTGGGGAGAAGGGTGCATGGGGGAAGGGGGAAAGGAAAAAATGGGGAAGAAAGGGATAAAGAGGATAAAGAGAAGCAAGGGAAGTATAAGCACAAGGGAGGAAACGGAGAAGGGAAGAATATCTAAGATGCTCGAGATCTCACTCAGTCAGGTAGGAAAGCAATTGAAAAGCAACTGGAGGGAAAAAAAAGGATAGAAAATGACTAGACTTCGAATAGCTTCAATTAATATTTGTGGATTAAATGACCCCCGAAAAAGAAGAAAAGTTGCAGAAGATTTAAAAATTCTTAGGGCTGATGTTTACTGCCTATAAGAGACACATGGAAAATAAAAATGGCAGAATTTTAGGGTCACTCGGTATGAGAATTATAGTTTGCTCAGAACAAGATGTTAAAACCAAAGGGGTGGCAATATTGGACCGGAGTAATAAACTAAAATTCGTTAGACAGAAGGCTGACAGGAATGGGAGATGGGCAACTGTAGAATGTTGCTACGGAAAAGGATGTTTTACTTTATGCTCTGTATATGGGGTAGTTACTGACGATCCAGTAGTAATGGAAACTCTCGCTATAGAATTAGCAGGCTGGTCTCCCCCGTATATTCTTTGTGATGATTTCAACTTTAACGGCACTTGGGATGGACTGCAGGATCTATTAGCACCCGCTGTTAAGAAATATCAGGGACGCAAGCCTCGTGTATTCAAGGCAATGGTCGGCATTCAGAAGGAGCTAGGATTGGTGGACGCATGGGTAAAGCTATGCGATCCAGATCCTGGATACACCTATTTTTCTGCCCCTCATGTGAAGCTGGCCCGACTAGACTTTTTCTTGATATCCCCTAAATAGTTAACCGATGCGAGTATGGAACTATTGCCACAGTTTATGTCAGATCACAACCCATTAGTATTTGACCTGGAGTTAGATGGTCTCGAGTATAAAGCCAGGAGGTGGACCTTTGAAAGAGGGCTCCTTAAGGATCCTGACTACTGTGACTACATGAGAAACTGGATGGTCGAATTCTTGGGGATTAATCAGGGGTCAGCCCCAGTAGCGATAGTCTGGGATACCTTGAAAGCAGGAGTACGGGGGGAAACCCTGAGCTTTAGCCTTAAGAAACAAAAAAATGACCAAAGTAGAACAAGGGACCTGCACATGAAGCTCAGAGATGTAGAAAGACAGTTGATTATAGCAAAAGGGAAAAGGGGGAGGATGTAAACAACATCCAGGAGCAGATCGCTACAGCAAAAGCAGCAATAAACGAGGTTACTGCACAAAGAGTAGTGAAAAAATATCTAGTACAACGCTCTGAAGGGTATGAGTTTGGAGAAAGATCTGGGCACCTGTTGGAGATAAGGGCAAGCCATAAAATAGCAGCTGGGGTCATTAGAGAGATTAGGGATCAGCAAGGACAAAGGTGTTCCAGAGATATTATACAGAGCTATATAATGACACATCTGTATTTTCGGATACAGAGATGCTAGAATTCCTAAACTCTATCGAGATTAATACATTATCAGAGGAGGACCTTCTGCATCTGGAAGGTCAGATGGATAGCCTAGAACTAGACAAGGCATTGAGTGAACTTGCCACTGGGAAAGCTTCTGGCCCAACGCGATCCCCCTAGAGTTCTATAAAAATGTTAAAGCACTGCTGCTCCCTTTGATGATAGAGCTATTTATTCAGGTACAGAATGGTGGGGAAACCCTGCCATCATGGGGAATGGCCAACATAGTAGTCTTTCTGAAGAAAGGGAAGGCCCCACAGAGCCCGGCTTCTTTTCGGCCAATTACATTAATCAATAGCGATGCCACAATCTATTCAAAAATATTTGCCGCTCGATTATCCTCGGTGATTAAGAAACTGGTAACACCTAGACAACATGGGTTTGTCCCGGGTAGAGACACTACTGATCATTTTCAAAGAGTCATCACGCTCTTCGATGCTACAGAAGTGGCGGAGGAGCCCATGGCAGTCGCATTATTACAGACAGAGAAAGCATTATGGTTATGGAGCATTATGGTCTTGGGAAAATTTTTATTCTAGCAGTAAGAGCTATATACAGGTCACCGGGAGTGAGAATACAGCTAATGGGAGGGCAATCCGAGCGTATCCAAATAGGGAGAGGTACTAGACAGGGATGCCCATGCTCCTCGCAGCTGTTTGCTCTATATATAGATCCCCTGCTCAGACAGTTAGAAGGGAATAGCAGGATCCCACCGGTGTGTAGGCATGGACGGGATACAAAAGTCTTAGCATACGCTGGTGATATAGCCATTATAACTCCTAACCCAGATCTAGCACTGAAAGAAGTTGAAGAGGTGACGAGCAAATTTTGAATGTTTTCTGGATATTTGTTAAATAGAACAAAAACGCAATTGCTGATTAAGCAATTCACAAACACTCAGGATAATCGGAGGATCGATCATGCAGTTTATTTGGGCATCGATATTACACCAAGAGTGGGAGAAATTATCAATCTGAATCTGGACCCAATACTTGCGAAAGCCAAAAATTATATGTATAGATGCAATAATTTACATATGACTATAATGGGGAGGTGTAATATGGTTAAAATGATTCTCCTCCCTAAACTATTGTATATTTTCCACGCTATACCATTGAGCTTTACAAACTCACGGTTTGAGGAGATGGATCGGTTAGTCATGAGATTTATTTGGGCATATGGCAAGTGCAGAAGAGCTGGTAAATTTATGTCTCTACCTCGGGAAAAGGAGGGGTGGTCCCTACCAAATATGAAACTATATCAAATGGCAGAGGTAGAGGACTGTCCTAATATCTACGAGCTGCTTGTAGGAGCAGCAGCTAATGGATGCTTGTTAACATTTCACGAACCTGGGTACTACATGAAAGCTCGATTTAAGGTACTAGAGCAGCCTATACATGTTGGCAGTCATGGCGGAAAAAGAATGAATTTGGAAGATTTAATTATTAAACTATAATAAAGAACAACCCTTCGCTCCCCGAAATATTAAACAATAATTATATGGTAAAAGGGGCTTCTCTAGGTATAGAAAGGCTAGAAGACTTTTTTGATGATCTCGGGGTTAAGGTGTTTAAGAGTCTTCAAGAACAGTACGGTCTAGAGCTAAGGGACGTCTTCAAATATCTACAGATACAAGACTTTTTGGGTAAAAAAACGGGGGGAGGGGTACAGGGATTCAGAAGTAATCTGTTGCTTAAGGATATCTTGGGAAAATCTAATATAACAATCAAGTTAATCTATTCATCATTGATGGTAGAACAACCTGGTGATCTGGAGAAGTACAGTGAGAGGTGGAAGGACAAGCTGGCTGATGGGAGTATTAACTTTCTTTAATCATTAGAACTGGGATATACTATGTTACTCTCTTCCTCTTTGCAAGCACAACATTATAGGACCGTGTTTGACTTGTATCATACACCAGCTCACCTCGTCAAGTGGGGGGGCTCAATAGGGACAAACTGCCCAAGATGTGGGGCTCACGGAACAGATATTGTACATATGTTTGCCACCTGTGGGGAACTGATGGCACTGAGAGACGGCATTCAACTTCAACTAAAAGGGGTATTGGGATATGATCTGGATCTTACCCCCGAGACCATGGTCTTGGGGGTCACCGAGCAAACAAGGGGATGCCATAGAGCATTTATCTTTCTTGCCATGGCGGTCTATCGATAATGTATCTCCTCTGCATGGTTGAACCCACGACCACCATCATGGCAGCAGTGGCTGGGCAAATTATTGTCTGTTTATCATTTGGAAATTGCACTGTATGAACGTAAGGGGAGATTGGCTAGGAAAAAAGGGAAAGCAATATGGGGCCAATTTCAGGATTGGATCCTGGCCCATTAATGTATGTTTAACTTAAGGCATACCCCAGCCGACAAAACTGAAACTCTCTTCTTTTAGATTAATTGGACTATGTAATCATCTCTCGAATTCTTATGTTATGGGCAAAGAGACGTATGAATGTAATTATTTCTCTTCCTTTCCCGAATAAAAAAAAAAGAAAAAGAAAATGCTATTCTATTATTGCTCTTGTCAGAGCTCGAGGCCAGCCTCAAACTCGTTGGCTTTGCCAAAGCTCATATTTAGGGTTGAGCCTGCGAGTGCATGTGCTAGTGCATGCGTCTCACTTGCAAGACTCTCCTGTGTACATTAAAGGGCTTGGAGCCCTCCTGTTGCTTACTTTTTGTTGGCTTGCATGGTCCTCTGCTTTACAGCCATTTAATTTGTCACTGCAGGCTTGGCATCATTTCCATTCCTCTGTTTAGAGCAAGGAACCTACCACTAATTAATTCAACTTAATCAGTTCCCGTCCGCATATCCTGACATGATTGAGGTACTTTTTTGTTCCTTTTAACTAACTTCTAGTGTCCTGCTGACAGAAGGTGTGTGACTGTAAAAAACATACCTAGCAGGACAAATAAAATTGCAAAGTTTTATAACTAACTTTCTTTTATTTTGCGAAGTCATCTTTTCCCACTTAACACTCATGTTTTCTTTTGTTTTTGCTTCTGAGCACTGTTCTCAAAAGATGACAATAATCTTGTTCTAAATATTGCAAAGCAAAAAAAATTCTTTATTATGTGTAATTTCTGAAATGATGCCTTAACATATAATCATGCAGTGTACCACAACCCACCCCACTCCTATCCACCCCACACCAATCCACCCTACCTCACCCCACACTAATCCACTCTACCCCACCCCAATCCAATACACTCCAACCCACTCCAATCCATTCCTCACAACCCACACCAATCGAATAGGCCCCACTCTAAATCACCCCACTCCAATCCAAAACAATCCACCCCATTCCATTCCAAAACTATCTGCCCCACTCCACTCTGCCTGATCCAAAACAAACTGCCCACTGCAAACTGCTGCATTCCAATCCAAAACAATCTGCCCCACTGCACTCCAGAACAATCTTCCCCACTCCAATTCAAAACAATCTGCCCCACTTAAATCCAAAATAATCTGCCCCACTCCTATCTGCCCCATTCCAAACCAAAACAATCTGCACCACTCCAGTTCGCCCCACTCCAGTCTGCCCCACTCCAATCCAAAACAATCTCTCCCACTCCAATCTGCCTCACTTCAATATGCTGCACTCCAGTCCAAAACAATTCGTCCCACTCCAATCCAATCCACTTCATCCCAATCCAATCCACCCCACTCCATCCCAATTCAACCACTCTAATATCCCCACTCCCATCCAATCAACCCCACACCACACCAACCCAATCCAATCCACCCCACTCAAATCTACCCTAATACAATCTGTGCCACTCTAATCCAAAACAATCTGGCCCACTCTAGTCAGCCCCACTCTTAGCCAAAACAATCTGTCCCACTGCACATTGCCCACACCAATATGCCCCACTCCAATCCATCTCAATCTGGCTCACGCCAACCTGCTCCACTCCACCCTGCCCCACTCCAATCCCAAACAACCCAATCCAATCCCAAACAATCTGCCCCACTCCAATTTGTCCTACTCCTATCGAATCCACCCACTCCATCCCAATTCCTCCCCACTCCAATCCACCACAATCCACCTCACTACGATGAGGTCCACCCCTCACCAATCCACCACACACCAATCCAATCCACCCTATCCAGTCCAGTCCAATCCACCCACCCCACTCCAATCCAATACACATCACTCCAATCCAGTCCACCCCTCCTCAATCCACTCCAGTCCAATCCACCCCACTCCAGTCCGATCCACCCCACTTCAATCTAACCCACTCCAATGCAATCCACCCCACTCCAGTCCAACCCACCCTACTCCAGTACAACCCATGCCACTCCACTCCAACCAGTCCACTCACTCCAATCCACCCCACTCCAATCAAGTCCACTGCTACCCAATCCATCTCACTCCAATCCAGTCCACCTACACCATACCAATCCATCCCACTGTAATCCACTTTAATCCACCCCACTCCAGTCCACATTAGTCCACCCTAATCCAAACCATCACAATCTACCACACCCCAATCTAGTTCACCCCTCTCCAAATAATCCACCCCACACCAATCTGATCCAATCCACCCCACTTCTTTTTAATCCAATCCAACCCACTCCAATCCAATCTACCCCACTCCACTGCAATCCACCCCAATTCACTCCAATCCACCCACTCCATTCGAATTCACCCCACCCCACTCCAATCCACCCTACCTCAATGTAATTCAGCCCACTCCAATCTAACTCAATCTAACCCATCAACCCAACACACCCCACTCCAATCCGATCTGTGCCACCCCACTCCAATCCACGCAACTGCAGCCCACCTCACCCCAATCCCATGCACCCTACCCATTTCAATCCACGCCATGCAACTCCAATCCAATCCACCTAACTCCACCCCACTCCACCCTACCCCAGCCCACTCCAATCGACCCAACTCACTCCAATCCACCACTCTACTCCAATCCACCCTACTACTCTATCCCAATCAAATCCAACTCACCCCGCCCCAGTTCAGTCCATCCCATGCCACTCCAATCAAATCCACCAAACTCCAATCCAATCCACTCCACCCCACTCCAGTCCAATCCACCCCACTACAATCCAATCAAGCCCACTACAATCAAGTGAATCCAACCTACTCCACTCCAATCCAGTCCAATCTAGTCCATGCCACTGTACTCCACCCCACTCCAATTCAATCCACCCAACTCCAGTTTAATCCACTCCACCCCAGACCTATCATTCCAATCCTAAACACCCACCCCACCCAATCCAATCCACCCCACTCGAATCCACCCCACTCAAATCCACCCCAATCCAATCCACATCACTCCATACAAATCCACTCCACTGTAATCCACCCCACACAATCCACCCCACTCCACTCAATGCACTCCACTTTACCCCAATCCAATCCACCCCACTCTACTACAATCCAATCCACCCCACTACCTCAATCCACTCCAACCTACTCCACCCTATTCCACCCGATTCACTCTATAAAACTCTGCCACTGAACCACTGAGCTCTACTCCCCTGCATTCAACTCTACAACATTCTACTCCCCCTACTCCATTCTGTGACACTCCAACAGATCCAATCTACAACAATCTACTCCCTACTCCACTTTGACACTCCATGACACTAACTTTTACCCATGCTGGACAGCAGCCACACTGGTATACAACGTGGCAAAACGCATTGCCAATAGCTCTAGTATAGGCAAGACCTATTGGCTTTGCCAGTGTTTGTTAGATAAATGGTATCAAGACTATTAAAAATTGAGTTGCTGTTTGGCAGAGGTATGCACCCTGTGCAGGCAGGAACCACAATCCTTGTCAGGGTAAGTCACAACACTCTCTAATTTATCCTGTGCTCACTCTATGGTAGCTTGGCACAAAACAGTCAGGCATAACTTAAGAGGGAATGAGTAAAGTATTTATGCAACATTTAAAACAGTAATACAGTGAAAGCACCACAAAAAGACTCCACATGTTAGAAAAATAGAGAATGATTTTATAAATAAAACAAGACTAAAACAACAAAAATCCAATGAGTAGAAGTCAAGATAAAAGTAAAATAGCGCTTAGAAGCAATAAGCGCTTAAATCTAGTCAAGTTGGACTGGGAGAAAAAAGTTCAGGTCTGCTGTGATGGAGTGTGGGCCAGATACAGGGACCCACTTAGGCTCGCTGAGCCATAACTACCTTATTCCAGGATGCGTCATTGTCGATTTAGATGTGAGGAGCAGCTGAAGCGATGCATCCGTGTTGAGCCACGCAGTGGATGAGATGCGTCAATTTTCTCCGCACAACTGCGGTGATTAGGCATTTAAGAATGAGACGTACTGGTTCCACAGTAGGCGATGAGTCATATCCGAAGCCGATGTGCTAGTTCTGAGGGCGATGCGCCAGGTCCACTCCACGCCACAACTAAGATATGCTGGTTTTGACTCACGCAAAGGCAAAGAAGCACGAGTTCCGATGAGGATGCATGGTTTCTGGTTGAAGCAGCACTTTATACCCACGTCCAAAGGCCCATGACTGGATTGGCACCATTTGGCAGGGCAAGACTTTCAGAAAACAAAGTTCAGTTGCTGTAGCAGGATGAGTTGAAGTGTTTGATGTCTCTGGGACTTCAGAAAACAGGCAGCAAGTCAGCAAGCCCTTGGAGTCACTCTGGGTTCAAGTGATGCAGGTCCAGTCCTTCTGACCAGACAGGAGAACAGCAGGTAGCAGGGCAGCTCAGCTAGGCAAGAGTCCAGCACAGCAGTAGTCCAGCAGAGTGGCATTCCTGCAACAGCAAGCAGTCCTTCTTCCTGGCAGAGTGGTCAGAGGTCCAGAAGTGTACTGAGTTGACTGTGTCAGAGGTCCAATACTTATACTCAGTTGTGCCTTTGAAGTGGGGAAGACTTCAAAGGAACATCTTTAAAGTGCATAGAGGTCCTCCCTTCCTGCCATGGCTCCAGACTCACTACAGGGGGGTATGCAGCCCTTTGTGTGGGGGCAGGACACTGCCTGTTCGGGTGTATCAGCCCCTCCCTCTATCCTGCCGAGGATGGCCCGTCAGGCTGTTGATTGCTCATCAGCCACACCTAAGCTCCTCTTGTGAGTGGCTGTCTAGAGAGAATGCCAAGCTCAGCTGTCACCCCACCCCAGATGTGTACTGTAGACAGGCAGCAGACACCAAGTGGCTAAAGTAAGAAAATGCCAACTTTCTAACAAGCAGCATTTTCAGAACTCAGTTTAAAATCTGACTTCACCATGAGTTGTGATATTAAATTGTGAATCCAGAGACACCAAACCTGAAAAGTATTTTTTTTTGCAATTGGGAACTACACTTAAAAGATGTTTAAGTAATCCCAATGTTATCCTATGGGAGAGATAGCCCTTGCAGTACTGAAAAACAAATTTGGGAATTTTTACACACTAGAGCATGCAAAACTTAAAAGTACATGCCCTACCTTCAAAATACATTGCACTCTGGCCTGTGGGTCACATATGACCTACCTTAGGGGTGACATATGTATACAAAGAGAAGGTTTAGGCCTGGCAAGAGGTTTATCTTGCCAGGTCGAAATGGCAGTGTAACACTGCACATGAGGCTCTGTAGGCTCTGTGGGCACATGAAGTGCGCTTTACTAGGTACATATGATTAAATAAAATATGCCAATTGGGGTTAAGCCATTACTACAATTTTTTAGGGAGAAAGCACAAGCACTTCAGCGTTGGTAAAGAGTCTTAAAGCAAGCAAAAACAAGGTCAGAAAATGGAAGGAAGCAGGCTAAAAGTTGGGGGAAGGTCACCCTAAGGCTGTCAGGTTTAACAAAGACTGTTTTCAAAGTGTGACGAGTTTGATAACTGAATCAGAAATCGAGAGGGTCGAACTTGTTTTGCTTTCTTTGATGGCCCACTTACGGGGGAAATAAATCCCACACAAGAGTTTTAGGCAAAATATATTTTAGAATACCTCTCGTTTTAGGGTTCATAGTTTTCCATTAAGGAAGCCTTCTCTATTGACAAGTTTTGCTGTGCGGGTTCCAGTTGTTTATTTCTCATGCAGATATGGTATTTCTGATTGTGCCATTTTATTACTTCAGGATGTACTGCTTTTTTAAGCTTAGGGCAAGACTACATACGTTTAGCACACACAAACCTAAACTAAACATTGGATTTGACTAATGGGTGCAGATACAGCTTTTATAACAATAAATTGGTGAAAAAACGTTCCCAACTCTGCAGAGTTTACAAGTCTGTAAAAATGTGCTACTTGCAGCATCAGGTCACTGAAAATGTAGTTTTTCCACAGTCCGGTCTATGTTAATGGTGCAGCAAAGTTGCACTGCTCTGACGCAATAGTGCATCTTATGGTCTAGGAGTCATCTGCTTATAAAACATGCCCAAACATCTACGACCGAAAATGTAATTATTGCATGTTTGACTAATGGTGTTGCACAAATAGCAGCTATTTCAAAACCCATATTTCATGGAACTGTTGTCATGTCCCTGAATTATTTTACATAATTCTTCGCAATAATGTAATTCCCATGGGTTACTGATTTTATACAATGGAAGGCCCAGAAAACAAGTTCCTGACTCTGATTTTCTTCTCAGCAGCACATCAGACATATTAATAATATCCTTCTTGACGGAGTCAGGAACTAGGCCCAACTCTAATGTTATATGGACCCATTCTTACATCCTCCATTGATGCGTCTTTAATGTAACCTTTTAGCAACGATAACGATAGACACTGGGCCTTTTTGTTCTTTCTGCTTCATACTCTTCTCCTTAGTCTAAAAAATACTTTGTGCTTCTACCTCTAAGCACCAATGGATGCCCTTTCTGGAGCGGATCTCCTGTTTGGGACTGTCCTTCGTCTCTCTCCTAAGAGGCACGGATGTACCTCCTGCATTCAGGAAATGCTCTGTCCATTTGTTTCCACGAACCCTCGTTGCCAGTGTAGGTTACCATGAACACCAATTGCTCTGTGGGTGATCCTTTGCTTACAGACCACCAGAATACTGTACAAATTGACTGACGGTATTTTGAGTTTTTTGCGTCCAGTTGCACTCTAAAGGCAGAAGGTGGTTTTGTGCATGCTGGGAAGGTAATTTTACTATTTTACCCCCAGTCCTTGTACATTAGGAGGAAGTGTAACTTCACCAAAGTAATCCAGAGGGTTTATATGCTATTCTGACTGCTGTCCTGTAATAGTTTGGGAAAAAATACAAAATTTTCCACCAAAGGTGCTGGCCAGTTTGAAAAAAACACTAGGCATATTGTTGTTTTATCCAATCTCAGGAAGAAAAGCTTCTCATCTCCATCACCCCTACAGTAGAGCTTTTGTGGTGGGAAGTACTGCAATAACTTTATGAAGAATAGAGGCTGCACACAATCACCCATGGTTTAGCCAACAGTGGTGAGTTGAGGGTTTTAGATATTCGAGACTGTACAGAGAAAAACAATATTTCCCAGGGCAAGATTTCCAGTAATGTACATTATAAGTTGAGCAACATCAGGTGTGTTCTATATTATATGAGGACCAGTGGGAACTTCTATTCTCTCACACATCCTATGAACTAGTCTTGTTTATCTACAGCTCTGCGCCAATCATATGATGGATAGAGTTTTGTATTTAAAGTTAACGAGCACCTCTCTGATTGCAATCCTGACAGGAATAAGACAGTTGATTTGTTACTATCATTGGTGCCACGACATTTATTTTCCACACGTACAGAGAGTGAACTTTATCACATTGATTAGATAAATTGTTTCAATTAAGAAACCCATGAAGTTATCTGTTGGGTGATATTCTCTCTGTGTAAAGATGTCACTGGGAACTTTGATGAAAATCTCTACAAGTAGTTAAGGCGTTGACAAAAAATGCTTCTAAAATGTTAGATTTTCTTCTGAGCAAAACAATCAGGGCAATTCATGCTCAGGGCAGCGCATTCAATCTTGTTCCAAATATGTTCCAAAAAATGAAGATCCAAAAAATGAATATCATATTTCTTCACTGATTTGAATACTCATAGAGATAGGTATAATTTATGGATCAGTCCTGTACTGCTAATTTTAGGGAACATTATAGTCCCTTGAGCAAAACCAAGGGTCAAATTATATTTTGCACGTGCATGTTACTTACACATCTGCATAAAATGGGCAACAGCATGCACTATCACGAATTTCATCCATTTTGTGAGTGTTGTTTATGCATTTTCCAATTCATTCTTGATGCAATCTCCAGCTCACAGCTGGATAGTAAATGTGAGTGCAAATCGCAAGTGTAATTAGCACTCAACTTTAATTGGGCGCAAGTGTCAAAACAAGCACAAGTATAATTTGTAAAGTTCTACAATTCTTTGAGAGGGTGCTACTACACGGGGGCCACCGCAATCAGGGGGTCACCGATTATGGTGGCAACGCTGGGCCGAGGGACGTGGGGGTCGGGGAGCGGCAAGCTCCCTGGCCCCTGCCTGCAACAAAAATACAGCTGATTTGTTGAAAAGGGGTCCGCGGCCCCAGAAGCACTGTTTGTGCTTCTGGGGTGCGCACAACTGTGATGTCACGTGCCCAGCCTTAATAAGGTGGCCGCCGACTGCGAGGCTAGTGGCCCTGTTTTTTCTTGATAGATAGGGTGGGGGCCCCTAAAAGTGTGGTGGAGTGTAGGAGGGCCCTTTGACATACCTGTAGGGGGTTTAATTCGTTGTTGATGGTAAGGGGGCCCTTTCTTTAGGTGCTTTTTGCCAAGGGAGTCCCATAGGGGTCAGAAAGTGATTACCTGTTTTTTTGGGTTTCCTGGTGAGGTCCTATTTATTTGGTTTGCCCGATCTAGGGTCCTGTTGGAGGGTGACTGTTTTTTGGCCATGGCTGAGAAACAGTCGCGAACGGAAGAGTTCCTTGAGGCCCTGATGCTTAGGATGGATGCTATGGACCAGGCCATAGCATCCTTAAAGGCGCAGACATCTTCTTCAGGGGAGGTGGTGTGCTTTAGCGAGGATGTGCCCCGGTGGACGGGAATACCAGCTAGCGAGGCGTTCCCCCTAGCTTCGAAGAGGGTGCGCGGGCAGAGGAAGGGTAAGGGCGCTGGGGGGATGTGGACGGAGGCCACCCCTGCACAGGTTGGGGACAGCATCAATCTAGCTTCAACGCAGCCTGAGGTTAGTGCATCCCTGGGGGTGGGTGCGGGGCAACCCGGGATTGGGGGCCAGAGTCAGGCGGCAGCGCAAACTGCGGGCGTTGCGGTCCAACCACAAAACTCAGTTGCGGGTAAGGACATTGGGACGTCTGGTGAGGGGGAGACCAGTCAGCGGGATGTTGTTAGGCACTTGGCATCGGTGTTGCCATGGCTGTCTGAGGTGGGGTTGCTGTCTACCAATGTAGTGGCGGCCCATTGTCAGGGGCTAATGAGGGAGACATTAGGGATCAGGCTCGACGATTGGTTTCCAGGTGGGGCACTGCAAAGAGTGACC
Organism: Pleurodeles waltl; assembly: GCF_031143425.1. NCBI lineage: Eukaryota > Metazoa > Chordata > Amphibia > Caudata > Salamandridae > Pleurodeles > Pleurodeles waltl. The sequence continues at coordinate 604,245,891 of NC_090443.1, read as the reverse complement.
AGGGGTCTCAGGAAAAAGGGCCAGAGTCAAACACTAGTGGGGGGTACAGAGGGCCAGCTCCTTGTCCTCAACCCCGACAGGGGGGGACCAGTTGACTCCTGCTGCGGCGTCCAAGGCACAACCAGTTACTTCTACGTCAGGTGCACCCGCAAACCGCAGTTAATCCCCCAGCAGTGGTGACCTCTACAGCAATGTCTTCGGTGGCCCGGGGAACCACAAGTGCGGGTACTGGTCACGCTTCACCCCTTACGTGCCCTTAAGGGCCCTTAAGGAATGGCAGCGCAGTCAGGGCTCTAAGCTGGACTCTAGGCGGCACATAGATGTGGCAAAGTTGGGGGCCTTGCTAGTCGCTTTGGATCGGGTTTGTACTTCTCCTTGGAAGGTCACCTTATTTAAGTCAGCTTTTACCCTTGCCTTTTACGGGTCTTTTAGATTGGGTGAACTGATCGCGCGCAATAAAAGGGACACCTCAGGGGGACTGCAGTTGATGGATATTCATTGGCTGGAGGGGGCTGGGTGTCTGGTGATCACCGTTCCCCGCTCTGAGGCGGATCAAGACGGAATGGGGGACCGTATCCTATGGCATAGATCCCCGGATAGTGCGTGTTGCCCTATATGGAACTTAGAGGTCTTCCTAGCGCAGCGCGCTCCAGGGGAAACAGGTGCGGTTTTGTTGCATGTGAACGGCACGCCGAACTTACTTGGTACCAATTCTCACAGGTGCTCAAGCACTCCCTTCTGGCAGCGAGTTTGGATGCTTCAGATTTTGGCCCTCACTCCTTTAGGGTAGGGCAGCCACAGCGGCTGTGGCAATGGGATTCCATGGACCAGCAGTTAATAGAATTGAAAGGTGGTCGTCAGATTGCTACAAGCGATATGTGAGACTGCATATTTTATGAGTTCATGTCCTTGATGCCTCCCTTTCTTTGTACTGTTTGTAGATGCTGGCGACAAATGTATGACGGTCCCGAAGACTCCAGTGCACGCAGAAGTTGCTGGTATCATCAAGGTGTGGGTAATCAGACATTCCCAAGTCCGACGTGCAGGTGAACTATTTACAAGGAGTGCCTTTGCGTCACGCGCATCGGAGGCTGGCTCCCCGCCCCCTGCCCCACAACAAAAATACAGCCAATTAGCTGAAAAGGGGTCCGCGGTCCCGGAAGCACTGTTTGTGCTTACGGGGTCGCGCACAACTGTGACGTCATGGGGCCGGCCTTAATAAGGCAGCGGTGGTCGGCGAGCGCGTCTTTCTCGCGCTCACCGACCAGGTCAGGGGCCCCAGTTACCACAAAAAGAATTTCCCACCAGCCTCCCCCCATTGTTGGGCGCCAGTCTCTAATAAATTAGTTATTTTTCTTGCAGTTAAATTCGAATGCTCTGAATGTTCTATTGTGGTCTACATGCTAATGATTTGTTTTATCAGGTGACTTGATTTGTGGTGAATTGGACAGTTATAGTTTGTTAGTTTGTCGTATTTGGGGTACGATGGTGGGTGGGGTAAGATCATGACTGGGAATATAAACTGGTACCTTTTTTATTACAAAATTGGGTGACAAGCTAATTGAACCCTCCAAGGTGTGCTGGCTGGGAAGTGTGGATGACATACAGAGGGGCAGAGGGTTGCGAGCGGTAGCTGGCATCTGGCCCATAGGGCTAACCACCCGCGCATGTGCAGAAGGGCTGAAGCGAGCACTGGCCCTTGGGAGGGTGGAGTCTGAGGGTGGCGGGGGCACCCGAGGTAGGTATCCTAGTGGGCAGGCGGGCCCCCTCCACAGCAATCCAGTTTGGAAGGTATGAGTACACCCTGATGAAGATCCTACCCCTGGGATTTGTAGCGTAAGGAGGGGCAGGGTTTGGGGTGTGAGGTAAATAGTCATTAGCTCATTCACAGCCACCAACCTTGGGTACACAGGAACAAACTGTTTTAGTCAGTGACAGGAATGTGGATGTATTAGTGTCCTCTGTTAAGGCTAGGCATCCCTTGAACTCTGAACTTTGTGAATATGATTGTGGTTACTGCGTATAATTTTGATTATGATTAACAATATTTTGTCAATAAAAATAGAGCCGGGGGTTTACAACCTCTAATCCCAAAGCAAAGTGCATTTAAGGTTTAATTGAAGCTTACGCGGGGGGGGTGAGTGGTGTTTGGTGGTAAGAGGCCTCGGCGATACCCAGCCATAAAACTGGAGTGCAGGCACAGTAATATCAAGCGTGAGTGTCTTTGTGTTAGTCTGTGTCTTCTCAGTGTTTCTACCAGGTTCTTTGCATCTGCTGTACATAGCTAGGCACTCATAATGTTGGTCCTTAGAAAACTGCTAGGGGAGGCTGAATTGCCTGCCAGCCCGACAGAGGGTCATTTTCAAATATAATATAGTGTGTGAAACCGGGGAGCTCAAGTTCCTATGTGAGGGTGTGAGATGATAGGGCTTGTGGAGATTTGGTTTTGGCTTGATGGGCTCAGCCAAGCCTAGGTCTTGGGGTAAACTGGCACAAGGGATACTCTCTCGAATATGGCAGGGGCTCTAAGATTTTAGCTAAAGTTGTGGAGAGCCATGCCTACAACAGCTACAGAGGGAGGGGATTTGTTGCACGCTAAGGAGGTTTATTGGGCTCAGATTGGTTTAATCCTGATAATATTTTAATTTCAGTTGACACCCTCTACTTGGGTAGTACTGCAAGAAAGTCAATCCGACAGAGATCAGCATCTGAAAATGTCACATATTTAAGTGAGCTCTGCAAAGAAAAATGCAGTTGCAACAGAAGATCTTGCTGAGTACGATGGGTGTGAAATGACAATGCAGAGAACCAGCTGGATAATATGGCAGGGTTGTAGCTGGGCCACTTGGCAGTTATGTGTCAGATACGACTTAACGAGAAAGAATGGCGGTTTTATCAGTGCTTAATTTTTTTGGGTGTTTTCGGTGCGGGACCCAGCACTTATTTTTGAGGGCCGGCACTTACTTTTATACCTCAAACATTTACTGCGAGCAAAAGACACATATGGGAAGACAGAGGAAGAGAAAAACGAAAAACCTACACAATGGAAGAAAGTAGAAAGCTGCAAGAGGGAGCTAAAGGGGCAGGGAGTTGCTGTAAATGGATTTAAGAGCCCTGACATGGCTTCAGGATTATGCTGACTCAGTATTCCCTGTTCGCACATTAAATTGTAGCAGCCGCGTGTTTAAGAGGAGGGCTTGGGGCACAAATTAAGCACTGGCTTTGAGTAATATTCAAGACAATAAGCAGTTCACCAACTTTTTTTATATTACCTTACAATAAGTCAAGCATTTAGGGCCTAAGTATGAGTTGGCTTTATCCGATGTGATACTTATTACACTCAATAAAATCTGACAATGTATGTTTGGCATTTAGCACGTGTGAAAATTACAGCCTACCTTTCGTTTTGAGGAGTACCATGCAGCTTTGGGTGCTTACTGCATCAATATCTGCATGGATCAGTAAATTCTAGTTCATTGTAATTCCTGATCAAACAAGTGTTTAACGGGCAACAATGGGGCCACCTGTCATCAGAGAGTATTTACACTATGATTTTTCATCAGGTGCGTGTAAATTTTTGTTGTTAACAACTATGTAAGGGGATACAGTTCCTCATGATCTGGAATCAGTCAAATAGAAAACAAATAGCACTCTCAAGAAAAATGTTGTCAGTGAACAATTATTTCAACCAATCATCTCACATGTTCAAGGATTCTATAAGGACCGATTCAGAAAGCCTCTTGGGCATAAGTAATGCTTTAATTACAGTCGTTTGAAGGAATTTGCAGCTAACCCACAAGATGATAAAAATTGGCTCACTTGGGAACTACCACTACCCAGAAGAGAATGGTGTCAAAACACACAACAAAAATATGTGAAAGGAAAATCTAGAAGGGCATAGTTCTTAAAAAAGCACAGAACTATTACCACTCTGCTGTATAAACAGCCAACTAATCATGTGTTATTAACAGGCTATAAAGAGCTCTTCAAACTCAAATATGGTTACTTCTTTCAAGACTCAAATGTTAAAGTTGGTAGTATAGTCCTGAAATGCAAGGTTCCATTAATATTCAGAAATCTTAAACGGCAAAGATAAATTATACCTCCATTCTTCAAAAAAAAAGTATACAAAATGTGATAGATTGAATGCTTGAATTATTCTCAGCCACTGAAAATTACCCTGGTTGCTTCCCAGTCCATTGTTATTTAGCACACCATGCTACCTCAGTTTGGACCCAGCTGTATGTAAATTAGCCTTGACCTTGCTTCGTTGAGAACTGTCCAACTGAAACACCAGGCAGGGGTGGGGAATGGCTGCTGCTAGGAAGGGCTAGTGGTGCAGCCTGTGGAGTAGGGGGGAGGGAGAGTAGGGGGCTCAGACAGCCGGCCAAACTGACGTGCTTAGAGCGCACCTACCAATCCTCCTCTCTGATGAAGTGGAGCATGCTGGCCCCGCCCCGCCCTACCTATGCGGAAAAATAAAAAAATAATAAAATGCTTTTACTATAATTTTATTTTTCTGCTTCCTTTCAGCAGGTGGTGACTCTCCTCCGCCATAGTGGAGGGGCAGCCCCTGCTGCCAGTCTAGGTCCTCCCTGAACTGCAACACAAGCAACCCAGGACCGGTTTTGCCCTAGTTAGGGCTTATCAGCCAGGTATAGTTCAGTTCAAGTGAGGGGTCTGAGCATTTCTCTTTTACGTCTTCAGAGCAAACATCAATGCTAGAAATCTTTTATTGCATGGGTTGCAGATGGCAAAGCTCAAAAACACCGGGCAGTAATTGCCTTTTCATGTGTCTGAGCTCTTCTGTCAGCAAAGCATGCCCTCACTGGGAATTTTTCCAGATTAATACATGTGCTGTAGATGGAAAACATAAATGTGCATACTCCTATTCTGCATTGGTGCAGCACATAATTCAATTTAGATGGCAGAAATTCTCTGGGAGACAAATTAAGAAATGAACAAGAATACATAAAACATATGATAAAGGCACTAGAACAGGCAGTGTCATCCTAAGGATTTTGGGGGCCCTGAGCAAGACATACTTTAGTGGCCCCCATTCAGAATGACTTTGTATTTTATTACTCATATTCTTCTAAGCCATGATATCAAGCTATTTTGAGTAATACGTTAAAGACAGAGATGGAGATTGTGAGAAAGTCATCCTTTTAGCAAGTTCACCCCCATTTTTTCTGACTGATACTGGGGGTAACTGACCCTGACTGTACCCTGGGCTCTGCTAACCAGGCTCTGCTCCAGTGCTCTGAACAAAAGGTATGTGGTAAAGTGGTACAATTACAATTGGCAATGACAGACTCCTGTAAAGCCCTGGTATATAATAGGGCAAAGGGGATTAAAACCACCTATATGTCCTTGGTATATCATAGGGCAGGGAAATTTAGAGGTCCAGTAGATTTCTGCATTGGAGTGTGCACCACAGTATTGCCTGTTGTCATTTGTAAAGGCAGCCCTGCCTTGCAGACAGTCTTTAAAACGTAAAATGTGTGCAAATTTGACTTTGGAATTAAAGGTACTTCTAAAGTGATAATTAACCTTACCTTTACATATAGGTCACCCCTAAGGTCTCCCCTAGGTGCCTCAGGGGTGGGGTGCCATGTAACAATAAGCAGGGACATTATAAAATATGTTTTATATACCCTGATGAGGGACAAACTGCCCCTTTCAGTTTTCCTCATTGTAGATACGTAACTCCCTAGGACAACATTGGAATATTTCACATAAGCATAATCTGGAGACAAATCGTACATTTTGGATTTTAAAGTGCAGTGCTTTTTGGGACAAGAAAATGCCACACTTTGGAGGAAGCTGTCACGCTTTTGGGTGGCACCCTGCATCTGATTGGACAAGGGGATGTCCCTCTGCTTGCCCCCCAAGGTGATTGAGTAAATGCTGGAGATCTGCATTGCAACTCAGATATGCTGCCTGAAACCACAAGAAGAAGGACAGCCATCCTTAAATCCTGGTCTGCAACCCAAAGGATTGCACTCTATGCACTCTAAAGTACTGCTCTTGTTGCACACTGGATCAACAGCCCTAAGGAGTTTGTCTTGCTTCAAAAAGGACTAATGAGTGGACTCCCTGAAAGCTTGCCTGCACCAAGTGGCACAAACGTCACCAGTCTGGAGTGTGTCCATTGGACTTTTAAGGCTTTGGCCAGGTGCATTGTGGTAAATGTTGTCTTAAACTTCCAATGACCATCTCCGAGCTTCTAGACCCTTGGGTTTGTGTTTTGGACACTTTGAACCCTCAAGAGGAACTTAAAGAGGAATTTGCAGAAGTTTGAAAAAGTTTGGAGCAACTCTGGGAAAAAAGCTCCATAAGTTGACCGACCTGACATCATGAGTCAAGCCGACTACCTTCAATCGCGACCTGTTCTGAATGTCAGGTTCGTCCCGCTGAAAGCTACTGAGCTCTAGACTTCCAGGATACAACTGGGGTCTCAAGGGAAAGCAGTCCAACAACATCATATCGAAATCGGCTTGTTGGAGAGGACCACATGACGTAGAGAGAGAAAAGCTCCAGAAACGTTTTTAAGTGCGAAGTTAAAACTTTGACCAAGGCCTCCCGCTCAGTGTAGACGAGCAGGACTACATTGCGGTCAGCCTCTAATTGTGACTTGGTCCCGGTCTAGCGCGACTGGATGTCCCCGGTTGGTGTTATTTATTTCTAAGCACTAGAAAGCACATTTTTCTTTTCATTTAATCTTTTAAAATTCATAATTCTGGTCTCCTATATTGGATTTTAGTCGCTTTGGTGTAATTTTAACGATAACATTTTTTCCTATTTTTATAAATTGGTGTGGTATTTTTTATTGTGTGTTGTGTCTCACGTATTTACTGTATTGGTGTATTTAAATATTTTACATACCTGTCTCCTAAGTTAAGCCTGTCTGCTCATTGCCAAGCTACTAGGGGTTGAGCCAGGGGCTAATGTTTTGAGACCTTGACTGGGCCTTGACTGGACCTAGCATTGGCTTGGGGGCATTCTTGCCAGTGTCAGGTGTGTACTTACCTCTACCAATAACCAGCCTCCAACAGAGATATATAAAAATGAAAATCAAGTTTCTCAGGAACCCCTTTGACCATGCATTAAAAGGTCTCTGACTGAGCAGGTGAGCTACATTCTGATTTCTGAACCCCACTGTACACAACCACCATCATATATCTATCCCTCCTACTGCCTTCTGCCACACTGCTAAAAAACTGAGCCATATTTATCTAGTAGTTGCGTCACCCTTGTGCCATGAAAAGGGGGTGCAAGAGCGATGCAACTACTAAGTTACATTTATCAAGCCACTGAATGCCACCTTGCCCTGCGTGGCTTGATAAATCTAGAGAAACACAATGCAGCACAAATCTCTGCATTGTGTTACTCTGCCCCAGGAGGCGTTCCATGGGAGAGGAGTGGGTGTTTCCACTACCCACCCATCAGTTTTGGTGTATTACTAAATATACCATTACTGGTAGACCTGGGAATGCGTCAAAATGATACACCTCCCCAGGTGAGGCGTATGGAAGAGAAATATCGTTATTTCTCATTGTGGTCCTTCTTTCTTTGCGCGCTGCATTCTGAAGCACACAAAGAAAGAGGAAAATGCCTCAGAGTACCCCTTACTGCACAAAAACAATCCTTTCTGGCACATGGGCACCCTTGCACCACAGAGCAAGGGTGCCTGCATTGGCACTAGACAGTCAAAGGTGCCAGCACAAGGAAAGGAAAGGAATTAGCTCTATTATGTTAAACACAGCACATTCCTGCACTTTCCCTTTAATGTGTATGAAATATTGATAAATGTGTCCCTGGATCTATAACTAGAAAATAGCCGAAAATAGCCTAAACACAAACTATACATTCAGCACTGTAGAGGAAATCAGTGCTGTGGAGGAAACACAGCTTATTTTAAGAAGCATCTGAAACAGACTGATCAGATGCACATGGCAGGAGCTGGGGTGGAGACCACAGCCAATTCAAAGCTCAGCATTACAATTGCTCTACTAGAATAATGACTGGAAAGACTCCAGAGAAGCCCACAACGCTGCTGCCTAGCTGGCTTCTGAGCTAATGAACGGGAAATGTGCATGACCTGCTCTCAAAACACTCCACTGGTTTCCCCTTAAAGAAGTGTCCAAGTTCTAAATCATTTGCCTGTCTTAAAACTTTCTAAAAGTGTTTGTATAAGCCTGTGACAAAATATCCTGTTACACGCCCTAAAGGGATCTCTTTCATACATGAAAACATAGGCAGATTGCATTGTCTCAAAAAACAGGACCAGGACCCCCATCCTTATCCGATCACTCCTCAGTTTGCTCTTATCCCTAATGATCTAGGATTAGCCGATTCACAGAGCTTTTTGCACACCACATTGCAATTTAAGGACACAAATAACTGAATTTACAAGGGCAAAATCCAGTTCCTAAGGAGCGGTAGGCAGCATTAAGGTTGCATGATGATCCAAGGCACTAACTGTAGTACGGGGGAAAAAGCCTTGGTTAAATAGCCAATCTGCATGAACTTTTTGGCATACCTTGTCATGATATGGGATACAGTTCTGAGACAGAAATGAGTGAGGCTTCCAATTCCACAATTTCACTTACAACACGAGGAATAAAAATTTAGACTAAAAGCCTATCTAATCCTTAGTTTACCCGGGATCAGGAACAGTTGGGGAAAACATATGCCTTTATGCTTTTTCTGATATTCAACACAAATGAGTTTGAAAGATTTGCTTATATAGTCCACATAATACTTATTTGAGGAAGAGGGACTATAACAGCTCTGCTAGGTTGTAGTCATACATGCAGTCAGTGTTTACACGTTGGCTCCATTGTCAGAACTATATTGGTAAGACAGCTCAGCGTTTAAAGTTCCTTGGTTTATAATATGAGTTCAACTCAACCGGTTAGATGTAATGTAAAGGAACGCCCATTATTTACAGTGATATAAAAAGACAAAATCTGCATTTCTACCTGTTGTACAGAAAAAGTACAAACAGACATAAATTCAGTGTCCTCAGCTGAGCTGTCCTACAAAGCATTTCAGATATACACAGGCATACATGCTCAAATTAATTATAGAGGCTGTAAAATAGGTTTACAGTAGTATTACTGAATTATGGGCAAATCCAAGATCGCCTGCCAAAGGAGAGGTTTTATTGTTCTTGGAACATTCCTTAGATCCTGCTGGAGCTGGATGTTGATCAATTGGCAGCAGTGTTGCCTTATTACCTAACAAGAAAATACACAAGCCAGCCTGAGCTCACCTTTAAATGCTGCAGCTTCAGCTTTTCCTCCTCTACTTTTAGACGTTTCTGGGTGATTTCTTCTTGCAATTTCCTCTTGTCCTGCAGGGATGAACACAAGATCATTCACGTTTAGTTTTACAGATCAGATATTAGAGTTGAACCTAGACACCCTGAATGCAATACCTAGCTTAAATTACTACTTAATATCACTATATGTACCCAATTCATACTATACTGTACATTCCTTTCTGCACACGTATTGTGGAAAATGGCACTAGCATTTCCTCTTGTACTTTTTGTAAAATAAATAATTGTGGGGAACGTGGTCATGGGGCCAGATGTAGCAACCGTTTTGCATGTCGCAAACTGCGAAAATCGCAGCAACATGCAAAACGGCCATCGCGATGCAGAGTCACATTTTGCGAGTCGGTACCGACTCGCAAAATGTGATTCCGACTCGCAAATAGGAAGGGGTGTTCCCTACCTATTTGCGACTGCATCGCGATGTTGAGTTGCTTTGTGACCGCGAAAGCATCGCAAACCAACTCGCAGTTACCAACCCCTTTGTGAATGCCACAAAAAATGTTTTTCAGAGCAGGCAGTGGTCCTACGGACCACTGCCTACTCTGAAAAAACCGAAACTAAATGGTTTCGGTATTTTTTCTTTTTGCAGCTCGTTTTCCTTTAAGGAAAACGGGCTGCAAAAAGAAAGAAAAAAAAACTGCTTTATTGAAAAGCAGTCACAGACATGGTGGTCTGCTGTCTCCAGCAGGCCACCATCCCTGTGAGTGCCTCGACTCGCTATGGGGTCGCAAACTGCGACCCACCTCCTAAATATTCATGAGGTGAGTCTTTGCGACCCCATAGCGAGTCGCAGAAGGTGTCTGAGACACCTTTCTGCATCTCGGATTGCGAGTTGCAATTTGCGAGTCGCTATGCCTCGCAAATTGCAAGTCGCAATTGTATACTTACCTACATCTGGCCCTTTGTTAGAAAATGTAGGGTTTGCGATTTTAAGTAATGGAAGCTAAAACTGATCACGTAAATTCTTGCATTCCTTTTTTATCAGTTTCAATTTTTTTCAAAGGGACTTAGCGATTCCCAAAGAAGATGAAGCACTATATTGGTAGAAACCAGACTGTGTTGTATCAAAGTATGTTGGGAAGGAAATGTGTGTTTGCTAAAAGATTTTTTTTAAATCGTTCAAGTCAGCACGGACGTCAATTCAATAAAATGCCATGGACGCTGAAGTGACAACACATATCCTTTGAACTTAATCACACCACAGGAAGTGATATTGTCTGAACCTTGACACTGATTTGTTTTTCAGGAAGGCAAGTTATATGACCCTAAAAGCACAACATTTTACATTGCTGAAGCTCCATAATAACTGAATGATTAGTATAACAGTTTAACACAGACAAATGTCTGTTTTATTTTATAGTGCTGACTTGATCTTTAAAGGTTCTGGAGTATAATAGTTGCCCTAAATTGTAGTATGTGAGCAAAGCGAGTAAGCTAAATCTCATCTAGCGTTTTTCTTCCTCTGAAAAAAATGGAAAAACATGGGCTGAATTTGTGAATTTTAAAGCACATTTTTCATACATACTTGATAAAATGCCATAGGCACCGAAAGGGCACTCATTAAATATTTAAGTCTGTTAACGGTATGCCAAGCCAATGAATCCTGATGTTCCTCAGAAGTTGACCCCATTTTTAACAAAATGTGGTATGAAAGTCCCTATTTGCCAAAAATTACCTCCATTGTGCCCGGGCCAGAATTTTGTCACGAGTGTACCCATATTCCATGAGTGCCCTCCCATAAAAAAAATGACATATAAGATGCCAGTGCCAAAATGTTGTCAATTATGCTGTCCATATACCATAGATGATCATTATATCAAATATTAGCCCAGTATGTCAGCGCCAGCATTTTGTCCTGGTTTTCACCCTCTCATATACAAGGTTGTCCATCTTGATGCCAAGAATTACCTCAAATGTGTTAGTGTCAGCATTCTGTCACTGGTGTTCACAGGCCAAGAATTTCGTCTAGTATTCCAATATTTTCCCACAGGTACCATCTATGCCATTGATTACCTCTAGTATGCCAGTACCAGCATTTTACCACAGGCGCACTTTATACCTTAATTTTATCAAAGCCTCCGAAGACTGATTCATCTCTTGCAGATAACTATGCATGAACCCTCTAATCTGAAGAAAACGAAGCTAAACCTTGTAATACTCAGCGCCTATGTGTTGCTGAACTTCTTCCCAGGTTGTTATCCTAGCCCCTACATAAAAGTCCCCCAACACTTGATATCCTCTAGAATTCCAAAATCTGTATACAGGGTTTGAAAGAGAAAGCCGAAACGATTGGCATTATTGCACTCCTAAAAAAACAATGACATGATGGTATTTGTCTTGCTTTAAAAAAATCACTACCCAAATGGCGTCCTCTGGCACCTCATATCCAGTTCGTTTTGGCAATATTGCCATCTTTGAAAAAACTATAAAGTCGCCTTCACAATCCTCTACCATTTTTCCAAAAAGAAAGTATCCAGGTCACCCTCTTCTTTCCCCTTCTAACCATTATTTCCAACCGTGCAGCCCAGTAATACAAGGAAAGATCAGGCAGGGCCAGCTCACCCTGTTTCTAATCCAGCTGCAGGGTTGGATAGCTCACCCTGAAATGTTACCTTTCCACAGAAACTGTATAATGAGGGAATCTAATCCCTTAAATAAAACCCTATTCATTTTTACTGGGAGGTTTGTGAACAAGAAAAAGAAATGTGGCAAAATAGACTTTTTAAGTAATGACACTCTCCCTATAAATGTAAGGGGCACTGGTGCCCTTTATTTCAAGAATTACCCACAGTTTGCCAGTGGCAGTATTTTTTCACATGTTTCTGTCATGATAAGGATTGGTGCACATATGCCAGAATCAATTTGCCCTGGGTATCTATATAAGACAATCATTAACTTCAGTATTTCAGGGCCAGTGACAAACTTGCACGCCCCCACACTCACATTCACTCACACACATTCTCTCACGCACATTCACTCTTGCTCATTGATTCTCACTGACACTCTCTTTCACCCCCTTACACTCATTCTTATTCATTCTCCCTCGCTCGCTTGCATTCACTTTTTGAAGCAAACTTGGCCCAAAGTGCTAAGGTGGGATTTACTATTCAACACCAATAAGGGTTTGTGTTTGTTATGATCTCAAAGTAACACAATCTTGTGCCTTGTGCTGCTTTGCATTGTTTTGCATCAAGGGGCATTCCATATGTGGTGCATGAGCATCCCCATGCAACCACCATAGGGTTTGATACAAATCCCTATCTATACAACATTGTTGGACAGGAATTTGCACCAACATATTACGTTTCCTCAAGGCAGGCATAAAAAGGAGAAATGTTTTAATTTTCTTGTTTTTCCAACTTTGCCTGTACGCTGTATTGTGAAGCACACATACAAAGTAGGAAAAGTCTTAAAGCATATTATTTGTACTGAAAGGGATCCCTTCATGTTAGAAAAATATGCTTTAGAGAACATACAACTCCATGCACTATGCAAAAGGATGTGTGTGTTGGCACATGCTGCCAAGAGAGCACCACAACAGAGGGAGCGAAAAAGTACCATATCTAAGTAGATAGGGCAAATGTTTTCTCTCTCTCTCTTTGAAGCACAGCGACACAGCAACTTCGGCACAGCTCTGTCTTGTGTCTAAGAAAAGTAGATCTAGGTCTCAATGTCACACACCACCTGTCACTGACTATTACTCACTTTCACTTACACACACATGTTTACACATACAGAAACACTTCCTCACACATACACACTCTCACACACTCTCACCCACACAAGACACATCTAAAAATATTTTTACTTAGCACAGTTGCCACAATTCCAGGTAAGTGTGCTCCATTTTTAGTACACTAACAGTAAACAATGCAATATAATCCACTATTAGCATAATGAAATACTGGCACAAAATAAGGAACGCAGAGGTGTCCCTGTGTTCTTGTCACTGATTTTTCCACCTCAAAGGCTAGGAGTTGCACAGGCAGTGCCAGGAGTCGTAAGAGGCAAGCCAGGGGTCACAGCTGCCACACCTGGTAACTCTAAATGATATCCATGTGTGTGAGGGATTGGAGTAAGCCACTATTGAAACAAAACAGGCAACTTTGATTCCAGCAACATTATGGGTACTTATCTTTACTATCCACTTCAATAAAGAAAGAAGACTCCTGGCATGATCCTGAAGGACTCCTTTCAAAAACCTTTTTCTTTTATTTTTATTTTTTGTTTAGTCACAAATAATAGGGTGACTTTCTGAGTAACCATTGACAAGTTTTCTGTAGAAGGTATCACCAAGATTCAATAGCTACTTTGCTAGCAATTTTTAAATAGTCCCTCAATGTCCTGTTATCTTGCTCATGTACGACACTATGTAGATCCTTGGGCAGTTCAGGGACAATTCACAACTAGAGTCCAGCACCAGGCAGTGTATTTCTGATAGTTAGATGTTGCCCTGTGTGTATGTGTAGCATTTGTGGAGCATTTGGGTGGCATACCGTGTGGCATTGGTCTTCGTACTAGTGTGTACTTACTACAGCAAAAGTTCCATCAGCCTAGTCCTAGCCCTCAAACCCACGTTGTGTAATAACAGGCAACAATAAGTGGGCTGCTGTAGGCCCCTAATCTCTTGTACCACACGAGACAGCACCTTTTGCACTGGTGATAGCTACATTCCTTGCACATGTTAAAAAAAAGGCAATAGAATGAACTACAATTGGTCTCAAACAGCATCTCTTGAGCCCCCATTACTCTGTGCCTAACGAAACATGGCAAACATTGCTTGCAGCCTCATAGTGTCCATTTCTGGTGGCTGCAAAGGACTTTGACATCCATGGAGGGCAGCACAAGCGTGAACACCCTTTGTACCAGTGTCACAGTGGTGCTCTACCACAAGACAGACTGTAGGGTATCGTGCTGCAAAAATACTGACTCCAGTATATCCTCTATATCATCAAGGTAAGTATATAGAGATTACATAGATTTACTATTGGTATCCATGCACCTTGATGACATATGTAACTTGAAAGTACTTATATGTGGAGTTAAGGACAGTAAATCTACAGTCACCTAAATAAATATACGTCCATGAAATAGTGGATGTCAAAATCCTGCACTCAATATTTTAGCAGGACTAAATTATATCACTCAATCTTGTGACTTCCAAGCATCAAATACTAAAACAAATGTCAAACATTCACAACTCTTTCAAAAGACAAGAGATGTGAATATAGGAAAATGTAAATACTAGAACCTAGAGAAATACTAGAACATATTTAGCATTAGTGAGGGGACCCATACTATTGGAAAATGGCCAAGAATTAGTTCAATTTAGGAAGTGTACTTTAAAAGAAGTAAGGCAAAAACTAATCAGGTGGCCGAGAAGTTGCTCCATATTTAAAGATTGATTTGCAAATTGTTTCATATCATTTCAGTTCATAAATAGACCAGGTATTGTTTAGCTCATGATATAATTAGTAGCTTGAATACAATCATGTTGCATTTCTGGTTACACCCAACGAAAAGTAAAACGTCGATCTAAAATGAAATTAGAATAAATGTGTGCTCTTGACAGAACTTGGCACATTAATAGAAGTCATCAGGGAATAGACTAGGAGACTGGTTTTGAATAATATTTTATGACATAACTGGGAAGATAAGGGTTTTGTCCCTGAGATGCATGGTGTAAGCACAGGGATAGTTTTCTGTTTTTTCAGGTTTCAAGATCATTAGCAATGTTTAGGCCATCGCCATGCTAGGTTTCGTGGCTTTCACTATGGTAGAGTAATATTTCATCACATTTGTTTGGGTGAGGGTACCGAAGTAAGAAGGGCTAATGTATGCCTTTTCTGCCAGTGTTATCTCATCACTATTCCCTTCTGGTTCAAATTACATTCTGCTTAATCTCATGAGAAGAATGGCTTGCCTGCCATCTATGAACACCCACTCCATAATATGGGAACTGTTTAAAGTCTAAAGGTGCCAGAGGTCCACAAATAAATGGTGGGACCCCCGGCCTGCCAAATTCACAGTTCCTCAAACTCATTGAGGTGGAAAAATGGTTTTGTTCCTGCCAGAAGAGCTTCAGCTGGTCTGCTGTCCAAAAGCCCTCTACCTTATAGTCCATCCACCATAGAGCTACCAGTTTTTAGTGAAGGTCACCCGCTCTATCTAAAGTAGGGAGACTGTCACAGATTTATCCTAGCCTAGCAGTCTTGGGCAAGGCGATAGTAAAATGCCCATTGCACTGAGGAGGAAATCTCCTAGTAGATATGGGGCATTTTCAATTTCATACAGTAGAATGAAACCCCAGTGGATGCACTTTGAGGGAACTCATCCCCATCAAGCATGTGTAGATCTCCTGATACGTTGGTGACTCTCAACCAGCAGGACCGAGGCCCGGGTCTCCACTAGCTGGCAGGCAGACGATATCTGCTTATGCAATTGTTCCACTTATGCCTTATATTTGGACGGTACAGAGGTGCTGAAATGAACACATCTTTAAACGCTCCTTCCAGAATAGAATAGTACCCCTTTAGCGTGAAATCACTAGTTTTTGTCCATGGCGTAGGAAATAAGCATGGGGGCCCAAAATTAACAATTCTTCTACCATTTACTACCTGCTCTGAAGCAGGTGATAAATGAGAGAAGGAGGGCTATATCGGCCATGCTGGTGAGGCTTGTTAGTTCAGGAGGGTGAACAGAGTCGATGATCTGGGGTGCGAGAACACTGAGCCACTTGTGACTGAGAAGAACAGTATCCACTCAGAGATATTATGTTATGTCAATTTGTATGGAGGAGCTCATCACCTGTAAATGATTGTTCCACCACTTTGCTCTGCCTCTGCAAATCTTTTCTTATGGGATGAATAATAATTGGTTTGTTCCTCTTTTAATGCCAAGTATTGCTTTGGTTACTTTTCACTTTTTCACGTTTCACCAATGTTTCTTTTCGCAATCCAACCCGGTCAGGAGATCTTGCACTAACCTACCTCCCAGTAGTGGGAAGAGAAATTATTTTCGGCAGTAGGATAAGACCATATGTGTTCTCTCCCTTGAGACTGTCTTTACGTAAGTTACTGCGGAACAAGGCTGTTACCTGCGCCCACCCAACAGCTTGAAAATTTATACGTAAAAAGAAAAAAAGACACGAGTAACTTTTCCATTTTGCTCCTCAGGGATAAAATGACAGAACCCAAGAACTACAGTGGTTTCTGTTCTCTGGCTTAATATAGCCAGAGTTCAAAGACTGAATACACAAGTCATCTTTTCTCTGCACATTTCCTTGTGAACTGCACAATGCAGAGTTTACTGTAAGACAACTAATGTATCTGTTAGCATATGAGGAAACAACTGAGGCACAAAATACATAATCTTTATTGTCTGGACCTTAATAAAACGGTGTAGATAGAAAGTAAATCAATGTTGGGATAAAACACTTAGAACACGCCCACAATTCAAATATTTGAAATAATGTATGAAGAATCAGGCAACATCATATATGATATGTTCTTTGAATTTCTTATTCTAGTTGTTTTAAATGGGGTTTCTGGATGGCTAGGTTATGCACATAAGCCAGGCAGAACCCACCAGTCTAGTCAGGGCAAGTCAGTTACACACCAAAGGTAACCAGTGCTCACCCCCTGGTAGCTTGGCACAGAGTGGTCAGGCTTATTCCCAGAGGCCATGTGTAAAGCATTTGCGCAACACACTCACACCAGAGACACAATAAATGTACCTCAAGTGAGTCTCCACACATGGCTATATAAAAATAAGGTTCTTATATTGTAAATATTTCACAAGACCAAAGAGACACAAGTCATACATATTGTGCACCTTATACATAAATCATACGTACTGTGCATACATTGTAGGTACTCAGATAATACTCATTGTCCTGGCTATTGTGAGACAACAACAACATATATCAGGAAATACTTAGACCATAATATCCAATAAAAAAGTCACATCTGTATCAGTAAGGATACATTGGTATGGGAACCCCCACACTCCTACTACCAGGGTTATAGTCACCACTATGTGCTGAATAGAGCGAATGCTTGGGGAAAAAAGAGTAGGACGCCAGAGCACTTGCACGCCTACTCGTTACGGTACAGTAAGTTAGAGATGCGGCACCTTTCTACTGTCAAACAGGGACCTCCGTCGAGGTCTCACCCCGTGCTGTCACACCAGAACAATGCCTCAGACCATGATGGCAGAGACAGAACAATGCCGGCATATACCGTAAAAGGCAGGAGCACTGGCCCGCCTACTACAAATAATATGGTAATCCACATAGAGCAAGCCTGTGACAGGTGGAAGACCTCCATTGGAGACTTCCCCTGTGATGCCACAAACAAGTAACTGGTCCCCCCCGAGGAATGTGCTGACACAGTGGGGTCCAATTGGTGGAATTCTAATGGGAGCCCTCACTGGGTCCCCACACTCAGGGAAGGTGGAGGCAGCTGCCCGCACCTGCTTCAGCTGCCAAACTACATGGCAGCCTCTTTTACTAAAAAGGGGCTGTCCTGATCCTGCTGCATGTCTTGGACCTCTCTGGGGCTTCATTTCAGGGAATTAGCCCTAGCGTGCCTTAGCCCAGCCTGTGATTGGGCATCACCAACTTCTCTGCACTCCTGACCCTTGCTAGCCATGGCGGTGGCAGACTCCTTGTGGCGATGTCATCACAGGGACTCCAGGTGCAATGCTTTGTCCCTGGGCCACACTGAGAGACGCTGCAGCGGCTCGCTCACTTGTAGATTTCACTCAATGGCCCGCACCTGTCCTCAGCAACCGGACGCGTGGGACCAAAGAAGGAGGAGGGGGGGGGGGGGCAATCCACAATTGCTGACATTGGTCTTACTTCCCCCTTTGCTCAGTTCCAGGAGGGAAAGCAGCATTCTGGGAAACTAGGCAGTAACTACGAACTCATTTTGAAAGTGATTGCAAAATTCCAAGCACTCACCGTGCACTAGCGGCCCTGCATAAAGTTGATAATTAAGGCACTCTTCATGCCCCCAGTGAAAAAGGAGTGGGAAGATACATTGCTCACTATGCGCTACAGGTTGCAGAGCCAGGGACAGCAGATAACGCCCATTACACTGTAGGCCTCTGGGAGAACACTTGTGGGGGAAGCAGGCAACAGTGGATAGGGCAACCAGCACAACCAGTCCTGCAGTCCTGATGGCGATCCCTGCTTGAAGCACCACAGCACTTTTTGCAGAACAGAGTCAGGGAGCAGATGACAGCAGGACAACAAGCAGAAAAGCAATCCAGTGAGTCCTTTATGCCACCCAGCAGCAGCAGGTTGCAGGGTAACAACAGAAGAGTAGTCAAGTTGAGTCCTTTAGGGCAGCCCAATTGCTCTGAAATCATGAGGTCAGAGCCCCTGTACTTATACTCCAAAATGTCTTTGTTCAGGGGGTGACTTCAAAGGGACCCTTTCAAGTGTAACACAACCCTTTTCAAACTAGCCCTGGCTCCAGACCTCAGTAGGGGGTAAATCAGCCCTTTGTGTGAGGGCAGGACACAGCCTATTGACATGTAAGGTGTGAATGACCCTACCTTACCCCCAGCCCAGTATGACTATCAGTATGCAGACTGATGCAGATGCCTCTCCTGTCACACCTAGCCCCTCCTGTATTATGGGTGTCTGGAAAGTATGCACCAAGTGTAACTGTCACTCTGCCCTAGATGTGGATTGGAGTCAGGCTGCAAAACACTAGAGTTAAAAGCACAGACAAATGCCCTTTTTCTAAAAATTGCATTTCTAAAATATTAATGTAAAATCCAACTATACCAGTAAGCAGGATTTCCCCCTACCATTCCAAACATACCAAATATGCCTACTCTACTCCTTCCAGATCAGAAATTAGCACTTAACATTATTTAAGGGAATTCCCAATGCTAACCTATGAGAGGAGCAGCTCTCGCAATAATGAAAAATGAAACAGAATGTTTGTCACTACTAGGACATGAAAAACATATAAGTATATGTCCTACCCTCTACATACATAACACCCTGCCCCTAGGCTATCCAGGGCCTACTTTAGGGGGAAAGGTAAAAAGGGAGTTTAAGCCTTGGCACCTAGTTTGAATTGCCAGGTAAATGTAGCAGTGAACTGCACATGAAGGCATTGCAGTGGCAGGCCTGAGACAAGTTTGGAAGTTGTGGGTGGTGCAATCAGCACTGTAGGCCCACTAGTAGCATTTAATTTGCAGGCCCAGGGTATATGGTATACCACTTACATGGGACTTACAGGTAAATTAAATATACCAAGCAGGTCTAAGCCAATCATATCAAGTTTAGAGAAGAGAGAACATCACTTTTGCACTGATTAGCAGTGGTAAAGGGCCCAGAGTCCTAAAGCAAACACAAAAAGGGTCAGAAAAATAGGAGGAGAGAGGCAAAACGTTGAGGCTAACCCTGCACAAAGAGCCATTTATAACACTTATGTTGATATAAAATATCTTCAAATTCTTGTTAAACCGTTGACATAAATTAAATATGTTTTTTCAAAGTAATCGGTACAATGAGAAAAGCCTGACAAAATCAAAGTAAATATTTAAAAATAAGGCCTATTTTTTCAATGTTTATTCCATAACTGGAGAAAACACCATGTTAACCCCAGATCAGATTACAAGCCACTCCCCTTTGCCAGTCCCCCTCTTCTAACTCCTTGCCCCAAAAGTAGGCTTTTTAAATAGTTCTTAATGTGAGAAACTTCCCATTACTTTCATCAGTTTCTTCCTGCCCACCTCATCTCTCCAGTTTTTTGGTATGCGTTCATTGCATTTTGATTTTTTAATTGTAAAAACTTCATATTGTAGATTGCCGAACGCAGTCCCCTTCCCCAGGCTGTTTTCCGTCCCAGGGGCACCAACTCTTGTGGCCCAGCCCCAGTCAGAAAGGGAAGGGACATGTGACCCTCCTCCCTGGGCCATTTTTGGCACCAGAGTCCCTAACCCCCGGTGTCTGGTTGTGAAATAAAGGGGAAAGGGGACAGGTGGCCAACCCCCTAAAGGCAGCAAACCCCACATTGCACACAGCCTAAGGCTGTGTGCAGTAGGGGTTGGCCACAGGGTCTCATCTTGTAAGAGGGAGCCACGTGGAACTTATTATGGCCCCCTGGGACCACATCCACCAGGGCAATTTATTAAATTTAAGGTGAGAGAGCACACTGCACCCCCTCCCCAGTCCAATTTCA
The DNA here is from genome assembly GCF_031143425.1 of Pleurodeles waltl. Taxonomy (NCBI): domain Eukaryota; kingdom Metazoa; phylum Chordata; class Amphibia; order Caudata; family Salamandridae; genus Pleurodeles; species Pleurodeles waltl. The sequence goes on along the minus strand of NC_090443.1, from coordinate 604,225,341 downwards.
ACCCTGGGGACCCATCCCTTTTTGGTGGAGAGGGGCACATAACCCCCATCCCCAGGCTGGTTTTGGCTCCAGGAATCCCATCCCCCAGGGCCCAGCACATCTTTTAGAGGAGCATGGGGACAATGGGCTAATTTTGTCTCCAGAGACCCTATCCCACAGGGCCTGATCGCATCTGATAAGGCGTATGGGGGCACATGGCCAGCAATGGGTGGGTGCAGGAGATTCAAATTGTTCCTGCCGTGCCAGTGTTGGCAGGGAAACTGCTATGTCCCAGGGGTGGGAACCACAGGACATAGCAAATGAGCCCTGTGGGTATGGGGTCCCCAGGGCCATTAATGGCTCAGGGAGGGGAACTGTGTGGCCCCCTCTCCTATGCGAATGAGACTGCGCCTGGGGAAAGGGGTCCCCAGGGCTGAAAACTGCCTGGGAAGAGGGAGGCATGTATCCCCTTCCCTTTTATTACACAGCTGGGCCTCAGGAGGGGCTCTTGGGGACAAAAATGGCATGGGGAGGGGGGACGCATGCCCCTCTCCCTTTATATTTATGTTTATGGCTGGGTCCAAAGGGATGGGGTTCCCAGGACCAAAATTGGCTTTGGGAGGGGGGCTGCATTCTCCCCTCCCTCTTAATAATGTGGCCTGGCCCTGGGGATGAGTTCCTTGAGGCTGTTATCAGCCTGTGGAGAAGGGCCACATGCTCCCCGCCGCCAAAATTAAAATATATGTAAAGGCCTAAGGAGGGTGGCCGATCAGCCTCCCTCCTTTCCTTTAGTAACTCAAAGCCCAGGGGAGGTGGCAGTCCCCGGGGCCCAAAGTGGCCTTAGGAAGGGGGCAACTTTAGCAACACAAAATAATGATGGACAGCATGCTGAAATGTTTCAAACACTTACCCCCAGCCACAGATATGGGTTTAAACCATTATTCTTTTGCTCACCAAGACACCCCAGTTTGGACCCAGCCATATGCAAATCAGTCTTGACCCTGTTTCCCATGGTAACAATCCAGCCCGAACTGCCAGGTCAGGTCCTCCCTGGACCGGAAACTAGCATCCTGGGACCTGTTTCAGGGTATCACCCTTCATCAGCCATACTAGCTTGAATCTAGCACAGGACCCAAGTCTGAGCATAACATTCCCACCTTTCCCATGTCCCCCTCTCCCAATTTCTACTAACTATATATACCGTCGGGGCTGAAAGCAAAAACAATCGCGGCAAACAACACATTTTTTTTTTAAGATTTTTCCCCGGATCCACTGCATTTTTGCAAGAACATTTTTTTAAAAATGCGTTCTTGCTCTGGTGGAGACCCTGGACCAGAGGGTCATGGAATTTTCACCCTGCCCCCTTTTCTTTATTTCTTACTTTTTGGGGGGGACTCGGCTGAGTCCAAGTCCCAAAATGTCTGCCAACAAATGTCTGCCAACACTTCTTGGTTGAAGTGTTGGCAAACAATCAGATATCAGCATAGGGACTATCCAAGCACTGGACAGAATTACCCCAAATTTGGCAAAAAGCTAGCTGTTGGTCCAGACAGCATTGATTTTTGTGATTTGGTGTAAATCCATTCAGTAGTTTTAGAAATATTAAAGGAAAAACAAATATAGATATCTAGGAATGAGGATCCTCGTGGATCCATCCGTGGTGGATTTGTGAATCCACGCGCCAAAGAAAGGCCCTGATTGGCAGGTCGCAATCTGGGAGAAAGGTTTTGACTGCCATTTTGTGTATTGGCTCAATGCAATGGGGGTAAAATATCAGTGAAAAGTGAGGTAAGGGGTCAGAATAGAGGTATCCTGACCCAATAGAGGACAGTTCGAGGGATCCAAATGTTTTTTCAGTCTTTCCACGGATCCGCCACATGCCTCAACGTGACCCACGTGTAAATCCATGATAGAACCGAGGATCCGCTCCGGAACCGCAAACCTAGAAAATTATACACACTTACTCAACGAACCCCGTGCAGGGTTGGCCCTAGGTCAAGCCTCTGCTGCGTTAAAAAAAACATAGAAGTTCACTGAAAAAAAACAAAGGTTACAGGGACATTATAGTTAGGAATTAGCATTTTTTTTAAACATAGAAATTCACTGAAAAAAACAAAGGTTACAGGGACATTATAGTTAGGTTCTGAATTGACTTGCACAAAACTATAGAAATTCACTGTTATAGTTAGAGTTATTTCAAGTAACTTTAACTCGTGGCCTAAGGTAACTATAACTCTCCCCCTCCCCGTGCACAGCTAATTACCTCACATGTTACATCACTCATAACATATTTTATCGCATCATTTATATTATTACTGCAATATTTGCAATACAATTTGTGCATGGCAGGGGCGCGAGTTTATGGTTACCTTAGGGCACGAGTTATAGTTACTTGAATAAGCTCTAAGTATAACAGCTGAATTTCAATGGTTTTGTACGTGTAAATTCAGAACCTAACTAACCTAACTATAACGTCGCTGTAACCTTTCTTTTTTCAGTGACTATATATATGTATATAGATCTAGATAAATATATGTATATAACACTGTCAAAAATATGTCTTTAACTGACTGACGTGAATTCACTCTACATATAAATAAATGAAATAAATAATTTGCAACCACTGCAAAATGTCTAAATATACATACTTGCATTTACATTGTTTGCAGTCACCTTTAGTTGCAATCATTGTAGGGCAATGTTTGGAAAGTTTTAGTAACGTAGGCTTTTCAAATGGTTTTCGACAGATTTTCCTAATAGGTAAACTTAAAAATATAATTCTTATAATTGTACTCTTTTATACCAAAGTTTTTCATCATTTATTTCACAATATTATGGGTTTCGGCTTTTCATTTCATTTTTAATTGATCTTGATGAGCAATGATATTCTATGTGTTGTAATGAAATATGTGATGGCTTGTGTGATACCTTGAATAATGCAATAAACCTTATTTGACATTCTTTTAGATGTATTTCAATTGTAAACTTAAATTAAAAGTTCATCACTCCACCGTGGCATTACCTGGAGTATTCTCAAAGCACCTTTTTATTATATACTTGCTAAAATTGCCAAGCGAATGCAATTGCAAGACAAGCACTGGCAATACCAATAGGTATGGCTTAATAGGAACGTTATATGGTAATGTGAAGCATTACAAGTAAGTTGCATGAGAATGGATATGTGTTTGTGTGGAAGCAAAGAACTATAGAATAATATTGGTATGGGTTAGAAGGTCAGGTGACATTTGCACTGCCAAACCAGACCTTAACATCAATGTAGGTTAGACTGCCCTCTTCCAATTTGTGCCACTGCCAGACAAAAAGACCATAAATGATGTAGTTCATCTTCGTCATCAAAATTTATTTGTGGAACTAGCCTATAAAACGTACCAAGCATCACAGTAAAATAAATAATACATTTAGAGAAACATTTTCCACTAAAAAGGTAAATTTAAAAGGACTAAAAACAATTACACATATAAAAATCCTAAAATCACAGCCTATATTGGGCACATATCAAAGTAGTCCAAAAAGAGGCAATTAATAGAGTAAAATACATGACAAATGCTATCAGAACTTAATGTCCTACTGTTTTAGATGAAACGGCTTGGAAGAACTTAATCAGCAATTGAAAAAATATAACAGTTTAAGTTGAAAATAAACACACACACAAATAAACATAGATTCAGTTTCAGCGTGAAAACCATAGGGCCTGATTACAACTTTGGTGGGGGGGGTTAATCTGTCTCAAATGTGACGGATATCCCGCCCGCTGTATCACGAGTTCCATAGGATATGATGGACTCGTAATACTGCGGGTGGGATATCCATCACATTTGGGACGGATTAACCCCCTCTGCTAAAGTTGTAATCAGGCCCATAGTCTCTAATTCAGGCATCTAACAACTATGCCTAAAATGGGAGCATCATATCATGGCCGGATCAAACAGTTATAAGGAAAGAGTAAAGACCTTCCTAAGGGTCACTCCCTTGTACTCTCCCTGATATCTTTGTGGCATACGTCCAAAACGGTCTCTGTGGCTATGCCCTGCATTACATCTTTTTTGTCACTGTTTGTGACCTTGCGATTTGCAGGCTGTCATAAGAAGGGCTTAGTTTCTTGTTATAACTGTCTTTTTCATGTCTGGTATTAGCCAAGACCTACTGACTTTACTAAAATTATATTTATAATAATAAACTTGTTGCGTCATTCACATTTTTGTCCCCTCATTACAACATGTAGCATGAGGCACTGGGTAGCCCACTTCAGCCATTGGTAACTTTGTAATGAGAGACAGCATTCTGTGCATTAATGAGGAGTACATCCACACAAATAGTAGTATCAAGGTAGTACCCTTCATTGTCACGGGCTACTGTGTTAATGTGTGCTTTTTAAAACCTAACATTTTTTTAATTTTTTTTGTTTTTTGTTTAGTATTATGATATCCTGGCATCTCTCACAACAGTGTAATATAAAAAAATGGAAAATAAAACAATCTTTGACAAAGCCAAAAGGCTGTCAGCAAATGCTGGATTGGCATGCTAATGCTAGTGTAATTCCAGAGCTGCAGATCTCTTTTTATTGGCTGCACATAATGCCAACTCTCTCTCTTTCTTGGGCCACCAAGTTCAGCAATGGCTGTACCCTTATGTTCGGGTGACCGCTTGTGCCTCCTCGTGGGTAGCCTATAAGCTTTATGTACAAATATCTGCTGCAGAGAATCTGCCAGCAATACCTTAAAAAAGACTGTTTGCCTGACAACGTTGTCAGTTGATCCTAAATTATGACCCCCAAATAAATAGGTGCACAGCTGCCAGGATGTCTTCAGCATATTCTGTCTGTGTTACCATCCGGATTAGACTCTTGTTCCTTACAACTAGCTGATTTTAGCTCTGTCACAGCAGTCTCAACATCAGTGAGCCTTTTAATTCCCTTATGGGACATAACTTTCAGTTTTTGAGAGCTTCATACGATGGAGATGAACTTAGCCCCTATACTTTTAATTGTATCTTTCAACTTGCATAAAGCTGTAAATATTAAAGAGTCCCGCTTTTTAGGAATTGGGGGCAGATTTATAATTCTTTCACGCAGCACAATTTAGCAAGCCACCTTGCTGCGTGAAAGGGAAAGGGCAGGAATGTGCGGTATTTACCCTTATACGGAGCATTCCTGTCCTTTCCTAGCACTGGTGCACTTTTGACTGCCTAGCGCTATTGCAGGCACACTTATGTCATGGTGCAAGGGTACCTGCGTTGCATGAAGGATTGTTTTGTGCAGAAAGGGACACCTTCCTGCACAAAAACAATCCTGAGAGGCATTTTCCTCTGTCTGTGTGCTGCAGATTGCAGCATACATTGGCAGAGGAAAAAAGGGGGAGAAATAAAAATATTTCTCCTCATTATGCCTCACCTGTGGAGGTGCAGCATTTTGATGCATTCCTAGCTCTACCACTAATGGCAAATCTAGGAGTGTGCCAGAGTAACGCAAGGCAGCAATTTGCGCTGCTTTGTGTTACTCAAGCCATTCAGGTGATGCAAGTTGGCCTTGGAGGCTTGATAAATCTCACTTAGATTTTGTGTTGCCCTTTGAAATGGCGCGAGGGTGACTCAAAACCTTGATCAATCTATTTCTTGGTTTCTCTCATCATGCTCCCTCTCAGTAGTCATCTTCTCTTCATCTGATCTTGAGTAACTCATGGTGTTCAAAGAGTTTTTCTTGTCACTTCACAAGTCACCTCACCTTCTCAACTTCTCCTAGTATCACTATTCAGCTCCTGCACATACATTGATCTGTCATTGAACAGTCACGCTGCTGGTGCTAGAACACTGGGCTCTAGGCCCAGGTGCACCATGTGCTCCTTAGCTCCTCCCCGTCTTCTCATGCACCAGTAGCTCTGGCAACACAGGGGGCACAGTAAGGAAAAAACTCTGGAGCCTTCTCTGTACTGCAGTGTTTAATTTGAGCCTGTGGTTTCCGTTGCTCAGTACTGGCACTTGTCAGCACCGGTGCTTATAGTCTGCCACATGGTGGCCCTTTCTGTCTTATTTGAAGATGAGCAAATCAACAGTTGTTTATTAATTCAATATACATAGAAAATGAGTATTACCTGCTTCTCAAGACATTCTGTTAGCGTTGGGGGCCTGGAATAATCTGAAGCCACCTAAAGACACTAAGGGGGTTATTCCAACTTTGGAGGAGGTGTTAATCCGTCCTAAAAGTGACGGTAAAGTGACGGATATACCACCAGCCGTATTACGAGTCCATTATATCCTATGGAACTCGTAATACGGCTGGTGGTATATCCGTCACTTTTAGGACGGATTAACACCTCCTCCAAAGTTGGAATAACCCCCTAAGTCACAGCTAGTAAAGGCAAAGAACACCTGTTTAGCTGCTAACAACATGCTGATGAGATGGTTTAAGTGAAGTGCAGACCATTTATGGTGTTCCAACCTATAAAATAGAATTTCTTGCCACCTGCTTTAGGAATTACATCTGATCTGCCCTGCTTCTGGTATTTGCTCCCACTATGGACATTTTCATACTGTTAGACCTGACAGCCTTAGGGTAGTCACCCCTAACTTTTTGCCTACCTCCCTCCGCTTTTTGGACACTGTTTTTGCTGGTATATAGACTCTGCGCACTTTACCTCTGCTAACCAGGGCTAAAGAGCATATGCTCTCTCCCCTAAAACATGGTAACCTGGAATCATACCTGATTGGACTATTAGTTTACCTATAAGTCCCTAGTAAGGTGCACTCTATGTGCATAGGGCTGGTAAATTAAATGCTACTAGTGGGCCAGCAGCACTGGTTGTGCCACCCACTTAAGTAGCCCCTTCTCCTTGTCTCAGGCTTGCCATTGCAAGGCCTGTGTGTGCAGTCCCACTGCCACATCGACTTGGCATTTAAAAGTTCTTGCCAAGCCTAGAACTCCCCTTTTTCTACATATAGGACACCCTTAATGTGTGCCCTAGGTAACCCCTAGGGCAGGGTGCTGTGTAGGTAAAAGGCAGGACATGTACCTGTGTAGTTATATGTCCTGGTAGTGTAAAACTCCTAAATTCATTTTCACACTACTGTGAGGCCTGCTCCCTTCATAGGCTAACATTGGGGCTGCCCTCATACACTGTTGAAGTGGCAGCTGCTGATCTGAGAGGAGCAGGAAGGTCATATTTAGTATGGCCAGAATGGTAATACAAAGTCCTACTGACTGGTGAAGTCGGATTTAATATTACTATTCTAGAAATGCCACTTTTAGAAAGTGAGCATTTCTTTGCACTTAAATCCTTCTGTGCCTTACAATCCACATCTGGCTGGGCTTGGTTGACAGCTCCTTGTGCATTCACTCAGACACACCCCAAACACAGGGTACTCAGCCTCACTTGCATACATCTGCATTTTGAATGGGTCTTCCTGGGCTGGGAGGGTGGAGGGCCTGCTCTCACACAAAGGACTGCCACACCCCCTACTGGGACCCTGGCAGACAGGATTGAACTGAAAGGGGACCTGGTGCACTTCTTAGCCACCCTTTGAAATCTCCACCACTTCAAAGGCACATTTGGGTATAAAACAGGGCCTCTGCCCTACCTCATCAGACACTTGCTGGAGAAGAAACCTGAACCAGAACCTACATCCTGCCAAGAAGAACTGCCTGGCTGCTCAAAGGACTCACCTGCCTGCTTTCTACAAAGGACTGCTGCCTTGCTGTTGCCCTGCTGCCTTGCTGAACTCTTGTCTGGCTGTGAAAGTGCTCTCCAAGGGCTTGGATAGAGCTTGCCTCCTGTTCCTTGAAGTCTCAGGACCAAAAAGACTTCCCTCTTTTACTTGGACGCTCCGTGCGCCGAAAATTTCGACGCACAGCTTGTTCCGCGGCGAGAAAAACGCCGTACTCCGACGCTGATCGACGTGACGCTCTCGGGACGATCGAAGATCCGACGCACGGCCTCGCAAGGACAACGCCGCCCGACCTCTAGAGGAGAAATCGACGTGACGCCTGCCGTGAGATCGTAATTTCAACGCGCAGCCCCGCAGATCGAAGTCTAGAGGAGAAATCGACGCGACGCCTGCCGTGAGATCGTAACTTCGACGCGCAGCCCCGCAGACCGACGCGCAGCCGGAGAACAAGCAGGAAAATCCACGCACAGACCCGGGACATCTGGTAATCCCCGCGATCCACAGAAAGAGACTGTCCGCGCGCCGGAAACCGACGCCGACTTCCCCGCGTGGAAAATAACGACGCAAGTCCGTGTGTGCTGGGGAGAAATCGACGCACACACACCTTTTTCCACGCACCTCTTCGCTTGTGGCCCTCTGAGGAGATTTTTCCACTCCCAACCAGGTACTTGTGCTTGAAAGAGACTTTGTTTATATTCTAAAGACTTAAGACACTTTATATCACTTCCCTGTGATATTTCTACAATTTTCCATTGCAACTTTATTTCTTTTTGACCTACAATTATCCTGATAAATATTATATATTTTTCTAAACACTGTGTGGTGTATTTTTGTGGTGTTATATGGTGGTATTGTATGATTTATTGCACAAATACTTTACACATTGCCTTCTGAGTTAAGCCTGACTGCTCGTGCCAAGCTACCAGAGGGTGGGCACAGGATAATCTTGGATAGTGTGTGACTTACCCTGACTAGAGTGAGGGCTTTTGCTTGGACAGAGGGTAACCTGACTGCCAACCAAAAACCCCATTTCTAACACATACTATACTCGCTTTGTGCAGGGAGTTGTGGCAGAAGGGTCCGTAAAAGGCTTGCATGAATTAATGTGTTCCTTAATTAGTCTGGCTTGGCATTAGAGTATGTACTGCTCATTAGTGACCTTGTGGGAAAGTTGTTTCAGAGGCAAAGCTTGGATATTTGGACAACAAAAAAGTCAAGGACTGGACCTTATATGGTGTTAAGAGGGCATTAAAAATAAAAAAGTAAGTGGGACAAAAGTTAGTGTAACATTTTGGTAGATGTATCGGTGCTTCTCCATGAACGTTTTATTTGAGACACGTTTTCACATACACAGTTCACTCATTAATTTGTGATGTATAGGGTGTATGCCACAGAAAAAGTTAAATGCTTGTTTAGAGGTTTGTTGAGTGTGTGGGGGCTCCTGCACGACAATAATGGCAACGCTATTTTCAGTAAGAATGAAACAAAATAAAGGAGAATTCAAGTAAATTCGATGTCAGTGAGAAGGAGAGAGGGAAAGCAATAGGTTCCTTTGTGCCTTTAACTCCTCGTGTCTTCAACTACACATTAGCACAAGTCGACCCGACAATACTACCTCACAGGTTTACACAGGAGCACTTGAACGTTTTGAAGTTGCTCCATAGACTTTGATGACCTGGTGGTAGGGGAGGTTTTAACCAGGTTTCTAGTCACTGTATATCTTTCACTGTGTGTTAGAATCACTTGATTATTGATGATAATAGAGGTCCGTACTAGGAGGTGGTGTTGGGGCAGGAATGTACCCAGGATGCTATACAGGTGCGTTCCCCTGCCCGGAGCAACCAACTGCATGTATATCCGATAACGTGGCTCTTATTTCAGCATTTGTATCACAGTAATCCAAGAACCAGTGCATAGGCCTAGGCCTCTCCATGGCTATGTGAGATCCTGCACTTCTTCTGTGGCCTGGAGGTTACACCAAATGTGCCCTCATTGCCGACAGTGAATCTATGTCCCTGGGGTGGGCATAGCACATAGAGCAGTGGTGTCTGCATACTGTGCTTAAAATAAATCAATATTGTGATCAGACTTTTTTATCTGTATCACTGGAAATCTATTGAGGCCTACTGACCTGTGCAAAGTTCCACTGTGCCCTGGCTTAGCACACAATGAAGGGTGCGCACTGTGCTCCAAGGCCGTGGACGTCTATTACCTGCATTACTGTGGTTGAGGGAGGATATCCATGCACAGAAGTGGCCAAAAGAGATACCTCTTTGAGCAGCTCGATATTTTCCAGTGTCACTAGGAACAGAACTATCAGTTCCTTGAACTCAGGACCTGATAATTCTGGCCCAGAAAAAGCCATACTAAGTGAAGAACACTCATTGCGACTCTGTGCTTGATTTGGTTTTATGGCTTGACATTTAATCTTGGGAACTCTTCTTACAGGTACGGGAACCATGCCGCCCAGAGGTTCCTATGTCTACAGCCTCCCAATTACAACTTTATCTCTAATCAAAGGATGACTTCATATGAAGGAATACATACCTGCCACCAACTTCTTAGTATAAAAATATAAGTGACAAAAGGCCTATCTGGTACATATATTTGCCATGCAAGAACGTTAAGCACGTAAGACTGGATAGATGACTGATCTCAACAAGCATTTGCAATGCAATGGGTCTCGCATTTGCTTGAGCTTGAGCTATTAACGTTATAAATTCCTTACGACTTTTCTTGCCACTTAAACTGAAAATGAAACAGTTGACATAATCGAGCTGATTAAAAGCGCCATGGCTGCCATGAGCATGAGTGCAAAGGAGAGACACAAAATAAAAAATACATTTATTTTCAGTCAAACGTATCGGCAATAGTTCAATTATCCATGTGACAGGGTTGATGGCCAAGGCGGTAACAAAACCCCCGACAGGAGGTACAAATGTACAGCATTTACCAATGATAACATTATATTTTTGAAAGGCAACACCACGAGCGAGTGAAAGTGATGGGTGTGCGGTTGGCGTGTTTAAAAGCCCACAATACTTACAACAGGTCAAAGCGCTTGCGCCCTCGACCTAAAAACACCCTGGCATAAATAACATTGTGCCAGGATTTGGTGAGTATTTGCACACTATTTACACCCTCCAAAATAGAAATGAGCATAATTTGTGCCCAACACTTTCTCTGCAGTAGTACTGGTGCACATTGTGTTTGTCCACATTTTAGAACTATCACCGTAGAAAATGCAATCAGTTCTCCGAATGTTGAGTGCATTTTAGTGATTGTAGGTATATATTATGTATGTACGTGCAGCAGCTTGGTATGCCCTAGGGAAACTGTCCGACACTGTCTATCAATAGGTTTTAGTAACCTGCTGCAATGTTATTCCATCACGGTAAAATATTTTGCATGCTAAGCTGGCACGCTATGCTGATCGCTTTGCAGGAGTGATCAACGCCATATCATTCCGCTGCAACACACTTTCAAACATGTTCACAGTAAGAAGAACTTGCTAGGAAAAGGGGTGCCAATTACGACATGCTCTCACACACCTCATGTAATAAAAATGAAAAGCATTTGTGTAAAAGGTAACGTCCTTTTTGTGCAACACTAAAAGCTTTTGTAGTAAAGTGTACTCATTTTACCAACTTCAGTATGATGAAATGCTAAGTCAGCCTAGCGAGGACTCAAACATTAACAATGTTACTAGAAGTAACATAATTTATAAAAGCTGTTATTATCAGCCAGGGCAAGGGTACGCGATTGAAATTACTTCGGCAGGATGAGAGGTTGAAACACCCCTGCCAGGAGTTGAACCTGTGATCTGATAGTTGAAAAGAACATCTTAGCAGCAACTGCTTGAATAAAATAAGTGAGCTGATTCAAAGCGCCACCTCTGCCATGAGTGTGAGCGCAAGGAGACACATAAAATGAAAAATGAAACTTAAAACAGTTTACATATGCGAGCTGATTCAAAGCACCACAGCCGCCATGAACGTAAGTGCGAAGGAGACACTCAAAAGGAAAAATGAAAAGTAAAAAAGCTTACATAAAAGAACCGATTCAAAGCGCCAGGGCCGTCATGAGCATGAGTGCGAAGGAGAGATACAAAAGGAAAAGGAAGTACACTCACAGTCAGACATATTGGCAAACGTGCAATTATCCATGTAACAGGGTCTGTCCCCAAAGCGGTAACAAAACCGCCCCAAAGAGGGACAAGCATTAACTAATGGTAAAGGATTTTTGAAAGGCATGCCTAAGAACGAGTGAAAGTGATGGGCGTGAGGTGGGCGTGGTTAAAAGCCCACATAGATGCCAACACTTCAGAAAAGCAGCGCTTGCAGGTTCGACCTAAAAATGAATGCATTAAATCAATTCAGATCGCACGTGATTTTTTAAAGTGTAATCGAATTGGACAACATCCTTCTTTTCTTCGTCAAAGGGGACAAAATCTGTCGTTTTTGGTAATTGAATGATAGATACGCTTTGCTTACCGATGTACTGATCATGCTTTAGACAGCTCTCAATCCTTGGATGTAAGAACAATGCAGGGGCCGAAAAACTGCCACAACAACCACTCCTAGATCAACATCTTGCACAGGGCACATGTTTCTCAAGCATCCAATGGAAGAAAATACAATGTATGTTCACTGAACATACGGGAAATAATGATGTTAAGGTAATCCTTTTTAATTAGGCCATTAGAGTGCAGGTTCAAAGTATTCTGAGATCAGCCTTAAATAGGATCAACTTTAGGTCGAGTGCAATAATCACAAAAAGCAGTGACTATAGTGTGCACTGGAAAAAACACACTGTCCACCAGAGTACCAAGAGAGCCTTTACACCTTCACCGTGAGATCAAAATAAAAAAACACGTCACACGCAAGGTATTACCTATAGATTCTGCAAGCACACTGATCCACTGTGGAACTCACATGATAAAAGTATCCATGTTGCAGCTTTTTTGCTTGCGACACTGTGGCAGGTTTTTAATCCATCGAGTGCTTTATGCGTGAATCAGCGCCTGCGATTCATCTTGCCTAGACATATTTCTGTCTCGCTTTATTTTGCACGAAAAAGTATGATTACTCTGGGCTTGTTTGTTTTGCTCGATACAGCACCTTAACTGCTAATGACTATGTGCGTTGCCACGCTGTTTACACATAATATTCCACTCTGCAAGCAATGTTGTGTGTTGCATTACAGCACACATCTCCTTTGAGTAGGAATTCCCAGAGACTCTTCTTTTTGCAGTAAATGTGAGGTGCTCAAGTTCACTGATTGCTTCCAATAGGAAACGCTTCAATAGAAATGTCTACTTTCAAAAATCACGGGTTTAATAAATAATAAACGTGTCCTCACAAAATATTGTTTTCTCAAATGAGAAAATATCCTGTTACTGTTGAACATACGCTGATATTTCACTAAAAACAGTCTTCCACTATCTAGAGTAATGGCTTACAGTTTAATAATGTGTAGATCAGCACACTGGTCGCACAGCTCTAGTGTTTAACAACTGCATGGGTGGTGGTCTCTGGGGGAGGGAAGACAGGTGCAAAGGGCAAAGGCCACAGAACAAGGTCCTGAAGGACCATACAAAAAGCATTGACCCCTTATACAGCAGACATTCCTTCCTTTAGATGCATGGTGCAAATTATTCCAGTAACAAGGAAACAGAACTTAAAGGACCTATGCATACACTTCAGTAGCCTGCACAATCGAACAAATAATCTACACTCATCAAAATTCAGGACTGAATAATATAATATTATCATGGCGAAAGTATGGATTCCAACTTGCTTCCACCAAACCATACAATGTCCACCAATAAATATTACATTTAGTTTTAACTTGGATGCATAATGCCAATGTCGGGTTTTGGGAGGAACAGGGTAGTAAAAACAGATCAAGAATTCCCCATTCTCCGATTGCATTTTCTCCCCAAACGCCCCCCCAACGCCGAATCACAATTGCTAATACTCGTTGTCTGCAGAGTACACGCATTACTTTTGCCACACTGTGGGAATGCAAAGAAATACCACATGATACCGCTTCTGCCTACCATGGTTTATCTAGTATCATTTTTTTTATAAAAGTGAGCATTTGCAATATTTTAATTTCAGAAAAAGGGACCAAGTCACAGAGGCATTTAGCAGTGAGTGAAGTAGTGCTGTAGGAGTGCTATTCATATACTTGTACATACTTTGGTCAAAAGAAGAAAAAAATATATATATATATATATATATATATATATATATATATATATATATATATATATATATATATATATATATATATATATATATATATATATATGGTTTAAAGCTAAAGGACCAGTTCATAGCTCCTATACAGTCCATAGCAAACATTATTTGTCTGTCTTGTCAATCTAACTTTCTTTCATCTTTTTCAATGACTTTCTTTCTCTTCTTGTCATTATCTCCTAATTTGTCAATGCCACATAAAGTTCCCACATAATGGACACCACAGTTGGTGGTGGCGTTTTCAGAAGCTTTGGACATATATGAATTACTCACCCATGAGAAATGGGAACTGGCAACCGATGGAATTAATTAATTGTCAGCTAGAGGACTGAAAAAGAAGAAGCAGCTTATGATGTGCGATAGAAAGTGACTAGACATGCGTAGGCCTCCTCTGTATTTTATCTGGGACTCATAAAGCAATTTATACACTGCTGGGTATGTAGTTCACATGGAATGCCCATGTCTATGAGTAATGTGTCCATTGTGAATTATGCCAACATTGACATTTTAAGAAGTGAGAGCAGGTGCTTCAAAGCTCTCAAATGTTTCCTTACGAGTAAGGAGTACATATGTAAAGACATTTGGGCCAAATCACAAAACCACTTGTTGAGTAAATGTGGTACTACTACAGGAGTACTGCTTTATATAGTCATAATCGCCCATGAGTGTCTTAAGGTGCTGGATTGTAGACAAAGGGAGATTATGGGCCTCATTATGAGGCTGGTGGTCGTGAGCAGTCGGACCGGCACACTCCAGGTGGTCCGACCGCCAAATTATGACCCTGGTGGTCAAACCGCCTGGGGTTCTCTGCCTCTGCCTGGAACATGGTTCCCTGTGGGGTGGAAGCGGTCTAAGTCGTGGTCAGCCAAGGCGGCTCTGAGTATTGGTGGCCAAACATTTTCTGGTGTGGCCGCAAGAGTATGGAACTACCTGCTACTCGCTCTTCGAGCTGTGCATGACCTCTTCAGTTCCAGGCAACTTAAATAAAAACTTTCCTATTTGTTGGGCTATTACATGAAGATTTCTAGGTGGCCACTTAGGTTAATAATCGCAGTGGTTTTAGCACCATGATGCCTTGGTGATCATGCGCGTTATGAACTCCCACCATAATAGGTCATTGTGAGTTATAGTATCCTACAATGCAAATCATTTATATCTTGCATTTCTACATTTGAAGACCCACAATTCTGTATATTTGGTAACAGATACTTGTTGGTATTATTTAGCACGTTGCTTTTTAAACAAATCTCTAACTTAATCACTGCCATAATTTGTACCTTTTTGCTTCTGCTTTTGGGTGCCCCACTAGATTAATCCACTGCCATGAATGCTTGGCATTGGAAGCAGAAAGTTAAATTGAGGGTGTTTTTTTGTCGTGTATAAATTCAAGTATCTTAGCCTAATTGTAGTTATTTGCAATGAACTGGCATTTAACAAAATTAATATTCTACTTTAACAAGAACCATGTCACAAGGGTTATGAAATAATTTTTGCTTGAAAAGGACAATAAACAAAATTCAGATGTCTATGTAGCTATACTTACATTTTAAAAATGGCTACCACACAAGTCAGAGGCAGTTGAGAGGTACAACATGGTGAGGTGAAATCGATATTTCTAAACAATCAAATCTATTTGGTTGTGGTCCTTCGCAAAATGGTATCGTTCAGTGTTCCCCCAATGATACCATCACTGAGCTGCAGTCCAGTGCAGTATTTAAAACCCACTCAACCAACAACCCAAAGACTAGCAGCTTCATAAGCTCCCTCAGTCTATAATTTCAAAAAATTTCTACACGTATCATATCCGTGTTTGACAGGTGGGTGTGTTAGGTCCCAAAGTTGTTTTGAAGCTTGCGGCTGGTGCTATTAAGTTTTGAGGTAGCAACTAGCAAAGGCTGCATAGTATGGATTCCACCTCATGCTTTTTTCATCCACCACCTCACACTCTCTCCTCCTTTAGCTCAGTCTTGCAGGTTCCTGTTTTCATCGTTTGTCACGGTTTTTATGACTTTCTCTTCCTTCTTCTTTTCCCTTCTGCGTTTTTCACTTGTTGCTTTTGGTCACAGTCTGATGAGGATAAATACATGCTGGTCGGCGAAAATGAGGGCCATTGGGCCCCACCTGCAGCAAGGAGCTCAAATTAGGCACTTACCTTTTTGCTTTTCACCACGACCTCATCTGCATGTCTTCCTTTATGGCCAAGGACGCCGTGCCAGCCGAAGTATTTTATCTGGTATCTGGGATTGTACCCAGAATTCAAAATGTCTTGTGTCTTAGATCTGCTCCTACAAAAGGCATATGTGCTATGAGTGCAATGCTGAATGTGCCCACACCTATCATTAGTGTACTGGCTCCTGGGTCCAGTCCTATGAGACACAAATGCGGCCCTACAATGAATATCTTGTTGTGAAGGAGGTCTATTTCCATTGTTTCTAATTAGGGCCCAGGACACCCTTGCTACTCCACTGAAATGCCCTGCAAGCTTTTGGGTGCAATATCTATTGGACAAATTGTGAACACAGGAGTGTTTTCTGGGTGGCTTCTCTCCCCAGATCGGTTGGATCAGCCAACACTTTTCTAGCATCTGTTCGCTGACAAACACAAATTGCAGATATGCTGTAATGGCCAAGAGCACAGCCATCATTAGTGGAGCCGATACAGTGGCACCAGGACCCAGTATTTTGAGGAACCCACACACCCCAATTGCCAAACATAAGTATGCCATTTTCCTGCTTAAATTAAAAAAGCGTCTTAGCTAGCAAGAGTGCTTAGGCCCTAATTCAAGCAAGGACAATGTCCCCACATCCTTGTTTGATAGAAAAAAACAACCACTAATCGAGGTGGAGGGTTCCTTTCTGTGCCCAGGCCATAACTGCGCCCCCTGACATTTAGGCCCATAACACCATTCATATGCCATTGCTTAAGGCAAATTAAAAGTTGGGCGCACGGCCCTATATGTTACCTCTCACGCGAAGTCATCTCTTTAGTGTTACCACACATGAATGTTGACCTTGTACAAACGACGCCTCGTCTCAGCAACTCCCACGACTGCTGCGTTAGGGAACCTGACTGACTTCATTAAAGGCGCCCAATCAAGGGAAGCTTTCACTGAGGCTCGCACTCTTTCTGACATGCTGCTGACCTCAGGCGCACAAATCATTGCTTTTCTGTACTGCTAATTGTTTTCATTAAATGTTTACAGTTCCAGTCGCATGATGTACAATTTATGGTTATTTCTAAAGTGGCCCTTTTAAGCGCTTCGCTTCGTATTTATATGATTCTGATGTCTGAACAGAGCTTCGTTCCCAAGGAAACAGAAACATGAGGCATCTGCAATTATTCCTGTTACCGGCAGACTTAAAGGGACCACCGTGCCCACTGCCACAATATTCCAGGGGATCCCTAGCCTAATGAGGAGCCCCTTTTGCATGGGGCCTCATTCTGACTATGCAGCGCTTAACTCTTAAAAGAATAGGTGCCACAAATGTTTGTATGCCAGGGTGCTCAATTCCCAAAGGTTGAATACTCTTAATTTCACATCATGTCTCTTTAATTCACCACCCCACACTCTCTTTTTCTCACTCTTGCAGTTTCTATTTCATCCCTACTTTCACCCTCTGTCGTTTTCTTCCTTCTCCAGTCTGCCAGGCCCGTTTGAGCTTTTCACTCTTTTGCACTATATCAAAGTTTGCTTAAGAAAATTAAGCGCCGGTCCCCAAAAATGAGTGCCAGTGGGTACTTGCAATCAAGCAGCTCAAATGAAGTAAATATTTACACACCTTGAGGCGGTACCGCCAGGTAGCCATTTGCGTCCTTTGACAATTCTCTCAAATATATAAGAATTACTTGAGCTGTGACATGAAAAAAAAGGGACACGAGCAGATGCGTTTACCTTTTATATATTTTTTTCTTGCTCAGGTTTGTGATTTGTTAGATGAGTGGAGAAGGTCTGACCCAAAATCAGCACAGGCAAAATTGTTAACATTTGTCTGAGAAATGTTTAGAAAACAATTGTCTAAACGGTGTCTATCACAATCCAATTTTTCAAATATAGGGGCTATGTACGTCACGTTCAAGGTTAGTTGATGTCAGCCTATTCAGACATATAACAGCCCCCTTGCCTTCAGTATCCCAGTGAAATGCCGGAATGCCCAAATGTGCAGTTAGCTCTATCGGTAAGCCACTCTCAGACATCAGCAGGTCTGGATAATTTATCTAAGTTTTTCTCCTTCCTAATACTTTGTGGTAGTGCAGCAGTACTTGACATCTAACGTATTTTAAACGGCCTTAATTATTCTATATTGTATGTTAGAGTCATTTGTGCACCACACATTCTGTTTTTTGTATTGCAGCGCTAACAGAACCTGGGTGCCTTCAAAACTTGGTTTGGAAGATTCCATCACAGACTAAAGGCTGATTTGACTTGTAGCTGTGTTTATAGTAAACATGTTGATGAGTTATAATTTTTAACCGGTGTGGCCGTAAGTCTTACCACATCAATATTGTGTCATCAGGGTTATTTATCATGTGCACTGCTCGTGGCTGCTGATTGTCACTGGCGTAACCAAACTTGAGGGGCCCTCCCTGCAACGTACACAGAGGCCCCCCTCCAGACTCACTCAGGTCTCCAATGCCAGAGTACTGTGTTGAGGGGGGCCCTTGGAGCTTGGGCCTCCGGGGCTGTGGGGACCTTTCTTAGGTCACTGTTGATTTCCCCTCAATTCATGAATCACAGGACATCGGGATTCCGATTCTCAAATACATTTATAAGTACCTGAAGCAGCACCACATCAGATGCCTTCCCGTATCGGCCCTGAAAATAAATGTTAACTCTTTATTATTAAAGGTTCGAAGAGGGCACATTCCTTTCCATTTGAGCTAGTTCTGTGTGAATGTTTCCATTTTAATCCCTTTTTACATGTTTTAGGCAAATTCACAAAAACATTTAATAGTACATGACGTAGTATTACACAAAGTGCTACTGCAGAAACTCGTAAATGCCCTTCAATTGGCTCCCACATAATCATGAGCCCCATTCACACAGGCTTTTTCAGCTGTAAACTTACCTTTACAGCCAAAAAATAGCTTTATCTATGCATATCAGTAATTCACAGAAAAAATCCAGCAGGCATAAATGGTTTTAGTGTCACTCTCCACGACAAGCAGTAAATGTCATGCAAGGAGTCAGGAGTGGGTGAAACAAGACAAGGATTGCCTTGTAAGACATGCACTGCCTTCTAAGTTTGTGGACACCCTCAACATTGTGGGTATGTGGTAATTCCAAACGTTGATTAGTCCCTTTCCTATCTTGGAAATGGCTGGAGTTCTACACTACCGGGTGGGAAGATCAATGAAGCACCTTAAAATTGGCCCTGGGCAGAGTTTGCAGAGTTCTGCTACGTGGAACTCCGCGAAGTGCCAAAAAAACTCCACTGTGCTTTGCGGAGTTCAGTGAGCGGCAGAGTTTGTGTAAGTTGCCTTGCTCATGTTGATTTTCAGTGCAGGAGTTGCTACTGCACTGTAAAATCAGAGCGAACTGCATCACGCAGAGTGCCAGAGGGCGCTAACTTCTTTTTGCCGCTCGAGTAGATTTTCTACTTGAGCAGCAGCTTCCTCAACGTGAGCAGCAGCTTTCTTATCGCGAGTGGTCATGGCCTACCGCAACCGTTCACATTCAGAAATCTTGCTCACCAACATAGCGATTTCTCTCGCTCGCCAATTTAATGAGCGAGCGGAATTCTTCATCCACCCCCACTTTAAATTCAAAAGCAAAAGTATGTTTAAATGGGAGAAGAAAACTCCAAACATAATTTTGCACATTTTTGTTAATCAAGCCATCTATATTCTAGTTGCAGAGCAGTCCAGTGCTCCAACACCCACAAAATATGAAACAAATAGAATCACTTGATGTTCACCAACTCAATTAACGACGACAGTGCAAAATAAAATAGGTTTTCATTGAGGTTACTTGTTTGCTTTTCAGGTGCATTCGAATTTTTCTATGGGGATACAGAACAGTAACAAAGAAATTTGAAAAATGGGTGAAAATAATTTCAGATTCGCGCATTACCACAGAGAGTAACGAGAAGTGAAGGTGCTTCAGAAGACTGCACTGCATCCCTGAGCTCTGACATGACGCACTCTCACCACCAGGGCAAGATATCAGGACGTACACACTGCAAGGCAAAAGGTTTCATTCCACTTACCCTGTTTTCATATCTGCTCAAGAGTAAACTTGTGGTCAAATTCATGTACAAATTCTGCTAATCAAATCCACAAGACTGCCCTTTGGAGCAATCTGTGGAACTTCGTCTACTCCAGTTTCTGTCAAATTATGGCTTTTATGCAGTGTTTAATTTGTAAAAGAATGAGTGCTGGTACCCAAAGCACTGCTCCGAAGCCCGAGGCCAGCACAATTAAATGTCTGCATTATGAATAGCAGCCTGTGTTTTCAGTTGAGGGGGAGGGAGGCTGTGCAAAATACATGGAGGGCCCCCTCTCCAGACTCACTCAGGAGCTCTCAGGCCCCCTGTCCACCTTAGGCCTCTTTAATCCACTGCTAGACACTCCCTGCCCCTTTTTTTCATTCTGGGAACTTCTGCTTTCTCTCTCGGTGACTGTTTGTCCGTCTTTCTCTTCCTCCTTTCCTGTTGGTGTATTTTTCCCTCTTGCTATCCGGAAATGTCTGTTGAAGGAAAATACATGCCAGTCCCAAAAAAACACTAGAGCAGGCAGCCCCCACCAGCAACCACTGGCTCAAATTAAGCACTGCCTCTATGTTGGAGAAACAGACCTTTACACTCCACTTAAGGCCATTCTCCCTGTCTCATTTGATCTAAGAGACCATAACTATACACGTACAAGCATGTGGCTCCTATATATTCATCAAAAAGCCGGCAACAACACGTTCTGCAATTGATGCCTGCAAAAACAGTGTGTTCTGAACAACTGTTAGCTGTCCAGTTTGGTGTAGATTAGGTTTGTCCTTTAGTTAGTTTTCAAGCAGTGTCTACTTAGCACTACTTAGAGGCCGATTACAAGGATGCTCATATAATCTTGATATGCACAAAATTCTAATTTCTACGAAAACGGGTTATATTAATTTACAAAATTAATATGGAAATATGCCTGAAAAGCCACCCAAAACGTGGAAACCAAACTTGTTCAAAACTACGCAAATACCACTTTCCCCATTTCAGAAACTCAGAATTACTAATACCTTCTGTATCGGCAATACTGTGTGAGGTATTACCACATCTTCTTACTGGCTCACTTGTAATTAATTGAACGTTAAGGGAAACTGCTGCATTGACATTACAAGAGTGTTGCTTTGGGCAGGAAGTTACAGGAATGTTTACAATAGCAGCTCTGCAAAATGAATATTGCGCTTAACATCATACCACTGTGCATACTGGTGTCAGCAAAGTGCACTGATTTTACATAATGTAAGGAAAGTGATGTGGGTCCTGACTGAACAGGAGTCAAACGTTGCCTACAGCAGAAGAGGAAGTAACATTCAAACAAGAGTGTGAAGGGTGTACTGGGCATGGAAGGGCTTGACTGTATAAATACGGCAGACATCTTTGAATGACTCTTGCCTTCCATGCGTATGCACCTCAAGATGTAGCACAACAGAGCAGTTATGCCTTCCCCTGTACCTAGATCATGTTACTCTACACCAGTGGCCTCCAAACGTTTTAATGCCGCGCCCCCCGGGTTGAAAAATAAAAATCATTGGGCCCCCCCTTCAGAATTTTTCACAATTGTTTTATAAAGATGGCAATGTTTAAATATGTCTAGACCTTTTTAAACATTGCTGTTAAGTATTGTTACCTTTTTAAAAATGCAATACCATGATTTTGCTTAAAACAAAGGCCTGTTATCTGTATAATGCTTCTTTTGTCTAGAGTCTGGCGCCCCCCCAGGGACCACTTTAGGCCCCTCCCAGAGCTCCCCCCCAGTTTGAAGACCTCTGCTCTATACTAAGCGATTTGAGTGTGGGAGCTGAGCATATCAGTGAACATGGAAAACAGGCTGAATACTGTAACTTGCACCCGTGGTCTGCAGTTGGCACCGCACCTACCCTGCAGCACTGTACCTTTCAGCCCTGCACTCAGTTAATATGGCATTTTGCTTCCTTCCCTCGCATACAAAAAAGACAACGCAATCTCAGAAAATATTTAAAAATACGTTCAGTATTGGCTTTAATATTAGAAAGTGTAACATCCCCTCTTACAATTTACGGCATGTTTGCCACAGATTATTGTCACTAATTGGCACACAAAAGTCTCCACATTCTGCATGTGCAGGAAGTTAATTGTATTTCTTCTATTCGCTTATTCTTACAATTGGTGGCACAGTATTATCAAATACGATGGTGAAAGAAGGTATGATATTTACTGACAGAAGTTAAAACACACATGACATAAAATAAAGTGGAGATGTGGTTGTTCTTAAATCTATATGGTCTTATCTCGACTTACGCTTTATTCAGGTGTACGTTTTAAACTCGCTATCCTTCTTCGATGTAACTACATTAGCCAGATGATGCACTTTGATTTTTAACGAAAATTAATAAACTTTAATCAAAAAACAATCAGTAACAAAGCTGACAACTTTCCCACCTCCATGCTAAATTAGTGGGTCTTCCTTAGGACAAAAAGGTAACCCGTAGCCATCAGAATTGACTATATTAAAAAAAGACATAACGTATGACTACATAATAAATATAAAATAATGTGGGACAAAAACACCCGAAGACACAATAAGAATGTTAACGGAAGTATATAAAGGAGCGCTATAATATCCATGCCATGGTAGATAGAACATTTTTTCTGTGTGATGCAAATGAGCTGCCTTCAAAGATTCTGGCATTTTTTTTAAAGAGAGTTTAGTTCCTCAACTGACATGCTTTTTTTATTAAATCATCCCCTGCCTTGATCACCATCCTCCTGATCTGTAGCTACCATTTGCTTGATTTTAAAATCAGGTAAACATCTAGTCTTTTGAGGGAACTATCAACCACTCTTGCTAGAAAATGGATCTTATACACTCTTTCTATGATTTTAGTAAAACAATTGCAAGGATTGAAACACAATCTAAATCACATGATCAGAAGGGGCTCATTTTAGACATATGCATAAGTTAACTAACCTAAACTACGATCGCTACAACAGACATGGCCACAACCAATAAAGTCCCTGTGGCTTTACACTTGATTGATGTAGCTATGGCATTTGGCCAAGAAGAAGAGGTACATTTGTAGAATATTCTGCCTAGGTTGGGTTTTACAGAAACTTTAACTGGAGCAATTCCAGGTTGCTAGTTGAATCCTATAGCAAGAATTCTAATTAATCAGGTGATGAGAAGGGTGTTTAGAAAAAACAAGGAAAAAGCCAGGCATGCCCTCCAGCCCCTTTACTTTGAGTTGTGACCTGACATTGAACCTCTTACAAGTAAAGAAGTACGACGGATAAACCCTTTTCTCCTTTTCAGGTTAATGAGTATGAGAAAAGAATTGCCTTTTATGCAGATGATCCATCCTTTTTTACATCTCACCCTAAAGCAAGAAGCCCTAATTTGGAAGATGTAATAGAAGAATGTTCATATCTCTCAGGGTAGTTAATGAATATGAAGAAATCAGGGACCCTGGCATGGAACAATAATGATTTCTCCCCCCCCCACACTAAAACAGTGTTAGATATCTGGATATTACAATAGTTATGAATCTGGACAACATGGCACAGGTCAATCTTAAGAGAATTTCGGAGATGGTAAGGGAGCCATCAAAGAGCTAGATGGGTATCCCTATGAGTTTAATTGGCTAAATAAACACAATACAAATGATCAATTATACTGAGCATGGGTTTTAATCGAGACCATTCCACTGCATTTCAAGAAGAATCAATTAATGGGTAACAGTAATCATTGGATGGCCAGCAAGAAGTTAAATAGCTTTTCCGAAAAAGACAGTGGAAATTTCCTAACATAGTGTTGTTCTACTGACCATACATGATCAAGCAAATTAAATTGCCCATTACTTGTTGCAGAAGTATAGATCCTCTGCTGTAGCTACTTAACAAAATTGCTCTATGGCGGTGGAGAGGCTTTATTTACAAGTTTGCAACTCTAAACTCATTTTAAAAAGTCAGGCTGAAGATTGTTCAGACCAAGACTAAAACATGGTAATTCGATTTTGAGGTGCATTGGTTCCCCAAATTGCAATGTATTCCATCCACTAAGGAACTCCTTAGGTATTGCTCATTGTCATATAGGACAATTAATACATGAATCCCATGAAGAAGGAGGGCTGAAGTTGGTATTTATTCCTAGAAGATGTCAAGGAATCTAAATTGGAGTCTTCATGTGCAACCTGGAAAAACAGTTAGTTAGCGCTGGTAGAATTTAACATATAGCAAGTATTTATTGATAAGCTGCATTGAAAAGGAAGAATTTCTGTGTGGCATTCAAAAGGACTGTCTCAATCAATATCAACAATTTCTTGACTGGTATTGTCATGAAGTCTGCGGAACAACGATTGCCTGAACAACACAGGCCTTTTTCTCTGCCTTAACCACGTATGTGCTGAACAACGCACATGCGTGGTTCAGGTCAGCACATGCGTGGTTAAGGCAGAGAAAATTGAAGATCCATCGGGAGAGGGCGTGGTCAGGTAAGTGGGGCTGGGCCAGGGTTGGGGTAGTTTTTAGGGGTGGGGGCGGGGTGTGAAGGGGTTGGGGTGGTTAGTTATTTTATTTGTTTTAAGGGGCGGGGTTGGAGGGGTCAGTACTATGGTTTTTAGGGTGAGGGGTCGAGGTTATTTTGTTTTTAGGGGTGGGGGTGGGGGTTAGGGGTAATTTTTAATTAGGGGGTGGTGGGGTTGGGTTTTTAGGGGAGGGTGTTGGGGTAATGTTATATTTAGGACGGATGGGGGATTGGGTTTTAGGGGCAGGGTGGGGGTCAGGGTAATTTTGTATTTGGGGATTGGGGTAATTATGTTTTTAGGGCGGGTGGGGTGGGTTTTTAGGGGTGGGGATCAGGGTTATTTTGTATTTAGGGTGGGTGGGGGGTCGGATTTTTAGGGGCAGGGTGGGGTGTTGGGTTGATTTTGTATTTAGGGTGGGTGGGGGGTGGGTTATTAGGGGTGGGGTGGGGGTTGGGGTAATTTTGTATTTAGGGCAGGGGTGGGTTTTTAGGGCTAATTTTGTATTTAGGGTGGGATGGGGTGTCGGGTTTTTAGGGGCGGGTTGGGGGTTGGGGTAATTTTGTTTTTAGGGGTTGGGTTGTTTTATTTTTGGGGGTCTGGCCGGTTTTAGGGCTCAGGGTGGGTGGGGGTATTAGGGTAGTTTTTAAAGCTGGGGGGTCGGGTACTTCTGTTTTTAAGGGCATGGGTGGGGGGTCTGGTAATTTTGTTTTTAGGGGTTGGGTTGTTTTATTTTTGGGGGTGGGGGTCGGTTTTAGGACTCAGGGTGGGTGGGGGGTATCGGGTAGTTTTTAAGGGTGTGGGGGCGGGTTACTTCTGTTTTTAGGATGGGGGTGCCATGCGACAACCACGCATGCCGTTTCCACACATCCCTTTACTAGGCATGCCTTTACATCCGACCGCATTGTTCTGGCATGCATGGTTGCCGCATGTGTGGGTCCATCATACAGCCAGCCTTTATTGATGAGTAAGTCAAAGATGGCTGTATTGGTGGATGGATGTATGGATGTAAGCATGCATAGATGATGGATGTGTTACTGGATGAACGTATGAAACACAAATGGTGAAAGATTTAATGATGGATTTAAGAATGATGGTAGAATGTAAAGGTGAAATGTTGGATAGCGGGTAGATGGAAGGATGAAAGGATGAATGGATAGATGCTTGGAAGGAAAAGACAAGGGAACTCACTTCACTTGCTTTGCGCCATTGAAGTTTTGGTTTAAAGTAGGTTGTATTTTAATTTTCTGACTACTGCCTTGAATATATACTTAAATTATATATACTGTAGTAATATTAGAATCACATTCCAGCCAGAGCACAGCGGTATTTTCTGGAGCTGTACATTTTAGGAATGTGTGTGGGTGGTGAAAATACACATTGCAGCCCACGTATAACATTTAACTTGCATGCAATTTGTGCCTTTACACCACCCACATATTCGCCATAAGTGTATAGCTTCATAGAATAGCTTTGTGCTTCGGCTTGGCTTCGGTTTTAAAACCACTGTAGTGACACATTGCAAAGAAAGGCCCTTAGTCATGTAGGATACCTTGTTATATATATTAGCTAAGTCATTACTCAGTGTAGCTTGTAAGCCCGCAGTAATTAATATCTAAGTGCAATTCCTTTTACGAAAATGGAACCTGGGTACAAGATACAACACTTTTTTCAGCAGTTTATAGACCTCTTTTATGGCCAGATGTGCCGGTTTTTACTGGTGATTGTTCTACAATCAACATAAGCATTGCCTGCAGCAAATGTATACGTTCTCGAATGCCTTGCAAAATGTTCGTACATCGTGTCATACCACAGGACAATCAATAGTACTGAATATATAAGGTAGAAAGACGGGACATGTCAGGAGACCCACTGTTTTATTCCTGACAAGTCGAAAGGTTGATACAGAAGCACTGGGACTGGATTCCGAGCTTAAATACCAAAAGCACGTTTTGGAGGACCAGTTCAGCTCACTGTGCCCATCTATCAAGCTGTGTCTCAGTTCGTGTTTTAATTTAGCACTGTGTAATATTTCACCTATGCACGTCACAGAGTTGTATGCCTCTGCTCTACCATATGATTTTTGAGACAATTATAATGCAATGATGTATGCATTTTTAAACAAATATTGATACAAGAATACTTGTAAATGCAAATGATTTTTACAGTGTTGCTGGAGTCCGTGCTTTTTTACAAATACAGGTTACAAATGTATAAGCCAGGATAACACGCCACAACTCAAAGGTAGACAGACGTCATCTAATCATAACCACGGGCATGTTTAATGAAACCGAGGAAACCACTGTCTTTTTTTGTAAGCCTAGACGGCTGCATGCTTAATATATAAAAGTGTGACACACTAAATATTTAAGAAAAGTAGGCGCCCATAGTAAACATTTGAAAAAAGCTATTTTCACTAAATGAAAGTTGAATTTCATAACACAGTCCATTAAACATGTGGAGGCATTTGTCAATGTTTCTTCACATGTTATTAAACATCTACTTCTTAGGTAAAAATGCATTTTGATAAGTGTAGTGGAAAAACAACATTTTAAAAGTGTACTTTGTGCACCTGAGAGCAAGCTGGATCACAACCAGTTTGCCTTTTAGCCCCACTCCTGAGACTAGAATAACATTTAAGAATAGGTGTTAGTGACTAGTATCCTCAAGGACACAAGAATTACCTCCTCTGGGAGCATGAAGGCTTAAGAGGTGCTAACAGAGACCACTTAACATGGATGAGTGATTGAGGGGGACAGAAATACACAGCAACTCAAGGGACAGCCACAGCAGCTTACTTTGAAGTGCAGATCTCAAATGTTGATTTAATGCACTGAAGTAATTCACTCTCAGTGTCCCCATAGACATGCATCTGTACTCCCAGCATGAGTTAAAACTGATTCTGGTGTAGAAGGAATGGAGGTGAACTCATTTCAGTAGGAATGTGTCTGAAAGGGAACACCAGGCTCGTGAAGAGAAGAAAGCATAGGGCAATGCATCATAAAGGCCTCTGAAGCTTTTCAGTAACTTTGGAAGGGAAGTCTGCAAAGCGACGTAGCGGTTCTCCGGGAAAGTTACCAAAATAGGTAGAGGGAATTCTCCATTTTCATGCTAGTGCATAGAAACTAATGACACCACACCACCACCTCTTCAAAACATTCCTAAACCTAGAGGAACACCAATAAGAAGAAATAAGATTCAGGCTGACCTCTGGAGAAAAAAGACTAAAAGAGTGTGGACTAATGCTGGCACTTGTGAACTGGAATTTGCCTGCAACTGGCAAGTGGTTGGCCTTGTTACTCCTACAATTACAAAAAAGGAAGAAGGGATACATGCTCTTAAAAAGCAATAGCTGACAACTTGGGACTGGACCCTTAGAGAGCCCTGACTAGAGTGCAACTTGATACCTAGGAGCCTGCCATAAGGACCTAGGGGCTGTATAGGAGACAAGGCGTGACTTTCCCTTTATCAAGAAAAGTTTGCAACTTTTTTCAGCCTCTGGAAGGCCGGTGTCAAAGGTGTCAAAGTTATCCCAAGCAGGATTCGCCTTCAGAGAGCAAGGCTTCCATGTTATTTTGCCAAGAGCTTTTTTGTAGTAAGGAAAACAGCTTTAAAAAGACCTTTCATTGAAGGTTTCTAGCATTGTGCCCTGATACAGCATCCACCATTGTTCCCCTGGAAGATTTTGAGGACTATATAAGTGACTTAACCTGAAGAGAAATTTTGGGCCAGAGTGAGACCCAGTAGTTACCCAGCAGCAAAGCAATCTCAGGCAGCTACGCAATCCTCCTTTGCCTTTCTTGGAGCTTTTCGTATTAAAACTAAAGGCTTGAGTAGGAGCTCGACAATATATACAACTTCAAGGGATCCTATCCGACTTTAGCATTATATCTTACCTTGCTGGAGGATTTTGAGAACCAGAAAAGTAATAACATTTCAAGGTAAATACTTATACCATTGTGGCCCACTAGGCTTACCTGCCCTCTGCTCTATCGTGGTCATGCTGTTATCATGTCTATGTCCCGGTCTACCTCAAACATTGATCTGACTCTTATTGGCACTTTGTGTTTTCTTGGGTTTTTTCCTTAAGACTTTAAAATATGCTCCCATTATCTGGTTTTAACCATTTTCTGTATTTGTTATTGTTGTTATTACATTTGTCTTGATTTTGTAATTGGTTTAAGAATGTTATTGCGTTGTCATTAGTCATTAGTTACTGTAATACATGGGTGCTGCAGCACAACAGACAAGGGTAAAATAGGCATTGGTATTTTTTTTAAAGAAAAAAATACACCACAAGTAATGTTTATTTACGTTTGAAATACTTAGGAGTACATCACGTCTTGTTTTAGCAATTGTAGTGACTTCAGTTTCAGACTCTGTGGTGAGTGCCCATTAGATCTGTAACATGTTACTTTCAAGAAAAACAGTAGTCAGTCATTTTTTTCGATTTACATAACTTTTTAAGTCATGCTTAATGATAGTGTTTTTCAAACAATAATTTCCTGCAGAGACCTAATTTGGTTAAAGTGCACCTTAGTGTGTAAGCATTTTCTATTATATTTCCCAGTTTGCTAACTTTGCTGCTCATTATTGCACAGCAAACCTGTTATATCCTGAAGAACCAAAACCGAAAAATTCATTTATCAGACCACATTGATGCCACTTTTTCATAGTTACAAAACAAGGATGCCATATGACCTAATGCAAGGAACATGGACCCACTATACTCAGGTTGGGTCATCTACATTAGGGGCACAATAGGGTCTTAAGTCCCCAGGTCATCATCAGTGCTAACACTAATACCAACAACCAGTGAAAGAAATGTTTTGAAGGAAACGTTGGTGAAACAGAAGGAGCCCATTCATAAAATTCTGATGCAGCTCTTTAATATAAAATGAAGAAGTCGTCATGCAAAAGAAGGGCCCGGGATTCCTGCTCCATTGAACGTAAGCACTCAACTATAAGTGCTCCACCACAGATTTAGGTCCAAATGCTGTATGTATTAGAATTTACAACATAGTTTCCTCCATTAGCTTTCTGCAGATATAACCTGCCAAAACGCATCATGGAAAAATTGCAGAGTGCATTGTTTAAAGCAAATCTTTGCATTATGGTCACAGTGCAAACGGAATTATTCATAGGGACTGTCTATCTATAATCAAGGTCCTAATGGCTTGCTACCCTTGTAATAGGCTCGCAGGTTTAATTATAGCAGAAGATGGCACGCTGCCCTTTTATATGGCTCTCACTTAATGACAGTATAGTGGTTGGCTTACTGCCCTTTTCCAGGACCCTCAGTTTTGGGAATGGCATAGATTGGCTTGCTACCGTTGTCTGGGCTGGTCAATTTTAAACACAGCTGGTGACCGACCTGGCAACTCACACGGTGTCACGATTTCAGGTGGATTCAAACGGTCACTTAGGCTGGCTTCACAAGGTGGCAGAAAAGACAAACTGGAAATCGCTACACAGAGTGATTCTCCAGCTCATTTTTAGCGGCTCTGGGCTGCTGATATCCATTAAGTGATGTGAAACCACTTCAGGATATTGGTGGCAGCCTCAGAAAGATTTTCTTTTTTCTTTTTGTTTTTTTGGGGGTGGAAGGAGTAGTGGGCGGAGGTGGGAGAGTGCCTTTTACTTAGGACCCACCACCTTCTAGGCATTGCCCCCTTCTCACACAATGACATCGTTTCATAAGTCTGCAGGTGTGGCAACTGTTGAAGGGGTGCAACGCAGGCCACTGCACCTGCTGCAGAGCATGCAGGAGCTTCTCTTCAGGGAGAGGGGGCCCATTCAGTCTAAAGCTTATGTACATATGTGTAATACAGGAGTCTCAGGGGCC
The DNA here is from genome assembly GCF_031143425.1 of Pleurodeles waltl. Lineage (NCBI taxonomy): Eukaryota > Metazoa > Chordata > Amphibia > Caudata > Salamandridae > Pleurodeles > Pleurodeles waltl. The sequence continues at coordinate 604,194,875 of NC_090443.1, read as the reverse complement.
ACTCATCACATTCTTAAAAGAGGGCCATCATTTTGCATTGCACCACTGAAAGACTGCCTGGCCGCCCTTTTTGGAGCCCTATGCTTTCTGATCCTTCTTCATATGTCTGTTGCATAGTGACCACTCGGAAGGATGGACCAACCCTCCCACCCCTCTATCTGTCCCTCCGCAATGGAGGCGTTTCAAGGGTATGCACTGCATCGGGGGTGTATTGCGTCCATATAGTCCTCAAACTGCATTTGATATTCTTGCCAGTTGGTGCACTAGACATTTCATTAATTTATGCTTTCATTGTTCAGAATGTGCTGTTTCAGAAAGGACAAGTACAGATGTTACACGGACTTCCCCCACGAGCTAGGTTTCTATAACAACAAGAAAAGGCAATCATTTCTTAACAACAATACAATAATCTCTCCATCTGATGTATTAGGACGTGGGAAGAAGTGAGTGTGCAGCTGCAATGAGTGCTTCAAACCAAGTTCCTCCAACATACTATAACTCTGACTAGTGCCCTATGAGAGGAGTCATACACATTCATTAATAACCATAATAATAATCTTAATAGACATTATATAATAACAAACACAATGATAATAATATTGCACGTCGCCACTGCATAATGGCTGCAAGGAGCTACAAAAACTCATTACTATTACCCAATTTAATGGCCTTCCTTCTATAATGCGCAGAAAGATGAAAGACTGAGGGCCAGATGTATCAATCTTTACAATAGCGATTACCCAATTGCGATTTGTAGCGAATCGCAATTAAGTAATCACTATTGGAATGTATGAAACACTAGGATTCGCAAGGGGTCGCAAATGGACCTACCTCATCAATATTCATGAGGTAGGTCGCAATTTGCGAGCCATTGCGAATGGCTACAATCACAGACATGGGCTCAAAAGACCACCATGTCTGTGATTGCTTTTCAATAAAGCAATCTTTGTATTTTTAAATGCAGCCCGTTTTCCCTAAAGGAAAAGGGGATGCGTTTAAAAATGAAAAGTGGGACCACTGCCTGCTCTTAAAAAACATTTTCGCATGCATTCACAAAGGGGAAGGGGTCCCCTTTGCGAATGGGTTACCACAACTGCAATTGTTTTGCGACCGCATTCATGGTCACAAAACAATCATACATACCTCTGCGATTCAGTATTAGGAAGGGACGCCCTTGACACGCCCCTTCCTAATACCAAATCGGTATGTAGTCGCAAATCCAATTTGCAATTCGGTAACAAGTTAATGAATCGCAAATTGGACTTGTTACATACCAAAACGCATTTTTGCGATCGCAAACGACCCGTTGGGCCGTTTGCGATCGCAAACATTTTTGATACATCTGGCACTGAGTTTCCAGAGAAGGGCCTTATACCCATGACCCGCAAGTAGTATGGGGACCACTGCATCAGGCGCATCAACCCATTAAGATATTTTATGGCATTCCCAACCAAATCAGGATCAGAAAGAGATTCGGATTGAAGCCTTTAAGATTGTATCATGGAAAGTAGTCTGGACTGTTCGGTGAAATGTTTTCGACCAGGAGCAATATGCAGAAATGTTCATGGTTCGCATGATCTGCAACAAGCTCTTAGTTTTGTACAGCAGTTTTGCCCAAGACATTTCGAGTCGCAACAATGATCTGAGTGAAAACAAATCAATATCTGCCACAAATTCATTACTTCATGAATGCAACTACTTGCGTTTTAATTTATTATCAAATTGTTATGTTGCATCAAATTGTCACATTGTGATAATTTAATTCAGAATTTGGCGAATGTATTAATTTCCATTAAGGTGATGGAGTATCCGTCATCCTGATGGACATCACGTCTACCAAATTTAAATTGTCCTCTGGCTCCGGGGACAGCTCTGAACTTTGACAGGAACCACAGTCATGGCAATTGCTGTCAAGTAAAAATTTGACGGATGCTAATGTTAACCATGACGGCTTGCTGTTAAAATTTTCAAGACTTTTGTTTTTCCAAAAACGAATTCCAAAATTGACAGTTTGTTTCTGAAAACTGCAAAATGATTGATGCCCACATCATCCTAAGAGTTTCCTTGCAGGGTTTGGGTGTAATTTTTTCCTGTTCCTTAACCTTAGGTATTTCTTGGTGGTGACAGACAGGCAAAATAAGCCTTCACACTGTATGCAGTGAACAATGTAATGTCCTTCATCAGAGGGCCCCTTCTCCATTGGACTATTAGAAAAAAGTATTACGCCGATAAAGCCAATGGCGGCTGAGTTGATGACATACTGATAGCCCGCCCAACTCTAAGTGAGGCAGGTGCTCTGCCACGTTTCCGCCTTGAATGACAGACTTTCTGCAATTCAGGAGAACACTACCTTCCCTTTTCACCAAATACTCCTAATCTAGCGAGCCATTGCTTCTTTACTAAAGATAGATTCAACAGTGTGTGACGGGTAAGCTTCGGATAGAGGGGTCTGAGCCTTGTGTTATCTGCTATACTTTGCTTTTTGTGATATCATTAGTGTTCATCAACATTATTACTTCAGAGCCTAACTACAGTAATGCTGCTACTTCTCAACTTTATTTCTGTGTAAGATACATTATAAAGTCCACTTCTTCATGTAGATGCCTACGATGTCTGCATTTAATTCAAGAGAAATCCGGAATAGCTAATGTGGGAGGATGTCCCAAACTTCTTCGCTGTTACAGTGCATAGACATACAATAATATTTTCACAAAGGTGAGGTAAATTATAAAGACACTCACATCTGACAAAGATTTGTTTTAAAAAAGACATCATCTTATGTAGAGCTCTTCTGCATTTGTATGTTATGCAGATTCACAGAGCGCACTATGACCCGGGAGGGTATCCTGGCACTGAGCAGATGTGAGTCTAGCCACATCTAGGGTTAAGTGGGACTACTCGAAAAGCCTGATCTTCAGCTTCTTTCGGAATTCAAGAAGTGAGGAGGAGGCTCTTATGTGTAGCAGCAGGTCATTCCACGCTTTAGGAGTGATTTAGGAGAAGGCTTGACCATTGGATCTGTTTTTTTGTATGTGCAGGATTTGTGCAAGTAGGAGTCTGGATGACTGGAAGTGTCCAGAGTATTTGTGAAAGCAGATGCGATTGTTCAGATATGCTGGGGTGTTATGTAGTGCCTTGAAAGTTTGGGGGAGGAATTTGAATTGTGCTCGTCTGTGAATGGTGAGCCAGTGGAGATCCTTCAGGTCTGGTGTGATTGAATGCGACATGGGAGGCTCGGAGTGTAAGAGACTGGCCCTCTATGTAGTGTGCATAGCCATGCACACTGTGTAGAGGGTCCCTGCAACAACACGTTGGTTTACAGAGGTAAAAACTAGACCACCTAATGCTCTAAGTTTTATGGTAGCTTGGTCAAGCAGTTAGGCTAAGCTTGGAAAAGTGCAAAGCATTTGCTTTACTCACAGTATCGATAAAGCAAGAAACACACTCAAAAGAATAACTCAAGACCAATTTACAAAACTACTTCAGATTTTTACAAATTTTTAAGACCAAGATCATCAAAAGTACTTTTTAAGTTATGATTTTTTAAAGTTTAGAAAATGTCTCAGCTCTGTGCGTAACTACGCACTTTAGGAATAAATGGAGAAATACTTTAAAAATGCATATAAAATGAGGCAATGCATTTACCAATGTCTCCTTTTGCAGATATGTCAAGGTAATCGGTGGGCCCTGTTGGTGGGCCCAGCTGGAGACGTTTGGGTGGCTCCCGGTTTCAGCGAGAGCAGCTGAAGAAAATAATTGGAGCTGGTGCAAGGCCACTGCGGGGCACCACTTTGAAAAGCACTGCACAGGTGGACTTCAATGTAAGTCCGGTGGGTCCCCTTGTAGTGTTGAGGTCGTAAGGGGTGGGGGACCCTTAGAGCACAGCTGGATCTTCGGTGCAGGGCAGAGGCAGCTGGGTGCAGAGCAAATCAGTGAGCCAGGAGCTGTGTGCAAAGGTGCCCTATAAAGCTGGAGGTAAGTTGTTTTGAGGGTCACTTGCAGGTCAGCAGAGGCCTCCTGGTGTTTTGTGAAGTCCCTTGACTGGGGCTTTCTCCTGGTCCTTTTTTAGTACAGAGTGAATTATTATTCTGGGTGTCTGGTGTTGAGTGACCAGTACCTGGGACTATTGCACGTTTCAGCCCCTGGAGGCTGCAGTCCCACCAAAATTGGCACACTCGTAGGTTTCGCCCTTGTTGTCGGTTGGCTGAAATTTGATCCAGCTACAGAGTACAGTTCCTTGGTCAACAGCCAGTCAGTGAACTGGACTTCACTCATCTTTTGGTCTTTGTTCCGGGAGAATGATGCCTTTACTCAGAAGGAAGATCTTTGGCAATTTTTAGAAGAGTGGACGTCCTCTGGGGGTTTGTAGAGTCTGTCTCATGTCCGGGCAACCCTTCAGCTGCGATTGTCGAGTCCTGGGTGCAGCAGACAGGGTTTGGGGTCTTTTTCTTGATGCAGCAGGACTTCAGTTCTCGAGCCTTGAGTCTTCTTTGTTGCTGGTCTTCTTGTGTCCTTGGAATCTGAATCTCTGATCTAGGGGTGCCCACTAAATGCTGTGTTTACTGGGCATTTAGGGGGGTACCTAGTAGTGACCAATGGGACATCTACCTTAGGGTGGCTAAACCCACTAAGTGACCACTTTCTGCGGGCTGAGGTCACTTCCCTACACCTGATTGGCTATTTCCCTTCCATGTAAGATGGAGGACAATGAAATGGAGGGGTCACCTCGCACACAACAGCTTACGGGTAGTGCAAGCTGAAGCTGACCCCTCCTCCTGTCCTTTGTGTGTTGTCCACCGTTGCTCCAGCCAAAAGTGGGGGTTTGCAATGGGGTGGCCATCTGCTGCTAACAGCAGGCCTGGAGGTTGAGATTCAAAGGTGTTAAGCCTCTTGAAGCTCACCAGCAGGTTAGCACACTTTCCTGTGGAGGGAGGTGTGACACCTCCACCTAGGAAGGGCTTTGTTCTGGGACCCATAGAGCACACACTCTTACTCCAAGGTTTCATAATCTTGTCTCGTGTTGGCAGGCTGGTTCTGACCAGCCAGAAACTATGCCAATGTTAGTTAGATTTGCAGGGGTCACTTCTAAGGTGACCCCTGAGTACATATTGCCATAAATCAAATACTGGTACCAGTTTGGATGTATCATTCTGAGTGGTTTGGTACCAAGCAACCCAGGGTTCAGACTGGCCATCATGTAGCAGTGAAGCTCGTACTGACCAGTGTCCAGCACATTAATTTAAAATGGCTGTTCTGTTCACTTACTGTGTCCCAGGTTTGGCAAGGACACAATAGGGGCATATTGCTCATGCTTCTATGTCCTCACATACAGTATAGTGCAGCCTGCCTTAGAGCTAGAAGGCCTGCCAGAGGGTGACTTACCTATATTACATGCAGTATGTAGTGGACAGGGCACACAGGCTGTGTGCCATGTTGAGTTTGCAGTTTAGGATTGCACCAGGACACTCAGCCTGCAATGGCACGGCTGGGTACATCTGAATGCATGGCCTTGAGGGTGTCCCAACATGTGCTGCTGCCCTCAGGGACCTACCCTTAGTACCCCATGCCCTGGATACCTAAGTGCCATTTACTAGGGATTTAGAATGACAGTTAAAGGTGTTGCCAATTGTGCCAATGCATCACAACAGTTTTGGGAAAGAGATGTGGCATAGGGAACCTGGTTAGCAGGGGCCCTGGGCATTAACAACTTGAGACCACATCAAGTACCAGGCAAAAAGTGGTGGTTAACGATGACAAAAGAGGCCTTTTCTCACAAAGAGTGAGTCTGCCTACCGAGTTCTGAATGGTCTGCAATCTTCCAGTGAGTTTTTTATTGATCCCTGGTTGTAGAGTGTTCCCATAGTCCAGCTTGCCTGTGACGAGGGGGTGAATGATGGTTTTCTAGATGCTGATTGGGAGCTATTTGAAAACCTTCCTCAACATCTTTAGGGTATGGAGGCATGAGGCAGTGACAGCATTGACTTGGGCGGTCAGGTAAAGTTTGTGGGCAATGATGATCCCAAAGTAGCGTGGTGGTGAAGCTGGGTGTCGGTCCAAGCTCTGTTGGACACCAGGTAAAGTCTCATGGTGATGTGCTCTTCCCGGAGATCACGATTTCGGTCTTCTCTGTGTTCAGCTTTAGATAGTTGGTCTTCATCCAGTGGGCAATACCATTCACACAGGCACTGAAACTGATCTGGGTACTGGACGTTTTGTCCATGAGGGAGAGAATGAGTTGCGTGTTGTCAGCTTAGGAGAGGAAGTTAATTTTCTGAGAGCAGATGATGCACGACTAGAAGATTCGTGCATCAGTTGACAGTGAAACTGATAAGGTCATTGTTGGAGTAGCACACAGGATTCGTACCAGCTCTCTGAAAATAATTCCCATATTTCCTTACAGATTGGTCACCTTCTAGCATCTCACTTATCTCACATATACAAGCCACAGGATAGCATAATTCCATGATTCCAAAACTTAAATAGTACTCAGTCAGACTCATTTGCTCATATAGACATCTCAAAAGATTGCCAGAACTAGGTGCTGGTGTCCTTTCCACACTCACTTACACCTCAATGTTCGCCCTATCGGGTTCATTAGAGAGAATGTCCTCTACCCCATTTACCATAGATTAAGCAAATACTGATGTTCACCCACAACGCTTCTGTTCTAAGACCTGCCTCTCATCCACTTGCCAGGTATGGAGAAGGAGGAAAGCTCTGCAGGCAAAGGTATTGCCAAGGTGTCCCTTTAAAGAGCACCCAGAGGGGGTTCGGAGGGAAGTTTCAACATGATACGCGTTGGCTCTGCCTTTTTGAGGGTGCTATGTCTCACTGCTCACTCTGAGGTATGAAACTATTGACTGAATATGTTCGAGTGACAGCAGGTAGTCTTATCAATTGGACAGGGAACCTGAACAAATAGGTTAGTTTCTCTTAATAGGCTGTTCTGTACACATCCTACTCATAATCCTGTACCTGTTGTGAACATCATATCATAGATAAAAAGCACACCTTATTATACTAAAATAACACAGTTTTGGTTCTTGTGTCTGAGTTTTCTTTTGGGGAAGCAGCAAGGATGAGATTGGAAGAGAGGGAATGTAGTGGAATCTGAGTGCTGAATGTTAATCACAGATTATTTGCATGACATCTCTTGTTTCCTGCTGGAGGTGTGTTCTTATTTCTATGTGTCAGCCCATAATCCTATGCCATCATCTGATTTCATGTGAAACCAACAGAAGTAGAGCTCAGTTTGGCACTCCCTGGCTCTGAAAGGTATATCAGATGTGGTTATTCATTTTCATATTGAACTGCATTTTTTTTTACCTTCCCTCACCACCCAACCACCACAGCTGCCAAACTCCTCTAGTCTCAGCTTCTTTACAAATGTATCATTCTACTCTGACATCACAGCCTATCTGATCACTCACACTACACTCTTTGCAAATGCCCTGTACGCATTCTTACTCTGACGTATAAAAACACCCAAATGCTTACAGTCTTTGTATAGTAGGAAAATAGCACCATGTCAAAGGAGCCACACAAGACCTCCCTACAGTCAAGATCATAATGACAAAGTAGGTGTGTATCATATGGGTATGTTGCACTCTTCAACGGTGCACACTTTTCCCCATACCTTCACTAACTTGCTATTTAAATACTCATTGCCTTTTGGCACACACCTGGTTTTCCTCGGGGGGTGATGTTTCACTTTGCATGTTATCTATGAACTTCTGACTTCCTTCAGATTCTATCAGATAAATCAGATTACGTGCTGCTTTTGGCAGCTTCTGCCAAACTTCCCCATTGCCTCCCAGCTCAGACCAGAATGCAGTAAGGAAATATGACCATGGTTCATATGGCATGCCGTGAACCCAGTCTATTCAGGAGAAACATTCATTGAACACATCTCATATCCAGGGCCGGACTGGCTGTACTGGGTATCGAGTATTTTCCTGTGAGGCTGGAAGGATGAGGGCTGCTTTTGAAGCAGAGGGGGCCAGTTATGTGACTGGTGCCAGTTTTGCAGAGGTGCTGCAATATCGCCCCCCCAGGGTAGCAAAACCAACAGTGCTTTCCACTTACAGACTCCCCCAAGCCCCCCAACCCAAGGCTGGTCCAACAAAATTGCCAGGGTAGCTCTGGGTTCCCAGCATAGTCCTGCTCAAATCTACCTCAATGAAGTTCCTTTTAATTTGGGCGTCAATGTCCTGAAGGTGGGTCTTGTGCTGTATAACAAATCGAGGATTGGAACATATTTCCAGTCTGACAGCATTTGCAAAGGCACTTACTTTGATGTCCTTCAAAGGAACAAAGCAGAAATACCTCAAATATTACACAGCTTTACACTGAAAAAATACCTATTTTAGGACTTTGGATGTGTCTCTGTAAAAATGAAAAGAAAGAATTGACAAAACGACGCACGTCAAAACATCTAAAGTGGTAGTTACCCATTACAGAGAAATCGATTATGAAAATTCTTTAAAAAATGAAAATATTCTCCAACCAGGGCACCCAGTCACAATGTTGGGGACTGTGGGGGAAGAGCCCTTGTAGTCCCAGGCAGCTCCCCACTTCCTGTGGGAGCTGTCATAGAGAGGGAGCTGCTAAAGCAGCTCCCACTGTGTAAGAGCAATATTTCCACTATTTCCCTGTCTGCATCTCGGCGGGCAGAGAAATAGAGGGGACCTCTGCTTGCAGGAAAGGAGAGCTGTTTGGAGCCTACCACTGTGAGCGGAGTGTTTGCTCTGACTTGGTGAGCGCTGTCAAAGCTCCTGCAAAGTCAGTGCAAACAGCTATGTCCCATGGGTGGGCACACTGGAACATAGTAGGAGCCGGCCCTGGGAGGTGGCTCCTCAAGGGGACCACGCAGCCCTCTCCAATTAATAGCTTTTGTCATTTTACAGCTCGGCAAGGATGACACTATGTCAATCCTATGCTTAAAGATTTTGCTGTACAAATGGCAAAAGACTTTGTCGCTATCAAGCTCGGCGAGGATAGCACTGTACTAATCCTATGCTTAAAGACTTTGCTAGATAAGCAGACATTTGAGGTGAGCAAATCTAGAGTGTCGCTGATGTTGTAGGGTGCTCCTTACTAGAGCAGCTCTCCACCTAAAATTGGGAACTTCCCAGAGTTCTCCTTTGTTTTTTGCATAATTTATGCGTCACTCTATCCCTGAAAGGGCCTTGGTTTGACTTATACTGGGTGCTCCCTTGTGTCTGGACAAAGCTATACCCCTCTGAAGAGCTCTAATGAGAGCGAAACACGTGTCAGGGGTTGCTTTACTCATTCCAGGTTGGCTTGGATGGTATTTGACCAGTCCAAAGCTGTAATACTGTGCCTGGAGTGGTAAATGGCTTTTGTCATTTTACAGCTCGACAAGGATGACACTATGTCAATCCTATGCTTAAAGATTTTGCTGTACAAATGGCAAAAGACTTTGTCACTATTTAGCTCGGCGAGGATAGCACTGTACTAATCCTATGCTTAAAGACTTTGCTAGATAAGCAGACATTTGAGATGAGCAAATCTAGAGTGTCGCTGGTGTTGTAGGGTGCTCCTTACTAGAGCAGCTCTCCACCTAAAACTGGGAACTTCCCAGAGTTCTCCTTTGTTTTTTGCATATATATATATATATATATATATATATATATATATATATATATATATATATATATATATATATATATATATGTATATATATGTATATATATACATATATATACGTATATATATGTATATATATGTACATACACACATTTATTTATAAATATAATTATACCTAAGAGCGAAACATGCAACGAGCATGCAGACTAAACTATGTTATTTTCTACAGATGAAGACTTTAAGAGGGCACAATTTGCATGGGCAAGAAAACTAGCGTCTATCCTTAAGCAGAAGAAGCAATTTCTGAAGGAAGATGCCAAGGACTGAATGATCATTGATAATCTATTACGTTCCCCATATCAAATGTCATATCCTCAGTAGACCGACTAAATGTTATGTGGACACGAAGCCTGAATGTCACCAGAAGCAATTAAGCATACATCCATCTCATTCTTCATCTCTCTGTCTGTCTGAACCCTGCATGCTATATGATAAATGTGTTTTGTATGGGACTGTATGTATGTCAGTGTGCTTTTGTGTGTATATATGTGTGTGTGAGAGACAGAATGTCTCTGTGTGTTGGACTGTATGCGTGGGTGGGGGGAGGTCTGGTGGTCTGCAAGCAAGAGTACCTAAAGACCTGAGTGCATTAGTACATCTACATATATACATGACACTTCGGGCATGATTACTGCATACCTGTGAGCATAAATACATAATGGTCTGGAGGTCTGTGTATATACACGTCTAAATGATGTTGGTCTGTGTGCTTAGATGTGCATTTATGTTGCTTTAGGTCAATCTGTGCATGGATGTTGTGTCTATTTCTGTGCATGCGCTATATAAAATGCAAGATTGCATCTTCAGCCTGTTGTTCTGGGTCTCGCTTATAAATGTGGTAGTACAGAAGATCCCACAAGAATGGTATGAGATCATATTTGGTTGCCAATTAAACAAATTAAGTCTTTCAGATCACGCGCAGATGTATTGTGTTAAAAGGTTGCTGCTAAGCTGTGAGTTTGATATGAACATATGTATGCATAAAGAAGGAGAAGGTACCACAGTTGCAGCTTGTTCCAAGGTATGAAACACTATTATTATATTTAGATGACCACTTACATATCCGCAAGGCCGTTTATATAATATGTTTGGCGGGCTTTTTCACAATACCAGGTCGAGATGACTGTGTCTGCACAGAGATGGCACATTCACAGTGGACAATAAATACTATGCGGATACAGCTGCCTCTAGATGGTTTGCAGGTAAGCAGTGAATACAAAAATGTGCCTGTTTGGTGAAGCCTGCTTGTGAGTGTGCAATTACAGCACATCAGGAAGTAGAAATTGCTGAGTCGTCGGTATAGTGGAGAATTGCGTGGAGTGTGGCTGGGGTGTGATTCTGTGGCAGTGATTGAAGGATACCACAAAGGTCCAGTCTCCTTAGAGAGCTTTAAGGGACCAAAGGGATAAAATGGCAAGAGGCCTGGGATGCTCATTCAAGTGCACATGTTTGATGGGTGCCCAAAGTGACCCCTTACTTGTTGCACACTCACCTCCCCATCTGTCCCTTAGGGGAGGGAACAAGAATCAAAGGAAGAGAAGGGCAACAGTGCCAAGGTGTGTGCCTAGAAAGCCCACTAAAGTCAAGGAAGGGGAAAACTAGTCACGCCAAGGCGAAATGGTTCAAGGGTAGGCAACCCAGATTGGAGAGTCACGATTCAAACCAACCAAAGAGACCAATTATGGGGAGGACTATTTTTGGTGGCAAAGAAAATTTTGTCTGGGAACCACAGCTAGCAAAGACAAGTAAATTAACAAGTTATGCAGACGTTAGCAGGAGTGGTGCAATCATCATCTCCCCTATTCACAAAGATTGCCTGAGGGAGGGCAAGATGCTGCTGCAGTTAGTCCTGAGATGCAAAACGGAAGGTCTAGCTGCAAAAGGCAAAATATAGAATGCCACAAAGCAGACAAACTAAAGTATACAAAAAAGAGATGGACCGAATGACTGACTTAATCTCAGCCACTGCTAATCACTCATCCCAGTCCATCAGAATTTTACACACCGTGCCATTTCAGTTTGGACCCAGTCATATGCAAATCGGTCTTGAGCCTGCTTGACCCTGCTCCAATGAGAACAGTCGAGCCCAAGATGCCAGGCCAGGTTCTCTCTGAACTGAAACACAGGCAATCTTGAACTGGTTTCACCCTAGTTAGGGCTCACCAGCCAGGGATAGCTTGTTCCAGTGACACAGTGTGCATGGGACCCATGTCCAGGCATACCTCTTCCACTCAAAGTGACACACTAGAGTATACAAAAAAGACTTAGACATGGCAATTGCAGGCCATCCCTGGCTATAATCAGGCTAAAAGAAATAAGTTGAGGGTAGAGAGCTAAGTCTAAATTCTGTAAGGAGCCTACCCAAGGTGTATGAAAAATCAAAGATTGGCAGTGACTTTAAATACTGTCTGATGATGCTTGTTTTTTTTTGGGAGGAAAAAGATGGAGTCGGATAGGACACACCATCAGAAAAAAACAACACTCCATCACAAGAACATCTCACCACTGGACCACAGAATGCAAACAAAGACAGGCCAAAGAACACCTGGAGGTGAACTTTGGAAACAGAAATGAAGACCAGAAACACAGCTGGAGCACCATATAGGCCTGTGCCCATGGACATCCTTGTTGCTGCCCTACATGCCAGTCACCATAACAGGCAATAAACAAGTAAGTAAAGATGGCCCTTGTTAAGCTTGGCTTGTGATATTTGCATAAGGTGATCAATTTCCTGACCCACCTTTCTCCTGTGTAACCCACATGTGAGTTTAATGTGTGACTAATAAAATATGTGGCCAACTGAACTTCAAAAGCTGTATGCAGATGCTATAATTATTTAGCCATGGATATTGAAGGAGGTCGTGGCTGAGACACTTAAGTGTATGGGTTTTTATCTGTGGAGAGACTAATGGGAATAGGATGAGTTGTGTGGGCAGGAAATTCCGCCATCAAGTAAAACCAACAGAAGGGCCACTAGGCAAAAAATCAGGCTTTCCTCTGATCACTTACCTGCTACCATCTATGCTGGAAGCAAGAAAGCCAAAGAACTTTGGGTGCAATAGCAGGACTGTTTTGGGTGTTACACCCTCTGATCTTACTATATCTAACATAGAGGTATTCCAGTTCTGATTGGATAATTTCTCTGAAAGATCAGACTGAACTTTTTCAAAAACTTTTTATTAGAACATTTTATGTAGATTCCACTATGTATTCTGATGTACTCTACAGTGCCTGCGTATCATGAATCTTGTTAAAGTCATTGGCATACCTATGGTGTATAAACCACCTAAACCAGTTAATATCACCACAGAACAGTAAGGGATGTGTTGGTTCTTTGTGGCATTATAGGACAACCTTATTAGGTATGTTGAGATTGTAATACATTTATTTAAAGTAACAATGGTTCCTTCTGAATTTCCTTCTCATCCTTGGAAGACAATTATTCACAACTTTGATTGGTGTCAAGCCACCCAACAAACAGGAAATGGGATGTATTTCATATTGTTCTAGTCTTTGTCAATAGCTTAACACTTGGTGGAAAGACTCTACCTCCTTTCTCTTTAGAAGTGTGGACTTCATGGAATCCAGGAATTCTATATAAATGAAACAGAAGTAGGTTTGTATCATTCCCATCAGAGATCATTATGTAGCCGTTTAATAAAACATGTTTACTTAATGGGTCTGAGCGTCCTGCAAACATTTTACTCCTTTCATTCCTTTATCGTTCCCACCCACCCCTACGGGTGTCCAGAAGGCTCCATGTCACAGGGACACAATTTTTCCATTCACGGACTTTGCTTTTACATATCACTTTTATCAGGTGTGTTGTTCCAATTGTCTCAATTTAACTTAAACAAGAACACTTCAATTTATAGAATGCAATGATATCTTAAATCAAAACTCAGAACAGGAAAAGTTGTGTCCAGGTGGCATGGAGTCATCTGGTTAGCAAAACCACTTCCCTGTGTTTTATTTTTTGGGATTTATATCTGATTCTCATCGTTGATCCAGGAGGTCAGATGGGTGCTACATGTTCAAGATGATGTCAATTAGATGTAGTGTAAGTAAATTTATTCCAATTGGAAATCATAGAAATGTCAAAGTTCTGGTGCTCGTGGCTAAACATTTCGGCCTGTATTTATACTTTTTTAGGGCCGCATTTGTGCCGCTTTTTGACGCAAAAACGGCTCAAACTTACAAAATACAATTGTATTTTGCAAGTTTGCGCCGCTTTTGCGTCAGAAAATGACGCAAATGCGGAGCTCGAAAAGTATAAATATGGGCCTTCAAATCTAGAGTCTCACGTAGAGCAGGTCAGCTTTGTCATGGCCATTCAAGATTCATTAACAGCACTAATGCACTGGTGATTCTGATATTAGCACAGATTGAGCATTAGATGAGGTAGATGGGGCACAAAATGTGAAAACACTTTCTGCATGCTTTTTCAGCATTTACATATACAAAGATTAGCAGCAGATTGCTGGAGGTATGTAAGGCATTTATTTGCATTACAGAGAAGTCCTAGTATGTGCCTAGGGCACAACTGTGTGTGGATGCATGTGTTTTTGTTGGTCTGTGTGCAAGAGAAAAAGCATGTGTGTAGGACTTTGCTCAAATAGTTTAATTTGTCTGTGTGCATTTTCATGTTGATATGCGTACATGTATATGTTGTGTGCAAGCGTTATCAACAGGACCACTGGGATTATGGAGCAGGAGCAGGCCAAATTATGCAGTAGGGTTGAGTAAATTAAGCAGCAAGAAAAGGCAATTTGTACTGAATAATGCACCACAATTTATACTAGTATTAATTCATTATATTGTCATTTTTAAACTTTGTAACACTGTCTGGGAATTGGTTACATCTCATTACTGCCGATTTAATACCCAAATGTAGCAATAAGCAACAGTTTGGTGATCAGTCCAGCTTGCCAAAGGGCCTTCCAATGCACGGCAACACGTCACTGAATTTTTAGCAACTTTTGAACCGTGTGAGCGAGATACATTTTTTGGGTAAAATCTACTGATTATGCGGCAGATGAATGATTGTGTGGCAAGTGCGGCAAAGCTACAGTTTAATATCAGTGGCTTTGGTTATACAATAGGCAAATCAAATATCTCTTTACCAATGCTTGTTTTCTCTGCCCTTTCAGGTGTATAATCTGGTATGGTATGTATAATGAGAAAAGCAGAACTGCAAGTACCATGATGCAAAGGAAAAACCGCAGGCCTGAGTGAGCTACTTACAAGTGACATGGGGCAATCTGAGATCTCTGCAAAGTCAGTGGGCAGACCTGTTCTGTCCCAAACAGGAACCCAGTCAAAAGCGCAGAGTTGCGCAGCAGCACGGAGCATCTGATGTCACAAAATAAATATAACCAAGCTAAATGTGGAATTTGAATGCACTGTTGGAGACTAGTTTAATTAAGGCTCGTGGCAATGACAGAACCAAGTGAGGGCCAAGAAAGGAACCTTTTCACAGCTGTGCCAAAGCCGGTTAAGGCCAGCCAAAAACAACAAGGCTGTTTTCAAGTTTCTTATTTAAACAGGCAACACACGACAGCTGAGGCTGTGGCGGATTTTTGGAATGCTTCTCTCAAGTGTTGTGGGCAGGAAGGGAAGCGAGAAATGCTATAGATATATGTGAAGAGCTTGGGTTTGCCACCCAGAAATCCCTTGTACAGGGTCCACTTGTCTGTAAGCGTTATTTAAAGTTCGCTGTGAGCACCCCGGGGACATTCTCAGATACTCACAGGCTACTCTGTTTAATGACTCTGGACCACGCAGGCGATGAAAAGCCATCCTCAAAATATGCAAAGCACACAGTGAAGGGCATGCAAGCAATCCGACGCCATTTTAATTATTAGTGTGAAAATGTGTATGGAGGCAAACAAGCGTAGCTGTCAAGTGTCAACTCTCGCCATAGAATGATGGAAGCTTTCAGTTGGTCTAGTTTGCCAGCAAACGGCTCTAAGCATGCTGGGGCTTATCGATCCATGTCCAGTGCTTAATTTGTGCTTGTTGTTTCCGGTGCTAAGCACCGGCACTTATTTTTGAGGGTCGGGGCTTAATCTTATGCCTCAAGCATTTGCTGCGAGCAAAACACACACATATGAAAGACGGATGAATGGAAAAACGAAAAAGCGTCACAAAGGGAGAAAGTAAAAAGCTGCAAGAGTGAGGTGAAGGGGCAGCAAGTGGCTTTATAAGGATTGAAGAGGCGCGAGATGGCTTCGGGATTACGCTGCCTCAGTATTCCGTGTTCACACATTTAATTGCAGCAGCCGCATGTTTAAGAGGAGGGCTTTGGGCACCGGCACCTTTGTATTTACAAATTAAGCACTGCCCATGTCTATAAGGAGAAAAGTAAAACTAAAAATCCCAGAATACACAGCTTTCTTGGCAGAAATCACAGGACTTGCAAAAGACACCCTTATGGCTCAGGGCCAAATGACAGCTTTCAACAAGCGCACAATTTGCTTCAAGGCACTACTTATGTGTGGCGCTGTCAGCTGCCTGTGGGTGCATTAGCATTTTTGAAGAAATATGAGAACTGGGTGAAAAAAAAACCAGAAGCAATTTCTGCACTGAGTAAAATAGAACTTATTCTGACAAACTGTGTGTTTCCACTTATTTCGAATTTCATTTCCAACTTAGTTGCTGGGAATTGGGTGTTCACATACAGAGGCAGTAGCTGAGGTGTAAGTGGGTGAGCGGTGCAGACATATGCTAATGCTATATGTAGATCTCACGTGTTTCCGATGTTCACGCGAGAGTAGCTCATTCAGTGCTGGTTTTAACTTTGCATTCTGGGACGTGTAGTGCTGATTTTATAATGATATAAACAGGATTACAATTTACAGAATGCAAAGATAAAACCTGGACTGGATAAACTACTCACACGTGGAACTGGGAAGCTTGACAGCTCTGTACACGAATTTACAAGCACACAAGTAATATTCCAGTCTTTCTTTTAAAAACCATTGATTTCAAGTGTGTTGGTTCAACGGAAGCAGAACAATTCACAGAATGCATTAGGCTATTAAATCAAAATCAATTGGAAGAGTAGGTGCGCCTGTGGGATTTTACACAATACCCTGTCTGTATATGTGTAACTGAAGAGCAAGTCTCCTGTTTAAATAAAAACAACAGTTGAAACCAAAAGACCCATCAAATCCCAAATCACTTCCGAAGAGGCCACACGAACAATGTTAAAGGATGTGTCTAATCAGTGGCACGTCTGCTGTCCAACTTTGTGTTTTTAACAAACACTAATCATACTAGCTAACAGAATAGGCCGGGACTGGAAAAGTTGTCTCTCTGAAGGCAATTTGTCTTCCGGTACACTAGACCCAAAATCAAGTGTAATTTTCTACATAGCTGTTTATTACATCCCTGACACTTAAGTGGCAACAACGGCAGTGCACTAGAAATTACGTTCGCCTCTTTATCATTTCATTCGTATGTGTAATTTATAAAAAATACATTGTAGCATACTTTGATTAGAATGAATTGGAATGTGTTTCTGTCGTACGCAGTAAATAGCGCCTCACGCATTGTGCCCTTCCTTACCCCAAGAGGTTTACAAATATCACTTTTATCACAAGGCCTTTGAAAATACACTTCAGCATAGCTTGTTTACTTTTCTTCCTCACACTTACTTGTTTCAAAATCTCCGAGCCCAGCCACATTCTGTTGTGGCCCCTCTTGTTGTGTTCCAAAGTTCATCACCTAAGAGGAAGAGTGTGACGCATGCCAAGGTGCTAGTCTGGTGGCACTCAAGGGTCTCTGAGTTCTTTCCTATGGTATATTCTCCATTGAAGTGTCTGGGGGTATTTGCTAAATTATTGCACCTAGAACAAGAGACATTCTGCGTTGAAACTCTCTCGCTCGCCTGTGCCGCACTGCGTGATCCTGGCCAAAGCAATATATCTCGAGGTGTGCAGCTTCCCATATCGTCCTAAATCAGAGCACTTCGATGCAGACTTGTACATACGTGGCCCTGGCTGCGGCTCTTGGCAGCACTTTACTCCAACTCGGATGGTTGCTTTTTAAATGACGTCCTTCAGGCAGCTTTTTACCTCACGTGCCCTGTATGAGCGGCATTGTGCGCACGTAAATATACACAGGAGGGGAACGCTTTGTCATTCATAAATGCTACTGATATGTTTCCTATACCACAGTGGCTTTATAATAGTACCGCACGTCTTCCCTCCGACTAGCTCTGTTAACCAGCTGCCATGAGAACAAGACAACGTGCCCCTGCCTCCTGTCCTCTGCGAGGATTAGCAGCCACTGCTGTGCGCCCCCGGCACAGTGTGCCGGGCGGTAAGTAACTGTCCCGCCACATAATGATATAAAGAGCAGCACTTACTGTGATGGCCTGCAGCCGCTCCCGCAGCAGGTCCGCCTCCTCCATCATGGGGCTCAGCAGAAGGGCGCGCAGAGATGGATCACAGCGACCCGAGGCTGAGTGTTCCTCTATCACCAAAGAAGTTCAGTCCCGGCGTGGGCTTAGGCTCCCCGGACAGAATGAAGAGCGGCAGAGAGGGGGCGAGGAGCGCGTGCGGCGTCTGAGCGGCTCTGCCCAGGCAGGCGCATGAGTAGGTTGTGTTGAGGAGGCAGCAGGCACGCACAGCGCTGGCACGGCTGACACGCCTCAACAGAGAGAAGCGAGCCTCCTTGCTCGCACGCTGCCAGCTCTGTTTCACAGTCCCACGCTACACTTATCAACGCGGGATCTTTGCTTTCTCTCTTTCGACCCCGAACCTGGACGGATCAGACCTTTCAAGGACTTTGGTCCTACTGGCAGATCAGCTGCTGACATTCACGATATTTACAAGCAAAGCGACGCAGCATGGCACCTGTGTTTTTTTCTAGGTTGCCATGTGCGCTGTAAGCAGGGTCACTGGAATTATGCGGGAAGGGATGACAAAATTATGCAGCAGGGTGAACTAAATTATGCGGCAAGAAAAGGAAAATTATGCACCACACTGAGGCACATTTTACGCATGTACACACTGTCTGGGTAACCCAAATACACACATAAGCAGCAGAAAGGTGCCCAGCCAACCTTTGTGATGGTACTCCCACATAAGTTGCCACTTTTTAAATCACTTTTCATCCATTAGAGCTGGAAATATTGTTTTGTTAAAATTTACAGTTTATGATGCAGATGGTTGGTTTAGTGGCAAAATGCAATGAATAATTAATTATGCAGAAATTGCAAAGGTTGTAAAATGGCTTCATTCCAGTGACCATCTCTATGAGACTAGTTTACAAGTGCAATTGGGGCCATCTCTTGGAAGCCTGCATGTTGCCAAGACTTACAAATATTGTACTAGGGCCAGCATTGTACCATGGGTAAGTAGCATTTTACCAGGCGTAAGTAGTTGCAGAAGATAATCAACTTTGTTCCAGGGATCAGTCATGGATTCCCACAAGTTCCCAAGAAATACCTCAATTATGCAAGGGCTAGCCTTTTATCACAGTGAGAAAATGTGAAACATTCCATGAATGCCCACAAGCTGCCTAGAATTATTTCCATCATTTGAGGGCCAGCTTTATACCATTGGTATAATGGGTATGGAAGACCACGAGTTGCCAATAATCAACACTACTGTGCCAAGATCAGCGTTTTTCCAAGGTGGGCAGTGAGAACCATCCCACGGATGCCTTCAGGTTAATAAGAAGTACCACGAATTGGTAAGGGTCCGCATCTTACCAGGGACCAGCAAAAGACATCATTCTAT
Organism: Pleurodeles waltl; assembly: GCF_031143425.1. Lineage (NCBI taxonomy): Eukaryota > Metazoa > Chordata > Amphibia > Caudata > Salamandridae > Pleurodeles > Pleurodeles waltl. The sequence continues at coordinate 604,175,457 of NC_090443.1, read as the reverse complement.
GGAAGGCCACGAGTTGCCAGATTCACTCTTATTGTGCCAGCACCAGCATTTTAACAGAGAGGGCAATTGACATAACACCCAGTACAGTACACTTTATTACATGAATACTTAAAATCATTACAAACAAGATAAAACAAAAGGAAAAAAAAAAAAAACAGAATAAAAATGACGAAATGAAATAGCTTCCCAAGGGTGCCACTAAATTAATAAGAACCATGAAACATACGCACAAGACCAACAGAATAAAATCACGATGACATTCATTGTATAATAAACACAGCTATGCAACATACAGGCCCGCTGCGGAAGACTGTTCACTCTCTGATTATGCTAAGCATTGGAAATACCACATTGCACTAATATCTAAAGTGTCATGTGCAAACACAAAGGTTCTATGCAAGTATTAGCCTTAAAAGTGCTTGGAGATGTACTGTTAAAAAGATGCATCCTATGTATAACACTCACAATACAATATGCTATGAAATAAGAACTTGAGCGAGCGATACTATGCAGTGTCAAATGCTTATACAAAGGGCATGCCGTAAATGTACTCAAATATGTGGTGTGCACCGTATCCAATGACATACATCCTGCAGCTACGGACGGGACGCTCTCTATGTGTCCTCAGCATTCAGAGTGCACAATTGCGCTAAAATTATCGAGTGTCTTTGGCCAGTACACGTTCTTTCTATTTGTATCTTAGCTTTGGAAATTTAACTTAACCTGCCCACGTGCTATCCGGGATAGTATGAGGATAGTAAGCTTTGAGATGGCATCTAAAATCTAATGACTGCAAGCCTTGTGGTGTAATCTTAGCAAGCCAGGGTATAAGCCATCCTATGAGGTGCTAAATACTTATAAACAGGACATGCCAATGGACATGCTTGTTTAATTGGTGTGCAACGCCCCAGGTTGTCCAGATAGTCCTATAGTTCTGCCTGCTCTTGAGCAAGGTTGAGGCTGTCCTGTAGTACATGCTGGCATGACTACCACACCCCTTGCGCATATGGGTGGATGCTGAATTGCGGGCTTAACGATCCCTGGAGGCTGCCTCTTTCGGTCTGTTAGTATCACGTAGGCACCTGCCTGCACCGAAAAAAAACGTGCCAACCCGGGACAGCTCCATTGGGGCTTCTGCTGTATGCAGATATATCAGCTCCTCTTTGCAAGTTCTTAGCCCGTGCTGGAGAAATATAGGCCTTAAATGCATAAGCTTCTGTTTTAATAGATCAGGGCAACAACACACAATATGGGCTGCAGATTCTGTGTGTTATCGGCACAACCTGCATTGTCTCTGAATGCTGGTCGAGGTCCTCCAATGTGATCTGTATTCCCATACAGGAAGAGCTAGAAGCCTAGTCAACAATATACCGCCAAGTGCACGATTTCAAATGACAACTTTTAAGTATGGTTGACAAAGTGTGGCCCCATGCAAAGTCACAAGGCCCTCTGCTCCTCTGACTATCCTGATGGTCTCAATATCTGACTTTATTGAGACTCCCCCTGCCTTACTCCTTTAAGGTTTTCATTAGTGTTAGACTTTTCATCCTTGGCGTGGTCTCCCTTAACCTTTTGCCTCTGTTCCCCAGGTTGTTGATGTGTGCTGGACTCTGATTTTACTGTTTTTGTTACTCTGGGCACTTTACCACTGCTACCAGTGCTAAAGTGCAAGTGCTCCTTTACAAAATGTGTATGTAATTGGCTTATCCATGATTGGCATATTTGATTTACTAGTATGTCCCTAGTAAAGTGCACTGGAGGTGCCAGGGCCTGTAAATAAATGCTACTGGTGGGCCTGCAACACTGGATGTGCCACCCACATAAGTAGCTCTGTAATCATGTCTCAGACCTGCCGCTGCAGTGTCTGTGTGTGCAGTGTTAACTGTAAATTCGACTTGGCAAGTGCACCCACTTGCCCGGCCTAAACCTTCCCTTTTCTTACATGTCAGACACCCCTAAGGTAGGCCCTAGGTAGCCCCAAGGGCAGAGTGCAGTGTATGATTAAGGTAGGACATATAGTAATGTGTTTTATATGTCCTGACAGTGGAATATTGCTAAATTCGTTTTTTCACTGTCGCAAGGCCTGTCCCTCTCATAGGTTAACATGGGGGCTACCTTTAAATCTGATTAAAGTGTAGATTCCCTTTGGGAGCGGACGGACATGTGGAGTTTGGGGTCTCTGAGCTCACAATTTAAAAATACATCTTCTAGTAAAGTTGATTTTAAGATTGTGTGTTTGAAAATGGCACTTTTAGAAAGTGGGCATTTTCTTGCTTATACCATTTCTGTGACTCTGCCTGTTTGTGGATTCCCTTCCTGGGTCAGTTTGACAGTTGGGCTGGTTGCACCTCACACTAGACAGTGACACAAAGAGAGCTGGGGTGTAGTCTGCATTTCCTGATGGGCCATCTGTGTTCTAGGAGGGAGGGGAGGAATGGTCACTCACACCTGAAAGGGCTGTGCCTGCCCTCACACAATGCAGTCTCCAACCCCCTGGTGAGTGTCTGGGGCCTGGCCTGGGCAAGGCAGGATTTCACATTCAAAAGAGACTTTACTTTGAAGTAGGCCTACTTCAAAGGAGAAATTGGGTATAAGAAGGGCACCCAAAACCGCAGACTTTAGAAACACTTCTGGAAACAAGAGGAACCTCTGCCTGGAGAAGAGATGAATAGTTGAGGAAGAAGAGCTGCTCTGCCTGTGACTGTGCTTTGTGGAGCTATCCTACAGTTGCTGCTTCTGCCAGAGTAAGAGGGCAAAGACTGGACTTCGTGTGCCTTCCATCTTGAGAAGAAATCTCCAGGGCTTGATCTAGAGCTTGCCTCCTGTTGTTTGAAGTCTCAGGGACAGCAAAGACTTCTCTCTGCCAGCACCTGGAGTCTCTGTAGAGACTCTTATTCTGCCCTGTGGTGCCCATCCAGTTCCTGGGACCCTGAAAGGAGAAACTGGCAGCCTAAAGACAAGGAAATCCACGCACAGAGTGCTGTGCGGGGAAAAGATCGACGCAACTCCGATTTGCGGCTGAAGAAACGACAGGCCGCCGGCTCTGCAGCTGAGAATCAATGCTCACAGGAAACGTGACAGAAGAATCGATGCACGGAGCAGGAGAAACGAGGTGCAGCATCGCTGACGGAGGCTGGGAGATCACAACCCGCGCTGCGGGGTTTTCGGGTAATTGTGCGGCTGGATTTCCGACTCAAGTACTGCTGGGTGTGGAAAAACAACGCAAGGCCTGCCCGGACCCGAGAGTGCTGACTAGATCGACAAGCCCGACCCGGCGAAAGGAGAAATGACGCGAGGTCCCGCTCGTGAGTGGAATCAATGCATCGCAAGCCCTTTTTGATGCACACTCGTCCGTGCGGGGTTATTTTTGACGCACCCAAGGTACTTTTTCACTCCGACAGCGTTTGAGTGTGTTTGAAACTACTTAAAGACTCTTTTTGATTTTTAATTGATAACTTGACTGGTGTATTGTGGATTTTTGTCGTTTTGGTCTTGTTTTGTTTAGATAAATATTTCCTATTTTTCTAAACCTGTGTTGTGTCATTTTGTAGTGTTTTCATTACGTTACTGTGTGTTTTGGTACAAATACTTTACACCTAGCACTCTGAAGTTAAGCCTACTGATCTGCCAAGCTACCAAGGGGATAAGCAGGGGATAGCTGAGGGTGATTCTCTTTTACCCTGACTAGAGTGAGGGTCCTTGCTTGAACAGAGGGTAACCTGACTGTCAACCAAAGACCTCATTTCTAACATTGGTGGCAGCGGCTGGATTTGGACTTGACATACAGTAATTAAGTGTACACTACTGTTTTGAGTGCAGACCACTACGTGACCACATACTACTTGTTTGGTGATCTTTGATTTTTCTCTTTTACTTGGATTTTTCCCTACATCCATTTTTCTGGTAATCTTTGATTGACTTCTGAACTTCATTTGGGAACTTTTCTGCTTTTTGGAACTTTTCACTTTTGTTGACTTTTCATCATGTCTCAATCTGGAGATGCTGCAGTTGGAGCTACTTTTCACCTGGAGAAATTGGATAGCTATACCAAGGCACAGTTAAAAGAGTTCTGTAAAAGCATTGACTGTCCCATTAAGAGCTCATCCAAGAAGGAGGAGCTGCAAAAGGCGCTGAGGGCCTGGGTGACAGCCAAGAGAACTGGTGGCCACACAGAGGATGAGGAAGATGAGGAGGAGGAAGTGCAGTCCATGCACAATGGTATTGTGGGTGGGCCTGTTGTGTCCAGGGAGAGGGTCTCCAGGGCAGGTAGCAGCGTTTCATTTAAGGGTCTGACCCCTGAAGAATTGAAGGACAGACAGGCAGAAAGGGAGAACTAAAGGGAGTTGGAGAAAATGAGGATGGCCCTAGAAGAGAAGAAGATTTTGTTAACTCATGAGCGTAGCTTCAGAGAGCTGGATAAGAGGAGCCAGTCTAGTAGGGATGGTGGCAGCCACATCACAGTGCAGCCTGAAAGGAGGGTGCACATTCCTAAAGATCTTGTGAAGGATTATAAAAGGGAGGACAACATATACTTGTGGTTCATGGGGCATGAGTCTGCTCTCCATATGAATCTGGTCTCTGAAGCTCATTGGGGGGCGGGTCTGTGGAAGCACTTTGTGGTAGAGGGGAGGGATACACTGACAGCCTTAGGGGATGCTCAGAATCTCACCTACTCTAGCATGAATGATGCCTTGCTTACAGGGTATGCTCTTACGCCTGAGCAGTACAAGGATACGTTTAGGCCCTACAAGAAGAAGGAATCCCAAACATGGTTGGAATGTGTTGATTCTTATTGCAGGTCACTGGATGTTTGGGTGAAGGGCAGTAAGGTAACTACGTATGAGGGGCTTTACAATCTGATTGCTTGGGAGCACTTGTACAGTTTATGTTTTCCAGAGATGCGCCAGAACCTGATTGACAGCAAGCTGACTGACCCCAGGAAGCTTCCGAAGGAAGCGGACCTCTGGGAGAGCACCAGGGTCCAAAGGAGGTATGGGGGAGACCACGCCAAGGGTGGGCAGGGTCCCTCTCAGAAGAAAGGGGGGGTAAGTGTAAACAAGGGGAGTTCTCTAAAGGGCCCCAATCTGATTCCCAGGGTAAGGATTTCAACCCCCAAGTGAGAAGAAGCCATGGTTCTCCATAGGGAAGCCAGTGGCAGGTGGTCCCCCACTTAAGTGCTATGCATGTGACCAGGTTGGTCATGTGAGGGGGGACCCCAAATGCCCCAACAGTACACTGGCAGCCACTGGTGTGCCGTCCCAGGGTTTGGCCAGTGTAGCGCTTGGGGAGGAGTTGGTTTCAGGTGGGTGCGAACCAGCTGAGATGACCCTTGTCTCACTAGAGGACAATGAGATGGCCCAGAGAACCATAGTGCCTGAAAACACTAAGAAGTACAGGCAGTGGGTAACCATTAATGGACAGAGGGTGGAGACTCTGAGAGACACAGGAGCCAGCGTGACTACAGTGAGGAGTCAGCTGGTGTCTGAAGAGGAGATTGATCCCCGGGTACCTCACCAAGTAGTTGCAGTGGACAACTCAGAGCATCTGTGCAGAGCGGCGCAGGTTCCCTTTAAATTGGGGGGGGGTCTCTGGTTCCTTGAAGGTAGCTGTGAGTCCAACCATGCCTGTTGATTGTTTGCTAGGCAATGACCTAGAGGATTCCCCTTGGAAGGAGGTGGAACACAGCTCTCACTTGGAGATGTTGGGTCTGCCTGGGTGGGTACGCGTATCCACCCAGTCAATGGCAGCCCGTCAGGGTAATCAAGAGCCCCTGGAGCCTGAAACAGAGGCCCAGGGGACCGCCAAGAAGAGGAAGGGCAGGGGGTGTGGGAAACCGGCACCAGAAGTTCCCATGGTCCGGGAGGAGGCGGAGCCTCAGTGTGAGGCCCCGAAGCCTACAGGGGAACTGGTGGCTGAACTGGCGGAAGTCCCTGAGCTGTCACAGTGGCAGCAGGAAGGGGGCCCCACCAGGGAAGCATTCTGTGCAGCACAGAAGTCATGCCCTACTTTGGAGGGTTTGTGGCAGCAGACTGCAGACCAGGTGGCTGGCAAGGAGCCAGGATCACACCTGATCTATTGGGAGGATGCCCTCCTGTATAGTGAGCCTAAGGTTCCTGAGCCTGGGTCAGCCCATGTGCTGGTGGTACCCAGTGCTTCAGGGAATCCTACTGGGGTTGGCTCATGATGTGCCTTTAGCTAGACATTTGGGCAGGACAAGACCTTTGAGAGGCTTGTCACCCACTTTTAGTAGCCCTGAATGCGCAGGCACTCAGATGCACATTGCAGGTCTTGTCAGACTTGCCAGGCAAGTGGCAAGAGTGGGAGGAAATGTAAGGTTCCCCTCCAGCCTTTGCCTGTTGTCAGTACTCCATTTGAGAGGGTAGGCATTGACATTATGGGGCCTCTGGATCCTAAGACAACCATGGGCAACAGGTTTATCCTGGTCTTGGTGGACTATGCCACTCGTACCCAGAGGCCATTCCTTTGAGATCAATCACTTCCCCTGTGGTGGGTCGGGCTTTGATGGGGGTTTTTACCCACATGGGGTTCCCCAAGGAAGTGGTATCTGATAGGGGTACCAACTTCATATCCACGTATATGAAGTCCCGGTGGAAGGAGTGTGGGGTAACCTACAAGTTCACCTTACCACCCCAAAAGTAATGGTCTGGTTGAGAGATTCAAACGCACCTTGAAAGGCATGATCATGGGCCTGTCAGAGCCCTTGAGGCAGAAGTGGGACGTCCTCCTGCCATGCCTCCTGTTCGCCTACAGGGAGGTGCCTCAAAAGGGACTTGGGTTTAGTCCCTTTGAGCTGATTTATGGCCACCCTGTGAGGGGACCTTTGAGTCTGGTTAAGGAAGCTTTAGAGAAAGCTCCTAGTAAACCCCCCAGCATGTATTCAGTTATACGCTGGCTTTGAGAAACCAGACTGCCCGCTTCAGGAGTCTCGCTCAGGAGAACCTAGAAGCAAGCCAGGAGGACATGAAATGCTGGTATGACCAGATTGCCACTCTGGTCGAGTTTCAACCTGGACAAAAAGTGTGGGTGATGGCACCAGTGGAGCCTAGGGCGCTCCAAGATAAGTGGACTGGGCCATTTGAGGTGGTGGAGTGCAAGAGTGAAGTCACCTACCTGGTGGACTTGCGGTCTCCAAGGAAACCTTTAAGGGTCCTGCATGTCAACCGCCTCAAACCTCACTTTGAGCGGACTGAACTGTCCAAGCTCCTTGCAACAGATGATGGGGTAGAGGAGGAGAGTGAGCCTCTTCCTGACCTCCTGTCTGCAGGAGAAAAAAATGGGTCAGTGGAGGGAGTGATCCTCTCCCCCTCCCAGACTAAGCAGCAGCAAGGTGACTGTTGCCACGTGTTGGTACAGTTTTCCTCACTGTTTTCCATGATCCCAGGAGTCACACACTTGTGCACACATAATGTGGACACTGGGGATAGTACACCAATTAAACAGAAGGTTTACAGGGTGACTGACAGGGTCAGGGAATGCATTAAGGATGAGGTATCCAAAATGCTTGCCCTGGGGTTATTGAGCACTCCAGCAGTCCTTGGGCCATCCCAGTGGTATTGGTACCAAAGGCTACTTCACCTGGTGCCATCCAGAACTCAGGTTCTGTGTGGACTACTGGGGAGTCAATGCGGTCAGCAAGACTGACGCACACTCCACACCCTGAGCTGATGAGCTCATTGACTGGTTGGGAGCTGCCAAGTACCTCAGTACGTTTGATTTAACATCTGGGTACTGGCAGATTGCCTTAACTGAGGGGGCCAAGGAGAGGTCAGCATTCTCTACCCGAAATGGACACTTTCAATTTGAAGTGATGCCATTTGGGATGAAGAATGCCCCTGCCACCTTTTAGAAGTTGGTCAACCGGGTGTTGGCTGGGCTGGATGAATTCAGTGCCGCCTACCTAGATGACATTGCTGTGTTTAGTTCCACATGGGAGGAGCACCTGCAACACCTCTGGAGAGTGTTAGAGGCCCTGCAGAAGGCAGACCTCACTATAAAGGTGAGCAAGTGCCAAATAGGGCAGGGTTCTGTGGTGTACTTAGGACACCAGGTGGGGAGTGGCCAGGTGGCACCCCCACAGCCTAAGATTGATACAATTCTGGCTTGGGATCCTCCCAAGACCCAGACTGAAGTGAGAGCCTATTTAGGTCTCACAGGATACTACAGGAGGTTTGTTAAGGGATATGGTACCATTGTTATCCCCTTAACTGAGTCGACTTCTAAGAAGCAACCCAGGAAAGTGATCTGGACAGAGGCTTGCCAGAACCCCTTTGATGCCCTGAAGGCTGCTATGTGCACAGCACCTGTGCTAAAGGCACCTGACTACTCCAAGGAGTTTGTTGTGCAAACAGACACCTCAGAGCATGCTACTGGAGCAGTACTCTGACAGATTAATAAAGAGGGCCTAGATCATGGGAGGGCATTGTGGATACATTGAGGCCAGGTTTAGAGTGGCCTGCACACTTTTCAGATACTTTTACCAATTGCTCTTATTGTCCTTAAAATTTGCTCTCAGTGCCCCACGCAAATACTCTGGATCAGACCTGATCACCTAGTGGTGAAAATTTATTGTGGCTTTTTTGCATTCTATATCTATCTTCATCAAGTCAAACTCCAGATAAATCACTGTGTGCCAAGTGTGCCCAAGGATCTGAAATAGTGACTCAGTGTGCCTGTTGGGAAATGCAAGAAGGCAATAGCTTATTGTTGGTAATAAGTTTGTCTTAATGACTCTCTAGATCACCTCCACCAAAGGAGACTGTAGCCTGTGGCATAATTTAGAAAGAGCATACATGGTCTTGGCTGCTTTCTCTGCCAGTGTGGTGGCCTGGAGGAAGGATTTGCCAGTGTCTGAGACCCAACCTCTAAGATAGTTGTATTTGCTCAATGTCCCCACCTTAAATAGGCCTAAATTCTACTCCAATTGGTGCTTTTTTGTTTTGTGGTCAAAAATCAAAACCTTGGTTTTATCAGCATTTGCTTGCAGGGCATTCATTGTGTTGTACTAGTGGAGTATGTCTAAGGCCCTATTCATCACAATATGTGCTTGGGCAAGCAGGACCAGAGAATTTTCATACTGTATAATAGGGAGTCTTGTCCGATTTGGGAGGGAATGTATTCCTTTTGAGCAATGCCTCAACTAAATCGGCTGTGTATAGGTTGAACAATGTGGGGGCGATGACACAGCCTTGCTTAAGGCCTCTGCTTGTGTAAATATTTCCTGTGGAATGCATTTGTGTTATCTTAATCCATAACCAGGCGTCTGTACAAAATTCTGTTATCGATGCCAGTAACTGCATGGGTATACCCCAGTCAGCGAGCTTTTTCAAAGTATATTGGAGTCAAAAAGTCTGTCAAATGCTGCACTGCAATCTATAAAGCAAGCATGTAGTGGCAGGGAAGAGGTTTTGGGTGCCTTATAGCCAAAATAAGAGAGTGCTATCAGATTATCCATTGTTGAAGAATTAGGTCTAAACCCAGTCACATACATTAGTTTGATGTTATTATCCATTATCCAAGTTTCAAGCTCGTGTAAGAGCACTTTTGCGAAGGCCTTGCCGAATAAGTCCAACAGGGCTTTTAGCCTGTAGTTTTCTGGGGCTATTAGCCTGCAGTTTTCTGGTCGGTGAGGTCCCCTTTTTGTAAATAGGATGCAGAATCAAGCCTTACCATGAATCTGGGACAGATGACAGATTGAGACATTCATTAAACAAAGTTGGCATGTGATGGGCCCAAAAGGCCTGGTCTTCTTTAAAGATGCTCCCTGGGAGGCTGTTTGGACCTGGGGCCCTATCATTCCGGATGCTCTTCAGAATACTTAGGGTCATATTTAGGAAGCCCCTTGTGCCACCTTGTGCCACACTTGCATAACTTTTTTTTACACAAATGTGGCATTAAGGTGGCATTTCCCCGAACCATAGGTGGAACAAATGCATGCATTGCACCATTTTGTAACTCCTCGGGCAACAATATGCCTGCGCCAGGCATACTGTATGCAAGTGGGGGGGAGGTTTCGGCGCTAGGAGGCCTGAAAAAATGGTGCAGTGAAATTTTACAGATTTCACTTGGTCATTTTTCCTGTCATTTTTTACACCTACTCAGAGCAGGCCTTAAAATGAGGCACCCATTTAAATCAACAGGCCTCCTTGCACTTTTGCTACATTAGCGTCAACCATTTTGATGCTAGTGTAGCAAAGCGCCACAATAACGTAACAAAATTGGATGCTATTGTTCTAACTGTCGCCATGGTGTGCCATATATTGGATATGGCGCAACCACGGTGTCGTTAGGTGCTGGTAGGGGCGGGAGGGGTGCAGAAAAAGTGGCGCATCAGAGCTGATGCGCCACATTTTCATTAATCTGTGGTCTCTTCAGTTACCATCAGTAGGCTTTAGTCCCAACCTTCTAGTATGTTGAGCAGTAGGGGCTTGTTGGTAGCCTTTGCGTTGTCCTGATCCACGTATATTTTTTTCACATATGTCTCCCATTCATTGCCTGGTACAGTGCTCTCCTTGCTAGAATTCAAATTGACCAGAATGTTGACATATTCCCAAAATTCCCTAGTTTTACTTAGCGGCAACAGGGCATATATGTTTCCAATGCTTCTCTTTTTTCTTATGCTTTAGTTTCCAGATTACTTTTCTATGCTCTTTCCTGGGCTGTTTCATTTTGCCTTCTATAGTGATGGTCTTCTCTCTTCGTTGTTTCTGCTCTGCATGACAGCAGTGCTGTTTGTTATCCTAGTACTTTCTGATCTTGGGGAATGGGCATTAGCTCCTTCTTGTGTCCCTGATCGGCAGGTTATTCAGCCTAGTGTTGGTTAGCACCACATGGAGCTTTTTTTACCATTGGTCCCTACACATCCTCGGCCCAGTTTATCCCCTTTTTCGGAAGTGGAAAGGCATAGGGAAGCTTCCAGCATAGGTATTTAGCCAAACAGGCCAGGCCCCCCTTAACTCTTTTTATTAATGAGCTGATGTTGGTTGGGAGCAAAATGCTGGCTGGTTTATATATCCTATGCGTTGTCGCATTGAGATTGACCACTACGGAGAGAGGATTCTGATAGCTTCCTGTTCTGTCTGGGACCTGGTGACTTAGACATCTGTTTAGCAGGTCCTTGCTTAAAAAAGATATAGGGCCTTATTACGACTTTGGTGGAGGGGATTACTCCATCCCAAATATGACGGATATCCCGCCTGCCGAATTACGAGTCCATTATATCCTATGGAACTCGTAATACGGCGGGCGGGATATCTGTGACATTTGGGATGGAGTAATCCCCTCCGCAAAAGTTGTAATCAGGCCCACAGTCCAGTGTGGAGATGTTTTTAAAAGTGGGTATAGTTATATCAGCTGTTGTGTCTTTTCAGTTAGTTGATCTCAGACCAAATTCATTGAAGCAGGCTTCCAGGGTAGCTCTGGAAGGGTTCCCTTGGATCATCTCAGTTTGGCCCAGCCCTCGAAAGTTAGTCTCCAGATACAACACACTTGTGCCCTGGATGCTCGTAGAAGAAAGACTTTATCAATGAGGTAATATGCTTAACATTAGCCATTATAAAGTACCGGCGAGGATTGATCATACAAATTTATGATCATAATTGGGGTGGATTTTCCATTTAGTACCAGTCCCTTTAAGCTGACTGCTTGTACGTCCCAAGAAGTTTTGTCCCATACCTCTACTTTCAGCTGTAGATATAATTTCACATAGATTGTCAGGCCATCCATTGGTCTAAAGTTTTCCTTTATTTTGGCATCTGAATTATATGAAACCCTGGAAAAGAAATTGACACAGTCAAGCAGGTTTCTTGTCAGCATAGTATGTTGCCGGAATTTAAGTACTCCAGAGTGGTTGAGTTTGCAGTGAGAGAAGACAAGCCCGCCACATTCATATTAATTGTTTTTATGATGGATCTGGACAGTTTTGCCTTCCTCCCGTTCCAGCTAAAGATTCGACCTCCTCTTGGTAAAAAGGGCTGCAGGGAGCCAAGCCCAATCTGACTGGCCTAGACCTGTGTGTGCTATAGGTGGCTCAACACCTTGAGTACACCCTGTGCCCGTTGCCAATTGTATTGTAATCCTTTTGTGCATAGGCAGGGAAGTTATTTGAGGTGTTCCTCTGAAGATGCTGCTTACTTCTGTATATAGGAGTGAAGATGGACATAACACTCATAAACACCACACACTCACACACACACACACACACACACATGCATACACACAGACTTGCAACATGCACTCAACAGCTCAAAGGGACTGTGTCTCAACTCCATGATCGGTGCTCCTTGGTGGAGAAAGGGGTGGGTGAGAACACCTCTGGCTGCCTTGGGCCGAGGGTTGGCAGAAATTACTTTGGGAGGGAAGAGCAAGTGAAAGTTCTTGGGAATTGGGGGCAAACAAGAGTGCCTTAGAGGAAAGAGACAAGTGGGAGTGCACTCAGTGGGGTAAGGCAACATGAAGGACCCTCCTGGAGATTCTATTCTGTTCTATTCTTGGTAATTTATAAAGCGTATGGCTACAAAAGGGCTTCCCAGTGCTAACAACCTAAGTAGTGGCAAAAGTCTGTGATACCTTCAGTCTGGCAAATCCCAGAGTCTATTTAACAGACAGCCTAGCTTTTAAGTGCTTTCTACAGCTATCCTCTTTTTGGATTTTACTGATCCTGACTGGGAGGTCGTTCCACAATATTGGAACAAGATATGAAAAAGACCTACTGCTGGCCCTTGTTTCACGAATTCTTGGAATTTTAACTGGCATTGCATCGGCAGACATTAGCACTCTGCAGAGGATATATGACTGTATAGGGGGCTACTTGGATGATATATCCTTCAAGTTATGCAGGGGCCTTGAATTGTATTCTTTGCTCCTTTGGCAGCCAGTGGAGTGAGGCTAAAGCACTCATGACTGATTGGAGCATGGGGATTTTTAGAAGTAGTTGTGCAGCAGCATTTTGTACTGCCTGCAGTCTTTTTATCACATAATGTGGAGAACTCAGGTAAAGGGAGTTTCCATAGTCCATTCATGAGAGGGCAAGAGCCGGTGCAACCATCTTTCTGGTGGAGAATGGGAGAAGGCCTAATTTTTCCACAACATCGTAATCAAATCCCAAACTGCTTGCTGCAACTTTCCTTGTTTGGCTGGCAAAAGTGAAGGAACTGTCAAACCAGATGTCCAGGTTTTTTCTTGAAGTTTTGGGAGATGGAACACTTCCTATTGAGTCAGGTCAGTTAACTTGAGACCAATCATTAATGTTATTTCCCACCACCATAACTTTGTTTTTTTCACTGTTAAGTTTGAGGCAGCAGTGTGCCTTTCAGTCAGCCTCTTCCTTTAAGCACGGTCCCAGTTGTGGTAATTTAGCCTGCTTATTAGGAGTAAGAGACAACACCAATTGTGTGTCATCTGCATAGCTAACAACCAAGAGGTCAAAAGAGTGTACCATGTCAGCAAATGGATGTACAGAAAAACTAAACAAAGTTTGACTAAGGGAGGAGCCCTGCGGGACCCCACATTTCAGCGGAAAGGCCTCCGTATAGCAGAGGTAGTCACACGCCTGGAAGCTCTCATCCTCTAAGAAAGACGAGAGCCAATGCAGTACTATACCAATTCCAATCTCTTTCTGAGAATTGAGAGGGCTACAGTGTCAAATGCCACACTAAGGTCCAGTAATATAAGTGCCACTGCTTCTGCTACTACCAGCAGCGCGGTCTCCATGCTACACTGGGGTCTAGAACGTGTATGAGATTAATGCAGGTTTTCATTGTCTTTGAGAAATCATAGTAGATGAAGATTCACACACTTTTCTAATATCTCACCCATGCTGGGTAGCAGAGAGACTGGTGATAGAATGTGGAAGGTGGCTCTGAGTCTACGATATTTCACAGATATTAATTGACCTTGGACTCAGTGGGTGCTCCTTGATGTTTTGGTGAGCCCCTGAAGAGTTGGGGAGCATCTTAGGCCATGGGGCAGCAGGGTCCTGTGTTACACACCTGAGTGCACTCAAAGAGCTAGATAGTTTCTGAGCTGTTCTCTGCTGCTCCTCCTTCCTCTGTTCCTGGACCATTCATTTTCCCCAGCACTCCCATATTTAGGCAAGTTTTAGGCAGAGTGACTCATCCAGAGTAGGCTCTCTCAATTCTACCTGCAGGGAGGGCTAGTCCCCAAATGTGGCATGCCATCAGAACCAGAATCAACCCTGTTTTCTTGGTGGGTGGACCCGTCTTGAAATGCAAGCCTGACAAGCCCCTAACAGAGGAATTTGCTTTTTTGTCTATTCTTATGTACAAAGCCAGCATCATTTGTTTTTCCCATTACAGTGCAATTGTAACTTTTCTTCCCTGTCTTTTCATGGTAGTGGTTACTTTGTTTTCCCTAAGAAACATCCGAAAGAGTAACTTTTCAGGAACCTCCACATAACATTTTATGTGAATGTTTTTGAGACAAAGACTAAAATGACAATGACACAAAAGGAGCACAGCCCCAATCCTCACAAATCACACATCACACCAAGCATACCAAACATACCCCTTCATGGAAATACAACAAACAGACACTCTCTCAGCCATGCATAAAAAAAGAGTATCTACTTATTGGACTACCCACAAAGTGCTTCAGGGCCATGTGAGCGGGATAAAGTGATATACAAACACTTTAATGCAATACAATGTAGCAAATATCACATTAAAGAATAAATGAATGATGTTTCCCCTCAAAAAAACTCCATTGTGTTCCAATGCATAGTGGGAGTACTTTCTAAAGTGCAACTCGTTTGTATCCAGGACTTGGGCCTGATTTACAAAGCTGACTTGCACTTTTGGGTAAATCAAACTTTTGTGTGAGTTGTGGTACTTTTTGTCTATTCACCAATACCCAGTGAAAATGTATTGTAAAAGTGCAACTAACAAGTTTCCACCAAATTGAAGGCCCTGGGAGCTATATGCTTTTAAGTAACTTGCGCTGTTGACTAAGTTTACTACTTTTGGCTATTCCATAAAATGCAAGTATAAATTTACCTCAGAAGACTTTTTGAAGTAGAATTTTAAGGGAATCAAAAGTATATTTTTAGGGTTGACTAGGACCTAACATGATTTTGGGCCAACTGTGTGGGAGTGAAGCTATGATGCACTCACGGGTAAAGATGTATAATCTTCCTTTGTGAATCAGGTCCTGTATTTTTTATTTTAGAAGTGAAATATCACTTGCATGTTCTTTTGGTCATATGTAGTTTACTTCCCAAAAACACGTGTTCTGGATTAAGATACAGTACAAACTATAATTAATCTTAGTGCATGGCAACCATTCTGGTGCTGTCACACGGGTCATGAACAGCAATGCAAGGTTTGGAATAGGTGAGGCTAGAAGCCCAGCCCTTTTTAATCGATGCAGTACCTTACAAGCTAGAGCTTACTGTAAGGAGGCGGGCCTGGCTTATAGTGGGTACCTTGTGGTACTTACACCTTGTGCCAGGTCCAGTTATCCATTATTAGTAGAATAGAGGTGTTTCTAGCAGCTTAGGCTGTTAGAGGTAGCTATGGCAAAGCAGCTTAGGCTGAACTAGGAGACATACAAAGCTCCTACTATACCACTTATATCATATAGCACAATATCATAAGAAAACACAATACTCAGAGTTACTAAAAATAAAGGTACTTTATTTTAGTGACAATATGCCAAAAGTATCTAAGAGGATACCCTTCCTTAGGAGGTAAATAATATGCACAAATTATATGTACTAAAACCCAAAACAGGCAAGTAACAGTAAGAAAAGTCGTGCAAACCATGTAGAATCACAATAGAATGCAATAGGTAGACATAGGCCTAGGTGCAACACAAACCATATACTCCAAAAGTGGAATGCGAATCACGAATGGACCCCAGGCCTATTGGAAGTTGTAGAGGGTCACTGGGACTGTGAAAAAACAGTAAGGGTGTCCAAAAAAACCCACCCCAAGACCCTGAAAAGTAGGAGCAAAGTTACCCTACTACCCCAGAAAGACAGTATAGTCGAGATAGGGGATTCTGCAAGAACCACAACTGCTACCAAAGCACTGAAGACGGATTCCTGGACCATGGGACCTGTAAAAGAAGGGGACCAAGTCCAAGAGTCACGCAAGTGTCCAGGGGGGGCAGGAGCCCACTAAACCCCGGATGAAGGTGCAAAAGGGCTGACTCCGGGTGGAAGAAGCCAAAGATTCTGCAACAACAGAAGGTGCCAGCAACTTCTCCTTTGGTCAGAAGATGTCCCACGGCATGCTGGAGGATGCAGGAGTATTTCCACGCAGAAATACTGCAAACAGGCCTTGCTACCTGCAAGAGTTGTGGTTGAGGATTTTGGGTGCTGCTGGGGACCAGGAAGGACCAGGATGTTGCCCCTTAGAGGAGGAGACAGAGGGGGCACTCAGCAACTCAGAGAGCCCCCTCAGAAGCAGGCAGCTCCGGCAAAAGTACCAGAACAGGCACTTAGAAGACCTGAGGACAGCGGTTGACTCAGAGTCCCAAAGGAGGTCCCACGACTCAGCGAGTTGGGCAAAGCAGGACGGAGTGCTGGGGACCCAGGCTAGGCTGTGCACAAAGGAAGTCCTGGAAAAGTGCACAGAAGCCGGAGCAGCTGCAAATCACGTAGTACACAGGTTTGCTGTCTGGCGTGGGGAGGCATGGACTTACCTCCACCAAATTTGGACAGAAGGGCCACTGGACTGTCGGAGACACTTGGACCCAGCTCCTGTGTTCCAGGGACCACGCTCGTCAGGATGAGAGGGGACCAGAGGACTGGTGATCCAGAAGTTTGGTGCCTGCGTTGCCAGGGGGAAGGTTCCGTCGACCCACAGGAGATTTCTTCTTTGCTTCCAGTGCAGGGTGAAGGCAGACAGCCCTCAGAGCATGCACCACCAGGAAACAGTCGAGAAAGCCGGCAGGATGAGGCGCTACACTGTTGCTGGTAGTCGTCTTGCTACTTTGTTGCGGTTTTGCAGGAGTCCTGGAGCAGTCAGCGGTCGATCCATGGCAGAAGTCGAAGAGGGGAGTGCAGAGGAACTCTGGTGAGCTCTTGCATTCGTTATCTGAGGAATAGCCCAGAGGAGAGACCCTAAATAGCCCAAAAAGGAGGTTTGGCTACTGAGAAAGGAGGCTCAGCTACTAAGAGAGGTAAGCACCTATCAGGAGGGGTCTCTGACGTCACCTGCTGGCACTGGCCACTCAGAGCTGTCCATTGTGCCCCAACACCTCTGAATCCAAGATGGCAGAGGTCTGGGACACACTGGAGGAGCTCTGGGCACCTCCTCTGGGAGGTGCTGGTCAGGGGAGTGGTCACTCCCCTTTCCTTTGTCCAGTTTCACGCCAGAGCAGGGCTGGGGATCCCTGAACCGGTGTAGACTGGCTTATGCAGAGATGGGCACCATCTGTGCCTATCAAAGCATTTCCAGAGGCTGTGGGAGGCTACTCCTCCCCAGCCCTTCACACCTATTTCCAAAGGGAGAGGGTGTAACACCCTCTCTCAGAGGAAATCCTTTGTTCTGCCTTCCTGGGACCAGGCTCCCCATGCCCCAGGGGGGCAGAAACCTGTGTGAGGGGTTGGCAGCAGCAGCAGCTGCAGTGGAGACCCCGGAAAGGCAGTTTAGCAGTACCCGGGTTCTGTGCTAGAGACCCGGGGATGCATGGAATTGTCCCCCCAATACCAGAATGGTATTGGGGGGACAATTCCATGATTCTAGACATGTTACATGGCCATGTTCGGAGTTACCATTGTGACGCTACACATAGGTAGTGACCTATATGTAGTGCACGCGTGTAATGGTGTCCCCGCACTCACAAAGTCCGAGGAATTTGCCCTGAACAATGTGGGAGCACCTTGGCTGGTGCCAGGGTGCCCACACACTAAGTAACTTGGCACCTAACCTTCACCAAGTGAGGGTTAGACATATAGGTGACTTATAAGTTACTTATGTGCAGTGAAAAATGGCTGTGAAATAACGTGGACGTTATTTCACTCAGGCTGCAGGGGCAGTCCTGTGTAAGAATTGTCTGAGCTCCCTATGGGTGGCAAAAGAAATGCTGCAGCCCATATGGATCTCCTGAAACCCCAATACCCTGGGTACCTAGGTACCATATACAAGGGAATTATAATGGTGTTCCAGTGTGCCAATGAAAATTGGTAAAATTAGTCACTAGCCTGCAGTGACAATTCTAAAGTAAAGAGAGAGCATAAACACTGAGGTTCTGGTTAGCAGAGCCTCAGTGATACAGTTAGGCACCACAATGAACACATACAGGGCATACATTATGAGCACTGGGGTCCTGCCTGGCAGGATCCCACTGACACATAGGCAAAAACAAACATACATACAGTGAAAATGGGGGTAACATGGCAGGCAAGATGGTACTTTCCTACACTTACCAAACCTGGGGACATACCACCAGGCTCCAATCACTGTGGGCATCTTTTTGACATTACTCTGTCAAAGAATGTTTGATAGGTCTACCTGGGCACACTTCGAAGGAGGAAGACATGGTGCCAAAACAATTCTTGTATATCCTCTGTCTGGTGGTTAAAACTGAGCTTTGTTCTATCAGATGTCTGTCTCTGAAGCTGTTATGGGTACAGGCAGTGCCTCAAATTGTGTGTTAGTGTTAGATGTGGGAGATTACCATCATATGCTTCCCACCCCTCACCCCAGCACTCGGAGCCCATGTTTAGTGTGGCCAAAGATTTTGTCTGTCTTGATAATGCCCCAAGTGGGAGAGTCAGACCTGTTAACCCTTACCCCATAGGGATAGGGTGTCCCCAAGGATCATTGCTACCCACTAGCATGTGCCAGGCATAAACGTGACATTTCCAGGCATCTACTTCAACACATTCTTGCACCTGTGGAAGATCAGAAGCAGACTGAACCTCCTGTCAGAAACCTGAGAAGAGCCTAGAAGACAGGGCCTCTTCTCCCTCTTGCACCTTAGACAAAGAATTGAACTTCAATGGTCATAAGCCGGACCTCCTTTTGAAGCTACATGGACACAACAAGCTACAAGAGGCATTTTCCTGCAACAACAAAGCTGACCAGGGCAACCGTAGCTACACTGGACCCTGTTGCGGTCTCTGCCTGATACATTGACTGCCTCTAAGTGCCTCCTCTGAGGTCCTGTTATGCTTTAGAAGTATACTCAAGTGGTGGATCTGCACTTTAATGACTAAAATCATAAGGTAAAATCTTTTTCCCAGGATGAACCTGTTTGGTGTATCTGACCTGTGCTCTGTCGCGGTCATCGCCAAATTGCACCTTCAACCGTGATTATTGCCTATCATTGGCACTTTGAGCCTGATTAGAACTTTGGAGGAGGTGTTATTCCGTCCCAAAAGTGACGGTAAAGTGACGGATATACCACCAGCCGTATTACGAGTCCATTATATCCTATGGAACTCGTAATACGGCTGGTGATATATCCGTCACATTTGGGATGGATTAACACCTTCTCCAAAGTTGTAATCAGGCCCTTTGTTCTTGGTAGTGCTATTTCCACTTAAAACTTTTTAAAACAAACATACCTTAAGTTCCTCTTATTAGATTTTTGTCGTTTTGGTATCATTTTGTTTACTATTTTTTACTTGTCTTCTGATTAGTTTAGGGATTTTTTATTGTTTTTCATTTTGACAATAGTACTGTTTATGTACTTTATAATAAATACTTAACACAACGCCTCTAAGTTTAACCTGTCTGCTTTGTGCCATAGCTATCAGAGGGTTGCACTCAGGTTTATTTAGTGACTTAAGTGGTACACCCTGTCAAGGATTGTGATTATTACTTGAGGTGAGTACTTACCTCCCCCTCCCCAACTAATACCCCAATTTCTTGCAAGAACCTTGCGTGGGGCAAAGGCAACATCTGGTATTTACAGTGCTAGCCAATTCCAAAACTGTGGTTCCAAAAGCTACATGCAAATCAGACGTTTTGAAGTTAATAGTTAGCCTTCTCGTGCCTTTTTTTAGTTTCACATTTTCGAATGCTTTAACATTTGTTGTGTTTAAACTTGTCTTCTATTTTGGAAATATGTTATATTCAATACACAATTACAAAAAGTGCTTAATTCACCTTTGACGAATGCTAGCCCATTGGAGTGCTGACTGTCTATCCCTTTCAAACTGCCTGGTATGTGAAGTGTACTGAAATTCCGACACACAAAGTATGGTAAGATAACGAGAGATATAAAACGAGTGACATCAAATGCATGTGCCAACAATCGCAGGGAAAATCTATCGGTACCTGCCTTCCGAAGCAGAAGTAAAACGGAGATAAGAAGAACAGGGAAAACACGGTGAAACAAAATTAAAGTTACTTTGGATTCCGTTTGCTTCTTTGAAGTCACACCAGACTTTCCATGCAGATGTAAGTCCATAATAACTCAGCACTGAGATAAAGAAGATTTGCAGCAAGTTTAAATCCTTTGTGAGCTGGACAGAGGAGTGATGTAACAGTGAGACACGTGACCCGGTTACAGGACTGTGGCCAGTAATCTCTGTCTCAGTATTGGAGGTCATTCACCCTACCTTATTCTGTTTACATGTCTGAAATTGGATTATATTGATTAATAACTCTTCCTTCCCCCATCCTCAAGCCCCACTGCTTGAATTAACCAATGCAGCTCCATCTGCAACAGACTTATCTGTAGGTGTTTGTTCACAAGTAAAATTAAATATTGGCTTTGGATAATCATATCTTGATAAGGAAGGCTGAAGGTCGTAGCAGTCACACACACACACACACACACACACATAAACACACTCTGAACTTTGACCCTGTAGACAGATGTCACTGCAGTAGGCTATTATCAGACCCTGTGCCACTCAAAAAACATTACCCCATGAAAGTGAAACTTGCAGTTCACTATCCCATACCTGTAGCTTGCTCGTTTAAACATTAACCAGAGCTCTAGCAATCCACGGCACAGCAAGACAGGCCGGTTCTAGGAAGGAGGAGGGGACAAGCTTAGCCATCCCTCAGCCCATCTCCAGTGTGAGGACCCAAGGCTCATTCTCAAGTGGCAGCCCACATGCTTAGCCAACTCGTTGGATTTGATTTGCATACTACAAGCAATGTCTTGGGCTACACTTCCTCTACGAATGAGTGGAACGAAAGTCTGCAGGGAATAATAACGCAAGGTCCCATCAAAAGGCAACTAAGAGTTAAAGATGATGTATGCATATGCCAGTGTCCTACCTCCTACTGGACACATGTATGAACACCAACATGGACCTCTCAGCACTTCCCCCCCAGTGACTGATAAAATTGGTGCCACTGAGTTGACTGAGACGCACCAGTCGTATTTGCATCGCTATAAAAAGTATAGTGTGAAAAAGCACTAAATGAATACTAATATTTCAAAGGAAGTTAAACCCTTGATGGCCTGCATGTCTGTGAATTTCTGTGAGACAATTGCTCAAATGTTTGTGCAGACCTTCTATAAACATTAGAGGGGTGCTTGATATTTGTGTCTCATACGAGCATACGGTGTACACTTTTTCTGATTATATATTTTAGTAGGACAGTCAAATGGTTAACGTTACAATAGGTATTCTTTAGAACACATAGGGGGTCATTCCACCAGGGCCGGGGACCACGGAAGCACCACCAACAGGCTGGCGGTGCTTCCCAGCCCATTCTGACCGCAGCGGTAAAGCCGCGGTCAGAAAAGGGGATCCGGCGGTTTACCGCCAGGAACAGGATGGCGGGAACGGGTGTCGTGGGGCCCCTGGGGGCCCCTGCACTGCCCATGCCAGTGGCATGGGCAGTGCAGGGGCCCCCTAACAGGGCCCCATAAAGATTTTCACTGTCTGCTTAGCAGACAGTGAAAATCGCGACGGGTGCAACTGCACCCGTCGCACCCCTACAACTCCGCCGGCTCCATTCGGAGCCGGGTTCCTTGTTGCAGGGCCTTTCCCGCTGGGCTGGCGGGCGCTCTATTGGCGGTCGCCCGCCGGCCCTGCGGGAAAGCCAGAATGGCATCCGCGGTCTTCTGACCGCGGAGCGGCCATTTGGTGGTTCCCGCCAGGCGGGCGGCTCCCGCCGCCCGCCAGGGTCAGAATGACACTCATAGTAATATAATAAAGTATTAAACACGCATTAGAGCACATAATAAAATGCTGAACACACATTAGTGTAGGTACTATTTTAAAATAAAAGCACACCACACAGCTACACAAATATCTTAAATTCCTGAATATTGCAGGAAGACAAGTAGGAATACTGGTAAAATTTCAGAATTTGTTAATTTTTTTTTTTTGTGTAGCACTATTATGTGTTTTTGTAAACACAATATATATATATATATATATAGATATATCTATCCAACATAAGTTTTGAAGAAACCGCTACACATCGGTCTCTCAATGATTTGCACAGTTTGTAATTTTCAAACAGCAAACACCAATGTGTTTCAAATCGACCGAGTCTTGATCATGGTCAATAAATCCTTTTTACATTACAGTATGTTTATTTTGACCCGTCCTGCCGATTAGGAGACATTCTGGGAGTTGTAGTCACACAAAACAAAAAGAGCATTTGCAAACAAATGTACAAATGCTTTTTAAGCCATTTGTAAGATAGTAGATATCAAGTTACTTAGAACAAAAGCCACCATGTTTGAGGTTTTGTTGTAATAATAGACCACAGCATTATAATAAGACTCACTCTATTGGAAACCAAAGTCATTATGTAGACAGCAGCTCTACTCGATCAGCAGTATCACATGCAAAACAAGGCCGCTAACCTAAGCGGAATCGAGGTGTGAAGGGATATGTTGCCTCAACGGAGACAGTAAACACCAGATCAGCCTCTGAGAAATGTAAATCCATTTATTGGAAGGAGCTATGCGCCTCCTGGTGCACTGATGGTGGTAGACTATGGCGCGAGGAGGTGGGGTTGACTGCCAAAGGCATATCAGGGCCCTCCCGAATGCCTCGCGCAGGCCGATATACGAGGACTCTCGCCACATGGAAGACTCTGCAGCCTTAAGAGGTGAGCAATCAGCGGGGAACCGTTAAAAACAAACTTAGGAGAACTGGAGACGTGGCTGCCCTAGGCTGACTGAACACACGTGGATTGTGGCTATAACTCAGTGAGGGAGTGATCCAGAGGTCTGGACGATACTGGGGGTGAGTTTTTATCACTGTGCTAACCCTGAATCATACCCCTTGGCTTGGCGTTGATCACTGGGGGACTTAATTTTATACAAAAACTAAGGCTGGCCTTCAGCTCTTGCTCCAGGTTTGCAGACTCCATTTGCCTGCCTCCATAATGGTGGTGCCTGGGCTCGGTTCAGCAGAAGGACCGACCAGTTAGTCCTTAAGTTGATGAGGTGCCCCCATTGGCTTCCTGCAATGACACCCTGCACTATAAAGGGCTTCCACACACAGCAAGCTTGCAGCTCAGGTATTAACCGAGATGCATCAGGCCTCCTTGCCTGACCTCGGCACATGGTTAGTCACCTAAAGAGAAAATAATTCACAGAAAGTCTGGATTTTTAGATTCAATTTTTAGATTCGATGATACAAAGTTCAGAGGAAATGTATCCCTTAATACTTAGAATGACTTTCCCAGAACCTTGGAGCCTGCCAATGATTGTTTGAAGATGTTCTCTGCATTCTAGTGACAGTGTGAATGGAATAGGTTTTGCGCTTGTACAGATTATGCAAATCGCAGGCGAATTGTGAGGTTTCATTCTCCAAATGAAGTGGTTGAAGGAGTTTGCCTACTCTGAAGTGTGAGAGTAGGGAAGTCGTCAAACTTGACATGTGTGGCACTTTGTGCTCAAACATTGTCCACATGGTTGTTGGTATACTGGCCCTGCAAGGTCTAAGACTCCAGAGTATATTGAAAAAGTGTATGAGACACTTGGGTTTTGTTGTAGTTTGTCTGGTTTAATAGATTGATCAGGCATGGTCGACAAGTCAGAGTGTGAGTCAAAGGGAGTGAAGGAATTTTCGACTGAGATCTGGCAAGTCCTGTGTGCACCAGGACAGACCCACTGATCAGTTGAGAGTCAAATTTGCTGGTCAAATTATGCTTGTGAATCAGGGAAACAGAGAAAGAAAGAGTAACTGCTAGAGCTGAAGGCCGTCAGTGAAAAATCCATAAGGTTTCTGAAGTGATTGTGTTACCCTACCTGTAGTAAACGGACAAATTGGGCTTTGATTTTGTTTCGTGTTCATAATAATTTTGCATTAGTTGAATGTGAATCTGAGTTTGGGAGGACAAGCCGCAAGACTTTGTCAGCTGCTGTATGTGTGAGTGTGATGTCATTGGAGCCGCGCTGGGATAGGTTGGTTAGTGAGAAGGGGCGCACACAGATTGGTGAACAACCGTGAAGCGCAATTGGGTGAGAACGTCAGTGAAACGGATTCTGGGATTGAAAGTCACTTCCTGATTTGATTTAGAATAACATAAAGGTTGCAGAACTGACATTTTTCAAAGCTTTAAAGAGTGCCTTAAGGGGAGATACATACATTACAATGAGTATAGGAGATATTGCACCGCCAGAAGGTACACCTGCTTATATTGTAATCGAAGAAAAGGGTGCTGCGCCATGTCTTTGGCTGAAACAATGGTGCAAAGTGACAGAGAAAGATGGGAGATTAGAGTTTCCTGCCCATGGAACATTTACTTTGAGGAGCTTAGAGAAATTGTGGAGGGTGCTATATCATTTGAACCCCCCTCCAAGACCAGCACAATTTGAGGCATTAGCAATCTGGGAATTAGTAGCCAGACAGCCACAGCAACAGAAGTTGGAGAGGAGAATGACAAAGGCAGACAAGATCCTAGCAGAGGCTAGATGGGACAACGTTCAGAAATTTTGGAGAACCAAGACTTTAGAGGGAATTAAGTTGTTTCCTGCAATTACACAGGACAGCAAGGAGAGAAGAAAGGAAAGCTACCAGAAAGACAAACAAAAGTCCCTCTGAGAGTAGGGAGAGGAGATCAAAAGAGTCTAGAAGAACTTTAACACTTGAGGAAGAGTCAGATGATGATGAGTTTATTTTACAGTTACTTAGAAATCGTCCCCCACCATATGTAGCACAAGAGAGCAGTCCGAGCACTAGTGTAAACCCTTCGGCACCAACACCGGTTAACATGACGACAAGTCCAGTGCAGATTAATCCTAGCACGACACAGAGCCCAATGCAGAACAGTCTTAATCTACCTACTACATCGGCAGCACAAAATCCGATGCTACAACCGAATGTCCCGAGAATTTACCCTGATGTACTATTGTGGAAACTGCCACAAACCTAACAGTGCCAACAGGACAGGTTTACCAGAAACCGACATTGGTTCAGACAGTCCAATCCACTCTTACTGCCTCAAGTGCAGTCACAAGTAATGTCAAAGTACACTCCTTTAACAGGAACACAGACAGATATGTCAGTACCGATGAGTCAGAAAACAGGAATTATGCACCCACAGAACCCGAATGTTAGACCAAGTCCAGACGCTGTGTCTGTACCCGACACCATTGGTCCAGTCAGGCCCTTATTTGCCCAGGGAATTATCAGTACAAATGGGCAGGGAGTCCTGAGTCAGAATTCAATACGGGGAGGACTCAATGAGAGTACCAGGGTAGTCTTGCCTATAGGACAGACCTTTTATGGAACAGGATCATTGTTAGATCTTAGTCCCTTCGGAGTTCCTCCAAATACTGGAACCGTGTCAAACATCAGTCATAGCTTGAAGTTACTTACACAGCAGTCTCCAAAACTAACTGTACAACTCTTGCCAAATACCCAGCCCAACAACATTTCACTGCAAGGCTTGACTGCTCAACAATTGATGGAATGGTTGGATAAGCTGAATACCCCGCAGAGTGCTCCTAGGGGAGAGGACTACTTGAACTACACTAGACTAGGGATGGAAGTGGGTGAACTTATCGAAGGAACTATGGGTGTGAACAGACTTGAGTCCTACACAGAAGCACAATTGAGATACTTTTGCCTGAAAATTACAAGGGAAGCGAGCGAGGTGCATCAAAAGCTAACAGTCTTAGCAGAGAAATACGGCATAGAAATAGAGAAACAAAACACTTGAAGAGGAAATACAGACTAGATTTTGACTCATTAGATTTCAAACATATGAGATCTGCAGAAATGAAGGCACACCTTAGGGAATTACTCCAAAGCGTCCAGACATGGGGAGCATTAGACAAGTGGGAAGGCAGATGGGTAAAGAAGAGAGATAAGAAGAAAAGGGATTCTGCAAATCTTACTGCAAATGCACAGCAGGTTGAGGACCCGGTAAATTCTTTCCAATGGGAGAAATTCCAGGAGGGAACTTTGTCCATGTCCCTTGGAGTAGAAGGGACAGTCTGTCCTTTACAAATGATTATCCCAGGTTGAGAGAGACACCAGTAGAGTGGTACCAGCAGACAGACAGGTTTGTGAAACTTGCAAAATGCCTGTGGGAGGGTTTGAACCCATTACTATAGATAGTAGTTCCAGCAGACTTATGGATTGAGTGCAAGAGAAGCGTAGATTGGCCGGCAAAGGAACCAGAGAGAGACCGGATTACAGGTGCACCATCTCCTGAGGTGATGAAATGCTACTATAAGGTGATTGAATTTTTGAAAACAAGAATTTCGCCCAAAAATATTGACTGGCAGAGAATAGACAGGATGGCCCAGGAGGCAAAAGAATCATTACATGCGTATTATGAGAGATTGTTGCAGGCGTTTAAGCATTACAGTGGTACAGAAACAATTGAGCCGAAAGACATGATTCATTTTGTATACAGATTTGTGGAAGGATTGAGACCTGAAATTAGCCAGATGATTAAGAGTCCTTTGATTTGCTGGCAAACTAAGCCGATTGATGAGGTAGAGTTCTAACACAGTACACAAATTCCCGTTACACAGTGAGAATGGAATAAACAATGATTGGGTGAGCGAGAGTTCGGTCGACAATGAATGTGTGCTTGCAGCTTCCTTAGAAGCAGGTCAGAAAGATCCATATTTGAGAGCAAAAGTAATGGGTCACAAAGTTTCATTCTTGGTTGACACAGGAGCTACACACTATACAGTGAGAACTGCAGAAGTTCCTAACTTGCCCCTTTCAGGGAAAACAGTCCAGATTGTAGGAGTAGTGAATCAGTATTTGACCAACCCAATTACAGAACCAGTTCAGGTTAAAATTGGCAACTTTGAGGGATTACACATACTTGTAGTTTGTGACTCAAGTCCGGTATCCCTACTGGGAAGGGACTTGCTTTGTAAAAAAAAGATGCTTGATTACTTGTTCAAATGATGGAATTGAGATACAGACTGTTGGACTTTTTGTTCATGCAGGGTCATCCCCAATCTTTTTGCCTCCTGCCTCCTGCCTCCTATTTTTGCAGACCTGTTGCTGTTGGCTTTTGAACTCTGACCACTTTACCACGGCTAACCAGTGCTAAAGTGCATATGCTCTCTGTGCAAATTGTATGTAATTGGTTTATCCATGATTGGCATATGTGATTTACTAGTAAGTCCCTAGTAAAGTGCACTAGAGGTGCCAGGGCCTGTAAATCACATGCTACTAGTGGGCTTGCAGCACTGGTTGTGCAACCCACATAAGTAGCTCTGTAATCATATCTCAGACCTTCCATTGCAGTGTCTGTGTGTGCAGTTTTTAACTGTAAATTTGACTTGGCAAGTGTACCCACTTCCCAGGCCTAAACCTTCCCTTTTCTTACATGTCAGACCCCCCTAAATTAGGCTCTAGGTAGCCCCAAGGGCAGGGTGCAGTGTATGGTTAAGGTAGGACATATAGGGCCACATTTCAACCCTGGCAGTCACCGAAAGCCAGGGTTAAAGTGGCGTTTGTACCGCCAACAGGCTGGCAGTACGGAATGCCACATTGTGACCGCGGCCAGTGGTGTACCACCATGGAGGTCTCGGCGGTCGCAATCCACCAGGGCAGCGCTGCCCTGGGGATTTTGACTCCCCTTACCGCCAGCCTGTCCAGAAAGGCTGGCAGTAAGGGGGCTCGCGGGGCCCCTGGGGGCCCCTGCACTGCCCATGCACTTGGCATGGGCAGTGCAGGGGCCCCTGGGCACAGCCCCATCACGATTTCCTCTGTCTGCTTGGCAGACAGGGGAAAGCGCGACGTGTGCTGCTGCACCTGCCACACCACCACATTGCCGCTGGCTCCATTAGGAGCCGGCTGCAATGTTACGGCCCAGCAGGGATGTTGAAATGTGGCCGGTGGGTTTGCGGCCGCATAGGCGGTCGTTTGGCGGTTCAACCTTGGCGGGCGGGTTGAAATGAGGGCCATAGTGATGTGTTTTATATGTCCTGACAGTGAAATATTACTAAATTCGTTTTTCACTGTTGCAATATAGGGGCTACCTTTAAATCTGATTACAGTGTAGATTCCCTTTGGGAGTGGATGGACATGTGGAGTTTGGGGTATCTGAGCTCACAACTTAACAATACATCTTTTAGTAAAGTTGATTTTAAGATTGTGTGTTTGAAAATACCACTTTTAGAAAGTGAGCATTTTCTTGCTTATACCATTTCTGTGACTCTGCCTGTTTGTGGATTCACTGTCTGGGTCAGTTTGTGATTTGGGCTGGTTGCACTTCACACTAGGCAGTGACACAAAGGGAGCTGGGGTGTAGTCTGCATTTCCTGATGAGCCATCTGTGCTATGAAGGAGGGGAGGAGTGGTCACTTACACCTGAAAGGGCTGTGCCTGTCCTCACACAATGCAGTCTCCGACCCCCTGGTGAGTATCTGGGGCCTGGCCTGGGCAAGGCAGGATTTCACATTCAAAAGAGACTTTACTTTGAAGTAGGCCTACTCCAAAGGAGAAATTGGGTATAAGAAGGGCACCCAAATCCACTGACATTAGAAACCCTTCTGGAAACAACAGGAACCTCTGCCTGGAGAAGAGCTGAAGAGCTGAGGAAGAAGAGCTGCACTGCCTGTGACTGTGCTTTGTGGAGCTATCCTGCAGTTGCTGCATCTGCCAAGTAAGAGGGCAAAGACTGGACTTTGTGTGCCTTCCATCTTGAGAAGAAATCTCCAAGGGCTTGATTTAAAGCTTGCCTCCTGTTGTTTGAAGTCTCAGGGACAGCAAAGACTTCTCTCTGCCAGCACCTGGGGTCTCTGGAGACACTCCTACTCTGCCCTGTGGTTCCCATCCAGTTCCTGGGACCCTGAAAGGAGAAGCAGGCAGTCTAAAGACAAGGAAATCCATACACAGAGCGCCATGCGGGGGAAAAGATCGACGCAACTCTGATCTGTGGCTGAAGAAACGACGCGCCGCCGGCTCTGCAGTTGAGAAACGACGCTCACTGGGAACGCAACCAAAGAATTTATGCACGGAGCAGGAGATACGACGCGCAGCATCGCTGACGGAGGGTGGGAGATCACTGCGCTGCAAGGTTTTCGGATCATCGTGCGGCTGGATTTCCGACTCAAGTACCGCTGTGTGTGGGAAATCAACGCAAGGCCTGCCCAGACCCGAGAGTGCTGACCATATCGACGCATCGCTCTCCTGTGGAGAGAAGAAATGACACGCCCCACCTGGCAAAAGGAGAAACAACGCACGGTCCCGCTTGTGAGTGGAATCAACACCGCGCAAGCCCCTTTTGACGCACACTCGCCGGTACCAGGCTATTTTTGACGCGCCCCAGGTACTTTTTCACGCTGACAGTGTTAGTGTGTGTTTAAAACTACTTAAAGACTCTTTTTGATTTTTATTGATAACTTGACTTGTGTACTGTGGATTTTTGTTGTTTTGGTCCTGTTTTATTTAGATAAATATTTCCTATTTTTCGAAACTGGTGTTGTGTCATTCTGTAGTGTTTTCATTAAGTTACTGTGTGTGTTGGTATAAATGCTCTACACCTAGCACTCTGAAGTTAAGCCTACTGCTCTGCCAAGCTAACAAGGGGGCAAGCAGGAGTTAGCTGAGGGTGGTTCTCTTTTACCCTGACTAGAGTGAGGGTCCTTGCTTGAACAG
The DNA here is from genome assembly GCF_031143425.1 of Pleurodeles waltl. Lineage (NCBI taxonomy): Eukaryota > Metazoa > Chordata > Amphibia > Caudata > Salamandridae > Pleurodeles > Pleurodeles waltl. The sequence goes on along the minus strand of NC_090443.1, from coordinate 604,145,462 downwards.
GGGGTAACCTGACTGTCAACGAAAGACCCCATTTCTAACACAGACGAACAGTGGTGATGAGGATAACCTAGCTCCAGAGTGTGAGATAATAAATGAGGAGTATCCCCTGATTAGTTTCTTTCCAGGTTTTACAGTAAAGGATCTTCCTTCTGACTTACAAGGAACAGTTAAAGAGAGAGTGTGCGATTTGACAGGGAAAGACATTGGCCTGATAAAAGCAGTTGAGCCAGTTAAGGTTCCAGTAAAGCTGAATACAATTTTTTCCTGGATTCCCCAGTACAACATGACACAGGATAACATTGAAAAGGTTGCTCCCATAATTACAGAATTTGCAAACCAAAGGGTTTTGAAAGAAGTATTGATCAGCCCATGTAATTCACTGATAATGGGAGTGAGAAAGCCCTGTGGGAAAGTTCGAATTGTCAAGGATCTGAAAAAATAAAATGATAATGTGATCAAATGTTGTCCCGTAGTACCAAATCCAACCATGATTTTGTTCCAGATTCCATGTGATGCTGATTCGGTCACTGTTATAGGCTTGTCAAAAGCATTCTTTTCTGTGCCTCTTCATGAGGATAGTCAATTTCTCTTTTGTTTCAAATTTTTAGATCGAGTTTACTGTTGGTGTAGAATTCATCAAGGGTTTTCAGAATTGCCTTCCATATTCAACCAGATCTTGAAAAAGAACAGGGAGTCATTGAAAATGCCTTTCCAATCAACATTGGTACAGTACATTGATGATCTGTTGATCTTATCCAAAACAAAGGAAGAGTGCAAGCATGACACAATTGCCTTACTGAACCATTTAGGAAAGAATGGCCATAAAGTGTCCCCAAATAAATTACAATACTGTCAGAAAGAAGTGAAATATTTGGGTCACCAGTTCGGAAAGGGAATTAGTAAAATATCCAGAGAAAGGGTCACAGCCATAGTGCAGATGAGTCCCCCAGCCACACAAAGAGATATAAGGATGTTTTTGGTGATGGTAGGCTATTGTCGCCAGTGGATTCCCAACTATTCAGTCATTTCAAAGCCATTGAAGAAGCTGACTCACAAAGAAGTCACTGATCTCCTATTGTTAGATCAGGCCTGTATAAAAGCATTTTCTGAGTTGAGAGAAAACTCGTGCAAAGCCCCGGCGTTGGGAATGCCTGACTACACAAAACCTGTCATGTTGTTCTGTCATGAGCGTGATGTATATTCTTTGTCTGTCTTGACTCAAGTCCATGGTGGTGTAAACCGCCCAGTAGCATATTTTTAAGCTACTTTGGACCCAGTTTCAACAGCTTTTCCAGACTGTTTGCGTTCAGTCACTATGATGGTCCCTCACTCCATTGAAGTTTTACTGAAATGAACAACGACACAGTACCTAACAGGTGCCAGGCTGACTCGCTATGAAACAAGCATCCTGGGGCCCCCAAACGTGTCATTGAAAAGATGTACAGTGCTTAACCCAGCAACTCCCAAATTAAAATGTTAAAAATGAAACATTGGCAGATATTGAGCATGATTGTCTTGAGATAACTAATCTGTGTACCAAACCGAGACCCGATATCAGAGACACCCGATTGGAAGAAAATTATCTAATTGTCTTTGTTGATGGTTCCTGTCTAAGGGACAATACTGGAATACTCAGATCAGGATATGATGTGTACACAATTTCAGGTATACTTGAAGCGCCCTGGCTTCAAGGAGTATACTTTGCACAAGTAGCGAAATTGGTAGCCCTTACTAGAGCATGCCATGCTTCTGCACAGTTTAAAGTTACCATCTATACGGATAGCCAGTATGGATTCGGAATATCCATACTGCTTGGCAGCTTCTAAGTTCCTTTCTCTTAGATAGAACGATCACGGTGGCCTGTGGTGATCATCGGGCTTCTCCTTTCCATCTTCCGCCGTTTGGTGTTCCGCAGGGATCTTCCCTCAGTCAGACAATTTTTAATTTATACATGGCACCTCTGGCGAACCTGGTACGTTCATTTGGTGTCCAGATTGTCTCCTGTGCAGACGATACGCAGGTTATTGTGCCCGTTTCTCGTAATTGGGAGACACAAAAGAGGATTTTCAACGCTGCATGACAGCAATTAACAATTGGATGGCTAGCAACTGGCTTAAACTCAACGGGGACAAGACAGTGATTATGTGATTTGGCTGTAACAACTCCCCTTGGGATAACAGTTGGTGGCCCCCCTCCTGTGGGGGTTGCCCATCACCCATGCCTGCCGCAAAAAATTTAGGTATTATTTTTGACAACACACTCTCCTTGAAGTTACAGATTAATCATATAATCAAGGTCTGTTTTTGGATACTAAAAACACGTAAGAAAATTTTACATCTTTTAGAGGATGACTTAAGGCGGCCGGTGGTACTAGCGTTAGTCACTTCTAGACTTGACTATTGTAATTCATTGCTGCTCAATGCGAACAAATCTTCTTTAGATAGATTGCAGTCAATTCAGAATACGGCAGCACGTTTACCCTTGAATCTCCCTCAGTCGATATCTGCCAGTAGATGTGTATCATCTTTACACTGGCTTCTGATTAAGAAGAGAATTACCTTTAAAACACTCTGTCTCACTCACAAAGCATTACAGTCGGAGGCATGCAACTATTTGAAGTCTACTCTGCATCTTTATCAACCGTCGAGGCACCTGAGATCCTCTTCCATATTAATGATAAAGGTGCCTCGTTGTAATAAGGCCAGATGGGGAAACCGGGCCTTTACGGTGGAAGCGGCTAAGCTCTGGAATGGCCTGCCCCTCTCACTTCGTCAAATGATGATCCATCTCTCTTTTAGGAAAAGCCTTAAAACTTGGCTTTTTCACAAATTAGACTCTTTTGGGGTAGTCTGTGTTCTTTTTCCCTGTATCTCTGGTTTGACTAGCGCTTCAATGCTTTTGCCGGAATGCGCTCTACAAATAGCTCAATACAATACAATAAAATACAATAGCGCATGATTTTGGCCAGTTATGGTCTCAGAGAGGTTTCCTGAGCTCTTCTGGTTTACCAGTAAGAAATGGTGAGAGAATTCAGGAGTTATTGCAAGCTATCCAAATGCCTGAAAATATTGCAGTGGTGAAATACAGTGCACATCTGAAATCACAAGATTTTGTGTAAATGGGAAGTGGATATGCAGATCAAGTTGCAAGGTTTTGTGCTTTGAACTGTATATCATTCAAGGATAAGTGGGAACTGTTACTTGAGGAAGATAACCCATATCTGAGTTATGCATGACATGTGATAGATACCTTGGAAGAGCTGAAAACACTTCAAAATAATGTTGATAAGGAGAAGAAAAGATCATGAGCAAAAATTTAATTCAGGATGAACTGTGGATTTCAGAAGAAGGCCAATTACTACTGCAAATAGTTTGTTGACTCAAATGGCTAGATATTATCATGGTCAAGCACATGTTGGGAGGGATGCAATGATTAGATTGTTCAAACAGAATTGGTTCAATCTAATCCAAAGTTTAGACAGGTTGCTGAAGCAGTTTGCCATCATTGCATCATTTGCCAACAAATGAACGCGGGTAAAGGGACAGTGGTCAATTTGAGCCACATTAGAAGAGCAGGATGTCAATTCAGCAGAATGCAGATGGATTATATTGAGATGCCTGTGTGTGGAGGATTGATATATGTGTTGGTGATTGTCTGCATCTTTAGTCATTGGATTGAAGCTTATTCTACACAAAGAAATGACAGCCTTACAGCAGCAAAATTACTGATTAGGGATCGGAGACCACGTTTTGGGTTTCCGATCTCCTTAGAATCTGATAGAGTAAGTCACTTCAACAATGAAGTAATTAAATTATTATGTTTAGCCTTAAACATTGAACATCAAAGAAAATGGTCAATAGGTTGGGACTGGTTCTTATTCCTATTAACGTCAAAAGAAGTTATCAGTACTCCTTTGGAAGTCTAATTTCTTTACAACATTTATTCAAGCGTTTTGAAGCTGGACGAAAGGACAAGAGAAGCAAATATCTACATCGTTCAAGAACAAAGTACAAACATTACAAAAAATCGCAAAATCACAAAACATAAAAATAGGAAATTCATTGTACACAAATTGTCCCGTTTTATTCTCCTCTGAAAGAGGTTGAAGTGGTTACTATGAACACTTATAGTCGTAATCCACTTGACTACGATGGTTGTGGAATTATGAACAAGCACTTGCAAAGACCCTGTCATTTATTTCTCAGGGCTCTTTGCAATCCATGGAATGGCTCTGGAGGGTCAACAATGCTTTATATCCAACCTCGCAAAGATCCAAAGAGTGTTGACGCGTTTCGGCCCCTCAATATGTGCCTCATCAGGACTACAAGGGACAACGCTGCCTTGTTAAGTGAGGATCCCTGGACACCCAAAGGCAAAATTCAAAATTCAAAAGGCGTCCTCTAGTTCTGGTGTGCTGACAGGGGTCGTGGGTGCCGTCAAAATTACAGTCGCAAAGGCTAACCGGCAGTCAGAATGACTTGAAATAAGTCAACGCAGGGGAAATGTTCGCCGGCAACTCAAATGTTTCTCAAACATTAAACATTGAGCAGAAGTTGCATTGTAGCTACGGCCCTGAAGAACAGGACTTGTGGAATAGATGATTGGTACCTTGAAATCAAGAATGGCGAAAATGTGTGCGTCCACGAATCTGAAATGGCCCGACACACTACGTTAGTTCTGATGACAATGAGAAACACAGTAAGTAGGACAAATATCACTCTCCTAATAGTTCAGTAATTCGACTTTATATCTATGACACATCATGATTGACATTCAAAAAGAACTAACATTTTTTAAAATTAATCACAACCAAAATATATGTATATGTGTACAATGATCATCAAAACCCCAAATATTTCTAAAATATAAATCAAACCCCCCTTACAAAAGCAACCCTCACCAATCGACAAAACAGATACCCAAATAAACAAAAAAAGGACTGTTTTGTGATCAGTAACCACGTGAGGAACGTGTGTTTGGAGCCTCAATGGAAAGGCCCTTACAAGGCATTTTGATCACTACCACAGCTCTGAAGTTAGCTGGAATTCTGAACTGGATCCACGCAAGCCATACAGGAAAAGTGGCATGTCCTTTGGACAATGAAGAAGAGCTGTTGAGAGTACCAACTGCAACCAGACCAACCTCAGAGCTGGAATTCTCGATTATTATCCTGGTTCGCCCATGTGCATCATTATAACGGTTCTCACCTTGTCCTGGCATTCCTCACAGGGGTCAGGAGCCACAATAGCTTGGGTAGCCTGAGTCACCTGCAAGTATTGAGGGACAAAATTTAGCCTTACACAATGCTATGGGGATAACACTTGAAGGCATACACTGACATACAGAGGGTGGGGACTCTGGCTCACTTATTAGCCACACCCTGTGCCTCTGTAGTTGGGTCATCACATTTGGGATGCTGCTATTCCTCAGAACGAAGGCGTTATGCACCGAACCAGGATATTTGACAGTGACATGGGAGATGTACTGGTCAGACAGGCACACCATTTACACATTCATTGAGTGGAAACTCTTCCGATTCCTGAACACCTGTTCAGTCTGGCGGGGGGGCAAATGCAATATATGTACCATCAATCGCCCCAATAATATTGGGTATATGTCCCATTGAATAGAATCCTGCTTTCACAGTGGCCAAATCTTCCACCTGGGGGAAAGAAATGTAGCTGCACATGTGTTTTACCATGGCAGACAATATCCTTGCCAGCACAATTGAGAACATTGGCTGTGACATTCCTGCTGCCAAGCCCACTGTCACTTGGAAAGAACCAGTTGCCAGGAAATGGAGCACTGATAGAACCTGCACAAGAGGGGGGATCCCAGTGGGATGACGGATAGCTGATATCAGGTCAGGCTCCAATTGGGCACACAGCTCTGTGATTGTGGCCCTGTCCAGTCTATAGGTGAATATTCTGTGTCTGTCCTCCAGTATAGAAAAGTCCACAAGGAGTCTGTACACAGGAGTTTGTCTCCTTCTCCTATTCATCTGCAGTGGTAGGTATCTAAGGGACACAAGAGTGAGTAGGCTGTCACAATTTGAACAATGGAACCACCTCCTCAGTGTGCATACAGTGTTAATGTGATGGGACAGTGGGAATGGCAATGTAGGTGCAATTTTCGGCAATGACGCAGTTATGGAAGATCTGTATGTAGTCCACCGCCATGAAATGGTGACCGCCTGTCCTCTATGAAGGGACAGGTGAAAGTGAGGTAACTCCACCAACAATGGGCGTCGTGGCAAAAGGCGGCCTTGCACTGCCGTGCAATTCCTCATTGGCTAATATGGGGCTCTATGGAGTACAGTGGCCAATGGGGATCAGCGGTGGCGATGACTGTGTACACCGCTACGGACGTGACCATCATTTTCTGTCTATAACCTCACTTGATTTCTGACTTTTCACAGGGCAACACCCACACTGCATGTGCTGCTATGACCTGTGTCTGGAACCTACCATGGCATGTGTGACCGGGGAAAGGACGTCTGCCTTCACTTCGATGGAGTTGGAGAGTTTGGTGGATGGGGTCCTGCCCCAGTATGGACAGGTGTATAGGCCTCTAGACCAACAGGTGATTGGTCTGGCACGACGCATGTGGGAGGTTTGCATGGGGATGTGTGTGCAGACATCGTGTCATTTGTGGGGGGATGTCTGGTGGCAGTGTAAATGGTGTGCATCCAACAATGTGTGTGCCAATGGAGTTGGAAATGGGATTTGTGGGCCATATGTGTGATAGGCTGGATTGCATGTGTAATGCTGTCCTCCTGTCCTCTGCAGGTCAGCGCCAATCAAAAGAAGGGATTGTGGCACGCCATCACCAAGGACGTGCGGACCCTGGGCATCTACAGCAGGTGGAGCACCCACTGCAGGAAACGGTGGGAGGACCTGTGACGCTGGGCACAGAAGACCGCGGAGGCCCAGCTGGGGATGGCCTCCCAATGAGGAAGGGGTGCCTGTCAGAACCTAACCTGGCCTACCCAAAGCTGGATGGCTGCTTGAGGGCATCACAGCAGCCACAATGGGTGAGTACAGTGGGCATTACTACAATAAGTGGTAGGTGGCACGGGATCAGGGTGGTGGGTGTGAGTTAATGGGTGCCCCTTAATGCCAGGACAAACATTGCAGTGTAATCCAGCTCAACGGTAATGAGTGTATGGCAAATGCAGGTAACCTGGCTCATTTGCCTTCCATGTCTTTCAGGGCTTTGTGGGTCCCAGGAGGTGTGCAGCTGGCCGTGTTTGGCCCTCATCTTGCTGTGGCATCTAGCCAATTCAATGCCAGTGCAATGCATATTGCTCAATCCTGTCCCCTGTGTGTGACGGTGCTGTGGATGCCAACTGTGGTGTTAGTGCTATAATTGACCCAGTGCTCTCTTTCCCTCCCTCCCCTCCTTTTTAGGGTCGAGCCTGCGTTGCATGCGCTTGCGCATGATTTTCGCTAAGTGAGACGATTTAGTAATTAAAAAGGGCTCGGAGCCCTGTCCACGTCACAGTAGTGTCTGTCATTGGCTTGTGGGCTTGCCTGTTAGAATCTGCTTGATTTCATTAGTGGAAGACATGCACATGTCATGCCTTTTCCGGTGGATAGCCCTCCTCGTGCGCATCAACCAAGTACAGAAAACATGCGAGGCTCGCTGTTTTCTGTCCGGCTCGTGGACTACTTTTTCTCTATTTTCCCAGCGCGATTTCGCTTGGCAGAAGTTGAGCGCTTTACACAGTTAATTGCACTTTTTCGGGTTACGTACATAAATGCACTTTTGCCGATAGGTGAAAAGTCGGGTTAGGAGTTTACAACGCTATCAGCTCTAAAACGAGCAAACGCGAGATCCGTTGCATTGCAAATGCTTGTTTCTTCTGTCATCCTGTCCATGTGTGCATTAGCATCACCTGACAGAGGAGCCAGGGCACCAGCGATAGAGGAGCTGCATCCCACAGGACCCAGGAGGCAGAGTTCAGCGATGCCGAGGGAACCAGTGGGACGGAGGGGAGCACCACAGCAGAGACAGGAGGTGACAACAAAGACTCTGATTCCTCCTCCGATGGAAGCTCCCTGGTGGTGGTGGACACCTCTGTGACCACCCCAGCTGCAGGTACAGCTGCCACCCCGTGTCAGCACCACCCTGCCAGTAGCCCCTCAGTGAGTTGCCCGTGCCTGCTCACCCAGGAAGGCGGGCATCACCTTTGCCCCAGGCACCTCAGGCCCTGCCCCAGTGAGCCCTGCTGCCCTGAGTGAGGAGGCTCTTGATATCCTGAGATCCATCTCTGTAAGACAGTCAACCATTGTGAATGCCATCCAGGGGCTGGCATCCAAGATGCAGCAATGCAGTGCATTCCTGGAGGGCATCCACAGTGGATTGACAGGCCAACAGAGATCGATTCAGCCTCTGGCTTCCTCTCTGATGGCAGCCATTGTCCCTGTTCCTACCGTCCCCCCCTCCAACTACCACTTCCGAGTCCCAGTCTCCTCAACCCGACTCTTCTCATGCACACATACAGACGAGCATGCACACAAGACATCCCACAAGAGTGGCATAGTCAAACACTGGCACCACACATCAGTCCACAAGCACTCACACAAACAGACAGTTGCACACACATCCACATCCACTGCCTCCACTGTCTCCCCCTCCTAGTCCTCCTCCCCCTTCCTCACTGTCACATCCACACTCACACCTGCATGCACTGCTTCAACAGCCACCACCAGCATCACCACACCAAGCAGCACACACACCTCACTAGCAGACACCTCTACAACATCCATCCATGCGTCCCCTGTGTCCTCTCCCATCCTGTCTGTCCGCCCCTCCCAAAGGACACAAACGCAGGCACTCAGACACCCAACAGCCATCCACCTCACATCAGCACACTGCCCATGCACCTGAACCCAGGTCCAGCAGACGTACTCCTCCAACAACCACTCCCTCAACCTCCACCTCAAACCCTCCTCCCTCATCCCACCCCACTGTCCCTAAGAAGCTTTTCCTTTCCCAACTTGACCTCTTCCCTCCACCCGTCCTGCCCTTAAGAGCAGGGTCTCAACGATTCAGCCCAGCATCTCAGCCAAACAGTCCACGGGGACAGTGGAGGCACCTCCTAGTTGTGGAGGCAAGACAGTGAGGGATCCCACTCCACCAGCCAGAAAAGGGAAGGATCCCACTCCACCAGCCAGGAGGGGTATGGTTCCCACTCAACCACCAATGACAGAAGAGGTTCCCACTCAACTACAAATGACAAAAAGGGTTCCCACTCAACCACTAATGACAGACGTGGGTCCCACTCAACCACTAATGACAGAAAAGGTTCCCACTCAAACACCAATGACAGCAGCGGGTCCCACTCGACCACCAATGACAGAAGAGATTCCTACTCAACCACCAATGACAGAAGAGGTTCCCACTCAACCAATGACAGAAGAGGTTCCCACTCAACCACCAATGACAGGCAACAAGCCCAGGAGCACCTCCCCCAGCAGAGACAATGCAGCCCTCACCTCCAGCAGAGGCTGCCCAGGAGACACCTCCCCCAGCAGAGACAATGCAGCCCTCACCTCCAGCAGAGGGTATGCAGGCCACCCTCCAGGGACCGTTGTACTAGGAGCCTCCCCAGAAGCAGTGGGCAAGTTCCCCACCTCAGAGACTGTGACCTTGCACTCCCCAGCATTGGGAAATGGACATGGAACCCCCTCCAGAAGCAGAAGGCATGTTCCCCACCTCAGAGACTGTGACCTTGCACTCCCCAGAATTGGGAAATGGGAATGGAGCCCCCACCAGAAGCAGTGGGCAAGTTCCCCACCTCAGAGACTGTGACCTTGCACTCCCCAGCATTGGGAAATGGGCATGGAGCCCCCTCTAAAAGCAGTGGGCAAGTTCCAGACTTCAGCTGAGGTGCCCCCTACCCCTCTTCTCCCTGAGATGCCTGTCCACTTCGGAGATGTTGCCCCTGCACAGTTTTCTGAGTTAGTCAGGATCAAGTTAGGGCTTGGACTGTGCCCTGTGGCCACGTGGGCCTTATGTACTTTGGATTTGGCTTTGGCCCTTTCTGGACAACTTTTCATGTATCTTTGTTCTAAAATTGGTTCATATGGTGGCTGTTGCCTTGCAATTACAATTTCAGTACTGCCGACCTGTTGTCCTTGCATTATTATGCTTTGTGTCCTGTGACACTGTTTTTCCTCTGCAGCTGGTTGTGTGTATGGTGTGTGTGAATGGTGTGTATGTGTGTGCCATTCTACTTTTCCTCCCTCCCTTGTGTGCCAGGCAGCTATACTCACCGTCGTCGTCTTCGTCGGTGTTGGTGTTCCAGGTGGAGCATGGCATAGAAGAGCATCGGGAAGACTTGAAGGTCCGGTTCCATTGTGGCTTTGATCTTCTCTGTGTCTCTGTTGATGAGTCTTTGGTCTTCTGTGATGTGTTTCTGCCAGGCTTTTGATGGCATTGGTACCATCCCGGAAATCGTGGCGGTTTGCAGTGTCATAATATGGTGGGCAGTACTTTGTCTTCCCCTGGCTGTTGATGGCTACCGCCGTGGTGCGTGGTATTAAAACCCTGGCAGATGGTGTGGTACATTGGATATCTATGAGAGTTATCACCACCATGGTCTTAATTTGGTGGTAATTACCACCAGCTTGTTGGCGGTATTACCACCACTTTAACAGTCACCGCCAATGTGATAATGACTACCTATGTTACTGATTGCTGTGTCTATTTGCTTTTGTCCTTAGGTACTAACCACTAATTTTGATAGAGCCATAGTTAGATGTTTTCCAAATTTGTGTTGACTAAATTGTTTTGCATGAAGCCCAAACATGCCATTCTAATCAGAAGGTAGTTAGAATACTCACTGATTGATGCCTGCTTAATAATAACAACAGTGGATGTCTTTTCTCTGCTGAATCTAAGTGTATGTCATTTCTATTGTGCAGTTATTCTTGCTATTGATTTGTACTGTAACTTTAGAATGTGTAGTGATCCAAGCTTTGATTAAATTGAGATTCTTTAGAAGATTCGGTCAACCAGTATTGTTTCTGTATGCTTACCATTTGATTTTGAGACTAAGTTACGTGATACTAGCATTGTTAATATAGGGAAATAAACATTCTAGCTTTTTGCATAAAGGTGTGGCTATTCATGGCCAAGGGGTCATAGTGTGTGGACATTACTGACTCTCAAGATTATTGATGTTATTGATTGGGCATTGCTAATGATTTGTATTGGAACTGAGTCTTCTGGTAGGAACTACTCTAAGCGAATTCAAACGGTCCATCGAACCTCTAACATGTCCCCTTATAAACTAATGATAGATAACCAAATAAGGTTAGATGCACTAACAGGTAAACCTTAAGTTGATGGGGTGCCCCCGTTGGCTTCCTGCAGTGACACGCTGCACTATAAAGGGCTTCCACACACAGCGAGCTTGCAGCTCAGGTATTAACCCAGATGCATCAGACACCTCCTTGCCTAACCTTGAGCTGGCGCTTGCTGTGCGATGCAGAGGTTCATAAAGTGACAATACATGGGACACACTCAAACAGATACCCTGCCCGGTACTCATACTGAGGACATAAGCATCTAAGGTCAGTGCCCTTAAGATATCTGTGTGTGACTGAGACCGCTATGCATAGCTGGACTGACCCTAATGTTTAGCACATCCAACAGAGGTGTCTTACTCAGTTGAGCTGAACTGTTGATCTAGAGAAGCGTATAGAATTGGCCTGCATTGTGAAACTCAGCAACGTGTCATAGTCCTGGAGCTGAAGAGGTCCTAGAGGCGCTACACTATGAAACCATTGGCATGGCAATTACTTGGACATAATAGGGAGGGAAAAGGATGATGAGTTGATTAGGGGAGGTGTTGCCCTCTCTGTTGCCTTCAGCTCTTTGCCACTGAAAAAGCTTCAAACAAACAGAGTATCTGACTACTTTCCCTCAATGGATACACATGCCACACCCTTACCCACCACTATTGGGGTTGACATTGCACTCACAAAGGAGGCTCTCCTTTCCTCCCTCCAAGACTTGAAGTGTGAGCTGCAGGAAGAATTAAAGGGGGACTTGACCGCCTCTTTGACCCAACTTCAATCTGATATCAATACTAGGTTCTCTACACTTTACCAAAACATTGATTCCGTGGGCACACACCCTTGGCCTTGAGGCTCAGCCCAGCTATAAATGAAGAAACAGCTACCTTTCTTCGATTGCAACTACAAGCCTCAATACTGAAGTGTGAAGACCTTGAGAATAGATTGCGCCGCAAGAACATACCCATCCTCAATCTTGAGGAGGGAGCAGAAGGCCCGGACCTAGAAGCCTTTGTGATGGGCCTATTTGCTGAGACCTTGGGGGAAGCTAACTTAAAGATCAAAGTTGACAGAGTCCATCGGTGGGTGCTCAAAATGCCACTGGAGGCAGCCACCCATGCGACGTGCTAGTAAAATTGCACTCCTTTAAGACTAAAGAGGCGATACTCCGAAAGCAGACATCTCATTTCAAGGCTTCACTTTTACAGGATATAGCCCCTGCGACCTTAGTCCAGAGACAAGAATTGAGACCTGCTACTGACAAATTGAGGCAAGAATGCATCTGGTACAGGTGAACATCCCCATTTGTTTTGGCATTTGAATATCGCAATACCACTCACCATGTTACCGATCTACTATCAGCAGCTAAGATTCTTGAGATCCTACTCTCCAGTGATCATTGCCAAGAGGAAAGAGCAAGCTCTCCCCCTTCCAGTCAGTCTGGCCCTTTAGAGGAAAACCAGTGGTGCTCACAGAGTAGATCCAAACCCCAGAAGAAACCGTAATGCTTCAGAAACTCTTCATCATTGGCTCATTGAGCAAACTTCCTTCTTGAGGGGACTCAAATAATTCAACAGAACAGGGGGATTCGTCTCCCAGAAACTCTGCAACCCCAGCAGAGACATGACCCCAATGGAACTCTACTTGGGCACGTACAGATGAGACCCTTGCACTTAAGGAGAGGGGACAGGGAAGCAATTGAGGGCATGTGAGGTGCTTTCTAATGATAGGGAGACCGGGGAAAGACAATCATTCCACAGCCCGGGCCCACAGGTGGGGAGCCCAGCGGCAGACCATGTCACACCCACATTATCATGGTAATTACTACACTGTCTTGGAACATTGAAACCCTCAATTCACCCAATAAATCCCACAAATTATGGAAATATATATCGGACCAATGATATGACATAGAAGTACTCCAGGAGACACATCTTGAAAGAGAGGATGAATATAGATTACGCCATATAAGCTACCCTATTGTGTGAAAATCCTTAGCAACCACAAAACATAATGGGGTGGCACTTCTTTTTCACTCCTCCCTAGGCTTTACCCCAGAGGATTATAAATCGGACAAAGACGGAAGACTTATCATAGTGAAGGGTTGTCTTGAGGGGCGACTCTGTACCTTTGCTTCAGTCTACGTCCCTAACGTTAACCAGGTCCCTGTTATCCAGACACTTTTGACACTGTTAGGAGAGATTGCTGAGGGCGATATTATCCTGAAAGGAGACTTTAATCTCGCATCAGACCTGAATATGGGTAGCACCCACCCCCAGAGATCTCTCACGGGGTGCTTTTCTAAGTGGCTAAAGAATGACCTGGAGAAGGTAGGATTTATAAATGCTTGGAGGACGCTACACCCCACAACTAAAGAATATTCCTTTCTCTCTCATACCCATCATACGTATTCGAGGATAAACTATGGTTTCCTCAGCCATTCACTCATGCCAGCACTACTCATAGCTTCCTTCCATCTCATTACCATCTCAGATCATGCCCCACTGCAGTTAACCATGGATTGGTCCCCCCCAACCCAAGCTGCATTGCTGTTTTTTTCCCCGCAGCCCTGACAAAGGATCACCTTCTTAGAGATTAAATTCATACCAACATTAGGGACTTCTTTAAAATTAATCCCTCACAGGACACTAGTCCCTCTACCACCTGGGATACATTCAAAGCATTTATTAGGGGAAAATGCATTGCTCTTGACACTTAATAAACAAAGAACGAAAGATTGGTTGACACTAGAGTCAGAACTTAGTAAGTCTGAGCAAACACAAAAACAGCAACCCACACTTCTCCTGAAGGGGAGAGTTACAACACTTTAAATTAAATGTGATTTATAAGAACATTGAATATACACTGTTGCGACTTAAACGCTCTTCCTACGAATACGACAATAAAGTACGACCATGATTGGTGAGACAACTCAGAATTAAAAAGGAGAGGGACTATATAGGAGATATACTGGCAGATAATGACAAAGTAGCAACCTCTGACATGGAGAAAGCCAGCAGTTTCTGCAAATTCTATGCCCAATTGTACACTGCCACTCCCACAGATGCTCAGGCCCAAAAACAATATCTTGATGCAGTGCAACTCCCACAAGTGACTGCAGATCGGAACGAGCTCCTATCCGCACCAATTTGTGTAGACAAAGTTTGTCAAGCCATTAAAAACTTGAAACCCCATAAATCACCACGACCCAATCGGTATACAGCTATTTTTTACAAAACATTCAGCTCCAATCTCATTCCACATCTGGCTTTCCTTTCTAACTATGTTATCCAGTCAGGAACAGTCTCACCCTCGATGAGGGAAGCCCTTATCTCGATAATTCCCAAGTCAGAGAAAGATCCTTACTCCTCTGGCTCCTACCGCCCCATAGCTTTACTTAATTTAGATGCCGACCTTTAGACAAAGATATTAGCCTCCAGACTAGAAGACCTCATGCCGGATTTGATCCATCCAGATCAATCAGGCTTTATTAAAGGCCTTCAGACACATGACAATCTGAGGCGGGTAGTCCACTTGATCGAAAAGGCAGCAAAGGAAAAGATACACAGTATATTTTTGGCTCTAGATGATGAGAAGCCTTTAAGCGAATTGACTGGCCTTTCCTCTTCTACGCCGATTTGGCTTTTGTGACCAATTTATTGCCACGATCCAGGCAAACTACGCCTCCCCACGCTCAATCAATAAAGGAATCAGCATTTATAAAGCACAGCTTATCACCCTGGGGGTCTCAAGGTGCTAGCTGGGGGACGCACGTCAGTCGAACATCCAGGTCTTGAGGTCCTCTCTGAACTGAGCCAGTGAGCAGGACTGCCTGAGGTGGAGTGGCATTGTGTTCCAAGCCTGTGTGTGAGGTAGAAGAAGGATCTTCCTCTGCTTTGTTCTTCCTGATCGTGGGGATGGTGGCGAGGGCCAGTTGAGCAGAGCTGCCCGGAGGGTGTGTAGAAGGAGAGGCAGGTCCGATGTTGTGAAGGGCCTTGTATGCGTGTGTCCAGAGCCTGACAGTGATGCGTTTGTTGATTGAGAGAAGTGTAGGTCTCTCAGGTGGGCAGAGATATGGCTGTGGCAGGGGATGCCCAGAATCAGTCTGGCTCCTCTGAAGTCTAGTTTGGAGTTTCTTGTTGATTCCGGCATAGAGAGCGTTGCTATAGTAGAATTTACTGCTGACGAGTGTCTGGGTGACTGTCCTTGTGTTAATAGATATCCACTTGAAGATCTTCCAGAGTTGGCAGAGAGTGTGGAAGCATGCGGATGAGACGGTGTTGACTTGGTGGGTCATGGAGAGTGACGAGCTGATTATGATGCAGAGGTTGCGTGCATTTTCAGTAGAAGACTGGGCAGTTCTGAGGGCGCTAGGCCACCAGGAGTCGTCCCAAATAGTAAAGGTGGGGCCCAGGATGAGGTTCTCTGTCTTGTCTGAGTTGACCTTGAGGCAGCTGTCTCTCATCCAGTTGGCGTCTGCCTTCATTCCATTGTGAAAGTTATCTTTGGCTGTTGATGGTTTGTCAGTGAGATGGAGAATGAGCTGTGTGTCATCGACCTATGAGACGATGTTGATCCTGTGCTATCTGATGATTTTGGCGAAAAGTGTCAGTTGAAGCTTGTGGGACTCAAGGAGGATCCCTGGTTTCTGGCATCTGCTTTCTGTCGGCATTGAGGTGAAGGGATGGGAGTCTGACTCTCTGGATTCGGCTGGTGAGGAAGGATCGCATCCACTCCAGAGCTTTGCCACAGATACCGGCATCGTGTAGTCTCGTGCAGAAGGTGGTGTGGGAGACAATATCAAAGGTTGAGAGGTCGAGGAGGATGAGGGCTGCTGTCTTGCCACTGTCCAGTAGAGAGCGGATGTCATCTGTAGCTACTAGGAGTGCAGTTTTGGTGCTGTGGTTGCTCCTGAATCCAGACTGGACTGTGTGGGGTCGAGGATGTGGTAGGTCTCAAGGAAGTTGGTGAGTTGTGTGTTGATCGCTTTTTCAATTACCTTGGCTGTAAAAGGGAGCAGTGAGATTGGCCTGTAGTTTTTCAGATCTGTTGGGTCTGCAGAGGGGTTCTTCAGTATAGGATTTATATCTGCGTGTTTCCAGGTGTCTGGGAAGGTGGTGGTCTAAATGGTGCGGTTGATGTTGAGGCATAGTCCGGGTGCGATGGTTGTGCTGGCTCGATTAAAGATGTGGTGGTCGCATGGCTCCAAGGGTGCCCCAGAGTGGATGGTGTTCATGAACTTCAGGGTGTCTTCTGGGGTGAGGAGGGTCCAGTGGTTCTTGATTGGTTAGTGGCTTGAGTCCATGGTGGTGCTGGTGGGTGTGGGGGTGACCTTTGCTTGCAAATTCCTCTTCTGGTGAAAAAGGTGGTGAGGTTATTGTAGAGGTCCTAGAAGGAAGGGATGTCAGTGGAGTCCGTGCCCTGCTCTAGGGTAATGGTCAACAGGGTGGGTTCCGATTTTTAAGGCTCCAAAGAGGAAGCGAGAGGGGTGTCCTCTTTCCCCATTATTATGCGCTCTCATTATGGAACCCCAGACAGCTAGCATATGTGATATGCCTGATATTCAGGGACTGCCATTTGATTTGCAGCTCCACAAAATTTCCCTCTTTGTGGGTGATGTTCTCTTGACTCTGATCCCTCCACAGTCATCATTAGCAGCTCTACAGATAGAACTTCAAAAGTTTGAAGAGGTAGCAGGTTTTTGTACCGATTTAAATAACTCCTTTCTTCTTAATGTTTCCCCACCTAGATATGGAAAATCTGGTGTCCAACTCATCATTCCAATGTGCGAAAAACGAAATTACCTACTTGAGTGTAAAATGTACACTCAAAATCTCAGACCTCTTCAAAGCTAACTATCCTCCACTCCTACATCAACTTAAAGTAGACTTTAAACACTGTGCCCCCATGCATATATCCTGGCTAGGACGTATTTATGCTATTAAAATGTAAATTCTGCCTAGGTTACTTTACCTCTTTCAGGGCCTTCCCATGGAGATAGACCACACTACCTTACGTCCATCTGCTCCCTGATAATCTGCTTCCTATGGCAAAATCATAGAGCGTGCCTATTTCACAAACTATCAGGGCAACTGAAAGACACAGGAGGGGTAAGTCTTCCAGACTTCCATTTACATTATTAAGCAGTTCAACTGTGAGTAATCTCCAAATGGTCCTTACGGGGGTCGGACAAGCACTGGCTCCATATGGACAGGGCAGGGATGGGTAAATACATCTGGGATATCCTGTTGTAACCAAAGGCAGACAGACCACCCAATGTCTATCTGAGCACCTCCACCGCGACAACACAAAGAATTTGGGATGAGGTACTTCATATGAGTGGTCCCTTTATGCTAATTCAGTTTAATCCAGCCTTTCCGTTTGCACTGCACCCGGATCCCTTTGATGCTTGGAGGGAGGGGGCTGTCTCACCATAGCTGATTTATTCCATGGCTGGGGCATTCGCAATTTTGAACACTGTCAAAGGGACTTTTATCTTCCCCCCACTGAACGCTTTTGTTACTTGCAGCTAAAGCATTGGGTCCATCAACCTGAAGTCAGGGAAGCAGCAACCAGAGACCTAACTCCCATTGAAAGTTTTGAAAGGAGGACAGGGACATCTAGGGGTTTGTATATCCTTTATGTATTTCCTCCTGCTATCTACCACACACTCCGTGCAACCCAGATACAGAAGCTTTTGGGAGTGGGTACTTGGGAAGGATATATCAGAGGCCAGCTGGAGTAAACTCTGGAGAGACACTCCATTGGTATTCGAGAAGTCCATTATAAGCAATTGTCTGATTGGTATCTATGTCCCGTTAAACTCAAACATATGTTTCCTGGCACTTCAGGTCTCTGCTGGAGGGGATATGGTCTACATGGAGACTTTCTACATATTTGGTGGGACTGCCTGACTATTCATCTCTTTTGGTCTGGAATTTTTACTCAGATTAATGAGATATTGGGATACCCGATTCCAGATACCCCCACTTTTGCTCTGTTAAGTCTATGGGAGCTGTGAAAGTTGCCTTGGCAGTGGCATGGAAGAAACAAGGGGTGCCATTACTTACGCAGTGACATGCCAGAAATTTAGTAGGCAATTACAATGGAACGGATGGTCCACATATTGCTAGACAACTATAAACATTTTGAATTAATTTGGGCCCCTTCCTGTTATATATATCTAGAGGCCTTCCACTCCGTGCATGCCCATCCTGCATGAGAGCACTCCACCTTTTCCGATTTTAAATAAGGGCAATGAGGAAGCATTGGACCCAGAGATGGTCCCTTAGAAGTCAGGTATGTGACAGTTCTCCCCATAACAATGCTTTTATCTCTTGATGCTATAGGTCACATGTTTAACAGTGCCAAAGTTAATTTTTACTGTACGGTGCTGAAGGGCAATGTTCCTTTTTTTCTGTTCTTGGTGTTGGGTATTCAGGGTGGGGTAGAGAGGGATGTTATTTACTGCAGCAATCATTTGAATACAGTTGGTGATAATATATATAAGGTACCTGGGAAATCGACCCCAACGATCGACAAAGGGTTACAACACTAGCTGTACATTAACATGGGGGGATTTGAGTCAACTGCTAACACTGATGTTGATGTATGTATGACAAAAACTGAAAAATAATTTTGACAAAACTTACAATACAATGTGTGGTTTGAGGGATATTGGCTAAGTGCCCAACGTTGCTCGGTCCCAGGTACACCCAGATCTGGAACCCCAGTTGTTCCCTTAAATCATATTTCTGTTAGTCATTCTAATTATACATTTGCTGCTGTGTTGATATAGTTTATCGTTGTGCTTAGGCATAGTCTACTGTAATGATATCAGTCCTGTGCGGATAATCAAAAACTACATCCCTGCAAAATATCCTATTCAAAAGATGTTAACATTGCAGTTACAAGGGGGAATAAAGATATGAATGTTCGAGTTCATTGAAAGAGTAGCTTATCTGATTTAAGTGAGAATGGCTAAGTACTTAAGTAAACTTGACACTTCCAACACATACTCTCAATCTGCTTTTACAGGTCTACAAGCAGTTCCTTGTCTATGTTAACCCTCCCATGCCTTTGTCCGTAACCTAATGGTGTACCTGCTCTCAAGTCTAATGTTCTATCTCCACATCTCTCATTTAGTGGTACATGCACCATTCCATAGTACCGCATGGTCCGCCAATCCCTACCATGCATTTTATAATGCAGGCTATATAATTTGTATTTCATGTAATCCTATGTTCAATAGGTATTTGTGTCCCCTTAGTGTCACCAACGGTTTTCATGTTTTTTCCTATTTTACATGCCTTGCAGCTATTACACTTGACAAAGCGTTTGTTCTTTTTCTACAACAAATAGTCCGGTCGGGTATCGATGATGTGGCTCTTTATCAATCTGTCCTTCAAAGAAGGTGCCTTTTTGTATGTAAGTAGTGGTCCTGGTCCCACAGGCATAGAGATGTCGCTGTCACTGAGTAGGATAAGCCAGTGTCTAAGGAAGATTTTCCTTAGTATATATTGTTATCATTCTTACATTTTCAGTATTGTCTTCCAATTTTGCTTGTTTAGTCATTAAAATGTGTGTCCTTGTCTTGTTGTTAGCTCTATTTGCACCTTGCTCAATAAATGACGATGGGTATCCCCTAATGTGGAACCTCCTCTTTACTTCCTTGAAATGAGCTGCTGAGCCCTTGTCCCTTGAACAATTTTGTTTAGTATGGATAAACTCACCATCGGGAATGCTTTTTATCAATGCTTTAGGATGGAAGCTTGTTCCATGTAGAACACTGTTTGTGGTAGTTGGTTTCTGATATTTTGTTGTTTCAAATTTATTGTCCTCGATATAAACACAAATGTCCAGGAAATCAATTTGTTTGTCATCAATATTGTAGGTGAATTTCAAACCACAATAATTGTAGTTTATTTCTTGGAAATATTCTGCAAACTGTTGTCGTGCATCATTCCAGATTTAAAATAATCAAAATACCTCAGCCAAATGATTATCTTCGATAGATGGCATTCGTATTTGTCATTCCATGCAATCTCCCTCTCCCACCAGCCCATGGTGAGAGTCGTGTAGCTGGGGGAGAAGGGAATTCCCATTGCTGACCCACAGATCTGCTGGAACACTTCATGATTTTAGGGAAAAATGTTGTTACATAGGCAGATCTCAATCATTTCAAGTAGCATTGCTGAGTGTCTTGCTTCCCTTATGTTCCCCTGTTTCAAACAATAATTAACTGCATTCAGGCCAATGTCATGCTTGATAGAGGTGTAAATACCATGTCAGTGGTTACCAATAAAAATTCTTGTTGCAGCCTCAAAAGGTCCCTTGAGTCCTCAATGAATGATGATAGTGTTTTAACCATACGGGAGATACAGTAATCAACATACTTTGAGCAACATCCAGACACAATGGGTCTGCCTTGGGGATTGTGTAGTGTTGTATGTATTTTTGTTAAAAAATATGTTGCTGGCATACCTGGGTTTGGATGCTTAAATACTGATATTCATCTTCATTCAATAGAGATTCATCATGCCATTCTCTCAGTTTCCCATTGAGGTTTGCAACCATAGTGTTATTTGGGTAGTATGTCAATTTTGTGTATAATTGTTAGTGTCGTTCAGTTGCCTGTAAGCCTCTTTTATATAGTCCACCTTATTTAAAATCACAATATTCTCAACCTTGTCCACCGGTTTCAGCACCAGGGACTCATTTGTTGTGAGAGTCTCTAATGCCTTTTTTTCCGACATTATGAGGTTTTCTTTCTGATTTATTTTCTGTTTATTCTTCATATTATCCGAGTGTGTCATCACTGCATCATAGAAAATATCCACTTTGTTGTCTGGGGCAAGGATAGGACAACATTTTGATTTTGGCTTAAAGGAATTGTATTCATGATCATTTGTATCTAGTCCTAATTATTCCATAAACTGGGTCTCAGTGAAGGCCTCATCATCCATATCATGTATCAAATCAAAAACTACCTTTATATCACTTTTTGTTCAATAGTGAGATCACATTGTTTCTTCAATCGCATATTCTGTGCAGGATTAGGTTCCATATTGGCAAACTATTTGGCAAGTCTGACTTTCCTAATAAACCTCTGACTCCCAGGATACCTCCTAATCGGCAGGATGGATCAATCTATATATTGTAATGGAAAATGGACTCACTGATTATGATCAAGACTCTGTTGAGCTGAAACACCTTGCAGTTTGAAAATTCAATACTATAAAAATCTCTGAGAGACTGGTGTGCAAGGGATTCTTCAAAACTTGTGCTGCATTATGACTGGGGGATTGGTCTACCCCCTACCGCTAGCACTGCACTCTGTCCAAGCAGGGACCCTCACTCTACTTAGGGTAAGGTTAAGGGAAATACTCACTTGATAACCTTTGCTCACCCCCTTGGTAGCTTGGCACAAACAGCCAGGCTTATCTCAAAGGCAATGTGTAAAGTATTGTACCAAAACACACAGTCACACGGTGGAAACACAACAAAATGGATGCCACACCAGTTTAGAAAAATACCCAATATTTATCCAAATCAAACAAGATCGAAACAACAAAAATCCAACATACCCAAGTCAAGTTATGAATTTTTAAAGTAAAAAGAGTCTTACTCCATAGAAAACAATGGATGTGTTGATGTTACACAAAGTACCTGGTTTAAGTCAAACATAAAGCTGCATGAGCGAGCATGTGTCGGAAAAATCAGTGATGCATCGATTTCTTACTTGCAAGTGAGGCCGTGCATTGTTTCTTCTCTGGTTGGGTAGGTGATGCGTCGTTTTTCTCTCCCGCAAGAGAGCAATGTGTCGATTTCTGGATGGGCACTGTGGAACCGTGCAAGATCATGTCGATTTTGATGCCCAGCGATGATGTGTGTGAAACCCGGAAACATGGTGATGGAAAACCATCCTGCATGGGAATTGTGTTGATTTTAGCAGCTGCAAGCTGGTGTTGCATTGTTTCTCCAGCCGCAATGCAGGTGATGTGTCGATTTCCCAGCCAATATGCCAGCAGTGCGTCGATTTCAGCCACAAGGCAGGTGGTGTGTTGTTTTTACAGCTGCGTTGCAGGTGGTGCATCAAAATGTTCCCTGCACGCCTTCCTGTGCATGGATGTCAGTCCTGTTCTACCAGCTCCACCTTTCAAGGGCCCAGGGACCCATATGCTGGCAGGGGAAGCCCTGAGACTTCAAAACAAGAGGCCAGCTCAGTCCAAGCCCTTGGAGTCACTTCACAAGCAGGAATAGACCACAAAGTCCAGTCTTTGTCCTCTTTCAAGTAGAAGCAGCAATGGCAGGACAACCCAGCAAAGCACAGTCACAGGCAAAGGGGCAGTACTCCTCCTCCAGCTATTCAGCCCTTCTCCCTAGCAGAGGTTCCTCTTGGTTCCAGAAGTAATCTGAAAATCTGGGGTTTTGGGTCTACTACTAATACCCTTTTCAGCCTTTGAAGTAGGCATACTTTAAAGGAAAGTCCCTGTTGTTCACACGATCCTGCCTTGCCCATGCTCCCTGCACGCCTTCCTGTGCATGGATGTCAGTCCTGTTCTACCAGCTCCACCTTTCAAGGGCCCAGGGACCCATATGCTGGCAGGGGAAGCCCTGAGACTTCAAAACAAGAGGCCAGCTCAGTCCAAGCCCTTGGAGTCACTTCACAAGCAGGAATAGACCACAAAGTCCAGTCTTTGTCCTCTTTCAAGTAGAAGCAGCAAAGGCAGGACAACCCAGCAAAGCACAGTCACAGGCAAAGGGGCAGTACTCCTCCTCCAGCTATTCAGCCTTTCTCCCTAGCAGAGGTTCATCTTGGTTCCAGAAGTAATCTGAAAATCTGGGGTTTTGGGTCTACTACTAATACCCTTTTCAGCCTTTGAAGTAGGCATACTTTAAAGGAAAGTCCCTGTTGTTCACACGATCCTGCCTTGCCCATGCCTGGCCCCAGACACACACCAGGGGTTGGAGACTGCATTGTGTGAGGGCAGGCACAGCCCATTCAGGTGTAAGTGTCAGCTCTTCCCTCCACTCTAGCCCAGATGACCCATCTGGATATGCAGGATATGCAGGCTACGCCCCATCTCCCTTTGTGTCACTGTCTAGTGGAGATTCAAAAACAACCCAACTGTCAGTCCGACCCAGACAGGGAATACACAAGCAGGCAGCGTCACAGAAAGGCTTAAGCAAGAAAATGCCCACTTTCTAAAAGTGGCATTTTCAAACTGACAATCTAAAAACCAAATTTCACCAAAAGATGTATTTTTAAATTGTGAGTTCTGAGGCCCAAAACCCCATATCTCTATCTGCTTCCATAGGGAAACTGCACTTAAATGTTATTCAAAGGCAGCCCCCATGTTAACCTATGAGAGAGATAGGTCTTGCAACAGTGAAAACTATTTCACTGTCAGGACATGCAAAACACATCACTAGATGTCCTACCATTTACATACACTGTGCCCTGCCCATGGCGCTACATACGGCCTACCTTAGGGGTGCCTTACATATATAAAAAGGGAAGAATTAGGCCTGTCAAGTTGGTACACTTACCAGGTCGAATTGGCAGTGCAAGACTGCACACACAGACACTGCAGTGGCAGGTATGAGACATGTTTACAGGGCTACTCATGTGGGTCGCACAACCAGTACTGCAGGTCCGCTAGTAACATGTGATTTACAGGTCCTGGGCACCTCTAGAGCACTTCACTAGGGACTTAATAGTAAATCAAATATGCCAATCAGGGATAAACCAATCAGCAATACAATTTACACAGAGAGCATATGCACTTTAGCACTGGTTAGCAGTGGTAAAGTGCCAAGAATCCCAAAGCCAACAGAAACAGGTCAGAAAAAGTAGGAGAAAAGAGGCAAAAAGTTTGGAGATGACACTGCAAAAAGGGCCAGGTCCGAAAAAATAAAAAAATATATATATATATATTGCTGTATTACTGCACCCATAGTCGGAGCTGTCTAGCCTGAATATTTATTTTTTCAATGGATATTCACCAGTAAGTGCATACATGTAACATTGATTCCTCAATACATAAGGTATTGTTTACGGTTGAATAACTTGCCACATGTTAAATTGAGTCCTGTAAAAGAGATTATGTAAGGATACTCTTCAAATGTACTTTTGTTTTGTAAATGTACTTGCACTGGTTCAAATAAACATTTGTTTAATATAATATTTGCTTTATTGACTGACTTCACAATCATTAGAATTATTGTACATTTGCTTAGATTTAGTTGTATGTTTTCCAAATAGTTAAAGAAGTGTACTTTTTAACAGTTCATTTTTATGTAAGGCCCATTTCATTTTAATTGACTAGTAACAAAATGTGCGGATACTCATTGATATAAGTTTATTCTGACTGTGCACCACCACCCTATGGTTAACAATTGGACACCTTTAAAGTGTTTTTATGAAAATGTGGTGTGAGAAAACTGGGCTGATTTCAGAAGCCCCTTCACTTTTTGCGCCCATTTTAAACTGATACCGGTGTTTTCTGACTCTGATTGTGCCCTGGGCACTGCTAACCAGTACAAGGGCAAGTGTCTGTTTAATATGGTATATGCAAATCAACCATACTTATAATTGGCTCTGACAATCTACCCATACATCCCTAGTATGTGGTAAGGCATGTAGGTTTAGGGACCCCCAAAGTAGTTAGGACACCGATGGGTGCACTGCTGTGGTGTCTGGTGTCCCTGCAAAAGCAGGCCTGCCTTGCAGGCTGCTTTTAAATTAAAGTTAACCCCAAATTTGACTTTTGAATTAAAATTACTTCCAAAGTCCTAAATTGCATTATTTTTACATATACGTCACCCCTAAGGTCTGCCCTAGATGCTTCAAGGGTTGGGTGCGGTGTAATTATGAGCAGGGACTTTATAAGCCCTGGTGTGGGAAAAACAGCCAACTTTGTTTTTACCCAGTGTAGTGCATTAGCTCCATAAATTAACATTGGGAAGCTCTATTTAAAAATAATAAAGCCTTGTTTCTTCTAGAAAATAGCTAAATATGTCAAGTTTGATCAAATTAAATGTAAGAATAAATTTAACAACTTGCAAAGGTTGGATTTATTATAACTAGTACAGAGAAAGAGTTTTAGCACTCTTTCTGAAAGTTACCAAAATCAGCCCCGTAGTCCCCTTTCCTGACTGGTCAGTCCCTGGCAGCCTGAGCCAAGCTACTTTAATGAGGTGTGAAGTGGCCTGGGCGGAAACAAAGTAAGCATCTGGTGGGAGGAGAACTGCTTCAGCAGATGGCAGAGCAGGAAGTGGAGTACAGTAGTCAAACTGTTTTTCAAAGGCGGGAAAGCCAACTGGGCAAGAAACTAGACCTCCCCATTTCCTGCTTTCCTAGCCAGATGGGAGCCCCACTAATTAGATTAGGAGAGGGGCTAGAAGGGGTGAGTTAGGGAAACTTAGCCACACCTGTGAGTGGGCTCAGCCAGATGTAACGTCCCAGGAGACATTTTCTCCATCTTGAATTTTTAAAGAATGTTGCTTTCTGGGTTTGATTTTTGCCATACTTCGTGGGAAGTGGTCAACCCAGAGGGGGGCACCCTGCACCTGATTGGTCAGTGGTGCCACATGCTTGCCAACCCAGGAGCAAGGGTAAATGTGACAGAGTTGCCTAGCAATTCATATTTCTGGTGGAAAAAGATACTGGAGAAGAAGGACTGCCTTGTAGTACTCCTGGTCTGCACCAGAAAGACTGCACCAACAAAGACTACACCAGCTGCACACTCTGGACTTCACCCCAAGAAGGACTTTGCCTTGCTCCTGCAATTCCAGGAGTGAACTCCCTGGAAGCGACAGGTATAAAGGAGCTGACCAGATTCTCCTCCATCAAGTCCTGCAAGAAGTGGCCAGCTGACCAGCATCCCGTAGCCATTTGACGATTCAATTGAGGTATATTCTGGGGACTGTAGTCACAACTTCCAAGGAGCTACTCAAAGCTTCTCGAATCTTGGATTAAGTTTGTGGACACTTTAAGGACCCAAACATGACTTCTGGAAGAAGATCCAGAAGTTTGGAGCAACTTCATGAAAAAGCTCTAGAAGGTGACCCGTTGACAAGAGTCAAGCTAGCGATGTCAAACTGCGACCCAGCCTGAATTTTAGGTTCATCCTGCTGAAGCTCCAAAGCTTTTCCCCTATGACAAGACTTCCAGGAGTTGACTGGTGCTTTGTGTTGAGCCAAGCTGATATCGTCACATCGCAAGCTGGCCTGAAGAGGAGCTTCAACCGATGATGAGAGAAAAAGCTCCAAAAAAGAGACTAAGTTAGAAAGTAAAATTTAGACCAAGGCCTACCACTCTGTGAATTTTACTTGGGCTCTTTCGCAGTTGGCCTCCACTTTTGACTTTGCCCCCGTCAAGAGCGACCAGATGTCCCCTGTTGGTGCTTTCTGTTTGTAGGCACTAGAAAGCACATTTTTACATTTAATATTTAAAAAAATCATATCTTTGGTTTCCTATTATGGATTTTCGTTCTTTTGGTGTCATTTTAAAAATACAAATATTTTCTATTTGTATAAAGTGGTGTTGGATTTTTATGGTGTGTTGTGTTTCACTTATATACTGATTTGTGGATGTTAAATGCTTTACACACCTGTCTACTAAGTTAAGCCTAACTGCTCGTGGGCCAAGTTACCAATTGTTGAGCAAGGATTAATTTATTTAAACCGTGACTGGGCCTTGTGTGGGATTGTGGCCTGTTACTAAGTGTAGGTACTGTTAGCTCGTCTGACCTTAATAAGTAAACTTACAATGGGACGCGAATAGGTCGATGAACCTTTTGACTCGCAATTAAGATGTTCCCACCATAGGTCCGGTGTATGCAGATCAATGATCAATAACCAATACACAATATCAATAATCAACAATAATCAATAACATTAGTAATCAATAGAGCCAGTAATTGTCACGCACCATGACCTTTCAGTCATGAATAACCCCACCTTTTAGTAAAAGTTAGAATATGTATTTCTCTATATTAACAATGCCAAGGTCATTGTAGATTAATCTCAATATCAAATTAAACACCTGCAGAAACAATCCCGGCTGTCTAAAGAGGCGGAAGAAACGTAATCTAATCAAATCTTGACCTACGACACATTCTAAGGTTACATGCAAATTAATAACAAAGTCAACTGCGTCAGAGTGATTACATGCATTTGAGTTTAACAGAGAAATTCATCCCGCATTATTCCTTATCAACAGAATTTTATTAGTGAGGATCCTTAACTAACATCAGATTAGCATCAGCATGTTGGGCTTCATGCAACACAATTTAGTAACTCAAGTTTGGAAAACATCTAACTATGGCTCTATAAAAACAGTGCAGTTGGTGCCTAGAAATTAAGAACAAATGTGCATGATGATCAATATTCTAATTCATAATACCTATCCTCAATGTGGATCAGCAAGCAGAGTCAGTCTTCGTATTCAGACCATCAGTCGATCAGCAAGGCATCAGGATTCAGCATCAAAGTTCAGAAAATGCAAAGTCTTTAAGCACTAACGTCAAGCATGTCTCTTGTCAAGACGCAAAATGGGGAAGAACGAGCTATGGCAAAATGCTGAATGCTCAAGGCAAATTTTCAAAATGTAGAATGCTGGGTTCTTCTCAGTGCAGTCTCGTTAAATCAAAACCAGTAAAAATATTTCCCAAATCCCTATTGGTCAAGGAATCACATGTTCACTCTTTGTACAATAAAACTAAAACTCCAAATCTATGAATTCTACTATTACTCCGTTCACATGTCGTTAATTGGTTTTCCTTCAATGTCCTCATCATCCTGCTTGTCAGGTAACAATATTGTTGCAGCTTCTACTCCAGTCAGTGTCTCCATAGTTCTCCTCCTGAGAAAGTCAGTCTCACACACATTACATACTAAATGTTGCATTTAGCAAGAACAGCATCTTATAGCAGTCGGTTCACATGAGAAAATGTCTCAACTGCGAGCACATGTAAATAATACAATGGAAAATCACAGTTTAACTCTCTAGGAAAGCCCTTTATTAAACAATAACAAATACAACTTGACATGAGGCCTGGCAAGTAGGCCAAGACCTTCGCTAAACTAAGGCCTACAATTAATAAAGCTAATAAATAATGCATAACCTTTAATATGACATATTACTACATTAGTCAAACATATATTCAACATTTCACAGTATTAGAATATTAATAAGTACACTTTGTGAACATTGGCGGCCACTCATTGTGATTACATTTTCAAATGTGTGCATTATTATATTTTCTACACAAATCCATTATACAGAATACATGATTTCTCATTGATCATTTTTTATTAAAACACATGTGCTAGCAGTACCTACCTGCCCTTACTAATAATCCACTTTCCAACAGATGGAGGCTTAAGTTCTCTTTTTTTATTAATGTGGGCAAGTGTGAAGTAGATAATGCATGTAAACTTTGGTGAAATATGGAAATATGATAGAAATAGTTTTGAGAAACGTGTGTTTGAAGGTAATTTTTGATGAAACCCATGTTATAATATCACCAAAAAAATTACTTAAAACAGATTTTAAGCTATATGTTCTTTGCAGGTCGTTATTTGATTTGCTGTGAACTTTAGTAAAAGATTTTTAAATCTGATCCAAAATAGGTTTTGAAATCCCCTTGGAATGTGTAGCTTAATCTGAACTATAGTGAGGTTATTGAATTACTATAATATCTTTAGATGTACCTGTGTGTATATGCATATTAAATAAGGGGCAACAGTGTATTATAGCTTCAAATAGTTTTTGCAAAGTTGCAGAACTTTCCGCTTCCCTCCTTTTAAAAATATCACCGGCTTCCTGAAGCCTGAATTTTAGCAAAAAAGTTTAACAAAATAATATAGTAATAGAAAAAGAGGCCACACATTGCTGCAAGCATGCTACACACCAGCCATGGCTTACTGGCTTTGATAAACTGTATATCTTTCCCTCTCCAGTACCCAAACTGCAATTGCAGGACTTCTGGCAGCAAGGAAGGGTAAGCATTTGAGCATTTAAAAAAAATATATATTTTTAAGAACTGTCTACTTTTAAAAAATGAAACCTAAAAGTTTCATTTTTTTCTTTTGAAATGCATCTCATTTTCTTTTAAGAAAAACATGCTTCATATCAAAGAATTTTTTTTGGCTTTAATTAAAAAGCAATGACAGACATGATGGTCTGCTGTCCCCAGCAGGCTGCCATTCCTGTGATTGCTGTGACTCCTCCTGGGTCACAAATTGCAAAACTACATCATTAATATTCATGAGGTGTGTTGATTTGCGACCCCGCTAGGAATCACTATTTTAAAATATATTCTTTAGTACATTAGGAATTACGATTTGCAAATTGCACTCGATAAGAATTGTAATTTGGAAACCGCCTTCCCTAATTTTTGGAAATATGGCCCTTTGATCCTGTAGAAAACTGTCACTGCAATAGGCTATTTTCGGAGTGTGCGTTACTAAAGCAATGTTACCAAATGAAACTGAAACTGGCAGTCCTATCATATTAACTAGCTCCAGTCCTGCTAGTTTGAACATTACCCTGGGGTCTGGCAATCCATTGTACAGCAAGAGCACAGACCAGAGTCTGAAGGATGTAGATTACGCCATGCTTCGGATGACACAACAATACATGCTCTGTGCATAGCCACACCATAACTGTTTACACATTCCTCTTGTGGGGACTAAAATATGTACTCGACTGCACAAGAATCTTTGCTGCTGAAGTTGAGGCTTCCCACATTCCTTTAAAACTTGGCTGTACTCACCATGCCTTTAAGGTTGAAAAAACAGAAGGACGCTTCGTGTCCCTTGCATCTGACTGTACTTCATCGTGTTGCACGGCATTGCTTCATTTGACAAACATGTTTCACTTTATTTCATTGCCTTGTTAAATGCAGACTGTAAACATCGGTTTGAAGTACAGCAACCTCTGTATCAAATTGCCGCTTTCCAGAAGCCTAATGTTTTATCGACGAAGGCTGTGCATATTTATTCTGAAAAAGTATATCAAGTTTTGTTCGACAAAGTGATACTCATGGGATACCAATAACTCTTTTGCAGGGGAGCAGTCTGCATTATAATATTTATACAATACTTATTTTCTGCGTGTAAGTGTGAGACCGTGTGTGTAAACGTGATGCGGCCAGATATTGAAACAAAAAACAACAAAGTATCTGCATGGCCTTGGTTTAGTTTGGTGTTTTCACCTATTATGTTTATATTGTCCCTCATGTTGTGTTTCATTTTACGGAACTTGACAAACAGATTTTTTGCACAATATATTTTTATTGGGATCGTTGTATCAATTTCGATTTACTCATAAACATTGCAAACATATATTAAAAGTTTCCAGCGCGATTGAGTTTTTACTTATATCGGACATTTCTATTGCCTTTTCTGTATATGTGTTCCTGAAAATCTCGTTAACAAGAGTCGTTGAATGTGGAACCAGTAATAACAATTAAACACAGTAAAACCTTTTTGGGCAAACTCAGAAAAGAACTCGGAGCATTCAGTCCCTTAATGAAAAACAATTCTGTAAGCACTGGCAGGTGCATTTATGTATAAGTGCCAAAGTGGCTGGCAGAGATAGATATTGACAAAAGACTCAAGCATCATCACTCATGTCAATGGACTTAGTAGGCTAAACATAGTGGGCGGGGGGAGGCATTGGGTGGGGGAGGAAATCGCCATTAGCAGGATCCCCTCATCCTGCCAAGGCATTCTGTCTCAGCATTGCACACTACATTCGGTTCAATGTTGCACGTTTACTAAATCAAAGGAAGGTGTGACTGGGCAGGGGAGATCATGGTGGTATGTCATAGGCTGTCTAGGGGTGACATATATTTAATAAAAATCAATGTTTAAGCTTTGCAAAAGGCTTATTTTGCCAGGGCGAAATGGCAGTTTAAAACTGCACACAGTCTATAATGTGCTACTTAAGTGACTGGCACAATACGTGCTGTATGCCCACTAGTCACATTTAATTTACAAGCCCTGAGCATATGTAGTACCACTTTACTTGCAACTTTTGATTAAACTAAATGTGTCAATTGGGTAGAAGCCAACTATAACTTTTAACTTTTATATTGTCCTACTTCAAGGCCTACCTCTCCAATTAGATAACATTGGGTTACCTTATTGCATTTAGTAAATGCTAATTTTCAATTGGAAGCAGGCAGGATTGTCAAGTTTGGTGTCTAAAGAATTGTAGTTTAGAACTCTCTTTAATGGTAAGGTCGGATTTTAAAGTCACAATTCTGAAAATTCAACTGTTAGAAAGTTGGCATTTTCTTGTCCTAATCACCAGAGTGACTCCAATGGCTAATTGGCGGGCTTCCTGATCTGAGTCGCAGGGCTCCAACCACCTTGTACCCATCACCTGGACTCTGCCTGCTCTGAGTCTTGCATCCCAAGTGGTGTCACCCCAGTCCTGGACTCTTGGAAGTAGCCCTGAAGGTGCTCTGCCAGCCCACCTGTGGCCCAAGCAGATCTGATGCAGCACTATGCATCCTATTGCAGCCTCTCAATGGAAGCAGAGCTGCACAGCACTTCTCCAGGGCAGGACCTCACAGGTTCTCAGAACCGTGGCTGTGTGACGTATCCTCAATGCAGGACCTCACACTGCAGCCCAGCAGCTCCTTGCAACCGCAACTACATGAACCCTCTTTGACGCAGGACATCACTTCGACCTCTGCACAATGAATCCTCGATGTGGGATCTAGCAATGCACCGCAACCAGGATTTAGGGTAGTTTGTTCAGTGGGCCTAACTTGGTCCCTGTATCTAGCCCGCACTCCATGGCAGTCAACCTGAACTTGTGACTTTGTCCCGGTCCAGTGTGACCAGATAAATACATGTGGCATTTTGTGCTTAGAGGCACTGTTTTCACTTAAATGTTCACTTAAATGTTTAAAATTGCACATCTCCAGTGATACTGACTGGATTTCTGTCATTTTGGTGTCAAATAATTTATTACGTTTTTCTCTTTTTCTAAATTGGTGAGGGTTTCTTCTTGTGTTGTGTTTTCATTTTATTACTGGTTCAAGTGCTGCATAAATACTCCACACATTGTCCATAGTTTAAGCCTTAATACTTTTGTGCCAAACTACTAGAGAGTTAAGCACTGTTTAATTTGGGTCTGCTTGTGACTTCACCCTGACAGGAATTGTGGTTGCTGCTTGAGTAGAGTTTCAACCCCCTCAACCAGTCACCTAATTTCCTACAGTTGTGTTTAGCAGTGAGGATTTGGTCAAGTGTTTGGGCAGTGCCATACAGTGATTTTGTGTTACAGAAAAAAATCCATATAAATAATTTGATACCAATTCAAGCTTTTAATTCTCCTTGATTACCTATTTACTTTTTCCAAATTCACTGTCATTCTACCTGTTTGTCTGTGACCATCCCTGCAGAAATGCAATTCGAGCTCATCAACCTGGAGTGCTGAGGGCACCAAAAGGTTGGAGCTTCAGAATGCTCTGAGGGCAGGGCAGAGGCTCACCTTGTGCTGACAGTAACAGATGATTAGAATGAGGGAGAATATGTGGAGGATCAAGGAGAGGAGCTGGGTGCAAGTCCTGAGATTCAGCACTCAGGGAAGTGGGATAACATGTCACCTGCATTGGAACTCCCTACCAGAGCAGAGAGCAGTGTGTCTTCACAAGGCCTGTCCCCAGAGGAGATGGCAGACAGGAAAGCTAAGATAAAGTTTCATCTACATGTGGCAAAACTAAAAATGGAGAAGGAGACAATCCTGGAGGACAGGAAACTGAACATGGAGGAGAGGCGATTGGCCCATGAGCATAGAACTTAGAGTCAACCAGGCAGATTCTAGCAACAATGGTGGCAGCATGCCCATAGTGTCTGAAGGGGATAGCAAAGTCCATGTACCTAAAGATCTGGTGCCCAGTTATGTGGCAGGGGATGACACTGACAAGTGGTTTTATCCCTATGAGGTGTCCCTTAATATCCAGAAGAATATTTGCTGACATCACTCCAGAAACACATGCAAGAGGAGAGGGATATCTTAGTTACACTGGAGGTGGGGGACCAGATGTGGTACACTCATATGAAAACCATCTTTGTCACCACGTTTGGGCTCACCCCAGAGAAATACTGCATTAGGATCAGGGATAGCCAAAAGTTGCTGAACCAGTCTTGGGTAGATTTCCTGGATTACGCCAGCAAGGTGCTGCATGGTTGAGTGCAGGGCAGCAAAATTGATGATTTTACTGGGTTGTTTAATCTGATACTGGGAAAGCACATGTTCAATATCTGTGTTAGAGAGCTGTGCCAGCACCTGATTGATAGTAAGCTCACTGATCCCAAGGAGCATGCTAAGAGGTGGACCCTGGATCAGCAGATGTCAAAAAAGGTATCTATAGGGGGATCACCAGAATAGTGGTCAAGGGTCCCACCAGGAAAACAAGAAGGGAGAAAAACATAAACATAAGGTATTTTTCAAAGGGCCCCAAATAATTTCCAGGGGGAAAAAAGTAACCAGTCCCAGTCTGAGTCTAAAAAAAGGGATTTTATGACAAACAGACAGGGGTATTCCTCTGCTGATGAACTGAGTGTTTCAATTATGGGCACTCCAAGGGAGACACCAAATGTCTCAAGAGGGCACAGCCCACCACCAGTGGGCAGACACCTGGGTTGGCCAGTGAAGCTCTTGGGGAGGTGGTTGTCCCAGCTAGCATGGGAGAGAGAGCAGAGTTTATATTAGTGCCCCTTGGTTATAGAGAGATGGTGCCAAAGGCCCATGTGCCTTCTAGTACTTCTAAGTATAGGCAGTTGGTCACCATCAGTGGACAGAGGGTGCAGAATCTGAGGGAAACAGGAGCCATAGTAACAACTGTGAGTTGTCATTTGGTGTCATCAGAGCAGGTCCTCCCTAATATATTCCATCAGGTCATAGTTGCAAACAACTGTGAGAGTCATTACCCAGTGGCTCTGGTTCCCTTTCATTTGGGGGGGGGGGGACTCAGGGTCTCTAATGGTAGTTATGAGCCATGCCATGTCTGTATATTGTCCATTGAGAAATGACCTAGGGTACACTTTTTAGAAGGAAGTGGAGCTCAGATCACACCTGGATATATGAGGCTTGCCTGAATTGGTTTGTATGATCACAAGGTCCATGGCTATCCAAGAGGAGAGTAAAGGAAGTTTGGGTCCTGAAAAAGAGCTCAAGCAGCTGCCAAGTAGAAGAAGAGCAAGGGTCATGGGAAAACAGCAGCTGAAGTTCCCACGGTCCAGGTTGTGGAAGCCATCCCTGAGCCTACTGGGGAGGACATTGCTACCCTGGGAGACCTAGCTGAGCTTGCTGGATGGCAAGATGGGGGTGGTCTCCTCAGGGAGGAATTCCAGAAGACACAGAAAGAGTGCCCAACTTAAGAGGGCTTGAGGTGGCAAGCTGATGCCCAGGGCATCAGGTGATACATCTGGATATCACTTTATCTATTAGGAGAATTACCTTCTATACTGTGAGCCTAAGGTTCCGAAACTTGCGGCAGCCCTTGTGCTGGTGGTGCCTCAGTGTTACAGGGCCTTTTTACTGGGGTAGGCTCATTACATACCCCAGGTAGGACTTCTGGGGAAGGCCAAGACCTTTGCCAGGCTTGTCCCACACTTCTATTGGCCCCAGATGAAGACAGCCTAAAATACCTTCTGCAGGTCTTGTCCCACCTGCCAGGCATTAGGACATAAGAGAAAAAGCTAAACCCCCCCTGGTTCCTGTGCATGTCATTGGCACTCCCTTTGAGAGGGTTGGCATCAACATTGTTGGTCTCTTGGATTCCAAAATAACCTTAGGAAACAGGTTCACCCTGGTCTTGGTGGACCACATCACACAGTACCCAGAGGTCATCCCTTTTAGATAGGTTACTACACCTGCGGTGGCCAGGGCACTGAGGGGCATTTTTACCTGCCTATGGTCTGTCAGTGTATATGAAGTCTGTGTGGGATAAACTGCAAGTTCTCCACACCTTACCACCCTCAAACCAAAAGGCTTGCTGAGAGATTCAGCAACATCCTGAAAGACATGATAATGGGCATGCCTGAGCCCATGAGGCCAAAGTGGGACGTCTTCTTGCCATGTCTGGTGTTTGCCCACAGGAGGTGCCAGAGAAGGAGGTTGAGTTTAGTCCATTTGAACTCCTCTTTGGCTACCTTCCTAGGGGACTTCTCAGCCTTATTGAAGAGGTGTGAGAGTAATCTCCCAGGAAACCTCCTCAGGATGTAGTTGCATGCTGGTTAACCGTAACCATATGCAGCACTTCTGGAAGAAGCCAAAAGACAATCTTTAGGCCATTCAAGAAGTAATGAACTTATGGTATGAGTTGCCAGCTGGCCAGAAGGTGTGGGTCATGGAACCTGTGGATCCCAGGGCTCTCCAATATTGTTGTACAGGTCCATATGAGGTGAAGCAGAAAGGGGAGACGACCTACCTTGTGGATTTCAAGACCCCTGGAGCCCCTTAAAGGTGCTTCACATGAACCTCCTTGGACACAGTTTGACAGGTTTGAAGTCACCATGCTCCTGATGACAGATGATGGAGTAGAAGAGGTGAGTGAACATCTCCCTGACTTTCTGCCCATCTATTAATGATGAGTCAATAGAGGGTTTTAACTTCTCCCCTATTCTCACCCCTGAACAGCAGTATGCCTGTTTGGACTTATCTATTCAAAAAACGGAATTGGAAGAATTTGGTAATTTTGCGTTACTCTCGGCAACACAGAATAAGTTATAAATTCTGCTACTCCACTGGTGGAAATATTCTGCAGTAAATTATTTTCTAAAGAGGGCTAGAAGAGAGAACAGCCACTCTGTGTTTAAAAATCACTGCAGATTAAAGTTCAAACTGTAGTTTTTTTAAACATAGAGGGAATACTCCCTCTTGTAATCCTGTTTAAAAACAATGCAGTGCATACATCTCGGCACCCTTACACACTCTGCAGTGATTGCTACATAATCATACCTTTAGTGTTCTTTTTGAATCTCTAAACAAGCCTGTTGGTCTGAGGGTGATAGGGTTAGGAGAACTTGTAAGTTGCTCCACACTCATCCTGCATGGACCTCATGTACGTAGGTATGAAGTTAGTGCTTCTTTCGGACAGTACCTCCTTCCCCAGCAAGGCCCTATCCACTGCAGGTGCACTTGCAGAACTCAAGTATGGCTTCCGGGTATCTATTGGCATGTTCCCAAAAAAAAGGATAAACCTGCTGCCTAGGGCAGTTTTGGGGCCCAACAATGATGATGCCCACCATTTCATAGGGGGTGCAAGCAACATAGCCTTTAGTTTTTTCCCTGACTGCCCACTGGCCTAGCTGGCGGGCATGACCTGCAGAATGAAACTGAGGCTGTCTTCATCTGGGAGTAATTAAATGGGTGACCAGATAGGCAAATTTATTTTTCCTCCCTGGACCCAGGGAATTTCAGAGGCTGGTTTTCCATGCCCTTACCCTTCCTCTTCTTGGCATCTGCCTGGGCAATTTTCCCAGGCTCCAGACCTCCTTGAATAACTTCATGGGCAACCATGGACTGTGTGGTCATGACCCACACAAAGAACCCTAACATTTCCAGGTGAGACCTGAGCTCCACTTTCTTCCAGAGAGTGTTCTCCAGATCATTTTCTAGCAGGCAATCAGCAGGCATGATAAGACTCACAGCTACTTTTAAAGAACCTGAGACTGCCCCAAAGGGGACCAGAGCCACAGGGTAGCGGTGCTCAAGGTTGTCTGCTTCTTCAACCTGGCGGAATGTATTGGGGATTACCTACTCTGAGGACACCAGATGACATCATATAGTAGTCATGCTGGACCCTGTGCCCCTCAGAGCCTCCA
Organism: Pleurodeles waltl; assembly: GCF_031143425.1. Lineage (NCBI taxonomy): Eukaryota > Metazoa > Chordata > Amphibia > Caudata > Salamandridae > Pleurodeles > Pleurodeles waltl. The sequence goes on along the minus strand of NC_090443.1, from coordinate 604,108,296 downwards.
TCCTTTGGTCATTGATAGTGCCCCACTGCCTGTACTTAGAAGTATAAAAAGGCATGTGGGCTTTGGCCACCATCTCCTTGTACCCCAGGGACACTATGGTGACCCCTGTTCTCTTCTCATGCCAGCTGTGACAACCTCCTCCCCAAGTGCTACACTGGCCAAACCAAGTTGCATATTTAAGAAAAGTGGCTCTGCACACAGTGCAGCACCACTTTTATTGAGGGCCATATTTATACTCCGTTTGCGCCAAATTTGCGTCGTTTTTTTCGACGCAAATTCGGCGCAAAACTAACGCCATATTTATACTTTGGTGTTAGACGCGTCTAGCGCCAAAGTAGGAGGAAAGAGCGTCATTTTTTTGCGTGAACGCCTTCCTTGCGTTAATGAGATGCAAGGTAGGCGTTCCCGTCCAAAAAAATGACTGCGCCGCAAATGCGTCGTATTTATACTCCCTGGCAAAAATCACGCCCGGGAGTGGCCGGGTCAAAAAAACCCACATTTGCGCCGCTTTTTAACGCCTGGGTCAGGGCAGGCGTTAAGGGACCTGTGGGCTCAAAATGAGCCCACAGCTTCCCTCCCATGCCCCCAGGGACCCCCCCTGCCACCCTTGCCCACCCCAGGAGGACACCCAAGGATGGAGGGACCCATCCCAGGGACATTCAGGTAAGTTCAGGTAAGTATAATTTTTTTTTTTTGTAAAAAATTTTTTGGCATAGGGGGCCCTGATTTGTGCCCCCCTACATGCCACAATGCCCAATGACCATGCCCCGGGGACATAAGTCCCCTGGGCATGGCCATTTGGCAAGGGGGCATGACTCCTGTCTTTACTAAGACAGGAGTCATGTAAATGGCGTCTGGGCGTTGTTAAAAATGGCGCAAATCGGGTGGAGGCGATTTTTTAGCGTCAACCTGACTTGCACCATTTTTAAGACGCCCTAACACCATTTTTCCTTACGCCGGCGCTGCCTGGTGTACGTGTTTTTTTTCCACGCACACCAGGCAGCGCCGGTCTGCTTGCGCCGGCTAACGCCATTCAATAAATACGGCGCCCGCATGGCGCTTCAGAATGGCGTTAGCCGTCGCAGAATTTTTTGACGCTAAACTGCATTAGCGCAGTTTAGCGTCAAAAAGTATAAATACGGGCCTGAGCCCATTAGCGTAAAAAATCCTGACGCTAATCCTGCAAAGCACCCAGAGGCCCATTGTAATCAATAGAAGCCCTGTTTTAACTCCTGCTCTGAGCAGGCATTAAAAGTGACGAAAAAATGGCACAAGGAAATCTCTTAGATTTCTTTGCTCCAATTTTTTGGCCCCCATCACGGGGGAATTCCTGGCACAGTCATAATGTAGCACAAATGCATGTATTGTTCCACTTTGTAAATACGGCACCGCTTTTTTGGCCTTCTAACGCCACATAAGTGTAAAGAAAATTATGCTAACATGGCGTTGGAATGGTGCTAGGGGCGCTTAAATATGCCCTTAAAGTGTCTGCCCACCAGTGGGGGGCTGTGCCCTTTTGGGATATTTGGCACCTCTGTTCAAATGCCTATACTTGAAACACTCATTACACAGAGAGGCAAACCTTTCTGTCTTCTTGTCGAATAACCTCTTTTTCTTCTGGTCTGGTTGGGACTGGATAGCTTTCCCCGAGAACTATTTAGGGGGCCTATAGGGAGATCCTTGGGCCCGATTCACAAAGGCAAAGTTAGACCAAAAGTCTAACTTTAGCACTTTAAGTATTCACATAAGGACTTATGAGTAATATCTTAATGACTGTGGGGGTTCCACACTCGGGGCAGAATCTCCGCATTCAGGGTGGAACACAAAACATCTAGATGAACAACCAACATAGCACAAAATACACCACGGAAAATGTAAAAAAGCTATATGTAGTCATTGGACAGTTTCATATGTGTAAGTGTCGGGTGTGTATTGGAGTGATAAATGTCCTGCCAAAAGCACACCCCTACAAGAGTGTAGAAAAACATGTAAGACATAATACCAGAAACCTATACTTCTGAGCCTTCAAGTGGCAACCAAAGCATCACAAGTTCTAAAAAACATCTCTTCTACAGTTGCACATTTAACTCTTAGTCATGGGTCATGTAATGTCTTCCACAAACAAATAAATTGCGTTGTAATATACATCTCTAAATCTATGATTAAACAACACATTTCTAAGTTTCTCCCAAATACACCAAACACACACCTGTGTCAGTGTTTACCATCCACCCACCCAGCTGAAAGTTGTTAGTCAATCACAGCCTGGCTGCATACATAAATTCAGAGCTGCCACACACAAACCCCTTTCAGACCTTACAACATGTCACTGAATGTGTTTGTTGGTTTGCTGCTTGTAATGCAACAGAATGATGTCAGGAGAAGGAAGAGAAGGAAAGCAGAGAGGACCTTCAGACAAAGGAGTAACCTCTCTGGGATGTCCAAACAAGATGTCAGCTCCAGATTCCATTTTCCCCTGATGTCATCTTGGAGATGGTTTCTGAGCGGTAGAAGGATCTTGACGACTCTGACCTGCCATTCCCAAGCCATCCCAGCCTATGTAAAGATACTAGCAACTCTCACTTCCTTTGCTACTGGGTCATTCCAGGAGGAATGCAACAGAATGAATGCAACAGAATGATGTCAGGAGAAGGAAGAGAAGGAAAGCAGAGAGGATCTTCAGACAAAGGAGTAACCTCTCTGGGATGTCCAAACAAGATGTCAGCTCCAGATTCCATTTTCCCCTGATGTCATCTTTGAGATGGTTTCTGAGTAGTAGCACGATCTTGACAACCCTGACATGCCACTCCCAAGCCAACTCAGCCTATGTAAAGATACTAGCAACTCTCCCTTCCTTTGCTACTGGGTCATTCCAGGAGGTGTCCAGTGACATTGTGGTTATTTCTCAGGCAAGCCAGTCATGTCTATGCACTGGCATGATTATAAGCACCTGACAGAGGAGAAACTTACATAGAACTTGAAGGAAGCAATGCAGACCAGAAGAGGGAGCCCCGTGCCCCAGGAGGAACTGGATGCCTTTGAGGAGTGTGTGGCAGGTGTCATCCCAGATGAGCTGGTGGCTGGAGTACCAGCACAAGACAGTGGAGCATGTGACGAACGCGTATCAGCACACGGTGAGTAACAATAAGGGGCATTGAGTGCCACAAATGCAAGGTATGCACTTCCACTAGCTAGGTTGTTGTCTGCCGGACATAGTGCAGGAATCTGGATTATGTTTTGTCAAATGCCACTGAATGGTCACTCACACTGCCCAGTAATATGTTGCACAGGCCACAGAGGCTCCATCACATGTACTCATAACAATTAGAATGTGCAGCAATATGCCATCCTAACCTGTGCATTGTGGGACATGCAGTGCAATGCACAAAATAAGGGCCATATTTACAAATTACTGACACACAGCATTGCTGCAAACATGCTTGCTTTTCTGCCCTGTCTCCCAACAAAGGGGCAGCAATGTGCCCTATCTACAAGAAACTGTGCATTTCTGTCCTCGCCCCCTGCACTGGTGCACAAGTTGCTGCAATGTGCCAATGAAGGCACCCTTGCACCATGGTGAAAGGGTGACTGTGTTGTGGGTATTTTTGTTTTTGTGCACAAAAATAATCACAAGAGAGGTATTCCTCTTTTAATGTGTGCTGCAGAATGAAGAAAGAGGAAAAAACTGGAAGAAATAAAGATATTTCTCCCCATTGCACCACTCTTACACCACCCCTGGGGTGACTGAGGAATCTGACACATTCCCAGACTTGCAAATATGGGAATGTGTCAGATTCCTCTGGATTCCATGGGTGTTGCATGGGAACACCCCAAGCAACACTCATGGAACACCCCTTTAAAGCAGTGTCATAAATTAAAGAGGTCCATATTTACAAGGCCCTGAAAAGCCACGCAAGGTGGCTTTGCATGGTCTTGTAAATTTGGACTGGCACACTGTGTCACTGGAGTGCCAAAAACAATGACGCTCCAGTGGAGCAGTGTGCTGCTAGGGTCACGTAAATGAGGCCCAGAGTAATGTGTGAAAGTGGGCAATGATTACAAGGACACAAAGACATGCAAGGTGGCTTCGCTTGGCCTTGTAAACATGGGCCAGCACAGTTCATCACTGGAGCTTCAAAAACCGTGATGCTCCAGTGGGGCTACAGGCATGTAAATATGCCCCTAAATCTTGTAAGTGATGACCGTGCAGGTGAAACTGCCCCTATGTCTGAACAGTGAGACTGTGGATAGCAAGTATAACTAAACGGATATGTGTCCTGAAAGGTAAGCTAAACGATATACATGCATTGCTGCGTCTGACAGTGTCACACTTGTGTTGCAGCTGGGAAAGGATGCCACTGAATAGGCCATTGGGGTATAAGAGCCTACAGGTGACTTTTTCCTGGGTGAAGAAGTAGCATCAGGCAAGAGGGATTCTGAATATAAATTAATTGAAATTGCCAGAAATTTCCCAGTTGCATGGATCTCCCAGTGGACATTTAAAAATAGTCCACCAACACATAGGGCAGGAGTCAGTGATGTTTGGATACTGAAGTGGATGCCATAAGTCATGTTGCAAAATCAGTTAGATACATGTCACCATTTCAACCACTACTACCATGTGGGGTACAGATTAGACTATGGGGGTCATTCTGACCCTGGCGGTAAAAACCGCCAGGGCCAACGACCGCGGGAGCACCGCCAACAGGCTGGCGGTGCTCCCATGGGCATTCTGACCGCGGCTGTACCGCCGCGGTCAGAAACGGAAAACCGGCGGTGTACCGCCGGTTTCCCGCTGCCCTGGGGAATCCTCCATGGCGGCGCAGCTTGCTGCGCCGCCATGGGGATTCCGAGCCCCATACCGCCATCCTGTTCCTGGCGGTTTTGGCCGCCAGGAAGAGAATGGCGGTATGGGGTGTCGTGGGGCCCCTGGGGGCCCCTGCAGTGCCCATGCCAATGGCATGGGCACTGCAGGGGCCCCCATAACAGGGCCCCACAAAGATTTTCAGTGTCTGCCATGCAGACACTGAAAATCGCGACGGGTGCAACTGCACCCGTCGCACCCCTTCCACTCCGCCGGCTCCATTCAGGGCCGGCTTCCTCATGGAAGGGTGTTTCCCGCTGGGCTGGCGGGCGGCCTTCTGGCGGTAGTCCGCCATCCCAGCGGGAAACCCAGAATACCCGCGGCGGTCTTTTGACCGCGCAGCGGTATTCTGGCGGGCCCCGCCAGGCCGGCGGCTACAGCCGCCGGCCAAGGTCGGAATGAGGCCCTATAGTCCTTAATCAAAGACAGACATGTCAGGATGTAGCACATGGTCACACATATTGTCGGCTTTGTAGGCACATCAGAGTAAATTATTGACCTGGGGGACATCACTATGTGGTGGCAAGTATTGTATCTGACCCAAAAAGATTAGTTGTAGAGCAGGCATGTAAATATCCAAGTTAAAGGCATTTAGTTGAAGGATGTGTCACACAATGCTGAAACTAAAGTATCAACTTGGATGACTGTCAGTGCTGCTTAAATTCCTAGGGCCAAATTTACAAGGTGTATGGTGCAAGATAGTGCAGCAAGTGTCTTGCTGCGCTGCCCTGGACCAACTTGAAAGGGCAGAAATGTGTTGAATCTACAACATACATCACATTTATGTCCTCTCCCCCTGCGCTGACGCACAAATGTCTGCCATGCTCCAATGCAGGCACCCTTGCACCATGGTGTATAGGTGCCTGCGCTGTGGGGATGATTATTTTTGTGCAGGAAGGGACACCTTCCTGCACAAAACCAATCAATGAGGCAATTTCCTCCTTCTGTGTGTGCTGCAAAATGCACGCATAGAAAGAGAAAAAAACAAGGAGAAATAAAGATATTTATTTCTGTTACGTCACTCTTTTGCCACCCCTAAGGTGATGTAGGCTTTTGACACATTCCCAGGTGTACAAAACTTTGTAAATCTGAGAATGCGTCAAAATCCATGGGTGCTGTGTGGGAACACCCATGCAACACCCATGGAAATGCCTCTCTGATGTAAAGTAAGGCAACACAGCGACTTGCATGTCATTGCCTTTCTCCATATCTACAAGACCATGAAAAGCCATACAAAGTGGCTTTGCGTGGCCTTGTACATATGGGTCAGCAGCCAGCGCCACCGGTGCATCACAAAAAGAGACACACTTGCAGTGCAGGCTGCTTGTAAAGATGAGCCATGATGTGCATGGTAGCCAGCACAACAAGGCAGAGTCTCCTAGTGTACAGTGTAAAACGCAGAGTGCTGGATCATAACAACTTCATGAGCAGAGCCACATTATATGCAGAAGAGCAGTGGGATAAATACTGCCACAGGGTGTGCAGCCAACCTGGGGACTAGTTGTAATCAGAACAGCAGTGGGTTCAACTTGTATGAACACAATCACTCTAGGCATCCTGTCAACCAATGCAAATCAAATTGACAGATGGGGACAGGATGTCCTTACATATGTTCATGAATGGTAGGCCTAGTGACCTGTGTTACATTGTTGAAATATGTTACATGATCATAAAACACTATCTGGTCCCAAAGTGTTTGTACTGATAATGCAGACATACTGTCATTTAAAATCCAAATACAGTGCAACTAGTACTCCAAGACACTGTATAATCTACATCTTAGCCAAAAATGTTGTCTATAATACCAAAGAATACCAAGTCATATAGTCAAACAGTTTAGCCATGTCAACATCTGACAAAGGACACCCTTTACATTGTCCTGTCTCATTACAGAGGATGAACCTACACCTCCTGAGCATCTGCCTGTCTGGGATGACGACCTGGCTGAGGATGACAGCCTACCCAACCTTGATCAAGACATCTTCTGGGAACTCCTGGGCTCCCTTGACACACCTTCTCTGTTTGCGGGAATGGCTAACAGTGTTGCAGGTTCTCCAGAGGACCCACCCAGCACACAAAAACTGCACCCTGCTACACCAGCCCCAGGCTTGGATTCCGAGGACCCCCAAGTTTTCCAACATCAGGCGGTAGGAGTCCAGGGCGAGATGCTAGATGTTGTGCGGGTGGTGATAGAGACCATGGTGGGCATCCAAGAAGCATTCCATGGATGCCTCAGTCCAAATAAGGACGCCTCATCTGCTATACGAGGCACCCCACTATACAAGGCACCTACACTCCTCTCTGTAGACTGCAACAGTCCCTGGCTGATATCGCTGGTGTTATGAGGCAGAGGCATGAACAACTGCCCTGCCAAAGTGGTGCCAGCGAGGTTGCCACAGAGCTGGGGGCTAGATGATGGATGTGTGCATGCATGCTTTACATCCCATCTGCCCAGGTATCCTGTGATTTACATAGCTATTTCTGGCTAAAGTGTGATCCTGATTGATATAAATAATGAAGAGTATCGTGCAACACATTCTGAAGCTTCAGTTGGCAAATATATGTTGGCTTACAAAGCTGTGCAGACATGCCTCTTATCAGATTCACCTTGGCACTAAGATAAGAAGACAGGGCAAAAGTATGTTCATGTGCCCACCAGGGAGTATGCTACATTACACAACATGAGGGTGGGCCTTCAAATGCCTTGCTATGTGCAGATAGGTGACACCTGTGTTTGATACACATGGAGGATTATTGTAAAGTTCCTTTGTCATTCCAGGACCTCTAATTTTGGCACAGGCCTGTGACACACACAGCAGTGCCTTTTCAAATTGCACACATTAGGACACCATGCCTGCCCTTCCATGTTCTGCCAAAGAATGCCGTATAATTCCTGGCCTTACTATTGTGTCATTCATCCCCTCCTGTGTGGATGTGCCAAACAAGTTTGTCAGAGAATGCAATGTCCTCAACTGTGTTACAATTGGGCATCTGGCATGCTTTCGCAAGCGTTACCATCCCCTGCCATGTTCACATGAGAATACACTACTACATGTATTCACAGATTATGCCATTTTGGTTATTGCTCCTATCTCAGCCCACCCATCATATTGTCCGTCAGATATTGGCCATCTATCCACTCTGACAATAGTCATATGAAACTGCACAAGCAAAAATGCAAATGTGGCACGCAAATATGACCTTCATATGATATATGCTTACTTTGGTCCATATTTCCAGTAATTTGTTACAGCCCAGCCCCACTAGCTATCTTGCCCTGTGTCAAAACAAAAGGGCACCAATGTGCTATACCTACAAGATAATGTGCTTTTGTGTCCTTGTCCCCTGCATTGGTGCACAAATTGCTGTCATGCCCAATTGAAGACACCCTTGCGCTATGGTGCAAGTGTGCCACTGTTGCAGGGATGAATGTGAGGGGACCCCTTCCTGTCCCAAAAAAATAAATGGAGGCAATATCCTCCTACTATGTGTGCAGCAGAATGCAGTACACATAAAAAACATAAAATATGTGGACAAATAATGTTTTTGCTCCCTGTTACGCCACCTTCATCCCACCCCAGGGGAGATGTAAGCTTTTGACGTATTCCCAGGTTTATAAAACCTTGTCTCAAAATCCATGGGTGTTGTCTGGGCACACCTATGCAACACTCATGGAAATGCCTCCCTGATGCACAGCAATGCAACGCAGAGATGTGCGCTGCATTGCCTTACTCCATATTTTCCAGGCCATGTAAAGCCACACAAATATGGATATAGCTCTGCAGCCTGATCCTCTGGTACATCACAAAAAGTGACACACCAGAGATGAAGGCTGCTAGTAAATACAGGGATTTGTGTCCGGGATACACATTGAAACTCGCATTGCCCAACAGCATCCCAAATTACACACAATCCTTGCACTACACAATAACCATTCATGGTGACACTCACTGATAATATGAGGGGCCTTGAAGCTTTTAATCTCTTCAACTGTGTGTGGCTCCGGTCCACCTATAAAACATAACATGAAACATTGCACTGTGATTGGTGAACACAAACACTGTGGGCATATTAAGCATAGTACATTTGAATAGCAATTTGCTATGTACGATTTCAGTTTGTAGTTATTCCAAATGTACAGTTCACATGCATGAACCACACACATTGGTAAGGCAGATTGTAGTAGATACCTATTGAATGTCCCAAGGGTAGCTGACTTTTTTGGCTCTGTGCACCTAATTAACTCACATACGACACTACAATTCCTGTGCTTTTCTCACATCTTTACATGTTCAGAACCCAGCTTTGCACATCACACAGTTACCATTCGTATTCCCTAACAAAGCTGACGTCAGTGCCTGTCAGTGCTGCATAGTACCTGAGAGTTTCCATATATGTCCTGTGCACCTCCAAAGATGAAATTAAAAAAAATTACAAATATTTGTATGAGATACTTTCAGATGTGTCTTATATAGCCTGGTATTTCATTTGACAACCTTACATGTGAGTGGGGTCTCCTGTAACATCTAGAGTCATTTACAAGAGAAATGACCAATCGGAGTGTCAATTATGAGAAGAACTCCAGTGGCTCAGCCAACTCAGTCATGTCTAGGAGGCAATGCCAGCCACCCTGCATGGCTTGGCATGCAATCAGAGGGATGGAGTGAGGCAGGGCTGTGAAAAACCAGTGTAACAGTTCTACATGAGGGAGTCATAATTTCAACATTGCAATTGCTGACTCACACAGCAGATATGTTTTTCTACACCTTCTCAGGATTACCTAAAACAATGTGAAGCATGTAATGCCTCATCACTGGGTGCCATACCCAGGGGAGGCATATCTAGAAGGAGCATCACCATCGGTCTCAATGTTCTTCAGTATTGTATGTGTGCTGCATTATAATGCACACATTGCAAAAGTCAAACAACTCCTCTGAATGTCTCTTTGTACGGAGGTGTCCCTTGCTGTCCAAATACATTCTTGTAAAAAATGCTGACACTCTTGCACCATCGTGCAAGGATGGCTGGGTTTGTGCATGCCTAAACATTGTGCACCAGTGCAGGGCAAAAAGTCAGGAATACTTCATATGTGATCGATATGGTGCAAACCTGCACTTTTATTTTGATACAGGGCACGAAAGCAAGATTTTTTGCAGTGTGCCTCTGTGAAATAAAATGGGGTATGTGTCCCATAGTTTAGAGGGGACATGAATCTTTGGTGCATGCATATATATTTGCGACTTAGGGCCATGATTAAAGTCATCTTGTACCACTGTTGTGTCATTTTTTTGATGCACCAACATCGCAGGCTTCAGGCCCATATCTACAAGGCCATGCAAAGCCACTTTGTGTTATTTTTCATGGCCTTGTAGCCACAGAGTAAGACAAAGCAGCACAATTTGCTGCCTTGCCTCACTTTGCATCAAAGATGCTTTCCATGGGTGTTGCAGTGGGTTTCCTCATACAACACCCATGTAGTTTGAAAGATTCTCACATTTACAAGGTTTTGTAAACCTAGGAATGCATCAGAAACCTATGCATCCCCATGGTGAGGAGAAAGGGAGATGCTGCTACAAGAAATACCTTAATTTCTCATCTTTTATAACTCTGCAGCACTCACATGAAGAGGAAAATACCTTTTGGGAATGTTTATGTGCATAAAGGTGTCGCTTGCTGCACAAACACAATCATCCCCGAAACACAAACACCCTTGCACCATGGTGCAAGCATGCCTGTGTTGGTGCATGGCAGCCTATTGTGTGCCTGCACTAGGGATAATGATGTGAATGTTCCATGTCTTGTAGATATGGGGCATTCCTGCCTTTTACATTTTGACTCAGGGCAGGGCAGCAAGAAGGCTTGCAGTCCTGCCCTGCATAAATAGGTATGTTAATATGGCCCCTAAAGTATGAATCAAAAACATTTTTAGGTGATAGACAAACAGGTATGTTATAACAAAATATATGTACAACTTCATCACCAACTTTGATGGCAATGTAGTGCAGCAGGTCACGCTCACGGCTCACTACATCCGCCCAGCGATGCTTCAGTTGGTGGACCATCTGCTCAATCTCAAACATTTTTTGCATGCGTTTCTGCACCTTTTCCCAACGATTCTTCTGTTCCTGTGTTGGTTAGCCCTGTAAAACCCTTCTAACACTGCAATCATGTTTGGCAGGTAATGGGACACAAGTCACAGGAAACCTCCCAAATCCTTGGCATTCATGTTCTTTGCCCTTCCCTCACCGGACATTACCCTCCCAAAAATATATATAACCCACAAAAAACCCTCATCTACTCTTAACTACAATTAAACCCCAAAAGACAGGCACCCAACAATACAAAATACAAAACAATCTGACAGACAATTACAGTACACAATATAAAACTACAGGGGCAGTACAGGGACAGCACACACAACAACAATTTCCCCAAAACACCAACACACTCTTCAGCACAGCCACAACACAACCTTCTTTCTGCACAGCAACAATCATGAGAGCCTTTATTAAAAAATGCAGCACAAATAGGAAAATTGTTATCCAAGGAGAAATTAAGGTATTTCTCCATGTTGCTCCTCCCTTATCCCTCCCACGGGGAGGAGGAGGCTTTTTACACATTCTCAGGGTCACAAAACCTTGTACATCTGGGAATGTGTTAAAATCCATTGGGTTTTGTGTGGAAAAAGACCACCGCAAAGCTCATGAAACCTATCCCAGGTGCGGTGTAGGGCAACACAGTGCCTTGCACTGCGTTGCCTTACACCATATGTGTGAGGTCGTGAAAAACCACGTTAAATGCCAATGTATGAATTTTGTTATGTCGAGGCTGTGTGTGTGGTACTGACCAGGTATTACCCACATGACAAGGCCTGCACTGGTTGTGGGTCAGCAGGATAGAACTAATGCACAGGACACGCAATGGCCATTAACTAACTCCTACAGGCAGCCCTTGGAGTCTATCTTAACTTGGGTCCCTACGTAATGGTCAGAACCATAATGCATATACTTGGGAGGGGTCTCGTCCTGAAACCCCTCTCACTGACTCATCCCTCCCTAAACAGTAAAAGAATACAAATAAACAAAAATAAATATGTCCTAAAGAAGAACATCAACAACTTAGGGTGTTTGTCAGATGAAAGTCTGAAGAGGTAGAAATACAGAAAAACACTGCATCACAGAGCTTATTAAACAGTCAGTCACGCTAGAACAAAATCTTTCAGTTCTGTTGATACCACTGGATGGGGCCTGAGGTGGTACCTCCTGATCACAGCCCTCTAGTGCTGTGGTCAGGATGGAAACCTTTGTCCATAGGATTGTGTGCCTGCTCACCAGGTGTCAGAGACTTCTGTCCATGAGCTGGCGTATCTACCCCCACAATCAAATTCTCTGCCAAACAGGTGGTTCATTGTGACAGTTCCTCCAGAAATTCAAATCAGGATCTAGATCATCATCATTGGGTGATTGATTGTTCTACTCAGCAAGACTACTCACAGGCTTGTAGCACTTGAAGAATACAACATTTCTTGTGAGTGTCTCTTTGCCCCTGGTGACTGTGACCATTGTTCCCTGCACTCTGGTTACTTTCCATGGAGTAGATTCAAATGTGAGATGGAACTTACTTCCCAAGTGTTGATATTTGATGAGAACCATGTCACCCACTTGCAGGAGTTAGTTGCGTGCTTTTCGCTTAGAAACATCTTGTCATTTCAGATCTTCTGCTGTTGCAGGGCACCTAACACTTTGTCATTGATGATGGATGGGCCTCCATGTGAGAGATGTTGTCACCCACTGCTCGATTGATGCATAATGCAGAGGGAATGACTCACGTGGTGGTGTGGGGAGTAAGTCTGTACTCCCTTAGGAATGCCTACAGGGAGATTCCAAATTCTGTCCTACAGCCTGTGCAATGCAAAGTGTTTTATTTAAAGTTCTCACGAAGTGCTCCACTTCTCCATTCGCTTGGAGACACTTAGGTGGATTTCCTGGTGCAGGATGTTCCCTAACTTCATATATCCTGCAAACTGTTGCCTGGAGAACAGAGGTCCATTATCTGTGCGGAGTTCTCATAGAAGACCATTGTGGCCATGAACATTTCTAGGCGAGGAATCATCTGGTTAGCAATTACTTATTCAACAATCTCTACTTCTGGATATTTTGAGGAGTCATCAACTATGACTAGCATATGCCGTCCTTCTGGGAGACTGCCAAAGTCAGCACTAGCTTGATGTCAGGGAAAAGGCGAGATGGGCATTTTAATGATGGGTGCGGCTGACTCAGCAGGACTGGCTGCTTGGCACATGGAGCATTGGTTGACAGTCTGTTCTACCAGACAGTCTAGGCTGGGGGACCTTACTTTGCACCGAGAAGAGTCCCTCACAACAGGCATCCTTCTGGAGAAACAGCTAACTCATTATGGACATGCTATAAAGATGGGAGGGTCTGCCTGCCTCTGTGGTGCGATGGGACAGATTTCTAGGTCACTTTGTCCCAGTTGATGAATGCCACTGCCCTCACAGCCAGCTGGAGGCAGTCATTCTTTCGTTTCTTCAATGATATCTGATAGAGAGATGGGTAATGATCGCAACCTTTCAACCACCAGCTTCACATATTACTCTACCTCTTCTCCTTATGATTCCTCCCACAGTGGCATGTCTGACATGTCTGGAGAGATAATGTGCTGGGTTCTGAGTCCCTGGCCTGTAGACCACCAAGAAGCAGTATTCATGAAGTTGAAGGATTCATTCTTCAATCCTTGGAGGTGGCTTGGAGGAGGACCTGGTGAAGCAAGGAATGAGAGGTTTATGATCAGTATGAACCGTAAACTGGTCTCCATAGAGATAGAGATAGAAATGGAAATGCCAACACCCGCAGTGACTTGTGTTAGCCTCCTTTTCGATATTGAAATGCTGTTGCTCCATTTCAGTTAAGGCACGACTGGCATATGCTACCGGGGCGTATTCACTGTTGCCTTGCTTTTTCAAGAGCACAGCCCCAAGAACTGTGAGCTAGCATCCACAGACAGTTCTGCTTCGAGGCGTGGGTCAAAATAGGCCAGCATTGTGTTCTCTGAGAATGCGTCTTTGGTTGCTTGGAAAGTCTTATCTTGTGAGGGGCCCCATTCCCAGATAGTGTTTGGATTTAGTCAGCTCCTGAAGGGAGGCAGTGAGAGAGGCAAGGCTGGGGATGAAACGGTCGCAGTACATGACTGTTCTCAGGAAACTCCATATTCCAGTGACACTGGTTGTGGCAGGTGCAGAGTGAATGTCCTGAACATTGAAGACACCAGGAAGTCCTGCCAGCACTCGTGTCCTGGAAACCTCAGCAGCACTTGAGACTCCGAAGCTGAGGCGCTTGTATCATCTCAGGTCCACATGAGTTGAAAAAGTGGTGATTACTCTCGATTTGTGTGCTAACAGCAATTGGTGGTGTCCTGCCCTGAGATCCACTTTAGGAAACCACTTGGAGCGAGTCTCTTGAACCACCCTGTGATATGGGCATGCACTTTGCACTGCTAGTGCGTCACAAAACATGATGCACCAGCAGCACATGGACTTTCAAATAAGCCCACAACCTATGTTGGACATTTCTCATTATTGACAAACCCCACAGCTTACAAAAGGTGCATCCTGCATTCATCTTTTGAAATGGACACATTTTTCAAGTTGAAGTGAGAACAGAGTTGGGCGGGAATTGCACTGCCATGGGGGCTGCACAGTAAAGTGTTACACAGAGCTATATTTTTGCACTGGGCATGGCATACGATCATAAATTTCCTGCACAACCATAGATCCCCATGCAGGCTAAGCATGGACACTATGCAGTGTAGCCAATAAAGTTGATGGCCTCATCAATGTTCGGTGTGACAGAGAGGTCATGAATACACCTTGAACATGTGGTAATAGCAGTTCTGCTGCTTTTAGTGACAGTCTGGTGGCACATACTGCTGGCCCATAGTTACAAGGCCATGTAATGCCCCCCTGCATGCCTTCTCATGGTCTTGAAGGTATGGCCTGAGTCAACACAGCATAAGTGTCTGCATTGGCTCACCCTGTAACAGGGAGGCATTCCATGGGTTTTACAGTGGGTGTTCCTAGGGAACACCCATGGCATTCGACACATTCCCAAATTTCTAAGGTTTTGCACATCTAAAAATGTTTTAAAAGCATCTGCCTCCACTGGTGAGGTGTTAGGCAAGCGCAACTAGGAGACATACCTTTCCTGCACAACAGCAATCATCCCTGCAATGCATGCAACCTTGCAGCTGGTGCAAGGGTGTCTGTGTTGGTGCATTGCACCACATTGTGCACCAGTGCAGGGGACAAGGAAATTAATGCACTATTTATTGTAAATAGAAAGATAGTAGCCATGCCCTACGTACGCAGAATGTAAATATGTCCTTAAGTGGCTCAAATTATATTCATCGGACTATGAGTTCACTCTATTATCCTTACCAAGTATGTGGCAGTGCAAATGGGTGGCTGAACAACATACAAATAATCTTAGGAGAATAATTACCTTTAAGCCAATTTGTGATAGAGTTGTGTTGTCTGACATTATTTGCAATGCTACATACCACATAATAGAGATCAGTCCTGAATTTGACACATTACAGGATCATTTTGCTGTTCTGAATTCTCAAGACACCTGCATTAGCCACAACTCTAAATTTTATAATTACATGATGTATTTGAGCCCTGTTTGTTACACATTACTACATACCTTGGCTGTGTGCCAATGAGTATGACTTAAGATTATCCGTTTTTAGTCTTTACAGTACCTTTGAATTAAGAATGCATACACATTGCAAATTGTCCAGAATAATTGATCTGTACTGTGGTCCACATTCTGTTTCTTTGTGGCTTGATTTTTCCCATGCCTCTGTGAACAAATTATTTACAATTTGTTATCTTCTGCGTATAACAGCACTTGAGGCCACATTTGGCTGTTGGCCCTCTTCTTCCCCCACTTCATCATATGGGTCTTCCTGCTGAACACTTTCATCACCCCAGGGCACACTGGTCCACACACAGATGGTATGCAGATTGCTGCAGACCATGATGATTTTGCAGAGCATCTGGGGAGAGTAAAGCAATCTTCCTCTGGACAAATGGAGGCACTGGAAATGAGATTTCAGGATACCAAGTCCCATATTTATACTTTTTTACGCAAACCAGCGCCGGTGCTGGTTTGCGGCAAAAATTTTACCGCCAGCTAACGCCATTCCTACGCACCATGCGAGCGCCTTATTTAAGGAATGACGTTAGCCGGCGCTGCGGACTGGTGAGAGTAAAAAAATTATGACTCAAACCAGGCAGCGCCGGCATAGGGGAAAATGGGGGTTGTGCGTCAAAAAATGGTGCAAGTCAGGCTTGAGGCAAAAATCATGCCTCAAACCGGACTTGCACCATTTTGTGATGCACAACCCCCATTGAAATGACTTCTGTCTTAGCAAAGGCAGGAGTCATGCCCCCTTGCCCAATGGCCATGCCCAGGGGACTTCTGTCCCCTGGGCATGGCCATTGGGCACAGTGGCATGTAGGGGGGCCCAAATTAGGCCCCCCTATGCCACTTAAAAAAAAAAAAACTTACCTCAACTTACCTGTACTTACCTGGGATGGGTCCCCCCATCCATGGGTGTCTTCCAGGGGTGGGCAAGGGTGGCAGGGGGTGTCCGTAGGGGCAGGGAAGGGCACCTCTGGACTGCTTTAATGGTCAGAGAACATAGAAGTGAGCCCACAGGTCCCTTAACGCCTGACCTCACCCAGGCGTTAAAAAACGGCGCACATCAGGCTGTGCGCCATTTTTTAAGACCCGGCCCCTCCTGTGAGTCAAAATGACGCAGGAGTATAAATAAGGCGCACAGGCCTTAAAGTCATTTTTTGGGTGGGAACACCTACCTTGCATGTCATTAACGCATGGCAGTTTCCTGCATCCAAAAAATGACGCACACGGAGGAATCTTAATGTCCGCGGGCTCGGGCGTCAAAGTTTGAATATGGTGCAGGGTTTGCGATGAATGTGCGTCGAAATATTTGACGCACAGTTGGCGCAAACAGAGTATAAATAAGCCCCCAAACGTCCTCTTAACAATGGACTGGGCCCTACTGAGGGCACTGTTGTAGTTGTGCTGTGCCTCTATCTGGGGATGTCTATGAGGGATCATGACCCATGGCTGAAGCCCATATTCTGGGTAAGCTGTAAAGACAAGAGATGAACAATAAGATGATGTTCATGATGTCTGCTATGCCTAAAACCTTTTACATACTGCTTTACTTCCTGATGGACTAATTACGTTTTCATGCAGTAATGGAGGTATAATGACATTAATTGACATACATGCACTTAACATTTTGGTATGAGTGACACTGTACTACACATACAAGTGTAGTGGCCTTGGTGTTACACTTACCATTTCTCTGAATTGTGAGGGCCATTGCCCTGCCAATGGCACGTCTGCTCTGTTATGGATATCAATTTTGCAATAGAGCTGACACTCCTAGTACTCTTCAATTTATTTTTCCTGTTTAAAGTTATGTTGGCACATCATGACATCATATGTGTAATAAGGTTACAAATTTTACAAATATTGAAGATGTTGTCCTATTCATGCTAACATATTTGGATGTGGCAGTAGCACTCAGTGTTATAAATTATCTACTTTCATGGAGGTTTTCAAAGAGCATGTCATCAGCTACACAATAGTCCTCACATGGCAGTGCACTGTGTCTACTCTGTTCACATTACCAATCATGAGGGATTGTTTAGAGTTTTGCGCTATGCAATGCAACTGTGAGACTGTCAACACTACCCTACCACACTTATTGAGGACAATGTTGCTGTTTGAGTTTTGCACAATGCATTGTTCTGTGTTTTGCCATTAGAACTTGGAGAGAATGGTCAGCACTGCACCTAGACATGCAAATTGTAGACATGGTGAATGCATGGGTGCCTGGTGTATGAAATCAACTTTGTGCAAAAGGGACTACCTTTCTTCACTTTGGGAAGACTTGTCTGACATATAGATTTGGTATTTTGGTGACAATATTAGTCAGACACAGGATGGCAGGTGTGTCAAAATGACATGTGAGCTACTTTGCCAGGGTGCACATGGGTTGGGTATGATATATGTTTTCCTCATAATTTGTCCATGGTAGTGGATACATAACATAGCTCATTAACATGGAAGTTACTTGGGGACACACAAATAGCAAAAACAGAGGGCCTTCCTTGCACACAGTATTGTTACACAGCATTTTAGATGTAGTTCCATTGCTGAGGATCTTTCCTTCATTAGGAAGCAAACACAGGGTGTCATTTCCAGGTTGTTGCCATAGGGCATCCCAGGGAGTCACTTAGTTACACTGCCTTGCATTAACTGAAAAGATCATAAAATTGTCATAAGAATGACATACATCACATTTGTGTTTCTTCTGCATGCACATTATCACTGATTGGTGAAGGACGTTAAAACATGCCCCCTTGCATCATGGTGCAGGTATGTCTGCATTTTGGACCCACTTGTTATGATGTCATAGAGAAACTTTCCTGCATATGGATAAAGGTAGTCTCATGACACTTTGTATGTGTGCTGAAGAATGCAGTATGCTTATGAAGAGTAACCTAAGATACAATGTAAAGAGGTTGCACTTGTTATACCTCCCCTAGGGAGACATATACACGGGGATGTTGTGCAGATCTCCTTAACCCGAAAGGGAGAGGGGAGGTTGTGGGCCATCATACGTCCTCCCAGTTTATGAATCACTTATCACAAAAAGTGTGGTGGCACACTATACAATAGTGGTTGTTGCCTACATTAGGTCCACACCCTCCATACCAAAGTTGGGAAGTAACAGGAATGCTAGTTGCAGCGCGAAGAAAAGCTATTTCTTGTGGAAGAGAAGGACTCGCACACTACGTAGTGTCATGCTTCATAATCAGCCTCCTCTTCCCTCCCTGGTAGGACCATGCCACCAGGGCAGACTCAACCTCTTGGTGAACCTAGACAAGAGGGAGTTCTTAGATTAAAAACTACTGGACAGTAAAGATATGCTAAAAATACCTTAAGGACTACCAGTATATTTACCTTGAATGGTGGTGTCCACAGGTATCACTAAAAACAGAAGAGCAGTACTGCTGAGAATAGTGGCTCAGCCCATGTCAAAACGCCCAACAGCATTGGCCTAATGTAGGCAACAACCTGTATCGTATAGTGTGTCACCACACTTTTTGTAATAAGTGCTGTTGTGCAGATCATCATGTCCTAGCATATTTGGACATGAAACAGAAACACTAGGTATTGCATGGTTAACCTCAACATGAGGCCCATGTGACACATCCTTGGTGCAGAGTAAGGTAATGCAATACTTTGCACTTCTTTGCATTTGTAGTGGTGTATAAAAAAACCTGCGCCCGCCCCGCCACAATACATGAAGGGAGGCACCCACACTGCGCCGGCTTTAGTGTTGGTGGCACCTGGTGCTGCATTCTTTTTACAACCTGCCCCCACCTCCTTCTACACAACTTCCCTCAGTACCACTCTTCAACAGTGCTATACTCATAGATCACTCACAGTTTTGTGAACTGCAAGGTACACCTTATTTGCAGCAGGCACATTGACCCTCTGCACTACTTTATGCACTACTTTATGTTAAATATAAACTGCCACTGCAGTAAATTCAGAGCTCTCACCAGCACTAACATTTATTACCATAGTTAATTTGACATTTCTGTTGTTGGCTAGAAACTGATGGGTGCACACCCAAGACCAGTGCCTCTAAACATATCATTTATTTTTCAACACAGTGCCCATACCAAAGTCAGTGCACTGGTTGTACAAGCCCTGCCCCCACGCTCTGACCCACTCGGGCTATTAGGCCAGGGGCCCATGCACAGTGCCTAGGAGCACACTGGAGCTTGGGACCCCCCACACCACAAGGGTTGCAGAGGCTATTGTTACACCTCTGTGCCTTTATTCATATTAGTGAGGCCATGCCAAGGCACACAGGCTGACTTTGCATGGCCTCGTATGTGTGATTGGAATACTGTGTCTCAGCAGAGCATGATGGAAATCAACACCTCAGCAGTACTGACTTCTTGTACAGTAGTTTTCAAGGTCTGCACATGGGTGGTTAAAGGGTTATATTGCACATGCACCATGTGTGAGTTTGCAAGTGCGAGGCACAAACCTGCTACGTATGCACTGCCTCACTCATCCAATCCAAATATGTCTATTTTGAGCACCCTGATTTTCAGGCATGATTTTGGTAATGTGCTTGAGATGTACTTACCAACCAGTAGGCCATTCCCATATGTCCTGTCCTGGAAGCGCTCATTGATGATGGAGTTCCTGAAGATGTGGGCATCATGAGTGCTACCTAGGTACTTTGCCAGCACATTGATGAACATCCCCACATGGTCCATGATTGCCTGCACACTGATTGAATATGTGTGCTTGTGATTCTGGTACAGGTGAGCTGTAGCTGCAGGAGGTACCAGTTTCACATGTGTACAATCCATTGCTCCCAACACATGTGAAAAACCAGCAATAGCATAGAACCCATGCTAGTTTTCCAGATGTTTCTACTGGGTGTTGGGGAACATTAGGTATTGTGGAGTTAGGCTGATGATGGCTTCAAGGATGGGGGGAGGAATGCAGAAAATGATGACTGTAATATTCCTGCTGCTCTGGCTGGGGTGGTTTGGAATGAGCCAGATGCCAGCATGTGCAATACAGCTATCAGCTTGGCCTACAGAGGGATGTAGGTGCACCTCTGTGATGTTGTCTGCAGCCTTAGTGCAATTCGGTGTAGGAGCTGGACAATGGATTCGCTCTTGAGCCTGTGAAAGGTGATGACTTCCTCCTCCTTAAGCTCAATGAGGGCAGTCATTTGATGGTAGATCCGCTCCCTTCTCCTGTGCTACCTCTGTGGAGGTGCCTGTCTTTGTATTAGCGCTCCGAGCTGAGTAGTAGTACCTCCATGGTATGATTGAGCTTGCCGGAGTGTTTCTTGCATGTTCTGCTTATGTACCAGTGCCAAAGCATCAGTTTTATGCCTGGGTTTCTGATGGGCAGGATTTTGGATGCACTTTGAAGTCTGCACGCCATTTTCTTGCGATGCATCACTTTCCAGTATTCTTGTAAATATGGATGCGTCAGTTCTGTGTTGGCTTTTAAATGGGAACACCTACCGTGCATATGATTAACTTAACCTAATGCAACAGGTTGCAGCGCAGGTTAAAAATGACGCTCAGGGAAGAAAAATGTCACTTTTCTACAAATGAGTCACTTTGT
This sequence comes from Pleurodeles waltl, assembly GCF_031143425.1. Classification (NCBI taxonomy): domain Eukaryota; kingdom Metazoa; phylum Chordata; class Amphibia; order Caudata; family Salamandridae; genus Pleurodeles; species Pleurodeles waltl. The sequence continues at coordinate 604,087,140 of NC_090443.1, read as the reverse complement.
AAAAATGGAGCAGTAACTGCACCATCGCTGCATCAAATTAAATGATGCAGGAATGGCTCAGGCTCTTTGTTTATATGTGCATTAATATTGAGAAAGATCAAAAACTCAGAATTTCTGTGTTCATGCTCCACCTCCCTTTATGCAGTATACAGTCCCTCTACCAAGGTTAGAATACTCCAGTCTATGTTTAAAAGCTCAAACATGACTGCTTTTTAAACTGTGTTATGGATTAAATTCCTGATGCACATATTTAATGCAATAAGATATAGGGCACTAGAATGTTTTTAAATAATTCAGGAGTACATGATCAGAGCTGCTTCATAAACCACCTTATTTTTTCACAGCATTCTTTAATAAAATTAGATTTAAAATGTCCCTCTTTTTTAAATTTCTCTAAGGGGGAGAACTCTCCACCCCCCAAGTTCACCTTTTGTGATTCTGGCTGTGGTGTTTCGCTTGCTTGCTGAGTAAAACTCATCACCAATCTTTAGGCCCCACCACTTTGAAATGCCACTGGCTGCCATTGCCTAAAGGCTTATCTCAGCGCTGGGCCAGCACAAAACACTACAACAGCTAGAACAACCAAGTCTTCAAAGGTTTTTTAAAGTCCAAACATCATTACAGATGCTACAGAAGTTGTTTCCAGGCGGACGTGATGAGAAAGGAAAAAGCTCTACTGCCCAGTCTGGTGGTGCAGATGCGGGGGACAATCAAGGCCACCTTGTCACTTGATCTAAGCATTCTTGCAGGGCAGTAGCACCACAATTTGGCCTTTAGATATGAGGGGTTTCCACCTATAGGGTCATTATGAGTAAGGCAGCAGATGTTGAAAATGATGCGCTTTCTGACCAGAAGCCAATGCAAGGATCTCAAATTAGGCACCTCTGGTATCCTGCTGGAAGATTGCAATCCAGGAGGACGGCCGTATTCTGCACTACCTGGAGTTTGGCCAGTAATGTGCCATCAGTAGGCATAAGCAAGGCGTTGTCATAATCATGGTAGAAAAGTAAGTGCCACAGATTGCAGAAACATGGTCCTTCATGAACAATGACCAGTCTAATTTGACTCCCAGATTTTTCACGGACAGCCTGAGGGAGAAGGCTGCCCCAGGTTTGGGAGGCCACCTCTCAGGAGACCAAAGGTCCTATGCTTTGCCAAACAGCAGTATGACACTATTTAACTGCAGACTATTTGCCAATATTCAGGTCGCAATCCTTCTCATACAGTCCATAAAACTGAGCTTCAGTCTGTCATAATCTTGCCCAAACAAAATGATCAGCTGGCTGTCATCTGCTCATGTGATGCAATTGAAGCTACAGGATTTGACAATCTGGATGAGGGGGGCTACATAGATATTGAACAATGTTTGGCTCAACAAGGAGTAAGGCACCCGCTTTGTTGATGGGAATAGGGTGGGACTTAAAAAGGTCCATCATAATTGTCTGCGTGCTGACAAGAAAGTCTGTAATATAACAGGGAGCATCTTCACTGACACTGATCTCATGTAGTCTATGCAGCAAAGTTGCATGTGAGACAGTGTCAAAGAATGCTGACAGATCTAATAGCACCAGCAGGGCAGGTGAACCTGCATCTAAAGAAAGGCGGATGGTGTCAGTAACTGCCACAAGCACTGTCTCTGTACTGTGAGCAGATCTAACTCCTAACTGGGAGGAATCAAGAATTTTATAATTGTTGAGGAACACCATGAGCCGTTTGTTGATTAGGCTTTCCAACATTTTTCCCAACAAAGGAAGCAGAGAAATGGGACGCTAGTTAGCCACATTTTTAGGGTCTGCATTTGGTTTTTTTTTATAACAAAGAGACCAATGCAGCTTTCCAGGCTAGTGGGAATTTGGCCATGTCTAAAGAAAGGTTGAAGAGGGATAGAATGGTAGACGTGATCTTAAAGGTAATTCTAGGACGACACACATGGGCAGGGGAACCGGATTTCACTATAGTCAAAAACCCAGTCAATTAATCTAACGTGCAAGGTTCAATCTTAACTAGGAGGGGCAAGGATTCAGATGAGGACAGTGCCAGATCCACTGGCTTAAAATGACTCTGGCTGGTGGGGAACTTTTTATAGAGCATCTCTATTTTTTTCCTCAAAGAAATTGCAAAGTTGCTGAGTATGCACAGGGAATAGGTGCCGAAATGGTAAAGTCCTTGTGCACTCTATAGGGCTCTTTAGATGAATTACCTGCATTTTCAATTAAATTTGAGATGAAGGCTCTCCCGGTTTTCCTAATAAGTGTGTGATAGCTCGAAAGAGCCAACTAATAAGATGCTCCATCTTCTGGCAATTTAGGATGATGCCAACATTTTCCCGCTTTTTACAGGTCATGATTCAGAGTTACTTGGAAAACCATGGGGCATGGGGTCTAGAGGCGGCGGACTTGGCCTGCTTTTATGGTGCCGTTCTGTCAAAAGTAACTGTGAGGACATTATGCTAGATAGTCAGGGTGGAGTTACCATCTGAACATAGTGAGGTTAGGGTTGAAAAATCTTAAGTGGCTATGATACACTGGTTCACCATGTTGACTCTTGATAGGCTGCATGATGCTATTCTAAAATACTACATACTCCTTATTAGAAATAGTATTTTTAGTTGGCAGTGGTTTGCACCCTGTCCAAGTAGGGTCCCTCACACTAGTCAGCATAAGGGAGTCACACAGCTAAAATAACCCCTGCTCATCTGCATGGTATCTTGGCACGAGCAGTCAGGCTTATCTCAGAGGCAAAGTATAATTTATTTGTACACACACACACAAACCCACAGTAACACAGTGAAGACACCACAAAAGTACTCCACACCAGCTAAGAAAATAGCCAATATTTATCTGAGTAAAACAAGGCCAAAACGTCAAAAATCCAGCATACACTTTTTAAAAGTGGAAATGAGTCTCGATCCATGGGAATCAATGATTGTATCTTTTTCACACAAAGTACCCGGTATGTGTCAAAAACAAAGATGATGCAGGCCACAGGGGAGGTGAATCGCTGAAAAACAAAGTGATGCATCTATTCCTTACTGTGCAGGGGAGGTGATGCGTTGATTCTTTCCTCGCAGGAAAGGCGATGCATTGTTTTCCAGACATGCAGCCTTGGTTCCTTACTTCGGTGTGGGGTTGATAAGAAATTGACGCCCGGGGGAAAATCCAGATGTGCTGTGTGGATGGAGCCACAGTGAAATAGACGGTGCATCGATTCTGCAGCTGTCAGACTGACTCTGCATTGATTTTTCTGCTACGGTGCATAAGTGCATGGATTTTCTCATTTAAGTGACCAGCTCATACTTCCAAGGGCCCAGGGACTGGAACTGGCACCACTTGGCAAGTCAGAACTTTCAGCAGAAGAGCCCAGACACTGGCAGATGAAGTCTTTGATGCCCCTGAGACTTCTTAACAGGAGGCAAGCTCTGTTCAAGCCCTTGGATACCCTTGGAAAGCAGAATGTAGAAAGCAAAGTCCAGTCCTTTTATTCCCTGGACAGAAGCAGCATGCAGCAGACCAGCACAGCAAATCAACAGACAGAGTGGCAGTCTGTGATAGGGCGTCCTTAGTCGAAGGGATCCTGCCGGCCCTGGGGGGACTTCTGGTGTTGGCTTAACCGACCCAGAAGTATTATCTGGGCCTGAAAGAGACGCGGACATGGAAGACTTGGCGGGCCTTTGTTGAAGCAAACAGGAGGCGGTGCGACCACGGGAAGAAGGATCTTGCCAGAAACCAATGCCAGGAACGCCGACGGAGACGACCACAGTGACTGCCATATTCCGGAAGGGGGAACAGGAGGCAGCAATGTGTTGAAGCCGGCCATGCTTTGGAGAGCATGGCCTAACCAAGTATGGGACGGGAGGGAAGCGGGAGATGAAAGAACGGGTAGCTTTTGGTGTGGAATATTTTGTTTTTGTTGTGTTTTTGCTTTAGTACATTTTTTGCCTTATTTTCTTCAATAGCACATATAACGAAGGACCGGAACACGGTCTGAGGGACAATTTTTTTTGTTTTCTCCAAGCAAAAAAAAACTGTGGCCATTAAAATAAACGTTTTAATATAAGGCATCTAGCAAACGGAACAGAATCAAAGGGGGAAAACAGGGGCTCCCACAAGTCTTTTATTTTCAAAGCACCAATTTATTGATACTTGAGAGAACCAATAAGAAAACAAAAGATAGAACACTCCAAAGTAGAAAGCCAGTAAAAGACAGAGGAGAAAAATAAAAACTGCAACAGGACAGAGAGAGAAAAGGAAAAAAGGAAGGAAGAATAACCAGAAGTGTAGGAGAGGACAGAGGGGGACAGCGAGATAGAACAAGGAGAGATCAGCACCAGAAAGAAAAGATAGAGAGAGAGAGAGAGAGAACAAGGAGAGATCAGCACCAGAAAGAAGAGACAGAGGAAGAATAGAAAAGGAACTAGAAAAGAGAAAAATAGAGAACAAGAGAAGGACATACTTACCAACTTCCTGTGTTCTTCTTCTCTGTGCATGCTCCTCCTGAGTTGACTCTGGAGAAAAGAAAGAAGAACAAGAGAAGAAAAGCGTGAAGATTCACAAAGAAGGCAAAGAGAAGAAAATAATTAAGACCCACCCAGAACAAAAAGTGAATAAGAAACTATTATTACTTTACTTTACTTTAATAAATCATTCCATAACAATACAAGTGCGTCCCTCCATTTTCTGACCCCTCTTACAGTGGTGTCAGCAGTGGGATTTTGTCCCATTAGACTCACAATCCTTAAACCAAGAAAGAAAATGGAGGACAAACCATTATTGGCTGATATGATTGCACAATTTGCGGAGGGCCAGAGGCATCTACAACTTGTTTGGGAAGAGCAAATCCGAGAAGCCAAGGTAGAAAGGGAAGCCCTTCTGACGGCGTTGAAGAGTCAGGCAACCATCATCGCTAACAACCAATTGGTTCACGAAACAGCTCTGGGGAAATTGACTGATACTATTGCCAGCAGTAAGGTACATCCAAATGTCCCCAGAAGTGTGCTATAAAAGCACCAAGAAACCGACATCCCAGATTCGTTCTTTACCAACTTCGAACAGGTTGCTAGCTCCGCTAACTGGCCCGCAGAAAAGTGGGGACAATATATTGTGTCTCTTCTTACTGGGACATTACAAGCGGCCTATCAGGCAGTAAATTCAGGGGGTGTGATGCCCAATACGGAAATTAAAAAAAATATCCTGGAAAGAATTGGATTAGATCAAGAGAGCTACCGGGTTCGATTCAGACATATCAAGTGGGCCTCCCAATAGAACCCTCTTACATTGTACTACAAAGTACAACATGCCGCGGGAAAATGGCTCAATCCAACAGAAACACCTAAAGACACTTAGGGCCTGATTACAACTTTGGAGGAAGGTGTTAATCTGTCCCAAAAGTGACGGATATACCACCAGCCGTATTACGAGTCCATTATATCCTATGGAACTCGTAATACAGCTGGTGGTATATCCGTCACATTTGGGACGGATTAACACCTCCTCCAAAGTTTTAATCAGGCCCTATGTTTGATACCGTAGTGTTAGAACAGTATTTAGATGCCCTTCCTCCATCCACTAGAAACTGGATTCAACAGCATCCAAATCTCACTAACACAACTGCTGTTGAGTTAGCATGCGCTTTTCGTTGAGCCCCAGAATTCAGGAGTACTACCACCAAGTTTACTCCTCCTGCCAGCAAGGGTTCCAACCCTAAACCACTGTTCGTAAAACCCAACCCAAAGCCCTAGCCCAGAAAAACCTAGTGGTCTCTGTGGCCCACCAAGATGCTTTAATGCGGGACCCCAATGCTTTCACTGCGCTGAGTGGGGCCATATAGCCAGACACTGCCCCCTTAAGAAAGAACCAGAAGAGCTGATGGAAATAGGTCTGGCAAAGGGACGAGTCCTATGGGCTAGTGCAGGAAAAGCGAAATATACTATACCCATAAGAGTTAATAATGAAAGAAGGGTCATACTCATGGATTCAGGATGTAATCAGAGTGTAATCAACAAAACATGCATCCAACCTTAACAGTGGGACAAAGGAGTGAATGTCTTCATAACTTGCGTCCACAGAGAATAAAAGCTTTATCCAGTAACTATTGTAAATATTAATTGGAGAGGTCAAGAGGAGCACCTCACTGTAGGGGTAATACCCGATTTAGGAGAAGATCTGATCATTGGGACAGATTATGTTGCTTTCTCAGAGCTCTTAGAAAGCCTCAAGCCACAGAACCCCACAGAGAACTAGTGGAAAGAAGCATCCTTCGTATCAGAGAAAAGCTCACAAAATCACAAAAAAGAGAGAATAGTAAACTATATATGATGACATCCTCTCCTGCTGAATCCCCGAAGTCCGTCCTATCCATGGCCAGTCAGTTTTCACAATCTCAAAAAGAAGACCCAACCATGAGAAATGCCTGGAACTTATCCCTAACTCCTGCAAACCAGTCGGTAGGTCCTACATTCCAACTTAAAAACGACTTGCTGTATAGACCATCTCCGAACTTCAATGCCCAGTTGGTGGTCCCTCAGCCATTCCGGGATCAGGTATTGCACTTAGCACATGGGGATAATGGTGAGGGACTTCTAGGGAGAGAAAAAACGGAAGAATCTATCACAAAAAGATTCTATTGACCTGGGATATATGGGGATATTAGGAAACATTGCCAGGTCTGTCCCCGCTGCCAACTCATTATTCCATCCAACGATTATAAGGCCCCCTCCAACCTTTCCCAGTTATTGAGGTACCGTGTACACAAGTTGGTACGGACCTAGGTCCCTTAACCCCCTCAGTAAAAGGCCATCAGTACCTAATTGTTTTGGTTGATTATGCCACCCATTATCCTGAGGCTATTCCCATTGCTAGCATAACCACCAAAACGATAGCCCAGGCTATGATCGAATTCTTCTGTAGAGTAGGGTTTCCGAAAGAAATATTGACAAATCAAGGGACCCATTTATGTCTCACTTAATGGCAGAGGTATGTCGGATATTGGGAATCCAGCAGATTCGAACATCCGTATGTAATCCCCAGACTGATGGTTTAGTATAGAGGTATAACCAAATGATTAAAAACTTCCCACGGAAAGCCCTTATTGAGTCGAGGAAGAACTGGAAGAAAAAATTGCCCTTGGTTCTCTATGCCCTCCGTACCCATATCCAGTAGTCCACAAGCCATAGTCCATTTGAGCTCCTCTTTGGACATCACCCGCGCACCTTGCTAGATATGCTTGTGGAGCAGTGGGAAGAAGTAGACGAAGAAAGCAAGGATGTGCTCAGTTATGCGAAAGAATTAAAAGAAACACTACACGATGTATGAGAAGCTGCTCACACATGCCCAAAACAATGCTCAAGAAACCCAAAAGAAGTATTTTGACAAAACCTGTCGATCCAGAACCCTAGATGTAGGGCAGAAGGTCTTTGTATTATTACCAAGCACAGAGAATAAGCTACTAGCCCAGTGACAAGGTCCCTTCATGGTCCTGGAACAGGTCACTCCTGTTACTTATAAGTTAGAAATTCTCAATGTGAGAGAGCAGATATACCACATTAACCTCCTTAAACTGTGGCATGAAACAGAAGATACCTGCTGTATATTCTTAGTCAGCACAGGATCTGTAGATGAGCTACCCCCCTACCCCTTGGGAACACAAGAAAAAACAAAAGGAAGACTCCCAATTTGGTACCTGTCTCTCCCTTCTGCAGAGAGCACACTTAACAAAGTTAGTAGATAACAACATAGATGTTTTTTTTAAAAATCCCAGGGAAAACCCATTTAATATATCACAACATACGAACAATAGGGGATAAGCTAGCTAGACAAAGACTGTATCGGATACCTGAGGCTAGACGGAAAGTAGTAGAACAAGAAGTAGAAGACATGTTGCAGGCAAGTATCATTGAGCGATCATCCAGTCCTTGGTGCTTTCCCATCGTACTAGTGCCAAAACCAGATGGTACGATTAGATTCTACATTGACTTTCACCAAGTAAATGCTCTTTCCCACTTCAACACTTACCCAATGCCCAGAATCTATGAATTGTTAGAACACCTAGGGAAAGCCAAGTACATGACCACATTGGACCTTACAAAAGGGTATCGGCAAATACCCTTAAAAGAAGAAGACAAAGAAAAGACTGCGTTTTCTACCCCCTGAGGACTTTATCACTTTAAAGTTCTTCCTTTTTGTCTCCATGGCACCCCAGCAACCTTCCAACGGTTGATAGATCTGGTACTTTGACCCTTTCAAACATATGCAGCAGCCTACTTAGATGACATCATCATCTATAGTGAATCATGGAAAGAACACATATCCCACTTGACCAATGTCTTATCTGTCCTTAGAGATGAAGGCCTTACGGCAAACCCAGATAAATGTAAACTTGGGTATGACTTCATTAATTACCTGGGCTATGTAATAGGTCAAGGAACAGTTAAACCCCAGCTGGAAAAAGTGCAGGCCATCACCCAGATTCCATTACCCAGAAAAAAAGGATGTCAGGGCCTTCTTGGGGATGGTTGGATACTACCGAAGGTTCATACCTCATTTATCTGAAATTGCAGCTCCCCTCACCTCCCTATTAGTGAAAAACAAACCCAACCAAATCACTCATCTGTCTGAGATAGAGAAAGCCCGCTTCGAGCTCTTGAAACAGCTCCTCACTATCAAGCCCGTGTTAAGGTGTCCTGATTTTCAGCAGCCTTTTCAGGTACAGACTGATGTCTTGGACCAAGGCCTCAGGCCTGTTCTTTCCCAAGCTGATGAACATGGGCTTCTCCACTCTATAGTATTCCTGAGCCGTAAGCTCTTGCCCCGGGAGCGGCATTACCCTACCCTGGAAAAGGAATGCTTGGTGATTAAATGGGCCATCGAGTCTTTGTGTTACTATTTGGCGGGTCAGATCTTTACCTTGTTTACCGACCATGCTCCCTTGACCCGGCTGACGAGACATAAAGACTCTAATACTCGGGTTCTCTGTTGGTTTTTATCCCTACAATCCTTTTCCTTTCAGGTTCGGCACTTGCCTGGCTCTCTTCTGGCCAATACTGATTACCTTTCCCGGTATCCGGCTGACCTGTGGCATGAACGGCCACTGTTCCGGGGGAAGTGACTGTGATGGGGCATCCTCGGTGGAAGATGCCCCTAAGTGCCCCGGGGGTACGTTCTGAGATCCTGGCGGCCTGGGGGGACTTCCGGTGTCGGCTTAACCGACCCAGAAGTATTATCCGGGCCTCAAAGAGACGCGGACACGGAAGACTCGGCAGGGCCTTTAAACGGCCCGAAGCAAACAGGAGGTGGTGCGACCAAGGGAAGAGGGATCTCGCCGGAAACCAACGCCAGGAACGCCGACGGAGACAACCACAGCCGACTGCCATAATCCGGAAGGGGGAACCAGGAGGCGGCAATGTGTTGAAGCTAGAGAGCGTGGCCTAACCAGGTACGGGAGGGAAGCGGGAGATGAAAGAACGGGTTGCTTTTGGAGGGGAATATTCTGGTGTTTTTGTTGTGTTTTTGCTTTAGTACATTTTTTCTCCTTATTTTCTTCAATAGCCCATATAACGAAGGACCGGAACACTGTCTGAGGGATATATATATATTTCTTTTCTATAAGAAAAGTTAATCTGTGGGCATTAAAGTAAACATTTAAATAAAAGGCATTTAGCAAACAGAACAGAATCAAAAGGGGAAAACAGGGGCTCACACAAGTCTTTTATTTTCACAGCACCAATTTATTGATACTTAAGAGAACCAATAAGAAAACAAAAGATAGAACACTCCAAAGTAGAAAGCCATTGAAAGACAAAGGAGAAAAACAAAAACTGCAACAGGACAGAGAGAGAAAAGGAAAGAAGGAAGGAATGACAACCAGAAGTGTAGGAAAGGACAGAGGGTGACAGCGAGAGAGAACAAGGAGAGATCAGCACCAGAAAGAATAGATAGAGAGAGAGAGAGAGAACAAGGAGAGATCAGCACCAGAAAGAGCCAGAGAAAGAATAGAAGAAGGAACTAGAAAAGAGAAAAATAGAGAACAAGAGAAGGACATACTTACCCACTTCCTGTGTTCTTCTTCTCTTTGCATGCTCCTCCTGAGTTGACCCTGGAGAAAAGAAAGAAGAACAAGAGAAGAAAAGCGTGAAGATTCACAAGGAAGGCAAAGAGAAGAAAAGACCCATCCAGAACAAAAATTGAATAAGAAACTATTATTACTTTACTTCATTCCTTAACAATACAAGCGCGTTCCTTAATTTTCTGACCCCTCTTACAGCATCCAGCTGTACTTCCTGGCAGAATGTCCTTAATCCAGAAGAATTCTAACTTTGTGGGGTCAGAGTTCCAATACTTATACCTATTCCTGCCTTTGAAGTAGGCAAACTTCAAAGAGAAGTCTTTGAGGTGCACAAGACCCTGCCTTTCCCTGCCCTGGGAATTCACAAACAGCCCAACTGTAATTCTGACCCAGATGTATATTCCATAGCCAGGCAAAAGCATAGAATGGTTAAGCAAGAAAATGCATACTTTCTAAAAGTGGGATTTTCAAACTTAAAATTTAAAAACAAACTACACCAAAAGAGTTCAGAGACCCTCAAACTAAATATCGCCATCTGCTCCCAATTGGAAATCACACTTAAGAGGTATTTCAAGGCAATCCTTATGTTACCCTACAGGAGAGATAGGCTTTGCAATAGTGAAAAACAAATTTAGCAGTATTTCACTACCAGGACATGTATACCACACCAGTACATGTCCTACCATTTAAATACACTGTACCCTGTTCGTGGGGCTGCCTTGGGCATACCTTAGGGGTGACTTTTGTAGCAAAAGAGAAGGATTTGGCCTGGCAAGAAGGTGCACTTGCCAGGTTGAAATGGCAGTTTAAATCTGCACAAACAGACACTGCAGTGGCAGGTCAGAGACATGTTTACAGGGCTACTCATTTAGGTGGCACAATCAGTGCTGCAGGCCCATTAGTAGCATTTGATTTACAGGGCCTGGGCACACCCGGTACACTGTGCTTGGGCCTTACTAGTAAATCAAACATGCTAATCATGGGTAAACCAATCACTGATACCATTTAGACAAAAGCACTTACACTTTAGCACTGGTCAGCAGTGGTAAAGTGCCCAGAGTCCTAAAGCCAACAAAAAAACAAAATTTAGCACGGGATCAAAAATAGGAGGTCCGAGGAAAAAAGATCGGGAAAACCACACCAAGAGCTGACAGGTCTAACACTCCTTCTAGTTCCATGCTTCCTGTGTGATGTACTCAGACAGTACTGAATGCACGCAGGTAAGTATCTGTGTTGAGTTGGTACAGGTCAGTAACATGTAAATACGTATGTTCCAGTGTAGAAATAACTCTTGTATTTGTGTGTACTGCTACTCAGGTGGCAGTGTAGTGATGTGTCTTTCAGATTTATACCAGGGTAAAAAGTACCTGTGTACGGTCCTGTATTTTCCTTGCTTGGAAACATAATCCTTCATGTGTCTAAAAACCAATCAAGGCATAGAGGCCCTCATTACAACCCTGGCGGTCGGTGTTAAAGCAGCGGTAATACTGCCAACAGGCCGGCAGTAAAAAAAATGGAATCGCGACCACAGCGGAAACCTCCAACAGATACAGCCACTTTAACATTCCGACCGCCACAGCGGTAGCAACAAACACAGCAGCGGTAACCGCCAACAGCCAGGCGGAGGACAATGTACCGCCCACCCCATTACAACACGCCCATCCGCCAGCTTTTCCGGGGCAGTACCAACGGCATCAAAAACACGGCACAAACAGTACATAGAAGGGAAACCACTCACCTCTCGACACTCAAGGAAGATCCAACACCATACACACAAACACATGCAACAACATTACATATACACCCCGTAACCCTCTGGAAGAACACAAGGACAAAAGGAAAGGAGTCAAATGAGTGTTATATTAGAAATAGTCAGATATACGTTATAAATTCAAAAACAGTATTTACAAAATATACAATATGTACAAAAGGTGGTACATTGTCCACTCAAAATGTCCGTGGGCCAAAACTCCTAGGCCAAGCCCTCACTTGACTCCTGCCCCAATACGGAGAGAACACTGCAGGGGCATCAAGTTGAAAAAACACAGGCACCTCAGGGGGACGGGGAAGGAGGGAAACCTCAGCCGGAAGATGGTACAACGCCACTGCTCCTGGAGAGGGATACATGCCCACAGCGAGGTCCTGTGGGGAGTGCAAGGCCACAGTCTCTCAAATCTCTCAAGTGGGTGGTTTGCCCACTGCTTGGTCCTGGGGAGTGCAAAGCCACAGTCTCTCTAGTGGGTGTTATGCCCACTGCTTGGTCCTGAGGAGTGCAAAGCCACAGTCTCTCTAGTGGGTGGTTTGCCCACTGCTTGGTCCTGGGGAGTGCAAAGCCACAGTCTCTCAAGTGGGTGGTATGCCCACTGCTTGGTCCTGGGGAGTGCAAGGCCACAGTCTCTCAAGTCTCTCAAGTGGGTGGTTTGTCCACTGCTTGGTCCGGGGGAGTGCAAGGCCACAGTCTCTCTAGTGGGTGGTTTGCCCACTACTTGGTCCTGGGGAGTGCAAAGCCACAGTCTCTTTAGTGGGTGGTTTGCCCACTGCTTGGTCCTGGGGAATGCAAAGCCACAGTCTCTCTTGTGGTTGGCCTGCCTACTGCCTGGTCCTGGGGAGTGCAAAGCCACAGTCTCTCAAGTGGGTGCCCTTTCTCCACTGGTTCTGGAGGGGGCTTTGTGGCCAGTCTGCTTCATCCTGCCAAGGATATGGTGAGTGGATACCTTTCTCCACTGGTTCGGGAGGGGGTTCTGTGCCCAGTCTGCTTCATCCTGCCAAGGATAGAGTGAGTGGATGCCTTCTTCCACTGGTTCTGGAGGGGGGTCTGTGCCTAGTGATGCAGCACTTGGTGAGTGGCAGGTCACAGTCCCTGACCTGGATGTCAGAGCCACGAGTTTTGCGGTGACCAGGATGAATGATAGTCCATGGAGGCAGGGCGAGAGTCCATCCGGCGGCGGCTACGGCTGCACAGTGGTGGTAGTGCCGGTGCTGCCAGTGGTGGAGGGAGGCTCCAGTCCCTCTCTTGCAGCCTCGGACGGCTGCCCACCGGGGCTGCTGCTGCTGGCAGTGGTGCTACGTTCAGCGGTGCAGGTAGCGGTGCTTGCGGCGGGGCTTGCGGTGGTGCAGATGGCGGTGCTGGCCGTGGTGCAGGTGCCGGTGCAGCCAGTGGTGGGGGGAGGCTCCAGCCCTTCTCCTGCAGCCTCGGATGGCTGCCCTCTGGGGCTGCTGCTGCTGACAGTAGTGGTGCTTGCGGGGGTGCAGGTGCCGGTGCAGGTGGCAGTGCTTGTGGCGGTGATAGCGGCAATGCTGCTGGTGATGCTGGCCGCGGTACAGGTGGCGGTGCTGGCGGTTGTGCTGGTAGCCACCAGGCCTTCACCTGCAGGCTTTGATGGCTGAAGTGCCTTGCCTGGTGTTTTGTGCCCCTTCCTGCCCTTGCCAGCTGGCGGTGTCACCTTGGGTCTGGCAGCTGGAGTCTTTGAGGTGGCCTTGATGGGTGGTTGTGGCTCCTTCCCCTTGCTGGATGCTGTCCCCTTCTTCACTTTGCCAGGTGGCGGAATGGTCTTTACCTTGGCAGGGCTTGGTAGCACACTGGCTGGGCTGACGGGTGCCCCCTTTGAGCTTCTGACAGCTGCAGGAACCACAGCGGACGTGGACTTGATGGATGAGGTGCTGGGCTGGGTTTTGGCCACCCTGGCCTGAGGGGAGGGACGGGGGTAGGGAACAGGTCAATGTTTGCCAGGAAAAGCTTCTTAGGGACATTGGGGTGGGAAGAGGGTGAAGGTTTGGGAGTGGAGGAAGAGGGAGTGGTTGTAGGAGGCGTCAGTCTGCTTTGTTTGGTGGGGTGCAGGTGCATGAGCTGGATGCTGTTGTGAGGTGGATGGCTGTTGGGTGGGTGTGTGTTTGCATTTGTGTAATTTGGGAGGAGGGGTCACAGACACAGTGGGAGAGGACACAGGGGACGTGTACATGGATGTGTGGGTGGTGATTGCCAGTGATAGGTGTGCTAGTGCTGGAGATAGTGGAAGAGGATGTAGTGCATGCAGGTGTGAGTGTAGACGGTACTGGGAGGGAGGTGGACAACAAGGAGGAGGGGGACACAGTGGAGGCAGTGGGTGTTGGTGTGTCTGCATGGGGATAGTGCTTGTGTGAGTGCCTGTGAGATGAAGTGTGGTGCTTGTGTTTGCCTGAGCCACTTCTGTGTGTTGATTTGGGCGAATGCTGGTCTGATGTGCGCTTAGGAGAGGCTGGGGTTGAGGGGATTGGGACTGGGTAGAGGAAGTTGGAGGGGGGAGGCAAGAGACGGGGACAATGGCTGTCATCAGTGCTGAGGCCAGAGCCTGAAATGCTCTCTGTTGGGCCGCCACGCCAGAGTGAATGCCCTCCAGGTATGCATTTGTTTGTTGCAAATGCCTATCGACACCCTGGATGGCATTCAGAATGGTTGGCTGCCCAACAGTGAGGGATCTCACGAGGTCAATAGCCTCCTCACTGAAGGCAGCAGGGCTGACTGGGGCAGGGCCTGAGGTACCTGGAGTGAAGGAGATGCCCACCGTCCTGGGTGAGCGGGCACAGGCAGCATGCTGAGGGGCTGCTGGGAGGGCGGTGCTGGTAGGGGGGCTGGCGGCTGTACCTGTTGTTGGGGTGGACACAGAGGTGTCCGCCACCGCTAGGGAGCTTCCATCAGAGGAAGAGTCGCTGTCTGTAATGTCCCCTCCTGTCTCCGTCGTGGTGCTCCCCTCGCCCTCCATCCCACTGGTGCCCTCACCCTCTGAGGTTTCGGCCTCCAGGCCCATGTGGGATGCAGCTCCCTCCATCGCCGGTGCCTCTGCTCCTCTGCCAGATGATGCTAATGCACACAAGGACAGGGTGACAAAACAAAAAGGGGGGGAGGACAGAGGATACACTTGGTCAATGCCCGCAACAACACTACCGTTGGCGTACACAACACACAGAGAACAGCCCTATGCACTATTCCATGCACTACCAGTTACAATGCTAGTCACCAGCCCATGGGGTACAATGCCTAACGCCATCAGCTGCACACCTGAAACAAACAGGACCCTGACCAGTAGTAGATGCCCACTAACACTATTGGGGTTAGAGTGCTTCAGAGCCTGCCCAACAAGGGACCTACCCTGGTATGTTCGCCCTGGCCTAGGGGAAACCACAGTCCACATCCACACCCAGGTAACACCTTAGCGTGTGTTAAGTAAAAAATCTGAATTTGTACTCACCCCCTTGTGGCTGCTGTGATGCCCTCAAGCGCCAATCCAACTCCGGATAGGCTACCACCAGGATGCGGATCATCAGGGGGGGTCAGGGTACGACAGGCACCCCTTCCTCATTGGGAGGCCAGCCCCAGCTGGGCCTCCGCCATCTTCCTTGCCCAGCAGCGCAGGTCCTCCCACTGTTTGCGGCAGTGGGTCCTCTGCCTATCAAAGCCCCCCAGGGTCCGCACCTCCTTGGCGATGGCACGCCAAGTACCCTTTTTCTGATGGGTGCTGACCTGCAGGAAAAATACAGCAGAAAAGGGATTAGGTAACCGTCCGGACCATCACACTTATGGCCCACCATATCCCTCGCATCCCTTGATGCACATACATTGACCACCATACATGCAGCACTCTGGCCAGGATGCCTCACTCCCCTCCTACATGTGGCTTACACACACACAGCACTCCATACATTCATGGCCCACGCATCATGCTCACAGTGTACTCACCTGTTTGTCTGGAGGACCATAGAGTAAAGTGTACTGGGGTAGGACCCCATCCACAAGTCTCTCAAACTCCTCCGCAGTAAAGGCAGGGGCCCTTTCCCCAGACAAATGGCCATGGTTGCTTCCAGACACAGGTCACAGCAGCACTTGCAGTGTTGGTCCTCTCTTGTTGAAGGTAAGGTAGCAAGTGAGTGAATAGATAGAAAATGGCGGTCACGTCCGCGTACATCGCCATTGGCTCCTGGAACCCATTGGGCCCAATGATAACCAATGTGCAGTTGTGCTCCGGTCGTCGACCGTGTACCGCAACGGCGCACAATGCCAGCGGACTTACCTCATTTCCATTTGTCCCTCCACACAGGTCAGGCAGCCGCCATTTCAGGGGAGCACAGGCCATGGCACCTAACTGCGTCACAGCAGACATTGGCACATCAACTGACTCTTGGATTTACATACTGGTTCTGTAAATGAAGAGATGCATCATTATTGCAATAGATGTGTGATTATGAACCTCGGCTCACCATTTTCCTCCCTAGGCTTCGACCGCTGAGGATGAATATGAGATGGAGACATCCCCCCCCCATGTACAGACCCCTGGTGGACCTTACGACAATGGAGGACAGACACATCATCCTAACCTACAGACTTGATAGGGCCACAATCCAAGAACTGTGTGCCCAATTGGAGCCAGACCTGATGTCAGCTATCCGCCAGCCCACAGGTATCCCCCCTCTAGTGCAGGTCATGTCAGTGCTCCACTTCCTGGCAAGTGGTTCCTTCCAAACAACAGTGGCCATGGCATCAGGGATGTCCCAGCCAATGTTCTCAAACGTGTTGTCCATAATGTTGTCTGCCCTGCTGAAACACATGCACAGCTACATCGTATTCCCCCAAGAGGAGGATTTGGCCACATTGAAAGCTGACTTTTATGCCCTGGGACATATCCCCAACATCATTGGTGCCATTGATGGTACACATGTAGCATTTGTCCCCCCCAGGAAATGAACAGGTGTTCAGGAATAGAAAAAGCTATCACTCTATGAATTAGCAGATGGTGTGTTTGGCTGACCAGTACATCTCCCATGTGAATGGCAAGTATACTGGCTCTGTGCATGATGCCTTTATCTTGAGGAATAGCAGCATCCCATATGTGATGGCTCAACTCCAGAGGCACCTGGTGTGGCTAATAGGTGAGCCCAAGGTCCCCACCCAGTAAATATTGGTGTCTGGGTATGGGTTTGTCCGTACGGGTTAGTGTGTGTCTAACAGTTGTCCCTCAATGTTTTCAGGTGACTCTGGCTACCCCATCCTCTCATGGCTACTGACCCCAATGAGGAATGCCAGGACGAGGGCAGAGGAACGTTACAATGAGGCACAGGGGCGAACAAGGAGGATTATTGAGAGAACCTTTGGCCTCCTAAAGGCGAGGTTCCGGTACCTCATCTAACAGGTGGATCCCTGCACTACACACCCAAGAAGGTGCGCCAGATAATCGTTGCATTTTGCATGTTGCACAACCTGGCCTTGAGACGCCAGGTGCCTTTTCTGCAGGAGGATGGGCCTGGAGATGGTCATGTGGCAGCGGTGGAGCCTGTGGACAGTGAGGAAGAGGAGGCAGAGGAAGAAGATGTGGACAACAGAAGTAATATAATACAGCAGGACTTCCAGTGACACACTGTAACTTCACTTTAATTTTCAGTTTTCTTTTGGACATTGTACATGGCAGCATGATTTCCCTATGTCTATGGCCACTTACTGTACCCTTTGGCATCTCTATTTTCAGATCTCTGTGGCCCACACTGGCTCCTAGTATGTTTACTGCTGCCCACTAAAGGTCATACCAATGCATTAATTACTGTACATATGAATTGCAATGTTTTCAGAATGTTGTTCCAATACATATTTCAATCAATTGACAAACTCCAGATTTATATGTGTTCCAAGGGTGTTTATTAACACTGGGGTGATGGTTGAGGAATGTCCAGTTAAGAGTCCAGTCTCTTTGTATTACAGGTGCATTGTCCAATGAGGCATAAGAAGGGGAGTAATGGCAGTTCAAGGTGGACAGGGTGATAGAGTGGGACACAAGGATGACAATCAGAAGAGTCTTATTTCCTGGCGGAGGTCTTGGCAATGTTCTCAGGCTTCTGCCTGGATCGCAGGGACCGTTTGTGGGGTGGTTCTCCTTCTGCAGGGGGTGGGCTGCTGGTGGCCAGTTGGTCCAGTGGTGGGGCCTCCTGTCCACTAGCGCTGGCGGAGGTGGAGGGCTGTTCATCGGTGTGGCTAGTGTCAGGGGCCGATTGATGTGCCACTGCCTCCCTCATGGTGTTGGCCATGTCAGCCAGCACCCCTGCAATAGTGACCAGGATGGTGTAGATGTGTTTGAGGTCCACCCTGATCCCCATCGTCTCCTGGGAATGGTGGTATGCTCCCAGGATGTTTGTGAGTGCCGTGGGCCTGTCCTCCCCCTGTCGCACAGCAGTACTCTCAGCTTCCCTGTTGTCCTGTGCCTTTGTCCCCTGAACTGTGTGCCCACTGCCACTGACCCCAGGTCGCTGATTGTCTTGGGTTTGTGCGGTTGCCTAGGGTCCCTGTAGTGGTGGACACAATGCTGATTGACGTGTCCTGGGGACAGTAGCATGGGCCCGCTCAGTGGGTGCTGTGCTGGTGTTTCCTGAGGGGGGAGGCCCTGTGGTGGTATGGGACTGTGGCAGGGTAACCGACTGTCCAGAGGTCCCTGATAGGCCAGGTTGGTCATCGTGATCCAGGCGTGAAGAGCTGCTGTCATCACTGTGGGCCTCTTCTGGGGGGGGGGGCTGGATGTTGCTGGCAACTCCTCTCCGGTGATGTTGAGTATGGGTCCTGGGGGGATGCAAATGCAGTGTTATCGTATCTGCGTGTGCCATCTTGTGCATGGGTGTGTTTCCCTGTATGGTTGGGATTGCCCTGTCAGCTTTGTCTTGTCTGAGTGGTGATTTTGTGGGCTAGGTGATTCTATCTAATGGGCATGCTGTGGTGATGGGTGTCCATGGAGGTCTGTGATGGTGGTTCATGCGTTGTTGTTGCTTGCAGGGCTTGGTATTGGGATGGGTGGGTTGTGATAGTGGGGTATATTTGGGGTGGTGGAGTGATGGGGTGAGGGTAGCGGTATGAGTTTGTGATGGCATGCAGGTGGAGTGGGGGATATAATAGTAAAGATTTGACTTACCAGAGTCCAGTCCTCCTACAACTCCTGCAAGGCCCTCAGGATGCATGATCGCCAAGGCTTGCTCCTCCTGTGTTGTTATTTGTGGGGGAGGAGGTGGGAGTCCACCGCCAGTCCTCTGTACAGCTACCTGGTGTCTTGCAACCACGGAACGCACCTTCCCCCGTAGGTCGTTCCACCTCTTCCTGATGTCGTCCCTTGTTGTGGGGTGCTGTCCCACGGCGTAGACCCTGTCCATGATTCTCCGCCATAGCTCCGTCTTCCTTGCAATGGATGTCTGCTGTACCTGTGATCCGAATAGCTATGGCTTTATCCGTATGATTTCCTCCACCATGACCCTTAGCTCTTCCTCTGAAAACATGGGGTGTCTTTGGAGTGTCATGGATGTGTGGGGTGATGTGTTGTGGTGTGTGCTGTGAGGTGCGTGGATGGTGTATGGGTGATGGTGTTCTATGGCCAGGTTGGGTGGGTGTTCCTGGCTTGTGTCTCTCTCTGTTGTCAATTTTTTTTTCGTTGAAAGGGTTGTGAGTAATGTGGCTGTGTGTTTTATAGTGGTCTGAGTATGTGGGTGTGGTGTGTGTATGTGTATCAGGTGTGTATAGTTGGATTTGTCCAATGTGGTGCTGTTTTGTTTATTTTGAGCGTGGCTGTGTATACCGCCAATGGTTTACAGCAGTTGAAAGACCGTCACAGTGATTCGTGGGTCCCGATACTGTGGGTGTATTCCTGCTGGCATAACGGTGTGGATTTATCACTGACCTTTGGTGTGGCGGACTTGTGTGGGTGTCTGTATAGTGGCGGATTTCTCTGTGTGGGTCATAATACCGTAGCGGTATACCGCCGCGGTCACGGTATGTTGGCGGCTGTCAGCACAACGGTAGGTGGCATTTTCAGCCAGGGTTGTAATGAGGGCCATAGTATTGTATGTGTTATTCTGGATGCATGACACACATGGGTCTAAAGGACAGGTAATTTAATATTCTGCTGTCTCGTGGATACTTTCGGGTAGCAATGCAAATATTTTGACAAAGAGTTGATGGCTCTGTTTGTGAAATAAATGGTTAAATAACACATCGTCCCAGCGCTTACAACACATTTAGTGCTGTATAGCACATTTATTCCTGCTGCTGCAGTGCACTAAAATATGTTGGCAGATGTGGGTTTACCCTGCAATATTCAGTTGTTCTACGGGGCCCCATTAAAGCTGAGAGTACCCATGAAGCACACCCTCAGTTAGGAAGTGAAATTCTGTCTAACTGAGAGGGGATGCTGTTAAATTCCATAAATTCACAATTTGGATGCTATTAAAGATAGATTTATTGGAGACGACGCAGTACTCACCTGGACCTTTCAGGAAGCCAAACATGCTCTGGACAAGGGTTCCAAAGCAAAACACAGACAACAGTACAGATGGCACATGCCACAGTTGAATGAAACCATATTGAAATTAAAGGCACAGTACCAAGATGTAACACTTCTCCCTTCCTTAAGTGAATAAAAAATCAAGGAAGAAATGTATAAATACAATAAGTTTTTTTTTTTTTTAAGAATCACAAAACATGTAATGTGTAATATAAAAATATGCAGTCATATTTATATTACATTCAGGGAGCAGAAAACAAACATAAAATCATGTTTATATGACGCTCAGGGAGCAGAAGAAACATAAGTATCCAAATCATTATTGTGGGATTGATATTCTGCTTTAAAATCATTTTTGCGTCTGGCCACTCTACGGACATTCCACGCTTTTCCATCTTAAGTGATTTCACTGTTACAATTCACTTTAAGCACATGTATTTTGCCAACACTCCAGGCTTTCGAATCCTGACCCAATCACCCACTACAAAATCAGGTATCCTGACTTTCCATTTGGAATCATAAGCATGTTTAAACTTGTCCTGTGGCTTTTTCACTCTTGTTGCCACATTTTCTTTGCTTGTACCACCAACCCTTTTACCGTGTCTCCTCTTAAAGCACCAAGGACACAGTTTGGATATGGGTTCCCTACCCTTAAGTAATCCTGCAAATGATTAACCATAGTAGTGGTATGGGGTGTTATGGGATACAATCACAATTTTTCCCTGAGTGTATCTTTCCATCCTGCTCCAAAACCACAAGCCCACAATATATCCTGTTTCAAAACATGGTTGAATCTCTCCACCTGACCATTTCCTTGAGGCTCGTATAAAGCAGTAATGGAATGGTGAATGTTGGAAAATTTAACAAAACTTTCCATTTCCACTGACTTCCACTGCACTCCATTGTCCGTAACTACTACTTCCGGATTCCCTTCTCTGGCAAATAGTTCTTTTAAAAACTCAATAGAATATCCAGTGGTGATATTAGGTAAAAACTTCACCTCAGACCACTTAGAATGGTAGTCTACCAAGATAATGCCAAACCTACAATCTTGTGGCAAGAAATAGAAAGGACCCAAAATATCCAACCCAACCTTTGCCATGGAAACTCTGGCCATTCAACAGGAACTAAAGGTGCGGTGTCACTTTAAGCATTTTCCCACTCTTAGCACACTTTTCACACTCTCTGACTCTGCTGTCAACTATCTTGTCAACTTTTTCATGGATAACATACCTAAATGCCCGTCATGCGCTATAGATAAAATCTGATCTCTCAAACTGACCAGTGGTATACTTTTTCTGTCTTTAAACAACATGTTCCCTTCAATCTCCAAATTTTCAGAAACTTTTGAAAATGGAAACAGTTCAACAGAAATCTCTTTACGTAGAGGTCAACATTCTCTGAGGTGTTTCAGAAACGCTCGTAATAATTTTACCTTTTTTTCATGGCATCTTTCCAAATTTCCTCTGTGATAAAATCTAATTTCCTAAGCATTACATCTGGAACACCAGCTTTCACTTCAGTTTAATCCACACATCTTACATCTTCATTCCTAGCACAAGGTAACCTGTGACATTTTATTTTCCCAGAACATGTTCCACAACGAGATTATATTCCTGCAATCTTGACATTAGACGTGCAATTCTGGCCATGTCATTTCTACCACCACCAGGTGACAAAATTCCCACCAAAGGTTTATGATCAGTCCTTAGCATAAAATTAGATCCCCAAATGTAATTACAAAAGTGCTCAACTGCCCATACACATGCCAGTAGTTCTTTTTCTATAACACCATAGTGCCTTTCAGTATCATTCAGAGGATGGGAAGCAAAGGCAACATTCCATTCTTCTTTACCACTACACTGCTACAGAACCCTCCAGAGACCATATGGGCTCGCATCCACAGTAATGAAAACAACTTTTGTTCCCATGAAAAGGCTTCAATGTGGGTGCTTCCATCATTTCCTTCTTAATCTGATCAAATGCCCTCTGTTGTCTCTCAGTCCAAGTAAACTCTGTTCTTCCTTGTTAATTCTTTTAAGGGTACTATCTTGGTGGCAAGATCTTTGATAAACTTGCTGTAGTATTGACACAGACCTGAGAATGATAATAACTTTTCCTTATTATCTGGTGCTGGTGCTTTCATGATGGCATCAAAAAGGGATTGTTTCGGTACACTCCTTCTTTGGAAAGCGTATGACCTCAATATTCTACTTTATTTTGAAACAGCTTATATTTAGTACTCCTAAGAGTTAGACCCTTTTTCTTCAATACTCCACACACTTTACTCAAATCATCTGAATGCTCGTAGACATTTTTGGAGTAAATGAGAATATCATCTTGACAAATGCTTCCATACCCCCAAAAATGTGAAACGTAGGTCTTTCAAAAACAGATGCTGCTGAGGCTAGGCCAAACAGCATTCTTTTGAATTGAAACAAACAATTGGGTGATAAATGTGGGTGATAAATGCAGTCAAACTCCTAGAGTCTTGAGTAAGTTCAATTTGGTTATAAGCCGACCTGGGTTCCAAAGTGAAAAATACCCTGGCATACCCTAACATACTCACAACCTTATTAATATTTGGCAACGGGTTACAATCTACAATGATGTTAGCATTAAATGCTCTAAGATCTATACAGAGTCTTAAAGATTTGTCTGCTTTCTGTGCTAACACAATGGGAGAAACTCACTCAGGTGATTCCACTTGTTCAATAATCTCTCCCTTTAACATCTCATAGAAAATACTCTTTAATTCATCCTGCACATTGATAAGTACATTCCTAAGTTTTTGTTTAACAGGTTTCGCTCCTTGCTTGACTTTAGTGCGGTGGGCATACTCTTTAAGTTTTTCTAATTTGTCAGTAAAAACATCAGGAAGTTGCGACACAATCCCTGCAGCCTCATCTTGTTCACTAACTACCAAAACTGGATCCTTGCTGCGGGGATGAAGTATAAAACCTAACTTCCATTGATCCCTCCATCCCAAAACATTCAAGCCTTTCTTTGCCACATAAAGTTTGATAGATGGTTCTCTCCCTTTAAAACAACCTCAACAGGCAGGTAGCCCATAAGATTTATAGTTGATCCATCAAAGCTTTGAGCTACTACATCAGACTTTTCCAAATCTTCCACAGCAAATACATGTTGGAATGTATCTAGAAAATATTCTTCAGTAATTATGGTCCATGGAGAGCCATTAGATCCAATTCTTTTACCAAAACCTGAACCTTACAATTAGGAGATTTCTTCTCCCCTCATTTTCTTCTACAAAGGTATCAACCAAAAGCACAATCCATGTTTCCTTCTGATCATTTTCTGCCCCACATACACATTTTACACAAGATACCACCCCCACAGTAAGAGATTTTCCCTTTACATGTGAGAAAACCTTTTCTCTTGGCATTCTTACATACATGGGCACAATTTTCTACTCTACCACACTTACTGCATTCCTTACCTACAAAAGGACACTGAGCAAATGAGGCCGCATGGTTACAACTTCCACACCTGTAACAACTTATCATTTTGTCCCCTTGTTTTTCTACTTGTGTGAATTTTGCGAGTTGAAATATGCTTAACTACACATATGTCACTCTCCAAACTGTCATTCTTGACATTAGCATTGGTGTCTTGCACTGACCTCATCCACCTCTCTGATTGTTAAAAAGACTTAGCTATTGTGATTGCATTTTGTAAGTTAGGATCCCCCATAACCCATAGTCATTCCTGTATATTGTTATTTTTCACATTCACAACAATTTGATCATTTCATCACACCTAACACCAAAATTACAATTCACAGATAATGCTCTCAAAGCAGTTAAAAAGTCATTAAAGGACTCAGCTTCACTTTTCCCCCAGTATAAAAACGTAAACCTATTTAATGCTACACTAGTAGTTGGTTTGAATCTGCTTTCCATGCAAAGTTTCTTTATTAAGGTATTTATTTCACCCTCATCCAGAACATGCGGTAAAGTTCTAAATATGGCGTGCCCCTCAGAACCTAGACAATTAAGTAATATGTTTTTTTTCTTTCTGAGCCCATTCTGTTTCCTTCATTTGCCTTCATATAAGTGATGAATTCCCCCCTTCAGCTAGTCCATGAAATAGGAGCATCACCTTTTAACTGCAAAAACTTACTGGGAGGCTCAAATTGCATGTTATTCAAAATATATAGCTAGATATGAAATCGTAAGTATATTTTGAATAAGAATAATATAATTCAACCTCACTAATATTTTAGAATATGCAGTTGGAAGTATTATTTAATATCAGTAATACTAAAGTTTTGCAAAGAGTGACTTTAAAATAATTGTTAGTCTGTCCTGACAGCAGCTGTAATGTACCATACATATCCATATTCCAGTAAAAAGGATGGTGTGAATCATTTTACATGTATATGTCATAGGTATAGACTTTCAACCCACTTATGGCTACATATAAGCAATTTGATACATACTGTGTACATTACAAATAAAAGTAGAGTCATCCTTTCATTAGCCAATTTGTTATGAAGTAGCACACTCTTATGAGCCACATCTGAGCATATGAAGATAAGTGACAACAGGGATATTAGACACACACCACATACTCCTGACATAGAATCCAATATTTAAGACTATGAGCCTTCAATAAAGTAATGTTTAAGTGTACTTACCACAGTCTACCATCTGCACAGTGTGTGGTGCCTGACCATATGTCACACCCGTACGTGGACCACAGATCCTGTAGTATGTGCTTGTTAGAAATTGGGTTTCTGGTTGGCAGAGGTATGCACCCTGTCCAAGCCGGAAACACAGTCACAGTCATGATATGTTAGATACACACCATAAACTAACCTGTGCTCACCCACGGGTAGCTTGGCACAGAGCAGGTAGGCATAACTTAAGAGGCAATGTGCGACGTATTTGTACACCACTGAAAACAGTATAACATGGAAAAGACCACACAGAAATATTCCACACCGGGTTAGAAAAACAGAGCTTAATTTAATGAACAAAACAAGACCAAAATGACAAAATCCAATAACTCGAAGTAGATATATGAATATTTAGAGAATATCTGCAATTGTGGTGCTTAGAAACATAAAGCGCCAACTGGGGGTATCTGGTTGTGCTGGGATGGAGTGAATCCAAAAGTTTAGGCTGACCATGAGGGAGCACAGCCCGGCTACAGTGATCAACCATGTCCCACTGAAACAGGGACTTGTTTGAAGGGTTGCGTTAACGTTGAAGATCAGATGCGAGAAGCAGATGAGATGATGTGGAGGATATGCGTTGGCTCCGATCCATGCAATCAGGGATGCATTGTTGTCAAGCCGCACAGTTGTTGGTGTGATGTCCTCGAGGTGCGGCGTTAAATCCTTTACAATGAATGCGATGCGTCATCATTGAGCCGCACAGCTGGCATGCGGAGGCAATACATCGGGGATAAGGGCAATGCATCAATTTCGAGCCACATAGTTGATGCTGTGATATCCTCGTCCTCAGCGACAATGGGTCAGCATCCAGGAGAAATCCAGTGGTTCTGATCAGCGCAGTGGCGACAATGAGTGGATTTCTGTAGAAGACAGCTGCAGAATCCACTTCCAAGGGCCAAGGAGTGGATTAGCACCAGTTTAGCTGAGTCCAGAAGCTGTAGCAAAGTGGATCGAAGTCTTTGATGTCCATGAGTCTTCAGAAAAGGAGGCAATCCAGCAAGCTCTTGGAGTATCTTTGGTTTTGGGGACGTGGAGATGCAGATCCAGTTATTCCCATGCCTGGGCGAGGGGGAAGTAGGCAGCAGGGCATGCACAGCAAAGCAGGAGTCCAGCAAAGTCCAGCAGAGTTCTAGCAGAGTGGCAGTCCCTTTAGCTGCACGTCAGTCCTTCCTGGCAGAAGGTCCTCAGGTCCAGAGGTGTACTGAGTTGGTGGTGTTTGGGGTCCAGTACTTATGGCCAGGACTGCCTTTGAAGTCAGAGAAACTTCAAAGAGAGGCCATTAAAGAGCACAAAGTCTCTGCCCTTCTTCGCCTGGCTCTAGACACACTACATGGGGGTTATGCAGCCCTTTGTGAGGGCTCAGGACCCAGCCTATCCAGGTGTGTCAGCTCGTCCCTCCCATCCTGCCCAAAATGACCCATTAATATGTTAATGGCCCATCAGGAGGTGGATGGCCCATCAGGCTCACCCAGCTCCCTTTGGCTATCCATACTGGGTGTAGATTCAAAGCACTGGATAGTCAGGTTAAGGGCAGTAAAGTAAAAGTTTAGCATGGGCTATATAACTTGATTGCAAAGGAGTACATGTTCAGTCTACACCTTCTTGATATTAAGCTCTCTGACCCCATGGAGTTCAAAATAGTTCTGTCGGTCAGGGCACCCATTCCTCTACTGAGAAGAAGAAGAAATGGTACCCTGAGAGTAAATCTTCAGGTATACCCCCCCAGGTGCTATAAGTGTTAGCAGGAAGGACATTACAAAGGGGATGCCAAGTGTCTCAAGCAGGCACTGCCGCCAGTGGTAGGCAGTCACTGGGGTTGGCTATTGTAGCTCTTGGAGAGGTGATTGTCCCATATAGTTTGGGGGACAGTGTAGAGGTTATACTAGTGTCCCTGGGTGATGGAGTGATGGTGCAGCAGACCCACATGCCTGACAATACTAAGAGGTATAGTAGGTGGTTCAGCATCAATGTGCAGAGGGTGGAGGCTCTAAGAAACACAGGAGCCAGTATGAAAACTGTTAAGTGTCACCTGGTGTCTTTAGAGATGGTAGTCCCTAATGTGTTCCACTAAGTTGCTGCTGCTGACAACCAAGAGAGCCTCTACCCAGATGTTGTGGTTCCCTTTGAAATGGGAAGGAGTGTTTAGGTTCTTTGAGGGTAGCTGTGAGTCCATCTATGCTTGTGGATTGTCTGTTTGGAAATTACCTGGAGCATACCGCCTTGAAGGAGGTAGTGCACAAGCCACACTTGGGAATTGTAGGGTTGCCTGAACAAGTGTGCCTGACCCCCAAGGTCCATGGCAGCTTGAGAGGATGATCAGAAGGACCTGGAGCCTGGGTCCTGCCAAGAAGAGGAATGACCAGGGGTGCAGGAAATCCACTCCTGAGATTCCCATGGTCTGGAAGGAGGCTGAACCTGAGGGGTAGGCCCCGGTGCCCACAGGGAAGGAAGTGGCTAAGCTGGGGAACCTGTCTGAGCTGCCCAACTAGTAGCAGGAAGGGTTCCACCAAGGAGGAGTTCTGTAAGGTATAGTAGGAGTGCCCTAGTATTGTGGGCTTTTGGTAGCAGGCTGAATCCCAGGCAACTAGTGATGCCTCTGGCAAGCTGCTGATGTACTGGGAGAATGGTCTCCTGTGTAGTGAGCTTAAGGCTCCTGAGCCTGGTGCAACACATGTGGCGGTGGTCCCCTTGCACTACAGGCCTTCCTACTGGGTCTGGGTCATGATGTGCCACTGGCAGGCAATTTGGGGCAAGGCAAGACCTTTGACAGGTTTCTCACCCACTTCTATTGGCCTCAGGTGAGGAAGGCCTCAGATGCAAAATGTAGGTCCTGTCCTATCTGCTAGGCGATTTGCAAGACAGGGGGAAGTGCAAAGCCCCCCTACATCCTTTACTTGCCATTGGCACCCCCTTTGAGAGGATGGGCATCAACATTCTTGGGCCTATGGTCCCGAAGACAACCATGGGCAACAGATGTATTCTGGTCTTGGTGGACCATGCCACCCTGTTTCCCGAAGGAAGCTATCCCTCTGAGGTCTGTGACTACACCCACCACAGCCAGGGCACTGATAGGGATCTTTACCCATGTGGGATTCCCCAAGGAGGTGGTATCTGACTGAGTTTGGGGTAATGTACAAGTTCTCTACTCCTTACCACCCCCAAACTAATGGGTTGGTTGAAAGGTTCAACTGAACCGTCAAAGGCATGATTATGGATCTATCCAAACCCATGAGGCATAAGTGGGACATCCTCCTGTTATGTCTTTTGTTTGCATACAGAGAGGTACTGGAGAAGGGGGTTGGCTACAACCCCTTTGAACTTCTATATATGCACCCTGTATGAGGGGCACTCAGTTTGATAAAGGAGGGCTCAGAGCAAGCTCTAGGGAGAGCCACCCAGGATGTGGTCAGCTACATGCTTGCCATTTGCAACCAGAAGTGGCACTTCAGGAAACTCACCCAAGGGAACCTTGAAGCCAGTCAGGAGGACATGAAATGCTGGAAGACCAGAATGCCATTCTAGTCTAGTTTCAGCCTGGCCAATAAGTATGGGTGATGGAGCTCGTGAAGCCCTGAGCTCTGCAAGACCCCTGGCCTGGGCCCTATGAGGTAAAGGAGTGTAAGAGCGATGTCACCTACTGGTTGGACCTCTTGAGGGTCTTGCATGTTAATTGCCTCAAGCCCCACTTTAAGAGGACTGAGATTACCATGCTCTTGGTCACTTATGATAGAGTGGAAGAGGAGAGTGAACCTCTCCCTCACCTTCTATCATCCAAGGAGCAGGATGGATCAGTGGAGGGTGTCAGCCTCTCCCCTACACTGATCCTAGACCAACAGAGAGACCAACGCCAGTTGCTGGGGCAGTTTGTGTAGTTGCTCTCCCTTACTCCAGGACTCACTACGTGGTGCACACATAATATTGATACTGGGGACAGCCTACCTGTAAAGAACAAAATGTATAGGTTGTTTGATAAAGTGAGAGCCAGCATTAAGCAGGAGGTCTCCGAGATGCTGGCTTTAGGGGTAACTGAGTCCTCTAACATCCCTTGTCCAACCCAGTGATTTTGGTCCCAAAGGCTGCCCCTCTAGGTGTCACACCTGAACATAAGTAGTGTGGACTACCGTGGGCTCAGTGCAGTCACCAAGACTGATGCACACCAAATACCCAGAGCTGATGAGCTCATAGATCGTCTTGGAGCGGCCACGTTCCTCATCACATTTGATTTAACATCGGGCAGATTGGCCACCTTGTGTGGCGCTGAGTGGCTTCATAAATCTGAAGTAATGCAACGCAGCGCAAATTGCTGTGTTGAGTTATTCTGCCCCAGGGAGGTGTTCCTTGGGTGTTGCATGAGTGTTGGATTTTGATCCATTCCCAGATTTATCAGAAGTGAAGGACCTGGGAATGCACCAAAATGCTACACCTTCCTAAGTGAGGCGTAACAAGGAGAAATATCTTTATTTCACCTTTCTTTTTTCTTTTTCTATGTGTACTGCTTTCTATAATGAACATAGATAGAGGAAAATGCCTCAGGAGATTGTTTTGTGCAGGAAGGTGCCCCTTCCTACACAAAAACAATCCTCCTTACCATGCAGATACTCTTGCACCATGGTGTAAGTGTGCGTGCATTGGTGCTAGACAGCCAAAATGGCATCAGTGCAGAGTCAAAGGCAGGAATGTGATATATACTTTTCAATACAGCACATTCCTGCCCTTTCCCTATCACGCTCCACAGCAAGGTGACTTGCTGCGCTGCATAACTTGGCGATAAATATGGCCCTCAGTGCCGTGCTGGAATAGTCTATGAAATCCACCCAAGGCTGGTTAGGAAACGTCTGGATATCCCTGAACCTCGTGCGGTACCTCTCTGGAGTGAGTCCAAACTTATTGGGCAAAAGGGCCTTTATGGGAACATACATCATTTGATTCCTCACTGTAGTATAGGAAGGATGCCCCTCCCAACTCTGGGCACCGTTTCCACAAGCTAGCCCCCCAAACCTCCTCTGGGACCCTGTGAATTCTCAGAACTACCTCACAGACAGGAAACCATGTGTCTATATCATCCCTTATCATATAGCTCGGCACCAGGTTCTGCAGTATGTGGACTCTCAGCTCTTCATTGGACACTGGATTGCTGCCACCATTGGGTCTGGATTCTGAGGCTTATTCTGCTTTTAGGTCCAGCTTCTTCAGGCCGATCTCATGAACTAAGATCAACTTCCTCTCAGTCAAGGACCTCCCAGCCTCAGCTTTCTCATTGGCCAGGGTGATCTCCTCTTCTGCCCTCCTGTCCTCCAGAGCCCTCTTTTTAGCAGCCTCCTCCTTGACTGTTTCTATTTTTAACTTAGCTGACGGGAGCCTCAATTTCCTCTCTACTACTATCCTCCACCTCTGGGGCCAGATTGTGGGAGGAGATGCTGCTGCGTGATTGGGATTCTGGTAGGGGATTGCACGTCTGTGGGTCCTCCTCTCTCCTCCTTCATCCTGGCATCCCCCTTTCCATCTCCTCCTCCGCCTCTATGTCCACCTCCAGATTCTCCTACTGAAGCTTCTGCTTCTTGGAGCCCTTGGTTGCTGGAAGCCTTCTCTCCCTGCAGAATCCCTTGAGCTCAGCCACAGTGGAACTCTCCAAATTGTTGAGCTCACACTCCATGCATGCAGCAGGCAGAATCACAAGTGCATGAAGTTAGATGAAATAGAAGTGGATAAGGAAAAATCAAAAGGGGCCAATCTAGCAGAATTTAAAAAGAATTTGAATCTGGTTTCAATTTATTTATATGGGATTTTTAGTGTTACAGAAAATCACTGAAAGGCACTGCACAAACACAAGTACTTGATCCCCCCACTGAACACCAATATGAGAAATTGAATTTATGATTGGGGGATGCTCCACTCAAGCAACAGCCTAATCTCTGTCAGGGATTCATAAACAGTCACTAAATTAACATGTGCTTGACCCTCTCATAGCTTGGCACAAAGTAGTCAGACCTAACTTAGGCCCGTATTTGTACTTTTTTTAGAGCCGCATTTGGTCATTTTTTGATGCAAAATTGGCGCAAAGTTACAAAATACTTTTATGTTTTGTAAGATTGCGCCGATTTTGCGTCAGAAAATGACACAAATGCAGCGCTAAAAAAGTATAAATACGGGCCTTAGTGTTTATGCAGCATTTGAACATAAATAAAGTGAAAACACAACACAAAAGAAATCCAAACCAATTTAAAAATATATATTTTAATAAGTAATTTGAAACCAAAATGACAAATATCCAATCAGTAGAACCGGAATCCGAGATATACAATTTTAAACATTTACGTAAAAAAAGTTCTAAGAAGCACAAAGAGCCAACTGCAGTTATCTAGTTGCACAATACAGGGACAAAGTCACAAGTTCAAGCCGACCGCAATGAATTGTGGGATGGATACACAAAGCAGGTTCATCCTGCTTAGAGTTGTATCTCATGTCCTTGATGTGAGACTCTGAGATGCTCTGCACTGCATCAGTTCCAATGAGGACCTGCAAGGGTTGTGAGATCTGTCCTGCTTTGGGTTGCTTTGCACTGCGTTGGTTTTAGTTGAACTCACAGTTAGACAGGGAGGAGTACACGCTGAGGTCAGTCAAGGGTCCAGGACTTTGGAAGCATTTCTTGAGGAACAGGGACTCAGTCCAGCAGAGGCCAGCACGGCTCAGGCAGGTCTGTTTGCAGATCCAGGTGGGTAATTCTTTAAATTTGAAATTCACTAGTATGATTGATTTAGAATCAATTGAATTTTTAGATATGTTAATTTGCAAGGAGAGGAGCA
Organism: Pleurodeles waltl; assembly: GCF_031143425.1. Lineage (NCBI taxonomy): Eukaryota > Metazoa > Chordata > Amphibia > Caudata > Salamandridae > Pleurodeles > Pleurodeles waltl. Next base: position 604,055,299 of record NC_090443.1, on the reverse strand, counting down.
AATTAACAAGTACCTTACATAAAAAATCTAATACAAATCATCCCTTATGGAGAGATTTTGAGAGCCCGAAGCAATTGTAGCTCAGATGAAGTTTTTATCATGAAGTCAAAATAATGATTTTTGCAGAGAGGCTACAGTAAATCTATGATTGACAAGGCGATTCTCAAAGTCTCTCATATTAAGAGAGATGATCTGTTAGTTATGAAAAATAAAAAACTAAATAAAAATATGCAACAACCTATTAGGTTTATTACAACTTACCATGATAGTACCAGTGAAGTAAGAAAGATTTTCAATACATTCTAGCAAGTTTTGAAAACTGATGATACATTTTCTAGAAATTAAGGTGATTTTCCTTTATTTACATTTAGGAGAAGTACTTCTTTAAATGATTCTTTGAGTAGAAGTTTATTACCACAAGAGCAAACTGATAATCCAATGCAAGGCTTTTACATTTGTGGGAAATGCAAAGCATGTAAACACAGTGTGAGCACAAAAAAGGTACATTTTCCCACAATTTTGATACCATATAATATTAAGAAACATCTAATGTGTCTTTCATACTATTCTGTTTACGCATTTATGTGTCCTTGTAACAAATTCTATATTGGAAGCACTATCCACACAGCAAAGAAGTGGGTACTGGAACATGCCTGAGCTATTGTACCTCAGGATAAAACGTATTCAATAGCCAGACATTTTAAGGAGTTCCATTCACAGAAAGTAAACTTAATGAGGCTTATAGTTCTAGATAGAATTGCAATCAGTGAAAGAGGAGGTAATAGAACCTTACTGTTGAGAAGATTGGAGACAAAATATATTATAAGGTTCGATACACACCATCCAATAGGTCTCAATTTGGATGAGGAGTTGGTAGTACATGTAGGTGATTAGCATTTCCTAGTTATTCACGAAAATAGGTGCTTTGTTGTCTGGAGTCAAATAAGGGCATATGCTAGTATCTCTAGTTGAGAAACAGGGTCATTTTATATGATCTTTTTGTTTATCTGCAGGTTACGTCTTTAGTATGTTTTAATGTTTAATGTCAGTTTTATATTTTATATTTGTTAATTTTTCCAAGCAGGATGAGATTGATGGAATGCAAAGGAGCTATTATATCCTTTTTAATGGGCTGGATAAATGAATTAGTAGGTCAATATAAGTAAAATGTTTTACACATGGTCAATTTTAGTAACAATATGTGCAAAATTGTTTAACACGGATAAAAGATTGTTTTGTTTTCTTTCCTTTTTCTACATTAGCTTGTTGGTGTAGATAGGACTCAATTGTCTTAGGGGGGGTAACATCAAGCCCACTCGGGCAGCTTTTTCCACAATTATGGGCAATTAAATTATTGGCGTTATTGGTGTCATCGTTAACATTTAGCGTAAGATAGCCACTCTTAGATAGCTGCCAATGTTTGCACTTATGTGAATGAATTTACAGCATTAATGTTAATCGGATGGGGAACTTTGACAGGGATGGAACTGTCATAGCAATTGTTGTTAGTACCATGTAACCTCTGTAATGTAGTTGAAATTATTACAATATGAAGCAACCTGGTTTATAATGTTTAATAGCCTTTTTGAATTGCCTTTGTTATTGTTACTGTACACACTCTAACCATCAAAAGATGACCGCAACAATGACGGCCCTGCTGGATATAGCAGATTATGTAGTCCGTTTTCTGTGTGAATTCTGTGTGAAATTTCCTACTGAAGCAAACCCTTTTTCCCAAACACCTGGTTCTTTCAACTATTTCAAATCAGCACTTGCGTTAGTCAGATTAGTAATTAAGGGGGTCATTCTGACCTTGGCGGTCCATGACCGCCATGGCGGAGTGCGGCGGAAGCACCGCCAACAGGCTGGCGGTGCTTCCTTGGCGATTCTGACCGCGGCGGTAAAGCTGCGGTCGGAAAAGGGGAGCCAGCGGTTTCCCGCCAGTTTCCTGCTGGCCCAGGGAACCCGCCATGGCGGCGCTGCTTGCAGCACCGCCATGGGGATTCCAACCCCCTTACCGCCAGCCTGTGTCTGGTGGTGTCCACCACCGGAACCAGGATGGCGGGAACGGGTGCCGTGGGGCCCCCTAACAGGGCCCCAGCAGGATTTTCACTGTCTGCTTAGCAGACAGTGAAAATCGCGACGGGTGCCACTGCACCCGTCGCACCCCTTCAACTCCGCCGGCTCCATTCCGAGCCGGCTTCATTGTTGAAGGGGCTTTCCCGCCGGGCCGGCCGGCGGTCTTCTGGCGGTCGCCCGCCGGCCCAGCGGGAAAGCCGGAATGACCGCCGCGGTCTTTTGACCGCGGTGCGGTCTTTCGGCGGGAACCGCTTGGCGGGCGGCGACCGCCGACCGCCGAGGTCAGAATGACCGCCTAAGTCTCTTATTTCTTTACTATTATCTGGAATATATGAACAACAATGCCTAGAATCATTCTACAGACTCCACCATCCTTCGCCAAAAATGTCTAAAGCAAGACGATTTTGAAGAGTCATAGCTCTAGCAGCAGCTAATTCAGTATCTCTCAGGAGTATGGCCCCTTTTTTCTTTTTTAGCATGTTATCCACAATAGTAGACAACTTTTGAATCTTAATCGAATTCAGAATGACTCCCACTGAAGGAATCAGCGCTCTAAATATATCACTCACTATAGCAGAAGAGGACACCCTCCTCTGTCTCTTATGATGTAATTCAGTCATTTTCAGAAACTTTTTCAGATCCTCCATTTGATAACTCTTTAGGAAAACTATCCCAAAATAGCATGTCCCATACCATCCTCTAGGAAATCGGTAATGAGCATTAAGTCCACAAATATAGTATATCCCTGGAATTGCTGCGTCCTGTCCATTCAACATAAAAGTCCATTTAATCTGAAACAAAAATACATGTCTACATTCACTCGTTCCCACAAATAAAGTGTCAGTGTGCGATTTAGGCCTATATACACAAAGCTTCCCTACATGTTGAGAGTCTAAAGCTAATTTCCCTTGCGTTTTAATTGCACTATAAGCATGATCATTCTTGTAAGTTCTTTTCTCTAAGCCTTTTTCTAGTTTCTCCTTTAATGCTTTTCTCCTGTCATCTGTGTGATCTAAGAAGCTCTTCTCTAAAGGTGTAAGCAAGCATGTCAAATTAGTTCTATGCGCATAAGCTGTGCCAAACGTTAATGTAGGTTCAAAGAAACCTTTAACTAATACTATGAGGGTCATTCTAACCCTGGCGGTCGTTGATAAAGTGGCGGCCAACCCGCCAACAGGCAGGCGGTCCAAAAATTGGAATTCTGACCCTGGCGGGAACCACCACCACAGCCCGCCACATTAACACTCCGACCGCCACGGCGGGACCGACAAACAGCGCGGCGGTCACCGCCAACAGGCAGGCGGCAGACAATGTACCGCCCACCCTATCACAACTCACCAATCCGCCACCTTTTCCGGGGCGGGAGCCCCGCCAATAAAAACACGGCGGAAACAGACTACGAACGGGAAAACGCTCACCTATACACACTCCACGAGGAAGGAGGACAGCATGGAGCCCGAATTACACATCCTACCGGCTATTGTCTACCTGCTCATCTATCAGGAGTACAAACGTCGGCGCAGACGACAACGGTGAGTACTGCACCTACGACACAGGGGAGGGGGGAGGAGGAAAGGTTACGTGTACAGACATACGCGATACACCCACCCCCCCAACCCACCCCCCCAATACCTACACACCAATGCAGAGCAACAAGTCAGAGTGACACCCCCCAAACCCCCCGGAAGAATGCAAAGACATAATTCAAATGAAGTTTAAAATTTATGGATAAAATAGGTTCATTGAAGTCATGGTAAATATGCCATATGAAATATACAAAAGAAATAATGAACATAGTGCAAAGTATAAACATAGTCAATAAGTCCTGCACAGTCCGTTAAATATCCATAGTCCGTGGGCCAATGTGTACAAACACATGGGCAAAGCCCACACCGGAGACCGGATACCATTGGAGAGAACACTGCAGGGGCATCAGATGATAAAACAACAGGCACCTCAGGGGGAAGGGAAAGGGGGGCACCTCAGCCACATGAGTCCACGACGCCAGATCCATGAGGGGCCTCCATGCCCACTGTACCATCCTGGGGAGTGCAAAGCCACAGTCCATCAGATGGATAACCGACTCCACTGGTATTGGAGGAGGCATGGTGCCCAGAGTGCTTCATGAACACCTGCTCGACACAGAACCGGCACTGTCAATGGACCAGCGGTGCTTGAGACGGCGGTGCCCAGCAGAGCGGTGCTTGAGACGGCGGTGCCCAGCGGAGCGGTGCTTGAGAGGAAGGCCCCAGCAGAGCGGTGCTTGACAGGAAGGCCCCAGCGGAGCGGTGCTTGAGATGAAGGGCCCAGCGGAGCGGTGCTTGACAGGAAGGCCCCAGCGGAGCGGTGCTTGAGATGAAGGGCCCAGCGGAGCGGTGCTTGAGATGAAGGGCCCAGCGGAGCGGTGCTTGAGACGGCGGTGCCCAGCGGAGCGGTGCTTGAGATGAAGGGCCCAGCAGAGCGGTGCTTGAGATGAAGGGCCCAGCGGAGCGGTGCTTGAGGCGGCGGGGCCCTCTTCAGCGGTGCTCTTCACGGCGGGGCCCTGTTCAGTGGTGCCTGTCTTGGCGGGGCCCTCTTCAGTGGTGCTCTTCACGGTGGGGCCCTGTTCAGCGGTGCCTGTCTTGGCGGGGCCCTCTTCAGCGGTGCTCTTCACGGCGGGGCCCTGTTCAGCGGTGCCTGTCTTGGCGGGGCCCTCTTCAGCGGTGCTCTTCACGGCGGGGCCCTGTTCAGCGGTGCCTGTCTTGGCGGGGCCCTGTTCAGCGGTGCTTGTCCTGTCTTTCAAGGGAGCCAGACCTGGCCAAGACTCCCCGCTTAGTCGCCCTCCGATCTTGCGGTAGCGGGGCCCTCCTGTGATGGAGTCTTGTGCCCGTGGGTGTCGTCCGTCACACCCGGTATGGGGCTGGTGGGGCCCTCCTGGTGCGCTCGGCTGTTGCATGTCTTCTCCGCCCTGCTGCCCTTGCCCTCCTTCGCAGCAGCTCTCTGGCCCTTGCCTCCCTTAGATGATGTGGCAGGTGACGTGGCAAGGCCACTCTCCTTGGTGGCAGCCGTCTCAGGCTTTTCGCGCCGGCCCTTAATTTTTCTTGTCCTCTTCCCAGGGGGTGGGCTGGCTGTCCCCTTGCTGCTGGCCGATGTTCCTTCCCTAGGAGCTGGTGGACTCCAATAGCCCTGCACTATGGTGATACTAGATGCAGGGCTGGTGGTGGCTGAGGTGCTCTTTGGACTCGTACCAGATGGAGGGGGTGGGTCAGGTGATGCAAAGAGGTTAATTTTGGAGAGGAAAAGTTTTTTAGGAGCAATGGGAAGGGTAGGTGCAGTGGGTATGGGAGTGGAGGAAGAGGATGTGGTTGTAGGAGAGTCAAGTGTGCTGTCTTTGGGTGCAGGTGCTTGGGCTGGAGGCTGTCGTGAGGTGGATGGCTGTTGGGTGGGTGGCTGCCTGCGTTTGTGTGGTTTGGAAGAGGGGGTGACAGACACAGTGGGAGAGGACACAGGGGACGTGTAAATGGCAGTGGGGGTGGTGACTGCACGTGTGCTGACTGTAATGGAGGGTGTGCTAGTGATGGAATTCCTGGCTGATGGTGGTGTGCATGCAGGTGTGAGTGGAGACATCACGGGAAGGGAGGAGGGAGACGAGGAGGAGGGGGACACAGAGGTGGTAGTGACTGTTGGCATGTCTGCATCTGGATGTTGTTTGTGTGAATGCTTGTGGGATCTGTGGTGCTTATGTCTGGATGAGCTGCCCTTGGGTGTTGAGGTGTGTGCAGGCTGGTCTGATGGTGTGGATTGGATAGGCTGAGGAACAGGAGACTGGGACTGGGTGGAGGGAGTTAGAAGAGGGAGACTGGAGACAGGGACAATGGCTGCCGTCAGTGCTGAGGCCAGAGCGTTGAACGATCGCTGATGGGCAGCCTGACCCGAATGAATGCCCTCCAGGTATGCATTGCTCCGATGCACCTCCCTTTCTACACCCTGGATGGCATTCAAAAGGGTAGACTGCCCAACAATGATGGTCTGGAGGAGGTCAATGACCTCCTCACTGAGGGCAGCAGGGGTAACTGGGGCAGGGCCTGAGGTGCCTGGGGCGAAGGAGATGCCCACCTTCCCGGGTGAGCGGGCACGGAGCGAAGGCTGAGGGGCTGCTGGGAGGGCAGGGCTGGTGCGCTGGGTGGCGGCTGTACCTGTTGTGGCGGTGGGCACGGATGTTGCCGCCACCGCAAGGGAGCTCCCTTCCGAGGACGTGTCGGTGTCGCTGACGTCTCCACGGGTCCCCGTTGTGGAGCTGCTGAACTCAGAGTCGGTTGCATGGCCCTCCGGGGCCAAATGAGATGCAGCTCCCTCGTGCGCTGATGCCACTTCTCCTCCGCCTGATGATACTAATGCACACATGCACAGGAAGAAAAAGAAAATGGGTGGGGGGGAGAAATGAAGACAGGTTGAGTGCATGCATTGGCAACACCGTTGGCGGAGAGGACAGACACAGAAGCCCCCGCACTACGCTGCGCAATCGGGGTACACTACTCAGTTCTTGTGACTAGGCCTACAGGTCTATGGACGACAAATGCACACATGGGTGATGCAGGACCATGGATAGCTGTACTTGGCACCCTACAGAGGTGGGGGGCGGGGTCACAGGGCCATGCCTAACGGAGGGGACTAGCCTACAGAAAGCGCCCTGGCCTTGAGTTACCCACAGCCCTCCTCCCCAACCCAGACACCTCCACTGCGCGCAAAGATAGCAGAATGTGCTGGTACTCACCCCCTTGTGTCTGCTGTGATGTCCTCACACGCCCATCCAAATCGGGGTAGGCCACCGCCAGGATCCGGGACATCAGGGGGGTCAATATGCGGCTGGCACCCCTCCTACGTTGGGAGGCCATCCCCAGCAGAGACTCGGCGGTCTTTCTGGTCCCGCAGCGGATGTCCTCCCACCTCTTTCGGCAGTGGGTGCCCCGTCTGTTGTGGACCCCCAGGGCCCGGACGTCCTTGGCGATGGCACGCCAAATGTCGATCTTCTGATGGGCGCTGACCTATTTGACATGTACAGTGTGGGAAAGGAAATATCATCACTTTTCTGCATGGTAGATGTGAGTGGCCCCCCTCCCCAACCTTGCCATGTGGCACATGTTCCCATCTGTCGTGCGTTGCACTCCTCATTCGCTCCCCTCCCCACCATCTTACATACACCCCACTCAACACAGGCATAGCCCATTCAGCGTGCGCCCTGTGTACTAACCTGTTGGTCTGGAGGACCGTAGAGTAGCGCATACTGGGGGAGGACCCCATCAACAAGTTTCTCCAATTCTTCGGAAGTGAAGGCAGGGGCCCTTTCCCCAGTCGCAGCAGCCATTGGTCCGAGGTCACAGCAGCACTTGCAGTATAGGTCCTCTCCTGAGGATGATCAGGTCTCGAGTGATTAATCAGATAGAAAATGGCGGTCACGCCCGCAGCGGTGCGTACCGCGGCGGTGCGTACCACGACCGTCATTGGCTCCTGAGACCCATAGGGTTCAATGTTAACCAATGCTGCTTTGCGCCGCGGTCTTCGACCGCATACCGCCACGGTGTGCCAAGCCAGCGCAGTGACCTCACATCCCACTGTCACACTTCACAGGTCAGGCAGCCGCCATTTCAAGGGCCCACATGGCATGATTTCTACTGCGTCACACAGGCCTAGGCCTTGCATTGCCACTCATACAAGCCGTTCCATGCATAGCGATTCGTGTACTGTGCAAGCTGTGTGAACGAACCTGTGGGTTGCTTGACTCTGTGCTCCATGTTGTCCTTCCTAGGCACCGTCCGCTGGGACTTGCGAGGAGAAGGATGAATCCTCCCGTGTACCGACCGCTGGTGGACCTGTCGACAATGGAAGAACGACATATCATACTTACATACCGGCTTGACAGAGCAACTATACATGAACTATGTGCCCAGCTGGAGCCAGACCTGATGTCCCCCATCCGCCAACCCACAGGGATTCCCCCTCTGGTGCAGGTTCTGTCAGTACTACATTTTTTGGCAAGTGGGTCGTTTCAGACAACAGTGGCCATATCATCTGGGATGTCTCAGCCTCTGTTTTCTAAGGTTTTGTCCAGAGTGTTGTCTGCCCTGATGAAATACATGCGGAGCTACATTATTTTCCCTGAGGTGGGCGAATTGGCTACAGTGAAGGGTGATTTCTATGCCCTTGGACATATCCCCAACATCATTGGGGCCATTGATGGGACCCATGTGGCTTTGGTTCCCCCCAAAGACAGTGAGCAGGTGTACCGAAACAGAAAAAGTTATCATTCGATGAATGTCCAGGTGGTCTGTTTGGCTGACCAGTACATCTCCCATGTAAATGCCAAGTTCCCTGGGTCAGTGCATGCCGCGTATGTCATGCGAAATAGCAGCATCCCTTATGTGATGGAACAGCTACAGAGACACCGTGTGTGGCTAATTGGTGACTCTGGTTACCCCAACCTGTCGTGGCTACTGACCCCAGTGAGGAATCCCAGGACAAGGGCAGAGGAACGCTACAATGAGGCCCATGGGCGAACTAGGAGGATCATAGAAAGGACCTTCGGGGCCCTGTAGGCCAGGTTTAGGTGCCTGCATATGACAGGGGGATCCCTCATGTACTCACCAAAGAAGGTGTGCCAGATCATCGTGGCCTGCTGTATGCTTCACAATCTTGCATTGCGACGCCAGGTGCCTTTTCTGCAGGAGGATGATCCAGATGGTGGTGTTGTTGCAGCTGTGGAGCCTGTGGAGAGTGAAGAGGAGGAAGACGACGGGGACGACACGGACAACAGGGATACAGTCATACAACAATACATTCAGTAGCACACAGGTAAGAAACAGGCTCCCCAATTTACAGTTACTTAAGGCCTCATGCGTCTCCACTGTCTGTGTTTCCCCCCAGTTCCTGTTAACTGATTTGTGACTTTCCCTTCCCTTTTCAGAGCTGTATGACCCACTGCCTGACTTCAGCTTTGTTTGCCCATGGACTAAAGCTTATTGAAATTGGTATGTTGTCATCACAAAGTAACTGGACATTATTGAACCGTTATGTGTAATACATTTGTTAAGAATACAAGCAGGGGGCGTGGCCGGGCCACGAAACAAGATGGCTGCTTAGAGCGAGAGCTCCGTGCCGAGGCGGTCCCGGAGGGGCGATGGGGGCGAGAAGACAGCCGGACAACACACCGGGTTCGGTACCCCTCCACCCTTACAACAGCGGCGACACGGAATCATGTCCGGGGACCCCGTAGGAGCGGGACGCAAGGCAGGAAACTCGCGACTCGCCCCAGGCCGATAAGGCCTGACAAAAGGGGTGGAGTCGCGTCTTCGGAAGATCGGGGACGGCGTGCCCGCAGCGGCAAGGAGCAAGCTGAACAGGCCGCAGGGACTGCGGGAGCCGTGACGACTCGCATCCATCTCCCTACAACGCCAACAAACACCCGTGGACCTTCGACCCCACACAGAGAGACGGGGAGACGCAGCAAAGGGGTGCGGCCCCTTCGACAGCCGGAAGAGAAACCCGGTCAAAGAGGTAGGATCGAATCTCTCCAAACTAAGAACGGCATCGCTGGAGGCAGAGGCACGACTTCTCCCCTCTTTTCCATCACAGAGGGACAACAAAAACCCTCCCGCTGGGATAATAAACTTCCGCCACCCTCCCTCCAGACAACTAATACTGAGGAGGGCAGAGGGACACGACGGGAGGCACGTGGAGGCGAGGAGACGAGAGGGGTGAGCGATTGGAGGGGCATCGGAGACGAAGAGAGCCAGAGGGAGCCAAGAGAACAGAGATACAGGAGAAGGGAGAGGACTGGCACCAGCGTAAGCCACCGAACACCTATATCCTTATCAGAATCCTCGGAGGGAATCTCGGGCCCCACGTGGCCAGACTCTGTGGACAATTGAGGCGATGCCCGGCAACAAACCGAACCATAAACCTGTCACCAAGCCCGCACGACAACTATTATTCTCAGAAGCGCTACAACACAAACGCCTAACCCCCACGAAGATAAACCCTCAAACATCTCCACCTTTAAACGAGTCCACCACGATGTCTGATAAAGATCAATCCACAACTATGGACAGGATACTACAAGAGATCACCACCGTCAGCCGCCGCATAGAGGGAATGGACGCCTCTATAACTTCATTGACACTAGAAACCAAATCCATGCGATCTGACATTGCAGGCTTTCAATCTAGAGTGACAGGGCTAGAGCAACGCATGGGATCACTAGAGACGCAGTTCAACACGTCTCAGGAGCGAGAACAAGACTTCATCTACCTCAGGAGTAAACTAACGGACATGGAGGACAGGAGCCGGAGAGATAATATCCGCGTACTTGGGATCCCGGAAAACGAAGAAGGCTCGGATATGCAGGCTTTTCTGACCTCCACCCTTCCAAAAATGATTTCATTGGACTTTGACCCGCCGTTAGAATTCCAACGGGCACACTGGATAGGTCCAAAACGCTCTGACAACTCCTCAAGGCCCCGCCCAATCATCGCATGCTTGCTGCGGCATAATCAAACCCGACAAATACTCCAAGTAGCACGCAACCACGGCCCTTTCCGAATAGACCAGCACGAGATCCGAATAACCGCCGATTACTCCAAGGAAACCAACGAACATAGAAAGGCTTTCCTAGCCCTACGACCCCGGCTTCGCAAACTAGAGATGAAATACGGTCTCTTTGACCCTGCAAGAATGTGGGTTACCAAAAATGGAGTATCCAAGGACTTTTATAATCCCGGCGAATTGAGACTCTTCCTTGACTCTTTCCAATCCCAGCCTATGGACTCTCTCAACACAGACAGTGAGCATGACATTGTAGGAGGCAGTGATAGGGCCGAAACCCCCCACTCGGGAATAGAAAAGGTGAAGACGGCTCTACACGATACCGGAGCCAGTCATAGGGGTAGAGACATGGAGAGACGAACCAGATCATATGATGACAGGGGTCAGATTTTACACGCAGTAGTAACCCACACCCAACTATCGGAAAGAGACAAATCCCGCTCCCTTTTAAAGCCTACAACTGGGTCTTCTTGAGAAGGTAACGCGACAAGACGACTTGTGGGACTATCGCTAGAGAGTCGAAAATAACAACTATAGACTCTGCGGAAGGATGAGTACCTCTCCAGATCATATGTGTTTTACTACTTTAATTGTCTAAGACTGCTAGTATCAATGTTAAAACCAGATACATGAAAAACCTATGCTCTTTATGACTAGAGCCGAGGCCCTATAATGGAAAACTACCAGTACATCATTATTTGCCCTCAGTATACAACAGATGATGATTATTATAACAGGGATCAGACCCCACCAACTCCCTGTATGTTGAATAAGAGCCCGGTCCCGACCCTATAACCCTATAACAAGGTACCAAGGTAACAGGGGCATTAAACAGATAACAAAAATAAACACTAATTAACTATCATGGAACTTACCTAATATTCCATACACTACAAAATTTCTCATGGTAGTAAATAACAAAGTATGTGAAACCTCCCTCATACACACCACACTCGACCAGCGCTGACATTAGAACCGTTTAGCCCCCATTATCACCCCAAGGGATGGGACTAGACCATTTAAGATGAATTAATTTCGATACAGGGACACACAATATGATATAACCTGAGACACATCAAAGCTCCCATTACTTGACTTTACTTTACTCTACAATAAGGAACTGGGAAAAAAAAAAAAAAAAAATAGAACACGAGGACATAATACAACATAATACCGCATAACGAAGTGAAATAATATGACATTCTACACTGCCACTCCGCACCACATTATAACATCACAATGTAAATTATAAACTATTAGCTATTCCTTTCCCCAGATGTTCGTATCTACCTTCATCCTAATCATTATTACTATCTTAACCTACCATCTACAATAGAACGACTATGATGGTGGCACATACCATGTAAGACCTTAGTAGGTCAGTATTATGATGTAATAATACACGGCAAGGAGTTAGTAATAGGACGAGATACGCATTATCCTCGCATAATCCGGGGCTCAGCTACACTCATTACCTATCCTACGATTAATAGAGAGACGCTTGGCATAATGGCTCCTAACATGATAATGTGATAAGATACCAGGATATGCTATGTTGATCAACCTAATATGTCATTGAAAAGTTGTAAGGCGAGACGAGACGAGGCAGTGTTATAGTTTAATAGAAATGCTCAGGAAGTATTATATTATACTGTATATTGGTTTCCTTAATGTACCCATGCATACGCGAGAACTGTAATACTCTGTTTGAGCTCTTCCCCCCCCCTCCTTCGCCCTGCCCCCCCCCCCTCGCCAGCCGGTCTCGGTCTTTCTGTCTGCCCAGTCCCTACTTTAATTTACGACCCTATCTTATGAACTCTTAAACACCCTACGATACCATACAGCCTCAAGTACTAGGCACAACATCCTAAACACCATACCCCATCAACACCCGACACCCCCCCTCCTCTCCAGCGCCGCCCAGGTACTATAGTTACTAACCGACCATTACTTCTGCCAATATACACTTTAGTTATATAACTAATACACTAGCCACTAACCACTGATGAATAGACCCACTTCCCGATACATAAACATAAACAAAAGCACTGATGTGTACCCCACCCCTCCTTATCACCGACATATCGATAACTGGCTGTCTGTTATTCCCCCCCCCCTCGGCCCCCCCGATCGAGATCGCCCAACGGCACGAGAGCTCCGAGAGAAATCGGTCCCGACGTTTACAGACCTAACGAACGAAGGAGGTTGGACTCCTAACCTCCCTCATCCCTATCCTTCTCCACTTCTTCCCCCAAATTGTACGCTCTCTTGCTATACTCTTAATCTCAACTTTAGCACACACATCCATCCCTTCCCCCTCCTTCTCCCTCTTTTCTTCTCCCTCTCACTTCTCCTTGTCTTCTTTTCCCCTCATATTTCCCCTCCATCTGGCTCTCATCCTACTTATATTGCCTCTCTTCCTTCACCCTCCCCTCTCTCTTTTCTTTCTTCTCCAGAGGACTCCCTTGGCCTCCACCAGCCGCTAACCCCTGCATAAAATAAAACTCCGTATCATATTGAAACACAACTCCCACTCTACCAACTAAGTCATTATCTCCCACCCTCCCTTCCCCCCCCCACCAACACCAACCCAGGAACGAGGGTGCTTACTCACAACTATCCAATATGTCGAAGTCCCACCCTCAAGCGACGCGACCATTATGCATACTCTCTTGGAATGTACACGGCATGACGAGCTATGTTAAGCGGAAAAAGATACTGTCCTATCTTCAATCTAAAAAAACAGATATAGCTCTGATTCAAGAGACTCACCTTGACACTCCTGAATCTAGTAAACTTAAACGGGATTGGGTAGGGAGGGTTGCCTTCAGCTGCCGTACGACAAGTCAGGAATCTGGAAGTAACGGACCCCGCAAATGTGGTGTGGCGATACTAGTACGTAAATCCCTCCCGGTCACTATCATTAAAACCTGGAATGATACGGAAGGAAGGTATATATTTGCTAAACTAAAACTAGGGGACACTGTTTTATGCGTGGGATCCATTTACGCACCAACCGGCCCAAAACGCCCATTCCTTCTACAGCTAAATCGCCTCCTGACAGAGATCGGAACTACTCGATACATAATCGGGGGAGACTGGAATCTCGTCCAAGACGCCATAATGGATAGGACAGGCCCTGTTGATATATGTAACAATCACGACAGAGCGCTTCTGACAGACCTGACTACCGACGTCGGTCTGGTGGACTGCTGAAGAATACAACACCCGAAAGATAAGGAATATACTTTCCTATCCAACGTCCATGGCACCCAATCGCGTCTGGATTATTTCTTAGTATCACACACTGTAATCCCTCATATACAAGACACCTGCATCCTAGATAGCCGGCTCTCAGATCACTCCCCAATACTAATCCGGATCCAGGTGGGACTCTCCTTCTCTGGTCGTAAACTATGGCGATTGGCTGTACACAGATATCGCTCTCCCCAAGGGAAGGAACAATTAAAAGCTCATGTAGCTACATACATGGCTGAGAATACAGGCACTGTATCCTCAAAAAGGATCCTATGGGCGGCAGCAAAAGCAACCCTAAGAGGGAATATGATGCGAGATGCAGCACTGGCCAACAAAGATAGAATAGCCCGCCAAACCACCTTAGAGACCATGATACAGGACCTCACTAAACAATATACCGCCCAACCATCCTCTAGGCTGCGACACGCCTTAGAACAGGCCCGCATGGCACACAATGAACTCTATACATCTCAGGCGGAATACGCACTGCAAAAATTGCAAGGCCGCCATTACGAACAAGGGGAAAAAGCTGGTCGCCTTCTAGCGGCGCAGCTCCAACAAAGAGAGGCAGCCTCTGCCATTGCGGCCATAACATCTTCTTCAGGAGCAGTACTAACTCGCCCACAAGACATTGTAAACGAGTTTGCCAAGTACTACCGACATTTGTACACTCCTGAAACAACGACAGATCAAACACAACTGGAGACATTCCTTACCGCGGCCAATCTGCCCCGTCTGTCTAAGGCAGGCAGGGCCCTCTTGGACGGTAACATAAGCAAAGAAGAGATAACCCAAGTTATAACAAGCCTCCCCTACCATAAATCACCAGGAGAGGACGGATTCCCTGCGGAATTCTGTAAATGGGCTGGGGAAGAGGCAATAACCGCAGTACATGAAGCACTGACGGAAGCATGTCAAGAAGGCTCCCTGGGCGCTCTATCCAATAAAGCCACAATTGTCATCTTGCCTAAGCCAGGGAGAGACCCCCTTCTCTGCGGCAGTTACCGTCCTATCTCCCTTTTGAATGGGGAGGTCAAACTCCTAGCCAGTGTTCTAGCAGCGCGGCTACGCAAGGTGATACCATCATTGATTCACAATACCCAAGTAGGATTTGTACCAGGCCGTACCTCCAGAAATCATATGCGAACTCTTTGCCATACACTGTTAGAATCCATACAATTACCTGACGAAGCCCTAGCCCTGTCCCTAGACGCGGAGAAAGCATTCGACCGCATTGAGTGGTCCTACCTATTCACAACTATGAAGCATTTTGGCCTGGGGGAACAATTTATCTCTAAAGTGCATTTATTATATGACCATCCCACAGCACAGGTTAACTGTGGGGGCATCATGTCAGACCCATTCCCTATCGGAAGGGGCACACGCCAGGGATGCCCCTTGTCGCCACTTCTATTTTTATTGGCCATGGAACCCCTAGCTGCCACCATACGAAATTCTCACCAAATAAAAGGGATCCATATCACCGGGGGTATATCCAAAATATATCTCTACGCAGACGACATTCTGTTAACAATGTCCGATCTAGAAACCTCGCTCCCAGCACTACTTTCCACTATAGAAGACTTCGCATCCCTATCCGGATATCGGGTAAACTGGGATAAAAGTGAGGCACTACCATTATCCCGCATAACGACGAGGGCAGCGATACATGGCCTCCAATTCAAATGGACCCCGACCCGCCTTAAATATTTAGGAACGTTTATTAACAGAGGTCTAGAACATATGGTCAGGGACAACATAGACCCCCTTATATCTAAAATGAAACAAGACTTTGCCAAATGGTCCCTACTAGGCCTGTCCATGTGGGGCAGGACACAGGCGGTCAGAATGGTCACCTTACCACGCTTCACATACGTGCTAGGCATGCTCCCCCTACAGATACCTCTTTCCTCACTCCGATTAATAGACGCATCCATAAGGGCCTTCGTCTGGGGCTCCTCACGCCCAAGACTGAAACCTGCAATAATACTGGCACGAAGGCTCTACGGAGGATTAGGACTACCCTCGGTAGAACAATACTCTCTAGCCCTACAACTCTCACAGCTAATATATACGCTTCCAGATATAGCCGATCCACCGCAATGGGTGATCACAGAGAAACTCCTATATGGACAGTATACAGAGATGGGAGGAACATACGCCGACCATGTTCCCTTAGCTAACCCCATCCTCAAGGCTACAAACACAGCGTGGTGCAGAGCCCATCGACTACTAGGAGTACACCCCTCCTTGCATACTCAGGCTCCCATAGCAGGGAATAAAAGCATTAAAATAGGAGGGAATATACTCAGATGGCCCCAATGGTCCGAGGCAGGTATCCACAATATATCTCACATAATAGATGGAGATAGCTTCCGCACATTCGCCTCCCTCCAGGAAGAATTCGGCATCCAAAGTAACCAGGAGTGGCGATATCTACAGCTCAAACACTGTATGCGGAGAACATTAGGAACCCCCCCGTGGATGCTCAAAACCTCACCCATCGTCACCTATCTTCAGAAATGGGGCCGACAAAAAGGCGTCTTGGGTGGCCTCTATGCCGAATTAACTAACCACCTTTACTCTCAGCCTTTACTTGAACGACTACGCTTAAAGTGGCAGGATATACTAGAGATAACCTACACGGATGAAGTATGGCCAGACATACTAGAAGCCCTCGACAGGGGCGTACGTGAAGCACGCCTGAAATGTTGCCTATTTAAAATCCTTCAGGGGTGGTACTGGACCCCCGTTAAACTCTTCAGGGCAGGGCTGATACCTCACGCGAACTGTTGGAGATGCACAGAACCATATTGTGACCAACTTCATATTTTATGCCACTGTCCAACGGTACAGTCACTATGGGACGCGGTACGCCTCGCCTTATCGGACTTCATAGAGATACCAAAACCGACCCCTCCAGCATTTATCATTCTACATGACATTCGTCCGTATCCCTCCCTATCGCGGGCACATAAACGATTAATCCACACGGCGCTTGCCACGGCCAAAATATGCATACTCCGGCACTGGAGATCTAGAATTGCCCCCACACCCATAGAATGGATGACGGCCATGTATCAAACGGCTACCCATGAATGAGTGATTTATAACCTACAGGACCAAGCAGAACAATTTGAGGAGGTCTGGCGCCCATTCTTGAAGAGACCATGAAGCGGCTGGTGGATGACCAACGGATAATCAATGTTCAATGATCAATGATTAGGGAATATCAATTACCAATCACCCTCTGAGAATCCTAGACTCCGGAAACACATTTAATCTCCTACTGTCCCCTCTCTCTCTCCCTAGCTACGCTATCCTCTCCCCTTTCTCTCTTTTTTGTCTCTCTCTATCAATCCACAGGTCTCTAATCTTGTCATATGCACAAGACCCTGAACTACTCAACATAGTAATACAAGTCGCTTCCTAACACAAACAAGGACTGAGAAATCAACTCACATAAGACGTAGACACTCTCTAACCGACCTTACCATATCTAACATTCATACTATCTACCCCTAGATAATAACTTGCTACAGACGGAGCAGTACAGAACGATCTACTCTTAGGCCTGAACAAGCTAGTCTCAGGATACAAAGACCCCCTGCCTACCTTGAGTCTCTTCATCCTACATTCACCCGCGATTACCCTTCCCCTTTCTTCCTCTTTCTTCCCCTTCTCTCCCCCTCCCCATTTCATATGACTATTTCGTCTCTCCCCTATACCAAGATCAACCCCTCCCACACGACCCTATCCTCGCTCCCCCTCCCTTTATCACCCCCCCCCCCACCTGTTCTCCACTTTTCTTCAAAATAAGGGTACAAAACTCAACTATGCAACTGGGAATTTTTACTTACCTGACAGTACATGCATATACGCTCACAATGGAAATAATTGTGGTAAAAGAACAAAAACAATGTTTTGAAAGCTAACCAGTTTGTTTATATGCTGTATGTATCGCCTTATATATTCTTAATAAAACCTTTGAAACTTAAAAAAAAAAAAAAAGAATACAAGCAGACTCCTGTTTATTTAAGTGGAATAAGTGATTTATTTTAAGTGCTAGATATAGGTAAATGATTGGGAAGCGGGGATGGGTGGGGGTGGAGTAATGTCCATGGCAGAGTCCAGTTCTCAGTCGCACAGGTGCATTGTCCATATGCCTGTGGAAGGATGGAGCAGGGGCAGTTCAAGGTTGGACAGGGTGACAATGTGGGACAGTGGGATGACATCAGGGGGTATCTTAGGCTGGCGGGGGGCTTGCAATCCTACTCTGTCTTCTTGTGAGATCTCAGGTTCCGCTTGCGGGGTGGTTCTTCTTCTGCAGGAGGTGGGGTTCTGGTGGCCTGTCATTGTGTGGGGGCCTCCTGTCCACTGGCGCCGGCGGAGGTGGTAGGCTGTTCCTGGCCTGGGCTAGTGACAGGGCCCCTTTGGGGTGCCACATGGTCCCGCAATGTGGTGACGATCTGGGTAAGGGCCAGGACGATGGTCCCCATTGCGGAACCGATGTTCCTCAGTTCCTCCCTGAACCCCATGTACCGTTCCTCCTGCAGTTCCTGGATCTCCTGGAACCGGGCCAGTACCGTCGCCATCGTCTCCTGGGAGCGGTGGTATGCTCCCATGATGGAGGAGAGGGCCTCTTGGAGAGTCGGTTCCCTGGGCCTGTCCCCCCCCTGTCGCACAGCAGCCCTCCCAGTTCCCCTGTGTTCCTGGGCCTCTGTCCCCTGGCCGGTGTGCCCACTACCACTGCCCCCAGGTCCCTGTTGATGTTGGGGTGGTGGGTCAACCTGGGTGCCCTGTAGTGGTGGACACACCGCTGATTTACGTGCCCTGGAGACAGAGGCATGGGCCCGCTGGGTGGGAGCTGTGCTGGTGTTCCCAGAGGGGGTTGGGTCTGGTGTAGCCTGTGGCTGTCTGTGGGGAACCAACTGTCCAGAGGTCCCCGATGGGCCTGGGCTGGTCGTCTGGCTCCAGGGAGACAGAGCTGCTGTCATCGCTTGGGGCCTCTTCTGGGGGTGGGATGGACATCTCTGGACCCTCTGTGGCGGTGTGGTGGCGTTCGGGTCCTGCAGGGGTATAAAGGTATGGTTATTGCTTCTGTGTGTGGGATTTTGTGTGATGGGTGGGTGTCCGTGTACCCATGTGCAGGCATTTCCTTGTGGGGGCTTTTGTGAGGGTGGCTTGTGGGGGTGATGTGTGTGTGCAGTGGGCATGCTTTGGTGATGGGTGTCCATGCTTTGGGGTCGCATGCAGGGCTTGGTGTTGGAATGGGTGGGTTGTGATGGTGAGGCTTTTGCTAGGGGTTGGTGTGATGGGGGAGGGGGTGAGGGTGGGGGTATGATTTGGCATTCAGGTGGGGTGGGGGTGGGAAGCAGTAGTGTAGATTTGCCTTATCAGAGTCCATTCCTCCACCTACTCCAGCGAGGCCCTCAGGATGCAGGATGTGCAAGACTTCCTCCTCCCACGGGGTAAATTCTGGGGGAGTAGGTCGGGGTCCGCCGCCAGTCTTCTGCACCGCTATGTTGTGCCTTGATACCATGGAACGCACCTTCCCCCGTAGGTCGTTCCATCTCTTCCTGATGTCCTCCCGATTGCGTGGATGCTGTCCCACCGCGTTGACCCTGTCCACTATCCTTTGCCATAGCTCCATCTTCCTGGCAATTGTGGTGTGCTGCACCTGTGCCCCGAAGAGCTGGGGCTCTACACGGACTATTTCCTCCACCATGACCCTGAGTTCGGCGTCACTGAACCTGGGGTGCCTTTGGGGTGCCATGGGGTGGTGTGGTTGAGGTGTGGGGTGGCGTTTGTGGTGATGAGTGTGGTGCGTGTGGTGGTGTGTGGTGTTTGGTGCGTGGATTCTGTGTGGGTGATGGTGTTGTGTGCCTCTGTGTTGTGGGATTCTCTATTCTGTGCTCTGTCTCTAGCCTTCGTCAATGATTTCGGGTCGTAGGGGCTTGTGGGTGATGTGGGTGTGTGTTTTATATTGTGTTGGGTGTGTGGGAGTGGTGTTAGTATGTGTATCAGGTGTGTGTATTTCGAACTGACCAATGTGGCTGAGTTTTCTATGGGTGTGTGTATTTTGACCGCGGCGGTGTGTGCCGCCAAAGGAATACCGCGTTTGAAAAACCGCCGCGTGGATTTGTGGGTCGGAATGGTATGGGCGTATTTCTGTTGGCGTGACGGTGGAGGTTTGGCCAGCGCCATTTTTTCGCTGACCTTTGGTGTGGCGGATTATTGAGGATGTCGGGTTTTCGGCGGTTTGGCAGTTGCGGGTCAGAATGACCGTGGCGGTTTACTGCGGCCGCGGCGGTGTTATGGCGGCCTTCTGGCCGGCGGTAAGCGCCATTTACCGCAGAGCTCAGAATGACCCCCTATGTCATTATCCTTAGCTCTACTCAAATACCTAATTATAGGAATAAACAAAAACACAACATCATGATTTGACTAGAAGTACTGAATGTACTCCTGAATATAAAATCTTGTTAGTAACAGTCTACAACTAATTCCGTATGTTAAAGGTAAGCAATAATAGGTGACTCCTTCCTCGACTGATGAAGGAATCTGTGTACCCACAAAACAATTCTTCTCATCCATTGTCTCAACATACTCACTCAATAAGCGATAGAAAACTTTAAAAGAAAAATCTCCCTGCGTATTAGTATCTTCATGCAAATATTTCTCATCTAACTTAAACTTCTCTAATGCGGTTTGTGCAATAGTCGTTTCAAAAGCATACGTATGGTTGGCTTTTCTCATATCAAGAACAGACATACCCACAATCAATATCACAAACAATATCCCACACATAATCGCCAAACCAATGGTCATGTATTTACAGCACCTAGCATCCCTCCCTTGTTGACTAATGTTACTCAGGATCCGTAAAGTATCAGAGAGCAGAAGAAATTTAGAAAAACTTGCAGCAAAAATCAAAAATAGACAACTCTTTATTCAGCTGTTCAGTTTCACTTCTAGGAACCCGTGGAAAAATTGGTTAGCATCTTTGTCAAAATCAGGTTATCAATGTCTCTTCATGTTACTCTCAATAACTTTCTTTTCTCAAAAATTTCCCTCTCAGATTGTTTCAACAGTTCAGTTCATTAATCTCCTTCACGTGCCAAAATACTGACCCAAAACTTCTCTATCAAAACAAAAAGACAAAAACTCTTGCTGCCATTTGTTAGTAGTTGCATACGCCCATTCAGGACCTGCGTATCTTCGACTTGCTATTCTCTTTCTCTTCAATTTTTGATCACCATTAAGCTCTCCTTCACTTAGATCTTCTTTCCTTGTGCTATCTATTTCTTCCTTGATTGTTGGTTCAATAACCACCTCTTTCCCTTTCTCCACTTGCGATTCCGGTCACTTATCTCCTTTCAGTGGACCCTTTGTCAGTATTCTCCTCAGAATAGAACTTGAATCTTTTCCTTGTTCATTGGTGTTTTCTCTTGACGGACCTGCAACCGGTTCAGAAGGAGTCAGATAATTTTGACTTTGATCCACCTCAACTTCTTCCCCTTCTGGGTCCGGCAATGGCTCTTTTTGTCTCTCAAGATCATCTGATTCTGGGAAAGCCCTCCTCTGACTAGGTTCTCCTGCTGCTTCAATTGAGATAGGCTCTCTGTCACTCTCCTGGGGATCTTCCACCTCGTCTCTCACAGGAGTGACTGAACCATCTTAAATGAGCTCAGATCCGGTCTCAGTTCCCCTTTGTTCTCCTTCTGACCCTGAGACTTATTTCACTGTTGTTGGTACTCTCAACAACGCTTCTTCATGATCCAGTGGACATGCCACTTTCTTCATGTGACTTGCATGAATCCAGTTCAGGATTCCAGGACACATCACAGCTGTGTTAGTCGTCAAGCCCACTTGGTATGGTCCCTTCCAGCAAGGCTCCAAACAGATCTTTCTCACGTGCTTTCAGATAACAACCCAGTCCCCAGCTCTCAGGTTGTGCCCTGGTCATGGATCGGTGACATTGTGGTGGCCTCCACCTGCTGCGAAAAAGAGTCGACCACACCAGCCAGACCTTTGCAGTATTCCAACACCATATCATCTATAATGTTGACAAGTGCATTTGCTAGCACCGCTGGTAACCTCATTTCTCTGCCCATGAGGATCTCATGGGGCCACAATCCTGTTTTCCTGTCGGGTGTTTTTCTCATTGACATTAACACTAACGGCAAAGCGTCAGGCCATTTCAAATTCGTAGCCGCACACATCTTTGCAACTCTTGACTTCAAGGTACCATTCGTCTGTTCCACTAGTCCTGATGCTTCAGGGCGGTAACTACAATGCAACTTTTGCTCAATGTACAGTGCTGCACACAGTAATTTAATTACTTCACTGTTGAAATTACTTCCCCTATCTGATTCTAAAGAGATTCGAAATCCGAAACGCGTTATCAGTTCCCTAAGCAGCAGTTTCACTACTGTGAGACTATCATTACTTTGTGTAGGGTAAGCCTCAATCCAATGACTAAAGATGGAAACAATCACCAACACATATCTCAAACCTCCACACATCTCAATAAAATCCATTTGCATTCTGCTGAATGGACCTCCTGCTCTTTCAATGTGGCTCAAATTAACAACTGTCCCTTTTCCTGCATTTAACTGTTGGCAAATGACACAACGATGGCAAACTGCTTCAGCAACTTGTCTAAATATTCGGTTGAACCAATCATGTTTGAACAGACGAACCATGGCATCCCTCCCAATATGTGCTTGACCATGATAGTACCTTGCCATTTGAGACAACAGGCTATTCAGCAAAACCAATTGACCCTCCTCAGAAACCCACAATTCATCTTGTCTTTGTACACATTTCATTTTGCTCCATGAACATTTTTCTTCCTTGTCAATATTATTCTGCAACTATTTTATTTCTTCCAAAGTATCAATTATTTTCAGTGCATAGCTTGTACAAGTTTCGTCCTCTTCAGGTAACAGCTCCCACTTGTCTTTGAACAATATGTAGTTCAATGCGCAAAACCTTTCGACTTGATCCGCATATCCATTTCCAAATGACACATAGGCCCTCATTCCGACATTGGCCGGCGGCGGTCGCCGACCGGCCTGTCGGGGGCCGCCAGAATACCGTTCCGCGGTCGAAAGACCGCGGCGGTGATTCTGACTTTCCCGCTGGGCTGGCGGGCGGCCGCCTTCAGGCCGCCCGCCAGCCCAGCGGGAAAGAGGCTTCCACGATGAAGCCGGCTCGGAATCGAGCCGGCGGAGTGGAAGCTGTGCGACGGGTGCAGTTGCACCCGTCGCGTATTTCACTGTCTGCGAAGCAGACAGTGAAATACATTTAGGGGCCCTCTTACGGGGCCCCTGCAGTGCCCATGGCAGTGGCATGGGCACTGCAGGGCCCCCCAGGGGCCCCGCGACCCCCCCTACCGCCATCCGGTTCCCGGCGGGAGAACCGCCGGGAACTGGATGGCGGTAGGGGGGGTCGGAATCCCCTCGGCGGCGCAGCTAGCTGCGCTGCCTTGGAGGATTCCTATGGGCGGCGGTACACTGGCGGGAGACCGCCAGTGTTGCCGGTCCGACCGCGGCTTTACCGCCGCGGTCGGAATGCCCATTGGAGCACCGCCGGCCTGTCGGCGGTGCTCCCGCGGTCCTCCACCCTGGCGGTTTGAAACCGCCAGGGTCGGAATGAGGGCCATAGTCCTGCAACTTCAGATGTGCACTGCATTTCACCATGGCAATCTTTTCAGGCATTTGAATAGCATTTAACAATTCCTTGATTCTCTCACCATTTCTCACTGGTGAACCAGAAGAGATCAGGAAACCTCTCTGTGACCACAATTGAGCAAAATCATGGACTATTCCAAATCCATACTGGCTATCCATATAGAAAGTAACTTTCCACTGAGCAGAAACATGGCACGCTCTAGTAAGGGCTACCAGTTCCGCTACTTGGGCAGAATACACTCCTCGAAGCCAAGAGGCTTCCAAGGTGGCTATGTTCCTGTATTGTCTCTCAGACAGGACCCATCAATAAAAATAATTTGGTCATTTTCTTCCAAACTGGTATCTCTAATGTCAGATCTTGGTTTTGTGCATAAATCAATCAATCACTTCGAGACAGTCATGTTCAACATCTTCCTCTTTTTCAATTTCATCATTTTTACCTGGAAGTAAGGTTGCCGGGTTCACAACTGTACATCTTTTCAGTGTCACATTTGGAGACCCCCAAATTATCGTTTCATATCTTGTCAACCTAGAACCAGTCAAATATTGGGTTTTCGTCGTTGTCAGTAGGATCTCAGTAGAGTGAGGGACTATTACAGTCAGGGGATATCCCATCACAATGCCCTCACACTGTGTAAGGCTTTGACCAACTGCGGCAACTGCATACAAACAACGCGGTAAGGTTGCTAAAACTGGGTCCAAAGTAGCTGAAAAATAGGCTACTAGGCGGTTTATATCTCCATGGACCTGTGTCAAGACAGACAAAGAACATGCATCATGCTCATGACAAAACAATGTGAAATACTTTTTTGTAATCAGGCATACCCAACGTCGGAGCCCTGCACAAACTCTCTCTCAATTCAGTGAACGCTTTCATATCATCCTGGTCTAACACTATGGGATCAGTGACTTCCTTATGAATCAGCTTCTGCAAGGGTCTTGAAATGACTGAACAAATTGGAATCCATTGGTGACAGTAGCCCACCATTCCCCAAAACATCCTGACATCTCTCTGTGTGGTTGGGGGACTTATCTGCAATATTGTTGTAATCCTTTCTCTGGATATCTTTCTCGACCCTTTCTCAATCTGGTGACACAAATACTTCACTACTCTTTGGCTGTACTGCAATTTCAGTGGAGACTCTTTGGGCTTGATTACAACTTTGGAGGACGGTGTTAAACCGTCCCAAAAGTGACGGATATACCACCTACCGTATTACGAGTTCCATAGGATATAATGGACTCGTAATACGGTAGGTGGTATATCCGCCACTTTTGGGACGGTTTAACACCGTCCTCCAAAGTTGTAATCAGGCCCTTTATGTCCATTCTTTCCCAAATGGTTCAACAGGGCAATTGTATCATACTTGCACTCGTCCCTTGTTTTGGAAGCAATCAGTAAGTCATCAATGTATTGCACCAAAGTCGATTGCAAAGGCAATTCCAACGACTCCAAATTCTTTTTCAAGAACTGATTGAATATGGAAGGTGACTCTGAATACCCTTGAGGAATCCTGCACCAGCAATAGACTCGATCCAGGAATTTAAAACAAAAGAGAAACTGGCTATCCTCATGAAGAGGCACAGAAATTAATGCTTGTGACAAATCGATGACAGTGAACCACTCAGCATCACATGGAATCTGGAACATTATCACAGCTGGATTTGGCACCACAGGACAACATTTGACCACAATTTAATTTATCTTTCTCAAATCCTGAACAATCCGAACCTTCCCACAGGGCTTCTTCAAACCCATTATTGGTGAATTACATGGGCTGCTCAACACTTCCATCAGAACCCTTACTTTACAAAGTCTGTGATTATCTGAGCCACTTTCATCAGGACATCTTGTGGCATATGGTACTGTGGAAGTTGGGGAAAAACTGCATTCGGTTTTATGGTAACTTTGACTGGCTCCACTCCATTAATCAGACCTACTTCTTTTCCTGTCAGGTCCCAACCCTTCTCTTGTACAGTTCCCTGCAAATCAGGATGGAGCTCTTTCAGTGTGAACATTGGGAAAAACTCAATCAAAGGTACTCCTCATTCATAGATTCACACTCTATTTCTAGGGCTTGGTCTTCTTTATCATCACTATTCATCTGAATCTCAATTCCGTCATTTGAGCAAGTAATCAAATATTTTGTTTTACACAACAAGTCTCTTCCCAGTAGGGCCACCGAACTTGAATCGCAGACTACAAATTTATGCAATCCCTGGAAATTGCCAATCTCGACTAGAACTGGATCTGTAATTGGGTTTGTCAAATACTGGTTTGCTACCCCACAACCTACACTGTTCTACCTGAAAGGGGCAAATTCGGAACAGCTGCGCTTCTCACTGTAGAGCTTGTAGCTCCTGTGTCAACCCAGAATGAAACTCTGTGACCCATAACCTTTCCCTCACATAGGGTCCTCTCTGATCTACTTCTAAGGAGCGCACATGGCTCCTCATCTGAACTGTCACTCGTCCATTCATCATTTATTCCATCCTCACTGTGTAACAGATATTGATGCACTGGGTTACTACTTCTGTTTTGCCTCTGTCCTGTGACCTGTTGAGAAAGCATCATCTGTTGCTGCTCCATCGGGGCTTGAGGTATTTTAATTTGCTGTTTAGGTACCATGGGAACCTGCTGCTGCATCAGCTGCAGCTGTGACACTTGTGCATGGGGCATTTGCACCTGCTGCATGGGCTGAAAATTGTGCACTTGGTTCATATTATTCAGAAAATTTGAATTAGGACCCCTTAGTCTCGGTCCTCTCACATTCTGGAATGAATTGATGTCATTACTCTGCTGAACAAAACCTTCCTGCACCATCAGCGGACACTCCAGTTTCCAATGTCCAACAGCTCCGCAAATGTGACATGGCAATAGCTTCTTCATTCCCTGAACATCGTTCTGAACCACTGCAGTATTCAAGTCTGGACCACGATTCAGATTCCCTCCATGACCTCTACCTCTCATCTGTGGCTGAAACATCATATTTCCCTGCTGCTACTGTGGTAACGGCTACGGAAAATTTCCTTGCACTCCTGTTTGAGCTGCTTTAATCTGCATCACCATTGCTTTCTCTTTCAACTTTTCCTGCTTCAACTTAATCTCACCACTATAGCATTTCTCACACTGCAATTCCTCATCAATCGGCTTTGCTTGCCAGCAAATCAAATGACTCTTAATCATCTGGCTAATTTCAGGTCTCAACCCTTCCACAAATCTGAACACAAAATGAAGCATATCTTTCGCCTCAAGAGTTTCTGTACCATTGTAATGCTTGAATGCCTGCAACAATCTCTCATAATACACATGTATTGACTCTTTTGCCTCCTGAGCTGTCCTGTTAATTCTCTGCCAATCAATATTCTTGGGTGAAATTCTTGAGTTCAGGAACTCTATCACCTTACAGTAATATTTCACTACTTCGGGAGACGGTGTTCCTGTATTCTTGTCTCTCTCCGGTTCACTTGTTGACCAGTCTAAACTCCTCTTACACTCGATCCACAAGTCAGCTGGAACCACTATCTCTAGTAATGTGTTCAAGTCTTCCCACAAACACTTCGCAAGTTTCACAAATCTGTCTGTCTGCTGATACCACTCTGCTTGCTTTTCTCTCAATTTTGATAATTATTTGTAAATGATAGAATGTCACTTCTGCTCCAAGGACGTGAACAAAATTCCCCCCTGGAATCTCCCTCATCGGTAAAATCTTTAGTGGATCTTTATCCTGCTGTACATTTTTACTCAGCTTCAAAGAATACCTTTTTCTCTTGTCTCTTTTCTTTACCCATCTGCCTTCCCATTTGTCTAATGTTTCCCAGGTCTGAGCACTCTGCAGTAATTCCTTAAGGTGTGCCTTTATTCCGGCCGACCTCATGTTTTCAAAATCTTTTGCCTTGAAATCTAATCTGTAACTCCTCTTCAAATGCTTTGTTTTCTCTATCTCTATGCCAGATTTCTCAGTCAAGTCTGCTAATCTCTCATGCACCTTGCTAATTTCTCTCATAATCTTTGGGCACAAATATCTCATCTCTGCCTCTGTGTAGGATACTAACCTATTCACCCTCATCATTCCCTCAATGAGTTCACCTGCTTCCATGCTTAGCCTCGCACAATTCCAATATTCCCCTCCTTTAGGGGCACTCTGTGGGGGTATCCAGCTTGTCTAACCATTCAGTTAATTGCTGAGCTGCCAAACCTTATAACAAAATGTTACTTGCTTGGACCGGTGGCACCTGCTGTGCAACTGCATTCGGAGTCTGCGGTGTCAATAATTTCAAGTTCTGGCTAACATTTAGCCATGTCATTCTATCTGGAAGCGCTACAAGTGGACTAAAGTCTAGCAATAATCTTGATCCGTGAAAAGTCTGACCCACAGGAGAGATCACCTGAACATGTTCATTAGGTCCTCCCCTCATTAGGCTCTGGGTCATTGCTCCCTGTTCACTTACAGTCGGTTTCTTTTGTGCAAACAATGGTACTGCTGGACCAACAGTAATAGGTAGCGATATAACATCTGGGGCTGCTCTGGCACCTACACTCTCTGGGAGAGTAACTCCCATATTCTGATTCATCATCGGAGTCATGTTTGACTGTGTTCCTGGCGTAAATCTTGGCATTACCTGCAGCTGTACTTGAGGCAACAAAATTGGAGTCTGCTCAGTCTGGACCAGTATTGATCTCAGAAAGACCTGCTCATGGGCACCACTAAGTTTGAAGTCATTTCCATAATGGGCACATCAGGATATATTCTCTGCACCTGTGGCGGTTGCATCTGTGTGTGCACTACAGGAGTAGTAGGCATATTAAGACCAGTGTGCACCACATTCTGTGTCATGTTAGCATTAACCTGCACCGGACTCGCTGTCCCATTAACCTGTGTCGGGGCTGTCAGACCAACACTAGTACTCGGACCACTCTCATGTACTGTATATGGTGGTGGTCGATCTCTCAATAATTGTGTAAGAAACTCATCATCGTCCGATTTCTCCTCCATCTCTGAAGACTTTCTAGCTCCCTTACCTTCAGACAGATGTTTATTAGTCTTCCTAGTCACTTTCTTTCTTTCCTTCCTTCTCATTCTCTTGCATAATTGCCGGAAACAACTTAATCCCTTGCGAAGTCTCCGTTCTCCATACCTTCTGAACACAATCCCATCTAACCTCTGCTAGAGTCTTTTCTGCCTTTCTCATTCTCCTCTCAAATTTCAATTGCTATTGCTGTCTGGCTACCAGCTCCCAAATCGCTAATGCCTCAAACTGTACTGGTCTCGGAAGGGGCTTTGATTCATATAGCACCATCTATAAATGCTCCAAAACCCTCAAACTGAACGTCCCATTTGTAGAAAACGCTAAGTTCTCATCTTTCTCTGTCAACTTGCAACATTGCTTTAACCAAGGACATGTAGCAACACCTCTCTCTTCCATTACAATGTAAGCTGGTGTACCTTCTGGTGGTGTAGCCTCGCCTACACTTGCTGTGTCGTAGTTGGACTCTTGCTCTAGGCAAGACTGCTGGTTTAAGGATGACAGTACTTATGTTTGTAGGTGACTATGCCTATCCTACAACAAGTCACAACTGTAGTCCCAACCCTTCCGGCTCACTAGCAGTACCTCACCAAAAACCCAAACAATTAAAGGTGATTTGTGGTAGCCTTTACGCATGGACTCAAGAGTATGACATCTCAGGGAGTGTCGTGGTTAAACGAAGATTACCCCTTTCTTATAGATACATCATGTCTCAATCAAATACAGGCAATAACGAAGATGCAGTAAGGTTTCAATTGTTTTTATTTAACACAACTGCAATCTGCGGTAAGTTGCATGGGCTGCAATGATTAGGATAATGAGCAGTGCAAGCAACAGAATGGTAAAAACAAGAGTCATGATTATAAAGACTCCTACCATCTTGCAGTAACATAGAAAGATATAGAGTGTATAATATGTCCTAATACCCTATTCTGTTAGGCCTAACCTTCTACCTAAAGGAGATCTGGGTATGTTAAACCTAATCTGTCAATGCCATGTCCATGAGAAGTTTGACATTGTCAATGGAAATTAATCTGTTTCCTCGTGAACTGGGCAGCAGTGGCAAGATAACAGTTCTAGTACCTTATACTCCCAGGACTGAGACCGGAGCTCTGTAGGAAGGACCGAATTCCTTCTTCACAGTGATCTTTTCACGAATCAGATCCCCAACTTTGGGAATCCAGCCAGTGGAAGTTGTTGCTATTTCCCTTATTCTTAAGGTGGCAGCACTGGTGGATGATTTATCATCACAAAATTGCTGAAGCTCCTGTCAGACAGTGAGATGTTCATTTATGTCAAAAGGTGTTTCTGCTGCCACCATACCAGAGCCATCAAGATCTGGGACATACATAGGTATCCCAAAGAGAACCTCATAGGGAGTGCGTCCTCCCAAGGACCGTCTTGGCAGATTATTTATTGCTCTCTGGACCACATATAGGTGATGAAGCCAGCTGCGACCAGAACCTAATACTCTAGCTGTGAAGGACTGCTTTAGATCATGGTTCCGCCTCTCCACGACCAAATTTCCCTCGGGATGGTATGGTGAGGAGTAATGGAGTTCAGCACCCATCAACCCCATGGTATCCCTGAATGCCTTAGAGGCAAATGCAGGGCGTTGGCCTGAATGGAATGCTGCAACCGCATATGTACCGATAAAGATCAACAAGTCTTTTTTAACAGTTCGAGCATCAGCCGTCCGATGCGGCCATACCCACAGGAATCTAGAACAAGAATCTACAGTGACTAGGATGTATCTTTATGCACCATCAGGCTGGAGTGGACCACAATGGTCCAGGTACACACATTGTAATGGCCTGCTGGACACTACGAAGGATGTCTGTGGTGGGCGTTTGACAATGGAGCCCTTTATTTGCTGGCAAATGTCACAACAAAGTACGTACTGCTTTGCCTGTTTGTATAGACCTGACCACCAGAATCTTTTTTGCAAGGGTGTTACTGTGGCCGAAATACCAACATGAGCATAAACGACCCTCATGCGCTGCTTTCACTGGATCTAATCTCTGGTCTTGGTTGGGGATTGCTCGGTCTCCAACCCCAGGAAGTGTTGCAATAGCAACATTCTGCGCACTGATGTGGTTAGAGTATTTTTTAGGGCACCCTTTCGGGAGAGACTTTCCATCAGCCGAAGCTTTCGTGGCAGTCAGAATTTCATTATCCAATCTCATATGGGAACAAGTCATAGCAGCCATCGAAGCTGTAGCTACTGCGGATTTGGCTGCTTCATCAGCCAAAGTGTTGCTGATAACGTGTACCCCTACACGTTGGTGGCCCAATGTATGTACTACATGGACACACAGTAGCTTATCCTTAAGATCAGCCACCCTGCCCCACAATGTCTTGTGTTTTATGGTGTTCCCCTTTAGAATCTCTAAACCCGTTCAGCTTCCAAAGATTAAGATAATCATTGTAGGACTGGACACAGTAATATGAGTCGCAGGCTATTAAGTTCAGTCTTCCTGTCTGTGTGTGTTCTAGTGCTAAAATAAGGGCTTTGAGTTCAGCCAACTGAGCTGTGCAGTCCCCTAGGGACTGCGTGTAGGTATTGTGAGGGTGGAAGACTCCATCCTTTATTTCTCCACTCACGGTTGCGCAAGCGGCTGAGTACTGATGTTTGGTACCTACAGCTGGTTGAGCTGAACCATCAGTATAAATGACAGTATGGTATCTGTCTAAAGGCAACAGATGTAGAGGAGTGGGGCACTCCTGTTCGTATTGGAGAAAGTCTTGTGTCTGGAGTTTTGGATCAAAGATATAATCAACATCAGTAGCGGTCGGAGAAGTTGCCCACTGAATCCAACGTGGATGTAATGCTTTAGCGTTAGGAACGCTTGCTTTGGTGACGGCCTCTAAGGTTGGCAACAGGGTAACAGCAACAATGCGTTTCCCTTGGGCAAGTGGCCTCTCCTTTATGACAGCCATCTGAACTGCAGTTAGAATTTGTTTGGTGGGCGCAAAACGTTGTTCTGCATTGGAGTATACGTGTGATTTATATGCTATGGGCACTGTGTCATCTACATTATAGGTGACATAAGTAAACCCAATGGCACTAGCAATTATTCTGATGACCAAATTTGTTTTATTGTCACGTGTGTGCAAGTGTTTAGCTTCCAGCATGTCCTGTTGCAATTCCCTAAGGACGCGTGTGTGTTCAATTGTCCACTGTCTGCTAGAAAAATCTGGATGTATTAAGTGATAAAGTGGCTTGATACGTTGTGCATAGTCAGGAATGTATGTATTGCCAAAATTAAAGAAACCAAGTAAAGACTAGTTTCTTTAGAGTGTTAGGTGGGTGCAGTTGTGCACACTTCTCTGGAAAGTGCGGGCCAGGCTCTTCCCCTCGTTCAATAGCTCGTATCTAAGGAACAATACACTGAGAAAGGCAAGCCTACTTTTCTGAAAGTTCAATTTATAATCGACTTCTGCAAAACCTAAAATTATTTGAGCGACCCTAACAAGATGAATGTTGATGTTGTCGTCTGTGAGATAAATGTAGTCCACATAGGATAACACCTTGGGATCAATGTCATGTAATATTGATGTTACTCGGGCTAAGAAAAGCCCTGGCCTATTCTTATGGCCCTGGGGTAAACGGCAAAAGCATTTTTGTGAGCCAAATGGGAATGCACTGAGGTCCCGACTTTCTTCCGCTAAATTCTGGCAGAAAAACCCATTGGAGATGGCCAACGTTGTTTTATATTTTTTGCGCACTATATTGTTTATTAGTGCCATGCTAAGTGAATTTTGTATAGCATGTGTACGTATATGGCTGTTTAACTGT
This sequence comes from Pleurodeles waltl, assembly GCF_031143425.1. Taxonomy (NCBI): domain Eukaryota; kingdom Metazoa; phylum Chordata; class Amphibia; order Caudata; family Salamandridae; genus Pleurodeles; species Pleurodeles waltl. Next base: position 604,022,860 of record NC_090443.1, on the reverse strand, counting down.
CTGTAATCTATGACTATTCTATAGGAGTGGTCTGGCTTCGCAACCGGAAATAACGGGTTATTCATTGCAGAGGCACACTCTGATTATCTGTCTAAAGTGTGGTGTATTTATACACATCTATTTGGAACCCTGACGTAGGTGGTTCCCAAACAATAGATAACACAACATGCTTGGGACAGTAACTAATATAAACAATACCCTCAAAAGCATGAAGATGGAAACTACCTAATGTGAACACCTACAGTTTGTCTTTGTCGCTTGATTTGATGCCTTAGCGCGGTGGCACTGATAATACAAACTTAAGCAAATGGCCTAACTATAAACAAGGCAGCCATCTTAAAATAATTAATTAAATAAATGGACCAAGACAGAGCAAGCTAAGTAGGTTAAAACTCACTAGGTGACGGGGGAACGAGTCTGCAAGCCAAAGGCTAAGCTAACTCCTGTTATCTCATTAAAACAAACTAGGATTCACTACAGCTGTAATATACGTAGCTCCACTTAGGGCACTTTTTAACGCTTTAAAAAACTTAATCTTTTCTACTTTTTGTTTATTGAAAATGAAATCAGGAAGTGACTTTTAATTCCAAGATTCCTTTCACCCACATTCGCAACCAATTGTCTCTCACGGATGGCTCCCAATCCGTGCGCAACCTTTCTCACTAACCGACCTATCCCAGCGCAGCTCCAATGAAGTCACACTCACACATACTGCGGCTGACAAAGTCTTGCGGCTTGTCCTCCTATACTCCAATCCACACAAAACTAAATGCTAAATATTGCGAGCACTAATCAAAAACCAAAAAACAAATCTGCTGGTTTACTATGGAAAGGTAACACAATCACTTCAAAAACCTTACGGATTTTTCACTGATGGCTCTTTCTGCACTTACAGCTACTCTTTCTTTCTTGGTCTCCCAGATACGCAAGCAAAATTCGACCCGCAAATTTTACTCTCAACTAATCAATGGGTTTGTCCTGTTGCACATAGGAATCGCCAAATCTCAGTCAAAATTTTCTTTAGCCCACTTTAACTCACACACTAACTTGTTGACCACACCCGATCAACCTACTAAACAAGACAAATTACAACATAAACCAGGTGTCTCATACACTTGCCAATATACTCCAGAGTCTTAGACCATGCAGGATCCGTACATCAACAACCACGTGGACAATTTTTTTAGCACAAAGTGCCACACACATATGAAGTACGACGACTTCCCTACTCTCACACTGCAGAGTTCGCACACTCCTTCTACAACTTCATTTGGAGTACGCAAACTCCCTAAAACCCTCGCAAACCTCACAATTCACCTGCAATTTGAATAAGTTGTGCAAGTGCGGCCTATTTCACTCACTGTATCACTGGAACGCCGGGAACATCCCCAAACAACCTTTAGCACGATCAAGAATCTGGGAAAGTCATTTCTGGACTTAAGGGAACATCATTTTCTCTTCAATTATCATCATTGAAAAACAAAATCCAAATCTCCATAATAATAATGAACTCTCAAAAGGACCACTTCATCAAGCTGCTACCATCTCTGAGAACACCTGTCAGTCTGTACCGAACACCTATGGCAAGCTCGTAAGGAGACTAACTATCAGTCTGCTACCATAACTGTAATAAGTAAACTTATAATGGGCCGCAAATAGGTCGATGAACCTTTTGACTCGCAATTAAGAAGTTTTTACCATAGCTCCAGTACATAAGCAATAATCAATGAACAATAAGCAATAATCATTAGTAATCAATAAAACAGTAATCAATGGAGTCAGTAATTATTACGCACTATGAAATTTCAGTCATGAATAATCACACCTTTAGTAAAAGTTTAGAAAGTTTATTTCCCTATATAACAATACTAAGATCATGTAGATTAATCTCAAAATCAAATGAAACACATATAGAAACAATACTGGTTGTCCAAAGCGGAGGACGAAACGCAATCTAATCAAAGCTTGAACTACAACACATTCTAAAGATGCGGTGCAAATCAATAGCAGAGTCAGCAGCGTTAATGAGATGAAGTACATGAAGTTGAGCAGAGAAATCCATCAAGCATTAGTCCCTATTGTCATAAGTCAGGATCCTCAACTACCATCAGATTAGCATCAGCATGTTGTTCTTCATGCAAAACAATTTAGTAACATAAATTTGGAAAATCATCTAAATATGGTTCTATCAAAACAGGGCAGTTGGTACCTAGAAAGAAAAAGCAAATATGCATAATAATCACATTTCAATGTATACCTATCCTCAGTATGGGTCAGCAAAGCAGAATCAGTCTTCGTCCTCAGGACATCAATCGATCAGCAAAGCATCAGGTTCTCAGTCAGGAAAATGTGTGCAAAGTCATTAAGCATCAAAGTTAAGCACGTCTCATGTAAAGATGCATAAGAAAGTAATAACCTTTCGGTCAGGAAATGTGGGTATAATGACTGTCTGTAGACAAGGGCAGAAATGAATTGTCTTCTCTCAGAATGTCGCTGTTATATTAAAGTCACCTAAACTATCCCCTAATTCCCTATTGGTCAGTTAATCGTATGTTCACACTCTGTCCAATAAAACTAGTATACCAAATCTATGAATTCTAATATTTCTCCGTTCTCATATTGTTGATTGGTTCATCTTGCGATGCTCTCATCATCAGGCTTGTCATGTAACAATATTGTTGCAGCTTCCACTCTAGTCAGCATCTTCATTGTTCTTGTCCTGGGATAGTCATTCTCACACACATAACACATAAAATGTTGCATTAACAAGAACATCATCTTTTAGCAGTTGATTCTATTAAATGCTAAGAAATACAGCTTTTACATGAGGCCTGGCAAGTAGGCCATGACACTCGCTAAGTTAAGGCCTACAAATTTATAAAGCTAAAGCTTAATTCATAACCCTTAATATGACATATTACTGCATTAGTCTAACACATATTCAATATTTCATAAGTATTAATCATTAATTAGTACACTTCGTTAGCATTGGTGGCCATTTTTCGAGATCACATTTTCACAACGTATGCATTATTTTTCTACTTTATTTCATTTTCTTTATAAACTCATTATTCAAAATACATAAACACTCATTAATAATTTTTATTTAAACACCTGCGCTAGCAGTAGTCTCAGAGATTCAGTGATTTTCCTATGAAAGTCATCCTCCGAACGCTTACTTTCCAGGAGGGTGTAACCAGTGGTGCATTTGTGATCTTTAAATTTTTGCCTCTGCAAATTTGTTTAAGGGCCTAATTAAGATTTCGGCAGAACAGAGGACCCGACCACCAAACTTCTGACAAGGAGGTTGCTGCTATACTGCCTACCTCCCCCCCAGACCCATTAAGATTTTTCCGTTAGGCTGACTGGCAGAAACCGAGTTTTCCGCCAGTCAGCCAGGAGGAAAGTGGAGAGAGCATTGTCTCTGGCTCGTAATCAAGCCAGAGGCAATGCTGTTGCCTGCAGGGTGCACCAGTACACTCACAATGTTCACTGTCTGCTGTGCACAGTGAACATTGCGAGGGTTCTGGGCAGGGGGCCCCTGCACTGCCCATGCCTGTGGCCCTCTGCACCTGTTCTCCGCCAGCCTTTTCATTGTGGTAAAGCCACTGGCGGAGAACCAGGTCAAAATTAACAGGGCCTCCAACCTCTGCCACTGTCAGCCTGTCGGGATTACTGATCCCGGCGGAGATGACGGTACCCTGGTGGTCTGACCGCCAGGGTCTTAATGTGGCAGTCAGACCACCACAGCAGCGGCAGTCCTGACCGCCACCAAGAGGCTGGCAGGCTCAAGATCGCCAGCCTCGTAACAAGGCCTTAAGTCTGGTATAAACTTCTGTGTTTTATATCCCATGCAAATAAAATGACAGGGCATCAGATTGTATATTTAAATCGCTGGGTGTTCTCGGAGAATCTCAGACACTTTGGCCCTCAATACGACCCTGGCGGGTGGGGGAGAAGTGGCGGTAATACCGCCAACAGGCCGGCGGAAAAAAATGGAATTATGACCATGGCGGTTACCGCGATGGTCATCCGCCACTTCTCCACTACGACCACCAGGGCGGTGACAACCGCTAGGCTGGAGACTTCGGTCTCCAGCCCGGCGGCTGTCACCAGACCGCCGGCGCTATCAGGACCCTCCATACTGCCATGGATTTTGGGTGGTTTGGAACCGCCACAAAATCCATGGCGGTAGGCACTATCAGTGCCAGGGAATTCCTTCCCTGGCAATGATAGGGGTCTCCCCCATTCCTCCTCCCCCGAGTCATCCCCCCACACCCGACCCTCCTACCACCCCCCAAATGTGGCAGGAGCCCCCTCCCCACCCTCAACCCCAACATCAACATACACACCCCCTCCCCAACCCACCAACAACATACATACATCCTCTCCCCACCCTCACCCCAACATCAACTTACACACCCCCTATAAGCACACATACACTACAACAACATATACCCGCACACATACAAACAGATATGCAAACAGACCGACCCACACACATTTTCCAGACACACAACACACCCCCTGCATGCATACACGCACTCACACACACACTCTACATACTCACACGCACACCCCCATGTACGCACACAACACACAACACCCTCCCACCCCCCTCCCCTAACGGACGATCACCTTACCTTGTCCGGTGATGCTCCGGGAGGGGACGGGATCCATGGGGGCTGCCCTGCTGCCAGCTCCCCGTCACCAGAACACCGCCACACTGAATCCTGGGTTGGTATTCGGTGGGCGGTGTTCTGGTGGCTAGGCGGTGGAGGTGGAGAGGCCTCCACTTCCCCGCCGACCGCCAGTATGGCTGCTGGCGGCTCTCCGTCCGAAAAAGGATGGAGGGCTGCCAGCAGTCATGTTTCGCTGTGCGGAGAACAACCTGCACTGGCGGTCTTCAGCACAGCGGTACCTCAGTGGTCTTGGAAAAAGACCACTGAGGTTGAAATGGGGGCCTTTATGGGTATTTCATGAAAATTAAAATGCAGTACAATTCTCAACAGCTGTTAATAATTGGATTTGGTTTTCGCTGGGGACACATACCTATTAGTTGCTATTGCACATTTTTCAATGTTTCAAGTGCAAACAAAGGGTTGACAAAAGTGTTCTCACGTGGCCAGAGCACAAGCCAGTGTTTTTCTGGGAGTAAAACGTAAAAATGTAATTGAGTCACTGTTTTTTCTTAGATTTAGTAGTGGATGTTGGGTAAAGATTTTCAGTCATGCCTATCAAATGGGTTCTAAAGCTCTTCAGGTTTATAGTCACCCTGAAGCATAATATATATTTTTAATATACTTTTTGCACACAGTCTTGAGTGGTTTTGTCCTGCCACTGTAACTATGAACTAAGGGCTCACATGTTGATAGTACTGGGTTAAGCAATGAGTCCTTGAGAGAGAGAAGCTATATATATGTTCATTAATTCAGGGCCTGTTGTTGCCTCTGTGGTAGCCATGGGCCTGGTAAAATTTGAAGCTTGAGGACCACTTTCTACTATAACCAGGAACTGGTTTACAGGCAAAGGGTCAGGCAAACATAGTGTGAACACTTACTTGACAAAAATATAATTGTGGTTGAAACTGGATAGCCTACCACCAGAACGTTTGCGCCCACACAACTGTTAGCATATTAATGATAGATGCCAGCAAAATCGGATGAAGAACAAAGCTGGATGCATATATTTTCTTGACTGGCAGATGTTAGTATAGAGTGTGTATTTTTTAAAGTGTAGAAGAATCTTTACGTTGATGCAGAGGGGTCTGCTGGCATGGCAAGTGATCATCGGGTAAACTCCATATTTGATAAAGGTCAATTTCGTTTTCAAATCAGTTAGCTAGAGGATGAGGCAACAGGGCTTCTGCATTGCAGAGAGGACAGTCTGATATCCCCATCATCAACTGGTTTAAGAGTTGTGGAGTATCAGGTGGGCCAGATCTTTCAGCCCTTGCATGTTTTCAGGATTAGTCAGGAAATCTTTGAAGTCATCCACAAACGTTCAGGCCACCAGTTGCGGATCAGTTTGCCACACAGTAGCCATGGACAAACTTTGGAGCTTTAAAAAAAAAGAAAATCACAGAGATTATGAAGTTTTGAAATATTTGTCAGAAAAAATAAGTAAAATTACTTTCTGTGAAGTAACGTGTTATGCAACTTCCAGTGGGATGGATGTCTGCACTGTAGTACACTCCCTCTTGGTCACAGGACAACCAACCTCCAAGAGAGTGCCCCTTAAATTTGGTGAGGATGAATAAATCAACTGAAGTAGAATGAACACAGACTGGCAGGCCTCTGGAAGAGTATATTCTATATTTCTAAATCCCCTAATAGCAAGGACACACAACAGGGACTACTGGAATTACCAAGCCAACCATTATTTAGAGCCTCGACCCAAGTAAAATTACCTTGCAGAGTACATTTGTGATCCAAGACAGAAAAGATCTGGTTCTTTTGAGGAAGCACAGATGACATCTTACCCTCCCCAAATAGGAGCCTAGGATGAAGAGAGCCTCTCCGTCTTGCAGGCTACATTATACCCACTTGGAAGCCCACCCTCACCCCTTAGTAACTCCTTCCTGAGGGAGTTCCCACACTTTAAAATAATAGTGTCCCAGTGGAATTGGGGCTGGGGTTAGAGATGTGCTTTTACTTCTGGGATCTGGAAGGATAACTTCTGGACAGAAAATCACCTCCCTAAGACTGACCATGACAGGACGTGTATGCCTATCTCCTATCACTGCCTATGAACACACTCCTAAAAGCATAACTATCCTTTAACATCTCTTTATGCATTCAACACATTCCAGAGGGAACAGGGTTCAAATATACAAACATACAGGGTCTGATGTGACACAACTCCTTATAAAAGTACAAATCTTGAATCAAAGATAGCAGTTCTTGCCAAAGTTATGTAGGTCATTTCACATGTACAAGGACATAGACACCAGGTTTTCTCAGCAAGTTAACACTTGTTGCTCTTGTATTTATGATTGGCAGATCACAACTTCAAATTCCAACATTTTGAACCTAGCCCTTGAGCCTTTTCAGGTAGCTAAGATACCTTAGCTATAGCATTTATTAAAAAAGACGTTTGGGGTGACATTCCATATGAAATAGATTATTAATTTAATTCCTTCCAGCACTAACAACAGAATCACAGGACCTCGATGTGAGAAAGGTGGAGAGGACATCTTTCTGACCCCTGGATCATCTGATTTCAAGGAACTTAGAGTGTGGATAAAGAGCATGTTCCAAAGTTTTTCAACATTACACAGATGGATCCATTGAGTACTTTTAAAGGCTTAGAAGGTGACTGGTGTAGAGCTGCCAACGATAACTTGGGGGAATAAATACGAGGAGTGGTAGCTTCATGGGCGGAAGTTACCAATGTTTGCTTACAGAATGAGTGTAGGGTTGCAAACTAGACCTAGGAATGGCATTTTGACACAATTGCGGTTGACCATGGCACAGTAGCCTACAGCTGTAGAAGAGAGTTGGGATGGTCTGTTGGTACTACAATGAGTATGATACATGAAACATGGTCATTTGTAAGATAAAATAACTTGCATCAATAGTAATATGTATTTTGTCTTGTATAGTTTGCTTAGGCATACACATCCTACCTTGAGATAGCTTTGTTACATTCTCGAAAGTAAGGAAGGGGACAAGTAATTATACCAAGATAGTAATCCTAGGGTTATGAATTGTAATCTACATAACGTATACTCTTCCTTAAGGTTTGACTCTTGCATGTGGAGGTTGGTTGGGATGCAGATTTATTGGGTTAAGCACAGGTAAAGGAAGAGCTGTGGGTTCCTATTGATTATTGTAGGTTGTAAGGAAGGACTTAATGTGGTAGAAGCTGTAGACACAAATGGCAGCCTGTTGGTAGATGTGACAGAGTCTCTGAAGTAAATAATTGACTGGTAAAATAGCATGATAGCATTTCATGGAGATTATGTTGGGAAAGAATTGGGAGAGAGTGCCAACCATGGAACATGCAATTCTGAATGTGATGCAAGCTTCATGGAGCACTGGCAGGAGATACATCAGTGAAGAAGTCATGTGTTAAGATTTCCTGACACTCAAGAGCAATTTAGAGCAGATTTGGGAAGATTCTTGATTCACATGTTCCCATGATAAGGTTTGGCTCTGTCTGGAAGTATGTTTCTCTCTCACTCAGTACTATTGGCTTTTCCACTCGAGAAGTTCTTCCTTTGGAATGTAAGAGTGATTATTCTATATCTGAAAAATATACCCAATCACCACATACTTTGTCACATTGACTTCTTCATATCCTCTTCACATTCTATCCAGAAAGCAATACGTTTTGCTACTTTTTTCCAGCATTTGCAAAGCCACTCAAGCTGGCTTTAAAGTGCTAACTGGAATTTGCATGGTAACAGAATTTGTGAATGTTTGGGGTTTGCCTATGTTTGCACATTAAAACAAGATGTTTTGGGTTTCATTAATGCTTGCTTGTACCTTGATTTTGGTGACAGAAATTTGGGTAGCGACATGGATCATCTCACAGGTGAACTTGGGACCTGAGCATGAAGAGTCACACACAGGGGAAGACTTTCTAGAGCAGGATGCTTCAACCACGTAATCCAGGGATGTGTCCTCTGCTAGCGTGAACTGAGAGCATGCACTCTGGTGTATGAGACAAGAAGAATGAGAAGGAGATGAAGTTGAAACTGATTACCTGGCCTTATTGGAGAGAAAGCTTCCTGATGAGAAGGAAAAGGCAGCATCTGGGTTGGCTGCTAAGAGGAAAAGGAAGACCTTCCTCTGGAAGTCAAGACACTTGCCGTTAAAAGGAAAAAGGTAGCTTCTGCTCTAGAAATAAAAAAGAGTTGAAAAGCATGCTGGTGCATGAGGAAAGCCAGAAAACTAGACTTGAGGCCCAAATGGGCATCAGCAATACTGTCGACAAAAGACCAGTGAGTGGAGCACCGGTGAGAGGAATGCAGAACCCCACTTGCCAAAAGATGTTGCACCTACATTTCTGTTAGGTGAATAAATAAATGGTTTATTTAATTTGAGTTACCAATAGAGATACATGGAGTATACAAGAAGCATTGAGGTACACTCTTGTTGGAGCAATTAACTATCCAGGCGAGGAATGCATTGTTGAACCTGGAAGAGGCAGAGATAAAACAATACACTCTCAAAAGTGGGGTTCTGTTAGAGAGATTTGGGTTTACTCCTCACAAGTATCTCAGGAGGCTCAGGTGCACCACCAATGAATCACAGCAGTCATAGGTTATATTTTATTGCTGATTCATCAAAGTCACACAAAGGCTAAAAGAAGGGCAGAAAAATAAATACTCATGATGTGAAAGTGCATTTCATTAAACACTCTGGGGTCGCAGATTCTTCTACGAACTTTGTTGCCCCTCCCCACAGAAGTGCTAGTGAATTCTCTGTATTGTAGATACTTTGTTCATATCTCTTGAATTACTTATAGTATTAAGATATTGCCAGTGGTGCTTTCATTATGTTGCAGCTTCTGAGTCATCTTATTGATATGTGTGTGTCATATAGTTATTATGTCCCTATCCCTTCCTAGGTCTATCCAAGGAACGAGCTCATGGGTAGGAAAAAAAGAGAGGCCAAGGGAAGCTATTATTGCCCCTGCTCCTTCTTAGCCATGTCCACCCGGTCAAACCACTTTCTTCTGTTGATTGTAAAGAAGGCAGGAGCATAGCCCAGCATTTCCTACCCTGCCTCCCACAACCCTAACCCCATTGCACTCCGCTCCAAACAGCATTGGGCTCCTTGTTGGAGCATAGACACACATCTGTGCCCCAGCACGTGGCCAGGCTTTGTTTGGATTCTTGCTTAGGTTAAGAAAAATCCGAACACCATCTGCTTTGGCATAGAGTTGTATGTCTGGGCCTCAGCAAGAAGGCAGCTGCTGTTTGGATTTATCGTAGGTTAATTAAATGTCCAAATTGTGTCTTGCTCGTTGCTGGGGTACAGAATTGTAGGAAAAAAGAGTAAAAAATCACAAGGTTTTTACCTCTTGATTTATACACAGAAGTCACATTTCCAAAAATAATATATCATTGTGTCCAGCAGACTCTCCCAGTAGCAATCTTGCATAATGCTTGTTTGTTGAAAAGTCCACAACTGAGCCTTGTTTTATAGTGCTTTTTACCCTATGCCAAACATGCATCACTTGATAAAAAATAATGTAATGACAGAAATTGGGGGTGAATGAAAGCTATATGTTTCTAAAATGTACCATAGAATCTGATTTTAGGGCCAGGGGATATTTGTACCACTCCAAAGTCTACTCTACCCTTAATGCCAGAAGATTCTGAGAAAGTGTTTTTTTGTGTAAACCGACTTTCAACAGGAAGACAAAAATTTAAATTAAATATATAATATCAAATTCCCACACACCTGATTGAAACAGTAACCCAAGTAGCCAACAAGTGGCCTACAAACCGGGAATACGAAAAGGCAAAAAAATTTACTTTGGAAAGGGCAAGAAAGAAGTTGGGAATTTGGTTGATTTTTGGGATATAGGAAGATGCAGTATTTGGTTCTGGTGTTGGCTGGAACATAAGGCAACATACCAACACCAGACATTTCTGAAAGCTAGAGTCCTGAAGGATTCCTATGTGGTATAGTTTGCTTGGATGCCATCATGTTTTCTTACCTCACATTCCCTGCAAATGTCCATCATTGCTTAAAACAACATGTCCTCAAATTCTGTGGCAGAACGTACGAGAATTTGTAAGGACTAGCAAAACTCCCACCGTCCAATATTGTCATATTTTTACAAATAAAAACAGTAAGTCTCATGTGTGGGTTGGACTAAAGAATCATTATTTTGGCATGTTCCTGTACCATAGAAATATCTTAGGTTCCTCAAGATACCTACCAATCCAGGCCCAAATACTAAACGCATTCTTTCCAGGCCCAAATGCTAGAGACATTCTTCATGGCAACTGGCGTCCAACACATAAAAAATGTTCCATCGTGTTAAGTTGTGGAATCCTGTGGAAACCCAAGGAAAAGCAACACATGTCTGGTAACCCCAAATTCAGAAGACCTCTGGGGAATGCAAATGTGAGTCAATCCTTATTTATTTGTGTGAGGAAGACTGATAGAAAACTACTTTGGTTTTGGGAAAATATGGTACAAATCTGACAAACATCTTTTTCAGTGCATTGTCCTTGCAGCAAATCAGGTTAAGGGGGATCTGGCACCCAGAGACACAAACCTTAGGATAAAGGCATGTTAAAAATATATATGGTTGTGGTCTGTTTCCAGAGAACCCGTGGGGGGTCACACCTGAGAACATAATAAAGGTGTTTATGCTGATGCTTTACAAATTTTCAAAATGCACTGCATCCTGAACCTATCAAAAAAGTACATGTCTCATACCCTAACACTCGGGAGACCCATGGAAGCAGAGGTAGGGTCATAATTTGAAAGTGATATGATCTTGCTTCAGGAAGACTGAAGAGAATGGAAACGGTTTGGAAAAAATGCTACAAATCTGCCACACATCATGATGGGTGTGGCTTCCCAGCTGGTCCACCAGGGTGATGCAGCTCGGGCAACCATTGAACGAAACATTATGCTATAGATGTTATACATTTATATCATTGTGTAATGTTTCCCTACAGCTCAGGAATTATATTTCTGACTAAAAGACAGGAACCATCAACTCGCATTTTGCATGCATTTTCCTTTAAGATTTACATAGTGCACTGCACCCAGTTTATCGCTTCTGGACACCCAGAACCCATGGAAAACCAGTGCATGATTTATCTATTAACTGGCTAGTCAGGGCAAGGGAGATCTGCCTTACAACAATAGATTTGTTAGGTCATTGTTAGAAACAGGATATCTTGTTGGCAATCAGTTACACCCTGTCCAAGTAGGGACCCTCAGTCTATTCAGGGTAAGGGAGATACACAGCTCGGATAGCCCCTGCTCAGCCTCTTGGTAGCTTGGCACAAGCAGTCAGGCTTATCTTACAGGCAACGTGTAAAGTATTTGCACAAATACACAAATTAACACAGTGAAAACACCTCAAGAGCAATCCCAGCCAATATTTATCTAAATCAAACAAGACCAAAAATGACAAAAATCCAATATACAAAGCAAAGATATACATTTTTAAAGTAAAAAGAGTCTTAATCCATAGAAATCAATGGGTGCGTTGTTTAGCACAAAGTACCTGGTATGCATCAAAAATAAAGCTGCATGGGTGAGCGTGTGTCGGAAAAGCAAACGATGCGTTGATTCCTTGCGTGCAAGTCAGGCTGTGTGTTGATTCTTTATCCGCGGGCAAGCAATGTATCGATTCTTTCCATGCAGGGAAGGGTTGCTTCAATTTCTGGACAAGCAGCCTCTGGTCCATGCAGTGATGTTGAAGAATTAGACATCCAGGGTCACTGCGCGTACAATTCGTGATGTGTAAAGGGTTTGTGTTGAAGATAGGCGCTGCGTCAATTCTCCAGCTGGAAGGCAGGTGCTGTGTCAAATTTTCAGCATGTGGGAAAGGTGCTGTGTTGATTTTTCTGACGCACAGAGCAGTGCGTGGCTTTTCTCCCACAAGTTACCAGCTTCCACTTCTAAGGGCCCAGGGACTGGATTTGGCACCACTTGGCAAGTCAGGACTCTCAGCAGAAGTGCCCAGGCACTGGCAGATGAAATCTTTGATGTCCCTGATACTTCAGAACAGGTGGCAAGCTCAGTCCAAGCCCTTGGAGAAACTTCACAAATAGTATTTCAGAAAGCAAAGTCCAGTCCTTTCCTTCTTCAGGCAGAAGCAGCAGCAGCAGGCCAGCACAGCAAAGCAACAAACAGAGTGGCAGGTCCTCCTCAAGCATCAAGCTCTTCTCCTTTGCAGTGGTTCCTCATGACCCAGAAGTAATCTAAAAATCTGGGGGTTTGGGTCCACTATGTATACTAATTTCTGCCTTTGAAGTATGCAAACTTCAAAAGAAAGTCTCTGTTGTTCATAGGATCCTGCCTTGTCCAGTCCTGGCCCCAAACACACTCCAGGGGGCTGGAGACTGCATTGTGCGAGGACAGGCACAGCCCTTTAAGATGTAAGTGTCAGCTCCTGCTTCCCAATGTAGTCAAGGAGACTCATCAGGATATGCAGGACACTCCTCAGCTCCCTTTGTGTCACTGTCTAGAGGGAATTCCCAAACAGCCCAACTGTCAGTCTGACCCAGACGTGAATTCCACAGGCAGGCAGCGGAGGAGAGGGTTAAGCAAAAAAACACTCTAAAAAACAACTCTACAAAAAGATGTATTTTTAAATTGTAAATTCAAAGACCCCAAACTCCACTCTATCTGCTCCCAGTGGAAATCACCACTTAAAAGAAATTTAAAGGTAGTCCCTGTGTTAACCTATGGGGGAGATAGGCCTTGCAATAGTGAAAAACTAATTTAGCAGTATTTCACTATCAAGACATGTAAAACACACCTTTACATGCCCTACCTTTTAAATACACAACACCCTGCCTATGGAGCTACCTAGGTCCTGCCTGAGGGGTGTCTAACATGTAGTAAAAGGGAAGGTTTGGGACTGGCACGTGGGCACACATAGGTCGAATTGGCAGTGCACATCTGCACACACATACTGCAGTGACAGGTCTGAGACATGTTTACAGGGCTACTCATGCGGGTGGCACAATCAGTGCTGCAGGCCCACTAGAAGCATTTGATTTACAGGCTCTGGGTACACATAGTGCACATTACTAGGGACTTACCAGTAAATGAAAAGTGCCAATCAGGGAAACTCAACCACCAATGTCTTTTAAACAGAGAGTACTTGCACTTTAGCACTGGTTAGCAGTGGTGAAGTGCCCAGAGTAACAAAACCAGCATAAATGAATTGCAGCACGGGATCCAAAACCAAGGGGTCAGAAGCAAAAATGTACAGGGAAACCATGCCAAGAGCTGTCAGGTCTAGCAGTCATACATAATTAGAAAATGTATAGAGCTTATACTTCTTTATAGTTCTGATTTTGATATCTGTCATTAAAAGATCTTTGTACCATAAACAGTGATTCTGCCCCAAGATAGTAATCTGAATTAATGTTCCTCAATTGACTGTGCAGACTACATTTCCTAGGAAAACCAACACTTCTTTCGTATTCTTGGATTACACACATTAAAGGAATCCTTTTCGTAGCAGTATTCAGGGTTATTCTTTTGTCCATTTGAAAAATGCAACAAATTATTGTGCAAATTTGTTTAAACAATTAAAATATCTCCACTTTTTCATGATATCTTCAGGCTGCAACAAAATATTAATCAAGGGTTTGCACGAATACAGAGTGTGCCAAAAAGCATATAGTTTGTATGGGTGCACAAAGAGACCAAAGAGGTGCAAATATTTAAACAACCTTGCACATATTTATTTTAATAAAGCTCTGTCACAGATATGTTCAATCTCCCCATCAGGGAAAGAGTTCATACCTTGAGGCCAAGCACACTTTGTGACCTCGAATGCTACAAACAAAAGCACACTATAGTATTTGCCAATCTTTCTTTCAACTTTAAACAATACGCATTCTAGGGCAGATTTTCTTGTATCCCGAGTCTGAGGTGGAAATGGTGGTACCTGTGGGGCCTAGAGCTGGACTGGAAACCAAAGTTAGTCCTGTCAAAAATGTCCAAAGCAGCCCCACTCTCTAGGTGACCGAGACTAGAATAGGACCACTGGGGCACAGACCACTGATTACAGCGATCCTACAGTGAAAACAGTCTCCTTGTTGTCAATCCACGTGCAAAAAATGCCAGAGTTAAGGAATGGCTCTAAAGTGCTACAGCCTGGTTACAGCATTAGCTGGTGCGTGACTCAAGGTACATCTAGTAATGGCCCAATATGCTAAAACTTGCTACAGAAAGGACTTGTGCCTTACTTAAGGGACCTCTAATAATGGTCTTTGGTACTGTAGGTCTGTAGACAGGGTCTGTGTTAGACTTAAGCACATTCCAGTAGTGAGCAAAGGTCCTGTGGCTGCGTCAGGAAAGTGCTGTTTGCAGCTTTTCAAAACTGAAAGGGCATGTGGCTGCCACATTTGGCTCAAGGTTTTATGGTTTGCTTTAAGTTTATTTAAATCTCATGTACTGTACAAAAGGGTAATCAGTGGGACTGAGCATGCAATATGAACTGGTGTTGCCAAATCGTGCATGGTCACCCCAAATGTTTGCCTTTTTCTAGACTCCTTTTTTTGCATTGTGACACTGTTCTTTAGTACCAGTCATTTTTTTTAACTTTCTTGTACGGCCTTACTAAATGGTGCACAAAATTGACCATAGTGAGTTAAATGTCTTATATGGTTCCCATGAGTATTTACACCATCAGCATATTTGATAAAAATGTAATGAATGTCAGGAGCACCACTGTGCTCTGACTGGCTGTATTTTAAGAGCACTGGGTAACACCTGGGAAGGAAAAGTAATTTTGCCATGGAGAAAAGCCTGTTCATGTGCATTGTAACATTGTAAATCCGCAATGTAACATTGTAAACCCACAAAAAAGATATGTATACATAGTTACTTGAAATAACTCTAACTCTCTAACTATAACTGCTGAGTTTTTCTGGTTTTGTGCAAGTAAATTCAGAACCTAACTATAACTTCCTCGTAACCTTTGTTTTGTTTGGGTGAATTTCTGTGTTTTAAAAAAAATTATATTTCCTAATTATAACATCCCTGTAACCTCTGTGCTCTCAGTTAATTTCTATGTTTGTTTTAATGTAAAGTAATTTTAATTACTTTATGTTAATCCAACCACCGCAGTGCATGGCCTTTGGCCGTGAGCGGTGTGGGGTTGGCAGCAGGACCTGGCCTATGGTCAGGCACTGTGGCCAAACCCCTAAAACTCCCCAGCCTCATGCACAGCCTTCAGCTGTGAACAGCAGGGCTGGCTGCAGGACATGGTCAGCGCCAGACCCTGCTGCCAATCCTCCTAACCACCCAACTCCACACTGCGCATGACTTTTGGCGGGAGAATAGGTATGAAAGGTTGTCTCTGGGGGAGAGAGTGGGTGTGAGAGAATCTGCCTGGGTGTGAGAGTGGGTGTGAGGGGGTCTACATGGATGTCGGAGTGGGAGTGAGAGTCTATGGGTGTCATAGTAGGAGTAGTAAAGTGTCCCTGAGTGCAACAATTGGTCTGAGAGTGTCTCTATGAGTGGGTGTGTAAATGTCTGTGTGGGTCTGTGAGTGTATGTGTGAGAGTATGAGTGGGTCTGTAAGTGGGTTCATGAGTGTCTAAGTGGGTCTGTGTGTGGGTGCATGCATCTCTGACTGGGTCTGCGAGTGGGTGCATGAGTCGGTCTGTGAGTGGGTGCGTGAGTCTCTGAGTGGGTCTGTGAGTGTGTGCATGAGTCTCTGAGTAGGTCTGTGAGTAGGTGTGTGTGTCTTTGTGTGGATCTGTGAGTGGGTGCATGAGTGTCTGAGTGAGTGTCAGAGTTTACCTGTAAGTGGGTGTGTGAGTATCTGTGTGGTTATTTCGGTAGCTGTGTGAGTGACTGCCACAAAGGAACCTCACCTGCCCTTTTACCCAACAGCAGTCCACAGCTTTGCATGAACTATCTATCAAAACTGAGTCATTTCTGCCTCCTTGGGTAAATGTCTAGTATGTATTCTACACTACAGCTGTGTGATGGAGCACAAGGAAATGACACTTTGTGTGCGTTTTGGCAACATGACTGTTCCTGTTGCCTATTTCTCTAGAATTGTGTGATGAAGTGAATACTCCTTTAGAGGCAAACAGATTCTAGGTGATTTGCACATTAGCCTAGTCTTCGCAATTTAAAGGGTGACCCACTGACTCTAGAGGAGGGGTGGCACAGTGTCCTCCTCCCCCAGCTGATTTTGTCCCCAGAGACCCCATCTCCAGGGGCCCACCACTATCCAACTGTGGAGGGGGGTGTGCTGCCGCTCTCCATCATCCAATTTCATCCCTGGAAACCCCATCCTCTGGGACTCACCTCTATTAAATGATAATTTAATCTCATCCCTGACAGAATCATCCCTTATCTCAGCCCTGGGAACCCCATCCCCTGGAGCCTGGCCTTAACTAAATGGAGGAGGAGGCTACACGCCCCCCCTCACCCCCCCCCCACCCAAACTGATTTTGACCCCAGGGACCCCATCCCCCAGAGACCAGCCATCTCTCCTGGGTGCCCTTCAAGGCACCAGTGTGCAATGGGACCTCAAGGAAGCCTCAAGGCCCTCTTTTTTCTAGCCCGCATGTCTTTGAGCAGAGAAAGAGAGAAAATCTCCGCTTCTATGAAGCGAGTCACAGGAGGGGCTCATGGGGGGGGGTGGCAGTCCCCAGGGCCATTATTGGCTCTTCAAGGGGGGTTGCACTGCCCCCTCCAAAATTGAACTTTGCCCCAAGGAGGTGGTGGTCCCTGGAGCCGGGAGTTCTCAATGGACCCCCTTCATTATCTTGTTTCAGCCCCGGGAAGGCAGTGGTCCCTGCGTGTGCAAGGGGGGACCACGCACCCCTACCCCTTATTAGCAATTAGTTGCCCGCTGCTTGATGAATCTTCACGAAATTTTCCCAAAAAAGAAAAAAAGTGTTGCAATGATTCTTGTTATGCACAGAAAGTTTCGGGCTGATGGTTCAAGTGGGGGCCGAGAAAAACGGGGGGGAGTTGCATTTCTCATGTTAATTCACCTTGGGCCTTTAGACACATGTACAGTCCGAATCACTGGACGGAATTACACCAAATTCGGCAGAGGACTATATTTCAGTACGCAGATTGATCTTTTGTGTATTTGTCGTAAACCCATTCAGTAGTTTTAGAGATGTTAAAGGGAAAATACATTTGTATATCTCTGGCTGTGAATATTTCGCAAAGATATCACAAATAATTCTTGAAAATTCACAAATGTTCACGGACACACATGCAAAAAGGAGTACTGCAATTGGCTGACCGCACTCTGACTAGAAAATTGTGGATGCCATTTTATTTCACAGGGCAGGGTCCCTGGGAGTGAAATTCCAAATTGAAAGTGGCATAAGATGGTCAGAGTGAAGGTACCCTGTCCCCAAGGGTGTGATATAGGTATGTCTTATGGATAAAGTATGGGTTTGAAATAGCTTTTCATCACCATGCACTGTATTCACAAAAATTAGTGAATTTTCAAGAATTTTGCGATTTATACACGAAATATTTGTGAATATGAAAACATTTAAAGAAAACCACAGACTCATTAATACACTACTTCATTCACTCATATATGCACTCAGAGACCCAGGTGCCCACTCACACACCCACTCAGACACTCACACTTATGCACCCACTCAGACCCACTAATAGACTGACACACCCACTCAGACACTCATGCACCCCCTCACAGATCCACTGACAGACAGGCCCTGTGGCCAACCTGAGGTGCACATGGCCAAAGGCCATGCGCAGCGTGGTTTTGGGTGCCAATAAGGGCTTGGATGCAAGGCCTGGCTGCAGGCCAGACCTTGTGACCAACCCCCGCTTCGCATGTTGGAATAACGTATAGTACTTAAACTTACTTTACGTTAAAAAGCCATAGAAATTGACTGCAAAAACAAAGGTTACAGGGAGGTTACAGTTAGGTTCTGAATTTACTCATTCTAAACCATAAAATTCAGCAGTTGTAGTTAGAGTTCTTTCAAGTAACTATAGCTCGCCCCCTAAGGGAACTATGACTTGTGCCTTCGCCATGCACAGCTAATTACTCTGCATATATGAAATCATTGATGAGAGCTTGTATGGCATTTTTTTATATTATCACTGCAACATTTGCAAAAAAACTACTGATAAGAAAACTCTGCATGGCAAGGGAACAAGTTATAGTTACCTTAGGGGCAAGTCATAGTTACATAAAAAACTCAAACTATAACTGCTGAATTTCTACAGTTTCGTACGAGTAAATTCAGAACCTAACTATGACTGATTGTCGAGAGATAGTATGAAGTCTATTAATCTGTGACAATGAAAATACATTTTGTATGAAATATTATAGTTCAAGGACTTTCCTTTATATTGTCTCTTGGATAATCATATTTTGTGGCTGGTTACATAAGGTTTTGACACTGGAAGGTAATCATTGACCTGGGAGTGAAGTGCCAGGCAGGATTCCTATTACCTATTGTTTGTATTACTGTATGTAGTATATAAGTATTCTAAGTGAATATTTGCCAGTGGTTTGATTTTTTTTTTTCTTTTTACAAAAGAGGCCTTATTTTCCTGCAATTAAACACCCCCCCAAAAAGTTAAATAGATGGTTAACACTGTATTGCATCTATATTTTACTGCTGGAAAAAAAATATATACAATGCACACAATGACAGTGCTGCTCCCAGAGCATTGATCAGCACACTTGACAAGCTTACCCTTGCAAGCCCAACAATGAACTGCCCCCATTGTGTGGCAATAGACATTGTGAACACAGAACCTGTGAGCAAACTGTTCCACTGTACCACAAAGCTCTCTATTTTCCCTCTTTATATATCACTTGTTAAACCTCCTCTACAGTGACAACGTACTACAAAAGAAAAACATATTTTAGAATACATTTTTCATTTCCTTACAAAGCACCCTGCGGTTAAAATTTGACATTTAATAATACACTTTCCATAAAACACATTTTAATTCTTAGCTCATGACAACTAACAAAAAAGCACATTTGCAGTCTCAGAAAAAAATGAATATTAAACAAATGACACTAATGCCCAAAGTCTTTCTGAAGACTACTAAAATCTACTGACAAATTGTACAGCAAAATACATAACAAGTAATATGTGTAAGATGGTACTATATTGTAATCTTGGGGTTCAGATGACATTTATAAACAACTCAGACTTCAGTCTTGTGGTTTATAAATTAATTCACCAACTGGGAGCAGGCACTGACAGTTGACTGAACATAAGGCAGCCTTGACTCTGACTATTTTTTAGTGGGAGATGCCAAATGATCCTAAATGGATTTGCTCCTGTTCATTTCTAGAGCCCTCCTCTGTCCTTTTGCTCCAACACTAAGCTTAGGAAGAACCAGTTTTGCCCAGGAGAAGTTACTGGATCCAAATAGGGACGTGGTTTAAGGATAGTCACTGAAACATTAGTAGAAAGGTTTTAGCCATTTTGGATTTAGGGCTTTTGGGATTTTTTTTTCTCTAAAGCAAAAAGAAAGTGCTGCAATTGAAGGTATGTAAGCAGACTAGCTTGCACAGAAAAAAATCTCCATTTACTTGGTAGTGTACAAGTACAAGTGCTGCGCTACCACTGCCTCCTTAACGGATTCCAGAACATAGTAAGACTGCACCAGAAATGCAAGGCCTTGCTGAAAGAAAAAAAATCAAGGACTTCTGATTACTCTTGGTACTCAGGGACTAGACCTGCTCTCCAAGGGCATTTTGGCAGTGTGACTCCTGGTTCCAATAATGCCCAACTAACTATTGAGAAATGGACACTGTAAAAGCCCTGGCTGGACAGATACCTGGCAGCAGATTCATCAAGGTTTGTGCCACAGGAAAGTGGTACAAAGTGGCACAATGGTACTTCTTTAGAGTTTGGTGGATGGGATACTCCATCATGAGTAAGATGGATATTCCGTCTGCCGTATTACAAGTGGATTGTAGACTATGACACTTACACTACGGTAGACAGCATATCCGATCCGTTACATAATGACAACGTATTCCATCTGCCAAACTCTAAATAAGGCCCAATGATGATATTTACTTTCCAGCAGAAAACAGATTTGTACAACTTTGCTTCAAGCTGGTGTTCCATGAGTGATATTTGGGTATTCCAGCACAACCACCTATGGTTTTTGATGCAAAGCCCTATCTACTAGAATTGTTAGAACGAGCATTAGGGGGTGTTCCATGGGTACTAATTGGTCATTTTAGGGCAACCAACCATTGTTTTTGATACAAAGCCCAATGTACTTAAAGTGGCAGGCTGGGCTTTGGTTAAAAAAATAAAGTATTGGTTGTTGTTGTCAGGAATCCCCAAGGTGCCTCCTGCGTTATCTGTCAGCATCCCCAGGGATTAGGGTTAAATCATATCCCTGTTCTTGGTTAAACCTTCATGTTTCTAACTAAACATAATGTGCTGTGTTACACAATTGGTTTTATCAATGCTTGTTTTACCAGTGCTTGTTTGCTAATGTGAGCAGGTGTAGACATGTGCTTCTAATTGGGTGTGGTGTAGACATGTGCTTCTAATTGGGTGTGGTGACTCATCCACATGTGGAAACTCAACTGCTTTTCTGATTGGCTAGAAATAGCAGAGTGAAGCATGCCTCCCTGCTTGGCTTTGTTTTGCTCCCTGATCTCAGCATCTGATTTGGCAGTCCAGCCCCTGCTGTCATCCTCATAGTCAGGACTTTTGAGGCAATTATTTTCTTCATTCCAGTACCAGCTGGCACCAGACATTCCTCCAGCACTCTAGAAAAGACTGCAGCTAAGTGACTGGTATTCTCCAGGGAGTTTGTTATATGAGCGCTGTGCTTTCCTAGAACAGCTGGTGTATTTCAGACCTAGTATTTTGGCAGAGTGCTTATCTTGAAGAGACAAATGCATTTCTGAACATTCTACATAATTATTGTAGTTAATTGCCTTAATGTGCTTCAGGAAATCTGCTTGAGCTCAAGTACTGCAAAAAGTGAGAGTGCAATTCTAAAAGAGCATTTACGTGACTTTTCTTTCTCTAATAGCATAACTCTTGGATTTAAATTGTCTCATTCATGCCTGTGTTTTAGGTTTGAGGAATTTGATTTTGAAGGGTTTTTCACACACACAGTGAAACCAAATCAAACTGTGTCACCCTAACTGTTTAAATCCAGATTGGACATTTGACTTTCTTGGATTGTTTTTGTTCCTTTTAGTTTAACCCTATGCATGCAGGAAAGTTATACGTGATATAATTACTGCCCTTGTTTGTCTTTCTTGTGCATGATAAGTGCAACCACAGTTCTAATTGTAGTGTGCAACAGTGAATATCTGTGAAGCCAGCCCTAGTGTTGCAGTACTTATTGTTATGGTACTCAGTTTGGGTTTTTGGTAATGCAGTGCCAACAGTTATTATTATCCAAGAAAAGTGCTGGAGCATTGCGGTGTTCTTTTACCGCTCCCGTGCCCATATCAGAAAGAGAGATTCAGTTTCAAGGATGTTGACTAACTCTACTATCACTCCGTCATCAACCACCTGCCCCCCCGAAGATACAGGGTGCCTGCTTGGACCGGCAAGACGTAGCAGTGTTTTGTCTCTTTCTCTTCCACTCCCCCTTTCCTTTTGGGACACCTGTCGGGGTTCCTGTGTCCACCAGGAAGTGCCGAGAGGTGTTCCAGGAGGTCAGGGGGCATACCATAGCCCCTGCAGACATTCTGCTTTTCAGGTGAGTGGCCCCGTCTCAGCAGTTGTGCTGTGATGCACTATTTTCTTGTAGGCTTTTTTTGCCTAATTTTTTTTTTTTTTATCACACCTTTGGTTCCTCATATCCAATTGTAATCATGTTAGTGTCTTTTTTTGTCAATACATTTTTCACACTTTTTCAAATTTGTTAATTTTATTGTGATGTTTTCTTCACCTAAGGAGTGTTGGTAGTGCTTGAACTTAACATACATTTCTCTCTGGGTTGCCTTCTTCTTCTACCTCAGCTAACACATATTAAACTGAAGTTCTGTAAGAACTGTGTTTTGACCTAATCAGTTTGTGTTTATTAAATTGGTAAACGTTCCCACTGCCCAAATGAATACCCCTACTTCTGAGAGCTTAGTTTAATTTACTCTCATCCTTTAAAAAAATTTCAGGAATTGCAAAATAGCTGTGATGCAGTGCATCCTTAAGTTATGGTGAATAATTTTCATTAGTTATGCTTTAGCAAAGAATCACTACTTTTGAACAGTGATTACTTGCCTACTAAGTAATGTTAGAATTAATTTTGAAATATGTTTAAAAAATAGTTATTTTCATATCTTTTTATTCAAATACACAGAATTTTTCAACAGGTAGAGGTTGTCCCCAATATACTGCCTTTCATGAGTGATACACACAATAACAAACTTAAGCCGGTTAGTTCAGAATCAATTAAGCTATCTTGACGACTACCAGGTATATCTACATTTCAAATAATTAATGAAGAGAGTTTTGAAAACTTCCTCTACTCCTAATTTGGGAAGCTAGAACCTGCAGTCTATAGGAAACAAACTGTTCCCTGGCCTTACTTGATCACTAGTGCTCAACAAGATGTTTCTGGGTGTTTTGCAAACTAGGTAAGGACTAAGTTTCAGCTCTTAGGAAGTATTTTAGAAATTGGGCAGATGGGTCATTGTTTTTACTGGTGTGGTAAAATAGTGCTACACAACCTTGATGCGCTTTTGCTTACAGATGTATGTTTTTTTATATATAAGGCACCACATACAGCCAGAAAGGTAGCAATATACTAATGCAGAAAAAAAGCGAAACCACATAAAAAGCATTGATATACATAAAACAAAATAAAGATTTGGTGCACTAGTATGCCCCTTAAAATTGCAAGTATTGGTTGAGTATATTTCACTGATTTGAAGTTCCTGATAACGTTATAATACCTGTTTACTTATAGCACTTTACCAACTTTAACTCAACACAATAGTACTTATTGTTGTAGAATTCAGAAAGATGAAAGGATGAGTGGAACCCCCGGGGATTGATTTCTGTAGTGTATGCAGTAGACCACCCTTGGACCTGACATCCTTGCCGTGGATTTCCCCAACTTTGGGCCTCCTTTTGCTCACTTTGTTTTTGCTGGTTTTAAGACTCTGCACACTTTACCACTAATAACCTGTGCTCACTCAATTGGCATATTTAATTTATTTGTGTGCCCTAGTAAAATGGTACTGAATGTTCCCAGTACTTGTAAATAAAATGCTACTAGTGGGCCGGAGGCACTGATTGTGACACCCACTTAAGTAGCCCTTTAGACATGTCTCAGGCCTGCCATTTCAGCCCGTGTGTGCAGTTTCAAACTGGCATTTCGAAATAGCAAGATAAACCTCTTGCCAGGCCAAAGCCATCCCTGTGATAGGCCCTAAATAGCCCATAGGCAGGATGCAGTGTAAAGTTGGACATGCACTTTTAAGTTTTACATGTCCTGGTAGGGAAAAACTCTTAGATTCATTTTTCACTAGTACAAGGTCTACCTCTCCGATAGGATAACATTAGGTAACTTATTGCGTTTGATAAGTGATAACTTTCAATTGGGAGCAGATATGAATCCCATGTTTGGTGTCTAAGAAAATGCAAATAAAAATCTCTTTAATGGTAACAGCAGATATTAAGTGGTGATTTTGAAAATGTCACTTTTAGAAACTTGTCATTTTCCTGCCCTTACCATTTGGTGCCTGCAGCTTGTTCCTGGGTCACATGACTGGGTGTAGTTGGCAGTTGGACTTTGTTTATTCCTCCAAGACAGTCACACAATAGAGGGATTGTGTGTGCCTGGATTGGCTGTTAGCTGCAGGATGGGAGGCAGAGCTGAGCACAGCCTGACTTGCAAGTGAATAGGCAGTCCCTATCTGTGGTCTCAGCAGTACCAAAGCACTGTGACGCATTGCTTTGCTAGACTCTGCATCAGAACCGCTGCATGATGCAACCCTGATGCAGCCCTCTCCATTGCAGTCTGCAGCCCCTTGGAACCGCCACTGTACAACGCATCTCCACTCAGGACATTGCATTAGCCCCACAGCTCTTTGGAACCGCTGCTGCAACACATTTCCATGAATGGACACTGCATCGCCACTGGAGCACCTCAGAACTGCTGCTGTGCGATGCATCTCCACACACAGACCTAGCTTCACCAACAGAGCTTCTTTGGAACTACTGCTGCGTAGCACATATCCACCCAAGGACCGTGCACTGTCTCTGCTGCATGATGCATCTTCAAAGCAGGACTTCACATTGCTCAACAACCAGGATTTTTTAAGATACTTTTGTTCAGAAGGCCTGACTTGGTCCTTGTTGTCAGTCTGCATTCATTGCAGTTGGCCTGAACTTGTGAATTTGTCCTGGTCCACAGCAATCAGATAATTGTAGTTGGCACTTTGTGCTTTTAGGCAGTTTTTATGTTAAACTTTGAAATTGCACATCTCCGGTTCTACTGATTGGATTTTTGTAGTTTTTGTGTCAAATGATTTATTACGTTTCGCTCTATTGTTGTAAAAAATTGGTGTGGGATTTTTCTTGTATTGTTTTTTCACATTATTAATGTTTGAAGTGCTGAATATATGCTTTACACATTGCTTCTAAGTTAAGCCTGCGTGCTTTGTGCCAAGCTACAAGAGGGTTAAACACAGGCTAATTTGGGGTTTGCTTGTGTTTCACCCTGACAGAGGTTGTGGTTGCTACTTGAGTAAGGTTTCTGTCCCCCTCAACCAATAACCCAATTTCCAACAACCACTAAATTATTGATTAAAACAATAAAATGACAACGTATTAGGACAAGCATATTTCAGTACATCACAACTGAAAGAGATTTGACCTTAAAAAGATATGGGCGTTTACGTTATTCAGTTATAAACCTTAGTTTTTGTTTTACTTTTTTTAGGTATTTTATTGTGAATTGTTATGTTATGTTATACTTATTTGTATAGCGCCTAACTGCCCGAAGGCCTCGTTGCACTTATGACTTGTGTACTTCAAATCGCTTGTAAATATCAGGTAAAGTTGCGTACTACTTTTGTGCCGTCATATGCTTACCTTACAGAAAGAACAAAAAAAACGTAGCCAAACTGTTTGCAATCTATGGTTCGATCGTTTAGCATTGCAGCGTCACTGTTTATTAAAGCATGGGCTCCCACAGCGCAGTATATTTTCAGTTCCATAACGTCATCAGTTGCTAGGTAGAATTTTCACACTGACCACTGTGTCATGTACCAACAATGTTAATCCTGGCCTTAAAATGGATTTACTCAGCATAGGAAGAATGAGGCCGGCTGTCACGCCCTTAAGCCCCCCGGCCGGTGATAATGCAGTTTCCGAGACACCACATCTCGTCAGATCTTTGAGCCAGAACAGCTGTGATGCTGCCAGACTGAGAGGCTCTTTGGGCTGAGACCTTTACAAAGAAGTCTTCCTTCCGAAATATTTTCTTGCCACTAAAATCCTTTTGGGTTCTTGCTAGAATATAGCCATGATTCAAACGCTCGTTATTTATTATTGATATTTGTCAGTACACAATTGATAGCGCCTCTCCTCACACAAAACCACATAACAACAAAAATATTAAATATTTGAATACAAGGCAATCAAAAGTTTCATGTGTGGATTTAGAAGGAACATTTGCCTTTTGCGGAATCAGTTCAGATTTGGTTGACCCCAAGAGGTACATGCAAGTGAATCTGAATGTTTTGTTTTTAAACTTTTGTTCGTGGAGAAGGCAGGCTGTAATAATATATAATCTATGGCAGTGGTTCCCAACCTTTTGATTTCTGTGGACCCCCACTTTAACATTAATGGAACCCAGGGACCCCCACTGAATCATCATGGGAATCCAGGGACCCCCGCCTGAGTCATTACTGGAAGCTGAGGACCTAATTTGTAAATATTTGTTAATATTTTTTAATTTTCTAGGCTCTCGCGGACCCCCTGAGAAGGCTTTGCGGACCCCCAGGGGTCCCGGACCACAGGTTGGGAACCACTGATCTATGGTAAAGCCAGTAGTTTTGGCCTTGACAAGCGATGAAAGAGAGCCAATGGATTACGTGCGCTAACCCTTTGTCCTAGTCTGTGGTGGACAGAAGCAAAATGTGAATGACACCTGACTGACCAAAGGGTGAAGAGGACAGAAGGAAGGCCCTTGTATGCATCAATGCATGTATTTTCAACATTCATTTTTGGAAAACAAGAGGCTAGCGAGACCGCTATACCTGTCTTTATGATAGACCTAAAATATCATGGTTTCGTAGAGTGATCATCAGTGCTTAATTTGTGCTTGTTGTTTCCGGTGCTGAGCACCTGCATTTACTTTTGCGGGCTGGGGTTGCTGCGAGCAAAAGACACGTATGGGACGGACAGAGGAAGGGAAAAACGAAAAAGAGTCACAAAGAGAGAAAGTAGAAAGCTGCAAGAGTGAGCTGAAGGAGCAGGGAGTGGCTTTATATGGATTGAAGAGGCCGAAGATGGCTTCAGGATTACGCTGCGTCAACATTCCGTAATCACACATTTAATTGCAGCCGCCGCGTGTTTAAGGGGAGAACTTTGGGCACTGGCACCTTTTTATTTACAAATTAAGCACTGGTGATCATACAAGGATTGGCATGTTATTGGTGGTAATAAGGAATGTTGATTGATGCCCTACTTAATGGTGCTCATTTTATCCACCTCTTAACAAAGAAAGGCTGGAGTGCCCTGTGGGATTAAAACCTGTACCTGCACATAGATTTCAGCAGTGGGGTGCCTCTTAGCTAGCACAACCATTTCACTGGCAGGTTACCCAGTACCCACATTTTTATCAACTAATGCATGCACACACCACACCAATCTAAACATTCCACATACACAATGCGCCTTTTCATTCAATTTGAACAGGAAATTGCAAAGTGAGGCCTCGCTATTGTGTTAATTCCAAAAATGAGTAGTTTTCTCCATTGTGGCTGTTTTGTAACCGTTTCTTTAATTCTGCTTTATCAAGTAGTATAAATTATGTAGACATTTTCTTTCCCGTGCAAACACAATAAATCAAATATTGATGCTATTTATTTTATATTTCCTGCTTAACAAGCATCTCTGATGTTGTAACAATCAAGGTAGGACGCCAAAGGCCCTGTCGATACTCACCAAAACACTAACAAACCAACAAAGGATACAGGGTCAATTAAGATGCCAAAGTGTTGAATTAAATAAGACTGCAAATTTATGTGATAGTAATGGCACCTCGAGAGTTCACTTGCCTTTTTACTGATACAAAGTGGTGGTTGACTGTCACTAACGTAAGGTTTAGCAGTTTGGCTTACATTCTGCTGCAACTCAGGTTTGCCATCAAAGAGATGAATACGGACACCGTAAAGTTAGGAATTAGTTGGTGAAAAACAGCACTGATTATGATAGTATGTAGGAAAGAAGATCTATTAATGCAAATGTTCTTGAACACGGGATTGCATAGGCCGCAGAGTTTTTCAACTGTTCTCGCTGGAAGATTGTTAGTTAATCGAGGGCTTTTGAATAGGGCATATTTGGTCTTAGGGTGACCACCTGGCACTGAGGCAAATTCTGGACAGGACTGTAAAAAATTCAGGACAAAGGGTCAAAATTCTGGACAAAAATTCAGGACAAAGGGTCAAAATTCAGGACAAAAATTCAAGAACAAACGTCAGTTTTACAGACACACACAAGAGAGGCCATGCCTCACTATGTTGTCAGTGCATTTATTTACTCTTTTTTAACATAGCACTATTTATTCACTGTGGACCTTTTGTGATTGCCTCCTGGTGTGCTACATTCAGGTGTCACATTACGTCCTTGTTCAGTAGTAAATAATGCCCTTCACGGCAAGGCCATCACCCCTACCCAAATCTACCCGATCTTTCCTGAAGAGAAAGTAACAGCAACATTTTGATTATGTTTCTGAACATTTCAAAACCCCTGGCAAACAGTTTGGGAAACATTAAGGTAATTAACCTTATGCTAGTTTAAACAAATTGAACAAAAACATCTGGCTTACCCCAACCGCCCATGGACTTTCAACCATTTTTTTTTAAAGAGGCAGGGCAGATGGTGTGGGTGACAGTCTCACACCTAATGACAGGATGTGATGTAGCCATAACTTGTCTGTAGTCTCACTCCACTAGAGTGTATGTTTGGGACTCTACATTTATCTCAGAAATGGGAGCCCGGACTACCAATCAAAGATAATAAAAGAGTAGGATGAAATCGAGATCAAATGGGAGATCCACAGCAAGTAATTCAAAGGGTTGTTGCTAACAACTGGACAAATAAAGAAGAGAAGAACAAGGTGGGACAATTCCTAAAATCAGACAGGATGGGTCCACCAAGACTATTTGAAGGTATTGGGTACCTGGGGAGTTGTCTGCACACAGGAGCGAAACAGAAGGGGCACTGTCAAGTGGTTGAACAATCAACACCCATCCACCTTGGCAAACTCTTCTGGTGCAATGGTTCGCTGTCAGTGCTTGTGAAGGGTGAGCAGGGGCCAGACCACTTGCAAGGTTGTGCAAGGCAATTGCCTGCTTAGTCCATGTCTTTATATGGTTTTGAAATTGAGCAAAAGCCAAAATAGAGATCTGGGTTATCCCTAAGTGTCAAGTACACATAGAACCTTCAAAATATTTGGGATGTAAATTGCACAAACAAAATTTACAAATTTTAAAATTGAATTAGTGTTTCTTTAACATATGGCACTGTTTTCGCCTTCATACACAATTAGATCTCAGATTGAACTGGGAACCAGTTACCTTTCAATACCTAATGATTAATATCTACCATTCTTACACTGATTTCCAGGATGAAAATCTCGGCAGAGCGAACGTTCCCTCCAGGCCCAGTTTGCTTTTTGGTCTTCTCTTCTGCTTTCTGTAGAGGCCAGGTGGCACTAGCGAAGATGGTGTGCTACCCCAATGATAGTATTATTTTGCAAACCTTCCCCTGCTCGTCCTTCATTCCTTCTTCAGACAGGCCACACATCTGATTTGGTCGCTGCGGCGCCATCGGGAGCTCTTTCCACTCTAAAGCTAACTGTGACTGCGGGTGGATTAGATCTTCTGGACTTAGAATGCTTTTATTCAGCTGCAGATGTCCAATGGGTGGCTCACTGGCTTTCTGCCCACCTCCCTGCATGAGATGGGGTTTACCAGTAAAGACTTTTAAGGAAGACTTAATGCACTGCTCATCGTTTCCTACTGACCATTCTACGGATCACCATCCGGGGTTATCATGCATGGCTTTCTCTTGCCTTGTCAGAACCTGTAAACTCACTGACACAAAGAAACCCTATGCTCCTGCACTACCTTTGCTAAGCCTTCCCACTCGCACAGGATGGCTGTGCTCAGAGCAACTCCATCAGTGGCATGTTGCAGGTGTCTTAAAATTGGGGACTTTGTTTCTGAACAGTGAGCTACTAAATTTCCAAACCCTTGTGGCAGACTACCATCTTCACCCCGGTCAACTCCTTACTTACAACCACCTTAAATAATCATTAAATGCCCTATTTCATGTCTGCTACCTAGCACTAATCCTACAAGAGGTGTGCCAGAAGCTCTGCACCATAGGAAATGGTGGCAAACTGATTGAATGGGTGTACAGACCTATCCTGCAACATGGAAACCACTCCAGGTCTTCTTGTCATACTACCTGGGTGATTGATGTACCAAACCTCTGCAAGATATGGACTAAAATACTGGACTTTCCCCACAAAGTATCCCACAGCTGTCACTTTAAGTAAATTCATTGTGCTTCCTTGTGAATGCATTCTGCCCGTTGCTTGCCATTGGCCTTGTGGTTTGTAACTCACAATTTGTTGCTTTCAATTTGCTGGCTTTATTTGTTTTAGGCTATGCAGCTTGAATTCCTCCCTTCCCTTGTCGAAACCTTATTTACAGTATCTTGCTGAGTGCTCCCTTTCTGTAAACAGGCCTGTAAATCTTGTTCTTATCTTATCATATTTGCTGTGCATTCAAAGAACAAAGTCAAATGTCAGGCTCTGTCTTCGGTGGGAACTTAGGCGGTCATTCTGACCGCGGCGGTCGGCAGTCGCCGCCCTCCAAGCGGTTCCCGCCGAAAGACCGCACCGCGGTCAAAAGACCGAGGCGGTCATTCCGGCTTTCCCGCTGGGCCAGCGGGCGACCGCCAGAAGACCGCCGGCCGGCCCGGCGGGAAAGCCCCTTCAACAATGAAGCCGGCTCGGAATGGAGCCGGCGGAGTTAAAGGGGTGCGACGGGTGCAGTGGCACCCGTCGCGATTTTCACTGTCTGCTAAGCAGACAGTGAAAATCTTTGTGGGGCCCTGTTAGGGGGCCCCTGCACTGCCCATGCCAGCGGCATGGGCAGTGCAGGGGCCCCCAGGGGCCCCACGGCACCCGTTCCCGCCATCCTGGTTCCGGCGGTGGACACCGCCAGAAACAGGCTGGCGGTAAGGGGGTTGGAATCCCCATGGCGGTGCTGCAAGCAGCGCTGCCATGGCGGGTTCCCTGGGCCAGCGGGAAACTGGCAGGAAACCACCGGCTCCCCTTTTCTGACCGCGGTTTTACCGCCGCGGTCAGAATCGCCAAGGAAGCACCGCCAGCCTGTTGGCGGTGCTTCCGCCGCACTCCGCCATGGCGGTCATGGACCGCCAAGGTCAGAATGACCCCCTTAGTGTTTACTTTCCTTTCTCTGACTTCAAAGTGGGAGGATTTATGCGACAATCTTGCTGGATACTGGGGTTACGAAAGAGTTTTTTCTATCACATGACAACATTTAAATAGACTTCAGAATATATCAGAATTAGAAGTACAAATCAAGCACATTTTTGTTAATTCTGAACTGTGCTGGAAACAAATACCTTTACATGCTTAAAACAAATCATTGAATTAGGTGATGCAATTTCCACACATCATGGTCTCTGCACAATATAGTTTGATTTGAAAAACTGTATATCTGTGCAAATGTAATGGTCATTTCAATCAAAAATGTTTTGTCTGTAATGGCAGTGTGTTACCACACCATGCATGCTCCACTCCACTCTGCTCTGCACCACTCCACACCACTGCAGCCTACTCTGTATCACTCCACTTTACGCCACTCCATGCCACTGCACTCTTCTCCATTCGGAACCACTCCACATTATGCCACTGCTCTCTATGCTACTTCACATAATGCCTCTCTACTCTACTCTGTACTACTCTACTCTAAGCCACTGCACTTTACGCCTCTCTACACCAATGCGCTCTGCTCGTCTGCACGCCATACCACTCCAGTCTAGGCAACACAAATCTAATCCACACAACTCCACTCTCTGCCACTCTGCAACGCTGCACTGTACGCCACTGCACTCTAAGCTAATACACTCTATGCTAATGCACTTTACTCTTTAACACTCAACTCTATGCCCCTGCACTCTACATCAATACACTGTACATCATTCTAATCTACTCTGCAACTCTGCACTCTATGCCACGGCACTCTACACTACTTTACTCTATGCCATCACACTCTATGCCACTTTATGCAACTCCACTCTAACCTGCACTTCTCCACTCTAAGCCACCTCACTCTACTGTGAAATAATCTACTTTATGCCACTGCACTCTGTGCCACTGCATTCTATGCCACTGCACCCTACCCTGCACCTCTCCACTCTATGCAACTGCACTCTACTCTGAAACAATCTATTCTACGCCACTGTACTCTATACCACTCTGACCACTGCACTCTAGTTCAATGCACTCTACACCACTGCAAGCTGACACTCTGCAACACTGCTCTGGCCACCACTACTGTATACTCTACACCACTCTGCTCTGTACTACTGCATTTTGCACCAATATACTCTATTCCACTGCATTCTATGCCACTCTACTCTGCCCAATGCCACTCTATGCAACTGCACTCTACACCAGTGTACTCTAAACAACTGCACTGCCCTTTACTCTGCACCACTGTACTCTATGCCACTGTTCTCTGTACCACTCTACACCACTGCACTGACACTCTACTCTGCAACTCTGCACTCTACACCACTCTACTCTATGCCACTGCACTCTAGGCACTATACTCTACACCACTCTACAATACTTCACTCTGCACCACTCTACACCACTACACTCTATGCCACATGAGTCTACTCT
This sequence comes from Pleurodeles waltl, assembly GCF_031143425.1. Lineage (NCBI taxonomy): Eukaryota > Metazoa > Chordata > Amphibia > Caudata > Salamandridae > Pleurodeles > Pleurodeles waltl. Next base: position 603,990,047 of record NC_090443.1, on the reverse strand, counting down.
GCACTCTATGACACTGAACCACTCTGCATTACTGCACTCTCTGCTACTCTATTGTATGCCACTCTACTCCACTGCACTCTGCACCAATGCACTCTAAACAACTGCACGCCACTGCCCTCTACTCTGTACCACTATACTCTACGCCACTGCTTTGTGCCACTCTACTCCACAAAACATCACTGCACTGACACTCTACTCTGCAGTGTTGCACTCTCCACCACCGTACTATACACCAATGTACTATGTACTACTGCATTCTATGCCACTGCACTCTATGCCACTCTACTCTGCATCACTACACTCTACAGCACTTTGCCCTACTCTGCACCACTCTAAACTACAGCACTGCACTCCCTGCAACGTGAGTCTACTCTGCAATCTATGCCACTGCACCACTCTACACTACTGCTCTCTCTGCCACTCTATTGTATGCCACTCTACTTCACTGCACTCTATGCCACTCTACTCTGTCCCACGCCACTCCACTCTAAACCACTGCACTCTACGCTAACGCACTCTAAACAACTGCACTGTACCCCACTGCACTGTACTTTGCACCACTGGGCTCTACACCACTGCTCCTATGCTACTCTACTCCACTCCACACCACTATGCCACTAGCTTTAAGCCATGCTGAACAGCAGCTACTCTGGTGCATAACATGGCTAATGGCTAAAACACACTAGCAAAGCCAATAACTCTTTTGTAGATGAGACCTATTGCTTTGCCAATGTTTGTTAGTACTATGAGGTACTGAGGTACCTGAAAGAACTGTAAAAAATACAATTACATCATAATAAAGGCTGCTACAAAATGCGCAAATACATTTCGGTTAAATAAATAAAAAAACGCTTCTCAAATACAGATTTGAATAATATACAGTTTATACCTAGTGCTAAAAAAATGTTATAACACTCCATTAAAACCACACACTCCACAGCTCACCTTGGAACACCATTACAATACCTCTCTGAAAGAAATATCTTTGCCACCAGAAAACTTCAAGTGACTACTTTAAGTAAAGTCAATGCAGGTTTTCAAGCCCCTTTGTATTTGCAGATTTACCAGTTACACACATTTGCATTACTTTAGGGAAGGAGACCCCCTGGCAAGAATGCCTTTTCTTATCTGTCTGCCCCTCCCTCCCTCAGAGCACAGGAGACCCCCTGCCTTCCAACCCAGCTGGGGAAACTCCTCTGCCTGTAATTTCGCCCTGCCTCCGTTGCCCTTTAGGTGAAAGCCTAAAATTACGGACAAATGCCGTCCGTTAAAGCTTTCATCACGGACAACGGACAGCAGGGTGAAATTACGGACAGTCCGTGAAATTTACGGACGGGTGGTCACCCTATTTGGTCTTAGCCTTGGAGATAGCAGTCACACAAACAACAAAGCTCTGGTCCAGTTTAATAAAGTAATTAGGTTTTAGGGCGTGGCAAAGTATGGAGTGTTGCATTACACCGGGTGGCAGAAGGCAGAAGCCACAGCTTGCCCGATTTTGCCAAATGGTTACACCGGAAGGAAAGATTGTTTACAAAGTGACGTTTCTCATAATGATTTAATTATTAGATCATTTGAAGCAGAATATGAAATTCGGCGACCAGACATAAACTCTACGTTCTGAACCTTGGAAACTGGCACCAAGACAGAAGAACCGCACCACCCAGATATGATTCTAAGAGATATTTCCTCCTGTTTTTTTTCCAAATCGGACTTTTCTTTTGAGGCAACATTTGAGAACAGGCCACAGGTGTGAAATGTGTCCCAAGGGTAAATCTCTCAGAAAGCAGCAGGTTTGAGTGTTTTCAAAGTACTTGGAAATATATAACATATATTACTACTTATAGTTCACACTGCTCCCCTAAGTCCGTGTAAAAGTTCCATGTGTTAGTTCTAGCTAAATATTCAAAAACATGAATGAATTAAAATCTTTATTTCTTCGTTTCTAGTGAGGGCTAATTACAAGAGGTACAATAGCCGAAACCCGGGGAACGCTGCTTGTAAAATTGCCAGGTGAGAGCAATTAAGGCGTCTTAAGAATCAGCCTGGTCTTGTTACCAAAAACAGGAGTTTAGCCCCATTTTCAGTTCTGTGCATGTCTACTGGCACAGACATCTAACTGTGTAAGATGTTATGGGCGAAAGAGTTGAATGGTATATGTAGGCATACGCAGGCCACTTGAATTATGTGGCTGGAGAGGTCCAAATTATACAACCGGGTTGAGTAAATTATGCAGCAAAAAGGCTCACTATGCTGCATAATACGGTATATTTAAAAAAACATTTCTTCATTATTTCATAATTTTGAACCTTGGCAATACCATTTGAGCATTGGTTACACTTCCTTAGTACCTGATTAACATTCAAATATAGAAATAAGCAACAGAAAGGTGACCAGTACAGCTTTGCAAAGGGCCTTTCACTGAGCGGTAGCATGTGTTGTCACATTTTTTGTAACTTTTGAACCATTTGAGCTAGAAACATATTTTTTGTTGTTGAAATCTGCAGTTTATGGGGGTCATTCCGACCCCGGTGGGCGGCGGGCACCGCCCGCCGGGCGGAGACCAGCAAAAGACCGTACCGCGGTCAAATGACCGCGGCGGTCATTCTGACTTTCCCGCTGGGCGGATGGGCGACCGCCAAAAGGCCGCCCGCCCGCCCAGCGGGAAAGCCCCAGCAATGATGAAACCGGCTCCGAATGTAGCCGGCGGAGTTGCTGGTGTGCGACGGGTGCAGTGGCACCCGTCGCGATTTTCAGTGTCTGCTTTGCAGACACTGAAAATCTTAATGGGGCCCTGTTAGGGGGCCCCTGCAGTGCCCATGCCAGTGGCATGGGCACTGCAGGGGCCCCCAGGGGCCCCACGACACCCGTTCCCGCCAGCCTCTTCCTGGCGGTGTAAACCGCCAGGAACAGGCTGGCGGGAAGGGGGTCGGAATTCCCATGGCGGCGCTGCTTGCAGCGCCGCCGTGGAGGATTCCCTGGGGCAGGGAAAACCGGCGGGAAACCGCCGGTTTCCCTTTTCTGACCGCGGCTTTACCGCAGCGGTCAGAATTGCCCCAGAAGCACCGCCAGCCTGTTGGCGGTGCTTCCTCCGTCCCCGGCCCTGGCGGTCCATGACCGCCAGGGTCGGACTGACCCCCTATGTGCCAGATGATGGATTATATGGCAAATGCAGCAAATTTATAATCACGCAAAAATCACCATGGCCACACAATTGCATAACTCCAGTGGCCCTGGGCATAGGAGAATCCAGCAAGTAAGTCCTCCGACTCTCCAGTTCTTAGAAGGTTTCCTCAGATTCCCATCAAGGCAATACCATGCTTTTGGTTGAATCCTAATTGAAGACTGTATATCATCCATCAGATAATTGGACTAAATGTAAGTATGCAATAACTAGTCAGTATTTTTTGTTGCAGTTCAGAATATCAAGTTTTAAATATTGTGCTGGCAAACTATCATACCAAAATATTGTCAAACAAAAGGCAAGTATAGATTTACTATTCTTAACTTGACATCTTCGTACATTGGTGTGATACATAGTATCAAGGTATGTTTATGTGGTGTTAAGTATATATTATATTATAACTGTGTTATATTAGATCAAGAGATGAATGGCTGTAGGCTTTGAACAACTCAAAGAAACCCACCTAATAGCAGAGTGAGAATTAAAAGAATCTTTTCAGTATTTCCAGACTTCGATGTATCACTATCCAGTAGGAATAGAAATTCAGAGAGACCACGGTAAAGAAACGTCGGCTGCCACAGCACTGCCCTATAAACTTAAGTAAGCACTGCAGTTATGCAAACCTTCTGATCTTCCCCAGCAGTAAATATACATTTTTGAAAGAAAGATCTTCTGGGCCCGATGAGGTTAACCGTTTCGTAAATATTGGCAGATGAGATTTCACACAGACTTCAACAACAGACCTACTGCTAGACAAATTATTCAAACCCTTGTATTCAGTTTGACAGGTAGGTGATGTAGTGTTGAACAACGGACTTACTGTTCAGCAGTGACTCCAGCCTGCTGCTAACGTTAAAATCTCACATTGACAAACATGCTGGTAAGTCTTTTGAACTGCAAGCTTGAATGTGTTTTCTGGATCCAAGTTGTTATTTTTTCCATTTTGACATGCATTTTCCGCAGGAGTTAGATTGCATAATTTGTGCCCCAGGCAGAATGTGAAACAACAGCACTACATTACCTGATGCATGAGCGGCGGGCGTGGGTGTTTAAAGGAACACTGAGTTCTGAGAGAAAAGCGCGCCCGCCTATTGAAATGGCTGAGCACTCCTGTTATGTATTTGTGTGTCAGCAACAGGGGTGGAAAAATTATGTATTATTTAAAAAATGAAATTTAAAAAGAAGCTGCATTGTCAAAGATGCAGGGTGCAAATCAGTACATATTAAGGAGAAAACGTTTTGGTGAATCTTGTCTTCCTGGAAAAATGGTCTTAATGTAAAAGATAAGATTGAGTGAGTAGCATGCAAGGTGTCTGACAGAGTGGTTATAATCTCTCATTAAGAATTGTCTTGGTACTTGAGGCAATAGGTATAAACTGTCCAGAGTAGAACTCACCCTACCTCTCCATTCCCTACCTACCCCCTACACGCAATGGCATGTTAAGATTTTATATGCTTCTGCTATAAGATTGTATTATGCCTGACCCAGAACTCTATAGTGCCCGTGAGCGTATTATAGAAATATTAAAAGTAAAGTGCTCAACTGCTCCTCAGCAGTAGGTTAGAGTTAAATCAAATAAATCAAGCATTGGGGAAGTCAATAGTTGTGGCCTTGGCATGTCTGCATTTGATTATTTTTTTTGCAGACGTATGCATTAGTCATTAAGGGCCTCATTACGAGGCTGGCAGTCTTAACACCACCACGCTCGCAGTGGTGGACAGGTGACCCTGGTGGTCATACCGCCAGGGTTCTGCCGCGTCCGATTCGGGATCGGTGATCCTGACTCGTTGACGGTGGGTGGAGGTCGCAATCAGGCAGGGTGGCGCTGCATGTAGCGCCACCCTGCTGATTACGACCTCATTCTCTGCCAGCCTTTTCATTACGGTTTTACCACCCTGAAAAGGCTAGTGGTGAAGAGGTGCAGGGGGCCACTGAGGGGCACCTGCCCTGCCCATGCACTTGGCATGGGCAGTGCAGGGGTCCCTACTGCCCAGCACCATTGCAATGTTCACTATCTGCTGTGCAGACAGTGAGCATTGCGAAGGTGCTGGTGCACCCTGCAGGCGACAGCATTGCCACTGGCTCGATTTTGAGCCAGAGACCATTCTGCTGCCAGTTTCCCGCTAAGTACGACAAAGTGGTCGCCATTATGGCGGCAGCCACCATGTTGGGAGTTTGCCTGAGGGGTGTTCCTGTCTGCCAAACTCATAACTAGGCCCTCAATATTTGGGAGTAATACAAAGACGAAATGCTACTGTACAGGTATAGCTTGCACATGTTTACAAGAAAAAAAAGTAATCCTGATCCATCATAAAAATAGGGTAAAATAAATGAAATGATAGCAGAGATTGGTCCACCAGCCATGGCGCTGAAGTGGACTACTTTTTAGGAGTTAAAATGCCATCACTCATAGTGATGCAAGGCAAATATTGACCTGTTGCCCCATGCTATAGAACATGGTAGGTGAAAGCAACATGAGAATGATGCTTGAACATACCAATGGGTGAAGAAGGCCAACCAAAAGCTCCTGCTCAGTTGTCTCATCTGTAACCCTCTAGCACCACTAAAGGTATCCTACATGCAGCAGCACATCTCAATGAGTGCTTGAAGAAATACAGCCACTTGACACCACATTCAAATGCCTACACTAGCTCACCCTTTCAGCCTAGAATACATTGAAAACCAGCTACATCACTTATAAAGCCCTCATCAACTGACCTCAGCTAACCTGGCAAAAAAACGAGCCACATCTGGGGGACAACGCCGTACCAGTAGTCTCAATTTCTCCAGACTGGGGACAAAATACTGCAAGAAAAAACAAAACAGAAGGCACACTCTCTCTAATCATGCTGTCAGGATCTAGTCTAGATCAGCATCCCCACCAACTTTCAATCAGCACTCTCTCTCATATATTTAAAAAAAGATGAAGACACCTCTCTTAAAGAACTACTAACCCTGACCCAACAGGCTCACCTTCACCTTCAACTATTGATTGCATCTTCCCCAGGATCATACCCAATCTTCAGTGCTCCATTAGTCTCACTCTACTTTTGCAGTCTACAGATACTAAAACGTATACACACATCATATATGGACAGGTATGTTTCTTTTATTACAATTTGTTTGTGAAACATGAAGCTGGAGACAAATCTAAAGCTGTTTAAATATCAGACCTAAAAATATACAAAGAAGGTAATTATCTAGACTGATGTTGCAACCATCCTGGTACAAGAAATCTTAGTTGTCTTGGAAAGTTCACTTGTTTGATTATTCCTATGAATTGGCTCTTCCTTTAAATTTACAAAGCAGGTAAACCAATCAATCAAATATTAAATATACATTCATGGCCACTCAGGAAATATTATTCGCTTGTAGCCACTCTTGTGTGTTCTCTCCATTTATTTGCTTTTATGGGACTGGATTAACTGGCATAATTTGTCTCTGAGTGCTAAGAGGCTGCTAGACACTTCACAGTATATGTGCTGTGCTCCTTAAAACACTATAAAGTAGTTAATCCCATTTGGCACACTTGACTTCCAGTAGGGTGTAGTAGTACTATTATTGATGAACAAGCAATTAGTTACGTATAGTTCAGATTTCCTTATGGGCGGAGGGCAGGTGTCTGGAGGGTCGGTGGAAGTTCAGATGTAGTTGATGTAGGCTGATTCTTGGTTGTGCAGGGCTTTGTAGGTGTGGATCAAGGTCTTGAATTGACATCTCTTCCGTATATCGAGCCAATGGAGCTTCTTGAGGTGAAGAGTGATGTGGTTCAGTATGGGGAGGTCAACAATGAGTCTGGCTGCTGAGTTCTATATGATCTGCAGCTTCTTAAGAAAGTGTGTGGTGATTTTTGCGTGGAGTTCATTGCAATAGTCCAGGTGGCTGATGACTAGGGCTTGAGTGACGGTCGATATGGTGTTGATGGGGAGCCATTTGAAGATTTTTCAGAGCATGCAAAGAATGAGGAAGCAGGCGGATGAGACAGTGTTTATCTGGGTTTGCTTGCTCTGCAGGATAATTCCAAGGTTACACGCATGGTCTGTCAGTGTGGGGGAGGGTTCTGGTTCTGAGAGCCACCAGGAGTCATTCTATGAGGAAGTGTTGTTTCTGAAGGTTAGCACTTCTGTTTTGTCTGTGTTGAGTTTCAGGCAGTCGTTTTTCATTGAGTCTGCAATGCTTGTTGTATACCTGTGGAAGTTGGATCTAAGGGTGGGGCCTTCTGAGAGCGAGAGGATGAGCTGGGTGTTGTCTGCGTAGGATATGATGTTTAATCCATGGGCTCAGACGACGTTGGCCAATTGGGTCATGTAGGTGTTGAACAGCATGGAGCCTTTAGGAAAGCTGCAGATAATGCCCTTGGGTTGCAAAGTGGACAGTGGTTGGTGGACTGTCTGGGTTGTTCCAGTGAGGAAGGATGTGATCCTCTTGAGGGCGTCTCCTTGGATTCCGATGTGCTGAAGTTTTTTGATCTCAGTGTGGCGGGATACCGTATCGAACTCTGCTGAGATGTCGAGGAGGATTAGAGCTGCAATTTCTCCCTGGTTGTGGAGGGATCTGATGTCGTTGGTAGCCAAGATCTGGGGGTTTTCAGGGCTGTGGTTGGTACAGAATCCGGATAGGGAGGTGAATAAAAGATGGTTGTTCTCCAGGTGTTCTGTGAGTTGTCGGTTGATGGCTTTTTCAAGGACTTTGGTGGGGATGGAAAGAAGAGAGATGGGACAGTAGTTCTTGAGTATGCTGAGGTTGGTGTACGGTTTCTTGAGAAAGGGTCTGACATCTGCTTATGGTGATAGAATCAGTGAAGAGGGTGTTGAGCTCACTGCTGATATTCTTGCTCCCGAGGTTGAAAATGTGGTGAGGACAGGAGTCCGTGAGGGCTCCTGGTTGGACAGAGCTCATAATACGTGTGGTGTTCTGTCTAGTGAGCCACCCCAGGTAGTAAGGAGGCTAGGGCTTGATCCTGTGGGAGCGAGGTGGTCAAACAGGTCAGAGTCGGTGGCCTGGGGTTCAAGGTTCTTGTAGAAGGTGGAGATATTGTCGTGGTAGAAGTCCGCCAGGGTGTCATAAAGTTCCTGGGTAGGGGTGATGGTGCTTTCAATGGGTGAGGGGTTGAAGAACTCTCTGACAATGTTGGAGAATTCTTTGCTGTGGTTGGAGCGGGCCTCAATGTGATCTGCCAGTTGAAGAGCATACATATTATATGAACTGTAAGTAGTGCATTTCAGCCACACAAGGCGTGGGTCTATATTGTGTAAACATGAGGCATGCTATATATAAAATTGGCATGTCTCTACCACAGCAGGATTCAAAGTTATAGGGCTACAAAAGCTCCTTGCCATTACAAGATCTGGTTATGAATAAAAGTCATATTTTCCATAACCTGCGCTGAGATGTACAAAAGCCTTCCATGTACCATTTCAGTGTATGTAATAAATCTAATTTATTATTCAACATGAAATTGTTATTAAATATGCCATAAAGACAGTTTATAAAAATGTTTTGCACAGTCACCTGGATGGTAATTGCAGGCTCTGCCCCCTACAGTGGTAGTAATTATATTCCTCAGCCCTGCTAAATAGTTGTAAATTGGCTCCCAAGAAAACCAAATGATTGGTGAGAACAAACGAACTGCTAGTACAGCTCTGGCAGGAAGGCAAGGGGAGAATATTGCCTAACATCCACCCTTAGTTATCTAAGAATGGGAAGGAGAAGGCACATATGGGCAGAAAGAACATACACAAACCCTGATAGTGTTTTTTTTTTTTATTTAAACAAATCTCTGGTTTGAATGTGTATTTGAGGAAAGATAGCTTAATATACAGCGTGGCTCAGTCACAGGAGGAGTTTACTTTGATTCAGAACTAGTTTGAGTGGGCCCCTTTCTGTGTAGGGATGGAAAACCATTTGCTTTGTAGTGTAATTTCAAAGCTAGAGGAGAATCCATTGGGGAACCTTATCCACCATGGGGTGCTGGATTGCCATGGAAAAAAATCCCCAGTGGTCCACCAGTGGATGATCCCCAGTATTCAGGACTTTCTTCAGAAATCAGAGGATTTTTTCTTATCACCAAGATATAAATAAGGTCCTAATTTCTTCAGGATGAACAAGTAAAAAAACACAATTTGTTTTGTTACAATGCACCTATGTAAGAAAATGTCCAGTTTAGGGATGTTTCTGACCTGCCCTAGAAGAATACATTAAGCTCACAATATTACTAAAACTATAAGAGGAGGAACAGTGATCCACACCTATGGTTGTAGGATCATGAGAAGTGGCTCTAGTACAACATAGTGATAAATTAAACACCCTGACAATTCAGAAAATTTTAAATTAAGAATTATTTAATACATGAATACAGAATAACAGAACATCTGGCAACGAATTTCAGGGGTTCATTAATCTAACAACAGGAGTTTCTTCCTGAATACATTGGACATACCTCCTGAAAGCCACCACCAAGTCATATCAGTTTGTGTTTGACTCCTTTAACAGAATGACCCTGTACCTCATCCTGCAGCTGTGGTGCACCTTATTTTCAGCCAATCAAGAACCGGACAAATTTGTGACACACATATGGCAAACTGTATTAATATAATGCACATATATGTTGTTACTTAAGGGGCAGGACTCCACTGAGAGCTGAAAGAGAAATAGTATGCAGTAAGAGGAACCCAACAAAAACGTGGCAATGTATCAGTTTATCCTTAAACAACACGTTAGTTTAAAACATAATCATGTATAGTTAAGGGTACCATACTGCTTGGAGGGATGCCAGTCTGCCAGTCCTGTGAGTTGTAACTGACACACAAATTCCACATTAACAGTATACTAGTCAAAGGAGTAATAAACACACAATCTATTTGAGTGACAACAACAAAAAGTCCAAAGTCTCATGAAACAATTATTTTATTTCAAAACAGTAGACATTATAAGATGTTCCCTTTTCTAGGATCCAACAGTAGTACACTGCAAAACAATCACAGGTGAAAGACAATGTCATTGTCATTGATCTTATGAATGTGGGGCACAATAGTGACCTATTTCAAGACTCACATATCCTTGTTGCCACAGAATAAAGAGAAGTTGGTCAGAACATTGCCATCTTCCCTACCAGTTTCCATGGTTGTGGCAATGGTGTATTTGGGTGGGTATCGGAAATGTCCCTAATTCCAGCAGAAGGTAGCATCTTGGAACTGCTACAGCCCACCATCGACTGATGGCCTCAACACCTCCCCAAGAATACAGCCCATATGCCACCTCTTACAGAAGAGAAAAGTACACAGGTCAGATAGGAACTTAAGGCACCTTCAGTTATAGATATGTTTATGGCAAGATCTCCAGGAGGACACAACAGAACGTGCATAGCAGAATCGAAAAAGAGGTGGGTTTTCACATGTTTATACGCTATATTAAAAACAAATACAATATTGAACTTCCACAATATCACCAAAAAAATAATACTGACCAAAATATTATCATCCTATACATGAACATCAAAAAGCATAAATAATGATAAGAAAGACATTGCTGTCAGAAATATTTAAAATGAGTAATATTAAGAGCAATGTTAATGTACCAAACTCATTAAACAATTAATACAAGAATATGTAAAGTATCAAAAAAAAAGTATTGCGCACAATAATAAAGTTGAAAAATTATTTAAAAATTATAAAGCATTAAAAAATAATATACAATTCCAATAAAAAACAAATAACATCACTAAAAAAACAAATATTAAAAGCATTTTACTTAATTCATACATCAAAAGCAAATAATAAAACATTATAAACGAAGTCTCATAAAGTGAAATACATCCTACAATTAAATTACAACACACCAAAATGATTCTAAACAAATACTGGAATATAAAAAAACAATAATAATTATTAAAAAATAGTACATATATACTAATATTTAAAAATAAGTGCTATATATGTGTATGTATAAATATATTCACTGAAGAAAACAAAGGTTTAAGGGGCGTTATCATTAGATTCTGATTTTACTCGTCCTAAACCACAGAAATTCAGCAGTTAGAGTTAGAGTTATTTCAACTAACCATAGCTTGCATCCTAAGGTAACTATAATTCGCACACATGCCATGCACATTTTTTCTTCAATAATTTGACTGCTAATGTTTCATTTATATTTTCAGTGACGTTATAGAAGTTGTCATGAGTGCTGCAATATCTGGTGTAATTAGCAGTGTGTGGCAAGGGTGCGAGAAACTGTTACCTCAGGGCACTAAAGAAACTGCTTTCACCTAAAATTAAATTAAGTAACTAATACATATACTTTTGTTTACATCTTCAAACTTTTGCTTCCGCTCCAACATTTCAAAGGAAAACACCGTTCTTCAGACCAACAACAATTTCATAAACACGAAGCACCACAAAAACATGCAAAAAGTAACACTATAACAAATGTGTACCAAGCACCAGCCCCTAAAACATATAATTAAAACCTACCCTAAACAAACCTCCAAACTAAGCTATGCTACATTTTAAATATACAATTAAGAAATATTTTCTACCTAACAAAGAGAGAGACCCACATGATTCACATTTCAAATAAACAGAAATTGAAAAAAAGAAACTCCATGTGAAAAACACAGCAAATATGTAAGTATGAAAACGTTACAATTAAACTGCATTTTAATATGTTAGTAGTAAGTACTTTCAAATGATTAACACAATTTACTTACTATGTACATTTACCATTTTCAAGTGAAATGGCAAAAAGAGTGACATATATCACCCCACAGAAAGGAAAACAATTTTTATCTCACATGTGATACATGCAGTAAGAAAAGCACAAGCAGCAAAAATGATAATTAGAAATGTAACAAATGTTATGCTAACACTTGTTCTGGAAGGTCCACATGTAAAAATTATACTGTGTTTAATGTTAGAGAACACAACCACCCCCAAATGTAAAAGAGAGAGAATAAAGGCACATTCTCCAAGATATCAGAGAAGCAATCACTAGCTCTCAGGACGTTACAGAGACTATTCTGTAAATGATTATACTTCCTAAAATTCCTAGGCACATTTCAGACAGCTGCCGCCAGTCCCCCCAAAAAAAGCAAGCACTAGAAAAACCACAACACAAGCCCCTGCTGCTTCTGGAAGATACCAAGACATAAACATTTCAGAACACCTAACCACTGCACATAATGAAGAACCCGTCCTCGGGCACGAAACTAAAAATAAAGATAGGATAATAACCATATATCCAACACAAAACAATGAACTCAGACTTACCTAATGTGAAACGTCAATGATGGATGGCACCTTCAAATCATGTCCCCACCATTCACTCAAATATATACAGTACATGGATAATATCATAGTAATATACCCTTATTTACACACTACTACCTAACAAGCAAAGTGCAGCATAGTTGAACCACTAAATGAGATTAAAATTCAAACTAGGAACTAATATCCCAAAATATAATTATAGATTTTGAGCAGGCAATGTTACAAACAATTTTAAAAATATACCCATGCACGACCATTCAAGGCTACTGTTATCATTTGAACCAAGGCATTTGGAGGCACCATCAAAACTTGAACTAAGTGAAGAAAATGCAACAAATAGTGGTTTCGCCTTTGAAATAAAAAAAATAAAATACGTACCCGTCATAGACATAGCTAACCACATACTAATAGAATCCATATTCTACCAAAGACATGGGTGGGCCCGGATCGCCTGAGTCGGGGGCTGACTGCACGGAGGCGGAGACATACTGGCGTCCGGTAGTTGAGGTTTTTACAGAGCCAAGCAATCGACTTGGATTATTTGAAGGGTGTTGCAGCTTCAAGGAAACTTTACCCCCCCTTTGGGTCAGGCATGGCGGCGATACCTCCTATTTTTATGGCTGATGGTGAGCGGGGGCAGCACCGGCAATTGGCCACGTCGCAGGGGAACACTATGGAGCAGAACACCACGCTGGTGCCACTGCCGCAGCACCAGACTCGTGTAGGGGGGCCTGGAGATGTTTTGGGCGCATCAGTTACTGTGGAGGAACCATCTCCAGCTGAACTTCTAGCAGCTATAGAGGGTTCCAGGGTGGCCCTTGAGGGGAGGATAGAGATGGTGGCAGTGGAAGTGAACCTCCTACTAGCGGAGCTCTGAAAAGTTTCTGATAAGGTCAAAGTGGCAGAGGGGTACTTTGTGGATTTGCAGGCGGAGGTGGGTGCTCTGCGAAAACAGATGGTGCAGGTCACTTCCTCAGTTCGGATGCTGGAGGCAAGACTGCAAGACTCAGAGGGCAGGTCCCGTCTGAATAATGTCCGCTTGCTTGGGTTTCCGGAATGCGCAGAGGGTGCCACGGCAGAAGGCTTTGTGGAGTGCTGGATCAGAGATGTTGTGCAGCCTGTTGGGCTGTCCAAGGTGTTTGTGTATGGAGCGTGTTCACAGGGCTCTGGTTGCATCCCCTCCGCCCTGGGCACCTCAGAGGGCTATCATTGCACGTCTTGTGAATTATAAAGATAGAGACTGTATCCTACGGGCGGCACGTGAATCTGATATAGCTGTCTTTGAAAACTGCAACATTTCCATTTATCCTGACTATACGAACAAGGTTCAGACCTCTAGAAAGGGGTTTCTGGAGGTGAAGGCCAAGCTCCATGCCATGAACATCATATATATGTTATTGTATCCGGCACGCTTCAAGATGCTCTCTGGGGGCAAGTCCCACTTTTTTGAACGCTCGGAGGAGGTCTGGAGATGGCTGGAGATGTGGGACAAAGTCACTCCTGGTAGATCTGGGCAGACTAGCTTGGTGGCACATCGTGTTTCTGTTGTGGATGGCTCAGACTGGAGGAACCAGATGGAGGGCACTGAAGAACAGGGTGTCGATGCTGACAATAGAATTGAGATTCAACAAGATGGTACAATGGCGGTGGTGGTTGCTGGACTGGCTGCTGGACTGAGTGGGGTAGTTGATCAGGGAGTGGAGAGGATCCCTGTGGACACTTGGAAGCGGCTGTTGCGCTTCTTTCTGGGGGGTCTGTGTTTAGGCGGGAGGCACCTGCACTGAATAGTAGGAGGTTTCCGCATTATGGTTAAGATTTTGAATGGGCACTACTTGAATTTACATTGTACGGGGTCATTGGATTATGATTGGGTAGGTATTCAGGCACAAAGTATATTGCATACGGGGTTTGGGGTGTTTAATCCACTGTGGTGGTAGGGCCCTGTAACTGGGGTGTTAGGGATTAGGCTATTGTCCTGGCAGCATTTACACATAGGGATCTACAGTTTGTTTTGATGTGTCTGTTTTACTGTTCATCCGGGGTGGGGAATGGGGCATTGGTTTCTCTGGTTAGGTCAGGTTTGCATGTGTTTTAGGTTTACAACTGCAGTGCATGTATGTATGTGGGAAGTGAAATAAGTACTCATCTTGCCTTGTCTTTGCAGGAGGGAGGTGGGGGGTGGAGGACTAGGGGGACGGAAGATACAAAGCCTTGGTATGGGTTGACATTAATGTGCTGACATGGAATGTCAGGGGGATGAAAAGTTACACTACACGCTACAGGGTGCACTCTTTTCTGAGGCGCCATAAGGTTCATATAGCTTGTCTCCAGGAAACGCACATGACGGAGGAGGAATCGCAAAACTAGCCTAGAAATGGCAGGGTCAGATGTTCTCCTCATCCTTTTTCCCTTATGGGTTGCTCCACGGGTCCCATTTACCCACGTTTATAGTGAAGTGGATGTAGAAGGGAGATATGTACTGATACAGGGCACATTAGGTGGTGTGCCCCTCACTATTCTTAACACTTACGCAACGAATACAGATGATCATTCCTTCTATGATAATATACCTGAGATTCTGGGGGACGGGGTGGATGCGCCTATTACATGGGCTAGAGATTACAATTGCACCTTGGATGGTGAGAAAGATCGTTACCCGTCTAAATTGGGTACTAAACCGTTGATGACGAGTTCTCTCGTAGAGGTTATGCGCAATTTAGGGCTGTGGGATGGGTGGAAGGAACTACACCCCGAGAGTAGGGAGTTCACCTGTCATTCTAAGATGCCTAAAACGCATAGTCGGCTGAACCGTTTCCTACTAGGTGAACTGAACTGCTCACAGGTGTTGGATCTTAAACATCTGGAGAGGATTTCTGTCTGATCATGCATCGATGTTGATGCAGTTGCAGTGGGTATTAGATAATAGAGTGATACGCAGTTGGCGCATGCCTATGGATTTTGTGACAGATGTTGCATGTCGAGACAAGATGGTGGTTGCCATTAAAGATTATATAGACTTGAATTGGAGCATGACAAGCTTTAGGGGAATGGAGTGGGAGGCCATGAAGGCCGTACTGAGAGGGGTATGTATAGGCACCGCTTGTGGGGTGTGTAAACAAATAGAACAATAACCTACTGAATGGGAGAGTAAGCTAGTGGTCCTGCAGCACCAGACACCAATAAAAATGGAGGTGGAACAAGAGCAGCTCTAGTTGTATAAGAAAGTCAGTAGCTGCTGGGAAACACTAGATAAGGTAACACTTAGATCATACAGACAGTGCCTGCAGAGGGAGGGGGATAAGTCTGGCAAATTATTGGCGTGGAATCTCCCCCCATTTTACACACCAGGAATGCCAAAGGTGTGATGATTACCAATCGGAAGGATATCCTTCAGGTGTTAGTGGAACATTTCCAGGCAGTATTGAGTGCTGGCGCTTCAGTCTCAGATGACGATTTAGGAGAGTTCCTGCAGTGAATGTGGCTCCCACAGCTGGAACTGGAGAGTATGGAGAGTCTGGAGGCTGAGATAACTGTAGAGGAAGTGAATGCAGCGCTGGAAGCATTGACAAAATCTAAGTCCCCAGGTGGGGATGGGCTCCTGGTTGAGCTGTATCAAACGTTTTCCCTACTTCTGTGAGAGAAGTTGTTGGTGATGTTTGAGAAGGCCCGGGATCAGGGTGTATTGCCAGTAACCAATCGCCAGGGCATGTTTAATGTTTAAGCCTGGGGGGATCCGGGTGACCCCTCCTCTTATCACCCGCTTACCATGCTTAATTGGGATGTTAAGATCATGTGGAAGATATTAGCTACTCGGCTACGTGGAGTGATTCAGGGTTTGGCGCATGACGATCAATGTGGTATTATTCCTGACCGTAGTACGACTTATGACTTACATTGCCTGGCACATGTGTTGCATGAAACTATGAGTGCAAAAGATGAGTTGGTGCTAGCATCATTAGACCTGGAGAAGGCCTTTGACAAGGTGGAGTGGGGATACCTCCTGGTGGTGTTGCGGGGAATAGGGCTTGGTCCACAATTTTGTGCGTGGGTTCAACTGCTGTATATTGCACCCTCTGTGCATGTTTGGGTGGGAGGGGAGCTCTCGGAATCCTGGGTGATGGCAGGGGAACCAGGCGGGGATGTCTACTTTTGCCACTTCTTTTCAGTTGGAACAACTTGCGATCTGGCTCTGTGAGCAATGTACCTTGGGGCATTCGGGTGGGACAGATTATCCACTTTTTCTCCCTATACGCTGATGATGTGTTGCTATATCTTCGAGAGCCAAGTGTTTCGGTGCCTCTGTTGTTGCGGTTGTTGGTGGCTTTTGGGGCTGTGTCTGGTCTCCAGGCGAAAAGGAAGAAGTTGCTTCTATTCACTTTAGGGTCTCTCTGTGGTGCTCCTCAAGAGGATTTACCGCGGGCGGGGCTCAGGTGGGAGCTCCCCAGTTTTAAATATTTGGGTATCTGGGTCACTCACACCATGGCTGCACATGTAAAACATAATGCAGAATGAGTGGTGACTGGCCTTGAGCACTCAGTATCGTTTTGAAATAGGCTGCCTCTTTCAGTGATGGGGAGGGCAGCAATGGCTAAGATGGTATTCTTGACACAGTATCTTTACCTGGTTTAGAATTCTTTGTTTCTGCTGGCTGCTCGGCTCTTTAATCGCCTATACAGTTTGTGGATCTCACTGCTGGGGGCTGGGTGTTGTAGTAGGGTGGCATTAGCGACACTGCAGAGGGAAATGTAAGAGGGAGGATTGGCTATTCCTATTATTAGACATTATTATTATGCGGCACACTCACAACATGCTGCAAAGTGGATGACTGAGTCGGACAATTGGGAGAAGTGACTGTTTGCAGGAATGCTTGGTGGGGATGCACTGGTGCATGTACTGATGTCGGTTGGTCGGTCAGAGTCTGTTGTCCCCTATTTGGTCGAAACTTCTGCTTGGATCTGGGAGCAAGCAATTAAGAAAGTGATTTGACGTGCCCCATTTGATAGGGAATTAAAGGTATGGGGCTTAGCCCTCTTTAGGGACATGGATGACCTAATGTCAATGGATGGCTGGAGAATGGGAGGATGTTTGGTGGTGGGAGACTTATACCCCAATGGGGAGTTTATCTCCTTTCAGGAAGCACGGAACACTATCGAGTTGGGTCCTGGTCAGTTCCTGCATATGCCATAATGGAGAGCATTGGTTCAGGAGATCTGGTGTGGTTTCCCGGTGGCACCCCCGGCATCGAAGGTGTTGAGTGGGCTGATAAATTGGGGTGAGGAGGTTCATTTAATCACTCTGTTTTATAAAGCTCTTCGGGGGGATCAACCAGGTGCGATAAGTGTTGTGCGTAGGGCTTGGGAGCGTGAACTGGAGGATCCCATAGGGGACATGGACTGGGGTATGGCGCTATCGCTGGTGCGCACGGTGTCATGTAAAAACAGGTTTAAACTTTTGCATTTCAGTTTTGTGCACCGTACATATATTACACCTGATCGTCTTAATAAGATTGACCCAACAAGAGGGGCTGGGTATCCCAGATTTGATGCATTAGGCTCCTCTGTTCTGCAATTGGCTTGGTCCTGTAGGATGGTGCACCGATTTTGTGGGAGGAGGTTGGGAGAGTAGAGGTGGTAATTGAATTTGGGCATGAAGTAATGCCTTTAACTTGCCTTATAGGTGTAGTGCAGAGACCGCGGGGTAGGAGTATCCTATATAGACTCACACAACTAGCGCTGGTTTTGGCTAAGCATAGGATGGCCATTGGCTGGATGAGTGCCCAGAGCCCATCCATTCTTTGCTGGATCTGAGATATTGAGACCTATATTGATTAGGCCGATCTGCCCCCATGGGGTCAGAATATGAAATTGGCATAAGGGGAGCGACCCCTCAGGCAAGGGTTGCTCCACAGGGGGTAATTTTATCATTAGGCATTTTCTGCCCCCCCGTCCCCCTCCTCCCCCCCAGGGGGCAGAAGCCACTAGACACCAGGGATTTTTTTATTTGTTTACATTGATAAGGGTAGTGACCCCTTAGGAAAGGGTCGCTCCCCTTGGGGGGGAATACATCTTTTTTATGCCATTTCTGCTCCCCTTGGGGACGGATCGGACTATTTTTATTAGGCCAATCTGCCCCCAAGGGGGGCAGTAACCACTAGACAACAAGGATTTGTTTTAGGTCAGTTTCACGCAAGAGGAGCGACACCTTAGGCAAGAGTCACTGCCCTGTGGGGGCAATTTATTTTAGGCTATTTCTGCCCACCTTGGGGGCAGATCTGCCTATTTTTCTTAGGCCAATCTGCCCCCAAGGGGGCAGAAACCACTAGACACCAGGGATTTTTTGTGCCAATTTCACACAAGAGGAGCGACCCCTTAGGCATGTGTCGCTCCCCTGGGGGGCAAATTTATTTTAGACCATTTCTGTCCCCCTTGGGGGGCAGCCACAGTGCCCTGCAAACCTCCAGATTTGCTGGAAATCACACATTTTTTCAACATTTTTGTGAAGGAACCTTCCAGAATCTGCAGGAATCCACAAAATTCCTACCACCCAGCATTGTCTCAGCTATACCAATAAAAATTCTGCCCCACTTGTCAGCCTAAAAATGTTGGCCCACTTACACAAATGAGGTATAATTTTTACCAGGAGACTGAGGGGAACGTTGGGTGGTAGAAAATGTGTCCCTGTGCAGTGATCCTATACAGAAATGTGGGAAAATTTCATTTTTTTAGCAAAATTTGAGGTTCGCAGGATCCTGGGAAAGAAAACTTTGAGGGATCCACTCAAGTTACACCTCCCCGGATTCCCTCGGGTGTCTAGTTTTCAGAAATGTTTGGTTTTGGTAGGTTTCCCTCTATGGCTGCTGAGTCCAGGACCAAAGACGCAGGTCCCCCTGCAAAAACAGGTAGTTTTGTGTTTGATAATTTCTATGCAATCCCATAGTGTTTTGGGGCATTTCCTTTCACAGGCACTAGGCTTACCCACACAAGTGAGGTGCCATTTTATTGAGAGACTTAGGGAAACACTAGCTGGAAGGAAATTTGTGGCTCCTCTCAGATTCCAGAACTTTCTGTCACCGAATGTGAGGAAAAAAAAATTTTGGGGCCCAAATGTTGAGGTTTGCAAAGAATTCTGGGTAACAGAACCTGGTGGCAAGTCACCCCATCCTGGATTCCCCTAGGTGTCCAGTTTTAAAAAATGCACAGGTTTGGTAGGTTTCCTGAGGTGCCGGCTGAGCTAGAGGCCATAATATACAGCTTGGCACTTTGCAAAAAACAGCTGTTTTCTTTGGGAAAATGTGATGTGTTCATTTTGTGTTTTGGGGCATTTCCTGTCGAGGGCGCTAGGCCTACCCACACAAGAGAGGTACCATTTTGATCGGGAGACTTGGGGGGAACGCTAGATGGAAAGAAATTTGTGGTTCCTCTCAGATTCCAGAACTTTCTGTCACCAAAATATAAGGAAAAAGTGTTTTTTTAGCCAAATTTTGAGGTTTGCAAAGGATTCTGGGTAACAGAACCCAGTGAGAGCCCCCCCAAGTCACCCCATCTTGGATTTCCCTAGGTGTCTAGTTTTTAATAATGCACAAGTTTGGTAGGTTGCCCTAGGGGTCGGCTGAGCTAGAGGCCAAAATCTACAGCTAGGCACTTTGCATAAAACACGTCAGATTTCAATGTAAAAATGAAATGTGTCCATGTTGCGTTTCCTGTCGTGAGCATTAGGCCTACCCACGCAAGTGAGGTACCATTTTTATCAGGAGATGTGGGGGAACACAGAATAGAAAAACACGTGTTATTGCCCCATGTCTTTCCCTACATTTTTTCCTTCCAAATGTAAAACAGTGTGTAAAAAAGACGTCTGTTCGAGAAATGCCCTGTAATTCACACGCTAGTATGGGCACCCGGAATTCAGAGTTGTGCAAATAACCACTGCTTCTCAACACCTTGTATTGTGCCCATTTTGGCAATACAAAGTTTCCTTGATGCCTATTTTTCAGTCTTTATATTTCACCAAATGAATTGCTGTATACCCGGTATACAATGAAAACCATTTGCAAGGTGCAGCTCATTTATTGGCTCTAGGAACCTAGGGATCTTGATGAACCTACAAGCCCTATATATCCCCACAACCAGAAGAGTCCAGAAGATGTAACGGTATATTGCTTTGAAAAATCTGACATTGTAGGAAAAAGTTACAGAGTAAAACGTGGAGAAAAATGGCTGTTTTTTTTTGTCCTCAATTTCAATATTTTTTATTTCAGCTGTTATTTTTTGTAGGAAAACCTTGTTGGATCTACACAAATTTGCTAAATTCATAATTTTGTCTACGGTTCAGAAATGTTTAGCTTTCTGGGATCCAGCATTGGTTTCACACCCATTTCTGTCACTAACTGGAAGGAGGCTAAAAGCACAAAAAAATAGTAAAAATGGGGTATGTCCCAGTAAAATGCCACAATTGTGTTGAAAAATGTGGTTTTCTGATTCAGATCTGCCTGTTCCTGAAAGCTGGACAGATGATGATTTTAGCACCACAAACCCTTTGCTGATGCTATTTTCAGGGACGAAACCACAAGCCTTCGTGTGCAGCCCTTTTTTCCAATTTGTTTGAAAAAAAAAAACATTTTCGCTGTATTTTGGCTAATTTCTTGGTCTCCTTCAGGGGAACCCACAAACTCTGGGTACCTCTGGAATCCCTAGAATTTTGGAAAAAAAGGATGCAAAATAGCTTATGTGAACAAAAAGTTATGAGGGCCTAAGTGCAAACTGCTCCAAATAGCCAAAAAAATACCTGGAACATGAGAGGGAAAAGGCCTGTTATTGAAGGGGTTAAAAATACATTTAGGAATTGCAAAATAGTGATAAAAAAGCTTGCTAACAGAATTCTTTTTTTAAGCTACCTTTAACAATGATATCAAAAAGATGCCTAAAAACTAAATTCCTACAAGTGATATGCCTGTCGATGATATTTACTGTGTCACAATATTCTCGCAACGATATTCAAGATTTAAAAACTCAGTATTTTGTCCAAACGTTTCCCACATGTAGTGGGTGGAGCATAGTTTTAAAGAGGGTGTGGCCTTGCATTTTTACACCACCAGAAAAACACCTAGCAGGGTAAAAATGGGTGTTTAGGGGAAGGGCTGTGAGGAGGAAGGCCTGTCCCTTTTCAAGAAACAGACATGTGGGAGGACCCAGGTAGGGATTTACGCTATATAAAGGAGTCCTTTTAAGCAGTCGTCATTGAGCAGAGGGCCTGTCAAGGCACTTCCGTATCTGGTATTTTGTTTTGGCAGGCAAGTGGGTTCTCGGGGTGTATGAGAGGAGGAGTGGGGTAAAAAAGATGACCTGACAAGGAATATCCTGTTTAGACCTTCTGTACCATCTGTATTTGAAGGGAGACTGGGTTCCAGCACTTGAATAGAGACAGCAAGAGTGAGAGAGAGAGAGGGAGAAAGGGACCTCAGCTACCAGTAGATGGTATTAATTATAAAGAAATGGTGGAAGAATATGATCGTATGCTCAAGGAACTGAGGGGCATGAATAAATATTTTACATGTTCATACTTAAAAGACTAAAGAGTAATGACTCACACACCACCCTTACTTCAGCATTTATATTGTTAATGAAGGGCAAAAGTGATGCAACTATTCTAGTTAAGTGTAGTATAATCAGAAAGAGACAAACAAGTTTGTTTGCTATTTCACAGCATCCATCTTTCTCAGGCCCTTTGGCATAGACTGTGTTATTACTCTCTACCTTTCTGTTCAATACACTTTTGGGTGTGCTCACTACTAAGTTGCCCTCTGTGCTTTCAACAGTGATTCTATGTTTGGCTTAAAATTTGTGTCTACAATATGGCTTTGACATTTCCTCTCTCCTGAGTTTCAATTGGTTGATGTAACCATTTTGATGTCAATATCATTTGCAGCCCTAGTCTTTGAAAAGTATTTTATTATTATAATGGTATAATATAGCACATCTGAACTGAACAGTACTCCAGGGAACAGAAAACACCTGGCAAAAATGAAGGAGAATAAATTATAGAACAAACAGTAGAATATGGTCTTGAGGAAGTAACGTGGAATAGAAAAAATGTTAATGATGGTGTTGATAAAGCATTGGAAGCCTTTAAAGTTGACTATATTATTTTAATAGGATTGCCTACAGATTTGTTTTCTACAGCAGATGAAGTTTGGAGGCAAGTTGATTTCATCAAGTAGAGAATTGTCGTAGTTTGGGTCTGTTGGAAATGGCCCTTTTTGCAGGGTTACCCCAAACATTTTGCCTTCTTCCTCCTATTTTTTTAGGTCTGTTTTTGCTGGTTTATTGTCTCTGCGCACTTTACCACGGCTAATCAGTGCTGAAGTGCAAGTGCTCCCTATAGATATTGTACTGTTGATTGTTTTATCCATGATTGACATATTTGATTTACTAGTAAAGTGCACTAGAGGTGCCCCGGGCCTGTAAATCAAATGCTACTAGTGGGCCTGCAGCACTGGTCGTGCCACCCACATTAGTAGCCCAGTAAACATGACTCAAACCTGCCATTGCAGTGTCTTTGTGTGCAGTTTTAAACTGCCAATTCGACTTGGCAAGTGTACCCACTTGCCAGGCCTCAACCTTCCCTTTTACTACATGTAAGGCACCCCTAAGGTAGGCCCTAGGTAGCCCCATGGGCAGGGTGCAGTGTATGTTTAAGGTAGGACACATACTAGTGCGTTTTATATGTCCTAACAATGAAATACTGCCAAATTCGGTTTTCACTGTGCAAGGCCTATCTCTCTCATAGGTTAACATGGGGGCAGCCTTTAAATATCCTTAAAGCGCAGATTCTCTTTGAGAGCAGATACAAATATGGAGTTTAGGGTCTCTGACCTCACAATTTAAAAATACATCTTTTAGTGAAGTTGGTTTTTAGATAGTTAGTTTGAAAATGACCCTTTTAGAAAGTAGGCATTTTCTTGCTTAATCCATTCTGTGACTCTGCTGGTTTGTGGATTCCCCGTCTGGGTCAGTTTGACAGTTGGGCTGTTCACACCTCTTCTCTAGACAGTGACACAAAGGCAGCTGGGGTGTAGCCTGCATATCTTGATTAGCCATCTGTGCTGGAGGGGAGGGGAGGAGTGGTCACTCACACCTGAAAGGACTGTACCTGCCCTCACACAATGCCGTCTCCGACCCCCTGATGAGTGGCCGGAGCCTAGCCTGGACAAGGAAGGATCTTGTAAACACTTGAGACTTTGCTTTGAAGTTTGCCAACTTCAAAGGCAGAACAGGGTATAAGAAGAAGATCCAAAACCCCAGACTTTTAGAATCTTTCTGGGATCAAGAGGACCCTCTGCCCAGGAGAAGAGCTGAAGAGCTGAGGGAGGAGTACTGTCCCTTTGCTGTGTTGCTTTGCTGGACTGGCCTGCAGTTGCTGCTTGTGCCCGAAAAGAGTGCAAAGGGTGAATTTTGCTGTGTGTCCTGCTTGAGAAAATTCTCCAAGGGCTTGGAGTAGAGCTTGCCTCCTGTTGGAAGACTCAGGAACACCAAAGACTTCAGTTTCCTCGACCAGCCGCACTGGGAACTGTGTGTTTTGTGCTGTTCAGAAGGAGAACCCACTGCGACGCCGACAACGCCACCACTGGCCTGCACCGTGACTTGCCGACGGCACACGGAGTTGCATTGCCCCGCTTCGTACCACAACCCTGGTCTCACCGACGCCCTCATTGGACGACTTCACCGAACCGCTGCTCGCACCACGACCTGTGGGCCCTGCACTCAGGCATCGCCTGCTCACATCGCAGCTTGGGCATCCCCGACTCCGCCGCTCCTGCTGACACCGGCGCTGCTGCCTGCACCGTGGCCACCGCTCGTGAGGTACACAAAGCACCTGTCCCATCCTGCACCGCAGCCCCAGTCCACCGACGCCAGCACCATCGGCTCCTGTGTCATCACCAGGCATCCTGCCTGCACCGTGGCCTGTGGACACTGCTCGTGAGGGTCACAAAGCACCGTCCTGTCCCGCACCACTGGCTTGGGCCTACCGATGACATCGCTTCAGCAACGACGACGACGCTGCCTGCACCGTGACCTGTGAACACCGCACAGGCCCACTTCACACCGCAGCCCTGGTCTCACCGCCGCCGCTGGACGCTGTCACCGAGCCACTGCCTGCACCGTGACCTGTGGACACTGCACATCGCATCATCCCGCTTCGCACTGCGGCCCGACGCCATCCACGCCGGCACACCTGACTTCATCAGCCTGGAGTTCAATGTGCAACGTGTGTGACCTCAAGCGCCCGACGACTCCTGCACCGACTCCGGAACCGACACCGCAATGCCAATGACGCCGCTCTCCGGAGCTCACCGCGAGGATCACGATGCCCTGCAAATCCAAGGTACTGTTTGCAGGTCTTCCCGACACCGTAGCTGGCCCGCAATGCCACGGCCGGCCTGAACTGTTGGTTTTGTTGATCACGACTCCGTCATAGCCCGAGGTGGAGCTATCGACTTCAAGGAACTGTAGGTTTGAGTACATCTTGCAGAATTCATATTTTTCTTACTTTATGTTGGATTTGTATCATATTTGGTCTTGCATTATATAGATAAATATTGGTTATTTTTCTAAAACTGGTGTGGTGTCCTTTTGTAGTGATTTCACTTATTACTGAGTGTTATGTGCAAATGCTTTACACATTGCTTCTGAGATAAGCCTGACTGCTCGTGCCAAGCTACCAAGGGGGTGAGCAGGGGTTATCTGAGTGGGTATCTCCCTTATCCTGACTAGAGTGAGGGTCCCTACTTGGACAGGGTGCAGATCGACTGCCAACTAGAGATCCCATTTCTAACAGGGTCAATGTAGGAAAACATGTGTCTACTAGTTTTTGATTTCTTTACCTTTGTGGGCTTTAGCATAAGGAGCCTTTACTTCTAGATATTTCTATCCTCTTGTGTAAGACAACTTGTGTTCTACGTAATTGACTTGGTAATGATCAGTATTTGTACATGTACTGCAGCAGATTTTAAATTAGATTTTTACTGTGCTGGTATAGTGTGTGAAAAATGTGAGGTGGGTCAGGGCAAGTAGTCTGGTCTCCTTGTTTAAAGTAAAAATTGAGCTGCCCGATGCAAAATGCTTTAGTATGGGTATTGTTTATATAGGATGAATGAAGAGTAGGGCTTGAATTCTGCCCTTTGGAGGGGTACTAGCACTGGTTGTGCTGTACAGAAGTGTTTGGTTGGAATCAATTGTTTGTTTTATGGAGGAATTGTTATTTAGCTACAGTGGAGAAGTGTTTTAACAGTATGCTGCTTGGGTCCAAATGAATCCCAAAGATTTGGCAAGCAATGACAGGATAATTCTCAAGGGTTAGATCATGAAAGTAAATTTCAAATGCTTAAAGGAGTTTCTTTGGAGTGGAATTGAAGGAACACTATTTATGTTCTGATAGAATGATGTTAACACAAAGAGAGAGGAGGGGAGATAGGACTAAGACCCCATACTGCCCACCCTGAGCACGCAACCAAATACACAAGGAGTATGGGGTGTCACCTGGGTGCAAAGTAGAGTTACATTGCCCTGGACCGTCTTCGTATCCCGGACTTTGGGACTTGTTTGTGTGCTGAATGTGGTTGTCAGGAGGAGAAGTTCTCCTTACGGACTAGGTGGTCTCACACACTATATAGTGTCATGCTTCATCATATGACCACCTACTCCCATCCAGGTAGGATAGTACCACTTGGACGGACTCAACAACTTTGTGGTTAAAAGAACTTGGAGGGAGTGCTGAGATAAAGATTATCTGGATAATAACGGGACCCAGTTGTACTACAGAATATCTAAAATCACCTAATCAATCACCTGTGTAATATTACACCTTTATTAAAGGTGATTGTTGGTGAGATTAAAAAAACAACGGGACGCTTCTAGAGAATGATGGTTAGAAGAGTCACCAGCAGTTCACTGGCCAACATGTTTCTGCCCATTAATTTAAGCCAAAGGAGGTCTAGGGGCATTCGTCAGGGCCTAGGATCCCTAGGTTCATGCACTAATGGGTAATGTGCTGAGAAATAGGGGCCTACCTCAGTAGGAGGTGGCTCTTGTAATAAGAAGGGCCTACCTGTGGATTGCTTAACAGGGGGGGCCTGTGGATAAAGGAGAACAATTATTTAAATATGACATGCAAACTGCATGTACATGAAACTATGCACGGCAAACAACTGCACAATAAAAAGTGAAAATACATGCTGAAACAGGCAATTAACCATGCAGTACATTTAAAACTAGTCACACTAGGTAATCTATTGAGTAGTACTTCGACCCACAAGTTGCGGGAAGAAAAAGAAAAAGAAAATGCGGTCTCTAACCCTGTCATTGTAGGGCAAATAGCCCCTGGTCCACGGGAGGGTGTGTGTCCTCTTGTAGTCACATACTATATTTAGGAGAAAGGCAACAGAAAATGGAATATTGACGTCAATACATCAAACAATAGAGATCCCACAAAGTCAAAGAAAACACTGTAAAATCAAAGAATCTTATCTGAGTGGTCCGAGGATGCTGCCCCGGGATGCCTTGGGGCCGCGCCAACTTACGCCATCAAAGGGTGGCGCTCGTTGGCGCACCTAATCCAACTCCCTCCTTAACTGTCAATGAAGCCCGGCCGGGGAGCCTTGGAAGGTAAAGAGCCTGCTGTTGGGAATCTCAACTGACGCCCGCGAACATGTCCCGAAATCCGGGATACAAAGACGGTCCAGGGCAATGTAACTCTACTTTGCACCCACGTGACACCCCATACTCCTTTTGTATCTGATAGAATGATGTTCTTAGGTATAGTTGGATGTTAGCTACAACGTGATGGATTGTAGCTTCAAGTTAGATAACAGAACTTACGGCAGTTCCCTGTAGAAATAAAACAGAATGAGTGAACGGATCGAGTTCTTAGTCATGTCCTGACTGAAAGGGAGAGAGCCTCTCTGGTCTCACCTTCCACAATTCCTCATGGCAGACAGAAATATCAGAACGCTTCATGGACAAATATGTTGTTGATAGTGGAACGGTCAAAATAAAAATAGCCTTAAACAGGAGCCATCATTGATTAATAGTCGCTTGTGAGGAATAGCTTGAAAGTGGAGCTATTTGCTAGACCTATTTTTTATTCTTTAAACTATTCATGGAGTGGCAGTATTATACCATTCTACGTCCTGTCAGTACTTGTATTGCAATGCATGAGGGAATGTTTGACATCAACAAATTACACTCCCTCATCACACATTTGTTATATCATATAAGCATTATAAACATAAAGCAATTCGTTATTTTGCTTTTTAGACTACCACAGCCTTTTTTTATTTGCTTTGTCACTACTCAAGTGCAGCCTGATGTTAATATAGACTCTTTCATTGTTTGTCTCTTTTCTGATGAGGGCAGCCTGGTCCCTTGATGACCACCATCATGTGAGACCTGGCGGTAACTATCATCTCATATGACATTGGTGCAGCTTTCTGTCTTGGGGTCTGGCTGGCCTAATTCACAAAGACTATTTCCTTGTTATTCTGCAGCCACATCTACATCAAACACTGTGATTTTCTATGTTTCTCATTCAGTAGCATGGGGTCTTCATCAACAACAATAGCTTCACTCCCCACCCCTTGCTGGCCAGCAGTAGGAGCTCTACCATGCCTTCTTAGCGGTTTTCCCCTTACCAGCATCAGGAGCTTTGCCATACTCTCTCCTCTTCTTCTATCACAAATCTTCCACAACATGGTTTATGAGCCACAAGAGCTGTGACCCATCCTGTTTCCTCTCACTGACCCAGCCTGCCTCGCCTCTACCTAGAGAGCTTCACTTGTCTCTACTCCAGTCACCATTCCTAACTATCATGCCCCCTTCCTTCTCTTTTCCCCATTTCCTCCCTTTAGGACAGCAACATATCCTTCTTCTTGACTCTCAACCAGTCTGAGCTAGGCCTCTTCCTATTGTTCTCCATCAAGTTCTTCCACTCTCCCCTTAGTCATCTTAGTTGCCACATTCCCTCTTCTTCCACTCCCTCTGTATATCATTGGTGCTGCTGCTCCACCCTTGTCCTTACTCCACCCTCCTCTTTCTTCTTTCCATACCATTCGTAGAGCCTGATATAGATTTTGGCAGAGGGGGTGCTCTGTCAGAACAGTGACAGATATCCTGTGCGACGAAATCTACATCCCATTGTTTTTAATGGGATTTCAATTTTGGTGGACGGAATGACCGTCACCATTGTAATGGAGTAATTCCTCTGACAAAATTTAAATCAGGCCCTTAGTTGCCTTCTCCCTTCTGCTCTCCCTCTGAAGGTCTCATTTTCTCCGCTCATTGCCTGTCATACCCTTGCCATCTCCCCTCACAAATCTTATTTTCCCATGCCATCCTCCTCTCCCTCTGGATCCTTCTCCACTCCCCTCACAGATGTAGCTGGCATCACACTTTCCTTCTCCTGTCCCACTCTACTTACTGTGTTTCTCCTCCTGTTCTGGAAATCTCAGGATAACTTTGGTTGTGGATCAACTTCTATAGTCTAACTGAGGTAATTTAGATTGACTGGCATTATTTACCAAATATGCATGAAATGACTTCTACAATGAACAGTCTAGCAGGTGTTCTCAAAACTAGATTCGGCTAGTTCCTATTACCAGAGCGTTCTGCAAAACGTTTTCCGGGTACTTAACAATCTTTGTGAACCCTCTAGAAATGCTCCAATTTAAATAGATGAGTTTTGGACTAGTGAGTACTGCTTCAGTTTTCTATGGTATAATTAAGGAAACTCTGGCTGAGGTTGAGGGGCTGATAACCTTCAAGGATGATATGCCTGTGGTGTTTGCTGTAAATATTGAGCAGCAACACCATAGATGACTCAAGAAGATACTCAAAGCTTTGTCAGACAACACTGAAACATTAAAACTGTCATTTTAGAGCTGACAGGATTGAGTATCTAGGTCATACCATTTTGAAGGAAGGAATAAGACCCAAAGATTGTCCTGTCAAGGCAATTTTGGAGGCTCCATAAATAACAACCATGGAGCAATAGAAGTCATTTGTGGGACTCACAAATTCAACACACAGTTTGTGAAGGACTGTGTAGTGGAACATTTGAGAAGTCTATTGAGGAATAATGTAAAACATGATAGGGGTAATAGCCAAAGAAAGGCTTTTAATTCACTTAAAATTATGTTGTATGTGCTTTGTGTCTTAAACCATTTGCAGTTGGGAAACAATGTGTGGTTTCTGTGGATGCAAGCAAGTGCAGCCCTGATGCTGTGTTGTGGCAGAGAGATAGTAGTGGTGAATGGATGTTAAAATATGGTCCAGGACATTGCACAAATCAGAAGTCAATTCCTTGGTCATAGAGAAGTAATTTTAGCTTGAACCTGGCCTGCAGAACATTTCCAGATATTTTTGTGGGGTAGCAGTTTATGTTGAAGGACCATAATCCCTTATTAAATATGTTGATGCTGGTGGGAGCAGGTTGGCAGCCAGGTTGCAGAATTGCCAGGTTGCAATTCAGCAGGTGTATGGTGAGGATAACCAACAAGTTCATTGTATGTCT
Organism: Pleurodeles waltl; assembly: GCF_031143425.1. Lineage (NCBI taxonomy): Eukaryota > Metazoa > Chordata > Amphibia > Caudata > Salamandridae > Pleurodeles > Pleurodeles waltl. The sequence continues at coordinate 603,960,043 of NC_090443.1, read as the reverse complement.
CATCTACCTCTGGATAATACGTTTGTGAATGAGAATGAACATGATAGTGCAGATGTCTTTTATATGAGTGATGGTTTACTATTGATTGAATTGAACTGTACTGAACAGGAGTGTTCAGAGAGCTCTCGATGTGAATCTCTGATATGTACAGTCAGGTTATATCTTGATGAAGGTTGATTGGAAGAACGAGTTTTTCGAGAGAAGAAGAGCTAGCCTGGGTGCAGATACCAGGAGATAAGGCCATCACACAGAACATGCAGAGAAGCAAACTATTTTCCTTGGGTTTTAAGGGGCTTGTAGGATATCCACTACCAAGTACATATCAGGGAGTGCTACTAGTGGCCTAGATTAGATGAAATGGTATACTCAAGGTTATACAGGTTACATTCCAACAGTGATAAACTGATTAATCAATGTGTGCATGTTCTGTTCCTGTTTCCTTACCTGATAAGCCTTGGTAGAAATTGGGACTCATCATTATAGGTCCATTTTGTCCCCCCAGTTGCAAGGAAGTGCTTAATTTGGTTTTTATCGGCTCTTATTCCAAGTTGCACAAAGTGAAAGTGGTACATGGTGTGTCTTTGGACAATGTGCTAAGTTTTCAAGAAGAGGTGTTTTGTACAGAATGACATGCTGAATGTCTAATTTCCGCTAATGGCTTGCAGCTATTATAAAGAGGTGCGGGATAAGCCACAAATGCACTGCTGTATATTATCCCAAGTCACATGGTAAAGTGGAGCGATTCAGCCGTGTAATATATGGAACAAACTGGAATAAGGCTTTATTGGCTACTTTGCTATTCTGCAGAACCATACCTAATTTTATGACAGGTTGTTAGCTCCGTGGCGGTGGAAGGAACAGAAGGGCAACTTTGATAGTAGTGAGAATACAAGAAAAAATCTTCATCATTAGGTAAGGTAGAGACTGAAGGAGTGCTATCAGAAAATACAATTTTCTCTGTCACAAAGATGGGAAAACATGTCTAACAAAGTCTTTGGAGTTGGAACTTTGGTGCAATTGCCCGAGAGGTGCAGTAGCAAATCAACCAAATGTTCCGATCCCCTACATTCTGAATGGTGGTGTTTGAGTGGAGTGAGGATCTGTTTGGAATATGAGTAGAGTGTCAATCTGTGGAAGTTTGGGAGGATGACAGTTAACCCCGTCCTTCAAGAAACGAGAGTAAGTGTGGTAATGTGTTTTTGTTCTTGTCATGAATAGACATGGTGGAGAGATGGTTGTGTCGTGTGAGAATTTTTTAAGAGGTCTGAATTGTACTGTAATGGCTGTGTAGACTACAACACTCTCCATTCCAGAAGAAAATGAAGACTCTAATGTCAGTGTTGAAAGAACCAAGTAGACCCACAGTCAGAAAAATACATATAAATTATAGTGACTATGGTTTAGCATAACAATTTGTTGGCCAACACACAATCTTGACTAGGTTCTTTTACACTATTTTCGAATCTGTTTTGGAGTATATTGCAAGTTAGTTTAGTTTTGTTGTGTGAATATATTCTTAAAAGGGAGGGTGTGTGGCATTCTTTATGTTGGTGGAATGCTGCTAGGAAGTAAATTATGATGTATGAGATGGAATATGGGATGCTGTGATTTATGTATGTGTTTGGATGCAGGTTTGAATCTGGTCAGTTAAATACTCCCTGGATACATATCTTGAATACATAACCCCTGAAACAAGAACTTGTGGAGATTCATCATTACAACACACAGTGCTAATGCTTTCCATATATACTAAGAATATCAAGATGAATTTGCAAAGGATTGTGGATATAGAGATATCATTCACAAAGAGACCAATCACTCTGTGCAGGATATCTGTATACTGCTAGTCCTTTGTCAACTAACCTTGACCTTTAAGTAGGCCCATGAATAACTACATACACTGTTTATATACAGCAAGCAACATCTCTTATCTGTTGAAAGTGGGTTTGAATTGGCAACGTTATAAGGTCCTTTCTTATTGTGAGATCACATTCAAGCATAATTATTTGCATGCTTTATGATGTTAGGGCCTCATCTATTGACTTTGCCAACACTTGTTTTTATGTAACATGTCATATCACATTTTTAGAGCGAAGCCTTCCAGACAGTTCAGCTGTCTGGGAGAAAAAATACTTCTTCTCAGCATTCCTAAGCTTCCCTTGGAATGCATTTCACCCATTGATTACCACTGGCTTAGTGCTTACCACTTGCTTTGTGGTTTATGGCTCTCTATTTGCTGGCTTTATTTGTCTTAGGCTGTCCAGTATATCTTTGGTGCTCCTGTAAAGCAAACCTTGCTCACCATTACTTCTTATATTCTTTCACGAGTCCTCACTTTCTGTATGTAGGCCTTCAAATGTTGTTCTTTTCTTGTCACATGTACTGTGTGCTCAAAGACAGAGGTCACATGTCAGGCTCTGTCTTCCCGGGAGCTTGTTGTTTACTTTTCTTTCTCTGACTTCAAAGTGAGAGGATTTATTTGCAATCTTGTTGTGTACCTGAAAAGAAATGGTGTTTTTCTAGCACACAACACATTTTAAAATTTCTGTAAATGTACTTTGCAAATATTTCAGAATATATCAGAATTAGAAAGCACAAATGAAGCAACTTTTTTGTAAGTAAGAAGTGTGGTAGAAATATTTGTAATACGATCAAAACAATCAGTACACTAACTGATGCAATTTGCACACATTATTGTTTGTGTTGTATAGTTTTATCAGTAAAACTGTATGTGCAAACGCAATTGTCATTTCAATGTGTTGCCTGTAATGGCAGTGCGCTACCGCACCATGAATACCTCCACATTATGCCACTCCACTCTATACCACTCCACTCTACAACACTCTACTACATGACAATCTACTCTATGATGCTACAATTCAGTCCACCACACTTCACTCTCTGCCACTCTATGTAACTCACACTAGACCACTGAACTCCACTCTGCAAAACTGCACTCTAAAACACTCCACAACACTCCACTCTACCACACTCTTGTCTACAACACTTTACTTCACTCTTAGCAATGCCACTCCATGATACTCCACTCCACTTCTCTCCACTCAACTCCACTCCCCTTTGTTCCACTTTATGCCCCTCAACTCTGCACCTCTCCACTCCATGCCCCTGCACTCTATGACACTCTACTTTACTACCCTCTACTCCACCCTATGCCACTGCACCCCACCCCATTCTACACCACTTTATGACACTTTATTCCACTTTGTGTCCTGCCAATCTGTGGCTTTCTACTCTAATCCATGACGCAACACTGCACTCTATGAGACTACACTACACTGTATAACACTTTACGCCTGTCTTTACCACTCCAATCCACTCTACACCACTCCACCTACGCCACTCAACTCTATGCCACTTCACTCTGTGCCAGTCTCCTCTATGTCACTAACTTTTAGCCATGCTGAAGAGCAGCCACACTGGTGTACAACAGGGCTAAAACACAATGGCAAAGCCAATAGCTCTTGTATAAGCAAGACCTATTGGTTTTGCCAATGCTTGTGTACAGTTTGTAAATGCAGTAAATACATGAACTGATGTTACTCTTAACCAATGTCTGGACCATAGTTTATTAACCTTGGAAGAATGAAAAGGTGAGTTGCACTTAACACGATTAGAAGTTGTGCCATGCTGAGCAACCACGTCATCATTAAAATATTCACCTCACTGAGCCATCTAATTGGCTGCTACTTTGGCTTTTTGAGCAGCAGTGTGATTTGTGCAACATGCAATGAAGTTGGGAAAGCACCTCAATCAATGAGGCATTGCTTGTGAAGGACAGGAGGAGCTTTGACTGAGCAACTTCGACTGCTTTCAGATGGCTTGGCCCATCCACATACACAGCTCGGTTGAGGTTTCCATGAATCTGAAGAGGTCGGAGAGGTGCAATGTGCCAAATGCTTGCTATTTCGGTACTTGGCAGGGTTGTGAATTGAGTTGTTTTTAGATAAGGATATCCCCACTCTTACAGAGGTGATTATATCTTGGAAGAAACTAGCTGTTTGGTCACTAGATCTGAAGAGTGAGGAATAAGTGAGGAGCAGGTAATCTTCTGTGTATGAAGGTAGATAATGAAGCTATTGAATTTTGAACATATTGATTTATTTTGCCTCTAAATATTATGCCTCTAAAATATGAAAATTTAAACTCTCATTACAAATAGCCTGTAAAATAGGGGTATTGATAACTTTGAGTGTGGGGAAAATCTAGACCAATACAGATTGTACCCTCAGGTCACCTTGGGAATGAGGAATTGCACGGCAAGTTACTAATTTGATGTCTGTTTCTTGCAGTAATTTCTCCTTTTCCCACATATTTTCACATAGAGATTTTGACATCTTAAAGCAGATGAAAATCTCTGTGTGAAAAAACATTTGGGAGATAGGTTCACAGGCAAAGCCACCAACTACCTCATGAGTGTGAAAAAGGCACTTTATTGAAGCAAGTGCTCGAAATGTAACATAAATCTGACCTATTCTGCCTTACTATCTCGCTAAATAATCAATAAACTAAACAAACCCTACCCCACCACTGTCCCACTCACCATAACATCCCTCGTATTTAATTAAAATGCAAATCTTTCTACCTTAAAACTTTGGTCTATGAACTTGATACAACATTTTAACCTTCAACTTCTTGTCTACCTTTTGTTTTCCTGTATTGCCCACTTGCATTGCCACATTACGTTCTGTGAATCTCCTGAAATACCTTCCCTGCCACCGCCCCACTGCTCAGCACCTGCTTCCAGGAATACCCAAAACATAGTTCTACATTTACCATCTTTTGAGCACCTGTGCCAAAACACAACACTGTATATTTACAACAATATAGTGACCTGACTAATGTGGATCCTATTAACTGAAGGATGTGGCATCAGCAAAACACAAGGGCTGCCAACAATGCCTCCAGCCATCAGGCCACCTTTAAACAAAATGATGGCTGGGGCACCCAAACCTCCCACTATTATAGCCTCGTTGGGATAGAACCCCCAAAACTTCGGGGAGCAAACCTTTTCTAATGTTGGCTATCCCACAAAACCCCATTGGGAGATAGGGTCGCAGGCAATACCACTGAGTACCTTATGAGTGTGGAAAAGGCTGCTTTATTGAAGCAGGTGCTCAAATGATAACATAAACCTGGGCAATTCTGCCTTACAAAACTACTACCTCCCTTAACAACCAATAAACTAATCAAACCCTAACCCCACCCCTACTGTCCGACCCACCATAGCCCACTTCCTCTTATATTTAATGAAAATGCAAATCTTTCAACCTTTCCAACTTTGGTCTATGCCTCTGTCTTAAGACTTTGAATAATAACTTCAAACAACCAACTTCTTAACCTTAAACGTCTTGTCTACCTTTCCTTTTCCTGTATTTCCCTCTGGCAATGCCACATCACCTTCTGTGAACCTTGTGAAAAACTTTTCCTGCCACCGCCACCAAGTAAAAGCCTTGCCACTGAGTTTTACTACCCCTCAGGACCTGTCACTCCCCTATTCATCTTCTGAGATGCAAAACCGGCGCCAACACTTCCTTCACTTCTATGAGATACTGCTCCAAGCCCATTCTCGACAGATGCACACCGCCACTCCTGAAGAATTCAACAGAATCATACTGTATGTTTGAGTGCCAAATCTGACTAAAACCTAACTCCCTGCAGAAACAGTCCATCTCCCTGTTGACTTTCCTGACAGCCCTATCCACTGCCGCTGGTTTTGCAGCACCCATTTACCCCTGCAAGACATAGACTGTCCAAAGGATGAAATAACCCAACCGTCTCTCTTTAAATTGCCATAAATCATGCTTCATTGTCCTCATTAACACCACAGTCTTGTCTACCACTAGGTCATTCCCCCCCCCCAAATGTCCGGGCACCTGCCTCTAATAATCATTGAGTTGAGACAAGGGATAAGCTACATCCACCACATGGCACTCTTCGTCTTCCAAGAAAAAGAAAACAGTTGGTTGTCAAACCCTAAGTTAGTTCCAGATCCCCTCTGAACTGCTGGCGCTCCAGCAACTTGAGGAATGAATGTCCTACAACCCAGATGGACATCTCCTCTGCCAACGGACCCACAACTGAACCTGCAACAGAAGAAACTGTAAGTGCATGCAACCCAAAAACCCTTATGCTCAGCAATCCCCGTGGCATGCGCAAATATCTCTGGTAACAATCAGAAGACCATCTTCCAAGCTTCATGATCCCTTCTCTGAACCAACCTCTGTAGCCTGCTTCTGTGGCCACTCTGATGCAGCACTACTGAGTAGGCGGGATGCGCCTTTTTGCTGCCAGATTTCCCTCACCTGGGGGGACAGGGAGGAGCTGCACCTCGGAACGGGCAGGAGCCCTTTAAAAACGTACACAGCGCTCCCGCTCGCGGGATCGCGGGACGTGCCTTTTTGCTGCCAGATTTCCCTCACCTGGGGGACAGGGAGGAGCTGCACCTCGGAAAGGGCAGGAGCCCTTTAAAAACTTACACAGCGCTCCCGCTCGCGGGATCGCGGTACGCGCCTTTTTGCTGCCAGATTTCCCTCACCTGGGGGGACAGGGAGGAGCTGCACCTCGGAAAGGGCAGGAGCCCTTTAAAAACTTACACAGCACTCCCGCTCGCGGGATCGGGGACGCGCCTTTTTGCTGCCAGATTTCCCTCACCTTGGGGGACAGGGAGGAGCTGCACCTCGGAAACGTCAGGAGCCCTTTAAAAACTTACACAGCGCTCCCGCTCGCTGGATGCGCGAGGGCGCGCCCAGGTGAACCCCGGGCCAAGGGCGGCTCCGTCCTGTGCCCGTCTGAGGCTGGGCTGGGCCACACTTCTTAATTTTTGCTTTTTGTGCTGCCAGTGGTATTGAGTGAGCCCTTCCTTTTTTCCTCAACATGGGGAAGCGTAAGGTACTCCAATTGTGTCTCTAGAGAAATCGATAACTTAATTGAGGAAGTGGAATCTATTCTTAAGGGAAAAGAGAGCAACGCCGGAAAGAGATTGAAATCTGGATCTTTGCTCCCGTCCAGCCTTTGACAACCTTGGCTTCCGGCCCCACTTCCTCCTCCTCGCCTTGTTTGGTCAGCCCCTCTCCTCATCCCCGATCCCGTTCAAATTTGGAGGTTGCTCCTCCCGACTCCTTCCCCAATGGGATTTCTTGTGCAAATCGATTCTCTGTTTTGGCTTCCCCAGAATTGGAGGATGTCAACCAGCCCTTGCCTTCTTTAGTCTCTAACTCCAACCGTGGTCCTCCTAGTGATGATGTTTTAACAGTGGTGTCCAGTCTGCAACGTGAAGTTGGGGAACTGAAGAGCTTACTGTTTGAAGTTTTAAAACTTCTTAAAAAACCCGAACCAACTCCCCAGTGCACTTCGCCTCTTGTTTCAGCACAAGCTGTCCATTCTTCGGCTCCTGCTCCTCTGCCAGTAGTTTTGCCACTGCCACGAGAGGTCGACAAGGGTCTTAGTTGTAGACCTTATCACAGAAACCATTCGATTTCAGCTCCAGCCCCTCTTAGCAATTGTATTGACATGTGCAATGTACCCCAACTTACACCCTACAAGAGGGAAGACACTTCCTCTCTTATTAACAAAGTGTCATATTGGATTCACCACAATAGGGGCTGCGGCTCTATTATTCATGCTGACATTGTCTTTGCTTTACGTGTTCGAGGGTGCCCTGGGGGGCGGGATACCATCAAACTCAGTCTTGCCAATCCCGCTTTAGTTAAGGGGCTTTTGCAGATGGAAGCTCGTAATCCTCCAAAAATGGATCTAGACATTTTTTTTTAGAGAAAGCTTGTCCATTATGGATGACAAGACCTTGTTCTCTTGCCCTCCAAGGGCTACGACCATCCCTTGTAATGTTCCTGCTCCTGTTGCCCCCCCTGGTTTGTTGCCTTTTTTTAGTGATGGGGCTGCTATGGTTCGTAACATTAAAGCTCTTAATATCCGAGATCCTATTTGTCCAGGGGATACATCTGATGTGGACTGACTATGCCATTATTCCTCTGGCAAACCCTGTGCTCCACATTATCAAGAAGTGCCTCCCCTAGGATCTCCACTGGACACAGGGGTCAATATTTTAGGGGCCCCACTTTGTACTTTTAACGCGATTCCTAATCCATCTTTTAATGTTGATTCATGCAAGCTGGGTTGCAGTACCGCACCTGGGAAACTACTGTGTTTGAACGTAGCAGGTATTAAGAGCAAATTATCCGACCCAGAGTGGGTGTCCTATGTTGATTCTTTTTCCATATGCATGTTCCAGGAAACCTGGTCCAAGGACTATGTGTATAGGCAAGGTTATTGCTGTTTTACTAAAAAGGCAACCCAATCTACTAGGGGAAGGGTGATTGGGGGTCTATGTACCTGGGTCAAGTTGACTGAGGTGGGCAGGGTTAAGGAAATTGCTGTTGATTCCTGTGATATTCTAGCAACAGTAATATGGCCAATTTCAGGTGTTCCCGTAATATGTATCAACATTTATAATAGACCAGGCCCTTCTAATCTTCAGTCTGATACTATCCACCTTTTGCACAACCTTCTATCTGAATCTCATTTGAGATATCATGTCATTATTGCAGGTGATTTTAACGCTCAAATTGAAACTGACTCAGCCTTTTCTGAGTCCATCCAGGCTGAAGATGAAGTGTGGAACATCCCCCCACTTTCATCCCATTCAGTATCTTGTATCCCCACCTCTAGGGTGATGCAGATAATAGACCGTGTAGTCACATATGGCCTCCGTTTTGGAAATGGTTGATTCCGAAATGATAACCCTGCCAAACCTACCTTCTTCAGAGGCTCTTATACTAGCACTCTGGATTATGTCATTCTTGATCTACGAGTCTGGCATTCCATAATCGATGTGGAGGTTGGTTCGAGGTACACCAGTGATCACGCCCCCTTACAAATTGTATACAATGTAACGCTTTTTAAAGGGCATGCTCCCCTTCCTGCTTTGGACGCTTCCAAAGTTCCACTGGAATTATCCCCCAACAGGCGTGCGGTGAGATGGTCTTCGTTCTCGAAATCCAATCAGCTCAGCGACAAGCTTCGCACCCTAGCTTCCTGCCACCAGCTTTTCGATGATTTTACTGTATTCTCTCCCTCAGAAGTCATGTCTTCCCATGAGGCTCTTTTTGCGGACCTTACGGAGCTTTTTACCAAAACTCCGCCAATATATAAGAAACCTCTTGCACCAAATTGCAAATGGTTTGATAAGGAGTGTCGGGAGGCCATGTGTCTTCTGTCTAAAGCCTTAAAGTTAAAGATCAGGGATGTTATTGTACATGCGAGACGAAACTATGCTTCCACGTGTAAGTTATCCAAACTTAAATATGAGGAAAACCTATGGAAATGCTTGGCGGAGGCAGCCAGTGCTCGTGATATCAAACTTTTTTGGTCTCTGGTTTCTCGCAGAGATCCTGCCCTTTTACCCAATCCTGAGTGTCACATTGATGCAGAAACCTGGCTCTCTCATTTTGGGGACCTGTATGGGTCCTTCCAGGATCCGGACACACTCCTCCTAATCCTTTATTGTCTCTTTCTGCTGTTCCACCTTTTACATTAAAAGAAACAGAGCTGGCTATTTGTTGCCCAAAAAACATGGAAGGCTCCTGGTCTAGACGGCATCCCTTCGGATTTGTATAAATCAGACTTATCCGTATGGATCCGGTACATCAACAGGGTTTCGAATAGCGTCCTGACAACTCGTTCTTATCCGGACTCGTGGAAGGTGGCAATTATTGTTCCCATCCACAAAAAAGGAGATAAGAACTCCCCAAGGAATTACAGACCCATTAGTCTACTAGATAACCTGCAAAAAAAATTCTCTTTCCAGCTCCTAGCCAGACTAAAGTACTGGATAAGGAAAAACCAGGTTTTAAGCCATATCCAGGCTGGATTTAGGGACAAGGTCAGTACTATCGACCAGGTCTTCCGATTTACTACCATCAAGTGGAAGATCGTAGACGCAGACCAAGGCCACTTATTTGTGGCCTTTGTTGATCTGAAATCTGCGTTCAACCTTGTCCCGCGTGCTAAGCTCTGGGAGGTCCTAAGCTCTACTGGAATTCCTGGTTCTATGATTAACATTATTAAAGATCTTTATTCTGATAATTATGCCAGAGTTCGTTGGGGTTCGGCTGGTGATTTGTCCTCAGCCTTTCCTACAACCCGCGGTGTGAGGCAGGGGTGCGTTCTGGCACCTACCTTATTCTTATTGTTCATCAATGCATGTATTCCACATCTTTTAGATCCTCATGGCGACGCTCCAAGTCTGGGTGGGCAAAAGTTTCCTTGCCTTTTGTTTGCGGACGACACCCTGTTACTTTCACGAACTGCAATGGGCCTCTCAAGATTGCTTTCCCATTTTATGGACTTCTGCAAGGACCACAGGTTGGAAATTAAATCAGCAAAAAATAAATATATGGTCTTTGGGGACATTAGGTGCAGAATGAAGAGACCAGTGTACTTAGAATGTGTTCCCCTGGAAAGAGTGGGCACCTTCGATTACCTGGGCATTAAATTGGAAGACTCACATCATTGGCATGCTCAGCGCCAGAAATCCGTACTGTGCTTGAAGCAAAGGGCGGGCGGCATTGTTAGATTTGCTTCTAGATCTCCCAAATTTGCAATGTCTCCTGCCCTTGAAATATACAAATCTCATGCCGGGGGGGGCCTTTATGGTGCCGAACTCTGGGGCCACTGTAGTCTGGTGAGCTTGGCAAGGGCAGAAAACCAATTTTTGAAAATGTTGCTTAAAGGTCCCTCCAGTACTCCATCTCTGCCCATTCGAATGGATCTAAACCTTTTTTCTATTTCGCAGATTGCTGCTCTAAGGCCCTTGCTATTTTGGATTCAGCTTTGGTCAACAGATGCCCTATCTCCATTTCGCTGCGGGCTCCTATCCTTGGTGGGTCATAGCACCATCATCAAAATCAAATGGTGTGCTTATGTCAAACAGTCTTTAACTCTCCTAGGTCTAGAGTCCAACTGGATGGACCCACTCTCCATTCCCAAAAATGCTGCACAGGTACTGAAGGATGCTTTTTGGCACAATGTTCAGACTATGCAATTTGCTAAGACTGTCCCGGTCTCTATGTCGTACAAGTTCTTATCATTCAAATGCCATTATGAATTCGAGTCTTTCATGGATATTCACCATTCGCACGAGCTCTTTTTGTTAGATTTAGAGTAGGGTCTCTCCCTTTATGTTCTTTGACGCACAATTGGCCTAGTTCCACGAACAGATCCAAGTTTTGCCCAATGGGTTGTAAAAGTGAAGAGTCTGTTCCACATGTTTTTTTCTTCTGTCATGCATACCTTAAACAAAGAGCCCTTTGGATTATTCCGCTTTGTAAATCTATTGGTGTCAGGTCTCATCTTCATGCTGAGAGAATTCTAAAATCTGATCCATCCGTCCAAGTAGTTTTTCCAGTGGCAAAATTTCTCGAAGCCATCTGGCGCCTTAGATTAGTTATTTTAAAGAAAAATACAGGGTAGCTAATTTGTATACTTATTTATGCATATTTATTTATTTGTGATGACCTATTTTACATTTTCCTTTTTAGCACAAAGTTATTTTTTTACTATATTATTGAGTATGTATGGATCCTAGGAAGTGGCCCCTTGTTGAGGGGTCCCCCTTATTGTTAAGAGTCTCATTTTTGATACTTTGGTTGGATTTTAACCCTCTTGTATTTTTTTAATTCTTTACTGTGCATGTACTTTAGTGCCTTTTACTATTCAACTATTATTGTCTGCACTGTACTTTTATGGTATGTTTTTTTACTTACCGAAATAAAGTTAAATGAGAGTTCCAAAGTTCCCCAACCCAAAGTTCCCCAACCCAGAGAATTGCACAAAACAGAAATCAATTGGAAAGCGGACACTTTCAACCCAGAGTGACGTAAAAAAACAGTTCCCCCATAAGACCTGTACTGGGCTGCCCACTTGTCACCCCAACTTACTGGGCACAAGTCTGACTCTGAGATTTCCTGAAAGATTACGTTCTTTCCCTCATGCCTCTGGTCAGTTTTCGAACTGCACAGCAGAACAACCACCCTGTCCTTCCTCCTACAGACCTCCTCTCATCGTACTCCTTCTTTTCTCCTTCCATCAAGTAACTCGGACTCTCTGAAGGCCCCAAAAAAACCAAGACATTAAAGTGGAGAAGATGAGCATTTCCTCCTGACCCCTTCAAACCTGCTACAGACCCCGAACCACCTGACCAAAGAAGATTTCAGTTAAGAGGCTTACTGAGCCTTTTTTGCCCTTGTTTCTGGGCCCACCTTTCAAGCATCTTGTGATCCAATTCAACTGCCAATAGCGTGAAGCCGCACAAACCCATAAAGCCAATTACTGCCAGTCTCCCCACTATCATCACCTGCGATAAACTTCTACCCATCAAGTCCAGAATAAATTGCACCACATCCTATGTCCTGTGCCACCCCAGCAGCCTGCTTGTTGCGCCGGTATTCAAGAACTCTACCCAAGTCTGTCTATAAGTTCTTCCAGTGGAATCTGCTAAGAAGCCTAAGAACAGATTTATCAGCCTTTGTTGCCTACTGACCACAGCTCCGATGGTATTGGTGTCCTGCATTTGTCCGCATCCTTGGCCAGCCCACAGAACCTTTCCTACTGAAAATGAGACAGAGCATCCGCAATATCCTTCTCCACCCCCGGGGACATGCTGCAAATTGAAAGAGATATCATTTTGCGAGCAACCCAGGAAAAATACTTGTAACAGCTTTAAAGTCAGTGCATCCCTGGCTGACTGCCTGTTCACTATTTGTACCAATGCCATCTTGTCCACCTTGAGTAAGACATTCCAATGTGGCAGTTGATCCACCCACATTGAGACAGCACCACTGGTGGAAAAAATTCCAGAAACACAATGCTTCTGCCGCCACCTTTCCAATGCTCCAGCCACTCCTTTGCACATCACCTGCCCTGTCATTACAAGCCGAAACCCGCACCACCAGCGGCATTGGAAAAAATGTGCACATCCCAATCAAGGTCATCTAGTTTCGTCATTGGAATATCATTGAAAGAGTCCAAGAAGAAAGACCAAATCCCAAGGTCCTCCCTGACTCCAGCCAACAAGCGCATGTGATGGTGTGGCAACTTGCCTCCGGCAAGGGCTAACCCTAACCTCCAGTTGAAAGTCCATCATGTCCTGACCACCCTGCAAGCAAAATTAAGATGGACCAACAGTACCTGTATGTCTCTGTCACCTTTTCCTTTGCCAACATGGCGACCAACAAATCCTGCATGGCCTCCTTTATGTCCTTAGGCAGTCTCGCTTCCATTCTTTCTGTGTCCAACTAGATCTTGAGAAAAGACAGCACAAAACATGGACCCATCACTGCACCAACAACACCCCAAGGTCACCCATGAGTTCCTGAAACCTTGCCAACCCTTGCTGGCAGTCTGCTGAGCTGGGCTCCTCAATGATCAGAAAATCATAAAGGTAATGGGACACCCTTACATGGTCTGTTTGCCATGTGAACAGCCACTGTAGGGAAGAACTGAAACACTCAAATGGCGCACAAGGTATGGAGCATCCCATTGGCAGTGCTTTGTCCACATGCCAGTTCCCTTCAAAGTGCATGACCAATAACTGGAAATCTCTAGGATATACTTGGAATATAAAAAATGCCGACTTTATTTCACATTTTGCCAGCTTTGCCCCTCTGTCTGTTGTAGTCACTATGGACATGGCCAAGCCCACTCAGAAATAGGAGACTGGCACCATTTCAACTGGTATAAAATAATTCATCGACCTACCTTCAGGCTAGGCCTTGCTCTTTTTTGGGTAAAACACCAGTAGGTGACACTATCCGATTTTCCATAGGCCAATCCTCAAAAGGGCCTGCCATCTTCTCTTCCTCAATTTTCTTGTCCAGTTTCTCTTGTACTGCTTGTTTGTGTTCCTTTGCCGAGCGCAGGTTGTCTGCTCATCTCGGTTTCCTGGGGCCCTCCTAACCTAATCTAAAACCCTGTCTAAAACCATCCCTCAAATGCTTTGCCTCCTGTGCCCAGTCATAAAATTCCAGCCAGTATTTCAATTTCTCTAGGTTAATTGGAGTATGACTCTTTTGGGCTAGGTCCTTGCATCCCTCTGCCTCCCCTGCTGCTAAACTGCTGCTCATTTGGAGTTTGGCTTTGCTGATGTAATTTCCCTGCGCTCACCCACTGATAGTTGGTAGAACCTACCGCGCAGTGTATAAGCGCATGCCTTCCTTTGAACTTAGAGCACACATGTCTGAATCTGCAGTATTCCCTAGTTCAGGCACCCTTGTCAAAATCCCAGCATGCTTCTTTAGATCCCTCCTGTTGCTTCAGAAATTGTACCACGCCTCCTCCGGTGGGTTGCCCTTCAAAGGGCTTATAGAAAATAGGCAGGCCTATGGCTGTGAAGATCATTTTGGCAAATTTTGCTGGGCCCATGGTATTTTGCCAAAGATCCATTTCCAATTTCCCCCACTATGCTTCTGGGTCCCACGCCATTTGCACCCGGAATTCCTCATCATATTGAGCCCATGCATAACCTCCAAAAGTTAGCTGGGCTTTGCAAATCATGTCCATGTGTTTAAGTATGACCATGCATCGCTCTGGAAACTTCTCACAGTAAACACTGGAATAAATTATAAAAGGCCGCCGTCCAGTTCTCCATTGTGAGGGGAACTTTCGGCCTTTTGGTCAATTCAAATTTCTACTTCTTTCGACCCCTCATTCGAATGCACCACCCTATTTAATAAAACCAGCATTTCTACATATTCCTCTTTCCAAAACTTCTCTTTTGAGGACGACATTAAATGTGCTCCAAGCGGCTTGGTTGTACCCATGTAGGGTAGCCGCTTTACTTCACTTTCAGCTCCATTGCTCTCCGGCCCTTCTTTGTTCCCACCTCCCTCTCCTGACTGCTGCACACCTGCTACCTCTGAGCCCCCTAAGCTTGGTCCTATCTGCTCCTCTGACTCGTTCCCTGTGACAGTGCCAATGTCACAGTGTTGGTTCCTGCTTCTGTGCTAACCCCTATGTCCCTGGCATACTTACCTCCACGCATCCTACCCCCCTCCCTGTACCACCACCTACATCCACACTTGTGGATATCAACTCAGGACCCCTTTCCAACCGAGGCCCTTACCTGGCTCCATGGAAAGTGCCCATAACAGTACATGATGCCACAGCAGTGGCCTTCTGTGGTCCAATGCCACCACTTGTCTTGTCTGTAAGATACTATACGTCATGTTAGCTGAGCCACTGCCCTGTCCCCATCATCCCCTGCATCTCTCACTTCGCCTTCCTCAAAGCTGTCTTTACCATAGTCCACCAAGGACACACCCTACTCATTTTCTGTTCAGGCGCAACTCGGGCCTCCTCCACTATACCGTTCTGGGAATGAGGAATTACCCCTAACCATGAGCCTGCATCTGGTGTCCAGAGAGGCCACTAGGACCCCACCATACCAGTCTCCAAATGCCATCTTCCTTATTGCCGCCTTGTCTGGAGATGTCTTGGACTTACCCAATGTAGGAGTCAACAAGGTCATCCTGGACATCCTGGAACTACCTGTGTTGACTGCACTGGGATCCCCCGCCAATATCCAGCAAGATGTGCAGGGCTCAGCCATCTCTTCATCTCGGCGTCTCAGAGCCACACCTAGATCAGCCGAGTCGGGAAAAGACCGATGCCTACCTACCTGAAAAACTAGAAGACAGGACTGGTATGCTGGTACCCAGCTCCCAAGCCTCAGGACCCACTCTTCCTTAAAAAAAAACGTGTCCCACTTCACTGCATGCTCTTCCTAATAGCCCCCTTTTGGCCCACGCCCCTACAAGGGGCTGTCAATGCCAAGGTAGCCACCTCAGTGAAAACGTTTCTCCCCCTGTCAGCTGGTCCCTCATCCTCTTCGTGATCTCTCCATTCCAAACCTGCCACTTGAATCGTTAGTGACCACCCCTAGCGCCCAGCTGTGTACTGTACACCCTGCGTGGTCCTTCCAGGCCCTGCAGTAAATTTCTTGCTTCTCTTGTGTCTCAATTAGCCAACATCTCCCCACCAAACCATGCAAAGCTGTGGGCCCTGTTTTCCCATTTTCATTTTCCCAGCCCAGGATCCCCCTCCCCACCTGCCTCCCTAGTAGAGTGCTCTGCTATTGGAGAAATTTGCGAGGCCTCTTCATCTACTGGGGCCCCAAAATCCCTTTTCCCATGCTGTAAGAAAGTAGCCTCTTTCTAGCACGGTTACCCCCACTTTTGGCCTTTTTCTGAGTGTGTGTCAGTGTGTTTTTACTGTGTCACTCGGATCCTGCTAGCCAGGACCCCAGTGCTCATACTGAAAACCCTATTTGTTGGTGTGTTTTGCCTGTCTCACTGGGATCCTGCTAGCCAGGACCCCAGTGCTCATAGTTTATGGCCTAATGTGTGTGTTGTCAGTAGTGCTTAACTGTGTCACCAAGGCTCTGCTAACCAGCAACTCAGTGCTTATGCTCTCTCTGCTTCTAAATTTTTCACTATAGGCTAGTGACTTTATTTACTAATTCCAATTGGCACACTCTACCCCCTTATAAGTCCCTAGAATATGGTACCTAGGTACTCAGGTCATTGGGGTTCCAGGACATTCTTAATGGCTGCAGCATTTCTTTTTCCACCCATAAGGAGCTCAGACAAACCCTTTCACAGGACTGCCACTACAGCCTGCATGAAATAGGGCACACACTATTTCACAGCCATTTTCACTGCACTTAAGTAACTTATAAGTCACCTATATGTCTAACTTTAATTTACTGAAGGCTAGGTTTGAAGTTACTTAGGGCCACATGTACGAAGATAAAAGTTTGCGAGTCGGAAATTGCGATTCCATGCAAATCGCACGTACTGAGTCGCAAATCAGAATGTACGGACAAATAGCAGACCAATTTTGCGATTCGTGCCAAGTCGCATCGCAGTTTGCAAAATCACAAATTGCGATTACCTAAATGGCATATGGGCGGTGTAACCGAATCTGAATTTGCGACCCGGAATCATAAATTGCGACTGAGTCACAATTAGCAAACAGATGGAAAGGAACAGAGAAATTACACTTCCTGGTGCTGGATGATGACCTCAGAACCAGGAAGTGCCTCCCATGGAAGTGGGAGGAGTCTAGCCAGGACATACAGCAGAGGCACACCCAGCTGAGAGGAGCAATTGCAGCCATGGCAAGCCAAAGAAAGGAGGTAAACACAGCAGGGAGGAAGAGAAAGCCCAAATTCTCAGACAAAGAATTGGACGTCCTCACTGAGGAGTGCTGCCTACACCATGAGGTCCTGTTTGGGAAGGCAGCACTGAGTGTCCCTCACTCACAAAAAAAGAAAATCTGTCTGAACATACAAAGTAAGATCAATGCCATTAGAGTCAGTCACTGCTCCATTGAGGAAGTGCGCAAAAGATGGTATGACCTCAGGTCAAGAACCAAGGAAAGGGTTGCAGAGCGGATGAAAAAGGTGCATGGAACAAGTGGGGGACCATCCACAGTACCACCACCCACAGCAATTGAGAGCATGGTGAAGACCACACTGGAGCCAGAGGCTGTTGTTGGAATTGGGGACCTGGACAGTTCACCACCTGGAACCTCCAAAAGTAAGTAGTACATCTCACTTATTCACATTTTTCAAGGCACCATGCACACAACCGTAGTTCACAAAAGCATGCATCATCCAAATAGTTCCATGCCTAAATGCCCACCTCAAGTTCAGTGCATTGTGGGTAATGTAGTACAGTAGTCCAAATTTTGAGGAATTTTGACTTTTGATAAGCCACACATCTGAGAGGCACTGACAGTGTATCCCCTGTGTCCCACAGGCCTCCCTCAGGTATCCACTGATGACCCCAGTGTGGAGGGAGGTGACGATGCCACCACGGCAGCAGACGAGGCAGTCAGCATTTCCGCAAAGGAGTGTAACACAACACCAATTGTTCCCCATGCACCTAAAACAACAGAGGATACAGATGTGGAAAATGAGGCAGTAAACCTGACTCCTTGGGCCACAGATGGGTGAGAGCCAGCTACTGAGATCAGCAGGGTGTGGGCATAGAAGGCGTCATCTGACCCATGATGCAGGTGAGGAGGATGCCAGTACACAACTATTCCTGGCACTGGAGGCATCCCTACTCAGCAGTCACCGCTTGCAAAATAAACACATGCGGCTGATGAACCGGAATCTACACCGAATGCAACAGACTCTCACACAGAGATTTGGGAATGTTGAAACGTAATTATCCACCATGAACACCAACATGGTCAACCTCACCACTGCCATCACTGACCTATGTAGGGAAATGGTGGCAGATTGGGGCCATGTAAGGCGCAATGAGCGCAACACAGCTGCACGGTTGGACCGGCTCAGTCAATCTATTGGCCACGTAGCCACCACAACCACATGCCTGTCAAGACGCACTTTCATGCTCCAGGTTGAACTAGGACATTTTGCTGGAGATGTGGCAAGGGGACTAGGCAACATTACTGCTGCTGTGGACCTTATTTATACCTCCCAGGCAGCAGGAGGCACTGGTGACACCCCTCAGGAGTGTGAGCAGCATTTCTGCCTCAGATGCTCGTAGCATAGTAGCATTGCCACAATCTTGCATGCAGTCTCTGGGGCATACTGGAGTGCACCTCCACTTTTGTGCAGGCATCTAAAATGTGACTTCAACATGCCAAGGGTCCTTTCAGTGACGGTTCTGGTGCGCCAATGTCCAATGTTGTAGTACCTCTCATTCTGATTAGCAGGTGTTATGTATGGGGTGAGTATCCATGGCCTCAGAGCATATGCACTGTCACCTGTGTAACAAAACAGCAGATATGAGCGTGGCTTCACATGGTTATGCAGTGACACGTATTTATGACACCTAATAAATAACCATCATCAAACTCCTCACGTTCTAGGCGTTGGTGTATCCCACTGTGCCTGAAAATGTACGCATCATATGTGCTCCCTGGAAATTTTGCCACTATATTGGTTATGACATTATGGGCATCACACACCACCTGGATGTTGAGTGAGTGAGTACATTTCCTATTGCGGAACACACATTCCAGATTTTCAGGAGGACATATGGGTATGTGTCCCATCCACACACCCTATTACATTGGGAAAGTTTGCAATTCTGTAGAAATCCAATTTGATGTTGTGTATTTCCTCCACATTCCTGGGAAGGTAAATGTATCTGGGCACGTGTGCGAGTATGGCATCTAAGAACCGTCTAAAGAATCGTGACAGGGCACTTTGGGACACCCCACCAGCAACAGCAATCACCCCTAGTAGCTACCTGAGGCCAAGAGGTGCAGTGAGCACAGCACTTGCACATGTGTGGGGATGGAGCAGCTGCGCAGGGTTTGGCTTTCTAGTTGAGGTTCCAGCAGTTCAATGATCTCTAAGATGACTGTGCTGCTCAGTCTATACTTCTCATATAATTCCTCCTCAATCTGTTGAAACATGGTCTGCCTGGTTCTGTGTATCCTCTCCTGTCTCCGCCTCCTCCTCCTCTGCTGGGCAGCCTGGACTCGCCTCCTCCATGCAATCACGTAGAGTGCGGCCATTTTTAAAAACCCAGATGCCTTCTGGGTCTGCTTTTATACTTTGATTCTGCTTACCACCTGTTTGGAATCAGTGCTAATCTGGATGTGCAAAATGGGCTATTTGCGACTAATCGCAATTGCGACTGCCATGTACATTCAGTTTGCGAGTCGCAAATTGCAATTTCTTATTTGCGAGTCGCAAAGACCAGTCGCAAATGTTTGTGATTCGGTAATTGGTCGCATGGCTATTTGTGGCTCCGAAATGGCATTTGTACATACTATTTCACGTTTTGCACGGTCGCAAATAGCACTGCAACTGATTTGCGATTTGCAAAACGTACGTACATGTGGCCCTAAGTATGAGGGCACCCCTCGCCCCCCTCGTGCCCCCATGCAGTCCAGGGCCAATTCCCCAGACTTTGTGAGTTCGGGGACGCCATTACATGCGTGCACAACATATAGATCAATACCTATATGTAGCTTCACAATGGTAATCCTAAATATGGCCATGTAAGGTGTCTAAAATCATGGAATTGTACCCCCATTCCAAATCTGGTATTGGGGAGCCAATTCCATGCATCCTGGGGGCTCCACCATGGACCCCCAGTACTGCCAAACCAGCTCTCTGAGGCTTGCACTGCAGGTACAGCTGCTGCCACCTCACAGATAGGGTTCCACCCTCCTGGGGTATGAGCAGCTCAGTCCCAGGAAGGCAGAACAAAGCATTTCCTTTGCAAGCAGGGTGTTACATCCTCTCCCTTTGAACAAAGGAGAGGAGAGTGACCACTCCCCTGTCCATCACCACCCCAGGGCCACAGCTCCTCAAAGTCTCCCAAACTTCATCCATCTTGTTTTCCAAGGTGTGGGGACACTCTGGAGGCCTCTGAGTGGCCAGTGCGAGCAGGTGATGTCAGAGAGCCCTCCTGATAGGTCCATACCTGTTAAGATAGCCAATCCCCCTCTCTGGGCTATTTAGGGTCTCTCTCTTGGGTTGCTCTTCAGATTCTGCTTGCAAGTGTCCAGCAGGAATCCTCTGCAACTACTACTTCATCCTCTGACCTTGGGTCAACTGTAGACTTCTCCAGGAACAGCTGTAAGAGCGACAAAGTATCCAGAAGGGCTAATTTTCCTCTGCAACTTCAGCTCCAGCCAGCAACTGCAACGGTTTCCACAGTGTGCATGCTCTGGGGACTCTCTGTCTTCACCCTGCATCAGAAGGACCGTAAAATCTCCAGTGGAGTAACAGAGTCACTTCCCTGCTCTTGCAGGCACCTTCTAAGTCAATGACTGGTTCTCTTGGACCCCTCTCCTGGTGACGAGCATGCTCCTTGGAACACAGGTGGTGGACTCCTTAGACACAGACTGTCCTAAGGTCCTGCTGTCCAAATTTGGAGGAGGTAAAAGCTTGCCTTCCCTGTTAGCGACAGTATCACTGTGCACCACGTCATCTTCACCTCCTGGGGCCTCTGTGCACTATTTGCAAGAATCCATCATGCACAGACTGGCCCAGGTCCCCAGTACTGTATCCTGCAACGGTCAACTCGCTGAGTTGACCTCCAGCGGTGTGGGACCTTCTTTTGTAGTGCTGCACCAGCCGCAATTTGTCCCCTTATCCTGGGACCTCCATGAGTGCTGCCTGATCATCTATGGGTTCCCTCCAGTGTTGGGAGCCCCCTCTGCCTCCTCAGTCCGAGTTGAGGCCCCCAGGAACCTCCTGGGTCCAGGCAGCACCACTGTGACGCAAAATGCGACTTTGCTTGAACCTAGGCTTGTTGGACGAATCTAGTGCCGAAACTTGCCTGCATCCAACATCTCTTCATGGGACATCCATTGCATTATGCAGGAACCCGCAGCCATCTTCCTTTGGTGCATTTCTGCAGTCTTTGTCCAAATGGGGACTCTTCTTTTGCACCCTCTTCTAGGTTGGCTTGGGCTCCTGTCCTTCCTGGAACTTCTTCTGAGTTCTGGACTTGGTCTCCTCTCTTTGCAGGTCTTCAGGTCCAGGAATCCACCATTTGTTGTTTGCAGTCTTGCATGGTTCTTGCAATAACTCTAATCACAGCTTGTAGTGTGTCCTGAGGAAACTTGCAGTACTTTACTCCTATTTTCCTGGGATCTGGGGTATTTTACTCACCTATGTGGTTTTCTTACGCTCTAGGGGCCATATTTATACTTTTTGACGCAAAACTGCGCTATCGCAGTTTTGCGCCAAAAAGATTAGCGCCGGCTAACGCCATTCTGAAGCGCCATGCGGGCGCCGTATTTATTGAATGGCGTTAGCCGGCGCTAGCAGACCGGCGCTGCCTGGTGTGCGTGGAAAAAAACCACGTACACCAGGCAGCGCCGGCGTTGGGGAAAATGGCGTTAGGGCGTCTTAAAATGGGGCAAGTCAGGTTGAGGCAAAAAAATCGCCTCCACCCGATTTGCGCCATTTTTAACGACGCCCAGACGCCATTTACATGACTCCTGTCTTAGTAAAGACAGGAGTCATGCCCCCTTGCCCAATGGCCATGCCCAGGGGACTTATGTCCCCTGGGCATGGTCATTGGGCATTGTGGCATGTAGGGGGGCACAAATCAGGCCCCCCTATGCCAAAAAAAAATATAAAAAAAATAATAATTATACTTACCTGAACTTACCTGAATGTCCCTGGGATGGGTCCCTCCATCCTTGGGGTGGGCAAGGGTGGCAGGGGGGGTCCCTGGGGGCATGGGAGGGCAGCTGTGGGCTCATTTTGAGCCCACAGGTCCCTTAACGCCTGCCCTGACCCAGGCGTTAAAAAGAGGCGCAAATGCGGGGTTTTTTGCCCCGCCCACTCCCGGGCGTGATTTTTGCACGGGAGTATAAATACGACGCATTTGCGTCGCATTCATTTTTTTAGACGGGAACGCCTACCTTGCATCTCATTAACGCAAGGAAGGCGTTCACGCAAAAAAATGACGCTCATTCCTCATACTTTGGTGCTAGACGCGTCTAACGCCAAAGTATAAATATGGCGTTAGTTTTGCGCCGAATTTGCGTCTAAAAAAACGACGCAAATTCGGTGCAAACGGAGTATAAATATGCCCCCAAGTGATTCTCTACACACTACACTTGTCTAGGGGCGAATTTGTGATTCGCATTCCACTTTCTTAGTCTATGGTTTGTGTTGCCTCTAGACCTTTTTTCTCCCATTATATTCTATAGCATTTCCTATTGTTTGCACTATTCTATGTCTAATTACATACCTTATTTTTGTGTCTAGTGTAGAAGGAAGGAGTATTGCCTCTAAGATATTTTTTGGCCCTGTGTCATCCAAATAAACTGCATTTTTTTGGTAACACTGAGTATTGTATTTATTTGTAACTACTGTCTGTACTGTGTAACTATAAGTGGTATTGCAAGAGCATTGCATGTCTCCTAGTTCAGCCTAAGCTGCTCTGCTATAGCTACCTCTATCAGCCTAAGCACTACTACATTTCACTAATAAGGGATAACTGGACCTGGTATAAGGTGTAAGTACCCACTACAAACTAGGCCAGCCACCTACACATGCCCCTTCCTCCTCCAGAAGGATTCCATTGATTGGGAGTCCCCATAGGTCCCCCATCACCCACTCTACTTTGGACTGCCCCCAGCCCTTCTGTTTTCTCATTTACTGAGCAAAGGATGTCAATGCCCCCTCCCCCACTCTCTTTATTCTTCACTGTCCCGTAGACATTCTTTGGGAGTGCCCGGGCCGCAGTGTATTCTGGTGAGGGAGGCGCCACTGTGTGTGCTGCAGTCACGTTACCCAAAACGTCCTTTGCATTGCCTGCCCCTTTTCCCCCTTGCGGCCTGTCAGCCTGCCGTGGGGGTGAGAGGGCCAAACTCGCCCACCCCTGGGGCACTGCTTCATTCTTCCCCTCATCTGCTCCGACATTAAGCCCCAACAGGGCCGTGCGCCTTGCTAGTCTTTCAACTTTCAAATAACTAAATGGAATCTAGTCAAGGAGCACCTAATGGAAAAGGCCCACGCAAGTGGGGAAATTCGAGTAATCTGTTTATCTTTAGGTATGTAAAATTCTTGCTTCTGAGAGGTTGGATGCAGCAGGATCCAAGATAACCTCATTTTTTAAGGGCCCCTTCTGAATCTATGTGTGCAGGCCCTTCTGCAAAAACTGAGTTAGCACTCCTGTAAAGCATGCAATGATGTTGGGCTCACCTGGACCACTATGGAATTTAGTTTACAAGGTATGGAAATGTGTCACTGCTTAGAACTTTGCTTAGAAACTGACTCTCTCCACTCATTGCTAACATTCAAACACCAGCCATGGGTGAAATGTAAAGATGAAAGCCACTTCTGAACGGTAAGGGTGCACTGCACTTCACTGCACTGTGTGTGACACATGGTTGAGATGATAAGAAGGTATACAGCCAAAAGACAAATGAGGGTTCAGCAAACTAGTGCAACATGTAGTAGTTAGGCCTGCAGCCGGGTGGTGGCAATGAATGGTGGCTGGCAGGGAAGAAAGCTTGACAGGACAGTGAATGAGAGAACAGCTGCTGGTCCCACCATCGTATGCAAGAGGCAATTAATTTTACAGGTAGTGACATGGAGATACTAACCCTCAGGAAAGAGGAGACACCAATAGATAGCTGTTTCAAACCAAGGAAAACCTGACAACAAGTGAAGATTGTACAATAAATGACTGGAAAGCAAGACACATGGCCAAATCAAAATAAGCAGCTTATTGAAGAAACACTACAAGTCATACAATGCTCAGTAGAGGATAGTAGTGCCCATGGAAAGAAAAGTGGAACTTAAGACGATGAGGTGATAGTTGGATCTGAACATCAAAGCCACAGATGCCCATGTTGGGAGGGTAAAGTAGAAATCAAATATAATAACTCAACACTAAACTTTCAATGGATAACTTTGTTGTTGTCTCACAAATAAGCAAGTATGAAAAATGTCAGTGGGACTAGAATTAGCCACTTCGTATGTCTGTAGAGGAATCCAGACTAAAGCCTTGCAGGAAGGTAAAAGAAAAAGAACAAACCAAATAATTGCTATATTGTACTTGCTGGTACATAGGAATGCTCACAGGTGCTTGTTCCTTTTAGCAAACAGTGTGTCATTGTCCCTTTATGTGCGCATGCTGGGAGGAACTCTGCGCAAGAACGTGACAAATCCAAGAAACCAGGATTGACATTCTCATCACTTCAAGGAAAAGAGGCATTCTGTTGGATGGTGTTGGCTTGTATCTTATCATTCCTACACACCACCATGTCCACTTCTCATGTTTACTGAGATGTAATAGGGGCCCAAGTGGACTCCCTATAACCCAGTGCTGCAGCCACAGCCTGCTCCATCTGCTGGTGTTGCTAGTGAGAGGGGTGACTAACATGAGTGTTTCATTGGATGGAGATTTGTGATTAGATGCACAGTATTCCGCCACAGGCCCTGATGGAGCATTGCAGGCCTGCTCTAAACGAGGTTGACAAATCTTTTTGCCCTAAGCAGGGGGTAAGAGTGGTTAACATCAAAATCAATCAGCATTTAACTCGCAGTATGACCAATTTGGTCACACAATGAAAACCCAAATCGGAAATAAAGTTAAAATGTTTTGTTACAAATTAATGCTCAGGTTAAAGCAAGCAATTCCTAAAACCAGGCTATGTATGTACATTATCTCCATCAAGTGACCAAACGTTGAACTAACCAAAGGCTGATCAACATGAGACAAACTAAGAACTCGATTAATGCAATACAAAACAGTCAAAGCACAATCTGATGCTCTGAAAATAAACGCTTAGCAACTCTTCCAAACAGTTGAGAAATTTATGAATCATCTAAACAGCTAACTAAACAATGAGGAATCCCATCATAGACAACCTGTCACTAATTGGCACCTGCTGGGCTACAAAATATTTGGACAAAAAGTGAAAAGGAAATAAAGGACAAAAGGAAGTTGGGAAAATGACATTTGGGGCAAAATTAAGCTAACCAAGGTTAGCAAGAAGTAAAAAAGGATGGTGTCAGCATCTCAGAAGCCCCGTCAATGGTACACTCATGGGTCAAGAAAAATCGATTATGGGTTTGGCAGTCAGACTGCCAGATCGCCATGTTGGCGGTCATGAAAAGACTGCCATGACCACCCTATCAAGAGTTAAACAGGCAGGATTGCGAACCAAAAAAAGCCAGACTGCCAGTGGCACAGCAGCCTGGAAATAGGCGGTCCAACCTCCAGCACAGATAGCACAATGACCAACCACTGCCATAATTAGAAGCACAAAGTCAGTCAATGGAGTCAGTCAGTGGAGGTCCAAACCATGGTGGTCCATGGTCAGCAAAGTAATGCACAACTACACATTGAGTGAATTTGAAAACAACACGGTTGAAACATTGCCACACTAGACACACCTGCGAAGGTCACTATAAAACACACCCCTTCACAGACCACAATCCTTAGCACATCCACTGCAATACAATGGAGCCCGAGCACCTTATTTTGTAGAGTTCATAGATTAGGGACCCCTTTTTTCATCATCCCAATGAACACCATGTACACACTTTAGTCCATTCACACTTTATTGCACTTCCCCTGTTTAGGAAGTCGCTGTAACCCGTTCTTTTTTGTTCCACCATGTCATGTTTCAAAAATCCCTTTTTTTCTTACAATGAGTTATGAGTCATGGTAAATAAAGAGCCACAATTGTTTGGAGCACAAGTCCAGCATACTCCTCTCAGTAGGAAAGGGAAATGTGGGACAGGATCGCTGACTGAGTGAATGCTGTAGGCACCACCCTGCCCACAAGGGAGGACATCAGGAAGAGGTGAAACGACCTCAGGGGCAAGGTCTGTTCCCTTGTCTCTAGGCACCAGCTGCAGCCCAAGAATACTGGTGGTGGCCCTCCCAGTCTCTCATTACATCTCTTTTCCTGGGAAGAGAAGGTCTTGGCCATCCTGCATCCTGAGGGCTTAACAGGAATACCTGGGGGAGTGGAGTATGGTGACTTACAACATCAAAAATGTCACCAAAATGCAATGTCCTGCATGCTCAAAGCTCACCTTTGTCTCATTTACTGTTACTCCACTCACCAACCCAGTGTTCACCTGTCCAAAGACCTCTATTGGGGAGTGTACTCACCTGGAGAGATAACATTTGTATAGTGTGTGCAGTACAGGGGCTGACATGACCCAGCAGGTACTATTCCTACAACCACAAACACTAGCACAGAGGTCACATGCTACAATACAGCTGTGTAAGGAAAGGCCTCCTTGGCATGGTTACCCCCTAACTTTTTGTCTTTGCTGATGCTAAGTTATGATTTGAAAGTGTGCTGGGACCCTGCTAACCAGGCCCAAGCACCAGTGTTCTTTCCCTAAACTGTACCGTTGTCTCCACAATTGGCACAACCCTGGCACTCAGTTAAGTCTCTTGTAACTGGTACCCCTGGTACCAAGGGCCCTGATGGCAGGGAAGGTCTCTAAGGGCTGCAGCATGTCTTATGCCACCCTAGGGACCCCTCACTCAGCACATACACACTGCTTCACAGGTTGTGTGTGCTGGTGGGGAGAAAATGACTAAGTCGACATGGCACTCCCCTCAGAGTGCCATGGCAACCTCACGCTGCCTGTGGCATAGGAAGGTCACCCCTCTAGCAGGCCTTACAGCCCTAAGGCAGGGTGCACTATACCACAGGTGGAGGCATATGTGCATGAGCACTATGCCCCTACAGTGTCTAAGAAAAACCTTAGACATTGTAAGTGCAGGGTAGCCATAAGAGTATATGGCCTGGGAGTCTGTCAAACACGAACTCCACAGCACCATAACGGTTACTCTGAAAACTGGAAAGTTTGGTATCAAACTATTCAGAACAATAAATGCACACTGATGCCAGTGTGCACTTTATTGTAAAATACACCCAGAAGGCATCTTAGAGATGCCCCTTGAAAACATACCCGACTTCCAGTGTGGGCTGACAAGTTTTTGCCAGCCTGCCACACACCAGACATGTTGCTGGCCACATGGGGAGAGTGTCTTTGTCACTCTGTGGCCAGGAACAAAGCCTGAACTGGGTGGAGGTGCTTCTCACCTCCCTCTGCAGGAACTGTAACACCTGGCAGTGAGCCTCAAAGGCTCACCCCCTTTGTTACAGTGCCACAGGGCATCCCAGCTAGTGGAGATGCCCGCCCCTCCGGCCACTGCCCCCACTTTTGGCGGCAAGGCTGGAGGAGATAATGAGAAAAACAAGGAGGAGTCACCCCCCAGTCAGGACAGCCCCTAAGGTGTCCTGAGCAGAGGTGACTCTTACTTTTAGAAATCCTCCATCTTGTAGAAGGAGGATTCCCCCAATAGGATTAGGGATGTGCCCCCCTCCCCACAGGGAGGAGGCACAAAGAGGGTGTAGCCACCCTCTAGGACAGTAGCCATTGGCTACTGCCCTCCCAGACCTAAACACACCCCTAAATTCAGTACTTAGGGGCCCTTAGAACCAAGGAAGACAGATTCCTGTAACCTAAAGAAGAAGAAGGACTGCTGACCTGAAGCCCTGCAGTGAAGACGGAGACGACAACTGATTTGGCCCCAGCCCCACCGGCCTGTCTCCCTACTTCGACAAAAACTGCAACAGCGACGTATCCAACAGGGAACAGGGATCTCTGAAGCCTCAGAGGACTGCCCTGCATCTAAAGGACCAAGAAGCTCCAGAGACCAGTGGCCCTGTTCAACAAACTGCAACTTTCTGCAACAATGAAGCAACTTTAAAGACCCCACGTTTCCTGACGGAAGCGTGAGACTTTCCACTCTACACCCGATGCCTCCGGCTCGACCTGCGGAAAACAAACATCTCAGGGAGTACTCCCCGGCGACTGTAAGCCCATGAGTAGCCATAGTTGACCCCCCTGAGTCCTCACAGCGACGTCTGCAGAGGAAATCCAGAGGCTCCCCCTGACCGTGACTGCCTGTAACAAGGGACCCAACGCCTGGAACCAACACTGCAGCCGCAGCCCCCAGGACCTGAAGGAACCGAACTCCAGTGCAGGAGCAATCCCCAGGCAACCCTCTGCCTAGCCCAGGTAGCGGCTACCCCAAGGAGCCCCCCTGTGCCTGCCTGCAACGTTGAAGAGACCCCTGGGACTCCCCATTGCTTTCTACACAAAACCCAACGCCTGTTTGCACTCGGCACCCGGCCGCCCCTGTGCCACTGAGGGTGTACTTTCTGTGCCTGCTTGTGTCCCCCCCAGTGCCCTACAAAACCCCACTGGTCTGCCCTCTGAGGACGTGGGTACTTACCTGCTGGCAGACTGGAATCAGGGCACCCCTGTTTCCATTGAAGCCTACGTGTTTTGTGTACCACTTTGACCTCTGCACCTGACCGGCCCTGAGCTGCTGGTGTGGTAACTTTGGGGTTGCCTTCAACCCCCAACAGTGGGCTACCTTGGCCCTAACTTTGAACCCTGTCAGTGTTTTACTTACCTGTGAACTTAACAATTACTTACCTCCCCCAGGAACTATTGATTTTTGCACCGTGTCCACTTTTAAAATAGCTTATTGCCATCTTTGTCAAAAGTGTACATGTTGTTGTGATTATTCAACGTTTCTAGAAAACCTGAGTGAAATACCTTTCATTTTAAGTATTACTTGTAAATCTTGAACCTGTGGTTCTTAAAATAAACTAAGAAAATACATTTTTCTATATAAAAACCTATTGGCCTGGAGTAAGTCTTTGAGTGTGTGTTCCTTATTTATTGCCTTTGTGTGTACAACAAATGCTTAACACTTCCCTCTGATAAGCCTATTGCTCAACCACACTACCACAAAATAGAGCATTAGAATTATCCCTTTTTGCCACTATCTTACCTCTAAGGGGAACCCTTGGACTCTGTGCACACTATTTCTTACTTTGAAATAGTATATACAGAGCCAACTTACTACAATTTGTTAGTGAACTCTCAATTGGAGTATACTTCCCTGGGGGAGAACACTAATCAAGTGTGTGTAGTAGAGAGAGTAACCTGACTGCAACTCACGGGAGGCACTTCTTCACTAACTCCAAACACCAGACCGGTGGTCACTTGACTAAATATCCCTGTTTGGTAACTCCCAAATTAAGTTTACTCACCTGGGAGGATACTATTTGTATAGTGTATGAAGTAGAGGGTGTGACACGTTTGCAACTCCCAGGAGGCATTGTTTATATAACCCCAAACATTATCCAAAGATCCCTGTGTGTCAACTCCCAAATGGAGTTTACTCACATGGGGGATAACATTGATCAAGTGTGTGAAGTAGATGGAATAACCTGACTGCAACTCACAGGAGGCACTGTTTCTCTGACTCCAAACACCAGAACCGTGTTCATTCATTGAAAGACCCCTGATTAGCAACTCTCAATGTAGGTTTACTCAGCTGGGAGGATACCATTTGTATAGTGTGTGTAGTAGAGAGAGTGGCATAACTGCTAGGGCCAGGAAACCCAGTCACTGTTACTTCACTCACCAGCCCAGTATCCTCTTCTCCAAAGACTCCTGTTTGGTGTTGTAAAATAGATTATTGGTAAGGGCAGGTAAGTACCTACACTTAGCAATAAGCCACTAACCTCTACTTATGTCCAGTTAGGTCTCAATAAATTAAACCAAGCTCAACCCTTGGTAGCTTGGCAATGAGCGACAAGGCTTAACTTGGGAGACAAATGTGAAAGCATTTAAAAATCACAAAACAGTGATTAAGTAAAACATAAAACAAAACAAAATCCAACACCAATTTATAAAAATAGATTATGGCTGTCATTAAAACATTGGCAGTAAAAGCCACGTACCGCTGTGCAGAAGACCGTTAACACACCGCCGCGGAAAACCGCCACAGCTATTATGACCCACAGCACGGGATCCCCCAAAATTCAGACACCCACACAAGTCCGCCACACCAAAGGTCAGTGATAAACTGGCGATAACAAAACCTCCACCGTCATGCCAACAGAAATACGTACACACTATCACGACACACGAACCCACGCGGCGGTCTTTCAACCGCGGTATTCCATTGGCAGTACACAACGCTGCGCTAAAAATACACACACTAATACAAAACACAGCCACATTGGACAATTCGAAATACACAAACCTGATGCACATACACACACCACTCCCACACACCCAATACTATATAAAACACACACCCACATCACCCACAAACCCTTACAACAACAAATCATGAACGAAGGCCAGAGAGAGACACCACCATCAACAATACAAGCATCCACAGGCACACAACACCATCACCCACATAACTTCCACGAACCGCACACTACACACCACTACATATCAGCACCCTTATCACCCCATACACCACCCCACACATCACTTACACCACCCCATGGCACGGCAACAACACCCCAGGTTCTCGGAGGATGAGCTCAGGGTCATGGTGGAGGAAATCGTCCGGGTAGAGCCACAGCTATTCGGATCACAGGTGCAACACACCTCAATTGCAAGGAAGATGGAGCTATGGCAAAGAATAGTGGACAGGGTCAACACAGTGGGACACCACCCAAGAAATCGGGAGGACATCAGGAAGAGGTGGAACGACCTACGGGGGAAGGTGTGTTCCGTGGTCTCAAGACACCACCTGGCGGTTCAGAGGACTGGCGGCGGACCCCACCTCCTCCCCCACAACTAATAACATGGGAGGAGCAGGTCTTGGCGATTCTGCATCCTGTGGGCCTCACAGGAGTAGGTGGAGGAATGAACTCTGGTAAGTCAAATCTTAACTATTACATCCCCCACCCTACCTGCATGCCAGCACATACCCCCACCCTCACCCCCATCACTCTAACTCCTCACAAATGTCCCAACATCACAAATCACACATCCTAACCCCAAGCCCTGCATGCAACAACAAAGCATGAAAACCCATCACTAAAGCATGCCCACTGCACATACCCATACACACCCCTAAACCATCATCACACAAGGTCCCACACAGGAATGCAAGCACTGGGGTACACGGTCACCCACCCATTGCACACCATGCCACATACAGATGTAATAACCATCCTTTTATACCCCTGCAGGACCCCTACCCAAAGTCACCGGACAGGAGGGTCCACACATGTCCACACCACCAACCGAAGAGGCCCACAGTGATGACAGCACCTCTGTCCACCTGGCTCTAGATGACCAGCCCGGCCCATCGGGGACCTCGGGACAGTCAGTTCCCCACACCCAGTCACAGGCCACCACAGAGCTGCCCCCTCTGGAAACACCAGCACAGCACCCACCCAGCGGGCCCATACCTCCGCCCCCAGGACACGTCAATCAGCAATGTGTCCATCACTACAGGGAACCCAGGCTAACCCACCACCCCAACAACAACAGGGACCTGGGGGCAGTAGTAGTGGGCACACGGTCCAGGGGACGGAGGCCCAGGAACACAGGGGAACTGGGAGGGCTGCTGTGCGACAGGGGGCGGACAGGCCCAGGGAACCCACTCTCTACGAGGCCCTCTCCTCCATCATGGGAGCCTACCACCACTCCCAGGAGACGATGGCAACAGTACTGGCCAAGTTTCAGGAGACCCAGCGCCTGCAGGAGGAACAGTATGTGGGCTTCAGGGAGGAACTCAGAACCATCAATTCCACCCTGGGCACCATTGTAGGGGTACTGAAGGAAGTACTCAACACCAGGAGGGACACTGTGGCACTACAAGGGGCCCCTGACAGTAGCCTGGACGATGAACTGCCCACCACCTCTGCCGGTGCTAGTGGACAGGAGGCACCGCCACAGGACCACCACACCAGCACCCCACCACCTGCAGAGGGAGAACCACCTCGCAAACGGTCCCTGAGATCCAGGAACAAGACAGAGAACGATGCCAGGACCCCTGCCAAGAAATGAGACCACCCTGATTGTCATCCTACTGTCCCACTTTGTCACCCTGTCCATCCTTAAACTGCCCCAGCTCCACTTCCTATGCCCATTTGGGCAATGCACCTGTGAGACTAATAGACTGGACTCTGCCATGGACATTCCTCCGCCATCACGCCTCACCATTTTACAACCCCCTCCAATATTGAGCACTTAAATAAACACTCTTAAAGCACAAAACAATTTGGAGTCAGTCTGTGATTTCAGAATACTGTATTAGCAATAACTGTGGCAAAAAGCTCTTTCATTTGTAATGTCAACATACCTTTGTCACACAGCTCTAGTCCATGAGGAATCAAAGCAGATGTCACACTGTGGGACCCAGATCCGTGAAATCGTAAGGGAAAGTGACAACTCAGTGACCATACACTGGGTGAAAACGACAGACAGTAGAGAGGCAGTAGTGTTTAAGTACATGTAGTAGGCAGGTCTGTATTCTTACCTGTGTTTCACTGGAAATATTGCTGGATCACTGAGTCCCTGTTGTCCATGACTTCTTCCTCTGCTTCCTCGCCTTCACTGTCCACAGGCTCCACAGCTGCCACAACACCGCCATCTGGACCATCCTCCTGCAGAAAAGGCACCTGTTTTCACAAAGCCAAGTTGTGAAGGATACAGCAGGCCACGATGATCTGGCACACCTTCTTTGGTGAGTAGAATAGGGATCCACCTGTCATATGGAGGCACCTGAACCTGGCCTTCAGGAGGCCAAAGGTCCGCTCGATCACCCTCCTAGTTCGCCCATGGGCCTCATTGTAGCGTTCCTCTGCCCTTGTCCTGGGATTCCTCACTGGGGTCAGTAGCCATGACAGGTTGCGGTAACCAGAGTCACCTGCAAAATGCGAGGGACAACTGTTAGACACACACTAACCTGTAGGGATATCCCCAGACCCAGACAACCATTCCCACTGACTAGCTTCCAGGTGCTCACCTAATAGCCACACACGGTGCCTCTGGAGTTGGCCCATCATATAAGGGATGCTGCTACTCCGCAGGATGTAGGCGTCATGCACTGAGCCAGGGAACATGGCATTCACATGGGAGATGTACTTGTCTGCCAAACATACCATCTGTACATTCATGGAATGATAACTCTTACGGTTTCTGTACACCTGTTCACTCCTGTGGGGGGGGGGTACCAAAGCCACATGTGTCCCATCACTGGCACCTATGATGTTGGGGATATGTCCCAGGGCATAGAAATCACCTTTCACTCTAGGCAAATCCTCCACCTGAGGGAAAACGATGTAGCTCCGCATGTGTTTCAACAGGGTAGACAACACTCTGGGCAACACGTTGGAAAACATAGGCTGGGACATCCCTGATGCTATGGCCACTGTTGTTTGAAATGACCCACTTGCAAGGAAATGGAGCACTGACAGCACCTGCACTTGAGCGGGGATTCCTGTGGGATGGCGGATAGCTGACATCAGGTCTGGCTCCAACTGGGTACACAGTTCCTGGATTGTGGTACGGTCAAGCCTGTATGTGATTATCACATGTCTTTACTCCATTGTCGACAGGTCCACCAACGGTCGGTACACCGGAGGATGCCGCCATCTCCTCACATGTCCCAGAGGACGGAGCCTATGAAGGACAACAGCGAGCACAGAGTCAAACAACTCAGAGGTACGTACCCTCAGCTTACACAGAACACCATTCATAATCTAAAAAGTGGCCTGTATGTGTGTTGAGTCTAGGCCTAGGTATGTGTGACGCAGTTGAAAATGAAGGCATGTGGGCCCCTGAAATGGCGGCTGCCTGACCTGTAAAGTGGGACAATGGGATGTGAGATAACTGCGCTGGCGTTGTACACCATCGCGGTAGGCGGTCGAAGACCGCGGCGCAATGCTGCATTGGTTAACATTGGATCCTATGGGTCCCAGGAGCCAATGACGATGTACCCCGGCGGTGGCGGTACGCACCGCTGCGGACGTGACCGCCATTTTCTATCTGTTCAATCACTCGATACCTGATCTTCGACAGGAGAGGACCTACACTGCAAGTGCTGCTGTGACCTCGGTCTGGTAGATTCAATGGCTCGAGTGTCTGGGGAAAGGGCTCCTGCCTTCACATCAGAGGAGTTGGAGAAACTCGTGGATGGTGTCCTCCCCAGTACACGCTACTCTAGGGTCCTCCAGACAAACAGGTAAGTACACTGGGAGCATGCTGTATGGGCTATGCTTGTGTGGAGAGGTGTGGATGTAAGAAGGAAGGGGGGAGAGTGCGACGTGCATGAAACGACGGTGAGTGCAAGTGCCACATGGCGAGGGTAGGGATGGGGGCCAATCACTTTGACGGTGTAGTTGGCAGTAACTTTCTCTTCCCCCTGTAAAAGTCATGTAGGTTAGCGCCCACCAGAAAAAATATATTTGGCGTGCCATCGCCAAGGACGTCCGGACCCTGGGGGTCTACCACAGACGGAGCACCCACTGCCGGAAAAGATGGGAGGACATTCGCCGCTGGAGCAAGAAGACAGCGGAGGCTCAGCTGGGGATGGCCTCCCAACGTGGGAGGGGTGCCCGTCGCACCATGACCCTCCTGATGTTCAGGATCCTGGCGGTGGCGTACCCGGAGTTGGAGGGGCACTTGAGGGCATCACAGCAGCCACAAGGGGGTGAGTACACTCGCATTCTGCTGATTTTGCACACAGTGGAGG
The DNA here is from genome assembly GCF_031143425.1 of Pleurodeles waltl. Classification (NCBI taxonomy): domain Eukaryota; kingdom Metazoa; phylum Chordata; class Amphibia; order Caudata; family Salamandridae; genus Pleurodeles; species Pleurodeles waltl. Next base: position 603,924,920 of record NC_090443.1, on the reverse strand, counting down.
TGTCTGGGTGGGGGAGGTGGGCTGTGGGTTTCCCTAGGCCAGGGCAAGTTCCGTAGGCAAGGTCCCTCTGTAAGGCAGGCCATGTGGCACCCCACCGCACCTCTGTAGAGTGCCAAGTACACCTAGTCATCCCCCTGTGTCATCCATGTGCGCAGATGTCGTCCATAGCTTAGTAGGCCATTTCCCAGGAATTGAACAGTGGAGCCCAAGAGTGCGGCGTAGTGCAGGGGGCTTGTGTGTCTGTCGTGTCCGCCAATGGTAGCGGTAATGCACATGTCTTTCTTCTGTCGCCCCCCCCTTTTGTGGTCTCCCTGTTCTTGTGTGCATTAGCATCATCAGGGGGAGGAGCAGTGGCACCGGAGCACGAGGGTGCTGCATCCCACATGGCCATGGAGGGCCACACTACTGAATCGGACTTCACCAGTGGGACGGAGGGCGAGGGGATCTCCACGGTGGGGACAGGAGCTGACACCAGTGACATGGACTCGTCCTCTGATGGGAGCTCCCTTGTGGTGGTGGCAACATCTGTGCCCCCGCCATCTACAGGTACAGCCGCCACCCCCCCTTCCAGCACCGCCCTCCCAGCAGCCCCTCAGCCTTCGCCCCGTGCCCACACACCCGGGAGGGTGGGCATCACCTTCGCCCCTGGCACCTCGAGCCCTGCTCCAGTCACCCCTGCTGCCCTCAGTGAGGAGGCCATTGACCTCCTCAGGTCCCTCACTGTTGGGCAGTCTACCATTTTGAATGCCATCCAGGGTGTAGAACGGCAGTTGCAACAAACAAATGCATTCCTGGAGGGCTTTCATTCTGGTCAGGCGGCCTCAGCACTGATGGCAGCCATTGTCCCTGTGTCTAGCCTCCCCCTCCACCCTCCACCACCCAGACCCAATCCCCTGTACCCCAGCCTATCCCAAGCACACCTCTAGACCAGCATGCACACACGTCAACCCACAAGGGAAGCTCAGGCAAACATAAGCGCCACACATCCCACAGGCACTCACGCAAGCATCACACATGCAGACACGCCAACATCCACTGCCTCCACTGTGTCCCGCTCCTCCTCATCTCCCTCCACCCTCCCAGTCTCGTCTACACTCACACCTGCATGCACTACCTCTACACCCACTACTACCATCAGCAGCACACCCACCACCACACCCCGCTCACGTGCAGTCACCACCCCCACTACCATTCACACGTCCCCTGTGTCCTCTCCCAGTGTGTCTGTGACGCTCCCTCCCAAGATACACAAACGCAGGAACACACCCACCCAACAGCCATCCACCTCACAACAGCCTCCAGCGCATGCACCTTCACCCAAAGTCAGCAAACGAACACTTCCTACAACCACAACCTCTCCCTCCACTCCCAAACCCCCTCCAGCTACCCGTCCCAGTGTCTCCAAAAAACATTTCCTTTCCAACCTTGACCTCTTTCCCACACTTCCCCCATCCTGTCCGTCTCCTAGGTCCCGAACTAGCACCTCAGCCACAACATCTCCGGGACCAGTGGTGCCTGTAGTCACCGGAATATGGAGTGCACCAGCCACCAGGGCAGCCAGTGTGGCACGGAGCACAGCACAGACAGTCCCCCATCTGTGAAGCATCAGAAGTTGGCCAGTGCCCGGCGGGAGAGGTGGAAGACTCCAGGCACCAAAGCCGCTCCCAGGGGTACAGGTGGGAGTGTGGAGTCAGCTGCTACACCTTCCAAGGTGGGGAAGGGGCACAGGAAAGTCAGCAAGTCTGGGAAGAGCAGCACGGCAGAGAAGACCCCCATCATCCCCGCTGCCCAGGAGGCCACCAGCCCAGCTACCCAGGAGGCCACCGCCAGCACCAGCCCAGCTGCCCAGGAGGCCACTGCCAGCACCAGCCCAGCTGCCCAGGAGGCCACCGCCAGCAGCAGCCCAGCTGCCCAGGAGGCCACCGCCAGCACAAGCCCCGCTGGGCCATGAAGGACTGCCAGCAAAAGCCCCGCTGGGCCATGAAGGACCGCCAGGACAAGCCCCGCTGGGACAGAGAGGACCGCCAGCACAAGCCCAGCTGGGACAGAGAGGACCGCCAGCACAAGCCCCGCTGGGCCATGAAGGACCGCCAGCACAAGCCCCGCTGGGCCATGAAGGACCGCCAGCAAAAGCCCTGCTGTGCCATGAAGGACTGCCAGAAGCTGAGTCACTGCAAAGAAGACCGCCGCTCCAAGCACCGCTGATCAGGGCACCGCCGCCTCAAGCACCGCTGAACAGGGCACTGCCGTCTCAAGCACCGCTGAACAGAGTACCGCCGTCTCAAGCACCGCTGAACAGGGCACCACCGTCTCATGCACCGCTGAACAGGGCACCGCGGTCTCAAGCACCGCTGAACAGGGCACCGCCGAACAGGGCACCGCCGTCTTAAGCACCGCTGAACAGGGCACCACCGTCTCATGCACCGCTGAACAGGGCACCGCCGTCTCAAGCACCGCTGAACAGGGCACAGCCATCTCAAGCAAAGTTGGCCCATGAGCGCCAAGGGCACTGAGTCTGTCACTGGCAGAATGAAGCACCCTGGGTACCATGCCCCCTCCAGAACCAGTGGAGAGATCCATCCACTACCTCTGTCCTTAGCAGGATGAAGCACTCTGTGCACCAAGCCCCCTCCAGAACCAGTGGAGAGATCCATCCACTACCTATGTCCTTAGCAGGATGAAGCACTCTGGGCACCAAGCCCCCTCCAGAACCAGTGGAGAGATCCATCCCTTACCTCTGTCCTTAGCAGGATGAAGCACTCTGGGCACCATGCCCCCTCCAGAACCAGTGGAGACTGTTATCCACTTGAGAGACTGTGGCTTTGCACTCCCCAGGATTGCACAGTGGGCAACCAACCCACTGTAGAGACTTGGGAGACTGTGGCTTTGTACTCCCCAGGATTGAACAGTGGGCAAACCACCCACTGTAGAGACTTTAGATACTGTGGCTTTGCACTCCCCAGGATTGAACAGTGGGCAAACCACCCACTGTAGAGAATTGAGAGACTGTGGCTTTGCACTCCCCAGGATTGCACAGTGGGCAACCCACCCACTGTAGAGACTTGAGAGACTGTGGCTTTGCACTCCCCAGGATTGAACAGTGGGCAAACCACCCACTGTAGAGACTTGAGAGACTGTGGCTTTGCACTCCCCAGGATGGAACAGTGGGCAACCCACCCACTGTAGAGACTTGAGAGACTGTGGCTTTGCACTCCCTAGGATGGAACAGTGGGCATGTGGCCCTCTTGTGGATTTGGCATCGTGCACTCAACCGGCTGAGGTGCCCCCCCTTTCCCTCCCCCTGAGGTGCCTGTTTTGTTGCTCTCTGATGCCCCTGCAGTGTTCTCTCCGTCATGGTCGGGGATCTTGTGTGGGCCTTGCCCATACCGTGTGGGCCCAGTGTTCCAAGACTTAATTGGAGCATTACCTGGACTACTATGCTTGGTATATATTTTGTACATGGTGTATATATATATTTTTGCCAACTGGATTTTAATATATTACAATGGTTACACTCATTTTCTATTGTCTTTGCATTCTTCCCGGGGGGGTGTAACTGTGATGTATCATGCTGTGTGTTGTAGTGGGTGAGGGTGGGGGTGTTTCGTGTATGTGTCCCTGTTTTTTCCCTCCCCCCTCACTTGTGTCGTAGGTGCAGTACTCACCGTGGTCTTCGCCGCCGGCATTGGTGCTCCTGGTAGAGGAGCAGGAAGACAATCGCAGGGAGAATTTGGAGTTCCGGTCCATGGTGTCCTCGTTCCTCGTGGGGTGTGTAGAGGTGATCATTTTCCCTTCGAAATCCTGTTCATGCCGTGTTTTTATCCATGGTGAATCGGCCCCGGAACAGGTGGCGGATTGGCCTGTTGTGATACTGTGGGCGATACTTTGTCCTCTGCCTGTCTGTTGGCGGTGACTGCCGGGCTGTTTGTTTGTACCGCCGTGGCGGTCGGAGTGTTGAAGTGGCTGTCTTTGTTGGCGTTTTCCGCCACGCTCGTAATTGCAATTTGTTTACCGCCAGCCTGTTGAGGGTCTTACCGCCACTTTAACACCGTCTTCCATGGTTGTAATGACCACCTATATTTTTATCTTTAAAATTACACCAAAACGATTAAAATCGGATAAGGGGAACCGGAGATATGAATGTTTAAAGAATTAATGCTTTTCAGCGCTTAGAAACTAATAGTGCCAATCTGGTCATCTGGTTGCACCTGAACTGGGACAAAGTCAAAGTTTGAGGCCAACCACAATGGAGCCTTGCTCAGCTATAGCTTGCAGGAGGTCTCGGTCAAAAGTTTACCTTCGGGCTTAGTTCTTGAAGATTTTCTTCAGCGGGACCAATTCGCCAGTCCAATCTGACCTCCTGGAACTCTTCCTTGGATAAGTATCGTGGGAGCCCCCGGTGGAGATTTTTACCTTCGGACTTAGTCATTTTTTTTAGATGAAAATCCTTCGATCAGGGGCAAACCTGGATCTTGATCCGACGTCCCTGGAGCTTTCTTTGGATGCACTGCCTGGGAGGTCCCGGTCAACTTTCTACGTTCGGACTTAGTCACTTTTTGGGAGATTTTCCTCACTTGGACAAACCTGCAAGTCAGGCCGGGTCGCGGTTGAGGCAAGCCGGCTAGAGATGCTGCGGCGGGTCGGTCCCTTCATCAAGCTTTTTCCCAAAAGTTCTCCAAACTTCTGGATCTTCTTCCAGATGTTCTTTTAGAGTTCTTTTGAGGTCCACAGCTCACCCCAAGGTTCCAGAAGCTCTGAGATGCTCCTTGAGGGTGCAGACTACAACTCTCAGAATGCACCTGGTGCAAACTCCAAAACGGCCACTAGACAGTGGTCAGCTGGTCAGTTTCATCAGGATTTGGTGCAGGGGACTCCAGATAGCAATTTTTCACCTGTAGCAAACAGGGAGTCCCTCCTTGAACCAGTTGAAGCCAGGCAAGGTCCTTCTTGTGGTGAAGCCCAAGTGTGCAACTGTTGCAGTCCTCCAGAGTGCAGTGTCCAGGTGCAGGTCAGGGGCCCAGCAGGGCCGTCCTTCTTCTGTAGTTCTTCCTTGTTGGAATTTAGTAGGGATCTGAGGTGTGGGTTCAGGTCTGCCAGTTGTATCCTTGCTTCCTGGCGAAAACCAGGGGAGTTCTGGTTCTCCAATCAGGTGCAGGGTCCTTTCCCCTGTGATGACCACTTCCTGGGAAGTGTGGCAAAAATTAATCCCAGGGAGCAACATTCCTCAAAAATCCATCATGTCCGAAAGTGATTTTTGGAGGTTACATCTGGCTGAGCACACCCACTGGTGTGGCTGAAAATCTTAAACACACCCTTCTCCTGCCCTCTCCCAATCTAATCAGGGGGCACCTAATTGTCTGGGTTTGCAGGATGTGAGGGAGGTGCTGGCTTGCTCCAAATGTCTTTCCCAGCCTTTGAAGACCAGTTTAGCAGCCCTCCCCCTCCTGCTTTTTTATCTGCTGAGGGTAGTACTCCTCCCCCAGGCACATTCCATTGTGCTGAGCCCAGGCTACTTCACACCTCATCAAGGCAGCCTGGCCAGGATGCCAGAGGCTGGCCAATCACAGCAAAGCACTACAAGGCTGAAGTTGGCAAATTTTTAGGTAAAGTTTAAAACTCTTTACCTGAACAAATTATATTAAATCCAACAATTGTAAGTTGTGGGATTTATTATAAGAATTAATTTCATACCAAACTTAAGGGGACTTTATACATTAAAATAAAGACTTCTCATTCTAGCCTATGGAGGCCAATCACTACAGGGAGGGAAAAACAAATTTGACTGTTTTACCTCACCAGGCTTATAAAACTATTTTTATAGGGTCCCTGCTTATAGTTACATGACACCCAACCATAGGGCACCTAGGGCACACCTTAGGGCTGACTTACATGTAACAATAAGGTCGTTTAAGGTTTTGGAACTACTTTTAATTCCAAAGTCGAATTTGCATGTAACTTTAATTTAAAATAAGCCAGCAAGGCAGGCATGCCTTTACAATGACACTGGGCACCTCAGCAAGGCACCTATGGGGACACAACCTATGCTGGGGTTCCTAAACCTACATGCCCTACAATATACTAGGGACTTATAGGTAGGTTGACTTAGCCAATTATAATTAGCCTAATTTGCATACTCATTTTATACAGAGCACAGGCCCTGGGACTGGTTAGCAGTACCTAAGGGACCATTAGAGTCAGGAAAACACCAGCAAAAAAGTAAAAAATGGGGGGAAAAAGTCAGGGGGCCCTGCAATCAGCCCTGTTTTCTCATATTTGGTAACTCACACATGAAGCCTACTCATCTGGGGGGATAATATTTGTATAGTGTGTGTAGTACAGGGACTGAAGACTGCAACTCCTAGGAGGCACTGTTACTATCCCTCTAACCACCAGTCCAGTGTTTTCTTCTCCAAATACCCTTGTTTGGTAACTCACAAATGAGGTGTACTCACTTGTGGGGCATGACATTTATCAAGTGTATGGAGTAAAGGGCGTGACATGACTGCTAAGGCCAGGAGGCTATGTTTCTCTAACTCCAAACATAAGTCCAGTGTTCACACACCCAAATACCCATGTCTGTTAACTCTCAATTAAAGTTTACGTACCATTTGTGTAGTGGTGGGAAGTAGAGGGAGTGACTGGAATACAAAGCCCAATAGGCCTTGTTACTCTCACTCTAACCACAATCACAGTGTTCACTTGTCCAAATAACCTTGTTTGGTAACTCACAAATGAAGTTTACTCACCTGGAGGATGGCACTTAGGAAATGTATGATGTAGAGGGAGTGACATGACTGATAAGGTCAGGAGGCTCTACCACTGTTACTCCACTCACCAGCCCAATGTCCTCTTCTCCAAATGCTCCTGTTTGTCAACTCACACATGAAGTGTACTCAACTGGGGGGATAACATTTGTACAGTGTGTGTAGTACAGGGACTGACATGACTAGAACTCCCAGGAAGCTCTGTTACTATAACGCCAACCACCAGTCCAGTGTTTTCTTCTCCAAATACCCTTGTTTGGTAGCTCACAAATGAAGTGTACTCACCTGGTTCGGGATGACATTTATCAAGTGTATTAAGTAGAGGGAGTGACATGACTGCTAAGACCAGGAGGCTCTGTTTCTCTAACTCCAAACACAAGCCTGGTGTTCACATGCCCAAATACCCATGTCTGTTAACTCTCATTTGAAGTTTACTCACCTGGAAGGATACCATTTGTATAGTGGTGGGAACAGGAGGGAGTGTCTGGAAAGCAAAGCCCAGAAGGCCCTTTTTCTCTAACTTTAACCACAAAACCACAAACCAGCGTTCACTTACCCAAGTCCATCTATTTGTGAACTCTCAAATAAAGTTTACTCACCTGGGGGGATAACATTTGTCAAGTGTGTGTAGTATGGAGAGTGACATGACTGCAACACCCAGGAGGCACTATTTCTATAACTCTAAATACCAGACATGTGGTCACTTGTCCAAGTACCCTTGCTTGCTTACACTCAATTGAAGTTTACTCACCCCATGAAATAGAGGCCCACAATACCAACATGGCCTCACTAACGGGCAATGAGGAAACCATACACAAAGTCCTGAGCAGGGCTTTTCAAAACCAATCTTCCCCTTCCTTTAGCTCATCAAAACCAGGCCCATCAACATTGGTAGCAGCCACTGGAAGGGGGACCATGCCAGAGGAAGAACCCGTCCCAGACACCCCTGCCTCTGTAGCAGCAGATACCCCTCCCTACACAAGCAGGACATCCAGCAAAGAATCCAGGAGGTGAGGATGGCAAGACATCCACCACTGCCATCAAGTAACCTCTTCCTAATGGACCTCCTTGTGTGCACGTATTCATTCTGTTGACTGAGCTTGAACCACATACCAGTTCTGGACCTTGGAATACCAATGGTGTGGCATATACTCCAATGATTTAATTCCCCATTGCTGACATCTTCACTTTACATTTTTGTGCCTTTCTGTCCAAATTTTATTTTATGCATCAGCAATGTAATAAATTCACCCATCACAAATTCATTGTCTTCTTGCTTCATTTCTACATTTTGCTATTTAGAGATGCAAGACCATGTGAACGATATGATGAAGACACAAGCTACTTGTGCAAGAAGGGACATGTTAGAGGTACACAGTGTCCTGCTCAGGATTACAACCATTACACAGAAAAATATTAGTACAAGTGTCTGGTCACACCAAACATTTTATTCCATTGTACAGCACATAGGCTGTCTATACTTCGGGACGTTTTGAAACAAGAATATGTGACTCATACTGAGTCAATATACATATTCTAAGGTACAGCCACCCAGACCATGGAAAGAAAGAATTTGTCAGACATTGTCCTGCAGAATAGGCAAACATTAAAGTGGATGATTTCACCAGCTTGAACCATATTCCATATCACACCAAAGAGCTCCAACATCACATGATCCAAGATACATACAGGTGGCACTACAACAGTCCCCGATCACAGGCCCATCTTAATCCAATGACCATGCATCTAGTGGTTTGACACAAACATATGTCAGTGTTGTTGCACAGGCACTGTGGCCTGCAATGATGAAACACATCTACAGTTGCGTTCAGGTCATACAAGAAGAGTGTTTAGCCAATGCGAAGGGAAAATGACTTAGTCGTAATCTATTACTACATATTTCATGCCCATATGATGACACACATGATGAATCTGCCCACCACAGCACACAAAACTAGTCCATTGTGCACTTCTGACCTCTGACCTTCGACCTGAACACTTCGCAAGCTGTTTTGGCATAGGTCTCATACACCCCAATCTGATACCTACCAATGTCACAACTCTGAAATGCCAACATGAGGATGTCATGGTAAAGGTACCAGTACACAAACAAAACAAGGAGTATGGGAGTGAAAACATGCCTATTACACAAATCACATATCAAGCATCTGGAAATGAAATTACATTGCAAGGAAACTGACAAAAACAAAGCAAAATTATTGGGGGGATATGGCAAAAGCTAACTCATCAAAACACACAACTTCACACTTTCTCACAACTACAGTTCATTTTACAGTCACAGTCAATACATAATATGACATACTGACACTCTCGTAGCTGTTGATGAGATCATCCTGCAAGTCAACTGATTCCTCTTCACCACTATCATCCTCGCTTGGCATTTCAGGAGTCTCACCCAGTGGCACTGCAGGCTCCCCCTCCTCCGGGATGTACAGGCAATGTTATGGACAAAACAGCATGCTACAGTGATCTGACACACTTTTCTGGGTGCATAGAGGAGGGCTCCACCAGTTTTGTCTTGACACCTAAATCTGTCTTTCAGGAGCCCAAAAGCCTGCTCCACTACCCAACGTATTCATCCATAGGCCTCATTAAAGTGGACTTCCTCTGCATAGTTGGATTCCTTAGTGGCATCAACAACCAAGGACGGTTCGGATATGCGGAGTCTCCAGTTGAGGAATGGACATATGTGCAACAATGAGTCACTCAATGATTGTAGCACCTGACATTGCACACACACAATCAGGACAAATGTGACTTACCAACCAGCCAGGCCCTTTCTGGGTACAGTTGTGACATCAGCTGGGGTATGGTGCTATTCTGCATTATGAAGGAATCATGGGCTGAACCTGGATAATGGGCACAGAAACGCCAAAACAGACAACTTGAACGTTGATGGAATGCAGTTATTTCTTTTATGATAAACTTGTTCATTGGCCTGTGGTGGCAGCAAGCCAACATGTGTGCCATTGTTGGCCCCCACCACATGTGGGAGGAATGCAAAACCATAGAAACCAGCCTTCACATTGAGTAAATCCTTACGTCGGAGAAATTGTTATAGCTGTCAAGGTGGTTCAACATTTCTGAGAGGACATCCTTCAACAGCAGACTGAACATAGATTGGGACATACCAGCAGATAGGGCCACTGTACGTTGGAAGGACCCTGTGGCTAGGAACTGCAGCACTGTCATGACTTGTGCAAAGGGTGGCATGCTGCTTGGATAACTAATAGCGGACACTGAGATCTGGCTCCAAATGACAGCATAAGTCCACTATTGTTTGTCTATCCAGGCGATAGTACATGATAATGTGTCTTTGCTTTAAGGTCTGAAGTTCTGGCAGTGGATGGTAGACAGGATGTTGTTGCATCCTCTCTCTCCTAGGGTACCTATGTATGACAACACATGATTTCTAATGTTAGTCAGTGTATGCCCAGCAACAAATATGATGCATGTCAATGATATCATGTGACAAAGCATTTCTGACTGTATAGACATGACACACAGTACACATCACAGTTTCCAAATACACAAGGGGCACATGTGACCCCCAAGGTTTTCAATACGTGTCCACAACATGGATTTGGAAGAAACTGAAAGATGTGCAACACAATTGCCCCTCCAAATATGACTGTATATCCCAACCGCCAAAATGACCGTCAGCTGTGGTGGACTGTACCCCACTTTTAATGTCATCTGTGCCCTCCAACATACAATGGTGGTTGAGTAGTAGGACCTACATGACAAGACAGGATAAGGATGTTTGTAAGGTAAAAATAAATCATGACTTATAGGTCTGATGCACTTTTAAAAGCCCCCAAAAATATTTCAGGCCAACAAAATGGCGGATGCCTGACCTACTCCACTGGACATTAAGTACCACCCCTGACTGCTGGTAGAAGTCCTCATGGTGGGAGGTGGTTGCAACGCCAGTGGCAGTCGCGATACAATGGCTGTTTCTGCTGGCAGTGATGACCGTGTACGTGTCGCAGATACCTGCAGATTCATTCACTTGACTCCTGACACTGCTACTAGCAACAGCTCCATGGCCAGTGCTGCTGCAGTAGGTCATAGGGCCCTGCCTTCTCTCCAGAGGAGCTTTAGAGACTTGTTACTGAGGTCCTACCCCTGACAGGACAGCTCTATTGCTCACCAGAAGACCAGAAGAGTACCTCATTTGCACAATATTCTCTGTACTTCACCATCCATTTCCTCCTCACAGGCTACAACGTGCCCCTGTGTGCTAGTTAGGTTTTTTTGTGTTCCTGTTGTTGCAGTCTGTATGCATCAATGGGACATAGAATTTGCAGGTATTGGTGGCCAGTGCCATATGTTAAGTTCAGTCACATTGTGTTTTGTGAGGTTTTTGGGGTCCTAGATCATCCTTGTGTTGGATGCACTTAACTAGGTAAGAAGACATTACTGCCATCCAGTGACATCTCTTTCTTCATGATTGTTGTAAATGTTGGACCACATGTATGTGCATAACAGCACAAGCTGTGTATGCATGTTCTATGAGTCATTTGAGAATCATGTGAGCGATGTGTATAGTGCTACAGATCTTTCAAACCACGTCTGGTCTTCCTAAACTGTTTTGTGGAAGGCATATCATCACTCACTCTGCCCTTCGGGCTGCCACACACTACATGCCAAATTGATTATGGCCACATAATGTACTGTCATGCATGGAAGTGATGGTAATGGAGTGTCATGTAGGTTCTGTATGCTCAGCCTGCAGAGACCACAGGCTGTCAAATGTATCTCTCATTATGGGACCTAGTTCAGGCTGTAGAAGTTTCACAATGGCTATGCAACTGTGGTAGTGTGCACACTCCTGGTACACCAGCAGATCCTGGTATCTGGGCAATATGATGCTGTAGTGGCAAAACCTGCCCTAAATGCCTCATTCATTTGACTAGATTAGGAATGGGTACAGGGGTGAATCATTCATCTACTCCATATGTGCATTTTGTATCATTGTCAATGTGTGCCTTAGGCTCATGACAGGTCCCTTACTCCCACAGCTCTGTTGTCACCTTCACAAAGGTCATATTTTCCTGGGCAGGCTTATTGCATAAATGACAGTCCCACAGTGCAGACAGTGTGCTGATTCCTGGGAGGCTTTGATATGTGACTCAGTAGCTTGGTCACATAGCAGAAACTGTACAATACATGCCTTTGAATGTTGGATGCCATCTCTGTAGGATAGACACACATGTCCAAAGGAGTGTTCTGTGGCACAGGTACATACCACAGAATCCACCCCCTGAAGTGGCATAAGTCTGCATTTTGTAGGCCACATGTCCACACAAGCACAAGGAAGACACTTTCTGTGCTCACCAAACCAGCCCCTCGATTGTTACTCAAGTGTAATGGTGAGGTTTGTACTATGGCAGTTGCCTACAGGAACTGTATGCAGCGAGTCAATCTCACAGAGTGTGGATGTGTTGGTCCATTTAGGCCTAAGGAGTTTACCCTTCAGAAGCCACATAGGTGTGTAGTGTTTTATTGTGGATCACATCACAGTACAGGTTGATGGAGCAGGGGCTAACTGATGTCGCTAAGCTTTCTTAATCATTGTAGTCCATGAGGAAGGCAGTAGGTTAGTCTGTAGATGCAAATACATATGTCTGCAGTCTAGTGTGGGCTTGTGTGTTTCACACTTGTGGAGTGTTAACAAATTGAAATGTTCTAGCTTGGTGTTTCTGACATGTATGTGACTAAAACATTTGTCACAGAACTTGTGATTGTAATCTCTTGATTTGTCTTTTGCATTCATGCAGCTCAATGCCCATCAGAAAAAGAAGCTATCGAGAGCCATCACCAATAAGGTCAACAGCCTGCAGAACACCCACTGTCGGAAGAGATGGGAAGACCTGAGACGCTGGGCCCAGTAAAATCACTGAGGTCCAGCTGGGGATGTCCTCCCAATGTGGGCAGAGTGCCCATCGAGACATGACACCCCTAATTGCCCAGCTGAGCAGACACAAGGGGTTGAATACAAGGCGTATTCCTGCCTGTCACATTGCCAACTGAATGTGTTAGGTTCTGATAGCTCCCCTTGATGATTAGGTATGAGCCATGTGTAACACAATAGATGAGTGATTGTTTGCGTAGACATATCATGTGTTGCATACTGATGTGCCTTGCCTACTGGCCCAGGGACCTAGGACATAACTATGTGCAATCCACAAACAATTTGCTCTCTAGAGACAACATATGGCTGTGTACAGTGATCAATAAAGTATTGTTTGTTTTTGTAGTGGTGGTAACTTCTATGCAGCAGATCACTACTCCTCAGTGTTACAGGCCAAAGGAAAGGTTGTGATGGATCACTGTCCTCAGCCATGTGTCTGTTGAAATGTGTATATTGGTCTCTGCCACCCAGAGGCTACTTGTCTTTAGCGTATGATGGGTGCTGGGGCCTCACTACTGTCTGTAATGTGAAGATGGCCATCATACATGTGACAATGCAAACATTATTTTGGGGGCAGATATAGATCAATACTTTCCCTTGGTACTGACGAATGTCCATGTAGGAAAGTACCCTCTTTCTTGGCATGGTTACCCCCTTTTCTGCCTGATGTCAGTGTGTTTGACTGTGTTCACAGGGACCCCAGTGATTATGCTCTGTCTCCCCAAAACGATGTATTCCATCCCACAACTGGCATACTGGTACCCCATGTAAGCCCTTAGTGTATAGTACCTAGGTACCTAGGGCATTGGGGTTCCAGGGGATCCCTATGGGCTGCAGCAGTTACTCTGCCACCCATAGGAAGCCCACAGAAAGGGTTCTTCAGGACTGCCATTGCAGACTGCATGGACCGGGTGCATGCACCCGTTTTCACTATAGGTCACTGCACCAGGTCACCATAAGTCACCCCTATGGGAGGCCCTCTTAGCTCAGAGGGAAGGGTGCGGGTACCTGTGTGTGAGGGCACTCCTACACTAGTAGAGGTACCCCCACAAACTCTAGACCCACTTTCCTGGACTTTGTGAGTGCGGGGACACCATTTTATGCATGTACCTGACATAGGTCACTACCTATGTACAGCCACATAATGGTAACTCCGAACCTAGGCATTTTTGGAATCAAGCCTGTTGGAATCATACCCCAATATTTTTGCAAGTATTGGTTGTATGATTCCATGCACTCTGGGGCTCCTTACAGGACCCCCAGCATCGCTCCTACAGCCTTCTGTGGTTTTCCAGGTAGCCCCAACTGCTGCCACCTCACAGACAGGTTTCTGCCCTCCTGTGGCTTGAGCAGCTGAAGCCCAGGAAGGCAGAACAAAAGATTTCCTTTGGGAAAGGGGTGTTACACCCTCTCACTTTGGCAAATAGGTGTTACATGGCTTGGGAGAGGTAGCCTCCCCAAGCCACTGGTATGCTTTGGAGTGTACATTTGGTGGCCTCCATCATAAACCAGTCTACACCAGTTCAGGAACCTCCAGTCCCTGCTTTGGTGCGAAACTAGAAAATAGAAAGGGGAGTGACCACTCTCCTGTCCATCACCACCCCAGGTGTGGTGCCCAGTGCTCCACCAGAGGGTCCCTGGGTTCTGCCATCTTGAATCCAACGTTGGCAGGGAACTCTGGGAGCATCTGAATGGCCAGGCCAGGCAGGTGATGTCAGAGCCCCCTTCTGATAGGTGGTAACCCAGCTAGGTGATCAACCCCCTTTTCAGGGCTATTTAGGGTCTCTCTTTTGGGTGGTTCCTCAGATTTTGGTTTGCAAGATTATAGCAGGATTCCTCTGCATCCCTTACTCTGACTTCTGACCAAAGAAACTGCATCTGGCCTCTCCAGGACCCGACAATCTGCAACAAAGATGAAGACTTTGCCTGCAGCATTGTTTCTCTGGCTCCTTCCAGCTTCTCCAACATTTCCCCAGTCGTGCATCCTCTGAGGACAGCCTGTCTTCAGTCTGCACAGGAAAGAAGAAGGAATCTCCCTTGGAGTGAAGGAGTCACTCCCTTGCATCTGCAGGTACCAACAGCAATGATGACTGGCTGCGTGGGTCCCCTCTCCTGCTGAGCTGCGTGGATCCTTCAACACGGATGGTAGTCAGAAGTGGTCCAGATGGTCCTCTCTACCAGCTGTCCAACGTGGGTGGCGGTAAGCCCTTGCCTGCCACGCAGGACAGTACCCTCATGCACTGCGTCCTTTGCAGCTGCCAAGGCTTGATGGCATTCCTTCCAAGGGGTCTTAAGTCTTCTTGTAGCTGTAGCCCCCATCACTCCTTCCTGAGACGCACAGCTCCCTGAGTGACTCTCCTGCAGCGTGGGACTCCTTTTTGTAGTGCTGCGTGGACTTCATTTGCACGTTCTGTGTACCCTTCCTGTGGGACTCCTGTGTATGCTGCCTGTGCTTCTGTGTTCCCTCTGCAATGCTGAGGGCCCACTCTGACTCCCCCTCCTGGTTTGAGTCCTCCTGAGCCTTGCTGGTTCCTGGCAGCACTACTTTCTGCCAGCCACGAGTTCTGCCTGTGCCAAGGCTTTTTGGTGGAATCTGGACACACAAACCTGACTGCAATCTTCCTTCCGGCGTGGGACATCACATGCATCCTCCAGGAACTTGACTCCGACTCCAGGGCTGTAGTACTGACTCTTATTTATCACAGTCGACCAACTCCTGCAATCCTCAGCTTGGTGCGTAGGGGCTCCTGCCCTCACTGGACTCTACTATGTCTTCCGGACTTTCCACAGGTCTTCCTCTTCAGGAATCCACCATTGGTTTCTTGCAGTCATCTCTGGGTTTTGTAATTCTGTTCTTTTCTTCTAAGTGGGTGTTCTGGGGAAATTCTAGTAATGTACTCCTGCTTTCCTGGTTGCTGGGGGGTGCTGTGGTACTTACCTTTGTGCTTTCCTGGTACCCCCAGTGACCCTCTACACACTCCACATACCTGGGTGGGGGGTGACACTCTTGCATTAAATTGTTTTCATATGCCTACTTCTGATAACTAGTGTATATATATTGTGATTACTTCCCTCCTAAGGGAATATTGCCTTTAAAGTATTTTGGTATTGTGTTACCATAATAAAGTACCTTTATTTTTGTAACACTGAGTGTATTCATTTATGTGCATAAGTGCTGTGTGACTACAGTGGTATTGCATGAGCTTTGCATGTCTCCTAGATAAGCCTTGGATGCTCATCCACAGCTACTTCTAGAGAGCCTGGCTTCTAGACACTGCCTACACTACACTAATAGGGGATACCTGGACCTGGTATAAGGTGTAAGTACCTTAGCTTCCTACAGTCCATTGACATGATTTATGTGCCATCATTGTTACCAACATTCCTTGTGCCTACAAGTCAGCAAGTGTCCCTTTCTCTTTAGAAACACATTTGTAAACTGCTGTTTCATACATGGTCTACCCATGTTGAGGGGATTATTTCTGTTTTCCCTCACACTTATGTGCCAGCCAACCTGCGTGAGGAATAGGATATTTACAATGGGGGTACATTTCATGTGGTGCCACAGACAGCAGTGTGTGTGTCACCATTGAATATTGGCTGACACATACCCTACCTATCATAGCATATCCTTTGGCATGTACAACGTCAGTAGCAATGAAGGACATGACGGGTAGGCCTGGAGTTTTTACCCACAATGTGCATTTCCATGCCATTAGTGTAGAATCATGTAACAAAGTGCTTTGCACATGTGAAATAGGGAAGGTGTGTAACCTGACTGTTGGCATGCATCATGGAGTGACTTGCAGTTCTGTTGGAAACACATGTGTTTGGGTACAAGCATACATTCACAGACATCATGGGTTGCATGACCAAAATGGAGACAATTATGTAGCTTCTAATTAGGCAACACGTGGCAGGCCTTCTACAAATACTTGCAAATCTCTGGGCTTCTTCAACACCCAAGACTAATGGCATCTACTGATGCACTCAGAGTATGTTATAGTAAGGGGTGCCAGACATTAGTGGTGATTTTCCTGGGGCCTGCTGATTCATTTTGAGTGTGGGCTTTAGAGACATATCTCCCTGACATTTTGCGCACTTTATTTGTAGTGTAACTTTCCATGCCAAATGTGTTGCATATCTCAGCAACATTAGTGCTACTTCCATGACTCCATTAGAACAAATTTCACTTGGTGAAGTGTGCATTGTTGATATGTTTCCAGTGTGACATGAGTATTTCCATGTCAGCTTTTCCGGGCTATTGTATGGTTGTCAGAAACATGGCATGTTCGGGAAGCATCATTTATTATTGGTGTGTCATTGTATATGTGACAAATAGATGTGTGCATGACCTTATGTGGGATCTGTGGGACTGGAGTTGGCAATGGCCTTCTATTGTATGACAACAGGTAAGTGATGTATGCTTGTAAGAGTGACATGACTGATAAGGCCAGGAGGCTCTGCCACTGTTACTCCACTCACCAGCCCAATGTCCTCTTCTCCAAATGCTCCTGTTTGTCAACTCACACATGAAGTGTACTCAACTGGGGGGATAACATTTGTACAGTGTGTGTAGTACAGGGACTGACATGACTAGAACTCCCAGGAAGCTCTGTTACTATAACGCCAACCACCAGTCCAGTGTTTTCTTCTCCAAATACCCTTGTTTGGTAGCTCACAAATGAAGTGTACTCACCTGGTTCGGGATGACATTTATCAAGTGTATTAAGTAGAGGGAGTGACATGACTGCTAAGACCAGGAGGCTCTGTTTCTCTAACTCCAAACACAAGCCTGGTGTTCACATGCCCAAATACCCATGTCTGTTAACTCTCATTTGAAGTTTACTCACCTGGAAGGATACCATTTGTATAGTGGTGGGAACAGGAGGGAGTGTCTAGAAAGCAAAGCCCAGAATGCCCTTTTTCTCTAACTTTAACCACAAAACCACAAACCAGCGTTCACTTACCCAAGTCCATCTATTTGTGAACTCTCAAATAAAGTTTACTCACCTGGGGGGATAACATTTGTCAAGTGTGTGTAGTATGGAGAGTGACATGACTGCAACACCCAGGAGGCACTATTTCTATAACTCTAAATACCAGACATGTGGTCACTTGTCCAAGTACCCTTGCTTGCTTACACTCAATTGAAGTTTACTCACCCCATGAAATAGAGGCCCACAATACCAACATGGCCTCACTAACGGGCAATGATGAAACCATACACAAAGTCCTGAGCAGGGCTTTTCAAAACCAATCTTTCCCTTCCTTTAGCTCATCAAAACCAGGCCCATCAACATTGGTGCCAGCCACTGGAAGGAAGACCATTCCAGAGGAAGAACCCGTCCCAGACACCCCTGCCTCTGTAGCAGCAGATACCCCTCCCCACACAAGCAGGACATCCAGCAAAGAATCCAGGAGGTGAGGATGGCAAGACATCCACCACTGCCATCAAGTAACCTCTTCCTAATGGACCTCCTTGTGTGCACGTATTCATTCTGTTGACTGAGCTTGAACCACATACCAGTTCTGGACCTTGGAATACTCATGGTGTGGCATATACTCCAATGATTTAATTCCCCATTGCTGACATCTTCACTTTACATTTTTGTGCCTTTCTGTCCAAATTTTATTTTATGCATCAGCAGTGTAATAAATTCACCCATCACAAACTCATTGTCTTCTTGCTTCATTTCTACATTTTGCTATTTAGAGATGCAAGACCATGTGAACGATATGATGAAGACACAAGCTACTTGTGCAAGAAGGGACATGTTAGAGGTACACAGTATCCTGCTCAGGATTACAACCATTATACACAAAAATATTAGTACAAGTGTCTGGTCACATCAAACATTTTATTCCATTGTACAGCACATAGGCTGTCTATATGTCTGGACGTTTTGAAACAAGAATGTGTGACTCATACTGAGTCAATATACATATTCTAAGGTACAGCCACCCAGACCATGGAAAGAAAGAATTTGTCAGACATTGTCCTGCAGAATAGGTAAACATTAAAGTGGATGATTTCACCAGCTTGAACCATATTCCATACCACACCAAAGAGCTCCAACATCACATGATCCAAGATACATACAGGTGGCACTACAACAGTCCCCGATCACAGGCCCATCTTAATCCAATGACCATGCATCTGGTGGTATGACACAAACATATGTCAGTGTTGTGGCACAGGCACTGTGGCCTGCAATGATGAAACACATCTACAGTTGCGTTCAGGTCATACAAGAAGAGTGTTTAGCCAATGTGAAGGGAAAATGACTTAGTCGTAATCTATTACTACATATTTCATGCCCATATGATGACACACATGATGAATCTGCCCACCACAGCACACAAAACTAGTCCATTGTGCACTTCTGACCTCTGACCTTCGACCTGAACACTTCGCAAGCTGTTTTGGCATAGGTCTCATACACCCCAATCTGATACCTACCAATGTCACAACTCTGAAATGCCAACATGAGGATGTCATGGTAAAGGTACCTGTACACAGACAAAACAAGGAGTATGGGAGTGAAAACATGCCTATTACACAAATCACATATCAAGCATCTGGAATTGAAATTACATTGCAAGGAAACTGATACAAACAAAGCAACATTATTGGGGGGATATGGCAAAAGCTAACTCATCAAGCAGCCTTTGACTGAATATTGCAGAGTATCAGCTCCCCAGTTGATTCTAAAACACACAACTTCACACTTTCTCACAACTACAGTTCATTGTACAGTCACAGTCATTACATAATATGACATACTTACACTCTCGTAGCTGTTGATGAGATCATCCTGCAAGTCAACTGATTCCTCTTCACCACTATCATCCTCACTTGGCATTTCAGGAGTCTCAACCAGTGGCACTGCAGGCTCCCCCTCCTCCGGGATGTACAGGCAATGTTATGGACAAAACAGCATGCCACAGTGATCTGACACACTTTTCTGGGTGCATAGAGGAGGGCTCCACCAGTTTTGTCTTGACACCTAAATCTGTCTTTCAGGAGCCCAAAAGCCTGCTCCACTACCCAACGTATTCATCCATAGGCCTCATTAAAGTGGACTTCCTCTGCATAGTTGGATTCCTTAGTGGCATCAACAACCAAGGACGGTTCGGATATGAGGAGTCTCCAGTTGAGGAATGGGACATATGTGCTACGAGTCACTCAATGATTGTAGCACCTGACATTGCACACACACAATCAGGACAGATGTGACTTACCAACCAGCCAGGCCCTTTCTGGGTACAGTTGTGACATCAGCTGGGGTATGGTGCTATTCTGCATTATGAAGGAATCATGGGCTGAACCTGGATAATGGGCACAGAAACGCCAAAACAGACAACTTGAACGTTGATGGAATGCAGTTATTTCTTTTATGATAAACTTGTTCATTGGCCTGTGGTGGCAGCTAGCCAACATGTGTGCCATTGTTGGCCCCCACCACATGTGGGAGGAATGCAAAACCATAGAAACCAGCCTTTACATTGACTAAATCCTTACGTCGGAGAAATCGTTATAGCTGTCAAGGAGGTTCAACATTTCTGAGAGGACATCCTTCAACAGCAGACTGAACATAGATTGGGACATACCAGCAGATAGGGCCACTGTACGTTGGAAGGACCTTGTGGCTAGGAACTGCAGCACTGTCATGACTTGTGCAAAGGGTGGCATGCTGCTTGGATAACTAATAGCTGACACTGAGATCTGGCTCCAAATGACGGCATAAGTCCACTATTGTTTGTCTATCCAGGCGATAGTACATGATAATGTGTCTTTGCTTTAAAGTCTGAAGTTCTGGCAGTGGATGGTAGACAGGATGTTGTTGCATCCTCTCTCTCCTAGGGTACCTATGTATGACAAAAACATGATTTCTAATGTTAGTCTGTGTGTGCCCAGCAACAAATATGATGCATGTCAATGATATCATGTGACAAAGCATTTCTGACTGTATAGACATGACACACAGTACACATCACAGTTGCCAAATACACAAGGGGCACATGTGACCCCCCAAGGTTTTCAATACGTGTCCACAACATGGATTTGGAAGAAACTGAAAGATGTGCAACACAATTGCCCCTCCAAATATGACTGTATATCCCAATCGCCAAAATGACCGTCAGCTGTGGTGGACTGTACCCCACTTTTAATGTCATCTGTGCCCTCCAACATACAATGGTGGTTGAGTAGTAGGACCTACATGACAAGACAGGATAAGGATGTTTGTAAGGTAAAAATAAATCATGACTTATAGGTCTGATGCACTTTTAAAAGCCACAAAAAATATCTCAGGCCACAAAAATGGCGGATGCCTGACCTACTCCACTGGACATTAAGTACCACCCGTGACTGCTGGTAGAAGTCCTCATGGTGGGAGGTGGTTGCAACGCCAGTGGCAGTCGCGATACAATGGCTGTTTCTGCTGGCAGTGATGACCGTGTATGTGTCGCAGATACCTGCAGATTCACTCACTTGACTCCTGACACTGCTACTAGCAACAGCTCCATGGCCTGTGCTGCTGCAGTAGGTCATAGGGACCTGCCTTCTCTCCAGAGGAGCTTTAGAGACTTGTGACTGAGGTCCTACCCCTGACAGGACAGCTCTATTGCTCACCAGAAGACCAGGAGAGTACCTCATTTGCACAATATTCTCTGTACTTCACCATCCATTTCCTCCTCACAGGCTCCAATGTGCCCCTGTGTGCCAGTTAGGTTTTTTTGTGTACCTGTTGTTGCAGCCTGTATGGCATCAATGGAACATAGAATTTGCAGGTATTGGTGGCCAGTGCCATATGTTAAGTTCAGTCACATTGTGTTTTGTGAGGTTTTTGGGGTCCTAGATCATCCTTGTGTTGGATGCACTTAACTAGGTAAGAAGACATTACTGCCATCCAGTGACATCTCTTTCTCCATGATTGTTGTAAATGTTGGACCACATGTATGTGCATAACAGCACGAGCTGTGTATGCATGTTCTATGAGTCATTTGAGAATCATGTGAGCGATGTTTATAGTGCTACAGATCTTTCAAACCACATCTGGTCTTCCTAAACTGTTTTGTGGAAGGCATATCATTACTCACTGTGCCCTTCGGGCTGCCACACACTACATGCCAAATTGATTATGGCCACATAATGCACTGTCATGCATGGAAGTGATGGTAATGGAGTGTCATGTAGGTTTTGTATGCTCAGCCTGCAGAGACCATAGGGTGTCAAATGTATATCTCATTATGGGACCTAGTTCAGGCTGTAGAAGTTTCACAATGGCTATGCAACTGTGGTAGTGTGCACACTCCTGGTACACAAGCAGATCCTGGTATCTGGCCAATATGATGCTGTAGTGGCAAAACCTGCCCTAAATGCCTCATTCATTTGACTAGATTAGGAATGGGTACAGGGGTGAATCATTCATCTACTCCATATGTGCATTTTGTATCATTGTCAATGTGTGCCTTAGACTCATGACAGGTCCCTTACTCCCACAGCTCTGTTGTCACCTTCAAAAAGGTCATATTTTCCTGGGCAGGCTTATTGCATAAATGACAGTCCCACAGTGCAGACAGTGTGTTGATTCCTGGGAGGCTTTGATATGTGACTCAGTAGCTTGGTCACATAGCAGAAACTGTACAATACTTGCCTTTGAATGTTGGATGCCATCTCTGTAGGATAGACACACATGTCCAAAGGAGTGTTCTGTGGCACAGGTACATACCACAGAATCCATCCCCTGAGGTGGCATAAGTCTGCATTTTGTAGGCCACATGTCCACACAAGCACAAGGAAGACACTTTCTGTGCTCACCAAACCAGCCCCTCGATTGTTACTCAAGTGTAATGGTGAGGTTTGTACTATGGCAGTTGCCTACAGGAACTGTATGCAGCGAGTCAATCTCACAGAGTGTGGATGTGTTGGTCCATTTAGGCCTAAGGAGTTTACCCTTCAGAAGCCACATAGGTGTGTAGTGTTTTTTTGTTGGCTCACATCACAGTACAGGTTGATGGAGCAGGGGCTAAATGATGTCGCTAAGCTTTCTTAATTATTGTAGTCCATGAGCAAGGCAGTAGGTTAGTCTGTAGATGCAAATACATATGTCTGCAGTCTAGTGTGGGCTTGTGTGTTTCACACTTGTGGAGTGTTAACAAATTGAAATGTTCTAGCTTGGTGTTTCTGACATGTATGTGACTAAAACATTTGTCACAGAACTTGTGATTGTAATCTCTTGATTTGTCTTTTGCATTCATGGAGCTCAATGCCCATCAGAACAAGAAGCTATCGAGAGCCATCACCAATAAGGTCAACAGCCTGCAGAACACCCACTGTCGGAAGAGATGGGAAGACCTGAGACGCTGGGCCCAGTAAAATCACTGAGGTCCAGCTGGGGATGTCCTCCCAATGTGGGCAGATTGCCCATCGAGACATGACACCCCTAATTGCCCAGCTGAGCAGCCACAAGGGGTTGAATACAAGGCATGTTCCTGCCTGTCACATTGCCAACTGAATGTGTTAGGTTCTGATAGCTCCCCTTGATGATTAGGTATGAGCCATGTGTAACACAATAGATGAGTGATTGTTTGCGTAGACATATCATGTGTTGCATACTGATGTGCCTTGCCTATTGGCCCAGGGACCTAGGACATAACTATGTGCAATCCACAAACAATTTGCTCTCTAGAGACAACATATGGCTGTGTACAGTGATCAATCAAGTATTGTTTGTTGTTGTAGTGGTGGTAACTTCTATGCAGCAGACCACTACTCCTCAGTGTTACAGGCAAAAAGAAAGGTTGTGATGGATCACTGTCCTCAGCCATGTGTCTGTTGAAATGTGTATATTGGTCTCTTCCACCCAGAGGCTACTTGTCTTCAGCATATGATGGGTGCTGAGGCCTCACTACTGTCTGTAATGTGAAGATGGCCATCATACATGTGACAATGCAAACATTATTTTGGAGGCAGATATAGATCAATACTTTCCCTTGGTACTGGCGAATGTCCATGTAGGAAAGTACCCTCTTTCTTTGCATGGTTACCTCCTTTTCTGCCTGATGTCAGTGTGTTTGACTGTGTTCACAGGGACCCCAGTGATTATGCTCTGTCTCCCCAAAACTATGTATTCCATCCCACAACTGGCATACTGGTACCCCATGTAAGCCCTTAGTGTATAGTACCTAGGTACCTAGGGCATTGGGGTTCCAGGAGATCCCTATGGGCTGCAGCAGTTACTCTGCCACCCATAGGAAGCCCACAGAAATGGTTCTTCAGGACTGCCATTGCAGACTGCGTGGACCGGGTGCATGCACCCGTTTTCACTATAGGTCACTGCACCAGGTCACCATAAGTCACCCCTATGGGAGGCCCTCTTAGCTCAGAGGGAAGGGTGCGGGTACCTGTGTGTGAGGGCACTCCTACACTAGTAGAGGTACCTCCGGAGGGCACTCCTACACTAGTAGAGGTACCCCCGCAAACTCTAGACCCACTTTCCTGGACTTTGTGAGTGCGGGGACACACTTCTATGCATGGACCTGACATAGGTCACTACCTATGTACAGCCACATAATGGTAACTCCGAACCTAGGCATTTTTGGAATCAAGCATGTTGGAATCATACCCCAATATTTTTGCAAGTATTGGTTGTAGGATTCCATGCACTCTGGGGCCCATTACAGGACCCCCAGCATCCCTCCTACAGCCTTCTGTGGTTTTCCAGGTAGCCCCAGCTGCTGCCACCTCACAGACAGGTTTCTGCCCTCCTGTGGCTTGAGCAGCTCAAGCCCAGGAAGGCAGAACAAAGGATTTCCTTTGGGAAAGGGGTGTTACACCCTCTCACTTTGGCAAATAGGTGTTACATGGCTTGGGAGAGGTAGCCTCCCCAAGCCACTGGTATGCTTTGGAGTGTACATTTGGTGCCCTCCATGCATAAACCAGTCTACACCAGTTCAGGAACCTCCAGTCCCTGCTTTGGTGCGAAACTAGAAAATAGAAAGGGGAGTGACCACTCTCCTATCCATCACCACCCCAGGTGTGGTGCCCAGTGCTCCACCAGAGGGTCCCTGGGTTCTGCCATCTTGAATCCAACGTTGGCAGGGATCTCTGGGAGCATCTGAATGGCCAGGCCAGGCAGGTGATGTCAGAGCCCCCTTCTGATAGGTGGTAACCCAGCGAGGTGATCAACCCCCTTTTCAGGGCTATTTAGGGTCTCTCTTTTGGGTGGTTCCTCAGATTGTGGTTTGCAAGATTCCAGCAGGATTCCTCTGCATCCCCTACTCTGACTTCTGACCAAAGAAACTGCATCTGGACTCTCCAGGACCTGACAATCTGCAACAAAGATGAAGACTTTGCCTGCAGCATTGTTTCTCTGGCTCCTTCCAGCTTCTCCAACATTTCCCCAGTCGTGCATCCTCTGAGGACAGCCTGTCTTCAGTCTGCACAGGAAAGAAGAAGGAATCTCCCTTGGAGTGAAGGAGTCACTCCCTTGCATCTGCAGGTACCAACAGCAATGATGACTGGCTGCGTGGGTCCCCTCTCCTGCTGAGCTGCGTGGATCCTTCAACATGGATGGTAGTCAGAAGTGGTCCAGATGGTCCTCTCTACCAGCTGTCCAACGTGGGTGGCGGTAAGCCCTTGCCTGCTACGCAGGACAGTACCCTCATGCACTGCGTCCTTTGCAGCTGCCAAGGCTTGATGGCACTTCTTCCAAGGGGTCTTAAGTCTTCTTGTAGCTGTAGCCCCCATTACTCCTTCCTGAGAAGCACAGCTCCCTGAGTGACTCTCCTGCAGCGTGGGACTCCTTTTTGTAGTGCTGCGTGGACTTCATTTGCACGTTCTGTGTACCCTTCCTGTGGGACTCCTGTGTATGCTGCCTGTGCTTCTGTGTGCCCTCTGCAATGCTGAGGGCCCACTCTGACTCCCCCTCCTGGTTTGAGTCCTCCTGAGCCTTGCTGGTCCCTGGCAGCACTACTTTCTGCCAGCCACGAGTTCTGCCTGTGCCAAGGCTTTTTGGGGGAATCTGGACACACAAACCTGACTGCAATCTTTCTTCCGGCGTGGGACATCACCTGCATCCTCCAGGAACTTGACTCCGACTCCAGGGCTGTAGTACTGACTCTTATTTATCACAGTCGACCAACTCCTGCAATCCTCAGTTTGGTGCGTAGGGGCTCCTGCCCTCACTGGACTCCACTATGTCTTCTGGACTTTCCACAGGTCTTCCTCTTCAGGAATCCACCATTGGTTTCTTGCAGTCATCTCTGGGTTTTGTAATTCTGTTCTTTTCTTCTAAGTGGGTGTTCTGGGGAAATTCTAGTAATGTACTCCTGCTTTCCTGGTTGCTGGGGGGTGCTGTGGTACTTACCTTTGTGCTTTCCTGGTACCCCCAGTGACCCTCTACACACTCCACATACCTGGGTGGGGGGTGACACTCTTGCATTCAATTTTGTTCATATGCCTACTTCTGATAACTAGTGTATATATATTGTGATTACTTCCCTCCTAAGGGAGCATTGCCTTTAAAGTATTTTGGTATTGTGTTACCATAATAAAGTACCTTTATTTTTGTAACACTGAGTGTATTCATTTATGTGCATAAGTGCTGTGTGACTACAGTGGTATTGCATGAGCTTTGCATGTCTCCTAGATAAGCCTTGGATGCTCATCCACAGCTACTTCTAGAGAGCCTGGCTTCTAGACACTGCCTACACTACACTAATAGGGGATACCTGGACCTGGTATAAGGTGTAAGTACCTTAGCTTCCTACAGTCCATTGACATGATTTATGTGCCATCATTGTTACCAACATTCCTTGTGCCTACAAGTCAGCAAGTGTCCCTTTCTCTTTAGAAACACATTTGTAAACTGCTGTTTCATACATGGTCTACCCATGTTGAGGGGATAATTTCTGTTTTCCCTCACACTTATGTGCCAGCCAATCTGTGTGAGGAATAGGATATTTACAATGGGGGTACATTTCATGTGGTGCCACAGACAGCAGTGTGTGTGTCACCATTGAATATTGGCTGACACATACCCTCACCTATCATAGCATATCCTTTGGCATGTACAACGTCAGTAGCAATGAAGGACATGACGGGTAGGCCTGGAGTTTTTACCCACAATGTGCATTTCCATGCCATTGGTGTAGAATCATGTAACAAAGTGCTTTGCACATGTGAAATGGGGAAGGTGTGTAACCTGACTGTTGGCATGCATCATGGAGTGACTTGCAGTTCTGTTGGAAACACATGTGTTTGGGTACAAGCATACATTCACAGACATCATGGGTTGCATGACCAAAATGGAGACAATTGTGTAGCTTCTAATTAGGCAACACGTGGCAGGCCTTCTACAAATACTTGCAAATCTCTGGGCTTCTTCAACACCCAAGACTAATGGCATCTACTGATGCACTCAGAGTATGTTATTGTAAGGGGTGCCAGACATTAGTGGTGATTTTCCTGGGGCCTGCTGATTCATTTTGTGTGTGGGGTTTAGAGACATATCTCCCTGACATTTTGCGCACTTTATTTGCAGTGTAACTTTCCATGCCAAATGTGTGGCATATCTCAGCAACATTAGTGCTACTTCCATGACTCCATTAGAACAAATTTCACTTGGTGAAGTGTGCATTGTTGATATGTTTCCAGTGTGACATGAGTATTTCCATGTCAGCTTTTCCGGGCTATTGTATGGTTGTCAGAAACATGGCATGTTCGGGAAGCATCATTTATTATTGGTGTGTCATTGTATATGTGACAAATAGATGTGTGCATGACCTTATGTGGGATCTGTGGGAATGGAGTTGGCAATGGCCTTCTATTGTATGACAACAGGTAAGTGATCTATGCTTGTAAGAGTGACATGACTGATAAGGCCAGGAGGCTCTGCCACTGTTACTCCACTCACCAGCCCAATGTCCTCTTCTCCAAATGCTCCTGTTTGTCAACTCCCACATGAAGTGTACTCAACTGGGGGGATAACATTTGTACAGTGTGTGTAGTACAGGGACTGACATGACTAGAACTCCCAGGAAGCTCTGTTACTATAACGCCAACCACCAGTCCAGTGTTTTCTTCTCCAAATACCCTTGTTTGGTAGCTCACAAATGAAGTGTACTCACCTGGTTCGGGATGACATTTATCAAGTGTATTAAGTAGAGGGAGTGACATGACTGCTAAGACCAGGAGGCTCTGTTTCTCTAACTCCAAACACAAGCCTGGTGTTCACATGCCCAAATACCCATGTCTGTTAACTCTCATTTGAAGTTTACTCACCTGGAAGGATACCATTTGTATAGTGGTGGGAACAGGAGGGAGTGTCTAGAAAGCAAAGCCCAGAATGCCCTTTTTCTCTAACTTTAACCACAAAACCACAAACCAGCGTTCACTTACCCAAGTCCATCTATTTGTGAACTCTCAAATAAAGTTTACTCACCTGACGGGATAACATTTGTCAAGTGTGTGTAGTATGGAGAGTGACATGACTGCAACTCCCAGGAGGCACTATTTCTATAACTCTAAACACCAGACATGTGGTCACTTGTCCAAGTACCCTTGCTTGCTTACACTCAATTGAAGTTTACTCACCCCATGAAATAGAGGCCCACAATACCAACATGGCCTCACTAAAGGGCAATGAGGAAACCATACACAAAGTCCTGAGCAGGGCTTTTCAAAACCAATCTTTCCCTTCCTTTAGCTCATCAAAACCAGGCCCATCAACATTGGTGCCAGCCACTGGAAGGAAGACCATTCCAGAGGAAGAACACGTCCCAGACACCCCTGCCTCTGTAGCAGCAGATACCCCTCCCCACACAAGCAGGACATCCAGCAAAGAATCCAGGAGGTGAGGATGGCAAGACATCCACCACTGCCATCAAGTAACCTCTTCCTAATGGACTTCCTTGTGTGCACGTATTCATTCTGTTGACTGAGCTTGAACCACATACCAGTTCTGGACCTTGGAATACCAATGGTGTGGCATATACTCCAATGATTTAATTCCCCATTGCTGACATCTTCACTTTACATTTTTGTGCCTTTCTGTCCAAATTTTATTTTATGCATCAGCAGTGTAATAAATTCACCCATCACAAACTCATTGCCTTCTTGCTTCATTTCTACATTTTGCTATTTAGAGATGCAAGACCATGTGAACGATATGATGAAGACACAAGCTACTTGTGCAAGAAGGGACATGTTAGAGGTACACAGTATCCTGCTCAGGATTACAACCATTACACACAAAAATATTAGTACAAGTGTCTGGTCACACCAAACATTTTATTCCATTGTACAGCACATAGGCTGTCTATATGTCTGGACGTTTTGAAACAAGAATGTGTGACTCATACTGAGTCAATATACATATTCTAAGGTACAGCCACCCAGACCATGGAAAGAAAGAATTTGTCAGACATTGTCCTGCAGAATAGTTAAACATTAAAGTGGATGATTTCACCAGCTTGAACCATATTCCATATCACACCAAAGAGCTCCAACATCACATGATCCAAGATACATACAGGTGGCACTACAACAGTCCCCGATCACAGGCCCATCTTAATCCAATGACCATGCATCTGGTGGTATGACACAAACATATGTCAGTGTTGTGGCACAGGCACTGTGGCCTGCAATGATGAAACACATCTACAGTTGCGTTCAGGTCATACAAGAAGAGTGTTTAGCCAATGTGAAGGGAAAATGACTTAGTCGTAATCTATTACTACATATTTCATGCCAATATGATGAAACACATGATGAATCTGCCCACCACAGCACACAAAACTAGTCCATTGTGCACTTCTGACCTCTGACCTTCGACCTGAACACTTCGCAAGCTGTTTTGGCATAGGTCTCATACACCCCAATCTGATACCTACCAATGTCACAACTCTGAAATGCCAACATGAGGATGTCATGGTAAAGGTACCTGTACACAGACAAAACAAGGAGTATGGGAGTGAAAACATGCCTATTACACAAATCACATATCAAGCATCTGGAAATGAAATTACATTGCAAGGAAACTGACACAAACAAAGCAACATTATTGGGGGGATATGGCAAAAGCTAACTCATCAAGCAGCCTTTGACTGAATATTGCAGAGTATCAGCTCCCCAGTTGATTCTAAAACACACAACTCACACTTTCTCACAACTACAGTTCATTGTACAGTCACAGTCATTACATAATATGACATACTTACACTCTCGTAGCTGAGATCATCCTGCAAGTCAACTGATTCCTCTTCACCACTATCATCCTCACTTGGCATTTCAGGAGTCTCAACCAGTGGCACTGCAGGCTCCCCCTCCTCCGGGATGTACAGGCAATGTTATGGACAAAACAGCATGCCACAGTGACCTGACACACTTTTCTGGGTGCATAGAGGAGGGCTCCACCAGTTTTGTCTTGACACCTAAATCTGGCTTTCAGGAGCCCAAAAGCCTGCTCCACTACCCAACGTATTCATCCATAGGCCTCATTAAAGTGGACTTCCTCTGCATAGTTGGATTCCTTAGTGGCATCAACAACCAAGGACGGTTCGGATATGAGGAGTCTCCAGTTGAGGAATGGGACATATGTGCAACAATGAGTCACTCAATGATTGTAGCACCTGACATTGCACACACACAATCAGGACAGATGTGACTTACCAACCAGCCAGGCCCTTTCTGGGTACAGTTGTGACATCAGCTGGGGTATGGTGCTCTTCTGCATTATGAAGGAATCATGGGCTGAACCTGGATAATGGGCACAGAAACGCCAAAACAGACAACTTGAACGTTGATGGAATGCAGTTATTTCTTTTATGATAAACTTGTTCATTGGCCTGTGGTGGCAGCTAGCCAACATGTGTGCCATTGTTGGCCCCCACCACATGTGGGAGGAATGCAAAACCATAGAAACCATCCTTTACATTGACTAAATCCTTACGTCTGAGAAATCGTTATAGCTGTCAAGGAGGTTCAACATTTCTGAGAGGACATCCTTCAACAGCAGACTGAACATAGATTGGGACATACCAGCAGATAGGGCCACTGTACGTTGGAAGGACCCTGTGGCTAGGAACTGCAGCACTGTCATGACTTGTGCAAAGGGTGGCATGCTGCTTGGATAACTAATAGCTGACACTGAGATCTGGCTCCAAATGACGGCATAAGTCCACTATTGTTTGTCTATCCAGGCGATAGTACATGATAATGTGTCTGTGCTTTAAGGTGTGAAGTTCTGGCAGTGGATGGTAGACAGGATGTTGTTGCATCCTCTCTCTCCTAGGGTACCTATGTATGACAACACATGATTTCTAATGTTAGTCAGTGTGTGCCCAGCAACAAATATGATGCATGTCAATGATATCATGTGACAAAGCATTTCTGACTGTATAGACATGACACACAGTACACATCACAGTTGCCAAATACACAAGGGGCACATGTGACCCCCCAAGGTTTTCAATACGTGTCCACAACATGGATTTGGAAGAAACTGAAAGATGTGCAACACAATTGCCCCTCCAAATATGACTGTATATCCCAATCGCCAAAATGACCGTCAGCTGTGGTGGACTGTACCCCACTTTTAATGTCATCTGTGCCCTCCAACATACAATGGTGGTTGAGTAGTAGGATCTACATGACAAGACAGGATAAGGATGTTTGTAAGGTAAAAATAAATCATGACTTATAGGTCTGATGCACTTTTAAAAGCCACAAAAAATATTTCAGGCCACAAAAATGGCGGATGCCTGACCTACTCCACTGGACATTAAGTAGCGCCCGTGACTGCTGGTAGAAGTCCTCATGGTGGGAGGTGGTTGCAACGCCACTTGACTCCTGACACTGCTACTAGCAACAGCTCCATGGCCTGTGCTGCTGCAGTAGGTTATAGGGACCTGCCTTCTCTCCAGAGGAGCTTTAGAGACTTGTTACTGAGGTCCTACCCCTGACAGGACAGCTCTATTGCTCACCAGAAGACCAGGAGAGTACCTCATTTGCACAATATTCTCTGTACTTCACCATCCATTTACTCCTCACAGGCTACAATGTGCCCCTGTGTGCCAGTTAGGTTTTTTTTGTGTACCTGTTGTTGCAGTCTGTATGGCATCAATGGAACATAGAATTTGCAGGTATTGGTGGCCAGTGCCATATGTTATGTTCAGTCACATTGCGTTTTGTGAGGTTATTGGGGTCCTAGATCATCCTTGTGTTGGATGCACATAACTAGGTAAGAAGACATTACTGCCATCCAGTGACATCTCTTTCTTCATGATTGTTGTAAATGTTGGACCACATGTATGTGCATAACAGCACGAGCTGTGTATGCATGTTCTATGAGTCATTTGAGAATCATGTGAGCGATGTTTATAGTGCTACAGATCTTTCAAACCACATCTGGTCTTCCTAAACTGTTTTGTGGAAGGCATATCATCACTCACTGTGCCCTTCTGGCTGCCACACACTACATGCCAAATTGATTATGGCCACATAATGTACTGTCATGCATGGAAGTGATGGTAATGGAGTGTCATGTAGGTTTTGTATGCTCAGCCTGCAGAGACCATAGGGTGTCAAATGTATCTCTCATTATGGGACCTAGTTCAGGCTGTAGAAGTTTCACAATGGCTATGCAACTGTGGTAGTGTGCACACTCCTGGTACACCAGCAGATCCTGGTATCTGGCCAATATGATGCTGTAGTGGCAAAACCTGCCCTAAATGCCTCATTCATTTGACTAGATTAGGAATGGGTACAGGGGTGAATCATTCATCTACTCCATATGTGCATTTTATATCATTGTCAATGTGTGCCTTAGACTCATGACAGGTCCCTTACTCCCACACCTCTGTTGTCACCTTCAAAAAGGTCATATTT
This sequence comes from Pleurodeles waltl, assembly GCF_031143425.1. Lineage (NCBI taxonomy): Eukaryota > Metazoa > Chordata > Amphibia > Caudata > Salamandridae > Pleurodeles > Pleurodeles waltl. The sequence goes on along the minus strand of NC_090443.1, from coordinate 603,892,321 downwards.
TCCTGGGAAGGCTTATTGCATAAATGACAGTCCCACAGTGCAGACAGTGTGTTGATTCCTGGGAGGCTTTGATATGTGACTCAGTAGCTTAGTCACATAGCAGAAACTGTACAATACATGCCTTTGAATGTTGGATGCCATCTCTGTAGAATAGACACACATGTCCAAAGGAGTGTTCTGTGGCACAGGTACATACCACAGAATCCATCCCCTGAGGTGGCATAAGTCTGCATTTTGTAGGCCACATGTCCACACAAGCACAAGGAAGACACTTTCTGTGTTCACCAAACCAGCCCCTCGATTGTTACTCAAGTGTAATGGTGAGGTTTGTAATATGGGAGTTGCCTACAGGAACTGTATGCAGCGAGTCAATCTCACAGAGTGTGGATGTGTTGGTCCATTTAGGCCTAAGGAGTTTACCCTTCAGAAGCCACATAGGTGTGTAGTGTTTTATTGTGGCTCACATCACAGTACAGGTTGATGGAGCAGGGGCTAAATGATGTCGCTAAGCTTTCTTAATCATTGTAGTCCATGAGCAAGGCAGTAGGTTAGCCTGTAGATGCAAATACATATGTCTGCAGTCTAGTGTGGGCTTGTGTGTCTCACACTTGTGGAGTGTTAACAAATTGAAATGTTCTAGCTTGGTGTTTCTGACATGTATGTGACTAAAACATTTGTCACAGAACTTGTGATTGTAATCTCTTGATTTGTCTTTTGCATTCATGCAGCTCAATGCCCATCAGAAAAAGGAGCTATCGAGAGCCATCACCAATAAGGTCAACAGCCTGCAGAACACCCACTGTCGGAAGAGATGGGAGGACCTGAGACGCTGGGCCCAGTAAAATCACTGAGGTCCAGCTGGGGATGTCCTCCCAATGTGGGCAGAGTGCCCATCGAGACATGACACCCCTAATTGCCCAGCTGAGCAGCCACAAGGGGTTGAATACAAGGCGTATTCCTGCCTGTCACATTGCCAACTGAATGTGTTAGGTTCTGATAGCTCCCCTTGATGATTAGGTATGAGCCATGTGTAACACAATAGATGAGTGATTGTTTGCGTAGAAATATCATGTGTTGCATACTGATGTGCCTTGCCTATTGGCCCAGGGACCTAGGACATACCTATGTGCAATCCACAAACAATTTGCTCTCTAGAGACAACATATGGCTGTGTACAGTGATCAATCAAGTATTGTTTGTTGTTGTAGTGGTGGTAACTTCTATGCAGCAGACCACTACTCCTCAGTGTTACAGGCCAAAAGAAAGGTTGTGATGGATCACTGTCCTCAGCCATGTGTCTGTTGAAATGTGTTTATTGGTCTCTTCCACCCAGAGGCTACTTGTCTTCAGCACATGATGGGTGCTGAGGCCTCACTACTGTCTGTAATGTGAAGATGGCCATCATACATGTGACAATGCAAACATTATTTTGGGGGCAGATATAGATCAATACTTTCCCTTGGTACTGGCGAATGTCCATGTAGGAAAGTACCCTCTTTCTTGGCATGGTTACCTCCTTTTCTGCCTGATGTCAGTGTGTTTGACTGTGTTCACAAGGACCCCAGTGATTATGCTCTGTCTCCCCAAAACTATGTATTCCATCCCACAACTGGCATACTGGTACCCCATGTAAGCCCTTAGTGTATAGTACCTAGGTACCTAGGGCATTGGGGTTCCAGGGGATCCCTATGGGCTGCAGCAGTTACTCTGCCACCCATAGGAAGCCCACAGAAATGGTTCTTCAGGACTGCCATTGCAGACTGCGTGGACCGGGTGCATGCACCCGTTTTCACTATAGGTCACTGCACCAGGTCACCATAAGTCACCCCTATGGGAGGCCCTCTTAGCTCAGAGGGAAGGGTGCGGGTACCTGTGTGTGAGGGCACTCCTACACTAGTAGAGGTACCCCCGCAAACTCTAGACCCACTTTCCTGGACTTTGTGAGTGCGGGGACACCATTTTATGCATGTACCTGACATAGGTCACTACCTATGTACAGCCACATAATGGTAACTCCGAACCTAGGCATTTTTGGAATCAAGCCTGTTGGAATCATACCCCAATATTTTTGCAAGTATTGGTTGTATGATTCCATGCACTCTGGGGCCCCTTACAGGACCCCCAGCATCCCTCCTACAGCCTTCTGTGGTTTTCCAGGTAGCCCCAGCTGCTGCCACCTCACAGACAGGTTTCTGCCCTCCTGTGGCTTGAGCAGCTCAAGCCCAGGAAGGCAGAACGAAGGATTTATTTTGGGAAAGGGGTGTTACACCCTCTCACTTTGGCAAATAGGTGTTACATGGCTTGGGAGAGGTAGCCTCCCCAAGCCACTGGTATGCTTTGGAGTGTACATTTGGTGCCCTCCATGCATAAACCAGTCTACACCAGTTCAGGAACCTCCAGTCCCTGCTTTGGTGCGAAACTAGAAAATAGAAAGGGGAGTGACCACTCTCCTATCCATCACCACCCCAGGTGTGGTGCCCAGTGCTCCACCAGAGGGTCCCTGGGTTCTGCCATCTTGAATCCAACGTTGGCAGGGAACTCTGGGAGCATCTGAAAGGCCAGGCCAGGCAGGTGATGTCAGAGCCCCCTTCTGATAGGTGGTAACCCAGCTAGGTGATCAACCCCCTTTTCAGGGCTATTTAGGGTCTCTCTTTTGGGTGGTTCCTCAGATTTTGGTTTGCAAGATTCCAGCAGGATTCCTCTGCATCCCTTACTCTGACTTCTGACCAAAGAAACTGCATCTGGACTCTCCAGGACCCGACAATCTGCAACAAAGATGAAGACTTTGCCTGCAGCATTGTTTCTCTGGCTCCTTCCAGCTTCTCCAACATTTCCTCAGTCGTGCATCCTCTGAGGACAGCCTGTCTTCAGTCTGCACAGGAAAGAAGAAGGAATCTCCCTTGGAGTGAAGGAGTCACTCCCTTGCATCTGCAGGTACCAACAGCAATGATGACTGGCTGCATGGGTCCCCTCTCCTGCTGAGCTGCGTGGATCCTTCAACATGGATGGTAGTAAGAAGTGGTCCAGATGGTCCTCTCTACCAGCTGTCCAACGTGGGTGGCGGTAAGCCCTTGCCTGCTACGCAGGACAGTACCCTCATGCACTGCGTCCTTTGCAGCTGCCAAGGCTTGATGGCACTTCTTCCAAGGGGTCTTAAGTCTTCTTGTAGCTGTAGCCCCCATCACTCCTTCCTGAGACGCACAGCTCCCTGAGTGACTCTCCTGCAGTGTGGGACTCCTTTTTGTAGTGCTGCGTGGACTTCATTTGCACGTTCTGTGTACCCTTCCTGTGGGACTCCTGTGTATGCTGCCTGTGCTTCTGTGTGCCCTCTGCAATGCTGAGGGCCCACTCTGACTCCCCCTCCTGGTTTGAGTCCTCTTGAGCCTTGCTGGTCCCTGGCAGCACTACTTTCTGCCAGCCACGAGTTCTGCCTGTGCCAAGGCTTTTTGGTGGAATCTGGACACACAAACCTGACTGCAATCTTCCTTCCGGCGTGGGACATCACCTGCATCCTCCAGGAACTTGACTCCGACTCCAGGGCTGTAGTACTGACTCTTATTTATCACAGTCGACCAACTCCTGCAATCCTCAGCTTGGTGCGTAGGGGCTCCTGCCCTCACTGGACTCCGCTATGTCTTCTGGACTTTCCACAGGTCTTCCTCTTCAGGAATCCACCATTGGTTTCTTGCAGTCATCTCTGGGTTTTGTAATTCTGTTCTTTTCTTCTAAGTGGGTGTTCTGGGGAAATTCTAGTAATGTACTCCTGCTTTCCTGGTTGCTGGGGGGTGCTGTGGTACTTACCTTTGTGCTTTCCTGGTACCCCCAGTGACCCTCTACACACTCCACATACCTGGGTGGGGGGTGACACTCTTGCATTCCATTTTTTTCATATGCCTACTTCTGATAACTAGTGTATATATATTGTGATTACTTCCCTCCTAAGGGAGTATTGCTTTAAAGTATTTTGGTATTGTGTTACCATAATAAAGTACCTTTATTTTTGTAACACTGAGTGTATTCATTTATGTGCGTAAGTGCTGTGTGACTACAGTGGTATTGCATGAGCTTTGCATGTCTCCTAGTTAAGCCTTGGATGCTCATCCACAGCTACTTCTAGAGAGCCTGGCTTCTAGACACTGCCTACACTACACTAATAGGGGATACCTGGACCTGGTATAAGGTGTAAGTACCTTAGCTTTCTACAGTCCATTGACATGATTTCTGTGCCATCATTGTTGCCAACATTCCTTGTGCCTTCAAGTCAGCAAGTGTCCCTTTCTCTTTAAAAACACATTTGTAAACTGCTGTTTCATACATGGTCTACTCATGTTGAGGGGATAATTTCTGTTTTCCCTCACACTTATGTGCCAGCCAACCTGTGTGAGGAATAGGATATTTACAATGGGGGTACATTTCATGTGGTGCCACAGACAGCAGTGTGTGTGTCACCATTGTATATTGGCTGACACATACCCTCACCTATCATAGCATATCCTTTGGCATGTACAACGTCAGTAGCAATGAAGGACATGACGGGTAGGCCTGGAGTTTTTACCCACAATGTGCATTTCCATGCCATTGGTGTAGAATCATGTAACAAAGTGCTTTGCACATGTGAAATAGGGAAGGTGTGTAACCTGACTGTTGGCATGCATCATGGAGTGACTTGCAGTTCTGTTGGAAACACATGTGTTTGGGTACAAGCATACACTCACAGACATCATGGGTTGCATGACCAAAATGGAGACAATTATGTAGCTTCTAATTAGGCAACACGTGGCAGGCCTTCTACAAGTATTTGCAAATCTCTAGGCTTCTTCAACACCCAAGACTAATGGCATCTACTGATGCACTCAGAGTATGTTATTGTAAGGGGTGCCAGACAGTGGTGATTTTCCTGGGGCCTGCTGATTCATTTTGTGTGTGGGGTTTAGAGACATATCTCCCTGACATTTTGCGCACTTTATTTGCAGTGTAACTTTCCATGCCAAATGTGTGGCATATCTCAGCAACATTAGTGCTACTTCCATGACTCCATTAGAACAAATTTCACTTTGTGAAGTGTGCATTGTTGATATGTTTCCAGTGTGACATGAGTATTTCCATGTCACCTTTTCCGGGCTATTGTATGGTTGTCAGAAACATGGCATGTTCGGGAAGCATCATTTATTATTGGTGTGTCATTGTATATGTGACAAATAGATGTGTGCATGACCTTATGTGGGATCTGTGGGAATGGAGTTGGCAATGGCCTTCTATTGTATGACAACAGGTAAGTGATGTATGCTCCATGGGGCAAAGCATCGAAGTTGATGAGGTCTCATACCTGTTCAATGGTTACTGTGATTGCACAATTTCAGACATGCAATTGTAGGTGTGTGAGATCCTGATTGTCCTGTGGGCAACTGCTGACAGCTAAGATGGCATGCATGCATATGCTATGGTACATGTTTAGGACACTTTGGTGGAGTTTGTTGCTGGGGCTTATTTGACATCATAGTAATGTTTGTTAATCACAGCTTTTGTTCAAGTGTGATCATGGATATGTTATGACCCTATTTATCTTTGTATTTGCAGGATCAGCCCAGGTAAGCTGAGGAGACAGGGCAAAGCCGAGCGGGGTTGCCATCCAGACACCAACGACAAAGAAGGGCCCAGTGGCTCGTAGGGTGAGGGGAGTGCCACGGGGAGACCGGATCTCCATCATCATCACCATTGGATTCTTCCTTCAGAGGCCACTGCATATTGGTGGCGGCCCATCAGGACGTGCCCCTGTACCACCTTTGTCCACCAGGCCCAGTTCTATTGCCACCCTTGCTGTTGCTCCACACCCAGTTGGCTGTGCCTGCTCCCCCAAGAGGGTGGACATCTTCTTTACCACAGGCACCTCTGCCCCAGTCCATGTTACCTCTGCTGCCCTCAGTGAGGAGGCTATTGACCACCTGAGGAATATCTCAGTGGGTCAGACAGCCATTGAGAATGCCAGCCAGGGTTGTCCACCCAGCTGCAGCAGACAAATGCATTCCTGGAAGGCACTCATAGTGCAATGTCTGGCCTACAGAGATCTTTTCAGGCTCTTGCCTCCAAACTGATGGCAGCCAGTCACTCCCCATCATCTGTCCCTGCTCCACCTCCCTCTTCCCAATCCAAATCCCCCACTGTCCTACATATCCCAAGCACACAGACTGATCTGCACGCACCCACCTCAACACACAAGAGCAGCACACATAAACACAAACACCACAAAACTCACTGGCATGCAAGCTCCAAACAGACACATACACACACAACATCAATCATCACTTCCCAGGCACACCCACCTCACCCACCGGCCCACATACCACAAGCACCACCACAAAAGTCAGTGACACACCCACCACACCTACAGTCACCACCCCAACAGACACACAGACACACATATATCCACCTCTACCATAACCGTAGACACTACCCCAAAAGACACACAAACATCCACCACTACAAGCATAGCTGCAGACACCACCCCAACAGACACACAAACATCCACCACTCCATCACTCAGCACCTCCAGCTCCCAGCCTGCAAACACACACACTCACATGTGCAACAGACACCACCCAAACATAAGCATACCTCACACATGCACACACCCAAGACATCAACACCAACACAGCAGACGACCACTCCCACAACCTCCAAATTCCCACCCCCTTCAGCTGACTGTCCCTATGTTCCTAAGACAGATTTCCAGTTTGAGTTTTCCCTTTCCTCTGTTCCCTCCATCCCATCCCAAACCCAAGAGGCCCCTCACCCACCTCTCATCCCTTCCACCTCCATGTCCTCCCCTTTCACACCTGCAAGCACTCAGACCCCTCCCCCAAGAAGAAGCCCACCCCTCCTAAGAAGCAGTCCACCCCTCTCAAACTCACACATCCCAAAGCTGATCCCCGACCCAAGGATGATCCATGAGGTGTCTGCCTGCCCACTTGATGCCCCTTCCTGTGGAGATTCCCTGGCAGTAAAGGAGTCAAGTGAGAGCACAGTGATGTGCATGGACAATCTCATATTGACTGGCCAATGGCTTTGACTTTTCCAATTTGGTTATAAAAAAACCCAAGCAGTTGTTTTTTGGGTACATATTTGTCCTGCAATTCCTTTTCTACCTTTATGTTGTTTCTGAGTAAAATGTGTTGTCTGCCTACAGTTGTGTGTGTTTCACCCTTCTTTCTGATCAATTTGTTGTTGTTTGCGGTATCTGACTTTGTGGGCAGTGCTGGTGCCCCCCAAGACAAGGGTAGATGTTGACTGTATGGATATGTGGGTGTTAATGCAATTGTGGTGTCATAGCAGTGTGTTCTGTTTGGTGTGGTAAGTATTTTAGCTTGTGCGTGTAAGGCTGCCTGCAGGTGAGTGTCTCCCTTTATATTCCCCATTTCTGCATGCTGAGATGTGGTGCTTGGACCGCCACGGTCACATTGGCAGTATGTAACCTCATGATGTGTCTAGCGGAAACACTGTCTCCACCGGCCTGTTTTTGCTGCCTTGGGCCTGCGACGGTCTGTGCTGTCTGGCTGTGCCAGTGGTACTGTGGCAGTCCTTGCTCCATAGGCCTGCATCACTCGTAATACGGCAGTCCGACTGACAACCCAACCGCCAAACTCGTAATGAGGCCCTAAGTTTTCTCAGCAAGCATTTGGGAAAGTGTGAGGCAAAGAGGTCTGAAACTAACTGAAAACTATAAATTAAAGTCCAAGGTGGAAGATGATTTATACATTGGTAACAACATATGGATCAAAAGATTTCAATTGTCCAATCATGGCACAACATACGACAGACATCTGTGACATCCAGGCAAGTTCCCAGGACCGTCACAGGAAGGTATCCCTCTTTACTCTCCTGTACAACTTTGCAACAATTATAAATAGAGCCAATCTTTACATTCTGTTTCTCCATGCACTGTCCTCAAAGCTACTTTCTCAGGCTCTCTATGAATAAGGCACCAGCACATCTGTTTCCAAACTAACATTTCAAGTGAACGAATTCTGAAAGAAATGACGCATTAGCAAAATAAATTAACTTCTCCACATTCTATGAGGCTGAGGCCTAGCAGGCCTTTACTTAACTAAACTAAAACAGAATTAGAGTGACAGACTTAATTCATGTTAAAGATGTTAAAGAGACACATATAAACATTTCAACAATAAATTAGTCATGAATAAATCCTGTCTAATTTCATGCTAAAATAAGTTGCACGAGGGAAATAACCTTTAATGCATGTCAGTAATTATGATGGGAACTACCTTTTTTAACATTAACATATAACATTTAATACACATCCATCAAGAAATGCATTATTATTTGAATGATAACTATTCTGTAACATCATAAGGAAACATATGGAATCAAATTAAGTGTTATATTTCATTTTCATGATACGAGGCAATATGAAATAACTACTAGACAGAAACATTTTACTTCCACTAGGGAGTATTTGGATAGATTACAAGTTTGGTTTGACAAAAAAATAATTTGAAAAAGATGAATATTTGTTTTTGAAATGTGATCATCAAATTGTCAAAATGTATTATTAAATATGCAACAACTCATCCAGGAGGGTTAAATCTCGATGAAGAACTATCAGTTCATCTAGGATAGAACATTGATTTTCCTTGACGTTTCATCAGCATTTATTACTTTTTGGTAAGAAAAATTGTTAATTTTTTTTTTTTTTTTCACATTTATCAGTGATGCCAGTTATGCTAGATATCTGATAGGGTGCATAGTGCACATTAATTTAGAAATTATAAATCTAAAAAATGTATAAAATTTTGTTTATGTGGTATTTTTTCTTTATTCATTAGGATGATATTACGGCAATGGAACAAATCGATAAAGGCAAAACAGCTATTATATCTAAGAACGGTGCAGTATGAAATTGATTTTGAAACTAATTTATAGTATAAATTATTTATACAATTAAGAATGATATACTTTGGACAGATGCATTTCATGTAAGCTTTAGTGTATTAGGGTATTTCATAATGGCAGTACTCCTCAGTAGGAACACTGAGTTATCTAAGCATTTCAGTTTTGAGTATAAATGGGAATAGTTACATTTAAGGTAATTTACGAGAAGAAAAAAAAATTGAATTAATAACAACAATTATGAAATAGAAAAATGACAGTTATTATGTTTTGCATACAATGTTAAGTGAGGAATAATAGAAATTGGGCATATTCAAAGATGGCCGAAATGTTTACATATAATACTAAGGTTTTATGTTTGTCCATTGTCTATGTCTATATTGAGAACACAAGAGCGAGTTGTCATGTAATCACTGACAGAATGGCACATTTGTAACCTGTGAGCAAGGAGCGAAGGCTCTGAAACGCCTTAGGATTTTTATTTTTCTCTGCTGCAAGTTGAATAAACATGCTGGTGCGATAAGAGTCACGGTACGTTGTTTCTGTTACACCAAGGTTTCTAGGGTGTTTTACTCAACACATTGTTGGAAAATATAAATATATATACATATATATATATGCTATATTATGTATACATTATATTTCTAATACTTTAGTAAATGTCTTTATTTCGATTTTATAGTTTTTCCTATTTAAATAATTTGATAATTCAGTTATTTGTTTTTATGTTTCAATTCTTCAATCATATATATATATATATATGTATACACATACATATATATATATAAATATATATATGCTTTTTATGGTAGTTAATTGAAAAGAATAACTTACAAATTTATTTTAATAGAGTTACATTATATATATGTATGTATAATCATACATATATGTGTGTTTAGATAAGTATTTATTTATATATAGTACTAAATAACATTTAAATGTATTAACTTACATTATATTAACGTTATGATTTACTATTTTCTTGTATATTTATATTAAAAAACAATTATTAGTGTAAAGCAATATTTTTTGTCTGATATTTTTGTAGCTACCATTATAAGTATAGGAAAACAACTTTTTTGTAATTAGTATTTTTGACACAATATTTTTGTTCCATGATATTGTTGGTTCTGATATTAGGTCAGTGGTCCCTGGGCACAATCTCCCTGTGCCTGATGAGCACCTTGAGACCCTCATGGGTGATTTGCAGCGCTTACAAATTATGGATTGAACTGTAACTCACTCCGCGCTAATCACAGTATTGTCATAAATGATGTGATTTTGGATGCCGCAGTGCTGTTATCTATGATGTCATAGAATGTGTCATGAGTGGTATAATATGTGAGGTAATTACAAGGGCATGGTGAGGCTGTGAGGTGTAGTTGCTTTAGGGCAAGATTCATTGTTAGCTACTTTAGATAACTATCACTGGGGATTTCAGTGGTTTTGTTAGTTTAAAATGCTATGTTTTAACTGTCATTTTCACCTAACTATAATGTCCCATTAGCCATTGTTTCTTTCAGTGAATTTCTAAGGTTTTTTAAAATAAAGCAACATATTATTACAATTCCTAGCTGTAACGCCACTTTAACCTTTGTTTTTTTCATGGAATTTCTATGCTTTTTCAAAGTAAAATGAGATGTCAATTGTCATGCCTGGTGTGGGGGCTGTTTTATACATTTTTTTTGTAGGTCAAGGGATTTGGTCCCTGAGATCTTCTTTGTCTATGTGGTGGCAGACAATCAGATATATAGATAGATATGTACACAGCCTTTGAGGTAGGTCTTGAAGCTGCATCAGATGAGGGCTACAAGGGCAGGGTGCTTGAGGTACTACAGTAAAGTAAAAGAGAGAAATAAAACAAGCTTGTGACAGCGTAAGATGCCACCCAATTGCTGGTGCTGGATGTAAAGCTGCTCATCAGCTGCACAGCTTCTTTTCAACAGTTGTCACTTAGCAGACCTTCCAGAGTTTTTGTTCACTCATCTGGCAGGTCTCAGGCCGGTGAGGCTACACTGAATGAGGGAAGAAAAATGATGAATGGGCCCTGGCACAGAGAGAAAACTAAATGTTCATTAGCGATACATACTGTGTGTTTCTCAGAAACAAATCCCAGTTATATTTTCTGAGAAACACATTTCTCACTGGACCACCATCATGGTGGCTTATGTGGCAAAGACTTGTTATTATGTGAGACATTTTACAGTATCAATCACCACAGGCAGATTGACATCTAACACAAAGTAGTGTTTGCACCTTTAACTTGTACATACCCACTTCATAGCGATAGTACATCAGCAGAAAAAATAGATAAGGGGTTGAGCGCTGAGGTGAGAGATCGGGTTGTGTTTAACCATTACCTACATATCTCCAAAGCAGGGTGAAAATTATGGTGGCAAAGTAATTTGGACTGTCTGACTCCCACATTCGTCTTTGGAATTATATAGCAAAGATCTGAAGGCCTTCATGAGGCAAGCACTCTAGAAAGCATTGGACTCATTGTGTACCTGATCAACTATAGTGAAAGTCTCAATGCAATTTGCAAGTCTCCCAGTACAGTCATGGGCTGGGCACCCTATAACATAACATGTGATTTATTTCTGAGGGGTGACATATATTTTCAGTGCTGCTCTTGACAGCAGCACCATCACACACTGATAGAAGCACCCTCTTGTCTTATAACAGTATGCCGTTGGTGTGCCATTGTAGATTTTACAGTTGAAATACCAGCTGCTGCTTTACAAATCTCTGTCAGGGCACACTTAGCGTAGTTCCATTGCAGAAAAGATGGCTTCTCCATGGATCCCTTTGATCATGCCCCAACAAGTTTCTGGACTCTCCCAGCTTATGCACAATGACCAGGGTGTTTTGAAAAGTTTATCAAAAGCTATACCAAACATTAGAGTGAAATATATTTGTGGGGCTGGAAAGGCCGTCCACATGAACATCTGCCCTGAGTGTCCTAACTCTACTGATGTCTGAATACCTAATGTTGATTTTTGTTGTCATAGGCAAACACAGATCATGCCATTGGCCAGTATCATGGATTTAAATCTTGTTGGGAGGAGAGGGGAGCCCAAAGCACTGCCCTCATAGTGGCGAGGAGCTACTGACTTCGCCACCAGTTATACAGCACAAGTGCCATGGTGGAAGCATACCTTGTTGTGATCAGTAGGAGTGAGCAGGTCCTTTCTAATCTGTGTCCCTGAAGTGAGGCCTACAGGATAACCCAGTGAAAGTTCCACTGCTGTTTGCTTAAATCACTCTTGGCCTGCATCAGGTTGGTTTGTAGTGATGCACAGCACATGAGTGGTGTATCTGTGCTGGGAGTATGTGGGCCTGGGAGGGATACAATGAAGGGATAATGCAGTACTGTGCAATGTGTGCATTCTGACTGCATGTGCTGGATGTTTGTTTGTCCATGAGGAGTAGAATACCTGAGGTATGTAATGCTGTGCAGTGTATGCATGGTAAATGTATGTTCTGGATTATATGTGCCTAAGGGTGGTACAGTACAGGAAGGATACAGTGCTGTGCAGTGCATGCATTTTAAATGTATGTGTGCCTGTGAATGGTACAGCACATGAAGGACACCGTGTTGTGTACTGTGTGTAGGTTGTATACATGCACTGGCTGTGTGGGTGCCTGTGAATGGCATAGTACATGGAAGAATCAACGTTTTTTGGGGAACACACAGGCCTGCATAGTGAAACATGAGGCGAAGGTAGAGGATCCCCACCCCAGACAGATTTGAGTATTGCTGCATTCATATAAGCTGGGTGGTATGCACACTGGAGAGCAGAGACCCATGCTTCCCCTCTACACTTCAAAGGATACTCTTTGATTTAGTGAGAGGTCACAAGGAAGGGGATGGGGCTCATAACACAATCATAAAGAGTAGGGCTGGGGCCCTGGGCTAAATGTTTGATACACACATCACAGTGGCTGACATCCAGGTGTGATCTGGATTCACTCCTGCTGTGACAGACAGCTTTCAAGAGGAAGACAGGGCAGAGGAATGGGCACTTCTAAAGATGCAGACCCCCAACATAAACTTCAAAGACTCAGACGCTATATCACATTTGGTGTTTGCAAATAGATTGTAAGAAAGGGAGCCTGTGTGAGGAGAGGACGCTCTGCAAGACTTCTTTCTGGAATCGGGTTTTGCTGACAAGACCTGCTAGTCTCCTTGCTGAAAGAGAGGACATCATCCAGGGAATCTAAGGCCACATGCCCTATAGCATCAGCACCTTCCTGCTTGCCAAGACCATTGTGCCCTGTGAGGAAGAGGAGAATATTGGAGGGAGTGATGACTGGTGGGGTGTCCTGTTGAGTGGAATCACTTTGCGAGAAGATGGCTGCTGAACCGAATGGGTTGTTTGCTCATGTGCAGGATTTGTATACCAGGGCAGGGGCACCATGAGTAGAGCTGCATGCAAAGCTGCGCCAATCAGGCAGGAGCCCTGTGTAGTGAGGAGCTGATACACCGTATGCACGAAAAAGCATCCCAAGAAGATACACATGCTGTGAGGGCTGTAGCTCTGTTGTTGTGGTGAGCCGCAACCCCTTATGCCAGGTGGGGCTATGGCAAGAAGATTGCCCTACTGTGAGGGTTGTAGCCCTTGGGCCATGGTGAGCCACGATCTGGTATGCAAGAAGGGGCTGCCGCTGAGGACTTCTCTGTGCTGAACGTACTGTGTACAGGGACGATACGGTAACCATATTAGCCAGATTATGTCACCAGGAGCAACAAGAAGTGCAACCTGATCAACATCTCTCCGCTGTGAAAGTGAGGCTGTGTAGAAGTACCTATACACTGTCATCAAGGTGAGGGGCCCACCTCAGCATCATTGCATCACTGTCAACACCAGGGCAGTGCGCGCTCTATTGGCGACTAGAATGCAAAAACCCAGCACTCTCAAAACAACGTAATTTATGCATTGTGCTGATATGTTGTTGTTTAACCTTTTGCATTGCAGAGTTCAATCCTGAAGACTTATTTTTTTTGTGCTTACAAATGCTGTTCATTTGCAATGTATTGCTGCAGGCTTTCAGAGTGTGTTAGGGTGTGGTCCCTTTCCAGGGCCTTCTAGAGACTTTCCCTGCAACATGCCTGGGTGTGGTTGTGGGCTGGGCCAAGACTCTATAAAAAGGAGCCAGCCCAGCTCCAAGTGCTCACTATTCAGAGGTACCAGTGCAGAGCAGCAGCTACTTCCTGAGCTCCTGTCCCGGTGGGCTGTTTGATCTTCCAGACATCTGACTTTTATTCTTCATTTGGAGATCCTTGTTCTGGGCGGTGAGACGGTGGTTGGGCTGGCCTCCCGATGCCGTTATTGAGAACTCTCATGTTCTTGGGGCTAATTTTTTTATGATTTGACTGAGTACTTTGCGCATGTGAAATATGCGCTTGAGTGTTTGTGACATTTGCAGGGTGACTTGTGAATCGGCAAGACACTCGATTAGTTTCATGATAATTTAATCTTGTTATTCATTGCGCACTACCATTTCTTGACATTTACATGGTGGCTTAAGAATCGCCAAGACGCGCAATTCGTTTTATGGTGTTTTAACTTTGTTGTTTATTGCGCGCTACCATTTCTTGACATTTACATGGTGGCTTAAGAATCCGCAAGATGCACGATTCGTTTTATGGTGTTTTAACTTTGTTGTTCACTGCGCGCTGCCATTTCTTGACATTTACATGGTGGCTTAAGATTCGGCAAAAGACGCGCAATTCGTTTAATTGTACTTTGATCTTGTTATTCATTGTGAGCTGTTATTTCTTGGCATTTACATCGTGGTTTACGAATCGGCAAGACGCGCGATTCGTTCAATGATGATTTGACTTTGATATTCATTGCGTACTACCATTTCTTGGCTTTTTACATGTTGACACTCGAATCGGCAAGACGCACAATTCTCTCCTCGAGTTTAATTCATGTTGTTTATTGTATGCCACTATTCTAAGATATTTATCATGAAATATTCGAGTTGACAAGTTATGTGATTTGTTTTTCCTGAATCCATATTGTGTTATTCATGGTGCACAATCCTTTCATGGTGTTTACTATATATATATATATATATATATATATATATATATATATATATATAAATCTACAATATGCGCAATTTGTGTTGAAACATTTTAAGAGTGCACAGAAGATCAGAGTGTCTAGATGCAATATTGTATGGTCCTAGTATGCATTCTCAAAAAAGGATTTATATGACTGGTTTAAAATTTAGTCAGAACGTTTTTCTGATTCTCATGTAAAGGAAAGTACTTGAATAAGAAAGTTTTCATTTAATCCATCTTGACTCCCTTACAGGTATCCGGCCATCTTGAAACTTAGTCATTTTAAACTTAATTCTTAGATTGTTCATGTTTTCAGAATGACTATGCTTAGAATCATAGTCCAGTATTGATTTCAGGAGATATAATTTTCATAATGTGTGCTCTAACCTTTTTCTTACTACAGGTCTCCTTCCCAGCTGTTTCCCTTCCTAATCCCCTCTTCGCCTCTTGAACTCTCTTAGCCTCTGTGATTTATCTATCAGAGTCTTGGAGCTGTTCAGTGGTGGACGTGTTGGGAACGTGCGCAGACCCCGAGGATCTGGTGACTCTGACAATCACCTCTACACCATTGGATGGATCAGACACTTACCCTGCAAGAAGGAGCCACAAAGAACCTTCAGTCATTTTGATGCTTTGACAGTGTATGAGAAAGTCTGTGCCCCTTGAGTGCAGCCCACCTGGGCTCGCTTGTGACAAACTCACCTGAGTCAGCTAATCCTGCTTCAAGCACCCACAAACAGAGTGGGCTCAGGCACTGTGGATGCTCCAAGGTGGCAGGTGCAGGTAAGACTGATTATGGGCAAGTTGGAACCAGGGAACTTGCTTGTTGGTTAGCGCTGGAGCACTGGAACAGTGTTAACTCTTGAGACTAGGAGTACCACTGGTTCTTGCTCTGGATGTTGTCTATAGTGAACAGGTAATAACCACTATCACTAGGATCGAGGAGTGAGTGGGACCCAGTGGACTGTAAAAAGAAACACTAGAGTTCTGAAGTCAGGGACACTGAGTAGTTATCTGTAAATGTTGTATTTTTCCTTTGTGGTGTTAGCTGTAGAAATAGAATACTTCTATTTTTTCATAAAAATTTGTATTTGACTGGACAATAATTTATTGCTGCTGATGCATGCATTTTCAGTTGTGAGCCTGTGTTCACTCCCATGTATCCACCTCCCCGGGTGGAAGGTTTGGACTGCTCAGACCACGCTTTTCCTGACAGTCAAGAGTTGAAGGGGTACTTAACCTTGTTGCTTACAATCCACAGTAAGTCATCCCTGGGATATCAGGAGTAAAATGTCTCAACCCCCATGGCTGGGACATGTAACCCTTGCTTGCCCCGTGGCCCTCTGAAAGAGGTCCACACAAAATGTTGTGGTAATTAGCAATTTCATAGTAAGATGCACTTTGCTGCACCTATTAACACTGTAGTATTTTTGATACCATGCATACTAGAGCCTTTGTGGTCGTGGGTGGACTCTAGACAGGAATTACATAATCGGATAGGAGGTATTAGAGTGTGGTTCTAAAAGTTATGATACAATGCATGCAGAGCAGGATAGTATGTTGAAGGATAAAGACATCTGTTACTCTTGTGGTTTTCTTTAAATGCATCCCCTGGAAGGAGTTACCCATGCTTCTTGTTTTACATTGTTGCCTACTGATCCCGAAGAACATTCATCTCGATAATTTATAAGGGACCAGAGAGATTTTGAGTTGTTTTTACAAGCTTGCACTATGTCGATCCAACCCTGGCCAGCTTGGGCCCTTTTTGCTTCCCAAACTGCTTTTTTATAGGCATTTCGTAGTTCACTAAATTTTATTTGTACCTGGGGATCAGGATGAAGATTCATAGATCTAATTTCCTGATCCAGTGCCCTTTCTTGTTCTTTAAGAGTACTCGAGTACCAAATTTGTTTCTTTGGTCTTAATAAGAGTGAAGGTCGAGTGTTTAATGCTATAAGTGCCGCTCTGAGTTCTTGCTGGGTCTTGCACCATGCAGTGATTGGGTCTTGTGAATCCCATTTGATTGATACACAGGACCATTTTTGGGCCTCATAGCGGGCCAACAAGAGTTTATTCTATCTGTCTCTTTTTCAGGATCTCGCTTGCTGATCGGTTTGTATACCTGAACCCTCATATTGTAACTTATGACACTGAAGGACTGTGGGGAGTGGTCACTCTCACATCTTGCAGTTATATTATATGACAGGGTCATGTGAAATAATTGAAGAGATACAAACATGCAGTCTAGGACAAATTTAGTTTCTCCTTGGAAGTGACCATTTAGTGCCCGGAGACTGAGAGCCTCCACAGTTTGGAACAGTTCATGGTCTAGTTGATTGGCCGAACTAAACTTGGAGATTTGAATTGGGATTCCTCATCGCATATCTGTTCTTTTTAGGTTTCCACTATTTCCCAGATGATTGGCCAGATTTAAATTAAAATCACCAGTGATTATATGTGGGATCCCACCATGTGAGATTTCCAGATCCATAAGAAGATTTTCTAACACTTTGATGTTCTGTTGTTTATGTATAGAGCTGGGATTAATGTATGTTTAGGATTATCATAGAACCCATGGCACTTCCAAAGTTCCAGTTATTTATCATATTACCTAGTATAAAAGGTGCATTAATTGAAAGATGGGTTACAGTAAACATTTTATCAAGCAACACATAAATTGATAATCCCCCTTTTGGATGTCCATTTTTCTTGGCTTTTTGTGCTGGGGCAAAGATTTTCACATATTCTCCTAATGGCAATTCCACCTCATTCCACGTCTCTTAAAGACACATGATGTCAACATTTCTCAGGTAGTTTTCCAGTTCAGGTTCCCAATGAAGTGTTTTAGTGCCTTGAATATTCCATGAAATTATGGACATTGGCCTTGGGTCCTTGTCAGATGAATACTCATCATGGACATCATCATGGACATTTGGGGAAAGTAATTTGCATTCGTGGAAGGATTCCTGAGGTAGAGACTTAATTTCACAGTGAAAAGTTGAGACTCTGGATGATTACAGTAAAGAACTTTTGGTCATGTCAATCAATTTTATTTTGATTAAGGATGGGGTTTTGGGATGTACCGGAGTTTAAAGTTAACAGGTACATCCCTGTGATTTGTTTGGTGATATTATTACTGAATCTGTTGAAGAAATATAGCTAGCACCTCCTGCGCCTGTCACTTTTATTAGAAGAGAGAGGGGCTTTGTCTGACCCACCAAGACTTGTTGGATGGCCTTTGCTGATAGTTGTGATTTATGGTCATTAGACAATAGCGCCGTTGGATATTTCTCCTCTGTCGCATCTGATATCATTATTTCCCATCCTGCAAAGACGCTGTGGTTTGATGTAATCAGTTTTGCAATTTCAGGAGACGCCCAAGTTACTAATATGGCCTGGTAAGGATTTCCAGGCTTGAATTCTATTGCATCCCTACATGTGGGTGATAGGTGTCTCAAGTCCTCCTGTGAAGCCAGTAGTTCAGAATATTAGATCTATTCAGAATGTCATTGCTACTACATGATTTATGATTTCTAATGAGGTTGGAATAAAGTTTCAGTTTTTTTCCACTTTTAGAAAGTGAGCATTTCTCTGCACTTAAAACCATCTGTGCAGCCTGTCTCCAATCAACGTCTGTTCTGGGGTGGTTGACAGTTCCCTTGTGCATTTCACCCAGACAACCACAAACACAGGACACTCAGTCACATCTGCATTCATCTGCATACTGAATGTGCCTTCCTGGGTTGGAAGGGTAAGAGGCCTGACACTTGCATTTCAAAGGTCAGTGGCCTGGCCTCACACAAATGATTGATAGCCCCCCACTGGGAACCTGGCAGACAGGACTGGGCTGAAAGGGAAACTTGTGCACTTCAAAACCACTCTTTGAAGTCTCCCCATTTCAAAGGCATTTTGGTTATATATACTGGCTCTCTGACCCCACCAACTCAGACACTTCTGGACCTACACCTGCACCCTGTCAGGGGAGCTGCCTAGTTGCCCAAAGACTCATTTGGACTGCTTTGCTGAGAAGGACTGCTGCCCTGCTGTTGTCCTGCTGGCCTCTGACTTTGCTGGAAGGACTCTGCCTTCCCCAAAATTGCTCTTGAAGGGCTTGGATTGAGTTTGCCTCCTGCTTCTGAAGTCTCAGGGACAACAAAGACTTCACCACTTCAAGATATTCCTTGTTGCAATGCCTGCATTGTGGGTAAGAAATCGCTGCACAGCTGACCGGAACTACGCTGCCCGACTTCCCTACTGGAAACTTGATGCAGCACCTGCCTTGCGATGGAAAATTTGACGCATCGCCTACTAGCTTGACGCAGCCTCTGTGCCTTCTTCCAGTGTGCCAAGGATTTACAACGCATTGTCCCTGGGCATCAAAATATCCCCGCATCGAAGTGAGGAACCAAGACTGCGTGCTGTAAAATGATGCAAACCTCTTGCAGTGTGGAAAGAAACAATGCATCATCTGTGCCACGTCAGAAAATTTGATGCAACACCTTATTTTTCCACGCATCTCCTCCTATGCGGTTTCAGTACGTTGTTATTTTTTTACGCATACCAGGTACTGTGTGTAACAAAGAGACAACTGTTTATTTCTAGTGATTGAGACTCTTTTTAACCTTTTAAAAGTTATATTTCAACTTGTACTGTTTGGATCTTTGACATTTTGACCTTATTTTATTCAGATAAATATTATCTATTTTACTAAACCATTGTGGTGTATTTTTGTGGTGTTTTCACTGTGTTACTCTATGATATTTTTCACAAATACTTTGCACATTGCCTTCTAAGTTAAGCCTGACTGCTCAGTGCCAAGCTACTAGTGGGTGGGCACAGGATAATTTAGATTGTGTTGTGACTTACCCTGACTAGGGCTGTGGTCTCTACTTGGACATGGGTGTATACCTCTGCCAAATAGAGACCCCATTTCTAACAGTAAAGGACCAGAAGGATTATTATCTGTTTTAGGGGAAAGTGCACCTTGATAGTTTTCTTTTCAGGGTGGACACTATAGCAGGGAATTCCTGCAATTTTTCAACAACGGGACTGCAGGTGCAAACCTGGCTCTTGTTGTATTTTTTGTATGCTAGCAGCTGATGCTTTAATTGACTCACCCAATATTTTTTTATTGTTGAATGCATATTCCCAATTTGACTATGAATGGCGGCCCTACATTCTGCTAGAGATTCCAGTCAAGCAAGTTGTGTGTAGAATTTGTTGGATTGAAGTTCTAGAGCTTTAGCGGTAGCACCTTGTGTCTGGAACAAACAAAACCAAATATCGGATTCCATAACTCTGCTGTATTTGAAAGGGTGCTGCACTCCTTTGTCAGCATTACATGAAGTAAACCCGTTCCAGCACTCTGTTTTGCTATAATTTTTTGAGTGAGCACTCAGTGGGGCCCCTATTGCTTGAGGGTGGTCGGTGTTTAATTCATTTACCTCATTGCTGGGCAACTGCAGAGTATCAAAAAAGAATATTGAATGGTCCTTTGGGGACCTGGTTACTGGAGATGTAGGCAGAGAACTGCTTTTTGCAGTGTCGCGTAGTTTTGCACACAATGCAAAACTGGTTGAATGACAGAGACCAGTCACACTTCAATTGCTCCAGGAGTGTTGCTCCGAAGTATGGCATCATGCGTTGATGACACAACTGCGCTGGTGGGAGTGCTTTAATTTCTCCTTGTTGCAGCGGGACAGCCATTGCACAGAAAAAGTAGCAATAGCAAGATGTCACCTATTATAGCCAAAGTTATTGGAAATCCCACGAAAATACTGTAGAATATTGAGTGGATGGCTGATGGTATTAAACCGAATATAGAGGAGAAGGTGTCAACGAAACCAGAACCAACAGCCTTAAAGAAATTTGTGATTCCAGTGGTACTGGACACATTTAATATTCGTCCCACGAGCTCACCAAAGTGTCTTGGAAAGTTAGTACTTAAAAGGGACTGTATCTCTGCTGATGACCTTGCCACCTAAAGTGCGTAGGTCTTGCGTGCAGATGTGAGCGCCACATGTTTTTGGAACAATAAAGCTTTGAGTCTGCTCAACTTGTCAAAATTCAAATTGGAAGTAGCAATATGGGGCCAAATCTCAGCTACTTCCCTCTGTCTTGTGGGAGGAATAAGTATGTTCCCGCAGCATGTAACAATCTTAGAGAACGAAACAACATAAACTATTCCGGCTTACATACCACAACAGTTTTCACTATTTAGGAGAACATAGCTGCCATTTGAGAGCACCTCGAACGCAGGTCTAATCAAGGGGATGGGAACTCCCTGCAGATAACAAGCCAAGTTTGCTGCTGAAGCGTTACACGCCTCGTGCAAGGACAGCTGTTTACAAGCCATCGAAAGGCTGACAGACGTCTTGCATTCCCTTCCACTAAGACACTGAGACATTTGTACAAGAAGGGCAGCTCCCACACCTCATGGATGTAACTATCTCCCAGCCTTTCATATCTGCCTACTGGAATGTGCTTTGAACAGGGTGTGAATTGGAGTGTTGAAATAGGCAGATTAATGACCCAGTGTATTAACCACTCAGCAGATGGCATTTCAGCCACAGTAAAAGGCAACTTTTCTAACTTTTCAATATTTAACATGATATAAGTTGCTTCTTTCTTAGTCATCAGTTGTTGTGTCCCTTGTTCTAACGTATTGCCAGGGAACGTGACCTGCCTTCAATGTTTGAAGAGTTGAACCCAACTGCATAACGGACCTTAGTTGACTCTGTCCATGGTGTAAAGAAGACATATCACTTTGTATTATGTCTATTGCAGAAGAAACAATGTTGTTTAAGGTGTATATCCGGTCGGACAGGGCATTAATCCCATTATCTACAACAGCTAATGCCTTCTGTAAGTTTTCCTGATCTATTTGCCTTAACCGGGCAGCAGCTTTTTGTTGGGAAAGCTTCCAAATTTTATTATATACTGCGAATAAGAAGCGTTTTCTGTGTTGTTTTCTGGGGCTTAACAGGAAGCCCT
The DNA here is from genome assembly GCF_031143425.1 of Pleurodeles waltl. Lineage (NCBI taxonomy): Eukaryota > Metazoa > Chordata > Amphibia > Caudata > Salamandridae > Pleurodeles > Pleurodeles waltl. The sequence goes on along the minus strand of NC_090443.1, from coordinate 603,870,348 downwards.
GTAAATCAGTATCATTAGACAGGAGACTGAGGTGTTCTCCAACAGCATCCTGTGAGGAACTCCTCAACCATTGATGGCATAGTTTCCCTACACTGTATGTTGTTGGATGACACATAGCGAGGGTCCGGCCTACTAGTTCTAAAACCCCCGCAGAGTTTTTTAAACTTTTTTGACACCCATTGGTATCTATTGGCCACAATAACCACCCACCAGGACGTGACAGTGAAGCATTAAACGTGCCATTCTGGACCCATTCATCGAGCTGATCTTAAGTTGCATTTATATACTTTTGCCATTTGTAAATTTTCGCAGGGGCAGGACTTAATCTTTGCTAAGCCTAAACAACTAGTTTGTTGTACAGTTTCATTTAAAAATATAATTTGAACAAGTATCAGGCATGCTCTGACTAAAGCTTTCTTTCCCCTTTTTTGCCAATTTCTAGTTCCCCGCACACTTTTTAAGTCAATTGACTTCAGCCGATACTCATAGCCTTCTATAGCCAACCAGGAAACAAAGGAATCCAAATAAATGAATTTCGTATCTGTTAATATTATATGTACATTTTCCAATTGATGGCAATTTAAAATAATATGACTCAGCATTTTTAACATTGTGCCCAGAAGAATATGCAAACTTTTCTGAATATGTTTTAGAACTCCCTTGTGGTGGAATTGGACAATATTCCCATTGTGTGTAATTAAAAATAGTCTTTGGGGTACTTGCTCAGTGAATGAAATAGTGGCCATAATAATTATAGCAAAATATATCACCATAGTTCTCTTTGGATTGATAAACATCCTCACTTTTACGAATAAAGTAAAATACTGCAATTTAGTCATCATAGAAACAACTCTGAGTATTATAACATCATTCATTGAAAGTTTAAACACATATACTATTTGAATGACCTCTGTCGGGCCGTATATATCAAATGTAACTTTATACCAAACAATCCCATCAGGAATTGGTATGGCGTTAATGTTCAGGAAAGACAAGTCTCTGTGGACCTTGTGAGAAGAAAAATTGTGTTTTAGGACCTCATCCACCAGTTCAACTGTTGATCTTTCAAGAAGAAAATGACCATGTATCAATCATAAAGCCAATCCAAAGGAGGAAAGCTAAAGCAGTCAAGGAAAGCCACAGATAGTTCCATATGGAAATAAAGTAATTTGTTTTAAGCCAGTTTTTAAGCTTATGTTTTTTCGGCAGTTCAGATGTAGAAAAGGCAAATGAGTCAGAGAAAGTGTTGTTGACGTTGGCAAAGTATCCAGAATCAGTTCGTGAAAAAGCTGGAGCCGTATTTGTAGGAGGAGAACTGGTAAGGGTCTCCCTCAGTGGTTCATAGTAAATGACGCCATCCGTCTGTGTTGAAATTGTGTCAAAAGGATTAGTACTTTCAGTATTGTTTGTTGTAACAGATGTTAGTGGAACTAATGCAAGATCAATTTCCACCCTCCCCAAGCTCGGACAGGTGTCAGAGTTGCTGCCCAAAACTTGTTGAGGGACATCTTGACCAGTAGTGAGAGGGATTCGGGAACTACTGGCTACTCCTCCTGGTCTGCTGTGCAGGATCGGCCACATGGTGTAACTTCACATTGTCAATAGATACAAACGCGATTTTCTTTAGAACCAGCCAACGGTGGTAGAATGACAGTTCATGTATTCCCAAAACCCAGACCAGTGCACGATAAGAAGGACCAAACTCCTTTTTTGCAGCAACATTTTCATGTACTAGATCCCAAGCTTTAGGAATACAGCCGGTGGGTGTTATTGGTACATCCTTAATTCAGGTGGAGGCAGCACTGGCAGAAGCATTTTCACCATGGAACTGTTGTAATTCCTGCAAGACAGTGACACGTTAATTTATGTCAAAGGGTGTTTCCGCCACCTCCACGCCAGGACCATCAAGATCGGGAACATACATTTGAGTTCCAAACAGGCACTCGTATGAAGTACGACCCCCAGGGACCTGCTAGGCAGATTATTAAGTGGTCTCTGGACTCCATACAGGTGATTAAGCCAACTACAACCCATACGTAAGACTCTAGCTGTTAAGGACTGCGTTGAGTCACGGTTTCGTCGCTCCATGACACTATTTCCCTCAGGATGAAATGGAGACGAATAATGGAGTTGGACCCTTAATGAAGCCGAGGCGTCCCTGAATCCCCTTGAGGCAAAAGCGGGGCCCTGGTCCAAGTGGAAAGCTGCAACTGCATATGTACCGATAAAGACTTGCAAATCTTTAATAAAAGTCCGAGCATCAGCCAAGCGTTGTGGCCACACCCATAGAAATCTGGAGCAAGAGTCAACTGAGACTAAGATGTATTTTTATGCACTGTCCAGTGTTAGGAGACCACAATGGTCCAAGTACACACATTGCAGTGGTTTGTTGGAGATTAGGAGGGGTTTCTGCGGTGGGCGTTTGACGGTGGCAAATGTCACAACAAAGGACATACTGCTTGGCCTGTTTGTATAGACTTGGCCACCAATAATGTGCTTGCAATAATGCTATTGTAGCCGCCACACCAGCATGGGCAGATGCTATCCCCTCATGTGCTGCTTTAATCAACTCTGATCTTATGTCTTTGTTGGGAATTACTCAAACCCCTATGCCTGGTATTTTGACTTCGGCTTCAAGGCAGTCTCTCATTCTGTAGGAATATTTAGCAGGAAATGTTTTTGGATAGGGTGTGCCTTCAGCTGTGGCTTTCACAGCAGCCCATATGTTATCATCCAGTTTCATTCCAGAACGGGTTACTGCAGCAACAGCAGCCATAGCCACGGCAGATTTTGCTGCTTCACCAGCCAGTGTATTTCCAGCAACGTGTATTCCAACGCGATGATGTCCAACTGTATGTACAACATGGAAGTTTGGTAGCGTTTCCCTTAGATCCGCTACTTTCCCCCACAGAAGTCTGTGTTTAATGGTGTTGCCTTTGGAATCTCTGAACCCATTCTGGGGCCAGTAATGCAGGTATTCACTGAAGGACTGGACACAATAATATGAATCACAGACAATCAATGTTAGCTGTGCAGGATCCGTGTGTTCCAGTGCCATCACCAGAGCCTTTAGATCTGCTAATTGTTCTGTGCAGTCCCCTAGGGTTTGTGTGAATGTATGTTGGGGACGAAATATATTATCTTCCATGTAGCCAGTTAGGACTGCGCAAGCAGCGGAGTATTGATGTTTTGTGTCAACTGCAGGTTGTGCTGAGCCATCGGTGTACATGACTCTTTGACATTGATCAATAGGCAGTGTATTTGCTGGAACAGGGTATTCTAGATCATATTGGAAAAATTCTTGAGTTTGTAATTTTGGGTCGAAAATGTAGTCAACATCACTGGCTGTCAAAGACGTTGCCCATTGAATCCAATGTGGATGTAATGCTTTAGCGTTTGGAACGCTGGCTTTGGCAACAGCCTCAAGGGCTGGGATTGGAGAGACTAGATTAGGTCTCCACGATAATCTTTGGTAGCTCACGTTCTTGATCCTGTGGAGGAACGTCCCAGAGCCGCATGTGCACTGCTAGTACGACTGCTTCCCCTTTAGGATTACTTAATATATTTGAGGATACTGTGGCAAAATTGCCCATTAGTTGCATCCCCAAGTTCAGGGCTGCGGCACCCCCGTATTCGTCTTGCATTTGTTTCAACACTTCAGGTAAATTGGCAAGTGTCCGTGTACCATGTGCTGTAGTATAGAGCGTGGCAAATACCGTGCCCCAAGTATTATGGTTATCTATTGTGGGGTCATCCCAAATGGCAAGCACATAGTTAATATTCTGTGTTTATCCTGAGGTCCTGTATGGGAAAATACTGCTTCCAGTGTGTTTATTTTTTGAGCTAACCAAAACGGAATTTCTTCTCGTTTGGCGGGTACTTTACTCATGATCGAATGTTTTGTATTTTTTACGCACCATGTTGTTCATAAGTGCTGTGCTATGAGAGTTTTGTATAGCGTACAGGAATCACAACGCTCTACAGAAGAGAAACTTCCCCAACAAAAAACCTAATTCAAAAAGAAAAAGGTGGCAGCAGTTGCAGTCCGACATGCCACTCAAGAAGAGGGCCCTATTAAAGAACAACAAGTAGGCATTAGCACTATCAGACAGCATGACAGAAGTCACAATAGTTTGCCGGAATCTTCTAGAGCATCTGGAGGCGAAAGCAACTGATGACTTCCTACAAGTAGAGACTGCGGACATGCGTGTCTCCAGGCCTGATAGGGTGTACAAAGTAACATTACAGTTAGAAAGAGACATTGAACACACAATTGACGCAATCTTTTGGGACCGTGTTGTAAATATATGTGATATCCTGCTGGCCGAAAGGGATTGCTCACCTGAATTTGTCCGTACTTGCCCATATGGGGAAGATGTTATTAAACCTTCTTTCTCGCCTCTTGTTCCCGAGGAGCTCGTAGAATCCTACACCATTGGTGCAGGCACCCACGTTATATCACAACCACATAGGGTGGGATAAAGACTCCCCCTATCATGTAATTCATATTAAAAATCAACCCCAACCACAACCCCAATGTCCAATAAAACATGATGCTAAAGCACCCGTGAGGGAAATCGTGGTCACTCAGATCGCATCCGTTTCTCTCAGTTACATTAGTCTCACATACACAGGGACAAACAGAGGCAGTATATGTTTCAATAAGGTTTTAATGAAGCAACTGCATCTTAAGCAATAAAGTATGTACTGCAGTAACCAGGATGATGAAGCATGACAGGATTAAAATTGTGAAGAGGAGAGTAAAGCATAAAAATAACGCTAACATGTTGTCACTAACAGCATTAAAGTAATTCCTACCTAGGCTATGTTAGATCACAGCATGTTAAGCTCTAGTTCTGCCCTTCAGGTTCCCAGGGAAGACATCATCCCTCATACCTGAGCAAGAGGCCTGAAGTCTGCATAAGCAGCTGTAGCGAAGCGTTCAGCAATCAGCATACAGTCTTGATCATCTGGCTGGAATCTCCCTCTAACGTGTATGGGACAGGGAAGTGTTTTTATAATAAAGATGTTCTAAGAAAATGTCCCTACGTAAGGATGTGTATGTATCTATGAATACCAGAGACAAAGCGTTACCACGTTTACCGGCAACCTATCTTACTGCAGCCTTGAGAAAAGCACAGAGTGAAAGAAATGTCTTGTTTAAGAATGCAGTGCTGGCCGAGGCAAAGAACAGCTAGACAGAGAGAAATAAAACAAGACCACAAATGTGGCTATTGTTAAAATAATAAACAAAGCGGAATAAAATATATCTAGGTTAAAGTGCACAGCTGCAGGCCTGGTTTTGCTAAAATAACATGTATGGAGCTATAACTAAAATGGCTACACAACAGCAGGAGAGATATTTGTTACAGAAGAGAGTGATTTGCTCTGCATCCATCATAGCCTTTATTTCTGGCAGACAAGGATCTGGTTTTCATGCTTGAAGATCTTAAAGTAGACTTTGAGCCAGGTGCCAGAATACTTTTTTCAGTTGCAAATTGCTGCATTTAGTGATTGCTTCTAATTTGCTGTGCCTCGCAATACATTAGTCAGATTATGTTAGGCTGATCCTAATACTCTAATGTTCAACGTTTTTCTCTTTCTTGAGAGACACACAGTTTTAAGAAGCCTTATTTTTTTGGAGGGCCACTGTGCAGTGTAAATTGTTATGAGGAACAAAAATAGGACACAGGCACAGTCCTTTCAATTGCAAGATAACTTTAAGTTCCAAGATCTTGTTAAGGTGCAGTAAAAACACAAGATATTCAGCTGTAAAATGAAGGTTCACGGGGGAGAGGGCCCACCCAGGCTGCAAGCCACACCAGAAACTAGCTGGGCCGCTTCTGAAGAATGGGGTTCGACCACAGTGCAGTGGAGACTAATCCACAGCTAACCCCTCTTAGGTCTTGCAAAGATGTAAAAGTCAGGGTCTTGACACAAGATGATTGTACAGCAATTGGGGGAGGGGTGTGATAGTTGAACTGGAGCAGTCTCCTCTGACCACAACAGATTTAAATCCCACGCCGTCAGCAATTGAGGGCTATCTTGGACTTAGCAGAAAAAAACTTGCAGCACCTCTTGCGCTTGTATTTACTTACTGGGGGTCGCAGATAAACCAAAAGGGGAGGGCCCTGACAGCTGCTGGTGGCTCCCACCCAGAAAAACACAAACCGCCAAGCTCCTGGGCATGTCCCGCTACTCAGTTCCTAGCTTACTCAGTCAAGCCCCATCAAGCCTTACTGAGGAACTCCACCATCTGACCACCGGCAATCATAGATTTACCACAGCTGTAAACGATGGTTGCAGCCAGTTAAGGTTAGCCAGTAGTCGGGAGCCTTGTTTCAGGAGCAAGGAAACAGACACCAGGAGCTCGGAGCAGGGAACACAGAGCCAAGAGCCAGGAGCAGAGTCCAGCACCCTGCTGCGAGCTGCCATTGTGTGTCAAGCATGCCAAAACAGGCATCAACAAATCCAAAAGATGTTTTAGGGTAGTCCCAATGTTAGCCTATGGGAGAGATAGTCCTTGCAATAGTGAAAAACAATTGTAAGAATATTTCACTATCTGGACATTTTAAACCTAAAAGTACCTGTCCTAATTTTAAATACACTGCACCCTTCCCTTGGGGCTAACCAGGGTCTACCTTAAGGGGGACTCACATGTGACTCATAATGAAAACCCATTGCAAGGTGCAGCTCATTTATTGGCTCTCTTTTCCTTTGGGATCTTGATGTAGGAAAACCTTGAATGATGTACACAAATGACCCCTTCTGAATTCAGAATTTTGTCTACTTTTCAGAAATGTTTAGCGACCAGAATCCACCATTGGTTTCACACTCATTTGAGGCTGAAAGCACAAAGATTAGTGAAAAACGGGGTATGTCCCAGCAAAATGCCAAAACAGTGTTGAAAAATGTGGTTTTCTGATTCAAGTCTGCCTGTTCCTGAAAGCTTGGGAGGTGGTAATTGTATCACTCCAAAACCAGATGCTTTCTTCTGCAGCACTTTTTTTCCAATTTTTCCCAAAAAAACGAAGTTTAAGCTGTATTTTGGCTAAATTCTGGGTCTCCTGCTGAGGAACCCACAAACTCTGGGTACCTTTAGAATCCCCAGGATTTTGGAATAGTTTATGAGGACAAAAGGTTATGGGGCTCTAAGCGTGAATTACCCTAAATAGCCAAAAAAGGGCTTGGCTCAGGAGAGGAGAAAGGCCTGGCAGCCAAGGGGTAAAGATTTACATTATCTTGCATTTGCAGTCACCTATCTCCAACAAATTTTCCTAAATCTGGTTGCAGCATTGTCGGTGAGAATAATGTGTCATCACGAAACCTCTACAGTGCATGAACATTGCCTCCCCAAGTGATATATCTGGAGAAACCTTGTACCATTCCTCCAACCCTGACAAAGCCAACAAATAAAACCAACATCAAGCAAGGGCCTTTTAAACTCACATTTGCAAGCCGGAATGAATGTTCTCCGAGATGTGGAAAAAGAAAATGTATTCAAAATTGAACAAGGGAACGACAATTTTTAAATATTAAAATGCGAGTTAATGACAAAGAAGGCAGTGATTAACCAAGTGAGTTTGTTCTTCTTAAAGCAATCCCTTCATTGATTGGGGTGGTGAAATGTTTTCTCAGGTCAGACATTAGCCAGCAATCTGATTTGGGCTGAGTCTCACAAGCTTAATCTTCACCCCTGAAAATAACACGGAGTTCAATGAAAAATCCTCCCTAATATATTTTCAGATCGACAGTAATTGTGATTCCCTGAGCGTAGCTTTGAGAACTGGCCAAGTATTTCCGTTCCTGTCTTGATTTTCATGATTAGTCTTTTCACGCACCGTTACCTTTGCTTTGGCAACGCGCCACCAGTGCTCTGTGACCCACTATAGAGGCCTTTTGTTAGTCAGCTGAGCACTCTTCTCAAATGCGCAATACTTCTTTTTTGGTGATTCACTCTATTATCTGATTTTGAGATAAGAGGACTCTAAACAATGGACGTATTTTTAATGCAATTGGCGGAAGCCTGCTTTAAGCACAATGAGCTCATGCTGCTTACATTAAAAGAGAGTTCATAGGCTGCGAAAATATCGGTTGTGTCACGCGCTCAAAAAACATTCAAAGTGGCCAGGGTACGGAGAGGTAGGGTAATAAAGTAGTTCTTAACGGCCATTATGAGTTGCTTGTTAAACATTAGTCAGAATGTTTTGTTTAAAAAACATCATACCACGTAAACTAACGCTTAAACCCTTGGCGGCTATGTTTCTATTCACTAACTTCCATATTGTGTTTTTCAAATTAAGAAAATTCGTTCTAAATAACTCATGTCAACATTGGGCCCACTCAGAATTAAAGAGAAAAGGCCCGATATTTTCCTTCCCTTTTCAGTTTGCCCATCTTAGAATTATATTTCGCTCCCTCTCTCTTTTTTCCTTGTGAGGCTGTTTTTCACACTAGAATAATTATTTTAAATTGTCAGCCAGCTTGTATTCAACGCCCTTTCAAGATATGTACGTTCTGTAAATTGGATTTCATGTGCAAATTCTGATCCGTTGGCATTCTGGAAACTTCTCGAACAAATGGTTTACTTTCCAGATAGACGTATCTAGATTAATACACTCACTGCGCTACAAACAATTCGGCAGCCTCCTGTGAGTGGTCATACGATTCTTTCAATGGTTGGTTAAGAGCCACTCCAACAGGTATATATGTCCCAGAGTATGAAACACGGATAAATATTTGTCCAAAATGGATAGTGTGAGGGCTAACTATGCCTCATACCCAGACAATGACCAGCCACTTTCAGGTTCTTGAGGAACCCACCTCAGAAGGCTCATATCATGATGAGGAGAATATCCCTCTAGAAATCTAGTGTCAGGGAAAACTCGCCCTTAGTAACCAGATTCGTTTGGGGGACGAGCAATAACTGTGGTGGCAAATTGGAACCTTGGACCTTATGAACTAACCTACCTTCTGCCAGTAATATGTCAAGTTTGCACAGTTTGTAGAGAAAGAGTGAGTGTGTCCACCTTTGGATTTATAAAAGGTTCAAAGTCGTTGGTGTCTTTTTTTCATTTGTAGTTTATTTCATGGCTGGATCACTTTTCTACAGCATATACTGTTTGTCAGGAAGTAGTACAGATTATACTCATAGGTGTGCTGTGGGCAGCTGACACCTGTTTTGCCCCCTAAGTTGCTCAGTAGCTTGGGGCTTTTTTAAGGCTGCAAGGATAGAGATGTGATGATAGATGGTGAGTTGCTAGGTCTAATTAAGCAGGGGTCTCCACCACTGTGCGTGATATGGAAGAATAGGGAATATGTGATTGATTACACAACTGACCATCTAGTCTTTCATATATGCCATTAGGTCACATAACATGCATCTGTAGAACCAACTGCACTGCATCAAAAGTTCCAGCTTTAGAAGAGTTTGAGAATAATGGTGAAAATGGATGTCATGGATTCCAAAACCCCAGGCGCAAGGGGTAGCTTTTGAAATTTACCTCTGGGGGGCTGCTGTAACTCCTCCAGGTCTCACAACGCTCCTCAAATTAATTGGTGAGGCTCCTGCCATCCTGGGGCCACCACAAGATGGGGAACATTTTGTAAAACATGCCCATAAGGCATTATGTGGGGCTCGTAGGGAGGAGAGGTGAATTTTAAACGAGCAGCTTTATTTATGTCCATTCACACCATGCGTCTTTTTCTTTCTGTTTTCTATTTTATGTAAGTGCCCAATCCCACCTGAGATTCTCCCAAAGAAGTTTTTTTTGTGGTTGGATCCTATAGAGGAGCCAGAAGGCCCCTGCATACTTGACTGTCACCCTCACACCTGCTCATCTCCCACAACTGGAGCTGGAGCCAACATGTCTTCTTGCTCTCACCTGCACTTTCAAGTGGGTGGGATGCAGTTTGTTGGTGCCTCCTGCTCCTCCCAGACACGAGCATGGAGGGCAGGGGAGGTGCTTATGGTGGCACTGGGACTCTCCTGGTCATGTTGAGTCCTGGGGATGGGGTCCCGGGATCCAGAATTTGTGTTAGAGAACTGAGGATGGGGTCACTGCCTGACTGTAAAGTTTATTGATGTCCCAAGGGATGGGGTCACTTGGCCGATAGGGAGTCTGGGGAGGGGGTCCCATGCCCACCCCGCTCTGAAAAAATTAATTAAATACATCTTGCACTGACCCCTGGACACTGGCCCACCTTGGGGTAATGTAGAGTATTTTAGCTGAGCATCACATGCTTGATTTCTTGCAGTGGGGCCAAATGTCGAGTCCTTTAACAGCCCATAACTTGGGCCCCATTGGTCTGATGTGGATGATCCTGGGCTTGTTTTACTCCTGTTGCAAGCTCTAACCTCCTTGTCTAAAAAAGAGTTCGACTCTGCAGGGAGCTGGTTTCACTGACACCGTGTGCCAGTCATCTCCTCTGCTATGCCCTCCACAGACCGCCCTGGCCTCCTGGCCATCTTGCAGAGCATTTGGGGAGGCAGTGAAGTTCATGTCTTCCCCCAACTGGTCCTCAATGAGTATAAAGGGGCCAGCCTCACTGACCCTTTGAGAGACACAGTGGTCCTATGGTCAGCTGTAGACTTCGGGGCTTATTTACAAGCCCCATTGCGCTTCCAGACTTCCCTTTTATGATGGTCCAGCAGCACACACTGCAGATCTGCATATACAAAGCCACCTAAAGCCACCCTGTGTGGCTTTGAATGACCTTGTAGATATGGAGTGAAACAATGCAGGGCAAGTCGCTGCATTGCCTCACAGAGAGATAGGAAGGCGTACCATGGGTGTTAGGGTGGGTGTCCCCATATAACACCCATGGCATTTGACACATTACCAGATTTGTGAGATTTCGTAAAACTGGGAATACATCAAAAGTCTACGTCTCCCCAGGGGAGGCAAAACAAGGGGAAATAACGTTTTTTCCTCTTTCTATGTGTGCTGCACTCTGCAGCACACATAGAAAGAGCAAAAAGCTTCTATAGTTTGCTTTATATCCATCCATACAACACAGGCACCCTTGCACCATGGTGCAAGGGTGCTTGTGTTGGCACATGCCAGCCCATTGTGCACCATTACAGGGGGAAGAACAGGAAAGTGCCATATCTCATAGGTTTGGTGCATTCCTGTCCTTTCCTTTTGATCCCTTGCGGTTCTGCCCAGTGCCAATGCCTTCTAAATGAGGTCCAGAGTCTTCTGCCTGGCTGTCCATGGTGTTGCCACCATCCAATTACAGTGTCCAGCTCTCTGTTTCTCCTTTTTGCAGGAGCTTTTAAGTCAGGTTGAACAGTCCTAGATGCCAGCCACCCCTGGGCAATCCAAGGTGCTACAGCACTCTTCCCCCTTGTCCCAACCCTCCTGCACATAATGCTGGGACAATCCAAGATGTAGCAGTCAAGTTGTCTCTGTACATTTCTCCACTGGGCACTGCAGCTCTACCCCTTGTTGACATCACTGTCAGAGACATTCCCAGCAAACCATTAAAGGGGAGCCCACTCCTGTGTTGGCTCCAGTTGTCTGGGTTTCCTCCTTTGCTGAGTAGGCCTGGGCTGTCCCAACCCTGGCATAGAATGGCAGTCAATTAAAAGATGCAGCTTTTCTTCCCTACCCCTTCCTCCTAAGGAGCTGACTGAAGCACTGTTAATCGCTCCTTTTGTGGTGGGAGGTCTATGTTTCCTCCGCCGGGGACAGAGGAATTAACTTGGCTAAGCAGGGTGACAAAAGGCCTGGAATCTGATCCGGAGCTGAACCAGAAAAATATAACAACTCTGGGTGAGCAGCAGGTGTACATAAAGGTTCTTGGGACCTGCCTATTCAAACATGGATCATATGCGTCACTCCTGCTTGATTCCTTACCGAACTTTGTAGACATGAGGGCAGCAAAACTGCACTTTAGGTAATCTTTCACTACCAGGTGCAGCCACTCCATGCCATGTCCTACATCCACACAAAGACCTGGACGGTGTTTTTCTTGGCACCTCACACTACATTAAGTAAATTAAGTGATGAGGCAGTGTCATTTATGCACTTTTGCACTTGACAGATTCAACTTTACTGATAGTGACTTGTGTGGCTTGATTAGTGGAGGTGCTGACAGATTGGTTTGGCCTAACATTTCCTAGGGCAGTGGTTTAGGGGGACTGAGGATGTAAATCACCCTAGGCCTGTGACCAGGCTGTGCCACTAGTTGAGACTATCTAAGCCTACCATGTGACCCTGGTTGTGGGTTTTTACCCTGCCTGAGCCACAGCAAATGGTAAGCACTGCAATTCTGTCAGCCAGCAGCTACTGCTGCCCAGAGGATTTGAAATTTCCCCCTGAGTGTTATGGTAGAACTGTTCATATATACCGCTCACTCTGGTTAAATGGGAGTGATTTGTTCAAATTACGTCGCAGTCTAGTGTACATTTGGGGTGCTGAATATGTAGTTTGCTGCATCCCTTGGCAGCAAGACATTCAGCAATTGTATCACTCTCTGGTCATGTGAAACTGCACATGTGACCCTACATATGCTGCATTCCCATAATGAATTTTGTGATGGCACTACCTGGACATATGATTCTGTACCCAACATACTGTCCTTAGCATAAGATGGCTGGGTCTTCACATCAGTCTTCAATGGGGCATCTAAACACATCTTTTGCACATGAGACTACATCTGAAAATATGAAGCTGAACAGTTCACAATTTGGCAGTATCCCGGAATGTTGGCCTTACTCCAAGGTATTCCAACTATACCTTGATATGAGGTTGTGTCTGGGCATATGAGGGTCACTCAGCAATTGAAACTGCCTCTATCATATCAGAACATGGGAATGTTGAGAACTGTCTTGAGGACAATAGGTTGTAGAGGGGGCTTTTCTTGTTCATCCTGTTCAATTGCGAACATTCAATCCACGGTAGGGGAGTGTTATAATGGCTTTAGAGCCCTTATGCCTTTACTTCAGGCAGTAGATAAAGAACTTCTCCCCTGTTAAAGCTTCAGGAGATTGCCCTTAACATATGGTATATCCCTCAGTAGTGGGCTATAATACTACATTATGGCAGCTGCATCAGGGCCTTTGAAGATTTGTCTAGCACATTAAGCTGGACCTAACGTGTGATGGCAATACCCAAGCATGTGCAACTGTGCCTATTATATTCACAGCACCTGGGGCTTCACCTGGGGATGTAGGGCTGTCCATCACATTTGCTGTCTCTAATTCACAGATAAAGCTGCCGCTGACCATGAGAGGCTGTAAAAGTGCCATTTGAAATGGCACTGGTGCATGTTGAGCTACAGATTGGTATCTAAAGTGGCACTTTTGTATGTAAGGTTTTATTTAGCATTTGAAGGCTCCTGCTAGCATATGATGGTGGCACCGAGCATAAGGGGCACTTAGCATTTAAGGTTAAACAAAATCATAGTGTTTGGAAACATACAACTGTACCTTTTACACCATTGCTCGGACTCAAAACATGTTAGGACTGTTTTAAATGCGTAATTGCCAATACAATATTGAAAGTGATTTTTTGAAAAACAGTGGTTTATAGAAAATAACAATTGCATTTCAATGGGGTTACTCAAGCCAAAGACATAGGCCCTCATTTTGACCCTGGCGGTCTTTTGACTGCCAGGGTTAATGTGGCGGTTTTTTGACCGCCAGGGTTAATGTGTCGGTTTCACTGCCAATAGGCACCACATTATGAGTGTGGTGGGTTGGCCGCAGCCAACCTGCCACATCACCACTCATACCGCCACAGCAGTATAAACCGCAGGCCAGAGATGTGCATCTCTGACCTGACGGTCCACACATGACCACCAGCGGTATAAGGATCCGGCCTACTGCCATGGTTTTTGCAGTGGTACCACTGCCACAAAAACCATGGCAGTAGGACTACTGGTGACAGGGAATTCCTTCCCTGTCACCGGTAGAGGGCTCCCCCACCCCTCAGCAAACACCTATCCCACCACCACCCTAGAATCACAGCACCCCCCAGCCCCTAGAATAACAGTGCCCCCAAACCCCCACCAACCCAGAATCACAGCACCCCCAAAAACCCCCACTCCCCTCCCTGCAAGCATGCACACACATCAACACGTACCACGCATGTATCCATGCACCACCACTTCCATGTACGCATTCACTCACACTCATCCATACATGCATTCACTCACATGCACACATTCATACCACCACACATTCACACACAACACCCCTCACCCTCCAGCCCCCTCCCCTGACGGACGCCTGACTTACCTTGTCCGGTGAGGAGGTCGACCGACATGGAACGGGAAGGGGTACTGCTACCGCCAGCAGTCTGTTTGGTCAAAATACAGTTAGCAGCGTCCTACTGGTGGGGCGATGCAGGTGGTAGCACCGCCCAGGTGCCTCAGTTGCCAGCATGGCTACTGCCGGATTTCCATCCTAAATGTGGCAAAAATCCGGCAGTGTCCACATTATGTCAGTCTGCTGGCGCACGTGGCTTTGGCGGTCTCAGTTTGAGATCACCAAAGGCATAATGAGGGCCATAATGTTAATGCTTAACATGTGGGTATTGCACTTTTTAATGTGGTGACACTTTGACAAAGCCTATAGTTTTGGTTCACTTAAAGTGATACCCCCTGTATTGTGATGTTCTATCTGGTATTGTGGAGAGTACTGCGGTTTTGGGAGTCATGACCCAGTAGGGGACGAATGTGATGTCAGAATGTCACTTAAGGTATTTCTATCGGCCTGATGTATATAATTGTAAATTAATGCATAATACTTGGTGGTGTGCAGTAGCCCACAATACCTACCCTGAGTAGACCTTGGACTGCTCTGCTTTAAAGGCCTGTGAGAGTCAAGTGCTACAACAGGGTGCTTGGGGAAACTATGGACTTATTACATGCACAGGCCTCTCTTCCTGCACAACTAACAACTTAAATGCTACATGGGCCCTTGCTGTTTTTTAGCTGCTCCTCTCTATTTTGTGCGTGTTTGATGTGGCCATCTTGATAGGCCTGAAAACTTAAACCAAAGCAGAAATATTCAAATTGATTGACACTGAAAATGAAATAGGACTACTTGACGTTTTGCTACAAGGCCGACTGTTTGTAGAAAAAGGGCTGTCTGTTTCTAATGAGGGTCGACCATGATGCTATGCAACAAGACCCATTAGGCCATATTTACAAACGGCCTGCTCCACCGGTGCAACACTTTTTGTGGCACACCGGCAGCGCAGGCGTCAGGACCATATCTAGAAGGCCACTCAAAGCCATTTTGCATGGCTTTCCATGGCCTTGTAGATATGAAGTGAGGCAACTCAGCTCACATTGCTGCATTGCTTTACTTTGCATCACAGAGGGGTTCTATGGGTTTTGCTATGGGTGTTCTCATGCAACACTCATGGAGTTTGACTCATTCCCAGACTTACAAGAATTTGTAAACCTGGGAATATGTCAAAAGCCTTTGCTTCCCCAGGGGAGGCGTAAGGGAGGAGCAATGAGAAGAGTAACATTATTTCTCCTAGTTTTTTCCTCTTTCTATGCGTGCTGCATGGGCATGGTGCAGCACACATGGAAAGAGGAAAATGCCTCTCATGATTGTTTTGGTGCAGGGATGTGCGCCCTCATCCTCGCAATGCAAACACCCTTGTACCATGGTGTTCGCATTGCATTGGCGCATGGCAGCCCATTGTGTACCAGAGCAGGGGACAAGGATAGGAAATACATACCAGGAACTCACTGCTACTGTTGGTTATAAAGCAGAGGCAGAGCGGCCTGAGGATGAGAGCTCCATCAGTGCTATGGGACAGCCAGGTAACACCTAACAGTGACCAGTGTTATTGTCTCCACATGTGCTTTACTCTGTATGTGGCACTGCACCCAGTAACCTAAACACTCCAGCAAATTATACTTCTTTCCAGTGCACAGTACACATAAGCCATGTCACTGCATGGCCCATCTGCTAACCTCCTGGGACCCACTACAAATCTCTTATCTACCTTACTCATGCACTTAAACCTATATTCAATCCCAAGTCTCAAGAACAAAAAGCCTACGCTTTGCCTTCACAAGACAAACTAGAGACTTGTCTCACCTGGCAAAGCCCATTCAAAGTCAACCCTGTCTGGCTGACAGAACCAGGCAGACAGTTCGCGCGAACTGCCTTATTCCTTCTTCTTCCCCATGGGTGAATCAGTAACTCCTAGTCCAGATTGTAACACGGTGGCCTAATCTCTGTATCTAGGTGGCTGCATTGGTCTTCGGCCCCACATTTTCCTAGCTTTATTGTAGGAGGCTGGCCTGGCTTGTAGTGGGTACCAAAGGTACTTGCACCTTGTGCCAGGTCTAGTTATCCCTTATTAGTAGAGAAGAGGTGTTTCTAGCAGCTTAGACTGATAGAAGGTAGCTATGGCAAAGCAGCTTAGGCTGAACTAGGAGACATGCAAAGCTCCTACTATACCACTTATATCATATGCACAATATGATAAGAAAACACAATATGCAGAGTTACTAAAAATAAAGGTACTTTATTTTTATGACAATATGCCAAAAGTATCTCAGTGAGTACCCTCAGTAAGAAGGTAAGTAATATACACAAGTTACATGGACACAAACCAAAATTAGGTAAGTAAGAGGAAGAAAAGTAATGCAAACAGTGTAGAATTACAATAGGTTGCAATAGGAGAACATAGGTATAAGGGCAACACAAACCATATACTCCAAAAGTGGAATGCGAACCACGAATGGACCCCAGACCTATGTGAGCTTGTAAAGGGTCGCTAGGACTGTAAGAAAACAGTGAGGGTTACCAAAATACCCCACACCAAGACCCTGAAAAGTAGGAGTAAAGTGCACCTACTATCCCCAGAGAGCACAATAGTCATGATAGGGGGATTCTGCAGGAAGAACAAACACCAGTAGTGCACTGACAACAGATTTCCGGACCTGAGGACCTGCAAGGGGACCAATTCCAATAGTCGCAACAGTGTCCAGGGGGAGCAGGAGCATAGGAAACCCCGGATGAAGGTGCAAGGAAGCTGCCTCCGGATGGAGGAAGCTTGGAGTTCTGCAAGAAAGAAGAGGCCTAGGAACATCTCCTTTGGAAGACAGATGTCCCACGTCGTGATGAAGCTTGCAGAGGTGTTCCCACATAGAAATACTGCAAACAAGCTTTGCTAGGTGCAAGGGTCGCGGTAGAGGTTTTTGGGTGCTGCTGAGGACCAGGAAGGACTAGGATGTCGCCTTTTGGAGGAGGAGACAGAGGGGGCTCTCAGCAACTCAGAGAGCCCTCACAGAAGCAGGCCGCACCTGCAGAAGTACCCCAACAGGCACTTAGAAGAAGAGTGAACCGAAGTCCAAGCAAAGTTACAAAAGGGGGTCCCACGACATCGGAGGACAACTCAGAAGGTTGTGCACTGCAGGACGGAGCGCTGGGGACCCAGGCTAGGTTGTGCACAAAGGAAATCCTGGAAGAGTGCACAGGAGCAGCTGCAAATCACGCAGTACACAGCTTTGCAATCTGGTGTGGGGAGGCAAGGACTTACCTCCACCAAACTTGGACTGAAGAGTCACTGTACTGTGGGAGTCACTTGGTCAGAGTTGCTGTGTTTCAGGGACCATGCTCGTCAGGATGAGAGGGGACCCAGAGGACCGGTGATGCAGTCTTTTGGTGCCTGCGTTAGCAGGGGGAAAATTCTGTCGACCCACTGGAGATTTCTTCGAAGCTTCTGGTGAAGGGTGAAGGCAGGCTACCCCCAGAGCATGCACCACCAGGAAACAGTCGAGAAAGTCGGCAGGATTAGGCGCTACAATGTTGCTGGTAGTCGTCTTGCTACTTTGTTGTGGTTTTGCAGGCGTCCTGGAGCAGTCAACGGTCGATCCTTGGTAGAAGGTGAATAGGGAGATGCAGAGGAACTCTGGTGAGCTCTTGCATTCGTTATCTGAAGAATTCCCCAAACAAAGACCCTAAATAGCCAAAAAAGGAGGTTTGGCTACTAAGGAAGGAGGATTGGCTACCAAGAGAGGTAAGAGCCTATCAGAAGGAGCCTCTGACGTCACCTGCTGGCACTGGCCACTCAGAGCAGTCCAGTGTGCCCCCAACACCTCTGTTTCCAAGATGGCAGAGGTCTGGGACACACTGGAGGAGCTCTAGGCACCTCCCCTGGGATGTACTGGTCAGGGGAGTGGTCACTCCCCTTTCGTTTGTCCAGTTTCGTGCCAGAGCAGAGCTGGGGAATCCCTGAACTGGTGTAGACTGGCTTAAGCAGAGATGGGCACCAACTGTGCCCATCAAAGCATTTCCAGAGGCTAGGGGAGGCTACTCCTCCCCAGCCCTTCACACCTATTTCCAAAGGGAGAGGGTATAACACACTCTCAGAGGAAATCCTTTGTTCTGCCTTCCTGGGCCAGGGCTGCCTGGACCCCAGGAGGGCAGAAACCTGTCTGAGGGGTTGGCAGCAGCAGCAGCTGCAGTGGAAAGCAGCTGCAGGCCGTTTGGCAGTACCCGGGTTCTGTGCTAGAGACCCGGGGGATCATGGAATTGTCACTCCCAATACTAGAATGGTATTGGGGTGACAGTTTCATGATCTTAAACACGTTACATGGCCATGTTCGGAGTTACCATTGTGACGCTATACATAGGTAGTGACCTATGTATAGTGCACGCGTGTAATGGTGTAAAGTGAAGGTTAGACGTATAGGTGACTTATGTGCAGTGGTAAATGGCTGTGAAATAATGTGGACGTTATTTCACTCAGGCTGCAGTGGCAGGCCTGTGTAAAAATTGTCAGAGCTCCCTATGGGTGGCAAAAGAAATGCTGCAGCCGATAGGGATCTACTGGAACCCCAATACCCTGGGTACCTCAGTACCATGTACAAGGGAATTATATGGGTGTACCAGTATGCCAATGTGAATTGGTAAATTTAGTCACTAGCCTGTTAGTGACAAACTTGGAAAGCAGAGAGAGCATAACCACTGAGGTTCTGGTTAGCAGAGCCTCAGTGAGACAGTTAGGCATCACACAGGGAACACATACAGGGCACATACTTATGGGCACTGGGGCCCTGTCTGGCAGGGTCCCAGTGACACATGGACTAAAACAACATACATACAGTGAAATATGGGGGTAACATGCCAGGCAAGATGGTACTTTCCTACAGTCATGGGTCACACCGGTGAGTCATATGCTTGCTGCTAAACAATCTCCTTCATGAGGCCTACTCTCCACAGCATCATGCTGCAGCCCTTTCAGTGCTGTGTCTGCTTTCCCTGTAGTTTGCTCTGACCACCGTTTTATGTTGCCTTCCAATGCTCTTCAGCCATTCCAGTATCTCTCTAGTTTGTGTGGATCCGACAGAGGCCTTCTTCAGAGACCATGGTCCCAGAGCCCTTCTTTGGAAGTTGTAGTCCTCGAGGTCATAAGACATTGATTTGGAGGTCTTTGTTTATATCTGTTTATTGTTTTTTAATACTCTATACAAATACAGATATGTCTAGGGCACAGTGCATGATAACAGTATGTCTTATCAGAAGTGTTCTGTACATTAGTTTGAGTATGAAAAACTGAGCAGGTTATGTTATCCTTAATTGTGTAAAGAAGCACGATATGTCTCAAATGGAACTTATGTGATCTGGATACAGGAAATAGGCAATAAGAGAACACGCATGTGGTACACAATCATAGGTACAGTAACACTCACTATAAAGGTCAGCTAAGGAAGACATACATCACACACACAAGTCAACATTGTGCAATATTCGTTGTGCAGAACTTGAGGGTCCCTTATGGGACAATTAGAATCTAGAAGGGAAGGTAATAACAATATCAACTGTCATGCTAACCCTAGCTCCTCTGTGCATTACCCATTGTCAACAAAGTAGTGATCCGTTCGTGACAGCACATCGCCCCATAGCAGAAACCAGTCAATCAATCAAAAAATTTGTAGAGCGCGCTACTCACCCGTGAGGGTCTCAAGGCGCTGGGGGGGGAACAGGAAGGTCAGGGAGGGTCACTGATCAAACAACCATGTCTTGAGCTTCTTTCTGAAGACCAGGAGGTCCTTGGTTTTGCGAAGGTCGGTGGGGAGGGAGTTCCAGGTTTTGGGGGCGAGGTAGGAGAAGGACCTGCCTCCTGTGGTGGTGCGGTGGATGCGGGGACTGCGGCTAGGGTGAGGTCGGCTGATCGGAGGTTGCGTGTGGGAGTGTGGAAGTTTACTCTATCGTTGAGGTAGGTCGGGCCGGTGTTGTGGAGGGATTTGTGTGCGTGGCTGAGGATCTTGAATGTGATTCTCTTGTCTATGGGGAGCCAGTGAAGGGATTTGAGGTGTGGTGAGATTCGTTCGTGGCGGGGGAGGCCAAGGACGAGGCGTGCGGCTGTGTTCTGGATTCTCTGGAGTTTGCGTTTCAGTTTGAGTGTGGTGCCGGCGTAGAGGGCGTTACCGTAGTCCAGTCTGCTGCTGATGAGTGCGTCGGTGACTGTCTTTCTGGTTTCTGGGGGAATCCATTTGAAGGATTTTTTTAGAGTGTGGAGTGTGTGGAAGCAGGATGAGGTTAGAGCATTGATTTGCTGTGTCATGGAGAGGGAGGGGTCAAGGATGATGCCGAGGTTGCGTGCGTGGTTTGTGGGGGTGGGTGCGGGGCCTAGGGCGGTGGGCCACCAGGAGTCGTCCCATGTGGTTTTGTTGGGGCCGAAGATGATGATCTCGGTTTTGTTTGAGTTGAGCTTGAGGTGGTTAGTGGTCATCCAGTTGGCGGTGTCAAGGAGAGCGGCTTGTAGGTTGGTTTTGGCAGTGGTAGGGGTTGTGGGTGAGGGAGAGGATGAATTGGGTGTCATCTGCATAGGAGAGGATGATGATTCCGTGTGCTCGGAGGATGTTGGCTAGGGGGATCATGTAGATGTTGAAGAGTGTGGGGCTGAGGGAGGACCCTTCGGGGACTCCGCAGGTGATCTTGGTAGTGTTGGAGTGGAAGGGTGGAAGGCGGACTCTCTGGGTCCGGTCGGTGAGGAAGGAGGTGAGCCAGTCTAAGGCTCTGTGGCAAATTCCTATGTTGTGGAGGCGTGTGAGGAGTGTGTGGTGGCAGACAGTGTCAAAAGCTGCGGAGAGGTCTAGGAGGATGAGTGCGACGGTCACACCTTTGTCGACTTTGGTCCTGATTTAGTCAGTGCATGCGATGAGGGCAGTTTCCGTGCTGTGGTTTTTGCAGAACCCAGATTGTGAGGGGTCAAGAGTGTTGTTTGCTTCAAGGAAGTGGGATAGGCGGGCGTTAACTAATTTCTCTGCAACCTTGGCGGGGAAAGGGAGGAGGGAGATGGGGTGGTAGTTGGAGAGGATATCCGGGTTGGCTTGTTTTTTTTTATGGAGAGCAGTGATTTCCACATCTAGCCCCACACACACTCATGGCCCCTTCACCTGCCACACCTGTCGCTTCTCCTGCTCCTCATCCCTAACACCACACACCAACCATAGCGACCCCAGCATCAACAAACACAACACCCCCAACACAACACTCACACACCCTGCCCCCACCAACCAACCCCGCCGCACACCAGCCCACAACCAGAACACACCCCGCAACAACACCCTCACACACCACACCAACGCCACCCACCACAACCACCTCAACTTCCTGCTCCTCAACATCCGCTCCCTTCACAAACATGCCATAGAACTCTGGGACCTCATCACATCACACTCACCTGACATCGCCTTCCTCACGGAAACCTGGACCAACCCCTCCTCAGAACCCGACAGCCATAGACACCCCCAAGGGATACAAACTCCAACAGAAAGACCGCCTCAACAGGCCAGGCGGTGGCATCGCCATCCTACACAGAGACACCATCAAAGTCACCACCAGCTCCCAAGACACAATCAACAACACTGAACACATGCACTTCCTCATCCACATTAACAACAACTCCACCCTCAGAGGTACACTAATCTACAGACCACCCGGGCCACGCCCCGCCTTCTGCGACACCATCGCCGACAGCATCAGCTCAGACGCCCTCACCTCCACAGACTACATCATCCTCGGTGATTTCAACTTTCACTTAGAAAACCTACAGGACCACAACACTACCTCCCTCATAGACAACCTCACCAACCTTGGACTCAAACAACTGGTCACCGCACCCACCCACTCAGCAGGACACATGCTCCACGCAATTTTCACCGCAAGCCAACACATAGCCTACGCCCACACCACCAAACTCCTCTAGACTGACCACCACTGCGTCCACTTCTCCTTCACCAAACCCCCCACACACTACCATCAACACACCACCCCCTACCGCATGTGGGACAAGATCCCCACAGAATGACTAAACTCCCAACTGGCCCACAACCCCCCCACACCAACGACCCCAACACAGGAGCACGCAACCTCTCCAAATGGATCACTAACTGTGCAGACACACTAGCCCCCTCAGAAAACACATCGCCACCCGCAACATCAAGAACGCCCCATGGTTCACCCCTGAACTCCAAGCGCAAATGCAGCCAAGCTGAGAAAATATGGCAACTAGAACCTTCCACAACCAACTTCTCCACCCTCAAAACCACCATTCGCACCCATCACCAACTCATACGCACCGCCAAAAGAGATCACTACAAGACACGCCTTGACAACAACTCTCAAAACCGCAAAGAACTCTTCACCATCATCAAGGAACTTGCCAAACCCAAAGCCAGGAACATAGACCCCACACACACACACAGCCCCTATGTGACGCCCTTTCCAACCACTTCCTCCACAAGATCCTGGACATCCACAACAGCTTCATACCACACACACCCACCACACACCCCCCTCACTCACACTACCCAACCCCCACTCATGACCCCCACCACACTCTCCACCTGGACCCCCACCACACACGAAGAAACCGAAAAAAACATGAACTCCATCCACTCCGGTTCCCCCTCCGACCATGGAGCATGGGTCAGATACCGGGACTAGTCTTGTCCAGCTGAAATACTTCCTTATCTGAATTGACGTTTTTAGAAATGGGGTATTTGGTTGGCAGTCAGGTTACCCCCTGTCCACGCAAGGACCCTCACTCTAGTCAGGGTAAAAGAGAATCACCCTCAGCTAACCCCTGCTTACCCCCTTGGTAGCTTGGAACGAGCAGTGGGCTTAACTTCAGAGTGCTAGGTGTAAAGTATTTGTACCAACACACACAGTAACTTAATGAAAACACTACAAAATGACACAACACATGTGTAGAAAAATAGAGAATATTTATCTAAATGAAACAAGACCACAATAACAAAAATCCACAATACACAAGTCAAGTTATCAATTAAAAAGTAAAAAGAGTCTTCATGTACTTTGAAACACACACTAACACTGTTAGTGTAAAAATTTACCTTAGGTGCATCAAAAATAACCCTGCACGGGGAGTGTGCGTGAAAAAGGGCTTGCGATGTGTCGATTTCACTCACAAGTGAGACCTTGCTTTGTTTCTCCTTTCATCGGGTCGGGGTACGACGTTTCTTCTCTCCACAGGAGAGCGATGTGTCGATCCGGTCAGTACTCTCGGGTCCCTGCAGTCCTTGCGTTGTTTTTACACACCCAGCGGTGCTTGCATAGGAAATCCAGCCGCACAATGATCCGAAAGCCATGCAGCACTGGTTGCGATCTCACCCACCTCCGTCAGCGATGCTGCACGTCATTTCTCCATCTCTGTGCATCGATTCCTCAGTTGCGTTGCAGCAAGCATCGATTTTCAGCCACGAAGCCAGCGGCGTGTCAATTTCCCAGCCACAGATTGGAGTTGCGTCGATCTTTTCCCCGCACGGCGTTCTGTGCGTGGATTTCTTCCTCTTCGGCAGCCAGCTTCTCCTTTCAGGGTCCCAGGTACTGGATGGGCACCACTTGGCAGAGTAGGAGTCTCTCCAGAGACTCCAGATGCTGGCAGAGAGAAGTCTTTGCTGTCCCTGAGACTTCAAACAACAGGATGCGAGCTCTAAATCAAGCCCTTGGAGACGTTCACAAGATGGAAGGCACATAAAGTCCAGTCTTTGGCCACTTACTCTGGCAGAAGCAGCAACTGCTGGATACCTCCACAAAGCACAATCACAAGCAGGGCAGCTCTTCTTCCTCAGCTCTTCAGCTCTTCTCCAGGCAGAGGTTCCTCTTAGTTTCCAGAAGTGTTCTAAGGTCTGTGGTTTTGGATGCCCTTCTTATACCCAATTTCTCCTTTGATGTCAGCCTACTTCAAAGCAAAGTCTCTCTTGAATGTGAAATCCTGCCTTGCCCAGGCCAGGCCCCAGACACTCACCAGGGGGCTGGAGACTGCATTGTTTGAGGGCAGGCACAGCCCTTTCCTCCCCTCCCTCCTAGCACAGATGGCTCATCAGGAAATGTATACTACACACCAGCTCCCTTTGTGTCACTGTCTAGTGTGAGGTGCAACCAGCCCAACTGTCAAACTGACCTAGACAGGGAATCCACAAACAGGCAGAGTCACAGAAATGGTATAAGCAAGAAAATGCTCACTTTCTAAAAATGGCATTTTCAAACAAACAATCTTAAAATCAACTTCATAAAAAATGTATTTTTAAATTGTGAGCTCAGAGACCCCAAACTCCACATGTCCATCCGCTTGCAAAGGGAATCTACACTTTAATCAGATTTAAAGTTAGCCCCCATGTTAACCTATGAGAGGGACCGGCCTTGCAACAGTGAAAAACAAATTAAGCAATATTTCACTTTTAGGACATATAAAACACATTACTATGGACCTCATTTCAACAAAGGGTTAAAGTGCCGTTCGTACCGCCAACAGGCTGGTGGTACAAAATGCCATATTTTGACCGCAGCGGTACTGCCGCGGTCACACCGCTGGGACCGGCGGTTTATCGCCATGGAGGTCCCAGCAGTCGCAATCCGCTAGGATGCCCTGGGGATTTAGACACCGCCATGGAAAGGCTGGCGGTAAGGGGACTCGCGGGGCCCCTGGGGGCCCATGGTTAGCCCCTGCACTGCCCATGCCCACAGTGCTTGGCAGACAGTGGAAAGCACGAAGGGTGCTGCTGCACCCATCGCACCCGTCGCACTGCCACATTGCCGCCGGCTCCATTTGGAGCCGGCGGCAATGTTACGGCCCACATCCCCACAGACTCTGCCGCCTGCCAAGTTTGAAATGAGGGCCTATATGTCCTACTTTTACCATACACTGCACCCTGTCCTTTGGGCTACCTGGGGCTTACCTTAGGGGTGCCTTACATGTAAGAAAAGGGAAGGTTAAGGCCTAGCAAGTGGGTACACTTGCCAAGTCGAATTTACAGTTAAAAACTGCACACACAGACACTGCAGTGGCAGGTCTGAGACATGATTACAGAGCTACTTATGTGGGTGGCACAACCAGTGCTGCAGGCCCACTAGTAGCATTTGATTTACAGGCCCTGGGCACCTCTAGTGCACTGTACTAGGGACTTACTAATAAATCAAATATGCCAATCATGGATAAACCAATTACATACACATTTTGTAGAGGAGCACTTGCACTTTAGCACTGGTTAGCAGTGGTAAAGTGCCCAGAGTAACAAAAACAGCAAAATAAGAGTCCAGCAACCTGGGAAACAGAGGCAAAAAGTTAAGGTAGACCACGCCAAGGATGAAAGGTCTAACAGACATCAAAACAGATGTGAGAAGCAGAGGAGGTGATGCATCATTGTCAATCCTTGGGATACAGGCGATGCGCTGGCTCTGAGACCTGCAAAGTAAAAAATGCATCAGAAATAGAGGTGATCCATGGTCCTCAATACTTGCAGAAGCTGAGATGCGCCGTGGCAATGGAGATGCAATGGAGATGCGCAAGTTCAAAGCTGCGCAATGACATTGATGCTTTGATTCTTGGCTGAAGCAGCACTTTATACCCCACCTTCAAGGGTCAGGACTGGATTGGAATCACTTGACAGGCCAAGAATCACAGGTTAATAGAGTCCAGATGCGGAATGTCATGAGTTGGAAGTCTTTTGTGTCCCTGAGACCTCAGCCAACAGGACGTAGGACAGCAAGCACTTTGAGTCACTCTGGTGCTGGGTTCAAGTGATGTGGGTCCAGTCCTTCTCACCCAGGCAGGGAGGGCAGCAGATCATCACAGCAATAAAGCAGTTCTTCCACAGAAGCAGTCCAGCACAGTGGCAGTCCTTGTAGCAGAACAGCAGTCCTTCTTCCTGGCAGAGTATCCGTAGGTCAGGAATTGTACTGAATTGGTAGGGTCAGGAGTCTAGTTCTTATACCCAGTGGTGTCCTTGAAGTGGAGAGGACTGCAAAGAAGGGCTTTAAAGTACTCAAAGGTCCTCCCTTCCTGCTCTGGCTTCAGACTCACTACAGGGGGTTAATCAGTCCTTTGTGTGGGGACAGGACACAGCCTATTCAGGTGGAAGTGTGAGGGTGTACCCAGCTCCTCCCTCCCATCCTCCCAGGATCTGGATGGCCCATCAGTCACACCTAAGCTTCCTTTGTGTGTAGCTGCCTAGAGGGAATGCACAAATCCAGCAGTCACCCACCCCAGATGTGTATTGGAGACAGGCTGAAAGCACACAGAGCTAAGAGCCGGAGAATACTACCATTCCAAAAGTGCCATTTTCAAACTTGTAACAATAAATCCAACTTTACAATTAAAGAGGATTTAGCATTACAATTCCATAGGTGCTCAACATGACAGATCTACCCTTCCCAATCAGGAATTGCAGCTTGTTAAATGTAATAAGGAATTCCCAGTGCTATCCTATGAGAGGGGTAGGTCTTACAGTAGTAACAAAAATTAATTTGAGAGTTTTTCACCACCAGGAAATGTAAAACTTAAAAGTATATAACCTGCCTTTTAATTACACAACACACTCCCCTATGGACTATCTAGGGCCTTCCTCAGGGGCGACATATGTAATAAAAGGGGAATTTAAGGCTTGGCAAGGGTATTTGCCAAGTTGGCATGGCAGAGTAACACTGAAGTCAGGCAGTAAAGTCAGGCCTGGGACATGTTTTAAAATGCTCTTAAGTGGGTGGTGCAAGCAGTATGCTGGTCCACTAGTAGGATTTAATTTACAGGTCCGGGGCACATGTAGTGCACTTTACTGGGGACTTATGAGTAAATTAAATATACCAGTTAGGTATAAACTAATCAAACAATGTTTTAGCACTAGTAAGCAGTGGTAAAGTGCACACAATCCTAAGGCCAACAAAAACGAATTCGTAAAATTGGAGGCAGGCAGGCAAAATATGTGGGGGAAGACTAACCTAAGGCTGACAGGTCTGACACTGTAAATAAAAATGGAAAGATAATGATTGAGTCTATGTATATATGTCTATTATTATTTGACCACCTAATCCCAGTCCTTCTCAATGCCATAACGAAGGTTCTCTTGGCTGCACCTTCTCATGCTTTGCTTGACTCCTACTCTCATACTTCCACAAACAACTGTCCCTTGACTCCTCCATCATTCAACACTTACACACAACTTGCCTCTCTAACTGCATGTCATAGGAGCAATGAAACCTGAAAACTCTTTACTCAGGAAGCCCTATTTGCTACACATGTGTAGCAGAGGATCAGTTATCCCTACTTGGAACTCTATCCTTGTTCAGGAACAGCCACCTAAACTAAACCTCTTTACTTACCTCCTTGATGCTGCTCCAATATTTTCCCTACTGATTTTCAGTCAGGGACTACGAATGTGATTCCCAACAGGATGTTCCTTCTTAACTCACCATCCCAAATGCTAGCTGTTGGACCTGACCCTTTTTGCAGAGTCATCTCCAAACATTTTGCCTCCTTCCTCCTATCTTTTCTGACCTGTTTTTGTTGGCTTTAGGACTCTGTGCACTTTACCACTGCTGACCAGTGCTAAAGTGCAAGTGCTCCCTGTCTAAAATGGTATTGGTAATTGGTTTACCCATGACTGGCATACTTGGTTTGCCAGTAAGTCCATAGTAAAGTGCACTTGGTGTGCCCAAGGCCTGTAAATCAAATGCTACCAGTGGGCCTGAAGCACTGATTGTGCCACCGACTGAGTAGGCCTCTAAATGTCTCAGACCTGTCACTGCAGTGTCAGTGTGTGTAGGTTTATCTGCCAGTTTGACTTGGCAAGTGCATCCACTTGCCAGGTCCAAACTTTCCCTTTTACTGCATCTAAGTCACCCCTAAAGTAGGCCCAAGGCAGCCCCATAGTCAGGGTGCAGTGTATTTAAAGGATAGGACATGTACTGGTGTGTTTTACATGTCCTCATAGTGGAATATTGCTAAATTCTGTTTTTGCTATTGCAAGTCTTATCACTCCCATAGGTTAGCACGGGGATTGCCTTGAAATTTCTTTTAATTGTAATTTCCCAATGGGACAAGATTGAGATGTGGAGTTTGGGGTCTCCGAAGTCACAATTTAAAAATACTTCTTGGGTGAAGTTGGTTTTTAGATTGTAAGTTTGAAAATGCCACTTTTAGAAAAGGGACATTTTCTTGCCTAACCATTCTGTGCTTCTGCCTGTCTGTGGAATACACGTCTGGGTCAGGGTGACAGTTTGGTTGTTTGTGAATTCACTCTAGACAGTCACACAAAGGGAGCTGATGTGCGCCCTGCATATCCTGATGGGTCTTCCTGGGCTAGAGTAGTGGGAGGATCTGACACTTGCATCTGAATGGGGCTGTGCCTGTCCTTACACAACGCAGTCTCTAACCCCTGGAGTATGTGTGGGACCAGGGCAGGAAAAGCAGAGTCTTGTGCACTACAAAGACTTTCCTTTGAAGTTTGCCTACTTCAAAGGCAGAAATGAGCATAAGTATTGGGTCTCTGAGAGCACAACTTCAGAACAATTCTGGACTGAGGACATTCTGTCATGAAGAAGAGCTGGATGCTATAGGAGGAACTGCCACTGTGCCTGTTGCTTTGCTGTGCTGGCCTGCTGCTTGCTGTTTCTGTCCTGGGAGTGAAAGGACTGGACTTTGCTTTCTGCATCCGGCTTTCCAAGGTTCTCCAAGGGCTTGAACTGAGTTTGCTTCCTGTTGTGAAGTGTGAGGGGCATCAAAGACTTCATTTGCCAGTGCCTGGGCTGTTCTGCTGAGAGTCCTGACTTGCCAAGTGGTGCCAAATCCAGTCCCTGGGCCCTTGGAAGTGGAGGCTGGTGACTTGAAAATGCACACACCAAGGCCGTTGCAGCAGAAAAATTGATGCAGCACTTGCACCATGGTTGAAAAATCGATTGGATTTTCCACGCATCATCCCTGGGCATGATTTTTTTTATCAACACTGTACCGTAGTAATGAATCGATGCCCAGCTGGCAAAGAATCCACGCAACGCCCATCCGGCGGGAAAAGAATTGACACATCGCAAACCCAGTGGGAAAAGAATCCACGCATCGCATGTCAAGCTGGGACATAATTGATGCATCACTTGCTTTTCCAACACATATCCTCCTTTGCGGCCCGCATCATCTTTGTTTTCTATGCATCCAAGCAACAATGGGCTTCATTGCGACCACCAAGATCTGACCGCCGGGCGGCCACCAATGCAGCCGCACCCCCGCCCTGGCCATTTGGAGATCCCCGCTGGGCCCGCGGGCGGAAACCTAGTTTATGCCTGCCGGCCCAGCGGGGATCTCAGCCGCAACACAGGAGCTGGCTCCAAATGGAGCCGGCATGGTTGCGGTCGTGCGACTGGTGCAGTTGCACCCGTCGCCCTTTTCACTCTCTGCATAGCAGAGAGTGAAAAGCTGCACGGGGCCCTGTCAGGGGACCCCTGCACTGCCCATGCCAGTGGCATGGTGTCAAAGCCCAGCTCACCTGAGTTCTTGTTCAGTTCTGATGGAGGTTGAAGACAATCCGACCCCACCCTGAAACTGCTTGTTCCAGCACACTAGTTTTTAAAACAGTGCACTAAGAACAGAAGCTCAAGGGAAGGGGGGAAGTGGATAAAATAAAAAAGAGAGACAACACCGTTCTTGCGTTTCCACTGTTGAAGTGCTGCACAAATCTGCGGCCCTTTCTGACTTCTGTAGAAACTGGTGCCTAATGAAACATAAACAAAGAACAGATAAGTGCAACCTATTCCTAAATGGGTTCCTGACTATCCCTTTATTTATTAGAAATTCTCTTCTAAAAGTACCTCTTGGATCCTGGTCTCTAGTTTCCAGGTTTGGAATGTGTTACTGCTCTGGGATGTGTTTTCTATTACTGTAAAGCTTCTAAAACATTAAACAAATACCGTTATCAGAATTACCAATATCAAACATTCATCATAATATAACTAAAGCCTAAATTCCCAATAGCAGACTCACTTTTCCCATATTTCCAGAATCTTTTATAAAACAAATACTGTACTTTTACATCAAAATACAGCATGTAATTTGTGCAAGTCCTTGATTTACTGTTTGCCTTGCTGTCAATGGTTTCCACTGTTCGATTCCCAAAAGTTCCATGAAAATAAACAATGTCCGCTTCACAAAGTTCCGCAAAATACTCCTGCAACAAAGAGCCTGAATCACAATGCTCGTGGAAGGCACTTCGCCTCAAACTGTCTATACACGAATCCAGAAATTGCTGTCAAAGCTCCCTCAGGTAATAAAAAGTTTTGCACTTACTTGTTGCTGGCAAGAGATACTGATCAGTCTAACCTTGTCTTCTTTCTCTTTTGCAGGTTACTCGTAGGAGAGAGGCTGAGGCAAGGAGGAACCGGAAACTGGAAGAAGGAAGAGCCAGCAGCTGCGCCCATTGAAGTCAAAGAAAGTCTGTAAAGAGCAGGAGTGCCAGCGCCGAGGGATCTGTTCTCAGGTAAGCGGGAGGTAGACGAGCACAAGCACTGGGTGAGGCTCGGGGGATGCCTTTTATAGACAGGGCTGGGTGTGGTTCGAAGAGCTGGGTGTGGTTTGAAGGGCTGGGTGTGGTCCTCACATGCTGCACATGTTCTTGGAAGGTGTGCAGAGCTGGGTGTGGTTTGAAGAGCTGGGTGTGGTCCTCACATGCTGCACATGTTCTTGAAAGGTGTGCAGAGTTTCAGTTATTATGCAAATGAGTTGGATTAACACATGGCCTAGGGAGGAGTGTTTTAAAGAAGCCTTGGTAAAAGCAAGGCCCAATGTGTAAACAAAACAGCACATTAAACAACATACACAGAAGCCTAGGGGGGGGGGGAGGTGAGATAACAAGAAAGGCTTTCAATAGTAAGTTTAAAAGGGAGCTATTACAGAACCCACTAGTGCAGTGAGAGGGGACATGCTCTTTGCTGTGTACAAACCCTAACAGTTGCCCCCCTCAAAGGCCCTCCTACAGGACGGGGTTTTCCAGGATTTTTTAAATAAAACCGTCTAATCAGCTGTGGGGCATGTACATATGATGCTGGTTCCCATGAATTCTCAGATTCATCATATCCTTTCCATTCTACTAAATAAAACAGACGTCCACTAATTCTTTTTGAGTCTTTTATGCTTTTCACTTC
The DNA here is from genome assembly GCF_031143425.1 of Pleurodeles waltl. Classification (NCBI taxonomy): domain Eukaryota; kingdom Metazoa; phylum Chordata; class Amphibia; order Caudata; family Salamandridae; genus Pleurodeles; species Pleurodeles waltl. The sequence goes on along the minus strand of NC_090443.1, from coordinate 603,838,934 downwards.
ATATTCCAGATTTCCCTTAATTGGTATGGGTGGAGGTGGTGGTTCAGGTCGGGTTTTTGAGTTGTACGGCTTAAGCAAGGACACATGGAATGTAGTATGTACTGGATATTCTTTTGGTAAATCTAATTTTACTGTTACCGGGTTTACTATGGCAGTTATACCAAAGGGTCCAATGAAACGTGGTTGCAGCTTTCGGGATCCCTCTATGTTTAGGTTCTTTGTGGAGAGCCATACCTTGTCACCAATTTTATACATTGGGGCCTCAGACCTGTGTTTGTCTGCTTGTCTTTTCATGCTTTCCTTGTACTTTAATAAATGTTTCCTGGCTTTGTCTTGTATGTCACCTAACCTCGTTAGTCTATCCGTTACTGTAGGCAACAGGGAATCTTCTAACAAAATGGGTATAGCTCTTGGATGATACCCCTGCAAGAAATAGAATGGTGAGCAAAGTAGAGCTGAATGCTCAGTATTATTATAAACAAACTCTGCTACAGGAAGAGCTTCCAACCATTCACTAGAATAATCAGCCAATAAACAACGTAGCGTTTGAAGTAAGGTTTGGTTCAGTCGTTCAGTCTGTCCATCTGTCTCTGGGTGGAAAGCAGTGGATAAGGCCACATCTATTTTCAGTTTTTCACATAATTTTTTCCAAAATCTGGAGTTGAACTGGCTCCCTCGGTCTGACACCACTTTGCTTGGCAAACCATGTAAACGCACAATTTCCCTTATAAAAATATCGGCAAATTCTGCCGCCGTGGGTAATTTCCGTAATGGTACAAAATGTGCCATTTTAGATAAAAAATCCACTATAACCAACACTGTTGTGAAGGATTTTACAGGTGGTAAACCTACAATAAAGTCTACGCTCACAGTGTGCCAAGGTTGTTTGGGTGTTGGCATTGGTATTAACAAGCCGTCAGGAGCCTTATGAGAAGATTTATGTCTTGCACAAATTGGACAGGTAGTGACAAATTGCTTAATGTCCTTTCTTATAGTGTCCCACCAAAAGTGTTTTTGCACATTTTCCAGGGTTTTTACCCAACCAGGATGACCTGCCAACGGTGAGGCGTGATGCCAAATTATCACCTGTGTTTGTAATTCAGAGGTGGGCACTAACAGCATGTTGTCGTGATACAATAAACCTCGTTGTATTGTGTTATGGGAATCCTTTAACCAATCCTGAGGTGCTATTTGCATGTGTGCATTATATAGATCTGTGATGAAATCCTTCTGTTGTACTGGTGCCAACAACTTTTGGGGAGGAATAATTGGTTCTCCTATTTTATCTTGTTTCATGTCTGAGGTATGTCCGTATCTAGATAACACATCAGATTGAATTTGTTGTGTACCTGGTCTATAGGTTATAACAAAGTCAAATGTGCTAAAAAAAATTAACCAGCGCATCTGACGTGGTCTTAGTGCTTTAAGTGATCCAAAAAACTGTAGTTTCTTATGGTCAGAAAAGATTGTAACTGGGTACTTGGCTCCCATTAAATGGTGCCTCCATTCTGAAAAGGCTACTTTGATAGCTAGTAGCTCCCTTTCAGCCACAGTGTAATTTTGTTCAGCTGGCAATAACTTTTTGGAATAGAAGGCTATAGGATGTAACTGGCCATCTACTGCATCTCGTTGAGAGAGAACTCCTCCTAAAGCTACTTGTGAAGCATCCGCTTCAACAAAAAAGGGCAAGTCAGGATCAGGATGTTTCAGAATTGGGGCTGAAGTGAACTTTTGTTTTAGGAGATGAAAGGCGTGTGCCGCCTCATCAGTCCAAAGAAATCGTTGCCCTTTCCGCAACAAGGTAGTTATTGGGGCCGCAATGTCTGCAAAATGTGCAATAAACCTCCTATAAAAATTGTCGAAACCCAGAAATTTCTGAATATCTTTTACAGAGGATGGTTCTGGCCAATCAGCAATAGCACTGATTTTCTTTACATCCATAGTTATTCCTTGAGGTGACAGGCAGTATCCTAAAAAGTCCACCTTGTTGACATTAAAAGTACACTTTTCTAACTTAGCAAAAAGATGATTTTCTTTTAACTTTGATAATACTGCACGAACATGTTGGGTATGTTCTTCTGAGTTCTTAGAGTAAATGAGGATGTCGTCTATGTATACTATGACACAAACGTCCAGGAATTCGTGTAGGACCTCATTTATAAAGAACTGAAAGGCCGCAGGGGCATTACATAACCCAAAGGGCATTACTGTGTACTCAAATAAACCAAACTTTGTCTTGAAAGCTGTCTTCCACTCATCCCCCTCTTTTACTCGGACCAGGTGGTAAGCTCCCCGCAGATCTAGTTTAGTGTATACAGTAGAATGTCTTAATTGATCCAACAACACAGGTATTAGAGGAAGAGGATATTTATTCTTTATTGTAGCCTTATTTAGTCCTCTATAATCGATACACGCGCGCAGGGATTTATCCGGCTTCGGGATAAAAAAGAGTGGAGATGACACCGGAGATGTGGAATGACGGATGAACCCAGACTGTAGTAGGTCATCTAGGTAGGTTCTTAAGTATTTGGTTTCTTCGTCAGTCAAAGCATATACTCTGTTATTAGGTAAAGGGGCCCCTGGGATAAGATCTATACGGCAGTCATAAGACCGATGTGGGGGCAGCACACTAGCCTTTACTGGATCAAAGATGTCTTTAAAGTCAGAATATTCAGGAGGGAGACTTGGTTCATCTTGTGTAACACTAGCACAGTGTAATACTGTGCTCTGTTCTGTACCTGCTTCTTGATAGCAATTGGTTCTACAGAAAGAGGAATCCAAAGTAACAGTTCTATTCACCCAATCAATTTTGGGGTTATGAGTTGTTAACCAGGGTACCCCGAGAATCAAACCAAAATTAGGAGTATCTATCAGATCAAAGCTAATCACCTCTGTGTGCCCTTTCTGACAGACCATAACAAGTGGACTTGTTTGTTTTGTGATTAACCCAGAGGTCAATTCTGACCCATCCACTGCACATACTGCTTCTGGACAAGGCTTTAGGCACATAGGAAGTCCTAAGATTTCAGCTAACTTATTATCCACAAAATTTCCTGTCGCGCCTGAGTCCAGTAGGACAGGGAGAGAATGCCTCACTTGGGTAGTAACAATTAAAACGACCTGAATTATGAAATGTCTAGGTATGTGCGGTACCCTGAAGGCTGCAGCATTAGAGGTTTGATTAAGATGTTTTCTCGAACAAGTAACCTCTCCCCTTGTCGAGCTTAATCGTTTCCCGATTCAGTTGAGGAGGTGGAGGAAACAGCACCCTTTCGTGGAGTTTTAGGCTTTACTGGACATTCTCTGGCAAAGTGACCTGCCCTGCCACAATATAAACATAATTGAAATTTTCTCCTTCTTTCTTTTTCCTCTGATGTGAGTGGACCTCTGAGTGTCCCTATTTGCATAGGCTCTGGTTCAGGGAGTTTATTATCTGTGTCTTTCTTCTCGTGTCTAATAAAAGTTAACCGTGATTCCAGTTTGTATTTATCTCCCTTTCTTTCTCCTAGTCTATGTTCTAATTTCACAACTAAATCTACAAAGTCCGAAAAGTCTTTTGGCAAATCCACGATATGAGCCAGCGCGTCTTTTAACTCGTCTCTCAAACCTTTATAAAAAAGGGAGACACGCTTTTCTTCTGGCCACTGTGTCTCGGTGAGTAAACGATTAAAACTAGTGAGATAGGTCAATAAATCCTTGTTACCTTGTTTAAGATTTAAAAGCTCATTATCACTTGCCTGCATGAAAGTGTGTTTTGCAAAAAGGCTGGTCATGGTACGTTTAAATTGATTCCAATTATGGAGGATGGGATCATCTCTATCCACGAAAGGAATTGACCAATTGGCTGCTGTGCCACCCAAATAAGACAAGACGAATGCCACTTTCGTATCATCAGTAGGGAACTGTTGTGGCTTACAAATGAAGTGTAATTGACATTGATTGAAAAAAACATGGAATTTGTTACTATCTCCATGAAAACGTTCAGGTGCTGCTAAGGGCACAACATTAGGAACATTAACAGTAACCTCAACTGGGGAAGGCAAAGTTGTATGTTTTGATGGCGCCCCTGTCTCTGAGGAGGTTTTAAACAAAGGCGTAGAAGCTGTGTTCCACTGAGATCCCCTAAATTTATACCTGCTTAAATCCTGTTTTAAAGAGGTATTCTCCATCTTTAATCTCTCTATTTCCTCTTGCATATGTTGCAAGATGCCAGACACTGATTCATTATGAGCCAAGTCCTCATTTAGGGCCTGCGCCATACCCGTGACGTCAATGCCCTCTATTTCTTCCCCGGTATTCATCGTCCACCAGAACTAAAATTTTTTAAGGCTTGTGCTTCTGTCAAAGCCCAGCTCACCTGAGTTCTTGTTCAGTTCTGATGGAGGTTGAAGACAATCCGACCCCACCCTGAAACTGCTTGTTCCAGCACACTAGTTTTTAAAACAGTGCACTAAGAACAGAAGCTCAAGGGAAGGGGGGAAGTGGATAAAATAAAAAAAAGAGAGACAACACCGTTCTTGCGTTTCCACTGTTGAAGTGCTGCACAAATCTGCGGCCCTTTCTGACTTCTGTAGAAACTGGTGCCTAATGAAACATAAACAAAGAACAGATAAGTGCAACCTATTCCTAAATGGGTTCCTGACTATCCCTTTATTTATTAGAAATTCTCTTCTAAAAGTACCTCTTGGATCCTGGTCTCTAGTTTCCAGGTTTGGAATGTGTTACTGCTCTGGGATGTGTTTTCTATTACTGTAAAGCTTCTAAAACATTAAACAAATACCGTTATCAGAATTACCAATATCAAACATTCATCATAATATAACTAAAGCCTAAATTCCCAATAGCAGACTCACTTTTCCCATATTTCCAGAATCTTTTATAAAACAAATACTGTACTTTTACATCAAAATACAGCATGTAATTTGTGCAAGTCCTTGATTTACTGTTTGCCTTGCTCTCAATGGTTTCCACTGTTCAATTCCCAAAAGTTCCATGAAAAAAAACAATGTCCGCTTCACAAAGTTCCGCAAAATACTCCTGCAACAAAGAGCCTGAATCACAATGCTCGTGGAAGGCACTTCGCCTCAAACTGTCTATACACGAATCCAGAAATTGCCGTCAAAGCTCCCTCAGGTAATAAAAAGTTTTGCACTTACTTGATGCTGGCAAGAGATACTGATCAGTCTAACCTTGTCTTCTTTCTCTTTTGCAGGTTACTCGTAGGAGAGAGGCTGAGGCAAGGAGGAACCGGAAACTGGAAGAAGGAAGAGCCAGCAGCTGCGCCCATTGAAGTCAAAGAAAGTCTGTAAAGAGCAGGAGTGCCAGCGCTGAGGGATCTGTTCTCAGGTAAGCGGGAGGTAGACGAGCACAAGCACTGGGTGAGGCTCGGGGATGCCTTTTATAGACAGGGCTGGGTGTGGTTCGAAGAGCTGGGTGTGGCTTGAAGGGCTGGGTGTGGTCCTCACATGCTGCACATGTTCTTGGAAGGTGTGCAGAGCTGGGTGTGGTTTGAAGAGCTGGGTGTGGTCCTCACATGCTGCACATGTTCTTGAAAGGTGTGCAGAGTTTCAGTTATTATGCAAATGAGTTGGATTAACACATGGCCTAGGGAGGAGTGTTTTAAAGAAGCCTTGGTAAAAGCAAGGCCCAATGTGTAAACAAAACAGCACATTAAACAACATACACAGAAGCCTAGGGGGGGGGGAGGTGAGATAACAAGAAAGGCTTTCAATAGTAAGTTTAAAAGGGAGCTATTACAGAACCCACTAGTGCAGTGAGGGGGGACATGCTCTTTGCTGTGTACAAACCCTAACACATGGGCAGTGCAGGGGCCCCCAGGGGCCCCGCGACTCCCCATACGGCCAGCCTTTTCCTGGCAGTTCAAACCACCAGGAAAAGGCTGGCAGTAGGGGGACTCTAATCCCCTGGGCAGCCTGCAAGCAGCGCTGCCCTGGCGGATTACAACCGCCACCGCCATTGTGGCGGGAAACCGCCGGCCCCAGCGGTGTGACCACGGCGCTTCCTCCGCGGTCGTAATGCCTTGGGAAGCACCACCAGCCTGTTGGCGGTGCTTCCTCCGAAACAGCCCTGGCGGTCTTGGACCGCCAGGGTTGTAATGAGGGCCTATGTGTTACAAAGATACAACCACTAATTGTTCAGGATTAAGACTCTTTTAAACCTTTGAAGATTGATAACTTTATTTGTTTATCTTGGATTTGTGTCGTAACTTTATTTGTGTATGTTGGATTTGTGTTGTTTTGGTCTTGTTTTCCTCAGATAAATATTGGCTATTTTTCTAAACTGGTGTTGAGTACCTTTGTGGTGTTTTCACTATGTTACTGTGTGTCTGTATAAATACTTTACACATTGCCTCTGAGATAAGCCTGACTTCTTATGCCAAGCTACCAATGGGGTGAGCAGGGGTTATCTTAGGTATGTGAATCCCTTACCCTGACAAGAGTGAGGGTCTCTACTTGTACAGGGTGTAAACTGACTGCCAACTAGAGACCCCATTTCTAACTTTAGCTAGCTGCACTAATGTTCTACCCTTCCTAGGCCCAACTGGTGTTATCAGAACTTTCAATGCTTCCCAATCAGCCCTCATCGGAACACCAGCACACAACCTGATGCCACACAGTACACACCATCTCATGATATGATACCTTCCATTGGCACCCCATTCCCGCCCGTCTAGATCAACCACACAAGGAAAATTCTACCTGCATACTGAAGTCTACTTTCCCCACACCTTATTGGTACCTACACATTGAAGAACAAGTCTTACCTAATGCTGCTTAGCTCATTCCATACTTACATCCCCCTAAATACATTCTCCTGCAATCCTATTCAAGGCACACAGTTTACAGTCACTCCCCACAACATGCCCCATAAGCTCCCCTCCCCAAACTACTCCCAGAGGATCTTTCCCCAACTATAGCCATAAGCAATCCTCACACATATGTATTTCCTCCTAATTAGCCTGACGCATCTCACCTCCCAAAACCAATCACACTCAGCACATCATCTCCCTCACCTTCCCTATCCTTTCAGTTGCCTTACCTGCAGCCATAGTAGACTCCTATTTCTACAGAGAAAACCTTGAATCAATTCCAGAACATAAAGTCGGAACATAAATTGGGGGAACCAATCCCCAGCTGAGACTCTGGCCCAGCATCTCACTGTGAGTTACTGGTCTAACATCATTTGCCAATCTTTCATACGTTGAGAACCATCTTCCAATGATGAAAGTGCCAGTAGAACATCATACTAAGCACAGTTCTATAGTTCAAAAAGCCATGGGACACAAACTGGATCTCCTCAACTACATTTTCCCAGCTAGCTAGCTTACAATCACAAATCAACTCCATGGCCAGAAATGTGTGCTTTTAATTGCGTCTTCCTGGGGATTTCCAGCGCAAAATCTCAAAACTCTTCTTCACCTAATGTAGCTCTATTGTGATGGTTCTTCCTAAGATTCATCTCACCAAATCAGTTCTACATTTGGCAGCACATTTCATCTATATGATTAAAAAGAATTATTATATGTTTCTGATTCTGGTTGCTTTTGAATGGCTGCCCATTGAATGCAGGGCTTATACAAGATGGCTTGTATCACTCACAAGGCACACACATGCATTCTGCGTTATCTGGGTGACAAGCTTAAGTTACCCGGTGGGGCTAGATCATCATGGAACACTGAAGCACCCGTGCTAGAACCCCCAAACCTTTAAGATAATGATTTATAGCCCAATACCTTTCCAGTAGTGCAACCACTGTACTCTTTACCTCTGAATCCACCCATTAGTACCTTTTAGCCCCACTATTTATTTAATCTCTCCTTTCTATTCCACACTTCATTTGTTTAGTCCCCACACTGATGATTGTATTAAGTCTTACTTCCCCCCCTGGTTTATGTGATACCATCTTGTACTTGTCACCAGCCATCATATGGTTACTCACTATTTAGGACTGCATATTTTTGTACCATCCTCTAATAATCTTGGCTTATTATGAACGTTATGTTGTTGTGCTATGTTGATTGATTTTGTAAAGCCCAAGTACATCAATGGCTTTTAAGATCTGGTTGCAGTCATTAATATACTAGAAAAGCATTTTAAACAATTGGTGCCTGGACTGAAAAACAATGCCTTCCAATGCATTTTTCCCTGAATCTAGGGGTAATTAAGAAATGATATAATGATGAGCAGGGGTCCTGAGTATGGGTGTACTTTTTTGATCCTTTTGGATGCAAACTGAGGGCTGAAGCCTGAGAGGGCCTTGAAAGTAAGGCAGCATGTATTACATCTCATTCTGTGTTTCATAGATAACCAATGGAGGTCCCTCAAGGGTGATGTAGCTCGGGAAATCGCTTGCAAGTTTGCAAATCAGCGTGGCTACTTGATTTTGGGTAACCTGCAATCTACGGAGCAGCATCTCTGTCAAGCCTTTGTAGACTTAATTTGCATATTCCAATCTGGGACAGAAAAAGGCCATACTTAATGTTGTTAAGGCATTTTCATGAGAAACAAATTGATTGTCTTAATCTGTTTAAACATGATTAAAAAAGAGAATAGTAATGCTCCATTTTGAGATTTCATTGACAAGTCTCCATCTATTATGACGCTTAACATTTTGGCTTGTTTCTTAGGAATAGGTGCTGGGCCCAACACAGTAGGCCAGAATAACTGATTTCAGAGACTGTACTTTTTATTTATTGATACTATTTCTGTTCTTTTCAGCATTGAATATTAGATAGCTATTGCATGTCCATTCCCCAGTATAGCACATAATATTCTGGAAGTTTTGTTGGAAGACACTGGTGCCAACCAGCTTGGGAATTGTCTTTAAGCTATAAAGTCTGCAGTCTCAATTCCCTAGTTCCTGAGGGTACTAACAAATAGGATGAATAGGTGGGGTCATAATGAAAACCCTAAGGAATGCCACCATTCTCTTGTGCTCCAGTGGCCTTAAAAGTGGCATGATAAACTGTGATTATCCACAAATGACTTTATCCAATCAAGTACAACGGTTTGTTGGCCAGTACCTTCCACATGGTTCACCAATATGTTATGACCGTTGAAAGCTGCAGATAAATTCAGCTGAACCAGTGCTGATGTCTGTCCTTTGTCTGCATCCCAGCACATATATTCAAGTAAATAGATATAATAAGTAGATAAGAGTGCTACCTGGTGAGGAATCCGGCTTGGAAAGACTGAAAAAATCATATTAAAAGGCAGAGCGCTAAGAAGGGGTGGAGGTGGTACAGGCACCCGTAAGCTGCTGCTGAAATCTGGTGAGCTCCAGCAATTGGGAAAGGACACCAATACCCTGAGCGATATAGCTCCTGCTGTGGCTCTGGCTGCCAGGCCCGGTCCTCCAAAGTGGATCTCCTCATGGCGACGAGGAGAAAGGGGTAGAAAGACCCCTGCAACACAGGGCTTACAGAGGTGTAAGAAAGAGAATATTCTATCTGGAAGCTCAAGTACAGCAGTCAATAATAGTGAACTCAGCCGCCATCTGGGGGACTCTGGGGAAATATCCGAGATCAGAGATAAATGCGGCCAGTTGGTTGGCTCCCCTGAGGCAATTATGGAAGTTTTTAGGAAACTCTACAAAGAATTGTATCAAGCTGAAGAATGGGAAGACGAGCAGGGTGTTTTTTAATACCACGATTCCCTTGTGAGTTGTATGGTCAACCCTGATGACCAGGTTTTTCTAGAGGCCCACTTCTATCGGGACAACATTTTTTAAGTACTTAAAGCCCTTGCACTTAAATCCCTCTTGAGTTCTTCAAAGTGTTGTTTTTTTTGTCCTAGAACAGAACCTGTTTGGGATTCTACAGGGGCTACAGAACATCCAACCCTCCACTCTGTCCTGGGCAACCGCTAATATCATGTCTTTAAGACAAAAGGGAAATCACCTCATCATCCAGGGTCATATAGACCTATCTGTCTTATAAATAGTGATGCTAAATTGTATTAGAAAATTCTAGCGATTAGTTTAATACGTATTAATGGGGAATTAGTATCCCCTAAACAATACAGCTTCATACCTGGGAGAGGAACTACTGATCATGTCAGACAGGTTATAGCATTATTTGATGGGGCTGGTTTGAAGGGGTCTTTTATAGCCTTACTGCTTTTAGACGTTGAGACGTTGAGAAGGCTTTTGATTGGGTGGCATGGGATTACCTTTGGGCAGTGATGAGATAGAATGACTTCGGTGCTGGGTTTATTAGGGATGTCCAAGCAGTATATAAAAATCGAACAGCAAGGCTCCAAATATTCAGTGGGGAATCTGATCCGGAGTAACTAGGCAGGGTACGATGCAAGGGTACCTATGCCTGCCCCCCCTCTTTGCTTTATATATTGATATTTTTATAAGGAAACTAGAAACCTATATATTAATTAAACCAACAATGCTTTAGGGGTTCAGCATGAAAATACTTGTGTATGCTGATGAAATCGCGGTTGTGACATCTGCCCTAAAAGGCGCTATCTTGGAACTTGAATAGGAGGCTTTACATTTTGGGAAGAATTCAGGCTATCTTTTGAACCAGAACAAGGCACTGTTGGCTGTGAATGAGCAGGTACAACTAGAAGATGTTTGGATCATGGATAGTAAAGTCTATTTAGGAGTTAAGATTATGCCTAAAATAGATCAGATGGTAGAATTAAACTTGACTATGGTAATACAAAATGCTAAATTGGACTCCAGGAAAATGGATAATCTTCATCTCACAATAAATGGTTGTTGCAATATTATCAAAACGTTATTTCTGTCCAAGGTTCCTTACCTCTTCAGGACTATACCTTTAGAGTTTGAAAAGCAATGTTTTTAGAAAATGGAAGAGGTATCTAGTAGCTGTATATAGTCTTATGCTAAAAATAGGAGGGCTTAAAAGTATATGATGTTGCCCAATGCAAGAGGGGGCTGGACTGTTCCAAATTTCAGGTTCTAGCAATGGGTGGCTACCTTACAGTACATGAATTCCCTACTTGGTGTACAGCAGTTTGATTCCTAGGTAATGGAGCTGGCACCCGGTATTTATGAACTGCTACTAGGACACGATGCTAAGGTTCTCTTTTTGAGAATGGTTGAGCCCAGCGACTACAAAAAGGTGAAATTTGAGACCCTACAGGTTGCTGTTAATATATGGTAAGTGGTCAGGAAGAAGATAGACACTGGGAGATTTAATTTTATACCCCCATGTGCAGGTCTCCACTTCTGCTGATGATTTTTCATGATGTTGTTCGGAGAACTTCAACTAGAAATTAATCTTGAAAGGAGAGATGTTTTTAAAAACCTACAGTTTAGGGACTTTTTACGTAGAAAGTGTGGCGGAGCTATTGGATTCAATAAAGAAACACTACTCAAGTTTCTCTACAGCAGTATGCCACGTTTATGAATATGTGGGTAATTTTATGCCCAACTATCTTGTGAAGCATTCAGTCAATTGGCTGAGAAGGGTAGGGGCTACAGACGGTATCTTTTTTGAGTCACTAGTGTTCGGCCATATGCTATTACTATCTGCTTGATTGCAGTCACAACATTTTAGAACACTTTTTAACCTTTACTAAACTCCAGGTAAAATAGCAAGCTAGGGAAGGGATACTGGCACTTCTTGTCTGTATTGCAGTCTGGAAGCAGACTTAGGGGTACATGTTTTTCAGCTGCAAGGCTCTAGACTCTTATAAACAAGAGATATTCTGCTTTCTGCCGATTATTATACTTACTGATGTGGCATTATGTCCCCAGTTAATGCTCTTGGGAGTACACAACAGTGCAGGTGGGGGTGATGTGCATTTTTAGTTTGAGTGCGCAAGCGATTTGACCTGTTGTAGGTATTGTGGGATTTTAACCACGCACATGTCACGCCCGTCACTTTCACTCATTTGTGGGCTTACCTTTCAAAAATCACTTGATGTCATAGGTAAATACTTTACGTTTGTCCCGTCTTGAGGCTGTTTTTGTCATGCCTTGCAGACTGCCTCTGTTACATGGATTATTTCACGATTGCCAATGTACTTCAGCATGGGCAAACTATTTTTTGTCTCTCCCCTTCGTGCTGCATGACGGCCATAGCGCTCACAGTTCAAACAGGCACAACAGTTTGAACTCGATCAGCGGTATTGGAGGGCTGGTGATATTGTTCAGTTACCTAATCAGTCACTTCTTGTGTCTCTCCCCTTAAAACACTTGAAATTGGTAAATGCTTTAAACAAAACAGAAATCCTCAAAGCGAAAGGGGCTTTCCCAGCACAGTGGGAAAGCCTATACTACAATATTCACTGCACTCACCCCATAATGCTTTGCAAGGCATTACTTTTCCAAAATGTTTTGCCCATAACTCACTTAGTGGTGGTCCTAGGACAGTGGAACCACCACCAAAATGTTCAGCATGACACACTCTCATCTCTGGGTCCCCACGCTATGCTAGTTGGGACCCCAAAATAATAACCCTTCCCACCATTCAGTGTATTAAGCATTCTCATGGCTAGAATTTTTGTTTTATAGCTGGGAATAGCTTGTGTTTTAAGGGCCTTGTTTGTAATATCATTCCTATAGACCTGCTACCCTTGAAAGTATGTAATGCACTATAGGCCAATAGCTCTAACTCAATCAAATATGAGACGTATTGCATTGCAAATGCTTGTTTAGTTTTATTGCAATGGCTGTAGTTTGCATCTGTATCGTGTCAGCCTGACTTAATACAGATCCTCCTACATTCCATCAGTGGTTGGCTAGACTGCTCTCAATGTTTCATCTAGAGAACAGCCTATGTCTTCGAAAGGGTAACAAGGCCAAGAAGAAGAGGAAGAAAATCTGGTTTGCTTGTGAGGAGTAATCACGAGGTGGCCTCACATAGTATGGAAATGCATTACTAATAATAATTGCTTTTATAGGTATACTCTGCTATATAATTTGTGCTTAATTGATCTAAGAAGATAGCCTAAGATTAATGGGCGGACTGTTCGGGCTGCAATAAAAGGATAAAACTATATTTTGTTACCACTGATGAATTTTGATATGGGCAGTAGATTACAAATTTTTATAATCAATCAAATGGGTATGATGCATTGATGTACTGCATTTTGTCTTTTTCGGCCAAAGTATATGCACATGTTTTTTCTTTATGTTCTCTAACTGGTGCATGCTGAAATTAATTGTTGACTACTTCTTTAGTGGAAAAGTGCAATCAAATTATTCCAAAAAAAAGAAAGCTGGTATCTTGTAAGAGGTGACATAGCGTTTGTGCCACTTGAGCTTCTAGATGTTCAGTTGGAAATGGCAGGAGGGAAAGTAGACAATAATTCTTCACGAGTGTGGGCTTTCGCCCAATTTTGTAAGTAGGGTCATTCTGCCTGTGCAATAAAATGAGTAAAGAACTATCCCTTGTAGGAAGGATTCATTCAATAACGTTTGCATGGTAGTTACAATTTTAGGCACCATTTATTTTAAAATGCGTGTGGGCATGGATCTAGGGGTGAGTCAAATTTCACCTATGACATCAAGGTGAAGAATCTTTCTGGATGAAAAAGAGCGTATGGGGTGAGATTCCTTTCTGCTGGTATTGACATATTATCAATGTCTTTATGAAGCGTTCTGCCTGTAATATATATATTGTTTTAAACTGTTTGAATTCTCTCAAAACTCTTGAGCTTAGGTTATTCAATCTGGGGTCGACAAACTCTTCACAGTTTTATAAATGTCTTTGTGTGTATTAGGAGCTTCCAGAATATTGTTGGTTAAATAATTTGTGTTAAAGTATAGCTTTATATTCAGTTATGTCTTTTTAAAGATATAGCTATTATGTTTTTTTACAGAGTAAGCTCTTCTCCATCGACGTTCTAACTTGTGAAGTTTCAGTTTTGCTGTTTTTAGTTACTGGGAGAACTGGGAAGCTGACTTTGCATATTTAGTCTGTAGTGTCGTTTTTAAAGGACAGTGTTGATTGCTAGCAGCTGCAAGCGATTGAGTCACTTCTCTCTCAGCAAGATTGACATTATGACTTAGAGAGGGGCAATAATGAGTAAAGGTGTTATCATATTCTCATTATCTAGGAGATTCCATTCACGAAAACATTGAAAAACTGCTTTGCTGTCATTACTGTGTGATAGTTCAGGTAGATTAAAATTAATTAGTGGTATGAGCAAATACAAAGTGTGGCTTCCAAATTAGGTAATTGTAAATAAATGCAAAAATCAGATCAAGGGTATGTCATTTAAGTGGAATGGGGGCCGAGACGTGTGATTCAATTTTAAACAATTAATTATCTCACAAATTCTGCCGTTTTAAGTATTAAGAATTGGGAGTACTCTAAACATACAGGGGGTATTATGTCAAAAATTATTGAAGAAAGGATGTCATCAGATTACAGGGTTGATAGGGTCACAAACAGAGTTTGATGCTATTGTGTAGCCATTTTAGGTATAGTTTTAGACACGTTATTTTAGCAAACTAAGCCAGCTGCTGTTCACTTTAACCTAGATATGATTTATTCTTTGTTCATTATATTATTTTTAACAATAGCCACATTTGCGGTCTAGTTTTATTTCTCTCTATCTAGCTGTTCTTTGCCTAAGTCAGCGCTGCATTATTAAACAAGACATTTCTTTCACTCTTTGCTTTCTCAAGGCTGTAGTGAGATAAGTTGCCTGCAAACGTGGTACGCTTTGTCTCCAATGTTCACAGAAACATGTACACTCTTATGTGGGGATCCTTTCTTGGAACATCAGCTGTTTTATTATAAAAACACTACTTTGACCCATGTACGTTAGAGGGAGATTCCATCCAGATGACCACGACTGTATGCTGATTGCTGAGTGTTTCGCTGCAGATGCTTATGTAGACTACAGGCCTCTTGCTCAGGTATGAGGGATGATGTCTTCCCAGGGGGAACCTGAAGGGCAGAAATAGAGTTTAGCATGCTGTGCTGTAACAGAGCCTATGTAGCAACTAACCTTCACAATCTTAGTGACACAATGGTAGCGTTATTTTTGTGTTTTACTCTCCTTGTCACAATTTTAATCTTGTGCTTCATCGTCCTAGTTATTACAATACATGCTTTATTATCTAAAATGCAGTTACTTCAATAAACCTTATTGAACTATACTCTGCCTCTGATTGTCCTTGCATATGTGAGACCAATGTAATTGAGGGAAACGGATGAGATCTGAGTGATCACGATTTCCCTGAGGAGTCATTTGTGTCATGCGCCCGTTTGCCCAGTCATCCCTGCTCTTGGGTAAAGATGAGGCACTGCTAGTTAGCCGGAACAAACCCAGATTAGGCCGACAGGCGTCACCTGCAGTGGGTTCAGACTTAGTTCCCCGCAGACCCGGGGATTCTGCGGCCCAAATCCAGTAGTCTCACTAGGATAATGAGAACCTACACGACAATGCATGAGTTAAATAATATGTGTTAAAATATTGACCCATGAAATAAATTCACATTAGATCAGCAAAGCTTTAAGCTTCTGCAGGACATTACCTGACATCCTTGCCCCTTTCTTGCCTTCCTATCTGTTCACATAGAATATGCTCAAGCTACAGGGCAGTGCTGCTAATGTGTGGGGTAGAGTCTCCTGTGAGCCATGTTTCAGATAATAATAGCATTTTGGTTTCTCTGTGTTAAGCTAGAGAATGAGCATCAAAATCAAATGCCATCCTGGTTCCTAAAGAGAGGAATGGCTAAGCTGGCTCTACTCATGTCAAGTATGCTTGCAGTCCCAATGACTACAAGAGGAATAAAAGAGATGGGATGATTGAGAATCCACTTTTGTTTTAGTTTAATTAGTACATTAGAACTAACATTTTGACTTACCAAGTGGAGTGAGTTAGGAGTTTCTACTGAATAGGTGTGTTTGCCAGCACAGTGGATGGCCTCTGGTCCTAACTAGCTGCAGTCAGGCGCACACAGACTTGCCTTAGACGAGTCACAGCGGACATTGAATAGGGCAGAATAGTGACAGTCCGTCTGAACTAGAGCCCACTTTCAAGACGGTAGCTCAAAATGTGCTTCTAAGTAAAAGCAAACCATTACTCTGTCCACAGTATGTGGACCTTTGAGTTTTATATGCCCAAATTTCAAACCATCAATAACAAGCATCAGCAAAGCCAATAGATTTCACCCAAGCAAGAGCTATTGATTTTGTCAATGTCTTTTAGCCATGTTGTATAATAGCGTGGTTGCTGTTCAGCATGGCTATATGTTAGTGGCATGGCATAGAGCAGAGTCCTGTAGAGGAGAGGGGACTAGAATGGCGTGGAGTAGCATAGATTGGAGTGGCATAGAACAGAGTGTCTTAGAGTAGAGTAACATGGAGTGAAGTAGAGTGGAGTGGCGTAGACTGATGGGTAGTGAAGTAGAATGAGGAAGAGTGGCATGGCGTACAGTAGACTGGCATAGAGTACAGTGGCGTGAAGTGGCATAGAGTGGCATGACAGAGTGGAGTGGCATAGATTGGAGTGGCGTGGAGTTGTGTGGAGCAGAGTTGCATAGACTAGATTGGTGTGGAGTTACGTAGCATAGAGTGGTGTAAAGAGGAATCAAATATAGTGGTGTGGTGTGCAGAGTGGAGTGGTGAGAGTGACAGAGTAGAGGAGAGTGGCATAGCGTGACAGAGTGGAATGACAGAGCTGAGTGGCATTGTGTGGTGTTGAGTATTATTGTGTGGAGTGGAGTGGCATTGTGTGGTGTAGAATGGCATGGCATTGTGCGGTATGGAAAGTTGCCCTAGTTGCCACTGAAGTACTCTATAGTGCTTCAAAGCCTGGGTAGAGCTAGTTAGTGCTATATAATGCAATTATAATTCAGTAAAATAGGTTACTAAATATCTCAACCTATGATCTATGTAAACATCTGATACCTTTATCCTATGCAGGAGCCTGTTAGCATGTACAATGCTTCTGTGAGAAATGGTATGTTTACAAATAAATTAGTTTTAGACCGAGATAGGCTAGTGGGCAAGGGAGCTACATATATCCTACTGATTCAGGATAAGAAAGATTGAGCCAGGTGGCGGCATTGAAAGGAATATTATGTGAATCAGAGTGAGATCAGTGGATGGGCACTAATTAAGTAGAGTCCATCTGTGCGCAGTCCACACAAAGAAAAGGAATTGACTCCGGGCATGTGCTAGACAATTAGGAAGCAGTATAGAAGAGTGACAATGAAGCCAACGAATGGTAAGCAATGGGTGGGCTCCAACCCCTTTATTGTAAACAATGCCCCTCCCAAGTGCAGGGCATGCACTGTGCTGGCGAGACCTAAAAAGACCTCAACCTCCATTGACTTCAGTGTGATTACCCACCAGCAGTCATGACTTCACCCTTCCTGTAGGGTCAATGGTTCAGTAATATCAAAATGTCATGAGGGCTAATGGCTTTTCTAAATATACACTGTCAAAGCAACACAAATGCTGCTAAGTCTTTATTTCTAGTTTTTGTGCCAATATTATTCAACTGTACATGGCGCAGCAGTAGCTACTGGTATTTAGACTTCTTAGATGAAACTGCAGCAACCCCCTGCAGCACTTCTCCTTCAGCTTTCACTGTCTGCTTGATTAACACTGTGAGCATGTTGTTAGAGAGCAAACATTATTAATAAACATATGAGCAGAGAAATTGCATTAATAACGTGTACTAAAAAAGTTAATTAAAGAAATGTATTAGAGAAATAAAACATGCATGTTTAAAATGTGGCTCACATGGTGTCCGCCACATCAAATTATGTGTGAAATAATAAATGTCTGTGAAAAAGTATTTTGCTGAATTATAACTATATGTACTGAGAGAAAATGATTAATATTAATGAACAAAACTAATGATGTGAAATGTATATGAAATCATTTTATTCTTCATAGATTAGCATTAATAAAAAGGGCTATGTTTTAGTATTTTTTCAGAAGCACATTGTTTATTACACATCCTAATGAAAGCTCACAGTCAAAATCTACTGCTTTTTTAGTGCTGTTCACTCTGTACTTCCTTGTGATAAATAGTGCAAGCTTTCACAATGGGCCTTGGTTTTTTGTAGGAAGTAACTTAGCTAAATGTCATGTCATGTGCTGTTTTCTACAATGTTATGATTCTGCTGAAACTGCCAACCTGAGAGAGCGTCAATATGAGCCTATCTTGAAGAAGGAATAAAGAAAGATACAAATGAAGAAAATAAATAATTTGATTGGTTTCTCACTATCACACCTCATAGTCTAATAGAAGCTTAGCTAGTAATTTATTTTTCTTTAGTTTAGCAAAGCTTTTGGTGATATCATTAAGATTCTGTTTAGTTTCTTTCCAGTTTAGTTCTGCTCAGTTCTTTGCAGGTTCAATCCTGTCCAGCTCTTAGGTCCAGGTATGTATGATTTCAACAGTTCACTTACATTAGGCCCAACATTACTGAACTGCTGCCCCTTTCCATGTTCCTGACGCTGACCACTAAAGACTTGCTGTTCCTGTGCCCTGCTGTTGGAAACTCTGCTAGCTGCTGTTTTACTTAGGAGTGAAATAACCAATGGCCATTTGTTTTTCTTTGCAGGTTTTCCCCTTTAGAAATCCAACCACATATTTTTGTTAGCATCATAGTTAGATGTTTTCCGTATTAATTTTTGTCTTATTTTTTAAGTTGAATGTTTATTAACTGATTATGATTGATTCAACTGCACAATTAAGGAACTAATTCTCAAATAATTATGTTGTTATTCTGTATAATTCTTTTGGAGTGTTTAATGGTAATTGCTCTTGTAAGACTGAGATTCTTCAGATGCTTTAGCCAGCCTGTGTTGTTTCTGTATTGCTATCATTTGGATTTGGGCATAATTTATGTGACTTTAGCATTGTTAATATAAGGGTGATAACTGTTTAAATTTTACTAAGTTGGTGTGGTGGTTCATGACGACAAAGGCCGTGGTGCATATAAATTACTGACTCCTTATTGTATATTGTTGTTGCTTACAGCTATTAGTTCTCGTTGTTTGCTTTGATGGTCTTATTACTCCTGATAGAGTCAAATGATTTGAGTCAACCTCTGAGGGTAGATGTCACTGCCCTATTATGTGTCACCGTAGCCTAATTTAGGAGGTCACACACCCACAATGGCAAAAAGGAAAGTGAGTTGAGATTTTAATACTTAGGGCCTGATTTATACTTTTTCAAAAAATGATGCAAATGCGGCGTTCAAAAAGTATAAATCAGGCCCTTACAGGTTTGCAATTGTTCCACGCTTCTACAAGTTGAAAAATAGGAGACAAAGAGCTGATTTGAGAGCTTTTGGTAGCTCAATTAGTAGAATGGAGGACTCTAGTGGAACAGCTAATATCTTTAGGTGGTTCGTTTAAATCCAGATCAAAGGGCCTTTTTATCCCTTTAACTATTTTTCTTCTACTGTATTTTTTAGAAGGTAAAACAATTATCAACATGGGTATTCGCATTGGCCCCTCTGCAGGATCATCACCAAACTTTTTGCCTTCCTCCTCTACTTTTTCTGGCCTCATTTCTGCTGGCTTTAGGACTCAGGACACTTTACCACTGCTACCCAGTGCTAAAGTGCATGTGCTCTCTCTCCCTAAAAACATGGTAAAAATGGCTCATACCCAATTGGCATATTTAATTTACTTGTAAGTTCCCAGTAAAGTGCACTACATGTGCCTAGGGCCTGTAAATTAAATGCTCCTAGTGGGCCTGCAGCACTGGTTGTGCCACCCACTTAGATAGCCCCTTACCCATGTCTCAGGCCTGCCATTGCAAGGCCTGTGTCTGCAGTTTCATTGCCAATTCAACTTGGCATTTAACAGTACTTGACAAGCCCTAAACTCCCATTTTTCCACATATAAGTCACCCCTAAGGTAGGCCTTAGGTAACCCATAGGACAGGGTGCTATGTAGATAAAAGGCAGGACAGGTACATGTGTGTTTTATCTGTCCTGGTAGTGGAAAACTCCTAAATTTGTTTTACACTACTGTGAGGCCTGCTCCTTTCTTAGGATAGGGCTACCCTCATGTACTGTTTGAGTGGTAGATTCAGATCAGAAAGGGGTAATCAGGTCATATTTAGTATGGCCAGAATGATAATAGAAAATCCTGCTTACTGGTGAAGTTGAATTTTATATTACTATTTTAGAAATGCCACTTTTAGAAAGTGAGCATTTCTCTACACTTAAAATCCATCTGTGCCTTACAGCCTCAGTCTCAATCAACGTCTGGTCTGTACTGGCTGACAGTCTTCCTGGGCTAGGAGGGTGGAGGGCCTGACACTTAAATTTCAAAGGCTAGTCTGCCCTCACACAATGGATTGCCAAACCCCCTACTGGGACCCTGGCAGACAGATCTGTACTGAAAGGGGACCTTGTGCACTTCAAAACCACCCTTTGAAGTCTCCCCCACTTTAAAGACATTTATGGGTATATAAACTGGGTCTTTGACCCCACCAAATCAGACACGTCTGGACCTGAATCTGTAACCTGTCAAGAGGAACTGCCTGGTTGCACAAAGGACTCATCTGGACTGCTTTGCTGAGGACTGCTGCCCTGCTGTTGTCCTGCTGCCCTCTGACTTTGCTGAGAAGAGCTCGCCAAGGGTTTGGATTGAGCTTGCCTACTGTTTTCTGCAGTCTCAGTAACTTGTGTTTATACTGAATCTTTATCGTTTTGACCTTAATTTAACCAGATAAATATCTTATATTTTTATAAACCTGTGTGGTGTATTTTTGTTTTATTCTCACTGTGTTACTGTATAATTTATTGCTCAAACACTTTACACATTGCCTTCTAAGTTATGCCTGACTGCTCAGTGCCAAGCTACTAGAGGGTGGGCACAGGATAATTTGGATTGTGTGTGACTTACCCAGACTAGGACTGTGGTCCCTATTTGGACAAAGGTGTATGCCTCTACCAACTAGAGACCCCATTTCTAACAATGGGACATTGTAATGTTTCTCATTTGTCACAGCAGTAACGTCTGTGAAAGTTTTAATTTCCTTTCTGTGCATTTTGTGGTTAGCAGGTTGCGAAATTTTATATGAGAGAGGAGGGCGGAGGAGATGATGGGGCAAGAAAAGGGTTGCAGAGACTGTAGGAGGAGTGTACAGGAAGATAAGACTACCAGCTGTGTCATTTTCAACAACATCCAGCAGTCATGCATATCAGCCAGCAAGATGTTGCACTCTGGGACATGTAGTTTGGCTCTTAACACTGCTAGCGTGGTCTCGAACATCCTAAAATGGAAGGTGATGCTGCCGACAAAGTCAGGACTGGCAAATGTGTCAAGCATGACATGGAGCCACTTGGTAGATAGCAAGGAAAAAATACATAACCATCAGTAAACGCCGCTGGAAAAGAGCGCTTTCTGAGCCTCCTGAAAAATCCAGTGTCTGATCATACCGGAGATTCGCAAGGGGAACAATATAAATAATAATCAACATCATGTAAATGTACACAACTAGGACTACAACACCTATTCCTATGTAGTGTGAAGTACAGGGATAGG
The DNA here is from genome assembly GCF_031143425.1 of Pleurodeles waltl. NCBI lineage: Eukaryota > Metazoa > Chordata > Amphibia > Caudata > Salamandridae > Pleurodeles > Pleurodeles waltl. The sequence goes on along the minus strand of NC_090443.1, from coordinate 603,817,450 downwards.
GGATGCAGCTCATTAGTAGGGCATGTGCTTTGAATGTGTGAAGTCCGCTCAGTCAAAAATATTAAAGACAAGAATATCGTGAAAGTCATTTTCTATGGGTAAGTAAAGTTTTGCAAGGCATGATAGAAAGGTGACAATGGAGCAAACGAATGGTAAGCAGACACAGGCTCCTTACTGTACAAAAGACCCCTTGGAGTCACACTTCACTGTAGTATAGACACCCTTCAACGTGATATAGATAACAAAACAGATTTGTGTTATTAAATCAGCCATTCATCATGTAATGGCCCTAATCCGTGACACGCCGACATTAAATAGAGAGTTACAGTGATAGTTCATCAGAACTAGAGAGAGCCTTCAAGACTGCTTCTCCAAATAAGCTACTAAATAAAAGTAAACATGGTTGCCTTTACTCTATCCCCAGTATGATGACCGAGGAGCTTTATGTGGCCAAATTTAAAACCAACAATTAAAAATGCATTAAACACAAAACATAAAAACATACTTCAAAGTCGAATAGTCAAAAAAATAAGCAGTGTCGGTAAACTCCGCATTTAATCATATAATGCCCCCACTCATAATATTCCAACACCTTTGGGTAATGTTATGTGCCTATGTAATGATCTGTTTATGTTTTAAAGTGCTATAGCACCTTTGGATAATGTGCTTGTTATATCTGGGATAAAGTACCCCTTGCAGTACATTTGAAGAACACTACAAGTCACCAAGGAGTTCCAGCACCATATAGAGGAACGAGACCAAAGACCAAGTTCCTTTATAAGTTCATGGAACTCCGAGGTGACTTGCAATATCATTATCATGTACAGCATAGGGTACTTTATTCCTTATACTACATGGCCACACCATCACTTTTCCGAAATACCACTTAAATCATTAATGTGAAGCTCTTTTATATGATAGAAGAGCTTGTTTGCAAACATGAAAAATTAAAACAGAAGCTCTAGTGCAAAATGAAATACATAAAAAAGCTGTTAGATATTTCTTGCAAAAATATATATTAAAATCAAGTTAATACGAGGCTGTTTTTTTAAATAAGGCACAGTAGCTTGGCATGGGTGGAAACATGCAATAATATGCCTAATGTGGTATAATTACCAACAGATTGCAAAAAAATAAACATCTTACATAAATATCTCCTTTCTGCTTGTCACTGTACAGCTAGAAAAATAGAGTATAAGAAAGAAAGGTAATGTTTTGTTTTCGTGCATTATGCTACATTACCTGACCTGCATGTCCCTTCTGCCACTGGCTCTAGCAGCAGGCATTGTGACTTCAGAACTCAGCTGCATTACTTTATTACATTTGAGTGACTATGTCATTTCTTATAACAGTTGACTGTCTATTATAAAGATTATCAAAAAATTAGGGACCGGTTAGGCAGGTTTATGTACAGGGATTAGAGAATACCATGTTTTTATTCATAAATAAATGAACGAATGCATAAATAAATAAATATGGCAAATGGGTGAGGGTGTGTTTAGTAAGAGATATCCCATTGTACATTTATGAGAATCCATGCCCTTTTCAGGTCCACAATATGGGCCCCTCTCTCATGCTTTCTTCATCAGCTTCCACAAGTCCCTATCTTCATCCACTGCAGTTTCACAATGAAACCTGAAACACGTGCATTCCTTACTAAGTAAACAGGCCTTCTATTTCGCTAGTAAAATGTGGACTGTCTGTCGTTTCTGAACAGGCCTTGAGGGAAGCGATAATTTGTTGATTTCTGATTGGCCGTTTTCTAGATGACGCACAGCTTCTAAGAACAGTGGAGCTTTAAAATAGGTAGATATTTCCGTGGTGTGAATGCTTATGAGCTCATTTCACGACTCATGCCTTTGTGTTTTATTTCAGTTATGCATTGGCTTATTTCCCTAAATTCCCTTGGTGTTGTCGCTGAACTGCATTCTTAACAGGCCTCCTCCTGAGTTTTGCCTCTGCGCTTGTGATGTCATCCATTCCATTAACCCTGTGGTGCCCTACAGCACACACATTCTAAATTCTAATCTGTCGATCTCTAACATCAGAGCTAATGGAATTTTCCAAAGGGAAAAAGGAGGATAGCATTTTTACTAGGAAAAGATTACTGTAGTTCTAAAACACATCTTGTTAGGCAGCAATGATCTGATCGAAAAGGGCATATATCATACTGCTAATTTAAGAACCCTCATCAGTTGCTTAGTTAAACATCATGGTTTAAGAAACATAGGGCCTCATTTACGAGGAAGTGACGCAGCGTGGTGCCAAAATTAGCAGTGCAGCGTTGGTGCCAAAATTAGCAGTGCAGCCTTGGAGAGAATGATTTTTTATGTGCCGTAAGGTGTCCCTTCCTGCACATAAACAATCAGTAATGGCGCTTTGCTCTTTCTTTGTGTGCTGCACAATTTGGCGTAAATCTGGGGCAATGTCAAAATCAATAGGTAACGCGTGGAAACTCTCCTCTGCCGCAGGAAATTGTGTTGGGGGGTCCATATTTACAAGGCTGCATTAAACTACGCAAAGCAGTTGTAAATAAGCCTCATAGGGCCTCTCTTACAAGAAACATCAGCATGGATGCGTCAGATTTTTAGCGCCTGCCGCACATCCCCTAATGACACCATGGATGTGCTATATTTACAATACAGAGCTCCATGTTGCACGTTTTCACAGATGAGTTAGAAATTCTGATACATCCGTTGGTGGTAAAGTGACGTATTGGTGGAGTTGTGTTGGTAAACTCATGCAACTCCTGCAATGCGAGGTGAGCCCTGTTGGAAAAAGGCCTGCGTCCATTTTATGCCTGGTCCGAGCAGGCAGTAAAATTTTGATGCAGTGAAGTCGTAGAGTGACACAGTGAAAAGTTGTAAATTGCAAGAGTTCTTCTTGGATTTTTTTGTGGGAACACCTATCCACCATACATTATACATGCTGCAGGTATAATGTGAAGCAGAGCTTTACAAACTGACGCATTGGGCGCAATGTGTCAATTTGTAAATATGGAGAAGTGTAGTGCACTGCTAGTGCTGCAGCTGTATCAAAACAAATGATGGAGCAGAGGCGCAAGGGGCTTGTAAATGAGGTCCTTAGGGGCTTATTTACAAGCCCCATGGCGCTTGGCACCGCAGCATGCAACATTTCTGCACTGCCCTGCGCCACAGTGAAAGGGAAGAAATGTGCTGTATCAACAAGACATGGTGCAGTTCTGTCCTCACCCCCTGCACTGATGCAGAATGGACTGCCTACTGCCGACACAGGCACCCTTTCACCGCAAGGCCTGTGTCACAGCCAGAATTGTTTCTGTGCAGAAAGGGACACCTTCCTGCACAAAAACGATCTATGGAGGCTTTTTCCACTTTCCATAGCCCAGATTGTCAAAGCTATCAGACAATTAAGTGTAGCACACAAAGATGTTGCCTTGCATTGTGTGACAGTGAGAAAGGAGAAGAGCACCATGTTCACAAAGATATGGCATTCTCCTTCCCTCTGCTGATCGCCGAGCAGATTTGTGCTGCTGAGCGTCACACACACTACACACCTTAGTGAACTGGTGCTAGAGTGTGTGTGTGAGTCTAGCATAGGTTTTGTACTGGAAGGGTACCCTTCCTGTACAAAATACTATGCCTAGACAGGTTTAAAAGCTGTTTCTACCTTGTGTGTGTGCTGTATACATCAGCAGACATGCAAAGTTGGAAAACCATGGAGAAATTAAAACATTTCTCCGTTTAACACCTGCTTTCAAAAGGTCCAAAACCCTGTCTACTAATGTTTATAAAAGTGACGCTTCAGCAGTGCACAGGGCTGATGAATAAGCCTCATCATTTTGCAGTGCTTGTAGTGCACAAGGGTGGGACATAGCCCACTGCTCCTTTCTTTATCTCCTTTACCACAACTTTAATATAAATTACAATTATCCTCACTATGTGTTGGCAAGTAATTGATACGATATTTATTGCACTGATGAAATCCAGTTCAACTGTTTAAAATTAATTTGTTGAAAAAAAGAGCAAAAAGTAATGAGTTTTTCCCTGATAATACGACAAAATGTGAATTTTACCAGGCATTTTTACTCTGATAATTAACAGCAAGCTTTACCTGTTAAAATGTGACCTAAGGGTTGCTTTTGTTATTGCAATACTTATAATTCCAGTGTGTGTGGTAGCATGAGTTACCGCACTATGGAATTTAACAGCCAACTTGTAATGAGTGCCAAAGAGTCATGTTTCCTGTCAGAAAATAAATAAATTACAATTCCTTTCACTTCTATGAAGAAATTTGAGAAAACATGGTGGACCAAGATGCCCATGGCAGGTCCAAACTAGCTTGTGGATATGTGAAAAAATAAGAGGTCATTTTTGGTTCGTTAGTCTATTCCTCTGTAGAAAAATCTCAAAATTCCTTTACCATTGAATTGTCTCCTCAAGAAACAATCACTGGAAAAACTATTGGCAAGTTCGTGTGTGGTAGGGTAAGTGCGTGAGGATGAGAGTAAGTTTATAGTTGAGTGTATGAATAATTAATTGGCAAGAGGTGGATTCTAGTGAGGGTAGAGAAACACTTTCTCCTACACCCCTATCAAATGTAGAGTGAATACATTCCTTCCTTCCCTGGAAGAGGATTTATGCTAGCACTGTGGCACTGTGATAAAGTAAAAATCTAGCTCTTTCCAGCCTGGAAAGTCGATTGTCAGAAGTTTGTAAATACTGACAAACATACTTATTTGTGGTTGTTCCTAAACTATCTATGCTATCCACATCTTGAAACACCTCAGAATTCCCACTTGAGTGGGATTTACAGGTGCAGAGACCTTCGCACCTCGAGAGAGCTGCACTTTGAGAAATATGCTTATGCCTGCAAGGAAATCGTTTATGTATTCCTGGTCATAAATGTATGTTCATGACTGAAATTAACCTTTGTGAATCAGCTCCACGATATACAAAGAGATTACTTTTAATTAATGAAACAGCCCATTTTAGAGGTTTTCAATCTACTGATTGTAGAGGCCAGTAAGAGACTGTGAAAGGCATTAAAATATGTGTTGGTGGTGTGGCATGCTGGCAGTGGCAGGATGGCTGAACACACCAGCCACTTAACACACCACCCACTTCATAGGAGGAATTGGTATTGTGCACCACCAGCTCCTCCAGTACATCCTTTGCTGAGATGCATAGAGAAATGATCGACCATCATTGTTTTGTTATCATTTGTGTAAGTGGGTGTTATGGACAGTAAATCTAAACATCAGTCACTGATAGTGGTCATATGCTATAACCAGATTACACAGTTGGAGAAGGCTCAGGAGACATTAATTTGAATAAAACAAGGACAGATTTGTGCAGATCTGAGGAATGGCTGTGAAGTGCTCTCAGAGATGTTGCCACAGGTCAACTTAGGGGTTAGGTCCCTTTTTTTCTTTAGGGGGGACTATACCTGCATCTGCAGCATATAGCTTTGAGAAGGATGGTCCTCAAAGCACAGCTTTACCACTGAAAGAGAATAACTGGGAAAGTCTTTTAAGAAGAGAAGATATCACGTTTTTTTTCAAATCAACAATGTTTCAATCATGGCCATTATGGAACCTGGCAATTACTTTACCTGACCATTACAGAGGTTGGCAGATTTAAATATCTGACACCAGCTCTAGCAATGTGGGTTCTAGGGTTGTGCTGAGGTCATGCAATTTCGTATTTAAGAAATGGTCAATCAGCTTAATACTCATTTAAAGTAATGATAGGCCTAGCAATAGGGATGCACCGGATGGGGTGTACCTTGTTTTCTGTGATGCTGGAGTAGGATGGACTCCGACTCTCAAAGGTGCAAGTTGTGAGTATTGTATTTTGGTCTCCTCCTTATCTACTTGGGGTGACAAGGCTGTTCTCTCAACTATGATTGTTTTAGGTTGACTCGATTTTTTAGTGTTAAGTTGTTAAGAGACAGGACATCTCACAACTGTTTCTTTCTACTTGCATGTACTGTTGTATGGGAGTGCATGCTATTCACTATCTGCAGTCATCACCTTTTGATTATTAATCGCTCAGGTACCCTTGCCTCATATGGCAGTAGACTCAACCTTGATGGAGGTTTGTAAGTGCAGTTTGTGGGTTTTCCTTTAGTGATTTAATTTTAATGTGCATCGCTGTTGGTAGATTATTTATGGAGTGTGAGGCTTTGTAATATGTTACTTGACACTCTTTGTTACCTTCAACGAAGAAGTATGTGTCAGATGTACAACATTTGTGCAACTTGGCAATCAGTCACAAATGTGTTACTGGTCACAATAGACTATTGTTTGAATGTAGGAAATTAATTAGCTGGTGTCAATTTAGTGATGCGAATTCATTCTGAATCAGTATTTTACTGACAACAAATAACAATTCGCTATTAAGAAATCATTAGTAGTGAATCACTGTTCTCATGTTGATCGCAGTCACAAACAGCGATTAGTTACAAAAACACGATTTTGCACATGCTAGTTACACATACTCAAACCAGGTTGTAACTGTTGCAAACTATAAAAGTTGGCCTAGAATGCACTTAAAGTTTCTAAAATAGTTGCTTTGTATATGATGCAAAGTAGAATGCATATTCTGGCTGGTTTGCAGAGAAGGAAGAGAGGACATGAGAGGATTTTCAAACTGAGGATTACATTATTTTACAAAACTGTGGAAGAGATATGTGCAAAGTACAGGTTAAGTAGCGCTGTTAACCTGGCGCTCATAGCTGAGTTAAAGCCTAGGCTTGAGAGAAACACCTTGTGCAGTAATTCCATCTCCCATCCCCATCCATGTACAGGTCTTATGCACAGCCTCTGGTGGTACCAAGTTGTGGTTACAACAGCTGGTGGTGTGTTACAGAGTGCCCTTTTTCTCTTTTTTTCACACATTTCTAGCTGCAATGTTAATGCACATTCAGACATGTATATTTCCCCAGGAATGCACATATATTGTACACCACCAAAGTAGAATTTTATATGATTGACAATTTTCCTCATGGTATTGGATTTATAGATGGTACATCTTGAAAATGGCTCTTTCTTCAGGGTTTCACCTGTCTTTTCTCTTTTGACCTGTTTCTGAACCCGTGCTGAATTTCGTTTTTGCCTGCTTTAGGACTCAGGGCACTTTACCACCCCGACCAGTGCTAAAGTACAAGTGCTATCTGTCTAAATGGTATTGGTGATTGGTTTATCCACAATTGGCATGTTTGATTTACTAGTAAGGCCCCAGTAAAGTACACTATGTGTGCACTGGGGGTTGTAAATAAAATGCTACTGATGGGCCTACAGCACTGATTGTGCCACCCACATGAGCAGCTTAGTAAACATGTCTCAGACCTGCAACTGCAGTGTCTGTGTGGGCAGTTTTAAACTGATATTTTGACCTGGCTAATGCACCCACTTGCCAAGCTCAAACCTTCCCTTTTAATTCATGTCAGTCACCCCTGAGGTAGGGCCAAGGCATCCTCATGGGCAGGGTGCAGTGTATTTAAATGGTAGGTCATGCACTTGTGTGTTTTACGTGTCCTGATTTGGTTTTCACTGTGCAAGGCATAACTCTCCCACAGGTTAACATGTGGATTGCCTTGAAATATCTTTCAAGTGTAGTTTCCCATTGGGAGCAGATGGAGACCTTGAGTTTGGAGTCTCTGAACAATTTGAAAATACATATTTTGGTGAAGTTGGTTTTTGAATTCTGTGTTAGAAAATGCCACTTTTAGAAAGTAATTTTCTTGCTCAACCATTCTGTGCCTCGGCCTGGCTGTGAAATACATGCCTGGGTTAGGATGACAATTGGGCTGTTTGTGAACTCAATCTAGACCGTCACAAAAAGTGAACTGAGGTGTGCCCTGCATATCCTGACGGGTGTTCCTGGTCTAGAGTGGTGGGAGGAGCTGACACTTGCACCTAAATAGAGCTGTGCCTGTCCTTACACAAAGCAGTCACCAACCCCATAGAGTGTGCCTGGTGCTAGGGCAGGAAAGGCAGGGTCTTGAGCACTACAAAAACCTTCTTTTGAAGTGTTCCTACTTCAAAAGTGAAAATGAGTATAAGTACTTGACCTCTGAGATCACAACTTTAGAATCCTTCTGGACTGAGGACATTATGTCAGAAAAAAAGAGCTAGATGCTGTTGGAGGGACTGTCACTCTTCTACATGCTGTGTTGCGCTGGCCTGCTACTTGTGGCTTCTGTCCTGATATTGAAAGGACTGGACTTTGCTTTCTACATCTTGCTTTCAAAGGTTCTCCAAGGGCTTGGACTGAGCTTCCTTCCTGTTAGAAGTCTCAGGGTTCATCAGATAATGTATCTGCCAGCACCTGGACTCTCTTTCTGTGAGGCCTGACTTGCCAAGTGGTGCCAGTTCAAGTTCCTGGGCCCTTGGGAGTACGTTCTGGTGTAACCAAGGAGAAACCAGATACATCAACTCCAGAGCTACTTCGAACCAGTGCCGCTGCCTGGACCAGACCCGTGGCCCCCACTGAGTGCAACAAGGCCTGAAGCCACTGCAGCGCCTCTGAAGTTCAGACACAGCATGACTCCTGAGTGCGTGTCCCTGGTGCAGAGGACACCCATCTTCAACTCTGCTGCAATACCTGTGGCTTCCTGGTGTGACGCAAAACACTGGCAAGTTGATGCCTCTCATCCAGACCTGCTAGATTCCTCGACCCCTCCAGATTGTAAGGAAGCGACGCCTCGCCACCAATGCTGCATCACCTCCCCTGCAACCATAAGGAACTCCCCTGTCTTGCAGTAAGTCACCAACCCCTCACCTCCCTGGTAGCAGTAAGGAACCAACACCGCAGCTGGCTACAGTAACGCCTCACCTTCCTGACTCCGTACACCGCCTTTGCTTCATCATCATTTTCAAAGGTACTGTGCTTGGGGTCCGTGCGACTCCATGACTGGCTTGCACTCCATCTTGAGTCACGTCAGACTGTTAGTAATGACTCCATAAAGACAATGCGATAGCCCCAGTAGTGTTTTTAAGCCCTTTACTGAGATTTAGGCCCTCATTACAGCCCTGGCGGTCAGTGGAATAGTGGAGGTATTACCGCCAACAGGCTGGCTGTACCTACCTCCACTATTATGACATTGGCGGTTTGGCCAAAGGCAAACCACCAATGTACCACACCGACTGCCACAGTGGTAACTTTCCCAGTCCCCCCTCCCCAGAACCCTCCTCCACCCTCCCCCTCCCTCTCCTGACCCCCCTGCACATTTACACACATACACGCACATACATTCACCCCCATACACACACACGCATACACACATTCACCCATGCATTCAAACATTCATACACACTCACAGCAACACTCACAAACATACATCCAGGCAGACATGCAATCTCACAACACAACATGCACGTATGCTCACAACCACTCATGCACACACGCATTAAACACACATGCACGCATTTACACGCAGTCACACACACCCCCACTCACACACACAACACCCTCCACCACCTCTCCTGTCAGAGAACCCGACATACCTGCTTTCAGGGGGTCCTCTGGCAGGGGACGGGACGCTGGCAGCAACGCCACCTTACCGCCGTCTGCCACCATGACCGTTGACGGAATTCCGAGAGCCTTCTGGCGGTATTCTGTCTACAGTCATAATGGCATGGACGGTCAGTAGCCACGACAAAGGTATGTTGGCGGCTGTAGCCGTGGTGGTAGGCGGCATTTACCGCAAATCTCATAATGAGGGTCTTAATCTTTAAAAATGCATATCCTTGCTTGTGTATTTTGGCATTTTGTTGTTTTGGTCTTGCTTTTCTAAACTAGTGTGGTGTACTTTTGTGGTTTTTCACTGTATTACTGTGTGTGTGTGTACATATACCATACACATTGCCTCTGAGATAAGCCTGAATGCTGGTGCCAGGCTACCAAGCTGTGTGACCCTGACTAGAGTGATGGTCCCTACTTGGACAGGGTGCAAACCGCTGCCAACTAGAGACCCCATTTCTAACAGTGCACATGGGCCTATATGTCCATTATATGCCACTGAGTATTTATTCAGGAAATGGAAAAAAAAGCAAATTCCCTTAACACCCAAGTGGTGTGTGATGCCAAAAATGTAATAACAGATATTGTTTCCAAATTTCTAGGAAGCAACTACATAGTGGTATTTACCAAAGGCTACAACCAGGAGATCTTGATGAGGGATATTTATTGGCCAAATGCACAGAGAACTAAGTAACATAGACCTTAAATGTCGCTTTAATTGATGGCTAAATATGTTTTGTTTGTAGGTAATAATTCATATATCTGTCTGCCACTACTACCAATGGACATAGTTATTTAATGGCACACTGTACAACCAGAAGTATTATTACACATAATTTCGGACTACTAAAAAGTTGCTTTAGATGTCGCCATAAGAGCGGTAATCCCTACAATATTCTACAGAGAGAAGATGCAACATTGTAGCAACATGTGCTATTGTGCACAATATTGCAACAACAAAAGGATTGAGTGTAAGAGTTTTAGGATGAGGAAGAATAAATCCCACCACCTCTGACACATGAGGAAACTCAGGCTGCAGAAGGATGATCAAGAGGTGCGAACATCATCAATTCTTATTTCGATTAAAATGACATAAAGAATTAGAAAGAGGCATTTTAGGTTGTTCAACTAATACCTTTATTTTCCGGTGACGTGATGTATTTCTGAATAAATATTTCTCTTTTCAGATGGTTGTTTAGAAAAAAATATATAGACTTTGTAATTGTTTTGCAATGAAGGGATATTGTATTTTTCTTTTTGAAGGCTTGCAAAAGCTGTGAGCATATGTCTTTCGTCCAACATTTTCACCAGCACCACTGCGACTCCAGCTTCAACAGAGCTGAGCTGAGATGCTGCTCACAAAAAATTGGTTCTCACTTTCTCCCATTACAACCTGTATGTCACTTACAATGTGTGTTGTTTGAACAGTTTTAACCACATTGGCGACCTTTATGAGTCCTCTTGCTACATCCGCATTGTGGTGGCCATTTCCACTTAATAGTGGACTTCCAGTTAACAGTGTGGTGTGATAAGGTGGCTGTGACTTGTGCTTGATTGCATGAATTAACCCATTAATATTGGGTGATGTATGGTGCTCCCTATTTCTATGCTGTACGTTTTCATGATGTAATTCCTTACATAAGGTCTTGATTGTATTAGTTAGATTAGCTAAATTGTTTCTATCCAGGTTTACTACTTTTAGGTTTACAATTTTTATTTGCTTCTGTTGCACACACTCAACCTTAAGCATTGAGGTTTCTAACCCTCCAAAGAGTTGTGGTTTTCTGCACTGAACACATTTGCAATAGGGGGGTGTTATTGCAAGTTTGATACACAAAGATAAATTTACACTTTTGTGTCAGTTTGCAATTGTTTGCTATTCACAAAGATTTGCTACTAGTAGTATCTTTGAGTCTGAGGAGTGCACATAAAATAATAAAACCTTCCTGTCTATTTATGTGCGGGGGACTCCAGTGTCATGTCAGGACAAGCAGTCATGAGCAGTGGATTGTATAGCAAAGTAGCCAGACGCCTGTAATAGCATGGGCTAAATTCAGTAGCGTCGAACCTGTCGACTAAAAGGATAAAAACAGATAAGTTGCTGCACAATACCACTGTGACTTCACTGTCATAGGATAAAAAAATGTAAATGTCAGGGTTTAAAATGGAATATCTATGAACAATCCTCTACACCTCCAGGACAAAGCTCCATCACTTTTCTTTAACAACACACATACTCTAGGAAAAGAACACACGTCTTGCATTATGTCCAGCAATAAATTCTGTCTTTCCATTACAACGAAGATCCATAGAAAATTTTTGTCAGGTCTTCTGCCACTCATTTCCTCAGACAAAAACTGCAAGTCACATTCCAAAAGAGAATGGTCAACACAAGTAATATGTGGCTAAGAGAAGCAAACATATTTCCGTCTGTTGAATATCAAACGTTTGATTTTCAGTATGTTGGCTTCCATATCATTCTATCATAATTTGACATGACGGTAGAGCGGAGGCCTTTCAAAAATCAAAGGATTAAGCAACAACAGCACCAGAGCAGAGATATCCATTAACCATCTATACTCCACCGCAATATTAGCTAATAAGATCAGCCTAGGAAACTACCCAAACAAGAGTTAACACTGTATTTCCCTGACATACAGGTTTTGCATTTCTGCTTATTTTGTCCACCCTAAACACAGGACTAGTTAGGGAATTAGAAGTTTGATAAAGCAAGAAATAGGAGTATTTTTGGTCTTGATGAATAGCCCGTGACAGATGAGTGTAATTTCAAGGCACAGAAGCATGTTGACTTTTTCTCAGTGATGTGGCACGTGCCTTACAGACACCCACAGAGCCCCAACATTTTAATCCTGTATAACAAGAAAATTTGTCATCACACCTACAGGCAGAAGTACCCCTAACACAACTGAAATAGGATTCTCACCCATGTAAAAATGGTCATTTAGGAGCTCATGTTGAGTCCACCAGAAACAAGGCCTGCCAAGTGTGAGGACAAATCCCAGTAGATGATTCATAGCACTTTGCAGGAGAAAGAGGTCTGCATGCTTCTTTTATCATAATCTAAATAAGATAAGATCAGTAGACCTTCTACTTAACTTTAGACAATTTCTAGATGTCCCAAAGTGCCTCAGTCTTTTTTGCATATGCGACTAATGTTATGGTGAACGTACTATGGCACTCACAAAACATTGTTTACCTTACCAAGATTTTGGTAAAGTCCCAAATCATGCAGAGTTTGAAATTTGTGATTCTGCATCAGCAAGACCTGAACTCTTATTAGAAATATACTCAACTTAAATGGAGCAGAACAAAGACCAGAAATATCTTGAATGAAGACAAGGTCATAAGTTACACTTGTGTGGTGATCCCATGCCTTAGCGTGCATGCAAAAAAACTGGTCCTGACGAAAGTCATACTGACCTTTGACATCTTAGACAACATGGCTGAAACGTGTTGACCCACATCATGGATGTAAGAGGTCATGGTATTCTCATTACACAGCCGCCACTGTTATAACCTATGCCCACGTTTACCATAATTAAAATATACCATATTTGGTAATGTATCCATTACACAATTTAACTTCACTTCTCCACGCAAGGAAAATTCCAGCTCTTCTGTAGTCAGGCGTTGTAGCACACCCTTGACACGCTAGGTGTCAGGGGTGGGACCCCTATGATGAAGCGTGGCACCAACTAGGTTGGTGGGTGAAAGGGTCATTGTGAGTAAGACGTAAGGATGCTTAAAACACTCTAGATCCTTATTTAGTTTTATTCACACCAGGGGAACATTGAGCATTAGATATAATGGATAGTGTGTCCATTTTTCATATTGTGAGTTAACAATTGAGAAAATAAGCAAGCTTTCTCTCTGTTGATTGATTATTCTATCAGGAAATATAATCATTCTCAATTGAGCTGAAACACTTCGGGCTCTTGCAAAGGCAATTAGTTCAGCTACTTGTGTAGGGGTAACACCTCAAAGCCAGGAAGCTTCCACCACTTCTTCGATTGCGCAAACCGCATAAGCTGCTCTCAAAGTTCCTCCTATGACATACTTCTTAGGATACATATAGATGACAGGAGTAGTTTATTGACAATACAGATTTATGGCTATACAGCCGGGCTCAGAGATAACTCTTCATCGAATCTTCCTCACTTATGACATATCTACATTCCAAGACATATTAGCAATCCATCATCTTAAATATATCACCACACTTCTCCCCTTTTTATGGGCAAGCACAAAGTGCTCCATCCATTAAATAATCTCTCTTTGGGCTTCAAACCACGCCCAGGTCACGTCAGTCTCTTTCATTGGTTACTGGGCTTTAAAATCTGCTTGCTTTCATTTGTGAAAGGCATGCATACGTCATGCCTTTTCCGGTGTTTAGCCCACCTACACAGCACTGGTAAACTACTAAAAACATACGAGGCCTGATGTTTTGAGCCTGGTTTCTGGACTACTTTATCTGTTAATTTTCCCCGCAGTGATCACGCTGCATTTTACATATCCCGATTGCACTGTGTTTTCTTTTTTTATTTGTGTGGCAAGAAAAGTTAGGTTAGGAGTTTACAACGCAAATAGCTCCAACTCAAGCAAATGCAAGCCCTGTTGCATTGAAAATGCTTGTTTAATATTTTATTCATCTTATACAAACTATTAACTTTCCCTTTCTTTACAAATAATGCCTAAACACAACCTCCACTCCACCTCCAACACACACAAAAAACCTAACAAATAAAAAAGACCTTCTATTTCAACAAGTACAATGAAAATCCAATTACTATTACTATACTCTCCCCTGGTTTTTTACTGTTTGACAAATCTTGCCATTACTTTGGTGCGCACATATACCGAGAACTTCTCCTAACACCACCACCACATTTATTCAATCCTGATTTTTCACACATTTTACTACAATCATTCTTTCTATCACTACGTACACAGGGATCCAGAGCAACTTGAAACGCACTCCACCAATTTTGATCTGACAACCTAACTGAATTTCTCTGAACTTCACTCACTGGCGTAGAATCTTTAAATTTCATAAAGCCTTTTCCAACCATGTTAGGATTTTTAACATGTACCCAATATCCAGCTTTCTTACACATTTTATTTCTTTTATCAGCATCCACTGTTTCTAATTTAGCCATATTAGACTTTATATCAGCTGACCTCTCACCATTTGCATACATCTCCTCCCTTAGGAAATAGCTTAACCATCCAAAAAGCACACACTCCTGTTGATGCTTTTCTTCTTCTCAATAATTCAAATGAAATATTCTCAATGACACTATTTGGTGTAGTGTAACAGGCCCACACGAGTTCTTTGACAGTTTTGCTGACATCCATTTTAGATCTTTACGTAGATTGAACACATTTCACTAAAATTCTGTTGAAATGTTCCACCTTTTCATTGCTTTGAAGATGATATAAGGGTGTCTAAATATGTTTAATAGCAAAACTGGCCAAAAAAGATACCAAATCAGATGAGGCAAACTGAACCCGATCATCTGCCATAATCTCACCTGGAATCCCTTCTCTGACAAACACCCCCTGAAAATCACTCTATCATATTCTTTGTGGTGGGTTCAGTGACAGGTTAAATCTTTAAAGATGATCAATCATGACTATGAAATATTTCATTTGATCAGGCAAGATATCTACCCGAGGGATACGCTTTAAACTTATCCACACTACAGACACATGCCAGCAATTATTTTTTCAATTGCTGAATATTTCTGTTCTACCTGATGTAACATTCAAGGAGCAAAACCAGCTGTGCTTTCTCATTTACCATTCAACTGAGACACTTCTGCCCCTAATTGATACTCACACACATCTGCTATACACTATAACAATTGATTTCTCCTCTTCAACAAATGGCTGTAAAGCAGGTTCCTTGACAATTGTTTTTCTTAATTCTTCAAAACATACATTCACATTCCTTGGACCATACAAATTCAGAACCTTTTTTCAGGAGTACCCTAGAGTATTCAGTCAAATTTGCAAAACCTTTCATGGATTTGGTGTAAAATTCACAGAGACTTACAAATACATCAACTGTTACTTTTTTAGGCGCTGGAGCTTCAATTATACTTTTAACCAAACCTACATTTAAATTTCACTCCATGACCTAGATACTCAATCTCTTTTTTTTTTAAGATACACATTTCCTTTCTGAGTATTGTCCCTCTTCTCACCAAAACCTCCAACAGACAATCATGCTCAAATTCATTGTCAGAAAATATTAAAATATTATCCTAAAAAACTACAGCTTGAGGGTAATCAACAAACATATTAGGCATAAGTCTCTAAAAGACTGCCACAGCAGATGCAAGGACAAATGACATTCTACAAAACTGGAAAACTTCTTCTGGTGTAAGGAAAGCAGTTAGATGCTGAGAACCCATGTCTAGCTCCACTTGCTGATATGCTGCCCTCAAATCCAGCTTAGTGAACCAACTAGGTTGCCCAATCTTTGTAATTAAATCTTCAATCCTTAGTAAAGGAAAATTATCCACCCATATAGCTTCATTAACACTCCCTACATCCACACACATTCTGAGTTCCCCTGACTTTTTCTGAGCTAACACAATAGGGAACAACCATACAGTCACCTCAACATTCTGAATGATACCCTGAGTACACATGTTTTTCAACATAATAGATAGATCTTTCCTCACACTTAAAGGAATATTGCATAGTTTGTGACACACATTGCTTTGTTTTAATAGTGTATATAACTCAATTGTTTTTCTTAGCTTATCCAGAAAAACATTTTTGAATCTTTCTTCTCAAGGCCTTTTTGTGCTGTACACTGATCCTATCTCATGCCTTTTAGGTATGATAAGCTCATCCAACCCTGGTCTTCTTGTAATCTTCAGTTCTGATTGAGGTACCCAACCTAGTGCACTGATAATTATTTTAGCCACATAACTCTTTCCCTTGATTGACTCACCCAACACCTCACTGTGGCCCAAGACACCCAATAAATCTACCTTGCTTCCTTCAAATGTCACTATAAAAACGTTAGGTGGAGACAACATTTCACATCTTGTCAAACCTTGCCTGAGGCACAATGGTAATGAGAGCACCTGTGTCAACTAAAAGTTTAATCCCTTTTCCCTCAATCAAGACGTCAATATCTGGATCAGCAATGTGTTCCTTTCCATCTACACCCAAAACCAATTCCTTACTTTCCACCACACTTATCTTCATTTTTTCACATTCTTCTTTAGGTATGCAAAGAACACTCCTGTTCCTCACACCTCTACACACTGTGGGAAAATGAACCACTTTCCTACAGATTCTACATTGTTGACAAAAAGCAGGGCAAATATTAAATGAAGAAATGTGCTAAAGAACCACATCTAAAACAATTTATTTTTTTGTGATTGTGTAAATTACATATTCAACCTGTTCACATCCTTTATGGTAGAATTTATGTGGGCCAAATGAACATTGGAGACACCCTTGTTAACCACAGCTCATGAAATTGTTGTCTTAGCTAAAGATTCCTCTACCTGTTTTGCAGCTTCATATGATTCTTCAATACTTTTGAAAATATCTATAGCTGAATCCAAAGAAGGAATTTTATGGTAATAAACATTCCTCAATCTTCTTTGAGCTGCTTCTCACAACTAACTGATCTCTAAAGAACTCTAAAGTAAAGTTTTGAAATTTACATTTGGCTGCTACAAATGTCAGCAATGTTACATATGTATAAATACTTTTATTAGGTTTTTGCACTCTATATTTTTTGTTTTAGAGCCACAGTTCTATCAAGCTCATCAAAATCCTCTTCTCCTACCGGCTTATAGTCAATTAAGTGATCATTCATATTCTGACCCTCAGTACTAAATAATAACACATTAAACCTTTTTTCTTTCATGTCTAAACTTTTATGCATCAATTACACCTAAGTATGCTTTACAGTTATCTTAACCATAAGTTCCACTCTAGAGGTGGATAACCTGGATCCTGCAGAAAAGGGGCAGGTGGAGGTATATTATGCATATCTAAATCTTGAAACTAATGTGTTAGCTATCAGAAAGTAGAAAGTGGTTAAACTAGAATGTTGCAGATATTCACTGAACCAATAGTTTTTTGAAAGCGTGAAAATCACTGATTAAAAATGTGCACAATTCCATTAGTGTGCCAATCACTGAAACAATTGGCTTAGAGCACGGTTCCATAAAAGTGGGCAATTCACTGGTTTAAACCTTACACAAGACTATTAAAGGCGTGCCAATTTGCTGACATAATTGGCCTAAAACACACACATCTTTAATGTCTTGAAGCCAAACAAAACTTAAATGTAGTTAGTTCTAGTTCTATTTTCACTCGTCCTGCAAGCTGAATGCTTGCCAGCTGAAGCTAAATCGGCAGCCTGCACACTTCCATCAGGTACCCACAGGCCACCACATGTTTCTTGTTTTATGTTTTCTTCTCTTTAAGAAAATAGACTCTGCGTTTGCGGCTCAGCCTGCTTTGTGTGCATGACTCTCCTTGGCAACCTGCTCACAGCAGCTTTCCTGAGCCATCAGGATGATCGAGCAAGTTCTGGACGCACAAGAAGGTTCGGTACGTGCATGCAGGTTCTTCACATGCACCACCCGCTCGTCAGCTCTTAGTAAAATATACCTGAGCCAACACCAATTAATTGCTATTAATGTTAAAGTCTTCACATACAGTATGAACTCGACAGGTAATCGTCCATTCCTGCTTAATTTGGCACTTAGTTACCTCTTACTTCGGTTCGTGCCTTGCCTTATTCTTTGACCTCTGACCCCTGCTTACACCACCAAACTTGCCATGGAGTACCTGTCAACCTTTGCTTGTCACCAAATATTGTTGTGTTATACTTCTTGGGAAACACATAGATGATAAGAACCATTTATTGACAATACAGATACACAACCATACATCAGGGGATCAGAGATAACTCTTCATAGAATGTTCCTCATTCATGACATACCTACATTCCATGACATATTAGCAATCCATCATCTTAAGTACATAGCCACAGTTCCTTCATTGTCTCTTAAACATGAGCCATCCACAAAGATTACATAGTTGGACTCATCAAGAGCAGTCAATGGTACCAGACAAATCTGCACTACAAACATTTAACCGTCAGCCAAATAATACCTTTTTTATCTATCTATCTATCTATCTATCTATCTATCTATCTATCTATCTATCTATCTATCTATCTATCTATCTATCTATCTATCTATCTATCTATCTATCTATCTATCTATCCTGGAATTTTAGACTACCTTCAGTCCAATAACAACTTCAACTGCTCAACATCTAAGCTTAAACACACACTGTTTTACAAAACACAAAACTAATAACCTCATCACAAGAACGTGATCTCACAAAGACAATTGCAACACATAACCCTACTCACACCTCCACCACTGCAACTGTTGTTGAAACCCCAACTCCTTCAGTCTTCAAGTACATGTTTTGGCCAAGTTGGAGCAACATATTTCAGCTCCTCTCTGTTGTGCCATAAAGGCGGTCATTCCTCCGTCCGCCTGGCGGGAACCGCCAGAAGACCGTACCGCGGTCAAAAGACCGCGGCGGTCATTCTGTCTTTCCCGCTGGGCTGGTGGGCGACCGCCAAAAGGCCGCCCGCCCGCCCAGCGGGAAAGCACCAGCAACTAGGAAGCCGGCACCGAATGGAGCCGGCGGAGTTGCTGGTGTGTGACAGGTGCAGTTGCACCCGTCACAATTTTCAGTGTCTGCCAAGCAGACACTGAAAATCAATGTGGGGCCCTGTTAGGGGCCCCAGGGGCCCCATGACACCCGTTCCCGCCAGCCAGGTTCTGGCGGTGAAAACCGCCAGAACCAGGCTGGCGGGAAGGGGGTCGGAATCCCCATGGCGGCGCTGCTTGCAGCGCCACCGTGGAGGATTCACAGGGGCAGCGGGAAGCCGGCGGGAAACCGCTGACTTCCCTTTTCTGACCGCGGCGGTAACAGAATAGCCCCAGAAGCACCGCCAGCCTGTTGGCGGTGCTTCCTCCGTCCCCTACCCTGGCGGTCTCAGACCGCCAGGGTAGGAATGACCCCCAAAATGTCCTCTCACTACCACTTGATGTAGCTGGGTGGTTTATATCTTAGTCTTTGAGTGTAATCATTAAATAACCCCAATCACTAGTCATGTGGACCTTTGTTGATTGATGAAGAGAAATGAGTATCAATCATGAATATAATCAATAAATTATTAAAGACATTTAAATCAGTTGATAAAGAATTAGTGTGAGTTGAAGGGATTTATTGTCATTTTTTCTAGTTTTTTATCTATTTAGTCATTAGGCATTAATCTTTGGATCAATATTTGATTATACAGTAGAACAAAATATTTTTTTAAATCACAGTCAGTATAGTAATAATTCAATAAAGGTGTTCCATAGAGGAAAAGCCCTATTCTAATAAGTTAATTTAATGAGAGAAAAGGTGTCACTTCAGAAACCCAAGGAAGAGTTCTAAATCAGCAGACATCTAGAATTCAGCTAAATAACCTCTCATGTAGAAAAGTCAAAAAGTATCTAGTCTGAATGTTGAAGAAATTAATTCCACCCTACTATAGGAACATGCACTAATTTAAAGACACATATTTTATGTTGCAACATTATTTATTTTGTCTTTTTTATCCACCAGCAGACTCCTGGGAACAAGTTCACTCCCTATCTTCTCATCAAAGCATAGCATCCTTGGCAAACATTGTGCTTGCAGCAGTGTCATGGGCTGACGAAGAAAACTTCCTGAGAAGCAGCAGACAAGGGTATTTAAACTTTAGCTCGTTGTTTGGAGGTCCCATTAGGTGCCAGGTGAAATGGCTGATAAATTAAGGACTGCACTCCACAGCATGTCAGTAAAAGCCCTTGTGGATGTTATAAAAACACACAAAACCATGTGTTCCATAAGTAGTGAAACCAGTTGCACAAGCAGTGAACAGTGACTCAACCAGTATAGACCACCTTGATTAAAGAGGCACAAACAACCAGGCGCTGAATTTATCTTGATACATGACCTAGCATACAAGTCATCCAACCCTCCCCCCTCCTATTGGCTGCAATGTCACAGGACCATGGTTACAAGACAGTTGCTTGGACCTTTAACCTTTATGTATGAAGATCAATGGCACTTCTAGTGTTCTCACTTTAACAAATGTCTCACATCTAGTACTGAGCACAAGCTGGCTAGGATTCAAAGCCTATACCAAAACCTTATTACCCTGGTTCGGGTGGATTCTCATCAAGTACCTCTCACTTTTGGATACCTATATTTCCTAGTTTCATAGTTCCCCATTTATTGTGATTTTCCTCCAAAACGCAAGCTTATTGTTGCCACAAGGAAGGATGACAGCAGCCCTAAGCACCATGTTGGTTTCAAGAACAATGCAAACATCCATGCTTGTGGGGGCCCCTCATGCTGAAAGTTTAATTTGAGGGGTTATAGGGCGCAGTGGCCTTACAATAAAACAGGAAGACTTTTGAGTCAGTCTTTGTACACACAAGGGTAATGGACTTTCTGTTACAAGTGCAACACAAACCAGCATTGAGATAATGTGTGCAGCTGTGCAACAGCAATGTAATATTTGGACCTCAGTACAATAGACAAATATACAAAAACGAGCATAAACCAAACTCAACTATTGCAAATATTTTTGTAATTCGCTATCAAATAAGGGCATAAATGTTGCTTCATTGTTTGTATATACTTTACTAATTTGAATTAATTATTTGTAATATTATTTGTTTTCTTTAACAGTTGGGGACCCGCCTGAGTAGGTCTTGTGGATCCCAGTGGTCTTTGGATCACAGGTTAAAAACCTCTGCTCTAGGGGTTTCTTGATGGCTGTGTATATGCAAATGATCGCACCTATAGTAAGAATACAGTCACTGATATCATGGATATCATGGAATTCTTTCTCTACGTGTTGAATCTGCTATAGTGTGCTCAGACTGGTGATATGAAAAGATTTGAGAGCATCCTTGACTTAACATCTATCAGTAAAATTCAATTAAGAGCCGTCATTGCAATAATCAGATGTTTTCTTCTACCCTGTGATGTTGGCTAGGCTGCGAAGTAGCAGGTTGGTGATCGTTACCTTGTTGAGTATAAACCTTCATAACCATTCCTGAGCAGTGTAATCCTGTCCTTCTTTTTGTGTATCCTTTCCACTTCCCTAGATGTTTCATGACAGTGGCTGACAAGCAGAACATGTGCATGAGATTTGGGCTTTCCTGGAGGACATGATGAGAAATGTTAGCTCTTCACTTTTTATAGCATTTGCGGGATCCTGGGTGCAGCCCATAGTCTGCGTATTTAGTGGTGCCACAGGTGTTTTTTTCTTTTCAGTGCTTGATTTGTACTGAATAAAGGCTACATTTTGAAGCATACATTCTGTGTACTAGTCGTTTAATATTGTAAATCAAATTGTAGATTTTTATATATTGGTGGGAGGGTGTGTTAAACATGCGTTTATTTTGATTTAGATGTTGCATGTGTTTTGTCAATTAGTGGTTCTGTTATTCAAGTCTTGGTACATTATGTGATGCATTATCGATTGAAGTGATCTTTCATGGTTTATCCGGACACAGGAATGTGTTATTATTGCAGGTATAGATCCTAACTATATTTTGGCAAAGATAAAGTCATAATCAGCTTGTAGTTTGTTTGCTAGACACATAGGGGCTTATTTGCAAGCCCCCTGCACAGCTGGTGCATTACTTTTTATATGGGAAAACCTGACACATTTGAGGCTGAAGGGGCTTGTAAATAAGCCCCATAGATTACTTATGTAGATGAAAACATGAATTTTCATATATGTCTCCATCACTGAGGCTTAGGGCCTAATTATTATCTTGGCGGATAGAATACTTCATCACAAACATGACAGATGTTCCGTTCACCGTATCACGATCTCCAAAGGATATAATAGGATCGTAATACGGGGGACGGGATATCCTTCACGTTTGTGACGGAGTAACCCTGTCCACCAAGATCATAAACAGGCCCTTCGTCTTCGCTATTTGTAATGAGTCCACATTTACTCAAGCAGTCCCAATATAGTGTAAGTTTTCATGAAGATTTTGGGTCTTAATAGTCTGAGATCAGGAACAGCAGCATCTAAACTAATAGATTAGATTGATTTTCAAATGTAGCACTAGAGATTCACAATTGTAAGCACTACACATCCCAGGCTCTACTGTTACATGGTTTTCTCTTTTTCTTTTTCTATGACACTGTAAAGAAAACACAGCCTAAGTGCATCTTAGCTGTTAGGGCAATACCGAGGAGAGGTGGAAAATGGCCAATACTACCATCAATGCTGCCAATCAATCAGCATTTTAATTTTGAAAAGTTGTTTTGTGCACATAAATAAGGTACATACCAAGGAATTATATCATAATTCATAAAATTACTAACACCCAGAATTGCCTGCAGGCACTTTTTGAAGTTGTGAAAGAACTGGCAGACACTAATAGTCTTCACCCTGTCTCCTCTGTCACGGTCAGAGCAAGTATGATGAGTTAGGTTTCATTTTAAATCAAAAAGTGGAAAAAATTACGTACAGTTGGCCAGAGACTCTTTGTAAGTAGGTTCCGACCCAGTTTTGAATGAAATGTGTTTAATCTACCAGCGGAGGAGGGCAATTACCTGTCATCTCAGACAGAATAAGGCACTAAATTGAGAGAATGGCCTCTTCTTGATTTCACATCTTTCCTGGTTGTCCTGCAATCCATTAAATCAAGATCGGAACTGGATCCCCACTGGAACCTTTACTCCCCAATAAGCTCAGATTACTGGACACAATTTGTTTAACTTTCCTATTGCAGCTTCTGAAACCATCTTTGAGGTACGGGTTTGTACATTTGAGGTAGAAATATGCTATTGAGCCTTCCTTTACTGAAAAAAACTAATCTGGATCCCTTCAACTTGTCTAATTTTGGGCCTATTTCTTTGCTAGCTGTCTTCTCCAAAGTTCTGAAAAAGCATTTTAACACTTATTTTAATAACTTTGTTAAGGCCCAAAACTTTATTTATCCTTCACAGTCCAGGTTTAGGGCTGGACACAGCACTGAGTCTGCCCTGCTGAGCGTTACTGAACATCTTAGACAACGCCTGGATGATGAAGGCACAGTTGCACTCATCCTGTTGGATTTGAGATTTGAGTACAGCCTTTGACACAGTATCCCACACAATCCTTGTGGAAAGGCAGGAGGCTCTAGGCGTGTCAGGCAGGCATAGCTCTAAGATTGCTGGTCTCCTTCCTATAAGATCGTGTGTTTCAGTTTTTTTCAACTGAGAAAAAATCTAAGCCACATGCCCTGACATCAGGAGTCCTCAAGGCTCTGTCCTGCACCCTTTGCTATTCAATAAGTATGTCCGCCCTTTTGCACACTTAATAGAGAGTTGTGGGCCTGCTCTCTTTTCATATGCCGATGACACACAGATCATTTTCTCTTTGTCACCGGCTCAGAACTCGGACCCATTGACCTTGAACCTGGATTGAATAAAACTCTCCCAAGCTTAATGGTGATCATTCTGGGCAAATATGCCTCTCTCTGGGGCCCTAGATATTGGCTGGACCTTCTAGGGACCTTGCCCACTCCATCCCTGAAGTAAAAAAAAACCTGGGATTTCTCGCTGATGAAAAACTTTCAAAGAAACCACAAGTGACCAAAGAAACTGTTACTTGTTTTACAATTCTTAGATGGCTAAAAAAGATAATCTGGCAAATTCCCCCTGCAGCTCGAAGGACAGTTACCAAGCTCTGATTATATCTAGACTGTGTTAGAAATGGGGTCTTTGGTTGGCAGTAAGGTTACCCTCTTTCCAAGCAAGGACCCTCACTCTAGTCAGGATAAGTCACACACAATCCAAATTATCATGTGCCCACCCTCTGGGAAATTGGCACTGAGCAGTCATGCTTAACCTAGAATGAAATATGTAAAATATTTGTACCATAAAACATGCAATAACACAGTATAAACACCACAAAAAATACACCACACAGGTTTAGAAAAATATTGAACATTTATCTGAGTAGAATAGGGTCAAAACGATCAAGATTTGATAAAGACAAGTTGAAATATCACTTTTGAAATGATCAATGAAGTCTTTAGTTCTTAAAAACCAATAGGTGTCTCTTGCAAGAACAAAGTACCTGGTTTGTGCCGGGCGCACACAGATGATGCATCAATGCTTTTTCACACAACAAGGGCTTTGTGTCGATTTCTGGAGTGCAGACTTGCATCCTCTTTGGGTTGCGGGGTATTTGGATGCCCCGGGGGACGATGCAGAGAAATCCTGGGCGTGCAGGACTAAGTCACAGTAGCTGCGTCGATCTGGTGGGTGATGTGGGGAAATTTCTGTTGCACGGCAGATGTTGTGTTGATTCTTCTTGCAGGGACTCAGCTGCATCGTTCCGGATCGGCGATTCGTCAATCCAGTGGGCTGTGCGTTGAAGTTCCGGTCACAACGCTGGTGCTGCTTTGATCTCCACTCAGGGAGCGGGGCTGCGTCGTTCCAGTCTGGCGAGCAGTGATTTTCTCATCGCAGGGCAGGCTGTACGTCGATTCCGGCAGGCTGTGCGTGGATTTTCACCGCACAAGGAGTTCTTTGCAGAGATGACTTTTTTTGCCTCTGAGACTTCAGGAAACAGGAGGCAAGCTCAATCCAAGCCCTTGGAGAGCACTTCTCAGAAGAGCCAGAGGGCAGCAGTCCTTTTCAGAAAAGCAGACAGGTGAGTCCTTTGGGGAGCCAGGCAGCTCCTCTTAGCAGGTTGCAGGTTCTAGTTCAGAGTTCCTTTCCCAATAGTATCTTATCAAGAAGTGTCTGAGTTGGTAAAGTCATAGGCCCTGTTTTAAGTACCCAAATGTGCCTTTGAAGTGGGGGAGACAGTGGGAGGTGAACTAAATTGCCTCTAAAAGCAGCAGATACGAATACACAGGCAGCAGAGGGGGCTAATAAAATGCTATTTCAACTAGGTTCCCCTAGGGCAGAGGTCTTCAAACTGGGGGGCGGCCCCCCCTAGGGGGGCCTCAAGTGATCCCAGGGGGGGCTCCAGACTCTGGCCAAAATAAATATTATACAGATAACAGGCCTTTGTTTTAAGTAGAAGCATGTTATTGCAGTTTTAAAAAGGTAACAGTACTTAACTGCAATGTTTAAATAGGTTTAGACATATTTAAACACTGCCATGTTTATAAAATAATTGTGAAAAATTCTGAGGGGGGCCCAATTACTTTTATTTTTCAACTGGGGGGGCGCGGCATTAAAAAGTTTAGAGACCTCTGCCCTAGGGTGATCAAATTCTTGTAGCTGGTTAGGTTTATAGGCTATCTTGTGAATACCCAAACTGGACTGCTTGTTAGAAAGGTGCGTCCGTTTCTATAGTTCATTGGGATTTTTTTAATGTTTCTTTGGCATATGTCACAGTTCTCACCTAAGGTAGGTAGTAAAACTCCTTCCTGCACTGAACAAAAGCGTCGCTACTCAGTGACTTTCGGAGAGGTGAAGCCTATCACTATTTTGCAATGTTTTGGTAAGATGATTGATGGAACTGTTAACGCGTCCGTCTATGTTAATTTATACACATCAGGACTCGTTTTAGGTCGATGAATCTTTGGACCCAGTGGTGAGACACCATAAGACGAGATAACTAATCAATAAGTCAATCAATATGTCAATAACATTGTCAACAGTTAACATCAAAATATATTTCACTTTAGTCATTAATAAACCTTCGGCGCAATCATGACCTTTCAGTCACGAATAACCACACCTTAATGGAGATTTTAGTGAATTTTATTCCCTATTGATTACAATCTAATAGTAAATGCATTAGTCCCAAAACCAAGAAGCATATGAACATAATCACAAGGTGACAATTATGATGAGCTTTCAATAATGCAAAGATCAGGAACATAAGATAATTATGTGAATAAGAACAGATCTCGATACATGATACCTCCTATAGGTCTTAGTTCAGCATAGCACCACGTCAGTCACGTCAGTCCGTCAGTCTAATGAATACCTCATCTAACCTCGAATTAGCATTAGCATGTGGGGCTTCATGCAAAACAATTTAGAACATCAATTTGGAAAACGTCTAACTAAGATTTCTAATCAAACATACAGCAGTTGGTACCTAGAAAGAAAAGGCAAAATAGATTTCATTAGTAATATATTTACCCTCCTCGGGATAGGTCAGCATACAGGATCAGTCTTCGTCTTCAGGACATCAGTTAGATCACCGTCAGTCTATCTAAGTAAAGGCAAGGGACACTCTCCCCTTAAGCAGGAAAGTGTAATGGGCAGTCTATGGGCAAAGATTATTGTCTAAGTCTCAAGTCACCAAATAGAGTGACAGAGTTTCTGGATGCAATTGATATCATTCGCTACCTAATGCGCTTTGTCTCTTGTGTCATGGGTTTTTATCCCTTTTCCCAAAATACATTCCCCCAAAATTCTATTGGTTAGTCACTACACCCCACTATTGGTAACCAATCAAATTCTACATTAAGTAATGCATTTGTCATTTCACGATATCTCTCTAAATCCTAATTGGTCTTCATAATTGACGTTTTTCGTAGGTGGCATATCCGGGGTTACTTCATTTCCTTGGCACACACTTCGGGTCAAGAGTTCTCTTCTCCTCGCTTTATTGTCCTTGAAAGTGTCCATGTTTGTTGCAAAGCCTATAAAATGTATAATAAAGCTACTAGCATGCGGATGAGAGAGTTGGGCATTGTTGCAAATAAGTAAGAAGAAAGAACAATCGCTGGGTCATGGTCTTTTGCAAGTCAGCACACTGGAGAAACAGAAAAATACGCTTTAATATGAGAGTTACACAGCTAATTCTCGACTCACGCTAACTTAAGATATACGAGTTCTAATGAATGCGGTTTTATACGTGTTAATGTGCTCAGTTGTAAATGATTATTTCTTCTAGTTGACATTAGTTTACACAGGTGAACAATTCTCCACGTTTATGAATACATTTCAATTATTAATTCAGCATTGTTAAACATAAGCATTTCACGTCTATAATATGTAATATTTAAACTACGCTCTCTCAGTCCCTCCTCTGATGACGCTCGTCATCACACAATCTTTTGATCTTAATTTTTCACCTTGCACATGATACGCATTTCAACATCTTGCCCTTTTTGTGAGCTTTCCCATATTTCATTGAACATTTTCTCTCTTTCACTTTCTTCATTTTGTCTGGCTCTTTTTGGCAAATTTCTTTTTATTTTGTCATTAATTTTGCATGCCCCCCATAATCCTAATAGACAAATCAAAACAATTAATAGACTTATCATAATTTTTGCAAGTACCCCATTCCAAATGTTGGTAAACCAGCTTCCCACTCGGGCAATTTCTTTTCCAAATTTTTCCCAAACACCAGGTTCTTTTAGATCCTTCAAATCTGTACTATCTCTAGTAAGGTTAGTAAGCATGCTTCTAATTTTCTTACTGTTATCGGGTGTGAATGAACAACAATGACGTTCATTAAGCATTTTGCACACACCTCCACTCTTTGCTAAAAGAATGTCTAAAGCAAGCCGGTTTTGAAGAGTCATAGCTCTTTCTGCAGCAAGTTCAGTATCCATCAGAAGTATAGCTCCTGTAAAATTTGTCAGCATGTTATCCACAATAATAGACAACTTTTGGATTTTCATAGAATTTAAGATAACCCCCACTGATGGGATTATAGCTCCAAATATGTCACCAATGACAGCCGCCACTGATTCTCGCTTTTGTCTAGTATGTTGTTTTTCAGACGTTTTAGGTATTTGTTTTAAGTCATCAATCTTTTATATCTTTGGGAATACTATTCCCAAATAACATGTCCCATACCATCCCTTAGGGAGACGGTAATATGCATTTAACCCACAGATGTAATAGATTCCAGGAATCGCTGGGTCTTGTCCATTTAACATAAAGGTCCATTTACTCTGAAACAGAAACACATGTCTACATTCACTCGTGCCTACAAATAGATTGTCTTGATCAGATTTTGGCCTATATATACACAGTCTACCTACATGTAATGCATCTATAGCTAACTTGCCTTGTGTTTTAATTGCCGTGTAAGCATAATCATTTGCATAAGTACGTTTTTCTAAGCCTTTTTCTAACCTTTCCTTCAATGCTTTGCGTCTATCATCTGTGTGATCTAAAAAGCTTTTCTCTACAGGAGACAGTAAGCAAGTCAAATTATTGCGATGTGCATAAGCAGTTCTGTGAGAAACTGGGGCTGATTGCAGAGGCCCCCTAACTTTTTGCCCCCATTTTCCACTTTATGCTGGTGTTTTCCTGACTCTGATGGTGCCCTGGGTACTGCTAACCAGTCCCAGGGCCTGTGCTCTGTGTAAAATGGATATGCAAATTAGGCTAATTATAATTGGCTAAGTTAACCTACCTATAAGTCCCTAGTATATGGTAGGGCATGTAGGTTTAGGGACCACAGCATAGGTGGTGCACACCTAGGTGCATTGCTGAGGTGCCCAGTGTCATTTTAAAAGCAAGCCTGCCTTGCTGGCTGCTTTTAAATTAAAGTTATATGCAAATTCGACTTTGGAATTAAAGGTACTTCCAAAGTCTTAAACTACCTTATTTTTACATATAAGTCACCCCTAAGGTGTGCCCTATGTGCCCCTAGGGCTGGGTGCCATGTAACTATAAGCAGGGACTTTATAAAAATAGATTTATAAGCCCTGGTGAGGTAAAAACAGCCAAATTCGTTTTTCCCTCATTGAAGTAAATGGCCTTCATAGGCTAGAATGGGCAGACTTTATTTAAAATTTTAAAGTCTCCTTAAATGTTACATACCAAGAATTTGGTATCAAATTGATTGTTATAATAAATCCCACAACTTCCAGTTGTTGGATTTAATATAACTAGTGCAGGTAAAAAGTTTAGACTTTACCTAAAAAGTTGCCAATTTCAGCTCTGCATTGTTTTTGCTGCTGTGCTCTGATTGGCCAGCCTGCAGCAGCTTCTGCCAGGCTACTTTAATGAGGTGTGAAGTGGCCTGACTTCACACAAAGGAATGTGCTTGGGGGAGAGAATCTCCCCTCAGCAGATGGGGAAGCAGGAAGGGGGAGGGCTGCCAAACTGGTCTTCAAAGGCAGAGAAGGACATCTGGAGCACCCAGCAACACCCCCACATCCTGCAACCCCAGACAGCTAGGTGCCCCCTTGATTAGATTAGGAGAGGGCAGGAGAGGGGTGTGTTTATGATTTTTAGCCACACCAGTGGGTGGGCTCAGCCAGATCTCTCCTCCAAAAATCAGATTCATCCATTTTGGATTTTTAGAGACTATTGCCTTCTGGGATGGATTTTTGCCACACTTCCCAGGAAGTGGTCATCACAGGGGGACGACCCTGTCCCTGATTGGAGGACCAGGGCCCCCCTGCTTTTCACCCAGGAGCAAGGATAAAACTGGCAGACCTGCACCCACGCCTCAGATCCCCTCCAGAATTCAACAAGAAAGGAACTAAAGAAGAAGAAGGACTGCCCTGCTGGACCCCTGGCCTGCACCTGGACCCTGCACTCAGAAAGACTGCACCAGCTGCACACTTGGGCTTCACCACAAGAAGGACTTTGCCTGGCTTCCACTGGTTCAAGGAGGGACTCCCTGTTTGCTACAGGTGAAAAATTGCTAACCAGAGTCCCCTGCACCAACTCCTGAAAAAGTGACCAGCTGACCACTGTCCAGTGGCCAAAAAGGAGTTTGCGCCAGGTGCATTCTGGGAGTTGAAGTCCGCACTTCCCAAGGACCATCACAGAACTTCTGGACCCTTGGGGTGAGCTGTGGACCCCAAAAGAACCTTAAAAGAACATCTGGGTGAAGCCCCAGAAGTTTGGAAAAGATTGGAGAAATTTTGGAAAAAAGCTCCATAAAGTGACCGACTCGACGCGGAAATTCTAGCCGGCTTGCCTCAACCGCGACCCGGCCTGACTTCGTGGTTCGTCCCGGTCAAGAAAAACATCCGAAAAAGAGACTAAGTCCGAACGTAAAAAGTTGACCGGGACCTTCCAGCCATCGTATCCGAGAAGGGCTCCACGGACGTCGGATCAAGATCCAGGTTTACCCCGGTCGAAGGATTTTCATCTCGAAAAAACGACTAAGTCCGAAGGTAGAAATCACCACCGAGGAAACCGACTTCGCGTATCCGGACAAGGGCTCCAGGAGGTCGGATCCAACTGGCAGGTTCGTCCCGGTGAAGAAAAACTTCAAAATAAAGACTAAGTCAGAAGGTAACTTTTTAACCGAGGCCTTCCGCGACCTGTAGCCGAGCAGGGCTCCATCGCGGTCGGCCTGAAAGTTTGACTTTGTCCCGGTCCTGGTGCAACCAGATGACCCGATTGGCGCTTTTTGTTTCTATGCGCTAGAAAATAATAATACTTTAAAAATTCATATCTCCGGTTCCCCTGAACCGATTTTAATCGTTTTTGTGTCATTTTAAAGATAAAAATATAAGCTATTTTTATAAATTGGTTTTGGATTTTTAAACTGTTTCCTGTGTTTTATTTAATTACTGTTGTGTGATATTTGAATGCTTTACACTTTGTCTCCTAAGTTAAGCCTTGACGCTCGATGCCAAGCTACCAAGGGTAGAGCTGGGATTAATTTACTGAGACCTAACTGTACTTTTGTGGAGGTTTGTGGCTTGTTGCTAGGTGTAGGTACCTACCTGCCCTATCAATAACCCATTTTCCAACATAATTGGAAGCAGCGACGGGATCCTGTACTTGTGTTCAATATCACGTTACAGTTTTAGATAAAACAAATTTAAAATCCTTTAAATTGTCCTAGTGCAAAAATTGTTTTTAATTTTTAATTTTAAATTTTTTTAAAAAATTAATTTGGATTAATTTCAATTATTGAATTTTTGTAATTTTTCTAAATTCTTGTTTCCAATTTTTGCAAAAAGTTTTTGTTGACACAAAACTAGGGAACCATGGAGCTTGATCTGGCTAGCCTACCCACACTGACAGTAGTCCAGCTTAGGGGGTTGTGTATTGAGAGGGGGTTGCCTGCAACCACTAATCTCAGGAAGGAAATCCTGATTAAATCCCTGACAGCATGGGCTGAGGCCCAAGAGGTAGAGACAGAGGAAGCTCCAGAGGAGGAACCAAAAGAGGATGATGCTAACTCTAACCACTCAGGGGAGGAAAGGCATCAGACCCCAAGTGAGGAAGAGGAGGAACGGTCCTCACTGGACACAGTCACTAGGGGCAGACCCAAAGCTAGTGGTAGGAAGAGGGTCCTTTCAGGAGGAGAGAACCCATCCATCAGGGAGAGAGAGCTGGAAGCCGAGCTAGCCTACATAGCTTTGGAGGCAGATAAGCTTGCCCTAGAAAAAAAGAAGTGGGCAAGCAAAGAAAAAAAAGATGGAAGCAGCGATAAAGAAGCTGAGGTGTCCATGGGTGGGGGAGTTTGCCCCAGATTACCCAAGGGGGTGGTTCCTGCTTATGTAGAGGGGGATGACATAGATAAGTGGCTAGGGGCCTTTGAGAGGGCACTCCAAATGAGAAGGGTTAGGCCTCAATACTGGGGTTCCCTTTTGTGGGAGTTGGTCCCCAACTCAGGGAGGGATAGGCTTCTGACCTTAAGGGGGGAGGAGGCAGATTCATACCCTAGTATGAAGAGGTGCTTAGTCAAGAAGTTTGGTCTGACCCCAGAGCAATATAGAATGAAGTTCAGGGACACCCAGAAGGTCAGTACCCAGTCTTGGGTTGACTTTGTGGACACCTCACTAAAGGCACTAGAGGGCTGGATTATTGGCAACAAAGTAAATACTTATGAGGGGTTATACAATCTGATCATGAGAGAGCACATCTTGACCAATTGTATCCAAGAAAGGTTACGCCAGCATCTAGTGGACTCTAAGCTGACCAACCCTAGAGAGCTAGGGGAGGCAGCTGATGAGTGGTTGAGAACCAGGGTGGTTGTCAAGTCCCAGGGGGGAGACTCCAAGAAGGGGGGGACAGGTCCCCAAAAACCTAAGGAGGGAGGTGGTAAGCCCACCACAGAGACTCCCTCTGTACCCCAGAACCCTAAGAAGGAGGAGAGTAAATCCCACTCCCAATCTGACATGCAGAGACAGGGAGACCCAGGGTTAAAAAAGCTCTTGGACAGTAGGGCTTGCTTTGACTGTCAGCAGACAGGTCACTTCAGAGGAGATGCAGCCTGTCCAAAGAAAGTGGTTAGCACTGGGCTGTCCAGTGTAGCCATAGAGGAGGATTCCTCAGATGATGAAGTCCTCCTAGCATTGTGCTGGGAGACAGGACCAGATGGTAAGCTGGTGATCCCTGAGGGTGGGAGTAGGCACTTCCACCACATTCAAGTGAATGGGATCCCTACCACTGGCCTGAGAGACACCTGTGCCAGTCACACTGTAGTGAGTGACCGGTTAGTGACCCCACACATGTATGTCCCAGGAAAGACAAAGAAAGTCAGGATAGCCACAGGGGAGGTCACCTCCAAACCTGTAGCCATAGTGCCCTTAGAGAGGGAGGGTATCCTTGACTGGATTAGGGTGGTAGTCAGTGCTGACCTCCCCCTAGATTGTATCCTGGGCAATGACCTCCCAGAGGTGAGTCTGGTCACAGATGGGGTGGTTGCCCAAGGCGCCCCCCCAACCCAAAGTCCTGGGGAGTCAGTCCCTACAGTTAGGAGACAGGGGTCCCCAAGAAAAGGAAAGAAGAAAAGGAAGGGTAGGCCACTCTTAAAGAGAGTTCCAGGGAGCCAAAGGCCTTCTGCCCCAGTAGGGGGGGAGCCCAGAGTTGGCACTGGTGAGGCCTCACCTGACCCCAAGGAAGTCCTGAGTAGTCAGGCAGCTGTCCAGATGCAAGGTGTTGCCCCTGCACTGACAGAAGGGAGAGTGGAAGGAGGGTGTCTGCCACAGGAGGTGGTAGCCCCCCACTCTAGACAGCAAGAGGGGTGCCAGGACCCTAAAGATGCCCCTAAAGCAGCTCAGCCACCTGTCAGTGGAGAGCTTAGGGTGTGGTTCTGGGTACTGACAGCTGTCAGTAGCCTCTGCTGGGTGCTAGCCTTTCTGGCAGCACTGTACTTGGCCTGGGAGGCAGACCCCAGGGCCAATAGCAAAGTAGGCCCCCTGACCCTATTGGTCATGGTGGGGTTGCTCAAGTGTTGGGTGACTTCTTTGGGTAAGCTAGGTGTTGCCCTAGCAAAGTTAGGAGTAGGGGAGGTGGGCACCTCACTACCCAAGTTGGCAGAGAGAGAGGAGGAAGACCCCCCTAGAGGGAAGTTTCAGTTTGGGTTGGGTCCTTTTACTGTTGGGATGGCTTCACTACCCAGAGGGAGTGACCCTGACAGGAGGATATAAGGCAGAGTAGGCCCTGCAAAGGGACAGCCAGTTTTCTTCACTGTCTTCCTCGCCTAACAAGCCAGGAAGACTCTCCCAGGGTTGGGCTGAGTCTCCTGGGCGTGTGGGCTGGGGGGGGGTTGTGTGAGAAACTGGGGCTGATTGCAGAGGCCCCCTAACTTTTTGCCCCCATTTTCCACTTTATGCTGGTGTTTTCCTGACTCTGATGGTGCCCTGGGTACTGCTAACCAGTCCCAGGGCCTGTGCTCTGTGTAAAATGGATATGCAAATTAGGCTAATTATAATTGGCTAAGTTAACCTACCTATAAGTCCCTAGTATATGGTAGGGCATGTAGGTTTAGGGACCACAGCATAGGTGGTGCACACCTAGGTGCATTGCTGAGGTGCCCAGTGTCATTTTAAAAGCAAGCCTGCCTTGCTGGCTGCTTTTAAATTAAAGTTATATGCAA
Source organism: Pleurodeles waltl (assembly GCF_031143425.1). Lineage (NCBI taxonomy): Eukaryota > Metazoa > Chordata > Amphibia > Caudata > Salamandridae > Pleurodeles > Pleurodeles waltl. The sequence goes on along the minus strand of NC_090443.1, from coordinate 603,783,079 downwards.
ATTCGACTTTGGAATTAAAGGTACTTCCAAAGTCTTAAACTACCTTATTTTTACATATAAGTCACCCCTAAGGTGTGCCCTATGTGCCCCTAGGGCTGGGTGCCATGTAACTATAAGCAGGGACTTTATAAAAATAGATTTATAAGCCCTGGTGAGGTAAAAACAGCCAAATTCGTTTTTCCCTCATTGAAGTAAATGGCCTTCATAGGCTAGAATGGGCAGACTTTATTTAAAATTTTAAAGTCTCCTTAAATGTTACATACCAAGAATTTGGTATCAAATTGATTGTTATAATAAATCCCACAACTTCCAGTTGTTGGATTTAATATAACTAGTGCAGGTAAAAAGTTTAGACTTTACCTAAAAAGTTGCCAATTTCAGCTCTGCATTGTTTTTGCTGCTGTGCTCTGATTGGCCAGCCTGCAGCAGCTTCTGCCAGGCTACTTTAATGAGGTGTGAAGTGGCCTGACTTCACACAAAGGAATGTGCTTGGGGGAGAGAATCTCCCCTCAGCAGATGGGGAAGCAGGAAGGGGGAGGGCTGCCAAACTGGTCTTCAAAGGCAGAGAAGGACATCTGGAGCACCCAGCAACACCCCCACATCCTGCAACCCCAGACAGCTAGGTGCCCCCTTGATTAGATTAGGAGAGGGCAGGAGAGGGGTGTGTTTATGATTTTTAGCCACACCAGTGGGTGGGCTCAGCCAGATCTCTCCTCCAAAAATCAGATTCATCCATTTTGGATTTTTAGAGACTATTGCCTTCTGGGATGGATTTTTGCCACACTTCCCAGGAAGTGGTCATCACAGGGGGACGACCCTGTCCCTGATTGGAGGACCAGGGCCCCCCTGCTTTTCACCCAGGAGCAAGGATAAAACTGGCAGACCTGCACCCACGCCTCAGATCCCCTCCAGAATTCAACAAGAAAGGAACTAAAGAAGAAGAAGGACTGCCCTGCTGGACCCCTGGCCTGCACCTGGACCCTGCACTCAGAAAGACTGCACCAGCTGCACACTTGGGCTTCACCACAAGAAGGACTTTGCCTGGCTTCCACTGGTTCAAGGAGGGACTCCCTGTTTGCTACAGGTGAAAAATTGCTAACCAGAGTCCCCTGCACCAACTCCTGAAAAAGTGACCAGCTGACCACTGTCCAGTGGCCAAAAAGGAGTTTGCGCCAGGTGCATTCTGGGAGTTGAAGTCCGCACTTCCCAAGGACCATCACAGAACTTCTGGACCCTTGGGGTGAGCTGTGGACCCCAAAAGAACCTTAAAAGAACATCTGGGTGAAGCCCCAGAAGTTTGGAAAAGATTGGAGAAATTTTGGAAAAAAGCTCCATAAAGTGACCGACTCGACGCGGAAATTCTAGCCGGCTTGCCTCAACCGCGACCCGGCCTGACTTCGTGGTTCGTCCCGGTCAAGAAAAACATCCGAAAAAGAGACTAAGTCCGAACGTAAAAAGTTGACCGGGACCTTCCAGCCATCGTATCCGAGAAGGGCTCCACGGACGTCGGATCAAGATCCAGGTTTACCCCGGTCAAAGGATTTTCATCTCGAAAAAACGACTAAGTCCGAAGGTAGAAATCACCACCGAGGAAACCGACTTCGCGTATCCGGACAAGGGCTCCAGGAGGTCGGATCCAACTGGCAGGTTCGTCCCGGTGAAGAAAAACTTCAAAATAAAGACTAAGTCAGAAGGTAACTTTTTAACCGAGGCCTTCCGCGACCTGTAGCCGAGCAGGGCTCCATCGCGGTCGGCCTGAAAGTTTGACTTTGTCCCGGTCCTGGTGCAACCAGATGACCCGATTGGCGCTTTTTGTTTCTATGCGCTAGAAAATAATAATACTTTAAAAATTCATATCTCCGGTTCCCCTGAACCGATTTTAATCGTTTTTGTGTCATTTTAAAGATAAAAATATAAGCTATTTTTATAAATTGGTTTTGGATTTTTAAACTGTTTCCTGTGTTTTATTTAATTACTGTTGTGTGATATTTGAATGCTTTACACTTTGTCTCCTAAGTTAAGCCTTGACGCTCGATGCCAAGCTACCAAGGGTAGAGCTGGGATTAATTTACTGAGACCTAACTGTACTTTTGTGGAGGTTTGTGTCTTGTTGCTAGGTGTAGGTACCTACCTGCCCTATCAATAACCCATTTTCCAACAAGTTCCAAATGTAAGTGTTGGCTCAAAGAATCCTCTAACTATTTTAATATCATGCTCTTTAGCTAACTTATTTAAGAATTCAATCACAGGCACAAAAGAAAACACAACATCCAAATTTGAATAAAAGTATTGCACATGCTCTTGATTATAAAGTCTTGTTAATAGCAAGCTGCAGCTAATCCCATAAGTAAGAGGGAGGCTATGATAAGTAACTCCCTCCTGCACAGATGAAGGAATTTTAGTACACACATAACAATCTTTCGCATCCATAGTTTCCACATACTCATTTAGTAAGCGATAGAAGACATTAGTAGAAAGTTCCCCTTTTGCATTAGTTCCCTCATCCAGATGTCTGGCGTCTTGCTCAAATTTCTCCCACGGTGATAGTTTACTAGCAGTAGTAGTCTCAGGTTTTGAAGTTGCATTAATAGTTTTACTCTCTCTCCATGGCATTCCTACAATCACTCCCACAATCATTATTGCGCATACAACACCTATCATAAGTCCTAACCAACCACACACCTTACTTCCTTTGCTACTATAAGCCATGTTTGTATAGAATCAGAATAGCAGATCAACAATCAACTCAAGAAGGCAAACTCTTTCTGCGTATTTTACAGCGTCTTCACTCACTCCAGGACCCTTTTCGTCAATTCAGGTTAGCAGCTTGTCGTAATCAGGTTTCTTGAAGTCAAATCCAGGTTTAGTGTCACTTTCCGGTAGTTTTCTAAAGTCTCTTTCTCTTTTCAGCTTTTACGTTTTCAATTTTGTCCAAGTTTTCTTGTAGAATACCTTCAGGTACCGTAGTATTGGCCTGGCACTTCTCGATCAAAGCAGAATGCTAAGAATTCTTGTTGCCATTCAGAGGTTGTAGCATATGCCCATTCAGGACCTGTGTATCTTCGGTTTGCTATTCTCTTTCTTTTTAATTTTCGTTCACCTTGTTGTTCTCCTTCACTCAGATCATCTGCCTGTGAAGTATCGCTTTCTTCTATTATTGTCTCGTTTGCTATTTCCCTTATTCTGAGATGTGGCTTGTCTGGCCAATTATCACCTCTGTGTGTCTTGTTTCGGTGTTTTCCTTCAGGACGTTGAATAGCACCCTCCTCTTGTGATATGGTGTTTTCTCTTGACGGACTTGCAACCGGTTCAACTTCTCCTTCTCTGTCGTCTTCTGGTTCTACACTGAACTCAGGCTCTGAATTGTATTCGTCTACTTCTGGGAGAACCTCTCCTTGTCTTAATTCTCCTGCTGCCTCAACTGAGATAGGCTCTCTGTCACCTCTCTCGAACTCACTGTCAGCTTGAGGGACAAGGCTGTTCTCAGTGGGCTCTCCCGCAGTCTCAGATCTTCCTTGACTGATCTCTGACTCTGAGACTTCTCCTCCTGAAGTTGCTGTACCGGAATCTTCAAGTTCCTCTTCAACAGGACACGTTACCCTCTTTGTGTGACTGGCATGTATCCAGTTGGGAACCCCGGCACACTTCACAGCAGTAGTGGTTGTCAATATTACTTGATATGGCCCCTTCCAACGTGGCTCAAGACACGATTTTCTCACGTGCTTCTTGACAACCACCCAATCTCCAGCTTGCAAAGAATGTCCTGGTTCGCCGATTGGCGGCAATGTGTTAGCTTCCACCTGGTGAGAGAAAGAGCGAATCACGTCAGCCAAACCTTTGCAGTAATCCAACACTAAATCATCTGTAATATTCACTAGTGCATTTGCAGGTACCGCTGTTAACCTCATTGCTCTACCCATGAGGATTTCATGGGGGGACAGTCCCGTTTTCTTATCTGGCATGTTTCTCATAGACATCAGTACTAGAGGTAATGCATCTGGCCACTTCATGTTTGTTGCTGCACACATTTTTGCTATTCTTGATTTTAAGGTACCATTCATCTGTTCAACTAGTCCTGATGCTTCAGGGCGATAGCTACAGTGCAACTTCTGCTCAATGTTGAGTGCGGCACACAGAAGTTTGATCACCTCATTGTCGAAGTGTCTTCCCCTATCTGATTCTATAGAAACCGGAAACCCAAACCTTGGTATTAACTCTCTGAGTAGTAGTTTTGCAACTGTAAGACTGTCATTCCTACATGTGGGGTATGCCTCAGTCCAAAGACTGAAAACACACACAATCACCAACACGTACTTCAATCCTCCACAAACAGGCATTTCAATGAAATCCATTTGCATTTTGTTAAATGGACCTCCAGCTCTTCCAATGTGGCTCAAAGTTACCAATGTTCCTTTTCCAGCGTTCATCTGCTGACAGATGACGCACCTGTGACAAGTAATTTCTGCGGCATGTCTGAATTTTGGATTGAACCAATCAATTTTAAAAGATCTGATCATGGCATCTCTTCCCAAATGTGCCTGCCCATGATATAATCAAGCAAATTGTGATAGAAGACTATTTGGCAGAACCAATTTTCCTTCCTCTGACACCCACATATCATCTGCTCTTTGTACACACTGCATTTTCTGCCAGGAACGTTTTTCTTCTTTGCTGGCACGGCTTTGTAATGTCTTTAATTCGTCTAAGGTATCAACCACTCGTAATGCTAGGCTTAAGGTTGTGTCGTTCTCAGGTTGTGGTAACAATTCCCACTGCTCCTTAAATGATATACAGTTTAATGCACAAAATCTTGCAACTTGATCCGCGTAACCATTCCCCATTGACACAAAGGGGGTCATTCTGACCCCGGCGGTCTCTGACCGCCGGGGCCAGGGTCGGCGGGAGCACCGCCGACAGACCGGCGGTGCCCCGCAGGGCATTCTGACCGCGGCGGTTCGGCCGCGGTCAGATGCGGGAAACCGGCGGTCTCCCGCCGGTTTCCTGCTGCCCTGCAGAATCCTCCATGGCGGCGGAGCGCGCTCTGCCGCCATGGGGATTCTGACACCCCCTACCGCCATCCTGAACAGGATGGCGGTAGGGGATGCCGCGGGGCCCCTGGGGGCCCCACAAAGTATTTCAGTGTCTGCTATGCAGACACTGAAATACGCGACGGGTGCAACAGCACCCGTCGCACCTTCCCACTCCACCGGCTCAATTCTGAGCCGGCGTCCTCGTGGGAAGGTTGATTTGCCCTGGGCTGGCGGGCGGCCTTTTGGCGGCCGCCCGCCAGCCCAGGGCAAATCCCAAAATACCCTCAGCGGTCTTTCGACCGCGGAGCGGTATTTTGGTGGGGGAACTTTGGCGGGCGGCCTCCGCCGCCCGCCGAAGTTAGAATCACCCCCAAAGTCTTGTGATCTGGTGTGAGCACTGCACTTCACCACGGCAATTTCAAGAGGTAACTGAATCGCATGTAACAAATCTCTTATTTGTTCTCCATTTTTTACTGGTGAACCAGAGGATGTCATGAAACCCCTCTGTGACCAGAGTTGGCCAAAATCATGTACAATTCCAAATCCATATCTGCTGTCAGTATAGATTGTGACTTTCAAATTCACAGCAGCGTGGCAGGCTTTTGTAAGAGCTATTAATTCTGCCACCTGTGCAGAAAACACTTTCTCGAGCCAAGAGGCCTCGACTATGCCAGATATGGTACATACTGCGTAACCAGCTCTCAATGTTCCTGTTGAATCTCTTAAACAGGACCCATCAACGAACATAATGCAGTCGTATTATTTTAACTGGGTATCGTGTATATCTGGGCGAGGTTTGGTACAGAGCTCAGTCACCTCAAGACAATCATGCTCAAATTCTTCCCCATCTTTGATTTCTGTATTCTCATTGGGAAGTAGAGTTGCCGGGTTCAGCACAGTGCATCTTTTTAATGTAACATTTGGTGACCCCAAAATAATCGTCTCATATTTGGTAAGTCGTGCATTTGTCATGTGTTGCGTCTTAGTTCGGGTCAACAGAATTTCGACAGAATGTGGAACCAATACTGTCAAAGGGTATCCCATGACTATGCCCTCACATTGTGAAAGGCTTTGACCAACTGCTGCGACTGCTCGCAAACAACCCGGTAAGGCTGCTGCAACAGGGTCCAAAGTATCTGAAAAATATGCTACAGGGCGATTTGCATTTCCGTGGACCTGTGTTAAAACAGACAAAGAACAAGCATCACGTTCATGACAGAACAACAGAAAAGGTTTCTCATAATCAGCCATTCCTAGTGCTGGAGCCCTGCACATGCACTCCTTCAGCTCTAAAAATAACTCAAGCTCTTCTTTTGTCAAAGTGATTGTGTATGGTTCATCCTTGACCTCTTTTCCTGTCAATTTTATTAAGGGTTTTGAGATGATTGAGAAATTGGGTATCCACTGGCGACAGTAACCCACCATTCCCAAAAACAATCTGACATCTCTCTTTGTTGTTGGGGGATTCATTTGTAAAACAGCTGTTATTCTTTCTTTTGATATTCTTCGGGACCCTTTCTCAATCAGATGCCCCAAATATTTCACTTCTTTTTGACAGTATTTCAACTTCTTAGGTGACACCTTATGTCCATTCTTTCCCAAATGATTCAACAATGCAATGGTATCGTATTTACAGCTGTCTCTGGTTTTGGATGCAATCAACAAATCATCAATGCACTGCACAAGAGTCGAATTAAAAGGCAGCACAAGAGGTTCCTAATCCTTCTTCAATATCTGATTGAAGATGGATGGTGACTCAGAAAACCCCTGAGGAATTCTGCACCAGCTGTACACCTTATCCAGGAATTTGAAACTGAACAAAAATTGGCTATCTTCGTGTAGAGGTATTGAGAAAAATGCTTGTGATAGGTCTACTACAGTAAACCATTCAGCATCACAAGGAACCTGGAACATTATTACCGCTGGGTTAGGTACCACAGGGCAGCATTTTATCACAATTTCGTTTATTTTTCTCAAATCCTGCACAATTCGAACCTTTCCACAGGGCTTCTTTAAACCCATAATAGGTGAGTTAGATGGACTGCTCAGAACTTCTTTCAAAACTCCCTGTCTGAGAAAATCTGCAATTATCTGTGTCACTTCAATGAGGACATCCTGAGTCATGTGGTATTGTGGTACTTGTGGGAACACTGCATTTGGCTTTATTTGCACCTTGACTGGCCCTACTCCCTTGATTAATCCAACCTCTTTTCCAGTCAAATCCCACACTTTCTCTGTTACAGACCCTTGTAGATCAGCAGGTAGATCGATCAAAGTAAACACTGGGAATAGAGTAATTAGAGGGTAATCTTCATTCGTCTCTCCTCCTTCTATGAATTGACCCTCATCTCCTTCATCATCACTATTTGTCTGAACTTCTATTCCATCATTGGAACAGGTAATCGAACATTTGGTCTTACATAGTAAGTCCCTTCCTAGTAAGGACACTGGACTTGAATCGCATACAACAAATCTATGCAGGCCTTGGAAATTTCAATTTCAACCTGCACTGGGTCAGTAATTGGATTTGTCAGATACTGGTTAGCCACACCGACCACTCGTATGGTGCGCCCTGAAAGAGGTAATCTCGGTACTTCTACACTGCGAACTGTAGAGCGTGTGGCTCCTGTGTCAACTAAGAATGAAACCTTATAGCCCATTACTTTTCCCTCTACATATGGGCCTCTCTGATCTACCTCTAAAGAGGCTGCAAGCCTGCACTCTTCACTGTCTGAGCTGTCGTCTGACCATTCTTCATTCATATCACTTTCACCTCGTAATGGGAATTGTTGTACAGTGTTGTTTTGGTTTGTTACCTGGCCTGTGACCTGCTGAGGAAGCGTCACCTGTTGCTGTCCCATCGGAGCTAGGGGTAACTGCATTTGCTGTCTAGGCACCATAGGGATCTGCTGTTGTATTGGTTGTACTGACACTGTTTGGAAATGCGGCATTTGCATTTGCTGCATGGGTTGTACCCCTGGCATTTGCACCAAATTATTCTGAAAATTCGGGTTCTGGTGTCTCTTTCTTGGACCTCGTGGATTTTGTAGTGTACCAGCATTAATGCTCTGCTGAACTGTACCATCCTGCACCACATTCGGACAATCCCGTTTCCAATGCCCCATGCCCCCGCACGCATGACATGGTGACATCTTCTTCATTACCTGACCGTCATTTTGAATAACAACATTATTCATATCTGAATTACGGCTCACAAAACCTCGACCTCTACCTCGCGGCTGTGCCTGAAACACGCTATTCATTTGTGGTTGTTGTTGTATCATCTGCTGAACACCATTTCCTTGAATTCCAGCTTGTGCAGCTCTTATCTGCATCACCATCACTTTCTCCTTCAACTTTTTCTGCTTCAACTCAATTTCATCACTACAGTATTTCGCATACTGTAACACTTCATCAATCGGTTTAGCTTGCCAACAAATCAAATGATTTTTAATCATCTGGCTGACTTCCGGTCTCAGCCCTTCGACGAACCTAAACACAAGATGATTCATGTCCTTTGGTTCGATGGTCTCAGTACCACTGTAATGTTTGAATGCTTTCAACAATCTCTCATAATACGCATGTATTGATTCTTTAACCTCTTGCGAAGTCCGGTCAATTTTCTGCCAGTCACCTTCGGCGACACCTTTTGTTTCAAAAACTCAATTACTTTATGATAATATTTCATCACCTCTTCAGAAGGTGCTCCAGTCACCTTATCCCTGGCCGGCTCCTTCGTGGGCCAATCTACCCCTCTCTTGCACTCGAGCCACAAGTCTGGCGGAACAATGATCTCAAATAAAGTATTCAAATCTTCCCAAAGACACTTCGCAAGCTTCACAAATCTATCTGTCTGTTGATACCAATCAATCGGTTTTTCTCTTAACCTAGGATAATCATTAGTAAAGGACAAAATGTCTCCCCTTGACCAAGGCACATGCACTAAGATACCACCAGCTGTTTCTCTCATAGGTAGGATTGGTACACTGTCACCACTCTGTATCGAGACTGTATCACTAGTCTGTACCGTATCAGTAACTCCCTTCTCTTGCGTCTGGTTCCCAGGATCCAAGCTAGTACTCGGAACACTGTCGCTCACCGCATACGGTGGTGGACGGTCATGTAGCAATCTATCCATAAACGCCTCATCATCTGAATCATCCTCTTCTTTCCAGGACCTTTTGTTCTCTTTAATTTTACCTGAATCTTTGTCGGTTTTACAAGAAGCTTTCTTTCCCTGTGTCTCTTCTCCCTGTGTTATTGCTGGAAACAGCTTTACCCCATCTACTATTCCTCGTCTCCACATTTTATTCTCATTGTCCCATCTAGCTTCTGCATAGGATTTTTCTGCTCTTGTCAAACCTTTCTTGCCTATGTTTAAGAGCCATCAGGTCCCAAATCGCCAAAGCCTCGTATTGTGCTGGTCTCGGAGGTGGTTTCTGCGTACCTAACATCCACCTCAAATTTTCTAATACCTTTGGATTGAATGTCCCATGTTCTGGAAACGCTAGACACCCCTCTTTCTCTGTTAATTTGCACCATTGTTTCATCCATAAACAAGGTCCAACACCCTTCTCCTCCATAACTGTATAAGCTGGAGTACCCTCAGGTGGTGTAGGTTCCCCATCGGTTGCTACAATATATACATCTCCTTTCAAAGCGCTTTTGAATGCCTTAACAAAATTCATTTTTGCAATTATTTTATTTCGTATTTAATCAGAAAACGGCTTAATTCCCAGGACACTCTTCACCTACCCTTTTCTCATCCTATTGCCTTTCACAGACGGCAGCCAATCCGTGCGCAACCCCTCTCGGCATCTGACCTATCTGACCTATCTCAGCGCGGCACCACTGACGTCACACTCACACACACTGCGGCTGACAAAGTCTTGCAGCTTGTCCACACCTCGCTAACTCCTTACAATTCATACAAACTAATGCGAATTATTGCAAGCACCTTAAAATGACAACACAAATCTGCCGGTTTACTACAGGAAGGGTAACACATTTGCTTCAGAACTTTACAGAGATTTCACTTGAAGCCTCGGCCGCTACTTTCTCTTTCTCAGTTCCCACATACGCAAGCAGAATTCGACCTGCAAATCCTACTCTCGACTTGTCAATGACTCCTTCTAGTGCACTTTAGAACTCGTCAAATCTCCATCGAAGGTTTCACACATGCATTATAACTCGAACTTGACTTGTCAACCACGCCCGATTGACCTATTAAACCGCACAGATTACAACATACAACAAAAATATTTACCATCATACTCCGGAGTCTTAGACCTCAATAGGTCCGTATATAACAACCAACCACGTGGATAATTTTGAGCAATAAGCGCTGCATTCACATGAAGTACGCCGACTTCCCTACTCTCATACTGTGGAGTACGCCCACTCCTTCTAATTGACACTTAATTTGTCCTAGACACACGCAAATTTTTCACAACCACCTGCAAGATGCATAAGATTTAATAAGCGCAAAGACCCTAACCATGCATACTATGGTGCTGAGAACATTCCCAACTCATTCAGGCAGGCTCCGAGATCCCAGGAAAGCCATGGCGAACCTAGCCACTCATCATCTCTCCAAACTGCATTATCACAGAAAACAAATTAAACAATGAAAACTCCGTCCTAGGGCCCCCAAGGGCCAAACCATCCTCTGCTACCAGAACTGTTAACGCGTCCGTCTATGTTAATTTATACACATCAGGACTCGTTTTAGGTCGATGAATCTTTGGACCCAGTGGTGAGACACTGTAAGACGAGATAACTAAACAATAAGTCAATCAATATGTCAATAACATTGTCAACAGTTAACATAAAAATATATTTCACTTTAGTCATTAATAAACCTTCGGCGCAATCATGACCTTTTAGTTACGAATAACCACACCTTAATGGAGATTTTAGTGAATTTTATTCCCTATTGATTACAATCTAATAGTAAATGCATTAGTCCCAAAACCAAGAAGCATATGAACATAATCACAAGGTGACAATTACGAAGAGCTTTCAATAATGCAAAGATCAGGAACATAAGATAATTATGTGAATAAGAACAGATCTCGATACATGATACCTCCTATAGGTCTTAGTTCAGCATAGCACCACGTCAGTCACGTCAGTCCGTCAGTCTAATGAATACCTCATCTAACCTCGAATTAGCATTAGCATGTGGGGCTTCATGCAAAACAATTTAGAACATCAATTTGGAAAACGTCTAACTAAGATTTCTAATCAAACATACAGCAGTTGGTACCTAGAAAGAAAAGGCAAAATAGATTTCATTAGTAATATATTTACCCACCTCGGGATAGGTCAGCATACAGGGTCAGTCTTCGTCTTCAGGACATCAGTTAGATCACCGTCAGTCTATCTAAGTAAAGGCAAGGGACACTCTCCCCTTAAGGAGGAAAGTGTAATGGGCAGTCTATGGGCAAAGATTATTGCCTAAGTCTCAAGTCACCAAATAGAGTGACAGAGTTTCTGGATGCAATTTATATCATTCCCTACCTAATGCGCTTTGTCTCTTGTGTCATGGGTTTTTATCCCTTTTCCCAAAATACATTCCCCCAAAATTCTATTGGTTAGTCACTACACCCCACTATTGGTAACCAATCAAATTCTACATTAAGTAATGCATTTGTCATCTCACGATATCTCTCTAAATCCTAATTGGTCTTCATAATTGACGTTTTTCGTAGGTGACATATCCGGGGTTACTTCATTTCCTTGGCACACACTTCGGGTCAAGAGTTCTCTTCTCCTTGCTTTATTGACCTTGAAAGTGTCCATGTTTGTTGCAAAGCCTATAAAATTTATAATAAAGCTACTAGCATGCGGATGAGAGAGTTGGGCATTGTTGCAAATAAGTAAGAAGAAAGAACAATCGCTGGGTCATGGTCTTTTGCAAGTCAGCATACTGGAGAAACAGAAAAATACGCTTTAATATGAGAGTTACACAGCTAATTCTCTACTCACGCTAACTTAAGATATACGAGTTCTAATGAATGCGGTTTTATACGTGTTAATGTGCTCAGTTGTAAATGATTATTTCTTCTAGTTGACATTAGTTTACACAGGTGAACAATTCTCCACGTTTATGAATACATTTCAATTATTAATTCAGCATTGTTAAACATAAGCATTTCACGTCTATAATATGTAATATTTAAACTACGCTCTCTCAGAACCATTTGTAGTATCTAACGAAGGAAGACCAAAAGCAGAATAGTACCTTTTAGGTGAAGTTTATTTGAAGGTAAACAAGGACCCACGGAGAACCACTGCTTGCCAGGTGAAGTACAGGGAAAGTCTGAACTCACCTAGCAACCAGGATACCACATAGGAATGTAATGTGCATCACAGTGACATGTCAAACATTCTACAAGATAAAGAAACAAGAAACAGACTCAATGAAATGCAATGTGGATACAAAATATTGCTATCCAATACCGAAGAGGTAATCGTATATTGAAGTATATTGTACAATTTGTGTGCAGGCTTAAAACTGAGTCTTACAGAGAAACTGCTACACTTTGCCAGGGTTGTCCACAAACCTAATGATGTTGTTTTCCATGCCATGTTTTGTAACCCATGACCGCATACTTTGTGCTTTACTGTTCGTGCTCTTATCACTTCTTGGTCTTTGAATCATTTTATTTTTCATTTGATTGTATAGACATCCCCCAATAATAAAGTAAAAAACAGCCCCAGTAATCGGTCCAATTCAATATCTTAAGATTCATAACATTACCACAAATTGAAATCAATAAAAGGTAACAGGTTTCATAAATATATTCCAAATATAAAAGGGCAAGATTTCAGTACTGATAGTGCAGTGAACACCTTTGTTCTAAATGGCATTGCCCAAACCAAAAGGTTGCTACTGCTTCACACTTATCTTACGTTTTCAGCATGAAAAGAGAATGATAAGCAACCTTTTAATCTGCAAAATCTTTGGCTACTAATATTCACCTACTCTATAAAGTCCTGTGATTCTTGTGTAGGGGACAGAACCAGGTAAACTGAATAGTCGCTTGAAAGGATCAACTTCTGATGTAAATTTAAATAATTGGTCAAGGGCCAACTGTCCTTCAAGGAAGTTGAGCATCAATGTCACAAGGCCCGCCCTACGCAGATTAACAAGTTCTTCATGTAGACGGTCTCACCGAGCAGCATGTCATTTCAAGGCACTGAGCATGCTTAGAACTTTGATTTCACTTTACTGTTGGTTTAGACAAGTCAAGGATTGCCCTATCAGTGCTCCTAAATTCTAAGAATGCATTTCAAGTTCTATTTTTTCCAACTTTAAAGTGAAAGTGTTTTGTAATTTTTATTTGTTGCTAAAATGGTTCTTCACTTATGTCGTAATAGAAGTATAAAATGTATCTAGTTACTGGGTAGAATGGGGCCACAATTAGGTCCAGGCAGACAAAAATAAAGTGGCCCACATTCTCAGATTGTAACTTTTCACAATATACTGCCTGGTTAGGTTCATGCATCTATGTGTTGGAAAACATTTGCGGTAATGGCACAGATCTATACTGCCTTTTAATCTTACACAGGGCTTTCAGATATTTCTTTTTTAGAGTACTTAAGAGAGGCCCTCCAATGCTCAGGGACTGGTAAAAGATGTATCTGTTTTTTATGTTGTTTTACTGCTAACATCACTTGCTAGCTGCAATAAAGGGAATGACACTAGTGTGTAGATGCAAAATAAATAAATAATAGTGTCACTTTCCTAAAATACAGGCAGCTGTATATAAAATGAAATGGAGCAGAGGAAGTAAAGTGCTTTAAACAGGCTATTGGGCTGATGCTGGAACTCAAAAACTTGGGGCCAGTTTTAAGAAGCGTGGCACTTGTCCTGCGCCTCTTAGTGCCCCCCTAACTCCACCATGTGTGCGCTGTATCTAAGATACGGTGCACCATGTTGGTAGCTAGGGAACTAGCGTCCGGAATATTTCTACTCTTGTTCAGAACTTTGCAGAATTAGCTTATAAAATGATGATGCTAAATCTGCAAAGCCCATTGAGGCCCAATGTAAACAATAGTGTGCCTCCTTTTAATGCCTGCTTTGCAAAAAATGATGCTAATGTGGCAGAAGGAGGTGCTAGGGGCTCTTAATTCTGCCTCCTAGATTCCCAGTTTCAAAGTGGGCCCAGGCCACAATCTTTTCCTGTTGACTACAGTAATTGATTTATGGCAGGCAAAGGAGTACTGCAGAGAGTAACTTATCTCTGCCTGTTCTATTCAACGCAGGGAGACAATACAACTGAGGAACCATCTTGAGGGCCACCACCAGCTCGTTGCTGGCCCTCACCAATCCCCCTCCACCAGCTCCAGTCCTCTCCTCTGACACAGTCCCTTGCAAAGTAAGTGCTAATGGCTTCCCATCAGCAACTCCGGTAGGGAGCCAAGAGGGAGGCACACTTCGTGGTGGGTTCAGATGGAGGAGCTCATTGTCATTCTGCTTCTGCGGCGACCTGACCTTATTGTGCATGTGTCAGGCTCACATGTATGCAAAGGCTTTAACTACAGCATTTGGTGTTGTGCCCTTGTGAAGACTCAGAAGGCCACCAAAAAAACAGCCCACCAAGGGGCCTTAACCACAGAGCTTCTAGCCCGTGTTGCCATCCAAGGCTGCTACTACTGCTACTACTACTACTACTACTAGTAGTAGTAGTTTCACTGCACATATTCAACAATCAAGCTTTCCAAACTTTTCCTGTATATTACCAAGCCAGAGGATTTTGCATGATTGATCCGAAGAAATTACATCCAGAATAGCTCTAAAAAAGGTATTGCTGATTACACCCACAGGTAAATATTGTAATTAATATTCAAATTCTGTATTTTTAAGGAGACTATCTAATATAACCTCACATCTAATCACCTCATAGAATTCTTCAAATAGTTTTGGTCATATGGATTTTTAACAAAGATTTTACAAGTTTCCCAACAAAGGGGGAGCCATATCTAAATATTACTCAAAGAACCTGTGCCATTCTGAAACATCTGTTTTCGGGAGTGAGATCTTCAAATTAAATCTGTCCCTAAGCTAGTAAGCATATTCACTTTCTACAAAGTTGTCACAAGTACATCTCACCTTGCACTTCAGAGGTCCGATGGAGTCAGCACTAAATCAGTTATTATCACCATCATATTCATAAAGGCTATATTATGCTTTAAATTACTGCCATTTTGCACTGCCAAGTATTAAGCCTTCTATTTACCACCAGTATGTAACAGAACACTTGATACCAGGGTTGAACAAAATCATGACTTCTAAGCCACAGTATACTAAGGATTAGTGCCATTATCACAGGACCAGGAGACTACCTGAAATTGACCACAACTTGTGTGTTATCATGCCACAGGTGCTTGAGATAGGCTAAGAATGACCACCATGCCAGAGTCAGCAAAAACGCTGGGTGGGCATCATTATGCCATGGTTGAGCATCAATACACCAAAATATCCCCATCTTATGCTAGATCCAAAAATATATTGTGTCAACAATCTTATACTGTGGATGCCCACACATGATTAGACTTGCTACATTATAAGAGGAGTGTGAATATATGATGAGTTATGGTTTTCAATTCTTCACCTATTTTACTCTATGCGTAGCTACACAAAGTGAATAGATATTGGCAATTTAAAACATATGGGCCACCCAGAGCAGAAGGAGGTCCTCTGCCACTCAGACGCTGTCCACTCTTTCATCTACCTATACTTGGATTTCTGACTTCCTCATCACCTGCAAAAAAAACCTGCCAAACCCTCTAAGGCTTCCCAGATTCCACCTTGGTTCACCCCACCAAGTCTAACCACTTTGCTGCAGCCAAAACATTCCGATTTTGTTGCATGTGTGTGCAACATTTTAAATTCTCTCACCAATACATTAACACACAGATACTTTTATTTCATGGATGACCACCCTGGATGCAAACAGTATTGCTGGTATTGCCATCATTATTCTAGGGAAAGCAAAAAAAATAACCTGGGGGCATACTTCCTAACATTCTGCGCACTGCAGCGCAGTACAGGAAGTTGATACCCTGCTCTGAGTGAAAGGGAGAGAGCTGGGTTACGCCATATTTACAAAGATGTGGTGCAGTTCACCTCTCTCATAGAAGTGGCACACTTGTGCCTGACTAGCACCAACACAGATACCTTGCTCCATGGCACTTTCCTGCGCAAAACTATCCTTAGAGGCATAGTCATTTTTTTTTCTATGTGTGCAGCAGAATGATAGTCAGACAAGAACCATCAGTTTTTGATTCTCTGCTCATTTTTTTTAACCGTGTCCTCTAACTGAGGTCAAAAATACCTTCTTACTAGAGAAAGGAATGTTTTTTGGCTTGAATCAGCTCACCAAGAACTCACCCAGAAGTATCTACCTGCTGCTATTGCTCATACTGAGCTGTGTTCGCTGTACAAAGAGGGTCATATAAAATATTGGTCAAAAACCAAATTTGTTGCTCCACTAACGACAAATGGAGGTGTCCATCATTGCCTTGCTGAAATGAGCCTGCCAAACTCTGGAAATGTCTCAGTAGAGATTGGATTATGTAGGAAAGAGTAAGCATCTGTATGCACTGCAAAATTGAAGACTGTAAATGTATGTTGTAGAGCAAGTTCAACATTCCCTGAAATGATAGAGCCTTGAGATAACAAACCTGCCATCAGAGGGCCAACCTTAACATTAGGTGAAAATTCAATAATTAAATTCAAAAGTGGATATCTTCATGATAGGAATCTTACTACCTTTGTCCATCCTTAAAGAGAAGTTTGTGCACTGTGTTAAACAAGGGAGATTTTTCAGGCTCCTTTTGGTGGTACTGCTGGAAAAAGCCCTCCTCCTTATCATTGGGAACAGACTCTGGGAAACATTCAGTGTCCTGTGATAAGCTCTGCTGCTTAGGGGCAGGCTCTTTGGACTTGAGGGCGGCACCCACAGCCTTATATATCATCTGCTGAATTAAATTGAGTAAACGAATTTCTGCTGTAGGCTTGTCATCTGTGGGGACAGGTTTCTCCCGTTCTGCATTCTTGAGCTTAGCAGAGTGCTTCAAATACTCCATACTGAACAGAGAGCCACAGTGTGCACAGAAGACAGCACAAAAGCATAATTTCATATTTGAGACAGTTTCTATAGAAACAAAGGACCTGATTATGAGTTTGGTGGTGCTGGGACTGCCATTGTGATGGCGGCGATCACCCCGCCACAGTTTTGGCAGTCCGACCGCCATATTACCATGCATGCAGTCAGTCACACAGATGAAAGACTGCTGAGGTCCTGACAATTTCCCCAGCAAGTCTAGACTGCAGCATTGATGAGATAGGCCAATGTGTCTGTGAGAGGGTGAACTGCCCATGCAACCATTGGACCAATTGCAAGGTGACTTGTTGTTGACTTGACCTTGGAGGTCCAACCACTATATCTGAGCTGGAGGGAGGCGTATAAGGTGCAAACTCACCTGTACTCAGCTTCACACATCCTGTACTGCCATGGAGCCGAAAGTACATGCACTTCTGCTGCTTGTGCTGCTAGATGATGCCCAAAACCGACTCCATTGTGGATGCAACCGGCTGTAAGCCGAACACTTACCTGTTTCCATCAACTCCACAGCGAATCAATGCCCCGCCATGGACCTGGCATGGGGTAAATGGTCCATGGGTCAAACATATTTTGTGTGCCCCAGTTTGGAGTTGTACTCAATGTATGACACAATCACATCCCCATGATGCCCTTTCTGGCCAGGTCAGTGACACTGCACAGCACACACTTCTAAATGTTAAGTTTGTGAACATCCAATATTCAGGGATAGTGATGTGTCCATAACCTTGTTTCACACAGCAGCAACTCCTCATCAACAATCCACCTACAAATCTAAGTGACACACTCACATTGTTCACATGCCATGGCCTGTTGTGATATTAAAGATACATCTGTATGGTTGTGTCTTGAAACTCAAACACACCTTCTCTGCTAAATCTATTTAATGGACTTTTACATATCACTCACAATTCAAGATAATGCAAGGTAAATGGGATGCAGACTAATCAGTGTGAGAAATATTCAATGGTCACAATGTAATGAATCCCTGCAGAATAGGTATGCCTCTACCAGGGGAACACCAGGAAGGCTGGTGCCCTGGGTCACATTTCACTTTGCGCATCCCTCAAAATGACTATTTGCACAGGAACTGTGTATTGATGTATATCAGGGGACAACCAATAATATAACCAAGTGCCATGCATATGGTGGAAATCTGTAAGTGCAAGTCATGAAAACAAATATCGCAGTAACATCATGGGTCACACATTTCGTTCAAGTAGGTGTAAGGTACACAGATGAAAATGGACACATATCCATTAAAATGTATACAAAGGTTTAACAATTAAACACCCTACATGTGTGGACAAACACATCCCTAGCTGCACACATTAAACAAATGTCCAATCTACATCATAGGGAGAAAGGTAACCCAATTGATGTTGACATTGGCCAGGCCAATATGAAATACTTACCATATGAAACTCCACCCAATACAATGTCAGCCCCAATAAGATTGCATCCCATCTCTCTATCTATTGAACATTTTCCCTTGTCCTGGGTGACTCCAGCACTGGTTTCAAGGTCAGGTCATACCAACCACATGGATCATCAATCAGGGTTAAACAAACACAACTGTAGTCATACACCCCAAAGTATCCATGAACATCAAAATGCAAGAAGTATAATGTCAGGACTAATGTATATAAAAACTACAAACTTATTTTTATTCGAATAAAACAGAAAGACATGTAGTCAATGCAATTGGCCAGTCCAGTTGTCCAAATGTGGGTCAGCACACTGCTGTGCCACTACACATGCCTCTCAGGACATTACCATAGGAACCTCACCAGAAAGGGGCATCTAATGGGCAGCCCGGGTACCTAAATTATGTCCTTTGGGAGGGGTGGGGTCGGTTTTGGGATAGGTTGTTTGGTTGTGGGAGGGGTAGGCCTGACTTTGGGAGGGGTGCCCTGTTTTGTGGGTTTATTTGTGGCATGGCTGGGTTGAGTGGGAATCAGGTGTCACAGGGAAGAACTTGAATGTGGAAGGGATGAGTTGGGGTGTGGATGTGTGTTAGGGTTTGTGCACAGCAAAGAGCATGTCCCCTCTCACTGCACTAGTGGGTTCTGTAATAGCTCCCTTTTAAACTTACTATTGAAAGCCTTTCTTGTTATCTCACCTTCCCCCCCCCCCTAGGCTTCTGTGTATGTTGTTTAATGTGCTGTTTTGTTTACACATTGGGCCTTGCTTTTACCAAGGCTTCTTTAAAACACTCCTCTCTAGGCCATGTGTTAATTTAACTCATTTGCATAATAACTGAAACTCTGCACACCTTTCAAGAACATGTGCAGCATGTGAGGACCACACCCAGCTCTTCAAACCACACCCAGCTCTGCACACCTTTCAAGAACATGTGCAGCATGTGAGGACCACACCCAGCCCTGTCTATAAAAGGCAGCCCTCGAGCCTCGCCCAGTGCTTGTGCTCGTCTACCTCCCGCTTACCTGAGGACAGATCCCTCGGCGCTGGCACTCCTGCTCTCTACAGACTTTCATTGGCTTCAATGGGTGCAGCTGCTGGCTCTTCCTTCTTCCGGTTTCCGGTTCCTCCTTGCCTCAGCCTCTCTCCTACAAGCAACCTGCAAAAGAGAAAGAAGACAAGGTTAGACTGATCAGTATCTCTTGCCAGCAACAAGTAAGTGCAAAACTTTTATTACCTGAAAGAACTTTGACAATAATTTCTGGATTCGTGTATAGACAATTTGAAACAAGATACCTTCCACGAACATTGTGATTCAAACTCTTTGTTACAACAATACTTTGCGGAACTTTGTGAAGCAAACATTTTTTTATGGAACTTTTAAGAATCGAACCGTGGAAACCATTAACAGCAATGCAAACAGTAAATCAAGGACTTGCACAAATTACATGCTGTATTTTGACGTAAAAGTACAGTATTTGTTTTATAAAAGATTCTGGAAATATGGGAAAAGTGAGTCTGCTATTGGCAAATTAGGCTTTAGTTATATTAAGATGAATGTTTGATATTGATAATTCTGATAACGGTATTTGTTTAATGTTTTAGAAGCTTTAGAGTAATAGAAAGCACATCCCAGAGCAGTAACACATTCCAAACCTGGAAACTAGAGACCAGGATCCAAGAGGTACTTTTAGAAGAAAATTTCTAATAAATAAAGGGATAGTCAGGAACCCAGTTAGGAATAGGATGTACTTATCTGTTCTTTGTTTATGTTTCATTAGGCACCAGTTTCTACCGAAGTCAGAGAGGGGCGCAGATTTGTGCAGCACTTCAACAGTGGAAACGCAAGAACGCTGTTGTCTCTTTATTTTATTTTATCCACTTCCCCCCTTCCCTTGAGCTTCTGTTCTTAGTGCACTGTTTTAAAAAACTAGTGTGCTGGAACAAGCAGTTTCAGGGTGGGGTCGGATTGTCTTCAACCTCCATCAGAACTGAACAAGGACTCAGGTGAGCTGGGCTTTGACAATGTGGTCCCTTTGGCACTGAGAGTGGGGTGGTTTTTACAGAAGTAAAGGCAAGGGCAAACATTAAACTTTCTTTTGGGAAATGAATAGGGTGTCCAGGAGGGATTAGGGGTTGGGAGGTTGAGGAAGTGGAAGTGTCAGGTGTGGACATGTGTGTTGTTGGTGATACTGTCTGTGTGTCAGAAGTGTGATGTTTGTGTTTTGTAGGTGTTTGATGTGTGGGTGAGGTGAATGTGCATGTTTGCGTTCCTTTGTGGTGTGTGATGTGGATGGGCTGGGTATGCTGGGAATGGGAGATGTGTCTGTTGGGGTGGGGGTGGTGCCTGTGGATATGGTGTAAGTGGTAGATGCATCTGTTGGTGTGGATGTGGTATCTGGGGTATGGTGGGAGTGGTGGATGTGTCTGTTGGTGTGGTGTCTGTGGGTATGGTGGGAGTGATGCCCGGTATGTGGATGTGGAGTCTGGGGGTATGGTGGAGGTGGTGGGTGGGTCTGTGGGGTTGGTGTCTAAGGGTATGGTGAGAGTGGTAGATGGGTCTGTGGATGTGGTGTCTGGGGTCTGTTGGGGCAGTGGTGGTTGTGAGTGGGGTGAGTGTCTGGTGAGTGGTTACGTGCTTGTGTATTTTGTGGTGTTTCTGTTTCTGTTTGCGTGTGCTGCTTGGCGCTGTTGAGGTGTGTGCATGCGTATGTGTGAGTGTGCTTGGGACAGGTATGGGAATAGGGAAATTGGATGGGGAAGAGGGAGGTGGTAGGGTGGAAGTATGGGATGGGTAGAAGGCTGCTGTGAGGAAGGAGGCCAGAGTCTGAAAAGATCTCTGTACGCCAGACATATAATTGTGGATGCTGTCCAGGTAGGCCACCATCTGTTGAAGATGACTGCCCTGCACCTGGATCGTATTTAGAAGTTCCATCTGACCCACAGAGATGTTTCTCACTCAGGGCAGCAGGGGGAACAGGGGCAGGGGATGAGGTGCTGGAGCAAAGGAGCCTCTTGGGTGAGCAGGCCTGGCCAAGTGGGTGGGGAGCAACAGGGGAGTAACACGGAAGGTGGAGATGGTAGTGGGGGTGGCGGACAAGGATGGTGTAGGAACTGGTCTTGTAGGTCCCAACACTATTGGGAAGGTCCACTGGAGCAGCACTCGGAAAACTACCATATCGAGTCTGTGTCCTCTGTGGCACTCCCCTCACCCTCTAGGCCTCCAGGTCCTTCCATGTCTGTAGTGTCATGACCTGAGGTACTGTGGCTGCCTGTTTCCTCACAGATGTCTGCCCTGCCACCAATCAATGTTTTACACTCCTGTATGTGGTAACACATGACCTGAATACCCATCACATAAAACTACTTTCCAACATATTTGTGCATGCACACATATGTGATGGAATCAGACATCATCCTATGAAGATAGGTTGATCATGTGTGAAACAGTAGTGTAAATTACACTACAAAAGTGAAAAGTACACATACCAACATGCAAGCACAAATACTGTTGGCAACAGTGATGTTTGCCAACTCATGCAACTGTACATTTCCCACTTACCAAGGGAAAGTATTGCTTAGTGACTGCACCCAAAGTTCACTATATGCAATGTCACATGCATGAGGGCCGCTATCACATGAGACACAGTAGGGAGTTACCAGCACTCATGACACACTGAAGACAAGTGGCCTGTTGGGTACAAATGTCACCCACAACATCAAACAACATGAGCT
This sequence comes from Pleurodeles waltl, assembly GCF_031143425.1. Taxonomy (NCBI): domain Eukaryota; kingdom Metazoa; phylum Chordata; class Amphibia; order Caudata; family Salamandridae; genus Pleurodeles; species Pleurodeles waltl. The sequence goes on along the minus strand of NC_090443.1, from coordinate 603,760,758 downwards.
GATTGATCACTTTACTCAGCCATGGGTCTGCCCAAGAGTGGATATTGGTAGTGGACTGGACTCTGTTGTGTGCCTGGTCATTTGGACAATAGGTGAGGCACATCAGAGTGCAACTACTACCAGACCTACACAAACAATAACTCTTCTTGTGCATCACACAAGAGCCACCTCTAATATTCAGGGGGATATAGCTGTTTCTAACACATAAAGGTGGCAATGTAACATGTCCAGGATTCATCCCTTTGTAGCTGCTCAACCGGCCATCAAGCTCCAGGTAGGCCACCACCAGTATGAGGGACATTAAGGGGGTCAGGGACCAGCGCACGCCCCATCCATGATGGGTTACAGCCCCAGGTGGACCTCCGTGATCTTCTGGGCCCAGTGTCTCAGGTCCTCCCATCTCTTCCAACAATGGATGCTGTGTGGGCGATAGACCCCAATGGGTCAGCACCTTCTGGGCTATAGCTCTCCAAATGGCTTGCTTCTGATGTGGTTTGACCTGTATGGATAAACTAGATGAATGAAGAGATCATAAATGCATATTTCAGGATTTCTGTTTGGTCCAGACACATTTTGTAGTCACCTACCACAAGCATTTTTGAATTGGTACCACACTACATGTACAAATTCCACATGCTGATAAGTACAGGGCTATACATACACACTTTTGCAGTCATCTGCTGACTACCAACAACCTGGGTCATGGCCTAGACTGATTAAGCCAGTCCACTAACATCATGTAGCCCAGGGCCAACCGACATGTACTGTGATGTGACCCACTATGAAACACAACACACCATTGTTACCTTCAGATGGATAAATTACTTGTGCATGACTGTACAAACACCTTTACATCCAGACACATTGACTTGTTGCATACGGTCCATACAGGCTACCACCATAGTATAAACTGCACCCTAAGACTTAGGTGACAATGAAAGTGCTGGCATGGGTGTCACTGAGAGCTTCCTATCTGTGGATGTGTGGACATGTGGACTACTGAATGGAATCTCATGTTGTACCTTATTGAGTTTCTGTGGTATGCACTGGTATCACGGGACACACCCTTTACCATATGTGTCACTCTTACAGAGATGATATTCAACATAACAAGGTATGTTTGGTCTGATTGGTTGGATGTAAGAAAGCTAGTGATTCACATGTAATGATCTCTCAAGAATTAACCAACCATCTGAAATGTATGTTTGTCTCGTGTGCAATAGGCCACTACCGTGCAAACATGAATTATGGAAAAGTGACAACAGACCCGTGGGTATAAGGGGCTTGTCAGTAGTAAATGTCACACATTGACAATGTGGGTCAATGGAAAGATGTAGCAGGTCAGGTGGTTACCTCAGTCACCATTCCAAATGTAGTCAATTTAACTTGGTTCAGAAGACTCATTTGGGGAACATTCAAGGATTTTCTGATCGACAGGAAGTTTACCGTTAATATCAGTTACATTGCCACAGTAACTATGCCCCAGCCTGGGCTACGGCACCTAATGGAAAAGTCTTTGACAGGCCTTGCTCTCTGCAGGCTGAGTATAATGAACCAACATGGACATCACATTTCCATCACTTCAATTCACAACAGTACATCTTGTGGCCATCCCATATGTCAGCACAAGGTTGTGTGGCACTCTGAAGGGGTCAGTGAGGTTTAGCTAGCTCTCAGACAATAGTTTGCTAAGGCGTGATCTGGGCTGAGTGATATGTGGGACTGTACACATTGCTAACCTCCTCCTCGACTGCTTATAACAGTATATATACACAGCTCATGCTATAATGCAAATACATTTATTTTCTCATTTACCATAATTTGATCATCAAATATATCATTGTAACCCTGAAACTTTTACCTGCATAGACATGTGACTACAACAGAAGGAGGATCTAGGGCTTTTCACTCAATACCCAACACAATGGTCATTTGAAATACACGAAGTACAGGACTCAACAATCCATGACATGTGCATCCTATGTATGGACGACAAAATGTGACTACAGTCATCTAAAAAATATCTGGGACCTCTGGTGAGCCATAGAGCTGATCATACAGGGGAAGGACTTCTTCAACAAGTTTCTCCAGCTCCTCTGGAGAAAAGGCAGGGGTCCTTTCACATGCTTGGCCTGGCATAATTGTTACCAAAGGCGGGGGACAGCAGCTAAAGTGGCCAAGGTGTTGATGGCAGCAGTGTCAGGAGCCAAGTGAATTATTTTGCAAACCATGGCGTATAAGTACACCACATACACGGTCATTAGAGTAGATGGGCACAGCATTGGTCCCTGATCATCACAGTCAATAATGTTAGTTTAAAGCTGTGATCGCTGTGGAATTAACCGCCCATTGAGCGGTTGACTTCTGCTGGCGGCGGGAGCTGGCAAAAGTCCAATATACAAGGTCAGGCATCCGTCATTTTAACGGTTGAAGCAACAGTATTGCTGACTGGTAAATGCATTACTACCACTACAAGTGTGTGGTAACATGTAAATATATGTAATACTCCATTGGTGTGGAATTTCTTCTGCATAATCATTAGTGTAGTGCGTTACTGGTCATAATAGCCATCAAACCTCAGTGGACGGTACAACACCAGTGACGGTATTTTGGGAGGACAAAAATTACTTTTCTATATCAAGGTGCACATGAGGACCACTTTGGTCTTACTTATCATATATGTCACTCTGGACACTGTGAGTGATGAACCTATTTATTTGATTCCACACATAGGTACCCTGGGAGAGGGAGGAGATGACAACCTCCAGTGTCCACCTATTTCCAGACCTTCAGACCAAGGAGGAAAGGGATGTAATTAAGAGGTTTCATCTGAAAAGGCTAACTATACAAGATTTATGTCATCAGATCTCATGCCTCAAAACACAAATCCAACATGCATACCACCCACTGTGAGACTCATGGCAGTATTACACTTTCTGGCCACAGGGTCCTTCAATATACAGTGACTATATCTGGTGGTATGTCACATATGTTCAGTGGTGCTTTAAAAGACGTGCTATCAGACATGATGAAACACATTGACAGCTATATCAGGTTCCCCAGAGGTGAGGATTTAGCCACTGTGAATGTTGGTTTCTAAGGATTTGGTCACCTCCCACATGTGGTAGGAGCCATTGATGGCACCCATATTGCATGCCAGTGAACACTTCTACTGAAACATGAAGCACTTCCATTCTATCAATATGCAAGTTGTCTGCTTGCCAGATTTGTAAATTTCAAACATCTGTGCCCGGTTCCCAGGTTCAGCCCATGACTCCTTTGTAATACAGAACAGCGCCATACTACAGCTGATGTCACAACTGCAACTGTAGAGGGTCTGGCCTGTTGGTAAGTAACATCTGTCCTACCTTTGTGTGTGCAATGTCAGGTGTTATAATCAGGAAGTGTGTGACCCATTGTAGCACTTATGTGTCATTACAAAACAGGAGACTCAGCATATTCCAACAGTCCATGGTTGTTAACACCCCTGAGGAATCCAACAACGCCTGGGGAAGTCTGCTTCAATGAGGCCCATGGAAGAACATGGAGGCTCCTGGACAGCAGGTTTCTCTGTCCGGACAAGATTGTTGGAGCCTTCCTCTACACACCTGGGAAAGTGTGTCAAATCACCATCGTCAGTTGCATTCTCCATTCCATCGCCCTGTGAAGGAACATCTCTTACATCGCAGAGGAGGGAGAGTCTAAGGTGCCAGCGGGTGAGAATCCTGAGGTGCCAAATGATGATGATAGTGGTGAAGAGGAAGGAGATGATTTGGGACAAGACCTCATCGGCAGCTTCTTAGTAAGTATGTCGTGAGATGTCATGACTTTGACTGTATAGTGAACTCTTGTTGTGATGATATGAGGAGTATATATTTTTAAAAGAGAAGATCTGGCAAAACCTGGCAAAGGGTGTTTGGTGAGGAAGCTTTTAACACATTCATATTTAGTAAATGTTGCTGTGTTTATGTCAGATTTGTGTCATGGACTGCATCACCCAGATGTTTGCTATGTGAAGTGTGTATGGCTTCATAACTATAATCTTTGTTTTTGTGTTTGTTTAGGCACCTTCACCAGGGCATCTTCATTTGGACATTTCAGAGTTGTGACAATGGCAGGTATGTGATGCTGTTGGGACATACGAAGTGGACATGGATTGTTCCTGGTGTCACAGACTTTGGGTGTACAAGACCTGTGCCAAGACAGCTTGCACAGTGATATGATGGAAGGTAAGGAGACTCCATTGAACTTGTTCCTTGTCGTGTGGTGGCTATGATGCATTATGTGTGTCACCATGTGGTCAGAACATATGTAGTTGTAGGCCAAATCCATGTTAGTTTTCACATTGGCTAAACACATTTAGTTTTGCACAAACTATATATAGCTGTTGATGTGTTTAATTATTGTAGGCCAAAGTGCCTGTGGCACATCACTGACATTTGTTTGTGTCATACCACCAGATGCAGTAGCACTGGATTATAATGACTCTATGATCAGGAACTGTTGCACTGCTATCTGTCCGAATCTTGTACTATAAGATGCTGGATTCTGTTTGTGAGGTAGGCGATATGGCTCCAGCTGAGGACATCAATCAAATTCATTTTTGCCTATTCTACAGGACAATGTCTGGTATATCCCTTCCTTCCATGTAGTAGAGCTCTGTACCTGTAAATTTGATCACTTATACAGACCAATTAATCATGATTGATTTTCTCTGTTTCTGAGATCTTGCCAGCCTATGGTTTGAACAATGTAATATTAATCTTCTTAGACAATAAGTAGTTAGTCATGGTGAATGAAACCATAGATGTAGATTCCAAATCACCTGAATTCCAAAGTTCAGATTACTCCTCCCATCAGAAATGGAAAAGTGTTCAGAATTAGTCCACAGAGTGAATGTGTGACACTCAAGGAGAACATTAAGGTTGAGATTTGTTGCTGGCAGTGGTGGGTGTCTTGTCATCCGCACCTTCTGGATATTTGCATGAATGTCGCCACTTGCAAGGACGGGGGGTTTCAGCAGCTACAGTGGCAGGGTTGTCTGACAATGTTTCTTCTTCTGGCAGGGCCTCCCTTCCTGTGTCTGCCACAGATGCAGATGGGCTTGATGTAGCTGCACCACAGGAAGAAGTAGAGGGTGATTGAAAAACCCTGCCCAGGGTTGTACGGATGTCCATCAGCTCCCCGTTAGGGTGCCCATGTTGGAGTAATGGGCCTCCCTCTGTTCGTACATGTCCCTATGCAGCTACTTAATTTTATAGAGTTCAGTAACTGAGTGGCCCATCACACCATGGGACTCATGATAGAACCTCAAGACTTGGCTGATGGTGTCCTGGTCAGGAGTGGCCCTAGTGCCCTCACTCTGCCAGCCCACAGAATCCCTCCCACGGAATCTACCCACCTAAGCCTTTGCCTTTCGCCCAGGGTTCCCTCTCCTACTGGGTCCTGGTCCCTCTGTGTCAGGGCTGGTGATTTGCACTTCAGGATTCAGGACTGAGGGGCACAAGATTGTACTAACTATGCTAGGTACACAGATTGGGGGGTATGTTGCTGGCTGAGATGTTGTAGCAGCTGGAGTGAGAGGTGCTGATGTGGGCACAGTGAGACTCACTGTTGCCGTCTGGCCAGGCTGACAAGATGTCCCAGGTGCGTCATCCACATCCACATGTCCAGGAGAGTCATCCCTGAGGCTTCATCCGGAGGTGGGTTGTGAGTCTGTTCGATGGACAATGTCTGACAAAGTTCGACCTGTTGAGAAATAGAGTACATTGTTATTGGTGGAAGTGTGGAATCTACATCCAAATGTTTAGTGTCACATTAAGTAGAGACCAAGGAAAATGTTAATAGGTAGGGTTTCCTATTGTGATATATTTTCATGGTATTGAAGTTGTTGACAAGACATTTGTGGAGGTTGCAAAAACTATTAAGATTGAGCAGTCCCTTAGATGTGCTGATAAGTTGCATTTGGATTAAGGAATGAATATGACATCTGTCAAACAGTTAAGGAAAGACAGTGAAGATGTAGCATGTGAATTTTACCATTCTAAGGCCTAGATGTGTAAGATGCAGGCAAACACACAACTTGGTTATATATGTAACAGTAGACGTTGTGTGACCATCAGTTGTGACATGGCTAACAAGCATCTTTGTGCAAGTGCACATTGGCCTCTTTTTTTGAGTTACAGAAAGAGGGCCTCATAGTAGTTGTAGTCATGTCACTCTCTCTACTTCCCAACAAATGGTTAGTCTGACATACCTGTTGCCACACTGCAGTTAGGTTGGACCATACATTTACATGATGACCCATGCCATGGGGCCTGGGATGATATTGTGGTATTAAAACTCTTACAGACCTAATTCCATCATATGGCATGTAATGGAGATTGATACATGTGATGTTATGTACAACAATGCACGTCGGCAATCTACCATCTCCGATACTTTGAGTATTGTATGAAAGGAAAGTAGATGAACAACACAATGGCAAAAACTGTGATGTGCGGATACAGGGCATTGAATTTTTCTGACAGTTTTTGCAATGTGACTTACCAGACTCTGCTCCCCCAGCTATTCCTGTCAAGCCTTCAGGATGCAGGATGGCCAAGACCTTCTCCTCCAAGAGAAAGAGGTGTAATGGGACACTGGGAGGACCACCAACAGTCTTCTGCGACTCCATGTGTTGCCTGGAGGCCAGGGAACACACCTTCCCCCTCAGGTCATTCCACCTCTCCCTAATATACTCTTTTGTGTACTAGGTGGTGCCTACAGCATTCACTCTGTTGACTATCCTTTGCCACATTTCCATTTTCCTACTGAGTACAGAATGTTGGACTTGGGACCCAAACCATTTTGGCTCTACGCTTATGATTTCATCCACCCTGACACCCAACTCATCCTCTGAAAAACATGGATTTTTGGGCCATGACATGACTGTAAATTAAAGTGGGTCACAGTGACTAACTATGCAAGACAAGTGATATTGGGGAAAAAAGAATTAGAAGAAATGTGTGAAATATGGGAAAAGCGATGGGAAAAAATGGCTGCCTTATGTAACAAAAATGAAAAAAATATGTGTGGTCTCTGTCTTGCTGTGTGCAGTGGAGAGGCAAAGGATCATGGTCTGGGATGGGGTGTGTTTTATAGTGTGATTTGCAGGTGTGTCCACTTAGCCAATGGATGTCAGCTGTCCTTTTTTTAAATCCATCCAATTGGGACTTATCTGGTGCTTTGCTGATAGCATATCGCGATAGCCAACTGCCATCAGATAACCATCACAAGGGGGCTGCTGTGTCAACTGTGTTTTTGTTATAGGCTCAGCGGTTGACCGCAGCCATCATGGTAATGGAGTATGTACCACCAACATTGCAGCCCACTTCCCCACTGGTGGGCAGCAACATGTTGACGAGGTTGGTGGTTCAACCTGCATACATCATAATACAGTGGGTGGGAGGCCACCGGTGCACCAGTCTTATTGAGAGCATGGTTCACTTGCAGTCCGAGTGCCAAACTCGTAATCGGACCCATAGTAGCATGTGGATGTTTGCTCTTGTGGTGTCTTAAAGATATACAAAATAATATTCACGCTCTGTTTGGCTTTAAACTAGTAAGTATTCAATTTGGGTCACTGAGGCAAACAGGACAGAACTGCTATATTGGGCTTGTGTGATCACTGGGGATACACATAACACAAGATAATAGATGCTGGCTAAATGGCAACCTCCGTAGGCCACAAATTGCTTTATAAATAAAAAGAAAAGTCGCAAACGCAGAAATTTCTCTTACTTGGCAACGTGCAGCAAACTCTGACATGTACAAAAAAGAAATCAGGAAGTGATGATGGGATCATCCTATTTTACTTCCTGGCCGGATGCAGTTGGGTGGAGCCAGGAAAGAGGAGTTACAGGACAGATCGATATTTAAGAATTTTGATTTTACTTTAGCAGCAAATTGTGTAAGCAGTGTGCGTAAAGCTTGTTATGGTAGGACTGCTGAGAGGAAGGGGGGGGGCAAGATGACAGTAATCCTCTGTAGTCACCACATACGAGACATTGCCATTTACGGCTGAGTTTAGACTTTATGCCTCTTGCATCTGTTATGACCAAATGATAAGAAGTGAATTCCAAATTGAGTCACACCTTTTCTTATAGTATATCATATTAAATTAATATTTTCCCCCTTCATGTTTAGGGCTGTTGGAATATGGAATTTGTAATGTAAAAGAAGTCCTCACACTTTGCAACTCGACAGAAAATGTTCAAATGTATCATGTTGCTGAAAATGTTACTATGAATGCCTAACAGAGACAATGGTATTATAAAAGAACAAGTTTATGGCATGGTCTGAAAAATTGCAACAATGATCCTCATTTAGAGTTTGGAGGCAGCAGAAAATCGTTCACTTTCCACCCAATTTCATTTAAATTACAGAGAACAATCTGTTGCTGAATTTCCACGCTAATTTTGAGCCATGGTGTTAATTCAGTAGGTAAATATCTGTCGTGGAAATGATGTGACAGCAAGGTATTTATGGCTAGATATACAAAATGTTTGGATTATTGCTTTCCAAATTGTGAATTTTACTGAATCACAATTTAGAAATCGCTAATTCTAATGTATCGAAGTGGATCATTGTACTTCATTATGCAGTCTGGTTTGATTCACATTCCCAATTTAGCAATTTCGGAATTATGATTTCCAAAATAGCAAATCGGTATTTGGAATCTGTGAAAGATGCTGTCAGGAACTCCTTGATGACCTCACAGTGTGGAAGTGTTTTCCTACATGTTTATTGAAGTTCAATGAATGAGAGAGGAAAGTAGGTTGTGTGTTTTTGATTTATTGGCTACCTTGTTGGCCCTTTTGGAGCTACTTTTGGTGACCAGTCCTATTAAGAAACAGAAACTGAAGCAGCAGTAGGTAAAATAAAAATGAAATTCTGTGGGAAGGAGCTGGAGGTTCCCCACTGAAGGGTATGTGCTTCATCTTGATGAGCTATTTGGCAAAAAGCTCTTTCAAGTTGCTCATAACCAGTAAAAACATGGAAAGACATTCAGACAAAATTAATACAGTTGGAATGATACAGCATACCATGGAGGAGCTAAGGAAGTGGTAGCGCCATGGGTATTCATGTACTGAAAAAAAGTTGCACGTCAACTTGCTGATGCACATGGAACAGGTGGGGGGGAGGACTCTCAACCAAGGCGCCTCCAACACCTGATGACTGAAAGCATCTTCAATCCAGCAAGCTTAATTGGGCTTTCAGAAATTGATGCCTTTACACCACCTACTACTTCAAAAGGTAGGTTAGTGAATGTTAGACCTGACAGCCTTAGGGTAGCCTTACTCCCCAACATTTTGCCTACTTCCTTCACCGTTTTGCCATTTTTGTTCTCACTTTAGGACTCTGTGCACTTTACCACTTCTGACCAATGCTAAAGTGCTTCTGCGCTCTCCCCTAAACATGGTAACATTAGCTTACACCTATTTAATTTAATAATACATTCCTGGAAAAGTGCATTACATGTCCCGAGGGGCTATAAATTAAATGCTACTTGTGGGCCTGCAACACTGATTGTGCCGTCTACTTAAGTAACCCTTTACCCATGTCTCGTGCATGCCATTGCAGGACCTGTATGTGCAGTTTTACAGTGCCATGTCGACTTGGCAAGACAACCCTTATGCCAGGCCCACAGCATTCCTTTTTATACATTCAAGTCACCCCTAAAGTAGGGCCTGGATAACCCAGAGGCCAGGGTGCAATGTATTTAAAAGACAGGACACATACTTTGAGGTTTTACATGTCCTCGGATGAAAAACTCCCAAAGTCGTTTTTCACTGCAGCAAGGCTATATCTCCCAAAATTGGGATTACCTTATTACATCTTCTAAGTGTAATTTGCAATCGGGAAGAGAATGGCTTTTCGAGTTTGGTGTCTCTAAAATCATAATTTAAAATTGCTATTAACGGTGAAGTTGGATTTTAGATTGCAATTCTGAAAATGCTTATTTTAGAAATTTGCCATTTTCTGACTGTAGCCATTTGGTGCGCCTGCTGCCTGTCTCTAATCACTTGTCTGGGGTGGGTGACAGCTGGGTTTGTGTATTCCCCTTGACAGCCACACAGAATGGGAGCTTAGATGTGACTTGATGGACCTTCATAGTCTATCCTGGCAGGATCGGAGAAAGGAGTTGGCCGCAGCCTCACTTACACATGAATAGGCTGTGTCCAGTGCCCATGCAAAGGGATGCATAACCCCCTGTAGTGAGCCTGGAGCCAGGGCAGGAAGGGCAGGACCTCTGTGCACTTCAAAGGCCTGGCTTGGAAGTTCCCCCCCTTCAAAGGCCCAACTGGTTATTAGTACTGGACCTCTGACATCGCCAACTCAGTACACTTCTGGACCTGTGACTACTCTGCCAGGAAAAAGGACTGCTGTGCTGCTGAAGGACTGCTACTCTGCTGGACTGTTGCTTTGCTGGACTGCTGCCATACTGCGCTTCCCTCCATGCTACTGTTCCGCTGTCTGAGTGATCACTTGAACCCAGAGTAACTCCAAGGCCTAGCTAACTGGCCTCCTGATCCTGATGCCTCAGGGACATAAAATACTTCCAACCACCCTGCTCCTGCACCTGGACTCTGCCAATTGTGAGTCTGCTCTGCCAAGTGGTGCCACCCAAGTTCTGGAAACTTGGAAGTGAGCCTAACATGTCTGCTCTAGTGGTACCAATGCATCCTCTGCTGCACAAGCAGAATCAGCATTTTGCCGCTGTTGCGTGGAACAGAGCTGGTGCATTGCCTTCAGAACAGCCACTGCACTGCTTTTCCCAGTACAAAGTCCTCGCATCCGTGTTGATGGCAGCCTCGACGTCGAAAGGTCCGCATCACACCCTCTATGTTCATTAGAACTGACATGTTGCCTCAATTGCACGACGCATCCTCGAACCTGGTCTTTGCATCGCCACCCGGGTGTCAGCATCCTCAACATCGATGCAGTAGTAACTTGCAGCCTAACTCTGTCGCATCTCAGCATCAACGCATTGCCACTGTGGTGTGGATAATTTCAATGCACTCCATTTACTACATGGTTCAGAATTGAGGCAGCAATCTGCACCCAGGATTAAGGTACTTTTGTTCAACAGTCCTAAATAGGTCCCTTTAGCTGGCCCACGCTTTTTCGCAGTCGGCCTGAACCTTTGACTTTGTCATGGTTCGTTGCGACCAGATATCCCCAATTGGCACTAATTGCTTTTAAGAGCTACTTTACATGTCAATCTTTAAAAATGTGTAACTCAAGTTCTACTTATTGGAGTTTTGTTGTTCTGGTATTGTTTTATTTATTAAATGATACTCTATTTCCTAAGCTGGTCTGGATTTATTTTGTGTGGTGTTTTCACTGTTTTACTGTTTGGAGTGTTGAACAAATACTATACACATTGCCTCTAAGTTAAGCCTGACTGCTCTGTATCAAGCTTCCAGTGGGTGAGCAGAGGTTAATTTAGGGTTTGTCTGACACATACCCAAACTAGGATTGTGGTTGCCTGTTTGACTAAGGTTTACACCCCAGTCAACCAACAACCCAATTTCTAACACTAAATTAAAGGTATTTTTACAAAAAATACTTTAAAAATGTATATATTTCTCACTGAGGAGCACAGTCCTAACAATGCTTACTAATACTTTTATGATGCATTATGGGTGATGCAGTACATACAGCCTAGACTTTTTTTAAACTGTACTATTTAGTTGATTTATAATCAAAAACAAATCCCCAAACACATTCCAATCCAAAGGAAAATGCATTTTTATTTTTAAAAAATTACTAAAAAAACACTTAGATTCTGCATACGTAAAAGTTTTTTATATATAACACAGATGTACCATCAATAAGAGGTGATGATTCTGAAAATGAGGCACATCAAGACACTCCATCAGAAACGGAGTAAGATAATGTTTTTTTTTATAACCAACTTTACTTTATTTTTGTATTTTTCAGACATTAACAGTGAGTACATTACGTTCATGCCAGAGGTATCCTTCGAGAGTTCAGGTCAATAACAACATATATTGTGACTTTTGAAAGGATCAATCCACTTACTGGAACAGATCATGGTAAACCCCATATCTTATCATGCTTCTGAGGACAGCTCTGCGATTCATATATTGGCTTTTCTTGTTGGGCGGACCAGTCAACACCGATCTGCCACATCAATAGCGATGGGGCTAGTGATCTTTTCCATAGGTGGGCAGTGTCTCTTTTTGCCACTATACATACCATCCATATAAAGGACCGGTTCGCCTGTGGCTCTCACAGCTCTTCTACAAGTCCCAATAGTGCTACTTTAGGGCTCAGCTCAATCGGGCGAGCCAAGACCTCTGAAACCTCCCTCTCCACTGCATTCCAGAAAGGGCACAGTACGAGGCGCTCTCAGGCAATATGCATAATGTCTGCTGTTAGTAGTCTGTAGCTCGCACATCTGGAGGATGTCCAAGGACATTTGGTGCATGCGTGAGGGAGACAGGTATGTCATGTGAAAATAGTTAAACTGTACCATCCGCAGGTGTGAGAATATTGCCAGTTCTCTAGGGACGAGGTATGCCTTCCTCCAATCATCTTGCCAAACCACCCATTTTAGAGATTCAAGCCCACAGTGGCATTAGTAATGAAGGATCGGCACATTTGAGTGATTGCTTTTTTGCCTAGCCGTTCCTTTATTAGTTTAGCTTCAGTGGGGGTTGTGGTCTGGGAGATGCAGGTCAGGGGTCAAGTGCATCTTAAGGGCGTAGTGCATCTGTAGGAAGTGGAAGAATTGCGTATTGGCTAAGGAGTAGTGTTCCCTCAAAGTTTAAAAGAACATTAAGTGATTCCCTTCATGGATGTCCCCTAGGTATGGGATCCTGATTTTGTCCCATTGAAGGAAACCCTCAAATGCATTTAACTGCCCCAATCACATGCCTGCCATAGAGGAGTCAATTTAGTATGGCAGCAATCCCACCGCATCAGGCATAAGGCTGCTCTCCAGCATTGCACTTTGATTCGTGTACATGTGGGTGTTGTTTGGGAGATCGGGCCTCCATACAGCAGACTTAACAGTCCATCAAACCCCTGTATATGAAGCTCCAACCGGTAGGCCAGGTCGTCCCATCCACCAGTGAACCAGTCATTGGTGAGTACTAGCGGCCATATTTATAGGCCCCAACCGCCACAAGAGCGTCCCTTTTTGTGATGCTCCTGTGGCGCTACCCACAGTGCTGTATTTACAAAGTGGCGTTAAGCCACTTTTTGTGGCTTAACGCCACCTTGTAAATATGGCACCTTCCCACACAGCACTGTGTGTTGAAGGGGCGTGCAATGGGTGTTGCTGTGGGCGTGCCACAGCAACACCCATTGCATTTTGCTGCTGCGTCAGATTTATAAAGTTTCAGAAACCTGAGGCAGAGCCAAAATTGAACGTCATCCCCAGGGGTGGCGTTAGCAAGGCGCAACAAGGAGGAATACTTTTATTCCTCTTCCTTTTTTTGCTTTTTCTATGCATGGTGCATTCTGCCACACGCATAGGAAAAGCAAATTGCCAGAAAGGATTGTTTATGTGCGGGAAGGTGTCCTTTCCTGCACATAAACAATCATTTTAAAATGACGCTTTGGCACTTCTGTGTGGGCTGCATTGTGCAGCACACACAGAAGTGCCAAAGCACCATTAGTGATTGTTCATGTGAAGGAAGGGACACCTTCCCGCACATAAACAATTACACCACTCAACACAGACATCCTTGCATGATGGTGCAAGGATGCTTGCATTGGTGCTGGCAGCTAAATTAAGTGCCAGCGCAGGGGGAAATGCAGGGGTGCACCGTATTCCCTTAAATATAGCGCATCCCTTAATTTCTAAAGTGACGCAGCGCGGCACTGCCAATATTGGTGCAGCACCACGCTGCGCCACTTTTCTTCATATCTGGCCCTAATTGTGCAGCCAAATAGAATAAAGAAATGTCCTGCACTCCCAGTCCCTACTCGAAGGGAGACTTTTGCACTGTGTTGAAAGCCACTGTATGGTGCCCTCTGGCCCATATGAAGGTAGTGAGTTTGGGAGTCAGGCAATGGAACCATTTGCAGGATGGGAAGTTCTTCAAGACATAAAAGTAGTGGGGAGACAAATCATTTTAAGGAAAGCATTGAGTCCAAGAGGATTAAGCGGTAGGCCGCAGCAATGGCTCAGATCCTAGTCCAAAGCCAAGGATAAGGGACAGAAGTTGAGCTGCCAGGCTTGATCTGGGAGGGACTAGATATTGATCCCCAAGTACTTGAAGGCATTCCGTTGCAGAGGACTATCCAGGCACCAGATGCGGCCTTCCACATCTCCCCTAACCTCAACCAGTACTGACTTTCCTGTGTTAAGGTGGAGGCCGGAGGCCTCACTACAGTGAGCCAAAAGCTCTAGATAGCAGGGTCCAGAAAACTGGGGCTCCTTGAGGAAGAGGAGGATGTCATCAGTATACAGTGACACGTGGTTCTCAAGCCCCACACGCCATCTCCAGCCCCTCACCTGAGCATCACAGCGTAAAAGACAGGCCAGTGGCTCAATTGCCAAGGCAAATAATAAGAGGGAGAGGAGGCAACCTTGACGCATCCCTGGGTGGATAGGGAATGGGTCAGACATCATGCTGTTTACTAGCACCTGAGCTACAGGGTTCTGGTAGAGGGGACAGATCATATTACGGAATTGTGGCCCATCTGCAGAAGGACCTCCCTCAGGAATTCCCAGAATAGCCAAAGGCCTTGCAAAAAGCCACAAGGAGGAGTGCCAGCATGCCCTCCAGTCTCAGCGTTTGAGAGAAGGCCACTTGGACCCGTCAGATGCAGTGTGGTCCACACCCGGCATGAACCTTCACTGATCCGGGTGAATGAGGTAGGGCAAAGTGCAGGCCAGGCGGGTCACCAAGACGTTGCATACATTTTTATGTCAGCGTTAAGAAGTGATATGGGGCGATAGGAGGAGCATTGATCTGGGGGATGGTCCTCTTTAGGGATGACCACAATCATAGCTCTGTCCAGATCAGGGGTAAAGGAGCCACACTGTATCACCTCTATGGAGTTGCTCAATAGATGGGGCACTAGATGCAATCCAAACAGTTTATAATATTCAATGGAATAGTCATCAAGGCCTGGCGTCTTTCTCAATTGAAGGTCTAAAATGGAGACATCTACCTCCACCCTTGTCAGGGGTTGTTCCAGCTAGCCAGCTAGAAATATGGGGATAGAGGGCATCGGGATATCCCAGAGAATCAAGTCCCCCCACCCCACTGGGGGCATCGAACACCGTGCATAGGGGTCTTTTTAAAATGTTGTAAAGGTTCAGACGATCGCTGGCAGGTCTTCCTGAGAAGCGCCTGGGGAATCTCTAATGGTTGGTATTACCCTGGTTTATGCATTGCGGGTCACAAGCCAATGTTCCCAGTTTTATCTGCTGTTTCGTTTACTCTTTGCATTGAGGCTTTCCAACATTGTCATGCCTCTTCAAAGGACATCTGTTTGAACTTGGCCCTCAAGAGCATCAGCCGACGTTGTCACTCCCTAGTATCCAGCTGATAGGGCTGGTGCTGTAGGTCCTGTATTTTACACTTTAATCTATTCACTTCCTCCTGCTGCTGCGCCTCCTTTTCCCTGACGTATCCTTTAAGCTCCCCCCTCATATAGGGTTTATATGCTGCCCAAAGCATAATTTCTGATGCTATCGAACCAGTGTTCTCCTGGAAATAGACACAGAGTTCCTCTTCTTTGAACTCCACACACTCCAGATCTTTCAGATTCCATGTACTGAACTGCCACATGGGGTGCAGGGTCTGTGGTTGTATACGCCATTTCAGTATGAGAGGAGGATCGTTGTAAGAGATGCCGCAGGAGAGAATCTGGGCTGCAGTCAGCACCAGGAAATTCATTGCTGGCAGCTATATCAGGTCAATCTGGTCTTCATTGTGGTGAGCAGCAGATTGATAAGTATAAGTACATGCCCTCAACTGCAGATGCCAGGAATGCCATGCATCGCACATGCCGAGGGAGTCCACTCAGGAGTGTAGACATGCCAAACTGGCCCTTCTACTGGGTCAGGGCACAGCGGAGATGTCTTGCTCGGTGTTCGGGACTGTGTTAAAATCTCCACCTATCAGTGTGGTTCCCTGAAGGAGTGCTACCAAAAGGGCCCAAAGAACCCCAAGAGTAGGCTGTAGCAGCTGTGGAGGGACGTAACAAGAGTTCAAGTTGCATGGCTTGGCAGCTATTCGTCCCTCTATCCTAGTGCACCTTCCCTGGGAGCCCACGTGGTAATCGTCATGGATAAGGATCTATGTAGCATGAGGGCAACCACCCTCGAGCCTCTACCGAAACTGGAGTGATAAACCCTGTCATACCCAAAGCAGCCGAGGAAGCTGCACTGAGTACCAGCCAAATGGGTCTCCTGCAGTAGTACCACATTCGGCTGGTATCTCTTGATGTAGTTCAGTACATCCAGCCATTTGATATGGTCTAATAGACTGTTCACATTCAAGAAAAAATACTGTAAGTATGGGAGGAGTGATATGTGAATGGATTTCCCAAGGGCCTCGGGTGTCCATGGATTTGATTGTTGGCCCCCAGGAGGGAAACCAGGTCTGGAGGGCTGTAGACAGATCGGATTCATCTAAGTTCTCAGGGAGGTCGACCAAACATAAGTTGTTATGCCATGCCCAGTTCACGGCATCCTCTGCATGCTCGTCAGTTGTTGCAACTGAGGCCAATAGTTTGGACACCTGACGCTTAAGTGTGGTCACTTCGTCTTCAGTTGTAGAAATGTGCGCCTCTACCTCAGTGACTCTGTCAGTTACCTTGTGTAGGTCTTGGCAGAGAGGTCAATCCTGAGGCGGTCAACCTTGTTTTCCACCCCCTCTTAGGAGCAGAGATGTTTAGTTCCATTGAGGTTGGTGAGGGCCAGCCAGAGGCCTGAGGCTTACGCGGGCTCCTCGCTGCAGAGGTTTGGGTACCTTGTATTGGTTCATTTTGGTCTGGGGCAGTGTGATCAGTGGCAGCCGGCCCATCATTGGGCAGAGCCCCCCCAACTGTTGCCAGCAACACCCTCTTAGGTCAGTCCACGTGCAACTGGGAAGCAGGATCTGCCCATCCACAGATGAGAGGTGTCTCCACATGCTCTTCCATGGCAGTAGAAGTCCAAGCAGTGATGGGCGGTATAGGATCTGGTAACCCATGGTGAGGAGGTGGTGTGGTGCAGGAGGGGCATGGGCTCAGCCTGGAAAAATAAGGTTAAGGTCGTCTGCCCTCTTGCAGCAGTGTGGGTCAGGGCCACCGGTGGAAAGACACTCTGGCGTTAAGGCGACTCAGTGCTGGGGGGATGCCACAGCCACCCCAGTCCCGCTGGATCCAGCCTCTTAGTCCCAATGCCATAGGATATCACTGGTGAAGGCTGCAGCCATCTCCCCAGGTGCCACCCACAATGCTCACAGCACACGGTCAGTTATGGGCCGGGACGGCCAGCCTCCATCCGCACCTCCATTCCTGGGTGGTCCCAGGTTGCTGCACCACTGCAAATTACCTGCTGTCTTCCAAGACCCTGGGGAGCTGCAGGTGCTGCTCATCTATATGCACCTCACATTGACAAGCTGAGCCCTCTAGTGGGCCTCCCCCAGTCCGCCACCCATGGCAGAAGGGATGGGCATGCAAGCACCCCCTCCTGGTTGAGCCGCAGGCCAATTAGCAAGCTGGGACACAGTCAACGATCTGTCAGGCTGGTTGCCAGCAGGCCCCTCCTCACCTCGCCTCTGCATGGCCCATCTCAGCCGCTCTGCCAGCAAGTTGGCTCCGTCATGAGGGGGGGCCCAATCCAGGCAATCACAGGCCCACACTTGGAAGCAGCAGGACACGTAGGGAGCAGCTCCCTTAACGACCGCAGAGGCTGGCCTATTCCGCCATCAGGAGATGCAGGCTGGTTGTAGTTAAGCGGCACCTGCCATCGTGAAGTCAGGCCGCCTCGCGATCAGGTTCCCCATTGGGCATCGGTGGTCTCTCTGCTGTCCCCAGGGACACACGGGGGGCAGCTCCCTCACTGATCACAGGGTCCAGCTTATTCTGCCATCTGGGGATGCAGGGTGATCGTGGTTAGGTGCCTCCCCCCTTTATGGAGTTAGGCAGGCTCTGTGGTTGGGTTTGCCACACAGCCTCTGTGTTCTCTCAGCTACCCCCAGTAACCCTGTGGAATCACATGGGTCTAGAGGTCATCCAGTCACTTTCTGGGCCATGTGTACTCAGTGCTGTCAGGCACAATGGTACACGATCATGGCTGGGTGTCGGAGCTTCACAGAAGCCTGTCCGCAAAGATAATGTTACAACACCCTCACCACCACCATCAGTGCCTGCCAGATGCAGAGCACAATTCTCCCCACTGTCAGATGTTCTGCAGGACTCAGAGATACAATCAACAGTCATGGATATAACATAAGCTGCTAGAAGAGGCAGGCACATGCAAATAATGCCTTTTGTGTGCAAAAACCATGCTTCAAAATGGAGTGGTTCAGGTGTTGCTCATTCGACAGATGAATGCGACACAGCCCAGTACATGAAATCTGTTAATGCACAATACGTGTCAATAAAACCTAATTTAGGTAATATGGAAGATGACACAGACAAGCACAACAATACTGCTGAGGAGGGACAAAATGTTATTTCTGAGGATGTCAAACAACTTGCAGATTCTGTATCAGGATAATATAAATCATAGGTGCTTTAGAAACGGGGTCTCTATTTAGCAGTGGTTTTTACCCTGTCCAATTAAGGAACCTCACTCTAGTAGCACAGTGAAAACACCACAAAATAACTCCACAACATTTTAGGAAAATAGCCAATATTTATCTGAGTAAAACAAGATGGAAATGACAAAAAGCCAACATACACAAGCAAAGATAGGAATTTTCAAAGATTAAATCTTAATATAGTGCTTAGAAACACAATAACTCCAACTGGGGCTATCATGATGTCTTGACAGAGTTGTTCACAACAGTCCAAAGCCACTCGCAAAGGAGTGCGCACCAGTCATGGGGTCACATGGACCGCAGGTACAGTACCTTGGAAAACGAGGAAATAAAGACATTGCACGGAGTCGGGACGTAAGGTGTCACTGGAGCCAGTGCAGGGCAGTTACCTACTGCTACCCAGCAGGTGAGGCATCAGTTACTTTCTTCTAGGCAGGGGAGGTGAGGCGTTGGTTCCTTACAGTTCTAGGGGAGGTGATGTGGCACGGGGGCGAGCCATTGGTTCCTTACGATGAGGTCGGGTCAATGAATCCAGCAGGTCAAGATGCGAGGCATCAACTTTACAGTGTTGCTATCACACCACAGGGCCACAGGTTCTGGGGTGGAGTCGGAGTCAAATTTCACAGACGTCGGTGACACAGCACTCAGGACTCACACTGTGGCGGGACTTCGGAGGCGCTGCGGCAGCGTCGAGCCTGTGGCATTGGTCACGGTCGCTGCACTCAGCAGGGACCACGGCTCTGGTGCAGGCAGTAGCGCAGAGTCAGACAGTGGCACTGGTTCCAAAGCCGTTCTGGGGTCGATGTGCTTGTTTCTTCTTGATTACGCACTACCAAGGGCCCAGGAACTGGATTTGGCACTACTTGGCAAGTCAGGACTCTCAGCAAAAGAACACAAGTGCTGGCAGATGAAGTATTTGATGTTCCTGAGACTTCTTAACAGGAGGCAAGCTCAGTCCAAGCCCTTGGAGAACCTTTGGAAGCAGGATGTAGAAAATAAAGTCCAGTCCATTCACTCCCAGGACAGAAGCAGCAAGCAGCAGGCCAGCACAGCAAAGCAACAGGCAGAGTGTCAGCCCCTCCTACTGCATCCAGCTTGTCTTCCTGCCAGAATGTCATCAGTGCTGAATGATTCTAAGTTGTGGTGTCAGAGGTCCAGTACTTATACACAGTTTTGTCTTTGAAGTAGGCAAACTTCATAGAGAAGTCTTTGTAGTACACTAGGTCCGGCCTTTCCCTGCCCTGGCCCCAGACACACTCCAGGGGGTTGGAAACTGCATTGTGCGAGCACAGACACAGCCCTATTCAGGTGCAAGTATCAGCTCCTCCCACCACTCTAACTCAGGAGGACCCATCTGTAGGAAAGTACCATCTTGCCTGGCATGTTACCCCCATTTTTCACTGTATATATGTTGTTTTAGTTGTATGTGTCACTGGGACCCTGTCATCCAGGGCCCCAGTGCTCATAAGTGTGCCTGAATGTGTTACCTGTGTAGTGACTAACTGTCTCACTGAGGCTCTGCTAAACAGAACCTCAGTGGTTATGCTCTCTCATTTCTTTCCAAATTGTCACTAACATGCTAGTGACCAATTTTACCAATTTACATTGGCTTACTGGAACACCCTTATAATTCCCTAGTATATGGTACTGAGGTACCCAGGGTATTGGGGTTCCAGGAGATCCCTATGGCCTGCAGCATTTCTTTTGCCACCCATAGGGAGCTCTGACAATTCTTACACAGGCCTGCCACTGCAGCCTGAGTGAAATAACGTCCACGTTATTTCACAGCCATTTTACACTGCACTTAAGTAACTTATAAGTCACCTATATGTCTAACCTTTACCTGGTAAAGGTTAGGTGCAAAGTTACTTAGTGTGAGGGCACCCTGGCACTAGCCAAGGTGCCCCCACATTGTTCAGGGCCCATTCCCCGGACTTTGTGAGTGCAGGGACACCATTACACGCGTGCACTACATATAGGTCACTACCTATATGTAGCTTCACAATGGTAACTCCGAATATGGCCATGTAACATGTCTATGATCATGGAATTGCCCCCTCTATGCCATCCTGGCATAGTTGGCACAATCCCATGATCCCAGTGGTCTGTAGCACAGACCCTGGTACTGCCAAACTGCCTTTCCTGGGGTTTCACTGCAGCTGCTGCTGCTGCCAACCCCTCAGACAGGCTTCTGCCCTCCTGGGGTCCAGCCAGGCCTGGCCCAGGATGGCAGAACAAAGGACTTCCTCTGAGAGAGGGTGTTACACCCTCTCCCTTTGGAAAATGGTGTGAAGGCAGGGGAGGAGTAGCCTCCCCCAGCCTCAGGAAATGCTTTCTTGGGCACAGATGTGCCCAATTCTGCATAAGCCAGTCTACACCGGTTCAGGGGACCCCTTAGCCCTGCTCTGGCGCGAAACTGGACAAAGGAAAGGGGAGTGACCACTCCCCTGACCTGCACCTCCCCTGGGAGGTGTCCAGAGCTCCTCCAGTGTGCTCCAGACCTCTGCCATCTTGGAAACAGAGGTGCTGCTGGCACACTGGACTGCTCTGAGTGGCCAGTGCCACCAGGTGACGTCAGAGACTCCTTCTGATAGGCTCCTTCAGGTGTTGCTAGCCTATCCTCTCTCCTAGGTAGCCAAACCCTCTTTTCTGGCTATTTAGGGTCTCTGTCTCTGGGGAAACTTTAGATAACGAATGCAAGAGCTCATCCGAGTTCCTCTGCATCTCTCTCTTCACCTTCTGCCAAGGAATCGACTGCTGACCGCGCTGGAAGCCTGCAAAACTGCAACATAGTAGCAAAGACGACTACTGCAACTCTGTAACGCTGATCCTGCCGCCTTCTCGACTGTTTTCCTGGTGGTGCATGCTGTGGGGGTAGTCTGCCTCCTCTCTGCACTAGAAGCTCCGAAGAAATCTCCCGTGGGTCAACGGAATCTTCCCCCTGCAACCGCAGGCACCAAAAAGCTGCATTACCGGTCCCTTGGGTCTCCTCTCAGCACGACGAGCGAGGTCCCTCGAATCCAGCAACTGTGTCCAAGTGACCCTCACAGTCCAGTGACTCTTCAGTCCAAGTTTGGTGGAGGTAAGTCCTTGCCTCCCCATGCCAGACTGCATTGCTGGGAACCGCGACTTTTGCAGCTACTCCGGCCCCTGTGCACTTCCGGTGGAAATCCTTTGTGCACAGCCAAGCCTGGGTCCACGGCACTCTAACCTGCATTGCACGACTTTCTAAGTTGGTCTCCGGCAACGTGAGACTCCTTTGTGTAACTTCGGGTGAGCACCGTTTCATGCATCCTCGTAGTGCCTGTTTCTGGCACTTCTCCGGGTGCTACCTCTGCTGAGAGGGTTCCTTGTCTTGCTCGACGTCCCCTCTGTCTCCTGGCGCAATTTGCGACATCCTGATCCCTCCTGGGCCACAGCAGCATCCAAAAACGCTAACCACACGATTTGCAGCTAGCAAGGCTTGTTGGCGTTCTTTCGGCGGGAAAACACTTCTGCACGACTCTCCACGGCGTGAGGGATCCGTCCTCAAAAGGGGAAGTCTCTAGCCCTTGTCATTCCTGCAGAAACCTTAGCTTCTTCTGTCCAGTAGAAGCTTCTTTGCACCCACAGCTGGCATTTCCTGGGCATCTGCCCATCTCCGACTTGCTTGTGACTTTTGGACTTGGTCCCCTTGTTCAACAGGTACCCTCGACTGGAAATCCATCGTTGTTGCATTGCTGGTTTGTGTCTTTCCTGCAGTATTCCTCTATCACGACGTCTTTGTCCTTGGGGGAACTTTAGTGCACTTTGCACTCACTTTTCAGGGTCTTGGGGTGGGCTATTTTTCTAACTCTCACTATTTTCTAATAGTCCCAGCGACCCTCTACAAGGTCACATAGGTTTGGGGTCCATTCGTGGTTCGCATTCCACTTTTGGAGTATATGGTTTGTGTTGCCCCTATCCCTATGTGTCCCCATTGCATCCTATTGTAACTATACATTGTTTGCACTGTTTTCTAAGACTATACTGCATATTTTTGGTATTGTGTATATATATCTTGTGTATATTTCTTATCCTCTCACTGAGGGTACACTCTGAGATACTTTGGCATATTGTCATAAAAATAAAGTACCTTTATTTTTAGTATAACTGTGTATTGTGTTTTCTTATGATATTGTGCATATGACACTAAGTGGTACTGTAGGAGCTTCACTCGTCTCCTAGTTCAGCCTAAGCTGCTCTGCTAAGCTACCATTATCTATCAGCCTATGCTGCTAGACACCCTATACACTAATAAGGGATAACTGGGCCTGGTGCAAGGTGCAAGTACCCCTTGGTACTCACTACAAGCCAGTCCAGCCTCCTACATTGGAAGCAGCGACGGGATAAGTGCTTTGAGACTACTTACCACTCTTGTCATTGTACTTTTCATAAGAGAAAAATATACAAAACAAGTTCAGTGTATATACACATAACTAAAAAGTTTTGCATTTCCTCTTTTCACTCTTTTCTAAGTGCTGAAAAGTACTTCTAAACTTTCTAAAAAGTTCTAAAAAGTTTTAAAAGTTTTTTTTCTGTCTTTCTAAAAGTTCTGAAAACTTTTTTTTCTTTTTCTATCACTTTAACTCTCTCCAAAAATGTTTGGCACAGGCCAAAATGTTGATCTGTCCAAAATTGCATATGATCACCTTAGCTGGAAAGGAGCAAGGAGTCTCTGCATAGAGAGAGGTTTGAGTGTAGGGAAGAATCCTTTCTTGGAATTGTTACTTAACATGCTTAGAGAACAAGATAAGGCTAAAAGTGCCCCATCTGTTGAAAAAGTAGCTAATGGTTCCCAATCTGATCCAGGGACTCCCCCAGGAAAAGATTCAGGAAAGAAACTTCTTAGCCTGCCCATTACTAGACAGTCTAGCATAGTTGTTACTGAGGTGGAGTCACATCATTCAGATGATGTGCTCTCACATTACACTGTCAGCCAAGCTGTTAGGGTGCCTTCTGTAAGGGACAGGTCTCCTTCTGTTCATTCTCATCACACCTCTGTATCTAGGAAGGTCCGTCCCACCAACCCTGATGACAGATTGTTAGAGAGGGAACTCAATAAGTTGAGGGTGGAACAAAGCAGACTGAAGCTTAAAAAGCAACAGCTGGATTTGGATAGACAGTCTTTAGAACTAGAGAAGGAAAGACAGAAGTTGGGTTTTGAAACCCATGGTGGCAGCAGCAGTATTCCCCATAGTCATCCTGCAAAAGAGCATGATTCCAGGAATCTGCATAAGATAGTTCCCCCTTATAAGGAGGGGGATGACATTAACAAGTGGTTTGCTGCACTTGAGAGGGCCTGTGTTGTACAGAATGTCCCTCAAAGGCAGTGGGCTGCTATCCTATGGCTATTATTTAGTGGAAAAGGTAGGGATAGGCTCCTTACTGTGAAAGAAAGTGATGCCAATAATTTTACAGTTCTTAAGAATGCTCTCCTGGATGGTTATGGCTTAACCACTGAACAATACAGGATAAAGTTCAGAGAGACCAAAAAGGAGTCTTCACAAGACTGGGTGGATTTCATTGACCATTCAGTGAAGGCCTTGGAGGGGTGGTTACATGGCAGTAAAGTTACTGATTATGACAGCCTGTATAACTTGATCCTGAGAGAGCATATTCTTAATAATTGTGTGTCTGATTTGTTGCACCAGTACTTGGTGGACTCTGATCTGACCTCTCCCCAAGAATTGGGAAAGAAGGCAGACAAATGGGTCAGAACAAGGGTGAACAGAAAAGTTCATACAGGGGGTGACAAAGATGGCAACAAAAAGAAGGATGGTAAGTCTTCTGACAAGGGTGGGTACAAATCTAAAAATGAGTCTTCATCAGGCCCACAAAAACACTCTGGTGGGGGTGGTGGGCCCAAATCCTCTTTTAATCAAAACAAAGAAAAGAAACCATGGTGCTATTTATGTAAAGTAAAAGGCCATTGGACAACAGATCCCAGTTGTCCAAAGAAAAGCACCAAGCCTCCTACCACTACAACCCCTACTGCTACCCCTAGTGTCCCTACTAATAGCAGTGGTGGTGGGAGCAAACCTACTAATAGCCAATCCAAGGGATTAGCTGGGCTCACTATTGGTAACTTAGTTGGGGTTGGTCTTGTTAGGGAGACCACAGAGGCTATATTAGTCTCTGAGAGGGCTATTGATTTAGTCACCTTAGTTGCTTGTCCCCTTAATATGGATAAGTACAAGCAGCTACCCCTAATAAATGGTGTTGAGGTTCAGGCCTACAGGGACACTGGTGCCAGTGTGACTATGGTCATAGAGAAACTGGTCCACCCTGAACAACACCTACTTGGTCACCAGTACCAAGTAACCGATGCTCACAACAACACACTTAGCCACCCCATGGCTGTTGTTAATCTCAACTGGGGGGGGGGGTTACTGGTCCAAAGAAAGTTGTGGTAGCCACAGATTTACCTGTAGACTGTCTACTAGGAAATGATTTGGAGACATCAGCTTGGTCAGATGTGGAGTTGGAGGCCCATGCAGCAATGCTGGGCATCCCAGGGCATATTTTTGCTTTAACCAGGGCTCAGGCCAAAAAGCAAAAAGGACAGGGAAGCTTGGATCCTGGAACAATGGACCAAGTGCTTCCTAAAGCTAGGGTTAGTAGAAACAAACCACTTCCTACTATCCCTCCCTCTACAGTGGATTCTACTTCTGAGGAAGAAGAATTTCCACCCTGTGCAGAACCTACACCAGAGGAGCTGGAAGCAGACACTGCTGAGCTTTTGGGTGAAGGGGGGCCTGCCAGGGAGGAGCTGAGTGTGGCACAGCAGACCTGTCCCACACTAGAGGGTCTAAGACAGCAAGCTGTCAAACAGGCTAATGGGGATGTCAGTGACTCTCACAGAGTTTACTGGGAGGACAATCTCTTGTACACTGAAGCAAGGGATCCTAAACCTGGAACTGCCAGGAGGTTAGTGATTCCTCAGGAGTACAGAAAGTTCCTCCTAACTCTAGCCCACGACATTCCCCTAGCTGGACACCTGGGACAAATGAAAACTTGGGACAGACTTGTTCCCCTGTTTCATTGGCCTAGGATGTCTGAGGACACAAAGGAATTTTGTAAGTCCTGTGAAACCTGTCAAGCCAGTGGCAAGACAGGTGGCACTCCAAAGGCACCCCTTATTCCACTGCCTGTGGTTGGGGTTCCCTTTGAAAGGGTAGGGGTTGACATAGTTGGCCCCCTTGACCCTCCTACTGCTTCAGGCAATAGGTTTATCTTGGTGGTAGTGGACCATGCCACAAGATATCCTGAAGCAATTCCTTTAAGGACCACTACAGCACCTGCAGTGGCAAAGGCCCTCCTAGGAATATTTTCTAGGGTGGGCTTCCCAAAGGAAGTAGTATCAGGCAGGGGAAGCAATTTCATGTCTGCATACTTAAAGGCCATGTGGAAGGAGTGTGGTGTAACTTACAAGTTCACTACACCCTATCATCCACAAACAAATGGACTGGTGGAGAGATTTAACAAAACTCTTAAAGGCATGATTATGGGTCTCCCTGAAAAACTCCGCAGGAGATGGGATATCCTGTTACCATGCCTCCTTTTTGCCTACAGGGAGGTACCCCAGAAAGGAGTGGGCTTCAGCCCCTTTGAACTCCTCTTTGGTCACCCTGTTAGGGGTCCACTAACACTTGTCAAGGAGGGTTGGGAACAACCTTTAAAAGCTCCAAAACAAGATATTGTGGATTATGTACTTGGCCTCAGATCAAGGATGGCTGAGTATATGAAAAAGGCCAGTAAAAACCTTCAGGCCAGCCAAGAGCTCCAGAAGCAATGGCATGATCAGAAGGCTGTTTTGGTTCAGTACAAACCAGGGCAGAAAGTGTGGGTCTTGGAGCCTGTGGCCCCAAGAGCACTCCAAGATAAATGGAGTGGTCCGTCCCCACACAATTGTTGAGAAAAAGGGTGAAGTCACCTATTTAGTTGACTTAGGCACTGCCAGGAGTCCCCTTAGGGTGCTCCATGTCAACCGCCTGAAACCCTACTATGACAGGGCTGATCTCACCCTGCTCATGGCAACTGATGAGGGACAGGAAGAAGACAGTGATCCTCTACCTGATCTCTTCTCTTCCACTGAACAAGATGCTCTTGTGGAAGGTATAGTTTTGGCTGATTGTCTTACTGCTGAGCAGAAAGACCATTGCATAAATCTCCTGGGTCAGTTTTCTGAACTCTTCTCTACTGTGCCAGGTACCACTTCTTGGTGTGAGCACACTATAGATACTGGAGACAGTTTACCTGTCAAAAGTAAGATCTATAGGCAGCCTGACCATGTCAGGGACTGCATAAAGCAAGAGGTGCAGAAAATGCTAGAACTAGGAGTGGTTGAGCACTCTGAAAGTCCATGGGCTTCTCCTGTGGTACTTGTACCAAAACCCCATTCCAAAGATGGAAAGAAGGAAATGCGGTTTTGTGTAGACTACAGAGGTCTCAACCAGGTAACCAAAACTGATGCTCACCCTATACCCAGGGCAGATGAGCTCATAGATACACTGGCATCTGCCAAGTATCTAAGCACTTTTGATTTGACTGCAGGGTATTGGCAGATCAAATTGTCAGAAGATGCTAAACCTAAAACTGCATTTTCAACCATTGGAGGCCATTACCAATTTACTATAATGCCTTTTGGATTGAAAAATGCACCTGCCACTTTTCAGAGGTTGGTGAACACAGTCCTGCAAGGGCTGGAAGCTTTCAGTGCAGCATATTTGGACGATATAGCTGTCTTTAGCTCCAGCTGGGATGATCACCTGGTCCACCTATGGAATGTTTTAGAGGCCCTGCAAAAGGCAGGCCTCACTATCAAGGCTTCAAAGTGCCAGATAGGGCAGGGTAAGGTGGTTTATCTGGGACACCTTGTTGGTGGGGAACAGATTGCACCACTTCAGGGGAAAATCCAAACTATTATAGATTGGGTTCCCCCTACTACTCAGACTCAGGTGAGAGCCTTCCTAGGCCTCACTGGGTATTACAGGAGGTTCATTAAGAACTATGGCTCCATTGCAGCCCCTCTTAATGACCTCACATCCAAGAAAATGCCTAAAAAGGTATTATGGACAGCAAACTGTCAGAAAGCTTTTGAGGAGCTGAAGCAGGCCATGTGCTCTGCACCTGTCCTGAAAAGCCCTTGTTACTCTAAAAAATTCTATGTCCAAACTGATGCATCTGAATTAGGAGTAGGGGCAGTCCTATCACAACTTAATTCTGAGGGCCAGGATCAACCTGTTGCTTTTATTAGTAGGAGGTTGACCCCTAGAGAAAAGCGTTGGTCTGCCATAGAGAGGGAGGCCTTTGCTGTGGTCTGGGCTCTGAAGAAGTTGAGGCCATACCTGTTTGGCACTCACTTCATTGTTCAGACAGACCACAAACCTCTACTTTGGCTAAAACAAATGAAAGGTGAAAATCCTAAATTATTGAGGTGGCCCATATCCCTACAGGGAATGGACTATACAGTGGAACATAGACCTGGGAGTAGCCACTCCAATGCAGATGGACTCTCCAGATATTTCCACTTAGACAATGAAGACTCATCAGGTCATGGCTAGTCTTATTGTCCTTCGTTTGGGGGGGGGTTGTGTAGGAAAGTACCATCTTGCCTGGCATGTTACCCCCATTTTTCACTGTATATATGTTGTTTTAGTTGTATGTGTCACTGGGATCCTGTCATCCAGGGCCCCAGTGCTCATAAGTGTGCCTGAATGTGTTACCTGTGTAGTGACTAACTGTCTCACTGAGGCTCTGCTAAACAGAACCTCAGTGGTTATGCTCTCTCATTTCTTTCCAAATTGTCACTAACAGGCTAGTGACCAATTTTACCAATTTACATTGGCTTACTGGAACACCCTTATAATTCCCTAGTATATGGTACTGAGGTACCCAGGGTATTGGGGTTCCAGGAGATCCCTATGGCCTACAGAATTTCTTTTGCCACCCATAGGGAGCTCTGACAATTCTTACACAGGCCTGCCACTGCAGCCTGAGTGAAATAACGTCCACGTTATTTCACAGCCATTTTACACTGCACTTAAGTAACTTATAAGTCACCTATATGTCTAACCTTTACCTGGTAAAGGTTAGGTGCAAAGTTACTTAGTGTGAGGGCACCCTGGCACTAGCCAAGGTGCCCCCACATTGTTCAGGGCCCATTCCCCGGACTTTGTGAGTGCGGGGACACCATTACACGCGTGCACTACATATAGGTCACTACCTATATGTAGCTTCACAATGGTAACTCCGAATATGGCCATGTAACATGTCTATGATCATGGAATTGCCCCCTCTATGCCATCGTGGCATAGTTGGCACAATCCCATGATCCCAGTGGTCTGTAGCACAGACCCTGGTACTGCCAAACTGCCTTTCCTGGGGTTTCACTGCAGCTGCTGCTGCTGCCAACCCCTCAGACAGGCTTCTGCCCTCCTGGGGTCCAGCCAGGCCTGGCCCAGGATGGCAGAACAAAGGACTTCCTCTGAGAGAGGGTGTTACACCCTCTCCCTTTGGAAAATGGTGTGAAGGCAAGGGAGGAGTAGCCTCCCCCAACCTCTGGAAATGCTTTCTTGGGCACAGATGTGCCCAATTCTGCATAAGCCAGTCTACACCGGTTCAGGTGACCCCTTAGCCCTGCTCTGGCGCGAAACTGGACAAAGGAAAGGGGAGTGACCACTCCCCTGACCTGCACCTCCCCTGGGAGGTGTCCAGAGCTCCTCCAGTGTGCTCCAGACCTCTGCCATCTTGGAAACAGAGGTGCTGCTGGCACACTGGACTGCTCTGAGTGGCCAGTGCCACCAGGTGACGTCAGAGACTCCTTCTGATAGGCTCCTTCAGGTGTTGCTAGCCTATCCTCTCTCCTAGGTAGCCAAACCCTCTTTTCTGGCTATTTAGGGTCTCTGTCTCTGGGGAAACTTTAGATAACGAATGCAAGAGCTCATCCGAGTTCCTCTGCATCTCTCTCTTCACCTTCTGCCAAGGAATCGACTGCTGACCACGCTGGAAGCCTGCAAAACTGCAACATAGTAGCAAAGACGACTACTGCAACTCTGTAACGCTGATCCTGACGCCTTCTCAACTGTTTTCCTGGTGGTGCATGCTGTGGGGGTAGTCTGCCTCCTCTCTGCACTAGAAGCTCCGAAGAAATCTCCCGTGGGTCGACGGAATCTTCCCCCTGCAACCGCAGGCACCAAAAAGCTGCATTACCGGTCCCTTGGGTCTCCTCTCAGCACGACGGGCGAGGTCCCTCGAATCCAGCAGCTGTGTCCAAGTGACCCTCACAGTCCAGTGACTCTTCAGTCCAAGTTTGGTGGAGGTAAGTCCTTGCCTCCCCACGCCAGACTGCATTGCTGGGAACCGCGACTTTTGCAGCTACTCCGGCCCCTCTGCACTTTCGGCGGAAATCCTTTGTGCACAGCCAAGCATGGGTCCACGGCACTCTAACCTGCATTGCACGACTTTCTAAGTTGGTCTCCGGCGACGTCGGACTCCTTTGTGTAACTTTGGGTGAGCACCGTTTCACGCATCCTCGTAGTGCCTGTTTCTGGCACTTCTCCGGGTGCTACCTGCTGCTGAGAGGGCTCCTTGTCTTGCTCGACGTCCCCTCTGTCTCCTGGCGCAATTTGCGACATCCTGGTTCCTCCTGGGCCACAGCAGCATCCAAAAACACTAACCGCATGATTTGCAGCTAGCAAGGCTTGTTGGCGTTCTTTCAGCAGGAAAACACTTCTGCACGACTCTCCACGGCGTGAGGGATTCGTCCTCCAAAGGGGAAGTCTCTAGCCCTTGTCGTTCCTGCAGAAACCTTAGCTTCTTCTGTCCAGTAGAAGCTTCTTTGCACCCACAGCTGGCATTTCCTGGGCATCTGCCCATCTCTGACTTGCTTGTGACTTTTGGACTTGGTCCCCTTGTTCAACAGGTACCCTCGACTGGAAATCCATCGTTGTTGCATTGCTGGTTTGTGTCTTTCCTGCAGTATTCCTCTATCACAACGTCTTTGTCCTTGGGGGAACTTTAGTGCACTTTGCACTCACTTTTCAGGGTCTTTGGGTGGGCTATTTTTCTAACCCTCACTATTTTCTAATAGTCCCAGCGACCCTCTACAAGGTCACATAGGTTTGGGGTCCATTCGTGGTTCGCATTCCACTTTTGGAGTATATGGTTTGTGTTGCCCCTATCCCTATGTGTCCCCATTGCATCCTATTGTAACTATACATTGTTTGCACTGTTTTCTAAGACTATACTGCATATTTTTGGTATTGTGTATATATATCTTGTGTATATTTCTTATCCTCTCACTGAGGGTACACTCTGAGATACTTTGGCATATGTCATAAAAATAAAGTACCTTTATTTTTAGTATAACTGTGTATTGTGTTTTCTTATGATATTGTGCATATGACACTAAGTGGTACTGTAGGAGCTTCACTCGTCTCCTAGTTCAGCCTAAGCTGCTCTGCTAAGCTACCATTATCTATCAGCCTATGCTGCTAGACACCCTATACACTAATAAGGGATAACTGGGCCTGGTGCAAGGTGCAAGTACCCCTTGGTACTCACTACAAGCCAGTACAGCCTCCTACACCATCATTCTGGTGTTGGGCCATTAGGATATGCAGGGCACACCTTAGCTCCTTTTGTGTGACTGACTAGAGTGAATACGCAAACAGCCCTGCTGTGATCCTGACCCAGATATGTATTCTACAGACAGGTAACGGCACAGAATTGATAAGCAAGAAAATTTCCACTTTCTAAAAGTGGCATTTTCAAACTTACAATTCAAAAACCAACTTCACCAAAATATGTATTTTTTAATTGTGATTTCAGAGACCCTAAACTCTCAATCTCTATCTGCTCCACATGGGAAATTACACTTAAAAGATATTTCGAGGGAATACCCATGTTACCCTATGGGAGAGATAATCCTTGCAATAGTGAAAAATTATTTTGGCAGTATTTCACTATCAAGACATGTAAAACACACCAGTACATGCCCTGCCTTTTAAATACACTTCACCCTGCCCAGGGGGCTGCCTTGGGCCTACCTTAGAAGTCACTTACATGTAGTAAAAGGGAAGGTGTGGGCCTAAGTGGGTGCACTTGCCAGGTTTAAAACTGCACACACAGACACTGCCATGGTTGGCTTGAGACATGTTTGCAGGGATACTCATGTGGGGGGCACAATCAGTGCTACACGCCCACTAGTAGCATTTGATTTACAGGCCCTGGGCACACCTAGTGCACTATACTAGGAACTTACTGGTAAATCAAATATGCCAATCATGGATAAACCAATCACCAGTACCATTTAGACAGAAAGCACTTGCACTTTAGCTCTGGTTAGCAGTGATAAAGTGCACAGAGTCCTAAAACTAACAAAAACTAAATGCCGCACATAGTCAAAAACAAGAGATCAGAGGCAAATAGTTTGGGGATAACCCTGCAAAAAAGGCCATTTCCAACCCATCTCCCTCCCAGCCTTAAGCCAGGGTAGGTTAATCAATATCTTGCTGGACTTCCAAGCTTAGGGCGATAGAACCTAGACAATGGCCCACTACTGCAGGGGCTCTTGCCAGTTCTACTGCTCTCTGAACCCAGGTGGATCCCTCTGGCTACACCCTCATGGCCCACTGAACTAAGCCAGGAGTAACCCTTCTCCTCATCTGTGGACTCCATCTTTGCAGCACTTAACCTTACGTTGCTCACAGATGCATCCCAGTAGGCAGACATGGTCAACAGTTTGATGTGCCCCATTCCACCCCTTGTGTTTAACTCCGCTCCCTAACCCAGGCAAAACACTGACCACAAGGACAACAACCAACAGCGGCCACTGACAGCTGTCAGTTTCAAGAGCCAGACCCAAGGCCATTCCAGGATCTGTAGCCTGTTTGGTTTCGAAAAGTGGGGGGGTGTGGCCCCAGGTGCCTTTTTCCACTTCGCCTCCCACCAGCTCAGGGGTGGTACCCTGAGACTGGTCACTCAGCTTATGGTCTGTACCCTCAGGCTGAGCAGAGGACAGAGGTAGGCTCTCCTTCCTCCTGTCCCTCTTGCTGGCATCCTGGACCTTCCATTTTGAGGTGGTGCCCCCACAAAACTGAATTGTTAAAGTGCCTTTGGCAGCCGCCCTTCCCAGTTCTCCTGGCACCGGGGGTAACTCCTTCCCCAGAATGCAGTCCATCGCCATCTTGGGTCTAACTATGACCCTTCTCTGGGTCACCTCCCAACCCCACTCTTGGGACACCAGAGCCATAGGGCAGAAAAAGTCCTGCCCATTGGCTGGAGTCACTCTACACACCTGGCCGGAACTAGTCTTTCCACAACCATGGTGCGGCTAGCCCTAGAGTCCCTCAGAGCAGTGACTGGGACCCCCACTACTTTTACCTGGTGGAAATGACAACATCCACCTTCTGGGATCACCAACTTATCATCTGAGTTCACCTCCCAACTAAGGGACAATATGGCATGGTCTATGACCTGCCCATGGGGGTTATCTTCCCTTAAGGCCAAATTGGCCACCCATGTAGAGGGGCCACCAGTGGAGGCTTTCTGAGGTCAGACAGAGTCCCCTTTTTATGTCCTATATGAGAACACTCAAAGCAATGGGATCGAAAATGGGGTGCCCTGGGCCACCACCCACTAGAACCACCTTCCTTCCTTCCAGAAGGAACATGGGAACCTTTTTCTCCATCCTTATCCTGGGACATGTTTATGTCTCCCTTGACCTCCCACTCCTTCTGTTGGGGACCCTGCCCACCTTTGGCTGAGTCTCCCATATAGAACTTCTTTTGGACCCTGGTGCTCAGTGAGCTTGCTGTCAAGCAAGTGCTGGTGCAGCTCTGGAACAACAACTAGACAAGTGCTTCCATGCTATCAAATTGTACAGCCCCTGATAGTCTGTTACCTTGCTGCCCTTCACCCAACCAACCAGTGCTCTGCAGAAAGAATCAACATACCCCACCCCCGTTTGAGACCCAAGTTTAGTACTCTCCCTAAACTCTACCCTGTAACTCTCTCGGGTAAGACCATACATCCTGGTCAGGGTGTCCTTCATAGCAGGGTACCTTTTTCTGATCCTCTTCTTCTAAAGCCAACAAGGGGTCCCTCCCCTCCACCGAGAAATACCTTCACATGCCTGCCCACCAATCTCTCTCAGGGGCCCTGTGCTTCCCAGCGCCAACTCATAACCCCTAAACGACTGCTCTAAGTCATCCCTGACAATAAAATCCTTCACCACATCCTTGGGTATATGCACCTTCCCCTCAGACCACACTGTAGAACTGCTGCCACCATCTGTGCTGGACCAGCTATATAGATTTTCTCTTTCTCCACTGAGATTTTCTCTTTCTCTGTCGCTCTTTTGAACCTAGCTAGCTCCAACTGAAGCTCCACCTCGTGCTTCAGCTTGAGCTTCTCCAGCTCCATTAGGACCCTCCTAGCCTCCCGTCTGTCCTCCAGCTCCTCTGGGGAAAGACCTTTTGAGGAAACATTGCTGCTTGTCCTGGAAGGTGCCCTCCTCCCAGGCAGATCCTGATTCTTCATCAAATCATCATGCAGATTTTGCTCCTCTCCTTCCACAATAGCATTCTCTTCCCCTGTGTGCCCATCAGCCTCCTTTGATGCCAACCAGGCCCTCGGCGCCTTTTGCAGCTATTCCTTTTTAGTGAGGCCTATTATAGGACATTTGAGCACCTTGCAGAACTTTTTGAGCTGAGGCACCGAATAGGTCTCCAACCTCTCAGGCTCAAACCCCCACTCTGCAGTTCCAACTGACAGCTCATGAGACTGAGACATGATTGTAAATCAAACTCAAAAGTTGCAAAAAGAGAAAACTCAAACCAGTATGTTGAGGTGTAGTGGTCTGTGATATAAAAGTAGAGTACACCAATCACTGCTGTAAAATACAAAAACAAGTCCTGCCTTCACCACTGATCACCAGTGTAAGAAATGGGATCTCTAGTGGGCAGTGGTTTGCACCCTGTCCAAGTAGTGGCCCTCACTCTAGTCAGGATAAGGGAGTCACACAGCTAAGATAACTCTTGCTCACTCCTTTGGTAGCTTGGCACAAGCAGTCAGGCTTATCTCAGAGCAATGTGATAAGTATTTGTGTACACACACACACACACACACACAATACCACCGTGAAAACACTACAAAAGTACTCCACACCTGAGACAAATCACCAATATTTATCTGAGTAAAACAAGACCAAAATGACAAAAATCCAACATACATAAGCAAGGACGAATTTTCAAAGATTAAATCTAGCGCTTAGAAACACAATAGCTCCAACTGAGGTTATCACTATGTCTTAACAGAGTCCTTCCCAACAGTTAGACGCCACTCCCGAGGGAATGTGGGCTGATCATGGAGTCACATGGACCTCAGGTACAGTACCTTGGAAAATGAGGATACAAAGATGTTACACGGAGTCAGGAGGTGAGGCGTCGCTGGAGCTGGTGCGGCTTTGGTTCCTTAATGCTACTGGGTAGGTGAGGCATCAGTTACTTACTGCTAGGAAGGGGAGGTGAGGCGTTGGTTCCTTAGGGTTACAGGGGAGGTGATGCAGCACTGGTGGCGAGGCATCACTTCCTTATGACAAGGTGGGGTCGATCCAGCAGGTCAAAATGCAAGGCATGGACTTTGCAATGTCGCAATCACACCATGGGCCACAGGTGCTGTGATGGAGTCGGAGTCAGGTGTCACGAACGTGGGTGACATGGGAACTCAGGCTGTGGCGGGACTCCGGAAGTGCTGCACTGGCATCGGGCCTGCAGCATCGGACATTGCACTCAGCGGAGACCATGTCTTCGGTGCTACAGCGGTGCGGAGTCATACAGCAGCACCAGTACTGAAGTCAATGTGCTTGTTTCTTCTTGGTTCCACCAAAACTCACTTCCAAGGGTCCAGGAACTGGATTTGGCACCACTTGGCAAGTCAGGACAGCAAGAGAACCTAGGTGCTGCCAGATGAAGTTTTTGATGTACCTGAGACTTCTTAACAGGAGGCAAAGCCCTTGGAGAACCTTTGGAAGAAGGATGTGGAAAGCAAAGTCCAATCCTTTCACTCCGAGGACAGAAGCAGCAAGCAGCAGGCCAGCAAAGCAAAGCAACAGGCATAGTGTGAGACCCTCCTACAGCAACGAGCTCTTATTCCTGACAGAATGACTTCAGTGTAGAAGGAGTCTAACTTTGTGGTGTCAGAGGTCCAGTACTTATACACATTTCTGTCTTTGAAGTAGGCAAACTTCAAAGAGAAGCCTTTGTATTGCACAAGTCCCTGCCTTTCCCTGCCCTAGCCCCAGACACACTCCAGGGAGTTGGAGGCTGCTTTGTGTGAGAACAGGCACAGCCCTATTCAGGTGCAAGTGTCAGCTCCTCCTACCACTCTAGCACAGGAAGACCCATCAGTCTGGTGATGGGCCATCAGGATATGTAGGGCACAACTCAGCTCCTGTTGTGTGACTTTCTAGAGTGAATGTGCAAACAGCCCAGAAGTGTATTCCACCGACAGGCAGAGGCACAGAATGGTTAAGCAAGAAAATACCCGTTTTCTAAAAGTGCATTTTCCAAGCTTACAATTCGAAAACCAACTTCACTAAAAGATGTATTTTTAAATTGTGAGTTCAGAGACCCCAAACTCCTTATCTACATCTGCTCCCAAAAGGAAATTACACTTAAAAGATATGTCAAGGCAATCCCCATGTAACCCTATGGAAAAGATAGTCCTTGCAATAGTGAAAAATTAATCTAGTAGTATTTCACTATCAAGACAAGTAAAACACACCAGTACATGTACTGCCTTTTAAATACACTACACCGTGCCCATGGGGCTGCCTTGGGCCTAACTTAGGGGTGATTTACATGTAGTAAAAGGGAAGGTTTGGGCGTGGCAAGTGGGTACACTTGCCAGGTCGAAATGGCAGTTTAAAACTGCACACTTAGACACTTCCATGACAGGCTTCTCAGATGCGTGGCACAATCAGTGCTGCAGGCAAACTAGTAGCATTCGATTTACAGGCACTGGCACACCTGGTGCACTATACTAGGGACTTAGTGGTAAATTAGACATGCTAATCATGGATAAACCAATCACCAATACCATTTAGACAGAGAGCACTTGCACTGTAGCACTGGTAAGCTGTGGTAGGGTGCCCAGAGTCCTAAAGCTAGCAAAATGAAATTCAGGACATAGGCAAAAACAGGTCGTCAGAGGCAGAAGGTTTGGGGATAACCCAGCAAAAAGGGCCATTTCCAATGATGGGCACCACCATCATCAGCTTCTGTGCAAGTTAAATGAATTCACAGTCTGTTCACATGCTAACATACGCTATAGCTACTTTATCAAGGTGCACAGTCAACAAGCAGGTAGAGACGGTTCACTACAGTGGGAATGTTCCCTGTGCCCTGGTTCGAGTCACCAGTGTTTTAGAGAATATTCAAACTTCAAACATTTCCACAATTGGTGAATTATGGGGAGTGAAAGTGAAGAGGTCTCAAGCCTCAGTGGCAGAAGCAATGGCTGTGTCACAATCGCAGACAAAATACTGAAAGTGATGTATCAGATGGACATCATGTTAAAAGCACGGAAAGATCAAGCATTGTGAGAGGGAGAAACAAGCATTTAAACATCTTTCCACTTGTTATATTTGTTTCACTGTTAAGGATTTTCTCATTCCTGTAAAACCATTTAAATAATATTTGAGGATCAACATGAAGAAAAAAGATAAAACATGAAAACAATGTAATACAAATTATAGTAATAGCAACATTTGTGTGTGTTTTTAATTTTACATCTCAATATAAAACTTACTTTATACAAAATTTCTAGTGATCCCTGCACAACACACTCTTCCTTCTCCTACACTTGAGGCATCTTGAGGATGACGTAGTGGTATTGCAACATTATGTTCATCTGGCTCATACAGTATCATAGGCACTTCTCTCTTTGTGTAACTATGCGGTGCTGTATAGCACATGTTTCTACTAACGTGCACCTTTTATAAGGTCTATACTACACTTCACCACCACGTTAATGGAGGCAGCAGAAACGAGATTTTAAAAAGCTGAAAATCCATTCAATGTCAGTACGTTTTTTTTATGGGTAGCATCGTGGGGCCACTCCCTTGCTGTTGCCAAGATCAGATAGGGGGTTAAAACTCATCACTCATCACTGTCTCCTACAATGTTAAATTAAAAAAAGTCAAAACATAATGTATGAACATATCTATGATATACCTATGCAAAAAAGTGTTAAATTGTCTAGTAAATATCCATTACCTCCCGTCCCTCCCTCGTCTTCCTTTTAACCAATGAGGCTTCCTGCCTCCCCCTAGACCCTCCCTTCCCCTTTAAACACCCCCCCCCCACCCCCACCACCTCCTGTTTTTTTCTGTCTAGCCCACGCTAGACTTACCTTCCGCTTTTCCTCCACGGCTGGGCCTGGGGGTCATCGTTCTTGCACTCCTCGAGGCGCGGGGCTCCTCGGGGTGTGCTCCGGCCGGTCGCGTCTCTGAAAGCAGGCGGGGCTGCTTGGCAGACGCGTCCTGAGAGTCGGCTCATGAGGTCAGGCGGCTCTTTACGGCTGGGGCATCTGTTTCCGGTTCCTCGGCCCGCGGAGCCGCGCTGGGGTGCCGGTGAGCATTTTTGGGCGTCTTGAATGGTAGGACAGGCGTTCTGCCCGCGTTTTAACTTATTTTCTTAATTAATGGTGTACTTTTATTGGATGATTGATTTTTTGTAGGAGGACCTTTCCCTAGTATATTTAGAGGTTGGGTTCAGGGGGGTGGTAGTACTATTTGAGATTATCATGCCGAAGGTTCCTACAAAACGGCACAGGATTGTTTTTTCTTCCTCCTCCTCAGGGGCGGAGGGTACTACTGCCATTTCTACACCTGGGGATCGCCAGGTTCCGGGCAGTTCTTCTGCACAACTGATGTCAAGAGAGGAGGTACAGGACATGATAGAGGTGGCTGTTTCTTGGGCTCTCCAGGCAGGGACGGCCAGGCCTAGTCGGTCTAAAGCGGCCCGTCCTCCTGCGACTGCGGAGAGATCCTCTTCAGATGATGAGGAGGATGATGCTCCATCTACTTCCTCTGGGGGGAAATATGTCTCCAGGGAAGAGATGTGGGAGGTGATGTCCCATGTGCGGGACAATTTAGGTTTTCCAGTGTTTCAGCCTGCGGGATCTGACTCACACTTGTTCCCTCACTATCAGACGCCTTCTAAGTTTGCCATGCCTTTTCAGGGACCAGTGAAGGATATGGTGTTTCAGGAATGGAAGGATGTGGATAAAGCTCAAGTACCACGATTTCTTCAGAAACGTTATTTACTGGAAGGGGAGGATGTACTACCTCCCTCTGTTCGTCTGGATTCCATTTTGGCAACCCTGATTGGCAAGACGACAGTCAATCCGGAGGATTGTGTGCCTACTGATGCCACAGACCGTAAGGTGGATTCTGGGCTCAAGAGGGCTTTTGCGGCAGAAAATCTGGCCCTGAGAGCAGGTATATATTCTGCTTATGTGGCCCAGTCGTTGGTGCAGGACTTTGATAAACTGGCGGTTGCTGTACAGGAAGGTGCGGAGTGCTCCGAACTTCTGGCTGTCATGGAGCAGCAGGCCAGGTTGCTGGCGGACGTATCATCGGATGTGGTCCGTACTTCGGCTCTGGCATCGGGGGCTTTGATTGGGGCCCGTAGGTCCCTCTGGTTAAGATCATGGAAGGCGGATCTGGGGGAGAAGTCTGCTCTCCTGAGACTGCCTTTTGAAGGACGTAGTTTGTTTGGTGATCAGTTGCCTTCCATGCTTTCCAAGCCATTTAAGGAGAGGAAGCATGCCTTGCCTCATAAGGGTGGCTCTGCTTCTGGCAATGGGTGGAAGAAGCATTCCCGGTCTTCTCCCAAAATGGATGCAAAATCTTTTTCTTTCAGGAAACGTCGTTTTCAGCCCTGTTTTTCCCCTAAGAAGTCTGCTCCTTTGAACAGGGGTGGGTTCAAGAAGGGGTCCTGACAATCACTGTGGGCCTGGCATAAGGCAGGTTGGGGGACGGCTGAGGCACTTTCTTTCTGCTTGGTAGGAGAGTGTCAGTGATCATTGGGTGCTGGACATTGTGGCCAATGGTTACGTGATAGATTTCGATGTGGTGCCTCCAGATTCCGGGGTGCGTCCCACTCCTCTGCCTGCGGTCGGGGCATGAAGAGAGGCATTGTTGAATGGGGTCCGAGACTTACTTCTCAAAGGGGCCATTTCCCACGTTCCTGTAGGAGAAAGGGGTCTGGGCACTTATTCCATCTTGTTACTAGTTCAGAAGGTGTCCGGGGGTTTTCGGCCTGTCCTCAATCTGAAAGGAGTGAATGCTTGGATCAAGACGGTGTATTTCTGCATGCTGTCAATTCAGACTATTTTTCCGATGGTCAGTCAGGGGGATTTTCTGGCATCGCTGGATCTGCAGGATGCATGCCTACATGTGCCAGTGGCAAGGGCTTCTCAGCGGTTCCTACGGTTTGCAGTAGGCCTGGAACATTATCAGTTTTGTGTGCTGCCTTTCGGCCTCAAGTCATCTCCTTGGATTTTCACCAAGGTGCTGGCCCCTCTAGTAGCTCTTCTACATTCAGAAGGGGTGTTTATTCATCCTTATCTGGATGATATCCTAATACATGCACCCTCATAGGTCCAGTTGCGGAGGCATGTGGCCCGGGTACTGGTGGTCCTGCAAAACCACAGGTTTTTGATCAACTGGGGGAAGTCAGATTTGGCTCCTTCCCAAGATCTGGTGTTTCTAGGGGCTCGGTTTCTGACTCATCAAGGTTTGGCGACTGTGTCGGAAAAGAGGTTAGGTGTCCTCCAGTTCCTGGTGAGGGCGATCGTGTTGCAGTCTGCCCCTGAGCGCTTCTATGGTTACGTCTGCAGGGTCATTTGGCGTCAGTGATTTTTCTGGTTCCCTGGGCGCGATTCCATCTTCTTTGCCTAATTAACTGGTTCCTAAGGAGGTGGGCTCCAGGGTCTGGTTCTCTGCTGACTCGGATTCCGGGGTCAGGGTTGATATGCAGGGAGTTGAGATGGTGGTTGGGGTCCAATCATCTTCAGGTAGGGGGGTCTTTGTCTCCTCCAATCCCAGTTGTGATAACGACGGATGCCAGCCTCTCCGGTTGGGGTGCTTGGATGGGGTTGGCGCAGATTCAGGGGTTTTGGTCCCCGCTGGAGGCCAATCGGTCGTCAAACTGGTGCGAATTGAAGGCAGTGTTGTTGGCTCTGATTCATTTCCAGGTATCCCTGAAAGGAGTTGTGGTTCTTATTCGGACAGACAACTTAGTAACCAAAGCTTATGTAAACCGGCAGGGGGGGACCAGGTCGAGGGCTTTGTTCAGTCTGGCAAGATTTTTTTTTTTG
The DNA here is from genome assembly GCF_031143425.1 of Pleurodeles waltl. Taxonomy (NCBI): domain Eukaryota; kingdom Metazoa; phylum Chordata; class Amphibia; order Caudata; family Salamandridae; genus Pleurodeles; species Pleurodeles waltl. The sequence goes on along the minus strand of NC_090443.1, from coordinate 603,719,563 downwards.
TGGGCTCAGGAATGGGTTCCTTCACTCCGGGCTACCTACATTCGGGGGGTGGTCAATGTTCGGGCGGATCTGCTAAGCAGGGTGATTCCTTCCTCACAACTTTTCTCGCTCCGGAGGTCGCTGTTTCTTCATCTTGTTCGCCTCTGGGGTCTTCCGGTAATGAATGTGTTTGCGTCTCCGGAGAATGCGAAACTCAGTCGCTTCTGCTCCCGGTTTCGTTGTCCTCAGGCTTGGGAGGTGGACGGGATATCGTGTCCTTGGCCTCGGGGTCTTTTGTACGCTTTCCCGCCGTTTCAGCTGCTCCGGGCTTTTCTGTTGAGAGTTCGGCATTTGGGAGCCAGGGATATCTTGATTGCGCCCCATTGGCCGAGGGCGAATTGGTTTCCATTGCTGCAGTTGATGGCGTCAGGTCGGATGTGGCCTCTTCCTCTTTGTCCGTCTCCCCTGGAGTTTCCTTGCCTCTCGAAGGGGTCGTTGAGGAGGTTGCACTTAACAGCCTGGAAGTTGAACGACGGGGTTTGACGGGTCTGGGGGTACCAGTAGCTTTGAGTTCTACTTTACTGGCTTCAAGGCGGCGTTCCACTTTGATTTTTCATGGTAGACAGTGGAAAGTTTTTTCTTCTTGGTGCTTCTGGCATAAATTGGATCCTAAATTCACTTCTATTTTTGATGTGATGCCATTTTTACAGGATGGTGCACAATTGGGTTTGTCGGTGGCTTCTCTGCGGGTGCAGTGGGCGGCTATTCAGGCATTTAGGGGTCCTTGGCGTAATCTGTCGGATGAGGTTCATTTGATGCCTAGATTTTTTCAGGGTCTTCTTAACTTGTTTCCTCGCCCAGTACGTTCTTTTACTTCCTGGGATCTTTCATTAGTTTTGGATGCATTGACTGCTGCCCCTTTTGAACCTCTGGGGGACTGTGACTTGCGTCATCTTTCTTTGAAGACGTTCTTTCTGGTGGCCATTACTTCGGCCCGCCGTTTAGGGGAATTGGGGGCCTTGGCCTGTTCTTTTCCTTTTTGTAAGGTTTTTCCGGATCGGGTAGTGCTTGTTCCGGTTCCTTCTTTTATTCCAAAAGTTCATTCTTCTTTTCATGCTCGCCAGTAGGTCATCCTTCCTTCATTTTGTCCGAATCCTTCCTCAGATGAGGAGGTTCGGTTACATTTTTTGGATGTGCGCAGGGCATTGTTAGAGTATCTGCATGTTGTGGCTCCTTTCCGTAAAGGTGATTCTCTTTTTGTGAATTTCGGTCCGGCCCGGAAGGGTGAGAAGCCTTCCACGGCTTCGTTGAGTCGGTGGGTGCGCTCCTTGATTCTGTTGGCGTATTCGTTGAAAGAGGTGGTTCCTCCGCAGGGGATTCAAGGCCGTTCTACCAGGGGTATGGCGGCTACGGTGGCTGAACTTCAGGGCGCTTCAGTAGTGGAAATTTGCAGGGCCGCCACTTGGGCCTCACCTTCAACATTTGTTCGGCATTATAGGCTGGCGGACTTGGGAAGTTTGGAGTCGGTATTGGGTCACCGGGTCTTATTCTCTATGATGTAATAGGGGGGTAGGTTCTCTATGGTCTTTATGGATTGTAATTAAACTTATTGCAACTCAGTGTCCGACTCCTGTTTTCTCTTGCTATGTCTCATTGGTTAAAAGGAAGGCGAGGGAGGGACGGGAGGTAATGCGTCCATTACTTACGATAATGGCATCACTCCTAGTCCTACTCCCTCGCCTTCCTTTCCGTTCCGTCCCGCCCCCCGGTACGGACCGCCTGAGTTGCTGCTTGGGCTTGTTTTTGTACAGGAGGTGGTGGGAGTGGTGGGGGTTTTAAAGGGGAAGGGAGGGTCTAGGGGGAGGCAGGAAGCCTCATTGGTTGAAAGGAAGGCGAGGGAGTAGGACTAGGAGTAATGCCATTATCGTAAGTAATGGACGCATTCCCAATCCTCCTTTTTGAAGGTGTGCATAAATCCTACCATGCCTAAACATAAAGGAGTATTGGATACTACCAGTAAATCTTGCAATTATATCAACAATGAAATATATATGCATTACAAACAATTTGAATATTGATTGCATGCATAGGCTCTTCCTATTTTAAAGATATATTCATTGTACGATGGTGGACATATTAGAACATGAGCTCCATCAATACAGCCAATTACATGGCGAAATTGTGCACGTTGATAAAACTGTACCTTAGTTAACTGCAATTCCTGTGTAGCCGAAGACAATTTTATATCATTATTAATTTTCAAGAATATTGCATCCAGAAAAGTAGTGAGCAAACATGACAATGTGCTTTGGGACAACCCACCCTGAGCAACCATAATACCTTGGAAACTCCCAGACTCTAAAAAGTGCAGTAAATATAATACATATTGGTGGGCCCGAATTGCTCCTAAGAGAGCGTCTCTGTATGTAAGGCTTGACTTCAGCAATAATATCTAACATAACTGACCTACTCAGCCTATATTTATTAAAGATTTCCTCCTCTGTCTATTAAAAGAGAATAACTCTGACTCTAAATCTTCACTCCCGTCTCCTCCTTCTCTGCAAACCAGTCAGTATTCTTGCCATCCTTGCCATTCTATACAGAGCAGTAATTGTAGCAAATGCAGACACATTCTGGGGCTCTTTAAATGGCCCGATGTAGCAAATGGGACCGTTTGCAAAAAAAGTTTCGAACAGCTGTTACTTAGTGCTGCTTTTGCATTTTAAGCATGGCGTCTACCAATACTTTCACTGCAATTTTTATTCCGATATTTGACTCTAGTCTTTTGCTGGTTGAAAGAGATAATGCTTCTACTCCAGAACTCATTTTACCGCATGCCTGATGCAGAATCACGCTAATCACACTCTGGATTTCACAGCACGACTTAAACGTGTTGCTATACATGTTCAGATATTTCCAAAATGAGTAATTGTGTGTTTCAGACGCATAGCAGCGGTAGTGTGTGTTTCACCACTTTTAAGAAGACACTAGACTTACAGGAGGCTTTTCAACTGCGGTCAGCGAGTGTTTTTTCTGTTATTCCCTACCTTGCTCTATTTTACAGAACTTTAAGACAACTGAACGGGCGGGTGAACGCCATTCGCCAGGCATAACCGAGTTTAAAGTGCCTGGCATGGAATGTGTGTAGGCAGCAAACAAGTAGCGCTGTTTCCTACCGCCTAAGCAGTAGGATCAAAATGAATGGAATTTCGCAGCGGTTTGTGGATTAAAAGCTTCACCACCGATGTGAGCAGCATATTCATCCCGGCTGCGTTGGCGTGGAGTCGCACATGCTGCTTTCCCTCTTTAAATTTTCCTTTTCTGAATACATCTGTGCATAATGTTCTCTCTAAAGGTCACTGCAGCCTGTGAGACGAATCTATCATTATAACCGCTTCGCTTCTTGCTGCTTCTGACCCCACAGACAGAGAAGGAAATTTAAAGTCAGGTTTTTCCTTCTGCAAGCCCGGATTAATTCGCGGTGGTACTCGGGACAAACATACATTGACACTCATTTTCTAGTGCAAAAGGTCATTTATTTAGGACAGGATTTTAACATCAATAACAACAACTTTGAACTGTATGAAATCCCTCTCACCCATCTTTGAACTTAGAAGCTTCCTTATGCCCTTCCTCCTCTTCTAATAGCTCTCCTCAAATCCCCTCCCCTAGACACGCCCCCATTCCTTCCATGCCCTCCTTGTTTGTAAACAATCCTCCCCCCCCATTCTGATCCTTCACCTCATTTTTCCCCTTGGAAGGGGGGAACAAGCCCGCATCTGGCTCTCCCCCCTCCCCCATTTCCTGCCAACCCTTGTGCACTGCACCTGTCCTAGCTGACGTTGAAAACCTAACAACCTACCTAACTGACTCCCCCCCTACCCTTAACCCCAAATCCTTGTTGCCTACCTTCTGTGCAGGGCGGGTGGGTGGTCAACACCTTCCTCCCTCTAATGGTCGGCCTGGAAAGAGGCCGACCCCACCCAACCCAACCCTTTTATCCCCTCCCTAAAACCCCACCCCTACTCACCTGTCCCCCAATCATGGCGCACCCGCGCCACTTCCTGTAGTCCCGAAAAGACCCGCGGAGAGACTAGAGCGAGTCTCTCTCTCCGCGGGCCCCCCCATAATGTAGAAAAACAGCCTCATTTGTGGGCCACCGAGAGTGGACTGGTAAATGTCAAAATAATCAGGAATCTCCAAAATATGACGGTTCGCAGAGCTACTGTACGAGAGCACGTGAAACGAGGGCACATAGGTTAACTGACTTGAACTGCTGAAATGGGCCAGAGGAAGGAGGAGGGATCTCAGTAAAGACGCACATGCGCAATAGAGGACAGGGAAAATTAACCTGAAGCGGGCATGCAGAGAGATTTCACTATGACAAGTTAAATGGAGCTAATAAGGAAGTGGCACACAGCTATAGTCCAAACATTTCTAATTAACATATATATATATATATATATATATATATATATATATATATATATATATATATATATATAACGTATTTATTTATATACAGATATAACTATTAACTATATAAGTGACATTTCTGTGACTCAGTACTTGCTGTTTGTTTATCTCGTATCAAGGCAGGCAGGTGCATTAGAGGATATAACGTGGCCACCTCTTGATGGCACCGAATTAGTGCAAAAGGCCTAAAAAGCAGCCTTTTGTCAATGTATTTGGGTCGATGCAATTCCTTGCACCATTCCTGCCTCTTAGTACATTCAGTTGTCTCATTGCTATCCACACATTTCAATCACAGAATATAGTTCTAGTAGCTCTTTGATGAGATGCTTGGGTGTATAAAGGAATCTGACGAGAGATTAGGAATGCTAGCCAACACGCATTACCCTCTTCACCATCCTAGCTCCGAATAGTGAAGTGCAGGCAGCAGAGCCCAGATCTCAAGTGTACAATATGTACTAGCCATCCTTTATAAAGAAAACAGTTGGTCAGTTAGACAATATATCAGAGTTCCAACCTAGTGTATCAGACTCAGAGCCTCATTTACACAATGTCAGTAAGAAAACAAAATCATACATTGAATTTTATGCTAGAGTTTGCATTATGACTGATTTACTGTGCTTTCTCTAGTTTAAGACTCATGTGCACCTCCAGTTTTTAGTTGGTGGTAACTTTTGGTATGTAACCAGTAAGGTTTTGTATTCAGTGTACTATGAACAAGAATCATTGTTCCCCAGGTTGCTATATCTGTGATACCAGCAGTGTTGAGCTACAGGTTCTTAGTTCTGTGAGAGATTGTGCATCAGGACATTAAGTGGTGAGCATTTCATCTTCATCCAATAAACCCAGCTAAATCTACTCAAGCTAGCTGAGGTTTTTACAACATAGGGGTTGCTGATGTATAGGAGCCTGCTACACCCTCCCTCAGGTGTCTCATTAGAGCCAAGAAATACTAGAACAGTAGACACATAAAACTGTGCAAGAACATGTTACTTACTTTATGTGCTCAAAGTGCTTTATAAATTGTGACCTGGGTGCAGAAAATTTGCATCCGCACAAGTGAAATGAAAAATCCTCCTTTCTGGTGTGAAACTGTAAATTTGTCTTGCTGGACCATTAAAAACTAGGTGACATCCCTACACATTTTAATCCTCTTCATATTCTTTACTTAAGAAAGATGAATATTGAAATTGCATCCTTTGCTACCTAAAACAGTAGGGTTCTGGCTTTGTGCTATGCCCAATAAACATTTTTGTGAAGGGGCAATTTAGTCTCACTTTTTCACCCCCAAAATGAATGCAATCACGTCAACTACACTTTAAGGATACTTCCCTGTAGTGTAGAGGTCGAACAGAGAACATCGATTGAGGTGCTCAAACAATTGGACAATCCTTTTGTGCTGATGTGAAATAAGAAATAGGCATGAATTTAAGATTGAAATGGAAACCAAAATTATCTCTTGGCAAAAATGTTCACATTTGCCTAACATTGCAGTAGGCAGCAACTAAATTGAGGCCTTGGGAACTTTTATGGTTTGGTTATTGCAGCCTATGTAGTTCTGTAAGCAGCAGGCTGGCCTGTAGTCCACCAGGAAAATGCCAGAGTGGTAAAATGGCCAGTCCAGCCCTGCGTATAATTGGTTCCAAAGTATTCGTCTTATTCTTTACGGTGGATTTTAATCAGCAAAACAAGATATTAAAAGGCATTGCCACGTTCTATCTACATTTGAATTTACATTTAAATAGGATAGTAAAGAAGTGCAATGCAATGACAATATTCAGAAGGATACATCATTCAGTTTAAAGAATAGGTCACTCAGAAATAAGTAGTCAGTGAAATGATATATGAAAAGTGGGAACAGCGGGTCAGACACAACTATGGCTGGATACAGAACTGGATCTCATCTTTGCAGCTTGCAGCCTCACCCCACCCAAATCGGAGTAAGGAGAGGATGGTGGCAGTGGCGTAATGCAAAATGATAGGGTCCCTGTGGTATGTGCTGAGCCACGGCCCCACTGACTCTCAGGTGTCACAGATTTCCATAGGCCTTAGACTGAATGGGTGCTTTCTAATGGTGGGACAGAGAACCACCATGATGGAATAGGGCATCGGGTAAACTCCTGGGCACATGCAATGTAAGTCTTCACAGTACATCTTAAACATTTCAGAAATCCTTTGTGATGCTCTTCACTTTAACTTCTGAGTGTTATTGGGAATCGTTTTAGTCTTTTATGGATTAACTACTGTATTAGTTGTGTTTTCACCTGATAGTAAGGTGTATGAGTTGTGCAATATTGTTTTTGGTTTCGTTGGTATTTTTAATGTGTATTTATTTTTGATGTATCAAAGTTGATCAGGATATTATAGTTAGTCTTTCCTATAGGTTAATAAACTTCATCTTGGACTACTTGCAGACTGCACTAACAACCTCGCAGTGAAAACAGTGAAGCTGTGAAGTGGCCAAAATGTGTCTTTCAGGTTTGCAGGATAGCTGTAGTTCTGAGATATTTTAATATCTTTCCAAAATTTCTAGTACTTCAGTTTATGTGTAATAAGCCACCCTTCAGATCAGACAATATACACTGGATGCAGATAAAATGTACTTTCATTTACCCCGCATCTCACAACAGCCGCCACATTCAATGACAGCTAATGTTGCCTTTGATCCCATCATTCTGGAATGTGTTTCCATCAGTCGCAGTGTAGCTTTCGATGACGAAGCAGGAAATTTAACACTGGTCTGCGTTCTCACTTCATCAACAGAGATTTCAACTATGTGTTTGTGTCCTTTAACAAAGCCTGTGTTGTAATAGCTGGAGAATTCATTGGCACAAAGAAAGGCGTCATTGGAAAATCTCTCAGAATTTTCCTGTCTCTCTTTTCATTCAGTTCACGCGCTGCGTTTCCAACATTAACACTTATAATGTATTTATTACGTGTTTGATGTTCGCTTGCATTTATGTTGGCATCCCAAATATTTCTACTTAGTCTACATAATACATAAAATAATGGTTGTATGTTCAGATGCAAACATCAGTAACTTAATCTGGCAGTATTACTCCATGTTCAAATGACCAGATGCTTGTGTCACAAAAATCACCCAAGTTCATGATGATGAGTGAGCAGTGGTACCCATATATTTGTCTTTGCCACTTAAAGATGAAAGCCCGGACCAATAGCTTTCTTTGGTGGTAAAATGCCTAACAAAAAACACTCCCTAAATAAATTCAAATCTAATTGCTCAAACTCCCCAAACTATTGCCGTGGTATTGCTCTTTCCTTATACCATTACTTTACCATCCACAAAAAAAGCATTATTATATGAGCAAACAAGCATTTGTTCAATAAAGGATAACATCATTTATTTGTTAATGAAGCAAATATTAAAAACAAGGCCAAAGCAAAGACTAGCAACTGTTACACTTTAAGTATTTAATTCAACTCACATATTCTGATTGTCATATTAAAATCTTTCAGTAAGAAAAAAAGCTAGCATTTGGCCTATAATTTTGCATCTATGGCCAGGTTTAGAGTTTGGTGGATAATGTACTCCCTCTCAACAGTGACACAGAGTACCCTTTCTGCTAAACTCTGGGAATAGTTGAATGGTTTAGAGATGAGGGGACCTTACGTTTTCAGTAAATGTAGCCCCCAGTAGGGTCTATGAACAGAAAAGTACATTATACCACCCACCCTATTTAGAATGGGTGCTGTAAAGTCTCTTTTTGCTGTCAGAGGAATAGATAACCAATAAACACACATGCTGTGGGACAAAATTTCCAGGGTGTGAAGGTCATCAGTTTGTTTCTGAAGAATAAAAAAAAGTTAAGTTTGGTGAATGGCTGTCATAGTGGACAGCAGCTGTACACCAAATGTTTGGTACATTGAAGGGAATTGTGTGATGGCATTTACTTTGAACATACTGAAATGACTGACAGGCCGATGGAGTACCATCATTCAAATTGTAAATCAGGTCCCTTGTAGTTAATATAGAAGTTCATTACCCACTTTTTTCCCTGACAAACTTTTGTTTTTCCGGCAAGGGCTCCTTGAAAATAATATGAGGTTTTGTAGCCCTTGATTTATATAATCATAACTAACAGGTATGCAATTGGGACAGGGATGCCTGTAATGTGACATATGGTGTTCCAACTTAATATTGTGTCAAAAAAATCATTGCTGTAATAACAACATGTAATTTCTGTTGTGCAATAGTTTATCACAAGTAAGAATATCATTTTTTAAATTCAAATTTAATATTGCTCAACTTAGTACTGAGCTGTTAAATACTGTTATGTATAATGCCATATATAATAATTTGTATATTTATTTAAGCATTTGATAGCATTATAGTTTTATTTAATTTATTATTGATATGTTTTTATTGCTTGTACATATTTTAGAAGTGGGTTGTAGGCTAAGCAGGAGATTATGGTGAGAAGGGCTTTTAATTTTATAATGTGTTATCTTTTTCATGTTATTTTGTATTCATGTATTAATTGTACACATTTAATTTATTTAGACAGATATTATTTTTAAAATAGATACCATTTTAAAATTATTTGTATGTATTTAATGTGACTTTTTTAGCCTGGGATTTGGGTATTATTAATTTCAGTATTTATTGGAAAATTGTACTTTTAATTTGTTTTAAAAATATTTTTTATATAATGTGATTATTGTTTAGTGGAGTTATTTAAAAAAAAAGTTTTATAATTTCATGTATTGCCTTTTAAATATTTAAATTGTTGCTGTGGTACTTTTGTTTTATATACGTTTTTAGTTTTGATTCTTTTATTAAACTGGCAATTGAATTAAGTTTTAAAAAATGGAATGTCTAAGAATATGTTTGTCAGATTTTCTTAATGGTAAGATTTGAGGTTTAAAAGCACCTTTGATCTTTCTCTAAATTCTATGACTTCCCCCAATGTGGTTATCAGAGTGGAAATAGTAAATGTAACCCCCCCCCCCAAAGTCCAACACTTCCCTGTTGTGGTTAAGTTTAGAATAGGGATAGTAAATCTACCCCACCCCAAAGTCCAACACTTCCCCAATTTGATTACTTTAGGAGTGAGGATAGTAAATGTTACCTTCACCAAAGTCCAGCAATTTCTCCATTGTGGTGAAGTTTGGAACAAGGATAGAAATGTTGCCCCTTCCACAAAGTCCAACACTTTCCCATTGTGGTTACATTTGTGATAATAATAGTAAATCTGAACCCTTCCCTGAAGTCCACCACTTTCTCCAATATGGTTAGGTTTGGAGTAGAACTATTTAATGCAACTTTCTAATTTTATTGAGTTGGTTACTTTTGAGTTAAAATTATTTAAATTTTATTTAGTAAACTTCATTGCTATTTTTGTGAAATATTCCACTCTTTTCAACATTATTAAGTAAAAAAGTAACCATTTAGTGTACCGGTTTTTATTCAACATTAAACTTTTTATTTTTTCACAAACATTTGTAAAGTTTATAGTCACAAAGGAAAATGCATGTATTTGCATGTATTTGTTTTGATGACTTTTTCTTACACATTTACATGAATATTGTTGTGCACAATTGTTTTGTAAAAAGATTTTGTATTTTTTTATTTTATTTTTTTATTTCCTAACTCCTATTATAAATTAAATACTGCACATAAGTTATGTTTAATTTATTTAACAGTTGTTTGGCATATCATTGCATTTTCATAGAGGACTTCTTTACGACAGTTGTTACAGACTACAATTTTACAATCTACACTTTTTAAGTATTCATATAGACTTAGAAAATATATTCATTATTTAGATTTATTGCATTGGTTTCAGAGTAAGAAAGGCATAATAATTTCAATTCTTTCCCGATTTTATTTTACTGTTTGCCTCATTTTGGAATCTGTTTTTGTTGTTTATGCATCCCGGCCATTTTGCAGATTAGAGGTTCCTCATTGCTCTTCTCCTGTAAAGGAAGATTAATGTTAAAGTATTTTCTATAGTTACTATGTTGGGGGGTGATAGATTGTTAGTGACATCACACTACAGCTCTTCTCTTTGAGTGGGGGTGACCAATTGACTGGGGGTAGTGCTAATCCCTTTGCAGATTTTGGTGTTCTCCTCTGAACCTGTGTCTCAGTTCTAAACCTTTCTAGTTGCTGATTTCAATGTAACACATAAAGCCCATTTGGTGCTACAAAAATGACAGTCAGAGACGTTTTAAGGTTAAAAAGGTTAAAGGTTTTATTTTCAGAATTTTGTAATACATAATTGCTTGGAAAAGTCAAAATCGATTAATAAATAAGTCAGAGTGCAAAGCTCAGTTAAAGTACAAAAATAAATCAAAGTCCTCAGTAAAGTTCAGGTTAGCAAATTACAAGATCTAAAATGGACGAGAAATCCATCATGGCTTCATCTCTGAGGGTCAGTAATAAAAAGATTCTTTCTACACGTGCAAAAGAACACTCTTTTATAGGGTTATGAGCAAATGATTTTAGATATTTACTGAGGATTTACATGGTTCTGACAAACTAAAGCAAACAGATTTAAGTAAAGTGAAACAGTTGCAAATTAAAACAATTCGAAAATATTTCATGATTCTACAACACAGAGCTTACCAAGGACATCACCTGTAAGGAACAAATATGGTTACATAATTCTGCAGAGACAGCTAGCTGCAACCTTGAGGTAATACAATTTGTATTTGGAACAGCTTGTGAACGTGTCTGTCATGGCCCATGAAACACATTTAAACTTTATTCCACTGAGACATGAAAATACATGTTTGTCCATGTGGTGCAGTGAAATGTCACAAACAATATGGGATCTAAGGTCTAGAATCCATTTTATCAAACGTTCCAGTTTTCATTAGTGTACAGCATTACATTTCATAAAAACTGCTTTATCATCAGTAAGGTAAGTATTTGTATATTATTGTGTTTCTTTGGTTATAGTTAGGGAGAGCTTTGTCATAGTTGTCTTGAACTATTTTTAGATATTTTGTCTTGTGTGTTATTGTTTACATTGGGTATTTTTATTTTGAGGGAGTGTTTTCTGTTTTATTTTACAGGTGATTTTATTGAACTTGAACTTCTATTTTTGATTGAAACGTGTTTAATTTTCTTTCACAAGCAAGAACAGTTGGGATTTGTAAATCAGCCATTTACTTTATTTTTCCTTGCTTTTGTATTTTTCCAAAATAGGTTTTTGTCTTTTCAATTATAAGAGTATTCGGGTTAATCAGCATCTGAGCTTAATCTCACTAACTATTGACTTAGTATGGGTTCTGTCTTGACTCCAAGGGGTGGAAATCGACCCAGTAGTGGGGGCAAGCACAGACTTAACTCCAGAATTAGAACACTAAACTATATTGTGTGTATTTCAAGTTGTGCAGTACATAGTTCTAGTGTGCATTAAAGTCATTTTATTTTTTTAAGTCTGCTACTGGTTTGGATGATCATGTATTACTCTAATGTATATTGGTTGAATGCTAACCTCAAACACCCACACACTACTACCTGAGAAGCCTGTGACTAAGGAAAACATTGCATTTTACTTCAAACCACATTCTTCCCATTGCATAATAACTGTATCCTGACTCGCATCTGAAGAAGGAGTCCAATGTTTTATACACTTTTTTACTTTTTTTGTTGGATTTTTTAAAGATATTAGCATCTATGGGACACAGAATTTATCTAGTTCTGAGAAAATGCAATCGTTTTGTATTAAATTAAGAAAGTGGAATGAAGAAATTATAAGAATCCCTTTATACTCATCTGAGTATAAAATTCTTAGTACAAGTAAAATAAATAAATATAACTGCTCCAGACTTGGAAAAATTGTGTGATGGTGAGGAACAATTTTAAATCAGAACAGAGAATAAACATTCAATGAGGTGTTCTGCAAGCATTTTTCATGCAGTGATTTTTTGAATTTTTAGATGTTCTCTTCTCAGTAAATAGATTAAATTCAGTATTTATATGTGTTATCCTTCAGTTTTGTTCTCTATTTTCTGAGTTGTGCGGTGAGCTTTCACTGTGTGCAATATTTAAAGATATTAGTGTAGGAATGTTTATCATTCAAGTTGCATCTGAGTAGCCCGCACTCACTGTGGGATCCTGTTTCAGATTTGCAGCACCACTCAGAGGAGGTCTCTGAAAATTTGCCTATTTATTCAGGGCTATTGGTAACTCCCTTCTCCCATGCCCATCCTTCCTATGTTTGCTCCCTCGCTGATTAAATGTCTGAGACCAGCTTCTGTCTTATCATATTGGAACAACTTTATGACGTAGTGATTCCCCCCCTCTTCTGCCCAGGGCTGGCTTCAGCACTGGTTGTGCCCAGTGTGACAGTATTTGTCGGCACTCCCCCAATGACCACCTCTGCCACAGATTCCTTCTCCACCACCCTTCAACAGTGCCTCACAAGTCTCCACAACCTCTCTCACTCACATGCATTTAATTAGTTTTATAGCACCACTCATATAAGTAGAGGGTGTCAGAGCACAGAGACATATGTGTGTAAATCAGTGTAAATGAAATGTTACATAAGACAGAGGACTACAAGGTGTAGGAGTCACATGTCAGCCATACTGGTAGGCAGTATAGTTTAAGAGTGTTTGGTCTGGAGGAGCACAAACACAGAATTAAAAATGTGACACCAGGTTTGGGGGGTCTCTTTACTAAGAAGAATTGATTTCCACCCACCTGAACTCTTTTTGGAGAATAAGGATAATTAAAGATGGGGGGAAATCATAACGCTCTTTAATGACAGGTAAAAGTTATCTGTTCTATATTAGGAATATACCTTATAAACTGCAAGTAACAAAAGGCACTTTCAAAAAGCAGGAACCCACTGACCTATTCACATTACATGCACATTGTGATCTGCATGGTATACATTCTTTTCAGCAAGCATATCAACCCTCTCCGCAACCTTCAGATGAGTCAAAACTTCCACTAGACAAAACCGATCTCTTTTCAGGAAGAACATTAATCACTGGAGTTATCTTGACATCTTTATTATTACCTAAAAATTGCTGGAGGCAAGGAAGGGCTGTAAGTGTGCTTAAAAACATAATGTACATGAAAACATGGCACCCCCACCCGAAGTCGGGACCCAGTGCGGTAGCACCGTCTTACCGCCTTAGGGCCGGCCCTGCTTCTACCAATTATTTGAGTTTGTTAACTTTTACAAAAGGAGAAATGCTGTCATAACTGACCCCTTGTTATTGCTGCCATTGGTTCCCTAGTGTTTTAGGGCCTTCTTACAATCTTAAACAAATTCGGATATCTCTACAAACAGGAACTTGAGCACAGGGATCAGAATCTGACCTGACAGTTTTCTCTTGGCATATTTCACCAGGAAAACCCTGTAAAATATATGGGGAGAAATGGCAAGATTTCCACCACCATGTAACTACCTCGCCCCAAGGTAATGATAGTTACAGTGACCATAAAATACCCCTATTTTCGAAAAGTTCTGAAACATTCCATTATTATCATAGCCATATTTTGCATGCCCCGTCGAAGTGCTAAAAATCTCCCCTGGGGCTTTACAGCACTTTATAAAATTCCCAAATAAAATAATATAAACACAAGAGGGACATTTTAGCTGTGTATTTTAAGAGAAAGTTACAAAATAAGTCACAGATTTGCTTCTTAAAAGTAAACCTTTAAAAAAAAATCATAGGCATTAACTGTCACATTTCCATTTTTGTACTGCTTAAAATCCCTAAGGCTTTATGTACTGTTTTAGTTCTGCTCAGTGCATTATAAGTTTTGGAAAATTTTGTAAATGAAGAAATGTTTTCGCAAGTTAAGAGTTTGAATTCTCGAGTCTTTAATGCCAGAGAAAACAAATGTTTCAAAAATTACAGCAAGAGTTCTCGTCAAGGTCCAAGCAACATTTGGACATATAGCGGACAAATTAATGACCAAAAACGTGTAGTTACGCTACTAAGATGGCTGACGTATGGACAGGTGTAGGATCCATCAAATGTTAGATATTAGCGAGATGCTAAGCAGCAAGAATTCTCGAGTTGAACTTAGTCCTCGTTAACGGCTCACCAGAAACCCATTCCTGCAGTTTCAGCAGCATGATGTAACTAATGTAAATTACCGATTTAGAAAATACAGCATAAATGCCCTGACAACAAACAGAAGGCGAGTCACAGATCTACGTCAAATGCCTGTCATTCTACTTGCTAAGTCCACAGGTATTTATAGCGAGCTGTAAACACATCGGACTTTACCACCTTACGCCCTTCCTGCCTGGAATCCATTTGGCGTGCATTCCAGGACCTCTCTAACCAACGTGCACTTGTTTTTCCGTCGACTTCACAGTGTGGCGGCAGACATGCTAAATTCCGATGGACGTTTTCTCCTGTGGACAAGGGCACGTCTGAGGCATTCCACAGGAGCGTTTCAGAGAGCACAGCACTGCAGCGACCTTTGCTTCAGAGCTTAACATTTATAAAGGACATAAAGAGTTAAAACCACATTTCCACAATATTTAACAAGCATTTTCAATGCAGTAGGTCTCGCATTTGTGAGAGCTAGAGCTATTGACTTTGTAAATGACAATGTCTTTTGCCAATGTGTTTTAAACACTATAACAAAGCTCTAAAAGCACACCTGTTCCGCCTTTACCTCAATTAAACTCCACAGTCTTTAATATAGTCCAGAAGGAATGGAGACATTCGATAATGAAACTCCCCTGTAACTATGTATCCGTTACCTGCCTTTTTTATAATTTTATAGTCTGACTTGATAGGATATCTTGAGGAAAATGGGGGCATAACCAAGTCTGATACTGTGCTGTGTGGAAAAGGCAGCGGTATTGAAGACAGGTGCACCTAACAGTCACACGAACCCTGGCCTTTGCCTCACAGGCTAACCATCTCACTATACATATGATTTTACTACACCACCCCCCTCACCCCTAACCTCCCCCCACCCCACATGCAGTACAGCAATCCTGTCCTCTTCCTTTTGCCTTTCAAATTGCTGTTTTAAAACTTCTTTCAAGATGCTATTACTCTGCAACTGTAACTACCATAACTTCCTGCTGAACAGTTTAACAACCTGGCTTGTCCAGGCGAAGTCCAGTCTACCCTCTCCTTTCTCATCTAGCCTGCCACTTTCAAGCATAAAACTGGGCAAACCGTGCCAACGGGCCTTGCTCCCGCTAATGCTCCTGCTTCCAAAAGACAATTAGATGCAAACATACCAAACATCGCCCCGGTGCACCTGTCAACAAGAAGACGTCCCAAACATCAAGTTAAAAACACCCCAACTGACACGCCCAACCAGCCAAGCTAAAGAGCGTGAGGGAGGGGGGGAAGTAAGCATTTTTTAAGACCAACATTATCAAAATTGGTTCAATACTTTTTAAGATATGAAGTTTTGAACTTTGAATAAATGCAGTCTTTCTATGCGTAATTACGCACCATAAGAATCAATAGGCAGTCACTTTTAAAAATGCATATAAAATCACACATTTGTGTTACCAAATTCAGCTTTTGCAGGTTGGTCAAGGTCATCAGTGGGAACGGTGTGCCAGATGGAGGCAGGTCTTGGTTCCGGCAGGAGCAGCGATAAAAAGACTCTTGGAGCTAGTGCAGGGACACTGATGGGGAGCACTTGGAAAAGATCTGTTATTGTTAAATCAAAGGTGGTGCCTTGGGGTCCCCTTGTGGTGTTGAAGTCGCAAGGGGTGAGGGACCCTCGGGCACAGCTGGTTCCTCATTGCAGGGCATTGGGCGGCCGGGCGCAGGGCAAGTTGTTGATACAAGGGCTGTGTGCAAAGGTGCCTCTCAGGTCCAGAGGTAAGTTGCTTTCAAGGTCGCCTGCAGGACAACGGGGGCACTCTGGTGGGAGGTCCAGGGTGTTCCTGAAGCCCCTTGACTGGAGCTTCCTCCTGGTCCAATTTCAGTTCTGGGGAAGCTGGTTTTCTTGGAGTCCAATGTCCACTGACAGTTACCCAGGGTATTTGGATGGTCCGGCCACTGGAGGGTGCAGTGCCACCAAGCTTGGCACAATTACAGGGTTTGTCTGTGTGGTTGTCTGTGTATCATCAAGTCCAGCTGCAATTTCCGGTTTGGGAGTTGTAGGCCAGTCAGTGAAGTGACCCTCACTGGGTTGCTGCTTTCTTTGTCATTGCAGAGTGGTACCTCCACTCTGGAGGGAGATGTTGGGCTATTGGCGAAGCCTGGAGGTCCTCTGGGTTTCTCGAGGTCAGTCCAGTGGTCAGCTCCTCCACAGCGACGATTGTCTGGAACCAGGTGCGGCAGGCAGGGTTTGGCACCTTCCTCTCATGCAGCAGGTCCACAGTTCTCGTGCTTTGGTTCTTCTTGGTGCTGTCTTCTCTTTGTCATTTCAAATCTAGTTTCCTGGTCTGGGGTGCCCATTAAATACTGAATTTAGTGGGTGTTTTAGGGGATACCTGATACTGTCCATTGGGACAGTTATCTTTGGGTGGCTACACCCATTATAGTGACCACTTCCTGTAGGAAGGGTCACTTTCCTAACTCTAATTGGCTATTTTCCTTCCATCCAAGATGGAGGAAAATTAAGTGGAGGCTCCCCCTCGATCGCAACACCTTAGGGGTGGTGGATGCCAGGTGGGGCCACGTCCCCTACCCTTTGTGAGTTTCCTGCCTTTGCTCCTGCCAAAGGTGGAGGTTTGCAAAGGGGGAGGCCATCTGCTGCTAGCAGCAGGTTTGAAGGTTGAGTTTCAAGGGCGGTAAGCCCTTTGAAGCTCACCGCCAGGGCAGTGCACATTCCAGAGGGAGGGGGTGTTAGCTCCTCTGCCCAGGAAGGGCATTGTCTTACAAACCGGAGAGGCAGGGCTCTGCCCCAAGGTTTGTATATTGGCTCTCTGGAGGTGGCAGCTGGATAGGACTGGTCAGCAACCATGCCTCTAAGGTGACCCCGGGGTACATTTACGGATAAATCCAATACTGGCACCAGTTTGGATTTATTATTCTGAGTTGTTTGATACCAAACAACTGAGGGTTTAGATTGGCTATCATGTAGCTGGAAAACCGTGTTGACCAGTGTCCAGCACATGCATTAAAATGGCTGCCCTGTTCACTCACTATGTCATAGGTTTGGCAAGGACACAGTGGGGGCATACAGCTCATGCAGCTATGCCCTCACACATAATATGGAGCACCCTGCCTTAAGGCTGTAAGGCCTGCCAGAGGGGTGTCATACCCACAGTAAATGCACAGTATGGTGGACAGTGTGCCATGTTGAGTTTGTGTTTTAATTTTGCACCAGGGCAGTCAGCCTGCAACGGTGGTGCTGGGAGCATCTGGATGCATGGCCCTAGAGGGTGGCACAACCAGTGCTGCTGCCCTAAGGGGCCTACCCCTAGTACCCAATGCCCTGAGTACATAGGTACCCACTTACTAGGGACTTATGGTGGTAGTTAAGGGTGTATCCAATTGTGCCAATGGTTGTAGTTAAGGGTGTATCCAATTGTGCCAATGCATCACAACAGATTTAGGGAAAGAGCTCTGGAACCTGGTTACCAGGGTCCCTGAGCACTACAATTTCTAGGACACATCAACGCCAGGCAAAAAGTGGGGGGATAACCATGTCAAAAAGAGGCCCTCTCTCACACTGGCTATAGCCCAAAAGGAGCCCGAGACTGCTCCAATTTCCCAATAATCCCCGGGGAGACCTCCCCTCCCCTGGTCAGCTACCCCATTTTAACCAGCACAGCTATATTTTATGACTTGGATTATGCTGCAATGTTTAGCACGTTAAGTCAGAGATACCCAGTTGAAATGTTAAGTGACAGCCCTGTGCGTGGACTGTACTCAGCTGTTGTCAGTGTACAGCCTGACTTCTTCGTTGCTTTTCTCTTCAGCCATTGAGCTGCTGGTGAATTTTTGTACCTTTCTTCTGAACGTGTTTTATAAATGAAACGATTGATTTGTTACACATATTTTAGGATAATCATTGATTCTGGCAGACGCCAAACACAGTACTTTATTTTCCCTTTAAATGTGACCACGAGGAGTTGTTCATGTTATGTGTGTATTTATATGGCTATAAATCCGGGGTATTTCGTAGTCAAATGATCACTTAGTACTGTTTGTAAATCTTTAATGACCTGGTAATGTGCTGTAATATAAATTATTGAGAGTATATTTTTTTTGACAAACCGAGCTATCAAGTTTTACATGAAGTTTGTGAAGTTTTGTTGCTGGTTACCGTAAAAATATATCGTTTGTTGAATCGATCCCACGCTTGTTCAGCTTTGATGAAAAACAGTTTAACATGGTTTACGTGACCGGTTACTACTGACTAATATTGTCTGTTAAAATAGGTCCACGCTCGATGTTCTATATGTAGTGTTAAACAGATCAGTATTGTTCATGTTGCCAGGACTGAGGGTATACCATTTTTGTAGGAGGATATGCCCGGGTTTCTGGCTATTGTAAAAGTCAGTGAATATGCGTTACAAAATGTGAAATAAATGCTAATCGAGACGCATACATTGGCAACTTTCTAGAACATACATATTGAGATAAGTTAGGCTAACAACGCATGTCAACTGTGATTAAGGTCGTGTTAAATAATTAAGTAAGCATGTGATATGAGCGCACGTGTGAGGCCCCCGTATGTCGAAAAAATTATTTGCGATTGATAAATATAACGCGGTAATGTTATTTAAAACTAGCCAGTTCGACAATCCGGTATGCAAGGTAAATGAATTCGATAAGTAATTTATGAAGGTGGAAATCGCCAAATCAACGGCTCACCAAAGAGCCCGGAAAACCTGCGTGAAATAGCTCGATTGTCACTCAGTATAGACACCATATTGGAATGCTTTAAACACTCTTCCTCCAAGTCCATAGAAAGCAGAATAACCTAACAAGTCATTAAAGAAATGGAGGTGGGTAAGCCGTACCGTCCAGAATGCAAGAAAGGTGCTGCATGAAAAGAGGTAGGTGATTCAGCAAGTTTTTCATGTACACGTTTTTTTTTTTTTTTAAATCAATTTTGGACTTAGATCATGTAAGATTCAGATCTTTACAATATTAATACTTGTCTTTTTGGCTCAGCACATAGACAAGGGATTTTTTGGCCTACAGTGCATCTACTCATTTATCCAGATGTTTCTCTCAATTAGTGCATTATTTTAGACAGCGCAACTCAGAAAGAGACAACCCCTGCTCATTGTTGTCAAGTCTTTCTGTCTGAAAATAAGCTCTAACTCTGAGAAATATTGTGTTAACAACCAAAGCAATAAATCATTTACTGTGGGTATGTGCTAACACATATAAGGCCAGAGAAGATGATGCAACAGGAGCAAAGTAGAGTCAATTGTTTTTGTAAAAACTCCCAGTTCGGCGGCCCATTTCCCAGGAAATACATGGACAGGGTACACTTTAAGTATGACGTGACAGCACGGTTGTCAGCAAACCTATTGTTTCCAATGTAGAGAGTGAACTTTGGTCAGGTCTTTTCCGTCATTAGCTTTTTTGGATCTAATAACTACATGCACTTCTTAGAAAGTTTGTCAATCACAGTTTGTATTAGCCCAGAGATGATTACATCTCTCAGCTCATGTTAGTGGCTGTCTGGAGTTATCATTTCTCCTTCCAGAAAGTGAATCCATTGCAGTACGTGAGGGTATATTGTTCACGTGAAAAGTAAACTCAGCCATCACACATTCAGTTTGTCATCTCATACATGCATTGTATACAGGAAGCGTTATTATTTTGTTATTTTTTCACTGCAGAAACCCTTTTTAATGTTCTTCAGATGATCCCCTAACTGCATTATTGTGCTTATTCTTTGGGGAGGACTGATCTCAAAATGGCAGTCCGAACTTCAATGGAGATCCCAGTTCCTGCACTAACCTGCTGTCCTTGTTTCTGCTTCATAGTGGCTCAGCAATCAGACCTCCTCTTCTACCCCACCCTCCTTGTTACTGTGATTCATGATGGTCCTTTCTTCTTCCCTCCTTGTGAGCACTTCACTGCGGGTACTAATTTGCCCACCCCTCCTATGCCACACATTTTCTTCAGTGTTCAGCAACGAGCAGAATCTATAACATGCTTGTTAGACCACTTTTCAATGCAAAGCACTCTCTGAAATGTCTTTCACAGGGTGGGTCAGCCCACAGGTTGTGCACGTGTTTTTTTGTAGGTTATATTTTGCCTGGGTGATTGACAGTAGAGGATTCTGTAGCAGGGACTGCAGTTGCTTGTCACATAATTTGTCTCTAGCCACTACTAATTTGCACCACACAAAAACCACCACCCAGCTTATGTGGGTGCATAGGCAGTGAGACAGAAACAGCAGCGTGATTCTTTATGGAAGTTAACTATTATAGAATTTCTGGAGTTTAGCACTAGAGAAGCATTTGTGTGGTATCCTGTGCTGAGCAGCATTTGGTCTATACCTGTATCATTTCGAGAAACATCTGGGTTTTACTTCCAGGCATCAGCCAGTACAGGGAGCCTCAATGCTCAGGAGCCCCCACACAGAGAAAGCCGTGGGTGGATGCCACGGCAACCCTTAATGCATTTATGGACCCTGCACATCCTCACTGAGGCATGCACATACTAGTGATCTCCTCAAAACGTTGGAACATATACTTCTGAGATTCATGCAGTGAGCATGCTGAAACAAATAAGAACCTGCATGACACACTTCAAAAATGCTAAATAAATATCCCGGCGTTGTACTGGTCGGGAATCTCTATGGCACTGCTTCCCAAACTTTTTAGTACCATTACCCACATGTTACAATTTTTCACCCCCCACCTAGATTTAATGGACATGAGGTGGGCGTTTTTTTAATGTAACTAAGGGGCTTTGTGGCCGGTTGGTTCTTGGACGATTTCTGCAGTCTAGCAGGACACTAGAGCTCTTGTGATGACCTTTCAGCTACTAGTGTACACAAGTCAGACAGCGTCCTGGGCTCTCGTGATACGATGCATGGGATGTCTCCTCACTTATGTATTCACGGACTGACTATGCAATTGTTTGTGACATAATTTAAGTATTTTGTTGCTCTTGCATTTCTTTGTGTGAGTGTGTTTCTGTGTTTGGTTCACTGATGTGAGAGATGTGGGTTTTCAATGTCGTTCCTAATGGTTTGTCAATATGTGTATCCGTACATGTTGTATTGCCATGGGTAGCTTCGTGTCAGCCTAGCTGTGTTTTGTTGTTCATGTGAGCCAATATTTACCACTTTCTTTAAGCATTCATGAGTGATTGTGTTTGAAATTGGTGTCTGTCTATTCTAGGTGACCTTTTTGGTTTGGGGTGTTTGTGTCTTCTATGAATCTCCTTAAATTGTGTATTAGTTTAACAAATCCTTAAAGCAAAATACAAAACAAGAAAAATAAAATAGGGGCAACCTTTAAGTTGGCAACATGGAGTTACGTTGTCCCATGAAAATTGTGAACATTCACTAAAAACAATTAAAACATTCTGTTAAACTTCTCCAATTTCTCCAGTTCGTGAGTGCTTTGAGGTGTTTGTGTGTGGATGTTTGCTCTATTTTTCTTTTTGCAAATGTATGTTTATATGTCTGTAGTTGTATTTTGTTGGAGGTGTCTGCCATTTATATTAAAAGCGCTTAGTCCTGGTAGTTATCTGGTTTCTAACTTCTCATCTTTTTTATTTATGAGTCAACAAATGAGGCCCGGTAAAGTTATTATCACAGGATAACGGATTGGTCATGCAGAGATGCTGGGATTGTATTTTGGGCCTTCATATTCAGAATTTAACAAGACGATAATTCATTCTACTTTGTTTTTGAAGGTAGAGGAAACATTTTTGGGATGATCGTTTGTGCAATCATTCTAGGCTTAGATGTCTCGAATAACTTTTTGAGTAGCATTGTGAGAGTAACAGTACTAGTATAGTGTGGCCCACTTCCAGTGTTACTTTGCACACAGAATGTTTCATTCCAACCATGTCTTACATGAGAAAAAGTAAGAGTGACCTCATAAGAAATGGGAATTTAGGTGTGATTCTCTTAAAACAATCACTGGGGCTTAGGCCAAATACAATTGAGTGATAAAAGTATGCACCAACGTGCTTAAAATAGCTTGCCTAACATCAAGTGACTGGAATTATGCTGGATGGGAGGACCAAATTATGAGGCAGGGATCACTAAATGATACAGAAAGAAAAAGCAAATTATGTGGCGAATGTGGCACATTTTGTGGTAGCTTTACTTAATTATTTTGCAAATTTTGCACATGTGAACACTGTCCTGGCAAAGGTTTACCCTCATGTCAGAACCCTGACCGGGGGGCCATGGGACATGCAAGAGTTACTGGCCCCAACTGAGGTGGTTGAGGCTGTTCACCCCAGAAGTCCCAGGGCCTACCCTAATATGGATCCCCCTAAACTGGGTCAACCACCCCCCCTGCACCTGTCTCTCAGTTGGATAGCAGAGCTGGAGCAGTCAAGGCTCCTTCAGGGAAAGCTCATATACAGATCAGTGACATGACTCATAACTCAAGGTGCGGGCAGCGTGACAATAAATCAATGTCCAGTCAAACACTTGTTTTTGGTATAAAAAGGAGTATTTTAATTCTAAATCTGCATTGCAAAGATAAACAATAATTAAAAAGCAATAACACAATCCCCTTGAGCTCAGGACTTTAGTAGTTGTCAGGCCACCCCCTGTCCTCCCACCTCTAGTGCAACAGGTTTGCTGTTATTCCCCATTCACTCATGGTGGCATCCAGGGAATGTAAACTATAAGGCCGTACTCAAGAGTTCCTACCTCACACTCTGCTAGTAAGTTCAGTTTTAGTGTCTATAGATTGGCAGCACCAATGGTGGTATGTCCCCTGGGGCCCCAAAGGGCCAATTCTCTGATTACTTCCTCCAGCAGCCAAGTACGTTGTAGTGGTGCAGCATGGTCCTGATCTGGATCAGCTGAGTTGGGCTGCTCGTGGTCACACACAGCAGCACGTGGAAAGCCCCGGCTCTCTTCCCTAATCCACGCTATCTGCAGAATCCAGACAGGCGAGGTGATTCGGCTCAGGCTGTCATGCAGTAAGTCTCTCCTTCCCTTTGCAGAGGGTGAGGGGTTGGTTTCCATGTTCCGACAGGTTCCATGGGTGCAATCTACAGAATAAGGCTATGTCCACCTTGGTCACAACAGTTTTCCAGGCTCAGATTATTACCTGGACCGCTCAGCTTCAGCATCTTTGGCGGGCCCTACTGGCATGAGGGACTTCCCACTCCAGTCACACTAGCCTTACATGAATAACCACAATGACCCCTCCCGGCATATGGGGTCGACAAGTCACTTCATCACATGGGCAATGGCGCAATCGATGGGGGATGGGTTTCTCCAGCCACAGACTTTGAATCCATGTAACGGCGGCCCCTTCTGGCATATGGGGCGCCAAGTCAAAGTAAGCACCTGGGCAATGGCCTGATCGATGCAGAGACAAGTTTCTCCCACCACAAATGTTCGTCACTTAGCAGCAGCCCCTCGTGGCATATGGGGGTGCTCAGTTCAGTATGCACATGGGCAATGGCCCGATAGTTACAGGGAGCGGGTTCTCCCAGATTGCTCCCATAGATAAGTTCATGGTGGCCACTCCTGGCATACGGGTCACCAATGGAGTCCAGCACACAGGCTACTGCCCGATCAGAGCAGACTGAATTCCTCACACAGAGTGATCACACCAGGCTGTCTTCTGTGCCTTGCTCCCTCCTGCACCCTCCTCTTCCTCACAGTCTCACCAGTCTTGGTGAGCAGGCAGGCACTGGTGCTCCAGGTCCCAAGCAGGTGATCTTGGCTTCCCTGGGTGATGTCCCCTCACCCAGAAGGGGACTAGCACGCTGGGCCCCTAGTCCTGGTCACAGGCAGAATTCTTGCAGAGCTTCCCTTTCTTATGCAGCACAGCTGGCTGGCAGATGACAACATTGGGGGTCTAAAAGTCCCCTACTAACAGTTCTTTTCCAGACATCAAATGTGATTTGGGGTCTGCTCCTTTGAAGTTTTATGTTGGGGTTCTGCTTCTTTGAAATGGTCACCTCTCTCCTTTATTTTTCCTGATGTCTGTCACAGCAGGCAGGACTCCGAAGCTGATAAATCCACAACAAGATTCATGAGCATGACCAGAGTTAACACCTGGATGCAGCCACAATGATATGTGCATCAGTGGTTAATCCCGGGCCTTCAGACCTATTCTTTCTGATTCCCTGATTAGCTCCATCTTCCTGAGGTGCGTCCAGGCATGTTTCCTTGTGATCTGTCACTGAATAAAACAGCCCTTTGAAATACAGAGGGGGAGCCTGACTCCTCCTCATTTAGGGGCATATTTATACTCCGTCTGCGCCGAATGTGCGTAAAAAGTTTTGAGGCACATTCAGCGCAAACGTTGCCCCGTATTTAAACTTTGACGCCCGAGCCCGCGGACGACAAAAGTCCGCCGTGTGTGTAATATTTTGGATGCGGCAACCCGCCTTGCGTTAATCATATGCAAGATAGACGTTCCTGTCCAAAAAATGACTTAAACGGCCGTGTGTCGTATTTATACTTTCGGGCAAAAATTACGAACGGCCGGGAGGCGGAGCCGGAAAATGACGCACAGCCCGATTTGCGTCAAAATTTAATGCCTGGGTCAGGGCAGGCGTTAAAATGGGGCAAACACACCTGTATTTAATCAGAACACACAAAAGCAACAGCAGAGCAGCAGAGCAGCAAAAGGGAGACATGGAGGTGATTCTTATCCAGCGTGCATGCAGACGCAGAGCTCAGCAGCTACAACAGCAGCTACCACAACACCAGCAGGGACCCCAAAGGCAGCGCAGAAGGCAGGAGAGGATATTCCGCCCCAGAACAACTCTTCATGGCCTCAGGGAACACAACATCATCCAGAGGTACAGGTTGAACTGGCAGGCCATTCAGCAGCTGCTGTGAAACATTGAGCCGCATTTGGCACCCACTTTGATGACACCCCGCACCATCCCAACAGAAACCAAGCTGCTTGCCGTACTTCACATGCTGGCAAGTGGCTCTTTTCAAACAACTGGTGCCCTGGTTGCCGGAATATCACAACCATCATTCTCTGCCTTTTTGCCCAAAGTACTGGATGCCATCCTTGGACTTACACCCCGCCACATCTGCTTCCCTAACACACTGCACAAGCAGCAGGAAACAAAACAGGGGTTTTACCTCATTAGTGGCTTCCCACACGCCCTTGTGCAATCGACTGCACACATGTACACCTTGTGCCACCTGCTGCAACTGAACACCTCTACCGCAACAGGAAGCACACACATTCCATCAATGTGCAGGCCATTGTCGATCACCAAGGATTGATCACCAACATCGTGGCTAAATATCCTGGGAGTGTCCATGACTCATTCATCTTCCGTCACTGCACCATCAATGAACACTTCCAGGATAGACGGTATGGCAATGGACTACTTGTTGGTAAGTACAAAAACCTACTTATATACACACTGCACAGCATTCCTCTAGGACACACAACACATTCTCCACAACAGCAACATGTCGACAGGAACACACTGAGGTCGTGACACCGCTAGGCATGTTTCTTAGGTCACCATTGAACCTGTCACACATCGGAAATTAGTGTACAGTCTAATGTTAAGACGTGAAAGATCACAGCGTGTGGAGTGGGTTGCCTAAATGTCACCTTGCAAATTGTAAGTGTCCCAATGACGTTTACATTAATCAATTGCATAAGTCTAAAGGTATGGGATGCCCAGGGTACATTGATATGAACGTGTTAACAACACTGTCAAAATTGATCTGTGTATGGAACTATCATCTCACCCCCAGTGAAGACACACGGACACCTGTATCACAAGTCACAATGCTAGGGAGAGCACACTGTACTGCAAATCCCAAAACATACTGCTGACAACCAGTCAGCAGCCAAACACTCGTTCAGCCAAGGAAACAACACAATGCAGATGGTACATCCTACAAGCCTAGGATGCGACATAATAACACAAAAGAGTCACAGACAACACAAGACAACTAGGGCCAGATGTAGCAAAACGCCAATTTGCGACTTGCAAATTGCGAGTCCCTGCGACTCGCAATTTGCAACTCGCAAATTGGTATGCAGTACGGTGTCTCAGACACCGACTGCGACTCGCTATGGGGTCGCAATGACCCACCTCATTAATATTCATGAGGTGGGTCGCTAATTGCGGCCCCATATTGAGTCTAGGCACTCACAAACATGGAGGCCTGCTGTCGTCAGCAGACGTCCATGTTCGTGACTGCTTTAAATAAAGCAGTTATTTTTTTTTTTTTAAGTGTAGCCCGTTTTCCTTAAAGGAAAACGAGCTGCACTTAAAAAAAAAAAAAAAAACTTTAGTTTCGGTATTTTTTCAGGGCAGCGAGTGGTCCCTTGGACCACTCCCTGGCCTGAAAAACTATTTGTGGGTCCATTCACAAAGTGGAAGGGGTCCCATGGGGACCCCTTCCAATTTGCGAGTGGGTTACCATCCACTTCAAGTGGATGGTAACTGCGACTCCATTTGCGACCGCATATGCGGTCGCAAATGGAATTGCATTCCACTCCGAATCGCAAATAGGAAGGGAACACCCCTTCCTATTTGCGATTCTGAAATGCATATTGCGAGTCGGTCCCGACTCGCAATATGCATTTCCGAATAGCAAAGAGGCTTTTGCGCCTCGCAAACGGCGATTTTCGCCGTTTGCGAGGCGCAAACCCTTTGCTACATCTGGCCCCTACTGCCATGAAAGGTCATTTCAATAGGGCTAGCTAAATCAACATGATCCCCTTCATTTTCTCTTGCAGCTGATCAGGGGTATGGTATCCAGCCATGGATAATGACACCTATTGGCAACCCGAGTACTGCAGCAGAGCGTGCCTACAATGACACACATATGAGGACACGCACCATAGTCAAGAGGACCTTCGGCATCCTCAAGTCAAGGTTCCGGTGCCTCGACATCACTGGTGGTAGCCTCCTATATTCCCCAGAGATGGTCTGTAAGACCATCCTAACATGTGCTATTCTGCACAACATTTGCATAAAAAGGAACATTCCCCTCCTGGAACCCGAGCCACACATGCCTGAAGAGGAGGAAGAGGAGGATGGTGGCCTGCAACATGAGGGGGAACTACAAAACACGGCCGCTGGTTTACGCAGGCGCCAACATATCGTGAACAATTTCTTTTAAATATAATCACCATCACCACTTTATGAACTAATTTAAATAAACATCTATAATAATCACCATATCATTGTTTGGCTATTCATTTTTGCACACCTTCATCTCTAACTATCAGAATAAGAGTGTTGCCTCATGGAGCATTGCTGATATACCGATTAGGACACTGAAAATTCCAGAGCTAATGTGATGCGTAACATACAATGGTCACATACACACACACTGTAAATGACATATATCATGTACATTTCTCCTTTGAAGGCCAATAGCAGAGGACCACACCTATTTCAGACATACATGTTGAAATCAAGGTCCAACGCAGCATATGGCACACAACTAAGACACCATCACTTAATAAGGGGAAAACAAGCCTCATACATGAGGCAGTTGATGTGCTTTTGCATCAGTAACAGGAATGTCTGACCAGAGCCTTGACAGCAGTAAGTCCAACTGCATCCAGTATTATCAAGGACTATCTGTGACCAGAGTTCCATAGAAGCAGTACATAGACAGCACAAGTGGCAGGCTGACAAGATATACAGTGGTAAGCAGAGCAGTCATTAAGTAGAGTTGTTGTAAGACTGGCATGTTACAAAGCGCAGGACCTTGGTAATTTTTGGCCATGTGGCAGGGACTAGTGCTTCCGGGTACTTTTCCGTGTGAAGGTGATCTGTTCCATGTATTCTTCTTCTGATGTGTGTGTTGCCTCCTCTGTTCTTGGTGGTGGTGGATGTGAAGGGGCAGCACACACCTCAGTGTTAGAAGACGTGGAGTCAGACATCCCGGTCGCTGCTACCTGTGGTCTTAAGGGTAGTACTGCAGCAAGGAGGATCTGCTGATTCTTAAGAATAGGAGCCACATCACGATGGTAGGCAGCCAGGTCGGCCCTGAGGGGTTCAATGTTGCATTCGTGCACGCGTTGACAGGATTGCTGTTGTAGGTGTTGGGTCAACTGTATTACAGCTGTGCTGATTTCCTTTAGGCTTTTTTGCTGTTCCTGCAAGATAGATGTTAGCACTTGCATAGCTGCTGCCTGATCTGCAGATGACATCATGCACGAACGCACCCCCTCTAGGTTGGCTGCCATAGTTTGCATCCCCACCCGCACCTCCTTGGCCAGCTCCCGCTGTACCCCAACTACAGTTCTCTCAAAGCTGGTGCCTGTGTCGTCTGAGTCCTCAGCTGTATTGGAGCTGGCAGGTCTTACAATTGGGGTGGTGGGTGGATCCTCTGCGATGGCTGCTTGTTCTGTGCTCCTCCTTGTGACTGAAGGTGGGGTCTGGAGGATTTCAAGGACCTTTTGGATGGTCTCCTGGGGAATGTTTATCAGCTCGTCATCCATGTCATCATGGTAATCTGGGACAGGCATATCCGCAGGAGATCCATTGTCCTCTGCAATGAAACGGGGTACAATTAGTGTGTCTGTGTTGTGGCATTAGTGATGTGACATGCCCGCCTTGTGATGAATTCACATTGTGATCTTGTTTCGTGTTTATTGCTCCAGTCTTTCAGATGGGCATTCTCCCAGGCCTATGGCCCACCTGCATGTCACATGTATGTTATTAAGTTATTAGACTTGTCGGCATCATCTCTTCTAGGTGTTGGTTTCGGTCAAATAGTGAATTGCCACCTTCTTGTCCTACTCAGGCCTTCGTCTACATCCATTCTCATGGTGAGACCTTTCACTGGCTGTGGGTGCTCTGATGGCACTAGCAGCACACTTAACAATCTGGACGTGCCCCCAATGTTCCCTCTAATTATTTTGTTTGGTGAGCTGCAGTGCAGTGGCTTTGTGCACAGTATTTGGAGATGTATGCGCAAATGGAACTTACCATTAGTCATTATGCAAGTGAGCCTCCTATCTCTTGGGTGATCGGGTGAAAGAAAAGTTTAATTTTCTACACAAATGAGCCAAACAGTAACTTATATTTTAAATGTTATTATTCAAACTGTATTATCAAAAGAAAAATAGGTAGTAGTGACATTTCAGAGGGCATCATGCAGCTCATGCAATAATCCAATCTTTGCAGTCCAACAGAAGATCCAGAGAGGAGTTTTGTAAAATTTAACATGGTCCTTTCCTAATTCACTGCAGCTTGTCCCCTACCCAGGCTTCTTTCTGTGACACCCCCAGAGCACAGACTCAACTTCTCACGCTCTTCCCCGAATAACCCTCTACACCGTCTACCAACCAAATACTGTAGGCAACACGTTCAGGCTGCCAACTCAACCTCAGGTGCCCATTTTTTTATTTTTTTTTAAAACAAAAAAATATATATATATATTGACTATGAGGACTATGAGGAATGTGGTATAACACTCCAGTCTCACCCAGTCACCAAAAGTCACAGTGAATAAGAACTTACACCCGCATGCTACTGAATGTCCGGAGTGTCATAATATGAAATACCAAACTGTGCTGCAATGTCATACAAATACTTATTCATTCTCTCTCTCTTTATTCTGTTTTTTTAAAAACATGACAATGAAGAGGATGGGGCACAGTTAAACATGTAGAAATATGCTATTAGAACACTAAAAACTCAATGATAAATTCTGAACCTTTCTATTAGACTAGCTAAGTAAAGCTTTCAGGTGATGTAGTAATGTAGAATTAAATTTTCCACTAGTATAGAAAATGTGGATGGTTTTTTTGTTTGGTCTTAAAAATTGCATGTTTTTATTTTTGTAGCATTGTGTAGCAATACCTTCGGGTCATGTTTGTGCTATATAAAGACTGCAGAAAAGTGAACAAAGAGGTAAAGAGAAAGCTTTAACATAAGAAGAGTCAAATAGGTACCCATTTAGTACCTGATTTGTACAAAGTGACACCAGGAACCCTGGATAAATTGTGGCTTCCCCATTTAAATTGTGTGATCTTAGGCAAATATTTTATTTTAGCAAAACTCTTTTTTCTTCAATATTTCATAAAAAAGCACTTTCAGGTATGTGTACAGAAACCTATGTTTGATTTAGTAGACTATAATATTGCTCAATAATTACCTGGGCCACATACAGTGTTCACAAAAAAATTGCTTTGCCTCCTAGCTTACTCATTGTTCATGTTTAAATAAAGTACTTCTTAAAACAGTGCTGTAATCTGAGTATTAATGTCAAAGCTTCCACGTTAAAGAAATAAACTTTTTGAATTTTGTAGAGGTTTTATCATATTTACGTGACATTTGATGTAGACTTTCCCTGTTAAATATTTTCAGGGCTGGACTCTTGCACAGGCTCTCCCCTTTAATTTGTTAGCTCACCCACTTGTACAAAAGTTTGTGATTTAATGAAACATCCCATGTTAAAAAAAGAAAACTGTGGAAATGGAAATCTCACTGTAGTCTGCACTATAGTTGAAGGAAATCAGCACATTTTGACAGGCCTCTCTGTGCCTACAGTGTGGACTCTTGCAGCCACCTTTTCCAAAATGTCATTCTTTAACTTTTATTGCTAACAGATTAGAACACAAAGAATGAATTAAACGGGAAGCGCCCCTTCAAGAGCCCTGAAAATATTTAAAAGCAATCATTTGCATCTGTGAATGGGATGATCTCCGTCATATTTGGCAGTGTTTGTCTTTGTTTTCTGAAATGCAATAAAAGCTAAATGTTGCCCAATACGATGGAGGTCACCCCATCTACAGATGCAAATGATTGCCTTTCAGGTTTAATTAGCCTCCTTTGTTTTATTTCTCCTCTGAGAGATTTCTTCACTTAGACCTTCAAAGTCTGTCATTTAAAATGCGCGCTCCAGTGTGCCCCCTGCGCTGAGATTGACCGCTGTGTGGGCGGCCGCCCAGGCGCGCACCTTAGAGGGAACATTGCCTGCCCCATGCTCTGATCTTTCACATCCACTTATATGTAGTTGAAATGTAGCGTATACTATGCATAGCATTGTTATGCCACGTTATGGATGTCAGCATTGGTAATGTGTACAGCTGATGTAGGGGAATGTGTGGTACATTGGATTGCCCTGATAGTCGTATCAGTGTCATATTTCCTCCTCTGACTGTGCAGGTGTATGTCAGTGACCAGTTACATGTGTCCTCCCCTTCAATGCTGTTGTCTGAGCAGTATGACATTTGGGATGTTACATTGTGACCCAGGCACAGGATGGACCTGACATATGCAGCATGGGTATGTCCTTAGTGCTGTGTAGCTCCTATTGTTGTTGACATTGGCTGATGTTTGCAACAACTATGGGCATTTACATTTGACAGTACTGGGGCCTTTGTCTTTTTTCAGGGGATTGTTGAAGTTTTCATCCTCAACCCTCTAATTTAGGTGTGTATGATCCATGGGGAGGTTACTGCCATTGGCTACTTGAGCTGCACACAGAGGGGAGGTGGTAGTGGCAACTGTTGTCGCAGTTACATTCCAGTTGTCGGTATGGCTAGAGGTTGTTAATAGGGCCCTAGTTAATGTGGGGGGTATGGTGGCTGACGTGTGTCGGGATGTCAGTTTGACGTTGTGCCCTTCCCTCCTGGCGTGGCTTTCTCTTTGCTCCATCGTTGGCATGGCAGCATGCCCCCATGGGACTGTTGTTGGTGTAGTGTAATGGTGTGCCCCAGCTTCTGTCTGTGCAGGCCATGCCCCCATGCCATGCTCCTTTACCCATGCCACTCCATGTATATGATGACTTACATGCAATGTGTAGTAGGTATTCCCCCCCCCCCCCGGTTGCAGTTCACATTAGTGCATTATAATTCCCCATGCAACTTACCCTGCATGTGCGTTGTCTCCTGGTAGTCTGCGCTGTCCTGTCCTTGAATCCCTGTGACGATCTCCTCAGGGATGACGGCTGCGACCATCTCCTCCATGTGGTCCAGGGCCTCCTGGTGTGCTGGACTCCCACCTCCAATCTGCAGTGCTGCCTTCCTGTTCCTGGCCATCTTCTCCTTGGTCCTGTGCTTGCAGTCATGCCAGCGTTTCTTGCACTCGATGACTGTTCTGCGTACTTCTGCCACACTGTTGATCTTGTCAACAATTTGTTGCCATATAGCCTCTCTCCTAATGATTGCCAATTTTGAAGTGACAAACAGTTGGTGCTGATGTTCCGTCACCTCTTTAACCAGAATTTCCTGCTCCTCTGCACTGAAGAAACACTTTCTTTTCTTCTTATAAGTGTCCTGGTTCTTGTGTGGGTCCTCCTGGCTGGTTCCTGGTCTGTTGTCATCTTCCTGGGGTCTGTAGTGGCATCTGGGATCCATTTTGGCTCTCCTCTGGTGAAATGGCAGTGTTCACATGGTTTTTTGACGCTATTGCGTCAAAAAACGGAGCATATCCGGTTTGCGGGGTCATAAATCGACCCACAGTCATTTCCGCCACGTTAACGTCGTTTTGCTTTACGACTTGATGCTGTGGTGTGCGTCAAAATAAATGACTCCCACCTGTGGTTTGTGCCGCCGTGCGTCAAAGTATAAATTTGACGCCCGCAAGGCGCACCAAAATGGCGTTAGCCAGCAGTATTATTTTTGACGCAAAACTGCACTGGTGCAGTTTTGCGTCAAAAAGTATAAATATGGCCCTTAGTTCTTGTCCCACCCAATTTACTAGAATGCAGAAAGGTATAACTCTGCCTGGGAGGAATTCCTCTACTCCTTATGTTTCCACCATGCAGGTCTAGGCTTCCCAAATTGGAACCCAAGGTCATCCATAAATTGTATCAATGCAGGCACTTCTGCACTCAGTGTACATTTACAACACAATCCACTGTCTAGTCCTGTTGTGCCTATGTACCATTCTACCACCAGCGTTCCCACATGCAGCACACACACTCTGTCTGCGCACAGTGTTCAGTACTACTGTCTCTCTGTACTGCACCACAGTGTGCTATTGAAAAACACATCCTGCCATCACACACACATTTACCAAGTGTACACTGTACCACACTTCACCCTAGGTGTAGTATATTTATTGCAAGCACACATGCACTCAGTAAGCTTTCATCACACGCGCACTTTCACAGCAACCTGATGTAGGCCAGGGGCGAGTTAAACACACAGCAGCAGAACTTTTAAAAAACCCTGTAGGCCTCATTCCTGTGGTACAGGGTTAAAAGTACCTGTTCACTACTTCTGATCACTACACGTTATACTGCCACCACAGCACTTGTGCTGTTTAACTCCTGGTGAAGCAGTAGCCTTCCACTACTATGAGGGTAGCCATTTGGGAGCCCCTCCTGGTCGAACAAAACCACAACCTGTGAGACAGACCTATGTCATGGCGCACACACATGATCCATTTTCACCATTAGGGATCCAGATAACAATGCAATTGGCCGCTCAGAGCAGGGGTACACATCTCTCACCATGCAGAGCACGTTTCCGTCCCAGCACCTCATTAGTACCAGTTTAACACCCAAGTACAGCAATAAACAACTGAAAGGTGAAAGTCAACTTTTGCAAAGGATCTTCCACTGAGCAGCAACACATCACCACGTTTTTAGTAACTTGAGATCCTACTGAGCTGGAAACAATTGTTGTTTAAATATCTGCAGATTATGCAGCAGATGGTGGATTGTGGGGCAGATGCAGTTAAATCATAATCATGCAATAACATCACAGCCACAAAATCACATAATTCCAGTGGGCCCTCCCAACATACAGAGCCCTGCTTGGTATTCCTTGCTTCAAAATCAAATAAACAGGTCTAGTTTTTAATTAGTGAAAATGCTTAGCCGTCCTCACAGAGCAACTCTCCTTTTAATTATAAGTGATATCCAAACAGAGAACAAGATTGATCTTTTCTTCTATTGGAAGTTGATTATTGTTGTCCTGCTCGACCTAACATACCAACCAAACTTAGGGGCATATTTATACTCTGTTTGCACCGAATTAGCATAATTTTTTTCACTCTAATTCGGTGCAAAACTAACTCCATATTTATACTATGGTGCTAGACCCGTCTAGCCCCAAATTTATGGAGTTAATGTCATTTTTTGGATGTGGAAATCTACCTTGCCTTAATGAGATGCAAGGTAGGCGTTCCCTTGCAAAAAATGACTCCTTGGCCTTAACGCCATATTTATACTCCCGTGCAAAAATGGTGCACAGGAGGAAGGAGGGGTCAAAAAATGGTGCAAAGCTTGCTTTGCCCTGTTTTTTAACTCCTGGATCAGGGCATGCGTGAGGGGACCTGTGGGTCTATTTTCATGGTGGAACACCATGGAATGAGCCCACAGGTACCCTCCCCAGGCCCCAGGGGCACCCCCACCTACACCAGAGGAACTTCGGAGCATGGAGGACACCATCCCAGGTAAGAACAGATAAGTACAGGGAAGTATTGCATTTTATTTTTTAAAGTGCCATAGGGGGCCCTGAAGTGGGCCCCCATACATGGCACAGGGTGCAATGGCCATGCCCAGGGGACCCTTGTCCCCTGTGCTGGCCATTGGGGTGGTGGGCATGACTCCTGCCTTTTCTAAGGCAGGAGTCATGTGGCATGGTAGGTTTAGCACCATAAAATTACGCTAATCTGGTTAGAGTCATTTCTTTTTTACTCTAACCTGCCTAAAGTCATTTTTTGGTGCTAAACCCCCTTCTTCTATACCGCCAACCCCACCCGACTAAAGTCATTTTTTTTTACTCTAGCCTACCCTTTGCACCGGCTTGCACCATTCCATAAATATGGTGCCCGGCTGGTGCACAGAAATGGTGTAAGCTGGTGCTAAACATTTTGATGTAAATCTGCGTTAGTGCAGTTTTGCACCAAAAAGTATAAATAATGACCTTAGTATGAAAAACAACATGGACCTGTGTCCATGAAAGAGCCGAAAAGGCTCCTTGGAGGCTTCTTTCTGAAAGATCAATGGCAGCCTTATTTCAGCTATTTGCCAACACATATCAAAAGCAATGTTGTCCAAAGAGAAAACACAGAGAGCCCCCACGATCTTAAAAGAAGTCAATGGCAAAGACTACGAATGGCTTCAACCCAGAGATCACATGATTAGATTTGTTTTCAGTGACGATGTCGGTTATATTGTCCATGGCCCGTTGTTAAATGGTTGATACTTCTGATTGCTCTGTTATATTAATTGCAACAACCTTCTTGTGCCTGAATATTTAAAAAAAGAAAAAGTTGTTAATGACTTGATAGTGAACCTTTACATGGTTTGGGCACGTTTTGTCGATTAGGTGAAAGCCTGAAAGCAGTGGAGACCCCTTCAGCACACTAACACGATCCCTCTACCTGCACTGGTAAAGGAGATTCGGACCAATTTCAGCTCCACCTCCTACGTTTTAATGCCTGTTTGAGCAGCACAAGGTTGCTCAATGAGTATAGAATGCAAAGTAAAGGTGATGGCTCTGTCAAAGCCATGTTGTCGACTCTTCAGCAACGAAGCTACTACAATCCAATATCATAATGTTTGCACGGTTTGAGGTTTTGCCACTTGCAGCCATCAGCCATATTGCAACTATGAACTAATCCACTCCATTACTGAATGTGCTGCAATGAAGGTGAAAAAGATGGAAATGTACTTCAAGATAACCATGAAAGTGAATTTGTTTTTTTGACCTCTTAATCAGTAGTCTGGAGATAAGTAACAGGTTGTAAGATGACTACATATGTTCCACTATTCTTGATCCACTCTGGAAACGTGCACTGGCTAGTTTTGTTCCCATTTCAGAACAGGATGTCTCTAGGAAAGGACATGGATCATGAAAATGAAGATAAAAGATTGTAACATGCAGGAACATGCAGGGCATGCAGGACGAATGAACATTTCTCTCTTCACAGGATTTTACACAGCACGCTCATGGCTCCATCAGCATAATATTGACATTATACCAGCACCTGGCACTGTTGCTCTGTCAGCAGACCTTCATCTTCCTCTGTTCTAACTACAAGTCCAAAATCCATGAGTTCCATCAAACCGACAGTTATAGGAAATACAGCTAGTTAGACGATGTTACAGGAGTACTGGTACGATCAGAAGATAATCAGTCGTTGATGTTCAAGCCTAGGATAAAGGGACACATGATAGAATTCAGCAGGCTTGCAATAAAATATACATTGTGTACTGCATACAGTGTATCACTTAAATATGTTTTCAGTGTGTCTTGGGAAGCTGTTGCTGTTTACAAGGAGAAATGTGTCTCCTCGAAATGTTAAGAAGCTCACAATAATAAGAATGAACTAAAGAAACTAACACTACAGGCTATGTAAGAATAACACAAACGTTTTAAAAACCACTACTACAACTAAACAATTTACTCCTCTTTTAAATTATCAAAATTGACTAGTATGCACAAGGACAAACAGAAACAAACAAATTCTTCCAATCAACCACAGACCCGTCTATAAAAATGGCCTCTGCAGTAGATGCTGAAATAAATAAAGTAGATGCCACATGTGACAACTTAACCTTGATTCCCCTTATTTCACTGTCATCATTGAAGCTTTAAAGGACAGCACTTCTATTGCAACTTCAATGGAAAAAAGAAGCACATTGCCCTGGGATATAAACAGTTGATTTGAAATAATGCCTTGTCGCTCAAGTGTTTAAATTATTACGGTTGCATGGCGAACTTTCTAAACCTATGTGCAAAATTTCATTTTTTTAATTCTGTGAACAGAGGGCAGGGTACGAGTCACATTTATGGTAATTGTATTTGATCAACCAAACTTGTATCCCAAAATGTATGCTTTAAAAAAGGAAGTGTGTGATTCACCAAGCTAGGTAGAATGGGTGTGCCCTCACTGCGTGTGACTTCACCGTCCATTACATCACTGTGCATGAACATCTCTGGAAATGACACTCTCCTAAACACTCAGAGAGACAGCTCAATCCAAGAGGACAGAGACTGAAGTATTGGATGTAACAAACTTTTTTCTTCTTTTTAATAACAATCCAAATTAATTATAATTATACAAATATATCCAAAATAATATGCAATATTTCAATAAAGCTTAAAATGAAACAACCCCCCTTCACCAAATCATCTTAAAACGATAAGGACATACAAAACCAGAGACGACTCACCATACACAACAACACATACAACATACAAATACACAACGTTACATCATAAACACGTGAATCACAAATATTCATACATATGTATATCCGATTTGTAACTAAATGGGATATGGGTGATCTCCAAATGGCTCACAGTAGTTCGCTCAAAAAAAGTCTCTTGGACACATGTCAGAATGGGTGTCATTAAAATCGGTTTTGATAGAATCAATTCAAATATTCACTGACAGAACTCCACCCAGTGAATCTGTAAGATATAGTTCATTTCAATTGATGTAGCTCCATTCATAAGTATGCCATCATATTTGTCAAGATATAGTTCATTTTAATTGATGTAACTCCATTCATAAGTATGCCATCATACTTGCCGACACGTGTTTTGGTGGACTTACACGTCAGAGTCAATACATCTTACTCACAGCCACCTTCATCAGGGCATTAAGGCCCTCATTCCAACCCTGGGGCTGTCCACGGAAGCACCGCCAACAGGCTGGCGGTGCTTCATGTGGTATTCCGACCGCGGCCGTAAAGCCGCGGTCGCCCAGCTGGGTCCGGCGGTTTCCCGCAGGATTAGCCCCAGCTGGGAGAATCCTCCATGGCGGCGCTGCAAGCAGCGCCGCCATGGGGATTCCGACCCCCTTCCCGCCAGCCTGTTTCTGGCGGTTTTCACCGCCAGAAACAGGATGGCGGGAACGGGTGTCGTGGGGCCCCTGGGGGCCCCTGCACTGCCCATGCCGCTGGCATGGGCAGTGCAGGGGCCCCCTAACAGGGCCCCGGCATGATTTTCACTGTCTGCATAGCTCCATTCGGAGCCGGCTTCTGTGTTGCAGGGCCTTTCCCGCTGGGCCGGCGGGCGCTCCTTTGGCGGGCGCCCGCCAGCCCAGCGGGAAAGTCTGAATGGCCCCCGCGGTCTTTTGACCGCAGAGCGGTCATTTGGCGGCGTAAGTTTGGCGGGCGGCGACCGCCGCCCGCCAAACTTAGAATGACCCCCTAAGTCCTTAATGATGCACAACATCGTCTCTTCGCTTCTGTGTATAAATAAAATCATAAACATTAACCCATTTCAAACATCTTTCATATAACAATGGGACACATATTGCGTCTGTTCACCAATACACCTAAACGTGATCAGTGGGAGTAAATGTCGCGCCGCACCGCACGGCGCGAGCCGAGCGTTCGGCACAAGCCGCGCGTTCGGCTCGGGCCGCGCTTCGCGTCTTTAAGACGCGGCGCGCCCCGAGCCTTTCCTGCACCCTACGAGGCCCCAAGGCTTACTTGGGGCCTCGCGCTGCTCTCTCCCTCTGTTTTGTTGGGGTCTCCTGACCCCTCTTACCTGTTTGGGCTCCTTTTCTTCTTTCTTCTGTCTTCTTTCTTTTTGGGTCTGTTTCTTGCTCTTTCCTTTATGTCTTTTCCCCTTCCCAGGTTACCCTTGTCTTCCCAGCATTCCTCCTTCCCTATTCTCTATGGTTTCTGCTCCAGTCTATTCTATCTACTTTTCCCTATCTAAGATGGTGACCTTTTTCTTCCTGTGGGTCACTTCCTGTTTTATGGTATTTAAGGGTGGTGTTTTCTTCTCCTCTTTGCGCTGCAACACTCTCTGTTCAGTTAGTGTCCTCGCTCCTGATTTCCTAGCCTTTGGTTCTGGATTTCGCCATTTCTGTGTTATTACGTCAGTTCTTTTTGATTCCTGTTCCTCTGTTCTTGTTTCAGGAATCCTCTGCGAATCTTCTTGGAGGTTTTTTCCTCTTCTTCTGAAGGGGTTTTTTCCCTCTGGCGCTACTTTCTCACGGTCACGGTCTGTCCTTGGCGTTCCTTTGCCTACAGCACCGTGGCTACCAGAAAGAGTCGCCCCTTTTTGGGCCAAAGTCGAACTCTCAAGATCCACGCCTCAAGATCTGCAAACTCCAGGCGCAAGCAGCACGTGAGTCGTGACAGATTGCAGCGCCAAACCATCCCGACGTCTTCTAACACCATGGAAGACACTGTGGTAGCTGCTGCAGATCCGGATCAAGCTCTTCTAACTACAATTCAGCAACAAGCTCAAGAATTACAGCAACTACGTAGTGAGAATGCTGCGCTGCGACAGGCTTTGGCTTTCCGTAGTGGTGATGTTCCGACGCTCTCCGCCTCTACCCATTGTTTTTCTGGTGAACCAACCAAGCTGCGTGAGTTCCTTGATTCCTTAACAGTGTACTTCGCCTTCCGACCCACCCAATTCTCCCATAACAGAACAAAGGTGGGTTATCTCATCAGTGCCTTATCCGGTCCTGCCTTGGCCTGGGCAACCCCGATGGTATCATCTAACGATCCGGTATTGTCGGATTATTCCGCCTTTGTAAACCGCTTCAAGCTGATGTTTAGTCGTCCGGGATTGGAGGCTTCAGCGGAAGAAGCCTTATGCGATATTCATCAAGGTTCACAAGATGTCCTTCAATACATTACACGCTTTCGGCAACTAGCGGCAGAGACCACCTGGGTGGAACGTACTTTGGTGACTTTGTTTCGTAGAGGACTCAAAGAAGAAATAAAAGATGAACTAGTACATTCCACCAGAGTGGAAGATCTTCGTGGCCTGATGGATCAAGCCCTCTCCATCGAGTATCGCCTTCAGGAACGGAGAGCAGAGAAGAGAAAGAGCAGAGGGTCTTTTCAACCAAGCACCTCACGAGTTTTTCCGCATCGTTCTGAGGAACCTCGCCCTCCTGTCAGAGACACCGAAGGAGAACCCATGCAGGTGGATACAACTCGAGGCCCTCTCTCCGCTAGCGAACGAGAAGATAGACGAAAGAAGGGTTTGTGTTTATACTGCGGTTCTGCCAGCCACATACTGCGTACCTGTCCAGTACGTCCATCAAGGCCATCGGGAAACGCCGCTTCCCGTCCTCTGTAAGAAGGGAGGGGACGGGATTAGCAGCTATACCTTCCATCAGTTCTTTCAATGACAATACCACATCCTTGTTCATTGTACCAGTCATGTTACAATTACCTGATGGCCATCAAGAGAAGACTATGGCACTACTAGATTGTGGAGCTAGTGGTATTTATATGGATAAGAAGTGGGCCACTACTCAACAAGTTCCTATACAACCTAAGGAGATTCCCGAACAAGTACACACGGTGGACGGATCTTTGATATCATCGGGTCCAGTTGATACAACTACCCTGATGCTGAATCTACAGATCGGTAACCATCAGGAACACATCTCCTTTGATCTTATAACTTCCCCCAACCATACCATCATTCTTGGAATCCCGTGGTTCATCAGACATAATCCATATGTGAACTGGGCTACCCGGACGGTTTCCTTGTCTTCACAGTTCTGTCACGAGCACTGTTTTGCTTCAGACAAGTATTGGTCGCCTAAGAGATCAATAATCACGGAGGGTACTACCGGTTCGACCATAAATACAGTCCAAGGAGTTCCTGAACACTATTTGGATTTTCAAGATGTCTTCCAAAAACCTTCCAAACCTGTGTTACCTCCACATCGAGATTACGATTGTGCTATTCCCTTGGAACCTGGCACTATCGTTCCTTTCGGCAGGATGTATTCCCTCACGGAAACTGAAAAGGAAGTACTAAAGGAGTATTTGGATGAAAATATTCAAAGTGGTCTTATTGTTCCATCGTCTTCTCCGGCCGGGGCTCCTCTCTTTTTCGTACCCAAGAAGACAAAGGATCTTCGCCCTTGCCTGGATTTTCGAGGCCTGAATAAAATACCTATTAAAGATCGTTATCCTTTGCCTCTCATAAGGGACATTTTAGAGGCAGTCAGAGGGGCCCAACGGTTTACCAAACTAGATCTACGGGGAGCCTACCACCTTTTACGCATTAAAGAAGGAG
Source organism: Pleurodeles waltl (assembly GCF_031143425.1). Lineage (NCBI taxonomy): Eukaryota > Metazoa > Chordata > Amphibia > Caudata > Salamandridae > Pleurodeles > Pleurodeles waltl. Next base: position 603,678,131 of record NC_090443.1, on the reverse strand, counting down.
ATGAGTGGAAAACGGCCTTTAGGACTCCATTTGGTCAATTTGAATACAGGGTAATGCCTTTCGGTCTTACTAATGCCCCGGCAATCTTTCAGAGATTTATGGACTCAGTATTCTCTGATCTCCTGAATCAGACAGGTGTAATCTACCTTGATGATATTCTTATTTATTCTAGAAATCCCGAACTCCATTCTTCCCATGTGAAACAAGTCCTTCAACGACTCCGGGCACATCAATTATTTTGCAAACCCGAAAAGTGTGAGTTTGACAAGACGGAAGTCAAATATCTGGGATATCATTTAAGTCCCACCGGTGTAGCTATGGATCAAGAAAAGGTACAAGCTATTCTAGATTGGCCTTCTCCATCTTCTATTAAAGAAACACAATGCTTTCTAGGATTAGCGAACTTCTATCGACAATTCATCGCAGACTTTGCAAAACAAACTAGCCATATAACTCACACTTTAAAGAAGGAAAATCTTATTAAAGGGTTTGTCTGGACTAAAGCTGCCGAAACAGCCTTTCAGGATTTAAAGAAGGCATTTACACAAGCTCCCATCTTAAGACATCCAGATGCCAACAAACAATTTATTGTCGTCACCGATGCTTCTGAAAAAGCCATTGGTGCCGTCCTACTCCAACAACAAGAGGATGATGGTCTTGAACATCCTGTTTTCTATTTGTCTCATATACTCTCTATTGCAGAACAACATTACTCAGTACTGGAAAGAGAATTGTTGGCTCTGAAAACAGCTTGTATTGAATGGAGACAGTTTCTGATGGGTTCCAAGGAGCCTTTTGAAGTGAGAACAGACCATCGAAACTTACAATGTTTACGAAATTTCGTATGCCAAAATAGTCGTCAAGCTCATTGGGCCTTCTTCTTCAGCCAGCATGATTTCTACATTACATATATTCCTGGCTCCCAAAACATTCTGGCTGATGCTCTGTCGCGTCGTTATCCAGATTGTACTCCTGTCCCAGCTCAACCCCTACTGGAACCTAATAAGATCATTGGGGTAGCTCAGTCTTTTCTGGAGGAGGTACAACTGGAATACTCCAATCTATCTGATGATGAAGTAGAGAACTTAAGGCCTCTTTTACATAAGAGACAAGGATACTATTATTATCACGATCTGTTATTCATCCCTACTAACAGAGTTAGAGAAAAGGCATTACAAATGTGTCATGATTCACCGGTTGCTGGTCATAGAGGCATCAAGGCCACACAAGAACTGTTATCACGATTTTTCTGGTGGCCTACTTGGAAACAGGATATTGAAACATACGTTCAGGCTTGTCCCACATGCGCTCAAGTCAAGATTCCCCGAACCAGACCTGCAGGATTACTCCAGCCCTTGCCGGTTCCGCCAACTCCATGGCACACCATCTCTACTGATTTTATGTGTTCGTTACCACTTTCAGCAGGAAACCGGGTAATCATGGTCACTGTGGACTCCTTTACTAAGATGGCTCACTTCACTGCCTTGAAAAAGCTACCTACATCCCAAGAATTAAGCCAGATATTCATCGAACATATCTTCCGTCTTCATGGACTTCCTCATACTATTATATCTGATAGAGGACCTCAGTACATTTCCCGGTTTTGGAGGTATTTTTGTAAGACACTAAATATCGATAGAGCTCTGTCATCGGGCTTCCATCCTCAGACCAATGGACAGACCGAGCGTCTGAACCAAGGCTTAGAACAATACCTTCGTTGTTTTTGCAACTCAACTCAAAGCAACTGGAACACTTATCTCCCTATTGCTGAATTCTCTTACAATAATTCAGTCCATAGTGCCTCCAAGACCACTCCTTTTTTCTGTTCTTATGGTTTTCATCCTACCTCTTTTCCTACTTCTTCTCAGTCTCCCACTCCCTTGCCCGCTATTACTCATTTTTCCAAACGTCTTCTACAAATCCATAGACTGATTCGTTCTAATCTCTTACACACCAAGAGATATATGAAGAAAGTAGCAGACAAGAAACGTAGGGCTACTCCGGACTACCATCCACAAGATAAAGTTTGGCTTTCTTCAAAATTCTTACCCTCACGTCTTTCTCAGAACAAATTCACACCTCGCTACTACGGGCCTTTCCGTATTCTCCAGTTGCTTAATCCTGTCACTGTCCGTCTTCACTTGCCTCACACGTGGAAGATTCATCCAGTCTTCCATGTCTCCCAACTCAAACCTTATGTACCAGATCCGTATTCTCGTCAGTTTTCCTGTCCTCCTCCTGTCTTAGTGGATGATGTTCCTGAATATGAGGTTCAGGAGATTTGTGACTCTCGTCTTTTTCACACCCGTCTGCAGTATCTGATTCATTGGAAGGGTTATCCTCTCAGTGAATGTTCTTGGGAAGATGCATCTTCTGTTCATGCTCCTCTTCTGACTCAGCGCTTTCACCTTTTATTTCCTTTCAAACCAGGGCCTTCGGGAGGGGGGCCTACTGTCGCGCCGCACCGCGCGGCGCGAGCCGAGCGTTCAGCACAAGCCGCGCGTTCGGCTCGGGCCGCACTTCGCGTCTTTAAGACGCGGCGCGCCCCGAGCCTTTCCTGCACCCTACGAGGCCCCAAGGCTTACTTGGGGCCTCGCGCTGCTCTCTCCCTCCGTTTTGTTGGGGTCTCCTGACCCCTCTTACCTGTTTGGGCTCCTTTTCTTCTTTCTTCTGTCTTCTTTCTTTTTGGGTCTGTTTCTTGCTCTTTCCTTTATGTCTTTTCCCCTTCCCAGGTTACCCTTGTCTTCCCAGCATTCCTCCTTCCCTATTCTCTATGGTTTCTGCTCCAGTCTATTCTATCTACTTTTCCCTATCTAAGATGGTGTCCTTTTTCTTCCTGTGGGTCACTTCCTGTTTTATGGTATTTAAGGGTGGTGTTTTCTTCTCCTCTTTGCGCTGCAACACTCTCTGTTCAGTTAGTGTCCTCGCTCCTGATTTCCTAGCCTTTGGTTCTGGATTTCGCCATTTCTGTGTTATTACGTCAGTTCTTTTTGATTCCTGTTCCTCTGTTCTTGTTTCAGGAATCCTCTGCGAATCTTCTTGGAGGTTTTTTCCTCTTCTTCTGAAGGTTTTTTTTCCCTCTGGCGCTACTTTCTCACGGTCACGGTCTGTCCTTGGCGTTCCTTTGCCTACAGCACCGTGGCTACCAGAAAGAGTCGCCCCTTTTTGGGCCAAAGTCGAACTCTCAAGATCCACGCCTCAAGATCTGCAAACTCCAGGCGCAAGCAGCACGTGAGTCGTGACAGTGAAGGCCTTTAAATCCATTGGTGCAAGTCACCGAACACCCGAGGAATCTCAAGAGAAAACAGTCCAAAGAACCATACAAAAGAAGAACTTAAGATGAGAAATCCCACATAAAAATTTAACCTTTACCTAATAGAAAAAAACAGGAGACTTGCCTCCTATTAAGCAAAGTGGGGCAGCGGCTGTTAAACGTGACAGAAAAACAGTCTCTGTAACCGACGCTGACTAATATAAACTACAGCGCATAAAGGTGTCACAGCGCCAATAGCGACATGACAATGTGCAAAGCCTCTTACCTTATCCAATGAAAAAGGGACCAACCGCCTGAGAAAACCGACTCATCTGTAATAACGATGCCGCGCTGCATAACCAAACAAATTTAAGAAATGACAGTGGAAGTGACATCACAGGAAGAGACCTGCATGTTCAGTTGGTCTATCATGAGTACACTCAAATATATTAAGAGATATAACAAGTAATACGCTGAGCAGTTGCACACTATGTTTGATATTTTGAGCATGGTGAATGATATTCTAGATATATGCTACATATATGCTACTAGAGATATCATGGGCCATGCTATATTGCCACAGGACGTTTAGCGTTAAGAAATAATCTCTTACATCATTGATTCCATACCAAGTGATTAGCAAATTACTTTAAAAAATCCCATGCATCTGCATATCTTTTATTGCACTGGGCAGCAGACCAAGACCCATATTTATACTTTTTGACGCAAAACTGCGCCGGCGCAGTTTTGCGTCAAAAATATTACAGCCGGCTAACGCCATTTTGGTGCGCCGTGCAGGCGTCATATTTATACTTTGACGCACGGCGGCACAAACCACAGGTGGGAGTCATTATTTTTGACGCACACTGCAGCGTCAAGTCATAAAGCAAAACGACATTAACGCGGCGGAAATGACTGTGGGTCGATTTACGACCCCGCAAACCGGATATGCGCTGTTTTTTGACGCAATAGCGTCAAACAAACCCGCGAACACTGCCATTTCACCAGAGGGGAGCCAAAATGGATCCCAGATTCCACTACAGGCCCCAGGAAGATGACAGCAGACCGGGAACAAGCCATTACCCACACAAGAACCAGGACACTTTTAAGAAGAAAAGAAAGTGACGCTTTAGTGCAGAGGAGCAGGAAATTCTGGTTAAAGAGGTGACGGAACACCAGCACCAACTGTTTGTCACCTCAAAGTTGCCAATCAGTAGGAGAGAGGCTATATGGCAACAAATTGTCGACAAGATTAACAGTGTGGCTGAAGTACGCAGAACAGTCATCGAGTGCAAGAAACGCTGGCATGACTGCAAGCGCAGGACCAAGGAAAAGATGGCCAGGAACAGGAAGGCAGCACTGCAGACTGGTGGTGAGAGTCCAGCACACCAGGAGGCCCTGGTCCACATGGAGGAGATGGTCGCAGCTGTCATCCCTGAGGAGATCGTCACAAGGATTCAAGGTCAGGAGAGTGCAGACTACCAGGAGACAACGCATATGCAGGGTAAGTTGCATGGGGAATTATAATGCAATATTGTCAACTGTGAGCAGGGGGGGATACCGACCACAAAATGCATGGAAGTCATTTTATACATGGAGTGGCATGGGTAAAGGGGCACGGCTGGGGGGCATGACCCATTCTGCGAAGACCTGGGGAACACCATTACACAACACCAACAACAGTCCCATGGGGGCATGCTGTCATGCCAACAATGGAGCAAAGGGAAAGCCACGCCAGGAGGGAAGGCCACAACGTCAAACTGACATCCCGGCACACCTCAGCCATCATACCCCTACATTAACTAGGGCCCTATTAACAACCTCTAGCCATACCGACAACTGGAATGTAACTGCGACAACAGTTGCCACTACCACCTCCGCTCTGTGTGCAGCTCAAGTAGCCAATGGCAGTCACCTCCCCATTGATCATACACACCTAAATTAGAGGGTGGGGATGACAACTTCAACAATCCCCAGAAACAAGACAAAGGCCCCAGTACTCTCAAATGTCCATGCCCATAGTTGTCGCAAACATCAGCCAATGTTAACAACAATAGGAGCTACACAGCAGTAAGGACATACCCATGCTGCATATGTCAGGGTCCATCCTGTGCCTGGGTCACAATGCAACATCCCAAATGTCATACTGCTCAGACAACAGTATTGAGGGGGGGGCACATGTAACTGGTCACTGAAATACACCTGCACAGTCAAAGGAGGAAATAGGACACTGATACGATTATCAGGCCGATCCAATGTAACACACATTCCCCAACATCAGCAGTACACATTACCAATGTCAACATCCATATCAGATCATAACATTGCCATGCATAGGATATGCCACATATCAAATACATTTAAGTGGATGTGAAAGATCAGAGATTGGGGCAGGTCCAGATTGTTAAGTGTGCTTCCAGGGCCATCAGAACACCCACAGCCAGTGAAAGGTCTCACCATGAGAATGGATGTAGACGGAGGCTTGAGTAGGAAAAGAAGGTTGCAATTCTCTATTTGGCCTAAACCAACACCTAGAGGCGATGAGGCTGACAAGTCTAATAACTCAATAACATACATGTGACATGCAGGTGGGCCATAGGCCTGGAGGAATGCCCATCTGAAGGACTGGAGCAATTAACACAAAACAAGATCACAATGTGAATTCATCACAAGGCAGGCATGTCACATCACTCATGCCACAACCCAGACACACTAATTGTACCCTGTTTCATTGCAGAGGAACATGGATGTCCTGCAGATACGCCTGTCCCAGATTTCCCTGATGACATGGGTGACGAGCTGATAAACATTCACCAGGAGACAATCCAAAAGGTTCTTGAAACCCTCCAGACCCCACCTTCAGTCACAAGGAGGAGCACAGAACAAGCAGCCATCGCAGAGGATCCACCCACCACCCCAATTGTAAGACCTGCCAGCTCCAATACAGCTGAGGACTCAGACGACACTGGCACCAGCTTTGAGAGAACTGTAGTTGGAGTACAGCGGGAGCTGGCCAAGGAGGTGCGGGTGGGGATGCAAAATATGGCAGCCAGCCTTGAGGGGATGCGTTCGTGCATGATGTCATCTGCAGATCAGGCAGCAGCTATGCAAGCCCTAACATCTAACTTGCAGGAACTGCAGAAAACCCAGAAGGAAATCAGCACAGCTGTAATACAGTTGACCCAACACCTACAACAGCAATCCTGTCGACACGTGCACGAATGCAACATTGAACCCCTCAGGGCTGACCTGGCTGCCTACCATCGTGATGTGGCTGCTATTCTCAAGAACCAGCAGATCTTCCTTGCTGCAGTACTGCCCTTAAGACCTTCACAGTGAGCAGCGACCGAGATGTCTGACTCCACTCCACTGAGGTGTGTGTTGCCCCTTCACAACCAACAACAACAAGGACAGAGGAGGCAACACACTCATCAGAAGAAGAAGACATGGAATAGATCACATTCACAAGGAAAATGACCCGGAAGCATTAGTCCCTGCCACATGGCCAACATTTACCAAGGTCCTGCGCTTTGTAATTTGCCAGTCTTGCAACAACTGTACTCAAGCACTGTTCTGCAAATCACTGTATATCTTGTCACCCAGCCCAGTGATTGTCTCTCTCCAACTCATTGGCAAATTAAGTCCCTCTGCACTGTCTGAAACATCAACCCCAGCATGTCAAAAGCATTTTGGTAAACCCTTGTGTTGGATCACAATGTAAGATGTCACTATATTGGACTCACAATCATGGACAATGTACAGACGGCACTACAGCACTTTTCAATAAATAGCACTTACACAACAAATCTGTCTCTGGGTAATGTGACATATCAACTGTGCAGTAGATAACTGAAATGTGCCTACTGTCAAATTATGTAGCTTGTCAATACAACTGTCCTGATAATATGTAGTCAGAGAAATCTGCACAGTACCCATGATTGCATCATACTCTGCTCATCCCGAGTGACAAATCTGATGAAGTGAGAAACCATACACCATCATGCTGTGTTGGACAGAAGAATGCTTCCTCAGGGGATAACTAAGTCATCAAATAGTGGCCGCAAAATGTTGTCAACATGCAAAAATAACACAAATAACATTGCACACTAATCTAAGCAAACACTACAAAAACTGCATAAATGAAGGTGTCTGAGTTTACATACAAATAGGTAATCATGCTGAACTGTGTCACAAATGATGTATGAGATCCATGAAGACAAGAATACAAGATTGCCAATGAGAACTCATCTTATAAGGGTGTCCATGATCATCACACTGCAGTCAGACCTAAAACTGTTTCCCCAATACCAAGTCTGGAAGCACTGTTTGTGAGTTTCAAAACACACTTATCAACAGAAACACATTGTCATCCATATTAACTGTGATTGGTGGTTGCAACGAAGGGTCGACACTTTGCAAGGTAGCTCTGGGCTAGCTGCCAATCGTACAGCTCAGTTGGGATTTGTTTGTAGCATAGGACACAGATGTTATAGTACAAAATGTATGTACACTGAATCCAAACCTACGATCAAGTACCATTCAACAGATACTATTAAGGGTTAACCAAATATTTATTAAATGCTAATCACAGAAGAGGAAACTGAGGGAAAAATCTTACCTACCCTAATCTACCCTGACTACTCATTACCCACAACTGTCCCTAACTAACCTAAGCTACACTTACTTATCACATGCAATGAAACGTTCTAAACATCTACCTCCCACCCCCCTTATGGGACGGGACACATGGAGAACAACACATACTAACCTAAACACATACTATACTATCCTAAACAAATATATATATTTTTTGTTTTATATATATATATATATATATTTTTTTTTTTAACACACAAGAACCCCAACATAGCCTCCATCCCACCCACCCACCCACACACTTAATAAGTAAAAATATAAAGAATCTGGACCCCCCTCCCCCCACCCACTAACACTAACTAAACTAACAGCCTATACTAACCTAACACTAAGCCCCCTAAGCCCACTAACTATAAGAACAAGGAAAGAGGAGGGAGGGGAGGGAATCATGTCCATCAAAAAATGTCTAGAGGTTGGCCCTCCGGAGGGTCCCCTTAATAGACTTAACACGCCGGTTAATGTGGCGCACATCCCGGCTCAGGTGGCTCAACTTGCGCAGCACACGGTCCATCTTACGTTCCATGTTGTGGAAGGCTGCAGGGTCAACAGAAGGAGCTGTGGCAGTCTGGGTACCGGTGGAGGAGGTCTGTGTGTGTGTGGTGCCAGGCCTAGTGGGCTGTCCTGCACCGTTGGCAATGCTGGGGCCTGGAAGCCCAGCAGATGTAGGACCAACAGTCTCAGCTGTGGGTGGGGCCACCTGGCTTGGATTGGTGGTTGTGCTGGTGGTGGCTGTGGTGGGCAAAGTAGGGCCACCCTGTGGGAAGGCTCTCCATGCCCTGGAGGCCCGTTCATGGCGATATCTCCGGGCCATCCTCCGGAACCCCGACTCCACCAGCAGGATGTGCTGGTATCTCATGGCCCGGCGCTGGAATTCACGGAGATGGTCTGGAGTCATGTTTGCAGCTGTGAAGACAAATGCAGATATTCTACATTAGTAACTGCATTGTGTGAAATGGCCCAAGAAGTTAATCAGACAATACATCTACTGTATTTGTAACAGCTCATATCACAATACAGATAATTGAATGTCCCTGAGGAAGTATATGGCATGCCAGCCTACAAAGGTCACATCACACATAGCACATCCATAACTTACAAGATGGGTAACAACTGGCTTTGACTTGCAATCTGAGTTCTGACAGTTATCAGCTAAGAATCATGCTGCATAACCTCCGCCAAGACCTGGGCTACAAATGTCAGTGTACGGAAAGCAAAACTAAAGCCACATGGTCTGCAAGTTGTAACTGGACTTGCCAGTATAGTACCAAGTGCCAAACCTGAGTGTGTATACTAGGTTGCAACCAAACAGTCACTTATTCACATGTATGTGTAACATACTGGTAGCATCAGTACTAGGTACCCCATTCACAAACCCATGCCTGTGTTTGAGGGTGGGGGGGTGGATAAACAACTATCAATTTCCAACAACATGTACACCGAGGAGTGTATAGAAAACTCCACACATGTTTGGCTCTATACACACACCACAGGTAAGGTCTATCAACTATTAGGAGTCAGCAAACCCTAGAGCAATCATAGGGCCACACATGTCAGGAAATGCAGAACTTGGTACACAACATATACTTCCAGTGAGGCCTGACTTACATCAGGCACATAGTTGCTAGAACACCCATGATCATGAATTGCATGCACACCTAGGCCATTGCACTCAAGTTCCACATACTTGTAGCACTACATGTGGAAGTACATGCTGCTAGGAGGTTCTACCTACTGTTTCATAATTACGTAGGTAAATAGGGAAGCAGATGTCTATTGGAAAGCAACTTGCTGTACCAATCTTGGAGAATGTGGGTCTGACAGGCTGACTAAATCAGAGCTGACTTCCAGTGCGACTTGGTGATACAAGTGTCATCCACATGACTAACCCCTGTACTCACAGTGGTTTCCCCAGCATTACACACAGTCAGCAAGTTAGCTGGCAGACATAGTACAAATCCTCTTATGTCACTAGAGCATTTAATCGTGCACATTTACATGATTAGTACTCACCAACAGTGCCACCAATCAGGATTCCCAGGTGGTCCAAGAGATCCTGCTCCCTGGTGATGAGGTCAGCCCACCGGTGCTTCAGCTGGTGGTCACTCCTCTGGCTGGCATACACACGCTGCAGGTGATGCACCACCTTTCCCCACCGGATTCTGCACGCCTCTGTTGGATACCCCGTATCACCCTGCCCCCTGCCTGGATCATGAGTGGCAAGAAATGGCACACAAGCCAGATGAACCCCCCCAACTCCTCTTCACCCATCCTGCAAGACGTGGCCTACCAGAGATACTTGAAAAGTGAAAGGGAATAGGGGTCAAAGAAATAGAAAGGGGAAAAGGGGGAAAGTAGGGGTACAAATACAGATGAAAAGTAAACTTAACCACTAAAAGAGCCCAACTATCCCCAAACTAACACTACCCACAACAGACTCCCACAAACAACAAAAACACAAGATAAATGGACAAATGTAGACAAAACACAGTAGTACAGTATACAGCAACAATATTTAATTCACAAATTTACAGATAGCACACAGGACAAAAAAGCACAAAATCTCAGGACACCACTCTCTACACAGCCACACAGTCTAGAAGGATTATAGACTGCAAAGTGAAAGTGAAAGTATACCCACTGTACATGATCTTTAAACAGGATATCCTATTACATCACTTCCTGTATGAAAAGTCCCACCTTTTTCGCGTTATGCGTCATTTTTTTATCTACCAAAACTGTATTTGCGTCTTTTTTTTTACGCACAGGAGTGAAACTTAGCCCGCATCCACATAATAGTACATGGCATGTACAAATATCTGGATGCGGGCTAATTTTCACTCCTGTGCGTCAAAAAAAATTACGCAAATACAGTTTTGGTAGACAAAAAATGACGCATAACGCTAAGAACGTCAACATTTCAGTGCATTAACTGGTTTTGGGCATTTTTTCTTGTTTTTTTGTTATGTTACATTTGGGACACATCAGAGATAGGCTGATTGAAGACACTATGGTGTTGATGGTGTATGTTCACATGTGTGACATCATACTGCAGCGGACCATGATCCGCTACTCCCTTCACAGTATTTTTACGGTTGGCTGACACAATAGTTGGTCATAAGTGTGGCCTACATATATGTGTTGCACAAATTGTGCATGTTTGGCATAAGGAGAGGATAGCAATGTGATGCACATATTTACAATACCTAAATGCCTTTGGCTGAAAGTGTGTGCTTTGGCAACTAATGTATTTGTTGACCAAGTGTGTGTGTATCACATGAAGCATATTTGTACATATGCTTGTATGAATGTGACTTCCATGTGTCCAATCTTTAGATGCAAGTCATTGTGGAAATGAGAGAGGGCATGTGTTAGTCATACATGTAGCAACATCCGTAAAGTGGACTTCCAAGATTTAGGGTCACGTAGACACCACACGTGACATAGCATGCACCAGATAGATGGCAGACGCTTGTTCATGTCAATGGTCCACATTTTCTACATCCTATGTCCTAGAATATTGATAACAGCTTCCTAGGCACTAGTTGGTGAATCCCACAGTGAGTCATACACATGCCTTGAGGAAGTGGGTACCATGTTGTTTGCACAGACAGACAAGGGTGAATCTCAAATGTATGATGACACCACAGTTGAGGCCATAGAAGTGAGCCCCAACTATCAAGTGGCTGTGGTGGACCAGCATACAAGACAGCACGTGTCCACATATTTCCAGTGATCAATTGCACATAGGTGTCTTGTTCATGTGTGTGGTCCAATGATGATCCTGTATATTTTTGGGGGTGTAATTTGTCACAGTTCGGTCAAGGACTCATCATGAGTCAGTGGCAGCTATTACTGTATCTACTGAGTATCCTTGGTTGCTCAATGTGAGTAAAGTGGATGTGGACATGTGAACCTACGTGGGGATGGTCCCACCCTGTCACTAAAGACGTGTAATGAGACAGTCAACAGGGCAACCTTGGTGTGCTGAGTGAGATAATGTCTCAGGTGTCATGTTCCGGCAGGTGTCATTACAACATTTGTACACAGGTTAGCCTCTGCAATTCCCACTGCATCTGTGAACATCATAGCCTCTGTGCTTATTATTCTCGCAGCTATTCACCACACACGGCCCATCACTATGTTGTGAGCACTGTGATTCTGTGTGTGAACAGTCATGGTCCTGACATGTGTGTATTTTTCATTGACATTATCAGAGGTTGCTGGTTGTGCTTAAAGCCCCGTACCCAATCCCTGCCTACGGCCCTGGGACACTGTCACACTTTGTCATTCATGCATAAATGCAAGCCAGACAAGGGATGGGCCATGAATTTTGCTTTTCCAAGAGGATTTGACTCAAACGTTACAGTTAAAAGGCAGATGATGCTATACAATGTATTTGTGTATGCATTGAAGAAGCCCATGCACAATACCCCCGGATGAATGAGAGGTTTGCTAACGCAAGTGTTGTACATATGTAGACACAGGGATACTTTAGTGTGACGCACAGACAGATGACAGTCAGGCTGACAGAATGCAGGGTGATTCAGGATCCAGCAATTTGCCAAGTTACATAATCAGTGGTCTGACTCAGACTGTTTGGAGGACAAACTAGAGAAGTGACATGTCAAACTGTGTATGTCCTGTGTTTTTGAAGGTGTCAAATGAACCCAAGGGCTGTGTTACACAGCTTAATTAGTATCAATGCTTAACGGTGTAATTGGCTAAATGATAACCCCTATGCTGTTCCAGGCATCAGCAGGGGCAGTGCTTTTTGACATGGGTGGTGTACATGGCGGTGATCACAGGTTTGGGCTGCATCTGTTTCTCACCAGTCCTGTAGGTGAGACTTGCATTCTAAGGGCCAACAGACATTTTCACACGGTAAGCAATCTACAGGTGCTAACAGGACTTTGAAACTAGAAGACAGTGTATAAATTAACCTGTCGTCCATGCAGTCAGATGTTCCATGACAATGGCATACCATAGGAAAGGGTGTAGCACACTGGATTGCTATTGACAAGCTGTGTGTGTAGAGGATGGAATATCAGGGTACACATCTTAGTATTCCAGGGACCTCTTCTTCCGACAGGTGGGTTGTGAGCAGGTGCATGAGTGTGTCAGGAGTTAGGAAATGGGCTGACATGTACATGGAATGTCATGTGTGCAATGCTGCTCATATGTGTGCCACTTGCGCTGTCTATGTTCTGCTTCTATGGAACTCTGGTCACAGATAGTCCTTGCTAATATTGGATGCAGTTGGACTTACTACTGTCAAGGGTCTGGTCAGACAGTCCTGTTACTGATGCAAGAGCACATTGACTGCCTCATGTATGAGGCTTGTTTTACCCTTATTGAGTGATGGTGTCTTAGTTGTGTGCCTTATGCTGCGTTGGACCTTGATTTCAACATGTATGTGTGAAATAGTTGTGGTCCTCTGCTATTGGCCTTCAAAGGAGAAATGTACATGATATATGTCATTAACAGTGTGTGTGTATGTGACCATTGTATGTTAGGCATCACATTCGCTCTGGGATGTTCAGTGTCTTAATCAGTATATCAACAATAGCCAGACCATGATATGGTGATTATTATAGGTGTTTATTTAAATTAGTTAACTAAAGTGGTGAAGGTGATTATATTCAAAAGAAATTGTTGACGATCTGTTGCCGCCTGCGTATACCAGCGGCCGTGTTCTGTAGTTCCCTTCATGTTGCAGGCCACCATCCTCCTCTTCCTCCTCTTCAGGCATGTGTGGCTCTGGTTCCAGGAGGGGAATGTTCCTTTTGATGCTAATGTTGTGCAATATTGCACATGTTAGGATGATCCTACAGACCATTTCCGGGGAATATAGGAGGCTACCACCAGTGATGTCGAGGCACCGGAACCTTGACTTGAGGATGCCGAAGGTCCTCTCGACAGTGCTGCGTTTCCTCCTATGTGCATCATTGTAGGCACGCTTTGCAGCAGTACTTGGGTTGCCAAATGGTGTCATAATCCATGGCTGGATGCCATACCCCTGATCAGCTGCAAGAGAAAATGATTGGGATCATGTTGATGTAGCTGGCCCTATTGAAATGACCTTTCATGGCAGTAGTTGTCTTGTGTTGTCTGTGACTCTTTTGTGTTATAATGTCGCATCCTAGGCTTCTAGGATGTACCATCTGCATTGTGTTGTTTCCTTGGCTGAACGAGTGTTTGTCTGCTGACCGTTTGTTTGTCAGCAGTATGTTTTGGGATTTGCAGTACAGTGTGCCCTCCCTAGCATTGTGACTTGTGATACAGGTGTCTGTGTGTCTTCACTGGGGGTGAGATGATAGTTCCATACACAGGTTAAAATTGACAGTGTTGTTAACACGTTCATATCAATGTATCCTGTATCCTGGACATCACATACCTTTAGACTTATGCAATGGATTAATGTAAACGTCATTGGGACACTTACAATTTGCAAGGTGAAATTTAGGCAACCCACTCCACACGTTGTGATCATTCACCTCTTAAAATTAGGCTGTACACTAATTTCCGGTGTGTGACAGGTTCAATGGTGACCTAAGAAACATGGCTAGCTATGTCATGACCTCAGTGTGTTCCTGTTTACATGTTGCTGTTGTGGTGTATGTGTTGTGTGTCCTAGAGGGTTGCTGTGCAGTGTGTATATAAGTAGGTTTTTGTACTTACCAACAAGTAGTCCATTGCCATACCGTCCATCCTGGAAGTGTTCATTGATGGTGCAGTGACGGAAGATGAATGAGTCATGTACACTCCCAGGATATTTAGCCACAATGTTGGTGATCAATCCCTGTTGATCAACTATGCTCTGCATGTTGATGGAATGTGTGTGCTTCCTGTTGCGGTAGAAGTGTTCAGTTGCAGCAGGTGGCACAAGGCGTACATGTGTGCAGTCGATTGCACCAAGGACGTGTGGGAAGCCACTGATGAGGTAGAACCCCTGTTTTGTTTCCTGCTGCTTCTGCAGTGTGTTAGGGAAGCAGATGTGGCGGGTGTCAGTTCAATGAAGGCATCCAGTACTTTGGGAAAAAAGGCAGAGAATGATGGTTGTGATATTCCGGCAACCAGGGCACCAGTTGTTTGAAAAGAGCCACTTGCCAGCATATGAAGTACGGAAAGCAGGTTGGTTTCTGTTGCGATGGTGCGGGTGTCAGCAAAGTGGGGGCCAACTGCGGTTCAATGTTGCGCAGCAGCTGCTGAATGGCCTGCCAGTTCAACTGGTACCTCTGGATGATGTTGTGTTCCCTGAGGCCCTGAAGGGTGGTTCTGGGGCAGAATATCCTCTCCTGCCTTCTGCGCTTCCTTTGGGGTCCCTGCTGGTGTTGTTGTACCTGCTGTTGTTGCTGCTGGGCTCTGCGTCTGCGTGCACGCTGGATTAGAATCACCTCCATGGCTCCCTGTTGCAGCTCTGCTGCTCTGCTGTTGCTTCTGTGTGTTCTGATGAAATACAGGTGTGTTTGCCCCATTTTAACGCCTGCCCTGACCCATGCGTTAAATTTTGACGCAAATCGGGCTGTGCGTAATTTTTGCCCGAAAGCATAAATACGACGCACGCCCGTTTAAGTCATTTTTTGACGGGAACGCCTACCTTGCATATGATTAACGCAAGGCGGGTTGCCGCATCCAAAAACTGGCACACACGGCGGAATTTTGTCACCCGCGGGCTCGGGCGTCAAAGTGTAAATACGGGGCAACGTTTGCGCTGAATGTGCTTCAAAACTTTTGACGCATATTTGGCACAGACGGAGTATAAATCTGCCCCCAAGTATCATCTGCATGACGATGAACAGTCAGTCACCTGTCAAGATATGGCACTGTATTCCAAAGGGGTAGGGGATGGCCATTAGATTTATAAACATTAACAAAGAAAGATGTACAATACCAAGATAGTTTTGTAAGGGTCACATAATCAGGTTCATGGTACTGAAACCCCTTTTACAGTCACTGAAAGTCACTGGTAGTGTATTTACTGTACTCAAAGCAGGTTTCAGTTGTTCTGGAGTTTCGTCCCACCATTGTCAACATAGTCTCTGAAACCTTCTGTTATGGGTTCTGTTGGAAAAGGGTCTTTCTGCAGGGTCATCCCCAGACTTTGTACCTTGTTCAGTGCTAAAGTGCATGCGCTCTCTGTCTAAAACAGGATAACATTGGTGTCTCCATGATAGGCATATTTGAATTATTGTTAATTCTCTAGTAGAGTGCACTATGTGTACCAAGGGCAATTCAAATGCTACTAGTGGACCTGCAGCACTGATTTTACCACCCACTACAGTAGCCTTTCAAACTTGTCTCAGGCCTGTCACTGCAGAGCCTGTGTGTCTGTGATGTCGACCTGGCAAGTGTACACACTTGCCAGGCCCAAACCTTCCTTTTTATTACATGTAAGTCACCCCTAAGTTAGGCCCTGGTTAGCCCCAAGGGCAGGGTTCAGTGCATTTAAAAAGTTGGACATGCACTTTTGAGTTTGACATGTCCAGGAAGTGAACAACTCTTAAATTTGTTTTTCACTATTGCAAGGACAATCACTTCCATAGTCTAACATTGAGGTTACCTTGGAATCTCTTCTAAGTGTAATTTCCAATTGGAAAAAGATAGAAAAAATTGAGTTTGCTCTCTCTGGACCCACAATTTAAAGATACATTTTTTGGTAAAGTTTTTTTTTTTTAATGCTGAAAAAGGTCTGAAAGTGCCACTTTTAGAAATATAGCATTTTCTTACGTTAACCATTCTGTGCCTTAGCCTGTCTCTGAGTACACATCTGGTTTGAGGTGGCAGCTATATTTATACATTCTTTCCATAGATCCACAAACAGGAAGGGCTTGGTGTGACAGGAGATACATCTGAATTTGTCTGCATACTGATAACCATCCTTGGAAAGGAGAGGCAGTTCACACTTACATCTGAATAGGCTGTGTCCAGCCCTCACACAAAGGGCTGATCACCCCTTACTGGTAGTCTGGAGCCAGGGCTGGGTTGAAATGGATCCTTGTTCACAATTCTTTTGAAGTTACCACTAAATCAAGGACATTTTTCTTTCTCTTCTTCCACCAACCAGTGGGAGGACACAGAAGTTGTCTTCAAACTTTGCCTTCAACCTTGTAAACAATGGCTGCTTTCTTATGTACTGCTGCTACTCTTCTAGTGTGCCTGGTAAATCTATACTGAGAGCATTCGGCACTGGAAAGTAAAAAGTTTTATTAATTTGCCAGTAACATAAGAGCATATTTGTAATGTCACACAAACATACTGGTTCAGTGTGCTTGCCCTATTTTTTCCTTTCCCACCACCTCATTTGATTTGATCAATGTCTTCTTTCCACCTTATTGTGTTGATAAATATTGTTCCTTGGTTAGAGTTAGGTAGTTTGCTTTCAGGAGATGGGTTAGGATTTGAGTAAGGAATGGTATAAGCAAAGTTGGTCTACAGTTCGAATAAGGGCTAGTTTTTTGGTGAGGGTAAGGCTACAGCTATGGTGGGGCATAGGGCAAAGTATTATGTGAGGTTAGGTTATGTGTAGGTTGGGTCAGGCTTAGACATATAAGTGATAGTTTAAGGGATGGTATAAAAGAAATGTGTAGGAGAATGGTGCTACCGAAGGATAAGAGGATAGATATCCCCCTCCACCATAAATGGCTGACTCATTACAATGTACAAGAGAAAAAAGTTTAGAGTTGCAGTCAAGGAGGGATTAAGAATGGTATGTACCACAATATGGTAGACTAAATAATTTCTACCAAAATATTGTGTTCTAAATATTGTTAACAATCGGAGTTAATAATACGAAGTCTACACCCAATGGGACAGTATTTTTGTAAACAATATTTAGGCCACAATACCTATGGGAGAAGATATAATTGTCAACTACAATAAAATATGCACCCATAAGAATTAGGGATTAGATTGAGATTTACCGGGTGTTTTATACCTCTAGCTATTTGTGATATATGGTCTCCCCATCACTGATGATTTATAATGGAAGGGTGAAGAAGTGTTTTGTCTTCATATGTCATCCACTTCCAATTTTCCAGCCTTAGACTAACATTTTAATCTAGGCCACTGTACAATGCATATGCGCCGCAACACGACACAACAAAAACAGGTAAAGCATGCGTTCTTTCTCTTACTCCTTTTTCCTCAGTTACATGCTAATGCCCAGAAACTGCAATGAGAAGCACCACTGATTCATGCATGTCACGAAAACAATTCCCACAAATGCTACACAGCAATTGAACAATTTTCAAACCAAGCACTCTACCATTGTCTGCCCAATACGTCGGCTGTTTAAAACTCTATTTACATACAATAATATTTGTACTAGATTTTTAAACAAACGTGCAAATGTGTAATAAGCGGTAAAAATTATTTTGGAAAATTGATGGTTTTAATGATGCATAATGTTGTAACTGATAAAGTAATGCTGTTGCACTTGAAATGAATTTACTCAGTCACAATGAAATGTAATTAATACTGGGAATTAGTCATGCCACCTTTTCAAGTGAGACCATTTATTTTAATAAGATGTAGTTTCTGGTATTCTCGTCATCGTGCACTTGCTTATCCCCCTCCCAATCAGTGTCCCTCAGCAAACCATCTCTCCTCTCATTTCTGCGATGCGCCACGTGATTGACTTCAAATGGATTAGATCTAAATATTTAAGATATTACGCTGCTATTTCTGATTTGACAATGCAACCCTAACCATGGTCATATCATGCTGAGTTTGCAGAATCTACAAAAGGTTTGTGTGATTTGTGTATACAAGCTCTTGGACTTTAGAATCACATGGGTCATTTTTTGTAGTTGTCTCTAGGGCTGTTGCTGGGGAGATTTCTCATTTTTTCCTGTTTGGTTTGTAGGGAAATAGGTTGGGAAGTTACTTAAATTATAAACTATTGTTTCTAATTTTAAATTGGGTTTGTAATGGATAATGCACATTTCATTGGGTATTATATTTGATAATTGTTTAATTGATGAATTGTTGTTTATTTCAATTTATTATGTGATTTTTCATTTTTGCATAATTTAGTTACTAATGTACAATATATCAGTGGGTTTTTGCGTTTACAGGGGACTAGAGTCTGAAGGTATTTAAATCATAATTTTTAAAATGTTTTATGATAGTTAAATATTTACTTGTTAATTAATTGTGTAAGTTATTTAATTGATAATTTGTTATGTAAAGTATTTGCTGTATTTTATTCGTTCTTTTTTGATTGATAAGTGTATTGAATGAGAGACTGTAAAACACATATTAGATGTATTATTGTTTGCATTGTACTTGTTTTATTTAAATATTTTAATGAAATTATTGTTTTATTTTATTATTGAATTATTTTGGTGTTTTCATTTTTTGAGCTGTAGGAAAGGAAGTGAGCCACACACAAGGGGAGCTTAGGTGTGACTTAATGGGCCATCCTGGGAGTAAACAGTGATTTTTCACAGTTTAGAAAATGTTCTGTGTGCAATTACGCACCATAGGTATCAATGGGAGAAAACTTTAAAATTGCATATAAAACCAGGCAAAGCTCTCACAAGTATCATATTTTGTTTCAAGGTTGAGGTCGCCGAGATGTCCTTTTTGCCAGGTGAAGAAGTTTGGACGGCTCCCGGTTCTGGCGGGAGCAGTGGGTGCAATTCTTGGCACTGTTGTGCCACAGGGAAGGGGACCACTTGGAAACTCTCTGCTCAGGGGACTTAGAGGTAAGTCTGGTGAGTCCCCTTTGAGGGTCAAGGTTGCAAGGGGTTAGGGACTGCCAGAAATTAACTACATCCTTTTTGAGCTAAAAAGTGGGGTGCTAATCATGCAAAAAGAGACCTCTCTCACACTACCACACCCAAAACGGAAGGAGAGGCTTCATCCTCTAAGTGGAAGAACTTGGAGAGGACATCTTAATTGGCAAGATCAGTCTCAGGGCAGTGTTCCACTTTAAAGGCTATTCCCTGTAGAGATATGGACCACCTAAGCAATTTGGGGTTTTCACCTTTCACTTATTGCAGCTACATAAGAGGTCTGTGGTCTGTTTAAACTTTGACGTGAGAGCCAAAAAATATGGCTTCAACCTCATCAGGGCCCAGAACACAGCAAAATGGCACTCCATATTTTTCCCTAGGGAGTAGTTTTCTGCTTATAAAAGCAACAGACTTGTCATGCCCCTCATAATTTTTCTGGGCTAGAACTGATCCTACCTCAAGTTATGAGGGGTCTGTTTGGAAAATAAACTGCCTGGAGTAAACAGGAGCTTTCTGGACTGAGCAGAGCACATTGCAACTTTCAAAGTGCCAAAGGCCCTTTGACAACTCACTGTCCAATTCATCTTTTTGGGGGTTTTCTTGGAGGTGAGTTCTGTGAGGGGTACCACTAACCACTATAGTGCCATCATCCTTCACAAACCTCCTTTATTACCCAGTCAAGCCAAGGAATGCCCTGACGTGAGTCTCGGTGGTTGGTGCTTCCCAGGCCAGAATGCTCTAGATCTTGGGTTAGAGTGGCTGAACTTGACCTTCAGCTACCAGGTGGCCCAAGTATACCACTTTTCACTCCCCTATCTGGCATTTACTGGCCTTGACAGTAAGTCCTGCCTTTTACAGAGCCTCAAGGGCCCTTCCCAGGTGGATCAGGTGACACTACCAGGTGGAGATGTAGACAGCAATAACATCCAGATAACCCGCACTAAAGGATTCCAACCCAGCTAGGACTTGGTTCACCAACCTTTAGAAGGTGGCAGGGCATTCTTTAATCCAACGGGCATAACAGTGAACTGATAATGCCCACTTGGGTGGAGAATGCTTATATTTCTTTTGCTTTAGGGGTCAGGCCAATCTGCCAGTACTCAAATGTAAGATCAAAGGTACCCAGATATTTGAGTGCCCCTAACCTGTCTATGAGCTAATCCGCTCTTAGAATTGGACATGCATTTCATCGTGTTACTGCATTACGGGCCCTGTGGTCCACACAGAACCTCATTTCTTTTTTCTCTCCCTTTAAGTGATGCTTAGGGACTAAAACTACTGGTCTAGCCCAGGGGGTCTCAGAGGGCTCAATCACACCCAAATCCAGCATTTTGTTGACTTTAACTTGGATGCTTTCTCTGACATGGTCTGACTGCCTTCAGATTTTATTTTTGACAGGAAGGCTGTCCACGTCATGGGTACACCAGTTAGTCCTACCAGGGATCAGAGCGAATATGTCAGCATACTGGTTGAGGACTTGCATTCAATCAGCCTGTTATTGGTCTGTGAGGGTGTCTGACAAGACCACTGCATCCACAGAACCATCTTGTGGATTGCTGGAGAGGAGATCATGGAAAGGCTCACTCTCTTCTTCCTGTCCCTCATCTGTAACCATGAACCTGATCACATCAGCTCTGTGAAAATAGGATTTGAAACAGTTGACATGGATCATCCTTTTGGGATTTTTACAGCTGCCAAGGTCAACCAAATAGTTGACCTCCCCCTGTCTTTCAAATATGGGATAGGCCCCAGATCACTTGCCTCGAGAGCCCTTGGGACCACAGACACCAGCACCCAAACTTTCTACCCTGGTTGGAATTCCACCATGGCAGCTTTTTGGTCTTACCAGTGTTTCTGGAGCCCCTGGCCGCCATGAAGGTTTTGGCTTGCTTTTTCCATGTACTCAGCCATCCTGGAACGGAGGCCAAGCACATAATCCATTATGTCCTGTTTGGGCTCTTTGAGAGGCCTCTCCCATTCTTTTCTGACATGACTCAATGGATCTCTAACAGGATAAGCAAACAAAAGTTCAAAGGGGGAAAACTCTATTCTCTTTTGTGGGAGTTCCCTGTAGACAAAAAGCAGACATGGGAGTAAGACATCCCATCTCCTGAGTTTTTCACGGAGTCCTCCAATCATGCCTTTCAATGTCTGGTTAAATCTTTCAACCAGCCCATTGGTTTGTGGATGGTATGGGGTAGTGAACTTGTAAGTCACACCACATTCCTGA
Source organism: Pleurodeles waltl (assembly GCF_031143425.1). Lineage (NCBI taxonomy): Eukaryota > Metazoa > Chordata > Amphibia > Caudata > Salamandridae > Pleurodeles > Pleurodeles waltl. The sequence goes on along the minus strand of NC_090443.1, from coordinate 603,656,254 downwards.
CACGCATGTTTTAAGTGTGAAGACATGAAGTTGGAACCCCTGTCTGATACTACCTCTTTAGGAAAGCCCACTCTAGTGAAAATACATAGGAGGGCATTGGCCACGGTAGGGGCAGTGATGGTCCTAAGAGGGATAGCTTCAGGATATCTAGTGGCATGATCCACTACCACTTGGATGTATCTATTTCCTGAGCTTGTTCTGAGGACCAAAGGGGCCAACAAAGTTCACCCCTACCCTTTTGAAGGATACCCCAACTACAGATAGTGGAATTAAAGGGGCCTTCAGGTGGCCTCCTGCCTTGCCACTGGCTTGACAGGTAACACTGTACCGGCAAAAGTCCATCACATTTTGGGACATCCCAGGCCAGGAAAAGTGATTCACTAACCTGCTCCAGGTTTTGTTCTGGCCTAGGTGCCCAGCTAGTGTGTGGCTAGCGTAAGGAGGAAATCTCTTTTTTGCTGAGGCAATGCCACCCTCCTGGTTGCACCAGGCTTGAGGTCTCTGACCTCAGTATACAGCAGCCCATCCACCCAGTAGACCCTGTGGGTACCACTAACACCCCCTTTAGCTTCCTGAGCAGCTTGCTGCCCCAGGCCTTCAATGGGACAGGTTAACTGTCCCTCGCACAGATCCTCCCTAGAAGTTCCCCCTAGTCCCAAGAGCTCTGCTGTGTAAGCCCAAGCTCTTCAGGCTCCGTTCCCTCTCGGGTGCACAGGTCCTCTTCTTGGGAAGGGATGTTCTGAGTTGGAGTCTGTATAGAAGCAGGTCTCCAAGTCTTCTGTCCCTTTCCCTTGGAGAGCTGGTCCGTCCTTACAGGATCCAGCACCTCTTGTTCACTTTGGACAAACTTTGGAGTTTGCTTTGTGCTCTGGTTTTTACACAACTCCATTCTGGGATCCGAAGCATGGCTGCATGGGTCCTCAGTGCTACTGCAACCCAGGAAGAATTTTCCAGGTCATGCAAAGCAACCAGGGTACAGGGATGGATGGGGACACAGCCACGTTATTCTGTCCAACTACTCCCCCCAGTCAAAAGATACCATAGCCACCAGGTGGATATTTGTGATATTGCCAACATTGGAGACAGGAGAAGTCTTCCCCTATCTGAGTGGTCCAGGTGCTGGGCCACCATGGTGACACTAGTCCCTGTGTCCCTCAAAGCCTCAATTCTAGTCCCATTAATCACAGGGTGCTGTCTCTATTTGTGCTTATTAGTGGGCCAGGCAGCACAGGATAAATTAACCCCTCCCTCAGTGACTATTGTTGTCTCCGTGGGCTCACTGACATGGTCAGGCCACAACTCTGGTCCCATCTGGAGGTTAGCAACTGCATTTACTGCAAGTGGACTAGAGTCATTCTTTTCGTTATTACAGCTAGGGTCTCCAGTTTGGTGCCCTTTGGTTTTGTAATCATGGCACAAGCCTTCTCAGGATCAAAGTGGTTTCCTTTATACCCACCACTGAACCGTGAGGAGCCTCAAGGCCCACCCTCCTGAACAGGTTTTTGGGGGCCTGATGCAGACTCTTTGGTTTTGTTTTGTTTCCTATGTTTCCCTTGGTGGGGGCGAGGGGCTTTTTGGCCACTTTCTTTTGGTTTCCCTCACCAGTAGTTGTTTTGGTCACCCTTGTCTTGACCTAGTGGTCTGCCTTCCTCCCCAACACTTGAAGGGAAAGTGGATCTTGGTCTACCAGGAACTGATGTTGGTCCTCATTGTAACAATTGCTCAATAGATATTCTTTCATGAACAAATTGTAAAGCCCATCATAATTTTGTACCTTGTTACCTGCTAACTAGCCACATATCATTTTTACTGAACAGTCAACAAAGCCTACCCAGGGCTGACTCTGGGATTTTCAAGTCTCACTGAATTTGATGTGATGCTCTTCAGTTGTGAATCCCAAACCCTCAATCAGGGTACGCCTCAGAAGGTCATAGGATTTGGTATCTGCCTCACTCAGCACTAGGAGACTGTCCCTGCATTTACCTGAGAACAAAGGCAAACACCATTTGACAATATTATCACCTTCAGTGTAAGGGGAAACAACTCCTTTTGGGACTTTTAGGTTGAAAGATCCCTCTTTCTCCCTATTTATTTGTATGCATCCACCAGAGATGGGTCCTAGGCCCAACTCCCTTCTTTGTACTTCTATCTTCAAAGGTTGAGCCTCTAAAGCCATCCTTTGGGTCCATCCTAAGTGCAGTTCTTCCTCTGAGGGGGTACCTGTATTTGAGGCAGAGGGGCTGGTTACTGCCTCTAACCTCAGAGTTATTTTCTTGTTCAATGCTTTCTTCTCCCCTATCTATTCTGGGGTGTTTTCAGTCGTGCTTTTCCAGCTGCCTAAGCTTTTTTGTGGAAGCCCTTTTCCCAGTTGGGATTTGTAAAGTATGACAGAGATCCCTTAGGTGTTATTGACTATAGGCCAAATAAGGACCCAGGCGACTTTGTGAGTCTGGTTCTCTGAGTCAGACATGTTTAGTGCCCTAAATTTGGGGCCTTTTTAGTTTAGGAAAACATTTGCAAATTTTTTCAAATGTTTTGGGACTTTTTCTAAGGTCTAACCAAAGTTGCTTTAGTTTTAATCACTAGTTTAGGGACCTAACCAGGGCCCTAGCAATTAATATACATTTTTTTAAATATAGTCCAATTGTAAGATACTACTAGGTCAAAGACAATTTTTAGAGTTAGTTGAGTGAACACTTAGTGATAGAGTAGTCTCAGCAAATGCAAAGTCTTGTATCCCACCACTGATAGACCAAATGTAGGAGACTGGCTCGCTATATAGTGTACAAAATGATGTACACTGTGCAGAGAGTCAGAGCAAACACATTTCGTGTCCAGAGGCCAAACATATCACCTAATGCTGTATTTTTGTGGTAGCTTGGTTGAGCAGTTAGGCTAATCCAGGAATGTGCTAAGCACTGGTTGTACTCACAGTATCAATAAATGTGGATACACACTCAGAAGAATAATTTAAGACCAATTTACAAAAATGCTTCAGATTTTTAGAACATTTTTAAGATCAAGATCCTACAAATCAGGTGAGTACTTTTTTAATTATGTTTTTTCAAAGTTTAGAGAATGCTCTGTTTCTGTGTGTAATTACACACCATAGGATTCAATAGGATAAAATGTTTAAATTGCATATAAAATCAATGATCTCACGAGTGTCACCTTTTGTTTCTATGTCAAGGTTATCAAGATGTTCCGTGGGCCTGCCGGAGAAGTTTGGGTGGCTCACGGTTCTGCCGGGAGAAGTGACTGAAAGTCATGGAGCTGGTGAGCCACGGGGAAGTGGACCACTTGGAAACACACTACTCTGGGGGATTTAGAGGTAAGTCTCGTAGGTCACCTTGGACTGTTGAGGTTGCAAGGGGTTAGGGACACCTAGAGCACAGCTGGTTCTCCGATCCAGGGGCCAGCGAGGCCGGGTGAAAGGCAGATAGGTCAGCCAAGAGTTGTGTGTCAAAGAGCCTTTGGAGCCAGGTTCAGGTCACTTTGAGGGTTGATTACAGGTCAGCAGGGCCACTGAGGGGTGGTTCTTGTGTGTCCTGAAGTCCCTCATCTGGTGCTTGCTTCTGGTCCTTGGAGAGTTCAGACTTTTCTTGTGGGTGTCCCATGCGGGCGTCCAATACCACAGGCTATGGCACTTCTCCACCACTGGAGTTTGCAGTGCCACCAAGCTTGGCACACTTGCAGGATTTGTCGTCCGGCCCCTTCAGGTGGAACTTGGAATGGCTGCTGTGTCCCGTTCATTGGTCAGCAGCTAGTCAGTGAACTGGACTTCACTAGATCTTGCTTGCTGGGTGCAGGGAGTGATGTCTTCACTCTGGAGGGAGGTTCTTGGCAATTTTTAGAAGGTTGGAGGTCCTCTGGGGTTTCTTAGAGGCAACCCACTCCACACGTTGTGATCATTGACCTCTTAAAATTAGGCTGTACAGTAATTTCCGGTGTGTGGCAGGTTCAATGGTGACCTAAGAAACATGGCTAGCTATGTAATGACCTCAGTGTGTTCCTGTTTACATGTTGCTGTTGTGGTGTATGTGTTGTGTGTCCTAGAGGGTTGCTGTGCAGTGTGTATATAAGTAGGTTTTTGTACTTACCAACAAGTAGTCCATTGCCATACCGTCCCTCCTGGAAGTGTTCATTGATGGTGCAGCGACGGAAGATGAATGAGTCATGTACACTCCCAGGATATTTAGCCACAATGTTGGTGATCAATCCCTGGTGATCAACTATGGTCTGCATGTTGATGGAATGTGTGTGCTTCCTGTTGCGGTAGAAGTGTTCAGTTGCAGCAGGTGGCACAAGGCGTACATGTGTGCAGTCGATTGCACCAAGGACGTGTGGGAAGCCACTGATGAGGTAGAACCCCTGTTTTGTTTCCTGCAGCTTCTGCAGTGTGTTAGGGAAGCAGATGTGGCGGGGTGTCAGTCCAATGAAGGCATCCAGTACTTTGGGAAAAAAGGCAGAGAATGATGGTTGTGATATTCCGGCAACCAGGGCACCAGTTGTTTGAAAAGAGCCACTTGCCAGCAAATGAAGTACGGCAAGCAGGTTGGTTTCTGTTGCGATGGTGCGGGTGTCAGCAAAGTGGGGGCCAACTGCGGTTCAATGTTGCGCAGCAGCTGCTGAATGGCCTGCCAGTTCAACTGGTACCTCTGGATGATGTTGTGTTCCCTGAGGCCCTGAAGGGTGGTTCTGGGGCAGAATATCCTCTCCTGCCTTCTGCGCTGCCTTTGGGGTCCCTGCTGGTGTTGTTGTACTTGCTGTTGTTTCTGCTGGGCTCTGCGTCTGCGTGCACGCTGGATTAGAATCACCTCCATGGCTCCCTGTTGCTGCTCTGCTGCTCTGCTGTTGCTTCTGTGTGTTCTGATGAAATACAGGTGTGTTTGCCCCATTTTAACGCCTGCCCTGACCCATGCGTTAAATTTTGACGCAAATCGTGCTGTGCGTAATTTTTGCCCCAAAGCATAAATACGACGCACGGCCGTTTAAGTCATTTTTTGACGGGAACGCCTACCTTGCATATGATTAACGCAAGGCGGGTTGCCGCATCCAAAAACTGGCACACACGGCGGATTTTTGTCACCCGCGGGCTCGGGCGTCAAAGTGTAAATACATTTTTTGGTAAAGTTTTTTTTTTTTTTATGCTGAAAAAGGTCTGAAAGTGCCACTTTTAGAAATATAGCATTTTCTTACTTTAACCATTCTGTGCCTTAGCCTGTCTCTGAGTACACATCTGGTTTGAGGTGGCAGCTATATTTATACATTCTTTCCATAGATCCACAAACAGGAAGGGCTTGGTGTGACAGGAGATACATCTGAATTCGTCTGCATACTGATAACCATCCTTGGAAAGGAGAGGCAGTTCACACTTACATCTGAATAGGCTGTGTCCAGCCCTCACACAAAGGGCTGATCACCCCTTACTGGTAGTCTGGAGCCAGGGCTGGGATGAAATGGATCCTTGTTCACATTTCTTTTGAAGTTACCACTACATCAAGGACATTTTTCTTTCTCTTCTTCCACCAACCAGTGGGAGGACACAGAAGTTGTCTTCAAACTTTGCCTTCAACCTTGTAAACAATGGCTGCTTTCTTATGTACTGCTGCTACTCTTCTAGTGTGCCTGGTAAATCTATACTGAGAGCATTCGGCACTGGAAAGTAAAAAGTTTTATTAATTTGCCAGTAACATAAGAGCATATTTGTAATGTCACACAAACATACTGGTTCAGTGTGCTTGCCCTATTTTTTCCTTTCCCACCACCTCATTTGATTTGATCAATGTCTTCTTTCCACCTTATTGTGTTGATAAATATTGTTCCTTGGTTAGAGTTAGGTAGTTTGCTTTCAGGAGATGGGTTAGGATTTGAGTAAGGAATGGTATAAGCAAAGTTGGTCTACAGTTCGAATAAGGGCTAGTTTTTTGGTGAGGGTAAGGCTACAGCTATGGTGGGGCATAGGGCAAAGTATTATGTGAGGTTAGGTTATGTGTAGGTTGGGTCAGGCTTAGACATATAAGTGATAGTGTAAGGGATGGTATAAAAGAAATGTGTAGGAGAATGGTGCTACCGAATGATAAGAGGATAGATATCCCCCTCCACCATAAATGGCTGACTCATTACAATGTACAAGAGAAAAAAGTTTAGAGTTGCAGTCAAGGAGGGATTAAGAATGGTATGTACCAAAATATGGTAGACTAAATAATTTCTACCAAAATATTGTGTTCTAAATATTGTTAACAATCGGAGTTAATAATACGAAGTCTACACTCAATTGGACAGTATTTTTGTAAACAATATTTAGGCCACAATACCTATGGGAGAAGATATAATTGTCAACTACAATAAAATATGCACCCATAAGAATTAGGGATTAGATTGAGATTTACCAGGTGTTTTATACCTCTAGCTATTTGTGATATATGGTCTCCCCATCACTGATGATTTATAATGGAAGGGTGAAGAAGTGTTTTGTCTTCATATGTCATCCACTTCCAATTTTCCAGCCTTAGACTAACATTTTAATCTAGGCCACTGTACAATGCATATGCGCCGCAACACGACACAACAAAAACAGGTAAAGCATGCGTTCTTTCTCTTACTCCTTTGTCCTCAGTTACATGCTAATGCCCAGAAACTGCAATGAGAAGCACCACTGATTCATGCATGTCACGAAAACAATTCCCACAAATGCTACACAGCAATTGAACAATTTTCAAACCAAGCACTCTACCATTGTCTGCCCAATACGTCGGCTGTTTAAAACTCTATTTACATACAATAATATTTGTACTAGATTTTTAAACAAACGTGCAAATGTGTAATAAGCGGTAACAATTATTTTTGAAAATTGATGGTTTTAATGATGCATAATGTTGTAACTGATAAATTAATGCTGTTGCACTTTAAATGAATTTACTCAGTCACAATGAAATGTAATTAATACTGGGAATTAGTCATGCCAACTTTTCAAGTGAGACCATTTATTTTAATAAGATGTAGTTTCTGGTATTCTCGTCATTGTGCACTTGCTTATCCCCCTCCCAATCAGTGTCCCTCAGCAAACCATCTCTCCTCTCATTTCTGCGATGCACCACGTGATTGACTTCAAATGGATTAGATCTAAATATTTAAGATATTACGCTGCTATTTCTGATTTGACAATGCAACCCTAACCATGGTCATATCATGCTGAGTTTGCAGAATCTACAAAAGGTTTGTGTGATTTGTGTATACAAGCTCTTGGACTTTAGAATCACATGGGTCATTTTTTGTAGTTGTCTCTAGGGCTGTTGCTGGGGAGATTTCTAATTTTTTCCTGTTTGGTTTGTAGGGAAATATGTTGGGAAGTTACTTAAATTATAAACTATTGTTTCTAATTTTAAATTGGGTTTGTAATGGATAATGCACATTTCATTGGGTATTATATTTGTTAATTGTTTAATTGATGAATTGTTGTTTATTTCAATTTATTATGTGATTTTTAATTTTTGCATAATTTAGTTACTAATGTACAATATATCAGTGGTTTTTTGCGTTTACAGGGGACTAGAGTCTGAAGGTATTTAAATTATAATTTTTAAAATGTTTTATGATAGTTAAATATTTACTTGTTAATTAATTGTGTAAGTTATTTAATTGATAATTTGTTATGTAAAGTATTTGCTGTATTTTATTTGTTCTTTTCTGATTGATAAGTGTATTGAATGAGAGACTGTAAAACACATATTAGATGTATTATTGTTTGCATTGTACTTGTTTTATTTAAATATTTTAATGAAATTATTGTTTTATTTTATTATTGAATTATTTTGGTGTTTTCATTTTTTGAGCTGTAGGAAAGGAAGTGAGCCACACACAAGGGGAGCTTAGGTGTGACTTAATGGGCCATCCTGGGAGTAAACAGTGATTTTTCACAGTTTAGAAAATGTTCTGTGTGCAATTACGCACCATAGGTATCAATGGGAGAAATCTTTAAAATTGCATATAAAACCAGGAAAAGCTCTCACAAATATCATATTTTGTTTCAAGGTTGAGGTCGTCGAGATGTCCTTTGGGCCAGGTGAAGAAGTTTGGACGGCTCCCGGTTCTGGCGGGAGCAGTGGGTGCAATTCTTGGCGCTGTTGTGCCACAGGGAAGGGGACCACTTGGAAACTCTCTGCTCCGGGGGACTTAGAGGTAAGTCTGGTGAGTCCCCTTTGAGGGTCAAGGTTGCAAGGGGTTAGGGACTGCCAGAAATTAACTACATCCTTTTTGAGCTAAAAAGTGGGGTGCTAATCATGCAAAAAGAGACCTCTCTCACACTACCACACCCAAAACGGAAGGAGAGGCTTCATCCTCTAAGTGGAAGAACTTGGAGAGGACATCTTAATTGGCAAGATCAGTCTCAGGGCAGTGTTCCACTTTAAAGGCTATTCCCTGTAGAGATATGGACCACCTAAGCAATTTGGGGTTTTCACCTTTCACTTATTGCAGCTACATAAGAGGTCTGTGGTCTGTTTAAACTAGGACGTGAGAGCCAAAAATATGGCTTCAACCTCATCAGGGCCCAGAACACAGCAAAATGGCACTCCATATTTTTCCCTAGGGAGTAGTTTTCTGCTTATAAAAGCAACAGACTTGTCATGCCCCTCATCATTTTTCTGGGCTAGAACTGATCCTACCTCAAGTTATGAGGGGTCTGTTTGGAAAATAAACTGCCTGGAGTAAACAGGAGCTTTCTGGACTGAGCAGAGCACATTGCAACTTTCAAAGTGCCAAAGGCCCTTTGACAACTCACTGTCCAATTCATCTTTTTGGGGGTTTTCTTGGAGGTGAGTTCTGTGAGGGGTACCACTAACCACTATAGTGCCATCATCCTTCACAAACCTCCTTTATTACCCAGTCAAGCCAAGGAATGCCCTGACGTGAGTCTCGGTGGTTGGTGCTTCCCAGGCCAGAATGCTCTAGATCTTGGGTTAGAGTGGCTGAACTTGACCTTCAGCTACCAGGTGGCCCAAGTATACCACTTTTCACTCCCCTATCTGGCATTTACTGGCCTTGACAGTAAGTCCTGCCTTTTACAGAGCCTCAAGGGCCCTTCCCAGGTGGATCAGGTGACACTACCAGGTGGAGATGTAGACAGCAATAACATCCAGATAACCCGCACTAAAGGATTCCAACCCAGCTAGGACTTGGTTCACCAACCTTTAGAAGGTGGCAGGGCATTCTTTAACCCAACGGGCATAACAGTGAACTGATAATGCCCACTTGGGTGGAGAATGCTTATATTTCTTTTGCTTTAGGGGTCAGGCCAATCTGCCAGTACTCAAATGTAAGATCAAAGGTACCCAGATATTTCAGTGCCCCTAACCTGTCTATGAGCTAATCCGCTCTTAGAATTGGACATGCATTTCGTCGTGTTACTGCATTACGGGCCCTGTGGTCCACACAGAACCTCATTTCTTTTTTCTCTCCCTTTAAGTGATGCTTAGGGACTAAAACTACTGGTCTAGCCCAGGGGGTCTCAGAGGGCTCAATCACACCCAAATCCAGCATTTTGTTGACTTTAACTTGGATGCTTTCTCTGACATGGTCTGACTGCCTACAGATTTTATTTTTGACAGGAAGGCTGTCCACGTCATGGGTACACCAGTTAGTCCTACCAGGGATCAGAGCGAATAGGTCAGCATACTGGTTGAGGACTTGCATTCAATCAGCTTGTTATTGGTCTGTGAGGGTGTCTGACAAGACCACTGCATCCACAGAACCATCTTGTGGATTGCTGGAGAGGAAAGGATCATGGAAAGGCTCACTCTCTTCTTCCTGTCCCTCATCTGTAACCATGAACCTGATCACATCAGCTCTGTGAAAATAGGATTTGAAACAGTTGACATGGATCATCCTTTTGGGATTTTTACAGCTGCCAAGGTCAACCAAATAGTTGACCTCCCCCTGTCTTTCAAATATGGGATAGGCCCCAGATCACTTTCCTCGAGAGCCCTTGGGACCACAGACACCAGCACCCAAACTTTCTACCCTGGTTGGAATTCCACCATGGCAGCTTTTTGGTCTTACCAGTGTTTCTCGAGCCCCTGGCTGCCATGAAGGTTTTGGCTTGCTTTTTCCATGTACTCAGCCATCCTGGAACGGAGGCCAAGCACATAATCCATTATGTCCTGTTTGGGCTCTTTGAGAGGCCTCTCCCATTCTTTTCTAAAATGACTTAATGGATCTCTAACAGGATAAGCAAACAAAAGTTCAAAGGGGGAAAACTCTATTCTCTTTTGTGGGAGTTCCCTGTAGACAAAAAGCAGACATGGGAGTAAGACATCCCATCTCCTGAGTTTTTCACGGAGTCCTCCAATCATGCCTTTCAATGTCTGGTTAAATCTTTCAACCAGCCCATTGGTTTGTGGATGGTATGGGGTAGTGAACTTGTAAGTCACACCACATTCCTGACACGCATATTTTAAGTGTGAAGACATGAAGTTGGAACCCCTGTCTGATACTACCTCTTTAGGAAAGCCCACTCTAGTGAAAATACATAGGAGGGCATTGGCCACGGTAGGGGCAGTGATGGTCCTAAGAGGGATAGCTTCAGGATATCTAGTGGCATGATCCACTACCACTTGGATGTATCTATTTTCTGAGCTTGTTCTAAGGACCAAAGGGGCCAACAAAGTTCACCCCTACCCTTTTGAAGGATACCCCAACTACAGATAGTGGAATTAAAGGGGCCTTCAGGTGGCCTCCTGCCTTGCCACTGGCTTGACAGGTAACACTGTACTGGCAAAAGTCCATCACATTTTGGGTCATCCCAGGCCAGGAAAAGTGATTCACTAACCTGCTCCAGGTTTTGTTCTGGCCTAGGTGCCCAGCTAGTGTGTGGCTAGCATAAGGAGGAAATCTCTTTTTTGCTGAGGCAATGCCACCCTCCTGGTTGCACCAGGCTTGAGGTCTCTGACCTCAGTATACAGCAGCCCATCCACCCAGTAGACCCTGTGGGTACCACTAACACCCCCTTTAGCTTCCTGAGCAGCTTGCTGCCCCAGGCCTTCAATGGGACAGGTTAACTGTCCCTCGCACAGATCCTCCCTAGAAGTTCCCCCTAGTCCCAAGAGCTCTGCTGTGTAAGCCCAAGCTCTTCAGGCTCCGTTCCCTTTCGGGTGCACAGGTCCTCTTCTTGGGAAGGGATGTTCTGAGTTGGAGTCTGTATAGAAGCTGGTCTCCAAGTCTTCTGTCCCTTTCCCTTGGAGGGCTGGTCCATCCTTACAGGATCCAGCACCTCTTGTTCACTTTGGACAAACTTTGGAGTTTGCTTTGTGCTCTGGTTTTTACACAACTCCATTCTGGGATCCGAAGCATGGCTGCATGGGTCCTCAGTGCTACTGCAACCCAGGAAGAATTTTCCAGGTCATGCAAAGCAACCAGGGTACAGGGATGGATGGGGACACAGCCACGTTATTCTGTCCAACTACTCCCCCCAGTCAAAAGATACCATAGCCACCAGGTGGATATTTGTGATATTGCCAACATTGGTGACAGGAGAAGTCTTCTCCTATCTGAGTGGTCCAAGTGCTGGGCCACCATGGTGACACTAGTCCCTGTGTCCCTCAAAGCCTCAATTCTAGTCCCATTAATCACAGGGTGCTGTCTCTATTTGTGCTTATTAGTGGGCCAGGCAGTACAGGATAAATTAACCCCTCCCTCAGTGACTATTGTTGTCTCCGTGGGCTCACTGACATGGTCAGGCCACAACTCTGGTCCCATCTGGAGGTTAGCAACTGCATTTACTGCAAGTGGACTAGAGTCATTCTTTTTGTTATTACAGCTAGGGTCTCCAGTTTGGTGCCTTCTCAGGATGAAAGTGGTTTCCTTTATACCCACCACTGAACCGTGAGGAGCCTCAAGGCCCACCCTCCTGAACAGGTTTTTGGGGGCCTGATGCAGACTCTTTGGTTTTGTTTTGTTTCCTATGTTTCCCTTGGTGGGGGCGAGGGGCTTTTTGGCCACTTTCTTTTGGTTTCCCTCACCAGTAGTTGTTTTGGTCACCCTTGTCTTGACCCAGTGGTCTGCCTTCCTCCCCAACACTTGAAGGGAAAGTGGATCTTGGCCTACCAGGAACTGATGTTGGTTCTCATTGTAACAATTGCTCAATAGATATTCTTTCATGAACAAATTGTAAAGCCCATCATAATTTTGTACCTTGTTACCTGCTAACTAGCCACATATCATTTTTACTGAACAGTCAACAAAGCCTACCCAGGGCTGACTCTGGGATTTTCAAGTCTCACTGAATTTGATGTGATGCTCTTCAGTTGTGAATCCCAAACCCTCAATCAGGGTACGCCTCAGAAGGTCATAGGATTTGGTATCTGCCTCACTCAGCACTAGGAGACTGTCCCTGCATTTACCTGAGAACAAAGGCAAACACCATTTGACAATATTATCACCTTCAGTGTAAGGGGAGACAACTCCTTTTGGGAGTTTTAGGTTGAAAGATCCCTCTTTCTCCCTATTTATTTGTATGCATCCACCAGAGATGGGTCCTAGGCCCAACTCCCTTCTTTGTACTTCTATCTTCAAAGGTTGAGCCTCTAAAGCCATCCTTTGGGTCAATCTAGCTAAGTGTAGTTCTTCCTCTGAGGGGGTACCTGTATTTGAGGCAGAGGGGCTGGTTACTGCCTCTAACCTCAGAGTTATTTTCTTGTTCAATGCTTTCTTCTCCCCTATCTATTCTGGGGTGTTTTCAGTCGTGCTTTTCCAGCTGTCTAAGCTTTTTTGTGGAAGCCCTTTTCCCAGTTGGGATTTGTAAAGTATGACAGAGATCCCTTAGGTGTTTATGACTATAGGCCAAATAAGGACCCAGGCGACTTTGTGAGTCTGGTTCTCTGAGTCAGACATGTTTAGTGCCCTAAATTTGGGGCCTTTTTAGTTTAGGAAAACATTTGCACATTTTTTCAAATGTTTTGGGACTTTTTCTAAGGTCTAACCAAAGTTGCTTTAGTTTTAATCACTAGTTTAGGGACCTAACCAGGGCCCTAGTAATTAATATAAAAAATTTGAAATATAGTCCAATTGTAAGATACTACTAGGTCAAAGACAATTTTTAGAGTTAGTTGAGTGAACACTTAGGGGGTCATTCTGACCCCGGCGGGCGGCGGGAGCCGCCCGCCTGGAGGGAACCGCCAGAATACCGCTGCGCGGTCAAAAGACTGCCGCGGGTATTCTGGGTTTCCCACTGGGCTGGCGGGCGACCGCCAAAAGGCCGCCCGCCAGCCCAGTGGGAAACACCCCTCCATGAGGATGCCGGCTCCGAATGGAGCCGGCGGAGTGGAGGATGTGCGACGGGTGCAGTAGCACCTGTCGCGAATTTCAGTGTCTGCTGAGCAGACACTGAAATTCAAAGTGGGGCCCTCTTACGGGGGCCTCTGCAGTGCCCATGCCATTGGCATGGGCACTGCAGGGGCCCCCAGGGGCCCCACGACACCCCTCACCACCATCCTGTTCCTGGCGGGCGGAACCGCCAGGAACAGGATGGCAGTGAGGGGGTCGGAATACCCATGGCGGATTCCCATGGGCAGCGGAAAGTCGGCGGTACACCGCCGACTTTCCGTTTCTGGCCGCGGCTGTACCGCCGCGGTCAGAATGCCCGGCGGAGCACCGCCAGCCTGTTGGCGGTGCTACCGCCGGCCCCGGCGGTCCTTGACCGCCGGGGTCAGAATGACCCCCTTAGTGATAGAGTAGTATCAGCAAATGCAAAGTCTTGTATCCCACCACTGATAGACCAAATGTAGGAGACTTGCTCGCTATATAGTGTACAAAATGATGTACACTGTGCAGAGAGTCAGAGCAAACACATTTCGTGTCCAGAGGCCAAACATATATCACCTAATGCTGTATTTTTGTGGTAGCTTGGTTGAGCAGTTAGGCTAAACCAGGAATGTGCTAAGCACTGGTTGTACTCACAGTATCAATAAATGTGGATACACACTCAGAAGAATAATTTAAGACCAATTTACAAAAATGCTTCAGATTTTTAGAACATTTTTAAGATCAAGATCCTCCAAATCAGGTGAGTACTTTTTTAATTATGTTTTTTCAAAGTTTAGAGAATGCTCTGTTTCTGTGTGTAATTACACACCATAGGATTCAATAGGATAAAATGTTTAAATTGCATATAAAATCAATGATCTCACGAGTGTCACCTTTTGTTTCTATGTCAAGGTTATCAAGATGTTCCGTGGGCCTGCCGGAGAAGTTTGGGTGGCTCACGGTTCTGCCGGGAGAAGTGACTGAAAGTCATGGAGCTGGTGAGCCACGGGGAAGTGGACCACTTGGAAACACACTACTCTGGGGGATTTAGAGGTAAGTCTCGTAGGTCACCTTGGACTGTTGAGGTTGCAAGGGGTTAGGGACACCAGAGCACAGCTGGTTCTCCGATCCAGGGGCAAGCGAGGCCGGGTGAAAGGCAGATAGGTCAGCCAAGAGTTGTGTGTCAAAGAGCCTTTGGAGCCAGGTTCAGGTCACTTTGAGGGTTGATTACAGGTCAGCAGGGCCACTGAGGGGTGGTTCTTGGGTGTCCTGAAGTCCCTCATCTGGTGCTTGCTTCTGGTCCTTGGAGAGTTCAGACGTTTCTTGTGGGTGTCCCATGCGGGCGTCCAATACCACAGGCTATGGCACTTCTCCACCACTGGAGTTTGCAGTGCCACCAAGCTTGGCACACTTGCAGGATTTGTCGTCCGGCCCCTTCAGGTGGAACTTGGAATGGCTGCTGTGTCCCGTTCATTGGTCAGCAGCTAGTCAGTGAACTGGACTTCACTAGATCTTGCTTGCTGGGTGCAGGGAGTGATGTCTTCACTCTGGAGGGAGGTTCTTGGCAATTTTTAGAAGGTTGGAGGTCCTCTGGGGTTTCTTAGAGTCTGCCCGATGTCAAGTTGACCCCTCAGCGGCGATTGTTGGGTCCTGGGTGCTGCAGGCAGAGTCTGGCACTTTTTTCTTCTTGCAGCAGGACGTCTGTTCTTAAGCCTTGGGTCTTCTTTGTCACTGGCCTTCTTTTATGCATCAAATCTGATTTTTAGGTCTAGGGATGCCCATTAAATACTGCATTCAATGGGCTCTAGAGGGGGGTTCCTGGAAGTGGCCAATGAGCCACTTACCTTTGGGTGGCTTCACTTACTTCCTGTGGGAAGGGGGTCACATCCCTAACCCTGGTTGGCTATTTTCCTGCCATTCCAGATGGAGGAAAATTAAATGGGAGGTCACCTTGTCTTCCACACCTGAGGGGTGGTGCAGGCTGAGGGTGGCCACTCCCCCTACTCTTTGTATGTTTTTCTGCCATTCCTCCAACCAAAAGTGGGGTCTGGAATGGAGGGTGGCCATCTGCTGCTAGCAGCAAATGGCTGGAGAGGAGCTTTAAAGGTGGCATGGCCTTTGAAGCTTCCTGACAGAGCAGTGCACATTCCTGTGGGAGGAGGTGTGACACCCTCTGCCCAGGAAATACTTTGTATTCTAATCCCAGAGAGCAGAAGCTCTCACCCAAGGGATCCAGAATCATGTCTGATGGTGGCGGGCTGGTTTGGACTAGCCATCAACCATGCCAGGGTGGTGTAGGTTTTGCAGGGGCACCTCTAAAGTGGCCCCTGGTTACATGGTATAATAAATCCAGCACTGGTATGAGTGAGGATTTGTTATTCTGGGTTGTTTGGTACCAAACAACCCAGGGTTCAGAGTAGCCATCATGTAGATGGGAAACTCATAATGACCAGTCTCCAGAACATGTACTCGCTATGGCTCCCCTGTTCACCTACTATGCCTTAATGTTTTGTAAAGACACAGTAGGGGCATATTTGCTCATGTAAACATATGCCATGACATGCATTACACTGCACCCTGCCTTAGGGCTGCAAGGCCTGTCAGAGAGGTGACCTACCAATAGTGCATGTCGTGTTAGTAGACAGGGCACTGTTGGTGAGTGCCCTGTCGAGTTTGTAACTTTAAAATGCACCAGGTCATGCACTTCATTGGCAGTCTGCATGAGGCTGGTGTGGGGGTCTCTGAGAGTTTCACAATTCGTGCTTCAGCTCTGGGGACCCTCTTCAGTACCAAGGCCCTAGATACCCCGGGCACCATTTACTAGGGACTTACAAGGGTGGCTGATGTGCAAAGCATAGTACAATTTTGGGGAAATAAATCTGTCCCTGGAAAACCTGTTGAGCAGGGGCTCAGGGCACTTACAGGTCAAGAACACAACATTTTCCAGGCAGAAAGTGAGGGGCTAACCATGCAAAAAGAAGCCTTTCTCACACTATGCATGATGGAAGGGAGGAACCGGACATGGCCTCGCTTATACCTGAATAGGCTGTGTCCTGTCCACACACAAAGGGCTTACCAACGTAGTATTGTCACTCCAGCCAGCTTGGAGCAAGGGCAGAGGAGGAAGGGAACTCCTTGCACTTTAAAGCCACTGTCTAGAAGTTTCTTCAATCTTCCAGAGTCTGGGCACCAAAGTATAAATACTGGACCTTACACACCACCAATTCAGTACACTTCTGGAACTGTGGATACTCTGCCAGGAAGAACTGCTGTGCTGCTGAAGGGCTGCCACTCTGCTAGATTGCTCTTTTGCAGGACTCCTGCTCTGCTGTGCTGGCCTGCTGCCTGCTTCCCTCTTGCCTGGGTGTGAGAAGGACTGGACTTGCACCTCTCCAACCCAGAGCCCAGAGTGACTCCAAGGGCTAGTTGGCTGGTCTCCTGATCTGAAGTTTCAGGGATTTAAAAGACTTTCAACCACCCTGCTTCTGCACCTGGACTTTGCCTTCTGTGAGTCTACCCTGCCAGTGGTGCCACCCCAGTCCGGTATCCTTGGAAGTGGGCTTAGGGTCCTTCAAAGAGAAACTGACATATCTTCTCTGCTGAGGGGCACATCCCTGATCCCTGAGCAGAACCAAGTCATCTCCTTGGCTGAGCGATGTATCCTCGA
The DNA here is from genome assembly GCF_031143425.1 of Pleurodeles waltl. Classification (NCBI taxonomy): domain Eukaryota; kingdom Metazoa; phylum Chordata; class Amphibia; order Caudata; family Salamandridae; genus Pleurodeles; species Pleurodeles waltl. The sequence goes on along the minus strand of NC_090443.1, from coordinate 603,639,288 downwards.
GCAGAATCAACACATCACCGCTGCTGTGTTGTTTGGACCCAGCACAGAGGACTCACATCACCACTGCAGCCCGAATCTGGGGTTTGATGCATCACCTTTGGAACTGACACAGCACAACGCTTCTCCACGGCAGGTCCTCACATCCCTCATCAACGGCAGCCTCAAGGATGGCACGGAAACCCGTCATCGCAGCTTCACAACTCATTAGACCCAATGCATCGGCTCAGCTATGCAGCACATCCCCAAACTCAGCCTTCACATTGCAAGCCCCATCAATGGGATCCTCAACAATGACACATCAGGATATCACACAGCAGCTTTGCTGCATTTCAGAGCCATTGCATTGCATCGGCTGTGTGATACTTCTTGTACTCTGATTCACGCAACATTTCACAACCAGGACTGAAGGTACTTTTGTTCAGCCAGCCTAACTGGATCCTGGTAGCTGGCCCATGCTACGTTGTGGTCGGCCTGAACTTGTGACTTTATCCCGGTCCAGCGTGACCACATATCCTCGGCTGACACTTAGGGGGTCATTCCAACCCCGGCGGTCAAGGACCACCGGGGCCGGGGTCGGCGGGAGCACCGCCAACAGGCTGGCGGTGCCCCGCAGGGCATTCTGACCGCGGCGGTTTGGCCGCGGTCAGAACAGGAAAACTGGCGGTGTCCCGCCGGTTTTCCGCTGCCCTGGGAATCCGACCCCCTCACCGCCATCCTGTTCCTGGCGGTTCCGACCGCCAGGAACAGGATGGCGGTGAGGGGTGTCGTGGGGCCCCCGTAAGAGGGCCCCACTTTGAATTTCAGTGTCTGCTTTGCAGACACTGAAATTCGCGACGGGTGCCACTGCACCCGTCGCACACCTTCCACTCCGCCGGCTCCATTCGGAGCTGGCTTCCTCGTGGAAGGGTGTTTCCCACTGGGCTGGCGGGCGGCCTTTTGGCGGTCGCCCGCCAGCCCAGTGGGAAACCTAGAATGTCCGCCGCGGTCTTCTGACCCCGGGACGGTCTTCTGGCGGTCCCAGCCAGGCCGGCGGCTACCGCCGCCGGCGGGGGTCAGAATGACCCCCTTAATGCTTTAAGGCGCTGTTTCCTTCTTTCCTCATGACTCAAGTTCTACTGAGCCAAGAAATCAGCTGAATTTTTTATATTTGTATTATATTGGTATTGTCTTATTTATTAAATCAAGTCTTAGGGGGTCATTCCAACCTCGGCGGTAAAAGGCGCTTACCGCCGTTCAGAAGACCGCCATAACACCGCCGCGGCCGCGGTAAACCGCCACGGTCATTCTGACCCACAACAGGAAAACCGCCAAAATACAGACATCACCAAAAGAACGCCACACCAAATGGCAGCGGGAAACTGGCGATGACCAAACCTCCACCATCACGCCAACAGAAATACGCCCACACTATCACGACACACGAATCCACGCGGCGGTCTTTCAACCACGGTATTCCATTGGCGGTACACACCGCTGCGCTCAAAATACACACACATTTTCAAAACACAACCACATTGGACAATTCAAAATACACACACCTGAGACACATACACACACCACTCCCACACACCCATTACAATATAAAACACACACCCACATCACCCACAAACCTCCACTCCTAGAGATTCGTGAACACGCACCGAGAAAAGATACCCGAGCACCCAGACGCCCAATTCACTGTCACCCAGCAATATTTGCACGCACTTCACACAACACAACAATACACATCACCAAACTTAGCACCACACAATCCACCCCACACATCACCCACACCACTCCATGGCACCGCAAAGACACCCCAGGTTCTCTGATGATGAACTCAGGGTCATGGTGGAGGAAATTGTACGAGTAGAGCCACAGCTGTTCTGGACACAGGTGCAGCACACCACCATTGCCAGGAAGATGGAGCTATGGCAAAGAATAGTCGACAGGGTCAACGCTGTGGGACAGCACCCAAGAAATCGGGACGACATCAGGAAGAGGTGGAACGACCTACGGGGGAAGGTGCGTTCCATGGTATCCAGGCACAACATCGCGGTGCAGAAGACTGGCGGCGGACCCCCACCTCCTCCCCCAGAATTTACAACATGGGAGGAGCAAGTCTTGAACATCCTGCATCCTGAGGGCCTTGCAGGAGTAGGCGGAGGAATGGACTCTGGTAAGGCAAATCTTAACTACTTCTTCCCCCACCCCACCTGCATGCCAACTCATACCCCCACCCTCACCGCCATCACATCCTACTCCTTGCAACTGTCTCACCATCACAACCCACCCATCCCAACACCTAGCCCTGCATGCATCCACAAAGCATGGACACCCATCACCTAAGCATGCCCACTGCACATACACATATAAACCCCCCCCCAACTACCGTCACAACAGCCCCCACAAAGGAATGCCAGCACTGGGGTACACGGGCACCCACCCATTGCACGCTATGACACACACAGAAGCAATAACCATGCTTTTATACCCCTGCAGGACCCGAACGCCACATCACCGCGCAGGAGGGTCCACAAATGTGCCCTCCACCCCCAGAAGAGGCCCACAGTGAGGACAGCAGCTCTGTCTCCCTGGATCTAGATGACCAGCCCGGTCCATCGGGGACCTCGGGACAGTCGGTTCCCCTCACACAGCCACAGGCCACAGTAGACCTTCCCCCCTCTGGGAACACAGCACAGCACCCACCCAGCGGGCCCATACCTCTGTCCCCAGGACACGTCAATCAGCGGTGTGTCCACCACTACAGGGAACCCAGGCTAACCCAACACCCCAACAGCAACAGGGACCTGGGGGCAGTGGTAGTGGGCACACGGTCCAGGGGACAGAGGCCCAGGGAAACAGGGGAACTGGGAGGGCTGCTGTGCGACAGGGGGGGGACGGGCCCAGGGAACCCACTCTCCACGAGGCCCTATCCTCCATCATGGGAGCATACCACCGCTCCCAGGAGACGATGGGGACGGTCCTGGCTAGATTTCAGGAGATCCAGCTTCTGCAGGAGGAACAGTATATGGGGTTCAGGGTGGAACTAAGAAACATCAGTTCCGCCATGGGTACCATCGTAGTGGCCCTGAATGAGGTAGTCACCACATTGCGGAACACTGTGGCACCTCAAAGGGCCCCTGCCACTAGCATGCACCAAGAACTGCCTACCACCTCCGCCGGCGCTAGTGGACAGGAGGCCCCTACACAAGACCAACAGGCCACCAGAACCCCACCCCCTGAAGAAGGAGAACCACCCCGCAAGCGGGCCCTAAGATCCAGGAAGAAGACAGAGTAAGATGTCAAGACCCCCGCCAGCAAAGGATACCGTCCTGATTGTCAACCCACTGTCCCACATTGTCACCCTGTCCAACCTTAAACTGCCCCTGCTCCACTTCCCACAGGCATTTGGACAATGCACCTGTGAAACTGATAGTATGGACTCTGCCATGGACAATCCTCCACCATCACCCCTCACCGATTTGCAACCACCCATCCAATTTAGAGCACTTGAATAAAAACAATTATTGCACAAAACAATCTGGAGTCTGGCTGTGATTTAGAACAAATGTATTAGACATGACCGTGCCAAAATGTTCATTCACATTGTGATGCTAACAAACCGCTGTCACACAGCTGTAGTCCATGGGGAAACAAAGCAGATGTCACGCAGTGGGGCCGACAACTCTGAAAACGGAAGGGAAAGTCACAACACAGTTACCATACACTGGGGGAAAAAGTCAGACAGTAGAGAGGTAGGAGTCTTTAAGTAAATGTAATATGCCGGTGTGTACTCTTACCTGTGTGTTACTGAAAATCCTGCTGTATTACTGTGTTCCTGTTCTCTATGTCGTCCTCTTCGGCTTCCTCCTCTTCACTCTCCACAGGCTCCACAGCTGCTACAACACCACCATCTGGACCATCCTCCTGCAGAAAAGGCACCTGGCGGCGCAAAGCCAGGTTGTGAAGCATACAGCAGGCCACGATGATCTGGCACACCTTCTTTGGTGAGTACATTAGGGATCCACCTGTCATATGGAGGCACCTGAACCTGGCCTTCAGGAGGCCAAAGGTTCGCTCGATCACCCTCCTGGTCTGCCCATGGGCCTCAATGTACCGTTCCTCTGCCCTTGTCCTGGGATTCCCCACTGGGGTCAGTAGCCAGGACAGGTTGGGGTAACCAGAGTCCCCTAATAGCCACACCCGATGCCTCTGGAGTTGACCCATCACATACGGGATGCTGCTATTCCGCAGGATGTAGGCGTCATGCACTGACCCAGGGAACTTGGCATTAACATGGGAGATGTACTGGTCAGCCAAACACACCATCTGTACATTCATGGAATTATAACTCTTCCGGTTCCTGTACACCTGTTCACTCCTGCTGGGGGGGACCAAAGCAACATGGGTCCCATCAATGGCACCTATGATGTTGGGGATATGTCCAAGGGCATAGAAATCAGCCTTCACTGTAGGCAAATCCCCCACCTCAGGGAAAACGATGTAGCTCCGCATGTGTTTCAGCAGGGCGGACAACACTCTGGACAACACCTTGGAAAACATAGGCTGGGACATCCCTGATGATATGGCCACTGTTGTTTGAAATGACCCACTTGCTAAGAAATGGAGTACTGACAGCACCTGCACTAGAGAGGGGATCCCTGTGGGTTGGCGGATGGGTGACATCAGGTCTGGCTCCAGCTGGGCATACAGTTCCTGTATAGTGGCTCGGTCACGCCTGTATGTCAGTATGACATGTCGTTCCTCCATTGTCGACAGAACCACCAGCGGTCTGTACATGGGAAGATTCCTCCATCTCCTCGCATGTCCCAGCGGACGGTGCCTATGAAGGACAACAGCGAGCACAGAGTCAAGCAACCCACAGGTACGTAACCACAGCTTGCACATAGCACGATTCCCAATGCATTGAATGGCTTGTATGAGTGTTGGTGCATGGCCTAGGTATGTGTGACGCAGTTGGTAATTAGGCCATGTGGGCCCTTGAAATGGCGGCTGCCTGACCTGTGAAGTGCGACAGTGGGATGTGAGGTCAATGCGCTGGCGTGGCACACCGCGGCGGTAGGCGGTCGAAGACCGCGGCTCTAAGCCGCATTGGTTAACATTGATCCCTATGGGTTTCAGGAGCCAATGACGATGTGCGCTGGCGGTCGCGGTACGCACCGCCGCGGGCGTGACCGACATTTTCTATCTGCTTAATCACTCGATACCTGATCTTCGACAGGAGAGGACCTACACTGCAAGTGCTGCTGTGACCTCGGTCTGGAAGAGACAATGGCTCATGCGACTGGGGAAAGGGCCCCTGCCTTCACTGCGGAGGAGTTGGAGAAACTTGTGGATGGGGTCCTCCTCCAGTATGCGCTACTCTACGGTCCTCCAGACCAACAGGTAAGTACACTGGGACCATGCTTAGTGAGCAATGCCTGGGTTGAGTGGGGTGGATGAAAGATGGAGGGGAGGGGAGCGATAGAGGCATGCCTCAAACGACAGATGAGAGCATGTGCCACATGGCAAGGGTGGGGATGGGGGGCCACTCACATCGAGCATGCAGAAGGTGATGACAATTTTTCTCTCCCTGTACATGTCACATAGGTCAGCGCCCACCAGAAATTCGCGATTTGGCGTGCCATCGCCAAGGACGTCCGGACCCTGGGGGTCCACAACAGACGGGGCACCCACTGCCGGAAGAGGTGGGAGGACATCCGACACGGGAGCAGGAAGACAGCGGCGGCTCTGCTGGGGATGGCCTCCCAACGTAGGAGGGGTGCCATTCGTCAATTGACCCCCCTGATGTCCCGGATCCTGGCGGTGGCCTATCCAGATTTGGATGGGCGCGTGAGGACATCACAGCAGACACAAGGGGGTGAGTACACTCTCATTCTGCTGACTTTGCGCGCAGTGGAGGTGTCTGGGTGGGGGAGGAGGGCTGTGGGTATCCCTAGGCCAGGGCGATTTCTGTAGGCTAGGCCCCTCCGTAAGGCATGGCCCTGTGCCCCCGCCCCCCACCTCTGTAGGGTGCCAAGTACAGGTATCCATGGCCCTGTGTCATCTATGTGTGCAGTTGTCGTCCATAGGCTTGTAGTCCATGTCCCACGGATTGCATAGTGGACCCCAAGTGCGCGGCGTAGTGCAGGGGGCTTCTGTGTCTGTCTTGTCCACCAACGGTAGCGGTAATCCATGCACTCAACATGTCTTTATTTCTCCTCCCCCCCTTTTTTGTGGTCTTCCTGTTCATGTGTGCATTAGCATCATCAGGCGGAGGAGAAGTGGCATCGGAGCACGAGGGAGCTGCATCTCACATGGCCATTCGGGCCATGCAACAGAATCGGATTTCACCAGTGAGACGGAGGGCGAGGGGAGCTCCACAGCGCGGACTCGTGCTGATGTCAGTGACAGCGACTCATCCTCTGAAGGGAGCTCCCTTGTGGTGGTGGCAACATCCGTGCCCCCCGCAACAACAGGTACAGCCGCCACCCAGTGCACCAGCACCGCCCTCCCAGCAGCCCCTCAGCGTTTGCCCCGTGCCCGCTCACCCAGGAAGGTGGGCATCTCCTTCGCCCCAGGCCCCTGTCGCCCCTGCCCCTCTCGCCCCTGCTGCCCTCAGTGAGGAGGTCATTGACCTCCTAAGGACCATCATTGTTGGGCAGTCTACCCTTTTGAATGCCATCCAGGGTGTACAAAGAGAGGTGCACCAGAGTAATGCATACCTGGAGGGAATTCATTCTGGTCAGGCTGCCCATCAGTGATCGTTCAACGCTCTGGCCTCAGCACTGATGGCAGCAATTGTCCCTGTCTCTAGCCTCCCCCCTCCAACTTCCTCCACCCAGACCCAATCCCCTGTACCTCTGCCTATCCCAGACACACCTACAGACCAGCCTGCACACACCTCAACACCCAAGGGAAGCTCATCCAGACATAAGCACCACACATCACACAAGCATTCACACAAGCAACATCCACATGCAGACATACCAACAGCCACTGCCTCCACTGTGTCCCCCTCCTCCTCGTCTCCCTCCTCCCTCCCTGTGACGTCTCCACTCACACTTGCATGCACAACATCTTCAGCCACTACGTCCATCACCGGGCACACCCACCAGAACACTCCGCACACGTGCAGTCACCACCCCCACTACCATTTACACGTCCCCTGTGTCCTCTCCAAGTGTGTCTGTCACCCCTCCTCCAAACTACACAAACGCAGGCAGCCACCCACCCAACAGCCATCCACCTCACGACAGCCTCCAGCCCAAGCACCTGCACCCAAAGACACCAGACTTCACACTCCTACAACCACATCCACTTCCTCCACTCCCATACCCACTACACCTACCCGTCCCTCTCTTTCCAAATTGATTTTCCTTTCCAAACTTGACCTCTTTCCTACAACTCCCCCACCCCGTCCATCTCATAAGACTCCAATCAGCACCTCAGCCACCACAAAACCGGGACCAGTGAAGACTGTTGTCCATGGACTGTGGAGTCCCCCACCCTCAAGGGCATCCAGTTCAGCTAGGAGCCAAGGCACGGCCAGCCCACCACCGGAAAAGCATCCTAAGATTGCCAGTGCCCGGCACGAGCGACCAAAGACCCCAGGTACAAAAATCCCTACATTGGCTCCGTCAGGAAGTCAGGTGCCACCTGGCACACCGCCAAAGGTGGGAAAGGGCCACAAGCGTGCAGGGAAGGGTGGGAAGGGCAGCACGCCCGACAAGTCCAGCAGCAGGCCAGCTGGCCAGGAGGGCCCCACCAGCCCCATCCCAGGTGTGCAGGAGGACACACACAGGCCCGGTACTGCAGCCCAGGCGGGCCCCGCCAGCCACAGCCCACCTGCCCAGGAGGGCCCCGCCAGCCACAGCCCAGCTGCCCAGGAGTGCCCCGCCAACCACAGCCCAGCTGCCCAGGAGGGCCCCGCCAGCCACAGCCCAGCTGGGCAATGAAGGACCGCCAGCCACAGCCCAGCTGGGCAATGAAGGACCGCCAACTCAAGGACCGCTGAACATGGCAAGGACCGCCAAGGCAAGCACCGCTGAACAGGGCAAGCACCGCTGAACAGGGCAAGGACTGCGAAGGCAAGCACCGCTGAACAGGGCAAGCACCGCTGAACAGGGCAAGGACCGCCAAGGCAAGCACCGCTGAACAGGGCAAGGACCGCCAAGGCAAGCACCGCTGAACAGGGCAAGCACCGCTGAACAGGGCAAGGACCGCCAAGGCAAGCACCGCTGAACAGGGCAAGCACCGCTGAACAGGGCAAGGACTGCTGAACAGGGCAAGGACTGCCAAGGCAAGCACCGCTGAACATGGCAAGGACTGCCAAGGCAAGCACCGCTGAACAGGGCAAGCATCGCTGAACAGGGCAAGGACCGCCAAGGCAAGCACCGCTGAACAGGGCAAGGACTGCCAAGGCAAGCACCGCTGAACAGGGCAAGCACCGCTGAACAGGGCAAGTACCGCCAAGGCAAGCACCACTGAACAGGGCAAGGACCGCCAAGGCAAGCACCGCTGAACATGGCAAGGACTGCCAAGGCAAGCACCGCTGAACAGGGCAAGCACCGCTGAACTGGGCCCTTCATCTCAAGCACCGCTGAACTGGGCCCTTCATCACAAGCACCGCTGAACTGGGCCCTTCATCTCAAGCACCGCTGAACTGGGCCCTTCATCTCAAGCACCGCTACGCTGGGCCCTTCATCTCAAGCACCGCTCCGCTGGGCACCACCGTCTCAAGAACCGCTGAACTGGGCCCTTCATCTCAAGCACCGCTGAACTGGGCCCTTCATCTCAAGCACCGCTGAACTGGGCCCTTCATCTCAAGCACCGCTCCGCTGGGCCCTTCATCTCAAGCACCGCTCCGCTGGGCCCTTCATCTCAAGCACCGCTCCGCTGGGCACCGCCATCTCAAGCACCGCTGAACTGGGCCCTTCATCACAAGCACCGCTGAACTGGGCCCTTCATCTCAAGCACCGCTGAACTGGGCCCTTCATCTCAAGCCCTGCTGAACTGGGCCCTTCATCTCAAGCACCGCTCCGCTGGGCACCGCCGTCTCAAGAACCGCTGCACTGGGCCCTTCATCTCAAGCACCGCTGAACTAGGGCCTTCATCTCAAGCACCGCTGAACTGGGCCCTTCATCTCAAGCACCGCTGAACTGGGCCCTTCATCTCAAGCACCGCTCCGCTGGGCAACGCCGTCTCAAGCACCGCTGAACTGAGCCCTTCATCTCAAGCACCGCTGAACTGGGCCCTTCATCTCAAGCACCGCTGAACTAGGGCCTTCATCTCAAGCACCGCTGAACTGGGCCCTTCATCTCAAGCACCGCTGAACTGGGCCCTTCATCTCAAGCACCGCTCCGCTGGGCACCACCGTCTCAAGCACTGCTGCACTGGGCCCTTCATCTGAAGCCCCGCTGAACTGGGCCCTTCATCTCAAGCACCGCTGAACTGGGCCCTTCATCTCAAGCATCGCTCCGCTGGGCACCGCTGTCTCAAGAACCGCTGAACTGGGCCCTTCATCTCAAGCACCCCTGAACTGGGCCCTTCATCTCAAGCACCGCTCCGCTGGGCCCTTCATCTCAAGCACTGCTCCGCTGGGCCCTTCATCTCAAGCATCGCTCCGCTGGGCACCGCTGTCTCAAGAACCGCTGAACTGGGCCCTTCATCTCAAGCACCCCTGAACTGGGCCCTTCATCTCAAGCACCACTCCGCTGGGCCCTTCATCTCAAGCACCGCTCCGCTGGGCCCTTCATCTCAAGCACCGCTCCGCTGGGCACCGCCGTCTCAAGCACCGCTGAACTGGGCCCTTCATCACAAGCACCGCTGAACTGGGCCCTTCATCTCAAGCACCGCTGAACTGGGCCCTTCATCTCAAGCACCGCTGAACTGGGCCCTTCATCTCAAGCACCGCTCCGCTGGGCACCGCCGTCTCAAGAACCGCTGCACTGGGCCCTTCATCTCAAGCACCGCTGAACTGGGCCCTTCATCTCAAGCACCGCTGAACTGGGCCCTTCATCTCAAGCACCGCTCCGCTGGGCACCGCCGTCTCAAGCACCGCTGAACTGGGCCCTTCATCTCAAGCACCGCTGAACTGGGCCCTTCATCTCAAGCACAGCTGAACTGGGCACCGCCGTCTCAAGCACCGCTGACCTTGGCCCTTCATCTCAAGCACCGCTGAACTGGGCCCTTCATCTCAAGCACCGCTGAACTGGGCCCTTTATCTAAAGCACCGCTCCGCTGGGCACCGCCGTCTCAAGCACCGCTGAACTGGGCCCTTCATCTCAAGCACCGCTGAACTGGGCCCTTCATCTCAAGCACCGCTCCGCTGGGCACCGCCGTCTCAAGCACCGCTGCACTGGGCCCTTCATCTCAAGCCCCGCTGAACTGGGCCCTTCATCTCAAGCACCGCTGAAGTGGGCCCTTCATCTCAAGCACCGCTCCGCTGGGCACCGCCGTCTCAAGAACCGCTGCACTGGGCCCTTCATCTCAAGCACCGCTGGCCCATTGGCGGAAGGGGCAGGCCCGCATCTGTGTCGGGCAGGGCTGCACGAAGCACTCTGGGCACTAGTCCCCCTCCAGTACCAGTGGAGACTGTTATCCACTTGAGAGACTGTGGCTTTGCACTCCCCAGGATTGAACAGTGGGCAAACTACCCACTGTAGAGACTTGAGAGACTGTGGCTTTGCACTCCCCAGGATTGAACAGTGGGCAAACCATCCACTGTAGAGACTTGAGAGACTGTGGCTTTGCACTCCCCAGGATGGAACAGTGGGCACCCCACCCACTGTAGAGACTTGAGAGACTGTGGCTTTGCACTCCCCAGGATGGCACAGTGGGCAACCCACCCACTGTAGAGACTTGTGAGACTGTGGCTTTGCACTCCCCAGGGATGGCACAGTGGCCATGGAGGCCCCTCGTGGATCTGGCGTCGTAGACTCATCTGGCTGAGGTGCCCCCCCTTTCCTTCCCCCTGAGGTGCCTGTAGTTTTCCTATCTGATTCCCCTGCAGTGTTCTCTCCGTTGGAGGCAGGTATCCTGTGTAGGCTTTGCCCATGTGTTTTGGCCCAGTGGCCCACGAACAATGGCTGATGGACATATTGGACAGAACAATTTATGTATATTAAGTTATAGATGTGTGATATATTTTATACTCAGTCTTACAATATAATTCTATATTTATAATCATTTCCTTTTGCCTTTGCATTCTTCCGGGGGGTTTGGGGGTGTAACTGTGATGTGTAGCTATGCATTGATGTGTGTGTTGTAGTGGTTGAGGGCGAGGGTGGGTGTGTCGCATATGTGTGTCCCCGTAATTTTTTGCCTCCCCCCTCCCCTGTGTCGTAGGTGCAGTACTCACCGTTGTCTTCTGCGCCGGCGTTCGTGCTCCTGGTAGAGGAGCAGGAAGACAATGTCTGGTAGGATGTGTAGTTCGGGTTCCATGCTGTCCAGATTCCTCGTGGGGTGTATGGAGGTGAGTGTTTTCCGTTTGAAATGTCTGTTTCCGCCGTGTTTTTATCGGCGGGGCTACCGCCCCGGAAAAGGTGGCGGATTGGTGGGTTGTGATAGGGTGGGCGGTACATTGTCTCCCGCCTGTCAGTTGGCGGTGACCGCCGCGCTGTTTGTTTGTCCCGCCGTGGCGGTCGGTGTGTTAAAGTGGCGGTCTCTGTTGGCGGTTCCCGCCAAGGTCGGCATTGCATTTTTTTTACCTCCAGCCTGTATGCGGTTTGACCGCCGCTTTAACACCGACCGCCAGGGTTGGAATGAGGGCCTTAGTCTTCTAACCTGGTGTGGGATCCTTTTTGTGTGGTGTTTTCACTGTTTTACTTCTTGAAGTGTTGCACAAATACTTGCCTTCAAGTTAAGCCTGACTGTGCTGTGCAAAGCTATTAGAGGGTGAGCATAGGTTAATTTGGAGTTGCTTGTTCCTTACCCTGACAAGAATTGTGGTTGCTGCTTGGCCAGGGCTCACACTTCAGTCAACCAACAACCTAATTTCTCACACTGTGAAAGAGGGAACAGATATGTATGACAAAACTTGATCAATCTAAATAGATCAAATCATATCAGATCATATCATCAAAATAGATTGGTCATGGATGCTGGGGGATCCTGGGCATCCTCAGCAAACTATGTACCTGCAATGAGCCCATTACTTTGCATGGTTTATATGTGACATTTCAAATACTCAAGTCACCACCCTTTTGAAAATGATCTAGGGTTGCAAGCAATTAAAGGATTTCCCCCCTAATTCCATCATCATTAACTTCCCAGATGGACTCCCAAAGAGATCTCTGAAGTGATGTGAGAAAACATTCTGCTAGTATACTACTGCCACTGCACATTATTGAGAAGTATCATGCCCGTCCTCCACTGCCTCTATGGGGTGGTTGATGGAGGAAGGAATTAGATGCAGTAACAAGGGATATGGTGAAACATCCTTCATCAGTCTGGCAAGATTTCTATCTGGTAGAAAAAAAGTCCTAAATCTCTTAGCTGTGGTTCCTACTATAGCAATAGGACTGCCTGTTTAGGATGGCAAAAGAGCAGAGTGTGGAAGGCTGAGTCTATCCACATCATTAGTAACTATCAGCCTAACTCCTGGCTAGCTCACAGTGCACCACCCGAACCCCAAACCAACTGGGATGGAAGGTGATTATGGCAACCTAAACACACACTCTTACTCCCCAGGGATGCTGTGGAATCAGATTTTAACCCTATCGTATTATTACTCATGCTTGCCAAGGCGAAACACAAAAGGTGCAAGATACATTTTCAATACATTTATTGAAACAATCGCAATCTTGCATATAAAGAATGCACTATGATAATTAGACAGATGAAACAAAGCAAGGCAATCAGCATTACAAACATGGTAAAAAAAGATAAACAATCCAACCATGATATAAGTGGTTCGTGATGGTCTAAAGGTTCCTACCCAACCCCATGACTATACTGACAGCATATCCTGTGTACCCTTCTGCCTGATACGATCTAAGGAATTAGCCCCAACCCCATACCTGGAAACAGTGTCAGGAGTTGGTATGTGATTTAGATGGCAATCCTCTCCGGAGGCTGGTAGATCAAAGGCAGGGAAGTTGCATGTCACAGAGCATGCACCCCAGATTAGTCAAGGCAAGAATGCCATCTGCCCCCTCTGGGTCTGTGCACCATTTATATAAAAACCATACTGTGTTGGTAGTACAGTCCGGATGCACTGCTGTGTCTAGGTGTTAGAAGTTGTCTCCTAAACAGACAACACAACTAGCATATCGTGTACAGTGTTCAATAGCCTTGGGCAGAAAGTACTGATTACATGTCAACAAAGGCTAACTAAACAAGCAGCTTCTTCCTCATTTTCCTATAATAAAAGCAAGCTGATAAAAATATGTAAACATCATTGCCAAAAGTAGCCTTACGAAAATGAAAAAAAATCAGAACTGTAAAATGAAGTGAAAATGGGGTGATCAACTCTGGTTCTCGAGGTTGTCATGACATACCCCATCACATTAGGAGAGCTTACAGTCTTTCTGTCCCCCCAGGAGGCTGACTGGGGAGTTTAACCCAACCTTTCTGCTAAGGGGGAAAAATGAACCAGTAGACATTGAGAATTCCTTTTGTTTTTACAACGTAAGGGATGGGAGCAGGCATGGAGTGGAACTGGGTCGTACCTTTCTACCCCAGGGACTTATTAATTTATTCTGAACCCTGGGAAACAGATTGACGATTTTACACCAAATCTGTCCACCACAGTGAGACAGAAAGCCCCTCTTACCATCAGAGAATTTTATATTGTAGTAAAGCGGTTGGTCAACAGCCTAAAATGGCATCAGGTCACACTCGTCCACTTCAGAGATGCACAATCCTCCCATCCCCCCGGAGGCAGTTTTGGAGAGTTTACACCAAACCTGCAAGCCCGGAGGGGCAAAAATTACCACTAGACAACAGAAATTCCATTTCTGTCATATAAATTATGGGATGGCAGGCTGGCCCTTATTGGTGTTGCGCCATACCCCTCTAGTCCAGAGGCAATACAATTTTTCTGCCCCCGGGAGTTAGATTCAGGGGTTCACCCTCACTCTGCCCATGCCAGAGACACAAAAACCCACTAGAAGCAGGGAAGTTTATACAAATGGAAGTTGATGGGGGCCTGGACCTGCACGCATTGGGCTGCCTTCAAACCCTCAGAAAATAAATATTCTTCCTGCTCCCATTGGGAGGGCGACTGGGGGGGTTGGCCCAGTCAACCCATTCCAGGGGGCAGAAAGCCTACTGGACACCAGAGATAGGTTTTGTTTGTTTTATTTAAATGGAATGTGGTGGGGAGCAGGTGTTCTGGCATCTGGCTACACCCTCAATCCAGGAGCCCAAACAGACTTTCTGCTCCTCTGCAGGACAGATTTAGGAATTTACCTCCTACTACCCCCCAGGACAAAAAACACAAGGCACTCAGGCCATATTACAGGAAGTGCCACAAAGTTTAAGGGTATTTTACTCCTCCTCTTGCATCGTTGGGGTATAGTGGTCCCTCATTTGCCCTGTGCAAATGAGGGAACTGTTTGTGCCAGTGCTGTATTACAGAAAAGGGTGTAGAAGTAAAAAAACATAGAGGTAGCGCACAGTGAGAGTGTTGCTCCATGATACAATATGTGAGGGAAACAGGGGGTCCCTGGAAGCTCCAGGCTTCTCCCTCTTTAAGACAGGCTTTTATACCTTAAGTGAAAGATGAAGCTGTGGTTTCAGCCTGTGGCCCTGTCCTTTACCAATGTGCTCTCCTCATACCAGGTGCAAACTGTCAGCTGCCACACTGCACTGAGGACAGCATTTCTTTTGAGAGTACCAACCTAGTCTGCGCCAGGTGCACCTAGTTGAAGGTGCACTGGGGAGCAAACAGGGACAGTGTATCTGATATATAATTTGGGCCCAGGATTCTTTAAAAAAAGAAAACTTAGTTTGTAGTGGGAGCCAATCAGTCCTCATTTCGGGCCACATGCCCCACCTCTGGAGCAAATAGTAAATCTGGTCTACCAGGGCTTAGAGCCCGAATCCTGAAGTAGTACCACGACAAGTAAGAGTAAATTTGATTTCATCTGGGCATAGTTTTGATAAATGGGTTAAGAGAGATCACAAAAGCTCCCCATTTTGCAGGAAGACTTTCCAGTGCCAAGGTAGGCCATTGACTCATTTCCTTCATTTTTTGGACATAGATCTATTTTGGCTAGTGAACTTTCTGTCTACTGGGCATAAGGATAGGAGGTTAACCCTCTTATTAGCCAACTAAGGGGGCAGAAAGGCTGTCTGATGCCTAAGGTAGAGACTGCAGTCCATGGTCAGGATACACAACCACCCCCCCCACCATTCTGTTTCTCAGTGTTTCCCTTGTTTTTGTTCAGCTTTCTAACACCTCAGGGATGGGCATATAGGTGGTAAACACCCCAGTCTACCCACCAAGGGATGCCAAAAGACTTTATCCTACCAGGGGAAAAACTGAGAAGAGGAATGGGGTTCGGGTCTAGACCATCTTAGTCTCAGGTTCTACCTGAGGTCCTAGAGATTATTTATTCTCAAGGAGGAAGCAGTAAGGCTGTTCCCCCCTCTCTACTAGCCCTCATATCAAAACTACCACCCACAAAAATTCCATTTTCCTTTCACTTACAGTGTGGAGAGGCTGCAGTTTTTGTGCTATGGTCAGCGAGCAACAGGGGGACCCTACCAATTATTGGCATTTCTGAAGCCCAGCTAGCCAGGGCAATCCAGGGTGGTGTGGCTTGTGTGGTTCCCCACATGTTTTCTTAGACAGAATTCCCTACAAAAGTAACAAACATATGCCTGAAACACCCAATGTCCTCTCCCTTTCTATTGTCCTGGAGTCAGCTGGAACCCTGATAACCGTGTACAACTTGGATATTTCTGTAATCTAAAGTCCGAGGGGAATCCAGGGCAGTGTAGCTTGGTGATTCCCATAAAGTTTCCTTAGTGAGAATGACCTGCTGACATTAAGGCCCGTATTTATACTTTTTGACGCTAAACTGCGCTAACGCAGTTTAGCGTCAAAAAATTTTGCGCCGGCTAACGTCATTCTGAAGCGCCATGCGGGCGCCGTATTTATTGAATGGCGTTAGCCGGCGCAAGCAGACCGGCGCTGCCTGGTGTGCGTGGAAAAAAACCACGTACACCAGGCAGCGCCGGCGTTGGGAAAAGTGGCGCTAGGGCGTCTTAAAAATGGTGCAAGTCAGGTTGACGCAAAAAATCGCCTCCACCCGATTTGCGCCATTTTTAACGACGCCCAGACGCCATTTACATGACTCCTGTCTTAGTAAAGACAGGAGTCATGCCCCCTGGGCATGGTCATTGGGCATAGTGGCATGTAGGGGGGCACAAATAAGGCCCCCCTATGCCACCCAAAAAAAAAAATAATAATAATTTATACTTACCTGAACTTACCTGAATGTCCCTGGGATGGGTCCCTCCATCCTTGGGTGTCCTCCTGGGGTGGGCAAGGGTGGCAGGGGGGGTCCCTGGGGGCGGGGGAGGGCACCTGTGGGCTCATTTTGAGCCCACAGGCCCCTTAACGCCTACCCTGACCCAGGCGTTAAAAAGTGGCGCAAATGCGGGGTTTTTTGACCCGACCACTTTTTGCCCGGGAGTATAAATACGACGCATTTGCGTCGCCGTCATTTTTTTAGACGGGAACGCCTTCCTTGCATCTCATTAACGCAAGGAAGGCGTTCACGCAAAAAAATGACGCTATTTGCCCATACTTTGGCGCTAGACGCGTCTAACGCCAAAGTATAAATATGGCGTTAGTTTTGCGCCGAATTTGCGTCGAAAAAAACGACGCTAATTCGGCGCAAACGGAGTATAAATATGCCCCTAAGTATGGCTCACAAATGCTAGTTTTCCCATATTTATGCACAGAAACTCAGGCACTGTCAGCCAATGGCCAAAGTCTGACCACCTTGCAGTCCTACATTTATCCTATTGAAACATTGCCTCCCATGTGTGGGTTGACCTAACACATCTGAAATGAATGGACTAAAACCATAAACATGTGAAGACCTCATAGACACCACATTGACTTCACACTGTTGAAGTTTTGACCTGTTTGTGTTGCAGACGATAGGCATACCAGCAAAGCTTTGGCCAATTGTTTACTGAAAAGAAGTGTGGGAATACTGGGTGGTAGGAGTTTTGTGTATCCCAGAAGATTCCAGGACTTTCTCTCATAGATATGTGAGGAATATCTATGATTTTGGCCAAAGTTTAATAGTTATGCATTCTGGCTAATAAAATGTTGTGGGATCCATGACAGTCTTACCATCCTGGACTCTTTGTGGAGTCTTGTTTCCAGAAGTGTATGGGGTTGGTAGGTCTCCCTCAATGCTGGCGAATCCCAGGCCCAAATACCACAGTTGCCCACTTTTGAAGGCTGGTCCAGTTATCCCTTATTAGTGAAATGTAGTCAATGTCTAGAAGCCAGGCTGTCTAGAGGTAGCTGTAGGCATAGCAACCAAGGATTAACTAGTGGACATGCAAAGCTCTTGCAATACCAATGTACTCACATAGTACTCACACACGTGAAAGACAATACTCAGTGTTACCAAAAATAAAGGCAATTTATTTTAGTGATACACTGCCAAAAATACTTTGGAGACTATACTCCCTTAGGAGGTAAGTAAATTACACAATATCTACACTAGTGACCAAAAACAGGTAAATAAATAGTCAGAAAATAGTGCAAACAGTGAAATTCACAATAGGGTGCAATGGGCCTAGGTGGAACACAAACCATATACTAAAATAGTGGAATGCGAAAGTCGGTTTCCAACCTAGGCAAGTGTAGTATGTAGAGGGGTGCTGGGAGTATAAGAAGACACCAAAGGTAAGTAAAATACCCCACCCCAGAGCACAGTAAAGCAGGAGTAAAACACAGCAAGTTTCCTAAAACACACTACAAGTTGTGATAGAAGATAATGCAAGAAGCAGAAATGACGGCAAGACACCAACAATAGATTCCTGGACCTGAAGACCTGTGTAAGAAGGGGACCAAGTCCAAGAAGCGCTGAAGAGTCCAGGGAGAACAGGAGCTCCTGCTAATCCAATGAAGGTGCAAAAGGAGAACCACTGGTGAGAAGACAAAGTCACTATTGTACCAAGAAAAAATGGATGCGGGTTCCTGGTTGGTGCTGAAAATTTCCCACGCTGGATGCATGAATGCAGTCTGGTTTTCGTTGCTGGATTCCACCAAAAACACTCAAAGCTCGTGCTTAACAGAAAATGGCGCTGCCCATGACCAGGAGGGACCTGGTGGCCTCTACCCAGGAGGGTAAGACAGAGAGGGCTCTCAGCAACTCAGAGAGCCTTCAGAAGACCAGGCAGCATGCACACGAGTCCCACTGCACAGGGGCAAAGAAGGTGCAAATGGAGGCCCATGCAGCATGACACAAAGGATTCCCATGCTGCCGGAGAACCACTCAGGAAGCTATGCATCACAGGATGGAATGCTGGGGTCCTAAGCTGTGCTGTGCATGAAGAACATCTTGGAAGGTCGCACACAAGCCTTGACAACTGCAAGTCACGCAGTGCATGGGTGTACTGTCTTGCGTGGGGAGGCAAGCTCTTACCTCCACCAAAATTAGACATCTGGATGTTGGGACTGTCGGGTCACTTTAGTCTACCACCCGTGTTGCTCGATCCACACCTGTCATCTGAGAGGGGACCCAAGTGACCGGTCGTTGCTGCAGAGTGGTGCTTGCTGAAGCATAGAAGGAACTCAGTCACTCCACAGGAGATTCCTTCGCTTCTTCTGGTGCAGGCCGAAGACAGGCAGTCCTTGAAGGATGCATGACCTGCAAACTGTTGCAGTTGCTGGCAGGAGCTGAAGTTACAATGTTGCAGAAGTCATCTTTGCTTCTTTGTTGCAGTTTTGCAGAGTCCCTGGAGCAGTCAGCAGTAGATACATCATTAGAAGTTGAAGTAAAGGATGCAGAAGATTCCTGCTGGAGTCTTGCAATCCGAATCTGAAGAAACACCCCAAGGAGAGACCCTAAATAGCCCTGAGTGGGGGATTGGTCACCTAACCAGGTAAGCACCTATCAGGAGGGGTCTCTGACGTCACCTCTTGGCACTGGCCACTCAGATGCTCCCAGAGTTCCCTGACCATCCTGAAAACAAGATGGCAGAACCCAGGGACACTCTGAAGGAGCTCCGGGCACTACCCCTGGGGTGGTAATGGACAGGGGAGTTGTCCCTGAACTGGTGTAGACTGGATTATACAAGGAGGGCACCATCTGTGCCCTTCAAAGCATTTCCTGAGGCTCTGGAAGGATACCCCTCTCATGCCTGTAACACCTATTTCCAAAGGGAGAGGGTGTATTGTTCTGCCTTCCTGGGATTGAGCTGCTCAAGCCCCAGGAGGGCATAAGCCTGTCTGTGTGGTGGCAGCAGCTGGGGCTGCATTGAAAACCTCAGAAGGCTGGTATGGCTGCAATGATGGTCCACTATGGAGCTGTGGACTCAGTATTGGGGTACAATTCCCAGTTGTTGGACACCTTACTTGGCCATATTCGGAGTTACCATTGTGAAGCTGTACATAGGTACTGACCTGTGCAGTGCACACTTAAAATGGCGTCCCACACTCACGAAGTCCAGGGAAATGGGCCTGGATGATGTGGGAGCACCTCTGCTATTGCAGGGGTGCCCTCACACACACGTACTTTGCACCCAGTCTTCAGGGTTGGAAGACCTGATATATAGGTGACTTATAAGTGATCTGGTGCAGTGAAAATGGCTGTGAAATAGTGCATGCACTATTTCACACAGGCTGCAATGGCAGTCCTGTAGAAGCCTTTATAAGTGCTCTTTATGGGTGGCAAAAGAAATGCTGCAGCCCATAAGTATCCCCTGGAACCACAGTGCCCTGGGTACCTATGTACCATATAGTAGGGCAGTGTTTCCCAAAGTGTGCGCCGTGGCTCCCTGGTGCGCCATCAGAACTCACCAGGGGCACCGCACACTTCTAGAGAACACTGAAATGCTTTCATTTTCATACTACCGTATGGCCCCATTCTAAAAATACATCACATTTAAAATGGAGCTGTACAGGAGTATGAAAAAGAACGAATCACAGTGGAAATAAATCAAACTTGTTAGGGTTTTGCAATGTTATGTTGTAAGTTGTAAAACCCATCAAGTTTGATTTGTTTCCACTGTGAGTCTCTCTTTCATACTACCGTACAGCTAAAAAAGCTGCATGGTAGTATGAAAGAGAAAGACTTGCAGTGGAAACAAAGCAAATTTGATGGATTTTACAATAGACATCATAACATTGCAAAAACCTAACAAGTTTGATTTATCTTCGCTGCGATTCTTTCTGTTTCATACTACCGTCTAAAGACAAGTTACGTTTAGAATGGAGCCGAATAGTATTATGAAAAAGAAAGAATCACCTGAACAGGCGCTTAGAAGATCTGAGGACGGCGGTCCACTCAGCACAACAAAAGGGGGTCCCTCGAAGTCGGAGTCCAACTCAGCAAATTGTGCAAAACAGGACGGAGTGCTGGGGACCTTGGCTAGGCTGTGCATGAAGGAAGTTTTGCAAGAGTGCACAGAAGCCCTAGCAGCTGCAGTTCACGCAGTGCACAGGATTACTGTCTGACGCGGGAAGGCAAGGACTTACCTCCACCAAATTTGGACAGAAGGGCCACTGGACTGTCGGGGACATTTGCACCCAGCTCCTGTGTTCCAGGGACCACACTCGTCAGGATGAGAGGGGACCCAGAGGACCGGTGAGGCAGAAGTTTGGTGCCTGCATTAGCAGGGGGAAGATTCAGTCGACCCACGGGAGATTTCTTCTTGGCTTGCAGTGCAGGGTGAAGGCAGACAGCCCTCAGAGCATGCACCATCAGGAAACAGTCGAGAAGGCCGGCAGGATGAGGCGCTACAATGTTTCTGGTAGTCTTCTTGCTACTTTGTTGCGGTTTTGCAGGCGTCCTGGAGCAGTCAGCAGTCGATCCTTGGCAGAAGTCGAAGAGGGAAGTGCAGAGGAACTCTGGTGAGGTCTTGCATTTGTTATCTGATGAGATACCCACAGGTGAGACCCTAAATAGCCCTCAGAGGAGGATTGGCCACAGAGAATGGTAAGCACCTATCAGGAGGGATCTCTGACATCACCTGCTGGCACTGGCCACTCAGAGCTGTCCATTGTGCCCTCACACCTCTGCATCCAAGATGGCAGAGGTCTGTGACACACTGGAGGAGCTCTCGGCACCTCCCCTTGGAGGTGCTGGTCAGGGGAGGGGTCACTCCCCTTTCCTTTGTCCAGTGTCACTTCAGAGCAGGGCTGGGGGGATCCCTGAACCGGTGTAGACTGGCTTATGCAAGGAGGGCACCATCTGTGCCCTTCAAAGCATTTCCATAGGCCAGTTGAGGCTACTCCTCTCAGGCCCTTCACACCTATTTCCAAAGGGAGAGGGTGTAACACCCTCTCTCAGAGGAAATCCTTTGTTCTGCCTTCCTGGGACTGGGCTGCCCAGGCCCCAGGGTGACAGAAACCTGTCTGAGGGTTGGCAGCAGCGGTAGCTGCAGAGAAAACCCCGGAAAGTTAGTTTGCCAGTACCCGGGCTCTATGCTGGAGACCCGGGGATGCATGGAACTGTCCCCCCAATACCTGAATGGTATTGGGGTGACAATTCCATGATCCTAGACATGTTACATGGCCATGTTTTGGAGTTACCATGGTGACGCTACATATAGGTATTGACCTAGATGTAGTGAACGCGTGTAATGGTGTCCCTGCACTCACAAAGTCAGGGGAAATTGCCCTGAACAATGTGGGGGCACCTTGGCTAGTGCCAGGGTGCCCTCACACTAAATAACTTTGCACCTAACCTTCACTAAGTGAGGGTTAGACATAAAGGTGACTTATAAGTTACTTAAGTGCAGTGTAAAATGGCTGTGAAATAACGTGGACGTTATTTCACTCAGGCTGCAGTGGCAGTCCTGTGTAAGAATTGTCTGAGCTCCCTATGGGTGGCAAAAGAAATGCTGCAGCCCATAGGGATGTCCTGGAACCCCATTACCCTGGGTACCTAGGTACCATATACTAGGGAATTATAAGGGTGTTCCAGTGTGCCAATCAGAATTGGTAAAATTAGTCACTAGCCTCCAGTGACAATTTTTAAAAGCAGAGAGAGCATAAACACTGAGGTTCTGGTTAGCAGAGCCTCAGTGATACACACATAGGGAACACATATAGGCCACAAACTTATGAGCACTGGGGTCCTGGCTAGCAGGATCCCAGTGACACATATCAAACATACTGACAACATAGGGTTTTCACTATGAGCACTGGGCCATGGCTAGCAGGATCCCAGTGAGACAGTAAAAACACCCTGACATATACTCACAAACAGGCCAAAAGTGGGGGGTAACAAGACTAGAAAGAGGCTACCTTCCTACAAGAACGTGTCCCTTTAGACAGGGTCAGGCACAATCAGGACAGTGGTGGAGTGTTACTGCTGTCCGTGTTCTGCAGATACTCAAGAAAAGAGGGTAATCATGAAATTACAAAAATGTCAAAATTTAAGAGGAAAGTGGGAGATTTAAAAAAAAGATTCAGAAGAATGTATTTCTCCCCTTGAGGCATGAATCAGGTCTATTGTCATATGAGGGACTTCCAAGTGTGGTGCGGCAGGATCTGAGATCAAAAATGCTAATGTGCTTTTTTTAACTTGCCAGGAACAAGGAGAAAGCACTATGGCAGGCAGAAAGAGCGTGATAAAAATGTTGTACATTGGCCTGCAGCAACAGATTACTGGCAGTGCATACTCCAAGTCACTAAAGACAAGTCCCTATTGCAGAAGCCCTTTATCGGCTTCATTCCAATAATTTTTTGGGGAGAAAAATGGAAGTGCTCCCGAATCCTGGCTTACATTCCCCCACCCTTAAAAAAAAAGTTACATAACGGGGAGCAGCAGCCAATGGCCAATTGGTCAAGGGAGCCATGGGTGGAAAAAGTTTGGGAACCACTGTAGTAGGGACCTATAAGGGGTGACCAGCATGCCAATTTGGAGTGAAATACTGAGTCACCAGTATGTAGTGACAAATTTAGAAACATAGAGAGCATGAGCACTTGAGTTCTGATTTGCAGGATTCCAGTGACAATTTAGAAAACAGTGAAACACACTGACAAGCAGGCCATAAACCATAAGCGCTGGGGTCCTGACTAGCAGGATCCCAGTGACACAGTCAAAAACACACTGACATCAGGCAGAAATCGGGGGTAACATGCCAAAAAGAGGGTACTTTCCTACACCCACATCACCAGAATGAGTAATTTTAAAAGGAACCTCCTGAATGTTTCCTTTGTGTGTTTTGGGGCCTTTCCTGTCAGGGGTGATAGGCTCAGCCATACACGTGAGGTAACATTTTTATCAAGAGAAGTGTGGAAGTGGTGAATGATAGGAATTTTTTGGAGCCCCACAGATTCCAGAACTTTCCCTTATAGAAATATGAGAAAAATCCATATTAGCCTCCAGGGTGGTGCCCAGAAGTGGTACCCAGAAGTGGACACTAATTTAATTTGACTAGTGCACAACTGCTAAGAGGTAGGAATTTAGTGCATCCCACAGACATTTGGAATTTTTCCTCACAGAAATGGGAGGGAAATCTGTGGTTTAAGCCAAATTTTGAAGTTTTCAGGGCATTCTGGGGAAGAATAAGTAGTGAGATACATACAGCCAGGACTACACTGGGTGTCTAGTTTTCAGAAATATCTGGGGTTGGTAGGTTTTAATGGAAGACAGTCAAGTCTGGACCCAAATACTGCACCTACTCACATTACCAGAATGGATGAATTTGGAAGGAAAAAAAATGTTAGGGGGTTATTCAGTGTTTAGAGTTTGGAGGACAGGACTCTCCTTCACAAATGTGACTAAGAACCATGTCTGTCAAATTGATAGTTTTCCTGCCCTATTTAGGGTTGGGAGGACACTCAGCTTTCTATCAATGAAACCTCTTTTGGCTCCATTAAGAAAGATACCTCCGACAGCCCAATAGAGATGAGACTGTCAGAATAAAACCATCACACTGCCCATTCTATTTATAATGGTGGGTCTTATGGTTTTTCTCTTCTGGTGGTCACTGCCAGGGAAAACGTAGCAGTCAAGGATAGAAAATGAATCCCACATCCTCGGACAAAACTCTGTGGTCATTAATTATTTAGTTTTTCAATAAAAACTACAATTTTGAGAGTTTGTTTCTGAAAAGCAAAAAATGTTCAAAGTTTGGAGGACAACCATCAAAACCAGCAGTAGCCGTCCACCAAACCTTTGTGTCTTAAAAGGAAGCACCGTGATGGCAGCAACCTGAAGAGATGACCGCTTGGCTGGTGGACATCTTTAATTGGGATGGACCACCATCTGCCAGGATGCCAGATTTTAAGTCCTACTTTATTGTGTGATGTTATTCCATCTGCCAGGATCCAAACCAGAGTCCTAATGGCTCCTTGTTGCATGTTAAAGACTTTCCTATCATGAGTGATAGGACCAGCATCATAAGTGTGTAGGAGAAGTGTGGGAACACTGGGTGGTTTGAATTTTGTGGAATCTTGCAGATTGCAGAACTTTCTCTAAGAAATATGAAGAAAATAATTATATCAAAGGTTGACCTTTGCAGAAAACGTTTTATGTATCCTTGTGTTTTGGGGGCTTTCCTGTTGCAGGTGATAGGTCTACCCATATAAGTGTGGTACTGTTATAATCTAGATAAGTTTTTAAACATAGAATAGTCCAACATTTGCTAGTATCTGTTGAATGTTTATCATTTTTTCGATCCCAACTGTAAGCCAGTGTGGAGGAGTTATCACATTTTGAAAAATGCACTTTGAATCAAATAATTTGGGTAAACTGAAATTCAGAGTTGTACAATAACCACCATTCCTTAACTAATTTTCTTGGGCACATTTCAAACATATATATATGTTTCCTCTATACTCATTTTTCATTCACTAGCTTTTACTGCCTGAACTGATGCATGGTCGGTACACAATGAACAATCATCATGCATTGCAGTTTATTTGATGGGCCTGGATATCACATGTTTTTGCACATATCAACAAATATTTTATATTCCTGTGACTAGAAGAGTTTGATATGTGTGTTACTTCTGTAAACTGGCAATTGAGGCAAAATACAGATGAAAATATTGCCACCTATTTCTATTTTCTTAGCCTATTTTGATTTGTTTTTCATTTCAATAATTTATTTGGAAAACCCAAGAGCGAGACACAAAAATGTATTTTTGTTGAATTGTTAATTTTGTCTACTTTTCAGAAATGTATAGCTTTCCAGGTTGATATATAGATTTCACACATTTCCACCACAAACTGCGAGTAGTAACAATCCACAAAAAATAGAAAAAAATTGACTATCACTTAGAAAACTGCACAAACTGTGGTAAAAAGGACGTTTTTTTTTTGCAACTGTGCATATTCCTGAAAGCTAAGTAGAGGGTGGTCAAACAACAAAATGTTTTGCTGGTGCCATTTGTGGAAACAAAAATGCCTTGGTTGCACAGCATTTTTTCACATTTTGCATTTTCTCCCTACATTTTGCTACCTTTTGGCTGATTTCTTGGCTCAGTTCCCTTCAGTAGATTCCACAAACCCTGACTACGCCAACATGTGATAAGAAGGACACAAATATGGGCCTGGATATCTTTTGTGGAAAAAGGTTATGAAGTCTCAAATGCTAGGCGACACCAATGACATAAAAGTGCTCAGCAGTTGTTGATGGCAAGGGGGTGGTGGGCATAAAGAGGTGGAGGTTTCATGGCCACATGGTTAAGCATTTGGACACTAAAAATATTTTGTTAAGGACAATAATCATTACAATTTTCTTATCAAAATAACAGAACAGACAAAATAAATAATATGTGTGTACCACTGCATTTCTGATTATTTCCTGGTGCTGTCCAGGGTCATCTCCTTTACTTTTCAGAAATGTACCCTTATTGTGGTGTGGGTACAAGAACCCCCTTACTCTAGTAAGAGGAACTCACCTAATGTGTCCTCTCTAGCTATAATTGAGGATTTTGAAAAAGCCCATCAGAGATGGAAAAATATGTTCTAATTGTATAACAACAGTCAGGATTCCTCTGATCTGCAAATTGATCTGCCTTGATTGATTCTCTCCATCCTCTACTTTGTTAGCATGGTGTTACTGTTGAGTGTGCACCACACGTTTGCACTTACAGCTCATCCATCCCAGGTGACAAATCACAATAATTCCATCCAAGCCCTAAAATCCATTCTTCACCACTCAAACTGCTATGCTGATGTCAGAAATGGATTGTGCCATTTTATCCTACCAAGCGTCAGTTTCTCTTGGAAGTCTTAATTCATTTCATACTGCAATGCAGAAGTGTCATTTATTGTAGTTGGCACGTCACATTCCTGACCCATCATATGCAAAGATGTCGCCCAGCTTCAATTGCAGTGGCCCTAGATGTTAACTGTATCTCTGGGCAATGCTGAAGCTTTTCCTTACTCACAAAAGTAGGAGCACCCTGAGGTCCGTGCACCAATAAAGCTGCAGAGTGAGACAGTGATCACTGAAACACAGCTCAGCATCCCAATCAAGATCAGGCGGAGAGGGTGCCAGTGATCGAAATGGCCCACCAAGATGTCAGAGTGATCCCAGAGCAGGTTAGGTTCCCAGCTCAGTGAGCTGTTGAAAATGCCACATAGTGTCCGATCTGTCCCGAAAGTGGGTGTGAGAAGAGCTGGCCAACAATTATGCTTTTTAATTCCATTTGTGTTCTTAAAGGGAGAACACTAGGGGTGGGAGGACCTAATGGAGTTTTACTCTGTGGAATTCAGTGGAATTACATGAAAACGCTGTGAGATTCACAGAGTTCTATGAATGGGCAGAAAATGGCACGTAGTGCTACTCCCATTTTTTGTAAGAACCAGAAGCTGGTTCCTCATTGAGAAATTAGCACGAATGGCATCAAGAAGCATGCTGGAGGGCGCTGCTGCTTGCGTTGAATTTGAGTAGATGTTCTTCTCGAGAGGTAGCTTTCTCACTGTGAACTGTTGCGGCCACCTGTGACCATTCATGGTGAGAAAATCTCACCAGTGCCCTCCTAGCGCCCGGAAATCACACTAGGGATGCTCGTTCTCGCTTGCCAACTTACCATTGGCAAGGCACATGCAAGAAAAAGCTCCACCACGTGGCAGATGGCGGAATTTGGTCAGAATGCAGAGTGAACAAATTCCGCCAGCAGAGCATAAAATAATCTCCCTGAAGAACACATGATAAAGAGACAACAGTACAGGACACTGAAGATGTTCATTCTCTATCATGGCACCATCCTGAGTCATGGACACGAGAGCTCAGGGGTGGTCAATCAACTGCTTTTCAATTTGCAAATATGGTGCATCAATGGCTCAAACACTGATGAGATCTCTCTACTGGTGGCTTTTCCCACTCAAAGCTTTCTGGTTCAGAAATGGCGCACATAAGCGGAAGTAGTCAAATGTGTATTTGAGAGCATGCCAAAAGAGATGCGCATCAGCACTTCAGCAATGTCATAGGCACCAGGTACCTAGCTGCATAGGGCCACCAATTGCCTCTCGTGACAGTGAAGTTACACATGGACTGTCGGCCACACCTCGTGACAGCCCAGCAGCACATAGACAATCCTCTTTTTAGGCAATCAGCTACAGTGTTTAATGACTCTCCACCATAATCTGCAAACATTTGATTTTGGGCACTACCTGTATTCAACATGGCTGAAATACTTCATGTTAAGTTTCCTCACCCACTCTCTAGCATATCACTTCAAAGAATGAATCTATCAGCATGGATACCCATCTTTTCCAACATGAATTGCAAGACAATAAGAGATACAACTGCCACCCAGCTCATTCATAACAACAAACAGGAAGAGAAGGAACATCCTTCCACTTTAATCCTAAACCAAGATGACACTCATATTTTTCAGCACAGTCTATTTCTGCTAGCGACTTCATTGCCTCTTTTACCTCTACCTTTCTCACTATGTTTAGTTGTCTCTTTTATCTTATATTTTTAATTGTTGCTATCCTACATTCCAGTATTCTCATCCTCATTAGCTTGGTTCTCTCACTTGGCATTTGCATTGCTTTTATCAGCCTTGTTGCTATCCACATTGTGACTTTTTTCCAGTCACTTGCTAGTCGCACACTGTTGGTAGCATAGACAAATGGTGGCCATCAAAGGAGTTGTCCCTATGTCGGGGTACCTAGGAAGGTCACAGAGGAATGACCACAAAAGCTTAGCTCTTGGCAGGCAGAGCAATGTCCAGCAATTCCTCCTCTGAGATCATTAAATTGAGTATTATCAAACTGGATAATGTCAAAACCTGTTATACACAATTTGGGAATAGAGAAAATTGTGTCATGGTGCTAAAACAGATGCTTATCCGTTGTTTTCATTAAATATGTACTGTTACAGATTAATGTACTGCACTTCCAAAAATAGTATGTATTGAGAGTGTGTGGTGCAAAGGCCTAACTGATATTTGGCAATGAATGGCAGTGAGTACAAAGTAACAAAATAATACCCTGTGATCACACAAGAAAATACGTTAACAATAAATTGAGCAATTGTGCCTATCTACAGTGTTCCCACCGTTGCTGATTTGATCCATGTTCTGGCAATATGTATTTTGACCAGGCAGGCTTCACGCACAAATAATTTGTTAAAATGTGCACATTTAAAAAATGCCTTGCAACCTTAGTTACTTTGGGTCCTAATTGACTTCCTGTCATTACATCAGTCTGGTAATGGTATTCACTCAAACACTAACTGGCTTATAACAGTAACTCAAAATAGCACTATTGCATTGAAATAATATTTAAACTGGAGTAGGTTTTTGTACTCACCTATCAACCTTATGAATGGAATGTTTACATGGTATGTGGTGTCTAGCTATTTCCTTGAATCAATGAACTGTGAAATGGACACAACAATGGGTCATAGACTGTGGTAAGGCACCCATTACCTGTTTTAAGATGTTTAAAAAACATAGAGTGTCTAGCACCATGAAGACACCACTGACCTGTGAAATCCCCCAGTAGGCAAAATATGTAGCTTTGTCAACATCTTCCGTAGGGGTGGAATGGCAATCCAGATTTCAGTTTTGGCTGCTAATTTATTCCCTATTGCATCCAATAAACTGCAGACTATGACCACGTAAAGCTAATAGAGTATATTCCCATGGCATACGCAATGGACTCAGACATTTTTTACCATTCTAGGCCTTTGCCTATTGCCATTGGTGAATGAACCCTTTGGTCCTCGACCTGTAATTGTACATGCAGTTATGGCAGCACAGCTCGTAGATCTACCTTCTAGTGTTGGAAATTATGCTGGATCAGATCTCCAACCTTTGTGCTGTTTGCCAGGGTGTGAGGGAGGTGGTGTGGTCTGGACTTATATCACTGCTAGAAGCCAGGGACCCTGGTTATAGCAATGGCATCAATCTGAACATAAAAAACACAAACATTTGGAAACAACAACGCATCAAACAAATGCACAAATTGTAAAATAGTGTATTTAGTTCACGCACAGAAAATATGCAAAAATCTAAATTTTAATTGTCATGGGAAGATGGAGCTTTTCAAAAATTGGTTATATTACTGAAATACAAAGGGGCTCCAGCATACCAATTTGTCTTTTTGCTCCTAAAGCACACACTCTTTTTGTCAGTGCATAGTACTGCTTCTATTGAGGCCCTCAGTCATTCATACTACATGCTGTTAGCTTCATTTGCGCTGCTCCCATTGTTATGTAGCCATTTTAGTTACAGCTCCATGCATGTTATTTTAGCATACTATGGCTGCCGCCATGCACTTTAACCTAGATATATTTTATTCAGTTTCATTTATTATTCTTACAATAGCCACTTTTGCAGTCTTGTTTTATTTCTCTCTATCTAGCTGTTTTTGCTTAGGCCAGCACCACGTTCTCAAAGAAGACATTCTTGTTCACTCTGTGCTTCTTTCAAGGCTGCAGTAAGATAGGTTGCCGGTGAATGTGGTAAAAGTTTTGCCTCTGGCATTCATAGAAAAACACACATCCTTGCACAGGGACATTTTCTCAGAACATCAGCTGTTTTATTATAAAAACACTTCCTTGTCCCCTACACGTTAGAGGGAGATTCCAGCCAGAGAACCACGACTGTATGCTGATTGCTGAACGCTTCACTACAGCTGTTTTTGCAGACTACAGGCCTTTACTCAGGTATGGGGGATGATGTCTTCCCAGGGGAACCTGAAGGGCAGAATTAGAATTTAACATACTGTGCTCTATTATAGCCTAGCTAGGAATTAGTCTATTGACTCTAGTGACAATATGGTAATGTTATTTCTATGCTTCACTTTCTTTGTCACAATTCTAATCTTGTCATGCTGTATCGTCCTGGTTATTGCAGTACTTGCTTTGCTATCTAAGATGCAGTCTCTTCATTAAAACCTTATTGAAACATATTCTGACTCTATTTGTCATCGTGTATGTGACTCTACTGTAACTGAGAGAAACGGATGAGACCTGAGTGACCACGATTTCTGTGAGAAATCAATTATGTCATGCGCTCTGCTGCCCAATCATCCCTGCTCTTGGGTCCAGATGAGGCACTGCTAGTTAGCCAGAGCAAAACCCGGATTACAGCAACGAGTGTCACCTGTAGAGGGTTAAGACTCAGGCCCTCATTACAACATTGGCGGTAAATCCCACTTACCTCCATGCAGAAGACCGCCAACACACTGCTGCAGCGGCGGAATTCCGCTACAGCTATTACGACCCACAACCTGGAATCCGCCAAAATCCCAACACCCACACAAGTCCGCCACACCAAAGGTCAGTGATAAACTGGTGATAACCAAACCTCCACCGTCACGCCAACAGGAATACGCCCACACTATCACGACCCACGAATCCACGCGGCGGTCTTTCAACCGTGGTAAACCATTGGCAGTACACACCGCTGTGCTAAAAATGCACACACATTTACAAAACACAACCACATTGGACAAATAGAAATACACACACCTGATACACATACACACACTACTCCCACACACCCAATCCAATAATAAACACACACTCACATCACCCACAAACCCTTATGACCAAACCTGAGAAAGAAGCCCAGAAAGAGACACCACCAGAAACAACACTAGCATCCACAGGCTCACAACACCATCACTCACACAACATCCATGCACCTCAGACAAAACACACAAACACATCCCCTCACACATCACAACCGACACCACCTCACACATCACCCACACCACATCATGGCATCTCAAAGACACCCCAGGTTCTCTGTGGAGGAGCTCCGGGTCATGGTGGAGGAAATCATCCGGGTAGAGCCACAGCTATTTGGATCACAGATGCAGCACACCTCCATTGCTAGGAAGATGGATCTATGGTGCAGAATCGTGGACAGGGTCAACGCAGTGGGACAGCATCCAAGAACACGGGATGACATCAGGAAGAGGTGGAACGACCTACGGGGGAAGGTGCATTCTGTGGTCTCAAGACACCAGATTGCAGTACAGAGGACAGAGGTGGCGGACCCCCACCTCATTCTCCCACAACTAACAACATGGGAGGAGCAAGTCTTGGCTATACTGCATCCTGAGGGCCTCGCAGGAGTAGCAGGAGGAATGGAGTCTGGTAAGTCAAATCTTAACTATTACATCCCCCACCCTACCTGCTTGCTATCACATACCCCACCCTTACCCTCACCCCCATCACTCCAGCACTTCACAAATGTCCCACTATCACAACCCACCCATCCCAAACCAAGCCCTGCATGCAACACCAAAGCATGGACACCCATCACCAAAGCATATCCACTACAGGTACCCACACAGACCCCAAACCAATTATCACACAAGGTCCTAGACAAGAATGCAAGCACTGGAGTACAGGGTCACCCACCCATTGCACACCATGGCACACACAGATGCAATAATCATGCCTTTACACTCCTGCAGGACCCCTACCCAACGTCACCGGACAGTCCACTCCCCCCACAGAAGAGGCCCACAGTGATGACAGCAGCTCTGTCCAACTGGATCAAGATGACCAGCCCGGCCCATCTGGGACCTCGGGACAGTCGTTTCCCCTGACACTGGCACATGCCACTACAGAGCCTCCCCCCTCAGGAAACACCAGCACAGCACCTACCCAGCGGGCCCATCCCTCTGTCCCCAGGACACGTCAAGCAACAGTGTGTCCACCACTACAGGGAACCCAGGCAAACCCACCACCCCAAGAAAATCAGGGACCTGGGGGCAGTGCCAGTGGGCACACGGTTCAGGGGACAGAGGCACAGGACAACAGGGTAACTGGGAGGACTGCTGTGCGACAGGGGGAGGACAGGCCCAGGGAACCCACTCTCCATGAGGCCCTCTCCAACATCATGGGAGCGTGCTATCATTCCCAAGAGACAATGGCAACGGTACTGGCCAAGTTTCAGGAGACCCAGTGGCTGCAGGAGGAACAGTATCTGGGGATCAGGGAGGAACTCAACTCCATCAACACCACCCTGGTCACCATTGTAGGGGTGCTGAAGGACCTTGTCAACACCAGGAGGAACACTGTGACACAACAAGGGGCCCCTGACACTAGCCTGGATGATTAACAGCCCACCACCTCCGCCGGAGCTAGTGGACAGAAGGCACCGCCACAGGACCACGACCCCAGCACCCCACCCCCTGCAGATGGAGAACCACCCCGCAAACGGTCCCTGAGATCCAGGACAAAGACAGAGAACAATGCCAAGACCCCCACCAGGAAATGAGACCCCCCTAAATGTCATCCTTCTGTCCCACTTCGTCACCCTGTCCATCCATCAACTGCCCTAGCTCCACTTCCTATGCCCCTTTGGACAATGCACCTGTGAAACATATAGACTGGACTCTGCCATGGACAATTATCCACCCTCACCCATGCCCATTTTTACAATCCTCTCCACTAATTTGCACTGAAATAAACACCCTTGAATCACAAAACAAACTGGAGTCAGTCTGTGCTTTCACAAATGTGTATTTGCAATAACTATGGAATATAGCAATGTCAATTGTATTGTCAACATACCGATGTAACACAGCTCTAGTCCATGAGGTAATATAGCAGAGGTCACACAGTGGGACCCACATCTGTGAAATGGAAAGGCAAAGTGACAAGTCAGGGTCCATACACTGGGTGAAAGTGACAGACTTATGATAGGACTAACAATTGTATGAGATGTGTGAGGCAGTGACATCTTCTTACCTGTGTCTCACTGGAAGTATTGCTCTATAACGTTGTTTCTATTGTCGACATCCTCTTCTTCTGCCTCCTCTTCTTCACTGTCCACAGGTTCCACAGCTACCACAAGACCTCCTTCTGGCCCATCCTCCTGCAGAAAAGGCACCTGTCGTCGCAAAGCCAGGTTGTGCAGCATACAGCAGGCCACGATGATCTGGCACACCTTCTTTGGTGAGTAGCAATGAGAACCACCTGTCATATGGAGGCACCGGAACCTGGCCTTCAGGAGGCTGAAGGTCCTTTCAATCACTCTCCTAGTTTGCCCATGTGCCTCATTGTAGCATTCCTCTGCCCTTGTCCTGGGATTTCTCACTGGGGTCAGTATCCATGACAGGTTGGGGTACCCAGAGTCACCTGCAAATGTCAAGGGACAACTGTTAGACACAAACTAACCCTTAGGGACAACCCCAGACAACTATTCACAGGGTATAGGGTCCTTGTCCTCACCTATTAGCTACACACGGTGCCTCTGGAGTTGCCCCATCACGTAAGGGATGCTGCTATTCCTCAGAATGTAAGTGTCATGCACTGAGCCAGGAAAGTTGGCATTCACATGGGAGATGTACTGGTCGGCCAAACACACACACCATCTGCACATTCATAGAGTGGTAGCTCTTCTGGTTTCTGTACACCTGTTCACTCCTGCGGGGGGGGGGTACCAAGGCCACAAGTGTCCCATCAATGGCACCTATGATGTTGGGGATATGTCCCAGGGCATAGAAGTCACCTTTCACTGTAGGCAAATCCTCCACCTGAGGGAACACGATGTAGCTGCGCATGTGTTTCAGCAGGGCAGACAACACTCAGGCCAACACGTTTGAGAACATAGGCTGGGATATCCCTGATGCAACGGCCACTGTAGTTTGAAAAGACCCACTTGCCAGGAAATGGAGTACTGACAGGACCTGCACTAGGGGAGGGATCCCAGTGGGATGGCGGATTGCTCACATCAGGTCTGGCTCCAACAGGGCACACAGTTCATGGATTGTTGCACGATCAAGTCTGTAGGTGACTATTTCATGTCTCTCTTCCATTGTCGACAGGTCCACCAGTGGTATGTACACCGGAGGATGCCGCCATCTCATCACCTGCCCCAGCGGACGTGCCCTATGGAGGAGAACAGCGAGCAGAGAGTCAGCCAACACTGAGGTATTACAAAATGTCATTAGCACACATTTGTAAATCCGCAATGTGCCTGTTACTGTGTGTATGCAAGGCCTAGATAGGTGTGACACAATTATTATTAATGCCATGTGGCCCGCTGAAATGGCAGCTGCCTGACCTGTAAGGTGGGACAAGGGGATATGATGTAACTGCGCTGGCGTGCTACACCGTCGTAGTAGTCGGTCGAAGACTGCAGCGCAATCCTGCATTGGTTAATATTGGACCTTATGGGTCCCAGGAGCCAATGACGATGTACGCCGGGGGTGACGGTACGCACCGCCGTGGACGTGACCGCCATTTTCTGTCTGTTCACTCACTTGATACCTGACCTTCGACAGGAGAGGACCTACACTGCAAGTGCTGCTGTGACCTCAGTCTGGAAGCGACGATGGCTCATGTGTCTGGGAAAGGGCCCCTGCCTTCACTTCGGAGGAGTTGGAGAAGTTAGTGGATGGGGTTCTCCCCCAGTACACACTACTCTACAGTCCTCCAGATAAACAGGTGAGTTCACTTTGAGCATGCTGCATGGGCAATGCCTCTTTTGAGTGGTGTGGATGGAAGATACATGGGGGGGACTGAGCCCTGCATGAGCGGACAGTGAGTGTATGTGCATCAGGGCAAGGGTGGGAACGTGGGCCAATGACTGTGACAGTCCAGACGGTTAAAGTTTTTCCTTTTCCCCTGTACTATTCCTCTAGGTCAGCGTCCACCATTAGAAGGATATATGGCGTGTCATCGCCAAGGACGTCCGGAATCTGGGGGTCCACCACAGACGGAGCACCCACTGCCAGAAAAGTTGGGAGCTAGAGCAAGAAGATGGCGGAGGCCCTGCTGGGGATGGTCTCCCAACGTGGGAGGGGTGCCCATCGCACCATGACCCCCCTGATGTTCCGGATCCTGGTGGTGGCGTATCCGGAGTTGGATGGGTGCTTGAGGGCATCACAGCAGCCACAAGGGGGTGAGTACAGTCACATCCATCTGACTCTGCGTGCATTACAAGGTGTCTGGGTGGGGGAGGTGGGCAGTGGGTTACTCTAGGCCAGGGCAAGCTTAGTAGGCAAGGACCCTTTGTGAGGCAGGCTATGTGGCACCCCAACCCCACCAGTGGTAAGACACCTAGTCAGGCTCCTGTGACTTCCATGTGTGCAGCAATCGGGCATATGCCTTGTACCCCATGGGCATGTGATTAATCTAGGAACTATAAGTGCATGGCGTAGTGCAGAGGGCTGCTGTGTCTGTAGTGTCCGCCAACAGTAGTGGTATTGCATGCACTTGAACATGTCTTTCTTCTGTCTTCCCCCCCTTTTTGTGGTCTCCCTGTTCTTGTGTGCAATAGCATCATCAGGTGGAGGAGCAGTGGCACCGGAGCAGGAGGGAGCTGCATCCCACTTGGCCCGGGAGGGCGAGACAACAGAGTCTGAAGCCACCAGTGGGACAGAGGGCGAGGGGAGCTCCACGGCGGGGACAGGAGGTGACAGCAGCGACAGCAACTCCTCCTCTGATGGGAGCTCCTCTCTGCCCCCGCCTCAACAGGTACAGCCGCCACCCTCTTACCAACACCGCCCTCCCAGCAGCCCCTCAGCGTGTGTCCCGTGGCCGCTCACCCAGGAGGATGGGCATCTCATTCGCCCCAGGCACCTCAGGCCGTGCCCCAGTCAGCCCTGCTGCCCTCAGTGAGGAGGCTATTGACCTCCTGAGATCCCTCACTGTTGGGCAATCTACCATTGTGAATGCCATCTAGGGTGTCGGGAGGCATTTGCAACAAACAAATGCATACCTGGAGGGCATTCATTCTGGCCAGGCAGCCCAACAGAGAGCATTTCAGGCTCTGGCCTCAGCACTGATGGCAGCCATTGTCCCTGTGTCCAGCCTCCCCTTCCAACTTCCTCCACCCAGACCCAATCCCCTGTACCTCAGCCTATCCCAAGCACACCATTGGACAAGCATGCACACACCTAAACACACAAGGGTGGCTCGGGCAAACATAAGCACCACACATCCCACAGGCACTCACACAATCATCATACCCATGCACACATACCAACATCCACTGCCTCCACTGTGTCTCCCTCCTCCACGTCATCCTCCTCCCTCCCTGTCTCGTCTCCACTCACACCTGCATGCACTACATCTTCAGCCACTACCTCCATCACCAGCCCGCCCATCACCACACACCGCTCACGTGCACTCACCACCCCCACTACCATTCACACATCCTCTGTGTCCTCTACCAGTGTGGCTGTGAGCACTCCTCCCAAAGTACACAAAACACAGGCACACACCCACCCAACAGCCATCCACCTCACAACAGCCTCCAGCCCATTCACCTTCACTCAAATTCAGCAAACGTACACCTCCTACAAACACTACCTCTTCCTCCACTCCCAAACCCACTCCATCTACCCGTCCCAGTGTGTCTAAAAAACTTTTCCTGGCTAATATTGACCTCTTCCCTACACCTCCCTCCCCGTCCGTCCGCTAGGGCCAGGCTTTCCAAGTCCCAACCCAGCACCACAGCCACCACATCACCGGGCACAATGGTGCCAGCAACTGCGGGCTATTAGAGTGCGCCAAGCATCAGGGCTGCCAGTGTGCCACGGAGCGAGGGCAAGGACATTCCGCCACCTGCAAAAGTAAAAAAGTTGCCCACATCCCAGAGGGAGAAGGCGAAAACACCTGCCACCAAGGGCTCAGGGAAAACAAAATGGGATAGTGGCAAGACAGCTGCGCCACCATCCAAGGTGGGGAAGGGCCAGAATATAAAGGTCAGGCCAGGAGAGGGCATGTTAGCACCGACAATGGGACCAGTGTCACACCTTCTGTCCACGTCGACGCCAACCTGTACAGCGGAGAAGACCACCACCTGCACTGCCACCTGCACTGCCATATGCACCGCCACCAGCACTGCTGTCATTGAGCCCGCCACCAGCCCCGCGGTCATTGAGCCCGCCACCAGCACTGCAGTCACTGAGACCGCCACCAGCACCACAGTCACTGAGCCCGCCACCAGCACCGCAGTTACTGAGCCCACCACCAGCACCGCCGTCACAGAGCCCGCCGCAAGCACCGCTGCCACAGAGTCCGCCGCCAGCACCGATGCCACAGAGTCCGTCACAAGCACTCCGCGACTGACACCGCCGCAAGCACTGCCAGCAGCCCCATGACATCCTGAGCCAGTGGCACCACCGCAGGCATGGCTGCCATCCCCACTGGTCAGTCGTCCGAGCCTAGTGGTCAGTTCCAGGAGCCTGGGAAGCTTCCATGATGCACCACCTTCAGTGGAGAAAGGCATCCACTACCGCAGTCCTTGGCAGGATGAAGCACTGTGGGCACAAAGCTCCCTCCAGAACCAGTGGAGTATCACATCCACTACCTCAGTCCTTGGCAGGATGAAGCCCTGTGGGCACAAAACCCCCATGCAGCACCCATAGAACCTGGAGGAATCTAAAGCATTCCCAGATTTACAAATCTGGCAATACCTCAGATTCCTACACCACCTCAGGGATGGCAAAAGAGTGATGCAATGGGGAGAGATATTGCTATTTTTCCCTGTTTTTTTCCTCTTTCTATGTGTGCTGCAGAATTCTGCAGCACACATAGAAAGAGGAAAACACCACTTCTGATTGTTTCTATTCAGGAAGGTGTCCCTTACTGAACTAAAACAATCATCCCCACAATGCAGGCATCCTTGCACGATGGTGCGAGGGTGACTTCATTGGTCCTAGGCTGCAACTTATGCACCAGTGCAGGGGGAGAGGACAGAAATGTGTTGTATCTTGTAGATACTGTGCATTTCTGTCATTTTCTGGTGGTACAGGTCAGCACAGTTAGGCACTTACTGGGCTGCCCTGTGCCATGGACCACAGAAATGAGGCCCTAAATGTCAGCCTGCCCAGCTTCAAAATCTTGCCTTCGACATAAGCCACAAGTGCAATCTGAGAATTGTGCTTTGGTTAAAATTATGTAACTCGAAGCTGCACCTATTCTGGCTTACTCAAACTACTTGCTTTTGTTCAAGCGTAATTTTTTCAGGCAAATTATTTTTTGCTTTTAGCGTGGTAAAGTTGATTTATGTGTTTCCATATGAAAAAGCTGTGCCTTTCAATGTACCTCAAACTCCTGAAAAGCTATGGCTTTGACTGGACCAGTTCAGCAGGGAAGAATATTCTTATTTGACAGCGTATCTGAGTTTGACTGCTATGGCATTTTTTACCACACTTTTGGTCAGATTTAAGCACCTGTCACACAATGTAGCGCAGGACACAAAGGGGCAGATTTATAAAAAGGGATGCTGCACCTAGTGCAGCAGCACTTTTCTTGTGCCACTTAGCTCCCCCCTAACACCACCATGTGTGCGCCATATTTAAAATACTGCACACCATGGCAGTAGTTAAGGGTGCAAGCGTCAACATTTTTTATGCTTTCCAGGATTAGGGTCAAACATTTTGATGCTATTCCTGCAAAGCACCCAGAGGCCAATTGAAAACAATGTAACCCTCCTTTTAATGCCTGCTCTGAGCAGGCATTAAATGTGCCGAAAAAAATGGCGCAAGGAAATCTTTTAGATTTCCTTGTGCCATTTTTTTGGCCCCTTCTAACGGGGAACCCCTCCTCTTTACATACATTATGCCTGGTGCAGGCATAATGTGGTGCAAAAGGTTACAAAGTGGCGCAATGCATGGCATGGCGTTTTTATTGGCCTTCTAACGTCACACCAGTGTACAAAAATAATGCTAATGTGGTGTTAGATTGGGGCAAGGCTCTCTAATATCTGGGCCAAAGTTGCTGTACTGGGTTGCATGACAGGGAGAGAGTAGGAAAACGTCATATCTACAGAGATATTGCACTCTCTTCCTCTCTCACTAGAGCCAGTGCACAATAAGGCTGCAGAGCTCTACGCACACACCTTTGCTCTGGAGTGAAAAGGTGTGTGCATGAGTTTAGCATAGATTTTGTACTGGAAGGCCACCCTTCCAGTACAGAATACCTTGCCTTGACAAACTGTAAATCTTTTGCTACTTTGTATGTGTGTTGTACAGTGCAGCACACTGCAAAGTAGGAAAAGAAAGAAGAAATAAAAGTATTTAATTTATTAATGCCTGCTTCAAATTGGCATTATTATTTGGGTGCAAAACACCGTATACTATTGTCAGGATATAGAATTTTAAGTAAAAAACATGGGTGGTTGCATTATAACACCGATGTCCCACCCATGTAATGCCCTTCTGATGCAGAGTAATGCAAAATAGTGCTCTGTTACTTTTAGACAACTTTCCAGTTTGAAACAAGTTTTGCGCCTGTAAGTACATCCCAAAAAAATCATTTTGAGCAGGTGTGTGATGCAAACCCAGTGCAAAAGCTTTGTAAATCTGGCCCTTTGTTTGCTTGATGTGTTAGAGAGCAAACATTATTAATAAAATATAAATAAATAAATTGTATAAATGACATGTAATAAAAGAGCTCAAATAGAGAAACTTGTGCTAGAAATGGAAGCGTGCATGTTTGAAATGTGTTTGACCTGGTGTCCACCCTTTCGAGTTCAATATGAAATAACAAAGGGCCAGATGTAGCAAAGGGTTTTACCCTTTCTGTGTCTATGGGAAAAAACGTTCGTACATATGGCCCAAAATACTTTGAAAACATATTTTGATGAATCATAACTACATGTACTAACAAAAGAGAATTAATTTTGATGAATAAAACTAAGGGCATTTTTATGATGCCCTTGCACCACCTTGAGCCACATTAACGTCATTATTTTTCACTTTAATGTGGCCCAACAAGGCCTAAATCCCGCGCCGTATTTACAGGGTGGTGCAATGCATGAATTGCGCCACTCTGTAATCCTTTACGTTACATTATGCCTGCGCCAGGCATAATGTATGCAAAGGGAGCGTTCTCCCACTGGGGGAGCCGGAAAAATGGTGTAAGGAAATCTATGAGATTTCCTTGTGCCATTTTTATGGCACTTTTAACGCCTGCTCATGAGCAGGCGTTAAAAGGGGGCTTCCATTCTTTAGAATAGGACCCTATGTGCTCTGCAGGCGTAGCACCAATATTTTGGATCTACTCCTGAAGAGTACATCAATAGTGTCATGAAAACTGATGCTTTCGCCCCCTACCCTGCGCCATGGTGAACTGTATTTCAAATACGACGCACACATGGTGGAGGTAGGGGGGATGTTAAGGGGCACAGGGAAAGTGGTGCTGCACTCAGTGCAGCGCCACTTTCCAGAAATCTGCCCCCTGGGATTTTAAATTATTATTGACTGGTTAAACAATGTACTAAATATGATTGACATATATGATACTAATTAAGAGTCATGAAATATTAATTATACGATTTTCATGGTTTGAATATTACATTTGATTTATTCTTCATGCATTAGCATTAGTCAAAAGGCCTAAGCTTTAAGTATTTTTTCACAAGTATGGTGTTTTGATGTTATGCTGATTCTATTGAAATTCTTTTGCGAACATTGTTTATTA
Source organism: Pleurodeles waltl (assembly GCF_031143425.1). Lineage (NCBI taxonomy): Eukaryota > Metazoa > Chordata > Amphibia > Caudata > Salamandridae > Pleurodeles > Pleurodeles waltl. The sequence goes on along the minus strand of NC_090443.1, from coordinate 603,598,282 downwards.
ACTTTTCGATTGAAAGCTCATAATGGAAATCTACTGCTTTTTCACTCTGCTCATTCTGTACTTCCTTGTGATAACTATTGAAAGTTTTTAACAATGGGCTTTAGTTTCTGGTAAGAAGTAATGTTAGTTGAATTGTCACAATCTGTGCCGTTTTCTACAATGTTATTATTTTGCGGAAACTGCCGTCTGGAGAAAAGTGTCAACACGGGCTTATCTCGAAGAAACACAGTGAAAGTTGAAAACTGAATAAGAGATGTAATTCGATTGGTTGCTCACTGTCACACCTCATAGTCTTGTCCAATAGGAGTCTAGCTAGTAATATTTGGGACTTTAATTTAGCAAAGTTTCAGTTGAAGTAGTTCAGTTGGGAGGGGAAGAAGCACTGTTATGTTTATGATTCTAATGGATCAGTTAACTTAGGCCCAACTTTACTGAACTATTGCCTTTTTCCATGTTCTTGATGCCGATTGTTGAAGATCTGCTGTTCTGGTGCTCTGCTGCTGAAGACTTTGCTAACTGCTGTCTCTTTTATGAGAGGTATATCCTTGAGAGGGAGGAACCTGGCGGCCATGTGAGGGGGGCAGTTGCGGGCTCCAGGAACCTCGACTGCGTTTGACTATGCTCTCTACCATCTGCCGTGAGCTCATGCGGTATACCGTGGATCGGATTGCAGCCTGTCTTACCTCTCATGAACGGTGGGACCACAGCGGACCACTGTTGGAGTCTGCACAACGGACGCGCTGCTTCTCGCGGTGCCGAGTTGTGGGCTGGAGCAGCCTGGAGCGTGGTGCGGGGACGCCGCTTCCTGATCCTTGGTGGAAGGGAGGACGTGTTCCCGGCTGTGCATCCCCGGCCCTTTTTTCTCTATCGAGATGGAGCTCCAGAGAGGGAACATTATAGGAAGCTAGGGCAGGGCACCCAGGTTTAGAAGAAAGAATGACGCCCAGCCGAGCACGCCATGGGAAGGTACTCGAGATAGGTAGCTGTAAGGCGGCACGCTTTCTTTATAAGAAAAATAAAGGTAAGGAGGGGTGTAGCACTAAACCCCAAACCACTCTGGGGTGGGGGAACCGCACAGAGAAACAGGGAAGCCATATACATTCAATTGCTCAGAAGCAAGAAGATCCTATTAAAGATATTTTGAAGCAGTCAAATGAGAGAGGCAGCTTGGGGCTTCTAAAAGGAAAGGAAAGGTCCCCCATACGAGGACACCTTTATTTTCAATTTTTAATGTGGGGGCTAGATGTTTGGACATGGCACAAGTGGACAGAACTGCTCCTTAGGGGACAAGGAAACTGTTATTGAAAATGATGGGGTGGGGAGTGTTGAAGGAACGTCTCGAACGTGTATAGACACCTCCTCCCCTTCGGAAGGGATTAGGGTATAGAGACCCCACACAGTTCCCCTTTTCAGGATTGTTACCAAGTCCAATACTTTCAGACACAAAGGCACAGTTTAAGGACCCTCAAATACGTAATATAACCAACCTCCTTACCACATTATCAGAAGAGATCAGAGGGAAATTTCAGATTTCTGAGCAGAATTAGCACGGATTAGAGCAACCCGTGAAATTATGGAAACTAAAATAAATACACTAACAGACAAAATGGTATCTTTAGAAAATACAGTTAAGGAGCTAGATTCACAAGTAACTCTTAATGAACAAGATATCCAGCAAATAATGGTAAAGGAAAAATTGCTACATGATCGGCTTGAGAGCCTGGAAAATAGCATGAGACGGGTTCCAGAGGAGGCCGAAGGGCAGGACATTAAAGCCTTTGTAATAGCACTATTCAAGTAATTTTTCCCAGATCTACAGCATGTGAATTTAGAGGAGGATATTCAACGAGTTCACCGAGACCCCAATAGGAAAGATCTAAATAGGAAAAACCCCAGGAAAATCTTGATTAATTTCAGATCGTATTCTATAATGGAAAGAATTTTGACGGCGGTTTTAAAAACAAATAGGTTTATTGAAGGGGACTGGTTCTTTCTCATTAGGTGGGACATTTCAAGGGCAACCCAGGATAGGCAATGGGAGCTGGGGAAATACATGCAGGAGCTTCGAGCATTGGGGGCCACTGTTCAGATGTGATTTCCTGCAGCCCTTAGTATTATGTGGCAGAGCAAAATGTGCAACATAAGAGAGCCGGGTGAAGTACATCCCTTCTTAGAGCAGATGCAGGGGGCAGAGTGATTTATTATACTATACTGTAAGGTCGAGAGTTCCTGGAAGTCCAAATAGGAGTCCTTTACTCCAATAGATGTAGGAAGGGTTCCTCAGGGTTGAGGGTGGGGGCTTCAGGGAAAGGCACAATTTAATTTTAATTTCAGATTCAGTAGGTCACCGGGAGCATTTGAGGGAGAAAACATGCAAAAACAAATTGTCCCTAAGAAATATAGGCCCACGGTGGCAGGTTACCATTTAGTTTGTTTTAGGCAGAATGAACCCTTATTTTTGCTACCATGTCAAGCATTAATACAGGATACTTGAGGGTTTTGTCATGGAACATTAATGGCCTCAGAGTAAATGGTTGTAGGTGGAAAAACCTTGAGCTCCTGGGGAGGATAGATGAAGAAGTCTATCACAACAAGAATGGAAGGGAAGAGTGCAGATGGACAGATCATTTTGTGGTCACTAAGCAAACAGCTGTGGTACAGGACATAGCCATCTTAACTAAAAAAAACAATTAAGGCAACCCTGGGGGAAGTGGTTATGGATCCCAGGGGTCGTTGGCTGGCAATAGAGATTAAAGTTGGCGGGGTCTGGTTCGTGGTTGCAGGCTATTATGGCCCAAATATGGATGATCCAACACCTTTTCAATCTCTTTATAATCAGTTACTTCTTGCCAAATATCTGGTGGTTCTGAGTGGTGATTTTAATATTCTGTTAGACGCAATCCTGGATAAATCCACCACTAGAGGTATGGCGAATTCCCCAAGAACTAGATGTTGGGTAAAACAGGCTATGGAAGATCTGGGTCTGGTGGATATTTGGTGCAGTTGAGCTAACGGGGCCCAAGATTCACTTTCCACAATAAAAAATACAGACATAGATCTAGGATTGATTTTATATTGATCCAAATTAGTCTTTGTGGGAAGGTGAAATATGTGGCTCGTGTACCAGAACATCTGTCGGACCACTTGGCAGTTAAAATTTATATGAGTTATGATATTCCAACTAATCCTCCTAGGTGGCCCCAAAATCGTGCCTTGTTGGCTGATGAAAATATTATTGAAGGACTAAAACAAGAATCAAAATGTTTTCTTGCAACAAATGTTGGGTCCGCCTCATTACAAGTTGTATGGGACACATACAAGGCATTCATTAGAGGAAGATTAGTTAGCATCTCTGAATATAAACTCAGAGGAGAGAAGAATCAGCTTCGATGTTTTGAGTCGGTGCTTCAGGAATTGCAAATTAGGGGTGAAATGGGATTTAACGTTCAGACAAGGAATGAATAGGACCATTAGCTGAAGGAAAAAAATTGCTTTGGCGGCCTTTTTATTAAGGCAATAGAGGAGCTATACAAGGATCCGGTAGTGAGTGTCTTGATGAATGGTAAGCTATCAACTCAAGTTAGGATAGAGATAGGTACTCTTCAGGGTTGCCCACTCTAGCCTCTTTTATTTAATTTATACATTGAACCTTTGGCGAGGATGATTAGATCCAATCAAAATATAATACAGGTTCATCCGAGAGAGTGGTAGAAAAAGGTGACATTATATGGTGACAATCTTATGATATATACTAGTGATTTGATAGGTTCATTACCAAGCATTTGGAGTGTTTTGGAAGAGTTTGGTCAGGTGTCTGGGTATTCGGTCAATCAAGAGAAAACAGAGTTAATGTGCTGGAATATCTGTTACAAATCCCCCCTTGTTAAAGAAGAGATCAGATATCTGGGAGTTCAAGTTTCTGTGGATTTCAGGGAGGTGGCCTGAAAAAACTTTAATAAAGTATGGCTATCTACAAAGAAGTTATTGAGGTCATGGGCTGTGCTTCCACTGTCCTTGTTCGGTAGATCTAACATTCTGAAGATGCTTGTGCTACCGAAATTCACCTTCTTGTTCAATACTATCACACTAGAATTTAAAGAAATATGGTTTAGAAGGGTACAGGGAGACTTGACTTCTTTTCTGTGGGCATCACGGGGAGCTCGCATTGCGTGGAGAAGGTTGTCTAGGAAAAAGCATCAAGGGGGAATAGCTGTCCCGGATCTGTATAAATATTAGATGGAATTTCACCTTAAAAATATATGACCTGTACCACAGAGTCGTCATGATCGATATCTTGAAGGCTGGAGACCACTTTTTATACAAATATGGTCACCCTAAATACTTTAAGAAGGTTAGACTTAAGTATCTTAATTCAGCATGTAAGATATGGTTTCAGATGTGATAACTGCTGGGTATACCATACTATAGTGATTTCGCACCAATATGGGACTCACCAGGCACTCCACAATGTTTGCAAGACATTTTATCTCTTCCATTATGGAGAAACAGGGTAGGTAGTTGGGGGCAAATTCTGGTAAAGAAGGAATTGATACCATGGGATGGGTTTGTGGAGCTAGCTGGAAGCAAGGTTTCCAAGTTCAAATATTGTCAACTGGCGAGTTGGGCAAGTGTCCTTCCCAGATTAGAAGATTAGAGCAAAGAGAGGTTCTTTGGGAGTAGAAACTGTGCTATAACTAAGGGTATCATAAGGAAGTTGCCCTCTGGTATTGGATGTTGATGGAGGCGACAGAAGACCCCTGCTTAGTGCCAGCGAAAAAATGGAGTAAGGAAGTAATTTCAATGGACATTGGTAAGTTTTGTCAAATTTTGTTTCCTACACTTTGGGAGATAGTTAAACCGGCTGCTCTGAAAAGGGATCATCTTTTTACTTTGCATAGAGTATACTGGTCTCCGGAGAAATTAACTGCCTTTGGAAAGGGGAAGAAATGTTGTCCAAGATGCAATGAAGAAAGTGCCAATGATATCCATATGTTCTGGAGGTGTCGAAAGCTTGATCGATACTGGATGGAAATAGGGCAAGTGATCCGGGATGTGGTGAGCCCAGATAGCAGCGTAACTCTTTAGTTAGTAATATTTAGAATCAGCTTAAGGGAGAATGGCTTGCCAAATCTGGTTAAAGAACAGAGACACATGCTATTTGTGCTAATTATTCTGACACGACGTGAGATTTGCCGAAAAATGGATGCTTCCCCAGGCCCGAGTGTTCATGATTGGGTTGTATCTATCAACAAAGTGTGTAATTTGGAAAAAGATGGCCTCCAGAGGATGAGAAATAGATTTTGGGCATTATGGAGGGAAAGGGAAGTAGATGTAAGCTAAACATGGAACAAATGATTATAGTGGAGAGTCCGATGATTATATGTTTTGCTGGTCCCCCGGTTGCATAACCTGTGGGGTAAAGGGGTGGCCCTGTCTCTTTGGAGCAGAGTCTCTTGGTAGAGCGGGCCTTATCACAAGGCTGACAGACGGATGGGGCCTATGAGTGCTGGTTCGCCCCTCTGGTGCTGTAATTCAGAAGTCTTGGTAGCCTGACCTGACTGGTTACGAGACTATGAGGACAAAAAATAAAATAACTAAATTAACAAAAAAAATGAAAGGTATAACCATTGTGCATTTGTTTCCTTTTCAGGTCTTTCCTTAGAAATCTAACTGCATTTTTGCTAGCGCCATATTTCAGATGTTTTCCAAATTCATTTTTGCATTATTTTTTATTTTTTTATGTGACAAATCCCAGCCCCACGTATATGTTTTGAATTAGAATTTTTTAGCAAAGATGTCAGACCCAATAATTGAAATGTATGCTTATGAATTGATTATGATTGATTCAACTACACAAAATAATGAAATCTATTGCTATTCCTCAAATAATTCAGTTGTTATTCTGTATAATTCTTTAGGAGTGTCTAATGGTGATTGTTTTTATCAAACTAAGATTATTCAGACGTTTTGGACAGCCTGTGTTGTTTCTGTATTGCTATCATCTGGTTTTGCGTATCACTGATATGACTTTAGCATTGTTAATATAAGGGCAATAAAAGTTTGAATTTTCCTAAATTAGTGTGGTGATTTATGGCCACATAAGTCATGGTGTAAGTATATTACTGACTCCTTATCGCATATTGTTGTTGTTTATTGCTATTGATCCTTATTTTTTTATTTGATTATCTTATTTCTCCTGTTTGAGACAAAAGATTTGAGATGAACTCTGAGGGTAGATGTCACTGCCCTATTACATGTGACCTAAACCTAATTTAGGAGGTCACATACCCACAGAATTTTGGTAGCAGAGGATTGTTTTGCCTCAATATGAGAGAAATCATCTATTGTTTTGTTTATTTTTAATGGTTTCGTCTCAATAGGAGAGAGATCATCCATTGTTTCGTGTCAACTGGTTTTGCCAAAGTTTGTTTAGATGAGGTTGGTATAATCCCAGTGCCATTTGAGTTCTAATTAGGGTTTGCATGCAATGCTTTGGCAAATCGCCGGTGAATTGTGATGTATGAATGAAGTAGGGAGTTTCTGTATTCCAAACTAGTTGAATAGGGAGCTTGCATACTGCAAAGGGTGAGAGTAAGGGATTTGTTGTACTCTAGATGAGTGTGGCATTTTGTGCTCAAATATTGCCCACGTGGTTGTTGTTGTAATGGGCTCTGCAAGGTCTAAGACTCCAGTGTATTGTACAAGTGTATGAGACATTTGTTTGTTGTTGTTTACTTGCCTGCCAGGAAGGTGTTGGTCGATTCAGCGCTGTCGAAAACAGCTATAGTAATATTCCCCTTGTGTGTATGTTGTTGGTTGGTATAAGGTAAATCCTGGGTGCACAAGGAAGATCCATACTAACCGGAGTGAGGTTTGCTGGTCAAATCTTACTTGTATTTGTGAGAAAGCCACAGCCAGAAGAGTAGCTGTTTGTGCTAAAGGCCACAGTCGAAATTTCCATACAGACTCCGAAGTGTAGTAAGCAGACAGGTTGTTTTTTGTTGATTTTTGGTGCTCACAATATTTGCATTTAGTTGCGTGAAGACGAGTTACGAGGCTTTGACATCCACTGTGTGGAGTGAGAGTGACGTCATTGGGTCGGCACTGGGATGGGTCAGTTGGTGAAAGGAGCTTCGCATGGATTGGTGGACAACCGTAACAGCTATTGCCTGAGAGTAGCAATCAAAAAGGATTTGGGGACAACTGCGCTCAAAGATATGCTTCATTTTGTGTTCAGGTTTATGCGGGGGTTGAGACCTGAAGTTGGTAACATGCTTAAGAGTCATTTGATTTGCTGGCAAGCAAAAACGATTGATGAAGTATTGCAGTTTGCTAAATATTGCAGCGAGTAAATTGATATGAAGCAGAATAGATTGAGAGAAAAGACAATGGTGATGCAGGTTAGAGCATCACAAGCAGAGATGCAGGAACTACAACAGCCACAAGGAAACATGCAAGTGGCTCAGAGTCAGGGACAGGTGAGAGGAAGAGAACGTGGTTGTGGTGGAAATAGAAATCGTGTTGATCTAAATACTATTGTTAATCCAGGTGATGTGGAGGCAACGAAGACGATGCTACCTTGTCATGTGTGCGGGAGTTTTGAACATTGGAAGCAGGAATGTCCTTTGATGGTGCAGGAAGGTGTTGTACAGATGAGTGAACATAATCTTTTTCCAAATTTGAGCAGACTAAGAAATTGGAATCTCAATGCAAATGTCCAGAATATGAATAATCAAATGCAGATTCAGCAAATACAAATTCCCCAACAGCAGGTGCCACGTTTCAGGTACCACAACAGCAAATGCAACAGCAGATGCAGATGGTGCCACAGCAAATGCAAATAACTTAAACTCCAATGGCACAGCAGCAGGTAGTGGTTCCTCAACAGAACATGGGACAAAGGTTAAGTCAAGATGGACAAGAATTGATTACACAATATCCCTTACACAGTGAGAATGAATTGAGTGATGAAATTATGAGTGAGGAAGAATGTGTGTTAGCAACTTCATTAAAGATGGATCAGAGTAGTCCCTATGCAAATGGAACAGTTATGGCTCATGAAGTTTCATTCCTGGTTGACACAGGAGCTACACACTCCACTGTCAGAACTCCAGAAGTTCCCAATGTGCCACTTTCTGAGAGAAGAGTACAGGTTGTAGAACTAGCAAATCAGCACCTGACAAATCCAATTACTGAATTCATTCCTGTTAAAATTGGTACTTTTGAAGGTACGCATACATTTGTAGTCTGTGACTCAAGTCCAGTATATTTGCTGGGAAGAAACTTATTGTGCAAATTAAGATGTTCAATTACTTGTACAAATGATGGAATTGCAATTCAAACAAATAGTGATGATGAGGAAACATGCATACCAATTGGCTAAATAATGAAGAATTCCAATTCATTACTCTTTTCCCCACTGTTAGAAATGTGGTCTTTGTTTGGCAGTCAGATTGCACTCTGTTCAAGTAGGGACTCTCGCTCTAGTCAGGATAAGGGAGTACACTCCTAAAACAACCCCTGCTCACCCCCTTGGTAGCTTGGCACAAGCAGTCAGGCTTATCTCAAAGGCAATGTGTAAAGTATTTGTACTAACACACACAGTAATACAGTAAAAACACCACAAAAGGGGCACTACACCAGTTAAGAAAAATAACCAATATTTATCTAAATCAAACAAGACCAAAATGACAAAAATCCAACATACACAAGCAAACATATGAATTTTTAAATTAAAAAGTCTTAATCCATAGAAATCAATGGATGCATTGCTTTTACACACAGTGCCTGGTTTTGTGTCAAAAATAAAGCTGTACAGGCGAGTGTGTATCAGAAAAGTAAGCAAGGCATCGATTCCTGACTCACAAGCGAGGCCGTGCGTCACTTCTTCTCCTGTCGGGTAGGCAATGCATTATTTTTTTCTCATGCAGAAGAGCGATGCGTCAATTTCTTTACAGGCAACCTCAGGTCAATGCAGGTTAATTGTGGTTTAGACAGCCAGCTATAATGCAAGCAAAAGCTTGGTACACAGTGGTGAAGAGCCACGCTGCATGGGTGATGCGTCGATTTTGGCAGCCGCACACGGGTGTTGCGTCAATATCCCAGCCTAAAAACCAACTTCACCGAAAGAAGTATTTTTAAATTATGAGTTCAGGGACCCCAAACTCCACATCTCTATCTGCTCCCAATGGGAAGCTGCACTTAAAAGATATTTAAAGGCAGTCCTCGTGTTAACTTTTGAGAGAGACAGGCCTTGCCACAGTGAAAATCATTTTACTGTCAGTACATGTAAAACACAACAGTGCATTTTCTACCTTTAACATACACTACACCCTGCCCATGGGGCTGCCTAGGGCCTACCTTAGGGGTGCCTTACAAGTTCAAAAAGGGAAGGTTTGGGCCTGGCAAATGGGTACACTTGCCAGGTCGAATTGCCAGTTTAAAACTACACACACAGACACTGCAGTGGCAGGTCTGAGCCATGTTTACAAGGCTACACATGGGGGTGGCAAAATCAGTGCTGCAGGCCCACTCGTAGCATTTGATTGACAGGCCCTGAGCACGTCTAGTGCACTTTGCTATGGACTTACTAGTAAATCAAACATGACAATCATGGAAAAGTCAATTACACACACAGTTTACATAGAGAGCACTTGCACTTTAGCACTGGTCAGCAGTAGTTAAGTGGCCAGAGTACCAAAACCAGCAAAACAGAGTCCAGCACAAAGTCAGAAACACGGTAAGCAGAGGCAAAAAGACAAGGGAAACCACACCAAGGATGCCAGGTCTAACACGCGCATTTACAGTACAGGGGCTGCCAAGTGACCTACTGTAGAAAAGTACCCTCTTTTTGGCATGTTACCCCCCTTTTCAGCCTGATGTCAGTGTGTTTGACTGTGTTCACTGGGATCCTGCTAACCAGAAACCCAGTGATTATGCTCTCTCTCCTCTAAATTTTGTAACTGCATACTGGTAACCCAGTATTTCACCCAAAATTGGCATACTGGTTACCCTTTATAAGTCCCTAGTATATGGTACCTAGGTACCCAGGCAGTAGGGTTCCAGGGGATCGGTATGGGATGCAGCATTTCTTTTGCCAGTCATCGGGAGGCCATGCAAAGGCTTTTACAGAACTGCCATTGCAGTGTGTGTGAAATGGTGCATGCACCCTTTCACTACCATTTACACTGCAGCAGGTCACTTATAAGTCACCCTTATTGCAGGCCTTCCAGCCCTGAAGGCATGGTGAAGAGTACCTGTGTGTGAGGGCACCCCTGCACTAGTAGAGGTGCCCCCACGACCTCCAGGACCATTTTTCTGGACTTCGTGAGAGTGGGGATGCCATTTTACGCGTGCAAAGGAATAGGTCACTACCTATGTCCAGCTTCACAACGGTAACTCTGAATATGGCCATGTTTGGTATCAAACATGTTGGAATCATACCCCAAGGCTTTTGCAAGCATTGGCTGTATGATTCCATATACTCTGGGGGCTCCTTAGAGGACCCCCAGTACTTCCATTACAGACTTCTGAGGTTTTCCAGGCAGCCTCAGCTCCTGCCACCTCAGAGACAGGTTTCTGGCCTCCTGTTGCTCAAGCAGCTCGAGTCCAGGAAGGCAGAACAAAGGATTTCCTTTAGGAGAGGGGTTTTACACCCTCTCCCTTTGGAAATAGGTGTTACAGGCTTGGGGGTAGCCTCCCCAGTCCACTGGAAATGCTTTGTAGGGCACACTGTGTGCCCTCCTTGCATAATCCAGTCTACACCGGTTCAGGGACCTCCAGTCTCTGCTCTGGTGCGAAACTGGACAAAGAAAAGGGGAGTGACCACTCCCCTGTCCATCACCACCCCAGGGGTGGTGATCAGAGCTCCTCCAGAAGGTCCCTGGGTTTTGCCAACTTGGATTCCAAGCTGGCAGAGAACTCTGGGAGCATCTGAGTGCCCAGTGCCAGAAGGTGTCGTCAGAGCCCTCCCCTGATAGGTGCTCACCCTTGTAGCTGAGGAATCCCCCTTTCAGGGCTATTTAGGGTCTCTCTCTTGGGTGGTTCTTCATATTCAGATTCCTAGACTGCAGCAGGAATCCTCTGCATCCTTTACTTCACCTTCCTACTGAAGAAACTGCATCTGGACCCTCCAGGATCTCTATAACCTGCAACAAAGAAGCAAAGACGACTTCTGCAACATTGTATCTTCAGCTCCTAGTTGAACTAGGCCAGCAACTGCACCTGTTTCCAGGGCGTGCACCCTCCAAAGATTGCCTGTCTTCATCCTGAATCAGAAGTACGAAGGAATCTCCCTTGAAGTGAAGGAGTAACTTCTCTGCTTCAGCAGGCACCCCTCTGCAGTGACGACCGGTGTTCTGGGTCCCCTCTCCTGATAAAGTGCATGGATCCAGCATCATGGGTTGTGGACTGAAGTGATCCCAATGGTCCTGACGTCTTACTGTCCAACTTTGGTGGAGGTAAGAGCTTGCCTTCCGACGCAAGACACTACCCCATGCACCGCATATTTGCAGTTACCAAGGCTTGTTGGCATCCATCCACAATGTTCTTCATGCACCTTCAGCCCCCAGCACTCTATCCTGTAGCGCACCGCTTCCTAAGTGGTCCTCCAACGGCATGGGATCCCTTTGTGTAGTGCTGCATGGGCCTCCTTTTGCACCTTCTTTGTCTCCGTGCTGTGGGACTCCTGTGCATGCTGCCTGGTCTTCTGAGGGCTCTCTGAGTTGCTGAGAGCCCCTTCTGACTCCTCCTCCTGGGTAGAGTCCACCAGGTCCCTTCTTGTCCTGGGCAGCGCCAACCTGTTCTTTGTGTGTGCCAAGGCTTGTTGGCGAAGTCCAGCAACACAAACCAGACTGCAATCATCCATCTGGCATGGGAGATTATCTGCACCAAATAGGAACCCGCATCCATCTTCTTGGGTGCAGTACTGACTGTTGTTCTTCACCAGTGGTTCTTCATTTACACCTTCATCCAGGTTAGCAAGGGCTCCTGTTCTCCCTGGACTCTTCTGTGCTTCTTGGACTTGGTCCCCTTCTTCCACAGGTCTTCAGGTCCAGGAATCCAGGAAGGAGTTACTCCTGTAATTGCAGATTTCGTTGAGTAAGGATTTCTGAAAGAAAGCCTGAGCAGTCCATATAATTCACCTATTATGGGTTTGCGAAAGCCTGGTGGGTAATTTTGCATAGTTCAGGTTTTGAGAAAAATAAATGATATATTGGTCAGATGTTGTCCAGTGGTGCCTAATCCAGCAGTGATTTTGTTCCAAATTTTGTGTCACGCAGAATGGTTCACAGTAGTGGACTTGTCACATCCATTTTTCTCAGTGCCTCTACATGAGGTCAGCCAGTTTCTCTTTTGTTTTAAATTCTGCAGTCATGTGTATTCCTGGTGTAGAATTCCACAAGGATTTTCAGATTCCCCATCAATATTTAATCATGCGATGAAAAATAATTTGGACTCATTAGAAATGCCTTTCAAATCTATATTGGTTCAATACATTGATGGTTTGATGGTTTCTTCAAAGATACAAGAAACATGCAGGCAAGATACTATTGCTTTACTGAATCATTTAGGTGAGATTGGACATAAAGGGGGTCATTCTGACCCTGGCGGTCACCGACCACCAGGGCCAACGACCACGGAAGCACCGCCAACAGGCTGGCGGTGCTTCCTGGGCCATTCTGACCGCGGCGGTAAAGCCGCGGTCAGAAAAGGGGAGCCGGCGGTTTCCCGCCGGTTTACCCCTGGCCCAGGGAATCCTCCATGGCGGCGCTGCTTGCAGCGCCGCCATGGGGATTCCGACCCCCTTCCCGCCATCCTGTTCCTGGCGGTTTTTACCGGCAGGAACAGGATGGCGGGAACGGGTGTCGTGGGGCCCCTGGGGGCCCCTGCACTGCCCATGCCACTGGCATGGGCAGTGCAGGGGCCCCCTAACAGGGCCCCACAAAGAAAATCGCGACGGGTGCCACTGCACCCGTCGCACCCCTGCAAATCCGCCCGCTCCATTCGGAGCCGGCTTCCTCTTTGCAGGGGCTTTCCCGCTGGGCCGGCGGGCGATCTTTTCGAGATCGCCCGCCGGCCCAGCGGGAAAGTTAGAATGACCGCCGCGGTCATTTGACAGCGGTGCGGTCTTTTGGCGGCTTCCGCCCGGCGGGCTGTGCCCGCCGCCCGCCGGGGTCGGAATGACCCCCAAAGTGTCTCCAGCAACATTACAGTACTGTCACAAAGAAGTGACATACTTGGGACATCAAATAGAGAAGGTACAAGGAAAGTGACCAGAGAAAGGGTTACAGCTATATTGCGAATGAACCCTCCTGTTACTCAAAGAGATATCAGGATGTTTTTGGGAATGGTGAAGTTACTGTCACCAATGGATTCCCAATTTTTCCATTATTTCCAAGCCTTTGCAATGATTGACCCAAAAAGATATTACTGATCCGGTGCCCTTTAATGAAGCTTATATGAAAGCTGAGAGTCTGTACAGAGCACCAGCTTTGCGAATGTCTGACTACACAAAACCATTGTTTTGTCTTGAATGTGTTTGCTGCGCTCTTTCTGTCCTGGCACAGGTACATGGTAGTGTAAATCATTCAGTAGCATATTTTTCAGTTACATTGGATCCAGTTGCCACTGCTTTACCAGGTTGTTTGAGGCAGGTGGCTACGGTTGGTGTTAGTCTTGCCCAGAGTGAGAGTATTGTGATGAGATATCCTTTAACTGTTCTTGTCCCTCATTCAGTTGAGGTCTTGCTTACCAGGCCCTAAACTCAATACTTGACAAAGGCTTGATTGACTGGCTATGAATTGTTGTTTCTGGGGTCCCCGGATATTACCCTGAGAAGGTGTGGAGTACTTAACCCTGCTACATTATTACCTATAGCCACTGCTGAATCTGAACGTGTAAATTAAGTGAAACATGACTGGCTGGGTGTTACTGAACTGTGCACCAAACAACACCTGATATTCAGGATACTCAGTTAGAGAAAAATGACCACAATATTTTTTGTTGATGGTTCCTTTTAAGAGACAATAAGAGCTGGTTATGCTGAGTGCACTATCTCTGGTGTTCTAAAACCTTCATGGCTTCAAGGAGTATTTTCTGCACAAGTGGCTGAATTGGTTGCTCTTACTAGAACATGCTGTTATGTCTTCACAGCTCAAAAGTATGATTTTACAGAGAGCCAATATGGGTTTGGCGGGCAGTTGTGGTCCCAAAGGGGTTTTGTGACCTCTTCTGGCTCACCAATTAGAAATGGTGGTAGAAATTATGGATTACTAGAAGCTTTGGAATTACTTGACAAAGTTTCAGTTGTGAAGTGCACTGCGCATAGCAAAGCAAATTATTTTATCTCACTGGGTAATGCATATGCTGATCAATAGGCCAGATATTGGGCACTTCATTGTGCCACTTTCAATGAAGAAGGGAAAAATTTAACATGTACTGATGAGACAAGTCAGAGTTTTCTGTTGACAGTGGTTGACATTTGGGAAGAGATTAAATGATTGCAAGATGAGGTTCCAGAAGATGAAAAAAGAAGCTGGATAAAATGGAGTTGTAACCAAAGAGAAATTGATTAAATCTGGGTTTCAAATGAAGGACAGGTAGTTTTACCAAACTGTCTACTGACACACATGGCAAGATATTATCATGGTCAAACTCACATTGGCAGAGATGCAATGATTCGAACATTTAAGCAATCCTGGTTCAATCCAAAATTTAGGCTGGTTGCAAAAGCAATTTGTCACAGATATATTACATACCAGCAAATGAATGTGGGAAAGAGAACTGTTGTCAATTTGAGTCACATTGGAAGATCAGGTGATCCATTTAACAGAATGCAGATGGATTTCACTGAGATGCCTGTGTGTGGTGATTTGAGGTACATGTTGGTGATTGTCTGCAAATTTTGTCACTGGATTGAAGCGTACCCTACACATAGAAATGAAAGCCTCACAGTAGCAAAGTTTTTACTTAGGGGGCTGATCCCAAGATTTGGGTTTCCAGCCTCTTAGAGTCAGATAGAGGAAGTCACTTCAAAAACAAAGTGATACAAATGCTATGTTCATCCCTTAACATTGAGCAGAAGCTGCACTGTAGTTACTGTCCTGAAGCTTCTGGATTAGTGGAGCAAATGAATGGTACTCCGAAAGCTCGATTGGCAAAAATGTGTTCATCTACTAATATGAAATGGCCTGATGCTTTACCTTTGGTTCTGATGAGTATGCAAAGTACACCCAACAGAAAGACTGGACTCTTGCCATTTGAAATATTAACAGACAGAGCCAGGAGGTTGCCAGCTGTTCCTGCAAATGTGCTCGTAAGCATAACAGATGACTTGGTGCTGGCTTACTGCAAGAGTCTAGCAGATGTGGTTCATGCTTTGTCTCACTAGGTGGAAGCAACAGCTGTGCTACCATCCCAAAATCAGCATACAGGCTGGTGATTGGGTGGTGATCAAGAAGCATGTGCAGAAGACTTGCTTGAATCCCAGATGGAAAGGTCTGCTGTGATGTGTACTGGATTTCCAAACTGGATTCATGCAAGTCATACTCATAAAGTGCCATATCCTCTAGATGATGAAGATCCAGTGTTCCTGAAAGCACCAGCAGAAACTGTACAGTCTCAAGGGGATCAAGTGACAGAAACAGAGCAAGAGACTGCAGAAGTAAAGGCATTGCAAACTGGTGAAGACCTAGATCATGGTACTTCTTTGACAGCAGAAATTAAAGACAATCCTGATACTCCTCTATCAGAAGAACCGGAAGTGAAAGTAGCAAGAGAGTCAAGTCTGAGCAGAAGGACTCTCCCAGAGTAGACAATTGGGAAAAGAGATAAAACAAATACCATTTCCCAAAATAGCACATAGATTTGACTTCTTCTGAAGTGGCTAGTGGTGCAGGTGAAACAAGTCAAAGTCAAAGAAGAACATGTCAGGTCCTTGCTAGGTCAATAAGAACCATAAGTCCAGTTGTATCACCACTGTCTAGAAAAACTGTGAACGAAGATAAATGACCTTCCCTGTCTACAGTTGTAAAGGTTTCTGATGTGTTGTTAAGTGTAAATGAGGAAGCAGAAACAGCAGAAGGAACAGATCTGAGTGAAGGACAAACAAGTCTAAGTCGAAAATCGAAAAGATAAAGAGTTGCAAATCGAAGATACACAGGTTTTGAATGGGAATACCTTGCAGCTGATGAGTGGGAAAACAAGTTTATGTCCTTTTGTTTTGACCGTGAAAATCCAGTCCAGCATTTCGGAATTTGAAATTAATCTTGAGCTGAATTTTAAAATTACATTGCTAAAAATGACAAAGAAAAAACATTATACACTGGAAATAATAGTCAGTGACCAGCAGATTATGATCTACTAAAGAGTCAATTGAAACTGATTTTGACAAAAGCTGTTAAAACAATTTTTGACGAATTCTGGAGAGCCTAAAATTTGCTATATAAAATCGCAAAGAAAATTGAAGAGCTTTTCAGTAACTCAGTGGAATTCCATGGAGTGAAACTCTACGACTTCTGCCCACCCCTACATTTAACGTCATCCCCTGACAAACAATTTATGCCTGTCAGGCACTTGTAAAGAGGGTCTAGCAATGACTATCACAACACAAAGTGTTTGCCCTTAGTGTTTGCTAAAGGGAGAAACTACCATCAAACGATCTGCCTATTCCTTCTAAAAAGTACCTATCTTTAGCCTTTATTGCAGTGTAATAACAATCCACCCATAAAGGTCTATTGCCATTAACATATGTTTTTCATAATAAATAAGTTAGCCCTTCTGCCATAATTGTCTTTACATAATTCACAGATCAGACCAATAGCTTTGAAGATAATGTTTCCTAATGCACCAGTCAGAACTATAACTTTTATTATTGTCTTGTCAACATAAACTCGGGCCACTGTATTGAGCATAAGATTTCATGCAAGGCACCAATCAAGTATACAGTCTTAAATATGTACAATTACTGATGACAGGACAATGTGCAAGCTCCGTGAAGGGGATTTAACAAGGACTCTAACTCTGAAAATCTTTGCCCCTGGGTTTTGTCACAATTTTTATTTTCATTTTAAACAGATAAGACCTGTAGCATTAGATGTAGGTTTTCAGACATCCAGTCGTAATTTTCCAATTATGTACAAAATTGCAGTTGACAAAATCACATACAACACAACTTAAGAAAGATTGCCACAGGGTGAATCTTCTGCTCTTTGGGTTAGTCAGAGAGTAAACCAACACGAAATTCCTTACCTGTTATGGTTATCTTTGAAATTACATGTGAAACACCCAAATACAGCCTTTAATTGAGTGTATGAGCAATCCACTTTTAAATGCCTTTTGTCTTTATCATATACTTTTCACAACAAATATGTCAGCACTTTGTTTGTCACATCTTTTCATAATAAACAGATCAGGCCTATGGCTTTGATTATTGTCACCGTAATTATTGTCACCATAACCGACTCAGCCCTCTTATATTCAGCATAAAAATGAACATAAGGCAAAAGGTAAAACACAAGGACACTTTCAGCAGACGCATACTACTTCTGCCCAAACAAATGCTATAGTCAAGACAATCAGACTGTGGGCGGAGCCAAAGCCTCTCTTTCAGTAATACTTCATAAATCTTTTCTCTTGATCACATAAGGTCTGGTGATAACTGCACTCTCAATCCAGACCTAAAAAGGAGCCAAGTAGCTACTGCTAATTCAAACCTCCTATCATGCTTTCTGCTCAGGTACTCATCCTGCTGCATTCCTATGCAGAAACAAGCATGGAATCTTCAACAGGGAATTCACTTGCAGCGAAGATGCTGTTATGAACTGAGTGATGAGAGAACAAGCTGATCAAAGAAAAACACCCAGGTTAAGATGTGAACACGGTACCCTGAGCAACTTTAGCAGTGAAGTCGGGAACTGTAAAACTTGCAACAGACAGAGAATAATTATTTGTACATTTTAAGTAAGCAGCCAGACAGCTTTTACTAGTCGGCTTATAACACCTATGATTGTCATAAGGTGGAATAGCAATTGGTAGCAAAGCATAATATATATATTTGGACGTTGCTGGTAAAACAATATGGTTTGACTGGGTATAAGTCCTGTATGTTTCTCCAGTTAAAGAACACTGCGGGATGTAGTGTTTATGTATTTGTGCCCTTCTTGGACGAGAGTGCGATCTTTGTAATTGTAATTGCATTTAAAAGCTCTTACTGCCCCTGACAAGATAATAAAGCACTTTACATTGAGCAACATGCTGCTCCAGAACTCAAGGGTCCAGATTTATGTGGGCCTGGCACCATTCCAACGCCACATTAGCATAATTTTTTTTTACGCTAATGTAACGTTGGAAGGCCAAAAACGCCATGCCATATTAAGAAAGTGGCACAATGCTTGCATTGCTCCACTTTGTGACCCCTTGCGCCACATTATGCCTGCATCAGGCATAATGTATGTAAGGGGGGTTGTTCCGGTGCTGCCGGGGGGAGGGGGAATGGTGCAAAGAAATCTAAGAAATTTATTTGCGTAATTTTTATTGACATTTTTTAAAAATATGCTCCCATTATGTTCAATGTGCCTCTGGGTGCTTTGCAGGATTAGCATCAAAATGCTTGACGCTAATCCTGCAAAGCGACGGACTAGCGTAAAAAATGATGACGCTAGTCCCCCTGAATACCGCCATGGTGCTCCATATTTTAAATACGGCGCACACATGGTGGCATTATGGGGGCGCTAAGGGGCACAAGAAAAGTGGCAGTGCCACTTTTCATAAATCTGCCCCTAGGTTTGTAGTAAGCTAAAGAGGAGTTTGGTTTTATCATTAGTGTGGCCTGAGGGGGATGTGTGAGTTCATGCAGATGTTTAGTGAGATTAATAAATGAGCTACAGAAGGGTTTGTATAGTTAAGTTACAGGGGTGTGGCTTTCAAAAAAGGAAAGATTATGATCTGTTTAATGAGTTGTGTGCAAATTGTAGAAATACATTAGCAAAGATTAAGGCATACTTACAAGTGACTTAGAGAAGATTGCTCTAAGAGAGAAAAGGTATGAAGAGGATGGAAAAGGGAGAAGAGTGTCATTTGAAAGAAAAAGGAGAGATGACAATCAAAAGATTTAAGTAACAATCACTTTTTGATGGCAGATTTTGTGAATATTGAGGACACTTTTTGAGACAGCATGAAATATGAGTACAGAAGACTCCAGACCAAAGCAATGTTATTGGTAAGTGAAGATAATGCTATATTCCATACTTTTGATAAGCGCTAGAATTGAGTGAACAGTTTGTGTGGTACTCGCCTACCACTAGACGCAAACCTTTTAAAGGAGATTCTGCAAATGTTGAAGTGTACATCTTCTCACGTTTAGCCCACCATATTAATTGTAAGGCAAAGTCAGGTAGGTCACAACTCCCTTCAAAGGATCACAGGGTACACAGGGGTTACTGGGCGCAACCATACCATTTGAGGTCTTTTACTTTCAATGCCCCAGGGCCTGACCTACAATGGATCCTGCTCAACTGAGCCAAGTACCCCTTTTGCACTTGACTCTCAGTGGTAGATGTGGTTGAGCAGTCAAACCTCCCTCAGTGGAATTTAGGTACAGTAGTGAACACTACTCACAAGTCAAAGTGCAAATGGTACTAACAATAAATCAATATCCAGCCAAATACTTGCTTTTATAAAAAAAATAGTAGTCTATTTCTAATTCAACACATGCCAAGAAATATGACATTCAAAAGAAACACCACAATCCCCTTGATGTTGGGGCTGTAGTAGTTGTCAGACTAATCTCTGTCCCACCCTCCTTTGTGTAAGATGTGTAGGTAATACCCAATTTACTGGTGGCCGCATCCAGTGAATGGTTACTATGAGGCTGCACTGAAGAGTTCCCCTTTGACTCCTTAGTCAGATGTATCTATGGTGCTGCAGCACCATTAGCAGCAAGTCTCCCGGGCCCCTCAGTCCTAGTTCTGAACTTACCCACACCAGTGGTATGGAAGTGCTCAGCGGTGCAGTAAGTGCCCTTTCCGTGGGTGCTCCGGAGTTCAGATCCAGTTTGGTGAAGATTGTGGGTGGGAGCACCCAGTAGGCGCAGGTTCTCCCCTATGAACAGTGCTGCGGCCTCATTCAGCGATCAGGCCTGCTCCCATCTGGCCAACTTGGGGTAAGTCACCCTTCCCTTAACAAAAGGGAGGGTATTGCTCAACTCCCAACTGGAACTCTGGGGAGGGTGCAAGCGTCCTTTACAGCATCCTTCGATCCTTGGGGGAAACAGTCAAATGCAGTTCGTGGTTAGACTGCTGGTCACAGCAGTAATTCTTTTGTATGAGCCACTACCTGAACACTTGGGCAGAGTGATACCGGCAGCCCCTTCTAGCATTCAGGGTTGCCACATTGTTCACAATTGGGCACAGACTCTTCGGTGCGATCACCATCAATATGGCAGACATAAGTCTCATGCTCATGCCTATTAAGCCCCTTCTGGCACACTAGTTCACCATGGCACAGTGGTGTGGGCATGGTGCTTTCCACATTGCACACTTTACATGTCTGAAATCACTGCAGCCCTCTACTGTCATACAGAGGTCGCAGAACTTGCACTCCCCTTCCTCACAGGACACACTGGTCACGGCAAGCAGTCAGTTGATGGTGCTCAAGCCTGAATGGTAGGCGTTCTTGGTTTCCATGGGTGATGTCCCCTCATCCAGCATAAAGATTAGCATGCCACTGCACAGTATGCTGGTCACAGGCACAAGCCTTGAAGAGAGCCCGTCTTGCTGCTTGACAAATGATGAATGTTTGGGAAATCAATCTCTCATTCTTAATAGTCCTTTTCCAGACACCAAATGTGATTTAGCATCTGAGTCTTTGAGGTTTTATGTTGAGGGTCTGCTTCTTTTGATGTGGACACTTCTACTTTTCTTCTTTCCTCATGAAAGATATCTGTCACAGCCGGCTCCTCAACAAAATTTATGGCAGTGACCAGAGTTCACAACTGGATGTCAGCCACAAACATATGTGCATCAAAGGTTAATCCCCGACCCCACAGCCTTACTCTTTATGAATAATGAATCTATCATCCTCACCTGCTTTCATAAGATGTGTCTGGGCCCCTTCCTTGTGATCTGAATCAAAGAGCAGTCTTTTGAAATGTAAATGGAGTCTCTTCCCTTTCTCTCCAATTTGTGCCCCACTCAGCTAATAGGAATGCAGCAATACACAGATCTGTCGGGATGGATTCCTCTCCTCCTCATGTCTTCACCAGGCAGGCCTGGGCTTCCCAAAACGGGACTCAATTTCCTCAGGTAATGTACCATTACAGGGATGCTTACTCAGTGTACATTCACAGGACACTTCAGCGATAGTACCTCCATGCATTGTACCCTTACATGTGCACATGCATTCAGCACACACACTCAGTCTGCACCCACTGTTCAGCACTGAAGCTATTCTAGATTTAACTGGCTGGTGCTATTTACAAACACACACTGCCAACACACACACTCGTAATGTGCACATAGTACAACACTTCACCCTTCATGTATTTTAATTCATTCAAGCACACATACACCCAGCACATGCTATCATTGCGCACACAGTGCATGGCACTAAATCTCTTGCATCCTGTATTCTTTGCAGGCATACACACAGCACGTAAATGCACTAACCACACACTTACTTCCCAGTACCTCTTTATCTCTGTACTGTACCCTTCTTAGGCACACACACAACCAGCGCAGAGTCACTACTCCCTGCTGTGCAGCACTCCACATTTACCTGATGCGGGCCGAGGGATGAGTTCGGCACAAAGCAGTGAAAATGCAAAAAGGTGAGTGAGCCTGAAGGCCTCACTCCAGTGACAGAGGATAAAAGGATCCTGTTCACTACTACTGATCACTGCACAGTACACTGTCACCAAGGCGCTTGGGCTGCATAACTCCTGGTTAAGGCGGTAGCGTTCCACCACTGTGAGGGTAACACTTTGGGTGCCACTCCCAGTCCAACAACACCACAATCCTTGTGACAGGCCTATGTCATGGCGCATACACATGATCTGTGTTCACCTATGACAGACAAATCAGCATTAGGGATTCAGACAACAGAAAAGCTCGGCACTCAGGGTTGCGGTACACATTTCTTACCATGCAAAGGACTTTTCTGTCCCAACAGGGTCCATTTTGGACCTCTGTAGTTTGACATGGCACATGATGAAGGGTAAATACTGCTTCCCCAGGCAGTTAGTGTATTGCCTCAAACCTGTGATGAATCCTACACTTTAGCACTACCACGAATGATCAATTCACAGTATCACACAATGCCATCATGCATCCCGGTAGTAACACATAATCAGTGATACAAATCAGTATCTGACAATTCTTGGCTACTCATTTCTCCAATAAGACCATGCTTTCAGACCTAGAACATTCCTCAATTACGACCCAACAATATAATGTTAAGAGAGCCTTCATTGCAACCTCTAGAAGTTGGTCTCTGTTAGCAATTCCTCCAGGAAGGATGGGGGTGTAACAAAAAAATGATCACTCTATGCCCAGGCAGATTGAATTAGAAAAAAAAACCCATTTCCACTTTGTGCCCGGAGTTCGGCAAAGAGGGGATACCAGGTGTTTCTCCTGTGCAAGGGGCTACCACCCAATAGTGGACCAGCCAGATCTTTCAAAAGCATTTTATTTGAAGTTTTTTTTGCAGGACAAAAATATGGCAGATGTATTCCACATTGAAATGCAAACTCCATTTTTTACCCCATTCAGATGCTACTTAATAGTATCCAGGATGCAATTACTTGTTTGTTTTTTAGAGAGAGAAAATGGTACTAAATAAATTTTTGCAAGAAGCCACAAATGTATGTGGTATCCTTTCTGAGGTAATAAAAGCAAACTACATGGACTGCAATGGAAAGCACATGGTTGAAGAAAAATATCTCTAGGTATAGAAGAAAGAAATTGTTTGAAAATCATTTCTTTGCACTCCCAGCAACTGGAGCTCGAACAATGCAGTTCAGTATAATCAATCACTGATTATCTCAGAGTAATTGCGTTGATATGTTTGCTCGCATACCTTCACTTTATTATCTTTCTCATTCATAAGCAGCCTTGCTTGTCATACTGCAAACATTCCTAATAGCACAACATTTATTTGCATGATCATCAATTGTACTATATTGTGGCAAACAAATTTTCAGGGTTCTGTCCACCACCCCAATTTCCAAGTTCGAGAATAATCATGCATCAGTGAAAATTGAAGGCGATTTTATAGCTTAGTTTACCTTACCACAAAAAGCTTCTGTCTTCAATTGTCTCCCTCCACCCCCTTCAAATGCCCTGCCCTTTGCACACTTTTTCTGAAAGCACTGCTGTCTAGGTCAGCAGGCACACTGTCTTCCCATATGAAACTTTGGCCCATATTTATACTTTTTGACGCTGAACTGCGCATGGAAAAGGATGCTAGCCGGGTGCGGGAGGCGTAGGTGGAACAGGGGGTTTAGCATCAGAGGATGACGCTAGTACGGGCACAGGCAAAAAAATGCCTCTGCCCAAACTAGCATCATTGTTTTACGTTAAAACCCCATGGACATGACTACTGTCTCAGTTAAGACAGGACCATGCCCCCTTGCCCAATGGCCATGCCCAGGGGCCATGAGTCTATTTGTTTAGTTGCGTAGCCTTTCTGTCCTCTATTGATGCAACACCTGCTCAAACTAGGTGTGAGAAGGTAGCCTCTTTCTAGCCTTGTTACCCCCACTTTTGGCCTGTTTGTGAGTGTATGTCAGGGTGTTTGTCACTGTTTTCACTGTCTCACTGGGATCCTGATAGCCAGGCCTCAGTGCTCATAGTGAAAACACCATGTTTTCAGTATGGTTGTTATGTGTCACTGGGATCCTGCTGGTCAGGACCCCAGTGCTCATAGGTTTGTGGCCTATATGTATGTGTCACTGGGACCCTGTCACACAGGGCCCCAGTGCTCATAGGTGTGCATGTGTATGTTCCCTGTGTGGTGCCTAACTGTCTCACTGAGGCTCTGCTAACCAGAACCTCAGTGGTTATGCTCTCTCATTTCTTTCCAAATTGTCACTGACAGGCTAGTGACCATTTTTACCAATTTACATTGGCTTACTGGAACACCCTTATAATTCCCTAGTATATGGTACTGAGGTACCCAGGGTATTGGGGTTCCAGGAGATCCCTATGGGCTGCAGCATTTCTTTTGCCACCCATAGGGAGCTCTGACAATTCTTACACAGGCCTGCCACTGCAGCCTGAGTGAAATAACGTCCACGTTATTTCACAGCCATTTTACACTGCACTTAAGTAACTTATAAGTCACCTATATGTCTAACCTTTACCTGGTAAAGGTTAGGTGCAAAGTTACTTAGTGTGAGGGCACCCTGGCACTAGCCAAGGTGCCCCCACATTGTTCAGAGCCAATTCACTGAACTTTGTGAGTGCGGGGACACCATTACACGCGTGCACTACATATAGGTCACTACCTATATGTAGCTTCACCATGGTAACTCCGAATATGGCCATGTAACATGTCTATGATCATGGAATTGCCCCCTCTATGCCATCCTGGCATTGTTGGTACAATTCCATGATCCCAGTGGTCTGTAGCACAGACCCTGGTACTGCCAGACTGCCCTTCCTGGGGTTTCTCTGCAGCTGCTGCTGCTGCCAACCCCTCAGACAGGCAGCTGCCCTCCTGGGGTCCAGCCAGGCCTGGCCCAGGATGGCAGAACAAAGAACTTCCTCTGAGAGAGGGTGTGACACCCTCTCCCTTTGGAAAATGGTGTGAAGGCAGGGGAGGAGTAGCCTCCCCCAGCCTCTGGAAATGCTTTGTTGGGCACAGGTGTGCCCAATTCTGCATAAGCCAGTCTACACCGGTTCAGGGACCCCTTAGCCCCTGCTCTGGCGCGAAACTGGACAAAGGAAAGGGGAGTGACCACTCCCCTGACCTGCACCTCCCCTGGGAGGTGTCCAGAGCTCCTCCAGTGTGCTCCAGACCTCTGCCATCTTGGAAACAGAGGTGCTGCTGGCACACTGGACTGCTCTGAGTGGCCAGTGCCACCAGGTGACGTCAGAGACTCCTGCTGATAGGCTCCTTCAGGTGTTAGTAGCCTTTCCTCTCTCCTAGGTAGCCAAACCCTCTTTTCTGGCTATTTAGGGTCTCTGTCTCTGGGGAAACTTCAGATAACGAATGCATGAGCTCAGCCGAGTTCCTCTGCATCTCCCTCTTCACCTTCTGATAAGGAATCGACCGCTGACCGCGCTGGAAGCCTGCAAACCTGCAACATAGTAGCAAAGACGACTACTGCAACTCTGTAACGCTGATCCTGCCGCCTTCTCGACTGTTTTCCTGCTTGTGCATGCTGTGGGGGTAGTCTGCCTCCTCTCTGCACCAGAAGCTCCGAAGAAATCTCCCGTGGGTCGACGGAATCTTCCCCCTGCAACCGCAGGCACCAAAAAGCTGCATCTCCGGTCCCTTGGGTCTCCTCTCAGCACGACGAGCGAGGTCCCTCGAATCCAGCGA
The DNA here is from genome assembly GCF_031143425.1 of Pleurodeles waltl. Lineage (NCBI taxonomy): Eukaryota > Metazoa > Chordata > Amphibia > Caudata > Salamandridae > Pleurodeles > Pleurodeles waltl. The sequence continues at coordinate 603,572,740 of NC_090443.1, read as the reverse complement.
CACCGTCCAAGTGACCCCCACAGTCCAGTGACTCTTCAGCCCAAGTTTGGTGGAGGTAAGTCCTTGCCTCACCTCGCTGGGCTGCATTGCTGGGAACCGCGACTTTGCAAGCTACTCCGGCCCCTGTGCACTTCCGGCGGAAATCCTTCGTGCACAGCCAAGCCTGGGTCCACGGCACTCTAACCTGCATTGCACGACTTTCTAAGTTGGTCTCCGGCGACGTGGGACTCCTTTGTGCAACTTCGGCGAGCACCGTTTCACGCATCCTCGTAGTGCCTGTTTCTGGCACTTCTCCGGGTGCTACCTGCTTCAGTGAGGGCTCTTTGTCTTGCTCGACGTCCCCTCTCTCTGCAGGTCCAATTTGCGACCCTCTGGTCCCTCCTGGGCCCCAGCAGCGTCCAAAAACGCCAAACGCACGATTTGCGTGTAGCAAGGCTTGTTGGCGTCCATCCGGCGGGAAAACACTTCTGCACGACTCTCCAAGGCGTGGGGGATCCATCCTCCAAAGGGGAAGTCTCTAGCCCTTGTCGTTCCTGCAGTATTCACAGTTCTTCAGCCTAGTAAGAGCTTCTTTGCACCAACCGCTGGCATTTCTTGGGCATCTGCCCATCTCCGAGCTGCTTGTGACTTTTGGACTTGGTCCCCTTGTTCCACAGGTACCTTCAGACAGGAATCCATCGTTGTTGCATTGCTGATTTGTGTTTTCCTTGTATTCTCCCTCTAACACGACTATTTTGTCCTTAGGGGAACTTTGGTGCACTTTGCACTCACTTTTCAGGGTCTTGGGGAGGGTTATTTTTCTAACTCTCACTATTTTCTAATAGTCCCAGCGACCCTCTACAAGGTCACATAGGTTTGGGGTCCATTCGTGGTTCACATTCCACTTTTGGAGTATATGGTTTGTGTTGCCCCTATCCCTATGTTTCCCCATTGCATCCTATTGTAACTATACATTGTTTGCACTGTTTTCTAAGACTATACTGCATATTTTTGCTATTGTGTATATATATCTTGTGTATATTTCCTATCCTCTCACTGAGGGTACACTCTAAGATACTTTGGCATATTGTCATAAAAATAAAGTACCTTTATTTTTAGTATAACTGTGTATTGTGTTTTCTTATGATATTGTGCATATGACACTAAGTGGTACTGTAGTAGCTTCACACGTCTCCTAGTTCAGCCTGAGCTGCTTTGCTAAGCTACCATTATCTATCAGCCTAAGCTGCTAGACACCCTATACACTAATAAGGGATAACTGGGCCTGGTACAAGGTGCAAGTACCCCTTGGTACTCACTACAAGCCAGTCCAGCCTCCTACATTGGTTGTGCAGCGGTGGGATAAGTGCTTTGAGACTACTTACCACTCTTGTCATTGTACTTTTCATAAGAGAAAAATATACAGAACAAGGTCAGTGTATATACACATAGCCAAAAAGTTTTGCATTTCCTCTTTTCACTCTTTTCTAAGTGCTGAAAAGTACTTCTAAACTTTCAAAAAGTTCTTAAAAGTTTAAAAAGTTTTTTTTCTGTCTTTCCAAAAAGTTCTGAAAACTTTTTTCTCTTTTGCTATCACTTTAACTCTCTCTAAAAAATGTCTGGCACAGGCCAAAAAGTTGAACTGTCCAAACTTGCATATGATCACCTTAGCTGGAAAGGAGCAAGGAGTCTCTGCATAGAGAGAGGTTTGAGTGTAGGGAAGAATCCTTCCTTAGAACTGTTAATTAATATGCTTAGAGTACAGGATAAGGCCATAAGTGCCCAATCTGTAGAAAAAGTAGCTAATGGTTCTCAATCTGATCCAGGGACTCCCCCAGGAAAAGGTTCAGGAAAGAAACTTCTCAGCCTGCCCATTACTAGACAGTCTAGCATAGTTGGTACAGAGGTTGAATCACATCATACTGATGATGTGCTCTCACATTATGCTGGTAGCCAAGCTGTTAGGGTGCCCTTGGTAAGGGACAGGTCTCCTTCTGTTCATTCCCATCATACCTCTGTATCTAGAAATGTCCCTCCCACCCACCCTGATGACAGATTGTTAGAAAGGGAGCTCAATAGATTGAGAGTGGAACAAACCAGACTGAAGCTCAAGAAGCAACAGCTGGATTTGGATAGACAGTCTTTAGAATTAGAGAAGGAAAGACAGAAGTTGGGTTTAGATACCCATGGTGGCAGCAGCAGTATTCCCCATAGTCATCCTGCAAAAGAGCATGATTCCAGGAATCTGCACAAGATAGTTCCCCCTTATAAGGAGGGGGATGACATTAACAAGTGGTTTGCTGCACTTGAGAGGGCTTGTGCTGTACAGGATGTCCCTCAAAAGCAGTGGGCTGCTATCCTATGGCTATCATTTAGTGGAAAGGGTAGGGATAGACTCCTTACTGTGAAAGAAAGTGATGCCAATAATTTTACAGTTCTTAAGAATGCACTCCTGGATGGTTATGGCTTAACCACTGAACAGTACAGGATAAAGTTCAGAGAGACCAAAAAGGAGTCTTCACAAGACTGGGTTGATTTCATTGACCATTCAGTGAAGGCCTTGGAGGGGTGGTTACATGGCAGTAAAGTTACTGATTATGAAAGCCTGTATAACACAATCCTGAGAGAGCATATACTTAATAATTGTGTGTCTGATTTGTTGCACCAGTACCTGGTAGACTCTGATCTGACCTCTCCCCAAGAATTGGGAAAGAAGGCAGACAAATGGGTCAGAACAAGGGTGAACAGAAAAGTTCATACAGGGGGTGACAAAGATGGCAATAAGAAGAAAGATGGTGAAAAATCTCAAGATAAGCATGGGATAAGGGTAAAACCAAAGATCCCACTTCAAATCTTAAACACTCTTCAGAGGGTGGGGATAAAACAAATTATTCCTCTTCTTCCCAACCTGCACACATTAAAAAGCCTTGGTGCTTTGTGTGTAAAAACAGAGGCCATAGGCCAGGGGATAAGTCCTGTCCAGGTAAACCCCCTGAGCCTACCACCACTAATACATCAAGCTCTAGTGCCCCTAGCAGTAGTGGTACTAGTGGTGGGACTGCTGGCAACAGTCAAGCAAAGGGTGTAGTTGGGTTCACTTATGGGTCCATAGTGGAAACTGATGTAATCAGTCCCAAGACAGTTTCTGTCACACCTAGTGGCATTGGCCTTGCCACACTGGCTGCTTGTCCCCTTACAATGGATAAGTACAGGCAGACAGTTTCAATAAATGGTGTTGAGGCCTTGGCCTACAGGGACACAGGTGCCAGTTTCACTTTGGTGACTGAAAACCTAGTGCCTCCTGAACAACACATCATTGGACAACAGTATAAGATTATTGATGTCCATAACTCCACTAAGTTTCTTCCCTTAGCTATAATTCAGTTTAGTTGGGGTGGAGTTACTGGCCCTAAGCAGGTGGTGGTATCACCTAGCTTACCTGTAGACTGTCTCTTAGGTAATGACCTAGAGGCCTCAGGTTGGGCTGATGTAGAGTTTTATGCCCATGCAGCCATGCTGGGCATCCCTGAGGAATTGTTCCCTCTCATTTCAAGTGAAATGAAAAAGCAAAGGAGAGAAGGCCTGAAAACTCAGGATCCCTCTCGATCAACAGGTAAAAAGGGTATCACAGTATCCCCTAACCACCCTACCATTCAGGATACTATTCCTGTGGTGGGAGAAACCTCTCCTGGGGTGGCACCTGTTCTAAGGGAATCATCAGCTGGCAAAGCTGGACTCCCTGAGGTGGAAGTACCTCTCTGTGGGATAACTAACATTGGTGAGAAAAACAGCACCATTTTAGTTAACATGGAGCATCCCTCCAACCCTTCCAGAGAAACTTTAGTGCAGAAACCCTGCACTACCTCACAACACTTAGGACAGCATCCCTGCCCTAGTGTGGAGCTCATAGGACAGCATCCCTGCCCTGCTCCAACTCAAGAGAAACAGCATCCCTGTTCTCTCTTCCAGCCAGATGGACAAAGTTTTTGCCCAGCTATGGCTTTTCTGAGACAGCATCCCTGTCTGGCATTTCCATCACTACAAATAGGTTCAGTGGACAATTCCCACTGCTCTAAACTAAAACTTACTGATAGAAACTCTGAAAATACATCTTCACATTGTTGCTTAGCTAAAAAACTTCAAACAGGGTGGTTTACATCCCCACAGGGAAGTAACCATATAGTGGATGATAAAGGGAGTAACCAGTCTATTGCAGAGCTACTCTCTACTTATCACCACTTAGACAATAAAGTCTCAACTGGCCAAGGTTAGCCTTATTGTCCTTCGTTTGGGGGGGGGTTGTGTGAGAAGGTAGCCTCTTTCTAGCCTTGTTACCCCCACTTTTGGCCTGTTTGTGAGTGTATGTCAGGGTGTTTGTCACTGTTTTCACTGTCTCACTGGGATCCTGATAGCCAGGCCTCAGTGCTCATAGTGAAAACACCATGTTTTCAGTATGGTTGTTATGTGTCACTGGGATCCTGCTGGTCAGGACCCCAGTGCTCATAGGTTTGTGGCCTATATGTATGTGTCACTGGGACCCTGTCACACAGGGCCCCAGTGCTCATAGGTGTGCATGTGTATGTTCCCTGTGTGGTGCCTAACTGTCTCACTGAGGCTCTGCTAACCAGAACCTCAGTGGTTATGCTCTCTCATTTCTTTCCAAATTGTCACTGACAGGCTAGTGACCATTTTTACCAATTTACATTGGCTTACTGGAACACCCTTATAATTCCCTAGTATATGGTACTGAGGTACCCAGGGTATTGGGGTTCCAGGAGATCCCTATGGGCTGCAGCATTTCTTTTGCCACCCATAGGGAGCTCTGACAATTCTTACACAGGCCTGCCACTGCAGCCTGAGTGAAATAACGTCCACGTTATTTCACAGCCATTTTACACTGCACTTAAGTAACTTATAAGTCACCTATATGTCTAACCTTTACCTGGTAAAGGTTAGGTGCAAAGTTACTTAGTGTGAGGGCACCCTGGCACTAGCCAAGGTGCCCCCACATTGTTCAGAGCCAATTCACTGAACTTTGTGAGTGCGGGGACACCATTACACGCGTGCACTACATATAGGTCACTACCTATATGTAGCTTCACCATGGTAACTCCGAATATGGCCATGTAACATGTCTATGATCATGGAATTGCCCCCTCTATGCCATCCTGGCATTGTTGGTACAATTCCATGATCCCAGTGGTCTGTAGCACAGACCCTGGTACTGCCAGACTGCCCTTCCTGGGGTTTCTCTGCAGCTGCTGCTGCTGCCAACCCCTCAGACAGGCAGCTGCCCTCCTGGGGTCCAGCCAGGCCTGGCCCAGGATGGCAGAACAAAGAACTTCCTCTGAGAGATGGTGTGACACCCTCTCCCTTTGGAAAATGGTGTGAAGGCAGGGGAGGAGTAGCCTCCCCCAGCCTCTGGAAATGCTTTGTTGGGCACAGGTGTGCCCAATTCTGCATAAGCCAGTCTACACCGGTTCAGGGACCCCTTAGCCCCTGCTCTGGCGCGAAACTGGACAAAGGAAAGGGGAGTGACCACTCCCCTGACCTGCACCTCCCCTGGGAGGTGTCCAGAGCTCCTCCAGTGTGCTCCAGACCTCTGCCATCTTGGAAACAGAGGTGCTGCTGGCACACTGGACTGCTCTGAGTGGCCAGTGCCACCAGGTGACGTCAGAGACTCCTGCTGATAGGCTCCTTCAGGTGTTAGTAGCCTTTCCTCTCTCCTAGGTAGCCAAACCCTCTTTTCTGGCTATTTAGGGTCTCTGTCTCTGGGGAAACTTCAGATAACGAATGCATGAGCTCAGCCGAGTTCCTCTGCATCTCCCTCTTCACCTTCTGATAAGGAATCGACCGCTGACCGCGCTGGAAGCCTGCAAACCTGCAACATAGTAGCAAAGACGACTACTGCAACTCTGTAACGCTGATCCTGCCGCCTTCTCGACTGTTTTCCTGCTTGTGCATGCTGTGGGGGTAGTCTGCCTCCTCTCTGCACCAGAAGCTCCGAAGAAATCTCCCGTGGGTCGACGGAATCTTCCCCCTGCAACCGCAGGCACCAAAAAGCTGCATCTCCGGTCCCTTGGGTCTCCTCTCAGCACGACGAGCGAGGTCCCTCGAATCCAGCGACACCGTCCAAGTGACCCCCACAGTCCAGTGACTCTTCAGCCCAAGTTTGGTGGAGGTAAGTCCTTGCCTCACCTCGCTGGGCTGCATTGCTGGGAACCGCGACTTTGCAAGCTACTCCGGCCCCTGTGCACTTCCGGCGGAAATCCTTCGTGCACAGCCAAGCCTGGGTCCACGGCACTCTAACCTGCATTGCACGACTTTCTAAGTTGGTCTCCGGCGACGTAGGACTCCTTTGTGCAACTTCGGCGAGCACCGTTTCACGCATCCTCGTAGTGCCTGTTTCTGGCACTTCTCCGGGTGCTACCTGCTTCAGTGAGGGCTCTTTGTCTTGCTCGACGTCCCCTCTCTCTGCAGGTCCAATTTGCGACCCTCTGGTCCCTCCTGGGCCCCAGCAGCGTCCAAAAACGCCAAACGCACGATTTGCGTGTAGCAAGGCTTGTTGGCGTCCATCCGGCGGGAAAACACTTCTGCACGACTCTCCAAGGCGTGGAGGATCCATCCTCCAAAGGGGAAGTCTCTAGCCCTTGTCGTTCCTGCAGTATTCACAGTTCTTCAGCCTAGTAAGAGCTTCTTTGCACCAACCGCTGGCATTTCTTGGGCATCTGCCCATCTCCGAGCTGCTTGTGACTTTTGGACTTGGTCCCCTTGTTCCACAGGTACCTTCAGACAGGAATCCATCGTTGTTGCATTGCTGATTTGTGTTTTCCTTGCATTCTCCCTCTAACACGACTATTTTGTCCTTAGGGGAACTTTGGTGCACTTTGCACTCACTTTTCAGGGTCTTGGGGAGGGTTATTTTTCTAACTCTCACTATTTTCTAATAGTCCCAGCGACCCTCTACAAGGTCACATAGGTTTGGGGTCCATTCGTGGTTCACATTCCACTTTTGGAGTATATGGTTTGTGTTGCCCCTATCCCTATGTTTCCCCATTGCATCCTATTGTAACTATACATTGTTTGCACTGTTTTCTAAGACTATACTGCATATTTTTGCTATTGTGTATATATATCTTGTGTATATTTCCTATCCTCTCACTGAGGGTACACTCTAAGATACTTTGGCATATTGTCATAAAAATAAAGTACCTTTATTTTTAGTATAACTGTGTATTGTGTTTTCTTATGATATTGTGCATATGACACTAAGTGGTACTGTAGTAGCTTCACACGTCTCCTAGTTCAGCCTGAGCTGCTTTGCTAAGCTACCATTATCTATCAGCCTAAGCTGCTAGACACCCTATACACTAATAAGGGATAACTGGGCCTGGTACAAGGTGCAAGTACCCCTTGGTACTCACTACAAGCCAGTCCAGCCTCCTACACTAGGAAATACCAATTATATTCCCAAAGTTTGTGTTGCTGTTGTGTCAGTTAAGAGAGCTAATCCTGCACAACAACATGAGTATTATAGGTCACAGTAATATAGTCTGCCACATGTGCCCAAGCACTAGAACACACACTGCAGGTCATACCATTGTATCTTTGTATAGTTATAGGCTGCATACATGTAAAAAATTGAAAAATCACACAAACACAGTTTAAGACAGATTTTTTGACGCAAGCACGTCAAAAAAGAGGCATATGCATCAAAATATGACGCATATGCGTTACAAAATGACGCTCACACACATTATACATCAATTGGTCCCTAGTGTTAATTCCGACACCGCACCCCAGGTGTTGGAAAATGGGTTATTGGTAAGGGCAGGTAAGTACCTACACTTAGCAATAGGCCACTAACCTTCACTTAGGTCCAGTTGGGTCTCAGTAAATTCAACCCAGCTCAACCCTTGGTAGCTTGGCAATGAGCGACAAGGCTTAACTTAGGGGACAAAGCGTAAAGCATTCAAATATCACAAAACAATAATTAAATAAAACACAGGAAACTGTTTAAAAATCCAAAATCAATTTCTAAGAATAGATTATATTCGTATCTTTAAAATGACACCAAATCGGATAAGGGGAAGCGGAGATATACATTTTTAAAGAAATAATGCTTTCTAGCGCATAGAAGGAACTAGAGCTCAAAGGGATAAAAAAAAAAGTCACACTGGAAAGGAACAAAGTCCAGAGTTCAGGCCACCCACGAGGTAACACTGTCACACTTACTTTCAGAAGTGTTTAATTCAGGAAAGTAGTCCACAGCACCAGCCAATGGTTCAGAGGCTCTGGTGTGCCTCTTGGGGTCTGGGACTACAACTCCCACAATGCACCTCTTCAACTTATGGAGTTGCTCCAAACGTCTCCAAACTTCTGAATCTTTTTCCAGAGTTCCTTTTTGTGTCCTTGAAGTGTCCACAACTTGATCCAAGGTTCCAGAAGCTCTGAGTTACTCCTTGGAATTTGGGACTGCAATTCCCAGAATGCACCTGGTCAGAATCCTCAAATGGCCACTGGACGCTGGTCAGCTGGGCTCTGCTTCCAGGCCTTGATGCAGGGGACTCTGGGCAGCTCCGTTGTACCTGTAGCAAACAGGGAGTCCCTTCTTGAAGCAGTAAGCAGTAGAAGACAGGTAAAGTCCTTTTAGTGGTGAAGCCCAAGTGTGCAGCTGGTGCAGTCCTCCAGAGTGCAGTGTCCAGTTGCAGGTCAGGGGTCCAGCAGGGCAGTCCTTCTTCTCCTGTAGTTCTTCCTTGTTGGAATCTGATAGGGATCTGAGGTGTGGGTGCAGGTCTGCCAGTTTTATCCCTGCTCCTGGGTGAAAAACAGGAGGGTTCTGGTTCTCCAATCAGGTGCAGGGTCCTTCCCCCTGTGATGACCACTTCCTGGGAAGCGTGGCAAAAATCAATCCCAGGGAGCAACATTCCTCAAAAATCCATCATGGCTGAAAGTGATTTTTGGAGGTTACCACCCACTGATGTGGCTAAAAATCCTAAACACACCCCTCTCCTGCCCTCTCCTAATCTAATCAAGGGGGACCCTAATTGTCTGGGTTTGCAGGATGTGAGGGTGTTGCTGGGTTGCTCCAAATGTCCTTCCCTGCCTTTGAAGGCCAGTTTGCAGCCCTCCCCCTTCCTGCTTTACCATCTGCTGAGGGGCGATCTCCTCCCCCAGGCACATCTCTTTGTGTGGAGCCAGACCACTTCACACCTCATCAAAGCAGCCTGGCCAGGCTGCCAGAGGCTGGCCAATCAGAGCACAGTACTAAAAACACTGCAGGGCTGAAGTTGGCAACTTTTCAGGTAAAGTTTAAAACCCTTTACCTGAACAAGTTATATTAAATTCAACAACTGGAAGTTCTGGGATTTATTATAACAATTAATTTGATACCAAACTTCTGGTATCTGTTACTTAAGGGGACTTTTGAAATTAAAATAAAGTCTCCCCATTCTAGCCTATGGAGGCCATTCACTACAATGAGGGAAAAATACATTTGGCTGTTTTACCTCACCAGGGCTTATAAATCTATTTTTATAAGGTCCCTGCTTATAGTTACATGGCACCCAGCCCTAGGGGAACATAGGGGACACCTTAGGGGTGACATATATATGTAAAAATAAGGTAGTTTAAGACTTTGGAACTACTTTTAATTCCAAAGTCGAATTTGCATATAACTTTAATTTAAAAGCAGCCAGCAAGGCAGGCCTGCCTTTAAAATGGCAATGGGCACCTCAGCAGTGCACCTATGGGGCACTACCTATGCTGGGGACCCTAAACCTACATGCCCTACCATATACTAGGGACTTATAGGTAGTTTGACTTAGCCAATTATAATTAGCCTAATTTGCATACTGATTTTGCACAGAGCACAGGCCCTGGGACTGGTTAGCAGTACCCAGGGCACCATCAGAGTCAGGAGAACACCAGCAAAAAGTGGAAAATGGGGGCAAAAAGTTAGGGGGCTTCTGCAATCAGTCCTGTTCTCTCACACCAAGAAATTGGTTATCTATTTAAAATGTATTGATCCTTAAATGGTTGGGAATTTTCATGCATATGGGTGAAAAAATATTGACGCAAACCCCGTAAGCGTCATAAAATTATACGCAAAACAAAAAACGGCCCGCAATTGAGTCAGGATGTGATGTAATAGGACATCCTGTTTACAGAAATGGCACAGTGGGTGTACTTTCACTTTCACTTTGCAGTCTGTGATTATTCTAGACTGTGTGGCTGTGTCTTGAGTTGTCTCTGTGACTATTGTGATTTTGTCTCCTGTGTGGTATTGCTATTGTATTTTGGTGTTTTGTAAGTGTCTGTGGTAATCTGTGTAAGTGTTTTTATGTCATTTATTGTGATTAGATTTGTCTTTGCACTGTTGGGAGTATGTTTGTGGGTAATGTTAATTGGAGAATTGTTGGGCTGTCTGTGGGCTAGTTAAGTTTTCTTTCCATACCTCCTTTCCCTGTTTTTCCCCTCTTTACCCTCTACTATCCTATTTTGTTTGAGATGTTAGGAAGGCCACGTCTGGGGAGAATGGGTCAGGAGGAGCTAGGGGCTTTTGTGTGGCTGGTGTGCCACTTCCTCCCCCTGATGTTGGAGGCTGGGGGCCGGGTGATACAGGAGTATCACACGGAGGCAAGGAGGCTCAGGTGGGCAAAGGTGCTGTTCCACCTAAGAAGAATCCTCAACAGCCAGCGCAACGACCACCAATTGAAACATCGAGGGCTGACCTGGTGGCCCCGGAGCTGCTGGACCACCTGGGTGTGGTGATTGGTGGCCTTGTTGGTGAGTACACATTTGACTAATGTGTACAGTACAATGCTCTGTAGTGACAGTAGCAGATTTTGTGACATGCTTGTGGACATGTGGAATGCAAGTTGAACAAACTGTGGCCCTGATTTATACAAATTTTGCAACGCATTACCGTCATTTGTTAACACAAAAGCTGTGCAAACTTCCAAAAGACAATTTTATCTTGTAAATTAGTGCCACTTTGTCGTCAATAGATGATGGTAATGAGGCACAAAAAAAATTATGATTCAGGGCCTGTGAGTGTACCAGGAATGGGATTTATTTCACATGCTAATACAAGGAACCAACGAGGTCCCCAGTTTTTTTTAAGCATGTCTGAACAGTATTCATGGCCATATGTACAAAGCTCTTCCTAACCTCTGCTAATATCTTAGGCCGATATTTCTACTTTGTTGGTGCAGCATTTGCATTATTTCTGGATGCAAAAGTATAGCACATTTGCTACAATCAAATTTTTTGTGCTAATTTCCATAGCTGTAGCGTAAACAAATGAAGAAAATGCAACTTAAAAAAAAGACACGTCTGGACAGATAATCTTTCAAATGGCCAAACCCAATTGTGCCAGGATGCTATTAGACTGCAGTAGCACAAACAGGTTCATCTCGTGGCTTTTTGGAGTAGGCGTTGAAATCCTATCATTGAGAAGCATGGCCCAACAACATTTTATCCTTGAGCGCAATGTCTGGTACAGAGCTGGTGCAGTTACCATCTGTGTCACTTTATAGCCAAACAATTTTGTAAAGTGAATGGCTCATCATGGGATCCCTGCTCTCTGTGAATGCATGGTCACAAACTATTTATTAGCATGATGATGTGCAAGGGACCACTGACTGATATGTGACTTGACTGGAGGTTGTCATTTTATTCAATGTTAGAGTTAGACATTCTGCGGCGGAGAGTCATATATTGAGAGTCGAGTGCTGCGCTATAGGCAGGGGCAGGTGAACAAGGTGATTTGTTGCTACATGTATGCCAAAAATTCATTTGGAGGTGGCCAGTGTCATAAATTAGTCAGCAAGTAATACCCTGATTCACACAGACCAGTGATGCATTTGTTTTACACACAGACTTGCACATCCCTGTTAAGTAATGAACATGTAGGACTGTATGGGTGACTTTCCAGCAGCATCTAGCTCCACATGTACTCCATTTATGTAGCACTTGAGTGAAATGTCATAGGCGTGCATGTAGGTCAAGGCCAGATGGGTGCTTGCATCAATGTGCTTGATTTTGGAAATGTGTCAGTGAGATCTAATGATGTTGACAATTGTCGGCAATTAGTAAACTAAATGTAGATGTGATTGTCCAAAGGTTGACTCAATCCTAGTTGGCAGGCCTCCTTTCCTGTGGTGGACTGACTAAACCCATGGACAGCTGTCCAAAGCTCAGTGGTTGTCCCTAATGTTTTAAAGTATGTGTTGCATGTCCTTCCCCCCCGAGGCACAAGGTTAGTGCTAGAAAATATGTGTAGCTAGGTGTGATGATCACAGTGTAGATGACAGACATGTAATTCAAGCATTCATGTGTTCCAAACTACAATGCCCCCTCATAATTACCAACTGCATACCGTCCTGGCAGTTCCATATACAAATCACAGGTCTAGTGTGCCTTGATTTTGATCCTGAAGATAGTTATTAGTCGGCCTGGCACATGTGGAGTACTTGCAGCATTTGTTATGTGACTAATAGCTGTACAAAGATGCACAGATCATTTAATTAAGTACACAACTTGTTGTGCATGGCTGTGCTGTTAGATAGTTGATGGGTAGGCTGAGTTGGCATGTCATTCCTCAAGGACATTCTATCATCTGTACTGTGATCTGGACTGTATGTGCTATTTTTGATGAAGTGAATATCATCTGTAGATGTATCACACAATGATGTCATCAATGTTTGGCTGTCTCTATTTTTCCAGCTGCCAACATGAATGCCCTGGAGATACGGGAATTTCAGAGGCGGGCAGTGCGTTACCGCCACGTACTCGATGTGGCGGCTGGGTTCCGCAATATAGCACGCAGATATCGCCATGAGAGAACCACAGGGTTATGGAGGGCATTTGCCCATGGTGGGCCAGCTTTGCCCACAACTGCCACCACCACCACAGCTCAGACCACAGTGCCCCCAGGGATGACAGCCACTCCAGCAAGTCCCTCGACTTCGTCAGCCCAGGGCCCACAAGCAGCACCTCCAGCACCTCCCCCTCCAACCACTGCACCAACACAAGCATCTACAAGTGGTACCCAGACAACCCCAGCTGCCGTAGTGGACATTCAAGAATTCCAGACACTAATATATGACATGCAACGTATGCTGTGCCGGATGGGCAGGCTGCAGCAGGAGGTGGCCCGCAATAGCAGGAGACTGCGGGGTATTCAGAAGATCCTGGGGAGGGCCAATTTGTGGATTTTGGATCCTCACCCATGATTCCCTCCCCTCCCTCCTCTTTCCTCGTTCTTTTCTTTAGTGTGTTTAGGGGGCTTAGTGTTAGGTTAAAGTAGGCTGTTAGTTTAGTTAGTATAAGTGGGTTGGGGAGGTGGAGGGTGTTATATTATTACATGTTTTTTGTGGGTTGATGATGTTGGGGTTTATGTGTATAATAAAATACAAATATATATATATATTTGTTTAGGATAAGTTAATATGTGTTTAGGTTAGTGTATGTTGTCCTACACGTGTCCCGTCATATAAGGAGGGTGGGGGCGTTGATGTTTAGAGTGTTTAGTTAAATGTGGTAAGTAAGTTTAGCTTAGGGTAGTGAGGGCCAGTTGTGGGTAATGTATAGTTATGATAGGTCAGGTTAGTTAAGGTGTTTCCCCTAGTTTAAGTTTCCTTTAATACTGATATAATAAAGTTTTAGGTACTCCTTTACAGTATGTGCCATATGCTTGGGGATCAGGGCCTTTGCATGGGTGTGTAGTGTAAATTTAGTACTTGCATTTGTGTTCCATCCTGGATCCAAATACCATTCTTGACATGGTTATTCCCACTTCCAAATGAGCTGTCACATTGGCAGCTACAACAAAGCTACTTCTCTATGAATCTGCCATCCATAGCATCCACCACTCAAGGTAACTATGGTTCCCAACGTGTTTTAAAGGTTGGTGTGTTTTTAAATCTGTCATCGTTTGAGTCATGTGTTGGAATCTTGGGCACTGTGGGCGTCTGCCTGCAGCCTGATGTTCATGTGAACCCTGATAAGCTGAGTGATGTTATAATCTGATGAAGTTCTGTATACATAACTCACACCTATCATTTATTACATTGTACTCCCAGGTTACATAATTGTCCATACACTCATACACATCCATTCCTGCTGTATGGTGTGTGTGTGTGATTAAAGTTTATAGTCAGATGTCACATACATAATGATCATCTTGAAGGGAATGTCGGCCACATTGAGTTTCATCTTGTACATACTTTGGAGCTGATATTTTCAGTTCTAAACAGCATTATACTGTTTGTGATCTTTTAACTTCAGAAATAAGCCTAAGGAAGCACAGATGATGATAAAATCCAGACCCCAGTGCATAGTTATCAGCCCACATTCTTTCTACAGTGTTCGATTAACATTCTGTGGCCATTGACTTGTTACATACATCACAAATCTCCTACACAGTTGATGTGTCACATTACACAGAGACAAAGTGGTTGTGTAAGTGCTATTTATTTTAAAGTGCTGCAGTGCAATATTTACATAGTCCAGGATTGTAAGTCCATTAGTGTGAAGCCTTCTATTGTGACCCAACACAAGTGCAATGGTGAGGGACATGTCATTGGGCATGCTGTGGTGAAGTGTCATTCAGTGCAGAGGAACATGAATTGCCAATGAGGTAGTGAGAGATAATTTCAGTGCAAAGTGGTAAGGTAAACAGTGTGCTGGAGAACAGTGAATGTTACCAACTGTAGCAAGACTGGCATGTTAACAAGCACAGGACATAGCAAATCAGTGCCTATGTGTCATGGACTTGTGCTACTGGGTACTCCTATGGGTGAAGGTGATCTGTTCCACGTCTTCATATTCTGATGTGTGTGTCGTCTCCTCTGCCCTTGGTGGTGGTGGGTTTGAAGGGGCAACACACACTTCAGTGTTTGAAGATGTCGAGTCAGAATTCCTGGTAGCTGACAACTGTGGGGCTATTAAGGGCATTACTGCAGCAAGGAGGAGCTGCTGGTTCTTGAGTATAGCAGCTACATCACTGTGGTAGGCAGCCAGGTTGGCCCTGAGGGGGTCATGATTGCAATCGTGCATGCAGTGAAAGGTTTGGGATGCCATGTGTTGTAGCAACTCCCTAACTGCTGTGGTGAAATCCCTCATACATTGTGTTAGAAATGGGGTCTCTGGTTGACAGTCAGGTTACCCCCTGTTCAAGCAAGGACCCTCACTCTAGTTAGGATAAAAGAGAATCACCCTCAGCTAACCCCTGCTTACCCCCTTGGTAGCTTGGCAGAGCAGTAGGCTTAACCTCAGAGTGCTGGGCGTAAAGTATTTGTACCAACACACACAGTAACTTAATGAAAACACTACCAAAATGACACAACACCAGTTTAGAAAAATAGGAAATATTTATCTAGACAAAACAAGACCAAAACGACAAAAATCCAACATACACAAGTCAAGTTATGATTTTTTAAAGGTTTAAAATAAAAAGAGTCTTTAGGTAGTTGTAACAACACACTAGCGCTGCTAGCGTGTAAATGTACCTGGTTTGCGTCAAAAATAACCCCGCACGGGCGGTGTGCGTCGAAAGTAACCCTGCACGGCTGTGTGCGTCGAAAACAACTCGGCACGGCGGTGCGTGTTGAAAAAGCCAGCCACACGACGATCCGAAAGTCCCGCGGCGCAGGGTGCGATCTCTCAGCCTCCGTCAGCGATGCTGCGCGTCGTTTCTCCTGCTCCGGGCGTCGGTTTTTCGGTCGCGTTTCCTGCGGCGTCGTTTCTCAGCTGCGGAACCGGCGTCGCGTCGTTTTCTCAGCCGCGATCGGATTCGCGTCGATCTTTTCTCCGCACGGCGCTCGGTGCGTGTATTTTTGTCCTTAGGCTGCCAGCCTCTCCTTTCAGGGTCCCAGGGACTGGAAGGGCACCACAGAGCAGAGTAGGGGTCTCTCCAGAGACTCCAGGTGCTGGCAGGAAGAAGTCTTTGCTATCCCTGAGACTTCAACAACAGGAGGCAAGCTCTACATCAAGCCCTTGGAGATTTCTTCTTCAAGATGGAAGGCACACAAAGTCCAGTCTTTGCCCTCTTACTCTGGCAGAAGCAGCACTGCAGGAAAGCTCCACAAAGCACAGTCACAGGCAGGGCAGCACGTTTTCCTCAGCTATCAGCTCTTCTCCAGGCAGAGGTTCCTCTTGGTTCCAGAAGTGTTTCTGAAGTTTGTAAGTTTGGGTGCCCTTCTTATACCCATTTTAGTCTTTGAAGTCACCTTTCTTCAAAGGGGACTCACACCTTCTTGTGAAATCCTGCCTTGCCCAGGCAAGGCCTCAGACACACACCAGGGGGCTGGAGACAGCATTGTCAGAGGCAGGCACAGTCCTTTCAGATGAGAGTGACCACTCCACCCCTCCCTCCTAGCAGAGATGGCTAATCAGGAAATGCAGATCACACCCCAGCTCCCTTTGTGTCACTGTCTGGTGTGAGGTGAAAAACAACCCAACTGTCAAACTGACCCAGACAGGGAATCCACAAACCAGGCAGAGTCACAGAATGGTTTAAGCAAGAAAATGCTCACTTTCTAAAAGTGGCATTTCCAAACGCACAATCTTAAAATCAACTTTACTAAAAGATGTATTTTTAAATTGTGAGTTCAGGGATCCCAAACTCCACATGTCCATCTACTCTCTAGGGGAATCTACACTTTAATCATATTTAAAGGTAGCCCCCATATTATCCTATGAGAGAGAGACAGACCTTGCAACAGTGAAAACGAAATTGGCAGTATTTCACTGTCAGGACATATAAACCACATTACTATATGTCCTACCTTATCCATACACTGCACCCTGCCCTTGGGGCTACCTAGGGCCTACCTTAGGGGTGCCTTACATGTAAGGAAAGGGAAGGTTTAGGCCTGGCAAGTGGGTACACTTGCCAAGTCGAATTTACAGTGTAAAAATACACATACAGACACTGCAGGGGCAGGTCTGAGACATGATTACAGAGCTACTTATGTGGGTGGCACAACCAGTGCTGCAGGCCCACTAGTAGCATTTGATTTACAGGCCCTGGCACCTCTAGTGCACCTTATTAGGGACTTACTAGTAAATCAAATATGCCAATCATGGATAAACCACTTACATACAATTTAAACAGGAGAGCATATGCACTTTAGCACTGGTTAGCAGTGGTAAAGTGCTCAGAGTTGAAAAGCCAACAGCAACATGTCAGAAAAAAATAGGAGGCAGGAGGCGAAAAAGACTGGGGATGACCCTGCATAAGCAAAAGTCCAACACATTGTTGTAGTCCTTGCAGCAGGGATTGTTGCGCTTGCATGGTTGCTGACTGTTATGCAGATGACATCATGCACATGCGTGTCCCCTCAAGGCTGGCTGTCATATTTTGCATCCCCACCCGCACCTCCTTGGCCAGCTCCTGCTGTACTCCCACTACTGTCCTCTCAAAGGTGGTACCAGTGTCCTCCGAGGCCTCAGATGGGTTGGAGCTGGCAGGTCGTACTATTGAGGTGGTGGGTGGATCCTCTGTGATGGCTGCTGCATCTGTGCTCCTCCTTGCGACTGAAGGTGGGGTCTAGAGGGTTCTAAGGACATCTTGGAGGGTCTGCTGGCTAATGTTTGTCAGCTCGTCATCCATGTCATCAGGGAAGTCCAGGACAGGCATATCCTCAGGAGAGCCATCGCCCTCTGCAATGAGATATTGCACAATTAGTGTGTCTGTGTTGTGGCAGTTGTAATGTGATGTCACTGACTTCCTATTAGTGAGACATTGTAATCTTGGTTCCTGTTTATTGTTCCTCTCAATAATATTAGCATTCTCACAGGCCTACGCCCCACCTGCATGTCACATGTAGTGTGGGCAGTTTGGGGAATTGTCTGCGTCACATCCTCTAGGTGTAGGTTCTGTCCAAATTGTGTGTTGCCACCTTCTTGTCCTACTCAACCCTCCCTCTACTTCCATGAGCATGGTGAGGCCCTGCAATGGCTGTGGGTGTTCTGATGCCACTTGCACCACACTTAACAATATGGGACTGACCCAGTCTCTGATATTTCACATACACCTATACGTTGCTGAGACCAAGCACATACTATATATAGCATTAGCATGGCACGATACAGGTGTCAGCATTGGTAGTGTGTCATGTTGATGTTTGCGAATGTGTGCTACATTGGATTGCACTGATGGGCCTGGCAGTGCTCCATTTTCTCTTATAACTGTGCAGTTGTGTTTAACTAGCTAGACACATATATCCTCCCCCTCAATGCTGTTGGCTTAGCAGTATGACAGCTGGGATGTTGCAATGTGGCATTGCAGCTATTGTAACAAAGGCACGGGGTGGACCCTGGAATGGACAGCATGGACATTACTGCTGTGTACTTCATAATGTAAGTAACAATACCTGATGTTTATTGCGCCTATAGACATGAGCATTTGACAGGATTTACACTTTGTTAGGAATTACAAGGGATTGATAACGTTGTCATCCTGAACCCTCTATTTTGGGTGTGTTTGATCCATGGGCACCTAACTGCCATTTGCAACTTGACCAGCATACACTGTACAGGTGGTAGTGGCAACTGTTGTCAATGGTAAATGCCACTTGCGGTAATGGCCTAAGACTAGAAATTGAGACCTAGTTCATGTTGTGACAATACCAGCTGTCCTGTGATGGCAGGCCAGTTTTACGTTCTACCCTACCCTCATATACTGGCTTGGCCTTTCCAGCAGGCTTGGCATGGCGGAGTACCCTCATGCAAAGGTTGTTGGTGTAGTATCGTGCTGTGCCGCTGGTTTCCCCTGCACAGCCCATGCACCTGTGCCATGCCCCCTTGCCATTTCCCCTGCCTGATTTCTATGGCTGACATGCATTGTGTAGTAGGTATGTCCCCCCCCCGCTTGCAGTTAACATTTAGGCATTTTTGTCCCACATGCGACTTACCCGGCATCTGTTTTGTTTCCTGGTAGTCTACGCTGTCCTGTCCTTGAATTCCTGTGACGATCTCCTCTGGTATGACGGCTGCCACCATCTCCATCTGGTCCAGGGCCTCCTGCGGTGCTGAACTCCCACCTCCAGTCTGCAGTGCTGCCTTCCTGTTCCTTGCCATTTTTTCCTTGGTCCTGCGCTTGCAGTCATGCCAGCATGTCTTGCACTCAGTGACTGTTCTCCGTACCTCTGGCACACTGTTTATCTTGTCCACAATTTGTTGCCAAATTGCCTCTCTCCTCCCAATTGGCAATTTTGAGGTGACAAAAAGTTGATGCTGGTGTTCCGTCACCTCTTTCACAGGTATTTCCTGCTCCTCTGAAACAACACTTCCTTTTCTTCTTCTCCCTCTCCTGGGTCTTATCTGGGTCCTCCTAGCTGGTTCCTGGTCGACTGGGGTCTCCCTGGGGTCTCTCCTGGCTTTTGGGGTCCATTTTGGGGCTCCTGAGCACATTTTGCTGTGTTTGCGCCGCTTTTTGATGCTATTGCGGCGGAAAATGGCACATATCCGGTTTGCAATGTCATAAACTGGATTAGAGTAATTTTCTCTGCGTTAACGTAATTTTGCTTTACGATGTGGCGCAATGCTTAGAGTAAAAAAAATGACTCTAACCCATGATTTGCGCCACGGAGCGTCAATGTATAAATTTGACGCCCGGGTGGCACAAAGAAATGGTGTTAGCCAGCGTTAAACTTTTTGACACAAAACTGCATTGGTGCAGTTTTGCGTCAAAAAGTATAAATATGGCCCTTAGTGACAGATACTCCATGCAAGAAACCAAATTCAATTTGAGCCTTTAGGGCTGAAACCAATGCTAGACAATATATCGGCATGAAATACTAAATTAAACCACCAGATGTCAGCAACATGAAGTTTTTGAGAGAACTGCAGAATCATTGCAATATTTGTAAGTGCTATTTTTTAAATGCATTTCCAATAAGAATAGAAGGATTCCAAATCGGGATAAGAATCGAACTGTTTATTTAATAACAGAGTGGAACATAGTCGACATTCATGAGTATGTCTGCGATCACAGACAATATGACTGCATGGACTGTGGCTCAGATTTGTGCAAGCCATTTCATTAAAAGCTACATTTTAATTTCAACTGTTCATATCTAAATTGCTATCAAATAAGAATGTGTAGATACGAACATGTAATACAATAACATGAAGCAAAAGAGACACAACTAAACAGAATGACACTCAACACCGATTTTTTGCTGTTTAAACCCGATATATGCTGCATATTGAGGTGTGGCGTAATGAAGATGTTGCACACATAACTGTTTGAAAGTAACACTGGTACCTTGCTTTGCAAAGTCAATTGAGTGACATAGTTCCCTTCTTTCCTTCCATTGTATCCTCATGATACCTAATCAGGTGGCGCCATATCAGAGGAACCTTTCAGTTGTGCAACAAAAAAAAATACTGACAAATCTGTATGCGTTTTGCTATTTATCTAAACCGGAATGGACACATGGCATTTTCTTAAAAGCACGCAAGACACAAACTGATTTCGTTCATTTTTTTTTTTTTTTTACATAATAAGAGGTAGAGGAAATACGTTTTCTCCACTTATCAAAAGCGAAAAGCCTGGCTATGTGTGGAGCAAAACCAATGTGTTTCATTATTTTGTTTCATAAGTATCAAAGAGCGAAATCAGTTTATTCATTATTTAAATGGCAAGCTTGATCATGCACTATAATTAACACATTACAATTGTTATGAAAAACGTAACTGATTTACAAGCAATTGCAGGTAGATATGTGATATAGTTTGAGCACTTTTTCACCAATCTATTCTTTCATTTTTGCCATGGCTCAAAAGGTTCCCTGTAATTTGGCGAACGTTCTTTCGGCAATACTGACCCTTATTAGGTATGGATGAAATTTTAGAGCCAATTTCAAAAGAAGCACATCTTTGTTTTTCTGTCCTTGGAGTGGAAGTGGGGCTGATCCTCAGCTCATAGAGCGGAAACCTCGGCGTCAAAGGCCATGTTAGGAACTGAGCACTGTATTTAGCTAAATGCAAACTGCAGTCAGGTAAATATATTGCCCGGACCTGACAACATAGTTCAAAGCAACTTCTCCAAGAGAGGATTCTATGTGCTGAGCCTGCATGTAGTGTCCTCCGGGCGCCTCAGCAGGCAGTTATCTCACGCAAGCTCCCCTGCTGGGAAAGTTGATTTGAAGAGCACTGCTAGGGGCTCGGCAGTGTAATTAACTTGTTGTAATATCAAGAAGGTAATTATTTTATTCGGTCTGTGATAATGTTGGACGGCACCGGAATTCCTTGTTCCATGCATTCCCCACAGGAGGAAAGAAGGAATAAGGGCCTTATTTATACTTTTTGGTGCGAAACTGCACTAACGCAGTTTTTCACCAAAAAGTTTAGCACCGGCTTGCACCATTTTTTAGCACCAGCTGGGCACCATATTTATGGAATGGTGCAAGCCGGTGCAAAGGGTAGGCTAGCTTAAAAAAAAATGACGTTAGGCAGTTTTGAGTCAAAATAAATGATTCTGACCAGATTAGCATAATTTTTTTACACTAAGGGGCATATTTATACTCTGTTTGCACTGAATCAGCGTCCGTTTTTTTTACTCTAATTCGGTGCAAAACTAACTCCATATTTATACTTTGGTGCTAGACCCGTCTAGCGCCAAATTTATGGAGTTAAAGTCATTTTTTGGAAGTGGAAACCTACCTTGCCTTAATGAGATGCAAGGTAGGCGTTCCCGTGCAAAAAATGACTCTGTGGCCTTAACGCCATATTTATACTCCCATGCAAAAATCGTGCAAGGGAGGGAGGAGGGGTCAAAAAATGGGGCAAAGCTTGCTTTGCCCCATTTTTTAAGACCTGGGTCAGGGCAGGCATTAGGGGACCTGTGGGCCTATTTCCATGGTGGAACACCATGGAATAAGCCCAGAGGTGCCCTCCCTAGGACCCAGGGGCACCCCCACCCACACTAGAGGGACTGCGAGGATGGGGGACCCCATCCCAGGTAAGTACAGGTAAGTGCATTTTATTTTTGAAAGTGCCATAGGGGGCCCTGAAATGGGCCCCCATACATGGCACAGGGTGTAATGGCCATGCACAGGGTGCAATGGCTATGCTTTTCTAAGGCAGGAGTCATGTGGCATGGTAGGTTTAGCACCATAAAATGACGCTAATCTGGTTAGAGTCTTTTTTTTTACTCTAACCTGCCTAAAGCCATTTTTTGGTGCTAAACCCTCTTCTTCTATACTGCCAGCCCCACCCGACTAAAGTCATTTTTTAAAACTCTAGCCTACCCTTTGCACCGGCTTGCACCATTCCATAAATATGGTGCCCGGCTGGTGCACAGAAATGGTGCAAGCCAGTGTTAAACTTTTTGGTGCAAAACTGAGTTAGTGCAGTTTTGCAGCAATAAGTATTAATAAGGGCCAATATTTTGTAAGTTTGCGCCACTTTTGCATAAAAAAATGACGTTAATGCGGTGCAAAAAAAGTATAAATCAGGGCCTTGGTGCTAGATGGGTCTAGCACCAAAGTATAAATATGGAGTTAGATTTGCACCGAATTAGAGTAAAAAAAATTATGCTAATTCGGTGCAAACAGAGTATAAATATGCCGCAGAGTATAAATATGCCCCTAAATATGGTGTTAAGGCCATAGAGTCATTTTTTGCACGGGAACGCCTACCTTGCATCTCATTAAGGCAAGGTAGGTCTCCACTTTCAAAAAATGACTTTAACTCCATAAATGTGGTGCTAGAGGGGTCGAGTACCAAAGTATAAATATGGAGTTAGTTTTGCACCGAATTAGAGTACAAAAAAATGACACTAATTCCGTGCAAACAGAGTATAAAGATGCCCCTAAGTGTTTTTCAGGGCATTTTTTGTTCATTCCACCTTCTGTTTTAACCTTTGGCAGGAGTGTACGAAAACAGCAGAAATGGCAGCGTTGCTTGCTTACTACAAATTAAAAAAAAATGTCTACCACTGCCCCTAATGCCAACTAGCCAGTTTTATAGCTGATTCATAGCAGCCAATGGCACAAGATCTTGTAAACTGCTATCACATAGAGGAAGCTCACTGGAACTAAAAGAAGGCAGTGGAAGGGGGTCACACAGGGCACTGTAGCCCCCGCAGTGTGGGGGGAGGCCCTGGCTTCCCCATAATGGAAGTGGCCCATCCACCTCCAATGCAGTGGCAGTACAATTTTGCACACAAAAAAAATTAGTAGCAACTGATGCTACCTGACTGCTGCTCCGTGGAATGCCCTGGGGAGAGTTGAGAGACCAGAGAGTGAGAAGCGAGACTTCAAGAGAGCGAGGTTCAGGAGAAAGAGGCAACTTAGAAAAAGACAGGCTTAAAAAGACTGAGGTCGAAGAGAAAAGTGAGTGAGAAAGGATAAAGAACAAAACCGCGGTAGAAAGAAAGAGCAGGAGGAAAGAAGAGGACGTGACAGGTTGATTAGTGTTTGAGACATAGCAAAGTTATAATGTGGCAGCTAAGTGTGTGAGTCCGATCTGTGTGACATACAACAGTGCTTAATTTGTAAATAAAAACGTGCCGGTGCCCAAAACTCTCCTATGAAACACGCGGCTGCTGCAATTAAATGTGCATACACAGAACATCAAGGCAGTGTAATCCTAAAGCCTTCTCGGGCCTCTTAAATCCAATCACAGCCACTCCCTGCCTCCTGTCTCACTCTTGCAGCTTTCTGCTCTCTCCCTTTCAACGCTTTTTCGTTTTTCTCTTCCTCCGCCTTTCCCACATGTGTCTTTTGCTCGCAGTGAATGCCTGATGCAGAAAACTAAGGTCCGGCCCTCAAAAATAAGTACCGGTGCTCAGCACCAGAAACAACAAGCACAAATTAAGCACTGACATACAAGCGAGAGGGAAACAATGGCCAGTCGAAAGGCGAAAGAGGACATTTGAGAGAGACAGATGTGTCAGAATGGAAATGTGATACAAGGAGACAGCTTGGAAAGAGAGGGAGATAGTGTTAGACACAGATACAAGTGGGAATAAAAGTCACAGGGAGACCAGTAATTAGAATACTGAGGGAAGACAGAAGACCTCAGGAAGCAGGCAGACAGGGAGACGAGAGAAAATGGCAAGATTCAGAGATAATGGGAAGAGCAGAAATAACAGCCATGATTAGAAGCAAATGCAGGAGAGCGGAGATGTGGGTGATGGAGATTGGTAGATACATGCGAAAGAAAGTTGAAGAGAGTGACGAGATCTAAAGAAGAGAGTTGCAGGGAGAGGCAGAAAGGAAGCCAGGAAGAATGGAGGCAGCAGTCAGGAGCAGCTTGCTAATTAGGAAATTCAGGCATCAACCCACCTCTTTTTAACTCAGCACTCTGAAGGTCTGAAGTTGTAGCTTCGCCTCTTCTGCTCAGCTACAGACACTCACTGATGAAGGAGAAGTGAAACACAAAAATGTACGTGTGAGCAGCTAAAGTTCCATGCAGACCATCGGACATGCACAGTTTCTGGTGTTCGGAGCACTAATGCACAGTACTCTGATACAGAGAGGGGCCGAAATCAAGGCTAACGGGTTGCCAGCAAGGGTGACCTCGGAATGACGAAATCGAGACTTTCAGATGACTGCATAAGTCTAAAGGGAGCATTAACTGCATGAGCCACACTAAATACTGGTGTTTTTCAGTGTGCATGAGAGTGTGTGTTTGTATCACATTGTATTAAACATTTGTATAGCATGTACCATCCTTGTGTTTAGCGCTGAAGTGCTAACCCACATATGTAGCAGGCTACGCTTTGTAGAGTGTGTGGTTGGAACGATGCTGTTTGTATTTCCAGCCTCTGTGGGAAGCTTTTTCATGTCATGTGTGATGACCACAAAGAAGAGTTATTGGGGAAGATTTAAGAGCCCCTAGCACCTCCTTTCTCCTCATTAGCTTCATTTTTTTAATCCTAATTTGGCCCAACAAGGCCAAAATCACTGCACCAAATTTATAAAGTGGTGCAAGGCATGCATTGCGCTACTTTGTAACCTTTTGCACTACATTATGCCTGCACCAGGCATAATGTATGCAAATGGGCTATTACCCCGTTAGGGGGGCCGAAAAAATGACGCAAAGAAACCTAAGAGATTTCTTTGCATCATTTTTATCGGCACTTTTAACTCCTGCTCACAGCAGGCATTAAAAGAAGGCACACCATTGTTTACATTGGGCCTCAATGGGCTTTGCTGGATTAGCATCAATCATCAATTAGTTGATGCTAATCATGCAAAGCTCCGAACTGGCGTAAAAGGTTTTGACTCTAGCTCCCTAACTACTGCCATGGTGCACCGCATCTTAGATGCAGCGCACACATGGTGGCATTGGGAAGGACACTAAGGGGCGCAAGGGAAGTGTCGCTGCACTGGTTGCAGCACCACCTTCCTTAAATCAGGCTCATTGTGTTATGGGACTCAGGGGGTCATTCCTACCGCCCAGCGGGAAACCCCCTTCTACGAGGATGCCGGCTCCGAATGGAGCCGGCGGAGTCGAAGGGGTGCGACGGGTGCAGTGGCACCCGTCGCGATTTTCAGTGTCTGCTTTGCAGACACTGAAAATCTTAGTGGGGCCCTGTTAGGGGGCCCCTGCAGTGCCCATGCCAGTGGCATGGGCACTGCAGGGCCCCCCAGGGGCCCCACGACACCCGTTACCGCCATCCTGTTCCTGGCGGTGAAAACCGCCAGGAACAGGATGGCAGTAAGTGGGTCGGAATCCCCATGGTGGCGCTGCAAGCAGCGCCGCCATGGAGGATTCCCTGGGCCAGGGGTAAACCGGCGGGAAACCGCCGGTTGCCCTTTTCTGACCGCGGCTTTACCGCCGCGGTCAGAATGGCCAAGGAAGCACCGCCAGCCTGTTGGCGGTGCTTCCGTCATTTTAGCCCTGGCGGTCGCCGACCGCCAGGGTTAGAATGACCCCCTCAGTGCCTGGTGTGTGTTGCGTGAGGGTGTGTGAGAAATAGATGCACAAACTATAATTATAATAAAATAAAATATTGGCAGCTACACAGCACCAACCTAGGCAAAGGGGCACTTGGGTGCTAAATGTATGTACTCCAAATAGAGAGTTAGGCAGAAAAGGCCCAGTAGTCCAGATGGCCACATGAATCAGGCAGAGATGGTGTCAAATGCAAAGGATGCCAAAAGGGGAATGGAATGGAAATTGGGTAGATGTGCAGTAGCCATGCACCTAATTCTTTAAAAGTAAGGATACTTCCCTCTGCTGAGTAAATACGCCCAAACACGAGGAAGAAAGGGGGATAGCAACAAGGGCTGGCAACATCAATAGAAACTGCACAATCTTGTGATGATTCAGATTACACCTCGGAGGAAGCCAACATATTGAGCAAGGCTTTATGCTCCAAGTCCATCTGAAAGGTGATCAAGCACCAGTGGGATAAGCCTTAGTCAGCTGAGGCTCAGACTCTAGTCAGACCAGCATCATGCACGTGTGAGGCTAAGAGATGAAGTGCTTGGTAGGATATTTCTGTGACAGCGGAAGAGTGAATTGACCTACTTTTTATTACTCTTCTGTCCTTAGTACTCCATGCAAGCCCAATACATTGTTAGATCCCAAATACCCTTGCTCTTTCTAGTGTACACATAGAAGCATTCAATCTGCTTTCTAGATTTTCCTTCCCGATAACGTCTATTTTCATTATTAGTAGGGAATGGTATTTCAGGGTGAAAAAGAGCTATTGTTGTGTAAGGAGACAACCCTGATTCTATTGACTCAGGTAGGACAGAAGTATAGCACACATTTGGTACATTTTATTTTATTCTATCTTAGCCCAGCTCTTCTCTCAACAGTGATCCTTGTGGAAACTTTTATTACATAGAGATCCCATTTCTAACATTGGTAGCAGCAATGGGATTGGACTTGTATTTGTACTTGACATACAGTGATTAAGTGTACGCTACTGTTTTCAGTGCAGACCATTAAGTGACCACATACTACTCGTTTTGCTTTTTCTCTTTTTGGACTTTTTCCTGCTTCCATATTTTTGGTGATCTTCTTTGTTGATTTTTTAACTTCTCATTGGAAACGCTCTGTTCTTTTTGGGACTCTGCATCTGTGAGTAAACCTTACTAACATGCCTCAATTTGGGGATGCACCAGCTGTGTCTACAAAGACTGTTTTTGAGCTGGAGGGTTACACAGTTGCTCAAATAAAACAGTTTTGTAAGGATCTTGCCTGCCCCATCAAGAGCTCCACCAGGAAGTAGGAGCTGCGAAAGGTATTGAGGGCCTAGGTGGCAGCCAAGGAGGCTGGGGGGCACACAGAGGAGGAGTATGAGGGTGAGAAGGTGCCGAGAGTTCAAAATGGTGTGGTGGATGTACCTGTTACGCAAGGGGGGAGGGTCACCAGGATAGGTAGCAGTGTGCCATCAAGAGGTCTGACTCCTGAAGAGTTGCAGGACGGACAGGAAGAGAGGGCTCACCAGTTGGAGTTAGAGAAGCTGAGGATGGCCTTAGAAGAGAAAAGGATAATGGCTTATGAGCTAAGATTGTGGAAGCTGGAAGTCATGAGGGCTGAGTCCAGCTTCGATGGTGGCAGCAAAAATTTGATGTTCAGTGCTGATGAAGAAGTGCACATGCCCAGAGACTTGGGCCAGATTTCAAGAAAAGTGGCGCAGCGCGGTGCTGCGCCAAAATTGGCAGTGCTACGTTTCTCCCTGCGCTGGTGCTAAATTTAGCTGCTAGCACCAACGCAGGCATCCTTGCACCATTGTGCAGGGATGTCTATGTTAAAGGATGTGATTGTTTATGTGCAGGAAGGGACACCTTCCCGCACATAAACAATAATTTCTGGCATTTTGCTTTTTCTATGCCTTCAGCAGAATGCAGTATGCATAGAAAAAGCAAAAAAGTATTCCTCCTCGTTGCGCCCTGCTAACGCCACTCCTGGGGTGGTGTTAGATTTTGCATCAGGCTTACAAGATTTCATAATTCTGAGGCAGCGTCAAAATGCAATGGGTGTTGCTGTGGCACGCCCACAGCAACACCCATTGCACGCCCCTTCCACGCACAGTGCTGTGTGGCAAGGGGCCATATTTACAAGGTGGCGTTAAGCCACAAAAAGTGGCTTAACGCCACCTTGTAAATACGGAGCTGTGCTTAGCACCGCAGGTGCATCACTAAAAGTGACGGTTCCATGAGTGAACCCAAGGAGGGGAGCCTACCCTGTACCATAGGGTCATCTGTTAAGGGAGACCCCATAGTGTCAGGAGGACTTGGGTGGGAGCAGCTGTAGCCAGCATCCCACCAGTTCTGGTGTCTGGCAGTACCACTCCTAGTGAGGGGGTGCAGAAGTCCAGACAGAGGGATGAGAGGGGGTTCTAGGGCCCAATGGAGAATCTGGAGGGTCAGGGGTTAGCTCTGAGGTCAGATCCCCCCAGGAATGATCTTGGTGATACCATTTCTGGGCTGGGGGGAACCAGGCTCTGCCAGGTGGGCAGAGGTCAGGGGACCAGCACCAGCCAGACTCTCATGTGGCCCTTAAGGAAGGTGTTTCCCTTGTAAGGGGTAGGTGCACTCCAGAGGAAGTCCTGGCTTGCCAGGCAGTGGTCCAGCCTGGGGGTGGTGACTCTAGGCTGGATGGCCAGGTTCAGGGGGTAAGCTCTGACCTGGTGGGGGGTAGGTGTGCTCCCCAGGAAGTCCTGGGTTGCCAGGCAATAGTCCAGTCTGAGGGTACAGATGCTAGACTGGAGGATCAGGTGCAGAGGGTAAACTCTGACCTGATGGGGGCGGTTTGCCCAATCACACCCACCACGATGTGACTTCTAGGGGTACTTTCCATGGTGGGGGGATGCATAACCCTGGGAGTAAGGGCAGAGGAGAGAGAGACTCACCCCTGACCCCAGTTCAATCCAAGGGCACAGACCCTCATTTGCAGGGCCAGGTTCAGGGTGTCCCCCCTGACCTGGAGGGAGGTGACTACTGCTAACAGTGCACCTACTGTGTTGTATTCTGGGGGGACCACTCCTATTGGGGGGGTGCAGGACCCCAGAAGGAAGAGCAGAAGAAGGGAAGCCTTGCCCTGCGCCTGTTCCAAACTGAAGGTTTAGACTCCAGGTTGGAAAACCAGTTGCAGGTTAACATCCCTGCACTGGTGGTAGAATTGTGCAGGACTGCTTTTTTAAGCACCCTGACAATTTTGGATTCTCGCGGGGGGTCACTCCTAGTTGGGGGGTGCAGGACCCCAGAAGGAAGGGCAGGGGAGAGAAGCCTCGACCCTGGCCCTGGTCCAACCTTCCAACCTGAAGGTACAGACCCCAGGTTGGAAGACAAGTTGCAGGTTAACATCCCTGCACTGATGGGAGAATTGTGCATGGCTGCTTCCACAAGCAGCCTCACAACTCTGGACTCTGGGGTGCCGCTCCTAGGGGGAGGGTACAGAGCCCAGGAGGGGAGAACCAGTGTCAGGTTGTCATCCCTGACCTGGTGAAAGGGAGAGTGGTCAAAGGGTGCCGGGCACCTGGGGCTACTGCCCACCACTCTCCACAGTCACAGTGGTTGGAGAGCCTTGAAAGGCCTTTGGCCTAGTTCTAATTCCTGACAGCGATCAGTGGCCACTGTGGATTGCTGTACTGGTGGACAGATTTGCCCCGGGGGAGACAGGAGTCCACCCCGGGGGTGGAGTGGGCCACACCACTGTGTTGGCCATGGTGGTACTACCCCCGGGATACATCTGGGAGCAAAGTAAGGTTAGGTGCTGCACAGATGGTATCTGCAGGTGAGGAGAAAGGTTCTCCATGGGTTAGCTTAGTGGGCCCTGAGAGTACAGACAGAGGGATCCAAATAGAGTCAGGAAGGCGTAGAACTGGAACATGCCCCTGCTGTTGTGGGCCTAGGACCTTGTTCTATCACCCCAATCAGGGAAGTCCATCAAGGTATTCATTGGTCTCCCCTGACTTTAGGCTGGTGGGGGGTTGTGTTGGACCTGGCCCTTTTTGCAGGGCCATCCCCAATCTTTTTGCCTCCTTCCTCCTATTTTTTCTGACCTGTGTTTGTTGGCTTTAGGACTCTGGGCACTTTACCACTGCTAAGCAGTGCTAAAGTGCTTATGCTCTCTCTGTAAATTGTATGGATGATTGATTTATTCCTGATTGGCATATTTGATTTACTAGTAAGTCCCTAGTAAAGTGCACTAGAGGTGCCTAGGGTCTGTAATCAAATGCTACTAGTGGGCCTGCAGCACTGGTTGTGCCACCCACACGAGTTGCCCTGTAAACATGGCTCAGACCTGCCACTGCAGTGTCTGTGTGTGCAGTTCTAAGCTGCCAGTTTGACCTGGCAAGTGTACCCACTTACCAGGCCTAAACCTTCACTTTTTCTACATGTAAGGCACCCCTAAGGTATGCTCTAGGTAGCCTCATGGTGAGGGTGCAGTGTATGCTAAGGGTGGGACATGTACCGGTGTGTTTTACATGTCTGAACAGTGAAATACTGATAAACTCAGATTTCACTGTTGCAAGGCCTATCTCCCTCATAGTTTAACATGGGGGCTGCCCTTAAATGATATTTAAGTGCAGTGCAAATAG
Source organism: Pleurodeles waltl (assembly GCF_031143425.1). Classification (NCBI taxonomy): domain Eukaryota; kingdom Metazoa; phylum Chordata; class Amphibia; order Caudata; family Salamandridae; genus Pleurodeles; species Pleurodeles waltl. The sequence continues at coordinate 603,542,235 of NC_090443.1, read as the reverse complement.
AAAAATGGTGTTTGGCGTCTCTGAAATCACAATTTAAAAATACATATTTTGGTAAAGTTGGTTTTTAAATTGTCAGTTTGAAAATGCCACTTTTAGAAAGTGGGCATTTTCTTACTTAAACCATTCTGTGACACTGCCTGTTTGTGGATTCCCTGTCTGGGTCAGACTGACAGTTGGGCTGGTGTGAATTCCCTCTAGACTGTGAGACAAATGGAGCTGGGGAGTAGCCTGCATATCCTGATGGGCCATGTGAGCTAGAGTGGAGGGAGAAGTGGGCACTCACATCTGATGGGATGTGCCTGCCCTCACACAATGCAGTCTCCAACCTCCTGGTATGAGCCTGGAGTCTGGCCTAGGCAAGGCAGGATCTTGTGAACAACAGAGACTTTCCTTTGAACTTTGTTAACTTCAAATGTAGAAAGGAGTATTACTATTGGACCCAAAACCCCACATTTTTGATTTCATCAAGGATTCAAGAGGAACCTCTGCCAAGGAGAAGAGCTGAAGAGCTGAGGAGAAGTGCTTCCCCTGCCTGTGACTTGGCTTTATTGGACTATCCTGCAGTTGCTGCTTCTCCCTGTGAAAGGGGACAAAGACTAGACTTTGTTGTGCATTCGTGCTTGAGAAGAATCTCTGAGGGCTTGAGTTGAGCTTGCCTTCTGTTGTTGAAGTCTCAGGGCCATCAAAGGCTTCTCTCTGCCAGCACCTGGACTATCTGTTGAGACTCCACCCTGCCAAGTGGTGCCCCATCCATTCCCTGGGCCCTTGAAAGGTGAAGTTGGTGGAAAAGGACTGAAATCCATGTAAACACCACAGTGCAGGGACATTTTTGATGCACCTTTTGCAATGTGACTGGTAAACAAAGGGCCGTAAGCTTTGTGGCTAACATCAACGCTCCACCTGCGTTGCGGCTGGAGTTACAATGCGCATCACCCACTTACAGATGCTGATAACGATGCAAACCCCAGGCTGTGTGGTTTTCTGACAGTGTGACCGGGTTTCAGAGAAACATCGCTGGGCGTGAAAGATCGACGCAAACCTGCCTGGACCCGAGGTGCCCTGCCTGGAAATCAATGCATCGCTCTCTTGTGAGGGAGAAAAACAACACAAACAGATCAGAGAAGGAAACGACCCATGGCCTCGCTTGCGAGTAAGGAACCAACACATCACTGACTTTTCTGACGCACGCTAGCCTGTGCAGCTTTATTTTTGACACAAACCAGGTACTTTTGTGTAACAAAAGCATTCTCACTGTTTTCTAAGGATTAAGGGGGTCATTCTGACCCTGGCGGCCGGTGACCGCCAGGGTCACCGACCACGGGAGCACCGCCAACAGGCTGGCGGTGCTCCCTCGAGCATTCTGACCGCGGCGGTTCAGCCGCGGTCAGAAACGGAAAGTCGGCGGTCTCCCGCCGACTTTCCGCTGCTCGGGGGAATCCTCCATGGCGGCGGAGCGCGCTCCGCCGCCATGGGGATTCTGACACCCCCTACCGCCATCGTGTTCCTGGCGGGTCTCCCGCCAGGAACAGGATGGCGGTAGGGGGTGCCGCGGGGCCCCTGGGGGCCCCTGCAGTGCCCATGCCAATGGCATGGGCACTGCAGTGGGCCCCGTAAGAGGGCCCCGCAAAGTATTTCAGTGTCTGCAAAGCAGACACTGAAATACGCGACGGGTGCAACTGCACCCGTCGCACCTTCCCACTACGCCCGCTCCATTCGGAGCCGGCGTCCTCGTGGGAAGGTAGATTTGCCCTGGGCTGGCGGGCGGCCTTTTGGCGGCCGCCCGCCAGCCCAGGGCAAATCTCAAAATACCCTCAGCGGTCTTGTGACCGCGGAGCGGTTTTTTTGTCGGGGGAACATTGGCGGGCGGCCTCCGCCGCCCGCCAATGTTAGAATCACCCCCTAAGACTCTTATTCTTTTGAAAATTCATATCTTGACTTTTGTATGTTGGAGTTTTGTTGTTTTGGTCTTTGATTTAGATAAATGTCATCTATTTTTCTAAACTGGTGTGGTGTCCATTTTGTTGTGTTTTGACTGTATTACTGTGTATGTTGGTACAAATACTTTGCACATTTCTTCTGGGGTCAAGCCTTCCTGCTAGTGCCAAGCTACCAAGGTGGTGAGTGGGGGTTACCCTGGTGTGTTTCTCCTTTACCTTGACGAGAGTGAGGGTCCCTGCGTGGACAGAGTGAAAACTGACTGCCAACCAAAGACCCCATTTCTAACAACATATGTCTCCTTAACTCTAATTTCTTTCTGATCTCCTCTATCTGATCCTGTCACACTCTCTATCACCCGATCTCCCAGTAACTCTGTTCTCATCGCTAGCAAGAGGACATTGATCTGAACTAATAATAGCCAATAGGTGCCATTTCTTGTCCTCCTAGAGAATTACTATTTCAACCTCTCTGCATAACCAGAAAAATGTATTAATTGTGGGGAGAATGGGAAGGGATGACAGTATAATGGTGCCCATCTCTGGAATTATGCTGGGTCTAGGACTGGCATAATGGTGATAATTTATCACATATTTTGAGCATCCATGCATGATTGTGCTCACAGGTGGTACAGAACTAACTTTGGCATAACTATTATATTTCTTTAATTATTGGGACACACATGGAATGATGGCATACCTATAGTATGGGTAATGCTGCTCCTTGGATAATGATGGTAATTTATGGTATATAGTGGGCATCTTGTTATTGATTAATATGCACTCTGGATGAGGCACAATATTGCACACTGCACTTAAATTCAAGGGGGGGGGGGGACTGGAGCTAATTCTTCAGCATTCCTTGTCGTTTCATTTGATTTTACTTGTAGCAGAAAAGTTATTTCTGTGTAATTATGATGTGATCAAGAGGCCAAAGGGTAGGTGCCAACTTGGCTTTTTAACTTCCTAGTTTGGTGCCGCTCTCTGTGCATTTTGGAAGTGACCTGCTGCCTTCTTTAATGAGACATTTTAAGCCACTGTGCATTGGCCTCATCAAGCAGAGACTCCAAAACAGCTCGACATGCGAGCCCGTCTGTGGCCACTGTGGATTGGACAAGACCAGAGTCCAGATACTCTACTGGTTTGGCAAGTTATTCTGGAGAGGAACTTCTGCCTCTAATATTTGATTAAATGATGTAAATAATGTAGATGTGTTGATGCTAATGTAAACATGACTTTTGGATCACTCTATTTCTAGTACGATTTCAAACGTTTCTTTTTTGTTTAATATTTTCGTTAAAGAAAATTGAAAGTATGAAAGACTTCTAACATACCAATCCATCTGGGAAGTATTATTTTAAAAAGAGGCAAGCATTCTAACACGTTTTAACCACAAGTAAACAAATAGATAATAATGCTTGTCTTAAACCTGGTTCCAACAGAAGGCAAACTTAGGAAGCAATGTCAAGAAGAATTGGAAAGGAAGTTGTCATGTTGGGTCTCATTATTCTAATGAGACCACTGGATTTGAACGGCAGAATTGCCTGCGGTGTGGGGGACTGAGTTTAACCCACTACAGGTGATACCTGTTGGCCTAATCTGTTTTTTTTTGCTCCTGCTAACTAGCAGTGCCTCATCTCTACCCAAGAGCAGGGATGATTGGGCAGCCGAGCGCATGACACAATTGACTTCTCAGGGGAATCGTGGTCACTCAGATCACATCTGTTTCTCTCAGTTACATTACAAGACAAGCAGAGGCAGTATATGTTTCAATAAGGTTTTAATGAAGCAACTGCATCTTTGATAATAAAGCATGTACTGCAATAACCAGGATGATAAAGCATGACAGGATTAAAACTGTGACAAGGAGAGTAAAGCATAGAAATAACGCTACCATATTGTCACTAGAGTCAATAGACTAATTCCTACCTAGGCTATATTGGAGCACAGCATGTTAAACTCTAGTTCTGCCCTTCAGGTTCTCCTGGGAAGACATCATCCCCCATACCTGAGCAAAGGCCTGAAGTCTGCATAAGCAGCTGTAATGAAGCGTTCAGCAATCAGCATACAGTTGTGGTCATCTGGCTGGAATCTCCCTCTAACATGTATGGGACATGAAAGTGTTTTTATAATACACAGCTGATGTTCTAAGCAAATGTCCCTACGTAAGGATGTGTGTGTTTCTATGAATACCAGAGACAAAACGTTACCAGGTTTACCAGCAACCTATCTTACTGCAGCCTTGAGAGAAGCACAGAGTGGAAGAAATGTCTTGTTTAGGAACAAAGTGCTGGCTTAGGCAAAGAACAGCTAGATAGAGAAAAATAAAACAAGCCTGCAAATGTGGCTATTGTTGAAATAATAAACAAAGCTAAATAAAATGTTTCTAGGTTAAAGTACACAGCGGCAGGCCTAGTGTTCTAAAATAATGTGCATGGAGCTATAACTAAAATGGATACACAACAAATTAAAAAGAGCACACAGGAAAGGAAAAGAGGGGGAAACGAGAGAACAAAGAGAATGTAGACATTTTCAATAACATAAACGTACAAAAAAGTATAACACATGTCAAATACATTAGAATCAACATAGAGCAGCATTGTAAATATGCACAATAATACCATTAAAACAGTAGATGGTGACTTTATAAATATTTAGGCTATATTGCTTGTAACTGAAGACAAGTATCTGGTAAGTGGTTCCCACAATATTTTGCATTTGGCAAATATAGAGGTAGAATTTAGATCATACTGATCCAATTGATGGTTGTGACAAACCAGGTTCCACTACCGTTGAAGAGTAATATTATCCATAGATTTCACAAAGGAGGTAACCATGTGTAAACAATTCATGATTAAAAGGTCTACTAACAAGCCTAACATTTTATTATGGGAGCAGGAATTCCTTGAACATCCCAAGAAAAAAGCAACCAAAGAGAATGGAGTACTTTTAGACCTGACAGCTCTTGGCATGGTTTCCCTGTACTTTTTGCTTCTGACCTCCTGTTTTTGAATCCTGTGCTGTAATTCGTTTTTGCTGGTTTTGATACTATGGACACTTTACCACTGGTAACCAGTGCTACAGTGCAAGTGCTCTCTGTCTAAATGATACTGGTAATTTGTTTTCCATGACTGGCACATTTGATTTACTGGTAAGTCCCTAGCATAGTGCACCATCTGTGCCCAGGGCCTGTAAATCAAATGCAACTAATGGACCTGCAGCAAGGATTGTGCCACACACAGGAGTAACCCTGTAAACATGTGGACCTGCCATTGCATTGTCTGTGAGTGCAGTTTTTGTACCGCCAATTCAACCTGGCAAGTGGCCCCACTTGCCAGGCCCGAAGCCTCCCTTTTACTACATGTAAGTCACCCTTAAGGTAGGCCCTAGGTAGCCGTATGGGCAGGGTGCAGTGTATTTAAAAGGTAGGATACGTACTGGTGTGTTTTACATGTCCTGATAGTGAAATACTGTCAAATCTGGTTTTCATTTTGCAATACCTATATCCCTCTTAGGTTAACATGGGGATTGCCTTTAGACCTCTTTTAAGTGCAATTTCCCATTGGGAGTAGATAGAGATGTGGAGTTCGGGGTCTCTGAACTCACAATTTAAAAATACATCTTTTGGTAAAGTTGATTTTTAGATTGTCTGTTTGAAATGCCACTTTTAGAAAGTAGGCATTTTCTTGCTTAATCATTCTGTGCTTCTGCCGGCTACTCAATACACATCTGGGTCATATTGATAATTGGGCTGTTTGTGAATTCCCTCTAGACAGTGACACAAAGTAAGCTGAGGTGTGTCCTGCCTTTCCTGATTAGTCTTCCTGGGCTAGAGTGGAAGGGAGGAGCTGAGACCTGCACTTGCAAGGGCTATGCCTGTCCTCTCACAATACAGTGCCCAAACCCCCTAGTGTGTGCCTGCGGCAGGGCAAGGAAGAACCAGGATCTTGTGCACTACAAAGACTTTTCTTTGAAGTTTGCCTACTTCAAAGGTAGAAATGAGTATAATTATCAGACTGCTGACCTCACAACTTCAGATAACTTCTGGCTCAGGAGGAACCTCTGCCAAGGAGAAGAACTTGATCCTTGAGGAGGACCTGCCACTCTGCCTGTTGCTTTGCTGTGCTGGCCTGCTGCTGCTTCTGCTTTGAGAGTGAAAGGACTGGATTTTACTTTCTGAAATCCTACTTGTGAAGTTTTTCCAAGGGCTTGAACTGAGCTTGCCCCCTGTTCTGAAGTCTCAGGGACATCAAAGACAACATCTGTCAGCACCTGGGCTCTCTTGCTGAGACACCTACCCTGCCAAGTTGGGCCACATCCAGTCCCTGGGCCCTTGAAAGGAGAAGCTGGTGAACCCAATGTGAAATCATGCACTGGAGCCAAGCAACAGCAAAATTGACACAGCGCCTGCACAGCGGCTGAAAAATCGACGCAACGCCAGTGAAACCAACGCATCACCAGTTCAGTGTGGATTCATCGCTGCCGTGCATCTGGATTTTCCACGCATCGTCCCTGGGCATCACAATCTTCAACATCATCGCACAGACCTGAGGCTGCTCGTCAGGAAATCAACGCATACCTTCCATGCGATGAAAGAATTGATACATCGCTTAGCCGCTGGAGAAAGAATCGACACGCGACCTCACTTGCGCGTAAGTAATTGACGTATTGCTTGCTTTTCCGACCCACGCTCACTTGTGTGACTTTATTTTTGACACATTCCAGGAACTTTGTGCAAAAACAACACATTCATTAATTTCTATGGATAAAGACTCTTTTTACTTTAAAAAATCATACCTTTGCTTGTATATGTTGGATGTTTGTCATTTTGGTCTTGTTTGAGTTAGATACATTTTGTTTGGCTATTTTTCTAAACTGGTGTGAAGTCCTTTTGTGATGTTTTCACTGTGTTACTGTGTGTGTTTGTGCTAATACTTTATACACTGTCTTTGAGATAAGCCTGACTGTTTGTGCCAAGCTACCAAGAGGGTAAGCAGGGGTTATCTGTGTCGTGTATCTCCCTTACCCTGGCAAGAGTGAGGGTCCCTACTTGGACAGGGTGTTAACTGACTGACAACTAGAGACCCAATTTCTAACAATTACAAATTACAATAATATCCCCTATTCTTACCCAAATAAGCACAGAGATTGATATAATTAAGGGCATAGAAAAACATATGAATGTAGATACCAGGATTGGTATTACAGTGCCAACAGGTATTTTGTTTGAGCAACTTTAGTGTAAAGAGGTGTGCTGGGGTATAAAAAAAGTCTATTATAAAAATAGTATAGTGCTTGTGTAAGGATGGCAAGATGTGCTGTATTGTGAATCACTCCCAAAGTTTCTCCCAGAAAGGCATAGTCCAACTAAATTGAAAATCAGACTCCCATAAATGTCCAGTTTTGGATTTAGGGCTATCAATCCAGTGTTTAATATAATAATGCAGCTTTGGATGTGTTTTTGATGTAGATAGGGGGCATCTGAGAGACATGAACCTTAATGGGAGAGCTTGTGAAGGAGGCAAGAGTGTTAATAAGCAATGGTTCCAAAAGCTAGTATTGTTTCAGATATTTAGAGGGTTAAGCCTGACTGCTCAGTGCCAAGCTACCAGAGGGTGGGCACAGGAAAATTTGGATTGTGTGTGACTTACTCACACTAGAGTGAGGGTCCTTGCTTGGACAGGGGGTAACCTGACTGCCAACCAAAGACCCCATTTCTAACATGGGGGCATAAGTTCCTTTGGTCAATAAAAAAAACATGCCGGCTATTCTATATTTAGATGATGCTGTGCTACTTGCAAGAATGGCCAATGATTTAAAGGTATTAGTTTCCGTCTTTGTTGTCTTTATGAAAAAGCTTAGCTTGGAAACCAATTATTCAAAAACCTTTACTGTGGTGTGTGGACCAAAAACACAAAAACACTCTCAGTATGTATTGGGGGAAGATCAATAGATAAAGTGAGACAGTTCTCAGACCTGGATGTTTGATGATACAAGTACTTGGGCATCGTGTGCAGGGAACAGGGTAAATTGCTTTCTGCATGCAGTTGGCTTTATTTTTGCATTAGCTGCCTCGATAGGAAAAAAACCTGTAGCCCCTGTACTAGAGATCTACAGGAGAAAGTGCCTTCCTACTGTGACTTAGGCTTGAGGGGTTGGGGATATAGGGATGTGGGAAGATTGCAAACTGAGGTCGATAGATTTTACAGGGGTGTGTGTTGGGGGATCCACCTGTCTACCTCGCACTCTGCATCTCATCAGAGCTCGGCTTGGACTCTGTGTCAGATTTGATCAAACTTGTCCCGCAGTTCCTCTGGTGTTCAATCTGGTTGAATGCAGAGGCTGGTTTAAGTCACGCAATTATCCTAGACTGTCCCTCCTGTTTACATGAGATCAAAATCCACTGGCTCAAATACATCAGGGAGAGAAACTTTTGCCCTAGGCTGTTCTTTTTTATATACGAGAAGCCAGAGGGTATTACAAAAAAGGATAAAGGATGGGTTAGGAATTGCTTTCTGTTCCATAGAAGTGCACAGAGGGAGGATAGGGAAGTAATGAAACCTGCTATTACAGAATATTGGGCTTGATTTAGATCTTGGCGGTTGCACCGCCACACCGTTTTGATGTGTACCTGAAAAGACTGTAAAGCCAACTGTGTTCTGCCTGCCCTATTTATTATGGTACAGCTCTGCAAGCGGATTGACTAGTTACAGATTGCTGATGGAGGTAGATGGCTGCGGAACTCATTGGAATTCATACAACAGGGGTTATGGAATAGAGATAAGTGACACACACATACTGTTCCTTAGCAATATGTGTACCTCTGCAGTACACACTACACAACACACCACAAACACACAATAACACATTGCCATTCCAACACAAAACAACCCGTACATGCCGAAAACACACATTGACATACAACCATGACACAACATACAAACACCATTGACACTGCACCCACACATGACACAACCACAACAACCAACACAACTACACACTCAGATACACAAACACACTCACACACAAGCACAACTACACACAGCATGACAATGTCCACCACACCACACAACACCACATACACAGCATCGATCTCACATGCCAGTGACACACAGATAGACACAACCATACCACCCACTACAGCTCCCTCCACCTCAAACTGCCTATCCACACACGCACACATGCACATACTGACTCACATACACAACAGATAGCACAAACCCATCTAAACAGGTTCCCTTGCAATTTACATATATGGACATCATTGCCCAGTGTGAGTGTACCATCGTTGTAGTGCCACCCTTCATTTTACAATGAATGATGATACCACAATGACAGTTGTGTATGTGTGTGAGATGTGTTTTGTGCCAGTGTGTCCCCAGCCATTTGTGAAACAATTGTTACCCCGACATATGCATGTCATTGTGATTAAAAAAAATTACTGTGACATGTATATACCTGCAGTGGTCCTGTCGTCCTGTGCAATGCCTACCCAACGTACCCTGGCAATGCAGCATCCCACCTTTCGAGTCCTGTGCAGAGGGGATCGTGTTTTCTCTGTGGGTCGGTGGCTGCAGTGATGGCAGGTGTTGTCCAGTCAAAGATGGGTGTGGAATGGAGAAAAAAGGTACGTTTTCACCCCTTTTGTACTCCCAATCGGCTAACTCAAACATGAAGGTCGGACCACCACTTTTGGTCTTGGCAATAAGGCACATCCAAATCTGCATAGTGGCACATCCAAATCTGCATAGTGGGAATGGTGTCTGGGGTTCAGCCGTCAGCCACTTTTCTCTATGGCATCGTTGATGCGAGCAGTGTTTCTTGGCAGAGATGGCAGTTCAAATGCATGCTTTGATCTATGGGACCACCAACATTTAAATATGCTAGGTGGGCTGTCACAGCTGTGGACAGGTTGTAGGTCGAAAAGTGGATGGCGGGATCATTACCGCCAAGATCTAAATCGGGCTCATTATCTTTTACAAGTGGCTGAAGGGGTCGCTCCATATTTGAATCTGGTCCCAGGTACATGGGAACGCTGACCCGTTTCAGACTAGGTTCTATTAGATGGCTCCTATGTTTCTTGCAAGGCCAGTTTGTTCCTTCTGGTATATGAACTTGCCTTTGTGATGAGTTGTCCCCTCAGACCCTCTTGCATTTAGTTTTTTTCTGCAAGTTTTATCTTCACCTCATCAAATGGTTTTTATTGCCTCTGCTTCAAAAATGCAAGTTTAGCAAGTGTAGAGTGGCACTGATTTTCTTACAACTAGAGGGCCGTGTTACATGTAATGCACTAGGCTCCTTTTTAAAATGTGGACTTCATTTGCGTAAGCCTATGATGTTTTAATGATGATGTTTTATTGTTCTCATTTGTACATGGAGATAGTGGCCCTCCCTCCTTCAGGATAAGTGTGATTTTCTTTTATACTGTGAATCTATTAATCATGCTTTTTTTTATTTTTTATTATGATTGCATTTTTACTTCTGAATTCATTATTCGTGTTTTTATTATGCATGTACTTTTTTTATATATGATGTATGTTTTATGATCTGCTTTTATAAGATCGAATAAAGAATTTGACTAATTTAGGGAACAATAATTTTGAAAAAAGAAGATAGAATTCGATCATGAATCCAATGGGAGGTGTTTGACTACTGAAAATAATTCTTCCATTTGTAGCTGTAGCTCAAGAGAAGCCAAATCAATAGGTACAGACTTGTGCATTATAGCATGAGAGAAAAATTATTTGATAGAATCCTCTGAAGGTGTAAATTCAGGGCTTGATAATAGTCAGAGAAGTAGCTGGCTAGGAATTTCTGAATCACAAAACAGCTTAGTGCCAGACTGATTTATAATTGATTTGGTGGAAGCTTTTTCCTTCCTACATTTCAAGTAATTAACCCCCCCATAATATCTGGCATTTATCTGAAGTAAATTAACTCATGCTTTGTCTGTAGTTGATTTATTAAACTGAATCTTGGCTGCTACCAAAGCACAGAAATCTGCTTTGTTATTTTTGGAGGTAAAATATTTCTGTTGTAATCTTTCAATATCAGTTAAAATGATAACTGATTGTTTTTTCAGTGACTTCCGTTTGTTAGAGACATAGTTAATAAAAACACTTATGGAGGCTGCTTTGAAGGCACCCTAGACAAACTGAAAAGAGGTCTATCCTGTCTCATTAATCTCAAAATTATCATAAACAAAAGCTTCATAGGATTTGACGAAATTATGTCAGTTAATAAGATATTATTGACACTCCAACGAGATTTGTATAGAGTATCTCGAAGAATATCTAGAACGGTACATACAGGGGCATGATCCAAGATCAAAATTGAACCAATTTTGGAATTAACCAAATGTTGAGTAAAGGTTTTACTAAGAAACATTATAACTTTTGTTAAAGACCGCCGAAGTTGCAGGCGCCAGTATACCGCAAGTGCTGGAGGTATATCTGCCTCCCTATTTTGACTTTTCCGCTGAGCCAGCGGACGGTCACAGTGTGACCATCCGCTGGCCCAGCTGAAAAGTCACATCAACATTGCAGCCGGCTCGTAATAGAGCCGACGGCAATGTTGATGTGCAGTGGGTGCAGTAGCACCCGTCACGCATTTCACTGCCCGAAATTCGGGGAGTGAAATGCGTGATGGGGCTGTGCCTTGGGGCCCCTGCACTGCCCATGCCAAGTGCATGGGCAGTGCAGGGGCCCCCAGGGGCACCCTGAGTCCCCCTTACCGCCAGCCTTTCTATGGCGGTGTTTACCGCCGTGGCCAGGCTGGCAGTCGGGTATTGATAACCCTGTGGCAGCGGTGCTTCCGCCTGGCGGTATGTTGGAGGGGTCGGCGGTATGGCCATGGCTATTGCGCTACAGTCATAATAGCTGGCGGAACACCGCCAGCCTGTTGGCGGTGTTACCGCCAGCTTACCACTGGCCACCAGGGTCGTAATGAGGCCCGTAATCTATCCCGGTTTGGGAACTGTGAGGGGCTAAGTAAAAGGAGAATTCTTGGAGGGAAGGATGAACTAATCTCCAGGAGTCTGTTAAAGAATAAAGTGTTCTGCCTGATAATATGCTTTTTTATGAGCTTTTTGACAAAGGAATCTAGTGGTTGAGTGTCAGCTGAGGAAGCCATGAATGATTTGTTTGCAATCTCAACCCAGAATAAAGCTTTCTGTTGAGTATTGTGGAATCTTTTGAGAGATAGTCTTTCAGAAAATTGGGTCCTGGTGTGTGGGGCCGTAAACATTCATAATTCTGAAAGTGATATCATCAATTCTAAGTTGAATTAATACTCATCTACCCTCTTCCTCATTCTCCTGGATAACAAGTGAGATATTTAAATGTTTATGACATTTTTATGAGGGAAAGAGGGGGTGAAGTAAAATTCACCAACGCATTTTTAATTACATTTTTTAAAGTCTGCTTCAGTGAGGTGTGCTTCTTGAATTAGTGGGAGTTGACATTTAAGTCTAGATAGGTGGGATGAAACATGTTGGCATTTAATGGGGTTTTTTAAACCTTTAACTTTCCATTTTGTTATTCTGGAAGAAGTCATCTATGCACATCATAGGAAAACATATGCAACATTATTGTAAACAAATGAAGTACCCATTTGAGAAACAAAGTGCAAAAAGAAAGCAAGAGAAAGGAGAGAAGAATTACATAAAAAGGAAAAAGGTGGAAGAAACCCAATCAAGGTGTAGAAAACAAGAAGGCAACACAGGGAAAAAGATCCTTGGTTGCAGTTATATTGTCACTGTCAAAACTGGACATCCCGAAGGATGAGGAGGGTATGGGGCATCTAAAGAAGATGGGGCCAGTCTGGGCCCTGGCAAACAAGGGAGAGAGACATTGTAAGTAGAAAAGAAAAGAAAGGCAGATAAATTGCTGTGAGAAATAGGGGAATGAAGAGAACATAATAATATAAAACATGTACTAGGGAGGTAGAAACAGAAGGAAAATAGGTAGTCATACTTAGGACCTGATTCCCATAAATTAAGCATTTTTTGGTTCGCCTATATTTTTGGCACTGTTTGAAGAAATGTTCATGAAATGTTCAACAGTAGTTTACCACTCACTTCAGCTGCTGCCTTGTTAGTTTCAGGGTGATTTGTCAAGCGGGGGAGAAGAAAGAGGGTGGGTCCCAAGATGCATTTTCAGCCCGCTGAAGAGAATTACTCCACATTTGGCAGAAAGGAAGATCTTGGTCCAGGACTGTCTTTTTTGTGATTTGGTGTAAATCCTTTCAGCAGTTTTTGTTTTGAGATATTGAAATACAAAGAAATCTGCATATCTAGGCACATGGGGCAAGATGTATTATCTAACCCTTTTGCAATTCAGTAATAGCGATTTTTAAGAAATCGCTATTTCTGAGTCGCAAAATGGTATGTATCATATTTGCGATTCGGTAATAGCGATTTCTTAAAAATCCCAAATGCTATTACCGAATCGCAAATTGCGATACGGACCCCATTTGCACCTATGGGCCTGTAGGCCCATATTTGCGAATTTTTTGCATTTCCCAAATTGCGAATTCCCAACTGGAATTCACAATTTGGGAAATGCAAACCCCAGGTTGCTGGGGGCCTAATGCCCCCCTCTGCTGCACCCCAAAAAAATAATTTAGGACATGTAAGGCGCACACATGCCGAAGGGGCATGTGTGTGTTACATGTAAATTTTTTTAATGAATTTTTAATGCATTTTAAAATTTTGCACATGTTTACCACCAAGTTTTACTTAGTGGTAATTGCGATTCCTTAATGCCCAATTTGCATTAAGAAAAAGCTTGATACATGTGCTTAAGAAATCGCAAATAAGAATTCCTTATTTGCAATTTCTTACTTAGAGAATCGCAATATGCGATTCTCTAAATGGGCTCGCAATTTTAAGGAATCGCTATTTTAGCGATTCATTAAAATTGCATAGCGAAGGCCTTTCATACATACTGAAAGGAATTTTTGCATTTGCAAACGGGCATTCACACCGTTTGTGAATGCAAAAATGCTTGATACATCTGACCTATGGTTCCTCCGTGGATTCGACAGACCTGTTGCTGAGATCTGTTTGGCTGCCAACACTTCAACCAGGAAATGGACTAGGACTGAGAGGAGTACCAAAAAAAGTTTTAAAAAAAGAGAAGGGGGCAGGGTAAGAATACCCTGACCCCCTAGGCCTTGTGATGGGGTCCCCAAGGGACCCTTCTGGGGCCACAAAGCATTTTATAAAAACATTTGCTGCAATAATTGCTGAAGATCTGCAAATCTTGTAAAAAATTAAAGACTGTGCTTGTTTAAACTTTGGCCCCTCTATTGGAGAGGGGTCAAACATGGCCCTTCTTCGGCCATGGGGAATGCCTCCTTCCTGGGGCCAGGCCAATGTTCATTAAGGGGGAGAGGGGCCCCCTGCTAAAGGCCATTTACAGCCCCGGGTAAGCCACCTCCTAGAGGCAAGGCCAATCTTTACAAGAGGACCGTGTAGACCCCACTCCCAGGCCCTTTTTAGCGCTAGAGACCACCACCTCCCCAGGGTCAGGCTGTTTTTTGCAAGGAGGAGAAGGGCCGCGTGACCACCTCCTGGGCAGTTTTTGGCCCTGGGGACCACCACCTCCTGGGGGCCATCCCATGCAATTCTAAAGGAAGGGTCTCTGGGGCCCTCTTCCTGGAGCCATTAATGACCCTGGGGACTGCTATCCCCCAGGGCAGGCTCCCTATGTCCCGAGGTACCCACCCACGGGACATATACTTTTGTTTTCACTAGGTGGAAGCTCTGACAGCTCCCGCCAAGTGAGAGGAAACAGAAAGCATGTTCCCAGCGGGCGGGAGCAGAAAAACACTTCCCACCCACTGGGAGCAGACTTTTCATCAGTTTCACAGTTGAAAAAATTGCTCTGCATGCAGGGAGCAGCATTTTTTGCTACTCCCTGCATGCAAGAGCAATGCTTGCTGCCACTGAAGGCAGGGAGCCAGTAGGGACGGCAGGAACATTGAGGCTCCTCCTGCTGCCCCAACAGTGCACACTATGGGGGTGATTCTAACTTTGGGGGGCGGCGGAGGCCGCCCGCCAAAGTTCCCCCACCAAAATACCGCTCCGCGGTCGAAAGACCGCTGAGGGTATTTTGGGATTTGCCCTGGGCTGGCGGGCGGCCGCCAAAAGGCCGCCCGCCAGCCCAGGGCAAATCAACCTTCCCACGAGGACGCCGGCTCAGAATTGAGCCGGCGTAGTGGGAAGGTGCGACGGGTGCAGTGGCACCCGTCGCGTATTTCAGTGTCTGCATAGCAGACACTGACATACTTTGTGGGGCCCTCTTACGGGGGCCCCTGCAGTGCCCATGCCATTGGCATGGGCACCTCAGGGGCCCCCAGGGGCCCCGCGGCACCCCCTACCGCCATCCTGTTCCTGGCGGGAGACCCGCCAGGAACAGGATGGCGGTAGGGGGTGTCAGAATCCCCAAGGCGGCGGAGCGCGCTCCGCCGCCATGGAGGATTCTGCAGGGCAGCGGGAAACCGGCGGGAGACCGCCGGTTTCCCGCATCTGACCGCGGCCGAACCGCCGCGGTCAGAATGACCTGCGGGGCACCGCCGGTCTGTCGGCGGTGCTCCCGCCGACCCTGGCCCCGGCGGTCAGAGACCGCCGGGGTCAGAATGACCCCCTATGTGCTCTGGAAATCAGCTCAGGGAGGGGGACCATGTAGCCCATAACCCCTTTCAGTAATTGGCTGGGCCTCGAGGGATGGGGCCCCCTTGTCATGGTTCTGAGGTAGCAATGTGTTTGGAGTCAAAAGCTTGATTGAGGAAACCTGGAAGTTGCCATGTCTGGTCGCTGCATATGCGTAACACCTTTGGCAAGCACTGGGCCAACTGGACTTCCTGTAAGGTCACACATGGTTAGTGTGCGTTCGGGTTGTGACGCGTCTATAGTTGGTCTTCACAGACCTGAAGCTGCTTCGCCTGTGACCTGCCCCGCTGAAGCTGTGTTCAGTGACTTTCCTAGTAGTGCTTTCCAGAAATGTGCAGGAATCTGTCTTCTTTCTCATCCACACTGATCTCTGTGAGTACTTGCGCACAGAGCGCTGTTTCAAATTGTTTTCCTTCAAGTTGGCTGCATGTGCAAGGAACACATTTCCTGCTTTTTTCCTTCACCTTGGCAGCATGCTCAAGGAGGTCTTTCAGTTACTCATGGTGTGATATAGGTGCATGGAGCATTTTTCAAAATTGCTTTCATTCATGTTTGCTGCAGGTTGAAGGAGCACCTTCTGTTTGCTCACTGTGTGAGACAAGCACATGGTGTACTTCAAGCTTTGTTACTATTACCAATTTGGGTCCAAACATGGATTGCTTGTTCTTGTTTCTGTTCATGGTTTAATGCATGCACACGGAGTGCTCCTGGTACATCTAGTACATCTAGATCCAGATCAGTGACTGCCAAATGGTGCTCCTTTGTTAGGGTGTTCCTCTCTATGCATTCCTGAACTGGCTACCTGCATATATTACTTTGTGCTTGGATATAACAGCCTATATCTGTCTACAACTCTGTCAAAATATACTCAGTGACGCCTTAACTGAGTCTATCCTGGGTTCCTGCACCCGTGAGGAGTTCTGTCTCCTCAAGGATCCTTCAACTTGAATTATTCCAGTTGTCTACCTTACAACTAATACCCTAACAGGTGCATATACATTAACTCATCTACCTTACCAGGTAGATAGTAGTACCAGGGGTTGGGTAGGGTTACACACGTCCTAGCTTGTGACTGTTTCTTCCATATTTTATAGGTGCAGTGACTCACACATTGAAGAATACCACTTCAGAATATATCAGGACCTCCTTCCCGTGCTTCATCCTTTTACCTTGTCCTTTTAACACACATATGTAAGAAAGAGGAGAGAGATTGTGGAGTTGGTTCGTATCATCTCTGTGAGGCCTGCGTGCAGGCTTAAGGTAAGGTTTGCAGTGCCCTGACAGAAGGCAAAGCCCAAGATGATTGCCTCGCCCAGACAATATGAGTAACCTAAAGACTACCCTATGGGATATCGCCACCATGTTGGCAAACATCCAAGTGGAAAACCAAAGTTTAAGGCATGACGTAACAATGTTACATACCCAGCTCAGGGCAAGACATTCTGGTGCCTGGGGTCCGGATTCCGCAACCAAGTCTAAACAAAAAGACATACTAAGGGCACCCGTGTTTTCACCAGGTTGTAAAACATCTTCTGTAACAGGAGCAGGCTCCCCAGCACAGGGTCCCCTGACCCAGATACAAGTTGCTACACCTCAACCCATTCCTCTGCGTGCACTTCAGCACTTCTAGGGTGACAGCAACAAGTTTAGTGTTTTATTTAACCAATGTCATCTGCTCTTCATGGCCTGTGCCGTAGCCTTCCTTGATGATGCCTTCAAGGTTGGTTTTATCCTTTCCTATTTGGGAGGGGATGCTGCCCAATGGTACATTCTGTTGGTAGAAAACAATGATCCCGGCTATACAATTATGTTGCCTTTAAGAACACTATGCAGAGAATGTTTCCCCATCTCACCTTTGTGCAGGCTGCAGATAATGCGCTCCTTAACCTGAAACAGGGTAGTTCTGATCTAGGTCATTATGTAGCCACCTTCAGGCATTTAGTGATCGAAGCTGAATGGCCTGAGACCAAAAAGATATTTGTATTCTACTGTGGTTTGAGCCATGACCTAAAAGACTTGATCGCACAAATGGCAAACCCTATTGATGAGAATGGGGCTTTATATATTTGGTGGTCAAACTTAACTACCAGTTA
Organism: Pleurodeles waltl; assembly: GCF_031143425.1. Lineage (NCBI taxonomy): Eukaryota > Metazoa > Chordata > Amphibia > Caudata > Salamandridae > Pleurodeles > Pleurodeles waltl. The sequence continues at coordinate 603,524,533 of NC_090443.1, read as the reverse complement.
ATGGAACGCAAATCAGAGAAAGGAAGGACTGGATAACACAAACTCCTTGTGGTTAGAGAAAAACCTAGGAACCCCGAAGTCACTGAACCTATGCAGATAGAAGGGGTTCATGGTCCATTATGGTGGAACGGCCACTTTGTTAAGGAATGACCATTAACGAAAGAAGAAAAAGAAAGAGAAGGAAGCATAACCTCTGCTTGTACTGTGGTAGGAATGGCCACTTTGATAAGGAATGCCCTGTCAAGCCTATGAAACCCAGGTTGAATAGACCATACACTCTTCCTGTTGTTAGTACAGAACAGGTAGGAAACGACCAAGCCTAGAAGTAGTTGATGTTGGCCTACTGAATTTTTCTGCAAAGTAGAACTTGTATATACCATCAACATGACAGCATGGCGGTTCCTTTGGTTTCCATGTCCGGTCAAACCTGGCAAGCAAACGCGCTTATTGATTCAGGGGCAACAGGCGACTTCATTGATCCCTAATATCTGTTAGCACTGGGGATAGCCACCATAGTAAAAAGCATACCCGAAACCATGAAAGCAGTGGATGGAAAGGACTTGACCTTGGGGCTTATCGGTTACATGACTAAACCCTTGGACACTGCATGAATGGATATCAGTAATGCATTGTTTGACGTGATTGATTGACCCATAGTTCATACTTAGCCTGGGTCTTGCTGCCCACAACCCAAGTATAGATTGGGTGACCAGAGTTAATAATATGGATTCAAAGTACTGTGCATCTTCATTTTATCACCACCAAGGCAGCACACTCAGGCCGTCTGTGCAGGCCCATGCTATTCCACTGGCAACTACAGGTGCTGCTCAGGTGATAATACAAGAAGAATAAGTGGACTTGAGGGACAAATTCGACAAGAAGGGAGCCAATACCGTACCCACTCATCATAGTTTCGACTGCCACATAGACCTGGTACCAGGAGCAAAACATCCCTGCAGCTGGGTCTAGTCCCTCACCAAAAAAGAGAACAACCATCTGCGTTCCCTTTCTAGTCTAATACTTTGAGAACGGGTTCATACATTGTTCCAAGTCCCCTATTTCTTCATCCCTCTTTTTTGTAGCAAAGAAAGAGGGGGATCTACCCATGTGCATAGGCTACTGCTGTTATATCTGACATGCTGAGGTAGTGGTTCCCCAAACTTTCTTGCTTTTTCTAGGGGTCTTTGCAGATTTTTCTTTAATGGTCCTTTGGCCCTGGGCCCTTTCCCACTGTAAGCACAGTATGAGAGTGCACAAGCCCTTCCTACATCTGCTAGGAAGTGGCGCTAGCCGGGAAGTGCGCACTTGCACATTCATGTTTTCATGTATATACTCAGCCTGCCATAGCTTACCAGTAGGTGCACATTTGCACAATGGAGGTTTCATATATATTATGAGCCTGGCACAGCTAGCCAGTATGTGCACACTTGCACAGTGACATTTTCGTATGTATAGTGGGCCTGTCACAGCAGGTCAGTATGGGTGCACTTGCACTTTAGTGGTGTTCTTAAAACTTGTGTCCAGCCTGCCCCTGCAGGCTTGTCAGTGTACCCGGGCACATGTGCCCATGGAGTGAAGAATACTCATCTGTGTTTTCACTACCAATGAGAGCTGCCTTACCCATAGGTTAATGTAGGGGACAGTTTACGATTAATCCTATCTGCAGTAGTGGATTGCAGTGGGGCAGCCTCATAATGTTTACTATCATTGGATTCACAATGGCAAACCATTTCCAATGGTAAAGATGGCCTTATCAGTAATGCCTTGGGAATGCCACTTCTAGAAAGTGTGCATTTCTATGTTCTAAAACTCCTTTTGTATACCTTTTTAATTCAGCTTCATTCCTCTAGAGGCTGTGGAAAAGCACATCTGTGCATTCTCCAGTGACAGCTATAAAACATGGGCAACTGGACTGACAGACCTCTGCAATTTGAGGGCTTGGATGGACAGATTGGAAGGAGAGGTTTTGACACTTGGCCTTTCAGAGCCAGATCCTGGCCGCACTAAAGATTAGGATCTCCATTCCATGGCCCTATGGCAGACAGGAATGAAATTTAGAGTAACCCTTTGAACCATCCCCAACTTCAAAGGCGCACTTCAGTATAAGCAGGGGTACCACACTTCAGCAACTCAGAGATATACTTGCAGGAATGTGTGACGGAGACCCTGAGCTGTGTGGTGCACACTGCCAGAGGAATCTGTTGGGCACCGGAGTATTTACTGCCCTGATAAGGGACCGTGCACCCTTCTTGCATTGTGGCTTGCCTCGACAAACGGCTTGCAGCAGGGTGGCACTTTGAAGTGTGCTCTCCAAGGGCTTGTCCTCTGTTCTTTCTGGAGGTCTCAGGGATGTCAAAGACCTCCTACAAGAGGCCTACACCTTCTACCTGTGTCATCTAGAGAGCAGTGCCCTCCTACGTGTTTCCATCATCTGCTGTCTTCCACTGGGTAGCAGCGGTATGCGCATAGAACTAAGTAATTGCAGCTGAAGACAAGATTTGCCTGGTGTGGAGCCTTCAAAGTACTGCCCACATTTAAGGAGTGTGGCCCTTCATTGTGTGGCCATGACACTCATGTGCGTCTGGTTGGCAGTGAGTGGATTCTCCAGTTTCGGGACCCTGCGTGGCCCTCATTTGTCAAGCGTGCCATATTTCTCTTGTGCGACACCCGACTGCATACTCATTGTGTGTGGTGTCTGTGTCACTGGTTGCAACAACCCTCTGAAGTGGGGGCGTACCCAGAGCAGTGCCGCATTCTACCTTGTATGACACTGCTGAAATTGCATCTCTGTGTGTGTGACCGGATTTGTCGAGTGCGGCTCAAGTCATCACTCACCAGAGATTGTGCCTCATTCCAGGGAGGTACAGGATTGGACCTAATCGTGTGGTCGGACGTTTCTGATGTGACTCAACTCATTGCACACCAGTTGTTGTGCCTCATTCCAGGAAGGCGCTGCATTGCTAACTTTTTGTGTGTGAGAGAAATTGTCTGGTGCAACTCAAGGCATGCGCATCCGATGTTGTACCTCATTTCAGGGAGGTGCTGCTTTTGTAACTTTTCATGTGCAAGTGGAATTGTCTGGTGGGACTCAATTCATCGTGCACCAGACATTGTGCCTCATTCCAGGGAGGTACTACATTGGTCACTTTGCAGGTGCAATCAGAATTGTCTGGTTCAACTCAAGGCGTCACACACCAGACACTGTGCCTATACCAGGAGGGCACGGAAATTGGTAACTCTTTGTTGTTGATCAGAATCGACTCATGTGGCTGCACACCCAAAATTGCAATTCCTTTCTGGGAGGTGAAGATTTGATAACTCTTTGCGTGCAACCAGGACATTTGGGGTAGCCCACGCCACCCTGCTCCAGATGTGATGTCTCCATTCCTGGGAGGCACGGAATTGGAAACAATAATTGGATTGAAGTGTCCGGCTTGGCTGGGTGCCCCTGTGAATAGTGTGTCCCCCAAGGAGTCCCTCCCTCTGAGCTTTGCAGACCGCGGCCCACGCAAGAAGGCCGGTGTGGAGACCCCTGAGTGAACTTCCCAAGTTGTCGCCAAACCTCCATTTGTTGACTGTTACCTGGTCAGCCATTTCCTCTTTCTCCCCCACCCCTTTGCCCCAGGATCCTGAATAAGTGTAACCACCGGCAACAAGCGACCGAATATCCAGGGAAAGGTTACTGCATTTCTAGTTCTTTGGGGTGGGAATTGGTTGGAGGGTGGAGGAAGGTTTGGGTCCAAGAGGGGTATGCAAACTCATTGACAATTCACCTGCCAAATGTCAGAGCGCCGCATTAGGGTGCTGGAAGCGAGTGTGTGTGAGTGCATGCATACTAGCCTGCCTGATATCCATGGCACCACGTAGAGGTGCAGAGGGAGTGTGTGAGAGTGTTTGCCTTGGACTGACCACATGCATAGTGGGGGTGCTGTGCATTTTGTTTACTATTATAGTTGACATTAAAGGTGACCTGTGTCGTCTAGGCCGCAGAGCTATTTTAAAAGTGCTGAGATTCTCTGTATGTACACATTGCTTCTTTCATTGGGAACCAGGACACATCCTAAAACTGATATTGAATTGGGGTGATCGCTATGGTGGGTCTCGTGCTGCCAACATGGTTGCACTGCATGAGGGTGCTGGGAGGAAAAGTATTATGTTCTTTCACATGACCATGTGACCATGTTATTAGCATACACCTCATGTGAAGTCTCTTTTGTGTCGCTCAGTGTAATTGTTGTGTGGTAGTGCTGTGCCAATGCTTTACCCATTGCACCTGTGATAAGCCTGACTGCACTCTGCTAAGCTACGCAAGAGTGAGCACAGGTTATACAGTGGATGTGATCATCCACCCCTGATGGGAGTGGTAGGTTCTTACTGGCTACGGCCTTGCCTCAGCCAACTGGATCGTGCCGCATCCAACAGCTGCACAGTGAATGTCATAGTCGTGAACAACCATTACCCTTGATCACCTTTCTCTTGCTCAAATAAAAAATGCAACCATATATACCAAACTGGATTGGCACAGGGCAATCCATCTCATCAGAGTCCAAGAGGATTACAAGTGGACAGCTGCATTCCAGACTAGTATGGCCTCTACACATACCAGGTCATGCCTTTTGTACTCTGTAATGTTCCCCCTGCTTTCCAATTCTTCACAGATGAGGTGTTAAGGTACTGGTACCTGCTGTGTTGTCTATATTGATATATTGATGACATATTGATATATTCCACCAACATGCAAGACCACATTCAGCAGGTCCATGCCATACTCGAGCAATTGCACAAGTACGGTCTGTACATAAAGCTGGAAAAAAGTGTGTTTCATACTACCAATGTCAAATTCCTCCGTGACATCATGAGTCCCAAAAATATTAGTTTGAGCACAAAAAAGAATGACTTCATTCTTCAGTGGCCATCTCCTACCACAGTCAATGAATTGCAAAGCTTTCTGGGGTTTGCTAATTTCTATAGGTGTTTTATTGACAATATCTCAACCATCATAACCCCCATCACTTGTCTGCTATGCACAGGTGTCAAATCCGTCTGGGATGCTGATGCTGAATAGGCATTCATAGCCCTGAAAAATAGGTTTACCTCTGTCCCATTGTTAGCCCATCCCTATCCAGAACAACCCTTTGTTGTGGAAGCTGATGCGTCTCAAACTGCACTGTGAGATTTTTCACAACGCAATGTTTGAACAGGATAACTACATTCCATAGCTTACAACTCAAGGAAACTGGTTCCAGTCGATTGCCATTATACCATAGCTGACAGTGAACTATTGGCAATCAAGACCACCTTTGAGGAGTGGCGGCACCCTCTAAAAGATGCCAAGCATCCTATAACCATATATACTGATCACAGGAATCTATAGTTCCTGAAGTCTGCTATGGACCTAACATCCAGGCAGTTAAGATGGACTCTGTTTTTTAATGATTATGACTTTACCATTACCTACCACCCAGGGAGAGAGGACATTAAAGCAGAGTATCTTTCCAGGAGTGGAGAGGAGGACGAAGGTTCAATGGAATCTGAACCTTCTCCAATCATCCCAACACATTGCTTTCATGGTCTACACCTCAATTCTGCCTCTTTGGACACACTAGGTAAAGACATTAGTAACAAAACACCTGAGGAATGGTCTTCTGTATGCAAAGGCCTCAAATATAAAGATAGGCTTTTGTATAAAGAAACCAGGTGCTACTTTCCTTCCTTGGAACACCAACAACAGGTGTTTTTTGTATGTCATGATCATCTCTGACAAACCATCTGGGGCACCATAAAACCTTTGAACACCTCCAAAGGCACTGTTGGTGGTCTTCCGTGGCTAAGGATACTGAAGAGTACATAGCTTGGTGTATAGTTTGTTCCCAGGGAAAGACCCAACATGCATCTACTGTGGGGTTGCTGCACCCCATACCCATTCCCCCACATCCTTGCCACATAGTATCCATGGACCTTGTGGTTGAATTACCTAAAATCAAGATAGGCTACACAACCGTTCTCACTACTGTTGAACATTTCTCTAAAATGGCACATTTCATGCCTTTGAACAAGCTTCCCTCAGCTTCTGAACTTGTGCCAGTCTTCATTGAACACGTAGTAAGATTACAGAGCATGGCCCTAGTCCTAATCATAGAACAAGGATCTCAGTTCATATCCTGTATCTGAAATGGATTATGCACATCTTTAGATATGGAGGTACGTCTCTCTTCTGTATACCATTCACAAACAAATTGGCAGCCAGTAAGAACTAACTAGACTATAGAACAATACTTATGATGCCTTTTACTTTCCGTAGATAAGGAGTGGTTGGAAATGCTATGAGTGATAGAGTTTGCATACTACAACACAACACACACATCCATAGGCTTATCCCCTTTTTACTGTCTTCAGGGACATCACCCTCAAGTAATTCCATGGAAAAAAGCCCAGCAGCAGCACAATGCCCACTGTTCATTAATTCCATACCTCCTTACAAACCCTGTGGCAGCAGGCCTGTTTTGAACTGGACACATACAAACAAGCGGTGGATACCCACTGACAATATGAACCCCCATACATTTTAGCGGATTGAGTATGGCTTTTCATAAAGGTCTTAAACCTTCATGGGTCAAAGTAACTTCTACCATTGCACTTGGGTCCCTACACCATAGTCAAAGTAATTAATTAGGTTTCCATGAAGTTAGACTTACCTGCAGCAATAATAACACATCCTGTATTCCATGTATCACTCCTCCAAAGAGTAGATCCTGATAGTCAGATTAACTCCCCAACTCTGCGTATTCCAATTTCTGATGAAGAGGAATACAAGTTATGGGCCATCGTTGATTCACAAAGAACAAGAGACAAGTTACATTACCTCATGGACTGGAAGGGATATGGACCCGAGGAGAGCTCATGCGAACCTCTTTCCCATATCCATCATGCCTCTCGGTCAGTCGGTTCCTTTCATGGCTGTCACCATTTAAAGCCCTACACAGCAACTCTGGCAGTGGGTCTTCTGTCTCAGGGGAGGAGGGCACTCTAATGGTCCCAAGGCAGCGATGTGCCCGGAGTCACGAACTTGATTGAGGAAGCCCAGAGGTTTCTGTGTCCACCAGCTGCATGGGCAAAGCACCTTCAGCAGTACTATACAAGGTTGGCGGTAGATGCACTGGGCTGACTGGACTTCCTGTAAGGTCACACATGGTGAGTGTGTTTCCAGGTTGTGGTGTGCTTATAACAGGTGTTTACAGACCCAAAGCCACTTCACCTCTGACCTGCCCCCTTGAAGCCACGTTCAGCGACTTTCCTAGTAGTGCCTTCCAGAGACGTGAGGAGCGTGTCTTCTTCCTCAGCTACCCTGGTCTCTGTGAGTACCTGCGTAAGGAGCACTGTTCCAAATTGTTTTCCTTTGTGTTGGCTGCATGCCCAAGGAGTGCTTTTCCTGCATATTTTCCCTTGCATTGGCTGCATGCGCAAGAAGCGCTTTCAGTTACTCATGGTGTGATGCAACCACATGGAGCACTTTTCCAAATTGCTTTCATTCATGTATTCTGCTATGCATGGAGTACTTTAACCTTAGTTACTATTACCAGTTTGGGTCTACGCATGGAGTGCTTGTACTTGTTTCTGTTCATGGTTTAATGCACGCACATGAAGTGTGCCTATTGAATCTAGATCCTCATCAGTGACTGCCAACTGGTGCTATGTTGGGGCGCTTCTCTACGCATTCCTGAACTGGCTACCTACATATATTACTTGGTGCTTGGATACGCCAGCCTATATATGTCTACAACATTGTTTAAAAGTACTCAGTGATACTTTAACTGAGTCTATTCTGGGTTCCTGCACTCATAAGGAGTCCTATCTCCTCAAGGATCCTTCAAGTTGAATTATTCCAGTTTTGCAGCTTACAAGCAATACTCAAACAGGTGAATATACATTAACTCATCTACCTTACCAGGTAGATAGTATTACTAGGGGTGGGTAGGGTTACACAGGGGATATCTGCACATCCTAGTTTATGATTGTTTCTTTCTTATTTTACAGGAGCAGTGACTCACACATAGAAGATTACCACTTCAGAATATATCAGGATCTCTTCCCCGTTCCCCATCCTTCTTTCTTGTACTTTTAACACATGTATGCAAGAAAGAGGAGAGGGATTGTGGAGTTGGTTCATATCGTCTCTGCAAGGCCTACCTGTGGGTTTAAGATAAGGCACACGGAGCCCTGACACACCAGTGTCAAAATAAATCTGCCAGGGGAGGGCCCCCTCCCCTTTTACTGATTGGCCAAGCTCCAGGGGATGGGGTCCCCGGGGATGAAATCGGCCCATGGAGGAGGGCCACATGACCCCCCTCCCCTTTTAGTAATTGGCCAGGCCGGAGGGGATTGGGTCCCCGGGTCTGAAATCAGCCCAGGGAGGGGGCTGCGCAGCCCCCCCTTTTAGCAATTGGTTGGGCCCCAAGGGATGGGCCCCCTGGGGCCATTTTTGTCCCAGGGCGGGAGGCTGCATGCCCCCCTCCTGGGTTGCCTGCATATGGGGGGTGGTCTGCAGGGCCACTAGGTAACCTTCGTTCAGGTATCCTGACCTCATAGGCCACAAGGAGGGTTCCCTGAGCACGTTTTTCTGATTTTTGCCGATCCGCACAGCCACAGACGGATCCACCACAGCACTCAGCCTGGTACCAGTGTACCATAATAAAGCAGTTTTATTTTGGTGGGCGCCTGTGGGAAGACAGCACTTGCAACTCAGATTAGACGATGGGCTTAATAGGCCAGCATCCTATTCCTATATACACCCTATTTTAAAGATATATGATCTATAGCCATCACCTTCTTTGGAGGGCTTTCAGCCTGCCTTATTTAAAAGGGGTTTAAAGACTATTAGATTCTGAGACTTCATGAAAAAGACAATTGGTCAGATACAGGTCTGCTTTGGAAGAATAGAGAATTTTAGGCATGTGCAGGAATGCAGAGCTGCAACCTGAGTCTCAAGGAATTTGGTCCAATTTCAGAACAACAATTTTGTCTTCAGGGTCTTTCATCTTTCATTGATTTATTATTATACATTTGTTGACCTTGATATTAGTGGCTGTGTGTCAATTAATCTTCCACCCTAAAGTGTCAAATTCATTGGGTACCAAAGATTTCTGTGTTACAGCTATGTGTTGCAGGTTATATTTTAATTAACAAATGACGGGACTAGGTTAACTAAGCATAACCAGTGCATTTAGAACATTGATCGGGAACCCAATATACAAGTTGCAGCCATACATAACAAGATACATCTAGTGGCATTGATGTGTGCTCAATGCATGCTGCAGTAAATGATAGGCACATGAAGATTATTCACTCACTTTAACCAGAAGGTACCACCTTTGTTAGTGGATTTAGTAGCATTCATCATATTTGCATGTTTTCGCTAGGCAGTAAGAAAGGTAAGAAAAGATCTTTATAAGAGGAGGACTGGATGTAAATCCCACTAGTTTAGATGTGAGATGAAAAATAAATCCAGGATGAGTATGCAGCTGTTTACATAGGCTGCATCTGAGTTCTGAGACTGTAATGTGTGATTCACCTGCAGAATAGCCCCATAAGAGAATAGTCTAAATCTAATGCCAGCCATTCTGTGTAACACTTGGTTAAACCTTGCTTTGTGATGCCTTGTCAAACTAGGGAGTGCAGGGCAGGCAAGATGGAATAGCAATTAGATACCCTTAAGGTTATGCCACTAGTCAGGGAACGGTTTGGGTGTGGGGGGGCAATTTAAGATACATCCTAATGCTATAGTACTGCAAATGATGTACACTTTGAGGGAGCTGAAAAGGTTACAACTTCCTTGGGACTGATCATTTAGTATCCTCTTCAAGATGCAGTGTTATGCATATGATTTTTCATTGTCAATTTGAGGATTCTGTATACTGGCTGGATATTGGCCACATATTCACTAGCCCCTCTGAAGAGAGTCCAAGTCAATGGACTTAAAAGGTAGCACAACATCACTCTCATTCTCATGATTCGGCATCAGACGGTGATAGCACTGACGTGGAAGGAGCCAGCAGCGGTGGGGGATGAGGCTGGACAAGAGGCCAATACTTCAACTGATTCATAGGCTTTCATATCAGGTCAGCCCCAAGAGTCCAGGGCTGCATATCATCTGCAGGAATTACCACCTAATCCAGCACCACTAGATCCATCAGCACCCTCGCTACTACTTCCCCTGGTAGTGGGCAACACCCAGCCCCCGAAAAAGTCTGGAGTCTGCTTCTCCCCAGGCATCTCAGCTCCGGCACCTGTAAACCCAGCAGTGCTCTCTGAGGAGGCTCTGGTTATGTTGTGAAGCCACTCTGTAGGGCAGAATGAACTGCTGTGAGACATTCAGGAAATAAGTCAGAAAATCACACAGCTAGTTGCATTTTTGGATGGCATACACTCTGCTGTGAAGAGAGAGACTTGGGCCGGGGCAGAGCCTTCGCTGACAGCACTGCCTCCCACCCACTACCATGTGCCCCTCCATCTCTAGACCCTTCCTCTTTTAGCACCCATCATCCAACGACCATTGCCACACCTACCTCCTCCCCTTAACCAACTACAACTCCAAATCCCAGCATTATACCAACACCAACCTTGGTAATATAGTAATATAAAATCTGACTTGACCATTAAGTTGGATATTAAATGACTATTAATATGAGTCCTTAAATCAATTTTCTAGTTGCTTCTAAACTGAAACTAAGCATTATAAGTCGCTATGAGGTAACCCAGTGTTTTCCTATGGGAGAGCCAGCCTTGTTAAGGTGAAAAACAACTTTGTTTTTAATTTTTACTGCCTGGACACGTAAACTATTACGTATACATGTCCTACAGTTTAAATAGAATGACGCAGCATGCCGTATGGGCTTTTAGGGACTAAATAGGGGGTGACTTCTGCATATTAAAAGAAGGTTTAGGACTGGAAAAAGGTTTCTTTTGCAAGTTTGAGGTAGCAGTTTAAACCTGCTTACTCGGCCCAATGGTAGTATTTGATTTACAAGCCTTGGGTACTTGTAGTTCTATATGTTGAAGACTTAGAAATCAAAATGAATGTGACATTCAGGTGTATACCAATTTAAATACATTTAAAATGGAGAGCACAAACACATTATTACTTGCTAATAGGGGTAAAGTGCACATAGTCCTACGAGCAACAAAAAATTGGGTTCCATAAATAGGCAAAACATCAGGGTGACCATACATGAAGGGCATATGTCCATCAGTAACCAAAGGCAAATTTGCTTTTCAGTGGAAACTGGAAAGCAAAACACAATTTTGCTGTATATTTACAGCTTTGACACTGTCTGTAGTCTAACAGTATAGTTCAATCCTACCTCTAAGCTTTTTTTGTGATGAGTGTGCCCACTATTGCCCACTCAGGACTTACTTAATTTCCATTCTAGGAACCTGGCTCACTTCATATGGCCTCACCTCACTGTTCACTGTTCGTTGCTATGTAGTGACAAGCTGGTTCGCAGCTGAACTCTGAGCAGTGTCTCAAGTCAGGGTAAGTTGGACCTTCATGATGTTATTCTACTTCATTGAGGGTGTTACAGATTTTTCATTTACCAAAGCTCTGCTATAATATTGTGGGAATAAAACTCACTTTGATGATGGATGACTCCACAATCAATGTTCTCAGCAAAACAATGCATTCAACATTTCTCTTCCTAGATTTACTTCATGATGGTTTGAAAAGCATCCCCATATGAGCCATGTCCGCTCATACAGAAGGGTTACTGGTCGTATCATGGTCAGGGCCTACGCACAAGGCCAGAAGGGTTTTGTGCCATAGTTTGCTAGAACTGAGCTGGTTTGAGTTCATATATTACCTCAGAAATCCTACAAGTTAGTCAATGAGCTGTTGGCAGTACATTGCAGAACAGCAAGACAAACACTGCTCTGTGTATCCTAGTATTTGCTGCAAATAGTGCAATTTCAGGAAAAATAGGTGCATAGACCTGTTCTCTGTTTGCACAGTAAAGAATAACCTGATCATGGTATAGCCCAAGACTACCAAGTTCCATTTTTATCCTTACTTGACCAGATATAATGGAAACATATTGAACTGTGCTTTTTCTTTTCCCATTATCAAAAATGCACTAGAACAGTGTACTTTGCCTACAACGCAAAAGTAAAGTGAATTGTGTAATTCTCACAAATACATGGCAGGAACACAGCCCCTCATAGTCTTTTCATGGTGGGAATGATGCCATGAAAAGGCTGGCAGAAAGTGGACTCCTGATCAGGACGGCGGCGCTCAACTCAGCGCCGCCATGGATGAGCACGACTCCAAACGCCAACACCCTGTCGGGAACAACATTCCTGATGGAGACGGCGGTCCCCTGGCAGTCCGACCACCAGGGTCGTAATTAGGCAGTTGGGCCACCTGCCAATGCAGCTGTCCAACTGCCAACATGAGTCTGGCGATCTTAAGACTGCAAGACTTATAATGAAGCCTTTAGTTATTAATCTGAGTTTACCCTGGTCTTCTGTGTTATGCTAGATTTTAAAGGCAGAAGCATACCCAGTGACAGTAGAGGCATTAATTAGTTCTGGCTTTAGAGTTATATGTATTAGACCGTAAAGCGATGCTGGCATAAATATTCTAAGCAGACACTCACTGTATGAGAAGAGTCGCAGGTTCAAGTTCTATGTGGGTTCTAAGTTGTAGTAAGTAGTTTGGTATAATTAAAATCAGCACTCGCTGTCCTGGAAGAATGTAATTAACATCAGTACACAATATCCTGAATGAGTATAGTTAACATCAATACAGAGTAATCTGGTTGGGCACAGATAAGCAGCTTCAAAGAGAAGATAAAAAAGAAAGAATGCTTTTGGGATGGAATGGAACTTGTTGATGGCCTGCAATATACAGAAAACCTTGAAACCTCAACACCATTGTCCCAGTCAGATATAAGGTATTTTTATACAACATCTGCAAAGCGGCATCCTGTCATATAAGTATCATCACGTTACTAAAAAAGGTCTGGGTATTGTAATCCACGAGTTCCTTTCAAGGCCTAAATTGTGGTAGCACCATATGCCACTCATTTGATAACAGATCATGTGCTGTACTAGTTATTGGATAAGGCCCAGACACTAGACTTACTTGTCCTCTCTGGGTGTTATTTACTGTGATATCCAATGTAATTTAGCACTTCCTGCCTTATGTCTTTAATGCACTTGGGTAAATTATTTTTTATAAACTACTTCCCCCAAGTGTGAATTTGTCCAAAGTCACTTTGGCCCTCTATACAACATTGGCGGTAAAAGCCGCTTACCGCTATACAGAAGACCGCCAACACACCGCCGTGGCTGCGGAATTCTGCCACAGCTATTATGACCCACAGCACGGAATCCGCCAAAATTCAGACACCCACAAAAGTCCGCCACACCAAAGGTCAGAGATAAACTGGCGAAAACAAATCCTCCACTGTCACGCCAATAGAAATCCGCTGACACTATCACGACACACAAATCCATGCGGCGGTCTTTCAACTGCGGTATTCCATTGGTGGTACACACTGCTGCGCTGAAAATACACACACTCTTACAAAACACAGCCACATTGGACAATTCCAAATACAGACACCTGATACACATACACACACCACTCCCACACACCCAATACAATATAAAACACACACCCACATCACCCACAAACCCCTACGACCACAATTACAGACAGAAGGCCAGAGAGAGACACTACAAACTACTACCAAGCATCCGCAGGCACACAATACCATCACCCACAGAACTTCCACGCACCTCACACAACACACCACTAAATCTCACCCCACTTATCACTATACACACCACCCCACACATCACCCACACCACCCCATGGCACGGCAAAGACACCTCAAGTTCTCTGAGGAGGAGCTCAGGGTCATGGTAGAGGAAATCATCTGGGTAGAGCCACAGCTATTTGGATCACAGGTGCTGCACACCTCCATAGCTAGGAAGATGGAGCTATGGCGCAGAATAGTGGACAGGGTTAACGCAGTGGGACAGCACCCAAGAAATCGTGATGACATCAGGAAGAGGTGGAACGACCTACGGGGGAAGGTGCGTTCCGTGGTCTCAAGACACCACCTTGCGGTTCAGCGGACTGGCGGCGGACCCCCACATCCTCCCCATAACTAACAACATGGGAGGAGCAAGTCTTGGCGATTCTGCATCCTGAGGGCCTCGCAGGAGTAGATGGAGGAATGGACTCTGATAAGTCAAAGCTTTACTATTACATCCCCCACCCTACCTGCATGCCATCACATACCCCCACCCCCACCCTCACCCCATCACTCCTACTCCTCACAAGTGTCCCAACATCACAAGCCACACATCCCAACACCAAGCCCTGCATGCAACAACAAAGCATGGACACCCATCACCAAAGCATGGCCATTGCACATACCCATACATCCCCCTAAACCACCATCACACAAGGTCCCACACAGGAATGCAAGCACTGGGGTACACGGTCACCCACCTATTGCACACCATGGCACACACAGATGTAATAAACATTATTTTACACCCCTGCAGGACCCCTACCCAACGTCACCAGACAGGAGGGTCCAGACATGTCCACACACCAACAGAAGAGGCCCACAGTGATGACAGCAGCTCTGTCCAACTGGATTTAGATGACCAGCCCGGCCCATCGGGGACCTCTGGACAGTCGGTTCCCCTCACAGAGTCACAGGCCACTACAGACCTTCCCCCCTCTGGAAACACCAGCACAGCACCCACCCAGCGGGCCCATACCTCTGTCCCCAGGACACGTCAAGCAGCAGTGTGTCCACCACTACAGGGAACCCAGGCTAACCCACCACCCCAACAACAACAGGGACCTGGGGGCAGTGGTAGTGGGCACACGGTCCAGGGGACGGAGGCCCAGGAACACAGGGGAACTGGGAGGGCTGCTGTGCGACAGGGGGAGGACAGGCCAAGGGAACCCACTCTCTTCAGGAGACCCAGCGCCTGCAGGAGGAACAGTATTTGGGCTTCAGGGAGGAACTCAGAACCATCATTTCCACCCTGGGCACCATCGTAGAGGTGCTGAAGGAAGTACTCAATACCAGGAGGGACACTGTGGCACAACAAGGGGCCCGTGACACTAGCATGGATGATGAACTGCCCACCACCTCCGCCGGCGCTAGTGGGACAGGAGGCACAGCCACAAGATCACCACACCAGCACCCCACCCCACCCCCTGCAGAGGGAGAACCACCCCGCAAACGGTCCCTGAGATCCAGGACAAAGACAGAGAACGATGCCAAGACCCCCACCAAGAAATGAGACCACCCTGAATGTCATCTTTCTGTTCCACTTTGTCACCCTGTCCATCCTCAAACTGCCCCAGCTCCACTTCCTATGCCCATTTGGGCAATGTACCTGTGAGACGAATAGACTGGACTCTGCCATGGACATTCCTCCACCATCACCCCTCACCATTTTACAACCCCCTCCAATATTGATCACTTAAATAAACACCCTTGAAGCACAAAACAATCTGGAGTCAGTCTGTGATTTTGAAATAGTGTATTAGCAATTACAGTGACAAAATGCTCTTTCAATTGTAATGTCAAAATACCTATGTCACACAACTCTAGTCCATGAGGAAACAAAGCAGATGTCACACTGTGGGACCCACATCTGTGAAATCGTAAGGGAAATTGACAACTCAGTGACCATACATTGGGTGAAAACGACAGACAGTAGAGAGGTAGTAGTGTTAAAGTACATGTAGTAGGCAGGTCTGTATTCTTACTTGTGTCTCACTGGAAATATTGCAGGATCACCGAGTTCCTGTAGTCCATGTCTTCTTCTTCTGCTTCCTCGTCTTCGCTGTTCACAGGCTCCACAGCTGCAACAACACCGCCATCTGGACCATCCTCCTGCAGAAAAGGCACCTGTCGTCGCAAAGCTAAGTTGTGAAGCATACAGCAGGCCATGATGATCTGGCACACCTTCTTTGGTGAGTAGAATAGGGATCCATCTGTCATATGGAGGCACCTGAACCTGGCCTTCAGGAGGCCGAAGGTCCGCTCTATAATCCGCTGAGTTCGCCCATGGGCCTCATTGTAGCGTTCCTCTGCCCTTGTCCTGGGATTCCTCACTGGGGTCAGTAGCCATGACAGGTTGGGGTAACCAGAGTCACCTGCAAATGGCGAGGGACAACTGTTAGACACACACTAACCTGTAGGGATATCCCTAGACCCAGACAACCATTCCCACTGACTTGCTTCCAGGTGCTCACCTAATAGCCACACACGGTGCCTCTGGAGTTGACCCATCACATAAGGGATGCTGCTATTTCGCAGAATGTAAGCGTCATGCACTGAGCCAGGGAATTTGGCATTCACATGGGAGATGTACTAGTCTGCCAAACACACCATCTGCACATTCATGGAATGATAACTCTTCTGGTTTCTGTACACCTGTTCACTCCTGCGGGGGGTACCAAAGCCACATGGGTCCCATCAATGATGTTGGGGATATGTCCCAGGGCATAGAAATCACCTTTCACTGTAGGCAAATCCTCCACCTGAGGGAAAATGATGTAGCTCCGCATGTGTTTCAGCAGGGCAGACAACACTCTGGACAACATGTTGGAAAACATAGGCTGGTACATCCCTGATGCTATGGCCACTGTTGTTTGAAATGACCCACTTGCAAGGAAATGGAGTACTGACAGCACCTGCACTTGAGGGGGGATTCCTGTGGGATGGCGGATAGCTGACATCAGGTCTGGCTCCAGCTGGGCACACAGTTCCTGGATTGTGGCACAGTCAAGCCTGTAGGTGATGATCACATGTCTTTCCTCCATTGTCGACAGGTCCACCAGCAGTCTGTACACCGGAGGATGCTGCCATCTCCTCACATGTCCCAGCGGACAGTGCCTATGAAGGAAAACAGCGAGCACAGAGTCAACCAACTCAGAGGCACGTACCCACGACTCATAATCCGAAAAGTGGCCTATATGTGTGCTGAGGCTAGGCCTAGGTATGTGTGACGCAGTTAAAAACTAAGCCATGTGGGCCCCTGAAATGGCGGCTGCCTGACCTGTAAAATGGGACAATGGGATGTGAGGTAATTGCGCTGGCTTTGTACACCGTCGCGGTAGGCGGTCGAAGACCGCGGCACAATTCTGCATTGGTTAACATTGGACCCTATGGGTCTGATGAGCCAATGACGATGCCGGTGGTGACGGTACTGCTGTGACCTCGATCTGGAAGAGACAATGGCTCGAGTGTCTGGGGAAAGGGCCCCTGCCTTCACATCGGAGGAGTTGGAGAAACTCGTGGATGGGGTCCTCCCCCAGTACACGCTACTCTACGGTCCTCTAGACAAACAGGTAAGTACACTGGGAGCATGGTGTATGGGCTATGCCTGTGTGGAGTGGGGTGGATGAAAGATGGGGGGGGAGATTGAGGCGTGCATGAAACGACGATGAGTGCATGTGCCACATGACAAGGGTAGGGATGGGGGCCAATGACTGTGACGGTGCATTTGGTAATAACATTTCTTTTCCCCCTGTACAATTAATGTAGGTCAGCGCCCACCCAAAAAAATATATTTGGCATGCCATCGCCAAGGACGTCCGGACCCTGTGGGTCTACCACAGACGGAGCACCCACAGCCGTAAGAGATGGGAGGACATTCGCCGCTGGAGCAAGAAGACGGCGGAGGCCCAGCTGGGGATGGCCTCCCAACGTGGGAGGGGTGCACGTCGCACCATGACCCCCTTATGTTCAGGATCCTGGCGGTGGCGAACCCGGAGTTGGATGGGAGCTTGGGGGCATCACAACAGCCACAAGGGGGTGAGTACACTCTCATCCTGCTGATTTTGCACGCAGTGGAGGTGTCTGGGTGGGGGAGGTGGGCTGTGGGTTTCCCTAGGCCAGGGCGAGTTTAGTAGGCAAGGTCCCTCGGTAAGGCAGGCCATGTGGCACCCCACCCCACCTGTGTACAGTGCCAAGGACACCTAGTCATGCTCCTGTGTCATCCATGTGTGCAGATGTCATCCATAGACTTGTAGGCCATGTCCCAGGGATTGAACAGTGGAGCCCAAGTGCGCGGCATAGTGCAGGGGGCTTCTGTGTCTGTCGTGCCCGCCAACGGTAGCGGTAATGCATGTACTCAACATGTTTTTCTTCTGTCGTCCCCCCCTTTTTTTGGTCTCCCTGTTCTTGTGTGCATTAGCATCATCAGGTGGAGGAGCAGTGGCACCAGAGCAGTAGGGAGCTGCCTCCCACATGGCCCTGGAGGGCGAGACAATGGACTTGGACTTCACCAGTGGGACGGAGGGCAAGGGGAGCTCCACGACGGGGACAGGAGCTGACACCAGTGACACAGACTCCTCCTATGATGGGAGCTCCCTTGTGGTGGCGGCAACATCTGTGCCCCCCGCATCTACAGGTACAGCCGCCCCCCACTACCAGCACCGCCCTCCCAGCAGCCCCTTAGCCTTTGCACCGTGCCCGCTCACCCAGGAGGGTGGGCATAACCTTCGCCCCAGGTACCTCAGGCCATGCCCCAGTCACCCTTGCTGCCCTCAGTGAGGAGGCCATTGACCTCCTCAGGTCCCTCACTGTTGGGCAGTCTACCATTTTGAATGCCATCCAGGGTGTAGAAAGGTAGTTGCAACAAACAAATGCATTCCTGGAGGGCATTCATTCTGGTCAGGCGGCCTTTCAGCGAGCTTTTCAGACTCTGGCCTCAGCGCTGATGGCAGCCATTGTCCCTGTCTCTAGCCTCCCCCCTCCAACTTCCTCCACCCAGACCCTATCCCCTCTACCTCAGCCTATCCCAAGCACACCTTCAGACCAGCAACCACACACCTCAACACACAAGGGAAGCTCAGGCAAACATAAGCACCACAAATCCCACAGGCACTCACGCAAGCATCACACACATGCAGACACACCAACATCCACTGCCTCCACTGTGTCCCCCTCTTCTTCATCTCCCTCCTCCCTCCCAGTCTTGTCTACACTCACACCTGCATGCACCACATCTACAGCCACTACTGCCATCACCAGCACACACACCACCACACCCCGCTCACGTGCAGTCACCACCCCCACTACCATTCACACGTCCCCTGTGTCCTCTCCCAGTGTGTCTGTGACGCCACCTCCCAAGATACACAAACGCAGGCACACACCCACTCAACAGCCATCCACCTCACAACAGCCTACAGCGCATGCACCTTCACCCAAAGTCACCAAACGAACACCTCCTACAACCACAACCTCTTTCTCCACTCCCAAACCCCCTCCAGCTACCCGACCCAGTGTCTCCCAAAAACTTTTCCTGTCCAACCTTGACCTCTTTCCCACACCTCCCCCACCCCGTTCGTCTCCTAGGGCCCGACTCTCCAGGTCCCATCCTACCACCTCAGCCACAACATCTCCGGGACCAGTGGTGCCTGTAGTAACCGGAATCTGGAGTGCACCGGCCACCAGGGCAGCCACTCAATAAAAAAATTTGTAGAGTGCGCTACTCAGCCGTGAGGGTCTCAGGGCACTGGGGAGGGAAAACGGGGGGGGGCAGTGAGGGTCACTGATCGAACAACCATGTCTTGAGGTTCTTTCTGAAGACCAGTAGGTCTTTGGTTTTGCAAAGGTCGGTGGGGAGGGAGTTCCAGGTTTTGGGGGTGAGGTAGGAGAAAGACCTGCCTCCTGTGGTGGTGCGTTGGATGCGGGGGACTGTGGCTAGGGCGAGGTCGGCTGATCGGAGGTTGCGTGTGGGAGTGTGGAAGTTAACTCTTTCATTGAGGTAGGTTGGGCCGGTGTTGTGGAGGGATTTGTGTGAGTGGATGAGGATCTTGAATGTGATTCTCTATGGGGAGCCAGTGAAGGGATTTGAGGTGTGGTGAGATTTGTTCGTGGTGGGGGAGGCCAAGGACGAGGCGTGCTGCTGTGTTCAGGATTCTCTCGAGTTTGCGTTTGAGTTTGAGTGTTGTGCTGGCGTAGGAGACGTTACCGTAGTCCAGTCTGCTGCTGATGAGTGCGTGGGTGACTGTCTTTCTGGTTTCTGGGGGAATCCATTTGAAGGATTTTTTTTAGAGTGCGGAGTGTGTGGAAGCAGGAGGAGGTTAGAGCATTGATTTGCTGTGTCATGGAGAGGGAGGGGTTGAGGATGATGCTGAGGTTGCGTGCGTGGTTTGCGGGGGTGGGGCCAGTGTGGCACAGAGCCACAGCACGGACAGTCCCCCACCTGTGAAGCATCAAAATTTGGCCAGTGCCCGGCGGGAGAGGGGGAAGACTCCAGCCACCAAAGCCGCTCCCAGGGGTCCAGGTGGGAGTGTGGAGCTGCGACACCTTCCAAGGTGGGGAAGGGCCACAAGAAAGTCAGCAGATCTGGGAAGAGCAGCACAGCAGAGAAGACCGCCATCTTCCCCGCTGCCCAGGAGGCCACCGCCATCATCCCCGCTGCCCAGGAGGCCACCGCCATCATCCCCGCTGCCCAAGAGGCCACCACCAGCAACTGCCCTGCTGCCCAAGAGGCCACCGCCAGCACCTGCCCTGCTGCCCAAGAGGCCACCGCCAGCACCTGCCATGCTGCCAAAGAGGCCAGCGCCTGCCCTTCTGCCCAAGAGGCCACCGCCACCAGCCCTGCTGCCCAGGAGGCCACCGCCATCATCCCCGCTACTCAGGAGGCCACCGCCATCATCCCCGCTGCCCAGGAGGCCACTGCCAGCACCTGCCCTGCTGCCCAAGAGGCCACCGCCAGAACCTGCCCTGCTGCCCAAGAGGTCACCGCCACCAGCCCCACTGGGCCAGACACGACCGCCAGCACCAGCCCAGCTGGGCCAGAGAGGACCGCCAGCACCAGCCCCGCTAGGCCAGAGAGGAACGCCAGCACCAGCCCCACTGGGCCAGACACGACCGCCAGCACCAGCCCCGCTGGGCCATGAAGGACCACCAGCATCAGCCCCGCTGGGCCAGAGAGGACCACCACCACCAGCCTCGTTGGGCCAGACACAACCGCCAGCACCAGCCCCGCTGGGCCATGAAGGACCGCCAGCACCAGCCCCGCTGGGCCAGAGAGGACCACCAGCCCCGCAGGGCCAGACATGACCGCCAGCACCAGCCCCGCTGGGCAATGAAGGACCGCCAGCAGCTCAGTCACTGCAAAGGACCTCGCCGCCACATGCACCGCTGAACAGGGCACCGCCGCCACAAGCACCGCTGAACAGGGCACCCCGCCACAAGCACCGATGAACAGGGCACCGCCGCCACAAGCACCGCTGGCCCATGAGCGCCAAGGGCACTGACGCTACTGAGTCCGTCACAAGGAGGATGAAGCACTCTGGGCACCAAGCCCCCCCCCAGAACCAGTGGAGATTTACATCCACTACCTCAGTCCTTGGCAGGATGAAGCACTCTGGGCACCAAGCCCCCTCCAGAACCAGTGGAGACTGTCATCCACTTGAGAGACTGTGGCTTTGCACTCCCCAGGATGGAACAGTGGGCAAACCACCCACTGTAGAGACTTGAGAGACTGTGGCTTTGCACTCCCCAGGATGGAACAGTGGGCAAACCACCCACTGTAGAGACTTGAGAGACTGTGGCTTTGCACTCCCCAGGATGGAACAGTGGGCAACCCACCCACTGTAGAGACTTGAGAGACTGTGGCATTGCCCCCCCCACATTGAACAGTGGGCATGTTGCCCCCTCGTGGATTTGGCGTTGTGCACTCAACCGGCTGAGGTGCCCCCCCTTCCCCTCCCCCTGAGGTGCCTGTTTTATTGGTATCTGATGCCCCTGCAGGGTTGTCTTCATCATGGTCAGGGATCTTGTGTGGGCCTCCCCCATACCGTGTGGGCCCAGTGTTCCACGGACTTCAATGGAGCACTACCTGGACTACTGTTCTTGGTGTATATTTTGTTTATAGTGTATATATGTATATTTTTGCATACTGGATTTTAATATATTTCAATGATTACACTCATTTTCTTTTGTCTTTGCATTCTTCCAGGAGGGTTGGGGGGTGTAACTGTGATGTATCAATATGTATTAGTGTGTGTGTTGTCGTGGGTGAGGGTGGGGGTGGGGGTATTGCGTGTGTGTGTGTCTGTTTTTTCCCTCCCCTCCCCTGTGTCGTAGGTGCAGTACTCACCGTGGTCTTCGCCGCCGGCGTTCGTGCTCCTGGTAGAGGAGCAAGAAGATGAGGGCTGACAGGATCTGCAGCTCTGGTTCCATGGCGTCCGGATTCCTTGTGGGGTGTGTAGAGGTGAGTGTTTTCCCTTCGAAGTCCTGTTTCTGCCGTGTTTTTGGCCGCGGTGAATCCGCCGCGGAAAAGGTGACGGATTGGTAGGTTGTGATAGTGTGGGCGGTACTTTGTCCTCCGCCTGTCTGTTGACGGTGACCACCGCACTGTTTGTTTGTACCGCTGTGGCGGTCAGAGTGTTAAAGTGGCTGTCTTTGTTGGCGGTTTCCGCCACGGTCGTAATTCCAATTTGTTTACTGTCGGCCTGTTGGCGGTCTTACCGCCGCTTTAACACCGTCCGCCAGGGTTGTAATGACCACCTATGTGTACTTTTTGTATGACTAATTTATTAGTTGAGGCTGGATTTCCTGGATGGGGCTGGGTTTCCTGGAAGGGACAACAAACAACACGTGGGAGGCCTCAGTAAATATATTTATATGGCATACTAGGGCAGGTAATAATTTTTATACCCTATAGATTGTACCATGGAGGAGAGGGATTAATCTCCATCTGCCTCTGCACAATACTTTAGGAAGATACAGAAACTATATTGAGGAAACAGGGAAGGTTATTGATGTTGAAGGACTAGAGGAGCTAGTAAGTTCCTTATAAATGACTGAGAAGGTGTTTTTGGATGAGTTGGGTCTTTATCTGCTTTCAGAATTTTAGGAATTGGGGGTGGCAGCTTGATCTGTGAGGGATATTATCTTCTTAATTTTGATGTCTTGACTCCTTGCTCTACCTTGCCACCTGAAATGGATAGACTGTGAGGAGGATGTTCTGATGCACCTATTGTTGTTGATATGTAGGTCAAGAAGCAGGATATGAACATGATGCCGAGCGGAAGACCTGTCCTCTAGCTTCTTGGCCAACATCCCCTGCGATTGCTCAGGAGGATGCTTAAAAAATAAACACTAATAGGGTGTTGCTCTGTAATTTTCTGACATGGGTATGTACATTTCCAATTTGTTACAGTTTGTTTATGAGGAGTTACATGTCATGGTGACTTTGTCACTCATATTGCTAAAGTATTTGTGCTATGCATCTTGTATTTTGTCACATGTAATCTCAAACATCATGGTTGTGAGGGAGTGTTCTGTCCTCAACGAATACATTTAAAGTGTAAAATACCTCATTAATACTTATAGGTCACCCCAAAGGTAGGCCCTACAAGCCCAGAGGGCAGGGTGCTTGCTACATCAAAAGTAGAATATGTATATTTAATGTTTGAAAATGTCCTTCTCTTGAAGAACCTAAAAGCTATTTTCAGTAGTCTAGGCCCAGCACTGATATAGACTAACATTTGTTTACTTCATTATTCCTAAATATGCATAAATTCAGTTTGTGAAATGATTGAAATATGCTTCTTCCACTTGTTAGATAATATTTTAAGTTCCTCCTTAATGCAAAAATAGGATTTTAACTATTAAGTTGGACAGCACCTCTATTGACATTTTGCTGCCTAAAATGTCTGGAGCCTTCTTAGAACTTTCCAGCTGCACCTGGTGTGTGATTTGCTTGTCTCCTTGAGTGTGTATTTAGTGTGTATTGGGATCAGACAGAGGACATAGGGCCTGAGTCTCGAGAGTAGTTGGCTATCCTGGCAGGATGGGTGAGGCCGAGGTGTACCTTGCCCCCCTTACATTTGAAAGGGCACTGCTCCCTGTACACACAAAGGACTCTGACACCAGACCTCCCTTCAGTATTGTTTCACTAGATAGGCTATAGTCAAACCCAGGAATGAGAAGAGAATTCACCAAACATGTTTTGGGGAGAAAGGGACTTTCCCCCCACCCACAGTCTGGTGCTGGTTATAGAGACAGACTACTTGGAAATGATAGCCTAAACCAACCTACAAAAGTCCTTAAAAACCATAATAAAATCTAAACCAACTTAGCAAATCCTTTTTTTTAAATTATAAATATAATATGTTATTACATCAGTGAAACAGTTATATAAAATTGCAATGTCAATAAACACTAATATAACACAAAGATATGTATTAATTATTTAAAAAAAATAACAATTGGCAACCAAAAATCTTACGAATTCAGTCCATCACATAAAATAAATACAACACATTATCGAAGCAATTCCACATAATAATCAATAAATAATATAATATCACATTTCTCACTCAAAATAAATGAGTGAAATAAAACTTACTGTTCTGCAGCTCCATGTAAAAAAAAGTAATCTACAATAAATAAGGTAAATATATTTAAAAAAAAAAAAAACTCTGAATGAAAAAATTTAAGGAACCCAATAGAAATCCCTTGAAGCAATCCAAAGTATCTAGATTTCATTAAAAAAATAGAAAAAGTGTTTTAAAAATAAACTTCTCCAGGAAACCAGAAAAAATGTAAACCTAAGTAAAAACCATTGGTTTATTATAAACCATAACTGATTTCCTTTTAAAAAAGAAACCAAACTCCAAATGCCCATAGAAGGTGTTTGTAGACAAAACCTGTGAAGTAAATGTAAAAAACCCACCCACAAAATACATTGCATTCCCAAATACACATATACATAACACTTAAGCATCAAAATATAACTAATGTCACATAATTTAACATAGTATATTATTTACTAAAACAAAGACAAAAAACAAAACAACGAACTAGTATAAAACACTAACAGCAATACATCCACATATACCAAAGAACTAGAACCAAGTTTTAAACCTTCCTCCTAAATCCCCCTACCATCCAAACCCTTAAAAAATCCTTAAAAATGGACTTACCTTTTATGATGAACACCAAGAGTGTACCACAACCTGGTTCCAGGAAGATAAATAACACAAATAGAAGGAAACTGTAAAAAAGCATGACCGGTAAATGAAACTAAGAATAATCTCCCTATAGAAATGAACGGGAAATATAGTGAAAATGTTTAATAAATGTAAAAAAAAATATTAAGAATATAGATCATTTCAGACAATATTACGAAAAAGTATGAACAAATTGTAAGGCATAAATTAAATAGTAGTATAAAATATATACAATTATATGATATGTACTAATAAAACACATGTTGAAATAATGTTCAAATATGTATATAAAAAGTTAAGACATAAAAAATTGTTAATAAAAAACAACAGTTGAAAATCTACAACACACAAATGTATATAAAATGTAATTTACGTGTTTTTATTAAAAAGCAAACAAAAATGTTTTCTTTACTTTACTTTATATTATTTTTACCTAACATGTATTTATATATATATATATATATATATATATATATATATATACGTATTTATATATATATCTTAAAACATAAAACTATAGAATAAATAAAGATTGAAAAGAAAAAAAGAAAAATGTGCGACATCTCTTTATTATACTAAAATTAAGCGAAGGTGTTGGACACTAAAAGTGTGACCTTCACTATTCATACTCCAATCTAAACAATTTGGGGAAGGTGTTCAACACCTTCACCTATCCTAAACCAATTTGGGGGAAGGCTTTGGACTCTAAAGGGGTGACATTTACTATTTCCACGCCAACCGAAACCAACTTGGAGAAGGTGATGGACACTAAAGGGGTGACATTTACTATTCCCACTCCAATCTAAACCAACTTGGGGAAGATGTTGAACACTAAAAAGGTGACATTCACTATTCCCACTCAAACCTACACCGATTTGGGAGAAGGTATTGGACACTGAAAGGGTGACATTTACTATTCCCACTCCAATCTTAACCAATTAGGGGGACATATCCACTTCAGCATAAAACATTTTACATACCATATCACAAATTAAAAACATTACATACACAATCAATACTCCACATTCCCACATATTTTTCATTATAAAATTAACAGAAATGTTATCTGAAAAGACACTAATCTAAACTGCAAACCTTTCTATACATATTTATACTTTAAATTATAGCAATAATATGTATTTGTAACAAATTTTATTAGGTGTTATCAAAAGAAAGAAACACTACCTTATACAGATAGCTCTTAACGCTTCACTTCTGTCACTCATAGCAAGATTGTACAACAGAATTATCAAATAGTCACTACGATCTGTTAGCATCAGACTGACCACCCCATCCTTCCACATAGTGTGACCAAGACGTTTTGCCCCAGCCACTTCCCCCATACTCTATTATGTTTTGAGGGGCACCCCTGGCCTCATAGACTGACCTCTCATGCTGTGCATACCAGCCAACTCCCCGGTGCCCTTGTGTGGGAGTTGGAAGCATAGGAGCTTTCTAGTGGCTTATAATGTCTCATTTACCAACCATGAGGGCCATTCCCAGATACCCTTTATTCGCTCTCATGCCCTGCACACCCTCCAGCACCCCCAGCAAGATCATAAAGGGGGAAAGAGGGACCTCCCACCCCAGGAACTTTGTGAGTTCAGCCATGACAGCTGACCTGTAGTGTTGAATTTTGGGACATACCCATACCATATGGTAGAAATCGTCTGGGGTACTGCCACAATGGAGACAATCGGGCTCTGTGCACAGAACTGAATGGTAAAGTCACAGTGGGGAAAGGTAAGCTACATGGAGGTAATAAAGCTGGATCAGCCACAGGTGAGAAGAAGCAATAAGGGTTCTGGGTGCAATTAACACACCCCGCCGGTCATCATCTTTAAAGGATCCTATCCAGTTTTCCTAACAAGACGTCAGATAAGCTAGGTCTCCTGGGATATTCGAGGATAAGTGTGCAGTAGATTTGAGATATTTTTCATCTTCCTACTGCCCCATGAGGAGTTTGGCCTCTAAAGGGCTGAATTCAGGAAAAGGTTCAGGACCTGACATGAAGGGCATGGTGCAATTGTAGGTATTCATAAAATTGCATGTTTGTGAGAATGCACTTGAGCTGTAGATCCTAGAATGACCTCATGTATCTCCAGACATCTCCTAGTTGTGACAGGTCGATGAGGTCCTATTACTTAAAACCCTGCAACTGTGCGGTGTTGCAAAACCAGGTGCTGTGCCAGAAGTTGTTTGCTGTGTAAGCCTGCTTAGCGATTGAATGTCTCGCAGGGCTGCTGTCCAGACCAACAGCACTATTTTGGTTGCAGTAGTAGAATTGTGGGGAATCGGGGAGCAATATAACATAGATTGGATTTGAGGAAAGTTCAGGAGGGATAACGCCAAGCAATAAGCGGCATCGGCCCAACCACTATTGAACCAGTTGTGGATCACGAGAAGGTGAGAAGCCAGATGATATAGATATGAGTTTGTCATTCCCCGACCACCCTCGTACACTGTACGTTGGCATGTTTTGAGTGCTAATAGGGGTTGAGCACCCTGCCGGAGGAAGGAGGGCACATATCTGTATTGGAGTCGGAACCATCTCCACAGTATAGTAAGTGGAGTATTCTGAAACTCATAAAGGAACCAAGGCAAGACCATCATTTTATAGAGAGCAACATTGCCCATTATGTTTAATGGTAGAGATTGCTACTTACTTGGTCTTCCTCACCAGAGGTTCAAAATTAAGACGCCAAGCCAGATCTGGGGGCAGAGATACCCATGCACCTAATGCTAAGGCAATGGATGGGGATGCCAGGCAAAACAATCCCGAGAGGGGGTCAAGGGAATAAGTGCCTACTTTGAAGGGTTCAATCAGAATCCTGTGGCAACCCCAAAGCATTGAAGGATTCGTAGGCAACGTGGGCATGTGAAGGCAGGGTTAGCCAGGTAGAGGAGGGCATCATCTGCATATAGAGCAAAGCAATCCTCTCTTCCTTCCCCCCAACTCCAACCCTGGATCTGGGTATCACTGCGAATCAGGTACGCAAAGTGGTTCAATCACAAGCGTGAATAGGAGGAGGGACAAGGGGCACCCCTGTCTAGTTTCCCATACAGTGGGAAAGGCGTCAGATAAGAGTCCATTAATCTGAAATCGTACCATGAGATTGGAGTAAAGGGCACAAACAAGTGTACAGAGTTGGGGTCCTAGCCCAGCGCGCATCAAAACAGCCCCCAAATAACCCCAATCCACCTTATCAAATGCCTTTTCAAGTCAAGAAAAAGTAACAATAGACTCGTTAGCATGCAATGCTGGTGGGCAAGGGCTACGTGGGGGCATCAGATGCAGTTCCTCGTGCTACGCGTTAGCATGAAGCCGCATTGATCTGGGTGGATCATGGTGGGGAGGACACACTTGACCCTGGAGGCTATCAGGGTAACATATATTTTGACTTCACAGCTAATAAGAGATATGGGCCGGTAAGCGACACAAGATGTAGACGGGGTGGAGTTTTCGGTATCACCACAATTGTTGCTGTGTCCAGTTCAGGTGGTAAGGTGCCAGTAGGCTCTTTATAAAGGGCCAAAAATTTCAGGACTAGAGTTTCTCAAAATGTTGTGTAGTCAGCTGGAAGACTATATGGCCCGGGGATTTTCCAAGAGGGCATTACTGATAGAATAGCATGTATTTCTTTATCTGTAAGAGGTTCGTCTAACATTTGAACCTCAGTTTTAGATACGTGGAGGAGGAACAGTTGTGTGAGGAATTATTTGGATTATTTCAGTTGTGCTGATGTGGAGCGGTATATAGTTTGTGGTAATAATAAGCAAAAGTTTTTACCACCTCATCTACCGTGTGTACTCTATTGCCCTCTTCGTTGATGAGTTCTAGCACACTCCTAGACATTTGATTGTGGGAAACGTGTCAATATAGGAGTTTACCATTTTTGTCTACCAAGCCATATATATTGGCCTGAATAGCTCGCCAAAGATGCTTGGCTGCCTCCAGAGATTGCTGGCATATTTCATCTCTCAGCAGGCCCAGTTCACGGGTCGCAGTTGCTCCTTTCGCAATATTGGTTTCCAACTGAAGAACACAGGCTTCCAGCTGGGTAATTTGCAGCAGACATGTTATTTCATGCGCCCGTATACAACCCCTGGTGAAGCCCCCACAGATTCGCCTTGCTGGCAGCCCAGAGGGTCCTCGCAAATAAGACCAAGCCGTCACTGTTCTTAAAGTAGTTCTGGAGCTCCGCCCAAAGGTCCTGGACATAGATTTTATCCTGAAAATATTGTGCATTAAGGCGCCACAGTGGGCGTAGACTCTCCTTAGAGGGTCCAATATGAAGAAGGATGGGAGATTGATTGGAAAGGCCTCTCGGTAATATTTGGATCTGACTGATGCAACAGCAGTCTTGCAGCAGCATGAATATCAAATCTATGCATGAGTGAGTGTGATGTGCTGCAGAGGTATGTGTGAATTGCTGTCTCGGATCCAATCAGCTAGATGACGGGCATTCATATGTCAGGACACAGAGAGAGGGCCAGAGATGTCTAGCTCGGGAGTCAGGGCTGCATTAAAATCACCCCCTATCAAGGTCATCCCTTGTCAGAGATCTAGTAAGTGTGAAGAAAGATTTCAGAGGAAGGTATGGAGAGCGACTGGTGGTGTAGTGTAGCCATTATTAATATAGCTGCACGTTAGTTTATCATATTAGGCCACTGTGCACTTCACCTAGATATATTTTATTCAGCTTTGCACTGTTATTTTACAGTAACCAGTTTTAAAGGTCTTGTTTTAATTTTTTCTATCACACTGTTTAGCTTAGTTCAGCACTGTGTTCTCAAATAATGCATTCTTGATCGCCCCGTGCTTCAGTCAAGGCTACAGTCTGGTACACATGGTAGAAGTTTAGTCTCCAGTATTCGTAGAAAATACACATCCTTACATAGGGACATTTTCTTAGAACATCTGTGTGTTAGTTATAAAACACTTTCTAGTCCTAGTATACGTCAAGAGGGAGATTCCGTCCAGGAACCTACAACTAGATGCTGAATGCCCTGTTGCAGATGCTGATGCAGATTACAGGCCTTTGCTCAGGTATGAGGGTTGATGTACTACCGGGGGAACCTAAAAGGCAGGCTTAGAGCTTCACATGCTGTGCTCGAAATATAACTTAGAGAGAAAATAATCTAGCGGCACTATGATAGCCTTATTCTTGTGCTTCACTCTCATCGTTACTATTTTAATCTTACTGTGTTGTGTTGTTCTGGTTATTGCAGCTCACTCTTTGCTATCTAAAATGCAGTTGTTTTATTAAACCAATCTTTAAGACTTAAACTGCCTTTGTCATTTATATATGAGACCGTACTGTGTATGAGAGAACCGGTTGTGACCTGAGTGACCATGACTTCCCTGGGAAGTGCTAAGATGTCATGCGCTCGGCTGCCCAATTCTCTCTTCCCTTTGGGAGAGATGAGGCACTGCTAGTTAGCTGGATCAAAACCCGGATTTAGAGTGACAAGTGTCATCCACTGTGGGCCAGACTCAGTCCCCCACACTGTGAACGATCTTGCCGCTCAAAATCCAGTAGTCTCATTAGGATAATGAGACCCTTAACCGACATGGTGCTGCCAGCGTTTGGTCAGGCTCTAATTTTCGGGTCCACCGGCATATCTCGGTCTCATTTTTATATAATGACCCTTCAGTTCCGAATACGGAGACGTCCGTGGTACTGAGGATTTTCACCACCGCCGTATAGGTAACCCTATTTTTCAGTGGGTGGTTGTTCAAGCTTGAACCTTAAAAGGAATAAAACCCTGTCTTGGTGTGCCTTCTCTGAACCCTTAGTGCTTTTATAATGGCGAATCCCCAGGCTGTACAAATAGCTCTTAACATGAGACAACCACTTAGGGCACATTTACTAGCACATGGTCTTACAGCACAGGAAGGTCCAGTCACATTTGTGGTGGATGCCCACGCAGCCTATAGAACAGAGCTGTTTTACTCTTGGGTCACATTTCCAGCAGTTGATGGGAACAAATACATTCCATACATACACAGTTGCGAACGCGCCTGGGCAGTACAGGGCGTACGCATACTTAGAGATACCTCTAGCTTTTCAAGAACATAATAATTGGTATGATGGCGCCATACCCCATACAATATTACCAGTAAGGTTAGGTCCACTAAGTAATGATGGGCCTACCTGGCCTTATTGGCCACATATACACCTCATCCTGTGGTTGCGATAATGGCGGTAGCTGAGGTTCGACGCTTATATACTGAATTAACAGCAATATATAGACTATTAGTACAGTTTGTGATGCAGACATTAAATACAAACCCAGTGCGTGCTGCTCCAGCAAACCACATGCAGTAACACCAGGTAGAAATACAGTGACTGTACACTCGATTATGGGTAAAGTCCCAGCCAAACGAGAGTAGACTCCGTTTTGGCTAGCACAAAAAATTAATATGCAGGAGGCAGTATTTCCCCATACGGGACCTCAGGATAAACATAGAATATTAACTATGTGCTTGCTATAGTTGAACACCTCAATCCATGGGGCACGGTATTTGCTACGCTCTATACAACGGCACACAGTACACCGACACTAGCCAAAACTACCGGAACTGCTAAAACAAATTCAAGATGAATACTGGGCTGCCCTGGCCCTAGATTTGGGAATGGAACTGATGGGCAACTTTGCTACAGTTTCTTCAATTATCCTAAGTAATCTTAAAAGGGAAGCAGTTGCACTTGCAGTGCGCATGCGTTTTCGTGACGTTCCGCAACTAGATCAGGAGCGAGAACTGCCTAAAATAATAGTGGAAACATATTCCAGTATCGGTCGAGATAGACTTGGGGCTAGACCACAAAAACCTCAATTTCAGGGTAAAATTAATAAAGACAATACTGAACAACAACCTGAGGTTAATAAGAAACGCTGGGAGAAAAAACAACAAACGCCTAAAAAAGAAAGGGGAGAATCTCCAAGCACGGAGGCCCCACAGAATAGGTATAATCTCAGAAATAGGGAGAATATAAAAACGCCTGATAGATATCAATATACTGATACACGCCAATCTCGTTCCTTTCAGGACTCATCGGAAAAGAGAAATGAGAGAGGTGGGTGATCAGAGCGGAGAACAGAGTACGTGAAACCGAGACAGGAATCACAATGCACTTCGGAGGTTTCTGTTAAGAAGGAAGAGAAACCAGTACAACAAAAACAACAATTTAAAAAGAAAAAAGTGGCAGCTGTCTCAGTTAGACATGCCAATCAGGAAGAGGGTTCTCTTGAAGAACAAGAACTGGGCTCTAGCACTGCACTCACAATAGTTCGCCAGAATCTTCTAGAGCATCTGGAGGTGAAAGCAACTGATGACTTTATACAAGTAGAAACAGCGGATATGCGTGTCTCCGAACCCGATAGGGTGTATAGAGTAACTCTACAATTAGAAGGAGACATTGAACGCACCATACACGCAATCTTTTGGGATCGTGTAGTTAAAATATATGACATTTTGTTGGCCGAACAAGATTGTCGCCTGATTTTGTCCGCACCTACCCATCTGGAGAGGAGGTTATTAAACCTTCCTTCTCTCCCCTTGTTCCAGAGGAACTCGCTGAGTCCTATTCTATAGAATGGGCTCTAGCACAAGCACCTGCGTTATATAGAAATCACGTAGGGTGGGACAGGGATTCTCCATACCATGTAATTCCCATTAAAGAGGAACCTCAGCCACAACCACAGTATCCAATAAAACATGAAGCAAAGGCACCAGTGAGAGAAATACTTACGCAATTAGAATACCGGGGGTGATTGAACCCTGTGTCTCACCGATGAATAACCCCTTATTCCCTGTAGCTAAACCGTACCATTCATACAGAATAGTTTTAGACTACAGACATTTAAACGGACATATACGTACATATGCTATACAAAATTCTCATAGCACTGCACTAATGAGCAACATTGTGCAGAAAAAATATAAAACGACTTTGGATATCTCGAATGGATTCTTCTGCCAGAATATAGCACCTGAAAGCAGAGACTTAACAAGCTTTAGCGCAATAGGCTCCCAGAAAAAATTCTGTCGTTTGCCTCAGGGGTATAAGAACAGCCCAGGACTATTTGCAGTTCGTGTGACTGCCATTTTACATGAGATAGACCCTGAAGCATTGTCATATGTGGACAATATATATCTCACGGATGACGAGTTACTACAACATTTAAGACGGGTAGCCCGCATTGTTGTAGGGTTTGCCGAACCCCGGCTATAAATTTGACTTCAAAAAATCAAAAATTGCCTTCCTCAGCGTCCTGTTCCTGGGATATGAGCTGTTGAATGAAGGGAAGAGCCTAGCGCCACAATTTTTAGAAAAATGTGCAAAATTGCAACCACCAAATACGATTAAAATACTACAATCTTTGTGGGGCTTTCTAAATTTTGGCAGAACATACATTCCTGATTATGCTACACGCATAAAACCTTTATATGAGTTAATACGTCCTGATTTTTCAAGCAAATTCTGGACAATTGAACCTTACACATACTCTTCGAGAGTTACAGCAGATATGCTAGCAGCAAAACATTTACACACACGGGACAATAAGACACATTTGGTCATCAGGGTGACAGCTGGGGCCATTGGGTTTACATATGTCACATTTAATGAAGGTGAGACAGTCCTGATTGCATACAAATCACACCTGTATTCCGCGCAGAACAATGCTTTGCACCCAAGAAGAAAATTCTCACTGCTGTACAGATGGCTGTTTTTATAGAAAGACCTCTTGCCCAAGGAAAACACATCATTGTCATTTCTCCTATTCTGGCCCTTGAGGCTGTTACAAAAGCTAGCGTCCCGAACGCAAAAGCACTTCATCCACGTTGGATACAATGGGCTACGTCTTTAACAACCACTGATGTAGACGACATTTTCGACCCAAAGTTACAAACTCAAGAATTTCTACAATATGAAGTAGAATATCCAGTTCCCGCTGACACCTTGCCTATTGATCAATATCATGTAGTCATGTACACCGATGGCTCTGCGCAACCAGCGATTGGAACTAAACATCAATATTCTGCTACATGTGCGGTCGTGAGCGACTATATGGAGGGGGAGAAATTCTGTCCCCAACATACCTATACACAGACCTCAGGGGATTGTACAGCACAATTGGCTGAGCTAAAAGCTCTACTAATGGCACTAGAGCATACAGATCCGACACAGTTCACACTGATTGTTTGTGATTCATATTATTGAGCCAGTCTTTTAATGAATACCTGCATTACTGGAGCATGACTGGGTTCAGAGATTCGAAAGGCAACACCATAAAACACAGACTACTGTGGGGGAAGGTAGCAGACATGAAAGAGACACCACCCAAAGTCCATGTTGTGCATACACTTGGACACCAGCGCACTGGGATACACGTTGCTGGCAATACTTTGGCTGATGAAAGCGCAAAGTCGGCAGTGGCAGTTGCCACTGTAGCTGCAGTGACTCGTTCGAGTTCCAAACCAGACACAGACATTATGGCTGCCATAAAAGCTACGGTTGATGGTAAGCCTTTTCCTAAAGGATTTCCTAATAAATATCAGTACTTGATGGGAAGTATGCTGAATGCTGAAGTTAAGATTCCAGGCGTATGCGACATCCCCAAGAAAGATGTAAGACCACAATTGATTAAAGCAGCACATGAAGGGGTGGCACCTGCACATGCAGGCGTGGCGCCTACAATTTCACTCTTGCAGGCCCATTACTGGTGGCCTGGTCTCCATAAACAGACTAAGCAGTATGTCCTTTGTTGTGACATCTGTCAACAAATTAAAGTTTCCACAGCTAAGCGCCCGCCGCAGACACCCCTCTTAATCTCAAATAGACCATTACAATGTGTGTACTTGTATCATTGCAGTCCATTAACACCTGATAGTGCATACAAATATATACTAGTCGCTGTTGATTCTTGCTCCCGATTTGTGTGGGTGTGGCCACAACGCTCGGCTGACGCTCGGACTGTTATTAAAGATTTGCGAGTCTTTGTCGGTACATATGCAGTTGCCGCATTCCATTCGGACCAGGGCCCTGCTTTTGCCTTAAGGGCATTCAGGGACACCATGGCTTCGTTGGGGGTCGAGCTCCATTACTCGTCTCCATTTCATCCCGAGGAAAATTCTGTCATGGAGCGATTAAATCGCGATTTAAAGCAATCCTTAACGGCCAGAGTCTTAGGTACGGGTCATAGTTGGCTAACCCACCTGTATGGAGTTCAGAGGTGATATATTGGCTTAAAGATACGTATTTCATTTTTCCATGGAACTATGTGTGGCTTTTCTTGACTGTCCTAGCCTTTTTGCTTTGGATTGGGTTTGTCATTACTTTTTTCCTGTTAATACATGGTCATTTTCTTCCCGAGAGATCAGCGGTTGAACAGGTGGAGGAGGTTTTGAAACCACATTTTTCATCACATAAGGTTCGAAGAGACTTGTCCTTTGTGAACATTTCTGCAGTGCCAATTCCTGATAGGATTGTGTGGGATAAAGTAATGTTTGATATATACAGTATGGTCCCACTGAAATAATTAAAATACTGTATGTGTTAAAGTTATCCATGAACGACATAGTAATACCAGGCATTGTATCTGATGATTGAGATGTGAAAACGGTTGATTCAATGATGACAGAATTGAAATATTATACTGTCTATGAAAATGAAGATGTTTTACCAGTTTAAAGACAATTATGGTGACATGTTTTGCTATAATTATTATGGACACCACTTCCTACATAAAGCGAGCAGTCAAAAAACAATATTTGATTATGCACAATGGGAACATTGACCAACTCCCCCGCAAGGGGGTTCAAAAACGTATTTTGAAAAATGTTTGTATTTTTCTGGGCATCATCAAAAAAATGCTGAGTCATATTATTTTAAGATAACTCCCACTAGGGTTAACATATGTTGTTGACCAACACAAAATGTATTTATTTGGACTTCTTTGTTTCCCGGTTATCAATTGAAGGTTATGAATATTGGTCAAAAAATGTTGATTTGAAAAGTGTTTGGGGAACAAAAAATTGGCAGACCAAGGGTAGAGAAACATTGTTTAGAGCATGTCTCATCCCCGTTCAAATGATTTTTTTTAAATGAAACAGTACAACAGACCAATTGCTTAGGCTTAGCTACAATTAGAGAATTAAACATGCCCAGTATACCTGCTCCTGCAAAATGTAATAACTGGCAAAAGTACACAAATGCAACTTTTAGTGAGCTTAATGAGTGGGTCCAGAATGGTACATTTAATACTTCACTGACACGTCCAGGCGGGTGGTTATTGTGGCCAATAGATACCAACGGGTGTCATCAACGTTTTGTCATCTCCTCGGGGGTTTCTGAACGAGGAGGTCAGACCCTCGCTATATATCACCAGAACATGTTGACATAATTATGACATATAGTGTAGGAAAATTGTGCCCACAGTGGTTAAAATCATCCTCACTAGAAGCAGTTAAGACACATCTCAGTCTCCTGTCTAACAACACTGACTTACAAGATTTTTTGTCAGGCCCAAAGATACCACGTAGGAAGCGTTTCTTGTATTAGGTATACAATGAAATATGGAAACTTCCCCAACAAGAGGCTGCAGCCCAGCTAAGGCAGATAGATCAGGAAAATATGAAAAAGGCATTAGCTGTTGTGGACAATGGGATTCACACCATGTCCGACCGGATATATACAATTAATAACATTGGGGGTCATTATGACCCTGGCGGAAGGCGGAGAAGCGGCGGTAAGACTGCCAACAGGCTGGCGGTCTTTCCTCAGCGTATTATGACCATGGCGGTTACCGCCATGGTCATCTGCCAGTTCTCAGTTCCGCCCGCCAGGGTGGAGACCAGGGTCTCCAGCCCGGCGGCCGTCACTATACCGCCAGCGGTATTTGGACCCGGCTGACCACCATGGAATTCATGCGGTTTGAAACCACCATGAAATCCATGGCGGTAAGCACCATCAGTGCCAGGGAATTCCTTCTCTGGCACTGATAGGGGTCTCCCCCACTCCATCACGACTCCCTCCCCTACCCCCACCCCCCTGCCACCCCCCACAGGTGGCAGGACCCCCCTCCCCACACCGACCCCCAACATAACAACACTCATACACATACGACACGCACGCAGGCACCACCAACACACATACATGCACACACACCGACATACATGCCAACATCCACACACACAGTCAGAGACGCACACCCACATTCAAACATACACGCACACATCCATACAGCCATACCTACAGACATAAACGCACTCATTCCCATACACACAACACCCCTGCAAGCGTACATGCACTCACACACCCCCTCTACATACACACACACACACCCCCATGCACGCACACAACACCCTCCCACCCCCCTCCCCTCACGGACGATCGAATTA
Source organism: Pleurodeles waltl (assembly GCF_031143425.1). Lineage (NCBI taxonomy): Eukaryota > Metazoa > Chordata > Amphibia > Caudata > Salamandridae > Pleurodeles > Pleurodeles waltl. The sequence goes on along the minus strand of NC_090443.1, from coordinate 603,487,106 downwards.
CCTGGTCCGACGATCCTCCGGGAGGGGACGGGAGCCATGGGGGCCGCTCCGCCAACACCACACCGCCGACAGAACACCGTCACGCCGAATCACAGGACATGATTCGCTGGGCGGTGTTCTGTTGGCATGGCGGTGGAGGTGGAGCAACCTCCACTTCCCCGCCGCCCGCCAGTATGGCTGTTGGCAGCTCTCCGTCCGTAAAAGGACGGAGAGCTGCCAACGGTCATAATAGGCCTAGCGGCAAACCGCCAACACTGGCGGTCTTCCGCACGGCGGTCCCTCGGCGGTCTGGAAAAAAGACTTCGAGGTCAAAATGACCCCCATTGTTTCTTCTGCTATAGACATTATACGATCTGATATATCTTTTTTATATCATGGACAGAGTCAGACCAGGTCCATTATGCAGTTGGGTTGGACACTTCAGATATTGAAGGCGGGTCGCGTTCTGTGGCAGCACATCAGTGCCAGGGAAATATTTGTTTCCTTTAATTTAACGTGACAACAACAACTAATGGCTAAAAAGGAGGCGACTTATGTCATGCTTAACATTGAAAAGATAGAAAGATTGCCTTTTACCGTGGCTGAAATTCCTTCAGCAGAGTGGTTGATATACGGGGTTATTAATTTGCCTATTTCTACATTACAATTCACTTCTTGTTTGAAACATGTTCCGGTAGGCAGATATGAAAAGTTGGGAGATAGTTACAACCATGAGGTGTGGGAGCTTCCCTTCTCGTACAAATGCCTCAATGGCATGAAAGAGGTCTTTCTTAGCAGTAGTGCAAGCGATACTTCAGTCAGCCATTTGATGATATGTAAGCAGCTGTCCTTGCATGGGGCGTGTAATGCCTTGGTTGCAAACTTGGCTTGCTATCTGAAGGGAGTTCCCTTGATTAAACGTACGTTCCAGGTGCTTTCAAACGGCAGCTACGTCCTCCTCAATAGTGAAGACTGTTGTGGCATGCGGGCCGGAATAGTTTACATTGTTTCGGTCACTAAGATCGTTACATGCTGCAGGAACGTGTTATTTCCCCCCCACTAAATTTAGGGAGGTAGCAGATATTTGGCCTCACATTGCTACTTCCAAGGTGAATTTTGACAAGTTAAGTAGACTGAAAGCTTTATTGTTTCAGAAGCATGTAGCCCTTACATCTGCACGCGAGACATAAGCACTTCAGGTGGCAAGGCCATCAGCGGAAATACAATCCCTGTTAAATGCGAACTTTCCGAGCCACTACGGTGCACTCGTGGGGCGTATATTTAATGCGTCCAGCACAGCTGGATTTGCACATTTTTTCAAAGCTGTTGGTATTGGTTTTGTTCACACCTCTTCCTCTATATTCGGTTTAATACCTTTGGCTATTCATTCAATTTTCGGAAGCATTTTTGGGGGATTTCCAATAACTTTGGCTTTATTAGCCGGCATTTTGCTGTTGCTGTTGTTTTTCCACAATGGCTGTCCCGCCGCAACAAGGACAAATGAGGGCGATCCCATCAGCGCAGCTGTGTCGTGAACGCATAATGCAGCACTTTGGAGCAACACTCCTGGAACATTTGTGGTGTGACTGGTCTCTGTCATTCAGACCGGTTTTGGATTGTGTGCAGCCCGTGTTTCGGTGCCATTGGTGCTCTTTTGAACATGCACTGGAAGTTTGTCTCTCACAGCATCGCCCCTCAGTGATTGATGCTGATCTGTTGATGTTCTCATTGAGGGTTCATTACCAGACATGCGCGCTGCGGTTGCGTTTGCTCAGAGAAGCTGCTTACGAGCTACCCTTCCTAGAGGAAGTTACCATTAACTTGTTCATAGGCACTGCACGGGATGTCACCTTTTTTGACACTTGGGCTATGGAACACACCTGCTCCTTGGTAGTTTTTGGCGTGGATCTACCGGTTTTGTCATCTGCTGAGGTGGAGAATCTCCTGCTTTCCATGACTGATGCTTCATTTGGAATTATCCTAAATTGACACTTTCCTTTGAATTCGGATTTGGCCGCCTGCTCATTTTTAAAATTGCCAAATAATATGCTTGTGTGTCATCTTGACTTGTTAAAATTCAGTAGGGTTTTAAATATATTTTAGCTTAGGGCATTTTTATCTTAGGCTTAAACCACTTTCTACTGACAAGGGGAGGGTGTATGTGTAGCCATTTCTATTGTAGAAAATTAGACAAAAGCAAGCAGTGGGTTCAAAAATAAAGAAGAAGAGATGCACCTATTCCTATCACCAGCTTGTATATAGTTTTTATAATCAAAGGATGGAGCGTGTGCACTGAACAAAGTACCTGCTGCCAAGGTCCTGACTCCAGAGGATTTTGAAGCTAAGAAATTCTTGAATGTGCACCACAAAAAATAATCAAATCAGTTTAGTCCATATTGTAATGAAAGTGATTTTTCTTTATTAAAGTGTCCCTAGATGTAAAAACAAAACAGACAATGCGTTTCGTCCTTAGTGAAGGACTTCTTCAGGGCTCAAAATATAATTGTCACTCCTTTGCTCCAGAAATTATTGGTGGATCATTGTGAACATCATACCAGCGGACAGTCAGTAACCAGGTCATAAACTCACACTCTGCTCACGCGGCAGTATCTGGCATGCGTAATTCGGCCTTGGTGCAGAAAAGCGATGAGGAGACAATAGCAAAGCAGCAAAGCGAGCACTAGTTGCCAGGCCGTGGTTTTGTGCGCGGGATAGGCAGCACGCAGCCTGCTGAGCTCCTTCCCCTTGTGGTTTTGTGCGTGGGAAAGGTAGCGCGCGGCCTGCTGAGCTCCTCCGCCCCTCAGACGGCCTGGCAACTAGTGCTCGCTTTGCTGCTTTGCTATTTTCTCCTCATCGCTTTTTTGCTCAAAGGCCGAATTATGCTGTTTAGCTTAGTTCAGCACTGTGTTCTCAAATAATGCATTCTTGATCGCCCCGTGCTTCAGTCAAGGCTACAGTCTGGTACATTGCCGGTAAACATGGTAGAAGTTTAGTCTCCAGTATTCGTAGAAAATACACATCCTTACATAGGGACATTTTCTTAGAACATCTGCGTGTTAGTTATAAAAACACTTTCTAGTCCTAGTATACGTCAAGAGGGAGATTCCGGCCAGGAACCCACAACTAGATGCTGAATGCCCCGTTGCAGATGCTGATGCAGATTACAGGCCTTTTCTCAGGTATGAGGGTTGATGTCCTCCCAGGGGAACCTGAAAGGCAGGCTTAGAGCTTCACATGCTGTGCTCGAAATATAACTTAGAGAGAAAATAATCTAGCGGCACTATGATAGCCTTATTCTTGTGCTTCACTCTCATCGTTACTATTTTAATCTTACTGTGTTGTGTAGTTCTGGTTATTGCAGCTCACGCTTTGCTATCTAAAATGCAGTTGTTTTATTAAACCAATCTTTAAAACTTAAACTGCCTTTGTCATTTATATATGAGACCGTACTGTGTATGAGAGAACTGGTTGTGACCTGTGTGACCACGACTCCCCTGGGAAGTGCTAAGATGTCATGCGCTCGGCTGCCCAATTGTCTCTTCCCTTTGGGAGAGATGAGGCACTGCTAGTTAGCCAGAGCAAAACACGGATTTAGAGTGACAAGTGTCATCCACTGTGGGTCAGACTCAGTCCCCCACACTGTGAATGATCTTGCCGCTCAAAATCCAGTAGTCTCATTAGGATAATGAGAGCCTATGCGACAGTGGGGCATATACACACACTAGGTTAATGGTGCATCCCTCGATTGTGCCAGTGAGGATTAGGAAGTGGACCAGAGGGTCACTTACCCTGTGGGAGACAGCCATGGGAAAGGATCTGCGGAGTAGTATGGCTACTCCTCTGGATCCGCTGCTGTGGCCCGCATGATACACTCAGTCTAGCAGACCGTTAACATTCCATGAAAGGGTGCACAAGGGTGCCATGGAAGGGGTGCAGCAAGCATTAACATGCGGGGAGGGGGGATACCTAGTTTCGCCACTCACCCAGCAACTAGTTGGAAGCGCTGTTATGTGTGTTATCTGGTGGCAGTCAGAGTGCATCCTGTAGATTGAGTTTAAAAGGAAGTGTGTCTGTATGTGAGGACCTCCTGAAGAAACATTTACCATACACAGTTGAACAAACAACAAATCAAACAATAAACCTTCACTGAATCACAACCCCCAACACCCTCCCCTCCTCATACTTCCCTCACAGAAGCTTCTGTCACCCCCAAACAATGAAAACATAAAAAAAACTACACACTCAACAGGAGGAGAGTGATGTAGTGTACCCCCCCTCTTTGAAGGATAAGTGGTAACTATAACTCAATATGTTTTTCCAGGGGATATTCCTCTCTATACTCCCAATCATGGGTTGTTCCAGCATAATGACAATGTAAGGGATACGAGAAAGATCAGAATCAACATCGTTGGGCAGTGGAGCATGTGATTGTCTCTCAGGATCATTTGAATTTGGTGGATGCTCTTCGTCTGCTCCAGCAAATTGTTGCATCACTGACAAGGATGGAGGGCCTCCTCAAGCCGGGGGAGAACTGGAGCAGGGTTCAGAGGTACAGCCATGGTGTTTCCCCCATGATCAGGTCTGACAGCATTGGTTTATAAGCCCCGGTCCCCCAGCAGGTAGTTATAGGCTGCCAGAGGGGTGTGCATGGATCTCTGACAGGCACTGGAGGGCAAAGTCCTCTCTGATCCACTGCCACGCTGTTTCTGGGGAATCAAAGAAATGAGTTATTTTTGTGTGGACCACTCAAAGCCGTGCTGGGAAGAGGAGGAAGTGTTGGAGACCCATGTCTCTTAGTTTTGCTTGATGTCTGTAAAGGGGCATCTTTGTTGTTGAACTTTGCAAGTATAGTTTGGAAAGACAAGGACCTTGGCTTCTGTAAAGCAAAGGTCGGGATGAGTGCGAGCCTCTCAAAGAACCACATCTCTGCCTTGGTCGTTTAGGATGCATACTATTACTGGCCTATAAGGAGCACCAGGTGGTGGTTTAGGTGTTAGGGTGCGGTGAGCACGCTCAACTGCAAACCAGGGTGAGAGAAGGTCAGCCAGCATCCATTTTTTAACACAGGCTTCCAGGAAGTCTGCAGCCTGTTGTGATTCTGTTCGCTCTGATACACCTATCACTCTGATACTGTTGCGCCGAGGTCAGTTCTCAGCATATTCAGTACGGCAATGGAGTTCTGCCGTGTGAGTGAACAGCTTTGAAGTTTGGGTTTTGAGTGTTATGACATCATCCTTCTCTGCAGAGAACCTTAACTCTGCTTCTGCAATTCGTGCTGCAGCATTGTATGGATCTTGCCTGAGCAGGGTGACATCTTAGTGTACCTTGCCTATCTTAGTTTCTACAGCCAACTGAGAGGCATGAATGGCTTGGAGGATAGTCACAAGGTCACTGGTGATAGCAGAGACTTTCTCCATTGCGCTCTTACCAGCGACACCAGTGGTAGGGTCAGTAGTGTATTGGTCCATGTAGGCTTGGACTGATCTTGCATGTGTCGGTTTATCCTTGCCCGTGTCTCTCAGTCTCACCCTCAAGGAGTCAGCTGGCTTGCCACAGTAATGCAGCAGCACGAGCAGCCGAACAACCAGGGATTGGATGGGACAGTCTCAGGCCAATAGATCCAACTTGTCCCACAATGCTGTCCCACCCCCTGAGGGATTGAGGGGAACCTGGCAAGGAAAATCTGGTCCTACCATTCCGTTATTGGCACTCATGTGGCAAGGTCAGGCGGCAGCAGCAGGTTGGGGAGCCTGCATCAGGTCACAAGGAGTTGGTTGTTCTAGGTTGGCAACCTCTGCTGTGGTAGAATGCGTGGGGGTCATCAGTGGGGCTTGAGGGATTGGCAGCAGTAGGTTGCACCCATGGTCACCTGGCTCTCCTGTGTTTTGCGAATCAGGCAGTCCCCAGCCCGACCCACGGGGTCCTGGGCCGAGTCAATCTCACTGGCAATCAATTTTGTATCTCCGCTGCTTCTAATCTGAGTTGGCGCAGAAAAGTTCCCGAGGGGGGCTACTCCATCCAGAGTCAGGCTGCTCACTAGGCTCGATGGAGGGCCCTGAGGTAGCCCCATCATCTAGCCATAAGAGGTGAAAGGATTAAGCCCATTCCACACGGTGCTTGTAGAGCCTCCGTGGGGTTGCAATTCTGAATTTGGCTGCACAGGCCCAGCTGAGTAATTGTTATATGTGGCCCCAGGGTCATCTGTAGGGCCTCTCAGCACTCCATATGTCTCTTTTGGTTTAGGAGCCCTCTGCTGCGCTCCCGGGTGTGCAGCGCATCAGCGGGTGTTGGTCCCCATGGCTTTATTGAGCCATGTGAATTGATAGCCAGCAATGGCTCACACTTTCCAGGCTCATCGCGAAGTGCAGGTGGGAGGGATGTCCGAGGACCAGAGGCTGCCAAAACACCCAGCAACACTTCAGCGTTGGGAGGAGGGCACAATAACTTTAGGACCTTCCGTGCCCACCGCACCAGGAGAGAAGCAGTTATGCCTCAGCTCTGCGAGCCACACATCAGCGGGCGTACTCACCAAAATCTGGCTCCCAGCCCGGTTTATAGTTTTGAAAATATTTACTACCATTCATAAACTTTGAAAAATACAATAAATTAAAATTCCTAATACAAATTTACCAATCATAAAAAAAAGTTTTAAAAATGTTATATATTAAAATATTTTCAAAATATAACTTAAAAATAAACTTCATATATTTACAAAAACGTCTTATACAATTATAAAAATCTCCTAAAATACTGTAATATTTTTAATGTTCACTTAAAAATTATTCTCAAAACACTACTTCATCATTTAAAAAAAGGATATTTTTGATATTTTATAATATTCAATTTTATATTGTAAAGACATGATGCCATTAATATATATCTTAATTAAGATCAAATTACAAAATATTCAAATATTGATATAATAAAATATATTTTAAAATTCTAAACTATTCATTTGCATATCTTTAAAATTAATAACTTTTCAATTCAAATTTAAAACATATAGGCCCTCATTATGACATTGGCGGTAAATCCCACTTTTCGCCACACTGACTGCTACCAACTTACCGCAGCTGCAGCGGATATCTGTTCACCATATTATGACAAACACACACCAATCCATCAGTATTCAGACACAAATCCGCCACACCAAAGGTCAGTGATAAACTGGCGGTATCCAAACCCACACAGTTATGCCAACAGAACAACGCCCATCACATTATGACCCACAAATCACCACGGCGCACATTCAACGGCGGCAAACCATTGGCGGTACATACTGTCACGCTCAAAATGGACACACACATACAAAACAACACCACATTGGATAATTCAAACAACACACGTGACACCCATAAACACACCACACCCACACACCCACACCTGATTGTCATCCTTGTGTCCCACTCAGTCACCCTGTCCACCTTGAACTGCCATTGCTCCCCTTCCTATGTCCTCTTGGACAATGCACCTGTGCTACAAACAGACTGGAACAATACCCTGGTCTTTCCTCCATCATCACCCCATCCCATTGCATTTGCCCACTATATTTTAATACCTCAATAAACACCCTGGGAAAAAAAGAAGTTTGGATTAAGTCAAGTATATCAATTATCTATTCATTGAAACAGAACAAACATTGCAAATCAACTGTACAGAAAATGAGCATAGATTAATGACCTGTAGCTGGCTGCAGTGATCACACCAGAAGTATATGTGAGGTCACCAACATCTGCAAAATGAATTGCCAGAGGGAACAGTAAGTGAGCATAGAGGCGGGAAATACCAGCATGCCAGTGCCACAGAAATTATCCCTCTGGTTCGCCCATGAGCCTCATTATAACGTTCTTCTGCCCTTGTCCTGGCATTCCTCACAGGGGTCAGCAGCCATGATAGGTTGGTGCAACCAGAGTCACGTGCAAATATTGAGGGAGAACATTTAGCCACACACTATCCCATATGGCCCATACCATACCCATACGCCAACATCTACTGGGTGGGAACCAGGGCTCACCTCTTAGCCACACCCTGTGCCTCTGTAGTTGGCTCATCACATTTGGGATGCTGCTATTCCTCAGAAAAAAGGCATCATGCACAGATCCAGGATAGTAGGGAGATGTACTGGCCTGCCAAGCACACCATCTGTACAATAATAGAGTGGAAACTCTTCCTTTTTCTGAACACCTGTTCATTCAGGTGGGGGGGGGGAGAAATGCAATATGTGTTCCATCAATCACCCCAATTATGTTGGGGATCTGTCCCACTGCATAGAACTCGGCCTTCACTGAGGCCAAACTTCAACCTGGGGGAAAACAATGTAGCTGCACATGTGTTTAATCAGGGCAGACAACAATCTTGTCAGCACTATTGAGAACATTGGCTGTGACATTCCTGCTGCCAAGCCCACTGCCACTTGGAAAGAACCAATTACCAGGAAATGTAGCACTTGCACAAGAGGGGGATCCCAGTGGGGTGACGGATAGCAGATATCAGGTCAGGCTCCAATTGGGCACACAGCTCTGTGATTGTGGCCCTGTCTAGTCTATAGGTGAGGATAATGTGCCTGTCCTCCTGTGTTGCCAGGTCCACCAGGGGTCTGTACACGGGGGTATGTCTCCATCTCCTATTCATCCGCAGCGGTAGGAATCTAAGGGACAAAAGAGTGAGAACCCGTCACAAACTGAACAATGGAGCTACAACAGAACTTTGCATCCTGTTAACTTATAATGGGTCAGTGTGGTTTGTCCAGTATGTCCTAATATCACCAGTGATGCAGCAATTTTCTAGGGCCTGCCCCCTATCCTGAAATGGTGTCCACCTGTACATTGTGGAGGGACAGGTGGAAGTGAGGTAATTCCACTGACGTGCTCCGTTGCGGGAGGTGGTCGGGAACCGCCGTGCGACTCCTCATTGTTTAAAATTGGGCCCTATAGGGTACAGTGGCCAGTGGTGATCTACGCCGGCAGTGACGGTATGCACCGCAGCGGGCGTGACTGCCATTTTCTATCTGATTCCTCACTTGCTACCTCACCTTCTACAGGAGATTACCTACACTGCCTGTGCTGCTGTGACCTGTATCTGGAACATACCATGGCCCGTGTGACTGGGAAAAGGGCCCCAGCCTTCACTTCAGAGGAGTTGGGCAGACTGGTGGATGGGGTCCTACCCCAGTATGGACTGCTGTAGGAGCCTCCAGACCAACAGGTGAGTACACTGTGGGCACAATGCATGTGGCATGAATGCAGGTAGTGGTGTGTGTGAAGGCCTCGTGTAAGGGGGTGGGTGGATGTCCTCAGGGCGGCATATAGGTTATGTGCTGGGCCATGTGTGTGCCAATGGTGATGGAAACGGGTATGGTGGGCCATATGCGTAACTGGCTGGACTGTCTAAATCTATTTTCCTGTGTGTATTGGCTCTGCAGGTCATTGCTCATCAAAAGAACAGTATATGGCGGGCCATCGCCAAGGAGGTGCAGACCCTGGGGGTCTATGGCAGGGGGAGCATCCACTGTTGCAAATGGTGGGAGGACCTGAGACGCTGGGCACGGAAGACGGAAGAGGGCCAGCTGGGGATGGCCTCCCAACAAGGAAGGGTGCTGTCGAACCCTGACCCCCCTGATGGCCAGCATACTGGCGTGGCATATCCAGAGCTGGATGGGCACTTGAGGACATCACAGCAGCCACAAGGGGGTGAGTACAGTGGCTATCATTACAACTTACGCCTGGTGGGGTGGTATCCGGGTAGTCATTGTGTGTCCTTGTGTGCCCCTAGGCCAGGCCAGACATAGCAGCGTAGGTCCTCTGGTGACTAGGGATCTGAAGGATAATACTGCCTACCTAGCTTGATGGCATCCACTACTGGTCAGTGCTGCGTGGGTCCCAGATGTGCTGCATTTGGCAGTGTATGCCCTCCCCATTCCTTGGCCACTAACTATTTCTCTGGTAGTGCTATGGCATATTGCTTAGGCCTGTTTCCTGTGTGTGAGGGTGCAGTGTATGCCAACGGTAGTGTTGTTGCAGCCATTGACCAAGTGTATCCTTTGTCTCTCCCCCCCTTTTTGTTTTGTCATCCTGTCCTTATGTGCATTAGCATCATCTGGATCATCTGGCGGAGGAGCAGAGGCACCGGTGATGGAGGGAGCTGCATCCCACAGGACCCAGGAGGCAGAGTCTACCGACGGTAAGGGCACCAGTGGGATGGAGGGTGAGGGGACCACCATGGCGAAGACTGGAGAGGACAGTCCTGACACAGATAACTCCTCCAATGGAAGCTCCCTGGTGGAGGCGGACACTTCTGTGACCACCCCAGCTACAGGTACATCCGCCGTCCCCGTACCACCACCACCCTCCCAGCAGCCCCTGTCACTCAGGAGGGTGGGCATCTCCTTCGCCCCAGGCACCTCAGGCCCTGCCCCAGTTAGCCCTGCTGGCCTGAGTGAGGAGGCTATTAACCTCCTGAGATCCATCTCTGTGGGGCAGTCAACCATTATGAATGCCATCCAGGTGCTGGCAGCCCAGATGCAACAATCTAATACATTCCTGGAGGGCATTCGCACTGGATTGGTGGCCCAACAGAGATTGATTCAGGCTCTGGCCTCCTTTCTGATTTCAGCCATTGTCCCTGTTTCTACCCTCCCCCCTCCAACTTCCACTGCCCAGTCCCATTCTCCTCAACCCCAACCCATCCCAAGCACACAGGCAGACGAGCATGCACACAAGACAACTCCCAGGAGAGTCACAGGCAAACACAAGCACCACACTTCATTCCCCAGGCACTCACAGAAACACCATCTAGTTGCAGACACACTAGCATCCACTATTTCCACTGTCTCCTCCTCCCACTCCTCCACCACCTCCCACCCAGTTCCGTCCACACTCACACCTGCATGCACTACATTATCATCCACTACCAGCATCACCACACTAAGCAGAACACACACCTCACTGGCAGACACCGCCACAACAGCCATGCACATGTCCCCTGTGTCCTCTCCTACTGTGTCTGTCCCCCGCCTAAAGTACACAAATGCAAGGACTCAGACACCCAACAGCCATCCACCTCACAACAGCATACAGCCCATGCACCTGCACCCAAAAGCAGGAGACAGACACCTCCAACAACCACTCCCTCATCCTCCACTCCCATTCCTTCTCCCTCTTCCCACCCCAACGTCCCTAAAAAACTGTTTCTATCCACCATTGACCTCTTCCCTACCCTTCACCCTGTCCTGCATGTATGGGCAAGGTAGGAAGAACCCAGGCAAGCACCTCAGCCACACAGTCCATGTGCCCAGTCATCACCACACCCACTCGTGCTGGATAAGGATCCAGGCCACATGTCCTGAAGGTGAAGGAGCATGCAACAGGCATCCTCAAGGGAAAGGAGCCTGTCCCAGCTGTCAGGAAGACCAAAGAGCCTGCACCAGCAGGCAAGAAGGAAAAGGAGCCTGCCCCAACTGCCAGGAAGACCAAGGAGCCTGCACCAGCAGGCAAGGAAGGGAAAGGAGCCTGCCCCATCAGCCCGGTAGACCAAGGAGCCTGCACCAGTAGGCAAGAAGGGAAAGGAGCCTGCCCCAGCAGCCAGGAAGACCAAGGAGCCTGCCCCAGCAGGCAGGAAGACCAAGGGGCCTGGGGCAGGAACTGTGACAGAGCCCCCACCACCAACCATGGTTGTGCAGCCGTCTGAGGTTGCAGGGATGAGCAGGAGCCTCTCACCACCAGCAGCACCACCACCACTGTGCAGCCATCTGAGGTTGCAGGGGATGGGCAGGAGCTGCCCCCCACCAGCAGCACCACCACTGTGCAGCTGTCAACGCCAGCGTACGGTATATAATCCTGTCGCCATGGGCTGCTGTGCAGCCTGCCCCCTCCAAAGCCTGTGGGTATAAAACCCACCTGAGAGACTGTGACCTTACACTCCCCGGGATCAAGCACAGGGCATGTTGCCCCCTCCAGAACCAGTGGGGAAGACACCCACAGGGCCATCACTACCCAGGATCAAGCACAGGGCATGTTGCCCCCTCCAGAACCAGTGGGTAAGACACCCACATGGCCATCACTCCCCAGGATCAAGCACAGGGCATGTTGCCCTCTCCATAACCAGTGGGGAAGACACCCACCTGAGAGACTGTGGCCCAATCAATCCCCAGGATCAAGCACAGGGCATGTTGCCCCCTCCAGAACCAGTGGGTAAGACACCCAGCTGAGAGACTGTGGCCCTTCACTCCCCAGGATCAAGCACAGGGCATGTTGCCCCCTTCTGAACCAGTGGGTAAGACATCCACTTGAGAGACTGTGGCCTTGCACTCCCCAGGAACATGCACAGGGCATGTTGCCTCCTCCTGAACCAGTCGTCTTATAACATCTCCCGGCTGAGGTGTCCCCCGTCCCCTGTCCCCCTGAGGGGCCTGCCTATTTACCAACTTATGCCGCTGCAGTGTTCTCTCCGTGTTGAAGCAGGTGACACATGTGGCTGTGGACTTTGGCCTGTGGCCATGTGGCCTACAAACATTGTGGACAGGGCTGTGTCCCTTTTTCTGTACATATGTATATATCTATTATATTGCCTAACTTATTTTTTCTACTGTGTTGATCTCATTACATTCACTTTTGCAAAATCGTTTTGTTCTTGCATTATTCAACCGAGTTACGGGGTAAAATATTTTTCATAATGCATCTGGTTGTGTGTATTGTGTGTGTGTGGGGTGTGTGTTGTATGTGGGGTGTGTGTTGTGCGTGTGTGTGTCACTCTCGTTTTCCTCCCTCCCTCCATTGTGTGCTAGGCAGCTCTACTCACTGTCATCATCTTCACCGGCGTTGGTGTTCGTGGTGGAGCAGAACATAGAAGATCATCGGGAAGACATGCAGTTCTGGTTCCATGGCGGCGTGGTTGTTTCCTGCGTCTCCAGTGGTGAGTCTTTTTCCTTCTGAGCTCTGTTTTCGCCAGGCTTTTGATGTCGTTTGTACCACCCCGGAAAAGGTGGCGGTTTGCAGGGTTATAATATGGTGGGCGGAACATTGACTTCTGCCTGGCTTTAGTCAGCTACCGCCGTGGTGGCTGTTGTTTCTGCCCTGGTGGTCTGTATGGTACATTGGCTATCTTTCAGAGATCTTTCCGCCATGGTCATAATTTGGCGGTAGTTACTGCCAGCCTGTTGATGGTATTACCGCCACTTTATCACCGACCGCCAGGGTCGTAATGAGGGCCATATTTTACAAAAATATCCTCAGCTTTATTCCCTTAAAGCCCAATATCCTGCTACCAAAAAAAATAATTATATACTTTTAGAGAATTAAAAATACAAATTTCAACAATTTGACGGGTAAAAAAATGATCTTACTAAAAACACAAATAAAAAAAATTAAGAAACACATACAATCAAACAAACTACAGTTCCTTACATGCTAATTAACACATTCAAACAATATTACATATAACAATATTTCCCACATCAATATTTTTAAAACCGTTATTAAAGCAACATTAAAAATTATGTTTTGACCTTCGATATTCCTGATATTTTTGATGTTCTTGACACAATATTTTTGTAGCACAATATTGTTTTCTAATATTTTGTTCAAACACCAGTTTTCTCAATTTCAGGTATATCCTGCAGACTGTCTATCTGACTAGCTCCAACTTGACCCATACTAGACTATTCTATTTTCTCTGAACGAGTGAGTATTAACCCCCACAAGAGGTGCACCCTATGTCCTTGACCCTCTATGAGGGGCAGAATTGGACTAATTAGCCCATGGAAAAGAGAAAGTGGATACATTGAAAAATGTTATGAGAAATCTACCCTAAGAACTGTCAGGAGACCCTGGCCAAGCGGCAGAGTCTAACCTTTGAAGGTGCATCACTGTAGGAATAGACTTTCCTGCAGCTACAGCTTCATTCTTCTCCACAGCTGCAAATTTTATTCGTTGGGACCTTGCAGCTGAAGAATCAGGGCTCGAGTAGCCCTCTTTGGATAGAGCCTGCAGATCTGTTCCAACTGAAGAAATAGCACTGCTAAAAAAACTTCTACATACAAAAGAAACTTTTGACTGACCCCAACCCATGCACCATTGAGGTCAGCCATAACATTTTGACTTTGCCCCAGACTACTGCAACCAAATGACTTCAATTTGTGCTTCATGTTTTTGGTACTATCTTTTTGAGAAAAGATTAAAAAAACTGTAACTCCTGTTCTGTTTATTTTATGCTAGTCATTTTGGTGTCATTTTATTTGTACACGTTATAACTATTTTTCTAAAATTATCTGGAATTTCTCTGGTGTTGTTTGTTACTGTTTGAGCTGTCAGAGGGCTAAGCACAGGTTAATTTAGATATTTTTGTGGTTCACTGTGACAAGAATTTAGACTCCAATTTGAAGTGGGTTCTCACCACATTCAACCAATAGTCTAATAGCTGGATGTACCATTTAAAGGGTTGCCACAAATAATACTTAAACCAAGTGCTTGATGGTGACATTATCAAAATGAGCACACTTTTTGTGATTCAAATTGGAGGCCCATATCTATAAGGCCTTGCAAAGCCACTTTGTGTGGCTTTTCATAGCCTTGTAGATATGGTGTATGGCAACACAGTGCAAGCCGCTGCGTTGCCTTACACTGCGTCAGGGAAGCGTTTCATGGGCATTGTGGGGGATTTTACTAGACCCATGGGTTTGGATGCATACCCAGATTTACAAAAATCAGTAAACTTGGGAATTTGTCAAAATCTTGCGCCTTGCCAGGGGTGGCGCAACGAGGATAAATATCTTTATTTCTCCTCGTTTTTTCCTCTTTCTATGTGTGCTACATTCTGCAGCACAGATAGAAAGAGAAAGCAGTCTCCATGGATTGTTTCAGTGCAGAAAGCTGTCCCTTCCTGCACAGAAACAATCATGCCTGCGATGAAGGCATCCTTGCACCATGTGCAAGGATTCCTCTGTCAGCACTAGGCAGCCCATTGTGCCCCAAGGCAGGGGAGAGGTCAGAAATCCACTCTATCTTGTAGATGCAGGGCATTTCTGCCCTTTCCATGAGGTGCAGGATAGCGCTGCAAGGTCACTTGCTGGGCTGCCTGTGCCACAGGGCTTGTAGATAAGCCTTGGTTTGTGTTTTGGTCTCTTCTGATATGACCAACATTGCAGACCCGGCTGTTGGCCATCCATTGATACCCAGGTGCATATTTGCAAGGAGTTTGCACTGCCATTGCATCTTTTTTTGATGCAGCAGTGGCACAATACATGCTCAATATTTACAAAGTGATGCATTTGGCATAATGCGTCATTTTTCTCTGTCCTGCATAGCTTTTTATCTACTCTACACCTGGCTGCATCAGGTAACGTTAAACATGTGCAAGGTAGGCGTTCTCCTCTAAAATCCACCACAGAACAAAAGCATCCACATCTACAAGTTTATGGGAAAGTGACACATTGTTGGCAAGTGACAGACAGAGTCAAAAATACATCAAAATTCCTGTTCATTGGCAACCCGGGTGTAAAAATGGTGTACAAATGGCTCATTGGCACTGGTACATAAGCCGAACATACCCAAAGCACTTTGGGAAGCTCAACTATGCCATGGAGAAACTCATACTACAGCTCAAAGCAGGAAGAAGACGATGGCCACTACCACCACCTCCACCATTACCACAGAGACAGCACAGGGGAAGGGAGCCAACATACCAGCAGAGGACTATCCTCAGTGACCTCAGAGAGGAGGAAGTCATCACCTATTACAGGCTCAGGAGGGAGTCCTTTGTCCAGATCCAGCAGAAGATTGCACCAAGGCTGCAGGCAACATCCCAGAGGTGCACCAACATCCCTCCGCAGGCCAAGCTGATGGCAGTACTCTACATGTTGGTGTCTGGCTCATTCTAAACCACCACAGCCAGAGTGGCAGGAATATCTCAG
Source organism: Pleurodeles waltl (assembly GCF_031143425.1). NCBI lineage: Eukaryota > Metazoa > Chordata > Amphibia > Caudata > Salamandridae > Pleurodeles > Pleurodeles waltl. The sequence continues at coordinate 603,471,223 of NC_090443.1, read as the reverse complement.
CCATCCTTTACCACATTCCTCTCCTCCGTTCTCAATGCCATCATAAGCCTCATATCCTATTACCTCATGTTCCCCAACACACAGCAGAAACAACGGAAAAACAAGCAGGGATTCTATGCCATTGCAGGTTTTCTACATGGGTTGGGGTCAATGCACTGCACTCGTGCAACTGATGCCTTCTGCTGCTACATCTCACCAGTGCCACAATTAGAAGCACACATATTCAATAAACATGCAGGGAATAGTGGACCATCTGAGGATGTTCATCAATGTGCTGGCAGAGTTCTCTGGGAGTGCTCATGATGCATACATCTTCAGACATTTCATCATAAACAAGCTGTTAGAAATAGGGTCTTTGGTTGGCAGTCAGATTACCTCCTGTCCAAGCAAGGACCCTCACTCTAGTCAGGGTAAGTCACACACCATCCAAATTATCCTGTGCCCACCCTCTTGTAGCTTGGCACTGAGCAGTCAGGCTTAACTTAGAAGGCAATGTGTAAAGTATGTGTGCAATAAATCATACAATACCACCATATAGCACCACAAAAATACACCACACAGCGTTTAGAAAAATATGTAATATTTATCTGTATAATTGCAGTCAAAACGATCAAAGATGCAATAAGTAAATGGAGAGATATCACTGAAAAGTGATATAAAGGGCCTGATTCTAACTTTGGAGGACGGTGTTAAACCGTCCCAAAAGTGGCGGATATACCACCTACCGTATTACGAGTCCATTATATCCTATGGAACTCGTAATACGGTAGGTGGTATATCCGCCACTTTTGGGACGGTTTAACACCGTCCTCCAAAGTTAGAATCAGGCCCAAAGTGTCTTAAGTCTTTAAAAAGCAAACTAAGGGGGTCATTCTGACCTCGGCGGTAAAAGTCGCTTACCGCCAGCCAGAAGGCCACCATAACACCGCCGCGGCCGCGGTAAACCGCCACGTTCATTCTGACCCGCAACTGGCAAACCGCCAAAAACCCGACATCCACAAAAGTCCGCCACACCAAAGGTCAGCGGGAAACTGGCGATGAGCAAACCTCCACCGTCACGCCAACAGAAATACGCCCATACCATTCCGACCCACAAATCCCTGCAGCGGTCTTTCAACCGCGGTATTCCATTGGCGGTACACACCGCCGCGGTCAAAATACACACACCTTTACAAAACACAACCACATTGGATAATTCAAAATACACACACCTGAGACACATACACACACCACTCCCACACACCCAATTAAATATAAAACACACACCCACATCACCCACAAACCCTTATGACCACAATTGCAAGTGAAGGACAGAGAGAGAGAGCACAGCATAGAGTAGACCATCACACAGAGGCAAATCACAACATCACCAACACAATTTCCACGCACAAAACACCATACACCACCACACTCACCACACTCTACAACACATACACCACCCCTCACCTCATCCACACCACCCCATGGCACCCCAAAGACACCCCAGGTTCTCTGACGCAGAACTCAGGGTCATGGTGGAGGAAATAGTTTGTGTAGAGCCCCAGCTCTTCGGGGCACAGGTGCAGCACACCACCATTGCCAGGAAGATGGAGCTATGGCAAAGAATAGTGGACAGGGTCAACGCAGTGGGACAGCATCCACGCAATCGGGACGACATCAGGAAGCGGTGGAACGACCTACGGGGGAAGGTGCGTTCCATGGTATCAAGGCACAACATTGCGGTGCAGAAGACTGGCGGCGGACCCCAACCTACTCCCCCAGAATTCACAGCATGGGAGGAGGAAGTCTTGCACATCCTGCATCCTGAGGGCCTCGCAGGAGTAGGCGGAGGAATGGACTCTGGTGAGTCAAATCTTCACTACTCCATTCCCCCCACCCCACCTGCATGCCAAATCATACCCCCATCCTCATCCTCACCCCCACCCCCATCACACCAACTCCTTGCAAATTTTCTCACCATCACATCCCACCCATCCCAAAACCTAGCCCTGCGTGCGTCCCCAAAGCATGGACACCCATCCCCAAAGCATGCCCACTGCACACACCCATCACCCCCACAAGCCACCATCACAAAAGCCCCCACAAGGGAATGCCAGCACTGGGGGACACGGCCACCCACCCATTACACAAAATGCCACACACAGAAGCAATAACCATACTCTTATACCCCTGCAGGACCCGAACGCCACCACACCGCCACGGAGGGTCCAGAGATGTCCATCCCACCCCCAGAAGAGGCCCCCAGTGATGACAGCAGCTCTGTCTCCCTGGACCCTGATGACCAGCCCGGCCCATCGGGGACCTCGGGACAGACGGTTCCCCACAGACAGCCACAGGCTACACCAGACCTAACCCCCTCTGGGAACACCAGCACAGCTCCCACCCAGCGGGCCCATGCCTCTGTCCCCAGGACACGTCAATCAGCGGTGTGTCCACCACTACAGGGCACCCAGGTTGACCCACCACCCCAACAACAACAGGGACCTGGGGGCAGTGGTAGTGGGCACACCGTCCAGGGGACAGAGGCCCAGGAACACAGGGGAGCTGGGAGGGCTGCTGTGCGACAGGGGGGGGACAGGCCCAGGGAACCGACTCTCCAAGAGGCCCTCTCCTCCATCATGGGAGCATACCACCGCTCCCAGGAGACGATGGCTACGGTACTGGCCAGGTTCCAGGAGATCCAGGTACTGCAGAAGGAACAGTACATGGGGTTCAGAGAGGAACTGAGGAGCATTAGTTCCGCAATGGGGACCATCGTAGTGGCCCTCAACCAGATAGTCACCACATTGCGGGACCATGTGGCACCACAAAGGGCCCCTGTCACTAGCCTGGACCAGGAACAGCCTACCAGCTCCGCCGGCGCTAGTGGACAGGAGGCCACCACACAACGACAGGCCACCAGAACCCCACCTCCTGCAGAAGAACCACCCTGCAAGCGGAACCTGAGATCTCACAAGAAGACAGAGTAGGATGCCAAAACCCCCGCCAGCAAACGATACCCCCTGACGTCATCCCACTGTCCCACATTGTCACCCTGTCCAACCTTGAACTGCCCCTGCTCCATCCTTCCACAGGCATATGGACAATGCACCTGTGCGACTGAGAACTGGACTCTGCCATGGACATTACTCCACCATCCCCGTTTTAAAATCATGTTCCTTAAATTTAGCACTTTAATTAAATCACTTCTTGCAGTAAAAAAATCTGGAGTCTGCTTGTATTTTGAACAAATGTATTAGACATAACGGTGCCAAAATGTTCAGTTACATTGTGATGACAACATACCACTGTCACACAGCTGTAGTCCATGGGCAAACAAAGCAGAGGTCACGCAGTGGGGCCCACAGCTCTGAAAACGGAAGGGAAAGTCACAACTCAGTTAACAGGAACTGGGGGGGAACTCAGACAGTAGAGAGGCAGGAGACTTTAAGTAAATGTAAAATGGCGTGGTTGATTCGTACCTGTGTGCTACTGAAAATACTGTTGTATCACTGTGTCCCTGTTGTCTGTGTCGTCCCCGTCGTCCTCCTCCTCTTCACTCTCCACAGGCTCCACAGCTGCTACAACACCACCATCTGGACCATCCTCCTGCAGGAAAGGCACCTGGCGTCGCAAAGCCAGGTTGTGAAGCATACAGCAGGCCACGATGATATGGCACACCTTCTTTGGTGAGTACATTAGGGATCCCCCTGTCATATGCAGGCACCTAAACCGGGCCTTCAGGAGGCCGAAGGTTCTTTCTATAATCCTCCTAGTTCGCCCATGGGCTTCATTGTAGCGTTCCTCTGCCCTTGTCCTGGGATTCCTCACTGGGGTAAGTAGCCACGACAGGTTGGGGTAACCAGAGTCACCTATTAGCCACACACGGTGTCTCTGTAGCTGTTCCATCACATAAGGGATGCTGCTATCTCGCATGATGTACGCGTCATGCACTGACCCAGGGAACTTGCCATTTACATGGGAGATGTACTGGTCAGCCAAACAGACCACCTGGACATTCATAGAATTATAACTTTTTCTGTTCCTGTACACCTGCTCACTTCCACTGGGGGGAACCAAGGCCACATGGGTCCCATCAATGGCACCAATGATGTTGGGGATATGTCCAAGGGCATAGAAATCACCCTTCACTGTAGCCAAATCGGCCACCTCAGGGAAAACAATGTAGCTCCGCATGTATTTCATCAGGGCAGACAATACTCTGGACAAAACCTTAGAAAACATAGGCTTAGACATCCCTGATGATATGGCCACTGTTGTTTGGAATGATCCACTTGCCAAAAAATGGAGTACTGACAGAACCTGCACCAGAGGGGGAATCCCTGTGGGTTGGCGAATGGGGGACATCAGGTCTGGCTCCAGCTGGGCACACAGTTCCTGTATAGTGGCTCGGTCAAGTCTGTATGTAAGTATGATATGTCTTTCTTCCATTGTCGACAGGTGCACCAGCAGTCTGTACACGGGAGGATTCCTCCATCTCCTCGCAAGTCCCAGCGGACGGTGCCTAGGAAGGACAACATGGAGCACAGAGTCAAGCAACCCACAGGTACGTAACCACAGCTTGCACAGTACACGATTCGCTATGCATTGAATGGCTTGTATGAGTGGCAATGCAAGGCCTAGGCCTGTGTGACGCCTGACCTGTGAAGTGTGACAGTGGGATGTTAGGTCAATACGTTGGCGTGGCACACCGTGGCAGTAGGCGGTCGAAGACCGCGGCGCAAAGCAGCATTGGTTAACATTGAACCCTATGGGTCTCAGGAGCCAATGACGATGTGCGCCGGCGGTCGCGGTACGCACCGCCGCGGGCGTGACCGCCATTTTCTACTTGCTTAATCACTCGAGACCTGATCATCCACAGGAGAGGACCTATACTGCAAGTGCTGCTGTGAACTCGGTCTGGAAGAGACAATGGCTGCTGCGACTGGGGAAAGGGCCCCTGCCTTCACATCTGAGGAATTGGATAAACTTGTTGATGGGGTCCTCCCCCAGTATGCGCTACTCTACGGTCCTCCAGACCAACAGGTAAGTACACTGGGAGCACGTAGTATGGGCTATGCCTGTGTTGAGTGGGGTGGATGTAAGATGGTGGGGAGGGGAGCGATTGAGGAGTGCAACGCACGACAGATGAGAGCATGTGCCACATGGCAAGGTTGGGGAGGGGGGGCAGCGCACATCGACCATGCAGAAAAGTGATGATATTTATTTTTCAACCCTGTACATGTCACATAGGTCAGCGCCCATCAGAAGATCGACATTTGGCGTGCCATCGCCAACGACGTCCGGGCCCTGGGTGTCCACAACAGACGGGGCACCCACTGCCGCAAGAGGTGGGAGGACATCCGCCGCGGGAGCAGAAAGACCGCCGAGGCTCTACTGGGGATGGCCTCCCAACGTAGGAGGGGTGCCAGTCATCAATTGACCCCCCTGATGTCCCGGATCTTGGCGGTGGCCTACCCCGATTTGGATGGGCGCGTGAGGACATCACAGCAGACACAAGGGGGTGAGTATCAGCACATTCCGCTATATTAGCGCACAGTGGAGGCGTCTGGGTGGGGGAGGAGGGCTGTGGCTATCTCTAGGCCAGGGCGGTTTCTGTAGGCTAGGCCCCTCCGTTAGACATGGCCCTGTGCCCCCGCCCCCCACCTCTGTAGGGTGCTAAGTACAGCTATCCATGGCCCGGGCTCACCTATGTGTGCATTTGTCGTCCATAGACTTGTAGGCCAAGTCACTATAATTGAGTAGTGTACCCCGAGTGCGCGGCGTAGTGCAGGGGGCTTCTGTGTCTGTCCTCTCCGCCAACGGTGCCGCCAATGCATGCACTCAACATGTCTTTCTTTCTTCTCCCCCCCCTTTTTTTTGGTTTTCCTGTTCATGTGTGCATTAGCATCATCAGGCGGAGGAGAAGTGGCATTGGCGCACGAGGGAGCTGCATCTCACATGGCCCCGGAGGGCCCTGCAACCGACTCGGAGTTAACCAGTGAGACGGAGGGCGAGGGGGGCTCCACAACGGGGACCCGTGGAGACGTCAGCGACACCGACACGTCCTCGGAAGGGAGCTCCCTTGTGGTGGCGGCAACATCCGTGCCCACCGCAACAACAGGTACAGCTGCCACCCAGCGCACCAGCTCTGCCCTCCCAGCAGCCCCTCAGCTTCCGCCCCGTGCCCGCTCGGGCAGGAAGCCGGCCATCTCCTTCGCCCCTGGCACCTCAGGTCCTGCCCCAGTTACCCCTGCTGCCCTCAGTGCGGAGATCATTGACCTCCTCCAGACGCTCATTGTTGGGCAGTCTACCCTTTTGAATGCCATCCAGGGGGTAGAAAGGGAGGTGCATCGGAGCAATGCATACCTGGAGGGCATTCATTCGGGTCAGGCTGCCCATCAGCGATCGTTCAACGCTCTGGCCTCAGCACTGACGGCAGCAATTGTCCCTGTCTTTAGCCTCCCCCCTCCAACTTCCTCAACCCAGTTCCACTCCCCTGTTCCTCTGCCTATCCCAGACACACCTACAGACCAGCCTGCACGCACCTCAACACCCAAGGGCAGCTCATCCAGACATAAGCACCACAGATCACACAAGCATTCACCCAAGCAACAGCCACATGCAGACATGCCAACAGCCACTGACTCCTCAGTGTCCCCCTCCTCCTCGTCTCCCTCCTCCCTCCCTGTGATGTCTCCACTCACTCCTGCATGCACACCACCATCAGCCACTACGTCCATCACCACCACACCCACCAGAACAGTCCGCACATGTGCAGTCACCACCCCACTGCCATTTACACGTCCCCTGTGTCCTCTTCTAGTGTGTCTGTCACTCCCTCTTCCAAGCCACACAAACGCCGGCAGCCACCCACCCAACAGCCATCCACCTCACCACAGCCTCCAGCACAAGCACCTGCACCCAAAGACAGCACACTTGACTCTCCTACAACCACATCCTCTTCCTCCACTCCCATACCCACTGCACCTACCCTTCCCATTGCTCCTAAAAAGTTGTTCCTCTCCAAAATTAACCTCTTTGCATCACCTGACCCACCCCCTCCATCTCGTAAGAGTCCAAACAGCACCTCAGCCACCACAAGCCCTGCACCTACTAGGACGATCGTTCAGGGCTATTGGAGTCCACCAGCTCCTAGGGCAGGAACATTGGCCAGCAGCAAGGGGACAGCCAGCCCACCCCCTGGGAAAAGAACCAAAAAAGGGAAGGGCCGGCGCGACAGGCCTGAGACGGCTGCCCCCAAGGACACCACCCTTGCACCGTCACCTGGCCCATCCACAAAGGGAGGCAAGGGCCCCAGAGATTCGGCCAAGGGGGGCAAGGGCAGCAGGGCGGACAAGTCCGGCAGCAGGCGAGCTGCCCAGGAGGGCCCCACCAGCCCCATTTGGGGTGTGACGGAGGACACCCACGGGCCCAGGAGTCCAGCACAGGAGGGCCCCGCAAGCGATAGGTCGGATGGCGACTGAGCGGGAATAATTGGCCAGATCTGGTTCCCTAGGAACACAAGACAAGCACCGCTGAACAGGGCCCCGCCGTGAGAAGCACCGCTGAACAGGGCCCCGCCGTGAGAAGCACCGCTGAACAGGGCCCCGCCGTGAGACGCACCGCTGAACAGGGCCCCGCCAAGAGAAGCACTGCTGAACAGGGCCCCGCCGTCTCTGCACCGCTCCGCTGGGCCCTTCCTGTCAAGCACCGCTCCGCTGGGCCCTTCCTGTCAAGCACCGCTCCGCTGGGCCCCGCCGTCTCTGCACCGCTCCGCTGGGCCCTTCATCTCAAGCACCGCTCCGCTGGGCCCCGCCGTCTCTGCACCGCTCCGCTGGGCCCTTCCTGTCAAGCACCGCTCCGCTGGGCCCCGCCGTCTCTGCACCACTCCGCTGGGTCCTTCATCTCAAGCACCGCTCCGCTCGGCCCTTCCTGTCAAGCACCGCTCCGCTGGACCCTTCCTGTCAAGCACCGCTCCGCTGGGCCCCGCCGTCTCTGCACCGCTCCGCTGGGCCCTTCATCTCAAGCACCGCTCCGCTGGGCCCTTCCTGTCAAGCACCGCTCCGCTGGGCCCTTCCTGTCAAGCACCGCTCCGCTGGGCCCCGCCGTCTCTGCACCGCTCCGCTGGGCCCTTCATCTCAAGCACCGCTCCGCTGGGCCCTTCATCTCAAGCACCGCTGGGCCCTTCATCTCAAGCACCGCTGGCCCATTGGCAGGGCCGGATCTGTGTCGGGCAGGGCTTCACGAAGCACTCTGGGCACCATGCCTCCTCCATAACCAGTGGAGTCTGTAATCCACCTGATGGACTGTGGCTTTGCACTCCCCAGGATAGTACAGTGGGCAATCCACCCACTGTAGAGACTTGAGAGACTGTGGCTTTGCACTCCCCAGGATGGTACAATGGGCATGGAGGCCCCTCGTGGATCTGGCATCGTGGACTCATGTGGCTGAGGTGCCCCCCCTTCCCTTCCCCCTGAGGTACCTGTGGTTTTATTATCTGATGCCCCAGCAGTGTTCTCTCCAATGGAATCGGGTCTCGTGTGTGGGCTTTGCCCATGTGTTTATGCACATTGGCCCACGAACAATGGCATGTAGCCAATATGTGCCGGACTTTTGGACTATGTATACATTGTTCATGTTGTGATTTATTTATTTTATAAATTTCATATTTCACTTAAGTTCAAATATGCTTTAATATACTTCTATTTTAATGATCATTTTATTTTGTCTTTGAATTATTCCAGGGGGTTTGGGGGGTGTAACTCTGACTTGTTGCTCTGCATTGGTGTGTGGGGATTTGGGGGGGGGGGGTGTCGCGTATGTGTGTGCCCGTAATCTTTTCTCCTCCCCCCTCCCGTGTGTCGTAGGTGCAGTACTCACCGTTGTCTCCTGCGGCGGCGTTCGTGCTCCTGGTAGAGGAGCAGGTAGACAATCGCTGGTAGGATGTTTAATTCGGGTTCCATGCTGTCCAGATTCCTCGTGGAGTGTATAGAGGTGAGCGTTTTCCCGTTCGTGGTCTGTTTCCGCCGTGTTTTTATCGGCGGGGCTCCCGCCCCGGAAAAGGTGGCGGATTGGTGGGTCGTGATAGGGTGGGCGGTACATTGTCTGCCGCCTGTCTGTTGGCGGTGACCGCCGCGCTGTTTGTTTGCCCCGCCGTGGCGGTCGGAGTGTTAAAGTGGCGGGCTGTGTTGGCGGTTCCCGCCAGGGTCAGAATTCCATTTTTTTTAACGCCTGCCTGTTGGCGGGTTGGCCGCCGCTTTAACACCGACCGCCAGGTTTGGAATGAGCCCCTAAGTCTCTTTCAAGACCAAAGTACCTGGTTCGCGTGAAAAATCTCTGCAAAGGGCCGCAGAGGAGGAGATGCGTGGAAACAAAGCGGTGTGCGCTGCTTTCTCGGGTCGCACACGGCAATGCGTTGTTTAGTTTTCACGCAGGGATGGCTGTGCGTCGATTTCCGGCACCCGGTCGTGGATCCTTTTCAGGTTGCCGGGTTTACAGATGCCCCGCGGATGATGCATGGAAATGCCTACTTGTTGGCAAGTACATCTGAAGTACATGACCGACCTCATGACAGTAAAATACGTTGGATAAAATAGTCATATTTGGTTTGGGTGAATGAGACAGTGCATACATAGCAGGTATGGGACTTTATACTTGCACCATACTACATGGCACATGTGCAATGCAACCCTCCAAGGCACACATGTTGAGCCCTGCTAAGCCACTGTTAAGCTCATCTACAAGAAGCCTGCACTGCTAGGGTGTCAATTTCCATGACGCTCTGCTGGAGCAGGTTTCTCAATCATCTATGAGGCAATGCAAAGTCTTTGCATGACCTGATAGATTTGGAGTAAAGCAAGGCAGAGCCAAAGTGCTGCGTCGTCTTACTCTACATCAAAGATGTGTTCTCTGGGCGTTGCTGTGGGATTCCCACGCAACACTAATGGATTTTGACACAGTCCTAGATTTACAAGGAACTGCAAATCTGGAAATGTGTTAAAGGTGTGCGCTTACCCAAAGGAGGTGTAAGGAGGAGAAATAACTTTATTTCTCCTCGTTAATTCCTCTTTCTATAAGTTCTGCATTTTGCAGCACACATAGAAAGATGAACAAGCTTCCATTGATTGTTTTTGTTCAGGAAGGTGTTCCTGACTGCTTAAAAACAACTGAGCGAACAATGCAGATACACCTGCACCATTTTGCAAGGGTACCTGTGTTGACACTAGTAACTAATTTGTGATCTTGCGCATGCAGAAGGAACAGAAATGCGCTGTATTTAATTAATATGGCACCCTCAATCAGTGATAGTTTATCAGTTGCACTGTACAGTGCAAGACTCCCACATATATTTCCACTTGTTTTCTGTCAACATAGTGGTCACAGTCCAATACCATGTGGAGACTATCATGTCCCCCATTGGTATGCACTCACTATTCTCTCCATGACAGTTGCTAATGAAAAACAGTGACTATTACTGCCACATTCAAATCTGAGTGAATGAATGTAACAACATCATCTGCACCAGCTAAAGTTTGAAAAATCAGACATGTTGTAGGTCAGAAATGCCAATAGTAGTCCCGAACCAACACAGTAGAGAAGTCTGAGAGAGGTGCCTCCTCAATGGATAACTGACTCTCCATACCAAAAATTATCCACCTAGTTCATGGTATTGACACTTACAAGGAGCAAGTGTATCACACAGACCAGTATACCTGTATTTGTAGTACAGTGTCAATCGTACCAAAAATGAAAGTGCATGTATGCCAAACAATGTCAGTGCATGTTCCATACCAGCTGAAATGTGTATGAGTCAATCAGGCCACACAGCAGAATGCACTTGAATATGGGTCCATTAGCCGTCATGACCATTGACTGTTTGTTCCCCTCCTGTCTTTTCAGCTGACCAAGGATATGGTCTGCAGCCAAGGGACATTTCCCCCTATGCACAGCCTCTGAGGGAGGCCCAGCAGAGCCACAACTATGCACTTACCAGGACCTGGTCCATAGTGGAGTGGACTTTTGGAATCCTTAAGTCACGCTTTTGCTGTCTTGACATGTCCAGGGGAAGTTTGCGTTACTCCCCCCATGTCATGTAAGATCATACTTGTGGCTGCATTTTGCACAAAATATGTGTGTGGACCAATGTCCCATGAGAGGAGGGAAATAAGGACTATGAAGGCCCGGGTGAGGGTGATGAGGAAGATGAGGACCAACTCCAAAATATACAGACAATTGCTGGGAGATGGAGAAGAGACCAAATAGTACAGAAAGTTTTTTGCAGGTGCCTGAGCCTCGTCAATGGACACAAATATATGGACTTCATGAACAAAGTGTGCTAAAATGCCAGTACATTTATGACACTAACATTGTGTAAGCAATCTTACTTACATAGTCACTGTAAACATTTAAACACTCACATCACACATACTAATAACTGGCCCATACCAAAGGTATTCAGCAATGTGTAACAAACACTGCTGGAAAACATCTTGTTAATGCAAAAATGTGTGCATGCCAACAACCTGTCCCTGAGGCATGTCCATTGGGAAGACAGACACCAAAGATAGCAATTTGGTACAGTTTGGACATGTTTTTATAATGTGTACTGTTGCAGTGTACTGACCATCAGACATCCTAAGTCGAAGTAACAACACAATATAGCAACAGAATGTGATGCATGTCAATAGCAAACTTATACCTCCTGGGAATAAATCAGACTTATTTTGGCTATCCAAGCTGGCCTCGCGATCACTAAAATACAGGCAAAGATTTGAGGCAAACAATGATGTGCATTAGTACTGTGCATGTGTAACACATATTCTTCCAGACCCAAGCCCATACAGCAGATGTGTGTGTACCACACATGATATTGTGGTTGTTGGGTATCACTCTATGGCAACTGTAGGTTTGCACATATCAACATGTGTCATATATGCTTAGCCACCTCTGTTACACATCTAGACAGTCAATCTGTCCCCCAGATGCCACAAACACTATAAAGGCTGCACCAGCCAGTGTGTGTCACTCCCTGAGTGGGTAATGCATCTACAACACATCCTAGGATAAAAGTATACAGATATGGGCCTATGTACCACAGGCTGGTGCTGCTGGTGGATCACTACTTTTGGACCTCAGGTGGCCCAAGCCTCTCAACCATATCTATGAGACCATACTAAGCCACCCTGTGTGGCTCATCATTGCCTCATAGCCATGGAGTAAATCAAGGCACCTCATTATGCAGGCTTTGTTTACTGTGTGTCAAGGGGGCGTTGCAGCAGTCTTACGGGGTGGTTTGCAAGGCAACACCCATTAAAATTCAGTATGATTCATTTAAATTTAGGATGTAATCCTGGTGTCATAGAAAAGGTTTATGCCATCACCCAATCTGGCATCAGGTTGCACATAGTTCTTCATGCACCTTCCTGCCATAAACCATCCATGGAGTGTTTTTGTTTGTTCTATGTGCGCTTCAGAATGCAGCACACATTGAAACAGAAAAATCAAGGAGAAGTTGAAACCTTTCTCCTTGTTACGGCTATTCTGGAGATGTGTAAGGCTTTTGGCCTGTACCAGGTATACGTGAGTCTGATAATCTGGCTCAGTGTCAAACTCCATGGGTGCTGGCCCACCGCAATACCCATGCAACACCTTCTTGATGCAGAGTAAAGCAATGCAGTGCTTTACGATGCCATGCCACCACACTCACCACACTCTACAACACATACACCACCCCTCACCTCATCCACACCACCCCATGGCACCCCAAAGACACCCCAGGTTCTCTGACGCAGAACTCAGGGTCATGGTGGAGGAAATAGTTTGTGTAGAGCCCCAGCTCTTCGGGGCACAGGTGCAGCACACCACCATTGCCAGGAAGATGGAGCTATGGCAAAGAATAGTGGACAGGGTCAACGCAGTGGGACAGCATCCACGCAATCGGGACGACATCAGGAAGCGGTGGAACGACCTACGGGGGAAGGTGCGTTCCATGGTATCAAGGCACAACATTGCGGTGCAGAAGACTGGCGGCGGACCCCCACCTACTCCCCCAGAATTCACAGCATGGGAGGAGGAAGTCTTGCACATCCTGCATCCTGAGGGCCTCGCAGGAGTAGGCGGAGGAATGGACTCTGGTGAGTCAAATCTTCACTACTCCATTCCCCCCACCCCACCTGCATGCCAAATCATACCCCCATCCTCATCCTCACCCCCACCCCCATCACACCAACTCCTTGCAAATTTTCTCACCATCACATCCCACCCATCCCAAAACCTAGCCCTGCGTGCGTCCCCAAAGCATGGACACCCATCCCCAAAGCATGCCCACTGCACACACCCATCACCCCCACAAGCCACCATCACAAAAGCCCCCACAAGGGAATGCCAGCACTGGGGGACACGGCCACCCACCCATTACACAAAATGCCACACACAGAAGCAATAACCATACTCTTATACCCCTGCAGGACCCGAACGCCACCACACCGCCACGGAGGGTCCAGAGATGTCCATCCCACCCCCAGAAGAGGCCCCCAGTGATGACAGCAGCTCTGTCTCCCTGGACCCTGATGACCAGCCCGGCCCATCGGGGACCTCGGGACAGACGGTTCCCCACAGACAGCCACAGGCTACACCAGACCTAACCCCCTCTGGGAACACCAGCACAGCTCCCACCCAGCGGGCCCATGCCTCTGTCCCCAGGACACGTCAATCAGCGGTGTGTCCACCACTACAGGGCACCCAGGTTGACCCACCACCCCAACAACAACAGGGACCTGGGGGCAGTGGTAGTGGGCACACTGTCCAGGGGACAGAGGCCCAGGAACACAGGGGAGCTGGGAGGGCTGCTGTGCGACAGGGGGGGGACAGGCCCAGGGAACCGACTCTCCAAGAGGCCCTCTCCTCCATCATGGGAGCATACCACCGCTCCCAGGAGACGATGGCTACGGTACTGGCCAGGTTCCAGGAGATCCAGTTACTGCAGAAGGAACAGTACATGGGGTTCAGAGAGGAACTGAGGTGCATTAGTTCCGCAATGGGGACCATCGTAGTGGCCCTCAACCAGATAGTCACCACATTGCGGGACCATGTGGCACCACAAAGGGCCCCTGTCACTAGCCTGGACCAGGAACAGCCTACCAGCTCCGCCGGCGCTAGTGGACAGGAGGCCCCCACACAACGGCAGGCCACCAGAACCCCACCTCCTGCAGAAGAACCACCCTGCAAGCGGAACCTGAGATCTCACAAGAAGACAGAGTAGGATGCCAAAACCCCCGCCAGCAAACGATACCCCCTGATGTCATCCCACTGTCCCACATTGTCACCCTGTCCAACCTTGAACTGCCCCTGCTCCATCCTTCCACAGGCATATGGACAATGCACCTGTGCGACTGAGAACTGGACTCTGCCATGGACATTACTCCACCATCCCCGTTTTACAATCATGTTCCTTAAATTTAGCACTTTAATTAAATCACTTCTTGCAGTAAAAAAATCTGGAGTCTGCTTGTATTTTGAACAAATGTATTAGACATAACGGTGCCAAAATGTTCAGTTACATTGTGATGACAACATACCACTGTCACACAGCTGTAGTCCATGGGCAAACAAAGCAGAGGTCACGCAGTGGGGCCCACAGCTCTGAAAACGGAAGGGAAAGTCACAACTCAGTTAACAGGAACTGGGGGGGAACTCAGACAGTAGAGAGGCAGGAGACTTTAAGTAAATGTAAAATGGCGTGGTTGATTCGTACCTGTGTGCTACTGAAAATACTGTTGTATCACTGTGTCCCTGTTGTCTGTGTCGTCCCCGTCGTCCTCCTCCTCTTCACTCTCCACAGGCTCCACAGCTGCTACAACACCACCATCTGGACCATCCTCCTGCAGGAAAGGCACCTGGCGTCGCAAAGCCAGGTTGTGAAGCATACAGCAGGCCACGATGATATGGCACACCTTCTTTGGTGAGTACATTAGGGATCCCCCTGTCATATGCAGGCACCTAAACCTGGCCTTCAGGAGGCCGAAGGTTCTTTCTATAATCCTCCTAGTTCGCCCATGGGCTTCATTGTAGCGTTCCTCTGCCCTTGTCCTGGGATTCCTCACTGGGGTAAGTAGCCACGACAGGTTGGGGTAACCAGAGTCACCTATTAGCCACACACGGTGTCTCTGTAGCTGTTCCATCACATAAGGGATGCTGCTATCTCACATGATGTACGCGTCATGCACTGACCCAGGGAACTTGCCATTTACGTGGGAGATGTACTGGTCAGCCAAACAGACCACCTGGACATTCATAGAATTATAACTTTTTCTGTTCCTGTACACCTGCTCACTTCCACTGGGGGGAACCAAGGCCACATGGGTCCCATCAATGGCACCAATGATGTTGGGGATATGTCCAAGGGCATAGAAATCACCCTTCACTGTAGCCAAATCGGCCACCTCAGGGAAAACAATGTAGCTCCGCATGTATTTCATCAGGGCAGACAATACTCTGGACAAAACCTTAGAAAACATAGGCTGAGACATCCCTGATGATATGGCCACTGTTGTTTGGAATGATCCACTTGCCAAAAAATGGAGTACTGACAGAACCTGCACCAGAGGGGGAATCCCTGTGGGTTGGCGAATGGGGGACATCAGGTCTGGCTCCAGCTGGGCACACAGTTCCTGTATAGTGGCTCGGTCAAGTCTGTATGTAAGTATGATATGTCTTTCTTCCATTGTCGACAGGTGCACCAGCAGTCTGTACACGGGAGGATTCCTCCATCTCCTCGCAAGTCCCAGCGGACGGTGCCTAGGAAGGACAACATGGAGCACAGAGTCAAGCAACCCACAGGTACGTAACCACAGCTTGCACAGTACACGATTCGCTATGCATTGAATGGCTTGTATGAGTGGCAATGCAAGGCCTAGGCCTGTGTGACGCCTGACCTGTGAAGTGTGACAATGGGATGTTAGGTCAATGCGTTGGCGTGGCACACCGTGGCGGTAGGCGGTCGAAGACCGCGGCGCAAAGCAGCATTGGTTAACATTGAACCCTATGGGTCTCAGGAGCCAATGACGATGTGCGCCGGCGGTCGCGGTACGCACCGCCGCGGGCGTGACCGCCATTTTCTACTTGCTTAATCACTCGAGACCTGATCATCCACAGGAGAGGACCTATACTGCAAGTGCTGCTGTGAACTCGGTCTGGAAGAGACAATGGCTGCTGCGACTGGGGAAAGGGCCCCTGCCTTCACATCTGAGGAATTGGATAAACTTGTTGATGGGGTCCTCCCCCAGTATGCGCTACTCTACGGTCCTCCAGACCAACAGGTAAGTACACTGGGAGCACGTAGTATGGGCTATGCCTGTGTTGAGTGGGGTGGATGTAAGATGGTGGGGAGGGGAGCGATTGAGGAGTGCAACGCACGACAGATGAGAGCATGTGCCACATGGCAAGGTTGGGGAGGGGGGGCAGCGCACATCGACCATGCAGAAAAGTGATGATATTTATTTTTCAACCCTGTACATGTCACATAGGTCAGCGCCCATCAGAAGATCGACATTTGGCGTGCCATCGCCAACGACGTCCGGGCCCTGGGTGTCCACAACAGACGGGGCACCCACTGCCGCAAGAGGTGGGAGGACATCCGCCGCGGGAGCAGAAAGACCGCCGAGGCTCTACTGGGGATGGCCTCCCAACGTAGGAGGGGTGCCAGTCATCAATTGACCCCCCTGATGTCCCGGATCCTGGCGGTGGCCTACCCCGATTTGGATGGGCGCGTGAGGACATCACAGCAGACACAAGGGGGTGAGTATCAGCACATTCCGCTATATTAGCGCACAGTGGAGGCGTCTGGGTGGGGGAGGAGGGCTGTGGCTATCTCTAGGCCAGGGCGGTTTCTGTAGGCTAGGCCCCTCCGTTAGACATGGCCCTGTGCCCCCGCCCCCCACCTCTGTAGGGTGCTAAGTACAGCTATCCATGGCCCGGGCTCACCTATGTGTGCATTTGTCGACCATAGACTTGTAGGCCAAGTCATTATAATTGAGTAGTGTACCCCGAGTGCGCGGCGTAGTGCATGGGGCTTCTGTGTCTGTCCTCTCCGCCAACGGTGCCGCCAATGCATGCACTCAACATGTCTTTCTTTCTTCTCCCCCCCCTTTTTTTTGGTTTTCCTGTTCATGTGTGCATTAGCATCATCAGGCGGAGGAGAAGTGGCACTGGCGCACGAGGGAGCTGCATCTCACATGGCCCCGGAGGGCCCTGCAACCGACTCGGAGTTAACCAGTGAGACGGAGGGCGAGGGGGGCTCCACAACGGGGACCCGTGGAGACGTCAGCGACACCGACACGTCCTCGGAAGGGAGCTCCCTTGTGGTGGCGGCAACATCCGTGCCCACCGCAACAACAGGTACAGCTGCCACCCAGCGCACCAGCTCTGCCCTCCCAGCAGCCCCTCAGCTTCCGCCCCGTGCCCGCTCGGGCAGGAAGCCGGCCATCTCCTTCGCCCCTGGCACCTCAGGTCCTGCCCCAGTTACTCCTGCTGCCCTCAGTGCGGAGATCATTGACCTCCTCCAGACGCTCATTGTTGGGCAGTCTACCCTTTTGAATGCCATCCAGGGGGTAGAAAGGGAGGTGCATCGGAGCAATGCATACCTGGAGGGCATTCATTCGGGTCAGGCTGCCCATCAGCGATCGTTCAACGCTCTGGCCTCAGCACTGACGGCAGCAATTGTCCCTGTCTTTAGCCTCCCCCCTCCAACTTCCTCAACCCAGTCCCACTCCCCTGTTCCTCTGCCTATCCCAGACACACCTACAGACCAGCCTGCACGCACCTCAACACCCAAGGGCAGCTCATCCAGACATAAGCACCACAGATCACACAAGCATTCACCCAAGCAACAGCCACATGCAGACATGCCAACAGCCACTGCCTCCTCTGTGTCCCCCTCCTCCTCGTCTCCCTCCTCCCTCCCTGTGATGTCTCCACTCACACCTGCATGCACACCACCATCAGCCACTACGTCATCACCACCACACCCACCAGAACAGTCCGCACATGTGCAGTCACCACCCCACTGCCATTTACACGTCCCCTGTGTCCTCTCCCAGTGTGTCTGTCACTCCCTCTTCCAAGCCACACAAACGCCGGCAGCCACCCACCCAACAGCCATCCACCTCACCACAGCCTCCAGCACAAGCACCTGCACCCAAAGACAGCACACTTGACTCTCCTACAACCACATCCTCTTCCTCCACTCCCATACCCACTGCACCTACCCTTCCCATTGCTCCTAAAAAGTTGTTCCTCTCCAAAATTAACCTCTTTGCATCACCTGACCCACCCCCTCCATCTCGTAAGAGTCCAAACAGCACCTCAGCCACCACAAGCCCTGCACCTACTAGGACGATCGTTCAGGGCTATTGGAGTCCACCAGCTCCTAGGGCAGGAACATTGGCCAGCAGCAAGGGGACAGCCAGCCCACCCCCTGGGAAAAGAACCAAAAAAGGGAAGGGCCGGCGCGACAGGCCTGAGACGGCTGCCCCCAAGGACACCACCCTTGCACCGTCACCTGGCCCATCCACAAAGGGAGGCAAGGGCCCCAGAGATTCGGCCAAGGGGGGCAAGGGCAGCAGGGCGGACAAGTCCGGCAGCAGGCGAGCTGCCCAGGAAGGCCCCACCAGCCCCATTTGGGGTGTGACGGAGGACACCCACGGGCCCAGGAGTCTAGCACAGGAGGGCCCCGCAAGTGATAGGTCGGATGGCGACTGAGCGGGAATAATTGGCCAGATCTGGTTCCCTAGGAACACAAGACAAGCACCGCTGAACAGGGCCCCGCCGTGAGAAGCACCGCTGAACAGGGCCCCGCCAAGAGAAGCACCGCTGAACAGGGCCCCGCCGTGAGACGCACCGCTGAACAGGGCCCCGCCAAGAGAAGCACTGCTGAACAGGGCCCGCCGTCTCTGCACCGCTCCGCTGGGCCCTTCCTGTCAAGCACCGCTCCGCTGGGCCCTTCCTGTCAAGCACCGCTCCGCTGGGCCCCGCCGTCTCTGCACCGCTCCGCTGGGCTCTTCATCTCAAGCACCGCTCCGCTGGGCCCCGCCGTCTCTGCACCGCTCCGCTGGGCCCTTCCTGTCAAGCACCGCTCCGCTGGGCCCTTCTTGTCAAGCACCGCTCCGCTGGGCCCCGCCGTCTCTGCACCACTCCGCTGGGCCCTTCATCTCAAGCACCGCTCCGCTCCGCTCGGCCCTTCCTGTCAAGCACCGCTCCGATGGGCCCTTCCTGTCAAGCACTGCTCCGCTGGGCCCTTCCTGTCAAGCACCGCTCCGCTGGGCCCCGCCGTCTCTGCACCGCTCCGCTGGGCCCTTCATCTCAAGCACCGCTCCGCTGGGCCCTTCCTGTCAAGCACCGCTCCGCTGGGCCCTTCCTGTCAAGCACCGCTCCGCTGGGCCCCGCCGTCTCTGCACCGCTCCGCTGGGCCCTTCATCTCAAGCACCGCTCCGCTGGGCCCCGGCGTCTCTGCACCGCTCCGCTGGGCCCTTCCTGTCAAGCACCGCTCCGCTGGGCCCTTCTTGTCAAGCACCGCTCTGCTGGGCCCCTCCTGTCAAGCACCGCTCCACTGGGCCCTTCATCTCAAGCACCGCTGGCCCATTGGCAGGGCCGGATCTGTGTCGGGCAGGGCTTCACGAAGCACTCTGGGCACCATGCCTCCTCCATAACCAGTGGAGTCTGTAATCCACCTGATGGACTGTGGCTTTGCACTCCCCAGGATAGTACAGTGGGCAATCCACCCACTGTAGAGACTTGAGAGACTGTGGCTTTGCACTCCCCAGGATGGTACAGTGGGCATGGAGGCCCCTCGTGGATCTGGCATCGTGGACTCATGTGGCTGAGGTGCCCCCCCTTCCCTTCCCCCTGAGGTGCCTGTGGTTTTATTATCTGATGCCCAGCAGTGTTCTCTCCAATGGAATCGGGTCTCGTGTGTGGGCTTTGCCCATGTGTTTATGCACATTGGCCCACGAACAATGGCATGTAGCCAATATGTGCCGGACTTTTGGACTATGTATGCATTGTTCATGTTGTGATTTATTTATTTTATAAATTTCATATTTCACTTAAGTTCAAATATGCTTTAATATACTTCTATTTTAATGATCATTTTATTTTGTCTTTGAATTATTCCAGGGGGTTTGGGGGGTGTAACTCTGACTTGTTGCTCTGCATTGGTGTGTGGGGATTTGGGGGGGGGGGTGTCGCGTATGTGTGTGCCCGTAATCTTTTCTCCTCCCCCCTCCCCTGTGTCGTAGGTGCAGTACTCACCGTTGTCTCCTGCGGCGGCGTTCGTGCTCCTGGTAGAGGAGCAGGTAGACAATCGCTGGTAGGATGTTTAATTCGGGTTCCATGCTGTCCAGATTCCTCGTGGAGTGTATAGAGGTGAGCGTTTTCCCGTTCGTGGTCTGTTTCCGCCGTGTTTTTATCGGCGGGGCTCCCGCCCCGGAAAAGGTGGCGGATTGGTGGGTCGTGATAGGGTGGGCGGTACATTGTCTGCCGCCTGTCTGTTGCCGGTGACCGCCGCGCTGTTTGTTTGCCCCGCCGTGGCGGTCGGAGTGTTAAAGTGGCGGGCTGTGTTGGCGGCTCCCGCCAGGGTCAGAATTCCATTTTTTTTAACTCCTGCCTGTTGGCGGGTTGGCCGCCGCTTTAACACCGACCGCCAGGGTTGGAATGAGCCCCTAAGTCTCTTTCAAGACCAAAGTACCTGGTTCGCGTGAAAAATCTCTGCAAAGGGCCGCAGAGGAGGAGATGCGTGGAAACAAAGCGGTGTGCGCTGCTTTCTCGGGCCGCACACGGCAATGCGTTGTTTAGTTTTCACGCAGGGATGGCTGTGCGTCGATTTCCGGCACCCGGTCGTGGATCCTTTTCAGGTTGCGGGGTTTACAGATGCCCCGCGGATGATGCATGGAAATGCCTACTTGTTGGCAAGTACATCTGAAGTACATGACCGACCTCATGACAGTAAAATACGTTGGATAAAATAGTCATATTTGGTTTGGGTGAATGAGACAGTGCATACATAGCAGGTATGGGACTTTATACTTGCACCATACTACATGGCACATGTGCAATGCAACCCTCCAAGGCACACATGTTGAGCCCTGCTAAGCCACTGTTAAGCTCATCTACAAGAAGCCTGCACTGCTAGGGTGTCAATTTCCATGACGCTCTGCTGGAGCAGGTTTCTCAATCATCTATGAGGCAATGCAAAGTCTTTGCATGACCTGATAGATTTGGAGTAAAGCAAGGCAGAGCCAAAGTGCTGCGTCGTCTTACTCTACATCAAAGATGTGTTCTCTGGGCGTTGCTGTGGGATTCCCACGCAACACTAATGGATTTTGACACAGTCCTAGATTTACAAGGAACTGTAAATCTGGAAATGTGTTAAAGGTGTGCGCTTACCCAAAGGAGGTGTAACGAGGAGAAATAACTTTATTTCTCCTCGTTAATTCCTCTTTCTATAAGTTCTGCATTTTGCAGCACACATAGAAAGATGAACAAGCTTCCATTGATTGTTTTTGTTCAGGAAGGTGTTCCTGACTGCTTAAAAACAACTGAGCGAACAATGCAGATACACCTGCACCATTTTGCAAGGGTACCTGTGTTGACACTAGTAACTAATTTGTGATCTTGCGCATGCAGAAGGAACAGAAATGCGCTGTATTTAATTAATATGGCACCCTCAATCAGTGATAGTTTATCAGTTGCACTGTACAGTGCAAGACTCCCACATATATTTCCACTTGTTTTCTGTCAACATAGTGGTCACAGTCCAATACCATGTGGAGACTATCATGTCCCCCATTGGTATGCACTCACTATTCTCTCCATGACAGTTGCTAATGAAAAACAGTGACTATTACTGCCACATTCAAATCTGAGTGAATGAATGTAACAACATCATCTGCACCAGCTAAAGTTTGAAAAATCAGACATGTTGTAGGTCAGAAATGCCAATAGTAGTCCCGAACCAACACAGTAGAGAAGTCTGAGAGAGGTGCCTCCTCAATGGATAACTGACTCTCCATACCAAAAATTATCCACCTAGTTCATGGTATTGACACTTACAATGAGCAAGTGTATCACACAGACCAGTATACCTGTATTTGTAGTACAGTGTCAATCGTACCAAAAATGAAAGTGCATGTATGCCAAACAATGTCAGTGCATGTTCCATACCAGCTGAAATGTGTATGAGTCAATCAGGCCACACAGCAGAATGCACTTGAATATGGGTCCATTAGCCGTCATGACCATTGACTGTTTGTTCCCCTCCTGTCTTTTCAGCTGACCAAGGATATGGTCTGCAGCCAAGGGACATTTCCCCCTATGCACAGCCTCTGAGGGAGGCCCAGCAGAGCCACAACTATGCACTTACCAGGACCTGGTCCATAGTGGAGTGGACTTTTGGAATCCTTAAGTCACGCTTTTGCTGTCTTGACATGTCCAGGGGAAGTTTGCGTTACTCCCCCCATGTCATGTAAGATCATACTTGTGGCTGCATTTTGCACAAAATATGTGTGTGGACCAATGTCCCATGAGAGGAGGGAAATAAGGACTATGAAGGCCCGGGTGAGGGTGATGAGGAAGATGAGGAACAACTCCAAAATATACAGACAATTGCTGGGAGATGGAGAAGAGACCAAATAGTACAGAAAGTTTTTTGCAGGTGCCTGAGCCTCGTCAATGGACACAAATATATGGACTTCATGAACAAAGTGTGCTAAAATGCCAGTACATTTATGACACTAACATTGTGTAAGCAATCTTACTTACATAGTCACTGTAAACATTTAAACACTCACATCACACATACTAATAACTGGCCCATACCAAAGGTATTCAGCAATGTGTAACAAACACTGCTGGACAACATCTTGTTAATGCAAAAATGTGTGCATGCCAACAACCTGTCCCTGAGGCATGTCCATTGGGAAGACAGACACCAAAGATAGCAATTTGGTACAGTTTGGACATGTTTTTATAATGTGTACTGTTGCAGTGTACTGACCATCAGACATCCTAAGTCGAAGTAACAACACAATATAGCAACAGAATGTGATGCATGTCAATAGCAAACTTATACCTCCTGGGAATAAATCAGACTTATTTTGGCTATCCAAGCTGGCCTCGCGATCACTAAAATACAGGCAAAGATTTGAGGCAAACAATGATGTGCATTAGTACTGTGCATGTGCCACACATATTCTTCCAGACCCAAGCCCATACAGCAGATGTGTGTGTACCACACATGATATTGTGGTTGTTGGGTATCACTCTATGGCAACTGTAGGTTTGCACATATCAACATGTGTCATATATGCTTAGCCACCTCTGTTACACATCTAGACAGTCAATCTGTCCCCCAGATGCCACAAACACTATAAAGGCTGCACCAGCCAGTGTGTGTCACTCCCTGAGTGGGTAATGCATCTACAACACATCCTAGGATAAAAGTATACAGATATGGGCCTATGTACCACAGGCTGGTGCTGCTGGTGGATCACTACTTTTGGACCTCAGGTGGCCCAAGCCTCTCAACCATATCTATGAGACCATACTAAGCCACCCTGTGTGGCTCATCATTGCCTCATAGCCATGGAGTAAATCAAGGCACCTCATTATGCAGGCTTTGTTTACTGTGTGTCAAGGGGGCGTTGCAGCAGTCTTACGGGGTGGTTTGCAAGGCAACACCCATTAAAATTCAGTATGATTCATTTAAATTTAGGATGTAATCCTGGTGTCATAGAAAAGGTTTATGCCATCACCCAATCTGGCATCAGGTTGCACATAGTTCTTCATGCACCTTCCTGCCATAAACCATCCATGGAGTGTTTTTGTTTGTTCTATGTGCGCTTCAGAATGCAGCACACATTGAAACAGAAAAATCAAGGAGAAGTTGAAACCTTTCTCCTTGTTACGGCTATTCTGGAGATGTGTAAGGCTTTTGGCCTGTACCAGGTATACGTGAGTCTGATAATCTGGCTCAGTGTCAAACTCCATGGGTGCTGGCCCACCGCAATACCCATGCAACACCTTCTTGATGCAGAGTAAAGCAATGCAGTGCTTTACGATGCCATGCCTTACTAAATATTTATGAGGTTATGCCAAGCCATACATGATAGCTTTGCATTGCACCATAAGTATGATTGAGAATCCCGTGCCAGTGGAACGCTTGGAAAAGTGACTCTCCAGCGTGGGCAGGATGCTTGTACGTGAGACTGTTAATATAAACAACTCCAGATCACTCAGGGCAATAATTTCTACCATTTTGCATCATGGTTGCACACTGTTGTGGTGCATCTGTGATGCAAAATGCTATTAGGCAATTAAAAAGCCATGCAAGGGGCTATCTGCGCCGCCTTGTGTGGGGTAGAGAAAAAATGTAATGCAAGTCAGCAGCTTGTGCTGCAATGCATTCCATTCCATTCTGGAAGGTGTTCCATGGGTGGAACATGGGCATTCTCATGCATCCACCCATGGATTTCATGCAATACCAGATTTACAAAGGTTTATACACCTGTGATTGCGTGTAGTCTCCACGCTTTCCAGAAGATGGTGTAACGAGGAGAAAAATATGTTTAGGTCCTTGTTATTTTCTCTATCTACGTGTGCAGCATTCTGCAGCACACATAGAGAGAGGGAATGGCCTTGAGAGACTGCTCTTGTGCAGGAAACTATCCTTTCCTGTACAAAAAATTATCCTTGCAATGCAGGCACCCTGGCACCACCGAGCCATGATGCCTGTGTTGGCACTAGACTACCTGATGTGCATCAGCGCAAGCAGAGAGCAGAAATGCTCCACATCTTTGTGAATACGGAGCAGTTCAGCCCTCTCCCTTTCAAGCTATGCAGCGCATCAATGTGGCTTGCTGCCCTGAATTCCATCAAAGTTTAGTTAATAGGCCCCTTAACATGCCAGGTAAAATGACATTGCTACTTTACGTGCCCCAGTATTCACACCAGCTGCCATATTATAGAAGTGCCCTTGGAGCACAATGGCTGATTGCACCCACTTTGCCCATCCCCAAGCACTTTGGAATTGCAGAAGGGGGCGCAGATGCTTGTGTGGCCCCTTCTGCAATGCCAAAAGTGCTGGCACACATATAATGCCAGCCCTATCACCGGAGGGTGTTCCCTTATTTGCAAAGGGGCGTGGCCCCATGCAAATGAGAGAATCCCTTTGCCTCTGCATCTGCACTGTAATATAGGTGCAGGCACAGGCGCAAAGAAGCTGTCAGGAACTGCACTGGCAGTGTGCCACCTGAAAGGTGGAACACTGTCAATGTACCCCCTGATGGCAGCTCTCTGGGGTGGGACAAGGGTATTCTATGGACCCCCCAGACATACCCTGGCAAGGGGGTGCAGTCATTCACTGCATCCACCTGCAAGGGGATCTCTAATCCCCCTTAAATGTGCAGGTGGGTTGCGACCTGCACGGAGAAACACGGAATGGTTTAAAACAGCTGCTCCATTTTAGACTTGAATGTGCTGCCTCCAGGGCAGTGCAAGTTTGTGGCTGCCCTAGGGACAGTGCATTCAACATAATAGGGTGCACTTTCTCAGTTTGCGCATGGCACACCTCTTGTAAGGTGCAAAGAGGCGCAAATAGAGGAAGTGCACCATATGTGTGATAGGTCCCCAGTAATGCAATAAGTCATACATATGTGCACTGTCAACATGCACATGCAACACATTCCAAGACATCAAGCATGTCACCTCATATATTCACAGGCACTACACTGATCCCTGGAATTGTTTACATGCACTGCTTAATATACTACACTACAAAACACACATTTGGCACATTGCATCAATTTAAACAGATGCATTAGTGTAATGCATGCTGCATTACACCAGTTGCGTTATCCAAATGTCACCCATCCAAGGAGATGCATCAAAAATACAACATTCTGCATTGTCACTGTAGGAGGCTGGCCCTCTATGCAGTGTGCAAAGCTAGGCACCCTGTGCTGGGGCTCTAGGCAACCACACACTGGTTTACAGAAGTGAAAACTAGATTACCCAAAGCACTAATATATATGGTAGTTTGGTCAAGTAGTTAGGCCAATCTTGGTGAATTGCAAAGCACACATATTCAAAGGAAGAACTCAAGACCAATGTATAAAAGTACTTCAGATTTTTATATAATTTTTAAAACCAAGATTATCAAAATTGGTTAAGTACTTTTGGAGATAGGTATTTTTGAAGTTTAATAGAAATAGTATTTTTGTGCGTAATTACGCACTATAGGAATCAATGGAAAGTCCCCTTTAAAAATGCATATAAAATCATACAGTTCAGTTACCAAGTTCTTCTTTTGCAGTTTGCAGGTTGGTTGAGGTCGTCGGTGGGCACATTGTGCCAGCTGGAGAAGTTTGGGTGGCTTCTGGTTCCAGCGGGAACAGCAATGAAATGTCTCTGGAGCGGGTGCAGGACCGCTGTGAGGGACTATTTGGAAATGCACTGTACAGGTAAGTTTAGAGGTGGTTCCTTGGGGTTCATTTGGAGTGTCAAGGTCACAAGGGGTGAGGGACCCTTCGAGCAGAGCAGGTTCTTTGTTGCAGGGCACAGGACGGCTGGGTGCAGAGTGAATCGATAAGCCAGGAGCTGTGCGCAAGCATGCCCTTTGGAACTGGAGGTTAGTCGGTTAGTCGGTTCAAGGGTCGTTTACAGGACAATGGGAGCACTCTAATGGGAGGTCCAGGGTGTTCCTGAAGTCCCTCAACTGATTCTTCTTCCTGGTCCGTTTTCAGCCCCTGGTGGGCTGGTTTACCAGGTGTCCAATATCAGCTGACCAGTACCGAGGGTACTGGAACAGTTTGACCACTGGAGGGCACAGTGCCATGAAACATGGCACACTTGCAAGGTTTAACCTGGTGGTTATTGGTGTGTCTGGCTGCAACTTCTGCTTCAGGAGTTAGCGGCCAGTTAGTGAAGTGACTGTCACTGGGTTGCTGGTTTCTTCTTCGTTGTGGAGTGGTACCTCCACTCTGGAGGGAGTTCTTGGGCTATTGGCAAAGCCTGGAGATCCTCAGGGTTCTTGAGGTCAATCCAGTTGCCCAGCTTCTCCGTAGCGATGATTGTTGGGTCCTGGGTGCAACAGGCAGGGTTTGGCACCTTTTCTTTGTGCAGCAGGTCCACAGTTCTCATGCCTTGGATCTTCTTGGTGCTGGTCTTCTTTGTGTCCTTCAAATCTCTTTAGCTGGGCTAGGGGTGCCCACTAAATACTGAATTTATTGGGCGTTTTAGGGGGAACCCCGTAGTGTCCAATGGGACACCTACCTTTGGTGGCTACACCCGCTATAGTGACCACTTCCTGTGGGAAGAGTCACTTCCCCATCCCTGATTGGCTATTTTCCTTTCATCTAAGATGGAGGAAAATGAAATGGAGTGTCCGCCTAGCAGGCAGCACCTTAGGGTTTGTGCATGCCGGGTGGGGCCACAACTCCTACACTTTGTGTTTCCCATCTTTGCTCCCTTCCAAATGTGGGGGTTTGTAAAAGGGTTGACCATCTGCTGCTAGCAGCAGGCCTGGGGGTCGAGTTTCAAGGCCCTTTGAAGCTCACTAGCAGGGCAGTGCACATTCCTGAGGGAGGGGGTGTTAGCACCTCCACCAAGGAAGGGCAGTGTTCTACAAACCATGGAGACTGATCTCTCCCCCAAGGTTTGGAGATTGAGTGTCAGGAGGTGGTAGGCTGGATAGAACCAGTCAGCAACCATGCCAGAATAGTTAGCTTTTGTAGCGCGCACCTCTAAGGTGACCCTTGGGTACATTTAGAGATAAATCCAGTACTGGTACCAGTTTAGTTTTATCATTCTGAGTCGTTTGATACCAAACAACCCAGAGTTCAAAGTAGCCAATATGTAGCTGGGAAACTTGTGATGACCATTGTCCAGAACATGTATTAAAATGGCTACCCTGTTCACTCACTATGTTCCAGGTTTGACAAGGACACAGTGGGGGCATATTGCTCATGCAGCTATGCCCTCATATATAATATGGTGCACCCTGGCTTAGGGCTGGAAGGCCTACCAGAGGGTTATCTTATCCATAGTGTATGCAGTTTATGTTAGACAGGGCACACAGGCACACAGGCAATGTGTGATGTCGAGTTTATGTTTTAGGTTTGCACCAGGACATTCAGCCTGCAATGGCAGTGCTGGGGGCATCTGGATGCATGGCCCTAGGGGGTGGCACTATCAGTGCTGCTGCCATCAGGGGCCTACCCTTAGTACCCCATGCCCTGGGTACCTACATACCTTTTACTAGGGACTTATAGTGGTAGCTAAGGGTGTTTCCAATTACCTTTACCATGTTTTAAGGAAAGAACACTGGCACTGGGAACCTGGTTAGCAGGATCCCAGTGCACTCCAGTCAAAGTTGCATCCAGAAGCCAGGCAAAAAGTGTGTGTGGGAGGGGTACTGCAACAAAGTACCAGTTTTCCTCAGTCATGCATTCTGTGAAAATCACATCTTTCAACGGATGTGTTACAAAAAAGACACATTTGGTGAAAACATGACACATCTGCCCAGGAAATGATGCAATGGCTCTGTCACGCTGCAAACCAGGAAGTGTGAAATTACTTTTATTTTCCCTTGCAGTCTTTTTGTCTATGCTGGCTGGTGGTTTTGTCTTGTGATTGCCGGAGAGTGTTGAGCTATTTCTTGGTCTTGTTGGTGTCTGTGATGTTCCTGTTGTGTCCCAAAAGCTTGTTTTATATATTGTAATTGCAATTTGTATTGTTTAGTTCATTGTATTGTTGGGTGTCTGCCTTTTCAGGGTTTTGTACTGTTTGGGGTAGTTGGGGGGTCTTAGGTTGTTTATTGTTATTTGGGGGTACTTATTTTTCAGGGAGGGATATCTTTGGGAGGGACAGAGTGGTCCACATGCCAGACCAGGAGTTCAGGATTCCTGAGGCTGATAACTCACTACCTCCCCAACATGATTGCCAATGGGTGTAGAGTAATCCAGTTCTACCCAATCCAGGACTGGAATACGCTGTGGGAGAAGATGCAGCAGCACATGCTCAGGATCTTTAAAGTGGACTGAATAACGCATCAGCTGAAGCATCGCTGGGCAGATGTGGTCAGCCAGGAGGCTGATCTCCTTGATCACCTTGGACTTGAAGTGGGGGGAGCTGTTGGTAAGTACACATAAACTGTGAGTTTATAGTTGAGTCTCCTATACTAATATATGATATTGCTTCAATGACTCTAAGGGTCACATATGTTTTATGGTCAGAATACCAAGCCTCTAACTTGATAAGAAGAAGCATGCCACAGAGGCATTTTGACACAGGGCTCAAAAAGAAATGGCAGGAATGTGCTGTATTAATGACATATGGCTCATTCCTGTCCTTTCTGCCTGCAGGTGGGCAGATTGGTGCCTATCACCAACACAGGCACACTTGTACCATGGTGCAAGGGTGTCTGCATTGTTGACACAATTGTTTCTGTGTAGGAAGGAACACTTTCCTGTATTAAAACAATCAATTGATATGTTTTATTCTTTCTATGTGTGCTGCAGAATGCAACACACATACAAATATGAAAAAAACTATGATAAATAAGGTTGTTTCTCAATGTTACGACTCCCCTTGGGTGGGAGGGGCGCACAGTTATGACACCTTTCCATGTTCACAGATTCTTGTGAATCTGGGAATGTGTCAAAACCTGTGGGTGTTGAGTGGGAAAGGCCACTGCAACACCCACGGAATGCCTCATTGACGTAGAGTAAGGCAACGCAGCGCTTTGAGCTGCCTTGCTTTACTCCATATCTATGAGGTCAGACCAAGCCATGCAGAGTCGCTTTGCAATGCATGTTAGCTATGATTGCGAGGTCTGTGCCACCGGAGCGTCATAAAAAAATGACGCTCCAGTGGCGCAAGCCTCTTGTAAATGAGACGCAATGTATATTACAGGTGAACCCACTCTCATGCAACTATGTCAAAATTTTTGACAGGTTGTTTGGGGCACATATAACCATTTCTCATACATATCAGTGTGCAGATGTTCTCAATTCCTCATTGTGTCTGTACAGGCTATGGATGTACAATGTCTGTTTCCTGTGCAGCATTAACATGTACTGAGCTCAATGAAGGCAAGGAACAAGCATGGCAACTGCCTGATGAGCAGAGCATTGTCATGGACAAGAGAAAGGCACAGCTAATGTAAGAGTAATACCTTACAGAGTGTGCTATGTCAAATCATTAGGGTCAAAGACCTATGAAAAGCAGGCACCCTTGCACCATTTTGCAAGGAGTGATGTATTTGTACTTGGTCCTCAGTCTGTGCTCCTGATTAGGCACATCACATATGTAAACATTTCAACCTGCCTTACCTATGTGTGTCATTAGGCCATGTCAACTTTCCCATGTGCATCAAGTTCAATGTGCAAACTTACATAGACATTTGCTAATTCAATGTACTGTGCTTCTTATGTCCATAGTTTATGTGTTCTGCATTCACATTGTAATGTACCATGTTATATCTTGTAGGTGGATCTCAACCCTACACTAAGGCTGAGGTGGACAGCTTCAAGGATCTGGAGGCCACCAGTGAGTGTCACCTCAACGGTTACTGCGTTATGCAAGGATTGTGTGTGATATTGGTTAATGGCTGCAGTGACATGTTCAGTAGGCATCCTAATTCCAATGAAATATTTTGCTCCGGACATGGTACATTATAAATGAAATAGGTCAAAGTTGTATGTACGTTAGATAGTGACTAATGTCAAGGTGAATGAGTTGCCAATCTATGCAGGCCCACATGATAGATGGGGTGACAGAGAAGCCATGACTAAAATGCCATAATCTGTTAAAGTATATGGGAGAGGATTTATAGGTGAACATGGCTTGGGATGGTTAACCTTTCAAATGCATGTCAGCTGCACATTGGTACTGTAGTTATCAACATTGCATTCTATGTACCTTTTGTATGGTAAGTCCAGACAGGAAGTGAGAATTCACACCTCAGTGAAGACACAGTAGGTAAGGGTAGCTGGCCCAGATGACAGTGTTCCACACGTGGAAATGCAGTGAAAGGCCCCACACATGCTGTATAATGCACCATTTTCCATATTGAATACATAGTCATACCTTTACAGTGTATTGTTACCAAAAATGACAAGGTGTGTTTGACCAAAGGCATGTCTGCACGGCGTTGTCATCTGACAGTCCATTACACAATCCACCTTCTGGTGGTGTAACCCATAACGGCTTGAAACAAAAATGTCACCCAGGATTACAGTTCGGCTAACACTTGCTAGATATATCACACAATACATGTGTATATGAGATGTATGACATGCATGCACACACCCATCACATGGCTATGCTACGGGGTGATGTGCAGCAAGGTGACATTAATAGCTGACATGTAGGGACAGACACTAGGCTATGTAGAGGGACACATGCAATTATTTGAAATGCATGTGATGAGCCATGGAATGGTCCTCCAAGTATGTACATTAGTCAATATAGAAGATGTATCTAACATCTCTATTACTGAGTTAGCTAGCCAGCCTCCATCCATGTTTCAAATACCTGGGACGTAGTAAGTCTATGTAGCAATGTGTCTAGAGGTGAGTCCTAGTTATATCAGGTACACAATATTGAGTCACAATACATGTACTTGCCAGACATTGCTCATTTTGCAAAGGTTAATGGCCATTGAATCAAGCCTATCGCAGGCTGCATAAGGAACCGAAAAGATCAATTACTAGGGACATGTGTACCATACCATGTGCACACAACAGCACTGTTCCTATTTGTTCTCTATTGACATGGGTATTCCTAGATTTGGCCAGACAATGCAATTGCAATTGCCAACATTGAAAACACTTGTGTACTTTGGCCTTGTTAAATTAGGAAAAGTGAATGTTTTTTTAGATGGATGATCAATTTCTATATTGCTGCTGAGGTGTCCTTATTGGGACTGAGGCACCTAAGGACTGACTCTAAGGTGCCCATCTTGGTCTCCATCCCCACCCACATTGCATCTAACATCTCTCGCTGGACTCCTACCACATGACGCTGGAATTCAACTTGGGGGTCCTCTGAGTACAGGGCTGGTGGTTGGCTGGCAGGTGGGTGTTTGTTGGGTGATTGGTAGATCCTCTGGAGACCTCGCAATGCTGTTGGCCCGTCCCGCAACCCTAGATGGTGTGTCAATGGAGGCCAGGATTTGCTAGAGAGTGTTTTGGTCTAGGGTTTGCAGGTTGTCATCCTCAGCAAGGTCATCCACCTGGACAGGCTGCTGGTCTAGAGGTGTAGGTACATCCTCTACAATAAGATAGAGATGTGTTAATGGTGTGCTATGTTAGATATTGGCATGAGTAATGTGATTTACACACAGACTTGCTCCTATTTGACTTTTAGTACAACATTAATGCACAGGATGTTTGTTACACAGAGTTATTGAGTCCAAGTTAAAATATGGCAAAACAACTCTTGCACACCTCTACACACCAATACATTTTGCTACACTGCAGGAATGTGAGAGGACATGCAATTACCATGTATTTCCTATTTGTGTATACTCATGTGAGTTCATTGTATGACAACTCTTAGGGGATGGGCCCAGTCACACTGGGTTAGTTGCTAGCAGTGGCACTCATCACAGTTGATAATTGCCATAGTGGGGTATCTGCATCGTTTGATACATCCTTTGACTCAGGCCCACTCACTTGTAAATGTAAATGCCTCCTCTGCCACTCCTCATTTGTTGCCTGGGACTTAACCTAATGCTACACAGTGAAGGAACCCAGAGCATACATAGACTCTCATGTGCCTATAACACCAACAATATGTGTGACCATATCCGATTGACTGACGTGACTGGCTGTAAATGAGTGCTATGGGTCACACTGTACCCCACATTGAATTGGTGACATCTACCTACCCAGGTCTGAAACATAACTGTGCACATCCACCTCGGTCTTCCAACATTGTTGACTCCTGTCCTTTGTAATGGCCGACTGTTCTTCCATGTACCTTGACAGATCCCTGTTTCACATCCTACAACTGCAACAGATGTGGCATGGTGAGACAATTTCCCTTCTGACTACCTCCTGCCACATGCTATGTCTTCACTCAGGGCCACATCACATGTAGGATGTTGTACCTGAATGGGATCTTCTATGTCCTTCCTTCCCAGCTGCAACACAAGTGTGACACTGTCAGAAACAGCAGTGCATGTGTATTGGATAGGCTACCTTGCAGGACACATATCCATTGTGACTTCCTTGCTATGCAATGTCTCCCCATTCAGACACAATGGCAGGTCAACCTACTCAGCCAACACTTACGATGCACTGCACAACCAGGGCCCCACCAGGGTCGCACACCATCTTTGGGCCACACATTATCTTAGGATTCAACACAAATGGTACTCTGCACACAACAGCACCACTTGCATTCACCTTGACCCAGTCAGATTTAGTACAAGGCATGAGTTCTGGTGGTCCCTACCATCGCGGCTGACACCTGTGTGGTCTCAACTCACACATCAGGACAACTGCGTACTATGTAGTGTCATGCCAGTTTATATTCATGTGGCTCTTGGCATGTTCCCTTGTGTTGATACTTCACATGCCCCACACCTGACCCCCCCATCTCAAGTGAGCTGTTTCTCCTCTGACAAGCACATTCTATTTCAAAGCTTTACAGTCCAGATATATGTGCATGGTGCCAAGTAAAACATAGGCCCTCATTACAACCCTGGCAGTCGGTGTTAAAGCGGCGGTAAGACCACCATCAGGCCGGCGGTAAAAAAAATTGAATCACGACTATGGCAGAAACCGCCAACACAGACAACCACTTTAACATTCCGACCGCTACGGCGGTAGAAACAAACACCACAGCGGTAACCGCCAACAGACAGACGGAACACAATGTACCGGCCACTGTATTACAAGGCACCAATCCACCACCTTTTCCGGAGCAGTACCAATGCCATCAAAAGCACGGCTGAAACAGTCTCTGGAACGGAAACCATTCACCTCTTGACACCCTACGAAGAACCAGGATGCCATGGAGCCCGAGTTCCAGGTGCTACCAATGATGGTTTAACTCCTCTTCTACCAGGAGCAGCAAAGACGGCAGTGACGACCACAGTGAGTACTGCATCTAGTACAAGGGCGGGAGGAAAAAGAGAGTGACACACATTTGCAACACCCCCAACCTCACCTACAACACCATACACACAAACACATGCAGCAACATTACATATACACCCTGTAACCCCCTGGAAGAACACAAGGACAAATGGAATTGAGTTAAAAAACAGTGATATTTTAGAAATAGTCAGATATACGTAAAGATTAAAAATACAGTAGTTACAAAAATATACACTATGTACATAAGGTTGTACATTGTCCTTTGCAAATTTCTGTGGGCCACTGGGCCAAAAATCATGGGCCAAGC
This sequence comes from Pleurodeles waltl, assembly GCF_031143425.1. Classification (NCBI taxonomy): domain Eukaryota; kingdom Metazoa; phylum Chordata; class Amphibia; order Caudata; family Salamandridae; genus Pleurodeles; species Pleurodeles waltl. The sequence continues at coordinate 603,436,777 of NC_090443.1, read as the reverse complement.
CCACACATGATACCTGACTCTAAACGGAGAGAACACTGCTGGGGCATCAGGTCAAAAATAAACAGGCACCTCAGGAGGAAGGGGAGGGGGGGCACTTCAGCCGGATGAAGGGAGGACACCACTGCTCCACGAGGGGGCTCCATGCCCACTGTTTGGTCCTGGGGAGTGCAAAGCCACAGTCTCTCAAGTCTCTCAAGTGGGTGGGTTCCCACTGCTTTATCCTGGGGAGTGCAAAGCCACAGTCTCTCAAGTCTTTCAAGTGGGTGGGTTGCCCACTGCCTTATCCTGGGGAGTGCAAAACCACAGTCTCTCAAGTCTCTCAAGTGGGTGGGTTGCCCACTGCTTTACCCTAGGGAGTGCAAAGCCACAGTCTCTCAAGTCTCTCAAGTGGGTGGGTTGCCCACTGCTTTATCCTGGGGAGTGCAAAGCCACAGTCTCTCAGGTGTGTGACATGTTCCACTGGTTCTGGAGGGGGCTTAGTGCCCAGAGTGCTTCATCCTGCCAAGGACTGTGGTAGTGGATGTATCTCTCCACATGTTCTGGAGGGGGCTTAGTGCCCAGAGTGCTTCATCCTTCCAAGGACTGGGGTAGTGGATGCCCTTCTCCACTGGTTCTGGGGGGGGGCTTAGTGCCCAGAGTGCTTCATCCTGCCAAGGACTGGGGTAGTGGATGCTGTTCTCCACTGGTTCTGGAGGGGGCTTAGTGCCCAGAGTGCTTCATCCTGCCAAGGACTCGGGTTGTGGGTGCTGTTCTCCGCTGGTTCTGGAGGGGGCTTAGTGCCCAGAGTGCTTCATCCTGCCAAGGACTGGGGTTGTGGGTGCTGTTCTCCACTGGTTCTGGAGGGGGCTTTGTGCTCAGAGGGCTTCATCCTGCCATGGATTGGGGTAGTGGATGCTGTTCTCCACTGGTTCTGGAGGGGGCTTTGTGCCCAGAGTGCTGCACATGCTGTGTGGCAGGTCCCATTCCCTCACCTGGGTGTGTATGCCATGAGATTGCCTGGCAACAGGTAGCATGATGCTCCATGGAGTCAGAGACACACTCCACCCTGCTGCAACTTTGCCTGCCAACTGCTGGTACTAACAGTGCTGGTTGTGGTGCCTCATGTACGCTGTGCAGGGTCCAGGACGTCTTCTGCAGCCTCGGACGGCTGTCCACTGGGAATGTTGTCCATGTCGGCTGTGGTGGCACTGTCTGTGCACGCTGCGGGGCTGGTGGCGGTGGTTGCAGTGGTGTCTCTGGGGGAGATGCTGCCCGTGGTGCATGTGTCAGCACCTGTGGAGGGAGACACCAGGATGTCTCCTGCAGCCTCGGACAGCTGCCCACTGGGAATTATGCTGGGGGCTGTTGCTGATGCAGAAGACGTGCAGGTGGTGGTGCAGGTGGCAGTGCAGGTGGCGGTGCAGATGGGGGTGCAGGTGGCAGTGCAGGCGGCGGTCACCACCGCCGTACAGGTTGCTGCTCTGTTTGCCAGAAGGGGTGACACCAGTCCCTCAGCCAAATGCTCCGTGTCCTGTGCTGACTTCCCTTTAGCCTTATGTCCCTTCCCCATCTTGGAAGTCGCTGCTGGGACCTTGGCGCTGTCCCCTTTTGGCTTGGAGGAGGCCTTGCTGGGTGGTTGGTGTAGCTTTTCCCTACGGCATGTGGTCCCCTTCTTCACCTTGGCAGGTGGCGGAATGGGCTGATCCTTGGCTTCACTAGATGGCACACTGCCAGCCCTGATGGGTGCCGCCCGCGATGTTACAGGATTTGCAGGGACCACAGTGCTTAAGGATTTGGTGGCTGCAAATGCACGCAAGGACAGGGTGACAAAACAAAAAGGGGAGGAAAGACCGAAGAGACCCATGGTCAATGCCTGCAACACCACTACCGTTGGCGGACACAACACACAGGGAGCAGCCCTATGCACTAACCCATGCACTAACAGTTCAGGGGAAAAGCACATGCCCATGGGGGACTCTGCCTAGACCCATTTGATGCACAGCTGGGACTCACCGGAGCCTGATTAGGTGTAGAGGGCCACCACCACTTTTGGGGTTGGAGTGGCACTGAGCCTGAAAAACAATGGATCTACTTTGGCGCATCTGCCCTGGCCCAAGGGAACCCACAGCCCACTTCCCCCACCCAGAAACCTCATTAAGTGCGCAGAATCAGCTGAATGAGACTGAGCTCACCCCCCTGTGGCTGCTGTGATGCCCTCAAGCGCCCATCCAACTCAGGATATGCCACCACCAGGACCTGGTACATCAGGGGGGGTCATGGTGCAACGGGCACCCCTTCCACGTTGGGAGACCATCCCCAGCTAGGCCTCCGCCATCTTCTTGCATTGCATTGGGCCTCCTCCCTGAGCCTCTGTAGGCCCTGGTCCAGCGGCGCAGGTCCTCCCATCTTTTGCGGCAGTGGGTGCTCCGTCTATGGTAGACCCCGAGGGTCCGCACTTTCTTGGCGATGGCACACCAAATCCCCTTCTTCTGGTGGGTGCTGACCTAGAGGAATAGTGAAGTAAGAATGCATGTTACTCCCCCGTCCGGTTCTTCTTACTCATTGGCCACAAACATCCCACCCTGGCCCAGAAAAACATACACTCACCATCCTTCCATGCTGGCCTCTGCCCCTGTCTCTTCCATCCACAACACTCCATACATTCATGTGCCATGCATCATGCTCACAGTGTACTGCCAAATGGCCTCTTTCCTCCCTAGTGGCAGAGGTGACAAATAGGTAATGTTGGTGCTCTGTCACCTCAGTGATCAAGATGTAATTCTCCTCTTCATTGAAGTAACACTTCCTCTTCCTCTTCTCCTTGTAGTCTGTAAGGACATCCTGGCTGGTGCTGGGGTTGTTGTGCTTGCTTCTGGTCTCTGCTCCCTGGTTCATGGCTGCCTTCGGTTGTGTGCGCCATTTTTTTCTTCTATTTTTGTATTTTTTTTAAACATGGCACATTCTAAAGTGATGCAAGGCCAATTTGTGGTACTTTACGTGTCACAAATCAGCCCTGCATCACTTTTGCAGCAGAAGCATTAGATTTCCTTATGAAATGATGCACATGAATACGTACATTTTTTTTACGCAGCCTGGGTCCTTACGCCATGGTGCACCGTATTATAAGTATCCATGGTGTAGGATTCTGTCATACTGAAGCACAAGTTATTCTGATGCATTGTTGCCGCAATGCAGCGATGCATCATTTCTTGTAAATATGGTCCTCAGGTTAGACCTATCATTACAGCTAGAGCCAATATTAGGTTCTGAAGAAGGCACAGTGTAAACTGGACATGTGTCCTTGATGTGAAAAAAATGCTATTGCATTTCCAGAAGTCCCGCTATGTTGTCTGTATATGGAAATTCTGTACATTGTGAGTCGTGTTGTTGATTCACAATTCTGAGTGTTAGATTCATATAGACTCCCTTGAAAGGAACACAGGCAGGAAATATGAAGTTACATAGACTATACAACAGCACATAAGGAAAAATTACATAGAACATCAGAGCCAAAACAAGTTGGCATATTTTTTAGAAATTAAATATAGAAAGTGACTTCACATTGACAGTGTCTGAGTAAATACACACAACCCACATGTGCACTTGGGTGAATAATGGGGTATCCAAAGCTATGGACATTCAACGGAAAGGACACATTCAAGATGCTAGTACAAGGTACCCAATAATGTGCCACACAATTCTTTTTTTATATAAATGTCTATCAAATGTCACATAAAACCATATCAAGATGTCTATATGTGAGTGTGGCCTTGCCGTGAACAATGTTATTGGTAACAAAAGCTAATAAACTCTACAACAAACTTTTTTTTTTATATAAATAGCTTTAAACTTTGTTTGCTGTCAAAACATGGTTTTTGCCAGTGTAACAGTTACCAACGGACCTATGATGTACTAGGAACACATGTGTTTTGTTATAAGACAAATTAGCACACTCATTGGATGATGTCATCACTTATTTCTTTAGTGATATCATCAATGATGTCATTTGAGATCCCTCCTCGATCCTTGTTAGGCCCTGGGGACCACATTCCCCAGGGCTGTATATGTAAGTTAAAAGGGGGGGAGGCTTTTGTTGTAGTGGAGAGGGGCTGCTTTACCTCACTCCCTGAGCCTTGTTAGGCCCTGGAGACCCCATCTCCCAGTGCCATAAATACAAATAAATGGGAGGGGGATGCATTGGCCCTCTTCCTGAGCCTCTGTTTTTTATTAAAGGGGAGGGGACTGCACAACCTCCCTCTCATTGCCTCTTTAGGTCCTGGGGACCCCATCCCTCATGGCCGTATACACAAGTTAAAAGGGGAGGGAGGATGTGCAGGGGGGTTAATTAGGGGCCTAGGCCCTGGGGACTCCATTCCCCAGGGCTGTATTTTTTATCATAAGGGAGGGGGAGTGTGTGCCCCCATTCCCTGAGTCTTGGTAGGCCCTTGGGACCACATCTCCCAAGGCCATTTCTAAAAATAAATGGGAGGAGGCACTCAACACCCCTCCCCAAGGCTCTTTAGGCCCTGTGAACCCCATCCCTCAGGGCTGTAGGTCTAAGTTAAAAGGGGAGATAAGCCACACGTCCCCCCTCCCTGAGCTCTTTAGGCCCTGCGGACCCCATATCTCAGGGCCTTTTTTTATTGAAGGTAGGGGACCGCACAGCCCCTCTCTCAGAGTGTCTTTAGGCCCTGAGGATCCCATCACATATAAGTTAAAACGGGAGGGATGCTGCAAGGCCCTCCTCCCCAAACCTCTTTATGCCCTGTGGACCATATCCCCCAAGGCTGTACATATTAGTTGAAAGGGGAGGGGCCCACAAAGGGGCTGTGCAGCTCCCCTCCTTGAGCCTTGTAAGGCCCCAATCCTCAGGGCCCTTTTGTTTTTTTCATTAAATGAGAGGAGACCACAACTTATATGTATGGCCTTGGACGATGGGGTCCCAAGGTCATAAAGAGGCTTAGGGAGGGAGGCCATGGACCAAGATCTAGCTTTTCCCGAGTCTGGTGTAATTCTGTTTGATAGTTTTTGCTGTAGCCCATCCTAAAGACGTCTATGGAAAATGGAATGTGGATTTTGTGTTTTGGGATCCCCCCCGTTTATATAGACCCTGGCTTGCCGGATCACCCTGCATCTTTCAATGCACCAACTAATCAAAAAGTAGCACCTTTTTAGAAAGTTTCTTGGAGATTTTCCTTTGGACCTGGGTCCCAAAACTTATTTTTTTCTACCCTGCACTGTGCATCTGCTGGAGGGTGGTGGCGTATGTATGATTTAATTGGAGGGAGGCTTGTAACGCCCCACCTAAGGATTTTTGAGGCCTCAAGGACCCCATCCCCCAAGGCCAATCCTGATAAATAAGGGAATGAGGTGTGAGCCTCCTCCCTAGCCTCATTGAGGCCCCAGGAACCCCATCACTCATGGGCATAATTTACATTTTGTAGGGGAGCATACAGCCCCCCTCTATGAGTCATGTATTTACTCCTGGAACTCCATCTCCCAGGCCCACTACAACTCCAATGTCCTAGGGTCCCCATCTCCAGAGTCACTGGTGTTCCTGCACCTGTGGGATCAGTGACAAATGTTGCTCCAGCCCAGAAGCGAGCAAAGTAACAGCTGGCTACCACCAGCACACAGCATGGTGCTGGCAGGGGAGTTGGATGGGCCCTCAGGAGCCTGGGTCTCCCCCTATAGCCCCTAACAAAAGTTAGCTCCTGGTTGGCACCAAGGCACCCACCTAAAATTTAAAAAGTGGCTGCCTCCCATCAGGATGACCATCAGGGCCCTGGGACTACCCCTGCATACCCCTAACAAAAGCTGGCTTGCAGGTGCCCAAGGTGAGCACCCACCAAAAATTTAAAAGGTGGACAGCTCCTGCCATGGGAGCCGACGGGGCCACAGGGCTCCCTAAGCTCCCCCTAAAACCCCTAACAAAAATTAAAGATCTAGGCGTCCTGGGTGGTCACCGGGACACCCAATTTTTTTTTTTTAATAGGAAAGAATAAAAATAATAAATGAGTGGCAAGGCCGATTATGATTTTGGCATTGTCGCTGGCTCATAATCGAGCCGATGGCAATGCTGCTCCCAGCAGGCGGCACCAGCATCTTCTTAATGCCCACCATCTGCACAGCAGACAGTGCACATTACGAGGGTGCTAGGCAAGCAGACCCCTCCACTGTCCATGCCATGCTATGCATGGTCACTGGGACACCCAATTATTATTATTTTTTTTAATAGGAAAGAATAAAAATAATAAATGAGTGGCAAGGCCGATTATGATTTTGGCATACAGGAACACCCATCTGCCAAAATCCTGACAGGGTGGTTGCTACTATGTTGGCTACCTCCCTATCGGCCCCATTAAAAGTTTCCTGCTGGGCTGACTGTTGGAAACCAAGGTTTCCATTGGTCAGCCCTGTGGAAAAGTGGCGGCAGCATTGTCGCTGGCTCATAATCGAGTCGATGGCATTGCTGCTCCCAGCAGGCGGCACCAGCATCTTCGTAATGCCCACCATCTGCACAGCAGACAGTGCACATTACGAGGGTGCTAGGCAAGCAGACCCCTCCACTGCCCATGCCATGCTGTGCATGGGCAGTGCGGGGGCCCACTTGTGGCCTCCTGAAACCGCCATGAAAAGGCTGGCAGAGAACCAGGTTTTAATCAGCAGGGCGGTGTTGCGTTCAGCGTTGCCATGGCTGATTCCAACCTGCACCGCCCTCAGCCCATCGGGATCACTGATCCCGGCAGAGATGGCAGTAGGTTGGCGGGCTGCCCGCCAACCTTGTAATGTGGCGGTCGGACCGCTACAATTGCAGAGGTTTGACAGCCACTGTAAGTGCTGCAGTCCGTGGACCGTCACACTCGTAATTAGGGTCTAAGACTCCTTGGTCATTAAATCCATGACCGCAGAACAGCTTCCCATATTTTTTTAAAGCTCTCAAAGCGGGAACTCTATGCTCTTCAGCTGGAGTACAGGGCCCCCTTGTGGTTGTTTCTATGGCTGCATTTTATGTCCTAAAATATATTAAAAGAAATACTCATAGACATGTTGATTTCTTTTTAAATACGACTTTATTGCAATTTTATAACTCGCTTTTATTAAACACTGCAATGTATGAATTAATGAAAAATGCATTTGATTGTAATCATTGGTATCTTTTTTGACAAAGACAATAGGGCTGCTCTATGTATACTGATATGGTGGCCCCTTCACAAAGCCAAGCCTTTGTTATATTTTGGTGCTCTAACCCTTTAACAAAGTCAATAAGTCTGCCTTACGTAAAATAATACCCTTTAAATTGTAACTTCACATAGTCATCCTGTGAGGATTGGGCACAAGGCCTTGCCACTGGCCAGCTTTCACAACATGGGATAGAGCAGTTGCAGAGGGTGAGCACCAGCAGGGGGTTGGGCTCAGGGCCTGGGTATAGGCCAGGCCATGTGCCCAACGCCATGCTGTGCATGGTGAAATACATCTTACTTTACATTAAAAAACATAGAAATTAACTGAACAAAATACAGGTTAAAGTGATGCTGTAGTTAGGAATTGTAATTATATCTAACTTTCATTAAGAAATCCTTAGAAATTCACTGAAAACCAAAGGTAAAAGGGACAAAGGGTTGAAAATCTCTGTTAAAACATGCCATTTAAAACAAACAAAACCACTGCATTTCACTAGTTATAGTTATAATAAGTAACTATGGCCCTCATTATGACATTGGCGGTAAATCCCACTTACTGCCTTGCTGACTGCCGCCAACATACCGCCGCCGCCACGGATATCCGATCACCATATTATGACACACACCAATCTGTCACTATTTAGCCACACACAAAAATCCGCCACACCAAAAGTCAGTGATAAACTGGCGGTATCCAAACCCACACTGTTACGCCAACAGAACTACGCCCATCACATTATGACCCACGAATCACCACGGCGGACATTCAATGGAGGTAACCCATTGTCGGTACATAGCGCTGCGCTCAAAATACACACACTCAAACAAAACAACACCACATTGGACAATTCAAACAACACATACCTGACACCCATACACACACCACACCCACACCACTATAAAACACACACCCACAACCCTTGCCCATTACAAACCCTTGGCATGAGACAGACACCACGACCACAGACAAGACCAGAGACACACACCAACATCACCTATACACCACCCACGCACCTTACAATACACACCCCAACACATCACCCTACACACCCTCACCCACACTACTCACACAACACCCTTGGTGCCACAACGACCCCTCAGATTCTCTGAGGAGGAGCTAAGGGTCATGGTGGAGGAAATCATCAGGGTAGAGCCACAGCTATTTGGAGAACGGGCGCAGCAGATGTCCATTGCTAGGAAGATTGAGCTATGGCGGAGGATTGTGGACAGGGTCAATGCCATGGGACAGCACCCCAGAACAAGGGATGACATCAGGAAGAGGTGGAATGACCTACGAAAGAAGGTGCGTTCCATTGCTGCAAGACACCAGCCCTCAGTACAGATGACTGGTAGTGGACCCCCACCTCCTCCCCCACAACTAACAACATGGGAGGAGTAAGTCTTGGCAATCATGCATCCCAAGGGCCTGGCAGGAGTAGCAGGAGACTGGACTCTGGTAAGTCAACTCTTTACTACTTTCACCCCCCTACCTGCATGACATCACATCCCCTCACCTCCATCACTCCACCACTACCCACACACCCCACCATCACAACTCACTCATCCCAATGCCAAGCCCTGCATTCCATACCAATGCATGGACACAACTCACAGACCTGCATGAACACCTATCACTAAGGCATGCACACTAGAGACAATCAGCTAGCCCACAACATAACAACTCACACAAGGTAAAGATGCCAGGGCAATTACAACCATAGGGAGCAACCCACCTATGTACAATATGTCACACACAGAAACAATAACACTGCATTTACATCCCCAGAGGTACCCCAGCCAATGTCACCGGAGAAGAGGTGCCAGCTCTATCCAGTCCCCCCACAGAAGAGGTCCACAGTGATGACAGCGACTCTGCTTGCCTGGATGACTAACCTGGCCCATCAGGGACCTCTGGACAGTCGGTTACCCAGCCACAGTTACACACCACCACAGAGCCTCCCCCCTAAGGAAACACCACCACAGCACCCACCCAGCAGACCCGTACCTCTGTCCCCAGGACACGTCAATCTGCAGTGTCTATCACTACAGGGACCCCAGGGCACACCTCATACCCATGACAATCAGGGACCTGGGGTCAGTGGCAGTGGGCACACGGTTCAGGGGACAGGGGCACAGGACACAGGGAAACTAGGAGGACTGCTGTGCACCAGGGGGAGGACAGGCCCAGGGAACCGACTCTCCAGGAGGCACTCACTGAGATCCTGGGAGCATACCAACATTCCCAGGATACGCTGGGCCAGATCTTGGACAACATGCATGAGAAAAGGTGGCTGCAGGAGGGACAGTACCAGGGGATCAGGGAGGACTTGACGGCAATTAACACCACCCTGGTCTCCATTGCAGGGGTGCTGGCAGACATGGCCAACATTATGAGGGAGGCAGTCATACAACAGTGGGCCCCTGCCACTAGCCAGAGTAACGAACTTCCCTCCACCTCCGTTGCTGCTAGTGGACAGGAGGCCCCGCCACAGGACCAACAGGCCACCAGCACCCCTCCCCCTGTAGAAGGAGAACCACCCCGCAAATGTTCTCTGCAATCAAGGCAGAAGCCAGAGACTATTGCAAAGACCGCCACCAGGAAATTGGACTCTCCTGATTGTCACCCTTGTGTTCCACTCAGACACCCTGTCCACCATGAACTGCTATTGCTCCCCTTCCTGTGCCCCCTTGGACAATGCACCTGTGCTACAAATAGACTGGAACTTTACTCTGGGCTTTCCTCCATCATCACCCCAGTCCATTGCACTTCTCCCTTTTCTTCTTAGCACTGCAATAAACACACTTTGAAGAAATAAAAGTATGGAGTATATCAAGTGATTTAAGTATGTAATCGTTTAACAAGGTTTAAACATTGCAATTCAACTGTACAGTAAAGTTTTCATAGGAAAGACCTGTTGTTGGCTGCAGTGAACACACCAGGAGTGATAGTGGGGCACCAACATCTGCAAAAAGAGTTGCCAAAGGGTACAGTGAGTAGGCATAGAAGTGGGAATTCACAGCATGCCAGTGACAATGGGAAACAAATAAATGACAATGGACTGTGAAGTTACATGCCTTACCTGTGTGTCATTGGAAGTATTGTCTAATCACTGCAGTTCTGTTGTCCTAATCCTCATCCTCTGCCTCCTCAATTTCACTGTCTACAGGGTCCATTGCTGTCCCTCAGCCATCTCCAGCCTCCTCCTCCTGCAGAAATGGCACATGGCATCTCAAGGCAAGGTTATGCAACATGCAGCATGCCACAGTTATCTGGCAGACTTTCTTGGATGAGTAGCACAGGGATCCATCTGTTAGATGGAGGCACCGAAACCTGGCCTTCAGGAGGCCAAAGGTACGTTCAATGATCCTTCTTGTTCGCCCATGTGCCTCATTGTAATGTTCCTCAGCCCTTGTCCTGGGATTCCTCACAGGGGTCAGTAGCCATGATAGGTTCTGGTAACTAGAGTCACCTGCAAATATCGTGGGACAACAGTTAGCCATACACTATCCCTTATGGCCCACACCATACCCATACACCAACATCCACTGGGTGGGAACCAGGGCTCACCTACTAGCCACACCCTGTGCCTCTGTAGTTGGGCCATCACATTTGGGATGCTGCTTTTCCTCAGGATAAAGGCACCATTCACAGACCCAGTATACTTCGCATTGACGTGGGAGATGTACTGGTCCACCAGGCACACTATCTGGACATTGATCGAGTGAAACGTTTTTCAATTTCTGAAGACCTGTTCATTGTGCCGGGGGGGGAACAAATGCAATATGTGTGCCATCAATCACCCCAATGATGTTGGGGATATGTCCCATTGCATAGAAGTCAGCTTTCACTGTATTCAAATCCTCCACCTGGGGGAAAACAATGTAGCTGTTTAATCAGGGCAGCCAACACTCTGGTCAGCACGTTTGAGAACTTAGGCTGTGACATGCCTGCTGCTAAGCCCACTGTCATTTGGAAAGAACCAGTTGCCGAGAAATGGAGCACAGATAGCACTTGCACAAGAGGGGGGATCCCAGTGGGGTGAAGGATAGCAGATATCAGATCAGGCTCCAGTTAGGCACACAGCTCCATGATTGTGGCCCTGTCAAGTCTATAGGTGAGGATAATGTGCCTGTCCTCCATTGTTGCCAAGTCTACCAGAGGTCTGTACATGAGGGGATGTCTCCATCGCCTATTCATCCTCTATGGGGCAAAAGAGTGAGGAGCTGGTCATAAACTGTACATTGTAGCCACTACATTTTAATGCATGATGTGAATTTTAAATGTATTAGTGCATTTGTCCTGTATGCACAATTGTGATCTGTGACACAGTTATGATCCATGGCCTGCCCCCCCTGAAATGGCGACGAGTGTCCTGTATGAGGGACAGGTAGAAGTGAGTTAGTTCTGCTGTGCGCTGTTGCGGGAGGCAGTCGGGAACCGCTGTGCAACGCCTTATTGGATATTATTGGGCCCTATAGGGTACAGTGACCAATGGTGATGTACGCCAGCAGTGACGGTATGCACTGCTGTGGACGTCACTGCCATTTTCTATCTGTTCATTCACTTGCTACAGGAGAGGACCTACCTGTATTCTCTGCTGTGACTTGGGTCTGGAACCTACCATTGCCCGTGTGACTAGGGAAAGGGCCGCTGCCTTCAGCTTGGCGGAGTTGGAGAGACTAGTGCAAGGGGTCCTACCCCAGTAGGTACTCCTGTATGGACCACCAGACCAACAGGTGAGTACACTGTGAGCACAATGCATGGGGCATGAATTCATGGAGTGGTGTGTGTGAAGGCCTCGTGTAGAGGGGGGGTTGGTGGATGGGCCCTGGGTGGCGTGCAGCTCGTGTGCTGGGCCATGTCTCTGCCAATGGAATGGGAAGGGGTATGGTGGGACATGAGTGTAACAGCCAGGACGGATTGACTAATACCTTTCCTTGTGTGTATTTCCTCTGCAGGTCAGCTCCCATCAAAAGAAGGGTATATGGTGTGCCATCGCCAAGGACGTGCGGACCCTAGTGGTCTACGGAAGAAGGAGGAGGCCCAGCTGGGGATGGCCTCCCAACGAGGAAGGGGTGCCCGTCGAACCCTGACCCCCCTCATGGCCGGCATACTGGCAGTGGCCTATCCGGAGCTGGATGGGCGTTTGAGGGCATCACAGCAGCCACAAGGGGGTGAGTACAGAGCCCATCAATACTACTTACGCATGGTGGGGTAGTATCTGGGTGGGGAATGTGTGTCTGTGGCTACCCCTCGGCCAGGCCTGACATTGCTGAGTAGGTCTGATTTTGGCAAGGGTTCTGATGTGATATTCCTCTAACCTAGCTAGTAGGCATTCACTACTGTGCAGGGCTGTGGGGGTCCCAGGTATGCTGCAGTTGGCGGTATGTGTCCCTCCACATGCCCTGCTGACTAGCATTATTACTGGTAGTGCATTGCATAGTGCGAAGGGCTGTTCCCTGTGTGTGAGTGTGCTGTGTACTCCAACGGTGGTGTAGGTGCAGCCATTGACCACGTGTATCCTTTGTCTATCCCCCCTCTTTTTGTTTTGTCATCCGCTCCTTATGTGCATTAGCATCATCTGGCGGAGGAGCAGAAGCACCGGCGACTGAGGGAGCTGCATCCCACAGGACCCGGGAGGTAGAGTCCAAAGATGGTGAGGGCACCAGTGGGACGAAGGGTGATGGGAGCCCCACAGCGGGGACTGGAGGGGACAATTTGGACACGGATACCTCCTCCGATGGAAGCTCCATGGTGGTGGCAGACATCTCTGTGCCCACCCCTGCTACAGGTACAGCCGCCACCCCGTACCAGCACAGCCCTCCCAGCAGCCCCTCATCGAGTTGCCCGTGCCCGCTCATCCAGGATGGTGGGTATCTCCTTCGCCCCAGGCACCTCAGGCCCTGCCCCAGTTAGCCCTGCTGCCCTGAGTGAGGAGGCTATTGACCTCCTGCGATCCATCTCTGTTGGGCAGTCAACCATTGTGAATGCCATCCAGGGGCTGGCAGCCCATTTGCAACAAACAAATGCATTCCTGGAGGGATATCACTCTTGCATGGCGGCCCAACAGAGATCAATCCAGGCTCTGGCCTCCTCTCTGATGTCAGCGATTGTCCCTGTTTCCACCCTCCCCTTTCCAACTTCCTCTACCCAATCCCATTCCCCTCAATCCCAACCTATCCCAAGTACACAGGAAGACGAGCATGCACACAGAACAACACACAAGACTGGCACAGGGAAACACAAGCACCACACTTCATCCCACAGGCACTCACACAAACACCATCCAGATGCAGACATTCCAACATCCACTGCCTCCACTGTGTCCCCCTCCTCCTCCTCCACCTCCTTCCCAGTTGCGTATACACTGACATCTGCATGCACTACATCCTCATCCACCACCGCCATCACCAGCACTCCTATCAGAACACACACCTCACTGGCAGACACCACCCCAACAGCCATGCACATGTCCCCTGTGTCCTCTCCCCCTGTGTCTGTGCCCCCCACTCCCAAAGTACACAAACGGAAACACTCAGACACCCAACAGCCATCCACCTCACAACAACCCATGCACTTGCACCCAAACACAGCAGACTGACTCATCCTACAACCACTCCCTCTTCCTCCACTCCCAAACCTTCTTCCTCTTCCCTTCCCAATGTCCCTAAGAAGCGTTTCCTCTCCACCATTGACCTCTATCCCTAGCCCTCCTCCCCGTCCTTCATGTCTGGCCAGGGTGGCTAAAACCCAGGCAAGCACCTCAGCCACCCAGTCCATGGGTCCAGTAGTGTCCACAGCAATTTGTGGTGGTAAAGGATCCCGGGCACCAGCCAGCCACGCGGAAAGAGTGCCTGCCCCAAGTGCTGCCAGGAAGGGCAAGGAGCCCTCCCCAGCTGATGCCGTGAAGGTCAAGGTGCCACCCCCAGCTGCTGCCAGGAAGGGCAAGGAACAATACACAGCTGCTGCCAGGAAGGGCAAGGAGCAATCCCTTGCTGCTGCCAGGAAGGGCAAGGAGCAATCCCTTGCTGCTGCCAGGAAGGGCAAGGAGCAATCCCCAGCTGCTGCTAGGAAAGACAAGAGGCCTGCACCAACAGGCAGAAAGGACAAGGTACCTGGTGCTGGGACTCAGTCAGAGCCCTCACCACCAACTATGGTGGTGCAGCCGTCTAAGACTGCAGGGGATGGGTTGGAGCTTCCGCCCCCCATCACTAGACACAACAGCACCACCAGCACCACCACCAGCAGTGGGCAGCCGTCTGAGGCTCCTGGGGATGGGCTGGAGCTTCCCCCCCACCACCAGCAGCATCACCACCACCAGCAGTGGGCAGCCATCCAAGGCTGCAGGGGATGGGCTAGAGCTTACCCCCACCACCAGCAGCAGCAGCACCACCACCACCAGCACAACAACCAGCAGTGGGCAGCCGTCCGAGGCTGCAAGGGATGGGCTGGAGCTTCCCCCCACCACCACCACCAGCAGTATCAGCAGCACCACCACTGAGAAGCCGTCACTGCCGGCGGGCAGTCTGTAGTCCTGCGTCCATGGTCTGTTGTGCGCCCTGCCCTCTGCAAATCCTGTGAGTAAGACACCCACCTGAGAGACTGTGACCTTGCACTCCCCAAGATCTGCATCATGGGGCTCGATCCCCCCTCCAGAACCAGTGGGTATGGCACCCACTCACCCCACCCTCCCCAGGATGAAGATCACAGGGCACGATGCCCCTCCAGAACCAGTGGGGAAAACACCAACTCACCCCATCCTCCCCAGGATGAAGATCACTGGGCAGGATGCCCCCTCCAGAACCAGTGGGTATGGCACCCACTCACCCCATCCTCCCCACGATGAAGATCACAGGGCAAGATGCCCCCTCCAGGACCAGTGGTGTTGTACCATCTTCCAGCTGAGGTGCTCCCCGTTCCCTGTCCCCCTGAGGTGCCTGCCTATTTTCGAACTGATGCCCCTGCAGTGTTCTCTCCGTGTTGTTGTAGGAGACAAGTGGGGCCTTGGACTTTATAATGTGGCCCTGTGGCCCACACACATTGAGGACTGGACGTGTCCCTTGATTTGTACATATGTATATACTTTTAGATTGGATGTACGTATTTCTTATGTATTTAAATTATTACACTCACATTCATCTATTCGTGTTGTCCTTGCATTATTCCTGAGGGGTACGGGGTACATATGTTTTCTCACTGCATCTGATTGTGTGTATAGTGTTGGGGTTGGGGTGTTGCATGCTTTGTGTGTGTGTCACTCTCTTTTTCCTCCCCCCTCCCCTGTATGCAAGGTGACTGTACTCACTGTGGTCGTCTTCGCCGTTGTTGGTGTTCGTGGTGGAGCCGGATGTAAAAGAGCATTGGAAAGATCTGCAGTTCAGGCTCCATGGCGGCGTAGTTCTTTTCTGAGTCTCCAATGGTGAGCCGCTTCTCTTCTGTGCAGTGTTTCCACCAGGCTTTTGATGTCATTGGTACCTCCCTGGAAAAGGTGGCTGTCATGATACAATGGGCAGTACCTTGGCTTCCGCCTGGCTGTAGTCGGCTACCGCCGTGGTGGCTGTTGATTCCGCCCTGGCGGTCGGTTTGGTAAAGTGGCTGTCTGTCTGAGCTCTTTCCGCCATGGTCATAATTTGGCCGTATTTACCACCAGCCTGTTGGCGGTATTACCGCCACTTTATCACCGACCGCAAGGGTTGTAATGAGGGCCTATATCTTATGTCATAAATTAGCTATAACTCGTGCCCTTATCATGCACTGCTAACTCCCTAACATATTACATCACCGAAATGACACCATTGTAACAACACTCTGCATAGCGGGGCACAAGTTATAGTTACTTTAGTAAATTATAGCAATGGTGATGAATAGGTCACTTGAATTAATCTCAGCCACTGGTAATTACTGGGGCCGCATCCCGGTGTCCATCATTATTTTGCACACCATGCCACCTCCATTTGGAACCAGCTATAAGCAAATCAGTTTTGACCCTACTCCAGTAGAAACAGTACAGACCAAACTGCCAAGCCAGGTCCTCCCTGAACTGGGAGACAAGCAACTCAGGCAGAAGAAAATCAGTTTTGACCCTGTTCCAGTGGGAACAGTCCAGCCAAAACTGCCAAGTCAGATCCTTCCTGAACCGGGACACAAGCAACCCAGGACCGGCTGTGCTCTTTATATGGGATCATTAGCCAGGTATGGCTTGGTTTCAGTGACACAGTGTGCATGGAACTCACATCTGGGCATACTCGTCCCACTTAGGATGACATACAAAAGTCTACAAACAGTGATAGATTCAATGCTTGAATTAATCTCAACCACTGGTAATTACTTAGAGCCACATCCCAGTCGATCATTATTTTGCACACCATGCCACCTTAGGCCCCAGCTCTATAAAAATCAGTTTTGACCATGCTACAATGGAACTGTTCACTGTATATGTTAAAATAATATACATATATTTCTAAACATACAAACAAACTAAGACCTTATCAATATGTGGAAATCTTAATTGGTCTATTTCTAATCATTCTAAAGACCAACACAACCCACAAATACTCCTTTTTCACTATGTCCACAAATGCATGCAATTAGGGTTCGTTTTCAAACCATTCCATGTAGTGTGATCAGCCAACCTGAAAAAACACAGCATGGTAATGCTTACAAATGCTCTTTTTTATATATCAATTAAAAAAAGGCAAGCACATAAACAAAACAAATTGAGTTTATGTAATAATTTTAGCTAAATACACAATGATTGGTGAACGATTGCCTTCCTTACCTGTTCCTCTGCAGATCCATACAGCTGGCTGTGGAGGAACTGGGCCTCATTAGTCAACATTTGAAGTTCTTCTTCAGTGAAGTTGGGGGCCCTGTTTTCAGAACTATCAGCCATTTATGGTTGCAGAGATAGGTGAGAAGCAATCTTGGAGGAGGTGTGTGCAGTGCAAAGGTTTGGAGTCAAGTTAAATGTTGTTGAAGTTGCATGTACGCCACAGTGATATATGTGTATGTCAATGAAATGCCTACACCAATCATTGCATTTGGCAAAGTCAATCAAACAATACAAACCTGTGAGCGTGTACGCTACTGATGGATGTTTGTCCCGGCTGACATAGTTTGTCAGTCTTGCATGATGTATAAGTCAGACAGCACCCATTTTAAGAATGCCAAATGTTACATAGAAGAAATGTTGATGGAGTTATCTAAAATGGCAAAATGTATTCACTATGATGGTGTTACTTTATTCCATCGTTCATGTATAACTCGACAATTCAACTGAGAAGCTAGAGATGTAGGGCCAGACGTACATAGATGCAATTTTGAATTTCCTAAATAGCGACTTCCTCGAAATTGCTGTAAAGGAAATGCAAAATGCTGTGTATCAAAATACTGATCTCCTAATAACTATTCCTACAAAGTACAAATCGCTATTAGGAAATTGCAATTATGAAATCCCATGCCATTTGTGACAATGGGCTGGTTTTGCATTTCCCAAATAGCGGTTTTCTATTTGGGAAATGCAAAACCAAGGATAACTATGGGCGAAAGGACCCCCAAAAGCACCCCAGAAATTGTGGTGCACATGTAGAGCACGTATATAAAAAAAATGTGGGTACTTTAAAAAAAATTGCATATGGTTACTATCGACTAGAAGTCGATGGCAATAGCATTTCCTAAATGCCCAATTCGCATTTAGGAAATACTTTGTAGATCTGAATAGGAATTGCAAATAGGTAACCCCTATTTGTGATTTCCTATTCAGAGGATCACAAATTGAAATTTCTACTGGGTAGAAATCGCAATTTGCGATTCCCTGAAGGGCTTTGTATATTTGAAAAAGCCATTTAGCATTTCTTAATGGCCCGAAATAGCGATTTGGACGGTAAAGAAATGCTAAATGGCTTTGTACATATGGTCTATAATGTGCAATAATTTAATTGTACACCATGTATTTTTAAGCCTCTGTTGACAGAGAAAAAAATGAAAAAAGCTAAAGTACACACAAAAAATTGCAATGTATTTTTCATTCTAACTAATGTATATTAACTGTATAAATATTGAAAAATATTATTTATATTATATATTCCTTACAGTTTACATAATACACCTTGACTGGTCCATGCACCATAGATGCCCACTTCTAGAGCCAGAAGACGCCAGCCAAAAGCCTTCCAAAGTTTTGCAGACCTTGGTACCATACAGGAGAGAGATATCATCAAAAGGTACAGATTGAACCATCAGCCTATGTTGGGTTGGCACATTAGTGCTCACCAGAACTGCTGTCTGTGAATCACAATCCCACCACTATCATACCACTTACAAAGACAATGGCAATACTGCATTTCACAGTAATTGGGTCCTTCTACTACACAATTGGGGAATGCAATGGGATATACCAAGCCACTTTCTTATGTGTGGTCCAACAGTTTAAAAATGTGATGCTTTACCACAAAAATGAATACATCTAATTTCCAAATGATGCATCCCCAAGCAGACCATGGTTGTTACCACCTCGGCAGTGGAAGTCTGCTTCAATGGGGCACATGCTCGAACAAGGAGGCAGAACAAGGAGGCAGAACAAGGCAGATAGCTGACATCAGGTCTGGCTCCAACTGGGCACACAGTTACTGGGTTGTGGCACGATCAAGCCTGTAGGTGATGATCACATGTCTTTCCTCCATTGTCGATAGGTCCACCAGTGGTCTGTACACCGGAGGACACTACTGACTCCGAATTCACCAGTGGAACGGAGGGCGAGGGGTGCTCCACGGCAGGGGACAGGAGCTGACACCAGCGAGACAGACTCCTCCTCTGATGGGAGCCTCCTTGCGGTGGCAGCCCCATCTGTGCCCCCCGCATCTACAGGTACAGCCGCCACCCCCCAGCCAGCACTGCCCTCCCAGCAGACCCTCAGCCTTTGACCCGTGCCCGCTCACCCAGGAGGGTGTGCATTACCTTCGGCCCAGGCACCTCAGACCCTGTCACCCCTGCTGCCCTCAGTGAGGAGGCCATTGACCTCCTCAGGTCCCTCACTGTTGGGCAGTCTACCATTTTGAATGCCATCCAGGGTGCAGAGATGCAGTTGCAACAAACCAATGCATTCCTGGAGGGCATTCCCTCTGGTCAGGCAGCCCTTCAGCGAGCTTTTCAGACTCTGGCCTCAGCACGGATGGCAGCCATTGTCCCTGTCTCTAGCCTCCCCCCTCCAACTTCCTCAACCCAGACCCACACCCCTGTACCTCAGCCTATCCCAAGCACACCATCAGACCAGCATGCACACACCTCAACACACAAGGGAAGTTCTGGCAAACATAAGCACCACACATCCCACAGGCACTCACGCAAGCATCACACACATGCAGACACACCAACATCCACTGCCTCCACTGTGTCTCCCTCCTCCTCGTCTCCCTCCTCCCTCCCTGTCTCGTCTCCACTCACACCTGCATGCAGCACATCCTCAGCCACTACGTCCATCACCAGCACACCCACCACCACACCCGCTTACGTGCACTCACCACCCCCACTACCATTCACACATCCCCTGTGTCCTCTCCCAGTGTGTCTGTGAGGCCACCTCCCAAAGTACACAAACGCAACCACACACCCACCCAACAGCCATCCACCTCACGACAGCCTCCAGCCCATGCACCTTCACCCAAAGTCACCAAACGTATACCGCCTACAACCACTACCTCTTCCTCCACTCCCAAACCCCCTCCAGCTACCTGTCCCAGTGTTCCTAAGAAACTTTTCCTGGCCAGCCTTGACCTCTTTCCATCACCTTCCCATCCCGTCAGTCTCCTAGGGCCCGACTCTCCAGGTCCCAACCTAGCACCTCAGCCACAACATCGGCGGGACCAGTGGTGCCAGTAGTCACCGGATTATGGAGTGCAACAGGCAACAAGGCAGGCAGTGAGGCAAGGAGCCAGAGCACAGACAGTCCCCCACCTGTCAAGCATAAAATGTTGGACAGTGCCCGGCGGGAGAAGGGAAAAAAACTAGCCACCAAAGCCGCTCCCAGAGGTACAGTTGGGAGTGTGGAGACAGCTGCGCCACCATCCAAGGGGGGGAAAGGGGCACAGTAAAACTGGCAAGTCTGGGAAGATCAGCACGGCGGACAAGACCGCCACCAGCCCCGCTGCCCAGGAAGCGAACGCCAGCAGCAGCCCCGCTGCCACAGACAGTACCGCCAGCAGCCACACTGCCCAGGAAGCGACTGCCAGCAGCAGCCCCGCTGCCACAGACAGGACTGCCAGCAGCCACACTGCCCAGGAAGCGACCTCCAGCAGCAACCCCGCTGCCCAGGAAGCGACCATCAGCAGCAGCCCTGCTGCCACAGACAGGACCACCAGCAGCTGAACCGCTGCCCAGGACACTGCTGCCAGCACACCCGCAGGGCAGAACAAGACCGCCAGCTGCTGAACCGCTGCCCAGGACACCGCCGCCACAAGCACCGCTGCCAAGGACACCGGCAAAGCACCGCTGCCAAGGACACCGCTGCCAGCAGCCCCGCAGGGCAGAACAAGACCTCCAGCAGCTGAACTGCTGCCCAGGACACAGCCGCCACAAGCATTGCTGCCAAGGACACCGCCAAAAGCACTGCTGCCCAGGACACCACCGCCAGCAGACCCGCAGGCCAGTCAGCGCAAATGATTCTGACGCTACTGAGTTCGCCACGGGCAGGATGAAGCACTATGGGCACAAGGCCCCCTCCAGAACCAGTGGAGAGATACATCCACTGCCCCTGTCCTTGGCAGGATGAAGCACTCTGGGCACAAGGCCCCCTCCAGAACCAGTGGAGAAAGGCATTCACTACCTCAGTCCTTGGCAGGTTGAAGCACTCTGGGCACAAGGCCCCTTCCAGAACCAGTGGTGACTGTTATCCACTTGAGAGACTGTGGCTTTGCACTCTCCAGGATTGAACAGTGGGCAAACCACCCACTGTAGAGACTTGAGAGACCGTGGCTTTGCACTCCCCAGGATTGAACAGTGGGCAAACTACCCACTGTAGAGACTTGAGAGACTGTGGCTTTGCACTCCCCAGGATTGAACAGTGGGCAAACCACCAACTGTAGAGACTTGTGAGACTGTGGATTTGTACTCCCCAGGATTCATCAATGGGCATGGAGCCCCCTTGTGGAACTGGCGTCGTGCACTCAACTGGCTGAGGTGCCCCCCCCTTCCCCCTGAGGTGCCTGTTTTATTTCTATCTGATGCCCCTGCAGTGTTCTCTCCATTTTGATCGGGTATTGAGACAGGGCCTCACCTATGCCTTTTGAGCCCAGTGATCCAACGAATATGATGGTGGAATCCCTTGGACTTGTATTCTTGGTGTATATAAATGTATATAGTATAAATTTATATATTTGTATACATTTTTGATTCATGTCTTTTAATATATCACAATTATTCAACTCATTTCCTTTTTTCCTTGCTTTCTTCCAGGGGGATTGGGGGGTGTAACTGTGATGTATCAACATGTACTTGTGTGTGTGTTGTAGTGGGTGAGGGTGGGGGTGGGGGTGGGGGTTTTGCATGTTGCGTGTCACTGTTTTTTCCCTCTCCTGTGTCGTAGGTGCAGTACTCACCGTTGTCTTCGCCGCCGGCGTTCGTGCTCCTGGTTGAGGAGCAGGAAGATAAAGGCTGGCAGAATTTGGAGCTCTGGTTCCATAGCGTCCTGGTTCCTCGTGGGGTGTGTAGAGGTGAGCGTTTTCCCTTCGAAGTCCTGTTTCCGCCGTGGTTTTGTTTGCGGTGAATCCGTCCCGGAAAAGGTGGCGGATTGGTGGGTTGTAATAGCGTGGGCGGTACATTGTCCTCTGCCTGTCTGTTGGCGGTTACCGCTGCGTGTTTGTTTGTACCGCCGTGGCGGTCGGAGTGTTCAAGTGGCTGGCTATGTTGGCGGTTTCCGCCACGGTCTTAACTCCATTTTTTTTACTGCCGGCCTGTTGGCAGTTTTAACACCGACCGCCAGAGTTGTAATGACCACCTGTGTGTTATAAGTATACAACCTTTGGTTTTTCAGGATAAAGACTGTTTGCTCTAAATTTGTAGTGTATACCATCAGGTCATCTGCATACAAGGCTATATTCCTGCACCAATCCCCACACATCAATGGGGATATACTCTGGTCTCTTCTGATTTTTCACGCCAGGGCTTACAAAGAAGAGGTCAGGTGACTGGACGAGCGATTACATCAGGTAGAGCAAGAGTTGATACTTCCGGATCATAAATGAGGGGGGACTGAAAGATGACATAAGCTACACCAAGATTTAAGGTAGGAGCTTGTAGCTGTAATTGATAAGAGAGTTACGGCAAGATTTGAATTAAACAGGATGACACATTTTAAACATGGAGAAAACTGCGGGAAATTGTTAGCTTGGAAAATAAAGACAAACCTGGTTAGGAACAAGGTGGTAGAAATCTATGGTAAGAAATCAGGTGATATCTGTAGGAGTAACGGGGAGATTGGGGAAGCTATCCGGAATTACTTTAACCCCTTCGCTACCAGGCCTTTTCCCCCTCCTGTGCCAGGCCTTTTTTTGCCTATTTGGGGCAGTTTGCGCTTAGGCCCTCATAACATTTTGTCCACATAAGCTAACCAAGCCAAATTTGTGTCCTTTTTTTCCAACATCCTAGGGATTCTAGAGGTACCCAGACTTTGTGGGTTCCCTTGAAGGAGGCCAAGAAATTGGCCAAAATACAGTGAAAATTTCGTTTTTTTCAAACAAATTGGAAAAAGTGGCTGCAGAAGAAGGCTTGTGGATTTCCCCCTGAAAATGGCATCAACAAAGGGTTTGCAGTGCTAAACTCAGCAGCTTCCTAGCTTTCAGGAACAGGCAGACTTGAATCAGAAAACCCAATTTTTCAACACAATTTTGGCATTTTACTGGGGCATACCCCATTTTTGCAATTTTTTGTGCTTTCAGCCTCCTTCCAGTCAGTGACAGGAATGGGCATGAAACCAATGCTGGATCCCAGAAACATAACCATTTCTGAAAAGTAGACAAAATTCTGAATTCAGCAAGGGGTCATTTGTGTAGATCCTAGAAGGGTCTCCTACAGAAAATAACAGCTGAAAAAGAAAAATATTGAAATTGAGGTGAAAAAAACATCAATTTTTCTCTACGTTTTACTCTGTAACTTTTCCCTGCAATGTCAGATTATGGAAAGCAATATACTGTTACGTCTGCTGGACTCCTCTGGTTGCGGGGATATATAGGGCTTGTAGGTTCATCAAGAACCCGAGGAACCCAGAGCCAATAAATGAGCTGCACCCTGCAGTGCGTTTTCATTCTATACCGGGTATACAGCAATTCATTTGCTGAAATATAAAGAGTAAAAAATTGCTATCAAGAAAACCTTTGCATTTCCAAAAAGGGCACAAGATAAGGTGCTGAGGAGCAGTGGTTATTTGCACATCTCTGAATTCCGGGGTGACCATACTAGCATGTGAATTATAGGGAATTTCTCAAATAGATGTCTTTTTTACACACTCTCCTATATTTGGAAGGAAAAAATGTAGAGAAAGACAAGGGGCAATAGCACTTGTTTTGCTAATCTATGTTCCCCCAAGTCTCCCGATAAAAATGATACCTCACTTGTGTGGGTAGGCCTAGCGCCCGCGACAGGAAACGCCCCAAAACGCAACGTGGACACATCCCATTTTTTTGAAAGAAAACAGAGGTGTTTTTTGCGAAGTGTCTACCTGTAGATTTTGGCCTCTAGCTCAGCCGGCACCTAGGGAAACCTACCACACCTGTGCATTTCTGAAAACTAGAGACCTAGGGGAATCCAAGGAGGGGTGACTTGCGGGGCTCGGACCAGGTTCTGTTACCCAGAATCCTTTGCAAACCTCAAAATTTGGCTAAAAAAACACATGTTCCTCACATTTCTGTGGCAGAAAGTTCTGGAATCTGAGAGGAGCCACAAATTTCCTTCCACCCAGCGTTCCCCCAAGTCTCCCGATAAAAATGATACCTCACTTGTGTGGGTAGGCCTAGCGCCGGCGACAGGAAACACCCCAAAGCGCAACGTGGACACATCAAAAATTTTGGAAGAAAACAGAGGTGTTTTTTGCGAAGTGCCTACCTGTAGATTTTGGCCTCTAGCTCAGCCGGCACCTAGGGAAACCTACCAAACCTGTGCATTTCTGAAAACTAGAGACCTAGGGGAATCCAAGGAGGGGTGACTTGCGGGGCTCGGACCAGGTTCTGTTACCCAGAATCCTTTGCAAACCTCAAAATTTGGCTAAAAAAACACATGTTCCTCACATTTCTGTGGCACAAAGTTCTGGAATCTGAGAGGAGCCACAAATTTCCTTCCACTCAGCGTTCCCCCAAGTCTCCCGATAAAAATGATACCTCACTTGCGTGGGTAGGCCTAGCGCCCGCGACAGGAAACACCCCAAAGCGCAACGTGGACACGTCCAAAATTTTGGAAGAAAACAGAGGTGTTTTTTGCGAAGTGCCTACCTGTAGATTTTGGCCTCTAGCTCAGCCGGCACCTAGGGAAACCTACCAAACCTGTGAATTTCTGAAAACTAGAGACCTAGGGGAATCCAAGATGGGGTGACTTGCGGGGCTCGGACCAGGTTCTGTTACCCAGAATCCTTTGCAAACCTCAAAATTTGGCTACAAAAACACATGTTCGTCACACTTCTGTGGCAGAAAGTTCTGGAATCTGAGAGGAGCCACAAATTTCCTTCCACCCAGCGTTCCCCCAAGTCTCCCGATACAAATGATACCTCACTTGCGTGGGTAGGCCTAGCGCCCGCGACAGGAAACAACCCAAAGCGCAACGTGGACACATCCAAAGTTTTGGAAGAAAACAGAGGTGTTTGTTGCGAAGTGCCTACCTGCAGATTTTGGCCTCTAGCTCAGCCGGCACCTAGGGAAACCTACCAAACCTGTGCATTTCTGAAAACTAGAGACCTAGGGGAATCCAAGGAGGGGTGACTTGCGGGGCTCGGACCAGGTTCTGTTACCCAGAATCCTTTGCAAACCTCAAAATTTGGCTAAAAAAACACATGTTCCTCACATTTCTGTGGCAGAAAGTTCTGGAATCTGAGAGGAGCCACAAATTTCCTTCCACTCAGCATTCCCCCAAGTCTCCCGATAAAAATGATACCTCACTTGTGTGGGTAGGCCTAGCGCCCGCGACAGGAAACACCCCAAAGCGCAACGTGGACACATCCAAAATTTTGGAAGAAAACAGAGGTGTTTTTTGCGAAGTGCCTACCTGTAGATTTTGGCCTCTAGCTCAGCCGGCACCTAGGGAAACCCACCAAACCTGTGCATTTCTGAAAACTAGAGACCTAGGGGAATCCAAGATGGGGTGACTTGCGGGGCTCGGACCAGGTTCTGTTACCCAGAATCCTTTGCAAACCTCAAAATTTGGCTAAAAAAACACATGTTCCTCACATTTCTGTGGCAGAAAGTTCTGGAATCTGAGAGGAGCCACAAATTTCCTTCCATCCAGCGTTCCCCCAAGTCTCCCGATAAAAATGATACCTCACTTGCGTGGGTAGGCCTAGCGCCCGCGACAGGAAACACCCCAAAGCGCAACGTGGACACATCAAAAGTTTTGGAAGAAAACAGAGGTGTTTTTTGCGAAGTGCCTACCTGTAGATTTTGGCCTCTAGCTCAGCCGGCACCTAGGGAAACCTACCAAACCTGTGCATTTCTGAAAACTAGAGACCTAGGGGAATCCAAGGAGGGGTGACTTGTGGGGCTCGGACCAGGTTCTGTTACCCAGAATCCTTTGCAAACCTCAAAATTTGGCTAAAAAAACACATGTTCCTCACATTTCTGTGGCAGAAAGTTCTGGAATCTGAGAGGAGCCACAAATTTCCTTCCACTCAGCGTTCCCCCAAGTCTCCCGATAAAAATGATACCTCACTTGCGTGGGTAGGCCTAACGCCCGCGACAGGAAACACCCCAAAGCGCAACGTGGACACATCCAAAATTTTGGAAGAAAACAGAGGTGTTTTTTGCGAAGTGCCTACCTGTAGATTTTGGCCTCTAGCTCAGCCGGCACCTAGGGAAACCTACCAAACCTGTGCATTTCTGAAAACTAGAGACCTAGGGGAATCCAAGATGGGGTGACTTGCGGGGCTCGGACCAGGTTCTGTTACCCAGAATCCTTTGCTAACCTCAAAATTTGGCTAAAAAAAACACATGTTCCTCACATTTCTGTGGCAGAAAGTTCTGGAATCTGAGAGGAGCCACAAATTTCCTTCCACCCAGCGTTCCCCCAAGTCTCCCGATAAAAATGATACCTCACTTGCGTGGGTAGGCCTAGCGCCCGCGACAGGAAACACCCCAAAGCGCAACGTGGACACATCCAAAGTTTTGGAAGAAAACAGAGGTGTTTGTTGCGAAGTGCCTACCTGTAGATTTTGGCCTCTAGCTCAGCCGGCACCTAGGGAAACCTACCAAACCTGTGCATTTCTGAAAACTAGAGACCTAGGGGAATCCAAGGAGGGGTGACTTGCGGAGCTCGGACCAGGTTCTGTTACCCAGAATCCTTTGCAAACCTCAAAATTTGGCTAAAAAAACACATGTTCCTCACATTTCTGTGGCAGAAAGTTCTGGAATCTGAGAGGAGCCACAAATTTCCTTCCACTCAGCATTCCCCAAAGTCTCCCGATAAAAATGATACCTCACTTGTGTGGGTAGGCCTAGCGCCCGCGACAGGAAACACCCCAAAGCGCAACGTGGACACATCCAAAATTTTGGAAGAAAACAGAGGTGTTTTTTGCGAAGTGCCTACCTGTAGATTTTGGCCTCTAGCTCAGCCGGCACCTAGGGAAACCCACCAAACCTGTGCATTTCTGAAAACTAGAGACCTAGGGGAATCCAAGATGGGGTGACTTGCGGGGCTCGGACCAGGTTCTGTTACCCAGAATCCTTTGCAAACCTCAAAATTTGGCTAAAAAAACACATGTTCCTCACATTTCTGTGGCAGAAAGTTCTGGAATCTGAGAGGAGCCACAAATTTCCTTCCACCCAGCGTTCCCCCAAGTCTCCCGATAAAAATGATTCCTCACTTGCGTGGGTAGGCCTAGCGCCCGCGACAGGAAACACCCCAAAGCGCAACGTGGACACAGCCAAAGTTTTGGAAGAAAACAGAGGTGTTTTTTGCGAAGTGCCTACCTGTAGATTTTGGCCTCTAGCTCAGCCGGCACCTAGGGAAACCTACCAAACCTGTGCATTTCTGAAAACTAGAGACCTAGGGGAATCCAAGATGGGGTGACTTGCGGGGCTCGGACCAGGTTCTGTTACCCAGAATCCTTTGCTAACCTCAAAATTTGGCTAAAAAAACACATGTTCCTCACATTTCTGTGGGAGTAAGTTCTGGAATCTGAGAGGAGCCACAAATTTCCTTCCACCCAGCGTTCCCCCAAGTCTCCCGATAAAAATGATACCTCACTTGCGTGGGTAGGCCTAGCGCCCGCGACAGGAAACACCCCAAAGCGCAACGTGGACACAGCCAAAGTTTTGGAAGAAAACAGAGGTGTTTTTTGCGAAGTGCCTACCTGTAGAGTTTGGCCTCTAGCTCAGCCGGCACCTAGGGAAACCTACCAAACCTGTGCATTTCTGAAAACTAGAGACCTAGGGGAATCCAAGGAGGGGTGACTTGCGGGGCTCGGACCAGGTTCTGTTACCCAGAATCCTTTGCAAACCTCAAAATTTGGCTAACAAAACATATGTTCCTCACATTTCTGTGGCAGAAAGTTCTGGAATCTGAGAGGAGCCACAAATTTCCTTCCACCCAGCGTTCCCCCAAGTCTCCCGATAAAAATGATACCTCACTTGCGTGGGTAGGCCTAGCGCCCGCGACAGGAAACACCCCAAAGCGCAACGTGGACACATCAAAAGTTTTGGAAGAAAACAGAGGTGTTTTTTGCGAAGTGCCTACCTGTAGATTTTGGCCTCTAGCTCAGCCGGCACCTAGGGAAACCTACCAAACCTGTGCATTTCTGAAAACTAGAGACCTAGGGGTATCCAAGGAGGGGTGACTTGCGGGGCTTGGACCAGGTTCTGTTACCCAGAATCCTTTGCAAACCTCAAAATTTGGCTAAAAAAACACATGTTCCTCACATTTCTGTGGCAGAAAGTTCTGGAATCTGAGAGGAGCCACAAATTTCCTTCCACCCAGCGTTCCCCCAAGTCTCCCGATAAAAATTATACCTCACTTGTGTGGGTAGGCCTAGCGCCCCCGACAGGAAACACCCCAAAGCGCAACGTGGACACATCAAAAATTTTGGAAGAAAACAGAGGTGTTTTTTGCAAAGTGCCTACCTGTAGATTTTGGCCTCTAGCTCAGCCGGCACCTAGGGAAACCTACCAAACCTGTGCATTTCTGAAAACTAGAGACCTAGGGGAATCCAAGATGGGGTGACTTGCGGGGCTCGGACCAGGTTCTGTTACCCAGAATCCTTTGCAAACCTCAAAATTTGGCTAAAAAAACACATGTTCCTCACATTTCTGTGGCAGAAAGTTCTGGAATCTGGGAGGAGCTACGAATTTCCTGCCACCCAGCGTTCCCCCAAGTCTCCCGATAAAAATGATACCTCACTTGTGTGGGTAGGCCTAGCGCCCGCGACAGGAAACACCCCAAAGCGCAACGTGGACACATCCAAAATTTTGGAAGAAAACAGAGGTGTTTTTTGCGAAGTGCCTACCTGTAGATTTTGGCCTCTAGCTCAGCCGGCACCTAGGGAAACCTACCAAACCTGTGCATTTCTGAAAACTAGAGACCTAGGGGAATCCAAGGAGGGGTGACTTGTGGGGCTCGGACCAGGTTCTGTTACCCAGAATCCTTTGCAAACCTCAAAATGTGGCTAAAAAAACACATGTTCCTCACATTTCTGTGGCAGAAAGTTCTGGAATCTGAGAGGAGCCACAAATTTCCTTCCACCCAGCGTTCCCCCAAGTCTCCCGATAAAAATGATACCTCACTTGTGTGGGTAGGCCTAGCGCCCGCGACAGGAAACACCCCAAAGCGCAACGTGGACACATCAAAAATTTTGGAAGAAAACAGAGGTGTTTTTTGCGAAGTGCCTACCTGTAGATTTTGGCCTCTAGCTCAGCCGACACCTAGGGAAACCTACCAAACCTGTGCATTTCTGAAAACTAGAGACCTAGGGGAATCCAAGATGGGGTGACTTGCGGGGCTCAGACCAGGTTCTGTTACCCAGAATCCTTTGCAAACCTCAAAATTTGGCTAAAAAAACACATGTTCCTCACATTTCTGTGGCAGAAAGTTCTGGAATCTGAGAGGAGCCACAAATTTCCTTCCACCCAGCATTCCCCTAAGTCTCTCGATAAAAATGGTACATCACTTCTGTGGGTAGGCCAAGCGCCCACGAAAGGAAATGGCCCAAAACACAACGTGGACAGAACATATTTTTTCACAGAAAACAGAGGTGTTTTTTGCAAAGTGCCTACCTGTGGAGTTTGGCCTCTAGCTCAGCCGCCCCCGGGAGGGGGGGGGGGGCAGAAATGCCCTAAAATAAATTTGACTCCCCAAGATCCCCCTGTCCCTGCCCGGGAACAACCCCTGCCTACGGGGTCGCTCCCCCTGCATGACATTGGCGCCAAAAAACAAATCCCAGGTGCCTAGTGGTTTCTGCCCCCTTGGGGGCAGATTGACCTAAAATCGGCCAATCTGCCCCCAAGGGGGGCAGAAATGACCTAAATACAATTTGCCCCCCCAGGGGAGCGACCCTTGCCTGATGGGTCGCTCCCCATCTCGAAAAAAACAAACAAACAAAAAAAAAAACACAACAAAAAAATGTTCCCTGGTGCCCTGAGGGTTCTGCCCCCCCCCTGGGGGCAGTTCGGCCTAATAATAGGCTGAACTGCCCCCAGGGGGGGCCGAAATGGCCTAAAATAAATTTGCCCCCCCAGCCCCCACCCCCGCCCCCGGGAGCGACCCTTGCCTAAGGGGTCGCTCCCCCTGCGTGACATTGGCGCCAAAAAACAAATCCCAGGCGCCTAGTGGATTCTGCCCCCTTGGGGGCAGATTGACCTAAAATCGGCCAATCTGCCCCCAGGGGGGCAGAAATGGCCTAAATACAATTAGCCCCCCAGGGGAGCGACCCTTGCCTGATGGGTCCCTCCCCATCTAAAAAAAAACAAACAAACAAAAAGAAAACACAACAAAAAAATTTGCCCTGGTGCCCTGAGGGTTCTGCCCCCCCCGGGGGCAGTTCGGCCTAATAATAGGCCGAACTGCCCCCAGGGGGGTCAGAAATGGCCTAAAATAAATTTGCCCCCCCAGCCCCCACCCCCGCCCCCGGGAGAGACCCTTGCCTACGG
Organism: Pleurodeles waltl; assembly: GCF_031143425.1. Lineage (NCBI taxonomy): Eukaryota > Metazoa > Chordata > Amphibia > Caudata > Salamandridae > Pleurodeles > Pleurodeles waltl. The sequence continues at coordinate 603,406,286 of NC_090443.1, read as the reverse complement.
GGTCGCTCCCCCTGCGTGACATTGGCGCCAAAAAACAAATCCCCGGTGCCTAGTGGTTTCTGCCCCCTTGGGGGCAGATTGACCTAAAATCGGCCAATCTGCCCCCAGGGGGGCAGAAATGGCCTAAATACAATTTGCCCCCCAGGGGAGCGACCCTTGCCTGATGGGTCGCTCCCCATCTCTAAAAAAAAGAAAGAACAAAAAAAAATAAAACACAAAAAAAAAAATTGCCCTGGCGCCTAGAGGTTTCTGCCCTCAGGGGGGGCAGAAATGGCCTAAATACAATTTGCCCCCCAGTGGAGCGACCCTTGCCTGATGGGTCGCTCCCCATCTCGAAAAAAACAAACAAACAACAAAAAAAACACAACAAAAAATTTTGCCCTGGTGCCCTGAGGGTTCTGCCCCCCCCCCCCTGGGGGCAGTTCGGCCTAATAATAGGCCGAACTGTCCCCAGGGGGGGCAGAAATGGCCTAAAATAAATTTGCCCCCCCAGCCCCCACCCCCGCCCCCGGGAGCGACCCTTGCCTATGGGGTCGCTCCCCCTGCGTGACATTGGCGCCAAAAAACAAATCCCAGGCGCCTAGTGGTTTCTGCCCCCTTAGGGGCAGATTGACCTAAAATCGGCCAATCTGCCCCCAGGGGGGCAGAAATGGCCTAAATACAATTTGCCCCCCAGGGGGGCCACCCTTGCCTGATGGGTCGCTCCCCATCTCGAAAAAAACAAACAAACAAAAAAAAAAGACAACAAAAAATTTTGCCCTGGTGCCCTGAGGGTTCTGCCCCCCCCCCTGGGGGCAGTTCAGCCTAATAATAGGCCGAACTGCCCCCAGGGGGGGCAGAAATGGCCTAAAATAAATTTACCCCCCCAGCCCCCACCCCCGCCCCTGGGAGCGACCCTTGCCTACGGGGCAGAAATGGCCTAAAATAAATTGCCCTCCCCCCCAGGGAGCGACCCTTGCCTAAGGGGTCACTCCCTTTGCGTGAAATTCACGCAAAGAAAAAACTCCCTGGTGTCTAGTGGTTTCTACCCCCCTTGGGGGCAGATTGGCCTCATCAAAATATAATTTTCCCCCAAGGGGAGCGACCCTTGCCTAAGGGGTCGCTCCCCACCAAAAAAAAAAAAAAAAAGAAACATAAAAAAAAAAAAAAAATCAAAATGGTCCCTGGTGCCTAGAGGTTTCTGCTCCCCCTGGGGGCAGATCGGCCTAATAGTAGGCCGATCTGCCCCCAGGGGGGGCAGAAAAGGCCTTCCCGAAAATATGCCCCCCCTGGGAGCGACCCTTGCCCAAGGGGTCACTCCCTTTTGTCAATAACAATACAAAAAAAAAAAAAATCCCTGGGGTCTAGTGGTTTCTATGCAAGCAATACGGCTTTTGAAACCCTCGGAGGGACTTCAAAGGGAAGGAAATACTTTTCCTTCCCTTTGAAGCCCCTCCGGGCCTCCCAAGTGATTGAAAAAGAAATGCTTCCAGCGCGACTAGGGAGGCCCCTGTGATAAATCAGCGCGCGCTCGCGCGCTGACGTCACAGGGGGGGGTGGGGGGGGTCGGGGGTGGAAGGGGAAGGTCTTCCCCTTCCATCCCGACTTGGGGAGGGGAAGGGGGGTGCACGGGGGCGCGCTAGCGCGCCCCCAAGTTCCCCTGTGCCATGGACGAGATGATCTCGTCCAAGGCACAGGGGAACTGTAGCCTTGGACGAGATCATCTCGTCCAAGGCACAGAACCGGTTAAGAAACTTTATTCAGAGAATCTAGAGGTGCCATCTGAGACAGTGAAGTTATGGTTAAAGGACCTCGACCTAGCAGTATTGGAGGAGGAAGATAACAAAGTTCTAAGTGAACAGATAGAGCAGGTCGAACTAAAGTGGGCTATATAGTTGGGGAAGCTAGGGAAAGCACCAGGTCCAGATGGGTTACCCTTTGTAATATATAAAGTATTAGGGGGCAGCATCCCAAAAAACTTAATGGGTTTATGCAATAACATCTTAGATGAAGGCGACTCACTGCCTCCCTCTTGGAAGGAAGCTACCATCACATTAATCTTAAATCCAGGGAAAGATCCCAAGAGTTGCGATTCATATAGGCCGATTTCTTTGCTAAATTGCAATTATAAAATATTTACAAAAATCCTGGCGGACGTACTGGGAAGCATTTTAGGTAGTCTTATACAGGAAGATCAAAAGGGGTTTCTAAAAGGCAGATATTTGCACGAATTGACACACAGCTTGATAGGCTCAATAGACTCAGCTAATTCATGCAAGGAACCCTTAGCTTTAGTTACGATTGATGCCACAAAGGCGTTCAATAGGGTTAATTGGGTGTACTTGTATACTCTTTGTGAAGCTTTAAGCTTGGGAGGGAAGTTCATAAGGGTATTGCAGAGGCTATACCATGACCTGATTGCAAGAGTCTTGGTTAATGGCACCCTAACTCGCTCCTTTAAAATCAAAAGAGGAACCAGGCACGGGTGCCTACTGTCCCTATTGTTATTTAATCTCTATATAGAAACCCTGGCAGATGCAGTGTTTGAGGAGGAAAAGTCAGAGGCATACTCTGTTTCTCTGCTCAGAAAGTTTTGTAAGCAGCTCCAGTGCCCAATTAAAGGAATCAACAAAAGGGAAGAGCTGCAAAAGGCACGGATGACCTGGTTAGCAAAGTAGGCTCTTGGGCCCCCAGGGGAGGAGGAGAATGTTGTTGTGGCAGGAGAGGAAAACCTGCAGAATGTGGTAGATAACCAGGATCTGCCTAGAAGGGTGGCAATCTCCAGGGCAAGTTGCTGTGTTTCCTCCAGTGGTCTGACTGCAGAGGAATGAGGGACAGGCAGGAGGCTTGGAAGCATCAGATGGAGATGGAAAAACTTAAGCTGCAGCATTACAGGGAGCTTCAGTTGGATCTAGCAAAGATCATTAGGGATTCAGAAAAAGAGAAACTTGCCATAGAGAAGAGGAAACTGTTTTTAACTCAGGAGCTGAGCTGAAAGGAGCTTGATCAGAGGAGCAAGCCCGGCATAGATGGTGGCAGCATTTTATCAGTGCAGTCTGGGAGAAGAGTGCTCCTTCCCAAGAGTCTAGGGAAAGAGTACACTAAGGAGGATGATATCCACAGGTGGTGTTATGGCTATGAGGTAGCACTCCACATGCATGTGAACCCTGAGAGAGATCGGGGAGCAGGCTAGTTGAACTACTTCACAGCAGAGGGAAGGGACACCTTGTTGGCACTAGGTGAGCTCACATACACCAAGATGAAGGATGCCCTCATCACTAGACATGGCCTGACACACAGTAAGAAGTTCAGGGAAGTAGGAAACTTGATTCTCAGACCTGGCTTGAGTGTGTGGATTCCTTCTGCAGAGCACTGGATGATTGGATGAAGGGCACTGAGGTAACAGATTCTCAGAGGCTGTACTATTTGTTTATGAGGGAACTGTTGTCTTGTCTGTGTTTTCCAGAGCTATGCCAGCACTCGATTGTCAGCAGACTCACTGACCTCAGGAAGCTTGCTCAGGAGGCGAACGACCGGATGAGTACCAGGGTCCACAAGAAGTTGTTTGTCGGAGACTTAGACAAGTGTGGGATGGGTCCCCAACAGAAGAAGGGCTGGGGAAGGTTAAAAGTAAGGAGCACTATAAAGGGCCCCAAACTAGTTCCCAGGGTAAGGAGTCTCAACCCGCTGTTGAAAATAAGAAGAGTTGGTTCCTTCAGGAAAGCCTGCAGGGAAGGGACCCCTCAAATTCTTTGCTGTAATCAGGAAGGACATTTCAGAGGAAACCCCAAGTGTCTCAAATGGACACATTCCCCGACTACTAGGCAGTCATTTGGGGTGGCCAGTGTAGCGCTTTTGGAGAAGTTGACCCCAGTTAGTGGTGGGGAACCAGCTGAGATAATCTTAGTCTTCCTGGGAGAGGGTAAGGTGGTCCAGGGAACCCTGATGCCTCACAATGTTAAAAAATATAGACAGTGGGTGACCATCAATGGGAGATGAGTGGAGGCTTTTAGAGAAACAGGAGCCAGTATGACTACAGTCTGCTGTCATCTGATATCTCAAGAGCAGGTAATCCCTAATGTGGTCCAGCAGGTTGTAGCAGTAGACAACAGTGAGGCCCAATGCTTGGTAGCTTAGGTTCCCTTTGAATGGGGGCAGGGAATCTCAGGTTCCTTGAGGGTAGCTGTGAGTCCATCCATGTTTGTTGACTATCTGCTACGGAATGACCCGGAGCACACTGCCTGGAAGGAGGTGATGCTCAGGTCACATTTGGAAATGTTGGGATTGCCAGAGTAGGCGTGCATGACTACACGGCCCTTGGCTGCCAGAGAGGGTGATCAGAAGGACCTGGAGCCTGAAACAGTGGCCCAGGTGCCTTCCATGAGGAGGTGGGCCAAGGGACCTGGGAAATCCACTTCTGAGATTCCCATGGTTTGGGAGGAGGCTTAACCTGAGTGGGACACCCTGGAAGCAAAGGGGAAGAAGTGGCCGAACTGAGGGACTTGCCTAAGCTGACCAACTGGCTGCAGGAAGGAGGACCCACCAGGGAGGAGTTCTGTGCAGCGCAGAAAACATGCATCACCCTTGATGTCCTTCAGAAACAGACCGAGGCCCAGGCAGCTGGTGACACCTCTGGATCTCACCTGATTTACTGGGAGAATGATCTCCTGTATAGTGATCCTAAGGTTATTGCGCATGGGGCAGCCCATGTGCAGGGTGGTAACCCAGTGTTTCATAGCCTTCCAACTGGGTCTGGCTTATGATGTGCCTTTGGCAGGTCATTTGGGGCAGGACAAGACCTTTGACAGACTTGTCATCTACGTTTGTTGGCCCCACATGAGGAAGGCCTCAGATGCGTTTCGCAGGTCTTATCAGACTTGCCAGGTGAGTAGAACATCTGGGAAGAGGTTCAAGGCATATCTTCAACCCTTTCCTGTTGTGAGCACCCCTTTTGGGTGGGTGGGCATTGACATTGTGTAGCCTCTGGATCCCAAGACAGCCATGGGCAACAAGCTTATCCTGGTCTTGGTGGACCATGCCACCTGGTACCCAGAAGCTATCCCTCTGATGACAGTGACTGAGCCCACAGTGGCCAGGGCACTGATGGGGATATTTACCTGTTTGGGTTTCCCCAAGGAGGTAGTATCTGACTGTGGTGCTAATTTCATGTCGTAGTACATAAAGGCCATGTGGAAGGCGTGTGGTGTAACATACAAGTTCAACATGCCTTACCACTACCAAAGCAATGGGTTGGTTGAGAGATTCAACAGTACCCTGAGGGGCATTATTATGGGTCTCTTTAAATCCATGAGACGTAAGTGGGACATCTTATTGCCATGCCTGTTGTTTGCTTACAGGGAGGTACCACAGAAGGGAGTTGGCTTCAACCCTTTTGAATTTCTGTATGGGCACCCTGTGAGAGGGGCTCTCAGTTTGGTGGCGGAGGGCTGGGAGCAAGCTCCCAAGAAGCCTCCCCAGGATGTATTCAGTTACATTCTGGCCTCAGGAACCAGACAGCCCACTTCCAGAAACTCGCTTAAGATAATCTGGAAGATAGCCAGGAGGACATGAAACACTGGTATGACCAGAATAACACTCTGTTTGAGTTTCAACCTGGCCAGAAGGTCTGGGTGATGGCCCCGTTAAAACCCTGTGCTCTCCAGGACCGGTGGTCTAGGCCACTTGAGGTGAAGGAGCGCAAGAGTGATGATACCTACCTGGTAGACATGCAGTCCCCTAGGAACCCTTTGAGGGTACTACATGTGAACCACCTCAAACTGCACTTTGAGAGGTCTGAGTTGACCATGCTCTTGGTCATGGACTATTGCGCCAGTTTGTAAAGCTCTGAGCTACATTATACCTCTGCCAGGTATAATGTGTGCAAGATAGGAGCTCCCCCATTAAAAGCCACACAGAACTGGTGCAGTGAAATGTACAAGATTTCACTGCGCCATTCTGTATCTTTACAGCATACATTTTTTAATGCCTGCTAAGAGCGGGCATTAAAGTGATGCTCGGCTTTTTTATATTGGACCCCCCACGTATTGATGAAGTGGCATCATCTTTTTTTACACCAGTCTAGCAATGCATTAGTTTACCGCCACAGATGCATCAGAATATCTGATGCATCTGTGGAAATGTGTGCAATGGAGTGCCGTATCACAATTACAGTGCTATTCTACCATGGCGTCCTTAGGGCTGGTGCTAGATAACTGGTGCATCAATTCTGGGCACCAGTTTCTTGTAAATTGGGCCCAAAGAATACAAAAACAGGAACAAGGGCAACAATTGTGAGACACTGGGGCAGCTGCTCACAGTACCAGTTGACTGCCCCCTCAGACCTGCTAGGTCCCAGTGATTGAACCCCTGCCTGAGTTGGTCAGGCAAAATAAATTATAAGGCTGATCTCAGCATGATTGTTGTGGCTAAATCAAATATAATACACAAAGTACATTAAAAAGATATAATTTAAAAATTGACCATCAGATTACATAATGACTATGGATAGATCATATCTCCACTACCCCCAGAATTTTCAGAATATGTAGCCATAATTTCAGAGATAACAATAAACCTTAATTTAAACACAGTATGCATGTGTCAAATCAGGACTACATATAGAGAATATAGAAACAAAAATAATTATGAGTAGCTAAAGTTAGGTTGGTGGAAAATAGTAAATTGAGTTATCAATCGCCACTCCACCAGGGATTCCTTCAAAGCTTTCAGTGTGCAGACTTCCATAGACCTTCTCCTTCCAGGGAGAGAGGTTTATTTTCCTGGATAGCCACCATCAGCCTACTTAGCCTTTAGGTGTGCTTTGGCAGCCAGGAAGTGAAATTTCACCCTCAAATGTTTCCTGTTGTGAGCACCCGATGTTAGCTACATCCCACACTTGCCTTTTCTGTATCCTTGTGGTAGTGTGAACATGAGAACCACACAACTGTGGCTCCATCCTAATAATCTCATCTATCGTTACTGTTAATTCTAGTTTTGAAAATATAGGATTCCTTCACTGTGCCACGTTAAAAAAAATTTTTGCAAAAAATACAAGCATAGTGAAAAAAAAAGTAAGAATTTGTAAAGATGAGGACCAAAACTTTGGGAGCTCCTGCTGCTTTGAAAAGTTTAAGGCAATGGATTGTTGGTGAGGAAGAGGGGTGTTTTATACTGTGCATTCCAGATGTGATTAATGTTCATAAGATGGGAAAAAAAATCAATGATAAACACATCTGCCATTAAGGTACTCCATCGCATGACCCCTGCAACACTGTTGTGATGACAGACACATATAAATCTGTTGAAAGGTTAACTGCCACTCCAACACTTATGGAGTAGTGTCCAGTGGCAGACAGTATATGCTGCCAATGGAGGACAACCACTGGTCCGATGGCTAAACCTCCATCAAGGCTGACAGAGGTGTTTCCATCAAATATATAATTCAAGTGAGAGAACTTTCACCAGCAAGATGGACAAATTGCAACCATGGAAGACAGATGACTCAACTGCCAAGATCTAAATCAGGGCCTCGTTAGGGTTCCAAGGGCAGCAATTTATTACCCTGGACTTTCCGGGGCATCAGGATCAGCTTCCTCCTGGACTGTGGATATTTTTAGGATAGGTTTCCCACACCCCTTGCCCGTCCTCTTCATTGCAGGCACCAGGGACACTGTTTCAGGGTCCGAGTTCTTCTGACTCCCAGGACATGCTGCCATGAATTTTGGGGTCAGGCACAATGACTCAGACAATCCAAACATCTCAAGGTGAGACCTGAGCTCCACATCATTCCAAATGGTGTGCTTTAAGTCATTCCATAACAGACACTTAACAAACATGGCTGGACTAACAGCTAACCGGAGACTACCCCCATTCAAAGGGAACTAAAGCCACTGGATAGTGCCTCACCTCATTGTCTCCTGTCACATCCTGGTCGACTACATCAGGGACTACCTGCTCTGAGGATACCAGATGACATGTAACAGTCATGCAGACTCCTATGTGTCTCAAAGACTTTACCCTCTGCCAATTGATGGTGAGCCCATGCGTATACTTTTTAGTTTTGTCAGGCATGTCAGATTTTATTCATCATCTCTTTGTCAGATACACTAGGCTAACCTGTATTGAAAGCATGGTAGAGCCTGCTTAGAGCCTCCATTTTTAAATGCATGTTTTTAATTTAGCATTTCTTTTCTGTCCGTAACCCTTTACATGGCTTTTGTTTTATGTGATAATGTACTGAGAAATCATTGTACATGTTGCCCATTCTTAGTAAAACAACAGATGATGGATGGAATGCATAACAAATCAAACATTCACCCCCAGTCACATATCTGGGTTTAATCCATCAGTTTTTTTGCTTGCCATGACATTCCAGTTTGGACCCAGCCATATGCAAATCAGTCTTGACCCTGTTCCCCATGGGTACAGTTCAGCCCGAACTGCCACATCTGTGAGTGGGGGTGAATGTTTGATTTGTTCTGCATTCCGTCCGTTATCTGTGGTTTTTGCATTTCTCGCCCAAAGGGGGAAGGGTATACCCAGACATGGGTCCCGTGCTTGCTATGCCACCAGGTTTAAGCTAGCCTGGCTGACAAGGGGTGATACCCCGAAACTGGTCCCCTCTCCATTGTGCACAGAAAGAGAGTTTGTACATATTCTGTTGGATTAGCTGATGGTGCAGGTGACTCTACTGGGTCATCTGGTATTAGCTCCCTAAGGAAGTCCACTAGCGGCCACATGTATGAAGCTAAAGAATTGCGAGTCGGAAATAGCGACTCAATGTGAATTGATATTTCCGACTTGCAAAACGGGATGTAAGAAAAAAACGCAAATCAATTTTGCGATTCGGTGCTGAGTCGCATTGCAATTTGCAAAATCGCAAATTGTGATTTCCTACATTGCACATGGGTGTGTAACAGAATCGCAAATTGCGACTGAGCCACAATTAGCGAACGGGTGCAAAAGAAAAGAGAAATTACACTTCTTGGTGCTGGATGATGACCTCAAAACCAGGAAGTACCTCCATTGGAAGTGGGAGGGGTCTAGCTGGGACAGACAGCAGAGGCACACCCAGCTGAGAGGAGCAACTGCAGCCATGGCAAGCCAAACTAAGGAGGCAGCCACTGCAGGGAGGAAGGGAAAGCTGACATTCTCTGACAAAGAGTCGGAGGTCCTCACTGAGGAGCGCTGCCTACACCATGAGGTCCTGTTTGGAAAGGTAGCAATAAGTGTCCCTGACAGACAAAAATAGAAGATTTGGCTGGACATGCAAAGCAAGATAAATGCCATAGGAGTCAGTCATTGCTCCATCGAGGAGGTGCGCAAAAAATGGTATGACCTCAGGTCAAGAACCAAGGAAAGGGTTGCAGAGAGGTAGAAGGAGGTGCATGGAATAGATGGGGGACCATCCACAGTACCACGACCCACAGCAATAGAGAGCATGGTGGAGACCACTCTGGAGCCAGAGGCTGTTGTTGGAATTGGGGACCTGGACAGTTCAGCACCTGGAACCTCCAAAAGTAAGCAGCAAATCTCCCTTATTTATACTATTCAAGGCACCATGCACACAACCACAGTTCACAAAAGCATGCATCATCCAAAGTGTTCCATGCCTATATGCCCACCTCAGGTTCAGTGCATTATTGGTAATGTAGTACAGTAGTTCAAATTTTGAGGAATATTTATTTTGATAAGCCACCCATCAGAAAGGCACTGAGAGTGTATCCCCTGTGTCCCACAGGTCTCTCTCAAGTATCCACTGATGAGCCTAGTGTGGAGGGAGATGACGATGCCACCATGACAGCAGACTAGGGAGTCAGCATTTACACAGGGGTGTGCAGTACCACACCAATTGTTCACCATACACGTGAGACCACAGAGGAGACAGATGTGGACAATGAGGCAGTAAACCTGACACCGGGGCCACAGATGGGTGAGAGTGTACCACTGCAAACAGGTGGGTCTGGGTGTAGAAGGCGTCGTCTGACACATGATGAAGGTGAGGAGGATGTCACAACAGAACAATTCCTTGGACTGGAGGCATCCCTAATGCACAGTCACTGCCTGCAAAACAAACAAATGTGAATGATGAACCAGAACCTGCACCGAATGCAACAGACCCTCACACAGGGATTTGGAAATGTTGAAAACCAATTATCAACCATGAACACCAACATGGTCTACCTCATCACCGCCATCAATGACCTATGTAGGGAAATGGTGGCGGATTGGGCCCATGCAAGGTGAAGAGAGCGCAACACAGCTGCACGTTTGGACTGGCTCAGTCAGTCCATTGGCCGCCTAGCCACCACAACTACCTGCCTGTCAAGACGCACTGTCACGCTCCAGGTTGAATTAGGGCATTTTGCTGGAGATGTGGCAATGGGACTAGGGTGCTTTACTGCCTCTGTTGACCTTTTTCATACCTCCCAGGCAGCAAGAGGCACTGGTGACACCCCTCAGGACAGTGAGGACATATCAAGCATGAGCAGCGTTTCTGCCTCAGATGCCCTCATCCTGCGTAGTAGCAGTGCCCGGCAGACATCTGTGGACCAACCAGGCATAGGCCATGGTGGTCGTAGCCGTAGGAGGCTGTGATGTTGTCTTCCTAGGTTTAGCCTAAGGCACATGAGTTGAATATGTTAGGCTTTGTTACATTATACTTCTTTACTGCTAGCTATACTCCACCATTTACATTATGCACTCCTGACTTTAAAGGATATTTTTGTTTTGCACAACCTGGCTACGTTTATGAGTGCTTTTATGGTTGGCACTTACCTGCCAAAGTAGTGACTTGCTATGTGATCCTGCCTCCGTCTAACCCCCATTGCGATGCTACCATCTCCAGGCTGTCGTATTGGTGGCTCCTGCTCCTCATCCTCAGAATCTGTGTCATCAAGGGTGAGATGTAGACCACATCTGGTTGCTATGTTGTGGAGGATGGCACATGTCGCCACAATCTTGCATGCAGTCTGTAGGGCATACTGGAGTGCACCTCTACTTTTGTGCAGACATCTAAAACGTGACATCGACATGCCAAAGGTCCTCTCAATGACGGTTCTGGTTCACCGATGTCCAATGTTGTAGCACCTCTCATTCTGATTGGAAGGTGTTAGGTAGGGGGTGAGTATGCATGGCCTCAGAGCATATACACTGTCACCTGTGTAACAAAACAGCAGATATGAGCATGGTTATGCATTGAAATGTATTTCTGACATTGGTGTATACTACACAGTACCTAATAAATATCCTTCACCAAACTCCCCACTTTCTAGGCGTTGGTGTATCCCACTGTGCCTTAATATGTATGCATCATGTGAGCTCCTTGGAAATTTTGCCACTATATCAGTTATGACAATATGGGCATCACATACCACCTGGATGTTGAGTGAGTGAGTACATTTCCTATTGGGGAACACATATTCCAGATTTACAGGAGGACATATGGGTATATGTGTCACGTCCACACACCCTATTACATGGGGAAAGTTTGCAATTCTGTAGAAGTCCAATTTGGTGTTGTGTATTTCCTCCGCATTCCTGGGAAGATAAATGTATCTGGACATGTGCGCGAGTATGGCATCTATGAACCGTCTATAGAATCGTGACAGGGCACTTTGGGACACCCCACCAGCAAATGCAATCATGCCCTGGTAGTTACCCAAGGCCAAGAGGTGCAGTGAGCACAGCACTTGCACATGTGTGGGGATGGAGCAGCTGCGCAGGGTCTGGCTTTCTAGCTGAGGTTTCAGAAGTTCATAAATCTCTAAGAATACTGTGCAGCTCAGTCTATATTTATCACATATTTCCTCCTCAGTCTATTGAAATGTGGTCTGCCTGGTTCTGTATATCCACTCCTGTCTCCGCCTCATCCTCCTCTGCTGGGCAGCCTGGACTCGCCTCCTCCATGCAATCACGTAGAGTTCAGCCATTTTGAAAAACCCAGATGCCTTCTGGGTCTGCTTTTATACTTTGGTTCTGGTTACCACCTGTTTGGAATCATTTCTAATCTGGGTGTTAAAAATGGCCTATTTGCGACTATTCGCAATTTGCGACTGCCTTGTACATTCGGTTTGCGACTCACAAATTGCGATTTCTTAATTGCGAGTCGCAAACTCAAGTTGCAAATGTTTGCGATTTGGTAATTGGTTGCATCGCTATTTGGGACTCCTAATTGGCATTTGTACATACCATTTCGTGTTTTGCACAGTCGCAAATAGAGCTGCGACCGATTTGCGAGTCGCAAAACGTACATACATGTGGGCCAAAGTGGTTCCACACCCTAGTGCTATCCACTATGCCTCCACCACTTCTCAGCTCCCGGTGAAATTCCGCGCCCTCATATCCCGCCCATTGAAAGAGTTCCTCCTTTTATTTCCTATGTCTAGATCCTCCAGTGGTCTTCCAATTCATGGTGATCCCCTGTTTAGCTAGTACCAGGGCTAAATCTATAAACCAGGAACTAATATTACCGCTAGCTGGTCTAGGGTATCCTCCTAGTAAACATGTCAAGGGTGCACACAGAATCATTCTCTGGGTCACCTCATTGATATCATTCACCACCTCACTCCAGTAATTTGTCAAGACTAGGCAAGGCCACACCATATGCAACAGTACTGCACCCTGGTCCTGCAGCAGGGGCAGGCTGCAATGGCCGTGTGAAAGAGACAATTGACAGGTGTAAGGTATGCTCTTTGTAAGAAATAAAACTAATCAGCTTAAATCTGGCGATCCTGGAAACAGTGGATGTGCATGCAAGTATTTTGGCCCAATCCTCTTCTGTAACCCTACTAGTGAGGTCCGCCTTCCATTTGACACACAGTCCTATCAATGGAGTGGTTATATCCTGTTTCAATGTCTGATATATACATGTTACATCTTTACGTCGACCTGATGTGATGCACAGGACTTGGCAGCCCTTATGTCATGGAGGTTCTGCTGAGCCTCTACCCCAGTCAATTCGCAACGTGGCTATCATCGCCCAGTGGCATAAAAATTGTCCTCTCGGAATATCAAATCAGTGGAGAGGTCAACAAATGTTAAAAGTTACCAATCTCTTAAGTGGTCCCCAACCCTCATCACTCCATGAGTATGCCACTCATCCATCCTCCTCTGTCCTCCCACTCTTGAAATCAAGAAATCAGTCAAATCTTGATAGATCCGAACTCCAAAGTACTTGAGGCAATTCCCTTCCCAGGTAGGTCTGTGGAGGACATGATGCTGGGGTGCAGTCTTGCTCAGGTGGAATAAGTGAGACTTTTGCCAGTTAATACACAGCCCAGAGACCCATCTAAACTGCTCCAGAAAGGATATTAGATGTGGCAGGTCCTTACCCGTATTTTTCAAAAACAGTAGCATATCCTCAGTGTACAGAGCAGAATAGTGTGTGACCACCGTATCTCTAATCCTAAAGCCTGTGCCGGGGTGTGCCCCATTACCCAGCGGTTCAACCGCTATGGCAAAAAGAAACAGAGAGAGAGGGCATCCCTGTCGGATTCCCTGTCCTACCTCATATACTTTTGAAATACATTGTCCCATTCTGAATCAAGCTGTAGTCGAGGAGTACCGGAGTTCAGTTCATTGAACAAACCCATGGCCCACCCCCATTTTCATCAGAACCTGGTAGATGAAATCTCATTGAAGGGTGTCAAAAGCCTTTTCGATATCTATGGCTGTAATCGCTGCGTGATCTCTATCCACTATTTCTAAATTAATGATTGCAAGAAGCCTGCGAATATTCTACAAAGTGTTATACCCCAAAGTAAATCCAGCTTGATCTGCGTGGATCAAGGTGGGCTTCAAGGGAAAGAGGCCCATTGCTGGGACCCTACTGTGGAGTTTTTAATCCATGTGAAGCCTGGATAGAGTGAGATGTGCCTACACATCCTGGGGGGGGGGGTGGCTCGGCTTCAATAGCGGGACCAGCAGAGTTTCACCCACTGAGGTGGGCAGCCGTCCCGCCTCTTGGGATGCTGCATAGAGTTGTGGTGCCAGTTCTTCGATATAGCTTGCATAATATTTTACCAGCAGCCCATCCATTCACGGTATCGTGAACTGTGTCATGAGTTTAATTGCCACCCACACTTCTGGAAGTGCAATATCTCATCTTACTGTTTCTGTTTGAGAAAATGATGTGAGCACAATGGGGTTCAGGAAGTGTTGAGTGACCTGAGGGTGTAACTTTGGTGCAGAAGCATATAACTCTGTGTATTATTCCCCAAATCTACCATTGATGCCCTCCTGCCTGTATAGACGCTCATCCAGCCCAGAGTCTACCTCTAATATTAAAGAGTCTCTAGCTGTAGGATTTTGAAGCCAAGCCAACAGGGTTCCGCTTTGTCTCACTCTGCATGGGCTCATGTCAAGCATTCTCAATAGTAAAGGCAGTGCAATTACTCAGTACAGACCACTACCTGTTCTTTAGCCTTTAATCATTGTTTATTCAACCCCAGATTCCCAGGCCTCGCAATCTCCAAGTCTCTCAGTGCTCTATCTTGTGTCTCCACCTCCTTTAGTAGTATGTGTCAAACTTTACAACCTCCACTACGCAGTGCCCCCTAATAAATGGCTTGAACACGTTCCAGTCAGCCAAAGGGGACTCAGTCATAGCTGCATTATCTCAGAACTAGTTCCGTACAGCATCTCCATTGGTATTGGAGAATGCAGGATCCTCTAGATTTTCCACTAACAAATAAAGTGTTGGATCCACCACATATTTAAAATCACCTTCCAATTTAATGTGCTGTGTCATGTATGATGCTAAGTGTCTGGACAGCCCATCAAGAAAACCTCCCTGATCTGTATTAGGAGCATAGATCCTCACTATTGTCAGATCCCTGCCCACCAGTTGACCTGACACCACCACATATCTACCAGCAGGGTCAATTAGTTTGTTTGTTTTTTGAAAGGGCACCACTAGGCAGACCTACACCAGAACACCCCTGGCAAAAGCTGAGTATGTGGCGACGTACACTGGGCTCTGCCTTCGTTTGCGCAATGCCTCTCTTTCAGTGAGGGTAAGATGTCCTTCCTGTAGGAGGGCAATATGCACCCCCATTCTCTTAAATAGGCACTGACCTTGTACTGTTTTGCCATATTATTTAGCTCTCGCACGTTCCAGCTAATGAAACTGTAAGTCAAAGGGGTTGCCATTGTGGTATGTGATTGTGGTAGTACAACAATGAACAGGGTGGAGGGTGAGGGCCTCCTGTGTATGTGGGGGACCTCAGTGGTTTCAGTAGAGCACAGTGTGAACAGGCAGGGGTAGCCTTATACCTATACATCAACAACCTTAAACTAGTATCCCAAGTCACCAACCCCTGGACAAGAAGTAACATGCTCCCAATCTAAACCATATAGAAAACATGCAGCACTCATGCAGACACCACCTGCACAATGTCAGTCTCAGTCTAGGGGGGTTCCACCAGCCGTGATGCCTCCCAGCTTCACACCCCACCACCCATTAGGGCTAAGGAAATAACAGATCCCTTGTTTGGCCCAGTAGAGAGTCAGCAATCAAACAAGCCCAACAGTGAGACAGATAGGCAGTTTCAAAACAGGATTTACAGTTGCACCACTGGGTTGTCAAATGAGTTCATCTGATGTGCCGGGGTAATCAGTGGCAGCAAGCTCCCAGAGCCAAGTGAGGAAATTGAATCATGATCTCAGTTAGAGTCCTGTGAATTGTCATGGCCAGCCACAGATGATGGGTGAGATCTAGCCTCGCTGAGGGCTACCACCACCTCCACCACTCTTCAATGATCCTGTAAGGCCTGAGATCATGAAGGGACAGCATGAGTCCGCTGTTTCACCTTTTTCCCATGTGATTTCTGGTTCGGTCTGCGGTTGTTGGCCGTGGCATCCCTCTCTGTCTCGGGGAGGTGATTGATCCAGTCCCAAAGTTCTGATGGAGAAGTAAAGAAATTAACTGCATTGATAACTCGTAGCCAAGCTGGGACCATCATGACATATGGTTCTAAACCATCGTTTAGCATCCGTGAAGGAGGCTTACTGCCTCTGGACCTCCCTAGTGAAGTCTGGGAAAATCATAACCTTTTGTTTCTCTACCGTTAGACCTGAAAGCCTTAGGGTGGTCATCACCCAACTTTTTGCCTGCCATCCTCCACTCTTTTGACACAGATTTTTTCTTGTTTTAGGACTCTGCATACTTTACCACTGCAATCCAGTGCTACAGTGCATATGCTCTCTCCCTTAAACATGGTAACATTGGTTCATTCCCAACTGGCATATTTGCTTTACTTGTAAGTCCCTAGTAAAGTTTACTGCATGTGCCCAGGACCTATACATTAACTGCTACTAGTGGGTCTGCAGCACTGATGGTGCCACCGACCTAAGCAACCCCTTAACCATGCCTCAGGCCTGCCATTGTTAGGTCTGTGCATGCAGTCTCACTGCCATGTAAACGTACTTGCCAAGCCCTAAAACTCACCTTTTTTCACACATACGTCACCCCTAGCACCCTGCCCTAGGTGACCGATAGGGCAATGTGCAATGTAGGTAAAAGGCAGGACATGTACATGTGTGGTTTATATGTCCTGGTAGTGGAAAACTCCTAAACTGGTTTTCCACTACTGTGAGGCCTGCCCCTTTCATAGGATGGCATTAGGACTACCCTCATATACTGTTTGAGTGGTAGATTCTCATCAAAGGGGTAACCAGGTCATATTTAGTATGACCAGAATGGTAATATAAAATCCTGCTTCTTGATGAGGTTGGACTATATATTACTATTTTAGAAATGCCACTTTTAGAAAGTGAGTATTTCTCTGCACTTAAAATCCATCTGTGCCTTACAGCCTGTCTCCAATCCACGTCTGGGCTGGGCTAGTTTACAGCTCCCTTGTGCATTTCACCCAGACAAACACAAACACAGGATACTCAGTCACATCTGCATTCATCTGCATACTGAATGGGTCTTCCTGGGGTGGGAGGATGGAGGACCCGACACTTACATTTCAAAGGCTAGTGGCCTGCCCTCACACAATGCACTGTCAAACTCCCTATTGGGACCATGGGACCCTGGCAGACGGATCTGTACTGAAAGGGGAACTTGTACACTTCAAAACTACTCTTTGAAGTCTCCCCCGCTTCAAAGGCAGTTTGGGGTATATAAACTGGGTCCCTGACCCTACCAACTCAGACAGTTCTGGACCCAAACCGGGAACCTGTCAAGATGAACTGCCTGGCTGCCCAAAGAATTCACCTGCACCTGTGCAATTCAAAACTCACACAGCACGGTTCTAATGAACAACATAATAAACAGAATATAATGCCTGAAAGCAGAGATTTAACTTTCTTCAGCACCCTAAGGTCACAAAGAATGTTTTGCTAACTAACTCAGGAGTCCTTGACTGGTCGTTGCCTGAGTAACATCAGTTCTACATGAAACTGACTCTGAAGCATTGTCATATGTTGATGACATCTATCTGATGGACAATGACTTAAGTAGACAGTGAAAGTAGATCGCAACAGCCTTGCCCCACAGTTCTTAGAGAAGTGTGCTCTTTTGTAACCACCAAACACCAAAAACAAACTAGTCACTAGTAGTCTTCTTTAATTATAGTAGAACAAACATACAGATTACACACAATGTAGATCACACTGTTTGTGAGAAATTGGGTTGTTGGTTGACTGGGGTGTGAGCTCTGGTAAAGCAATAGCCACAATCCCTTGCAGGATGAACCACAAAAATCCCAAATCAATTTAGGAAAATAAACATTTTTAATAAATTATTTGACACCAAAACCAACAGAATCCAATTAGTAGAACTGGAGTTTTGGAAAAGGGCCACCTGGATACCTTTATCACCACAACCAAGGGTCCAGGAGTGGGTAGAGACCTCTTGGGGGTTCACTACCCACTCAGGCTGGGTACACGTGCGGGTTCAAGATGTTGGGAGACTGTTCTGTCCCTGTGGCTCTGAACAAGAGGCCAGCAAAACTGGCACTTGGAGTCACTTCAGGAAGTCTTGGGAGCAGGTAAAGATGCAGGGCTTCATAGCAGGGTAGGCCAGGACTTTAGTGCAGGGTTGGCCTCTGAAGGGTCAAGGAAGGCACCAGGGAGCAAAGCAGTCCTTACAGGTACAGCAGAATTCTGGCATAGTTCACTGATGGTCACAGCAGCAGGCAGTCCTCTGAGATTCCTTCCACAGGTCCAATAGTTAACTAAAGAGTGGGTCAGAGAGCCCTATTTTTATACCCTGGTGCCCTGCTCCTAGAAGATGGGAGAGGTTTCCAGAAAGGTTCTTTGAGGTTCCAAGAGTTTCCTGACTTCCCTGCTCTGGCTCCTAGCTGGCTGCACTGACAATATAGGGCTGTTAAGCCTATTGTGTGGTGGCAGATCCCAGCCTATTCAGCTACAAGTGGGACTGTGCTTGGCTCTGTCCCTATCAAGCCAGTTAATGAACCATTCAGGCTCAGCTAATCACACTATTGTATGAGTGTCTGAAGGGAATTCACGAAGCCCTAACTGTCAGTTACACCCAGTCATATGACCTAAGATAGGCTGCCGGCACAGAGAGCTAAGGACACGAAAATGAACATTCTAGATGTGGGATTTTTAAACTGGTAATGATACATATGACTTCACAGTTTAAGAGGGTTTATCATTACAAGTGCATAGATACCAAACATGGTATATCTACCACTTCTGGTTTAGGAATTCCAGCGTATTAAATCTAATAAGGAATCCCCAATGTTATCCTATGGGAAGGATAGGCCTCACAGTAGTGAAAAAAATGAAGTTGGGAGTTTCTCAATACTAGGACATATAAAACTAAAAAGTTCATGTTCTACCTTTTAATTATACAGCACGGTGCCCTATGGACTACCTAGGACCCACCTTAGGGGTGCTCTATATACAATAAAAGGGGAGTTTAAGGCTTGGCAATAGCTTTTAAATGCCAAGTCGACATGGCAGTGGGACACTACCTTCAGGCTGCAATGGCAGGCATGGGACATGTTTTAAGGTCCTGCTTAAGTGAGTGACACAATAACTGCTGCAGGTCTACTATTAGAATTTAATTTGCAAGCCCTGGGTATATGGTATACCACTCTACAAGGGACTTACAAGTAAACTAAATATGCCAATCAGGCATAGGCCAATCAAACCATGATTAGGGGAGTGAGCACAAGCACTTTAGCACTTGTTAAAAAATGTAAAGTGATCAGAGCCCTAAGGCTAACAAGCAAAAAATCAGAAAAAAGTAAGAGGAGGAAAGCAAAAGGTTTGGTGGTGACCCTGTAGAGGGGGCCTTTTCCAACATGACTCCCCCCCCCAGCCTAAACCCAGGGTAAACTAATCAATACCCTGATGGACTTTCCTGCTCACGCAATAGAACATGGGCAATGGCCCTCTACTGGAGGTGCATTTGTCAGCTCTATGCCTCTCTGAATTCAGTTGAATCCCTCTGTCTTCACTGTCCTGAGCCACTGAACTGGCCAATGGGGCCAATCTCCTCCTGTGGACCACCTAACCTTAACTTGCTGACAAATTTATCCCAGTAGGCAGACAGTACCACCATGGCCAACAAAGTGCTGTGGCTCATTCCACCCTTGAATCAGACTTCTGTCCTCAAACCAAGGAAAATTATTTTCATAAGGACAACAACCAACAAATGCCACTGGCAACTGCCAGTTCCAGTAACCAGGCCACAGGCCCTCCATGGGTCTCTGACTTCTGTGGTTTCTCAGTTTGAGGGGCGGTAGCCCCAGGTGTTAGGTACCCTTTCTCTACTCTCCCTCCCACCAGTTCAGGGATGGCAACGTGAGACTGGTCAGTCAGCCCAGGTTCTGTACCCTAAGGCTGAACAGGGATCAGGGGTGAATCCTTCCTTCCCCATCGCTCCATCTGAGCTTCCGTACCCTCTGTTTGGGAGTGGTCTGTCCAGATGTTTGAGCTTTTAAAGCACCCTGGGTTGGTGCCCCTCCTGGCTCTTCTATCACTGGTGGCAAGCCATTTCTCAGAAGGCAGTCTGTCGGCATCTTGGAACCAACTATTACTTTCTCTGGGTTACCTCCCCACCCCACTCCAGGGATGCCAGGGCCATGGGATGGACAACGACTTGCCCCTGGACCTGGGCCACCCTACATACCTGACTGGTATTGTTCTTAGGTGAAACTAGCCTTTTCATGGTCTGGTTGGCCCCAGTGTACCTCAAAGCAGTGACAAGGACCCCATTCACTTTGACCTGATGGAATTAATGACTCTCCCCTTCAGGGATCTCCAGTCTACCCGATGAGCTCACTCCCAAACTAAGGGAGACTAGGGCATGTTCTAACTCCTGCCCCTGGGGACTACCTCCCCCTAAGACCACTTGGGTCACTCCTGTAGAGTTCAAACTAGTGGGGAGTTTCTTTGGACAGACAGAGTCCCCCATTTGTGTCCTAAGTAAGAACAATCAAAGCAGCAGGGTTGTAAATGGGGCACCCTGGGCCACCATCCACCAGAACTTTCCTCTTTCTTTTCAGAAGGGACTTGGCAACTCTTTCCTTTCCCCTTATCCACAGGCTTGTTTTGGCCTCCCTTCATCTCCCCCTCCTTCTGTTGGGAGGAACCTGAGCCACCCTTCTTCCCTGGTACCTTTTTAGACACTCTGGTGCTGACCCAGAGATTCACCTTCTCAGCAAGCTTCCTGGGGTCAGAAAGCTTGCTGTCTACCAGGTGTTGGTGCATCCCTGTAAACCAGGTTGTGAGCATGTGTTCCCTCACAATTAGGTTGTGTAGCCATTGAAATCATCTACCTTGCTGCCCCTCCCCCAGCCCTTCTAGGTATATGGCATACCACTCTACAAGGTACTTACATGTAAATTAAATATGTGAATCAGGTATATGCCAATCACACCATGTTCAGGGGAGTGAGCAAATGCACTTTAGCACTTGTTAGCAGTAGTAAAGTGCACAGAGCCCTAAGGCCAACAAGCAAAAATCCAGCAACAAATTGGAGAAAAAGGCAAAAACTTTGTTGGTGACCCTGTAGAGAGGGTCATTTCCTACACTGTTGTATATTTTAATTTGTCAAGATTTTCCCAATACACATTGGACATCTGAACACACACAAATACTCAGATCATTACAGACTGACATGCTAGTATCCAGACACTTACATACTCGTACACAACCAACCTAGTGAAATGCGTCATTATAGGTTCCATTGGCTACACACATATGTCACCTTCTTTGAGGTTGACACAATGCCTATTGCATATAAATTGCATCTCCATTCCAATGCTAAAATGCACTTTGCATCCACTGAAAAATATTGACTTTAATTCAAAGGGCTATCACAGAGGAAAGACAATTGGCTCATAAGAAACACATCATTGTCGTAACTCCTGTCAAATCCCTCGAGGCTGTTACCAAGGTGAGTCTCCTAAACGTGAAAGCCTTACATCAAATATGGATACAGTGGGCCACTTCCTTGACACAATCTGATGTAGTTTATGTTTTTGACCCCACTTTGCAGATTTAAGAATTTCTTCAATACAAATACTCTGTGCCGAGTGATGTATTACCTCCTGAACAGTATGATTATGTAATCTATACTGATGGTTCTGCGCAACCTGCAATAGCCACCAAACAGCAATATGCGGTGTCATGAAAAATGGTGAAATCCAGCACATAAAAACACTTGTGCAGTCCTTAGAGGACGGCACAGCCCAGCTGGCTGAATTAAAAGCACTGACCCTGGCAAAAATGAATACAAATCCTGAATTCCCCACATTAATAGTGTGTGATTTGTGTTACTGTGCCCAGAATTATAATGAGAATTTGAAATATTTGCATGAAAATGGATTCAGAAACTCCAAGGGGAATACTTTCAAGCATATACTGCTTTGGGAAAAAGTGGTGCATCTTAAAGATTGCTTGCCACAGTCTCATGTAATTTATACACTAAGTCAACAACATGTCAGCGTACATGTTGCAGGGAATTAATTGGCTGGTGAAGCAGCAAAAGCTGCAGTTCAAACTGCTGCAGTAGCTGTGAATACTGATTCTTATACAAGGGCGGTTGATGACTTCATGGTTGCAGTCACTGCATCAGGCAGTGGCACACCTTTACCTAAGAAAATATCCAGCAAAGTATTCAATTTTTTTGAATGCGCAAGACATTCCTTTTGTCTACATTCCCAGGGTGGGTGATTGAGTGATATCCAACCAGAACTGCAGGCTACAACTAATAACAGCTGCAAATGAGGGTTTGGTGCCTGCACATGCTGGTGTGGCATCTACAGTTTCTTTACTTCAGACATGCTACTGTTGGCATGGGCTGTACAAACTGACAAAACAGTATGTCCTTAAGCTGTGACATATGCCAACAAATTAAAAGTTACACCACTGCAAGCCCACCACAGACACCCCCCTCCAGTGTGTATATTTAGACCATTGTGGGCCCTTAAATTCCGATAGGGGTTTTAAATGCATTCTATTAGCTGTAGATTTGTGTTCTAGATCCGTGGGTTCCTGTTACTACAGGACAAGCTCCAGGTGTGAGTTTACAGTCTTCAACTACTGTTTCCAACAATTAACTTCTGTATTATCATATCAACCACCTTTGGAAGTGATTACCAGTTCCCCTTTACCATGTGAAGTCCCTGTTTTTGCACAGACTGCCTCTGGTTATTTTATCCACATTGATGATTTTTCTTCAAATTCTTCACGTTTCTGTGCATGAAGTACATGTCGTTTTTGTTTGGCTGAAAAAGCCTTACATGATTCCACCTCGGTCCTACATTTGAATTGCCATTGCACAAATTTTTCTCTTCATTTGGATAGAGTTTGTCACAGTATTCTTCTTGATTTTAAATGGACATTACCTCCCAGAACGCATTGCTCTTGACCTTGTAGCTGAGGTGTTGAAGCCTCACCCTTCCTGGCATAGGCTGCAAAGAGACCTGTCTCTTGTGAACATTTCTGCTTTTCCCGTCTTGAATGGAAGTATGCTGGATGAGGTGGCCCTACTGAAACTATTCAAATACCATATGGCTTCAAAATATCTATGTACAACATTATGATGCCTAGTGCTATCTCTGAATAATGGGATTTGACGACAGTGAGAATTAATATGTTCGAATTGGAAAGCTGTTCTTCATTTGAAACTGAAGATTTGTACCTGAATTCTGCTAATTATGGTGAAATGTTTCATTACCATCAATATTCTCACCATTATTTACAAAGGGCTAGTTCTCCCTGTGCAGTATTTAATTACACACAATGGGAACATTGCCTAACACCAGCAGTAGACATTTTCAAAAACATACATGAAATAGTTTGCATGTTTTTCAGGACACAATCGCCTAGACCCATTATTATAAACTTATCCCTTCACCAGCAGCAATGAAGCTGCTTACACAAATTACATTGATTTATTCTGATTTATTTATATCTGAACTGACCATACAAGGTTAAGGATATTGGAAAAATAATATTGATTTGAGATCAATTTGGGTAACACGTAATTGGCGAGTACAGGATATAGATGCTTTATTTAGAGCCTGCCTAATACCACAGCATATGATTTTCCTGAACAAAACAGTGCAACAAAGAACATGCATGTATCTAAAGACATGACCATGCCTTGTATTCCCTCTATTGCATGTCTTTAAAATTGGCAAAACTTTGCAAACTATTCTAAAGATGAATTAAATGACATGACACAGAATGGCACATATAACTCTTCACTTTCAGATCCAGAAAGGTGGTTTGTGTGGCCAGTAGAAACTAATGGTTGTCATTCATGTTTTTAAAACCCCACTTTGGCTTTTAAAGCAAGCAGACAAGACCCCCATTACTAACAATCACAACATTCATGTGTAGTGACCACTTTTAGTGTGGGGAAATTATTCTAACAATAGTTACAACATCCAACACTACCTGCAGTAAACAAACACCTATCACTCCTATCTGATGACATAGATTTACAAGATTTTTGGCAGGTCCTCCAATATCTTTTCAGAAACACTTCTTACATGCTATATATAATGAGATTTGGAAATTTTTCCAGCAAGGTGCTGCTGAAAGAGTGAGACAGATTGACAGCGAAACCTTGGAAAAAGCTTTGGCTCAACCATATGACAACTTTGTCAACTCAAATTTATTCTTTGAATAATATTATGACACCTGCATTTAATGTTGTAAACCTCTGCACTCTTCCCAAAACCAGCTCAGGTATCCTCCTCCCCCAGCACTACATTGGCCATTCCCAGGGCAGGCCCTCCAGTGGGGTGCTGCTTCTTGCGGGGAAGATGGCATACCACTTAAAGTACCCATATTGTTAAAATTCATGGAATTTGCACCGGACGTTAGCCCAAGCAGTCTTTCAAATTAAATCCTTTTTTTCTGTCCATGATTGGGCTGGGATTTCTCCCCTCACACCTCTTTTGCAGGCCTTTAGAGAACTCATTTATTTTTATTTTGTCTCCCTCCTCTTCATCTGGTGGAAACTCTGTCCACCCTCCTGGTAGTCTCCCCCCAGTTGGCGTTTTATACATCCTGGTGCTAATCCAGAGGTCAGTTTCCTTTGCAAGCTCACTGGGCACAGGGAGCTTTGAATGAATCTGTTGCTGTTCACATCTTTGCAGAACAATTACTGAACATGTGCTATCTCAAAAATAGATTGTAGAGAACATCATAGTCACTCACTTTGCTCCCCTATACCCATTCTTCCAGTGCCTTCCCAGAGTAATCTATGAAATCCACCTAAGACTAGTGAGAGTTTCTGGCTGCCCCTAAACTTTAAGTAATACATCTCTAGGGTCAAGACATATTAAGAATAAGGGCTTCTTTCATGAGGGTATCCTTTGTCCTATCATCATTCACTATGGCAAATAGAGTACCCCTTCCCGAAGTGGGCGCATAATTCTAGAGATTTGCCCCCTTAGTCCTTCCTCTGCTTTTCCAAGGCCACCTCATAGGCCTTAAACCACCTAGGAGTATTACCCCCCACCGCAAAGCTAGGTACCTGCTCTTTGTGGATGTGAAATTTTACCTCCTCTAGGTGCTGCTATGTCGATGCCACCATCTTCAGTGATCTCTTTGACCCTCCTGGCTTTCGGGTCAGTTCTGTCTGGCTCAGTACATGTTCCAGCAAAATTTTCTTTACTTTTCTAGTGCTAGGCTTTTCTCCTCCATCTCTCTCGCCACTTCTGCCTTTTTGTCTTCCAGGACTCTCTCATCTTCTGCCCTCTTCTCCTCTAGGTCCCTGGCTGTGGCTGCTTCCTCCATGGATAGCTTATTCTCCTCTATGACTAGACTGGCCAGCTGCAGCCTCAGCTCTCTTTCAGCTTTCCTGTCCTACAACTGTCAGCCTATTGAAGGACACACAGCTCCTGACAGTGGCCTCACTCCTGTGGACTCCTCTCTCCGTTGGTTCTGGAACCATTGCCAGGATATTCTCTCTTCTTTTCCAGTTCCTCCCTCCCACATCATCATCATCCTGTTACTGTGATGGTGCTTGCAGCATCCAGACTTGTTCCCAGGATATGAGGGTTATCTGGTGCTTCCGTTTCTTGGAGGGATTTGCTACCTTCAGCCCCTTTCCCCTTACACAACGTTTTAAGCTCCGCCATAGTAAAGCTTTCAATGTTGCTGATATCCACTTCCATTCTTTCAAAAATCAAAGGTGAGGTCTGGGGTGACATTTAGAAAAAAAGCAGAAATAATGCTCAATTACAAATAGCAGAGAATTTAAAAATCTAAAATCTATTTTGTTGTCAGATTCTAAGAAGGATTGTTTGGTTTTATACCAGATCCTCAACTGCACATTTCATGATGCTCCGGTGGCATAATGCCCTGCACTGTATTTGCAACATGACGTTAAGCTACTTCTTGTGGCTTAAAGCCTCCTTGTAAATACGACCCCTTCACATGCAGCCCTTTTGCTTGGAAGGGTTGTGCAACAGGTGTTGCTGTGGGCGTGCCACAGGAACACCGATTGCATTTTGACGCTGCCTCCGATTTACAAGTTTTTGTAAACCTGAGGCAGCGCAAAAATATAATGCCACCCCAGGGGTGGCATTAGCAAGGCACAACGAGGAGGAATACTTTTATTCCTCCTTGTTTTTTGCTTTTTCTATGTGTGCTGCATTCTGCAGCACACATAGAAAGAGCAAAATGCCAGAAATTATTGTTTATGTGCGGGAAGGTGTCACTTCCTGCACATAAACAATCATTTGAAAATGACGCTTTGGCACTTCTGTGTGTGCTGCATTGTGCAGCACACACAGACTTGCAAAATCACCATTAGTGATTGTTTCTGTGCAGGAAAGGACACCTTTTCTCACACCCCTCAATGCAGACATCCTTGCACGATGGTGCTAGGATGCCTGCAGTGGCAGCTAAGTTTAGCGCCAGTGCAGGGGACAACACAGGGCCACGCCGTATTCAATTAAATACGGTGCATCCCTGGGTTGTGTAAAAGATAGAGCACGGCACTGCCAATTTTGGGGCAGCGTCGTGCTTCGTCATTTTCCTATAAATATGGGCCTTAGAATATTAGATAAAAGGATGAGAACCCACCTCAAATAATAATCACAATACTTCTCAGGGTGAACCACAAAAGTAATTAAATAAACGTGTGGATAAACATCTCGTAGTTTAGTACAGAGGCAGGTTGGCTTAACTTAAAGACACTATATGAAGTATTTATTTAGAACTCAAATGGTAATAAAGTGAGAACACAATATAGGAAAAATCCCAAATTAATATAGAAAAATTTAGCAAATGTTAATAAAGGAAAATGACACAGAAATGACAAAAAATCTCATAAGTAGAACCAGGGTTATGATTTTTTAAGGTTTAAGAATCAAAACAGTGCCAAAAAGCATTATGCAACAACCATGGTCATCTAGTGGCACTTGACTGGGACAAAGTCAAAACTTAAGACTGACAGCAATGGAGCTCAGGTTGAATACAGGACCCGGTGTTATGAGGACCTTCTGTACCCAGGTTGGTTCCTTGTGTTTTTAGTTAATTTCATATTTATATTTTATGCATTTTAGCTGCACTGCATTTAGCAAAAACATTTTACACACACTACTTGCATGATATTCTTCTAGAAATATGTGGTATGGCTTGTTTAGTTAGCCTTTGCATGATATGTAATAAGTACTTTCTGTTCAAGGCTAGGACACTGTATACTGTATCCTAGTTCTTGTATTGCCTGTT
Organism: Pleurodeles waltl; assembly: GCF_031143425.1. Lineage (NCBI taxonomy): Eukaryota > Metazoa > Chordata > Amphibia > Caudata > Salamandridae > Pleurodeles > Pleurodeles waltl. Next base: position 603,379,127 of record NC_090443.1, on the reverse strand, counting down.
AAGGAGACAGTTTCTTAAATCTAGGTACACAGCAATGTATCAAAGCTGTGCTTCCAACACAGTATGGTTTTATTATATAAATAGTGCACTGACCCGGAAGGGGCAGAGGGCATTCCTGCGATTGCCCTCTTGGAACCAATGCTGTGTTCAACATGCATCTCTGCTGGTGCTAACCTACCAGCTTCCCGAGAGGATTGCCATCCTCACTGCAGGCTATTTCTTTAGATTGGGCCAGGTAGAAGGGTACACCAGCTATGCTCTCAGTGTCATCTTAGGGTTAAGAAGGAACCTCTAGAACTTCTAGCTTTACCATGTTCATAATGCTGATAACTTTGCTTTGTTTCATCAGCCTAATTATCGCAGTTCAAGCTTTCTATGCAAGGTTATGATTGTTTCAATACATGTATTGAAAACTTATTTCATATCTCTCTTGTGTTTTGCTTGGGCATGCATGCATGACTAATCAGATGAAAGGGTAAGGTCTGGTGCCACAACTTCCTTGAGGAGTCAGAGTGCCATGTTCAGGTTTCCATAATCGCCTTCCACCCTGGTAGGCTTAGGGGTTCAGGTGAGGCATTGTGAGCTTGCCGGGCATTGGGCCAACAGGTCCTGCTGATGTGGATGGACTTAGTCCCCCACATTCTGAAGTTCTGTTACCTTAATAGGAACCGTATAACACAGGTATGTCAGAGCAAAAAGTTTTACCTTTGGACTTAATTTCTGAAATGGAAGTCAAAGATCATCAGCAAGGCTGTGGCTATAGGGACTCTAGGTCATCTGTTAACCATTGGACGAGGTCTCAGTGAAGCTGCTGACTTTTGGCAGGAAAGCTCCAGGTAGGAGAAATTGGAATTTCTGTCTTTGTTCCCCATCAATTCTCAGAGCAAACATTTGGCAGGAAACTTTAGGAGGAGGACACATTGACACCAACAAGAACCTTATGGACAGCATTTAGGGGTCAAGACTCACTTCAGCAGAGGCCAAAAGGTCCCGGACACATCCAGTCCTGCTCAGCTGGGCAGTTGCAGGAAAGGCCTCTGGAAGTTTGTTCTGTCCCTGTATCTCAAAGTAGAGGTCAACCAACTTACTATTGGGACCACTTCTAGGATCCTGGGTTTAAAACAAGCAGGTCCAGTCTTCTTTCAGGTTTCTCAGACAACAGGGCAATCCTTCTTCACGGGTTCATAAATGTTCTGAGATTGGTACAGTAGATGCCACTTTTATGAGCAGTGCCAGCGTGTGGGTAGGAGAAACTCCTGGCCAATCCCCAACCAATGAAATAAAAAGTTGCCAGATGGGTGATCCTACCCACTTTTGCAGCACTTCCTGTGTGTTTTATAGTTAACTACCCCATGGTGCCCTTCTCTACCTAAATCCAATATAGCTGAACCCTTCTATTCCTAGTCAATGCTCCTTGTGCCCACTCAGACGTGTAGCTATGATAATGGGCACACCCTCCCTTGTGGTCACCCCAAACCAGTTCTGGGGCAGTTACTCCCTCCCATTCGGCTTAGAGCCAAGCTGAGTAGGAAGCGCTAGCGCGTCTGACCTTAATTAGTAAACTGACAAGGGGGACACAAATAGGTCAATGAACCTTTTGACTCGCAATTAAGATGTTCTTACCATAGATCCTGTACATAATCAATAATCAATACACAGGTAATCAATAATCATCAGCAGTCAGCAAATCAATAATCAATAGAGTCAGTAATTGTCACGCACCATGACCTTTCTGCCATGAATACCCACACCTTTAGTAAAATTTAGAATTTTTATCTCCCTATTTTAACAATGCTAAGGTCATGTAGAAAAATATCAAAATCAGATGAAACACATACAGAAACAATACTGGTTGTCCAAAGCGGCAGAAGAAACGTAACCTAATCAAAGCTTGAACTACAACACATTCTAAAGTTATTGTGCACATCAATAGCAAAGTCAACTGCGTCAATGAAATGAAGTACATGAAGTTTAGCAGAGAAATTCTTCAAGCATTAGTGCCTGTTATCATAATTCATTAGTGAGAATCCTTAACTAACGTCAAATTATCATCAGCATGTTGGGCTTCATGCAAAACAATTTCGTAACACAAATTTGGAAAAACATCTAACTATGGTTCTATCAAAACAGCGCAGTTGGTACCTAGAAAGAAAAAGCAAATAAGCATGGTAATCACAATTCTGAATATACCTATCCTCAGGGTGGATCAGCAAAGAAAAATCAGTCTTCGTCCTGAGGACATCAGTCGATCAGCAAAGTGTCAGTTTTCAACATCAGAATTATAAAAGGGCAAAGTCATTAAGCATTAAAGTTAAGCACATCTCTACTAAAGACGCATAAGAAATATCGACCTTTCGGCCAATGAATCTGTCTTCTCTCAGAATGAGTGACCCTTCTCACTGTGCAGTGTCGTTAAGTCAAAATTGTTGAAACTATCCCCTAATTCCCTATTGGTCAGTTAATCGTATGTTCACACTATTTCCAATAAAACAAAAATCCCAAATCTATGAATTCTAATATTACTCTGTTCTCATATTGCTGACTGGTTCGTCTTGCGATGTCCTCATCATCCGGTTTGTCAGGTAACAATATTGTTGCAGCTTCTACTCTAGTGCTTCATTTTTCTTGTCCTGGGAAAGTCAGTCTCACACACATTACACATAAAATGTTGCATTAGCAAGAAAATAATCTCCTAGCTGTTGGTTCACAAAAAAAGCATCCGTTATGAGCACATTTATACAGTACAATAGACATTCACAGTTTAACTCACTTGGTCAACATTTTTATTAAACGCTAAGAAATACAGCTTTTACATGAGGCCTGGCAAAATAGGCAAAGACACTCGCTAAGTTAAGGCCTACAATTAATAAAGCCTAATTCATAACCCTCAATATGACATATTACTGCATTAGTCTGAAATATATTCAACATTTCATAATATTTAATCATTGATTAGAACATTTGTTAACATTGGTGGCCATTCTTCGTAATCACATTTTCAAATGCGTACATTATTTTTCTACGTTATTATATTTTCTACATAAACTTATTATTCAAAATATATGAACACTCATTAATAATTTTTATTAAAACACCTGCGCTACCAGAAGTCAAAAGCAAGCAGGCTCATATGTGAGCTACATCTGCTAGTGACAGGGTAGACACCCTTTAAAGCTCAAGAAGGGGTTGGGCACAACCCTCCCAGTCCATCCTGCTCAAGGAAGAAAAACACCTCTCCACTCCCAAGCCTTTTGTTCACTGTCTAAAAGCTATACACATAGCGCCACAGGGGACCTATTGACAGTCAAGTGAACCTAGACGCTGGAACATTTGGCTTAGTCATGGAAATGTCAACTTTCTAAAATTGTAATTTCTAAAATAGTAATTTACAATCTGAACTGGCCATTAAGTTGGGTTTTAAATTACTGTTTAAATGAGCCCATTAAATCAAATGGTTCTAACTGCTCTCAAATTGAAGCTAAGCATCATAAAAAAAGGTCATAATGTAATGTTTAGGTCTGGCAAAAGATTTAATTTTCTAGGTCAAAGTTGCACTTTAAAACTGCAGGCTGCATAGGCAGGCTTGGAGACATTTAGGGGCAGATTTAAGAGCCCCTAGCGCCTCCTTGCGCCACAATTAGCTCAATATTTTTGATGCTAATGTGGCCCAACGAGGCCAAAATTGCTGAACCACATTTACAAAGGGGCGCAATGCATGCATTGTGCCAGTTAGTAACCCTTTGCACCAGGCATAATGTATGCAAAAGGGGTGTACCCCGTTAGGGGGACCCAAAAAATGTCACAAAGAAATCTCTTTTTTTCTGCACTTTTAACACCTTCTCAGTGCGGGTGTTAAAAGAGGCACACCATTGTTTAAAATGGGCCTCAAATGGCTTGACAGGATTAGCATCAACATTTTTTACACTAATCCTGCAAAGCTCTGAGCTAGCATAAAAAATGTTGATGCTAGTTCCCCTAACTACTGACATGGTACACCATATTTTAGATATGGCGCACACATGGTGGCTTTAGAGGGGCGCTAAGGGGTGCAAGAAAAGTGGCACTGCACTGGCTGCAGCTCTACTTTTCCTAAATCAGGGCCTTACAGAGCTGTTAGACTTGGCATCTTTGGCTTCCCTCCTAACTTTGTGCCTTCCGACCTCCTCTTTTTGCTGACTTTGTTTTTGCTGGCCTTAGGACTCAGCACATTTTACCAGTGCTAAACACTGCTAAGGTGCTTGAGCTCACTGCTTAAAACATGTTCAGTTTGATTTTACCCATTTGGTATATTTAATTGACTTGCAATACCTTTGTAAAGTGGCACTACTTGTACATTAAATGCTATTATTGGGCCTTAACTGATTGTGCCACCCACTTAAGTAGCCCTTTAAATGTGTCTCAGGCCTGCCATTGCAGCATGTGTGTGGCAGTTTTACACTGCTATTTCGACCCCGCACAGTAAACATTTTGCCAGGCCCAACTCTTCCATTTTAATAAATATAATTTACCTTTAAGACAAGCCCTGGACAGCCCAGAGGGCAGGGTGCATTTTATAAATATAATTTCTAAATGGGAATAGGTAACAAGTTCATCTTTGGTCTCTGGGATTGTAATGAAAAATCCTAACTCATGGTAAAGTCGGATCTCAAATTACATTTTTGAAAATGCCACTTTTAGAAAGTTGACATTTTCTTGCCTTAGCCGTTTGGTGCCTCGGTTCTGTCTCTGAGTCACATGACTGGGTGTAGTTGACAGCTGGGCTTTGTGTATTCCTCCTAGACAGCCACACACAATGAGGAACTTAAGTGTGACTGGGTGGGCCATTACTGGTTGGATAGGGGGGAGGAGCGGGACCCAGCCCCACTCAAACTTAGATAGGCTGTGTCCTACCTCCACACAAAGGCCTGTATACCCCCTGTATTTAGTCTGAAGCCGGGACCAGGAAGGCAGGGCACCTTGGCACTTCAAATGCATGCCTCTAGGATCTTCAGCCACTTCAAATGGACAACTGGGTATAAATACTTGACAACAGACAGCACTACTTCACTACACTTCTGGGCCTGTGGATACTCGGCCAGGAAGAAGGAGTGCTGTGCTGCTGAAAGTTCTGCCACTTTGCTGGCCTGGTGCTCTGAAGGAGTGCTGCCCTACTGTGTTTACCTACTGCTCTCTCACCTGGGTGAGAAGGACTGGACCTGCAGCTCCTGAACCCAGAACACAGAGTGACTTCAAGGGCTAGTTGGCTGCCCTCCTTATCTGAAGCCTGAGGGACACAACAGGCTTGCAACAAACTTGCATCTGCACCTGGACTCTGCCATCTGTGAGTCTACCCTGCTAAATGGTATCAACCCAGTCCTGGCCCCTGGAAATAGGATTAAGTGCTATGCCAGCCTCAGTGGATCCAGCAGAATGGACTCATCTTCTCTGCTGTACGGCGCAACCCTGAGCAGAACTGATGCATCTCTGCTGCTGCTTGGATTGGACCCTTCTCAATGACCCACATCACCTTCACAGTCTGCAATGTCTTCAGAACCGTTGATGCGTGACACATCCTCAGCACAGGCCCTCGCATCTTTCGTCAGCAGCAGCCTCAATGACAATGCCAGACTGTGCATTGGATCCTCACCGCTCCTCGGAACTGATGCATCACCCCGGCTACACAACTTCGCATCACAACCCCATCACAGATGCATTTCTTCATCTGTATGATGCATCTTTGCCACGGATTCGCATAACTCTTCTCTAACCAGGACTTATTGTGCTCTGTTCAGAGGCCTAAACTAGGTCCCTGTAGCTGGCCCATGCTCCATTGTGGTTGGCCTGAACTTGTGACTTTGTCCCGGTCAGCTGCGACCAAATTTCCACAATTGGGGCTTTATGCTTTTTGGAGCTATTTTCACTAAAATCTTCAAAATTGCATGTGTATGGTTTGGATTCTCTTGTTCCGGTCTTGCTTATTTATTAAATCAAGTTTGTTTTTGTACGGTGTTTTCACTTTATTATTGTTTGAAGTGTTACAGAAATACTTTACACATTGCTTACAAATTAAGGCAAACTGCTCTTGGCCAAGCTATCAGAGGGTTGAGCACAGGTTAATATAGGGTTGGCTTGTGCCTCACCCTGACAAACATTGTGGTTGCTGCTTTCGTAGGGCTCACATCCCAGTCTATCAACAACCCAATTTCCCATAAGTGCTACTTGGTAAATGGCACAATGAGTCCTGCAGCCTACTTGTAGCATTAAATGTACTGGTCCTAGGTACATGTAGTAACATATGCTAGAGACATTTAAGTAACAAATGTGCCAATTAGGTGTATACCAAGTTTACCATGTTTAAAGGGGAGAGCACAAGCACTTTACCTCTAGTTATCAGAAATAAACTGTGCAGAGTCCTATGACAAACAAAAACAGGTTCAGTTAAAGAAGCTAAAAATCTGAGGTGATATTAAACAAAAGATTATTATTTTCAACATCAACACATTTTACAGTCCACGTCCCTCAATTATTTTACTCATGGGGAATACCGTTTATCCCTTTGTTCCAGTGCTGATCTGCCGGTGTCAAAACTGTCTGCAACATTTTCACTTCAAAGAGCAACAAGCCTTTTGACTCCAACAATCAGGGCAGGCTTTAGGACTGGTGGCGCCCTGTGCAACAGTTTATTGTGGCGCCCCCCACCCCATGACTGCCTCCTCGGTTTCACTCACTACCACCCGGCAAATGTGCCCCTCATCTCTCCATCGCTCCCCTTTCACATACATTCATGTGTTTTAAAGCACTTGTAAAGGCTGGCTTTACTAATCCACTCAGCTAGCCACATAAAATAAAGGAGCATATTTAAGAGCCCATAGTGAAATTCTAAAGCCACAGTATCATTTTTTTACGTGAATGTGGCATTAGAAGGCCAAAAAGGCCGTGCCATATTCACAAAGTAGCACGCATTGCGCCACTTTGTATCCCTTTGCACTACGTTATGCCTGTGCCAGGCATCATGTATGCAAAGGCGGGATTCCCCTGTTAGGGAGGGAAAAAAAAATGGTGCAAAGAAATCTGGCCGATTTCTTTGTGCCATTTTTTTCTGCCACTTTAATGCCTGCTCAGAGCAGGAGTTAAAAGGAGGTGTCTGTTGGTTACAATGAGTCTCTGGGTGCTTTGCAGGACTAGCATCAACATTTTTTATGCTAATCCTACAATGCGCCAGACTAGCATCAAAAATTCGGACACTAGTCCCCTAACTACCGCCATGTTGCACCATATTTTAAATACAGCGCACACGTGGTGGCGTTAGGAGAGCGCTAAGGGGCGCAAGAAAAGTGGTGCAGCACCATGTGCAGTGCCACTTTTTTCAAATATGCCCTTTAGGGGCATATTTAAGAGCACCTAGTGCCATTCTAATGCCACATTAGTGTCATTTGTTTTAAGCTAATGTGACGTTAGAAGGCCAAAAACGCTGTGCCTTATTTACAAAGTGGCACAATGCATGCATTACGCCACTTTGTAACCTTTTGTGCTACATTATGCTTACGTCAGGCATAATGTATGCAAAGGGGGCATCCCCCTGTTAGGGCGGGCCCAAAAAACGACACAAAGAAATCTGACAGATTTCTTTGCGTCATGTTTTTCCAGCACATTTAATGCCTGCTCAGAGCAGGCATTAAAAGGAGGCTTCCGTTGGTTACAATGGGCCTCTGGATGTTTTACAGGATTAGCGTCAACATTTTTCATGCTAATCCTGCAAAGCGCCAGACTAGCATAAAAAATTCTGACGCTCGTCCCCTAACTACTGCCATGGTACGCCATATTTTAAATATGACGCACACATGGTGGCGTTGGGGGGGGTGCTAAAGGAATTGTGTGCAGTGCCACTTTTTTCAAATATGCCCCATAGTGCAGTGCTTAATTTATAAATAAAAAGGTGCTGGTGCCCAAAGCGATCCTATTAAATATGCAGCTGCTGCAATTAAATGTGTAAACACGGAATACAGAGGCAGCGTAATCCTGAATCCATGACATCTGCTGAAAGCAGGCTGTAAATTCCATTAGAGGTTAAGCATAGCAGGCAGCACAGCATCTCTCAGTATCAGGGATCCACACAGACGTCCCTACATTGCAAAATGTCAATATTGGGATCTTGAGTGAAGTATGGAAATGGTGTTTTAGTGCTTTCTTCTACTGGAGTGTGCCAGCCTAGGTAGGCTCAGCCCAGTTTTGTCTTTGGAGAACGGTAGTAGTTGTGCTCAAGTGTACAACACTTGACTTGACAAAAAAGGGATTGAAGGACAGCATGATCATGGAATTTGTTTGAGAGAGTTAATGGTCGGGACCTGTCTGACCCAATGGCTCTGTCTATAGAAGGCCACTGGAGTTGTATGTTTATGTGGATCTGCCAGCTCAGACGGTGCTAACTTATGTAAAACATTATTGACTGTCTTCACAGGGTCACCCGAAAAAGAGCCAATATCGCACGAAGGAACGCAAGATGAGCTGAAACCTTTACGGAGTTTCCTGCACGTATGGAGGCTTCTCATCACATTATTCTGGAGGCAGCATGACCCTGCTATCACCTAAAGCTATTTGGCTGTCACTATCATTTGGGAGAACAGTAACCACATAGTGACGCCCAAAGGGAAGGTGATTGGAAACAAAAAACACACTAACACAAGCTAAAATAAAAATAAAGAGTTTAGGTGTGCATACGTGACCAAAGGACGAATACAGAGATCACCAGTCTTATCACGCCCTAAAAAGGCATGCATTGTTGGTGCAAAGCCCTGTCTACCTTTTTAGGGTTGAGCCTGCGATAGCAAGCGCTAGTGCATGCGTCTTGCTTGAAAGACTCTGTTGTTTACAGTTGAGGGTTTGGAGCCTGCCTATCGCTCACCATTTGATGGTTTGAGTGGCACTCTTCTTTACAGCCTCATAATTTGCTTGTTTCTGTTCCTTGGTGTGGAGCAGGGATCAAGCACTTATTGATTCAACTTAATTAGTGCCGGTCCGCTGCACCCATCGTGATTGAGGTATTATTTTGTACTTTTTAACTTCTAGCGTCCTGCAAACAGTAGTCTTGTGACTGGCAAAAATGTGCTCTGCAAACAAACTTTTAAAAGTTTTATTTTTAAAAGCTAACTTTATTTTATTTTGACAGGTCCTGTTTTCTTACTTTTCACTCATGTTTTCTTCATTTTTTGCACCTGGTCGCTCTTTTTAAAAGATGAGAACTTGTTCAAGCAACATTGTTTCCTTACTATGCGTAATTTATGAAATTATGCTTTAACACGTATTCGCCCAGTACACCCCAAACTACCCACTCCAATATACTCTAATCCACCCCACTTTACCCCACACCAATCCACCCCACTCCAATCCAAACCATTCACCTCAAGCCAAACCACTTCAACCCACCCCACTCCAATCCTCCCAAAGGACCCCAATCTAATCTGCCCCACTCCAATTCATCCCACTCTAATCAAAAACAATCTGCAACACTCCAAAACAATCTGCCCCATTGAAATCAATAACAATCTGCCCCACTTCAATCTACCCTACTCCAATATAAAACAATATGCACCACTCCAATCCAAACCAATATGCCCCACTGCAATCTGCTGCACTACAATCCAAAACAATCTGCCCCACTCCAATACAAAACAATCTGCCCCACTCCAATACAAAAAAAACAATCTGCCCCAGTCCAATCCCTCTCACTTCACATTCTGCCTCACTCAAATCTGGCCCACTCCAGTCTGCCCCATTCTAATCCAAAACCATCTGTCACACTCCAACCCACCCCACTCCAATCTGCCCCAGTCCAATCCAAAACAATACGCTCCACTCCAATCCAGTCCACCTCACTTCACCCAATACAATCCACCCCACTCCATCTCAATTCACCCCATCCCAATTCACCCTAATACAATATGCCCCACTTCAATCCAAAGCAACCTGCACCACTCCAATCCATTTCAGTCTGGCCCACTCCAATCTGCCCCATTCTGCAATCCAAAACAATCTGCCCTACTCCAGTCCAGCCCACCTCACCTCACCCTAATCCAATCCACTTTATTCCATCCCAATTCACCCCACTTCAATCTACCACGACACACCCCACTACAATCCTGTCCACCCCACACCAATACAATCCACCTCACACCAATCCAACACACCTCTCCCCAGTCCAATCCATCCCACACCAATCCTCTCCAGTCCAATCCAATCTACTCTACTCCATTCCACCCCATGCTAGTCCAGTCCACCCCACTCCAGTCCAATCCACCCCACTCCAGTCCAATCCACCACCGCTCCAGTCTAACCCACGCCAACCTACTCCAATCCATCCCACTCTACTCCAATCCAATCCAACCCACCCTACTCCACTTTAATCCACCCCACCCCACTCCAACTCACCCTACTCCAATCCAACCCACCCCAAACTACCCTACTCCAATCCAAACCATCCTCCTCCACCCCAGTCCAACCCATTCCACTCCAATCCAGCCCATCCCACTTCAATCTAATCCAAACCAATCCACTCCAATCAAGTCCTCTGCTACCCAATCCACCCCACCCCACTCAGGTCCATTCCACCCCACTCCAATCCATCCCACCCCACTCCAATCCATCCCACCCCACTCCATTCCAACCCATCCCACTCCAAGCCATCACAGGCCTCTTCAATACATTTAAAGCCACTCCCTGTCCCTTCATCTCACTCCTGCAGCTTTCTGCCTTCTCCCGTGTTTTCGTTTTTCTCTTCCTCCGTCTTTCCCATGTGTGTCTTTTGCTCGCAGCAAATGCTTGAGGCAGAAGAATAAGCGCCAGCCCTCAAAAATAAGTGCCGGTGCTCAGCACAGGAAACAACAAGCACAAATTAAGCACTGGGAGTAACCCCCTCTGCCAAACTTTAAACCAGGCCCTAAGTGGCCCTAAGAAGGACTCAGCTGCAGTGACCATATAAGTTCAGTTTTGCTAAGACGTTATTGGCTCACAATAGGCAAACATTAAATTCTCACTTACAATTTTCATACATATATATGCATGGCCCTGCCCTTTGGGAGGCTAGGCAGTGTCGCCTTACTTCCTTAACAGAATTGCTGAGACGTTATCTATCAAACAAGGAATGGCAGGAAGCCGTCAGTACATATTTGCTACACTAGGGGGAGATTGTTTCAAACAGTCAGGGATAAACTGTGGAAAAGAATGCCTTTCAACGTTCGAAACATGATTTCCCTTGTATAATTCAAAAACAGATTTCTTAGTTTATCGATCTTTGCGGGTCTATCGCATGCTGGACTAGGCGCATGGATACCCCTGGTATTGGCGCCTTTTTAACTTAGTTTAATCTAACTTGATTGACACCACACCTTTGCAGTTGCACCCTGCAATATGAAGGGTTGCCTTAATGTGGTTCATAACTGGAATCAAAGATAAAACAAACAATTCAATGTTTTCAGTGCAACAAAATCTGAATTGTCAAGGAACATCAAAATCCAGGATACTTTCTCATTTTTTAGACCTAGTTCACACTTATGCTATGCATATATATGTATTATGTATAATTATTCTTAAAATGTATTCTGTGTGTTTTTTCTCCTAACAAATTTAAATAAAGCATATTTCAGTTTCCTAAAGCGAAGGGATCGTACAAAACAATTTGAGATGCCACAGGATTGCAATCCCTCTTAAGAACAGACATATTCTCTGCTGTACCGTTTCCATGGAAATTATATATGCCGCCTACGGGGAGAGCAGGCGAGAGAGGCCTCTGCTCTCTATAGCTTCATACATAACAATTTAGCTCAAGATGAGGCACTAATAACAGAGGAAGACGGGTGTTGCCTCCCCTTCCTCACACACCAGCAGGCTCAAAGATTAGGTTGTTTGTTTTCTCTAAGAAAATATATTTAGAAGGAAGGGCATTTATGCCCCATTTGCGTCCTCTCTCAAGTCACGGGGAGTCGGGGACGTTTAGTTATAAGCCTGTGGGTTAGAAAAAAAATCGGCAAAAAAGAGTTTCTTCATTAGTATGATTCTCAACTGTGATTCTAGTGTGAAGGATGAGCAACCCGGCTAAAATATCACTTGAAAGTAAAACACAGGTTTAGATTCATTCATTTTTTAGGAGATGTCAGACTTAGCTCATGCATAGTAATTTATTTTAGAAGGCACTCACTGGTGCCCAGGATATTAATTTCCCTGGTGCTCTGTAATGAAATATGCATTCGACACAGAATGTGGAAAATGCTTCCGTGGTCAGTCTCTCTTTGGGGATGGACTTTGCATGAATGGGTTTTCCCAGCGAAAACGCACAGAATCATTTGCTCTGTACCATTGTCATTCCTTGCTTATGTGTCGTTCGATGCTCTGGAAATGTTCTTTCTATCCACTATTTGACTGCCTCTTGCTAAAGCATGGAAACGTGCAATTAACGACCGGAGGCTTTTAATCTGGTTTAACAAAAGGCAAGGGGGGCACTGATCGCTCTGCTGAACACGTTTCAATTGCTACATTCTAGAAAGTTCTTTAGATGCAAATTGCATCTCATTTTGTTTAAACGCATTGCAAATTGCAAACATTATTTGCAGGCATAATTCGTCAAGGTTGGGAAAAAATGGGATTGCGGCTGGTTGTGATTGTGGCTTGCCCATTGTTGTTACTTTTACATCATTCCATGGGGCTGCTTCACAAAACGGATGAAATTTCCAACATCATTGTTTACATATACTCATGGGCAGAGTTTTCAAGCGTATTCGATGCGTCGAATATTCTTGGTATGCGCAAACTTTGAATGCACGATGTGCAGTATATAGGTGGTTTTGGATGGAATTCAAGAATATTGCTGCCAAATTCTTGTCTTCACAACTTTGAGAGTCTCTGCTGCCCCTTATTTACAGTGTGCATGCACAGAGTTACAAATACGAGGTGTTATATTTTTTTTACAAATTCCTTCGATTAAAATTGTTTTCCAGTTAAATGTTTCAGCCCCAGACACACATTGAAAACGGACACTTTGCTGCTTTTGCCCAAGTACAGATTCGTGTGAAAAACACATCACTGCATGTGCTCACTCCCTTTACAAGAATTGCCTCTGACACTCTCCTAACAATAGCCACGAATAACGTACATTGCACGTCTGCAAACGTGCTAATTACTTGTAGTTTAAACATGCCTAATTTGCAGCATTTACCAGGAATAAATCAAATTAGTGGCGCAAAGATGCTAGGTGTAGGAGTCCCTTCCTCCCTTGTTCCATGGTCCGTGAGGCAATTTGTGAATGAAAAAGTCGTACTTCAGTAAAAATTGATTGTATTGAATCTCAGAGGGTACAAAAACCAGTATTCAGGAATTTTGAGCCCACATGTACTAAGCTATTTTATGGTTTGTAAGGCTCCGATTCATAAAATCGGAGTTTTTCCGACAGCAAAATAACATTTTTGATTTCCCCAATCCCAATCTGTACCTGCGTTTGGGAATAGATACCTGTGGCCTTACTCCAAACTTTTTACCCAATCCTCCATATTTTTCTGATCTTGTTTTTGTTAGCCTTAAGACTCTGCACACTTTATCACTGCTAACCAGTGCTAAAGTGCTTGTGCTCTGTAGCACTGATTGTGCCACCCACTTAAGTAGCCTTTTAAACATGTCTCTGGCCTCCCCTTACAGCCTGTGGGGCAGCTTTTAAACTGCTGTTTCAACCTGGCAAAATACACCTTTTGCCAGGCCTTTTTGATATAGATAAGCCAACACTAGAGAAGGCCCTGAACATCCCAGAGGGCAGGGTGCAGTGTACTTAAAAAGTTGGATATACACTTTTAAATTATACATGTCCTGATAGTGAAAAACTCCTAAATTTGCTTTTCACTATTGCAAGGCCTACCTTTCCCATAGGATAGCATTGGAATTACCTGATTAGATTTAATGAGGATATCTTCCAAATGGGAACTGGTAAACAGTTCATGAATGGTGTAGTTGGCATTGTAATGAAAAATCCTCTTTCATGGTAAAGTTGGGTTTTGTATTACAATTTTGAAAATTCCACTATTAGAAAGTTGGCATTTTGCTGCCTTAGCCTGTCTTCACTGCTTGCAGCCTGTCTTTGGGTCACATGACTAGGTATAGTTAGCAGTAGGTCTCTATTTATTCCTCCTAGGCATTCCACATAATAGTTTAGGTGCACCTGGATGGGTCATCACTGGGAGGATGGAGCTGGGCACAGACCTACTTACACCTGAATAGCTGTATTCTGCCTTCGCACATAGGATTGCACACCCCTGTATTTAGTCTGGAGTCAGGACAGGGGAGGCAGAAAACCTGAGTTTCTCCCACTTCAAAGACCAGGTATAAACATTGGACCTCAGACCCCAACTCTTCAGTACACTTCTGTACCTGTGGAAGACTCTGCCAAGAAGAAGGCCTGCTATGCTGCTGAAAGGACTGTCGCTCTGCTGGACTGCTGCTCTGAATGACTGCTGCCTACTGTGCTGACCTGCTACCTTGTTGCCCTCTTGCCTGGGTAAGAAGGATTGGACCTGCACCTGTAGCAAGGACCACCAGAATGACTCCAAGGGCTAGTCTCTTGTAACTAGCACCTGGACTCTGCAACTGTGAATCCTACCCTGCCAACTGGGGCTATTCCAGTCCTGGATCATTGAAAGTAGGCCTGAAGGTACTTTGTCAGCCCATCGGTGGGTCAGCAGAACAGACGCATCGCCTCTGCTCCAAGGCGCAACCCCAAGCAGGATGACACATCACCTCTGCTGCATGGACTTTACCAGCACCTGCACTTCACATCACAGAACGCAGCTTCATCAGAACTGCCACTGTGCAAAGCATCTTTGAATCAGGCCCTTGCATCACACGCCTATCATTACGGCAACCTCGACAACAACTCAGAACCTCGCATCACCAGCCCTGCAACTACCTTTGGAACCAGTAGTCTGAAACACATCCTCAATGCAGGACTTTGAATCACAAGATCCCCTTGTTGACAGCCTCCTTGCAGATGATGTAGGACGTGGCACTGTAACCTCGCAACTTTTAGGAACAGTCTGCGTGTCGTATCTCCAACCAAGAATTTAATTTTCCTCGGCTGTATGATGCATCCTCCACATGGGACCTCTAAATGCTCCGCTACCAAGCTTTAAGGTACTCTTGTTCAGCGAGCTAAAGTGGGTCCCTGGATCCAGCTCATGCTCCATCACAGTCAGCCTGAACTTGGAACATTATCCCAGTGTAGCATGACCAGATGTCCACAGTTGGTGCTGTGCACTTTTTGGTGCTATTTTCACTAAAAACTTTAAACTTGCATAGGCATGGTTCTACTGATTGGATGTTTGTTGTTTTGGTCTTGTTTTATTTATTTAAATCTAATCTATTTTTCTAATTTAGTGTGGGATGTTTCTTGTGTTGTGTTGTATTTTCACTTTATTACTGTTGAAGTGTTGCACAAATACTTTGCCTCTTAGTCACACCTGACTGCTCTGTGTGAAGCTAACTGACAGTTGAGCACAGGTTAATCAAGGATTTGCTTGTGACTTCACTCTGATAAGTATTGTGATTACTGCATGAGTAGGGTTTCACACCTCCCTCAACCAATAACCCAATTTCTTACAATACAGAATCTGTATTTGGAAGGGGCATTTTAAGGGTGTACACCTGATACTAATTCCTTTAGGGATGTATTAAAGTTTTGTGACTGAAATCCGGTTAAAAAACAATAATATGTTATCACCACCTCAAGGAAGGTGGTAAGCCGTTCACAAGATAGAAGCACCCTGACACCCTGGGCCTTCCGGGTCAAATTTATAAAAAAACATTTTTTTTAGAGGGCTCCATTGATCTGTGGTTCCACTGCAGCACTCAACACAACACCTCTGGAGATTGCATATTTCACAGATCCCTGCTTGCAGGAGCAATGCTGGCTCTCACAGGAGGCGTGGAGCCAGCTGCGACCGCAAGGGCCTTGAGGCTCTCCTTGCGGTCCTCATCATGGTAAAGTGGGTGCCCTGGGTGGGCCCAAGGCACCCACAACACATGGACGGGCACTGAGGGATGGTGTTTCCATGGCCAAAATCTGCACAGGGAAGGGGTCCGTGCACCCCCCTTCCCAATTTCAATTCAGAGTTCGGCCCTGGAAAGGTGGTGTCCCTGGGGGTGGTTCACGCAGCCCCCCACCTAGTGTTTATTTTGTGCCAGGAGATGGTGGGTCCCGGACATCTTTAAGCCCTAGGAGGAGGGTCCACTGCCCCATCTTTACTCAATAGAGCCTTGGGGAGGTGGTGGTCCCCAGGGCTCATTGAGACCAATGGAGGGAGGCCCGCGCGTCTCTCCTCCCTTTTTTAATAAAGCCCTGGGAAGGTCATGGTCCCCGGGGCAAAAAAAAGCTCTTGGAAGGGGGCCCTTTGGGCCCTCCTCCTTCATTATCACAATTACCCTCATGCCCCCAGGACCTGGCCTACCTGGGCGCTTTTTGTATGCAAGAACAGAGACCACGTATGTTTTAAAAAAAAAGTTTTGCCATGGGTTCACTGAACCGCTGCAAATTTGCAGCACAAATATAAAAAAAAGTTTTTGCCCTGGCGGGACCCCAGGGGGACCCCAGCACCTTTTCTTTCATTTCCCAAAGCTGAGGGTAGTTCAGGGGTGACTGATTAATTAGGTTTTTGTGCATGGCCTGGCCATGCGGCCAACCTCCACCATGCATGGCCAAAAAAGGGTGTGCGTGGGAGGGAGTTGGGTGGTAATGTTGTGTAGCCATTTTAGCTATAGCTCCATGCACGTTAGTTTAATACACTAGGCCGCTGTGCACTTTGACCTAGATATATTTTATTCGGCTTCCCATTGTTATTTTTACAATAACCAGTTTTACGGTCTTGTTTTAATTTCTTCTATCTAACTGTTTTGCTTAGCCCAGCACTGTGTTCTCAAATAAAACATTCTTGATCACTTTGTGCTTCAGTCAAGGCTACAGTTTGATACATTGCCGGTGAATGTGATAGAAGTTTAGTCTCCAACATTGGTAGAAAATACATATCCTTACTTAGGTTCATTTTCTTAGAACATTAGCTGTGTTATTATAAAAACTCTTTCTAGTCCCATTACACGTTAAGAGGGAGATTCCAGCCAGGGAACCACAACTGTATGCCGATTGCTGAATGCTTTGCTGCAGATGCTAACGCAGACTACAGGCCTTTGCTCAGGTATGAGGGTCGATGTCCTCCCGGGGGAACCTGAAAGGCAGAATTAGAGCTTAACATGCTGTGCTCAAATTATGACTCAGATAGAAAATAGTCCATCGATTCTAGTGACAATATGATAGGGTTATTCTTATGCTTCACTCTCATCGTCACCATTTTAATATTGTCATGTTGTGTCATTCTGGTTATTGCAGCTCACGCTTTGCTATCTAAAATGCAGTCGTTTTATTAAACCAGTCTTTAAAACTCATACTGCTTTCATATGAGACTGAATTGCGAATGAGAGAACCGGATGCGACCTGAGTGACCACGACTTCCCTGAGAAGTATGATATGTCATGCGCTCGGCTGCCCAATCATCTCTACCTTTCGGGAGAGATGAGGCACTGCTAGTTAGCCGGAGCAAAACCCGGATTTGGAGCGACAGGTGTCACCCACTGTGGGTCAGACTCAGACTCCCACACCCTGGACGATCTTGCTGCTCAAAATCCAGTATCTCATTAGAATAACGAGAGCCTACGCAACAGTTAGAGTGGGCCGGGCACAGTGCCTGACCACAGGCCTGGCCCTGCGGCCAACTTCCATTGTGCATGACCGAAGGCCAGGGGTGGCAGTGGTTGGATTAACGTAAAGTAACTTTAATGACTTAACATTAAAAACAGAGAAGTTAGCTGAAAAAAACAAAAGTTACAGGAACATTGTAGTTTCTGATTTTACACGCACAAAATCATAGAAGTTCAGCAGTTTTAGTTATGGTTATCTCAAGTAACTGTAACTTGTGCCATAAGGTAACTATAGCTCATACCCTCACCATGCAGTGCTGATTGCCCCAGATCTTACAGCACTCATGACATTTTTTATGGCATCATTAATAATATCAATGTAACAGCAGTAAAATTATTGATGAGCTAACTGTGCATGGTGGTGGTGCAGCGGGGCATGGCGGTATGGCCTACATCCTACAACCACCCAACCTTGCGCAATGCATGGCATTTGGCCATGCACAGTGGGGATTGGCCGCAGGGGAAGCATGTGTCCAGGCCCTGCAGCCTACCCCCTATAACCACCCAACCATGTGCCAAGCATGGCCTTGGCCCGTGCACAGCTGGATGTTAGCCACTGGGCCTGACCTATGGTCAGGCCCTGTGGCCTACCCCCTATAATCACCCAACCCTATGCCACTTCTGGAGTGATTCTTTGTTTGGTGGAGATGCAATCATATTCCTGTTGATCAGGAATGCATCTCCATAATCGGGACCGCGGAGGGAACCTTAAGCCCCCTGCAGTCCCAGCCAGCTCTCCGCCTCCTGCAGGAGTCGGCATTGCTCCTGCATGCAGGAAGCTGCTGGAAATGCAGCTCCTGCATGCGGGAGCAATACTTTAATCTCTTTCCCTGCCCTCATGTCTGTGGGGAGGGAAAAAGATGAAAACACTGTCAGCAAGCGGGAGAATTTTGACGACTCTTGCTTGCTTGGTGGGAGCTGTCCCTTTTACAGAAGGGAGGGGGGCCACGTGGACCACCTCCTGGGCCATATATGGCTTCGGGACTACCACCTGCCTGGGGTCAGCCTGTGCACAACAATGGCCCTCCTCCTGGAGCCATTTATGGCCTTCGGGACCACCACCCCCAGGGCAGGCTCCTGCTATCTCTCGAGGTGCCCACCCTCGGGAAATAGCTGTTTGAGATGTCATTAGTGATGTCACTGAATTTGTCATGTGCGATGTAATATGTGAGGTCATAAGTAGCGCATTGCAGGGGCATAGGTTATAGATAGGTCTGGTAACTATAACTGCTGAATGTCCATGGTTTTGTACAAGTGAAAACTGAGCCTAACTACAATGTCCCTGTAAACTTTGTCTTTTTCAGAGAATTTCTCAGGTTTTTTAAATTCTATTTCCAAACTATAACACCACTGTAACCTTTGTTTTTCTCAGTGAATTTCTATGTTTAAAAAAAATATTCTCTCTCCTAACTATAATGTCCCTGTAACCTTTGATTTTTCAGTGAATTTCAATGGTTTTTTAACGTTAAGTAATTTTAATTGCTATATGTTAATCCAGCTTCCACTGTGCACGGCCTTCCACAACGCGTTGCAGGAGTTAGCTGCAGGGCATGACTGTGACCAACCCCCCCAATCTCCCAACCCCTTACCATGCACATCCTTTGGCCGTGCATGACAGGGGTTGGGCTCAGGGCCAGGACTGTAGCCAGACCCTGCACCCTACCCTCTTTAACCCACCAACCCCTGTTGCCAACCACGTATAAGCAACCCAACCCCAAGCTTGTTTTTTTTGCTGCGAAACTGCCAAGATTTTGCTGCAAAAAGTTGCACTGCTTTGTCCTTACTATTCCCCCATATTTTGTGTGCCTTCTCCCTGCTTTTCCCTCGTTCTCACTGCCTTCACCTTATTTCTTGTCATTTTGTTGCATGCCATATCCTTTCTTTTCACTCAATTTTACTGCTTTCACCTTGCTCTTTCACCTGTTTTTGTGTGCCCTCTCCTTGCTTTTCACTAATTTTCATTGCTTTCTCCTTGCCTTTTTCTCCCTTTTTTGAGTGCCCTCTCCTTGCTTTTCTCTCGTTCTCACTGCTTTCACCTTGTTTCTTTTGTCATTTTGTTGTGTGACCTTTCCTTTCTTTTCACTCAGTTTTACTGCTTTCACCTTGCTCTTTCACCTGTTTTTTGTGTGCCCTCTCCTTGCTTTTCACTCATTTTCATTGCTTTCACCATGCATTTTTCACCTGTATTTTGCCTGCCCACTCCTTGCTTTTCCTTTGTTTTTTATAGTTTCTACTTGCTCTTCCCCTCATTTTATTTGCATACCTTCTCCTTGCTTTCCCCTCATTCTCTTAGCTTTCACCTTGCTTTTTCACACTATATTTTGTGTGTCCACTCCTTGCTTTTCCCTAATTTTCACTACTTTCTCCTTCTTTCTTCCCATTGTTTTATGTGCCCACGCCTTGCTTTTCCCTCACTTTCACTGCTTTCTCCCTGTTTTGTTTACATGTTTTTTGTTTGCCTCCTCCATGCTTTTCCTCGTTTTCACTGCTTTCACCTTGCTTTTTGTGTTGCTTTTGTGTGCACTCTTTTTTGCTTTTCACTCATTTTCACTGCTTTCATCTAGCTTTTCCCCATATGTTGTGTGCCCTTTCATTGCTTTTCACTTGTTCTCATTGCTTTCACCATGCTTTACACCCGTTTTTTGTGTGCCCTTTCCTTGCTTTTCCTGATTTTCACTGTTTTCTCTTTCCTTTGTCCCTGTATTTTGTGTGCCCTCTCCTTGCTTTCCCCTCATTTTCACTGCTTTCTCCTCACTTGTCCCCATATTTTGTGTGGCCCCTCATTGCTTTTCCCCAGTCCTCACTGCTTTTTCCTTGTTTTTTCACCTATTTACTTAGTGCTCTCTCCTTGCTTTTCCTCGTTGTCACTGATTTTTCCTTGCTTTTGCCTCCGTATTTTATGTGCCCTCTCCTTGCTTTTCCCTCATCCTCACTGCTTTCACTTTGCTTTTTCACACATTTTCTAGGTGCCCTTTCCTTGCTTTTCCCAGTATTTTGTGTGGCTCTTGCATGCTTTTCCCTTGTTCTCACTGCTTCTTCCTTGTCTTTTCACCTGTTTTTGAGTGCTGCCTCCTTGCTTGCCCTCATTGTCATTGCTTTTTCCCCCTGTACTTTGTATGCTCTTTCCTTGCTTTTTTTCCTCATTCTCACAGCTTTTTCCTTGCCTTTTCACCCTTTTTTTATGTGCCCTTTCATTGTATTTTCCCTTTCCCGGGACTGTGAGGGGAGCCTCAATGCCCCCACGGTCCCAGTCGGCTCCCCCCTCCTGCTGAAAATGCATCTCCCTGTGTGCGGGAGCAATGCTTTCATATCTTTCCCTACCCACATGTCTGCAGGAAGGGAAAGAGATGAAAAACACTGCTTCCAGCAAGCGGAAGCATTTTGATATCTCCCGCTTACTGGAACTGGAGTGTTTGCTTTTGCTTGGAGGGAGCTGTCAGAGCTTCCACCAACACATATATGCATACAGCTACCTATACACCCACTCACATACCCACTCATTCACCCACATACACACTCACACAGCTGCTCACACACCTACTTGCACACCCATAAAACCACTCACACACCTACTCACAAACCCACACAGCGGCTCACACACCCACTCAGCCACTCACGTGTCACTGTATTAAAAGTGTTGTTGTTTTGAATAAGTGCTTTTGCTTGGGAATGGATCCGCTGATCCATCGCAGATCCAAAATATGTTGCTGTTTTGTGTTGATTGTGTTCTTTTGGTTGGGGATCTGCAACAAATCCATGGATGTGAGTCAGAAATGTTTTTAAAAAGTATTTGAAAACAAAATGAACCAGTGTTTGGGAAAAGGGTTGTCTCTGAAAAGAGCCTTTGTGTTTATGATGTGTAGATAATCATTAGACAAAGAACAGGATGCAGTCTTTTAAGTTGTTTAGTAACACATGGTTGCCTCTGTCTGTGAAATGGACTCCATCATTTCAATATATTCCATCCATATCGAAGCATAAGTTATTAAGGTATATGGAGCCCATTTTGTGATCTTGGAGGAATGAAGAAACAGTTTTATTGATTTGTTTCCTGGATTTCTCTACCTGTGGACAAAGTTTGGTTGATGACTGCCACTTCTGTCTTAGGCAAATGTTGAAGGACACCAAAGAAGTATGTGGGAAAAGTGTCATTAGGTAAACCCAGGACACTGTCAACACCACTCTTTCTATCACTCTCTCAGGCCCAAAACGCAAAACTATGGCCTACAAACCATACTGTGACCATTTTGCAGACGAGCAGGAGTAGCACACCGGAAAAGGCTACTCTAGAATGAGGCAGTTTTTAAAGATGAAAGGCAGTTAACATGGAATACACCACCTAAAATATAAAAGATCATATTTGATTGGATGTTGGAGATTTGCAGGGAACTAAAATTAGGTAGTAACTTTAACAAAAAAGCAACTAACTCTGCGATTGGCTTTGAAAAAGTAAAATAAAAGTTATGTTGTTTGGGATATGATTGGAAGTGCAAACAGTCAAACACATCTGCTACAGCTTAATTTGAGACTAGTATGCTCCTCTGACAAAGTCTTGTTTTTGACCTACTGCTAGCTAGAAAGTGTTGCAAACATGGTTACTATGGAAATGTAAAAGAGTGTGAGTGAAGGGAACAAAAGAGACTGCAGTGTGAAACTCAAAAGCAGAATGGTGTACAAAAATAGCTCAGTAAGGAATGTATGGCTTGTAACTGAGTATTTTTTACAAAGTCAAATATAAATGGAAAGAATTGACAGAATATTGTTGAATGCTTTTAAGGGCTTGGGTATGGATGTGTGGTTCTGCTGCAGATTTACAAGGGGACTGTGCTCAGTGCTGCGGTGGATCCACGGATCAGCCAAAAAAACTACTAAATTGAGCTTCTTTAGAGGAGACTTAGAAAGGGTTCGAAATAGTGACCATTTGGAAGTGGTATAACAAAATTAAAAGATGAAAGGAAGCCTGTGATTTGCTAAGTACAGGAGTATGAGTGAAAGCACAGTGGGAAGGGTGTCCATTATTGGTACTTTTGTACTGAGAGTGGAGGAGCATTGCAATATTTCTGACTTGAAATTTGCACTGAAAAGAGATATTAAGCGATATTAAGAGAAAAGTTGGAAAACAGCAAAGAGACTTTACAGGTATGTGAATTAGGATGTACAATAAAAATGTATATGTAAAACGAATATGAGTGCATATAAGCTGAAAGAAAATGTATAGCTTCTAGACAGGTGAGGAAATTAAGTAAAAACATAGTGAGCAGCAATGGACGACAAAGCATTGGTATACTGACAAATATAGTTATTTTATTAAGCCAGTATGAATGAGTGTGTTTGGAAGTAGATGTGGGTGGTTGCATACGTATTTAATTTAATAATATTTAATTTTAATCTACTAATGCAGTCACACACCCTGTGACACTCACATACTCACAATTCATATAGCCAGTCAGTGACTGACATTCTCAGCCCCACACCAGCAAAAGCACTTATACATCCATTTACTCATCTATACTTCCATTTATATAGTAATTCACACACCCATACAGCTACTCAACATTCAGTCATGCACAGATTTACACACCCATACACCCAATTATACACTGGCACCCATCCATACAGCAACTCCCATATATATTTACAACCCCACAGAGCACTTACACACCCTGTCAGATAGTGAGGGAGGTACTTAAACATCCACTCACACACCCCCGGCACTTATGTATCCACCAGTAATAGTTACACACCCAAACACCCGCTAACACTACCAGTTACCAATCCATACTGCCACTTACATACCAATTTAGACACCTATACAGTCACTAACACAGCCAGTCACACACCCATACAGCTACTTATACACTCAGTGACACACCCACAGAGGCACTGATACACTCACTCACAAAAGCACTGAACTACTCATATACCCAGTCACCCACCCATGCAGTAACTGATATATACACTTATATACCCACAATGAGACACTTATATATTCACTTACACACTCACATAACCACTTATGTAGCTACTCACTTGATTATAATATGCAACCTAATAGTAAGTGCTATTAAGTTAAATGTAGTCTATAATTGCTTTTCAGATACCTACCTGTGTTTAAAGAGGAAGGTTTACAATGCTGAGATAAACGCAAAGAAGAAGAAAACAGAAGAAAGACTACTATCTGCTTAAAACTGTGAGTGTAAAAGGACATGATATGGAGAATGCGCTGGGAAAAAGAGCTGCTGGTAAGTGAACTAAGGAGTTTCTTAAATTAAGTATGGGAAAAAATGCAAAATGTGGAAAGAAATGCAAATAAAAAGTGAGACTTAAAATCAATTCACAAAGGAGAAGTAGTAAATCACATTTAAAGTGAGAAATCTTATAAGAAAACTCCTAGGGCCAGATGTATCAATATTCCAAATGGCGATTACCTAATTGCGATTCTCTGTGAATCGTAATTAGGTAGTCGCTATTCTGGTGTATGAAACTTCATGAATTTCATTTAGAGCTTTCTAATGGGTCGCACATTGATCTACCTCATCAATATTCATGAGGCAAGTCACAATTTGTGACCCATTAGGAAACAAAAATCACAAGATGGTGGCCTGCCAGGGTCAACAGACCTCCATGTCTGTGATTGCTTTTAAATAAAGCAATCTTTTTTTTAAAGTAGCCCGTTTTCCTTAAAGGAAAACATGATGTGTTTAGAGATTTAAAATGAAAAGTTTCTTTTCATTTTTAAAGAGTAGGTAGTGGTCCGTGGGACCATTGCCTGCTCCTAAAAAACGTTTTTGTGTGCATTCACAAAGTGGAAGGGGTCCCTTCGGAACCCCTTCCCATTTACAAATGAGTTACCACCTAAAATGCAAATGTTTCACAACCACATTTCAGTCACAAAACATTTCTAAATACCACTGTGATTCAGTATTAGGGTAGGATGCCCTGAACACGCCGATTCCTTACACCGAATCAATATGTATTCACAATTCCAAATTGCGATACAGTAAAATGTTAGAAAATTGCAAGTTGGAATTCGTACATACCAATTATTATTTTTTTCCGGTCGCAAACTGCCCAATTCTGCAAATTGGGCCGTTTGTGACTGGTAAAATGCATGATACGTATGGCCCTTAGTTTGACAAAGAGACAAACAATTTAAAGAAATATGAATGAGAATGTTTAGAAGTTGGGTAATACATAATTTGGTACGATGAGTGTGGTTGATAAAGTATTGGCCATGAAGCGCAAACTATTTACCTTGACACCATAGAAACCTTGACAAATGAGAACACTGGATAACACAGTGTTGTCAATGAAGAAAAGTAGGGAAAAAAGGTTTATTAATCAAAATAATTTTTGCAAAATCTTTAAAGGAGATAGGAAGAATTTGTCAAGTACTGAGGCATTAGTGCATGCAGTTGAAACAAGTGACAGATGCTATGAGGTAAACAATGCTACTTTCATTGCAAAGGGGGAGATGGTTCATAGAAATGTAGAAGAAGAGAGAGCTGAAGAGGTATTAGGAAGGCCCAGACATGCCCCTGTATATAAGTGGGACTGTAATAAGATGTTTAGTTTTCACCAGGAATCAATTGATATATTAGTGTTAGAAATGGGTCTCTGGTTGGCAGTTAGTTTTACACTCTGTCCAAGCAGGGACCCGCACTCTAGTCAGGGCAGGGGAGATTCTCACTTAAGACTCCTCTGCTCACGCCCTTTGGTAGTGTGGCAAAAGCAGTCAGGCTTATCTCAAAGCCACTGCGTAAAGTATTTGTACCAAAACACACAATAATACAGTGAAAACACTACAAAATGTATCTAAATCAAACAAGACCAAAACAACAAAAATCCAACATACAGAAGTAAAGTTATGAATTTTTTAAATAATAGAATCTTACTCCATTGAAAACAATTGAAATGTTGTTGTTACACAAAGTACATGGTTTGCGTCAAAATAAAGCTGCACGGGCGAGCGTACATCAGAAAAGTTAGCGATGTGTTGATTTCTTACTCGCAATTGAGGACGTGCATCGTTTCTTCTCCGGTAGGTTAGACCATGCGTCGTTTTTCTCTCCTGCAACAGACTGATGCGTTGATTTCCGGACAGGCACCTCAGGTCCCAGCAGGTTCACGTCAATTTTGACGCACAGTGATTTTGCATGCAAAATCCAGCCACACGAGGACCAGAATCCGCTCTGCATGGGGTTCACGTCGATTTCAGCAGCCGCAAGCAGGTGTTGCATGTTTTCTCCAGCCACAATGCCGGATGATGCGTCGATTTCCCAGCCACGATGCAGCTGGTGCTTCCATTTCAGCCATGATGCAGGTGGCGTGCCGCTTTTACAGTTGAGTTGCAGGTGGTGCATCGAAATTTTACCCGCACGGCTCCTGTGTGTGGATTTCCACCTTGGTTCCACAAGCTTCCCCTTTCAAGGGCCCAGAGACTGGGTAGGGCACCACCTGGCATGGTAGGAGTCTCAGCAGAGAGTCCAGGTGCTGGTAGAGGAAGTCTTTGATGGCCCTGAGACTTCAAAATGGGAGGCAAGCTCAGTTCACACCCTTGGAGACACTCCACAAGCAGAAATATACCAGAAAGTCCAGTCTTTGTCCTCTTTGAGGCAGAAGCAGCAACTGCAGGACAACCCAGCAAAGTACAATCACAGGCAAAGGGGCAGTACTCCTCCTCCAGCTCTTCAGCTCTTCTCTTTGGCAGAGGTTCCTCTTGGTTCCAGAAGTAATCTGAAAATCTGAGGGTTTTGGGTCCACTACTTATACCACTTTCTGCCTTTGAAGTAGGAAAGGAAAGTGGAGATTCAAAAACAGCCCAACTGTCAGTCTGACCCAGACAGGAAATACACAAGCAGGCAGAGTCACAGAGTAGTTTAAACAAGAAAATGCCCACTTTCTAAAAGTGGTTTTTTCAAACTGACAATCTAAAAATCAACTTTATTGAACGATGTATTTTTAAATTGTGAGTTTAGAGACTCCAAACTACAGATCTCTATCTGCTCTCAAAGGGAAACTGCACTTAAAATCTATTTAAAGGCAGTGCCCATGTTAACCTCTGAGAGAGATAGGTCTTGTAACAGTGAAAACTGAGTTTGGCAGTATTTCACTGTTAGAAAGTGTAAAACACATCAGTACATGTCCCACCTTTAACACACACTGCACCATGCCCATGGGCCATCTAGGGCCTACCTTAGGGGTGTCTTACATGTCCAAAAAAGGAAGGTTTGGGCATGGCAAGTGGGTAGACTTGACAGGTCGAATTGGCAGTTTAAAACTGCACACACAGACACAGCAGTGGCAGGTCTGAGCAATGTTTACAGGGCTACTCATGTGGGTGGCACAATCAGTGCTGCAGGCCCACTAGTAGCACTTGATTTACAGGCCCTGGGCACCTATAGTGCACTTTACTAGGGACTTACTAGTAAATCAAATATTCCAATAATGGAAAAGCCAATTACACATGCAATTTACCCAGGGAGTACTTGCACTTAAGCACTGATCAGCAGTGATAAAGTGCCTAAAGTACCAAAGCCAGCAAAAACAAAGCCCAGCACACAGTCAAAACACATGAAGCAGAGGCAAAAAGACAGGATAAACTATGCCCAGGATGCCAGGTCTAACAATTAGGACATTTTCTACATCAAATACCAGATAGAAGTGTGAACCATAAAACTGCAATGTTGCAAGCGTAAGATCCGTGCAAAGTTAGGAAATATTCTAATGTGCAAGGACACTTACTGGAGTGGCTATCCAGGATAGTGTGCACAAGTATTTTTCATCATTTAAAATGTTGGCTGTTCATCATTCAAAAAATGTGAAATTTGAGGGAGGGAGTTGCCTGGCTCAAGGATGGCCGCCCTTGTAGGCGAGCACCTCTGCCCGAGACATTACCCCTCTATTGTTGCTCACCCTTTCAACCCAAAAAAATGAAATCTTCAATGACCCGGAGCCCTGGAGTGATGCTTGGGCAGGGGACGGTACGCCCACCCTGACTGAGTCAGATGCTCCTGGTTCCTGTGGAAACCAGACTGGGAGTGGCATCCTGGTTTTAGATTCTACGCCCCTCACACACATGCTGGAGTCTTGTCGGACTTAGGGCGGTATGAGTAGCTGTGGGGTGACCTGAGGCAATTCCTGTACGATCGCGCCAGCAGGTACCGCCTTTGCTGGGACTAGTGATCGGGCATGGCAAGAAGCTGGATTGCAGTGCAGCTTGACCTGGAAGGCATGGGGAGGCATGCAGGGGCTGCGTGGGGCCCTTGCTGTTTTCTGCCAGACAGACTCCTCCAAGGTGTGGTGGACATCTTGCATGGCAGCATGACTGGTGAAGATTGCAGCCCATGCGGCGTGGAGGCCACACCCTCTTGTGGCTGAGCACCACTGTATGTATACTCGGTGCCTCAATCCTGGCCCCCATTGAACTCTGCAACAAGGGCCATGGTAAATCGCTACCCTTGAAGAACCCCTGGGTGAAGCATCAGAGGATGCTGACACTTGGATAGCTGGATGGTACCTCCCTGCCTAACTGACTCACTTCTGCAGACACACAAAGTACTAGGAATTGCTGCAAGGGGGACCTTCCTGGCTGCATTTAGAGTGGAGACTGACATACGCTGAGGATCTAGGCCTGGGACTGCCCGAAACATACTGACTGCAACACTCTGACTTGCAGTGCCAATGTGCCATTGTGCAACCCCTGTAGTGGTTACTGAGCACTGGATATTAGGTGGGTAGTGTTGACACACTACCCATGAGCAAGGGGTGCCTCCTGGAAGAGCGGGAGGAGGACAGCCGGATCCCTGGGACACTGTGATTGCACCTAGGGGTGGACTACAATGCTCATTTGCAGAGTTGTTGGAGGTGAAGTATTGATCCTGGAACCTACGTTTTTGGGGCCCCTGCTTGCTACATCGTCACTGTGGAGGACTGCGCAGATGAGGTAGCCACTTTGTGGTGAGGGCGCAGATACACTAACCGTGTCTGACTGCCTTGGAGAAAGTGGGTAATTGCATGGCCTAGGCTTGTGAGTCCAATCTTCTGTAGTTACCCTGAAAACCTACTAGCTGTTTGCCTCACACTCTTGAGAGGTGCCCAGGGCTTTGCTGGATTTCTTTGTCAACATGAGAAGAGGCAGCTAAGCTCAATCTAAACTCCAGTTCGACATCTGTAGGACACCGAAGCTGCGGGTTGAGGATGAAATAGTGACTCTGAGATAGGGGGAGATGAAACAGGGGACAAGCCACAGTTTGCATGCCGCATAGGTTCTGAGCAGGCGTTAAAAGTGCTGAAAAAATGGCACACAGAAATCTCATGGATTTCCTTATGCCATTTTTTCACCCCACCCCTAAAGAGGTTTTGGGGGATGCTATAGAACTGTTTCAAATTAAACAAGCTAAAGGAGCTTCAATGAGTGTGTGTGTGAGAAACGTTTAGAGAATACAGATGAGTATAGTTCAACAAGATTATATTCAGAGGACCCTATATTTCTACAAAGTGTTCCATATGTATTCCATCTTTTATTTGAAAGTGATCAGTCTGGACGCTCATAAGCTGTTAACCATATTTTTAAGACATGAGTTAATGTAAAAAATATGTCTGCAGAGGATGTTGTTGAAAATATTAATGGAAAAAATTTGAAGCACAGGTATAGCTTTATAAATGTGATGGCATGCCAATGTAGGACCAATGAATACTGGTACTGTTGTCATGGTGAGCTCAAGTGTATGTTGCAAACTTTATGTACACCAACTTGGTTTATAACACTTAGAGGTGCAGTGTATGCATGGGATGATTTACATGAGCTTTTGAGAGAAGAAAACTGTAACATTAAAGGCATCAAATTGAAGACACCAGAAGAACTTTGATCTTTGAATTATGCACATTTTTTACAGTATTCCAACCACAGATTTCAAACTCTGATGTCCTTCATCTGTAACAAAAACTCTGTTCACTCTGGGTTCAAGTGAGATGGGTCTAGTCCTTCCTAAGCAAGGTACAGGGTAGCAGGTAGCACGGCAGCAGAGCAGAAATACAGTTCTTCCAGGGCAGTAGTCCAGAGTGGCAGACTTTGTAGCAGCACAGTAGTCCTTCCTCCTGGCAGAGTTCTTCACAGCTCCAGCAGGCAGTTGGTAGGGTCAGAGGTCCAGTACTTATACCCAGTTGTACCTTTGCAGTGGGGGTGAATGTAAAGGGGGGTCTTTGAAGTGCACAGTGGTCCGTTCTTCCTGTCCTGGCTCTGGACTCCCTACAGGGGGGTATGAGCCCTTTGTATGGTAACAAGACACAGCCTATTCAGGTGTAAGTGTGAGGTTTACCTTGGAGTTTGGAAACAGAATTACTAAGAGAATTTGACTACAATTAAGACTCATTCAATGCTGCAAAGGATGGCCTTGAGTGTTCAGTATTTCCAAACTACTTGAAAATGTTGAATGATGAAATTGAACAGGAAGATAAAATTGCTGCTGAGGTAGCTAAAGAAAGTTAAAAAAGCAGCCAAAGTTCAGGTCCTCAAGGCCGGGATCCACTTGGATAGTCAGTAACTGAAAATGAGGCTGCTATTTCAAAGAATGGGGTGGGGACTGCAATGGAGCAATCAAGACAAGAAGCAATTGATTTAGCAGATTTAGTTGGACAACTAAATGCTAAGCAAATGGAAATATATATGAAATTGAAAGCTACACTTGAACACAGATTGCTTCACACCAAAAAGAGTGTGCATGCTCTACATTTAAGCCTATACTGTTGTATGTCAGAGGTCAAGCTGGTACTGGTAAAAGTTTCCTAATACAAGTTCTTATTACTTTTCTACAGAAGACTATAGACTCTATTTATTGTTTGTGGTACACACAATATTAAAGGTATTACTTTATATCGACTTTTCTTGCTGCATGTGGAACATGACAACAAACAGGAATACCAAAAGTTACCCAATGAAGCTTGTCATGAAGCTTCAAAGTATTAAAAAAGTTGAACATTTTAATCATCAGTGAGGTGAGCATCGTCTTAAACTTAATGCTTGCCTTTGTACATTTGAGAATGCAAGAGGTTTTGAGAATGCATTATGATGTTCTATTTAGAGGAAAACGTTTGATTGTTTTGGAGGTCAACTACAACTTACACCTTACACAAGAATTAATTAGGAATAGGCAACAAGCATCTGACATTGAAATTGGAAATATTTTGAAAGATATTAGAGTTTTCTTTCAAAAGAGGGAAGGAGTATTCTAGAAAGTCATCTTCTAAAAAAACATTATCCAACAACGAAGACAGCAGTAGAAATATATTCAGTTTTATACAAGAAGATAACCATATTGACCCTTATTATAACATTAGTGGTATACACCGCCTACCGCTGCGGCGACTGCTGCCAAAAGACCGTCGCCACGGTTACCACCCATTAGCCGTATTATAACCACAGCCGGATTTCCACCAGAAGGATGGCGGAAATCCGGCTGTGGACATGCCGAAGGATGGTGGTAAAGTGGCACTGCTACCAGCAGCAGCGCCACGCCAGTAGACCGCCGCAGTCTGTATCATGACCCATGATATGGTGCAGCGGTGTTCTGCTGGCGGACGCTGCTGCTGGCAGCAGCACCCCGTCCTGTCTGCTGCCGGAGGAACCCCTCACAAAAGGTAAGTCGGATTCTCCAAAAGGGGAGGGGGTGGTGGGTGTTGTCTGCGTGGGAGGGTGTGTGTGTATGTCTGTGCGTGCATGAATGCGGGTGTGTGTTGCATGTTATATGTGTGTGCATGTGTGGATGTGTGAGTGCGTGTATTTTGTGTTGTGTGAATGCGTGTGTGCTTGTATGCATGTAAGTGTGTGTGGATGTGTGTGTTAAAGGATGTCTGCATGCATGGTTGAATGTGGGAATGAGTGTGTGAATGTGCATGTGCGTGTGTGAATGAATGTGCATGAATGAAGAAGGGGTCTGGAGAGGGGAGGTGGGAGGGGGACCAGGGGAGGGGGAGGAGGCGGGGAAGACCCCTGTCAGTGACAGGAAAGGGATTCCCTGTCACTGATAGTGCCTACCACCATGGTTTTCGTGGCGGTAAGGAAGCCACGAAAACCATGGCGGTAAGCGGGGTCATAATCCCGCAGTCGGGCTAGTGACTGCCGCCGGGCTGGAGCCTGAAGTCTCCAGCCCGGCGGTCATTACCACCGTGGCGGATGGTGTGGTACATTGGCGGTTTGGCTTTAGCCAAACTGCCAATGTCTTAATATGGAGAAAGGTATCGCCAGCATGTTGGGGGTACTTTCCTCCATATTAACATCGTCTGCCGGGGTCATAATGAACCCGATTGTGTGGTTAGTGCCTACATTTGAGGAGTGTGCATCTTTCAACAATACATTGCTTGAATTGGAGAAAGAAGGCGTTTTGCAACTAAAGGCAATAGATAAAATGGAGCACCAGGGTGTCACTGTATTTCTAAGTGAACAGTTACAAGCAAAACATGATTCATTAGAAAAATCTGTTTCACAAACTGCAGGTTTGGAGAAACTGGTCTGCCTATGCAAAAACTGTAGGGTGATTTTGAGCTAAAATGTAAATGTTGAAGTAGATTTGGTTCAGTTTTGATTTTATTCATTTTCCTAATAAGAATGAGGTGGAATACCCAATTCCGATTTAATTTGATGAGATTGACAACACAAAGCAAATTGGACAATCTACTGCACTTTTTTTTGCTCCTGAAAGATTTATATGTTTGTTGGAAGCAGTTTTCAATTTCTCTAGCATATGCTCACTGTTTACAAATCACAAGGGTTAAGTTTAAATGCAGCATCTATTAACATTGGAAGTACAGTGTTTAAGGAAGTTATGTCATATGTTATGTTAGGACAGTGGTTTGTATCTAGTTGCACTTGATGAGAGCAGAGTAAAGGCAGACTCAAGTTGTATTAAAGAATACAACCAATTAAGGAGTCTTTATGCTCCTCCTTTAGATCAGTATAAAGTTTATGAGAAACGCTCGATCTGTCCAAAGTGGAAAGTTTCAAAGCAGTGTAGTGGTGGTGTTGCAAAGAAGGAAATGACAGAGAAGAAGGAAGTTGTTAAGAAACCAAAAAGTGAAAATGTTGAAGATATTGTTTGTTATCAATTGTCAAACCCCTCTGGTGTTAACTGCTATTTTAATGTTGTGGTAAATGTTCTGTTTGTACTACCTCATGTTTAAGATGCAATTCAAGAGAAACAACAGAAGGCATTGTGCTGGGCACTGTGTAGTTTGTTCAACCGTCTGCTTACTAAGAGAACAAAAATACATTCTTCATCAGTAATCTGAGATGTAGTAGATTTAGGTAGTAGTTCTGTGCAGTTTACTCAAAACATTTGAAAGGATGCACAGGAGTTTCAAATATTTATGTTAGCTGTTTTAGAAGAAGAAGAAGAAAAAGAAGAAGAGATACCTGTTAATGAGTTATTTGGACTTAGTTACTCATGGCACATGAATGTGAAGATTGCTCATACATATCAACTTTATTAAAAAAATTAGAGCATTTTCTTTATTTAATGTTACCAGAATCCAAAACTATGAGTTTTTACAGATTAGTGAAGAAAGCTTTGCAAAATAATGTTGTCCAACAGATGTTCTGTCAACTTTACATGTAGCAATAAGTGGGAAGTATGTTATTATAAAGCCATAACAATGCAGAGCAGATGGTAGTAAATTAGATACTGAGATTACTAACTTAAAGCAGGACAAATATCTATTTCTGGTAAAACATACACTATTGTCGTTATAATTTTTCATTAAAGATTTAGCATTAGATCTGGTCATTACACTGTCTATCTAAAAAAGTAGAAGTGGATGGACCTAAAATTCGGACAAAGATTTCCTTGGAAGTTACCAAATTCCTATCTTTCGTTTTTGGACAAAACGTCTAAGGACGGTCACAGTTATAAAAGTGGAATACTCTAGTTATTGTTGATGCGTTATCTGGGTTTAGGACATTATGCAGTCTACCAAGAGTGATATAAGGTTTTGCCTATCCTGGTGAGCCTTAAATACCTAGTACTTCTGCTAATGATGAAATTCTAATTTTCAGCATATATTTAATTAGATTAGTAGGGCAGGTATATATAAAATGATTGTTTAAAAATCTTTTGTGAAGGATTGCACAGTGTTGCTTATTTGCCGTAACATACTGCGCAGTTGTTTTTTTCTATAGTCTATATGATTGTTTAACCCCTGATTCTTTATACAGTACATCATTTAAGTTGTATAAGTATAAAATCTGAGGACAGTAAAAATGGGAAAATTAAATGCTTATTTTTACTATAACATAGTGTTAGACCATGAGAAATGTGTAGCGATTTATTGCTATTGTAAAGTTATACATTGCTAACATTTCTAAGTTTAATTTATAATTTTATAAATTGTAATACTAAATAATATTTGCTTTTTCTTTTCTATACAGATGAATGACACCATCTATTGGAGTAATGTGGTTTACAAATGAGTTGTTCAGTGTTGTTGTACTGGTTTACATTGTGAGGGTGTTCCAGACTACAGTTAAAAAACATACGCCCACTTCAATCAATCAATCATAGATTTGTAGAAGACAGCTAATCACCCATAGGGTCTCAAGGTGCTGTTTGTGGGCGTTCCAGTCAGTTGAAGAGCCAGGTCCTGAGGTCCTTCCTTAACTCTTCAGTGATGCGATCTGCCTGACTTAAGAGGTAGCATGTTCTATGTATGAGCTGCCAGGTAGGAGAAGGATCTTCCTCCACCTGTTCTTTTCCGGATCTTGAGGACGACTGCAATGGCAAGCTAGGAGGAGCGGAGATGTCTGTTGGGTACATTGAAGGCGAGGTGGTGGTTGAGGTATGCCAGTCCTATGTGGTGCAGAGCCTTTTATGTGTGAATCAGGAGTTTGTATTTAATGCGCTTGTTGACTGGGAGCCAGTGAAGGTCTCTGAGGTGGGAAGTTTGCTGGTGACGAGTGTGTGGATGACTGTCTTTATTGTGTCGGAGGGAATCCAGTTGAAAATCTTCTTAAGGAGAGGGAGGGTGTGAAAGCATGCCGAACAGACAGCATTGACTTATCGGGTCATGGAGAGCGAGGAGTCCAGAATGATGCCCAAATTGTGTGCGTGGCCCACAGGTGCGTTTCCCAGAACATTGGGCCCCTAGAAAATCATTTCAGACAGAAAGGGTGGACCGTTATGAGGATCTCTGTCTTGTCCATGTTGAGTTTGAGGCAGCTGGCCTCCATCCAGGCAGCGACTTCTCTCCTCCCATTGTGAAAATTTCTCTTGACCTTTGCAGAGTCCTTGGACAGGGAGAGGATCAGTTGGGTGTTGCTGGCTTAGAAGACACCCACTTACAGTCCCATACAGCCACTCATACACCCACCCACACACTTATACAGACACTCACTTCTCACATACTTACTGAATCATTCAAAAACCTTCTTGCACACCAATACAGACACTCACACAGCTACTCATACTCCACACACTCACTTATAAACAAATAAACACACCCATACAGGAACTTACACACACATTCACATTGCCACACACTCACTCACTCACTCACCCATAGAGCCACTGTCATACCCCCTTCACAGACTGATACAGACACTCACACACCAACTTACACATCCATACAAATATTTAGATCCCCACTAACACACCCATAGTCACATACACAAGTACTGATACACCCACACAGCCACCAACACACCCACTCACACTCCCATAGAGTCAGTCACACATCCATTTACACATGCAAACACCTGCTTTCATAGACTCATATACCCATACAGATATTCACACACCAACTCACATACCCACACAGCCACTTACACACTCATGTAGACACTCTCACATCCACTCACACCCCTATACAGGCACTCACACACACACACACACACTCGTCACACACCCAATTATAGACCCACACAGACATTTGCATCCCAAATAACCCTTCAAATAGTCACTCACACAGCTTCTGACACACCCTCACAGCCACTCAGACACTTATATGCTGATTCACTAACCCATTCGGCCACTCTCACACCCACTCACAATCCCAAACAACCAGTCACACACTCAGTCACACACACAGTGACACACCCACTTACACACCCACACAGACATTTACATCCCCACTAACATACCCATGCTGTCGCTCACACAGGTACTGATACAGCCCCACAGACATGTGCATACCAATTCACACTCCCATATAGTCACTCACACACCCATTTACACATGCATACACCTACTCACATAGATTCACATATCCATAAAGACACTCACACTCTCATTCACACATCCCCACAGCCACTTCCATACCCACTCATAGACTTATACAGCTATTCACATACTGAGAGGGCCCCTTACACAAGCACTAATACACATATACAGCTACTGACACAACCCTTGAGACACCCATAGAGTTACTTACACATACATTTCAATTTTAGTATTCTAGATGGCATTGCAAAGCATTTGCTATTGTCTTGTTTAACGCTCTATAGGTTTATTACCCTTGGTGAATATTAAAGTAGTCAGATTTACCACTTTAATTTCACTTTGGGGGAAAAACTCACAAACGCTTAAACACACGATTGCACAAAAACATAAAACATAAAGTTAGCTCTTTCTTTGACCAGATGAAATAGTTCTAAAAAGAACAATTTTTTGTATAGATTTTTAAAAAAGTTTTAGATATTTTTTTACATTTTTCTTTGGGAACAAAATAACTAGGGTAGTAAAAGGAGTAAAGGAAGGTAACTCTGAAAAAGCAATTGGCTTCAGTCTTTGCAAACAATGGAACGTGGAACAGAGAGGACAAAAAAAGAAAATTAACAACTATGGTTGTTAACAGCATACTTGTAGTCAGTCACAGAAGATATATTAAGTTCCAAAATGAGTCACCATCTCTGAAAGTTTTTGTGAAGATCCAGGGATAGTGATCATCTGGTCAGTGCTGATGGTTGCACAGATGGTCCAGCTGCCAATTATGCTCCACCTCCTGCCTTCTCTCTCATCATCCTGTCATAAGTGCACAGGTGGATTGTCTTCAAGTGTTTCCACATGGACGAACTACCACGGGAATATTGTTTCCCTGTTCCATGGGGTAATTTTTTGTGGCAGATGTTGCATTCCACAATTTTAGCCACTATCTTTTTTTCTCCTGATGGTATGGATAAATGCTTCGATACCTCAGACTCCTTCTTAGGAGGTGGCATATCTTCTTCATCATCATCATGTTGTTCTGGGTCTCTTCCCTCTTCAGAGGAAGACATATTCATTATCAAACTGTGTTGTTTTGCAGAAATGCAAAAAACACAATGCAGCTCTGGGTTTCAGTGTTCTCTAAGATCTGAAAGGCAACTGACTGATTAACGGTGTGTTTTGTAATGTGCATTGGTGGGGGTGTACTGTAGTCATTCAGAAGTTAAGGTTTGGGTGTGTTCCTGTCATCGTGGGCGATCCATGGTACCTTCGTGGCAGATTTACGGATTTGCCAAACTTGTAAAATAAATAAGTATAAAGCATAAGCATAAGCATAAAACGAAATAAGTATAAAGTATAAGTATAAACATAAATAGGCTTTCAAATATTAATGTATAGATATCTTTTCTCTGATTTCAATGTTAAAATTTGCACCATCCACGAACTTCCGATGAGGAGGTTACCGCCACATTGGCTACCTCCCCGCCGGACCCATAAAGAGTTTCTAGCTGGGTAGGTCAGACTACCACAGCAGCAGCGGTCTTGACCCCCACCGAGAGAGCCTTGTAATGAGGGCCTATATGCTACTTACCTTCTGTTGTTAATTGTTAGTTTTGAAATGTGTCATATGAATAAATATAGGAATTAAATGCACTTGTAAAAAATGTGTATTGCTAAATTGATGTAAAATATGAAGTTGCAGTATGATTTATGTTAAAACATCTGATGAAATTCACTAAAAACCAAAGGTTACATGGATGTTATAGTTAGGCGATAACATTAAAGAACCTTAGAAATAACTGAAAATAACAAAATTCGCAGGGACGTTAAAGTTAGGAAATAGGATTAAAAAAAACTTGTAAATTCACTGAAAACAACATGGTTACACAAACCTTATGGTTAAACTCAGATTTTACACACACAAAACCATAGATTTTCAGTTGTCATAGACAATCTCTGATGACATTACCCAGTGAGTGTGAGTGTTTCGTAAAAGTTTCTGACGTATATTTAAGACGCTAGCCAAGAACAAAGCGAAAATCTGATCATGGCTTTTACGTTTTGTAAAGACAGCCATTAGCCAATCACATACTGCCTACTCATGTGCATGTACTGTAGTATACGGCAAGGTTACTGTGGTATACCATGGCACATTACATAACCAAGGCCCTCATTACGACCCTGGCGGTTGGTGATCAAGTGGTTGTAATACTGCCAACTGGCTGGTGGTAAGTACCGCCAAATTATGACAATGGCGGTGACTTCTCCGAAAGACAGCCAATGTACCACACCGACCGCCAGGGTGGAAATAACAGGCACCCCGGCGGTAGCCGCCTACAGCCAGGCGGAAGACAAACTTCAGCCCACCATATTAAGACACATGACTCTGCCACCTTTTCTGGGGCGGTACTAACGCTATCAAAGGGCTGGTGGAAACACATCACAGAAGTGAAAGGACTCACCATTGGAGACAGGGAGTACAGCCGCCTAGCACACAAGGGAGGGGGGAGGAAAATGACAGTGACACACACACGCACAACACACACCCTATACACACACACAATACACACAACCAGCTGCACAATTTATCCCCGTAAATCGGCTGAATAATGCAAAAACAACAGGAATTGAATAAAGTGATTGTAATAAGATCAGCACAAAATTAATAATTCAATTTTACAATGCAACAGATATGTACAAATGTACAAAAAAGTGACTCTGCCCAGTCCTAAGTTCACAGGGACCACATGCCACAGGACAAAGTCCAAGGCCCCACTCATTCCCTGCACCAATACAGAGAGAACACTGCAGGGGCATCAGTTGGCAAACAGACAGGCACCTCAGGGGGGGCACCTTAGCCGGATGTGGAAACAAGACCACTGGTTCTGGAGGGGGCAACATGCCCTGTGCTTGGTACTGGGAGTTGCAAGGCCACAGTCTCTCAAGTGGGTGACTAGTCCACTGGTTCTGGAGGGGGCAAAATGCCCTGTGCATGGTCCTGGGTAGTGCAAGGCCACAGTCTTTCAAGTGGGTGACTTGCTCACT
This sequence comes from Pleurodeles waltl, assembly GCF_031143425.1. Lineage (NCBI taxonomy): Eukaryota > Metazoa > Chordata > Amphibia > Caudata > Salamandridae > Pleurodeles > Pleurodeles waltl. The sequence goes on along the minus strand of NC_090443.1, from coordinate 603,340,137 downwards.
GGTTCTGGAGGGGACAGGCTGCACAGCAGCCCAATGGAGGCTGGATCATATGGTGTCTGCCGGGGGTGACGACTGCACTGTGGTGGTGGTGGCAGTGGCAGTGGGAGGCTCCTGCTCAGCCCCTGCAACCTCCGATGGCTGCACTGCGGTAGTGGTGGTAGTGGGAGGCTCCTGCTCAGCCCCTGCACCTTCTGATGGCTGCACTGTGGTGGTGGTGGTAGTGGGAGGCTCCTGCTCAGCCCCTGCACCCTCCGATGGCTGCACTGTGGTGGAGGTGGTAGTGGGAGGCTCCTGCTCAGCCCTTGCACTCACTGATGGCTGCACAACCACGGCTGGCAGTGGGGGTTCTGTGACAGCTGCAGGCCCCTTGCCCTTTCTGCTGGTGCAGGCTCCTTGCCTTTTCTTCTGGCTGGTGCAGGCTCCTTCCCCTTTCTGCTGGCTGGTGCAGGCTCCTTGTCCTTTCTGCTGGCTGGTGCAGGCTCCTTGCCCTTTTTGATGGCTAGTGCAGGCTCCTTCCCCTTCAGTATTTGTGGCCAGGAATCCTTTCCACCACGAGTAGGTGCTGATGGAACTGGGCCCGTGGACTGTTTGGCTGAGGAGCTTGGCTGGGTTTTTGCTGTCCTGGCCATATGTGCAGGACTGGGGAGAGAGGTAGGGAAGAGGTCAATGGTTGAAAGGAAAAGCTTTTTAGGGACATTGGAGCAGGAAGAGGGTTTAAGAAATGGGAGTGGAGGATTAGGGAATGGTTGTTGGAGGTGTTTGTCTGCTGGATTTGGGTGCAGGTGCATGGGTCATATGCTGTTAGGTGGACAGCTGTTAGGTGTCTGAGTGCTTGCATTTGTGTACATTAGGAGGGCGGGACAGACACTGTGGGAGAGGACACAGGGGATGTGTGCATGGATGTTGTTGAGGTGTCTGCCAGTGAGGTGTGTGTTCTGCTTGGAGTGGTGATGATGCAGGTAGTGGATGATGATGTAGGGCATGCAGGTGTGAGTGTGGACGTAACTGGGTGGGAGGTGGAGGAGGAGAAGGAGGGGGAGACAGTGGGAATAGTGGATGTTGTTGTGTCTGCAACTGAATGGTGTTTGTGTGAGAGCCTGTGAGATGAAGTGTGATGCTTGTGTTTGCCTGTGACACTTTTGGGTGTTGTCCTGTGTGCATGCTCGTCTGCTGTGTGCTTGGGATGGGTTTGGGTTGAGGAGAATGGGACTGGGAAGTGGAAGTTGGAGAAGGGTGGTTGAAACAGGGACAATGGCTGTCATCAGGGAGGAGGCCAGAGCCTGAATTGATCTCTGTTAGGCCGCTAATCCACTGTGAATGCCCTCCAGGAATGCATTGCATTGCTGCATCTGGGCTGGCAGCCCCTGGATGGCATTCACAATGGTTGATTGCCCTACAGAGATGGATCTCAGGAGGTCAATAGCCTCCCCACTCAGGGCAGCAGGGCTGACTGGGGCAGGGCCTGAGGTGCCTGGGGTAAAGGAGATGCCCACCCTCCTGGGTGAGCGGGCACGGGTAACTCGCTGAGGGGCTGCTGGGAGAGGGGTGCTGGTACGGGGTGGTGGCTGTACCTGTAGCTGGCGTGGTCACAGAGGTGTCAGCCACCACCAGGGAGCTCCCATCGGAGGAGGTATCTGAGTCTGTATTGTCCCCTCCAGTCTCTCGCCCTCCATCCCACTGGTACCCTCAGCATTGATGGACTCTGTCTCCTGGGTCCTGTGGGATGCAGCTCCCTCCATCGCCGGTGCCTCTGCTCCTTCGCCAGATGATGCTAATGCACATAAGGACAGGATGACAAAACAAGAAAGGGTGGAAGAGAGACAAAGGATACACTGGGTCAATGACTGCACCAACACCACCTTTGGCATACACAGCACCCTCACACACAGGGTACAGGCCTACGCACTATGCATAGCCCTACGAGTGATATTGCTAGCCACCAAGGCATGAGGAAGAGCACGCACTGCCAACTGCAGCACACCTGGGACCAACGCAGCCCTGACCAGTAGTGGATGCTAACAAGCTAGGTAAGCAGTATTTTCCCTTCAGACCCTTAGCCACCAGAAAACCTATGCTGCTATGTCTGGCCTGGCCTAGGGGCACCCACTGACACCCACCCACCACCCAGATACCACCCCTCCTGCTGTTTTCTTTAATGATGGCCACTGCACTCACCCCCTTGTTGCTGCTGAGTTGCCCTCAAGCGCCCATCCAGCTCTGGATAGGCCACCGCCAGTATGCAGGCCATTAGGGGGGTCAGGGTTCGATGGGCATCCCTTCTGCATTGGGAGCCATTCACATCTGGGCCTCCGCCGTCTTCCGTGCCCAGCGTCTCAGGTCCTCCCACCGTTTCCAACAGTGGGTGCTCCGCCTGCCATAGACTCCAAGGGTCCGCACCTCCTTGGTGATGGCATGCCATATACCCTTCTTTTGATGGGCGCTGACCTGCAAAGGCAATACAGATAGGAGAACACCATTAGACAAACAGTCCAGCCAGTTACACAAATGGCCCATCATACCTGTTTCCAGCACTATTGGCACACACATAGCCCAGCACTCAATGTGTACCCAGCCAGGAGGACATCCCTCACCCCTTACACGATGCCTTCACACACACCTCCGTACATGCATGCCACATTCATCGTGCCCACAGGGTACTCACCTGCACAGCAGTCCCTACTGTGATAGGACCCCATCCACCAGTCTCTCCAACTCCTCCGAAGTGAAGGCTGGGGCGCTTTCCCCAGTCACACAGGCCATGGTAGGTTCCAGACACATTTCACAGCAGCACATGCAGTGTAGGTCTTCTCTTATGGAAGGTCAGGAAAAAAGTGAGGACTCAGATAGTAAATGGTGGTCACATCCGCAGCAGTGCATGCAGTCACTGCCGGCGTAGATCACCTTTGGCCACTGTACCCCATAGGGCCCAATATTAACCATTGAGGAATTGCACTGCGGTTCCGGACCGCCTTCCACCACATCACACAATGTCAGTGGAATTACGTCACTTTCACCTGTCCCTCCACACAGGACAAGCGAATGCAATTTCAGGGGGTGGCAGGCCTATGGAATAATGCTGCATCACAGGAGAAATAGGCACATACTGGACAGATCACACTGACTCATTACATGTATACATATTGCAAACTACTGTTGTGGCTCCATTGTTCAGTTTGTGACAGCCTCCTCACACTTTTGTCCCTTAGGTTCCTACCGCTGAGGATGAATAGGAGAAGGAGACATACCCCCGTGTTCAGACCCCTGGTGGACTTGATTACACCGGAGGACAGGCACATAAAACTCACCTTTAGACTGAACAGAGCCACAATCACAGAGCTGTGTGCCCAATTGGAGCCTGACCTGAGATCTGCTATCCGTCATCCCACTGGGATCCCCACTCTTGTGCAAGTTCTATTAGTGCTCATTTCAACTGTTTTTTTCCAAGTGACAGTGGGCTTGTCTGCCCTGATAAAACACATGTGCAGCTATGTTGTATTCCCCCAGGTTGAGGATTTGGCCACTGTGATGGCCGAGTTTTATGCAATGGGACATATCCCCAATATAATTGGGGCGATTGACGGAACACATATTGCATTTGTCTCTCCCCGCCAGAATCAACAGGTGTTCAGGAATCGTAAGAGTTCCACTGAATGTGCAGATGGTGTGCTTGGCGGACCAGTACATCTCCCACGTCAATGCTAAGTACCCTGGTTTGGTGCATGATGCCTTTGTCATGAGGAATAGCAGCATCCCAAATATGATGAGCCAACTACAGAGGCACAGGGTGTGGCTAATAGGTGAGCCCTGGTTCCCACCCAAAATATGTTGGTGTATGGGTATGGTGTGGGCCATATAGGATAGTGTGTGGCTAAATGTTGTCCCTCAATCTTTGCAGGTTACTCTGACTACCCAAACCTATCATGGCTGCTGACCCCTGTGAGGAATACCAGGGCAAGGGCAGAAGAACATTATAATGAGGCACATGGGCGAACCAGAAAGATAATTGAGGGAACCTTTGGCCTCCTGAAGACCAGGTTCCGGTGCTTCCATCTAACAGGTGGATCCCTGTGCTACTCACCCAAGAAGGTCTGCCAGATAGTCGTGGCATGCTGCATGCTGCACAACCTTGCCCTCAGATGCCATGTCCCTTTTCTGCAGGATACTGGATATGCCCATGTGGCAGCAGGAGACCCTGTGGACAGTGAGGATGGGGATGCAGAGGATGAGGATGAGGACAACTTTAATCTGTCAGTACATCCAATGACATACAGGTGAGACAGTGTAACTTTACATTTCAATGACTTTGGTTGTGTGGCATTGGCCCACTTCTATGCCCACTTACTGTTGCCTCAGGCTATTCATTTTGCAGATGATGGTGATTTGACAAATACTCCTGGTGTGATCACAACAACCAGCTACAGGCCATTAATTCTATGCTCATTCTATGTACAATTATTTTTCTCTGGTTGTACCTGTTTCAATCAATACATATTTGAAGTACATGACATACTCAAAATTGATTTTTTTCAAAGGGTGTTTATTAAAATGCTAACATAAAGGGAAAAAGTGCAATGGAATGGGGGAATGTCTAAGGGGACATAGGAAGGGGAGCAGTGGCATTTCAAGGTGGACAGTGTGACTAAGTGGGACACAAGGGGGACAATCAGGAGAGTCTCATTTTGAGGTGGGGCACTTGGCAAGTGTCTCTGGCTTCTGTCGGGGTCGCAGGGAACGTTTGCTGGGTGGTTCAACTTCTGCAGGGGGAGGGGTGCTATTGGGCTGTGAGTGCTGTGGCGAGGCCTCCTGGTCACTAGCGGCAGCAGAAGTGGAAGATGTGGGTAGGTTTCATTTTGCGAGTTGCAAATTGCGAGTACTAGCGACTCGCAATTTGCAACTCGCAAAATGAAATGCAGAAAGGTGTCTCAGACACCTTCTGAGACTCGCTATGGGGTCGCAAAGACCCACCTCATGAATATTAATGAGGTGGGTCGCAGTTTGCGACCCCATAGCGAGTTTAGGCACTCACAGGGATGGTGGCCTGCTGGAGACAGCAGACCACCATGTCTGTGACTGCTTTTAAATAAAGCCGTTTTTTTTTTTTTCTTTTTGCAGCCTGTTTTCCTTAAAGGAAAACGAGCTGCAAAAAGAAAAAATACCGAAACCATTTGTTTTTGTTTTTTTCAGAGTAGGCAGTGGTCCATAGGACCACTGCCTGCTCTGAAAAATACTTTTTTGTGGCATTCACAAAGGGGAAGGGGTCCCATGGGGACCACTTCCTTTTTGCAAATGAGTTACCATCCACTTCAAGTGGATGGTAACTGCGAGTTGGTTTGCGACCGCTTTCGCGGTCACAAAGCAACTCAACATCGCGATGCGGTTGCAAATAGGAAGGGAACACCCCTTCCTATTTGCGAGTCGGAATCACATTTTGTGAGTCGGTACCGACTCGCAAAATGTGACTCTGCATCGCGTAAGGCCTTTTGCGTCTCGCAAACTGCGTTTTTCGCCGTTTGCGAGGTGCAAAAGGCTTCCTACATCTGGCCCTTAGAGCCTTAACACCATTTGCACTGTTTACATATAGGGGCTTATTTGCAAGCACCTTGCGCTACTGTTGCATAATTTTTTTTGATGCAGCGGTGGAGCAAAGCAGCCCCCTACACTGTGCCACATTTACAAACTGGTGCAATTGGACCATAGCGCTGGTTTGTAAAGCCTTGCAGCACATTATACCTACACCAGGTATAATGTATGCTAGGTAAGCATTCCTCGATTAAAAGCCATGCAGAACTGGCACAGTGAAATTTGCAAGATTTCACTGTGCCATTCTGTGCTTTCACAGTGTCAATTTTTTAACGCTTTCTCAGAGCAGGCATTAAAGTGATGGTGTGCTTTTTAACAATGGACTCCCCTTAGTATTGCAGGAGTAGCAAAACTTTTTTGACGATAGTCCAGCAATGAGTTAGTTTAGCTCCACTGGTGCGCCAAATTTTCAGATGCATCTGTGGAAACGTGTGCCATGGACAGCACTACCTTGGCATAGTTAGGGTGTCCAGGGCTGGTGCAAGAAAGCTGGTGCATTGATTCTGATGTGCCAGTTTCTTGTAAATGAGGTCTTTAGTACCAAATATTATCATTGATACCTCATATCTATATTCTTGGCACATGACATCTGCACTCTGTGCTACTCCACTCTACGTCACTCCACTGCAAGCTGTTACACTCTGTGCCACTACATTCTTGGACACTCCAATGTAGAGCATTCCACTGTATGCAACTCCTCTCTACACTTCTCCATTCTACACTAGTCCATTCTCCAACACTACACTGTACACTATTCCACTCTACATCTATACACAGTATGCTATTTCACTGTATGTCACTCCACTATATGCCACTCCACTGTATGTCAGTCCAGTGTATGGTATTCTACTGCATGCCACTACGCTGTACCTCACTCCAGTTTATGGCACTCCATTCTATACCACTCCACTGCAAGCTGTTACACTCTATGCCACTCCATTCTTGGACACTCCAGTGTACAGCACTCCACTGTATGCCACTCAACTCTACTCTACTCCATTCTATGCTAGTCCATTCTACAACACCCACTGTACGCTATGCCATTCTACATCTCTACACAGTATGGTATTCCACTGTACATCACTCCACTGTATGCCACTCCACTGTACGCCGCTCCAGTGTACAGTATTCTACTGCATGCCACTACACTGTACCTCACTCCAATCTATGCTACTGCACTCTATGCCACTTCACTCTCTGATATTCTACTCTATACCACTCCACTCTACTCCACTCCACCCCACACCAGTGCACCCTATTGCATTGTACGCCACTCCACTCACAACTACTCATTCCACTGTATGGCACTACAGCCAACCTCACTCTTCTCTAAGTCACTCTACTCTACACCACTCCACCCTATGCCACTCTACTGTATCCTATTCTATTCTCTGCCACTCCGCTGTATGACAGATCACTTTATGGTGTTCCACTGTACACTATTCCACTCTACCACACTTCACTCTGAGCCTCTGCACACTGCACCACTGCACTGTATTCCACTGAATGCATTCCACTCCTTGCCACTCCACTGTACACCACTACACTGTGTGCTACCATACTATATGCCAGTATACTCTAACTTGTGCTACCGTATGCCAATCTACTCTACACCACTGGAATCTTCAATACTCCACTGAACACTATTGCACTCCCCCACTCCACTGTATACAATTCCATTGTACACCACTCTACTTTATGCCACTCCAGTCTACAACACTACACAGTACACTATTGCACTTTGTGCCACTCAAATCTATGCCACTCTACTGTACGCCATCACACTATACGCCATTCCAGTCTACGATCTCCACTGTATGCCTCCCCAGTCTACGTCATTCCACTATGCATTACTCCAGGCAATGCTAGTCCTCACTCCAGTCCTTACTCCAGTGCACGCACCTCCACTCTTCACCACTATACTCTAAGCTATTGCACTCTACACCACTCCACTCTTCACTACTTCACTGTACATCATTACACTGTATACTAATCCACTCTATGTCACTCCACTCTATGTCACTCAACTCTACGCTATTGCACTGTATGCCACTACACTCTACCTCCCTCCACTGTACACCACTAAACTCCTACGCAACTTTGCTGTCTCTGCTACACTGTACACTATTACACTCTACCCCACTACATTCTTTGCCAGCCCAGTCATCGCAACTCCACTGTGTGCCATTCCACTCTATGTCACTCTGCTCTACAACATTACACTGACAATTATACATTGTGTGCTATTCGACTCTATGCACCTCCACTGTACACCACTCCACTATAGGCCTATCCACTTTACACAACTAAAGTCAATGACACTCAACTCTATGCTGTTCAACTTTTCACCACTTCACTCCTCCCCGCTCCACTGTACACCACTCCATTCTATGCTATTCCATTGTACTCCAATCCACTCTATGGCACTCCAATCTATACTACTCCACTCTCTGTCACTCAACTGTACAGTATTCCAGTGTAAGCCATTCCACTCTATGCCACTCCAATTTATGCCACTCCACTCTAGTCTAATCTACTCTGCACTACTGCACTCTACGCTATTTTAGTGTACAGTACTCCACTCTATGCAACTCTACTGTACACCACTTTACTCTGCACCGCTTCGTTCCACGGTATTTCAGCATACGCCACTCCAGTCTATACTACTCCAGTCAGTGACACTCCAATGTATGGCACTCTATTCTAGTGTAATGCATTCTCTGCTGTTTTAGTGTATGCTACTATACTGCTCGCTGTTTCACTGTATGCCACTACACTCTATGCCACTTCACTCTGCGGTGTTCCACTCTATGCTATCCCCACTCTACCACACTTCACTCTGAGTCTCCGCACTCTGCACCACTTCACTGTACTCTATTCCACTTTGTCATTCCCCTTTTTGCCACTCTACTGTATGCCATTACACTGTATGGTAGTACACTGTATGCCACTACACTCTACCTCACTCCATTGTATGCCACTCCACTCTACACCACTGCAATCTACACTATTACACTGAACGCTATTACACTCTACCCCACTTCACTCTATACTACTCCACTCTTTGCCACTCCATAGTATGCAATTCCACTGTATGCCTCTCCACTCTATGCTACTCCTCTCAACAACACTGTACTCTATGCTATTACAGTCTCTGCCACTCCACTGTACACCACTCCACTCAATGCCACTTCAGTGTACCCCTCTCCACTCTACGCAACTCTACCATAACCTATTCTACTCTAAGTTACTCTACTCTTCACCACTCTACTGTATGCTAATCCACTGCATGCCACTAGACTCCACTACATGCTACTCCTCACTACGCTATTCCAGTGTAGGCAACTCCACTCTACACTACTCCACTGTAAGTCACTCCAGTATATGCCATTTCACTCTATGCCACTCCACTCTATGGGCCAGATGTAAAAAGCCATTTTGTGTTTCTTAACGGTCCCAAACGCTATTTCAGGCCATTAAGAAATGCAGAATGGGCTTTTCTGATGTACAAAGCCCTTTAAGGAATTGAAACAGGAAATCCCTATTTCTAATTTCTTGGCACATCTACAAAGCATTTCCTAAATGCAAAATGAGCATTTAGGAAATTCAATTACCATCAACTTCAAATTGATGGTAACCATATGCAATTTTAGAGTGCCCCTTGGGAATATGTGTGCTCTGCATGTTGACCTTATTTTTGGGGTGCACCAAGGGGGGTCTTTTGCCCATAATCATCCTTGGTTTTGCAGTTCCCAATTAGCAATTTCCTAATAGGAAGTCACTATTTGGAAAATGCAAAACTGTCCCATTGTCTCAAATGACATGGGATTTCATATTTGTGATTTCCTAATAGTGATTCCTACTTTGTAGGAATCGCTATTAGGAAATCAGTATCTTTGTACATAGCATTTTGCATTTCCTAATTAACGATTTCCATGAAGTCATTTATTAAGAAATGCAAAGTTGCATTTTAGTACTTCTGGCCCTTGCTCACTCGAATCTACGGTATTCCACTGGCCATACCATCTGGCCCAGGAGCTTTCCTATCTGAGCTTTGCCTTATTGCCTGCTCCACTTCTCCACTTCCTATAGGTGACAGTCAGTCTCAGACATCCTTCCAGTCTGTTCAATAATGACATTGTTAGGTTGTCCTCTTCCTTTGGCCAATGTATGGATTTAAAATGGGTCACCGATTCGTTGCCGGGTATATTGCAGCACAGTGTGTTAGATGGAGCAGTCCTTTGCCTGAACCTTTTCATAGTATCCCATAACATTTTGCTGCTCTTTTTTATTGCAGTGACCTCTAACCTTTCCAAATCTTTATAGGACAATTCATCTCTCCTTGACTTTAAGATGTGTTTGCAGCTTCTTCACGCGTCTCTAACCACAGATGGTTGGTTTAGCAGTTAGAGCCTCCCTTAGCTAGCAATTTGCTAAGAAACAATGGGGCATATTTAGGAAAAGTGGTGCTGCACCCAGTGCAGATCCACTTTCCTTGCGCCCCTTAGTGCCCCTTAACAGCACCATGTGTGCGTCGTATTTAACATATGGCGCACTAAGGCAGTAGTTAGGGAACTAGCGTCAAAAAATGTTATGCTAGTTTGGTGCTTTGATGGATTAGCACCAAAAAATGCATGCTAATCCTGCAAAGCACCTAGAGGCCCATTGAAAACAATGGGAGCCTAATTTTAATGCCTGTTCTTTGCAGGCCTAAAAAGTGCAGAAAAACAATTGTGCAAATAAATCTTTTAGATTTCTTTGCACCATTTTTTTGCCCCCCACGAGGAAATACCCCCGTGCATACATTATGCTTGGTGCAGGCATAATGTGGCGCAAAGGGTTACAAAGGGGTCATGCATGTGTTGTGCCACTTTGTAAATATGGTGCATGTTGAAAGCCACTTTAGTGCTGCCTTAGCATAAAAAATTATGCTATTGTGGCGCTAACGTGGCGCTAGGGGCTCTTAAATATGCCCCTATGTCTATCAAACAATCTAAGAAAATCTTGGGCATTCCTGGATATTTTCATTAAACCATCCATGATAGTTACACATAGTTCTCCAAAGAGAGCTAGCATAACTTCACCACTTACTTCAGCCAAACAACTTCAAAAGATCTCTGAATGCTTTATCAAAAGAGAAGCAAGAAAATGCCCTTCATCCCTGAGATGCCAACATAGCCTAAGATCGTCATCAGAAGGTTGTGAAGAAAGTAGCATCTTGACTGACTTTGACAATGTTTTCACTAGAAAGTGCACGACAGTCACTAAACCATTGTGATCCCACCAGTTTGCTTCTAATTCAACACTCTAGAGAAGCTGTCCATGAAAACTAAATAGTCAATAGTAGAGGCACAATAATTTCCTCTGAAAATAGGCACAACTGTTCCTTCCAGTTACACATCAGACTGCATATCTAACGATGCGGTAACTTGGAGAGATATAAATTTTAACTATTAGAAAATCACACTGGAAGCCATGCATACCTTTTAAAAAATGAGACTCAAATTTTGTGCCCTCTTCAGGTAATAAATACAATTTATAGAACACATTATTAATTGTTTCCCAAACCTAAAAAATGTTTACATTTATAATTATTGAACTTTTTCTTCAAACATATTCTTAACATATTAAAACATTATAAATTAAAAATACTGCAGAAATAATTTTACATTACTTAAAAATAATGTAGAAAAATCACAATAATTTAAGAAACATAAGAACATCAAAATAGACTCATATATTAAATTTAAATTGACATTTTACATTATCCAAATATCTAAACATTTTTTTTCTGGGTGAAATATCAAATACTAATCCAACTCCAATCTAAATTTGATACTCGAAAAATCAAATGCCCTAATGCAACTCCAATCTAACAAAAATTAAGGAAAATGTGTACATTAACATATGGGCTGGGAGTCAAATGTACTGCTCTAATGCCAGTCTAGTAAACAGTGAGGAAAGAGCTTATGTTTTGAAAGAGGAGGGGCTCAGATTTACTATTTAGCTCCACTCCAACACACATTGAGAAAAATGCATATATATGGGGTTATTAAATGTACTATTTTAAGTCCAGTATAAGAAACAATGGGTAAAATGCAGGCATTGGTTGGTTAAATTTACCGTCCTTATTCTGTCTTCACTCCAACAAACATTAGGAAAAGTGGAAATATATGGGGGGAATATGATTTGCTATTCTAACTCTAGTTTAAAAAAACTATGAGGAAAGGACATTAATTGGGTGTTAAATTTACTATTCTTACTCCACTCCAAGATTGGTGAAATGCATGTTTATTTCTTGGGAAGAAGTCAGCTATACTAATCCAACACCAGTCTAACAAACATTTGGAAAAGTGCACAGATTATACTTGGGTTTGAGGTGGGGGTAGATTTACTTTTCTAACTTCAGTCCATTAAACATAGGGGAAGTGCCTAATTTTGTGGGTTTTGAGATTTACTATTCTAAATCCAACTCAACAAACACTGGACAAAGTGGCATACTTTTCAGGTAATAGAATTAATTAATATGTTTATGTTAAAAAAGTTATACAACAAATCATTAAATGTTATGCAATTCAATATTCATTGGTAGAAATAGCTCTAATATTACAGTGAAAAATAAATATACCAATTGCGGTAGTAGTTTAAAAAGTAATTACAAATAACCTACAATGCAAATCTATATATCAAATAAATGTATTAGACGTTAACTAAATACTCAAATTATGTAAAATTGGAACACATATTATAGGGGCGAAGTATCATTTAAGACTAGGAATAATGTAATTTTTTTTATGAAAAAATATTTCAGACCCACTAAAAGCACAAATTTCTAACATAGACATAATAAGAAACTATTCTAATAATTTAAATACATTTACAAAAATCATATAAAAATGTAAATAGTTTCTTAATTTGTTAATGAATAAGTAATCAATAGAAAAAGCACACAACAGCACCAATAATTAGTAATAAATATAGGTTTCCTAAAATAATCAGTACATACCCATACAATCAATACATTCAACACCCCAAAAAATACCAATTATCAAATGAAAAAATAACATTTTAATTATTTATTATGAATTAGTAGTCATTTTAATTAAAACACTACCTACCTAATACCTCTAGTGATGCGACAACTCAAAATTAAAATTCTTCATATAATTTAGAAATAATTAAACATTTATGCAAATAATTAAGAAATAGTTAACTATAAAAAGTGAATAATTCACTTATTAGTCAATTAACATTTATATATATATATATATATATATATATATATATATATATATATATATATATCATCAAAGAGGGAATCCTGTGTTTCTTTCAGGGCTCGCCTATCGAGGTTGGTGCTCAGTCAATGGGCACAGGACCCATTTCAAATCCACGCCAAAAACAATTCAAAATCTGGCACTCCTTGCAAAACAATGGCCTTCATTTATTTCAAAAATCCATAAAACAGAACATAGGGCAACGCGTTTCAACCTTCACGGTCTTCTTCCTTGGCCCTTCTTACAGAGTTATACAACAGAAAAAATGTGGCCCCTCCCATCTGCTATATATACCATCATCAATAGACATAGAAGATATATATCTATATATACACATTTTTTTTTTTTTTTTTTAATTTTTTTATAATATATGTATATTTATATATGTCCATAGGAATATACATTCTAATATAATTTTAAATGTCCATTTTATATACTCTTCCCATTTTAGTATAATGCTCCTATTTAACCAAAAATCATATCACTAATCGGATGAGCCACTATTGTAACACAATGAATCATCAAATAAATATTTTTGTAGGCCTTTCAATCAAACAATAAGAGGTAATCTGACCGAACATTGTTGTAATGGGACCCTGCCTTGACATCATCCTATTAACCAATATGAACAGAAAGTTCCTCGTCCTTGTTCAATCCCCAAGGATAACGGCTATTAAGCTGAATAATATATTCAGACTCCAAACTTCTCAATTGTTTTTCTCTGTCCCATCCTCTCGGAGTGGCCAAGACCCTGTCTATACCAAAAAATGTCATCTTCTCAACTTTCCCCTCATGCTCAAGATTACAATGTCTCGCTACTGGATACGCAGCATCCTTGTTCAATATCGCTCTCCAGTGCTCAAGAATGCGTTTCTTCAGAGGAAAAATTGTGCTGCCGACATATTGTAATCCACATGGACATTCTATTACATAGATAGCAAAATCTGAGTTACAATTAATATACTTTTTAATATCTACTTGCCTACCCGTGGGTAACTCACATTGCTTCCGGTTTGAACTGTATCTGCATGCTTTACACTTGGCACACTTATAGAAGCCTTTATATTTATCTAAGAAAGTTTCTTTCTTCTTCCTTGTATAACTATGTACCAAAATGTCCCTTAAAGAACTACTCCTTTTGTAAGTTATCAAAGGAGTACGGCTGACTAGCTGCCCAATTATTCTGTCAGCCTTGATAAGATGCCAATATTTTATGAGGATCTTTTTGACTTCTGACGAATATGCATTAAAGACTGTCACAAATCTCGGGGTATTAGTGCCTTCTCCTCTCTTTTTGGGAATCAATAGTTCCGCCCTTTGAACTACTGCTGTCTTTTGGCATGCCTTTTTTACTACTCTGTATGGGTATCCCCTAGATCTGAATCTCTGTGTCATTGTTAATCGTTCTTTCTCAAAACTTTGTGGGGTACTACAGTTTCTCTTAGCTCTTAATAATTCCCCATAGGGTATGCTCCATTTTACATTCGGAGGGTGGTGACTTGTGGCGTGTAGAATGCTGTTCCCTGATGTGCTTTTCCTAAACAGTTTTGTATGTAGTGTGCCTTCTTTTACACAGACCTCTATGTCTAAAAATGCCATTACCTGTTTATGTATTTTATAGGAAAATTGTAAATTTAGGTCCCTATTCGGTAGCGAATTCAAAAAATCATATAACACTGAATCTGGGCCTTCCCATATCATAAATATATCATCGATATATCGTGTCCAAAATATGATATGTTGGAACCATTCCATCTTTTCATCTGCCATCACCCATTGTGTTTCCCACCATCCCATAAATAAACAGGCATAACTGGGAGCAAAGCAACTTCCCATCGCAGTCCCAGTTGTTTGTCTATACCATTGATCCTCATATATGAAAAAATTATTTTCCAAGCAAAATTTTAACATGTTCAGAAGTAGTTCAGAGTGTTCCAACAATCTGATTGGTTTGGCCCTAAAGAAATGTCGACACGCCTGAATTCCCTTCTCATGTGGGATACAGGTGTACAACGATACTACATCTATAGTTACCATGATATAGTTAGTTTGCCAAGGAGTATCCTGTATTTTTGTTAAGAAATCTGTAGTGTCTCTGCAATATGAGTTTAAATTCAATACATACAGACTCAAAAAATAGTCTAAGTAGATGGAAACATTCTCCAAAAGACTGCCTCTTGCTGATACTATAGGACGACCCGGAGGTTTATCAATATCCTTATGAATCTTGGGTAGCAGATAGAAGCAAGGTGCCACTGGTTTCCGTACCAGTAAAAACTTGTACTCGTCATCCGAGAGTAAACCTCTACTGACACCATCAAAGAGCAAATCATGAAACCTGCTTATAGAGTGTAGGTAAGCTGATATTGTGGATATCTCATAACAGGCTGGATTAAGCAGTTGCCTCTTAACTTCTTGTTGGTACTTAGTAGCATCCCATAACACTACATTGCCGCCTTTATCCGCCGGCTTTATCACAAATGAGGTTGCTTTCTTAAGAGATGTCAGTGCTGTTCGTTGACCTGCTGTTAGATTCCGTGCATAATCATCTTTTGTCCTCTTCCACAAATTAAGCAGCTCCAAAGTTACTGCTTCATGAAAAGCATCAATATTATCATGTGGTAAAACTGGATTACATCTCGATTTAGCTTTGAAACTGCTACCGCTGGCACAATCCGTTTGTAGGTCTAAGTCCTCTAGTAGCTCCATATCTGTTCCCCATGTTCTTTCTCCTATCTCCAGTTCACGTAAGGCAGCTAAACCGTCTATATCGCTAATCATTAATTCTGAAGCCAACTCCGATCTGTTCATTTCCGTTGTATGTGATATGGTTACGTCCTTTTGTTGTGCAAAGATTTTCATTAACTTCAACTTCCTGATCAGGTGAAAGATATCAATTCGTGTTTTCGTATAGTTAAAATTCGCTGTTGGGCAGAATGATAGCCCTAATTCCAATATTGATCGTTCATCCTGTGATAAAGTATATGTATATTATGAAAACACTACACACCCAGACTAAAGTGTTTTCTTTGACAGGCCTCTTCAAAAGCTTCGTAGATGATGGAAGGATACATTTGTACTTTACACCATTACAGGATGCATTAACACTTTAGTTTCTAAATGAAATGGGCTTGCTTCCATCACACCCTCTAGGATTTTGTGATTTTGCCATTTTCACAAATATCGCAAAATCAGCAGTTTTGTCAAAACACGCTTTTTACAAAAGTGTCCGCATAATTTGAGAATTGGACTCTCCTTGTATTGGCCCAGTGGAAGAAGGATTTCTTGCATGCTTTGGAGACCGTGACTATTGCCATCTGTAAATTCCCCTGGGCCCAAAGCATGCCCCGTGGGTGGGAAGGCCAAAATTTGATACAAATGAATGTCCCCACAGGTCACCTTGGGCCTTTAACTTTTTTCAATATTTGGACCTGCTGCGTGTCCTGGGGCAATGAGCCCTAGACGTTTAAAAAAAAAAAATGCCCCCCCTGGGCCTGTTGCATGCCCCAACATGCTATTACAGTCTCTGCCACTTGGTAGGTGGGCCCAAAACATGATACAAATTAATGACCCCCCATCCGCTTCCTGATGGGCACCTGATGGCATTCACTTTAATCAAGTTTTTGGCCCACTTCCTATGGGGCACATGGCAGGCCCAAGGGGCATTTATTTAAAAACAGTTTAGGGCCCACCACCCACAGGGCATGCGGCTGGCCCAGGGGGGCATTTACTTTCATCAAGTTCCTCAAACTTGAAAAAAATACATGCAAAAAGCAAAATAAAGTGCTGCAGAAATGCCACAAACTTTCCATATTTGTGCCACAGAATTTCCATATTTCGGCTGCAAACCTTACTAATCCATGCACAATATCCTAGGTGGGTCAGTTCCTTTTGTTTTTATTTGTGTTAATTATTTTAAAGACACCATTTTCCAGTACATCCCTAACGCTATATGGAAAAAAATGTGAACTGTGTAGAAGAAAATGGCTGCTCCAGCAAAAGCACAGAGTGGTAAGTAACTATGTTGCAGAAATGTGAATCACATGTGTTGACTTTCTTTCACAAAAAATAAATGCCTGAGAATGCCCCAGTGTATGGAAATGCATTCATGTGTAATGATTTTAGTTTCCTCTTGCTTATATTTTCCCTGCAGAACCACCTTGCCTGATTTCATGAAATATCAGACACAATGCAGATGATCTAAGACCTTGGTCATTTTTTTAAATGCAATTTAGTTTCTAGCATCCATTAAAATGAGTATGCACATTTTAATTATTAGCTGGACATCGTATCCCCTTGCACCTCCCACTCCACCTCAGACAAAGCCCATTGCTCACCACCTTCAGGAAGAACCTCAAGACGTGACTCCTCGGATGAGGCCCCTGCACTGCCTTTGAGTGCCTTGAAACCCTCACGGGTGAGTAACCGCGCTTCACAAATATTGATTGATTGATTGATTGGTTTTCCTTTAGAAAGACAGAATATTGGGAAGGTGCTGATTCTATGACATCCAGGCAAGCATGTGTTAATGCCATTTGTCATGCAACCTAGAGGACTGAAGAACAATCAATGAGATTAATTGATTTATTTTGGAGACTTGTCTAGCCCCCATGAGTGTGCAAAGGTGTTTCATATATTTTATTTTACACCTCTGTTTAGCCTTGGTCCAGTGAGTCATAATGGAAAGGGCATATTGCCTTGTTCTTCTATTTAGTAAGAGAGAGTTTAATCAGACATTATTTTTATATATTAACCTGTATTAAAGGATTGCATGCCTAACTAAACTTTGCATATAAATAAAGACATTTACATTCAAAGCTTGCACAATGACATGCACTTAGCAGAAAATGTTAATTTCTAATTATTTTGTCCTTTCTTTTGCTGGTTTTGACCTCTATCATGATCACAAGTATAACGTTTCATGACACAAATGCCCTATAGTAACAAATACAAATATTAGTGCTTTTGTTCTGAGTCTAAATATCAATCAATCAATCAAAACATGTATAGAGTGCGCTACTCACCCGCTAGGGTCTCAAGGCGCTGAGGGGGGGGGGAGGAGGTTACTGTTTGAACAGCCGTGTCTTCAGTTTTTTTCTGAAGAGCAGGAGGTCCTGGGTCTTGCGGAGGTCGGTGGGGAGGGAGTTCCAGGCCTTGGGGGCAACGTAGGAGAAGGATCTGCCTCCTGTGGTGGTGCGTTTGATGCGGTGGACTATGGGGAGTGCGAGGTCGGCAGATCGGAGGTGGTGGATGGGAGTGTGGAAGTTTACTCTTTGGTTGAGGTAGGTTGGGCCGTCGTTGTGGAGGGATTTGTGCGCATGGATGAGGATTTTGAAGGTGATCCTCTTGTCGATGGGGAGCCAGTGAAGGGATCTGAGGTGTGGTGAGATGGAGAGGGAGGGGTCTAGGATGATGCTGAGGTTGCATGCGTGGTTAGCAGGGGTAGGAGCGGGACCTAGGGCGGTGGGCCACCAGGAGTCGTCCCATATGGTTTTGTTGGGTCCAAAAATGATTATTTAGGTTTTGTTGGAGTTGAGCTTGAGGTGGTTGGCTGTCATCCAGGCGGCGGTGTCGAGGAGTGCAGCGTGGAGGTTGGTGTTGGTGGTAGTGAGGTTGCGGGTGAGGGAGATGATGAGTTGGGTGTCGTCTGCGTAGGAGAGGATGGTGATTCCGTGCTGTCGGAGGATGTTGGCGAGCGGGGTCATGTAAATGTTGAAGAGGGTGGGGCTGAGGGAGGATCCCTGGGAGACACCGCAGATGATTTTGGTGGCGGTGGATGGGAAGGGAGGGAGGCAGACTTTTTGGGTTCTATTGGTGAGGAAGGAGGTGAGCCAGTCTAGGGCTTTGTGTCGAATCCCTGCGTTGTGGATATGTGTGCGGAGTGTGTGATGGCAGACTGTGTCAAAGGCCGCGGAGAGGATGAGTGCAATGGTCTCACCCTTGTCGACTCTGGTTCTGATGTCGTCAGTGCATGCGATGAGGGCGGTTTCCGTGCTGTGGTTCTTGCAGAAACCGGATTGGGAGGGGTCGAGTGTGTTGTTTTCCTCCAGGAAGTGGGATAGGTGTGTGTTTACTAGTTTTTCAGCGACCTTGGCAGGGAAAGGGAGGAGAGAGAAGGGGCGGTAGTTGGCGAGGTCGTCCGGTTCAGCTTTGGGCTTTTTTAGGAGTGCAGTGATTTCTGCGTGCTTCCAGGCGTCTGGGAAGGTGGCGGTGTCGAATGAGGTGTTGATTATGTCGCGAAGCTTGGGGGCGATGGTGGGGCTGGCTTTGTTGTAGATGCGGTAGGGGCAGGGGTCGGATGGGGATCCAGAGTGGATGGAGTTCAAAGTTGTTTTGGTTTCTTCGTCGGTGGTTGGGGGCCAGGTGGTAAGTAGGCTGGCGGGAGTGTGAGGGGGGTCTGTGTTGGATGGGTGGGGGGTGTGTGCGGTGGGTGTGTGTGTTGTGAAACTATTGTGTATGTCTAGGATTTTGCAGTGGAAGTGGTTTGAGAGGGAGTCATAGAGGAGTTGTGTGTGTGTGGGGTGTATGTTGCAGGCTTTGGGTTTGGAGAGCTCTTTGATGATGATAAAGAGTTCTTTGCTGTTGTGGGAGTTGCTATCTATGCGTTCTTTGTAGTATGCTCTTTTGGTGGTGCGTATGAGTTGGTGGTGAGTACGAATGCTGGTTTTGAGGGTGGAGAAGTTAGTGGTTGAGTGTTCCTGTCGCCAGGCTTTCTCAGCTTTGCAGCATTTGCGTTTGGAGTCTTGGAGTTCAGTGGTGAACCATGGGGCGTTCTTGATGTTGCGAGTGGTGATGTTTTTTCTGAGGGGGGGCGAGTGTGTCTGCTCAGGTGGTGATCCAATTTGTGAGGTTGTGGACAGCAGTGTTGGGGTCGTTGGTGTAGGCGGGAGGGTTCTGTACAAGTTGGGAGTTCAGGTGTTCTGAGGGGATTTTGTCCCACAAGCGGTAGGGCATGGTGTGTTGTTGGTGGTGTGAGGGGGGTTTGGCGAAGGAGAAATGGATGCAGTGGAGGTCGGTCCAGTGGAGTTCGGTGGTATGGGTGTAGGTTATGTGATGGCTCAAAGTGAAGACTGCGTCTAGTGTGTGTCCTGCTGAGTGGGTGGGTGCTGTGACCAGTTGTTTGAGTCCGAGGTTGATGAGGTTGTCTAGGAGGGAAGAGGTGTTGTGGTCTTTGGGGTTCTCCAGGTGAAAGTTAAAATCACCGAGGAGGATGTAGTCTGTGGAGATGAGTGCGTGAGGGCTGATAGTGTCGCAGAAGTGGGTGCGTTGCCCTGGGGGTCTGGATATGAGTGTGCCTCTGAGGGTGGTATTATTGTTTATGTGGATTAGGAAGTGCATGTGTTCTGCGCTGTCGAGGGTGTTGTGTGTGTTGGTGGTGACCTTAATTGTGTCTTTGTGCAGGATGGCGATGCCACCTCCTGGTTTGTTTAGCCGGTCTTTGCGTTGGAGTTTGTATCCGTCAGGGGTGGCTGTGGCTATGTCGGGCTCAGATGAGTGGTTTATCCAAGTTTCTGTGTGGGAGACGATGTCAGGTGAGTGTGATGTGATGAGGTCCAAGAGTTCTATGGCGTGCTTGTGTAAGGATCGGGTGTTGAGGAGTAGGCAGTTGAGATGGTTGTGGGGGTGTTGTTGTTGTGTTGTGCGATGGTGTTGGTGTGGGTGCCTGTGGGGTTGGTGTGGGTTTTGTAAGTTTTGTAGTGGAGTGTGTTGGGGTTGTGGGTTTTTTTGAGGTGGGACTTGTTGGGGTGTGTGGGGGTTGTGCGTGAGTCTGTTGTTTTGAGGCTGTGGTGTTTGGTGTGGGGGGTGCCGGGGGTGGTGTGTGGCGTGTGGGTGTCGGAGGTGTGAGAGGTGGACCAGGAAAAGCAGCAGGCGTAGCAGGTGAAGGGTCCTTGTGTGTGTGGGGTTGGTTTGGGTGCATGCGGGGCGTGTTCCTGGGTTGAGGGAGTGGAGTGTGTTTGTGGAATAGTGTTGTCTGGGGGGTGTCTTGGCTGGGGGGTCCAGGGGGACTGGCGCTTGGCGCGGTCTGGGTGCAGACGGGCTTGCCTCTGGCGCACCAGCGGCCGCCATTAAGAGGGTGGGATGGGAGGGTGGAGCAGCTGGGAGGAGGGAGGAAGGGCCAATGGGTGTGTGCGGGAGGCGGGGCCACAGGGGAGGCAGCGGCAGGGGAAGCGGAGACCGGCCGGAGAAGGGAGAAAACGGGCGGGTAGAGAGAGAGGGAGGGGAGTGAGCGCTGATAGCAGGGGGGCAGGGGGCAGAGAGGCGCAGAGCGGAGGATCACAGGAGGAGTGGGGGGCTATGAAAACTTGTTCCTGAAGCCTACGTATTTGGGGGCCCCTACTTGCTGCATTGCCACTGTACACTCTGGAGGACCGCACAGATGAGGTAGTTACTTTGTGGTGAGGGCGCAGCTACACTAACCGTGTCTGACTGCCCTGGAGATGGTGGGGAATTGCATGGCCTAGGCTTGTGAGTCCCTCGTCTGTAGTTGCTCTGAAAACCTACTAACTGCTTGCCTCACACACCGGAGAGGTGCCCAGGGCTCTGCTGGATTTCTGTGTCAACATGAGAAAAGGCAGATAAACTCAATCTAAACTCCAGTTCGACATCTATAGCACACCAAAGCAGCGGGTTGAGGATGAAGTGGTGACTCTGAGACAGGAGGAGATAGAACTGGGGATTAGCCACGATTTGCACCAAATGCTAATAGCAATGCCACATAGCCTCACAAAAATAGATGGTAAGATAGATACCTTATCCTTCCATATGGACCAAATGTCGAAGGACTTGACAGGCACATGGAGCACCTAGATATGGTAGAGCAGAGAGGTTTGTGGCAGAGGATGAGCAGGTAACCATGGTGACAGCGCAGAAGTGGCTGGACAATATTATGCAAACCCTACAATCTAAGGCTGAAGACCTAGAGGCCAGATCGTGTTATAATAATCTTCGCATCGTGGGGCTGACGGAGACCACATGTATAGCTAATATGGAAAGCTTTATGGAGGCACTGCTCATCAGTCTGTTGGGACGTGACACATTCCCAGACATGTTTGTGGTGGAATGTGCTCATTGCTCACTGGCTCCAAGGCCTCCACTGGCACCGGGCAAAAGACCACACCCCATAGTAGCACAACAACTCAATTACAGGGACAGATGTGATGTTACAAAGGGCACGTGATCTCAAGGAGCTGTGCAATGCAGTCCTGGCACTCTACCCCGTTTTCATGCAGCAGGCCCAGGAGGTCCGTAAACACTTCATCCATGCTAAACATAGACTTAACAGCTCCACTTCAAAT
Organism: Pleurodeles waltl; assembly: GCF_031143425.1. Classification (NCBI taxonomy): domain Eukaryota; kingdom Metazoa; phylum Chordata; class Amphibia; order Caudata; family Salamandridae; genus Pleurodeles; species Pleurodeles waltl. Next base: position 603,317,984 of record NC_090443.1, on the reverse strand, counting down.
ATTATATGCTTTATCCCAGCCAGCTTGAGAGTAATGGTGGATGGGAAGCCCAAGATTTTTGGAGATCTGAAAACTGTCAGGAATAAGGCTGTGCGCGGTCCAGGTCCCGCCCGAAACTCTGCTGCGCTGATTTGCTGTGCTTTATGCGCACCACTTGTTATCTCCTCTTATTCCAAAAGTGGCCATCAATGCCGTCTGCCCTGTGGTAAAGCTCATGTAGCTGAAGGTTCAGGACATTGGTGGACAAGAGGCACTTATCAGTGCTATTCTATGAAGGGACTACAATTCCCATGTTTTTAGAGGCAGCAGCCATCTTGGGGTGTGGCAGGCCTATAAAGCCCAGCCACACCCAAGCACGTTGCTCACTATTTTGAAGACTACGATGCAGTCAGACCTCGTGGGGGTTCCTCTGAAGAAGAGCAGATTTCCTGCATGGCAGATGGACGGCAATCCGAGTATCCTTGTTTCCATGGTGAATTCAGATACGAGTAGGTCGGACTCATAGCGGTAAGGTCTTGATGAGCCCAATCTTGAAGGGAGTTGTAACTTCCAAAAGGTAAAGCACCCCTTAGCACAACGAGCAAAGCGTTCTCAGTTTTCAGAGTAAAGCAGCCTTGGGGCGACGATTAAAGTGCTTCGGAGCACAGAAGTAAAGCGCTCTTGGCACAGCAATCAAAGCCCTTCAGTCTGCATGAGTAAAGTGCTCTTGGCACGGCAATCAAAGCGCTTCAGTCCGCATGAGGAAAGCGCCCTTGACACAGCAATTAAAGCGCTTCAGTCCACTTAAGGAAAGCGCCCTTGGCACGGCAATCAAAGCGCTTCAGTCCACTTGAGGAAAGCGCCCTTGGCACGGCAATCAAAGTGCTTCAGTCCACATAAGTAAAGCGCTCTTGGCACAGCAATCAAAGTGCTTCAGTCTGCATGAGTAAAGCGCCCTTGGCACGGCAATCAAAGCAATTCACTCCGCATGAGTAAAGCGCCCTTGGCACGACAATCAAAGAGCTTCAGTCTGCATGAGGAAAGCGTACTTGGCACGGTAATCAAAGCGCTTCAGTCCACTTGATGAAAGCGCCCTTGGCACGATAATCAAAGTGCTTCAGTCCACTTGAGGAAAGCGCCTTTGGCACGGGAATCAAAGCGATTCAGTCCACATGAGTAAAGCACCCTTGGCGCGGTACTCAAAGCGCTTCAGTCCACATGAGTAAAAAGCCCTTGGCACAACATTCAAAGTGATTGAGGCCAAATGAGTAAGGCGCCCCTTAGCATAATGAGGGTAGCGCTTCAGATGAAACAAGTGAAAGCGCTATCTGGCATAAGGAACAAAGCGCTTCAAGTTCAATGAGTAAAACTTTCCGACCTATAGTTGTGAATGTGAAAGCATTTTGGAGATAAGCAAATTATAGATTTCATTGTTTTTTGGAAAGCATAATATGTGAAAAGCATATTTAATTCTTTGAGAATTTCTAGGCTGTGATCAAAAGTTTATATTATGAATGCATAGTTGTTACAGATTTGATATTCAGAGTATGATCATAGTCCAAACCTCTTGCCATCTCTTGGTTCTGAGGTTGTAGTTTGTTCTTGTTTCATGATTCAAAGAAGGGGCTTTGCCCTCATTTCAAAAGGGGTCTCAATCTGATATCACGGAGACGCCTTTGGTCAAGAGTCTATTGATGAGTTATATTGCTATTGCATGAGTATATGCATATTTGTTCGAACCTTTTCTTTTCAGATCTCTCTCCCTGCAGTTCCCTACCCTAATTCCCTTCCCCCCGCCTGGCTTCATCATAACTCTGTGCTATAATAGCTTTCTGAGTTGGTGACGCCAGGAGGTGGGCCTTTTGTTCAGCAACGTGCAGATCCTGAGGAAAGGACACTGTGACAGAATAGTGAGCCCACAAGTTTATACTTTCCTCTTGGTCTGTACGTGAGCTGCGCAAAATGGCCACCTTAGATACCCTTATGCAAGTAGTCACTCAGATGCAAAGGGATTTGACAGACTCAAAAAATGTTACAGCTGATTTAGTTACTAAAGTAACTCAGTTACAGAGAAAGGTGGGTGGTTCTGAATCTGAGTCTTGTCCTACGCTTTCCACACCTACTAACATAGCTGTGAATGTGGCGACACAGATTTCTCTAGCTGCACCACAGAGGTTTTCAGGGGATCCCAATAAGGTTCAAGTTTTTCTCACACAGGTGGAACTACATTTTACGTGTCGTCCCAGTGCCTTTCCGGACGCACAATCTAGAATTGCATTCCTGATATCATATCTGAATGGTGATGCAGCTACTTGGGTAGTGCCATTAGTCCGATTAGACAGTTCCCTTTTATATAATTGGCGTCGTTTCGTAGAAGAATTTGTCAAGGTATTTGACAGACGCGCAATAACTATGTCTGCAGACAAAGCGTTACTAGAATTACGCCAAGGAAACAAAGACTTGATAGTGTATTTTTCACACTTCAACCGGTTAGTACTGGAAACCACTTGGCCAGAGGAAAAAATGTTAGCAGTATTTTATCGAGGGCTAAAAGACAAACTAAAAGATGTATTGGCCCAAGTTGAACCACAATCAGAAACTTGCACTGATTTAATAAATCTAACCCTACGGATAGATCATAGACTCTCTGAAAGAAAAGGAGTAAGGAAAAAATAGGAAAAACCCAACTGTCGAATGGAACGGTCCAAACACCTTCAATTGTCCTCTGATCCTATGATAGAACCGATGGATATCAGAACTGCTCGCCCATCATTGACCAAAGAGGAGAAAGACATGCAACGGAGAAATGGTCAGTGTCTGCATTGTGGAAAAAAGGGTCATTTTGTAAAAGAATGTCAAAAGAAACCCAAAAGTAAAATTGATCCTATATTTGTGACAAAGAAAAAGATACCGGTTGCTTTGGAAAATTCACAGGAAAACTAAAGTGCCCAAGAAAAAAACGAAGGGGACCTCTTGGGCAAATTGACAATCCCTTGAGTGTGCTCTTGCACAAATAGTTATGTCAAACATTTTCAAATTTTAGTACAAATGACTGTGCAGGGAAAAATACATAATGTACAAGTTCTAATTGATTCAGGGGCAACAGGAAATTTTGTGGACCAACAAACTGCACTAGCCTTGCATATACCCAGTGTCAAGAAAAAGGTTCCAGAGTTTATGCAGTTGATGGTAGTGAATTGGCAGGAGGCCCCGTTACTAAACAAACCTCATGAATACAAATGATTTGCAAAGATGATAAGAATCAGAACCACTGTAAGATAATTCATTTCGATATAATCCAAGCACCCCAATATGGTTTTATCCTAGGACTGCCGTGGTTAATGTTACACAATCCATGCATAGACTGGCGCAACCAGGTTTTGTGTTTTTCTTCTTCCTCTTGTGCAAAAAGATGTTTTCAACCAAGACGAGACAAAGAAGGAAATCTTCAACACTCTATTGCTACTGCAGTTGAGAAGGAAATTGATCTGCCCTCACAGTATTCAGAGTATACTGACGTTTTCTGTGAAAAGAAAGCGAGTTCCTTACCACCTCACAGGCCGTACAATTGTCAGATCGACCTTGTACCTGGTGCCAATATACCAAATTGTAGAATCTATTCCTTATCAGAAAAAGGAAATTAAGTCCTACGAGAATACCTTGATCAATGTTTAGCCAACAAGCTAATTCAGCCATCACAATCTCCAGCGGCTTCTCCACTGTTTTTCGTACCTACAGCTAATGGCGATTTGAGGCCTTGTATTGACTTTAGAGCGATAAATAAGATCACAGTTAAAAATAAATATCCACTACTTCTCATACCAGTATTGTTAGATCAGGTAAAATCCACCATTATTTATACTAAACTTGACTTACGAGGTGCTTATCACCTAGTTCAAATTCGAGAGGGAGATGAGTGGAAAACGGCTTTTAAGACTCGTTATGGCCTCTTTGAGTATCTAGTTATGCTGTTTGGTCTATGTAATGCCCCAGAAGCCTTTCAATATTTCCTAAACGATGTTCTGAGAGAATCTTTCTGAGCTGGTGATGCCGGCCGGTGGGCCTTTTGTTCAGCAACATGCAGATCCAGAGGAAAGGACACTGTGCCAAACCTCTGACTCAGTTCCTGAAGTGATATGATTCTGCTAAATCAAAGCGGCGAACACCAAACCCAAGCAACATGGAAGAGGCTGCCTCGCAGGACCCAGAGGACAAGTAACCTGACTGGCACAGTGGGCAGTGGATTGCCACTGGCCTTGGCTGCTTTTCACTCTTTCATGAGATATTACTGAATTTTTAGTAAAAGCTGTGTGCCAGTAAAGGGCTGCTGTTGGGTGCTGGGAACTTACTGCTGTTGTGTTGCAATGGGCAACGTATATGTTCTGTGAGACACCACTGTTCATTCCTAGGGTGTCTTGTCACTATTTATTTGATTGCCCTTTCACACCTGGGCTCTGCCCTTGAGTGGGGGGTAGTGGCTGTGCTTAGATGATTCTGGGCGTGGCAGATGGAGAAGAGGATTTTATACAGAACTTTTAGATACTATGGTACAGGTATTAAACTTTCTAGGACTAGCACTCTGGGTGATTGAAAAAGAGCCGTTGAGGTAACATCTGCCCCCATATGTGTACCACATAGTTGTTCATTGTTGTTGAGATGCAAAGGCTTGGGCAAGTTGGGGTGGGAAGCATTTATCACTGTGCCTGTTTTTGTTATGCATGGTGTGGGTGAGGGGAGGGTTGTGTTCTTTACAGTTGGAGGCCCTGCATTGGTGATAGTACATGATGGCTACAAGTATACATGTTGGGTTGAGATATATGACTTTGCCACACAGACACAGGGACTGATGTGACTGGTACATCAAACAATTCTATGAAAATCCACCCTATATGGCTACTCACATGGCTACTCACATGCAATGCAACAGCCGCAATGGCTGTCACAAGTGTGGATATAGGTATCTTACAGGAGACTCAGCTCCCTCTGGGAAGTGTTATGCTTACACAGAGCAGGCTACAGGGTACTTTCAGTGCAGCCAACTCTACCTCGCACGTACGTGGGGTGATGATTTGGACTAGATGTTGGCCAGGGATCTATCTGAAAGAGTTGTGCATAGATCAGGGTGGCAGATATGTGGTTGCAAATTGTGTGTGAAATTATTTTGCAGTGTTGTTGCTGGGAGTGTATGGCCCTAACTATCAGGATTCTGATTTTTATTGCACATTAGATGCAGAGCTGCTGAAGTGGGGAGACATCCTTCAGTAACGGGGTGGTGACTTTAATTGTATACTTGACCCACTGTTGGACTGCTCCGAAGGTGCAACACGTTGCACAGCAGCAGAGGTGCACGTTATACATGAGATCTTCGAACAGAGGGGTCTGCTAGAAGTTTGGCAGTTTCAGCATCCCACAGCGGGGGCCTTCACACAATATTCCAAAGTGCACAATGTACATGCACAAGTACATTTTTGGTTATTATTGTGCAGTTTTGTACATAAGGTTCGCAGCTGCAAACCGTGGGCACTCCCATAACTATTCACTGTTAGATGCAGCCTTAAAAAGATGAATTAGCACAGGCAATAGACTTTTTTTCTGAACGAACATAGGCTCGGTGACTGAGTTTGCCACAGTTTGGGAGGTGTTCAAAGCTCATATTAGGAGTATCACCATCTTGAAACATGCTGGAGTCCTCCGCTCAATTCACAATCTCCTACAGAGACTGGAAAAGTGTCAGAAATGGGGTCTCTAGTTGGCAGAGATATACACCCTTGTCTAAATAGGGACCTAAATCCTAGTCAGGGTAAGTCACACACAATCCAAATTATCCTGTGTTCACCCTCTGGTAGCTTGGCACTGAGCATTCAGACTTAACTTAGAAGGCAATGTGTAAAGTATTTGTGCAATAAATCATACACTGATACAGTGAAAACACCACAAAAATACACCATACAGGTTTAGAAAAATAGATAATATTTAACTGAATAATAATATAAGGTCAAAACGATGAAAATATAGTGTACACAAGCAGAGTTATGAATTTTTAAAAATTAAATACAACGAAAGTGCCTACAAAACACAATAGCTACAACTGGGGCTATCACGGCGTCATTGACAGAGTTGTCCTCAGCACTCCAACACCACCTGTGCCAGTTACAGAGTCACACAGACCTGAAGACACAGTACCTATGGAAAACTAAGAACAAGGACGTTGCACAGAGACGGAAAGAGGCGTTGATGGAATCGGTGTGGCATTAGTCCCTTACTGCGTCCAAGGAGAGAGGCGTCGGTTTTGTGCTACGAAGCAGGTGGAGGTGTCAGCTCAATCCGGATGCAGGGAGAGATGATGCAGCGTCATCCGCGATGCGTCGATTTCTTGTGACATGGCGGGTCACTGGGTCTGGTCCATCAGGATGTGATATGTTGACTTTGCAGCCTCGCGATGACCCTGGGTGACGTCAGCAGAGTCCTGGCGACATCGAACTTACGTTGCAGGCTGATGTCGTGCAGCAAGGTCCTTGGAGCAGGAGCAGGCTGTGGTGTTGCTGGTGTTGCTGAAGTCGTTCTGAAATTGCCAAAGTCGGTGTACTAGCAAAAAGACAGCAGAAGAGGACTTTGCAGTCCCTGAGACCCAAGAACAGGGGGTAAGTTCAATCCAAGCCTTTAGAGAGCACTTTTGGGGAAGGCAGAGTCCTTCTCAGCAAAGTCAGAGGCCAGAAGGGCAGCAAGGCAACAGCAGGACAGCAGTCCTTCTCAGCAAAGCAGTCCAGATGAGTCCTTTGGGCAGCCAGGCAATAACTCCTGACAGGTTGCAGGTGTAGGTCCAGAGGTGTCTGGGTTGGTGTGGTCAGGGGCCCAGTTTATAAACCCCAAAATGCCTTTGAAATGGGGGAGACTTCAAAGAGTGATTTTGAAGTGCACAAGTTCCCCTTTCAGCGCAGTCCTGTCAGCTGAGGTCCCAGTAGGGGGTCTGGCAGCCCATTGTGTGAGGGCAGGCCACTGGCCTTTGTAATGTAGGTGTCAGGCCCTTCACCATTCCAGCCCAGGAAGACCCATTCAGTATGCAGATGAGTGCAGGTGTGACTGAGTGTCCTGTGTTTGTGGTTGTCTGAGTGAAATGCACAGGGGAGCTGTCAACCAGTCCAGCCCAGACGTTGATTGGAGACAGGCTGTAAGGCATAGAGGGTTTTTAAGTGCAGAGAAATGCTCACTTTCTTAAAGTGGCATTTCTAAAATAGTAATACAAAATCCAACCTCACCAATAAGCAGGATTTTCTTTTACCTTTGTGGACATACTAAATATGCCCTGGTTACCCCTTTCAGATCAGAATCTACCACTCAAAAAGTATGTGAGGGCAGTCCTAATGCTAGCCTATGAAAGGAGCAGGGCTCACAGTAGAGGAAAACAAATTTAGGAGTATTTCACTAAAAAGGACATATGAAACACATATGTACATGGCCTGCCTTTTGTCTACATAGCACCCTGCCCTATGGGTTATCTAGGGCCTACCTTACGGGTGACTTCTGTGTAGGAAAAGGGAAGTTTGAAGCTTGGCAAGTACTTTTAAATGCCAAGTCGAAGTGGCAGTGAAACTGCACACACAGGCCTTGCAATTCCAGGCCTGAGACAAGGTTAGGGGGCAACGTATATGGATGGCACAATCAGTGCTCCAGGCCAACTAGTAACATTTAATTTACAGGCTCTGGGCACATGTAGTGCACTTTAATAGGGACCTATGAGCAAATCAAATATGCCAACTGGGGACGAACCAATGTTACCATGTTTAAGAGAGAGAGTATGCGCACTTTAGCACTAGTAAAGTGTGAGGAGTCCTACAGCCAGCAGGAACAGTGTCAGAAAAGTGGAGGGAGGTAGGAAAAACATTGGGGATGACCACCCTAGGGCTGTCAGGTCTAACAGGTGTCTCCCCCAGCTGAAAGTAGGGAGAGCTACCCAACCCCCTGGGACCTCTGATCATTAAAGTGGAAGCATCTGGAGAGGCCATCAGCATTGGCCTGTTCAGTCCCAGGGCGATGCTCCATGGTAAAGTCCATCCCCTTTAGGGAAATGGACCACCTCAAGAGTTTAGGATTTTCACTCCTCATCTGCTTGAGCCATTTGAGGGGTCTGTGGTTAGTCTGAACCCGGAAGTGAGCCCCAAGAAGGTATGGTCTCAGCTTCTTCAGTGCCCAGACCACCGCAAATGCTTCTCCTTTAATGGCACTCCACCTCTGTTCCTGTGGTAATAGCCTTCTGCTAATAAAGGTTACTGGTTGGTCTAGGACCTCCTCATGCAGCTGTGGTAGAACTGCCCCTATGCCATGCTCTGAAGCGTCTGTCTGAACGAACAATGAACTCTTTGGAGTAGTCAGGGGCCCTGGGCATGGGTGCTGTACACATGGCTTCCTTAAGGGAGTCAAAGGCTTTCTGACAAGCCTCTGTCCAATTAACCAACCTATGTTGCTTTTTGGAAGTGAGTTCTGTTAAGGGAGCCACTATGGTGCCATAACCCTTAACAAACCTATGGTAGTTTCCAGTGTGGCCCATAAAGTCTCTCACTTCTGTTTGGGTTCTAGGTGGTTGCTGGGCCATGATTGTCTCAATCTTGGCCTAGGGGGGCTGCACCTTGCCACCACCTACTGGGAGTCCCACGTACACCATGGAACCCTGCCCAATCTGGCACTTACTTGCCTTGATTGTCAGGCCTGCCTGTTGCAGGGCCCGGGGCACCTCTTGGAGGTGGAGCAGGTGTTTCTCCCAGCTGGAACTGTAGATGGCAATGTCATCTGGATAGGCGGTGCAGAACGCATTCTTTCCAGCCAGAACCCCATTAACCAACCATTGGAAGGTAGCGGGGACATTCTTCAAGCCAAAGGACATTACCCTGAACTGGTAATGTCCCTCAGGTGTTGAAAAGGCAGATCTCTCTTTAGCCCTCTCAGTCAAGGCGATCTGCCAGTACCCTGATGTCAAATCAAAAGTTCTTAGGAATTTGACAGCACCTAGCTTGCCAATGAGATCATCAGCTCAGGAGATGGGGTGAGTGTCAGTCTCGGTGATTGAATTAAGACCCTGGTAATCCACGCAGAACCTAAGTTCTGTTCTGGCACCCAGTGCGTCAGCCTTGGGTACCAGCACTACAGGGCCTGCATATTGGCAACTTCATCCTTGATGCTGGCCTTCACCCTGTCTTACAACCTGTACATTTTATTTTTACAGGGGACTGTCTTCCATGTCAATGTCATGAACACCCAAGTGTGTGAGTCCAGGGGTGAGGGAAAACAGGGAGGGGTACTGCTTCTGTAGCTGGTAGCAGCCCCCTCGCTGGTCCAGGGTCATGGAGTCAGAGAGATTGACACCCTCCACTTACCTATCACCTTCTTTGGCAGAAAGGAGGTCGGGGAGAGGTTCCCTTTCCTCCACCACACCCTCATCTGCCACCAGAAGAATATTGACTTTAGTCCTCTCAAAATGAGGCTTCAGTCTATTCACATGGAGCACCCTTAGGCGGTTCCTAGGGGACAGGAGGTCTACTAAGTAAGTGGCCTTCCCTTTATGCTCCTTCATCTCAAGTGGGCCAGTCCGGCAGTCCTTGAGAGCTATAGGCTCTACTGACTCCATTACCCAAACTTTGTCACCAGGCTGAAACTCCACCAAGGTGGCCTTCTGGTCATATCAGAGTTTCATAACCTCCTGACTGGCCTTGAGGCTGCTCTTTTTCCAGAAGCAGTGCATCTGGTTGCGGAGGGCCAACATGTAGGCAGTAACATAGTGAAAACACCACAAAAAATACACCACATGGGTTCAGGAAAATAGAGACTATTTATCTGAATAAAATAAGTACAAAATGATGAAAATCCAATGTACACCAGCAGAGTTATGAATTTTTAAAGATTAAATCCAACTAAAGCACTTGGAAAACACAATAGCTCCAACTGGGGCTATCACGGAGTCATTCCCAACACTCCAGCACCCCAGGTGCTGGTTACAGAGTCGCACGGACCACCAGGTACAGTCTGGAAAACGAAGAAGAAGGATGTCGCACAGCGTCGTAAAGAGGCGTCAGTGGATTCAGTGTGGCGTCAGTCCCTTACCGCGTTTGAGGAGAGAGGAATTGGCTCCGCGTTGCGAAGCAGGTGGATGGGCATCATCGGCTCCGTCTGGATGCAAGGGGAGATGATGCGTCATCGTACACGATGCATTGATTCCTTGTGACCCAGCAGGGTCGCTGGTTCTGGTCCATCAGGACGTGATGTGTCAACTTTGCAGCGTTGCGATGACCCTGGGTGACATCAGTGGAGTTGTGACTACATTGGACTTGCATTGCAGACCGGAGTCGTGCAGCGAGGTCCACGGAACGGGAGCAGGCTGGGACACCGCTGGCGTCACTGAAGTCGTTCCAAAATCGCTGAAGTCGGTGTACTAGCAAAAAGCTAGCAGAAGAGGTCTTTGCAGTCCCTGAGACCCCAGAACAGGAGGTAAGCTCAATCCAAGCCCTTGGAGAGCACTTTTGGGGAAAGGCAGAGTCCTTCTCAGCAAAGTCAGAGGGCAGCAGGGCAACAGCAGGACAGCAGTCCTTCTCAGAAAGCAGTCCAGATGGGACCTTTGGGCAGCCAGGCAGTTCCTCTTGACAGGTTGCAGGTGTAGGTCCAGAAGTGTCTGAGTTGGTGGGGTCAGGGACCCAGGTTATATACCCCAAAATGCCTTTGAAGTGGGGAAGACTTCAAAGAGTGGGTTTGAAGTGCACAAGTTCCCCTTTCAGCGCAGTCATGTCTGCCAGGGTCCTAGTAGGGAGCTTGGCAGCCCATAGTGTGAGGGCAGGCCACTGGCCTTTGTAATGTAAGTGTCAAGCCCTCCACCCTTCCAGCCCAGGAAGATCCATTCAATATGTAGATGAATGCAGGTGTGACTGAGTGTCCTGTATTTGTGGATGTCTGGGTGAAATGCACAAGGGAGCTGTCAACCAGCCCAGTCCAGGTGTTGATTGGAGACAAGCTGTAAAGCACACATGGTTTTTAAGAGCAGATACATGCTCACTTTCTACAAATGGCATTTCTAAACTAGTAATATAAAATCCAACATCATCAAGAAGCAGGATTTTCTATTACCATTCTGTCAATACTAAATAAGACCTGGTTACCCCTTTCAGATCAGAATCTACCACTCAAAAAGTATATGAGGGCAGTCCTAATATTGGCCTATGAAAGGAACAGGCCTCACAGTAGAGGAAAACAAATTTAGGAGTATTTCACTAAAAAGGACATATGAAACACATATGTACATGTCCTGCCTTTTACCCGCATAGCACCCTGCCCTATGGGTTACCTATGGCCTACCTTACAGGTGACGTATATGTAAAAAAAGGGTAGTTTAAGTCTAGGCAAGTACTTTTAAATGCCAAGTCGATGTGGCAGTGAAACTGCTCACACAGGCCTTGCAATGCCAGGCCTGAGACATGGTTAACGGACTAATTAGGTGTGTAGCACAATCAGTGCTGCAGGCCCACTATCAGCATTTAATTTACAGGCCCAGGGCACATGTAGTGCACTGTACTAGAGACTTATGAGTAAATCAAATATGCCAACTGGGGATCAACCAATGTTAACATGTTACCAGGGAAAGAGCATATGCACTTTAGCACTGGTAAGTGTGCAGAGTCCTAAAACCAGCAAAAACAGTGTCAGAAAAGTGGACGGAGGAAGGCAAAAAGTTGGGGGGTGACCTCCCTAAGGCTGTCAGGTCTAACAAAAAGGTACTGGGGGCTCTGGAGCATAGACATAGAGAGACCGCTGATCCTAGTCTCCTGGGGGGACATTCGTGATAAGTTAGAGGACTACCACATTACCTCACAGAGTGAGCTTAATCATTTAGGGAAGTATGCAACTGCAGAGGTGTACGAAGTGGGCGAATGACCTTGCGCCACACTGGTGACCCTCCTTCTCCCTCAACGTGAGGAGGATGCCATTCCGGTGCTTCAGGATGAACAGGAAATGCTGCTATATGTGGCGGGGTAAATTTCCAACCGATTTTGCCAAAACTAAACAAACTTGTACACCTCTAAATGAATGCTGGGTGAGGATGCCACAGCTGATTATTTGGCTCATATCGCTAGGACATGGCTTGCCAATGAACATAGGGAGTGACCTACGGCTCTCCTGAGTCGATGGGAAATCAGGGCTGCACTTAAGGATATGCCCACAGGGAAGGTACTGGGTGTAGATGGCCTCATGGTTGCCTTTTACAAGACGTATCGAGATAAGTTGATTCCTTGCCCGATTTCACTATATGAGGGAATGGTGGAGGATGGCTACATGCCACGTTCAATAAGAGAGGCCTTGTTAGTTACTCTAGTGAAGCCCGACAATCCAGTGGCTAACTGTCCATCCTATCGGCCTTTATCATTATTGAATGTAGATGCAAAAAGTATGCTATAGTTAGGCATCTCTGCTTCCCAGGATGGTGGGTCCAGAGCAATCCAGATTCATGATTGGCTAGACACTATCATACACTATTCAGAACTTATTCTGTGCAATTGAAAGTCTTAATCGTGACAGAAAAGTGACTGCTGGCTTCCTTGATTCTGAGAAAGCTTTTGACTCAGTGGAATGAAGCTTTCTTTTTGCAGTGTTATGCCGTATAGATGTGGGGATGTTTTTTTACCCTTGATTCAGGTACTCTATACCAAACCGATGGTGTGCATACAAGTTAATGGAGCAATCACTGATTCCATCAAAATCACCAGGGGAACCAGACAGGGATGCCTTTTGTCAGCACTGCAGCGTGTCCTGTTGGCAGAGCCTCTGGAGTGTGCACTCAGAGAGTATCACACACACAGAGGTCCATACTTCACTTACTATACCGTGATTATTTCAACATACATGGATGATACTCTGCTATATATCCATGACCCAGAACAGAGCTTCTCACCAGTATTGTGGGAAGGGTTGTTCTTTAGAAGCCACTTGTACCTCTGCATCAATTGGGAGAAGTCATTGATATTTCCATTGACGGCGGCTACGACCCTAGTGGTTCTGGAATTCCCCTTGAAGTGGACCACTGATGCGGTACATTACCTAGGGATTCAAGTGCATACTGACCCGTCAGTTGCAAGACCGGAGAATTATGGTATGGCAGTGCATAAATTAAAGGAGGTCGTTGACCACTGGATATGTCTTCCACTCTTGCTCACCAGCCGGATAGCCATAAAGAAAATGGTGGTGTTATCTTAGTTTCTGTTTTCTATTTGCTAACATTCCGATCCTCCTATCTTGTGTTTTGTTTAATAATTTGCAAGCTATCTTTGTCAGACTGGCTTGTGCGTATAGGCAATGATGAGTTAGTTGGAATGCCTTGACATTACTGTATGACATGGGAAGGCTTACCTTTCCAGACTTAGAAGTGTACTATTGGGTAGCTCAGTTCACATATGCACACTACTGGATACACGGACCAAAGGAGCTGCTGCTCATTTGGCTAGAGAGGACTGTGGCTTCTTCGCTGATGCTAATTCAGGTTCTGTTTATGAGACCCACTCTGAAGTACAATGTTATATATACTCTGTCTACAACAGGACATGCATTGCACAGGGAGTTGGAGACACAGGCTGGTTCTCTGCTGTACTCACTCAATATAGCATTGGAACATTGCCAGTGGTTCCCTCCTAGGTAGGAAAAGAGGGCGGTGTCTGCACTACAGGAAATAGTACGTGATAGCTTGGGAGGCTTCTTTCAGGAGGGCCTAATGCACACGTGGGGAGATTTAGATCAAAAGTCTAAACTTAAACCAAAAGTCTAACTTTTGGTCTAAACTTAAACTTTTGGTCCAAGTTTACCTTTGTAAATTGGGCCCAACAAGTGGGGCAATGGCCAAGGAGACTGAGCTAGCTTCACAAATGACTTGTAGGGGTAGCCTCCAGGAGGCACCGAGAGAGAGTAAAGGCTGAGGAGGCCAAGGTGTCCTAGAATGCAAGGTGCTCAGTATTGCTGTTGGACCACATATTTTTTGCCCCTGTGTCTGAGCATTCTATGTAATGTGACATTCTTCAAGTGAAATGGTACCATTGATTGCAACTGCTAAATCTCCTGTTTATTGGTAGTATTTACTGTATTGATGCCTCCAATGTATGACTGTAAATTTTTTTAATAAAGTATACAAAAAAATGAAATTTCATTAGGAGATTTTACTTTGTAAAAAGTCCTGCATTGTGTTTAGGATACATGAACAAAGCACTTTTCTATGGTACAGTATCAGAGGTTGAAAATGTTTTTGAAGTTTTTCACTTATGTGTCTATGGCCCTGAAGTAGAGTCTAGGCAAAATGAGGAGTTAGTTGGTTCAGGTCTGAGGAACTAAACATAGATATTAGCACTGACAACTCTACATGAGAACTAGCAAAGTGTTTTGCAGTTTCTACAGAGAAACCAAACTATGGGGGTCATTATGACCCCGGCGGTGAGTGTTAATGTGGCGTTAGTGCCGCCAACAGGCGGGCGGTACATACGGCCACATTATGAGAATTGCGGGTTAGTTGCAGCCAACCCGCCACTTCTGCACTCATACCGTCATGGCGGTATCACCCACTGGGCCAGAGATGTCATTCTCCAGCCCGGCGGCCAGGACAGTACCGCTGGAGGCACTATGAGCCTGCCTACCACCATGGTTTTCATGGCGTTAGCAAATCCACGAAAACCATGGTAGTAGGCCCTACCGGTGACAGGAAATTCCTTCTCTGTCACCAGTAGGCGGCTCCCCCCACCCCAACACCCACCAAACCCCTCCACCCCCCTCCATCCAAAGCCTCTCCACCCCCATACACACACTAACCCCCCACCCTGACATTCAAATATACCCACCACCCCCGATCCAAATACACAAACCCCACCCCCTCCTATTTTCTTCTCACCTCCCCACCCCTGATCCAAACAAACACACCCCCACCCCCTCCGATCCTCTCACTCAACCCCCCACCCCCATACACGGACACACCTGCAGGTATGCACCACGCATACACCCAATCACTCACTCACACTGGCACACACACATTCATACAGGCATACTTACAGCCATGCTGGCACACATTCTTACACACATTCACACTGACATGCAGGCACGCACTCACTTCACTATTCTTACACGCATTCACTCACACATATACACCAACAACACAACACACACAGACGCATTCACACACACACACTCACACATTCATGCACACACTCAGACACACACATACAACACCCCCCACCCTCCCACCCGCCTCCCCTGTCAGAAGCCTGACTTACCTTGGTCAAGGAGGTCTTCCGGCGGGGAACTGGAAGGGGCACTGCTACCGCCAGCAGCGCCCCACCAGGAGAACACCTCTAGGCCATATTACTGGTCATAATACGGCTGGCGGCGTCCTACTGGTGTGGCGGTGCTGGTGGTAGCAGCGCCACCTTATCACAGTCCGTCACCATGAACACTGCCCGATTTCCACCGTTCTTGTGGCGGAAGGCCGGCAGTGCTCATAATATGGCAGACGGATGGTAGCCCCGGTGGAGGTATTTTGGCGGCCGGCACCGCGGCGGTAGGTGGTTTTTACCGCCAATATCAAAATGACCGCCTATGTTTGTATTTGGTGGTGCGTGCACTAGAAAGGCCACATTTGAAATTTTACTATGCCTTGAAAACTGAAGAAGAAAACAGAGAAAAGTGGCTAGAATTTGCAGTGTATTTATTTGTATGAATGTTTTGATTTGTCAACATGCCAGTTAATGTTAAAATATTGGTATGATAAATTAGGGGACAATAAAAGGCCTGCCAGAGCAATACACAATAACCTAGAGGTGTTTGAATTTTCTTTAAAGTAATAGTTGGTATAGGACCAAAGATTAGGAAACTTCCACCTATTAAGCTTCAGAAAGGGCTTAAAGGTAGAATTGTGTATTTAACCTTAGTTTGTGAATGTAATATTGAAACTGTGGGAGTAGAAAGAGATGTAGATGAACTGCTTGTGTTTCTAGTGAATGGTGTGATCAAGAAAAATAAAACAAATCTGGCAGGAACTAGTGGATGTAAATAAGGTGAAGTAAGCTACATTGTGTCTTAAAGATAATAATGTGTGTACTATAAAATGTAGATGTCGCACATGGAAGTTACAGGAAGGAAAAAAATGTTGCCTTCAAGTGGACAGTTTAAAAAAGTGGATAGAAGTAGATCTGAAGAAAGTTCTGACTACTACGGTATCCATCCACTGCATTCAAAAGAGGGTATGGGTGTTGCAATTGAACTGTAGCAAATGAAAGAAGCTAAAGGAGCTTCAATGAGTGTGTGGAAGAAACATTTAGAGACTTAAGATCTGTATAGTTCAACAATGTTATATTCTGAGGACCCTATATTTTGACAAAGTGTTCCATATGTAGTCTATCTTCTATTTGAAAGCAATTTCTCTGGACGTTCTACACTGTTAACCATATTCTTAAGACAAGAGCTAATGTAAAAAATATGTTGGCAAAGGACTTTGTTGAAAAAATTTATGGGAAAAGTTAGAAAATGAATTTTGATGTGTCCAGATAGTGTTTTGGGGCATTTCCTGTCGTGGATGCTATGGCCTACCCACACAAGTGAGGTACCATTTTTATCGGGAGACTTGGGGGAACGCTGGGTGGAAGGAAATTTGTGGCTCCTCTCAGATTCCAGAACTTTCTGTCACCGAAATGAGAGGAAAAAGTGTTTTTTTAGCCACATTTTGAGGTTTGCAAAGGATTCTGGGAAACAGAACCTGGTCAGAGTGCCACAAGTCACCCCATATTGGATTCCCCTAGGTCTCTAGTTTAAAAAAATATGAAGGTTTCCTTAGGTGCTGGCTGTGCTAGAGGCCAAAATCTACAGCTAGGCACTTTGCAAAAAACAGCTCTGTTTTCTTTGGGAAAATGTGATGTGTCCATGTTGTGTTTTTGGGCATTTCCTGTCACGGGTGCTAGGCCTACCCACACAAGTGAGGTACCATTTTTATCGGGAGACTTGGGGGAACGCTGGTTGGAAGGAAATTTGTGGCTCCTCTCAGATTCCAGAACTTTCTGTCACCGAAATGAAAGGAAAAAGTATTGTTTTGACCAAATTTTGAGGTTTGCAAAGGATTCTGGGTAACAGAACCTGGTCAGAGCCCCGCAAGTCACCCCATCTTGGATTCCCCTACGTGTCTTGTTTTAAAAAATGTGCCGGTTTGATAGGTTTCCTTAGGTGCCGGCTGAGCTAGAGGCCAAAATCTACAGCTAGGCACTTTGCAAAAAACATGTCAGATTTCAATGTAAAAATGTGATGTGTCCATGTTGTGTTTCCTGTCGCGAGCATTAGGTCTACCCACACAAGTGAGGTACCATTTGTATCGGGAGACTCAGGGAAACACAGAATACCAAAACAAGGGTGATTGCCCCTTGTCTTTCTCTACATTTTTTCCTTCCAAATGTAAGACAGTGTGTAATAAAGACTTCTATTTGAGAAATGCCCTGTAATTCACATGCTAGTACGGGCACCCCAGAATTCAGAGATGTACAAATAACCACTGTTCTCAACACCTTATATGGTGCCTATTTTGTAAATACAAATGTTTTCTTGATACCTATTTCTCACTTTTTATATTTCACCAAAATAATTGCTGCATGCCCAGTATACAATGACAACCTGTTGCAAGGTGCATCTCCTTTATTGGCTCTGGGTACCTAGAGTTCTTGATGAACCTACAAGCCCTATATATCCCCACAACCAGAAGAGTCTAGCAGATGTAACGGTATATTGATTTTGAAAATATAACATCGCAGGAAAAAGTTACAGAGTAAAACGTGGAGAGAAAAGGTTGTTTTTTCACCTCAAATTCAATATTTATTTATTTCAGCTGTTAATTTCTGTAGGAAACACTTGTAGGATCTACACAAATTACCCCTTTCTGAATTCAGAAGTTTGTCTACTTCTCAGAAATGTTTAGCTTTCTGGGATCCAGCATTGGTTTCACACCCATTTCTGTCACTAACTGGAAGGAGGCTCCAAGCACAAAAAATAGTGAAAATGGGGTATGCCCCAGTAAAATGCAAAACTTGTGTTGAAAAATGTGGTTTTCTGATTCAAGTCTGACTGTTCCTGAATGCTGGGAAGATGGTGATTTTAGCACTGCAAACCCTTTGTTGATGCAATTGTCAGGGAAAAAACCACAAGCCTTCTTCTGCATCCCCTTTTTTCCCATTTAAAAAAAAAACACACAAAAAAAAACCCTGTATTTTGGCTAATTTCTCGGCCTCCTCCAGGAGAACCCTCAAACTCTGGGTACCTCTAAAATCCCTAGGGTGTTAGAAAAAAAGGACGCAAATTTGGAGTGGATAGCTTATTTGGACAAAAAGTTATGAGGGCCTAAGCGTGAACTGCCCTAAATAGCCAAAAAAAGGCTCGGCACAGGAGGGGAAAAGGCCTGCCAGCGAAGGGGTTAAGGAAGGTATGTCATATATAGCTTTGTGTCGAGTTAGTATATTGCCTGCATTTCATCTAGTAGCACTTGATGAGAGCAGAGTAAATGCAAACTCAAGTTTTATTAAAGGATACATCCAATTGCCCAAAGTGTAAAGTTTCAAAGAAGTGTAGTGATAGTGTTACAAATAAGGAAATAAAAGAGAAGAAGGAAGTTGTTAAGAAACAAAAACATGAAAATGATGGAGAGATTGTTGGTTATCAATTGTCAAACCTCGCTGGTGCAAACTACTTTTCTACTGTTGTGATAAATGTTCTGTTTGCTTTACTTCATGTTTAAGATGCAATTCAAGAGAGACAACAGAATGCATTGTGTTCTGCACTGTGTAGTTTGTTCAACAGTTTGCTTACAGAGAGAACAAAAATACATTCTGCATCAGTAATCTTAGACATGGTCGATTTCTGCAGTAGTTCTGTAGAGTTTACTCAAAACATTCAAAAGGATGCACTAGAGTTTTCAATATTTATGTGAGCTGTTTGAGGAGAAGAAAAGAAGAAGAAGAAGAGATACATGTTACTGAGTTATTTGGACTTAGTTACTCATGCACGTGAATGTGAAGTTTGCTTATACACATCAACTATACAAATAGAATGAGAGCATTTTATTTATTTAATGTTACCAGACTCCAAAAATGTGCGTTTTGAGAGATTAGTGAAAAAAGCTTCCCAAAATAATGTATGTCCAAATTGTCGTACAGATGTTCTGTCGACTTTACATGTAGCAAGAAGTGGAAAGTATGTTATTTTAATGCTATAATGATGCAGAGCAGATGGTAGTAAATTAGATACTGAGATTACTAACTTTAAAGCAGGACAAATATATATTTTTGGTAAAACATACACTATTGTCGCTATCATTTTTCATGAAGAATTTAGCCTTAGATCTAGTCATTACACTGTCATTACACTGTCCGTTTATAAAGGAGAAGTTGATGGACCCTAAATTCAGACTAAGATTGCCTTTGAAGTTACCAAACTCCTATCTTTTGTTTTTGGAACAAAAATTGTAAGGAGGGTCATAGTTGTTAAAGTGTAATAGTCTAGTTATTGAGGATGCATTAGCAGGATATAGGACATTATGCTCGCTTGGCTCTGGATGACAAGGAAGTCAGTTACCCAGCCACAGTCCCATACCACCACAGAGCCTCCCCCCACAAGAAACACTAGCATACCACCCACCCAGTGGGCCCATACCTCTGTCCCCAGGACACGTCAATCAGCTGTGTGTCCACCACTACAGAGACCCCCGGCAACCCCACAGGCACAGGATGATCAGGGACCTGGGGTCAGTGGCAGTGGGCACACGGTTCAGGGGACAGAGGCACAGGACAACAGGGAACTGACTCTCCACGGGGCACTCACCAACATCCTGGGGGCATACCACCATTCCCAGGAGATGATGGGCCAGCGGCTGCAAGAGAGCCTGTACATGGGGATCAGGGAGGACCTGTCGGACATCCATACCACTCTGGTCACCATTGCAGGGGTGCTAGCAGACATGGCCAACACCATGAGGGAGGCAGTGGCACATCAAAGGGCCCCTGACACTAACCACACTGATGAACAGCCCTCCACCTCTGCTGACGCTAGTGGACAGGAGCCCCACCACAGGAACAACAGGCTGTAGGAGGCTGGACTGGCTTGTAGTGAGTACCAAGGGGTACTTACACCTTGCACCAGGCCCAGGTATCCCTTATTAGTGTATAGGGTGTCTAGCAGCTTAGGCTGATAGATAATGGTAGCTTAGCAGAGCAGCTTAGGCTGAACTAGGAGACGAGTGAAGCTCCTACAGTACCACTAGTGTCATATGCACAATATCATAAGAAAACACAATACACAGATATACTAAAAATAAAGGTACTTTATTTTTATGACAATATGCCAAAAGTATCTCAGTGAGTACCCTCAGTATGAGGATAGCAAATAAACACAAGATATATGTACACAATACCAAAAATATGCAGTATAGTATTAGAAAACAGTGCAAACAATGTATAGTTACAATAGGATGCAATGGGGACACATGGGGATAGGGGCAACACAAACCATATACTCCAAAAGTAGAATGTGAACCACGAATGGACCCCAAACCTATGTGACCTTGTAAAGGGTCGCTGGGACTGTAAGAAAACAGTGAGGGTTAGAAAAATAGCCCACCGCAAGACCCTGAAAAGTGAGTGGAAAGTGCACTAAAGTTCCTCAAAGAGCACAGAAGTCGTAATAGGGGACCCATTAAAGCATTTCCAGAGGCTGGGGGAGGCTACTCCTCCCCAGCCCTGACACCTTATTCCAAAGGGAGAGGGTGTAACACCCTCTCTCTGAGGAAGTCCTTTGTTCTGCCTTCCTGGGCCAAGCCTGGCTGGACCCCAGGCGGGCAGAAACCTGTCTGAGGGGTTGGCAGCAGAAGCAGCTGCAGTGAAACCCCGGGAAAGGCAGTTTGGCAGTACCCGGGTCTGTGCTAGAGACCCGGGGAATCATGGGATTGCCTCCCCAATACCAGGATGGCATTGGTGGGGCAATTCCATGATCTTAGACATGTTACATGGCCATATTCGGAGTTACCATTGTGAAGCTACACATAGGTAGTGACCTATATGTAGTGCACGCGTGTAATGGTGTCCCCGCACTCACAAAGTCCGGGGAATTGGCCCTGAACAATGTGGGGGCACCTTGGCTAGTGCCAGGGTGCCCACACACTAAGTAACTTAGCACCCAACCTTTACTAGGTAAAGGTTAGACATATAGGTGACTTATAAGTTACTTAAGTGCAGTGTAAAATGGCTGTGAAATAACGTGGACGTTATTTCACTCAGGCTGCAGTGGCAGGCCTGTGTAAGAATTGTCAGAGCTCCCTATGGGTGGCAAAAGAAATGCTGCAGCCCATAGGGATCTCCTGGAACCCCAATACCCTGGGTACCTAAGTACCATATACTAGGGAATTATAAGGGTGTTCCAGTATGCCAATGTAAATTGGTAAAATTGGTCACTAGACTGTTAGTGACAATTTGGAAAGAAATGAGAGAGCATAACCACTGAGGTTCTGATTAGCAGAGCCTCAGTGAGACAGTTAGTCATAACACAGGTAACACATACAGGGCACACTTATGAGCACTGGGGCCCTGGCTGGCAGGGTCCCAGTGACACATACAACTAAAACAACATATATACAGTGAAATATGGGGGTAACATGCCAGGCAAGATGGTACTTTCCTACACATACTATGCAGTTGTTTTTTATACATTGTTTTACCCCTGATTCTTTATATGGTACATCATCTATGTTGTATAAATATAAAATCTGAGGACAGTAAAAAAGGGAAAATGAAATGCTTATTTTTATTATAACAGACCGTTAGAGCATAGGAAATGTGTAGTGATTTATTGCTATTGTAAAGTTATGAATCACTAACATTTTGAATTTGAATTTTATAAATTGTAATACTAATTAATAGTTGTTTTTTTCTTTTTTATACAGTGGACACAGTCAGACACCCACTTACAGTCCCATACAGCCACTCATATATCCACTCACACACTTATACAGACACTCACTTCTCACATACGCATTCAGTGATTCAAAAACATACTTACACACCAATACAGACACACACAGCTACTCATACTCTCGCACACTCACTTAGAAACACATAAACACACCCACACAAGAACTCACACACAAACTCACACAGCCACACATCCACTCACTCACCCATAGAACCACTGTCATACCCCCCTCACAGACTGATACAGACACTCACACACCCTCTGACACACTGACACATCCACTCTCACACACCCATACAGATATTTAGATCCTCACTAACACACACAGGTACTGAAACACCCACACAGCCGCTAACACACCCATTTACACATGCAAACACCTTCTTACATAGACTAATGTATACCCATACCAAAACTCACACACCAACTCACATATCCACACAGCCACTCAAACATCCATATAGCCACTCTCACACCCACTCACACCTCTACACAGGTACTCACACACACACACAGTCACACACCCAATTACACACACACACAGACATTTACATCCTCACTGACCCTTCAATACAGTCACTCACACAGCTACTGACACATGGTCACAAACACTCAGACACTTATACGCTGACTCACTGACCCATTCAGCCACTCTCATGCCAACTCATAATCCCAGACACCCAGTTACACACTCAGTCACACACACAGTGACACACCCACTTTCACACCCACACAGACATTTACATCCCCACTAACACACCCATACTGTCACTCACACTGATACAACCCCACAGACATGTATACCAATTCACACTCCCACATAGTCACACACACACACATTTACACATGCGTACACCTACTCACATAGATTCACACATCCATACATACACTCACACTCTCATTCACACATCACCACAGCCGTTTCCACACCCACTCACAGATTTATACAGCTATTTGCATACTCAGAGAGCCCCTTACACAAGCACTGATACACCCATATGGCCACTGACACAACCACTGAGACACCTATAGAGTCACTTACACATCCATTTCTATTTTAGTATTCTAGATTGCATTACAAAACATTTGCTAGTGTCTTGTTTAATACTTTATAGGTTTATTCCACTTGGTGACGTACTACTTTAATATCACTTTTGTCGGGAATGATACAGGTATAGATAGAAAAACTCACAAAAGCTTAAACACACACTTGCACAAAAACCTAAAATATAAAGGCCCTGATTTAAACTTCTTCACGCAAAACTATGCTAACGCAGTTTTGCGAGAAAAAGTATCCCACCGGCTAGCGCCATCCAAAGATGCCGGCCAGGCTAATATTTATGGTATGACGGTAGCCGGCGGTGAGGCAAAGTATAAATATGGAGTTAGGTTTGCGCCAAATTTGCGTCCAAAAATGATGGAAATTTGGTGCAAACACAGTATAAGTCTGGGCCAAAGTTAGCTCTTTCTTTGACCAGATGAAATGGTTCTAAAACTAACCATGTTGTGTATGGATTTAAAAAAAAAGATTTATATCTTTTTTGCATTTTGTCTTTGGGAACCCAAATAACCAGGGTAGTGAAATAAGTTAAATGAAGGTAACTCAGAGGAAGCAACTGGCTTCAGTCTTTGCAAACAATGGAATGCGGAACAGAGAGGAAAAAAAAGAAAATTAACAAGTATGGTTGTTAACAGCATACTTGTAGTCAGCCACAGAAGATATAATGAGTCCCACAGGCATATGACATTTTCCATAATGAGTCACCATCTCTGAAAGTTTTTGTGAATATCCGGGGATAGTGATTACCTGGTCCATTTCTAATGGTTGCATAGATGGTCTAGCTGCCAATGATGTGCCACCTCCTGCCATCCCTCTCATCATTCTGTCATAAGTGCACAGATGGATTTTCTTCAAATGTTTCCAAATGGATGATGTACCATGGGAATACTTTTTCCATTTTCCATGCAATAATTCTTTGTGGCAGATGCTGCATTTCACAATTTTAGCCACTATCTTTTGTTTCTCCTAAAAATGCTTCCATACCTCGGACTACTTCTTGAGAGGTGGCATATGCTTCTCATCATCATTATGTTGTTCTGAGTCTCTTCACTCCTCTGAAGAAGACACATTTATTGTTAAACTATGTTGTTTTGCAGGTATAGAAAAAACACAATGAGAGCTCTGGGTTTCTGAAAAGAGATCTGAAAGCCAAATGACTGATTTTGGGTGTGGTTTGCAATTTGCATTGGTGGGAACATACTGTAGCCATACAGAGGTTGACGTTCGAGTGTGTTCCTGGCATCGTGGCTGATCCATGGTGCCTTTGTGGTAGATCCACTCATTTGCAAAACTTGTGCAATAAATAAGTATGAATAAGTATAAGTATAAAACTAAGTAGGTAAAAAGTATAAGTATAAAACACAAATAGGCTTCCAAATATTAATGTACGGATATGTTTTCTCTGATGTCAATGTTCAAATTTGAGGGGCCTGTATATGATATTTATATATTTTTTAAATGTTTTGACAAATCTGCGAATCCACTGCAAGCTTGTCACAGGAGCTAGTAACCATAGATTAATCAAGCAGGCCCTCCTGTTGAATTTGTGGCAGATCCATGGATCCATAAAATGATTAAAAAAAGAGGAAAAAAGTGTTCTATTGTATTTATAGGGCCTCATTAGGAGTTCAGCGGACCGTCTGCCCTGTCCGCCGAACTTCCGACAGGGAGGTTGACACCACTCTGGCTACCTCCATGTAGGACCCATTAATCCCCCCACCATCCTAGCAGGAAACAGGCAGCAGCGTTATCTCTGGGTTGTAATCGAGCTGGTGGCAATGCTGCCGCCGCAGGGTGCTCCAGCACCTCCGCAATGTTCACTATCTACACGGCAGAAACTGAACATAGTAATGGTGGTGGGCAGGGGGACCCCTGCACTGCCCATGCTAAGCCAATGGGCAGTGCAGGCGTCCTCCTGTGGCTCCCTGCACCTGTTCTCCGCCAGCCATTTCATGGTGGTAACACCGCCATAAAAAGGCTGTTGGAGCACAAGGTTGTAATCAGCAGGGCGGCGCTGCATGAAGTGTCACCCTGGCTGATTGCAATCTCCGCCTCTGTCAGGCCTTTGGGATCATGAATCCCAGCGGTGCTGGTGGCACCCTGGTGGTCTAACCACCAGGGTCTTAAGGTGGCGGTTGGCGGTACTGAATGCCACGACGAGGCTGGCGGTCGTAAGACCAGCAACCTTGTATTGAGAGCCTATATGTCACTACCGTTCATTTTTTAATTGTTCGTTTTGAAACGTGACATATGAATAAATATTGGAATGAAATGCATTTATAAACTTGAAAAAATGTGTATCACTAATTGAACTTAAAGGAGAAGTTGTAGTATGATTTATGTTAAAACAACTGGTGAAATTCATTAAAAAGCAAAGGTTACATGGACGTTGTAGTTAGGAGATAGCATTAAAAAATCCTTGAAAATTCACTGAAAAGAGACGTTATAGTTAGACTCAGATTTTAAACACACAAAACCATAGAATTTCAGCAGTTATAGTTACCTGTGCTAACTTTACCCTAGGCCCCCCAAAAATGCACCTCTTAGGACCTCACATTTAATAATTCATGACATGTCATGACTCATGACCCTAGGATATTATGCATGGATTAGTAAATTTTGCGGCCCAAATATGGAAATTTTGTGCCACAAATATGGAAATGTTGCAACATTTCTACTGCCCTTTATTTTGCTATTTGCATGTATTTTTTTCAAGTTTTGGGGAACTTGATAAAAGTAAAGGCCTCCTGGTCCCACCGCATGCTCCGTGGGTGGTAGGCCATAAACTTAAAAAAAAAAAAAATGCCCCCTAGGCCTGCCGCATGCCCTGTAGGTGGTGGCCCAAAAACTTGATAAAAGTTAATGGCCCAGGTGCCGAGCAGGCAGTGGGCCAGGGGGCATTAATTTAAATCATGTTTTGGGTCCAAATGTGAATTGTGTAAAAGAAAACTGCTATTCCCTCAAAAGCACAGAGTGGTAAGTAACTATGTTGCAGTTATGTGAACCACATAATGGGCCTCATTACGAGTGTGCCAGTCTCAGGACCGCTAGGTTGGTGGTCATACTGCCAAAAGGCTGGCGGAGAAGACTGCCAAATTACGACCATGGCGGTATTCTGAACAGAATAGATCCAAAGCACCGCCGGCACTGAAAGTGCGGTCCAGCCACCACGGATGATGGTAGCCACCTGCAAAACAACGAAGACCATGTTTCTGCTGGACATATTACAAGGCTGCTCACCGCCAAGGTTTCGCCACAGTCGCACCACCACAGAAACCCAGATGGAAACCAACTACATAAAAGGAGACACCCACCTTCAGGAAAACATTCTCGTCCTGAGCCGCCATGGAACCATAACTAGACGTCTACCCGCTGCTCCTGCTCGCCCACTGACTTCAGAATCTGCGACGATTCCAGAAACTGTCAGTACATACACTTACCTGTTACTGTTGTATATTGTAAATTTTTGTACACTCACACAACATACATTTAGGAAGGGGGTGGGAGGTCGACACTCACATGTAGCAGCACACTAACACACACACACTCGCATATACACAAAAAACACACTACGGCCACCACACAAACCCACGTCACAAACACACACATGTATGCACGGAAACACTGCACAGGCCCACACTCACACAGTACCAAACAACACCACAATATATCACAACCACAACACAGCCGCACCATCTCCACTCTCTTGGCAGGGACCCACAGGGGACACTACCCAGGTACACATCACACATACATCACAACGTAACACCAACAGGCAAAAACGCATACAAATAAACAATCATACTACTTACCGATTGACTTACACAGAACATCAAATCGGGCATTTCATGCTCATAACACACAGACAGGCAACGCACACAAAACCACACAACACACCAACAAACACATCTCAACACAAACAAGACATAATACCAACACAACAATAACTCTTGAACACACAAATGTCTATAACACAACACATACCCTACCACTTTTAGACAGAAGCTCTGCACACAACCTCACATGCTGCCTAAACAACACATGTAGTCCAAGCAGAACACACACACATACAGACACACAACTAATGTCAGTCAGGAATAACTCCATACCAGGAAAAGAAATGCATGACCATGATGTAACCAGGAAACCAACTAGATTTTGGTTTAAGTTATTATTCTTAGCAAAATGATTGTAAAAAGCAAAGGCCATAGGCCAGTCCTTAATGGAAATTGTCTGTATGCACACAATGTACAGATGTGTACCCCAAACTTGACTCCTGACTGCCATGTAATCTTCACAGGTAGGGCCATCTATGGGGCAGGCAGGTACCTCAGGGTTTATCTGGGGGGGCAGAAGGGGGGCTTGGGTTTAGATTTTGGAGGGGGGCTTTGGGATCTGGCTTGGGAGGGAGGTTGGACTTGGTCTTAGGTTCAGGGGAGGACAGGCTTTTTGTGGAGGGGTAGACTTCTTGGCAGGGTCATCAGTACTTGCAGTGGGGACAGGAGAGGTCTTGGAGGTAGAAGGGCCAGACTTGGGGAGGGACACATACCGATTAGTGGTATCATGGGGTAGGAGAGGAGTGGGTAAAAGGGCAAACTAAGAAAGGAAAGACTTTTTACATACATGGAGATGGTCATAGCAAAAGGGTTTGGGTATGGAGGGAGGGGGAGAGGCTGTCTGAGGTGCTGGTGTGGATGTCTTGGGTACATGTTTGTATGAGGTATGTTTGTGGGTGGTGGGTGTCTGGGTGGGTGAGTGAGGGTGTTTATGTGTCTTGGGAGAAGGGGTGGAAGTGCTGGGGGATACCGTGGTGGGTGGGTGACTGTTTGTTGGGGTGGTTACTGTAGGTATGGTAGATGTGCTGCAAGTAGGAATGTCTGTGGTTGTGCTCTCTGTGGGTGTGGTGAAGGGTGGCTGTCTGAGGATCTACTGCGGTGCTGTTTGTGGGTACGATAGGTGTAGTGGCTGGATCTGTGAATGTTGATGTGTCTGCAGGTGTGTCTGGTATGCTGTCAGTGATGCTAGGGGTGATGAGGGTGTCAGGGCAGGTGGTGACTGTTACTGTGTGTGGAGGTTTATGTTGCTTGTGTGCATGCCGGTGGTGTGTCTTAGGGTGCTTATATTTGTATGAGGTACCCTTGGATGTTGAGGTGGATCTATTGTTGTCTGTCTGTGTGCTTTGGCTCGGTCATGGAAGAGGAGCTTGGGATTGGGAGGAAGAAGGTGGAGTTGCAACGGGAGACAAAGGATAACTGGCTGCTGTCAGCCTGAAAGGATCTCTGTAGGCCAGCCAGTGCACCGAGAATGCCCTCCAGGAACACATTAGTATGTTTTATCTAAGTTGCAAGTCCCTGGATGGCATTCACGATGTTAGACTGACCCACAGAGATGGAGCTCAGGAGGTCAATAGCCTCCTCACTGAGGGCAGCAGGGCTGACAGGGGCAGAGGTGCCTGCGGCAAAGGAGACACCCACCCTCTTGGGTGAGTGAGCATGGCCAACTGAGTGGGGACTACAGGGAGGGTGGTGGTAGTAAGGGGAGAGGTGGACTAAGATGGTGCTGGGGTGGTCCCAGATGGGTCTAACACGGCCAGGGAGTGTCCACTGGAGGAGGATTCTGAAGATGATGAACTGGATCCCCTTACCCTCCAGGTCACTCGGTCACTCTGTGTCTGTAGTGTCATGACTGGAGGCACCACGACCAGCAGCTTCCCCACTTGGCTGTGCTCTGTCTCCTTTGCCTGCCGATGCTGAGAAACAGAGAGAGAGGAAGGGTCATCACATTCTTTACAAACACATAAATTAAACCATACACAACAGTAACATCACATCTATGGCTAAGAAAACCCCAGGTTGGAACCATTAAGAGCGTACATCATGTCACAACTACATTTTTCCAACAATCCTATGTGACAACAGTCTCACCCACCAAATAAACCAACCATCTGCCCACTACATCACCATCCTATCAATTTAGCTGTAACACTAACTATTCATGCACAAGATGACTTGGCAACATAAAAAGTCTCTCCCTGAACAGATCATTACTGTGTGGCAACAAATCATCCTTAGCAAATGGTGTTTACTCACATCACAATATCATGCCTACCCCTAATCCACACTTGCCTAGACCATCACCATTAGTCATGTTCCGTGAAAGTAAACTCATCACATTTCAAGTACAACACATCATGTTGCTTTGCAATCACATACCTAACATGTAACTCTGTCCATAACATTCCCAATGTCAAATACCTCATATGAAATCACTACATATGGCATGCCCAAACTGTGACGCTCATACATTTATATACCATGTTAGCATAACATCTATCAAGTGTTTAGCAAAGGTTTGGACAGAGTTTCTGGACCCACTTATCTTACTCATTGACAGATAGACAACAAAGTTATGTCCAGCAATAGGGGCCTACTTAGCACACAGGCACCCACAAACCCACAGACAGCCATAGGGAGCATACCAACACCTTAAATACAATGGAAAATAATCATGTGTATAAAGGCCACATACTATTCCACTATTCATGCTGAGTAGAAACCTCTACATGATAAAATTACCTACATCTTTATCAACTGTCAGACATTATATAACCAAACATTTAGAACAAAGGTTACACCAGCATTAACCACTTCTAATGTAACCATGAGTGATACATTCACCTATAGTCCAGCAAAATGACTGAAAACATATCCCCTTCCACCAGCATGTGAATCCCAACTAGAACAACTGATACACAATTAAGTCAGGCAGAAATGAGCTGATCCATTGAAAAAAACTGTCAAAACAGACTCCGATTAGCAAAGGTGAGTATGGCAAAGAAGATCCCTCAACATAAAAAAGGCATGAAGCACCAATTGACACAAGATGTAGGCAAAAAACAGTGTATGTTGCACCCATATAGGGATGGTCCTGCCCTATGTAGCAAGGACAAAATACATGGCATAAGGGATCAGCAGGCAAGCCACGTACCTTCTCAATACCAGGTACATGGTACAAATTGTCTGAATATACATGTAAATGATTAATCTTACTGTGGATGTATTATGACCACCATGCTTTCCATCATGTATGATGCCCACCCTGATCAAACATCACATTTGCCAATGTATAGTTTAGACATAACAATGGGACACATCCTCACACCTCAGAGGGAGTGCAGTAAGTATGACATGTCAAACTTTCTGATTGGGATAACACCCTCACATGAAGCATCCATCTATTTCAAAACACAGGAATATTTGGCCCAGTTACTTATCTGTCAGACCCTATGTTGCACATAGAGCTTGATCCAGTGGAATAGGAATGGTCAGAGACCAAAGAGATGGACAACTTACCAATTGGGTATTTGGAGTGTGGGCCAGTAGGTGGGAAGGATGACACAGCAGGCTATACATATGTATAACAGTGTAGAGGTGGTAGAGGTGTACATATGACTCAGTCACATGTGCATCACCACATGCTGTTATAAAATGTGGTTAATAGAGGTGAGTAATATGTCCCTATACACAATACAATGTCCACATCTGTGTTTCAATGTTGGCAACTGTAGTACTATGTCTTCCCAGGAGACCCTTTATCTGTAGCACTTACCACGTTGTCATAGCTGAGATACTTAGACATCATACACTTAACTGGCAAAGGCATGTACATGTGTGTAGTCAGTACTTACTCCCTTGTGGCTGCTGTGCTACCCTCAAACGCCCATCCAACTCAGGGGAGGCCACTGCCAAAATGTGGGCCATAAGTGGGGGGTCAAGGTCCGATGGGCACCCCTCCCTCCTTGGGAGAACACCCCCACCTGGGCCTCTGCAGTCTTCCGGGCCCAGCATCTTAGGTCCCCCCACCGCTTCCTACAGTGGGTGCTCCACTGGCTGTGGGCCCCCAGGGTATACACTCGCTTGGTGATGGAACGCCAGATACCCTTTTATTTGTTTTTTTGATGGGTCTCGACCTGGATGGATGACAAAGACCAAAGGAGAAAGTTATGTCCACATGCATCATACTAACACAAGTGGACAGAATACTTCAGTCACAGCAAGTAGGCAAACATTCCCATCCTCTCAGTTCACACTCATGGACAATTTAGCATCTGCAGGCAGCCCATGTGTGAAGTGGAGTGCCCCATACAACATGCATGATCATTACTTGGTATTGACTACCCACATATGACCTGGCCACATGATTGTCCACAGCATGGAGTGTCAACAAAAAACATTTTTCACACTATCATTGTTATTGTCCAAACTGCAATGTATGCTGTGTATGAAAGAAGTTAGATGACACACTATCTACAATGTGACCCTACTCTATGTCTGCTTATGCACCTGTACACATTTCCATACAACCAGACATGAGTGGCAAAACTTTCAATACTTTATTCAGGTACTCCATCATACACCCCACCTTTCACACATTGGGATTGCATTAGAGTCTCCTGATACTCTGGTGCACCATATAGCTGTTCATACAGGGGTAGGACCTCTTCCACAAACTTCTGGGGTGAAGGTTGGGGCCCTATAACTTGCAGGACATGGCATGATAGCTCCCAGAGGCAGTACACAGCAGCTCAGGTAGTGGAGGTTTTGCTGGCAGCAGTATCAGGAGTCAAGTGAGCAATACTGCAAAAGATGGGGGTCACATTCGCCACGTATAGGACTGTCACCGCCGGCAGACATCGCCATTGGCCCAAGACCGCCAAAGGCAGCAATGTGTTCCAATGGCAATTTCCATCGGGGTTGTAACCACCTACTGCCATGAGGAGGAGTTAGGTCACTTCCACATGTCCAGTACAGTATGTCAAGCGGCTGCCATTTTGAGGCAATTTCATGTATGAAAAATCTTTGGAATCTGTGTCATTAACAATTCCCTATACTGTGCTAAATATATGTAAGTACTGCTTTCATGTATAGTAGTCTATTTGCGCATGTGAGTAGTTAAAGCTGTACAACAGAGGGATTTGTGGTGATAGAAATATACACCTATTCTCAACATCCTATATGCATTGGTAATGTAGAATAGGTACAACAAATATGTTTCACATGTAAACTAGGTTGGACGATCAAACATTGACAGCCACAGATAATATGCATGTATAGTACATTAGAGAATTCAGGGAATGTGCACCAAGGGGAGTGACATGGTATGTATATGCTGTACTTTAGATGTCAGATGTTTTAACTGACCTCGACTGCAGATATGTGTGACTTGTATATAGACATATTGATTATGTGTGCATTATTCACATCACATACAATATTTTTATGTTTAAACATAGTTACCCTGGCATGATGAGAGGAAGACAACCTCTAGTGTACCACCCACTACTAGACCTACACACGATGGAGGAGAGACATACTATACAGACATATTGCCTGAATAGGCATACAATCATGGATCTGTGTGATCAGTTGGAGCCAGATCTGATGCCTGCCATTCGCAATCCCTATAGCATACCTCCCATCGTTCAAGTCATGTCAGTGCTACACTTCCTGGCCACGGGGTCATTTCAGAATACATTGGCCCTAATTGCAGAGATGTCTCAGCTCATGTTCAGTCTGGTTTTGAAGGATGTACTGTGCATATTGTTGAAACACCTGGACAGCTACATCAGGTTTCCCCAACGTGCGGATTTGGCTTATGTGAAGGCAGAGTTTTATGCTATGGGACACATTCCACATTTGGTTGGAGCCATAAATGGCACCAATGTAGCCTTGGTTCCCCTCAGTGACAATGAGCATGGAAACAGGAATGGGAAAAACTACCACTCCATCAACTTCCAAGTGGTGTGTTTGGCAGACCAGTACATTTCACAAGTCAGTGCAAAGTATCCAGGATCAGTCCATGATTCCTTCATCATGCGGAACAACAATATCCACTGCTGATGAAACAACTCTGGCTGGTTGGTAAGTCAGATTTGACACTTGTGTTTGCAGAGCTTATCTCCTGCTATCACAAATGTGCATGTCCTCGATATGTGTTTGTGTTGTTATACCTATTCCTTACAGGTGACTCTGGCTATCCAAACCATCCTTGGTTGTTGACACCCATGAGGTACCCATCCACAACAGGGGAAGTGCGCTACATGAGGCCCACAGAAGGACAAAGCAGGTCGTTGAGCGGACTTTTAGGCTCCTGAAGGCAAGATTTTGTTTCCTGGACATATCAGGAGGAGCCCTCCTCTATTCACCCAACAAGGTGTGTCACATAATTGTTGTCTACTGCATGCTCCACAACCTTGCAATGAGACATTAGATAATATTCATACCAGATGAGGGGGAGGCAACAGAACCTGTGGGTGGAAATGCTGATTTGCCAAGTGATGATGAGCCAGATGAAGAATAACCTAGAGACTTCAGGGTACATCTCATCAATCAGTACTTCAACTGACTCAAGGTATGTGATGTCTTTTTAATGGTGAGATTTCATTTTGTAATCTAGATTTGATGGGTAGCATGTCACCTCTTTTTTACCATCATCTATGAGATCTTAAGTAGCTCCATTGCCAATGAGTGAGTTTTGCATGCAGATTGTAAATTGGTATTGTGTACAGAACAGAGTGGTGTACAATGTCATGATTTGTTAATGCACAAGCAAAGTCACAATTGTGGACATGACTTATCAGAATTGATTAATGTTTTCTGCTATGTCCTATCCATCGTCTCTGTCAATCAGATTTGCTGAGTTTCTGTTTGGCTCTTTATCCTTGGCAAGTCACAGACAGTGTCAGAGGCAGATGGGAATTGTAGGCAGACATGTGAAGTGGACAAGGCTGATACCAGGTACTATTTGCCATGAGTATGTGGAGTGTAACTAACATGGGCAGGCTGTCAGGACACTGGGGTGGAAGTGTGTTTTCCCATCAAGATAACCTGTTTGGTACTGGAGGTGGTCAAATGCTTTCATGTGTGTCCATATGTATCTGACACATGTGAAAATGTTAAACCATAGCCTCTACCATCACAATTATTTCTGTTGTATGTGACCTACCTTGTATATAGCTGGAAGTGTGTTCCTACTTTGTAGACCAGTTTGTATATCTCTGTTGAATGACATAGGTGGGTGCCAAGCCTACAGGTACGTGACCAATGTTAGTGAAAGATCCCTGGACTGGGGACATCAGTATTAATCTTTGTATGTATCATGGGGTATGATTATTAGGAAGTTAAGGTATGGGTATGTGATGAGGCTTTACCTGGTGATATAAAGGACCAATCTGAATGCCTCCTGGCTTGTAGGTAGACTGATATATCCCTAACCTCTGTATCCTGTGGGTTAGTAGTGTAGGACACCTAAGCAGACATTCTGATGTTACTATCAGTACTACTTTATCTGCTGTTTGCAAATCTAGCAATTAATGTGTGTAGATGTAGTATACACTGGTTTTGGATTCTGTCCATGTTACAATCCCAATATAATGAGTCTCCTGCTGATAGGGTCCATGTGTGATGTCCATAACAAAGGTTACACAATACGGAGGGACATATTGAGACTAGAGTCGGCATGCATAACAGTTGTACATGGTTGATAAATGACACTTACACAGGACCTGTGTTTAAATGTAATTTACTGTGAACACTAAAAATGTATGTGCGATTAGTAGCTAAAAAAACACAAAGTAAACAGTGAAGAGTTCAGTCATGTTGACTGAACCACCAGGAAACACAAGTCCAGTGTCCTTGCACCAGAGGAAAATGGAGATAGGTTTCAGAACAGTCAACAGGGTGTATCTGTGGCACACAAGGGTAACCAGTCAGGAGAGGTTCACTTCCTGGCAGTGGGTTTGGTCTTGGCATCTGCTCCTCCTAGATGTCTGGGTGGACGTCCACATTTATGGGGGGTTTCCTCTGCTACAGAGGGTGGGGTGTCTGAGGCATGTCCTTATCCTGGCAGAGCCTCAATTCCACAAGCAGCCGCAGATGTCGAAAGGCCTGATGACTCATTACTAATGGAAAAGGCCTGATGTTGTGTGGCAGACCTACTGAGGGTAGTGTTGATGTCCCTCAGCACCCCAGCAATGGAAGCCAGGATGGCATTTTGTGCCTGCCATGGCTTCATGACTTCCTGGTGAGGGAGCAGGCAGGACATAACAATTGGGTGACATGGATTTTGTGGGGACTTACCAGACTCCACTCCCTCAGATATTTCTGTCACACCCTCACAATGCAATATGTCCAAGACCTTCTCCTCCCAAGATATTAAAGTTGGGGGAGGAGGTGGGGGACCACCGCCAGTCTTCATTACCGCAAGCTGGTGCCTGGATGCCATGGAACGTAAGTTTCCCCTGAGGTCATTCCACCTCTTCCTGATGTCCTCCCTTGTGTATGGATAGCTACCTACAGAATTTGCCCTGTCGACTATTCTTTGCCACAAATCCATTTTACTGGAAATTGATGTTTGCTGGACCTGTGTCTGAACAGGTGTGGCTCTACCCTGACAATTTCATCCACCATGACCCTCAACTCACCATCGTGTTTTTTTTTGTGGGGGCATGGTCGTGGTGGTGAAGATGGTGTGGTAGTGTTCAAGAAAAAGGCTGCAGAAAAATGTTAATGGTGAGGTGTAGGTGCTGTGATGTGAGTGGGTGTTGGTTGTTGTGGATTGTGTGTGGTAGTAAAATGTGTATTGTGTATGTAGTGCAGGTGTGAAATTTATGCATGGTGAAATGTATATGGATGCCTATTGTTGGTTTTTCTTCATCTGAAAAAGATTTTGCTTGTCGGTGGCTGTGTGTGGCGTTCTGTTTGCAAAGGATTGTGGGTTGTGTAGGGGTGTGTTATATAGTGCAGTGTGTAGGTGTGTCAGGTGTGTCCATGTGTGTCAGTTGCAGGGTATTCAAACTATCCAATGTGGTGTTGTGTTCAGTGTGATGTGACTTGAGACAGCCGCGGTGTGCACCGCCAATGGTTTTCCTCCATGGAAGAACCGCTGTCGTGATTTGTGGATCATAATCTGATGGGAGGATTTTTGTTGGACTGGCGGTGCTGGTGGTGGGACTGCCTCTTTTCCGTCCTCCAGTATCCTGGCAGTTTCAGAAATTTGGCTGTTTTGTGGCGGAGTTGACTGTGTGATTCTTAATACGGCGGTTGGATTACCGCCAACATGGCGGTCTTTTGGCGGCTGCCACCGAGGCGGTCTTGCCAAAAAACCTCCAAACTCATAATAAGGCTCATTGTGTTGACTTAAAAAATAAATACCTGAGAATTCCCCAGTGTTTGGAGATGTATTCATGTGTAAGGATTTTAATTTCCTCTTGCTTATATTTTCCCCTTAGAAGTACCTTGCCTGAATTCATGAAATATCAGACTTGTTGCAGAAGCATGCTGACACCAGTTGATCTATGACCTTGGATGGTTTTTGAAATGCAATTTTGTTTCTAGCGTCCATTAAAATAAGTATACACGTTTTAATTATTAGCTGAATATGGTATCACTTTTTCTTTAGAAAAACATAATATTGGGAAGGTGCTGATTCTATGACATCCAGGCAAGCATGTGTTAATGCCATTTGTCGCACAACCTAGAGGACTGAGGAACAATCACTGAGATTAATTGATTTATTTTGAAGACGCATCCAGCCTCCATGAGTGTGCCAAGGTGTTTCAGATATTTTATTTTACACCTCAGCTTAGCCTTGGTCCATGAGTTATAATGGAAATGGCCTATTGCCTTGTTCTTCTATATAGTGAGAGAGAGTTTCATAAAAATAAAATAATTATATATTAATCTGTATTAAAGGATTGTAGACCTAACTAAACATTGCAGATCAATAAAAATGTTTCCATTCAAAGCTTGCCCGATGACATACACTTAGCAGAAAATGTTAATTCCTAATACTTTTGTCCTTTCTTTTGCTTATTTTGACCTCTGTCATGACCACAAGTATAACATTTCATAACACAAATGCCTTATAGCAACAAATAAAACACATTTGTGCTTTTGTTCTAAGTCTAAATAAAAAGAATTACTGCAATGTTAGATTATCTTTAAAAATGTTTCTATATGAATAAGGCTTTGCTGGAGCGACGTGTGAGAGTGGACCTGACTTTACCCTGACACTTTCTTTCTTCCATAGGCATGAATGCCTGGGAACAGCACTCCATGTAACATTGTTTACAATTTAGTAAAATATATTGCATATATAGAATGTTCGTTGTTAAAACTTGCAATCTCCATGGAAGCTG
This sequence comes from Pleurodeles waltl, assembly GCF_031143425.1. NCBI lineage: Eukaryota > Metazoa > Chordata > Amphibia > Caudata > Salamandridae > Pleurodeles > Pleurodeles waltl. Next base: position 603,280,752 of record NC_090443.1, on the reverse strand, counting down.
TCCTGTTCACACGAAGACCTCGCAACCCTATTGGTCAAAATGAAAAAGATTATCTATGAGACTTTTATGAATCGTTTCAATGCAAAAGCTGTAAAATAGTCCCCAGGGAAAGAAACGCCAGATTTTACTCCATCTTAACACAACCCCACTAGGTTCAGACCCTGACGCTTCCATTCTTTGCAGACACATGCTTTTTACTGGCTCTCTGATTCTGACAATTTTCATTCATTTGTTTCTGCCTAAGCTGCTTGAATCTATTGAGAGATTCCACTGAACTTTATGCTTTCACACCTGATACAAGAACTTTTTAATGGTTCTCTGCTGAACTATATTTTCTGAAACTAAGACTAGCATATGGTTTAGAGCATTATGTGACAATTCTATATGCTTTGTTCTATGAATTGCTATTGACTTTGATTGATTTACTAATAAAGATATTGATGAGTTAAATGATTACTAAACCTCTTTAAATAGAACCCAAACTCTTATTGTCTCTATAGATCAAGTGTATTTGAATCATTGAGCATCTTAAAAGTTTTGATTTGCAGCTTCCTCCCTTCTTACTTACCTCCAAGGTTAATTGCCGTGGAGGTCCAGTAACAAGTTGAGATTATTAAATATTTATGTAAAGATTCTACTATCTCAATAGTCATGGAACTTCTTTGTGACTTGCAATAACCTTATAGTGCATGGCAGGTGTACCGTATACCATATATATTGCAATTATTGGGATACAGTCAAGCAAAAGTAGGTCACTTTTGTTCTTCATGTACTTTTTTGCAAGGTTCATAGGGTAGGCCTCCACAAAGAAGTGCAGGATTTTGTTTGCTATGCAGCATTTCCTCCCCCTCCTTCATAGGTATAGTAGTCTTCCTAATATGTCCATGAAATAGAACACAAGATTCCTGCTTAATAAACTTTACAAGCAAACTGTTACACTGATACTCTTGCCATCATTGTTCATGCACCATATAACTGTATTAGGTCTCTCAACTGTGAAAACTATAACCTTCTTGAACTCTGTGAACGATGAATATATAATGCAGTGAGTGGATACCTGGCTGCACTGCACACCACATACTCTATCATATGCAATAACTTGGTAACCTTAGCTGTTTTTCAGAGTTAACCAAGTTGAGCTAACTTCACCCCCCACAATAAGACTCATTAAATAAATGGACCATTCTCCTTTCTTTCACCGCGCACTAGCCACATAAGAACGTTTCGCTAAACTAAAAAGTACACCACTCCCATTTGTAATAACCAAAGTACTTTTTCATCATTCACAGTTGGGCTTGCCACTGACCTAAACACAATGGTCCTACCCAGTCCATTTCAGTGTTGCACATGTCTCTTCAAGTGTACCTGATCTAGATGTGTAGATATCAGAAAAGTAGAGTCGGGGGAAATTTAGAGTTTGGAGGTCAGAGTACCCTGCCCAGCAAACTGACAGCCCATCAACCATATTTAGCTTCAGGATGACTAACAGCTTTCCCCTGACGTAGTTCCAGTTGTCTCCATTGACAAGAAGCTTCCTTTGACAGCACCATGCAGTGCAAGCAGTCAGGAAAGGTTAATATGCCACCTGTCTTATTTATGGTTGATAGTGTGATGTCCTTTTTTCATTGCTCATCATCAACAGCTAAAACCTGTTGTTAATGAACAGGATAAAAAAATCAAAATATTGACTCACACACCAAGGTCAAAAACACCCTAAGTGTGGGGATCCTTTGTTTTTTTGTTTGTATAATAACAAACTCCCTTTTAGGAGTTTAAAAACATAAACATTGTTAAAGTTGGATGGCCATCAAACTGATAGCAGCCGACCACCAAACATTTTGTACCTTGAGAGAAAGCTTCACGATACTGGTTCCTGTCAAGAAACAGAGCTTACAGCTGAACCAGCTGTGATCTCTTAATTTGGTGGACAGTAGTCAATCAGGGTGGCAGACATAACGTCCTCCAGCACCGTGATGAATGGAGTGCAATACACCAAATTTTAGATTGTCCCTAGCCTGCTTTAGTGATATATTGTTAGAAGGCAGGTTCTGAAAAAACAGGGCAGGGCCCAGCAAGAGCTGTGTGACCTGAGCCCACAAAAGCTTCAGGCAAGCTAGCCTGGGCGATTATCCATATTGTGACAGCCTTGTTGTGGAATAACAAGGCAAACTCACTGTTGATAAAGACTCCTAGATTCTTAAAGGTAGCAGCAAAGACCTTAGGTGTCTGGAATGAAAAATATCTCACGGTCCCAGTAATTTCAGTTTGTTTTCAGTTATTAGACTTTAATAGTCCATATAAAGAAATAAAACAACTGCACAGATAAAAAGTAAATTATTCAATGTGGGAAAATAACAGCACATAAGAAAAGTTGCAATTCCTTTCTAAATAGGACAATTGTAGTTTGACACACTGTGCCCCTTTATTTAAAACACTTTCTAGTAATATCATACTTGGGGCAAGGAAAGAGCAGGTAAATTCAGCAGTGGCTCCTCCACTATGGCGGAGGAGAGTCACCACCCCCACTAGTCCCTCCAGTGGCAACAGCTGCAAAACTTGAAAAATAAAACAATAATAAACCATGTTTATTATCATTTTATTTTTCTAGGGGACAGGCCCATGGGGAGTGGCTAGCATGAGGGGGAGTGTTGTGCACTGTTGTCAGTGTGTATGTGGTTTTGGCTGGTAGTCTCAGGATGGCCAAACTGACATGTGCACTGAGCTGTCTCCAACCCAAACTGCGTTGCCAGGTTGGAGACAGCAGGCACAGTGTCCCAGTCTACCTGGAAGTACAAAACGAGGGCACTCATGTGAATCCAGATGCTGCTCTTATGCTGCCAGCAGCATCGGAGCAGCATTAGGATTGGCCGTAGGGCAGTCTCGGAGCTTGCGTCTGCAGTGAAGCCTGACGAACAGCAATGCAGCGATGCGGCGGGTAGCAGGTAAGTTTTTTTGCATTTTTTGTTGTGTTTTTGGTTTGTGCCCCACCACCTTGCCCTGACACCAGTCGTGACTGGGTAAATTGGAACAATTGCATCTATATCTGTAATCACAAATGCCTTTTCCCCTCTAACGTCACCACATTTGACTGGAAAATGCCTTGTCTCAACCACACCAGCTAATTTAGGGTGAAGCTGCACCACTTTTAATCCACCTATGGAGGGTTTTCTTCAGGGTACTGAAATGGTTTTAAATGGAGCTGAAGCTGACGTGCCAAATTGAAGCATATTCTCAGGTAGTTGCATTGATTTTCTCTTCTACAATTACTTTTACGATTCTGTCACTTACGCGTTTGGCTTTCACGTTCAAAAACTAAATGTGTATTACTCATCAAATCAATGTGCCTACACCTACACACAGCCTCAGGCGCCAAACTCCCAATAGCAGGCAACAACATTTTGGTACACACAGGATAAAAGAATAAATACATTATCTGAAGTTTTGGTGGGTGGTGAAGGCGTTCAGTTTGTGTTACTGTTTTTTTCTAAAGATATAACTCTTTATAAATGATCTGAATTTGAGAACAGCCAAGCACTGTCTCACAGCACCTTCTCCTTGTGGAGCCAAACATGCATTTTTATTATTTGTACCTTAAATATTAACAGACTTGACTACTGGGGGGGGGTCATAATTGAGACTTAGCTTGACCAGGCCTTGTGGTGACTAAAAACTGCACATACTGAGCAGTGCAGTCACAAAACATATAAAGTGAAACATTCACATTTCTATTTTAAGGTTGGAGTCCCGGTTATAACATAATTCCTCTATTGGAAAAACCTAGCAGCAAAGAAAAGTCTCCAACATTCATACAAAATGAATGACAAAAATATACAGTAAAACACAGTTCAACGTTCTAGAAATCTGTGAAATCAGGATGTCACAAAAAGTTCAATAATCCAAGTGCTCTAGCTGGCCTACATTCTTTCTCTTCTTCTCTGCTTTGGCAGATGAGAACTTTTGGTTTACATTTATTGAATATAAAATACATTGCTACAGTATTGTGTGTTATATAAAATGTTTACCAATTCTGCTTATGTTGTTATATTGGCCTTCATAACAACTTTTGCGGTCTTTTCCAAAGACTGCAAAAGCAGCGGGTGCTGAAATACCGCTGGTCTTAAGACTGCCCTAATACGACTGATCTCTGACTTCTGCCCAAAATCGGGTGGAACTTCGAAACCAGTTGTGCTGGCGGTCGGTGGTACAGAGGCGGTACCGCCATGCCAAAAAGAGACCGCACACCGTATTACAACTCATAATACGGTGTGGCGATGTCCAGATGCCAAGGCACTCCCAGCGGTGTTAGCGCCAGGACCCATCCCCTCCTGGACGATCTCCTCGACAAATGACGTAAGTGGATCATCCGACAGGGAAGGGGTGTGTGTGTGTGTGAGTGTGTGTGTGAATGTCGTGAATGTAGGGTGAGGGGGAGTGTTTGTGGGTGCGTGTCTGGGTGTGTGAGTGATTGTGCATGGACGGGGAGGGGGCTGACTGTTTGTGTGAATGGATATGGAGGGCTGATGAGTGCGTGTATACGGTGTAGTAGGGGTGGGAATGTATGTACGCACATGGGGAGAGAGGGGAGTGAATGCATGCATGAGTGAGGTGCTTGTGTATGTTTTTTAGTGTTAATGGGTGCATATGCCTTGTTTGCATGGGTGAGTGGGGGGTTGTTTGTGTGTAGAAGTGTGTGAGTACGTGTGTGTGGGTATCTGCATGTGTATGCAAGTGTATCCTGGCAACAGGAATGCTTATTCCTGTTGCCAGGTTGCAAGACTGCCAGCTTTTTCTGGTGGTGCAACTGCCAGAAAAAAGCCGTCAGCCTCCCGCCTCATGACACCACTAGCGGGATCGTGTCATCCATAGTGCTGGAGGTGCTCACCTCCAGCCCGGCAGAATGCGGTAATGTGGTGGGATGGGTGGAGGCTCACCGGTTTGGCTTTGGCCAAACTGCCAAACTCCTCATTTGGCGTTATTCACTGCTGGCCCACTGGCAGTGACACCACCATTGCGGCCCCGGCGGCCTTCGGACTGCCAGGGTCCTCATCAGGGCCATTGTGTTTGTACAGTTTCTAGCTATAGGTATACAAGTGTGAGAAAGTGCATCTTTTTGAGTGCTCTCTCATTTTACATTTTCTTTTTCAGTTTTTTTTACTTTGGGCACCACAAGACTGACATTCAGCATCCCAGTATCTGAGCTTTCCCCCTATACATGGGATAATACATCTGCCTAGCTCCATTTGCCTTTCTAGCTCTTAAGTAAAGTTGCAGTTTATTTGTGCAGGAAAATCACTAACGGCATAAAAGTAAAATTCACATGTGGACCTGCAGTCACATAGGTGACTGGAAAAAACATGGCCTCAAGGCTACCATTCTATCCAGAGTAACACATGCCTAAAATAAACTGTTTTGGCATGTATAAAAACCTGCTTATACACATTAGCTAAGATGCCATAATTGTGTGTCTTGTAGTCCATGAAGCAGAGTGCTTACTGTATAAAAGTGAGACGTGCTGATTGTGATTAGAAGTTACTTTTCCACCGGTCAGGGAAATGTAGATTAACTCATTCAAATTTATTATCACTATTATCAGACATTTAGTTAAATGATGAAGGTTTTAAAAAAAAACTTTATTTCACCCAGAAACAGTGTAGTAATAAATTCAGTTCTGCTGGGATTTCCTCCTAGCAGTGATTAAGACTTGGTGTGTTGTGAAATTCATCTCTTTCAAGAGACAATAGATTACATCTTGGAGTATGAAGGCTGGATGTAATAATCACTGACAAATTAGCCTGGAATGTGTAAGATTTAAGTGAAGAGGATTGGAGATGGTGTGCCAAAGAACAGTGCTGGGCCTGGTCATTCAAACATATTTAAACAGGTAGAAGCATGATAGAAGTCACTGAACTTGGACCCTACCTAGACCTCATCCTCTGCTCAGAACAGATGGACTTTGGTAGTATTGATTCCTAACTGACATAGGACAGGCCATCGGTGGAGGACCTGGAGAAATGATCTAGTCATTTGGAATAACTGCTTCTGGGACAGTTGCAGGCAGGGGGACCCACTGTAAAATTTGGATGGCTGAGCTGTGAACTTTTGTTAAAAGTAGATCAAGAATTGACACCAATCACAAGCTATTGTTAAAAATGGGACCACACCACCAGCTCATCATATGACTTGAATTTGTGAAAGTCCAGAAGAAAGACGTTCACCTAGGCCTGCCTGTGAATAGAACTAATTTTATAAACAACAAGGTGATTAATGGAATGCTTGAATTAATCACAGTCATTGGCGATTGCTTAGGGCCGCATACCAATCCATTGTTTTTCCATCACAGTGCCACCTCAGTTTGGACCCCGCCATATGCAAATTAGTCTTGACCCTGCTCCTCATGAGAACATTTCAGCCTGAACTGCCAGGCCAGATCCTCCTTGAACCAGAACACAAGCAACCTAGGACTGTTTTTGGGCTAGTTAGGGCTTTTCAGCAAGGTATAGCTTGCTTCCAGTGGCAGTGAGCCTGGGACCCATGTCTGGGCATACCCGGCACACTTACAGCATCAAATACAAAAACAACAAGGTGATGGACGGAATGCTTGAATTAATCTCTGCCACTTGCAATCGCTCTGGCCTCACCCAAATTCATCATTTTTCGCCCACCATGCCACCTCAGTTTGGACCCAGTCATATGCATATCAGTCTTGACCATGCTCCTCATGAGAACTGTCCAGCTAGAACTGACGGGCCAGGTCCTTCAGGTGTTTTTGCATGTGAATAGAATTAAGTTATTTTTGGAACTGCTGGAAGAGCAAGAGAAGGTGTCAAGCCAGCCTGAGAAAGTTATGACTTTGTTTGCTATGAGCTGCTGTTTATTGCTGTGCAGAGCTTTATTAAAAAGACATAAATAACCTTATGGAGCCCTGGTTAGTTACAGAATCCTGCCTTTCCCTATAGAAGGATTTTGAGAACAAAAAAATCAAAAGGGAAAACTGGGGACTGGGAGAGAGGAGAAACCACACCACTGAAGTGACACTAGTATCTACAGAATGTAGTTTTGTGCTGCTCAAGTATTTAGGCTAAACTCAAAAGCTTTATTGGGAACCCAGACTTGGCATATTTGAATTAGAGGAAGCCAGCTACAGCACCTTGTCTAGCCCCATAGAAAAAAGACTAGGGGGCTTGTGTTGCCCTTGCACATTAGGTGGGATTTACTAAGCCATGTAAAGCCACCGTGTCGCTCTGTGTAGTTCAGTAAATCCAGAGTACCACAAGACAGTGCAAATTGCTACCATGCATTACTCTGCGTTGAGAAAACGTTCAATGGGTGTTCCCATGCATCCACCTATAGATTCTGATACAATCCCAGATTTACTAATGGCAGGAAAATCGGGATTGCGTCAAAACTGCATGTCTTTCCAAGGGAGGCCTAGCAAGGAGAAATAAAGATATTTCTGCTTGTTATCCCTTCCTGCACAAAAACAACTCTGACATAACACAGGCACCCTTGCACCATGGTGTAAGGGTGCCTTCAGTGACACTAGGCAGCACACAGTGCACCAGCGCAAGCAGTCAGCTCTAATTTCTTACGTGAAACCTTTGTATGGTGCAATCCGCTTGGCTTATCTGACCTTGGCTCCTGCACATATGGCCTGATATCATGCTAGGTCCCTGTAAACTGAAAATATTGGTTAATTTATTCTTTATGGTTTCTAGGCATTTTCTGCCATAAAACCTTGAACATTTGTATCTCTGATTCCCTTACTGGATTTGCAACAATTTTGCATCATATTGTTTATTAAATTTTTCCCCATTTTTACTATATTGATTTGAGAATATATGGCATCTCTTGCCCGCATCCTAACAGCTCATGGAATCAACATCGTCTCCTATGATGACGACACTCAGCTCATCCTTTCCCTCAGAGATGACAACAACACCACTACGACCAAGTTCACAGCCTGCATGACCAATGTGACAAACTGCATGAAGCAGAACTGCCTAAAACTCAATACAGACAAAAAGGAGCCCTGATCTTTGGGAACAAGAGCTCTCATTGGGGCTCCTCCTGGTGGCCAGTGAAAGTGGGACCCACGCCCACCCCATTGCCCCTCACAGAAACCTTTGGAATTATCCCAGATGACAAACTCACAATGATCAACAGGTGAATGTCATAACCTCTTACTCCTTCCTCACACTAAGAATGCTTTGCAAGATCTTCAGGTGAATCTCAAACAAGAGATGCAGGGTGACCCAGTCCATCATAACCAGCAGACTAGACTACAGCAACACACTCCATGCTGACAAAGACTCCAGACCACACAGAATGCCACTTAACATCCTAGATGTTCCACGTAGTGAACAAATCAGTCCCCACCTCAGAGAGCTACACTGGCTATTCATCTAGAAACATTCCCAATTCAAGGTATTTAGCCACACCTACAAAGTCCTCCACACTATAGGACCTGTCTACCTCAACTACCGCCTTCACTTCTACCATCCAACCTGACAATTATGCTCATCCCCTCTCTCCTGCTAACATAACCCTCTCATTGGCAGAAGCAAACCAGGAGGCTGATCTTTCTCCTACATCGAAGCCAATACCTTGAATGACTTTCCCCAACACATCAAGACCTCTCCCTCTCTACTCAACTTCCACAAGAACCAAAACCCTAGCTGTTGAACTAGGACCTCCACTCGGCCTACACTCTTGTTCCAGCTCCTGGATACCCTCACAGGTGATAAATTGCGCTCTACAAATCGTCATAACATAACATAGCATAACATAACGTAACATAACATATCTGAGTTCTACTTAAAAATAAACATGAAAGTAATTGAATGTATTTTTAGCTAGAATATATATTTATTTATATGTATATATATGTATATATATATAGATATATTTGTTTATTTTAGATTTGAGGACAGCAGGCATTTTTTTAGCAAGTACTGTGGTGGTCTCAAACACACACATCTATCTATCTATCTATCTATCTATCTATCAAATATATTCACTTAAAAAACCAAGGTGACTATAACTTGCATGATAAGCCTTGGACAATTGTTTTCAACAGAGGACTTCATTTTTGGCACCAACAGATCTTCACATTTCATCAATGTTACTCTTTCCAATGCTTTATTAATATCTGACAAATTGTATCCTCTTTCCACAAGTCTCTGAGTCATAACTTTCATCTCTACCTCAAAAGCCATATCTGAACTACAATTTTGCCTTGTCCCTAATAGTTCTCCATATGGATTACTCCTAATCAGGCTTTTCTGGTGACAGCTACTTGCCTGAAGTAAGCTGTTACCAGCTGTTTCCTTCCTATGCAGCTTGCCCCCCAACTTTCCATTCTCAATCATTATATGCAAGTCCAAGAATTCAATAGCCTCCGCATTAATCTGGCAGGAAAATTTAAAATTGAAATTATTCACATTCAAAATCTTTACAAACGCCTTAGCTGAATCATAAGTACCATTCTGGATACAGAATATATCTTCAATGTAACGAACCAAGAGGAGTGCATGCTTTTCCATACGGTCACTACAATATAACTGCTCCTCCCACCAGCCAAGGTACAACCCGGCATAATGTATGCGAAGGGGGCATTCCTCAGTTAGTGGGGGGAGGCAAAAAAATGGTGCAAAGGAATTTAAGAGATTTCTTTGTGTCATTTTTTTCAGCACTTTCAACGCCTGCTATGAGCAGGCATTAACCCCTTAGCTGCTGGGCCTTTTCCCCCCCAGTGCTGAGCCCTTTATTGGCTATTTGGGGTAGTTCGCTCTTAGGGCTTCATAACTTTTTGTCCACATAAGCTAACCACGCCAAATTTGCGTCCTTTTTTTCCAACATCCTAGGGATTCTAATGGTACCCAGAGTTTGTGGTTACCCCTGGAGGAGACCAAGAAAATAGCCAAAATACAGTGAAATTTTTGTTTTTTCCAAAAAAATGGGAAAAAAGGGCTGCCGAAGGAGGCTTTTGGTTTTTTCCCTGAAAATGCCATCAACAAAGGGTTTCTGGTGCTGAAATCACTATCTTCCCACCTTTCAGGAACAGGCAGACTTGAATCAGAAAACCACATTTTTCAACACAAATTTGGCATTTTACTGGGACATACCCCATTTTTACTATATTTGGTGCTTTCAGCCTCCTTCCAGTTAGTGACAGGAATGGGTGTGAAACCAATGCTAGATCCCAGAATGCTAAACATTTCTGAAAACTAGACAAAATTCTGAATTCAGCAAGGGGTCATTTGTGTAGATCCTACAAGGTTTTCCTACAGAAAATAACAGCTGAAATAAAAAAATATTGAAATTGAGCTGAAAACAACAGCCATTTTTCTTTATGTTTTACTCTTTATCTGCGATATCAGATTTCTGAAAGCAATATACCGTTTTGTCTGCTGGACTCTTCTGGTTGCGGGGATATAAAGGGCTTGTAGGTTCATCAAGAACCCTAGGTACCCAGAGCCAATAAATGAGCTGCACCCTGCGGTTGGTTTTCATTCTATACTGGGTTTACAGCAATTCATTTGCTGAAATATGAAGAGTGAAAAAGAGGTATCAAGAAAACCTTTGCATTTCCAAAATGGGATCAAGATAAGGTTTTGAGGAGCAGTGGGTATTTGCACATCGCTGAATTCCGAGGTGCCCATACTAGCATGTGAATTGCAGGGCATTTCTCAAATAGACGTCTTTTTTACAAACTCTCTTATATTTGGAAGGAAAAAATGTAGAGAAAGATAAGGGGCAATAAAAATTGTTTTGCTATTCTATGTTCCCCCAAGTCTCCCGATAAAAATGATACCTCACTTGTGTGGGTAGGCCTAGTGCCCGCAACAGGAAATGCCCCAAAACACAACATGGACACATCCTATTTTTTTTATAGAAAACACAGCTGTTTTTTCCAAAGTGCCTACCTGTAGATTTTGGCCTCTAGCTCAGCCGGCACATAGGGAAACCTACCAAACCTGTGCGTTTTTGAAAACTAGAGACCTAGGGGAATCCAAGATGGGTGACTCGTGGGGCTCTGACCAGGTTATGTTACCCAGAATCCTTTGCAAACCTCAAAAAGTGGCTAAAAAAACAAGTTTTCCTCACATTTCGGTGACAGAAAGTTCTGGAATCTGAGAGGAGCCTCAAATTTCTTTCCACCCAGCGTTCCCCCAAGTCTCCCGATAAAAATTATACCTCACTTGTGTGGGTAGGCCTAGCGCCCGCGACAGGAAATGCCCCAAAGCGCAACGTGGACACATCCAAATTTTTGGAAGAAAACAGAGGTGTTTTTTACGAAGTGCCTACCTGTAGATTTTGGACTCTAGCTCAGCCGGCACCTAGGGAAACCTACCAAACCTGTGCATTTCTGAAAACTAGAGACCTAGGGGAATCCAAGGAGGGGTGACTTGCGGGGCTCGGACCAGGTTCTGTTACCCAGAATCCTCTGCAAACCTCAAAATTCTGCTAAAAAAAACACATGTTCCTCACATTTCTGTGGCAGAAAGTTCTGGAATCCGAGAGGAGCCACAAATTTCCTTCCACCCAGCGTTCCCCCAAGTTTTCCGATAAAAATGATACCTCACTTGTGAGGGTAGGCCTAGCGCCTGCGACAGGAAACGCCCCAAAGCGCAACGTGGACACATACAAATTGTTGGAAGAAAACAGAGGTGTTTTTTGCGAAGTGCCTACCTTTAGATTTTGGCCTCTAGCTCAGCCGGCACCTAGGGAAACCTATCAAACCTGTGCATTTCTGAAAACTAGAGACCTAGGGGAATCCAAGAAGGGGTGACTTGCGGGGCTCGGACCAGGTTCTGTTACCCAGAATCCTCTGCAAACCTCAAAAAGTGGCTAAAAAAACAAGTTTTCCTCACATTTCGGTGACAGAAAGTTCTGGAATCTGAGAGGAGCCACTAATGTCCTTCCACCCAGTGTTCCCGCAAGTCTCCCGATAAAAATGATAGCTCACTTGTGTGGGTAGGCCTAGCGCCTGCGACAGGAAACGCCCCAAAGCGCAACGTAGACACATACAAATTTTTGGAAGAAAACAGAGGTGTTTTTTGCGAAGTGCCTACCTGTAGATTTTGGCCTCTAGCTCAGCCGGCACCTAGGGAAACCTACCAAACCTGTGCATTTCTGAAAACTAGAGACCTAGGGGAATCCAAGGAGGGGTGACTTGCGGGGCTCGGACCAGGTTCTGTTACCCAGAATCCTTTGCAAACCTCAAAAAGTGGCTAAAAAAACAAGTTTTCCTCACATTTCGGTGACAGAAAGTTCTGGAATCTGAGAGGAGCCACAAATTTCCTTCCCCCCAGTGTTCCCCCAAGTCTCCCGATAAAAATGATACCTCACTTGTGTGGGTAGGCCTAGCGCCCGCGGCAGGAAGCACCCCAAAGCGCAACGTGGACACATCCAAATTTTTGGAAGAAAACAGAGGTGTTTTTTGCGAAGTGCCTACTTGTAGATTTTGGCCTCTAGCTCAGCCGCCACCTAGGGAAACCTACCAAACCTGTGCATTTCTGAAAACTAGAGACCTAGGGGAATCCAAGGAGGGGTGACTTGCGGGGCTCGGACCAGGTTCTGTTACCCAGAATCCTTTGCAAACCTCAAAATTTGGCTAAAAAAAACACATGTTCCTCACATTTCTGTGGCAGAAAGTTCTGGAATCTGAGAGGAGCCACAAATTTCCTTCCACCCAGCGTTCCCCCAAGTCTCCCGATAAAAATGATACCTCACTTGTGTGGGTAGGCCTAGCGCCTGCGACAGGAAACGCCACAAAGCGCAACGTGGACACATACAAATTTTTGGAAGAAAACAGAGGTGTTTTTTGCGAAGTGCCTACCTGTAGATTTTGGCCTCTAGCTCAGCCGGCACCTAGGGAAACCTACCAAACCTGTGCATTTCTGAAAACAAGAGACCTAGGGGAATCCAAGGAGGGGTGACTTGCGGGGCTCGGACCAGGTTCTGTTTCCCAGAATCCTTTGCAAACCTCAAAAAGTGGCTAAAAAAACAAGTTCTCCTCACATTTCGGTGACAGAAAGTTCTGGAATCTGAGAGGAGCCACAAAATTTCTTCCACCCAGCGTTCCCCCAAGTCTCCCGATAAAAATGATACCTCACTTGTGTGGGTAGGCCTAGCGCCTGCGACAGGAAACGCCCCAAAGCGCAACGTGGACACATACACATTTTTGGAAGAAAACAGAGGTGTTTTTTGCGCAGTGCCTACCTGTAGATTTTGGCCTCTAGCTCAGCCGGCACCTAGAGAAACCTACCAAACCTGTGCATTTCTGAAAACTAGAGACCTAGGGGAATCCAAGGAGGGGTGAGTTGCAGGGCTCGGACCAGGTTCTGTTACCCAGAATCCTTTGCAAACCTCAAAATTTGGCTAAAAAAACACATATTCCTCACCTTTCTGTGGCAGAAAGTTCTGGAATCTGAGAGGAGCCACAAATTTCCTTCCACCCAGGGTTTCCCCAAGTCTCCCGATAAAAATGATACCTCACTTGTGTGGGTAGGCCTAGCGCCTGCGACAGGAAACGCCCCAAAGCGCAACGTGAACACATAAAATTTTTTGGAAGAAAACAGAGGTGTTTTTTGCGAAGTGCCTACCTGTAGATTTTGGCCTCTAGCTCAGCCGGCACCTAGGGAAACCTACCACACTTGTGCATTTCCGAAAACTAGAGACCTAGGGGAATCCAAGGAGGGGTGACTTGCGGGGCTCGGACCAGGTTCTGTTACCCAGAATCCTTTGCAAACCTCAAAATGTGGCAAAAAAAACAAGTTTTCCTCACATTTCGGTGACAGAAAGTTCTGGAATCTGAGAGGAGCCACAAATTTCCTTCCACCCAGCGTTCCCCCAGGTCTCACGATAAAAATGATACCTCACTTGTGTGGGTAGGCCTAGCGCCCGCGACAGGTAATGCCCCAAAATACAACGTGGACACATCACATTTTTTCATAGAAAACAGTGCCTACCTGTGGATTTTGGCCTCTAGCTCAGCCGGCACCTGGGGAAACCTAGCAAACCAGCACATTTTTGAAAACTAGAAACCCAGGGGAATCCAAGATGAGGTGACTTGTGGGGCTCGGACCAGGTTCTGTTACCCAGAATCCTTTGCAAACCTCAAAATGTGGCTAACATAACACGTTTTCCTCACATTTCGGTGACAGAAAGTTCTGGAATCTGATAGGAGCCACAAATTTCCTTCCACCCAGGGTTTCCCCAAGTCTCCCGATAAAAATGATACCTCACTTGTGTGGGTAGGCCTAGCGCCTGCGACAGGAAACGCCCCAAAGCGCAACGTGAACACATAAAAAATTTTGGAAGAAAACAGAGGTGTTTTTTGCGAAGTGCCTACCTGTAGATTTTGGCCTCTAGCTCAGCCGGCACCTAGGGAAACCTACCACACTTGTGCATTTCCGAAAACTAGAGACCTAGGGGAATCCAAGGAGGGGTGACTTGCGGGGCTCGGACCAGGTTCTGTTACCCAGAATCCTTTGCAAACCTCAAAATGTGGCAAAAAAAACAAGTTTTCCTCACATTTCGGTGACAGAAAGTTCTGGAATCTGAGAGGAGCCACAAATTTCCTTCCACCCAGCGTTCCCCCAGGTCTCACGATAAAAATGATACCTCACTTGTGTGGGTAGGCCTAGCGCCCGCGACAGGTAATGCCCCAAAACACAACGTGGACACATCACATTTTTTCATAGAAAACAGTGCCTACCTGTGGATTTTGGCCTCTAGCTCAGCCGGCACCTGGGAAAACCTAGCAAACCAGCACATTTTTGAAAACTAGAAACCCAGGGGAATCCAAGATGAGGTGACTTGTGGGGCTCGGACCAGGTTCTGTTACCCAGAATCCTTTGCAAACCTCAAAATGTGGCTAACATAACACGTTTTCCTCACATTTCGGTGACAGAAAGTTCTGGAATCTGATAGGAGCCACAAATTTCCTTCTACCCAGCGTTCCCCCAAGTCTCCCGATAAATATGATACCTCACTTGTGTGGTTAGGCCTGGTGCCTGCGACAGGAATAGATCACACAACGGTCAATGTTGGTCCTTACGTGAGGCAGCTGTTGACCCTGGGGTGATCCATTCCTGACACAGGCACTAGGTGTAGGCACTCAAGTGGGGTAGTGTTTTTATCAGGACAGGTGAGGAGTCACTGGGTGGTAGGAATGTTGTGGATCCCAGCATATTCCTGTAGTTTGTGTGACAGAAATGCGAGAAAAATTGAGTTTTTTTTCAACATTTCAGCTTTGCAGGGTATTCTGGGTAAGAAAACTTTGGGGAATCCACACAAGTCACACCTCTGTGGACTCCCCCGAATGGCTAGTTTCCAGAAATGTTTGGGTTTAGTGTGTTTCTCTATATGGCCGCCGAATCCAGGACCAAAAACACAGGTGCCTGCCTTACAAAACCAGTTTGTTTTGCCATAGATAATTTTGATGTCTCCACAATATGATTTGGGTGGTGGAATTTGGGGCTGAACTAAATTGGGGAGCTCCCAAGAGAGCACTCTCTCTCTGCTTGCCGCCGCATTCACCTGCTCTCTGGGTTGGCCTAACCCACTATTACCCAGTTGCACGAACAGCTTGCGAAGGGACAGCAGGACTGTCCTCATCACCTCCCTCATAATGTACTGGAAGAGGAGTTATCGAATGGGACTCCTCTGACTGAAAAATCACTCCCAGAGTCTGCGCCATTGTCCTATCCCTCAGATGCTGTCTCAGTATCTGATGTCTCAGTCTCTGATCCTATGTCAGAGCGGTCCTCTATAACCCGAGTGCAGGCAGCAGTCATCCATCAAGATGCCATCTCTGCTATTGGCTAAACTGTTGCTCTAAAACACTAGCCTACGTAGACAGTCACAAAATCGATGGTGTGTGAGATACGTGCAACAATAGAGGCCACCTTACCTGCGCTTCTTCCCTCAATCAGCACGTACTTTCAAGACACTCAAAAAACACCTTGTCACATACCATTCGTCACAGTCTTTAGCACCTCCTGCGCCCAGTCCAACAATCATTATTGGTGCTCCCACTCCCTCCTCCTCGGATTCCCTCATTACCACCCAGCAAAAGTGCCCTTCATCTCTCCATAGACTTTACTAATGTGCTCAGCTATTTACATAAAATACAGATTTGCTCTTTGCAGTAGGCATATAAACCTTCTGCGCTTCTTTACGGCACTAAAACTGCCACTAGACAAGTCGGACCCTTTTACCCCCAGGGAAACCACACACATATTGACAAAAGTGATATATATATGACAGCCAACCACCTGAAACTCAACTCAAGCAAAACCAAAATAATCCTCTTTGGCCCACACAAAAACACCTGGGACCCCTCATGGTGGCCCAGCACGCTAGGCCCTGCACCCACCCCCGCCAACCACGCACGCAACCTCAGCATCATCCTAGACTCCTCCCTCTCGATGACCCAACAAATCAACGCTCTCACCTCCTCATGCTTCAACACACTCCGTATACTGAAAAACATTCAAATGGATCCCCACAGAGACCAGAAAAACTGTCACTCACGCACTCATCAGCAGCAGGCTTGATTACGGAAACGCCCTCTACGCCGGCACCACTCTAAAACTCAAGCGCAAACTACACGCATCCAGAACTCAGCAGCACGACTCATCCTCGACCTCCGCCGACACAAACACATCTCTCCACACCTCAAATCCCTCCACTGGCTCCCCATTGACAAAAGGATCACCTTCAAGATCCTCATCCTTGCACACAAATCACTCCACAACACAGGCCCTGCCTACCTCAACGAGAGTCACCTTCCACACCCCCACACAAAACGTCCGCTCAGCTGACCTCTCTCTCGCCTCTGTCCCCTGCATCAAACACACCACCACCGGGGGCAGATCCTTCTCCTACCTTGCACCCAAAACCTGGAACGCCCTCACAACCCACCTTCGCAAGACCCAAAACCTACTTCTTTTCAGGAAGGGCCTCAAAACCTGGCTTTTCGAACAGTGAACCTCCCAGCCCCTTTCCCTCCCCCCGCCCCCCCCCCCACCAGCGCCTTGAGACCCTCACGGGTGAGTAGCGCGCTTTATAAATCTCTCTGATTGATATAGATCTACCTCTATATATATATATATCTATCTACATAGATATATCTATAGATATATCCATGTACCTAGATATATCTATCTACATAGATATATATAGATCTATATATATCTATTTTTTTTTAGTGGCCCCCAGGGAAACCCTACAACATCTAAAAAAAAATATTGCCCCCACAGGGGGTCACCCTGCCCACGGGCGACCCCCTGTCATTTTATATTATTTTTGTTATTTTTATTTTTGAAAAAAAAAAAATCCCCAGGGGGCACCTACCTTTTTTTTTAAATAAAAATTATGCCGGGTGGGGCGGCCCGTTTTCCGAGGGGGCCGCCCCCCCAAAGTGAAATCCCTGGCGGCCAGGAAACACTTTCAGAAGGCCTCGTAAGAAGGGGGAGACTCTCGCCTTTCTTACGAGGCCGAGGATTTATTAATACCCTTCCTGGTGTCGGCCACTGGTCGTGACCCGCACCAGGGAGGGTGTGTGGCCGACGCCCGCATCTAACAGGTTAAAAGGAGGCTCCCGTTGGTTACAATGGGCCTTTCGGTGCTTTGCAGGATTAGCATCATCATTTTTTGCGCTAATGCTGCAAAGCGCCAAGCTAGCGTCAAAAATTCTGACACTAGTTCCTTCCCTACCGCCACGGTGCACCATATATTAAATATTAAGTACGACGCACACATGGTGGCATTAGGGTGGTGCTAAGGGGTGCAAGAAAAGTGGCGCTGCACTAGTTGCAGCACCATTTTTCATAAATATGCCCCTTAGTGTTTATCAGTTTATGTGTTCAACTTTAAGCCAACAAAGCTTCCATCCAAGGAAAAAATATTTCCATATATCTAGTCTATATTCCCTCATTTAGTGATTCACACTTGCAAAGACAACAAAGTATTGCACAAAGCCTCTGGACCTTTTCTCCCATCAAATCATTGTTCAGTTAAAGGGCCACATCGGTACCGTGGAAACATTGTCAATGGACATATGCTCATCATATTCCTTGATGAGGCCGTCCCACCCATCACAGAGTCGCGCAAGGAGCATTTGAAGTCCAGCTCTCCAGTTCCGTAGTCTTCAATTGTTTAGTACAAATGCAGGAGATTTGTGTCTCCTCGGCAACCCTCTGACAGATTATGAGCTCCATACAGTTACCACAGATACTGGGTGCTGCCGCTTGTATTAAATCCAAAGCAAAGGGGTCTAAAGAGTGGTGCACTCTGACTATTGATGCCAGCGTAGTGACTAAAACCACAAACCCTGTTTATTGTGCACCAAAGAAAAATTATGCTGCACTCCCAGAGACTCCACTTGGCAAATTCCTTTAATGGTTAACAGCATTGCGCCAGAGACCACAGCGCATTTAGACTCCTCGCCTTTTCACAGTGGTTTTAGTCTGTTTTTACTCACTGTTCCTACTGTCGTGACTTTTATACATTACAGGTGAAAGAATGACTTCCAGTGTGTGATAGACATTGGACCACAATTCCCAGAATGCCTCTAAATGTATAAAAGACCCAGGAGATGGGGTCCCTTGGGCCAAAATCAGCTCAGGGAAGGAGGGAGCCTTCTCTCCCTTAAAATATTTTGGTGGGCCCTCACTCTTTTAATAATTGCCCAGGCCGTGGGGGATGAGGGCTCTAAGGCTCAAATCACGCAGGGAGGGGAGCCTTATGGGAAGTTGGCCACAGGGTTTGGCCATAAGCCAACTCCTGCTGAGCATAGCCGAAGGCCGTGTGTGTTGTGGTGTTGTGTGTTTATAGGGGGTTGACTGCTGAAAACCAGGCCATGCGGCCAAGCCCCACTATGCAGCCGCAGCTATTGGGTTCTTACAGGGTGTTGGCTGCAGGGCCTCGTCAAAAACCAGACCATGCAGCCAACCCTCTCCATTTGGCCACAGGGGTTGAATGCTTATAGGGGGTTGGCTGCAGGCTGTGCACGGCGGTGGTTGGATTAACGTAAAGTAATTGAATAATACCCAACATTAAAAAAAACGGCCTTTGGGACTCTGGGCACTTTACCACTGCTAACCACTGTTAAAGTGCATGCACTCTCAAAACATGGTAACATTGTCTTATCCACAATTGGCACAGTTAATTTACATGCAAGTCCCTAGTAAAGTGCACTACCTGTGCCCAGGGCCTGTAAATTAAATGGTAAAGGTGTGCTTGCAGCACTGGCTATGCCATCCACTTAAGTAGCCCTTCAAACATGACTCAGGCCTGTCATTACAGAGCCTTTCTGTGCAGTTTTAAACTGCAATGTTGACCTGGCAAGTTAACTGTTAGACCTGACAGCTTTAGGGTGGTCACCCCTAACGTTTTGCCTGCCTCTCTCCACTTTTAGGATACTGTTTTTGCTGGTTTTTAGACTCTGCGCACTTTACCACTGCTAACCAGTGCTAAAGTGCCTATGCTCTCTCCCTTTAAACATGGTAACATTGGATCACACCCAATTGGGCTATTTAATTTACTTATAAGTCCCCAGTAGAGTGCACTGTATGTGCCCAGGGCCTGTAGATTAAAAGCTACTGGTGGGCCTGCAGCACTGATTGTGCCACCCACTTCAGCAGCCCCTAACCTTGTCTCAGGCTGCCATTGCAAGGCATGTGTGTGCAGTTTCACTGCCAATTCGACTTGGCATTTAAAAGTACTTGCCAAGCCTAAAACTCCCCTTTTTCTACACATAAGTCACCCCTAATGTGTGCCCTAGGTAACCCCTAGGGCAGGGTGCTGTCTAGGTAAAAGGCAGGACATGTACCTGTGTAGTTTACATGTCCTAGTAGTATAAAAGTCCTAAATGTGTTTTTACACTACTGTGAGGCCTGCTCCCTTCATAGGCTAACACTGGGGCTGCCCTCATACATTGTTTGAGTGGTAGCTGCTGATCTGAAAGGAGTAGGAAGGTGATATTTAGTATGGCCACAATGGTAATACAAAATCCTGCTGACTGTTGAAGTTGGATTTAATATTACTATTTTAGAAATGCCACTTTTAGAAAGTGAGCATTTCTCTGCACTTAAATCTTTTGGTGCCTTACAATCCAAGTCTGGCTAGGTTTAGTTGACAGCTCCTTGTGCATTCACTCAGACACACCCCAAACACAGGATACTCAGCCCCACTTGCATACATCTGCATTTTGAATGGGTCTTCCTGGGCTGGGAGGTTGGAGGGCCTGCTCTCACACCAAGGACTGCCTCACCTCCTACTGGGACCCTGGCAGAAAGGATTGAACTGAAAGGGGACCTTCTAAGCCACTCTTTGAAGTCTCCCCCACTTCAAAGGCACATTTGGGTATAGAAACAGGGCCTCTGCCCTACCACCTCAGACACTTCCCGGAGAAGAAACCTGAACCAGAACCTGTACCTTGACAAGAAGAACTGACTAGCTGCCCAAAAGACCCACCTGACTGCTTTCTGAAGAGGACTGCTGCCTTGCTGTTGCCGTTGCTCTGCTGTCTTGCTGCTCTCTTGCTGTGCTGCAGAAGTGCTCTCCAAGGGCTTGGATAGAGTGTGCCTCCTGTTCCCTGAAGTCTCAGGACCAAAAAGACTTCTCTCCTGCAGCTGAAATCCTCGTATGGTGAAAATTCGACGCACTGCCTGCCAAGAACGACGCACAGCCTGCTCGCAGTGAAAAATTAATTGCACTCTGAGTCCGCAGCGCCAGCGATGCGACAGGAACTTCGATGCATGGCCCTACTGGATCGACGCAAGCTGACTCAGAATGACGCCGCCCGACTTCCTGCGGAAGAAATTCCACGCATCGTCTACTGGAATCGACGCAGCCCCCGTGACTTCGCTCCGCAAGCCCAGGATTCAACGCATCATCCCCGGGGCGTCTGAAAGTCCCTCAACCTGAAGAAGATCCAAGTCCATGCACCGTAAACCGACGCAACGTCTTCCCCGCGTGGAAAATAATGACGCTAGTCCGTGCGAAGGGGTGAAACCGACACACACTTCCCGTTTTCCACGCACCTCCTCCTCCGCGGTCCCTTGTGAGGATTATGCAACGCAAACCAGGTACTTTGCCCTGAAAGAGACACTTGTTTTTTCTAGGAGAACTTAAGACACTTTTTATTGCTTTTACAGTAATATTTTAACTCTAAAACACTTTGATATCACTTTCACTTACATTTGCTTATTTCATCTGTAATCGTTTTGACCTGCATTTATGCAGATAAATATTATATATTTTTCTAAACAGTGTGTGCTGTATTTTTGTGGTGTTATGTTGTGGTATTGTATGATTTATTGCACAAATACTTTACACATTGCCTTCTATGTTAAGACTGACTGCTCAGTGCCAAGCTACCAGAGGGTGGGCACAGGATAACTTGGATTGTGTGTGACTTACCCTGACTAGAGTGAGGGTCCTTGCTAGGACAGGGGGTAACCTGACTCCCAACCAAACACCCAATTTCTAACATTAACCCTCTGGCCCAAAGCTACTTTCTTAAAAATAAATATAGGTTACCCCTAAAGTAGGTCCTGGACAGAACAAGGTAAGGGTGCAGTGCATTTGAAAAAATGGACATGTACCTTTAGGTTTTTCATGTCCAGGTGTTCAGAATTTGTTTTTCACTACTGCAAGCCCTATCTCTCCCATAAGTTAACATTGGAATTGCCGTATTACATTTTAGTGTAATTTCCAATTGGGAAGAGATGGGACCCCCAATTGTGGTGTCTCTGGATTCACAATTAAAAATCACAACTGATGATACAGTCAGATTTTAAATTGTAATTCTGAAAATTCCACTTTTAGAAAGTTGGCATTTTCTTACTTTAAATCATCTAGTGCCTTCTACTTGTCTCTGAATACACATCTGGGTGGGTGACAGCTGGGCTGTTGTGCATTCCCTCCAGACATCCAAACACAAAGGGAGTTTATGTGTGACTGATCGACCATCAACATCCTGATGGCCCACTCTGGGCTGGATGAGAGGGAAGAGCTGGCACTTACATCTGAATGGGCTGTGTCCTAAGCCCACACAAAGGGCTGCATAGCCCCCTGTAGTGTGTATGGAAGCAGGGCTGGAAGGGCAGGGTCCATGTGCACTTTAAAGGTCTCTCTTTGAACTCTCCCCACTTCATAGACACTACTAGGTATAAAAATGGTACTTCTGACCCCATCAAATCAGTACACTTCTGGACTTGAGGACATTAAGCCAGGAAGTAGGACTGCCGTGCTGCTGAAGGGACTGCCACTCTGCTGGACTCTGCTGGACTTTGCTGGACTCCTGCTCTCCTGTGCCTGCCTGCTGCCCTCCTTGCTTGCGAGTGAGGGAGGACTGGCCCTGCATCTCTACATCCCCAGAATCAAAGTAATTCCAAGGGCTTGCCTCCCGTTCTTAAGTCTCGAGGACATCAAAGATTTCACTTCATTCCACAACAGGACTTTGTTTGCCTCAAGTTTGCCCTGCCAAGTGGTGCCAATCCAGTCCTGGGCCCTTGGAAGTGGTATAAAGTGCTGCAATTACAAAATCCATGCATTACCATTGATGTGCCGGTTAGAACTGACACATCTCTCCTCGATGCTGATGCATCACCAATGGCACTGAGGATAAAGACATTGCTGGCTGCGTAGCAAAACTATGACACATGGCCTACATCGCTAAGAAACACAGCTGACGCGTCTCGTATTGCACAGCTCAGAACCAATGCATTGCCTACATCAAGCATGATCAACACCAACACATCCCCTCCTCTGCTCCATGCATTGGGACCAATCAGCGGCGCATCAAGGTACTTTTTCAGTGGGACAAGGTTGTCCCTGTATTTGACTGGTGCTCCAGACTTCACCAGGTCTAGCACGACTAGATTGCCCCGGGTGGTGTTTATATAGATATATATGTGTGTGCGTGTTTGTGTGCATGTGTGTGAGTGTGCCTATGTGCATGCGTGTGTTTGGTTAAATGCATTAGATGCTTTAAAGCACATCCTTCTGCTTTCATTCTCTCTTCTCTCTCTTAGCTTCTGTGTCCTATCCCATTCTTACACAATGGCTTTTATGATTAATGACTGACACCAGAGCGTATATGTTTCTACATTTGCATGTGCACCTGCCAGAAATCTTCAAAGACTACACCCTCACTGCTGCGGAAATGTTTTTTTCAAACAGATCCTGTGACTACCAGAGTTAAACAAGTGATAGTGCAGTACAACCCTCATGCCAGGGTCTGATCTCTTCCAAGCTTCACCATTCATGGATCAGTATAAATTTAGTAAGGAGCTATATTGAGATAGATGTCTCAGTACAGAAGCATGGCCACCTCCTAAGTATCTTTTGACATGATTAATCCAGTCCAGGGTTTGCACAAAATATTGATTTAAAGCTTTTGAGAGATAGAACTATCTGAAACTAAATATCATGACATACAAATATTGTGATGCACAAATATCGTTGATAAGGATACCATTTTTTGGAGGTAAGTAATATTATTCTAAATGATATTGGTCTTTTAAATTATGTTTTCACTAATATAGTACTTACAAATATTGCTGTTTAAATGCTTTAGTGTGTTTTATTTTGTAATTTTGTGTGTTACTTTTGTTTATTATAAACATTATACATTGTTTTTAAAATATGGCTTGTAATTTTAAGTATTCTAATCATTTTTAATAGTCATTTATAGTTTTGTAGCAGGTTGTTGGGTTTGTAGGGTGCTAAGACGATAGGGTGCCATGTTAACTAGGTAATAATTAATTATGAATTATTGAGTATGTTTTTAATCATATGATAGATATTTATTATGTAATTTATGTAATACTGATTTATTTTCATTATATGTCATTTGCGGGCTGTTCGGTTTGTAGGGGTATTGGCTGGGGAGTTAACTAATAATTAATTAGCAATGAGTCATACATTTGTAATTATTTAATTGATTTTTTAATTATGTCATTTATGGAATACTGATTTATTTCACTTATATTTTAGGTGCACAATACTTAGTTTGTAGGTGTAGAAAGTGGGAAGATCATTAAGTAATATTAAATGAGCTATTAATTAATAACTGCAAATTAATTATTTAATTGAATTTTTAATATGTAAATCGTAAAATGCTTGATTAATTTCATTTTATTTTAGTTGAGGGATGATAAATTAGTAGAGTACTACGATGGGAAGTTAACTAAGTAATAATTAATTAACAATTCAATATTAATTAGCTCATTTATTTTAAATATGTAAATTATGGAATAGTGTTTTTTTAGTTATGTTGAAGGTGTGGGTTGCTGGGTTTGTAGGGGTACAAGGTGGGAAGTTAATTAATTAATAACAAGCATTTGTTAATTTATATTTTTTTATTGAATAGAAATATGTAAATGAATGTATTTTTTCATTTTTTTAAATAAATACATATGTTTATTTTTTACTTTAATTGATTTTATTATTGTCAGTTTAATATTTTTTCTACATTCGTGGAGTTACTCAAATATGTAATATGTTTGAAGCCAAGTATTGTCCCTGCTTTTGTTTAGACTGCAATAGGAACAATAGAGTTAGGCTTTTCACTTTTAACACTTTCCCTATTGTTGTGCTGACTGGAGATAGTACATTTCATCCCTATGAGATCCAACTATTTCTCTACTGTTGAACAGACTGGAGGGGAAATTGTTAAATTTACCTCTTCAAAGTCCAACACTTTCCCTACTGTTGCACTGTTTGTAGTGGGAATACTAAATTTTCCCCTATTGAAAATACAGCAGTTTCCCTACGTTTGTGGAGACTGATGTGGGAATCGTAAATTTTACCCCGCTGAAAGCCAATGCTTTCCCTACTTTTGTCCTGTTTGGAGTGCAGATAGTAAATTTAACCCATCCGAAGTTTAACACTTTTCCTATTGTTGTGTTGTTTGGAGTGGGAATAGTAAATTTAACTCTTCAGAAGTCCAAGACATTTCCTATTATTGCATTGACTGGAGCAGGAAAAGTAAATCTAACCCGTCCGAATTCCCACTCTTTCTCTACTGTTGCATAAACTGGAGTGGGAATAGTATATTAAATATTCTTAGAACCCAATCATTTTCATAAAATTGGATAAATTGATTTTATAGCAGTAATTATTTTTTATAGTTCATATTATTTATTTTTATTTATACAAATATTTTAGTGTTTATAATATTTTTTGTATTTTTTAATTTTTTAATGTTACTTTGTTTTCAACATAAATTCATATATTTTTCCTTATTCAATTGTTTATATTTTGTATGGTTTTATAGTGTATGTATGTCAGACACACACACACACATATATATATGAATATGCACACACACATATATATATATATATATATATATATATAGCACAACATAATTAATAAAAATATTTCTCACATTCTATTAATTCCATGGATATGTTAAATTTGTTACTACGTATATGTGTACATATAACATTTCATACTAATAAAGTTAACATAGTAAAAAAGTTAATAGAATGTAAAATAAATATGTTATTAATTATTTATATGTATTCATAGTAATACATTTAAAATGGAAAACCATTAATATAATGTCAAATAAATATTTGTATTAAATATGTTACACTATATAATATAATAATATGTAGATATACACATATTTATATAAACACAAATATATATATATATGTATATATATCTTTGTATGAAGACACACACATATTTGTGTGTTTATGTGTTTATATGTATATGTTTATATATGTTCTTAAACATTAGTTGAATATATATAATTTACATTATATTACGTTTACATATTAAGACATCTAACATATACAACTTTAACCTCAATTTATATTAAAACGTCCATTCTTCTAGTCAATTCATGGACGATATTAGTGTTAAAAAATATTTATTTCTGATATTTCTGTACTTACCATTGTTAATATAGAAGCACAATATTGTGGTAAACGATATTTTCACACAATATTTTTATAATCTATATTGTTTACCACAATATTGTGTCAGTGATCCATCCATGCACTCCTTTGAAAATTTGTACACGAGGTCCTCTGGAGATACCCCCAATAACAGTGGTCAAAATGCATCCTCACATCTTTCCAAGAAAAAATTACTTTTGCAGGCTAAAATTATGTTGCATATGTCCCCTGAAATCTAAAAATTTTGAACAGAGACCACATTACACATCTGGTCCATTCCACTGGAACCACACACTAGGAATGGGGATGTATAGTTATGAGCAGAACGAATAAAGCTCTTTATTCCCCCACATCGTGTAGAGGCCTACGCAAATTTAAAAAAAGTCAGCATATTTCACTTATTTTCTAGAATTTTGCATTATTCATGTTACATGAAATTTATGAAATTACGACATTATATAACTTCACGTAATTATACACCATATGAGGTAAAATGTACACAAATGTCTCACACCCCTAATCATATACTAATTCTGAACTGGTGACCCAACTGTTTTTTCAGTCATTTGCCTTTTTAAAAAATATTAACCTAGAATAAATGCTAAATTGCTATACTTGCTTCAATCATTTTAATGTCTTTTTTTTTAAAGTTACTTTTCTCAGCTCAAACCTCTAGCACTGGTGGAGGCACTGTGCTCTTTATTTTCTTTAGCTTTGAAAAATGGAGAATGCCATGTCTGTAAAGAAAAAATGTTTACTTGGTCTTATTTTGAC
Source organism: Pleurodeles waltl (assembly GCF_031143425.1). NCBI lineage: Eukaryota > Metazoa > Chordata > Amphibia > Caudata > Salamandridae > Pleurodeles > Pleurodeles waltl. Next base: position 603,254,047 of record NC_090443.1, on the reverse strand, counting down.
TGCACCCACACTAAAGTATTTACAAACAAAGTTACAAATGGATGTTAAAATAATTTGACATATGATTCACTTGGTACAATAGACTTAGGGGGGTCATTAGGAGTTTGGTGGATGGAAACAGCTGTCTAAAAAACTCCCAATGATGTGACCGCCACAGTGCTGGCGGTCCCTCTATTGGCCCCATTACAACTTTCCCACTGGGCTGACCAGTGGAAACCAAGTTTTCCGTCGGTCAGCCGAGTGGAAAAGGTGCAACAGCATTGTTCTGGGCTCATAATTGAGCAAACAGTGTGCATTTCAAGGCTGCTGGGCCGGGGTGCCCCTGCACTGCACATGCCACAGGCCCCCTGCACCTGTTCTCTGCCAGCCTGTCCATGGCTGTGAACCCACCATGAAAAGGCTGGTGGAGAACCAGGTTGTAATCAGCAGGGCGACGATGTGTTCAGCACCGCCTTGGCTGATTCCAACCTGCACCATTGTCAGCCCGCTGGGATCTCCGATCCCAGCAGAGATGGCAACCTCGTAATGTGGCGGTTAGACTGCCACAGTCACTGCAGTGGACAGCCACTGTGAGTGTGGCGATCCGAATACCGCCACACTCATAATTAGGCCCATAGTTTGCTTTTGCTCTGCCAAGCTGGCAGCAAAGGCATTTTGGATCTTTCATCCAACTTAATCCAATGTTAGATTTGTTTAGATGACATTGTCTTACAATAGCTGTTAGAATCTCCCTCAATAGCGTAAAAGGCAGTATTGCTACTATTGTAGACAACAAACATGAAGACAATTCTTCCTAAACTCTCCCTTCATGGTGTTCGAACACTTTTACTGTGATTGACAAGAGATCACTAGGGGTGCCTAATTCTTACAAATGTACTGTGCCATTGTTGGACTTACAATTCTTGCTCTTTTATTATTATTTATTATTATTATTGTCTTGACAATGATGATCTGTTGTTTTGCTACAACGAAGAGGAAAACTGAAGACAGACTAGAGTAGCTGGAGGGTCCCTTGCTTCTGGATTTGTAAACACGGTGTGACCCCATGGTTTCATTTAGCATTAACTGTTGAACCGTGTTTCAGTATATACTTTGCCAGCCATCTTAAATGCATGTCAGAGTTTTCCAGCACAGAAGGCAAGTCAAACTTTGCCTGTATTTCTTAAATAGAATGTAATCCTCCTGTCATGGTGGTGAAAGAGAGTCTAAATTGTGGGTTGAACCCAGACTCAAAACAGAATAGAAATAATCCTTACACATCCTTTGATGCTTTGAAGTCTTTCGGTGGTGGAAAATACTTTTTCTACTCTAACTGAAATAGAAATACATAAAAACAGTGTTTATAAATATAGTTTAGCTTCGGTGTTTCAACCAAGATTTCCTATGATGACAGGAGTCATAACAGACTATGGGGCATATTTACAAGAAAGTGGTGCATTGGTCCCAATGCACCACTTTTCTTGCGTCACCCCTGCCCCATGGTAGCAGTCATTAGGACAATAGGGTCAACATTTTTTAATGCTATTGTGTCCCTTTGCTGCCCTAGCGTCAAAAATGTTGACACTAGTGCAGCAAAGCACAGGGAGGCCCATTGATTAAAATTGGTGTATCATTTTAACACCTGCTGCAGGCATTGAAAATGACAGAAAATTGGCGGAGTGAAATCTTTCACATTTCACTGCACCATTTTTTGGGGTCTCCCTGTGTCGAAATGACCCCCTTGCATAGATTATGGCTGAAGTAGGCTTAATGTGCCTGCCACAAGGGGTTAAAAGTGGTGCGACACAAGCTTTGCACCACTTTGTAAATACGGCGTGGGGGGAAAGTCACCGTAATGCTGCCTTAGCATCAAAAAGAAATTACGCTACGGCGGCACAAGGGGCTTGTAAATATGCCCCATGACCAGTGCATTCAATCTTCATGTGCGTGAAAACAAGTTAAAATGCGTTGACTATGATCTATTTCAAGACATTTGAAAATGATTTACTCTTTCCTGTCCCCGTGAGTTTGTTGGAAGCCACCCGCTAAACATCACTCTTCAGGTGAGGGATAGTGACAAAGTAAATGCGATCGGCCTCTTTTGGAGCTTCTCTTGGGCTGCTTGAGGTATTTAGTATGCAGATATGTTGAATAAAGATGCGTTTATCGCGCTACTGGGCCAGGGTGACCTGAAGTGAAATCTGCTCACGTGCCCAGAATGTGCTAGGCTTCAATTCCAACTACTCTCAGTTTGTTTTCTGAGTAGCTGCCGCCAAATGCATCTCCTGTGGAGATGTGCTTCTCATACTGATTCTGCTCGTCTGTATTCTTGACAGCGTTCCGACAGTAATTGAGCTTTTTGGACACCCGTGAAATGAAAGTAATTTAGATTTCCTTTTTGCGCACAAGTCACTCTGCAGTCAAATTAATTTTCATCTGGATGAAAATAAATAACGTTCTTCCCGTGGTAAATTTCCATTATTGATAGGTGGTATTTTATCATCTTAGAGCATTCGTGGATCCCAGACATTCTATTTAAATTCAGCTTGTGCACTTGTGAGCTGAGTGGAAGGTCATTTTATTGTGCCATATTTAACTCAGAGAACACATAGATCGTCAGATTTAACTTACTTAAAAACACTGGAACTCTGTTTTTAAGAGGTGAAAAGCCACAGCATTTGCTTTTGAAATGTATAATGTAAGCCTAAATTTGGGTGGACGTGTGTATGTGTTTTTGATGAAAAAAGATTTTTCTTACACAAGATGTTTCAACAGTTCCATCAGGAGCAGCTCGCGGCGCGTGGCGGGGCGTTGTGTGGCGGTGTATGGGAAAGAAAATTAATTAAAAAAAAAAAAACTTACCTGAATTGCCACCGCCACTACCTCACCGCTCCTCTTTCCTTCGCCGCAGGCTGCAGCCACATGCAACCAGCCTGCCCTTCGGCCAATCTGAACGCTGCATGACAGCAGCGTTCAGATTGGTCGGAGCGCCCAGCCAGGGCGCTCCCAAGATGGCAGGCCAAAGATACATGCGCACTGAGGGGGAGTGTGTGCTTGTCACAGCCTGTGGCCCCGTCCCTTCTACAATAAAACAATGATAAACATATTTTATTGTGGAAGTTTGGCGGCTGCTGTCAGGGGGTGGGGGGAGTGCGACCCTCCTCCTCCCTAGCGGAGGAGCTGCTCCTGGGTGTTCTACGAGAACTCATGCTTAAGGAGATGGACTGGAGGCAGGATAACCAGATCCTGAAGGAACAACAAAGGGAATTCCACAAATCTAGAACTAGGACTACAAGTTTGCATCAACAGAGGGGCACAGTATGACACAATTGACAGAGGTCAAAGTCGTAGAAAACACAGTAGCCAAATCACTCTGACCCAATGAGGCACTAGGGGGAATTGAATGCAACGTTTTTGCACACAGTATCATCACGTGTGTTAATTTTAATTCTAACTAATGCTACAATGGAGCTCACAAAAACGTGCCCCAATGTATTGAGTCTTCCCTCTCTGAAAATCAGGACATGTGATTTAATTAAATTTGCCAGGGTAGATGGTTAAAAACCAGGACTATATTTTAAAATGTAGATTGCCTGGTCACCCTGAATGGACACGAGAGACTAAGTGAAAATTTAGTTGTTTACAGCTCTTCAGGACAGAAGCAAGAGAGACAAATATGCTGAAAATTTGTCATGTCTGTGTCCAGTGTGAAAACTACACTGACTCTGTGAGTGACAAGAGAAGCATTCACCTTATGTGGTGACACTTTTTGTGAGGAGGAGCAGCCCAACAGAATAGTCCTGTGTTACGGGTTTTTTGGCAGAACATGCCAAAGTGGCAGGCTATGATTCCTCCTCGAGGACTTCTATGCGAGTGATGCACCAGAAAATAGGGCAAGACCAGAGGGGTACAGGTGCAGTTCAAAACGCATTAGACAGGCTTGAGCCCCTGGCAGACAGTGTCCCAAGAGTGGAAATCAGATATCAGAAAGAAAACACAAAGGGCCAGATGTAGCAAGGGGTTTTATCCATTCTGTGTCTATGGGAAATGTGTTCGTACATATGGCCCAAAGCCACTCACTGCTGCAAACCCAGAGACTTTAAAGTGAATCCAAATGACATCAAGATAGATTAGAATTGTTGACAATACTGGAAAAATTCCTTCAATTAACCCCAAAAGACAGTAGTGCTAACCAAAAGTGTGGGAAAGGGCAGATGTGGCATCCCTACAAATCTCAGATACACCCATACCTGGAATTTTAGCCCACCATAGTGCCAGACTGCTCACGTATGCCCTGGATGCCACCCCGGAGGGAACCTTAGGCAAAGAGTAGACCAAAGTAATGGTGGATTTAATTTACCTGCTAATAGCTGTACCAGAGACTTGCCATCCTGGACCAGCTTCCCGAAATTACGTAGTGCTAAAATTGTTGAAAAGCATGAGGCCATTTCAGGGAGACAAGAGGAGCATTACTGAGATCCAAGGAATGGAACATCTTCTCCTCCGTGGAAGTAGAAAGAATATGAAAACTAAGCTGAAGCAGTAATGGCCACAATATTCCCCAAAAGTGTATTACTTTCTAGGCAGACAAGGGAAGATGCCAAGCATCTAACCGAGCACCCTGGCCACAATAGACACTTTACTAAGGTACCCATCTAACCTCTAATTTCCTCTCAAAGGCAGGTATCAAATTAAACCTTCCAGACTCGGTACAACCACAGAGCACGAACATCCCTAAAACAGACATAAGGAGACCACTGGATGCAAAAAATGGGGGTCAAAGTAAGGCATATTCCCAACACTCCTTATCTCTTTGGGAGACAGGCAAAACAGGAGAATGCTGGGAATACCTACCTGTTGGACCTGGTCCTTTTTGCAGGGTCATCCACAAATGTTTTACCTGCCTCCTCCTGTTTCTCTGACCCTCTTTTTGATGGCTCTAGGACTCTGGGCACTTTATCACTGCTAATCAGTGCTAACATACATGTGCTCTCCCTTCTAAACTTGGTATGATTGACTTACACCCGATTGACACATTTAGTTTACCTGTATGTCCCTTTTATCGTGGTATCCCTTATACCCAGGGTATGTACATGAAATGCTACTAGTGGTCTTGTTGCGAGCTTGCGCCACCCACAGAAGTACTCTTCAAACCAGGCTCAGGCCTGCCACTGCAGGGCCTGTGTGTGCAGTTTACTGCCACATTGGCTTTGCATCTAAATTACTTGCCAGGTCTGGAGCTCCCCTTTTAATACATATTAGTCAATCCTAAGGTAGGCCCTAGGTAGCCCTATGAGCAGGGTGCTGTGTAGGTAAAAGGTAGGACTTGTACCTATTGTGTGGCCTATCCTGTTAGTGACGCACCGCCTATTTGGTTTCTCACTGCTGTGAGTGCTGCCCCTCTCAAGGATTGCATTAGGAATGCCCTTGCATATGTCTGTTATTTTCTGATCCATGAGGAGCAGAGTGGCCATGTTTGGTATGTTTGGATTGGTAGTGAGAAATCCTTCTTATTGGTGTAGGTGGATTTTTTATTACCATTGTGGAAATGCCACTTTTAGAAAGTGGGCATTTCACTGTGCTTATGGCTCTTGTGCTTTGCAGCCTGACTCCAATCCGCATCTGGGTTAGAGCGACAGCTGGGCTTTGTGCTTACTTTCCAGACAGTCATTTCACATAGAAGGGTGGAGTCGTAAGAGGATTACCTCTGCTTACTGAATGGTCTTCCTGGGCTGAGAAAGGGAGAGGCAGGGCACACTTACATTTGTATAGGCTGTGTCCTGCCCTCACACAAAGGGCTTGTTTACCCCCTACAGATGTCATGAGCCAGGGCTGGGATTGAAGGGGGATGTTGTGCACTTCTAAAGGTCCTTTGAAGTGCCCCCTGAGATAAAAGACAAAATGAGTATAAGTACAGGGGTTGTTCTGCATGTTGTTAGACAACTGGGTGGACTGGGCACCATATGCTGCTTAAGGAAATGTCAGGAACCGCCATTCGGACTGACCTGCTTGTTTTTCTGGCCTGTGGCCTGCTGAGTCACAAGAAGGACTGCTATTGAAACCCAAGGATCCTGATGTGCTGGCTTGCTGTTGTCTCTCTACTTCTGTATGGTCCCAGTGATCTCTCAGGACCTGTTGGCTGGTTCCCTGGTTGTTTGTAATCCCAGGGTCATTCTTTGAGGGTCTAGCTCACCTCTGCCATGGGACTGTGGTGGCCTACGAGTCTGGCACCAGTGTGGACCATGAAAGGAGGCACGCCCCAGTTCTGGCCATGGGATTTCTTTTTAATCAGCACGTGCTGAGCGCGGACGTAGGCTCTGTTGTGTGCTCCTCCTGTCTGGGGAATCCGGGCCCAGTGGTGGGCGAGGATCGTCGCGCTCCAAACCCATTTTCTTCTAGCCTTCAGCAAAAGTGGAGAACGGTTGCTCCGTGAGGCCATGAGGAGAGGCTGCCAGCCGAACCAGCAGCAAGCAAAACACTGCCGCCTCACGCCGCGGTGAAGCAGCGCCAGAGGAGATGCCGCTGGGTAGACTGGGCCAGAGCTCTATCGTGTCTGGCAAGGGCCACGCTCATTCGGTATGGAGGGCCTCCTTGTGCACTCTACAGCAGAAAAGTGGCCTCCCTCAATTCCCACACCCCCTTGAGAGGAGGCCTGGCGGTACCGTAAAGGCAGCTGCACTGCATGTCCACTGGTAGCTGCACTGCCTTGGATGCCACATGTGGGGGCCTTGGGATTAGGAACCCATGCTTCCTGGGTGTTTCCCCTTCCCGGAGGCGCCCACGGGAGGCAGGGTATTTTCTGTGTTGCGGCCCTCGTGAGAGGAGCGGGGTCACTTCTCTTGATACAAAGAAAGTACTACAATTACTGTAATAGGTGCGCAGGAGCTCCTGTGTTGGAAGGGATGAACTTTTTTTACTGCCCATCATGTAGAAAGAGCACAGAAGACTCTGGGCGAATTTAAGAAAAATGGTGCTGCATCTAATGCAGCGCCACTTTTCATGTGGCTCCCGCAACCCATTAACACCATATGTGTGCACTGCTTTTAAGATATGGCACACCATGGCGGTAGTTAGAACAATAGCATCAAAATCTTTGACGCTAGTGTGGCGCTTTGCTACACTAGCCTAAAAAATGTTGACGCTAGTGTGGCAAAGTGCAAGGAGGCCCATTGATTTAAATGGGTGTGTCATTTTAACACCTGCTCTGACCAGGTGTTAAAAATGACCAAAAAAATGGTGCAGTGAAATCTTTAAAATTTCACTGCGCCGTGTTTTGGGGCCTCCTAACTGGGGAACAACCCCCTTGCATACAGAATACCTGGTGCAGGCATTATGTGGAGCAAGGGATTACAAAGTGGCACAATGCATGCATTGCATCACTTGGTAAATATGGTGTGGAGAAAAGGCCACAATGGCACCAAAAAAAAGACACTAAGGTGGCACTAAAGTGATCCAAGAGGCTTTTAAATCTGCCCCTCTGTGCCTTATGTGGTGGATTTCCAGTTACCGTATTACTTCTAGAAGAAGTGCAGACGTGCTGCAACCTTCAGCTAAAAGGGGTTGTTGGTGATTACTGTAACAGTTGCATTTCACCATGGTATTTCCACATTCATTGTGTATGCTGCATTTTTCATGACCTGACATGATAGATCGTGCTTGCCATGTTGAGGGACATGCATATTTTCAGGATTTGCCTTGCATGCATGGTGAGGGTAATGTTTTCATGAGTAACGTGACATGGAGATGTTTGTTTTTCATGGGCCTATGAGGGTCTGACAATTGCCTGTTTTGGCAAAAGCATTACTGATTTATGTAATTTTAGTCTATGTCTTTATGCAATACAGTTTATTTTTATATAGTTAATTGTGAAGTCTCTTTTGTGGTGTATTTATTTGGTCACTGGGTTGAGTGTGTTATGCAAATGCTTTTCACATTACCTCAGGCATAACCCTGACTGCTCTGGCTAAAATTGCCAAGGGAGCGAGCAAGGGTCATCTTAGGTGTGTATCTCCCTTGCCCTGACTAGAGTGTTGGTTGCTGCCTGGCTTAGGTGCCAGCCCTAGCCAACCAGGAACCCCAGTACTAACACTACCCTTTTATAGTGCCCGGCTATCTAGAGACAAACAGCCTTTGACAGCTCACACTCTGGGATTCCTATCAAGTGATCGTGCTCTGGAACGTGAATCTACAGGCAAACTGCTCATGCCATATCGGATCTAGGAAACGTAACCAATTGTTCTATAGTGCGCTGGTATGTGGTAACAATTTTACTATATCATTTCAGTCGTTGGAAATGCTTGCAACTGGTTAGAAAGCAGTGGGACACTATCTTGTTTTCTAAAAAAAATAAAAAAAACATAATTATTTATCATCAGGATAAAACCTGGGGTTGTACGTCAGATTATGCATTCCATAACCCATGGCATCTCAAGCCTGGACTCCAGAGCAGTGGCCAGGCAGAAGCAGACCTTCATCACTGGATGAAGTGATTCCATATTTTCCATGGCCACCATGCTGCTTCATAGAACAAATACACAGATAGATAGATAGATAGATAGATAGATAGATAGATAGATAGATAGATAGATAGATAGATAGATAGATAGATAGATAGATAGATAGATAGATAGATACTTTTATTGCTTGATTAATCAAAATCACAAACTCCTGTATAAATATAACAGAAATTAAAAGAACAAGAGAAAACTTAAAACAGTTAAGGACAGACATTAAAATCTGAAATTCGACAATTAGGATCTTATTTCTTATTCAAGGTACTTGACAACCTATAAAATGCCATTGACGTGCCATTTGCTAACTTGTCAGCCTTTTCTACTGCTTTCATGTCCATAATAATTAAATATATCTACTGCCCATCTCCATGTTTATCCAGTGCTTTACTGTCATATCCTTGTTCCTGTGGTTTGACAGCCAGAGGGGCTAACATTGCCATGCAGGCTGCTTTATTCAGTCCAATATTTACTAGCCTCAAAACGTTTTGGCTGGAGTATACCACTTGAAGCAATGTTTTAGAAAAATTGGGCCAGAATCATATAGCACCTTATATGCAATACCGAGTGACTTGAAGGTGATTCTCTGCCTTAAATGGAGTCAATAGAGTTTTTTAATGTGTTCAGACACTGAATACCCATATGTGTCTTGGACGTGTCTTGGCGCTGAGCTTGACTAGCATTGTAGGTACCTGGGTGCCATTAGGAGATGTTAAACAGCCAGGTTTTTAGAGCCTTTCTGAAAGCTAAGAGGTTCGGCAACTCTTTACTGTATCAGGGTAGAGCATTCCAGGCTTTAGCTGGCCCCAATACCACATTTCTACTGCCCCAAGTGACCCTTTTGAACCTGGGGATGACAGCAAGCTTGGCGGATATTGAACGTAGGAGGTCTGGCTGGAGTATACCACTTGAAGCAATGTTTTAGTAAAATTAGGCCAGAGTGATGTAGTGCCTTATACGCAATACAGAGTGCCTTGAAGGTGATTCCCTGCCTTATAAGGAGCCAAAAGAGTTTTTTATGGGTTCCAACACTGAATGATGTTTTGGGATCCTCAATAAAAGTCTGGCTGCTGCATTTTGCAGGGTTGGGAGTTTAGTCAGTAGATATTGATGAGCGGTGAGGAGAAGGCTGTTACAATAATGAAGTTTGGCCATAGCCAGTGACATGACCACCATTTTCTGAAGATTGACAGGGATAAAATGGAGAATCTTTTTATAGACCTCAGCATAAAATAGGCAGAAGAGGTTACTGAGTGGACATGCTGGTTATAACTCAATTTATCCTTGATTAGGGTTCCCAGGCTCCTAGTTTTTTTAATTGGTGTGGAAAGAGAACCTATGTCCTGCAGCCACCAGTTAGGTGTCCAGGGGGAGGTGTGGGTACCATACAGTATGACCTTGGTCTTCCCTGCATTTACTTTCAAACAGTTTCCACTCATCCATAAGTTGACTGCCTGTAGACAGTTTCAAAAACTTTTCCTTGTGTCAGGGTCCCCTTTGACAAGTGAGACGACAATTTGGGTGTCGTCAGTGTGGGATGTCAGGGAAAATCCAAAAGATTTTATTAGTTTGGCTAAAGGGGTGATGTATATGTTGAAAAGTGTCAGACTAAGCGCGGACTCTTGGGGGATCTCGCAAGGAAGGGAGAAAAGCTGGGAAACAAATTTGCCCAGTCAAACAGTCTGTTCTCTGCTAAGAAGAAAGAAGTTCAGCGGTTTCCAGGCCTTTCCTGTGATCCCAAAGTTGGCTAGCTGACCCATCAGCAACTTATGGTTAACCAGGTCAAAAGTTGCTAATAGATCTAGCAGGATGAGGGCTACGTTGTGACCTTGGTCAAGTGATGCCTTGATTTCATCAGTGTGAGACAAGGCCTCTTTTGTCATGGTTAGCCCCCACTTTTTGCCTGGTATTTGATGTAGTCTCAAAGTGGTTATCTGATTTCGGCTGTCCTTTCATTGGACCGCCGAAGCTGCTGAAGGCAAAAGACCACCAGTACTGGGGGTCTTTAGACCCGCCATACTAGGAGTGTTCTCACAACAGTGACGCCGGCTCATAATTGAGCCAGCAGCAATGTTGTGGTGCGTCGGGTGCAGTAGTACCTGCTGCGCATTTCACTGCCTGTAATTCGGGCAGTGAAGTGCGCAATTGGGATGTGCACAGGGGCTCCTGCACTGCCCAGGCCAAGTGCATGGGCAGTGCAGGGGCCCGAGGGGGCCCCCTGACAACCCTATTCCACCAGATTTTCCATGGGGGTGTTAACCGCCATGGAAAGGCTAGCGGAAGGAGACTCGAAATCTCCAGGACAGCGCTGCCCTGGCAGATAACAACTTCCGGAACCGCCAGGCTGCAGGCTGGCTGCAGCCTGGCGGTATTGGCGGTTGGACCATGGTGGCTCTGCCATGGTCAGAATGGGGCAGTCGGACCGCCCTGTCTGCGGTGTTCCGTACCACCACCATGGCTGGAATGACCCCCTGAGTGTTCTGATGTAATCCTAAAAGACAAACTCAACATGGCACACAGCCTGTGTGCCCTGTCCACTACACACTGCATGCACTATAGGTAAGTACCCCTCTGCTAGGCTTTCCATCCCTAATGCAGGGTGCACTATATTGTATGTGTGGGCACAGATGCATGAGCAACATGCCCCTACTGTGTCCTTGCTAAACCTGGGACATAGTAAGTGAACAGGGCAGCCATTTTAATACATGTGCTGGACACTGGTCAGTACGAGTTTCACAGCTGCATGATGGCTACTCTGAACCCTGGGTTGTGTGGTATCAACCAACTCAGAATGATAAATCGAAATTGTTACCAGTATTGGATTTATTACAAAATGTAAAGAGGAGTCAGCTAGAGGTGCCCCCTGCAAAAACTAACTACACTGGCTTGCTTGCTGGATGGTCACAATCAGCCTGCCACTGCCAAACAAGATTCTGGAACCCTGGAGAGACAGAGCCTGCTCTCTGGGTCCCAGAACAAAGCCCTTTCTGGGTAGAGGTGCAATCATCCCCTTCCTCAGGAAGGTGCACTGCCCCGCTAGCGAGCTTCAAAGGGCTTACAACCCTTGAAACTCGACCCCCAAGCCTGCTGCTAGCAGCTGATGGCTACTCCCCTGGCAAACCCTCGTTTTTGGTGGGAGCAACAGTGTAAAACCACAAAAAGGATAGGAGGAGTTGTCATCCCTAGCTTGCGCCACCCCTAAGGCTTTGCATGCAAGGTGGCCTCTCCATTTCATTTTCTTCCTTCTTGCATAGAAGGAAAATAGCCAATCAAGTGTAGGAAAGTGGCCTCTGCCCACAGGAAGAGGTCACTTAGTGGGTGCAGCCACCCTAAGGTAGATGACCCATTGGTCACTACCAGGTACTCCCCCAAACTCCCACTACATACAGTATTTAGTGGGCATTCCTAGACCAAGAAATCAGAGTCAAAGGACAAAAGAAGACCAGCAACAAAGGAGACCCAAAGCTTGAAAACTGAAGTCCTGCTGCACAAAGAAATGCACCAAACCCTGCCTGCTGCTCCCAGGACTCGCCAATTGCTGTTGAGGGGTTGCTTGAACACTGGACAGACTCAACAAACCCCCAGAGGACCTACGCTCTTCAAAAATCACCAAAGATCTCCCTCCAGAGTAAAGACATCACTCTACTGCACCAAGGAACCAAGGACCCAGTGAAGGCTACTTCACTGAACGGCTGCTAACAAAGGAACCGGCTGATGCAGTGAGACCAAACTCCACCCAATGAACTGTGAAGACAAACCTTGCAAGTGTGACAAGTTTGGTGGCACTTCAGCATCCAGTGGCCAAACCGTGCAATAGCCTTTGGTACTGGTCATCTCACATCGGACACCAAGAAGGACAACCCATTCCAGACTGTAAAAGGACCAAGAGGAAGCCTCAGTCAAGGGTCTTCAGAAACCACCAGGACCTCCCACCAGTGTGCCCCTGGTGACCTGTAAGCAACCCTCAAAGGGACCTACCTACTACTTCCAAGGGCACCTTTGCGCACTGCTCCTGGCTCACTGATTTGCTCTGGCCCACAGTGCCCAGTGACGACCTAAACATACCTTCAGAAAGAGACAATGGTAAATGCACTGCCTGATTTTATATGTATTTTCAAAGTATTTTCTCCATTGAGTCCTATGGTGCGAAACTTCAAAAAGACATAACTTAAAAAGTACTTACCTGATTCTGATGATCTTGGTCTTGAAATTGTATATAAAAATCTGAAGCATTTTTGTAAGTTTGTCTCAAGTTATTCTTTTGAGTGTGTGGTCTCATTTCTTGATACTGTGATTACAACAAGTGCTTTGCACTTCTCCAAGATTAGTATAACTGCTCCACCAAGCTACTATAAAAATTAGAGCATTAGGTGTTCTAGTGTTTACCTCTGTGGACCAACATGTGGTTGCCTGGCCCCCCTGCACAGTGTTCCTAGGTTTGACCACTACATAGAGGGTCAGCCTCCTACACTCAGTGGACTTCAATAGTGCTGTCTCTGTACTGTGTGAAAAAAGCACACATTCATTTGAAACTCATAAAAAATATTGTACAATGAGGTAGGAGTTCCTGCAGCTGAAATCATCAACAGATTAACTCTTTCATCAGGACAGTTATAATTCTGTCATGGTTATCATAGTGATATCTTATGCCACCAGTCCTGAAATGAGCCAAATTAATTTATTGCAAACTAATCAATCAATAGTTTATTCGGTCCAGATTTGGACCATTTGAGAAGTTAAAAGTGATCATACGTACAAAAAGATAAAAGCCATAAACCATTGCATAATAAAAAAGACATTGGCAATTAATACAAAAAAAAGAAAAAGTTCATAAAACTACATAAAAAGTTTCATAGATAATTAAGACAAGACTCTCAAAATAGTCTCTGAATCTTACCCTATGCAAGATGCTAAATGCTAAACTAATACTAATAAATTGGTAAAAGCATAAAAACCATTCTAAAACGGGTTTATACATAAAATAAGACATAAAAATTACATATAATAGCTCCTGTTAGCAAAAGCTAGAGGTCAACCAGTGAAGAAAAAGGCCATAAGTTAATCAGTTCTATTGAATAAGTTGATCAACTAAATTGCATCTTGCGATTTATAAAATTATATATGCTGAGGAGCTATAAGTCACTTCAATTGGGGTAGCCCACTAGACAGCATGCTCGGGGCTACAGTCTTATATCCTCGATAGGTCGCACTAATCATTTTATTTAAAATCCCTGACTAATATAACAGGGTGCTAGTTCGCTAACTTCTAGACCGTTCTTCGACCGGTGGATTAAGATCTGTAGTGATCCTACTGTGGATTTTCCATGCTGCTGCCAAATATTTAGAAACAGAACTCACTATCAGCATGGAAGTGTCATATTTGCATATTCTATATACACTGTTACGGTTTTGTGTTGGCAGTGTTTTGCACCGAGGGATTATCCACTTCCAGCGAGGGCATTTGTACAGAGGACAGAAAAATAGGACATGCTCAGAAGTTTCCTTGCATAGATGGCAGTTTATGCATTTGTCAGACAAAGAACTATTGGTCGACCAGCAAGCCGTGAAGCTGTTGACTGCCAATGTTCCATATCTGAACTGAAGTAATAAGGAGCGAGCACGGGCTGGGATAGGGAGATTCAGGAAGCTTTCAGGCAGAGGTTCGTGCTTAACCAGCAGAAACTCTGCTGTCAACAGACCTAACCCAATTGAGCCGAGAGATTCCTCATGGATCTTTTCCCAATAGCGGTCTTTGATCAGGCGTTTAGCGTTACCAGGAATCATCTCGGGATTCTCCCAATAATGGGATAAATTCAGTTTAACCCAAGCCACTTTCATATTGCAAATCACCATTAGAACCAAACAAATTATATTTAAAAAACACTGACAAATAGTGCGTGATGATAGAAGTGCTCCCCAAGTGAAACAAAGACACCACAAAAACCGTAAATTAGAAAAAATTACTGTTGCTTAACATTTAATGGTGTCTTGTTATATAATCATCCAGACAGCCTCTAAATAGTTTCTTACAAATATATCCATAGGGCAATTCATCTATGGAATGAAAGGAACACAAATGTCTATCTTGTAGGTTGTCTCTGTGCTGTGGCCACCTCAGAAGCCAAACTGAGTAGAATCCATGAGATTATTTGATTGGATGTAATCAACAAGTTGCCTGTTCATGATTTTTTCTACAATTTCTGCTGGAAAGGGCAGACAGTATATGAGACCGAAGCTACTAGGATCTGTGAGATCTAGAGAACCTTTATTTAGCTGAGGTGTAATGTTTTGTTGTCATTCTGATTTTGGCGGTCCTTTCATTGGACCACCGAAGCTGCTGAAGGCAAAAGACCACCAGTACTGGGGGTCTTTAGACCCGCCATACTAGGAGGGATCTCACAACAGTGACGCCGGCTCAAAATTGAGCCAGCAGCAATGTTGTGGTGCGTCGGGTGCAGTAGCACCTGCTGCGCATTTCACTGCCTGTAATTCGGGCAGTGAAATGCGCAATTGGGGTGTGCACAGGAGCTCCTGCAATGCCCAGGCCAAGTGCATGGGCAGTGCAGGGGCCCACAGGGGCCCCCTGACAACCCTATTCCACCAGATTTTCCATGGGGGTGTTAACCGCCATGGAAAGGGTAGCGAAAGGGGACTTGAAATCTCCAGGGCAGCGCTGCTTGCAGCGCTGCCCTGGCAGATAACAACTTCTGGAACCGCCAGGCTGCAGGCTGGCTGCAGCCTGGCGATGTCGGCGGTTGGACCATGGTGGCTCTGCCATGGTCAGAATGGGGCAGTCAGACTGCCCTGTATGCGGTGGTCCGTACCACCACCGCAGCTGGAATGACCCCCTGAGTGTTCTCATGTAATCCTAAAAGACAAACTCAACATGGCACACAGCCTGTGTGCCCTGTCCACTACACACTGCATGCACTACAGGCAAGTCACCCCTCTGATAGGCTTTCCATCCCTAATGCAGGGTGCACTATGTTGTATGTGTGGGCACAGATGCGTGAGCAATATGCCCCTACTGTGTCCTTGCTAAACCTGGGACATAGTAAGTGAACAGGGCAGCCATTTTAATACATGTGCTGGACACTGGTCAGTACGAGTTTCACAGTTGCATGAAGGCTACTCTGAACCATGGGTTGTGTGGTATCAACCAACTCAGAATGATAAATCCAAATTGTTACCAGTATTGGATTTATTACAAAATGTAAAGAGGAGTCAGCTAGAGGTGCCCCCTGCAAAAACTAACTACACTGGCTTGCTTGCTGGACGGTCACAATCAGCCTGCCACTGCCAAACAAGATTCTGGAGCCCTGGAGAGACAGATCCTGCTCTCTGGGTCCCAGAACAAAGCCCTTTCTGGGTAGAGGTGCAATCATCCCCTTCCTCAGGAATGTGCACTGCCCCGCTAGCGAGCTTCAAAGGGCTTACAACCCTTGAAACTTGACCCCCAAGCCTGCTGCTAGCAGCTGATGGCTACCCCCATGGCAAACCCTCACTTTTGGTGGGAGCAACAGTGGAAAACCACAAAAAGGATAGGAGGAGTTGTCATCCCTAGCTTGCACCACCCCTAAGGCTTTGCATGCAAGGTGGCCTCTCCATTTCATTTGCTTCCTTCTTGCATAGAAGGAAAATAGCCAATCAAGTGTAGGAAAGTGGCCTCTGCCCACAGGAAGAGGTCACTTAGTGGGTGCAGCCACCCTAAGGTAGATGACCCATTGGTCACTACCAGGTACTCCCCCAAACTCCCACTACATACAGTATTTAGTGGGCATTCCTAGACCAAGAAATCAGAGTCAAAGGACAAAAGAAGACCAGCAACAAAGGAGACCCAAAGCTTGGAAACTGAAGTCCTGCTGCACAAAGAAATGCACCAAACTCTGCCTGCTGCTCCCAGGACTCGCCAATTGCTGTTGAGGGGTTGCTTGAACACTGGACAGACTCCGCAAACCCCCAGAGGACCTCCGCTCTTCAAAAATCACCAAAGATCTCCCTCCAGAGTAAAGACATCACTCTACTGCACCAAGGAACCAAGGACCCAGTGAAGGCTACTTCACTGAACGACTGCTGACAAAGGAACCGGCTGATGCAGCCAGACCAAACTCCACCCAATGAACTGTGAGGACAAACCTTGCAAGTGTGACAAGTTTGGTGGCACTTCAGCCTCCAGTGGCCAAACCGTGCAATAGCCTTTGGTACTGGTCATCTCACATCGGACACCAAGAAGGACAACCCATTCCAGACTGTAAAAGAACCAAGAGGAAGCCTCAGTCAAGGGACTTCAGAAACCACCAGGACCTCCCACCAGTGTGCCCCTGCTGACCTGTAAGCAACCCTCAAAGGGACCTACCTACTACTTCCAGGGGCACCTTTGCGCACAGCTCCTGGCTCACTGATTTGCTCTGGCCCATAGTGCCCAGTGACGACCTCAACATACCTTCAGAAAGAGACAATGGTAAATGCACTGCCTGATTTTATATGTATTTTCAAAGTATTTTCTCCATTGAGTCCTATGGTGCGAAACTTCAAAAAGACATAACTTAAAAAGTACTTACCTGATTCTGATGATCTTGGTCTTGAAATTGTATATAAAAATCTGAAGCATTTTTGTAAGTTGGCCTCAAGTTATTCTTTTGAGTGTGTGGTCTCATTTCTTGATACTGTGATTACAACAAGTGCTTTGCACTTCTCCAAGATTAGTCTAACTGCTCGACCAAGCTACTATAAAAATTAGAGCATTAGGTGTTCTAGTGTTTACCTCTGTGGACCAACGTGTGGTTGCCTGGCCCCCCTGCACAGTGTTCCTAGGTTTGACCACTACATAGAGGGTCAGCCTCCTACACTTAGTGGACTTCAATAGTGCTGTCTCTGTAATGTGTGAAAAAAGCACACATTCATTTGAAACTCATTAAAAATATTGTAGAAGGAGGTAGGAGTTCCTGCAGCTGAAATAATCAACAGATCAACTCTTTCATCAGGACAGTTATAATTCTGTCAAGCTTATCATAGTGATATCTTATGCCACCAGTCCTGAAATGCACCAAATTAATTTATTGCAAATCAACGTAAGAACCAAACAAATTATATTTAAAAAACACTGACAAATAGTGCGTGATGATAGAAGTGCTCCCCAAGTGAAACAAAGACACCACAAAAACCGTAAATTAGAAAGAATTACTGTTGCTTAACATTTAATGGTGTGTTGTTATATAATCATCCAGACAGCCTCTAAATAGTTTCTTACAAATATATCCATAGGGCAATTCATCTATGGAATGAAAGGAACACAAATGTCTATCTTGTAGGTTGTCTCTGTGCTGTGGTCGCCTCAGAAGCCAAACTGAGTAGAATCCATGAGATTATTTGATTGGATGTAATCAACAAGTTGCCTGTTCATGATTTTGTCTACAATTTCTGCTGGAACGGGCAGACAGGATATGAGACCGAAGCTACTAGGATCTGTGAGATCTAGAGAACCTTTATTTAGCTGAGGTGTCATGTTTTGTTGCACCCTTTGTTAGCAATGTGATGGTTCAGAACAGTTTTTCTGTGGAGTTTTCTGCTTTTTATATCTTATTAATGAACCAGGTAGTTTTTGCTTTGAAGATAGCTGTTAGGCAGCTCTTGTAGTTGATCATCTCTTCCTCCTTATATTCCCTTATCCGTCTTTTCTCCTGGGGTCAACAGATTTGCTTGAGGTCCTTAAGTTCTCCAGAGAACCAAGGAGCCAATTTATTGACTCATTTGGACTTCCCTGTTTTAGAAGGTGTAAGTGAGTTACCCATCGTGTCTAACCATTGCAGGCATAGAGAGACAGCTACGTCAGGGTCCTCTGGGAAGATGAGGAATGACTCGTCTAGAAATCTGAAGAGGCCTGGTTGAATTTTATGCCAGGCAGAGTCACTGAGCTAGTTGGTCTGGCGTAGTACTAGTGCCAGGGGAGTTGTGGAGGAGATCAAAAAAGATTGCACTGTGGTCAGTCCACAGAAGTGGGAGAGTGCTTACATTAGCCAGGAAGGTATTGTTGGTAAATATGAAATTCAGGGTATGTTCCGTCTGGTGGGTAGGGCCATCTAACAACTGCGAGAGGCCCAAGCCCAATATTGTCTGGGTCAAAGCAGCAGTATCCTTATTTTGCTGTTCCGCTAGATAAAAATTACAATCTCCTAAAACCATATAGTCAGTGGCTAAAATGTTGGCCTCAAGAAGGCTGCCGATCTCCTGCAAGAACATGTGCCTGGGACCAGGTGGCCAATTAATGACCAAACTGTTAAAAGTTTTTTTTTTTTAAACTTTTATCTTGAAGGAGACTGCTTGGGTTGGAGGTGGAGGGAGTTGGGTTGCAGCTAATTTTCAGGTCCTCTCTGTAAACAATGTCTATGCCACCCCCACATTTGGCTGTTCTATCTAGCCTAAAAATTGCATAACCTTGTGGTGTAGCCACTAATATATCAGGGTTGGAAGAGGGATCTGCCCATGTTTCTGTGATGAAAGCAACATAGGGCTTATGGGTGTCCATCAATAAAAAAACCTCAGTGTTATGCCTAACCAGGGCTCTGGTGTTAACTAGAATGGGTGATGGTCTATCTGGAGGATTAACTTTCCTTCTATATTCTGAGGGATAGGTAATTGACATTGAGGCAGTGTTGGGGTCGTCCATGGCCAATGGAGCAGTCGGGCAAAAGTAAGTGCCACATACCTGACATTTCCGGATAGAATCAGCTGAGTCAGACGGGGCAATCAAATCTCTTGCCTGGATTCCATATGAGTAGCTCGTTTCAGGAGTAACCTATGGGGCAAGAATCTTTGCCAAAATGGCCAGGACGTATGGTGCTAGGCCTAGTCCAGGCATGGATTGGCACAGGCAGGTTTGTCTTTGACGCACCTTTGGTGTGCCAGTGGTGCTGACACACTATGGAGCCCTTGAAGTAACCCGCCATCAGAGGGGAGTTTTGCAGGTGGCATAGCTTGAGCGCTCAGCAGTGCGTTAAGCTGATAAACAAATGGGCAACAAAAAGCAAACCAGGGTCCAGCCACCCAGGACTTCAGACCGAGGCTGCCCTGTGCTCTGAACTCTACTGGTAGCACAACTCTAAGAGAAAGTAAAATTGAGAAATTACAAACTCATAAATTTAAAATTAAAAGAAGTAACACCCTTCAATATGGGACCAACAACCTGATGAGCGAGCCAGGCACTTCACAAAATATGGCTGCCCACAAGGAATGTAAGTGGGTTCTCTTACAATGCAGCAAGCACAGCGGACCCACTGTGGAGCCCTTGAAGTAACCTGCCATCAGAGGGGTCATGGCAGGAGCCATGCCTTGAGCGCTCTGCAGCACGCTAAGCCAATAAATGAGTGGGTAACAAAAAGCAAACCAAGGTCTAGCAACCCTGAAGTTCAGGCACGAGCTACCTTGTGCATTAAACCTACTGTTAACACAACTCTAAAATAAAGTAAAAGTGAGAAATTGCAAACGCATAAAATTACAATTAAAAGATGGAAAGCCCTTCAATATGGCACACACAACCTGAAGAGGGAGCCAGGCACCTCCCAAAATATGGCAGTTAGGCTGCTTATAAGGAAAGTAAGTGGGTTCTCTTTCAATGTAGCAAGCATCCATCTCCTATATTGCTTTTGCTTCCCATCACAAGACATTAATCAAACTATGTTTTTCATGATGATGTCTCTTTCATGATAGACTGCCACAAATGTTATTTCAGGGTAAGTAATGCAACTTTTTTTAGAATCACACAATATGCTAGGAATAGGGCGTTCAATTACAGGCGCTACTTTTGAGAGGTTAACTTCCAGACTTATTTGAGACTGTTTGGAGGAGTCTGAAAAATAGAGAAGCCAGTGCTAACATTTACATTGTGCTTTTTCTTACATTTCTGAAAGTGACCATTCTACATGCCAACGTCAGCATTAGCTTAAAGAGTGTGGTCGCGACTGGACCTGTGGTGTTCTTCAATATTTTTTTTAAAGCACAAGTTATCAATTGGGCCAAACTTTTGAGTGCATTCAAATGCGTTGTAACACTGCTTCTCTCTTCAAACCAAGGGCCAGATGTATCAAGGTTTTTTGCATTCTCAAACGGTGCGAATGCCCGTTTGCGAATGCAAAAAGCCAGTTCAGAATGTATGAAAGACATTCTGAACGCAATTTTAAGGAATCGCTAAAATAGCGATTCCTTAAAATTGCGACCCTGTTTAGAGAGTCGCAAATTGTGACTCTCTAAATAAGAAATCACAAATAAGGATTCCTTATTTGCGATTTCCTAGCACATGTCTGAAGCCATTCCTAAAGGTGATTTGGGCATTTAGGAATCGCTATTTACCACCAGGTTGAACCTGGTGGTAACCATGTGCAAAATTGAAAAATGCATTTTAAATGCATTTTTAAAATGTACATGTAAAGCACACATGTCCTTTTGGCATGTGTGCACCTTACATGTCCCAAAAAATAATTTTGGGGTGCAGCAGAGGGGGCCTTAGGACCCCAGCACCCTGGGGTTTTGCATTTCCAAAATTGCGATTTCTGGTCAAGAAATCGCAATTTTGGAAATGCAAACAATTCGCAGATATGGGCCAACAGGCCCATAGGCGCGAATGGGGCCGGTATCGCAATTTGCGATTCGGTAATAGCATTTGCGATTTTTAAGCAATCGCTATTACCGATTCTCAAATGTGATACAGAATCGCAAAAGGCCTTCATGATACATCTGGCCCCAAATGCCCAGATATTTGCACGCTGATGCTCCCTCCTTTTTTTACCTTTTCCAAAAACCAGCTCCCTTTCATAATTAGATTGCAGGCAAATATTAAAATCTTGCATTTAGCAACTGAAGAAGCATTTTAAAATATTAAAAATTAATGTAATATGGTGCAGAATTAACATGTAGGCCTTGTAGGAAAAACAATGCTTTTTAATTCAAGTCACATTTACATGTATTAGACTTGAATAGCTGAAACTGCATTTTTTAAAAGGCTAGCCTAGGTTAAGTATGTGATATGTTACATTTCTGACAAGCTGATATGGTGTGAAAGTGATGACTTCATGTGAAAGAAGTTAGCTTTGACACTCCCATAGGCACATTTTCATAGAATGCAATAATGCTTTAAAATGTTTTAGGTTAATTCTGCAAAATGTTTCTAATCATACAGATTTAGTATAAGGAATCAATAGGTAGGTTGTTTTTTAGTAAAATGATATAGAAGCTTAACCATAAAACTGAAAGTAAGGAAAGTAAATGATTAGAACTCTTGTGGATTTATAAAAAGTATTTGGTAAAAGTGATTCACTTAAACATTTCTGTCTGTGGATTATTGTTGCTGTGGTGAGACAACAACAACATGTTCCTGTTCCCATGAAGACAATGAATGCTGAGTGGCTGACAGGAGGAAGAAGAAACATGTTGCAAACGTTTAGATTGCCATATTTATATTAATATGTGTTGCTAGAGTAGGTGGCCTCATTACTCATACCCATTCACTTTCCTGCTTGAATCTATGCTGCTCTGAGACTGTACTGAGTTTCTTGAACCTCTCTTTATGGGAAGTTCTGCTTTGATTGATAACTGATATTTGACTTTGAAGCTTTATGCTTTAATCTCTCTATCTGGAGTTCTTTATGAGTTGTGACTGACATCTTTTTTCTCTTTCTCCTAAATCAATTCTGAATCTTAGATTAAGGAGATGAGATATTGGATGAATTATTGGCTGCACGTCCACAACCTTATGTTGGTCCGGTGACAAATACTGAGGGAACGGCAACTACTAATGTGACAGTGGTTACAGCCCTTGTTGACGTGAATGCAATTCAAATTGAGAGCTGATTACAGATGACATAGCCTGTTATGACACAGCCTGCTGTACAACCTGTTAAAACTAATCATGTGCCTGCCCGAGTTGAGACTGCACTGGCAGTGATTTCTCCATGTGCTACTGCTTCTATTGTAACTGTACCAGCATCTGTTGTTTGGGTTATAACAGCACAACCAGTGGACATTTGCACAGCAACTTCTCCGATTTATTATGTTTCAAATGCTGTAGCTCAAGGAGCTGTTGGAGGAGCAACTGTGGCAGAGTTTATCCCCACTTTGCACAATTCATACATTGTTGCATGGACAATCCCACAGACTGTTCAATCATTAAGGGAGGGGAGAAGGATTATCTTTAAAACACAAACAACACAAGGTGAGATGAATTTATTTGACAATGGTATTTTTTCCCCTATGGTTTGTGGAAGCTGTGAATATTAGTACAAAGAAAGAAAACACAGGAAGTCTAGATCCCAGTCAAAGTACAGTGAAAGAAAGACCACTAAATGTACTGAAGTTAAAAATAGAATTAGAAGAAATAATTAGAGGATGCTCAGATATTGAAAATATGAACGAATAGCAAAAAACAGAATTAATTTATTTGAGCAAAGAATTTCCTGGCACGCAGCAGCTACACATGATCAATTAACTGAATTGTCCAGAAACTCTTGTCAAGCTTTCAAAAAGAGTCCCATTGCACTAAATGTTCAGGGTACAATTAGATGATGAACCAATTGAAACAATGCATTCTTTGGGAATGCAGTTGCACATTACAGAATTAGTCAAATGCTTTCATAAATGGAAATTAGAGAGCAAATGAGCAAAGAAACAGGAAAAACAGGTAAGGTGAAGCTTACGCTGTCTATACTATTCAAGAATTTGTAGAACCTTCATTGCTTCAAGGTGTTAACTCAGGACAAGTTGCAGAATTCATTGCCTTACCAGAGCTTGCAGTCTAACTGCTCAAATGAGAGTGACTATATTTACCGATACAGTATGGCTTTGGTGTGGTCCATGATTTTGCTGGCTCCCCCATCAGAAATGGCAAATATGCAAAAAGATTGCTAGAAGCATTGCAGCTTCCAACTGAAATTGCAGTTATTAAATGTGCAGTTCCCATAAGTGGTAGTGGATGTGTCACAGTCAGAAACAGATATTCTGATGAAGTTGCACTTTATTGTGCACTTGTGGTCTGCACACTTGAGGGGACATATATGGATGAATCTGAAGAGGACACTGTTGTTTCAATGTTGATGTATATAGCTGATACATGGGAAGAGCTCAAGAGATTGCAGGAAAATGTATCAGAAGCTGAACGTCAGGGTTTGATCAGAGCAGCATGTTGAAAAGACACAAATTACATTTGGATTCCAGCAGATGGGAAACCACTGTTACCAGACAGTTTATCGTTTCCTCATGGCACAACTTTTTCACGGTCCCACACATTTAGGGAGGGACACAAAGGTGAGATTGTTTAGACAAAACTATTTAACCCCAGATTTAGGATGCTTGCAGAGGAATTGTTCCACCATTGTGTAACAATCCAACAGATGAATGTGGGGAAAAGAAGACCAATCACACTGAGTAATGTAGGGAGATCAAGCGGTCTCTTCATCAAGATGCAGATGGACTTTATCAAGATTTATGTGTGCAACAGCCGGAGATACATCCTAGTTATAGTGTGAATTTTCTCTTGATGGGTGGAAGCCTACCCAACACAGAGAAATGACAGTCTCACTGTAGCTAAACTGCTGTTGAGAGACTTAATACTCAGGTACAGAATACCAGTTTCCATCGAGTCAGGTCGCAGAACTCATTTTAACAATGAGGTCCTTAGGATGTTGTGTGCAGCATTACAGGTGGAGCAGAAACTATTTTGTAGCTATCATTCAGAGGTGTCTGGGGTTGTTAAGCAGCTAAATAGAACTATAAAGTCCCGGCTTGTGAATGTCTGCGTATCCACTTCACTGAAACAGCCTGATGGTTTGCCCTTGGTGCTGATGAGCCGTTGAAGTACACCTGACAGGAAGACCGGATTATCACCACATGACATATTGGTGGGGCATTGTTAGAAATGAAGTATCTAGTTTGGCAGTTGTATGCACCCAGTCCAAGTAGGGACCACCAGTCCAGTCATAAAAGTCAGATACACACTGAAAGATAACCTGTGCTCACCCTCTGGTAGCTGGGCACAGAACAGACAGGCTTATCTAAAGAGGCAATGTGTAAAGTATTTGTGCAACACACACAGGAACACAACGAAAACACCACAAAATGACTCTTCACCAGATTAGAAAAATAGACAACAATTTTATGAACAAATCAAGACGAAAATGACGAAAATCCAATAAGTAGAATTTGAGTTATGAATTTTAATAAAATAAAACAGTTCTGGCTCTTAGAAGCAAATAGCATTTGAGAGGTTACTTGTGGTCACATTGCACCAGGGTAAAGCCAACAAGGCATACCAACTGCAATGGAGAGCAGGCCAGGTACAAGAACTGCGCAGGCCAGGTGTACAGAGTACCTTGATCCTGGCTGCAACACAAGATGCGGGGCACAGGCAAGCTATGCATCAGTGAATAGCCCGAAGTTGAGGCTGAGTTGAGGTGATGTGCTGATTTTTCATATGCACTGGTGGTGCTCTGTCAGTTTCGATGACAGGGTGCTGAGCCAAGAGGTGCTCGGTCTGAAAGCCGGGTTCTCTGCGCAGTCAAGGAGATCAGTGGATCTCTCCCAGCTGCTGCAACAGAGATGCTTGGCTTCGAATGCTGGCCTCTCAACTGCAAGGCAGCGTTTCCAAGAGCAATGTGCTGACCCTACTCCCACAACAGGGTTAATGTGTCAGTTGCTGCTTCTAACAGGATGGAGATCCGTCAATTTTTCTGGTGCAAGTATCTGGGTCCACTTCCAGTGAACCAGGCACAGGAGCAGGGGTAGAGACTTTGTTATCCCTGAGTCTCAAGTAACAGGAGGTAAGCCAAAAAGCCCTTGGAGATCACTTGGTGTGCAAGGCAGAGTCCACCCAAAAAAAAACACAAAAAAAACAGTCCTTCCAGGTCAGCAGTCCGGCAGAGAAATAGACCTTGATGCATCACAGAAGTTCTTCTGACAGAGTCTAGTTGTAGGTCCTGACTTGTCTGATTCTGTGGGGTCACAGATCCAGTTATGCCTTTGAAGCAGGGGTGACTTTCAAGAAGGGTTTTTGAAGTGCACAGATGTCATTTCCTCCTAACCCTGGCTCCAGACAATCTGTAGGGGGTAATCAGCTCTTTGGATGGGTTCAGGCACTGCCTATCCAGTTGTAGGTGTCAGCCCCTCACTCCTTTCCTGCCCAGGAGGAGATATCAGAATGCAGATGAATGTAGATGAGCACTTGGACACGCCTAACCTTCCTGTGTTTGTGGCTGTCTAGAGGGAACTCACAAATTGTAGCTGTTATCCAACCCGGACGTGTGTTGGAGGCAGGCTGCAGGCACACAGATCTGTAAGAGCAGAGAAATGCCCATATTCTAAAATAGTGATGTTAAATCTGGTGTCACTAGTAAAGAGTTTTTATCATTACCATTCCAAAGATGTGAAACATAACCAATTACTCTCTTCTAATCAGGAATTACATCTTAAAAGTATATTAAGGAATTCCCAATGTTAACCTATGAGAGGTGTAGGCATCACAGTAGTGAAAAATTACTTTGGGAGTTTTTCGCTACCAGGACATATAAAATGTAAAAGTACACGTCCTACCTTTTAATTACAAAGCACACTGCCCTACAGGTTACCTAGGATCTACCTTAGGGGTGACTTTTATGAAATTAAAGGGGAGTTTAAAGCTTGACAAGAGCATTTAGATGCAAAGTAAAAGTGGTGGTAAAACTGCATCCATAGGCTCTGCAGTGGCAGGCCTGAGACATGTTTAAAGATCTAAGGGTGACACAATGAGTGCTGCAGGTCCATAGTAGTATTTGATTTACAGGCCCTGGATATATGGCATACCAAATGTAGGAGGATATCCTGGTTTGTAGTGGGTACCTATGGTACTTACACCTTATACCTGGACCATTTATGCCTTATTAGTTGAATGTAGGCAGTGTTTAGAATCCAGACTCTCTAGAGGTAGCTGTGGATGAGCAGCCAAGGCTTATCCAGGTGACACGCAAAGATCATGCAATAACACCGTAGTCACTCATTCCTCACACACAGGATAGAAAATACTCAGTGTTACAAAAATAAAAAGGTACTCTATTTTGGTGACACAAATACCAAAAACACCATAGAGACTGTAGTGCCTTAGGAGGTAAGTAATACACAAATTATAGACTCTAGTATGCAGAAATAGGCATAACAATAGTTAGAAAACAGTGCATTTAGTGAGAATCTCAACAGTTAGAAATGGGCCTTGGGGGAGCAAAAACCACATACTAAGAAAGTGGAATGCGAAAGTTAGTCCCCCACCTATGCAAGTGTAGTGTGTAGTGGGGAGCTGGGAGTATTAGAAAACCCCAAAGTGGAGTACTAGAATCCACTCCAGTGACCAGGAAATCAGCAGTAAATCACAGTGACTTTCCCAGAACACACACAGAAACAAGAAGAAGAATTATGCATGCACCAGAAGAGACTGCAAGACACCAACAGTGGATTCCTGGACAAGAGGACCTGTGGAAGAAGGGGAGCAAGTCCAAGAAGCACAGAAGAGTCCAGGAAGAGCAGGAGTCCCTGCTAACCCGGATGAAGGTGCAAAAGCCACCAGTAGAAAAGAAAAGTCAGCACTGCACTCAAGAAGACGAAGTCGGGTTCCTGGAGGGTGCAAGTGATATCCCACGCCGGATGGAGGACTGCAGTCTGGTTTGGATCGCTGGAGTCCGCCAACAAGCCGTGGCACACGCAAAGATCGCAGTTAGTGGAAAATGACAGTGCCCGGGACTAGGAAGGACCAGGTGGACTCTTCCCAGGGGGGGAAGTCAGAGGGGGCCCTCAGCAACTCAGAGAGCCCACAGAAGACCAGGCAGCACACACAGGAGTCCCACAGCACGGGGACAAGGAAGTTGCAGAAGAGGCCCATGCAGCACTACAACAAAGGCTCCCTCACTACCAGACAACCACTCAGGAAGCGGTGCATTTCAGGATAGAGTGCTGGGGGCTGAATCTTCAAGATGCCTGAAGAACTTGGAGGAAGGATGCCAACAAGCCTAGGCAGCTGCAAAACATACGATACATGGGGGTACTGTCTTGCGTGGGGAGGCAAGCTCTTACCTTCACCAAATTTGGACAGTTGGAACAGAGGTCCTTCAGGACCACTTCAGTCGACCACCCGTGATGCAGGATCCACATAGCTCAGCAGGAGAGGGGATCCATGCAGCCGGTCGTCATTGCAGAAGCAGGGGAGTGACTCCTTCACCCCAAATGAGATTCCTTTGCTCTTCTGATGCAGTCTGAAGACGGGCTGTCTTCAGAGGATGCACAATTGGGAAACAGTTGCAGTTGCTGGAAGGAGCCAGAGATACAATGTTGCAGAAGGTGTCTTGCTTCATTGTTGCAGCTTGTAGAGTTCCTGGAGGTTCCAGATGCAGTTTCTTCAGAGAGAGGTCGAAGTGGAGGATGCAGAGGATTTCTCCTGGAGTCTTGCAATCCGAATCTGAGGAACCACCCAAAGGAGACACCATAAATAGCCCTGAAAGTGGGATTGGTCCACTAGCCAGGTAAGCGCCTATCAGGGGAGGGCTGTGACATCTCCTGCTGGCATGGGCCACTCAGATGCTCCTAGAGTTCTCTGCCAACCTTGAATCCAAGATGGCAAAACCCAGGGACCCCCTGGAGGAGCACTGAGCACCACCCCTGGGGTGGAGATTGACAGGGGAGTGTTCACTTTCCTTTCCTTTGTCTAGTTTTGTGCCAATGCAGGGACTGAGGGTCCCTGAACTGGGGTTGTCTGGTTTATGTAAGGAGGGCCCAAATGTGCCCTTCAAAGTTTTTACAGTGGCTTGGGGAGACTACCCTTCCTCAGCCTGTAACACTTATTTCCAAAGACACAGTCTGTAGCACCCCTCTCCCAAAGAAAATCCTTTGTTCTGCCTTCCTGGGTTTGAGTTCCTCAAGCAACAGGAGGGCAGAAACCTGTCCGTGAGGTGCCTAGAAAACCTCAGAAGGCTGAAATGGCAATACTGGGGGTCTTCTAAGGAGCCCCAAGACTGCATGGAATCATAATACCAATGCTTGCAAAAGCCTTGGGGTATGATTCCAACATGTTTGATACCAAACATATCTATGTTCGGAGTTACCATTATGTAGCTGGACATAGGTAGTGACCTATGTCCAGTACATGCTTACAAATGCATCTCCGCACTCATGAAATCTGGGAAAATGGTCCTGGAGGTCATGGGAGCACCTGTGCTATTGCAGGGGTGCCCTCACACACAGATACTTTGAGCCCTGCCCTCAGGGCTGGAGGGCCTGCTATAGGGATGACTTACAAGTGACCTGATGCAGTGTAAATGGCAGTGAAAGGGTGCTTGCACCTTTTCAGGCAGGCTGCAATGGCAGTCCTGCAAAAGCCTTTGCATGGGCTCCCTATGGGTGATATACACGCTGCAGCCCATAGGGATCCCCTGGAACCTCAATGCCCTGGGTACCTAGGTACCATATACTAGCGACTTATAAGGGAGCACCAGTATGCCAATTTTGGGTGAAATACTGTGTTACCAGTAACCAACAAACAATTTCTAATGGAGAGAGCATAACTACTAGGGTCCTGATTAGCAGGATCCCAGTAGACACAGTCAAGCACACCAACATCAGGCATAAAATGGGGTTAACCATGCCAAGAAAGAGGGTACACCCCCCCTCAACGAGGGACAATAAGCCTAACCTTATCCAGATGAGTCTTCATTGTCTAAATGGAAATTTCTGGATTGGAGTGGTTACTCCAGATCTGTAATGTCCATACCCTGTAGGGAAATAGACCACCTCAACAATTTTGAGTTTTTTCCTTTCATCTGCTTAAGCCATAAGAGAGGTTTGTGGTCTGTTTGAACAATGAAGTGAGTTCCAAAGAGGTATGGTCTCAACTTCTTCAAGGTCCAGACCACAGCAAAGTCATCCCTCTCTATGACTGACCTACGCTTTTCTCTGAGGATCAACCTTCTGCTGATAAGCAATGGTTGAACCTGTCTCTCTGTATTAAGCTGTGAAAGAACTGCCCCCATCCTTACTTCTGAAGCATCAGTCTGAACTATGAACTTCTTGCAGTTTGGGCTTTTTAGAACAGGTGCAGAGAGCATTGCCTATTTTAGTTCCTCAAACGTTTTTTGACAGCTGGCTGTCCATCATACCTTCTTGGGCATTTTTTTGGAGGTGAGATCATTAAGATGGGCAATAATGGAGCCATAGTTCTTAATGAACCTCCTGTAATACCCAGTGTGACCTAGAAAGGCTCTGACCTGGGTTTGTGTTGTGGGGGAGTCAAATCCAAAATGGTTTGGATCTTCCCTTGTAGTGGCTGAATCTGTCTGTTCCCCACCTACTAGGTATCCCAGATAAGCCACCTGCCCTATCTGGCACTTTGAAGCCTTGATAGTAAGGCCTGCTTTTTGCAGAGCCTCCAAAACTTTCCATAGGTGGACCAGGTGGTCATCCCAGGTGGATCTAAAGACATCTAGATATGCTGCACTGAAGGCTTCCGGCCCTTGGAGGACTGTATTCACCAACCTCTGAAAAGTGGCAGGTCCATTTTTCAAACCAAAGGGCCTAACAGTAAATTGATAATGCCCTCCAATGGTTGAGAATGGAGTTTTTGGTTTTGCATCCTGTGACAATTTGATTTGCCAATACCCTGCGGTCAAGTCAAGGGTGCTTAGATACTTTGCAGATGTCAGTAAATCTATTAGCTCATCTGCCCTGGGTATGAAGTTTGCATCAGTCTTAGTGACTGTGTTGAGCCCTGTATAATCTGCACAGAACCTCATCTCTTTTTTCCCATTTTGTGAGTGAGGTTTAGGTACCAGCACCAATGGGCTAGCCCAGGGGCTGTCAGAGTGCTCAATCACTCCTAGGTCAAACATCTTCTGTACCTCTGCTTTGATGCAATCCCTTACATAATCAGGTTGCCTGTAGATTTTTCTCTTGACAGGCATGGTGTCTCCTGCATCAGTGGTGTGTTCATACCATGTGATTTGTCCGGGTGTAAGGGAAAACAATTCTGAGAACTGTCCTAGGAGGTTTCTGCAGTCCTCTTTTTGAGACTCAGAAAGGCCATCTGCTAAGACCACCCCGTCTACTGAGCCATCAGCTGCAGAATGTGAAAATAGGTCAGGGAGAGGGTCACTGTCTTCTTCCTGTCTCTCATCAGCAGCCTGAGCAGGGTTAAGTCAGCCCTGTCACAGTAGGGCATTAGGCGGTTCACATGAAGTACTCTGAGAGGACTTCTAGGAGTGCCAAGGTCAACTAAGTAAGTAACCTCACCCCTTTTCTCCACTATGATGTGTGTTCCACTCCATTTGTCTTGGAGTGCTCCTGTTGCCACAGGCTCCAGGACCCACACTTTCTGCCCTGATTGGCACACTGTCAGGACAGCCTTCTTGGTATGCCATTGCTTCTGCAATTCTTGGCTGGCCTGAGGGATCTTATTGGCCTTCTTCATATACTCAGCCATCCTTGATCTGAGGCCAAGTACATAGCCCACTATGTCTTGTTTAGGGGGCCTCAGGGATTGCTCCCAATCCTCTTTCACAAGAGCTAATGGACCCCTAACAGGGTGTCCAAAGAGGAGTTCAAAGGGGCTGTAGCCCACTCTTTTATGGAGTACCTCCCTTAAGGCAAAGAGGAGGCATGTTAACAGGACATCCCATATCCTCCTGAGTTTTTCAGAGAGTCCCATGATCATGCCTTTGAGCATTTTATTAAAACGCTCAACCAACCCATTTGTCTGGGGATGGTAAGGTGTAGAGAATGTATATGTTACACCACACCCTTTCCACATTGCTTTCAAGTATGCAGACATGAAGTTGTTACCCCTGTCTGATACAACCTCTTTTGGGAAACCCACCCTGGAAAAGATTCCCAGTACGGCTTTGGCTACTGCAGGAGCTGTGGTGGTCCTAAGAGGTATGCCTTATGGATACCTAGTGGCATGGTCCACCACCACCAGAATAAATCTGTTCCCAGAAGCTGTGGGAGGATCAAGGGGGCCAACTTATCGACCTTTACCCTTTCAAAGGGTACACCAACCACTGGCAGTGGGATTAAGGGGGCCTATGGAGTGCCACCTGTCTTGCCACTGGCTTGACAAGTGACATAGGAGCAACAAAACTCCTTGGTATCTTCTGACATGTGGGGCCAGTGAAAGTGAGGGACCAGTCTGTCCCAGGTTTTACTTTGCCCTAGATGTCCAGCAAGGGGAATGTCACGTGCCAAGGTTAACGAAAATTCTCTGTATTGCATAGGGATGACCAATCTCCTGGTGGCACCAGGTTTGGGGTTCCTTTCTTCTCAATACAAGAGAATGTTTTCCCAATACACCCTGTGGGTGTCACCGACATCCCCTGCCTCTTTTTTGACAGGTTGCTGTTGCATTCCCTCAAGTGTGGGGCAGGTACGCTGTGCCACACTTAACTCCTCCCTGGCAGACCCCCTTGCACCTAAGAGTTCAGCTGTATCAGCTTGAAGTTCTTCAGGAGTAGGTTCTGTCCAAGGAGTTGACTTCTCCTCCTCAAAGGGAGAATCATCAGTGGAGGGAGGGATGGGGGATAATTGTTTACCCTTCCAAGCCCTGCTTTTGGGAAGCTCTTGGTCCATACTTTAGGGATCCAAGGGGCATATTTATACTCTTTTTGCACCAAATGTGTGTCAAACATTTTGACGCACATTCGGCGCAAACCATGCACCATATTTAAACTTTGACGCCCGCGGACGTCAAAATTCCTCAGTGTGCGTCATTTGTTGGATGCAGGAAACTGCCTTGCGTTAATGACATGCAAGACTAGGCGTTCCCGCCCAAAAAATGACTTTAAGGCCTGTGCACCTTATTTATACTCCTGCGTCATTTTGACACACAGGAGGGCCTTAAAAAACAGTGCAAAGCCTGATGTGCGCCGTTTGTTAACGCTTGGGTCAGGGCAGGCGTTAAGGGACCCGTGGGCTCACTTCCATGGTCTCTGACCATGGAAGGAGTTCAGAGGTGCCCTTCCCTGCCCCCAGGAACACCCCCTTCCACCCTCGCCCTCCACTGGAGGAACCCATGGATGGGAGGACCCATTCCAGGTAAGCACAGGTAAGTTGAGGTTTTTTTTTTTTTTTTTTTTTTTTAAAGTGGCATAGGGGGACCTAATTTGCCCCTCCCCCACATGCCACTGTGCCCACTGACTATGCCTAGGGGACAGAAGTCCCCTGGGCATGGCCATTGGGCAAGGGGGCATGACTCCTGTCTTTGCCCCATTTCAATGGGGGTTGTGCGTCAAAAAATGGCGCAAGTCCGGTTTGAGGCATGATTTTTGCCTCAAACCTGACATGCACCATTTTTTTACGCACAACCCCCATTTTCCCCTACGCCGGCGCTGCCTGGTTTAAGTAATTTCTTTTTACTCTGATCAGTCTGCAGCGCCGGCCAAAATCATTCCTTAAATAAGGCGCCCGCATGGCGCGTAGGAATGACATTAGCCGGCGGTAAAAAAATTACGCAAACCAGCGCCGGCGCTGGTTTCCGTCAAAAAGTATATATATGGGCCCAAGTTTCCCTGTTCTCTTTGCTTCTTGGCCTGAGCCCTGGTTAAAGCAAAGATATGCCCAGGAATGACCACCAAGGCTGCATGGGCCTCCATCTACACATCAGCCCAAGCTGAAGTTTCCAAGTCGTTCCCTGCTAGACACTCTACAGATAGGTTGGTAGATGCCACAACTTTTTTAGGACCAGTAACCTCCCCCGCAGTTGAGATCAACAACAGCTATGGGGTGGCTTACACTGCTGTTATTGGCATCAATCACTTGACATTGATGACCAAGTAGGTTTTGCTCAGGGGCCACCAGTTTTTCAGTAGCCATGGTGACACTGGCACCTGTGTCCCTGTAGGCCTCAACCTGAGCACCATTTATTAGGGGTTGTTGCTGGTACTTATTCATATTAAGGGGACAAGCAACAAAGGTGGCAAGGTCAATGCCACCATCAGAGACGAAAACAGCCTCTTTGGTTTCCCTAACTAAACCAACCTCCACTACATTTCCCAAAGTGAGCCCTGCTACACCCTTGGACAGACTATTTGTAGTATTAGTTTTCCCACCACAACTGCTATTGCTAGAGGCACTAGTTGTAGCAGTGGGGGTAGTGGTGGTGGGAGGTTTGGTGCTTTTCTTAGGGCAAGAACTGTCTCCTGCCCTATGGCCTTTGTTTTTACAAATGTAGCACCAAGGCTTTTTGTTCTGATTGTAATGAGAAGAGGATTTAGACCCACCCCCAGAAGAGTTGTGTGGGCCTGATGAAGACTCTTTGTTTTTATCTTTGTCCCCACCGTTGTCATGTGACTTACCAACCTTCTTCTTGTCCTTGTCACCCCGTGTATGAACTTTTCTGCTCACCCTTGTTCTGACCCATTTGTCTGCCTTCTTTTTCAATTCTTGGAGAGAGGTCAGATCTGAGTCTACCAACTACTGGTGCAACAAGTCAGACACTCAATTATTTAAAATATGCTCTCTTAGTAACAGATTATATAAGCCCTCATAGTCAAACACTTTGTTGCCATGTAACCAGCCCTCTAAAGCTTTAACAGAACAGTCCACAAAGTCAACTCAATCCTGTGAGGCCTCTTTTCTGGTCTCCCTGAACTTGATCCTATATTGTTTAGTAGTGAGACCAAAACCTTCCAAGAGTGCTGTTTTTAAAATAATGTAGTTGTCTGCATCCTCTTCTCTGACAGCGAGAAGTCTATCCCTCCCCTTGTCAGAGAAAGGCAACCAGAGAATAGTAGCTGACTGTCTTTGAGGGAACCTCCAAACTTTACAGGCCCTCTCAAGTGCATCAAATGACTTGTATATGTCATCTCCAATCTTGTATGAGGGGACAATTTTCTGCAGGTTCCTGGAATATATGGAGTCCTCCCTGACTCTATAATCCCTGAAACTGCTGCCACCATGGGGTGTTAACCCCAACCCCTGCCTCTCCCTCTCCACTGCCAAGGTCTGACTATCTAGGGCTAGCTGTTGCTGCTACAGCCCCAGCCTGGCCTACTCCAGTCTCAGCTTTCTGAGTTCTCCATCTATAGAGTCCTCCTCTGGAGTTGTACAGTGTGACCCCTCAGTGACATGAGAGTGGGCGGAAGTGGATCTTTTCTCAGTCTTGGTGACCCTAGCTAACAGTCCTCTGGGTGTAAAGGGAGCCCTACCTGAGTGACTTCCCCTCCCACTGCCAGCTGCACTAGTTTATCTGCTAGGGGTGAGATCCTTGAAGAACCCTTCTCTGAGCCTGGACGATTATTTTCTAACTCAAGGGGGTTAGAGTCTCCCTCCTCCTCCTCCTCCTTTTCCTGGCTACCAGCATGTTCCTGGTCGTCTTGAAGAAGGAGGCTCAGAAGTAAACTCTTATTAGGATTCTTCTCCATACCTACCTTCCTCTCTGAACACAGCCCCTTCAATTCCTTGAAGGTCATGCCCTCATAAGGAGAGTCCATGCCCTCAGATCTAGGTCCAGCTGCAGACATGGTGTGTGTTAGGGTGGTGTAGGATGTACCTAACTTACCTAACCTTTAGTATCTTGGAAAGAAGTTTAGAGACTCAATTCCTGCATTAGGTACAATGTATTGTCTCTAGGTAAGGATAGTCTTTCCTGTGGAAAGCACCAGGTGACAGAGTGATAAGGCACCACCGCTGCACCACCAATGTAGGAGGCTGGCCTGGTTTGTAGTGGGTACATATGGTACTTACAACTTGTACCAGATCCAGTTATCCCTTATTAGGGAAATGTAGGCAGTGTCTAGAAGCCAGGCTCTCTGGAGGTAGCTGTGGATAGGCAGCCAATGCTTATCTAGGAGACATGCAAAGCTCATGTAACATCACTCTAGTCACACAGTACTCACACACATGAAAGAAAATACTCAGTGTTACAAAAATAAAGAAACTTTATTTTGGTGACACAAGTACCAAAAATACCACATAGACTGTACTCCTTTGGGAGGTAAGTAATACACAAATTGTGTACACTAGTATGCAGAAATAGGCATGAAAACAGTTAGAAAACATTGCAATTAGTGAGAATGACAATAGTTAGAAATGGGCCAGGGGAGCACAAACCTTATGATAAGAAAGTGGAATGTAAACATGGGTCCCCCACCTAGGCAAGTGTAGTGGGTAGAGGGGAGCTGGGAGTACTAAAAAACCCAAAGGGGAGTATTAGAACCCACCCCAGTGACCAGGAAAACAGGAGTAAATCACAGTAACTTTCCCAGAACACACACAGAAACGAGAAGAAGAATTATGCAAGAACCAGAAGGGACTGCAAGACACCAACAGTGGATTCCTGGACAAGAAGACCTGTGGAATAAGGGGACTAAGTCCAAGAAGCACAGAAGAGTCCAGGAAGAGCAGGAGCCCCTGCTAACCCGGATAAAGGTGCAAAAGGAGAACCACCGGTGGAGAAGAAAAGTCAGCACTGCATCCAAGAAGATGAAGTCGGGTTCCTGGAGAGTGCAAGTGATGTCCCACGCCGGATGGAGGATTGCAGTCTGATTTGCATCACGGGGGTCCACCAACAAGCCTTGGCCCACTGAAAGCTCGCGGTTAGCGGAAAATGGTGCTGCCCGGGACCAGGAAGGACCAGGTGGACTCTACCCAGGAGGGGGAACCAGAGGGGGTCCTCAGCAACTCAGAGAGCCCACAGAAGACCAGGCAGCACACACAGGACTCCCACAGCATGGGGACAAGGTAGTTGTAGAAGAGGTCCACACAGCACTATGACAAAGACTCCCATGCCGACGGAGAAGCACTCAGGAAGCTGTGCATCACAGGATAGATTGCTAGGGATCTTCAAGATGCATGAAAAACTTTGAGAAAGGATGCCAACAACCCTTTGCAGCTGCAAAACACGTGGTACACGGGGTACTGTCTTGTGTGGAGAGGGAAGCTCTTACCTCCACCAAAGTTGGACAGTTGGAAGAGTGGATAATCAGGACCACTTCAGTCTATCACCCGTGATACAGGATCCATGCAGCTCAGCAGGAGAGTGGATCCACACAGCCGGTCATCGTTGCAGTTGGTGCCTGCAGAAGCAGGGGAGTGACTCCTTCCCCCCAAGGGAGATTCCTTCGCTCTTCTGATGCAGGCTGAAGACGGGCTGTCTTCAGAGGATGCATGACCGGGAGCAGTTGCTGGCAGGAGCTGAAGATTCAATGTTGCAGAATTTGTCTTGCTTCTTTTTTGCAGCTTGTAGAGTTCCTGGAGGGTCCAGATGCAGTTTCTTCAGTGAGAAGTCGAAGTGGAGGATGCAGAGGATTCCTGTTGGAGTCTTGCAATCTGAATCTGAGGAACCACCCAAAGGAGAGACCCTAAATAGCCCTGAAAGTGGAATTGGTCACCTAACCAGGTAAGCACCTATCAGGGGAGGGCTGTGACGTCACCTGCTGGCACCGGCCACTCAGATGCTCCCAGAGTTCCCTGCCAACCTTGAATCCAAGATGGCAAAACCCAGGGACCCTCTGGAGGAGCTCTAAGCACCACCCCTCGGGTGGTGATGGACAGGGGAATGGTCACTTTCCTTTTTTTGTCCAGTTTTGCACCAGAGCAGGGACTGGGGGTCCCTGAACTGGTATAGAATGGTTTATGCAAGGAGGGCACCAGATGTGACCTTCAAAGCATTTCCAGTGGCTTGGGGAGGCTACCCCTCTCCAGCCTGCAACACCTATTTCCAAAGGGAGAGGGTGTAACACCCCTCTCCCAAAGGAAATCCTTTGTTCTGCCTTCCTGGGCATGAGCTTCTCAAACAACAGGAGGGCAGAAACCTGTCTGTGAGGTGCTTGGAAAACCTCAGAAGGCTGAAATGACAATACTGGGGGTCCTCTAAGGAGCCCCCAGAGTGCATGGAATCATACAACCAATAATTGCAAAAGCCTTGGGGTATAATTCCAACATGTTTGATACCAAACATGCCTATGTTCGGAGTTACCAATATGTAGCTGGACATAGGTAGTGACCTATGTCCAGTACATGCATAAAATGACATGGCGCACTCACGAAGGCTTGGAAAATGGTCCTGGAGATTGTGGGGGCACCTTTGCTAGTGCAGGGGTGCCCTCACACACAAGTACTTGCACCCTGCCCTCAGTTCTGGAGGGTCTATTATTGGGGTGACTTATAAGTGACCAGGTTCAGTGTAAATGGCAGTGAAAGGGTACTTGCACCTTTTCAGGCAGGCTGCAATGGCAGTCCTGCAGAAGCCTTTGCATGGGCTCCCTATGGGTGGCAATATATATGCTGCAGTCCATAGGGATCTCCTGGAGCCCCAACGCCCTAGGTACCTAGGTACCATATACTAGGGACTTATAAGAGGGCACCAGTATGCCAATTGTGGATGAAATACAGTGTCAACAGTCACCAACAACCAATTTTTAATGGGGAGAGCATAACTACTGGGGTCCTGATTAGCAGGATCCCAGTAGACACAGTCAAGCACACTGACATCAGGCAGAAAATAGCGTAACCATGCCAAGAAAGAGGGTACTTTCCTACACCACTTATGTGGATACACCAATGTTACCATGTTTATTGGAGAAGTACATGTATTTTAGCACTGATCAGCAGTGGTAAAGTGCTCAGAATCCTTGCACCAAAAAAAAGAATCAGTGAAAAAAGGAGGTAAGCGGGCAAAAGCTTGAGGGAATACAACCCTACGGATGACTGGTCAAACAAATGTGCAATGAATTGTCTGCTATACCTGTGAATGCATTTGTAAACATTACAGATGACATTATACTAGATTACTTCAAAGGATTGGCTGATGTGGTGCATTTTGTTTCTCGACAGGATGAAGCTGTCACTGCAAATCCACATCAAGAGCAGTGCCATGACCTTAGCCCCGGACACTGGGTGCTGATATAAAAGCATTTAAGGAAGTCCTGCCTAGAGCTGAGGTGGAAAGGCCCCATACAAGGAGATTTTAACCACGAATACTGCTGTTAAATGTGCCAGAGTACCAAAATGGGTGCATCCATCGCATACCCAGAGATCCATACTAAGAAATAGTGTTCTTTGAGCCAGAACCGAGAGCACTAGTGACACTACCACTGCAAGTTAGACAAGAACAAGGAGCAATATTGCAAGAGGTACAACAGCAAGGACAAGAAAGGAGTGAAGAATTGTAGACAGGTGCATCAATCCAGTTTCCTGATATCTCACAAAATGGCATTGCAATTTCTGGTGAAGAAGAAAGAGAAGTAAGAGCTCAACCTGAAGTGACAGTTGAGTCAACACCAGAACAAATAGAAGATCCAGGTGAAGGGACAGCTACTGAATCAAGAAGAGTCACTTACCAAGCTAAATGGGCAAGAACCTATGGTCAAAAGAAATTGAGACGAAGTGTGTCAGTTGAACGCCTATTGCCAACAATTGGTGACAAGAAAGAGTCAAGCAGTATAAGTTACACAGAAGGAGAAGATCAACAGACACCCAGAAGATCAAAAAGAGCAAGAATACCTTGTTGGAGGTATTCTGCACCTAAAAGGACATACTAGGTGAAAAAAGTGCTAAATGTCCCAATATCAGATTTGCTTGATTTGAGTGAAGGGCTGTCCGAACTACTGTGATATTTTATTGAGTCTGGAATTAGGAAAAGTTGCAGAAAATGATTTCTTAAAGAAACAAAAAGTTGCTTGAAGAACTTTATTGAATGAGAAATGCAATAGACTGAAATAAAGATTGATAGGTAGCTAAACAAAAATAATTAAAGAGATTTTCCTAGCCTAAGGCTGCAGTAGGAGAGTAGGGATGACATTTTAGAAGAAGACGGAGTAGGGTTAAGGATGACTATATGAAGTCTGCTATAAAGAAAGCTGAAAGAACTAACTGAACTAAACAATGAGAGAAGAAATTGAAAAACTGTGCAATATTGAACTTTGAAACCAAATTATTTACATTTTTGCTGCTACACTTTGTTTAAAAAGATCTGACCTTAGACAAAAGTGTTTCCTAACCAGAGCTAGATGCAAGATTATTAAATTACATTTTTAGTAGCCATAGCAATATTGGTAGATATAGACTATACACCATAGAAAGAAAAATCCATATTTTCACTTAATAGCATGACATCTGCACATGCCATAGATGAGGATAAATTGAAAGTGTCATTAGTAGATTACATGAAAGAAGATTACACAACAAATGTTTATTGTAGTTTAGTTCAAGAACATACAAGCTTTAAAGTATTATTATGTGTGTGAGCACTTACCTTCATCAGCTATGGAGGGGGAGACATACCATCGCTTACACTTGTCATGCCATTACATGCATCGCTTAGCGTAGGTTATAGGCAACAATCTTTTGAATACTATTATTCTAACTTTTATTCTAACTTTGACATGATTCTTTCAAAAGTACCTTTACAGATGAGCATGAATTGACATCCAAAGGTAAAAGAAATGGAAACAGCTTGCCAATATTTTATACCGGCATATGAAAACAATGTGACATGTTCAATGAGACCATTAGAAAATACTTCTCTCATGATGCTAGAAGAAAGGAGATCACACATTGCACACAGTAGAATAGAGATGAAGAGGTTTTGAAAAAGTCACCCCATCTTGGATTCCCCTAGGTGTCTAGTTTTCAAAAATGTGCAGGTTTTCTAGGTTTTCCTAGGTGCCGGCTAAGCTAGAGGCCAAAATCCACAGCTAGGCACTTTGCAAAAAACAGCTCTGTTTTCTTTGTGAAAATGTGATGTGTCCATTTTGTGTTTTGGGGCATATCCTGTCGCGGGCGCTAGCCACGCAAGTGAGGTACCATTTATATCGGGAGACTTGGGGGAAAACAGAATAGCAAAACAAGTGTTATTGCCCCTTGTCTTTCTCTACATTTTTTCCTTCCAAATGTAAGACAGTGTGTAAAAAAGATGTCTATTTGAGAAATGCCCTGCAATTCACATGCTAGTATGGGTACCCCGTAATTCAGAGATGTGCAAATAACCACTGCTTCTCAACACCTTATCTTGTGGCCATTTTGGAAATACAAAGGCCCATATTTATACTTACGCAGTTTTGCATCAAAAATATTACTGCCGGCTAACGCCATTTCTGTGCGCCGTGCGGGTGTCAAATTTATACTTTGACACACTGCGGCACAAACCACAGGTGTGAGTAATTTTTTTTTACGCACAGCGCAGCGTCACGTCGTAAAGGAAAATGACATTAACGTGGCAGAAATGACTGTGAGACGATTTATGACAACGCAAACCGGACATGCAGCATTTTTTGACGCAATAGCGTCAAAAATCACAGCAAACACAGCCATTTCAGCAAAGGAGAGCCAAAATGGATCCAGGATGCCTGTACAGACCCCAGGAAGATGACAACAGACCAGGAACCAGCCAGGAGGACCCACACAAGACCCAGGACAGGGAGAAGAAGAAAAGAAAGTGTCGCTTCAGTGCAGAGGAGCAGGAAATCCTGGTTAAAGAGGTGACAGAACACCAGCACCAACTGTTTGTTACCTCAAAGTTGCCAATCAGTAGGAGAGAGGCAATATGGCAACAAATTGTTGACAATATTAACAGTGTGGCAGAAGTACGCAGAACAGCCATCGAGTGCAAGAAACGCTAGCATGACTGCAAGCGCAGGACCAAGGAAAAGAAGGCCAGGAAAAGGAAGGCAGCACTGCAGACTGGAGGTGGGAGTTCAGCACACCAGTAGCCCCTGTACCACATGGAGGAGATGGTCGCAGCCGTCATCCTTGAGGAGATCATCACAGGGATTCAAGGACAGGACAGCGCAGACTACAGGAGACAACGCACATGCAGGGTAAGTCGTATGGGAAACTAAAATGCACTAATGTTAACTGCAACCCGGGGGGAATACCCACTACACAATGCATGTAAGTCATCATATACATGGAGTGGCATGGGTAAAGGGGTACGGCACGGGGAAATGGCCTGTTCAGAGAAAAGCTGGGGCACACCATAACACAACACCAACAACCTTTCCATGGGGGTATGCTGCCATGCCAACGATGTTGCAAAGGTAAAGCCACGCCAGGAGGGAAGGGCACAATGTCAAACTGACATCCCGTCACACGTCAGCCACTATACCCCCTACATTAACTAGGGCCCAATTAACAACCTCTAGCCATACCGACAACTGGAATGTAACCTTGACAGCAGTTGCCACTACCACCTCCGCTGTGTGTGCAGCTCAAGTAGCCAATGGCAGTAACGTCCCCATGGATCATACACACCTAAATTAGAGGGTTTAGGATGACAACCTTAACAATCCCCTAAAACAAGACAAATGTTCCAGTCCTGTCAAATGTGAATGCCCATAGTTGCTGCAAACATCAGCCAATGTCATCAACCTTAGGAGGTACACAGCACTAATGTCATTCCCATGCTGCATATGTCAGGGTCCACCCTGTGCCTGGGTCACAATGCAACATCCCAAATGTCATACTGCTCAGACAACAGCATTGAGGGGGAGGACACATGTAACTGGTCACTGAAATACACCTGCACAGTCAGAGGAGGAAATAGGAAACTGCTCCGACTATCAGGGCAATCCAATGTACCACACATTCCCCAACATCAGCTGTACACATTACCAATGCCGACATCCATATCGTACCATAACAATGCTATGCATAGTATACGCTACATTTCAACTACATATAGGTGGATGTGATAGATCAGAGACTGTGGCAGGTCCAGATTGTGAAGTGTGTTGCTAGTGCCATCAGAGCACCCACAGCCAGTGAAAGGTCTCACCATGAGAATGGAAGTAGGGGGAGGGTTGAGTAGGACAAGAAGATGGCAAGTCACTATTTGGCCAAACCCAACACCTAGAGGATGTGATGCTGACAAGTCCACTAACTGACCACAATACATGTGACATGCAGGTGGGGCATAGGCCTGGGAGAATGTCCATCTGAAAGACTAGATCAGTGAACAGGAACCAAGATCACAATGTGAAATCATCACAAGGCAGGCATGTCACATCACAAATGCCACAACACAGACACACTAATTGTACCCTATTTCATTGCATAGGACGATGGATCTCCTGCGGATATGCCTGTCCAGGACTACCCTGATGACATGGATGACTATCTGACAAACATCAGTCAGCAGACCCTCCAAGATGTCCTTGGAACCCTCCAGACCCCACCTTCAGTCACAAGGAGGAGCACAGAACAAGCATCCATCGCAGAGGATCCACCCACCACCCCAATTGGACAACCTGCCTGCTCCAATACAGCTGAGGACTCTGATGACATAGGCACCAGCTTTGAGAGAACTGTAGTGGGAGTACAGTGGGAGCTGGCCAAGGAGGTGCGGGTGGGGATGCAAAATATGGCAGCCAGCCTTAAGGGGATGCGCTCGTGCATGATGTCATCTGCAGATCAGGCAGCAGCCATGCAAGCGCTAACATCCATCCTGCAAGGAATACAACAAACTGTAAAGGAATTCACCACTGCAGTAAGGGAGTTGCCACAACACCTCGCACCCCAAACCTTCCACTGCATGCACAAATGCAATCATGACCCCCTCAGGGCCGACCTGGCTGCCTACCATTGTGATGTGGCTGCTATTCTTAAGAACCAGCAGATCCTCCTTGCAGCAGTACTGCCCTTAAGACCCCCACAGGTAGCAGCAAGCAGGATGTCTGACTCCATGTCTCAGACACTGAGGTGTGTGTTGCCCCTTCACAACCACCACCAACAAGGGCAAAGGAGGCAACACACACATCAGAAGATGAAGACCAGAAACAGATCATCTTCACACGTAAAAGTACCCGGAAGCACTAGTCCCTGCCACATGGCCACCTATTACCAAGGTCCTGCACTTCGTAACATGCCAGTCTTGCAGCAACTGTACTCAAGCACTGTTCAGCAAACCACTGTCTATCTTGTCAGCCTGCCCTGTGATTGTCTCTCACTAACTCATTGGCAAATCCTGTCCCTCTGCACTGTCTGTCACTTCACCCCAGCATGTCCAATGAAATGTCCTTTTGCACTCGTGTAGGATCACAATGGAAGATGTCACTATAATGGACTCACAATCATGGACAATGTACATATAGCACTACATCACTTTTCAATAAATAGCACGTACACAACCAGCTTGTCAATACAACTGTCCTGAAATAATGTAGGCTGATAACTATGCACAGTGGCCTGGATTCTACCATACTCTGCCCTTCTTGAGGCTAATATCTGAGGAAAAGAGAAACTATACACCATAATGCTGTGTTGGACAGATCAACCCTTCTGCAAGGGATATCTAAACCATTAAATGGTGCCTACAAAATGCTGCTTCAATGCAAAACTAACACATGTAACATTGCCCACAAATATAAGCGAACAGTCACCAAACTGCATGAATGGAGGTGTATGAGTTCACATCCAAATAAGTTATCATGCTGAACAGTGTAACAAATGATCATCCATGTGAATTATGTACACTATACTACAAGAGAGCTTACTACCACTCACCTTATAAGGGTTTCCTTGGACATGAGACTGCAGTCAGACATAACTTAGTGTCCCCAATACTAAATCTGGAAGCACTGTATGTGACATTGAAAACATACATTATGAAATAAACACACTTTGGGATCCATAGTAACTGTGATTAGTGGTTGCAATGAATGGCCTAATCTTTGCAAGGTAGCTTTGGGGTAGCTGCCAATGTTACAGCTCATTTGGGATTTGTTAGCAGCATAGGACTCAAAATGTAATACAAAAGAAACACTGTACACTCATGCCAAGGCCCTGATCTACAAGCATGTCACACATACAGTAAAGGGTTACCTACATATTTATTAAACAGTAAAAACAGAATTGAAAACTCGGGGAAAAGCCTTACTTACCCTAATCTACTCTAAGTACTCATTACCCACAACTGTCCCTAACTAACCTAAGCTAAACTTACTTATCACATTTAACAAAACGTTCTAAACATCAACCCCCCACCCCCTTATGAGACGGGGCACATGGAGGACAACAGATACTAACCTAAACACATACTATCCTATACTAAACAAAAATATTTATATGTTTTTTTTGTTTTTATTTTTAATTTCTTTTTTTTTAAACACACAAGAACACCAACATTGCCAATCAACCCACCCACCCACACACTTAAAAATAAACAGTAGAAATATAGAGGACCCCCCACCCACTAACACTAACGCAACTAACATCCTATACTAACCTAACACTAAGCCCCCTAAACCCACAAAGTATAAGAACCAGGAAAGTGGAGGGAG
The DNA here is from genome assembly GCF_031143425.1 of Pleurodeles waltl. Lineage (NCBI taxonomy): Eukaryota > Metazoa > Chordata > Amphibia > Caudata > Salamandridae > Pleurodeles > Pleurodeles waltl. The sequence continues at coordinate 603,209,298 of NC_090443.1, read as the reverse complement.
GGGAGGGAATCATGTCCGTTTAACCTGTACAGGTTAGCCCTCCGGAGGGTCCTCTTGATTGACTGCACCCGCCAGTTGACATGTCGCACCTCCTGCCGCAGTCGACTCATCTTCCGCAGGACACGGTCCAATTTACGCTGCATATGTCCAAAAGCAGGAGGGTCAATGGCCGCAGCTGGGGTGGTCTGGGTGCCAGCCGAGGAAGTGTGGGCCCGTGTAGTGTCCATGGCTGTGGGCTGCCCTGCCGGTGGTGCTGTGCTTGGGCCTGGAGCACTTGCTGAGGATGTTCCTGCAATGGTCCCAGCTACTGCTGGTGCCATCTGGGTGGTAGTGGTTGTGGTGAGCAAAGAAGGGCCGCCATGTGAAAATGCCCTCCAGGCTCTGGATGCCCGTTCATGCCGATATCTTCTGGCCATTTTTCGGTACCCAGACTTGACTTGAAGTATGTGTTAATACCTCGTTGAAACTCCCTGACCTGGATGGGTGTCATATTTGCAGCTGTGAAAACAAATAGAAAATCTAACATTAGGTACTGCATTGTGTGAAATGGCACAATAAGTAAATCAGACAATACATCTATTGTACTTGTAACAGCTCCTATCATCATACAGATCATTGATTGTCCCTGAGGAAGTACATGGCAAGCCAGTCTACAAAGGTCCTATCACACATAGCACATCCAAACCCTACAAGATGGGTAACAACTGTAATGATTTTGGCATCATAGTTCTGCCAGTTGTCAGCTATCAATCATGCTGCACATCCTCCACCACTGCCAGGGCTATAAATGTCATTGTACGGGATGGAAGTCTAAGGCCACATGATCTGCAAGTTGTAAATGGACTTGCTAGTATAGTACTCATGTGCAAAACATGAGTGTGTATACTAGGTTCAGACAAAAGATTCACTGATTTACATGTCTGTGTACCAAACTTGTATCATCAGTCCTAGGTACACTATTCAAAAACCTATGCCTGTGTTTGAGGGTGGGGTGGACTAACAACTAACAATTTCAAACAACAAGGACACCCAGGAAGCTTAGGAAAGCTGGACATGTGCTTGGCTCAACACACACACCACAGGATAAGGAGAATCTCCAAATAGGAGACAGCAAACCCTTGACCAATCCCGGCGCCACTCATGTTTGGAAATGCAGACCTTTGTCCACATCATTTACTACCAGTGAGCCATAACTTACAACAAACACAGATATGCAAGAACACCCCTGCCATGAGTTACATGCACACCTAGGCCATTGCACTCAAGTGCCACATACTCGTAGCACTACATGTGGAGCTACATGCTGCTAGGAAGTTCAACCTACAGTTTAATAAGTACATTAGTGAACTGGGAAGCAGAGGTCTGTGGATAAGCATTTGGAAGCCTCATTCTGGGAGAATTTGGGTCTGACTGGCTGACTAAATCACAAATTAGGTCCAATTCTTCTGATTCAAGTGTTATCCACATGACTCATCCCTATTCACATTGCGGGGCCTACAGGACTGACCTAGAATCCCTAAATAAGACAATAGGATGAGGATTGGCCAACTCAAAGATGGTGATAAAATGATATTCCACTCATGGAACAAAACAAAAGATTGGCCAGCGCATCACACCTTGCTAGATGTCTGGGCCACCTCGCCAACAGTGTAGGGTGCCGGTCCACCTGTAAGGCATGGAAGGGAGAAATGTGCTCAATGTCTGTGCACTGTACAACAATTCCAAAGACAAATACTATGTGTAAGATTACATAAGAAAGTAAAGCCTCTCAGACATGATGATACTGCATCCGGTATAGCACGGCTAAAATGTACATACCATGGGTCTCCAGTGAGTGTTACACACATATCTGCACACATGCAGTGGCCCTAACTATCATGTGGTGGCAAACATGCTCCTTCATTAGTGAGCAGACATAATAATGGAGTGTACTCGTCTCATCATGTGTATCCAAGAGAGACATCCAAAGCCACTTTCCGTGAGGACTGCATTACCAGTCAACCAGCCATTGTGACCATGACAAATTTATGACACACAGGTACAATGTACAGAGGGCCAGGGACAGTTGTTAGCCCTCATGTTGTTACAGTTTCTTCATTTGATGTGGCCCAGCTACGATGAGTTGCACCAACTATAGAGATATGAACCCATGTGCATACCTTTGGCCAGCCATCCCTAAACTTAATGTGGCACTACAAACTCCAAATACCAGTCTAAGATGTTAGCTGAGCGCAGCTAGAACTTTTTCCCTATGTGTCCAAATCCAGATCAGACATGTATCCGAAATGAAGGAGGGGCACAACAATCCCTAAGATTTTTGGAATTTCCGTGATCGGTTTCCTTACACACTCACCAGACACACATGAGACATATGTTAGAGCCACATTGCTATCACCAATTGACGTGAAACCTGCACTCATTTTCAGCCTCATGTAGTGTTTCAAAAGTCAGTCTAGCTGTTGGGTCAACAAATGTTGGTAATTATTTGGAAATTTCTATACCTCACAGGCAACTGTGGCCTATATCTATACATAATTGGCTCCTGATTTGTGTTGCTGTTTGACACAAAGGTGGCACTAGCTTACATAATGCAAAAGTATTCAGTAAGTTTGCGGAGCTCTTGCTTCCTAACAGCTAGCAATTGTGGTCCTTAACAAAGTAGATATATGACCCTGTATGATGAAAGTAGCATTCCACACACTCAACAACATTGCCGGCAGATATTGTAAAAATCAACTGATGTCACTACAGAGCATTTAAACGTGCACATTTACATGATTTATACTCACCAACAGGGCTACCAATCACAATCCCCAGGTGGTCCAGCAGATCTTGCTCCCTGGAGATAAGGTCAGCCCAGGGGTGCTTCAGCTGGTGGTCGTTCCTTGGTGTCCGATAAATCCGTTGCAGATGATGCAACACCTTTCCCCATCTGATCCTCCGGGCCTCAGTGTGATACCCCCGTATCACCCGCCCACCTGCCTCAATCATTAGGGGTAGGAAATGGCACACCAGCCATATAAATCCACCCAGCTCCTCCTCACCCATCTTGCCAAGATGAGGCCTACCCAACATCTTAGAAGCAACAGAGAAATAGGGGATAAAGGGGAACAAAGCAGAATAGGGGGAAAGTATAACAGAAAAAACTTAAACTAAACAACTAACACAGCTCAACTATACCAAAACTAACACTACCCACAACAGACTCCCAACAAAACAAAGACAATACTTTACAACACAAATGTACACAAAAAACACTCAGACAGGATACAACAACAAGTTTTTATTCACAAAAAGATTAAAAAAATAGACCACACAGGAGACAAAAGCACAATTTGACCAGACAAAACTCTCAACACAGCCACACAGTCAGGAAGTATCACAGACTGCAAAGTGAAAGTACACCCACTGTACATAATCTGTAAACAGGATAGCCTATTATATCACTTCCTGCCTAAAATGGGGGGCGTTTTTATCATTATGCATCAAAATATTTTGACGCATACAGTCTACGCGTCATTTTTTTCGACGCACAGGAGTAGAATAGAGCCCGCATCCATATGTTTGGAAATAGTTTTACACTTAACCAATTTTCTGAGGTACAGTGTGGAAGATACAGCTCAGGGGCAATGGCTATTTCAAGGCATTATGCGTTGTTTTTCGGGCATAAGCGTCATTTTTTGACGCTTGTGCATCATTTTTTGACGAGTATGCATCAAATTTTCAGGCATTAACTGGGTTTGGGTCATTTTACCATTTTAATGTTATATTACATTTGTGACAAAACTGAGATAGGCTGATTGCACCCACTTTGGTCATGACGGTGTATGGGCACATGTGAGACATCATACTACTGCGGACCATGATCTGCTACTTCATGTCCAGGATTTTCACTCTTGACTGATGCACTAAATGGCCAAACGTGTGGCATACATATCTGTATTGCACAAATTGGGCATGTTTGGCGTCAGGAGAGGATAGCAAGGTGACGCACATAAGTACAATACCTCAATGCCTATGGTTCATGTGTGTGGTCCAATGTTGATCCTGTATATTTTTAGGGGTCTATGTTGTCACAGTTACATCCAGGTCTCATCATGAGTCAGTGGCGGCTATTCCTGTATCTACTGAGTATCCTTTGGAGATCAATGGAAGTAAAGCCAATGAGGATATAAGAACCTACATGGGGATGGTCCCACCCTGTCACTGCAGACGTGTTATGAGACTGTCAACAGGGCAACCTTGGTGTGCTGAGTAAGATCATATCTCAGGAGTCTTGTTCCAGCAGGTGGCATTACAACATTTGTATACAGGTTGGCCTGTAAAATTCCCACTGCATCTGGGAACATCATAGCCTCTGTGTTGATTAATCTTCCAGCTATTCAGCACGCACAGATCATCAATATGTTGTGAGCAATGTGATTCAGCGTGTGAACTGTCAGGGTCCTAACATGTGCGGACTTTTCATGCACATTATCTGACGTTGCTGGTTCTGCTGGAGGCACCATACCCAATCCCTGCATACAGCCATGGTACACTGTCTCACTTTGTCGCTCATACATACATGAGACCCAGACAAGGGATAGGCCATGATTTGGATATTTGGAGACAAGTTCCCAATTATGGTATGATAAATAAGCAGATTATGCTATACAATGCATTTGAGTATGCATTGAAGAACCACCTGACAAAATACCCCCGGAGGAATGTGAGGGTTGGGAAAGCAAGTATGATATATATGTAGCCACAAGGAACCTTTAGGGTAACGCACAGACAGGTGCCAATCAGGCTGACAGGATGCAGGGTCAATCAGGATCTAGCAATTTCACAAGGTACATACTCAGTGGTCTGACTAAGACTGGTCGGAGGAAGAACAAGACAGTTGACATGGAAGACTGTGTTTGTCCTGTGTTTTGGAAGGTGACACATAAACCCAAGGGCTGTGTTACACAGCTTATTTTTCCAGCAATGCATAACAGTGTAATCGACAAAATGGCAGCTTCTATGTTGTTCCAAGCATCTACAAGGGCAGTGCATGTACAAATGGCTGGTCTGCATGGAGGTGCTCACAGGTGTGTGCTGCATCAGTTTCTCACAAGTCCTGTAGGTGAGATTCTAGTTCAAATGGCCAACAATAACAGGGCTTAGAGACTACAAGCCAGTGCATAATTTAACCTGACGTCCATGCAGACAGATGTACAATGACTATGGCATACCATACTAAAGGGTGAAGCACACTGGATTACTATTGTTAGTCTGTGTGTGTGTAGAGGAGGGAATATCTGGGTATTGTATTGTATTGTATTCGTATTTATATAGCGCTTACTACCCCTGACGAGGCGTCGAATCCCTTTTTCGGTGAGTAGCACGCTGGTCTGGAACTCAACAAGAATTAGTGGTGGATTAGTATCTGGAAATAATGAGTACAGTTTTAGTATTATTATGAGTTAATTTGAGCCGCGGATATGACAGTTTGTTAGTTAGATTGACTGGAGTAATGGAGGGGTGGAAGAGGAAAGAAGTCCAGAAGTGTTAATTGGGAGTATATCCTTAATTTACTCAACCCAAAGGCTTGGGATGAGTAAAGGGGGGTGGAGGAGGGAAGAGTATGTGGAAGGGTTAGGGAGAGCATAGTAGCAGGGTGAGATAAATGCAGGAGAAATTGGTAGGGTTGTGTGGGAGGTCACGGTGAGGTTTGGTGAGTTAGATGTGGAAGCGGAGGGAAGAGCTTTGGCAGAGTTATTTAGGAGATGAAAGTAGTAGAAAGGATTTGGGATGAGTCAGAGTGAGAATGGACGATAGTTTGATAGAGACATGACATATGATGATGGGTAGGGAAGTGTGATAAGATGAGAGCAGGAATTCATAGATATCTAGTATAACAACCCACCCAGGAGCCATGCAATGACCCACGAACATGCCAAGCACTGAAACAACATATACACACACATACATATATATCTATATATCTATATATATATATATATATATATATATACATACACACATGAATACACACACATATGCACATACAATACATAATTAGAACCATGGGTAAAATATACTTAGTCAAACAGGTTTAAAGAGTGTGTGTGTATTTTATTGTTATGACATAGTAGCGGTACATATTTTCTAAAGAAACTAGAAATAACTAGAAATATATACATAATCTGAAAAAAATATTTATCAACATAGGCATATGCAGTCCATAGTTGTTTGAATATGGTGGTTATGAAGGAAAGAGCCAACTCTTGAGTAGTTTTCTGAAGACAAGAAAGTTATCTGTGGCTCTTATAGTTGTGGGTGATGAATTCCATAGTTTGGTTGCTTGAACGGAGAAGGATGTACCACCTATAGTCTTTTTCTTGTATGGTGGTGTTCTAAGGCGGGGTGCCAATCTTGAGCGGAGGTTTCTTTGTTGGATGTATTTGGTAATTCTGTTTCTGATAAAAAGCGGTCCTGTTCCATGTATAGCTTTGTGGGGATACAAAGCAGATTGAAAGTGCATCTTCTGGCAACGGGTAACCAGTGTAGTGCTCTCAAGGTAGGGGAGATGTGGGCTTGCGGCTTTACATGTAATAATAGCCTGGCTGCGGAATTCTGGATACTTTGTAGTTTTTTCATAACAGATAGAGATGATCCATGGTAGAGGCCATTGGCAAAATCCAGTTTGGATAGTAAAAGCGAGATAGTAGCTTGCACCTTGTGTGGAAATCTGAGGTGGGGGAAGATGCGTCGTAAGGTCTTCAAGGTGATGAAGCTTGTTTGTGCTAATTTGTCCACTTGGGCATTCATAGTTAACTTGGAATCCATGGTGATTCCTAGATTTTTAACTTCCTTGGATAATTGAGGAGGTGGTCCAAGATCGTCAGGCCAGACTCACAGAGGGTCATAATTTTTCCAGTCACCACATATGAGTATTTCTGTTTTGGAGGTATTTAGTTTGAGATGGCTCTAGGTCATCAACTGATCAACAGCTCTGAGGCAACTGAAGATTTGTGAGTTTTCAATGTTGTTGGGGCATTCTAATTTAAGTAATATTTGTGTGTCATCTGCATAGTTGTAGCATGTGAGATGGAAATCATTGATCAGTTCTGGTAAAGATATCATGTAGATGTTGAAAAGCAAAGGTGAGATGATTGATCCTTGGGGTACCCCTGCTTTTGTGAGGTAGGGTTTGGACGAGAAGGGGGGCGAGTGGATGATATTAGATCTTTTTTGAAGATAGGAAGTAATCCAGTCGAGAGCAATCCCTTGTATGCCGGCTTTGTGGAGTCTTTGAGTTAGGGTGTCATGGTCAACCGTATCAAAGGCAGCTGAGAGGTCCGAGAGAAGTAGTGCAGCAACTCCATTTTGATCGACTGTGATTTTAAGATCATCCCAGATTGCTATGAGTGCCGATTCAGTGCTTCTTCCTGGGTGGAATCCAGTTTGGAAGTCTGAAAGTATAGAATTGTCTTCAATGAATTGTGACATCTGGGCAAATGCTGCTCTTTCTATCAATTTGCCCAGGAAAGGTCAATTTGTGATTGGTCTGTAGTTGTTGGGGTCTTGCGGGTCTAGGTTTGTTTTCTTTAATAAAGGTCGTATGTATGCCTTTTTCAGGTCTACAGGAAAAGTTCCTGAAGTTAAAGAGTTGTTGATGATTCTTCTTACAGGTGTGGCAGCAGAAGTAGATAGAAGAATTTGTGGTGGGCAAGGGTCAGAAGGGCAACCAGAAGGTCTGCTTGCTTTGACCAAATCCATAAATTCATCCTTGGATATTTGTTTGAAGGACTGTAGAGGTTGGGTTGGTTTATTCTTAAAGTGTATTTTAGGAAAGGGGTTGGTGCTGATGGTTTTCTTCTGTTTTAAATAGGAGTCCAATGTGTCTGCCTTGGTTGTGTAGTGAGTCGCCAATTTGTTTGTGAAATCTTGAGTAGTGGGATGACTTCCTTCCATGCATGTAGGTTTTCGAAATTCATAGAGAATTTTATAAAATTCCTTGGTTGTAGATTGAGCATTTTGAATTCTGTCTGAGTAGTATCTTATTTTAGCTTTTTTGATTGATGATTTGTATATCCTGTTAAGTTTGTGTAGCTGCAGTTTGTCTTGACTGTTGTTTGTTTTGAGCCAGGTCCGCTGCAACTTTCTGATTTGTTGCTTTATCTTTTTAAGTTCCGTGTTTCTCCAAGGTGTTTGTTTTCTTTTGTTGTGTTTAGTTTTTCTGAGTGGTATTAGGATATCAAAAGCTTCCTGTAGCCACTCATAAAGTTTTGGCACAGAATTAATTGTATGTAGATCTGTGTTTGCTGTTAGTTGTGTTTCTAAGTGATCCAAATTGAGTTTGCTCCATGGTCGATAGGTGTATGTATGTAAGTAGTTGTGGGGTGTGTTGATTTGTGGAGTTGTATGTTGGAAAGTTACCATATGGAGGTCTGACCAAGTGATTGGTGTGATGCTATGAATAGTAACTAGTTCAGGCTTAGCAAAAATGACATCTAGGATGTGACCAGTGATGTGTGTGGGATTGTGTACAATCAGATGTGGGTTCAATGCGACTAGGCCAGTGGTGATAGCTTTTGGATAGGGCATATTGGGATTTTCAAACCAAATGTTTAGATCCCCAAGAATGCATAGGTTGGAGTATAGTGTAATAAGGTTTGAGACTGTGTCTAGAAAAGCATCTGGGAATGTGGAGTTGTTAGGTGGAGGTCTGTAAAGGAGGAGAAAGTTACAGGAGGAAGTTGGAGTAGGGTGGCATCTGGTAAGGGGGGCTTCACAACCTTGTATGGAGATGTTGTCTGTTTTACTGAGGTTCAATGCCTGTTTGAATATAATAGCTAGTCCACCTCCTCTCTTGCCTATACGGTTTTGAGTGATGGTTTGATAGCCCGGAGGAACGGCTTCGTGCAACACTGGTGCCATGTCATCTCCCAACCAGGATTCAGTTATGAATAGGAAGTCAGGTTGTGTGTCTGTGAGCAGGTCGTAGATGTGGTGCTTGTTTTATGAGAGTGATTGAGCATTTATGAGCTGGCAGTTTAGAAAAGGTGTGTTAGTGGTAGTGTTGTTTTGTTTAGGAGAAGGGTAAGTAGTATAATGTGAGCTTGAAGCAGGAGTGTTGCTAGTTGTGATAACTGTTTGAGGCTCACAATAGTCTTGCTTTTCAATAAAGTGTTCCTCTTCCAGCAGGTTAAGGAGGCATTTTGTTGGGTCTGTGTGTGTGGGTGGTGGACTTGGTGGCTGAGAGAGCAATGAGGAGTGTACTGTTTTTTGTAGGGTAGTTTTATTATGTAATAGACAAGGGGATGTGAGGTTGCTATGAGTGGCATGTTTTTTATTTTGTTTGCGTTTGTTTAGTGTGGATGGAGTATGGGTTAGGGGTGGTGGAGGAGCATGTGGATCATGATGTAAGGGTCTAAATTGTGCAATGGAGGAGAGGCGAGTGAATGAAAGTTGCTGGGTTGGGGTGCTTGTGGTAGGTGTTTGTGAAGAGTGAGAAAGTAGGGGTGGAGATAGGATGGAATTTGTATTCTTTGTGTAGTCCTAAGGGTGGGAGTGGTATGATGATAAGTGTAATGTAAATTTGTGTTGCTTTGATGTGCTGATGTTTGTGGTCGGTATTGTTTTTGTGGAAGAGTGAGAGGGGATATTGGTGTAGTTGTTTTTGGTGAGGGATTTGTATGTGAGTTAGTGCTGGTAAGTGGAATTAGAGTGTTAGATTGGGTGTTGATGTGTTTTGGAGATGAATATACGAGGTGTGTAAGAGGTGATGGGTGTGTGTCAGGGGAGTTAGTATTAGTTGCAATGACTGGAAGAGGTAATATGTGTGGTGGAGTGAAATGTGGGGATTGTATGGTTGTGTGTAATTGGTGAAGAGAGGGGAAGAGTGTTTGTAGATGGTGTGTTTGAATGCAGGGTTTGGGCATTGTTATGATGACAGGTGGTCTGTGTGGAGCAAACAGCGGATAGTGTTGTTGGTTAGTATGAGCAGAGAGTGTGTATCTGGAAGGCTGAGACTGAGAGAAATGTATACTGTAGTTTTGTGTTGTGTGGGTGATGGCAGGTTGCGTTAGTGGGAGTGGACAGAGTAGTGTTTGCTGTGAGAATGCAGGTGTTTGACTGTAGTAGTTGTGGGGGATATGTGTATATGTGTTGTATAAAGGGTATTGTGTTGGGTGATGGGGCAATGTAATCTGTCTGTGGTCAGTTTGTGATGTATTAGTTGGATGCCTTTGTAGAATATGTGTTTGCATGTTGAGGGATGTAGGGGCTGGAACCATTCCTGGTCCACTGAGAATTGGGCAGCATTTCTGGCCCTAATCCCTAGTCCCTACCTGTCCCGAACAGGCCCAAACAGGCAACTGCCCTTGTCCTCTCCGCCCTTTGCATCAACGCCCGGGCTGAGACGTCCTGAATCCTGGCCAATAAGAAGCTGGTCCTAACCCTAGCCAATCCAATTTCAAGCCCTGATTCAAACAACTAATGGGAAACCCAGCCCTAATCACCAATCACAGCCTTATTCCTGACCACCAATCACAGCCCCAGCCCTAAAACCAGCAACCAGTCAGAATCCCAGCCATATCCACCATTCATAGCCAATCAGAATGTCAGCCCTATCCACCAATCACAGCCCTAGAACCAACAGCCAATCAGAAGATCAGCCCTATCCACCAAACACAGCCCTAGAACCAACAGCCAATCAGAGTCTCAGCCCTATCCACCAATCACAGCCCTAGAACCAACAGCCAATCAGAATTCTCAGCCCTAGAACCAACAGCCAATCAGAATCTCAGCCCTATCCACCAATCACAGCCCTAGAACCAACAGCCAATCAGAATTCTCAGCCCTAGAACCAACAGCCAATCAGATTCCCAGCCCTATCCACCAATCATAACCCCAGCACTGGAGCCAGCAACCAATGAAAGACCATCTCCCAAAAACCTATCACAACAACATATGCAACAACCAATAGGAACTTATATAAGGAGCAAGTTAACTGAAGTCCAGTCCCTGTGGTCAGGGGGAAAGGCAACTGCTGCTCTATTCAGAATCTCCTTGGATACAGACAGGCTGAATCCACACTTCCAAGCTAGCAGAGTCTACTTTCCAGGTAAGGGAGAGATTGTTTAAGAAACAACCACTGGAATAGTGCTGGGTGCGCACTCTAAAATCGGGCTTTTTTTTAAAGGCAAAAATACAGGGGGGGGCAGACAGTTTTTAAGCACAATTTAAATCACAGAAACAGATTAAAACAGTCTCCCAAAAACACACTCTGCAAGATGTATGTAGCCTTTTTACTTAGAAGAGAAAAAGAGGGGGGGAGGGGGGTTGTGCCACAAACTAGCAAGGCAATTCACACAGTCACGGCAAAGACGAATTAAAAAAAACACCACTTTAAAAGAGGCCAGGCTGCCTGAAACACAGAGAGTCCACAGTAAAACAGACACAGGTAGCTGAAACAAACACTTTTGAACAAATAATACTATTTACCCAGAAAAATCTCAGGGCTCCTTGCCTAAGTCTTTTGCAATCCTTGAACACTGGGCTGTATCAGGACACAGGGGAGATGCACAGAGGCTCACAAAATGGAGGTGGCTGTCTTGGGCTTCCCTCCACAAACTTAAGGGGCCAGAGCAGGTGTGGGGGGCGGGTCTCAGGTGCAGCAGGGACTCAGGAAGCCAATCAGCTAAGTACAGTCCCTGTGGTTCGGGGGGAAAGGCAACTGCTGCTCTATTCAGAATCGCCTTGGATACAGACAGGCTGAATCCACACTTCCAAGCTAGCAGAGTCTACTTTCCAGGTAAGGGAGAGATTGTTTAAGAAACAAACACTGGAATAGTGCTGGGGTGCACTCTAAAATCGGGCTTTTTCTTAAAGGCAAAAATACAGGGGGGCAGACAGTTTTTAAGCACAATTTAAATCACAGGAACAGATCAAAACAGTCTCCTAAAAACACACTCTGCAAGATGTATGTATCCGTTTTACTTAGAAGAGAAAAGAAAGGGGGGTTTATGCCACAAACTAGCAAAGCAATTCACACAGTCACGGCAAAGACGAATTAAAAGAAAACACCACTTTAAAAGAGGCCAGGCTGCCTGAAACACAGAGAGTCCACAGTAAAACAGACACAGGTAGCTGAAACAAGCACTTTTGAACAAATAATACTATTTACCCAGAAAAATCTCAGGGTACACATATTAATATTCCAGGTACCTCTTAAGACAGGTGGGGTGAGACCACGAGCATGGGTGTGTCAGGACTTAGGAAATGGGCTGACATGTACATGGAAAGTCATGTGTGCAGTGCTTGTCATAGGTGTGGCACTTGTGCTGTCTATGTTCTGCTTAGATGGAATTCTAGTCACAGATAGTCCTTGCAAAGATAGGTGCTGTACGACTTACTGCTGTCAAGGGCCTGGTCATACATTCCTGTTACCAATGCAATAGCACATTGAATGTCTCATGTATGAGGCTTTTTTTTCCCTGATTGACTGATGGGGGGTTATTCTAACTTTGGAGGAGGTGTTAATCTGTCCCAAAAGTGACGGAAAAGTGACGGATTTACCACCAGCCGTATTACGAGTCCATTATATCCTATGGAACTCGTAATACGGCTGGTGGTATATCCGTCACTTTACCGTCACTTTTGGGACGGATTAACACTCCTCCAAAGTTAGAATAACCCCCATGGTGTCTTACTTGTGTGCCACATGCTGCGATGAACCAAGTTACCAACATGTATGTGTGAAATAGGTATAGTCCTCTGCTATTGCCCTTCAAAGGTGAAATGTACATGATATATGTCATTTACAGTGTGTGTGAATGTGACTGTTGATTAATACACATCACAATTGCTTTGGAAATTTCTGTGCCCTGATCGGTATGTCAGCAATGCTCCATGAGGCTACACTCTTATTCTGATAGTTAGAGATAAAGGTGAGCAAAAATGATTACCCAGACCATGATATGGTGATTATTATAGGTGTTTATTTACATATGTTGATACAGTGGTGATGGTGAGTTGTTTCAAAAGAAATTGTTCATAATATGTTGGCGCCTACAAAATCCAGCAGCTGTGTTTTGTTGGTCCCCCTCATGTTGCAGGCCAGCATCCTCCTCTTCCTCCTCTTCAGGTATTTGTGGCTCTAGTTCTAATAGGGGAATGTTCCTTCGTACACAAATGTTGTGGAGGATGGCACATGTTAAAATGACCTTGCAGACCATTTCTGGTGAGTATAGGAGGCTGCCACCAGTGATGTCGAGGCACCTGAATCTCGACTTGAGGATGCCAAAGGTCCTCTCGACTATGGTGTGTGTCCTCCTATGTGCCTCATTGTAGGCACCCTCTGCTGCAGTGCTTGGGTTGCCAAATGGTGTCATAATCCATGGCTTGATCCCATACCCCTGATCAGCTGAAAGAGAAAATGATTGAGATCAAGTTGATGTAGCTTGCCCCATTAATATCACCTTGTATGGCAGTAGTTGTCTTGTGTTGTCTGTGACTCTTTTGTGTTATTGTGTTGATTCCTAGGCTTCTAGGATGTACCATTTGCATTAGGTTGTTTCTTTGGCTGAACGAGTGTTTGCCTGCAGACCGGTTGTCAGCAGTATGTTTTGGGATTTGCAGTACAGTGTGTACTCCCTTGCATTGTGATTTGTGATACAGGTGTTCCTGTGTCTTCACTGGGGGTGAGATGATAGTTCCATACACAAATTCAATTTGACAGTGGTGGTAACACGTTAGTATCTATGTACCCTGGACATCTCATACTTTTAGACATATGCAATGGATTAATTTAAACATCAGTGAGACGCTTAAATTTTGCAAGGTGACAATTAGCCAAACCTCTCCATACGTTGTGATCATTGACGTCTTAAGATTTGACTGTACAACAATTTCAGATGTGTGACAGGTTCACTTCAGACCTATCAAACATGCCTAGCGATGTCACAACCTCAGTGTGTTCCCGGCCACGTGTAAATGAAATGGTGTATGTGTTGTTTGTCTAGAGGGTTGCTGTGCAGTGTGTATATAAGTAGGTTTCTGTACTTACCAACAAGTAGTCCATTTCCATATCGTCTATCCTGGAAGGGTTGATTGATGTTACAGTGACGGAAGATGATTGAGTCATGTACACTCCCAGTATACTTTGCCACAATGTTGGTGATCAATCCTTGGTGATCGACAATGGCCTGCACATTGATGGAGTGTGTGTGTTTCCTGTTGTGGTATAGATGTTCAGTTGCAGCAGGTGGCACAAGGCGTACATGTGTGCAGTCAATGGCACCAAGAACGTGTGGGAATCAATCAATGAGATGAAACCCCTGTTTTGTCTCCTTCTGCTTCTGCTGTGTGTTTTGGAAGCAGATGTGGTGGGGTGTGAGTGTGATGATGGCATCCAGTACCTTGGGCAGGAAGGCAGAGAATGATGGCTGTGAGATCCCAGCAACCAGGGCGCCAGTGGTTTGAAAGGAGCCACTTGCCAACATGTGTAGTACAGCTAGCAGCTTGGTTTCTGTTGGGATGGTGCGGGTGTCAGCAAGCTGGGTGCCAACTGTGGCTCAATGTTGCGCAGCAGCTGCTGAATGGCTTGCCAGTTCAACCTGTACCTCTGGATGATGTCATGTTCCCTGAGGCCATGAAGGGTTGTCCTGGTGCGGAATATCCTCTCCTGCCTTCTGCGTTGCCTTTGGGGTCCCTGCTGGTGTTGTGGAAGCTGCTGTTGTTGCTGTGCTCTGCGTCTGCGTGCTCGCTGGATGAGAAGCACCTCCATGTCTTCCTTTTGCTGCTCTACTGTTGCTTCTGTGTGTTCTGATCAAATACAGGTGTGTTTGCCCCATTTTAACGCCTGCCCTGACCCAGGCGTTAATTTTTGACGCAAATCAGGCTGAGCGGCATTTTCCGACTCCGCCTCCCAGCCGTGTGGGATTTTTGCCCAGTAGCATAAATACGATGCACGGGCGTTTAAGTCATTTTTTGGACGGGAACGCCTACCCTTCATATCATTAACGCAAGGCGGTTTCCCGCATCCAGAAAATGCCGCACACAACAGGATTTTGACGTCCGCGGCCTCGGGCGTCAAAGTTTAAATATGGGGCAAGGTTTCCGCCGAATATGCGTCAAAATTTTTGACGCACATTCGGCGCAGACGGAGTATAAGTATGCCCCAAAGTTTTTCTTGATACCTATTTTTCACTTTCTATATTTCAGCAAATGAATTGCTGTATGCCCGGTATATAATGAAAACCCATTGCAAGGTGCAGCTCATTTATTGGCTCTGGGTACCTAGGGTTCTTGATGAACCTCCAAGCCCTATATATCCCCGCAACCAGAAGAGTCCAGCTGACGTAACGGTATATTGCTTTCAAAAATCTGACATTGCAGGAAAAAGTTACAGAGTAAAACATGGAGAAAAATGGCTCTTTGTTTCACCTCAATTTCAATATTCTTTTATTTCAGCTGTTATTTTCTGTAGGAAACACTTGTAGGATCTACACAAATGACCCCTTGCTGAATTCTGAATTGTGTCTACTTTTCAGAAATGTTTAGCTTTCTGGGATCCAGCATTGGTTTCTCACCCATCTTGGTAACTAACTGGAAGGAGGCTGAAAGCACAACAAATAGTAAAAATCGGGTATGTCCCAGTAAAATGTCAAAATTGGGTTGAAAAATTGGGTTTTCTAATTCAAGTCTGACTGTTCCTGAAAGCTGGGAAGATGGTGATTTTACCACCGCAAACCCTTTGTTGCTGCCATTTTCGGGGAAAAATCCGCTAGCCTTCTTCTGCAGCCCTTTTTTTGAAAAAAACAGAATTTTCGCTGTATTTTGGCTAATGTCTTGGTCTCCTTTAGGGGAACCCACAAAGTCTGGGTACCTCTAGAATCCCTAGGATATTGGAAACAAAGGATGCAAATTTGGCGTGGGTAGCTTATGTGAACAAAATGTTATGAGGGCCTAAGCGCGAACTGCCCCAAATAGCCAAAAAAAGGCTCGGCACAGGAGGGGAAAAGGCCTGGCAGTGAAGGGGTTAAAGAGAAGAGCTGCTAATATGCAGCCTTGCTTAAGGCCCTTATTGGAGTTGAGGTTTTTGGACATTACCCATCCTGATATTATTTTGTTGTGGAAACTGAGTCTCCTGGTCAGCTCTATAAAGTGTATTTTCCTACCCACGGATGACACGTGAAATTAGTTCAATACATGAATTCTTGATTGTGAAAGACAGGTTTTTGTAGCCCCGCAGAACCCCGTCCAATACATAGTTGAAGTGGTGTCAATGCTTTTGGGTTACTAATAGTCTCTAAACAGGGATCCAGGAACATTGTGGTGATTAGAAATAAAGAAACCTCTTTAAGTCTCTTCAATACCACACACAGGATCTGCTAAAAAAAAGATACTGTAACTAAAGCAAGTGTTTATTTCAACAGGTTTACCCTGTTACTCAGCACATCTAAAACAACCATAGACAATACGATTAAAACAGCATAAATGAATGTTGCAAACAACAAGAGTAAAATTAACATTTCTTCCAAGGTTAAAGTGTTATCTAATAAAAACCTAATCCCTTAGCGCATACCTCTGTGTACTATGCTAGGAGAACATAAAGTAGCATTACTTGCATCTAGAGTTTCTTAAGGAGAATAAGTGAACTGCATACCTATTTACAACAAGCACTGTAATTATCAGTAGTCAGAGAGGTGGTGTTCCCTGCGAAAGTCAAACACCCATCACATCAGCATCAGATCCTCTTAGACTTGTGGTAAGCTTTCAGTAGAAAGTGTGATATGGCAGCATCTCTGGTGGTCAACATCTACTCTGGCAGTATCTTGCTTGATAATCTGGGTAGAAGGATCTTTCTTGACAAGTGGTCAAGTGTCAGTCCTTTTATACTATATCTTATCGAAGATGATGTTTTCGACATCACCTTATGAATGTCTTCTACAACCAATGACCATCAAGATACTGGTGTAAGACACGTTCTTTAAAACAAACAATGTAACAATATGACAATTCAGACTATACTGTTTTGGATATTGTTCTTGTTTGATCTTAAAATTAAGATAATAAGGCTCTTGTTCCCAAGTGATGTCACATCAGGTGTCTTGGAAATACAGAAATTGGAGCTATGGCCTACTCACAGTGGAGTCAGGATTTATAATCTTTACATCAATTTTGACCTTCATCAATGTGCCTATATGTAGATTAATTATAGCATTTAATATGGTAGCTGGAATATCCCACTTGCTTAATTTAGCTCATAATTAAGTACTTTTGATGTTACCAAATGCTGTGACAAAGTCTATAAACCAGTCTATAGTTACCATCCCCTTTCGAACTTTGTCTATTCTACTAATACAACTAAGCATAACACATTGTCCTCTATACAGCATCCATTCTGAAATCATGATTGATATATTGGGATCAATTTCTTCTCTTGTGCCCATCACTCCAGTTCTTTGTTTTACTTTTTTGCATAGCATTTCCCTTCCACATCCAAGAGAGGGATTAGACGGATGTTTTCTGGTGCATTGAAAGGGCCCTTTTTATGAACTGAGCCTCTCCAGCTGTCTAGGGTAGTGTTGGTGGCTAGACGTGTTAAACAATGGTAGTAGTACTGCTGTCCTTTGTGGCTGAGCATGTTTGAGAATGGCTGCTGGTCTACTATTTGATCCCGGAATACTGCTGCAGATTGCCTTGTGTTCACTATCTCTTCTTGTGTTCTGAGACAGGTTTTCACCATGTGCATTGAAGTGTCATTTACTTGTGCTGATTAGTACTGGTTCATTGTTCAATCTATGGCTTTCAACATATAGTTTTCCTATGCATCTTTCCCAGTTTTCTGGTGTGATGTTTACATTGAATGTTTGAGCTATGTTCAGTGATATTTGATTGAAAATGTTCCATAATGTTTTTGCAGGACTTAAAATAGCTTAAATTATTAATTCTTCTCTCTTAATTTCTTTTCTTCCCAGATCCATTTCCTGCACCACGTTCCTAAGTCTTTTATTTCACATTTTATTGCGCCATTGTCCTTGGCAAGATTCATACATCTCATGGTTTTATTTAATTATGCTTTTCAAGTTCCTAATATTGATCTCTTGGATATGCTGGGTGCGTTTTTAAGATTGTCCTGACCCTCTTTGAGCCTGCTGTTAAGGTCCCTGTTAATGACACTCGAAACTAGGGCCAGAGAAGTGGAGTGGATGCTCCCAAATTATCTTTGCATCTACAAATACTTAGGTATATGTTTAGTTGAGCAATGGACATTCCTGTATTTGTAATTTGTCAGCTGAGTTTTTCAATCCCATCCTGGTTGCCCAATTGTTCCTGATTTTCATGTAGAGTGCCTTAGAGAGCAATAGTAGATTCTAAAAGGGCATCATCGATTCCCAATATTGGGATTACCTTGAATTTGCTAATTTGATGGAAATTAGAAATTGAGATGAACATGTAATTTAAGGTTGTCAATATTTGATGCAATATAGAGGTATAAGCCCCTGGTTGATCTGAGGGCTGTCTGCAGGGCTGAACTGACTAATGGTTGTTTATGTAGGCTAGCAGGGTGGGGCTGGTTTTGTTGCTGGGGCCTGCCAGCAACGTTACTACTTCTTTGATGCCCTATTGCACTGATTGCATCCTTTGCCCTTTAATTAGTTTGATTATCAAGTTATATATACACAAGGCTATCTCCTTTTGTTAATGTATTCAACTAGTGGTTTGAAGGTAAATGACTCAATATCTTTTGATTCAGTGTTTCCAAGCCCTGGCAGCGCTTTACAAAGTTTAATAATATTTCCTCTGTTCTGGATACATCCTCTACCACGCGATTCATATTCTGGATATAGATAGAATCAATGGGTTACTAGCCACAGATAGTGAATGTTGGCTATAATGCTCTTTATTGGCACATCTTGTTTCAGTGAAATTGGAGTTATTACAGGTCGTTGGGTTCCGGGCCAGTTTATTTGGGACCAAGCACTAGCCTGAGTTATAGTCTGTTGTGGTCGACCAGATCCTTCTATTTTCATTTGCTGGGGATTTGTTGAGTTGGAAGGACTACGGTTGTTTAATGTTAGCCCCCTCAATCAATTGATGTAACTTTGCTCAGATCTCCGGGATATTCTTACTATGTTTTGGGATATTGTCCCTAGCTACTTAGCCTGGTTAATCCTTTCTAATACAATTTCTTGATATTCTCTGTCAATCGTCAATGTTGATGCCTTCTTGGGATTGGTACTTTTGTGCCTCACGGGTTTGGTTGTGTCAGCAGTATCATGTTCATTTATTGTAAATTCTCTGAGTAATTATTTGTTTGGTCCATGAGCATACATGTATGTGTCCATAATGTAGTTACGTTTGAATTTGGGTGTAAAATCCTGTTTCAGCCTCCTGTGGGTATATGAAGCCACTTTCTAATTGCCTTACCTTTCTTGCACTTACATCCTCCTTATTTGTTGTTATTGTCTGTACAGCCAGTGCCATCACTGTAGACACTGGGGGACTACTGGCTCTTCTGCTTATTGTGAGGTGTATTTTTATGGCAGTTTTGAAAATAGGGAAGACTTTTTTTAATTTGAATGGGTATTAATGCCCTGTCACCAAGTCATCTGTCTACTTATTTCAGTTTTTTAAAATCATTTCTGTAGGAAAATTTCTATTTTTGCATGCTCACTCCCACTTACTGCTACATTCTTCTGCTGATTTTGGGTTTCTGCACACTGGGACACTGCTCCCTAGTGCAGAGTGTATTTGATCTGGTCCCTAAAACATGTCAACTTAGTATAGAGCTAATTGTCATAATTAACTTACCTATTAGTCCCCAGTAAATGGTACAACATATACCCATGTTTTATAAGTTAAATGTCACTTGTGGGTTCCAGCACATATTGTGCAACCTCTAAAGTGAAAATGCAAAGCATGTCTCCAGGATTGCTTCTGCAACCAGGGTCAGAAGTTTAAAGACTTCCAATTCATCCACATAAACTTTTAGTCAGGCCCAAACCTTCCTTTTTGGTATTCATAAGTCATCCTTAAGGTAGCCCCTAAATGCCCATAGAGCAGGGAGCATGATCTTTAAAAAGTAAGACATGCATAGTTAATGTTTTAATGTCCTGGCAGTGAAAAACCTCCAAAGTCATTTTCCATTGTGGTAAGGCAGGCTCTCCCATAGTAAAGCCCTGGTTTACATTATAACACCTTATAATGCCTACCTTCAGTTTGGGAGTGGCTTGAAAAATGATTCAATTACTCATTTTTATAACAATCTAAAATCCAACCGAAGGCCACATTTAGATATTGGTGAAGAGGTTACTCTGTCACAATGGTGACGGATATCCCATCCACCGAAATCTAAACCCCTTTATATTTTTGTTTCGGTGGACATGATATCAATCATCATTGTGACAGAGTACCCTGTCTGCCATTATCTAAATCACCCCTTTAATGTTCAAGTAGATTTTATATTTCTATTTTGAAAATTACACTTTTATAAAGTTGTAATTTTGCTTCCTGAGCCAAATATGCATTTTTGCTAGTGTTGATGGTCACATCCAGAAAACTGAAGTGCTCCTTGATTAGGAGTGAAATGGCTCCTAGGACTCAATCAAAGGAGGAGGAACAAACCTTCCCCTGACAGCGATCTGGGATGTTCCCAGGAACTTAATTAACTTCAAAGGATGCCAACCCTGTCACTAGCAGATGTTGCTCTTACCTAGGTCTGCCTTCCTTTTGTCTTCAGAACATACTTGTCTCTGAACCCAGTTAGAGGGGGAGCTACCGCACATCTGGCTGGGAGTGGCCGCAAGGGAAGTTTTGCCCATTACCATAGCCACACCTCTGAGTGGGCACAGGGAGCTCTGCACGGGGCAAGAAAGGTTCTGGCACGTTGGTTTAGGTAGAGAGGAATCATTTACAATAAACCACACAGGATGTGCTGCAAAAGTGGGGAGGGTAGCCCATGGGAACTGTCATCCCATTAGTACAGGAGTGTCCAGGAGTTTCCCTCCACCCACAGGCTTGCACTGTTCTTAAATGTGCCACCCCCAGTACCTTCTTCAGAACACTGCTGGACATGTGGAAGCCAGAAGAAGGACTGTGCCTTCTTTTGTGGCCTGCGAGGAAAGCCATAAGGACTGGACCTTGCTCCATCTGTTCCCATGATGGAGAAGTGGAATCCAAGGGTCAGGTGTCTGCCATCACGTTAAGTTACAGGGACACAAAAGCTGTAAGCTGATAGTGTTCCGACCACCATATTTAGATGTATTGCGGCTGAGCTGCTGACCGCCACAACGGAGTGCTATTCTGAGATATCAAGCTAATGGGTTCCTGCCAACCACATTTTGATGTTAAAATCCTGGAGGTGGTGTAATGGCAGTGGATTGCTGACGGAGGGGTGCCATCCCAGGACACAATGGATATCATGCAATGGCAGTGGCTATGAAAGAGAGGTAAGTCTCACACACACACACACACACACACTGTACCTTAGGTATTTGTGTCTCCCTGCACTACACACTACACAACACATGACATACACACTATTATCCAGTGCCATTCCACCACAACACAACACATCCATGTTAGAAACACACATTGCCATACATCCATGACACTGTCATAAGGACTCTTGTACCCCAGCAAGACTGCTGGATTTGGGGTGGCAGCACCTCTGTGTTGCAGGTGACTGAGGCCCTCATTACAACTTCAGCGGTCTTTTACACAGACCTCCAAAGCCACGGGTGCCAGTGCTGGTGGTCTTCTGACCTCCATATTATGAGCACTGGATGATTTCTGACACAATTTGGGTAGAAATCCTTCTGCAGTCGTACTGGTGTTCGGTGGCACAGAGGCAGGTCCACAGCCACAACTGCCACTCCAAAAGGACTCAGCCCGACATATTACGAGCAGTAATACGGCATGACGGTGTCCTGATGGTGTGGCGCTGCCGACGGTGGAAGCGCCAGGTCCCATTTCCTGGTGGACCATCTCCGCGCTGAACAAGGTAAGTCAATCGTCTGACAGGGGATGGGGGTGGGAGGGTGGGGGCTGTTGTGTGTGCGTGTGTGAGTAGGTGTTTGTCTGTGTGTGTGTATGCGTGTGTGAATGTAAGTGTGAATGCATTTGTTATTGTTTAAGTGAGTACATGTTGGAATATAAGTGTGAATGCATGTCTGTTGATGCGAGTGAATGAGTCTATGTATGCATGTTGGTGAATGCGTGTCTGTAAGTGTTGATGAATATGTGTATGCAGGGTGCATGTGTGTGTGTTTATGTGTGCGTGTATGCAGGGAGGGTGGGGTGGTAGGAGGGGGTGCTGTCTAAGGGAGGGGAGGAGGGGAGGGTCCTATCACGGAAGGGGGGTGCTGTCATAAAAGGAGGGAGGTATTGTAATTGCAAGGGGCTGGGGGAGTCATCTGCCGGTGACAGGAAGGAATATCCTGTCGCCTGCAGCCTTTCCGCCAGGGTTTTTGTGGAGGTGCTACTGCTGCGGAAACGCTGGCGGAAAGCCGAATCATAATACCGCCGGAGGTCTTCAGTGGACAGCTGGCATGGAGGTGCTGTCCTCCGGCCTGGCTGCACTACCACCCTGGCGGTACCAGCGGAGATGTAGCGCTTTGGCAGAGGCCAATCTGCCACACTCATAATGTGGCGGTCTTCACCGCCAGTCCATCGCCGGTGAGACCGCCACCGCGGCCCTGGCGGTCTTCAGGCCACCAGGGTCATAATGAGGGCCCCAGTCACTCCCACACCAGTTGGCAGCTGTCAGTCCAACCCTCCCTGCTCTCTAACAGCATCTCACCAAAACCCAAACAGTAGAGGTGATTTGTAGCATCCATGAATGGATGAAAATCACTCAGGGAAAATCGTGCTAAACAAACCTTACCCTTTTCTCTCCACATATGAGTCTCTTACACACACAGAGGCAAGAAAAGAGATGCAGAACAGTTTTCTATACATTTATTGAAAAGACTGAAATCTCTCATAATATGCATGAGCTGCAATGATTAGGATGATGAGTAATAACTAAATCAGGGCTGTGAAAATTAAAGGTGTAAATATAAACAACCCCAACATATGTCATGACATGAGTATACAGCTCCTACCTAAAAGTCTAATCTCTAGCCCCTAAGTTAAAGCATGGCCTTGTAAGCCAAATCTGTCTATACAGTGTCCCTGTGAAGCTCACCCCACCCCAATACCTTAGCACAAGTTCATGCGGCCAGTCTCCAGATCAGGATCCATGGAGACACAAAGGCTGAGGTCTACTGAAAACTGACATGCAGCATGGATGGAAATTCTGGTTGGAATTCCCTCAAATGCCCATTGCCCTTCAAGGTGTTTTTTTAGGGGACATGTTTATGTTAATGAACAGAAGGCTAACGCGGGTATGTACCTAAGCACTGGACTGTTTATGCTGTCTTGGGTCTGGCAATGCGAAATATTATTCTGTGTGCCTTGCATTCTGTTCTTGTGATTTCGAGGAACAGAACATGATGCAAAGTACATCATCCATAACACTGATAACCACACTTTCTCAGAATAGCAGCTGATAATGAAATTCAAACAATGCCACTAAAAGAAGCATTAATAAAATGAATAAAAATGAATACAGGCATACAAAGCATAATATCAGATAAAAGGACACAGGATGCAAGCCTAAGCGGAGCTATCATGGTACCGAAGTGACTAACTAAAATGGACCCACAACAACACAACATAGACACACTATTGACACTACACCCACACACAACACAACCATGACAACCAACTCAACTACACAAACACACTCACATGAAAGCACAGCTACACACATCACAACAATGATCACCACACCACAAGACACTCATCTGAATTTTACACACAGCAACACAACACACAACCAAACATACACAACAACATCAGACCCACATGTAGGTGGTGTACAATGTGACACCACCACATCACCCACTCCAGCTCCCTCCCCCTCAACCAGCCAACCCAATCGCACACACACATACACATACTGACTCGCATACACAACTGGAAGCACAACATCACAGTTACAGGTCCCCTTGCCATGTGCACACATGAACATAGTTGACAAGTGTGAATGTTATGTCATTGTGGTGCAGGCATTCATTTGACAATGAATATTGACACCAAAATGACATCTGTGTATGTGTGTGATATGTGCCTTAGGGCCAGATGTAGCAAACGTTTGCGACTCGCAAACGGGCCGAATCGCAATTTGCGACAGTGCAAAATCGGAAATGGGATGCAAAAAGACCATTTCCGACTCGCAAAAAGCGATGGGATCCGTTTGCGAGTCGCATCTGTTGCGACCCCATTTTGCGACCCGCAAATTGCGAGTCGCAATTTGCGAGTCGCAACCCATATGCAATTGCAACTCGCAAATTGCGACTATTCGCAAAAAGCCCAGTTTGCATGTCCCATTTACCACTAACTCAGAGCAGGTGGTAAACATTACCAAAGTATAAAAGGAGACCCAGAAGCCATCTGGGTTACTCAAGATGGCGGAGATATACCTGATAGCAGTGAGGAGGAGAGTCTACGCAGCCCAGCAGAGGAGGAGGAGGGGCCACAGACAGGAGAAGATATATAGAACCAGGCAGACTCTTTTCCAGCAAACTGAAGAGGAGATCTATGATAAATACCGCCTTAGCAGCGCAGCCATTCTAGAATTAATAGATTTACTCAAACCACAGCTAGAACACAAGACTCTGCGTGGCTGCGCCATCCCTACGCATGTGCAAGTACTATGCGCACTGCACCTCTTGGCCTCAGGGAGCTATCAGGGGGTCATTGCCGTGGCAGGTGGGGTATCCCAAAGTGCAGTGTCAAGGTTCCTCAGGGCATTCCTAGATGCCTTAGTCACGCACAGGTCTCACTTCATATACTTACCAAGGAATGAGGCAGAAATTAACAGCACCAAGCTGGACTTTTACCGCATTGCCCACTTTCCCCATGTCATTGGATGTGTAGATGGGACACACATTCAAATATGCCCCCCTGCTAATCTGGAACACATTTTCCGCAACAGAAAGTGTACCCACTCACTCAACATACAGGTTGTTTGTGATGCCCATTACGTCATCACGGACATCGTAGCTAAGTTTCCAGGCAGTACCCATGACTCATACATTTTTAGGCATAGTGGGATACATCAACGCCTGGAACGTGGGGAATTCGGAGACGGCTACCTCCTAGGTAGAGCCACAGACACTTGCAGACATACACACAGGTCACTGTGCACGACTATCTGGACTTCCTAACAGTGTACTTTTGTGCCCAACAGGTGACAGTGCATATGCTCTAAGGCCTTGGATCATGACTCCGTTTTTAACACCAAGAACTGAATCAGAGAGGCAATACAACAGTGCGCATAAGAGGACCAGGAACCTGATCGAGCGCACCTTCGGACTGCTGAAGGCAAGATTCAGATGCCTCCACCGCAGTGGAGGCGCCCTCCAATACACCCCCATTACCGCTTTCAAAATTGTGGTCGCATGCGCCATCCTCCACAACATAGCCACCCGACGTGGGCTACCTCTCACCCCTGCAGACCCAGATCCTGATGATGAAGAGCAAGAACAACCACATCGCCATCATGGGGATAGGAGTCTAGCTAATCAAGGCAGACTGAGACGGGACCACATTGCAACGCAATATTTTGGACGGTACGTGTCAACTCCCACCATACTCACCTATTAACCATTTGTTAAGTGGAACAAAAATAACTGTTTTATTAATGTCATGAAGAAACTATATACAAGTTGAAATTGTCCATGGGCAGGAAAATGCCAACCAGTCATGTGGCACATTAAAGCCATGTGCCACATTAATCTGTCCTGGCTGTTATCTATGATCTCCTGCCCCTCCTGCCAGCCTGGCTGGTCCCTGCTGCGTCCATGGTGCTGTGCCTACCACTCCTCAGCACCCTACTGTCAGTGGCAGAGACACTGCTCACTGTTGAGCCCTCCTCCCAGGTGTATTTGTTAACTTCCTGGCTGTGATGTCATCATCATGTGCCAGGAAGTGTTTCCAGAGTGTTCTGGTATGCTTTCTGGAGTGTTCTGCTGCACCTGCAAGCAATTTTGAAGTTAATCGCAATTTGCGACACCCACTCGCTAATTGCGAGTTCGTTTTTTGCACACTCGCAAACAGCGACCTCGCAAACTGCGGACTCGCACACAGCATTGCGAGTCCGGCTGCGAGTCGCAAAATCGGATCGCTTTTGTTTCTGACATTCCAATTTGCGACTCGCATTTTGCGAGTCGCATCAACTCGCAAAATGCGAGTCGCAATTTTTATTTTTGCTACATCTGGCCCTTATACTAGTGTGTCCCCCTCCATGTCTGACAAAATTGTGTTCCCGACATAAATATGTCATAGTAACTTTAAACAATTACTATGACATGTATATGACTGCAGTAGTCTTGAGCTCATGTGCAGTTACCACACAACGTAGACTGGCAATGCGGATTCCCTACCTTCGAGTCAAATGACGGCCGGGTTGTGTTTTCTCTGTGGTCCAGTTGCAGCAGTGATAGAAGGTCATTTCCAGTCCAAAACGGAAGTGGAATCTGGATTTTTTTTTTTTTTTTACAACATTGTCCCCAAATCCGCCAACTACGTATGGAGGGAGCACCCCCACAGTTCGCATGGTGGGAAGGCGCATCCAAATTTGCTCGTTAGGAAGGGTGGCTGGAGTCCTGCTGTCAGACGCTTTCTCCTTTGGCACATTCAATATGGTTGAGAAGTTCCGGCTGAGTCGGTGGGACTTAGGTGGATTGACGTCTATGGGACTGCCAAAATCTAAATCGGGTGGGTGCACCACCTAGTAGGCGGATGGGTTTTCCATCGAAAAATCATTGGCAGGACCATTACCGCCAAGATCTAAATCAGGCCCTAAGTCTGAAAGTAGAAATCTTTAACGGGCAAAGGTGCCAAAATATTCGTCTAGCAAGGGACCTTCTTTGCCACAAATTTTGAATTTCTCCTGCTCAGAGCATTCTCTCCAAAAGTTAATAGCTTCACACGGACTTTATGCAGCCTTGTGAAACACAACCTACTGTCTTGTCCTGCTGATGTTTTTTGACTACCATCCTAGGGACTAAAGGCATGATTTAGAGTACAGCTGACTGGTTACTCCATCACAAATTGGGCAGATGTCCAAACCACCATATTACAAGTGCATTGTACCCAATGACACTTGTAATACGTTTTGTGATGGAGTAATCTGTCTGCTGAACTCTAAATCAGGCCCTAAGTCACAAGGTAAATCTTCCTACCGGGGCATACCTAGTCTCTGTATCCAAACCATGCTTCATCGCAGTTGGCATTAACTCGTGCCTAGGTACCAGCCAACAGCAACCTAATGACTGCAGTTGGCACTTAACACATTTTGCCCCGATTTTTGTTTTAGTCTATATCAACCAGCATATACTGTACACAAGATAACAAACTAATTAATTCAGTAAACGTTAGCGTTCTAGGAAGCAAAAGAAACAAGGTTACAAACTGCCTATATAAATACGGACCATATCGCGATTTCATGCTAGCAGTACATTTCAACACATTTTTTATTTAAAACTTAAAAAAATCAAATCTCTGGTTCCCCGTACTGGGTTTTTGGCATTTTAGTGCCATTTCTGTTCATTAACATATTTTCTATTTTTATAAAATGTGTTATGTTTTTGACTTTGTAACTGTTTTGGTACTTCTAAATGCTCTGCATGTTTTCTTAAGTTAAACATGTCTGCTCTGTGCCGTTTCTACTACGGCTTGAGCTCAGGTTTAAGTTACTAAGGCCCATATTTATACTTGTTTAACGCCGCATTTGCGTCATTTTTTACGCAAAAGCAGCGCAAACTTACAAAATACAATTG
The DNA here is from genome assembly GCF_031143425.1 of Pleurodeles waltl. Taxonomy (NCBI): domain Eukaryota; kingdom Metazoa; phylum Chordata; class Amphibia; order Caudata; family Salamandridae; genus Pleurodeles; species Pleurodeles waltl. The sequence goes on along the minus strand of NC_090443.1, from coordinate 603,181,429 downwards.
TACTTTGTACGTTTTTCGCCGCTTTTGCAGCAAAAAGAAGCGCAAATGCAGCACTGAAAAAGTATAAATATGGGCCCAAATCCATTACTGGACCTAACAAGAATTGTGCAATTATTACTTGTGGCGGACTTCCATCCACCTCAACTAATAATCCACGTTTTCACAGAGTCCTGTTTTTTTTGTAATAGGTTGAGGGAAATGCCTCAATTTCCTGACCATGTTTGGTATCTTCCTTTAATTCCAAATGCTGGCATTCCTTTTCTCTTAGATTTGATGGTTCTCTACTTCTCTCGTTTTTTCTCCTCCGGACAGCTCTTCTCTGACTTCGGCTAGAGGCTGCTGTCTTTTACTTTCTCTGGTTCCCACTTAAATGGGTTCTTAATTCTTGTTGGTTCCCTTTTCAGGGGTGGTTTCTGCCTTTGAGCTTTGGGGCATTGCCCCACTGATATTTTGCCTCCCTCCCCCATATTGCATGTGAATATTACACTTAATATTGCACTTATCAGAATTGAAAACATTTAGCTCAGTTAGCCAGTGTCAGCCTTCAGCCACGGCAATGGCTCTGAAGGAGGTAGGGCTTCATTGATGACACATGGTCATGGGTAGCAGTGGGCAAACGAGCACCTAGGCTCCATAGTGCGCATATCAGGTTTACGGGTGCCTTTCTCCGGCCAGCTAGACATGCGCACTAAAGGCTTCACTCTACTGCACATTAGTAAGCAGGGGTTGCTCAAAGCCGCAGACCCCCAGTCTCCTAATGAGTGGTGAGCTTTCCCACTCAAGCAAATCCTGGCGCTTCTCCTTTGCTGTGTAACAGCACGGGAGCAGCGCCTGGATTGGTTGAGAGGGCTGTTCAGCCAGCCTTTCTTTACCTCTCCTCCCTCTCAGCGAGCAAAACAGTCAGACTACAAATGCGACTTTAACTCGAGTCAAGCCTCATGTGATCAGCCATCATAATCATAAAGATTGGAATTGAGTCACAGTCATGTGGCACATTAACCCTGAGGAAAAAGTAGGTGACACAATAATAATGTTTTGTGCAAAATTGAAATATATTTATTGTGTGTATATTAAGCGGAAACTCGATGAAGGAAGAGCCAGCGAAGGCGACTTGGAGTTGGCTAATGTTTACTGGGGGGATGAGAAGCGGGATTCAGTCATTCAGGCAGAGTGTTAACGGAGAGGTGAGGCTGAGTTGGTAACCACGAACGTTGGTGATTGCGTTAATCCTTGTGATTGCTAACGCCGTAGTCAAGGAAGTCATAAAATCGTTATGGGCACCCAGGTATTTTTGGATTATAGAATTTTAATCACAGGGAACTGTCTGTGGAGGTTAAAATGTTATCGGGTGTGCAGAGCCGCTACAGGTAGTTAATGGCGGGTAGCATGACATGCCCTCATGAGGGATCACCAGTGCTTAATTCGTGCTTGTTGGTTCCGGTGCGGAGCACCGGCACTTCTTTTTGGGGGCCGGCACTTATGTTTCTGCCTCAAGCACTTACTGTGAGCAAAAGACACATATGGGAGAAATGGAGGAAGAGAAAAAAGAAAAAGCATCACAATCAGAGAAAGCTGCAAGAGTGAGCTGAAGAGGCAGGGAATGGCTTTAAATGAATTGAAGAGGCCCGAGATGGCTTCAGGATTAGTCTTCCTTAGTAATCCATGTTCGCACATTTAATTGCAGCAGCCGTGTGTTTAAGAGGGTGGCTTTGGGCACCGCAAATTTTTATTTACAAATTAAGCACTGGCTATCACGCACGTTTGACCTGTGCTTGTCGTGGTTTATGACGTGAGGTGCTTTGTCCATCGTGGGATCGAGCTGCAGCTGGTAACTTAAAATGAAATTGAAATGAGACAAGTTTCCTAGATACAGATTGATTTTGGGAGTTTTGCCCACCCTTCCCTTTGACCCATGATAAATTGAGCGACAAAGATTGTGGCTTTAAAAAACATGACTGGATGCCAATACCATTGGAGAGGATAATTTACCTAGTGTGAGAGAAAGTCGAATTTAGAGTGAAGCTGTTCCCAGAGGAGCTGTAATCCCATAAAATTCACGTTTCTATGCATTGGTATAGTTAATGTCTCATGTGTGCTTTTACAACATCTGATTAGAGACTATTATTTTACAGTTCCTGTCACAGCTTGCCACTTCTTTTTTAGCGTCTATTTTTCATATATGATTTTATGGGCCTTGCTGGGTGGCTTCAGGGGCAGGTGTAGTGATCCCTAAAATGGAATCTAGTAAACTCAAGGACTGGCCCTTTTTCTAATAATGCCCTGTCCACACGGGCAACACCTGCATCCCTCCAGCATGAGTGCGGTATGCACTGGGCTGCTCCAGTATAACCCTCGCCAGGTACCAGTTCCTTAAATACTGCTATCTGAGCGCGAGATTGATAGAAGAATGAAATGAATGCACATGTGGAGACTGTGGGTATGGATGGAAATGTATTCTAGTATTTGGCTTTCTAAAGTTACATATAAATGAGATCTCCCATAATTTGTCTACAGGTTGATGTTTGCACTCTGCGCCGTATGCTATTTATTACAAATGCAACATCAATCAGACGCCTTCTCTGCCACTTCTGGAGTCAATGAGAGGCCGAGCGCAGACCTAGCAAGGCATATTAGCTGTGAAAAGCCCACTGGGGGTTTCTTCCAGTCCAGCCACAGACAGCCTAAATGGATGCCATGGGCAGAGGAAGGATTTTGCAGTCTTGCACGCTGTTATTCCTGCACACTGACAGTGAAGTAGGCAAACCCAGGATTTAATTTTCACTTCTCTACCACTCTTTACTAACTGTTGAACATATTTAGGCCCATATTTATACTTTTTGATGAAAACCAGAGCCTGCGCTGGTTTGCGTCAAAAAATTTACCGCCGGCTAACGCCATTCCTATACGCCATGCGGGTGCCTTATTTAAAGAATGACGTTAGTCGGTGCTGCGGACTGGTCAGAGTAAAAAAAAAAGACTCAAACCAGGCAGTGCCGGCGCAGGGGAAAAGGGGGGTTGTGCATCAAAAAATGGTGCAAGTCAGGCTTAAGGCAAAAATCATGCCTCAAACCGGACTTGCACAATTTTATGATGCACAACCCCCATTGAAATGACTCCTGTCTTAGCAAAGACAGGAGTCATGCCCCATTGCCCAATGGCCATGCCCAGGGGACTTCTGTCCCCTGGGCATGGTCATTGGGCACAGTGGAATATAGGGGGCCCAAATTAGGCCCCCCCATACCACTTTAAAAAAAATAAAAAAAATACTTACCTCAACTTACCTGTACTTACCTGGGATGGGTCCCCTCATCCATGGGTGTCCTCCAGGGGTGGGCGAGGGTGGCAGGGGGTGTCCCTAGGGGCAGGGAAGGGAACCTCTGTACTCCTTCCATGGTCAGAGACCATGAAAGTGAGCCCACAGGTCCCTTAACGCCTGCCCTGACCTAGGCGTTAAAAAAAGGCGCACATCAGGCTGTGCGCCGTTTTTTAAGGCCTGCCCTCTCCTGTGCGTCAAAATGACGCTGGTGTATAAATAAGGCGCACAGGCCTTAAAGTCATTTTTTGGGCGGAACGCCTACCTTGCATGTCAATAATGCAAGGCAGTTTTCCGCATCCAAAAAGTGACTCACATGGAGGAATTTTGACATCCGTGGGCTCGGGCGTCAAAGTTTAAATATGGTGCACGGTTTGCGCCGAATGTGCGTCAAAATTTTTGACGCACATTCGCCGCAAACAGAGTATAAATATGCCCCTTAATGCGGTAATAAATAGAAGTTTGTTTTTATGCTGTTTCAATATTTCAGGGCTACACATTCACAATTGCTTTATATACCACCCACTTTCTCAAATTTCCTTTAAAATGCATTATTTGCTACTCCTTTTTTCAAACTTTTCTTGGGGGAGAAGCCTCTCATACCCCCTTTTATCCATAGGTCTTTGCTCACTTGCGACATATAATTTTCATGCGCAACTTTTACGCCCCACCATTTACAAACGGCAGCAGCCACCACTGTCCCTTTTTAGATCATGTAGGATCGATTGGATCATTTCAGTCATGACAACTTTTCTGTGACTGGTGTACATGAGCAAGACTTTTCATTTTTGTTAGCGTGCTTTTGGGCTGCATTCGTTAACGGATTAAAATCTATCTGGCCTCAAACCTACAGTAATGCTGTAGGTTGCTAATGTTTACCGTACTGAAATCTGAATTTCTAATTTATCTGCATGCAGCTCTACTGCTTGAACTATTGAAGTTAGGGTCATATCTAGTACTGCCCACCATGTGTGGGCTAATTCCCTTCACTCTCTCTTTCCAGAGCTTTTTGGGCACTAGGGGGCCTGATCACTAGGGGCCTGATTTATACTTTTTTAGCGCCGCATCTGCGCAAACTTACAAAATTCAATTATATTTTGTACGTTTGCGTTGCAATTATATTTTGTAATTTTGAGCCACTTTTGCTTCAAAAAATGACGCAAAAGCGGATCTAAAAAAGTATAAATCAGGCCCTTGGTGTGTTCGAATGGTGTACTGGACTAGAAGCAGTCAAGGCTGGGGTGAAAACACTCTCAATAGCATCTATATCTTTTTCCCCAAACAATGTGATGGGGAGAGGCTCCGGATGCTTCAATCTTCTTCCTAACCCAAACCAGAGGGTAGCGGCTCCAGTTCTCCTCAATGCAAAACTCATTGCTGACCTCCTTACTACGCTCTGTGTAGGTGTAAGCATATTTACCTAATACTCCTTATTTTTCTTTGATTATCTCATTTGTATCATCACTTTGGGGCGTTTCGTTGGATGGAGAGTTAGGGTAATATTTATACTTTTTTTGTGCCGCATTTGCGTCATTTTTTGACGCAAAAGTGGTGGAAACTTACAAAATATAATTGTATTTTGGAAGTTTGCACTGCTTTTACGTCAGAAAATGACTCAAATGCGGCGCAAAAAAGGTATAAATATGGGCCTTAGTGTGAGGTTGCCCTGAGCACTACATATTTGTTTTTTCGGATTATGGCGTTGTTGAATTATTTGGAAAGAGGGTAGTCTTGTCAGCACTTTGAGTTATTACTGTCGATGACACTGGAAATGTATGTGCTTTCTGCTAATGTTCAATATATTCCCCATCACTGAATGAGATGTTCTCCATGAGCTTGGTGCTTAGCCGGGTGATTTTCTCTTTTCTTCCATTTCTTTCTTCTGCTAGTGTTGATTGTTCCTTTGTCTGTGCTTTGGCGTCTGGTGTGATGGGTTTCTTTACTAGCGAATATGGTGAAACAGGTGCTTTTGTGTTTGTAGAACTGAAGAAGGTTCGAATCCCTTTTTCACTAATGGCACTCTTGTTGGTTTTTTGAGCAGTAATGCACTTCAGGGATCTGTGGCTGCTTGGCCCGTGTAGGCGAGTGCTTCTCTGTTTATTTACTTTCTTTTGGCCCTTAGGCAACAGAGAGCTTTGCATTCTCATTTCGTCACCTTTGGAAATTACTTACTGAATTCAGCCTACAGCAGCCTAAGATAGTTCGCTCTTTGCTGCTCAGTGACTAGTTCAAACAGTTCCGATGCGAGTGCCAGTGATATTGAAAACAATATTTTTTACAAGTGAAGTTGAATGGCCGAGTTTTCCCTTTCAAGATGATAATCTCCTGCTGGTGTATGTTTAGCTTCAGCCATGCCCTTTCGTGTTCATATACAAGGGTTATTCCGGGGTGTATGACCAATTAGTTTGTGGTTGATTTTGTTTGGTGTGTTCAGTGTTCTTGTCTGCAAACGTCTGGTACAGCATTCCTAGGGGCAGAACACCTTAACGGTCCTTGGGTAACTTGCTCTCCTCTTTCTCTGTGAACGCAGTTAGCGCAGTTTTGTGTGAAAAAGTATAGCGCTGGCTAAATATGGCACCCGGCTGGCATCTTGGAATGGCGCTAGCCGGCACTAATGCCCTGTCAGTGTCCTTGGAAAGGACGCTAACAGGTCGGAGAAGGCATGGGGGGGGCTTGTGCGCTGAATTATGGCGCTACACTGCTTAGAGGCAAAACAATTGCCTCTAAGCAGTGTAGCACCATTTTCTGGCACACAACCTCCATGTACATGGCTCCTGTCTTAGCAAAGACAGGAGCCATGCCCACCACCCTATTGGCCATGCCCAGGGGACAAACGTCCCCTGGGCACGGCCATAGGGCCAGTGCTGTGCAGGGGGCCCCAAGTCAGCGCCCCCGAGCGGTGTTGGTGAAAAAAAATATATACTTACCCGGACTTACCTGGGATGGGTCCCCCATCCTTAGGTGTCCTCCTGGTGTGGGTGGTGGTGTCCCTGGGGCCAGGGAAGGGCACCCTTTAGACAATTTCCATGGTCTCGGACCATGGAAATATGCCTACAGGTCCCCTTACGCCTGCCCATACTCAGGCATTAAATAATGGTGCTAGCAAGCTTAGCACCATTATTTAAGGCCCAAATTCCCCATGCTGGATTTTAGCACAGGGGATAAATATGGCGCAAAGGCCAGATCGTCCTTTTCTGGACGGGAACGCCAACCTTGCATCTCATTGATACCCTCGATGGATTCGGCCTCATGGGCCATGTGGGATGCAGCTCCCTCTATTGCTGGGGCCTCTGCTCCTCCGCCAGATGATGCTAATGCACAGAAGTACAGGGTGACAAATCAAAAAGGCGGGGGAGAGACAAAGGATACACTTGGTCAATGGCTGCACCAACCCTACCGTGGGCGTACACAGCACCCTCACACAGGGAACAGGCTTACGCACTATGCAATGCACTACCAGTCACAATGCTAGTCACCAGCCCAAGGACAGCAATACCTAACGCCAATAGCAGCATACCTGACACCCACAGACCCCTGCCCATTAGTGGATGCCTACTAGCTTTCGAGGAGGTGGTGTTCATCAGCCTCACCCAACATGGGACCTACCTTGCAATGTCCAGCCTGGCCTAGGGGCACCCCACCATGGGCAAGTAGAATATTTGGAAACTGTACTTACCTGCTTGTGGCTGCTGTGATGCCCTCAAGCGCCCATCCAGCTCCAGATAGGCTACTGCCAGTATGCAGGCCACCACGGGGGTCAGCGTTCGACAGACACCCCTTCCTCATTGGGAGGCCATCCCCAGCTGGGCCTCCGCCATCTTCTGTGCCCAGCGTCCCAGGTCCTCCCACCCTTTGTGACAGTGGGTGCTCTGCCTGCCGTAGACCCTATGGTCCGCTCGTCCTTGGCGATGGCACCCTTTTTGTGATGGGCGCTGACCTGCAGACCAATAAACATAGAAAAAGGTATCAGCCATACCGTCCGCCCTGTTACACTCATGGCCCACCATAGCCCTCACATCCCCTGACGCACAGACATTGCCCACCATACATGCAGCACGGTGCCCAGGACCCTTCCACCAACCCCCACTTCCACGAGGCCCTCACACACAGCACTCCATTCATTCATGCCCCAAGCATCGGGCTCAAAGTGTTCTCACCTGTTGGTCTGGAGGCCCATACAGCATTCGGTACTGGGGTAGTACCCCATCCAGCAGTCTTTCCAACTCTGCAGCAGTGAAGGCAGAGGCCCTTTCCCCAGTGACTCGATCAATGGTCGGTTCCAGACACAGGTCACAGCATTACTTGCAGTGTAAGTCCTCTCCTGTTGAAGGTCGGGTAGCAAGTGAGAGAACAGATAGAAAATAGCGGTCACGTGCATGGCCATGCATACCGTCACCGCCAGCGTACATCACCATTGGCCACCTTAACACATAGAGCCCAATGACAACCAATGAGTAGTTGCACGGCAGTACTCGACCTCCTCCCGCAAAGGCGCAAAACGTCAGCGGCATTACCTCATTTCCACATGTCCATCCACACAGGACAGGCAGACGCCATTTCATGGGGGGGCAGGCCATGGCACCTAACTGCAACTGGTCAAAGTACACATAGGCACCATTTGGGCCTATCCAACAACATACTGTTTCAGTTACAACATGCAATGCAGTGTACAGTTTGGAAATGTGCACTACTGACCAGCTGCTCCCCGTTTTGCACCATAGATTACAACCGCTGCAGATGAATAGGAGATGGAGACATCCCCCTGTGTACAGACCCTTGGTGAACTTGGCAACAATGGAGGACAGGCACACTATCCTCACCTACAGATCTGACAGGGCCACAATCAAGGAGCTGTGTGCCCATTTGGAGCCTGACCTGATATCTGCTATCCGTCACCCCATTGGGATCCCCCCCTTTTGTGCAAGTCCTATCTGTGCTCCATTTCTTGGCAACTGGTTCTTTCCAAGTGACAGTGGGCTTGGTAGCAGGAATGTCTCAGACAATGTTCTCAATAGTGCTGACCAGAGTATTGTCTGCCCTGATAAAACACATGCACAGCTACATTGTTTTCCCCCAGGTTGAGGATTTGGCCACAGTGAAAGCTGATTTCTATGCAATGGGACATATCCCCAACATTATTGGGGCTATTGATGGTACACGTATTGTATTTGTCCCCACCGGAGAAATGAATAGGTGTTCAGAAATTGAAAGAGCTTTCACTTGATGAATGTGCAGATAGTGTGCCTGGCGGACCAGTACATCTCACATGTCAATGCAAAGTATCCTGGGTCTGTGCATGATGCCTTTATCCTGAGGAATATCAGCATCCCATATGTGATGGCTCAACTCCAGAGGCACCGGGTGTGGCTAATAGGTGAGCCCATGGTTCCCACCCAGTATATGTTGGTGTATGGGTATGGTGTTTGCCCTAGGGGTTAGCCTTTGGCTAACAGATATCCTTTGATATTTGCAGGTGACTCTTGTTACCCCAACCTCTCATGGCCTCTGACCCCTGTGAGGAATCCCAGGACAAGGGCAGAGGAACGTTACAATGTGGTACATGGGTGAACAAGAAGAATAATCGAGAGGACGTTCGGCCTCCTGGATGCCAGGTTTCGTTGCCTTCATCTAACAGGTGGTTCCCTGTGCTACTCACCCAAGAAAGTCTGCCAGATCATTGTGGCATGCTGTATGTTGTATAACCTTGCCTTGAGACATCAGGTGCCTTTTCTGCAGGCGGATGAGGCTGCAGATGGGCGTGTGGCACCAGTGGACCGTGTGGACAGTGATGAAGAGGAGGCAGAGGATGAGAATGAGGACAACAGAACAGCAATAATACAACAGTATGTCCAGTGACACACAGGTAAGACACTGTAACTTCACCTTCCTTTGACAGTTTTGTGTTGGACATTGTACATGGCAGTCTGTTTTTCCCACTGCTATGGCCACTTACTGTACCCTTTGGCATCTCTATTTTCAGATATCTGTGCCCCACTCTGGCTTCTGGTGTGTTGTCTGCAGCCAACTACAGGTCATACCTATGTATACATTACTGTACAGTTGAATTGCAATGCTTAAAGCGTGTTAAACGTATACATAGTTCAGTCAATTGACAGACTCCATACTTGTATTTATTCCACCTTTGTTTATTTAGGTGCTTCTAAGTGGAGGGGGTATTGCAGTGGGCTGGGTTGCTGATGGAGGAAAGTCCAGGTTAGAGTCCAGTCTATTTGTATCACAGGTGCATTGTCCAAGGGGGCATAGAAAGTGGAGCAATGGCAGGTCAAGGTGCACAGGGTGACAGAGTGGGACACAAGGGTGACAATCAGGAGGGTCTCATTTCCTGGCGGAGGTCTTGGAATAGTCTCTGGCTTCTGCCTGGATCACAGGTACCATTTGTGGGGTGGTTCTCCTTCTGCAGGGGAAGGAGTGCTGGTGGCCTGTTGTTCCTGTGGTGGGGCCTCCTGTCCACTAGCAGCAGCAGAGGTGGAGGTCCGTTCATCGGTGTGTCTAGTGTCAGGGGCCCGTTGGTGTGCCACTGCCTCCTTCATGGTGTTGGCTATGTCTGCCAGCACCCCTGCAATGGTGACCAGGGTGGTGTGAATGGCCCTCAGGTCCTCCCTGATCCCCAGGTACTGTCCCTCCTGCAGCCGCTGGGTCTCCTGCAACTTGTACAGTATCTGGCCCATATTCACCTGGGAATGGTGGTATGCTCCCAGGATGTTGGTGAGTGCTTCCTGGAGAGTCGGTTCCCTGGGCCTGTCCTCCCCCTGTTGCACAGCAGTCCCACCGCTTCCCTGTTGTCCTGTGCCTCTGTCCCCTGAACCGTGTGCCCACTGCCACTGACCCCAGGTCCCTGATCGTCCTGTATTTGTGGAGTGTCCTGGGGTCCCTGTAGTGGTGGACACACTGCTGATTGACGTGCCCTGGGGGCAGTGGTATGGGCTCGCTGGGTGGGTACTGTGCTGGTGTTTCCTGAGGTGGGAGGCTCTGTGGTGGTATGGGACTGTGCCTGGGTAACCGACTGTCCGGAGGTCCTTGATGCGCCAGGTTGATCATCCAGATCCAGGCATCCAGAGCTGCTGTCATCACTGTGGGCCTCTTCTGGGGGGGGACTGGATGTTGCTGGCACCTCCTCTACCGTGACATTGGATGGGGGACCTGTGGGGATGTAAATGCAGTGTTATTGTTTCTGTGTGTGCCATCTTGAGCATGGGTGTGTTGCCCTCTATGGTTGTTATTGCCCTGGCAGCTTGGCCTTGTGTGAGTAGTGATTTAGTGGGCTAGGTGATTGTCTCAAGTGTGCATGCTTTAGTGATGTGTGTCCATGCAGGTCTGTGATGGGGGTCCGTGCATTGATGTTACATGCAGGCTTTTGTTTTAGGAGGGGTGGGTTGTGATGGTGGGGTGTGTGGGAGGTGGTGGAGTGATGGGAGTGAGGGTGTGGGTGGGGGTATGTGATGGCATGCAGGTAGGGAGGTGATAGTAGTGAAGACTTGACTTACCAGAGTCCAGTCCTCCTGCTTCTCCTGCCAGGCCCTCAGGATGCATGATTGCCAAGACTTGTTCCTCCTATGTTGTTAGCTGTGGGGAGGAGGTGGGGATCCACCACCAGTCCTTTGTACTGCTATCTGGTGTCTTGCTACCATGGAACGCACCTTTCTCCGTAGGTCGTTCCACCTCTTTCTGATGTCATCCCTTGTTTTTGGGTGCTGTCCCACGGCGTTGACCCTGTCCACGATCCTCCGTCATAGCTACATCTTCCTAGCAATGGATGTCTGCTGCACCTGTGATCCGAATAGCTGTGGCTCTTCCCGGATGATTTCCTCCACCATGACCCTTAGCTCTTCCTCTGAGAACCTGGCGTATCTTTGTGGTGCCATGGGTGTAGTGTGAGTGGTGTGTGTGAGGGTGTGTGGGGTGATGTTTTGGGGTGTGTGCTGGAAGGTGCGTGGATGGTGTGTGGGTGATAATGTTTTGTGGCTGTGGTTCTGTGGATGCTCTTGGTCTGTCTCTCTCAGTTGGCAATAATTTTTAGTAAGGGGTTATGGGTAGTGTGGGGGTGTGTTTTCTAGTGGTGTGGGTGTGGTGTGTGTATGTGTGTCAGGTGTGTGTAGTTTGAATAGTCCAATGTGGTGTTGTTTGGTTTGAGTGCGTGTATTTTGAGTGTGGCGGCATGTCCCGCAAATGGTTTACCGCAGTTGAATGTCCGCCGCAGTGAGTCGTGGGTCATAATGGTGTGGGCATAGTTCTGTTGGCGTAACGATGTGGGTTTTGCTACCACCAGTTTATCACTGACCTTTGGGCTGGCGGACTTGTGTGTGTGTCTCTATAGTGACGGATTGCTATGTGTGAATCATTATATGGGTAGCGGTAATCTGTCGTGGCGGCGGTATGTTGGCGGCGGTCGGCATGGTGGTAAGCGGGACTTACCGCCAATGTCATAATGAGGGCCTATATGTGTCTCCCCTAAGGAAGGCCTATAGAGCTCTATTGCAGGGAGCTGTATTTTGTTAAGTAAGACATCTATTTTTGATGTGTCTTAACAACAACACTTCCAAATTGTTGTTTTGCTGTGGATAAAGTTGGTGACCCCATTGGCTAACACAGGGTATCTGGTTGGCATTCCAACCTGGCTAACTCCTGAATGGGACTACCTAACTCAATCATATAAGGTATCAAATTAATTGTGGCATTAAACTTGACCTGATGCCCAGGATGAATTTAATACCATTATGAAAGGTAAGGAACTTTTATAAAGTTGCCACTCTGTGCTCCAGCTAGTCCAGCGTGCTCTCAAGGGCCTTAGCAAACAGCTTTATGACTACCTGGGGAGATATGTGAATGACTCCCCAGCACAGGAACAAAGGAAATTGCCTTGGCGAGAGGTGTCACCTCCTACCCTAGGATGGTCACTTTGGGTATTATCCCTAAAGGCGAGGTTCAAAGGTGAAGCTGCCTTTGTGAGGGAAGTAGTGCCAACACCCTGAAGCAGGCTGTTTTTTGTTACTGTTGACAAAGTGGAGACAGGGTCAGGGAAGGAGAACTCGCCTCAAGCTGGTTCTACTGTGGGCGTGGCACACCTCTAGGGTGGGCTACCACTGTCCTAACAATGAGGAAGGGTTGTGTCATCTTGAAAGGAGCAAGAATGTGGTACTTTGTGATAGCCAGATGCCACACAACTTCATCACTAGGTAGTAGAGGACCCAGTAGCTCATTGACTAGTGACCGCATGGTCCCCTTAGGGCACTTTTCTGGGATAAATATGGCACCCTTGGCACTCTGACCCTCAGATCATGCTGAAATCAGAGAGAGTACAGAAAAAGGACTGCCCAGCTGCCTTTGGATCTGCACAAAGAGTTGCTGCATGCTCAGACTGTCTGCACCTACTGCACTTTGGGATAGCAAAGTTTAGACTGTGCCTATGGCTCCTGATTAGGGGAAAAGTTGATTCCTAACATCCAACAACAGCAGTGACTTCAAGGATCAGTAGGTTGATCCCCTGGAACCAGCTCCAGGGACACAAAAGCTGAAATTGCCCAAACCAACAAGTTGGTATCCACAGTAGACGGTTTGCCGTTACCAGTCACCAGGTCCCCCAGATGACAAATCAGTGGTAGCCAAAGTTGCACCTGAGTCTGCTGGACTGGGGAGTGCTATCCAAGTCCAGATTCATAGCACCCAAGGCACACTAGCCCCCACCTAAGGATTTTGCCCCAACCGCAGTGCAGACTGAGCAGTAGCCCAGCATCACCTGGTCTGCTACTGCAACATGGAGGATTTTGAGGGAGCCTAATCTCTTTGGCCAAGGTTGCCCCTCATCACCCATGGACAAAGAGCACTCACAAAGACACCTCCACCATTGCACCACAACTGGAGCATCTTTTGAGCATCCTTTGCCTGCATCTCTCAGCATCAAGGCCACTCCATTATTGTCTATCATGGTTGTCCTGAAAAGTTTGAATTTTGCTTCAAAAACACTCCAGGGTCGACAAGGTAACTGTCCAAAGTGTCCACTCTGGCCCCCTAGTACCTTGTTCTGCTGAATGTGGGTGCCCAATCCTACCCTGAGTAGTCAAGCTAACTGTTTCAAACTTTTTGAACAGAGATGCAGAGAATTGACCCTCTTTGCGTAGTCACCTCCAAACGTTTTGCCTTCACCCTCCTATTTTTTCTGAAATTGTTTTTGTTGGCCTTAGGGCTTTGTACACTTTACCACTGGTAAACAGTGCTAACGTGCTTGTGCTGTCTCTTTAAGCATGGTAAAATTGGCTTAGCAAATTTACTTTACTTACAAATCCCTAGTAAAGTGGTAAATAATATTCCCAGGACCTGTAAATTAAATGCTACTAGTAGACCTGCAGCATTTTTGTGCCACCGACCTAAGAAGCCCCTTAGAACATGTCCCAGGTCTACCATTGCAGCCTGACTGCAGTTTTAAACCTGCCAATCGATTTGGCAATATAACCCCCTTGCCAAGCCTTAAACCCCCTTTTACTGTATATAAGTCACCCCTAGGGTAGGCCCCAGAAAGCCCAAAAGGCAGGGTGCATTGTAATTAATAGGTTGGATATGTACTTTTAAGTTTTAAGTGCCATGGGGCTTATTTTCAAGCAGTTGTGTGTCACTGGAGTGTCACTTTTTTTTACGCTCCGGTGGTGCACACTGCAAGGCCACGTAAACCCACCCTGCATGGCTTTCCATGGCCTTGTAGATATGGAGTGAGGCAATACAGCGCAAGTCACTGCGTTGCCTCACACTGCAATAGGGAGGCATGCCATGGGCGTTACGGTCAGTGTTCTAGTGTAACACCCATGGTATTTGACACATTGCCTGATTTACAACATGCAGTAAATCTGGGAATGTGTCAAAAGTCTATGCCTCCCCAGGGAAGGCATAAGGGAGGCGCAACAAGGAGAAATAACATTATTTCTACCCATTATCTCTTCATTCTGCAGCACACATAGTAAGAGGAAATCACCTCCAATGATTGTTTTGGTGCAGGAAGGCACAAAAACATTTCATCCTTTCAACGCAGACACCCTTGCACCATGGTGCAAGGGTGCCTGCGTTGGCGCATGGCAGCCAATTGTGCACCAGCGCTGTGGAAGAGGACAGGAATACGCTGTATCTTATGGTTTCAGTGCATTCCTGCCCTTTTGTTTTGATGCAGGGCAGCACAGCAAGAAGGCTTGCTGTGCTCCCCTGTGCCAAAACATTGTAAATGAGGCCTCCACTTTTCAGTTCACTTTCTGGACCATCGGAAGGGCTCTCAGAGGACTGACTGTTGCTGTAGCCTGCTGTGTGTACCACAAGACTGCTTTGCTGCACCTGGAAGGACCACTTTACTGCCTGGAGCCTGCCTTGAACCCACAGACACCTGCCCAGCTGCTTCAGCCCTGTTTTGATGCTTGAACCCAGGACTACCAGAGTGACTCTAAGGGCTAGTTGGCTGGCCTCCTGATCGGAGCCGAAGGGACAGAAAAGGCTCCAACCATCTTGAACACACACATGGAACCAGTCTGAGTGAGTCCTAATCCCCCAAGTGGTGCCCTTCCAGTCCTGGACCCCTAATGGTGGTGCAAAAGATGCCCAGATAGGGAAAATCCCAAACTTGGAAAATTTGGCTAAAAACTGCTCTGAGAAACAAGGCAAGACTGGGATCAACCTGCTTGCTTACCAACCTGCTCATCTATCCACCAAAGGTGCATCGCTAGTCAACCTAACTTTGCAGCAGCTCCTGCTACATTCCTCTCCACAGCAGCAAATCTTGTTCAGTAGTCCTTCACCAAAGGGGTATCCGGCCTCCTGGATCTCTCTTCAGCTACAGCCTCCAACTTGTACCGCTGGAGATTTTCGACATCCATAAAAGTGTCCAAATAAAAAAATCTTCACTGTGACTTCTTTCAGCAGCTTCCCAACTACAATGCTCCCTCTATGGACACAGTGAGCAGCCTTGCCCCACTAAACTTCATCTTCTCAGAACATTTCTGAAATTAAGCCCCAGCCCAATCTACTTTTTGTATCTAACCTGGGCTCCATCAGAGTCTGAAATATTTTTCGGCTTTGACCTGGTCTTGTGCGACTTGATGTCAGAGTTCTTTTTTCCCTTAAACTTTAAAAATTAATAATCCCAGGTCTACTGATTGGATTTTTTGTCATGTTGGTATCTAATAATTTTTTTTAAAATTTACTTTATAAATTTAAATTTTGTAGGATTTTTCTTGTGTTTTCACTTTATTACTGTTTGTGTGCATAAATATGTTAAACATTACCTCTAAATTAAGTCTGATCGCTTTTGCGCTAAGCTCCCAGAGGGTTAAGGACAGGTAAATGTAGTGATGTTTGTGGTTCACCCTGACAGGGATTGTGGCTGTTGCTTGTGCAGGGTTAACACCCCACTGAACCAACAACCCAATTTCTCACAGATGTTCTTTACATTCTCCTTAGAGAACAAAGCCAATATCTCTATTGGAGGTGCCATATTCCTGAACACATGAAGAGGCAAGCACAGTATATATTTAATTTAGAGAGGAGTCAAATGCTCATTGTGAAAGAAACTGCATGTATATTGATGTAACAAAGTATTATTTGTGCCTTTACACAACCATGAGTTATGTAAAGAATAAATCACGTGACATGAAATGGTGGCCGATAGTGAATCAACAGGCACTAAACATGGCAGTGTGAGGCATTTTACTAAAAATAACATTGACAAGTCTGTGGGAATATGAGGCCTCAATAGGGTTGTTGCACCTTGTGGCCAAAGTGAAAGAATGGAGAATGAACACCAAAAGGACAGTCAGTTGAGCAAAACCAAATCATCTGCCTAATCATATTGTTACAATTATATCACCCACAAGAGCTTGGGATACAGCAGTCTATATCATCACATAATCGGTCCTGGGTACAAGTGGCTTTGTGCATGTTATTAGTCATGTATTCATAAGCACTGTTGTTATTGTATTTATCTCTTGTAGGTAGGATGCACATCTATACATTTATGAACAACAACAGTTATTAGCACAACCCATTCATTTGCATTCTGCTGTATCTAATTAGAAAGACTTGTGGCAACTTTTACGGCACCACTACACAGGACATGCTGCCCAACTTCATTGCGGCAAAACAATTGATGGAGACGTATTTCATGTAATGTACATTTCCCTGTATGCCAAATTGCATTTGCATTTCCCAGTGCTTGCAGCCATGTCATAGTGATTTCTCCAAATTCTACCATTTGTAATGCATTTTAGGTAATTTTTTTGATCCAACACTTTTCATGTGACTGTAGTCATTTTGTGATGGTTTAATCAAACATTTGATATGGGACATGTAAATCAGTGAGAACCAAAGGAACATCTTGGGACTTATCTTTTATTCCCACTTCCCAGAACACATCATGGAATTCCAAAGAACTCTTTCTTATCTTTAGATAAAAATACTCCTGCTGTGCAGATTGAGCAGAGCTTTCAGAAAAGGCATTGTCTCCATTTGTATATCTCATCCCATTCACGGAGCCTACTGTTCACCAGCATGGTATCCTTTGTATGGTTAGCAGTGAGTTCAGAAAAGCTTGGATATTTGCACGGCTTCTGTTGTATCCAGATGGCCAGGCTAGGGTAAACTTGACCTATTGCCTAGCCTATATTATCATTCCAAACCAAACAGTGGATACTAAAATCACCTTGCCTGAACCATAGGTGCGGTATCTAAATTGCAACATAAAATTATCCTTGTAAGCTAAGAAAACACGACCTTGCAACCTAAGTTACTTAAGTCAAAGAAGATTGTTCCCTATCCAAGTATGACAGCCAAAATCAAAGAAAGTTACAGTTTTCAAAGTCCGCTAGGGTCCTAACTTTGTGAAAGTTGAGAATGATGCTGCACTTTTTTGGTTGTTTTTGGATTAGCTAAAACCTGGAGGTATATTTGCTAGCAATTGGCACAGGGCAGCACCACAAGCCTTTTTACAGCACTGCCCTACACTAGTTTGAAAGAGCAGGAATGCACCGTATTTACAAGATATGCCTACAGCCAATGCAAGCACCTTTGCACCATGGTGCAGGGGTGTCTGTGTTGTTGTCAGGATTGTTTTTGTGCAGGAAGGGACACCTTCCTGCACATAAACAATCTATGGAGGCCTGTTTCTCTTTCTATGTGTGCTGTAGTATGCAGAAGACATAGAAAGAGTTAAAACAAGGAGAAATAAAGATTTTCACCTTGCACCTCCCCTGGGGCTGAGTACAGTTTTGGCACATTTCCGGGGTTAAAGAGCCTTGTAAATCTGGGTATGTCTCAACACCCATGGGTGTTGCATGGAGAACACCACCTCAATGCCCATGGAAAGCCCCCTGATGAAGTGTAAGGCAACGCAGTGACTTGCACTGCAATGCCTTATATCATATCTATGAGGCCATGAAAAGCCATGCAGAGTGGCTTTACGTGGCCTCATAGATATGGGTCTGCACTCTGCCCAGCCAGCGCATCACAAAAAGTGACGCACTAGTGGTACAAGTGGCTTGTAAATATGGCCCTTGGTTGGTGTGATGGCAAGGCTTGTCCGAACGCAACAAAATAAACCTGAACATGAAAATAACATTTCTAGTGAACCTCCTCAGATTTTGGCTTATTACATTTAGAGAAACCATTCTATAACTTTAATAAATGTTAAAGCTGATTTATCAAATGTGTGCACACAGAGACAGTCTATTGATAAAGAAGCTTGGTTCGGAGCAAAGGACGGTCAAGTGACAAAAATGTGAAAGAAAAGCTTTGTATTTCTTTTCATTTCAACAAAGACAGCAAGGTATGAGTTAGCTTCTTGAATAAAAGACAGCTAGGCATCTTGGAATAACTGAGATGCTTTTGATTGCCAGTGTTGACATGTCTACAGAATATTAAGCAATATGTGCATGCAGATACTGTTTGTAACTAAATTAAGAGTTCAAACATGTCTCCAAGGACTAATGTCTATTCCTCCTAGAACATATGTATTGTACAGTTATCTAAGAGTCAGACTTAAATTGTTACTCTGGCAGTTGTTGATCATTTGACTATGATGGGACATTTGACTGTATTGCCTAGGTTATCCTTTTTAGCACTTTTTGTTCACAAAATATAGTTTGATTATATGGTATGCCGCAGATTTTGATTACAGACTGAGATCTTGGCGTATCTCATAGTTCTGGGCTGCATTATGTAAAGAGTTAGACATAGAAGTCTGTCTATCTACTAGTTATCATCCTCAGATTGACAGGCAGACAGAGTGATTGAATCAATGTGTTGAACAGTATATGATGTATCAAATACTATTGCAAGAACTTAGAGTAAGAGTGTATGTTTAGTGAACTAATCTACAACAATACTTAACATTCTGCCATAAAGATATCACGTTTGTTTTGTATGTATGGACCTCACCACAGAAATCTGTGATTATATTTACAATCCTCTGTATCAGTTCATTCAGTCCAGGCACATTTAATTGAACTTTAGAGAGGTTAGCACATGAGGCTTCAGAAAAAGCAAATGCTAGCTAAAGTTATAGTCTGATAAAAACAAATCGCAGCACCAAAGTACACTGTAACTCACAGAGAATTCACAAAAGTCTTCCAAGTTGCAACCTAAGCTTGTTGGTCTATTTGCCATTGAATAAATTGTGAAGCCTGTAACCACGTGATTAGTATTGTCACAGTTTTTAAAAGTCATCCCACGTTTTTTCTAGCACCCTTGTTAAAACTTTGTTCTGCAACAAACCTTGTTTCTTGCTCAAAATCCTGTCTGTCCAGGAGAATGCTGAAAATGAATATGAAATACATAGTATTATAGATGCACAAATTGTTAGACGACAATTACAATACTTAATGGACTAGAAGTGGCATGGCCTTGAGAATCAATCATTGGAACCAGACTTTAATCTTCAAGAGTTCCACAGAAATCATCCAACTAAACCTGGAGCCTCACAACTGAGGCTTCAGCTCTTGCTGGAACACTCATGGTCCATGACAAATGCTACCTGTATGCACTGGGCAGATGCGGAAAGCACGTCTCTGGACATCTTTGTGAGCATGTTTACGACCACAGAAACTGTCAGCTGTACACTCAGACATTTATGCAAAAAACAAAAAAGGAGTCAAGGCAGACTATATGTTGCAGAACTGCCCACAACTCTCATGTGACTTGAAATGTTGTGATTATAGTGGATTCATGGAATAAAACGTTCTTGCATTTCAAAGTGCTCCTTGCAAGGCAAACAATATACTTAGGGGCATATTTATACTCCATTTGTGCTGAATTTCAGTCATTTTTTTAATGCAAATTTGATGCAAAACTAACTCCATATTTATATTTTGACGTTAGACCCGTCTAACGTCAAAATATTGGAGTATGCACCTTTTTTTAGATACGTGAACCTACCTTGAGTCAATGAGATGCAAGGTAGGCGTTCCCATTTAAAAAATGATGCTAACTCATAGCCCCATATTTATCCCCCCATGCTAAAATGATGGGAGGAGGGGCTAAATAATGGTGCAAAGCTTGCTTTACACCATTATTTAACACCTGGGTCAAACCAGGCATTAGGGGACCTGCGGACCCATTCCCATGTTTAAATACC
Organism: Pleurodeles waltl; assembly: GCF_031143425.1. NCBI lineage: Eukaryota > Metazoa > Chordata > Amphibia > Caudata > Salamandridae > Pleurodeles > Pleurodeles waltl. Next base: position 603,161,501 of record NC_090443.1, on the reverse strand, counting down.
ATGGAATGGGTCCACAGGTGCCATCCTCAAGCCCCAGGAACACCCCCACCCACACCCAGGTGACACCGGAGGATGGGGGACCCCATCCCAGGTAAGCAGAGTAAGTATAGGTAATTCCCAACTTGGGTCCCTCTGCATGGCACAGGGTGCAGTGGCCATGCCCAGGAGTCACTGGTCCCCTGTGCTGACCATTGGGGTGGTGAGCATGACTCCTGTCTTTTCTAAGACAGGAGTCATGCGGTATGGATGGCTTTGTGTCAGAAAACGATGCTAGGCTGGTTAGAGGCATTATTTTTGCCTCTAACCAACCTAACGTAAATTTTTGGTGCAAAACCCCCTTCTCCCATACCGCCACCCCCACCCGGCTAACGTATTTTTTTTTATGCTGGCCCACGCTTTGCGCCATTCCATAAATATGGTGTCCAGCTGGTGCTCAGGAATAGCGCAAGTCGGTGCTAACATTTTTTATGCAAAACTGCATTAGTGCAGTTTTGCATCAAAAAGTATAAATATGCTTCTTAGATGCTGAAGCTGGACCCTTCCTGTTAGAGTCTAGAACTTAAAGAATGTGGATTCGGAGAAGAACTTTAGGACAATACTTGAGACCAAAGATTTTGACTTTGGTATTTGCACATTATTTCCACATTGACGCTTTCAACGATTATGAACTTTACACTTGCCCTTGTTATTTGCAAATATTCCCATTTCTTTTGAATCACATGAGGTATTGACAGAGGCGGGAAAATGATTTATTATTGCTAGAAGGAAACTCATGATTCTAATGTTATTTAATATGTTGGAGCTTACAAACGTGTTACATTGAGACTCATTCAAGTCGTAGTTAGTATTTACCAAACACTGAAGGCATTTATCTATACTGACATCTGTATTATATTTCAAGTTACGTCTTGCGTATGTAACCAAGCTTTTAATTATATCACAGCTCTAGAAAGTCAGAGTTTATCCAGCTAAAAAGAGTTGGAAATACAGAGATTGTCAGATGGTATATCATATGTCACATTACTAATAGTGGAATGGAATCAAAATGATGAAATTCTAAAAAACTTTTTCTCATCTTTAGATACCAATACTTTTCCAGTTGCCCCCAAATTACAAGTTGGGATTAGCACATTAATTTTATCTGTTAAGAAAATGAGGCAGGGTGTCCGCTTTCTCCACTGCCTTTTACATTCGCCATGAAACACTAGCTGCTGTTGGGCATCAGGAGGGGATGCGTTGGGGAATTCCCTTAAATGTAGGGACACTTACTTACTCGCTCTGTGCTGATGACGTTGCTCTGGTCACAGTAACATAGGCTCTGTTTTGCATAGATATGACACGGAAGTGAATCGTGTTTTTCCTCTCTCGCTTAGCGCTTCTGCTGCCAGCATTGATTTGTGAGATGGCCCCATTCCCTGGGAGGAAACATCCTTCTATTACCTTGGGTTCAGAACATGCCACTCAGAACAAGGCCTGTACAGGGGCAATCTTGTCAGGTTGCGATCTCATATTGTTTTTTAGAGAAGGAATCCTCTGACTGTCATAGGTCAAATAGCCCTATCTAAAATTATGTTCGCCCATCTATTGTATTACTTTACCAACATTCTGATCTATCCTCCTAGAAACGTTTCCAGAGACTTCAAAAGAATGCTTAGTGACCTAATATGGGGTAGTGGGAGGTGCTGAGTTGCGCTCACTTAATTATAAAAGACTGTAGACAAGGGGGGGTCTTTGAGCGCTTGTAACTGAGCATTGCTACTTGGCAGCCCCACTAAATTTTAATTGCCTATCAACAAGGGGGGCTTTGGAGCTCTTGTTACTGAGCATTGCTATTTGGCAAGCCAACTTCAATGGGCATCCTATTGGTTATCCAACAAATCACTGAAGGATACCTGTTGTATTCAGGTTCAGGGTCCACTATCACCTAATGCTCTTCTGCACTTCTTTCTACCAAAGACCATGGGCCTGATTTAGATTTGGCGGTAACAGTCCTGCCGTTAATTTATCATTGGATTTCCCGTCCGCCCACCAAATTTTGATGTTGCCGATCCCATAGACAAAAGACCGCTGACGAACCGTCATCACTGCCATGAATCTCCACCCGCATCAACTGAATCATATGCAAAAGAGGCGGGTCGAGGGACTCTAACCCCTTTTACAGCTGAGCCAATCACGATGTGCATTTCGGCCAACCTAACTGTGGCAACCAAGCCACCATGAAGCGTACTTTTTTTCTAATTATCCCATTTCCTACCGCCATGAATCCAATAGTGCAAGTCCTGCTATTGGGGCTGCTCCTGGGCCAAGATGAAAACCAACCCCGTTGTCACCTGAACAGTTCACTGTTTTACTTGCCTTCCTTAGAATTTTACCTGTACATTAGCACTGGACTCAAGCATGTTCAAGAAATGCTTGCAAGCAATACTACAATGATGTGCAATGCATATGTCTGTAATAATGTACTTGGAAAAATGTTTAAAAACAGACCTCGATATATTAGTAACACCCAACAATCTGGTATTAACTGCCTTCATGGCAATGGACACTTACACAAAAAGGCACAGCAATCACAAATAGAAATGTGTTCACACAGGTGTGTGCAATAATTTTCCCTAAAGTACCATATCATATACATAAACAGTATACTCAATAGGAACTACTCAAATCCATGATAATATAGCAATTGCACTACAAAGTGCTACTAGTGGGTGTACACAGAATGTACAAACAATGTTACCTCCAAACGGCAAACATGTCAGAGATGTATGAAGATCTGTGCAAGAATGACAAACATTAGATGTCATTTAACTGTGAAATGTCAAGTTCCCTGTATAATGCATGTGTGTATATTATTGACACATCATGTAAAAATAAAAACACATGAATTCTCCTGTCACAATAACAGAAACACAAATAAATGTGGGTAAGTGACAAGTAACTTGATGAATGCTTGCACCAAAATTAACATATCCATCACAAATGTACAACACAAATGTATGCATAAAAAATTTATATCTAAAATATACAGCCTGTGCTTGTCACTATCACAAATGAGAGTAAGTGCATGGCACACACAATAGCAGAAATAACATCATCAGCAAACAATTTGTAACAATCTAAAAATAAGGCCAGGATAAAGATATTCTGGAATCAAAATATTTTTTACAAGTATGAGAGAACTCTCTCATATTTTCTGTAAGGTTCACTCAAAAACAAAATCACATCAAAGACACTAGGCCACAAAGTACAAAGTCTGGGTTGCATGCCCATAACTTGCTTCTCAGTTACACTGCCGAAATAAGCCTCCTCTAGAAGGGGCATTTCTGGGGTAGAGAGCAGGCACCTCAATGATCTTACTTGGCGGGGGGAGTCCTTGGTTTTGGGAGGAGTGGTTTTGGGTGGGTGAGTCTGGATTTGGGAGGGGTGGGTTTGTATTTAGGAGGGGTAGGTTTGGCTTTAGAAGGGGTGGGTTGGGATGTACAAGGGCTGGATTGTGGTGTGGAAGGAGTGGCAAGACAATTTGGTGGGGTGGATTTACGTTTGGGGGTGGTCTAGGATGAGTAAGGGGTCAGGCCAGGGCAATCATAGGGGCATATGTACAAGAAAGTGTCGTATTGGTTCCGATGCATCACTTATCTTGCATTGCTCCTGCCCCACCCAATGAAACCATGGTATTTACAATATGGTGCTCCATGACGCTATTGTGGCGCTTTGCTACACTAGCGTCAAAAGTGTTGATGCTAGTGCAGCAAAGCACAGGGAGGCCTATTGATTAAAATGGGTGTGTCATTTTAATGCCTGCTCTGTGCAGTTGTCAAAAATGACAGAAAAATGCTGCAGTGAAATGTTGTAAATTTCACTGCACCGTTTTTTCAGGCCTCCCTGCATCAGAACGCCCCCCCCTTGCATACATTATACCTGTCACAGGCATAATGTGGTGCAGGGGCTCACAAAAAGTGGCGCAATGCAAGCATTGCACCACTTCGTAAATACTGCATGGGAGAAAGGCCTCCTTAACACCTCCTTAGCATAAATAAAATGACACTAGGGCTGTTCAAGGTGGCACTAGGGGCTTCTAAATATGCCCCATAATATCTTCCTTCAGAAAATGAGTAGGGTGTTTGGGAAGGAGTTAGGGTTGGGAAGAAATTACTACTGCACTAGCAATGCATGGGGGGTGGATACATTCCTAAACCAATTCAGTACAGAGCACAAACATTTTCACATATCCAAAAGAGACATGTTTTGAGCCCGATATTGACTTATACAAATGGGATAATCCAACATCTATGTGATGGAGCCTTCCATCTGCAATTGCCCTTTTAATTATCACCTTTTTCAACATAATTGCTTTTTTCATCTGCACATAAATAAGGATGCCTAAATGTTCTTTGGGGTACATGTAACTCTATCTCCAATGTGGGCACATTTCTGTCTGTTTCAATCAATACAATCTGGCATGAAACATTCATGTTGGTTGACACAGATTGGCTTACATGCACATTAGGGAAAAAGTCTTCATGACAATCTGCTACTGTCTACATGAAATGAATTGAATTTTGCTATTGAAACATATTTCAGATAAGGAATGATGCCATTGTACACATGTTTACAGTCCTTTTGGTGCAGATCCTCATGATCATATTTCATTGTACCAACTTACCGATGTAAAGTTTGAAACATGAACTGTCTCATAAGTGCTTACTATGCCATATCAGCAGGAATAGGGTCCACATTACCTACTCACATTTGTGATGGAGCATCACACCTACCCAATCCTCAAATGGGGCATGTTTGGTAAAAGTGTCACTCATAACATGAATAAAACGCAGGTACCCCTTTTATCGCATGCAGACATGTGTCTGCTCAAAACAGTACTTGGCTTGTGATGAGGAATCTAGTGACAACCTTTAGAAAAAAGCAATACACTAAACACAGCATCAGACACTGTCTGAAAAACTTACACCTCCAAAAATCCTTGTCTACGTTGGATGTGTGTCAATTAAAAAGGTTAAGCAACAGCATTAGCAATATACAATAACTCACCCCCCTTGATGCTGCTGTTAGGCTCCCAATTGCCCATCAGAGTCTGGGTAGGCCACCGCAAGGATGCGGGCCATTAGGGGTGATCAGGGCGCGGTGCACACTCTTGCCTCATTGGGAGGCCCGGGTGAGCTGGACTTCTGCTGACTTCCTGGTCCAGCATCAGAGGTCCACCTCTTCCTGCAGTGCAGGTTGCGCCGCTTGAAGAGATCCAGGGTTTGTACCTTCTTTGCAATGGCCATCCACGAATCCAGCTTCTGATGGACATTGACCTGTATGGATGAGAACAAGATACAATAAAAGATGTCTGTCTGTAGTGCAGTGACACAATTTGTTGCCATCTCTCACATGCATTCCCAGAACAGTCATTACAGATTATTCTCAATCATTTCCAAGTTCCTAAGAAACACTAATTTCAAGTGATCTGTGGAGTAGCCTCAACACTTTCTTTCTCATCATGTTAGCAATCCAAGACACAAACATTATCTAAGCCAGGGACTGGAAACATTTCCTGTAGTGAGACCCACTCTAGATTAGTTCAACTCATTGTGAGCTACTAAAGACCAAACATCCTGTACATTATTTGCACATAACCACATGCACAGCTACATTTCCTTCATGCCTAACCTTCTAAGAGTCAGATACTATGGTTTGCACCACATATAGGCCCTCATCATGACATTGGCGGTAAATCCCGCTTACCACTGCGGTGACGGGCGCAAATATGCCGCCGCGGTGGCGGATATCCGTTCCCCATATTATGACACACACACACCAATCCAACAGAATACTGCCACCTGCACAAATCCGCCAGCCCAAAGGTCAGTGTTAAAGTGTTGGTACCAACACCCATACCATTCCGCCAACAATACAACGCCCACCACATTATGATCCACGATTCACCACGGCGGACATTCAATGGCGCTTAACCATTGGCGGTACACACCGGCGCACTCAGAATGGACACCCAAATACAAAACAACACTACATTGGCCAAAACCGAAATTACACACCTGACACTGATACACACACCACACCCACCCACACACAGCCCTATAAAACACACACCCACATAACCCACAACCCTTTGCAAACACCAATTATTGCCACAAGATTGAAACCAAGACCACTAATACAACTAGACACACACACCTCAAACACCCATACATACGTCATACACCCCACATCCCACACCCCACCACATTACTCAACACTCTCTCACGAACACACACCACACAACACCCATGTCCCCACTAAGGCACCCCTGTTTCACTGGTGAGGAGCTGAGGGTCATGTTGGAGGAAATAGTCAGGGTAGAGCCACAGCTGTTTGGAGAACAGGTCCAGCAAATATCCATTGCCAGGAAGATGAAGCTATGGCGGAGAATCATGGATAGGGTCAACGCCGTGGGACAGTATCCAAGAACAAGGGATGACATCAGGAAAAGGTGGAACGACCTACGGGGAAAGATACATCCTGTGGCAACAAGGCACCAGCTCACCAACCAGAGGACTGGTGGTGACCCCGCCTCGTTCCCCACAGCTCACAGCATGGGAGGAGCAAGTCTTGGCAATACTGCATCCTGAGGGACTCACTGGAGTAGCAGGAGGACTGGACACTGGTGAGTCAATATTTATTACTTATCACCCCCATACCTGTATGCCATCACACCCCTCACCCTCTCTCCCATCACTCCACTCAATCCCACACACTGCACCTACACATATGACTAACCCCAATGCCTAGCATACTATACCAATGCATGGGCATGCCCTCCCAGCCCTCCATGTACACCCCTCACAAAAGCATACATAGCATGGAGAACTAACAATCACACAATACATCACCATACACAAACAAAGGTGGCAGGACAACAGCAACAATAAAGAGCAAGCTAGCGATGTACAATTTGTCAAAAACATGTAGCATAATACATCACTTACATCCCCACAGGTGCCCCAGCCAATCTCAGCGGAGAGGAGGTGCCACGTCTAACCAGTCCCTCAACAGAAGATGCCCCCAGTGATGACAGTAACTCTGGACTTCTGGATCTGGATGAACTACCTAGCCCATCAGGGACCACTGATCAGTCTGCCACCCCAGCCCACTCACAGCTCACCACAGAGCCTTCCTCATCAGTATCTAACACCACATCATCCACCCAATGTCCCCACACCTCTGTCCCCAGGACACGTCAATCAGCAGTGTGCCCACCTGTGCATGGATCCCAGTACACACCTCGCCCCAAGACAATCAGGGACCTGGGGACAGCGGCAGTGGGCACACCGTTCAGGGGACAGAGGCACAGGGCAACAGGGACACTAGGAGAACCGCTCTGTGCCAGGGGGAGGACAGACCCAGGGAACCGACTCTCCAGGGGGCACTCACCAAGATTCTGGGGGCCTACCAACAATCCTAGGACACAATGGGCCAGATCCTTAACAACCTTGTCTACTTTGAACTGACTTTGCTCCCTTTCGATGGCCCCTTGGACACTGGACCTGTGCTACAAACAGACTGGAACAATTCCCTGGACTTTCCTCTACCATCACCCCATTCCCTTGCACTTTTCCATCAATTATTTACACTACAATAAACACCCTTGAGAATGTGCATTTATCGGAACAGTCACATCTAGTGCAAATGATCTGAACACTGTGATAGCATACAAATGATGACCTGTAGCTGTCTGCAGTAAACACATCAGGACACTGTTGTCATATCACCAATATCTGTAAAAAGACTAGCCATAGGTGAAAATAAGTTGAGTTCAAAGGAAGTGAATGCCTTCATGCCACAGCCACACAGAAAACATCAATAGTCGGAGCAATGGTCAGTTCCACTGTCTCACCTGTGTGTCATTGGAAGTATCGGCGTATAACTGATGTTCTTTCTTATCCTCTGCCTCCTCATCCTCACTGTCCTCTGGGGCCACTGCTGCCACAGGGGCATTTCCAGTCTCCTCCAGATAAGGCACATGTCGTCTGAGGGCCAGGTTGTGCAACATGCAGCATGCCACTACTATCTGGCAAACCTTCTCAGGTGAGTAGCACAGGGATCCATCTGTCAGATGCAGGCATCTGAACCTGGCCTTCAGGAGGCTGAAGGTCCTCCCGATTATTCTCCTGGTTCGCCCATGTGCATCATTGTAACGATTCTCAGCCCCTGTCCTGGCATTCCTCACAGGGGTCAGGAGCCACAATAGGTTTGGGTAGCCTGAGTCACCTGCAAGTATTGAGGGACAAACATTAGCCTTACACAATGGTATGGGGTTAACACCAGAAGGCATACACTGACATACATTGGGTGGGCACTCAGGCTCACCTATTAGCCACACTCTGTGCCTCTGTAGTTGTGCCATCACATTTGTGATGCTGCTATTCCTCAGAGCAAAGGCGTCATGCACTGACCCAGGATACTTGGCAGTGACATGGGAGATGTACTGGTCCGCCAGGCACACAATTTGCACATTGAGTGAGTGGAAACTCTTCCGATTCCTGAACACTTGTTCATTCTGGTGGGGGGCGGGAGGACACTAACGCAACATGTGTTCCATCAGTCGCACCAATAATATTGGGTATATGTCCCATTTCATAGAATCCTGCCTTCACAGTGGCCAAATCATCCATCTGGGGGAAAGCAATGTAGCTGCACATGTGTTTGACAAAGGCAGACAGAACCCTTGCCAGCACAATTGAGAACATTGGCTGTGACATTCCTGCTGCCAAGCCCACTGTCACTTGGAAAGAACCAGTTTCCAGGAAATGGAGCACTGATATTGAGCACTGATAGAACTTGTACAAGAGGGGGGACCCAGTGGGATGACGGATAGCAGATATCAGATCAGGCTCCAAGTGGGTACACAGCTCTGTGAATGTGGCCCTGTCCAGTCTATAGATGAGTATTATGTGCCCATCCTCCAGTGTAGCCAAGTCCTAAAGGGGTCTGTACATGGGGGCTTGCCTCCTTCTCCTATTCCTCCACAGTGGTAGGTATCTAAGGGACTCAAGAGTGAGTATGCTGTCACAAATTGAACAATGGAACCACTACCTCAATGTACATAGAGCATTAATGTGATGGGACAGTGGGAATGGCATGTACGTGCAACCTTTAGCAATGACGCAGTTATGGATTATCTGAATGTTGTCCACCACCAGTAAATGGCGACCACCTGTCCTGTATCTAGGGAAGTGAGGTAACTCTGCCGACGTTGGGTGTCGTGGCGAAAGGCTGTCTTGCACCGCCCTGCAATTTCTCATTGGCTAATATGGGGCTCTATAGAGTACAGTGGCCAATGGCGATCAGCTGCGGTCTGCACCGCCGCGGACGTGACCGCCATTTTCTATCTAAATCCTCACTTGATTCCTGATTTTCCACAGGACAACACCTCCGCTGCGTGTGCTGCTGTGACCTGTGTCTGGAACCTACCATGGCCCGTGTGACTGGGGAAATGGCTCCTGCCTTCGCTTCGGAGGAGTTGGAGTGTTTGGTGGAAGGGGTCCTACCCCAATATGGACTGATGTATGGGCCTCCAGACCAACAGGTGAGTACACCTTGGACACAATGCATGTGGCAAGGTTGCTTGGAGATGTGTGTGCAAGCATTTGGGGTGGTGGTATGTCTTTTAGTAGTATACATGGTGGGCACCGGGTGATGTGTGTGCCAATGGAGATGGAAATGGAATTTGTGGGCCATATGTGCAACAGGCTGGATTGTATATGTAATGGTGTTCTCCCGTCTGTATTTCTCTGCAGGTCAGCACCCATCAGAAGAATTGTGGTATGCCAACCCAGATCTGGATGGGCGCTTGAGGGCATCACAGCAGCCACAAGGGGGTGAGTACAGTGGGCGTAACTACAATCATTGGTAGGTGGCATGGGATCCGGGTGGTGGGTGTGAGTCAGTGGGTGCCCCTTAATTCCAGGTCAGACATTGCAGCGTGGCCCAGCTCAAGGGTAATGGGTGTATAGCAAATTCAGGTAACCTAGCTGGGTTGTATTCCAAATGCCAAGATAAAGTATTAGGTCTGTCAGGTCCTCTCACTAAAATTCTCAACCTCGTGAACCAGGCAAAGAACACTAATACCCAGTTGGATCCTGAAGTAATCTTAGAGTGGGCTCAGAGAGCTGTATGTCTACTAGGGAACGCTAACTGCACGATGTCCACGGAATGTCATAAGTTGTTCCTCATGTGAATTGACCCCAAGTTGGCTAAACTGGCGTCCACGGAGGCAGGGGCATTGGCTAATGGCTTATTGTTCGGCAACAAGTTTGAGAAGGACCTTGGCAAATATTTAGCCACTTTTTCAGCCCTAGACAAGGCTGAATGGTCCATGAAAAAAGTTTCCAACAATGCCCTTTTTGCCAGGGCCGGGCATTATAGCGGTCATGTACCAGGTCGAGGTTTTCATCCGACCTCCAGAGGTTTCACATCAAGAACCAGGGGAAGCTCATCTGGTTAGAATTTCTATCCCACACGATACAGGGGAGGCCATAGCAGGGCCCATAGAGTCAGACACTGTGGTGAAACCTATGCATCGGATGCCATGTATACAGGTAAAACTTACTTCCACCTCAGACATTCTTTTAGTGGGGAGGATTCAACGTTTTGTGGGCAAATGGGCTTCCATTACACAAGACCCTTCTGTTTTGTAGAAAACACAGGGTTTTTGTCTGGAGTTTTACTCCTCCCCGGTGCAGACAAACCCTTCTACCCCTCTACTTTTTTTTTCTTTAACAGAGAGCAAGTTCATAGACGAAGAGGTTGATTCTCTGCTTCAGAAAGGGGCAATTGTAGAGACCATTCACCATCCCTATGGGTTCGCCAGCCAATCTTCTTAGTTCAAACAAAGGTGGGGGATCTCGCCTCGTACTAAATTTGAAACAGCTCAATACGTGGATAGCATACTGCCATTTCAAAATGGAGGGCATACATCTTCTCAGAGATCTTTTGCAAGAGAGGGACTGGATGGTGCGCCTCCACCTCAAGGACGCCTATCTATGGGTTCCGATTTCTGCTCCTCATCGAAGGTTCCTTCAGTTTCAATGGAGTTAGAAGTATTACAACTTTACTTTTTCAGTTAATTGAAGATCTAGACTTTGTCATCAATCAAGCAATCGAGTATGTGCCCCTCTCAGAGTACTGGGTTCTTAGGTCTTGGTCAATGCTCAGCTGAAATTACCTCTTTCAAAACGGAAGTCCATCAAGAAAGAGTTGAGGAGAGCCCTTGTCTCTCCAACTATATCACTGAAGACATTAGCTCGCCTGGTAGGGCTTCTAGCATCGTCTATTGAAGCGATCTTTCTAGGGCCCCTTCATTATCAGGCTTTTCAGCGTCTGAAGATTTTACATCTTTGGTAAAGGTTTGCCTACTCAGAGTGGATTCTGCTTTCAGAGGATGCCAGGGCGGGAATATCCTGGTGGTTGGAACACGTGGATGCATGAAACGGCAAAGTCATCTTTGCATTGTCCCCGGAAGTGATAATAGAATCAGACGCCAGTCATGGGGGGTGAGAGGGCGCATTGTGGCCTGGTAGAGATGGACGGCAGATGATCTCTGGAGGAACTTCAGCATCATATCAACTGCCTGGAGTTGTTAGCAGGAGCTTTTGCAATCAAATGTCTATTCCTTCATGCAGAGAAATGTTGTATTCTCCTGAGAATGGACACCAATTCCACAGTCAGGTACATAAATCGCCTAGGGGGAACAAAATCTCGGCTTCTAGTCAAGATTTCCAATGATTTTTGGCATTATTGTTTGGAGCGTCAGATGTCGATAGTGGCAGAATACATTCCAAGCAAATCTAATATGATGGTGGACTGGAACTTGTGTTTCTTTCATGACTCAAGCGATTAGGAACTGCGTCCCATGATATTTTGTGCCATAAATCAGTGATGGGGTCCATGCCAGATAGATCTGTTCACCCTGAGGCTGAATGCTCAGATTCCAGTGTTCTTCAGTTGGAGGCCGGACCCTCTGGCAGAGGCTTCAGATGCATTTCTACAGTCGTGGTCGACGAGGCTCCTTTATGAGTTTACCCCATTTTTCATGATCCAAAGAGTCTTGACACAGATCAGATGTCAGAGAGCAGAATTGGTGTTGGTAACCACATGTTGGAAAACACAGCTTTGGTGTCCAGGGGTGATGGCAATAGCGATCTTCCAGCTCCCATTTGGCTCTTTCTGAACTTCTGTTAATTCTGAAGAGGCTATTATCTCTCATGACATGGAGATACTGGCAGATGCCAGGAGTTTCAGAGGATGCAATGTTCTTCCTCTCTCAATCTCGGGCTCCCTCTACTCACCAATAGTATGAGACAGACTGGCGATGATGGGTTAGTTGGTGCTGTGAACAAGGTGTGGCTCTCTTGGGGCCGGAATTCAACTAACAGTAAACTTCCTCTCAGAAATGGCCAGTAAAGCTTTGGCTTACAGGACTGTGAATAATTTCAGGTCAGCCATATCTGCCATATCTGCAGGACATCCGCATGTTGATGGTAAGTCAGCAGGGTAGTATCCTTTAGTATGTAGGCTCTTGTATGACATTAGAATGGTGCGTCCATCTCAGCCCAAATATTCGGTTTTATGGGATGTTAATGTGGCCCTACGATTTCTTAGGACTTGGCCTTCTAATGAAGACCTCTCTCATAAGCAGTTATCTGAGAAGTTGACTCTCCTTTTATAATGTATATCCTGTAGACAGGTCTCAGACGTGAAGGTGCTGGATATTGCAGGTAGAGTATTCACACCCTCTGGGGTGTCTTTCACTATCTCTAGGCATACTAAAACTGCCTCACATTGTGTTTCTTATCCTGCATTTCCTCATAATCATAATCTATGTGTGGTTCAGTGCTTAAAAGCTTAGGAGGATTGTACTAGGGAGCATCAACGTGATGCAACCGGTCAGTTTGATTACTGCCCGGTCTCTTCTGAGACTTTGGCCCGATGGTTAAATGGTTGCTTGGGGAAGCTGGTATTGATATAGGCTAATCTGGGGCTCATTCTGTTCATGGCACCATGGGGTCCAAAACCTATTCTGTTGGCACACGATTGGAAGATATTATGGCTGTGGTGGACTGGTCTTCTGACTAAACTTTTAAAGTGTTTTATCATAAACTGATTGTAGATGTGGCATCAAGAGTGGTGGATTAACATTAAACTAGCATAATCTGAAGTCTTCGGTCCTGCCACAGAATAAAACATTTTCTAGCTAGTGAATCAAGAATTTTAGATTTTATTAAGGACACAAAGGTGAGGATTATCCCACCTGGAAAAAGTAATATTTTATTTCATATGGTTCTTGATATTGTGAGATTAATATATATAAATGTATGAAGGTATGTTTTACTTCTGTGCCCACCCTGATTATAATTTGTATTTTTGTTTTGAAGTTATTCTTACAGTTTTCTGTTTTCGTAGGTGCTGACAACAAGTCTGTAGGAATGTATCTGCATCAAGGGTTCATGTGATCTGTTCCAGTTCCAAACAGTTCTTTTCTCCAGGGACGTGTCGTCTGACAGGAGGACGTGTTAATGTTCTACCGAGTTGAGACTTATGTTCGGGTTGTATTATAATTATGGTTGCAAAGAAAGAGGAAGGATGATAGAGTCAGGAACATATGTAAAGCAGAGACACTATTTGATTGGATGAGAAGGAGGGCTGATGCTCATGGAATATGTAGTTTAAAGTTTTCTTACATGTGATTGGCTACTGTTATAATGTCAGTAAAGAAAGAGAAGCATAATCCTTGCCTCCGTGTCCTTAAGAGAATCTAAACTTCTTGACACGCTAGCTAGAATTTTTTTATTTTAATCTATCAAGTTATTGCTTCCATGTGGGAGACTCAGCATATCCTAACCGACTGTGGTTGTTGACACTGCAGAGAAATCCAACAAAGCCAGGGAAAATCTGCTTCAGTGAGGCGCGTTGAAGAACATGGAGGCCAGTGGAGCAGACGTTTGGGCTCCTGCAGGCCGGATTTGGGTGTCTGGTCAAGAACAGTGGAACCCTCCTCTACTCACCCAATAAGGTATGCCAAATCACAGTTGCCTGCTGCATGCTTCATATTGCCCTGCATATGAACATCCTAATCATCGCAGAGGATGGAGACCATGAAGAGCCATCAGGTGAGGATGTTGAATTGCCCAATGAAGATAACAGTGGTGAAGAGGAAGGAACTGACCTACGTCCAGATGCCATTGACTACTTCTTGACCTGAGTGTAAGTGTCCCCCTACATATTGAGACATCCAATGTCAGAAAAACTTGTGATATAGGGAACGTATCAGTTTGCAATGGTAGTTTTGTAGGAATGGTCCGTTCAAGAAAGTCCAAGGCAAAGATGTTTGTGGATCAGTTTCCCTACATTAACTACTGTGTCTATTGACATACATTAATTTTGCTTGCCTTAAATATATGTGTCCTCTTGTCATTTGAGTCAAACTGAATATGTGAAATTGTGAAATTTCCCTTGTTATTCTGTTTGAGTGTCCTTCGCCATGTCATCTTTATGTGGACTTTTCAAAGTAGTGACATTTGCAGTGATATGTTGCTGTTGTAAAGGACAAAGGGAACAGGGGTTGATCCCGGGACAGACACCAACTTGGAGTGGACAGATCTTGTAGAGGGACAACATGCACTGTGATTGAATGGAAGTTCTTGATGTTGCCACCAAGTCAATACGTGCTGCTTAACTTGCGCTAACCACATGTGTATGTTAGGCCATAGCATACTGGTCTCCCTTCACATTGCTAAATCTTCAATTTGTGTTCAGTTAGGAAACTGTTGATGTGTTTCCTCATAATTCTGGATTGTCAACTTCTAAATGGCACAGACTGTTTGGCTTCTGCATGATTTGTGGAATGCATATTTGATTGTATGACACAAATACATTCAGATTTTAATGTTTCTTTTTCCATTGTTTTTGAACATGGACAACACATTACCCAGATGGTATATTTTAATCTATTTTTGATTTAGTGTCACATTGTTTTCCAGATTTTGAAAAATGATGGTGCACAGAAGATATAGAAAATGAATTACCATAATAAATACAACACCAGTCTTTCACTTGGTTTTATGTGCATTTATTTTCAACAAAAAGATGAGTGTAATGGCTTTGAAACCAGAAAGAAAACAGGACAGTAATAAAAAAAAAGTCCATCGTGGTGGATGAAACTATATTTGCTGAGCATAAATTGTTTGGAATCCAATGTACAGAATACATCTCTCCTCAGAAAAGGAAAATGTGTCTATAAAATATTCCATTGAGTAAAGGGTAGACACACACTGGAGGAAATTAGGTTTGTTGTCTCTTGGAGGTAGTGGTGGAGGTCTTGACATCCTATCCTAGTGGTCCTGATGAACGTCTCCTCCAGGAAGAGGGGCATAGGTGCAGGGACTGGGGTGGGTGGATCAGTTTCCTGTTGTGGCGGGGCCTCCCTGTCTGTAGCTACGGAAGGTGGTTTTTTTGTGTCCTGATGTACAAGGACCACAGACAGGGCGAAGGAAAAGCCCTGCACATGTGATGGTAAATGTCAAACAACACCCCAGTCAAGGAAGCACAAACTGGTGTTATGATCCTGTAGTTCAATAATGTGTTCCTTCTGCAACTGCTTAAGGTTCCTGATGTCTGTTAGGACCTGTCCGATCATGTCTTAGGACTGTTGTATTGCTCCCAAGAGTTGGGCAATGGTGGTCTGGCTGACAATGATTCCAGTGCCCTCAGTTTTCTGCCCCACTGATTCCCTCCCATATCACCTACACCCACTATCCTATGCCCATGAGACAGTGTGGCCCATCCCACTGGGTCCTGGCACAAGTGGAGGTGGTGGCGGTTGTTCTACAGTAGCCAGGACTGAGGGGCCCAAGATGGAAGTTGTGTTCCTCTGGACACAGTGAGCAGAGGTATCCATATATGTAGTTGTTGTAGCAGCCAGGGTGGGAGGAGTGGGCCGAGTGTGACTAACTGGGGCTGTCTGCCTGGACAGACAAGATGGGCCACTCATCCCCTCATCATCTGAACTTGCAGGAGTGGTGTCTTTAATGAAAGCTTGATCTTGGCCTGGAGTGGAGGTGTCTTCAGTTGCAATCATTATGCTACTGATTTGGATAACGCAAGATATGTTGGTAAGTAAAGCTTACATATATATGTTTTGGCAGGTGTCTAGAAACAGTCTGAATAGCTAAGTTAAGGACAAGGACTCCATTTGTGACTAGTGAGACAATTATAGGTGGAACTTGCCAGTCTCCATTCCACCAGGGAGTCCTGTCAAGCCTTCAGGATAAAGGATCTGCAAGGCCTTCTCCTTCCAGTGAAAGAGTTGTAATGGGGGGGTAGGAAAACGACCACCAGTCCCCTGGGCCTCCAGGTGACACTTAGTGGCCAGGGAACAGACTCTTCCCCCCAGGGCCTTTCACCTCTTCCTAATTTCCTCCTGTGTGCACAGATTATTTTCTGCAGCATTCACTCTGTTGACTATTCTGTCCCACATTTGCCTTTCCTGAGATAGAGTAGTATTTTGTACTTGTGCTCCAAACAATTGGGTCCGTACTCTAATAATTGTGTCTATCATCTCCCTCTGTAAAATGATGGTTCCTCCTCTCTGCAATTGTGATTATAATTATATATACTAGTGCCCCTACAATGATTGCAAAATAATGAGAAAAAAATGAAAAGTGAAAAAAACTGAGGGAGTACAGGCAAACCAAAAACAACCTGGATGTTCAGTTCAAAGTCGTCCTCAGAATGGTGGTCAGCAGTGGGATTGCAAAGGATCATGGTCTGAAATGCAGCAGGTTTTATAGTGTGTTTTGCAGGTGTTCACAATTGTCAATATACATCAGCTTTGGGCTGCTAACATCCATCCAATAGCTGCAGCCATTTTCCAATGCTGAACGGGTCCTAAGATGGACTTCTGTCATCCTGGGACCGCTGCTGGTACACTGCCAGCTCAACTGTATTATCTAAATATGGTTGGTGCAATGCTGCCCATCCGATGGCGACGGAATGCTCATCGCCAGGAATGGAGTCTGCTGCGCTGGCTGGGGTTTACAGCCAGTGCAACGGAGTACACTCTGTCGATGCAGAAGGCAGCTGCACAGCCATAGATCTAAGTATGGTGGTCAGAAAACCGTTGGCTTGAAGGAGTACTTGCAAATGCCGCTGCAGCAGATTGGCGGCAATACCATCAAGATCTAAATCAGGCACTAAGGGGCTGATTTAAGAGCCCCTACCGCCTCCTTGTGCCACGTTAGTGTAGTTTTTTTATACTAATTTGTCCCAACGAGGCCAAAATCGATGCGCCAGATTTACAAAGTGGCGCAACTCATGCATTGTGCTGCTTTGTAACCCTTTACACTACACTATGCCTGCACCAGGCATAATGCATGCAAAGAGAGTGTTCCCCTATTAGAGGGGCAGAAAAAATGGCACAAAGAAATCCAAGACATTTCTTTGCATCATTTTTTCAGCACTTTTAATGCCTGCTCAGAGCAGGTGTTAAAAGGAGGCACACCATTGTTTTCAATGGGCCTCAATGGGCTTTGCAGGATTAGCGTCAATTTTTTTACGCTAGTCCTGCAAAGCTGCAAACTAGCGTCCAAAAGTTTGATGCTAGTTTCCCTAACTATTGCCTAGAGCGGCGTTATCTTAGATACGGCGCCCACATGATGGCATTAGGGGAGTGCTAAGGGGTGCAAGGAAAGTGGCGCTGCACTGGGTGCAGCACTACTTTCCTTAAATCAGGCTCTAAGTTTGGCGGAGACATGCCATGGTTGGTGAAGCTTGCTTGCAGGTACCTCCATGGAAGTGTCCAACTAACAAAACATATTGCTAAATACTCCCTAACTATTCTGCTGCTGGGCTTTCCTAAGAGAAATAGATTTCTCACTCTAAACAAATTGTGTCACTGAGATGAAGCAGGTTTATACATACTAGATAATTTCTTCCATGAGGAACATCTTTGCACTTTGGAAGAGCTAGTGGATCAGTATAACATACACAAAGGCCAGTTTCTGACTTACAGATTAATAGTAATTGTATGAGGTGCAGAATGGACCATTACATCAGAGGAGCCAAACTCTCATACTTCAGTACAGCATAGACATAAGTCAACTCCTTATCACCTGGGTCTATCAGGCTTTGAGAGAACACACACAGGTATCACTAAGCAAACTCCAATGGACCTGGGAGGTGGATGTCATTATTCTGAACGTGACAAAGGCATTGCATACCTGCATTCACTGTTTCACAATGCCCAGTTCAAAAGCATTCAGGGCCTCATTAACAAAGTTTTGCTGCAAGGCAGTGTTGCAGGCCTTTTTGCTGTGCTGCCCTGCGTCAAAACAAAATGGCAGGAATGCGCTGTATTCACAAGATATGGCACATCTACTGTATGTCCTTGTCCGCTGCGCTGGCACACAAATTGCTGCCATGCACCAACGCACGCACCCTTGCACCATGATGCAAGGATGCCTGTGTTGTGGGGGTGATTTTTTTTGTAAGAAGGGACACCTTCCTGCACAAAAACAATCGTAGGAGGTATTTTCCTCTCTCAGTGTGTGCTGCAAGGTTTCCCCATCTTGATTTTGGGCAGAGAGGGGACTGTGGGATTGTTTGCTCTGGGGACACAGGAAGTGCTGTAAAGGTGGGTAGGCTTGCCCCTGTCAACTTTTATCCCATTGGTTAGAGTGGGGCCAGGAGTCACCTCACACACAGGCAGGTGCCAGGCATAAATGTGGCACTCGCAGTTCCCTCCCCATTACACTACCGATAGAAGATCTGAGTAGAACTGAACCTTCTGAAACCTGAGAAGACTCAGGGCCTGATTCTAACTTTGGAGGACGGTGTTAAACCGTCCCAAAAGTGGCGGATATACCACCTACCGTATTACGAGTTCCATAGGATATAATGGACTCGTAATACGGTAGGTGGTATATCCGCCACTTTTGGGACGGTTTAACACCGTCCTCCAAAGTTAGAATCAGGCCCTCAATCTGCTATCTCTCTGGTACCCAGGACAACAAAGTGGGATTCAAGGGTCATAAGGACGCCCTGCTGTTCAAGTGACAGGGACAAAAAAAGCTACAGGAACTGCTGACCTGACCAGTTCCAACTTAACTTGCCTGGGACCCAGGTCCTGAGTCTCAATCCCTCTCCCAAGTGTTTTCTCCAATGTCATGGGACCTATGGCTATGTCAAAGTGTACTCCTCCTATCTGATCCTAAAACCTGGTATTTGGAAACTTTTGGGCCCATATTTAACAGAAAATGGCACAGCGCAGGACTGTGCCAGTGACTTTGGTGATTCATCCTAATATGGTTCATGATTATTACTTGAGGTAGGTAATCACCCTCCCTCAAATAATACTCCCAATTTCTTACAGTCATTGAATGTCTGGTGTTAAGACAAAGTACAAAACTACCCACTACAAATTATATTTGCTCCACTCATAAGGTGTATTTCTCCATCTGATTTAAATATGAGCCAAAACTTGACCATAGTATGTGTAAACAGTAATAATGCTTTTCACTCTATATATCTGCATTTGCTATGTTTTGTTTTTAACACTAGACAAAAGCTGTTGCCAATTACAAGCAGAAAACCCGAGCGGTTGCAGAGCGAGACCCTAATAGGCCATAGTGCAAAAATGAGTGTAAATTACTTTAGCACCCATTTTTGCACGAGAAGGGCCAGATTTAGCACCCTACCACACAACACAGCACATCATATCTGCAGAGATATGGCATTCTCCTTCCCTCTCCCTAGTGCCAGTGCACGCTCATGCTGGTGAGCTAAATGCACACGCCATTGCACCATAGTGCAGCAGTGTCTGCGTGAGTCTAGCATATTTGTTGTGCTGGAAGGGTACCCCTCCAGTGCAAAATAGTATGCCTAGACAAACTGTAAAACTTTTCCTACTTTTTATGTGTACTATACAGTGCAGCAGACACGAAAAGTATTAAAAGAAAAGGGAACCATAAGTATTTCTCCTTTTAAGGTCCGCTTCAAAGTGGCATTATTTTTTGGCACAAATCCTTGTCTCCTATTGTTACTATATAGATTTCCTGTCAAAAAGCTTGGGTCGTTGAATGAGAAAGCCCATATACCATCTGATGCAGAATAACGACAAGCAGTGTTTTGCACTTGCTAGAGCAGATATATTAATTAAAAGCTATTATTGAATGTTTAAGTATTTTGAAATGTAGAAATCGATTAATGTAGAAAAATAATGTGCGCGTTTGAAAATGTGCCATCAGAGAGCGATCACCAAGATTCACAAATGTACTAATAAATAAATAACATGTATGAAATATAGAAAAACGTACTGAATAATGTAGTAATATGACATATTCAAAGATAAAACGTATGTTTTGCATTATATTGTAAAGCTTAACTTAGCCGAAGTAATGGCCTAGTTTTGCTAGGCCTTGTGCAGAATCTTAACGCTCAATGTAGAAATGCTGGTGTGCTTAACTGACCATCAAC
The DNA here is from genome assembly GCF_031143425.1 of Pleurodeles waltl. Taxonomy (NCBI): domain Eukaryota; kingdom Metazoa; phylum Chordata; class Amphibia; order Caudata; family Salamandridae; genus Pleurodeles; species Pleurodeles waltl. Next base: position 603,140,972 of record NC_090443.1, on the reverse strand, counting down.
CGCTCATTGTTTCATAAAATCTGCTCAGCTAAAATCCTATGCGTGAATCGATGGACAGGAGATGAGGGAATAAAAATTTGTATCAAGGACTGTGTAAAGTATTCAGGGGCATATTTATACTCTGTTTGTGCCAAATGTGCGTCAAAGATTTTGACGCACATTCGCCGCAAACCTTGCCCCATATTTAAACTATGACACCCGACCCCGTGGATGTCAAAAAACCTCTGTGTGCATCATTTTTTGGATGCGGTAAACCGCTGTGTGTTAATGACATGCAAGGTAGGCGTTCCCGTCCAAAAAATGACTTTAAGGCGCCTTATTTATACTCCTACGTCATTTTGACGCACAGGAGGGGGGCGGGCCTTAAAAAACAGCGCACAGCCTGATGTGCGCCGTTTTTTAACGCCTGGGTGAGGGCAGGCGTCAAGGGACCTGTAGGCTCACTTCCATGGTCTCAGACCATGGAGGCAGTCCAGAGGTGCCCTTCCCTGATCCCAGGGACACCCCATGCCACCATCACCCACCCCAGGAGGACACCCATGGATGGGGGACCCATCCCAGGTAAGTACAGGTAAGTTGAGGTAAGTATTATTTTTTTATTTTTTAAAGTGGCATATGGGGGCCTAATTTGGGCCCCCCTACATGCCACTGTGCCCAATGGCCATGCCCAGGGACAGAGGTCCCCTGGGCATGGCCATTGGGCAAGGGGGCATGACTCCTGTCTTTGCTAAGACATGAGTAATTTCAATGGGGGTTGTGCATCAATAAATGGCGCAAGTCCAGTTTGAGCCATGATTTTTGACTCAAACCTGACTTGCACCAGTTTTTGACGCACAACCCCCATTTTCCCCTACGCCGGGGCTGCCTGGTTTGAGTCACTTTTTTTTACTCTGACCAGCACGCAGCGCCGGCTAACGTCAATCCTTAAATAAGGCACCCGCATGGCGCGTAGGAATGGTGTTAGCCGGCGGTATACTGTATTTTTAGATGTAAATCAGCGCCAGCGCTGGATTGCGTCAAAAAATATAAATATGGGCCTAGGTATGCACATTCCCAGGACTCGAACAATAGAGATACTGACTGGAGAAGAAGATGCAACATTTTTTATACCTGACAAGCCGGATGATGAGGACATCGTAAAGTGAACCAATCAACTACATGGGAACTGTGTAATGTTAGAATTCATAGATTAGGAAAACAAGGACTATTGGATAATGCAACATCTTGTGATTAATTGACCAATTAGGAATTGGGCGATAGTCTGGGCGACTTTGATATAATAACTTGACAGAGGGGATAAAACTCAGACCATATTCTGAAATTGAGGCGAGATAGAAGAAGATTAGAGATTCTGTCATTTGGCTCAAGCTCTTGAGAGCCTGATGTGATGCTGATCGAAGATGAAGACTGACTTTGTAGCTGATCCATATCGTGGATAGGTAGCTATGACAATGTGACTGAATTAACTTTTGTGCCTTTTCTTTCTAGGTACCAACTGCCCTGTCTAATAGTTTTCCTTCTAGCTAGATGTTTTTCCAAATTTGTGTTTAAAATTGTTTTTGCATTAAGTCCCACATGCTAATGCTAATCTGGGTTAGGTGAGGTTCCTATTCTAGACATTGACAACTATAGTGACAATGACAGCGGACTGATTTGCTGAGCCCTGCTCCTCATGTTGACATATTCGCCTTTGATTCATATGTTGGCTTATGCTGAAGCGTTAGAAATGATTAGATTATGTTATTGGTGGTCACTAATGAATTAATCTTGATTTGCTTTAAATAAAGTTTGAATTAACCCTATGACTTAGTATTGTAACTAATAGGGAAATAAAATTGATAAAACGTATATTGAATTGTGGTTATTCACGACTGAATGTCATGGTGCGATGTTATTAACTGCTGACTAATGTTTTGCTTAATGGTATTGATTTGTGTGTTGATTATTGATGAACATTGGTTACACCGTAGCTAAGATACTCCATGCGAATCAAAAGGTTCATTGACCTACAAGTGTCCCCTTATAAGTTTACTTATCAAGGACCAGGCGCACTAGCACACTGCTTTGCCTTACTTTTAGGCAACTTTCCAGCACATAACATTTTTTGAGCAGGAAAATAAATCCACCCCAAAAAAATGTGTGCAGGTTTATGTCACTTTTGTGACACAAACCCAGCGCAAAAGGTTTGAAAATCTGGCCTCCAGAGTCTAATTGACCCAGCGAGCATAGTTTTATGTAGTTGGTCCCCTCACTTTCTGCATTAGTGTGCTTTTTTCCAGCCACGGATTTTTGCAAATAATGCACAATTCGAACATGCAATGTGAGGATACTACGAATCTACTATGTTTTCGTCTGAGTGCACCTGTAAGCTATTTGCTTACACTACAAATTCGTAGTGACGTGTGAAATATTTACATTCAAGAAAGCAGAAATATAAACCTCCTAATGCAATTTCTTTTCTAAATGAATATTTTGCCTTTAAAGAGTCTTTTTCTATGTCTGAAATTTCTTTCCATTTTCACTGGAGATTTCTAGACCCTGCATATTTGATTGCCACATTACAATTTGCATCCTCCTACTCTCACACAGCTGTCAAAACTGAAACATGAGTGCTGTTGTATAGCTGAACAGATTCCATTATCATGAATGTGCTTGGAAGAGATTGCGAAACATATGTTGAAAATCTTTTACAGAGCACAGCTCAGACTGAACATTGTGTTTTTCAAATAACGCACAATATGCGTATTTTATATGATGATTATATATCAACACCTTTCTTTTTTGAGTGAAAGTAAACTTGGTCAACGCCAGTTTATTAAAGGCAATGTCAGGTTCATTATTTAAAATGAAAGTAAACTTTACAATTTGCACTATCTACATCTAGCATGAATAGCTGCAGGGCTGCACTGGCAAATTTAGTTACAATAGCCCTTAGGCTGGGTGGAGCAAGTGAGTGCAGTGAGGAAGTCAGAGGAATCGAAGTGGCTATTTGAGTGTGGGTCTCCCTCAACAATATATTGAAAAGATGGTGCAAAGTTGTGCATTTTGCAACCAATGGTTGAACATGCTTACCATTTCACTCTGAAAACTCGAGACAGTAAACTAACAAATGCATCCTCATGCAGGTGGAGGCAGTGCTTAAAGTGAGCCAATGATTGTGGGTGGGGCACACTGGCACTCATTTTTGAGAACCTGGATTTATTTTTCATTATCAGACTTTTACCCAGAACAATAGAGATAGAGGCAGAAAAGTGGGACACAAAGAAGAAGAGAAAGAGAGACAAACAATGGCAAAGAGGAAAATCTGGAACTTACCTGGAACTCAATAAATGACAATGAGTGGGAAATAATGTTCCTAACTAAGGACAATGAGTGGGATATTATGTTCCTCACCGAACCGTGGCTCAATGGAAATACAGATATTTGGCCATATCACAGGGCTATTTAATTTCACAGGTAGACAGAGTAGTAGGCCCTGGTGGTGTGACTGCTGTCATTTACCGCTCTCAATTTGCATGTACTTTTTCTGCACTAGAGGTACTGGTAGTTATTAAGGTATTGATTTCCACTGTAAAGATTTTCGAGAACTTCTCCCTCTCCGTTACTGTAGTGTATCATCCTCCCAAAGCCTTCTCTCAGTCTATGGATGATCTTATTGATGTCATCACTACTTATTACTTACAATACTGAAATATTGTACTATTGGAAAATTTTCTATTCACATAGATGAACCTAACAATAGTTTAGCAGAGCAGTTTAATGATTCCATGTCTGACTTAAACCTCACACAGCTTGTCAAGGATAAGCTGTGTACGTTTGACATTTTTTCCAGTTTTCTTGTGCCATTGTATCTTAACCAGGGCATGACTCAAACATCCACATGTAACTATAACAGGCTGGCGGTGCATCCAGGCTAATTCTGACCGCAGCGGTAAAGCCGCGGTCAGAAAAGGGAAACCGGCGGTTTCCTGCCGGTTTTCCCCTGGCCTGAGGAATCCTCCATGGCGGCGCTGCAGGCAGCGCCGCCATGGGGATTCCGACCCCCTTACCGCCAGAACCTGGTTTTGACCGCCAGAACCTGGCTGGCGGTAACGGGTGTCGTGGGGCCCCTGGGGGCCCCTGCAGTGCCCATGCCAATGGCATGGGCACTGCAGGGGCCCCATAACAGGGCCCCACCAAGATTTTCAGTGTCTGCATAGCAGACACTGAAAATCGCGACGGGTGCAACTGCACCCGTTGCACCCTTTCCACTCCGCCGGCTCCATTCTGGCAGTCGCCCGCCCGCCCAGCAGGAAACTCAGAATTACTGCGGCGGTCTTTTGACTGCGCAGCGGTATTCTGACGGCGGGACTTTGGCGGGCGGCCTCCCCCGCCCGCCAAAGTCAGAATGACCCCCTTAGTGCTTAAAGGGAAAACAAACTGTTCTCTCAGATAAAGATTATACGTCTAAGGGGATCAACACAGGGGTTAATTCCTTTGATATCACATTACTGGCAAGTTTGGTACCATGACACTAGTACAAGGAAAAGAGTATGCCTTACTCTGGTTAGTTCTCATTTTGTCTTCTGGTGGAAAAGCTTAAATCTCAGCAACTGGAAAGGAAGTGGAGGGAAAGCTTTAGATATTGAGAAAAAAAGCCCAAAATGATTTTGTTCATCAGAAATTGGCACTAGAGCATTATTGAATATTGTTGTCATTTTTTAAACCTGAGGTGTGAAAAGAATGCTTTACGTCTTCTCAGCTGTTTGGAGAAGATCTATCCTACATTTTCCACTCTGAAGTGGAAAAAAATGTGCTAAGTCTGATCATTCTGATGACCCCACCTCTAAGAGGTCTATTCTTTGTCCCTCTTATAAGCAGGAATGCCCGCTGCTGGAATATTTCACAAAGATCTCTCTGACAGAATCTGAATTAACCTTGCAAAAAATCAAACCTGGATCCCCCCTTGATCCATGTCCCCCTCAAGTACTATTAAAGGCAGGCACCATCATTAATCCCCAGATGAATTCTCTCTTCAACCTGTCTCTTGAGCAGGGCAAAGTGCCTTCGTTTTGGAACAGGGCACTTATTGTGCTCCTTTAAAAAAGATAATGCTGACCCACTCACGTTGAGTGACTACAGCCCAACCTCTCTTCTCCCTATTTTCAGGAAGATGCTGGAATCTTTGGTGAATTGTCAAATCACCAATTACTTTGGGTAGAATAATATTCTCCATCCTTCCCAATCTGGTTTACGAGCTGGGTTTAAAACAAATGGCCTGATTTCGATCTTGATGGTTGCACTGCCAAGCCATGTACCCAGTGGGCATGAACAAACTGTCAATTCGGCAGTCTTCCACCCACCATATTTAGATGTCTTGCAGCTAAGCCAAAGACTGTCACGAAGTTGAATACTCCGTCATGCCAGCTGCCTTCAGTAGCCGACTCCAATGATGATGAGTATGCCCTTCATCGCCTTCTTGACGGCGGCATCCTACCGAGCTTATTGAGATCACACAGTTGAGCTGGTGGTGTGACAGTGGTGGGCCCATGACAGCAGGAGTCTGTCGCGGAACCCGTTCAGTATAGTACTATGGCTGTAGCCATTGAGTGGATGCTAGCACCCCACACCTGTTCAAAGTTGGACAATTGTGAACACATGCAAAACACGCAATAAACACACTCCATTTCAGACCATGATCCTTTGTCATCACACCGCAGCAGACAGTTTGGATGCAGAAATTGCCACACAGGAGACAGGTTTTTTTTCTGTAGTTCTCTCCCTCTGTATTTTTTTTTCTTAAAACCATATTTCGTGAATTCCCCTTCATCTTTTTGGGCACTAGATTAGCTTTCTTCAATATTTCACTGTGGCAGGGAGGAGAAATCTACATTTTTGAGAAGGAGGGTATTCTGTTATGGTGGATGAAATCATAAGCGTATAGCCACAAATGTTTAGAGCACAAGTCCAAAACACTATCATATCCCAGAAGAGGCAAATGTGGTCCAGAATAGTTGACAGAGTAAATGCTGTAGCTAGCAATCTGCCCACACAGGACGAGATTAGGAAGAGGTGGAATGACCTGCAGGAGAAAGTTAATTCACTGGCCTCCATGCATCACCTGAAGGCCAAGAGGACTGTTGGTGGTTCTCCATGACACCCATTACAAGTTCTACCCTGGGAGGAGATGGTCTTGCAGATCCTACTTCCTGAAGGCTTGAAAGGAATCCCTGGTGGAGTAAAGTCTGCTAAATTATGCTTAGCAATGTCTCAACAATCACAAATGGAGTCCTGCCCTTCCGTTTGACATTTAGAATGCTGAAACACACTTAGCAAAACAGTTATAGATACGTTTGACTCACTCAACAAAATATATGTTGTCATACCAATTACTAGCAGCATTGTTGTAGCTCTCCTTTTAACAAAGTGCAACATGTATAGGCAGATTATGTGTATTTCCCCATGGATCATTCCTTGCATTGGCTCTGCCACTTGCTTTCTATCAATGTACGTTGTTGTTTTTCCAAAAACAGGTCCAAAACTACATACATTTTGACAGGAAAGTATAGTGTTTCTAAGTAGTATTGCAGCCTAGTTACATCATATCCATTTGTGTGTACATGTTGAAAGTGTGTGTTCATCTCCAATATAGTCATTGGAAGTGATATGGGTAAATTACTTTTCAAATAAGTATTGTCTATGATGTCAACAGATGTCTACAACTACCGCGATGCTCTGTTGTTGGATCTGAAAAACAATAGTGCAACGTAATGTTGTTCCATACGTACACACATTTAAAAAACTAGTGCATTTGACAGTCAACAGGTCATGCTATGAATTAAAATGCCGCTTCTTGTGTTTCTCAACCATGCTGACACCTGCTCATAGCTAATTGAATTGATGAAAATGCTTACATAATTCATTGTCTTTTGAATCCAAGATTTCCAAAAATGTGTTGCGGCATGCTGAATAGAAGTAGTAGCCACACACAAGTTCATTTGTACGGTCCATATGATGACCAAATACAGTTCCAGTGGTAAATTGAACCACTATGAATCCAATGTTTTGTTGCCTGCTAGACCTTGGAATGGTCCAGTACTCCAGTCTATACACCATTGTGCTGTGTGGAATGTCTGCTACACGTTACGTAAAATTCTGAAATAACACTTTTGCATTTCAGGACACCTCTACAACGTCAGCACTGAAGTTGTCATCTATGTAAATCAGGCTGCATGTGTAAAATAATGAAAATAACACAAAGGCCTAATAGGTCTATCACTCTGTCATACTTTTAAGGCTGGCCCATTTGTAGAAAAAGACACATATGATGCACAAATTATGTATTACTTGCATTTTCTCTGCAACCTTCACAGGTCCTACCACCCGGCCCAGTGGACCATCGCCTGACAGGCAAGAAACCTTCACTTCAGACAAGGCGCAAGCCTTTAGTGAGGACTCCACTACTGCAAGTCCAGATGATCAGGAGCCAGCTGGTCCATCTGGTCTGTCTGGCCGACAGCTCTAGTGAGTCACTCTCAGCCCACACCTCCACCTCCCACCACAGCTGCAACAACATCTCAGCATGAGGACACCTCCACTTCTTGTGTACTGAGGAGGTACACAAAATCTTGTTCCTACCAGTAACACCAAGAAAGCTTCCAGTTCTGCCAGGAGCCACCGGGATGGGACACACTTCCTATAGGGCGCAGGGCAGTAGGGGTTGTGGAAGGGAATCTGTAGGCCAGCAAAGAGGGGCCACTGGGGTCATTGTCAGCCACACCACCATTGACCAAGTATTGGGATCAGTACAACAGTCCCAAGACTGATGGGCCAGGTTGTAACTGAGCTCAGGGCAATCAAGGAAGTGCAGAGGGAGCACATTTTGGCACTATGGAACCACAATCAAAGAATGAGCTCCCTGACTGGGGTGCTTTTTGACATCTATCACCATATGTGCTGGGATTTCCACATTACATCTGCCCCGTCTCTGGTCCCTCCACATCTGGGCCAAGTACACCACTCCCAGCCACAGACAGGGAGGCCCTGCCACATGAGGAGCCTGCTCCTCCTGCTCCAGTCCCTCTAACTGTGCCCCACCTCCTCACTGGAGGGGACAATCATCCATACCAGCAGGAGAGGATGGTAAGACCAACACCAACGCCTCCAAGAGATGTAGAACCTAATTTCCTCCTCTGTGTGTCTACCATTCACTGTGCAGACTATTTCGTGGACACATTTACCTTTTGTGAGGACAGTTCTATTTTGGACATTGGACTCCAAACTGTTTTTGGCTCTACTACCATGTTTCCATCCACCAATATAGGCTTTATTTGTTCATTTCATCTTTTTTGAGCCACCTTACGGTTCTTTTGTGTCATGCAAATAAATGTTTTGGACACAGACTACAAGACCCGAGTTGGAATATTTGTGGCCTTTCATTTGTCACGTCCACCTTCCATCATCATGTTGTCAAATCTTTTGAACATTAATTTGCCAAAAAATGTAGAAATGACAAAAAGGTAAAGTGTTATCCTATGTATTCAAAGAAAACAAACTCAAATCAGAATGTATTTGGAGCTTACAAATGCTGGCAACAAGTAGTTGAAGAAATGAAATCTGGGTTTCAATAACCTGGCCTAACCCCAATAGTATGTGCCATTCAGGGTTATAATCTCTATGACCTTGACACCCATGGAGGAAAGGAAATATGCAATGGGATCAAATAAAACAGGCAAACTATCACTGATGAATGACCTCAGTTGGAGCCATACATCTTGCCCTCACCATAGGAATCGCTGATCAATAACACCAATAGTCTACATCATGGCAGTAAAAACAGTTGAGGTCTCAAGACCATTACAGGACACCATGTCAGTATCTGGTACAATGACACATTCACCATTCAGTGGTGTGCTAACAAAAGGTTCTATCACCTATGAAGAAACATATCAAGCACCACCTCCACTTTCCACAAATTTAAGATTTAAACAATGTGAATAAAGAAAAGTATGCTAGGGCTTGCCATACACATGTGCTTTGAGCAAGTCAAGTTGCATATATTGCTTTGATGGCACCATTACACAGAAAACAGGTTTGATACAATCTTCTGAACTTCCATACTATCAGGGTGTAATTTGTCTCTGCAAAAGATTTGTCCATCCCCAATGTGTGTGTGTCCCAGAATCAACACATGTTCACTTTGTACTATCAAACAGCAACATATCACTGCACATGTCACAACTTTGAAATGTCCAAATGCAGATGAAATGGTGAAGGTCCCTGAAACAGAATAACAAGGGAAAATTAATTTTACCACATGTTAAATTTAACTCAAATAACAAGTTATGAGGACAGACATACTTAGCACAAGCACACTTAGGGGGTCATTCCGACCCTGGCGGGCCGGGGACCGCGGAAGCACCGCCAACAGGCTGGCGGTGCTTCCTGGGCCATTCTGACCGCGGCGGTAAAGCCGCGGTCAGAAAAGGGGAACCGGCGGTTTCCCACCGGTATTCCCCTGGCCCAGGGAATCCTCCATGGCGGCGCTGCTTGCAGCGCCGCCATGGGGATTCCGACCCCCTTCCCGCCATCCCGTTCCTGGTGGTTTTTACCGCCAGGAACAGGATGGCGGGAACGGGTGTCGTGGGGCCCCTGGTGGCCCCTGCACTGCCCATGCCAGTGGCATGGGCAGTGCAGGGGCCCCCTAACAGGGCCCCATTATGATTTTCAGTGTCTGCTTTGCAGACATTGAAAATCGCGACGGGTGCCACTGCACCCGTCGCACCCCAGCAACTCCGCCGGCTCCATTCGGAGCCGGCTTCATCGTTGCTGGGTCTTTCCCGCTGGGCCGGCGGGCGGCCTTTTGACGTTCGCCCGCCGGCCCAGCGGGAAAGCCAGAATGGCCGCTGCGGTCTTTTGGCCTTAATCTCTGTCAATTAACACAGTACTTAGGGGGTTATTACAACTTTGGAGGAGGTGTTAATCCGTCCCAAAAGTGACGGTAAAGTGACGGATATACCAGCAGCCGTATTACGAGTCCATTATATCTTATGGAACTCGTAATACGGATGGTGGTATATCCGTCACTTTACCGTCACTTTTGGAACGGATTAACACCTCCTCCAAAGTTGTAATAACCCCCTTAGTGTAGGGAAACGGATCCACTAACATTTTTGCCTTGGACTTTCCTGCACTGACCATTCCTTTTTTTCTTTTTTTTAGATGTATTAATTTTAAAAACAAAATAACATTACAATTCATTAACCTGTCCCCTCTCCCACCTCCTAAACAAGGAGAAAGATGTGAGTCACACCATGCACAAATAAATATAAATCCATATTTACCGTTGGATCACTTAAAAAACATAATTGCTACTATTGCATCAAATTACAGCAGAAGAGCATCACAGACATATTGAGAGTATTCATCAACTGTCCCCTCCACATCTTGTACCAGTTCAGGATCAACCATTTCCTGTTGTATCCAGACTTCTCCTAAGTCCCATTCCATCCTACCTCCCTGTTCCATTCCGTTGTAAACCAACCTGTGGCATAACCAACATTTAGCTCGTACCCACTGTGACATCTGCATGGGTATGTTGCTGTTTCATAATATGAATGAATCATGTATTAACCCAGGGAAGCGGGCATACACGCTTGAGATGTATAGGTCTGGTAAGCAGACAACTTGCACACTGATGGAATGGAAGTTCTTCCAACTGCAATAGACCTTTCCTCTTCGTGTGGTAGCACCAAGGCAATATGCATGTCGCCTATTGCTTCAACCATGTGGTAGTCCACTCAATGTATTAAAAGCTCCCTTCAGGGTGGCCAAATCTTGTGCATGTGGGAATTTGATGTAGCTGTTGATGTGTTTCATCAAGGAAGCAAGGACTTCCTGTAGCACACCACTGAAGGTTGGCTGGGACATGTCCCCTGATACTGCCACAGTGTATTGATAAGTGCAAGTGGCAACACAATGCAGTAATGCAATGAGTTTCACAATTGGTGTTAAGCCTGTTGGATTCCTATTTTAATGCAGGAGAACAGGCTCCAACTGCTGACACAAATCCAGGATAGTTTGACTATTTAGTCGAATTTTCTTGATGATGTCACTTTCCACCATCGTAGCAAGGTCTCCAAAGGGCCAAAACACCTGAGGCTTTGCCTCCTACCCATGGCTTTGTTCAGACATTTGTATGCATGGAAAAGAAAATATCAGCTGAAATGTTCACACCATACTTTTAATGTCAACACACATCTGACTTCTTGGTAACAGTAGAAATGTCATTGGGTAATACATGAACAACACATTAACATCAAATTTGTGGACTTCAAACATTAATTTCAATTCTTAGATTTTTCATTATGTGCAAATAATACATTTGAAATCTGATACACAGCCACGGTTCACATTTTATTATGTCAAATCTTGCCAAGAAAAGTGTTGTTCATATCTGACATTTAGAAATACAAGAGCCTCCACTTTGAGTGCTGGTGACACATTAACAATAGAAAAATTCACAGCTTCACATCCTAAAGTGGCGGCTGCATGACCTTCCTATCAGAACATTGCCTACCCAACAGCCGTCGGTGGAAGTTGACAGTGTGGTAGGTGGCACTCTCTGCAATGGTTCTTACCATAGAATAACGTGTGTAAGGGCTATGCATGAAAGCCAAAGGCTGTGTCCATCTCCATCACTGATCACGTCTGCCATGTACTTGCACCCTGCATTGTAAAAAAAACACTCACTTTCCTCCTAACGCTGTAGCTAGCTAACAAGACCTTCTCAATTTTTGTTGCTGCTATTACCGATCTCTGGGGGCCAGGATGCTAGGCAAAGCAGGTGACAGGGCCCCTGGCTTCAGCACGGAGGAGCCCAAGCTCATTGCTAGGGAGGTCCTGTCCCTGTACAGTCAGCTCTATGGGACTCCTGAGGAATAGGTACATGCCTGATTGGGGAATGTCTGACTCTGCTTTCTGATACACAGGCTATTTTGTTCCTTTTTGTTAATGGGGAAGAGTTGTGATTGGAGTTGACAGAATGATGTACTTGGACCAGCTTGGTTTTTGCCACTGTTTGAAATGCCTGTGCAAGGCAATGTGAAGTTACTTGAAAGTAAAAGCAGTAATGTGTGTCCATGTAACACAAAAGTCCTATTTCATGATACAAACTGCAGGCAGCTGACTACCAATGGCCAGCAGACAGTGTACCAGTAGTATGACTGACAATATACAGCCATGGTGAAATGATAGTGATGTTGAGGGAAAAATTTATAGGGTCTGGAGTTGTCTGATGCTGTACTGTCAAGTGGAATTCTAAGACATAGGGGGTCATTTCGACCCTGGCGGTTGACGGAGAAGTGGCGGTTTTACCGCCAACAGGCTGGCGGTAAAAAATGTTTAATTATGACCATGGCGGTTACCGCCATGGTCATCCGCCACTTCTCCGATCAGACCGCCATGGCGGAGACGACCGCTGGGCTGGAGACTTGGGTCTCCAGCCCGGCGGCTGTCACAAGACCGCTGGCGGTATCATGACCCGGCTTACCGCCATGGAGTTCATGGGGTTTGGAACCGCCATGAAATCCATGGCGGTAAGCACTATCAGTGCCAGGGAATTCCATCCCTGGCACTGATAGGGGTCTCCGCCACCCCCCACCCCCCTCCCCCGAGTCTGTCCCCGACACCCCCCACCCCCTGCCACCCCCCAAAGGTGGCAGGACCCCCTCCCCACCCCTATCCCCGACATCACAACACAGACAGACACCCGAAACGCATGCAGGCACCACCAACACACATTCCCGCACACACACGAACAAACATGTCAACAGGCACACACACAGTCATACACGCACACCCTCATTCAGACATACACGCACGCATCCATACAGACATACATACAGACAGACATGCACACATTTCCATTCACACTACACCCCCGCATGCATACATGCACTCACACACCCCATCTACATACTCACACCCCCATGCACCCACACATCACACAACACCCACCCACCCCCCTCCCCTAATGGACGATCAACTTACCTTGTCCGTTGATCTTCCGGGAGGGGACGGGATCCATGGGGGCTGCTCCGCCGCCACCACACCGTCAACAGAACACCGCCACGCCGAATCACAGAACATGATTCAGTGGGTGGTGTTCTGTTGATGTGGCGGTGGAGCAACCTCCACTTCCCCGCCGCATGCCAGTATGGCTGCTGGCGGCTCTCCGTCCGGAAAAGGACGGAGGGCTGCCAGCAGTTATAATACGCCGAGCAGAAAACCGCCACCACTGGCGGTCTTTAGCACGGCGGTCCCTCAGCGGTCTTGTGAAAAGACCGCCAAGGTCGAAATGACCCCCTTAATGTTTATTAGGTTCCTCTGTACGGTTTAACTCTGTCATGGAGCCACATATATGTATAGTTAGTTTATGTACAGCAAGTTTATGTGACACTGGCTCAAACTTATATATCCCAGACTGTCCCAATCCAGAACACACTTGTTCATATATCCCACAAATCTCTGCTATCAGTGACACATAGCAGCCCCTCTATCTTGCCTTTGGCCACTGTATGTGATACAGACCATGGGTTCTGACTCTCAGGAATTTAGGTAGGAAGCCAATGTAGCTGTTCATGTGATTATGTGCAAGGATTGTACAGGTGGTTTGGTCTTTAGCAGCTCACAATGATTGGGAGTCATCAGGGGTGTCTCTAACAACAGGATAGGGTGCATAGGTCTGGCCAAGATAATGTTTTGACAGTTTTGACAATCATGTATTGACAGTGCTCATGAGATCACTGTAGTTCTGAGCTACCTGTCATATTTTGTTTGAAAAATATATGTCATACCTGTCATATTATGTTAGAAAAAATCTAGTTGCTAATTGGTGACTGTACCTAGAAATATCCAAAATGTAATGTCACAGCAGTACTGCCAAACAGAAACACCTAAATGTATTTTCTTGTTCTTTCTGTTATCCGTACAGGGTAATATCCATCAGAAACGGGAGATTTGTAAGGCCATCATAAAGAAGGTGCAGACCATGGGAGTCCACAAGCGGCACAGTCTGCACTGTAGGAATAGGTGTGAGGACCTGCGTCAGGAAGATCTCCCAGTGATCTAGGCGGGTACGCTCCACCCTGAACCCCCAATGGTCCGCATCCTTGCTGTGGCTTACCGGGAGCTTGATGGGGAGTTGAGGGCCCAACAGCAGCAACAAGGGGGTAAGGCATTGTCTGCAGACATTGTTGCGCTTTGACCTCTTTACTTTCTAGCTCTGTTGTATGTCATAAACATTGAGATTGACAAACATCCAAAGCCCATTAAAATTTCCGGAGATGTAAGTTGATCAGACAGTGTATTATTCTGTGTGTGGTGTATCGCTTTGTGCTGTAAAATGCCACTAGATTTCTCCTCTCAAGGCAAGTACTAGTGTGGGCAGGCACATGGCTGCATGCAAATAAAGGGATATCCAGAATTTTCACAATGACATGATAGACAGTTTCACAAAACATGCCCCATGTCATGACATGATTGGGTCAGGTGGGATTGTATGCCACAAATGTGTATAGTGAATGTAGGCCCCATTACTGGTAACTGTGTAAACTGTGCAATTATAATGCAGCTGATATATCAGAGTTGACATTGGTAAGTTGGTGCTCTGACAATATGGGTATGTGCATCTGCACCAAAAGTATTGGAATTCTGTGTACAGTGGCATCATTTCTTATCTGACATATGGTTGAAAATAGATTGTCCGACAAACTTCTAGTAAGTTAATATGGACAGTAGCAGGTAGACCTGAGCCTTCACAAATATGCATGTAAGCCAGTCTGTGATTACCAACATGAATTTGCCTGACAAACTGTATTGCTTGCAACAGACAAGAATGTGCCCACATTAGTGGCACAGAGGGGAAAGGGACTGGCCAAGAGGCCATAGATGGTTCAAAATCTTCCTTGGGGTCCTCCAATGAAGACCAGTCCCTAGTGGGGGTAGACTTTGGAGTGACTGACACCTACATCTTCGTCACCCCTCACATTCCAAACTCCTCCCTCCCTCTTGCTCCCCCCTAGTTGGCCGTAGCTATCCCCCTGAAAGGAGTGGCTTCACTTTTGCTGCAGGCACCTCTGACCCTGCCCTGGTGTCCCAGGCTGCGCTCAGTCAAGAGGCTGTAGACTTTTATGGACGATCGCGGTAGGCAAGACCACACTTCTGAATGCCATCCAGGGGCTAGCTGACCAGAACACCCAGATGTTGGCTTACCTGGATGGCATTCACAGTGCCCTATCTAGCCGACAGCGGACATTCCAGGGTCTGGCCTCCTCCTTGGCCACAGCCTTCCACAAACCACAACCTCATGCCCACACTCCTAGCCCTTCCCCATCCCAAATCCCTCAACTCAGCCCTATCCAAAGCACATGCAAACATAAACTCACCCACAATAACAACCACAAGCAGCATGTTGATAGAGATAAAAATGATGTCAATGTATGTCATGATATCTGTGAGCATAACTACGAACTCACATTGCTATTGTTGATTCCACCTGATGTGACCTTTTTATCAACCTGAGTCAGAAATACGTGGTCAGGTAAGCCCTGTGACCTAGGCTTGAAGCAACTGATTGACAGATCTCAGGTGGGGTGACACGCAGCCCGTAGACAAACACTTGATCAGGAAAAACCCAGATTGATCGCTCTGACAGGCAGCAACACCAGAATAGTCATGGAGATGGGCCCCCAATAAAAGACATTTGGCTGGAGAGGCACGCTTTCCCATAACACCATAAAAATTAGATGCCACATGACGTTAGGAACACTCAGCCAATTAGCATACAGCACACACACAACACACAGTGATCATGCACTTCTCATGCCGGACTCTGGACATATTGCCAACTGTCCTGCATTTTGTCCACACAAGGTCGAGACCCACCTGAGCACTTTATCAGATGGTCAGATTTACGACTCCGTGAGTAGGACCGGATTCCTTTCGGCAAAGAATATATAGAATTGTTTTATAACCCTTAAATATAATGTATATAAGGGCTATTAGAACTCTGTAACTTTGAGAGACAGTCATCAGACCCCGACTCTGTACTGCACCCTAGCGGCTGCTGAATTTAATTAAAATACCTGTTCCTGTTTTGCCAAATGGCTCTTGAGTTTCATTTCTTTAACCCCTTCGCTGCCAGGCCTTTTCCCCTCCTGTGCCGAGCCTTTTTTTGGCTATTTGGGGCAGTTTGCGCTTAGGCCCTCATAACTTTTCCTCCACATAAGCTACCCATGCCAAATTTGTGTCCTTTTTTCCAACATCCTAGGGATTCTAGAGGTACCCAGACTTTGTGGGTTCCCTTCAAGGAGACCCAGACATTAGCCAAAATACAGCGACAATTTCAAAATTTTCAAAACAAATTGAAAAAAGGGCTGCAGAAGAAGGCTGGTGGTTTTTTCCCTGAAAATGGCATCAACAAAGGGTTTGTGGTGGTAAAATCACCATCTTCCCAGCTTTCAGGAACAGGAAGACTTGAATTAGAAAACCCTATTTTTCAACAGAATTTTGACATTTTACTGGGACATACCCCATTTTTACTATTTTTTGTGCTTTCAGACTCCTTCCAGTTAGTGACAAAAAGAGGTGAAAAACCAATGCTGGATCCCAGAAAGCTAAACATTTCTGAAGAGTAGACAAAATTCTGAATTCAGAAAGGGGTCATTTGTGTAGATCCTACAAGCGTTTTCTACAGAAAATAACAGCTAAAATAAAAGAATATCGAAATTGAGGTGAAAAAAACAGCCATTTATCTCCACGTTTTACTCTGTAACTTTTTCCTGCGATGTTAGATGTTTTAAAGCAATATACCGTTACGTCCGCTGGACTCTTCTGGTTGCGGGGATATATAGATAGGGCTTGTAGGTTCATCAAGAACCCTAGGTGCCCAGAGCCAATAAATGAGCTGCACCTTGCAATGGGTTTTCATTCTATACCGGGTATACAGCAATTAATTTACTGAAATATAAAAAGTGAAAAATAGGTATCAAGAAAACCTTTGTATTTACAAAATGGCTACAAGATAAGGTGTTGAAAAGCAGTGGTAATTTGCACATCTCTGAATTCTGGAGTGCCCATACTAGCATGTGAATTCCAGGGCATTTCTCAAATAGACGTCTTTTTTACACACTGTCTTACATTTGGAAGGACAAAATGTAGAGAAAGACAAGGGGCAATAACACTTGTTTTACTATTCTGTGTTCCCCCAAGTCTCCTGATAAAAATGGTACCTCACTTGCGTGGGTAGGCCTAATGCTCGCGACAGGAAACAGAAAAACGGACACATCACATTTTCACATTGAAATCTGACATGTCTTTGCAAAGTGCCTAGCTGTAGATTTTGGCCTCTAGCTCAACCGGCACCTAGGGAAACCTAGCAAACCTGCACAGTTTTGATAAC
Organism: Pleurodeles waltl; assembly: GCF_031143425.1. Lineage (NCBI taxonomy): Eukaryota > Metazoa > Chordata > Amphibia > Caudata > Salamandridae > Pleurodeles > Pleurodeles waltl. Next base: position 603,123,532 of record NC_090443.1, on the reverse strand, counting down.
TAGACACCTAGGTGAATCCAAGATGGGGTGACTTGTGGGACTCTGACCAGGTTCTGTTACCCAGCATCCTTTTGCAAACCTCAAAATGTGGGCAAAAAAACACGTTTTCCTATCATTTCGGTGACAGAAAGTTCTGTAATCTGAGAGGAACCAGAAATTTCTTTCCACCCAGCGTTCCCCCAAGTCTCCCGATAAAAATGGCACCTCACTTGTGTGGGTAGGCCTAGCGCCAGAGAAAGGAAATCCCCCAAAACAAAGCGTGGACACATCACATTTTCAGAAAGAAAACAGAGCTGTTTTTTACAAAGTGCCTAGCTGTGGATTTTGGCCTCTAGCTCAGTTGGAACCTAGGGAAACCTAGCAAACATGCACATTTTTGCAAACTAAACACATAGGGGAATCAAAGGTGGGGTGGGGTGACTTGTGGGGCTCTGACCAGGTTCTGTTACCCAGCATCCTTTGCAAACCTCAAAATTTGCTGAAGAAAAACACTTTTTCCTCTCATTTCAGTGACAGAAAGTTGTGGAATCTGGGAGGAGCCACAAATTTCCTTCCACGAAGTGTTTCCCTAAGTCTCCCGATAAAAATGGTAGCTCACTTCTGTGGGTAGGCCTAACGCCCGCGACAGGAAATGCACCAAAACACAACGTGGACACATCACATTTTCACAAAGAAAACAGAGCTGTTTTTTACAATGCGCCTAGCTGTGGATTTTGGCCTCTAGCTCAGCTGGCACCTAGGGAAACCTACCACACTGTGCATCTTTGAAAACTAGACACCTAGGGGAATCCAAGATGGGGTGATTTGTGGGGTTCTGACCAGGTTCTGTTGCCCAGAATCCTTTGCAAACCTCAAAATTTGGCCCCAAAAAACGTCCTCCTCTCATTTCGGTGACAGAAAGTTCAGGAATTTGAGAGGAGCCACAAATTTCCTTCCACCCAGCGTTCCCCCAATTCTCCCGATAAAAATGGTACCTCACTTCTGTGGGTAGGCCTAGCGCCCAAAAAAAGGAAATGCTCCAAAACACAACGCGGACACATCACATTTTCATAAAGAAAACAGCTGTTTTTTACAAAGTGCCTCGCTGTGGATTTTGGCTTACAGCTCAGCTGGCACCTAGGGAAACCTGCCAAACCTGTGCATCTTTGAAAACTAGACACCTAGGGGAATCTAAGATGGGGTGACTTGTGGGGCTCTGACCAGGTTCTGTTACCCAGAATCCTTTGCCAACCTCAAAATTGGTCCAAAAAAATACTCTTCCCTCTCATTTCAGTGACAGAAAGTTCTGGGATCTGAGAGGAGTCACAAATTTCCTTCCGCCCAGCAATTCCCCAAGTCTCCAATTAAAAATGGTACCTCACTTGTGTGCGTAAGCCTAGCAGCAGCGAAAGGACTTGCCCCAAAACACAACGTGGACACATCACATTTCACAAAGAAAATAGAGCTGTTTTTTACAAAGTGCCTAGCTGTGGATTTTGGCCTCTAGCTCAGCTGGCACCTAGGGAAACCTACCACCCCTGTGCATCTTTAAAAACTAGACACCTAGGGGAATTCAAGATGGGGCGACTTGTGGGGCTCTGACCAGGTTCTGTTACCCAGAATCCTTTGCAAACCTCAAAATTTGGCCCCAAAAAACGTCCTCCTCTCATTTCGGTGACAGAAAGTTCTGGAATTTGAGAGGAGCCACAAATTTCCTTCCACCCAGCGTTCCCCCAATTCTCCCGATAAAAATGGTACCTCACTTCTGTGGGTAGGCCTAGCGCCCAAAAAAAGGAAATGCTCCAAAACACAACGCGGACACATCACATTTTCATAAAGAAAACAGCTGTTTTTTACAAAGTGCCTCGCTGTGGATTTTGGCTTACAGCTCAGCTGGCACCTAGGGAAACCTGCCAAACCTGTGCATCTTTGAAAACTAGACACCTAGGGGAATCTAAGATGGGGTGACTTGTGGGGCTCTGACCAGGTTCTGTTACCCAGAATCCTTTGCCAACCTCAAAATTGGTCCAAAAAAATACTCTTCCCTCTCATTTCAGTGACAGAAAGTTCTGGGATCTGAGAGGAGTCACAAATTTCCTTCCGCCCAGCAATTCCCCAAGTCTCCAATTAAAAATGGTACCTCACTTGTGTGCGTAAGCCTAGCAGCAGCGAAAGGACTTGCCCCAAAACACAACGTGGACACATCACATTTCACAAAGAAAATAGAGCTGTTTTTTACAAAGTGCCTAGCTGTGGATTTTGGCCTCTAGCTCAGCTGGCACCTAGGGAAACCTACCACCCCTGTGCATCTTTAAAAACTAGACACCTAGGGGAATTCAAGATGGGGCGACTTGTGGGGCTCTGACCAGGTTCTGTTACCCAGAATCCTTTGCAAACCTCAAAATTTGGCCAAAAAAGCACTTCCTCCTCTCATTTCGGTGGCAGAAAGTTCTGGAATCTGAGAGGAGCCACAAATTTCCTTCCACCCAGCGTTCCCCCAAGTCTCCCGATAAAAATGGTACCTCACTTCTGTGGGTAGGCCTAGCGCCCCAAAAAAGGAAATGCCCCAAAACACAACGCGGACACATCACATTTTCACAAAGAAAACAGCTGTTTTTTACAAAGTGCCTAGCTGTGAATTTTGGCTTCTAGCTCAGTCGGCACCTAGGGAAACCTATCAAACCTGTGCATCTTTGAAAACTAGACACCTAAGGGAATCCAGAATGGGGTGACTTGTGGGGCTCTGACCAGGTTCTGTTACCCAGAATCCTTTGCCTACCTCAAAATTGTTCCAAAAAATACTTTTCCCTCTCATTTCAGTGACAAAAAGTTCTGGAATCTGAGAGGAGTCACAACTTTCCTTCCGCCCAGCAATTCCCCAAGTCTCCAATTAAAAATGGTACCTCACTTGTGTGCGTAAGCCTAGCAGCAGCGAAAGGACTTGCCACAAAACACAACGTGGACACATCACATTTCACAAAGAAAATAGAGCTGTTTTTTACAAAGTGCCTAGCTGTGGATTTTGGCCTCTAGCTCAGCTGGCACCTAGGGAAACCTACCAACCTGCGCATCTTTGTAAACTAGACACTTAGGGGAATCTAAGATGGGGTGACTAGTGGGGCTCTCACCAGGTTCTGTTACCCAGAACCCTTTGCAAACCTCAATATTTGGCCAAAAAAACACTTTTTCCTCTCATTTTGGTGACAGAAAGTTCTGGAATCTGAGAGGAGCCACAAATTGCCTTCCACACATCATTCCCCCAAGTCTCCCGATAAAAATGATACCTCACTTGTGTGGGTGGCCCAGGTGCCTGCAACAGAAAAATGCCAAAAACCTTTAGAGATTGAGGGATAGCACAGCAACTTGATAAGCACATATTTTCCTTTTCTACATCTTTTAGGCTGACTCTGCTTTTGGAACCCACACAAGTGCGGTATCATTTTACTTGGGAGACTGAGGGGAACACTGTGTGGTAGGGAATTTGTGCCGCAGCAGTGATCCTGCAAAGAAAAGTGAGGAAAATATTATTTTTTAGGCAAATTTTGAGGTTTGCAGCGGAGTCTGTGTAAGAAAATGTTGGGGGATCCAGGCAAGCCACACCTCCTTGGACTCCTTGGGGTGTCAATTTTTAAAACATGTCTGGGTTTGGTAGATTTCCCTAGATGAAGGCAGCACCCAGGACCACAAAAATAGGTGTCCCCCCCAAACACAGGTAGTTTTGCAATAGATCATTTTGGTGTGTCCACATACCTATGTGATGTTCCAAACACAAAAATTGTGAAAAGAAACACCCTTAGGTTATGTTCAAAAGAACCCTCACCCACCAACCAAGTTGATGGCATGCTTCATCATCGGGGTCCCACCCGAGACACCTAGCGTGTCACAGGTGTGCTGCGATGCCTGATTACAGCGGAGCAGGTTTTGTCATTTTTACCACACATACTGGGTGGATTTGGCACAAGGGTGAGTGATGGCTCAGTGGATCAAATTTTTATTAACAAGAGATTTCACAAAAATGAAATGCACTGTTAATAACTGAAACTGAACCAATGACTCACAGCTCGTGAGCTGTAAAGACACGACAAGGCACCAACTGCTTTACAGTCCATTCACACACCTTTCATACATGACATGCACAAGACCATTCACGGCGCCAGCCACGTCCCCAGCACATTACAACACTTGCATCGTCAGACAGCGCCACTCAAGGGCCCATCACTTTCATAAGCCCACATGCCTGATACAGCAATCACACCAGCTGATGGGAGTGTGTGGACTGGCGTTTGGCTGGCAGTGTGTTGCAGTAGCCAAAAGCAAGTCAATATGTACACTGTCAGCCAAGCGCCACTCCACACACAATGGCATCACTTTTTTGTTTGTTTTAAAAACAAAATAACCACTAACTAATTAGGAATAATTACAAAACTACAAACACAAAAGCTTTAACTAAGTACATGACAGAAATGCCAACCATGAAACTGAGCACATGAACATATAAAACAGGCAGTTTACACTCCCAGTTCCCAGTAATTCTTCTGGGTGTGGTAATTCGTGAAACAACTACCCACACACAGCCCATGCTTTGAAGGACAATCTGGGCAGTACATTCGAGTCTCCCTCCGGATACCTCTTCGAGCACAGACTCTACATATCTTAGCTGGAAAGTCTTTTTGGGGCGTGGGAGGAATGTGCCCAGCAAAGTGGCGATCTTTCAGTCTAGCCACATCCTCCACCACTGCTTCTCTAGAAACTCTTGCCTATTCCACCACAATAAGGCTCTCTATCACTGACTCCTGCAATTTCACAAATGTCATCGTTGACTCTCAAGACCTATCCTTAAACACAATAAAAGCATTAAAAGTTGCCAAGTGGATAAGGTGAATTGCTAACTTCTTATACCAAACATAAGACTTACAAATAGCAGTATAAGGTTCCAACCTCTGATCAACTCTATCTACACCTCCCATGTGTTTATTATAATCTAAAATGCACACAGGTTTGCTCACTTCAGCAACCTGGCCCCCGTCACGGGGGAAGTACTCTCATCATGGATTGTCCTTAGCATGTAGACATCCCTCCCGTCTGAAAATTTCAAAGCTAGCAGCTCATCATTCCGCAAGGCACTGCACTGTCCCCTCTCAGGTTTTTTACAGACAAGCTTCCTTGGGTATCCTTTCTGGTTACAACGAATTGTGCCACAAGCAACAGTGTCCACTCTAAGCAATTCCTTGAATAACTGTGCAAAACATTGTATCATTATAGCAGGGACTATTCTTCAAGCGTCAGCAGTCTCAAAGTGAGGATGTTGACACATATGTCAGCGCACTGAGACAATTAGCCGCGAAGTGTGACTTTAGAGATTTCCAAGACCAGTTAATAATGGACCAGTTTATCGGTCACTGCTCAAATAGGCACATTCAGCAGAAGCTACTTACCATGGGCAATCCTACCTTGGAAGATGTCATTAAAACAGCTAAAAGCGTTGAACTGGCGCAGATATCTCTAAAGGAACTTTCAATAAGTACTGGGCTGAAGGACTCTGATCAAATGCATGTGAATGTCGTTACTAAACTGAGTGCGGTAAAGAAAGGCGACTCGAGAAAATATGACAATCTATTTTTCAGGTCGTCTAACATATGTTTTAGATGTGGGAACATGCCTCACTTTAAGGATGGCAAAAGTTGTCCAGCAAAGAATGCTGCATGTAGGAAGTGTAGTAAAGTAGGTCACTTTGCTAAAGTCTGTCCATCCATGTTTAATAAACAAGCTAAGGTGTCCACAGTGGTAGAAAAAGAGGGGGAAAATGAAGAGGATTCTTTTGTTAAGGCCTATCAAGATATGATTATGGTAGTCACTGAAAGGGTATGTGGAGTCAAGGATCAAAACCAATGCATAGATCCTCTTGTTGATATTCGGGTTGGTGATAAGTGGCTTCGGTTGTTAGTGGATTCTGGGGCACGTATTACTATGATCACATCGGATCTTTTCCACAATGTTTGGGGTGATAGGAAGTTATTGCCTCCTGACAGATCACCTGTGTCTTATGAGGGCAGGAAAATTAACCTGGAAGGCTACATAGAAGATAGTCTTGAGTTCAAGGATCGGAAGATCTTCGGTAAAACTTATGTGGCGTGTAAAGGTTTGAACATTTTAGGATGGTACCATCAAGGGCTGTTTGGCATGGTGTTGAAACCTGGTGCTAAAGAACAAGTCCTTGTCGTAGGGAACTCAGAATCTAAGGCACCTTTTGAAGAGGAGTTCCCTAGCATTTTTGCACAGGGTTTGGTAAAGATTGCTGGTTTCAAGCACAAAATTGAGGTAAAGGATCGGGCTATCCCAGTGAGACATAAGGTCAGGTCGGTGCCATTTAGTCTAAGAGAGGATCTTAAAACTGAATTGCACAAACTACAAAATAATGGTGTAATTGAGCCTATTGAGTCCAGTTTGTGGCTTTCTCCATTGGTGGTTGCCCAGAAACGAAATGGGGACCTGCGTTTATGTGTGGACCTGAGGAGTCTCAATAAGGAGATATGGGTAGACTCATACCCTTTAACTAAGATTAGCGACCTGCTCGATGAGCTCAGAGGCTCTGTGTGGTTTTCCAAAATAGATCTTGCTTCAGCATATCACCAGGTGGTGTTGGATGAGGATTCGCGTCATTACACAGCTTTTAATTCTCCGTTTGGCACTTTCCAGTTTTGCAGGATGCCATTTGGGTTGGCCTCTGCTGCGTCAGCGTTTCAACACATCATGCACAAAATGTTGGGGGAAGTACAGGGCATTCTGGTTTTCCAAGATGATGTCTTGATTCATACTAGGGATTTGGAAGGTCATCACGTGAAAATCAGATCTGTCTTTAAAAATTTTCAGTCTTATGGCGTCTGTGTAAGGAAAGAAAAATGTGAGTTTTACAAGAATAAGATAGAATTTTTGGGTCATTGTGTGTCTGGGGATGGCGTTGCACCGCGGCCCGGTTTGGTAAAAGCGATTGTGGAATCGCCTAATCCCAAGGACAAAGACGAGTTGCGATCATTTGTAGGCATGTGTGAATACTATTCTAGGTTCATTTCCAATTATGCTAGCAAAATGAAGATTTTGTGTAACTTGCTCAAGAACAAAGTACCGTTCATATGGGACAGTGAGTGTCAAGCTACATCCGAAAGGGTCAAACAGGAGTTGGTCGATGCTAGGCCATTGAGTCCATATGACCCAGCCAATTGTGCACCATCACTGTTGATGCTAGTAGGTATGGGTTGGGTGCGGTGCTGTCTCAAGGTATGGGGAAGGATGAGAAGGTTATTAGTTATGCCTCTAGAGTATTACGTGAGCCAGAACTCAATTACTCTGTGATTGAGAAAGAGCTGCTAGCATGCTATTGGGCTAGTGAGATATTTAGAAGCTATTTATGGGGGAGAACATTTGTTGTTCAAACTGATCATAAACCATTGGTGTACATTTTGAATGGAGACAAGATCAATTATACAACCCCTCGTATAGCACGCCTCACCACGAAACTGTTACAATATGACTTTCATGTCAGATATATTCCAGGAAAAGACAACTTCACAGCTGACTTTTTATCTCGTTTACCTATTAGTGATGAAAGTACTGTTGATGTGGAGGATGATGTGGAGGATTGTTTTATAGCGGCTGTGGATGCCGATGAATCCAAAGTGTGCACGGAAACGGTATGGAAGATGGCTGAAAGCAATGATGAGGTGCTTTCCAGGGTTAAGCAGTATATTGTCAACGGTTGGCCTAAGGAAAGGAATTTGAATTCAGAAGTCCAACCGTATGCCAAGGTGGCTGATGAGTTATCAATTCAGGATGACATTGTGTTAAGGAATGATAAATGTGTACCCCCATGTGAGCTTAGACAAAAATTGGTGGACCATGCGCATGATGGGCACCATGGTGGCACCATGACAAAAAGACGGATCAGGGCGCTGTATTGGTGGCCTTCTATGGATAAGGATGTGGAAAGGGCTGTTCATGGATGTGTTGTGTGCAATGGTGCTGAAAAAGGGTTGAAGATTGTGAAGCCACCATTACAACCCATACCTTTACCAGAGAAGGCTTGGGTTAAAGTGGGTGTTGATATGGTTGGGCCTTACAATTTTCTCCCTAGTCACATGCACTATGCTTTTGTACTGATGGATTATTTTAGTAAGTGGCCAGAAGTGTGTTTTTTCGCTAAGCCTTCGGCAAGTTCTGCCATACAGTTCCTCAAAGAGATTTTTTGGAGGGAAGGTTTTCCAGAATATTTAATCTCGGACAATGGTGTACAGTTTGTGAGCAATGAGATGGAAACCTTCCTAAGAGAGTCTGATGTGAAGCATTTGAAGAGTTCGCTGTACCATCCTCAAACGAATGGTTTAGTTGAAAGAATGAACAGAGTGGTTGTGGAATGCATAAAGTGGGCTAAAGCGAGTAGATTGGATGTGGAAGAAGCTGTGAATTCGATGTTGTGGTTTTATCGTACCACACCACATTCAGTGACGAAAATCTCCCCATTTGAACTGTTGAAAGGTAGGCGTAGTACGTCGAAACCTTTCCCGGCTTGGTTAGCCAAGATCGTGTTGGGTAAATTTCCTGATGTGGTGGACAAGGATAAAGTTAGGGGTGAGGTAAAGAAAAATCAAGACAGGGTGAAAGCTAGGTATGACCAGAAAAATTCTACAAAAGAACGCTCTTTTCAACCAGGTGATAGTGTGCGCATCAAGTTACAGACCTTTGTGAGGAAAGGGGAAGCTTGTTATCGAAGTCCAGTTACAGTGAGGAAAGTGTGTGGTAATGCTATCATGGTTGAGGGTGGTCAATGGTGGAATATGAGTAAAGCTGTGAAGGTGAATGACGACAGGGACGGTGGAATGAAAAGGTGTAGTAGAGCGGTATGAGAGGGCATGGTTCAGGAACGGTTGGTGTCAGACACTAAGTTGGGAGTTCCCCAAACACTTAGAAGATCTGTTCGAGTGAAACGGGTGCCGCTCAAACTTAGGGTATGTCATTGCCCTTAACAGGAAATCTACTTGTTGCTATGGTTATTTTTGCCAAGACTGTTTAGTGGTTAAATGTTATGTTATTATAATGTTTGTTCTAATGTTGGGTTGTGTTTCTCTGGTTTGGAAGTTAAAAAAAAAAAAAAAAAAGAAGAAGATATTATGTTGTGTTCTGTGGTTAGGCACGCGGTAATGTTACCGCGTGCCGAACCTATTTCTGCGTGCTGCCGGCTGTCGCGTTCTCCCGTGCTCTCGAGCGCGAGGAGAAGAGACGGTTGAAGGCTGCGGAGCCGGAGGACGTGACAGCGGCGGTCCCTGTATTGGATCGAAATAAACGTCCCCAAATCTTTACAACGCTTCTTACCGTGTTTTCACAACACAATCTCTTCCAAAAACACATCATCCATAAATAACTCAAAGAAATTGACAGGCAAAAAGTTCTCAGTATTGACTCTACACCCCAGGAGACCAGTAAAGGCAGGCAACTCTGGCTGCTCCATGTTTGGGGCAACCCAGAGTTTAGGTCTTCTAACAGGAAACCTTTCAGCCCCAGGTTGCTGCACCAATGGCACATCAGTGTCCTCCTCTAAAACAGGCTCTTCATCTGCACTGAGAGTGGCTTCCTCATCAGAAGATTAATCTCCGACAGAAACTTCACTGCCAGAATCTCTCACTTCCTCCTCTGCCTCAGATGCAGAGTCTGTCTCATAATCATGATCAGACAATGACTCAAAAAGCATACCAGCAACCTGCTGAGCGATCATCCTGCAGCTAGCTATGATCTTTCCTACGAAAAGTAACTGGACAAATGCACCACCAACAACCAGCACTGTTTAAGATAAGTAATAAAGTGAAGCTTTATCACTAGGAGTTATAAATTCAAAAACTATACCTCTCACTTGCCTGAAAAAGTTTGACCCAACAGCAACTACTCTGCACAGACACAGCAATCACCAATGATATCCCACTAAAAAGAAAGAAAGAAAAGCAAATTAGACATAAGACAACACAAATATCATTGTGCACAAATCTAAGGACAATTTCACACACAATCCTGCATTTAGTACACCACCTACAAACATGTCATTCATGCATGGCAACAATACTCCTTTGGAGTAAATTGTTTTTGCTTACCTAAAACATGCAACTATGCAAACCGCAGGTCAACCACCGCCAAAACCACAAGGAGCCACAGCAAAAAAAGCAAAAGCTTTGAACTAGAACAAAAAGGAGAACAAAAAATGTATCACAAATGCAAATACTTCGCCAGTTGACAAACACCCCACCATCAAGCATTTAGAAATTGGCATCTACGTAGATTCTGCCCCCCATAGGGGGTGGGGGGGCAAAAAATACCTTTAGTAGTGTGTCCCCATGGGGAGCGACCCTTGCCCAAGGGGCCACCCCCAAACAACAACAAAAAACACACACACACTATCCCTTGTACCTAAGTGGCTTCTGCCCCAAAGGGGGCAGAAATGGCCAACAGTTCTATGCCCCCCTTGGGGGTGCGACCCTTGCCCAAGGGGCTGCCCCCATCCAATAAACACACATACACACACTTTATCCCTGATGGCTAAGCGGCTTCTGCTCCCCTTGGGGGCAGGTGGACCTGAAAAAAATAGGGCGATCTGCCCCCAAGGGGGGCAGACATGGCCAACAATTCTATGCCCCCCCACATAAATAAACAAATTAAAAAAAACATCCCTGGCGTTCCAGTGATTTCTGCCCCCATTGGGGGCAGATCGGCCTAAACATAATAGGCAGATCTTCCCCCAAGGGGGGGCAGAAATGGCCATAAAACACACGCCTCCCAAAGGGCAGCAACCCTTGCCCAAGGGGCTGCCCCCCCATCCACTAAACACACACACACACACACTATCCCTGGTGCCCAAGTGGCTTCTGCCCCCCTTGGGGGCAGGTGGGCCTAAAAAGAATAGGCTGATATACCCCCAAGGGAGGCAGAAATGGCCAACAGTTCTATGCCCCCCTTGGGTGGGTGCCCCATGCCCAAGGGGCACCCCCCCACATAAATAAACAAAGAAAAATACATCCCTGGCGTTCTAGGGCCAGATGTAGCAAGCAGTTTTGCCCATTCTGTGTCTATGGGAAAATGTGTTCGTACATATGGCCCCTAGTGCTTTCTGGCCCCCTTGGGGCAGACCAGCCTAAAAATAATAGGCCGATCTGCCCCCCAGGTGGGCAGAAATGGCCATAACACACATGCCCCCCAAAGGGGAGTGACCCTTGCCCAAGGGACACAGAAACGAGCAAGTTCAACTAAAAAAAGAAAATCCCTGGCGTCCAGTGGGCATATCTGCGGCAGTGCGATCGGGCAGCAGGAATGCTCAAAAAGACACGGGGGAAAGGAAAACCTTTCCTTTCCCCGATGCCGCTTTGTTTCAAACTCCACACCCACCAGAGGAGAAACTTACCTGTTTCTCCGATTGCAATCTGGAAGCAAATGGCTTCCAGTGCAACTGGCACCCTGTAAGGATGTCAGCGTGCTATTACGTGCTGATGTCATTAGGGGGTGGAGAGGGCAAAAGGGGAAGGGCTTCACCTTCCATCCCTGCCTTGGGGGGGTGGGAGGGAAGCCAACGCTCCCTCAGAGCTCCAGGTCGAGGACGTAATGGTTACGTCCTCGGCACAGGAGCACTGTGCCGGTGGACGTAATCGTTACGTCCCTGGCGCAGTAGGGGTTAAGGTAAATCCACATTCGAGCAACATTTAGGTGAGCCAGCCTGGAAAGGTTGGTTCTTTGAGCTCGACTGCAGCGGAAGGACGAGGACTCGACAATACGGATTCAGATCTTTGTAGCAAAAAGAGGTGAGCAGATGACACAATTGATTGAAAGTTTTGCTGAATAACGGGGCAGTTGTCCATTCTGAAGCCACCTACCAGTGAGTAAGAAACTACGGCCCAGATTTACAACAAAGTGGCGCAGCATGGTACTACATAAAAAATAGGACTGCTGCGCTGCTACACTTTTGAAATGCAGGGATGCGCCGTATTTACAGAAATACAACACACCCCTGTGTTTCCGCCTGCACCAGTGCTGAATTAAGCTCATGCACCATAGTGCAAGGGTGTCTGCGTTGAGGCATGTTATAGTTTATGTGCAGGAAGGGGCCCATTCATGCACATAAACAATCTACAATGGTGATTTGGCACTTCTATGTGTGCTGCTCATCACAATCATTCATGGCCTTTAGCTCCTTCTATGTGTGCTGTACCCACAAATAGCAAAAAACGAGGAGGAATACAATTATTCCTCCTTGTTGTACCATGTTAAAACCACCCCTGGGGTGGCCCTAGTTTTTGGTGCTTCCTCAGATATATGCCTTCTTGAAAATCTGGGACAGCGTCAAAAGCAATGGGTGTTGTGGTGGAACGCCCACAACAACACCCATTGCACACCAAAGTGACACAGAAAACTGCATTGGGGGGCCATATTTGCAAAGAGGTATTAAGCCACAAAAAATGGCTTAACGCCTCCTTGTAAATATACTGCAGTGAAAAGCACCACTGGAGCGCCACTAAAAAGTGACACTCCTGTGGTGCTAGGGCCTTGTAAATCTGGCCCTATAGCTGATCCTTAGGCTGAGCATTTGGTGTATGGTAGACTAGGAAGAAGCGTAAAAATTGAACCTGAGCGCCCTGCCACTGACAGAAATCTGACATTTGCACATTTCATGTAGCCGAACTGAGTAGTCACAGGCCAGTCTTGGAGGTGACCATTTTACGATAGTTGACACACTGCTTTGTGAGGTCAATGTATTGCTTAGTCGGTTGGACTGCTGGGCATGAGCTGAATGGTATGCTTGATCCCTCATTGTGATACAGTATGATGCAGTGTATCGCTTGGACCGCTGGGCGTGACACAGGTGATATGCTTGATCCCTGAGTGTGATATAGGGACGAAGCCTCACTGCTTGGACCACTGGGCATGACACAGATGGTGTGCATAGGCCGTGGGTTTGATATATGGCCAACGCCTCAATCTTTTTTTTCAGGCTAATAGGGTTTCTCAATACTACCAGTCTCTTAAACATTGGTGGCGTCTGAAAGAAGTGAGAGGTGTTATTCGCTTGGACCGCTGGGCTTGACACAGATGGTGTAGTTTGTGCTTGGCCAAGGAAGGCCTGTAGTTGTTGAGTTGTTCCTTCTCCGCATAAATTGTTGCTGTCTTTGTCCCCAAGCCGATATTGACAGACTATCAGGCTCACTTAGTTCCATGTACAATGCAGAGCCTCCCCCTCGACATCGGGCAGCATGCGCTAGGAGCAAGCTAAGGTTTTTGTTTTTGGACAAAGTCATCCTTTTTTTCTATCACTTCTTTTTCTCTTCTCTTTTATTTCCATTGTGGTTTTCAACTAATGCATTGTTGATGTTGTGGTGCTGATAAACTATTACAATTACATTTTAGGTTGAAATGCTGTGTCTCAATAAATGTTTAATGTACGCATGAAGAAGTCGTTACCTTTCTTTCACAAATTATTAATCCATATCTGCTAATCAGCTGCTAAAAATAGGTTATAATGTTTTGAACTAATCATTGCACGTTCTTTCAGGTTGTGACCCTTCATATGCGTTGTTTTAAGTACTATGAAAAGTCTGTTTGATGCATCTCTCTCTACAGTTGAGCTTATCGCTAGTAGTTATTGCTGGCATAATCTTGTGTACATATTTCCCGTGGTCAGAGTAGAATTTAGGATTATTTAAAGCTCAAGAAAGTTAGAACTATACCAGTCTCTTAAAAAGGTTCCCAGACAATCATGGAGTCACTGTTAAGCCACATTGTAGAAGGCTGGACTGGCTTGTAGTGAGTACCTAGGGGTACCTGCACCTTGCACCAGGCCCAGTTATCCCTTATTAGTGTATAGGGTGTCTAGCAGCATAGGCTGATAGATAATGGTAGCTTAGCAGAGCAGCTTAGGCTGAACTAGGAGACGAGTGAAGCTCCTACAGTACCACTAGTGTCATATGCACAATATCATAAGAAAACACAATACACAGATATACTAAAAATAAAGGTACTTTATTTTTATGACAATATGCCAAAAGTATCTCAGTGAGTACCCTCAGTATGAGGATAGCAAATATACACAAGATATATGTACACAATACCAAAATATGCAGTAATAGTATTAGAAAACAGTGCAAACAATGTATAGTTACAATAGGATGCAATGGGGACACATAGGGATAGGGGCAACACAAACCATATACTCCAAAAGTGGAATGCGAACCACGAATGGACCCCAAACCTATGTGACCTTGTAGAGGGTCGCTGGGACTATTAGAAAATAGTAAGGGTTAGAAAAATAGCCCACCCCAAGACCCTGAAAAGTGAGTGCAAAGTGCACTAAAGTTCCCCAAAGGACATAGAAGTCGTGATAGGGGAATTCTGCAGGAAAGACACAAACCAACAATGCAACAACAATGGATTTCCAGTCGAGGGTACCTGTGGAACAAGGGGACCAAGTCCAAAAGTCACAAGCAAGTCGGAGATGGGCAGATGCCCAGGAAATGCCAGCTGTGGGTGCAAAGAAGCTGCTACTGGACAGTAGAAGCTTAGGTTTCTGCAAGAATGACAAGGGCTAGAGACTTCCCCTTTGGAGGACGGATCCCTCCCGCTGTAGAAAGTCGTGCAGAAGTGTTTTCCTGCCGAAAGACCACCAACAAGCCTTGCTAGCTGCAAATCGTGCAGTTAGTGTTTTTGGATGCTGCTGTGGCCCAGGATGGACCAGGATGTCGCCAATTGCGTCAGGGGACAGAGGGGGCGTCGAGCAAGACAAGAAGCCCTCTCAGCAGCAGGCAGCACCCACAGAAGTGCCAGAAACAGGCACTACAAGGATGCGTGAAATGGTGCTCACCCGAAGTCGCACAAAGGAGTCCCACGTCGCCGGAGAACAACTTAGGAGGTCGTGCAATGCAGGTTAGAGTGCCGTGGACCCAGGCTGGACTGTGCACAAAGGATTTCCACCGGAAGTGCACGGAGGCCGGAGTAGCTGCAAAAGTTGCGGTTCCCAGCAATGCAGTCTGGCGTGGGGAGGCAAGGACTTACCTCCACCAAACTTGGACTGAAGAGTCGCTGGACTGTGGGAGTCACTTGGACAGAGTTGCTGGATTCAAGGGACCTCGCTCATCATGCTGAGAGGAGACCCAGGGTACCAGTGATGCAGTTCTTTGGTGCCTGCGGTTGCAGGGGGACGATTCCGTCGACCCACGGGAGATTTCTTCGGAGCTTCTAGTGCAGAGAGGAGGCAGACTACCCTCACAGCATGCACCACCAGGAAAACAGTCGAGAAGGCGGCAGGATCAGCGTTACAGAGTTGCAGTAGTCGTCTTAGCTACTTTGTTGCAGTTTTGCTGGCTTCCAGCGCGGTCAGCAGTCGATTTCTTGGCAGAAGGTGAAGAGAGAGATGCAGAGGAACTCGGATGAGCTCTTGCATTCGTTATCTAAGGAAATCCCCAAAGCAGAGACCCTAAATAGCCAGAAAAGAGGGTTTGGCTACTTAGGAGAGAGGATAGGCTAGCAACACCTGAAGGAGCCTATCAGAAGGAGTCTCTGATGTCACCTGCTGGCCCTGGCCACTCAGAGCAGTCCAGTGTGCCAGCAGCACCTCTGTTTCCAAGATGGCAGAGGTCTGGAGCACACTGGAGGAGCTCTGGGCACCTCCCAGGGGAGGTACAGGTCAGGAGAGTGGTCACTCCCCTTTCCTTTGTCCAGTTTCGCGCCAGAGCAGGGCTAAGGGGTTCCTGAACCGGTGTAGACTGGCTTATGCAGAAATGGGCACCATGTGTGCCCATGAAAGCATTTCCAGAGGCTGGGGGAGGCTACTCCTCCCTTGCCTTCACACCATTTTCCAAAGGGAGAGGGTGTAACACCCTCTCTCAGAGGAAGTCCTTTGTTCTGCCATCCTGGGCCAGGCCTGGCTGGACCCCAGGAGGGCAGAAGCCTGTCTGAGGGGTTGGCAGCAGCAGCAGCTGCAGTGAAACCCCGGGAAAGGCAGTTTGGCATTTCCAGGGTCTGTGCTACAGACCACTGGGATCATGGGATTGTGCCAACTATGCCAGGATGGCATAGAGGGGGCAATTCCATGATCATAGACATGTTACATGGCCATATTCGGAGTTACCATTGTGAAGCTACATATAGGTAGTGACCTATATGTAGTGCACGCATGTAATGGTGTCCCCGCACTCACAAAGTCCGGGGAATTGACCCTGAACAATGTGGGGGCACCTTGGCTAGTGCCAGGGTGCCCTCACACTAAGTAACTTTGCACCTAACCTTTACCAGGTAAAGGTTAGACATATAGGTGACTTATAAGTTACTTAAGTGCAGTGTAAAATGGCTGTGAAATAACGTGGACGTTATTTCACTCAGGCTGCAGTGGCAGGCCTGTGTAAGAATTGTCAGAGCTCCCTATGGGTGGCAAAAGAAATGCTGCAGCCCATAGGGATCTCCTGGAACCCCAATACCCTGGGTACCTCAGTACCATATACTAGGGAATTATAAGGGTGTTCCAGTAAGCCAATGTAAATTGGTAAAATTGGTCACTAGCCTGTTAGTGACAATTTGAAAGAAATGAGAGAGCATAACTACTGAGGTTCTGATTAGCAGAGCCTCAGTGAGACAGTTAGTCATAACACAGGTAACACATTCAGGCACACTTATGAGCACTGGGGCCCTGACCAGCAGGGTCCCAGTAACACATACAACTAAAACAACATATATACAGTGAAAAATGGGGGTAACATGTCAGGCAAAATGGTACTTTCCTACACAACCCCCCCCCCCCCAAACGAAGGACAATAAGACTAGCCATGACCTGATGAGTCTTCATTGTCTAAGTGGAAATATCTGGAGAGTCCATCTGCATTGGAGTGGCTACTCCCAGGTCTATGTTCCACTGTATAGTCCATTCCCTGTAGGGATATGGACCACCTCAATAATTTAGGATTTTCACCTTTCATTTGTTTTAGCCAAAGTAGAGGTTTGTGGTCTGTCTGAACAATGAAGTGAGTGCCAAACAAGGATGGCCTCAACTTCTTCAGTGCCCAGACCACAGCAAAGGCCTCCCTCTCAATGGCAGACCAACGCTTTTCTCTAGGGGTCAACCTCCTACTAATAAAAGCAACAGGTTGATCCTGGCCCTCAGAATTAAGTTGTGATAGGACTGCCCCTACTCCTAATTCAGATGCATCAGTTTGGACATAGAATCTTTTAGAGTAACAAGGGCTTTTCAGGACAGGTGCAGAGCACATGGCCTGCTTCAGCTCCTCAAAAGCTTTCTGACAGTTTGCTGTCCATAATACCTTTTTAGGCATCTTCTTGGATGTGAGGTCATTAAGAGGGGCTGCAATGGAGCCATAGTTCTTAATGAACCTCCTGTAATACCCAGTGAGGCCTAGGAAGGCTCTCACCTGAGTCTGAGTAGTAGGGGGAACCCAATCTATAATAGTTTGGATTTTCCCCTGAAGTGGTGCAATCTGTTCCCCACCAACAAGGTGTCCCAGATAAACCACCTTCCCCTGCCCTATCTGGCACTTTGAAGCCTTGATAGCGAGGCCTGCCTTTTGCAGGGCCTCTAAAACTTTACATAGGTGGACCAGGTGATCATCCCAACTGGAGCTAAAGACAGCTATATCGTCCAGATATGCTGCACTAAAAGCTTCCAGCCCTTGCAGGACTGTGTTCACCAACCTCTGGAAAGTGGCAGGTGCATTTTTCAATCCAAAAGGCATTACTGTGAATTGGTAATGGCCTCCAATGGTTGAAAATGCAGTTTTAGGTTTTGCATCTTCTGATAATTTGATCTGCCAATACCCTGCAGTCAAGTCAAAAGTGCTTAGATACTTGGCAGATGCCAGTGTATCTATGAGCTCATCTGCCCTGGGTATAGGGTGAGCATCAGTTTTGGTTACCTGGTTGAGACCTCTGTAGTCTACACAAAACCGCATTTCCTTCTTTCCATCCTTGGAATGAGGTTTTGGTACAAGTACCACAGGAGAAGCCCATGGACTTTCAGAGTGCTCAACCACTCCTAGTTCTAACATTTTCTGCACCTCTTGCTTTATGCAGTCTCTGACATAGTCAGGCTGCCTATAGATCTTACTTTTGACAGGCAAGCTGTCTCCAGTATCTATAGTGTGCTCACACCAAGAAGTGGTACCTGGCACAGTAGAGAAGAGTTCAGAAAACTGACCCAGGAGATTTATGCAATGGTCTTTCTGCTCAGCAGTAAGACAATCAGCCAAAACTACACCTTCCACTAGAGCATCTTGTTCTGTGGAAGAGAAGAGATCAGGTAGAGGATCACTGTCTTCTTCATGTCCCTCATCAGTTGCCATGAGCAGGGTGAGACCAGCCCTGTCATAGTAGGGTTTCAGGCGATTGACATGGAGCACCCTAAGGGGACTCCAGGCAGTGCCTAAGTCAACTAAGTAGGTGACTTCACCCTTCTTTTCAACAATTATGTGGGGTCCACTCCATTTATCTTGGAGTGCTCTTGGGGCCACAGGCTCCAAGACCCACACTTTCTGCCCTGGTTGGTACTGAACCAAAACAGCCTTCTGGTCATGCCATTGCTTCTGGAGCTCTTGGCTGGCCTGAAGGTTTTTACTGGCCTTTTTCATATACTCAGCCATCCTTGATCTGAGGCCAAGTACATAATCCACAATATCTTGCTTTGGAGCTTTTAAAGGTTGTTCCCAACCCTCCTTGACAAGTGTTAGTGGACCCCTAACAGGGTGTCCAAAGAGGAGTTCAAAGGGGCTGAAGCCCACTCCTTTCTGGGGTACCTCCCTTTAGGCAAAAAGGAGGCATGGTAAAAGGATATCCCATCTCCTGCGGAGTTTTTCAGGGAGTCCCATAATCATGCCTTTGAGAGTTTTGTTAAATCTCTCCACCAGTCCATTTGTTTGTGGATGATAGGGTGTAGTGAACTTGTAAGTCACACCACACTCCTTCCACATGGCCTTTAAGTAAGCAGACATGAAATTGCTTCCCCTGTCTGATACTACTTCCTTTGGGAAGCCCACCCTGGAAAATATTCCCAGGAGGGCCTTTGCCACTGCAGGTGCTGTAGTGGTCCTTAAAGGAATTGCTTCAGGATATCTCGTGGCATGGTCCACTACCACCAAGATAAACCTATTGCCTGAAGCAGTAGGAGGGTCAAGGGGGCAAACTATGTCAACCCCTACCCTTTCAAAGGGAACCCCAACCACAGGCAGTGGAATAAGGGGTGCCTTTGGGGTGCCACCTGTCTTGCCACTGGCTTGACAGGTTTCACAGGACTTACAAAATTCTTTTGTGTCCTCAGACATTCTAGGCCAATGAAACAAGGGAACAAGCCTGTCCCAAGTTTTCATTTGTCCCAGATGCCCAGCTAGGGGAATGTCGTGGGCTAGAGTTAGGAGGAACTTTCTGTACTCCTGAGGAATCACTAACCTCCTGGCAGTTCCAGGTTTAGGATCCCTTGCTTCAGTGTACAAGAGGTTGTCCTCCCAGTAAACTCTGTGTGAGTCACTGACATCCCCATTAGCTTGTCTGACAGCTTGCTGTCTTAGACCCTCTAGTGTGGGACAGGTATGCTGTGCCACACTCAGCTCCTCCCTGGCAGGCCCCCCTTCACCCAAAAGCTCAGCAGTGTCTGCTTCCAGCTCCTCTGGTGTAGGTTCTGCACAGGGTGGAAATTCTTCTTCCTCAGAAGTAGAATCCACTGTAGAGGGAGGGATAGTAGGAAGTGTTTTACTTCTACTAGCCCTAGCTTTAGGGAGCACTTGGTCCATTGTTCCAGGATCCAAGTCACCCTGTCCTTTTTGCTTTTTGGCCTGAGCCCTGGTTAAAGCAAAAATATGCCCTGGGATGCCCAGCATTGCTGCATGGGCCTCCAACTCCACATCTGACCAAGCTGATGTCTCCACATTTTTTCCTAGTAGACAGTCTACAGGTAAATCTGAGGCTACCACAACTTTCTTTGGACCAGTAACCCCCCCCCAGTTGAGATTTACAACAGCCATGGGGTGGCTAAGTGTGTTGTTGTGAGCATCGGTTACTTGGTACTGGTGACCAAGTAGGTGTTGTTCAGGGTGGACCCGTTTCTCTATGACCATAGTCACACTGGCTCCAGTGTCCCTGTAGGCCTGAACCTCAACACCATTTATTAGGGGTAGTTGCTTGTACTTATCCATGTTAAGGGGACAAGCAACCAAGGTGCCTAAATCAATAGCCCCCTCAGAGACTAACACCGCCTCTGTGGTCTCCCTAATCAGACCAACCCCAACTAAGTTACCAAAAGTGATCCCAGCTACTCCCTTGGATTGGCTATTAGTAGGTTTGCTCCCACCACCACTGCTATTAGTAGGGACACTAGGTGTAGCAGTAGGGGTTGTAGTGGTAGGAGGCTTGGTGCTTTTCTTTGGACAACTGTGATCTGTTGTCCAATGGCCTTTTATTTTACATAAATAGCACCATGGTTTCTTTTCTTTGTTTTGATTTGAAGAGGATTTGGGCCCACCTCCCCCACCAGAGTGTTTTTGTGGGCCTGATAAAGACTCATTTTTAGATTTGTCCCCACCCTTGTCAGAAGACTTACCATCCTTCTTCTTGTTGCCATCTTTGTCACCCCCTGTATGAACTTTTCTGTTCACCCTTGTTCTGACCCATTTGTCTGCCTTCTTTCCCAATTCTTGGGGAGAGGTCAGATCAGAGTCCACCAAGTACTGGTGCAACAAATCAGACACACAATTATTAAGAATATGCTCTCTCAGGATCAAGTTATACAGGCTGTCATAATCAGTAACTTTACTGCCATGTAACCACCCCTCCAAGGCCTTCACTGAATGGTCAATGAAATCAACCCAGTCTTGTGAAGACTCCTTTTTGGTCTCTCTGAACCTTATCCTGTATTGTTCAGTGGTTAAGCCATAACCATCCAGGAGTGCATTCTTAAGAACTGTAAAATTATTGGCATCACTTTCTTTCACAGTAAGGAGCCTATCCCTACCCTTTCCACTAAATGATAGCCATAGGATAGCAGCCCACTGCCTTTGAGGGACATCCTGTACAACACAGGCCCTCTCAAGTGCAGCAAACCACTTGTTAATGTCATCCCCCTCCTTATAAGGGGGAACTATCTTGTGCAGATTCCTAGAATCATGCTCTTTTGCAGGATGACTATTGGGAATACTGCTGCTGCCACCATGGGTTTCAAAACCCAACTTCTGTCTTTCCTTCTCTACTTCTAAGGACTGTCTATCCAAATCCTGCAGTTGCTTCTTAAGCTTCAGTCTGGTTTGTTCCACTCTCAATCTATTGAGCTCCCTTTCTAACAATCTGTCATCAGGGTGGGTGGGAGGGACATTCCTTGACACAGAAGTGTGGTGAGAATGGACAGAAGGAGACCTGTCCCTTACAGAAGGCACCCTAACAGCTTGGTTAACAGAAACATCACTTCTACTGTGGTGAGAAACAATACTTTTGCTATGATGTGAGATAACACTATCTGTATGGTGTACCTCTTCATCATTACCAACTATGCTAGACTGTCTAGTAATGGGCAGGCTAGGAAGTTTCTTTCCTGAATCTTTTCCTAGGGGAGTCCCTGGATCAGATTGGGAACCATTGGCTACTTTTTCAACAGATGGGGCCCTTCTGGCCTTATCTTGTTCTCTAAGCATGTTAAGCAATAATTCCAAAGAAGGATTCTTCCCTACACTCAAACCTCTCTCTATGCAGAGACTCCTTGCTCCTTTCCAGCTAAGGTGATCATATGCAAGTTTGGACAGATCAACATTTTGGCCTGTGCCAGACATTTTTAGAGAGAGTTTAAGTGATGGAAAAAGAGAAAAAAGTTTTCAGAACTTTTTAGAAAGACAGAAAAAAAACTTTTTAAACTTTTAAGAACTTTTAAGAAAGTTTAGAAGTACTTTTCAGCACTTTAGAAAAGAGGTGAGAAAAGAAATGCAAAACTTTTTGGTTAGGTGTACATACACTGAACTTGTTTTGTATATTTTTCTCCTATGAAAAGTACAATGACAAGAGTGGTAAGTAGTCTCAAAGCACTTATCCCACCGCTGCACAACCAATGTAGGAGGCTGGACTGGCTTGTAGTGAGTACCTAGGGGTACTTGCACCTTGCACCAGGCCCAGTTATCCCTTATTAGTGTATAGGGTGTCTAGCAGCATAGGCTGATAGATAATGGTAGCTTAGCAGAGCAGATTAGGCTGAACTAGGAGACGAGTGAAGCTCCTACAGTACCACTAGTGTCATATGCACAATATCATAAGAAAACACAATACACAGATATACTAAAAATAAAGGTACTTTATTTTTATGACAATATGCCAAAAGTATCTCAGTGAGTACCCTCAGTATGAGGATAGCAAATATACACAAGATATATGTACACAATACCAAAATATGCAGTAATAGTATTAGAAAACAGTGCAAACAATGTATAGTTACAATAGGATGCAATAGGGACACATAGGGATAGGGGCAACACAAACCATATACTCCAAAAGTGGAATGCGAACCACGAATGGACCCCAAACCTATGTGACCTTGTAGAGGGTCACTGGGACTATTAGAAAATAGTAAGGGTTCGAAAAATAGCCCACCCCAAGACCCTGAAAAGTGAGTGCAAAGTGCACTAAAGTTCCCCAAAGGACATAGAAGTCGTGATAGGGGAATTCTGCAGGAAAGACACAAACCAACAATGCAACAACAATGGATTTCCAGTCGAGGGTACCTGTGGAACAAGGGGACCAAGTCCAAAAGTCACAAGCAAGTCGGAGATGGGCAGATGCCCAGGAAATGCCAGCTGTGGGTGCAAAGAAGCTGCTACTGGACAGTAGAAGCTTAGGTTTCTGCAGGAACGACAAGGGCTAGAGACTTCCCCTTTGGAGGACAGATCCCTCTCGCCTTGGAAAGTCGTGCAGAAGTGTTTTCCCGACGAAAGACCACCAACAAGCCTTGCTAGCTGCAAATCATGCAGTTAGTGTTTTTGGATGCTGCTGTGGCCCAGGAGGGACCAGGATGTCGCCAATTGCGTCAGGGGACAGAGGGGGCATCGAGCAAGACAAAGAACCCTCTCAGAAGCAGGCAGCACCCGCAGAAGTGCCAGAAACAGGCACTACGAGGATGCGTGAAACGGTGCTCACCCAAAGTCGCACAAAGGAGTCCCACGTCACCGGAGAACAACTTAGGAGGGCGTGTACTGCAGGTTAGAGTGCCGTGGACCCAGGCTGGACTGTGCACAAAGGATTTCCGCCGGAAGTGCACGGAAGCCGGAGTAGCTGCAAAAGTCGCGGTTCCCAGCAATGCAGTCTGGCGTGGGGAGGCAAGGACTTACCTCCA
The DNA here is from genome assembly GCF_031143425.1 of Pleurodeles waltl. NCBI lineage: Eukaryota > Metazoa > Chordata > Amphibia > Caudata > Salamandridae > Pleurodeles > Pleurodeles waltl. The sequence continues at coordinate 603,100,179 of NC_090443.1, read as the reverse complement.
CCAAACTTGGACTGAAGAGTCACTGGACTGTGGGAGTCACTTGGACAGAGTTGCTGGATTCAAGGGACCTCGCTCGTGGTGCTGAGAGGAGACACAGGGTACCGGTGATGCAGTTCTTTGGTGCCTGCGGTTGCAGGGGGACGATTCCGTCGACCCACGGGAGATTTCTTTGGAGCTTCTAGTGCAGAGAGGAGGCAGACTACCCCCACAGCATGCTTCACCAGGAAAACAGTCGAGAAGGCGGCAGGATCAGCGTTACAGAGTTGCAGTAGTCGTCTTAGCTACTTTGTTGCAGTTTTGCAGGCTTCCAGCGCGGTCAGCAGTCGATTCCTTGGCAGAAGGTGAAGAGAGAGATGCAGAGGAACTCGGATGAGCTCTTGCATTCGTTATCTAAGGAAATCCCCAAAGCAGAGACCCTAAATTGCCAGAGAAGAGGGTTTGGCTACTTAGGAGAGAGGATAGGCTAGCAACACCTGAAGGAGCCTATCAGAAGGAGTCTCTGACGTCACCTGCTGGCCCTGGCCACTCAGAGCAGTCCAGTGTGCCAGCAGCACCTCTGTTTCCAAGATGGCAGAGGTCTGGAGCACACTGGAGGAGCTCTGGGCACCTCCCACGGGAGGTACAGGTCAGGTGAGTGGTCACTCCCCTTTCCTTTGTCCAGTTTCACGCCAGAGCAGGGCTAAGGGGTCCCTGAACCGGTGTAGACTGGCTTATGCAGAAATGGGCACGATGTGTGCCCATGAAAGCATTTCCAGAGGCTGGGGGAGGCTACTCCTCCCCTGCCTTCACACCATTTTCCAAAGGGAGAGGGTGTAACACCCTCTCTCAGAAGAAGTCCTTTGTTCTTCCATCCTGGGCCAGGCCTGGCTGGACCCCAGGAGGGCAGAAGCCTGTCTGAGGAGTTGGCAGCAGCAGCAGCTGCAGTGAAACCCCGGGAAAGGCAGTTTGGCAGTACCAGGGTCTGTGCTACAGACCACTGGGATCATGGGATTGTGCCAACTATGCCAGGATGGCATAGAGGGGGCAATTCCATGATCATAGACATGTTACATGGCCATATTCGGAGTTACCATTGTGAAGCTACATATAGGTAGTGACCTATATGTAGTGCACGCGTGTAATGGTGTCCCCGCACTCACAAAGTCCGGGGAATTGGCCCTGAACAATGTGGGGGCACCTTGGCTAGTGCCAGGGTGCCCTCACACTAAGTAACTTTGCACCTAACATTTACCAGGTAAAGGTTAGACATATAGGTGACTTATAAGTTACTTAAGTGCAGTGTAAAATGGCTGTGAAATAACGTGGACGTTATTTCACTCAGGCTGCAGTGGCAGGCCTGTGTAAGAATTGTCAGAGCTCCCTATCGGTGGCAAAAGAAATGCTGCAGCCCATAGGGATCTCCTGGAAACCCAATACCCTGGGTACCTCAGTACCATATACTAGGGAATTATAAGGGTGTTCCAGTAAGCCAATGTAAATTGGTAAAATTGGTCACTAGCCTGTTAGTGACAATTTGAAAGAAATGAGAGAGCATAACCACTGAGGTTCTGATTAGCAGAGCCTCAGTGAGACAGTTAGTCATAACACAGGTAACACATTCAGGCACACTTATGAGCACTGGGGCCCTGACTAGCAGGGTCCCAGTGACACATACAACTAAAACAACATATATACAGTGAAAAATGGGGGTAACATGCCAGGCAAGATGGTACTTTCCTACACACATGCAAAGTAGATTTCCCACACAGACTAAGAAGCTAGATGAATTCAAGCATGAATGGCACGCATATACTAAGGCACACACCTTCCCCTGACCAGCGGGGGAAACCTTCGACACCAACATCATAGGACACACAAGGACACACATTCAGACAAAATTTGTACGGTAAAAGAGAGGATCTGTTAGAACTATGGACCATCTTTGAGGTGGCTCTGACATGTAACCACCCAGAACCCACAACCAAGGCTACTATACCTCCCCTAACATACGTAGGCATGGAGGTGCTCTGTCTGATGCCTGCCACCCCAGCCATTCCTGCACTAGGGTACATCAATCTGCTGGTTATGGGGCCTAGAGGACTCTCCGCCAGAGTAGCAAGACACTGGATCCAGGGCGGGGGAGTCACCAGACTGGCAGGCACAGATGGTACCGAGCCCATCCCCGGTCAGTGCAAGGGTTCCCCAAAATTTTAACCCCTGTCTGTTGCATCAAGACATTTGAACCCCAGCACCATGGGGAGCACATACTCCAACCCGTCCAATAGAGCTCTCTCAGGTGATTGGGAGGTTCATAGTGGTCCTGGAAAATGTAATCGTCAATTGGGCAGAGAAAACAGTTCCCAGCCTTCCAGGGTCCAACCCAGAAGGGGAGTCACAGGGTAAATTCCACCAAGGGGTGCCCATGCAATAGAAGAGAGAACAGAAAATGAATTTAAGAGCATTATCTCACCAAGGAGAAACTCGCACAGCGCAGGAGGCAGCCCAAGTGGGAGTTAGAAGACAGGCACAGGTTGAGGACAGAGAGAGCTCTTCCTTGGGAAGCATAAAGGTAGAACAGAACAGTGCGCCCTCCTTCAGGGGAGAACAGAGCTAGCCCCTATGCTCCTCATGAAGTCAAATCTGAGGTAGATCCATAAGGGAGGCCCCAAACCCCACCAGACCATCCGCGTAGGAGAGGGGCCGACAAAGAAATAAGAGATCATAGTAGCCTAGCCCAAAAGAAGTTAAGGCATAGGAAAAGCAGAATGGCACCTTTAAGCATGCACAAGGAGAGCAGCGATGGAGATGTCCTTAGTACCACCCACACGCGCCGTTCAGACAAACTGACCCCTAGAGAGAGAGTGTCTGGAGAAGAAGGTGAGTCCTTTGCATGTCCATTTTACCACCTGCTAGCCCTCTGGACCAAAAAGAAGCGCCAGTATGATAGACCTTGGCTGAAGGAGAGATCCTTCAAACCAGAGGACACGGCCGTCACAGAAGACTGCATCTGGCACACAGGGGGAGATCCTAAATAGAACTTCGCCTACATGCAGGAATGCCTGCGAAGATGGGAATGGTACATTGAAGAAAAACCAGCAGAGCTGCTCTGAGCCAAAATATGCCCGTTGTTACAGAAGAGTGCATCAGGGACCATCTATGTGCCATGGGCACAGATGGACAAAAAGAAGGGCTCAGGACTAAACAGCCCCTATTGATGGACAGAGCAGGAAAGTGGATCTTTTACTTTGGCAAAAACACTGCTGGACTAAACCTAGCAGTATGCGATGTCAAGAGTCTGCTCAGCAGCTTCATCAGAGAGCAAACTAATATGGTGTTTTCCTGAGCCTGCATCCCAGCAGTCACGCTGAATAACACCGAGCACGACGGAGCCACATTCAATTCATTCAGACCCAGATATGGATGGTTAATCAATCAAAACATAATGCTATACTGTGGCACTCGTTAATATCACCTTGTACCAAAATAAATCTAGTATCTATTATTAACCTTGACAATACCAGCATTGAAAAAGACCCCCACAATATCACATGAAAATCCAATAATGACATCAGAGAAAGGCGTTAACATTTAAATAATTCACTATGAAAAGTTATTTTATATTAGAAGTCTCTATTATTCAATATTTTGTCACATAAACTATTCCAAGCCCAAATATTTGTCACAATTACATCCAAAATTCCATCCAAAATTATGAGTCCATGTTTTTATCCATCATATCTTGACATAAGAGTTGTGTTCTTCCCACATTTTTTGCCAAGGAGAAGCACCAGGACCCCAGATCCACCTCTCCTCAAACAGGCCCATAAACAAACCTGCATAAGAAGGGGAAAACCTGGAGCCCATGGCCACCCCCTGTTTCTGTTGATACCAATCTGGCTTAAAAAGAAAAAAATTATTGTTGAGAATCAAGGAAATCATGTCCAATAACATCCCTGTGTGTTCCCATAAACTCGCAGATTTCTTGTTCAAAAACCACTCAATTGCTTCCGCGCCCTCACTGTTTCACTTTGTTGAAATAGGGGGCATACAGATGCAGCGCTGATAGTGTGCTCGCGTCCGTTTGAAGGAAGTCATACGGTGGTCGCCCATACTGCTGATTCTTTCAGACACCGGAATTCAACTGTTCTCAGGTAAAAAATAACTTATGAAGGGGATTAGAGACACAATACGGTACACGCCGAAAGGTGTACAGAGTCTTGTTTATATTTCATGTTTGACTCTGTTAGCGATATTTATTATAAACTCTTTGTACTCACTACAAACCTTTGATTAGTAGGCAATTGCCTTGGAAGCGATGGTACTCACAAACTACTTTCGCTATGGATAACAGATACTCGTCACTCTTACCCAATTAATAATCCACAGGTTTTACAATGGTGGTGCTTTTGAGGATTTTGCACGTTGAGTGTCAGTAAAAGTGGCCGCTTTTTTGCACAAGACTAACACAATGGTGTAGTTCCGTTTTTGCATTTGGGTTTTTGGACTTGCTATTTATATAATAGGTTAGTTGGACTGAGACAAGCTTTAATTACTACTGGTTTTGAAAGACCGATTCTTGATGGCACTGGTACATCGGTATATTGAATTTATAATTGGCATACTTATATACTAACGGCTTATCACTCTTGAGTTTTGGATAATTATGTGGAAGTAGATATTGAGTGTGGTTTGTTTTTCTTAGATTTCAGTTAACTTTTTACATACAGGAGCAACTTTAAATATGGATTGGTTAATGGTGAGTGATGATTATTTTCTATGGGCTTGGTATCCAGATGGTCCTTTGCAACTGATGAAAGCGACTAAAATCTCAGCCCTGATGAAGTCATTTGACGAAACACGTGTTGGCTGTGAGGTCATTATGGAAAGGATGGACTAACTATTGTGACTGTAATTGTGTCATGGAAGAGATGAACTAATAACCTAATAATGGAAATTCAACATGACCATGAAGTAAACTGTGAGAGGATGGACTAAAGTGACTCGAAGGGATATACAAGTTTGGAGCAAAGAGAAAAATGTGGGAAGAACACAACTCATATGTCAAGATATGATGGATAAAAATATGGACTTATAATTTTGGATGGAATTTTGGATGGAATTGTGACAAATATTTGGGTTTAGAATAGTTTTTGTGACAAAATATTGAATAATAGAGACTTCTAATAGAAAATAACTGTTCATAGTAAATTATTTAAATGTTAATGCCTTTCTCTGATGTCATTATTGGATTTTCATGTGATATTGTGGGGGTCTTTTTCAATGCTGGTATTGTCAAGGTTAATAATAGATACTAGATTTATTTTGGTACAAGGTGATATTAACGAGTGCCACAGTATTGCATTATGTTTTGAATGATTAACTTGTCTAATCAATGTAGGGGATTTGAAGGGTGTAATCCCCACTGTAGTGCACTGTTGTACACTATTTAGTTGAATTAATCTAATCCAAATCACTTAGTGCTCCAATTCTCCCTGGAATAGACACCCCCTTGTTTTGCCAGATATGGATGGCCCTGAGGGAAATGTTCCCCGACTGTCAGGACGTAGGAGGATTAATGGCAGAGAGCATGAAGCCTGGGGAAACCATGATTGACTTTCTAGACAGCAACAGCAGACAGGGAACCCAGCCCAGCAAGGAACGGGCCACAGCCACGGCAAGGAGGGGTAACTGTATGTACGCAGTTGGTCTGAAAATCCTCAAAAAGTTTACATTCACATCATACCCACTTCAAAACTCATTTAAAAAATAGGGACAATATTAGAATAAAACTTACACCTTTAATTGCGTTCGGGAACAACTCAGGGATGCTGTGCGTATTGTCGATTGGAAATCCACACTAGAGTCTGCCATTCACACCCATGATGAATAGTTTATCTCAACAAGATATCCTGAAAGAGATAATGGGAAGTCCATGTAACTCTCCCATTTTAGGAATGCGGAATCCCAATGGAAAGCACTGCATAGATCAGGACCTGAGAAAGGTAAATGAGATTGGGGTTCCATGTTATCCCATGTAAGGGTGGGCAGAATTTTTTATTCCGCCAGCAGAATTGGAGGAATTTAAGTAACTCCACATTACTCTTGTAATGCAGAATTACTAATAAATTCTGCCGCTCAGCTCCATCGGCGGACTCAGTTTATCAGCACTCACTTTTCACAATAGACAGGGCTATCACAAATGTCTGTGCTGAAATCACGATGCTGTTTCCACTAATTTTGCTCACAGCTTTGGTTTTCCTTTATTTATCCTCACGGGCAGTCTGTTTCAAGCTATTGGTACTCTATTTGTCCCATCTTCCTTGATGTGTTCTCCAATCACATCCAATTGTGCTCTTTCTCCCGCCCAATCATAGTTTTTGTTGCTCTGCTGTGGACTTGCTGGTGCTGAGCTGTCAGATCATGAAATTACAAAATCCCATTCCCTTGCTAATGCTTCAGCATTTCCTTTAATTGACTGAGGGCAGGTAGACGTCTGGTTTCCTTTGACAGTGCTGGGACCCGGGGCATGGTCATCTGGGTTTGCATTCCTCACCAGGTGCAATGATGTCAAGAGGTTTGGGAATTCAGTGAGCAGCAGCCTCACGAGAACTGCAAATAACACTCCCTTGTAGATTTCCATGCCATAACATAGAGAAGTCAAAGCAATAAGCATTTCACTGCTGGGATTCCCGAAATGCTGTGGTCAGAGAGATACAAACAGAACAGTTGATGGACGGAATGTAGACCAAATCAAACATTCTCCCCCAGTCACAGATCTAGGTATAATCCATCAGTTTTTCTGCTCACCATGCCATTCCTATTTGGACCCAGCCACATGCAAATCAGTCTTGACCCTGTTCCCCATCGGAACAGTCCAGCACGAACTGCAAGACCAGGTACTCCCTGGACCAAAAACAAGAAGCCTGGGACTGGTTTCGGGGTATCACCCCTCTTTAGCCAGGCTAGCTTGAATCTGGTGTCATAGTGAGCACGGACTGATGCCTGGGCATACCCTTCCCACTTGGGGCTACAAATGCAAAAAGAACAGTTGATGGACGGAATGTAAACTAAATCAAAGATTTCTCCCCCAGTCACAGATCTGGGTTTAATCCATCAGTTTTTTTGCTCACCATGCAATTCCAGTTTGGACCCAGCCATATGCAAATCAGTCTTGACCCTGTTCCCTATGGGAACAGTCTTGCCAGAACTGCAAGGCCAGGTCCTCCCTGAACCAGAAACAAGCATCCCGGGACCAGTTTCGGGGTATCACCCCTCCTCAGCCAGGCTAGCTTGAATCTCGTGGCATAGTAAGCAAGGGACCCACATCTGGGCATACCCTTCCTACTTGGGGTGACAAATGCAAAAAGAACAGTTGATGGACGGAATGTAGACCAAATCAAACATTCTCCCCCAGTCACAAATCTGGGTTTAATCCATCAGTTTTTTGCTCACCATGCGATTCCAGTTTGGACCCAGCCATTTGCAAATCAGTCTTGACCCTGTTCTGCATGGGAAAAGTCCAGCCCGACCTGCAAAGATAGCAATGACTTGGTGAGTGCAGCCTTTATTCATTTAAGAAGTACACTGTTCAATCAACTTATCTTTTCAAGTGTGCTGCTTTTTCACAAGACATACTTTCTAGTTTGTGATCTCACTGCCTCTTTTACTGATGCATCAGCAATTCTGGCCTTGTGCACCGTAAGGCCATACAGAATGAAGGATGCAGTGCATTTCATTTACTAGTATTTAAGTTATTTGCAGTTAAAAGAGTTATGCGGACTGAAGTATTTCATTTGACAGCTTATATTGTCAGGTAGTGGGGAAGGACGGAACTCCACAGAATCTCTCTGAGTTTTTATCAACTCTGAGGATTTCTACAGAATAAAAGTCCATGAGTTTCGCCCAGCCTTAGTCCAGGTGTATCAAATGCTGCAGTGATTTTATTCCAAATTCCATGTGAAGCAGTGTGGTGTACAGGGATTTGTATATTTCAGGCTTTTTCTCCATACCATTGCAAGAGGAAAGTAAATACCTCTTAGTGTTCAAATTTGGCAGTCATATTCTTGCATGGTGCCAAACTCCTCAAGGGCATACTGTAAGTCCTCTGATTTTCAACCAGATCTTAAAGAAGAATCTCGAATCCCTCAAAATCCCTTATCACTCAGTCTTAGTACAGTACATAGACAACCTACTTGTTGCATTAAACACTCAAGAAGCATGCAGGAGAGATACAATTCATCTCTTAAATCATTTAGGAGAGAATAGACACAGTTTCCGCAGGAAAGTTAGGGTATTGCAAAAAAGAAGTCCTGCACTTAGGTTACCCCATTGAGAAAGGTGTGCAGAAAATGTTGCAAGAAAGCAATAATGAAAATGAATCTCTCGGCCACTCAGAAAGAAGTCAGAATGTTCTTGGAAATAGTTGGCCATTATTGCCAATGGATTCCAAACTTTTCCCTTTTGAACAAGTCTTTACAGAGGCTGACACACAAAGATGTGGCTGACCCGGTACCATTGGATGACAACTGCATGTTTGCTTTCACAGAGCTGAGAGAAAGACTATGCAGAGCCCCAAACTCGAACACTGGCAATGCCTGATTATAACAATTGTTTCTCTTTGTTTCACTGTGATAGGATTGGGTATGCTCTCACAGTTCTGACACAGCTGTATGGAAATGCGAAGAAGCCAGTGGCTTATTTTCCTGCCTCACTCAATCCTGTGGGTTTAGTGCTGCCTGGTTGTTGAAAGGCAGTTGCTGCTTTGAGTGTCAGCATTGAACAGTGCAAAGACATTGTTATGGGTCATACCCTGAACATTTGTATTCCCCACTCAGTGGAAATATTTTTGACCCAAACAAAAACCCAATATTTGACCAGTGCGTGTTTGACCCACTATGAGCAAATCATTCTTGCTCCGCCAAATATTAACATTAAAAGCTGTATCGTTTTGAACCCTGCTACATTATTGCCAAATCCTGTTGAAAATGTCAATGATTGTGTGGATGAGGTTGCACATGACTGTCTTGATGTGACTGAATCATGCACCAAACCAAGACCTGGCATTCAAGATGCCCCCTTAACTGAAAATGACTGTATCATGTTCGTTAATGGCTTTTGTTTAAGAGATAAATATTATATCCTGAGAGGTTATGTAGTTTGCATAGTCTCAGGTGTAATTGAAGCCTCCTGGCTTCAAGAAGTCTTTCTGCCCAAGTAGCCAAATGGGTTACACTGATAGTCAGTATGGGTTTGGTGTCCTTCATGATTTCGGACGGTTGTTGTCCCACAGAGGGATCATGACTTCCTCTGGACCCCCTATCCACAAGTGTGATAAGATTTACAATCTGATAAATGAATTAAAGCTGCCTTCAAAAAATGCTGTTGTTAACCGTACAGCACACAAGAAATCTACTGACTTTGTAACATTAGGTACTACATATGCTGATGAAGTGGCAAGATATTGTGCCCTAAGTTGTATTTCCTTTAATGGGGAATGGATTAATGAGACAAGTGAAGAGACAAGTCAAAATTTCCTCTTAACTGCTGTTGATATGTGGGAGGAAGTTAAGAAATTGCAGGAGGAAGTGACACAAGAAAGGCAGCAGAGTAGAGTTAGAGCAGGATGTGTCAAGAGCACTGAAAATGATATTTGGGTTTCAAGTGGCGGAAAAGAAGTGTTGTCCAATAGCTTTCTGTTACCAATGGCTAGATCCTATCATGGACAGGTACATACAGCTAGGGGTGAAATGATCAGAACGTTTAGACAGACATGGTTTAACTCCAGATTCAGAGTGGTTGCAGAAACTGTGTGCCACAGATGTGTCACATGCAAGCAGATGAATGTAGGAGAATGCACAGTTGTTACACTGAGTCGCATAGGTAGATCAGGAGCACCGTTCAATAGGATGCAGGTGGATTTCATAAAGCTGCCTGTGTGGCATTGACTGAGATATGTCCTAGTCACTGTATGCATTTTTCACAGTCAATCAATCAATCAACATTTATAAAGCGCAGCTTATCATTCATGGGGTCTCGAGGCGCTAGCTGGGGGACGCAGGTTAGTCAAAGAGCCAGGTCTTGAGGTCCTTCCTGAACTGAGCCAGCAATGGGGACTGCCTGAGGTGGAGCGGCATCATGTTCCAGGTCTGAATGGTGAGGTTGGAGAAGGATCTTTCTCCAGCCATGTTCTTCCAGATCCTGGGGATGGTAGCGAGGACCAGTTGTGCTGAGCGGAGTTGCCTGGAGAGGGTGGAGAAGGAGAGATGGTGGTTGAGGTAGGCAGGTCCAACATTATGGAGGGCCTTGTATGTGTGGGTCAGGAGTTTGAAGGTGATGCATATGTTGACAGGGAGCCAGTGTAGATCTCTCAGGTGGGCAGAGATGTGGCTGTGGCAAGGGATGTCCAGGATCAGTCTGGCCACACCATTCTGTATTCTCCAGAGTCTTTCTTGGAGTCTTTTGTTGATTCTGGCATAAAGTGTGTTGCGGTAGTCGAGTTTACTGCTGATGAGTGCCAGGGTGACTTTTCTCCTTGTGTCGATGGAGATCCACTTGAAAATCTTTCAGAGCAGGCGCAGGATGTGGAAGCATGATGAGGCGACTGCATTGACTTGGCGAGTCATGGACAGTGATGAGTCCAGAATGATGCCAAGGTTGGGGGCGTGGTCGGTCGGAGGTGAGGCAGTTCTGAGGCTGCTAGGTGACCAGGAGTCATCTTGGGCGGAAGTGGCAGGCCCTAAGATGAGAATCTCCGTCTTGTCCGAGTTGAGTTTGAGGCAGCTGTCCCTCATCCAGTCACCGACCGCCTTTGTTCCATTGTGAAAGTTCATTGTGGCTGAAGATGATTTGTCTGTTAGGGGGAGAAAGAGCTGTGTGTTGTCGGTGTCTGAGACGATGTTGAGCCCGTGGTGTCTGATAATCTTGGCGAGTGGGGTCATGTAGATATTGAAGAGGGTGTTGCTCAGGGAGGAGCTCTGGGGAACTCCGCATCTGGTTTACATCAGCTTCAAGGTGAAAGATGGGAGCCTGGCTCTCTGGGTTCGGCCGGTGAGGAAGGAGCGGATCCATTTCAGGGCTTTGCCGTAGGTGCCAGCGTTGTGTAGCCTGGTGCACGGGTGGTGTGGGAGATGGTGTTAAAGGCAGCGGAAGGGTCAAGGAGGATGAGGGCAGCTGTCTCACCGCAGTCCAGCAGGGTGCGGATGTCATCTGTGCCTGCTAGGAGTGCAGTTTCAATGCTGTGGTTGCTCCTGAATCCAGATTGGGAGGGATCGAGGATGCGGTTTGCTTTCGAAGAACTTGGTGAGCTGTGCATTGATCGCTTTTTCGGTTACCTGGTCTGGAAAGTGGAGCAGTGAGATAGGTCTGTAGTTTTTCAGCTCCATAGGGTCTGTGGAAGGCTTCTTCAGAAGGGGCTTTATCTCTGCATGTTTCCAGGCGTCCAGGAAGGTGGTGGTTTCGGTGAAACAGTTGATGGTGCGGCACAGCATGGGAACGATGATGGCGCTGGCTTGATTAAATATGTGGTGGGGGCATGGGTCCAAAGGTGCCCCAGAGTGGGTGGTATTCATGAGCTTGAGGGTGTCTTCTGGGGTGAGGAGGATACACATGCATGGTGGTGCTCATGGGTGGGGGGGTCCTTTGCTTGCAAATCCTTTGCAGATGGCCACCCTGAAGTCCAAATTGGCAAAGGTTATATTAATTCACCACTTTGAAATGACCAGATGCATTGCCTCTTGTCTTTATGAGTATGCGCCGTACACCCAACAGAAAAACTGCATTGTCCCCCCATGAGGTTATCATGGGGAGCGCTGTGAGATTGCCAGAAGTGCGTGCAAATACACTTGTGAACATTACAGATGACTTGGTGCTGGATTTTTGCAAAGGACTGGCTGAAGTGGTTTGGTCTTTGTCTCATGAGGTTGGGGAAGCTATAGTACAGTCACAGCCGGAGTTTTGCAGTGACCTATGTCCCAGTGACTGGGTCATGGTGAAAAAGTATGTGAGCAAAACATGCTTGGAACCAAGTTGAAGAGGTCCTCTTCAAGTGGTCTTTGTAACTACTACAGCTTTGAAGTGTGCTGGTCTCCCTAATTGGGTGCATGCTACCCACACTCACAAAGTTCCAAGTCCCTTGATGATACAGCACCTGTTCCAGAAGGGTTGGTTACAATGAGTGAAAGGGGTCAGGTTAGTCAACTATTGGGGATGGACCAGTGACTGCTACAGCATAAGTATGGTCAAACAGGACTGAGCGAGTCAACAACATTTGATGGTACAGAAGGGTCGAGACAGAATCAGTTGACTCATGCGATCTTTGATGCTGATGAAGGACCAGTTGCTGTAGAGAAAGAGCTATAACAGGAGACAATTGGCTTAAAGAGCACTTAGGGGGTTATTCTAACTTTGGAGGAGGTGTTAATCCGTCCCAAAAGTGACGGAAAAGTGACGGATTTACCACCAGCCGTATTACGAGTCCATTATATCCTATGGACCTCGTAATACGGCTGGTGGTATATCCGTCACTTTACCGTCACTTTTGGGACGGATTAACACTCCTCCAAAGTTAGAATAACCCCCTTAGTGCCTGCTGGAGAAGTGTCTCTGAATATTGTTGAGGAGAACGAGATTCAGGTCAAAGTGACAGTGATGCTGAAGGTTGAGTAAACAGAATATTGATGAGAAAGAGAGTACCAAACAGAAAATACTTAGCACATGAATGGGAGAAGGCTATTTTGATTATTGCTTTTCTCACAAATAAAAAGGACTGAAAAGAGACAGTGGTACATTAAACCCGCTTGCCATTTTGATTTGTTTTTTCGATTTTGAATTCAAACTTTTGGTCTGAAATTAGAAAATTCATGGAGTCGTATCGAAATAGAAGTAGCAAATGCAGATGCATATGTATAAGCTTAGTGGTAGTGACAGTTATAATGATTATATTATTGATCATTGGTTTGAGTCTGCCCTTAGCAAGTGATTCAGAGAAAGCTACATGTACAAGTGTCCCAAACTGAGCAATTCCCCTTGCAGAAGAGAACCCCCCTGTACACTGAGGAGAAATAATTACAAACTGATGGTTCTAGATATTATTTATCTGCAAATGTGTAGTATAAGTTGCTTAACAAGTATGTAGCTACCATGGAAGCTAGAGATTGCTACATGTGCTACAACATACCATAGTTAGCCCTGACCTATGGCATTTTCTGTAGTCTGTTACTAACACTTTTGTATTAGCAGGAGAAGTAGCAATACTTGTATTCAAAATATGACTAGTGTTTTCAGTAGTTCCCATTATGAAACTTTTGAGCAACATGGCAAGGATGGAAAACATAGAAACACTAGGAGGTTTCTTTGAGCCTACATTGACATTTGGTACAGTTTACGCCCACAAAAACTATTTGCCTTGTATTCTTACCCCAGTAGAGAAAGACTTCATTGGGCAAGTTGAGGAGAGAAGAAGAGCTATGAAGGCTAAAATAGAAAAGGGAGTAGCTTTCCAAAATTGGAGGAAAAGATTAAGCACATTCAGTAGCTGGAAATCAAAGATTCCTGGTTTTAGATTGGCAACATGTAGGGAAGGTATGGGTATATAGACCTAGACAAGACTGACATTCATTTTGTAGGAACTAGTGAATGTAGACGTGTTCTTATTTGAGGGTGCTTGGCCTTTCATGTTGAACGGACAAGCTCCTGCCATACCAGGTGCTTATTTCATATATGGAAAGAATGCCTATTACAAGCTGTTAAAAGGCTATTATTGTACATGTTACCCGAAAGTAGTTTTTCCGAAGATATATCATGTGGACCATTTTAATGATCCAGTCTGGGATAAGAAATCAAACAACAGAGTTAAGAGAGGAGCTAGTTTTTCATAGATTGTGGGAGATATTTTTGGTGCCATAATTTCATGAGTAGGTATGATCTTGAATTATCTCATGATTAGGAAGTTGTCGATAATAGTAGATAAACTACATCCACTGATGATGCCTTATTGTTAACGGACACAGAAATGGTTGCTGTAGGATCAATTGTTTTACAAAATCACCTAGGGTTAGACATTCTTTTTGCAAAAGAAGGCGGACTTTGCAAGATGTTGCATGCTCAACAGTGTTGCACGTACATATCTGACAATAGTAAGGAGAATTTTTACGGCAGGAGTCATGCTTGGGTGCTAGTTCATCAGAAAATGACACTAGGCTGGTTAGCAGCACATTTATTACCGCAAACAAGCCTAGCGTTGTTTCTGACCCACTAGGGCCTTTTCCCCTCCCGCAATCCCACCCCCCAGCTAGCATCTTTTCCTTAGATGCTAGCCTGTCCTTTGCGCCACCGTGCACCATTGCATAAACATGGCACCTGGCTGGCGCTACGGAATGGTGCTAGCAGGCGCTATGGATGTTGACGCAAAAGTGCTTTAGCGCAGCTTTGCATCAAAATCCATAAATATGTGCCTGTATGTGTAATTGGCTTTTCCATGATTAGCATATTTGATATACTAGTAAGTCTCTAGTAAAGTGCATTAGAGGTGTCCAGGGTCTGTAAATTAAATGCTACTTGTAGGCCTGTAGCACTGGTTGTGCCACCCACATGAGTAGCCCTGAAAACATCTCAGACCTGCCACTGCATTGTCTGTGTGTGCAGTCTTAAACTGCCAATTTGACTTCGCCAGGCCCAAACCTTCTCTTTTTGTACATGTAAGACACCCCTAAGGTAGGCCCTAGGTAGCCCAATGGGCAATGTGCAGTGTATGTTGAAGGTAAGACATGTACTGATGTGTTTTACAAGTCCTGATAGTGAAATACTGCCAAATTCGGTGTTCACTGTTGCAAGGCCTATCTCTCTCATAGGTTAACATAGGGACTGCCTTTAAATATCTCTTAAGTGCAGTTTCCCACTGGAAGCAGAAAGAGATATGTAATTTGGGGTCTCTGAAGTTGAACTCTTTTGGTAAAGTTGTTTTTTAGATTGTCTGTTTGAAAATGTCACTTTTAGAAAGTATTCCACATCTGGGTCAGACTGACAGGTGGGCTGTTGCAAATTCCCTCTAGACTGTGAAACAAAGGGAGCTGGTGCGTAGCCTGGATATCCTGATAAGTCTCCTGGGCTAGAGTGGTTAGAGAGGAGCTGACACTTACACCTGAATGGGCTGTGCCTGTCCTTACACAATGCAGTCTTCAACCCCCTTGTGTGTGTCTGGGGCCAGGCCTGGGAAAAGCATGATCTTGTGAACAAGAAAGACTTTCCTTTGAGGTTTGCCTTCTTCAAAGGCAGAAAGGAGTATAAGTAGTGGATCCAAAAAACAAGATTTTTAGATTACTTCTGGATCAAGAGGAACCTCTGCCAAGGAGAAGAGTTGAAGAGCTGGAGGAGGAGTACTTTGGCCAGTGAGTTTGCTTTGCTCGGTTGGCCTGCAGTTGCAGCTTCTGCCTGTGACAGGAAAAAGACTGGAATTTGCTGTGTTTTTCTCCTTGTGAAATGTTTCTAAGGGCTTGGACTGAACTTGCCCCCATTCGGATGTTTCAGGGCTATCAAAGACATCCTCTGCCATCACCTGGACTCTCTTGCTGAGATTCCTATCCTGCCAAGTGGCACCCAATCCAGTCCCTGGGCACTTGAAAGGAGAAGCTGGTGGAACCAAGACTGAAATCCACACACAGGAGCCATGCAGGAGAAAAATGGACACAGCACCTGCTTTGCGGCTGAAAATCTGCGCACCACCTGCTTTGTGGCTAGGAAATTGACACAACACCCGTGTGTGGCAGCCAAAATTGACGCATCAGTCACACAGCACAACTCTCCACCACTGTGCACCGGAATTTCGCATGCATCGACACTGGGGGTCAAAATCACCGTGAACCTGCATGGATCCGAGGTTGCCCATCCAGAAATCAATGCATCGCTCTTCTGCAGGAGACCAAAATGAGGCATCGCCTACCCGTCCGGAGAAGAAGCAATGCATGGCCTCACTTGCGAGTAAGGAATCGATGCATAACTGACTTTTCTGATGCACGCTCGCCTGTGAGGCTTTATTTTTTAAGCAAACCAGGTACTTTTTGGAAAAAGCTTACATCCATTGATTTCTATGCATTGAGACTCTTTTTAATTTGAAAAGTCATAACTTTGCTTGTGTATGTTGGATTTTTGTTTTGATTTTGTTTTATTTAGATACATATTGGCATTTTTATAAAACTGGTGTTGTGTCCATCTTATGGTGTTTTCACTGTATTACTGTGTGTGTCGATACAAATACTTTACACAATGCCTCTGAGATCAACCTGACTGCTTGTGCCAAGCTATCTATGGCATGAGCAGGGGTTATTCTAGGTGTGTATCTCCCTTACCCTGACTAGAGTGAGGGTCCCTGCTCGGACAGAGTGCAAACTGACTGCCAACTAGAGACCTCATTTCTAACAATGCTGTTCTCATGACAGACTTGGGAAAATCTGAGAATGTTTCAACTTGGAATCATATGATCGATTTCTATTGGATACTAACCCTTTAACGTCAAATAAACTGTTGTCCTGACAAATCAGATAGTCGTATGAACTTTGATATGTCGATGTCCAGTTGGACTTTGGTCAGAAAAATTCAAGATTCCCGAAGATGAGAAGCTTACCCCTTTTCACCTAAATTCTGAATGCTGAACCCCTAGAAGGGGGTTCTTCCTCTCTGTCTTCTGTCCCTTTGAAATGCCTTGTGGAGACTTAGGGATTTTTTTTCCCAACCCTCACAGAAGACTCTTCACTGAGCTTCTAACATGCTGACACTTTCTCTTTTCAGCTGCTTTTTACCCATCTTAGTTAGTAACTTGTTGCCCGAGATTACCTTTTTCCAAAGTCTTTTTGAATTTTGTGTTCCTTTTGTTTTTCCTGCATGTGTTTCCCCCCACACAACTGTAAGGTTTACCTGTGCCCAGTTAATTTGAAATTTGTTGATTTTAACTGCCTTGATACTTGTTAAAACGGAGCAACATTTATTTTCAGTCCATCAAATTATCTTATTGATGTTTTGCATTGTATTTGTAGAGTACCTACTTCTCCTAAAGTTATTTAGCGCGTACTTATTATGTTGCCTTAGTCAATAACTTGGCGATTCTGTATCTTTCTATCTTAGTTTTGTGAATTGTTGACATGACTCTGTTCTTAAGTTTCTAATAAGTCCCTTAACTTTATTCCTGACTGGAGTTTTCCTTGTATGGGCACATTAGTCAGACTGTGTAATTTAATTGGTTTGTATTGAAATTTTGTTGTATGGTTCTACCACATCCCATGCGAGGTCCAAATATCTGTTGAACTAAAAGCGCATTGATTCCGGCAAAGAATGAAAATGCTCCAGCAGATCTGTTAGCAGAGCAATGGTTTGTCCCACAAGGAGGAAGAACCATTCGAGCATAGTGTTAGGGAGATAGGATTGGTCCCATGCGATTGCCCAGCCCATAATTTGTTTATACCGATTTCTGTCCCATGGTCCATTCCGAAGACTGATGAGGTTTCAGTGTCATGCCTACGAGAGACGGATATGTGAGTATTAATAGGGTTTTGAGCTTGAACTGCTTTTGGCCTGAAGATTGCGGTAAAGTATGATGCTGTGAAGTATTTTGCAGAGCTGTTGTATTCATTTGATTGTAGTGCTTATTGCTAAAAAATGTCTGTGATTGTTGTTGTTGTACACAAGTCCGTTGTGGCCTAAGATCCCGGCATAACACAGAAGACACTTGGTTAATTTATTGTCTGCAGTGAGGTACTTGTCATGAGATGTCGTTGACAGTTCCAATAGTTTTCCTTGAGTGAGTTGCAGTCAGTATTAAGTGAATCCTAAGTGCGCATGGAGGATATGTATCAACTGGAGTGAGAATTGCTGGTCAAGTTTTACACATTGTGTAATGATGAATGCTACAGCTGGAAAGTGTATCTCCGTACGGCTTTGAAGTGTTTAAGTTCCCACCCTATATTGTGCAGACAGGTTGTTGGTTTTAGCTTACAATATTTTGCATTAGGTGGGTGTGAGCATTTGTGTGAAAGACAATTGCGAAGCTACTGCAGTGCAGAAAGAAGTGAGAACGTGACATCATTGTGTGCCACGCTGGCATGGGTTGGTTCGTGTGAAGCCACGCTGGTACTGGTGGACAGTGCTGCGTTGCTATTGGTTGAAAACATTGAGAGAAAAGAATTATGGGATTGAGGTTACTTCCTGATTCAATCAAAGTAACTGTGATTAACTGAATTTGATTAAAAATGAAGTTTTTGAAAGCTTTGAAGAGTGCATTGAGAGGAGATTTGTTTATCCCCATTAGAGAGGGCATAGAGACCCCGCTCGAAGGTACTCTTGGTCATTATGTACCATCTGTAAAAGGATTTCATGCATGTTTGTGGCTTGAACGGTGATGCAAAATTATTGAAAAGGAAGGTGCTTTAGCAATTCCCCATCATGGAACTTTTAATCTGAGAATTCTAGACAATCTGAGGCAAGTGCTTTTCGAGATGAAACTGTCTCCAAGACCCGTACAGTTTGAATCCCTTAGTATTTGGGAACTCCACACATGAGAGAAAATAGCAAACAAATCTGAAAACAGAATGCTGAAAGCAATAAAGACACTTGCAGAGGCTAGATGGGATGCAGAAATGAATATGTAGAGAGCCGATATAATTGAGGGAGTCACAATGTATCCAATTATTTTGAGTGAAGAGGATGAAAGCATTAAACCTACAACTAAGAAAAGGGCAGAAAAGGAAGAACAGACAACAGGTACTGAGGATAAAAAGACAGTGACATATGAGAGAAATTCAGATGATGAATTTATAAATCAGTTCCTGACGAATCGTCCATCGCTATACCATTCAGTTGAGGTAGGAGCAAAAAGTGAAGGCACAAAAGGTAACCCCGAATAAGCCTACTGCTCCAGTTGCACAGACCCCGAATCAGATAGTATCAGGTCCGCCTGCAAGTTCAGTGACACAAGTTCTTGATGTGAATCAACCAGTTCAGATTTTTAAGACAGTTCAGCCTGTACAAAGTCTCGCTGTGAATCAGGTAGTGTCCAATCCTAATGTGAAGCACACCGTGCAGTCACCTTATGTGAAACTGCCTGTGCCAAGTTTCAGTTCGAATCAAGGGGCATATTTATACTCCATTTGCGCCGGAATTGCGTTGTTTTTTTTGACGCAATTTCGACGCAAAACTAACTCCATATTTATACTTTGCCGTTAGACGCGTCTAGCGCCAAAGTCCGTGGAGTTAGCGTAATTTTTTTTGCGTGGACACCTACTTTGCGTTAATTATATGCAAGGTAGGCGTTCCCGTCTAAAAAATCGACTCCGAGGCATGTGCGTCGGATTTATACTCCCGGGCAAAATTCACGCCCAGGAGTGGGCGGGTCAAAAAAAATGACGTACGGCCGCTTTTGCGCCGTTTTTTAGCGCCTGCAAAAGGCAGGCGTTAAGGGACCTGTGGGCTCTGAAGGAGCCCAGAGGTGCCCTCCCATGCCCCCAGGGACACCCCTGTCACCCTTGCCCACCCCAGGATGACACCCAAGGCTGGAGGGACCCATCCCAGGGACATTAAGGTAAGTTCAGGTAGGTATTTTATTTTTATTTTTTTGGTGGCACAGGGGGGCCTGATTTGTGCCCCCCTACATGCCACTATGCCCAATGACCATGCCCAGGGGACAGAAGTCCCCTGGGCATGGCCATTGGGCAAGGGGGCATGACTCCTGTCTTTGCTAAGACAGGAGTCATTTCTATGGGGGTTGGGAGTGAAAAAAAATGGCGCAAATCGGGTTGAGGCGAAAAAATTGCCTCAACCTGACTTGCCCCATTTCTTGATGCCCAAGCCCCATATCCCCCTACGCCGGCGCTGCCTGGTGTACGTCGTTTTTTTTAACGCACACCAGACGGCGCCGGCGGCTAACGCCGGCTAACGTCATTCAATAAATACGGCGCCCGCATGGTGCTTCAGAATGGCGTTAGCCGGCGCAAATTTTTTTGACGCAAAACTGCGTTAGCGCAGTTTTGCGTCAAAAAGTATAAATATGGGCCCAAATGGTGCACATTTTTACTCCAGGTCAGTCTATGTCAAATGTTACCCCAAGTCAAACAGGACAAAGTTTCAGTACTGTCCTAACAGGGCAGAGTGTAGGAATGCCAATTCCTCAGAATCAGACAAATCATGTGGGTCCAGATGCATTAACAGTTCCTGTGACTATAGGTCCCATTGTTCCTTTGTATGCTCCAGGTACACCTGGAAGCAATGCACACTCAATAAATGTCCCAACAGTTCCTGAAACACCAGTTACATCTTCTGGGATATCACCACTTGGTGTGCAGAGATCAGTATATTCTAACAACTCAGAAATAGAGAGAATAGGTTCTCTTGTTAGATCATTAACCCCTACATGAATTGCAGATCCAAACCTGATAACAAGTCAGACAGCATTTACTACTGATAGAAAGTTTCCTCAGGGAACCCCACCTTATTTTGTCCCTAGACCTATTCAGATTCCAAATGCAAATTGTAGCACTCCACAAGGAGAGGTACCCATTAACACACCAGAGAACGTTAAATTGTAGTACCCCAAGTCAGCAGAATGTAGGACCATTCAGAGCAGGAGTTTCACAGAATAATAATATACGCTTTCGCTGCGCAGCAGCTGAATGATTGGTTAAACAATTTGAATCCTGAAGGTGAGAGAGCTGTGACAAACTGCAATGTAAGAACAGAATAGACTCCAGAGAGAGATCAATCAGTGAGTGTGCCCAGACTGAAACTGGAATCAAATCAAATGGTTTTAGGAACATTAGACACAGCTTATTAGAAAATTGCACAGAAGATAAACTACGGATCATGTGCAAAGACATTACTCAAAGGACAGGACAGGCTTATGAGAAATTAGCTGAAGTGGCAGAGAAATATGATGTGGATTTGGAAAAATCAATGCCCCTAAAGAGAAGTTGCAGATCGGAGTTCAGCACAAAGGATACAGTCAATATAAGATATGCTGGAATGAAAATGCACATAAAAGACATGATTATATACATTCGTAGATGGGGAACTATAGATAAGTGGGAAGGTAGATGGGCAAAGAAAAGAGATCAGAAGAAAGCCAAGCCAAATGTGCCTCCGATAGGAGCAAATCAAGCCAAGGACAGTGTACCAATGCTGACCATGAGAAAAATATCAGGTAGAGATTATGTTCATATACCCTGGAGTAGAAGTTATATTTTGCCATTCACAAATGATTACCTGAGATTGGGAGAGAAACCAGCGGAGTGGTACAAGCAGACAGAGAGATTTGTGCAACTTTCAAAATGCCTGTGGGCTGATTTGAACACATTGTTTGATATTGTGGTTATGACTGATTTGTGGACTGAATGCAAGGTGAATTTTGATTGGCCTGATTGTGAACCTCAAACAGATTCAGTAACGGGTGCACCTTCTGAAGAACTGATGAAAAAACAGCATCAAAACAAAAGGGCAGGAATGCACTATATTTATAATATACAGAGCATTCCTGTCCTTGTCACTTGCGCTGGTGCACAAATTGCTGCCATGTGGCAACACAGGCACTCATACACCATGGTGCAAGGATGCCTGTGTTGCAGGGATGCTTGTTTTTGTGCAGAAGAGACACCTCCCTGCACAAAAACAATCACAAGAGGTGTTTTCCTCTTTCTATGCATACTATAGAATGCAACACACATAGAAAATGGAACAATGGGGAGCAATTATGTTATTTATCTCAGTTGAGCCCCCCTTACACCACCCCTGGGGTGGCTAAGGAAGCTGACGCATTCCTGGGTTTACAAAACCTTATAAATATTTGAATGCATTAGATTCCATGGGTGTTGTGTGGAAACACCCCCATCAACACCCATGGAAGGTCCCTTTCACACAGAGAAATGCGTGCAAGGTGGCACGATCTAAAAGGCCATGCATAGTCACACAAAGTAACTTTGGGTGGCCTTGAGGATATAGCCCTGCAGGCCGCTTGTAAATGAGGCCCAAGGTGTCTCCAAAAGATATTGGCCCTCATTACAACCCTGGCGGTTGGTGTTAAAGCGGCGGTAAGACTGCCAACAGCCCAGCGGTAAAAAAAATGGAATCACGACCACGGCGGAAACCGCCAACATAGACAGCCACTTTAACACTCCGACCGCCACGGTGGTAGAAACAAACACTGCTGCGGTCATCGCCAACAGACAGGCGGAAGACAATGTCCCGCCTCCCTATCACAAGATGCCAATCCGCCACCTTTTCCAGGGCGGAACCAACGCGAACAAAAACACAGCGGAAACAGGACTTGGAAGGGAAAACACTCACCTCTTCACACCCCACGAGGAACCAGGACGCCATGGAGCCAGAACTCCAGATACTCCCTGCGATGGTCTTCCTGCTCCTCTATCAGGAACACCAAAGAAGGCGGCAACGACCACGGTGAGTACTGCACCTACAACACAGGGGAGGGGGGAGGGAAAAGAGAGCGACACACACACGCAACACGCAACGCCCCCACCCAGTACAACACACACACAAATACATGGCGCAACATTACATTTACACCCCTCCACCCCCCCGGAAGAACGCAAGTACAAAAGGAAACGAGTTAAACTATTGTAATCATGAAAAATCCAGTAGTCAAAACTCGAAATACAGTATATACAATTATGTACACCAATTACACAAGTCCGGATAGTGCACCAATTATTGTCCGTGGACCACTGGGCCCAAAATGCGTGGGCGAGGCCCACACATAATACCAGACATCAAACGGAGAGAACACTGCAGAGGCATCAGATCAAAATGAAACAGGCACCTCAGGGGGAGGGGGATAGGGGGGCACCTCAGCCTGATGAATGCACGACGCCACTGTTCCACGAGGGGGATCCATGCCCACTGTTGTATCCTGGGGAGTGCAAAGCCACAGTCTTTCAAGTCTCTCCAGTGGGTGGTTTGCACACTGCTGTATCCTGGGAGTGTAAAGCCACAGTCTCTCAAGTCTCTCCAGTGGGTGGTTTGCCCACTGCTTTATCCTAGGGGGTGCAAAGCCACAGTCTCTCAAGTGGATAACAGTCTCCACTGGTTCTGGAGGGGGCTTTGTGCCCAGAGTGCTTCATCCTGCCAAGGACTGAGGTAGTGGATGCCTTTCTCCACTGGTTCTGGAGAGGGCTTTGTGCCCAGAGTGCTTCATCCTGCCAAGGACTGAGGTATTGGATGCCTTTCTCCACTGGTTCTGGAGGGGGCCTTGTGCCATGAGTGCTTCATCCTGCCAAGGACTGAGGTAGTGAATGCCTTTGTCCACTGAAAGCCGTTCATCATGGAAGCTGCCCAGGCTCCTGGAACTGACCACCAGAATCGGACGACTGACCACTGGGGATGGCAGCCATGTCTGTGGTGGTGCCACTGGCTCAGGATGTCGCGGGGCCGCTGGCGGTGATTGCGGCGGGGTCAGTCGCGGCGGTGCTGGTGGCGGGCTCTGTGGCATCAGTGCTGGCGGTGGGCTCAGTGGCAGCGGTGCTGGTGGCGGGTTCAGTGGCAGCGGTGCTGGCGGCGGCCTCTGTGGCATCGGTGCTGGTGGCGGGCTCAGTGGTGGCAGTGCTGGTGGCGGGCTCAGTGGCAGCGGTGCTGGTGGCGGGCTCTGTGGCATCGGTGCTGGCGGCGGTCTCAGTCGCGGCGGTGCTGGTGGCGGGCTCTGTGGCATCAGTGCTGGCGGTGGGCTCAGTGGCAGCAGTGCTGGTGGCGGGTTCAGTGGCAGCGGTGCTGGCGGCGGCCTCTGTGGCATCGGTGCTGGTGGTGGGCTCAGTGGTGGCAGTGCTGGTGGCAGGCTCAGTG
Organism: Pleurodeles waltl; assembly: GCF_031143425.1. Taxonomy (NCBI): domain Eukaryota; kingdom Metazoa; phylum Chordata; class Amphibia; order Caudata; family Salamandridae; genus Pleurodeles; species Pleurodeles waltl. The sequence continues at coordinate 603,076,377 of NC_090443.1, read as the reverse complement.
GCAGCGGTGCTGGTGGCGGGCTCTGTGGCATCGGTGCTGGCGGCGGGCTCTGTGGTGGCGGTGCTGGTGGCGGGCTCAATGACTGCGGTGCTGGTGGCGGTGCAGGTGGCGGTGCAGGTGCAGGTGGCGGTCTTCTCCGCCGTACAAGTTGGCGTCGACATGGACAGAAGGTGTGACATTGTCGGTCCCACCATGCCCTCTCCTGACCTGCCCTTTATTTTCTGGCCCTTCCCCACCTTGGATGGTGGCGCAGCTGTCTTGCAACTTTTTAACTTTTGCAGGTGGCGGAATGTCCTTGCCCTCGCTCCATGGCACACTGGCAGCCCTGTTGGTTGGCGCACTCCAATAGCCCGCAATTGCTGGCACCACTGTGCCTGGTGATGTGGTGGCTGAGGTGCTGGGTTGGAACCTGGAAAGCCTGGCCCTAGGGACGGACGGGGGGTGTAGGGAAGAGGTCAATATTAGCCAGGAAACGTTCTTTAGACACACTGGGATGGGTAGATGGAGGGGGTTTGGGAGTGGAGGAAGAGGTAGTGGTTGTAGGTGGTGTACGTTTGCTGAATTTGGATGAAGGTGCATGGGCTGGAGGCTGTTGTGAGGCGGATGGCTGTTGGGTGGGGGTGTGCCTGCGTTTGTGTACTTTGGGAGGAGGGCTCACAGACATACTGGGAGAGGACATAGGGGATGTGTGAATGGTAGTGGGGGTGGTGAGTGCACGTGAGTGGTGTGTGGTGATGGGCGTGCTGGTGATGGAGGTAGTGGCTGAAGACGTGGTGCATGCAGGTGTGAGTGGAGACGAGACAGGGAGGGAAGAGAGGACATGGAGGAGGGGGACACAGTGGAGGCAGTGGATGTTGGAATGTCTGCATGGGTATGATGCTTGTGTGAGTGCCTGTGGGATGTGTGGTGCTTATGTTTGCCTGAGCTATCCTTGTGTGTTGAGGTGTGTGCATGCTGGTCTGATGGTGTGCTTGGGATAGGCTGAGTTACAGGGGACTGGGTCTGGGTGGAGGAAGTTGGAGGGGGGATGCTGGACACAGGGACAATGGCTGCCATCAGTGCTGAGGCCAGAGCCTGAAATGCTCTCTGTTGGGCTGCCTGGCCAGAATGAATGCCTTCCAGGTATGCATTTGTTTGTTGCAAATGCCTCTCGACACCCTGGATGGCATTCACAATGGTAGATTGCCCAACAGTGAGGGATCTCAGGAGGTCAATAGCCTGCTCACTGAGGGCTGCAGGGCTGACTGGGGCAAGGCCTGAGGTGCCTGGGGCGAAAGAGATGCCCACCCTCCTGGGTGAGTGGCCACGGGACACGCGCTGAGGGGCTGCTGGGAGGGCGGTGCTGGCAGGGGCGTTGGCGGCTGTACCTGTTGATGCGGGGGCACAGAGGGGCCCGCCACCGTAAGGGACCTCCCATCAGAGGAGGAATCGCTGTCGCTGCTGTCACCTCCAGTCCCCGCCGTGGAGCTCCCCTCGCCCTCCGTCCCACTGGTGGCTTCAGACTCCGTTGTCTCGCCCTCCAGGGCCAAGTGGGATGCAGCTCCCTCCTGGTCCGGTGCCACTGCTCCTCCGTCTGATGATGCTATTGCACACAAGAACAGGGAGACCACAAAAAGGGAGGGGGAGACAGAAGAAAGACATGTTCAGTGCATGCAATACCAATACCGTTGGCAGACACTACAGACACAGCAGCCCTCTGCACTACGCCATGCACTTATAGTTCCTAGATTATTCACAGGGCCATGGGATACAAGGCCTATGTCCGATTGCTGCACACATGGAAGTCACAGAAGCCTGACTAGCTATAGATGGCTCTTACCACTGGTGGGGTTCGGGTGCCACATAGCCTGCCTCAGAAAGGGACCTTGCCTACAAAGGTCGCCCTGGCCTAGGGTAATCCACTGCCCACATCCCCCACCCAGACACCTCGTAATGGGCGCAGAGTCAGCTGAATGAGAGTGTACTCACCCCCTTGTGGCTGCTGTGATGCCCTCAAGCGCCCATCCAACTCCGGATACGCCACCGCCAGGATCCGGAGCATCAGGGGAGTCATGGTGCAACAGGCACCCCTCCCACATTGGGAGGCTATCCCCAGCTGGGCCTCCGCCGTCTTCTTGCTCCAGTGGCGAATGTCCTCCCATCTTTTCCGACAGTGGGTGCTCCGTCTGTGGTGGACCCCCAGGGTCCGGACGTCCTTGGCGATGGCACGCCAAATATCCTTATTCTGGTGGGCGCTGATCTACAGGAATAGTACAGGGGACAAGGAAACACTTTAACCGTCCGGACTGTCACAGTCATTGGCCCACGTTCCCACCCTTGCCCTGACGCACATACACGCACGGTCCGCTCATGCAGGGCTCAGTCCCCCCCCATGTATCTTCCATCCACACCACTCCAAACAGGCATTGCCCATGCAGCATGCTCACAGTGTACTCACCTGTTTGTCTGGAGGACCGTAGAGTAGCGTGTACTGGGGGAGGACCCCATCCACTAACTTCTCCAACTCCTCCGAAGTGAAGGCAGGGGCCCTTTCCCCAGAAACATGAGCCATCATCGCTTCCAGACTGAGGTCACAGCAGTACTTGCAGTGTAGGTCCTCTCCTGTTGAAGGTCAGGTATCAAGTGAGTATACAGATAGAAAATGGCGGTCACGTCCGCGGCGGTGCGTACCGTCATCGCTGGCGTGCATCGTCATTGGCTCCTGGGACCCAGAGGGTCCAATGTTAACCATTGCAGGATTGCGCTGCGGTCTTCGACCACCTACCGCAACGTAGAACGCCAGCGCAATTACCTCATATCCCCTTGTCCCACCTTACAGGTCAGGCAGCCGCCATTTCAGGGGGCCACATGGCATTAATGATAACTATGTCACACCTATCTAGGCCTTGCATACACACAGTAACAGGAACATTGTTGATTAACAAATGTGTGCAAATGACAGTTTGTATACCTCAGTGTTGGCTGACTCTCTGCTCGCTGTTCTCCTCCATAGGGCACGTCCGCTGGGGCAGGTGATGAGATGGCAGCATCCTCTGGTGTTCAGACCACTTGTGGACATGTCGCCAATGGAAGAGAGACACGTAATAGTCACCTGCAGACTTGATCGTGCAACAATCCATGAACTGTGTGCCCAGTTGGAGCCAGACCTGATGTCAGCTATCCGCCATCCCACAGAAATACCCCCTCTAGTGCAGGTCCTGTCAGTACTCCATTTCCTGGGAAGTGGGTCTTTTCAGACTACAGTGGCCATTGCATCAGGGATGTCCCAGCCAATGTTCTCTAACGTGTTGTCCAGAGTGTTGTCTGCCCTGCTGAAACACATACGCAGCTACATCGTTTTCCCTCAGATGGAGGATTCGCCTACAGTGAAAGTGACTTCTGTGCCCTGGGACATATCCCCAACATCATAGGTGCCATTGATGGGACACATGTGGCCTTGGTACCCCCCGCAGGAGTGAACAGGTGTACAGAAACTGGATTCTATGAATGTGCAGATGGTGTGTTTGGCCGACCAGTACATCTCCCATGTGAATGCCAAATTTCCTGGCTCAGTGTATGACGCTTACATTCTGAGGAATAGCAGCATCCCTTATGTGATGGGGCAACTCCAGAGGCACCGTGTGTGGCTAACAGGTGAGGACAAGGACCCTATACCCTGTGAATAGTTGTCTGGGGCTGTCCCTACGGGTTAGTGTGTGTCTAACAGTTGTCCCTCGACATTTGCAGGTGACTCTGGGTACCCCAACCTGTCATGGCTACTGACCCCAGTGAAGAATCCCAGGACAAGGGCAGAGGGACGCTACAATGAGGCACATGGGTGAACTAGGAGGAGTATAGAAAGAAACTTGGGCCTCCTGAAGGCCAGGTTCCGGTGCCTCCATATGACAGGTGGTTCTCTCTACTACTCACCAAAGAAGGTGTGCCAGATAATCGTGGCCTGCTGTATGCTGCACAACCTGGCTTTGCAATGACAGGTGCCTTTTCTGCAGGAGGATGGTCCAGATGGAGGTCTTGGGGCAGCTGTGGAGCCTGTGGACAGTGAAGAAGAGGAGGCAGAAGAAGAGGATATCGACAACAGAAACAATGTTATCCAGCAATACTTCCAGTGAGACACAGGTAAGAAGATATCACTGCCTCACACATCTCATGCAATTGTTTGACCTATCATAAGTCTGTCACTTTTACCCAGTGTATGGACCCTGACTTGTCACTTTGCCTTTCCATTTAACAGATGTGGGTCCCACTGTGTGCCCTCTGCTATATTACCTCATGGACTAGAGCTGTGTTACATCGGTATGTTGACAATAAAACAGACATTGCGATATTCCATAGTTATTGTAAATACACATTTGTGAAAGCACAGACTGACTCCAGATTGTTTTGTGATTCAAGGGTGTTTATTTCAGTGCAAATAAGTGGAAGGGGTTGTAAAATGGGCAGGGGTGATGGTGGAGGAATGTCCATGGCAGAGTCCAGTCTATTTGTTTCACAGGTGCATTGTCCAAAGGGGCGTAGGATATGGAGCTAGGGCAGTTGATGGATGGACAGGGTAACAACGTGGGACAGAAGGATGACATTCAGGGGGGTCTCATTTCCTGGCGGGGGTCTTGGCATTGTTCTCTGTCGTGTTCCTGCATCTCAGGGACCGTTTGCGGGTGGTTCTCCATCTGCAGGGGGTGGGGTGCTGGTGTTGTGGTCCTGTGGAGGTGCCTCCTGTCCACTAGCGCCAGCGGAGGTGGTGGGCTGTTCATCATCCAGGCTAGTGTGAGGGGCCCATTGTTGTGCCACAGTGTTCCTCCTGGTGTTGACAAGGCCCTTCAGCACCCCTATAATGGTGACCAGGGTGGTGTTGATGGACTTGAGTTCCTCCCTGATCTCCAGATAGTGTTCCTCCTGCAGCCGCTGGGTCTCCTGAAAGTTGGCCAGTACCGTTGCCATCGTCTCCTGGGAATGATGGTACGCTCCGATGATGTTGGAGAGGGCCTTGTGGAGAGTGGGTTCCCTGGGCCTGTCCTCCCCCTGTCGCACAGCTGTCCTCCCAGTTCTCCTGTTTTCCTGTGCCTCTGTCTCCTGAAACGTGTGCCCACTGTCAGTGCCCACAGGTCCCTGATTTTCTTGGGTTGGTGGGTAAGCCTGGGTTCTCTATAGTGGTGGACACACTGCTGCTTGACGTGTCCTGGGGGCAGAGGGATGGGCCAGCTGGGTGGGTGCTGTGCTGGTGTTTCCTGAGGGGGGAGGCTCTGTGGTGACATGTGCCAGTGTCGGGGGAACCAACTGTCCCGAGGTCCCAGATGGGCCGGGATGGTCATCTTGATCCAGTTGGACAGAGCTGCTGTCATCACTGTGGGCCTCTTCTGTGGGGGGAGTGGACATGTTTGGAACCTCATGTCCGGTGACGTTGGGTAGGGGCCCTGCAGGGGTGTAAAGGTATGATTATTGCATCTGTGTGTGCCATTGTGTGCAATTGGTGAGTGACCCTGTACTCCAGTGCTTGCATTCTTGTCTAGGACCTAGTGTGATAATTGGTTTGGGGTATGTGTGGGTATCTGTTGTGGACATGCTTTGGTGATGGGTGTCCATGCTTTGGTGTTGCATGCCGGGCTTGGTGTTGGGATGTGTGGGTTGTGATAGTGGGACATTTGTGAGGTGTTGGAGTGATGGGGGTGAGGGTGAGGGTGGGCGTATGTGATAGCATGCAGGTAGGGTGGGGTATGTAGTAAAGAGTTGACTTACCAGAGTCCATTCCTCCTGCTACTCCTGCGAGGCTCTCAGGATGCACTATAGCCAAGACTTGCTCCTCCCATGTTGTTAGTTGTGGGGGAGAAGGTGGGGGTCCGCCGCCAGTCCTCTGTACTGCAATCTGGTGTCTTGAGACCACGGAACGCACCTTCCCCCGCAGGTCGTTCCACCTCTTCCGGATGTCACCCCTGTTCTTGGATGCTGTTCCACTGCGTTGACCCTGTCGACGATTCTGCGCCATAGCTCCATCTTCCTTGCAATGGAGGTGTGCTGCACCTGTTATCCGAATAGCTGTGGCTCTAGCCGGATGATTTCCTCCACCATGACCCTGAGCTCCTCCTCAGAGAACCTGGGGTGTCGTTGAGGTGCCATGGTGTGGTGAGGGTGATGTGTGAGGTGGTGTGTGTTGTGATGTGTGAGGGGATGTGTTTGTGTGTGTTGTCTGAGGTGCGTGGATGGTGTGTGAGTGATGGTGTTGTGTGCCTGTGGATGCTAGTGTTGTTTCTGGTGGTGTCTCTCTCTGGCCTTCTTTCTCAATTTTGGTCGTAAGAGTTTGTGGGTGCTGTGGGTGGGTGTTTTATATTGGATTGGGTGTGTGGGAGTGGTGTGTGTATGTGTATCAGGTGTGTGTATTTTGATTTGTCCAATGTGGTTGTGTTTTGTAAATGTGTGTGTATTTTGAGCGCGGCCGTGTGTACTGCCAATGGAATGCCGCGGTTGAAAGACCGCCACGTGGATTCGTGGGTCGTGATAGTGTGGGCGTATTCCTGTTGGCATGACGGTGAAGGTTTTGTTATTGCCAGTTTATCACTGACCTTTGGTGTGGCGGACTTGTGTGGGTGTCTGGATTTTGGCCGATTACGAGCTGTGGGTCGTAATAGCTGTAGCGGAATTCTGCTGCAGCAGCGGTATGTTGGCGGTCTTCTGCACGGCGGTAAGTGGGATTTACCGCCAATGTTGTAATGAAGGCCATTGATTGGCAGAAGATTGACAGGACAGCCCAGGAGGCAAAGGCGTTAATTCATGCTTGTTACAAAAGATTGCTGCAAGCTTTCAAACATGATAGTGGTACGGAGACAATAGAAGCTAAATATATGGGTCATTTTGTGTTCAGATGTTTTGTTGGCAGAACAAACCCATCTGATGAAATCATGCGGTATGCAAAGTATTGTAGTGACGAATTGGAATTGAAACAGAAAACGTTAAAAGAGAAGGTTATGGTCATGCAATTGAAAGCTGGACAGAAAGCTAGTTAGAACCCTCAGATGATGATGAACATTGGTGGTAAGCAAGGAATGTCACAGCAGCTAATGGATGGATGTTGTCCAGCATAGAGGCAGAGGATGTGGTATTCAGGTAGTTCAAAGTTGAGGTGTGGTTGATGTTCCTGCTTCGAAGAGAACAAATCTGTGTCACACATGCAGAAATTTGGGGCAATGGCAAAGGTAGCGTACCTTTAGCAATATGAACAATCAAGCACAATATGTTGGAGTTTCCCAAGTACATGGCAATAATCAGGTTCAAATCCAAAGAGTTCAAAGACCCCAAGTGCAAAATGTAAATGTGACTCCCAGGACAGTAGATGCAGATTCTGCAAGCCCCGATGACTTAACAGCAAATGGTTGTTCCCCAACAGATTTTAAATCAAATTGTAAATGCCAATGTGAGTCAGACAGCATCACAGTTGCCCCTAATGGGCCTGAGTGATGAGGAATTTTCCGAGATTTTTCAAGCAGATAGCTCGGGTGATGAAGATTGCATGATAGGTGCATCCTTAGAAGTAGATCAAAGTGGCCCTTATGTAAATGCCAGTGTTATGGATCATGATTTGCCATTCCTAGTTGACACAGGAGCTACACGTTCCACTGTCAGAACAGCAGAAGTGCCAAATTTGCCTTTCAGGAAAGAAAATCCAGGTTGTAGGAGTTGCAAACAAACACCTGACAAACCCTGTAACAGAATATATCCCTGTAAAAAATAGGTGCATTTGAAGATGCGCATCAACTTGTGGTCTGTGATTCAAGTTCTGTATGTTTACTTGGACGCAACCTAAACTGTTCTATTGAATGCGCTCCCCAAGGAATCACAATCCGAAACAAATGAAGATGTGCTCTGTAAAATTGTGAAGCAATACCCGAGTGTCACATTGTAAACAATGCTGACATGTAATGATTTGCCTGAAGATTTAAAAGACACCGTGACACCTAGGCCCATATTTATTCTTTTTGACGCAAAACTGCGCCAATGCAGTTTTGCGTCAAAAAAATTAGCGCCGGCTAACGCCATTCTGAAGCGCCATGCGGGCGCCGTATTTATTGAATGACGTTAGCCGGCGTTAGCCGCCGGCGCCGTCTGGTGTGTGTTAAAAAAAACGACGTACACCAGGCAGTGCCGGCGTAGGGGGATATGGGGCTTGGGCGTCAAGAAATGGGGCAAGTCAGGTTGAGGCAATTTTTTCGCCTCAACCCGATTTGCGCCATTTTTTTTCACTCCCAACCCCCATAGAAATGACTCCTGTCTTAGCAAAGACAGGAGTCATGCCCCCTTGCCCATTGGCCATGCCCAGGGGACTTCTGTCCCCTGGGCATGGTCATTGGGCATAGTGGCATGTAGGGGGGCACAAATCAGGCCCCCCTATGCCACAAAAAAAAAAAAAAACACTTACCTGAACTTACCTTAATGTCCCTGGGATGGGTCCCTCCAGCCTTGGGTGTCCTCCTGGGGTGGGCATGGGTGACAGGGGATGTCCCTGGGGGCATGGGGGGGCACCTCTGGGCTCCTTCAGAGCCCACAGGTCCCTTAACGCCTGCCTTTTGCAGGCGCTAAAAAACGGCGCAAAAGCGGGCGTACGTCATTTTTTTGACCCGCCCACTCCCGGGCGTGATTTTTGCCCGGGAGTATAAATCCGACGCACATGCCTCGGAGTCAATTTTTTAGACGGGAACGCCTACCTTGCATATAATTAACGCAAAGTAGGTGTCCACGCAAAAAAATGACGCTAACTCCATGGACTTTGGCGCTAGACGCGTCTAACGCCAAAGTATAAATATGGAGTTAGTTTTGCGTCGAAATTGCGTAAAAAAGAACGACGCAATTCTGGCGCAAACAGAGTATAAATATGGCCCCTAAAGTTTGGGATTTTTTCAGCAATGGAAATAGGACTCATCAAAGGAGTTGAGTCTATCAAAGTAACAGTGAAGCCACAGGCACGGTATCCAAAAACACCCCTGTTTAATATGACATCCGAGATAATTGCCAGAATCACTCCACTGCTTTATAGTTTAATTGAACAAGGTATCCTGAAAGAGATAATGGGAAGTTCATGTAACTCTCCCAGTTTATTCCAATAGAAAGTATCACATAGTCTAGGACCTGAGAAAGGTAAATGAGATCGTTGACCTATATTGTCCCTTGGTAGTGAATCCTGTAGTAAATTTATTCTAAATTCCATGTGAAGCAGAATGGTTTACGGTGACTGATTTATGTCAACCTTTTTTCTTCTTAGCATTGCATGAGGAAAGTCAATTCCTCTTTGTGTTCAAATTTGATAGTCATGTTTTGGCATGGTGCTGAACTCCTCAAGGATATACTGAGAGGCCTTTAATTTTCAACCAGATCTTGCAAAAATGATTCTGGAATCCCTTAAAATGCCCTATCACTCAGTCTTAGTTCAGTGCAGAGGTGACCTATTAACTGCAACAAATACACGAGAAGCATGCAGGAGTGCCAGGAGAGATACAATTCATCTCTTAAATCATTTAGGAGACAATGAACATAAAGTTTCCTCATCAAAATTACAGTATTGCAAATAAAAAATCCTGAACTTAGAGCACAACATTAGGAATAATGTGAGGGAAGTGTTGCAAGAAAGTGTCTCAGTAATAATGAAAAGAAATTGCCCTGCTACTCAGAAGAAAAGTCTGAATGTTCTTGGAAATGGTTGGCTACTGTCGCCAGTGGATTCCAAACTTTTCTCTTGTGGCCAAGCCTTTACAGAGGCTGACACACAAAGATGTGTCTGATCCGGTGTCATTGTATGACAACTGCAGAAGAAGCTGAGAAGAAGCATATGTCGAGCCCCAGCCCTGGGAATGTCTGTTTATAAAAAGTGGTTTTCTTTTGCATGGAAATGGCAAATGGGAAGAAGCCAGTGGGGTGTTTTTCTGCTACACTTGGTCAAACCACAGGATCAAGGCAGTCGCCACTTTGAGTTTTAGCATCGAACAGTGCAAAGGCATTGTTATGGGTCATACCCTGAAAGTTTTTATTCCCATCTCAGTGGAAATATTTTTGGCCCCAACTAAAACCCAATACTTGACCAGAGCACGTTTGACCCGCTATGAGCAAATCATCCTTGCTTCCCCAAATATTAACATTAAGAGGTGTACCAGTTCCCTGCTACAAATTGGTTGCTTTTACCAGAGTATGCAGTGTTTCTGAACAGCTCAAAGTGACAGTCTTCAATTATTGTCAGTATGGATTTGGTGTCACTGAGGTTTAATGACCTCCTCTGGATCCCCTATCCGCAACTGTGATAAGATTTACAATCTGTTGAATACATTACAGCTGCCTATAAAAATGACTGTCTTTAAATGTACGGCCATAAGAAATCTACTGACTATGTAACATTAGGTAATACTTATGCTGGTGAAGTGGCAAGATATTGTGCCCTATGTTGTACTTGCTTTAATGAAGAATGGAATATTGAGACAAGTGATGACAAAAGTCGAAATTTCCTCTTAACTGATGTTGATACGTTGGAGGAAGTTAAGAGATTGCAAGAAGAAGTGACAGAAGAACAGAAGCAGAGTAGGGTTAGAGCAGAATGTGTCAAGAGAAATTACAATTACATCTGGGTTTCAAATGATAGATGAAAAATGTTGCCCAATAGTTGTGGTTCTGTATATTTTGTGCTCTAATGTGTATGGGCCTCTGGCAGTGAATGGGGGGCTCTGTGATGATTTTACTGTTGCACGCCCTGGGTTACCTGCTGGAGACAACACCTTGGACAGTATATCCTTGGGCCAAGGCAGCCCGCCGAGGATATGTAATAATCCTGATTGTCATCTGTGCACCAGAAATTCGATGAAGCTAAGAGCCTGGAGTTGCTGTTATTATATAAAGTAACAGGGGAAACGGGTTAGCTTTGCAGTTGTACGTGCCCGTGGCCAAGTGCAGGTCGTACTGTGTCTGTTTCAGGGGGAAGGACCATCGGTATTATTTTGTCTGAACCTAGGTTATTATTAAGTGATCAGCTTCCGGGGCCTGCCAGTAACTTGCCTCCTATTAATGAACCCGCTTCTCATGCTAAGGGATCAAAGGCCTCCAATGAGGCCAGCAGGTGTAAGCACTGCCTCAATGTTAAGGGGAGGGATTTTGCAAAGATAGGTTGCCTTGCTGAAGCCCAACCCACTGCTCACATAAGGGCCCCTCCAGGGGGCCATTGGAGAAGTTATGTCTAGAGTGCAAAAGACCAGGACATCAGGTGGTACTCTACAACTGTCTGATGTAAGGCCATTAATATCTAAGAAACAGGCTCAGGTTGTGGGTAGGCTAGGAAGCGCTATCTTCATGTTCGGGGTACCAAAGCTGCCACTAGGGTCTATAGAGACACAGGATTCCCTGATAAATAAGGTTATCTACTGGCTGAGAGTCCAGCGCAACTGCCTCTCTGTTGTTAGAGCGGACATTTTAGAGGCTGAAAGACATAGCCCACAAGGGTCAAACCATGATTTTATCTCCATTCTTCTCATTGACAAGTTGTTAGTGACCAATCTGATTGATTTTGAATTGTGCACCTATTACCTCAAGAACCCTAGAGGGGTGGGTATCAGGCTAAAACTATCCCTGCCCGATTCCATCACACCTACAATTTGCAGGGGGACAGTAGGTGGGAAATGCGACCTCAGCCAATTACTTGTCCCTGTTTTGGCCGTTAATAATTCCTCCCACCTGACTGCTATTGATTGACTATCCACCAAATCCCATGCTGTAATTATGCCAATGACCCTTGTGGGCAGGGATGGGGTGTTGGCTGGTCCAGTTCATTGTAGGAAAATGAATAAGGTCCAGAGATATCGGCCTAAAACTAGGGAAGATAGTGCTAAGTTATCTATCATGTCTTGGAATTTGGCTTGGTTGAATAGCAAACTAGTGGATCCCGAGTGGGCTAAATATGTCATCAAGCAGGATACATATATATTTCAGGAGACTTGGGTCTCGGGTCCAGTCTTTCTTGATGGTTTTCTATCTTATTATGTGGAGGCCCAGCCTGCTGCTGGGGACAGCGGTCAGGCTAAGGGAGGACTTGTAATACTGATAAACAAGAATCTGCAGTGCACTTATTCAGCCCTAAAAATAGATTAATCTGATTTACTAGGCCTACAGTTTGAATTAAAGCAAGGCTTTAAGCTTGTAATAATTCATGTGTATGCTAGATCAGTGTCACTGTGTGTAGCGTCTCAGACCTTGGCCCAGTTAACTGAATGCATAGATACATTGCACTATTCTCTTAACTTAGTGGTCACAGGTGATGCCAACTGCTCATTTGAACCCTCCTCTTATAGCAATGATTTGACTGTTGATGAGGACGAATTCTGGGGTATTCCACAATTGACGGGAAAACAACTGCGCTTTTGCTCTCATGCCACTCTTCAGCTATCAGCGCTGTGTCTTAAACAAGGGCTTAGGGCTTGTAATGGTCGTACGCAATCAGATCTAAGTAATGCTTCTACCTTCAAGCGTGGCCAGTCTACTAGTGTCATTGATTATTTTTTAGTGGATGTTAGATTGTGGCTTATGCTGGAAGATGTGAGGGTAGACTTTCGCGACAATAGCAATCATAATTCTCTGCTTCTTACTCTACATAATGATGTATTTCTGAGATCACAGAATAATTATTTTACCTTGGTGCCCGAGCCATTAGTGGCAAATGACTACAAAAGTGTTACCTGGCAGAAAGTGATGTCAAATCCTTATTTATACAAGGAGATTTATTGATACTTTATCTAAGTATGAGGAGTATGAGGTTGGAAACATTCCAATCCTCAGTATTGATGAGATCTTGGTTCCCAAACTACAGGATATCTTTTATAATAAGACTACTACTATGAAGACTATCTCCGCACTCAAAAAAAGAGTGGTTTAACAATGATGCTCTAAAGCTAGCTGTCGTGTCTCGTTCACAGGGGGAGATTAGGACGGCCAGAACTCCTGCACAGGTGAAGATAAATTGGGACGATACCATATGGCAGAATTTGCTTGAAGCAACCAGACGAAACGATAACATGACTTTCTGGAAGTTACTCTCTAATAGTCAGCATGAGAGTGGGAGCTTTAATCATTTTCATTTCCAACCAGAGACTTGGGTTGATCATTATTTTGAACTTTATGCTCCCCCCTGTGATATATCCAGTCATGACTCTTCCCTCTGAGGCACCTCGAACCAAACTCCTTGTCAGGAGGGCCCGGAATGGGCATTAGTAGTCTTGATGACTGCATTGTTTTTACCTTGGGGTAAACCAGTGCTGCAATTGCCTTCTTAAAATCTTCCGAAGCCCCTGGTCCAGACAAAATACCAGTGGACTTATACAAATCTGAGCCGAAAATCTGGTCCAGGTATGTTAACATGATTTCTAATGCAACAGCACCCGGGGGCCCTACCCCTCATACCTGGAAGAGGGCTGAAATAATACCCATCTATAAGAAAGGTGAATTTAGTTCCCCTGCTAATTATATACCAATCAGTCTCATCGATAACCTACAAAAAATCTTTGCTAAGCAGGTTGTGGAAAGGTTGTTAGAGTGGGTTGACCCCAATCATGTGTTGTTCCCCGCCAATCATGTGTTGTTCCCCTTCAGGCAGGTTTTTGATCTAAAACTAGCACTGTGGATCAAGTCTTCCGTTTGGCTCTTTTATATTGGAAGTATGTACTTCTTGCCAAACAAAATCGGTATGTTGTTTTTGTGGACCTTTGGTCTGCATTTGATTTGGTTCCTAGAGGGAAATTGGGGGAGGCTTTACATGAAGCAGGTAATCCCAGGAATATAATTAATTTTTCAGAGTGGCTTCATAAAGGCACCTATGCTCAGGTGAGATGGGGCAACCAGGGAGAACTAACTGATCATATCCACATAAAGCGGGGAGTTCATCAAGGTTGGCACCAACATTATTTACTTTATATATAAATGAGATGGTGTAAGCTGTGTCTCTCTGCCAGAACGACGCTCCCACTCTAAATGGCAAAAAAAGCATTGGCACGAGAACTGTATCTCTGGCCTTTAGGATTTACCTGCCAAAAGCACAAAATGCTTCTACCTATTGCGCAGAGTTGTGGGGTTATCACAAAGCTCACAAACTGTCTGCGAGTGAAATCTGTTTTGCTGGAGCTTTACTTTCTTGTCCAGGTGGTACCCCTTTGGCTCCTATTATTCTGGATCTTGGTCTTAATAGAATTTCAGATATGCTAGCTTTAAGATCTCTGTTATACTGGGTAAGGATTTGGCCCACCCCGGAACTCAGTACCTACAGGAATTCACTTCTTGATCTTTTAAAAAGACCTAATGCAGTCTCCATCCCATGGTTCAAATATGTGTCAAATTGGTTTCGTATTCTAGGTCTTTGGAGTTTTGGGAGAATCCCAAGGGCTTAGCCTCTGAGTCAGTTGAACATTTTCTGTTTTTTTGTATAGCTTACACTATCTCTCAGTGTAAGTGGATATGTCCCATTTGCCGGACCCTGGGCATTAGACACTATGCTACTACTTTCCGGAACTTAAAAACAACACTTCCACTATTATGGTACATGCAGTTAGCAAGTTCCTTGTGGCTGCATGGTACATACACACCCTTCTTTTAAAAGAATGTTAGCATATTTATTTTTCTTCTTTTTTTTATTTCCGTACAGAAGGTTGTTCTCCCTTTTTACAGAATTTAGGTTTAACAATTAGTGCTATTTATCCATGCACAGTGGTTTGGTTCTCGGGGACTTATAATTTTATTGCTGTCTGCATTTTTTATGATGGTTTTATCTGTTGTATTTATATATGTAATTATATATGGAGTATTTTGGTTTGTATGCTTGGATGGTTTCTAATGACTGAATAAAGCTTTGTCTTGATGATGATGACTGGGAGAAGGAGTTTGCAACATTTTGAATTAACAACCTGAATCCAGTTCAATATTCTTGAGTTTGCAATTGTGGTGGAGCTGAACATTGACATCTCATTGCCACTTGATGTACAAAGAGGGCTGTTGTGGCTGAAGCACCGCCAACAGGCTGGCGGTGCTTCAGAGGGGATTCCGACCGCGGCGGTAGCGCTGCGGTCGCACCGCCGGGGCCGGCGGTTTCCCGCCACATTTGCCCCGGCGGTGATAATCCGCCAGGGCAGCGCTGCTTGCAGCGCTGCCCAGGGGATTACGAGTCCCCCTACTGCCAGCCTTTTCCTGGCGGTTTGAACGGTACGGGTAGTCGCAGGGCAGTGCAGGGGCCCCCAGACAGGGGAGTCCCTTCCTGCTCATAAACAATCATTAAATAATGATGATTTGCTACTTCTTTGTGTGCTGCATTTTGCAGCACTCAAAGAAGTACTAAAATCACCGTTGTTGATTGTTCAGGTGCAGAAAAGGACACCTTCCTGCACATAAACAATCATTCCCATGGGTCATTTTGATGTTTTTCAAGGGACAGTTCACAGACCCCGGTGCTGTAATTGCTCTTGCAGCCATAATGCTTAATTAAACAAACCGGTTCCTTTTTTGCCAGATGCCTCTTGTCTTTTGTTTTTTAAGGTAAAATCTCATTCAAGCAACACTTTAGAGAGCCAGATAGGAGCAGATTGGTTCTTCAAACTTGACTACAACCAAAGGAAGGAGACCCCTGCCCAGACAGATTCACATTTGCGCAAACAAGAAAATCAAGCAGACAAATCAATTGACTGAAAGTTCTACTGAATCCGGAGGGCTGAGGTCTATCCTAAAGCCACCATCACAAGGGAAAGAGAATAGATCAGAGCCTTAGTCTTAACATTTGGCATGTGGCAAACTAGGAAAATTGTAGTCCACTGAAGTCACTTTCTTGATTGGAAGTGTCAGGAAGGGTGATCGGTTGGACCACTGGGTGTCAGCCAGTCAGTTAACTTGATCCCTAGGTGAAATACAGGGTTGTTGGCTGCTTGGACCACTGCAAAATGAACAGATGATGGACAGATTGCGGAATAAATCAAACATTCACCCCCACCGTCACAGATCTGGGTTTAATTCATCAGTTCTTTTGCTTGCCACACCATTCCAGTTTGGACCCAGCCATATACAAATCAGTCTTGACCCTACTTACCATTGGAACAGTCCAGTCCGAAATGCAAGACCAGGTTCTCACTAGACCAGAAAGAAGCAGTCTGGAACAGGTTTCGGGTGTCACCCCTAATCAGCAAGACTAGCTTGAGATAGTGAGCAAAAAGAACAGGTGATGGACAGAATGCAGAACAAATCAAACATTGATCCCTCAGTCACAGATCTAGGATTAATCAATCCATTTTTTTGCTTGCCAAGCCATCAAAGTTTTTTGGCGAGCCATGTGCAAATCAGTCTTGACTTTGCTCCCCATAAGAACAGTATAGCCAGAACTGCCAGGCCAGGTCCTTCCTGGACCAGAAACAAGCATCCTGGGATCAGGGGGTGAGGGTTGGGGTGGGGGTGGGGGTGGGGGTGGGGGTGGGGATGGCGATGGGGTGGGGTGGGGTGGGGTGGGTGGATGGGGGGATGGGTGGTTGGGGGGTGGGGGAGTCACCCCTCATCAGCCAGGCTAGCTTTAAACTGGTGGCATAGCAAGCATGGACCCACGACTGGGTATACCCTTCTCACTTAGAGCAACAATTGCAAAAAGATCAGATGATGGCTGGAATGCGGAACAAATCATACATTTACCCACAGTCACAGATATGGGTTAAATACATCAGTATTTTTTGTTTTCCTTGCTGTTCCAGTTTGGACCCAGCTATATGCAAATCTGTCTTGACACTGCTTCCCGTAGGAACAGTCCAGCCCGAAAAGCCAGAAAGGTCCTCACTGGACCAGAACCAAGCATCCTGGGACCGATTTCGGAGTATCACTCGTCATCATCCAGATTAGCTTGAATCTGGTGGCATAGAAACCATGGGTCCTATGTCTGGGCATACCCTTACCAATAAGGGTGACAGGTGCAAAAAGAACAGATGATGAACCAAATGCAGAGCAAATCAGATATTCACCCTCAGTCACAGATCTGGGTTTATTCCAACAGTTTTGCTCGCTATGCCATTGCAGTTTGGACCCATATGCATATCAATCTTGACCCTGCCCACCTTGGGAACAGTCCAGCCTGAACTGCCAGGCCAGGTCCTCACTAGACCAAAAATAAGCATCCTGGGACAAATTACAGAGTATCACTCATCATCATCCAGGATAGCTTGAATCTGGCGGCATAGCGAGCACAGAACCAATGTCTAGGGAACCCTTCCCACTTAGGGCAACAATTACAAAAAGTACAGATGATGGACGGAATGCAGAACAAATCAAACATTCACCCCCAATGACAGATCTAGGTTTAATCAGTCATTTTCTTTGCCCACAATTCCATTCCAGTTTAGAACCCGGCGTATGCAAATCATTATTGACACTGCTCCCCATGAGAACAGCCCAGCATGAACTGCCACGCCAGGTTCTCACTGGGCCAGAAACAAGCAACCTGGAACCGGTTTTAGGGTGTGACCCCCCATCAGCCAGGCCAGCTTGAATCCAGCAACATAGGGGAGCAAAGGACCAACTTCTCAGCATGCCTTTCCCACTGATGGTGACAAATTGCAAAAAGAAAAGATGATGAATGGAATGTAGAACAAATAGAACATTGACCTCTCCAGTCACAGATCATGGATTATTCCATCCATTTTTTTGTTCACCAAGTCATTTCAGTTTGGAGCGAGGCATATGCAAAACAATCTTGACCCTGTTTCCAATAGAAACAGTGCAGTCCGAACTGCCAGGCCAGGACCTCCCTGGACCAGAAACAAGCATCACCTCTCATCAGCCAGGTTAGCTTGAATCTGGTGGCATAGCAAGCACAGGGCACATGTCTGGGCACACCTTTCCCATTTAGGGGAACAATTGGTAAAAGAACAGATGATGTATGAGATGCAGAACAAATCAAACATTCACCCCCAGTCACGCATCTGGGTATAATCCATCCGTTTTTTTGCCTGCCATTCCATTCCAGTTTGGACTTAGCCATATGCAAAGCAGTCTTGATCCTGTTCCCCATCCTGAGAGTCCAGCCAGATCTGCCAGGCCAGGTCCTCCCTCGGTCAGAAACAAGCATCCTGGGACCAATTTCAGGGTGTTGCCCCTCATCAGCCAGGCTAGCTTTAAACTGGTGGCATAGCAAGCATGTACCCACGTCTCGGCATACCCTTCCAAATAAGGGCAACAGTTGCAAAAAGAACAGATGATGGACGGAATGTGGAGCAAATCAAATGTTGACCACCAGTCACAGATCTGGGTTTAAGCCATTTGTTTTTTTACTCACTATGCCATTCCAGTTTGGACCCAGCCATATACAGAGCAGTCTGACCCTGTTCTCCATGGC
The DNA here is from genome assembly GCF_031143425.1 of Pleurodeles waltl. Taxonomy (NCBI): domain Eukaryota; kingdom Metazoa; phylum Chordata; class Amphibia; order Caudata; family Salamandridae; genus Pleurodeles; species Pleurodeles waltl. The sequence continues at coordinate 603,058,022 of NC_090443.1, read as the reverse complement.
AACGGTCCAACCCGAATTACCAAGCCCTCACTGGACCAGAAATGAGCATCCTGGGACCGATTTTGGGGTGTCATCCCTAATCAGGCAGGTTAGTTTAAATCTGGATGCATAGTGAGCATGGGACCCAAGTCTGGGCATACACTTCTCACTTAGGACGGCAATGAGAAAAAGAACAGATGATGGACAGAATGCAGAACAAATCATTCATCCACAATCAAACACAGATTTAGGTTTAATCCATCAGCTTTTTTGCTTGCCATGCCATTCCAGTTTGGACACAGCCATACACAAATTTGTCTTGACCCTGCTTCCTGTGGGACCAGTCCAGCCAAAACTGCCAGACCAGGTCCTCACAAGACCAGAAACAAGCATGCCTGGACTGGTTTAAAGGTGTCACCCCTCATCAGCTAGGCTAGCTTGAATCTGGTGGCATAGCAAGCACGAGACCGACATCTGGGCATGCCCTTCCCACTTAGGGGGACAATTGCAAAAAGAACAGATGATGGAAAAAATGCAGAATAAATCAAACATTCACCCCCAGTCACAGATCAGAGTTTAATCAATCAGTTTTTTTGCTTGCCGTGCTATTCTATTTTGGACCCAGCCATATGAAAATAAGTCTTGACCCTGCTCCCCATGGGAACAGTCCAGCCCAAACTGCCAGGTCAAGTCCTCACTGGACCAGAAACAAGAATCGTGAGACTGGTTTTAGGGTGTCACTCCTCATCAGCCAGGCTTGCTTGAATTTGGCGGCATAGCGAGCACGGGACCCAAGTCATGGCATACCTTCCCACTCAGGGCAACAATTGCAAAAAGAACAGATGATGGATGGAATGAGGATCAAATTAAACATTCATCCCTATTGACAGATCTGGATTTAATTCATCATTTTTTTTGCTCGCCATGCCATTTCAGTTTTGAACCAGCCATAAAAAATCTAAATCAGTCTTGACTCTGCTCCCCATTGGACCAGTCCTGCCCAATCTGCCAGACCAGCTCCTCGCTGGACAAGATTCTACCATTCTGGGCTCTTAAGGGTGTCATCCCTCATTAGACAGGCTGGCTTGAATCTGGTGGCATAGTGAGCACGGGCCCTACGTCTGGGCATACCCTTCCCACTTAGAGCAACATTTGCAAAAAGAACAGATGATGAAAGGAATGTAGAACAAATCAAACATTCACCCCCCAGTCACAGGGTTTAATGCAACAATTTTTTTGCTCGAAATCCCATTCCAGTTTGGACCCAGCTATGTCCAAATCAGTGTCTTCAACCGCCTCCCGGTGGGAACATTCCAGCCCAACCTACCAGACCAGTTCCTCACTGGACAAGAAACAAGCATTCTAGGACCAGTTTCAGGTTGTCACCCTTCATTAGCAAGGCTATCTTGAATTTGGTGGCATAGCAAGCATAGGAGTCATATCTGGGCATACCCTTCCCACTTAGGGCAACATTTGCAAAAAGAACACATGATGGAAGGAATGTAGAACAAATCAAACATTCACCCCCCAGTCACAGATCTGGGTTTAATGCAACAATGTTTTTGCTCGAAATCCCATTCCAGTTTGGACCCAGCTATGTACAAATCAGTCTTCAACTGGCTCCCGGTGGGAACATTCCAGCCCGAGTTACCAGACCAGTTCCTCACTGGACCAGAAACAAGAATTCTAGCACCAGTTTCGGGTTGTCACCCTTCATTAGCAAGGCTATCTTGCATCTGTTGGCATAGCAAGCATAGGAGCCATATCTGGGCATACCCTTCCCACTTAGGGCAACAATTGCAAATAGAACAGATGAATTATGGATTGCGGAACAAACCAAACATTCACCCCCAGTCACAGATCTGGGTTTAATCCACCAGTTTTTTTGCTCGCCAAGCCATCCCTGTTTGAACTCATCTATATACAAATCAGTCTTGACCCTGCCCCACATGGGAACAGTCCAGCCCAAACTACTAGGCCAGGCCCTCACTGGACCGGAAGCAAACATCCTGAGATCAGTTTTGGGGTATCATCCGTCATTAGCCAGACTAGCTTAAATCTGGTGGCATAGTGAGTACAAGACCAACGTGTGGGCATAGCCTTCTCACTTAGGGCAACAATTGTGCAAAGAACAGCTGGTGGAAGTAATGTTGAACAAATCAACCATTCACCCCCGTCACAGATCTGGGTTTAATCCATCAGTTTTTTTTGCACGCATGCCATTACATGCCATCCCATGCCATTCCATGCCATTCCAGTTTAGACCCAGCCATATGCAAATTAGTCTTAACACTGCCCCCTCCCCACCCTGGGAACAGTCTAGCCCTAAGTGCAAGGCCAGGTCCTCACTGGACCTGGCCTGGATCAGTTTCAGCATGTCACCCCCTCATCAGCCAGGCTAGCTTGAATCTGATGATATAGTGAGCATGGAACCCATGTCTGGACATACCCTTTTCACTTGGTGACAGAATAACATGCACTAGTAGTGGGCAGGGCTAAGGTATTGTGGGCAGGGCATTCCCCTGATCTCTTTGGGCCCAGTCAGCATCTTCTCCGCCAGTTGAAATGGTGTTGTTTTGATATTATGATGCTGATAGAGCAATGTGACTATGTTTGTCTTAAATGCTGAATGTTATGTTGTTGTCAATGTTTAATGTATACATGAAGAAACTTGTTAATTAGCGCAAAGTGTTGTTTGATACCAAAGTAAGGCTCGCTATTTTGTCACCAAATTGCAGGCTGTTTCAAACTAACAATTGCACTTTTTTCCTAGAGCTGTGTCTCTTCATGCATTTGTTTGTTGATTGTTTATTTTGATGCATCTGTGAAGAGCCTTGCGCTCATTAGGTCTAGGAATCCCCCTGTGTATAGCCTCCACCACGGAATTAGGTTCAGTAAACCCTGTTGGGTACATACTTTCCCATTACAGAAAAGACCCAATAATTCCCTTGTATATATTTTCCTGTCACCCTAGTAAAATTTAGAGACCCATAAAAACAGAAAAGTCATCAACTTGAATGAGTGAGAAACTCTATATAAATACAAAGCTACAATGTATGTAACATAAAAATCTCCTAAAGAGCGAGAACTCAAGAGTAACTGTCCCCAGAAAAGACTACCCTAATACCACCTTGGGATCAGCTTTAAAACACATGCAGAGTAAGTTCCCCATACAGGCCAAAAGGTTTAGCAAGCTCAGCTATGAATTACACATACACACCAAGACACAGACGTTCCCCTGGCCCAAAGAGGGAACATCCAACTCTAACACCATTGACCACACAAGAAAATATGTACAAAAGAAATACACAGGGCAGAAGAAAGACGAAAGGGTAGCATTGTTGGAACTATGGGCCATCTTTGAGGAAGTACAGGCCGACAGCATTGAGAAGGTAAGCAAGTTGTCCCCACCTCATCTCCCATACGTAGGTATGAGGTTATCTCCCAAATGCCAACTATCCCTGCATTGGGATGCACTAACCTGCCAGTTGAGGGAGCTCAGGCGGCCCCTACCGAACAGCAGGCTGTTAGGTTCCGGTGTGGCAGACCAAAAGGCCCATAGGCGCAACACTCCCTGCACCACCCCAAAGTTCGACCCCCCGTCCGTCACGGTTGGCATTCACAGCACAGGGAGCATGCACCCCTGTAGGTTCCGGGGAATGGGGCAGGGTGAAGGGAAGATTTGTAGCAGTCTTAGATAGTGAAACAGCTAGTGAGAGTGACAGAAGAGGTCCCAGCCCTCAGAGATCTGGCAGTGAGGAAGAAGTCACAGGGTACGCTCAGGTAGCCACGAGGAGGCTACAGAGAGCGAGCAGGAGAGCAGGTCCAGACTTAGAAGGACAACACATAGCTCCAAATGAAGGAGAGAGTGTAGATGGGAGTCAGAGGAAAGGTGTGAACTGAGAAAAGAGAGGGAGGGAGCTCTACCCTGGAAGCCCAGCGAGAGAGTACAGCAGCGCACCCTTCGCCTAAGGAGAGCAGGGGTAGGCACAGAGGCCCAGTCATGGAAGAATCTGAGATAGAGTCAGAAGGGAAACTTTTGATTGTCGATACCTCACCTGAACACCAGCAAAGGAGAGGGAATGACCAGGAGATTAGGCACCAAGGGAGACTGGTGCAAACCCAACTTAGACATAGGAGGACCAAAATGGCATCACTGCGTGCACACGAGGAAAGCAGGGATGAGGATGTTTACTACTCATCCAGACGTGCGGGACAGGTAAACCAAAGCCAAGAACCATAATAGCTTAGGAAGAAGAAAAATTATTTTCCCAACCCTTTTGTCACCTGCTAGCCCATTGGACTGAGAGAAGTGATCAGTACGATAGGCCCTGGCCAGAGGTGGGATCTATCAAACCATAGGACATAGAAATTGCCGAAGACTGCATCCAGCACGGGGGGGATACCGAGTGGAATTTCCCTTACATGCAGGAGTGTCTGAGGAGATGGGAAAGCTATGTAGATGGAAAACCGTCAGACATGTCTGGAGCGAGAATATGCCCGTTGGTACAGAAGGGCAGGTAAGGGACCATCTATGTGCAATGGGCCCAGATCGATAAGGAGGGGTTAAGAGCCAAGCTGCCACTGTTGTTGGATGTAGCTGTGAAACAGATTTCATGTTTAGAAATGAACACCACAGGGATCACTTCATCAATTGGCAATGTGAAGAGTCTGCTAAGCAGCATTATCAGTCAGCAGACCAACACAGTGTTCGCCCATGCTTGCATCCTGGCGGTCACGTTCACTAACTTAGAGCACAACAGGGTTGCATTTAATTCATACAGGCACTAGATATGGATTGCCCTGAAGGAAATACTCCCTGACTGTGCAGACATAGGTGGGTTAATGGCAGAAACCATGAGAACTGAGGAGACCATAACAGACTTCCTAGATAGGATGAGAGAATGGCGGGGACAAGAGACAGGACAGAAGTAGACAGACATAGGCCCTCACGTCATTTCCTTTTATAACATCCTCAAAAAGGGGCTGCCCTCTTACATACAAAGTGGTCTGGAAAATGTAGTAGGGCTAGAAAACTAAACCCTGACGAGAAATACAGGCACACATACTGCACTTCCAGAAGAAGAAACAAGAGAAAGATAAGAAGAAGCAGTAACAGGGCCAGAGGGAAAACATTAAGTTTATCCAACATAAGCTAAAGAAGACCGCCCTAGAGGGGGCTACATTGGCAGCAAGCGGGCAAATGGTACAAGTGATGAAGGGAACTCTGGGGCAGGAACCCCAAGGGTTCAAAAATGGCTACAGCAATGGAAACCAGGGAGACTGGCAGCAGCCAACTCATACAATGCTACTACTGCCATAAGATAGGCCATATGCCTAGAAGATGCTGGCTAAGAGCACACCACGTGCAGAAATCAACAAGCCCAGGCCATGCCCCACAAAACTCCCAACCACAGAATCAGACCCAGGGAAACACAACAGCACATTGTCGCATAGGCTATCATTATCCTGATGAGACTACTGGATTCAGGTGGCAGGATCACTTCTATTTGTGGGGGACTGAGTCTGAACCCACTACAGGTGACACCTGTCAGCCTAATCCGGGTTTTGTTCCAGCTAACTAGCAGTGCCTCATCTCCACCCAAGAGCAGGGATGATTGGGTAACCGAGCGCATTACACACTTGACTCCTCAGGCAAATCGTTGTCACTCAGATCTCATCCGTTTCTCTCAGTTACATTAGTCTCACCAATGCAAGGACAATCAGAGGCAGAACATAGTTCATTAAGGTGTTATTGAAGTAACTGCATCTTAGATAATAAAGCATTGAATTGCAATAACTAGGATGATGAAGCATTACAGGATTAAAATTGTGACAAGGAGAGTAAAGCATAAAAATAACGCTACCATATTGTCACTAAAATCGTTAAGAATAGCTCCTAACTAGGCTATGTTAGAGCACAGCATGTTAAGCTCTATTTCTGCCCTTCAGGTTCCCCCCGGAAGATATCATCCCTCAGACCTGAGCAAGAGGCCTGCATAAGCAGCTGCAGCAAAGCACTTAGCAATCAGCATACAGTTGTGGTCATCTGGCTGGAATCTCCCTCTAATGTACATGGGTCAAAGTAATGTGTTTATAATAAAACAGCTGGTGGTCCAAGAAAGGATCCCCACGTAAGAGTGTGTATGTTTCTGTGAACATTAGAGCCAAAGCGTACCGCTTTTGCCCGCAACCTATCTTACTGCAGCCTTGAGAAAAGCACAGAGTGAAAGAAATGTCTTGTTTAAGAATGCAGTGCTGGCCTAGGCAACACCACTGCAGCAAGAGTTAGGAAATTGGGACAGTGCATGGCAGCAGCAGCCAGAAAACCAGGCCCATCATGGATTTGGGCTGCAACCACGACAGGGATGGGGTAACCATTTGGGAAAGCAATGCTTTCTCACAGACACAGAACACAAATGTGCAGTAAGCTTCAGCACCCCCGATACAAAGTATAAATTTTGAGTACTCCTGAAATTCATTGCAGTAGTATTCAAAATAAAAGGCAAATGAGAAAAACATTCCCCTTGCAGAAAAAAGCAAATGCCTGCTAGTTGCAGATAACACAGTGGGAGATGCTAAAAATGATGGACAATACTGAGCTCGGCTTTAATGCCATTAAGGAAAAACTAAAAGCCATTTGCCTCATGATGATGCAACATGAGTATATTTTGGACTTGATGACCACAATGGAAGGTGGAGTGTGTGCCAAGATCGGTTCATCCTGCTGCAGCCATATACCTGGCAATGATACAGACAATCAAACTTTGACACTTGCCATTCAAGCGTTGCACCGACTGCAGAGAGAACTACGTGAGGAGGGAGGTGCCCCTGAGCAGGAGTGGTTCATGAACTGGCTCTCTCAGTGGCTTACTGTTTGTGCACGTCATTGTTGCCCGACTTTGTCATGGTACTTTTTTTTCCTACAATTGGGGGTTTCCTGCTGTATAAACACATTCCTCAAATTGGGTAGGGTACAATTAGCGAGGGAAGTGGAGCAAAAAATGGCCAAATTTATACTTTTTGATACAAAACTGCGCTAACGCAGTTTTGCGTCAAAAATGTTAGCGCTGGCTAGCGTCATTTCTTAATGCCACCCGTGCATCAAATTTATACTTTGATGCACGGGTGGTGCTAAAAATAGGTTAGAGTCATTTTTCCTGATGTTAACCATTGCTCCTTGTCGTAAGGCAAAATTAATTTAACGCAGGAAAAATGACTCTAATCCAGTTTGCGACATGGAAAAAAGTCAAAAAGCGACACAAACAGTGCTAAGGAGCCCCAAAATGGATCCCAGAAGCCAGGAGAGACCCCAGGGAGACCCCCAGACAGCCAGAAACCAGGCAGGAGGACAGAGAAAAGAAGAGGAAGTGTTGCTTCAGCGCAGAGGAGCATGACATTCTGGTGAGAGAGGTGATGGAGCACCAGCATCAACTCTTCATCACCTCTAAATTGCCAATTGGGAGGAGAGAGGCAATTTGGTAACAGATTGTGGACAAGATTAACAGAGTGGCAGCAGTCAGGAGAACTGTCACTGAGTTCAAGAAACGCTGGCATGAGAGCTAGAGCAGGACAAAGGAAAAAATGGCAAAGAACAGGGAGGCAGCACTGCAGACCAGAGGTGGGAGTCCAGCACCACACGAGGACTTGGACGAGATAGATGAGATGGTTGCAGCCATCATCCCAGAGGAAATCGTCACTGGTATCGCAGGACAGTGCAGACTACCAGGAAACAACACATATGCAGGGTAAGTTTGCAAGGGGGACCAAAATGCCTGAATGTGAAGAGCAAGAAGGGAGAGGCACACACTTACTACACAGTGTATGTCATCCCTGAAAATCAGGCAGTGGAATGTGCAAAGGGTCATGGCACGGGACTCCCTGCACTGCCCATGCCTGGTGCATGGGCTGTGCAGGGGCATCCAGGGGCACAACACAACACCAACAACCATTGCATGGGGATAAACCGCCATGCCAAGGCTGCTGGAAATACTGAAGCAGACCAGGAGGTTAGGGTAGAACGTAAAACTTGTCTGGTGTCACAGGACAGCTGGTATTGTCAGAATGTAAACTAGAGGACAATGCCCAGTCTCAGGCCATTGGCTCAAGCGGCATTCACCATTAATAACAGTTGCCACTACTACCTGTGCTGTGTGTGCTGGTCAATTAGGAAATGGCAGTTAGGTGCCCATGGCACAAATACACTCAAATTGAGGGTTCAGTATGACTATGTGATCAATCCCCATCAATCCCTATCCAAGTGTAACTCCTGTCAACTGCTCATGTCCATAGACTCAATAACCATCAGGCACTGTCATATACATAATGATGTACACAGCAGTAATCTCATACCCATGGAACCCATTCCTGGGTTTACCCCATGTCTGTGTCACACTAGCATCAATGCCACCATGCAACATCTCAGTTGTCATAGTGCTAAGTGAACTGCATTGAGGGGGAGCACATATGTGTGTAGGATGGCAAACACACCTGCACAGTCACAAGAGGAAATGGAACTCTGCCAGGCCCATCAGTACAATGCAATGTAGCACACATACACAAACAGCAACATGAGAAACTACCAATGGTAGCACCTGTATTGTTTCATGGAAATGCTATACGTGGTATGGTGCTAGGTCTGAGCACCGCATAGGTGTATGTGAAAAATGATAGACTGGGACAGGGCCATATTGTCATGTGTGGTGCTGTGGCATCAGCACACCAACAATCATTTCAAAGCCTCACCATGCTAATGGAAGCAGAGGGAGGGTTGATGAGGACAAGAAGGTGGCAAGTCACAATTTGGACAGAACCCACACCTAGAAGATGTGACGCAGACAATTGCCCAAAATGCCCTTATTACATGTGACATTAATGACAGGAGCAATGCATGGGAACCATGATAACAATGTACTACCAATAGGAAGTCAGTGACGTCACATTACAACTGGCACAACACAGACACACTAATTGTACAATATTTTATTGCAGAGGACGATGGCTCTCCTGTGGATCTGTCTGTCCTGGACTACCCTGATGACCTGGATGACCAGCTGACAACCATCAGCCAGGAAACCCACCAAGATGTCCTGGGAACCCTTCAGACACCACCTCTGTTAGAAATGGGGTCTTTGGTTGACAGTCAGGTTATCCCCTGTTCAAACAAGGACCCTCACTCTAGTCAGGGTGAAAGAGAATCACCCTCAGCTAACCCCTGCTTACCCCCTTGGTAGCTTGGCAGAGCAGCAGGCTTAACGTCAGAGTGCTAGCTGTACAGTTTGGACCAACACACACAGTAACTTAATGAAAGCACTAGAAAATGACACAACACCAGTTTAGAAACATAGGAAATATTTATCTAAACAAAACAAGACCACAACGACAAAAATCCGACATACACAAGTCAAGTTATGAATTTTTAAAGATTAAACTCAAAAATAGCGCTTAGAAACAAAAAGTGTTTTGATAAGGTGTTAACACGGCGTCGTAACGGAGTCATTCCCAACAATCTGACACCAGCGGCGCCGGATACAGAGTCGCGTAGACCCCCAGGTACAGTACCTTGGTAAAGAAATTAAAATGAGCCGATGTGCGAAGTCGGGGATCACGGCGTCTGTGCGATACGTTGAATCCGTGCACTTCGAGAGGCGTCGGTCACGATGTGGTGCGGCGACTTCCACGGAGTCGCGGACTTCAGTGGGCCTGCAGCGATGTTGGACCTGCGAAGGTCGTTGCATTCCACCAAAGATCACGGAGTTGGGTGCAGGCGGCGTCCCTGGATTCAGCGACGTCTGATCCGAAGTCGTCCGAAGTCGATTTCCTTGAATGTTCACCAGCTTTCCTTCCAAGGGCCCAGGGACTGGATAGAGCACCACTTGTCAGAGCAGGAGTCTCTCCAGAGACTCCAGGTGCTGGCAGTGAGAAGTCTTTGCTGTCCCTGAGACTTCAAACAAGAGGAGGCAAGCTCTAAATCAAGCCCTTGGAGATTTCTTCAAAAGATGGAAGGCACACAAAGTCCAGTCTTTGCCCTCTTACTCTGGCAGAAGCAGCAACTGCATGATAGCTCCACAAAGCACAATCACAGGCAGGGCAGCTCTTCTTCCTCAGCTCTTCAGCTCTTCTCCAGGCAGAGGATCCTCTTGTTTCCAGAAGTGTTCTAAAGTATGTGGTTTTGGGTGCCCCTCTTATACACAGTTTCTCCTTTGAAGTAGGACTACTTCAAAGCAAAGTCTCTTGTGAATATGAAATCCTGCCTTGCCCAGGCCAGGCCCCAGACTCTCACCAGGGGGTTGGAGACTGCATTGTGTGAGGGCAGACACAGCCCTTTCAGGTGTGAGTGACCACTCCTCCTCTCCCTCCTAGCACAGAGGGCTCACCAGGATATGCAGGCTACACCCCAGCTCCCTTTGTGTCACTGTCTAGTGTGAGGTGCAACCAGCCCAACTGTCAAACCGACCCAGACAGGGAATCCACAAACAGGCAGAGTCACAGAAATGGTATAAGCAAGAAAATGCTCACTTTTTAAAAGTGGCATTTTCAAACACACAATCGTAAAATCAACTTTACTACAAGATGTATTTTTTAATTGTGAGCTCAGAGACCCCAAACTCCACATGTCCATCCGTTCCCAAAGGGAATGTATACTATAATCAGATTTAAAGGTAGCCCCCATGTTAACCTATGAGAGGGACAGGCCTTGCAACAGTGAAAAACAAATTTAGCAATATTTCACTGTCAGGACATTTAAAACACATTACTATGGGAGTCATTACAACATTGGCGGTAAAAGCCGCTTACCGCCGTGCAGAAGACCGCCAACACACCGCCGCGGCCGTGGAATTCCGCCACAGCTAATATGACCCACATCTCGAAATCCGCCAAAAATCAGACACCCACACAACTCCGCCACACCAAAGGTCAATGATAAACTGGCGAAAACAAATCCTCCACCGTCACGCCAACAGAAATACGCCCACGCTATCACGACCCACGAATCCATGCGGCGGTCTTTCAACCGCGGTATTCCATTGGCGGTACACACCGCCGCGCTCAAAATACACACACACATACAAAACACCGCCACATTGGACAATTCGAAATGCACACACCTGATACACATACAAACACCACTCCCACACACCCATTACAATATAAAACACACACCCACATCACCCACAAACCGCTACGACCACTATTACAGAGAGAAGGCCAGAGAGAGACACCACCATCCACAAAGTAGCATCCACAGGCACTCAACACCATCACCCACACAACTTCCATGCACAAAACAACGCACACAACTACATATCACCACACTTATCACCACACACACCACCCCACACATCACCCACACCACCCCATGGCACGGCAAAGACACCCCAGGTTCTCGGAGGAGGAGCTCAGGGTCATGGTGGAGGAAATTGTCCGGGTAGAGCCACAGCTATTTGGATCACAGGTGCAGCACACCTCAATTGCAAGGAAGATGGAGCTATGTAGAAGAATAGTCGACAGGGTCAACCCAGTGGGACAGCACCCAAGAAATCGTGACAACATCAGGAAGAGGTGGAACGACCTACGGGGGAAGGTGCGTTCCGTGGTCTCCAGACACCACCTGGCGGTACAGCGGACTGGCGGCGGACCCCCACCTCCTCACCCACAACTAACAACATGGGAGGAGCAGGTCTTGGTGATTCTGCATCCTGAGGGCCTCGCAGGAGTCGGTGGAGGAATGGACTCTGGTAAGTCAAACCTTTAACTACCATATCCCCCACCCTACCTGCATGCTATCACAGACCCCCACCCTCGCCCCCTCCCCATCACTCCAACTCCTCACAAATGTACTAATATCACAAACCACACATCCCAACACCAAGCCCTGCATGCAACAACAAAGCATGGATACCCATCACTAAAGCATGCCCACTGCACATACCCATAACACCCCCCTAATACATCATCACACAAGCCCCCACACAGGAATATTAGCACTGGGGTACACGGTCACCCACCCATTGCACACCATGACACACACAGATGCAACAATCATGCTTTTACACTCCTGCAGGACCACTACCCAAAGTCACCAGACAGGAGGGTCCAGACATCTCCACCCCACCCACAGAAGAGGCCCACAGTGATGACAGCAGCTCTGTCCAACTGGATCCAGATGACCAGCCCGGACCATCGTGGGCCTCGGGACAGTCGGTTCCCCTCACACAGGCACAGGCCACCACAGACCTTCCACTCTGTGGTAACACCAGCACAGCACCCACCCAGCGGGCCCATACCTCTGTCCCCAGGACACGTCAATCAGCTGTGTGTCCACCACTACAGGGAATCCAGGATAACCCACCACCCCAACAACAACAGGGACCTGGGGGCAGTGGCAGTGGGCACACGGTCTAGGGGACGGAGGCCCAGGAACACAGGGGAACTGGGAGGGCTGCTGTGCGACAGGGGGCCGACAGGCCAAGGGAACCCACTCTCCATGAGGCCCTCTCCTCCATCATGAGAGCCTACCACCACTCCCAGGAGACGATGGCAACGGTCCTGGCCAAGTTTCAGGAGACCCAGCGCATGCAGGAGGTTCAGGGAGGAACTCAGAACCATCAGCTCCGCCCTGGGCACCATCGTAGGGGTGCTGAAGGAAATTCCTAACACCAGGAGGGACACTGTGGCACTCCAAGGGGCCCCTGGCACTAGCATGGACGATGAACTGCCCACCACCTCCACCGGCGCTAGTGGACAGGAGGCACCGCCACAGGACCACCACAATAGCACCCCACACCCTGCAGACAGAGAACCACCCCGCAAGCGGTCCCTAAGATCCAGGAACAAGACAGAGCATGATGCCAAGACCCCCGCAAAGATATGAGACCACCCTGATTGTCAAACCACTGTCCCACTTTGTAACCCTGTCTATATTGGAACTGCCCCAGCTCCACTTCCTATGCCCATATGGGCAATGCACCTGTGAGACTAATAGACTGGACTCTGCCATGGACATTCCTCCACCATCCCCCCTCACCATTTTACAGCCCCCTCCAATATTGAGCACTTCAATAAATACCCTTGAAGCACAAAACAATCTGGAGTCAGTCTGTGATTTCGAAATTGTGTATTAGCAATTACAGTGACAAAATGATTTTTTAAATGTAATATCAACATACCTATGTCACACAGCTCTAGTCCATGAGGAATCTAAGCAGATGACACATGTTGGAAACCACACCTGTGAAACCGTAAGGGAAAATGAGAACTCAGTGACCATACACTGGGTGAAATTGACAGACAGGATAGAGGTAGAAGTGTTAAAGTACTTGTAGTAGGCAGGAATGTTTTCTCACCTGTGTGTCACTGGAAATATTGCTGGATGACTGAGTCCCTGTTGTCAATGTCTTCTTCCTCTGCTTCCTCCTCATCACTGTCCACAGGCTCCACAGCTGCCACAACACCACCATCTGGACCATCCTCCTGCAGAAAAGGCACCTGTCATCGCAAAGCCAAGTTGTGAAGCATACAGCAGGCCACGATGATCTGGCACACCTTCTTTGGTGAGTAGTATAGGGATCCACCTGTCATATGGAGGAACCTGGCCTTCAGGAGGCCGAAGGTCCGCTCAATCACCCTCCTAGTCCACCCATGGGCCTCATTGTAGCATTCCTCTGAACCTAGTCCTGGGATTCCACACTGGGGTCAGTAGCCATGACAGGTTGGGGTAACCAGAGTCCCCTAATAGCCACACCCGGTGCCTCTGGAATTGACCCATCACATAAGGGATGCTGCTACTCCGCAGGATGTAGGCGTCATGCACAGAGCCAGGGAACATAGCATTTACCTGGGAGATGTACTGGTCTGCCAAACATACCATCTGTACATTCATCGAATGATAACTCTTCCGGTTCCTGTACACCTGTTCACTCCTGTGGGGGGGGACCAAAGCTACATGGGTCCCATCAATGGCACCTATGATGTTGGGGATATGTCCCATGGCATAGAAGTCACCTTTCACTGTAGGCAAGTCCTCCACCTGAGGGAAAACGATATAGCTCTGCATGTGTTTCAGCAGGGCAGACAACACTCTGGACAACACGTTGGAAAACATAGGCTGGGACAACCCTGATGCCATGGCCACAGTTGTTTGAAAAGACCCACTTGCAAGGAAATGGAGCACTGATAGCACCTGCACTTGAGGGGGGATTCCTGTGGGATGGCGGATTGCTGACATCAGGTCAGGCTCCAACGCGGGCGTGACGGCCATTTTCTGACTGTTGAATCACTCGATACCTGATCTTCGACAGGAGAGGAACTACACTGCAAGTGCTGCTGTGACCTCGGTCTGGAAGAGACAATGGCTTGTGCGTCTGGGGAAAGGGCCCCTGCCTTCACTGCAGAGGAGTTGGAGAAGCTCATTGACGGGGTCCTCCCCCAGTACACGCTACTCTACGGTCCTCCAGACCAACAGGTAAGTACACAGGGAGCGTGTTGTATGGGCTATGCCTGTGTGGAGAGGGCTGGTAGTAAGAAGGAATGCGGCACAGTTCTGCGTCCATGAAAGACTGTGAATGCATGTGCCACATGGCAAGGGTAGGGATTTGGGCCACTCACTTTGACGGTGCAGTTGGTACTTACTTTTCTTCTTCCCCTGTACATTTCATGTAGGTCAGCGCCCACCAGAAGAAGGATATTTGGCGTGCCATCGCCAAGGACGTCCGGACCCTGGGTGTCCACCACAGACGGAGCACCCACTGCCGGAAAAGATGGGAGGACATTCGCTGCTGGAGCAAGAAGACGGCAGAGGCTCAGCTGGGGATGGCCTCCCAAAGTGGGAGGGATGCCCGTCGAACCATGACCCCCCTGATGTTCCGGATCCTGGCGGTGGCCTACCCGCAGTTGGATGGGCGCTTGAGGGCATCACAGCAGCCACAAGGCGGTGAGTACACTATCATTCAGTGGAGTTTGCACGCAGTTAAGGTGTCTGGGTGGGGGAGGAGGGCTGTGGGTTCCCCTATGCCCGGGCGAGTTCCGTAGGCTATGCCCATTCGTAAGGCATGGCCCTGTGGCCCCCCAGCCCACCTCTGTAGAGTGCCAAGTACAGGTATACATGCCCCTGTGTCATCTATGTGTGCAGATGTCGTCCAGAGCCTTGTAGGCCATTTCCCAGGATTTGCACTGTAGAGCCCAACAGCGCGACGTAGTGCAGGGGGCTGCTATGTCTGTATTGTCCGCCAACGGTAGCGGTAAGCCATGCACTCAACCTGTCTTTCTTCTGTCCCCCCCCCTTTTTGTGGTCTCCCTGTTCTTGTGTGCATTAGCATCATCAGGCGGAGGTACAGTGGCACCAGAGCACGAGGGAGCTGCATCCCACATGGGCATGGAGGCCCACACTACGGACTCAGAATATACCAGTGGGATGGAGGGAAGCACCACGGCGGTCACAGGATCTGCAACCAGCGACACAGACTCATCCTCCGATGGGAGCTCCCTTGTGGTGGCGGCAACATCTGTGCCCCCCACTTCTACAGGTACAGCCGCCATCCCCCCTACCAGCACCGCCCTCCCAGCAGCCCCTCAGCCTTCGCCCCGTGCCCGCTCACCCAGGAGGGTGGGCATCACCTTCGCCCCAGGCACCTCAGCCCCTGCCCCTGTCACCTCTGCTGCCCTCAGTGAGGAGGCCATTGACCTCCTCAGGTTCCTCACTGTTGGGAAGTCTACCATTTTGAATGCCATCCAGGGTGTAGAAAGGGAGTTGCAACACACAAATGCATTCCTGGAGGGCATTCATTCTGGTCAGGCTGCCCTTCATCGAACCGTTCAGACTCTGGCCTTAGCACTGATGGCAGCCATTGTCCCTGTGTCTAGCCTCCCCCCTCCAACATCCTCCACCCAGACCCAATCCCCTGTACCTATGCCTATCCCAAGCACACCATCAGACCAGCCTGCACACACCTCAACACACAAGGGAAGCTCAGGCAAACATAAGCACCACACATCCCACAGGCATTCACGCAAGCATCACACACATACAGACACACCAACATCCACTGCCTCCACTGTGTCCCCCTCCTCCTCGTCTCCCTCCTCCCTCCCAGTCTCGTCTACACTCACACCTGCATGCACTACCACTACAGCCACTACGTCCTGCACCAGCACACCCACCACCACACCCCGCTCATGTGCACTCACCACCCCCACTACCATTTACACGTCCCCTGTGTCCTCTCCCAGTGTGTCTGTGACGCCCCCTCCGAAGATACACAAACGCAGGCACACACCCACCCAACAGCCATCCACCTCACGGCAGCCTCCAGCTCATGCACCTGCACCCAAATCCACAAAAGTTACACCTCCTACAACCACCACCTCTTCCTCACTCCCAAACCCCCTCCAGCTACCCGTCCCAGTGTCTCCCAAAAACTTTTCCTGTCCACCCTTAACCTATTTCCCACCACCCCCCACCCGTCCAACTCATAGGTCCCGTACTAGCACCTCAGCCAAAAAATCTCCGGGAACAGTGGTGCCTGTTGTTACAGGTATGTGGAGTGTATTGGCCACCAGGGCAGCCAGTGTGGCACGGAGCCACAGCACAGCCAGTCCCCCCCGTGAAGCACCAGAAGTTGGACAGTGCCCGGCGGGAGAGGGGGAAGACTCCAGCCAGCCAAGCCGCTCACAGGGGTCCCGGTGGGAGTGTGGACTCAGGTGTGACTCCTCCCAAGGTGGGGAAGGGGCAGAAGAAATCTCCAAAGTCTGGGAGGAGCAGCACGGCGGAGAAGACCGCCATCATCCCTGCTGCCCAGGAGGCCACTGCCAGCCCCATTGTCACTGCCCAGGAGGCCATCGCCAGCCCCATCGTCACTGGCCAGGAGGCCACCGCCAGAGTCACTGCCCAGGAGGCCACCGCCAGCCCTATCGTCACTGCCCAGGAGGCCACCGCCAGCCACAGCCCAGCTGGCCAGGAGGGCCCCGCAAGCCACAGCCCAGCTGACCCATTAAGGACCGCCAGCCACAGCCCAGCTGGGCAATGACGGACCGCCTTGGCAAGGACCACTGAACAGGTCAGACACTGGCAACTCAAGCACCGCTGAACAGGCCAAGGACCGCTGAACAGGGCAAAGACCGCCATGGCAAGGACCGCTGAACAGGGCAAAGACCGCCATGGAAAGCACCGCTGAACAGGTCAGACACTGGCAACTCAAGCACCGCTGAACAGGCCAAGGACCGCTGAACAGGGCAAAGACCACCATGGCAAGGACCGCTGAACAGGGCAAAGACCGCCATGGAAAGCACCGCTGAACAGGCCAGAAACTGGCAACTCAAGCACAGCTGAACAGGCCAAGGACTGCTGAACAGGGCAAAGACCGCCATGGAAAGCACTGCTAGCCCATTTGCGGCAGTGGCAGTGACGCAACTGGGATCGTCACGGGGTGAGTGCTGCACTCTGGGCACCAGTCCCCCTCCAGAACCAGTGGAGACCTGCATCCCCTCCGTCTGTCCTGCACAGGATGAAGCACTCTGGGCAACAGTCCACCCCCAGAACCAGTGGAGACCTGCATCCACTCCGTCTGTCCTGCACAGGATGAAGCACTCTGGGCACCAGTCCCCCTCCAGAACCAGTGGAGACCTGCATCCACTCCGTCTGTCCTGCACAGGATGAATCACACTGGGCACCAGTCCCCCTCCAGAACCAGTAGAGACATGCATCCACTTGTGAGACTGTGGCTTTTCACTCCCCAGGATGGTACAGTGGGCAAACCACCCACTGTATAGACTTGTGAGCCTGTGGCTTTGCACTCCCCAGGATGGAACAGTGGGCAACCCACCCACTGTATAGACTTGTGAGACTGTGGCTGTGCACTCCCCAGGATGGAGCAGTGGGCAACCCACCCACTGTATAGACTTGTGAGACTGTGGCTGTGCACTCCCCAGGATGGAGCAGTGGGCAACCCACCCACTGTATAGACTTGTGAGACTGTGGCTTTGCATTCCCCAGGATTGTACTGTAGGCAACCCACCCACTGTCGAGACTTGAGAGACTGTGGCTTTGCACTCCCCAGGATACATCAATGGGCATGGAGCCCCCTTGTGGATCTGGCGTGGTGCACTCATCCGGCTGAGGTGTCCCCCTTCCCTTCCCCCTTGAGGTGCCTGTTGTATTTCTATCTGATGCCCCTGCAGTGTTCTCTCCGTCATGTTCCGGTATCTTGTGTGGGCCTCGCCACGGACTATGAATGGTGCAAAACCTGCACTGCTAATCGTGGTGTATATTTTGTTTATTGTGTGTATATATATATGTATATATTTGCTTACTGTATTTTGATATATTACAATGGTTCCACTCATTTCCTTTTGTCTTTGCATTCTTCCGGGGTGGTTGGGGGGTGTTACTGTAATGTATAGATAAGCATTGGTGTGTGTGATGTAGTGGGTGAGGGTCGGGGTGGGGTTGGGGTGTTGAGTGTGTGTGTCCCTGTGTTTTTGCCTCCCCCTCCCCTATGTCGTAGGTGCAGTACTCACTGTGGTCTTCGCCGCCGGCGTTGATGCTCCTCGTAGAAGAGCAGGAAGACTAGCGCTGGGAGAATATGAAGTTCCGGCTCCATGGTGCCCTCCTTCCTCGCGGAGTGTGTAGAGGTGAGCGTTTTCCCTTCGAAATTCCTGTTTCCACTGTGTTTTTATCCGCGGTGAATCCGCCCTGGAAAAGGTGGTGGATTGTTAGGTTGTGATACTGTGGGCGGTACATTGTCTCCCGCCTGTTTGTTAGTGGTAACCGCCGTGCTGTTTGTTTGTACCGCCGTGGCGGTCGGAGTGTTAAAGTGGTTGTCTTTGTTGGCGGTTTCCACCACGGTCATAATTGCTAAATTTTTACCACCGGCCTGTTGGCGGTCTTACCGCCGCTTTAACACCGTCTGCCAGGGTTGTAATGACCACCTATATGTACTACCTTAACCATACACTGCGCCCTGCCCTGCCCTTGGGGCTACCTAGGGCCTACCGTAGGGTGACTTATATGTAAGAAAAGGGAAGGTTAGGCCTGGCAAGTGGGTTAAGTCGAATTTACAGTTAAAACTGCATACAAAGACACTGCAATGGTAGGTCTGAGACATGATTACATAGCTACGTATGTGGGTGGCACAACCAGTGCTGCAGGCCCACTAGCAGCATTTGCTTTACAGACCCTGGCATCTCCAGTGCACTTTACTAGGGACTTACTAGTAAATTAAATATGCCAATCAAAGGATAAGCCAATTACATACACATTTTGTAAAGGAGCACTTGCACTTTAGCACTGGTTAGCAGTGGTAAAGTGCTCAGAGAAACAAAAACATCAAACTCAGAGTCCAGCACACATCAACAACCTGGGGAACAGAGGCAAAAGGTTAAGGGAAACCACACCAAGGATGAAAATCTAACAACCTTAAATCACAAGGAGGAGCATACATGTAGCAGCCATCCCAGAGGAGCCACCCACTACCCCAATAGTAAGACCCGCCATCTCAAACACAGCTGAGGACTTTGATGACACAGGGACCACCTTTGAGAGGACAGTAGTGGGAGTACAGCAGGAGCTGGCCAAGGAAGTGCGGTTGGGGATGCAAACTATGGTAGCCAGCCTTGAGGGGATGCGCATGTGCATGATGACGTGCGCAGAACAGACAGCAGCCATACAAGTCACACAATCCCTACTTCAAGGAGTCCAACAGTGTGTGAGGGACCTCACCACTGCTGTGAGGGAGTTGCCACAACACCTACCCTCCCAATCTTGCAACTGCAAGCATGAATACAAGTTGGACTCCATGCACCGGGAACTGGCCTCCCACAGGGCAGACATGGCTGCCTACCACAGGGATGTTGCTGCCATACTCAATAATCAGCTGCTCCTCCTGCTTCAGTGATGCCATATGTAGTTCCACAGATGGCAGCTGCCGGGAATTTGGTGTCCACTTCTCCAACCACTGAAGTGTGTGTGGCCCCTTCAAACCCACCAGAACCACCATCAAGGGCAGAGGAGACGACACACACATCAGAGGATGAAGATGTGGAACAGATCATCTTCACCCGCAGCAGTACCCGGTAGCACCAGCCCATGCCAAATGGGCACTGATTTCCCTTTGTCCTGTGCTTGACAACCTGCCAGTGTTGCTACAGTTGGTGATATGCACTCTTCACCGACACACTGTTAACCTTTCCACTATGGACTGCAATTGCCTCTCACTACTAAATTGGCAATTCATGTTCCTCTGCACTGAACAACAGTTAATCTCAGCATGTCACATGACATGTCACTCAACCTTTGCACTTGTGTTGCGTCATAATAGAATGCTTTACACTAATGGGGTCACAGACCTGGACTATGTAAATATTGCACTACAGCACTTTTATAAACAACACTTACACACCCACTTTGTCTCTGTGTAATGTGACACATCTACTTTGCTGGAGATTTGTGATGCATGTAACATGTCTATGGTCACAGAGTTTCAATACCAGAGTTCAGAAATAATGTGGGCAGATATCTACGCACAAGGGCCCAGATTTTTACTTTTTATGCACTGCATTTGCATAATTTTTTAAGCAAAAGCAGTGCAAACTTACAAAATATCATTGTATTTTGTAATTTTGCGCTGCTTTTGAGTTAAAAAATGAGGCAAATGCAGTGCAAAAATAGTATAATTCAGGGCCAAGGTATCCACAAGATGAAAATCAATGCTGCCCACATCCCCTACAAGCAAGTCATTGTGTATGTGACATTTGCTTTAAAACATACATGCCTCACCCACAACATACAGCAGGAATGGCTGTGTAATAGTGTTTGGCCAATAACGTCAGCTGGGAGTACAAGTAAAACACATAGGCGTGAAATTTGTATGCTTTACTTCATCTGAAATTGGCACTACTCAGTTTAGCAGTGTGGACATGAACTTCAGGCTGCAGGCAGATGTCCCAAAGTGCCCAACATCACGACACAGGATCAAAACTATTACAGCTTAAAAAGCACACTTACCTGTCCAATATATGGGAACCATAGTTACGTTCAGTGGTGGGTACAATGGATGACAGATGCATTGAGATTCAGATTTGTTGAAGCTGCCAATGTGACAGCTCAGTTGGAAGTGGGAATTAACATGTCAAGAGAGGGATGTGGATGCAGCACGGAATACACAGGTCAACAGACAATTGGCATTGTCCACTCATGCAAAGACACTGAGCCCCAAGCATATGACACATGCAGTAAGGGAGTACCAAAATCTTTAATAACTATGTACGAAACAGAACTTAAAACTATGTAACACACCTATACTAACCTAATCTATCCTAACTACAGTATACATTACCAACAACTGGCCCTAACTACCCTATGCTAAGCTTACTTACCACATTTAACAACACACTTTAAATATTTGTTAACAACACACTCTAAGGGGGTCATTCCAACCCTGGCGGTCAATGACCGCCGGGTTGGAGGACTGCGGGAGCACCGCCGACAGGCCGGCGGTGCTCCCAAGGGCATTCCGACCGCGGCGGTAAAGCCGCGGTCGGACCGGCAACACTGGCGGTCTCCTGCCAGTGTACCGCCGCCCTTTGGAATCCTCCAAGGCGGCGCAGCTAGCTGCGCCGCCGAGGGGATTCCGACCCCCCCTACCGCCATCCAGTTCCCGGCGGTCCGCCCGCCGGGAACCGGATGGCAGTAGGGGGGGTCACGGGGCCCCTGGGGGCCCCTGCAGTGCCCATGCCACTGGCATGGGCACTGCAGGGGCCCCCGTAAGAGGGCCCCTACAAGTATTTCACTGTCTGCTTGGCAGACAGTGAAATACGCGACGGGTGCAACAGCACCCGTCGCACCTTCCCACTCCGCCGGCTCGATTACGAGCCGGCATCTTCGTGGGAAGGGAGTTTTTCCCAGGGCTGGCGGGTGGTCTTTTGGCGACCGCCCGCCAGCCCAGGGAAAAACTTAGAATACCCTCCGCGGTCTTTCGACCGCGGAGCGGTATTTCGGAGGGGGGAACTCTGGCGGGCGGCCTCCGCCGCCCGTCAGGGTCAGAATGACCCCCTAAATATTTGTCCCCCTCCCCCTTATATGACGAGACACATGTAGGACATTTACTAGCCTAAACATATACTAACTAATACTAAACAAATATATATATTCTTTTGTATTTTTTTTTGTTTTATTTTTTTTAAATACACAAAAGCCCCAATATTAACCCCCACCCACCCACAAACTAACATGTAATAATATGAAACCCTGAAACCCCCCCAACCTACGTATCCCATCTAAACTACTACCCTACTCTAATCTACCACTAACCCCCAAAACTGGATGAGGAATGAGGAGGGAGGGGACTGAATTAGAGGTGAGGGGAGTCAAGAGTTCACAGGTTTGCCCTCCTCAGTGTCTTTTTTTATTGCCTTGAGCCTCCGGGTATTTTTGTCCACATCCCTCTGTATGGTGTCAAGCTTTTTCAACACTTTTCTCATGTCCCTCTGGAGCTCACCTTTTGTGGCCATGTCCATAGCAGCAGATGTGGTGGTCTGTGTTGCTGAGGTTGATGGTCCAGCAGGTGTGGTGGTCAGTGGCGGCGAGGTTGACAGTGCAGCAGGTGTGGTGGTTGGTGACGGTGGCCGCTGTGGTACTGGCTGCAGTTGTGGTGGTGACTCCAACCTTTGTGGCCAATGCTGGTTCCCCCTGGCTGAAAGCCCGCCATTCTCCTAAGGCTCGCTCTCTCTGATAGCATCTTGCCATCCTTCGGTACCCAGACACGACATCCAATATGTGTCTGTATTTCACTGCCTGTAGGAGGCTGGGCTGGCTTATATTGGGTACCTGATGGTACTTACACCTTGTGCCAGGTCCAGTTATCCCTTATTAGTAGATTAGTAGTGTTCCAGCAGCTTAGGCTGATAGAGGTGGCTATAGCAGAGCAGCTTAGGCTGAACTAGGAGATATGCAAAGCTCCTACTATACCACTTATATCATATAGCACTATGGTGGTCATTACAACCCTGGCGGACGGTGTTAAAGCGGCGGTAAGACCGCCAACAGGCCGGCGGTAAAAAATTTGCAATTACGACTGTGGCGGAAACCGCCAACGAAGACAGCCACTTTAACACTCCGACCACCACAGCGGTACAAACAAACAGCGCGGCGGTCACGGCCAACAGACAGGCGGGAGACAATGTACCACCCACACTATTATGACAGGCCAATCCGCCACCTTTTCCGGGGCGGATTCACAGCGGATAAAAACACGGCGGAAACTGGAATTTCGAAGGGAAAACGCTCACCTCTACACACTCCACGAGGAACGAGGACACCATGGAACCGGAACTCCAAATTCTACCTGCGATAGTCTTCCTGTTCCTCTACCAGGAGCACGAATGCCGGCGGTGAAGACCACGGTGAGTACTGCACCTACGACACAGGGGAGGGAAAAAACAGGGACACACACACGCAACACGCAACACCCCCACCCCCACCGTCACCCACTACAACACACACACTAATACATCATGATACAATATTTTTACGTCCCCCAACCCCCCCGGAAGAATGCAAAGACCAAAGAAAATGAGTGTAACCATCGGAATATATTAAAAACAAGTAGGCAGAAATATATATATACACAATGTACAAAATAAATACCAGGCATAGTAGTCCAGGTACTGCACAAAGAAAGTCCGTGGAACACTGGGACCACACGGTATGGGCGAGGCCCACACAAGATCCCTGACCATGACGGAGAGAACACTGCAGGGGCATCAGAGAGCAAGAAAACAGGCACCTCAGGGGGAGGGAAAGGGGGGCACCTCAGCCACTTGAGGGCACGACGCCAAATCCACGAGGGGCAAAGCCACAGTCTCACAAGTCTCTACAGTGGGTGGTCTGCCCACTGTTCAATCCTATGGAGTGCAAAGCCACAGTCTCACAAGTCTATACAGTGGGTGGTCTGCCCACTGTTCAATCCTGGGGAGTGCAAAGCCACAGTCTCACAAGTCTATACAGTGGGTGGTCTGCCCACTGTTACATCCTGGGGAGTGCAAAGCCACAGCCTCACAAGTCTATACAGTGGGTGGTCTGCCCACTGTTCAATCCTGGGGAGTGCAAAGCCACAGTCTCACAAGTGGATGACAGTCTCCACTGGTTCTGGAGGGGGCATGGTGCCCAGAGTGCTTCATCGTGTTAATGACAGAGGTAGTGGATGGATCTCTCCACTGGTTCTGGAGGGGGCATGGTGCCCAGAGTGCTTCATCCTGTTAAGGACAGAGGTAGTGGATGGATCTCTCCACTGGTTCTGGAGGGGGACTGGTGCCCAGAGTGCTTCATCCTGTTAAGGACAGAGGTAGTGGATGACAGTCTCCACTGGTTCTGGAGGGGGCATGGTGCCCAGAGTGCTTCATCCTGTTAAGGACAGAGGTAGTGGATGGATCTCTCCACTGGTTCTGGAGGGGGCATGGTGCCCAGAGTGCATCATTCACCCCGTGACGGACCCAGTTGCGTCATTGCCCCTGCCGCTCATGGGCTAGCGGGGCTTCAGATGGCGGTGCCCTGTTCAGCGGTGCTTCAGATGGCGGTGCCCTGTTCAGCGGTGCTTCAGATGACGGTCTACATTGCAGGGTCTCAGCTGCTGGCAGTCCTTCATGGCCCAACGGGCATTTTGCTGGTGGTCCTTCATGGGCCACCGGGTCTTTCGCTGGTGGTCCTTCATGGCCCAGCTGGGCTGGTGCTGGCGGTGACCTCCTGGGCGGCTGGGCTGGGGCTGGCGGTGGCCTCCTGGACAGCTGGGCTGGGGCTGGCGGTGGCCTCCTGGGCAGCTGGGATGGGGCTGGCGGTGGCCTCCTGGGCAGCGGGGATGATGGCGGTCTTCTCCGCCGTGCTGCTCTTCCCAGACTTACCGGGTTTTCTTGTGGCCCTTCCCCACCTTGGAAGGTGTCACAGCTGACTCCACACTCCCAACGGGACCCCTGGGAGCGGCTTTGGTGGCTGGAGTCTTCCCCCTCTCCCGCCGGGCACTGGCCAACTTCTGATGATTCACAGGTGGGGAACTGTCTGTGCTGTGGCTCTGTGCCACACTGGCTGCCCTGGTGGCCGGTGCACTCCAGATTCCAGTGACTACAGGCACCACTCATCCCGGAGATGTTGTGGCTGAGGTCCTACTGCGGGACCTATGAAATGGACGGGGTGGGGGAGGTGTGGGAAAGAGGTCAAGGGTGGACAGGAAAAGTTTTTTGGACACACTGGGACGGGTAGCTGGAGGGGGTTTGGGAGTGGAGGAAGATGTGGTAGCTGTAGGAGGTGTACGTTTGTTGACTTTGGGTGAAGGTGCATGCGCTGGAGGCTGTCGTGAGGTGGATGGCTGTTGGGTGGGTGTGTGCCTGCGTTTGGTATCTTGGGAGGGGGTGTCACAGACACACTGGGAGAGGATACAGGGGACGTGTGAATGGTAGTGGGGTGGTGACTGCACGTGAGTGGGGTGTGGTGGTGGGTGTGCTGGAGAGGGACGTAGTGCCTGTAGAGGTAGTGCATGCAGGTGTGAGTGTAGACGAGACTGGGAGGGAGAAGGGAGACGAGGAGGAGGGGGACACAGTGGAGGCAGTGGATGTTGGTGTGTCTGCATGTGTGTGATGCTTGCGTGAGTGCCTGTGGGATGTGTGGTGCTTATGTTTGCTAGAGCTACCCTTGTGTGTTGACGTGTGTGCATATTGGTCTGTAGGTGTGCTTGGGATAGGCAGAGGTACAGGGGATTGGGTTGGGGTGGAGGAAGTTGGAGGGGGAGGCTAGAGACGGGGACAATGGCTGCCATCAGTGCTGAGGCCAGAGTCTGAAAAGCTCGGTGAAGGGCCGCCTGACCAGAATGAATGCCCTCCCGGAATGCATTTGTTTGTTGCAACTGCCTCTCTTCACCCTGGATGGCATTCAAAATGGTAGACTGCCCAACAGTGAGGGACCTGAGGAGGTCAATGGCCTCCTCACTGAGGGCAGCAGGGGTGACTGGGGCAGGGCCTGAGGTGCCTGGGGCGAAGGTGATGCCCACCCTCCTGGGTGAGTGGGCACGGGGCAAAGGCTGAGGGGCTGCTGGGAGGGCGGTGCTGGTAGGGGGGGGTGGCGGCTGTACCTGTAGATGCGGGGGGCACAGATGTTGCCGCCACCACAAGGGAGCTCCCATCAGAGGACGAGTCCGTGTCGCTGGTCTCAGCTCCTGTCCCTGCCGTGGAGCTCCCCTCGCCCTCCGTCCCACTGGTGAATTCTGACTCCGTAGTGTTGCCCTCCAGGGCCATGTGGGATGCAGCTCCCTCGTGCTCAGGTGCCACCGCTCCTCCGCCTGATGATGCTAATGCACACAAGAACAGGGAGGCCAAAAAAAGGGGGGGAAGACAGAAGAAAGACATGTTGAGTGCATGCATTACTGCTACCGTTGGCGGACACGACAGACACAGAAGCCCCCTGCACTACGCTGCGCTCTTGGGCTCCACTGTTCAATTCCTGGGAAATGGCCTACAAGGCTATGGACGACATCTGCACACATAGATGACACAGGGGCATGAATAGCTGTACTTGGCACTCTACAGAGGTGGGGTGGGGTGCCACATGGCCTGCCTTATGGAGGGGCCTTGCCTACGGAACTCGCCCTGGCCTAGGCAAACCCACAGCCCACCTCCCCCACCCAGACACGTCGTAATGCGCGCAAAGTCAGCTGAATGAGAGTGTACTCACCCCCTTGTGTCTGCTGTGATGCCCTCAAGCGCCCATCCAACTCCGGGTAGGCCACCGCCAGGATCCTGAACATCAGGGGGGTCATGGTGCGACGGGCACCCCTCCCACGTTGGGAGGTCATCCCCAGCTGAGCCTCTGCTGTCTTCTTGCTCCAGCGGCGAATGTCCTCCCATCTTTCACGGCAGTGGGTGCTCCGTCTGTGGTAGACCCCCAGGGTCCGGACGTCCTTGGCGATGGCACGCCAAATATCTTTCTTCTGGTGGGCGCTGACCTACATGAAATGTACAGGGGAAAAATAGAAGTTATTACCAACTGCAGCGTCGAACTGATTGGCCCCCATCCCTACCCTTGCCATGTGGCACATGCATTCAACGTCTTTCATGCACGCAGCACTCTGCCCCCTTCCTTCTTACATCGAGCCCTCTCCAGACAGGCATAGCCCATACAACATGCTCCCTGTGTACTTACCTGTTTGTCTGGAGGACCGTAGAGTAGTGTGTACTGGGGGAGGACCCCATCAACAAGTTTCTCCAACTCCTCCGATGTGAAGGCAGGGGCCCTTTCCCCAGACACTCAAGCCATTGTCTCTTCCAGACCGAGGTCACAGCAGCACTTGCAGTGTAGGTCCTCTCCTGTCGAAGATCAGGTATCGAGTGACTGAAGTGATAGAAAATGGCGGTCACGTTCTCGGCGGTGCGTACCGTCACCGCCAGCGTACATCGTCATTGGCTCCTGGGACCCATAGGGTCCAATGTTAACCAATGCAGCATTGCGCCGCGGTCTTCGACCGCCTACCGCGACGGTGTACAACGCCAGCGCAGTTACCTCACATCCCATTGTCCCACTTTAGAGGTCAGGCAGCCGCCATTTAAGGGGCCCACATGGCTTCATTTTCAACTGCGTCACACAGACTTGGGCCTAGACTCAACACTCATACAGGCCACCTTTTGTGTATGAATGGTGTTCTGTGTAAACTGTGGGTACCTACCTCTGAGTTGTTTGACTCTGTGCTCTCTATTGTCCTTCATAGGCACCGTCCACTGGGACATGTGAGGAGATGGCAGCATCCTCCGGTGTACCGACCATTGGTGGACCTGTCGACAATGGAGGAGTGAGATTTGATTATCACATACAGGCTTGACCGTGCCACAATCCAGGAACTGTGTACCCAGTTGGAGCCAGACCTGATGTCAGCAATCCGCCATCCCACAGGAATCCCCCCTCAAGTGCAGGTGCTGTCAGTGCTCCATTTCCTTGCAAGTGGCTCATTTCAAACAACTGTGGCCATGGCATCAGGGATGTCCCAGCCTATGTTTTCCAATGTATTGTCCAGAGTGTTGTCTGGACTTCTGAAACACATGCGGAGCTACATCGTTTTCCCTCAGGTGGACGATTTGCCTACAGTGAAAGGTGATTTATATGCCCTGGGACATATCCCCAACATCATAGGTGCCACTGATGGGACACATGTGGCTTTGGTCCCCCCCACAGGAGTGAACAGGTACACAGAAACCGGAAGAGTTATAATTCCATGAATGTACAGATGGTATGTTTGGCCGACCAGTACATCTCCCATGTGAATGCCATGTTCCCTGGCTCAGTGCATGACGTCTACATCCTGCGGAATAGCAGCATCCCTTATGTGATGGGGCAACTCCAGAGGCACCGTGTGTGGCTATTAGGTGAGCACCTGGAAGCAAGTCAGTGGGAATGGTTGTCTGGGTCTGGGGATATCCCTACAGGTTAGTGTGTGTCTGACAGTTGTCCCTCACCATTTGCAGGTGACTCTGGTTACCCCAACCTGTCATGGCTACTGACCCCAGTGAGGAATCCCAGGACAAGGGCAGAGGAACGCTACAATGAGGCCCATGGACGAACTAGGAGAGTGATCGAGTGGACCTTCGGGCTCCTGAAGGCCAGGTTCAGGTGCCTCCATATGACAGGTGGATCCCTATTCTACTCACCAAAGAAGGTGTGCCAGATCATCGTGGCCTGCTGTATGCTTCATAACTTGGCTTTGCGATGACAGGTGCCTTTTCTGCAGGAGGATGGTCCAGATGGCGGTGTTGTGGCAGCTGTGGAGCCTGTGGATAGTGAAGACGAGGAAGCAGAGGAAGAAGACATGCACAACAGGGACTCAGTGATCCTGCAATATTTCCAGTGAGACACAGGTAAGAATACAATCCTGCATACTACATGTACTTTAACACTTCTACCTCTCTACTGTCATTTTCACCCAGTTTATGGTCACTGAGTTGTCACTTTCCCTTGCGATTTCACAGATGTGGGTCCCACTGTGTGACATCTGCTTAGATTCCTCATGGACTAGAGCTGTGTGACACAGGTATGTTGACATTACTATTTAAAAAGCATTTTGTCACTGTAATTGCTAATACACTATTTTGAAATCACAGACAGACTCCAGATCGTTTTGTGCTTTAGGTGTGTTTATTTAAGTGCTCAATATTGGAGGGGGTAGTGAAATGGTGAGGGGTGATGTTGGAGGAATGTCCATGTCAGAGTCCAGTCTATTAGTCTCACAGGTGCATTGCCCATATGGGCATTGGAAGTGGAGCTGGGGTAGTTAAAGTATGGACAGGGTGACAAAGTGGGACAGTAGGATGACAATAAGGGTGGTCTCATTTCTTGGCGGGGGTCTTGGCATCGTGCTCTGTCCTTGTCCTGGATCTCAGGGACTGTTTGCGGGGTAGTTCTCCCTCTGCAGGGGGTGGGGTGCTGGTGTGGTGGTCCTGTGGCAGGGCGTCCTATCCACTAGCGGAGGTAGTGGGCAGTTCATCGTCCATGCTAGTGTCAGGGGCCCCTTCTAGTGCCACAGTGTCCCTCCTGGTGTTCACAAGTTCCTTCAGCACCCCTACGATGGTGCCCAGGGTGGAGCTGATGGTTCAGAGCTCCTCCCTGAAGCCCAGACGCTGGGTCTCCTGAAACTTGGCCAGTACCGTTGCCATCGTCTCCTGGGAGTGATGGTAGGCTCCCATGATGGAGGAGAGGGCCTTGTGGAGAGTGGGTTCCCTTGGCCTGTCCGCCCCCTGTCGCACAGCAGCCCTCCCAGTTCCCCTGTGTTCCTGGGCCTCCGTCCCCTGGACCGTGTGCCCACTATCACTGCCCCCAGGTCCCTGTTGTTGGTGGGGTGGTGGGTTAGCCTGGGTTCCCTGTAGTGGTGGACACACAGCTGATTGACGTGTCCTGGGGACGGAGGTATGGGCCTGCTGGCTGGGTGCTATGCTGGTGTTTCCAGAGGGTGGAAGGTCTGTAGTGGCCTGTGACTGTGTGATGGGAACCGACTGTCCCGAGGTCCCCGATGGGCCGGGCTGGTCATCTAGATCCAGTTGGACAGAGCTGCTGTCATCACTGTGGGCCTCTTCTGTTGGTGGTGTGGACATGTGTGGACCCTCCTGTCCGGTGACGTTGGGTAGGGGTCCTGCAGGGGTATAAAAGGATGGTTATTACATCTGTGTGTGTCATGGTGTGCAATGGGTGGGTGACCGTGTACCCCAGTGCTTGCATTCCTGTGTGGGACCTTGTGTGATGATGGTTTAGGGGGTTGTATGGGTATGTGCAGTGGGCATGCTCTAGTGATGGGTGTCCATGCTTTGTTGTTGCATGCAGGGCTTGGTGTTGGGATGGGTGGTTTGTGATGTTGGGACATATGTGAGGAGTTGGGGTGCTGGGGGTGAGGGTGGGGTATGTGATAGCATGCAGGTAGGGTGGGGGGTGTAATAATTGAGATTTGACTTACCAGAGTCCATTCCTCCAGCTACTCCTGCGAGGCCCTCAGGATGCAGAATCGCCAAGACCTGCTCCTCCCATGTTGTTAGTTGTGGGGGAGGAGGTGGGGGTCCGCCGCCAGTCCTCTGAACCGCCAGGTGGTGTCTTGAGACCACGGAATGCACCTTCCTCCGTAGGTCGTTCCACCTCTTCCTGATGTCCTCCCGATTTCTTGGATGCTGTCCCACTGCGTTGACCCTGTCCACTATTCTTCGCCACAGCTCCATCTTCCTTGCAATGGAGGTGTGCTGCACCTGTGATCCGAATAGCTGTGGCTCTACCTGGACGATTTCCTCCACCATGACCCTGAGCTCCTCCTCCGAGAACCCGGGGTTGTCTTTGCCTTGCCATGGGGTGGTGTAGGTGATGTGTGGGGTGGAGTGTGTGGTGATAAGTGTGGTGATATGTAGTGGTGTGTTGTGTGAGGGGCGTGGAAGTTGTGTGGGTGATGGTGTTGTGTGTCTGTGGATGCTAGTTTGTTGATGGTGGTGTCTCTCTCTGGCCTTCTCTCTGTGATTCTGGTCGTGGGGGTTTGTGGGTGATGTGGGTGTGTGTTTTATATTGTAATGGGTGTGTGGGAGTGGTGTGTGTATGTGTATCAGGTGTGTGTATTTAGAATTGTCCAATGTGGCTGTGTTTTGTAGATGTGTGTGTATTTTGAGCGCGGAGGTGTGTCCCGCCAGTGGAATACCACGGGAGAAAGACCGCCGCGTGGATTTGTGGGTCGTGATAGTGTGGCCGTATTTCTGTTGGCGTGACGGTGTAGGTTTTGTTTTCGCCAGTTTATCACTGACCTTTGGTGTGGCGGACTTGTGTGGGTGTCTGAATTTTTGCGGATTCCGAAATGTGGGTCATAATAGCTGTGGTGGTTTTCCGCGGCCGCGGCGGTGTGTTGGCGGTCTTCTGCACGGCGGTAAGCGGCTTTTACCGCCAATGTTGTATTGAGGGCCTATATCATTAGAATCACAATACTCAGAGTTACTAAAAATAAAGGTACTTTATTTTAGTGACAATGTGCCAAAAATATCTTAGAGGATATACTCCCTTAGGAGCTAAGTAAAATACACAAAATATACACACAAACCAAAATCAGGTAAGTAAACAGTTAGAAAAGTAGTGCAAACACTGTAGAATACAATAGGATGCAATAGGCCTAGGGGCAACACAAACCATATACTAAGAAAGCGGAATGCAAACCACTTAGGGACCCCAGGCCTAGTGTAGTGTATAGAGGGTCGCCGGGAGTGTAAGAAAACACTAAGGGTGTCCAAGATACCCTACCCCAAGATCCTGAAAAGTAGGAGTAAAGTGACCCTACTGTCCCAGAAACACACTAAAGTTGTCTTAGGAGATTCTGCAAAGACCACAACTGACTGCAAAGCACTGAAGATGGATTCCTGCACCTGAGGACCTGTAAAGGAAGGAGACCAAGTCCAAGAGTCACGAAAGTGTCCAGGGGGGGCAGGAGCCCTCTAAACCCTGGATAAAGGTGCAAAATGACTGCCTCTGGGTGGAAGAAGCTGAGGATTCTGCAACTACGGAAGGTGCCAGGAACTTCTCCTTTGCACAGAAGATGTCCCATGGAATGCTGGGGGATGCAGAGTTGTTTTTTTGCATAAAGACTGCAGACAAGCCTTACTAGCTGCAAAGGTTGCAGTTACAGAAAATGGGTGCTGCCCGGGCTCAGGAAGGACCAGGAGGTCGTCGCTTGGAAGAGGAGACAGAGGGGGCCCTCAGCAATACAGAGAGCCCATGCAGAAGAAGGCAGCACCCAAGGAAGTACTTGAACATGGGTTCAAGAAAACTGAGCACAGTGGTTGTCTCAACACTACAAAGGAGGGTCCCACGAAGCCGGTGGTCAACTCAGCGAGTTGAGCAATGCAGGATGGAGTGCTGGGGACCTGGGCTGTGCTGTGCACAAAGGATTCCTTGCAAAAGTGCCCAGAAGCCCTAGCAGCTGCAGTTCACGCAGTACACAGGATTACTGTCTGGCGAGGGGAGGCAAGGACTTACCTCCGCCAAATTTGGACAGATAGACCACTGGACTGTCGGGGTCACTTGGATCTAGCACCTGTGTTCTAGGGACCACTCTCGTCACGATGAGAGGGGACCCAAAGGACCAGTGAAGCAGAAGTTTGGTGTCTGCGTTAGCAGGGGGGAGATTCCGTTGACCCACAGGAGATTTCTTCTTGGCTTCCAGTGCAGGGTGAAGGCAGACAGCCCCCAGAGCATGCACCACCAGGAAACAGTCGAGAAAGCCGGCAGGATTAGGTGCTACAATGTCTCTGGTAGTCTTTTTGCTACTTTGTTGCAGTTTTGCAGGCGTCCTGGAGCAATCAGCGGTCGATCCTTGGCAGAAGTCTAAGAGGGATATGCAGAGGAACTCTGGTGAGCTCTTGCATTCGTTATCTGAGGAAAAGCCCACAGGAGAGACACTAAATAGCCCTCAGAGGAGGATTGGCCACCTAATCAGGTAAGCACCTATCAGGAGGGGTCTCTAACGTCACCTGCTGGCACTGGCCACTCAGAGGCCTCATTGTGCCCTCACACCTCTGGATTCAAGATGGCAGAGGTCTGGGACACACTGGAGGAGCTCTGGGCACCACCCCTGGGGTGGTGATGGACAGGGGAGTAGTCATTCCCCTTTCCTTTGTCCAGTTTCACGCCAGAGCAGGGGCTGTGGGTTCCCTGAACTGGTGTAGGCTGGTTTATGCAAGGAGGGCACCAACTGTGCCCTTCAAAGCATTTCCAGAGGCCAGGAGAGGCTACTCCTCTCAGGCCCTTAACACCTATTTCCAAAGGGAGAGGGTGTAACACCCCCTCTCAGAGGAAATCCTTGGTTCTGCCTTCCTAGGACTGGGCTGCCCAGACCCCAGGAGGGCAGAAGCCTGTCTGTGGGTTGGCAGCAGTGGTAGCTGCAGTGAAAACCCTAGAGAGCTGGTTTGGCAGTCCCCGGGGTCTATGCTGGAGCCCCAGGGATGCATGGGATTGGCACCCCAATACCAGATTTGGCATGGGGGGACAATGCCATGATCTTAGACATGTTACATGGCCATATTCAGAGCTACCATTGTGAAGCTACATATAGGTATAGGTATTGACCCTAGGGTAGGTCGCTTCCCCCGCCGCTGCAGCTCCACCTGCCCAGGCTCCTGCCACCTCCCAGCAAAACCGTAAGTACTCCCTGCGCTCCCCCCGTCCAGCCCCTCGTTACTCACCTCTGTCTTCTGAACTCCCTCTCTTCCAACTTTTTCTTCGTACCTCTGCTGTCCTCTCTCTGTCCATTTTCCTTTGTTTTCTGCCCTTTCTCTGGCATCCATTTTCCTTCGTTTTCTGCCCTTCCTCTGGTATCCATTTTCCTTCGTTTTCTGCTCTTCTTATGTGTTCTTCTCCTCTTCTGCACCCCATTCCTGCGTGCTCTTCTCTTCTCCTGTGTTCTTCTCTTCTCCTGTGTTCTTCTCTTCTTCTGCTGACCATTTCCTTCGTGTTCTGCTCCTCTTCTTCACCCCATTGTCTTTGTGTTCTGCTCTTCTTCCTCACCTCATTTTCTTCGTGTTCTGCTCTTCTTCCTCTCCCCATTTCTCTTCGTGTTCTTCTCTTCTCCTGTGCTCTGCTCTTCTTCCTCACCCCATTTCCTTCGTGTTCTGCTCTTCTTCCTCTCCCCATTTCTCTTAGTGTTCTGCTCTTCTCCTGTGTTCTTCTCTTCTGCTGTAGTCCATTTCCTTCGTGCCCCTCTCTCCTTCTGTGTTCTTCTCCTCTTCTGTGTTCTTCTCCTCTTCTGTGTTCTTCTCCTCTTCTGCCCCCCATTCCTGCGTGCTCTTCTCTTCTCCTGTGTTCTTCTCTCCTTCTGCATCCCATTTCCTTCGTGTTCTTCTCTTCTCCTCTGTTCTTCTCTTCTCCTGTGTTCTTCTCTTCTTCTGCTGACCATTTCCTTTGTGTTCTGCTCCTCTTCTTCACCCCATTGTCTTCGTGTTCTGCTCTTCTTCCTCACCCCATTTTCTTCGTGTTCTGCTCTTCTTCCTCTCCCCATTTCTCTTCGTGTTCTTCTCTTCTCCTGTGCTCTGCTCTTCTTCCTCACCCCATTTCCTTCGTGTTCTGCTCTTCTTCCTCTCCCCATTTCTCTTCGTGTTCTGCTCTTCTCCTGTGTTCTTCTCTTCTGCTGTAGTCCATTTCCTTCGTGTCCCTCTCTCCTTCTGTGTTCTTCTCCTCTTCTGTGCTCTTCTCCTCTTCTGTGTTCTTCTCCTCTTCTGCACCCCATTCCTGCGTGTTCTTCTCTTCTTCTGTGTTCTTCTCTTCTTCTGTGTTCTTCTCTTCTTCGGTAGTCCATTTTTCTTCTTCCTTCTCTGTTCTCTCCCTCGTCCATTCTTCTTCACGTTTCTCCTCTGCTCTCCTCCTGGCCAACTCCTCCTTTTTCACCTCCTTCCCCTGTAATTTTCTTTTTGCACTTTCCCTTCCTTCTCTTCTCTCCCTTTCTCTTCTATCTGACCCCCCCACCCCCACCCCCTGCTTTCCCGCCACCAACAGCCGTGCGACCCCGCCCCCGCTCCCATTCGTCGCCCCCCTCCCGCCCCAGCTGACCACTCCTCCCCCCTCCTCCCTCTTATGGCGGCCGCTGCGCGGCCACGCGCAGCGGGCGCGCCAAAGGCAAGCCCGTCTGCGCCCATCCGCGCCCGGACCGCGCCCAGCGCCACGACCCCTGGCCCTCTGCACTCCCAAACCCCCCAGCGCCGCTACGACCCCACCTTCCTCCACGCACTCAACCCGGGACGCTCTACAACCTGCTTCCAAGCCAACCCCAAACGCACCCATTGACCCTTCGCATGTCTTACCTGCAAGCACACCTTCCACCGTGACTGCACCCCGCCCGCGAGCCCACACGCCAATAACCACCTCAAATGTATCCTCATCAACGCACGCTCCGTCCACAAGCACACCATTGAAATATGGGACCTCCTGGACTCCACCACACCGGACGTCGCCTCATCACTGAGACCTGGATGAACGCCTCATCGGCCCCCGACATCGTCATAGCCATCCCCGACGGCTACAAGATCTCCAGGAGAGACCGCACCAACCAAGTCGGAGGAGGTATCGCCATCATATTCAAGAACTCCATCAACGTCACCACCTTCACCGAAGACACCCCCCTCGCCGCCGAACACATGCACTTCCAGATCCACACCGACCCCAGGACCACCCTCAGAGGAACTCTCATCTACAGACCCCCTGGACCACGCGCCCTCTTCAGCGAATCCATCACTGACTTCATCTCCCCGCACGCCCTAGCCTCGCAGGACTACATCCTCCTCGGAGACCTCAACTTCCACCTGGAGCAGAACAACGACACCAACACCACCACCCTGCTCGACAACCCCACCAACCTCGGTCTCAAGCAACTGGTGAACACCCCCACCCTCATCGCCGGACACACGCTCGACCCCATCTTCTCCGCCAGCAACCACGTATCCTTCAGCCACTCCTCCGTAATACACTGGTCCGACCACAGATGTGTCCACTTCACCTTCAGACGCAAGACTCTCCACCTCCGCACACAACCCATCCCACGTAGACATTGGAACAAAATCTCCTCGGAACAGCTACTCTCCACTCTCAGCCACAACCAACCTACCATCCCCACCGACGCCAACAACGCAGCCCTCAGCCTCACACAATGGATCTCCAACTGCGCTGACAACCTCGCACCCCTCAGACGCCTCCCAAGACAGACCAATGCCAGGAAACCTCAATGGTTCACAGACGCCCTCAAGGGATCCAAAAAAAACTGCCGTACCCTCGAGAAAACCTGGCGCAAAGACCACACCGTAGAAAACATGTCTGCCCTAAAAAACGCCACCCGCGAACACCATCAGCTGATCCGCGCCACCAAAAGAACATCCTTCAAAGACAGACTGGACAAGAACACTCACAACAGCAAAGAACTCTTCAACATCGTCAAAGAGCTCTCCAACCCTAACGCCAACTCCATCACGCCCTCACAAGATCTCTGCAACTCCCTCGCTACCTTCTTCCATCGAAAGATCACCGACCCACACGACAGCTTCGGTCCTCAGACCCACCCAACCACAACAGAACCCACAGCCTCAGCCATCACCCTCAACGCCTGGACACACATCAGCGCGGAAGAGACCAAAACCACCATGAACACCATTCACTCCGGTGCCCCCTTGGACCCCTGCCCCCACTTCATCTTCAACAAAGCCGACGACATCATCGCCCCCCATCTCCAGACCATCATCAACAGCTCGTTTGCATCTGCCACCTTCCCCGAGAGCTGGAAACACGCGGAAGTCAACGCTCTCCTGAAGAAACCTACGGCGGACCCCAGCGACCTGAAGAACTTCCGCCCCATCTCGCTCCTCCCCTTCCCTGCCAAAGTCATCGAGAAGACCGTCAACAAGCAACTGACCAAATTCCTTGAAGACAACAACCTACTCGATCCCTCCCAGTCTGGATTCCGAGCCAACCACAGCACAGAAACCGCCCTCATCGCTGTCACAGATGACATCAGATCTCTGCTGGACAACGGAGAAACAGCCGCCCTCATCCTCCTCGACCTCTTGGCCGCCTTCGACACTGTCTGCCACCGAACCCTAATTTCCCGCCTCCACTCCACTGGTATCCAAGGACAGGCTCTGGACTGGATCACCTCTTTCCTCTCCAACCGCTCCCAAAGAGTCTACCTCCTGCCGTTCCGCTCGGACCCCACCGAGATCATCTGCGGCGTCCCACAGGGCTCCTCGCTCAGCCCGACTCTCTTCAAAGTCTACATGAGCCCCATCCCCGACATCGCACGCAAACAGAACATCAACATCATCTCCTACGCCGACGACACCCAGCTGGTACTTTCCCTCACCAAGGACCCTACCATCGCCAAGACCAACCTGCAGGATGGAATGAAAGACGTCGCAGAATGGATGAAACTCAGCCGCCTGAAACTGAACTCAGACAAAACGGAAGTCCTCATCCTCGGAAACACCCTGTCCGCCTGGCACAACTCTTGGTGGCCCACGGCCCTGGGCATCGCACCAACCCCCTCAGACCACACACGCAACCTCGGATTCATCCTGGACCCGCTTCACCATGACCAAACAAGTCAACGCCGCCTCATCTTCCTGCTTCCATACTCTCCGCATGCTCCGAAAGATCTTCCGCTGGATCCCCGCCGACACCAGAAAAACTGTGATCCACGCCCTCGTCACAAGCCGCCTGGACTACGGAAACACCCTATACGCAGGAACCACCGCAAAACTCCAGAAACGTCTTCAGCGAATACAAAACGCCTCCGCACGCCTCATCCTCGACATACCCAGCCACAGCCACATCTCCGCCCACCTGAGACACCTGCACTGGCTACCCGTCAACAAAAGGATCACCTTCAGGCTCCTCACCCACGCACACAAAGCCCTCCACAACAAGGGACCCGAATACCTCAACCGTCACCTCAGTTTCTACACGCCCACCCGTCAACTTCGCTCCGCCAACCTCGCCGCCGTCCCTCGCATCCGCCGCACCACGGCAGGTGGGAAATCCTTCTCCTGCCTGGCGGCCAAGACTTGGAATTCCCTCCCCGCCAACCTCAGGACCACCCAGGACCACCTCGGATTCCAGAGGCAGCTCAAGACCTGGCTCTTCGAGCAGCAGTAATCCCCTCCCCCTAGCGCCTTGAGACCCTCACGGGTGAGTAGCGCGCTTTATAAATATTATTGATTGATTGAGGTATTGACCTATATGTAGTGCACGCGTGTAATGGTGTCCCCACACTCACAACTTCTGGGGAAAGTGCCCTGAACTATGAGGGGGCACCTTGGCTAGTGCCAGGGTGCCCTCACGCTTAGTATCTTTGCACCTAACCTTCACCAAGTGAGTGTTAGACATATAGGTGACTTATAAGTTACTTAAGTGCAGTGTAAAATGGCTGTGAAATAACGAGGACGTTATTTCACTCAGGCTGCAGTGGCAGTCCTGTGTAGGAATTGTCTGAGCTCCCAATGGGTGGCAAATAAAATGCTGCAGCCCATAGGGATCTCCTGGAACACCAATACCTAAGTACCATATACTAGGGAATTATAAGGGTGTTCCAGTGTGCCAAATAGAATTGGTAAAAATGGTTGCTAGCCTACAGTGACAATTTTAAAGACAGTGATAATAAGCACTGAGGTTCTGATTAGCAGAGCCTCAGTGACACAGTTAGTCACTACACAGGGACACACATTCAGGCCACAAACTATGAGCACTGGGGTCCGGGCTAGCAGGATCTCAGTGAGACAGGCAAAAACAAACTGACATACAAGTAAAAATGGGGGTAACATGCCAGGCAAGATGGTACGTTCCTACACTGCCCGCTTCTGGAAAACCCTGATCTTTGCTACATCCATGTTGGCAGCTGTAAAAAGTAGACAGGCAACCATCAGTATCCTCATTGTGTGATGCATGTACAGATGATAATCTAACACTCTGCCTCAATTTGCACATGCAGTCCAAATCACAGTCCAGATGATATATTGTCCCTTACTAATTAAATGGCAATGCTGCCTACCCATCATGTCTTTTACACCACAGCAAAGCACAACAAGAGTTGGACCAAATGAAGTGATCTGTGCATTGATGTAGTGTAATGTGTCACAATGCAAAGGCAGCAACTACTTCACATGGGCCTGGCCAACTAATCTTTATCATCTGAGTCAACTTCAAGGCACCCAAGACCAGTGATGTGTAGATGTAATTGGCAGCATGGTATGCAGTTGCTAATCATAAGGGGTCAGTGTTGTTTGGGACACATGCATGCTTGAATAAGATGACTATCATCTACACTGTGACCATCACATCTATCTCCATATATGTTGTTTCCCTACCCCTGTGCCTAATACATCATCACAACTGTCGAGGACAACCACGAAGCCATCTCCACTTGCACATGTATTTAGTGAGGAGGGCTGCCACCTAGTAATGAGGTATCCATAGGTCATTCACATCTACATTCATGTGTCCAATTGTGGACAACCATCAACACCAGATCTGCCAACACAATTCCCAAAACACCCACATTGATGAAAGTACACGTCTGGCCTTGACCTGCATGCACGCCTATTACATACCACATAAGTGTCATATAAATGAAGTACATCTTATGGGGCTAGATGCTGGGGACAGTTACCCATTCAGTCCTACATGTATATTACAATACAGGAATGCAGAATTTTGTGCTGAAAACTGATGCATCACTGTCTTGTGAGAATGAGGGTATAACTCAGTGACAATATTCTGACACTGGAGCACTTCCAAGTCACAAGTGGGCCTACATGTGGCTACTAATCACCTTGTTCACATGCTGCTGCCTATTGTGCAGCACAAGACTCCCAAGATATGACTCTCTGCCTGTGAATGTCTAACCTTTGCACAGAACACTATTTCAACAACCAGCCAAGTAATATATCAGATCACGTGCCAGCTCATCATATCTTTTAATGAGTGCAACACACAAGAGCCACTCACACAACAGCTGCAATCACTAAATAGGACATACATTATCACACTTACTGGAAATGCCTAGGTCCTGAAACCAAGCCACTTCCCGATGCTATAGGGGGGCAGGTCCACCTGTAACACATGGAAAGGAAATATGTGATCAATGTCAGATCACTGTACAAACATGTGGACAACATATCACAGTGTGTAACATTTTATATGAGTGAGCTGGTGATCCTGCATATAGACACTCCAACAGACATACCACTGCAAACTCACATTGAGACTTACACTCCAGTGTGTGATAGACACATACACTGGGCCTAACAATCATATGGTGCTAAATCCAACAACAAACATTTGTGGCTAATCCACTTCAGATGGTACTCCATGTCATGATTTGTATTTGAGTGACAATTTCAATGGCACTTCCCTGGTACACTGCAATTCAAGTGACTCAGGTATTGTGGCTTGTGCATCAAGGGACACTGAGTTACCGTGTGATGGACATGTGGCTCAATTTTCAGTCTGCAATTATCATGCATTCAGTGGTCCATAACAGATGCGGCACATTTGTATGTAGGTAACAAATGCCCCATTGGCAGTGTCCCTGCGGCGTGAATGCTCCTTTGCCAACATAATGGCAAGGATCATGTGTGTGTAATGATGACAATGTAGCGCTAAACATGGATTGGCCACTTTGCTGTCCTGATACAGTGAAATGTGGTATGCTGACAGTGTCTTACCTGACCGTCGACAGAATGCGTGGGCACATGTGTTGTCTTTGCACCTGAAATGTGTGACTAAGGGCCACATGTACCAAGATCAGGTTTTGATGCCAGACGGGTCTAGCATCAAAATATAAATATGGAGTTGAGTTTGCGCTGGATTTGTGTAAAAAAAAGACACAAATCCGGCACAAACAAAGTAAATATGGGCCAAAGTGTCAGCACTGGGGCTTGATGGTGTAGCTGAAGATTCAACTAGAGAGGAGAATGTTACCATTTGTGTTGGCATTGGATCAATCAACACACGCAACAACAAACACCTCTTTACATGAACGATACATTTTAATACAAGTAGTCACATCACCCCTCTTGGATTCCAGCATCATGAGCTCTCCGGCAACCTCAGGATGTAGGTACGTGGTCAGGCAGGCACTGTGGCCAGGCCTGAAGGGTGACTGACAGGTCAGAGGTGGGGTAACACAGCCAACAGTCAAACACACAAGCTCAGATCAGATCCCACAGATAGGCAGCAACACTACAATGGTCCCCGGAGAATGGCTGCAATAAAGCACAAATGTCCTGAGTCAGACCCCACATGTATTTAGGTGCACACAGCCAATCAGGACACCGCACACACAGCACAGGCAGTGACCACTCGCCCCTCAGGTCGGACATCTGGACACGTACTCACTGGCCTACATGCTGTCCACACCAGATAGAGGTTCACCTGCATTCCTCATCTGGAAATTGTATATCTGACTTCTTGTCAATAGTTTGCATATTTCATCGGCAGAAGAATGTTTTTGTGTTTATTGCACTAAAAGAAATGTATAAAACATGAGTCATTTCAATGTTCTACGAGAGACAGTCCTCAGACCTCGGTGCTGTAACTTCTCTCCTAGCAGTAATGTTCATTTAAACAAACCGTTTCCTGTTTTTTGCCAGATGCCTCTTGTGTTTTTAAGGTAAAATCTCATCTGAGCAACAAGGAGAAAGGATGAAGGACATTCAGTAGATGGAAATCAAGGATTCCTGGCTTTAGATTGGCAACATATAGGGAAGTTATCTATATATGGACCTAGATCAATGACTAAGAAACATTGTGTAGGAACAAGTGAATGCAGATGTGTTTTTGTTTAAGAGTGTTTGGACTTTCATTTTGAATGGACAAGATCTTGCCATACCAGGTGTATATTTCATGTGGGGAAAGAATGCCAGTACAAGCTGCCGAAAGGCTTATATGGTACGTTACCTGGCAGCAATTTTTCCTTCCATATATCATGTGAACCATTTTAATGATCCAGTCTGGGATGGGAACTCAAACATCAGAGTCAAGAGAGGAGCCAGTGCTTTGGAGATTGTGGGAAATAATCTTGGTGCCATAATTCCATCAGTAGGTGTGATCTTAAATTATCTCAAGATTAGGAGGTTGTCAACAATAGTAGAGAAAATATCTACAGACACTGCGGGTGCCATATTGATAATGGACACAGAAATGGTTGCTGTAGGATCAATGGTTTTACAAAATCGCCTT
Source organism: Pleurodeles waltl (assembly GCF_031143425.1). Taxonomy (NCBI): domain Eukaryota; kingdom Metazoa; phylum Chordata; class Amphibia; order Caudata; family Salamandridae; genus Pleurodeles; species Pleurodeles waltl. The sequence goes on along the minus strand of NC_090443.1, from coordinate 603,015,802 downwards.
GCATGAAATACTCTTCTCACAAAGGAAGGCAGAGTTTGCAAAATGTTTCATGCTCAACAGTGTTGCACTTACATAATTGGCAATAGTAAGGAGATAAGAAAATACATTGCAAACATGACTACTTGAAACAGGACTTGAACTGGCATTGAAGTTTAATTATATGTTGAAGGGTTTAGCTGACATTATGTTAAAAATGTAGATAGTTAAGTAATAGTCCATATTGAAACAATATTGAATTTCTAATAATTAATGTTTTTTAAATACATGTCCAAAAATAGAGAAAGGATGTTCCACATTATATTGATTGAAATGCATTATCAGAGTCATTTTGTTTAAACTTACTGTAACATGAATGCTAATGAAGAATTATTATTTTTTAATTCATACTTTGCATATTAAAATGTGTTTTATTTGAATGCATTAATGTGCCGTGCAAAGTCACATGCATTAGCCTAAGTGAGGCCTACTAGGCCCTGTATTCCGTGACTGTGCAGAAAATGTCAAGTCATCTTGCTAACATGAACTTTTCTTTCAGACTTCATTCCCATGAGAAGACTAGTTTGGTAATAGCTCTCTATTTTTTTACACAATTGGACCTTGGATGTGGAACATCCTGGACTATGGACTAGCAATTTAAACATTTGTTTCAATCTTGTGTGGAGTAACGCAGACAAATGCCATTCCCATGACAGACTTGGGAAAACCTGAGAAGGTTTCAGTTTGGAGTCGTATGATCGAATGATCGATTTTTGTTCGATGATCCCTCAGCAACATCAAATGAACTGTGTCTTGACACATCAGGTTGTCGTACAAACTTTGATATGTTGATGTCCAGTTGGACTCTGGTCAGAAGAATTCAAGATTTCTGAAGATGGGGAGCTGAACCCTTTTTTGCCCAAATTCTGAATACTGAGCCTCTTGGGGGCTATCTACCTCCCTGCCTTTAGACCCTTTGAAATGCCTTGCTGAGACTTGTAGATTTTATTCCTAACCCTTACAGAAGACTCTTGTCCAAGCCTCTGACATGCTGACGCTTTCTCTTTTCACCTACCTTTTGCCCATCTCAGTTAGTAACTTGTTGGTTGAGGTTACCTTTTTCCAAATTCTTTTTTACTTTTTTTGTTCCTTTGATTTTTGCCCATTATGTGCTTTGCCCCACACCTGCTTTTCCCTTGTTGTTTAACTGCCGGGCTTACCTGTGTCCAGCTAATTTGAACTTTGGTGATTTGAACTACAGTGATGCTTATTAAAACTGAGCAATGTTTATTTTCAGTCCATCAAATTATCTTATTGATGTTTTGCTTTGTCTTTGTCAAATGACCAGTTCTCCTACTGTTAATTCACCTGAACTTATTTTGTTGCCTTGGTCAACTCTCAGTGATTCTGTATCTTTATAACTTTGTCTTGAAAATTGTTTACTCAACTCTGAGCTTATGTTTGTAATAACTCCCTTCACTTTATTCCTGGCTGGAGTGTTCCTTGTATGGCCACATTGGTCATACTGTCTAATTTAATTGGTTTGTATTGAAATTTTGCTGTATATTTCTACCACATCTTAATCATGGCCTGAAGATCCATCGACCTCAGTGAGCATTGATTCCTGCGAAGGATTAAAATGTTCCAGCAAGTCTCTTTCTTTAAATATGTGGTATCTTAAAAATGATTGGGCCTGATTCAAGAAAAATGGTGCCGCATCCAATGCAGTACCACTTTTCTTGCGCCCCTTATTCCACTATGTGTGCGCTGTATCTAAGATACGGCACACCATGGCGATAGGGTACTAGCATCAACATTTTTTACACTAGTTTGGGACTTTGTAGGATTAGTGTCAGAAATGTTGATACTAATCCTGAAAAGCACATTGAGCCCCATTATAAATAATGGTATGCCTCCTTTTACTGCCGCAAAAAATGGTGCAAAGAAATCTTTTAGATTTCTCTGTTTCATTTTGTTGGCCCCCTTAATGAGGGAACGCCCCCTTGCATAGGTTATGCCTGGCGCAGGCATAATGTGGCGCAAGAGGTTACAAAGTGGCACAATGCGTGCATTGCGCCACTTTATAAATCAGGCACACCGATTTTGGCTTCGTTGGGGCACATTAGTGTAAAAAAGATTACGCTAAAGTGGCAGAAGGAGGCACTAGGCCCTCCTAAATCTGGGCCATTGTTTCTTCATTTACAAGATACACTGGATTTAATTAAAAAACAGGTACATGGAATGACAATTGGCCAAGCACGATTATTATTCCAATCATGGATTTACTACCTGACGTAAGCACAGCCTTTTTTAGTGTAGCTATAGTCTCATCAAACTAAAATTAAAACTAAAATGAATATTATGGTGTCTTATATATAGGCTAAGGTTTTCTAGCAGACATGCGTTACCAACTATTGCTTGTGTGAGGTTGAAATTCACACCATGCATGGCTTGTATAGAGAATTCAGCAATGCTGAAATAACTGAAAATGACTTCCCTGGAGAGATAGGATGTGTTCTGCCTTTCGCTCAACATATATGCTAGAATTCAGTAAACTCTCAGCATGGTAAACCAGCATTTGCAATGCAATAGGTGTTGCATTTGCTCAAGTTAGAACTAATGGCGTTGTAAATGTATAAAATGTGCTTTTCTTGCCCCATAACACTGTCCTCCCCCAAAAAAGTCCTACCCAGGCACCATATGCGACATTTATGACTTTTCATTCTCCAGAGTATTTCTTAAGAACAACAGTAAGGTAATGGTAGTCTGAAGCCTCCCCCCCCTCATCTGCTATCTATAAAACATTCATTGTGTGAGAACTCCTCTGTTGGACCTGGCCCTTTTTTGCCTTCCTCCTCCTATATTTCCTACCTTTTTTTGTTGGCTTTAGGACTCTTGGCACTTTACCACTGCTAAAATGCATATGCTCTCTATGCAAATTGTGACTCTGATTGGTTTTCCATGATTGGCATATTTGATTTATTAGTAAGTCCTTAGTAAAGTGCACTATGTGTGCCCAGGACCTGTAAAGAAAATGCTTCTAGTGGGCCTGCAGCACTGATTGCACCACCCACATGAGTAGCCCTATAAAAATGTTTCAGACCTGCCACTGCAGTGTCTGTGTGGGTAGTTGTGCACTGACAGTTCGACTTAGCCAGTGTACCCACTTGCTAGCACAAATCTTCCCTTTTACTATGTGTAAGTCACCCCTAAAGGTGGCCCTAGGTAGCCCCATGGGCAGGGTGCAGTGTATTTGGGAGCTTTGACATGTACTGGTGTGTTTTACATGTCCTGATAGTGAAATACTGCCAAACTAATTTTTCACCATTGCAAGGCCTATCCCTCCCATAGGTTACCATGGGGACTAGATAGAGATATGGAGTTTGAGGTCTTAAAAATACATATTTTGTAGAGTTGTTTTTTTAGATTGTCTGTTTGAAAATGCCACTTTTAGAAAGTGGGCATTTCCTTGCTTGACCACTCTGTGCCTCTGCCTGCCTGTGGAATCCAAGTCTAGGTCAGACAGACAGTTGGGCTGTTTGCGAATTCCCTCTAGAGGTGTGTCCTGCATATCCTGATCAGTCTTCTTGGGCTAGAGTGGGGAGGGAAGAGCTGAAACCTGCACCTGAAAGGGCTGTGCCTGTCCTCACACAATACAGTCTCCAATTCCCTGAAGTATGTCTGGGGCCAGGCCTGGGCAAGGCAGGATCTTTTGAACAACAGAGACTTTCCTTTGACGTTTGCCTACTTGAAAGGCAGAATTAAGCAAACCTAAAACCCCAGGTTTTTAGGGCACTTCTGGATAAGAGGAACCTCTGCCAAGGAGAAGAGCTGGAGGAGGAGTACTGTCCCTTTGCTTTGTGTGCTTTGCAGGGTTGGCCTGCAGTTGCTGCTTCTGCCTTAAAGAGAACAACGACTGGACTTTGCTCTGTATCCTGCTTGTGAAATTACTTCAAAGGCTTGAAGTAGAGCTTGCCTCCTGTTGGAAGTCTCAGGATTATCAAATACTTCAGATTCATCTGACTACAACACTGGGAACTGTGTGTTTTGTGCTGCAACAGAAGAAAAACTACCACGACACTGTCAACGATGCCGCTGCCTGCACTGTAACCTTTCGACACCGCACAAAGCGTGCCCTGCTCTGCACCACAACCCTGGTCTCACTGATGCCACCACCGGATGACGTCACAGAACTGCTGCTCGCACCGTGTCCTGTGGGCCCCACACTCTGCACTGCCTCGCTCACACCACAGCCTTGGTATACCCGATGATGCCACTCTAGGCTGACACTGACTCCGTTGCCTGCACTGTGGCCTGAGGGCACCGCTAGTGAGGTACACAAAGCACCATCCTGTCCCAAAGGCCAGCTCCACCGACGCCAACGCCATCGACTCCAGCATCATCAACAGACACCACTGTCTGCACCACAACCCCTGGGTGCTGCACGGAGCCCATTCTGAGTCGTACCACTGCCTTGAGCCTACCCACTGCACTCAGCAATGATGCCGCCACTGCCTGCACAGCAACCTGGAGACACTGCATGTTGCACCGCTCTGCTTCATACTGCAGCCCTGGTCTCTCCGACACCGCAGGACGCTGTCACTGAGTCACTGCCTGAACCATGACCGCTAGGCACCGCATGTTGCATCGTCTCGCTTTGCACCACAGCACCGATTACATCAACGCCAGCGCTCCTGAATTCGTCATCAGCCTGGAGTTGAATCTGCAACGTGTGTGACTTCAACGACCCTACAACCCCTGCACCAACCTCCAGAACCAAAGCCCGTTGATGCCAGTGACGCTGCACTCTGGATCTCATTGCGAGGCCCACAATGCCCTACATTTCCAAAGTACTGTTTGCGGCTCCTCCCAACATTGTAGCTGGCCCACAACACCTCGGTTGGTCTGAACTGTTGGATTTGTTCACAATGCGATGATAGCCCCAGATGGAGAGATCAACTCCTAGGAACTGTATTTTTAAGTTAATTCTTGTAAAGTTCATATCTTTATTACTGTATGTTGGATTTTGCTCATTTTAGTCTTGTTTTACACAGCTACATATTGGCTATTGTTCTAACACAGGTGTGGTGTCCTTTTGTAGTATTTTCACTGTATTACTGTGTGTTATGTGCAAATGCTTTACACATTGCTTCTGAGATAAGCCTGACTGCTCGTGCCAAGCTACCAAGTGGGTGAGCAAGGTTTATCTGAGCTGGACATCTCCCTTACCTTGACTAGAGTGAGAGTTCATACTTGGACAGAGTGTAAACTGACTGCCAACTAGAGACCCCATTTCTAACATCTTCGATTAACAGCAACTTTGCTATCAAGGTAGCCCCACTGGAGACAACCCCTTGATCAGACTAGTAGTACAAAATGTATCTTCCTCGTAGACTCCAATCCCTCCCACTACCTCGTGCTAAAGTACCAGAGTAGCTAGGTATTGCCAGCACTCAGCTCCACAAGAATCCTGGTTAATGGCAGGAGTACCATTCTCCTAAACATTTTGGGGGCTGCTACAACCACACACATGCTGTATCACTAGCTCTGAGAACTTCTCATAGCTGATAAACTAGTAGACTAGGAGAACTCATTCACCTTGGATAACCCCTGATAGAAATGGGGTCTTTGGTTGGCAGTCAGGTTACCCCCTGTCCAAGCAAGGGCCCTCCCTCTAGTTAGGGTAAGTCACACAAAATCCAAATTATCCTGTGCCCACCCTCTGGTAGCTTGGCACTGAGCAGTCGGGCCATTTAAGTTACAGGCCCTGGGCACATGTAGTGCACTTGACCAGGGACTTGCAAGTAAATTAAATAAGCCAATTGGGTATGAGCCAATGTCACCATGTTTTAAGGAAAGAGCATATGCACTCTAGCAGTGATTAGCAGTGGTAAAGTGCGAAGAGTCCTAAAGACAGCAAAAAAGAGGTCAGAAAAAGAGGAGAAGGCTAAACATTTGGGGGTGACCCTGCAGAAAGGCCATTTTCAACATTCCTGATTTCAAACTCTGCTCCTTGTCACAACTGCAGAGAAAAGTACAAATATCGCTAGAAAAACTTGAGTCCAGCGCCACCAGGATTGAAATTCAAGCACGTCACAGTAGAAACAGAAGAAAGAACAGCACCTGGACACATTTCATTATCACACATGCACATGCAGAGACAGTTTTGGAACAGTTCATTTTGTAGTTTTTTATAAAGTGCTTCTAATGAGAACCAAATTATGTTACACCTTTTTGGACACAAGGAGATTAAGTCATCATTATCAGCTTTATTTCGGTAATAAAAATACCATAAAAGCACATCCCACAATACACATATCAACAGTAATAAAACCGTAAATTAAAAAAATTCTGCCTATAAGATATAGGGAGCAGGAAATACAATATTGTTAAAAAATAAAAAAGCAAAAACCAAATACAACCATATTAGCAATTAATATCAGATAGTCTCTATAAGAAAAGTGTATACACTTATTCAAAAGGTGCCTCTAAACGTTTTACTCTTACATGCCAAATCGCATCTAAAAATCTAGCTAGCGTGCATACCACTATACCATGGGTATTTGCTTTGCATATCTTAAGTGCTAAAAACCGGTTATTAAAGCCCATGGATCTGCAAAGGGGTATTATCATTTGCATCCGTTGTTTATCGTAAGCTGGACAATGAAATAATACATGCGCAATACATTCTGGTAAGCCACAGCCCATAGGGCATAAATCATGTTGAGAATCCTGTTGAGACCATTTACAGGTAAAAGTGCGTAGTGGTAGCGATCCCAGCCTAAACCTAATATAAAGTACACGTGCTCAAGGGGATATAATCAGATCCATGTAATTTTCAAATTCATAGTGGCATTTGACTGACATAAACTTATCTGTCAAGCTAAGCGGAGACACCTCAGCCAAATTACCTGCTTTCAATTTTAACCAGTATGTATCCTTGACAATTTGCGCCGCATTTTTGGGAAGACCAAATGGAGCTAACTAGAAATGGGCCAATCCTAAGTTAGTCAAACTGCCTTCAACGTGGTTGCACCATGGGATTTTCTTTGTGGTATTTTTACTAATCAGGGCGTTCAACCATATCCTAAAAGGTCTAAAAATGTCCATGGACCATATCCTAATCCAGTACAATGTTGGTCTTAAAGCAGCGATGTGTGCAATAGAGTCTAAATTCAGGTCCATCTGGACAGGCAACGTGGGAGAGCTAGTGGGTATTTTGAGCAAAGCCTTTATAAATGAGTTTTCAGTAAGCTCTAGGTCCCTCAAGTTGCCATGCCCCCATAGCTCTGCTCCATACAAGGCACTACGTCTTGCTTGTATTTTATATATTTCTATTGCAGGAGAAATATCAAATCTATGAGACCTATTGGCAAATCTCAAGTCGCCACCCGAATTCTGCTTCAATCTCGTATGAGCCTTTGATAGCTGGGCCTGCCATATATGCGTATCCTCTAATCTAACCCCCAAATAATCAAAATCAGTGACTCTCTCCATGACTTCCCCTTCCATTAAAATTACCTTCCTTGCTGTGCATTTTTTGTCACCAAAGATCATGTATTTGGTTTTCGTGGAGTTGACGTCAAGACCATAATCTTTACAGAAAGACATAAACTTCACAAGTAAGTTTGTGAGACCAGAAGCAGTTTGTGATAGTAATAAAGTGTCATCTGCAAAGAGTAAACACAGAGTTTTTATCCCATCTAGTTTGGGTGCATAATTATCGCAGGCAAGTAAGTAAGGGATACTTGTGTTAATAAATATTAAAAACAATGTCGGAGCCAAAACGCACCCCTGCCTCACCCCCCTTTTAATCGGAATTTCACTTGTTACCTTCCCATTTACCCCCATCTTATTTTTGCAAAGCTCTCCTTGTATAGACTTTTAATTATGTTTAATAAGGGACTCGGGAATCTGGCTCCATCCAACACCTCCCACAGCTTATAACGCGGGACCAGGTCAAACACAGATTTAAGGTCCACAAAGGCCACATAGAGGTTCCCTCCATCCAGATCCACAGACTTCCATTTAATCGTAAGGAACCTAAATATCTGATCCATTGTGCTAACTTTCTGTCTGAATCCTGCTTGGAGATCACTGAGGACTTGAGACTCTCCTAACCATTCCTTAATCCTTATCAGGACCTGGTAACAGAATATTTTTTGAAGATTGTCCAAAAGGGTGATCAGCCTGTAATTTTCCGGAGCAGCCCTTCTCCCCTTTTTATAGATGGGTACAATAATTGCACCATTCTAGGAGCGAGGGTAAATACCACTAGTCAAGACCCCGTTTGATACATTGTTAACATATGGGCCCCATATATCTAAGTCAGATCTATATAGGTCAGCAGGTATGCCGTCTAGACCAGGGTTTTTTCCTGGCTTTTGGGCCATTATTGCCATTTTGGATTCATTCAGCAAGAATGGAGTAAGAGTATTATCAGTGGGGGGATCTATTCTAAAACTTCGTACTTGTATAGTGCACTACTCACCCGTTAGGGTCTCAAGGAACACCGCTGTGGAACCCCTCCTGGCTTTTCCCTGTGAGGTGCCTATTCCTGGGCAACCTCCAAGGTGAAGCCAGGCAACCCAACACTGTTGGGGCCATTGTGGAGATTAAGCAAGCTATTGCCCAGAGTTACAGAGTGGGACCCATGAATTAGATTAGGCACCGATGCGAGAATTATCAGCTCTGAGGAAATTGAGCCCAAGACCCGCCGAGACAGGAATTGAACCCTGGTCCCGGGCCTGATTTCTGCATTAGGGTCTGCTGCTCTAACCACTGAGCCACACTTCTCCACTAGGCACCACACTATTGGCGGCTTCTGCTTCATACAGTTTTGTGAAATGGGCCACCCAATTTTCCGATGAAATATGACAATCAGGTCTAAAATGATAGCTTCATCCATTAGAAGCCACCAGGGACCAAAAACATCTTGATTGCTTTTTCTTGGCCACTACCAGCAATTCCTGCCAGGACTCTGCTTCCCAATTATTTTTACAGGTCTTTAATGTTAGGGCATACTCTCGCCTAGCGCTAATTATCAAAGATCTATCATTAGATTTAATTGCCTTAATCAAGCCACTCTTGGACTCTCTGCATGCTTTCCCAAACCACCTATTATGGAAATCCACTAGTGGGCGTTTTGATTCTTTAACAGTTCTAAGAAAGAGTTCCCTCAAAGTAGAAAATAGATCCATATGCAGATTCATAATGTTGTTTGGGGAATATAAGCAAGGATCGTCCACTAGTTGATGGTTTGAGACTAAGTCATGCATGGTCCCCCACAATTTTCTTGAATTTTTGAATCAATCCCATTTCAAGGTGCGCTTGTTGGAAGAGACTACTAGGGGTAATGAAATTCCTTTACTTGGTTGCATGACTGTTCTTTTAGCAGTGAGGCCATCATATGTGGCTAAGCATGGAGCATGATCACTGTTATACTGATTTCCTATGCAAATATCTTGGATAATATTCCAAATCCTCACATCAATTACCACAGTATGCTACTATAAAGCCTTCTAGAAAACGTGGGTTTAGCGGGGGTATCCGAGGGAAAACGCCCATTCCCTGTGCGGAGGCCATGCGTTAACATGAAATGTATAATCTGAAGCACCCTAGCACTTAATTTAACCTGTTTCTTCAAAGAAGAGAAAGGAGGAATATTCCATGATACATCTTCTAACTGCGTAACCTCAGAGAATACATGATTCGGTTCAAGCGTCACATTTAAATACCCAGCAACAAAAATAGAATGCAATGATATATAATCGAGCACTAAGGCATTCAACACCTGTATGGTTTTGGACAATTGGTTTGGTGGACCATTTCTTTTCCCTTTTTCTAGGAGTCAAATTCAAATGGCAGCAAGTTGACAAAAGCAGGCAGCACAGGCGATTTAAATATCAGTGTTGCAGGAAGCTGGTATGCTGTGTGATGAGCACCTATTGTGTTATCACATTATACCAGGTATCCCCTATTAGTGAAGTGTAGGCAGTGTCTAGGAAGCCAGGGCTCTCTAGAGGGAGCAGTGGATGAGCGGCCAAGACTTATCTAGGAGACATGCAAAGCTTATGCAATACCACTATAGTCACACAGCACTATCAAACATGAAAGAACCACACAGCGTTACAAAAATAAAGGTACTTTATTATGGTAACACAAATACTAGAATACTAACGGGCAGTCCCCCCAACTGTAGCTAACTAAACACTCTAATTATATACACAATAGCAATCAGTAAAGAGCATGAAAACAAGAAGCATTATCAAAAGTAGTAGAAATAACTGATGGCCCTAGGGGAGGGCCAAACCATTTACGAAGAAAGTGGAATGTGAGATACAGTACCCCAACCAAGAATGTGTAGTCTTTAGAGTGGAGCTGAGGGAACTAGGAACCCCAATAGGTGAGTACCAGAGTGACCCCCAGCGACCAGGAGAGAAGCAGTAAGTACCTGGTTTTCCCCAAAACTAACAGGAGGACTTAGGAAAAAGATTGTGCAAGACCCAGACCAGAATGGAAGAACCCAAGGGTGGATTCTGATAGAAGAGGGCCTGCAAAGGAACAGGACGAAGTCCAGTTTGTGATGGAGTGTCCGGTCAGGGCAGGAGACCCTACCCACCCTTCTGTGGATGCAGGACCAGGTCAACCGGGCAAAAGCAAGACCACTGTGCAGCGCAGGAGATGAAGAGGAGTCCCTGAAGTGATACAGATGATGTCCTACGTCAGATGTTGGGTTGCAGTGGGTCTGAGGTGCCAGAGAACCATCAACAAGCCTTGGCAAATGCAAAAAAAGATGAGTTGCAAGGCTGAAGAGGACCAGGGGACTCAACCCAAGGAGGGGAGTCTGGCGTGGCCCTCAGCATCTGTGAGAGTCAACAGAAGCAATTGCAGCCCCCACAGGCAACTCACTGGCAGCAGGCACAGTAAGTCGCAGCGAGCCCAAGTCAGAACACCTAAAGAGGGGTCCCATGTCGCTGGAGCAACAGAGAGGAGACTGTGCTTGGCAGGATGAAGTGCTGGAGGCTGAGGCTACATGGAGCCTGAAGGTCCCTTGGAGCATGAGTAAATAAGCCTTGGTAGCTGCAAGAGTCACAGTGCACAGGGGTGTGGCCAAGCCACTGGCCTTTGAAGTGCAACTATCAGGCTCTCCACCCTTTCAGCCCAGGAAGAAAGACCCATTCAGTGTGCAGATGAATGCAGATGTGACTAAGGCGGTCATTACAACATTGGCGATAAAAGCTGCTTACCGCCGTGCAGAAGACTGCCAACACACTGCTGCGGCAGCGGAATTCCACCACAGCTATTATGACCCACAGCACGGAATCCGCCAATATTCAGACACCCACACAAGTCCGCCACACCAAAGGTCAGTGATAAACTGGCGAAAACAAAACCTCCACCGTCACGCCAACAGAAATACTCCCACACTATCACGACCCACGAACCCACAAAGCGGCCTTTCAACCGCGGTATTCCATTGGCGGTACACACCGCTGCGCTCAAAATACACACACATCTCCAAAACACAGCCACATTAGACAATTTGAAATACACACACCTGATACATATACACACACCACTCCCACACACCCAATACAATATAAAACACACACCCACATCACCCACAAACATCTACGACCACAATTAAAAAGAGAAGGCCAGAGAGAGACACCACCATCAACAATACTAGCATCCACAAGCATACAACACCATCACCCACATAACTTCCACGCACCTCACACAACACACCACTACATATCAGCACACTTATCACCACACACACCACCCCACACATCACCCACACCACCCCATGACACGGCAAAGACACCCCAGGTTCTCTGAGGAGGAGCTCAGGGTCATGGTGGAGGAAATCGTCCGGGGGTAGAGCCACAGCTATTCGGATCACAGGTGCAGCACACCTCCATTGCAAGGAAGATGGAGCTATGGCGCAGAATAGTGGACAGGGTCAACGCAGTGGGACAACACCCAAGAAATCGGGATGACATCAGGAAGAGGTGGAATGACCTACGGGGGAAGGTGCATTCCGTGGTCTCAAGACACCACCTTGCGGTATAGCGGACTGGTGGCGGACCCCCACCTCCTCCCCCACAACTAACAACATGGGAGGAGCAGGTCTTGGCGATTCTGCATCCTGAGGGCCTCGCAGGAGTAGCTGGAGGAATGGACTCTGGTAAGTCAAATCTTAACTATTACATCCCCCACCCTACCTGCATGCCATCACATACCCCTACCCTCACCCTCACCCCATCACTCCAACTCCTCACAAATGTCCCAACATCACAAACCACCCATCCCAACACCAAGCCCTGCATGCAACAACAAAGCATGGACACACATCACTAAAGCATGTCCACTGCACATACCCATACACCCCCCTAAAACATCATCACACAAGGTCCCACTCAGGAATGCAAGCACTGGGGTACACGGTCACCCACCCATTGCACACCATGGCACACACAGATGTAATAAACATCCTTTTATACCCCTGCAGGACCCCTACCCAACGTCACCGGACTGGAGGGTCCACACCACCAACACAAGAGGCCCACGGTGATGACAGCACCTCTGTCCAACTGGATCTAGATGACCAGCCTGGCCCATCGGGGACCTCGGGACAGTGTGTTCCCCTGACACAGTCACAGGCCACTACAGAGCTTCCCCCCTCTGGAAACACCAGCACAGCACCCACCCAGTGGGCCCATACCTCCGTCCCCAGGACACGTCAATCAGCAGTGTGTCCACCACTACAGGGAACCCAGGCTAACCCACCACCCCAACAACAACAGGGACCTGGGGGCAGTGGCACTGGGCTCACGGTACAGGGGACGGAGGCCCAGGAACACAGGGGAACTGGGAGGGCTGCTGTGCGACAAGGGGAGGACAGGTCAAGGGAACCCACTCTCTACGAGGCCCTCTCCAATATCATGGGAGCCTACCACCACTCCCAGGAGACGATGGCAACGGTACTGGCCAAGTTTCAGGAGACCCAGCACCTGCAGGAGGAACAGTATTTGGGCTTCAGGGAGGAACTCAGATCCATCAATTCCACCCTGGGCACCATTGTAGAGGTGCTGAAGGAAGTACTCAACACCAGGAGGGACACTGTGGCACTACAAGGGGCCCCTGACACTAGCCTGGACGATGAACTGCCCACCACCTCCGCCGGCGCTAGTGGACAGGAGGCACTGCCACAGGACCACCACAACAGCACCCCACCCCCTGCAGAAGGAGAACTACCTCGCAAACAGTCCCTGAGGTCCAGGACAAAGACAGAGAACGATGCTGAGACCCTGCCAAGAAATGAGACCACCCTGATTGTCATCCTTCTGTCCCACTTTGTCACCCTGTCCATCCTTAAACTGCCCCAGCTCCACTTCCTATGCCCCATTTGGGCAATGCACCTGTGAGACTAATAGACTGGACTCTGCCATGGACATTCCTCCGCCATCACCCCTCACCATTTTGCTACCCCCTCCAATATTGAGCACTAAAATAAACACCCTTAAAGCACAAAACAATCTGGAGTCAGTCTGTGATTTCGGAATAGTGTATTAGCAATTAATGTGGCAAAATGCTCTTTCATTTGCAATGTCAACATACCTATGTCACACAGCTGTAGTCCATGATGAATCAAAGCAGAAGTCACACTGTGGGACACACATCTGTGAAATCGTAAGGGAAAGTGACAACTCAGTGACCATACACTGGGTGAAAACGACAGACAGTAGAGAGGTAGTAGTGTTAAAGTACATGTAGTAGGCTGGTTTGTATTCTTACCTGTGTCTCATTGGAAATATTGCTGGATCACTGAGTCCCTATTGTCCATGTATTCTTCCTCTGCTTCCTCGTCTTCACTGTCCACAGGCTCCACAGCTGCAACAACACCGCCATCTGGACCATCCTCCTGCAGAAAAGGCACCTGTCATCGCAAAGTTAAGTTGTGAAGCATACAGCAGGCCACGATGATCTGGCACACCTTCTTTGGTGAGTAGAATAGGGATCCACCAGTCATATGGAGGCACCGGAACCTGGCCTTCTGGAGGCCGAAGGTCCGCTCGATTATCCGCCGTGTACGCCCATGTGCCTCATTGTAGCGTTCCTCTGCCCTTGTCCTGGGATTCCTCACTGGGGTCAGTAGCCATGACAGGTTGGGGTAACCAGAGTCACCTGCAAATGGCGAGGGACAACTGTTAGACACACACTAACCTGTAGGGATATCCCCAGACCCAGACAACCATTCCCACTGTCTTGCTTCCAGGTGCTCACCTAATAGCCACACTCAGTGCCTCTGGAGTTGACCCATCACATAAGGGATGCTGCTATTCCGCAGGATGTAGGCATCATGCACTGAGCCAGGGAACTTGCCATTCACATGGGAGATGTACTGGTCTGCCAAACATACCATCTGTACATTCATGGAATGGTAACTCTTCTGGTTTCTGTACACCTGTTCACTCCTGTGGGGGGGGGGACCAAAGCCACATGGGTCCCATCAATGGCACCTATGATGTTAAGGATATGTCCCAGGGCATAGAAATCACCTTTCACTGTAGGCAAATCCTCCACCTGAGGGAAAATGAGGTAGCTCCGCATGTGTTTCAGCAGGGCAGACAACACTCTGGACAACACGTTGGAAATCATAGGCTGGGACATCCCTGATGCTATGGCCACTGTTGTTTGAAATGACCCACTTGCAAGGAAATGGAGCACTGACAGCACCTGCACTTGAGGGGGGATTCCTGTGGGATGGCGGATAGCTGACATCAGGTCTGGCTGGATAGTGGCACAGTCAAGCCTGTAGGTGATGATCACATGTCTTTCCTCCATTGTCGACAGGTCCACCAAGGGTCGGTACACCGAAGGATGCCGCCATCTCCTCACATGTCCCAGCGGACGGTGCCTATGATGGACAACAGCGAGCACAGAGTCAAACAACTCAGAGGTACGTACCCACAGCTTACACAGAACACCAATCATAATCCAAAAAGTGGCCTGTATGTGTGTTGAGTCCAGGCCTAGGTAAGTGTGACGCAGTTAAAAATGAAGCCATGTGGGCCACTGAAATGGCGCCTGCCTGACCTGCAAAGTGGGACAATTGGATGTGAGGTAACTGCGCTGGCGTTGTACACCGTCGTGGTAGGCGGTAGAAGACCACGCGCAATGCTGCATTGGTTAACATTGGACCCTAGGGGTCCCAGGAGCCAATGATGATGTACGCTGGCAGTGACGGTACGCCCCGCCGTGGACGTGACCACCATTTCCTATCTGTTCAATCACTCGATACCTGATCTTCGACAGGAGAGGACCTACACTGCAAGTGCTGCTGTGACCTCGGTCTGGAAGAGACAATGGCTTGTGTGTCTGGGGAAAGGGCCCCTGCCTTCACATTGGAGGAGTTGGAGAAACTCGTGGACGGGGTCCTCCCCCAGTACACGCTACTCTACGGTCCTCCAGACAAACAGGTAAGTACACTGGGAGCATGCTATATGGGCTATGCCTGTGTGGAGTGGGGTAGATGTAAGAAGGGGGGGGAGATTGCGGCGTGCATGAAACGACGGTGAGTGCATGTGCCACATGGCAAGGGTAGGGATGGGGGCCAATGACTGTGACTGTGCAGTTGGTAAAAAGTTCCTCTTCCACCTGTACAATTCATGTAGGTCAACCCCCACCAGAAAAAATATATTTGGCGTGCCATCGCCAAGGACGTCCGGACCCTGGGGGTCTACCACAGACGGAGCACCCACTGCCGGAAAAGATGGGAGGACATTCGCCGCTGGAGCAAGAAGACGGCGGAGGCTCAGCTGGGGATAGCCTCCCAACGTGGGAGGGGTGCACGTCGCACCATGACCCCCCTGATGTTCAGGATCCTGGCGGCGGCGTACCCGGAGTTGGATGGGCGCTTGAGGGCATCACAGCAGCCACAAGGGGGTGAGTACACTCTCATCCTGCTGATTTTGCGCGCAGTGGAGGGGTCTGGGTGGGGGAGGTGGGCTGTGGGTTTCCCTAGGCCAGGGCGAGTTCCGTAGGCAAGGTCCCTCCGTAAGGCAGGCCATGTGGCACCCCACCCCACCTCTGTAGAGTGCCAAGTACACCTAGTCATGCCCCTGTGTCATCCATGTGTGCAGATGTCGTCCATAGCCTAGTAGCCCATTTCCCAGGAATTGAACAGTGGAGCCCAAGAGCGCGACGTAGTGCAGGGGGCTTGTGTGTCTGTCGTGTCTGCCAACGGTAGCGGTAATGCATGCACTCAACATGTCTTTCTTCTGTCGCCCCCCCTTTTTGTGGTCTCCCTGTTCTTGTGTGCATTAGAATCATCAGGCAGAGGAGCAGTGGCACCGGAGCATGAGGGGGCTGCATCCCACATGGCCATGGAGGGCCACACTACGGACTCGGACTTCACCAGTGGGACGGAGGGCGAGGGGAGCTCCACGGCGGGGACAGGAGCTGAAACCAGTGACACGGACTCGTCCTCTGATGGGAGCTCCCTTGTGGTGGTGGCAACATCTGTGCCCCCCCATCTACAGGTACAGCCGCCACCCCCCCTACCAGCACCGCCCTCCCAGCAGCCCCTCAGCCTTTGCCCCGTGCCCGCTCACCCGGGAGGGTGGGCATCACCTTCGCCCCAGGCACCTCAGCCCCTGCCCCAGTCACCCCTGCTGCCCTCAGTGAGGAGGCCATTGACCTCCTCAGGTCCCTCACTGTTGGGCAGTCTACCATTTTGAATGCCATTCAGGGAGAAGAGAGGCAGTTGCAACAAACAAATGCATTCCTGGAGGGCATTCATTCTGGTCAGGCAACCCACCCACTCTAGAGACTTGAGAGACTGTGGCTTTGAACGCCCCAGGATTGAACAGTGGGCACCCCACCCACTGTAGAGACTTGAGTGACTGTGGCTTTGCACTCCCCAGGATTGAACAGTGGGCAACCCACCCACTGTAGAGACTTGATAGACTGTGGCTTTGCACTCCCCAGTATTGAACAGTGGGCATGTGGCCCTCTCGTGGATTTGGCATTGTGCACTCAACCCGCTGAGGTGCCCCTCCTTTCCCTCGCCCTGAGGTGCCTGTTTTCTTGCTCTCTGATGCCCCTGCAGTGTTCTCTCCGTCATGGCAGGGGATCTTGTGTGGGCCTCGCCCATACCGTGTGGGCCCAGTGTTCCACAGACTTAATTGGAGCACTACCTGGACTACTATGCTAGGTGTATATTTTGTTAATGGTGTATATATATATTTTTGCCTACTTAATTTTAATATATTACAATGGTTACACTCATTTGCTTTTGTCTTTGCATTCTTCCGGGGGGGGTTGGGGGGGTGTAACTATCATGTTTTAATATGTATTAGTGTGTGTGTTGTAGTGGGTGAGGGTGGGGGTGGGGGTGTTGCGTGTGTGTGTCCCTGTTTTTTCCCTCCCCCCTCCACTGTGTCGTAGGTGCAGTACTCACCGTGGTCTTCGCCGCCGGCGTTCGTGCTCCTGGTAGAGGAGCAGGAAGACTATCGCAGGGAGAATTTGGAGTTCTGGGTCCATGGTGTCCTCGTTCCTCGTGGAGTGTGTAGAGGTGAGCGTTTTCCCTTCGAAATTCCTGTTTCCGCCGTGTTTTTATCCGCGGTGAATCCGCCCCGGAAAACGTGGCGGATTGGCCTGTCATAATAGTGTGGGCGGTACATTGTCCTCCGCCTGTCTGTTGGCGGTGACCGCCGCGCTGTTTGTTTGTACCATCGTGGCGGTCGGAGTGTTAAAGTGGCTGTCTTTGTTGGCGGTTTCAGCCACTGTCGTAATTGCAATTTTTTTACCGCCAGCCTGTTGCCGGTTTTACCGCTGCTTTAACACCGTCCGCCAGGGTTGTAATGACCACCATAATGGTCTAAGTGCAATTTGCAGTGCAAAAATTTGTCACAGTGGTACTGTGCAAGGGCAAGTCCTATCCTCACCGCTGACAACCAATGTTAGAAATGGGGTTTCTGGTTGGCTAGGGTATGTACCTAAGCTAGGCAGAACGCACCCACTCTAGTCAGGGCAAGGGAGTTACATGTCCAAGATAACCCCTGTTCACCCCCATGGTAGCTTGGCATGAGCAGGCAGGCCTAACCCGGAGGCAATGTATAAAGTATTTGCACAACACACACAACACACGTGACACAAAATATACCACACAAAGTAAACACAACAATGAGCTATGTAAAAATAAACTGTATTGCACAAAACATAATGTTGGAAAATGGGCTATTGGTAAGGGCAGGTAAGTACCTACACTTAGCAATAGGCCACTAACCTCCACTTAGGTCCAGTCATAAAAGATACACCTACACCAGTAAGCAGCATTTCTCATCACCATTACAACCATACCAAACAAGCCTACGCTACCCCTCATGAATCAGACAATACCCCTTACTCATAAGGCAGGGCATTTCTAATGCAATCCTATGAGAAGGCGGCACTCACAGCATAAGACACCTAGTTAGGCTGTTTGTCACCACCAGGACAGGCCACTCAACCTGGCACATGTCCTGCCTTCTACATACATGGCACCCTGCCCATAGGGCTAGCTAGGGCGTACCTTAGGGGTGACTTACATGTAGTAAAAGGGGAATTCTGGGCCTGGCAATTAAATTTAGATGCCAGGTCCCTGTGGCAGGATACTGCGCACACAGGCCCTGCACTAGCGGACCTGAGATAGGTTTGAAAGGCTACTTCAGGGGGTGGCGCAAGCAGCGCTGCAGGCCCACTAGTAGCATTTAATTTACAGGCCCTGGGTATAGGGATACCACTTTACAAGGGACTTATAGGTAAATTAAATATGCTAATTAAGTATGATCCAATCATACCAATTTTACAAGGGAGAGTACATGCACTTTAGCACTGGTTAGCAGTGAAGAAATGCTCAGAGTCATAACGTCAGCCAACAAAGTTCAGAAAAATAAGGAGGCAAAAGGCAAAAAGTCTGGGGAATGACCCTGTAAAAGGGCCAGGTCCAAAAGATGCCTACTAAATACTGAATTTAGTGGGCGTTTTAGGAGAAACCTGGTAGTGTCCAATGGGACGCTTACCTATCAGTGGCTTCACCCACTTTAGTGCCCACTTCCTGTGGGAAGGGTCACGTCCTTAAACCTGACGGGCTATTTTCCTTCCATCCAAGATGGAGGAAAATGAAATAGAGGGTCCTCTTGGCAGGCAACACCTTAGGGATGGTGCATGCCAGGTGAGGCCACTCCCCCTTCCCTTTGTGTGATTTCCCACCTTTGCTCCCTCCAAAAGTGAGGGTTTGCAAAGGGGTAGGCCATCTGCTGCTAGCAGCAGACCTAGGGGTCGAGTTTCAAGAGTGGTAGCCCTTTGAAGTTCACTGTCAGAGCAGTGCAAGTTCCTGAAAGGGGGGGGGTTATCTCCTCCACCCAGGAAGGACATAGTTTTGCTAACCAGAGAGATAGGGTTCTCCCCCAAGGTTTGTAGATTGGCTGTCTGGAGGTAGCAGGCTGGCTGGAACCAGTCTAAGGTGACCTCTGGGTACATTTTATAATAAATCCAGTACTGGTACCAGTTTGGATTTCTCATTCTGAGTTGTTTGATACCAAACAACCCAGGGTTCAGAGTAGCCATTATGTAACTGGGAAACTTGTGTTGACCAGTGTCCAGCACATATATTAAAATGGCTGCTATGGTCACTCACTATGTCCCAGGTTTGGCAGGGACACAGTATGGACATGTTGCTCCTGCAGCTATGCCCTCACATATATTATGGAGCACCCTTTCTTAGGGCTTGAAGGCCTGCTAGAGGGGTGTCCTACCCGTAGTAACTGCAGTGTATAGTGGACAGGGCACACAGGTAGTGTGCCAAGTCAAGTTTGTGTTTTATGTTTGCACCAGGACACACAGCCTGCAATGGCAGTGCTGGGTGCATATGGATGCATGGCCCTAGAGAGTGGCACAATCAGCGCTGCTGCCCTCAGGGCCTACCCTTAGTACCCAATGCCCTGGGTACCTAAGTACCTTTTACTAGGGAATTATAGTGGTAGCTAAAGGTATATCCAAATACCTTTACAATTGTTTTAGTGAAAGAACACTGGCACTGGGGAACTGGTTAGCAGTATCTCAATGCACTGCAGTCCAAGTTGCATTCAGAAACCAGGCAAAAAGTGGAGGAGTACTGCAATATGGTGCCAGTTTCCCACAGGAACCAAGACTGTGTGCTGAAAAATGACGCAAACCCCTTGCAGCGTGGAAGCAAACAGCGCATCATCTGTGCTACGTCGAAAAATCCAACACAACACCTTATTTTTCCACGCATCTCCTCTTCTGCGGTCTCCGTGTGGTGTTATTTTTGACGCATACCAGGTACTGTGAGTAACAAAGAGACAACTGTTAATTTCTAAGGATTGACACTCTTTTAAACCTTTTAAAAGTGATATTTCAACTGGTGCTTATTGGATCTTTGTCGTTTTGACTTATGTTATTCAGAAAAATATTATCTATTATTCTAAACCAATGTGATGTATTTTTGTGGTGTTTTTATTGTGTTACTGCATGATTTATTGCACAAATACTTTACACATTGCCTTCTAAGTTAAGCCTGACTGCTCATTGCCAAGTTGCCAGAAGGTGGTCACAGGATAATTTTTATTGTGTTGTGACTTACCCTGACTAGGATTGTGGTCCCTACTTAGACAAGGGTGTAAACCTCTGCCAACTAGAGACCCATTTCTAAACGGCTCCCATGGGTGGCACAATACATGCTGCAGCCCATGGGGAACCCCTGGGGCCCCAATGCCCCAGGTACCTAAGTACCAAATACTGGGGACTTATAAGTGGGCATCAATATGCCAATTGTGGGGTGTGCAAAGCCCTAGGCAACCAAATGTAGAGGGAGAGAGCACAATCACTTGGGTCCTGGTTAGCAGGATCCCAGTGAAAACAGTCTAAGCATACTAACAGCAGGCTAAATGTGGGGGTAACTATGGCAAAACGAGGGTACATTCCTACAAGTACCAAATAGTATGACATTAAATCCACGCACCAGGTGAGGCAACTTAGCGCGTGATTCCACTGCGCAAGCCTCCTCTGGCTGCATCTCTAACCTCAAAAATCGGGAACTCCAAGGCGCACAGTCACGCTATCTATCAAGGCATAGACAGAGACATCGCGGACCACACAAGATAGAAATCAAATGCAGAAGCATAAAATCTATGAAAACTACAATTTTATGGCAAAAACGGAGGCTCATATTGTGCTTCTCTTTTAATTTTATTTAAAATAGCAGCACGCGGTCAACACTACAAATCCAATGAGGCTAAGAACAATAGCCAATGGGAGACTACAGAAAGACTACAAAAATGCACCAATCAACGGTGAAAGCACCCATGAAGTAGTTATCTTGCACGTGAGCAGCCCTCTTTTCTTGCTGCTGGCGGTCAAGATAAGTACTCTTCAGAATAAGTTTATTTGTTTAACGAACTGCCTTTAATGTATTTTTATTCTGTTTGTTTACATAACGCGCTGGTTTACTCGCGCGTTCCTTCTAGACGGCTTGTAGCCGCACGCCTAGGTTTTCCCCTTTGCGCTCGGCTCGCGCGTCTCGCAGCTGGTTCTTCAGTGTTACCCTCACCTCGCGTCACCGCATTTGAACGACGACGATTGAGGCGAACGCTGTATTTCCTCACCTTCCGACTAGCGCCTGGCTCCCTGGCAGCTGTTCTTCACTCTCTGCTTCTACGAGGCTCGTTTTCCTCATCACAGAAGGGTTTTCCCTTCCTCCGGTCACCGCCACTCCTCTTTCCCCGCCCATACACGGAGTTTCCTCATCTCTACAGTTTCAACCCCTTGTTTGCTTGTTTTTACTGCCTCTCTCTTTACCAAGCATTTTACCATGGAAATAGATAGCTCTCCCATAGCTATCAATCAAAATGAGGAGGACAAAATGATTAATGAGTCCTTGAATGACTTAATTCAAGTTTCTGTGGATCAAGCAGTTTCTGCTTCAATTACTATATTGACAAAAAATCTTGAGAAATCAGTTTTAAATCTGGTGTTCAAGATGATTTTGGCCCAATCTGCGGGGGATAGCAGAAAGCGCCCTCTTCCCAAAAATTCTGCAAAAATGGTGCTGTTGATTGGTGAGACTTCCTCACAAAAGGCGGAGGACGTGGCACCTCACAGGCCTCCCTTAAGGGAGGGGATTTCTACTACAAAATGGACTGCTAAATGTTCCATGAAAACGAAACATATTTCTACCCCTATAGTTATATCAAAAAATCTGGACACAGACGATGAGATGGGTGATGCAGCCTCGGAGGCTGACAAATCTGACATGGACAATGATGATCCTTTCAAAGCTCCTCCTCCAAAAAAGTCCAAAGTCTCCTCCTCCAATTCTGCCTCCATTTCTGACTCTCAAGGAGTCCCTATGCTTGATCCTAGTGAAATACATCACCCTCAATCAACCGAATAGTTCCCAGCTGAACATGTTGGGGAGTACGTTGCCTCTTGTTTGCGTACTCCGCTGGATAAACAAACTAGAGCAAAGTTACGCTCTGAATGCCCTCGCCCATCCCTTCACTCAAAAATGTCTTCTACTCCCTCTACTGACCCTTCTTTGATCACTTTTTTCACAAAATTTGGGAAAGACCCTCGTAAGGGTGTGGACAAGGCCTGGTCAACTTGTCAAGATAAACTTTTGGATGTGGTGGGCCCGGTGACACGTATTTTTTACTTAGCAGAATCCACTAGGTTGGAACAGGCTGCAGTGAATCCAAAGGAACTATCTCTAGGGGTACAACGGGCTGTGTGCCTCTTAGGCAACGCTAATGCCACAATAACGCACGAGCGTAGGAAGGGACTCCTCCTAAAATTGGATCCCAAATTAGTTAACTTAGCGGTCTCTGACCCAGGTATCAAGGCAGAAGGCATGCTCTTTGGGGATTTTTTTATTAAAGAACTCTCACGACTTACTCATTGCTGGTGCCTGTCCGCTGAACGTGTGATGAGGTTCTTGTTCTTGTAGGTTCTGCCTTGGCCAAATAAAGGCGACTCTTTCTGGTAGCCACGGTGCTGCAGGCGATGGGAGCGCCAAAGGCAGTCCGTGTCCTTCAGAAGGAGTGCCAGAGGGAAAAAAAACCTTAAAAAGGGGACAAAAACCTCAAAAATAAGAGCAAAAAGATCAATAATTTCAGAACACCAGACAAAATGAACAGGAAAAAAACTGGAACAAAAGCTGAATCAGTATCTGATGCAAAGGAGAAGGAGCGAAGACCACCATCCAAAAGGAAGTGTTGCAGCGCAAGAAGAAAAGGAATCACAGCCCTTAAATACCAACAGAACAGGAAACGACCGGCAGGAAGTAAAAGGACACCATATTGGATAGGGAACAATACACAGAAGGCAATAGACAAGGCACCATAGTGAGTAGGGAACCAAGGTAGGCTGGGAAAGAGAGGGGAATCATGGGAAAAGGAAAAACATGAAAAAGGGAGAAAAAACTAGAGCGACAGCAAGAGAAAAGGAACACAATAGAAGGTAAGTGGGGGGAAATCATATGAATCAATGGGGGCGCGCTGCGCCAGAATAGAAGCGAGGCCCCATGCCTAATTTGGGGCCTCGAGTCAAACAGGAGAGGCTGGAGGCGCGGCGCATCTTGCCGCCACGTGCCGTGACCCGAACCGAGTGTTTGGCTCGTGTCGCGTGTCGCTGTGCGACAGTAGGTCCCCCCCGGAGCCCCAGGTTTGTGTGGAAACAGGCGGAAAAATGGACGAATCAGAAGAGGGGCGTGAACAGAAGAAGCATCTTACCAAGAGCATTCGCTAAGATGGTAACCCTTCCAATGGATCAGATACTGAAGACGGTTTCGAAAGAAACGAGAATCACTAATTTCCTGTATCTCATATTCTGGTTCATCATCTACCAACAAGGGAGGAGGACATGGGAATTGCCAGGAGAAATGATCAGGCGTCTAGGGTTTCAACTGAGAAACATGAAAGACTGGATGGATTTTCCAGGTTCGAGGTAAGCGGAGACGGAAAGTGACAGGATTGATTATCTGAAGAATACGGAAAGGACCGTAGTAATGTGGTGTAAACTTATTCTGAGAGAGTCGCAGGGGCAGATATTTTGAGGAAAGCCAGACTTTATCCTGGATGTGATGTACTGGAGTCTCACTGCGTTTCTTATCTGCCACTCTTTTCATGTATCTCTTTGTGTCCAGCAGATTAGATCAAATCAGTCTATGGATTTTCTGTAGTAGTTTGGAAAAAGAGGTGATAGCAGGAAGAGAAGAGGTAGACTTAGGAGTAGTAGGAAAAGAGGTAGGATGATAGCCGTAGGAACAGAAAAAGGGGGTGACCTTGGAGGCACTATGGGCTGTGTTGTTGTAAGAGAATTCTGCGATAGGAAGGTAAGTGTTCCAGTTACTCTGAGTAGAATTACAGAAGCAACGAAGATACTGCTCTAGTCCTTGGTTGAGACATTCGGTCTGCCCATTGGTTTGGTGATGGAATCCAGATGACAATGCTACATTGATGTTCAAGGTTCTACAGAAATGTTTCCAAAACTGTAAGATGTATTGAGGTTCTCTGTCTGACACAATGCTGTGGGGAAGCCCATGGAGACGAAAAATATGGTGGATGAATATCTGACTTAGTTCTTGTGAGGTGGGTAATTTCTTCAGGACAGTGAAGTGAGCCATTTTCGTAAAGGAATCTATTGTTACCATGATAACCCGATTTCCTGCTAATGGAGGTAGTGAACACATGAAATCGGTCAAAATTGTGTGCCAGGGAGTTGGTGGAACAGGTAACAGTTGCAGTAATCCTGCTGGCCTGGTACATGGTATTTTTACTTGGGCACATATCGGACAGGCCTTTACATAATCTTCGCCATCCGGTTTCAAAGTAGGCCACCAAAAAGATCGCAAGAGTAATTCCTGCGAGGCTTTGATACCTCTATGACCAGCAATCAGAGAATCATGGCACATCTGAAGCGCCCATTCTTGTACTCTTTTTGTGGGGAGGAACAAAAGGTCCCTATAATATTAATATCCTTTCTGTTCATGTATCTGGGGGCATAAATCCTTAAGTTCTTTTTCAGAAAGGTTTGAGTATTCCAGCTGTACTTCATCCAGGAATGAGTGAGTTACACCAATGATTTTGCTAGGTTCAAGTAAATACTGTGGCTTTATAGGAGTACAATCAGGGTAACGGCGAGATAGGGCATCGGCCAGAATATTTTGGGATCCAGGTATATAGGTGACATAGAAGTCGTACTGACTAAAGAAAAAGGCCCAACGAGCCTGACAACTGTTTTGGCACGGAAAACTACATAAACATTGCAGATTCCGTTGGTTCATTCTCACTTCAAAATGTTCTTTGGATCCCATAAGGAATTGTTTCCACTCCTGGCAGGCAGTTTTAAGGGCTAATAATTCCCTTTCCAGTACCGAATAATGCTGTTCAGACACAGAGAGTACATGGGACAGATAAAAAACTGGATGTTCTAAACCATCGTCATCTTGTTGTTGTAATAATACTGCTCCAATGGCTCTTACGGACGCGTCAGTAACAACAACAAATTGTTTGTTGGTGTCCGGATGTCTCAGAATTGGTGCTTGAGTGAAGGCCTTCTTTTGGTTTTGAAAAGCTGTTTCAGCCGCATCTTTCCAGATAAATCCATTTAGTAGATTCTCCTTTTTTAGTGTTTGTGTAATGTGATTGGTCTGTTCCGCAAAGTCCAAGATAAATTGACGATAGAACTTGGTCAGCCCTAGAAAACATTGAATTTCCTTGATAGATGAAGGGGAAGGCCAGTCTAGGATGGCTTGAACCTTCTCCGGATCCATAGATATGCCAGTGGGACTGATATGATAGCCTAAGTATTTGACTTCGGTTTTATCAAACTCGCATTTCTCTGGTTTATAGTAGAGTTGATGTTGCCTGAGTCTCTGTAGAACTTGTTTAACGTGTGTAGAATGAAGTTCAGGATGTCTAGAATATATAAGAATATCGTCTAAGTATATCACAACTGTATGGTTTTAACAAATCAGAGAACACAGAGTCCATAAATCTTTGGAATATTGAGGGGTCATTAGTTAGGCCAAAAGGCATAACCCTGTATTCATAATGCCCAAATGGAGTTTAAAAAGCAGTCTTCCACACATCTCCTTTCTTGATGCGCAAAAGGTGGTAGGCTCCACGAAGATTTAATTTGGTAAACTGTTGTGCCCCTCTGAGCGCTTCCAGAATGTCTTTGATAAGAGGTAATGGATAACTATCCTTTATAGTGATTTTATTTAAACCACGAAAGTCCAAACAGAGGCGAAGATCTTTCGTTTTCTTGGGTACAAAAAAAAGGGGAACCCCCGCCGGGGATGAAGATGGTACAATAAGACCACTGCAAAGATTTTCTTGGAGGTAGTCTTTGAGAATTTCCCTTTCAGGTTCAGTGAGAGAGTACTTTCTCCCAAAGGGAACGGTCGCCCCGGGTTCCAAGGGAATTGCACAATCATAATCTCTATGTGGGGGCAATACAGGCCTGGATGGTTTTTGAAAGACATCTTGAAAGTCCAAATAGTGGTCGGGGACCCCCTGGACTATATTTATGGAACAACTTGCAGTAGGTTCAGAGGGTATCATTTTCTTGGGTGACCAGTAAGTGTCTGAGGCATAACAGTGTTCGTAACAAAACTGAGAAGACAAAGAAATAGTCCGGATTTCCCAATTTACGTAAGGATTGTATTTTACGAACCATGGAATCCCTAGAATTATAGAATGACTGGGAGACAATATAAAGTCAAAGGAGACTTGTTCTTGGTGGTTCCCAAATTGTAGACCTAGAAGCGAGGTAGTAGTAACAACTGGACCAGAGGATATTAAGGACCCATCAACAGTGTGTACTTGTTCCAGGACATCCTTAGACCGTGTTGGTATTAGTTGTGTCTTAGCCCAGGACATATCCATATAAACGCCACTAGCTCCACAATCCAATAGGGCCAGTGTCCTTTCTTCATGACCATCAGGTAACTGCAGGGTCACAGGTAATATGAACAAAATTGTGGCATTGTCCTTGAAAGAACTGATGGAAGATATTGCAGATAATCCCGTCACCTCCCTCCTTATAGAGGACGGGAAGTAGCGTTTCCCAATGGCTTTAGGGGATGAACTGGGCATGTACAGAGCATATGACCTGCAGCACCACAACACAGGCACAATCCTTTTTTCCGTCTTTCTTCAAGTTCACTGAATGAAAGTGGGCCACGAGTAGTACCCACCTGCATGGGTTCACCTTCGGTTTCTCTTAAGGGAGTTCCAGGTTCTTCCGGACGATGCACGTGAGGTGCTTGACTGGGAAGGTCGTCTATTTCTTCTTTTCTCCAAACGTCGTTCTTGGAGACGGTATTCGATAGAAAGAGCTAAATCCATCAGACCGCGAAGATCTTCTACTCGGGTAGAGTGCACTAATTTGCCTTTAATTTCCTCTCGTAGCCCTCTACGAAAAAGGGTTACCAAAGTACGCTCCACCCATATTGTTTCGGCAGCCAGTTGTCTAAAGCGTGTGATGTATTGGAGGACATCTTGAGAGCCTTGTTGGATGTCACAGAGGAGTGCTTCTTCTGCGGAGGCCTCTAATCCTGGACAGCCAAACATTTGTTTGAAACGATTCACAAAGGCTGGATAATCAGACAACACCGAGTCATGGGAGGCTACAATCGGAGTCGCCCAGGCCAAGGCAGTACCGGATAAGGCACTGATGAGATAACCCACCTTTGTCTTGTTGTGAGAAAATTGTGTGGGTCTGAAAGCAAAGTAAACAGTGAACGCATCCACAAACTCTTGCAGCTTAGTTGGTTCCCCAGAAAACCGAGGAGTTGATGTGGAGACGGTAGGAACATCCGTACTGCGGAAGGCCAAAGCTTGTCGTAAGGCAGCATTCTCGTTTCATTATTGTTGCAGTTCCTGGGCCTGTTGCTGAACGGTTGCCAGAAGGGACTGGTTGGGGTCCGCAGCCGCCGCTACAGTATCAACCATTCTGCTTGACGAAGTTGGGTTAATTTGGCGCTGCAATCTGTCACAACTTACTCGTTGCTGGTGCCTGGAGTCCGTTGAACGTGTGACGAGGTTCTTGTTCTTGTAGGTTCTGCCTTGGCCCAGATAGGGGAGACTCTTTCTGGTAGCCACGGTGCTGCAGGTGATGGGAGCACCAAAGCCAGTCCGTGTCCTTCAAAAGGAGTGCCAGAGGGAAAAAAGCCCTTAGAAAGGGGAAAAAAACCTCAAAAAGGACCTCCTGAAATAAGAGCAAAAAGATCAATCATTTCCGAACACGAGACAAAATGAACAGGAAAAAACTGGAACAAAAGCGGAATCAGTATCTGATGCAAAGGAGAAGGAGCGAAGACCACCATCCAAAAGGAAGTGTTGCAGCGCAAGAAGAAAAGGAATCACAGCACTTAAATACCCACAGGACAGGAAACGACCGGCATGAAGTAAAAGGACACCATACTGGATAGTGAACAATACACAGAAGGCAATAGACAAGGCACCATAGTGAGTAGGGAACCAAGGTAGGCTGGGAAAGAGAGGGGAATCATGGGAAAAGGAAAAACATAAAAAAGGGAGAAAAAATGAGGGCGACAACAAGAGAAAAGGAACACAATAGAAGGTAAGTGGGGGGAAACCATATGAATCAATGGGGGCGCGCTGCACCAGAATAGAAGCGAGGCCCCATGCCTAATTTGGGGCCTCGAGTTAAACAGGAGAGGCTGGGGGTGCGGCGCGTCTTGATGCCGCGCGCGTGTCCCGAGCTGAGTGTTCAGCTCGTGCCGCGTGTCGCTGCGCGACAAGAACTCAGTAAGTACGTGGCCACCTTTGCATCTCTGGACAAATCCCAACAGTCCTTGAGGAAAATGTTTTCTGGACGGGTTTTCCCCAGGGCCGGCAGAGGAAGGAACCGCTTTGCCGGCCGTCCATACAATATCCAAGGTGCCAGAGCCACCTGCCAAGCCTCGTACCAGAAATATCATCCACAATTCTACCCGCAAAGAAGCTGTGGATACCGTGGCACAGGCAACAGAGGTTCCAAATATACCTCTCAAGCAGGTAAGTCACCCTTCTGGCCTTCTTATTGTAGGAGGCCGTCTCAAGTATTTTCTTCCAAAGTGGCAGACTATAACTTCGGATCCATGGGTTTAAAACACTGTTCTGGGTTATGTTATAGAACTCTATTCAGAGCCCTTTCAAGCAGTGCTTCCTCATCCCCCATGTTTTTCTACAGAAATGACAAACTTAATCTCATTGGAGGTTCAAGCTCTTCTCAAAAAACAAGCCATCGTCCCTTGTTCTCAGGACCCATCCGGGTTTCTCAGCTCTGTCTTCCTTGTCCAGAAGAAAAACAAAAAGATGCGACCAGTCATCAATTTAAAACAATTCAATCACTTTGTCGTCTACAGGCACTTCAAGATGGAGACTATTTTGCATCTCCGAGACTCTCTGTTACAATGAGATTGGATGGTTCGTCTAGATCTTCAGGATGCATATCTTACCATTTCAATTCACCCCCAATCCAGAAAATTCTTACAGTTCCAATGGCTAGGTCAGATTATTCGGTTTTCCTCTCTTCCTTTCGGTGTTTCTTCCGCTCCATGGTGTTTTACCAAACTCATGAAACCAGTGGTAGCCTATCTCAGGGCTCAAGGCGTCAGACTGATTATTTACTTAGACAACATTCTCATCATGAATCAAAGTCTTTCCTGCCTTCAATTTCAAATCCAATTAACGTGTTCTCTTCACTCAGATCTCAGGTTCGTCATCAACCCAGAAAAGTCTGCCTTAATCCCACGACAACAGATAGAATTTTTAGGCTTCCTCGTAGACTCCGTCTCCTCAACTCTTCACTTACCTTCTGCAAAGGTAAAATCCATCATGTCAGAAATTTTTCAGATTTTATGATCAGCCCAAATTTCTCTCAGAACTTTAGCAAGAATGGTAGGCCTACTCTCCTCTTCCATTCAGGCAATTTTTCTGGGTCCCCTTCATTATCGAGCTCTTCAAAGGCTCAAAATTCGACTTCTTCAGAAAGGCCTCACTTATTCAGATGTCATTTCCCTAGATCAAGAATCTCAAATAGAGTTACAATGGCGGCTAGACCATTTAGATGCTTGGAACGGAAGAACCATTTTGCCTCAGCCCCAGATCCTGTCTTGGAATCGGACGCAAGTCTTTCGGGTTGGGGTGCCCGGTGTGGCCCCATTTCGACTGGAGGCACATGGTCACTAGAGGAGTCCAAGTTGCATATCAATTGTTTAGAGATGCTTGCCGGCTCCTTTGCGATCAGAAGCCTGGCAAAAGACAGAGAGGGTCATTCTGACCCTGGCGGGCGGCGGGAGCCGCCCGCCTGGCGGGAACCGCCAAATGGCCGCTCCGCGGTCAGAAGACCGCAGGGGCCATTCTGGCTTTCCCGCTGGGCCGGCGGGCAACCGCCAAAAGAGCGCCCGCCGGCCCAGCGGGAAAGGCCCTGCAACAATGAAGCCGGCTCCGAATGGAGCCGGCGGAGTTGCAGGGGTGCGACGGGTGCAGTTACAGCCGTCGCGATTTTCACTGTCTGCTAAGCAGACAGTGAAAATCATGGTGGGGCCCTGTTAGGAGGCCCCTGCACTGCCCATGCCAGTGGCATGGGCAGTGCAGGGGCCCCACGACACCCGTTCCCTCCATCCTGTTCCTGGCGGTAAAAACCGCCAGAAACAGGATGGCGGGAAGGGGGT
The DNA here is from genome assembly GCF_031143425.1 of Pleurodeles waltl. NCBI lineage: Eukaryota > Metazoa > Chordata > Amphibia > Caudata > Salamandridae > Pleurodeles > Pleurodeles waltl. The sequence goes on along the minus strand of NC_090443.1, from coordinate 602,985,069 downwards.
CGGAATCTCGATGGCGGCGCTGCTTGCAGCGCCGCCATGGAGATTCAGCCCATGCAGGGGAAATCCGGCGGGAAACCGCCGGATTCCCTTTTCTGACCGCGGCTTTACCCCCGCGGTCAGAATGGGCTGGGAAGCACCGCCAGCCTGTTGGCGGTGCTTCCTTGGTCCCCGACAGGGGTCGGAATGACCCCCAGAGTCTCCTGTTCTGTTCTCCTCAGGTTGGACATTTCTGCTGTCAGTTACATCAACCACTTGGGAGGCACCAAGTCCAAACCCTTGGCGGATCTAGCCAGGAGTTTTGGGGATTTCTGCCTCCAAAACAAAATCTCGGTACATGAAGAATATTTACCAGGAAACCGAAACTCTGTAGCGGACTGGCACTCACGTCATTTCCAGGACTCAAGCAATTTGAAGCTTCACCCAGAAATCTTCAACTCTGTCCATCGTTTTTGGGGTCCTTTCAAAATAGACCTATATGCTTCCCGTCTCAATGCCCAACTCCCTCTATTCTTCAGTTGGCGTCCAGATTCATTGACCTTAGCATCTGATGCTTTTTCTCAGGACTGGTCGACCTCTCTCAACTATGCTTTCCCTCCTTTTATTATGATCAGCAGACTTCTGGCCCAAGTCAGACGCCAAGGGGCAGTACTGGTTGTCATAGCGCCTTTCTGGCAGTCTCGGGTGTGATTTCCCACCCTTCTAAAACTCTCTGTGGAACCTCCTTTCCTTCTCCCTGCTTTCCCTCACTTGCTTTACAATCCTTAAGGTCTCCTTCACAACCTCATTACCGACAATCTCTTAACACTCTCAGGCTGGAAAATTTCAGGGATTCCTCTTCAGTCCTGCTTATTTCGGAAGAAGCTTCAAACTTCATCAGCCATTCGTGGGCCCCAGGTACTAAGAAAGCATACAGATCTGCCTGGTCCTTATGGGATAGCTGGTGCTTGGGAAAACACATTGATTCCCTTTCAGCAGATGTATCCGCTATAGTCAATTTCCTAGCGGCTGAAGCCAGCAAAGGTAAGTCCTACCACACCATTAACCTATATCGATCTGCTATTTCCTCTTCACATCCGTTTATCAATGGAAAACCAGTTGGAGAACATCCTCTAGTCTGTTGTCTTTTAAAGGGAATAACATTTTGTAATCCCCCTTTACCAGGGTATAGTTCGGTGTGGGATGTTAACCTAGTGTTAAACCTTTTTATTTCATGGCCTGATAATTCTCTTCTTTCATTAAAAATGTTACCTGCAAAACTTACTATGTTGCTATGTTTAGTTTCTATCAAACTCCTTTCCGATGTCAGAGCTCTCGATATTACTGTCCACCAATTTACTCCTTTAGGTGTACTGTTTTCAGTTCATAGACGTACAAAAACTAATTTGTCTACAGTGTTTTATCCTTCTTTTCCTGATCATTCTAAGCTATGTGTAGCTCAATGTTTAAAGATTTATGAACAAAAGACAGCCGATTTGAGATCGGCCTCAGTGTCCCAGCTGCTTATTTCCTTTAAGAAACCATATAAGCCAGTTTTCTCTCCTACCCTTGCTAGTTGGGTTAAGTGGGTTATGTCTTTAGCTGGCATTGACATCTCTTCTTTTGGAGCTCATTCGTTCAGAGGAGCCATGGCTTCTAAAGCCTTTTGGGCCGGCTCTTGTCTGGAGGACATTCTCAAATCGTCTGATTGGTCTAATGATAATGTTTACAAAGTTTTTTACTGTAAACCTGTACAACATGCTGCCTTATCTGTGATTAATTTGCTTTGAACAAGCATAATATGAGCCTCCGTTCTTGCCATAAAATGTAGAATTTCCTAGTAATTTATGAAGGAAATTCTTAATTTTATTAAAGATACGGAGGCGAGTATTATCCCACCACAATGTTTTTCACTTCTGTTTTCTCCCTCCCTAACAGCTTCATCTTCCTCGGCTCAACCTTCATCACAAGGATAATCCTACTCTTCGTTTCCAGATTCGGAGCGATACGTCATCTCACATTCTTCCCCACATTGCTGTCCCGGAATCCATGGTTTTGCTGCAATGGCTGCATTAATTCGTGAACTTTATACAAAGACTTTTTTCATTTTAATGGCTGCCTGTATTATCTTATCTATTGTTCCTATGTTCTTTACCTTTTGATCCCTTGCACAAGAAAAGAGGGCTGCTCGCGCGCCAGATAACTACTTCATGGGTGCTTTCACCGTTGATTGGTGCATTTTTGAAGTCTTTCTGAAGTCTCTCATTGGCTGTTGTTCTTAGCCTCATGGGATTTTTAGTGTTGACCGCTCGCTGCTATTTTAAATAAAATGAAAAGAGAAGCATAATACTCACCTCCGTATCGTTCATAAAATTAAGAATTTCCTTCATAAATTACTAGGAAAATCTACATTATGGGCCGTAGGATCAGGGCTTTGTCACGCGACAGTTTGACTTAGCAAAGTGGGTCACAGTGTTTGTGGGTATACAAATTAAGACCCTCATTTTGACATCGGTGGTAAAAACAGCCTACCGCCGGGGTGACAGCCGACAACAGACCATAGCCGTGGCCATCACCCGTTCGCCATATTATGACCACAGCCAGATTTCCACCACAAGAATGGCGGAAATCCGGCTGTGGCCATACCGGCAGATGGCGGTAAGGTGGCTCTGCTGCCACCAGCAGCGCCATGCCAGTAGACAGCCACCAGCCTTATTATGACCAATAATACAGCCTGGCGGTGTTCTCCTGGTGGGTGCTGCTGGCGGTAGCAGCGCCCTGTCCTGTTTGCTGCTGGAGGACCCCCTGGATCCAGGTAAGTCCGGTCTCTGACAGGAGAGTGGGGTGTTGTGTGTTGTGTGTGTGTGTGGGGGTGTGTGTGAATGTTTGTGTGTGCGTGGATGCTGGTGTGTGTTGTGTGTTGAATGCGTGTGTGCATGTATGGAGGTGTGAGTGAATGTATGTGGTGTTATGTGAATGCATGTTTACGTGTATGTTTGAAAATGTGTGCAGATGTGTGTGTGAATAGATGTATGCATGCGTGTAAGCATGTGGGAATGGGTGTGTGTATGCGTGTGTGAAGGGGTGTGAATGTAGTGGGGATGAGAGGGGCCTGGAGCGGTAGAGGGTGAGGGATAACTGGAGAGGAAGGGGGGAGACCCCTATCAGTGAACAGGGAAGGAATTCCCTGTCACTGATATGGCCTACCGCTATGGTTTTTGTGGCGTTACGAATGCCACGAAAACCATGGCTGTAGGCGGGGTCATAATCCTGCAGGCAGAACAATGGCGGCCGCCGGGCTGGAGATGGTTATCTCCAGCCTGGTGGCTGTTACCGGCATGGCAGCTGGAGAGGTACATTGCCGGGTTGGCTTAAGCCAACCCACCAATGTCATAATATGGCGGTAAGTACCACCAGCCTGTTGGCGGTACTTACCTCCACATTAATGCTCACTGCCAGGGTCGTAATGACCCCCTAAATTAGCTGTCAGCGGAAATAGCTTTATACTATCTAGAAAGCAACTCTAATTTATATGTTTTTATTATGTCACACAGGCACACATTATGCAGCGCATGAGTGTTGTATCATTTCTGTGACAGGTATATAAGGTGGTTTTTATTTTGTTTTTAACTCAGACAAAGTTTGCAGCATTATTACTACAGACATGTTAAAATATTTCAAGCCCTTGCAGAGAATATATTTGTATTATTTGTTATTTGTCTCAAAACAATGGTATGAGTGTGCCATATTACTTTTACCCTTAGACAAGTGCATGTGTGTGAGATGTTTTTACCTTAGGCACAGTGCATTTGTTGTAGTTTCCTTTTTTTATTTCCACGACCAGAGAAGCATAATAGCTGCATTTTTTTTTCAGGGATTGTGCAAGTATTTTGTCTATCTATCTATCTATCTATCTATCTATCTATCTATCTATCTATCTATCTATCTATCTATCTATCTATCTATCTATCTATGTGTATATATATATATATGTATCTATCTATCTATCTATCTATCTATGTGTATATATATATATATATATATATATATATATATATATATATATATATATATATATATATATATATATATATATATACATGTATACACACACACATATATATATGTGGTTTACTTGGAGTAAAGTCCATGCATGTGTTTGTTCTACCTATCCAGCTCTATTTTGTTACTGCAGACAAAATCCATGCTTTCTAATATCCTTGGTATTAAAGTAGCACCACTTTGTTTTGTCCCCATCTCATACTGCAGAATGCTTCAGTACTGAGTTATTATTGCTCTGGACACAGGGCAAGTGAGTTTCGTTATTTTTGCTGGGAAGTGGGCTTGTGGTGGGTATTGCTGTTTTAACCAAGCTAAACGTGTGCTTTATTTTTTTACTGCACTCGCAGTGCTGTATGTTGCATTTCTCTCTCCCTTTCTCTCTCGCTGTATACATGAGTGTTATATTAATTTACTGCGATTGAATCATTGCCTCTAATTTTGTTTTACTGTGTAGAGCTTGCCAAGGTAGGTTTTTTTCCATTGCAGGCAGGGGATGGATCCTGTTGACCTTTTTAGGTGGAGAGCGCTTGAGACCTGTTGTCATCGATTCTGTGGGCTTTAACCACGCCCATTTCATGCCAATTACTTTCATTTGTTGGTGGGCTTGCCTTTAAAAATTCTCTTGATTTCACTTGTCAAAGGCAGGGCCGGCTTTAGGGCGGTGCGAGCAGTGCTACTGCACCGGGTGCTGAACTGGACTGGGGGGTGCTGACCTCAGGGGGGCGCTGTATTTAGCACAGACCTACGAAAGTTGCAATTTAAAAGCACCTACTGAAACGCTCCTTGTGGGTCCAGCCTTCAGGAAACAATTAAAATGTCAAGATACCTATTGTGAATAATGTTCCTGCTAGGGAGAGAGATGGGAGTTTTGTCTAGCAGCAGCTTTGACCCACCATAAAGTAGCGCAGAGGGTTAATATGCTGCTGCAAAGAACAGGACTATATTTTATAGATAGCTAAGTGGATCAATAAAGCCAGCCTTCACAAGCGCTTTAAAACAAATGAATGGGGGGGCTATAGAGAGATGTGGTGCACATTTGCTGTGTGTTAGTGAGTGAATTCGAGGAGGTGGTCATGTGGAGGGGTGCCAAAAAAGACTGTTGCGCAGGGTGCCACCAGCCCTAAAACTGGCTCTGGTCAAAGGTATGCATATGTCATGCCTTTTCCGGGGTTTAGCCCTCCTCAAGTGCACCGGCCTACTACTGCGAAAGTGTGCAGCGTCCATATTTTATGGATGGTTTCTGGGCTACATTTTTAGGTCGAGCGCTAGCGTTCAACCTGGTGTATACTTAATTCTGTGAGTTAAAGCAATTTCATTTGTCGATTGCTCTGTCCTTTAAAAATTCTTGCTAACTAGTGGTCAGTTCTGCCTTTTTCTCCATCCTTCTTCTGTTTGAGAGCAGTGACCTAGTACTGTATTCTTCCACTTTGCTTTCTTTATCTCTTGCTGTGACGGGCTGTTTTTGACATTTCTTTGGTGCTCCCCTTTCGCTGTGGGTGGTTTAGGCTGATAGCTGCCTGAGTTTTATTGCAGCATTCGTTCCTCCCACCTCCTCCCAAGCTGACATTTGTTTTGGCTTTATTCCAGTGCTGTCCTTGTAGGTTACTAGAATAAGCTTATTTTACTTAACAAATGGCTCTTAAAATAAGCTTATTTTAATCAACAAAAACCATATGATATCCCATCACAGAGAGTTTCTGTCTCCAGGGCCCCTCGTGCCAGCAGTCAGGACATGACATCATGCACAGGGCATTGCTTATCTGGTTTATGGGGCCATAAATCTTCTCAGGCTGCTCTGCTAACTTTATTAGAGCTTTTTTGGCTTATGGGCCTGTTGTCAAAAGATGACAATTGTTCAAAATGTGCAAAACCTATTGCATTGCAAATGCTTGTTTTGTCTCTTCCCTTGGCCTTCCATGGCGGCCAAAGTGGTTGCTAAAATCGGAGCTTAGCAGCACCCTGGAGCAATACAAACAAGGGCTTTTCAGACAAAAATACTTATGGTACACGGCTGGGGACGGTGGGGTGATTAAGTTCGCATGAACCCGTGCGGGAGGGCTTCGCTGTCTGTCTTTTCTAGAAAGCGCCTCCTCCGTCATCTCACTGGCTCTCCATGCCACACGAAACAGCATTGAGGAAAGTGTGCGCCTCGCAGCCAAGAGCTCGGCTTCTTTTTGTCTGTGGTAGTATGTGCTGATTTTAACTTTCAGAACCTATAATAGTTTGTCTGCTAAGTGCTACCATGCCTCCGAATCGCTGGCTGTGGGACCAAAATAAAATAGATTTTAGTGTCCAATTAGATGGTGTACATAATCCTAATGCAGTGTTAGAGAGGAGAGCGTCAAAGGGCATCGCTTATCAGCTTTTTGGAAGTTTTATCCCGTCTGTTCCTATTCACATGCTTACAGCAGACTTCCTGGTTTGAGGATCACTCTAAAATGCCGTTTTGCTACAGAAGTCACATTCGAGGCAGTATTTCTCATACATACGAACTGTGGGACTTTATTACACATTTGTCAACTTTGGGCTAATACCATATTCATAGGACTATTGTTCACATAATTATCAACTTCTTGGATTCCGCAGTACAGGTCAACTTCCTGTGGGCACAAAAGAATATGGTGTGGGCCTTAAGAGTATGGGTCCTCTGTTCCTGCTTAAGTCACATTAATATTCCACACATTCCGAGGTTAGACAAAGTGGCGTTTTAGAGCAAAGTTGTATAACTGAGGGCGAAAGGCCCCAAACTGTACACTGTGGTATGGGCAAAAGCAGAACCCCTTATCGTAATGTCAGCAGTGACACACCTCTGCTTGACCCCCTCTGTTTCTCACCACATATCCCCTGCCCACTGATGCATTTATTCTCGTCATTGCTTGTGGGGTGTAAATATGTACAAATGATAAATGTGTCTTGTTATCGTCAACCCTTAAAGCCCATCATTGACTAGATACTTCCTGGTATAATGATCCGTCGTCTCTGTGCTATGCACACCGTTTCATGCTACCGCCGATAAATAAAAGTAAACCCTGGCAATCTGTTTTTTTGGACGCGTTTTTATCGCCACAAAATTCTTCCACGTGGATTGACATCCCCAGCAGACAAGGGGTTGTTTTCAAATATTGTTCCATTGATCGCATTCCCTGAACTGTACATTCCACAGCTCCGCATTAGGAAAATCGCCCTAATTTGCATACAGAGGAAAACATTGATTAATCAATTAAACCTGCAACAATTGCTCAACCTTTCTTTTTCTCTGACTGGCCCTGTACCAAACAGGACATTCAGGCCGTTCAGGATTAGGGGAAAGTTAATTCTAGTACATTTAGCGCTCAATTGATTGCCTGTTATGCATTTAAAATTATGTGTTAGTCATTCAAGGTAAACTGGCACCTACCATTAGATTTGTGGACCAAAGTGACATCTTATATTTTGCAAACTACTATAATGTGCTGCAAGATTTTCACGCGGCTGAAAAAAAAAAAGACAGAGAAATTGTTTCTCATTTAAGTGGAATCTGCTTCCTGCTAAAGTGGCTAATATTTTAATTAAGTCTGAGGTGGGGTTTTTTCTATCTCCTGATAGTCTCTCCTTTATGTTGTTGGTAATTAAAGAGATTCCATAGGAATCGATAGGTGCTGCACGCGGCCCATGCTAATTATCAGACATGAGACACTGCCAGGTGTGCTGCTCTTCAATAGGCAGTGCCATGCTGTTGGCACAGCTGCTGTATTTCGTGCATTGTGGGTTCTTGTCAGGGCTAACTGGGCCCTTTTGTCAGGGCCACTAGAATTGTGCAATTGAGTTGTGGTTGTCTTGGGACCCTGCCCTCCAGGGGATAAGTGTATGGTTACATGACCATGTTTCTGACACATGCTATTTTTATTGTGGTGTTCTCTAGGGGCTGGTCTAAGCATTACAGTTAACATACTACAATATTCGCTGTACTCGGTCGTCCCATAATAATTAGCAGGGCATTCATTTACCCAAAACATTTTTGTTCATATCTTTGCCTGTGGTGGTCCTAGGACAAAGGAACACTCTCAGAGTCTGCCTCCCCCATTCCGCTCGGAGGCCACCAAAATCATTTGCGGCATACCCCAGGGTTCATCCCTCAGCCCGATCCTCTTCAACGTCTACATGGCGCCGCTCTCTAACACCGCCCAATCCCACAACCTCAACATCATCTCATACGCTGATCCTTTCCCTCACCAAAGACTTCACCAAGACCAATCTCCGCAAAGGAATGAAGGCCATCACCGAATGGATGATATACAGCTGTCTCAAACTCAATTCTGACAAGACGGAAGTCCTCATCTTCAGCTCCACTCCCTCCGCATAGGATGACTCCTGGTGGCCTGCCTCTCTGGGAGCCACTCCGACTCCCCTCGACCACGCACGCAACTTAGAATTCATCTTGGATTCCTCATTATCCATGACCCAGCAAGTCAACGCAATCTCCTCCTCCTGCTTCAACACCCTCCGCATGCTCTGAAAGATCTACAAATGGATCCACAACAATACCAGAACAGTCTCCCAAGCACATGTAAGCAGCAAACTGGACTACAGCAATGCCCTCTATGCAGGGACCACGGCCAAACTCCAGAAGAGGCTGCAATGGATCCATCCTGGACATCCCCCACCACTGCCACATCACAGGCCAACTGAGAGACCTGCACTGGCTTCCAGTCAACACCAGAATCACCTTCAAACTCCTCACCCACACTCACAAAGCACTGCACAACACTGGACCAGAATACCTCAACAGACGTCTCTCCTTCTACACTATGATCCGGCATCTCCGCTCCGCCGACCTCGCCCTCGCAATCGTCCCACACGTCCGTAGAACTACAACCGACGGCAGATCATTCTTGCACCTCGCTGCCATGACATGAAACACTCTTCCCACCCACCTGCGTCAAACCAAAGAGCTCCTTACCTTCAGGAAACTTCTCCAGACCTGGCTGTTTAAGCAGTAGCAGCACCTCCTCCCCTCCCCCCTAACCTCTGAACCTTGAGACCCTCACGGGTGAGTAGTGCGCTTTACAAATTTCTGATTGACTGATTGACCTTCAAAACGTTTACCACAACCTGCTCTTTCTGTCTAGACCATCTCTGAGTCCCCACAATAAGTTAGTGGGGACTCAAAATATTAACCCCTCCCACCATTCAGTGTCTTTTTTAGCTCTCTCATGACTGTTTTGTGTCTTTTTGGGGGGAATTATGTTAGCCAGCCAGCAACTCTGATGGTGGGGTGGTGAAAGTGGTATGCAATTGGAATTAGGATGGCAGATTTAAATTAGGGTGCTAAGTGGCAACATTTTCATTTTTGGCTGCAGATAGAGAAAGAAGGTAAATGGGAGTGCTTTAGTTAGATGCAGGACCACTTGAATTATGTGGCAAGAAAAGACCAAATAATGAGGCAATTTATGTGGCACGAAAAGTCCAGTTATTAATTTACAATGCTAATAACTCTAACTCAAGCAAATGAGAGACCCATTTCATTGCAAATGCTTGTTATTTTTAGGTAGACCTTCTCTCAACTGGCAGTACAGGAGCGATTTGTATAAAGCGCCCCAATGCTGCCGATCAAGTTCCTGCTGTTAAAAACTTGATAGCGCCATGAACGCGATTGAAAAACAAAACACACAATGACAGGTAACTACAGGTTACTTGTTATTGTTTATTTTGTTTTTCAGTCGTGCTCATGGCGCTTTCAAGTTTTGTATAGCAGGACTGCTGATCGAGTTATCGATGTATAAAACTTGAAAGCGCCATGTGCACGACTGAAAAACTTTGCTGATACTGTTCTACATTAACAAATGGGCGTTTAGTTTATTTTTTGCTGATTCATAACAGCATTGTCAAAGAACACAGTGCAACAAAAAAAGTTGGGTAACTCCACTGAAAGGCGAGACCTGTTGGCTTTGCCAATGCTTGTTAATCAAGCTATCCCCTGCTACCTCCCCCCCCCCCATTTCAAGCTTACCGAGTCCAGGTAGAGACACCTGCTTTATATGGCTGCGAAGTGTGAATCCCAACAAAACTGGATAAGCTCATGTAACCCGCGGTTTTATGGATTAATAGCCCTAAATAAAACCTTACGTTAGTGATAACGATTTATAGTCTAATTTATGCAGCTCCTTCCAGTTTATCCAACCTATTTCTTTTTTTGTTCATTTGAAATGCATTTAAAAATGGCATTGTAACTTCTCTATCACTGGACTGAAGCCTCGTTTGAAACACAGTTGAGGTTCTCTGATTTTGTACCGGGTTTAAAAAGGGGCAGGGTGTGATTTAGAGGTCAAGGCCTCACTAGGAGAGACCCTTGAGGAAAGAACAATGTCTCATTGCGCTTGTGACGATTGCTCGAATAATTCATGTGCAAGTATCCCATGGACTGGAAGTGACCTCCCCCTAGGCCAGGACGTCAACCTTAATTGATCTACAGAGCTGACAGCAAGCTCCGCGTGAAACTAATGAACTGATGCTGGGATCACTGATGCCACACGCAGCAGCATTTATATAATATAACCTTTGGAAAAGGGCTGCATGATATAAGTATTCAATCTTAGTAGTGTTGATGTGCAGCTCAGAGAGAACCCCAACTTGCCCCCTCTTCCCTCAGCTGCCATGAATCGAGCAGGAGTTACACATTAAACACACGTTTTTGATGACTAGGGCCACCATATTTTTCTATGAAACAGAGAAAAAAATTGCTTTATCAACAGGTAGACTGTACATTTAGACTGGATAGCATGCAAGCAAGCAAAACATTTATTTGGGAGTTAGGGGCTCCCCGGGACGTCTTGTTAAAATGCCGCCCAGTGTTGCAGTGGTCCAAAAGGAGGATCGAGAGATTTCCTTCAAATACGTACACGAAAACATATTTAAAGGTGCATTTCACAACAATATTTTCCAGAAATCATTGGTAAAGACGTGTTAGTTTTAGCGAAACCCCTAAAACATATTTTGCAAGACTTTGGACCTATTGTAGGTGTGGTGTTTTCTGTTTGTAAATATTCGACTGTTTGCCATTTAGGCAGGAATTGATGGTTCTTCAAAGCTCTCACAGAAATGTTAGGGGACATTCTCTTTTAGAGGAACAGTTCTTCTATTTTAATAAAACTGGCATATCTTGTAAATGTTGTACTTTGGTAAAGTTCTGTAGTAAAAAACAAGTTTTAAAATGTTAGATGAAAATATACAAAAACGCATTTAATTATGTTATGTTAGTTATGAGTTCTGTTTTGTTATGTTATGTAGTTGTCTTGTGTTTTAGGCAGCATATGTTCAATGTAACGATCCGTGGTGCAGATACAGATATTCAGGATCAGGTAAGGTCAAAGATTAGTTGTGGAAGAAGAGACAGTAAGCATGATTTGAAATGTTTGCTGAACAGAAAGTTATCAAAGAAGTTTCTGATGGTGATGGAAATACTGTTGAGAACGTAGGAGAAAGAACAAACACAACTGTACCTCTTCCCCCTAATTTGTAGTCCTGAGAGCGCAGCACCTACCTGAGATGCACTTCACGTGTTTATTCTGGATGAAAGTTTAAGAGTGATCTTAAATTGGCTTATGTACAGTCAGTGGCGTAACGAAACTTGAGGCCACCCCCCTGCCAAGTACATGGAGGGGCCCATCTCCGAACTCACTTAAGAGCACTCAGGCCAGGGTACTGTGTTGAGGGGGCCCCCTGGAACTCGGGGACCCCGCCGAACCTCAGGGGTTGCGGGCCCTTTGCTATGCCACTGTGTACAACAAAGAGAATCTTGAAGTGGACAGTAGAGGAAGTGGGAAAGGTAGGCAAAGAACCAGGAAGAGAGGAAGCAGAAGCAAACATACGAGCAGAGTCACACAAACGAACCCCAGTATGGTGACGTGCCTGCGTTCTGCACATCCTAGAGATATCACAAAAAATGTTCGGAACTCCGAGGTAGAGGGCATTCCAGTTGCTCAGGCGGAAGATAGTAAGAGTAGACAATATATGTGGTGTACAAAGCTAAAATGCTGAATCTAAGGATGACCGAAAAAGGAAGATAAGACTTGGGAGACCTGAATGTACAGGGAGAGGGATGAATCGATCTTGGACCTAAGAATATTCACCATTTGTACAGGAAGGTGAAGACAGTCCAAAATAGGATTCCTACAAAGGTTGGAACCCAGAAGTCATCTCTGATACCCACAACTGTGATCTTTATCCTATCAGTGTTGAAAAAGATAAAGCTGAGTTCCATTGAGTAATGCATTTCCAATTTAAGCTTGTGAAAGCTGATGAGAGCTGTGCGTAAATCACTATCCAAATGAAAGAAGATGTGGGTAGTTTGTGTACATGTAGCAGTGAACATTTCTTAAACTCTCTTGGACCTATGAGAAGTATTTCTGAAGGATATCTTGGCTGACAGTGGTGATTGCATCAGACAGGTCAGAAAGGGCCAGAACACTAATGCGGCCAGCATCTGTTCTCAATCATGGGTTATCAAGCACAAGAGGACAGATTTAATGCCCCTCGACTTGGAGTTCATCTAAGTGGCCAGAGGGCGCAAAGTAATCCTTAAACTGTGCTATGAGAAATAATTTCAGGGCTTTAGCAGAAGCGGGAACAAAGAAGATCAGGCAAACATTGTTCTGCATTTTCAGGTCATGGGATATATTTTTTTCGAAGAATGGTAATTGGGTAGTGCTTAGGGGCATGAGGTACTTTTCTCAAGTAAGAAAATTAGTACGTTTGATGGGAAAGTAAGTTCAAGATTTCCGGAAGAACAACATAATACAAACAAGGATTCTAATTTGTCTTTGCTATGAAACACCTGGAGAGGTGAGGAAGAAAGGAGCAGCATGTGGGTGATAGATTTAAAAGTATGCCGAAAGAGGTTAAGGAATGGGATTGATAGTTGAACTGCCAGTTCCATCTCTACAGCTAATGTTTTATTGCTGAAAACATTAGCCAATAATTTGCAAAACTCTTAGAGGCAGACAAGATGTATTCAACATACCTCAGTAATCCCCTCTCAATTCCTTTAATGAACCAATGATTTGAAAAATGGAGTGCTAAGGTTATGAGCCAGCCTCATGAAATATATTAAGAAAAAGTAACTTTGGGTTTGTAAATATGCAATTTGTTTTTGCTTTTTACAGGTTCATTTTTGGGTTCCTGTCTGCATAGATGCATTTCTCACTACTGACAGCAGAACATTAAAAATACTATTTTTAAATATTGTTGTTACGCAAATTAAATTATTTTGTTGTAATATAAGCAGTAGCCAAATACTTTATGTAGAAATGCCAAGGAACGTTGTTGGTGAGGTCCCCATTATGAGTAATGGGAGTCAGATGACGGAAATTTACAGTATTCTTATCTGTGGGGAACTCAGTTGCTGATTATTACAGTTGAGTTCTAATGGCATTTCTCTATACAGTTGAGCCCTGACGTCTTCACTATGCCTGCTGCCAGAGTCAGCAGCCCAGGAGAAAGATAGGACAAGTCATGGAGCACAATTAAAGCAACTGTTTACAGAACAAAAAGCAAAATGTTGCTTTTCTTTCTTCTGATTTGTTTTTCTAGCTGTACAAGAAGAACAGATATTTACGACAACATGTTTATTTGCTGAACTTTGGCAATTTAAAAGTTATAATCTTTCTGCAACTTTTTACTTCTCCTTTTTAAAAAACAAAACAGCTTTTATGATGTGTTTAGAGATTCTAATTTTATTATTCATGTTTGCAAACATGTTCTCTCTTTGGGATGAAATAGATACCCACCAAGGATTTAAGTGGTTTGTGGGAAAGGTAATGGAATGACGATGTATTATAAGGAATAAAGGGGCAGATTTAAGAGCCCCTTGCGACATATCGCCACATTAGTGTCATTTTTTTAATGCTAATGTGGCAATATTATGGCAAAAATGCTGCACCAGATTTACAAAAGTAACGCCATGCATGCATTGTGCCACTTTGTAACCCCTTGCCCCACATTATCCCTGCGCCAGGCTTTAGGGAGGACCCAAAAAACGGCACAAAGAAATCTAAAAGATGTATTTGACCACCGCATCAGGGGTAGTAGGCGCTATATAAATACAAGTTTGTGTAATTTTTTTCAGCATTTTTAATGCCTGCTCAGAGCAGGCGTTAAAATGGGGCCCACCATTGGTTACAATGGGCCCACATGTACTGTTCAAGGTTAGCGCCAACATTTTGGTGCTAATCCAGAACAGTACATCAATAGAGTCAACAATTCTTACTCTATTGCCCCCTTCCCTGCGCCATGTTGTGCCGTATTTGAAAAATGTCGAACACATATTGGTGGTAGTGGGGTACTAAGGGACGCAAGGAAAGTGGTGCTGCACCCAGTGCAGTGCCACTTTTCTCAAATCTGCCCCAAGGTACCTCCTGCAGTACATGACAAGTATCCTCGGAGATCCATAACCTTAGAAATAAACTCAGCCTTTGACCTAGTTCCTCTATATTCTCATGGAACCCCTTGGTGACTTGCAATATCCTATGATATATGGCAGGAATACTTAATCCCACATAAATATAGATATGCTCTGTCCCTATTTGTGCCTGCTGGAGACATAAAGAGACACATTCCAAATCTGATGGTGTGGTCCCTATATTGCAAATGCTTGTCAAACAATGTGGATGTCAAGTTGGAGAGTGACTGTAACCATCCCAAAGTAAGTGAAGGGCAACAATCAGACTTATAAACATAGAATACATATTTTTCTATACGAAAAACTAAGGTCCCATCACGTTAAAAGGTAGTAACCTACTACAATCTGGGATCTTCTTACGGTTCTCTTCTTATCACTGCACGATATCTAATACCCCTTGGTATTTTTACTACATTTACACACTTTACAATTCCCCACATGTAAAAGGTGGTCAGGCTCTTATCTCTCCCTTCACTTGATCTCTCAATGTTACATTTGAGTAGCTTTTCTCTTAAGAAGTTACTCCTCCTATATGTTATGCTCGGGTAACTAGGCATGTCATTGCCTATGACTACAACAGACATTATAACATCCCACTGTCTTCATTGTCAAAACATGGATTTTCCGAAATCTTTCTCATTCGTGTTTTTGGGGCAACCTCGTGTTCTTCACTTTTGTATATCTCTCGGTTCTGATCAAACAATAAATTGCTACTTGTTCACAGTTTGAACTTTACCGTTGCCTTCTTCAGAAAACAACCAGGATAGCTGTTCAGGAAAACCCCCAAGCAAGGTTTCCGGTTTCTTCGGAAATTGTTTTTCTGTACGACAAATTAAGAATGAATTCCATCAGCATGTGCTGTTTTGTAGTACAGAGCGATTGCATTAAGAGTCAAATATAAAACGTATACTTTATCAAATAATTCCAAATATCTAATGTCCATTATGTGCCCAGCATCATTATGAAATACATACAACAACCCACATAAAAATGACATTAGAGTACGATGTCATAGAGGCATTATTTATCATGAGCAATAATTATAAAAATCATTTTGTTCTAAAAGACAATCACTGTTTAATTCTCCGTGCTTTATCATCGTAAAAAATAATTTTACAATATATAAGGCAATAGTCACCCACCGACATGGTAAAAGATATACACGTCATGGATTCATAATGTGACCAATGTGTTACTTAGTTTGAACGTGTGCAAAAGAAGTATCCCCTTAGCACTGTTGAAAAGTAATTCCCTGATATCACAGGGTTGGGGAATTGAGGGATGAATCTCTTAGTTTCATACTTTGTAAATCCATGGACCTAAATCCTAACTACTTCTCTCACAATGTCTCAGAAAAATATAGATGTGGATGATACTCAAATGTAATTCCTTGATACCATGAAAGTAGGGAACGAAGAGATAATACCTCATACTTTGGCAATACATAGACAAGAACTCAAACTACATGTCCCATATTGTCTCAGAAATACAAGGACGTGTTTTGCTTTGGAATAAAGGCATTTCCTATATGCTGAATGCATATAGGCACGTGTTCAAGTAGGAAATGCATACATATATCATGTTGAACCTATAGCAATTAAATGGGGACCCTCTAAGTTGCTGCAATAAAGACCAAGCAGATTACTCATCGTTAAATCCCGAGTCTACATAGGGGCGGCCCTTCCACTATGGCAAAGGAGCGTCTTCCCACTGCTGAACGGAAGCAGGGAAGCAGAAAAATAAGATGGGGATAAAAGCATTTTATTATCATTTTATTTTTCCACTTAGGTAGGGTGGGGCCAGCATCCTCCGCATCAGCAGGGGTAGTGGGGGAGTACTAGGTGCACTTTAAGTGCGCATGTTGGTTTGGCCGGCCGTCTAAGGCTGGCCAAACCGACATGCGCACTTAGAAATCTTCACCCGGCTGGGTTTCACAGCAGGGTGAAGACCAAGCTCAGGCTCCCACTCCCTCGCTGAGCAGCTTTTCAGCCCATTCAGGCCAATCTCTGCGCTTCTCTCATGCTGTGTAACAGCATGACAAAAGCGTCTGAATTGAGTAGGGAAGGGGAGCAAGGCAGAAGTACTGAGGCAGCGGGAGTGGCGGAGGCGAGGCCGCATGGCAGGTAAGTGTTATTTATATTTTTAACTATTGCTCCCTCCCTGACTCCTCTCCTGGAACACAGGGGGTGGACCCTCTCAACACAGACTTTCCTAATGTCCAGCTGTCCAAATTTGGCAGAGGTAAAAGTTTGCCTTCCCAGTTTGCGATGGTACCTCTGTGCCCTGCGTCATCTCTAGCTCCTGAGGCCTCTGTGCACTATTTGCAAGAATGCTTCATGCACAGCATAACCCAGGTCCCCAGCACTCTATCCTGCGACGCGGAACTCGCTGAGTTGTTCTCCGGCGTGGGGCCTTCCTTTGTAGTGCTGCAGCAACTGCAATTTGCACCTTCTTTGTCCCCATGTCCTGGGACCCCCGTGGGTGCTGCCTGGTCATCTGTGGGTTCCCTCTAGTGTTAGGAGCCCCTTCTGCCTCCTCAGTCTGAGTTGAGGCCCTCAGGTCCCTCCTGGGTCCAGGCAGCGCCATTTTGACACCATCTGTGACATTGCTTGAACCAAGGCTTGTTGGATGAATCCAGCTCTGCAACTCGCCTGCACCCAACATCTCGACGTAGGACATCCTTTGCATCATGCAGGAACCTGCAGCCATCTTCTTTGGTGCTCTTCTGCAGACTTTTTCCAACTGGAGAATCTTCTTTTGCACCATCTTCTAGGTTGGCAGGGACTCCTGTCCTTCCTGGAATCTTCTGTGACTTCTGGACTTGGTCTCCTCTCTTCACAGGTCTTCAGGTCCAGGAATCTACCATTTGTTGCTTGCAGTCTTGCTTGGTTCTTGCAATAACTCTTATCACGACTTGTAGTGTCTCCTGAGGAAACTTGCAGTACTTTACTCCTACTTTCCTGGGCTCTGGGGTGGGGTATTTTACTCACCTTTGTGGTTTTCTTACACTCCCAGCGCCCCTCTACACACTACACTTGCATAGGGGGGAATTTGTGATTCACAGTCCACTTTCTTAGTATATGGTTTGTGTTACCCCAAGGCCTATTTCTTTTTATTGCATTTTATGGTATTTTCTACTATTCTGTGACTATTTACTTAACTGATTTTGGTCTCTAGTGTATATATTGTGTAGAATACTTACCTCCAGAAGGAGTATTGTCTCTAAGATATTTTTAGCCTTGTGGCACTAAAATAAAGAACCTTTATTTTTGGTAACACTGAGTATTGTCTTTTATTGTGTATAAGGACTGTGTAACTATAGTGGTATTTCAGGAGCTTTGCATGTCTCCTAGTTCAGCCTAAGCTGCTCGGCTACAGCTACCTCTATCAGCCTAAGCTGCTAGAACACTGACTACATTTCACTATTAAGGGATAACTGGACCTGGTATAAGGTGTAAGTACCTAGGGTACCCACTACAAACCAGGCCAGCCTCTTACATTGGTGGTGCAGCGATGGAATAAATACTTGCAATTGCTTTACCACTTTGTCACTAGTGCTTTTCACAAGAGAAACTTGCTTCAATACTTAGAGCTATACATAATTGTACCTAGAAGTCACTTTTAACTTTCTAAAAAGTTATTTAAAACTTTCTAAAAGTTTCTGAAAAGGTTTATTTTTTCTAAAAAGTTAGGACTAATAGCTTACTAACTTTTTACTCTTTTTCCTAAACTCTTTCTGTCAACATGTCTGTTGTAGAGGCTACCCCTCGAGTTCTGAAGACAACCTATAAAAGATTGAATTTTAAAAGTTTGAGGGGTCTCTGCATTGATAGAAGTTTAGGGATTGAGAAGAACTCCAATAAGGAATTCCTCTTAAATTTCCTCTTGAAGGATGACCAGGGACTTATCATTGGTCAGGTACAGACAGAGGGGGGATAGAGGAATATTCCAAACAGACAGACTCAGGAGAGCATTCTGAGAATCCTGAGGAGGGTCCTTCCATAGATCTTTCTGTCAACAAACCCCTAGTGCAGCTGGGAGTGGGAAGGGGACACACACCAGTAGGGCTCCCTTCACACCCAGAGGCCAGGTAACTAGGGTGACTCAAGTTAGGGAAAGATCTGCCTCTGCCAATTCCAATGTCACTTCTGTCTCAGAAATGTCCCACACTTCTAACCCTGAGGACCAGTCCCTAGATAGGGAACTCAGATGGCTGAGGTTAGAGGAGGCCAGACTGAGGCTACAGCAGCAACAGTCGGCCTTAGACAGGGACACCCTGGCTGTGGAAAGGGAAAGGCAGGGGGTGGGGTTAGTTCCCCATGGTGGAGCAAGCAGTTTCGGGAACTCCAGTGTTAGGGAACCTACATTTGATTCCAGAAATCTGCACAAAGTTGTTCCCCCTTACAAGGCTGGGGATGACATCTATAAGTGGTTTGCTGCACTTGAGAGGGCCTGTAAAGTTCAGAGGGTCCCTCAAGCACAGTGGGCTGCTATCTTGTGGTTGTCTTTCACAGGCAAGTGGAGAGACAGACTCCTTATTGTCAGGGAGGATGACTCAGACAACTATCACATTCTCAAAAGTGCACTCTTGGATGGTCTGGGCTTAATCACTGAGCAATATAGAATAAAGTTCAGAGAGACCAGAAAGGAGTCTTTACAGGATTGGATAGACTTTGTAGACTGTTCTGTGAAGGCCCTAGAAGGTTAGTTAAATGGCAGTAAGGTGACTGACTATGGAAGCCTGTATAACTTAATTCTGAGAGAGCATATATCGAACAATTGTGTGTTTGATTTTTTGCATCAGTATCTTGTAGATTCAGATCTGACCTCTCCCCAAGAATTGGGAAAGAGGGCAGACAAATGGGTCAGAACAAGGGTAAGAGGAAAAGCTCATACAGGGGGTGACAAAGACAGCAAGAAGAAGGATGGTAAGTCTCATGAAAAAGGTAGGGACAGAGCTAAAAAATCTTCAGAGTCTTCATCAGGCCCACAAAAATCATCTGATGGGAGGTGGGTCTGAATCCTCTTCACACAATCAGAAAAAGCCATGGTGTTATTTATGTAAAGCTAAAAGCCATTGGGCAAGTGACCCCACTTGTCAAAAGAGAAACACCAAGCCTCCCACCACCACAACCCCCACTGCTTCCACTAGTGCCCCTAGTAATAGCAGTGATGGTGGGAAGAACACTACTAATAGCCAGTCAAAAGGTGTAGCTGGGCTCAGTTTTGGTAATGTAGTGGGGGTTAGTCTAGTTAGGGACACCACTGAGGCTGTTTTAGTCTCTGACGATGACATTGACCTTGCCACCTTAGTTGCTTGTCCCCTTAATATGGATACATGCAAGCAAATAGCCCTAAAAAAGTGGTGTTTGGTTGAGGCCTACAGGGACACAGGTGCCAGTGTCACTATGGTGATGGAGACCTACTTGGTTACCAGTACCAAGTGACAGACACCCGTAACAACACTGTTAGCCACCCCATGGCTGTTGTGAATCTCAACT
This sequence comes from Pleurodeles waltl, assembly GCF_031143425.1. NCBI lineage: Eukaryota > Metazoa > Chordata > Amphibia > Caudata > Salamandridae > Pleurodeles > Pleurodeles waltl. The sequence continues at coordinate 602,965,095 of NC_090443.1, read as the reverse complement.
GGGGGAAGGGGTTACTGGTCCAAAGAAAGTTATGGTATCCACTGACTTACCTGTAGAGTATCTCTTAGGAAATTATTTGGAGACTTCAGCTTGGGCTGAAGTGGAGGCCCATGCAGCAATGCTGGGCATTCCACGGCATAACTTTGCTCTTACCAGGGCTCAGGCAATGAAGCAAAGAGGACAGGGAAACTTGGATCCTGGAACAATGGACCAAGTGCTCCCAAAAACTAGGGTTTGAAAGTGCAAACCCTTGTCCAATATCCCTACTTCTCCAGATGATTCCCCTTTTGATGAGGAAGAGTCTACTCCCTGTGCAGAACCTACACCAGAGGAACTTGAAGCTGACACAGCTGAGCTTTTGGGTGCAGTGGGGCCTGCCAGGGAGGAACTGAGTGTGGTACAGCAGACCTGTCCCACACTAGAGGGTCCCAGACAGCAAGGTGTCAAACAGCAGAATGGGGATGTGAATGATGCCCACAGAGTTTACTGGGAGAATAATCTCCTCTATACTAAGGCAAGGGACCCTAAACCTGGTGCCACCAGGAGACTGATCATCCCTTAACAGCGTAGGGAATTCCTTCTCACTCTGGCACATGACATTCCTTTGGCTGGACATTTGGGGCAAAGTAAAACATGGGACTAACTTGTTCCCCATTTTCACTGGCCTCATATGTCAGAGGACACTAAGGAATTTTGTCACTCCTGTGTGACCTCCCAAGCCAGTGGCAAGACTGGTGGCATCCCAAAAGACCCTTGATCCCACTGCCAGTGGTTGGGTGCACTTTGAGAGGGTAGGGGTTAATATTGTTGGCCCCTTGACCCTCCTACAGCTTCTGGCAATAGATTCATCCTTGTGGTGGTAGACCATGCCACAATGTATCCAGAAGCTATCCCCTTAAGGACCACTACAGAACCTGCAGTGACAAAGGCCCTCCTGGGAATATTTTCCAGGGTGGGTTTCCCTAAGGAAGTTGTATCAGATGTAGTAACTTCATATCTGCATGCCTCAATGCTATGTGGAAGGAGTGTGGTGTAACATACAAATTCACCACCCCTTATCATTCATAAACAAATGGATTGGTTGAGAGATTTAATAAAACACTGTCAAAGGCATGATCAAGTGACTCTCTGAAAAACTCGGAAGTAAATGGGATGTCCGCTTGCCATGCCTCTTTTTTGCCTACAGGGAGGTACCCCATTAAGGAGTGGGCTACAGACCCTCTGAACTCCTCTTTGGTCAACCTGTTAGGGTTCCCCTTGCTCTTGTAAAGGAGGGTTGGGAGCGCCCTTTGAAGCCCCGTAAACAAGACATTGTGGACTATGTGCTTGGCCTAAGATCCAAGATGGCTGAGTACATGAAAAAGACCACTAAAAACCTTCAGGCCAGCCAAAAGCTCCAAACACAATGGCATGACCAGAAGGCTGTCCTGACAGATTACCACCCAGGATTGAAGGTGTGTGTGTTGGAGCCTGTGGACCCAAGAGCACTCCAGGATAAGTGGAGTGGACCCCATCTCATTGTGGATAAGAAAGGTGAGGTCACCTATGTGGTGGACCTGGGCACTGCCAGAAGCCTCCTTCTGGTGATTCATGTCAACCACCTTAAACCTTAGTATGAAAGGGCTGATTTAACCCTACTCATGGCCACAGATGATGGTCAGGAAGAAGAGAGTGACCTTCTCCCTGACCTCTTCTCCAACACTGAAGCTGATGGCTCAGTGGAAGGAGTGGTGCTTGCAGACAGCATCACCGCAGAGCAGAGGGAGGACTGCAAAAACCTCCTAGGTCAATTATTTGACCTCTATTCCCTCATACCTGGTACAACTACCTGGTGTGAACATACAATTGATACTGAAGACAGTTTGCTTGTCAAAAGTAAGATTTATAGGTAGCCTGACCATGTCAGAGACTGTATTAAATCTGAGGTGCAGAAAATGTTAGACCTAGGAGTTATTGAGCCCTCTGACAGCCCCTTGGCCAGGCCAGTGGTGCTTGTCCGCAAATCTCATTGCAAAGAAGAAAAGAGAGAAATGCGGGTTTGTGTGGACTATAGAGGACTTAATACTGTTACCGAAACTGATGCTCACCCTATACCCAGGGCAGATGAGCTGATAGATACACTGGCTTCTGCCATGTATCTAAGCACCTTTGATCTAACTGCAGGGTATTGGCAGATAAAGTTATCAGAGGATGCAAAAGCAAAAACTGCATTTTCTACTATAGGAGGGCATTACCAATTCACAGTTATGCCCCTTGGTTTGAAAAATGCACCTGCCACTTTCCAGAGGCTGGTGAATACAGTCCTCCAAGGTTTGGAAGCTTTCATTCAGCATACTTAGATGACATTGCTGTATTTAGCTTTACCTGGGATGACCACCTGGTCCACCTATGGAAGGTGTTGGAGGATCTGCAAAAGGCAGGCCTCACTAGCAAGGCTTTAACGTGCCAGATAGGGGATGGGGAAGTGGTTTATCTGGGCCACCTGGTAGGTGGAGAACAGATTGAACCACTACAGGGGAAGATCCAGACAACTATGGACTGGGCTCCCCCTACTACTCAGACCCAGGTCAGAGCCTTCTTAGGTCTCACTGGGTATTACAGGAGGTTCATTAAGAACTATGGCTCCATTGTTGCCCCTCTTAATGACCTCACTTCCAAGAAAATGCCTAGAAAGGTATTATGGACATCCAGCTGTCAAGACATCTTGTGAGGAGCTTAAGCAGGCTATGTGCACTGCTCCTGTCTTAAAAAGCCCAAATTACTCCAAAGAATTAATTGTCCAGACAGTTGCTTCTAAACTGGGGGTTGGTGCAGTGTTATCACAACTTACCTCAGGGGGGCAGGATCAACCTGTTGCTTTTATCTGTAGGAGGTTGACCCCTAGAGAAAAGGGTTGTTCTGCCATAAAGAGGGAGGCCTTTGCTGTGGTCTGGGCCTTGAAGAAATTGAGACCATACTTGTTTGGGACTCACTTCATTGTTCAAACAGACCGGTGAAAGGTGAAAACCCTAAATTGCTGAGGTGGTCCATTTCCCTACAGGGTATGGACTTTACAGTGGAACATAGACCTGGGAGTACCCACTCCATTGCAGATGGACTCTCCAGATATTTCCAATTAGACAATGAAGACTCATCTGGGCAAGGTTAGCCTTATTGTCCCTCGTTTGGGGGTGTTTGTAGGAAAGTAGCATCTTTCTTGGCATGTCACCCCCAATTTCTACCTGTTTGTCAGTATGTTTTGCCTGTCTTACTGGGATCCTGCTGGTCAGGACCCAAGTGCTCATAGTTTGTGGCCTAATGTGTGTGTTGTCAGTAGTGCTTAACTGTCACTGAATTTCTGCTAACCATAACTTCAGTGCTCATGCTCTCTCTGCTTCCAAATTAGTCAGTGTAGTTTAGTGACTTAATTTACCAATTCTAATTGGCACGCTGGACCCCCTTATAAGTCCCTAGGATATGGTACCTAGGTACCCAGGGCATTGGGGTTCCTGGAGATCCTTGTGGGCTGCATCATTTCTTTTGCCACCCATAAGGAACTCAGACAAACCCTTTCACAGGACTGCCACTGCAGCCTGCGTGAAGTAGTGCACACACTATTTCATAGCTATTTTCACTGCACTTAAGTAACTTAGAAGTCACCTATATGTCTAACCTTCATTTACTGAAGGCTAGGTGCAAAGTTACTAAGTGTGAGGGCACCCTTGCACTAGCAACGGTGTCCCCACGCTGTCCGGGGCCAATTCCCCAGACTTAGTGAGTGCGGGGATACCATTTTGCGCGTGCACGTCATATAGGTCAATACCTATATGTATCATCACAATCGTAACTCCGAATATGGCCATGTAAGGTGTCTAAGATCATGGAATCGCCCCCCATTCCAAATCTGGTATTGGGGGCCAATCCCATGCATCCTGGGGGCTCCACCATGGATCCCCAGTACTGCCAAACCAGCTCTCTAAGGCTTGCACTAAGGGACCATGCCAGCAGGGCAGAACCTCAGGGACCCCAGCTCCAGGGCTAAGGGGTCTAGCCCTTTTTGTCTTTTATTTGACTTTTTTTCTGGGACTCGAGTCCCAAGATGGCTGCCAACACTTCCTTGCTGAAGTGTTCTGAGTCAGTCAGATGTCAGCACGGGGACAGTTGGATCATCGGAGTAGCCACGCACCTCTAGATCTATATTTTTTGGCCTTACATTTCTGTGAAACTGCTGAGCAGATTCACATCAAATCACAAAAAGCGTGATCTGCAGAACAGAATCTTGCTTTGTGCCAAATTTGGTGTAAATCCGTTCAGTGGGTTGGGCTGCAGGATTGTCTAAAGGTCCTATGAAAAAATGAATGGGGAAAACGTGTTTTGGGACTCCCCTTTTTCTCAGTCTCCACTTCACAGATCACAGCAAAACTTTCAAGACAGGAGCTGACCTTAGCAAAGTATCAGTTTTGAAAAGTTTGTGAAGATTCATCCAGCAGCGCCAAAGTTATAGGCAAAACAAAAACACTCTTTTCACAGAAACTATGTCATACCTCTAACTATCTAGTGGCGATCACCACTAGATAATATATATATATATATATATATATATATATATATATATATATATATATATATATATATATATATATATGTATATATATATATATATATATATACATATATATATATATATATATATATATATATATATATACGCATTTATACATAAGTATATAATTATAACATGAATAAAGCAAAGAACATCAATAAGGCTTATAAATGAAAGTTATAAAGGTACTTATCTTGTTGAGGAGCAGTGAATAAAAGAGGATGGTAATTGCCTGCACTTGATACTTATCCTTGATGAACATTCTAATGTTTTATAATGTATATGTATTCTTTAAAAGGCTGAATTTGGAGCTTCAATAAAATGTTATTGCATAATGGTAGCCTCCCTTGTATTGAAATGTTACCTTTGTATGTATATTATATAATATATGTACAATATATAATAATGGTATAAAACTTCTAGCAAAGGCTTTCATTGGAATTTTGGACAAATGCATGTTTTTTAAGCATTGTAGATCTTATGCTGGCCCAGATTTTACTAAGGTTTTCCGATGGCGCGTTGATGCAAAGCAAAATAACGCAAATTGGTACTAAGCGATAAAATTGAAAGTGTTGATCAACTTTCGCTCACAAATTGATTGCTGTCGCCAAAGTTGACACTACCGCAATGCTAAAAGGCACTTCGTCGCATACCAGCATACCACCATCAATATTTATGGCCCAATCAGGACAAAACAGCGCACAGACTCCGAAAATTACAACAGTTAAAGTCACGTAGAGAAACAAAAACTAGCTCCATGTGTAACATTCGCACCAAATCAAACAGTTGGCAAAAAAGTAAGGCCCGTATTTATACTCCGTTTGCGCCAAATTAGCGCTGTTTTTTTCGACGCTAATTCGGCGCAAAACTAACGCCATATTTATACTTTGGCGTTAGACGCGTCTAGCGCCAAAGTATTGGCAAATAGCGTCATTTTTTGGCGTGAACGCCTTCCTTGCGTTAATGAGATGCAAGGAAGGCGTTCCCGTCTAAAAAAATGACGGCGACGCAAATGCGTCGTATTTATACTCCCGGGCAAAAATCACGCCCGGGAGTTGGCGGGTCAAAAAACCCCGCATTTGCGCCACTATTTAACGCCTGGGTCAGGGTAGGCGTTAAGGGGCCTGTGGGCTCAAAGGCCCATATTTATACTTTTTGACGCTAAACTGCGCTAACGCAGTTTAGCGTCAAAAACTTTAGCGCCGTCTAACGCCATTCTGAAGCGCCATGAGGGACCCACCCCAGGGACATTCAGGTAAGTTCAGGTAAGTATAATTTTTTATATTTTTTAATTTTTTTTGGGTGGCATAGGGGGGCCTTATTTGTGCCCCCCTACATGCCACTATGCCCAATGACCATGCCCAGGGGACACAAGTCCCCTGGGCATGTCCATTGGGCAAGGGGGCATGACTCCTGTCTTTACAAAGACAGGAGTCATGAAATGGCATCTGGGCGTCGTAAAAAAATGGCGGAAATCGGGTTGAGGCGATTTTTTTGCCTCAACCTGACTTGCCCCATTTTAAGACGCCCTAACGTCATTTTTGCCCAACGCCGGCGCTGCCTGGTCTACGTGGTTTTTTGCCACGCACACCAGGCAGCGCCGGTCTGCTTGCGCCGGCTAACGCCATTCCATAAATACGGAGCCCGCATGGCGCTTCAGAATGGCGTTAGACGGCGCTAAATTTTTTGACGCTAAACTGCGTTAGCGCAGTTTAGCGTCAAAAAGTATAAATATGGGCCTAAGTGTGTATTATTTCCATGCTTAATACATGCAATTTTAAGGCAATTACGCATATTATGTGACTGACAGTTCGGCAGTTATCTGCATAATTACATGTGTACAGCGAGTACACATCTTACACAAGCCGCCAGTCTCCTACCTTTTCATCAGGAAGCAATGCTACGTTTTGATTGACATCACAGAAACACAGCATTTTTTATTTTTGCGTGGCTGATGATATCATCAGACCACGATGCGTGTAAATGTGATGCTGAATAATTGTGTTATGTTTATGCAAAGATACACAATAGATTTTCAGACACGGTTGCTGTGCTCAATTCGCTCTCATCCTGTCCATTGTCTCATAAACTTGTTTTGCTCAGTACAAGTTGTTAGGTTTCACCAAATATGTTTTCTTTCATGTTCAATAAAGGTCTTAGTTGTTTCTTATGTCTTTACACCCTATAGGTAACTAGAAGGAAACCTTATTTAAAAAATGGCGTTCTGCACGCCAAATAATTCATGAAACTTTGATGAAAAACTGAAGAAGCTGAACGCTTCTGGAGAATCTCAAATGCTTGTAAAGAAGGCAAAATCACTCATGAAAAATAGGTCACGGCTTCTGTTGTGACTGAATAGCGAGTGAAGAAGAGTAAATCGTCCTTGAACCGTATGCAATTGAGGAGAGAAGTGAAATGTGAGTGGTTTAGAAAGCTTGGCAAGTGAGAAGGTCACATGCAACTTTCTGACTTTTTTGGCCTAGTTTGACCTCTCAGCTTTCTTCTGCAAATTCTTACAATTTTTATCAAATATGCTTTGAATGGGGTCAGCTCCGCTAACAGGAGTATTACTTCCCGACTGCATGTTTTTCGTTGCACGGTGTTTCATTCTGCTTCCATTGGAATGCATACGAGAATACTTAACAACTGAAATGTGCTCTCAGCTATCACACTGTGTGTTACATTGTATTCTATGGATCCAGTTCACAAACTGCATTTTGTGGTACAGAAATTAGCACTACAGATTTGCTGCCTTTGTACTACAAATTGTTATTCAGAAACCTTCATGAGGAGACCTCCACCACTATTACATTTTTTGTGCTGAGGTCTTCGCCGAGGTGGGTATACATTTCAATAGTAAATATACAAAAACAAGGAGGGGAGGGAGGGAGTTAAGGAAAATGATGGAAAGGTTCAGGGAGGGACATTATGCAGGAAATTGGGTTACTGGTGGGGGGGTGAAACCTACTCGAGCAGCAACCACAATTCTTGTCAGGTTGAAATACAAGCAAACTTCCAATTAAACTAACTGTGCTTAACCCTTTGGTAGTTTGACATAAAATAACCATGCTTAACTTAGAGGTAATGTGTAAAACATTTATGCAGGATTTCAAACAGTAAAAAAGTGAAAACACAACATACTAAAAAATCCTACACCAATTTAGAAAACAGAGTAATCTTTAATGCATTCTTTGAGATCACACTGACAAAAATCCAATCAGTAGAACCAGGGATATGCAATTTTAAACATATAAGGTAAGTTTAGCACCTAAAACCATAAAAACGTCATTTGAGGCTATCTGGTCATGCGAGGTGGGTTGAAAGTCACAAGTTAAGGCCGACCACAATGGAGCGCAAGCTGGCTACAGAGACCAGGTTAGTCTCACTGAAATAATTACCTTAAAAACTCCAGCGCAAAGAGCTCTGTTCGCAGTCGAGGGAGACGCAAGGAGCAGGAAGAGCATCGCAGTCGTTGCTGTAGCACGAAGATCCTTTGGATGTCATGGATGGTTGTTGCTAGAGATTTGGAGGTAGTCCCATGGGCTGTCTATGCCGTAGCGCGAAGTACAGATCTTGCACTGCTCAGAGTGGGTGGTGGTTGCTGTGGCATGAAGAGTCGGGTTCTCCGGAGCTCTGCATTGGTGGGCAGGGCAGGCAGCAAGCAAGATCTTGGTGCAAGCAGCCTTGTACAAGGTTACAAAAAGTTCAAAACTTCAGGACTTCTCTTTCTCTTAGCAAGGGAGCTCAACTTATGCCACACCAAGGACCTGAGGGGGACAAGGCACTCACTCCAGCAGAGACCACTAGGGCTCAGGCAGTTCAAGTTACAGGTCCAGGCAGCAGATCATCTGGGCAACTGCAGAAAGGTGTCTGGAGCTTGTCATGTCCCTGTAGCTCTGACAGGAGGTCAATTAGATGACCCTGGATGTGACGTCAGCCTGGAATAAAGGGTGCATATATAATCTTGGTTCTCAGCTAGTAGGGCAACAGACAGCAAGGCAGCAGAGTAGCAGGGCAGCAGAGTAGCAGCACCGCAGTCCTTCTGTAGTATCCACAGGTCCAGAGGTGTACTGCAGAGTTGGGCCATATAGGAGGCTGGCCTGGTTTTAGTGGGTACCCTAGGTACTTACACCTTATACCAGGTCCAGTTATCACTTATCAGTAAAATGTAGTCAGTGTTCTAGCAGCTTTGGCTGTTAGAGGTAGCTGTAGCAGAGCAGCTTAGGCTGAACTAGGAGACATGTAAAGCTCCTGCCATACCACTAGAGTTATACAGTACTTACACAGAATAAAAGACAATACTCAGTGTTACCAAAAATAAAGGTTCTTTATTTTAGTGACACAAGGCCACAAATATCTTAGAGGCAATAATCCTTCTGGAGGTAAGTATTATTCACAATATATACACTAGAGACCAATATCAGGTAAGTAAATAGTCACAGAGTAGTGCAAACAGTAGAAAATACCATAGAATGCCATAGGAAGAAATAGGCCTGGGGCAACACAAACCATATACTAAGAAAGTGGAATGCGAATCATGAATTCCCACTAGGGGAGTGTAGTGTGTAGAGGGGCGCTGGGAGTGTAAGAAAACCACAAAGGTGAGTAAAATACCCCACCCCAGAGCCCAGGAAGGTAGGAATAAAGTACTGCAAGTTTCCTCAGGACACACTACAAGTTGTGATAAGAGTTATTGGAAGAACCAAGCAAGACTGAAAGCAACAAATGGTGGATTCCTGGACCTGAAGACCTGTGAAGAGAAGAGACCAAGTCAAGAAGACACAGAAGATTCCAGGAAGGACAGGAGCCCCGGCCAAGCTAAAAGATGGTGCAAAAGAGGATTCTCCGGTTGGAGAAGTCTGCAGTAGAGCACTAAAGAAGATGGCTACGGGTTCATGCATGATGCAAAGGATGTCCCACGTCCAGATGTTGGATGCAGGCGAGTTGCAACACTGGATTCGTCCAACAAGCCTTGATCCAAGCAATGTCACTGATTGTGTCAAAATGGCACTGCCTGGACCTAGGAGGGACCTGGGGGCCTCAACTCGGACTTTGGAGGCAGAAGGGGCTCCCAACACTGGAGGGAACCCACAGATGACCAGACAGCACCGACGGGGGTCCCAGGACACAGGGACAAAGAGGGTGCAAATTGCAGTTGCTGCAGCACTACAAAAGAAGGTCCCACGCCGCCGGAGAACAACTCAGTGAGTTGAGCATCACAGGATGGAGTGCTAGGGACCTGGGCCACGCTGTGCATGAAGGATTCTTGCAAATAGTGCACAGAGGCCTTTGGAGCTAGAGATGATGCAGTGCACAGGGGTACTGTCGCAAACCGGGAAGGCAAGCTCTTACCTCTGCCAAATTTGGACAGCTGGACCTTAGGACAGTCTGGGTCAAAGCGGTCCACAACCTGTGTTCCAGGGAGCACGCTCGTTGTCAAGAGAGGAGCCACCAGCCCAGAGCTACACTTTATTTAGAGCGGGGGCCACACCCACCCCATCCCTCAGGGACTACCACCACCCCAGGGCAAAAAGCTATTTATTTGAGGGTGGCGTGCACCCCCTCTGCCCTGTGGACCACCACCACCAGGGCAAATGTTTAAAAAAAGAAAGGTGGCCCTAATGGACTCCGAAGCCCCCAGTATCACCACCCCCTGTGGCTATGTCATCCATGGAGAAGGGCCATGCGGCCCCCCTGCTGTCCCGGGGACCACCACCCCTGGGGTGAATCTTCAAAAAAAGAATGGGGGTCCCTAAGGGACCCCTGCGCCTCAGAGACCACCATCTACCTGGGGCTAAGTCCTTGTTGGAGGAGGGCCACACAGCCCCCTTCGTGGAGCCACTGATGGCCCAGGGCCGGCTCCTGCCCACCCCCAGGACATACCTATTTGCTGTTTGACAGCAGGACCTTTAAAGCAGGTCATGCTGTCAGACAAATTGAAACCACTACACTTGTTGTGGTTTGAAGGATGGGCCGGCAGCTTCCGTTGGTGAGTTTTGGTATTGCAGAGAAGAAGCAATGTTTATCCTGGAGCTCCCCCTGTTGACTTAAGGTGGCATTTAATTTTATATTTATATTTTATCTGACTTGACATTAGCTAGTTTTCAAGACTCATTTTAAAGTTCATTTCTATTATTTCTGCCCTGAGGCTTAAAACATTTTTCAGTCCAGCCCCCTTTTTTTCTTACCCAGTTTGCATTTATTTAAAAAAATAGGGATGGAAGACCCAAATTCACAGTTCTAAGTGGTAGCTGTCCTTATGGAACAATCTATTAAAAGGTTTTGGGAAGAGGAACTTAGGTCCTCTGTGAGGGAGGCGGTGGACACCACACTGGCAAAGAATAAGAGCCCCCACACTTCAGAGGAGGATTATTTTTGCCTCTTGGATGAGGACTACCCTTTTACCTCTGAACACCATGGCGGGGGAAAGGTTTTCCATAAGAGTAAACATACTGAGAAGGCATTAAGCCATGCCTACTTCACAGGTAACCTTTGGACTACAACAGAAAGTGGTGTTCCTAACAGCACAAAAAGAAGGGGCCACCTTGACGGGATGCAAAGAAAGGTTGCCCGTATGTTTCAAAGAAGTAACCTTCATGTCACAAAAGTGTTACGGGGCAGTCTAAAGTCCACTGTGGACGACACTGACTTTGAGGACATGGATTGGGACAAGACAGTTGTAATCCTTTAGAAAGCGTGGATAATGACCTAGATCAACAGGACTCAACCTCTTATGAAGTAAAAGACACCTTCGGGGGAGAAATGTTTACCCCTACTATCCACTATGATTAAGCATCCACATAGTGCAGAGTTATGGGCAATGGAACACATTGCTAAATATTTAAAGCATTGGGTCAGGAAATCTATGGATTAGGAAACCTGGAATTTACTTTGGGCTGAATGTCCTTGACACTCTTGTGAGGATAAAATTTGCAATACCCCTAACCTGGACCCGCAACTAATAACTTTCCTGATTAAGTTTGAGAAAGATCCAAGAAAGGGTATTGAAAAATGCCTAAAACAGTGCAGGACAAAGTCCTTGATATCCTCGATCCACTTACCAGCATCCTTGATATGGCCGAGGAAGCCAGGGTCAAGAATGGTAAAGGTAATATAGATCTCTTGAGGTGTTGGGCCCAACTTTCCATTTGCATGCAAGGCAATACCAATGATAGGCTCATAATTGAGAGGAGAAAAGTGGTGCTAATGAGGATGAACCCTAAGTTGGCTGCCCTGTCCACTAGAGGGGACATGGGAGACTCAAAAGGACTCCTCTTTGGAGAAAGTTTTGAGAAGTCCTTGGGGAAATATGTTTCCACATTTAGAGCCTTTAGTAAGGCACAAACTAACATGAGAAGGGTCTTCAGGCCCAGGCTTACTTTTGGACGGGCTGACAGGAGGGGACTGGCTGTCAGCCGTGGCGCCTTCAGGTCCCTATTTTATTTGCAAGAACCAAGGAGCTGTGGTATTTACAGCAGGGGCTACCACATCAGCTCAGATTTCTACCCCCGAGAGGGAGAAGCGCAGAACCCGTGGTGGAAGGTCTAGACCTTCAGATTCGGGCTCACAAGGTGAATGTTGTTTCTTCCTAGCTAAAAGTAGGAGGAAGGTTAAAAAATTGTATTCACAATTGGGAAAAAAATTACAAGAGATTTTTTGGTTTTAGAAACCGTTGTTGGTTTTAAGATAGAATATTGGGAAATACCATTTCAGGTCAAACAACCAAAAGAGCTGACTTTAGATGCAGAGACGATGTACCTGATAGATTCAGTGGTGGCCCAGGTGTTGCAAGAGGGGCATTGATTCATGTGCCAGATAGAAAGATCAAGAAGATTTGTGAATACAGTTTTCTTAGTAAAGAAAAAGGACAAGGGTTGGCGTACTGTGATAAATTTAAGGGAGTTTTACACATTTCTTATCTACTGACACTTCAGTATGGAAAACATCCATCTTTCAAGAGACATATTGCAGATAAAAAAATGGTTAGTGAAGTTCAATCTGAAACATGTTTACTTGATGATACTCATGGACGAGGCCAGTCAAAAATAAATGGAATTCAGTTGGAGAGGCATTCTTTACCAGTTCATTTGCCTTCCCTTTGGGCTGTCCTCAGCCTTGTGGTGTTTCACCAAGGAGCTGCGTCCAGTGGTAGCTTTCCTCAGACAGAAGGGAGTTTGACTAATTATTTACTTGGATGGTATTTTACTAGTGTCCCAGGATCATCTGGGTTGGACAATGGAGCTTCTAGAAAGTCTAGGTTTCATAGTGAATACATAGAAATCTGTCATGGTTCCAACTCAGAATCTAGAATGTTTGGGTTTCCAGGTCTGTCCAAGTGGGGGTCGAGAAAAAGGCAGGGTCCCAAAACCTGTTTTCTCTATGTTCATTTCCATAGGGATTTTGAACAGGAATAGTGCCCGAACCACTGGACTGATTTACACCAAATTTGGCAGAAAGCTAGCTCTTGGTCCTGAAAGAGCCCTTATTGTTTTTGTGTGTAAATCCATTAAGTAGTTTTTGAACTATTAAAAATAAAAATGTATATATAGGGATGCAAAGGCTCTACAAACCCTCCCGATCTCGCACTGAGATCTGGTTGGCTGCCAACACTTCAACAAGGAAGTGTTGCCAGCCATCTTGGGACTTGGCCCCAGCCGAGTACCAGACAAAACAGATCCAAAATAAGAAACAGGGCCAGGGTAAGGACATCCTGATCCATTAGCTCTGCTGCTGGGGTCCCAGAGGGCCCTCCCCAAGTAAAAAAAGGTTTTAAAAAATTGCAACAAATTAGAAACAGGGTCATGAAACTGCTGCAACAATTTAAGAAAAAGATAAGTGTGCGTCTCCGCGGTTGTATTTATAAAGCCCCCTGGTGGGCAGGGTCCCGGGGACATATTAAAAAGAAAGGAGGGGGCAAATGGACCCCCGTCCTGGAGCTTACTGAAGCCCCGAGGACCAACACCTCTCCAGGGCTTTATATTACATTAAATGTGGAGGGGCACCAACCCACACCCAGGAGACCACTACCTCCCAGGGGCAAAATGCTTGAATTGAAATAGGGGTAGGCCTGCGGACACCCCCACAGCCCTGGGTACTACTACTGCCCTGAGGCCAACTTTCAATAATATGCGGGGGGCACACTGCCCTCCCTGCAGCCCTGGGGACCACCACCTCCCCAAGGCTGAATTTAAAGAATTAATGGGGTCCGTTGCGGAACCTGAATCCCAGGGACCACTACCTCCCTGGGGCAAATCCAAATGTTGGAAGGAGGACATGTGGCCCCCCTTGAAAAGCCAATAATGGACCTGGGGAATGCCACCTCCCACCCAGAACTGGATCCTGCTATGTCCCCGGGGTGCCCACCCTCTGAACATAGGTGTTTGCTCTGACTTGGTGGGAGCTTAGAAAGCGCCTGCCAAGTCAAAGCAAACACTCCACTTGCAGCAAGTGAGAGCTGACAAACAGCTCACACTTGTTGCAAGTGCAGGTTTCCTCTGTTTGCATTCAGGGAAACAACGGAAACTATTGCTCTCAAAGAGAGGGAGCTGCATCTTTAGCAGAAGGTTCCCAGAGAAGGCAGGGAGCCAGCTGGGACTGAAGGGGCCTTCAGACTCCTTCTGTGGTCCCCTTGCACACTGGATGCCGTGTGGGGCACCCAGGACAGATGACTGGGCCCTGGGGGATGGGGTCTCCGGGGCCAAATTCAGCCCAGGGAAGGGGTTCAAGTGGCCCCCCTGACCTCTAAAAAAATATGTTAAGGCTAGGCCCCCGGGATGGGGTAACCAGGACCAAAATCGGCTGGGAAAGGGAAGCCATGTGGCCCCCCTCCCCAAAAAATAAAAAAATGTTAAGGCTGGGCCCGAGGGGATGGAGTCCCGGAGGCTGAGATTGACCCAGGGATGAGGGCCACATGGCCCCCTTCCTCCATTTAATGAAGGCCAGACGACAGGAGATGGGGTCCTCTGGGCCAAAGGCCGCAGGGGGGCCACACGGGTCTACCTTACCCACACTTGCCATTCACCCAACAAGGTTGCACTTACTTACTAACCTGTAGAAAGTGCTCCCTCTTACACCAACTCTCACACCCACATAGACCCTTTCACACCCAGGCACTTTCACAGTCATTGTCATAACTAGAGATAACCAGAGATGCCCACTCACAGCTATTCTCACAGCCAGAGAGACAGGCACTGTGGCCAACTCCCCATTGCAACACAGCCAAATGCCGTGCGCAGCGTGGGGTTGGGTGGTTGGGGAGTGGCCGCAGGGACTGGGAGGAGGCCAGGCCCTGCGGCCAACCTCCTCGGCAGTGTGGCATGGGGTTGGGTGGTTATAGGGAGTTGGCTGCATGCCAGGCCCTGCGGCCAACCCCAGCCATGCACGGCCCAAGGCCCTGCACTGCAGTGCTTGGATTAACGTATAGTCATGAAAATTACTTTATGTTAAAAAACAAAACATAGAAATTCAATGAAATAAACAATGGTAACAGGGACATAATAGTTAGGAATTAGAATTTTTAAAAAACCTTAGAAATTCACTTTGAAAACAAAAGCTTAGAGGGACGTTATAGTTAGGTTCTGAATTTGTTCGCACAAAACAAAAGAAATTCAGCAGTATGCTTACAGTTATTTCAAGTAACTATAACTCGCACCCTACGATAACTATAACTCAATCCCTCGCCGTGCTCTGCTAATTACCCCAGATATAACGGCACTCATGACAACTTTCATAATGTCAATAAAAATAATGAAACATTAGAAGTCAAATTACTGAAGAAAAAACTGTGCATGACTGGGGCGCGAGTTATTGTTAACTTACGCCGCAAGTTATAGTTACTTGAAATGTCTAGCACATTTTCACAGATCTGTTGACGATAAAGTAACACATTTCTGGAATTGCATTGTTAAACTGATGCAATTCCAGCAATGCTAGTGGTGTCCCATTGGAAATAGCTCTGCATCTATTTTTACGTCTGATCTGAGCAGGCAGTAAAATTTTGATGCAGTGAAATTGTAAATTTCACTGCATCAGTTCTACATGGCTTTTTCCATGAGAATGCCTACCCTGCATACATTATACCTGGTTCAGGGATAATGAGTCTCAGGGCTTTACAAACTGAAGCACTAGGCCCAATTCGTCAGTTTGTAAATATGGAGGAGTGTAGTGCACCGCTAGTGTAGCTGCAGCATAAAATAATATGATGCAGCGGTGGCACAAGGGGCATGTAAATGAGGCCCATAATATCTAATCTTTGCCCTGTTGGAAACTTTTTTCTGCAGAACCAGAACACCTGTGAGGAACATTCTGAACACAAGTCATAGACTGTCACCTGTAGAGAGAGTTCCTCTTCTACATAAAGAATTATACCATGTTCTTTTACCTCTGCACATCCATGATGCATGAGGAGCATATGCATTCTGTAAACAGTTAGGGGCATATTTACATATACAAAGGGGGCGTTCCGGCACAAAGCAGTTGTTAAAATGGCATATCCATTGAAATCAATGGGCCTCCCTGTAATTTGCTGCAGTAGTGTCAAACGTTTTGACGCTAATGCAGCAATGCGCCACTAAAGCATAAAAAATGTTGACGCTATTGTTCTTCCAGCCACCATGGTGCACAGTATTGTAAATACAGCGCACCCATGGTGTCGCTAGGTGGGGCAGGGGTGACACAAGAAAACTGTCCATCAGTGCTGATGCGCCAGTTTGTTGTAAATATGCCCATTAGACCCATTAGATGTACACAGGTTGTAAAAAACTATGACTCACACCCCCACCTTGCACAGTTTTCTCATCAAGAATTCCACTGCAAATGTTGCAGTGATATTATCAATGATTTCAAAGAAAATGTCATGATTGATGTAATATGTGAGGTAGTTGGCAGTGCATGGTGAGGGTGCAAGGTATATTTACCTTAGGGCATAAGTTATAGTTACTTAAGGTACATATAACTATAACTTCTGAATTTCTACGATTTTGTGTGTGTAAAATCGGTACCTAACTATAACATCCCTGTAACTGCTGGTTTTCTAAGTTTTTGTAAATTCTATTTCCTATTTTTTCTAGGGTTTTTCTAATGTAAAATAACATTTAATTACCATATGTTAATATAACTGCCGCCCTGTGGCCAACCCACTACAGGCAGCCAACATGGGAGGGTGGCCTGCAGTCCCTATTCCCAGGCCAGTTTCAGCCCTGGAGACCCCATCCTTGTAAGCTTTGTATTTCTGAGTGTATTTTTTTATTATTTTTTTAACATAAGGTAATTTTAATGACTGTATGTTAAACTAACTACGGCCGACATGGGCTTTGGCCCGGAGCAGCCTTGCAAACAAGCCACTATAACCATCCAACCCCTAGCTCCGCATCATGGATGGCCTTTGATCATGAGCACTGGGGGTTGGCCGCAGAACCTTCCCTATGGCCAGGCCCTGCTGCTAACCCCCTAAAGCCACCCCACATGCATAAGTCTCTGTGTCTGTGAGTGTGTGCATAAGTACCTCAGTGGGTCTGTCAGTGGGTGCATGGGTCTGTGACTGGGTCTGTGAGTGGGTGCATAAGCCTAAGTGGGTCTGTGAGTGGGTGCATAAATGTCTGAGAGGGTTTGTGAGAGGGTGCATGAATGTCTGAGTGGGTCTGTGAGTGGATGCATGAGTGTCTAAGTAGGTCTGTGAGTGGGTGCGTGTGTCTGAGTGAGTCTGTGAGTGAGTACATGATTTTGAGGGGGTCTGTGAGGGGGGGTGTGAGTGTCTGTGTGGGTGTGTCAGTAGCTATGTGTGTGACTTGGCCACAAAGCCAAATCGTCCACAGTTTTGCACAACATATCTACCGAAGTGGAGTTCTTTCTGCTATTTTGGTAAATGTCCAGTACACTACAGCTGCATGATGGAGCACAAGGAAATGTCACCAGTGACCTTGTGTGTGTTTTGGCAACATGATTGTTCCTGGTGCATCTTTTTCAAAAATTCGGTGATAACATGAATCCTTCTATAGAGAAGCCAATGAAACTACAAAAAGGTAAATCTCCCCCAAACCAGCATCCTTCCTGTAATCTATATGTGGTAAGTGCTTCTTTGTTTTGTGGAGATGTCCTCATATTACTTGGATTTAGGAAGATGCCACCAACATCGATGGGAAACGCACTGGGGGACCTTTTGATAAGCTGTCCATCAACTTGGCAAAAGATGGGGAGACCTTTGCATACTACTAAGGTGGGCGGTACAGGGCCAAGCAGGTGGAACTTCCAGATGATTTACACAGTTGCTTACTTATAGCAACTTAAAGACAGAACGATGGACTCTGTTCTCACTAGGAGAGGACAAGAAAGAACCCATGTGTCACAGTCACAATTGGATTGCGCTCCAATAGAGCAATGATGCATCCCCCTGGGCCATGCCTTCATTCAGTAGGAGAGAGTGGCCCCGCGGCCCTCCTCACAGCCCGATTTCAGCCTCAGGGAGCCCATCCCCTGGGACCTAGACATGTGCCTCCCTGGGTACCCAGTTTGCAATGGGGGAAGGCTAAAGGCTTCTGTGGTCCCAGCCAGCTCCCTGCCTTCTGCAGGAGCAGGCATTGCTATTGTACACAAGAAGCAGCTAGACATGCAGCAAAACTTCTCTTTATTATTTACTGGTGCAGATGGTAGGCATTGGAGAAGTGGTCTCATCAGTTTTTCTGTGAATGACAATGAACAAAAAAATGGTTTTGATGAATATGTATATATATATATATATATATATACATATATATATATATATACACACATATTTATACATATAAATTATATTCTTGTACGTTTTTAAACTAAACTAGTCAAAATGTAGCATGTTTTTGGAAAGTTGCGCGGAGATTTGTCAAACAATGCCTAAGTTATTAGCAACACAAAAAGACATTTCCTAAGTAAACACGATCCTAACTATAAACTACCTAGAGGGCACTGCAACTTGGTAAGGTAATATAAATATTCTCTCTCTCTCTAAATATATATACATATATATATATATATATTTATATATATATATCTATTTTTATATATATATATATATATATATGCATATATATCTATATATACATATATATATATATATATATATATATATATATATATATATATATATATATATATACATATATATATATATACACACCTATATATAGATACATATACAGATATATATATGTATATTTATATATGTATAGCATACTAATTATGGTTATCTCAAGTAACTATAAATATAACTCTTTGAACATTATCTCTCTCTCTCTATATATATATATATATATATATATATATATCATGTTATGGTTATCTCAAGTAAATACAACTCATTCCCCAAAGTAACTATAACTAGTGCCCTCGCCATGCACAGCGCTGTTATCAATGATTTCATTTCAGATGTCATTAGGGATGTTATAACTGCAGACATTAAACATGTTAGGAGTGTTGTAATATGCAAGAGTAGAATCATTGCATGGTAGGGAGAGTGGTATAATTACTTTAGGACAAGAGTTACAGTTACATGAGATAACTATAACTGGTGAATTTCAGTGATTTATGATTTAACTGAAATTATAATCAAACTATAATGTCCTGCTAACCATTAATTTTTTCAGTGAATTTCTAAGGTTATTTAGTGTAAAGAAAGCTAACAATATAATTCCTAACTTTAACATAACTTTAACCTTTGTTTTTTTTTCAGTGAACTTCTAAGTCAATTTTTAATGTGAGGTAAAAAGTCCATCGCCATGTGTGACATGGAGTTGGACGCTCAACCCATTTTTATTATTTTTTTGGTGCACCGTGTTTCCCCAGACCCACTGTGATTTTCTATGAGGTGTGTTGTGCTTGTCATCACGGTGGACTGACGAACCTCCAAAAAATGCATGTGTTTTTAATTAAACCCTAGGGGTCCCTCTAGAAATCCCCCCAAGACTTAAGGGGGGCAGTGTATGCCACCCCTTACCCTTATATCTTACTTTGTTTTATTTTTTAGGACACAGGGAATGAGTCCCTCAATCCTAACAAGCCACAACTTTTCCTTCAGTTTGTGCCAGCCAATCACAATGTATGCTTGAGTTTTCTAATGTGCGGATAACTGCTGAACAGATTTACCCCAAATCACAAAGCGCAAACTCTCTGGATCAAGATCGAGCTTTCTGCGAAATTTGGTGCAATTCTTTATAGCCATTTTGGCTGTAGCCGTGTCTAATTTGTCTATGGAACTTTGCATGACGAAAATGTATTTTGGGATCCCCCTATTTCTCGCCCTCGCTTGACTGATCACATGGAACTTTTCCAAATAGGAGCTGAGATGGATGACACTTTTTTTGGGAAAGTTTTGTGGAGATTCGTCAAACGGTGCCACAATTATTAGCAAACTAAAAAACAACATTTTTCTGTGGGAATGTCATACATCCTGTTAAAACAGGAACCACATCTTCCTCTGTCCTTCTTAAATAAGAAATGCCATTAAAAAAAGGATGGAGAGAAAGTAGTCGGAGAGTTAGTGAAAGGTGAGTGCTCTTCCTATTGAGCTGGACACATGTTGCCTCTTTCCCTTTTACCAAAGCCCTTTGTACAGTGTGAATGTTAAGCAGATGCAAGAAGATAATTTTTTGAATGGTGCATAATTATGGAATGTGGTGTAATTGCAAAATTGTGGGACTTTTACATGATAAGCATAATGCACAACTACCTACATTACATTACACCGGTGTAACAGAAATTGTACCCATGCCAAGATAAATCTAAATTCCTGACCAAACTATCAAACTCTCGAATATTGGCCAGGGACTAAACTTTGTAATGTAAATTTCACTAAAAGTATCTCTAAGAAATGACATAATTTTGGTTGTGATCCACGCATTTTTTGTCTGGTCTGATTTTGTTGGCTTTAGGGCACCTTGCTATTTATCACTGTTAAACAGTACTACACCACCTGTTCTTCCTGTTTAAGACATGTGCTGCACTTTAGAGCTCAATGATTGGTCTTTTTAACTTTCCGATAATTTCATTGTAGATGATGCCTAAAATGTACATATTGCATGTTAAGTAAAATGTCATATGCATCTCCAGTAAATGTTTACATCACCCACATATATGACAAAAGCATGTGTTTGACTGAATCATCGCTGTGCTCTTGCTGGGCTACAGTTTATGGGCAGTGCAGTAACACATGGTAAGGAAAAGTGCCTTAACCATGGAAAAAAACATATTTTTGTATATTAATGTCACCCCTAAAGTGTACCCTGTAAGCCCACAAAGCAGGTTGCCTCATATTAAAAAAACATGGCACAATATATATTCAAAAGGTATGACTTTACAGTGACTGAATGACCTAAAAGCTATTTCACTCTGTAGGCACAGCTGTATTTTCCACATAACATACACAGGTGTGATTAAAATATTAAATTCTACATCTTTATTTGGAAAAATGCTGGAAAAGTAATTAAACTTATTTTCCACTTAATTTGTAAGATGTGAGCCAATAGTAAAACCATATTTTTGCTAACTTGATAAAAGTATCTTTATAAATGTACTTCAGGCTGGCTGATCCAGAATTGACTTAAACCCATTCTACCACTCACTACTCATCACAACTCTAGAGATGAAATACACATCATTTTCTGGGAAAATATAAGGAACTGACTAACAAGACAAGGGTCTGCCTCTGTGGCACAACATCAGGGTGATATTAATTGCTGACCACATAGCTTGGGTTATCCATCTGGAAAGGGACTGGAACAATTGATAGAACAAAGAGCAGCTCTAACTTCACCTCTTTAGGACTGGAAATACCACAGAAGGCATGTCCTATTGCTTCCCATAACCCTACTATATATCCAAGCTCAAGCCATAGTGGGGGAGAGAACCGGTTTGGAACCAGTCAAGTGAGAGGAGAGCTAATCTAAATATGCTACTGACTAAGGAGCTGAAGATAGGCCTGCCTTTTGGCATAAAGTAATGCCATAATAAAACAGGAGCTCCTTGATAATTTTGCAGACAAAGAAGAAGTATTGCAAAAGAAGGTAAGTTACTGTGAGTAAATAGTTAGGACTGGGTAGCAGAATGTCTTCAATTTCTTCAATAATCTGTCAACTGAATCACCATCAACTCTGAACATTTTTGGAGATTGAGAGTACCTGAAGAAGAAGACCCTACTAGACTCACTGAAGGGCTCAAGGACTGCTGGCCCTGCTGGCACCCAGGGACTGTAACTGTTCACTAATGGACAAATGGTTGCTCCCTGCTTGCTGGCTTTAGAAATAAAGGCAGAAGGGATCTAAACTGGCCCAGCAGACAACAGACAGCCAGACCCTGCAGGAGGCCTGGCTGGAACGGGAATTGGTGCCTGGAAGCCTATTCTGAAGAGGTAAGAATGGAGGACAGCCTAGAAGGAACCTTCGAAGTAGTTAGAACAAAATGAGACTTAGCATCAGATTTAGTTTTTTCTATCTCCAAAGGACAGTGCCATAGCTTTTTGCCATGCTGCAAACAAGTTCATGGGCCCTTGTGGTAGGTAATGGTATTTGGCCTTCTGGAGCTGTCTCTGGCTATGGTTTCCAACTTTGTTCCTCTGGAGGGTTAGAGAACCAAAAAAATTAACCAAGTTAAAGGCAAATCTAACTGCCCCACTCGGATTGTTTGGTGCCAAAACCATAGCTTCAACTGGAGCTTGGCAATAAAATATCTGACTTCACTTGGCCAGAATGATCCTCCAGCCCTATCCAATACCTGCTCCAATGCGTTCAGCCAGAATTTGCACCTAGGTTCTGGTCAAACGCAAACATTGACCTTGGGTGGGTGCTTTCATTTTTCTAGGTAATTGTTGCCTTAACATTTTAAAGAGTCATATTTTGAATGTCTCTTTTTGCAATCCTAATATTCTTGTTTTTCTCTCTTTTCTAAATGGCCTGCAAATTGTATTATGTTTTGTTCATTTTCAAATTGTTGATAGCTGCTTGAACTTAACACACTGTTATCTGGGGATTACCTGCTGCTTGTGCAGTTTCAATGAGGGATTGAGCAGATTCTCACAGAAAAGTATTTTGACCTAACCAGAACGGATTCATTAAGTAGGTGGCATACCCCCTCCTAAAATAATAACAATTCCTGAACAATAATAACTATGATGAAATGTTCTCAAAGCTAATAGGTGTGGCGTGAAGAAAAAGAAAGGAAAATTGGGGACCTCCTGATCTGTATTGGGTTTTCTCCAGATGAAAAAAATTATTCTCCATGGAGAATTTTTTTTTAAAGGTTTGACATTTCACAGAATGATTTTTATACAATTTTAATTGTAGAGGGAAATTCAGTTTTCAAAGTTCACAAAATATTTTTATTGGGATACTTGGAACCCTGAAAAATGTCTCATGTTTCTAGGCTCACTCTGATACAAATTTGCAATTTCACAAAAATAGACATTCTACTATATACAAGGTTGGTCCATATTTTTCACATTTTTGAAAGAATCAGGCCACCATCTTCGTCGTTATGGATGTAATGCTGCTTTGAGAAAGATGCTTTGACAACTGGTACTCACTTTGTAGGTTTTATGATTTAACCATTCCATTGATATCCAGTAAATAGTTCAAATTAAATGAAACTGAAAAATCTTCTACTTTACTAAATCACAGGCTCTGGTCTTGGACTTATAACCCTCTATTTTAGAACGGGAAATGAAACTTTAATTGTGGAGTAAGTGATAGAGTATGGACTTTATTTAAGGTTTGGCTGGTTAGTCACCAAACATGCGGGTTGTCAGGGGGAGGGACTGCCTCCACTGCCCCAAGCTGCACACCAAATTGATGTTTTGCTACTGGTATGACGTTTTTTTTTTCCACCAAATGAGCTCATGCCACCATGTTGTGTCCATTTTCTGTAAAACAGAAATACACAACAACAGTCATTGTGACATGATAAACTTTTCAGTTTTTTTTTAATTTCCCAAAGACAACTACTTCTAAGCAAATGTAAAATTTTAAAATGTAAAATTGATATAGTTGTTCCAGTTGGAAATTCAGAGTAATTACCAGTAGCTGAGATTATTTCAAGAATTCCAGCCATCACATTTTGTGTTTTCTCAATGAACTTCCACAAGTGCATGAGGTTGTTTGGATGCGAGTTTCATGCTTCCTTGCTTGGGAACTCACGCTGCACCTCACTCTTGGGGCCCAGCAAGGCCAAAACTATTCAGGATAATGCGTTTGTTCTCGTTCAGAGTAGGTTTGACTTGGCAGCTCAGCTTGACTACGTTTGGCTTGGAAGTTCAGCTTGACTGTGATTTTTGGCGCAGAACCAAGGCTGATTAGTAAAAAGGTTGGTTCTTGTCTGGAGTAGCATAGTGGGCAGCAAAATTCTAGGCATACGCTTTGAAACCTTTGTGGAATGTGGATTGCCCGAAATTGAAAACCTGTTCAAAGTCACAAACCATCAGGTGCAGATGTTTAAAAAAAAAAAATCAGGTCCCTACTCTTCATCCTTATATTTGTAGATGCTGTTATGTGGAAAGATGCTTTACTTACTAATACTGACGGTACCAATGTGCATATTTAGCCCTTTCCTAGGTCTACAATGAAACATGCCAAAGTCAAACTACTTATAAAATCTACCTACTCAACATCTCCGGATGTGAACTTATTTCCCCTATTGTAGGATAGAAAATGGTTGCCGTTGCTTCTGTTGCACAAATGAAACACTACAGAGCTTATTAATGGTTTGGCAGAACAGTCATCAATCTATTGAAAGTGTTCCTATTGGTTTGTAATGTGCACTTTTGGCAAACACATGCTTTGCTGGCCAGCTCCGAACTCCACAGCAGCATGACACATCTGTTGTTATGTTTTGTCATTTTCTAAAGTGAGATTTCCAAAGTGAAGTTGTTTGTTTTTGGAAAATGTAAAATTCATCTTCCTGACTCACTTTGCAAAAGAAAGATGCAATGTTGCCCAGGACTATAGCCAGTGGCACTGATGCACGGATGTTATGGAAAACCTCACAACCAATGTGTGTCTATACTCTGCTATTCTACTACCACACAACGGCAGCAGGAGAGTAACAGATCAGTCTGCAAATATTCTCATTCTACCTTCACTTGTGCTTGTAGCAGTGCTCAATTTGTGCTGTGTTTGCTGGTGATTGGCATCAGCGCTTATTTTAAACTCCAGTGCTTGTTTATAAGAGTACATCACATGATAGCACTCTCAACCTATTTTTTCTACAGAAATTTTTTACCCCTGCTGAGAAAATACCTGGAAATTTAGCCACGTTGATTGATGGAATGGGTCTTAATCAGAGAGTAAAGGAGAGGAATCAAACCTTGGTGATGTGGCTATGTATGTCTTATCCATAGCTTTGCGGGAAGGAGTCAAAGAATCAATGTTATATTTGATACATACAATGAGACGTCTATTCCGAACAGTGAAAGGACAACCAGAGGGGAAAAACCCGGGCACCAGTTAGAGAGCATCTCACCTTCCCAGGGTGTCAGACAATGGACGAAATTTCCATGCCACTTAAGGAATAAAACAACTCTCATCACACTTCTTGTTAGTAAATGGAGGAAACCAGAGTATTTTGTAAACCCTGAGAATAAAACACTGTTCCCGAAATGTGAAGATAGGTGCTTCAAAATCACATCTGAAAGGAGCCATGAAATGCCCGATCTTAACAGTATCCACAAAGAAGCAGATAATCGTTTGGTGCTGCATGTTTCACACACTGCTAATGCAAATGGTAAGCTCAAAAGACACTGATGTATTTATTATGTGTTTGGGATTTCATGACAGAATCATGACTAAATTGTTTCTGGAATGCAGTACTAAAATATGCATGTGAGTCCTTGCCATTGGGAAAATAGCTTGAACTCTTGGTAAAAATGTTTGTTGAGCTATGCTAGGTCTCTGTACGTTTACCGGATGTGACACAGTAGATGCATTTGCGGGAAAAGGAAATGTAAGTGCATTCAAAATTCTATCTGTCAATAGACATGGACAGGAAATATTGTCGTAGCTTGAAGGTGTAGAAGCCAAATTATTCAGCACCCATCCAGGATACAAACGACCATTAGCCAGCTCTTCTAGGTAAACATAAAGAATTTATTAGAGATAGAAAGACATGTACATGAAGGATGCTCGGTACTAGTTGTACACGAACAGCCTGATTAAAGAAGTAGTACACAATCTTTTATAGTATTAAACCACAAACATAATTCGACGTTCTATTGGTTCTTGACATTGACGTATGATTGACGTATGATTATTTCTCCATTATGGCTGACGGTGGTTCTTCCTATCACACCATATATAGAAATAAAAAGCATAGATAAGGATTTTACACAAGGTGGCCTACGTGCCTAATATCACATGGACCATCTTGTGACAGAACTTGAGAACATCACGTACTCAGACTGGTACTTTCCAGAAGGGAGATTGCTTCAGTTAGCATGCAATGACGATGATATTTCATGGTGGCTGTTCAGAGAGCAAGCCTTGCAACATAATGCGTTCCTAGCAGTAGCTGTAGGCCTCTTTCCTTAATGATAGGCCTGTGCAGAGATTGTCATTGTGTATCACAGGGGCCACTAGGCCTAGCATACCTAAGAACTGTAAAATGTGATTCCACAAAGGCAATTGGGATCTCTATCAAGAACTAATGAACAAATTGAAGCAAATCTCGTGCTTGTTGTATGCACCCAAATCTTCGGTTCATTATGTGAATGACTTGCGATATCACCTATTCTGGCAAAGAAGGGTGAGATAGACAGTCATCAACTTCCATCTTGCTAGGAGTGTCTGGAGAAACATGCCAAATTTGTGAATTATGAAGCTGCTATAAGCAAGAAATGTCTTATGAATGATCCACAGACATCTAGTCCAATTGGGAGAGGGTGGGAGATGGGAAAACACGAGGGAGCAGAGCAGCTGGTAGTGGATTAGATGGAAGAGAAGCCAGCACCTCACTCTGTGCTAGATCTACTAGCTTGCACATACATTAGGAACTGCTAACTGCCAACGTGTTTCTGCTAGTTAAATGACCTCAAGTGCACTGCTTTCTGCCTGTGAAAATCAAATCAAATAGACAGGTAATGATGACACCTATTCAGAAGAAGAAGATGATGATATCCAATGTGAATGATAAAACTGTGTTTATGTTCACTCATGACATACATTGCAAATGTGAGATGTGACAACTATTATTTGTTTTCAAATTGTCCACTGCCCACTACCTGCTAGCTGGGGCACTTCTATATTTGTTCCTATTTTCAAATCCGGAGATCACTCATCGCCAGTCTGTTATCGTCCAATATATTTAGTTGATTTAGTCATAATCATATTATGGAACGGGCTGTGGAAAAGTCTGTTTTGTATAATTGCCAATATGTGTTTAGACATAAAATAGGCACTATTGAACAATGTCTCAGTCTTAACCTGGTCCTAGGCAAGTATACTGTATTGAAGCAGTCTCCGCTATATTTGGCATTCATGGACCTCTTGTAGGCATTTGATTGTGTGAATTGAGCTAAGCTATGGTACTCAATTTCTGCGAAAGGTCTGTATAGAACCTTTGTTCATTTCCATGCATAGATGCATTCAGGTATGAGGGCCCGGGTTTACATTAGTAAGCAGGGGCATGTATCTGGGGACATTGGAATACACCGTGGAGTGACTCAAGTGTGAGTTTTGGCCCCTCTTTTGTTTATTCTTTATATTAATGATTTGGAGCCCTATTTGATACAAGTCACTCCCGATGTCCCGGGTATGTAGGGTAATCCGTTGCCCACAGTATTGTATGCGGATGACATATTCCCAGGGCCCTGCGACAGGTAGTTAATGCGGTTCTTGATTTTATGACTCACCTAGACCTCCATACCAACTTTAGTAAGTCCCAAATTATGGCTTGCAGCCCTAAGCGTTCTTCATTTTCGAATATGCCATTTGGTAAGCAATATTTGACAAGTATCAACCATTTTCCCTATTTGGGTATTATTTTTTCTACTCAGGGTACCTGATAACTATTATTACGCAACGGGCCACTACATTTTCTTCAGCCAACGGGTTGATATGTAGTGGCCCTCTGCCCAAAGGCGGGGGCTCTGTGACATCACTGTTAAAAATAGATAGTTCTCAGTGTATCGCTATAGCCATGTATGGGGAAGAGGTGTGGGGAATCGCAAATTGCACTGCTTTACAGCATGAAGAGAACAGATTTTGTATAAGGCTCTTAGCAGTTCCTATTTCTACCTCCCATTTCATTTGCCACAGTGAATTAAGATTCCCCTATATTGAAGATCTAATAAGGGTGCAGCCAATAATGCTATGGCTTGCTGTTTGGGAAAATTCAGAGGCTGTCCTGACCAAAGAGATAATATCTGACTGTTTGTCTTCTGATAAGGGGTTGTCTATTCCTTGGCTCACCTATGTAAAAAGAGAACAAAATTGATTGTTGTAGAAAGTATTTTTTAATACCACTTCTAAAGAAATACTGTTACGACGTTGCTCAATGCCGACCTGCTCATTCAATTTTAATGTTTTTATTTATGTATGTTTTGTGTTTTGCATACTTTAATGGATATATGAAATTTCCGAATAAAGTTCAGAAAGAAAGAAAGACTCACTGGCACAAAATAGTAGCTTTAAACTACAGATTGGGGATGCTTCAACAGCCAGGCGAGGAGGATAGGTAGGACATGAAAGAAACATAAGTATGGTTGTAACAAAAAATGTGTGGCCTGCAGATGTGCTTCTAAGTATTTCAGCTAGGAGAAGTTACATTCACACATGCTTGATAAGATGACCAGAGCCTAATAGTACCTGGTTAAGGAACTGCTGCTTCTGCAGCATGCATGCAATTTTAAGTTTGTAGTGCATCAGGTAACTACTTAGGGCCTGATTTAGATATTGGTGGATGAGTTACTCCGTCACAATGGTGACGAATATCCCATCCACTGAAATTGAATGAGATTTAGATTGTGGCAGACGGGATGGAGTATCTTGTCCACGAATATCTAAATCAGGCCCACAGACGTTATTTCTGGAGCTAAATTAAATACTTGTAGTCAACTTGTTCTCAACCCATAGCAATTGTTTAATTGCATCTGGCTCAGATTATCATGAGAGTAACACATAATTACCCTCCTATTTCTTTAGAATTTTGTGTTTCTGTGCTAAATTTTCCATTTGTAGGTATCATTAAGTAAGACGCTTTTGTGACACTTGTGCTCCTGGTGCTGTCACATTTTACTGTTTTATGCCAAGTCTTAGGTTGTGTCAGGGGTGTAACTGCCATTGGTGCATCAAGTGGAAAGGCACCGGGGTCAAGATGCCTGAAGAGCCCACACAACCCCAGGCCCAGATGATGAGCAACTGCTGGCTGATTGTGGTTTGGGTTGTTCTATTACAAAAGTCTCTTGAGCAGTCTTGGGCTCTCAAATAGAACTTACTTCAATGATCTGAGTTGATTTTGACACTTTAGCAAGCAAGGTGCTGCTGCTGTCCAGGTGGGAAAGAACTAAGATCTGGCCATAGTTTTCAGATATCTTTTCTAATCCCTTAATTATTTGCTTGATTGAATGCATTTTTAATTAACAATGCACTTGTGTTAACCTTTGTGCGTCAGAAAGAAGCCACTGTACTATACATATTACCTTTTAGCATATTTCTCTTGTATATGTTCACCTAACACTTGTAGTTGTGTGTATTATATAAATTCAATGGCCTCATACAGAAATTCAAAATGTAAAGATATCATAACTTAAAATCCAATACTTACCTTCAAAAGAATCATAAAGACAATTATCAAAGATGATACTCACAGAGCAATGCTGAGGACTTACTAACTGAGGTTTAAAGGATGATTCCAAAGTTTTTCGATCTTGTGGTAGTGAAATAAGTGAGAACACAATAAACACTGTAGATTGTGGTACTAAAGAGCAGTTCCAGGGGTCATTTAGGCAGCTTCCACCTTACTGCATACCTTCCTCAAGCAATTTAAGGTACAAGCAGTATGGTGAGCATATTTTCCCTCTGGCCTGTCCACACATTCACATCGATAGTCATCAAGCAATAGGTCTGACCCTTAACAAGCTTATGTGAAATCCATTTTGTGTGCAGACATCTCTCAAATTCCTAAAAACCCACACCACTTCTAACATTTATAAGCCTCTGGGTTCATACCTGAATTAATATGTCAATACTCATTTACTTCAGCCTGCTCTTCATTCCAACAAAATGGTGTTAAAGGTGGCCTTACCTTTGTGATGAATATAAAATGTTACTCCACTAGTTGTTGTGTTTAACTCTACGATGACAGTGCATTTGATTAGTAGGGAGATAACTGATGGACTGGTTCTTGTGTTAAACGTACATATTTCATTCTGCACATCAGAATGTTTTACTGAAATGGACGAGGAAGATATTTGAGAATTCATAGAAATTGTGACCTCATTTTAGCTTTCTAGAGTACTAACCGCAATTACTATGACAAAAAACCCTTGTTTCTTTTACTGTGGTAATTCTTTTCACCTTTACAGCTTTAATTGCATCAAGATGGTGACAGGTATGCCATACTTGTCCAAAACTCCATGTTAGTGCTTTAGTTATTCATTAGATCTCCGTGGGTAGCTGTAGTACAACGCTTGGCAATTAAATATTAGGCTGCGGCTGGAAGTCCATGTTTTTCTCAAAATATCAGACTTTTTTCTCAACAGGCTGAGGAAAACAGTGTAAACTTGTAGTAAATGTGCTCTAATTTTTGCTTCCGGTTCATCTTCCATAACCTTTATGAGAAAATCAGGGAGAAAAGAGTTTTCTCTCAAACATAGCTCATCAAATCCCAGAAGAGGGCCAGCATTTTTCATAGGGGAAAAATCACCTGAGAACTCATCATAACTCCAAAAATGAGTACAACACCTCCAGCAACTGATTTATATTGTGAATAAAATAAGTTATCAACCTTTATATGTGCCCCTTTTGTAACCCTCAAAATCTGTCATTCACTACTATGCATTATAATTGGGACCATGTGCACAAGTCTTGTAATGGCTGTTGTAGCATGTTGTCCATGTTGTGGCCATACAGTCCAGGAGGAAGTCCCTTTGGGAATCCACCCCCACATGTCTCTCGTGATCAGAGTGTGCACACCCACATTATTATATTTTTTTTGTCCATTTTCAGGATTCAAGGACCATGTCTCTGAGTTCTGTAATGACCGAGGTAACATAGTTGTCATACTGTAGCCAGCCACTAGGTTTGACTAGTGCCCTTCAAAGTGGCCAATTAGAGCACACCTGGACACCAGTGATCCAGATATGCATACATTGTAACCCCTTCATGCCCAACACAAGCCCCTCTTTAAATGTGAATTTCTTGAAAACAACTGCATGGATTCACACCAAATAACAATATCCATGCTTTCTAAGTAAAGCTCTAATTTGTTTTTAAATTTGGTGTAATTATGTTCAACTACTTTCTCTATATATGAGATCAAACTTACCTATCAGAATTAAAATGGGAAATCCACTTGTTGGGACCCTCCTTTTTTCTTAGACACCACTTGATGGGTCAGCACAAAACCTTTCTATGAAGGAGCCAAAGTAGATTACCTTTTTGTTTTCAAAAGTGTCTTGCAGATACATCAAATGGTTGAAAACAATCTTGAGTTGCTTGTGTCCCAGTTCAGAGAATGCCTGGCTTAGCAGTTGGTCTGTTCCTACTAGAGCAGGACCAAGGTTGATTTGCATATGGCTGAGTCTAATCTGTGGTGGCATGGTGGGCAAAAGAAGATTGGAAGGCTACCCCAAGCGATTAACAGTGGTTAGACATATTGCAAGCATTTCTCTCATTATCTTTGTGTTTGATAAGTCAAGGGTTTTTACAACTAAATGCATTGATACTTTATCTGTATTTTATCTCTAATATGTGGATTACTTTTTAGGCTGCAAAAGAACACTTTCTAAATAATAAAAGTTAACTTTAGACAATAAATTATGAAAAGCTTGGGCTCTGAATGTTAGTTTCCCACCAAGTAATAAAAACAATAGGGGAAAAATGCCAAGGGGCACTTTGCTCAGCGGCTGTCTTTATGGTGATGATCATCGCAGCTGCTAAGACAGCCTTCATTTTATTTAGTTTGGGGACCAGCCAATGGTAATTCTAATTGCTCTGGCAAACATCTTATTGATTTGAAATTGAAATTCAAAACATTTTTTTATTCCCAAAAGAAACAGAGGACCCTGCACTTCTCTGCAGAGACTGTCGGCTTGAACACCATGTAAAAATGCGAGTATAAATGATATAATTACTCGAACTGAATAAAATGAAATGATGGATACATTTTCAGAGATAAAAGTGACCTCTTGTATAAATGTATTCTTATCCATTATTCATAATTGAGCGTTCGAGAAGAAGATTGTATTATTTATGGATGTTATTGT
Organism: Pleurodeles waltl; assembly: GCF_031143425.1. NCBI lineage: Eukaryota > Metazoa > Chordata > Amphibia > Caudata > Salamandridae > Pleurodeles > Pleurodeles waltl. Next base: position 602,933,080 of record NC_090443.1, on the reverse strand, counting down.
AGAATCTACGTGTATTGTTACTGTGATACAAGGCTTGTACTAGGAGCGTTCTGCTTGTACTTTCTTAAAAGGGCCCAATTAGATGTTGAATTGACCGACTAAGCATCATACTTCGAACTTGAGAGTGAAACACAATAAGGACACTGTGCTAAAAGAGTTAAATGCATCTTCCTTAGGGAAACATTTTTTAAATAAAAAATACCCATATAACCTCTCAATGTAGGATAGTACTAGTCCATGAAGTACCTCAGAATTAAAATAAGCTTAAACTACTACCCAGATTTATTTTTGAGTGGCACCATGAATAGTTTCAATACATCTAATTCATGATGAGAGTAAATATGGGGTTATTAGTTGAGAAGTGCCAAAGCCCCACTGACATAATAAACACAATCCTTGTCAGGGTGAAACACAAAGGTCACTAAATGCTTAATGTCGGAAATGGCCTCTCTCAGGGGTCACCCCGAAACTTTTTGCCTTCCTCCTCTTCTTTTTCTGACCTCTTTTTTGCTGGCTTTAGGACTCTGGACACTTTACCAGTGCTAACCAGTGCTAATGTGCTCTCTCCCTAAAAACATGGTAATATTGGCTCATACCTAATTGGCATATTTAATTTACTTGTAAGTCCCTAGTAAAGTGCACTACATGTGCCCAGGGCCTGTAAATTAAATGCTATTAGTGGGCCTGCAGCACTGATTGTGCCACCCACATAAGTAGCCCCTTAACCATGTCTCAGTCCTGCCATTGCATGGCTTGTGTGTGCAGTTTTACTGCCACTTTGACTTAGCATTTAAAAGTACTTGCCAAGCCTTAAACCCCCCTTTTTTCCACACATAAGTCATCCCTAAGGGAGGCCCTGGGTAACCCATAGGGCAGGGTGCAATGTAGGTAAAAGGCAGGACATGTACATATGTGTTTGATGTGTCCTGGTAGTGGAAACACTCCTAAATTTGTTTTCCACTACTGTGAGACCTGCTCCTTTCATAGACTAGCATTAGGACTGCCCTCTATAGTTTTTGACTGGTAGATTCTGATCTGGAAGGGGTAACCAGGTCATAGTTAGTATGGCCAGAATGGTAATAGAAAATCCACCTTATTGGTGAGGTTGGATTTTATATTACTGTTTTAGAAATGCCACTGTTAAAAAGTGAGCATTTTTTTGCACTCAAAGCCATCTGTGCCTTACAGCCTGTCTCCAATCAATGTCTGGTCTCTGCTGGTTGACAGCTCCCTTGTGCATTTTACCCAGACAACCACAAACACAGGACACTCAGACCCTCATTACGAGGTTGGCGGTCTAATGACTGCCAGCCTCGCCGTGGCAGCCTTACTGCTGCGGACCCAGCAGTAAAGACCGCCACATCACAAGTTGTGAGGTTTGGTAGAAGCCAAATCTCCACAACGCCACCTGGCCCGCCAGTGCCGTCTCACCGATGCGTCCGGCGGTGAGCACCTCAAATCAGGTGGCAGGCATCATCCTGCCAGCTGGATTACTAGGCTGCAGACCACCAGGCTTTCCGTGGCAGTCACCCCACCACAAAAAGCTTGGCAGAAACGCACCCGGTGACAGGAATCCCCATTCCCGTTGCCAGCACACGCACCCCTACACGTCCACAAACATGCACCCACCTTACCCACGCACTCGCTACATACAACCCCATTCATTCAGAGACCCACACTTCAAAATGCACACTGAAACACGCATTCACGCACTCACACGCACTCAGGCACACCCATGCAAATGCGCACACGAACACCACCATTCACATGCACACAAACACTCACATTCAATTGCATACATGCACTCATTCACAACCCCCCTCCGCATACTCACACGCATACTACACCCCCTCGGCATACTCGCACTCATACTACTCATACTATAGCCCCTCTCCACATACTCACACTCACGCACTCACACACGCAGACACGCACACACAGACACCCGCCTGCACTGCATACACGCACACACAAACATCCCCTCAACCGTACACATCCATTCACACACCTGCACTCAAACATACGCACCCCCATCAGTACACTTGCACACACACACACTCATACATCCCCGTTCGCACACATACATGCCCTCATACACTCCCATTCGCACACATGCACGCACACACCACACACATGCACCCAACACTCTCCAGCCACTCCCTTTCGTACAATCACTTTACCTTTTCTGGCGAGCTGGTCATCTGTGAGGGGATGGGTCCTGACGTTTTACAGCTCGTAATACGGCGGGCGGAGTCTTGTTGCAACCGCCTCTTCAGACTCAGACTTCCGGCCATAAGTGGGCATAAGTCCTCCAATAACTCCAAATATGGTGGTCAGCAGACCGCCCGCACTGGTGGTCTGCTGGCTTAAGCGGCTTTGGTAGTCTTCGAAAAAGACTGTTGAAGTCATAATGAGGGCCTTAGTCTCATCTGCATTCATCTGCATATTGAATGGGTGTTCCTGGGCTGGAAGGGTGGAGGGCCTGACATTCCAAAGACCAACACACAATAGACTGTTCAACCCCCCCACCAGGACCCTGGCAGACTGGACTGGACTGAAAGGGGAACTTGTGCACTTCCATACCACTCTTTGAAGTCTCCCCCACTTCAAAGGCTTTTGGGGTATATAAACTGGGTCTCTGACCCCACCAACTCAGACACTTCTGGACCTGCACCTGACTGTCAGAAGACCTGCCTGGCTGCCCAAGGGACTCTCTGAACTTCTTTGCTGCAAAGGACTGATGCCTTGCTGTTGCCCTGTTGCCCTGCTGGCCTCTGACTGTGTTGGAAGGACCCTGCTTTCCCCCCACAGTGCTCTCCAAGGGCTTGGACTAAGCTTGCCTCCTTTTCTGGGGTCTCATGGACTACAAAGACCTCCACTGCTAGTTTTGTGTTACCACACCCACTTCAGCGACTTTGGAACAACTTCAGCGATGCCAGCGACATCGCAGCCTGCTCCCTCTCTGTGGACCTCGCTGCATGCAACGACCTGCAACACAGGTTCGATGTTGCTGAGACTCCGCTGACATCACACAGGGTCATCACGACCCTGCGAAGTTGATACATCATGTCCCGATAGACCGGAACCAGCGACCCCCGCCGGGTCACAAGGAATTGACGCATCTTCCCCAAAACGTTCGCCTTTCTCCTCGGAAGCCGTAAGGGACTGGTGCCCCTCCGACTCCACTGGCACCTCTTTTTGACTCCGTGCGACGTCATTGTTCTTTGTTTTCAAAAGGTACTGTACCTGGGGATCGGTGTGACTCCGTGACCGGCACCGGTGGTGTCGGATTGTTGGGAATGACTCTCAATGACACCATGATAGCCTGTGATAGTGATAGCTATTCTGTTTTCTAGGTGCTTTAGTTGGATTTAATCTTTACAAATGTGTTTGTGAACATTGGATTTTCATTGTTTCAACAGTATTTTATTCAGATGAATATTATCTATTTTTCTAACAAGCTACCATAGGGTGGGCACAGGATAATTTGGATTGTGTGTGACTTACCCTGACCAGGATTGTGCTTTCTACTTGGACACATGTGTTTACCTCTGCCAATTAGAGACCCCATTTCTAACACTTACCTCTTTGGAAGATTGGAACAAAAGCAGTCAGGCTTAACTGAGAGGCAATGTGGAAAGGATTCATGCAGCATACAAACAGTAATTAAGTGAAAATACAACACAAGAAAAATCCCAAATCAATATAAAAAATAGAGGACATTTTAATAACTGAAATGATACCAGAATAACAAACATCCAATCAGTATAACCGGAAATATTTGATTTTTCAACAATAGTGCCTAAAAGCACAAAGAACCAACTGCAGTTATCTGCTCACACTGGGCTCGGACAAAGTCACAAGTCCAGGCTGGCTGCAATGGAGGATGGGCTGGCTGCAATGGAGGATGGGCCAGGTACAGTACCAAATTCGACCCGCTGGGAATTGTACCTTTGTCTCCTTGGTATGGTGATGCATGGTCCTGCTTTGGGCTGCATTGTGCTGCACCAGTTCTAGGGTGTTTGGCCTGGATCCTTGGCGTGGTATCCCCTGTCTTTTTTGCCTCTGCTTCCCATGTTTTGAATGTGTGCTGAACTCTGGTTTTGCTGTTTTTGGTACCCTGGGCACTTTACCACTGCTGAACAGTTCTAAAATGCAAGTGCTCCTTGTGTAAATTGTATGTGTAATTTGCTTTTCCATGATTGGCATATTTGATTTACTAGTACATCCTAGTAAAGTGCACTAGAGGTGCCCAGGACCTGTGAATCAAATGATACTAGTGGGCGTGCAACACTGCTTGTGCCACCCACATGAGTTGCTCTGTAAACATGGCTCAGAACTGCCACTGCAGTGTCTGTGTGTGCAGTTTTAAACTGCCAATTCGACCTAACAAGTGTGCCTACTTGTCAGGCCCAAACCTTCCCTTTTTATACATATAAGGCACCCATAAGGTAGGCCATATGTAGCCCCATGGGCAGTGTGTAGTGTATGTTAAGGGTGGGACATGTACTGATGTGTTTTACATGTTCTAACATTCAAATACTGCCAAATTTGTTTTTCACTGTTGCAAGGCCTATCCCTCTCAGAGGTCAACATGGGGGCTGCCTTTAAATATCTTGTAAGTGCAGTTTCCCATTAGGAACAGATAGAGATGTGGCGTTTGGGTTATATGAACTCACAATTTAAAAATGCATCTTTTGGTAAAGTTAGTTTTTAAATTGTCAGTTTGAAAATGCCACTTTTAGAAAGTGGGCATTTTCTTGCTTAAACCATTCTGTGACTCTGCCTGGTTGTGTATTCCCTAACTGGGTCAGACTGACAGTTGGGCTGGTTGTGAATCTCCACTTGACAGTGACACAAAGGGAGCTCTGGTGTAGCGTGCATATCCTGATGGGCCATCTGGGCTAGAGTGGAGGGAGAAGTGGTCACTTACACCTGAATGGGCTATGCCTGCCCTCCCACAATGCAGACTCCAACCCCCTATTGTGAGTCTGGAGTCAGGCCTGGGCAAGGTAGGATCTTGTGAACAACAGAGACTTTCCTTTGAAGTTTGCCTACATCAAAGGCAGAAAGGGGTATAAGTTGTGGACCCAATACACCAGATTTTTAGATTACGTCTGGAATCAAGAGGAACCTCTGCAAAGGAGAAGAGCTGAGGAGCTGGAGGAGGAATACTGCCCCTGTGACTGTGATTTGATGGGTTGGCCTGCAGTTGCTGCTTGTGCCTGAAAGAGGACAAAGACTGGACTTTGTAGTATATTCCTGCTTGTGAAGTGTCTCCGAGGGCTTGGACTGAGCTTGCCTCCTGTTTTGAAGTCTCAGGGCCATCAAAGACTTCCTCTGCCAGCACCTGGACTCTCTGCTGAGACTCCTGCCCTGCCAAGTGGTGCCCCATCCAGTGCCTGGGCCCTTGAAAAGTGAAGCTGGTAGAACAGGCACTGAAATCCACGCACAGGAAGCTGTGCAGGGAAAATTTAGACGCTTCACCTGGCTGGAGAAACAATGCAACTAGCAGCGCGGTTTTCCATTACCGTGTGGCTGGATTTTACACGCATCATCCTTGGGCATCAAAAATCAACGTAAACCTGCTCGGACAGAGGTGCCCTGTCCGGAAAATGACACACGGCCTCACTTGCAAATAAGAAAATAAAAGCATTGCTGACTTTTTCGACGCAAGTTCGCCTAGGCGGCTTTATCTTTGACGCAAACCAGGTACTTTGTGTAACAACAACGTTTTCATTGTTTTCTATGGAGTAAGACTCTTGTTACTTTAAAATTCATAACTTTACTTGTGTATGTGGTATTTTTGTCGTTTTAGTCTTGTTTGATTTAGATAAATATTGGCTATTTTCTAAACTGGTGTGGTGTCCATTTTGTATTGTTTTCACTATGTTACTCTGTGTTTTGGGTACAAATACTTTACACATTGCCTTTGAGATATGCCTGACTGCTTGTGCCAAGCTACCAAGGGGGTGAGCAGGGGCTATCTAAGTGTGCATCTCCTTTGCTCTGACTAGAGTGAGGGTCCCTGCTTGGACAGAGTGTCAACTGACTGCCAATCAGAGACCCACTTCTAAAATAGGGAAACCGCCAAACAGAAGCAATAAGGTGCTGTGATGCAAGGCCTTCTGCCGGGGGGCATTGTGCTGCAACGATTCCAATAAAGTGGCCAGTGAGGAGCTGCGAGGTGCTGTGATGCGAAGTTCTGCATTGGGCTGCACCACGCTACACCAGTTCTGGTGAAACCTTTAGTTGCGCCTGGGGGAGTACACTCAGACCAGGACCTGTGGAACAGCACTTTGTGGGTCAGGACTCCCTCCTACAGAGGCCAGTTGCATGGCTCATGCAGGTACAGTTGCAGGTCAAGTTGCAGGTCCAGTGACAGCTGGTCAGCTGAGCAGTTGCAGGAAGGCCTTTGTAGCTTGTTGTGCCCCTGTAGCTCAAACAGGGGGTCAGCCAACTGACCCTTGTAGTCACTTTGGGTGGCTTGGGATGAAGGCAAGCAGGTCCAATCTTCCTTCTCTACGAGCAAGGCAGTCCTTCAAGCAGCAGGGCAGTCATCTGGCAGTGTGAGAGTCTTTTTCTGTATCTTCCACAGGTCCAGTAGTGTTCTTCTGAGCGGCTCTAGAGGTCCAATATTTATACCTGGTGACATCCTTTCTGTGGGGTACTCCCTGTTTTGTCCTGACATCTTGTTCTGAACAGTCCTTCTCCTTCCAAGGCTCCAAACTGTCTGGGGGTGACAAAAGGCAGAGCAGGCCTTGTGTCAGCGTCCTTAGTGTGTGCAGCAGGTAAAGCCCTCAGACGTTTAACTGGTGCTGGTTACAGCAAATCCCCTGTCATCCTGCCAGGATGGTCCATCCTGCCCACATCTAAGCCCCTTTTGTGTTACTGTCTTGAAGCAAGTCCAGAAACCCCAACATTAGAGCATTTTAGAGACATGTGACCAAGGACACTGGGAGAAGTTACAGATGGTTAGAATACGAAAATGGCAAATTTATAAAAGTGGGATTTTCAGAACTTTGACTTAAAGTTCAACTTTCCCATAAAAGGGAATTTCAAATTACAATTTATTTACGTGTAAGGAGCATATCTCTATCTACTTCCAATCTAAAATTAGAACTTATTAAATGTAATAAGGTAACCCAGTGTTATTCATTAGGAGAGAAGGGCCTTAACAGAATGAAGTACAACTTTAGGAGTTTTTCACTGCCAGGACATGTAAACTTTAAGTACACATGTCCTACATTTTAAGTGCAATGCATTGTGCCATGCCTTTAGGGCCTACCTAATAGATGACATATATGTTTTAAAAAGGAAGTTTTGAGCCTAACAAAAGGTTTACTGTGCCAGGTCGAAATGGCTGCCGTGACAGGTCTGAGACATATTTTCACCATGCTAATTGAATAGGTGGCAAAAGGAGTGCTGTGGCCCAATAGAGGATTTAATTTATGGGCTCTGAATACATGTATTACCACTTCCTAGGGACTTACAAGTAAAGTAAATGCCTTTAGGTGTAGGCCAATTTTACCATGTTTGAAGGAGAGAGCACTTAGCAGTGGTAAAAGGCACAGAGTTCTAAAACCAACAAAAATTAATTCAGCAGACAGGAGGGGTAAAGGAAAAGGTTTTAGGGGAATATCACATCAAGGATGTCAGGTCTAACAATGAGCCATTCTCTGTTCACTTTCGGCTGTCATCAAGGCCTGCACAGCATTGACAATGTAGGCAACTGCCTTTTGGCACCCATACAAGTCATCACTAAGGGGTGTTCTAGTGCAACAAGTGACCTACAAAGTAGCCTTATTTGAGGCGAAAGAGAGCAGACAAATTGCAATATTTAACTTTGCCTGGGGCTGTTAAAATCTTTGGATTTAAGCTGATAGACTAGTGGTGATGAATGTATAAGCTGGGATTGCAGTTTATATCATTTTAGGCCATTAAGAGTAGTGGAAACCTTTTTAAAATATTGCAGTTTGGTTTTGAGCGCTTTTACCTAGGAATATTTGTTGGAGAATAGTTCCCTGGTAAGCACAAATGCAAAGAGACACTAGTGAAAACATATGATTTAAAGATAGAAATGTTTTGCAGGACGGCTATGGTGGTTTTGAAGGACCCACCAATTTATAGCATGATGTTGGCCTAGTGAGGCAGAGGAAATTTGAGGAACTGAAAAAAAGAGGAAGAGAAGAAAGACATAGTTAATGCAACATAGTCAAAAATATTTAAACGTCATTTCCCTCCAACCCTTCTTCCCTCACTTTGTTGATCGTTTTTATGAAATTTGCTAGTCTGAGTGAAAGACTTGAACTCAAATATGTTTCTAACATAAGTCTTCCCTCAAATTGATAAACTAAACAAGGACTATTAATTTAAACTTTATCACCTTTTTCAGATAATTTATTATTTAAGTAGAAACTCACACAAGACGGTAGTAGGAGTCTTGGTTAATACCAAATTGAATTAAAGAATTGCCAAATAGCCCATGTACAGTGAGTTCAAAACATGCTAGTGTGCTTTATTTATCAAACTTCAGAGAACAGACATGTGGCCAGATGTTCAAAACGAGTTTGAAGTTGTAAATCCCGAGACAGATAAAATCAAAGTTTTGTGAGTGCTAAATTACATTTCCAAAATTACCAAACCCATTTTGTGATTTGGAAATTCAATTTGCCAGCTTCCCCTCTGAAAATCATATTGAGTGACTTAATTAGCGGTTGGCAGTGGTGAGGAGTAGAAATGATCTAAGTGCTTCTCTGATGTCTTCCCAAACGGGAAAACATATTTTTCAAAGAACACAGATTTATTTAAGTGGTCTGGGATGCTCTAAAAAGATACCCATGTGGGAATGCAAATACAAGTCTACTGTTCCTTTCAGGTGGCTATTGCTGTGTCTGTAACCAGTCAAGATGGCACAAGTAACAACCTGCCTAATTAATATTCATGTGGCAAGTTTTTTTATGATCCTTTTGGAATGGAGATTTTGCAGTGCAACCTAATAGTACATAGACCACATCGCAAAATTAGAACCAATTCACAGCAAGTTAGTGCACACTCTGTGACCACTTTTTGCCACCATGATTTAGGTCCAAATGTGGCAGATTCGTTTTTAGTTTTTACAGCATTTTGCAGGCCCCCTGATCTTGAACAATCCCTCAGACTTTAAGGTGGTGATCCTCATTGTTACGCTTTTGGCATACCATGGGATTAGAGATTGCCAATTAGTCTTCTCACCTTGTAGTCTTGAGGGAGTAACCCCCATTGATCTTCTATGCACATGCTGTGGCTGGTGCCAGCATTTTTATAGTTTTTGGGGTCCACTTGCTGCATCCTAGAGAGCAGCTACAAGCCTCTCTATGCAGACTAAGTTCAGAAACATGGGGCAGATGGGTGCCCATGTTATGTTTTTGTGTGTTGGGCATGTTTACCAACATTATGGCCCAGATTTACTAAGGGCTTGCATTGTCCTTGCGTGTCACAGGTCATTGCAAGGCAACGCAAGTCCTAAATTGGGGATTACAAATCCATGCAAGGAATTATTTGTGCTGCTTTCTGTGACTTTATAAAGAAACGTAACACAGCAGATTGTACTGTGTTGCATTAACTTTCGTTGTGGTAGATATTCTATGGCTGGACTATTGATGTTCCCCTGCACCCACCTGTGGAATATGGTGCAATCCCAGATTTACAAACACTTGTAAACCTAGCATTTCAACAAACTGGTGTGCCTACCACAGGGGTGTGTGACGAAAAGATAAACTGTTATTTTTTGCAGTTATTTCTTCTTTCCATGTGTGCTGCATTCTGCATCACATCTATAAAGAAGAAATTGCCTCTAAGGACTGTTTTGTGCACACAAGTGTCCTTTTCTGCAGAAAAACAATCTTGCCTGTAATACTGGCACCCTTGCACCATAGTGCAATAGTGCCTTTGTTGGTGCTAGGCAGCACACAGTTCACCCATGCAAGAATAGCGCACAATGGTTCCATATATTTGTAAATATGGAACATTTCTGATCTTCGTTTCACGTTACGCAGAGCAGCAAGTTCCCTTGCTGCACCCTGTTGGGTGAAATAATAATAAATGTGACCCTTTGCAATAATGGCATGTAGTCATCGGAACTTGGCGATATGGTAAATTACTAATGCACCTTTTGTTATGTTTATGTCTAGCTTTCCCTGAATATTTCCTTTCATGATTATGATGCTTTTAAAATGGAGGATGGCACCTGCCCACAATGGACAAACCCACCCCTTCATTCTTCTTCCAGGGCAGACTGGAGGGAATAGACAAAGTTTCCAATAGAAGCAACCGGCTGTGATGTTGACACAGGGATGTGCATGCATACAATGATCATTGAATTGTATATTGGGGAGAGGACATACACAGTCGCCTCTCAGGCTGTTTCCCTGGATCATTTCCCTCTGAGGATGTACTGAATTGACAGGCATTGGATCATTTGCCAATGGCAAGAACCATGACATGTAATGTAGAGCGTCACTTCAGATCGTTAAGCACCTTTGGACATCTGCCTGCCACGAATATACTGCTAATGTCGCCAAAAAGATGTGGAGCTGGTTAGGAACATGCCAAACGACCCTTGCTTCTGGTCTGCTCTGTGACATCTGCTGGCCTTGCCTATGTGAAATCTTAGGAATGTAGGAGATATAGAGACATGGACATAGCATGTTGAAGCCCCATTCATCCCTCACCATAAACTGAAGAAGGACTACGTGACGAACCTACTACTAAAAATGCAGCGGAGTAGAGTGGTGACTCTTGCCCTCAGCTCAGCCCACCAGCCACAATCCTTTACTCTAATGATGCTTTTGTGGCGGTCCAGCACCCATATGGCTTATGGTGATCCAGCACCCATATGGCTTGCCACCTAACAGGACTGAGAGAGAGCTATGTGGTCTAAGGGAAGCTCCTTGTGCCTTTTGGGGCTACAATAATTTCTATAATTTGGACAGTAATATTCGTCACATCTTAATGAGGTTTAATCACTCTGAACTCGGATCTACTAATTCAGGGTCTCTTGGATACCTTGGTGGTGACATATCTCTGTTATAGGGGATCAACACCACTCATTTTTACCCATGATATAGGTTTGCATTCCTGAAGCCAGTAAATTCACTTTCGGAAACCTGAGCCACTGTCCTCTGTTTGCTGGTTACCAGTACACTGTTATTGCCTTTGCTTTGTTTTCATGGTGCAGGGTTCCACAGAAAGTAAGATCGTCAATACTAAGCGTTATTGACTCAAAATAAAACACCTTCAATTTAAGATGAGGATTGTGCTCTGCCATTTTGAAGTGTATTCATAGCAGTCAAAAAGTGATTCTGATAATTGTATATTTACAAAGATTGCCTAACCTTCCGAACGTGTCTATAAGCATATTGTTGTGGCATTGTGCTTTTCATTATAATCAGCAATTCTGAACATTGCATAGAGCACATGGACAAGGGCCCTAATTTTACTTCTATATTGTATAGTGTTCATTCCACATTGTTTATCATCTACTGTGTACTTCCTAGCATGTCAACCGCCATTTTACTATAAATGTATTCAAATAATCTTGAGTTATTAACAGTTGCGTACTGACACTCACATATTATTGCAACGGTGTATGATATTGCTTAAGAATCTACGACAGAGCAACTACTTCAAGGCTTAGCAGATCCAGCGCTTTTTGGAAGCACTCTTGGTCCCCCTTATTGTAAATGTTTCAATTTGACCATTTCATTTACTAGAAACTGTGCTACTTCTGCTGATTCTGTCATTTACGGTATCTGGCCCTATCACATCTTCCTGCAGTGTTCTATTACTAAACTCAAGCTATCACCCAAACTGCAAATGAGTTAAACACCTGATAAATTAATCATTTCCATGGTGTTTTGATTGACACACACTTCTATAATGAGGCCTTTTTTCCTCAAACAAAGATTTCATGGATCAGCAAAATGTTTTTCTCAGCTATCTCGTCATTATCCTACAAATTCCAGGCATACACTCCTGAATTAATGGTCTTAAATCAAACCTCTAGTAGAAGAAAATCTAGAAGAAGGAAGGTATGAAAAGGTGTCAAAATCAACACTCAAAAGAAGAATACCAGTTTCAGTTGAAATAATACCATAAACATTCATCAAGCCAATAGGTCTCACCTTGAAAAGACCAAGCTGTGAGCCTTGCCAAAAGTTCTTGACCATGGAATGCCAAATATATGAGATAAAATGCATGCAAAAAGGATGGCCCTAAAGATTTATATTTAAGAAAATTGCACCTAAGACGGCCACCGATTTACACATATGCATCATGACAAGTGCATTCTGACGTGTGCAAGAACGTGTTGTGAAGCAGGTAGCCATGTTTTGTTTACTGTTTCAACTTGGCAAACGGATCAAAGTGCACAAAATGAAGCGAGCAGTAATTCATTGCCATTTCACAAAAAACGAAATAAATAATGTAAAAAGGAAGTAGGGTGGCAGAATGGACAGGGAGTGGGGTGGGGATGGTTGAGAAGGGGAGCTTGAAAGGGAGTCTGCTCAGAGACATAAATGGTAGAGAGCAATGAAACACATACACTCAGGTAGAGTACTTAGTAGTATGCAGTGGAAGGATATGGCTCATGTAATCCGACCACTGTGAGACCCAAATGCTCCTGGGTGGGACAAAGCAAAAAAGGGAGGGAAAAACCATTGCCTCAAGAGTAGACAACTGGGATCGCCACCAAAGTCATCAAATTGTAGGGAAGGGGTTGGCCCTAAACTGACTTTAAGTATATGCTATGCATTGAAAACAATAGGATCTGCTCATAAAAATATAAAGATGTATGTAGCTGTGACCTAAAAGGCCATTTCTGTTGTAAACTAATATAACTGTGATGGTGACATTGGGAAGGCCTCTAACAGTTTAGCTTCTGTTTTCAGATTGATCATCTCTTTGAAGATTTAGCTTGGAACTTCTAATACTGGCATGTCCTCCCAAGAGCTGTGCAATGAGTTGCAGTCTCTTTCATATGAATATTTATGTAGCAAAATGTACATCCTCTGAAAGATAATATCTTGGCCCTCTTGAGTTGCAGAACTGGAAAGCAGCATATGGGAATGCACAACAAGACTATGGTGGGCATTACAACCCTGGCGGTCGGTGTTAAAGTGGAGCTAAAACCGCCAACAGGCCGGCGGTAAAAAAAATGGAATTATGACCGTGGCAGAAACCGCCAACACAGACAGCCACTTTAACACTCCGACCGCCACGGCGGTACAAACAAACACTGCAGCGTTAACCGCCAACAGACAGGCGGAGGACAATGTACCGCCCACACTATTACAACCCACCAATCCGCCACCTTTTCCGGAGCGGATTTACCGCAAACAAAAACATGGCAGAAACAGGACTTCGAAGGGAAAACGCTCACCTCTACACAACCCACAAGGAATCAGGGCGCCATGGAACCCAAGCTCCAGATTCTGCCAGCCTTTATCTTCCTGCTCCTCTACCAGGAGCACGAACTCCGGCGGCGAAGACAACAGTGAGTACTGCACCTACGACACAGGGGAGGGGGGAGGTAAAGGAGAGTGACACACACACACAACACCCCCACCCCCACCTTCACCCACTACAACACGCACGCTAATACATATTGATACATAACAGTTACACCCCCCAACCCCCCCTGGAAGAATGCAAGGACAAAAGGAAATTAGTTGAATAATTGTGATATATTCAATTACATACATCAAAAATATTTACAAATACATACATATGCACTATATACAATTATATGCACCAAGAACACAAGTCCAAGGGATTCCACAATCATAGTCCGTGGATCACTGGGCCCAAAAGGCATGGGCGAGGCCCACACTCAATACCAGATCAAAACGGAGAGAACACTGCAGGGGCATCAGATAGAAATAAAACAGGCACCTCAGGGGGAAGGGAAGGGGGGGGCACCTCAGCCGGTTGAGTGCACGATGCCAAATCCACAAAGGTGGCTCCATGCCCACAGTTCAATCCTGGGGAGTGCAAAGCCACAGTCTCACTAGTCTCTACAGTTGGTGGGTTGCCCACTGTTCAATCCTGGGGAGTGCAAAGCCACAGTCTCTCAAGTCTCTACAGTGGGGGGTTTGTCCACTGTTCAATCCTGGGGAGTGCAAAGCCACAGTCTCTCAAGTCTCTACAGTGGGTGGTTTGCCCACTGTTCAATCCTGGGGAGTGCAAACCCACAGTCTATCAAGTGGATAACATTCTCCACTGGGTTCTGGAGGGGCATTGTGCCCACAGTGCTTCAACCTGCCAAGGACTGAGGTAGTGGATGCTCTTCTCCACTGGTTCTGGAGGGGGCTTTGTGCCCAGAGTGCTTCATCCTGCCAAGGACTGAGGTAGTGGTTCTGGAGGGGGCTTTGTGCCCAGAGTGCTTCATCCTGCCAAGGACTGAGGGAGTGGATGTATCTCTCCACTGGTTCTGGAGGGGGCTTTGTGCCCAGAGTGCTTCATCCTGCCAAGGACTGAGGTAGTGGATGTATCTCTCCACTGGTTCTGGAGGGTGCTTTGTGCCCAGAGTGCTTCATCCTGCCAAGGACTGAGGTAGTGGATGCTCTTCTCCACTGGTTCTGGAGGGGGCCTTGTGCCCAGAGTGCTTCATCCTGCCAGGCACTGAGGTAGCGGATGTATCTCTCCACTGGTTCTGGAGGGGGCCTTGTGCCCAGAGTGCTTCATCCTGCCAGTGGCGGACTCAATAGCGTCGGAATAATTTGCGCTGACTGGCCTGCGGGGCTGCTGGCGGCGGTGTCCTGGGCAGCGGTTCAGTTGGTGGCGGTCTTGTCCTGGCCTGCGGGGCTGCTGCTGGCGGTCCTGTCTGTGGCAGCGGAGCTGCTGGTGGTCGCTTCCTGGGCAGTGGGGCTGCTGCTGGCGGTCATGTCTGTGGCAGCGGGGCTGCTGGTGGTTGCTTCCTGGGCAGCGGGGCTGCTGCTGGTGGTCCTGTCTGTGGCAGCGGGGCTGCTGCGGGTCGCTTCCTGGGCAGTTTGGCTGCTGGCGGTCGCTTCCTGAGCAGTGGGGCTGCTGGTGGTCTTGTCCGCCGTGCTGATCTTCCCAGACTTGCCGGTTTTACTGTGCCCCTTTCCCACCTTGGATGGTGTCGCAGCTGTCTCCACACTCCCAACTGTACCCCTAGGAGTGGCTTTGGTGGCTGGTTTCTTTCCCCTCTCCCGCCGGGCACTGGCCAACTTTTTATGCTTGACAGGTGGGGGACTGTCCGTGCTCTGGCTCCTTGCCACAGTGCCTGCCCTGCTGCCTGGTGCACTCCATAATCCGGTGACTACTGGCACCACTGGTCCCGCCGATGTTGTGGCTGAGGTGCTAGGTTGGGACCTGGAGAGTCAGGCCCTAGGAGACTGACGGGGTGGGGGAGGTGAGGGAAAGAGGTCAAGGCTGGCCAGGAAAAGTTTCTTAGGAACACTGGGATGGGTAGCTGGAGGGGGTTTGGGAGTGGAGGAAGAGGTTGTGGTTGTAGGAGGTGTACGTTTGGTGACTTTGGGTGAAGGTGCATGGGCTGGAGGCTGTCGTGAGGTGGATGGCTGTTGGGTGGGTGTGTGGCTGCGTTTGTGTACCTTGGGAGGTGGCCTCACAGACACACTGGGAGAGGACACAGGGGATGTGTGAATGGTAATGGGGGTGGTGACTGCACGTGAGCGGGGTGTGGTGGTGGGTGTGCTGGTGATGGAGGTAGTGGCTCAGGATGTAGTGCATGCAGGTTGTGAGTGGAAACAAGACAGGGAGGGAGGAGGGAGATGAGGAGAAGGGGGAAACAGTGGAGGCAGTGGATGTTGGTGTGTCTGCATGTGTCTGATGCTTGCGTGGGTGCCTGTGGGATGTTTGCCAGAGCTTCCCTGGTGTGTTGAGATGTGTGCATGCTGGTCTGATGGTGTGCTTGGGATAGGCTGAGTTACAGGGGTGTGGGTCTGGGTGGAGGAAGTTGGAGGGGGGAGGCTAGAGACAGGGACAATGGCTGCCATCAGTGCTGAGGCCAGAGTCTGAAAAGCTCGCTGAAGGGCTGTCTGACCAGAGTGAATGCCCTCCAGGTGTGCATTTGTCTGTTGCAACTGCCTCTCTACACCCTGGATGGCATTAAAAATGGTAGACTGCCCAACAGTGAGGGACCTGAAGAGGTCAATGGCCTTCCTCACTGAGGGCAGCAGGGGTGACAGGGGCAGGGGCTGAGGTGCCTGGGGCGAAGGTAATGCCCACCCTCCTGGGTGAGCGGGCACGGGGCAAAGGCTGAGGGGCTGCTGGGAGGGCGGTGCTGGTGGGGGGGTGGAAGCTGTACCTGTAGATGTGGGGGGCACAGATGGGGCCGCCACCGCAAGGGAGCCCCCATCAGAGGAGGAGTCCATCTCGCTGGTGTCAGCTCCTGTCCCTACCGTGGAGCTCCCCTCGCCCTCCGTCCCACTGGTGAATTCGGAGTCCATAGTGTCGCCCTCCGGGGCCATGTGGGATGCAGCTCCCTCCTGCTCCGGTGCCACTGCTCCTCTGCCTGATGATGCTAATGCACACAAGTACAGGAAGGCCACAAAAAGGGGGGGGGGGGGAGACAGAAGAAAGACATGTTCAGTGCATGCAATACCGCTACCGTTGGCGGACACTACAGACACAGAAGCCCCCTGTACTACTCCACTATTCAATCCCTGGGACATGGCTTATAAGGCTTTTCTGCACACATGGATGTCACAGGAGCCTGACTAGGTGTTGTTGGTACTGTACACAGGTGGGGTGGGGTGCCACAGGGCCAGCCTGAAGAAGGGAACTTAACTAGCAAACTCGCCCTGGCCTAGAGGAACCCACAGCCCACCTCCCCCACCCAGACACCTAAAATGCGTGCTGAATCAGCAGAATTAGAGTGTGCTCTCCCCCTTGTGGCTGCTGTGATGCCCTCAAGCGCCCATCCAAGTCCGGATACGCCACCGCCAGGATCCTGAACATCAGGGGGGTCATGGTGCGATGGGCACCCCTCCCACGTTGGGAGGCCATCCCCAGCTGGGCCTCCGCCGTCTTCTTGCTCCAGCTGCGAATGTCCTCCCATCTTTTCGGGCAGTAGGTGCTCCGTCTGTGGTAGACTCCGAGGGTCCGGACTTCCTTGGCGATGGCACGCCAGATGTCCTTCTTCTGGTGGGCGCTGACCTACAGGAATTGTACAGGGGAAAAGAGAAGTAATTACCAACTGCACCGTCACAGTCATTGGCCCGCATCCCTACCCTTGCCATGATGCACATGCGCTCACTGTCGTTTCATGCACGCCTCATTCTCACCCCCTCCTATCGTTCATCTACCCCACTGCACACAGGCATTGCCCATACAGCATGCTCACAGTGTACTTACCTGTTTGTCTGGAGGACCGTAGAGTAGCGTGTACTGGGGGAGGACCCCATCCACAAGTTTCTCCAACTCCTCCGTGCTGAAGGCAGGGGCCCTTTCCACAGACACACGAGCCATTGTCTCTTCCAAACTGAGGTCACAGCAGCACTTGCAGTGTAGGTCCTCTCCTGTCGAAGATCAGGTATTGAGTGATTGAACAGAGAGAAAATGGCGGTCACGTCCGCGGCGGTGCGTACCGTAACCACCGGCGTACATCGTCATTGGCTCCTGGGACCCATAGAGTCCAATGTTAACCAATGCAGAATTGCGCCACGGTCTTGGACCTCCTACCGCGATGGTGTACAACACCAGCGCAGTTACCTCATATCCCCTTGTCCCACCTTACAGGTCAGGCAGCCGCCATTTCAGGGGCCCACATGGCTTTATTTTTGACCGCGTCACACATACCTAGGCCTTGCCTAACCACTCATACAGGCAAATTTCGATTTATGAATATTTTCAGAGTGAGCTGTGTTTACGTACCTCAGAGTTGGTTGACTCTGTGCTCGCTGTTCTCCTCCATAGGCACCGTCCGCTGGGGCATGTGAGGAGATGGCGGCATCCTCCGGTGTACAGACCACTGGTGGACCTATCGACAATGGAGGAAAGACATGTGATCATCACCTACAGGCTTGATCATGCCACAATCCAGGAACTGTGTGCCCAGTTGGAGCCAGACCTGATCTCAGCTATCCGCCATCCCACAGGAATCCCCCCTCAAGTGCAGGTGCTGTCAGTATTCCATTTCCTACTAAGTGGGTCATTTCAAACAACAGTGGCCATAGTATCAGGGATGTCCCAGCCTATGTTTTCCAACGTGTTGTCCAGAGTGTTGTCTGCCCTGCTGAAACACATGTGGAGCTACATCGTTTTCCCTCAGATGGAGGATTTGCCTACAATGAAAGGTGACTTCTATGCCCTGGGACATATCCCCAACATCATAGGTGTCATTGATGGGACACATGTGGCCTTGGTACCCCCACGCAGGAGTGAACAGGTGTACAGAAACCAGAAGAGTTACCATTCGATGAATGTGCAGATCGTGTGTTTGGCAGACCAGTACATCTCCCATGTTAATGCAAAATTCCCTGGCTCAGTGCATGACGCTTACATCCTGCGGAATAGCAGCATCCCTTATGTGATGGGGCAACTACAGAGGCACCGGGTGTGGCTATTAGGTGAGCACCTGGACCCAAATCAGTGTGAATAGTTGTCTGGGTCGGTCTGTGGATGTCCCTGTGAGTTAGTGTGTGTCTAACAGTTGTCCCTCGTCATTTGCAGGTGACTCTGGTTACCCCAGCCTGTCATGGCTACTGACCCCAGTGAGGAATCCCAGGACAAGGGCAGAGGAACGCTACAATGAAGCCCATGGGCGAACTAGGAGGATTAAAGAGCGGACCTTCGGCCTCCTGAAGGCCAGATTCCGGTGCCTCCATATTCTACTCACCAAAGAAGGTGTGGCAGATCATCGTGGCCTGCTGTATGCTTCACAACTTGGCTTTGCGACAACAGGTGCCTTTTCTGCAGGAGGATGGTCCAGATAAAGGTGTTGTGGCTGCTGTGGAGCCTGTGGACAGTGAAGACGAGGAAGCAGAAGAAGAGGACATCGACAACAGGAACATGGTGATCCTGCAATACTTCCAGTGAGACACAGGTAAGAAGACAAACCTGCCTGCTACATCTAATTAAAATCTACTACCTCTCTACTGTCTGTCATTTTCACCCAGTGTATGGTCACTGAGTTGTCACTTTTCCCTTACGATTTCACAGATGTGGGTCCCACTGTGTGACATCTGCTTTGTTTCCTCATGGACTAGAGCTGTGTGACATAGGTATGTTGACATTACATTTGAAAGAGCATTTTGCCACTGTAATTGCCAATACACTATTTCGAAATCACAGACAGACTCCAGATTGTTTTGTGCTTTAAGGGAGTTTATTTAAGTGCTCAATATTGGAGGGGCTTGTAAAATGATGAGGGGTGATGGTGGAGGAATATCCATGGCAGAGTCCAGTCTATTACTCTCCCAGGTGCATTGTCCAAAGGGGCATAGGAAGTGGAGCTGGGGCAGTTTAAGGATGGACAGGGTGACAAGGTGGGACAAAAGGATGACAATCAGGTTGGTCTCATTTCTTGGCGGGGGTCTTGGCATCATTCTCTGTCTTTGTCCTGGATCTCAGGGACCGTTTGAGGGGTGGTTCTCCCTCTGCAGCGGGTGGGGTGCTGGTGTGGTGGTCCTGTGGCGGTGCCTCCTGTCCACTAGTGCCGGCGGAAGTGGTGGGCAGTTCATCATCCAGGCTAGTGTCAGGGGCCCCTTGTTGTGCCACAGTGTCCCTCCTGGTGTTGACGAGTTTCTTCAGCACCCCTACAAAGGTGCCCGGGTGGAATTGATGGATTTGAGTTTCTCCCTGAAGGCCAAATACTGTTCCTCCTGCAGCCGCTGGGTCTCCTGAAACTTGGCCAGTACCGTTGCCATCGTCTCCTGGGAATGGTGGTAGGCTCCCATGATGTTGGAGAGGGCCTCATGGAGAGTGGGTTCCCTGGGCCTGTCCTCCCCCTGTCGCACAGCAGCCCTCCCAGTTCGTCTGTGTTCCTGGGCCTCTGTCCCCTGAACCGTGTGCCCACTGCCACTGCCCCCGCCCCCAGGTCCCTGGTGTTGTTGGGGTGGTGGGTTAGCCTGGGTTCCCTGTAGTGGTGGACACACTGCTGCTTGACGTGTCCTGGGGACAGAGGTATGGGCCCACTGGGTGGGTGCTGTGCTGGTGTTTCCAGAGGGGGGAAGCTCTGTAGTGGCCTGTGCCAGTGTGAGGGGAACCGACTGTCCCGAGGTCCCAGATGGGCCAGGCTGGTCGTCTAGTTGCAGTTGGACAGAGCAGCTGTCATCACTGTGGGCCACTTCTGTGGGTGGAGTGGACATGTCTGGACCCTCCTGTCTGATGACGTTGGGTAGGGGTTCTGCAGGGGGGTAAAAGCATGATTATTGCATCTGTGTGTGCCATGGTGTGCAATGGGTGGGTGACCGTGTACCCCAGTGCTTGCATTCCTGTGTAGGACCTTGTGTGATGATGGTTTAGGGGGTGTATGGGTATGTGCAGTGGCCATGCTTTGGTGATGGGTGTCCATGCTTTGGTGATGCATGCAGGGCTTGGTGTTGGGATGGGTGGTTTGTGATATTGGGACATGTGTGAGGAGTAGGAGTGATGGGGGTGAGGGTGAGGGTGGGGGTATGTGATGGCATGCAGGTGGGTGGGGGATGTAATAGTAAATATTTGACTCACCAGAGTCCATTCCTCCAGCTACTCCTGCGAGGCCCTCAGGTTGCAGAATAGCCAAAACCTGCTCCTCTCATGTTGTTAGTTGTGGGGGAGGAGGTGGGAGTCCGCCGCCAGTCCTCTGAATCGCAACGTGGTGTCTTGAGACCACAGAACGCACCTTCCCTAGTAGGTCCTTCCACCTCTTCCTGATGTCATCCCTATTTCTTGGGTGCTGTCCCACTGCGTTGACCCTGTCCACAATTCTTTGCCATAGCTCCATCTTCCTAGCTATGGAGGTGTGCTGCATCTGTGATCCGAATAGCTGTGGCTCTACCTGGATGATTTCCTCTACTATGACCCTGAGCTCCTCCTCAGAGAACCTGGGGTGTCTTTGGTGTTCCATGTGGTGGTGTGGGTGATGTGTGGTGATAGGTGTGCTGATATGTAGTGGTGTGTTGTGTGAGGTGCATGGAAGTTATGTGGGTGATGGTGTTGTGTGCTTGTGGATGCTAGTATTGTTGATGGTGGTGTCTCTCTCTGGCCTTCAGTCGCAAATCTGGTCGTAAGGGTTTGTGGGTGATGTGGGTGTGTGTTTTATATTGTATTGGGTGTGTGGGAATGGTGTGTGTATGTGTATCAGGTGTGTGTATTTCGAATTGTCCAATGTGGATGTGTTTTGTATATGTGTGTGTATTTTGAGCGCGGCGGTGTGTACCGCCAATGGAATACCGCAGTTGAAAGACAGCCACGTGGATTCATGGGTTGTGATAGTGTGGGCGTATTCCTGTTGGCGTGACGGTGGAGGATTTCTTATCGCCAGTTTATCACTGACCTTTGGTGTGGCGGACTTGTGTGGGTGTCTAGATTTTGGCGGATTCCAGGCTTTCGGTCATAATGACCGTGGCGGAATTCCGAGAGGTGTGTTGGCGGTCTTCTGCACAGCGGGAAGCTGCTTTTACCGCCAATGTTGTAATGACCCCCTATATGTTAATATTGAGTTAAAAAATGAAACATCAAGCCTTTTCTTTTTGCTGAGAAATGTACCATAAATCCCGATTTCGGGTCATTGCACTGAGCATCAGCGGTCCTGAGGAGCGATGTGAGGTCCTGTGTTGATGATGCGTCGCTCAGCTCTGGTTCTGATGAGCCACAAGTAATGAGATGTGGAAAAGCGTCATGACTGCATCACGTGGCATCAGTCCTGATGAGGATCTGTGAGTACACGTTGAGGATGTATCATGCTGCGGCGATTCCAATGAGGAACTGTGAGTTATGCACCACGGATCTGGTGCAAAGAGGCAGATTTAATGAGCTGTGAGGGCGGCAAAGCAGTTTTGCGTTGGGTTTGCATTGCACTGTGGTGGTTCTGGCAAAGACTTTAGCTTGGTGGCCAGAGCACCTTTTGCCCCACTTCCAAAGGGCTAGGACTAGAGAGGCACCACTTAGGGTTGAAGCAGGTGGGGTCCAGGTGCAGGGGCCAAGATGTTTTTAGCCTTATCTGTCCCTGAGACTTTGATCAGAAGGCCAGCCAACTAGCCCTTGGAGTCACTGTGATGGTCCTGGGTAGATGCAAATCCAGTCCTTCTCACTCAGGCAGTAGGGAAGCAGGCAGCAGAGCAGCAGAGTAACAGGGAAGCAAGGCCATTCTTGCAGCAGGGCAGCACAGCAGTCCTTCCTCTGAGTCTTCCACAAGTCCAGAAATGTACTAAAGAGAGACCACTATTAACACCTGTTGCCCACTTTGATGTGCAAGAAGCTTCTGGAGTTCTCCCCTACTGAGATAGCTAGAATTTCCTGCTACCCTGCCCCGGACCCAGCTTGTCTGAGGCCACAAAAGACTAGTGTGGAACTCTTGGTGAGTGTGCTGAGGTGGAATATTTGTGATGTGCAAGTGAGGTAGGTGATAGCTTCACTCCCATCAAGTCAGATATAGTCCAACCTGCAACACCTATTCCCCCTTTGTTCCACTGTCTGGAAGGAAAACACAAAGACCAACTGCCAGCCTCACCATGTCATGAGACCCAGGATACAGACTACAGACACCAAAAAGTTGGGACAAGAAAATGCCAACTTTCTAAAAGTGGCACTTTCAGAATTGTGATTTAAAATCCAACTTTACCATTAAAGAGGGCTTTAAATTACAATTATTTAGAGACCAATCTCAACATTCCTACGTGCTCCCAATTAGAAGTTATGATTTATTATATGTGATAACGGTAACCCAATGTTATACTATGGGAGAGGCAGGCCTTGCAGTAGTAAAAAATGAATTTAAGAGGTTTTCACTACCAGGACATGTAAAAGTTAAAAGTGTATGCCCATCTTTTTAATTACACTGCACCCTGCCCTAGGGGCTGTTTAGCACCTACCCTGGTGTTGACGTATATATGAGTTAAAAAAGAAGGTTTAAGCCTGGCAAAAGGTTTATTTTGTCAGGTCGAAATGGCAGTTTTAAAACTGCACACACAAGCTGCAATGGCAGACATGAGACATGTTTAAAGAGGCTATCGAAATAGGAGATACAATAAGGGATGAAGAACCACTATATATATATATATATATATATAGCCACTTTACTAGGGACTTACAAGTAATGGAAATGTTCTAATTGGGTGTAAGCTAATATTACCATGTTTAGAGAAGAGAGCACAAGCACTTTACCAGTGGTTAACAGTTGTAAACTCCTAAGGCCAGCAAAAACAACTTCAGCAAAAACAGAAGGACTGAAGGTAAGAAGTTGGGGAAAACCATGCAGGTATGTCATGTCCAACGATTTGTTTATTTTAGTTCTAACGTTTAGTACACAACCTTGAGAAAACAGCATTGGACACCCAGGCCAGGGACAAAAACAAACAAAAATTTGCAAAATAAAAAAAAATCAAACATGATTGAAGGATGAAAAATGAGATTGCAGAATTTTTCTCAATGCATTACAAGTTAAACGATGCTAATGAGCACATGTACATCATTGATAACAAAGTGCTCATGAATGACCTTCAAACAGCGCAGCACAAACATTACAATGCTTTTCTTTCACAGTCTTGCGTATGATGGTGGCAAATTTTAA
Source organism: Pleurodeles waltl (assembly GCF_031143425.1). Lineage (NCBI taxonomy): Eukaryota > Metazoa > Chordata > Amphibia > Caudata > Salamandridae > Pleurodeles > Pleurodeles waltl. The sequence continues at coordinate 602,909,343 of NC_090443.1, read as the reverse complement.
AGGCATGTAGAAGGAAGTGTTTTTGTTCAGTTTAGCCGCACTGGGCCATTTTTGAGGCATCTCAATTTTATGTGTCGCTAATTATTTCTGCTGCCATTTTTATCTAATGAGGCCCAAATAATTTGCCTAGTTTGTGGTATGCAGCAGAAGCCAAAAGTGTCTTTCACTTGTCATTTCTGACACTAGGACAAGGCGAGAAAAACTGCAGTTCAAAAACAAGCATTGGCAAACCAATTGGTTTGGGATTAATGCATGCAGTCTTAGCGTGTTAGAGTGGAACACACGTAAGGGAGCCAGCAGGAGTACAGAGGGTGCACTATATCTGTAAAGTATTCCGACACACAGATCAAAGCAAGCACTGGAATGGATGTGGAGATATACCCAAACAGCCAATAACATTTTGTGCTAGATGAATGCTCCACTTGGCTGAGCCAAAATGTGATTGATAAAGTCTCAAACCAATGGCTGAAAGTGACTGATTGAAAAAAGCCACTGATGGAATGGAGTGCATCCAAAGTCAAATATATGTTTATTGATAGCAATGGGTCTGTTTTATAGCTGCCGTGTCAATACCCAGACCTAAACACTGCCTCCTGCATGAGGAGGACAATTACATTTAGCACTGAGTTTCACCCACTGCAGTAAATCAATGACACAATACAGTTCCACCAGTCATCCTAAGCCACGTCAACCTCTAAAAATCCAGTGCCATAAGACATTTCTTGAAAGCATGTTGTTGTCAATATAGCTGTGAACTTTGCGAGATTCCATCATGGTTGCTCTCTAGACCTGAATCCTAAACCAAGTGCACCACTTATACTTTATCACATTCTAAATGAATATCAGTTTTTAATTTATTTTTTTGGACTCAACCGCATTATTATTTAAACATCTTCTTGTACTATTATATCTAAGTAAAGTTCTCTATTGTGGCTATCCTAAGAGTTTTGCACATCACCTAGTAGCTCCATAAGCAAATAATGTAACAAAGCCAACGTCTAATTTTCCGTTTAAGCTCCTAGAACCTAAAGGAGATATTTCAATATGTAATATGGGGTTAGAGCAGTCACATACAATATCATATTTAACAAATTAAACAAATGGCCTCGTGCTGCTTCGGGTAAAATAGTTCTTCTGGTCGCACAAATATGACACATGTAATTTGTTGTAAATATAATGTAAACGGTTCGAGCCTTCTTTGTAGGTTAGAGAGTCTGGTGTTCTCCTGTAGTGCACATTAGAAGGACAACAAACAAGCATAATGCATAAATGTTTCTTTTTAGACATTGTCTCATCAAGAAGATAGAGATCTAGCACTGACTGCTTTCACTTAGATCAAAGTTTGCAGTTACCATTAGGCTGGCTATGACCACTAGATAGCCTCAAAGTTTCACTAAATGCCATTGTGCAGCTCTTTTGTGCGGCTCTGTTTTATGGAGGATGTCACACTCGCAACCCCACGCGGCCATACTCGAGCCAGCAGTGATGGTAGGCGGCGCTCAATTGTATCAAAAATAGATGTGCTACCTCACCTCACAGGCAGGGCCTGCTGTGAGCTGGTGTTATGGTTACAGCAGTACTGGGCACATTGACTGGGGAAAGGCACAGACATGAACCCACTACATGTAGAGTACGCTCAAGACCATGCTGGCAGAAAAACTGGTTTCGGGGTATGGCCGATAATTCAGTTGCTAGTGAGGGTTAGGAGGGATGGGCACTGAGGGAAGAGCTTTTACTTTGAATCCATCCCACCATAATAGTCATCTGCGACACCACCAGAAGTTACTCTTGCTTTCCAGTGCAACCCACGTTGTGGATAGCTTTTGGTTCACGGCCACTAACATAATCATTAGATATTGTTCTGTGGATATAATGAGGGGTGGATGAAAAGCATAATTTTTGGTGTTAGTCAACCAATGCACCACAGTAGCGTAAACAATGTTCACGCTATTGTGTTAACGTGCACCATGATGTGCTGTATTGTAAATATGTAAGTGATGTTAGGGGGGCACAGGGGTGCACAGGAAAATGCCCCTAAATGCTATAAGTGTGTGATATTCTAGTGGCAACTTTATTTGTTATGGGCAGCCCTGGCAGTGTAGTGGTGAACCATGTGCCCAATTGGTTAACCCATAAGTTGTACATTGGATATGGAGATGGGTGCATAGCATTTAGGCACACGTGTTGGCTAGACGAGGCATGATGTGCGGGATGCAGCAAAATAGCATTTAACATGAAATAAGGTGTATGACTGTACATTGTATGCCATCTGTCTTTTGCTGCTTTAATGAAAGGTGGTGTCAATTTTTTATTCCTTTATTGTTTTAATTTTATGTTAACAAAATTGCAGCACAAATGATAAAAAAAGAAAGCATTCGTTGACGAAAAAGGAGAAATAAAATCAACATCATTGCAATGCAACCCTATCTTCTCCCGTTAAACATAGCCCATTGCAGGCGTTCACTAGACAAGTCTTCATGCCTTAACTAGGCTCCCATCCGACTTCCCGATTAAATATTTCTGCATGTGGCTCTAGGCAAGACTTGTGGTCCTACTAGCCCATTAATTAAGTACTATACTTCTAGATCTCACCTATAGAGACCTTATGCTGCCAATACACCTACACATGCATACATATATGTGATACAGAAGAGTAGGCGTTTAGTTATTTCCCCTGCAATGACTGGCTGTTGGCATTTTATAGTAGTTGCAAATGACCGAGTGAGCTTTCCTTAAAGCTATGGGATTTCAACTCTCTACTGGCCTACCCCTTCTTGGTTGTAATTGTGCTCAGCCCCCTAAATCTGTCAGTGCAGGATGTGGCCCCCGCTGCCTCCCTGTCAAATACCCACTAAGTAGTTCCGAGATGCTCATATTTTGGCTTTGAAATGCTTACTAAATTGCTGCAGAAGCATCAGCAAATCCAAACCATACCTCTGTACATTCACCCACATATGCAGTCGCCATCTTGTAATGGATTTTCAAAACACAAAAAACTCCATTACAAGCAGCCCGACGCATATACCGCACACATTTAAAAGAAACATAATAAACTCCATTGAAATATGGTCACTGTGCATGTAAATTAGCACTCCACACTCATGAAAATGGTTTCTCGCAGATCAGTGGGGTGCAGAGTAAGGTAATCGCACCCAATCGCAGAGGTAACTATGGTCAGGAGAAGCAATGGAGTAAGCTGCCGACTTGGAAAGCCTAGGGAACACAATGAACGACTAAGGATACGTCATAGACTAAGCCCTTTGAATTGTTCCCTGGTGCATCTATACCAAGATAATTAGATGTTAATTCCACCATGTTTAGATGACTTCTGGTGAGTTTTACTTGTGAAATCACACTCAAGAGAGCAAAATGTGGAAGATGGGAAGTCCTGTGTCAGACGGATCTAATCAAATAGAAACGTATGTCAATTAAAAACGGTTTTGTAAATGAAAGTGCCTATACTTAGTTGCACTTTCAAAGTCAAAATGCCAAGGGTAGTAGGCTATATAAAAGAAAATATGAAGTTTTGAAAATGCACCCTTCCAGGAATCCCCATAAGAGGAAGAGACAAGGCTACATCACCAGAAAAGTTGAATTAAGCCTGGCGGCTAATCCAACACATGGTTGCAATCTACATGTGTAATTTGTAGGCTTATAGAATAAAAATAACCCTAAATAGCGTACCCCCTACTCTATGAGTAAGCAAACATACTCAGCTGGAGTAAACAGGAAGTAGTGCTGTGGAATGACTACACTAATTCCTAAAAAAAATTATGTGAAGTGTAGAAAATAAGAGCTATCAACATCAACAGACAACATTGAAATGGCACATCAAGGTGATTCATGCTGGTTAAAAGCACGTACCTTCTACAGTGGTTATTCGAATACATACAAATGTGTGGTTAGCAGCATATTTTCATCTTGAACCCAGGACCACCAGAGGGACTCCAAGGCTTGTTGGCTGACCTCGTGATCAGAATCTTAGGGACAGAAAGGGCACCAACTACATTGAACCCTGCACCTGCTATAATTCCTGCCCCCCAAGTGCTGCTACCAGTCCTGGACACTTGGAAGTGAGCCTGAAGGTGCTGTGCCAGTTCCGCAGTGGTCCTGTGGGCAGAACTAATGCAGTGTGATGCATCTCCTCACAGCTCTGTGTCAGAAACCTGATACAGGACCCCGCAGCTCCTCATAACTGCTGCACCATGACACATACTTGATGCAAGACTTAGCACTGCAGCCCAGCAACTTTTCAGAACCACTGCTGAGCAATGCATCGCCAATTCCAAATTGTGTCCTACAGCACCTCAGAACCACCCCTGCCTACGCATCTTCAATGCAGGATCTTGCTTTGCTTTGCAACCAGGACTTAAGGTACTTTGTCCAGCAAGCGTAAGTTGGTCCCTTTACCCGGCCCGGGCACCATTGTGGATGGGCTGAACATGTGTCTTTGTCTCATTCTGGTGCCACCAAATAACCACAGTTGGTGCTTCATGCTTTTAATTACAATTTGATGCTACCTAAACCTTTAAAATTGCTCAGCTACAGTTCTACTAAGTAGATATTTGTCTTTTTGGTTTAAAATAATGTATTAATGTATACTCTATTTTTCGAAATTGGTGTGGGATTTTTTATTGTGTTGTATTTTCACTTTATTATTGTTTGAATTGCTGCATTAATACTTTACACATTGCCTCTAAGTTAAGCCTGGCTGCTTTTGTATCAAGCTACTCGAAGGTTAAGCATAGATTAATTTGGAGTTTCCTTTGTTTTGTTTTTTATTCCTGCCTGACAACATTTGTGGTTGCTGCTTTAATAGGGTTTCATCCCCCCTCAACCAGTAACCCAGTTTCCTACACACAGTGAAATATAGCTTCACATATATCAGGATTTGCATCAAACATCAAAATTCTTGACTATGTTGGTGAAGGTTTAGAATTTATGAGCAAGGGAATTGACACTGATATTGTCATTCTTGTCCTTCAGTATTTTTCACAAATGTATGGGGTTGTACCTCTGTGGTAGGTATGAAAAGCTTGAGAACATTCACAAGCATATTAAAGTGAGCATCCTAAAGGTCTTATTTAATCATACAAACTCTACTGAAGCCAGGGTATATGGCTGTCTGACAGAAAGACATATGTGATAACAGTCAGAAATCTGTTGGTAAGTGCTTGATATCACAAATTTCAAGGTTTCATGCAAGTCAGATTGCAAGGACCAACTCATGGTCTTTTCGAAGCATGTGATATTTAGTTCAAAGTTAGATCCAGCTCCATGTTGCTGATGCCCAGGTCCTTTTGTTTGGTGGAAAGTACTTGAACACCCATCAGTCTGTTCCTGAATGTCTTCCCCTCATTTGGTAGATTGTCCTGTGTCATTTTGAAATATTCACGAAAGCCTCCTCTTTTTTATATTTCTGGGGCTATGCCTCTATGCTAATGAGGAAAGGCCCCTTTCACAATATTCACGGATAATATGTGTGCCAGTGCAGTGCAGGAAGGGCTGTACAAACATCTGCTCCCCATTTCTACTATGTAGTGCCAAGGAAGCATGAAATGTGGTAGGAAATACACCCGGTGTACAATGGTCCCGGACTTCACTTTGCTCACCCACTGAAGGTGCACCTGGGTGTGAACTCGGACTGTGCACTCGGTTGCACAAATGCACACCTGGGCCTCCCGTGTTGAGAAGGATTCATGGACCTCATCATCCAACATGTGGCCACTGCCCTAAAAGTCTCCGTAACTATCAACTGAAGGCAGTTGTGGGTTTTAAGGCATCCTAGAAGACATCCACAGACACATGGTTTGAATGGTTTGATTAAGATTTCTACCATGGATAGAGGCTCTTATTCAACGAATATCACGGTTGCAATCTTTTGTCTAAGCGTACTAAGGACAACACAGCAGAGACAGTGGTTCAACGTTAGAACAACATTCAACATTTCACCATGGGTTTTTAATAAGTGAGATATTATTGTGATTTGCTGCGTTCTGGGCATTATTGGATCATTACAGATAGTTGCAAGTAAGTGCCATTCACACCGGGGCTTCTACTATCTTGTTAAGTAGAGAACAGAATAGTGTGTGCTGAGTACTCCTTGAAAGTTTCAATGGTAATTTTTCATCCCTTACCGAAAGGTTACTATTTGCTGTTTTATTCCAGTGTCGACTCAGCACTTGGTTTGTGACTTGATGTTTAGTTGGTTATTACTGTCCTTATTGTTATGGTTTTAAGTTTCGTTTATTCAACCGCTGCACCTAGGACATATTTTATATTCAAGTGATTTGTGTTTACTTCGTTAACTTTTTTTAATCACTTCCTCTTATTTAATGCAAATTACAGACATATCTGTAATCTCCATTGTGCCTGCGCTGCTACCTGACCTCAACAAAAATGGCTTGTGAAAGTAACGGAAAACAAACGAAACGCTGCAATTGAACGACACGTCTCACTCCCGAGTCTCCAACAGCGCAACTAAGTTTAATTTGAAGGTCCCTCAGGTGAACTGCACATGAAGTGATCGAAAGCAAGATATATTTTAGTTGCTATAGAAACAAACTTTTGATTCACTTTTTGTTTCGCTTTTCAAAACTATCAGATGCTAGTTTCCAAAGGAGACAAAATAAAAAAAAACACATATGTCCGTTTAATATTAGCGGCCATCTACAGGAAAGTGGGAGTAAAATTATAACTACTTCTGCGGAGAAAAATAGATATTTTACACGAGAAGAAAGTTCTTTCCAGGGAGAAAAGTGCTAGTTTTCTCGAATGACTACATTTTACTTGAAGTTTGCAAGACTTGTGAGCAAGTACAGCTGACAAAATATAGTTCCAATTTACAAATGGTATTCTTATAAATGGCCATTTTTAGGATCAATGTCAGCAGTTGTAAATATTTACCTTGAGATGTTTTAGTTTGAAAGATTTAGGCCTTGCTTACCACATTTTCGGCGAAGGGCAGCTCAACAAGGCTTCTTGCTGCACTGCATTGCATTGAAAGGAAAGGAATGCGCCACATTAATGAAATACGGCGCATTCCTGTCCTTTGTGCCTGCACCGGCGAACAAATTGGTGCCTAGTGCCAATGCAGACATCCTTGCACCATTATGCAATTATTTTTGTGCAGGAAGCGACACATTCCTACTAAAAAACTATTAATGGAGGTGTTTTGCTCTTTCTATTTGTGCTGCATAATGCAGCACGCATAGAAAGAAAGAGTAAAAAACGAGGAGAACTAAGGTTATTTCTCCTCGTTACACCTCCCCTGGGGAGGTGCACAATTTTAAACCATTCCCAGGTTCACAGATTCTTGTAAATCTGGAAATGGGTGAAAACCCAAGAGTGTTACATGGGAAAACCCACAGCAATGCCCATGAAACGCCTCCTAGATGTAGAGTAAGGCAAGGCAAGGCAAAGCAGGGTGGCTTTGTGTCACCTCATAGAAATGATTGAGAGGATCATGCCACCGGAGCGTCATAAAAAGTGACGCTCCGGCAACGCAGGCCTCTTGCAAATGAGGTCCTTAGTGTGGACATTCAGTTCGAAGAGTATATATGGCAACATTAGTTTGAAACCTTGTTTTGCTTTCACTAAAGACGGAGCTGACAACAATCTCTGGAATGCACTTCTTAGTTTAAAGAAGACATTTATTATTACTTCACCACCAGGTTCCTGAGAGAGGAGATTAGTAGGTGGGAGGCACACGTTTAAAAATAGTCACAGCAATGAAAGGAAAATATATCAAAGTGATTCTCAATTCTATGTCAGGACCGGAGGCTCCGATTATGCTTTCTCTTTCTTTACTGACTTAAACAGCAGCCAATCAAATACAAGTAACAGAAAAAACTACAACACCCAGGATGCCTAACATCCTGTCACATGGTCCAATCACCGTCCATGTTCTCTGCTATGAGTCCTTTGACCTATGAAGTCACTTCCTCTTTCTTTGCTGCTTCGCAGCAGATAAGTACACGTTTATTTTCTCTCCTGTATTATCGATGTATTAAGAGTGTTTAAATTGTGTAATTTGCTTAGATAAGCGTCGCGATTCAGCGCGCCTTCATAGTATTTGTTTAAGCGCTCTTGCGCTTAGTATTATTGGCGTTTTGCCAGTAAATGCAGCCCGACTTTTTGTGGAGCGGGAGCGGGAGCTGAGCTGCCCTCGGGCAGTCTCTTTTCTATTTTTAGCGTGCACACGCGCGCGGACGCATTTTCGAGCCGATCTCTTTCCAGATTTGGAGATCAATCAGCTTGTGTGTGCTCGTCTGTGCCTGTTTTCCATCAATTAGAACTTGCTCCCTGACGCTCAGCAGACTAAAAGCTGACTGGGTTGTAAAATAAAGACCAGGCTACTGCCTAGAGTGCATTTCAGGTCGCTCTCTCCACACTTTAATTTAAGGGCTCCTTTTCCTGGCCTGAACTTGGGGTTTTTGCACTCCCCCGGTTGGACTCTTCTTTTAAAATAATTTTCCTCCTCAATACTATTACGGCTCTATTGAACCATGGCTCAATGGGATGAGCAAGAAGCCGAGTACTACACAGAAGAGTTGGGCAATCAACTTGAAGTTGATCTGGTGGAAGCCCTTGATACCAGTGTCCAACAATCAGTTAATGATGCTCTAGTGAGAGCTCTAGGCCCATTTTCTGGGCAAATATTTGACCTTGCTCGATCACAGGGTTGGTCTCAGGGACAACAGGAACCTAAAAAAGTAAAAGATAAAGCAAAAAATCTAGAACCAGGAGCAGAGGTCAGTGCTATCCATGCTGACGCTTTCGAGAAACTGCGGAAAAAACGCAGTGGCGAACACAATTACAGTTCGAAAAAAGGAACACCCCTTTCTACCTCTTCCTCTGATAAAACTTCCTCCTCTGACGACTCAGATGTTTCTGATGTTCCTGTACCGAGTAAGAAAAGTAAGAAAATGCCCCCCCCGTTCCAGGTTCTGGACTTTGATCCTACAGAAATTATTAATTCCAGGTCCTCCAATGGGGTTCCCCCTCCCGAAGTAGCGCAATATGTTCAAGCCAATTTGCGAAAAAGTTTCGATAAAGAAGTTAGATCACGCCTGAAAGCGGAGTGCCCCAGACCTGACCTGGAGGGCAAGGTTTCTGAGACTCCAGAGATAGACCCCACCATGGTCACCTTCATGAAAAAATTCGCTAAAGATCCCAAAAAAGGTTTAGACCGCTCATGGCGTAGCTGCCAAGACAAACTATTGGACCTTTCAGGACCTTTGACTACGATCCTGGAATTGGCGCATGTAGCCAAAGAATCCGGTTCTCCGGTGGACACCGATGTCCTTATCGGGTGGGCACAAAGAGCTGTGTGTCTATTAGGAAATTCTAACTGTGCCATTTCAGCAGAACGAAGGAAATCAGTGCTTATGCGCATTGATCCCAAATTATCGGATCTTGCGTCCTCAGAAGAGGGACCTTCGGCTGAAGGACTGCTCTTTGGATCCTCATTCATCAAGGACCTAGCCAAGTTCTGCTCCACTTTTTCTTCCCTTGACAAAGCACAAATGTCACTCAAGAAGGTTTTCAAACGAGGCCTTTTTGGCAGGGCCGGTCGTTACGGGGGACGTATGTCCGGCCGCAGCTCCTTTAACAGTCCCCAAAACTACTACCCTAGAGGCAGAGGTGGTTGGTACGGAGATCAAGACTCCACCTTCTACCCCACGCGACCCAGAGGGGGTCGTCCCCACTTCCGCAGAGGTCATCGCAGGGGGCAACAAGGAGCCATTCAAGACTCAAGTTTCACAGGTGAGCATTATTCATTTTTCTCAGGTCAAACTTGGGGGCAGAATTGCATCTTGCTTAATAAATTGGAAACGGATATCCAGAGATCCATGGGTTCTCCAAACGGTAGAGGGATTTCGACTGGAGTTTGTCAGTACCCCCAAACAACTCTCCCCCCCATTACTAATGTGTTTTTCCCAAGCAAATCAAGATTTTATAGACAAAGAAGTGCAAGCTCTCTCAGACAAAGGAGCCGTACAATTTGCTTCCCCTCATCCTTTCGGTTTCCTCAGCCCTATTTTTGTAGTAGACAAAAAGGGAGGGGGTCACCGCTTAGTCTTGAACCTAAAGGATTTCAACCAGTGGATCCTATACAGACACTTCAAGATGGAGGGTATCCACATGCTAAGGGACATCCTGTTAGAAGGGGATTGGATGGTGCGTCTGGCTCTAAAAAATGCCTATTTATCGATTCCAATTTTTCCTCCTCACAGGAGATTTCTACAATTTCAGTGGAAGGGTCAATGCCTGGAGTTCCTGGCACTCCCATTCGGTCTATCGTCAGCCCCTTGGTGCTTCACGGAGTTACTGAGACCAGTGATGGAATACCTCAGAACCAAGGGAGTCAGATTGATTATATATCTGGACGATATTCTGCTGATGTCTCAGTCCCCTCAAGTCCTAATCTCGCACTTGGATTGGACCATCAGTCTCCTACAGGATTTAGGTTTCCTGATCAATGTACAGAAGTCATTGTTGAAACCTTCACAGATAATAGAGTTTCTGGGATTCCAGATAAATTCCACTTTATGTCAACTTCTTCTTCCCTCTCAGAAGATACGCAACATCAAGAGGGAACTGAGATCAGTTTTAACCTACCAGACCGTATCATTGAGGACCATAGCCAGAAAAGTGGGCTTATTAGCTTCATCTATTAAGGCGATATTCCCTGCACCCCTACATTATCGAGCACTTCAAAGGCTCAAGATCAGGCATTTACAACAAGGTCTGAGTTATTCAGAACAAATTCCATTGACTACCGAAGTAAGATCGGAAATTCAATGGTGGCTTCATCACATGGAAGCTTGGAATGGCAGGGCGATTTTCGGCTCTCGCCCGGAGGTAGTGATAGAATCCGATGCCAGCAGATGGGGTTGGGGAGCTCGCTGCAACTCCCTGGTGACGGGGGCAGATGGTCAGAATGGGAACAATCCCTTCACATCAATTGTCTGGAACTTCTAGCGGGTTCATTTGCCATAAAGAGCCTCTCCCCGCAGAAGACAGACTGTTGCATACTATTACGGATGGACAATATATCAGCAGTGAGGTATGTCAACAAATTGGGAGGCACGAAGTCCAGAATCCTGGCGGAGATTGCCAAGGATTTCTGGCATTATTGCCTAACTCAGCGTTTAGTAGTCATAGCGGAATACCTGCCTGGGGACCAGAATGTCATAGCAGACTGGAACTCCAGATACCTATCAGACTCCAGCGACTGGAAGTTGGATCCTCTGATTTTTGCTCAGATAGCCCAGGAATGGGGCAATTGCGAAGTGGACCTGTTTGCCTCACGACTCAACTGCCAAATTCATAAATTTTACAGTTGGCGTCCGGACCCTTATGCTTTAAAGACAGATGCCTTTCTTCAGGACTGGTCCCAGTTTCAAGGTTATGCATTTCCTCCTTTTCTGATGATTGCCAGAGTTCTGTCTCAAGTGCGGAGACAGAAAACATAGATTGTTCTGGTGACTCCGTTTTGGAGAGCACAGCCTTGGTTCCCCAGTGCTCTTCATTTAGTCTGTGCCTCTCCTCTTCTGATTCCTCCTCGTCCGAATCTTCTTTTGAGTCCAGAGGGCCTTCAACATCCTCTGATCTTGTCAGGGAAGTTAACACTTCTAGTCTGGTTAATTTCAGGTCGAGATGGAATACCCCAGATGTTTCGCAACAAGCTGCGGAGTTCATTAAACAGACCTGGGCCAGTAGTACCCATAAGAGATGATTCAGCCTGGCGCAGATGGTCTAGTTGGTGTGATGGAAGGGGTGCCAATCCAGTGGAAGCACATATTGGTTTAATTGTTAACTTTCTAGCAGAACTAGCTAGCTCAGGTTTGGCTTATCGGACGGTCAATAAGTTTAGATTGGCCATTTCAGCAGGACATTCGCAGTTAGAAGGTAAGCCCATTGGAGAACATCCATTAATTTGCAAGCTTTTGAGGGGTATACGTCTTTCAAAACCCCCTCAAGCTAAATATACTGTTTTATGGGATGTTAATATTATTTTAAAATTCCTTGATTCTTTGTCTCGCAAGCAGCTTTCAGCTAAGCTAACCATGATTTTATGCCTTGTCTCTTGCAAAAGAGTTTCGCACGTCAGAGCCTTAGATTTAGGAGGTAGAACTTTTTCACCAGAAGGAATCTCCTTTTCGGTGACAAGAAGAACTAAAACAAATTGCAGGTCAGTATCCTATCCAGTTTATACTGAAAATTCAAAATTATGTGTTGTTCAGTGTTTAAAGGATTATGAAGTTGTCACAGAAGAATTTCGACAGGATGCTAAAGGTCAATTGTTAATTGCTTTGCAAAAACCTTTTAAACCAGTTTCCTCAGCTACTTTAGCTAGATGGATGAGATGGCTGATGAGTGAAGCAGGTATTGATACCTTTGTTTTTGGGGCCCATTCTGCAAGAGGGGCTATGGCATGAAAATCATTTGCCTTAGGTTCTCGTTTAGAGGACATAATGAAAGCTGCAGATTGTTCTTCGGAAAATACTTTTCGTAAGTTTTATCATAAACCTGTATTGGATGTAGCTAGTGTGGTGATGGAACAGCTTTAAACTAGCATAATCGGAGCCTCTGGTCCTGACATAGAATAAAAATAAATTCTAGCTATCGCGTCAAGAATTTTCAATTCTATTAAGGACAAGGAGGCGAGGATTATCCCTCCCTTGTTATATATATGGAATATTTATTATCAATTATTGTGCATATCTTATGATATATTGTCATTTAACCCTCCCATTATTTTCAATTATAAAGTTTGAGACAATGTATATTTTATGGGATATTACCTACCTGTTTATTGTTACAGCTTCTGATCAGAAGAACGCCTGAAATTCGTAACCTCAAGGAAAGTTTGGGTTATAATGTTCTAACCGGTTGTTTCTCCGGCATGGAGCCATCCAAGTTTCAGTTCTTCAGTATGGAGAAAAAGTTCATGACTCCGGATTTCGGGATGGCGTAAGAAGTTTCGTTTTCAAGTTGATCTTATCTGTTTTGAACAAAGAAGGAGGAAGTAACTTCATAGGTCAAAGGACTCATAGCAGAGGACATGGACGGTGATTGGACCATGTGACAGGATGTTAGGCATCCTGGGTGTTGTAGTTTTTTCTGTTACTTGTATTTGATTGGCTGCTGTTTAAGTCAGTAAAGAAAGAGAAAGCATAATCCTCGCCTCCGTGTCCTTAATAGAATTGAAAATTCTTGACGCGATAGCTAGAATTTTTTTTATTGCAATGTACACAGCAAATACGTGTGATTATATTATAGCATAACTGTCAAACAAAGAATAAAAGTCAAAATTCATCACCGTAGGGCCTATCACTGCTCGTCATCTTTCTCATGCTAGCAAGTTGATGACCCCTGTTCAACTGCGAGAAAGAGATTTTCCACCCTCATGGGACAGGTCAGGCAGTAGAAGTCCACTCCTGATTGAAGTCTCGGAAAATTCCCCCTCACTGCTACCCAGGGACACCTTTTATAATATTCAAAACATGCTGGCTACTGTAGGTCAGAGTTGGAAGAAACACCGTCGAAAGTTGGACAAGTTTTCAAGGCTGTCTCTCCCAAGGCCGCATTAGAGAAAAACACAAAATATGCACTTCCTTATCATGCTAGTGTTCGGTGAGAGAAAATACAAAAAACACAAGCTTGGTTTACCATGTGGAAAAACACAGCTCATCTGCACTGTCTCAGCTGCAATGTCTAACGCCACGATAAAGCCAATAGGCAGCTAAACTGAATGCAAAATGTAATGTCTAATGCCACGTTAAAGCCAATAGGCAGTTAAACTGAATACAGAATGTAATATCTAATGCCATGTTAAAGCCAATAGGCAGCTAAACTGAATACAAAATGTAATGTGCTACTGGTGAACATTGAACAACTAATATGCACAGTGGTGAAACACAAAGTCTTGTATACCTTTGACCTTGGTCATCAACTTATCTTGCTTTTTCTTTATGTTGTTAGGTTTACTATTCCAGCTCCATTCCAGCTAACCTCCCTTGGTCATTAAAGTCTTAGGAAGCATCCACTTGGCACTTCTGCTATTCCTACTGATCATGTTCTGTAACTTTGTGGGCTGTAGAGTGCCACCCAGCCTCTACACTACAATGTATCAGCATTCAACTGGCACATACCACCAATTAATGTCTGTGTCAGTGCAGTAGTTGCAGCCCTCACCCAGGTCCAGTAGGCCATCATAACCTGGCGACGAGGCCAGTTTCTACCTTATGTGATGGGGCTATTGCCGTTTCCTTCCTGCCTTCGGCAATGAAATGTGCGACCCCAGGGACTGCTGCCAATGGCCGAGGCAACCATCTGCAGCACCTTGCCCTTGAATGTGTCTGTCACTGACTGGAACCTCCCACCGCTGTCACCGTGCCGCATTCCTCTCCTCACTGCTCCAGCTCCACTGCCACGGTGAGGTCGACGAGACCAGGAGAAGCCGTGGCAAAGTGGTGCTATCTAGCGGACACACTGGCTCATCACAGAGGGCAGAAACATGTTGGCAACCGACTTTTAGATGGGTGACCCAGTGAGTCCTTGTTCTCACGGAGGTGTACCATTTTTTGTTTTTAACCACACCAACAGACACCACTATTAAAAGTGTACTTTCACACAGGTGACTGTTTAGGTGTATTTAAATATACCCTAGGTTAGCTGGATTCCACATCTTTCCAGATCAGAGCAAATTTACGCACTCCCTCCTGTTCTTTTAACAGTGAGGTTGAATCTGCCCAGTTGGCACTGTCCTAACTGGGTGGGGCTAGATGGTCATATGATGAATCAAGACATTATGGGGGTGATTCTAACCCTGGCGGTCGGTGTTAAAGCGGCGGCCAACCCGCCAACAGGCTGGCGGTAAAAAATATGGGATTCTGACCCTGGCGGGAACCGCCAACACAGACAGCCACCTTAACACTCCGACCGCCACGGCGGTACAAACAAACACCGCGGCGGTCACCGCCAACAGACAGGCGGCAGACAATGTACCGCCCACACTATTCCAACTCACCAATCCGCCACCTTTTCCGGGGCGGGAGCACCGCTGATAAAAACACGGCGGAAACAGACTACGGACGGGAAAACGCTCACCACTACGCACTCCAGGAGGAAGGAGGACAGCATGGAACCCGAATTAAACATCCTACCTGCTCTCGTCTACCTTCTCATCTACCACGAGTACGAAGTCCGGCGCAGACGACAACGGTGAGTACTGCACCTACGACACACGGGAGGGGGAGGACGAAAGGTTACGGCCACACACATATGCGACCCCCCCCCCAACTATGTACTCACCAATGCAGCGCACCAAGTCACAGTGACACCACCCAAACACTCCTGAAAAATGCTAGGACATAATCATATTTGGAATAAATATTTATGTACCAAAAAGCTCCAGAAAATTAGTGTACAACCATGAAAGATATCCACAACAAAACTAATTACACACACATCAGTGTATAACTGAAGTACCAAGTCCTGCACAACCTACGATTTCAGCATGTCCGTGGGCCAAAGTCTTGAGAAACAAGGGCAAAGCCCACACAGGAGACCTGAGTCCTTTGGAGAGAACACTGCAGGGGCATCAGATGTAAAAACTACAGGCACCTCAGGGGGAAGGGAAGGGGGGGGCACCACAGCCACATGAGTCCACGACGCCAGATCCACGAGGAGCCACCATGCCCACTGGACCATCCTGGGGAGTGCAAAGCCACAGTCTCTCAATGTCTCTACAGTGGGTGGGCTGCCCACTGGGCCATCCTGGGGAGTGCAAAGCCACAGTCTCTCAATGTCTCTACAGTGGGTGGGCTGCCCACTGGGCCATCCTGGGGAGTGCAAAGCCACAGTCTCTCAATGTCTCTACAGTGGGTGGGCTGCCCACTGGGCCATCCTGGGGAGTGCAAAGCCACAGTCCATCAGGTGGATGACAGTCTCCACTGGTCAAGGAGGAGGCATGGTGGGCACAGTGAACCATAAACGGTGCTTGCGACGGCGGTGCCCAGCGGAGCGGTGCTTGAGAGGAAGGGCCCAGCGGAGCGGTGCTTGAGAAGAAGGGCCCAGCGGAGCGGTGCTTGAGACGGCGGGCCCAGCGGAGCGGTGCTTGAGAAGAAGGGCCCAGCGGAGCGGTGCTTGAGAAGAAGGGCCCAGCGGAGCGGTGCTTGAGACGGCGGGGCCCTGTTCAGCGGTGCTCTTCTCCACCGCGGGCCCTGTTCAGCGGTGCCTATCTCCACGGCGGGGCCCTGTTCAGCGGTGCTCTTCTGCACCGCGGGCCCTGTTCAGCGGTGCTCTTCTCCACCGCAGGCCCTGTTCAGCGGTGCCTATCTCCATGGCGGGGCCCTGTTCAGCGGTGCTCTTCTGCACCGCGGGCCCTGTTCAGCGGTGCTCTTCTCCACCGCGGGCCCTGTTCAGCGGTGCCTATCTCCACGGCGGGGCCCTGTTCAGCGGTGCTCTTCTGCACCGCGGGCCCTGTTCAGCGGTGCTCATCCAGCAGGTCAAGGGAGCCAGACCTGGCCTCGACTCCCTGCTCAGTCGCCCTCGGACCGTGACGTTTCTGGACCCTTCGGGGACGGACTCCTGGCCTCCTTAGTGTCCTCCTTCCCAGCTGGGATGTGGCATGTGGGGTCCACCTTCTCCGCGCTCCTGCTGCCCTTCCGCTCCTTTGATGGGGCTCTCGGGCCCTTGCCTCCCCCAGATGGTGTGGGTGGTAAAGTGGCCGCACATTGCTCCTTGGGGGCAGCCCTGTCGGTCCTCGCAATGCGGTCCATGGTTTTGCGGGTCCTCTTGCCGGGGGGGGGGCTGGACGTGTCCTTGCTGCAGCTCGATGTGTCACTGCTGGCAAAGGGTGGGCTCCAGAACCCAGGCACAACAGTGACACCCGAAGCTGGGCTGGTGGTGGCTGTGGTGCTCTTGGGACTCTTTGAAGATGGATGGGGGAGGTCATCGGGGGGAAAGAGGTTAAGGTTAGCCAGGAAAAGTTTTTTAGGGCCAAGGTAAAGGGTTGGAGGAGTGGAGATGGAAGTGGAGGTAGAGGAGGTGGTTGTAGGAGAGTCAGGTGTGCTGTCATTGGGTGAAGGTGCTGGTGCTGTAGGCTGTCGTGAGGTGGATGGCTGTTGGGTGGGTGGCTGCCTGCGTTTGTGTGTCTTGGAAGAGGGGGTGACAGACACAGTGGGAGAGGACACAGGGGACTTGTACATGGCAGTGGGGGTGGTGACTGCACGAGTGTGGACTGTACTGGAGGGTGAGGTGGTGATGGAAGCACTGGCTGATGTTGGGGTGCATGCAGGTGTGAGTGTAGACGTCACAGGGAGGGAGGAGGGAGACGAGGAGGAGGGGGACACAGGGGTGGCAGTGGCTGTTGGCATGTCTGCATCTGGGTGTTGCTCGGGTGAGTGTTTGCAGGATCTGTGGTGCTTGTGTTTGGATGAGCTGCTCTTGGGTGTTGAGGTGTGTGCAGGCTGGTCTGATGGTGTGGATGGGATAGGCTGAGGAACAGGAGACAGAGACAGGCTGGAGGCAGTCAGAAGAGGGAGGCTGGAAACAGGGACAATGGCTGCCGTCAGTGCTGAGGCCAGAGCAGTGAACGCTCGTTGATGGGCAGCCTGACCCGAATGAATGCCCTCCAGGTACGCATTGCTCTGTTGCACCTCCCTTTGCACACCCTGGATTGCATTCAAAAGGGTCGTCTGCCCAACAATGAGCGTCCTTACCAGGTCAATGAGCTCCGCACTGAGGGCAGCAGGGGCAACAGGGGCAGGGGCTGAGGTGCCTGGGGCGAAGGAGACGCGCGCCTTCCTGGGCGAACCGGCACGGAGCGAAGACTGAGGGGCTGCTGGGAGGGCGGGGCTGGTGCGCTGGGTGGCGGCTGTACCTGTAGAGGCGGGGGGCACGGATGTTGCCGCCACCCCTAGGGAGCTCCCATCCGAGGACGTGTCGCTTTCGCTGCTCTCACCAGCGGTCCCCGTCGTGGTGCTCCCCTCGCCCTCCGGATCACTGGTGCCCTCGGTGTCTGTTCCTGGGCCCACCGGGGCCTTGTGTCCTGCAGCTCCCTCGTGCTCCGATGCCATATCTCCTCCGCCTGATGATGCTAATGCACACATGCACAAGAAGATGAAGAGAAAGGGTGGGGGGAGAAAAAAGAAGACCAGGTTGAGTGCATGCAATGTCAACACCGTTGGCGGAGAGGACAGACACAGGTGCCTAATGCACTAAGCCGCGCATTCGGGGTACACTACTCAGTACTACTGACTAAGACAACAGGCCAAGAGACGTCAAACGCGCACATGGGAGATGCTGGACCTTCAATGGCTGTACTTGTCACCCTACCGAGGTGGGGGCCGGGGGCACAGGGCCATGCCTAAGGGAGAGGACTACACTACAGAAAGCGCCCTGGCCTAATGTCACCCACAGCCCTCCTCCCCCACCCAGACGCCTCCACTGCGCAGAAAGATAGGAGAATGTGCTGATACTCACCCCCTTGTGTCTGCTGTGATGTCTTAAAGCGCCCATCCAATTCAGGGTAGGCCACCGCCAGGATCCGGGACATCAGGGGGGTCATGGTGCGACTGGCACCCCTCCTAGGTTGGGAGGCCATCCCCAGCAGTGTTTCTGCGGTCTTCCTTGTTCCGCGGCGGATGTCCTCCCACCTCATGCGGCAGTGGGTGCCCCGTCTGTTGTGGACCCCCAAGGTCCGGACTTCCTTGGCGATGGCACGCCAAATGTCGATCTTCTGATGGGCGCTGACCTATTAGACATGTACAGGGTGGAAAGGAGGAACTCATCAATGACCTGCATGTTAGATGTAATTGCCCCCCCCCCACCCACTTTGCCATATGGCACATGCTCTCATCTGTCGGGCGTTGCACTCCTCATTCGCCCCCCACCCCACCAACTTACATCCACCCCAATCCACACAGGCATAGCCCATTCCATTAGCACCCGGTGTACTCACTTGTTGGTCTGGAGGACCGTAGAGTAGCGCATACTGGGGGAGGACCCCATCCACGAGCTTGTCCAACTCTTCAGACGTGAAGGCAGGGGCCCTTTCCCCAGGCGCAGCAGCCATTGTATCTTCCAGACCGAGGTCACAGCAGCACTTGCAGTATAGGTCCTCTCCTGTGGATGATCAGGTCTCGAGTGATTAAGCAGATAGAAAATGGCGGTCACGTCCGCGGCGGTGCGTACCGCGGCGGTGCGTACCGCGACCGCCGGCGCACTTCGTTATTGGCTGCTGAAACCCATAGGCTTCAATGTTAACCAATGCGGCTTTGCGCCGCGGTCTGCGACCGCCTATCGCCACGGTGTGCCCCGCCAGCGCATTGACCTCACATCCCATTGTCCCACTTCACAGGTCAGGCAGCCGCCATTTCAAGGGCCCACATGGCTTAATTTTGACTGCGACACACAGGCCTAGGCCTTGCATTGCCACACATACACGCCTTTCAACCCATTGCCATTCTTTAACTGTGCAAGCTGTCTGTACGTACCTGTGTTTTGGCTGACTCTGTGCTCCATGTTGTCCTTCCTAGGCACCGTCCGCTGGGACTTGCGATGAGAAGGAGGAATCCTCGCGTGTACCGACCGCTGGTGGACCTGTCGACAATGGAAGAACGCCATATAATACTTCGATACAGACTTGACCGTGCCACTATCCATGAACTGTGTGCCCAGCTGGAGCCAGCCCTGATGTCCCCCATCCGCCAACCCACAGGGATTCCCCCTCTGGTGCAGGTTTTGTCAGTCCTCCATTTTTTGGCCAGTGGGTCATTCCAGACCACAGTGGCCATGTCATCTGGAATGTCTCAGCCTATGTTTTCTAAGATTTTGAGCAGAGTGTTGTCTGCCCTGATGAAACTCATGCGGAGCTACATCATTTTCCCCGAGGAGGGTGACTTGCCTACAGTGAAGGGTGATTTCTATGCCCTTGGACACATCCCCAACATCATTGGTGCCATTGATGGGACCCATGTGGCTTTGGTACCCCCAAAAGACGATGAGCAGGTGTTCCGAAACAGAAAAAATTATCATTCGATGAATGTCCAGGTGGTCTGTTTGGCTGACCAGTACATCTCCCATGTAAATGCCAAGTTCCCTGGGTCAGTGCATGACGCGTATGTGATGCGAAATAGCAGCATCCCCTATGTGATGGAGCAGCTACAGAGACAACGTGTGTGGCTAATAGGTGACTCTGGTTACCCCAACCTGCCGTGGCTACTGACCCCAGTAAGGAATCCCCGGACAAGGGCAGAGGAACGCTACAATGAGGCCCATGGGCGTACTAGGAGGGTGATTGAGCGAACCTTTGGCCTCCTGAAGGCCAGGTTTAGGTGCCTGCATATGACTGGTGGATCCCTAATGTACTCACCAAAGAAGGTGTGCCATATCATCGTGGCCTGCTGTATGCTTCACAACCTGGCTTTGCGACGCCAGGTGCCTTTCCTGCAGGAGGATGGTCCAGATGGTGGTGTTGTAGAAGCCGTGGAGCCTGTGGAGAGTGAAGAGGAGGAAGACTCAGAGGACGACACAGACAATAGGGATAGAGTGATACAACAGTATTTCCAGTGACACCCAGGTAAGATTCACCCACGCCATTTCCCAATTGCTTCTAGCCTCCTGCATCTGTACTTTCTGTAGTTCCCCACAGATGTTTTTCAGTAATTTTTGCCTTTCCCTTCCCTTCTCAGTGCTGTCTGACTCAGTACCTGACTTCTGCTTGGTTCGCCCATGAAATACAGCGTATTGACATTGGTATGTTGTCATGACTAATTGACAGAACAGAAATTGAACAGTGATATGTAATACATTTGTTAATAAGACAGCATGACTCAAAACAGATTATTGTGCAAAATGTGATTTATTTACAGTGCTAGATATCGGTACATGTGATTCTAAGGGTGATGGGTGGGGGTGGAGGAATATCCATGGCAGAGTCCAGTTCTCAGTCTCACAGGTGCATTGTTCTTTTGCCTGGGGAAGGATGGAGCATAGGCAGTTCATGGTTGGACAGGGTGGCAATGTGGGACAGTGGGAAGAGTTCAGGGGGTATGTCCTGCTGGCGGGGGTCTTGACATCCTACTCTGTCTTTTTCTTTGGTCTCAGGCTCCTCTTACGGGGTGGTTGTTCTTCAGCAGGAGGTGGGGTTCTGGGGGGCTGTCGAGGTGTTGGGACCTCCTGTCCACTAGCGCCGGCGGAGGTGGTAGGCTGTTCCTGGTCCGGCCTAGTGACAGGGGCCCTGTGTGGTGCACCATGGTCCCGCAACGCGTCCTCTATCCTGTGGAGGGCCAGGACGATGGTCCCCATTGCGGTCCCGATGATTCTCAGCTCCTCCCTGAACCCCATGTAGCGTTCTTCCTGCTGTGCCTGGACCTCAGTGAACCTGGCCAGTACCGTCACCATCGTTTCTTGGGAGTGGTGGTAGGCTGCCATGATGGTGGTGAGGGCCTCTTGGAGAGTGGGTTCCCTGGGCCTCTCCTCCCCCCCCTGTCGCACAGCAGCCCTCCGAGCTGCCCGGTTTCCCCCGGCCTCTGTCCCCTGGCCGGTGTGCCTGCTCCCACTGCCCCCAGGTCCCTGTTGTTGTTGGGGTGTTGGGTTAGCCTGGGTGCCCTGTAGTGGCGGACACACCGCTGATTGAGCTGTCCTAGAGACAGAGGCATGGGCCCGCTGGGTGGGAGCTGTGCTGGTGTCGGCAGAGGGGGTCGGGTCTGGTGTGGCCTGTAGCTGCCTGAGGGGAACCGACTGCCCAGAGGTCCCCGATAGTCCGGGCTGGTCATCAGGTTCACTGTCGACAGAGCTGCTATCCTAAGTGTGGGCCTGTTCCGGTGGTGGGATGGACAGTTCTGGACCCTCCTGGCTGGTGTGTTGTCGTTCGGGTCCTGCATGGGGTAAGAGAGTTTGGTTATTGTTTCTGTGTGTGCAATAGCGTGCCCTTGTTCCCCAGTGCAGGCATTCCCTTGAGGGAGGTGTTGTGAGGGTATTTAGTGGGGGGGAGGGGTTAGTGCAGTGGTCATGCATAGGTGATGGGTGCCCATGATTTGTGTTATCATGCAGGAGTTGGTGTTGGGATGGGTGGGTTGTGCTAGTGAGACATTGTCAGGGAGGATATGTGCTGGGGGGTTGGGGGTGAGGGTGGGGGTGTGGGTTGGCATGCTGGTGGGGTGGGGGGGATATAGTAGTTGAGATGGGACTTACCAGAGTCCATTCCTCCGGCTACTCCAGCGAGGCCCTGAGGATGCAGGATGTTCAAGACCTCTTGCTCCCACGATGTAAATTCGGGAGGGGTGGGTGGGGGTCCGCCGCCAGTCTTCTGGACCGCGATGTTGTGCCTGGAGACCATCGATCGGACCTTCCCCCGTAGGTCGTTCCATCTTTTGCGGATGTCCTCCCTATTCCTGGGATGCTGTCCTACCGCGTTGACCCTGTCCACGATCCGCTGCCATAGCTCCGCCTTCCTGGCTATACTGGTGTGCTGCACCTGCGAGCCGAAGAGCTGGGGTTCCACTCTTAGGATTTCCTCCACCATGACCCGGAGTTCTTGGTCCGAAAAGCGTGGGTGCCTTTGGGGTGCCATGGGGTGGTGTGGGTGAGGTTTGGGGTGGTGTATGTGATGATGAGTATGTTGGTGTGTGGTCCTTTGTGCTACTGTGTGGTGTGTGTGATGGTGTAGTGTGCCTCAGTGTGTCTTGCTCTGGATTGTCTGCTGTGTCTCTCTCTCCTTCTCTCAGTAATTATGGTCGCAGGGGTTTGTGGGTGATGTGGGTGTGTGTTTTATAGTTGGTTGATTGTGTGGGAGTGGTGTGTGTATGTGTATCAGGTGTGTGTATTTCAAATTGTCCAATGTGGCTGTGTTTTGGTGATGTGTGTGTATTCTGACCGCGGCGGTGTGTAGCGCCAATGGAATACCGCGTTTGAATGACCGCCGTGTGGATTCGTGGGTCGTAATGGCATGGGCGTATTTCTGTTGGCGTGACGGTGGAGGTTTGGTCATCTCCAGTTTATCGCTGCCCGCCGATGTGGCGGGCTGCAGTGGAGGACGGATTTTTGGAGGTTTGGCCGTTGTGGGTCAGAATGACCGTGGCGGTTGACCGCGGCGGTGTTATGGCGGTTTTATGACCGGCGGTAAGGGCATTTTACCGCCGAGGTCAGAATCACCCCCTATATAGTGTGTGAGACCACCTAGTCCGTAAAGGAAACTTCCCCCTCCATCGACATCTGACTCTCCACAGCATTTAGCAATTCTTATTCACCTAGTAAAGACCAAGTGCGGCAGGGTGGTAAAGCACATCTCCTGTTAGCAGCTCCCCAGCGATAAGTGAACCCCGTACTTCTTTGTGTGATATTTCAATGCAAGACAGAGCTGTTTGTGTATGCGAGGCCTGTAGGTCTTGGAGTGGTCCTGCTGCAGGAAAAACAGGAAGGATCATGGGTTCCCATTGCCTACGCCAGTCAGACCCTTACTCAGGCACTTCAAGAACATCACTGGTGAAACTTCTTGGATGGGGCAAAACCCTCTCCGCAAAAGAACAGGGAACGATGAGCTCCCTAAGGCACCTGTGAAATGAGCTCAGCATGAGTGAAGGACTTCTACCCCGGGGCTGACAGATCGTGATACCTAGGCAACTATGGTCACATGTAGTTGACCTGGCACATCAGAAACACCAAGGCATTGCAAAAAACAAAGCCCGGCTAAGGGCATGATTTAGAGTTTGGCGGACAGGTTTCTCCATCACAAACATGACTGATATCCCGTCCGCAGTATTACAATTTCCATAGGATATAATAGAATTGTAATACAGTGAATGGGATATCCGTCATGTTTGTGATGGAGTTACCACATCCGTCAAACTCTAAATCAGGCCCAAAGTTAGGTTTCCTGATATGGATAAGCTAGTCAATGAAAAGGTCCAAAACTGACACTTGTAAAATATCACAGATGGGGACCCACCAATTGCCCCGGTTATCACAGAACAAGCTTGCATGACACTCTCGTCCTGCATTAGCATGGATTTTGGCAATTTTCCTGATGGCCACCTCACTGCTGTCATAGTGGACAGTCACACCACATCCCCTGTGGTAGAACTGGTGTGATCCAAAGCACTTGAATGTGTTTTACCTGCCCTCAAAAAGATCTTTGAACTCTTGGGGATTTCTGACTAAATTAAAACAGATAATGGACCCTGTTAGACTTTTCATCCTTGGCGTGGTCTCCCTTAACTTTTTGCCTCTGTCCCCCAGGTTGTTGATGTGTGTGTTTTTGTTACTCTGGGCACTTTACCACTGCTAACCAGTGCTAAAGTGCAAGTGCTCCTTTACAAAATGTGTGTGTAATTGGCTTATCCATGATTGGCATATTTGATTTACTAGTAAATCCCTAGTAAAGTGCACTAGAGGTGGCACGGCCCATAAATCAAATGCTATTAGTGGGCCTACATCACTGGTTGTGCCACCCACATAAGTAGCTCTGTAATCATGTCTCAGACCTGCCATTGCAGCGTCTATGTGTGCAGTTTAACTGTAAATTTGACTTGGCAAGTGTACCCACTTGCCAAGCCTAAACCTTCCCTTTTCTTACATGTCAGGCACCCCTAAGGTAAGCCCTAGTTAGCCCCAAAGGCAGGGTGCAGTGTATGGTTAAGGTAGGACATATAGTAATGTGTTTTATATGTCCTGACAGTGAAATATTGCTAAATTCGTTTTTCACTGTTGCAAGGCCTGTCCCTCTCATAGGTTAACATGGGGGCTACCTTTAAATCTAATCAAAGAGTCGATTCCCTTTGGGAGCGGATGGGCATGTGGATTTTGGGGTCTCTGAGCTCACAATTTAAAAATAGATCTTTTAGTAAAGTTGATTTTAAGATTGTGTGTTTGAAAATGCCACTTTTAGAAAGTGAGCAGTCTCTTGCTTATACCATTTCTGTGACTCTGCCTGTTTGTGGATTCCCTGTCTGGGTCAGTTTGACAGTTGGGCTGGTTGCACCTCACACTAGACAGTGACACAAAGGGAGCTGGGGTGTAGTCTGCATATCCTGATGAGCTATCTGTGCTAGGAGGGAGGAGAGGAGTGGTCACTCACATCTGAAAGGGCTGTGCCTGCCCTCACACAATGCAGTCTCCAAACCCCTGGTGAGTGTCTGGGGCCTGGCCTGGGCAAGGCAGGATTTCACATTCAAAATAGACTTTACTTTCAAGTAGGCCTACTTCAAAGGAGAAATTGGGTATAAGAAGGGCACCCAAAACCACAGACTTTAGAACACTTCTGGAAACAAGAGGAACCTATGCCTGGAGAAGAGCTGCCCTGCCTGTGACTGTGCTTTGTGGAGCTATTCTGCAGTTGCTGCTTCTGCCAGAGTAAGAGGGCAAGGACTAGACTTTGTGTGCCTTCCATTTTGAGAAGAACTCTCCAAGGGCTTGCCACCAGAGCTTGCCTCCTGTTATTTGAAGTCTCAGGGACAGCAAATACTTCTTTCTGCCAGCACTTGGAGTCTCTGGCGAGACTCCTACTCTGCCCTGTGGTGCCCATCCAGTTCTTGGGACCCTGAAATGAGAAGCTGGCAGCCTAAAAGGAGGAAATCCACACACAGAGTGCAGTGCGGGAAAAGATCGATGCAACTCCAATCTGCGGCTGAAGAAACGACGCGCCGCCGGCTCCGTGGCTAAAAATTTATGCTTGCCCTAAATGCGACCGAAGGATCGACACACGGATCTGGGGAAGACGCACAGCATCGCTGACGGAGGCTAGGAGATCGCAACCCGCGCTGCGTGGTTTTTGGATCATCGTGTGGCTGGATTTCCGACGCAAACACCGCTGAGCGTGTAAAAACAACGCAAGGCCTGCCCGGACCCGAGAGTGCTGACCGGATAGACGCATCGCTCTCCTGTGGATAGAAGAAATGACACGCCCGACCCGACGAAATGAGAAACGACGCAAAGGTCTTGCTCTTGAGTGAAATCAACGCATCGCAAGCCCTTTTTGACACACACTCGCCCGTGTGGGGTTATTTTTGACACACCCAAGGTACATTTTCACGCTAACAGTGATAGTGTGTGCTTTAAACTACATAAAGACTCTTTTTGCTTTTCAATTGATAACTTGACTTGTGCATTGTGGATTTTTGCCATTTTGGTCCTGTTTTGTTTAGATAAGTATTTTCTATTTTTCTAAACTGGTGTTGTGTCATTTTGTAGTGTTTTCATTAAGTTACTGTGTGTGTTGCACTCTGAAGTTAAGCCTACTGCTCAGCCAAGCTACGAAGGTTGTAAGCAGGGGTTAGCTGAGGGTAATTCTCTTTTACCCTGACTAGAGTGAGGATCCTTGCTTGAGCAGGGGTTAACCAGACTGTCAACCAAAGACCCCATTTCTAACATACCCCCTCTTCAGGGGCAAGAATTTCAGTCATATCTCCACAGTCTGAGCATAACACGTCACATATAACCACACAGTGGCCCCTGATGAACAGGGAAGTAGAGTGTTTCATGCACACCCTGAATAGAGCACTAAGAATCGGAGTGTAGCGCAGAGAATATGCAGAATGCTGTTTGCACCTTTTCTTTTGAGCATACTGGCAGATGCTGCACAAGATGTGCTCCAATGAACCTGTTAGGGAAGAGGTGTGTTCAGAATATCATCCCGGTGGAGCAAAGTTGGAGTCCGGCTGTCAGAGACATTAAAGCCACCCATGAGAAGTGGCGAGCAACGAATGACAGGGCCAGCAAAGACAGAAAAGCTGTAGTCTCAGACATGGCAGTCGAGGACAATGTAGTCATGCAGGATCGTCACCCAGGGTGGAAGTTCGGCACCCCATTTGAGAAACAAGTGTGGAAAGCCACTCACCTCCAATGAACTCTAGTAACAGTACAACGTGGTCTGTCCAAAGTATCAAGAAATTAGTCCTGGCTCAAGAAAGTCAGGTCTGTAGAAAGCGAACGAGACAACAGCCAGCAAGCAGTGAGTGATGACCATGAACTAGAGATGGACATGTTTGACACCACCATAGGGACCACACCTGCCAGGCCAGATCCAGGATTGGTGACCTCACACCAGCCAGACAGCCAAACGCTTGCCACCCAGGCAAATGATGAAGTGGGGCAAGCCATGAATCAAGAAGTTAGTAGTCACAGCCAGAAGAATGGACTTAGGCCCAATCCTGCACCTAGCCAGACTAAGAGGCCATGGGGCATATTTATACTCCGTTTGCGCCGGAATAGCGTCGTTTTTTTTTTACGCAATTCCGACGCAAAACTAACTCCATATTTATACTTTGGCGTTAGACGCGTCTAGCGCCAAAGTCCATGGAGTTTGCGTAATTTTTTAGCGTAGACACCTACTTTGCGTTAATGAGATGCAAGGTAGGCGTTCACGTCAAAAAAATCGACTCCGAGGCATGTGCGTCGGATTTATACTCCCGGGCAAAAATCACGCCCGGGAGTGGGCGGGTCAAAATAAATGACGTACGGTCGCTTTTGCGCCGTTTTTTAGCGCCTGCAAAAGGCAGGCGTTATGGGACCTGTGGGCTCTGAAGGACCCCAGAGGTGCCCTCCCATGCCCCCAGGGACACCCCCTGTCACCCTTGCCCAACCCAGGAGGACACCCAAGGCTGGAGGGACCCATCCCAGGGACATTAAGGTAAGTTCAGGTACGTGTTTTTTTTCTTGTTTTTTGTGGCATAGGGGGGCCTGATTTGTGCCCCCCTACATGCCACTATGCCCAATGACCATGCCCAGGGGACATAAGTCCCCTGGGCATGGCCATTGGGCAAGGGGGCATGACTCCTGTCTTTGCTAAGACAGGAGTCATTTCTATGGGGGTTGGGAGTCGAAAAAAATGGCGCAAATCGGGTTGAGGCGAAAAAATTGCCTCAACCTGACTTGCCCCATTTCTTGACGCCCAAGCCCCATATCCCCCTACGCCGGCGCTGCCTGGTGTACGTCGTTTTTTTCCACGCACACCAGGCAGCGCCGGCGGCTAACGCCGGCTGACGTCATTGATTAAATACGGCGCCCGCATGGCGCTTCAGAATGGCGTTAGCCGGCGCTAATTTTTTTGACGCAAAACTGCGTTAGCATCAAAAAGTATAAATATGGCCCCATATGTGTTACATCACAGGGTTGTGAACAACCAGCCATATTTCGACATAAGTAAATGTTGGGAGGGATGTAGAGTGCCACCTGGCCTCAACACTACAATGGATCAATCACTTAACTGGAGGGTTGAGCACGGCCTGAAGGTATAAATAAAATGCAGAGTGACCGTTCGGGACCACTCGCCACATACGTTCAATTAATGTCTGTGTCAACCTTCCAGCTGCTCGCGCCTCTCAGTTGCTGCAGGCCTCACTCAGATCCAGTGGGCCATCATACAGGGGCTGCAGTTTTAAATTTTAAGACAATACCAATGCTTCTATTATGCGTTTTTCCGCACTTTTTTCCAGAGCTCCAAAGTCCAACTTACGTTCCATTACATTCAATGGAAAGAGATGAAAACAACAGCTCCAAGTAGGCAAAGAGGTTGCCTCTCAACAGACGTGCATCTCATCTGTAGTATATCAACCAGACAGGGTATATAATGAAGTGGCACCATTTCCAGATCCTCTTTTCTTGCTGCTAGCTTGGTGTTTTCTCTTTGAAAATGTATAATATTGCAAGTTCGCCCTTTACTGTTTTATTAGCAATTTCACCTTTGTCTCTGTAATTCATTCTTAAAACAATTATTTGCTCATGTTTATGTAATTTCCAGTTATATTTGGATGTGAATAACCTATAGCACTACGTTGCCAGTTTACTCACTCTGCTCTAACTGCATCCATAGGTTCCCACAAGGCTTTTTCCCAGGTCATGCTGATCGGCCACTTGTCCCCCTGGAGTCTCTATTGTTGTTTGTGACTGTGACGAGAGCACGTGCTCATTCCCTCAGTTGAGATATTTTCTGTGACATAGGCCGAGCACAACCCAATGCAGCGTTTCTTTTTTTGCAGTCACACCTTTAGACAGTGTTTCTTTTTTCAAATAAAACTTTATTGTTCATAATTAGCATACAAGTGAACGAGCCATTTATTGTCATTATTGCCTTTAGGTGTATTAAACACAGATTTTGCTCAAAGCTTTTGATAGCCTTCTATTTGGGGGCATTTACTGTTATGCATAGTTTATTGACATTCTTTTTCAAAATACATTTGGTATGGGACAAATATATTAAAATAGATAATAGCAGTAAAGACAATATTGAACCCCAGTGTGAACTGGATTTGGATAGGACCAGGATGCTTGTAATTTAAGTTATTATGTAATATAACTTACATAATTTTATGTAACATTCCATCTCAACATTAGTCATAAAAAGGTGGTAAATAGTTCAATGCCAGCAAGTGTATGTGACATTGGAAAAGCATTAGAGATGTTATACTTATTAACACAAACCCTTCTTGCTGTGGTAGCAGGGTTGAAGTTATTCCTTCTGTGTCCACCACAAGTGCTATTAGACAGTCTGCATCGACTCTGAAACATACTGTGAAGCAGAAACAGTCTTCTCATTTTGTACTTAACAATCCGCCTTCTGTCGGAGTGCTGGTTCAAAGAGATCTAGTCCCATACTACTAAGCAAATCAGGCTGTCAAAGATACTGATAGTGACATATTTGTGCCCAATACAAATTCAGAGGCAGATTAAAAAACACTTCTTTGAATTGGTTTGTACTGCAAAAAACATGCTCAAGGAAGTCCTCCAAATTTGAAAATCAACGTAAATATGATACTCAAGTTCCTAAGATAATAAACTCTCTGAAGTAGCCCTTATTAGATCCAAAACAGATAGCCCATCCTATTTCCTCAGAGTGGTAGCCTGTGAAACATGTTGCTGGGTATATGCATCTCCACATACATTGAGATTTAGTTAAGCCAATAAGGTACAGACAAAAGTGGGAATGCCCATGACCTACCATTCCTATGTATTGCAGACACATACTTTTGATCCTCAATTAGTCATCTTCTTTACCATATTTGGCAATGGTCCAAAGAAAGTTATCAACAGGGCTTAGCTTTTCTGCCAAGCCAAGTTGCTTGACACATTGCGACTAGCTATAAAATATTTTCAAATGCAGAGAGGGCTAAAGAAACAAATGTCCATATCGAGCCTCCGGGCTTTTCAAACTGTATACAAAGAGTGCTGTTTCATAGGGGATGTAAACAAAGCTATATCTCATGAAAGAATCAATGGACTGTTAATAAAGATCGATCCTAAGCTTGTTCATTTGCTTTGTCTGATGCAGGCCCTTTTTGTATTTGGAGAAATGTTATTAACGAAATTTCAAAGTATGGTACTACATTTATGTATTTTGATACGGCTCAGTTTTCGACAGTTTTTTTTATCTGCTCTGCCAGTCACCTTATGCCCAACAACATGTTCCAGTTCCTCTTCTCTAACATATAGCAATACAAGGGCAACAATTATTAAACTATACAAAATCCACCTTCCTTCCCTGGAGGCATGGAGTGTTCAAACACTAGTCTACAAGGGAGACAAGCACAAGCTGCTGCCTTCATCAATTGAACCTATTCACACTATAGTAGACGGTCACATTGTTTATCTTCGTAGAAAATCAGTATCTTATTCCAGGGCACCTTTGGGTGATCTAGAACCTTCAGGGTTATCACATAAAGCTATATTGAGAAACAAGACTAGTTTTCCTTCACAAAACATTCCCTCTTTCCCATCAATACACTATTCAAGTGCATCAAGAAGTACAAGACCTCCTACACGAGGGTGCAATACATCCAACAACATTATGGGCCAGATGTACATAGCTTAGCATTTGCAATTACCAAATTGCAAATGTTTGTGATTCGCTATTTGATAATCACAAACAATACTATGTAAAAGTGTGTTTTACACTTTCTGTGCTTCCCAGTGGGCTGCAAATAGACCTACCTTATGAATATTGCTAAGGTAAGTCTGAGTGTGTCCCACTGGAAATCCCAAAAATTAGAGAGATGGTGTCGTGCTGGGAACAGCAGACCACCATGTCTGTGATTGCTTCTAAATAGAGCAATCTTTTTTTTCAAATGCAGCCCGTTTTCCTTAAAAGAAAACAGGATGCATTAAAAAAATGAAAGCAGGCAGTGGTCCTGGGGTCCCTGGGACCACTGTCTGCTCCTAAAGGGAAAGAGGTCCCACGGGACCCCTTCCCTTTTGTGAATAGCTTACCATCAAGTTTGAGTTGTGTTAGAAATGGGGTCTTTGGTTGGCAGTCAGGTTACCCCCTGTCCAAGCAAGGACCCTCACTATAGTCAGGATAATAGAGAATTACCCCAGCTAACCGCTGCTTACCCCTTGGTAGCTTGGCACGAGCAGTAGGCTTAACTTCAGAGTGCTAGGTGCATGTATGTAATGGGGCAGGCCAAATTCTTACAGAGCAGCTTCAACTGAGCCAATGTGTAGCTCTCCAATTTCTCTATGTCAAAAGCAGCCCTGGCTGATGCATCTCCAGTTTGAGACATAATGAAGAGTCAAAAACAAGTGCAAAGTTCCAAAGGCAGAAAAACAAGTTCCAAATGAAGTTTCCAAAAAGTCATTCAAGGGATCAGCAAGAAATAGAAAAAAAGAAATCCCAAAGAGAAAAGCAAAAATTACAAGACAAGTAGTATGTGGTCACGTAGTGGTCTGAACTCAAAACAGCAGTCTACACTTAATTACTGTATGTCAAGTACAAATATAAGTCCAATCCCATCCGCTGATCACCAGTGTTAGAAATGGGGTCTTTGGTTGGCAGTCAGGTTACCCCCTGTCCAAGCAAGGACCCTCACTCTAGTCAGGGTAATAGAGAATCACCCTCTGCTAACCCCTGCTTACCCCTTGGTAGCTTGGCACGAGCAGTAGGCTTAACTTCAGAGTGCTAGGTGCATGTATGTAATGGGGCAGGCCAAATTCTTACAGAGCAGCTTCAACTGAGCCAATGTGTAGCTCTCCAATTTCTCTATGTCAAAAGCAGCCCTGGCTGATGCATCTCCAGTTTGAGACATAATGAAGAGTCAAAAACAAGTGCAAAGTTCCAAAGGCAGAAAAACAAGTTCCCAATGAAGTTTCCAAAAAGTCATTCAAGGGATCAGCAAGAAACAGAACAAAAAGAAATCCCAAAGAGAAAAGCAAAAATTACAAGACAAGTAGTATGTGGTCACGTAGTGGTCTGAACTCAAAACAGTAGTCTACACTTAATTACTGTATGTCAAGTACAAATATAAGTCCAATCCCATCCGCTGATCACCAGTGTTAGGAATGGGGTCTTTGGTTGGCAGTCAGGTTACCCCCTGTCCAAGCAAGGACCCTCACTCTAGTCAGGGTAATAGAGAATCACCCTCTGCTAACCCCTGCTTACCCCTTTGGTAGCTTGGCACGAGGAGTAGGCTTAACTTCAGAGTGCTAGGTGTAAAGTAGTAGTACCAACACAAACAGTAACTTAATGAAAACACTACAAAATGACACAACACAGGTTTAGAAAAATAGAAAATATTTAGCTAAACAAAACAAGACCAAAACAACAAAAATCCACAATACACAAGTCAAGTTTTCACTAAAAATGCAAAAAGAGTCTTCATGTAATTTGAAACACAATGTTAACGCTGTTAGCGTGAAAATGTACCTTGGGTGCGTCAAAAATAACACCGCATGGGCGAGTGTGTGTCAACAAGGGCTTGCAATGCGTCAGTTTCACTCATGAGCAAGACCTTGCGTTGTTTCTCCTTTAGTCCGGTTGGCGTGCGTCGTTTCTTCTCTCTGCAGGAGAGCGATGCGTCGATCCTGTCAGCACTCTCAGGACAGGACAGGCCTTGCGCCGTTTTTACACGCCCAGCGGTGTTTGCGTCGGAAATCCAGTCACATGATGATCTGAAAACCACGCAACGCGGGTTGCGATCTCACCAGCCTTCTTCAGCGATGCTGTGCGTCGTTTCTTCATACCCGGGTTTCGATCTTCGGGTCACATTGCAGGCGATCGTTGATGTTCAGCCATGAAGCCGGCGGCGCATCAGTTTTTCAGCCACAGATTGGAGTTGCGTCGATCTGTTCCCCGCACGGCGGTCTGTGCATGGATTTCTCAATCTTGGGCTGCCAGCTTCTCCTTTCAGGGTCCCAGGAACTGAATGGGCACCACTTGGCAGAGTAGAAGTCTTTGCTGTCTTTGAGACTTCAAACAACAGGAGGCAAGATCTAAATCAAGCCCTTGGAGATCTTCACAAGAAGGAAGGCAACACAAAGTCCAGTCTTTGTCCTCTAGCACAGGCAGAAGCAGCAACTCCAGGATAGCTCCACAAAGCACAGTCACAGGCAGGGCATCTCTTCTTCCTCAGCTCTTCTCCAGGCAGAGGTTCCTCTTGGTTTCCAGAAGTGTTCTAAAATGTGTGGTTTTGGGTGCCCTTGTTATACCCATTTTGCCCTTTAAAGTAGGCTTACTTCAAAGGAAAGTCTCTCTTGATTGTGAAATCCTGCCTTTCCCAGGCCAGGCCCCAGACACACACCAGGGGGTTGGAGACTGCATTGTGTGAGGACAGGCACAGCCCTTTCAGGTGTGAGTGACCACTTCTCCACTCCCTCCTAGCACGGATGGCTCCTCAGGAAATGCAGACTACACCCAGCTCCCTTTGTGTCAATATCTAGTGAGAGGTGCAACCAGACCAACAGTCAAACTGACCCAGACAGGGAATCCACAAACAGGCAGAGTCACAGAAATGGTATAAGCAAGAAAATGCTCACCTTCTAAAAGTGGCATTTTCAAACACACAATCTTAAAATCAACTTTACTAAAAGATGTATTTTTAAATTGTGAGCTCAGAGACCCCAAACTCCACATGTCTCTCCGCTCCTAAAGGGAATCTACACTTTAATCAGATTTAAAGGTAGCCCCCATGTTAAACTATGAGAAGGACATGCCTTGCAACAGTGAAAAACAAAGTTAGCAATATGTCACTGTCAGGACATATAAAACACATTACTATATGTCCTACCTTAACCATACACTGCACCCTGCCCCTGGGGCTACCTAGGGCCTACCTTAGGAGTGCCTTACATGTAAGCAAAGGGAACGTTTAGGCCTGGCAAGTGGGTACACTTGGCAAGTCGAATTTACAATTAAAAACTGCAGACCCTGGCACTGTAGTGGCAGGTCTGAGACATGATTACAGAGCTACTTATGTGGGTTGCACAACCAGTGCTGCAGGCCCACTATTAGCATTTGATTTACAGGCCCTGGGCACCTCTAGTGCACTGTACTAGGGACTTGCTAGTAAATCAAATGTGCCAATCATGGATGAACCAATTACATACACATTTTGCATAGGAGCACTTGCACTTTAGCACTGGTTAGCAGTGGTAAAGTGCCCAGAGTAACAAAACACGCAAAATCAGAGTCCAGCACACATCAGCAACCTGGGAAACAGAGGCAAAAATTTAAGGGAGACCACGTCAAGGATGAAAAATCTAACAAGTTGGTGGTAAAATGTGAATGTTTTGCAACCATATTTCGATCGCAAAACATTTGTATATGCCAATGAGATTTGGTATAAGAAAAGGACGCACTAAACAAGCCCCTTTCAAATACAAATTCTCAATCCCAAATTGCAGTTTGGGCTTTGTACATTCAAAAATGCCTTTTTACATTTGCAAACGGCCCAATTCTCTGAATCGAGCTGTTTGCAAATGCAAAAAACTTTATACACCTGGACCTATATACTGAAGGTTTTTTAAGCAACACAGTCTTAGTAAAGAAGAAAAACAAAAAATGTTGCTTAGTCATAAGTCATAAATGCGTATCATTTCAATTCATTTCTGGTTTATCATCATTTAAAATAGAGTCTATTCTCCATTTAAAATAATGTCTCCAGCCAAAAGATCTGATAACTCGTATGAATTCTAAAGGTGCATAGCTCACTGTCCCAATATTTCCACCTCACAGATACTATATTCAATCTTAATGAAAGGATCAACATTTTCAGTTTATGGGTTTCCCATTTGGCCTTTCTTCACCAGCTTGGTGCTTTACCAAATTGCTAACAACAGTGATAGTCTGTTATACCTATCAACCGTAGGGTGGTCTTTCTCCAAATGTTTTGCCTTACTCATCCATTTTTACAGATCCCATTTTTGTTTTCCTTAAGACTGTACATTTTATCACTGCTATCCCATGCTAAAGTGCATATAATCACTCCCAAATACATTTTTTAATTGACTTACACCCTATTTGCACATTTATTTTACTTGTAAATCCTAGTAAAGTGGTACCACATGTACCAGGGACCTCTAAATTAAATGCTACAAGTAGATCTGCAGCACTATTTGTGCCTCTCATTTAAGTACCCTGTCAAACATGCCTCAGGCTTGCCTTTGCAGCCAGTTTGTGCAGTTTTAAACTGCCATATTGACTTGGCAAAATAAACCTTTTGCCTGGTCTAAACCTTCCTTTGTAATGAACATAAGTCAGCCTTGTGTAGGCTCTAAACAGCCCATAGTGCAGGGTGCAGTGTATTTAAAAAGTTAAACATGTACTTTTAACTTTTACGTGTCCTGGTAATAAAAAAACTCTCATACATTCGTTTTTTACTACTACAATGCTCAGCAACTAGGATTTAAGATGCTTTGGGCAAGATTTACAAGAAACTAGTGGAGTGCGGTTCTGCTCCAAAATCAGCAGCACCACACCAGTTTTGAAACGCA
Source organism: Pleurodeles waltl (assembly GCF_031143425.1). Taxonomy (NCBI): domain Eukaryota; kingdom Metazoa; phylum Chordata; class Amphibia; order Caudata; family Salamandridae; genus Pleurodeles; species Pleurodeles waltl. Next base: position 602,873,631 of record NC_090443.1, on the reverse strand, counting down.
GCGCTGCACTGTATTTCCAGAATATCATGCAGCCCTGCATTTCCCCCTGCTCCAGCACTAAATTAAGCTGCCTGCGCCAATGCAGGCATCCTTGCACCATAGTGCAAGGGTGTCTGCATTGAGGGAAGTGATTGTTTATGTGCCATTCATGCACATAAACAATCTACAATGGTGATTTGGCACTTCTATGTGAGCAGCAGAATGTGTAATTTTTTAATGATTGTTTATGTGCAGGAAGAGACCTCGTCCTGCACATAAACACTCATCCATGGCATTTTTCTTATTCTATATGTGCTCCAGAATGCAGCACACATTGAAAAGCAAAAAACTCCTTGTTTTGCCATGCTAAACCCCTGCCACCCATGCCACCCCTGGGGTGGCATAAGATTTTGGCACTGCCACGGATTTACAATTTCTTGTAAATATGAAGCAGCATCAAAAGCAATGGGTGTTGCAATGGAACACCCACTGTAACACCCATTGCACTCCTCTCTGACACAGAAAACAGAAAAATGCATTGGAGGGGCCTATATTTGCAAGGGGGTGTAAAGCCACAACACATGGTGTTACACCTCCTTGTAAGTATGGTGGAGAGGTTAGCACCACCTGAGCGTCGCAAAAAGTGACACTCCATTGGCGATAGGGCCTTGTAAATCTGACTCTTTGTTCAGCAGGCCTAACTTGGTCCTTGCATCCACCCTGCACTCCATCGTGGCCAGCCTGAACTTTGGACTTTGTCCTAGTTCATTGTGTTCAGATAACTACAGTTGGCACTGTCTGCTTCTAGGAACTGTTTTCACTTAAATCTTTAAAATGCATATCTCATGTTCTACTGTTTTGTTTTTGTTTTGGTCTCAAATAATTTATTGCATTTACTCTATTTTTCTAAATTTGATGTGGGATTTTTCTTGTGCTGTGTTTTCACTTTTCTGTGTGCTGCATAGGCACTTTACACATTGCTTCTACGTTAAGCCTGCCTGTGTTAATGCTAAGCTACTAGAGGGTTAAGTACAGGTTAATTTGGGGTTTGCTTGTGTTTCACCTTGACAAGAATTGTGGTTACTGCTCAAATTGGGTTTCACCCCCTTGAGCCAGTAACCCAATTTCCTGCATAGTCTATTTCAGATCATAGGGTATCAGACTTATAATACACTTGGGTGGCATTCTCCTTTTAGCATAAGACATGCATATTGCCATGTTCCACCTTCAGGCCTTTATCTCTCTATTAGAAGATTTGGGATTTGGGTTCAATCAAGAAATCTCTTCTATCTCCAGTTCAATCTCTTGAGTTCCTAGGATTGCAGACAAAATCAGTTTCTTTCATTCTACATCTGCATGAGTCCAAAAATATGCAAATCAAAAAGAAACTGTCCCAATTCAAGACACTTTCCCACATTAAACTAAAGACATCTTGCAACGATCGTGAGGCTTCTAACTTCTCCAATCCAAATTATATTTCATGGGTCTCTCCATTACTGGGCTCTTCAATTGTTGGAAATCTGCCATCTAAACAAAACTCTTCCTTACTCAGATTTAGTTCCATTATCATTACTAAAATGGTTTAAAGACCATAGAACGGTATTTAGGAAAGATGATCTGAAAGTGGTGCCTCATCATTTATTACCCTATCAGATTGATATGCTACAGTTTAGATGAACCTCTCTTTACAGGCATCTCTTTTGCCTATTGAGAACTGAATTTATGTCTCTTTTTCATTGAACTTATTGTAATGTAAGTTGAACTGTCAAGAGCATACAGAAAAGAGAATGCATGTAGTTGCCTCCTTTGACTTTATTATAATTGGGCCTTTCCAGCATTATTAATTTGGACAATCCTTGGGCTTTCCTTCAACTAGAGATAACTGTGATCCAAACCTATCTATTTTCACTTCTAATCAGTTTTACAGCTTTACAGGGTTTCAAATGATGAAATTTGTGTTACTCTCATTTGGCACTGCCTGCCATAGTCTCCTCTAAAAATGTCATGTTCAGATGTTGCACTTGTACAATGCTGATTGGGTTTAAAGGTTTCTAATTTATTGTTAGCACTGAGGAGTTATTTGGTCTGCCTCTCCCCATGATATGACAAGTGGCGTAATGAAACTGGAGGGGGCCGCCTGCATAGATAATGGAGGGGGCCCCCTCTGGACTCATTCAGTCCAGGAGTGAAGTGCCTGGAGTCCACACCCCGGAGATCAGGTTCTTCCTTAGAACCCCACTCTGGTCTCTGAGCCATCAGAGGGATAGTAGACACTGCAGCAGTTAAACACCTTGAGAACAATGTTGAGACATTGAATACAGTTGAACAACATAGAGGTGGTGGCTGCTAATATAATTCTTATTTCTGGAGCCCTGCAAAGCTCCTTGCTTAGCCCAATGTTCTTCAACATCTACTTGGCCCCGCTGGCCAATGGCACATGAGCTCACAACATAAACATCCTAACTTACATTGAGAACATGAAAATGATACTGTCTAGCTCAGACAAAAAACCTAGCACCAAGTACAAGTTCATCACATGCATGACAAAGGCAGCCACCTGGATGAAATCCAGTTGCCTCAAATTGAGCTAGGACAAGACCAAGGTGGAAGCCATCAGGAAAAATGCCTCACATGGTGGCCCACAGACCTTTGACCTACACCCTGCTTGCAAACAAGACACCTCAGATCATCATAGACAAGAAATTGGAAATGACAGCCCAAGTCAATGCAGTAGTCTCGGCCTGCTTCAAGACACAAAACATTCTGAGGAAAATCTTCTAGTAGCTACCAGACAACCCCAGGAGAATGATCACCCAAGCCCTTATTACCAGCAGACTAGACTATGGAAACACTCAGTATGCAGAGATTTCCAAACAGCTTACAAGAAATCTGCAGACCATCCAAAACACAGTAGCCAGACTAGTCTTCAACCCTCCATGCCGACCGCACATCACACTACATCTTAGGGACCTACACTGGCTCCTGATACACAAGTGCGCACACTTTGAACTCCTCACCCACACCTACAAAGCTCTCCACAACATTAGCCCAGCCTATCTGAACAGCTGCATTTTCTTTCACCAACCATCTAGACACCTCCACTCTGCAGGTGTCTCACTAGCACACACTCAATGCAAATACAAAAGCAGAGGAGGGGGCTACACCAAATTGGACCTGGCCCCTTTAAAAATGTTTTGTGACACGATGAAGGGTTGTTAGCTATTAGCCCTAATTGTGAGGAATTACCATTGCGGAAAAACTCTGACCAGTAGAAACTTGAAGATTCAGACCAGCAGCAACACACTTTGATTGCATAGAATTGGCAGGTTTGCTCCTGTCTGTAGGAGGCTGGACTGGCTTGTAGTGAGTACCAAGGGGTACTTGCACCTTGCACCAGGCCCAGTTATCCCTTGTTAGTGTATAGGGTGTCTAGCAGCTTAGGCTGATAGATAATGGTAGCTTAGCAGAGCAGCTTAGGCTGAACTAGGAGACGTGTGAAGCTACTACAGTACCACTTAGTGTCATATGCACAATATCATAAGAAAACACAATACACAGTTATACTAAAAATAAAGGTACTTTATTTTTATGACAATATGCCAAAGTATCTTAGAGTGTACCCTCAGTGAGAGGATAGGAAATATACACAAGATATATATACACAATAGCAAAAATATGCAGTATAGTCTTAGAAAACAGTGCAAACAATGTATAGTTACAATAGGATGCAATGGGGAAACATAGGGATAGGGGCAACACAAACCATATACTCCAAAAGTGGAATGCGAACCACGAATGGACCCCAAACCTATGTGACCTTGTAGAGGGTCGCTGGGACTATTAGAAAATAGTGAGAGTTAGAAAAATAACCCTCCCCAAGACCCTGAAAAGTGAGTGCAAAGTGCATTAAAGTTCCCCTAAGGACAAAATAGTCGTGTTAGAGGAATAATGCAGGAAAGACACAAACCAGCACTGCAACACTGTGGATTTCCAATCTAGGGTACCTGTGGAACAAGGGGACCAAGTCCAAAAGTCACAAGCAAGTCGGAGATGGGCAGATGCCCAGGAAATGCCAGCTGCGGGTGCAAAGAAGCTTCGACTGGACAGAAGAAGCTGAGGTTTCTGCAGGAACGAAAAGGGCTAGAGACTTCCCCTTTGGTGGACGGATCCCACTCACCTTGGAGAGTCGTGCAGAAGTGTTTTCCCGCCGGAAGGACGCCAACAAGCCTTGCTACACGCAAATCGTGCGTTTGGCGTTTTTGGACGCTGCTGGAGCCCAGGAGGGACCAGGAGGTCGCAAATTGGACCTGCAGAGAGAGGGGACGTCGAGCAAGACAAAGAGTCCTCACTAAAGCAGGTAGCACCCGGAGAAGTGCCAGAAACAGGCACTACGAGGATGCATGAAACGGTGCTCACCGAAGTTGCACAAAGGAGTCCCACGTCGCCGGAGACCAACTTAGAAAGTCGTGCAATGCAGGTTAGAGTGCCGTGGACCCAGGCTTGGCTGTGCACAAAGGATTTCCACCGGAAGTGCACCGGGGCCGGAGTAGCTGCAAAGTCGCGGTTCCCAGCTATGCAGCCCAGCGAGGTGAGGCAAGGACTTACCTCCACCAAACTTGGGCTGAAGAGTCACTGGACTGTGGGGGTCACTTGGACAGAGTCGCTGGATTCGAGGGACCTCGCTCGTCATGCTGAGAGGAGACCCAAGGGACCGGTAATGCAGCTTTTTGGTGCCTGCGGTTGCAGGGGGAAGATTCCGTCGACCCACGGGAGATTTCTTCGGGGCTTCTGGTGCAGAGAGGAGGCAGGCTACCCCCACAGCATGCACAAGCAGGAAAACAGTCGAGAAGGCGGCAGGATCAGCGTTACAGAGTTGCAGTAGTCGTCTTTGCTACTATGTTGCAGGTTTGCAGGCTTCCAGCGCGGTCAGCGGTCGTTTCCTTATCAGAAGGTGAAGAGAGAGATGCAGAGGAACTCGGCTGAGCTCATGCATTCGTTATCTAAAGTTTCCCCAGAGACAGAGACCCTAAATAGCCAGAAAAGAGGGTTTGGCTACCTAGGAGAGAGGAAAGGCTACTAACACCTGAAGGAGCCTATCAGCAGGAGTCTCTGACGTCACCTGGTGGCACTGGCCACTCAGAGCAGTCCAGTGTGCCAGCAGCACCTCTGTTTCCAAGATGGCAGAGGTCTGGAGCACACTGGAGGAGCTCTGGACACCTCCCAGGGGAGGTGCAGGTCAGGGGAGTGGTCACTCCCCTTTCCTTTGTCCAGTTTCGCGCCAGAGCAGGGGCTAAGGGGTCCCTGAACCGGTGTAGACTGGCTTATGCAGAATTGGGCACATCTGTGCCCAACAAAGCATTTCCAGAGGCTGGGGGAGGCTACTCCTCCCCTGCCTTCACACCATTTTCCAAAGGGAGAGGGTGTCACACCCTCTCTCAGAGGAAGTTCTTTGTTCTGCCATCCTGGGCCAGGCCTGGCTGGACCCCAGGAGGGCAGCTGCCTGTCTGAGGGGTTGGCAGCAGCAGCAGCTGCAGTGAAACCCCAGGAAGGGCAGTTTGGTAGTACCAGGGTCTGTGCTACAGACCACTGGGATCATGGGATTGTGCCAACTATGCCAGGATGGTATAGAGGGGGCAATTCCATGATCATAGACATGTTACATGGCCATATTCGGAGTTACCATGGTGAAGCTACATATAGGTAGTGACCTATATGTAGTGCACGCGTGTAATGGTGTCCCCGCACTCACAAAGTTCAGGGAATTGGCTCTGAACAATGTGGGGGCACCTTGGCTAGTGCCAGGGTGCCTTCACACTAAGTAACTTTGCACCTAACCTTTACCAGGTAAAGGTTAGACATATAGGTGACTTATAAGTTACTTAAGTGCAGTGTAAAATGGCTGTGAAATAACGTGGACGTTATTTCACTCAGGCTGCAGTGGCAGGCCTGTGTAAGAATTGTCAGAGCTCCCTATGGGTGCAAAAGGAATGCTGCAGCCCATAGGGATCTCCTGGAACCCCAATACCCTGGGTACCTCAGTACCATATACTAGGGAATTATAAGGGTGTTCCAGTAAGCCAATGTAAATTGGTAAAATTGGTCACTAGCCTGTTAGTGACAATTTGAAAGTAATGAGAGAGCATAACCACTGAGGTTCTGGTTAGCAGAGCCTCAGTGAGACAGTTAGGCACCACACAGGGAACATATACATGCACACCTATGAGCACTGGGGCCCTGTGTGACAGGGTCCCAGTGACACATACATATAGGTCACAACCTTATGAGCACTGGGGTCCTGACTAGCAGGGTCCCAGTGACACATAACAAACATACTGAAAACATAGTGTTTTCACTATGAGCACTGGGGCCTAGCCATCAGGATCCCAGTGAGACAGTGAAAACAGTGACAAACATCCTGACATACACTCACAAACAGGCCAAAAGTGGGGGTAACAAGGCTAGAAAGAGGCTACTTTCTCACACAACCCCCCCCCCAAACGAAGGACAATAAGGCTAACCTTGGCCAGTTGAGACTTTATTGTCTAAGTGGTGATAAGTAGAGAGTAGCTCTGCAATAGACTGGTTACTCCCTTTATCATCCACTATATGGTTACTTCCCTGTGGGGATGTAAACCACCCTGTTTGAAGTTTTTTAGCTAACCAACAATGTGAAGATGTATTTTCAGAGTTTCTATCAGTAAGTTTTAGTTTAGAGCAGTGGGAATTATCCACTGAACCTATTTGTAATGATGGAAATGCCAGACAGGGATGCTGTCTCAGTAAAGCCATAGCTGGGCAAAAACTTTGTCCATTTGGCTGGAAGAGGGAACAGGGATGCTGTTTCTCTTGAGTTGGAGCAGGGCAGGGATGCTGTCCTATGAGCTCCACACTAGGGCAGGGATGCTGTCCTAAGTGTTGTGAGGCAGTACAGGGTTTCTGCACTAAAGTTTCTCTGGGAGGGTTGGAGGGATGCTCCATGTTAACTAAAATGGTGCTCTTTTTCTCACCAATGTTAGTTATCCCACAGAGAGGTACTTCCACCTCAGGGAGTACAGTTTTGCTAACTGATGATTCCCTTGGAACAGGTGCCACCCCAGGAGAGGTTTCTCCCACCACAGGAATAGTATCCTGAATGGTAGGGTGGTTAGGGGATACTGTGATACCCTTTTTACCTGTTGATGGAGAGGGATCCTGAGTTTTCAGGCCTTCTCTCCTTTGCTTTTTCATTTCACTTGAAATGAGAGGGAACAATTCCTCAGGGATGCCCAGCATGGCTGCATGGGCATAAAACTCTACATCAGCCCAACCTGAGGCCTCTAGGTCATTACCTAAGAGACAGTCTACAGGTAAGCTAGGTGATACCACCACCTGCTTAGGGCCAGTAACTCCACCCCAACTAAACTGAATTATAGCTAAGGGAAGAAACTTAGTGGAGTTATGGACATCAATAATCTTATACTGTTGTCCAATGATGTGTTGATCAGGGTGCACTAGGTTTTCAGTCACCAAAGTGAAACTGGCACCTGTGTCCCTGTAGGCCAAGGCCTCAACACCATTTATTGAAACTGTCTGCCTGTACTTATCCATTGTAAGGGGACAAGCAGCCAGTGTGGCAAGGCCAATGCCACTAGGTGTGACAGAAACTGTCTTGGGACTGATGACATCAGTTTCCACTATGGACCCATAAGTGAACCCAACTACACCCTTTGCTTGACTGTTGCCAGCAGTCCCACCACTAGTACCACTACTGCTAGGGGCACTAGAGCTTGATGTATTAGTGGTGGTAGGCTCAGGGGGTTTACCTGGACAGGACTTATCCCCTGGCCTATGGCCTCTATTTTTACACACAAAGCACCAAGGCTTTTTAATGTGTGCAGGTTGGGAAGAAGAGGAAGAATTTGTTTTATCCCCACCCTCTGAAGAGTGTTTAAGATTTGAAGTGGGATCTTTGGTTTTACCCTTATCCCCATGCTTATCTTGAGATTTTTCACCATCTTTCTTCTTATTGCCATCTTTGTCACCCCCTGTATGAACTTTTCTGTTCACCCTTGTTCTGACCCATTTGTCTGCCTTCTTTCCCAATTCTTGGGGAGAGGTCAGATCAGAGTCTACCAGGTACTGGTGCAACAAATCAGACACTCAATTATTAAGTATATGCTCTCTCAGGATTGTGTTATACAGGCTTTCATAATCAGTAACTTTACTGCCATGTAACCACCCCTCCAAGGCCTTCACTGAATGGTCAATGAAATCAACCCAGTCTTGTGAAGACTCCTTTTTGGTCTCTCTGAACTTTATCCTGTACTGTTCAGTGGTTAAGCCATAACCATCCAGGAGTGCATTCTTAAGAACTGTAAAATTATTGGCATCATTTTCTTTCACAGTAAGGAGCCTATCCCTACCTTTTCCACTAAATGATAGCCATAGGATAGCAGCCCACTGCCTTTGAGGGACATCCTGTACAACACAGGCCCTCTCAAGTGCAGCAAACCACTTGTTAATGTCATCCCCCTCCTTATAAGGGGGAACTATCTTGTGCAGATTCCTGGAATCATGCTCTTTTGCAGGATGACTATGGGGAATACTGCTGCTGCCACCATGGGTATCTAAACCCAACTTCTGTCTTTCCTTCTCTAATTCAAAAGACTGTCTATCCAAATCCAGCTGTTGCTTTTTAAGCTTCAGTCTGGTTTGTTCCACCCTCAACTTATTGAGTTCCCTCTCTAACATTCTGTCATCAGGGTTGGTGGGAGGGACATTTCTAGAAACAGAGCTATGATGGGAATGAACAGAAGGAGACCTGTCCCTTACAGAAGCCAACTTAACAGCTTGGTTTACAGAAACATTACTACCAGTATGGTGAGAATACATGCTTTTGCTATGATGTGAGACAACACTATTTCTATGGTGTGGCTCATCATCATTACCATCTATGCTAGATTGTCTAGTAATGGGCAGGCTAGGAAGTTTCTTTCCTGAATCTTTTCCTGGGGGAGTCCCTGAATCAGATTGGGAACTATTAGGTACTTTTTCAACAGATGGGCCACCTCTGGCCTTATCCTGTTCTCTAAGCATGTTAATTAACAGTTCCAAGGCAGGATTCTTCCCTACACTCAAACCTCTCTCTATACAGAGACTCCTTGCTCTTTTCCAGCTAAGGTTGTCATATGCAAGTTTGGACAGATCAACACTTTGGCCTGTGCCAGACATTTTTTAGAGAGAGTTAAAGTGATAGAGAAAGAGACAAAAGTTTTCAGAACTTTTTGGAAAGACAGAAAAAAACTTTTTAAACTTTTAAGAACTTTTTGAAAGTTTAGGAGTACTTTTCAGCACTTAGAAAAGAGTGACAAGAGGAAATGCAAAACTTTTTGGCTATGTGTATATACACTGACCTTGTTTTGTATATTTTTCTCTTATGAAAAGTACAATGACAAGAGTGGTAATTAGTCTCAAGCACTTATCCCACCACTGCACAACCAATGTAGGAGGCTGGACTGGCTTGTAGTGAGTACCAAGGGGTACTTGCACCTTGCACCAGGCCCAGTTATCCCTTATTAGTGTATAGGGTGTCTAGCAGCTTAGGCTGATAGATAATGGTAGCTTAGCAGAGCAGCTTAGGCTGAACTAGGAGACGTGTGAAGCTACTACAGTACCACTTAGTGTCATATGCACAATATCATAAGAAAACACAATACACAGTTATACTAAAAATAAAGGTACTTTATTTTTATGACAATATGCCAAAGTATCTTAGAGTGTACCCTCAGTGAGAGGATAGGAAATATACACAAGATATATATACACAATAGCAAAAATATGCAGTATAGTCTTAGAAAACAGTGCAAACAATGTATAGTTACAATAGGATGCAATGGGGAAACATAGGGATAGGGGCAACACAAGCCATATACTCCAAAAGTGGAATGCGAACCACGAATGGACCTCAAACCTATGTGACCTTGTAGAGGGTTGCTGGGACTATTAGAGAATAGTGAGAGTTAGAAAAATAACCCTCCCCAAGACCCTGAAAAGTGAGTGCAAAGTGCACTAAAGTTCCCCTAAGGACAAAATAGTCGTGTTAGAGGAATAATGCAGGAAAGACACAAACCAGCACTGCAACACTGTGGATTTCCAATCTAGGGTACCTGTGGAACAAGGGGACCAAGTCCAAAAGTCACAAGCAAGTCGGAGATGGGCAGATGCCCAGGAAATGCCAGCTGCGGGTGCAAAGAAGCTTCGACTGGACAGAAGAAGCTGAGGTTTCTGCAGGAACGAAAAGGGCTAGAGACTTCCCCTTTGGTGGACGGATCCCTCTCACCTTGGAGAGTCGTGCAGAAGTGTTTTCCTGCCGGAAGGACGCCAACAAGCCTTGCTACACGCAAATCGTGCGTTTGGCGTTTTTGGACGCTGCTGGGGCCTAGGAGGGACCAGGAGGTCGCAAATTGGACCTGCAGAGAGAGGGGACGTCGAGCAAGACAAAGAGCCCTCACTGAAGCAGGTAGCACCCGGAGAAGTGCCAGAAACAGGCACTACGAGGATGCGTGAAACGGTGCTCGCCGAAGTTGCACAAAGGAGTCCCACGTCGCCGGAGACCAACTTAGAAAGTCGTGCAATGCAGGTTAGAGTGCCGTGGACCCAGGCTTGGCTGTGCACAAAGGATTTCTGCCAGAAGTGCACCGGGGCCGGAGTAGCTGCAAAGTTGCGGTTCCCAGCAATGCAGCCCAGCGAGGTGAGGCAAGGACTTACCTCCACCAAACTTGGGCTGAAGAGTCACTGGACTGTGGGGGTCACTTGGACAGAGTCGCTGGATTCGAGGGACCTCGCTCGTCGTGCTGAGAGGAGACCCAAGGGACCGGTAATGCAGCTTTTTGGTGCCTGCGGTTGCAGGGGGAAGATTCCGTCGACCCACGGGAGATTTCTTCGGAGCTTCTGGTGCAGAGAGGAGGCAGGCTACCCCCACAGCATGCACAAGCAGGAAAACAGTCGAGAAGGCGGCAGGATCAGCGTTACAGAGTTGCAGTAGTCGTCTTTGCTACTATGTTGCAGGTTTGCAGGCTTCCAGCGCGGTCAGCGGTCGTTTCCTTATCAGAAGGTGAAGAGAGAGATGCAGAGGAACTCGGCTGAGCTCATGCATTTGTTATCTAAAGTTTCCCCAGAGACAGAGACCCTAAATAGCCAGAAAAGAGGGTTTGTCTACCTAGGAGAGAGGAAAGGCTACTAACACCTGAAGGAGCCTATCAGCAGGAGTCTCTGACGTCACCTGGTGGCACTGGCCACTCAGAGCAGTCCAGTGTGCCAGCAGCACCTCTGTTTCCAAGATGGCAGAGGTCTGGAGCACACTGGAGGAGCTCTGGACACCTCCCAGGGGAGGTGCAGGTCAGGGGAGTGGTCACTCCCCTTTCCTTTGTCCAGTTTCGCGCCAGAGCAGGGGCTAAGGGGTCCCTGAACCGGTGTAGACTGGCTTATGCAGAATTGGGCACATCTGTGCCCAACAAAGCATTTCCAGAGGCTGGGGGAGGCTACTCCTCCCCTGCCTTCACACCATTTTCCAAAGGGAGAGGGTGTCACACCCTCTCTCAGAGGAAGTTCTTTGTTCTGCCATCCTGGGCCAGGCCTGGCTGGACCCCAGGAGGGCAGCTGCCTGTCTGAGGGGTTGGCAGCAGCAGCAGCTGCAGTGAAACCCCAGGAAGGGCAGTTTGGCAGTACCAGGGTCTGTGCTACAGACCACTGGGATCATGGGATTGTGCCAACTATGCCAGGATGGTATAGAGGGGGCAATTCCATGATCATAGACATGTTACATGGCCATATTCGGAGTTACCATGGTGAAGCTACATATAGGTAGTGACCTATATGTAGTGCACGCGTGTAATGGTGTCCCCGCACTCACAAAGTTCAGGGAATTGGCTCTGAACAATGTGGGGGCACCTTGGCTAGTGCCAGGGTGCCCTCACACTAAGTAACTTTGCACCTAACCTTTACCAGGTAAAGGTTAGACATATAGGTGACTTATAAGTTACTTAAGTGCAGTGTAAAATGGCTGTGAAATAACGTGGACGTTATTTCACTCAGGCTGCAGTGGCAGGCCTGTGTAAGAATTGTCAGAGCTCCCTATGGGTGGCAAAAGGAATGCTGCAGCCCATAGGGATCTCCTGGAACCCCAATACCCTGGGTACCTCAGTACCATATACTAGGGAATTATAAGGGTGTTCCAGTAAGCCAATGTAAATTGGTAAAATTGGTCACTAGCCTGTTAGTGACAATTTGAAAGTAATGAGAGAGCATAACCACTGAGGTTCTGGTTAGCAGAGCCTCAGTGAGACAGTTAGGCACCACACAGGGAACATATACATGCACACCTATGAGCACTGGGGCCCTGTGTGACAGGGTCCCAGTGACACATACATATAGGTCACAACCTTATGAGCACTGGGGTCCTGACTAGCAGGGTCCCAGTGACACATAACAAACATACTGAAAACATAGTGTTTTCACTATGAGCACTGGGGCCTAGCCATCAGGATCCCAGTGAGACAGTGAAAATAGTGACAAACATCCTGACATACACTCACAACAGGCCAAAAGTGGGGGTAACAAGGCTAGAACGAGGCTACTTTCTCACACTGTCCTTCAGTTTTTAAGGATTTTAGAAGAAGTACACTTTAACAGCTGTAGGAAAGTAGTCTCTTTCTAGCTTGGTTACCCCCACTTTTGGCCTGTTTGTCAGTGTGTTTGACTGTGTCTACCGGGATCCTGCTGATCAGGACTGTAGTAGTTATGCTCTCTCTATTACATTTGGTTGTTGGTTACTGTTAACACGGTATTTCACTGACAATTGGCATACTGGTGCCCTCTTATAAGTCCCTAGTATATGATACCTAGGTACCCACTGCATTGGGATTCCCGGGGATCCCTATGAGCTGCAACATATATTTTGCCACCCATAGGGAGCCCATGCAAAGGCTTCTTCAGGACTTCCATTGCAGCCTGCGTGAAAAGGTGCAAGCACCCTTTCACTGCCATTTACACTGCACCAGGTCACGTATAAGTCACCCATATATCAGGCCCTCCAACCCTGAGGGCAGGGTGCAAAGTACCTGTGTGTGAGGGCACCCCTGCACTAGCAGAGGTGCCCCCATGACCTCCAGGACCATTTTCCCTGACTTCGTGAGTGCGGGGACGCCATTTTACATGTGTCCTGGACATAGGTCACTACCTATGTCCAGCTACATAATGGTAACTCTGAACATAGACATGTTTGGTATCAAACATGTTGGAATCATACCCCAAGCTTTTGCAAGCATTGGGAGTATGATTCCATGCACTTTGGAGGCTCCATAGAGGACCCCCCAGTATTGCCACTACAGCCTTCTGAGGGTTTCCAGGCAGCCCCAGTTGCTGCCACCTCACAGACAGTTTTCTGCCCTCCTGTTGACCGAAAAGCTCGAGCCCAGGAAGGCAGAACAAAGGATTTCCTTTGGGAAAGGGGTGTTGCACCCTCTCCCTTTGGAAATCGGTGTTACAGGATTGGGAGGGGTAGCCTCCCCAAGCCACTGAAAATGCCTTGAAGGGCACATTTTGTGCCCTCCTTCCATAAACCAGTCTATACTTGTTCAGGGACCCCTAGTTCCTGCTCTGGTGCAAACCTGGACAAAGGAAAGGGGAGTGACCACTGCCCTGTCCATCACCACCCCAGGCATTGGGTCATATATGTAAAGGTACCACTAGTGTATGAAAAGTAACGGTACAGAGACAGAAAGAAAGGGTGTGGCATGGGGAAGGATTGAGCAAGAGACAGCTCATGAAAATTGGGATCAATTAATGTATGAACAAAAAGAGTGCTTTGGGGGTTTCAACTTTAAGTGTTAAATTTGGAAAAGAGGTAGCAGAACCGGCAAGAAGGGAGAAGGAGAGTGATAGAGGTAGAAGAAGAAGAAATCAGTTTGTAAAATTTCATTATGATAAGTGTGTGCATAAAGGTTACTAAGGTACTAGTGGCCCTTATGGCCATTTTTTATGTTCCCTTATGGAACCTCTATCTTATGAGGATTCTAGGAATGTGGTGAAGGACACAATTGGGAGCTGATTGCAAGCAGGCTGGGCTGACTATCGACATCTGCTTGAGGAAATAAACATCAGAACCAGTGCTCATTGCCTGAGTGATTATTTCTACTTACTTCAGAGGTGATGAGGATGGGATGTGAATCCACACATGCAAAGCACAAAGGATTATATGATTTAAGCACATCTACTGATGGTGTTTGGCATTTGATATCATTGAAGGCCTTAACATAATCAGCATCCCATATAAAATCCACATGCAACTTCAGCAACAGCGAAATAGGCCTGACTCTTGAAGCAAAGTCTGGAATGATCCGCGAATAGAATTCACAAAGACCCAAGAATTATTTGACACTCATCTTATCTGTTGGAGTAGGTGCTTTCATAATGGCATCAATGAGCCCCGATTTTGGTCCCACTCATCAGATGAAATTACATGTCCTAAATATTCTACAGACTCCCTTAAAAATACACATTTATTTATTTTTAAAATAATGCCAGAAGATTTGAAAATAGATAGAACTTTTCGTAACACAACATCATGCTCCTCTTGCTCTTTGGCATATATCAATATGTCATCCTAAAAGACACTTACATCAGAAATACCGTTGAGCATAGTGCTCATCACCCTTTGAAAAACGGATGCTGCCGATGCTAGGCCAAATGGCATGCAACAAAAACTGATAAGTGCCCCGTAGAGAAACAAATGCAGTAAGATGACAACATTCTGGATACACCGAAGCTAGATCAAGTTTAGTAAAGTACCTTGCTCCTGAAATGGTCAACAACATTTCACAAATCTTGGGAAAAGGGTGAACATCAACCCACATCTCTCTGTTTAGTGCTCTAAGATCCATTTCTTTTACCTATAACTAAAGGAGAGAGCCATAAGGAAGATTCAACTGGTTCAATAATACTTTTGTGGCCTAAACCCTCCAACTCTCTTTCCAAATCTTCCCTAACACTGAAAGGTTCTCCTCTTATTTTGTGGTCTTCAAACTGACCACCAACCACTGGTAGCTATTCTCAATGGAACTAATGCCAAAGCCAGTACACCCATGTTAGCTAGGTTTGCTACAAGATTACTCCAGTTTCATTTGAGGTAGTCCACATATCTGATGGAAAGAATGTTAGAGCTGACTACTTGTCAAGATTTCCTGTAAAAGAAGTAATTTCAGAAAATGTAAGCTCATTTTCAGAAGAAAGTTGGAAGGAGGACACTGAAAATTATTATGTACTTAAAGATGTTTCTAAGTATATAGTGGAAGGGTGGCCAAGGGGAAAAACAGTAAGTGTGATGATTCAACCATTCCGTAAAATCGCTGACAAATTGACAATTCAAGATTGTGTTGTCATGAAATAAGACAAATTGGTTCCTCCTGTTAATCTTAGCAACCAAGTTGTGCAAAAAGCTCATGAGAGACATCTAGGGGCTACTCTAACCAAATGTAGGCTACGTGAATTGTATTGGTGGCCACAAATGGACAGGGATATCGATTTGTTGGTAAAGAAATGTGTAGTTTGTTCAACTTATGACAAGTCCTTAAAACCATCAACTCCACCATTGATACGTATAGAGTACCCCTTGAAATAACACTAGGTATAGATATGATAGGACCTTTTTACTCTCTTCTACACCACTCCAGGTATGCTTATGCAATCATGAATTATTACCAAATTCTAAATCCATGATAACATTTTTAAAAGATGTTTTCATGTGTGAGGGTTTCCCAGAAGAACTGGTTTCAGACAATGGAGTTCAGGTTGTGTCGGCTGAGATGGAAGAATTTTTAACAGGGAGCTCTGTTAAACATTTAAAAAGTTTGGTATATCATCCACAAACCAATGGTTTGATTGAGCACTTTAACAGAGTGCTAGGAGAATGTGTGAGATGGACTTTACTCAATGAATGTGGATAAAGAATGCAAGTCTGCTGTGAGTGTGTTAGGTTGTTACTGGTGGAATACAGCAAAGGTAACTAAAATTTCAAAGAAAATAAGGAAGATCAATTGGGATTTTCTGATGGTATGAATTTTCATGATAATGTGATCAATGATGGGACTAGCAAAAATCAAAAGAATCTAGGGCCAGATGTAGCAAGGCATTAGCGCCTCGAAAACGGCGAAAAACGCCGTTTGCGAGGCGCTAATGCCCCCACGCAATGCAGAAACACATTTTGCGAGTCTGAACCGACTCGCAAAATGTGTTTCCGACTCGCAAATAGGAAGGGGTGTTCCCTTCCTATTTGCGACTCGCACCGCGATGTAAATTGATTTGTGACTGCGAAAGTAGTCGCAAATCAACTCGCAGTTACCATCCACTTGAAGTGGATGGTAACTCATTCGCAAACGGGAAGGGGTCCCTATGGGACCCCTTCCCCTTTGTGAATGATCACAAAATTATTTTTTCAGAGAACGGAAACAAAAGGTTTCGGTAATTTTTTCTATTTGCAGCTTGTTTTCCTTTGAGGAAAACGGGCTGCAGATAGAAAAAAAAACTGCTTTATTTAAAAGCAGTCATGGACATGGTGGCCACCATCCCCGTGAGTGCCCAGACTCTTTATGGGGTCGCAAACTGCGACCCACCTCATAAATATTTATGAGGTGGGTCTTTGCGACCCCATAGCAAGTCGCAGAAGGTGTCTGAGACACCTTTCTGCCTAGCAAATTGCGAGTTGCAAATTGCGAGTCAGAAGGACTCGCAATTTGCAACTCGCAATTTGCTTTCTACCTACATCTGGCCCCTGGTGCCTATACACAAAAGTGCTAGGTGCCGTAAAGTGCCTTTGAGATACAGATCATTTATTTGAATTTGTTTGTTTAACTCTTGCTTTTCTCATTCTTTTTATTTGTGTTTGTTTACAAGTCCTGTTGATTTTTGTAAAAACAAACAAAAAAAACAAATATGTAATATTTCATTATCATAAGTGTGTGAATAAAGGTTATTGGAGTACCAGTTGTTTAGTGATTGCAATTTGAAGAGCCTGGGCGGGCCTTACTGAGGGTTAGAATTCATGGTTGACTGTAGAGCTGTTCCAGCATATCCCAAGGAGAGCAGTAGAATTAGGAATATGTTTTCTTGCCTTTGAAACCTTTGTTAATGTCTCTAATCCTGCTTCATTAGTCCGTAAATTGAGCTCTCAGGAGTTGAGTGATCAGTTAAACCATTTTTCTAGACAAAATTAAAAAAAACTGAGAGGAGATTGTTGATGACAAATATGTACTGTCAGCTAACACTAAATATACTTCAAACCCTTCAGATTAAAAAAATGACCTCCCTATTACCCTTCTTTCTTTTGCTGCAACGATCTTGGAGGGGCAAGTAGCAAAGCAACCATGTAATAAGTGGAAAATTCATAAACTATCGGTAGACTCAGAAGCAGTGTTTGCCCCTGATCACAGTACTGAACTTATACTTGTATCTGTTCTGTACGCCCTCAGAAGATACGTAGATACATGAAGCCTAAATTCGCGTATGCTGCTGTATCTCTCTGCCTTTGACTTGGTCCACCTTCATATCTTTCTCGGGAACGTCAAGGCCACAGTGGAGTGAGTCTTTTCTGCTGCTTGTGTTCAAGTGGTTAAACTAGTAGACTTTACCTCAAGGTTCTTCCCCTTCCTTCCACTTTTTCAACTTATATGTATTCCCTGTGGCTAAACTTTGCTAGAACTGTGTGTAAACACATAGGTATGCTGATGATACTCTGCTCTGCATCTAGCTTGATGGCAACCCTATATCCGATAGCAATTTAGAAAAAAATGTGGTTGGTTTGGTATTAGATGAAAAGAAACAAACTGAAAAGTTATGCAGATTTGATGGACGTGATTATATTCAACAGAAGCTACGAACTGTGGTTACCCTCTTAATGGCCAGAAGAACTTGGCTCCATTTTCACAAAACAGTTGAGAGTCAAGGTTGATAGCCAACTATCTATGACCTCACAAATTTCAAAAGTGGTCACATCACGCAGGTACCATCTCAGTCTCCTGAGAAAGACCATTGTTTTCCTCTCACAAGATGGAAAGCATTTAGCAGTATCTGCTTTATTTGGATCAGGAATTGACTATGGCAACTCATTATACTTAGAGCTGCCGCAATATTAAATATTCAAGTGATTCAGAATGCGGATGCCAGACTGATCACAGACGTCTTGCTTTTTGCTCAGGCTAGCCCCACTGTGGAAAATATCTATAGGCTCCCTGTACGACAGCAAATCCTTTTTAAACATTTGTGCATAGTTGACAAACCTAGAGCGGGAGATACTTTAGTTTTCCTTAAAAAACTGTTTATGATTACCACTTGCGTTCATATGGCACTAATTTATTGACTGTGCCTAAATTCTTCAAATCCAAGAAGGATGAACACAGTTTTTACATGCGGCTACACTTGAATACCTTGCCTCCTACCTGCGACTGAAAAGTTCACTCCCACGCCCAACTGAAACTGGAGGTTTAAGAAAGCATTTAAATCAATATTTTACATTGATGCCTTGACAAAGGTTCAGTTTCTCCTTTACTATAAGAGGGCCGAGAGACCTATGAGTGTTAGTGCACTATAAAAGCATAACATATAACACAACACTCATTTGCAACCAGACCTCTCTTTCCAATTTAAATGTTTCCCTCTGAATCCACAGCTGAAGAGGAGGCTGGAAGGTGTGCTGATTGGCACCTGTCTCTTTTATATCTTCAACTAATTTCCCTAGGTCCTCGTGTTTATGGAAAGACAGATGCATCAGATAAGTTAAAACTTTGAGTTATTTGACTACCGTTCAACGTGCTGAGCCACAATTAGTAATTGAAGAGAATTCCTTGTTCTCGGTCACTTTAAAAATCAACATTGCAAATCAAAATCGAAGAGCAGTAGAGATTTGGCAACAACCAGCTAGGGACCTTCTGTTGAAGCAGCTGCAGAAATTGGGGAGGAGGAAGAGAACATGCAAGTAAACAAGTCATATTTTCACGAGTTGCATAGAAGTTGAAACATGGTGTAGATTTTGATGCCATGGAAATTATGTAAGAAGCAATAATAGGGATATTGAACCAAACTTTATTACAGTATTTAAAAAATAAATTACCACGTCCAACAAACCATGAAGGAGATATTTTGTAAAGTCATGATTTACTTATACCCGTTGAGTCGAATAGACTGCATAACTTGAAATATCATGGGCTGCATGGAAAGAAAAAGCATACTCATTTGCCTCTGTAATCGTATTTAGTTTGATGCAGTATTAAATAATGTTTTTATTATAGCAACGCATATAGGTATGTCTAACAGAAAATGTTTTTGTTTATATTAGTTAATGGTTTCCAATATTATGTGTACAAATGGAGAACTCAAGAATACATTATTTATTTTCTATAATATTTTGTATGGTGATGCTTTTCATATGGCTATATTGATCATTTGTACACTTCCTGGATCTCCTACAATCTCATTATACATTGACACTTGAATTTTCTTAGGGCACTCCACTATTCGTTTACCTCAGTGCCTCATCAGTCATTGCTGTTGAAGCCTCTTAGCCTCTCATTTACTCCTTAGACCAGAGATGACTCTGGGTCTCGTTTTCATATAGTTTGTTATTGTAGGCTTCCATCCTCTCCAAAGTCCATCACCTTCGTTAGATGTTTTTTTCCTTCAGATACAAATAACAACCCCTCTTCCGTGCAAGGTAGACCCCTAACTTAGAATGATCTGAAACAGTACTGAGCAGGCGACTGCTGTGAGTGAGCCCGTTTCTTCTTCAGAGGGTTTGGTGTGGGATCAAAGAGATGGGACAAGATGCTATTTTTCTTTTTCCTTATTTTCATCTATCAATTCATGTTTGTTCCATCTATCCTTTCCTTAATACACTGGTTTGAATTTTTCCATCCATATTCTCTAAATCCATCCATTTTTGTACTTTACCCTCCCTACTTCCTTTCTTTCAACCATTTAACCATCATTCATCTGTCTGTCCATCCATCCATCTGTCTGTCCATCCATCCAGCCACCCATTTCATATTTTCTTCTCTTCATTCTTCTCCATAGTAGTACTTTGCTTCATCATCCTTTCATCATTCTCTCTATTCTTTTGCCCATTTACCCGTATGCCTCACCTACTCTCTTCCTCCACCTATACTTCTCCCCATACATCCACCCTTCTCTGCATCCATCCACATATCTAGCCATACTTTTCTCCAATCTGTTTCTATCCATGCATCCATCTCCCCATCCACCCATTTTCTATCCTTCTCTCCCTCCATTCATCCTTAAATCCTTTTTTCCACCCTTCTAATGAAAAATCCAACTCCTGCCCCCTCCTCCTTTTCTTTTGTGCTATGTTGTTCCATTTGTTCCCATATCCACTATCCCATAGAACCAACATACTATTCTCTTGCAGCAGCTTTTATAAGGTTCAATTTGGAGACCTGCATGTTCAATTAAACTCAATAATACTGTAAACATCAATGGAAATGTTTCGCCTTACATTGAACAGTTACACCTGCCTCCTGACTCAAGCTGCTAAAATGGGGGGCCAGGGGTTGAGGAGGAGGCATGCATGATGCACCTGCTTCCATGTTTAGTCTTGACCAATTTCATTTATTCACTAGAACCTCTGCTGAGTCATCTCTAGCTCTTTAGATGAGATGGGGACATTCCTACTGAAATTCTGACCGGGCAAAGCATAGCCCTTCAAAAAGAGTCAGACAAATCAGCCTTGACATATTTTTGAACTTTACAGTTCATTGAAGCTTTAGAAATCAGTCTGATGAATGACATTTCCATAGCTCTATATATCTTAGTCAGTGATACTGGGCATAGGGATGTTAGCCTGAGAGTCCCACCAAAAGTATTCACTGGAACCAACTAAGCCCATTATTTAAGTTAAGATGTTAAGTGTAGGGATAATGCCCTACAATCATAATTATTATTCCATGGCGTAGGACTGTGGCAATTTGGCAATTGTTGATGCACCCTGTAGTTGAGTGACTGAATGACTATGCTTTTTTGTTTAGTACAAAGCACAAATATATTGCAACCTTTTCTGTGGAACCCAGTGGTTGTATTTTACTTTCACAAAATGTTTCTTGCTATTCAGATGTTTCTTGTCTGATGTGTTTTAAGGCATGTAATCAAGGTAGTAGCCAGACAACTAAAAATGAAAACTAAATTTGATCCATGCCTCTAGTCACACTGCGCACACAAAGCCAGTAAGTCCAATCCTCCATCGAAAAGTCCCTTTCACCATTCCTTCCCTTCATCCATCCAACAATACTTCTTCATCCCATCCTTACATCCTTTCACTAGTTCATATATGAATTGATTCTTTTGCCTACCAGTATAGCCAATTATCAATCCATTTTTCCACCCATCAATCCTTTCTCTCTTCCTTCCACCATCATTTCACCTAGCTGTACATTCTTCCATCCACCCAGACTTTCATTTATCAATCCTTCACACTTCACTACATCTGTTCACCTTTGCTTTATTCTTCCTTTCATTCTTCCCTCTATCCTTGAATTCTGTTCACCCTTTCACCCTGCCTTCCATTCATCCACCTTTCTTCCTTTCACCCTACCCTCCACCCTATCGTTCACCTTTTCATCCTTCTTTCCTGTCATGTTTTCTTCCTTTCTTTCACACTTACTCCCCTCTCCCTTTCTTTACTTCCCCTTTGCATCCGCTCAAGGCTTTCTCCCCATCCTTACTTTTACTCTGTTTCATCTCTCTCACTACACTTTCCATTTTCCTCTCTCTCTTTTTGTTGTCTCACTGTGCAGCCCAAGGACACATCTTCTCTCATATTAATCCTTAAGGGAGTTATTTATGAGCATTTGTGTTGGACCTGACCCTTGCTGCAGGGTCAACCCAAACATGCTGTCTTTACCCTTCACTGTTTTCGCTGAATGTGTTTTTGCTTGCCTAAGGACTCTATGCACTTTACCACTGCTATCTCAATGCTAAAATGCATGTGCTCTCTACTCTATATATGGTAGAATGTACTTACACCCAATTGGCATATTTAATTTACCTGTACATCCCTAGTAAAGTGGTACTACATGTGTCCAGGGCCTGTAAATAAATAGAGGCTAGTAGAGGGCCTGCAGCAACTGTTATGCCACTCACTTAAGTAGCCTTACAAACCTGTCTCAGGCCTGCCAGTGCAGGATGTGTGTTCAGATTTAAACTACAATTTTGACCTGGAAGAATAAACCTCTTACCAGGTCCAAGTCTTAACTTTTAGTACATGTAAGTCACCCTTAGTCTAGGCCCTGGATAGCCCAGAAGGCAGAGTACAGTGTATTTAAAAGGTTGGACAGGTTCTTTTAAGTTTTACATGTCTTAAAAACATTTTTCACTATTGCAAAGCCTGCCTCTTCCATAGGATAAAATTGGAGCTAATGTATTACTTTTGTAAGCTGTAACTTCAAAATGGGAACAGTTAACCACTTCATTTTTGGTATCTTTTGAATTGTAGCGAAAAATCCTCTCTTATGGAAAAGTTGGATTTTGAAATACAAGTTTGGAAATGCCACTTTTAGAAAGTTGGAATTTTTCTGCTTTAGCCATTTATGGGGTCATTATGAGTCTGGCAGTAACTAGGTCGTGGCGGTCCGACCACCACAATATGATTGTGGCGGAGCCGACACGGTACAACCACCGACACCACCAGGCTGTCGCCAGCCTGCAGCCTTGCGGTCCCAGCGGTTGTAAGCAAGCAGCACTGCCCTGGGATTATTACGAGTCCCCATCTGCCAGCCTGTCCATGGTGGTAAACACCGCCATAGAAAGGATGCTAGAATGGGGGACTCGGAGGGCCCCCTTGCACAGCCCCTTCATGCATTCCACTGCCCAAATTACGGGTAGTGGAATGCGTGATGGGTGCTGCTGCACCTGCTGCCCGCTACATTTGAGCTGGCTCCATTAGGAGCCGGCTGCAATGTTAATGCCCTGTTCCGCGCTGGGCCGGTTGGCGGAAACACCGGCCCAGCGGGGAAATCATAATAGGGCTGGCGGGGTTCAGCCAATGTCACAATGAGGGCCTTAGTGTCTGCAGCCTCTCTGTGAGTCACATGACTGGCTGTAGCTGACAGTTGGGCTTTGCGTATTCCTCCTAGATAGAGAGCTTAGGTGTGCCTGGATGGACCATCACTTTCAGGATTCCTACCTTTCCAAGTGGTGCCACCTCAGTCCCGGACCCTTGAAAGTGGACTTGAAGGTGCTCTGCCAGCCCATCTGTAGATACAGCAGAACTGATGCATCTCCTTTGTTGCACAGTGTGACCCAAACCAGAAACAACACATCACCTCTGCTGTGTGGATTCTCCCAGTGCAAGGACTCCGCATCGACTTTGCAGCCTGCATAGGAACAGCCACTGTTATATGTCTTCCTGACCCAGGCCCTCACATCGCAAATCCGTCATCGACAGCAGCCTCGACAATGACCCATGTTCTCACATCACATTCGCTGCTCCTCGGAACCAATGCATTGTTTCTGCTGTGCAAAGTAACCTTGACACCAGATTGTGTATCACAAGCCCCTTTCAACAGGATCCTCAGCAACAACATAGGACCTCGCATCACAGCTCCTCGGAACAGAGACATCACTGCAGTTATGCGACACATCCTATATGGGGATCTCCCAATGCTCCTCAGCCAAGATTTAAGGTAGACTTGTTCAGTGGGCCTAACTGTGTCACTGTATCCAGCATGTGCTCCATCGCAGTCAACCTGAACTTGTGACTTTGTCCCAGTCCGGTGCAACCAGATTTCCATAGTTGTCTCTTTAGGTGTTTCAAATGCTGTTTTCACTGAAAGCCTTAAACCTGCATATCTCTGGTTCTACTGATTGGATTTTTGTTGTTTTGGTCATTAAAATGTACTGTGGGTTACTAATCTAGTGTGTGATTCTTTTGTGGTGTGTTTTCACTGTGTTACTGTTTGAAGTGTTGCACAAATACTATACACATTGCCTCTGAGTTAAGCCTGACTGCTCTATGCCAAGCTACTCGAGGGTTTGGCACAGGTTAATTTAGGGTTTGCTTGTGACTTGCTCCTGACAAGGATGCTAGTTTCAGCTTATTAGGGTTTTGTCCCCTCGACCAGTAACCCAATGTCTCACAATTTTTCTGCAAACCTGCTGACACACGAGGCCCATAAATAATTCATGTTGTAGAGGAACTGAGTTGACAAGCATATGGTGCCCAGTGGCACTCCCACATAAGCTGCTAAAGTGGGGTGTTCAATACGCCACTGCACACAAACCTAGGTCAGAATGCTGGAGCACCATATGTCATTGAGTGTTGATATAGTAGCCTGACTTCCTTGTACGTGGTTCATTTAGGTTCCAGTAAGCAATTACATATATCTTTACATAAAGTTTGGGGACAGTTATTGCCTTTCTTATTCACAGCAAGAAGTGACTATCACATTTCTTCATGAATCCCAATTTCTGAGGTATTGTGTCATGTAATCCTAGGATCCCCTGTTGGCACACATGATGCAGAAATGGAAAGGTGGATGCACACCAGACTGATAAATTCCCCCAGATGGTAAGTAACTACAGAGTTACTAACATTTTCTTCCAGGGTTCAGAAGGGACCATGTATTGGCAAAACAGATGCTAGGGGCTCTACACATTCAAGTCTTATGTCCTTTAGACAGAGGGGCATGTAGCTATTCATCTGGCTGTTACAGTTGTCATCTGCCATAATCAGTTAAAAAGGTCTTGGGGCTTATTATCATCATCCCTAATAATACTACATACTGTATAATTTAGCTATTATAACAATATTAAAACATGCTAATTGCCCAAAAGGCCTCAATCTTTCTGATTGTATGAAGGTCATTGGTAACCATTGTTCAACTGAAGAGTCCTGCCAGTATGATGGGACTCCAAAGTCATAAAACTCTTGCCTTTGGAATCTAGGAAAAAAGGAAACCTCTCTAGAGCCCACTTTAAATCCCCCACACTGACAACCTGAATTAGTGATACCCTCACAGGGTATACCCACTAGAGAGCCCACTTTAAATTCCCCACACTGGCAATCTGAATTGGTGATACCCTCACAGGGTACACCCATGGATCAAGGTCCATGGAAATTGCCTTAACCCATTTGATCTTTGACAATTGTGATAATATGAAAGTGACCTGAAGATGTGTATATGAATTTTACTCTATTCTATTTTCCATAAGATAAGATCATTTTCTGTAGACTTCAATAATTGTTGAAATGAGCTTATTTGCATACAGTAAAAGATATTGTTGTTTTAAAGTGCTAGTGTAGATTGTTTTAAAGTCCTAACCTGTCCTGTTTTTTCAACTTAGACTGGAGATTAAGGCCCTCATTATGACATTGGCAGTAAATCCCGCTTACCGCCATGCTGACGGCTGCCAACTTACCGCCGCGTTGGCAGATATCCGTTCACAATATTATTATGAAACACACACACCAATCGGACAGAATTCAGCCATATACATAAATCCGCAAGACCAAAGGTCAGTGATAAACTGGCAGTCCGAAAACCTACACCGTTACACCAACAGAACAACACCCATCACATTATGACCCATGAATCACCACAGCGGACATTCAACGGCGGTAAACCATTGGCGGTACATACCGCCGCACTCACAATGGACACCCAAAGACAAAACAACACCACATTGGACAATTCAAACAACACACACCTGACACCCATACACACACCACACCCACACCACTATAAAACACACACCCACAGTACCCACAACCCCTTACGAGTGCAAATCATTGGCACAAGACTGACACCAGGACCACTGCGACAACTAGAGCCACACGCTACTCACATCCATACACCCCTCACGCACTCCACATCACATCCCTCAACACATTACCAAACACACCCTCACCAACACACATCGCATAACACCCATGACACCACAAAGGCACCCCCGTTTCACTGAGGAGCAGTTAAGGGTCATGGTGGAGGATATCGTCAGGGTAGAGCCACAGCTATTTGGAGCACAGATGCAGCAAATATCAATAGCAAGGAAGATTGAGCTATGGGGGAGAATTGTGGACAGGGTCAACGCCGTGGGACAACACCCCAGAACAAGGGACGACATCAGGAAGAGGTGGAACGACCTACGGGGGAAGGTACATTCCATAGCAGCAAGACACCAGCTCACTATACAGAGAACTGGCGGTGGACCCTGACCTCCTCCCCCACAATTCACAGCATGAGAGGAGCAAGTCTTGGCATTACTGCATCCTGAGGGTCTGGCCGGAGTTGGGGGAGAACTGGACTCTGGTAAGTCAACTTTTAACAATTATCACCCCTCATACCTGCATGCCATTACACACCCTCACTCCCATCACTCCACTCCATCCCACACACTCCACCATCACATCACACTAATCCCAATACCAAGCCCTGCTTGCTGTACCAATGCATGGACACCCCTCACAGCCCTGCATGGACACTCACTAAAGCATTCACAGCATAGGGAAACTAACAATCCCACCATACACCAACATACACAAGTAAAAGCTGGCAGGGCAACACCAACCATAAAGGGGAAGCCAGGAATGTACAATATGTCATACACATGAAGCATAATACATCATTTACATCCCCACAGGTGCCCCAGCCAATGTCACTGGAGAGGAGGCGCAATCACTATCCAGTCCCCCAACAGAAGAGGCCCACAGTGATGACAGTAACTCAGGTCTTCAGGATCTGGATGATCTACCTGGCCCATCAGGGACCACTGGAGAGCCGGTCACCCAAGCCCGCTCAGAGACCACCACAGAGCCTCCCCCATCAGGAACCAACATCACAGCACCCACCCAGCGACCCTAAACCTCTGTCCCCAGGACACGTCAATCAGCAGTGTGCCCACCTGTACAGGGTCCCCAGGCCACACCTCACACCCAAGAAAATCAGGGACCTGGGGTCAGTGGCAGTGGGCACACAGTTCAGGGGACAGAGGCACAGGCCACCAGGGATACTGGGAGGACTGCTGTGTGCCAAGGGAGGACAGTACCAGGGAACCAACTCTCCAGGAGGCACTCTGCAAAATCCTGGGAGCCTACCAACATACCCAGGACACGATGGGCCAGATCCTAGACAACGTGCAGGAGAACAGGCAGCTGCAGGATGGACAGTATCAGGGAATCAGGGAGGACTTGCAGGCCATCAACAACACCCTGATCTCCATAGCAGGGGTGCTGGCAGACATGGCCAACATTATGAGGGAAGCAGTGTCACACCAGCGGGCCCATGCCACTAGCCAGTCATCTGAACAGCCCTCCACTTCCTCTGCCACTAGTGGCCAGGAGGACCGCCACAGGACCAACAGGCCACCAGCACCCCTCCCCCTGCAGAAGGTGAACAACCCACACAAACATTCCCTGCGAACCAGACAGAAGCCATAGACACTTGCTAAGACCACCGCTAGGAAATGAGACTCTCCTGATTGTTCCCCTTGTGTCCCACTCTGTCACCTTGTCCAGCTTGAACTGCCATTGCTCCCCTTCCTATGTCCCCATGGACAATGCACCTGTGCTACGAACAGACTGGAACAATACCCTGGAATTTCATCCATAATCACCCCATTCCATTGTACTTTTTCGTCTATATATTAGCACTACAATAAACTCCCTTGGATAAAATGTGACTTCTAATATGTCATGTATTTCAAATGTGTATTGATTGAAACAGCCACAACCATTGCAAATGAACTGTACATAGAATGAGCATAGAATTAATGACCTGTAGCTGGCTGTTGTGATCACACCAAGAGTATTTGTCAAATCACCAAGATCTGCAAAATGAATATCCAGAGGTAACAGTAAGTGGGCAAAGAAGTGGGAAATACCAGCATGCCAATGCCACACAGAATACAACAAAAGTCATAGAAATGTAAAGTTGTACTGTCTCACCTGTGTGTCATTGGAAGTACTGACGGATCACAGATGTTCTGTTGTCTACATTCTCATCCTATGCCTCCTCATCCTCGCTGTCCACAGGGTCCACTGCTGCCACAGGGGCATCTCCAGTCTCCTCCTGCAGAAAAGGTACTTGGCATCTGAGGGCAAGGTTGTGCAACATTCAGCATGCCACTACTATCTGGCAGACCTTCTTGGGTGAGTAGCACAGGGATCCACCTGTCAGATGGAGGCACCAGACCCTGGCCTTCAGGAGGCCAAAGGTCACTTCAATGATCCGTCTGGTTTACCCATGTGCCTCATTATAATGTTCTTCTGCCCTTGTCCAGGCATTCCTCACAGGGGTCAGCAGCTATGATAGGTTTGGGTAACCAGAGTCACCTGCAAATATTGAGGGACAACATTTAGCCACACACTATCCTAAATGGCCAACACCATAGGCATACACCAACATATACTGGGTGGGAACCAGGGCTCACCTATTGGCCACACCCTGTGTCTCTGTAGTTGGGCCATCACATTTGGGATGCTGCTATTCTTCAGGACAAAGGCATCATGCACCGACCCTGGATACTTAGCGTTGACGTGGGAGATGTACTGGTCCGCCAAGCACACCATCTGCACATTCATTGAGTGGAAACTCTTACGATTCCTGAACACCTGTTCATTCTGGTGGGGGGGGGGCAAATGCAATATGTGTTCCATCAATCACACCAATTATATTGGGGATATGTCCCATTGCATAGAATCCGGCCTTCACATTGGCCGAAATCCTCAACCTGGGGAATGCAATGTAGCTGCAAGTGTTAGATAAGGGCAGACAACACTCTTGTCAGCACATTTGAAAACATTGACTGTGACGTTCCTGCTGCCAAGCCCACTGTCACCTGGAAAAAACCAGTTGCCAGGAAATGTAGAACTGATAGCACTTACACAAGAGGGAGGATCCCAGTGGGGGTGACGGATAGCAGATATCAGGTCAGGCTCTAATTGGGCACACAGCTCTCTGATTGTCCTGCAGTGTAGCCAAGTCCCCCAGGGGTCTGTACACAGGGGTATGTCTCCATCTCCTATTCATCCGCAGCAGTAGGTATCTAAGGGACAAAAGAGAGAGGAGGCTGTCACAAACTGAACAATGGAGCCACAACAGCAGTCCGCAATCTGCAAACATGTTTAGTTTGTGAAGTATGTGCCTAGTTATCCTATGACGCAACATTAATCCATAGGACTGTTCCCCCCCTCAAATGACGTCTGCCTGTCCTGTGTGGAGGGACAGGTGTAAGCGAGGTAATGGCGGTGACATTGTGCACCGTGGCGGTAGGCGGTCGGGAACCGCCGTGCAATTCCTCATTGGTTGATATTGGGCCCTATGGGGTACAGTGGCCAATGGTGATCTACGCCGGCAGTGACGGTATGCACCCCGCGGATGTGACCACCATTTTCTATCATATTCCTCACTTGTTTTCTGACCTTCCATAGGAGAGGACCTACACAGCGGTGGCCTATCCTGAGCTGGATGGGCACTTGAGGGCATCACAGCAGCCACAAGGGGGTGAGTACAGTGGCCATCATTAAAGCTTACGGCTGGAGGGGTGGTATCCGGATGGTGGTTGTGTGTCAGTGGTTGCCCCTAGGCCAGGCCCAGCATAGCAGCGTAGGTCCTCTCGTGGCTTAGGATTTGAAGGGGAAATATTGCTTACCTAGCATGTCATTATTCACTACTGGCCAGGGCTGCTTTTGCAGGAGTGCTGCATTTGGCAGTGTGTACCCCTCCTCATTCCTTGTTGAGTAGCCATTTCACTAGTAGTGCAATGCATAGTGCATCCTGTGTGTGAGGGTTCTGTGTATGTGGTGGTGTTGGTGCAGTCATTGACCCAGTATATCCTTTGTCTCTCTCCCCCCCTTTCTTGTTTTGTCATCCTGTCCTTCTGTGCATTAGCATCATCTGGCGGAGTAGCAGAGGTACTGGTGACAGAGGGAGCTGCAACCCACAGGACCCTGGAGGCAGAGTCCACCGACGCTGAGGGCACCAGTGGGAAAGAGGGCGAGGGGACCACCACGACGGAGACTGGAGGGGACAACACAGACTCTGATACCTCCTCTGATGGGAGCTCCCTTGTGGTGGCGCACACCTCTGTTACCACCACAGCTACAGGTACAGCCACCACCCCCTCGTACAAGCACTGCCCTCACAGTAGTCCCTCAGCGAGTTGCCTGTGCCTGCTCACCCAGAAGGGTGGGCATCTCCTTCGCCCTAGGCACCTCAGGCCCTGCCCCAGTGAGCCCTGCTGCCCAGCGTGAGGCTCTATTGACCTCCTGAGATCCATCTCTGTAGGGCAAACAAACATTGTGAATGCCATCCAGGGGCTGGCAGACCAGATGCAGCAATCTAATGCATTCCTGGAGGGCATTCATGGTGGATTGGCGGCCCAACAGAGATCGATTCAGGCTGTTGCCTCCTCTCTGATGGCAGCCATTGTCCCTGTTCCTACCATCCCCCCTCCAACTTCCACTTCCCAGTCCCATTCTCCTCAACCCCAACCCATCCCAAGCACACAGCCAGATGAGCATGCACACACGACAACACCCAAGAGTGTCACAGGCAACACAAGCATCACACTTCATCCCACAGGCACTCACACAAACAACATTAATTTGCAGACTGCATTCACTATTTCCACTGTCTCCCCCTCCTCCTCCACCGCCCACCCAGTTACGTCCACACTCACACCTGCATGCACTAAATCATCATCCACTTCCAGTATCATCACCACACCAAGCAGAACACACACCTCACTGGCAGACACCTCCACAACATCCATGCACACGTCCCCTATGTCCTCTCTGACCATGTCTGTCCCCCCTTATAAAAGTACACGAACGCAAGCACTCAGACACCCCACAGCCATCCACCTCACAATAGCATACAGCCCATGCACCTGCACTCAAATCCAGCAGACAAACACCTCCAACAACCACTCCATCATTCTCCACTCCCATTAATTCTCCCTCTTCCCGTCCCTAAAAAGCCTTTCCTTTTCCACATTGACCTCTTCCCAACCCATCAACCCCCCCGGTCCTGCATGTATGGGCAGGGTAGCAAGGACCCAGCCAAGCACCTCAGCCAAACAGTCCATGGGCCCAGTGGTAGCAGCACCTACTCGTGGTGGAAAGGACTCCAGGCCAACAATACAAAAGGTGAAGGAGCCTGCACTAGCCACAAAGAAGGGAAAGGAGCCTGCACCAGTCAGAAAGAAGTGGAAGGAGCTTGCACAAGCCACAAAAGAAGGGGAAGGAGCCTGCGCCAGCCACAAAGAAGAGGAAGAAGCCTGCACCAGCCACAAAGAAGGGGAAGGAGCCTGCACCAGCAGCTGTCACAGAGCCCCCACCGCCAGCCCTGGATGTGCAGCCATCAGAGAGTGCAGGGGCTGAGCAGGAGCCTCCCACAACCACCCCCACAGTGCAGCCATAGAAGGGTGCAGGGGCTGAGCAGGAGCCTCCCAAATCCACCACCACAGTGCAGCCAATGGAGGGTGCAGGGGCTCAGCAGGAGCCACCCACAACCACCACCACAGTGCAGCCATCGAAGGATGCAGGGGCTGAGCAGGAGCCTCCCACAACCACCACCACAGTGCAGCTGTCACTGCCGGCGGAGGCCATATAGTCCAGCCTCCAAGGGCTGCTGTACGGCATGCTCCATCAGAACCAGTGGGGTATTCACTCACTCGAGAGACTGTGGCCTTGCACTCCCCAGGACAAAGAGCAATGGGCATGTTGCCCCCTTCAAAACCAGTGGGGAAGACACCCACTCAAGAGAGTGTGGCCTTGCACTCCCCAGGACAAAGCACAGGGCATGTTGCCTCCTCCAGAACCAGTGGGAAAGACACACACTTGAGAGACTGTGGCATTGCACTTCCCAGGACAAAGAGCAATGGGCTTGTTGCCCCCACCAGAACCAGTGGGGAAGACACCCTCTCGAGAGACTGTGGCCTTGACAAAGTGTTTCTGCCAGGCTTTTGATGGCGTTGGTACCACCCCGGAAAAGGTGGCCGATTGCAGGGTCAAAATATGGTGGGCGGTACTTTGTCTTCCGCCCGGCTGTAGGGGGCTACCGCTATGGTGCCTGTTGTTTCTGCCCTGGCGGTCGGTGTGGTACATTGGCTGTCTATCGGAGATATCACCGACATGGTCATAATTTGGCGGTAGTTACTGCCAGCCTGTTGGCATTATTACCACCACCTTATCACTGACCGCCAGGGTTGTAATGAAGGCTTAAATATTTAAAATAAATATTATTTCAAATTCATTGTCTTGCCTGTATTGTCTGTATTGTCTTTTGAACTGTTAATTTTCTGACCCTCAACACATTCCTCAGAGGACTTTTTGAGCTCAGCACAGTTTATCTACGTATGGGACAAGGACACTTTAAGGAAACTTTTCAATCCTCTCTATTGATTTTACTAGACAAGGATCTAGTAGGAAATCCTCATAGTTCAATTACTTTGCCGCCTCACTCTGAAGAGAGGGCTTGTGGGAATTCTAAATGTAATGTATTATTTGCTATAACGTGGGCTTAACAGAATTGCACAGCAGAGAGCTATATAGAGGATATGTTTTTGTATTAACTGGAACATTTCAAACACGAATGCTTGAAAAAATAGCATCTGGTTAGGGGAGTATTGATGAGTCGAGCGGTGGTAACACGTTATTAAGCCAGTATTACACTGCATACTGTACAGTGTTTTTTTCCATAACAAATGTTTGAGATACACGTTTTCACAATGAGATGTGCAGTTACATGGAGTAATTATCCCAAAAATGGCCCAAGATTTTTGAAAGTGCCAAAAAGTGTATGGGAGCCCACATTGCAGCCAGAGATTGTGGAACCCTTTAATATAATGTGATTCTTATGTAATCAACAATTTTATCAACATATTCTATTAAAGATATAATGTCGGCAAGTCTAGGATTTCTGGTTTAGCAAGATATTCAATTTACCAACAACATTTTGTGTGCTAGAGTGAAGAACTTGCTGCAATCACACATTTATCTTTTAAGAAATTAATGGATACAAAGCCTCTGATACCCATAGCTTGGTAAACTCTATAAGACCTTTAGATTTTTAGGAGGCGTCTCGTTATTTGGCTAAAGAGTCTAAAAAACTAGGTTGAGTTTATAAAAAAAGTGTAACAAGAATCATATTTTTCAACAGTTGATCTCTGTGCCATCCATTGAGACAATATCCTTCCTATAGGTTCACTATAGTTCAGGGTGAAGGTACAGAAGCAAAGAGTGAAGATATACCTGTTTCTATGTCTAATGGAACTACTAGAGAGGCTTTGATACCCTTCCATGCTGGAGTGTCTAAAAAATTATTACATTTAATGTACTTTACTTTTCCTACAATATGGTGGATGCAGAACCTATACTTTCACAGGAATGTTCTATTGCAGGTTTGTCTACGACCCCAGCTGAAATTAATTGACAACATCAGAATATTCAAGAAGTAGCACTTTCCAATAAACACAGCAGTGTTGAACTCCTGAAGGGGAACAATATAAAGCAAAGAATAGCTTAAAGTAATTTTAAAGATATTCTAAAGCCATTTTGCCTGGAAGGTAAACTATTTTTAATTCATGGTTACAAAACGAAGGCCCAGATTTAAGAAGCTCTAGTGCCACATTGGAGTCATTTTTTTACACTAATGTGGCGTTAGGCTTAAAATATCGCTGCACCATATTTACAAAGTGTAACCCCTTGCCTAACATTGTGCCTGCACCAGCATAATGTAGGCAAGAGCGGCATTCCCCGTTAGCTAGGCCCAAAAAATGGTGCAAAGAGATCTAGAAGAATTCTTTGCACCATTTTTGTACGGCATTTTTAATGCCTGCAAGGACCAGGTGTTAAAAAGAGGCACACCATTATTTATAGTGCCAAACTAGCGTCAAAGATTTTGATGCAAGTTCCCTAACTACCACCATGGTGCACCGTATCTTAAATATGGCACACACTTGGTGGCGTTAGGGGGGCGCTAAGGGGTGCAAGAAAAGTGGCATTGCAGTGGATGCAGTGTTACTTTTGTTACATCTGCCCCTAATTGCCTCACAGGAATAAACCTGACGGAACTTGGATATTCGCAAGGTTAATAAAACAACACATTTTGGAACAAGTTTGGATTTACAGATTATTCGGACGCTGGATGTTAAATTGGGTCTTCTCAAAGGCCATGTCTGGTGACTTAATGGAGATTAAAAGCATCTCATGTTTATGAAAGAAGCCAGAAATGGGCATGTATACCTGCAATATTGAAATAACTGATGGCATTGTTGTAATTGTTTGGGTCATTAACAAAAGAGCATGTCAGAGCAAAATCCTGAGTCCTTCTTTGTCGACATTTGTATCATATTTTAACAATTAGATGCTTAGTAAAATGCTGAAAAGAGTGGTGAGAGGTATCAGGATGACCCAATGCCACTGTGTAAACAGTATGGCTGAGAACTGTACTCAGTAGTAGCCACTACCATTATTATTTTAATATGTAGTGTATGGGACAGTAACCAGAGAAGCTAAGCTTTTCACTTAGAACAAGAAAGTCCACCATACGTAAGTGTAATCCCTTCCTGCATCAAGTGTCATCTCTCTGTCTCAGCAATGATGTTCAATAGTTGTCCTTTCTAAATAGTCAAGACTCACCATGAGGCCCTTTAGCAGTATCTTTGCCTCTAGATTTTGTATGAGGTGCAGGACAGCAGGTCTCTGTATAGCAATGGACCCATAACTGACTTAATGGAAAGCTGTCACACTGTTAGATTGGCATCATGTGTTGCCCAAGGTTAGTTTAATGGCTAATAGGTCACTCAATTGATCTTAGGCATATTTAACTGTGATGTCATTGCTTGACCCCATGTCATTTTGGAGATATTTAGGGCCACTTTTCTTGTGCCCCTAATTGCCCCCCACCGCCACCATGTGTGCACTGTATTTAAAATATGGCGAACCATGGCGCAGGGTGGGGGACAATAGAGTCAACATTTTTGATGCTATTGATGAGGCGAGGCTTCTTCAGTTGCAGTTCCCTCCTCAGACATCAGGGCCTCACTCTAGGGTGAGTTTTCCCCCTGATCCTCTGTGAAAGTAGAGGCCGGGTCAGCAGTCCTCTTGCCCTTCCTCTTGCTCTTAAGGTGCTGGGCCATAGTTTCAGGATTCCGTTCCTTATCTTTGCCCTGACATGCAGTCTGTAACCCATGTAGTCACACACACCCACCTCAGGAGAACCAACCTTTCTGCATTGACCCTTTTCTCAACTTCTGCCCAGGCAGAAGTTTACAAATCATGTCCCAAAAGACACTCTACTGGATTGGCAGGAGACACAGCCACCTTCTTTGGGCCAGTTACTCCTCCCCACTCTAGGTTCACCAAAGCCATTGGATGTGACCTAGTCTCAATATCAGCACTGGTAATCCAACCTGTGAAGAAAGTTGTGGCCACCATTTTCTAAACTGGGACCGTGTCCCAGGAGATGTGTTTTGAGGCTAAATAGTATAGAGGGGGCATTTCCCAGATGTCTGAGGGACCTCTTATGAGTTTTAAAATGCTTGAAATCCATTTTTAAAATAAGTGTTGGGACACGACTCTATCTCGATGCTCAGCACAGCCCTCGAATAACAACGAGGCATCATTTTCAGCAGGCGGTAAAGTGCACATCCATTGTAATCAATGGGCCTCCTTGCACTTTGCTCCACCAGCCTTAACATTTTTGACGCTAGTGGAGCTAAGCGCCACAATAACACAAAAACATGTTGACACTGTTTTTCCTAATACCGCTATGGTGCACCATATCATAAAAACTACGCACACCTGGTGGCATTAGGGGGGCAATCGGAGGCCCAGGAAAAGTGGTGCTACATTGGATTCAGCAACACTTTTCTTAAATTCAGCCCTTAGTATTTTGTGTCAATTCGGCTGGCACATGCTTCCTTGTCACAGCTGAGTCCAATT
Organism: Pleurodeles waltl; assembly: GCF_031143425.1. Lineage (NCBI taxonomy): Eukaryota > Metazoa > Chordata > Amphibia > Caudata > Salamandridae > Pleurodeles > Pleurodeles waltl. The sequence continues at coordinate 602,837,672 of NC_090443.1, read as the reverse complement.
GTTTTAGAAACATGTGGAGAGTTGTTCACCTGTCCCAAACACTTCTTCTGGAGTTTGATTGTCAGTTGCTTTGAAAGCTTACTTGCAAAAACTCATCACCTCCTTCTAAGATCCTCAAATTCATTAGTAATTCATTTGACTGCCTGTTTCCTTCACACATTCCCTTATGATAATTAGGCGGTATTAAAGCTTAATACTCATACTGAATCATACTTCATTAGCCAAAAGTGGGTCTTACCTGGTGACCCTCATGCATGTAAGCAATTAAGGGAGCGTGGCTGTATTTAATTATGGCTGTACCTTCAATATGGTTAATCTCTTACCGTTAACCTCAAAGAACACATCAATTTTGATGGCATAGTTTTAAATAAGTTTTCTACTTAGTAGCTCTTTGTCCAGCCCTGTCAATATTTTACAGGGAGTGCCAAAATGTTTCATTTTGGCTCCAGTACTCTTCTTTATCTACCTAGACCCACTTGGTGACATCCCTTGGGACTTAGGAATGTTATACCACAAACACACTGATGATACTCAGCTCCACCTGACATTTTTCTCACCTTAATACTTTTTTCATCTTGACAGCACCCTCCAGAACATTCAAGATTGGACAGCATCACACCACTTAAAAACTAAACTATTAAATACCAGGTTTCATTAAATTTCTCCCAACTCCAACTTCCCAGCAAACTTGTTGACTCACTAATGCAACATTATTGACTACAATACTGTGCTTATTGACAGCGCTAAAGATTGTGATCTATGAGTGGTTAAACCCAATTCACTTTCTCGTTCCCTGGTTAAGTTTTCTATGAATAGTAGTGAAGACTCCCTTCACTACTGTCTGCAGGGAACTGCAGTTTATGTTATTAAATGACACTTTTTCTGCAGATGAATACTTGTAGTCCTGCAGGTTTGTAAATTTTTTGCTTCTGCACCTGTAACTTTCAATTGTTACTTGCTAATAAGTACTCACCACACACTGGTCTCAGAAGTTGATTGTACTTTTTGTATTTTGTCCTTCAAACATTGTATTTAAATCTTCAAAAATAAATGTGAATGTGTTTGGTTGTAAAAATCCCAGGACTGGAAATGAAGCGCTCTTCTGCCTACTGACATACGGTGAGGGAGCTAATCCAAATGGTGAAACTAGACCGTATACCTCCTTGACCACTTTTGGACATCCAATCTCACAGCTATAATAATAATAATTTGTATTTTACATAGTGCTCTTTCTGCATTTCCAACTTTTCTAAGCATAGTAGCTAACAGATGATACTATTACCAATCTTACTGTACTCCATTTCCTGACCTCAGGAGGATGAATGGAATGCTGAGTCTGCCTTAGTGGGATTTGACCTACGACCTTCAGATCAACACATTTATCCGTGGTGAACATTCAACTCACTGATTGATACTGCTAGCTAAAGACTTATCACCTAGTCTCTATTCAGCAAAACAAGTTCCTGCAAGAAAAAGCTAAATAACACTGGATATAAACCTCCTCTGTCTGAAGCTAGATATTGTTATAGGGACTTCATTGATCATTTGATTGATTGATTTGGGTCCATATTAGAAGTCCATAGATTCATTAGTTGGTCAGCGTTTCTGTTAGAAATTGGGTTTCTGGTTGGCAGCTGTATGCACCCTGTCCAAGCAGGAACCACAATCCTAGTCAGGGCAAGTCACAAACACAGCCTAGGTTAGCCAGTGCTCACCTTCCGGCAGCTTGGCACACAACAGTCAGGTTTAACTTAAAAGGCAATGTGTAAAGTATTTGTGCAACACTTAAAAACAGTAAAATAGCACACCAAAATTATCTACACCATGTTGAAAAGACAAAGCGTAATTTAATAAATAAAACAAGACCAAACCAACAAAAATCCAATAAGCAGATCTTGCGATATATAATTTTAAAGATTTAGGTGAAAATAGCAGATTGAAGTGCAAAGAGCCAATTGTGCTATCTGGTCGAGTCAGACTGGGAAAAAGTTGCAAGTTCAGGCTGACCGAGATGGAAAACGGGCTGGCTTCAGGGACCCACTTGGTCCCACTGAACATAGTACCTTAAATTCTGGTGCGTGGTCTGCGCGGCGTTGCTTTGCAAAGCTTCTCCTCGTCTGCCACCAATTTGGAAAGGCTGTGCAGTGAGGCTTGGCAGCACTTTGGGTGGACCCCAGGGAGCTTTGTGTCGAGGATATGTGGGGCTTGGTGTCGCTGTGCATTGGTTCCATTGGACTGCCAGCTATGCAGCAAGGCTGTGTGGGCTTTGCGGTGCCTGGGATAAATTCTGGTGAGGCTGGCAGCTGTGCTGCAAGTTTTTGATGGACTTTATCTTGGTTCCAATGAGGACCACAGAGGACAGCACACCTTAGGCCTACTTCCAAGGGTCTAGGACTGGGGTGGCACTACTTGTCAGGGTAGACTCACAGATGGCAGGGGCCAGGTGCTATAGTAGGTAAGTTGGAAGTCTTTTGTATCCCTGAGACTTCAAAATACAGGAAACAAGCCAGCAAGCCCTTTGTGCCACTTTGGTTCTAGGATGGAGAGATGCAGGCTCAGTCCTTCTCATTCCTAGGCAAGAGGGCAGCAAGTCTGCTCAGCAAAGCAACCAGACCTTGTAGCAGCACAACAGTCCTTCCTGGCAGAGTATCCACAGGTCCAGAAGAGTACTGAGTCAGTAGTGTCAGAAAGTCAGTACTTATACCCAGTTGTGCCTTTGAAGTGGGGAAAACTTCAAAGAAGGGTCTTTGAAGTGCACAGAGGCCCTCCTTTCATGCCCTGACTCCAGACTCACTATACGGGGTCTGCAGCTCTTTGTGTGTGGCAGGACGTTGTCTTTTCAGGTGTAAGTGTCCGCCCTTTCCACCCATCCTGCACAGGATGACCTATCAGGATGTTGATGGCTTCAATCAATCAATCAATCACTGCATTTCTAAAGCGCGCTACATACCCGTGAGGGTCTCAAGGCGCTGGGGGGCGCTACTGATCGAAGAGCCAGGTCTTGAGAAGTCTTCTGAAGGCCAGCTGGTCCTGAGTCTGTCGTAGGTTGGTAGGGAGAGTGTTCCAGGTCTTGGCGGTGAGGTAGGATAAGGATCTGCCGCCGGTGGTGGTTTTCTAGAAATGGGGAATTGTGGCGGGGCGAGGTTGGCTGAGAAGAGGCTTCGGGTGGGGATGTGGAAGCTGAGTCGGTTGTTGAGGTATGTAGGTCCGGTGTTGTGTAGTGCTTTGTGTGCGTGGGTGAGGAGTTTGAAGGTGATCCTCTTGTCGACGGGGAGCCAGTGCAGGCCTCTTAGGTGGGGTGTGATGTGGCTGCGTCGGGGGACGTCGAGGATTAGTCGTGCCGAGGCGTTCTGGATTCGTTGTAGTCGTCTCAGGAGCTTGATTGTTGTTCCTGAGTAGAGGGTGTTCCCGTAGTCGAGTCTGCTGGTGATAAGGGCCTGGGTGACGGTTTTCCTCGTGTCAGGGGGGAATCCATTTGAAGATCCTGCAGAGCATCCGCAGGGTGTTGAAGCAGGACGCGGAGACGGCGTTGACTTGCCTGGTCATGGAGAGGGTGGAGTCGAGGATGACCCCCAGGTTGCGAGCGTGGTCTGTGGGTTCCGGGGCTGTGCCTAGCGATGTGGTCCACCAAGAGTCGTCCCAGGCTGATGGGGTGGGTCCGAGAATGAGGACCTCCGTTTTGTCTGAGTTCAGCTTCAGTCTGCTGTCCTTCATCCAGTCGGCTACGGCCTTCATTCCTCTGTGGAGGTTGGCTTTTGGCGGTGTGGGGGTCTTCGGTGAGGGATATGATCAATTGGGTGTCGCCGGCGTAGGAGATGATGTTGAGGTTATGTTGTCGTGTGACGTGGGCGAGCGGTGCCATGTAGATATTGAACAGCGTCGGGCTGAGGGAGGATCCATGTGGGACACCGCAGATAATCTTGGTGGTTTTTGAGCGGAAGGGTGGGAGGCGGACGCACTGGGTTCTGCCGGAGAGGAAGGATGTGGTCCAGGCCAGGGCCTTCTCTTGAATTCCAGCGTCATGGAGGCGTGCTGATAGGGTGCGGTGGCAGACTGTGTCAAAGGCTGCTGATAGGTCCAGGAGGATGAGGGCGGCTGTTTCTCCTTTGTCCATCAGGATCCTGATGTCGTCAGTGGCGGCGATGAGGGCGGTCTTGGTGCTGTGGTTGCTGGGAAAGCCGGATTGGGAAGGGTCCAGGATGTTGTTGTCTTCGAGGTAGCGGGTTAGCTGTTTGTTGACAATCTTCTCTGTCACTTTTGCCAGGAACGGGAGCAGGGAGATGGGCCGGAAGTTCTTCAGGTCTTTGGGGTCCGCCTTGGGCTTCTTCAGAAGGGCGTTGATCTCGGTGTGCTTCCAGCTTTCCGGGAAGGTTGCTGTCTCGAAGGAACTGTTGATTGTTTTCCAGAGGTGGGGCGCGATGGTTGTGCTGGCTTTGTTGAAGACGTGGTGATGGAAGGGTTCGGATGGGGATCCGGAGTGGATGGAGTTCATGGTTTTGATGGTGTCTTCGTTGCTGATGTAGGACCAGGCGGTCAGGCGGCTGGTGCGGCTGGTGGTCGCAGGGGTGGTGGTCTCGGTGGTGGGTGCGGGGGTTTCAGAGTTGAAGCTGTTGTGGATGTCGGTGATCTTGCGGTGAAAGAAGGTGGCCAGGGAGTCGTACAGGTCTTGTGATGGTGGGATGTTGTTGGTGTTGGAGCTGGGGTTGGAGAGTTCTTTCACAATGCTGAAGAGCTCTTTGGTGTTGTGTGCGTTGTTGTCTAAGTGGTACTTCAAGGCGGTCCTCTTGGCGGTCCTGATGAGTTGGTGGTGTCTGCGGGTGGCGCTCTTGTGGGCTGTGTGGCTGTATGGTGTTCAGTCGTGGAGCCATTTCTTCTCCAGTTTCTGACAGGGATGCTTGGAGATCTGGAGGTCTTCGTTGAACCAGGCAGCTTTCTTGTTGGTGTGGTTGGTTGTGGAGGTCTTGAGAGGGGCGAGGGTGTCGGCGCAGTCGTTGATCCACTGTTTGAGGTTAGTTGCGGCGGTGTCTGGGTCGGTGGGGTCGGCGGGTGGTCTCAGGGCGAGGGTGGTGGTAAGTTGGTCTTTGGTGACCTTGCCCCAGCAGCGGCGTGGTAGCTGTTGGGTGCGGTGGTGTGTGGTGGGTTTCCTGAAGGTGTAGTGGACGCATCTGTGGTCGGTCCAGTGGGGTTCGGTGGTGTGGCTGAAGGACACATGGGGGCTTGTGGAGAAGATGGGGTCCAGCATGTGCCCAGCGGCGTGGATGGGTGTTGTCACGAGCTGTTTGAGTCCGAGGTTAGCGAGGTTGTCGATCAGAGCGGTGGAGTTGGCGTCATTGTTGTTCTCGAGGTGGAAGTTCAGGTCCCCGAGGAGGATGTAGTCCGTGGATTCGAGGGCGTTGGTGCTGACGAGGTCGGCGATGGTGTCGCTGAACTGTGGTCGTGGTCCGGGTGGTCTGTAGACGAGTGTTCCTCCAAGGGTGGTGTTGGGGTTGGTGTGGATCTGGAAGTGCATGTGCTCGGCGGTGGTGAGGGTGTCGTCGGTGTTGGTCGAGACTCGGAGGGTGTCCTTGTGGATGATGGCGATTCCCCCTCCCACTCCGTTGGTGCGGTCTCTGCTGGAGATCTTGTAGCCCTGTGGGACGGATATGGCGATGTCTGGTGCTGAGGTGGCGTTCAGCCAGGTCTCCGTCAGGAAGGCGACGTCGGGGTGGTTGTGTCTAGGAGGTCCCAGAGTTTGATGGCGTGCTTACGAGTGGAGCGGGTGTTGAGGAGGATGCAGTGGAGGTGGTTGGGTTCTCTGGTTGGTGGTTTGGTGGACTGGATGCTGGTGAATCTGCAGTTCCGGCAGGCGAAGGGCCCTTGGGTGCGCTTCGGGGTGGCCCGGTAGCAGGGGTGGTCTCGACCAGTGTTGAGTGCGTGGCGGGTGCTGGAGTCGTAGTGCAGTCTGGCGTTGCGGAGGGCGTGGGGTCCAGGGGTCCTGGCGCTGGGCGCGGTCCAGGCTTCTGCGCGGCAACCTCCATAAGAGGCGAAGTGGAAGGAAGGAGCAGCTGGGAGGCGGGAGCGGGGCGGCCAATGTGCGAGGGCACGGAAGACAGAAGGTAAAAGGGGGCGGGGCCGCAGGGGAGCAGCGGCGGGAAGTGGGGGAAGGGGGGCACAGAGGGCAGTGGCGCAAAAGGGAGCGCCTAGCAGAGAGACAAAAATGAGAGACAAAAAGCAAAAAGCAGAATGCCAAAATATAAACAACAAGTTACAAGACAATTTGGGAGAAAAAAAAGATTAGCAGTACAACCAACAGTCACCAGGGGCGGTGAACCCTCGGCAGCAGCGGGAGTGAGACACGGGCACCCAGGAGGAGCCATGCGGCCTGGGGAGCTACCCGAGGTCATTGCTTATAAGTCACATCTAAGTTCCCTTTGTGTGTGGCTGTCTAGAGGAAATGCACAAGCCCAGCAGTCACCCCACCACATACATGTACTGGAGACAGGCAGGGACACCATGACTAAAGTAAGAAAATGCCGACTTTCTAAAGGTGGCATTTTCAGACCTGCAATTTAAAATCCAAATTCACCATGTGGTGTGATTTTAAATAGTGAGTTCAGAGACACTAAACTTGACAAACTTATCTCTTCCAGGTTGGGAACTACACAGATGTAATAAGGTAATCCTGATGTTATCCCATGGCCATGCCGTAGTGAAAAACAAAATTGGGAGTTTTTCATTACCAAGGCATGTAATACATAAAAGTACATTGTTGGAAACAGTTTGCCTTTTATCCTCCACTTTTTCATGAATATTTTGATGGCCTTCGGATTCTATGCACTTTACCATTGCTGACCAGTGCTAAATTGCATGTGAGTCTCCCCTAAACGTGGTAACAGTAGTGTATCCAGATTTGGGGTATTTAATTTATTTGCAAGTCCCTCGTAAAGAGGTATACCATATACCCCCAGTTTGTAAACTAAATGTTTCTAGTGGGCCTGCAGCACTGATTGTGGCACCTACTCAAGTAGCCTTTTAAATATGTACCAGGCCTGCCACTGCAGAACCTGCATGTGCAGTTTCACTGCCACTTCGACTTGACATTTAAAACCTCTTGATAAGCCTTAAACGCCCCTTTTATTACAGATAAGTCAATCCTAAGTTAGTCCTTAGGTGGCCCATGGGGCAGGATGCTATGTAAGTAAAAGGCAGGGCATGTGTTTTTGAGTTTTACACGTCCTGATAGTGAAAAACTCACACAGTTGTTTTTCACTACTGTGAGGCCTACTCCTCTCATAGATCAGCATTGGGAATTGCTTAATATACATTTTAAGCTGTGATTTCTACATCATGGTTCATATCTTAGGAATGGTAATGATAAATCATCTTTTCTGGTAAAGTCAGATTTAACATTACTATTTTAGAAATGCCACTTTTAGAAAGTAGGCATATGTCTGATCTTACTGCTCTACGTGCCGTGTATCCTGTCTCCAATGTATATCTGGGGTAGGTGACAGCTACACTTTGTGCAGTCCTTCTAGACAGCCACAAACATAGGAAGACTGGGTGTGACAGAGAAGTCATTTGCATTCACCTGCATTCTGATAGCTCTTCCTGGGCAGGAAGAGGGAGGGGGAGCTGACACATTTCAATAATCAGTGTCCTCTGCCCCACAAAAAGGGCTGATTACCCCATACTGGTAGTCTGGAGCCAGAGTTGGGATGAAAGGGGGACCTGTGCAAAACAAGGAACTGCTTTGAAGTCACCCCCAATTCAAAAGCACATTTTGGTATCAGAATTGGATATCTGACCCCACCAAATCAGTACACTACAGGACCTGGAATGAATTGCTGTGCTACAAGGATTGCCACTTTGCTTGAGTGACTGTTCTGAAGAACTGCTTCACTGCTTTGCTGAGCCTGCCTACTGCCTGCTGATCTCTACCCTGCTGAGGACAAGGACAGGACCCATCTCAGTTGAACCCAAAGTGACCTCAAGGACTTGCTGGCTTGCCTCTTGTTTTCTTAAGTCTCGGGGACACAAAAGACTAAGAGGGTCATTCTGACCCTGGCGGGCGGTGGGAGCCGCCCGCCTGGCGGGAACCGCCAAATGGCCGCTCCGCGGTCAGAAGACCGCGGATGCCATTCTGGCTTTCCCGCTGGGCCGGCGGGCGACCGCCAAAAGAGCGCCCGCCGGCCCACCGGGAAAGGCCCTGCAACAAGGAAGCCGGCTCCGAATGGAGTCATCAGAGTTGCAGGGGTGCGACGGGTGCAGTTGCACCCGTTGCGATTTTCACTGTCTGCTAAGCAGACAGTGAAAATCTTTATGGGGCCTGTGAGAAAGTAGCCTCTTTCTAGCCTTGTTACCCCCACTTTTGGCCTGTTTGTGAGTGTATGTCAGGGTGTTTTCACTGTCTCACTGGGATCCTGCTAGCCAGGGCCCAGTGCTCATAGTGAAAACCCTATGTTTTCAGTATGTTTGTTATGTGTCACTGGGACCCTGCTAGTCAGGACCCCAGTGCTCATAAGTTTGTGGCCTATATGTATGTGTTCCCTGTGTAGTGCCTAACTGTCTCACTGAGGCTCTACTAATCAGAACCTCAGTGGTTATGCTCTCTCATTTCTTTCAAATTGTCACTGACAGGCTAGTGACCAATTTTACCAATTTACATTGGCTTACTGGAACACCCTTATAATTCCCTAGTATATGGTACTGAGGTACCCAGGGTATTGGGGTTCCAGGAGATCTCTATGGGCTGCAGCATTTCTTTTGCCACCTATAGGGAGCTCTGACAATTCTTACACAGGCCTGCCACTGCAGCCTGAGTGAAATAACGCACACGTTATTTCACAGCCATTTTACACTGCACTTAAGTAACTTATAAGTCACCTATATGTCTAACCTTTACCTAGTAAAGGTTAGGTGCAAAGTTACTTAGTGTGAGGGCACCCTGGCACTAGCCAAGGTGCCCCCACATTGTTCAGAGCCAATTCCCTGAACTTTGTGAGTGCGGGGACACCATTACACGCGTGCACTACATATAGGTCACTACCTATATGTAGCTTCACAATGGTAACTCCGAATATGGCCATGTAACATGTCTATGATCATGGAATTGCCCCCTCTATACCATCCTGGCATAGTTGGCACAATCCCATGATCCCAGTGGTCTGTAGCACAGACCCTGGTACTGCCAAACTGCCCTTCCTGGGGTTTCACTGCAGCTGCTGCTGCTGCCAGCCCCTCAGACAGGCAGCTGCCCTCCTGGGGTCCAGCCAGGCCTGGCCCAGGATGGCAGAACAAAGGACTTCCTCTGAGAGAGGGTGTGACACCCTCTCCCTTTGGAAAATGGTGTGAAGGCAGGGGAGGAGTAGCCTCCCCCAGCCTCTGGAAATGCTTTCTTGGGCACAGATGTGCCCAATTCTGCATAAGCCAGTCTCCACCGGTTCAGGGACCCCTTAGCCCTGCTCTGGCGCGAAACTGGACAAAGGAAAGGGGAGTGACCACTCCCCTGACCTGTACCTCCCCTGGGAGGTGCCCAGAGCTCCTCCAGTGTGCTCCAGACCTCTGCCATCTTGGAAACAGAGGTGCTGCTGGCATACTGGACTGCTCTGAGTGGCCAGTGCCACCAGGTGACGTCAGAGACTCCTTGTGATATGCTCCTTCAGGTGTTGCTAGCCTATCCTCTCTCCTAGGTAGCCAAACCCTCTTTTCTGGCTATTTAGGGTCTCTGTCTCTTGGGATTCCTTAGATAACGAATGCAAGAGCTCATCCAAGTTCCTCTGCATCTCTCTCTTCACCTTCTGCCAAGGAATCGACTGCTGAACGCGCTGGAAGCCTGCAAACCTGCAACATAGTAGCAAAGACGACTACTGCAACTCTGTAACGCTGATCCTGCCGCCTTCTCGACTGTTTTCCTGCTTGTGCATGCTGTGGGAGTAGTCTGCCTCCTCTCTGCACCAGAAGCTCCGAAGAAATCTCCCGTGGGTCGACGGAATCTTCCCCATGCAACCGCAGGCACCAAAAAGCTGCATTACCGGTCCCTTGGGTCTCCTCTCAGCACGACGAGCGAGGTCCCTCGAATCCAGCGACTCTGTCCAAGTGACCCCCACAGTCCAGTGACTCTTCAGTCCAAGTTTGGTGGAGGTAAGTCCTTGCCTCACCTCACTGGGCTGCATTGCTGGGAACTGCGACTTTTGCAGTTACTCCGGCCCCTGTGCACTTCCGGCGGAAATCCTTTGTGCACAGCCAAGCCTGGGTCCACGGCACTCTAACCTGCATTGCACGACTTTCTAAGTTGGTCTCCGGCGACGTGGGACTCCTTTGTGCGACTTCGGGTGAGCACCGTTTCACGCATCCTTGTAGTGCCTGTTTCTGGCACTTCTCCGGGTGCTACCTGCTGCTGAGAGGGCTTCTTGTCTTGCTCGACGTCCCCTCTCTTTCCTGGTCCAATTTGCGACCTCCTGGTCCCTCCTGGGCCACAGCAGCATCCAAAAACGCTAACCGCACGATTTGCAGCTAGCAAGGCTTGTTGGCGTTCTTTCGGCGGGAATACACTTCTGCACAACTCTCCACGGCGAGCGGGATCCGTCCACCAAAGGGGAAGTCTCTAGCCCTTTTCGTTCCTGCAGAAACCTCAGCTTCTTCTGTCCATTAGAAGCTTCTTTGCATCCACAGCTGGCATTTCCTGGGCATATGCCCATCTCCGACTTGCTTATGACTTTTGGACTTGGTCCCCTTGTTCCACAGGTACCCTAGATTGGAAATCCACAGTTGTTGCATTGTTGGTTTGTGTCTTTCCTGCATTATTCCTGTAACACAACTTCTTTGTCCTTAGGGGAACTTTGGTGCACTTTGCACTCACTTTTCAGGGTCTTGGGGAGGGTTATTTTTCTAACTCTCACTATTTTCTAATATTCCCAGCGACCCTCTACAAGGTCACATAGGTTTGGGGTCCATTCGTGGTTCGCATTCCACTTTTGGAGTGTATGGTTTGTGTTGCCCCTATCCCTATGTTTCCCCATTGCATCCTATTGTAACTATACATTGTTTGCACTGTTTTCTAAGACTATACTGCATATTTTTGCTATTGTGTATATATATCTTGTGTATATTTCCTATCCTCTCACTGAGGGTACACTCTAAGATACTTTGGCATATTGTCATAAAAATAAAGTACCTTTATTTTTAGTATAACTGTGTATTGTGTTTTCTTATGATATTGTGCATATGACACTAAGTGGTACTGTAGTAGCTTCACACGTCTCCTAGTTCAGCCTGAGCTGCTCTGCTAAGCTTCCATTATCTATCAGCCTAAGCTGCTAGACACCCTATACACTAATAAGGGATAACTGGGCCTGGTGCAAGGTGCAAGTACCCCTTGGTACTCACTACAAGCCAGTCCAGCCTCCTACATTGGTTGTGCAGTGGTGGGATAAGTGCTTTGAGACTACTTACCACTCTTGTCATTGTACTTTTCATAAGAGAAAAATATACAAAACAAGGTCAGTGTATATACACATAGCCAAAAAGTTTTGCATTTCCTCTTTTCACTCTTTTCTAAGTGCTGAAAAGTACTTCTAAACTTTCAAAAAGTTCTTAAAAGTTTAAAAAGTTTTTTTTCTGTCTTTCTAAAAAGTTCTTAAAACTTTTTTCTCTTTTTCTATCACTTTAACTCTCTCAAAAAATGTCTGGCACAGGCCAAAATGTTGATCTGTCCAAACTTGCATATGATCACCTTAGCTGGAAAGGAGCAAGGAGTCTCTGCATAGAGAGAGGTTTGAGTGTAGGGAAGAATCCTTCTTTGGAATTATTGCTTAACATGCTTAGAGAACAAGATAAGGCCATAGGGGCCACATCTGTTGAAAAAGTAGCAAATGGTTCCCAATCTGATCCAGGGACTCCCCCAGGAAAAGATTCAGGAAAGAAACTTCCTAGCCTGCCCATTACTAGACAGTCTAGCATAGTTGGTAATGATGGAGAGCCTCACCATACAAATAGTGTTGTCTCACATCATAGCAAAAGCATTTATTCTCACCATACTGGTAGTGATGTTTCTGTTAGCCAAGCTGTTAGGGTGGCTTCTGTAAGGGACAGGTCTCCTTCTGTTCATTCTTCTGTGTCTAAGAATGTCCCTCCCACCAACCCTGATGACAGAATGTTAGAGAGGGAACTCAATAAGTTGAGAGTGGAACAAACCAGACTGAAGCTTAAAAAGCAACAGCTGGATTTGGATAGACAGTCTTTTGAACTAGAGAAAGAAAGACAGAAGTTGGGTTTAGATACCCATGGTGGCAGCAGCAGTATTCCCCATAGTCATCCTGCAAAAGAGCATGATTCCAGGAATCTGCATAAGATAGTTCCCCCCTCATAAGGAGGGGGATGACATTAACAAGTGGTTTGCTGCACTTGAGAGGGCCTGTGTTGTACAGGATGTCCCTCAAAGGCAGTGGGCTGCTATCCTATGGCTATCATTTAGTGGAAAGGGTAGGGATAGACTCCTTACTGTGAAAGAAAGTGATGCCAATAATTTTACAGTTCTTAAGAATGCACTCCTGGATGGTTATGGCTTAACCACTGAACAATACAGGATAAAGTTCAGAGAGACCAAAAAGGAGTCTTCACAAGACTGGGTTGATTTCATTGACCATTCAGTGAAGGCCTTGGAGGGGTGGTTACATGGCAGTAAAGTTACTGATTATGAAAGCCTGTATAACACAATCCTGAGAGAGCATATACTTAATAATTGTGTGTCTGATTTGTTGCACCAGTACCTGGTAGACTCTGATCTGACCTCTCCCCAAGAATTGGGAAAGAAGGCAGACAAATGGGTCGGAACAAGGGTGAACAGAAAAGTTCATACAGGGGGTGACAAAGATGGCAATAAGAAGAAAGATGGTGAAAAATCTCAAGATAAGCATGGGGATAAGGGTAAAACCAAAGATCCCACTTCAAATCTTAAACACTCTTCAGAGGGTGGGGATAAAACAAATTCTTCCTCTTCTTCCCAAACTGCACACATTAAAAAGCCTTGGTGCTTTGTGTGTAAAAACAGAGGCCATAGGCCAGGGGATAAGTCCTGTCCAGGTAAACCCCCTGAGCCTACCACCACTAATGCATCAAGCTCTAGTGCCCCTAGCAGTAGTGGTACTAGTGGTGGGACTGCTGGCAACAGTCAAGTTAAGGGTGTAGTTGGGTTCACTTATGGGTCCATCATAGAAACTGGGGTAGTCAGTCCCAAGACAGTTTCTGTCTCACCTAGTGGCATTGGCCTTGCCACACTGGCTGCTTGTCCCCTTACAATGGATAAGTACAGGCAGACAGTTTCAATAAATGGTGTTGAGGCCTTGGCCTACAGGGACACAGGTGCAAGTATCACTTTGGTGACTGAAAACCTAGTGCACCCTGATCAACACATCATTGGACAACAGTATAAGATTATTGATGTCCATAACTCCACTAAGTTTCTTCCCTTAGCTATAATTCAGTTTAGTTGGGGTGGAGTTACTGGCCCTAAGCAGGTGGTGGTATCACCTAGCTTACCTGTAGACTGTCTCTTAGGTAATGACCTAGAGGCCTCAGGTCGGGCTGATGTAGAGTTTTATGCCCATGCAGCCATGCTGGGCATTCCAGAGGAATTGTTCCCTCTCATTTCTACTGAAATGAAAAAGCAAAGGAGAGAAGGCCTGAAAACTCAGGATCCCTCTCCATCAACAGGTAAAAAGGGTATCACAGTATCCCCTAACCACCCTGCCATTCAGGATACCATTCCTGTGGTGGGAGAAACCTCTCCTGGGGTGGCACCTGTTCCAAGGGAATCATCAGCTGGCAAAGCTGTACTCCCTGAGGTAGAAGTACCTCTCTGTGGGATAACTAACATTGGTGACAAAAAGAGCACCATTTTAGTTAACATGGAGCATCCCTCCAACCCTCCCAGAGAAACTTTAGTGCAGAAACCCTGCACTGCCTCACAACACTTAAGACAGCATCCCTGCCCTAGTGTGGAGCTCATAGGACAGCATCCCTGCCCTGCTCCAACTCAAGAGAAACAGCATCCCTGTTCTCTCTTCCAGCCACATGAACAAAGTTTTTGCCCAGCTATGGCTTTTCTGAGACAGCATCCCTGTCTGGCATTTCCATCATTACAAATAGGTTCAGTGGACAATTCCCACTGCTCTAAACTAAAACTTACTGATAGAAACTCTGAAAATACATCTTCACATTGTTGCTTAGCTAAAAAACTTCAAACAGGGTGGTTTACATCCCCACAGGGAAGTAACCATATAGTGGATGATAAAGGGAGTAACCAGTCTATTGCAGAGCTACCCTCTACTTATCACCACTTAGACAATAAAGTCTCAACTGGCCAAGGGTAGCCTTATTGTCCTTCGTTTGGGGGGGGGGGGGGTTGTGTGAGAAAGTAGCCTCTTTCTAGCCTTGTTACCCCCACTTTTGGCCTGTTTGTGAGTGTATGTCAGGGTGTTTTCACTGTCTCACTGGGATCCTGCTAGCCAGGGCCCAGTGCTCATAGTGAAAACCCTATGTTTTCAGTATGTTTGTTATGTGTCACTGGGACCCTGCTAGTCAGGACCCCAGTGCTCATAAGTTTGTGGCCTATATGTATGTGTTCCCTGTGTAGTGCCTAACTGTCTCACTGAGGCTCTACTAATCAGAACCTCAGTGGTTATGCTCTTTCATTTCTTTCAAATTGTCACTGACAGGCTAGTGACCAATTTTACCAATTTACATTGGCTTACTGGAACACCCTTATAATTCCCTAGTATATGGTACTGAGGTACCCAGGGTATTGGGGTTCCAGGAGATTCCTATGGGCTGCAGCATTTCTTTTGCCACCCATAGGGAGCTCTGACAATTCTTACACAGGCCTGCCACTGCAGCCTGAGTGAAATAACGCACACGTTATTTCACAGCCATTTTACACTGCACTTAAGTAACTTATAAGTCACCTATATGTCTAACCTTTACCTAGTAAAGGTTAGGTGCAAAGTTACTTAGTGTGAGGGCACCCTGGCACTAGCCAAGGTGCCCCCACATTGTTCAGAGCCAATTCCCTGAACTTTGTGAGTGCGGGGACACCATTACATGCGTGCACTACATATAGGTCACTACCTATATGTAGCTTCACAATGGTAACTCCGAATATGGCCATGTAACATGTCTATGATCATGGAATTGCCCCCTCTATACCATCCTGGCATAGTTGACACAATCCCATGATCCCAGTGGTCTGTAGCACAGACCCTGGTACTGCCTAACTGCCCTTCCTGGGGTTTCACTGCAGCTGCTGCTGCTGCCAGCCCCTTAGACAGGCAGCTGCCCTCCTGGGGTCCAGCCAGGCCTGGCCCAGGATGGCAGAACAAAGGACTTCCTCTGAGAGAGGGTGTGACACCCTCTCCCTTTGGAAAATGGTGTGAAGGCAGGGGAGGAGTAGCCTCCCCCAGCCTCTGGAAATGCTTTGTTGGGCACAGATGTGCCCAATTCTGCATAAGCCAGTCTACACCGGTTCAGGGACCCCTTAGCCCTGCTCTGGCGCGAAACTGGACAAAGGAAAGGGGAGTGACCACTCCCCTGACCTGTACCTCCCCTGGGAGGTGCCCAGAGCTCCTCCAGTGTGCTCCAGACCTCTGACATCTTGGAAACAGAGGTGCTGCTGGCACACTGGACTGCTCTGAGTGGCCAGTGCCACCAGGTGACGTCAGAGACTCCTTGTGATAGGCTCCTTCAGGTGTTGCTAGCCTATCCTCTCTCCTAGGTAGCCAAACCCTCTTTTCTGGCTATTTAGGGTCTCTGTCTCTTGGGATTCCTTAGATAACGAATGCAAGAGCTCATCCGAGTTCCTCTGCATCTCTCTCTTCACCTTCTGCCAAGGAATCGACTGCTGACCGCGCTGGAAGCCTGCAAACCTGCAACATAGTAGCAAAGACGACTACTGCAACTCTGTAACGCTGATCCTGCCGCCTTCTCGACTGTTTTCCTGCTTGTGCATGCTGTGGGGGTAGTCTGCCTCCTCTCTGCACCAGAAGCTCCGAAGAAATCTCCCGTGGGTCGACGGAATCTTCCCCCTGCAACCGCAGGCACCAAAAAGCTGCATTACCGGTCCCTTGGGTCTCCTCTCAGCACGACGAGCGAGGTCCCTCGAATCCGGCGACTCTGTTCAAGTGACCCCCACAGTCCAGTGACTCTTCAGTCCAAGTTTGGTGGAGGTAAGTCCTTGCCTCACCTCGCTGGGCTGCATTGCTGGGAACCGCGACTTTTGCAGCTACTCCGGCCCCTGTGCACTTCCGGCGGAAATCCTTTGTGCACAGCCAAGCCTGGGTCCACGGCACTCTAACCTGCATTGCACGACTTTCTAAGTTGGTCTCTGGCGACGTGGGACTCCTTTGTGTGACTTTGGGTGAGCACCGTTTCATGCATCCTCGTAGTGCCTGTTTCTGGCACTTCTCCGGGTGCTACCTGCTGCTGAGAGGACTCCTTGTCTTGCTCGACGTCCCCTCTCTCTCCTGGTCCAATTTGCGACCTCCTGGTCCCTCCTGGGCCACAGCAGCGTCCAAAAACGCTAACTGCACGATTTGCAGCTAGCAAGGCTTGTTGGCGTTCTTTCGGCAGGAAAACACTTCTGCACGACTCTCCACGGCGAGATGGATCCGTCCACCACAGGGGAAGTCTCTAGCCCTTTTCGTTCCTGCAGAAACCTCAGCTTCTTCTGTCCAGTAGAAGCTTCTTTGCATCCACAGCTGGCATTTCCTGGGCATATGCCCATCTCCGACTTGCTTGTGACTTTTGGACTTGGTCCCCTTGTTCCACAGGTACCCTAGATTGAAAATCCACAGTTGTTGCATTGTTGGTTTGTGTCGTTCCTGCATTATTCCTCTAACACAACTTCTTTGTCCTTAGGGGAACTTTGGTGCACTTTGCACTCACTTTTCAGGGTCTTGGGGAGGGTTATTTTTCTAACTCTCACTATTTTCTAATAGTCCCAGCGACCCTCTACAAGGTCACATAGGTTTGGGGTCCATTCGTGGTTCGCATTCCACTTTTGGAGTATATGGTTTGTGTTGCCCCTATCCCTATGTTTCCCCATTGCATCCTATTGTAACTATACATTGTTTGCACTGTTTTCTAAGACTATACTGCATATTTTTGCTATTTTGTATATATATCTTGTGTATATTTCCTATCCTCTCACTGAGGGTACACTCTAAGATACTTTGGCACATTGTCATAAAAATAAAGTACCTTTATTTTTAGTATAACTGTGTATTGTGTTTTCTTATGATATTGTACATATGACACTAAGTGGTACTGTAGTAGCTTCACACGTCTCCTAGTTCAGCCTGAGCTGCTCTGCTAAGCTTCCATTATCTATCAGCCTAAGCTGCTAGACACCCTATACACTAATAAGGGATAACTGGGCCTGGTGCAAGGTGCAAGTACCCCTTGGTACTCACTACAAGCCAGTCCAGCCTCCTACAGGGCCCTGTTAGGGGGCCCCTGCACTGCCCATGCCCAGGACCCGTTCCCGCCATCCTGTTCCTGGCGGTAAAAAACGCCAGAAACAGGATCGCGGGAAGGGTGTCGGAATCTCCATGGCGGTGCTGCTTGCAGCGCCGCCATGGAGATTCAGCCCATGCAGGGGAAATCCGGCGGGAAACCGCCGGATCCCCTTTTCTGACTGCGGCTTTACCGCCGCGGTCAGAATGGGCTGGGAAGCACCGCCAGCCTGTTGGCGGTGCTTCCGTGGTCCCCGGCCCTGGCGGTCTTGGACCGCCAGGGTCAGAATGACCTCCTAAATCTCCAGGTACAGCTCCTGGATCTGTCTTCAATCAGCTCCTGACACCAAGGATGCTCAGTGTGGCAAAAAGTAATAGCATAGCAGACACTGAAAATCGCGACGGGTGCAACTGCACCCGTCGCACCCTTTCCACTCCGCCGGCTCCATTCGGAGCCGGCATCCTCGTGGAAGGGGGTTTCCCGCTGGGCGGGCGGGCGGCCTTCTGGCGGTCGCCCGCCAGCCCAGCGGGAAACTCAGAATGACCGCCGCGGTCTTTTGACCGCGGTACGGTCTTCTGGCGGTTCCCGCTTGGCGGGCGGCTCCCGCCGCCCGCCAAGATTAGAATGACCCCCTGAGTTTCTTCACATGTTTTTTGCATGCTTTCTGGTCTCTCTTGACACCACCTACTATTCTACCTAATCGTTAATAAAGGCAGTTTTATTTGCATGTTGATAGACTGTGTGATGTTTAACTCTATCGAACTATTAAAAGTGTGACTGTTAGTTCTAGGGACCTTCGTTTCTTTTACATATTGTGTACCCTTGGCCCGTATTCACCCTCTGGTTTTCCCTTGTGTGTTTTGTAAAAGTCAGTTAGAATCTGAAATGTAAGTTTTTCAAATGAATATTGCTCACCAAATTTATTACACTGTACTTAAAATTCAAGTGCAAAGTCAATATAACAAAGCAATTTGTTTTATACACATAGTTTTGGATTATTACATTCAAGAGTTTGCTGAGGAAACTAGATACAGCACTGTTTTGTCAGGTGGATTCCGGGATTTGTAGTCTTGTGCTATGCTTGATAATGAGGTCTTAAGCATTAACTACACGTTTTTTTTTCCCGAAGTTAACTGAATTCTTGACAGACTTGAACTTTTCTCCACAGACAATAACATAGTTTGTTTTAGGAAGAAACAATTCCTTACATAGCAAAATTATGAAACTCTATCAGTAGCTGAAAAGGAAGAAGTTACTTTTTGAACTAGATTAATGATAAAATACAAATGTTAGATTAAAATGCTGGTCGTGTTGCTTATTTTGAAGCTTTCTGAAAGCTGGAAAACGAATTTAATAACACATCAAAGCTCATTCAGAAACCAGTCAGCTAAAGTTTCAAATTTGGAAAAAACACCAAAGACACTAAAAGGAAAATGCCATTATTTTAAAAAGTGCAATTTGTTTCTTTTCTTTGTCAACAGAACATTCCTAACAATATGGTGTCACAATTTGTTTCTCTGAGATGCTCGGCTGGCTGAGGTAATTGATATTTCAGTGACCTTACATAGTAGAAATGACAGCCTATTCCCTCAGTGCACCCTTGGGAGGATCTCATTTTGTCTGATTCAGAAATGTTCTGAGTCATATAGCAGTTCGCAATTCACCCTCGACACCAGAATGGTGCTACTCAATCTCTTTTTAGCTTGTATAGCTCAAAGGTTATATACATTTGGTTTATAATCTCACTGTTGCCTTTCAACTAACATCTGAAGAACTAAACATTACATAAATGGCCCACCTATAGCTAAAATATTCATGTTTCTTTGTAAACATGAGATAGCTTAACACTTTCCCCATGATAAACATGCCTTTATGAAATGCAATAAACTCACCAACAGCTTTGGGAACTCCAAGAGCAGAGTTATCAAGACTTTGTGCTTCTGAGAAGTCTTGCAAACTAGTTCATGCCTTGAGAAAGTATTTACTTTCAAGCACAAAATGTTATTCCACTAAAATAACGCAAATAGCGCTTTGTGCCACTTTGCTTTACTTTGTGTCAGTGGGCTTCTTCATGGATTCTAGATGGGCGATCCCACCATACTGTACGTATTTGGTGCTGAAGGCCCTATCTACTAAAATTGGTAGACAGGGCTTTTTGCAAAAAATAATAATAATAACTATAATAATGTCTCCTTGAGACACTTGCTAACACAGAGAAATGTTTTTTCGTTTCTCCTAACTTCTTACAAATTGCGTGTGTGCTGCGATTTACAGCGCACACTCAATGTGTGAAAAGTTTGTCAGTTAAATAATTTAAATCATACTATTTTACACAGTAAAAGTAGCCTTCCAGTACAAAAGCTATGCTAGATATCACACACACAAACACACAGTTGCACTATGGTGCAAAGGTGTTTGCATGGTGCTAGGCAGTCTGGTTCTTCGCCAGCGTGACGGAAGGGAACAACCCCACATCTTAGTGTATATGGCTCTGCATTGCTTCTTTCCTCTAGCACAAAACAGCAAATTTGGTTGCTGCATTGTGTTGCACTAATTTTTGTGACAGCTGCTCCCTAGGACAGTGGATCTATGACCAGTCATTCCTTTGAGCCTTGTTATATTTCTATTCCAATTATTCAACAAGCATTTGCAATGCAACGGGTCTCGCATTTCTCCGAGTTAGAGCAATTAGCAGTTGTATACTCCCAACCGGACTTTTCTTGCCTCATTAAATGGAAATAAAGAGCGCGATCGCGCTGCTACAGTTCACTCGTGGTGAAACCGATCGGCAAAAGTGCAATTATCTACATAACGGGCAAAAGTGCAATTAACTATGTAACAGGGCCAATGTCATGCAAAGCGCTCAACTTCTGCCAAGCGAGATCGCACTGCGAAGAAAGAGAATAAGTAGTCCACAAACCGGACGGAAAACAGTGAACCTCGTATGTTTTCAGTATATGTTAGCTGCGCTTGAAGAGGGCTAACCACCGGAAAAGGCATGACGTATGCATACCTTCAACTAATGAAAGCAGGCAAATTTTAAAAGGCAAGCCCACGAACCAATGAAGGACACTGACGTGGTATGGAAGGGGCCCGAGCCCTTTTCTAACTACTACAGTATCTCACAAGCGATAACCATGCGCAAGCGCATGCTAGCTCAGGCTGTACCCTAAAAAATGACAGGCATAACAAATATATATTTTATTTGATTGTTCATTCAATTCATTCTATAAACTCAGTAAGTGAAACACTATCATTCAAGGGCTATTACTGGTTTTATTTATTACTTCGAGTTCTCAATCATGGAAAAGGATATATGTCTGTCACTTGATAACATAACATTCCAGAGTGATTGAAGCAAGCCCTATTGTGAATCACTGCTAACGCTCACAGGTTTGCATTTTTACTGTTTTTTTGTAATAAATACAAGGAAAACGTCTCTTTTGTTTGTATTTATTTTTAAATACGAGAAATAGGAAATAGATTTTTTATAAGGCAGTCTCAACGCTGTCAGTAACGGCCAAAGAGCCAATAGCTGTGCAAACTGACAGGCAGGAGAGTTAAAACACGCTTTCCCATTGAGGCTTTAAGAGGTGAGAATGTTTATGTGTTTGCAGTGTAATGTTAACTTTTACATATAGGTGTACCACATAGGTGTGATACATTGGCATCTATGTACAAGTGTGCTTGTATCAGTTACATTCACATGGACATATCCTACTTGCAGCTTCAGTTTTTCATATTATACAAAGTAAATACGAATAAATACAGAAGAAATTATCAAAAATGCATATGGATAAATGCAGATGTAAATGTCAACAAAATAAATCCGGTTAGTCTAGAAACCCTAATAATAAATCATAAATAGTGGTTTCATTTAAACCGGGACTTTTTTATTAATTCATCTCACCATATCATTGCATTATAAACCATTCAGCAATTTGTAGGGCCATCAACCACCACAATTTAAGACACTTTGGTAACTGAATCTGTAGCATTTTTGTAGCTACACTTACAGGTATGAAATACTGCATATCCAGCCTAAAAAAATACATTTTAATTCAAACCTACAACGCTTTTAACATTTACTAATCACATTTTTCGTAGCTTGTAAGTTACATTGGATACCACTTTCTCGCTAAAATCATACAACACCCTACTTCTAGCAGTCAAAAAACGTATTCCGTAGTTCATAGATTGCGCTATAAAACGTTAATTGATTCCAGAATGTAACTCAGCGAATTGCCTGACAGAGAGGGGGAACTATCTTGTGAATAGAGACCAAAAGGTGAAGGAAAGGAGCCCAGCTAACATTGTGTACAGGTCAGGCGATGAAACAATTTACTCGCAGTCTTCTTATAGTTTGAATGCACCAACTTTTCATTAATAATAATAATGCCGGCTCTGAATCCAGATTGCCTTAATTCTGTATCAAAACAATGCTCAAATATTGGTCACAAATGAGAATTTCTTAAGCAAAGCAAAAAAATAAATGATTTCATTGTATTCATTTTTACTGACATCACAAATATTGCAAAATAAACAAAAGCAGGGTAAGAGAATCGGAGGTAGGACTTGTCAACATAATAAAAAATTAGCATTCCAATTATTCTACGTAGTGGAAGAATGACAAACATTAAATAAATATTCTGAAAAACGGGCCTATATTTTGTAAAACTGGGGTCTGATCATGGGCAGAAAAACGACTACTGGGAGTATTCTTAAATGGTACAGTACTTTTCGTGAGGAGGCAGCAAAGAAATGGCAACAAATTAAAATATAAATTTTTGCACATTGTTAGATTAGTAATCAAACACTATTCTTACTTTAAAACTAAAAGCTTCGCCTCAAGTAGCACAAGGAGGTAAATCCAATATCCCCATCCTAAAACAACTGCATTTTGAAATAAAGTCCATCACAAAGTGATTTTCCAGGAAATCCTTGCAGTTATCTTCTTCCTCAGGAATAGATGGGCAAGTACACAATCCTCACAAAAAGCAGGCGTTGTGAACATCATGCGACTTCGGAGCAATGCTAAGTGTTCATCTTTAGCAAAGGACAGTACATCAATGAACACAAGATGTTGCAGATTTGTTTGTGGCTGTGTGGTTCATATGTAGAGTAAACCAAGCTATAAAAAATGGGTTGCTGTAAATAGGTACTTTCTGGGGGTACGTTGCAGTAGGTATCAAGAAGCCTGCTGCAGGTATGTACGGTGGTGAGTTTGAGTTTACTAGCTTAAAGATGATCTGCTGGGTTTGAAAGCGATGTGAGCTGGCAGAGGAAGCCAGTGTTGTCCTTTATGAATGAGAGTGAGTCTGTCAAACCCTTTGTGGTAGTTAATTACCGAGGCACACCATGTGTAAAGGGTTAACTTACAATTTCTGCATGTCAAAATTCTTTAGTCCATCTTTGAAATAGCCTGCAACATGGAAAATACTCTTTAGAGCGAATAGATAGGACTCTGGTACATTGGCAAGAGGAGTATTTTCTTTTTGGAATCCCACGGTTGGTCTCATCATACGGTAGTACTTGCTACTTTGTAATATAGGACTTCTTGAAGTTGGCCTGCTATACATCTTGTCCTAATGACGTCCAGCTTGCTACAATACTGCACACTACCTACTGTGGAATGCCTGCTGTGCTGTATGTTTATACCCTTCAGTTTTCCAACACCAGCTTCCTTGGGATACTATGTTCCTGAAGCTACCTTTTGTCGCTGTTTGTTTCTGAGTTCCTGTTATCACACCATACTTTGGTGCCATAAGGTGAACTCTGCAGTGGTCGTCCCACAATAGGGCTTTTTCAATCATGTGCGTGGCTGTAGGAGGCTGGCTTGGTTTGAGTGGGTACCTAAGGTACTTACACCTTATACCAGGTCCAGTTATCCCTTATTAGTGAAATGTAGTCAGTGTTCTAGCACCTGAGGCCGTCTAGAGGTAGCTGTAGCAGAGCAGCTTAGGCTGAGCTAGGAGACATGCAAATCTCCTGCAATACCACTATAGTTACACAGTACTTGTAAACAATAAAAGACAATACTCACTGTTACCAAAAATAAAGGTACTTTATTTTAGTGACACAAGGCCAAAAATTTCTTAGCGACAATACTCATTCTGGAGGTAAGTATTATACACAATATATACACTGGAGACCAAAATCAGGTAAGTAAATAGTCATATAATAGTGCAATCTGTAGAAAATACAATGGAATGCAATTGGCCTATAGGCAACACAAACCATATGCTAAGAAAGTGGAATGCGAATCACAAATTCCCCCCTAGGCAAGTGCAGTGGGTAGAGGGGCGCTGGGAGTGTAAGAGAACACCAAAGGTAAGTAAAATACCCCACCCCAGAGCCCAGGAAAGTAGGAGTAAAGTAAGGACACACTGCAAGTTGTGATAAGAGTTATTGCAAGAACCAAGCAAGACTGCAAGCAACAAATGGTGGATTCCTGGACCTGAAGACCTGTGAAAAGAGGAGACCAAGTCCAGATGTTGCAGAAGATTCCAGGAAGGGCAGGGGCCTCTGCCAACCTAGAAGATGGTGAAAAAGAGGATTCTCCAGTTAGAAGACGTCTGCAGAAGAGCACCAAAGAAGATGGCTGCGGGTTCCTGCATGGTGCGGGAGATGTCCCATGTCGAGGAGTTGGATGTAGGCTGTTTGCGCCGCTGGATTCGTCCAACGAGCATTGGTTCAAGCAAGGTTGCGGTTTGTGTCAAAATGTCGCTGCCTGAACCCAGGAGGGACCTGGGGGGCTCAACTTGGACTGAGGAGGCAGAGGGGGCTCCCAACACTGGAGAGAGCCCACAGATGTCCAGGCAGCACCTACAGTAGTCCCAGGACACGGGGACAAAGAAGATGCAAATTGCGGTTGGTGCAACACAACAAAAGAAGGTCCCACACTGCCGGAGAACAACTCAGTGAGTCATGCATCGCAAGGTGGCGTGCTGGGGACTGGGCTACACTGTGCACAAAGGATCCTTGGAAGATGTGCACAGGAGCCCAAGGAGCTGGAGATGACGCAGTGCATAGGCGTACTGTCACAAACCGGGAAGGCAAGCTCTTACCTCCTCCAAATTTGGACAGCTGGACCTTAGGACAGTCTGGGTCGTGTTGGTCCACCGCCTGTGTTCCAGGGAGCATGATCGTCGTCAGGAGAGGAGTCCCATAGAACTGGTCGTCATCTTGGAAGATGCCTGCAGGAGCATGGAAGTGACTCCGTCACTCCACGGGAGATTCCTTTGGTTCTTCTGGTGCAGGGTGAAGACAGGGAGTCCTCAGAGCATGCACACCTTGGAAACCGTTGCAAATGCTGGCTGGAGCTGAAGTTGTAGGTCACAGGAGTCGTCCTGGATACTTTGTTGCAGTTACAGCAGTTCCAGGAGCAGTCTACAGTTGATCAGACGGTCAGAAGCTGAAGCAGAGGATTCAGAGTATTCCTGGAGGAGGCTTGCAAGCTGAATCTGAAGAGGAACCCACATGAGAGACCCTAAATAGCCCTGAGAAGGGATTGGCTACCTACCCAGGTGTGCACCTATCAGGGGGGTCTCTGATGTCACCTGCTGTCACTGGCCACTCAGAGATCTCTAGAGTGTCCCCACACCTTGGAAAACAAGATGGCTAATGCCAGGGACACACTGGAGGAGCTGTGGGCACCACCCCTGGGGTGGTGATGGACAGGGGAGTGGTCACTCCCTTTTCCTTTGTCTAGTTTCGCACCAGAGCAGAAACTGGGGGTCCCTGAACTGGTGTAGACTGGCGTATGCAAGAAGGGCACCATCTGTGCCCTTCAAAGCATTTCCAGAGGCTCTGGGAGGCTACCCCTCCCAAGCATGTAACACCTATGTCCAAAGGGAGACAGTGTAACACCTTCCTCCCAAAGGAAATGCATTGTTCTGCCTTCCTGGGACCGAGCTGTTCAGACCCCAGGAGGGTAGAACCCTGTCTGTGAGGTGGCAGCAGCTGTAGCTGCAGTGCAAGCCTCAAAGAGCTGGTTTGTCAGTAGAGGGGGTCCATGATGGAGCCCCCAGGAGGCATGGTATTTGCCCCACCATACCAGATTTAGAATGGGGGGACAATTCCATGATCTTAGACACCTTACATGGCCATTTTCAGAGTTACCATTGTGAAGCTACCAGTAGGTATTGACCTATATGTAGTGCAAGCGTGTAATGGTATCGCCACACTTACGAAGTCCAGGGATTTGGCCATGGACAGCGTGAGGGCACATTTGCTAGTGAAAGGGTGCCCTCGCACTTAGTAACTTTGCACCTAGCCTTCATTAAATGAAGGTTAGACATATAGGTGACTTATAAGTTACTTAAGTGCAGTAAAATTGGCTGTGAAATAGTGTGTGCACTATTTCACACAGGCTGCAGTGGCAGTCCTGAAGAAGGGTTTGTCTGAGCTCCTTATGGGTGGCAAAAGAAATGCTGCAGCCCTTAAGGATCACCTGGAACTCCAATACCCTGGGTAACTAGGTACCATATACTAGGGACCTATAAGGGGGGTCCAGTGTGCCAGTTGGAATTGGAATATGAAGTCACTAAACTATAGTGACTAATTTGGAAGCAGAGAAAGCATAAGCACTGGAGTTATGGTTAGCAGAACTTCAGTGACACAGTTAAGTACTGCTGACAAAACACACATTAGGCCACAAACTATGAGCACTGGGTCCTGGCTAGCAGGATCCCAGTGAGACAGGCAAAACACACTGACAAATAGGGTTTTCAATATGAGCACTGGGTTTCTGGCTAGCAGGATCCCAGTGAAACAGTAAAAACACACTGAAACACACTCACAAACAGGCCAAAATTGGGGGTAACCATGCAGAAAGAGGCTACTTTCTCTCAGTGCCCCATACTCTAGTGCAACATGGTGCTCTCTGCAGTGCGCCTACAGTGCCCAGCTGCTTGATGGTGCCCTCCCAGAAACCCTTGCCCGACAATCCCTTTACTCCATCCTTGCTGTCATAGGCTCCTTCAATTCCACCATTCCTGCAGGGCAAAGGTTTACAAGAATAGGACCATGTGATTGAAAAAGGGATGTGTGCTTTAGATTTAGCACACCGCCTAGCATGAATAATAAGGGAAAATCATGGGGGTACCACAGACTGATCTGATTTGTCTGTAAACATTAAGCTATGCTGCTTCCAATCACATTGGTATTGATTTTATCAATTTATTGACCTTTAAAAGCTGAGTCAACCCTGCTGGGATTTGTTTCTGCATCATGTAATTTATTCCTTTATCTCTAGTTCTATACACTCAATCAACTGAGGTAACTTACAACTTAATTAACAAGACTCAATGAATGGGTTAGTTTGCATTTTCATGAAAGAAATACGGGCTGCATAGATGAGTGGCAGTTGCACGCCTATGTGTGTGGGAGGTTATCATGAAGTCACTTTTGCAATTTTAATAAATGAAAAGGTCACCAACAGAGGAGGCGTTTGATCACCTAGTGCCAAAGGCTTAACTGTATGACTAACAAAGTTATATTTCGACGACAAGACATTATAATGCTGTCAAAGATGCCATTTGTTAATGAATCATTAAGGACAGGGGACTGACAGAGGTCGTTCCTGGCCTACTTTTCAACAGAAAATAAAAAAAATACACCTTACCTTATACTTTTGATTATGGGCTAGTGCTCTAATCAATTATACTTTTACCGAACTCTGTGGTAGACTGATTGAAACTCATTTTATGAAACCACGAACCTTAAAAGGCTATGTCAGCCTTGTTATGATTTTCACCTGTAACTTCGAGTGTTGTGAACGCTGAATTTTTACTAATAAATATTCATGTATTCTGAATTTTGAACCTGCATAGAATTTGACTTAGTATAGAAAATAATGCACAATTTAGAAAATATGCCTACTTGAGTGACCGCTAGTAATCACGAAGTGTCCTAATTAATTGCTTATGAAAATTAATTGATGGGCTTGTGTTTAGATTAAAGTAGTAGTATGTTATATTAATGATCACTTATTATGTATTTGCTTTATAAATTGTAGTCCTTAAGTTAGCGAGGCCTTTGTCCTAGTTGCAGAGCGTCATGTTAAACTGTACTGTTAAGAAATGCTGTGAAAAATGTTCGCCTGAAGAAATTAATACATGAATTGTTCTTTTCCACTGAGTTAACCAAACGTTTGCAAACGTTTTTCTTTTCCCATGAGAACCGCTTGTTAGAAAATCGTGTAATAGTTTCTGATACAATGTACAGTTTAGTGTGTGAGAAAGCGATGTTCCCAGGAGCTGACAATGGATGCACTGACTGAAGGACAGAGAGATACAAAATTGCTACCTGACGAATCCGATGATGGGAACAGGAGAAGAGGAGCCAATCATCGACATGTGAAAGACAGTTTAGTTATATCTTAGATTTGAAGTTCTACCTTTATTGGACTAAATGTAAACATACGATTCTTTGACCTATGGCTGAATGCTGATCCTCAGACTTTGCTTTACAAATGGTTCAGCTAGCTTAGAGTCCCATGTTCTGAACCATTCCCTTTCATGGTCCGATGCTGATGCTGGCCGAACAGATGTCCATTTGACGAAGACAGGCGCAGCTGGCTGATCCATACTGAGGATGTTATTATTCTTGCTGTAATTTGCCTCTTGTTCTTAGGTACCATAGCTAGATGTTTTCCAAATTTATGTTGACTAAATTGTTTTGCATGAAGTCCAAACATGCTATTCTAATCTGAAGCTTAGTGAGGGAAGACCCTAAATGCTAGTAGGTTGCTAATAGCAAATAATTGCTGTTACTCAGTTGCTTAATCTAAATGTATGCTATTTCAATTTTGCAGTTGTTCCTGCTGTTGATTTGTATTGTGCGAAGTAATTCATGCTTTGGTTAAATTGAAATTCTTCAGAAGATTTGGTCAACCAGTGTTGTTTTTGTATGCGTCCCGTTTGATTTTGAGACTAAGTAATGTGATATTAGCATGGTTAATATAACGAAATAAAAATTCTAACATTACAAGAAAGGTGTGATTACTCATGGCCGAAGGGGTCATGGTCTGTGAAACTATTGACTCCAAGGATTACTGATATTGTTAATGATTTATATTGAATTGAAATTGAGTCCTATGGTGGGAATTACTCTAAGCGCAGTCAAAAATCCATCGAACCTCTAACGCGTCACCTTATAAATTGAATTAAATTAAGTAACCAAATAAGGTCAGATGCGCTAACAGTGGCATCAGATTCACTAGCCCACCTGCTTTTTGGCAGGACATTTATCGATTTTTTCTTTGAAACTCATTTTAGTACAATATCAAAATTGCATCTTAAAACTGTTAAAACGTCCCCACAAACAAGAATCCGTTTAAGGTGATGGAGAGCAACCAAAGATGCAGAAGGGAGGAATGTTTGAAAGAGTATAGACTTAAAGAATGTTTGGAAACCACCTCTCAAATACAGGTGACTTCATCCAACGTAGTTATTAACACGATCATCGCCATCGGTGTCGCTAAAGCTCACCAGAGATCGAATTTTATGAAATTACCTCTTAGTTCAAGAACCGGACCAGACTGAAGGGTGTAGCTCGCTTGGTGGAGCAAGTGCAGTGGCAGCGCGTCCCAGAGCCTTGCGGGGCCATGTAGAACCCTGAAAAAAGATTATTTACTAGCCTCGACAGCAGCTCATGCTTGCATCAGGGCCATGGCATCCTTACTACGCTACAGACCAGACTTGTAATTTTTTTCTGCGGAATTAATTTACTGTGAGGCAACACCCTTTTACGCCCCGCAGCAACCAGTTCTGACTATTCATTTAATGGGGATAGCAACTAATACAAACATCGTGGGTCATGTAGCCCAAAAAACTATTTAAATTCGAAAAGGATACAGTTAGCTGCTCTCATTTATTTTGGTCATGGTGGCGTGTAAACTCTCTTGCCCTATATGATACAGAGTGGTTTCTCTACTGCTAATGACATTTTTATATAAACCCCTGCAAAGAACAAAGCATTTAAATTAAAAGTACCCTAATGTAATTGTGTCTCATTTGCAATGAAGGTTGAAGACTGGTCCATTAATTCAGACGTCCAATGCTACTCTTCATGTAATCTGATTAGGTCGGAATATTGCCTTCTGAAGTGAGGCTGCTTTATAACCTATCCTCTTCTGCTTGAATACAAAGCATCAAGGAAACGGCTCATGCAATTATTTTGAGACAAGTGAATTGCATTTATAAGCAAACCAATAATTTCTCGACCAATTATGTTACACTGGCACAAAAGCTATTGGAATAAGACGGTTGTAGAAATCGGTTGGGTGAAAGGAATTATGGGAAGATCAATCAATACATAACAAGCTGGGAACAGCGTGGGCCACTTAACAGCCTGGCAAAGACCCGACGTTTAAAGAAATGCTTATAAATGGAGAGAATAGGAATATTTTACACAGAAAATGTGGACAGCATGCGAGCTGTGCTGAATGGGTAGCATACTGAGATGATATTTATTGGATTTATATATTTAAGATATAATATTGTCAGCAAGGCCTCAAGCGTTACAGCTTCTAAAATGTGGCGTTTATGTCACCTGTGATGATGTATAACTCGAAGGCCTTGGTTACGAGTTGGCTAGGGTGATGCCTCCTGGGGAAATCTGGGGGTGGGCGCTCCCCCTCTCTTCTGCCCCCCCCCCCCCCCCCCCCGCCTCCCCTCCTCCCTCACACACACACACACACACACACATTCTGTGGACTGGTAATGCTGAGACAGCCGAGAGGAGTATTTGGTGCCGATGAGAATAAGACATGT
Source organism: Pleurodeles waltl (assembly GCF_031143425.1). NCBI lineage: Eukaryota > Metazoa > Chordata > Amphibia > Caudata > Salamandridae > Pleurodeles > Pleurodeles waltl. The sequence goes on along the minus strand of NC_090443.1, from coordinate 602,807,409 downwards.
GGCAGGGTCTGGGAAGTGGGAGTGAGACTTCTGGGGCTATGTGAACGGCGTGTGTTGAAAGAGGACAGGCAAAGGAAGATTTACTGGAAGAGAAGGCTAAATATTTTACAAGCCAGGGGACTGGGAGTGGTGGAGTAGGGAACATGCTGTTGTGGGGGCTTTGAACGGAGACTGATGTTGAATGGCAGCAACTCACACCAGACCATTGCTTCATGGGGAACGTTTCTCATTGCTCCGAGTAGAACCAATAGTTGTCATGTTTTAAAGCATAGCACCTCACAAAGCTTCCAAAGTTTACAATTTAAGCTTGCCAAGTGCACATCCTTGTATTTTCTATTATTTTTTCAAATACTTTCACGGTGAACATTTGCACTGCCTGGGCCTTAGGACATCTGTTCACGAACATTTGCATATACATTTTGCCACAAGCACATTTTTTGCTTCCACACAAATGGAGATATTCCAGATATGAAATTATGTACTTTTCATTCCAGGTCAGTAATCTGTGCTTGGTGTAGTTTGCTATTATCAATAGTGCTAGTAAATCATCCACAAATCTAAGACATACAGTGATATCAAAGTCTACACTTGGTCTGTGGGAGACCCTACAGAATCTGACGAACGATAGAATAAGGAAACCGCTGCTAATGAAAAGGTTTACTAAGGGTAGGGATTTCAACTTTTTTACTCTTTTGAAACTAGAGGCCTCATTTACGTTTTTTTGCCACAGAGCAGCGCAGCAAGTCACTTTGCTGCGCTGCCCGGTGTCAAAAGGAAAGGGCAGGAATGCGCTGTGTAAATGAAACTCGACGTATTCCTCTCCCTGAGCCGGCGCACAAAGCTAGAGTGTACATATCAGGCAAACGCAGCTATGTTTTTTTCTTTATATGACAAACTTACATGTAATGCCTTTTTGAAGACCAGAAGGCATGGCTTGTGTAAAGTAAAAAAGTGGGATAGATCTTAAACTTTAATTAGTCTACTCCTGCAGTAACTAAAAAAAAATATCTTTCACTGATTAATGCTGCAGCGGTTCCTTCCTGGAGTAAAAGCCCCGTTATGAAAAAAGACTCATAATTCCTATAAAATGAGCTGAGGAATAGCTACTGAAATCACTCTGCATTGTTGTAGTACGTATCAAACATTTGAGGAGTAAACACAAAATAGTTTATTAATGGCAATAGTTAATTCGGCTTTGACCAGGCACCTCCCTTCTTCAGTGGCAGCAATTTACTCTTTGATGAGCTATGGAAACCTTTCTTGGGAAAGAACAATAGGCCTTCCTACTGGATGGAAGAAAGGGAGGAGATCATTGTAGACAACCTACTGATAGTTTTCTTGTACTATGGGCAAAGGGAGTGGAATGGAACAACATATGTCATACCAATCTATGCTGGGCTTTGGACATTTGCCATGCTTGTAGGAAATAGGGTTGTAGTATGAGGAGGGCCATTGATGGTGGTCTGTTCCCAACCAACCTGTATTTTTGTTAAGACTCCTGCTGAGGACTTAAATACTACTAGGAGATCTTGGTTTCTGCAGGCACAATGGAATTTGGGAGGAGAGGTTGAAAAGGATCACATGAAACTTGGAAGGTGAAGGATAGGGTAGACATTGAAGACTGTATCGGTGTGTGTTGGACTTTTTTGCTTATGCAGGGTCATCCCCGATCTTTTTGCCTCCTGCCTCCTAATTATTTCTGACCTGTTGATGTTGGCTTTTGAACTCTGAGCACTTTACCACTGCTAACCAGTGCTAAAGTGCATATGCTCTCTGTAAATTGTATGTGATTGGTTTATCCATGATTGGCATATTTGATTTACTAGTAAGTCCCTAGTAAAGTGCACTAGAGGTGCCAGGGCCTGTAAATCAAATGCTACTAGTGGGCCTGCAGCACTGCTTGTGCCACCCACATAAGTAGCTCTGTAATCATGTCTCAGACCTGCCACTGCAGTGTCTGTGTGTGCAGTTTTAGCTGTAAATTCGACTTGGTAAGTGTACCCACTTGCCAGGCCCAAACCTTCCCTTTTCTTACATGTAAGGCACCCCTAAGGTAGGCCCTAGGTAGCCCTAAGGGCAGGGTGCAGTGTATGGTTAAGGTAGGACATATAGGCCCTCATTACGACCTTGGCGGGCAGCTAAAGCCGCCCGCCAAGATCGGACCGCCGGGCGGCCGCCAATGCGGCCGCACCCCTGCCGTGGCCATTTGGAGATCCCCGCTGGGCCAGCAGGGATCTCGGCCGCAACACAGGAGCCGGCTCCAAATGGAGCCAGCGGTGTTGGGGCCGTGCGACGGGTGCAGTTGCACCTGTCGCGCTTTTCACTGTCTGCTATGCAGACAGTGAAAAGCTGCACGGGGCCCTGTCAGGGGGCCCCTGCACTGCCCATGCCAGTGGCATGGGCAGTGCTGGGGCCCCCAGGGGCCCACAACTCCGCGTACCGGCAGCTTTTCTCTGGCGGTTCAAAACACCAGGAAAAGGCTGGCGGTAGGGGGACTCGTAATCCCCTGGGCAGTGCTGCTAGCAGCGCTGCCCTGGCGGATTACTACCGCCGGGGCCATTGTGGCGGGAAACTGCCGGCCCCGGCGGTGCGACGTGATGACCTGGGAAGCGGGGGTGCTTCCGTCATTACAGCCCTGGCGGTCTTGTACCGGCAGGGTTGTAATGATCCCCATAGTCATGTGTTTTATATGTCCTGACAATGAAATATTGCTAAATTCGTTTTTCACTGTTGCAAGGCCTGTCCCTCTCATAGATTAACATGGGGGCTACCTTTAAATCTGATTAAAGTGTAGATTCCCTTTGGGAGCGGATAGACATGTGGAGTTTGGGATCTCTGAGCTCACAATATAAAAATACATCTTTTAGTAAAGTTGATTTTAAGATTGTGCATTTGAAAATGCCACTTTTAGAAAGTGAGCATTGTCTTGCTTATACCATTTCTGTGACTCTGCCTGTTTGTGGATTCCCTGTCTGGGTCAGTTTGACAGTTGGGCTGGTTGCACCTCACACTAGACAGTGACACAAAAGGAGCTGGGGTGTAGTCTGCATTTCCTGATGAGCCATCTGTGCTAGGAGGGAGGGGGGGAGTGGTCACGTACACCTGAACGGGCTGTGCCTGTCCTCACACAATGCAGTCTCCGACCCCCTGGTGAGTGTCTGGGGCCTGGCTTGGGCAAGGCAGGATTTCACATTCAAAAGAGACTTTACTTTGAAGTAGGCCTACTTCAAAGGAGAAATTGGGTATAAGAAGGGCACCCAAAACCACAGACTTTAGAACACTTCTGGAAACAAGAGGAACTTCTGCCTGGAGAAGAGCTGAAGAGCTGAGGAGAAGTGCTGCCCTGCCTATGACTGTGCTTTGTGGAGCTATCCTGCAGTTGCTGCTTCTGCCAGAGTAAGAGGGCAAAGACTGGACATTGTGTGCCTTCCATCTTGTGAAGAAATCTCCAAGGGCTTGATTTAGAGCTTGCCTCCTGTTGTTTGAAGTCTCAGGGACAGCAAAGACTTCTCTCTGCCAGCACCTGGAGTCTCTGGAGAGCCTCCTGCTCTGACAAGTGGTGTCCTATCCAGTCCCTGGGCCCTTGAAAGGAAAGCTGGTGGAAATCCAAGGAAATCGACTTCGGACCGACGCTGCTGCTGAATCCGGTGACGCTGCCTGCAACCGGCGCCGTGATCTTCACTGGAACGCGACGACCTTCGCAGGCCCGACGCCGCTGCAGCCCTGCTGAAGTCTGTCACTCTGTGGAAGTCGCTGCACCACGTCCTAACCGACACCGCTCGAAGTGTGCGGATAAAACATTGCGCATCGACTTGTTTTCACTCTTCACCAAAGGTACTGTACTTTTGGGTCTATGCGACTCCGTGTCCGGCGCCGCTGGTGTCGGCATGTTGGGAACGACTCCGTCATGACGCTGTGTTAACACCTCATCAAAGCATTTTGTGTTTCTAAACGCTATTTTTTTAGTTTAATCTTTAAAAATTCATAACTTGACTTGTGTATGTCGGATTTTGTGTTGTTTTGTTCTTGTTTTGTTTAGATATATATTTCCTATTTCTCTAAAATGGTGTTGTGTCATTTTGTAGTGTTTTCATTAAGTTACTGTGTGTGTTGGTACAAATACTTTACACCTAGCACTCTGAAGTTAAGCCCACTGCTTTGCTAAGCTACCAAGGGGGTAAGCAGGGTTCAGCTGAGGGTGATTCTCTTTTACCCTGACTAGAGTGAGGGTCCTTGCTTGAACAGGGGGTAACCTGACTGTCAACCAAAGACCCCATTTCTAACAGTGTGAAACTGGGCAGAAATGCAAATCTACAAAAAGAGCACATAAACAACACAGTAAACAATAGGAAGGCAATAGGAGAGTACTAGAAAGAAGAACAAAAGACCACAACGCTGAATAATAGTGAATACGCTGTGTGGAAAATACGTGTCCGTAACAGAAAGGAGATCACAATAAGACAAGGAACAATGATTCTCACAGAATATTTGGAGACGTTCAGCAGCGCCCATGAGAGAAGCTCGTTTAATTAATCGCAGGACATGAGACCCCAAGCCTCAGAACTCACTGCCACTCTCCGGCAATAACTGAGATTTGAGCACAACACACAAGAGAAGGCCAAGGAAACGGAGCAGGTAGAACAGAATCCAGACACGGGGCAGAGCAAAGGTAGGACTAGATTCTGAGAAATAGAGACTTGGGCAACATGAACAATGCTAAAAGAAGGCTTAGGAAAGGCAGGACTGCATTCTAAGAAACCGGGACTTGTGAAAACAAGACTAAATGCAGAAAGACAAGACTAACCAACCAAACTAACTAGAAAAACAACAGACGTAAGAAACTAGGAGAGACAGATATGCAGACTAAGGAATTTTAATGCACATCTAGAAGAAGGGACTTTGGAATACAGGTTAAGCAATTTGCAAAATTTATAGAAACAGTACTGGAATTATGCAGTTCAAACAAGGAACATACAGGGCAAGGACTCCGCCATACAGATAGAACAAGAAAATCTTCAATGCAGTACAAAGGTAGCTACAGCATTTGAAAGAGGAACGGGCTAGAGAAGCTATGGCATCATATCAGGTAGAGGAAAATCAAAGAATCATGACAGTCAAAAATCACATTAACAAACTAGAAATAAGCCATCAAGCAGGGCAGCAAGCTTCACACAGTGTCTCAGTAGTAAAATCGTTGCAAGAATGGTGAGTACTGAACTCTCAGAAAAGATATAGCTTGGGAGTTCAGGAGAACAGCACAGGTGGAAGGAGAAAGCCAGTTCTAAGCAATTAGATGCTGTGAATTAAGAGTTCCACCTCGACTAGGAGGGATGTATACTGGGACTTGGAATGAATAAGACTAGAGAAGCCAGAAGGCATAAGGAGGGAAATAGGAAAGCGTGAAATAGAATACAAACCAGAGTTGAGACAGAGTAAGGTCCAAAAAACATTTATGTAAACATTTGTGAATCTGTAGGGACCATGGACCATGATGACAAATAGAACTCTGCCTCCAGGATGTGATATTGGCAAGTTTAGAAAAAGAAGGGGAACGGATCACTAAGGTCATGTGAACACCTCAACTGGAATGAAAAGTGGAGGATTGGTTTCAATGCATTAAGTAGTGTACTTTTCTAAACTATTCAAAGGCAGGGAGTCATGGGCACTGTGAGTGCCACCTGGTGGGTAGATGGAAGGATGTTGACAATACACCCACAAAACAAGGGTGCTGCCTTCATAGCCAGCAAAGTCTGGTTTTCACTGGAAGCCCCCTAATTTAAACAAGCCAACCCATATATTCGAATTAAGAGACCCACACACTGAAGCTGCAGTTCTGCAATCTTGAACTACCCCCAGAGCGAGGTTCCATAGGATTGTTTTTTGTAAAACAACAGCCCATGATGCAAAAGAAGGCTGGTTTAGCTGTGCACATTTTCTTAAGATTAGAACAGCAGTTATCACCAATCATTGGCTAGTGTGTACCATAAAAAATACTTTCCACCAGCTGCACCCTAGAGCCCTGAAAAACCAGAAAGAAAAACAAAAGAGGAAATACCTGCTGTTGTGTCTTCCTGAGAAAATGTTTGACCAGCTAGCTTCCAGGAGCCTCAGGCTGACAAAGAAAGGGCACTTTAGAAAATGAACCTACCTGTTGGGACTAGGGCCAGTGCTGAAAGCCCTAGCTGGAGAATGAGGTTAAGCCTCTGTCCTACCAATGACAATGGCATGGTGCCCTAGATGGCTTTTCTGCTTCTGAGAGCTTTGAAAATGACCAGGAGGAAGTTACACAGTATCTAGAGAACTTTGAACTCTTAGGCATAGCAGGAAGAAGGGGTACAGAGGTCTGCCTGTCTTTGGAACTGTGGCTGGACCATTCCCAGAAGGGATAGGGAAGACGAGAAGCACTTATCTACCCCAAAGAAACTGGCCCTGCCTTCCCACAATGTATGGGGCATCAAAGTTTGCTAGTAATTGATGCTTCTCCATTTTTTGTTCAAGAGTGGCCTCTGGTGGACACTTTGTAAAGAACCTGGACTAACATGATGTTTCAGTCCTTATGGAATATATGAGCATTTTTTACATTTTCTTCAGAAATATATACCTACTTGTAAGAAATGGGAGTATTAGTTGAGGGGGTTAAGACTCCTTGGCAGGCTGAGCCACTAAAGCAAACAAATAAACTTGTTTTGAACTCTCTGGTAGTTTGGCACAAAGAATTGGGGCTAAATTCGGAGGTGCTCTAGCATATTCCTTTTCAGGATTATGTTTTGGATGAGCTTGATTGATTTTTTCACCCAGCATAAGGGTGTGGAGACAAGGGTATCAATACGTCACAACAGTCAATGTAAATTAAGAGTATGACTCATTTAGCCACAAAGAATACTCCAAGCTGAGATGAAATCCAAGGGTGTTTATTACAGATTAAGGCTCAGAGTAATGTAAATAATTCTCAAAACAAGACTGTAAAGATACAGAATCATGATAGGCTGTCCAAACCTACTAAAGAAGTTCAAACAAAATAGCATCAGAAAGGCTAAACACTCAATCAGTGCTGCACATAACAGTAGTAAGAACATTTGAAATGGGGGAAATAAGTGCTGCCTTTTTCAGTGAATCATTTAGCAATTTCAATTCTACAATTTAGTAACCTGGGCAAGGAGTAAACCTACGAATTAGCAAATCCACACTAACATATGCTGGGTCATGTGCATGTGGGCAAAAAGATAACAAGCTAAAACAAGCATTTGCAATGCAACGGGTCTCGTGTTTGCTCATGTTAGAGCTGATAGCGTTGTAAACTCCTAACCCGACTTTTCACCTAACGGCAAAAGTGCATTTATGTACGTAACCTGAAAAAGTGCAATTAACTGTGTAAAGCGCTCGACTTCTGCCAAGCGAAATGGCGCTAGTAAATTAGAGAAAAAGTAGTCCACAAGCCGGACAGAAAACAGCGAGCCTCGCATGTTTTCTGTACTTGGTCGATGAGCTCGAGGAGAGCTAGCCACCGGAAAAGGCATGACGTATGCATGCCTTCGACTAATGAAAGCAAGCAGATTTTAATAGGCAAGCCCACGAACCAATGAAAAACACTGACGTGACGTCGACAGGGCTCCGAGCCCTTTTCTAAACACTAAAGCGTCTCGCTGCGATACCCATGTGCGAGCGCATGCAACGCAGGCTCGACCCAAAAAGGACATAAAGAACTTTAAAAAAAAATCTGGGGAAACAGGTGACTAACAAATATTTGCAAAAAGTAGGCAAAAAGAGAAGACGTCAGCATCTTAAAAGGTCAATGAAGAGTCTTCTTCTCTGGGTCAGGGGCAAAATATCTATGCCTCAGCAAAGAATTTCAAAGGGGTAGGGATAGAGTGCACTATACCTCTCTGAGTCCCAGGGCTTCAGCTCCTAAAGGGTAGGCAAGAAGATGGACTAAAGTCCAACTGGGGTACAGTATATTAAAGTTCATAATGCAGAATGATTTATCCATCCATCACTCCACGTAACGCCTATGGTGTAATTATCCAATGAAAGCCAATCATGCGACATGGACTGCTCCATCAGTGAAGATTCTCACCACCGAAGTGAAAAATGGCCATCTTTGCTCCTCCGAATGGGTTGAAACATTTGTATACATTTCACAGTACCTGAATCTACTGGTCTCAAGGTTAGTTTCTGAGGTTCACTATGTGTAAAACACTAGAATATCTATTTCTAATTTAGCATTCTCATGAGAATTAAGTGTGAAAGAAAAGTTCATGTTAGCAAGAATGACTAAACATTTTCTGCACAGTCAGGAAACAGGGCCTTGCAGGCCTCATTTAGGCTAAGCAAAGTAAATTAAAACAGCACATTCATTGATACAATTAAGAGAAATAAAGCATTCAAAATTGTGATTTCAACATTAACAAACATTTACAATATTCATGTTGCAATAAATTCAGAATCAAAATAACCATATTATTAAGCATCTATGTAACTATGGCACAGAACTACCTTTTCTACATTTGCATGTCACATTTAAAATACTTCTTCCATGAAACTCTTTATTGTTTTAGTGCAGACTGTTAATTAACATCATGCATTACAACACAGAAACAAATTAATTGAATAACCATGAAGTTTAAAAGCTATACCATGACACTTTTGTCTAATGACTTATAGCGAATGAACATTAATTTGGCTTTTCAGGTGCACAACTTTACAACAAAACTATTAGCATTTTGATAAACAAAATTCATAGATTGTCACGTATAGATGATCACTGTGATGTCAGGGATGATACTAAACTTTCTGCAACATCAGAGGCAAGTTGAACTTAGTTTTATAGAGCTCAAATAGTAATTGAGTGAAAACGCATGAAAAAATCCAAAACAATTTAGAGAAATAAAGTAAATTTCAATTCATAAAACAACTCCAAAATGACAAAATCCAATAAGTAGAACCGGAAAATGAATGTTTAAAGTTTGAATAAAAAATAGCGCCAAAAAGCACAAAGCACCAACAGCGGTTATCTGGTCACTCTAGACCCAGACCAAATCAAAATTTAAGGCTGACTGCAGTGGTTCACCTGTAGGACACAGGAACCAGGTTTGTCCCAGTGGAAAGTTTATCTTTAGAAATAGACATTTTTATGGAGGAAAATTGGTAGTTGATGTGTCATCCGTAGGGCAAGTTGGATTTAAAAGGGGGATCAATGACTTTGGGTTGCTGAAGAGCAAGGTCCCGTTGTGGTCATTGACAACAGTGGGAAAGCTTTCAGTGGCCAAAGTCCGTGCCCAGGAAGGCCTCAATATCAATCTGATGCTGCTCGGCATCGGTCCCAAAGAAGTCATCCATGTTCAGACTTAAAAACCTTTCTGGAGTCAGATCTTCATCAGTGGTCAGACCAGCAAGCTGAGGCCCACCAGCGATTTGACATCAATGCTGTGGCTTTGGTGGCAATCTGGGTCTCCATGGGTTCTCCAGGCAGAGGGTTGGCAAAAAGATTCTAAGTCCCACTTCTTGCAGTTTGGGTACGGGAGGAGTACACTCTAACACCAGTCAAGGGTGCAGGACCTAAGGTGGCAGTACTTGGGGGTTCGGATTCACTCCAACTGAGGCTTTCAGCAAGGTCCAGGGCAGGTCCAATTGAAAAAGTTCAGCTAGGCAGCTGAAGAGAGGGGGACCTCTCGAAGGTTGGTGCATCCCTGTAGCTCAAAGGTCAGCCACTGACCTTTGAACTCACTTCTGGGCTTCTGTGTTCAAGACAAGTAGCTCCAGTCTTCCTTCAGGTTTTAGACAGCAGGGCGATCATCCTTCTGATCTTCACAGACATATATTTTTAGAGACTAGCCCCCTAATCCTCCTCTGGGACCTTGTGCACGCACAAAGCTACTTTATAACTTTAAACCCACTTTGTTGATGTCCCCACCCACAAGTCTAGGCTCCAGGTTTTTAGTCCTCTGGGCACTTCTGTGTCCCTGTCACCATCTTCACTGGACTCTGTGATCCTCTTGGCTTTCAGGTCCAGTTCTTTCTTGCTCATTTCATGTGCTAGCAGAATTGTCTTCTTCTCTAGAACCAGTACCTTTTCTTCCAAGGCTCTCTCAGTTTCTGCCATTTTCTCCTCCAAGGTTCTCACAGCCTCTGCCTTTTTCACACCTAGGGCCGTTGCTGCAGCTGCATCAGCTCTCCTCTCTTCCCCAGCCAGATCTTTCTCCTTTATGTCCAGGATGACCAGGTGCAGCCTCAGCTTTCTCTAAGAATGCCTGTCCTCCTACTATCTGCACACAACATTTTCAGCTCTGCTGTGGTGAATCTGTCAATTTTACTGAGATCAGTCCTTTTCAGGATGAACCACAAAAGTCCCTAAATAGACATGTGGTAACCCACTAGTAGTCTGGCACAAATGCAACCATGCTTAACTTTAGAGGCAATGTCTAAAGTACTTATGTAGAACTCAAGCAGTATTAAAACACAAGTAAGCACAAGTAAACCCCCCCCACATGTAAAAAAAAAAACAGAGTTAATTTAATAAATAAAATGGTACCAAAATGACAGAAAGTGCAAATTGCAGGTATCTGTTTGCGCGATAGAACACAGATTAGATGCAGGGATCAGGTTTTTCCCGGTAACAAGTTTTCCGTCTCAGAATCCAAGTCAATGCAAGAAGCTCCACTGGAGCTTCATGTTTGGGGGGGCTGAAAGGAGGTCATCACTGGCATGAGAAGCAGGTTGCTGCTGGAGTTTCGTGTTGGTGATTTACATGGGCAATCACTGCTTGGCATTAAAAATAGGTTGTGGGTGGATCTTCATGTTGGTGGGACACGTTGTGGTTGTTGCTGACACAGGCAGTTGCCACTGATATAAACAGCAGGTCGTCACTGGAGCTTCACCTTGGCAGGCATCACAAATGATTGTTTCTTGGCACGAAGTGTCCCCTCACTGATGTAAAAGCCCAAAACTTCTGGATTTCACCTTGAGTTCAGGAGTACAATCTGCTGCCAACCAAGGGTCCAGGTCCTGGGGGCACCTCTTGGGGATCAGGACTCACTCTAGCAGAGGCCAGCAGCAAGGATCAGGTAAGTCCAGGAAGGTCCAGTTGGTGCTGGTCAGCTGGGCAGGTGCAGGGAGGCCTCTGAAAGTTTATTGTGTTTGTGTAGCTTAAACAGGAGGTCAGCCAGCTGAGCCTTGGAGTCACTATTGGGGATCCTAGGTTCAAGGGAAGCAGGTCCAGTCTTCCTTTTTCAAGTAGCAATGCAATCATACTTCTGAACCTTACACAGTTCCATGAGAGTTCCGATGAGAGTTCCTGAAGATGCCACATTTATACCCAGTGCCAGCCTTTTTGTGGTGGCAATCTCTGCCTTCTCTCAAGCTGGTTGTGATCAGTTCTCCTCCTTCCCATGGGTTTGGCTCCAATGTGTCTATGGTGAAAAAGGCAAGGACAGGCTTGGTGTCAGGTTCCATTGTTTGTGCTGTAGGCAGGGCCCTTTGAAGTGTTATCCAGACAGGATAGAACTGCTCCCCAGCCATGCTGGCAGCACCTTTTTTCCCCATGTCTGGAAAAATAACACACCACAGGAGAACCATTCACAGTCACGTGACCCTTGACAAATGTGTGGAAGAAACATTTCTCTATCTGTTCCCAAACTGAAGTTATCACCTATTAAGTTTAATAAAGCAGCCTAGTGTTAATCACTGGCAGAGATAGCCTTGCTAAGGTGAAAATTGACTTAAGGAGTTTGCACTTAAGCACACACGTCCTACTTTCTAAATAGCATGCACCCTGCCCTATGAACATTTAAGACCAACCCTAGGGATGACTTAGAAGTACTAAAAAGGGAGATTTAGGCCTGGCAAAAGGTTTATTATGCTAGGTCAAAATGGCAGTTTAAAACTACACTGCAGACTGCAGTGACAGGCCTGAGAGATGTTTTGCAGGGTTTCTTTAGCAGGTGGCACAATAAGTGCTACAGCCAATAAGCAGCATTTCATTTACTGGCCCGGAGTACATGTAGTACCATTTACTAGGGGCTTATAGGTAAGTTAAATGTACCAATCAGGTGTTTCCCAAATTTCTCAAAGAACAGCACATGGACTTTACCACTGATTTGAAGAAGTAAAGTGCACAGAGTTCTAAAAGCCAACAAAATCATGTTCAGCAAAGGAATGCAAAAATCTGGGGTGCCCCTGTTGAAAAGACATGGATCAACAATGAGGAAAGGAGTGACATTTGTTCATGTCAGGTTACAACAAAGGATTTTTAGTTTTACACCAAACACTGAATGGCACAGCGAAAAAACAAGTACTGAATGCCACAGCTGAGCAGCACTGTAAGACATTTGAGTAAATGACCTGTCAATGGTAATTCATATTTTGCTTCAAAGTATTACGCTTTTTCTTACGTTTTAGTGTCTTGTCAAGTTTTGTGACAAATGGGAAGGTGTTACATTTGTACGGGATGGGTTAAACAAGCTATGCACTGACCCTTCAGCCATCTTTTTCCATTTTTATAATCAGTAACTCAAACATGGTTTAAACAATCTCCACCATTCACACCTGACACACAGCTTGCATTGGTAAGGATTACCTTTCCCTTTTTTGGGCGCACCTCTTCAATAATTTCTCATAGTCTAGACCTTTCTTGTTGAGATGAGGAAAAGAATTTTAGTTTTAAAGAACAAGTTTCACACTTGAAAAATTTCAAGCATGAAGCTTCCTGTAAGTATACACTGGTTTACATGCCTAGAGGAGTTCAATAAACTGTTGTGTTTGTCTTTAGGTAGTTAATCATTTGCAGAGCACTTAAAGAGGATTTGAGTACCAGAAATAAATAAACATACTGTTGTATACAAAATACTCTTGGAGAATTAAACTGCTGAGCTTTATCAATTTTGCCAGGAGTGCCATGCCTTAGGATTTTTCCTGAAAGATATGTGGTGCACTCATTGCACTTCATGCTTCAATGCCCAATTTTCCTAGAAATGCATGAGACAATATTTGCTCCACAAATTTCTTTTTTTAATGTTTCTTCATTGGAGCAAATTATAAGTACATGGAAGATATCCATATCCAGTCATCTATTAACAAAAACAGGAAAAGATCAAGGAGCCAAGGGATAAATAAAATACAAAAGAATAAATACAATATAATGCAGGGTGCAACTGATCATTAAACACTACAACATAGTAAAAATAAAAACTATAATTAGATTGATGATAACAGTCATTACGAACTGTGGTCAGTCTGAAAACAACTCAACATCCCCCTCATTGGCTCCCAAATGCTCTGCAGCCTGCCCCTACACTCATCATTATCAATTAAGGATATTTCTAAAGAGCCAGTATTCACAAATTCATGCCACCAAAGCATAGGATTAGAAGCCCCCTAAGTCAGCTAGTGCCAGGCCAACAATAATGTTGTCTGAGATATTTAAAAAAAATATAACCCTCCAAAGTGTGATGGGATAACTGGAGAATGTCCTAATACTATTAACTTGGAGTCCCAGGACACGTTTGTCTGAAAGGTTCGATTCAGCTGGCTCAGCCATACTGTGAAAGCATTTTGCATCTTGTCTAACCTTCATAATCTGAAGACAGTAGGGTGTAGAGTGACAGAACAAAATGTGCTGGCAATTGTATCAATTGCAATCAGGGCAGTAGTCGGAGCAGATGTCAAGATGGGGACGTTGTTCACGTAGTCTAAAACCTTAATCTCTAACCAATGTATTTGCATGAAGAGATATTTGTGGCACTTCTCAAAGCTTTTATATAGGGCTTGATGTATATCCCCAATAGCTGGGGTGAGAGAGGACAGCCCTATCAAGTCCCTCTGGTGATACTGATAGGATCTGGTTGATAAACACAGGACCAAAGCGAGCTGCTGCCATTATAGACCACAGAAATTATCAGGAGACCCGGTCAAATGCATTTTCATCTTCAAGCATTTTCATTTTGACAGAGTTCCCATCAGCCGAGATAATATACTTATTTAACAGAGATGGCCGTGTTCATATCAGATGTGGTGTCTCACCCAGGTATGAACCCATGTTGATTCTCACTGATCAGTCACAGAAGATAGTCTGTTTGCAAGAATCTGAATGTAAATTTTGGAATCCACATTGATCAGTGAGATCGGCCAATGTGACCCACACAACCTGGGGTCCTTCCCCTTCTTAAGAAAACCGACGTTCCTTAAAGAGTATCTCAGCAAGATGCCAGCGCAGGGCTAGCGGTGAGAAAATGCGGACCCTTTCCGAGCCATCCCCAGGATTGAAACTGCTGGCAGCTTGATGGTGGCTGTAGGGACTTTTCTTCTTTGACCTGGCCATGACAGGTGGATCCTCGGCTTGGTTGGGGCTGATGGCATCTGGCTTGGGGCTCAGCAGGGAGGCTCAGTGGTAGGAGCAGTGGGAACGTGGACTCCAGCGGTGGCTGCAGGTTGGAGGCCGGGGCCTCATCTCCTCTCCTTTTCCCTGGAGATCTTGCTGAATGGTGGGAGAGGCGGTTCTTACTGCTGCGGGAGGCAGTAGACTGTGGCTCAGCCAAGCTACAGGGTGCAAGGATGCCGTTGCCAGGTGTAAAGGGAGATGAAGCCTAGAGCAGCTAGAGCACTGTGGGTATAGCAGACACTGGCAGCTCTATTAATGGCCCTTGCTATATTGTTTTCAGAAAATAATTTTGGCATGGAGTCAGGAATTTGTGCTGCAAAATTTTTTTTACTCCTTATCTCTGGGACTTGTTTATCTTCCGTGGCTGAGAAAAATAAGGAGGAGAGCTCAGGGCTTTTCTTGGCATTTTCTTTGTTGCTATTTTGGCAAGATGTTCTTGAAGGCAGTGGCAAGAGGAGAAAAGGGACCTCGAGGTTTTATGATTCATCCCACCACCAGCTCACAGAGGACAGGAATGAAGAAACCTCAGACTGCAAAAGCTCTGTCCATTAAGGCAACCATTGAAGCCATTAATTCAGGGGATTTATCTTCTGCAATGGACAGGCTACTGATCACTGATACTAAGGCTCATGTTTATGGGAAAATGAGGGAGCTTGACGCTGCGCCAAAATTGGCAGCGCAGTGCTCCATCATTTTCACAATGCAGGGATGGACCGTATTTAATTGAATTTCATGCAAGGATGGCTGCATTGAGGGGTTTGATTGTTTGTGCGGGAAGATGTCCCTTCCTGCACATAATCAATCACTAATGGCAATTTGGCACTTCTGTGTGTGCTGCGGAAGTGCCAAAGCGTCATTTTGAAATGATTCTTTAAGTACAGGAAGTGGCACCTTCCCGCACAAAAAGAATAATTTCTGGCATTTTGCTCTTCAAAGTAAAAATAAAAGTATTGCTCCTTTTGCACCTTGCTCACGCCACCCCTGGTGTGGTGTTAGATTTTGGAGCTGCATCAGGTTTACGAAATCTTGTAAATCTGAGGCAGCGTGAAAATGCAATGAGTGGTGCTGTGGCACGCCCACAGCAACACCCATTGCACGTCCCTCTGAAGAAGAAATCTGCGTCAGAGGGGCCCATATTTACAAGGAGGCAAAACTCCACAAAAGTGGCGTTACACCTCCTTGTAAATATGGAGCAGATGTTAGTGCCACTGGAGCGTCACATAAAGTGACGCTCCAGTGGCACTAGGGGCTCTTAAATATGCCCCTAAGTCTGATCTCAAACTATCAGATCATCCTCAGGATAAGAAGCTAGGAACTTTGAATTCAGGGGGGTATAGCAGAGTAGTTTCCATGCCCATATCAACCTCAAAGGACTATAGATCAATACATTTCACCACTCAAACTGGTGTGGGGTTGTTAGACCTGACAGCTTTAGGGTGGTCTTCCCCCAACCTTTTGCCTGATTCCATCTATTTTTTTTTTTTTTTTTTTGCTGGTTTAGGACTATGCGCACTTTACAACTGCACACCAGTGCTAACATCTTTGTGCTCTCTCCCCTAAACATGGTAA
This sequence comes from Pleurodeles waltl, assembly GCF_031143425.1. Taxonomy (NCBI): domain Eukaryota; kingdom Metazoa; phylum Chordata; class Amphibia; order Caudata; family Salamandridae; genus Pleurodeles; species Pleurodeles waltl. The sequence goes on along the minus strand of NC_090443.1, from coordinate 602,791,469 downwards.
CATTGGCTCCTACCCAATTGGCATACTTAATTTATCTATAAGTCCCTGGTAAAGTGCACTATATGTGCATAGGGCCTGCAGCACCGATTGTGTCACCCACATAAGTAGACCCTTAAGCATGTCTCAGGTCTGCCATTGCAAGGTTTGTGTGTGCAGTTTTACTGCCTCCTCAGCTAGGTATTTAAAACCCCTTGTCAAGCTTGAAACTCCCCTTTTATTACATATGTCATATGTCATGTGTCACCCCTTAGGTGACCCTCCTCCGCCTCAACACCAGACATCTCAACAACTGCTGCACCATCTCCCCCAAAGACATCCACGGACCTTTCACCTGCAGCAACTGCAACTTCAACGCCAACTTCAACAAACCAAAAGTACTCTCCGCACACAAAGATACCAACAACCTCCACAACTCCATGAACTGCCTGCTCCTGAACATCCGCTCTCTCTACAAACACGCCACCGAACTCTGGGACCTGATCGACACCACCCGACCAGAAATCGCCTCCCTCACCTGGACCAACCACACCTCAGGGACAGACATCACCATCGCCATTCCCTACGGTTACAGCATTCTAAGGAGGGACCAGCCCTCCCGCCTAGGTGGAGGACTTGCCATCCTACACAAGTCCTCACTACCTGTCAAGGCTGTCCAAGAAGCTCACTGCACCACCATGGAACACCTTCACTTCCTAGCCCACTACAACCACAACTCCTCCATCCATGGCACCCTGGTGTACAGGCCACCTGGCCCTCACCCAGCTTTCATAGACAATGTTGTGGACATCACTACCCCCCAGGTCCTGGCGTCAGTCAACTACCTCCTCCTCGGCAATCTGAACTTCCACCTCGAGAACCATACCGACCCACACACCACTGTTCTACTTGACAACCTCGCCACCCTTGTCCGCAGACAGCTGGTCTCCACACCCACACACATCACAAGACACACTGGACCCCATCTTCACCTCCTGAGAGACCTGATCACCATTGAGAGCATTTCCACCCCAGACTGGACCGACCACCGCTGCATACACTTCACAAACACTGCACCCAGCAGCTGCACCAACACCTCCAGGACCCCCACAGGAAATGGAATGAAATCACGAACAAGCAACTCACCTCATCACTCCCCAAATCCCTCCCTCCCCCTCTGACGACACCAACACAGCAGCGCGCAACCTCAATACATGGATTACCGAATACGCCAACACTCTACACCCTCTGACATTGGCCAAAAGCATACCTACGAAGGCCAGCTGGTTCAACACCAAACTCAAAGAATCAAAGCGTACCAGCAGACGTTTAGAGAAATGGAGGAACAGCCAATCCAGCAAAGACCTCGCCTCATTCAAAGCCACAACCGCTGCCCACCGAAAAATCATGAGCACAAGAAAGGATGCACTCCGGGAGCACATCAACCCTTCTGCACACAACTCGAAAGTTTCTTCTCAGTCATCAGCGAGTTCACTGAGCCCCCTCCGAAGCCATCACAGGACCTCTGCGACAAGATCGCCTCCTTTTTCCACCACAAGATCCTGGACATCTACGACAGCATTCTGTCACCTGGCACAGGAGCCTGCAACCGACCTACCCCCCCAGAACCCACCCAGACCATCCACGACTGGTCCACGCTCACCACATAGGAAACAGTCAACATCATGAAAAGCACCCACTCCAGAGCCCCCTCAAACCCCTGCTTGCACCACATATACATCAGAGCCAGCTCAGACATCGCCCCCCCAAGCTTCATAACACAATGAACTGCTCCATCAGCACAGGCACCTTCCCTGAGGACTGAAAACCCTCAGAAGAAACCTTCAGTCGACCCATCAGAACTAAAGAGTTTCTGGCCCATCTCGCTGCTACCCTACCGTGCCAAAGTACTAGAGCAAGCAATCAACGCACAACTGCAGAATTTCATCATGGCCAACAACTCCCAGTCCGGCTTCCACAGCAATCACAGCAGAGAGACAGCACTCCTGGCAGCCATCGATGACATCCGAATACTCCTAGACCGTGGCCACACTGCAGCACCGCAGCAATCATACTCCTCAACCTCTCAGCAGCTTTCAACATGGTCTCCCACAGTACTCTGTGCTCCAGACTCCACGACATAGGAATCCGCTGGAGAGCCCTGGAATGGATCCACTCCTTCCTCTCTGGGAGGGCGCAGATGGTCAGACTCCTGCCCTACACCTCCAGACCAACAAGAGTCAACTGCGGAGTCCCCCAAGGATCCTCACTGAGTCCCACACTGTTCAACGTATACATGGCCCCTCTTGCTTCCATCGTCAGAAGTATGAACATCGTGTCATATGCCGATGACACAACTCACCATTTCCCTCACCAAAGACATGGACACTGCCAAAAGGAACTGTCACGCAGGAATGGAAGCCGTCACCACCTGGATGAGAGAAAGCTGCCTCAAGCTCAACTCCCACATGACAGAGCTCATCATCATCGGAAACACCACCTCAGCTTGGAACAACTCATGGTGTCCCACATCCTTCAGCACCCCCCCTGTGCCAAACGAGCATGCCTGCAACTTAGGAATCATCCTCAACTCCTCACTATCCATGACCCACTGGGTAAACTCTGTCACCTCCTCCTGCTGGCACACAGTCTTTAAACTCCGAATGCTCTTCAGATGGATCCCAGCAGACTGTCGCAGGACAGTCACCCATGCCTTAGTCATGATGAAGCTCAACTACGGCAACACCCTCTACGTCGGAACCTCAACTAGTAACATCAAAATAATTCAGCTCATCCAGAACGCTGCTACCAGACTCATTCTGGACCTCCCTCGCCAAGAACACACCTCCCAATACCTGAGGACTCTCCACTGGCTCCCAGCCGAGAAGCGAATCACCTTCAAGCTTCTCACCCACACGTAAAAGGCCATACACAGCGCAGGACCAGCCTACCTGAACCATTGTGTCTCCTTCCACACCCCGTCAGATCCCTCCGCTCCACCCAGATGGCCCTGGCCCCGTCCTTCGCATCCGCAAAACCACAGCCGGAGGATGATCTTTTACCTACACTGCAGCAAAGAGCTGGAACAACCTTGTCCTGCACCTCAGACAAAGCCTGTTGCTCACCATCTTCAGGAAGAACCTAAATATGTGGCTCTTTGGATGAGGCCCCTGCCCCCAGCACCTTGAGACCCTCACGGGTGAGTAGCCACACTTTACAAATACTTCTTTACTGGTAAAGCCGGATCAACACTACTATTTCAGAAAGTAGGCATTTCTCTGCTTTTCCTGCTCTGTGTGCCTTACAGCCTATCTCCAGTACCCATGTGGATTGTGCTAGGTGACAGCTACATTTGTGCCTTCCATCCAGACAGCCACAAACAAAGGACACTCAATTGCATCTGCATTCATCTGCATACTGGTGGGTCTTCCAGGGCAGAAGGATTAGAGGGGCTCTCACACGTCAGAGGGTAGTGGCCTGACCCCAACCAAAGGACTGATTACTTCCCCCCCCACCAGTAAGTTAGCCTGGCAGACAGGACTGGGCTGAAAGCGAGCGAGTGCACTTCAAAGCCACTCTTTGATGTCTCCCCCACTTCAAAGGCACTTTTTGGTATAAGTAAGAGCTCTCACCCCATAACATCAGAAACTTCTGGACCTGGAACTGAACCTCTGTCAGAAGAACTGCTGTGCTGCTCAAAGGACTTAACTGGGCTGCTTTTCTGGAAGGACTGCTTTTCTGCTTTGTGTCCTGCTACCTGCTGCCTGCTGCTCTCTGACCCAGCTGTCAGGACTCTGCCTTCCCCTCAGAGTGATCTCCAAGGGCTTGCTGGTTACCCCCTGTTCTCCTGTACTCTCAGGGACATCAAAGACGACCTACAACCCTCCCGGTGCTGCTGGAGACTGCTGTCTGTGAGTCTCACCCTTGCCTGAGGTGCTCTCTCCAAGTTCTGGCCCTTAGAAGTGTTTTCTGAAGCTGCTTTCTGCAAAAGTAACAAATCGCCTCCAGTGTGAGAGAAAGATTGGTGCATCGCTCCCAGACGGCAATGCTGCAGCTGCCCAAGAACAGTGGATTCACAGCCTGCACAGCTCACCGATGACACTCTGTGCAGCCTGACAATGACACATCACATTCACTTCCACAGAGCGTGACCACACAGTGACCTGACTGCATGGAAAATATTGACGCATCATACCCTCAGTGACAACGCTTTACTTCATCAAAGGTACTGTTCAGCGGACCCTGCATGGTTCTGTTCTGTAGTCAGCTTACCCTCCATCGCGGTCTGCCTGGATTTTAGATTTGCCCTGGTTACCCAATAACCTGAAGTAACCTTTTGACTGCTAGTGACTTCTAAGCACTGCTTTCACATTTAGGCCCCTATTTATTAATTATATTACTAATTATATTTTGTAAGTTTGCATCGCTTTTGCGTAAAAAATTACATAAATGCAGCGCAAAAAAAGTATGAATATGGGCCTTAATCTTTAAAAATTCATATCTCAACTTCCACTGAATGGCTTTTTGTCATTTTGGTCTCAGATTCAAATTCTCTATTTTTCTAACCTGGTGTGGAGTCTTTTGTGTTGGCTTCACTGTGCTATTATCTGAGTTATATGAGTTATTGCACAAATACTTTACACATTGCCTTCTAAATTAATCCTGCCTATACTGTGCCATGCTACCATAGGGTGAGCATAAGATAATTTAGGTTGTGTTGTGACTTACCCTGACTAGGATTGGGGTGCCTACTTGGGCAGGGTACCTACTCTGCCAACTAGAGAGCCAAATTCTAACAGGGGGCAGTTGGGACAATGGGTATCAAATCACAGTTACACCCGGCTGTCCCTGGGGAGATATACCTGGACCTGAGGAGCAATGGAGGGTAACAGCTTCATGTGGCCTGGATTAATCCAGAAGGACTGCAAGAGCCCATGGCTGATACTCGCTCCTTGCAAGTAACAGAAGAGTCTATGGTCTCTGTAGCACAGAAACATCGATAACAGTACTCAACAACTTTTATCCTCGAAGTCTGCCCCACTTGAGTCTGCTGAGGTCTTCTTTTTATTATCAGACTCCAGGAGTTTGTCTAACTCAGATATAGAGTCTCATGCAGCTGCAAATACTGGCGCCAGGGAGAGCTCTAAAGCTCAACAGTCTCCCAGACTTAAAGGCATAGAGGAACAAATGGTGCCAAGTGCTGCTGGTTCGGTGGCTGCAACTGGTTTTTCCACAAGTGCCCAAAAGGCAGAGTTTCTGATGATGGGGTTTTCTCAGGGGGTTCTGGATCCTGCGACATCCACATCTGCATCAGATGATAAGCTCTTCCTCTTGTGGTATCCTGACTGCACTTAGCTTACCCTTACAAGTCTCATCCCTCCAGCTCTAGAGTCAGCCTCCTTTTCAGCTGCCTCATCTACTGCACCTATCACACAAGATGTTTTGGCCAGGAGCTAGAGTGGGACTAGTTGCTAGCCAGAGTGGCTTCCAAAAAGACTGGCTCTCCAACATTTTCTGTTATTTTTGATCTCTGACAGCAGCATAGGGTGGAGTACCACAAGAAGTCTCTGGAACTAAAAGCAGCACATCTAAAGATGCAAGTTGTTTTGAGGAAGCTATAAAAAAATATGGCTATCCTGCACAAACTTCTTGGCACGGTAGGGACAACCCAGGGGACCTTGTAAGCTACAGAGGAAGAGATTAGATCATCCCCTTTGCAACATGAATCTCAGCTGGTGACTCTTTCATCTAGACTTGAGGATCGCGAGAACAGATCTTGGCAGAACAATTTTAGAGTCCTGAGCATCCCTGAAGGAGCAGAAAGGAATGATCCTTGGGGATATATTGTCCACCTCTTCAGGGAAGCCATCCTAGTCTTGCATGTCTGGGACATGGATAGTTTAATTCAAAGAGCTCATCAGTTTCCCTTTCGCCCCCCTAAGGAAGGCAGAGCAACTCACTACCCATTGGCAATTTTGATTTATGTTGGTAACTATATTTTGCAACAGGAGATTTTTCGTGTGGCTCAACCTAGGTCTCCAGTCATAGGCTATGGTGTGGAGTTTTTTGTCTACTCAGAATTCAGACATGAGACAGTGGTTCGCCTGTGGCAACTTCACAAATAGATCCCTGCTCTTTTGAAAGTGGGTGCCACAGTCTCATTAATTAAGCCTGCTACCCTTGGATTAAGTATGAAGATCAAAATACTATTGTTTTGAAGCAGCAAACGTTGCAGAGTTGCTGCAAAAATGGGAATCTTCAAAAACGACTACCAATTAGTTGCAATCTATTAAATTATTTCTTGAAAGCAGCTCTCTCTTTCTTCTCTTGTTCCTCTTTGCCCCACTCTTTCCTATTTTTTTATTCTCTCTTTTCTCATTTTCTTCTCTGGAGTTACAGTAGCTATAAGGATGGTTCTAACTGTTAAAATACTTTGGCTCTCATTTACAAGATGCCTGCACCACCAGAACTTTACTTTTTATGACGGTCCAGTGGCGCAGGCCTCTCAATCATATCTATGAGATGACGCAAAGCCACCCTACCTGCCTTTGCCTGGCCTCATAGATATGGAGTAAGACAAGGCAGTGCCAAGCACTGCATTGCCTTACTCTACGTCAAGGAGGCATTCCATATGCGTGACAGTTGGCTTCCCCTGCAACATCTATCGGGTATGACACACTACCAGATTTACAAGAATCTGTAAGCCTGGGAATGTGTCAAAACTGTGGACCTCCCCAGGGGAGGCGTAATGAGGAGAAATAACTTTATTTGTCCTCGTTTTTTCCTCTTTCTGTGTGTGCTGCATTTAGCAGCACACATAGAAAAAGTAAAATGCCTCTAATGGTTGTGTTTGTGCAGGAAGGTATCCCTTCCTGCAAAAAATCGATCATGCCAACAATACAAACACCCTTCCACCATGGTGCAAGGGTGCCTGTGTTGGCACTCAGCAGCAGTTTCTGCACTGGTGCAGTCTGAAAGGACAGGAATGCACTGTATCACATTCACATGGTGCATTCCTGTCCTTCCGATTTGGCGTAGGGCAGTGCAGCTAAAAGGTTTGCAGTGTTGCCCCACACTAAATGTTTTTAAATGAGACCTTCTGTTTAATAGGAGGGTAAAAGAAAGAGTTGTTCTTTTAGGTCTTTTTTCTTTCTCTGTTCTTTTCTCTTACTGGCTTATTTGAGGCTCTGACCCTTGGCTTCATTAACTCCACTTTTTATGCTTTAGACTGCTTACAAAGGGGCATCCCTCCATTTTCTCTTTTGTAGGTCATCTCAGAGCAATCCTTCAGGACCTTAAGGGGGGTTTTGATCCTCACAGCTCCTGGTAGTCAGATACGTCTTGCACTTCTTGCACTTCAGGAGTAGGGAAAATTGCCCTGAGTTCTGCCTTTTTTTCTGTGGGGGGGAGTGGGCTGCAGGGGGGCTGGGTAGTTTCTGGTGGTTTGGCAGAGGGAAGGGGTGCATCAGAAACAGGAGCAGGGGATTTTGGGTAATCAAAACAATTTGGAGGAAAACACTAGCACACAGGGTAGTTATCATTTGAAGCAGGGGAGCATTTGTTTTTTTTTGGGGTGCATGAGTGATCTAGGATGGGTTTTGCTATTAACTTGCAATTTTAATAGTCATGACCAATGCCTACATATTCTGTCATGGAATGTAAAGGCCATCAAAGCACTCTGTAAGCATAAATTAATGAGGAAAGAATTGTTCTATCTAAACCCGCATATTGTTAGCCTAAGAAGACTGATCTCTCTAGACTTGAAATTTCACTAGTTGATGGCTTGAGTTAACGAGTGCTCTCCATGGCTAGTTTTTCCTCTGCTGCAAGGGCAGTGGTTCTTTTGGTTCAAGCTAGGTCATTGAGGATCAGTGCTTGGACCGGAAGGGTTGATAGCCTATTACGACTATTACCCAGGAGAAAGTAAGACTCACAGTCTGTGTAGAATATGGGCCTAACAAATATGATCCAACTCTCTTCAATCGGCTGTTGGCAGAACTGCATTTTTGGCCTGAGTCAATGATACTTTGTGGAGACTTTAAAGATATTTTCCAACCAGTTCTTGACTCCACGTGGCTTGGCCTGCCGGGCAGAGCTTTTAAAATGAAACAATATCTTAGGGAAGCTTTGAGACAGGTAATGCTTTCCCATGCACTGGTGGATGCATGGCAGTGTTGTCATCCTAACAAACCAGGATAGAACTTGTATGCCCCCCAAATAAATCACCATCAGGAATTGATATGTTTCTTGTGAGCCATTCAATACTATCCTGTCTTAGTGCTCAGCTGAACCCCAGGGTGATCGCTGATTACAATTCTCTATAATTATTCCTTCTAGTGGAACAGCCCACTCAAACGGGCAGGTCTCATAACTGGACTTTTGATAGATGGCTGCTACTTGAAGAGGGATACATCAACTACATGAATAAAGAATTAAGGGAATACATGCAGCCTAATGTGGGTTCAGCTTCGCCACCAGTGGTATGGGTCATGCTTAAGGCCAATTGTAAAGGTCAAACATTGAAATATCCAATTTATCAAATAAAGAAGCAGATTAAGGAGGAGGTTTGTAAAAAGGTCTTCTCTCAGTGTAATGGAATGTCATTTAGCATATTCCATGCTAAATCAGATTTGGAGACCTTCACTTCTAACTAGGATCAACTTACAACTGCTCAGGCCACACTCAGTGAGAAGCTTTAGGATAGGTTGGTAAAGAAGATCCGAGCAAAGCAAATTAATATATTTGAAAATAATGAAGAGTTGGGAACCATACTGTCTTTTCAGGTTAAGGATAGAATGAGCACAAATAGTATCCAGGTGATCACTAATGTTTGGGGTGTGATGGATAACAATCAAACCTTATTTGCAAAGACTTTTGTAAGTACTATCAAAAGCTCTATCACAAGGATGGAGCAGCTCCAATAGCTACCATTAACCAATTTATTTGCTAGCACTATCATCACACACCGACTGAGCCACAGTGGTCTTGCTTGGAGAATCCAATTACCCTGTTGGAAGTTGGGAACGCAGTAAGACAGCCAGCCAGATGAAAAGCATCCAGCCCGGATCAAATTCCTCTTGATTTTTATACAATCTTCTTAGAGGTTTTTGCACCGCTCCTTTGTAATCTTTGCAACCCTTCTGAATTGTCTGGACAAGTCCCACAAACTTGGTCAATAACTAAAATTTTAATTTTTCACAAATTTCTCTAGGTTTCCTCTCTTCAGAGCCTTTCCAAATTACCATAATACCTCAATTTGATTGTGGCCAAATGTTCAATCCTTTCAGTTTGTTTTGAATGGCATATACCATGTAATTGACTCTTGCCTTAACATGGGTGATTGTTTTGCTGTGATTGACAAATTTTCATTTTTCCATTGAGTATGTCTCAAATTAATCTAGTTATTCATTTGTTAGTGCCAGTTTCATGTAGTGCCTTTAACTGATGTTTTAGGTTGGTAAGTGGCAGCCGAGAGATTCATAAAGGTTGTGTGTATTACATTCCTGTGTGTTTGAAGAAGAATATTGAAAATAGGGATAGACTAGAAGAGTATGTTTCCCGCCGCCCGCCAAGATTAGAATGACCCCCTGAGTTTCTTCACATGTTTTTTGCATGCTTTCTGGTCTCTCTTGACACCACCTACTATTCTACCTAATCGTTAATAAAGGCAGTTTTATTTGCATGTTGATAGACTGTGTGATGTTTAACTCTATCGAACTATTAAAAGTGTGACTGTTAGTTCTAGGGACCTTCGTTTCTTTTACATATTGTGTACCCTTGGCCCGTATTCACCCTCTGGTTTTCCCTTGTGTGTTTTGTAAAAGTCAGTTAGAATCTGAAATGTAAGTTTTTCAAATGAATATTGCTCACCAAATTTATTACACTGTACTTAAAATTCAAGTGCAAAGTCAATATAACAAAGCAATTTGTTTTATACACATAGTTTTGGATTATTACATTCAAGAGTTTGCTGAGGAAACTAGATACAGCACTGTTTTGTCAGGTGGATTCCGGGATTTGTAGTCTTGTGCTATGCTTGATAATGAGGTCTTAAGCATTAACTACACGTTTTTTTTTCCCGAAGTTAACTGAATTCTTGACAGACTTGAACTTTTCTCCACAGACAATAACATAGTTTGTTTTAGGAAGAAACAATTCCTTACATAGCAAAATTATGAAACTCTATCAGTAGCTGAAAAGGAAGAAGTTACTTTTTGAACTAGATTAATGATAAAATACAAATGTTAGATTAAAATGCTGGTCGTGTTGCTTATTTTGAAGCTTTCTGAAAGCTGGAAAACGAATTTAATAACACATCAAAGCTCATTCAGAAACCAGTCAGCTAAAGTTTCAAATTTGGAAAAAACACCAAAGACACTAAAAGGAAAATGCCATTATTTTAAAAAGTGCAATTTGTTTCTTTTCTTTGTCAACAGAACATTCCTAACAATATGGTGTCACAATTTGTTTCTCTGAGATGCTCGGCTGGCTGAGGTAATTGATATTTCAGTGACCTTACATAGTAGAAATGACAGCCTATTCCCTCAGTGCACCCTTGGGAGGATCTCATTTTGTCTGATTCAGAAATGTTCTGAGTCATATAGCAGTTCGCAATTCACCCTCGACACCAGAATGGTGCTACTCAATCTCTTTTTAGCTTGTATAGCTCAAAGGTTATATACATTTGGTTTATAATCTCACTGTTGCCTTTCAACTAACATCTGAAGAACTAAACATTACATAAATGGCCCACCTATAGCTAAAATATTCATGTTTCTTTGTAAACATGAGATAGCTTAACACTTTCCCCATGATAAACATGCCTTTATGAAATGCAATAAACTCACCAACAGCTTTGGGAACTCCAAGAGCAGAGTTATCAAGACTTTGTGCTTCTGAGAAGTCTTGCAAACTAGTTCATGCCTTGAGAAAGTATTTACTTTCAAGCACAAAATGTTATTCCACTAAAATAACGCAAATAGCGCTTTGTGCCACTTTGCTTTACTTTGTGTCAGTGGGCTTCTTCATGGATTCTAGATGGGCGATCCCACCATACTGAACGTATTTGGTGCTGAAGGCCCTATCTACTAAAATTGGTAGACAGGGCTTTTTGCAAAAAATAATAATAATAACTATAATAATGTCTCCTTGAGACACTTGCTAACACAGAGAAATGTTTTTTCGTTTCTCCTAACTTCTTACAAATTGCGTGTGTGCTGCGATTTACAGCGCACACTCAATGTGTGAAAAGTTTGTCAGTTAAATAATTTAAATCATACTATTTTACACAGTAAAAGTAGCCTTCCAGTACAAAAGCTATGCTAGATATCACACACACAAACACACAGTTGCACTATGGTGCAAAGGTGTTTGCATGGTGCTAGGCAGTCTGGTTCTTCGCCAGCGTGACGGAAGGGAACAACCCCACATCTTAGTGTATATGGCTCTGCATTGCTTCTTTCCTCTAGCACAAAACAGCAAATTTGGTTGCTGCATTGTGTTGCACTAATTTTTGTGACAGCTGCTCCCTAGGACAGTGGATCTATGACCAGTCATTCCTTTGAGCCTTGTTATATTTCTATTCCAATTATTCAACAAGCATTTGCAATGCAACGGGTCTCGCATTTCTCCGAGTTAGAGCAATTAGCAGTTGTATACTCCCAACCGGACTTTTCTTGCCTCATTAAATGGAAATAAAGAGCGCGATCGCGCTGCTACAGTTCACTCGTGGTGAAACCGATCGGCAAAAGTGCAATTATCTACATAACGGGCAAAAGTGCAATTAACTATGTAACAGGGCCAATGTCATGCAAAGCGCTCAACTTCTGCCAAGCGAGATCGCACTGCGAAGAAAGAGAATAAGTAGTCCACAAACCGGACGGAAAACAGTGAACCTCGTATGTTTTCAGTATATGTTAGCTGCGCTTGAAGAGGGCTAACCACCGGAAAAGGCATGACGTATGCATACCTTCAACTAATGAAAGCAGGCAAATTTTAAAAGGCAAGCCCACGAACCAATGAAGGACACTGACGTGGTATGGAAGGGGCCCGAGCCCTTTTCTAACTACTACAGTATCTCACAAGCGATAACCATGCGCAAGCGCATGCTAGCTCAGGCTGTACCCTAAAAAATGACAGGCATAACAAATATATATTTTATTTGATTGTTCATTCAATTCATTCTATAAACTCAGTAAGTGAAACACTATCATTCAAGGGCTATTACTGGTTTTATTTATTACTTCGAGTTCTCAATCATGGAAAAGGATATATGTCTGTCACTTGATAACATAACATTCCAGAGTGATTGAAGCAAGCCCTATTGTGAATCACTGCTAACGCTCACAGGTTTGCATTTTTACTGTTTTTTTGTAATAAATACAAGGAAAACGTCTCTTTTGTTTGTATTTATTTTTAAATACGAGAAATAGGAAATAGATTTTTTATAAGGCAGTCTCAACGCTGTCAGTAACGGCCAAAGAGCCAATAGCTGTGCAAACTGACAGGCAGGAGAGTTAAAACACGCTTTCCCATTGAGGCTTTAAGAGGTGAGAATGTTTATGTGTTTGCAGTGTAATGTTAACTTTTACATATAGGTGTACCACATAGGTGTGATACATTGGCATCTATGTACAAGTGTGCTTGTATCAGTTACATTCACATGGATATATCCTACTTGCAGCTTCAGTTTTTCATATTATACAAAGTAAATACGAATAAATACAGAAGAAATTATCAAAAATGCATATGGATAAATGCAGATGTAAATGTCAACAAAATAAATCCGGTTAGTCTAGAAACCCTAATAATAAATCATAAATAGTGGTTTCATTTAAACCGGGACTTTTTTATTAATTCATCTCACCATATCATTGCATTATAAACCATTCAGCAATTTGTAGGGCCATCAACCACCACAATTTAAGACACTTTGGTAACTGAATCTGTAGCATTTTTGTAGCTACACTTACAGGTATGAAATACTGCATATCCAGCCTAAAAAAATACATTTTAATTCAAACCTACAACGCTTTTAACATTTACTAATCACATTTTTCGTAGCTTGTAAGTTACATTGGATACCACTTTCTCGCTAAAATCATACAACACCCTACTTCTAGCAGTCAAAAAACGTATTCCGTAGTTCATAGATTGCGCTATAAAACGTTAATTGATTCCAGAATGTAACTCAGCGAATTGCCTGACAGAGAGGGGGAACTATCTTGTGAATAGAGACCAAAAGGTGAAGGAAAGGAGCCCAGCTAACATTGTGTACAGGTCAGGCGATGAAACAATTTACTCGCAGTCTTCTTATAGTTTGAATGCACCAACTTTTCATTAATAATAATAATGCCGGCTCTGAATCCAGATTGCCTTAATTCTGTATCAAAACAATGCTCAAATATTGGTCACAAATGAGAATTTCTTAAGCAAAGCAAAAAAATAAATGATTTCATTGTATTCATTTTTACTGACATCACAAATATTGCAAAATAAACAAAAGCAGGGTAAGAGAATCGGAGGTAGGACTTGTCAACATAATAAAAAATTAGCATTCCAATTATTCTACGTAGTGGAAGAATGACAAACATTAAATAAATATTCTGAAAAACGGGCCTATATTTTGTAAAACTGGGGTCTGATCATGGGCAGAAAAACGACTACTGGGAGTATTCTTAAATGGTACAGTACTTTTCGTGAGGAGGCAGCAAAGAAATGGCAACAAATTAAAATATAAATTTTTGCACATTGTTAGATTAGTAATCAAACACTATTCTTACTTTAAAACTAAAAGCTTCGCCTCAAGTAGCACAAGGAGGTAAATCCAATATCCCCATCCTAAAACAACTGCATTTTGAAATAAAGTCCATCACAAAGTGATTTTCCAGGAAATCCTTGCAGTTATCTTCTTCCTCAGGAATAGATGGGCAAGTACACAATCCTCACAAAAAGCAGGCGTTGTGAACATCATGCGACTTCGGAGCAATGCTAAGTGTTCATCTTTAGCAAAGGACAGTACATCAATGAACACAAGATGTTGCAGATTTGTTTGTGGCTGTGTGGTTCATATGTAGAGTAAACCAAGCTATAAAAAATGGGTTGCTGTAAATAGGTACTTTCTGGGGGTACGTTGCAGTAGGTATCAAGAAGCCTGCTGCAGGTATGTACGGTGGTGAGTTTGAGTTTACTAGCTTAAAGATGATCTGCTGGGTTTGAAAGCGATGTGAGCTGGCAGAGGAAGCCAGTGTTGTCCTTTATGAATGAGAGTGAGTCTGTCAAACCCTTTGTGGTAGTTAATTACCGAGGCACACCATGTGTAAAGGGTTAACTTACAATTTCTGCATGTCAAAATTCTTTAGTCCATCTTTGAAATAGCCTGCAACATGGAAAATACTCTTTAGAGCGAATAGATAGGACTCTGGTACATTGGCAAGAGGAGTATTTTCTTTTTGGAATCCCACGGTTGGTCTCATCATACGGTAGTACTTGCTACTTTGTAATATAGGACTTCTTGAAGTTGGCCTGCTATACATCTTGTCCTAATGACGTCCAGCTTGCTACAATACTGCACACTACCTACTGTGGAATGCCTGCTGTGCTGTATGTTTATACCCTTCAGTTTTCCAACACCAGCTTCCTTGGGATACTATGTTCCTGAAGCTACCTTTTGTCGCTGTTTGTTTCTGAGTTCCTGTTATCACACCATACTTTGGTGCCATAAGGTGAACTCTGCAGTGGTCGTCCCACAATAGGGCTTTTTCAATCATGTGCGTGGCTGTAGGAGGCTGGCTTGGTTTGAGTGGGTACCTAAGGTACTTACACCTTATACCAGGTCCAGTTATCCCTTATTAGTGAAATGTAGTCAGTGTTCTAGCACCTGAGGCCGTCTAGAGGTAGCTGTAGCAGAGCAGCTTAGGCTGAGCTAGGAGACATGCAAATCTCCTGCAATACCACTATAGTTACACAGTACTTGTAAACAATAAAAGACAATACTCACTGTTACCAAAAATAAAGGTACTTTATTTTAGTGACACAAGGCCAAAAATTTCTTAGCGACAATACTCATTCTGGAGGTAAGTATTATACACAATATATACACTGGAGACCAAAATCAGGTAAGTAAATAGTCATATAATAGTGCAATCTGTAGAAAATACAATGGAATGCAATTGGCCTATAGGCAACACAAACCATATGCTAAGAAAGTGGAATGCGAATCACAAATTCCCCCCTAGGCAAGTGCAGTGGGTAGAGGGGTGCTGGGAGTGTAAGAGAACACCAAAGGTAAGTAAAATACCCCACCCCAGAGCCCAGGAAAGTAGGAGTAAAGTAAGGACACACTGCAAGTTGTGATAAGAGTTATTGCAAGAACCAAGCAAGACTGCAAGCAACAAATGGTGGATTCCTGGACCTGAAGACCTGTGAAAAGAGGAGACCAAGTCCAGATGTTGCAGAAGATTCCAGGAAGGGCAGGGGCCTCTGCCAACCTAGAAGATGGTGAAAAAGAGGATTCTCCAGTTAGAAGACGTCTGCAGAAGAGCACCAAAGAAGATGGCTGCGGGTTCCTGCATGGTGCGGGAGATGTCCCATGTCGAGGAGTTGGATGTAGGCTGTTTGCGCCGCTGGATTCGTCCAACGAGCATTGGTTCAAGCAAGGTTGCGGTTTGTGTCAAAATGTCGCTGCCTGAACCCAGGAGGGACCTGGGGGGCTCAACTTGGACTGAGGAGGCAGAGGGGGCTCCCAACACTGGAGAGAGCCCACAGATGTCCAGGCAGCACCTACAGTAGTCCCAGGACACGGGGACAAAGAAGATGCAAATTGCGGTTGGTGCAACACAACAAAAGAAGGTCCCACACTGCCGGAGAACAACTCAGTGAGTCATGCATCGCAAGGTGGCGTGCTGGGGACTGGGCTACACTGTGCACAAAGGATCCTTGGAAGATGTGCACAGGAGCCCAAGGAGCTGGAGATGACGCAGTGCATAGGCGTACTGTCACAAACCGGGAAGGCAAGCTCTTACCTCCTCCAAATTTGGACAGCTGGACCTTAGGACAGTCTGGGTCGTGTTGGTCCACCGCCTGTGTTCCAGGGAGCATGATCGTCGTCAGGAGAGGAGTCCCATAGAACTGGTCGTCATCTTGGAAGATGCCTGCAGGAGCATGGAAGTGACTCCGTCACTCCACGGGAGATTCCTTTGGTTCTTCTGGTGCAGGGTGAAGACAGGGAGTCCTCAGAGCATGCACACCTTGGAAACCGTTGCAAATGCTGGCTGGAGCTGAAGTTGTAGGTCACAGGAGTCGTCCTGGATACTTTGTTGCAGTTACAGCAGTTCCAGGAGCAGTCTACAGTTGATCAGACGGTCAGAAGCTGAAGCAGAGGATTCAGAGTATTCCTGGAGGAGGCTTGCAAGCTGAATCTGAAGAGGAACCCACATGAGAGACCCTAAATAGCCCTGAGAAGGGATTGGCTACCTACCCAGGTGTGCACCTATCAGGGGGGTCTCTGATGTCACCTGCTGTCACTGGCCACTCAGAGATCTCTAGAGTGTCCCCACACCTTGGAAAACAAGATGGCTAATGCCAGGGACACACTGGAGGAGCTGTGGGCACCACCCCTGGGGTGGTGATGGACAGGGGAGTGGTCACTCCCTTTTCCTTTGTCTAGTTTCGCACCAGAGCAGAAACTGGGGGTCCCTGAACTGGTGTAGACTGGCGTATGCAAGAAGGGCACCATCTGTGCCCTTCAAAGCATTTCCAGAGGCTCTGGGAGGCTACCCCTCCCAAGCATGTAACACCTATGTCCAAAGGGAGACAGTGTAACACCTTCCTCCCAAAGGAAATGCATTGTTCTGCCTTCCTGGGACCGAGCTGTTCAGACCCCAGGAGGGTAGAACCCTGTCTGTGAGGTGGCAGCAGCTGTAGCTGCAGTGCAAGCCTCAAAGAGCTGGTTTGTCAGTAGAGGGGGTCCATGATGGAGCCCCCAGGAGGCATGGTATTTGCCCCACCATACCAGATTTAGAATGGGGGGACAATTCCATGATCTTAGACACCTTACATGGCCATTTTCAGAGTTACCATTGTGAAGCTACCAGTAGGTATTGACCTATATGTAGTGCAAGCGTGTAATGGTATCGCCACACTTACGAAGTCCAGGGATTTGGCCATGGACAGCGTGAGGGCACATTTGCTAGTGAAAGGGTGCCCTCGCACTTAGTAACTTTGCACCTAGCCTTCATTAAATGAAGGTTAGACATATAGGTGACTTATAAGTTACTTAAGTGCAGTAAAATTGGCTGTGAAATAGTGTGTGCACTATTTCACACAGGCTGCAGTGGCAGTCCTGAAGAAGGGTTTGTCTGAGCTCCTTATGGGTGGCAAAAGAAATGCTGCAGCCCTTAAGGATCACCTGGAACTCCAATACCCTGGGTAACTAGGTACCATATACTAGGGACTTATAAGGGGGGTCCAGTGTGCCAGTTGGAATTGGAATATGAAGTCACTAAACTATAGTGACTAATTTGGAAGCAGAGAAAGCATAAGCACTGGAGTTATGGTTAGCAGAACTTCAGTGACACAGTTAAGTACTGCTGACAAAACACACATTAGGCCACAAACTATGAGCACTGGGTCCTGGCTAGCAGGATCCCAGTGAGACAGGCAAAACACACTGACAAATAGGGTTTTCAATATGAGCACTGGGTTTCTGGCTAGCAGGATCCCAGTGAAACAGTAAAAACACACTGAAACACACTCACAAACAGGCCAAAATTGGGGGTAACCATGCAGAAAGAGGCTACTTTCTCTCAGTGCCCCATACTCTAGTGCAACATGGTGCTCTCTGCAGTGCGCCTACAGTGCCCAGCTGCTTGATGGTGCCCTCCCAGAAACCCTTGCCCGACAATCCCTTTACTCCATCCTTGCTGTCATAGGCTCCTTCAATTCCACCATTCCTGCAGGGCAAAGGTTTACAAGAATAGGACCATGTGATTGAAAAAGGGATGTGTGCTTTAGATTTAGCACACCGCCTAGCATGAATAATAAGGGAAAATCATGGGGGTACCACAGACTGATCTGATTTGTCTGTAAACATTAAGCTATGCTGCTTCCAATCACATTGGTATTGATTTTATCAATTTATTGACCTTTAAAAGCTGAGTCAACCCTGCTGGGATTTGTTTCTGCATCATGTAATTTATTCCTTTATCTCTAGTTCTATACACTCAATCAACTGAGGTAACTTACAACTTAATTAACAAGACTCAATGAATGGGTTAGTTTGCATTTTCATGAAAGAAATACGGGCTGCATAGATGAGTGGCAGTTGCACGCCTATGTGTGTGGGAGGTTATCATGAAGTCACTTTTGCAATTTTAATAAATGAAAAGGTCACCAACAGAGGAGGCGTTTGATCACCTAGTGCCAAAGGCTTAACTGTATGACTAACAAAGTTATATTTCGACGACAAGACATTATAATGCTGTCAAAGATGCCATTTGTTAATGAATCATTAAGGACAGGGGACTGACAGAGGTCGTTCCTGGCCTACTTTTCAACAGAAAATAAAAAAAATACACCTTACCTTATACTTTTGATTATGGGCTAGTGCTCTAATCAATTATACTTTTACCGAACTCTGTGGTAGACTGATTGAAACTCATTTTATGAAACCACGAACCTTAAAAGGCTATGTCAGCCTTGTTATGATTTTCACCTGTAACTTCGAGTGTTGTGAACGCTGAATTTTTACTAATAAATATTCATGTATTCTGAATTTTGAACCTGCATAGAATTTGACTTAGTATAGAAAATAATGCACAATTTAGAAAATATGCCTACTTGAGTGACCGCTAGTAATCACGAAGTGTCCTAATTAATTGCTTATGAAAATTAATTGATGGGCTTGTGTTTAGATTAAAGTAGTAGTATGTTATATTAATGATCACTTATTATGTATTTGCTTTATAAATTGTAGTCCTTAAGTTAGCGAGGCCTTTGTCCTAGTTGCAGAGCGTCATGTTAAACTGTACTGTTAAGAAATGCTGTGAAAAATGTTCGCCTGAAGAAATTAATACATGAATTGTTCTTTTCCACTGAGTTAACCAAACGTTTGCAAACGTTTTTCTTTTCCCATGAGAACCGCTTGTTAGAAAATCGTGTAATAGTTTCTGATACAATGTACAGTTTAGTGTGTGAGAAAGCGATGTTCCCAGGAGCTGACAATGGATGCACTGACTGAAGGACAGAGAGATACAAAATTGCTACCTGACGAATCCGATGATGGGAACAGGAGAAGAGGAGCCAATCATCGACATGTGAAAGACAGTTTAGTTATATCTTAGATTTGAAGTTCTACCTTTATTGGACTAAATGTAAACATACGATTCTTTGACCTATGGCTGAATGCTGATCCTCAGACTTTGCTTTACAAATGGTTCAGCTAGCTTAGAGTCCCATGTTCTGAACCATTCCCTTTCATGGTCCGATGCTGATGCTGGCCGAACAGATGTCCATTTGACGAAGACAGGCGCAGCTGGCTGATCCATACTGAGGATGTTATTATTCTTGCTGTAATTTGCCTCTTGTTCTTAGGTACCATAGCTAGATGTTTTCCAAATTTATGTTGACTAAATTGTTTTGCATGAAGTCCAAACATGCTATTCTAATCTGAAGCTTAGTGAGGGAAGACCCTAAATGCTAGTAGGTTGCTAATAGCAAATAATTGCTGTTACTCAGTTGCTTAATCTAAATGTATGCTATTTCAATTTTGCAGTTGTTCCTGCTGTTGATTTGTATTGTGCGAAGTAATTCATGCTTTGGTTAAATTGAAATTCTTCAGAAGATTTGGTCAACCAGTGTTGTTTTTGTATGCGTCCCGTTTGATTTTGAGACTAAGTAATGTGATATTAGCATGGTTAATATAACGAAATAAAAATTCTAACATTACAAGAAAGGTGTGATTACTCATGGCCGAAGGGGTCATGGTCTGTGAAACTATTGACTCCAAGGATTACTGATATTGTTAATGATTTATATTGAATTGAAATTGAGTCCTATGGTGGGAATTACTCTAAGCGCAGTCAAAAATCCATCGAACCTCTAACGCGTCACCTTATAAATTGAATTAAATTAAGTAACCAAATAAGGTCAGATGCGCTAACAGTGGCATCAGATTCACTAGCCCACCTGCTTTTTGGCAGGACATTTATCGATTTTTTCTTTGAAACTCATTTTAGTACAATATCAAAATTGCATCTTAAAACTGTTAAAACGTCCCCACAAACAAGAATCCGTTTAAGGTGATGGAGAGCAACCAAAGATGCAGAAGGGAGGAATGTTTGAAAGAGTATAGACTTAAAGAATGTTTGGAAACCACCTCTCAAATACAGGTGACTTCATCCAACGTAGTTATTAACACGATCATCGCCATCGGTGTCGCTAAAGCTCACCAGAGATCGAATTTTATGAAATTACCTCTTAGTTCAAGAACCGGACCAGACTGAAGGGTGTAGCTCGCTTGGTGGAGCAAGTGCAGTGGCAGCGCGTCCCAGAGCCTTGCGGGGCCATGTAGAACCCTGAAAAAAGATTATTTACTAGCCTCGACAGCAGCTCATGCTTGCATCAGGGCCATGGCATCCTTACTACGCTACAGACCAGACTTGTAATTTTTTTCTGCGGAATTAATTTACTGTGAGGCAACACCCTTTTACGCCCCGCAGCAACCAGTTCTGACTATTCATTTAATGGGGATAGCAACTAATACAAACATCGTGGGTCATGTAGCCCAAAAAACTATTTAAATTCGAAAAGGATACAGTTAGCTGCTCTCATTTATTTTGGTCATGGTGGCGTGTAAACTCTCTTGCCCTATATGATACAGAGTGGTTTCTCTACTGCTAATGACATTTTTATATAAACCCCTGCAAAGAACAAAGCATTTAAATTAAAAGTACCCTAATGTAATTGTGTCTCATTTGCAATGAAGGTTGAAGACTGGTCCATTAATTCAGACGTCCAATGCTACTCTTCATGTAATCTGATTAGGTCGGAATATTGCCTTCTGAAGTGAGGCTGCTTTATAACCTATCCTCTTCTGCTTGAATACAAAGCATCAAGGAAACGGCTCATGCAATTATTTTGAGACAAGTGAATTGCATTTATAAGCAAACCAATAATTTCTCGACCAATTATGTTACACTGGCACAAAAGCTATTGGAATAAGACGGTTGTAGAAATCGGTTGGGTGAAAGGAATTATGGGAAGATCAATCAATACATAACAAGCTGGGAACAGCGTGGGCCACTTAACAGCCTGGCAAAGACCCGACGTTTAAAGAAATGCTTATAAATGGAGAGAATAGGAATATTTTACACAGAAAATGTGGACAGCATGCGAGCTGTGCTGAATGGGTAGCATACTGAGATGATATTTATTGGATTTATATATTTAAGATATAATATTGTCAGCAAGGCCTCAAGCGTTACAGCTTCTAAAATGTGGCGTTTATGTCACCTGTGATGATGTATAACTCGAAGGCCTTGGTTACGAGTTGGCTAGGGTGATGCCTCCTGGGGAAATCTGGGGGTGGGCGCTCCCCCTCTCTTCTGCCCCCCCCCCCCCCCCCCCCGCCTCCCCTCCTCCCTCACACACACACACACACACACACATTCTGTGGACTGGTAATGCTGAGACAGCCGAGAGGAGTATTTGGTGCCGATGAGAATAAGACATGTGGCAGGGTCTGGGAAGTGGGAGTGAGACTTCTGGGGCTATGTGAACGGCGTGTGTTGAAAGAGGACAGGCAAAGGAAGATTTACTGGAAGAGAAGGCTAAATATTTTACAAGCCAGGGGACTGGGAGTGGTGGAGTAGGGAACATGCTGTTGTGGGGGCTTTGAACGGAGACTGATGTTGAATGGCAGCAACTCACACCAGACCATTGCTTCATGGGGAACGTTTCTCATTGCTCCGAGTAGAACCAATAGTTGTCATGTTTTAAAGCATAGCACCTCACAAAGCTTCCAAAGTTTACAATTTAAGCTTGCCAAGTGCACATCCTTGTATTTTCTATTATTTTTTCAAATACTTTCACGGTGAACATTTGCACTGCCTGGGCCTTAGGGCATCTGTTCACGAACATTTGCATATACATTTTGCCACAAGCACATTTTTTGCTTCCACACAAATGGAGATATTCCAGATATGAAATTATGTACTTTTCATTCCAGGTCAGTAATCTGTGCTTGGTGTAGTTTGCTATTATCAATAGTGCTAGTAAATCATCCACAAATCTAAGACATACAGTGATATCAAAGTCTACACTTGGTCTGTGGGAGACCCTACAGAATCTGACGAACGATAGAATAAGGAAACCGCTGCTAATGAAAAGGTTTACTAAGGGTAGGGATTTCAACTTTTTTACTCTTTTGAAACTAGAGGCCTCATTTACGTTTTTTTGCCACAGAGCAGCGCAGCAAGTCACTTTGCTGCGCTGCCCGGTGTCAAAAGGAAAGGGCAGGAATGCGCTGTGTAAATGAAACTCGACGTATTCCTCTCCCTGAGCCGGCGCACAAAGCTAGAGTGTACATATCAGGCAAACGCAGCTATGTTTTTTTCTTTATATGACAAACTTACATGTAATGCCTTTTTGAAGACCAGAAGGCATGGCTTGTGTAAAGTAAAAAAGTGGGATAGATCTTAAACTTTAATTAGTCTACTCCTGCAGTAACTAAAAAAAAATATCTTTCACTGATTAATGCTGCAGCGGTTCCTTCCTGGAGTAAAAGCCCCGTTATGAAAAAAGACTCATAATTCCTATAAAATGAGCTGAGGAATAGCTACTGAAATCACTCTGCATTGTTGTAGTACGTATCAAACATTTGAGGAGTAAACACAAAATAGTTTATTAATGGCAATAGTTAATTCGGCTTTGACCAGGCACCTCCCTTCTTCAGTGGCAGCAATTTACTCTTTGATGAGCTATGGAAACCTTTCTTGGGAAAGAACAATAGGCCTTCCTACTGGATGGAAGAAAGGGAGGAGATCATTGTAGACAACCTACTGATAGTTTTCTTGTACTATGGGCAAAGGGAGTGGAATGGAACAACATATGTCATACCAATCTATGCTGGGCTTTGGACATTTGCCATGCTTGTAGGAAATAGGGTTGTAGTATGAGGAGGGCCATTGATGGTGGTCTGTTCCCAACCAACCTGTATTTTTGTTAAGACTCCTGCTGAGGACTTAAATACTACTAGGAGATCTTGGTTTCTGCAGGCACAATGGAATTTGGGAGGAGAGGTTGAAAAGGATCACATGAAACTTGGAAGGTGAAGGATAGGGTAGACATTGAAGACTGTATCGGTGTGTGTTGGACTTTTTTGCTTATGCAGGGTCATCCCCGATCTTTTTGCCTCCTGCCTCCTAATTATTTCTGACCTGTTGATGTTGGCTTTTGAACTCTGAGCACTTTACCACTGCTAACCAGTGCTAAAGTGCATATGCTCTCTGTAAATTGTATGTGATTGGTTTATCCATGATTGGCATATTTGATTTACTAGTAAGTCCCTAGTAAAGTGCACTAGAGGTGCCAGGGCCTGTAAATCAAATGCTACTAGTGGGCCTGCAGCACTGCTTGTGCCACCCACATAAGTAGCTCTGTAATCATGTCTCAGACCTGCCACTGCAGTGTCTGTGTGTGCAGTTTTAGCTGTAAATTCGACTTGGTAAGTGTACCCACTTGCCAGGCCCAAACCTTCCCTTTTCTTACATGTAAGGCACCCCTAAGGTAGGCCCTAGGTAGCCCTAAGGGCAGGGTGCAGTGTATGGTTAAGGTAGGACATATAGGCCCTCATTACGACCTTGGCGGGCAGCTAAAGCCGCCCGCCAAGATCGGACCGCCGGGCGGCCGCCAATGCGGCCGCACCCCTGCCGTGGCCATTTGGAGATCCCCGCTGGGCCAGCAGGGATCTCGGCCGCAACACAGGAGCCGGCTCCAAATGGAGCCAGCGGTGTTGGGGCCGTGCGACGGGTGCAGTTGCACCTGTCGCGCTTTTCACTGTCTGCTATGCAGACAGTGAAAAGCTGCACGGGGCCCTGTCAGGGGGCCCCTGCACTGCCCATGCCAGTGGCATGGGCAGTGCTGGGGCCCCCAGGGGCCCACAACTCCGCGTACCGCCAGCTTTTCTCTGGCGGTTCAAAACACCAGGAAAAGGCTGGCGGTAGGGGGACTCGTAATCCCCTGGGCAGTGCTGCTAGCAGCGCTGCCCTGGCGGATTACTACCGCCGGGGCCATTGTGGCGGGAAACTGCCGGCCCCGGCGGTGCGACGTGATGACCTGGGAAGCGGGGGTGCTTCCGTCATTACAGCCCTGGGGGTCTAGTACCTGCAGGGTTGTAATGATCCCCATAGTCATGTGTTTTATATGTCCTGACAATGAAATATTGCTAAATTCGTTTTTCACTGTTGCAAGGCCTGTCCCTCTCATAGATTAACATGGGGGCTACCTTTAAATCTGATTAAAGTGTAGATTCCCTTTGGGAGCGGATAGACATGTGGAGTTTGGGATCTCTGAGCTCACAATATAAAAATACATCTTTTAGTAAAGTTGATTTTAAGATTGTGCATTTGAAAATGCCACTTTTAGAAAGTGAGCATTGTCTTGCTTATACCATTTCTGTGACTCTGCCTGTTTGTGGATTCCCTGTCTGGGTCAGTTTGACAGTTGGGCTGGTTGCACCTCACACTAGACAGTGACACAAAAGGAGCTGGGGTGTAGTCTGCATTTCCTGATGAGCCATCTGTGCTAGGAGGGAGGGGGGGAGTGGTCACGTACACCTGAACGGTCTGTGCCTGTCCTCACACAATGCAGTCTCCGACCCCCTGGTGAGTGTCTGGGGCCTGGCTTGGGCAAGGCAGGATTTCACATTCAAAAGAGACTTTACTTTGAAGTAGGCCTACTTCAAAGGAGAAATTGGGTATAAGAAGGGCACCCAAAACCACAGACTTTAGAACACTTCTGGAAACAAGAGGAACTTCTGCCTGGAGAAGAGCTGAAGAGCTGAGGAGAAGTGCTGCCCTGCCTATGACTGTGCTTTGTGGAGCTATCCTGCAGTTGCTGCTTCTGCCAGAGTAAGAGGGCAAAGACTGGACATTGTGTGCCTTCCATCTTGTGAAGAAATCTCCAAGGGCTTGATTTAGAGCTTGCCTCCTGTTGTTTGAAGTCTCAGGGACAGCAAAGACTTCTCTCTGCCAGCACCTGGAGTCTCTGGAGAGCCTCCTGCTCTGACAAGTGGTGTCCTATCCAGTCCCTGGGCCCTTGAAAGGAAAGCTGGTGGAAATCCAAGGAAATCGACTTCGGACCGACGCTGCTGCTGAATCCGGTGACGCTGCCTGCAACCGGCGCCGTGATCTTCACTGGAACGCGACGACCTTCGCAGGCCCGACGCCGCTGCAGCCCTGCTGAAGTCTGTCACTCTGTGGAAGTCGCTGCACCACGTCCTAACCGACACCGCTCGAAGTGTGCGGATAAAACATTGCGCATCGACTTGTTTTCACTCTTCACCAAAGGTACTGTACTTTTGGGTCTATGCGACTCCGTGTCCGGCGCCGCTGGTGTCGGCATGTTGGGAACGACTCCGTCATGACGCTGTGTTAACACCTCATCAAAGCATTTTGTGTTTCTAAACGCTATTTTTTTAGTTTAATCTTTAAAAATTCATAACTTGACTTGTGTATGTCGGATTTTGTGTTGTTTTGGTCTTGTTTTGTTTAGATATATATTTCCTATTTCTCTAAAATGGTGTTGTGTCATTTTGTAGTGTTTTCATTAAGTTACTGTGTGTGTTGGTACAAATACTTTACACCTAGCACTCTGAAGTTAAGCCCACTGCTTTGCTAAGCTACCAAGGGGGTAAGCAGGGTTCAGCTGAGGGTGATTCTCTTTTACCCTGACTAGAGTGAGGGTCCTTGCTTGAACAGGGGGTAACCTGACTGTCAACCAAAGACCCCATTTCTAACAGTGTGAAACTGGGCAGAAATGCAAATCTACAAAAAGAGCACATAAACAACACAGTAAACAATAGGAAGGCAATAGGAGAGTACTAGAAAGAAGAACAAAAGACCACAACGCTGAATAATAGTGAATACGCTGTGTGGAAAATACGTGTCCGTAACAGAAAGGAGATCACAATAAGACAAGGAACAATGATTCTCACAGAATATTTGGAGACGTTCAGCAGCGCCCATGAGAGAAGCTCGTTTAATTAATCGCAGGACATGAGACCCCAAGCCTCAGAACTCACTGCCACTCTCCGGCAATAACTGAGATTTGAGCACAACACACAAGAGAAGGCCAAGGAAACGGAGCAGGTAGAACAGAATCCAGACACGGGGCAGAGCAAAGGTAGGACTAGATTCTGAGAAATAGAGACTTGGGCAACATGAACAATGCTAAAAGAAGGCTTAGGAAAGGCAGGACTGCATTCTAAGAAACCGGGACTTGTGAAAACAAGACTAAATGCAGAAAGACAAGACTAACCAACCAAACTAACTAGAAAAACAACAGACGTAAGAAACTAGGAGAGACAGATATGCAGACTAAGGAATTTTAATGCACATCTAGAAGAAGGGACTTTGGAATACAGGTTAAGCAATTTGCAAAATTTATAGAAACAGTACTGGAATTATGCAGTTCAAACAAGGAACATACAGGGCAAGGACTCCGCCATACAGATAGAACAAGAAAATCTTCAATGCAGTACAAAGGTAGCTACAGCATTTGAAAGAGGAACGGGCTAGAGAAGCTTTGGCATCATATCAGGTAGAGGAAAATCAAAGAATCATGACAGTCAAAAATCACATTAACAAACTAGAAATAAGCCATCAAGCAGGGCAGCAAGCTTCACACAGTGTCTCAGTAGTAAAATCGTTGCAAGAATGGTGAGTACTGAACTCTCAGAAAAGATATAGCTTGGGAGTTCAGGAGAACAGCACAGGTGGAAGGAGAAAGCCAGTTCTAAGCAATTAGATGCTGTGAATTAAGAGTTCCACCTCGACTAGGAGGGATGTATACTGGGACTTGGAATGAATAAGACTAGAGAAGCCAGAAGGCATAAGGAGGGAAATAGGAAAGCGTGAAATAGAATACAAACCAGAGTTGAGACAGAGTAAGGTCCAAAAAACATTTATGTAAACATTTGTGAATCTGTAGGGACCATGGACCATGATGACAAATAGAACTCTGCCTCCAGGATGTGATATTGGCAAGTTTAGAAAAAGAAGGGGAACGGATCACTAAGGTCATGTGAACACCTCAACTGGAATGAAAAGTGGAGGATTGGTTTCAATGCATTAAGTAGTGTACTTTTCTAAACTATTCAAAGGCAGGGAGTCATGGGCACTGTGAGTGCCACCTGGTGGGTAGATGGAAGGATGTTGACAATACACCCACAAAACAAGGGTGCTGCCTTCATAGCCAGCAAAGTCTGGTTTTCACTGGAAGCCCCCTAATTTAAACAAGCCAACCCATATATTCGAATTAAGAGACCCACACACTGAAGCTGCAGTTCTGCAATCTTGAACTACCCCCAGAGCGAGGTTCCATAGGATTGTTTTTTGTAAAACAACAGCCCATGATGCAAAAGAAGGCTGGTTTAGCTGTGCACATTTTCTTAAGATTAGAACAGCAGTTATCACCAATCATTGGCTAGTGTGTACCATAAAAAATACTTTCCACCAGCTGCACCCTAGAGCCCTGAAAAACCAGAAAGAAAAACAAAAGAGGAAATACCTGCTGTTGTGTCTTCCTGAGAAAATGTTTGACCAGCTAGCTTCCAGGAGCCTCAGGCTGACAAAGAAAGGGCACTTTAGAAAATGAACCTACCTGTTGGGACTAGGGCCAGTGCTGAAAGCCCTAGCTGGAGAATGAGGTTAAGCCTCTGTCCTACCAATGACAATGGCATGGTGCCCTAGATGGCTTTTCTGCTTCTGAGAGCTTTGAAAATGACCAGGAGGAAGTTACACAGTATCTAGAGAACTTTGAACTCTTAGGCATAGCAGGAAGAAGGGGTACAGAGGTCTGCCTGTCTTTGGAACTGTGGCTGGACCATTCCCAGAAGGGATAGGGAAGACGAGAAGCACTTATCTACCCCAAAGAAACTGGCCCTGCCTTCCCACAATGTATGGGGCATCAAAGTTTGCTAGTAATTGATGCTTCTCCATTTTTTGTTCAAGAGTGGCCTCTGGTGGACACTTTGTAAAGAACCTGGACTAACATGATGTTTCAGTCCTTATGGAATATATGAGCATTTTTTACATTTTCTTCAGAAATATATACCTACTTGTAAGAAATGGGAGTATTAGTTGAGGGGGTTAAGACTCCTTGGCAGGCTGAGCCACTAAAGCAAACAAATAAACTTGTTTTGAACTCTCTGGTAGTTTGGCACAAAGAATTGGGGCTAAATTCGGAGGTGCTCTAGCATATTCCTTTTCAGGATTATGTTTTGGATGAGCTTGATTGATTTTTTCACCCAGCATAAGGGTGTGGAGACAAGGGTATCAATACGTCACAACAGTCAATGTAAATTAAGAGTATGACTCATTTAGCCACAAAGAATACTCCAAGCTGAGATGAAATCCAAGGGTGTTTATTACAGATTAAGGCTCAGAGTAATGTAAATAATTCTCAAAACAAGACTGTAAAGATACAGAATCATGATAGGCTGTCCAAACCTACTAAAGAAGTTCAAACAAAATAGCATCAGAAAGGCTAAACACTCAATCAGTGCTGCACATAACAGTAGTAAGAACATTTGAAATGGGGGAAATAAGTGCTGCCTTTTTCAGTGAATCATTTAGCAATTTCAATTCTACAATTTAGTAACCTGGGCAAGGAGTAAACCTACGAATTAGCAAATCCACACTAACATATGCTGGGTCATGTGCATGTGGGCAAAAAGATAACAAGCTAAAACAAGCATTTGCAATGCAACGGGTCTCGTGTTTGCTCATGTTAGAGCTGATAGCGTTGTAAACTCCTAACCCGACTTTTCACCTAACGGCAAAAGTGCATTTATGTACGTAACCTGAAAAAGTGCAATTAACTGTGTAAAGCGCTCGACTTCTGCCAAGCGAAATGGCGCTAGTAAATTAGAGAAAAAGTAGTCCACAAGCCGGACAGAAAACAGCGAGCCTCGCATGTTTTCTGTACTTGGTCGATGAGCTCGAGGAGAGCTAGCCACCGGAAAAGGCATGACGTATGCATGCCTTCGACTAATGAAAGCAAGCAGATTTTAATAGGCAAGCCCACGAACCAATGAAAAACACTGACGTGACGTCGACAGGGCTCCGAGCCCTTTTCTAAACACTAAAGCGTCTCGCTGCGATACCCATGTGCGAGCGCATGCAACGCAGGCTCGACCCAAAAAGGACATAAAGAACTTTAAAAAAAAATCTGGGGAAACAGGTGACTAACAAATATTTGCAAAAAGTAGGCAAAAAGAGAAGACGTCAGCATCTTAAAAGGTCAATGAAGAGTCTTCTTCTCTGGGTCAGGGGCAAAATATCTATGCCTCAGCAAAGAATTTCAAAGGGGTAGGGATAGAGTGCACTATACCTCTCTGAGTCCCAGGGCTTCAGCTCCTAAAGGGTAGGCAAGAAGATGGACTAAAGTCCAACTGGGGTACAGTATATTAAAGTTCATAATGCAGAATGATTTATCCATCCATCACTCCACGTAACGCCTATGGTGTAATTATCCAATGAAAGCCAATCATGCGACATGGACTGCTCCATCAGTGAAGATTCTCACCACCGAAGTGAAAAATGGCCATCTTTGCTCCTCCGAATGGGTTGAAACATTTGTATACATTTCACAGTACCTGAATCTACTGGTCTCAAGGTTAGTTTCTGAGGTTCACTATGTGTAAAACACTAGAATATCTATTTCTAATTTAGCATTCTCATGAGAATTAAGTGTGAAAGAAAAGTTCATGTTAGCAAGAATGACTAAACATTTTCTGCACAGTCAGGAAACAGGGCCTTGCAGGCCTCATTT
This sequence comes from Pleurodeles waltl, assembly GCF_031143425.1. Classification (NCBI taxonomy): domain Eukaryota; kingdom Metazoa; phylum Chordata; class Amphibia; order Caudata; family Salamandridae; genus Pleurodeles; species Pleurodeles waltl. The sequence goes on along the minus strand of NC_090443.1, from coordinate 602,761,442 downwards.
AGGCTAAGCAAAGTAAATTAAAACAGCACATTCATTGATACAATTAAGAGAAATAAAGCATTCAAAATTGTGATTTCAACATTAACAAACATTTACAATATTCATGTTGCAATAAATTCAGAATCAAAATAACCATATTATTAAGCATCTATGTAACTATGGCACAGAACTACCTTTTCTACATTTGCATGTCACATTTAAAATACTTCTTCCATGAAACTCTTTATTGTTTTAGTGCAGACTGTTAATTAACATCATGCATTACAACACAGAAACAAATTAATTGAATAACCATGAAGTTTAAAAGCTATACCATGACACTTTTGTCTAATGACTTATAGCGAATGAACATTAATTTGGCTTTTCAGGTGCACAACTTTACAACAAAACTATTAGCATTTTGATAAACAAAATTCATAGATTGTCACGTATAGATGATCACTGTGATGTCAGGGATGATACTAAACTTTCTGCAACATCAGAGGCAAGTTGAACTTAGTTTTATAGAGCTCAAATAGTAATTGAGTGAAAACGCATGAAAAAATCCAAAACAATTTAGAGAAATAAAGTAAATTTCAATTCATAAAACAACTCCAAAATGACAAAATCCAATAAGTAGAACCGGAAAATGAATGTTTAAAGTTTGAATAAAAAATAGCGCCAAAAAGCACAAAGCACCAACAGCGGTTATCTGGTCACTCTAGACCCAGACCAAATCAAAATTTAAGGCTGACTGCAGTGGTTCACCTGTAGGACACAGGAACCAGGTTTGTCCCAGTGGAAAGTTTATCTTTAGAAATAGACATTTTTATGGAGGAAAATTGGTAGTTGATGTGTCATCCGTAGGGCAAGTTGGATTTAAAAGGGGGATCAATGACTTTGGGTTGCTGAAGAGCAAGGTCCCGTTGTGGTCATTGACAACAGTGGGAAAGCTTTCAGTGGCCAAAGTCCGTGCCCAGGAAGGCCTCAATATCAATCTGATGCTGCTCGGCATCGGTCCCAAAGAAGTCATCCATGTTCAGACTTAAAAACCTTTCTGGAGTCAGATCTTCATCAGTGGTCAGACCAGCAAGCTGAGGCCCACCAGCGATTTGACATCAATGCTGTGGCTTTGGTGGCAATCTGGGTCTCCATGGGTTCTCCAGGCAGAGGGTTGGCAAAAAGATTCTAAGTCCCACTTCTTGCAGTTTGGGTACGGGAGGAGTACACTCTAACACCAGTCAAGGGTGCAGGACCTAAGGTGGCAGTACTTGGGGGTTCGGATTCACTCCAACTGAGGCTTTCAGCAAGGTCCAGGGCAGGTCCAATTGAAAAAGTTCAGCTAGGCAGCTGAAGAGAGGGGGACCTCTCGAAGGTTGGTGCATCCCTGTAGCTCAAAGGTCAGCCACTGACCTTTGAACTCACTTCTGGGCTTCTGTGTTCAAGACAAGTAGCTCCAGTCTTCCTTCAGGTTTTAGACAGCAGGGCGATCATCCTTCTGATCTTCACAGACATATATTTTTAGAGACTAGCCCCCTAATCCTCCTCTGGGACCTTGTGCACGCACAAAGCTACTTTATAACTTTAAACCCACTTTGTTGATGTCCCCACCCACAAGTCTAGGCTCCAGGTTTTTAGTCCTCTGGGCACTTCTGTGTCCCTGTCACCATCTTCACTGGACTCTGTGATCCTCTTGGCTTTCAGGTCCAGTTCTTTCTTGCTCATTTCATGTGCTAGCAGAATTGTCTTCTTCTCTAGAACCAGTACCTTTTCTTCCAAGGCTCTCTCAGTTTCTGCCATTTTCTCCTCCAAGGTTCTCACAGCCTCTGCCTTTTTCACACCTAGGGCCGTTGCTGCAGCTGCATCAGCTCTCCTCTCTTCCCCAGCCAGATCTTTCTCCTTTATGTCCAGGATGACCAGGTGCAGCCTCAGCTTTCTCTAAGAATGCCTGTCCTCCTACTATCTGCACACAACATTTTCAGCTCTGCTGTGGTGAATCTGTCAATTTTACTGAGATCAGTCCTTTTCAGGATGAACCACAAAAGTCCCTAAATAGACATGTGGTAACCCACTAGTAGTCTGGCACAAATGCAACCATGCTTAACTTTAGAGGCAATGTCTAAAGTACTTATGTAGAACTCAAGCAGTATTAAAACACAAGTAAGCACAAGTAAACCCCCCCCCACATGTAAAAAAAAAAACAGAGTTAATTTAATAAATAAAATGGTACCAAAATGACAGAAAGTGCAAATTGCAGGTATCTGTTTGCGCGATAGAACACAGATTAGATGCAGGGATCAGGTTTTTCCCGGTAACAAGTTTTCCGTCTCAGAATCCAAGTCAATGCAAGAAGCTCCACTGGAGCTTCATGTTTGGGGGGGCTGAAAGGAGGTCATCACTGGCATGAGAAGCAGGTTGCTGCTGGAGTTTCGTGTTGGTGATTTACATGGGCAATCACTGCTTGGCATTAAAAATAGGTTGTGGGTGGATCTTCATGTTGGTGGGACACGTTGTGGTTGTTGCTGACACAGGCAGTTGTCACTGATATAAACAGCAGGTCGTCACTGGAGCTTCACCTTGGCAGGCATCACAAATGATTGTTTCTTGGCACGAAGTGTCCCCTCACTGATGTAAAAGCCCAAAACTTCTGGATTTCACCTTGAGTTCAGGAGTACAATCTGCTGCCAACCAAGGGTCCAGGTCCTGGGGGCACCTCTTGGGGATCAGGACTCACTCTAGCAGAGGCCAGCAGCAAGGATCAGGTAAGTCCAGGAAGGTCCAGTTGGTGCTGGTCAGCTGGGCAGGTGCAGGGAGGCCTCTGAAAGTTTATTGTGTTTGTGTAGCTTAAACAGGAGGTCAGCCAGCTGAGCCTTGGAGTCACTATTGGGGATCCTAGGTTCAAGGGAAGCAGGTCCAGTCTTCCTTTTTCAAGTAGCAATGCAATCATACTTCTGAACCTTACACAGTTCCATGAGAGTTCCGATGAGAGTTCCTGAAGATGCCACATTTATACCCAGTGCCAGCCTTTTTGTGGTGGCAATCTCTGCCTTCTCTCAAGCTGGTTGTGATCAGTTCTCCTCCTTCCCCTGGGTTTGGCTCCAATGTGTCTATGGTGAAAAAGGCAAGGACAGGCTTGGTGTCAGGTTCCATTGTTTGTGCTGTAGGCAGGGCCCTTTGAAGTGTTATCCAGACAGGATAGAACTGCTCCCCAGCCATGCTGGCAGCACCTTTTTTCCCCATGTCTGGAAAAATAACACACCACAGGAGAACCATTCACAGTCACGTGACCCTTGACAAATGTGTGGAAGAAACATTTCTCTATCTGTTCCCAAACTGAAGTTATCACCTATTAAGTTTAATAAAGCAGCCTAGTGTTAATCACTGGCAGAGATAGCCTTGCTAAGGTGAAAATTGACTTAAGGAGTTTGCACTTAAGCACACACGTCCTACTTTCTAAATAGCATGCACCCTGCCCTATGAACATTTAAGACCAACCCTAGGGATGACTTAGAAGTACTAAAAAGGGAGATTTAGGCCTGGCAAAAGGTTTATTATGCTAGGTCAAAATGGCAGTTTAAAACTACACTGCAGACTGCAGTGACAGGCCTGAGAGATGTTTTGCAGGGTTTCTTTAGCAGGTGGCACAATAAGTGCTACAGCCAATAAGCAGCATTTCATTTACTGGCCCGGAGTACATGTAGTACCATTTACTAGGGGCTTATAGGTAAGTTAAATGTACCAATCAGGTGTTTCCCAAATTTCTCAAAGAACAGCACATGGACTTTACCACTGATTTGAAGAAGTAAAGTGCACAGAGTTCTAAAAGCCAACAAAATCATGTTCAGCAAAGGAATGCAAAAATCTGGGGTGCCCCTGTTGAAAAGACATGGATCAACAATGAGGAAAGGAGTGACATTTGTTCATGTCAGGTTACAACAAAGGATTTTTAGTTTTACACCAAACACTGAATGGCACAGCGAAAAAACAAGTACTGAATGCCACAGCTGAGCAGCACTGTAAGACATTTGAGTAAATGACCTGTCAATGGTAATTCATATTTTGCTTCAAAGTATTACGCTTTTTCTTACGTTTTAGTGTCTTGTCAAGTTTTGTGACAAATGGGAAGGTGTTACATTTGTACGGGATGGGTTAAACAAGCTATGCACTGACCCTTCAGCCATCTTTTTCCATTTTTATAATCAGTAACTCAAACATGGTTTAAACAATCTCCACCATTCACACCTGACACACAGCTTGCATTGGTAAGGATTACCTTTCCCTTTTTTGGGCGCACCTCTTCAATAATTTCTCATAGTCTAGACCTTTCTTGTTGAGATGAGGAAAAGAATTTTAGTTTTAAAGAACAAGTTTCACACTTGAAAAATTTCAAGCATGAAGCTTCCTGTAAGTATACACTGGTTTACATGCCTAGAGGAGTTCAATAAACTGTTGTGTTTGTCTTTAGGTAGTTAATCATTTGCAGAGCACTTAAAGAGGATTTGAGTACCAGAAATAAATAAACATACTGTTGTATACAAAATACTCTTGGAGAATTAAACTGCTGAGCTTTATCAATTTTGCCAGGAGTGCCATGCCTTAGGATTTTTCCTGAAAGATATGTGGTGCACTCATTGAACTTCATGCTTCAATGCCCAATTTTCCTAGAAATGCATGAGACAATATTTGCTCCACAAATTTCTTTTTTTAATGTTTCTTCATTGGAGCAAATTATAAGTACATGGAAGATATCCATATCCAGTCATCTATTAACAAAAACAGGAAAAGATCAAGGAGCCAAGGGATAAATAAAATACAAAAGAATAAATACAATATAATGCAGGGTGCAACTGATCATTAAACACTACAACATAGTAAAAATAAAAACTATAATTAGATTGATGATAACAGTCATTACGAACTGTGGTCAGTCTGAAAACAACTCAACATCCCCCTCATTGGCTCCCAAATGCTCTGCAGCCTGCCCCTACACTCATCATTATCAATTAAGGATATTTCTAAAGAGCCAGTATTCACAAATTCATGCCACCAAAGCATAGGATTAGAAGCCCCCTAAGTCAGCTAGTGCCAGGCCAACAATAATGTTGTCTGAGATATTTAAAAAAAATATAACCCTCCAAAGTGTGATGGGATAACTGGAGAATGTCCTAATACTATTAACTTGGAGTCCCAGGACACGTTTGTCTGAAAGGTTCGATTCAGCTGGCTCAGCCATACTGTGAAAGCATTTTGCATCTTGTCTAACCTTCATAATCTGAAGACAGTAGGGTGTAGAGTGACAGAACAAAATGTGCTGGCAATTGTATCAATTGCAATCAGGGCAGTAGTCGGAGCAGATGTCAAGATGGGGACGTTGTTCACGTAGTCTAAAACCTTAATCTCTAACCAATGTATTTGCATGAAGAGATATTTGTGGCACTTCTCAAAGCTTTTATATAGGGCTTGATGTATATCCCCAATAGCTGGGGTGAGAGAGGACAGCCCTATCAAGTCCCTCTGGTGATACTGATAGGATCTGGTTGATAAACACAGGACCAAAGCGAGCTGCTGCCATTATAGACCACAGAAATTATCAGGAGACCCGGTCAAATGCATTTTCATCTTCAAGCATTTTCATTTTGACAGAGTTCCCATCAGCCGAGATAATATACTTATTTAACAGAGATGGCCGTGTTCATATCAGATGTGGTGTCTCACCCAGGTATGAACCCATGTTGATTCTCACTGATCAGTCACAGAAGATAGTCTGTTTGCAAGAATCTGAATGTAAATTTTGGAATCCACATTGATCAGTGAGATCGGCCAATGTGACCCACACAACCTGGGGTCCTTCCCCTTCTTAAGAAAACCGACGTTCCTTAAAGAGTATCTCAGCAAGATGCCAGCGCAGGGCTAGCGGTGAGAAAATGCGGACCCTTTCCGAGCCATCCCCAGGATTGAAACTGCTGGCAGCTTGATGGTGGCTGTAGGGACTTTTCTTCTTTGACCTGGCCATGACAGGTGGATCCTCGGCTTGGTTGGGGCTGATGGCATCTGGCTTGGGGCTCAGCAGGGAGGCTCAGTGGTAGGAGCAGTGGGAACGTGGACTCCAGCGGTGGCTGCAGGTTGGAGGCCGGGGCCTCATCTCCTCTCCTTTTCCCTGGAGATCTTGCTGAATGGTGGGAGAGGCGGTTCTTACTGCTGCGGGAGGCAGTAGACTGTGGCTCAGCCAAGCTACAGGGTGCAAGGATGCCGTTGCCAGGTGTAAAGGGAGATGAAGCCTAGAGCAGCTAGAGCACTGTGGGTATAGCAGACACTGGCAGCTCTATTAATGGCCCTTGCTATATTGTTTTCAGAAAATAATTTTGGCATGGAGTCAGGAATTTGTGCTGCAAAATTTTTTTTACTCCTTATCTCTGGGACTTGTTTATCTTCCGTGGCTGAGAAAAATAAGGAGGAGAGCTCAGGGCTTTTCTTGGCATTTTCTTTGTTGCTATTTTGGCAAGATGTTCTTGAAGGCAGTGGCAAGAGGAGAAAAGGGACCTCGAGGTTTTATGATTCATCCCACCACCAGCTCACAGAGGACAGGAATGAAGAAACCTCAGACTGCAAAAGCTCTGTCCATTAAGGCAACCATTGAAGCCATTAATTCAGGGGATTTATCTTCTGCAATGGACAGGCTACTGATCACTGATACTAAGGCTCATGTTTATGGGAAAATGAGGGAGCTTGACGCTGCGCCAAAATTGGCAGCGCAGTGCTCCATCATTTTCACAATGCAGGGATGGACCGTATTTAATTGAATTTCATGCAAGGATGGCTGCATTGAGGGGTTTGATTGTTTGTGCGGGAAGATGTCCCTTCCTGCACATAATCAATCACTAATGGCAATTTGGCACTTCTGTGTGTGCTGCGGAAGTGCCAAAGCGTCATTTTGAAATGATTCTTTAAGTACAGGAAGTGGCACCTTCCCGCACAAAAAGAATAATTTCTGGCATTTTGCTCTTCAAAGTAAAAATAAAAGTATTGCTCCTTTTGCACCTTGCTCACGCCACCCCTGGTGTGGTGTTAGATTTTGGAGCTGCATCAGGTTTACGAAATCTTGTAAATCTGAGGCAGCGTGAAAATGCAATGAGTGGTGCTGTGGCACGCCCACAGCAACACCCATTGCACGTCCCTCTGAAGAAGAAATCTGCGTCAGAGGGGCCCATATTTACAAGGAGGCAAAACTCCACAAAAGTGGCGTTACACCTCCTTGTAAATATGGAGCAGATGTTAGTGCCACTGGAGCGTCACATAAAGTGACGCTCCAGTGGCACTAGGGGCTCTTAAATATGCCCCTAAGTCTGATCTCAAACTATCAGATCATCCTCAGGATAAGAAGCTAGGAACTTTGAATTCAGGGGGGTATAGCAGAGTAGTTTCCATGCCCATATCAACCTCAAAGGACTATAGATCAATACATTTCACCACTCAAACTGGTGTGGGGTTGTTAGACCTGACAGCTTTAGGGTGGTCTTCCCCCAACCTTTTGCCTGATTCCATCTATTTTTTTTTTTTTTTTTTTGCTGGTTTAGGACTATGCGCACTTTACAACTGCACACCAGTGCTAACATCTTTGTGCTCTCTCCCCTAAACATGGTAACATTGGCTCCTACCCAATTGGCATACTTAATTTATCTATAAGTCCCTGGTAAAGTGCACTATATGTGCATAGGGCCTGCAGCACCGATTGTGCCACCCACATAAGTAGACCCTTAAGCATGTCTCAGGTCTGCCATTGCAAGGTTTGTGTGTGCAGTTTTACTGCCTCCTCAGCAAGGTATTTAAAACCCCTTGTCAAGCTTGAAACTCCCCTTTTATTACATATGTCATATGTCATGTGTCACCCCTTAGGTGACCCTCCTCCGCCTCAACACCAGACATCTCAACAACTGCTGCACCATCTCCCCCAAAGACATCCACGGACCTTTCACCTGCAGCAACTGCAACTTCAACGCCAACTTCAACAAACCAAAAGTACTCTCCGCACACAAAGATACCAACAACCTCCACAACTCCATGAACTGCCTGCTCCTGAACATCCGCTCTCTCTACAAACACGCCACCGAACTCTGGGACCTGATCGACACCACCCGACCAGAAATCGCCTCCCTCACCTGGACCAACCACACCTCAGGGACAGACATCACCATCGCCATTCCCTACGGTTACAGCATTCTAAGGAGGGACCAGCCCTCCCGCCTAGGTGGAGGACTTGCCATCCTACACAAGTCCTCACTACCTGTCAAGGCTGTCCAAGAAGCTCACTGCACCACCATGGAACACCTTCACTTCCTAGCCCACTACAACCACAACTCCTCCATCCATGGCACCCTGGTGTACAGGCCACCTGGCCCTCACCCAGCTTTCATAGACAATGTTGTGGACATCACTACCCCCCAGGTCCTGGCGTCAGTCAACTACCTCCTCCTCGGCAATCTGAACTTCCACCTCGAGAACCATACCGACCCACACACCACTGTTCTACTTGACAACCTCGCCACCCTTGTCCGCAGACAGCTGGTCTCCACACCCACACACATCACAAGACACACTGGACCCCATCTTCACCTCCTGAGAGACCTGATCACCATTGAGAGCATTTCCACCCCAGACTGGACCGACCACCGCTGCATACACTTCACAAACACTGCACCCAGCAGCTGCACCGACACCTCCAGGACCCCCACAGGAAATGGAATGAAATCACGAACAAGCAACTCACCTCATCACTCCCCAAATCCCTCCCTCCCCCTCTGACGACACCAACACAGCAGCGCGCAACCTCAATACATGGATTACCGAATACGCCAACACTCTACACCCTCTGACATTGGCCAAAAGCATACCTACGAAGGCCAGCTGGTTCAACACCAAACTCAAAGAATCAAAGCGTACCAGCAGACGTTTAGAGAAATGGAGGAACAGCCAATCCAGCAAAGACCTCGCCTCATTCAAAGCCACAACCGCTGCCCACCGAAAAATCATGAGCACAAGAAAGGATGCACTCCGGGAGCACATCAACCCTTCTGCACACAACTCGAAAGTTTCTTCTCAGTCATCAGCGAGTTCACTGAGCCCCCTCCGAAGCCATCACAGGACCTCTGCGACAAGATCGCCTCCTTTTTCCACCACAAGATCCTGGACATCTACGACAGCATTCTGTCACCTGGCACAGGAGCCTGCAACCGACCTACCCCCCCAGAACCCACCCAGACCATCCACGACTGGTCCACGCTCACCACATAGGAAACAGTCAACATCATGAAAAGCACCCACTCCAGAGCCCCCTCAAACCCCTGCTTGCACCACATATACATCAGAGCCAGCTCAGACATCGCCCCCCCAAGCTTCATAACACAATGAACTGCTCCATCAGCACAGGCACCTTCCCTGAGGACTGAAAACCCTCAGAAGAAACCTTCAGTCGACCCATCAGAACTAAAGAGTTTCTGGCCCATCTCGCTGCTACCCTACCGTGCCAAAGTACTAGAGCAAGCAATCAACGCACAACTGCAGAATTTCATCATGGCCAACAACTCCCAGTCCGGCTTCCACAGCAATCACAGCAGAGAGACAGCACTCCTGGCAGCCATCGATGACATCCGAATACTCCTAGACCGTGGCCACACTGCAGCACCGCAGCAATCATACTCCTCAACCTCTCAGCAGCTTTCAACATGGTCTCCCACAGTACTCTGTGCTCCAGACTCCACGACATAGGAATCCGCTGGAGAGCCCTGGAATGGATCAACTCCTTCCTCTCTGGGAGGGCGCAGATGGTCAGACTCCTGCCCTACACCTCCAGACCAACAAGAGTCAACTGCGGAGTCCCCCAAGGATCCTCACTGAGTCCCACACTGTTCAACGTATACATGGCCCCTCTTGCTTCCATCGTCAGAAGTATGAACATCGTGTCATATGCCGATGACACAACTCACCATTTCCCTCACCAAAGACATGGACACTGCCAAAAGGAACTGTCACGCAGGAATGGAAGCCGTCACCACCTGGATGAGAGAAAGCTGCCTCAAGCTCAACTCCCACATGACAGAGCTCATCATCATCGGAAACACCACCTCAGCTTGGAACAACTCATGGTGTCCCACATCCTTCAGCACCCCCCCTGTGCCAAACGAGCATGCCTGCAACTTAGGAATCATCCTCAACTCCTCACTATCCATGACCCACTGGGTAAACTCTGTCACCTCCTCCTGCTGGCACACAGTCTTTAAACTCCGAATGCTCTTCAGATGGATCCCAGCAGACTGTCGCAGGACAGTCACCCATGCCTTAGTCATGATGAAGCTCAACTACGGCAACACCCTCTACGTCGGAACCTCAACTAGTAACATCAAAATAATTCAGCTCATCCAGAACGCTGCTACCAGACTCATTCTGGACCTCCCTCGCCAAGAACACACCTCCCAATACCTGAGGACTCTCCACTGGCTCCCAGCCGAGAAGCGAATCACCTTCAAGCTTCTCACCCACACGTAAAAGGCCATACACAGCGCAGGACCAGCCTACCTGAACCATTGTGTCTCCTTCCACACCCCGTCAGATCCCTCCGCTCCACCCAGATGGCCCTGGCCCCGTCCTTCGCATCCGCAAAACCACAGCCGGAGGATGATCTTTTACCTACACTGCAGCAAAGAGCTGGAACAACCTTGTCCTGCACCTCAGACAAAGCCTGTTGCTCACCATCTTCAGGAAGAACCTAAATATGTGGCTCTTTGGATGAGGCCCCTGCCCCCAGCACCTTGAGACCCTCACGGGTGAGTAGCCACACTTTACAAATACTTCTTTACTGGTAAAGCCGGATCAACACTACTATTTCAGAAAGTAGGCATTTCTCTGCTTTTCCTGCTCTGTGTGCCTTACAGCCTATCTCCAGTACCCATGTGGATTGTGCTAGGTGACAGCTACATTTGTGCCTTCCATCCAGACAGCCACAAACAAAGGACACTCAATTGCATCTGCATTCATCTGCATACTGGTGGGTCTTCCAGGGCAGAAGGATTAGAGGGGCTCTCACACGTCAGAGGGTAGTGGCCTGACCCCAACCAAAGGACTGATTACTTCCCCCCCCACCAGTAAGTTAGCCTGGCAGACAGGACTGGGCTGAAAGCGAGCGAGTGCACTTCAAAGCCACTCTTTGATGTCTCCCCCACTTCAAAGGCACTTTTTGGTATAAGTAAGAGCTCTCACCCCATAACATCAGAAACTTCTGGACCTGGAACTGAACCTCTGTCAGAAGAACTGCTGTGCTGCTCAAAGGACTTAACTGGGCTGCTTTTCTGGAAGGACTGCTTTTCTGCTTTGTGTCCTGCTACCTGCTGCCTGCTGCTCTCTGACCCAGCTGTCAGGACTCTGCCTTCCCCTCAGAGTGATCTCCAAGGGCTTGCTGGTTACCCCCTGTTCTCCTGTACTCTCAGGGACATCAAAGACGACCTACAACCCTCCCGGTGCTGCTGGAGACTGCTGTCTGTGAGTCTCACCCTTGCCTGAGGTGCTCTCTCCAAGTTCTGGCCCTTAGAAGTGTTTTCTGAAGCTGCTTTCTGCAAAAGTAACAAATCGCCTCCAGTGTGAGAGAAAGATTGGTGCATCGCTCCCAGACGGCAATGCTGCAGCTGCCCAAGAACAGTGGATTCACAGCCTGCACAGCTCACCGATGACACTCTGTGCAGCCTGACAATGACACATCACATTCACTTCCACAGAGCGTGACCACACAGTGACCTGACTGCATGGAAAATATTGACGCATCATACCCTCAGTGACAACGCTTTACTTCATCAAAGGTACTGTTCAGCGGACCCTGCATGGTTCTGTTCTGTAGTCAGCTTACCCTCCATCGCGGTCTGCCTGGATTTTAGATTTGCCCTGGTTACCCAATAACCTGAAGTAACCTTTTGACTGCTAGTGACTTCTAAGCACTGCTTTCACATTTAGGCCCCTATTTATTAATTATATTACTAATTATATTTTGTAAGTTTGCATCGCTTTTGCGTAAAAAATTACATAAATGCAGCGCAAAAAAAGTATGAATATGGGCCTTAATCTTTAAAAATTCATATCTCAACTTCCACTGAATGGCTTTTTGTCATTTTGGTCTCAGATTCAAATTCTCTATTTTTCTAACCTGGTGTGGAGTCTTTTGTGTTGGCTTCACTGTGCTATTATCTGAGTTATATGAGTTATTGCACAAATACTTTACACATTGCCTTCTAAATTAATCCTGCCTATACTGTGCCATGCTACCATAGGGTGAGCATAAGATAATTTAGGTTGTGTTGTGACTTACCCTGACTAGGATTGGGGTGCCTACTTGGGCAGGGTACCTACTCTGCCAACTAGAGAGCCAAATTCTAACAGGGGGCAGTTGGGACAATGGGTATCAAATCACAGTTACACCCGGCTGTCCCTGGGGAGATATACCTGGACCTGAGGAGCAATGGAGGGTAACAGCTTCATGTGGCCTGGATTAATCCAGAAGGACTGCAAGAGCCCATGGCTGATACTCGCTCCTTGCAAGTAACAGAAGAGTCTATGGTCTCTGTAGCACAGAAACATCGATAACAGTACTCAACAACTTTTATCCTCGAAGTCTGCCCCACTTGAGTCTGCTGAGGTCTTCTTTTTATTATCAGACTCCAGGAGTTTGTCTAACTCAGATATAGAGTCTCATGCAGCTGCAAATACTGGCGCCAGGGAGAGCTCTAAAGCTCAACAGTCTCCCAGACTTAAAGGCATAGAGGAACAAATGGTGCCAAGTGCTGCTGGTTCGGTGGCTGCAACTGGTTTTTCCACAAGTGCCCAAAAGGCAGAGTTTCTGATGATGGGGTTTTCTCAGGGGGTTCTGGATCCTGCGACATCCACATCTGCATCAGATGATAAGCTCTTCCTCTTGTGGTATCCTGACTGCACTTAGCTTACCCTTACAAGTCTCATCCCTCCAGCTCTAGAGTCAGCCTCCTTTTCAGCTGCCTCATCTACTGCACCTATCACACAAGATGTTTTGGCCAGGAGCTAGAGTGGGACTAGTTGCTAGCCAGAGTGGCTTCCAAAAAGACTGGCTCTCCAACATTTTCTGTTATTTTTGATCTCTGACAGCAGCATAGGGTGGAGTACCACAAGAAGTCTCTGGAACTAAAAGCAGCACATCTAAAGATGCAAGTTGTTTTGAGGAAGCTATAAAAAAATATGGCTATCCTGCACAAACTTCTTGGCACGGTAGGGACAACCCAGGGGACCTTGTAAGCTACAGAGGAAGAGATTAGATCATCCCCTTTGCAACATGAATCTCAGCTGGTGACTCTTTCATCTAGACTTGAGGATCGCGAGAACAGATCTTGGCAGAACAATTTTAGAGTCCTGAGCATCCCTGAAGGAGCAGAAAGGAATGATCCTTGGGGATATATTGTCCACCTCTTCAGGGAAGCCATCCTAGTCTTGCATGTCTGGGACATGGATAGTTTAATTCAAAGAGCTCATCGGTTTCCCTTTCGCCCCCCTAAGGAAGGCAGAGCAACTCACTACCCATTGGCAATTTTGATTTATGTTGGTAACTATATTTTGCAACAGGAGATTTTTCGTGTGGCTCAACCTAGGTCTCCAGTCATAGGCTATGGTGTGGAGTTTTTTGTCTACTCAGAATTCAGACATGAGACAGTGGTTCGCCTGTGGCAACTTCACAAATAGATCCCTGCTCTTTTGAAAGTGGGTGCCACAGTCTCATTAATGAAGCCTGCTACCCTTGGATTAAGTATGAAGATCAAAATACTATTGTTTTGAAGCAGCAAACGTTGCAGAGTTGCTGCAAAAATGGGAATCTTCAAAAACGACTACCAATTAGTTGCAATCTATTAAATTATTTCTTGAAAGCAGCTCTCTCTTTCTTCTCTTGTTCCTCTTTGCCCCACTCTTTCCTATTTTTTTATTCTCTCTTTTCTCATTTTCTTCTCTGGAGTTACAGTAGCTATAAGGATGGTTCTAACTGTTAAAATACTTTGGCTCTCATTTACAAGATGCCTGCACCACCAGAACTTTACTTTTTATGACGGTCCAGTGGCGCAGGCCTCTCAATCATATCTATGAGATGACGCAAAGCCACCCTACCTGCCTTTGCCTGGCCTCATAGATATGGAGTAAGACAAGGCAGTGCCAAGCACTGCATTGCCTTACTCTACGTCAAGGAGGCATTCCATATGCGTGACAGTTGGCTTCCCCTGCAACATCTATCGGGTATGACACACTACCAGATTTACAAGAATCTGTAAGCCTGGGAATGTGTCAAAACTGTGGACCTCCCCAGGGGAGGCGTAATGAGGAGAAATAACTTTATTTGTCCTCGTTTTTTCCTCTTTCTGTGTGTGCTGCATTTAGCAGCACACATAGAAAAAGTAAAATGCCTCTAATGGTTGTGTTTGTGCAGGAAGGTATCCCTTCCTGCAAAAAATCGATCATGCCAACAATACAAACACCCTTCCACCATGGTGCAAGGGTGCCTGTGTTGGCACTCAGCAGCAGTTTCTGCACTGGTGCAGTCTGAAAGGACAGGAATGCACTGTATCACATTCACATGGTGCATTCCTGTCCTTCCGATTTGGCGTAGGGCAGTGCAGCTAAAAGGTTTGCAGTGTTGCCCCACACTAAATGTTTTTAAATGAGACCTTCTGTTTAATAGGAGGGTAAAAGAAAGAGTTGTTCTTTTAGGTCTTTTTTCTTTCTCTGTTCTTTTCTCTTACTGGCTTATTTGAGGCTCTGACCCTTGGCTTCATTAACTCCACTTTTTATGCTTTAGACTGCTTACAAAGGGGCATCCCTCCATTTTCTCTTTTGTAGGTCATCTCAGAGCAATCCTTCAGGACCTTAAGGGGGGTTTTGATCCTCACAGCTCCTGGTAGTCAGATACGTCTTGCACTTCTTGCACTTCAGGAGTAGGGAAAATTGCCCTGAGTTCTGCCTTTTTTTCTGTGGGGGGGAGTGGGCTGCAGGGGGGCTGGGTAGTTTCTGGTGGTTTGGCAGAGGGAAGGGGTGCATCAGAAACAGGAGCAGGGGATTTTGGGTAATCAAAACAATTTGGAGGAAAACACTAGCACACAGGGTAGTTATCATTTGAAGCAGGGGAGCATTTGTTTTTTTTTGGGGTGCATGAGTGATCTAGGATGGGTTTTGCTATTAACTTGCAATTTTAATAGTCATGACCAATGCCTACATATTCTGTCATGGAATGTAAAGGCCATCAAAGCACTCTGTAAGCATAAATTAATGAGGAAAGAATTGTTCTATCTAAACCCGCATATTGTTAGCCTAAGAAGACTGATCTCTCTAGACTTGAAATTTCACTAGTTGATGGCTTGAGTTAACGAGTGCTCTCCATGGCTAGTTTTTCCTCTGCTGCAAGGGCAGTGGTTCTTTTGGTTCAAGCTAGGTCATTGAGGATCAGTGCTTGGACCGGAAGGGTTGATAGCCTATTACGACTATTACCCAGGAGAAAGTAAGACTCACAGTCTGTGTAGAATATGGGCCTAACAAATATGATCCAACTCTCTTCAATCGGCTGTTGGCAGAACTGCATTTTTGGCCTGAGTCAATGATACTTTGTGGAGACTTTAAAGATATTTTCCAACCAGTTCTTGACTCCACGTGGCTTGGCCTGCCGGGCAGAGCTTTTAAAATGAAACAATATCTTAGGGAAGCTTTGAGACAGGTAATGCTTTCCCATGCACTGGTGGATGCATGGCAGTGTTGTCATCCTAACAAACCAGGATAGAACTTGTATGCCCCCCAAATAAATCACCATCAGGAATTGATATGTTTCTTGTGAGCCATTCAATACTATCCTGTCTTAGTGCTCAGCTGAACCCCAGGGTGATCGCTGATTACAATTCTCTATAATTATTCCTTCTAGTGGAACAGCCCACTCAAACGGGCAGGTCTCATAACTGGACTTTTGATAGATGGCTGCTACTTGAAGAGGGATACATCAACTACATGAATAAAGAATTAAGGGAATACATGCAGCCTAATGTGGGTTCAGCTTCGCCACCAGTGGTATGGGTCATGCTTAAGGCCAATTGTAAAGGTCAAACATTGAAATATCCAATTTATCAAATAAAGAAGCAGATTAAGGAGGAGGTTTGTAAAAAGGTCTTCTCTCAGTGTAATGGAATGTCATTTAGCATATTCCATGCTAAATCAGATTTGGAGACCTTCACTTCTAACTAGGATCAACTTACAACTGCTCAGGCCACACTCAGTGAGAAGCTTTAGGATAGGTTGGTAAAGAAGATCCGAGCAAAGCAAATTAATATATTTGAAAATAATGAAGAGTTGGGAACCATACTGTCTTTTCAGGTTAAGGATAGAATGAGCACAAATAGTATCCAGGTGATCACTAATGTTTGGGGTGTGATGGATAACAATCAAACCTTATTTGCAAAGACTTTTGTAAGTACTATCAAAAGCTCTATCACAAGGATGGAGCAGCTCCAATAGCTACCATTAACCAATTTATTTGCTAGCACTATCATCACACACCGACTGAGCCACAGTGGTCTTGCTTGGAGAATCCAATTACCCTGTTGGAAGTTGGGAACGCAGTAAGACAGCCAGCCAGATGAAAAGCATCCAGCCCGGATCAAATTCCTCTTGATTTTTATACAATCTTCTTAGAGGTTTTTGCACCGCTCCTTTGTAATCTTTGCAACCCTTCTGAATTGTCTGGACAAGTCCCACAAACTTGGTCAATAACTAAAATTTTAATTTTTCACAAATTTCTCTAGGTTTCCTCTCTTCAGAGCCTTTCCAAATTACCATAATACCTCAATTTGATTGTGGCCAAATGTTCAATCCTTTCAGTTTGTTTTGAATGGCATATACCATGTAATTGACTCTTGCCTTAACATGGGTGATTGTTTTGCTGTGATTGACAAATTTTCATTTTTCCATTGAGTATGTCTCAAATTAATCTAGTTATTCATTTGTTAGTGCCAGTTTCATGTAGTGCCTTTAACTGATGTTTTAGGTTGGTAAGTGGCAGCCGAGAGATTCATAAAGGTTGTGTGTATTACATTCCTGTGTGTTTGAAGAAGAATATTGAAAATAGGGATAGACTAGAAGAGTATGTTTCCTCACCTACCTCATCTAGATTTCTGTGTACCATGAGAAAGATCAGAAGATCAGCATCATGGTGACATGCCTGTTGTATTTTAGATGTTGTTTCAAATGGGGGCTCTAGTAGACAGTGGATTTCACCCTGTCCAAGTATGGACCCTCACTCTAGCCAGGTTAAGGGAGTCACACAACTAAGATAACCCCTGCTTACCCCGTGGTAGCTTGGCGCAACCAGTCAGGCTTATCTCAGAGGCAATACGTAAAGTATTTGTACACAGTGAAAACACTACAAAAGGACTCCCTACCAGTTTAGAAACATAGCCAATATTTATCTGAATAAAACAGGAACAAAACAACAAAAATCCAACATACACCAATAAAGATATCATTTTTTGACGGTTTAAAAAAGTCTTAATCCATAGGAATCAATGGTTATATCCTTTTAACACACAGTACCTGGGATGCATCAAAAAACAAAGATGATGCAAGCCCCAAAGGAGGTGATGCATTGGAAAAGCAAGCAATTCGTCCATTCGTTACTGCACAGGGGAAGAAATGCGTCAATTCTTTCCTTGCAGGTGAGGCAATTCATTGATTCTTTTCTTGCAGGTGAGACATTGCTTTGGTCCCTTCCTGCAGTGCAGGGTTGATGACAAAGTGACATCCAGGGACAATGAGTAGAAAATCCAGATGCGCTGTGTTGATGGATCTGCGCTGAAATAGGCGCTGCATGGACTCTTCTGCTGCGAGACCCAAGCTGCATCAATTTTTCAGCCGTGGGCAGGTGGTGCGTCAAATTGTCTGATGCAGTGTGCTGATGCATGAATTTTTTGGTTCAGTTCACCAGCTTTGACTTCTGTGGGCCCAGGGACTCAATTTGGCTCCACTTGGCAAGTCAAGACTCTCAGCAGGAGAGCCCAGGCACTGGCAGATGAAGTCATTGGTGTCCCTGAGACTTTTTAACAGGAGGCAAGCTCAGATGAAGCCCTGGGAGAACCTTGGAAAGTAGGATGTAGAAAGCAAAGTCCAGTCCTTTCACTCCCAGGACAGAGGAAGCAAGCATCAGGCCAGCACAGCAAAGCAACAGGCAGAGTGGCAGTCCCTCCAACAGCATTCAGCTCTTCTTCCTGGCAAAATATCCTCAGTCCAGAATAATTCTAATTTTGTGGGGTCAGAGTTCCAGTACTTTTACCCATTTCTGCCTTTGAAGTAGGCAAACTTCAAAGATAAGTCTTGTAGTGCACAAGACCCTGCCTTTACCTGCCCTGGCCCCAGACACACTCCAGGGGGTTGGAGACTGCTTTTTGTAAGGACAGACACAGCCCTATTCAGGTGTAAGTGTCAGCTTTTAACACCACTCTTGCCCAGGAAGACCCTTCAGGATATACAGGGCACACCTCAGCTCCCTTTGGTTTACTGTCTAGAGTGAATTCACAAACAGTCCAACTGTCATCCTGATGCAGACATGTATTCCAGCAGACAGGCAGAGGCACAAAATTACTTACAATTGAAAAACCAACTTCACCAAAAGATGTATTTTTGAATTGTGAGTCCAGAGACCTCCAAACTCCATATCTCTATCTGCTTCCAATGGCAAATTACACTTAAAAGATATTTCAAGGCAATCCTCGTGTTGCCCTATGGGAGACATACTCCTTGCAATAGTGAAAAATTACTTTAGTAGTATTTCACTATTAGGACATGTAAAACACACCAGCATGTGACCTACCTCTTAAATACACTGCACCCTGCCCATGGGACTGCATTGGGCCCACCTTATGGGTGACTTACATGTAGTAAAAGGGAAGGTTTTGGCCTGACAAGTTGATGCACTTGCCAGATCGAACTGGCAGTTTAAAACAGCCCACACAGACACTGCAGTGGCAGGTCTGAGACATGTTTACAGGGCTACTCATGTGGGTGGCTCAATCAGTGCTGCAGGCCCACTAGTAGCATTTGATTTACAAGCCCTGGACATACCTAGTGCACTTTACTAGGGACTTACAATAAATCAAATATGCTAATCATGGATAAACCAATCACCAATACAATTTAGACAGGGGTTGACTAGCATGTGAAAGTGTTGCAAGTTGGTAAATTAGCTGCAATGTGTCCCCGATGAGTTTTATATTGGTTTGCTGTTGACATGGCAGTTTTGCACTTGTATGCTGGGTCTAGACTTGTATGCTGGGCCTAGAATCTTTTTCAAGATTGGATGTCTCTGAGAGGAAGAACTATTGAAAATGTGCTCTATACTGGGACTCCTATGGCCTTGTATAGTGATGATTCTCTAGTTGTAGATCACAGTTACATATTTACAAATATTGCCTGACGTAACGATTGTGTCATAAATACAACTTATAAAAATATCATCCCATTGATTGCAAACTACCTATAATTAACTCCAAAAGGTGAAACTTTATTGAGGTAATAATATTTATGCTAGATGATATTCTGACAATTATATGCAGGTATCACATTGCTTCTCTCTGGCTGGAATAGGTTTTCTGGGCTTGTACTTTTCCCACTAACAAATCAATATTCATTAAGGATAAATTGAACCCTTCAATTCAAGTTACTCAGCAAAGGAAAGATCCCTATATTTGTAGTATCCAATACTGGGAAGGGAGGAAGGTTAAATACCTCCTCTTCTGCATTTTCAGACTCCCTGCATGTCCTGTGTGTTGCTGTGTGGCTTTGGTCTCCCTGCCCCAACCATATTCAACTCTTAGAGCTAGACAAACGCTGTAGGATTGTGTAATTAAGCCACAAGAAGACTCTTTCTCCCTCATCTTTGTAATTTTGCACCCATAGACTCAATCCAATAGCCATCATTCTGTGAAACTGCGGAACTGCCTAACGGGGGAGAGGGTTGATATACTCTCTGGAATATCGAATCACTACCCTGGAGCTGCACCCCGGGGTGATTTAGTCAACAGTGGATTTGGGAAAATATCATTGTCATCATCCATCCATAAGTGGAATATAAACTGTAATGATCAAGTATATTAGAAGGAGAACTTGGTAGGACATAGGACCTAGCACAATGGTAGTAACTGTAAACTACTGCCAAATTTCATTACCTAGTCTAATGCTTCCCCTCTCCTGTCATCAGATTCATCCTTAATTCATTCCAGAGACATTCTTTGGTCACCAGCCGCACTGGAAAGAAAAGAAACTTTTGTTACCTGCAACCGAAATGCTTCTTCCCCTGTCACCTTCTTCCCTTCTTTCTCCTTGGTTACCATTTGAAAGACAGTACCCCTCTCTGGGAAGCTCCTTGGATATGTATGGGAATTCTCACAACACCTTGAAAGCAAATGAAGAACCAGCAGAATTATCCAAGAATGTGGACGTTATCACTCCTTGAAAACAACACAGGTGACTTCAATTTACCCTCCCTTGGGGGAGAGCTGAACAGGTAAATCAACAACATAAAAACAGTATTCACACTTTGCACAGCAGTTATGCAATTTTATTGTTCTTTGGTCCTTCAACAAACACCATCCTGAGCGCCAATGGTGAGCTGTACATCTTCAATTTCTCTCAATATCTAAGGCAACAGTAAGCATGGTAGTAGATATTTGATGGGAAGGCGGAGTAGGGAACTGTTGTTCACTTCTGTAAATTTCTCTGTTGTGTCCCAGTTAGGTTTTCATGAAATACATACTCCTACATGCAAACATGCATGTATACATACATATTAAGAACTGAAGAAGGAGCCATGTCACACTGTAGAGGCCAGGCCATAGGACGATTCTGCTGACGGCAGCCTTATTCTGACCTGGGTCCCTATAGTAAGAGCCTTCACACAGAGCCTTCACACAGGATGCAACTCAGCAGATCCATGGTTTGCCAATATGCAACCGGCTCATTTCTTGCATTCTGTGCAGTGAGCCACACAGATGCTGCAATATCAGACTCAGAGAGCACTGCTCAGACTTCAAGAGACCTTGCATTTTGGCACTGACAATATCCCTTACTCAATTATAATGGTTTCATAGAATGTTCACCATACAACCTTTTTATATATTAAAAGGTATATTTACTAAGATTTTAAGCCATGTTTGTGTCATAAAAGTGAGGCAAATCAATGCAAAATCTTTTTTTACCTATATACTTTCTTTTGCACTGGAAAGACCCTAAAAGTAAGGAAAAGCAGTGCTTTACTCAGAGCCAAGGTGGCCTTACATGGGTGGTACATGGGTGTTCCCATGCAATCACCTATACCTTTTGACGCAAAACATTATCTACATACAATAATAGGCGGGGTTTTTCACCAAAAGTTACCATCATGTGAAAGCAGGTGTTAAAAGGAGAAATGTTTTCATTTCTCCTTTCTTTTCCAACTTTGCATGTGTACTGCACCATGCAGCGTAGATACAATGTAGGAAACGTTTTAAAGTGTGTCTAAATATGGTATTTTGTACTGGGAAGGTATCCTTTCAGTACCAAACCTATGCTAGACTCAATGTACACACCCTAGCACAATGGCGCAAAGGTGTGTGTGTGTGGCACACAGCAGCTAAAATCAGAGCCGGCACTAGGGAAGGAGAGGAGAGAGCCATATTTCTGTAGGTGCTCTCCTGCTCTCTCCTTCTAACGCAGCGCAGCACAGCATTTTGCGCCATGCTGCATTATTACTTAGTAAATCTGGGACTGAGTTTCAATAAACACAGGATACATCTAATTCTATAGAACATGTAATGTGCAAGAAAACTTGCAGATAACTTTAGCATCCTTTGATAGTATATGTTGATTTAAAGACCATAATAGATTACATCAATTCTTGTGTGTGATCCATGGGTAGATTAATGGAGTGTAGACAAATTGATTGCTTGAAATAAATGTTCATCTAGCCACTATTCCTTGGGTACAGTTAAAAAAGATGTTGGCCCATTCACTATTAACGAATGCAGAATAATAATTAATATGTGTTAGACTTGTCAGCCTTAGGATGGTCTAACCCCAACCTTTTGCCTTCACCTCTTCTAGGTTTGCTGAATTTGTTTTTGTTGACCGTAGGACTTCTAACCAGCACTAAAGTGTGTGATTACTCCCTAAAACATGGTAACATTGACTTACATCTAATTGGCATATTCAATTTACTCATCCGCCCCTAGTAAAATGGTATACCACATATCTAGGGTAGGTAACTTGAATTCTACTAGGGTGCCCGCAGCACTGATTTTGCCAAGCAGTTAGGCAGCCCCTTACAACATGTCCCAGGCCTGCCATTGCTGCCTGTTTGCAGTTTTTAACTGCCGATTCAACTTGGCAAAATGACACCCTTGCCAAGCCTAAGCCTCTCTTTTAACACATATAAGAAATCCTCAGATAGGTGCTAAGCAGTCCATAGGGTGGGGTGCATTGTAATTAAAAGTTAGACATGTACTTTTATGTTTTACATGTTCCAGTAGTGAAAACTCCCAAATTCTTTTTTCACGACTGTGAGGCCTTCTCCTCCAATAGGATAACACTTATTAAATTTAACTAAAGATAACTTTTGATTGTGAGCAGTTAGCAAAGACATGTTTGATGTCTAAGAAATTGTAATTTAAAATTCTCTTGATGGTAAAGTTGGATTTAATTCACAATTTTTAAAATGTCGCTTTTAGAAAGTTGGAACTTTCTTGTCCTAACCATTTGGTGCCTGCAGCCTTTTCCTGGGTCACATGACTAGGTGCCAATGGCAGCTGGCCTTTGTATACTCCTCCCAGACAGCCACACAATATAGGGGCTAGGTATGCGTGAATGGTCCACATCAGCAGGATTGGGGGGGCTGAGCTGTGCACAGCCCAACCTACACATCAACAGGCAGAACCGTGGTTGCACACAAATAACTTCACACTAGCCTTTTGTGCCTGTAACCAATCTGGAGCCAGCGTAAGGAGGCAGAACATTCCAAACACTTTTGAAACAGGAATCTCTAGAAACCTCTACTACTTTAAAGGTACATCAGGTACAAAAAGAACCCACTCTTCCTTTCACTCCTGGACTTGCAGAAGGACTCTCAGAGGGCTACCTGCTACTGTGGCCTGCTGCTGCCTGCTGTGTACTTTAGAGGCACTGCTTTGCTGCATCAAGAAGGACTGCTCTGCTTTCTGAACCCTGCTTTGAGCCGCAGGAGTCTACCCTGCTGTTTGAGCCCTACTTGAGTTCTCCTTGTACTGAGGACTTCCAGAAGTGATGCCAAGCTCTAGTTGTAGTTGGCTGTCCTCCTGATCAGGCCTCAGGGACAGAAAAGGCTCCAACCATCTTGAATCCACACCTGGACCCCATCAGAGTGAGCCCTGACCCTCCAAGTGCTGCCTCCCAAGTACTGAAACCATGGAAGTGGTGCTAAAGGTACCCAAATAGCCAAATCCAAAACCTTTTGCCAAAAAGTGTTCTGAGAAACTGGAGGAGGGTGTGACTTCCCTGCTCGTCAATCTGCCGAATTGGCCTGACTTTGTAGCAGCTCCTACTACATTTTGTTCCGCAGCAGCAAATCCTTTTCAGTGGCTCCTCGCAGACGGAGTATCCATCTTTGTGGAGCTTTCATCGGCTACAACTTATTGCTTCGACCCGTGGCAATTTTCAACTTTCCAAAGAGAGACTAAGGGCCTGATTTAGAGCTGGTTGGGGGGGTTTAGTCTGTCACAACAGAAACAGATATCCCATTCGCTGAAATATAAATCCCATAGGAAATATTGGGATTCATATTTCAGTGGAAGGGATATCCGTCACTGTTGTGATGGAGTAACCCCTTCACGAAACTCTAAATCAGGCCCTAAGTCTGAATGAAGAAATATTCATCCAGCAGGTGCCTGCTCACAATGCCTCCTCCTCGAACACATCCAGGGGCATGCCCTGCTAAACATTACCTTCTCAGACTTATTTTGCAAAATTTCTTCTAAGCCCAAAGGTAAGCTGTGACCAGGCACAATCCACTTTTTGCACTTGACACATGGTCCATCGGTGTTGGCTATAACTTTTAATTTTGCCCGGTCTTGCATGACTAGATTTCCGTGATTGGCACTTTGATATTTTTTTTAGCTATTTTCTACCTTAAACTTAAAATTCATAATTCTGGCTCTACTGGTTGGATTTTTATTGTTTTGGTGTCAAATCATTTTTTTTAATGTGGTCTATTTTTCTAAATTGGTATGGATTTTTTGTGTTTTAACTTTATTACTGTTTGTGTGCTGCATAAGTAGTTTACACATTTCCTCTAAGTTAAGTCTGACTGTTTTTATGCCAAGTTTCCAGAGAGTTAAGCACTGCTCAATTTAGTGACTTTTTGTGGTTCACCCTGACAAGGATCATAGCTTGGCTGTTGCTTGAGTAGGGCTCACCACACCCCAACCAACAGCCACATTTTCACAGTATTCTATAATATTATGTGGATGTCAGCTTTCATGCGAAACAAAGATTGCTCTCTTTTGACCACTAACATAAATTGTTCCATTATATTTAGTTTACACATACATTTTCGTATTGGTTCACCCCATGCTTGCACATTTTGAATTTCGAGGTGTGGGATTTTAAAGTACTATGGTGCAGTATCAGAACAATGTCTTTTTGCACATATCACCCCCTGGCAATCCTGACAGTCACTTAATAGACCAAACAAACCCGCAAAGAGAAAACAGCAAAATAGTTCAATCAAACAATGATGTAAGATCAGTCAATCCATACCGCTTGAACATCACAGTGTCACATAAATCCTGCAATTGGATACGAAAAACATTTACTGGGTTCTTTACTAGGCACAATTCACAAGTTTTATCTGTATATGATGCAATGTGAAAATTTTATGAGCCTTTATTTTTTTTATTTTATAATGTCATTATTGCAGACTTCACTATCTGCAATGCTAGTTAGTGGCAATATAAATTTGCTTACAGCAAAAGTGGACAAAACACCAATTGTGATGTCATACAGAAGCCAACCCCACAACTGTAATAATTTAACAATTATCTAAATCAAGCAAAAATGTGATAGATGAGACTGTGATGGATTCAAAACATGATATAATACTAAAGAGAAAAACAATGTGGAAAATTGAGAATCAAAGACATCACCAAAGCTCTAACTGGGCAGAATGCACAAATTAATGATGCAAAGATAAACTCACAGATTAGTGTTAAGAATGCATAGAAGGAAATGGTTTCCTGAACGTAAGCAAGAAATGTGGCAAACAGGGTTTTGGTGAGGGGAGAACGCTAACGTTTTTGGGCCCATTTGATCAAGCCATAAACTCAGCCTCTAGTGTACCTGTAAGAGACATTAAACTTTTTACAAGGATTGTATTGATGTGTCCCAGAATACTATTTTCCATTTCCAAATGTACATTTACTCCAAAAAGTAGACTTACATATCTCTCCCCCCACATTTTAGGAGATGCATTCCAAATAAACATAGTTTTTGACTGTAAAGTTACTACAAGTAACTTCCCAACTGTATTTTACATATTACACGTACATATCCAACACACATTTCCTTATAGCACCATAAACACTGCCCACATCACAGGATTTGCTTTTTACTTATTCAGCTTTTGATCCTTTCACTGAGGAAAATACCTCCCTTTCAGTCAAACTTGTGGTGAAACCCTACAAAACCTACATGGGCAGCCTGTACTCTCCCTCAGCAGAACTATAAGGCAGCTTAATAGCGGGAGGTGACAGACTCTGCTAATGTACTGGAGGAGGAGGTACTCTCACTTGAGGGTGTTAAAAAGAAGTGGCAGGATGAGAGTATGTGGGTGAAGGGGATTCTTGGATTCAGCTGACTGAATTTCTTCCTGGGGGGCCAGATGAACCCGACCTCCATCTCACCTTGTCAAGGAGTCTGTCCTCTCCTCCTGCTATATGGGCTGTTTGTTTCTGACAACACTAATGTGGTGCGAGGTAAGAAACTGAACCCTTTTCTACTTCTCTATCTCTTTTTTACTAAAGAAAAACCTACAATCACTCATCCATATATGTTTTAGCATTTAATTTACAAGCCCTTCATACATATATAAGTAAATTAAAGGTTCCAGTTAGGTGTAGTTCAATTTTACCACGTTTAGAAGAGTGAGCACAAGTACTTTAACACTGGTTACCAGTAGCAAAGTGCACAGAGTCCTAAAGCCAACAAAAACTAATTCAGCAAAACAGGAAGGGTGAAGACAGATCTTTTGGAGGAATGCCACACCAGGCTGTCACGTTTAACAGTGGAGTAGCTGCTGTAATCCCTTTTGTTGATTGGGTGAAGTGGTTGAACACCTACAAGCCCTTAATGAGGATTTTTGCAGCATGAAAGATGTTTTTCAGATATGCCAATATGGTTTCAGGAGACCGTTGACAATTATCTAAAATTAGTGGATAAAATCCTCTCTAGCAAACAGAGATACTGTGCATCAGTGAGTGCAGGTGTTAATAATGCACATGACTGGCATGCTACTGTTCCCTTGATAGAATCAAAAACCTTGTAGCATCAAAAACCTTGGAACTAATCAATCATAAATTTTGTATGCTAATGTGTTGCCTCTCTTCTCGTGGATGTTTTACAGTAGTTTAATGCTAACTGTAAACCACATCTTTCTCAGAAGTGCAATTCACAACATGCCGCTGTTTGGCATCACTTGTTCCTTATATCCAGCTGATTTAACTGGATCAACTGATGCCAGATACTTCACAGCTGAGCTACACAAAGACCAATCCAGTCGCGCCTCGCGCAAATTTAAAGGGGCGGGGCAGCACGCGGGGGAGAGGAGGGAGAGTTAAATCACATTTTTAAAAATGTAAAAAAACACCTGCGCTCCCACGCTGCACCTCTCCTCAGCCTCCTTGTATCTCGCTGCAGGACGGCACAGGCTCCCAGCCTGTCCTGCGCCAATCCTGATGCTGCTTAGAGAAGTGTCAGGATTGGCTGGGAGCACCCAGCTATGGCGCTCCCAAACAGACTGGGAGCCTGTGCAGGCTCTCTCCAGCCCAGCAACTGTGTTGCTAGGCTTGAGAGATCCCACAGCGCATGTGTGTTTGGCTGGCCCTAGACAGCTGGCCAAACACACATGCTCTCTGAGGAGGGAGTGGTGTGCACTTCCCCTCAGTGCATGTCACTGCCGTGGCCCTGCCCCTTTTCCCAAAAATGATCATAAACACAGTTTATATCGTTCTTATGGAAAAGGTATGCAGCTGCCGCTGCTGGCGGGAGGGTGACACTCCTTTGCCCCTATGGAGGAGCCGCCCCTGGATCAATCAGTTACGATCAACTGAGCTGTTTCACTTAACTCTTCTGAATTGTTCTATATTCTGAACAACACTTTTAACAGTAATTTAAGGCAAATGAAAGTGGTTTATTTGATTTTTGAAGCACTAGTGCTGCAAAAATCAATCCTCGCACAGCTAACGTCCATCTGCATCACTTTTATGATTCAGCCCTGATGCAAAATCCTTTTCAGCATTTACTAAGTCAAGCAAAGCCGCTTTGCTCTGCCTTTTTTTACTTTGTGTCGGGAAGGCATTCCAAGGGTGGTGCATGGTTGTTCCCATGCATCTACCCATGGATTTTGGTGCATTCCTGGATTTTCTAAAGCTAGTAAACCTGGAAATGAGTCAAAATGCTATGCCTCCCTGAAGCAGGCGTAACAAGGAGATATATAATCATTTCTCCTTGTTGCTTCCTTTTTCTATGTGTGCTGCATTTTGAAGCACAAATAGGATAAGTAATATGCCTGTAAGGATTCTTTTGTGCAGTAAGACATCCCTTCCTGCACAAAAGCAATTTTGTCTGTAACGCAGACACCCTTGAACCATTGTGTCACTGCGCATGAGTTGATGCTAAGATGCACACAGTGTGCCAGCACTAGAAGACAGCAAAAATGTGCCATATCTTAGTAGATATGACACATTTCTGCTGTTTACTTTTTTCCAGTGCAGCACAACACATTGCTTGAAATGTAAGTAAATATGCACCGTGATATTTTTTAAGGCGACATGTTGTATGTTTTGCAAATAACAAACTTCATTACTTACAGAGGCACACATACATAGGGACCACTTCACACATATATTGTTCGTTATGAAATTAGGCCCATATTTATACTTTTTTTGCACTGCATTTGCATCATTGTTTGACGCAAAAGTGGCATAAACTTACAAAATATCATTGTATTTTGTAAGTTTGTGCTGCTTTTGCGTCAAAAAATGACGCAAATGTGGCACAAAAAGTATAAATATGGGCCTTAGTTTCTATGGTAAGGCAGGTTTGATGCATTCAGTAATAATCCCAAATAGCTAATGAAGTGATTGCTGCGGGTGCAGAATATTCTAGCTTTCCTGGGCATAGGTGGTATAGAAACGCATATACTACCAATGATTTGCTAGGGTTCATTGTCTTTCTATTGAAAAGCAGATGAATGCAAATCATCTGAGAGGATTGACAATATTATGGCATTAGACCTGCAAACTACACAATAGTAATTTAATCATTTAAGGATGTACAGGGTCTATGTGCATCCCCTTGTGTCTGAAACATAAAGCATACATACCGTATGTGCATGTACATATCTGTGCAGTATTCATCTACATTGGTTACGTATACACTGTGTTTATTACCTTATTTTGGAATGGTGGAACGGCCTGGTTGAAAAGGAAACACCCAAGAGACTAAGGACCAGATTTAAGAGGGCCTAGTGCCACTTTTGCATCACCTTAGCATCATTTCTTTGATGCTAAGGCGGCACTAAGGTGATCTTTTCCCCCACTAGATTTACAAAGTGGCACAATGCATGCATTGCACCACTTGGTATCCGAGTGTGCTACATTATGCCTGCACGAGGCATAATGTATGCAAAGGGGGCATTCCCACGTTAGGGAGCCTGAAAAAATGGTGCAAAGAAATCTAAAAGATTTCTTTCATTTTTTCCGCACTTTAAACCCCTGCTCAGAGGAGGCGTTAAAAGGGGGCACATTGTTTACAATGGGCCTCTATGTACTGTTCAGGGTTAGCCCCAAAATGTTGGCACTAACCCTGAACAGTACATCAATAGCCTCAAAAATGTTGATGCTATTGCCACCTACCCTGCGCCATGGTGGGCCGTATCTTAGATACAGCACACACATGGTGGCGGTAGAAGGGCGCTAAAGGGCTCAAGGAAAGTGGTGCTGCACTGGGTGCAGCGCCACTTTCCTTAAATATGCCACTAAATTCATTCTGCAGGAGTGTTTTTCCTCTTGCGCTACACAAAGTACCTGCAGCTTGTACCCTCCATGACCAAAGTCATGTAAAGGCTATTACTCTCTTATTGTTCTCATGAGGTTTACCGCTGTTTGGCATGTCAGCCTTGTTATTTTCGGGGTGCCTGCATTTTGTCTTGTTTATCTGCCCTTGCAAAAAGTTATTTCTATAAATAGATAACCAACTGGTGGAGTTGCCATAGTGACTGAAAGCAAAGACTTGGAAAATGCACAATGTGTGTAAGCTTGAGTAAGCCATGATACATCAGCTCGTGCGCCAAGTGTAAGAAGGATAAGCCAGATACATTTAATAAATCATTCACACAGAATTAAATTAATATACTTCATGTGTGTTGCACTCGGTAGTCAGGGGTGCAGTAAAAGTAATAAAAGTAAAATCAAAAATGTAATCAAACAGTAATCCGCTTATAATATCATAGCACATCTCCTCTGTCAATTTGAAAGAGACAGGAACACTTGGCAGTACATCATGCATAAAATGTAAATCAGATCCCACTGTGGAAATGATTTTTATGACTGCTCTGCTTGCCTTTTTGGAAAACGTGGCGTTTTACTAAAATTCTTGGTTTTGTGCATGCTAGGCAAGCATGTCTAAAAGAGTGTGAAGTAAATAATGACATCTCCATGGGTTACCCATCCGCGTAGGCAACTAGGCAGCCCCCTATGGCTACAAACACCCCAAATTTAAGTAAAAAGGGAAAATTAAAATAAAAATGCGTTTGTCGTTTTGGGGGTGGTGTGATAATTGGATTATTCTGGTTAGGGTGCCAGCTGCTAAAAGGCAGTTGGGCGGCCTCTGGGTTTTTCACCATCTGGGCAACATAGATTTTGTACTGATTAGTATTCGCAATGAGAAACTGGAGCAGCTACTGTTCGCCTTATTCCATCGACCGCCCAGGAAGGCCGGAGATCAAACACTTCCGGGGTCGACAGATGTTCCAAGAGTAGATAAAGCCTTGCAGCAAAGACTCGTCATGCACCTTTTAGGTCACTGCAGCTGAAGCAGACTTGGGCGCGAGCGCCTCGAGACGTGTGTAGCCCAGCTAATTGAAAGGCAAGATATGGGGCTCTGAAAAAATCACTTTTAACATGATGGACTTCTTCATGCGCTAAACAGAAGAATACAGTTCGCTAATTCATTGGCCTTTGTCAAATAATGAATAGGTCAAGATTTCCTACGAAGCAATTGTATCATTTATCATTATATTTAAAGCTGAGCACAATTGTCTTCCAGAAGCATTCACAGTAAAAACGAATTCTGAATATAGATATTAAATAAATAAATTAAATGTTTCTTAGCAAACTTTATTTTTCTCACGTTGAATACTTGGCCCTTGTGCCATTACTCCCTAAACTTTTCGGTTTAATTAGTTCATTTGAAAAAAAACATGATACATTCGAGACACTGCAAACACAAACAAAACAATAGATTTATTCAGAATATATGGACAGTTACGAATTAGGAATCAAATTTAGGAATGATGAACTGTAATTTCTGAGAGTGCGATCCTGGTTTACTGGTTTTCATGCATTTTAATGGAAGGAAAAAAAAAGATTCATTAACAGCCTGATTATGATGGGCCCACCAATCCAGTTTTCAGTGCAAACTTCACTTTGCGCCATAAACGAGGGTACAAGTCAGATGAAAATACCTCCCACATGGATGTTTGCTCCCGAAATTCGTGACCGAAAAACTGGCGAAAATTGCCAGAGCAAATTTACCAAAATGTCAGTTGCACAACCGGTAACTGGTGGAATCATGCAATTTGCGATTTGCAGGTGACAAATTCACAAGTAGGGACAGATCGGATAACAACTCATTGGGGGAGAATAAATCAGCACAATTACTCCCTTTTGTGTGTAAAAGGCGCTTTATTGGAAACAGGTGCACTCACAATTTTCCAGCCCTTGGCCTTGTGCCTTACAAAACTAAAGCCTCGCTATACAGTACATAATCTCTCCTATCAAAACACTCTCCCCTCCCCTACCCTACCCTCCCCCCTCCCATCCCCCCTTTGAACTTGCCGCTCATTAGTCCGGTCCTCCTTTCTTCCTGCTCCTGTTTAATCTGTCTAGTACCTTAATAGTCAGTTGCTAGCGTCTTGAGCGTGCAAGTCTCCAGCCCCTAAAGCTCCATATTATCTTTGTAGCCCTGCTACTGTCCACCCTCGTCCAATCTGCAATTGTCTTGTCATATTTTCTTCCCATCCGTTATCGTCTGTCATATGCCCGTTCTCTGTCTTCGCCTGCACCTGTTCCAAGCGACAATACATAACTCCCCTCCCGTGCACCTCCTTCCAACAGGGCCTACAAACTACTATTGGCAAAGTAAGGAAAAAAAACACCCCCCCCATGACCCCCTTAGCACCACAGGCGGGAGGGAGGGGAAAAAACCTGCCTCTCACCAAAACTGTCACCATACAAAATGGTGATAGTTCAAAATGCCAGCCCCATTTATAGAGTAGCCCCAGGCTACCAAAACGCCACCCTATGAAGCCCAAACGGTGCCCAAAATGGCACCAATGGGCTGAACCATCTCCCACAAACTTCCGGGGGGGGAGACTGCTGATATCGGCGCTCCCCCCAAGACCCCCTTGCGGGAGAATAAATCAGCACCATTACTCCCTTTTGTGTGTAAAAGGCCGCTTTATTGGAAACAGGTGCACTCACAATTTTCAAGCCCTTGGCCTTGTGCCTTACAAAACTAAAGCCTCGCTATACATAATCTCTCCTATCAAAACACTGCCTCCTCCCCTCCCCTACCCTCCCCCTCCCTTCCCCCCTTTAAACTTGCCGCTCATTAGTTCAGTCCTCCTTTCTTCCTGCTCCTGTTTAATCTGTCTAGTACCTTAATAGTCAGTTGCTAGCGTCTTGAACGTGCAAGTCTCCAGCCCCTAAAGCTCCATATTATCTTCGTAGCCCTGCTACTGTCCACCCTCGTTCAATCTGCAATTGTCTTGTCATATTTTCTTCCCATCCATTATCGTCTGTCATGTGCCCGGTCTCTGTCTTAGCCACCTGAAAAAGAGAGGAGCAGACCGCCAGGGACACCCTCTCCTTTTCTGCCACCCCAGTAGACGCTAGTCCACCGCTCCCCAAGGGCGCTTATGCTTCCCTGAATATCCTCCGTAAAACCTCTTTCAATTGGAGCAGGTACAATTCCATGCCCACGAAGGACAGGTGTACGCCGTTGCCTCGGAAAAATTCCTTGTCCTCAAACCTGATGTCTGTATGCTCCATGTATGTAAATCCCTGTTCTGCGCAATACGTAGGCATCTCCTTATTGATCTTCCTCCTCGCCTTCTCAATTGCCCCCGGTTTTCGTGCTCCCCTCCACATTCGCCGAGGGACAAAAGCTGTCCAAACTACATGCCAACCCTGCCACTGCTGGCGCACTACACTCAAGTCCTTCTTCATGTCTCGTAAAATATCCAGTCCTGTCCTCCTAACCAAGTCATTTTCACCCAGATGCACTAACAGTACATCTGGGCAAACCCCCCCCCTTTCATCCTTTGCAGTGTCTCCAACAGTTCTGACCAACACATACCCCCTTTTCCTTCCCACCGTACGCGATAGCATGCCCCATCCAATCCTAAATTGACCCCCAGTGTGGTCGACCACGCCTGTCTCCTCGCCCACTTTACAAAGGAATGTCCCACGACCCAGATGGATATAAACTGCACCGCTGGACCCGGGCGAAACCTGCAGCAAGAAAAAATACTTGTTACCTTCCCATTGTCGCAACCCCTTGTCGCACATACTTCTTAAAAGCATTAGATTTCCATTGCCCCAACTCCAAAACTGCTACCTTCTGCCAACCCCGCAGGCCTGCCTCTGTCACCATGCCAATTCTAAAGGAATGGGTTCCAAACTGAGAAGCCTCGACACCTATATGCCTCAAGCATGCTCTCAAAACCGCAAGCAGCTGGTACGCGTTAACCACATCACCTCGCACATGACAAAAAACCCAACCCTTGTAGCTCCGCAATATCCCTAGCATTCACAGCGCCAAGCGCACTGGACAAAGTTCCCGCACAGGGTAGGCCTGCAGGAACACCTGTCTTCCCCTGCCCTGCTGATCTGTCTTTGACCACCACAACGATAACCCCACCCGTGCAACGAAATACACACGTCCTCCCACCGAACACCCTCCAAGGAACTGGAACCTAATAGCTCTGATACCCGGAAAGCCCCAAAAAACATCCAAGACATAAGGGTCCGAAACAGAGCGCCCTCATCCTCACTCCTACAAATCACCTCTGTCGCCGCCATGAGTTGCTTCAACATACCCAAAGTAATCGGCTGGCGTGCCCGCATGCTGGCTCCCCGTTCCCTGGCCCAACCTTCCATGATGCGCTGACCCAATTCCCCCACCGACGGTGCATACCCCCACAATAGCTTACCCATAAAAGCGATGTCTGCTAATTTCCCGACTCTGGACACCTTTGACAATCCATTATCCACCATATCCATGATGAAGTTGACTACCTCCCCAACCCGATCCTGATCCAGCCGCCGTCGCCGTGCCCCGACTCCATAAATTCCCACCAAGCCCGTACATACGTTCGCTGAGTGGAAGGTGCCAACGAATTCACAACCAATCGCAGAATCCTCTGTCGTCTACGTTCCAAAGCGCCATCGGCATAGCAGTTCTGCTCAAGGGTTCGTCCACAACCAACCCATGGAACCTCTCCCACTGCGAACGAGATAACGCATCCGCAATGTCATTATTCACCCCTGGCACATGCCGCGCCCTGAAATAGATGTCACACCGCAAACGTTCCAACACAAAAACACAAAGAAGCTGCAGCACCTGCACTTCTCTAGCCGATTGCCGATTGATCACTTGCACCACCGCCAAGTTATCCACTCGGAACAGTACTCTTTTAAGCCTCAACCATTGGCCCCACACGCACACTGCCACCACCAGCGGAAACAGCTCCAAAAAGGCAATACTGCGACCTCCCGCGCACCATGCATCTGGCCACTGTTCCGCACAGAACTTGCCCTGCCAATAGATTCCAAATCCCGATGCCCCTGACGCATCCGAGAAAATCTAAGCGTCCCATTCGCATAAGAGCCATGCCTGAATCGGGATTCCATTGAAGGATTCCAAAAAGACACACCACATTCTCAGATCTTCCTTTACCCCAGCGCTAAGTCGTACGTGGTGATGGGGCATGGTGTGACCAGAAAGTGACATACCGAGCCTCCTGCAAAAAGTCCGCCCAGCCCGCACCATCCTGCATGCAAAATTTAAGTGACCCAATAGGACTTGAATTTCTTTAACTGTCACTTTCCGTTCCTGGACCATGGACCGCACCATCTCCAGCATGGTCCGCTTTTTCTCCACAGGCAAGCGAGCCACCATGTCCACAGTGTCCAGCTTGATGCCCAAAAAAGACAATGCCGTACAAGGCCCCACCGTCTTCTCGGGGGCCAGGGGCACACCCAGGTCCCCCATGAGCGACTGAAAACTCTCTAATGCTACTTTACAGGACTCAGACTCTTTCGGCCCTGCAAGGAAAAAATCATCCAAGTAATGCGTGACCGACGCATGACCTGTTACCGTCACGAAAATCCACTGCAAAAAAGGTGCTGAAGCATTCGAATAAAGAGCAAGAAATGGAACAACCCATGGGCAGTGCCTTGTCGACATACCAACTGCCCTGAAATTGAATGCCCAGCAATTCGAAATCCCGGGGATGCACCGGCAATAGTCTGAAAGCCGATTTGAAATCCGTTTTTGCCATGAGGGTGCCAGGCCCCAATGCTTCCACCAATTCCATTGCCACGTCCACTGAGGCAGATGACACTTTAGTGAGTTCCTCCGGAATGAAATCGTTAACAGACGCCCCTTCGGACCACGATAAGTGGTATATCAACCGAAACTGCCCTGGCTCCTTTTTGGGCACCACTCCAATAGGAGACACAATCAGATTCTCCAAAGGCCAATCCGAAAAAGGACCTTCCATTCTCCCTTCCGCCACCTCTTTCTCAAGCTTGAGCCGCACCTGCGTCTCTTTCCCATGAATGGAACGCAAATTCTCAGCCCACCGCCGCTGCCTCAGTCCGTTGTAGCCCAGTTCAAACCCCTCCGAAAAACCCTGCAACAACAACTGTCCCTCACGCTCCAGGCCATATTGGCCCACCCAAAACCTGATCTTGTCTATTTTAATTGGCGTAGAAGCCTTTCCCCAGACTACCCTGCCCTCTCGGCTTGGCCTGACCTTGATTCGCTGATGTATTGCTTCCCGATCCGGCTGCCTGCTGCCCGACGCTGCTTCCCCCTGAACAATTAGTAAGGGCATGTTTTCCCCCGCACTTGGAGCATTCGTGCCTGAACTTACAATACTCTCTAGTGCACAACCCTTTATTAAAATCCCAACATGCTCCTGACTTTCGCCCACCAGTACCTGTTGCGCCGGATCCCCTTTTTTCCCCCGTGTTAGTCCCTGAAGTGGCCCCACCCAGGGTGGGGCAATCCCGAAAGGGCCGATAAATAATCGGTAATCCGCTTGCTGTGAAAACCGTCTTTCCAAACTTCGCCGGTCCCATTGTATGCTGCCATAAATCTGTATCTATTTCGCCCCACTGAACCTCCTCGTCAGCCGCCATGCAGGCTCGAAACTCCTCATCGTATTGCACCCACGCATAGCCACCGTAATTAAGGTACGCTTTTTGAATAACATCCATGTACTTGAACAGGGCCACCGGCCGCTTTGGAAAACGCTCGCAATACACACTGGCAAAAATGAGAAAAGCCGCCGTCCAATTTTCAATGGTCACCGGGACCCGAGGGAGCTTCGCCAACTTATACTCTTCCTCCTTAGAGCCTTCTTTTGCTCGTACCTCCCTATGCAACAATTTAAGCATCTCCACATATTCACCTTTCCATATTTTCTCTTTCGTTGCCTGCATAAGATGGGCCCCCAAAGGCTTCGCCGTCCCCATATATGGCAAACGCTTGTGCTTCCCGCTTACCTCACCGACCCCATACTCCTCGCTGGCCTTACCTGATTTCCCTTCCCCCATCGTACTTACCTGGTCCTTCGCTGAATCGGTGCCTACCCCCACATCTGCTACGTACACACCTTAATGCAGTTGCTCCCCTGCGCCACCCACACCGCCCTCCATCCCAACCGCCACCCCCACTTGGGTTAACACCTTCGGCGGGTTACCTTTTTGCAACGACCGGGGCCGCTCCGAAGCCGTCCGCCCTGCCGCTCTCCTCTCTCCCGAAGCCGTTGCCGGCACCTGCAATGACTGACAAACAGCATTAGACTCCCCCCCGCAGTCCACTATTCGTCCTCCTCATCACGTATCTCTCCCTCCTCCACACTTTCCTCCACGTAATACAATCGCTCATGTTCACTAACGTCCTCACTGTCAATTGGACACCGCACCCTCCCCAAAACGAGCCCTCTTCACCGCCGAGGGGCCGCCTGTAGCCCTCCCCACTGTGCTGCGTGGCCAGGCCGTGTAGCCCTACTCACCAACCAACCAGTGGGCGCAATACCCAATCCAGTCTGGCGTCGCCATGCTATTGCCTTGGCCCACACCGCCCCGCCGATACGCCGTGGTTCCATCCAGCCAGCCATACTGGGCCCCGCCTTCTCTTCTTCCCAGGGTGCCGAGGCCGCCACAAGCTCGCCTGGGTCCCCATCCTCGCTCCCGCTCCGCTCCCCCTGCAAAAATCCCAGTGTGTCGGTGAGCATGGGCGCTTCCCCTGGCACCCCACCTACCCTACCACTTGCCTCCTCCCCACCCACTACCTCATCACTGTCTGAACTGCCTGCACCCCTGTCCAACTCCCCCCTACTGGCCTTCCTCACACCACCATAAGTACGGCTCGGCGGGCGCACTTTCAACATTATTCCATCCTCCTCCACCTCCTGTTCTGCCTCATCACTCCATTCAAGGATATGCTCAAATCCCTGCCCCTTGTTGAACCTGTCCCACTGCTGTCCCACAAATTTTCTGCCTCCACACCCCTGCCTTGGTCACCCACTCTCCCCTGGGCCCCCCACCCTCCCCTGTCCTGCTCCTCCAAGCACTCCGTGTCCCCAAAGCACCCTTGTCCGCCCCCCGGATTCCGCCCTTCCCTCGCTCCATAACCCTCTTCAGGCTCCCCTTGCCCCTGTCACTCCGTGGAATGGGAGTGCTTGGGCCCGCCTCTCCGGCTTGCCGAGGCCCAGTCTGCCTCACCGCCTTCGTTGCACGGCCCGCCAAAGCCGCGCCACCCTGCCCTGATGGGCCTGCCTTTCCACTATTTTCCCTTTCGACCAAGGGAGGTTGCACAAGCTGGCGCGTCCCTGAGGGGTGCGGCCGCCGCACACGTGTTCCCTGTGCTGTCGGAGCTGGGGCTGCCCCCGGCCTGCCCCTTGCTCCCACGGCTTCCTGGCATACGGGCAGCCGCGCCCCCAGGGGCGCAGCCGCCGCACACCGCTTCCATCTTGTTGCCGGGCGGTCGTGCAGGGGCACCCGCCCCAGCCCCGCCCTTGCCCCAACCTGCTCACCTGCAACGCCGGACGTCCTCGCCTCCCTCGGGTGGTGAACATGCCGCGATTGCGGCCGCCACCCCACTCGCCGCTTGTCGAGCCGGTCGGGCCCGGCGAGCGGCATTCGCCGCCAACAAATCGAGGCGCCCTGCCTCTTGCAGTAGCTGCATGGCCTGCAGCACACGACGGTCCATGCCTGCGCGGGAGAACTCGACGGACCCGGTCTGCCACACGGTAAGGCCTCGGAGGGAAGGTCTCAAAATGCTAATATCCCCTTTGGATGGCTATGGGGGGAGTACTTTTTTTTATTTTATTTTTTTTATTTTTTTTACGCTTTGACCCAGATAATTCCCCTCACTAACTAACACCTGCCGCTCAAGAAAAACCTGCACCTCAGAAAAAACCTGCCTCTCAGAAAAAACCTGCCTCTCACCAAAACTGTCACCATACAAAATGGTGACAGTTCAAAATGTCCGCCCCATTTATAGAGTAGCCCCAGGCTACCAAAACGGCACCCTATGAAGCCCAAACGGCGACAAAACGGCGCCAATGGGCTGAACCATCTCCCGCAAACTTCCTGGGGGGGAGACTGCCGATATCGGCGCTCCCCCCCCAAGACCCCCTTAGCAAACTGCAGCTAACTCAAATTAGTAGGCTCTCATTTTGCACTCATGACTCCCAAATCATACTGCCATTTGTAAATTCTATTTCCTTTTTAATCTATTTCTTTTTTGCTCATCACATTTACAGAGCATTTTCACATTTAATAATTAGTTTTACTTTATGGCCATTTCAAGAGACAAGGCATTTCGGAGGGAATCGTCATTTCCCAAGTCTGAGTGCATTACAAAGCGTGTCCTCAGGTTGTGCCCTGTACCTAGTTCTCATATCCATCAACTCATTAGATGTAGTCTTTCTGAAATGCAGTGGACTTTGGGCACCCACTGTGACTTTCTACCATGCTATGCGTCAATCAACTTCTCCTCAGTGTACTTCTGTAACTACGTACATGTTCCCCAAATTTCTTAATGAAACCTGAACTCGCATAACATCCTAAACACCTACAGAAGCCAAGACTACTAACTATCTTGATAGACTGGTCCCAAAATGAGACTTGAATCTTGCCACACCACGAACAAGAATGGCAACAGGAGGGAGTGTAAGCAGACCAGTAAAACCTCCTAACAAATGTCAGTGAGAGAACATAGACACACCTGACGATAGCATACATGTCACTGCAAAGAGCATCCGCCCATAGGCCACAATGGTAGGAGCAATAGGGGTCTTGTTTGCTTCCACTGGTTGTGTGTATTTCAAGAGCGCATGATCTTACACAACGAGTACAACATAAACCAGCCAAATCCCACGATAGTTGAGTAGAGAGCCCTTGCCCTTTTTTGCACTCTCGTGAGATTCCAACCATTGTGCAAAAATACAAACAGAACTGTTACACATCAATTTAAAATGTTTGCACTAGTGGTCAACAGGTAAACTGACAGACCTCAATGGTGTGCAGCAATGCCTAATGTGAATGTGGTTCAGGTGGGGCCCACCGGCACTTTGTTTTTAAGGGCTGAGACCTATTTGTTCCTCATCAGACTTTGGCCTAGAGCAAGAGAGAAACACAACAGGGGAAAGAGAAAGATGGAAAAACACGACAAAGAAAGAAAACAGAGCTGAAAAAAGAATCTCAAACAGTTATATAAAGGTGCAGGGAGTGTCTGGTGGTGGATGAAAGAACATTAGATAGACTCAAGCCAAAGCAGTCTTGCATTTTGACACTTTGACATTAGATAGTGCTGGCCGCATTCTTCTAAACAACACTTTTGGCCTTAGCACTAATTCTTTTACAAAATGAGCCCTGGTGTGCAATGATTGCTGATAGGCTTAAACCAGTGCCGAGCATTTATTTTTCACACATTTGTCTACTATCCCAGCTACCCATGTTTTGTGAGTGTGCACATGTATATATATGTGTGTGTGTGTTGTTATGTAAATGTGTGTGTTTGTGTGTGTCTGTGTTAGACCTGTCAACATTGGGGTGGTCTTTCCCCAATATTTTGCATTGCTCCCCCATTTTTCATTATCTTGTTTTTCCTGGCATTGGGACTCTGTGCACTTTACCACTCCTAAACAGTGCTAAAGTGCATTTGATCACTGCTTAAACATTGTATTATTGGCTTACTCCCAACTGACATATTTAATTTACTTATAAATCCATAGTAAAGTGGCACTACTTGTGTCCAGGGCCTGTAAATAAAATGCTATTAGTGGGACATATATGTTTAAACTTTACGTGTCCTAGAAGTGAAAAGCTCTTACATTTGTTTTTTTCAATTGGAATTGCCCTACTACATTTTGCAAGTGTAATTTCCAAACGGGTAAGTACCACCACTTCATGTTTGGTGTCTCTGGAATCACCATTTAAAATCCTAATTTATGATGAAGTCCGATTTTAGAATGCAATTCTGAAAATGCCACTTATAGAAAGTTGCACCGCCGCCCGCCAGGCGGGAACCGGCATTTGGCCGCCATGTGGCCAAAATACCGCTTCCCGCATTCGGACATTCCCGCTGGGCCGTCCGGCGCAAACCAAGTTAGTGCCGGCCGGCCCAGCGGGAATGGGGGCCGCAACACAGGAGCCAGCTCCGAATGGAGCCGGCGGTGTTGCGGCGGTGCGACGGGTGCAGTTGCACCCGTCGCGCTTTTCACTGTCTGCTAGGCAGACAGTGAAAAGCATCATGGAGCCCTGTTAGGGGGCCCCTGCACTGCATCTCCACCTACAGTGGCATGGGCAGTGCAGGGGCCCCCAGGGGCCCCAAGACACCCGTTCCCGCCAGCCTCTTCCTGGCGGTGACAACCGCCAGAAACAGGCTGGCGGGAAGGGGTCAGAATCCCCATGGCAGCGCTGCCCTGGCGGATTCGCCCAGCCGGGGGAAAACCGGCGGGAAACCGCCAGTCCCGGTTTTCTGACCGCGGTATGGGCATGGAAGCACCGCCAGCCTGTTGGCGGTGCTTCCGGCCAGGGTCAGAATGACCCCCTTAGTCATTTGGTGCCTGTAGCCTGTTTCCAGTCACATGACTGGATGTAGCTGACAGTTGAGCTTTGTGTGTTCCTCCTCGACAGTCACACAAAAT
Organism: Pleurodeles waltl; assembly: GCF_031143425.1. Classification (NCBI taxonomy): domain Eukaryota; kingdom Metazoa; phylum Chordata; class Amphibia; order Caudata; family Salamandridae; genus Pleurodeles; species Pleurodeles waltl. The sequence continues at coordinate 602,720,434 of NC_090443.1, read as the reverse complement.
AGAGGTCAGAATGACCCCCTTAGTCATTTGGTGCCTGTAGCCTGTTTCCAGTCACATGACTGGATGTAGCTGACAGTTGAGCTTTGTGTGTTCCTCCTCGACAGTCACACAAAATAGAGTACTTAGGTGTGCCTGGGGGGCAATCACTGGCAGGTTGGGAGGGAGGAGCTAAGCGAAGCCCCACTTACACCTCAATAGGCTGGGTCCTGCCTCCACACAAAGGGCTGCATAACCCCTGTATTTAGCCTGGGGCTAGGTAAGGGAAGGCAGGGGGACATCAAAGGGAAACATCTAGAAGCTTTTCCCCAACTTCAGAGAAACTGGGTATAAATATTAGACCTCAGACACCACTGTGAGAAAGTAGCCTCTTTCTAGCCTTGTTACCCCCACTTTTGGCCTGTTTGTGAGTGTATGTCAGGGTGTTTTCACTGTCTCACTGGGATCCTGCTAGCCAGGGCCCAGTGCTCATAGTGAAAACCCTATGTTTTCAGTATGCTTGTTATGTGTCACTGGGACCCTGCTAGTCAGGACCCCAGTGCTCATAAGTTTGTGGCCTATATGTATGTGTTCCCTTTGTGGTGCCTAACTGTCTCACTGAGGCTCTGCTAATCAGAACCTCAGTGGTTACGCTCTCTCATTTCTTTCAAATTGTCACTAACAGGCTAGTGAGCAATTTTACCAATTTACATTGGCTTACTGGAACACCCTTATAATTCCCTAGTATATAGTACTGAGGTACCCAGGGTATTGGGGTTCCAGGAGATCCCTATGGGCTGCAGCATTTCTTTTGCCACCCATAGGGAGCTCTGACAATTCTTACACAGGCCTGCCACTGCAGCCTGAGTGAAATAACGTCCACGTTATTTCACAGCCATTTTACACTGCACTTAAGTAACTTATAAGTCACCTATATGTCTAACCTTTACCTGGTAAAGGTTGTGTGCTAAGTTACTTAGTGTGTGGGTACCCTGGCACTAGCCAAGGTGCCCCCACATGGTTCAGGGCCAATTCCCCGGACTTTGTGAGTGCGGGGACACCATTACACGCGTGCACTACATATAGGTCACTACATATATGTAGCTTCACAATGGTAACTCCGAATATGGCCATGTAATATGTCTATGATCATGGAATTGCCCCCTCTATACCATCCTGGCATTGTTGGCACAATCCCATGATCCCAGTGGTCTGTAGCACAGACCCTGGTACTGCCAAACTGCCTTTCCCGGGGTTTCACTGCAGCTGCTGCTGCTGCCAACCCCTCAGACAGGCATCTGCCCTCCTGGGGTCCGGCCAGGCCTGGCCCAGGATGGCAGAACAAAGGACTTCCTCTGAGAGAGGGTGTTACACCCTCTCCCTTTGGAAAATGGTGTGAAGGCAGGGGAGGAGTAGCCTCCCCCAGCCTCTGGAAATGCTTTCATGGGCACATTTGGTGCCCATTTCTGCATAAGCCAGTCTACACCGGTTCAGGGACCCCTTAGCCCTGCTCTGGCGCGAAACCGGACAAAGGAAAGGGGAGTGACCACTCCCCTGACCTGTACCTCCCCTGGGAGGTGCCCAGAGCTCCTCCAGTGTGCTCCAGACCTCTGCCATCTTGGAAACAGAGGTGCTGCTGGCACACTGGACTGCTCTGAGTGGCCAGTGCCACCAGGTGACGTCAGAGACTCCTCCTGATAGGCTCCTTCAGGTGTTGCTAGCCTATCCTCTCTCCTAGGTAGCCAAACCCTCTTTTCTGGCTATTTAGGGTCTCTGTCTCTTGGGATTCCTTAGATAACGAATGCAAGAGCTCATCCGAGTTCCTCTGCATCTCTCTCTTCACCTTCTGCCAAGGAATCGACCGCTGACCGCGCTGGAAGCCTGCAAAACTGCAACATAGTAGCAAAGACGACTACTGCAACTCTGTAACGCTGATCCTGCCGCCTTCTCGACTGTTTTCCTGGTGGGGCATGCTGTGGGGGTAGTCTGCCTCCTCTCTGCACTAGAAGCTCCGAAGAAATCTCCCGTGGGTCGACGGAATCGTCCCCCTGCAACCGCAGGCACCAAAGAACTGCATCACCGGTCCCCTGGGTCTCCTCTCAGCACGACGAGCGAGGTCCCTTGAATCCAGCAACTCTGTCCAAGTGACTTCCACAGTCCAGTGACTCTTCAGTCCAAGTTTGGTGGAGGTAAGTCCTTGCCTCCCCACGCCAGACTGCATTGCTGGGAACCGTGACTTTTGCAGCTACTCCGGCCTCCGTGTACTTCCGGCGGAAATCCTTTGTGCACAGTCCAGCCTGGGTCCACGGCACTCCAACCTGCATTGCACGACCTCCTAAGTTGTTCTCCGGCGACGTGGGACTCCTTTGTGCGACTTCGGGTGAGCACCATTTCACGCATCCTTGTAGTGCCTGTTTCTGGCACTTCTCCGGGTGCTACCTGCTGCTGAGAGGGCTCCTTGTCTTGCTCGACGTTCCCTCTGTCTCCTGATGTAATTTGCGACATCCTGGTCCCTCCTGGGCCACAGCAGCGTCCAAAAACTTTTACTGCACGATTTACAGCTAGCAAGGCTTGTTGGCAGTCTTTCAGCGGGAAAACACTTCCGCACGACTCTCCACGGCGTGAGGGATCCGTCCTCCAAAGGGGAAGTCTCTAGCCCTTGTCGTTCCTGCAGAAACCTAAGCTTCTACAGTCCAGTAGCAGCTTCTTTGCAACCACAGCTGGCATTTCCTGGGCATCTGCCCATCTCCGACTTGCTTGTGACTTTTGGTCTTGGTCCCCTTGTTCCACAGGTACCCTCGACTGGAAATCCATCGTTGTTGCATTGCTGGTTTGTGTCTTTCCTGCAGAATTCCCCTATCACGACTTCTATGTCCTTTGGGGAACTTTAGTGCACTTTGCACTCACTTTTCAGGGTCTTGGGGTGGGCTAGTTTTCTAACCCTTACTATTTACTAATAGTCCCAGCGACCCTCTACAAGGTCACATAGGTTTGGGGTCCATTCGTGGTTCGCATTCCACTTTTGGAGTATATGGTTTGTGTTGCCCCTATCCCTATGTGTCTCCATTGCATCCTATTGTAACTATACATTGTTTGCACTGTTTTCTAAGACTATTACTGTATATTTTGGTATTGTGTATATATATCTTGTGTATATTTGCTATCCTCATACTGAGGGTACACTCTGAGATACTTTGGCATATTGTCATAAAAATAAAGTACCTTTATTTTGAGTATAACTGGGTATTGTGTTTTCTTATGATATTGTGCATATGCCACTAAGTGGTACTGTAGGAGCTTCACTCGTCTCCTAGTTCAGCCTAAGCTGCTCTGCTAAGCTACCATTATCTATCAGCCTATGCTGCTAGACACCCTATACACTAATAAGGGATAACTGGGCCTGGTGCAAGGTGTAAGTACCCCTTGGTACTCACTACAAGCCAGTCCAGCCTCCTACAACCACCACTTAACTGCAAGACACTTCTGGAGCTGTGAATACTCTGCCAGGAAGAAGGACTGCTGAGCCATTACCAGGACTGCTGCTCTGCTGGACTGCCGTCCTAGCGGAAGTGCTTCCCTGCTGTGCTGATCTGCTGCCTGTCTTCTTGCTTGGAGCAGAAGAACTGGACCTGCAACTTCATCTTGAAAGCAGGACCCCTGAGTGACAAGCTAGTCTCCTGGCCTCTTGATCTGAGCCTCAGGACCATAATAGCTCCCCACCTCGCTGCTTGACCCAGCTGCAGTTAGCTCCAGACTCCCTAGTGGTGCCCCTCAAGTCTTAGGCCCTTAGTGTGGCTCACAGACTCTTAAAATCAGCACAAGCCATAGTCAACCTGTCTCTTCACATGGCAAGCATCGATCGCCGGAGGAGGACTACCAACGCAAAGCTCCGTCACCACCATCCACACCACCCAGCCTGTTCTTCATGCCACACTGACCCCTGCCAGCGATGCTTTACTTGCTCCCTGCAGCCTATCCAATGCCAATGGAACTCTTGGCCAAAAACTTGAGAAGGTATACATTCAGCAGGACTAATCTGGGACTGTATCCGATCAGCGCTGCATCACAGTTGGCCTCAACTTTTGACTTTGACCCTGTTCAGCTCAACTAGATAGGTGTAGTTGGCGCTGTATGAGTCTGGCTCAGTTTATGGTGTACACCATTGGTGTAGCACCCTATACTGAGTCCAGGAAACCCTTAGTGACAATGAATAGGTGTCCAGATAGCAAAACTTATCTTGGGGTAGCTGAGGCGAGCAGTTGAAGCTTATCCAGAAGGAATGTAAAGCACTTGCAATAAGACAGTAGTCAGACAGTAACTCACTCACAAGAAAGAATCACACAACTGTTGCAAAAAAAAGGATTCCTTATTACAGCACTACTACAAGACTAATATTGGTATACCTCCTTTGAGATATCTATACCAATATACAGTATATACAAGATAACCAACAGAGATAGCATAAAATGCACAGGGCCCAATGGGGGGGCAAACCATATACTAAGTAAGTGGAATGCAAAATACTGAACCCAACCAAGGCAAGTGTGGTAGTTAACTAGGGGCCTGGGGTAGATGAAAGCACAAGAGGTAAGTACGGTAAGTGTCCCCAGTGACCGGGTTCAAGGTAGTTATTCACCAAGTCGTCCCATAGAATAACACAGGTATTGTTGGTTGGAGTTCATGTGATTCAGGACCCTTCCCAGTGGACCCCGAGGAACCCAACAGATAAGAGGAAGTTTGGAGAGTGCCCACATCCCAGGATACCCAGAAGACAGGAGTACCTGCACCAGGGGATCCAGATGCAGAGGTGAGAAGGGACTCTCTGAAGTCAGTGGAATCCTTGGATTGTCCAGCTGCTGTCACGACACATGGACCAGGCCGGTAGAACCCAGGGACGGAATTCGGATGTGGAGGACCTGCAAAGGAAAGGGAAAGAGTGCAGCACCCTTGGAGGTGCCCAAGTGGTGCAAGTGGCTATGCCCACCCTCCTGGAGGTGAAGTTCCTGCAAGTTGCTGGAGGAAGAAGTTCAGCTGCAGGGTCCAGGCGCTTCAGAAGATCTGAGGAGTCACCTACAAGCTGTCGCTTGACAGTGGCCGGGCTGCAGGAGGGTCACCAATAAGCACTTGCAAATGCAAGCAGGAGCTGAAGAGGTATTTGCAAAGTTTTGGGGACTAGGAAGATCCAGTAAACTCTACGCTTAAGGGGGAGTCAGGGTTGGTCCTCAGCACACAGTAAGGCCAGAAGAGGTCATTGGAGCTTCCACGAGTGACCTACAAGTGATGGACACAGGGAGTCACACGGAGGCCTCACCAGCACCACAAAACAGAAGTCGCAGTAGCAGCAGGAAAGGGGCTGATCTTTAAGTTATAGAGTGGTGGAGGCAGGGGATTCTTGGTGCCTGAAGATCTCCTAGAGGAAGAGTCAACTAGCCTTGGCAAGTGCAACAGCTGTGGTGCACAGGGGTTCCAGTCCAGTGGCAGTAGCAGGGGCCTACAGTCTCACAAGTTTGTCAGAAGACAAGCAGGACCCAGAGGAAGCCACAAACTCACAACTGTGAAGCAGAGCCTTTCGATGTCCACATAACACCAGGTCGCACTAGCAGGTTGACGTTGTCTTGAGGTGCCTGCGGATGCAGGGGAGTGACTTCTTCACTCCAAGGGAGATTCGTCCGTGCTTCCAGGTGCAAATAGAGTCCTTGTGACCCTGGAGAATGCACAGCCTTGGATGTCAGAGAATTCTTGAAGGATCTGGAGAAAAATGTTGCAATGGTAGCCTTCCCACAAGAAGCAGATGTGTTTTGGTTCCAAAGCAGACCAGCAGCGGTTGCAGAGGCCAGGAGCAGAAGATGTCTTGCAGAGAATTCCTTGGAGAGTCTTGCTTGACAAATCTGAGGACCCATCCCGCAGGGGAGCCCCTAAGAAACCCTAAAAGGGAGTTGGTCACTCTGTAAAGTGAGCCACCTATCAGAGGGGGTCAGAGACGTCATCTACCTTGCCTAACCAGTCAGATGCTCCCAGGGGCTCTGCCCATCTTGTTTACAATATGGCAGAATCAAGTGGCCACCTGGCAGAGCCCTATGCACAGGGGGATGGTCACTTTCCTGTCCTTTGTGCAGTTTAACACCAGAGCAGGAACTGAGGATTCTTGAACTGGTGCAAATCAGATTATGCAAGGAGGGCACCAAATGTACCCTTGAAAGCAGTATGATGGCACTGAGAGTCCCCCACCCCAACCCTTAGACACTTAATACACATTGGGAGGTGGTCACACGCTCCCTTGCTGGAAATCCTTTGTCCTGCCTCTCTGGCCAGGCTTGCCAGTAGGAGGGCAAAACAGTGCGTGGGGTCCCTAGCAGCATGGGCTGACAGCTAGACAGCTAGACCACATAAGGCTGCAAAGGCAGAACTAGGGGATCTTCTAAGGAACCCTCAGAGTACATGATATCATGCAACTAGCACTGGAATCAGTGTAGATGCATGATTCCAACATGTTTGATACCAACCATGACTAGGTTTGGAGAGGTCATTATGTAGCTGGACCACTCATGTTGACCAGTGTCCACTGAATACCTTAAGATGGCTTCCCAGCTCTTACAGAGTCCAAGAAATGGGGCCTGGGGTCTGTAGGGGCACCCTACTCGTAGAGGGGTACCCTAATATTTAGGGACATGCACCATGCCCTTAGGCTGAGGGGCCTACCAGAGGGGTGACTTACAATGTCTAAGTGCAGTGGCCAGGTGTTAGAAAGTAGGTTATTGGTAGTGGTGAGCATTAACCTACCACTGGAAATAAGGCCACTAACCAAATATAGGTTCAGTGACAGTCTCAGTAAATTAGCCCCTGGTAGCTGTAACTGAGCAGGCAGGCCTAAATTGTGAGAAAAGTGTGTAAAGCATTCAAAAACACCAATACTGTAAATAAGTGAGACCCAACACACAATAAAAATCCCACACCAATTTATAAAAATAGGCTACATTTATATGAGTAAATAGACACCAAAACTACAAATCTAATGTAGGGAACCAGAGATGTGAAGTTTTAAAGAAGAAACTTTCTAGTGCTTAGAAACACAAAGCGCCAACTTTACCAAAATTCTCCAAACTTCAGGAGGTGTTTCCTGAAGTCCTCCCTGCAGGTACAAAGGATCCAAAACACAAATACCAGGGTCTGGAATCTCCTGGTTGGTCCTTGGAAAGTTGGACCCCAATTCACACAATGAATCTGACCAAATCCTTAAAAGTCCACTGGATGCATTCCAGGCTGGGGTCTCTTGCTGGAAATGATTCAGGTTACGCTCTGTTAATCTGTAGCTGCAGGGAGTCCAATCCTTAGACCTTCTTGAAGCTAGGCACCCTCCTCAGGGCTGTAGTTCCAGATTGTGCAGCATGCACAGTTCACTCTGAAGTGCAAGCCAAGGGTGCAGATCCAGATTTCAGTAGGGCAGTCCTTCTTCCTCTTGTAGTTTCAGGCAGCAGATCTGAGAGGCTATGCACAACTCACATATTTATTCACAGCACTTGGGCATCAGGAAGGAGGACACCCGTGACCAATGGACTGCAGAGTGACACCCAGATGCTTGACCACTTCCTCCAAAGTGTGGTATATTCCTGTCCCAGAAAGCACCACTCTTCCAAAATCCATGATGGCTGACCCTTCAGCAGAGTAGGCAGAGCTGACTAAACCAACCACCAGTGTGGCTCATTTCCATAGCTCTCCTCCTCTTAACATCTGCAAGTTCTTTCCTTAAGTCTGGTGTCTGGCTGAGGTGTGGGGGTAAGTTGGTGACCTGCCATTCTCTGCCTGTCGCGCTCCCCTTTGAGGCGTGATGTTTTATTACCACTCCCCCTGCCCTGGCATTCCTGTGTAGTTGCAGAGCTGCACTTCACCAGATAGCCTCTCCCCTGGACACTACTTATCACCTAATCAAAGCAGCTCTGCTAATCCTGTTAGCACTGACCAATCAGAGGGGACCTTCAGAAGGCTGGGTTTTGGCTTACAACATCTTTTCTGTACAAGTTATGATAAATTCACCAACGTGAAATTGCTGGATTTATCAAAGCAAATCTTTAAAGTCCTCGAATGACCGTTCTATGCTTTTCCTTACTATATTTACAATAAAATGCCATATTGCAATGATAGCCTATGGAGCCCTGTATCTACAAAGGGGGAAAATGAAATGATCATTTATTCCTTACCAGGGTTTATGAAACATCTTTTAGAAGGTCCTTGCTTATAGTTACATGACCAAGATTTGCTTGTGCCTTAATGTTAGAAATGGGGTCTCTAGTTGGCAGTAGTTTGCACCCTGTCCAAGTAGGGACCCTCACTCTAGTCAGGGTAAGAGAGTCATACAGCTAATACCTGCTTACCCCCTTCATTAAAGGTGACATAAGTAAACCCAACAGCCCCAGGTATTACCCTGATCACTAAATGTGTCTTATTGTCCCGAGTGTGTAAGGGTTTAACTGCTAAAAGATCACTCTGTAATTCTCGCAGTATGTGTGTATGTTCAATCGTCCAAAGTTTACTCGAAAAATTTGGGCGAATCAACTCGTATAATGGTTTTATACGCGTTGCATATTCAGGAATGTAAGTTCTGCCAAAATTCAGAAACCCCAACAGTGACTGGAGCTTCCGAACCGTATTAGGAGGCTGCAATAAAGCACATTTCTCCAAAAAATGTGGCGCTAAGCTCTTGCCCTCACTCGACAACTCATATCCCAGGAAAATGACGCTGAGGAAAGCAATCTTTGATTTCTTAAAATTGAACTTATAGCCAATATCAGCAAATCCCACAACAATGCGCGATACACGCCTTAGATGTTGCAGAATCTCATCATCTGTCAGATATATGTCATCAACATATGATAATGCTTCAGGGTCGAACTCATGCAGCATTTCAGTTACACGAGCCGAAAACAGTCCTGGGCTATTCTTATACCCCTGAGGCAAACGACAAAAATTTTTCTGAGAGCCAAACGCACTGAAACAGGTATAGTCCCGACTCTCGGGCGCTATATTCTGGCAGAAAAATCCATTCGAGATATCCAATGTTGTTTTGTATTTTTTACGCACTATATTATTCATAAGCGCTGCGCTATGTGAATTCTGTATTGCATATGTGCGTGTATGACTATTCAAATGTCGGTAATCCACCACTATCCTATATGAATGGTCCGGTTTAGCAACCGGAAACAAGGGATTATTCATCGGCGAGACACAGGGCTCAATAACACCCTGATACTCCAATTCAGTAAGAATTTTCCTAACCGATGCCCTAGCCTCAAATTTGATAGGATATTGCGGTTGTGGCTGAGGTTCGCCCTTTATCGGTATTACATGATAAGGTGATTGTCTGTCCCACCCCACGTTATTTCTATACAAGGCGGGAGCCTGTGCTAGAGCCCATGATTTACTATAGGACTCCGCGAGTTCTCTCGGAACAAGTGGCGAGAAGGAAGGTGTAATAACCTCTTCCCCAACTGGACAGTCGCGAACAAAGTCAGGTGGCCAATCTTGTTCGGCCAACAGAACATCATATGATTTTACCACATGTTCCCAAAAAATGGCGTTTATAACACGGTCAATGTCCCCTTCCAATCGCAGAGTTACTTCATATACTCTATCAGGATCAGAGACTCGCATATCCGCCGTCTCGACTTGTATGAAGTCATCAGTTGCTTTCACCTCCAGATGCTCTAGAAGACTCCGGCGAACTATTGTGACCTCTGCCGCGCTGTCTAACAGTGCCAACGCCCATGTCTTGTTCGTCAAGAGAACTCTCTTCTTGAGCGGCATGTCTAACTGAGACAGCTGCCACTTTCTTCTTTTTGAATTGCTGTTTCTGTTGCAGCGGTTTCTCTTCTTGTTTAATAGAAACCTCAGCTGAGCGTTGTGAATCCTGTCTCGGTTTCACGTACTCCGTCCTTCGCTCTGACCGCCCACCTCTCTCACTTCTCTTTTCAGAGGAGTCCTGAAAGGAACGAGATTGGCGTGTATCAGTATATTGATATCTATCAGGCGTCTTCAAAGTATCCCTATTCCTGAGATTATACTTATTCTGAGGGGTCTCCGGCTGCGGAGACTGCCCATCATCCTTCTTAGGTGTTTGCTGTTTCTTTTCCCAGCGCTTTTTCGAACCCTCAGGTTGTTGCTGTTTAGCATTATCTTTATTATTTTTACCCTGTAACTGGGGTTTTTGTGGTCTAGCCCCTAGGCTATCACGACCAATACTAGAATATGTTTCCGCTATTATTCTCGGAAGCTCCCGCTCCTGGTGAAGCAGCGGAACATCCCGAAGACGCATACGCACTGCTATTGCTACTGCCTCTCCTTTGAGATTACTCAAAATAATAGAAGAAACTGTGGCAAAATTGCCCAGCAACTGCATGCCCAAATCCAAGGCAGGGGCAGCCCCATATTCTTCCTGTATCTGCCTAAGTACATCCGGTAAATTAGCTAATGTCGGTGTACCGTGTGCCGTAGTGTAGAGCGCGGCAAACACCGTGCCCCAGGTATTACAAAGGTCCACCGGAGGAACCATCCCGTATGGCAAACACATCGTCAAAATTCTATGTTTATCCTGAAGTCCCGTATGGGGAAATACTGCTTCCAGCGTATTAATTTTTTGCACCAGCCAAAACGGAGTCTCCTCTCGTTTGGCCGGTGCTTTACCCATAACTGAGTGCACAGTGGCCGGATTAAGACCCGGAACCACCGCCTGTGGGTGTGCTGGAGCAGCACGCGCTGCATTCGTATTTAATGTCTGCATCACAAACTGAACTAATCGTCTATATGTATCCGTTAATTCTGTATATAAACGACGAACTTCAACCACTGCCAATTGAGCAACCGCAGGATGTGGTGTATATGTGGCCAATAAAGGCCCGGTAGGACCATCATTACTCAGTGGACCTAACCTTACTTGTGCTATTGTGTGTGGGAGGGCGCCATCAAGCCAATTATGGTGTTCTTGATAAGATAGAGGTATTTCTAAATAAGCGTAAGCCCTGTATTGTCCAGGGGCATTCGCAACTGTGTATTCGTGAAAAGTATTTGTTCCCCCATCCACTGCTGGAAAAGCGACCCAAGAATAAAAAAGTTCAGTTCTATAGGCTGCATGGGCGTCCAACACAAAAGTGACTGCACCCCCCTGGACTGTCAGTCCATGTGTCAATAGATGTCCCGTGAGCGGATGTCGCATATTAACTGCGATGTTCACTACATTAGGATTCGCCATTTCATAAAAAACGGCTCCAGGCCAGAGAAGGCACACCAATATCGGGGTTCAGCCCCACGGACGTCTCCGTATACGGAACCAAGGAGTCAAAATATATATGAGACCAAGAGAGTCAGTCGGACCTAATCATTAGAGCCAGACCAAACGTTGGCGGCGCCATGTCGCGTGGGCTCTCATTATCCTAAATGAGACTACTGGATTTCTAGGCAGCAGGATCGATAACGGTGTGGGGGACTGAGTCTGACCCACGTGTAAGGAACTCTGTCACCCTAAATCCGGTTGTTGCTCCGGCTAACTAGCAGTGCCTCATTTCTCCCACGGGGAAGAAATGATTGGGCAGCCGAGCGCATTACATCTTTGGAACTTCTCAGGGAAGTCGTGGTCACTCAGATCCAAACCAACTCTCTCATTCACAATATGGTCTCATATACAAATGACAAAGACAGTATAAGTTTTATATAATGTTTTAATAAAACAACTGTATTTTAGATATTAAGGCGTGAGCCGCAATAACCAGAACAATACAACATAGTAGGATGGATATAGTAACCAGGAGAGTAAAACATAGAAATAAAGCTATCATAATTCCTAACCGTTTCTACTCTCCCTCTGCTTGTTCTATTTAGATCACAGCATGTTAAGCTTTCAGCTTGCCTTTCTGTATCACTAGGGAGACGGATACACTCATACCTGAGCAAAGGCCTGTGATCTTGGTTCAGCATCTGCAACGAGGCAGTCAGCGTCAAGTTGTGGTTCCCTGGTCGGAATCTCCCTCTTGCGTGTACTGGGACAAGGAAGTAATTTTATAACTAACATGTCAGCGTGATCACAAAATGTCCCTACGCAGGAATGCCCAGTCTAAACTCTTACCACGTCTATCGGCAATGTACCAGACTGTATCCTTGACTGAAGCACAGAGTAAACATGTTATGGAGAACTCCAGTGCTGAAGTAGGCAAAACAGTGTGATATGAATAAAAAACAACACCGTAGAACTGGCTATTTGAAAAATAATAGTACGAAGCCTAATAAAAAACATGTAGAGCAAAGTGCACAGAGGCTCTAAGCTATTAGCAAATGAATAAAATATATTCAGGGCAAAATGCACAAAGGCCTAAAGCCTGAAGCTAAAGCGCAATGAATACGTAAAACTAACCACACTACAGGCTCAAGCAGTCAGGCTTATCTCAGAGGCAATGTGTAAAGTAATTTGTACACTCATACACACACACACACACACACACACACACAAAAACAGTAACACAGTGAAGACACCACAAAAATACTCCACACCAGTTTAAACAAATATCCAATACTTATCTCAGTAAAACAAGACCAAAACAACAAAAAATCCAACATACACAAGTAAAGATACGAATTCTCAAAAATGTTATGTAGTATAGTGCTTAGAAACACAATAGCTCCAACTTGAGCCAAAAAAACGGCTTGAACAAGTTGCTTCCAACCATCCGGCACAGCAGTGAGGGAGAACTGCTGGCCATGGAGTTGTGTAAACCCTAGTTACAGTACCTTGGAAAACGATGAGGAGACAAAGACGTTGCACGGAGTTGGGGAGGTGAGGCGTTGATGGATCCGGTGCAGTGTCAGGTCCTTACTGCCAACAGGGAGGTGAGGAGTTGGTTCCTTACTTCTAGGCAGAGATGGTGAGGCATTGGTTCCTTACAGTTGCAGAGGAGGTGATGCAAGACGCAAGGTGTTGACTTTACGGTGTCATGATCACACCATGAAGCCACAGGTGCTGCGGCAGAGTCGGATGCCATGGACGTTGGTGACACGGCACTCTGGACTCATGCTGTGTTGGGACTTTGGGCCTGCGTTGTAGGTCATGGTTGTTGCACTCAACGGGGACCATGGCTTCGGTGCAGGCAGTGGCACGAGGTCCCAGTTCTGAAGTCATTCTGGAAGCACTAGTGTCTTCCTACCCATTTTTGTCTTTGAAGTAGGCAAATTTCAAAAGGAAGTCTTCGTAATGCACAAGACCCTGCCTTTTCCTGCCCTGGTCCCAGACAAACACCAGGGGGTGGGGGACTGCTTTGTGTGAGGACAGTTAAAGCCCTATTCAGGTGCAAGTTTCAGCTTCTACCACCAATCTAGCTCAGGAAGGCCCATTAGCCTGGTGATGGGCCATCAGGATGTGCAGGACACACCTCATCTCCCTTTGTGTTACTGTCTAAAGTAAATGCACAAAAAGCCCAGCTGTCATCCTGACCCAGACGTGTATTCAGCAGACAGGCAGAGGCACAGAATGGTTAAGCAAGAAATAACCCACTTTCTAAAACTGGCATGACTACCAAGGCCAGGCTAAACTTGTTGCCCATGCCTGTCTTGGGATCCAGAGACCCTACAATGCCAATGCCCACCAGCGCAAAAGGGGTGATCACGACAGGGAATGGTTGAAGAGGAACCTTGCACCTCTTCCTGGATTTGCCACCCGCCTGACAGGTTGGGCAGGTCCTGCAGAACACATATGAGGCCTTCCTCATTTGAGGCCAATAGAAATAGGTGACAACCCTGTCAAACATCTTGTCATGCCTCTAATGACCTGCCAGTAGCACATCATGGCTCTGAAACACTGTGGTACCACCAGCACATGGGCTGCCGGAGGCTCAGTAACCTTAGCCTCGCTATACAGGAGATTATTCTCCCAGTAAATCAGGCAAGATCCAGAGGCGTCACCAGCTGCTTGGGCCTCAGCCTGTTTCTGAAGACCCTCAAAAGTGGGGTACTCTTTTTGCACGGTGCAGAACTCCCACCTGGTGGAGCCTCCTTCCCCCTGCCAATGGGTAAGCACAGGTATGTCCCCCAGTTCGGCCACTTCTTGCCCTGTAGGTTCTGGGGTATCCCCTCAAATTCAGCCTCCTCCCAGACCATGGAAATGTCTAGAGTGGGCTTCCTGCATCCCTTGCCCCTCCTCCTGGCAGGCACTAGGGCTACTGTCTCAGGCTCTAGGTCAGTGGTTTTCAAACTTGCTAATGCCTCCCCAGTGGGAAAAAATAAATTATCAGGCCCCCCTCTGAATTTTTCATTTCAACTATTAAGTTGGCAATGTTTAAATAAGTCTAGACTTATTTAAACATTGCAGTTAAGTTCTGTTACCTTTTTAAAATGCAATAAACATGTTTCTGCTTTAAACAAAGCATTATGATCTGCATAATCTGTCTTGTGGCAAGAGCCTGGTGCCCCCCCTGGGATCACTTGAGGCCCCCCTAGGGGGCCCGCCCCCCAGTTTGAAGACCTCTGCTCTAGGTCCTTCTGATAACCCTCCCTGGTGGCCATGGACCGTGTGGTCATGCACACCCACTCAGGCAATCCTAACATTTCCAAGTGCGACCTGAGCTCCATCTCCTTCCAAGCGGTGTGCTCCAGGTCATTTTCTAGCAGACAGTCAACAGGCATGGATGGACTCAAAGCTACACTCAAGGAACCTGAGACCCCACCCCCATTCAAAGGGAACCTGAGCTACCAAACATTGGTGCTCACTGTTGTTTACTGCTACAACCTGGTGGACCAGATTAGGGAATACCTGCTCCTCAGACACCAGATGACAGTGGACAGTTGTCATGCTGGCTCCTGTATCTCTCAGAGCCTTCACCTGCCTCCCATTGATGGTCACCGAATGCCTGTATGTTTTTGGTGTTGTCAGGCATGAGGGTTCTCTGGATCACCTCCCCTTCAACCAGGAAGAGTAAGGTTACAATAGCTGGCTCCCTTCCACTAACTGGGGCCAAATGCTCCCCAAGTGCTATACTCGCCACCCCTAGGGCCACATGTACAAGATCCAGTATTGCAACTCGCAAACTGCGAGTCTCAGCCAATTGCAATTTGCGAGTCGCAATACCGGATGTATAACAGTGCACTTTACACTGTTTGCGATTCCCAATGGGGTCGCAAATGACCTACCTCATGAATATTCATGAGGTAGGTCGCAATTTGCGACCCCATTCGGAATGGCCGCCCTCACAGGGATAGTGGCATGCTGGAGACAGCAGACCACCATGTCTATGACTGCTTTTAAATAAAGCAGTTTTTTTTTTAATGCAGCCCGTTTTCCTTAAAGGAAAACAAGATGCATTTCAAAATAAAAAATGAAAAGTTTTCTTTTCATTTTTTCAGAGCAGGCAGTGGTCCATGGGACCACTGCCTGCTCTGAAAAATTATTTTTGCTGCCATTCACAAAGGTTCCCTTTGCGAATGGGTTAGCACCAGTTTGAAACTGGTGCTAACTGCGATTGTTTTGCGACCGCATTCACGGTCACAAAACAATCATAAATACCATTTGGATTCGGTATTAGGAAGGGACGCCCTTGACACGCCCCTTCCTAATACCGAATCGCAAAACCCAAAAAGCATTTTTCAAGTCACAAACGGGACCATTCTGCGACTCGGCCCCTTTGCGAATTGAAAAATGCTTCATACATCTGGCCCCTAGGGACTGCCCATCGGTGGGGTCTGTGCCCACTTGGGACTCCCCCTGAAATGCCTTTCCTGATTACAGGTGAAACACTTTAGGGGTTCCTTCCCCTGCAGGCTTTCCTGAAGGGAACCAACTCTTCTTTTCAACAGGGGGTTGGGAATCCTTATCCTGGGAATGAGTTTGGGGCCTTTAGAGACCTCCTTACTTGTATCCTTTTCCCCGCTCCTTCCTCTGTTGGGGACCCTGCCTGAGTCTCCCTCATACAACTTCCTTTGAACCCTTTTGCTGAGCCAGCAGTCTGCCTCTTTAGCAAGCTTCCTGATGTCAGTAAGCTTGCTGTCAATGAAGTGCTGGCCCAATTCTGGAAAACAATGACTAAACAAGTGCTCCCATGCAATCACATTGTACAGCCCCTGATAGCCTGTTACCTCGCTGCCCTTCACCCAACCATCCAGTGCCCTGTAAAAGGAGTCAACATACTCTACCCAAGTTTGAGAACCAACTTTAGCACTCTCCTTAAACTTTACTCTGTAACTTTCTGGGGTGAGACCATATCTCCTGGTTAGGGCCTCTTTCATGGAGGGGTACCTCATCTGGCCTTCTTGCTCTAAAGCCAACAAGGAGTCCCTCCCCTTTCCTGAGAAGTACTTCCACAACCCTGCTCCTTAATCTCTCTCAGGGACCCTGTTCATTCTCAAAGCTACTTTATAACCCCTAAACCACTGCTCTATGTCATCCCCTACAACAAAATCCTGCACCACATCCTTGGACATATGTGCATTTCCTTCAAAGGGCACTGCAGAACTGCTGCCACCATCTGTGCTGGCCCCGCTCTTTAAGTCCAGCTCCTTCAAGGTCAGCTTGTGAGCTAAGATCATTTTCTTCTCCTCCATGGCAATTTTTCTTTCTCTGGCTCTCTTTTGAGCCTAGCTAGTTCCAGCTGGAGCTCCCTGGCCTCCTGCCGGTCCTCCAGTCCTCTGGGGACAGACCTCTCAAAAAAACACTGCTTCTTGCCCTAGAAGGTGCCTTCCTCCCAGGTAGATTCTGATTCTTGCTTAAACCATTCTGTGACTCCGTCTGTTTGTGGATTCCCTGACTGGGTCAGTTTGACATTTGGGCTGTTTATGCGTCTCCTCTAGACAGTGACACAAAGGATGCTGGGGTGTAGCCTGCATATCCTGATGAGCCATCTGTGCTAGAGTGGAGGGAGGAGTGGTCACTCACAAATGAAAGGGCTGTGCCCGCTCTCACACAATGCAGTCTCCAACCCCCCTGGTGTGTGTCTGGCGCCTGACCTGGGCAAGGCAGGATCTTTTAAACAACAGAGACTGCTCTTTAAAGTTGGGCACCTTCAAAGATAGAAAGGGGTATAAGTAGTGGACCCAAAACCCTAGACTTTAGATTACTTCAAAGATTCAAGAGGAACTCCTGCCTGGAGAAGAGGTGAAGAACTGAGGAGAAGTGATTTCCTGGCCTGTGACTGTGCTTTGTTGGGCTGTCCTGCAGTTGCTGCTTCTGCCTGTGCAAGGTGACAGAGACTGGACATAGCTGTGCATTCCAGCTTGAGAGATATCTCCAAGGGCTTGGAGTAGAGCTTGCCTCCTGTTTTGAAACCTCAGGGACAGCAAGGGCTTCACCATCCAGTTCTATGTCTGCATGCTATGGGGTGCCAGAGGGTGCCATTTCAGTTCCTGGGCCTCTGGCAGTGAATTTCTGGAGATAACCTGTCTTATGACGCTGGACGACGCCGTGCGACTTCACTAAGGACACTGCTGCATGGAAACCGTGATGCCGCCTGCCCTGAAGCCGTGGACCTTGCAGAAGCGTGGTGACCCCAACGACTCCGCAGGCCTCGTGTCGCCGTAGCCACTGATCCCGCATGACCTCACTGAGATTGGAGTGTCATATGTCCGACTCCATGACATCCAACGCTGCGGCCCTGTGACGTCATTGTGACCCCATGAGGTTGCCCTGTAGCATCGTGACTTCGCCGGACTTCGTCTCTGCCGGAACCAAGAGACTGACACCTCGCAACCGATGTCGCTTCACCTCAACCGCTCTGAAGTAAGGATCCGATGCCTCTTCACAACACCTCTTTTCCTCTGCACCCTAGCACTGGAACCGACACTGTATCGGATCCAGCGACGCCTCGCTCCCCGACTCCGTGCACCGGCCTGTTTTCTACTTGTTTTACTAAGGTACTGTACCATGGGGGTCTGTATGACTCCTTAAACAGCGGCAGTGGTGTTGCATTGTAGAAAATGACTCCGTCACAACACGTATTAACATCAAATTGCTGTATTTGTGCCTCTAGGCACTATTCTTGTGTTTTTAAGTGCTAAGATCAAATTTTTACTGATGTATTGTGGATTTTTATTGTATTTGGTCTTGTTTATTTAGTTAAAATATTTACTATTTTTCTAAACCTGTGTTGGGTCATTTTGTAGTGGTTCACTGTATTACTGTGTGGGTTGGTACAAATACTTTACACACTTCTGAGTTAAGCCTGCATACTCGTGACAAACTACCCAGGGGGTGAGTGGGGGTTAACTGAGTGTAATTCTCCTTTACCCTGACTAGAGTGAGGGTCCTTGCTTTGACGGGGGTAACCTGACTACCAACTAAAGACCTTGGTGATCAGCAGTGAGGATTGGACTTGTATTTGTACTTGACATACAGTGATTAAGTGTACACTACTGTTTTCAGTGCAGGCCATTACGTAACCACATACTACTTGCTTTTGCTTTTGCTCTTTTTGGACTTGTTTTTTTCTGCTTCCATAATTTTGGTGATCTTTTTGTGGATCGTTGAACTTCTCATTGGGAACTCTTTTTTCTGCCTTCGAACTTTGAACTTTTGATTTTCCATTATGTCTCAATCTGGAAATGCACCACCTGGAGCTGTTTTTGAGTTAGGGAAACTGGAAAGTTACACAGTTGCTCAACTGAAACAGTTCTGAAACATTCTTGCCTGTCCCATTAAGAACTCCACCAGGATGGAGGAGCTGCAAAAGGCACTGAGGGCCTGGGTGACAGCCAAGGAAGCTAGGGGGCACACAGAGGAGGAGGATGGGGAAGTACAGAGTATTCACAATAGTGTAGTGGATGTACCTGTTATACCTGGGGGGGTCTCCAGGGCAGGTATCAGTGTGTCATCGAAGGGTCTGATGCCTGAAGAGTTGCAGGACAGGCAGGCATAGAGGGCTCACCAGTTGGAGTTAGAGAAGTTTAGGATGCAAAGAGAGATGGAAGAGAGGAGATTGGCCATTGAAGAGAAAAAGTTATTGCTGGTTCATGAGCTCAGCTTGAGGGAGCTAGATCAGAGGAGCCAGTCCAGTAGGGATGGTGACAGCAGTACCTCAGTGCAGCCTGAGAGAAGGGTACACATTCCTAAAGACTTAGTGAAGGACTATAAGAGGGAGGATGACATAATTGTGGCTCAAGGGGTATGAGTCTGCTCTCCACATGAACCTGGTCCCTGAAGCATACTGGGGGGCGGGTCTGTGGAAGCACTTTGAGGGAGAGGGGAGGGACACTCTGACATCCTTAGGTGATCCTCAGGGACTCACCTACACCATAATGAAGGGCACCCTAGATGTGTTCTGACCCCTGAGCAGTATAAGGACAAGTTTAGGTCCTACAAAACTAAAGAGTCCGAAACTTGGTTGGAGTGTGTATATTCCTTTTTCAGGTCACTGGATGGTTGGGTGAAGGGCAGTAAGGTAACAACGTGTGAGGGGCTTTACAATTTAATTGCTTAGGAACACTTGTACAGTCTTTGTTTTCCAGAGCTGCACCAACACCTGATTGACAGCAAGCTGACTGACCCCAGGAAGCTTGCACAGGAAGCGGACTGTTGGGAGACACCAGGGTCCAGCAGAAGAGGTATGGGGAGGACCACGCCAAGGGTGGGCAGGGTCCCTCTCAAAAGAAAGTAGGGGTGAGGGTAAACAGGGGGAGTTCTCTAAAGGGCCTCAACCTAGTTTCCAGGGTAAGGATTCCCAACCCACTCATTGAGAAGAAGCCTTGGTTCTCCAAAGGGAAACATGCGGAGGGGGATCCCTGCAAGTGTTATGCACGTGACCAGGTGGGTCATGTGAGAAGGGATCCCAAAAGTCCCAAGGGGACACCGGCACCCACTGGTGCACAGTCACAGGGTTTTGCCAGTGTAGCACTTGGGGAGGAGTTGGTTACAGATGTGTGGGAGCCCGCTGAGATGACCCTAGTCCCACTTGGAGACAGTGAGATGGTCAAGAAAACCCTAGTGCCAGAGAATACTAAGAGGTAGGGGCAGTGGGTGACCATCAATGAACAGAGGGTAGAGTCTCTGAGTGATACAGGAGCTAGTATGACTACAGTGAGGAGTCATCTGGTGTCTGAAGAGCAACTAGATCCCTGTGTAATTCACCAAGTAGTTGCAGTGGACAACTCAGAGCGCATGTGCAGAGTGACACAGGTTCCCTTTGAATGGGGGGGTCTCAGGTTCCTTGAAAGTAGCTGTAAGTCCAACCATGCCTGTAGATTGTTTGCTTGGCAATGGCCTGGAGGATTCCCCTTGGAAGGAGGTGGAACAAGGGTCACACTTGGAGACATTGGCTCTGCCTGGGTGGGTCTGTATGTCTACCCGGTCAATGGCAGCCCACCAGGGTGGTCAGAAGCCCCTGGAGCCTTAAACAGCGGCCCAGGGGTCTGCCAGTAGGAGGAAGGACAAAGGGCATGGGTAATCATCTGTTCTGCTTTCCCTCTTATCTCCTATCGGAGCTTACAGAACCTCTCTGGAATGCACTTCTGAGTTTAAAGAAGACATTTATTGTTATTAATTCCCCACCCACAAGTTCCTGAGAGACGAAATTAGTAGATTGGAAGCACACGTTCAAAAGTAGTCGCAGCAATGAAAGCAAAATATATATCAAAGTACTTCTCAGTTGCAATGTACACAGCAAATATAGGTAATTATAGCATAATATAACTGCAAAGCAAAGCATAAAAGTCAAAATTCATCACAGTATGGGCAAGTAGGGCCTATACTCAGCTTCATCTTTCTGGGGTCTGCAAGTTGATGACTCCGGTCAACTGCGAGAAAGAGATTCTCTACCCAAACGGGAGACTGGCAACTGACGTCTAGTTCCAGTCTGAAGTCAAGCAGATTCAAATCTAACTCCCTGTAGCCCAGAGTCATCCTTAAAAGCAAACTCAGTGTGAGAGCCAAAGAACCTTGGAGAGCGGCCAATTCTCCTGAGCTCCTCGTTCTCAGTCTGGATTGCGAGGTAAACGCAAAATCTACGTGCTCTTGTCAGCTAAGGTCTGGTGTGAAGAAAACAGCTTGGTCCATCTTGTGGAAAAACACAGCTTGGAAAAACACAGACATCTGCGATGTCTCAACTGCAATGTCTAACCCCACGTTAAAGCCAATAGGCAGCTAACCTAAATATCAAATGTAATGTCTAATGTCATGTCAAAGCCAATAGGCAGCTAAACTGAAAATCAAATGTAATGTCTAACATCATGTCAGAGCCAATAGGCAACTAAACTGAATACAGAATGTAAAGGCTAATGACATGTCAAAGCCAATAGGCAGCTAAACTGAACACAACATGTAATGGCTAATGCCATGTCAAAGCCAATAGGCGGCTAAACTGAACATTGAACAACTAATATGCGCAGTGGTGAAACACAAAGTCATTGGTCAAACACAAGTAATAGCATCACACCATCCCCAGAAGTTCCCACGGTCCTGGAAGAGGATTAACATAAGGATGAAGCCCTAGAGCCTACAGGGGGACAGATGACTGAGCTGGGAGAAATCTGTGAGCTGTCACAGTGGCAGCAGGAAGGGGGGCCCACCAGGGAGGCATTCTGTGAGGCACAGAAGGTGTGACCTACTCTGGCACGTTTACAGCAGCAGGCTGCAGACCAGGTGGCTGGCAAGGAGCCAGGATCACACCTGATCTACTGGGATGACGGCCTCCTATATAGTGAGCCTAAGGTTGCTGAGCCTGGGTCAGCCCGTGTGCTGGTGGTACCCCAGTGCTTCAGAGCCTTCCTACTGGGTCCAGCTCATGATGTGCCTTTAGCTGGACATTTGGGGCGGTACAAGAACAGATTGTCACCTACTTTCACTGGCCCCTAATGCGCAGGTACTCAGATGTACACTGTAGGCAAGTGGCAAGAGTGGGGGGAAATGTAAGGCTCCCCTCCAACCTTTTCCTGTGGTTAGTACCCCCTTTGAAAAGGTTGATATTAACATTGTGGGGCCTCTGGATCCCAAGACAGCCATGGGCAACAGGTTTATCCTGGTCTTGGTGGACCATGCCACCCGGGACCCAGAAGCCATTCCTCTGAGGTCAATCACCTCCCCTGTGGTGGGACTTGTTTTGATGGGGGGTTTTACCCACATTGCGTTCCCCAAGGAAGTGATATCTGATAGGGGTACTGACTTCTTGTCTACTTATAAAGTCTCTGTGGAAGGAGTATGCGGTAAAATATAAGTTCACCACTCCTTACTACCCCCAAAGCAATGGTCTGGTTGAAAGGTTCACCTGCACCTTGAAATGCATGATCATGGGCCTGTCGAAGCCCTTGAGGCGTAAGTGAGACGTCCTCCTGCGATACCTTCTGTTCGCCTACAAGGAGGTGCCTCAAAAAAGAGATGGATTTAGTCCTTTTGAGCTACTGTATGGCCACCCTGTCAGGGGACCTTTGAATCTGGGGAAGGAGGGCTTGGAGAAGGCCCCCAGTAAAGCCCCCTAGGATGTATTCAGTTACATACTGGCTTTTAGGAACCAGACTTCCTGCTTCAAGGCTCTCGCACAAGAGAACCTAGAAGCAAGCCAGGAAGACATGAAACGCTGGTATGACCAGAATGCCACTCTGGTCGAGTTTCAGCCTCGCCAGAAAGTGTGGGTGATGGCACCAGTGGAGCTTGGGATGCTCCAGGACAAGTGAACTGGGCCATTTGAGGTGGTGGAGTGCAAGAGGGAAGTCACCTACCTGGTGAGCTTGCGGACTCCCAGGAATCCCTTGAGGGTCCTTCATGTGAACCACCGCAAACCACACTTTGAGCAAACTGAATTGACAATGCTCCTAGCAACAGATGATATGGTGGAGGAAGAGAGTGAGCATCTTCCTGACCTCTTGTCTGCTAGGGGGAAGGATGGATGTGTGGAGGGTGTGAAATCTCCCCCTCCCTGACCACAGAACAACAGAGAGACTGTTGCCAGGTATTAGGTCATAATAAGGTCAAGGCTAACATGAAAGATGAAGAATCAAAGATGTTAACCCTAGGTGTAATTGAGTTTTCCAGTAGTCCTTGGGCAAGCCCAGTGGTCTCGGTTCCAAATGCTGCTGCTCCTGGTGTCACACTAAAACTCCGGTTTTGTGTGGATTACCGCGGTCACTAAGACTGACATACACCTCAACCCCGAGCTGATGAACTCATTGATCAGTTGGGAGCTGCCAAATACCTTAGCACCTTTGACTTGACGCCTGGGTATTGGCAGATTGCCTTAACTGAGGGGGCCAAGGAGAGATCAGCATTTTCTACCCCAGGTGGGCACTACCAGTTTAAAGTGATGCCCTTTGGGATGAAAAATGCCCCTGCCACCTTTCAGAGGTTGGTCAACCAGATGTTGGTTGGACTGAATGATTTCAGTGCAGCCTACCTGGACAACATTGCTGTGTTCAATTCTACATGGGAGGAACACTTGCAGCACCCTTGCAAAGTGTTGGAGGCCCTGCAACAGGCAGGCCTCACTATTAAGGCGAGTAAGTGCCAAATAGGGTAGGGTTCTGTGGTGTACTTGGGATACCAGGTGGGGAGTGGTCAGGTGGCACCCCTACAGCCAAAAATTGACACTATTCTGGCTTGAGAGCCTCCTAAGACCCAGAAAGAGGTGAGGGCGTTTTTAAGCCTCGCTGGCAATTATAGGAGGTTTGTCAAGGGCTATTGCATCATTGTTGCTCCCTTGAATGAGTTGACTTACAGGAAGCAACCAAAGAAGGTGATCTGGACTGAGACTTTCCAGACTGCTTTTGAAGCGCTGAAGGCTGCCATGTGCACAGCACCTGTGCTGAGGGCACCAGACTTCTCCAAGGAGTTTGTTGTGCAAATGGATTCTTCAGAGCATGGTATAGGAGCAGTGTTATCACAGCTAAATGAAGAGGACCTAGATCAACCTGTAGCCTTCCTTAGTAGGAAGTTACTTCCCAGGGAACGTAGTTGGAGTGCAATTGAGTGTGAAGCTTTTGCTGTGGTCTGGGCACTGAAGAAGTTAAGACCCTACTAGTTTGGGCCTTACTTCCGGGTTCAGACAGACCACGGGCCCCTCAGGGGGTTAATGTAGATGAGGGGTGAGAATCCAAAACTGTTGAGGTGGTCTATTTCCATACATGGAATGTACTCTACGGTGGAACATTGCCCTGGCACAGAACACATGAATGCTGATGGTCTATCCAGATTCTTCCGCCTTAGTGATGAGAACTCCCATGATGTTGAGTAGTTTCTCCCCACTTTCAGCTTGGGGGATACGTGTTAGACTTGGCATCCTTGGCTTGGTTTCCCCTAACTTTTTGCCTCTGCTTCCCAGATTGTTGATGTGTGCTGGACTCTGCTTTTGCTGTTTTTGATACTCTGGGCACTTAACCACTGCTAAACAGTGTTAAAATGCAGGTGCTCCTTTATAAAATGTATGTGCAATTCGTTCTCCATGATTGGCATATTTGATTTATTGGGAAGTCCCTAGTAAAGTGCACTAGAGGTGCACAGGGCCTGTAAATCAAATGCTACCAGTGGGCTTGCAGAACTGGTTGTGCTACCCACATTAGTAGCCCTGTAAACATGGCTCAGACCTACCACTGCAGTGTCTGTGGGTACAGTTTTAAACTACCAATTTGACTTGGCAAGTATACCTACTTTCTAGGCCTAAACCCTCCCTTTTTATACATGTAAGGCACCCCTAAGGTAAGCTTTAGGTAGCCCCAAGGGCAGGGTGCAGTGCATGTTAAAGGTGGGACATGTACTGATGTGTTTTACATGTCCGAACAGTGAAATACTACTGAATTCTGTTTTTACTGTTGCAAGGCCTATTTCTCTCATAGGTTAACAGGGGCTGCTTCTAAATATTATTAAAGTGCAGATTCTCTTTGAGGGCAGATAGAAATCTGGAGTTTGATGTCTCTGAACTCAGAATTTAAAAATACACCTTTTAGTCAAGTTGGATTTTAGATTGTTAGTTTGAAAATGCCACTTTTAGAAATTGATTTTTATTGTATTTGGTCTTGTTTATTTAGATAACATATTTACTATTTTTTCAACTCTGAGTTGTGTCTTTTTGTAGTGGTTCACTGTATTACTGTGTGTGTTGGTACAAATACTTTACACGTTGCATCTGAGTTAAGCCTGTCAGCTTGTGCCAAGCTACCCAGTGGGTGAACAGGGCTTAACTGAGTGTAATTCTCCTCTACCCTGACTAGAGTGAGGGTCCTTGCTTGGACAAGGGGTAACCTGACTGCCAACCAAAGACCCAATTTCTAACAAAGGGTAACCCAATAGTCCCTAAGAATTGGGTACTTGGAATTGTAATGTAACAAATGTTCAAGAAGGAGTCATTTTGATAATTAACTCAATATAGATAAATATCAACATTAATGGTTCTAGTCCAAGCATGGACCTATTTTATGTTTGAATAAATCCACATACGGCATGATATAAAATGGATGTGAATTTTATATGATCATCAAGTTTATACAAGAAAGTAGAGCAGCAACAGTAACACTGATTAATCATGTATACAAGTACAGGTAACCTACTCCAGTCCCACTAACTTCCATTCCAGGGGACACAAGGAGGTCCCCACCCTCCTGACTATCTAATACAAACAACAAAGCATAGACACCCATCACCAAAGCATGCCCACTGCACATACCCATACACCCCACTAAACCATCATCACACAAGGTCCCACACAGGAATGCTAGCACTGGGGTACATGGTCACCCACCCATTGCACACCTTGACACACACAGATGCAATAATCGTGCCTTTATACCCCTGCAGGACCCCTACCCAACGTCACTGGACAGGAGGGTCCAGACATGTCCACACCACCAACCGAAGAGGCCCACAGTGATGACAGCACCTCTGTCCAACTGGATCTAGATGACCAGCCCGGCCCATCGGGGACCTCAGGACAGTCGGTTCCCCACACCCAGTCACAGGCCACTACAGAGCTTCCCCCCTCTGGAAGCACCAGCACAGCACCCACCCAGCGGGCCCATACCTCCGTCCCCAGGACACGTCAATCAGCAGTGTGTCCACCACTACAGGGTACCCAGGCTAACCCACCACCCCAACAACAACAGGGACCTGGGGGCAGTGGTAGTGGGCACACAGTCCAGGGGACGGAGGTCCAGGAACACAGGGGAACTGGGAGGGCTGCTGTGCGACAGGGGGCGGACAGGCCCAGGGAACCCACTCTCCACGAGGCCCTCTCCTCCATCATGGGAGCCTACCACCACTCCCAGGAGACGATGGCAACGTTACTGGCCAAGTTTCAGGAGACCCAGCGCCTGCAGGATGAACAGTATATGGGCTTCAGGGAGGAACTCAGAACCATCAATTCCACCCTGGGCACCATCGTAGGGGTGCTGAAGGAAGTACTCAACACCAGGAGGGACACTGTGGCACTACAAGGGGCCCCTGACACTAGCCTGGACGATGAACTGCCCACCACCTCTGCCGGCGCTAGTGGACAGGAGGCACAGGCACAGGACCACCACACCAGCACCCCACCCCCTGCAGAGGGAGAACCACCCCGCAAACGGTCCCTGAGATCCAGGACAAAGACAGAGAAAGATGCCAAGACCCCCGCCAAGAAATGAGACCACCCTGAATGTCATCCTACAGTCCCACTTTGTCACCCTGTCCATCCTTAAACTGCCCCAGCTCCTCTTCCTATGCCCATTTGGACAATGCACCTGTGAGACTAATAGACTGGACTCTGCCATGGACACTCCTCTGCCATCACCCCTCACCATTTTACAACCCCCTCCAATATTGAGCACTTAAATAAACACCCTGTGACGCACTCACTGTACAGTGAATACTCAGGAGTCGGTCATCGGGGAGTTATGTGGGTTTTATTCTCAGATAACTTTTGGGATACAGTCTCTCTCTTTCTCGGTTCTCTTCTTCTGAGCTTTGGTTCTGTTCCTGTCTTCTTCCTTCGGGTCTTTACGGGGTTGTTCTTTGGTTTATCCTTCTCAGTCTTCTCTTTGGCTTCCGTCGTCTCACAGGTTCCCCGGGAAAACGTATGCGGAGAGACAGAAAGATACCGTGGTAAGTACTTTGAAGTGCGTCCCTTTCGCCTAGTACTTTCCCTGTCTTCTCTTGTCGTCCTGTCTTTTTGTTTTCTGCCCTCTGTTTTCCACCTTCTCTTCTTCTGACCTGACTCCCCTTATCTTTTCTTCCTTTGCCGGTTATTCGGTTAGCTCTGCTTTATCTGTCTCTGTCTCCAGCTCCTTTCATTCCTTACTGCCTAGGAGGCCTCTTCTTCCTATTATCTTCCTTTATTCCTGTTTCACAGTACCCACAATTCTCCTGTCTTGTCCTATGTAGTTGTTTTTTTAACAATCAAAGTGCTCTCTGTTCTGGTCTCCTGTGTACTATCTCATTTATACGTGTTCTAGTTGTTTGTGTAAAGGTGCAAAGGTGCAAAAGGTGAAAAAGGTGCAAAAGGTGCTCAGTACCACCCCCCCTCTTCCTTTTTCCTTTCTTTCCCTCCCGCTTCCTCTATTCCACAGGTCCCACGCACCTGGTAGAGCCACGCTTCTGCAGAAGCGTGGCAGGAAATAGCGCTTCACCCCCCCGGGGTTAGTTGTTGAGGCTTCCGGGGTTGTTGATGGGCCCCCGTCTGGATGTACACTTCCATGAGTCAGGCCACCGGCCTCTCTCTCCCTCTAGGTCAGCCTGCTCGTCTTCTTCTCGTCCTTGCGTGTGTTCGGCCCTCTTCTGCTCGTCTTCTTCTCTTCCTCATTGTGAGTCGGCGTCTTCCAGGTCTCCTTCTCCACCTCCCACGATCGCCCCTCTGGTGCTGCCGCTGCCGTATTTGACCTCCTGCCGGCCCGCGACGGGAGGGAACTCAGCCAATCACAGGGAAAGAGGTCAGGAAGGTCGGGGATAGCAGGGGCAGAGACAGCACAAGTCCCGTTCCTGTGCGAGCGAGACGCTCTCAGCCCGTCACACACCCTTAAAGCACAAAACAATCTGGAGTCTGCCTGTGATCTCGGAGTACTGTATTAGCAATAACTGTGGCAAAAAGCTTTTTCATTGGTAATGGCAACATACCTATGTCACACAGCTCTAGTCCATGAGGAATCAAAGCAGATGTCACACAGTGGGACCCACATCTGTGAAATCGTAAGGGAAAGTGACAACTTAGTGACCATACACTGGGTGAAAACAACAGACAGTAGAGAGGTAGTAGTGTTTAAGTACATGCAGTAGGCAGGTTTGTATTCTTACCTGTGTCTCACTGGAAATATTGCTGGATCACTGAGTCCCTGTTGTCCATGTCTTCTTCCTCTGCTTCCTCGTCTTCACTGTCCACAGGCTCCACAGCTGCAACAACACTGCCATCTGGGCCATCCTCCTGCAGAAAAGGCACCTGTCGTCGCAAAGCCAAGTTGTGAAGCATACAGCAGGCCACGATGATCTGGCACACCTTCTTTGGTGAGTAGAATAGGGAACCACCTGTCCTACGGAGGCACCTGAACCTGGCCTTCAGGAGGCCGAAGGTCCGCTCGATCACCCTCCTGGTTCGCCCATGGGCCTCATTGTAGCGTTCCTCTGCCCTTGTCCTGGGATTCCTCACTGGGGTCAGTAGCCATGACAGGTTGGGGTAACCAGAGTCACCTGCAAATGGCGAGGGACAACTGTTGGACACACACTAACCTGTAGGGATATCCCCAGACCCAGACAACCATTCCCACTGACTAGCTTCCAGGTGCTCACCCAATAGCCACACACGGTGCCTCTGGAGTTGCCCCATCACATAAGGGATGCTGCTATTCTGCAGGATGTAAGCATCATGCACTGAGCCAGGGAACATGGCATTCACATGGGAGATGTACTGGTCTGCCAAACATACCATCTGTAGATTCATCAAATGATAACTCTTCCGGTTTCTGTACACCTGTTCACTCCTGTGGGGGAGGGGGGGTACCAAAGCCACATGTGTCCCATCAATGGCACATATGATGTTGGGGATATGTCCCAGGGCATAGAAATCACCTTCCACTGTAGGCAAATCCTCCACCTGAGGGAAAACGATGTAGCTCCGCATGTGTTTCAGCAGGGCTGACAACACCCTGGACAACACGTTGGAGAACATAGGCTGGGACATCCCTGATGCTATGGCCACTGTTGTTTGAAATGACCCACTTGCAAGGAAATGGAGCACTGACAGCACCTGCACTTGAGGGGGGATTCCTGTGGGATGGCGGAAAGCTGACATCAGGTCTGGGTCCAACTGGGTACACAGTTCCTGGAATGTGGCACGGTCAAGCCCATGTCTTTCCTCCATTGTCGACAGGTCCACCAACGGTTGGTACACCGGAGGATGCCGCCATCTCCTCGCATGTCCCAGCGGACGGTGCCTATGAAGGACAACAGCGAGCACAGAGTCAAACAACTCAGAGGTACGTACCCACAGCTCACACAGAACACCATTCATTATCAAAAAGTGGCCTGTATGTGTGTTGAGTCTAGGCCTAGGTATGTGTGACGCAGTTGAAAATGAAGCTATGTGGGCCCCTGAAATGGCGGATGCCTGACCTCTAAAGTGGGACAATGGGATGTGAGGTAACTGTGCTGGCGTTGTACACTGTCGAGGTAGGCGGTCGAAGACCGCGGCGCAATGCTGCATTGGTTAACATTGGACCCTATGGGTCCCAGGAGCCAATGGCGATGTACGCCGGCGGTGACAGTACGCACCACCGCGGACGTGATCGCTATTTTCAATCTGTACAATCATTCGATACCTGATCTTCGACAGGAAAGGAACTACACTGGAAGTGCTGCTGTGACCTCGGTCTGGAAGAGACAATGGCTCGAGTGTCTGGGGAAAGGGCCCCTGCCTTCACATCGGAGGAGTTGGAGAAACTCGTGGACGGGGTCCTCCCCCAGTACACGCTTCTCTACGGTCCTCCAGACCAACAGGTAAGTACACTGGGAGCATGATGTATGGGCTATGCCTGTGTGGAGAGGGGTGGATGTAAGAAGGAAGGGGGGAGAGTGCGGCGTGCATGAAACGACGGTGAGTGCATGTGCCACATGGCAAGGGTAGGGATGGGGGCCAATCACTTTGACGGTGCAGTTGGTAATAACTTTCTCTTCCCCCTGTACAAATCATGTAGGTCAGCGCCCACCAGAAAAAACATATTTGGCGTGCCATCGCAAAGGACGTCTGGACCCTGGGGGTCTACCACAGACGGAGCACCCACTGCCGGAAAAGATGGGAGGACATTCGCCGCTGGAGCAAGAAGACAGCGGAGGCTCAGCTGGGGATGGCCTCCCAACGTGGGAGGGGTGCCCGTCGCACCATGACCCCCGTGATGTTCAGGATCCTGGCGGTGGCGTACCCGGAGTTGGATGGGCGCTTGAGGGCATCACAGCAGCCTCAAGGGGGTGAGTACACTCGCATTCTGCTGACTTTGCGTGCAGTGGAGGGGTCTTGGTGGGGAAGGTGGGCTGTGGGTTTCCCTAGGCCAGGGCGGGTTCCGTAGGCAAGGTCCCTCCGTAAGGCAGGCCATGTGGCACCCCAGCCCACCTCTGTAGAGTGCCAAGTACATCTAGTCATGCCCCTGTGTCATCTATGTGTGCCGATGTTGTCCATAGCCTTGTAGGCTATTTCCCAGGAATTGAACAGTGGAGCCCAAGAGCGCGGCGTAGTGCAGGTGGCTTCTGTGTCTGTCGTGTCTGCCATTGGTAGCGGTAATGCATGCACTCAACATGTCTTTCTTCTGTCGTCCCCCCATTTTTGTGGTCTCCCTGTTCTTGTGTGCATTAGCATCATCAGGCAGAGGAGCAGTGGCAACGGAGCACCAGGGGGCTGCATCCCACATGGCCATGGAGGGCCACACTACGGAATCGGACTTCACCAGTGGGACGGAGGGCGAGGGGAGCTCCACGGCAGGGACAGGAGCTGAGACCAGTGACACGGACTCGTCCTCTGATGGGAGCTCCCTTGTGGTGGCAGCAACATCCGTGCCACCCCCATCTACAGGTACAGCCACCACCCCCCCTTCCAGCACCGCCCTCCCAGCAGCCTCTCAGCCTTTGCCCCGTGCCCGCTCACCCGGTAGGGTGGGCATCACCTTCACCCCAGGCACCTCAGGCCCTGCCCCAGTCAACCCTGCTGCCCTCAATGAGGAGGCCATTGACCTCCTCAGGTCGCTCACTGTTGGGCAGTCTACCATTTTGAATGCAATCCAGGGTGTAGAAAGGCAGTTGCAACAAACAAATGCATTCCTGGAGGGCATTCATTCTGGTCAGGCGGCCCTTCAGCGAGCTTTTCAGACTCTGGCCTCAGCACTGATGGCAGCCATTGTCCCTGTGTCTAGCCTCCCCCCTCCAACTTCCTCCACCCCGACCCAATCCCCTGTACCTCAGCCTATCCCAAGCACACCTACAGACCAGCATGCACACACGTCAACACACAAGGGAAGCTCGGGCAAACATAAGCACCACACATCCCACAGGCACTCACGCAAGCATCACACACATGCAGACATAGCAACATCCACTGCCTCCACTGTGTCCCCCTCCTCCTCGTCTCCCTCCTCCCTCCCTGTCTCGTCTACACTCACACCTGCATGCACTACCTCTACAGCCACCACGTCCCTCTCCAGCACACCCACCACCACACCCCGCTCACGTGCACTCACCACCCCCACTACCATTCACACGTCCCCTGTGTCCTCTCCCAGTGTGTCTGTGACGCCCCCTCCGAAGATACACAAATGCAGGCACGCACCCACCCAACAGCCATCCACCTCACGACAGCCTCCAGGGCATGCACCTTCACCCAAAGTCAGCAAACGAACACCTCCTACAACCCCCTCTAGCTACCCGTCCCAGTGTGTCCAAAAAACTTTTCCTGTCCAACCTTGACCTCTTTCCCACACCTCCCCCACCCCGTCCGTCTCATAGGTCCCAAACTAGCACCTCAGCCACAACATCTCCGGGATCAGTGGTGCCTGTAGTCACTGGAATATGGAGTGTACCGGCCACCAGGGCAGCCAGTGTGGCACTGAGCCACAGCACAGACAGTCCCCCACCTGTGAAGCATCAGAAGTTGGCCAGTGCCCGGCGGGAGAGGGGGAAGACTCCAGCCACCAAAGCCGCTCTCCCAGGGTACAGGTGGGAGTGTGGAGTCAGCTGCGACACCTTCCAAGGTGGGGAAGGGGCACAAGAAGGTCAGCAAGTCTGGGAAGAGCAGCACAGCGGAGAAGACCTCCATCATCCCAGCTGCCCAGGAGGCCACCGCCAGCACCAGTCCAGCTGCCCAGGAGGCCATCGCCAGCACAAGCCCAGCTGCCCAGGAGGCCACCGCCAGCACCAGTCCAGCTGCCCAGGAGGCCACTGCCAGCACAAGCCCAGCTGCCAAGGAGGCCACCGCCAGCACAAGCCCAGCTGCCCAGGAGGCCACCGCCAGCACAAGGCCAGCTGTCCAGGAGGCCAGCACCAGCCCAGCTGCCCAGGAGTCCACCACCAGCACAAGCACCGCTGGGCCATCAAGGACCGCCAGCACAAGCCCCGCTGGGCCATGAAGGACCGCCAGCAAAAGCCCCGTTGGGCCATGAAGGACCCCCAGCAAAAGCCCCGCTGGGCCATGAAGGACCGCCAGCAAAAGCCCCGCTGGGCCATGAAGGACTGCCAGCAAAAGCCCCGCTGGGCCATGTAGGTCCGCCAGCAGCTGAGTCACTGCAATGGAGACCCCCGTCTCAAGCACCGCTGAACAGAGCACCGGCGTCGCAAGCACCGCTGAACAGGGCACCGCTGTCTCAAGCACCGCTGAACAGGGCACCGCTGTCTCAAGCACCGCTGAACAGGGCACAGCCGTCTCAAGCACCACTGAACAGGGCACCGCTGTCTCATGCACCGCTGGCCCATGAGCGCCAAGGGCATTGACGCTACTGAGTCCGTCACGGGCAGAATGAAGCACTCTGGGCACCATGCCCCCTCCAGAACCAGTGGAGAGATCCATCCAATACCTCTGTCCTTAGAAGGATGAAGCACTCTGGGCACAATGCCCCCTCCAGAACCAGTGGAGAGATCCATCCACTACCTCTGTCCTTAGCAGGATGAAGCACTCTGGGCACAATGCCCCCTCCAGAACCAGTGGAGACTGTTATCTACTTGAGAGACTGTGGCTTTGCACTCCCCAGGATGGAACAGTGGGCAATCCACCCACTGTATAGACTTAAGAGACTGTGGCTTTGCACTCCCCAGGATGGAACAGTGGGCAATCCACCCACTGTATAGACTTGAGAGACTGTGGCTTTGCACACCCCAGGATGGAACAATGGGCAAACCACCCACTGTATAGACTTGAGAGACTGTGGCTTTGCACTCCCCAGGATGGAACAGTGGGCAATCCACCTACTTGTGAGACTTGAGAGACTGTGGCTTTGCAGTCCCCAGGATTGTACAGTGGGCATGTGGCCCCCTCATGGATTTGGCGTTGTGCACTCAACCGGCTGAGGTGCCCCCCCTTTCCCTCCCCCTGAGGTGCCTGTTTTGTTGCTCTCTGATGCCCCTGCAGTGTTCTCTCCGTCATGGTCGGGGATCTTGTGTGGGCCTCGCCCATACCGTGTGGGCCCAGTGTTCCACGGACTTAATTGGAGCACTACCTGGACTACTATGCTTGGTATATATTTTATAAATGGTGTATATATATATTTTTGCCTACTTGATTTTAATATATTACAATGGTTACACTCATTTTCTATTGTCTTTGTATTCTTCCGGGGGGGTTGGGGGGTGTAACTGTGATGTATCAATATGCATTAGTGTGTGTGTTGTAGTGGGTGAGGGTGGGGGGGTGTTGTGTGTGTGTGTCCCTGTTTTTTCCCTCCCCCCTCCCCTGTGTCGTAGGTGTAGTACTCACCGTGTTCTTCGCCGCCGGCGTTCGTGCTCCTGGTAGAGGAGCAGGAAGACTATCGCAGGGAGAATTTGGAGTTCCGGGTCCATGGTGTCCTCGTGGGGTGTGTAGAGGTGAGCGTTTTCCCTTCGGAATTCCTGTTTCCGCCGAGTTTTTATCTGCGCTGAATCCCCCCCGGAAAAGGTGGCAGATTGGTGGGTTGTAATAGTGTGGGCGGTACATTGTCTCCCGCCTGTCTGTTGGCGGTGACCGACGCACTGTTTGTTTGTACCGCCGTGGTGGTCGGAGTGTTAAAGTGGCTGTCTTTGTTGGCGGTTTCCGCCACGGTCGTAATTGCAATTTTTTTACCGCCGGCCTGTTGGCGGTCTAACCGCCGCTTTAACACCGTCTACCAGGGTTGTAATGATCACCAAAATCACCTATAGCTGGTATTTTTAGTCATTATCTGTGCACACTTCAAACAATAAACATACATAGAAAGCACTGCATTAATGACCCTTGAGTAATGTTTTTGGTAAACACAGACAGAAAAGTCATGTTGCAAATGAATGCATACAATTTTGTTTAAAGTCCTATTTAGTATCATGTTCTGGTCTTTGCAGACTCTTAAAGAACAACAACATATGGGTATTTTTTTGGGGAAAGATGGCAACCATAATCACATCACACACAGATGGTATGGATGTAATGTATCAGTTATCTTACACCATACAGATCTTTTGCCTTTATTGACATGTTGCTGTGCTGGTCATTGTACCACCCCCTGCCACCCCCCCCACCTTGGCATTGCTCAATATTTTGTAGCTTTTTTATTCATTCTATTTTGTCATGTATTTCTGTGGCAGCTGAAGACCTTTAATAGTTGTGGGGGTGATAGTTATTTGCAACTTTCATACTGTGACCAAGAGAAGTGAGTGAGACAAACAGCCACAAGCACCCAAGGTCTGAAATGCACAAAGTGAAAGCAGAAAACCTGGTGGGACCAATCGCGAATGCACCTTTGACCAAAGTGTGTGATATTTTGTTTCACGAAGCCTGATTTTTCTACATTATCGTATTTAGAGCACATTGAAATACAGGAGTTCATGGTGAGAGCTGTACAAAAACGTCTTGCGTTTGATTTAATAGAATATATTATTGCTTCATGTATAATAATAATCTAGGTCACAAATAGGGTAGGCATGAAAAGTGACTTGTTTCTTCACAAAAGGCACTGTGCTGTGTTTAAATTAATGGAATATACTATTGCTTCATGTATAATAATAATCTAGGTCACAAATGAGTTAGATATGACAAGTGACTTGTTTCTTCACAAATGGCATTGCTGCCAGAGCGGGGCAGGAATGCTTCCAAGTTCATGAGTGCTTCGCTAGTTAAAAAATATACTTTGTTTAATTTTGAAGAGAATGTATCATATGGGAACATTATGGCCCTCATTATGACTTTGGCGGTCTTTTTGCAGGTCTGCCAAAGCCACGGGTGCCAGAACACCGCCATTCCTGGCGGTCTTCCCCCCATCATATTACAGATACTGCTGGATTTCTGCCACATTTTGAGTGGAAATCCAGCAGTAGTCGTGCTGGCGGGCAGAGGTGCTGGGGCAGTACCACCATCGGCCCCGCCCTGCCAAAAGGAGTCTGCCAGCCATGTTATGATCGGTAATGCAGCCTAGCGGTGTCCTGTTGGTGGGGTGCTGCCGGAGGTGGAAGCGCCCGTTCCCGTTCCCTGCCTGATGACCTCCTCCCCGGAACAGGTAAGTCGATTGTCCGACAAGTGAGGCGGGTGGGGGGCTAGGAGGGTGGGGGTGTTGTGGGTTCATGTGTTGTCTGCGTGTGTGCATGAGTGAGTGTGTATGCATGGTTGAATGCTTGTATGAATGTAGAAGTGAGTGCGTATATGAATGTAAGTGAATATGCATGTATGAAAGTTAGAGTGAATGCAAGTATGAGTGTTATGGTGAATGCGAGTATGAGTGTTGTGGTGAATGCGTGTATGGATGCATAAGAGTGAATGAATGTATGTCAGTGTTGGTGAATGAGTGTATGCGGGGTGCATGTGGGTGTCTGTGTGCACGTGCATGTATGCAGGGAGGGGCGGTCGCTGTACCTAGAGGGGGAGTGTGGGTAGGGGGTGCTGTACCTGGAGGGGGGGTGGCAGGAGGGGGCACTGTTCCTGGAGGGGAGGTGGGGGATGGCGGGGGTATTGTGCTTGCTGGGAGGGTGGGGGAGTTGTCTGCCGGTGGCAGGGAAGAAATTCCCTGTTAGCGATAGCCCTTCGGCCAGGGTTTTCGTGGCAGTGCTACCGCCACATAAACCGTGGTGAAAAAGGTGGCTCCTAATACCGCCGGCGGTCTTCTGTGGAACCGCCAGGTCAGAGATGCTCATCTCCGGCCCAGTGGGTCAGACCGACCTGGCGGTAAGATGGAGATGTGGAGGGTTTCAGAGGCCAACTCGTCGCACTCATAATGTGGCAATCTTCACCGCAAGCCTGTTGGCAGTGATACCGCCACCGTGGCCCTGGAGGTGGCCCTGAAGGTCAGTAGCTCGCTAGGATCATAATGAGGGCCTATGTTTGCAGCATATATTTTACATGCAAAGCATTTTCATGTCACTGATCGTGCAGGAGTCTTAGAGCCAAGGCTGACCCATGGCTCAGCTCTCCAAGTTAATTTGGTAGCTCTCTTGCTGTTACTAGGGTCTCTTCTCTAGAGTCCCTCTCCACCTGTCCGACACAACAACTAGCACCCATACACAGAAGGAGCAGGCACACGCTCTCATTCACACACACAGTCAACACAGTCATGCATATTAGCACCAGATACGAATGCAAGGCCACTGGTGACATTGCTCTGTTAACCACTTCAAATCACAGAGAAGTGTCACCTATGACATCATGCTCTATACATCAGTAAGAAAGAAGATGGCCTACCTTACAGAATAATTGAGGACTTACTAGCTCACCATCATACGGCCAATCCAATCATGGACAGCCACCTTGTTGAAAATGCTCCGTGAATCATACACTAAGGGCTTCATTACGACATTGGTGGTAAATCCCACTCTACGCCATGCTGACTGCCGCCAACATACCTCTGCTGCTGTGGATATCCGCTTACCATATTATTACATACACACACCAATCTGCCAGCCCAAAGGTCAGTAATAAACTGGTGGTAGCAAAACCCACACCGTTATGCCAACAGAACAATGCCTACAACATTATGACCCACGAATCACCACAGTGGACATTCAATGGCGGTAAACCTTTAGTGGTACATACCGCCGCGCACAAAATACACACACTCAAACAAAACAACATTACATTGGACAATTCAAACTTCACACACCAAACACACATACGCACACCACACCCACGCCACTATAAAACACACACCCACAGTACCCATAACCCCTTACAAAAACAAACAATTGCCACGAGAGAGAGACAGCAAGAGCACAGCCAAGACCAGAGACACACACCACTATCACCTATAAACCCCCCACGCACCTTACATCACACACCCCAGCACATCACCCTACACACCCTCACCCACACCAGTCACATAACACCCATGGCACCACAACGACATCCCAGATTCTCTGAGGAAGAGCTAAGGGTCATGGTGGAGGAAATCATCCGGGTAGAACCACAGCTATTTGGATCACAGGTGCAGCAGATATCCATTGCTAAGAAGATGGTGCTATGACGGAGGATCGTGGACAGGGTCAACGCCGTGGGACAACACCCCAGAACAAGGGATGACATCAGGAAGAGGTGGAATGACCTACGGGGGAAGGTATATTCCATTGCAGCAAGACACCAAATCACAGTACAGAGGACTGGCGGTGGACCCCCACCTCCTCCCCCACAACTAACAACATGGGAGGAGCAAATCTTGGCAAACATGCATCCTGAAGGCTTGGCAGGGGTAGCAGGAGGACTGGACTCTGGGAAGGCAACTCTCCATTATTATCACCCCCCTACCTGCATGCCATCACATACCCCCACCCTTACCCTCACTCCCATCACTCCACCACCTCCAACACACCCCATCATCACAACCCACCCATCCCAATGCCAAGCCCGGCATGCACCACCTATGCATGGACACCACTCACACACCTGCATGGACACCTATCACTAAAGCATACACACTAGAGACAATTAGCTAGCCCACCAAATAAAAACTCACACAAGGCAAAGCTACCAGGGCAATAACAACCATAGAGGGCAACCCACCCATGCACAATATGTCACACACAGAAACATACTGCATTTATATCCCAACAGGTATCCCAGCCAATGTCACCAGAGAAGAGGTGCCAGCAACATCCAGTCCCCCACAAAAGAGACCCAAAGTGATGACAGCAGCTCTGGTCACCTGTATCTGGATGACCAACCTGGCCATGGCCCATCAGGGACCTCCGGACAGTCGGTTACCCAGGCACAGTCTCACACCACCACAGAGCCTCCCCCTCAGGAAACACCACCACAGCACCCACCCAGCGGGCCCGTCAATCAGCAGTGTGTCCACCACTACAGGGACCCCAGGCAACCCCACAAACCAAGGACAATCAGGGACTTGGGGTCAGTGGCAGTGGGCACACGGTTTGGGGACAGAGGCACAGGCCAGGCGGAGGACAGGCCCAGGGAACCGACTCTCCAGGAGGCACTCACCGTGATCCTGGGAGCATACCAACATTCCCAGGATACGCTGGGCCAGATCCTGGACAAGATGCAGAAGAACATGTGGCTGCAGGAGTGACAGTACCTGGGGATCGGGGAGTACTTGAAGTCCATTAACACCACCCTGGCCTCCATTGAAGGGGTGCTGGCAGACATGGCCAACAGTATGAGGGAGGCAGTGGCACACCAGCGGGCCCCTGACACTAGCCAGATTACTGAACAGCCCTCCACCTCTGCTGCCACTAGTGGACAGGAGGCTCCACCACAGGAACGACAGACCACCAGCACCCCTCCCCCTGCAGAAGAAGAACCACCCCACAAACATTCCCTGTGATCCAGGCAGAAGCCAGAGACTATTGCCAAGACCCCCACCAGGAAATGAGGCTCTCCTGATTGTCACCCTTGTGTCCCACTCTGTCCACATTGAACTGCCATTGCTCTCCTTCCTATGCCCCCTTGGACAATGCACCTGTGCTACAAATAGACGGGACTCTAACCTGGACTTTCGTCCACCATCACCCCAGCCCATTGAACTTTTCCCCTTTTCATCAGAGCACTGCAGTAAACACACTTTGAAAAAATACAAGTATGGATTATGTCAAATGATTTAAGTATGTATTAGTTTAACAAGGTTTAAACATTGCAATTCAACTGCACAGTAATGTTTCCATAGGAAAGACCTGTAGTTGGCTGCAGTGAACAGACCAGGAGCAATAGTGGGGCTCCAACATCTGCAAAAAGAGATGCCAATGGGTACAGTGAGTGGGCATAGAAGTAGGAATTCACAGCCTGCCAATGACAATGTCAAATATTAATCTGTCAATGAAATGTGAAAAAACACTGTCTTACCTGTGTGTCATGGGAAGTATTGACGAATCACCGCACTTCTGGGTTCCTCAACTGTCGTAGTTTGGACTCTTGCTTCAGGCAAGACTGCTGGTTAAAGGATGACAGAACTTTTGTTTGTAGGCGACTACGTCTCTCCTACAACAAGTCACAACTGTTGTCCCAACCTTACCGGCTCACTAGCAGTACCTCACCAGAAACACAATAATAAAAAGTGATTTGTGGCAGCCTTTACGCATAGACTCGAAAGTAAGACATCTCAGGGAGTGTTGTGGTTAAAAGGAGATTAACCCTTTCTCACAGATGTATCATGTCTCATACAAACGCAGGCAATGACAAAGATGCAGTAAAGTTTCAATAGTTTTTATTCAACATAACTGCAATTTGCGATAAGTTTCATGGGCTGCAATGATTATGATAATGAATAATGCAAGCAACAGAATTGTGAAGACGAGAGTCATTATTACAAAGACCCCCACCATCTTGCAATGCATGAAGAAGACATACGGAATGTAATATGCCCTAATGCCCTAGTGCGTAAGACCTAACCTCCTACCTAAAGAAGAGCTGGGTTTGTTAAACCTAATCTGCCAATGCCATGTCCATGAAAGGAGCCCACAACCCTCGTTACCTTGGAATGAGGTTTCTATCTCAGACTCCTTAGGGACACGAAGACTGGGTCAGCTTCAACACGACCTTGCAGCATCGATATCCGCGATGGTGGCGATGCCCTCTGGTCGGAATCCCTCTGGTTATCTGGCTAAAGTGCGATATATTTATACAGATCTTCAAGGACCCCTGACGTAGGTGTGTTCCCATACAATAGATAACAGACATGCTTGGGACGGCAATTATCCCTTGAAAGTATAGAGAGGGAAAATCCCTAAGTGTGAAGGCCTACTGTTTGTTTGTCTTTGGTGCTAGATTTTGACGCCTTAGCGCGGTGACACCGATAATGTAACCCATAACAAGTGGCCTAACTCTAAACAAGGCAGCCATCTTAGAAGAAATAAATAATTAAATTTGCTAAGACAGAGCAAGCTAAGTAGGTTAAAAGTCACTAGGTGACGGGTGCACGAGTCTGCAAGCCAAAGGCTAAGCTAACTCCTGTTATCCCATTAAAACGAAGTAGGATTCACTACACCCTCCCCATTGCCGTAACAGGTATGACAAAGGTATAGGAACCCAAACGCTAAAATTGCTCTGAACTAAGAAGCTAAAAGCATAAAAAATCAGCTAAAAAATCTTTAAAATGTGTTAAAAAGATAATAAAAACATTGTCACTAAAACACATACAGAGATGTTAATGTCAACCATGACAAGCGCAGCGTGCCAAAGCAAATTAATTGAAGTGTATAATTTTAAAACGGGAATGGCAAATCGAATCATCAAATTATGTGCTTCTACGCATGATCTTGAAGAGTGTCATCGAAGTCACCAACCAAGGACCTCAAAAATGAGTCAGCATCATCTGATGTAAAATCGAGTTCAGGGCGGACAAACGGATCCACAGAGCAGTAGTGAGCAGTAGTTCCTGGTGCAACGTTATCCGTAGCGGTGCCCTCATCTGCGGTAGATCTCAAAACGGAAGGCTCATAGGTGGCCTCGTGGAGCAGCCTCAGTCTCAAGGGGCATGACCGTGTATGAACCCTCATCGGGGACATCAGCAGTGCGTGGTCCACAGGAGATGTCGGTACAACAGCAAGACAGACCATAGGCAGATGTTCAAAGAGACACCTTATGCAGCGGAAGACTAGTTGTACGCGCCAGAGAAGGGGCCGGAATGACAACAACCAGTCGTACTCCAATTCCACCAGCAAAGGTACACTGAAGATCCGAACCATGCGCTCACGGCACAGTGGAGTTGGTGGGAGCGGCTTCATTGCTCTGCATTGCTGGAAAGAAACAACCACTGCAAATCAGAAGAAATAGCAGTAGCAGCCCGCCAATCAAAGCCAAAATGATTGGAAAGCCACCAAACACACTTGAAAAGAGCGAATGGATCGCTGACGGGTTGACTCTGAAGACAGTCTGGAAGATGGATATAAAACCAGACCCGACAGCCTTAAAGAAGTGAACAATGCCAGTAGTGCTTGAAGCATTGAATATTATAGATACCAGCTTTCCAAAGTGCTTGGGGAACTTGGTAATTAATAGGGATTGTATTTCAGCAGATGATCTCGCAATCTGGAGAGCATACGTCTCCTTTGCGGATGTCAAGGCGACCTGTTTTTGAAACAATAGCGCCTTTAGCC
Organism: Pleurodeles waltl; assembly: GCF_031143425.1. Classification (NCBI taxonomy): domain Eukaryota; kingdom Metazoa; phylum Chordata; class Amphibia; order Caudata; family Salamandridae; genus Pleurodeles; species Pleurodeles waltl. Next base: position 602,678,838 of record NC_090443.1, on the reverse strand, counting down.
TGCTCAGCTTGTCATAGTTCACATTAATAGTGTCTATGTGGGGCCACATGTCAGATACTTGTATCTCTCGTGTGGGGGGAAACATAACATGTCCACAACACGTAACGACCTTGGAGACCGAGATTGCATAGGCAATTCCAGGTCGCATGCCGCAACAACTTTGATCGTTCAGTATCACAAAACTTCAATTGGAAAGTACATGAAATACCGGGTGAATCAAAGGGACGGGAGTACCCCTCAACAAGCAGGCCAAATTCGTGACCCCTTCATTGAAAAGACCGTGAAGAGACACCTGCTTGCATATCATCGAATGACGAACAGCAGTCTCACATTTGCTTCTGCTAAGAAAGAAATCTGTTTCACCGTTCAGACATCTGCAGTCAAAGGGCAACTCCCACTCTTCCTTAATATAGCTATCTCCTAGCTGCTCGTACCGTCCTACTGCAAGATGTTTCAGGCAGTTCGACAAACGAAAGGTCAAAATCGGCAAGTTAATAATGCCATGTAAGAGCCAGATAGTTAAAGGACTCTCTGCTACCGTGAAGGGCAACTTATCTAACTTTTCTACACAAAGCATGGTGAAACTAGCCTCCCTTTTAGCCATTGTCTGTTGTTCCTTGGAGAAATTAAAAGCAGTGAAGAAGTCACTCCCGTTAATATACTTCCATGGAATGCGGACACTTTTCAGTGTCTGTAATGTCCAACCCAGCTGCATGATGGAACGTAGCTGTGTTTGCCCATGATATAACCAGGACAGGTCTGTCTGAGTGATATCAATAGCAGACAATACTATATTTGACAGTGAATAAATCCTGTTGGACAGTGTATTCATGCTGTTATCGACAACAGCTAATGCTTTTTCTAAATTTTCCTTATCCAATTGCCTTAAACGCGCAGCAGCCTCAGTCTGTGAAAGTTTCCAAATTTCATTGTACATAGCATATAGAAACCTTTTTGAGCGCTGTTTTCTAGGACCCAGCAGAAAATCCTGCAAGTCTATATCTTCAGAAAGAGTGTTCAGCTGTTTCTTAAATGCAGCTAAGGTGTTGGTCTGTACCCATTGCTGGCACAGCTTACCCACACTGTGGTGGTCATTCTAACCCTGGCGGTAAAAACCGCCAGGGCGAATGACCACGGGAGCACCGCCAACAGCCTGGCGGTGCCCCTTAGGGCATTCTGACCGCGGCGCTTTGGCCGCGGTCAGTGCAGGAAAACCGGCGGTCTCCCGCCGGTTTTCTGCTGCCCGTCAGAATCCTCCAAGGCGGCGCAGCATGCTGCGCTGCCTTGGGGATTCTGACACCCCCTACCGCCATCCTGTTCCTGGCGGTTCGCCCGCCAGGAACAGGATGGCGGTAGGGGGTGTCGCGGGGCCAATGGCATGGGCACTGCAGGGGCCCCCGTAAGAGGGCCCCGCTTGTATTTCACTGTCTGCATAGCAGACAGTGAAATACGCGACGGGTGCAGTAGCACCCGTCGCACCTTCCCACTCCGCCGGCTCGATTACGAGCCGGCTTCATGGTGGGAAGGTCGTTTTCCCCTGGGCTGGTGGGTGGCCTTTCGGCGGCCGCCCGCCAGCCCAGGGGAAAACTCAAAATACCCGCCGCGGTCTTCCGACCGCGGTACGGTATTTTGGCGGCTCCCGCCGGGCGCGCGGTGACCGCGTCCGGCGGGAGTCAGAATGACCCCCTGTATGTTGTAACTATACCTATATGTTGACCTGATATAAAGCGAGGGTCTGGTCTGTTAATTGAAAAACCCCTGTAGAGTTAAAAAAAATGCAGTTGACACTCATTCGTGTTAGTGGGCCATATTAACCACCCGCCGGGACTAGAAAGTGAAGAATTATAAGTACCAGCCTTAACCATTGCATCTAGCTTGTCCTCGGTGATATTGAGGAAGTATTGCCAATCTTTAAACTTTGCCGGGGTGGGGATAATGGGCGTATTCAAGTCTTTAATTTTTGCTAACCCCAGACAAGATTTCTGCTGAATTGTGTCATTTAAGAAAATTAATTGTACAGGAATCAGGAATGCTCTGAATAAAGCCTCTGTACCCTGTATCTGCCAATCTCGTGTTCCCCATGCACTTTTCAAATCAACAGTGCTCTTCCAGTATTCATAACCTTCAACTGCGAGCTGGGAAACAAAAGGATCTGAGTAAATCAGTTTTTGTCAGTTAGAAATTTTTTCCTAATTTGTGCCTGAGGTATTTTACAATAATACGACTGCTTTTTTTGTATCATGCCCAGAAAAGAATGTAGGTTTATCACTATAGTACTTTGGGCTCCCCACCGGTGGTGTAGAACAGTGTTCCCACTGTGTATAGTTTAATACTGGTCTATATCTAGTGGCACGGTGTAGGTAGTAATGTCCCCAATTGTTATAGCAGAACATTTCCCCATAATTCATTGTATATTCATATACATCATCACTTTCAAAAGCGGAATAGTCCTTCCTCTCAGTTAGCATGGAATCAACTGTTTGGACATCCCAACCATCAGAGACAACATCGGGTGTAATTACATCAGTCATCGACATTTTGAACACATATGGTATTTGAATAATTTCAATAGGCCCGTATATATCGAAAGGAACTTTGTCCCACACAATCCCATCAGAAATCGGTATTGTTTTAATATTGACAGGGGACAAATCTCTCCGGACCTTATGTGAAGAATGATGTGGTGTTAAAACTTCATCAACAGGCTCCACAGAGGAGCGATCAGGAATATAATGACCATTTATAAGTAACAAGAAAACAGTCAAAAAACCAATCCATAAAAATAATCCAAGAAATGTCATACAGAACCATAAGTAGTTCCATGGGTATCTCAAATAGTTCTTTTTAAGCCATTGATATAGCTTACTACTTTTTGAAACATTGTCAATCACAGTAGTGGATGAATCTGAAGAAAACCATCGATGTCAACTAAATAGCCAGAGGCAGTCTCTGCAAACACAGGAGCTGGTGCACCATCCGTACTTTGGTCCATTTCACGTGGGGGCTCTTGATAGACAGGGTCGTTAGTCTGTGATGTGTTTGTGAAAAAACAGCTAGATCTTGAACCGGGGTGGTCACTGAAGAAGTGACTGGAACCAACAAAAGTTCATTTTCCGCCCTCCCCATGGTCAAGGAGGTGTCTGGAACAGCAGTTGACATTGTTGCATAGTCTGTAGTAGTGATGTTCACCCTTCTATGTAGATGTATGTCCTGTTGGCTAGTGAGAGGGGATCGGGAACCACCCAAGGGACCTCTTGGTCTACTGTGAAGAATCGTCCACATGGTGTAGTTTGATGTCATCAATGGAGATAAATCTGTTCGTTTTAGAACCAGACAGTGGTGGTAAGATGACAGTCCTTGTGCCTTTTATTCCCAGGACCGGTACAGGTGCTCTGTATGATGGACCGAATTCTTTCTTCACTGCGATCTTTTCACGAACCAGATCCCCCACTTTAGGAATCCAGCCAGTCGAAGTTTTCGCTCAATCCCTTATTCCTAAGGTGGCAGCACTTGCAGATGATTTATCATCACGAAATTGCTTAAGCTCCTGTAAAACAGTGAGACGTTCATTTATGTCAAATGGTGTTTCTGCTGCCACCATTCCAGGGGCATCAAGATCTGGGACATACATAGGTATCCCAAAGAGAACCTCATATGGAGTGCGTCCCCCCAAGGACCGTCTTGGCAGATTATTCAGTGCTCTCTGGACCCCATATAGGTGATGTGACCAAATGCGGCCTGAACCTAATAGCCGAGCTGTTAAGGACTTCTTTAGATCACGATTCCGCCTCTCCACGACCAAATTTCCCTCGGGATGGTATGGTGAGGAGTAATGGAGTTCAACACCCATCATCCCCATGGTATCCTTGAATGCCTTAGAGGCAAATGCAGGGCCCTGGTCCGAATGGAACGCTGCAACCGCATATGTACCGATAAAGATCAGCAAGTCTTTTATGACAGTCCGGGCGTCAGCCGACCGCTGTGGCCATACCCACAGGAATCTAGAACAAGGATCTACAGTGACTAAAATGTATTTGTATGCACCATCAGGCTGTAAGGGACCACAATGGTCCAGGTACACACACTGTAGTGGCTTGTTGGACACTAAGAGGGATGTCTGTGGCGGGCGTTTGATATTGGAACCCTTAATCTGCTGGCAAATGTCACAGCAAAGGACATACTGCTTTGTTCGTCTGCATAGACCAGGCCACCAGAAGCGTTTCTGTAGAAGTGTTATTGTGGCCTGTACACCAGCATGTGCAGAAGCAACACCCTCATGCGCTGCTTTAATTAGATCTAATCTCTGGTCTTCATCGGGAATCACTCGATCTCCAACCCCAGGAACTGTTGTGTAAGCAACATTCTGCGCACTGATATGGTAAGTATAGTTCGTAGGTTATCCTTTGGAAAGGGATTTGCCTGCAGCCGAAGCTTTAACAGCAATCAATATTTTCATTCTCACCACTCTCGTCTGAGAATGAGTCACTGCAGCCACAGAAGCCGTAGCTACTGCTGCTTTGGCTGCCTCATCAGCCAAAGTATTACCGGCAACGTGTACTCCTACACGTTGGTGTCCCAATGTATGTACTACATGGACACACATCAGCTTATCCTTAAGATCAGCCACCCTCCCCCACAGTATTCTGTCTTTAATGGTGTTCCCTTTAGAATCTCTAAACCTATTCAGTTTCCAATGATTGAGATAGTCATTGTATGACTGGATGCAGTAATAAGAGTCACAGACTATTAAAGTCTGGCTGCCTGGCTCAGTATGTTCGAGTGCTAGAATAAGAGCTTTAAGCTCAGCCAACTGGGCTGTGCAGTCCCCTAAGGTCTGCGTGTAGGTATTGTGAGGGTGGAAAACTCCATCTTCCATCCCTCCGCTCACGGCCGCGCAAGCTGGCGAGTATTGATGTTTAGTACCTACAGCCGGTTGTGCTGAACCATCAGTACATATGACAATATGGTAGTTGTCTAATGGCAAGATATTTAGAGGAGCGGGGTACTCTTGTTCGTACTGGAGAAATTCTTGTGTCTGAAGTTTTGCATCAAAAATGTAATCGACATCAGTGGTGGTCAGAGACGTTGCCCATTGAATCCAATGTGGATATAATGCTTTAGCGCTAGGAACGCTTGCTTTGGTGACAGCCTCTAAGGCCGGCACCGGGGAGACAACAATAATACGCTTCCCCTGGGCAAGTGGCCTCTCTTTTATGACAGCCATCTGAACTGCCGTAAGAATCTTTTCTGTTGGTGCAAAACGCTGTTCAGCATTGGAGTATAAATGTGATTTATATGCTATGGGTACTGTGTCATCCTCATTGAAGGTGACATAAGTAAATCCAATGGCACCAGCTATTATTCTGATGACCAAATTCTTTTTATTGTCACAGGTGTGCGAGTGTCTAGCTTCTAGCATGTCCCGTTGCATTTCCCTAAGGATATGCGTGTGTTCAATTGTCCAGTGCCTGCTAGAAAATTTGGGCTGAACCAAGTCATAAAGCGGCTTGATCCATTGTGCATAATCTGGAATGTATGTTCTGCCAAAATTAAAGAAACCTAGTAATGACTGGAGTTTCTTCAGCGAGTTAGGAGGGTGCAGTTGAGCACATTTTTCTAGAAAGTGCGGGGCCAGGCTCTTCCCCTCGTTCGATAGCTCATATCCCAGGAATAATACACTGAGAAGGGCTAACTTGCTTTTCTTAAAATTGAATTTGTAACCGAGATCTGCAAATCCCATAATGATCCGATCGACCCTCGCAAGATGAATGTCGAGGATGTCGTCTGTGAGATATATGTCATCCACATAGGATAACTCCTCAGAATCGATATCGTGTAGCATCGACGTTACATGGGCTGAAAATAGCCCTGCGCTATTCTTATAGCCTTGAGGTAAATGACAAAAGCGTTTCTGCGAGCCAAATGAGAACGCACTCAGGTCCCGACTTTCAAGTGCTAAATTCTGGCAGAAGAATCCATTAGAGATGTCTAATGTTGTTTTATATTTTTTATGCACTATGGGCCAGATGTAGCAAAGGATTTGCGTGTCGCAAACGGCGAAAATCGCCGTTTGTGAGGCGCAAATGCCTCTTTGCTATGCAGAAATGCATATTGCGAGTCGGAATCGACTCGCAGTATGCATTTCAGAATCGCAAATAGGAAGGGGTGTTCCCTTCCTATTTGCGATTCGGAGTGGCATGCAATACCATTTGCGACCGCATATGCGGTCGCAAATGGTATCGCAGTTACCATCCACTTCAAGTGGATGGTAACCCACTCGCAAATTGGAAGGGGTCCCCATGGGACCCCTTCCACTTTGTGAATGGACCCACAAATATTTTTTCAGGGTAGGTAGTGGTCCAAGGGACCACTACCTGCCCTGAAAAAATACCAAAACTAAAGGTTTCGTTTTTTTTTTTAAGTGCAGCTCGTTTTCCTTTAAGGAAGGAAAGGCCAATAGGATATCACTTGTAAGTTCATCCCAAAATATCACACTAACAACGCGCTCCACGTCTCCCTCAATCTGAATTTTTAAATCATAAACCCTATCGGGTGGGGGGGAGTACGTGGCCATCCGCTGTTTCAACTGCGATTAAATCACTAGTTGCTTTCACATCCAGATGATCTTTCAGACTCTGGCGACATATCGTGACCTCTGCCGCGCTGTCTAACAGAGTCACTGCCCACGTCTTGTTCCTCAACAGTATTCTCAAGTACACTGGCATTTTTAGCTGTTAGTGCTGCCACCTTCTTCTTTTTAAACTGTGTCTTTTGCTGAGGAGGCTTTTCTTCTTTTTTAATGTTAGACTGTGAAGAGTCTTTCTTTTCTTTCACGTATTCAGGACGTCGATCTTGACGGCCCCCTCTCTCGCTACGTCTATCCGGTGCGTCCTGAAAGGAACGAGAGGGACGTGAATCAGTATATCTGTCTGGAGTTTTAATATTCTCCCTATTTCTAAGATTATATCTCCTTTCGAAGTTCTCCGGGTGTGGAGAATCTGCTCTCTTACTTCTTCTTTCTTTAAAGTTCCTCTGTTTGTCCCAGGCCTTCTTTGTGCCCTCTTGCTCCTGCTTCGTACCCTCCTTATGGGCGGTACCTTGCAATTCCAACTTCTTTGGTTTGGCTCCCAAACTATCTCGTCCTATACTAGTATAGGTATCGGAGATCATTTTCGGTAGCTGTCTCTCTTGTTCCTGGTGTGGAGTTTCCTGGAGACGCTGGCGAATTGCCAGTGCTACCGCTTCCCCTTTAATGTTACTCATTATTATTGAGGATACGGCGTCAAAGTTATGCATTAGTTTCATCCCCAAATCTAGGGCTGGTGCAGCCCCATGCTCATTTTGTATTTTTTTAACACTTCCAGTAAATTGGTAAGTGTTGGGGTACCATGTGTGGTAGTGTATATAGCAGCGAAGACTGTACCCCATGTGGCGCAGTCATCCACCGAGGGAACCATCCCAAAAGGCAAGCACATTGTGAGTAGTGTATGTTTTTCCTGTGGTCCCGCATGGGGAAACACAGCTTCCAGCTGATTAGTTTTCTGGGCAATCCAGAATGGTGTTTTTTCCCGTTCTGCGGGTACATTACCCATAATAGTATGTACTGTTTGCGGATTAATCCCAGTAGCCAATTGATAACCACCAGGTCCTGGCGGTGCTGGACGTGCTGGTGTTGTGTTCAATGTTCGCATTACGAACTGAACTAATCGTCTATATAATGTCACTAATTCATTATATAAATCTCACAGATCTGCTAGCGGCATATTCTGTATGCCTGGGTGAGGTGTGTATGTGGCAAACATAGGCCACATAGGTCCGTTGTTACTTAAGGGACCTAACCTCACTCTTTGTAGTACATGTGGTAGGGTGCCTTCAAACCAGTTCTGATGCTCTTGGTATGTGAGCGATATTTCATGATACTGGTATGCTCAGTACCGCTGAGGTACGTTCTCAATTTCATATGTGTGGAAAGTATGTGTTGTTTGGTCCACCTCAGGAAAGGTGACCCAATAGTAAAATGTTTCTGTTTGGTATACTTCATTAGCTTCTATTATAAGAGTAACATCCCCGCCCTCATCTGAAAGGCCATGCATTAATAAATGTTGTGTTAGTGCTTGTTTAGCATTTTCAGGAATGTCAATGGCGTTAGCCATTTTTGTTTAGAAAAACGGAACACCAAAATATGGGGAGTAAAGTCCTTTTATGAGTTCGAGCTCGAACAATCTACAGCGTAATTGGGTGTTACCTTTTCAGCTGAGGAGGATTGACCCAAAGACCACGGACGTCTCCGTATACTGGTACTTAGGGTACCTGTTGTCTGTGAGACAGTGATAGTCGGGGTATGCATAAATTAGTGCCTAAACACCATTGTTGGTGGCGCCATGTCGTAGTTTGGACTCTTGCTCTAGGCAAGACTGCTGGTTAAAGGATGACAGTACTTTTGTTTGTAGGCGACTACATCTCTCCTACAACAAGTCGCAGCTGTTGTCCCAACCTTACCGGCTCACAAGCAGCACCTCACCAGAAACACAATAATAAAAGGTGATTTGTGGCAGCCTTTACGCATGGACTCGAAAGTAAGACATCTCAGGGAGTGTAGTGGTTAAACGGAGATTACCCCTTTCTCACAGATGTATCATGTCTCATACAAACACAGGCAATGACAAAGATGCAGTAAAGTTTCAATCGTTTTTATTCAATATAACTGCAATTTGCGATAAGTTGCATGGGCTGCAATGATTAGGATAATGAATAATGTAAGCAACAGAATTGTGAAGGCGAGATTCATTATTACAAAGACCCCCACCATCTTGCAATGCATGAAGAAGACATACGGAATGTAATATGCCCTAATGCCCTAGTGCGTAAGACCTAACCTCCTACGTAAAGGAGAGCTGGGTTTGTTAAACCTAATCTGCCAATGCCATGTCCATGAAAGGAGCCCCCAACCCTCGTTACCTTGGAATGGGGTCTCTATCTCAGACTCGTAGGGACACGAAGACTGGGTCAGCGTCAAAACAACTTGTAGCATCGATATCAGCGATGGTGGCGATGCCCTCTGGTCTGAATCCCTCTGATTATCTGGCTAAAGTGCGATATATTTATACAGATCTTCAAGGACCCCTGACCTAGGTGTGTTCCCAAACAATAGATAACAGACATGCTTTGGACGGCAATTATCCCTTGAAAGTATAGAGAGGGAAAATCCCTAAGTGTGAAGGCCTACTGTTTGTTTGTCTTTGGTGCTAGATCTTGACGTCTTAGCGCGTTGACACTGATAATGTAACCCATAACAAGTGGCCTAAATCTAAACAAGGCAGCCATCTTAGAAGAAATAAATAATTAAGGGCCAGATGTAGCAAAGGTTTTTCCCCATTCTTTGTCTATGGGAAAAAGTGTTTGTACATATGGCCCTAAATGTGCTAAGACAGAGCAAGCTAAGTAGGTTAAAAGTCACTAGGGGATGGGGGCACGAGTCTGCAAGCCAAAGGCTAAGCTAACTCCTGTTATCCGATTAAAACGAAGTAGGATTCACTACACAACCTCATCCTCTACCTCCTCATCTTCACTGTCCACAGGGTCCACTGTTGCCACACGGCCATCTCCAGCCTCCTCCTCCTGCAGAAAAGGCACATGGCGTCTCAAGTCAAGGTTGTGCAATATACATCATGCCACGATGATCTGGCAGACCTTCTTGGGTGAGTAGCACAGGGATCCACCTGTTAGATGGCGGCACCAAACCCTGCCCTTCAGGAGGCCAAAGGTACTTGCAATAATTCTTCTTGTTTGCCCATGTGCCTCATTGTAATGTTCCTCTGCCCTTGTCCTGGCATTCCTCACAGGGGACAGTCACCTGCAAATATCGAGAGACAACTGTTAGCTACACACTAACCATTATTGCCCACACCATACCCATACACCAACATCCACTGGGTGGGACCCAGGGCTCACCAATTAGCCACACCCTGTGCCTCTGGAGTTGGGCCATCGCATTTGGGATGCTGCTACTCCTCAGGATAAAAGCATCATGCACTGAGCCTGGATACTTAGCATTGACATGGGAGATGTACTGGTCCACCAAACACCATCTGCACATTCATTTTGTTGGAGGTGGACAAATGCAATAGGTGTTCCATCAATCGCCCCAATGATGTTGGGGATATGTCCCATTGCATAGAAGTCAGCCTTCACTGTGGCTAAATCCTCCACCTGGGGGAAAACGATGTTGCTGCACATGTTTTTAGTCAGGGCAGGCAACACTCTGGTCAGCACTATTGAGAACATTGGCTGTGACATTCCTGCTACCAAGCCCACGGTCACTTGGAAAGAACCAGTTGCCAAGAAATGGAGCACTGATAGCACTTGCACAAGAGGGGGGATTCCAGTGGGGTGACGGATAGCAGATTTCAGGTCAGGCTCCAATTGGGCACACAGCTCTGTGATTGTGGCCCTGTCAAGTCTGTAGGTGAGGATGATGTGCCTGTCCTCCATTGTTGCTCAGTCCACCAGGGGTATGTACACGAGGGGATGTCTCCATCTCCTATTCATCTGCAGACGTTGCAATCTATGGGGCAAAAGAGTGAGCATCTGGTCATAATCTGTACATTGTAATCACTACAGTTCATTGCATATTGTGATTGTTACAATTTATTGGTGGCATATGTCCAGAATGTGAAATTGTGAACTGTGACGCAGTTAGGATCCATGGCCTGTCCCCCCCCCCCCCCCCTGAAATGGTGTCTGCCTGTCCAGTATGGAGGAACAGGTGGAAGTGAGGTAATACCACTGACGTTGTGCGCCGTTGCGGGAGGTGGTCGGGAACCGCCGTCTAACTCCTCATTGGTTATTATTGGGCCCTATAGGGTATGGTGGCCAATGGTGATGTACACAGGCAGTGACGGTATGCACCGCCGCGAACGTCACTGCCATTTTGTATCTGTTCACTCTATTGCTACCTGACCCTCAACAGGAGAGGACCTACACTTCATGTGCTGCTGTGACCTGTGTCTGGAACCTACCATGGCTCGTGTGACTGGGTAAAGGGCCACTGCCTTCACCTCGGGGAGTTGGAGAGACTGGTGGATGGGGTCCTACCCCAGTACCGACTGCTGTATAGGCCTCCAGACCAACAGGTGAGTACACTGTGAGTACTTTGCATGGGGCATGAATGCATGGAGTGGTGTGTGTGAATGCCTCGTGTAGGGGGGGATTGGTGGATGGGCTCTGGGCAGTGTGCAGCATGTATGCTGGGCTATGTCTGTGTAAATGGGGATGGGAAGGGGCATGGTGGGCCATGAGTGTAACAGGCAGGACGGTCTGACTTATACCTTTCCCTGTGTCTATTTCCTCTGCAGGTCAGCGCCCATCAAAAGAAGGGCATATGGCGTGCCATCGCCAAGGACGTGCGGACCCTGGGGGTCTACGGCAGGCGGAGCACCCACTGTCGCAAATGGTGGGAGGACCTGGGACGCTGGGCACAGAAGACGGCGGAGGCCCAGCTGGGGATGGCCTCCCAATGAGGAAGGGGTGCCCATCGAATCCTGACTCCCCTGATGGCCCGCATACTGGCGGTGGCCTATCCGGAGCTGGATGGGCGCTTGGGGGCATCACAGCAGCAACAAGGGGGTGAGTACAGTGCCCTTCATTACTACTTGCGCCTGGTGGGTGGTATCCGGGTGGGGGATGTGTGCCTGTGGGTGCTCTTAGGCCAGGTCTGACATTGCAGAGTAGGTCCCATTTTGGGCAGGGTTCTGATGTGAAATTTGTCAAACCTATCTAGTAGGCATCCACTACTGGGCAGGAGTGTGTGGGTCCCAGGTATTCTGCAGTTGGCAGTATGTGTCCTTCCCCATGCCCTGGTGACTAGCATTGTAACTGGTAGTGCATTGCCTAGTGCGTAGGTCTGATCCCTGTGTGTGAGTGTATTGTGTACGCCAGCGGTGGTGTTGGTGCTGCCATTAACCAAGTGTATCCTTTGTCTCTCCCCCCCTGTTTGTTTTGTCACCCTGTCCTTATGTGCATTAACATCATCTGGCGGAAAAGCAGAGGCACCGGCGACGAAGGGAGCTGCATCCCACAGGTCCCAGGAGGCAGAGTCTACTGACGGTGAGGGCACCAGTGGGATGGAGGGGAAGGGGAGCACCACGGCGGGGACTGGAGGGGACAGTTCAGACATGGATACCTCCTCCAATGGAAGCTCCCTGGTGGTGGCAGACACCTCTGTGCCCACCCCAGCTACAGGTACAGCCGCCACCCCCGTACCAGCACCGCCCTCCCAGCAGCTTCTCAGTGAGTTTCCCGTGCCCCCTCACCTAGGAGGGTGGACATCTCCTTCGCCTCAGCCACCTCAGGCCCTGCCCCAGTGAGCCCTGCAGCCCTGAGTGAGGAGGCTATTGATTTCCTGCGATCCATCTCTGTTGGGCAGTCAACCATTGTGAATGCCATCCAGGGGCTGGCAGCCCAAATGCAACAGTCCAATGCATTTCTGGAGGGCATTCACACTGGCTTGGCGGCCCAACAGAGATCAATCAAGGCTCTGGCCTCCTCTCTGATGGCAGCCATTGTCCCTGTTTCCACCCTCCCCCTCCAACTTCCTCTACCCAATCCCATTCCCCTCAACCCCAACCTATCCCAAGCACAGAGGCAGACGAGCATGCACACAGGACAACACACAAGAGTGGAACAGTCAAACACAAGCACCACCCTTCATCCCACAGGCACTCACACAAACACCATCCAGATGCAGACATACCAACACCCACTGCCTCCTCTGTGTCCCCCTCCTCCTTGTTCTCCACCTCCCTCCCAGTTGCATCTACACTCATACCTGCATGTACTACATCCTCATCCACTACCTCCATCACCAGCACATCTATCAGAACACACACACCTCACTGGCAGTCACCATCCCAACAGCCGTGCACACGTCCCCTGTGTCCTCTCCCACTGAGTCTGTGCCTCCTCCTCCCCCACAACTAACAACATGGGAGGAGCAGGTCTTGGCTATTCTGCATCCTGAGGGCCTCGCAGGAGTAGCTGGAGGAATGGACTCTGGTAAGTCAAATCTTAACTATTACATCCCCCACCCTACCTGCATGCTATCACATATCCCCACCCTCGCCCTCACCCCCATCATTCCAACTCCTCACAAATGTCACAATATCACAAACCACCAATCCCAACACCAAGCCCTGCATGCAACACAAAAGCATGGACACCCATCACCAAAGCATGGCCACTGCACATACCCATACACCCCCCTAAACCATCATCACACAAGGTCCCACACAGGAATGCAATCTCTGGGGTACACAGTCACCCACCCATTGCACACCATGGCACACACAGATGCAATAATCATGCTTTTACACCCCTGCAGGACCCCTACCCAACGTCACCGGACAGGAGGGTCCAGACATGTCCACATCACCAACAGAAGAGGCCCACAGTGATGACTGCAGCTCTGTCCAACTGGATCTAGACGACCAGCCCGGCCCATCTGGGACCTCAGGACAGTCGGTTCCCCTCACACTGGCACAGGCCACCACAGAGCTTGCCCCCTCTGGAAACACCAGCACAGCACCCACCCAGCAGGCCCATACCTCTGTCCCCAGGACACGTCAATCAGCAGTGTGTCCAGCACTACAGGGAACCCAGGCTAACCCACCACCCCAACAACAACAGGGTCCTGGGGGCAGTGGCAGTGGGCACACGGTTCAGGGGACAGAGGCCCAGGGAAAAAGGGGAAATGGGAGGGCTGCTGTGCGACAGGGAGAGGACAGGCCCAGGGAACCCACTCTCCACGAGGCCCTCTCCAACATCATGGGAGCCTACCATCATTCCCAGGGGACGATGGCAATGTACTAGCCAAGTTTCAGGAGACCCAGCGGCTGCAGGAGGAAAAGTATTTGGGGTTCAGCGAGGAACTCAAATCGATCAATTCCACCCTGGGCACCATTGTAGGGGTACTGAAGGAAGTCCTCAACACCAGGAGGGACACTGTGGTACAACAAGGGGCCCCTGACACTAGCCTGGATGATGAACTGCCCACCACCTCCGCTGGTGCTAGTGGACAGGAGGCACCGCCACAGGACCACCACACCAGAACCCCACCCCCTGCAGATGGAGAACCACCCCGCAAACGGTCCCTGAGATCCAGGACAAAGACAGGGAACGATGCCAAGATCCCCGCCAAGAAATGAGACCATCCTGATTGTCATCCTTTGGTCCCACCTTGTCACCCTGTCCATCCTCAAACTGCCCCAGCTCCACTTCCTATGCCCCTTTGGACAATGCACCTGTGAGACTAATAGACTGGACTCTGCCATGGACATTCCTCCACCATTACACCTCACCATTTTACAACCCCCTCCAATATTGAGCACTAAAATAAACACCCTTAAAGCACAAAACTATCTGGAGTCTGTCTGTGATTTCGAATTAGTGTATTAGCAATTACAGTGACCAAATGCTCTTTCAAATGTAATGTCAACACACCTATGTCACACAGCTCTAGTCCATGAGGAAACAAAGCAGATGTCACACAGTGGGACCCACAACTGTGAAATGGTAAGGGAAAGTGACAACTCAGTGACCATACACTGGGTGAAAAGGACAGACAGTAGAGAGGTAGTAGTGTTAAAGTACATGTGGCAGGCAGGTTTGTCTTCTTACCTGTGTCTCACTGGAAGTATTGCAGGATCACAGAGTTCCTGTTGTTGATGTCCTCTTCTTCTGCTTCCTCGTCTTCACTGTCCACAGGCTCCACAGCTGCCACAACACCTCCATCTGGACCATCCTCCTGCAGAAAAGGCACCTGTTGTCGCAAAGCCAAGTTGTGAAGCATACAGCAGGCCACGATGATCTGGCACACCTTCTTTGGTGAGTAGAATAGGGAACCACCTGTCATATGGAGGCACCGAACCTGGCCTTTAGGAGGCCGAAGGTCCGCTCCATAATCCTCCTAGTTCGCCCATGGGCCTCATTGTAGCGTTCCTCTGCCCTTGTCCAGGGATTCCTCACTGGGGTCAGTAGCCATGACAGGTTGGGGTAACCAGAGTCACCTGCAAATGGCGAGGGACAACTGTTAGACACACACTAACTCTGAGGATATCCCCAGACCCAGACAACTATTCCCACTGATTTGGTTCCAGGTGCTCACCTAATAGCCACACACAGCGCCTCTGGAGTTGCCCCATCACATAAGGGATGCTGCTATCCTGCAGGATGTAAGCGTCATGCACTGAGCCAGGGAATTTGGCATTAACATGGGAGATGTACTGGTCTGCCAAACACACCATCTGCACATTCATCGAATGATAACTCTTCCGGTTTCTGTACACCTGTTCACTCCTGTGGGGGGGACCAAGGCCACATGGGTCCCATCAATAGCACCTATGATGTTGGGGATATGTCCCAGGGCATAGAAGTCACCTTTCACTGTAGGCAAATCCTCCACCTGAGGGAAAACGATGTAGCTCCGCATGTGTTTCAGCAGGGCAGACAACACTCTGGACAACACGTTGGAAAACATAGGCTGGGACATCCCTGATGCTATGGCCACTGTTGTTTGAAATGACCCACTTGCAAGGAAATGGAGTACTGACAGCACCTGCACTTGAGGGGGGATTCCTGTAGGATGGCGGATGGCTGACATCAGGTCTGGCTCCAACTGGGCACACAGTTCCAGGATTGTGGCACGATCAAGCCTGTAGGTGATGATCACATGTCTTTCCTCCATTGTCGACAGGTCCACCAGCAGTCTGTACACCGGAGGATGCCGCCATCTCCTCACATGCCCCAGCGGATGGTGCCTATGGAGGAGAACAGCCAGCACAGAGTCAACCAACTCTGAGGTACGTACACACAGCTTACTCAGAAAACTATACATAACCCGAAATTTGCCTGTATGAGTGTTGAGCCAAGGCCTAGGTGTGTTTGACGCTGTAAAAAATAAAGCCATGTGGGCCCCTGAAATGGTGGCTGCCTGACCTGTAAAGTGGGACAATGGGATATGAGATAACTGCGCTGGCGTTGTACACCATCGCGGTGGGCGTTCGAAGACCGCGGCGCAATTCTGCATTGGTTAACATTGGACCCTATGGGTCCCAGGAGCCAATGACGATGTACGCCGGTGGTGTAGGTACGCATCGCCGCAGACGTGACCGCCATTTTTTATCTGTTCAATCACTCGATAGCTGATCTTTCGACAGGAGAGGATCTACACTGCAAGTGCTGCTGTGACCTCAGTCTGGAAGAGACAATGGCTTGTGCGTCTGGGAAAGGGCCCCTGCCTTCAGCACAGAGGAGTTGGAGAAACTCATGGATGGGTCCTCCCCCAGTACACGCTACTCTACGGTCCTCCAGACAAGCAGTACACTGGGAGCATGCTGTATGGGCAATGCCTGTGTGGAGTGGGGTGGATGAAGGATAGGGGGTGGGGGAGAATGAGACGTGCATGAAACAACGGTGAGTGCATGTGCCACATGGCAAGGGTAGGGATGCGGGCCAATGACTGTGACGGTGCAGTTGGTAATAACTTCTCTTTTTCCCCTGTACAATTCCTGTAGGTCAGCGCCCACCAGAAGAAGGATATTTGGTGTGCCATCGCCAAGGACGTCCGGACCCTGGGGGTCTACCACAGACGGAGCACCCACTGCCGGAAAAGATGGGAGGACATTCGCCGATGGAGCAAGAAGATGGCGGAGGCCCAGCTGGGGATGGACCCCCAACGTGGGAGGGGTGCCCGTCGCACCATGACCCCCCTGATGTTCAGGATCCTGGCGGTGGCACACCCAGAGTTGGATGGGCGCTTGAGAGCAGCACAGCAGCAACAAGGGGGTGAGTACACTCTCATTCAGCTGATTCAGCGCGCATTGTAGGTGTCTGGGTGGGGGAGGTGGGCTGTGGGTTCCCCTAGGCCAGGGCGAGTTTGCTAGTGAAGTCCCCTTTTTGAGGCAGACCCTGTGTCACCCCACCCCACCTGGGTACAGTGCCAACTACACCTAATCAGGCTCCTGTGACATCCATGTGTGCAGAAATCGGCCATAGCCTTGTCAGCCATGTCCCAGGGATTGAATAGTGGACCCCAAGTGCGCGGCCTAGTGCAGGGGGCCTCTGTGTCTGTCATGTCGGCCAACGGTAGCAGTCTTGCATGCACTCAACATGTCTTTCTTCTGTCTCCCCCCCCTTTTTGTGGTCTCCCTGTACTTGTGTGCATTAGCATCATCAGGCGGAGGAGCAGTGGCACCGGAGCAGGAGGGAGCTGCATCCCACATGGCCCTGGAGGGCGAGACTACGGACTCCGAATTCACCAGTAGGACGGAGGGCGAGGGGAGCTCCACGGCAGGGACAGGAGCTGACACCAGCGATACAGACTCCTCCTCTGATGTGAGCTCCCTTGCGGTGGCAGGTCCATCTGTGCCCCCCGTATCTAGAGGTACAGCTGCCACCCCCCCCAGCACCGCCCTCCCAGCAGCCCCTCAGCCTTTGCCCCGTGCCCGCTCACCCAGGAGGGTGGGCATCACCTTTGCCCCAGGCACCTCAGGCCCTGCCCCTGTCACCCCTGCTGCCCTCAGTGAGGAGGCCATTGACCTCCTCAGGTCCCTCACTGTTGGGCAGTCTACCATTTTGAATGCCATCCAGGGTGTAGAGAGGCAGTTGCAACAAACCAATACATTCCTGAAGGGCATTCATTCTAGTCAGGCAGCCCTTCAGCGAGCTTTTCAAACTCTGGCCTCAGCACTGATGGCAGCCATTGTCCCTGTCTCTAGCCTCCCCCCTCCAACTTCCTCCACCCAGACCCACACCCCTGTAACTCAGCCTATCCCAAGCACACATCAGACCAGCATGCACACACCTCAACACACAAAGGAAGCTCAGGCAAACATCAGCACCACACATCCCACAGGCACTCACGCAAGTATCAGACACATGCAGACATACCAACATCCACTGCCTCCACTGTGTCCCCCTCCTCCTCGTCTCCCTCCTCCCTCCCAGTCTTGTCTCCACTCACACCTGCATGCACTACATCTTCAGCCACTACGTCCCTCACCAGCACACCCACCACCACACCCGCTCATGTGCAGTCACCACCCCCACTACCATTCACACATCCCCTGTGTCCTCTCCCAGTGTGTCTGTGAGCCCACCGCCCAAGGTACACAAACGCAGCCACACACCCACCCAACAGCCATCCACCTCACGACAGCCTCCAGCCCATGCACCTTCACCCAAAGTCACCAAACGTACACCTCCTACGACCACTACCTCTTCCTCCACTCCCAAACCCCCTCCATATACCCGTCCCAGTGTTCCTACAAAACTTTTCCTGGCCACCCTTGACCTCTTTCCCTCACCTCCCCCACCCCGTCAGTCTCCTAGAGCCCGACTCTCCAGGTCCCAACCTAGCACCTCAGCCACAACATCGGCAGGACCAGTGGTGCCAGTAGTCACCGGATTCTGGAGTGCACCAGGCGGCAGGGCAGCCAGTGTGGCAAGGAGCCACAGCACGGACAGTCCTCCACCTGTCAAGCATCGAAAGTTGGCCAGTGCCCGGCGGGAGAGGGGGAAGACACCAGCCACCAAAGCCGCTCCCAGGTGTACAGTTGGGATTGTGGAGTCAGCTGCGACACCTTCCAAGGTGGGGAAGGGGCAAAAGAAAACCGGCAAGTCTGGCAAGATCAGCACGGCGGAGAAGACTGCCATCAGCCCTGCTGCCCAGGATGCGACCGCCAGCAGCCCCACTGCCCCAGACAGGACCACCAGCAGCAGCCCCGCTGCCCAGGAGGCGACCGCCAGCAGCCCGCTGCCACAGACAGGACCGCCAGCAGCAGCCCCGCTGCCCAGGAGGCGACCGCCAACAGCCCCACTGCCACAGACAGGACCGCCAGCAGCTGAACCGCTGCCAAAGACACCGCCTCCACAAGCACCGCTGCCAAAGACACCACCGCCACAAGCACCGCTGCCAAAGACTCCGCCACCACAAGCACCGCTGGCAAGGACACCGCCGCCACAAGCACCGCTGGCAAGGACACCACCGCTACAAGCACCGCTGCCAAGGACACCACCACCACAAGCACCGCTGCCAAGGACACAAGCACCTCAGGCCCATGAGCGCCAAAAGCTCTGACGCTACTGAGGCCGGCACGAGCAGAATGAAGCACTCTGGGCACAAAGCCCCCTCCAGAACCAGTGGAGACTGTTATCCACTACCCCAGTCCTTGGCAGCATGAAGCACTTTGGGCACAAAGCCCCCTCCAGAACCAGTGGAGATTTACATCCACTACCTCTGTCCTTGGCAGGATGAAGCACTCTGGGCACAAAGCCCCCTCCAGAACCAGTGGAGAAAAGCATCCACTACCTCAGTCCTTGGCAGGATGAAGCACTCTGGGCAAAAAGCCCCCTCCAGAACCAGTGGAGAAAGGCATCCACTACTCCAGTCCTTGGCAGGAGGAAGCACTCTGGGCACAAAGCCCCCTCCAGAACCAGTGGAGATTTACATCCACTACCTCTGTCCTTGGCAGGATGAAGCACTCTGGGCACAAAGCCCCCTCCAGAACCAGTGGAGAAAAGCATCCACTACCTCAGTCCTTGGCAGGATGAAGCACTCTGGGCACAAAGCCCCCTCCAGAACCAGTGGAGAAAGGCATCCACTACCCCAGTCCTTGGCATGATGAAACACTCTGGGCACAACGCCCCCTCCAGAACCAGTGGAGACTGTTATCCACTTGAGAGACTGTGGCTTTGCACTCCCCAGGATTGAACAGTGGGCAAACCACCCACTATAGAGACTTGAGAGACTGTGGCTTTGCACTCCCCAGGATTGAACAGTGGGCAAACCACCCACTGTAGAGACTTGAGAGACTGTGGCTTTGCACTCCCCAGGATATAGCAGTGGGCAAACCACCCACTGTAGAGACTTAAGAGACTGTGGCTTTGCACTCCCCAGGACTGAACAGTGGGCATGGGGCCCCCTTGTGGATTTTGTGCTGTGCACTCAACCGGCTGACGTGCCCTTCCCTTCCCCCCGAGGTGCCTGTTTTGTTTCTATCTGCTGCCCCTGCAGTGTTCTCTCCGTCTTGTTCGGGTATCTTGTGTGGGCCTCGCTCATGCCTTTTGGGCCCAGTGATCCACGGACTATGATGGTGGAATACCTTGGACTTGTGTTCTTGGTGTATTTAATTGTATATAGTATAAATGTATATATTTGTAAATATTTTCGAATCATGTTTTTGAATATATCACAATAATTTGACTCATTTCCTTTGGTCCTTGCATTCTTCCAGGGGGGTTGGGGGGTGTAACTGTGATGTGTCATGATGTATTAGTGTGTGTGTTGTAGTGGGTGAGGGTGGGGGAGGGTGTGTTGCGTGTGCGTGTGTGTGTCACTCTTTTTTCCCTCCCCCCTCCCCTGTGTCGTAGGTGCAGTACTCACCGTGGTCTTCGCCGCCGGCGTTCGTGCTCCTGGTAGAGGAGCAGGAAGATAAAGGCTGGGAAAATCTGGTGCTCTGGTTCCATGGCGTCCTGGTTCCTCGTGGGGTGTGTAGAGGTGAGCGTTTTCCCTTCGAAGTCCTGTTTCCGTCGTGTTTTTGTTTGCGGTGAATCCGCCCCGAAAAGGTGGTGGATTGGTGGGTTGTAATTCTGTGGGCGGTACATTGTCCTCCGCCTGTCTGTTGGCAGTGACCGCCAAGCTGTTTGTTTGTACCACCGTGGCAGTCGGAGTGTTAAAGTGGCTGCCTATGTTGGCGGTTTCCGCCACGGTCGTAATTCCATTTTTTTTACCGCCTGCCTGTTGGCAGTCTTACCGCCTCTTTAGCACCGACCGCCAGGGTTGTAATGACCACCTAGATCCTGGTTACCTTGTCACAAGTCTAATAGTTCACGATCTGCTGACAATGTCACAGTTCTACGATCAAATACTCGTTCAAACTCACGAACAAAATTTCTCCAATTGTAAAGCAGGGGACTGTCTTTACGCACAAGAGGAATTGCCCAGGTGGCTGCGTCCTCAGTCAGGTATGATAACAAGAAAGCCACCCTGGATTGGGCATCAGTGAAAGTGTGTGTTTGGCAGGTAAAATGTAATTCCACTTGAACCAGGAAAGATTGCACTTTCAGGGGATCGCCTGAGAAACGTTCTGGAGGAGCTAGGGGAATGGCCGAAGGAACGTTGAGAGAAATACTCATAGGAGGATTACCTCCAGAAGCTTGAGAAGAAGGACCAGGCCAAGTCACACCCAAAGGACTTTGTTCCTTCTTTTCTACCCTTTCCTGCAACTGACTCACTCTCTCAGGTAGGCTGGCTGCTATATCCTTTGATGACACTACCTCTGCTTGGAGCTGCGTGATAACCTTGACTAGCTCATCCAATGTGACCATGCTGAGAACACACGCAAACCAGGAGGATAATTCATTTGTGGGCTCACTGTTCTGTCAGGGAGACCAGATCCTTGGGGTCTGCGCACTTTCCCAACATGTCCACCACTAGACAGCTCCAAAACTCTGATAGAAAAAATCACAGAGCCTGAAAGAGTCCAAGCGGGGGAAAATGGGATTAGGATGGGAACAGCTGGGAAGGAGACCTGCAGGAAGCAAAAGGTTAAACCACACAATATCAGGATTATATCGTATTGATTTTCACTAGGCTATGATTCTAAGCATTGTCATAAGAAAGGACTATAACTAGACCTCAAGACGTCTGGACCAAGAATCAAGAATGATTAACACAACTTCTCATATGAAACTTTTCATGAAATGTTACATATTGTCTAGGAATATAAGAACCTTCTAGAATTATGTTTTCAGAACAAACAATGGCCCATATTTATACTTTTTTAGCGCCGCATTTGCGTCATTTTTTGATGCAAAAACTGCGCAAACTTGCAAAATACAATTGGATTTTGTAAGTTTGCGCCGTTTTTGCGTCAAAAAGCGGATAAATATGGGCCAATGTCTTTTTACATGAGGACAAAAAGTAATCTGAACATTCCCTGGAAAACAATAAGAATTGTACTAAGGATTTAATATGCACATATAATGTAACATCTTGAATTTTAACACCTTTGCAGAAAATTCAAAAGCCCTAGATAGTTGTGTGCACTTCAGGAAACACTACACATCAAAGTTTTAATTGCCTTGAAATGATCGCGCACACTGTAAGCGATCTGAACACCTAGGTTTAAATGCGGGAAATGAATCGTGTACACTGCTGATTCCAACAAGTATATGCAAATGCCATGAAATGATCACGCACTGTGTAAGCGATTGAACTTCAAGATTTAAATGTGGGAATGAATCGCGCGGCCGATTCAAACAAGAATATGCAAATGCCATGAAATGATCGCGCACTAGGTAAGCGATCTGAACATCAAGCTTTAAATGCGGGAATGAATTGCGCACACTGCCGATTCCAACAGGTATATGCAAATGCCATGAAATGTTCGTGCACTCTGCAAACGATCTGAATCATCAAGATTTAAATGCGGGAATGAATCGCGCGTCTTGCCAATTCGAATGACACCATGCAAATGCCAAGAAATGGTAGCGCACAATGAGTATCAAGACTTAAAATGCAAGGAATGAATCCGCGTCTTGCCGATTTGAATCGCACCATGCAAATGCCAAGAAATGGTAGCGTACAATGAGTATCAAGAGTTAAGTGCAAGGAATGAAACGCGCGTCTTGCCGATTCGAATGCCACCATGCAAATGCCAAGAAATGGTAGCGCACAATGAGTATCAAGAGTTAAATGCAAGGAATGAATCGCTCGTCTTGCCGATTCGAATGCCAATATGCAAATGTCTAGAAATGGTTGCGCACACTGTTGCCAACCCAAATGTCAAAAGTCAAATGCCAAGAATGAATTGCGCGTCTTGCCGATTCGAATATCAACATGTAAATGCCAGAAACCACGAGCACATTCACACACACAAGGAAAAAGCTTTCAACATGAAAACTTGGCCTAAAAATGCAAATGCCTTCGAAAACGGGATGGGGGGCCCAGCCCGACCTCTGTCTTACCTCCCTGATCAAGGATCACCAATACAATGAAGGGCAAAGGCCTGGAAGGTCAAGGTAGGCCTCTGGAACAGGAGCTCAGGAAGTTGCTGCTGCTCTGCACCGGGACCTCTGAATAGTGAGTACGTGGAGCTGGGCTGGCTCCCTTATATAGAGTCTGGCCCAGCCCACAAACCACACCCAGTCATGCTGCAGAGAAAACTTCTAGAAGGCTCTGGAAAGGGACCACACCCTGACACACTCTGAAAGCCTGCAGCAATACATTGCAAATGAACAGTATTTACAAGCACCTTGAATATAAGTCTTCAGGATTAAACTCGAATTACGTTTTCTCATAAGGGCTGGGTTTTTGCATTCCAGCTGCCTGTAGAGCGCGCACTGCTCTGATGTTGACACACGCACACACTCCCCCATTTATGCACCCCTACACTCACACACACACCCCATGTTGTAATTGCAACTTACCTGCATCCAGGGGGTCTTCTGGCAGGGAACAGGATAGGGAGCTGCTACCACCAGCAGCACCTGTCAGCAGAACACCACCAGGCCGTGTTATTTATCATAATATGGCTGGTGGCGGTCTACTGGCGTGGCTGGATTTCTGCCCGTCTTGTGGTGGAAATCCAGCTGTGATCATATTTTGGTGGACTGATGTTAGCCGCGGCGACGGTCTTTTGGCGTCCGTCCCCGCGGCGGTAGGCGGCATTTACCACCAATCTCAAACTGAGGGCCTTTGCCTCCTAAGATTCGCCTTGTTGCTCATTGCCAAGCTATCAAGGGTTGACCTGAGGTTAATTTATTGAGACCTACCTGAACCTAGTGGGGGTTAGTGACCTATTGCTAAGTGTGGGTACTTTGCCCTTACCAATAAGCCACTTTCCAACAGGCAGAGACACAGAATGGTCAAGAAAGAAAATGCCCACTTTCTAAAAGTGGCATTTTCAAACTTACAATTTAAAAACCAACGTCATCAAAGATGTCTTTTTAAATTGTGAGTTCAGAGACCCCAAGCGCCACAAAACTATCTGCTCCCAATGGGAAATCATGCTTGAAAGATATTTCAAGGCAATCCCCATGTTACCCTATGGGAGAGATAGTCCTTGTAATAGTGAAACTCAAAATAAGCAGTTTTTCAGGACATGGAAAACACATCAGTACATATTGTACCTTTTAAATACACTGCATCCTGCACCTGGGGCTGCCTTTGGCCTACCTTACAGGTGACTTACATGTAGTAAAAGGGAAGGTTTGGGCCTGGCAAGGAGGTGCACTTGATGACACACTGCATGCCATGCCACCATCACTAAATTGCTCCTGATAACAGTTTTGTGTAAATCCTTGTGAAACGGGGATGCTGAAGAAATCCATCCCTGATAATCAACTTCTTGGTCCCTCGCCATCCCAGAACCAGCCATGTAGGTGCATGTTGTGTCTTTAGTGTGGCGTCTTTCAGTTGTACCAAGCTCTCCCTGCTGTGTCCGTGTCATAGACAAAAATATATTGATGTCCCCTACCTGTTTTGTCTGGTCAGGGGCACTTCTTGCACTCCTCACAGTGCCAAAATCCCCCTTCCCAATCCTGTGGTACCAACATCCACCTGGCCATTTGTGTCCCTTGCACTGCCTATTCCCCTCAGCTGGGGCCTCTGCACAGGGTACTTGCCCGGTGCAAACGGGGCCCTGATCCCACAAGGGCATCCTCCTTAACTGCTTGCCTTCCCCCAAAATCCTTACTCCCATTTCCACTCAACTCAACAGGCCTGGCCCCTCCAGAAAAACTGCACCCACCACATTTCATGGGGCCAGGACAACCCAGCAAAACCCACCCCTGATAACCCTACACCCTGCCTGTCTCGAAACACACTATCCTGCCAACAAACTGTCCTGGGCCCTCCAGCACCAGTGTCTGCCACCTTGGGTGGGCCCAGCCAAAAACCACTCTGACCTCTTCTACTAATGCCTCCCCACCTTCCCTGTTTTCCCCTCCCTACTCAAAATGCCAGCCACTGTCTTATCCGTAGCCGGTGTGACAGAACTGGGATCATTCCGGGCCCACCTACCCCACACCGAGAGGTTGAGAGGCAGGCCTGTGTCTGAAATCTTGCCGCTCCCCTCCTGTGGCAGCGATTTCCCTCCAGCACACGCAGGCCCCATGCTGCCACATGCCTCTTCCTGGTGAAAGGCCCCACCAGGTCCACGCGATTCAACATTTGTCCGCTCCCAAGTCCCCGATGGACTATACACCAAACCGGCCACTGGCTCTACTTGAGGTGAGCCAGCCTGAGCTGTCCCTACTTTCCCTGAACTGCCCGCTGGCCCAGCATGTGCCACGGGGTCTCCCTTCCTTACCCGCTCTTTTAAATTGTTTTTTGTGACCGTGGATGTTGCCCAGAAGGGCCTCCCAGCCCCGAAGAGCTGGCCCACCAGTGGCTCAAAGCTCACCTGCTGTACCATTTTTTGCATATTTTTCCCCTAAGTGGCAAGCAGCCCATAACGGCTGCCCCCACACTGCCAGCAGATCGTTGCCACGGCTGTGGCCTCTTAGGGACCCATTTTTGGTCCAGAACTCCATTTTTAAGTGCAAGTGCTTTTGACCTTTGAACAATCTGAGAGACGTCTGGGATTAGGCCCTTCTAATTTGCTTCTTGGAAAACTATATAGAGATAAGAAATGAGCAGTGGCAAAATATGGTAGGAAATGGTGAGAAGAGGCAAGAACATGGGGCCATCACTGTGTGGGAGCCTTAAGCCAAATAATTCACTGAATCTCAATATTTCAGTTGGGAAACATCCTTTTTTACTACTTTTTTTTCCCGAAAGTCGTGGTTAACGAAAGTGCAACAACGCTTTTTTTAACCACGACTCCTTTTTTTTGTGCCTTAACTACGAATGTTCTGAACAACGAACATGCGTGGTTAAGGTACAAAGAAGGGAGTTGGCGAAGGTAAGTGGTGGGTTTAGGTTTTGGGGAGGGGGTGGGGGGTCAGGGGGTTTTAGGTTTTGGGGTGGGGTTGGGGGGGTGGGGCGTTTTTGGTTTTGGGGAGTGGGTGGGGGGTCAGGGGGTTTTAGGTTTTAGGGTGGGGTTGGCGGTGTGGGGCGTTTTTGGTTTTGGGGAGTGAGTGGGGGTCAGGGGGTTTTAGGTTTTGGGGTGGGGTTGGGGGGGTGGGGTAAGGGATGTAGGGTGAATGGTGCCTATTGCTAATGATTTTATCAGGAATGCCTTTACAACGAAATATCGTTGTTAAGGCATTCGTGGTAAAATCATTAGTAGTAGCAACGAGGTCGGTGTTCCGACCTCGGTGTTAAGTCAGTAGTTGTTTTTTAATTTGTTGTTTCGTCGTACAATCATTTCAGTTACCCAAAATTAATCTCTGGTACTTCGACCCCAGCACCCTTGACCTAGTGATTAGATTCACTGCCATGCATGACAGCAGGCCCACCAAATTTACCAGAGTAAGTCAAATAATTGTAGTGTCTTCCGCAGCCTGGCACCCTCTGTATCACTAGGCCACACATGGAGATGTAAATCCCATGTCTTTATTCCTATGCTTGTGAACGCCAACATTCAAACATTCTAAAGTAAGCTCTCATGCATTCTATTCTTGTGATTATGTGACACATTGATACGGACTCCTCGGACAGCCAGAAATGATCCGTTCCAAATCATGCAAGACACTAGTCCGAAATTTATGAGAACTGACGCATCACAGTGGCAATGCAGCGATGCATCAGAAAAACGTGTTCAGCAGTGCAATGCTTTAATGTGCCATGGATGTGCCGTATTTATGGTACAGCACACTATGTCGTGAGGTCCCAGGCTGAGTCAAAACTTTTGAGGCATCACTGAGAAGGACTGAGCACAGTGGCATAACGCATTTGCTCCAAAAGTGTGCTAAGCTCATTTGTGCCACGTAAAGCAACGTTTAGGTGATGCAAACAATTTGCATCATATTGGACTGTGTCATGCATTGGAAAAGGCTAAAAAATTGATACCTTTAGTAAGAAGTTCAGCAAACAGCAAATGCAAGAAATGGAGGGAGCAGCAAACAGAATCAGTGAAGACAACAATCCCATCACCAACCAAGATGTCCAAGCAGAAGTCCAGGGGAAGCAGAAGAGGAATTTCAGTGAGAAAGAGAACCAAATATTAATAGCAAAGGTGACAAAAAAGGAACACCTTCTCTTTGTCACCTCAAAATTGCCGGTAGGGAAGAAAGAAGCCATTTGGCAGTCCATAGTGGATAAGATCAACAGCGTCAGTCAAACAAAAAGGACTGTTTCTGAACTGAAAAAAAGATGGCATGATTATAAGTGCAGGGCCATTGAGAAACTGTTTAAGAACCTGAGGTCTACCATGCAAGCCGGAGGAAGATCAGAGGAACAGGAGTAGGTGGACCCATTGGAGGAACAAATGGTGTCACTTATCCCAACAGAGTTGGTAGCAGGAGTTACCAGACAAGACAGTTCTGCAGTTGAGGACCATGGTGCTCTACAGGGTAAGTGGCATCAATAAACAATGGCCCTCATTACAAGCCTGGCGGTTGGTGATAAAGCGGCAGTAACATTGCCAACAGGCCGGCGGTACAAAAAATGGAATCATGACCACAGCGGAAACCGCCAACACAGACAGCCACTTTAACACACCGACCGCCACGGCAGTAGCAACAAACAACGCGGTGGTAACCGCCAACAGGCAGGCGGAAGACAATGTACCGCCCACAGCATTACAACACTCCTATTCACCAGCTTTTCGGGGGCTGTACCAATGCCATCAACAGCACAGCAGAAACAGAACACTGAAGGGAAACGACTCACCTTTCGACACTCAAGGAAGAACCACAATGCCATGGAGCCTGAGCTGCACTTTTTTCTAATGCTGGTGTACCTTCTCATACACCAGGAACACGAACGCCGGTGAAGACGACCACGGTGAGTACTGCACCTAGCACACAAGGGAGGGGGGAGGAAAAAAAGTGTGACACACAAACGCAACACGCCACCTCCTCACCCCACCCCCCACACCATACACACAAACAGATGCAACAACCTTACATATACACCTCGGAATCCTCAGTAACAACACAAGGACAAAAGGAATTGATTAAAGTGAGTATAATATTACAAATTTAGATAAATACGTCCTTAAAGCACAAAACAGTATGTACAATATATACAAATGGAGGGACAATGCCCACTCCAAAATATCCGTGGCTCACTGGGCCATAACACATAGGCCAAGGCCACACTTGACTCCTGCCTCAATATGGAAAGAACACTGCAGGGGCATCAGGTCGAAAAAACACAGGCACCTCAGGGGGATGGGGAATGCGGAGGCACCTCAGCCGGAAGATGGTACAACGCCACTGGCCTGGAGGGGGCTCCATGCCCATTGCTTGGTCCTGGGTAGTGCAAAGCCACATAGTCTCAAGTGGGTGGTTTGCCCACTGCTTGGTCCTGGGGAATTCAAAGCCACAGTCTCTCTAGTGGGTGGTTTGCCCACTGCTTGTTCCTGGGTAGTGCAAAGCCAGTCTGTCAAGTGGGTGGTTTGCCCACTGCTTGGTCCTGGGAATGCAAAGCCACAGTCTCTCAAGTGGATGCCTTCTTCCACTGGTTCTGCAGGAGGCCTTTTGCCCAGTGTGCTTCATCCTGGCAAGGAGGGGCTGAGTGGATGCCTTCTTCCACTGGTTCTGGAGAGGGCCTTGTGCCCAGTGTGCTTCATCTTGGGAGAGAGGGGCTGAGTGGATGCCTTCTTCCACTGGTTCTGGAGGGGGCCTTGTGCTTCATCCTGGATGGGGCAAGGTCACAATCTCTCACCTGTGTGTCACTCCGACAGGTGTTGCAGGGCCCACGATACACTGCAGCCCAAGTAGTCACCACTACACACTGCTCGCCGGCCGTGACGGCTGCTCAGTGGATGCCAGTTGCGCTGCAGGTTGCAGTGCTGTCAGTGGTGGTGGTAGCCTCCAGGCCTCCACCTGCAGCCTTGGACAGCTGCCCATTGGGGCTGCTGCTGCTGGCAGTGGTGATGCTGCCGGCGGTGCAGGTGGCGGAGCTGGCCGTGATGCAGGTGGCGGTGCTGACTGCGGTGCAGGTGGCGGTGCTGGCAGTGGTGGTGGTAGCCTCCAGGCCTTCAACTGCAGAAGTGCTCTGGATGGTGTGGTGTGCCCCTTCCTGCCCTTGGCAGATGATGGTGCCTCCTTGCTTCTGCCAGCTGGTGTCTTTTTCTTGTCCCTGCTGGCTGGTGGTGTCTCCTTCCCATTGCTGGTTGATGTCCCCTTCTTGCCCTTGCTAGGTGGCGGACCCTTCTTGGTCTTGGCAGGTGGTGCTGGCACACTGGCTGGGCTGACGGTTGCCTCCTTGGAGCCTTTCACACCTGCAGTTACTGCAGAAACCACAGTGGCCAAGGACTGGGTGGCTGAGGTGCTGGGCTGGGTTCTGGCCACCCTGGCCTGAGGGGAAGGACGGGGGAGGGGTAAGGAATAGGTCAATGTTGGTGAGGAAAATCTTCTTAGGGAGCATGCAGGTGTGAGTGGAGATGCTACTGGGAGGGAGGTGCACGACGAGGAGGAGGGGGACACAGTGGAGGCATTGGATGTTGGTGTGTCTGCATCTGCATGGTGCTTGTGTGAGTGCCTGTGAGATGAAGTGTGGTGCTTGTGTTTGCCTGAGCCACTTCTGTGTGTTGATTTGGGTGATTGCTGGTCTCAAGGTGTGTTTAGGATAGGCTGGGGTTGAGGGGATTGGGACTGGGTCGAGGAAGTTGGAGGGGGGAGGCTGGAGACAGGGACAATGGCTGTCATCAGGTAGTTAGCCACAGCCTGGAATGCTCTCTGTTGGGCCGCCATGCCAGAGTGAATGCCCTCCAGGTATGAATTTGTTTGTTGGAAATTCCCTGCTACACCCTGGATGGCATTCAGTATAGTTGACTGCCCAACAGTGAGGGATCTCAAGAGGTCAATAGCCTCCTCACTGAGGGCAGCAGGACTGACTGGGGCAGGGCCTGAGGTGCCTTGGGCGAAGGAGATGCCCACCCTCCTGGGTGAGTGGGCACGGGAAACAATCTGAGGGACTGCTGGGAGGGCGGTGCTGGTACGGGGGTGGCATCTGTACCTGTAGTTGGGATGGGCACAGAGGTGTCCGCCACCGCCAGGAGGCTTCCATCAGAGGAGGTGTCGCTGTCGGTACTGTCCCCTCCTGTCTCCGTCGTGGTGCTCCCCTCGCCCTCCGTCCCACTGGTGTCCTCACCGTCGGTGGATTCGGCCTCCAGGCCCTTGTGGGATGCAGCTCCCTCCTTCGCCAGTGCCTCTGCTCCTCTGCCAGATGATGCTAATGCACACAAGGACAGGGTAACAAAACAAAAAGGGGGGAGAGACAGAGGATACATTTGATCAATGCCAGCAACAACACTACAGTTGGCGTACACAACTCAAAGGGAACAGCCCTAAGCATTAGGCCATGCACTTTCAGTTACAATGCTAGTCCCAAGCCCATGGGGTACAATGCCTAACACCATTAGCTGCACACCTGAAACCCACAGGACCCTGCCCAGTAGTAGATGCCCACTAACAAGTTGGGGTTGGAGTGCATCTGAGCCTTCCCATCATTGAACATACCCTGCCATGTTCGCCCTGGGCTACGGGCACCCACAGCCCACATCCCCCACCGAGGTAATACCTTAACGCGTGCAAACTCATGATTCAGAATCTGTACTCAACCCTTGGGGCTGCTGTGATGCCTTCAAGTGCCCATCCAACTCCGGATAGGCCACCGCCAGAATGCGGAACATCAGGGGGGTCAGGGTACGACGGGCACCCCTTCCTCGTGGGGAGGCCAGTCCCAGCTGGGCCTCCACTGTCTTCCTTGCCCAGCGGCACAGGTCCTCCCACCGTTTGCGGCAGTGGGTGCTCTGCCTGTCAAAGACCCCTAGGGTCCGCACCTCCTTGGCGATGACATGCCAAATACCCTTTTTCTGATGGGCGCTGACCTGCAGAATATAAACAGCAGAAAAGGTATTAGTCATACCGTCCGGACTGTTATACTCATGGCCCCCCATATCCCTCCGTCCCCTAACGCACATACATTGACCACCACACATGCAGCACTCTGCCCAGGACCACTCAGCCCCCCCCACACGAGGCTTACACACACAGCAATCCATACATTCATGCCCCACGCATCATGCTCACAGTGTACTCACCTGTTTGTCTGGAGGACCATTTCCCCAGACACTCGAGCCATTGTCACTTCCAGACACAGGTCACAGCAGCACTTACAGTGTAGGTCCTCTCCTGTTGAAGGTCAGGTAGCAAGTGATTGAACAGATAGAAAATGGCGGTCACGTCCGTGGCGGTGCATACCGTCACTGCCGGCGTACATCGCCGATGGCTCCTGGAACCCATAGGCCCCAATGATAACCAATGTAGTGTTGCATGGCGGCCGTCGACTGCCGACCCCAATGGCACACAACGCCAGCGGAATTCCCTCATTTCCACTTGTCCCTCCTCACAGGTCAGGCAGCCGCCATTTCAGGTGGGCACAGGCCATGGCACCTATCTGCGTCACAGCAGACATTGGCACATCAACTGACTTACGTGTTCACATACTGTTTCTGTAAAGCAAAAATTGCATATTAATGTGGAAATATGTTTGAATATGACCTTCTGCTCACCGTTTTTCACCCTAGAGTTCAACCACTGAGGATGAATAGGAGATGGAGACATCCCCCGTGTACAGACCCCTGGTGGACCTGGCGACAATGGAGGACAGGCACATTATCCTGACGTACAGATTTGATAGGGTCACAATCCAAGAACTGTGTGTGCAATTGGAGCCAGACCTGGTATCATCTATCCGCCACCCCACTGGGATCCCCCCTCTAGTGCAGGTCTTGTCAATGCTCCATTTCCTGGCAAGTGGTTCCTACCAAGCGACAGTGGCCATGGCATCAGGGATGTCACAGCCTATGTTCTCAAACGTGCTGACCAGAGTGTTGTCTGCCCTGCTGAAACACATGCGCAGCTACATATTATTCCCCCAGGGGGAGGATTTGGTGCCATTGATGGTACACATATTGCATTTGTCCCCCCCCCCCGGGGAAATGAACAAGTGTTCAGAAATAGAAAACGCTTTCACTCTCTGAATGTGCAGATGTGTTTGGCAGACCAGTACATCTCCCATGTCAATGCAAAGTATCCTGGCTCTGTGTACGATGCCTTTATCTTGAGGAATAGCAGCACCCTATATGTGATGTCTCAACTCCAGAGGCAGAGGGTGTGGCTAATAGTTGAGCCCATGGTCCCCACCCAGTTGATGTAGGTATATGGGTGTGGGTTTGGCCCTATGGGTGAGTGTGTGGCTAACAGGTATCACTCGGTATTTGTAGGTGACTCTGGTTACACCAACCTCTCATGGCTACTTACCCCAATGAGGAACGCCAGGACAAGGGCAGAGGAACGTTACAATGAGGAACATGGGCGAACAAGGATGATCATTGAGCGAACCTCTGGCCTCCTGGAGGCCAGATTCTGGTGCCTCCATCTGACAGGTGGATCCCTGTACTACTCACTCAAGAAAGTGTGCCAGATCATCGTTGCATGTTGCACAACCTGGCATTGAGATGCCATGTGCCTTTTCTGCAGGAGGATGAGCCTGGGGTTGGTTATATGGCAGCGGTGGAGCCTGTGGAGAGTGACAAAGAGGAGGAAGAGGATGTGGACAACAGAACTACACTAATTCAACAGTACTTCCAGTGACACACAGGTAAGACACTGTAACTTCACCTTCCATTGCAGTTTTGTGTTTGACATTGGACATGGCAGCCTGATTTCTCTATTTCTATGGCCACTTACTGTACCCTTTGGCATCTCTATTTTCAGATCTCTGTGCCCCACTCTGGCTCCTGGTGTGTTTACTGCTGCCCACTACAGGTCATACCTATGAAAATATTACAGTACATTTGAATTGCAATGTTTACAGTTTGTTAAACTAATACATATGTCAAACAATTGACAGACTACATACTTGATTTTGTTCCAAGGGTGTTCGTTTAGGTGCTAATAAGTGGAGGGGGTATTCCAATGGGCTGGGTTGCTGATGGAGGAAAGTCCAGGGTAGAGTCCAGTCTATTTGTATCACAGGTGCATTGTCCAAGGGGGCATAGGAAGGGGAGAAATGGCAGTTCATGGTGGACAGGGTGACAGAGTGGGAAAAAAGTGTGACAATCAGGAGAGTCTTATTTCCTGGCGGGGGTCTTGGCAATGTTCTCTGGCTTCTGCATGTAACACAGGGACCGTTTGTGGGTTGGTTCTCCTTCTGCAGGGGGTGGGGTGCTGGTGACCTGTTGTTCCTGTGGCAGGGCCTCCTGTCCACTAGCGTCGGCGGAGGTGGAGGGCTTTTCTTCATTGTGGCTAGTGTCAGGGGCCCGTTGGTGTGCCACTGCCTCCCTCATGGTGTTGGGCATGCCTGCCAATACCCCTGCAATGGTGACCAGGGTGGTGTGGATGTCTCTCAGGTCCTCGCTGACCCCCAGGTACTGTCCCTCATGCAGCCGCAGGGTCTCCTGCAACTTGGCCAGTATCTGGCCCATGGTCTCCTGGGAATGGTGGTATGCTCCCAGGATGTTGGTGAGTGCTTCGTGGAGAGTCGGTTCCCTGGGCCTGTGCTCTCCCTGTCGCACAGCAGTCCTCCCAGCTTCCCTGTTGTCCTGTGCCTCTGTCCCGTGAACCGTGTGCCCACTGCCACTGATCCAGGTCCCTGATCGTCCTGTGTTTGTGGGGTTGCCTGGGTTCCCTGTGGTGGTGGACACACTGCTGATTAACGTATCCTGGGGACAGAAGGATGAGCCCACTGGGTGGGTGCTGTGGTTGTGTTTCCTGAGGGGGGAGGCTCTGTGGTGGGTTGGGAGTGTGCCTGGGTAACTGACTGTCCATAGGTCCCTGATGGGCCAGGTTGGTCACCGTGATCCAGGCGTCCAGAGCTGCTGTCATCACTGTGGGCCTCTTCTGGGGGGGACTGGATGTGGCTGGCACCTCCTCTCCGGTGACATTGAGTGGGGGACCTCTGGGGATGTAAATGCAGTGTTATTGTTTCTGCGTGTGCCATCTTGTGCATGGGTATGTTTCCCTCTATGGTTGTGATTAGCAAGGCAGCTTTGACTTGTGTGAGTTGTGATTTGTTTGGCTAGGTGATTGTCACTAGTATGCATGCTGTGGTGATGGGTGTCCATGGAGGTCTGTGATGGGGGTCGACGCATTGGTGTTTTATGCAGGGCTTTGTATTGGGATGGGTGGGTTGTGATGGTGGGGTATATGTGAGGTGGTGGAGTGATGGGGGTGAGGGTAGGGGTTGTTGTTTGTGATGGCATGCAGGTCGGGTGGGGGATAAAGTAGTAAAGATTTGACTTACCAGAGTCCAGTCCTCCTGCTACTCCTGCCAGGCCCTCAGGATGCATGATCGCCAAGACTTGCTCCTCCCATGTTGTTAGTTGTGGGGGAGAAGGTGGGGGTCCACGGCCGGTCCTCTGTACAGCTATCTGGTGTCTTGCAACCACGGAACGTACCTTCCCACGCAGGTCGTTCCACCTCTTCCTGATGTCATCCCTTGTTCTTGGGTGCTGTCCCACGGCGTTGACCCTGTCCACAACTCTCCGCCATAGTTCCATCTTCCTAGCAATGGATGTCTGCTGCACCTGTGATCCGGGTAGCTGTGGCTCTACCCTGATGATTTCCTCCACCATAACCCTTAGCTCCTCCTCTGAGAACCTGGGGTGTCTTTGTGGTGCCATGGGTATAGTGTGAGTGGTGTGTGTGCAGGTGTTTGGGGTGATGTGTTGGGGTGCTGTGAGGTGCGTGGATGACTTATGGGTGATGGTGTTTTGTGGCTCAGATTCAGTAGGTGCTGCCGGCGTGTCTCTCTCTCACTTGCCAAAATCTTTGGGCCGTAAAGGGTTGTGGGTAGGGTGTGTGTGTGTTTTATAGTGGTGTGGGTGTGTGGGTTTGGTGTGTGTATGTGTGTCAGGTGTGTGTATTTTGAATTGTCCAATGTGATGTTGTTTTGTTAGTGTGTGTGTATTTTGAGTGCGGCGGTCTGTACCACCAATGGCTTACCACAGTTGAATGATCGCCGCAGTGATTCGTGGGTCATGATGCTGTGAGTGTATTTCTGTTGGCGTAACGGTATGGGTTTTGGTACCGCCAGTTTATCACTGACCTTTGGGCTGGCGGACTTGTGTGTGTGTCTGTATAGTGGTGGATTTCTATGTGTGGGTCATAATACGGGTAGCGGTATACCGCTGTGGTCACGGTATGTTGGCAGCAATCAGCATGGCGGTAGGCGGCTCTTACCGCCAATGTTGTAATGAGGGCCAATATGTTTTGCAGTGCAGCAACATGCGTTGCTGCACTGTACTGTGCTGTGTCCAAGGGAAAGGGCAGGAATGTCTAACAAGCCAACCCATACATCACAAAAATGTTAGCTTGTCAAGTGGCAATTTGTCCAGTCCAGCTCAGCCAAGTTTCTCATATCCATATGTGATGTGCTGCCCCAGTCCAGGGTGTCCTTTGAATACAACAACTTGTGGTCTAATGTTTTACATGAGTGACCAGGACTACAGGTCCCACAATACAATGTAAAAACCTGGAATGGATCAGCACCTCATGCATGGACTTGAGAAAGCGGCCCAACCTGACTGTTACATAACAGGCCCTCTGCACAGAAGGCAAATATGTTTGTGTTGGGAGTATGCAGCCAAAAGTGGACTGTGAACTAATGGAATAGAATGGGGTTGCCAGAATATATTATAAATAGAAGTACACTGTTCCAAAAATACTCTGACTTCCTAGGAGACCTGAACTATCAGGAGCAAGAGCCCTCATGCATCACAATGGAAGTCAAGCATCATCTTCGGGAAATGCTCCTCACCAGGCCGGCTCTGCAACGCCTGGCGGGTTCCCCGAAGAGGCCTCTTATGCCGTGCTGCTCTACTAAAGTAAGCGTGATAGCTTACACCATGAGTAGACTCAAATTGGAGAGAACAAAAAAGACTGTTAAAATTGGTTATTCATCACACCAAAACATCAAAGACTTTAATCAGTATAGGGTGGATGAAGACCAAGGTTAAAAAGGGATGGTGAGTGTCACACAAGAGTGCAATGCTCAAGTGACTCTCGAAAAAACCAAGGGGAACTATAAATTATATAGTACCTCTATATCAAGGCCAACATGTTTCTCGTCCTTACGGTCCAGCCGGATCCATTGATGCTTCATCAGGACCAAAGAAAAATATAAACTTCTTCTCCAAAATACAAAATCAGATATTTTTAAATATGTCTAAATGCCCTAACTTAAAGGTGAAAACAGTCACTTACATTGAAGTCACCTGGTCAAGTCAGGTCGCCCTAAAAGACAAAAATACATATATATAGGCCAGAGAAAACCAAAATAGCGCAATACAGTAATTAAAAAGTAAAAAGTGTACTCAAAATTGTGATGGGTCAAATGTCACTCGTGAAAAGTGAGATAACCACGGCCAAAAAAGGCTTACCATCCCCAAATTTGAGAATAGGCTCTTTAGGACGCACGTACTGTGGACTCAATGGTCACTGTTCATGATCAATAAACAAAATTATCCACAAGGTATATGTGATATTCAATGATTGATAATGTATAGATGAGAGTAAACCAATGTTGTGTGTGAGTGAAAAAGCTGTCACTGTGGAGGACCCAATAAAACATTAAGGTATACTGCAGTAGTAAAATAATTGGAAACTCCCATCTGCCTATTCACTAAAATGGTCAATATGTCACAGATCGTTGAAATATGCAGTTTCTTGAAATCATTAGGTAAATTGCCCAATTACGAAGAGACACGAGATATACTGTGTCTCCATTAGTGTTAGTGGTGAGTAGAAAATATCTAAAATAAAAAGGAAGAAGCGGACTTTCATTTTGATCGCTGGTCCTGCATCGTGGACCTACCCTCGAGACGGCGCCCGCATACAAGTTATGCGAGCGCTGTCCGAGTCTTTAAAAAGACACAGCGTAGAGCAGGGAGGGAATTCCTTCCAGCTCGCGCGCGTCAGGAGAATAGAAAAGGAGAACGGACGTGCGTCTTCAGGAAGGGTGTTGAAATAGAAAAGAGACAAAAAAACGACAAAAAAAACTCATATACATGCTCTTGATCCGAGAGATTACTCGGAATCGGAGCATGACTAAAAATACAAATAGGAGCGTCTCGTCTGGTGACATAAAAAATGTCTAAAAAAAGTTTTTTTGTAACATTTTTTATTTATTTAGCTGTGCAGGTACAAAGGATATTCAAAACGGAATAGTTTCCTTTGTAGTCAAAGATACAAGAAAACAGTCATTCATGAATGGTCGAACTAGTGATGTTGACTACTATCCCTTGTTACATAGTATAGATAAACCTATTGATACATTTATCGTGACTTATTGGATGACCGAGAGGTCAAAATTGTGGCTTCAGCTGTAGTTTTGCACACAAATGAACAGAAGATAAAATAAAGCACAGAGTAAGATGATACTTATTGGTATTAGGACAGAGAGGTCCACGGAATATCATTGTTCAGTCCATGGAAATTGGTCCCTAATTTGAATATCCATCTCTGTTCAATTTTGAAGAGGCCCCCTGGGTCATTGAGGCAGACGTGAGGAACATCTAAAACTACCCACCACAAATCCAGAATATAACCTTTTCACTTAAGAAGTGATCCCGGGGTTCAGTATGTGGAGTATCTCCTAATAGGATCATGTGAACAGCCATGTCTACAGTCACTAGATGAAACTATACTGCACACAGCTGTCCTGATGTGCTGGGTCAGCTCTCACAGGTGTCGTCTGCCATGTTAGAGACAACACTACTTCCTATTTTGCACAAAAGATTATTGGGGGGGGGTTAATCCAAGTGACGCACACCAGAGGTCAATGATTGTATGTTGGAAGCATAGATGGTGCGAGACCTTGGTGTGTCCCTGTTAGTGTAGTGGCAGAGCACATTGAGCTTGCAGTTGGTCTGAATGGGGAGCCATTGGATCTCAAGGAGGAGAGGGGTGATGTATGTGTGGCAAGATAGCCTGAGTGAAAATCATACACTGCTTCTTTTTGATAGCGTTGAACGTGTTTAGTAGCTGAGCAGTAATGCAGTAGAAGAGGAGTTAGAAATGCGGTCTTTGGTTGGCAGTCAGTTTGCACTCTGTCCAAGCAGGGACCCTCACTCTAGTCAGGGCAGTGGAGATACATACTTAGGATAACCCCTGCTCACCCCCTTGGTAGCTTGGCCCAAGCAGTCAGGCTTATCTCGAAGGCAATGTGTAAAGTATTTGTAACAACACACATAGTAATACAGTGAAAACGCTACAAACTGGACACCACACCAGTTAAGAAAAATAGGCCAAACAAGACCAAAACGACAATAATCCAACATACTCAAGTCAAGATATGAATTTTCAAAAGAGTCTTACTCCATAGAAAACAATGGAAATGTTGATTTTACACAAAGTACCTGGTTTGCATCAAAAAGAAAGCCTGCAAGAGAGCAATGTGTCTTTTTCCGGACCGGACACCTCAGATACACGCAGGCTTGCGTTGATTTTTGACGCCCGGCAATAATGCATGAGAAATCTGGTCACACGGTGTCAGAAAACCATGTTGTGTGGGGTTTGTGTCGTTATCAGCAGCCGCAAGCGGGTGTTGCGTCATTTCTCCAGCCGAATGCCTCGATCTTTCAGCCGCGATGCAGGTAGAGCGTTGATTTTAGCCACGAAGCAGGATGAGCACCATTTTTCAGCTGCTTTGCAGTTGGTTCATCGAAATTGCCCCCGCACGGAGTTCTGTGCATAGATTTCAGTCCTTGTTCTTACAACTTCTCCTTTGAGGGGCCCCGTGACTGGATATGGCACCACTTGGCAGGACAGGAGTCTCAGCAGAGAGTCGAGGTGCTGGCAGAGGAAGTCTTTGATGGCCCTGAGACTTCAAAACAGGAGGCAATCTCAGTTCAAGCCCTTGGAGATTCCTCACAAGCAGGAATATACCACAAAGTCCAGTCTTTGTCCTCTCTCAGGCCGAAGCAGCAACTGCAAGCCAACCCAGCAAAGCACAGTCACAGGGAAAGGGGCAGTACTCTTCCTCCAGCTCTTCAGCTCTTCTCCTTGGCAAAGGTTCCTCTTGATTCCAGAAGTGATCTAAAAATCTGGAGTTCACTACTTATATC
This sequence comes from Pleurodeles waltl, assembly GCF_031143425.1. Classification (NCBI taxonomy): domain Eukaryota; kingdom Metazoa; phylum Chordata; class Amphibia; order Caudata; family Salamandridae; genus Pleurodeles; species Pleurodeles waltl. Next base: position 602,639,596 of record NC_090443.1, on the reverse strand, counting down.
CCTTTCTGCCTTTGAAGTAGGCAAACTTCAAAGGAAAGCCTCTGTTGTTCACAAGTTCCTGCCTTGCCCAGGCCTGGCTCCAGACTCACACCAGGGGTTAGAGACTGCATTGTGTGTGGGCAAGCACAGCCCATTCAGGTGTAAGTGACCACTCCCCCCTCCACTCTGTTCCAGATGGCCCATCAGGATATGCAGGCTACACCTCATCTCCCTTTGTGCCACTGTCTAGAGGGGATTCGCAAACAGCCCAACTGTCAGTCTGACCGAGACAGGGAATACACAAGCAGGCAGAGTCACAGAATAGTTTAAGAAAGAAAATGCCCACTTTCTGACATTGGCATTTTCAAACTGACTATCTAAAAACCAACTTTACCAAAATATGTATTTTTAAATTATGAGTTCAGAGACCACAAACTCCAATCTGTATCTGCTCCCAAAGGAAAACAGCATTTAAAAGATATTTAAAGGAAGCCCCTATGTTAACTTATGAGAGAGATAGACCTTACATCAGTGAAAAACAAATTTTGCAGTATTTCAATGCTAGGACATGTAAAACACACCTGTACATGTCCCACCTTTAACATACACTGCATCCTGCCCAGGGGGCTTCATAGGGCCTACCTTAGAGGTGCCTTACATGTAAAAAAGGGAAGGTTTGGGCCTGGCAAGTGGGTACACTTGCCAGGTCGAATTGGCAGGTTAAAACAGCACACACAGACACTGCAGTGGCAGGTCTGTGCAATGTTTACAGAGCTACTCATGTGGGTGGCACAGCCAGTGCTGCAGGCCCACTAGTCACATTCAATTTACAGCCCCTGGGTACTTCTACTGCACTTTACTAGGGTCTTACTAGTAAATCAAATATGCCAATCATGAAAAAGCCAATTACACATACAAACTACACAGGGTGCACTTGCACTTTAACATTGGTCAGCAGTGGTAAAGTGCCCAGAGTACCAAAAACTGCAAAAAAAGAGTCCAGCACACAGTCAAAATATGGGAAGCAGGGGCAAAAAAAGACAGGGAAGACCACACCGGATGCCAGGTTTAACAAGAGGGCATTAGTGCACTACACTTGACATGTGATGTTGGCCCAGCAGAAGGTGTTACAGGTGTCAGGAGGCAGATGTAAGCACACAAGTTTGACCATGCTACATCTGTCAAAGCGGGAGTCTGATAAACAGGAAAGTGTGAAATGACAGGTTGTTGTACACAATGATGGGCCAGTCTTGGGGATGGATGGAGGATGAAATGTCTGGGCCTAGTTGTGTTGGCAGCCAGGGTAGGTAAATGTAACAGGTTATCATCCCTACTCTCTTGTGAGGTTTGGCATGAGTCCTAGTTCTGACATACAGGATAGGCATGTTGGCCACATGTATTGTGTACCTGTTGTAGGTTGTGTTGACTTCATTAATGTGTAGAAACACATGCTTAACACATCTATGTATCAATAAGTGAATGTGACTCAAGTATGTTTGTTTTTTAACATACTATAGACCACATCTATAATAGGTCATGATAAAAAAAAAAATATCATTAATTGCAGATGTACAATCAATACCTCCTGTACAGCAGCATGTCCTGGATGACCCACCTGTTGGTGATGAGCTCCTGCCCCACATGGATGGTGAACTTCCATTCTTTCTCACAGAGTGGAGTGACACATTACTGCTAACAGATGTTCTGTAGCTACTGACATAGACAGATCAGTGTAGGAATTCCAGTAGGTGACATCATTACATGTTGCTGTATGCTGTTCCCTCTATGTGCACATGACACTAGGGCCAGAAATGTTGGAAGATGGCACGGTGCAGTGCATACATTCACCTATCCACGCTATGTCACTGGGAAAGGGCAATGTTGCCCAGTATGTTGGCCACATATCACTTTCCTGCTGTTTTACCATGTACTGGCTCACAATGAGCTGCCTAGCACAAACATAGGCACCTTTGCACCATGGTGCAAGGGTGCCTGTGCTGCATGCAGATTGCTCTTTGCACATTAAAAAACACATTCCTCCACATATATAACTCTTAGAAGCATAGTCAACTATGTATGTGTGCCACGGAATGAAGCACACATAGTAAGCAGTAGTGAATTCAGGGGCTACAGGTATTTATTCTTACACATGAGCTGGGGGGCACTATTTTTGGACACATTCACAGATTTACCTTGCTTGATAGATGACATATGTCATCTACCATGACAGTTTAATGGAAACACCAACACAACATACATGGTACATCTCCCTTGCACACTGTGAAGCAGTGATTTGACATATTAGAGTTGTAGAATTGCACCACACCATGATGCATGATGCATGTTGGAAGTTTGAGGCACACCCCTCATAAAGATGGCCCTAACTCTCCCAACACACACATATATGGCTATTCTGTCATACATATTTACATTTTATTTGGTCTATTGTATAGTTCAGATTTACGTACCAACAAGTAGGCCATTCCCATATCGCCCATTCCGGAACCTCTCATTTATGATGCTGTGTCTGAAGCTGCATGCATCATGTGCCCTTCCTGGGTATTTAAGTAGCACATTCATGAACCACCCCAGGTAATCCATGAAGGCCTGAACATTGATAGAGTTTGTGTGTTTCCAATTGCTGAACAATTGCGTTGTTTCACCTGGAGGAACCAATTGCACATGTGTGCAGTCCATAGCACCCAAGACATGTGGAAACCCTGCAATGGCATAAAAGCCTTGCTTTGTCTCCATCTGTTCTTGTTGTGTCTTGGGGAAGAGGAGGCACTGTGGTGTATGGTGAATGATGGCATCCAGGACAGTTGGCAAGAAGGCAGGAAAAGATGCCTGTGATACTTCAGCCATTCTGGCTGTTGTGACCTGGAAGGACCCTTTCACAGTGTAAGAAGATGAGGACCCTCAAGTTGCCACGTTATCCACGCTTTTATTAAGACAGAAGACCAATGAGTAATTAGGATTAAAGAAAACAGTATAAATTAGGGATTTCCAATGGGGTCCTCAGGTCCGATCTTTGTCTTTGGTCTGTGTGCTGGCTCTCCCTTTAGTCTTGTCCCAGGCGTCCGGACCACACAGCAACACAGTCCCCCTCAAGAAGGGAAAATACCCAAAGAAAAAGGATCAGTTCTACTGCTTATGGACTTTAATAGACCTTTACCGGTGCTACCTTCACCATCACAAGTGTGTCCCCCTGATGTGCTCTTTCACACTTGCATCCTTCCTTTAGTGTAAGCCCCAAGTTCCCAGGTGCTTCACTGAGATGTGTGCGTGCCCCACCAACCCCCCAAAATCAATGTGCAGCACCTATCACTTGCCTCAAGCCTTGACTTGTCTCCCGGGCCGTGATGGTGGGACCCGGGCCGTCTGTGTCACTTCCCTAAGCGCCGTGCTTGTTTGTTAGGTGGGGGAGTTCTGGACACTTCCCCTCATTGATCTTCTCCTACACTCCACTCTCCTAACCCAATGGCTCCTTCAGGATCCTTGGTCATCGCGCGCTCTCTGGTGGTCCCTCCTTCCACACAGTATACCGCCATAGCTGTCTTCAGGGTTTCTCCTCTGCTGTTTAATCTTGACTCCGTGGTCGGCGCTTCTTGCCCTCATTCACACTCATCTCATTCTCCGCGTTGTTCTGATGACACCCAGTCATCCTCCTGTCTCTCCATTTGAATGTCCAGGGGGTGTGGCCATTCAGCTCTCTCGTCAGTTTGAAACACTTGAGTGCTGTGCTGCTCCTGATTTTGTCCTACCTCATTGGCTACAGTAGAATTTGTCTCAGGCACCTGTTCTTCCTCACATAGCTCTCTCCCTATGGATTGCCCGTAGGGGCCATTTGAGCCTGGGATGTCTGGACCGGTAATCAGCTCTGGTTTGCATTTTCCTCAGTATGTGATCGCCTGAAAGGAAAATGGTTGCAATGCCAGGAACCAGCAAAGGATCCTTGGGTTGGAATCTTCATTCTGTGCTAACCAGGTGAGGGAGGTGTGATCTGTGAGAACAAGAAAACATTGTCCCAAGAGATAATCTTGATGGGCCTCTATAGCCCACTTTATCACCAGACATTCCTTCTCAACAGTGGAGTAGTGCACTTTTCTGGGAAACAGTTTCCTACTAATGTACAAAAGGGGTCTCAGGTCATATATTTTTATCTGGTTTTGACAGAACTGCCCCATGCCTTGTCCTGAAGCGTTGTTTGTAATACAAATGTCTTTTTGAAGTCCGGGCAAGGGAGCACCGGCCTATCACAAATGATGCCCTTAAGGGTTCTAAAACTCTGCTCACGGGCTTGGGACCAGGCTTGAATATGTGAAGGGTACTTGTTGGTAAGGAGATCAGTGAGAAATGTGCAACCATAGAGAACTGTGGAATGAATCTCCGATAATATCCAATGAACTCCAAAAATAATTGGATGTCCTGTTTGGTTTTAGGGTAAGTTTCCTATTTATGGCCAATAATTTATCAACCTGTGGCTGGTTTTGTCCTTTTTGTATTGAGTACCCCAAATATTGAATTCTCTCTGTGGCTATCATAAACATCTTGGGGTTCATGTTCAACCCTGCTTCTCTAATAGTGATAAGCACTGAGGCTGGATGGGCTAAGTGTTCTTCCCAAGTGGGGCTGTGAATGACAATATCATCAAGGTAAACGGCTGCGTACCTCCTGTGTAGTTTCAATATCTTGTCCATTAGTCTTTGGAAAGTGGCAGGTGCCCCGTGCAGTTCAGAGGGCAACACCTTAAAGCGGTACAAACCTGAAGGAGTTGAGAAGGCTGTCCGTTCCCATGCTTGTTGGGTTAGTGGTATATGCTAGTATCCTTTTGTGTGGTCCAAAATTGAAATGAACCTGGCCATACCCGACTGCTCGATGGGTTCATCTATTCGGGGCATGGATACTTGGAGAACGTGGAAATGCTATTCACCCGGTGGAAGTCAATTCAAAAGTGAAGACTGGCGTCTGGCTTGGGCACTATCACTTTGAGGGAGCACCACTCACTCTGGGATGGCTCGATGATATTGGCCTGAAGCATAGAGGGCACGTCCTCTTTTACGGCCTCACTATGCGCTGCTGGTATGCAATATGGTTTCTATTTTATCACTTAATTCCTTTGGGACACTATATTGATGTGCACAAGATGAGTCAAACCAGGTGTACTAGAGAAAAGGCCCGGATAGTCATCAAGCAAGTGAAGGAGCTGCTGTTTTTGTGCCAGATCTACCACAGCACCCATCCTCACAGTCTCACACTTCAGGTCCTTACTGGAAAGTAGTGGAATGTCTACAGGTATGGCTGTGTTAACATAATAAATGGGTGCAATAATCTATGGAGTGGGGATTCCTCTTCCTATTTTTTTAGTACGTTAACATGATAGTTTTGTTTGCTCCCAGGCAGTGGGGATATGAGCACACAATAGGCAACTGATGTTATCTTTTTCTCTATTACAAAGGGACCCTGCCTCTGAGTTAGCATCTAGTCTCCGTCGTTGAAGCTCCTCAACTTGCTCCTCTTATTGTAATATCACTTTTGGGTATCCTGTGCTCCCTCCATGTGGTCATGCACCACACTCCATAAGTGGAATATGTTATTTTCAGACCACCTACATATTGAAAAAGGGGTTTTCCTTCTTCCTTCTCTCCCTCCCATTGCTCTACTGCCATCTCTAGGAAAGACCAGGGCTTCTTCCCAAACACCCACTCAAAGGAAGAAAGCTCGTTTTTCTATCCCAGTCCTTTCCTGTCTCTGAGATTACCTTACATAACATTGACTTAAGCATCTGGTTATAGCTCGACATGGACATCAGTCTGGGGATGGTATACGAGGTTCTGATCTGCTTGACCCCTCAGGACCTTATAGACCTGTCACATAAGACGTGATATAAAAGGGGTGCCCTGATCCATTATCATTTCACTGGGAAATCCTACCCTAGAGAAGAAAGAGATTGTGGACTGGACCACATTTACCATGGTCATGCTGTTTAGGGGCAGAGGCCTCAGGGTATTGACTGCCATAGTCTACTATGACTAGAATGTATTGATGTCCCCATGTTGAAGGAGTGAGGAGTCCCACTAGATCCATACCTACCCACTTGAAAGGAACATCTATAATGGGGAGTGGGGACAGAGGTGCTTTTATCACATTCGTGGATTTGTATATGGACATCTAGCACAACTGGCACAGTATTTAGCAACGTCTCGATAGACCCCTGTCCAGAAAAACCTATACGTCAAGAATTTCAGCATATTCTCCTTACCATAATGACTCCCTCCCATTTAATTATGGGCCAGGTGGAAAACCTGTTCCCTAAAAAAAGATGGAACTAACAATTGTTCATACTTCTGTGTTTCTCATTTTGCTACTTGGTAGAGTATCCCCCTTTTTATTTGAAAATGGGGTCCTACCTGGTTTGTTTCGGGTTCCTGTGCTGTCTCCCAGGCATGCCTCAGGGTGCCATCCTCTCTCTGGGCAGCACAAAAGCTAGTCTGGGGGTGTCCAGGTTCTTCCTCTAGATTTGAAGGAACAAAAACAGGATACTGGTTATGCTGGTTTCTATGCAGTTTTTTTCTCAATTCTCATTTCTAGTCTTGATTTCTTCTTTTGCCCTACCTTCTTAGGGGGCTCTTTCTCAGCCTCACTGAATGGAGCTTCCTGTAACCATGACACTGGGATGTTTTTATTAGTATCTAAATAGTGCTCAAACCAGGGATGGTCCATCCCTATAATGTCCAATGCTGTCAGGAAAGGTACAACTCATGCCCTTCTTAGATGTGTATTTCCCGCTATGTCTAATAGTACTTCGGCCACAGGGTAAATCTTTTTGTCACCATGCACACATATGACACACACTTTCTAACCCTCTCTAATCTAAGTTTTGGATACCAATTTCTGACCAACAACAGTGAATGGACACCATGTATCTAACTCTGCCTGCTGTGTAGATTTTCTTTGTGTAATGACCTCTTTGTATATCCCACTTTCATGGGCTCTGTATTAGGAGTTCATTGGGGGCAGTGCTGCACTATATGACCCTATCCTTCACAGTTGTAACACCGCCACCCCTGTCCGCTAATCCCTGGTGGTGGCTTAGTGGGTTTTGTGGATGGTACTGTTAGCTTGGGCTCTACCCTAGCTCTCCCTCTGGTGATCACATAGGGGGTCGGTTAAGATTTCTTTGGAGGTCTGGGGACCTATGGAATGCACAGGTGAGTTCTACCACTGTGGCAGAGGTGAGAGTGGAGTTTAGTTTTACCCGATTCCGGGCTCTCACTTGTAATGCATACAGACATTGCTCCAGGAAATATTTATTCAGTTGGTTCTTCTACACTAGTTGTATGTGGCTGTAGCCACCTATTTCCCAGAACCCTGGTCCTATAGTAGAAAGCCCTTGGATTTACCCCTGTGACCTACTTCTGTTTTCTAAACTTTGTCCTATAATATTTGGGATCGCACCCCAAGCACTCTAATATTGCTTTTTAATATCTACATATACTGTGGTGCCTGCTGGGTTGGCCGCTTGATACACAGCCTGTAATTCTCCTGATAATAATGGATCAATATATTGCCTCCATCTTTCTATGGACCAGGCTGTGGTGGTGGCTACCCGTTCAAAGTTTATGAAACAATAGTCTGGGTCATCCCCCTCCTGATATTTTTGAAAGACCGATCCGGGGACTTCAGGCCTCACTCTAGCGCTAACGTTGGCATCCGAAAAACGTAGAATGGCAGTATCATGGACCTTCTGGTTATCTGCAAGGTGTTCAGCCTGGCCCTTTATAGCCTTTTGTAGGGCATCCTGGTCCTGCTTGGCAGCCTGCACCTGTTGCTCAACCACTAGCTGCAGGTGCCTTTGTTCGTCGGCTAGTTGGATAATCATCTCTCTTATTGGCACAGATTGTGTCATGATGTGACACAAGGAATTATCCCACTTCTGACACCACTTGTCATAGTGTAAAGAGATGAGGACCCACAAGTTGTCACTTTATCCACACTTTTATTAAGTCAGAAGAACAATGAGCAAAAGGGATTAAGGAGAACAATATAAGTCAGGGCTTACCAGTAGGATGCTCAGGCCTGGTCGTGGTCTTTGGTCTGTGTGCTGGATCTTGCTCCCAGGCATTCAGGCTAAACATCAACACAGTTCCCATTAAGAAGGAAAAATACCCAAATAAAAAGGATCAGTCCTACTGCATATGGATTTTAATAGACATTCACCGGTGCTACCTTCACCAACATGCTCTAGTGTAAGCCCCTAGCTCCCAAGTGCTTTACTCAGATGCGTGCCACACCAAAACCACCAAAATGAATGTGCAGCCCTCATCACTTGCCTCAACTCACCACCTGTCTTCTGGGCCGTGGTGGTGGGGCCTGGGCCGTCAATGTCACTTCCCTGGGTTTGTTCGCAAGATGGGGGAGTTCTGGCTCTCCTGGAACCACCTCCTTTCTGCTCAGATGCTGGAAGCTGCCCAGTTCCCGTCATTTGTCATCTCCTTACTCCACTCTCCTTCCCTGTTGGCTCCTTAAGGAACCCCCTCATCGCGCTCTCTCCGGTGGTCCCTCCTCCCATGCAGTATACCACTGTTGCTCTCTCCAGGGTCTCTCCTCCAGTGTCTAACCTTTCCTTCATGGTCGGCACTGCTGGTTCTCTTTCACATGTGTCTCCCTCCCCCCATTGGTCCGATGACGCTCATTTATCCTTCTGACTCTCCATTTGACTGTCCGGGGGCATGGCCATTCAGACCTCTCATCAGTTTCAAACACTTGAGCGCTGCACCCCTCCTGATCGTATCCTACCTCGTCAGCCACACTGAAATCCATCTCAGGCACCCGTTCGTCCTCACAGACCCAGAACCCATAATGTGTGGTCTGTCATCAGTTTCAACTGTGGAGGAATTTTGGTGGGCCTGGCAGTTAGTGGGAGCAGACTTGGCCCAATTTTCTGCAGCAATTCTATGATAGGATCCCCCTGAGCCTATAGAATCTTATCACATCATCCTCCCTAAGATTGATGAGGGAGATTCACTCCCTCCTCCTTTGCTGCCTATGCGGTGGTCGTGGTCTCCTCCCTCCTCCTAGTTGCAGGATGATGACCTCCATGGAATAGTTGAGCTTGCCAAAGTGTTTTTGGATGTTCAGGTTTATGTAGCACAGCCACTGCGTCATTTCCCACACCGGGGTTACTAGTGCACGGGAATATATGGCGCATTGGGGCTTTGCGTGTGTAGGAAAGTACCATCTTCCTTGGCATGTTACCCCCATTTTTCACATGTATGTCAGTATGTTTTTGCCTGTCTCACTGGGATCCTTCTGGTCAGGACCCCAGTGCTCATAGTTTGTGGCCTAATGTGTATGCCTGTGTAGTGCCTAACTGTGTCACTGCGGCTCTGCTAACCAGAACCTCAGTGCTTTTGCTCTCTCTGCTTTTACATTTGTCACTGTAGGCCAGTGACTTCATTTACCAATTTCAATTGGCACTGTGGACCCCCCGTATAAGTCCCTAGTATATGGTACCTAGGTACCCAGAGCATTGGGGTTGTAGGAGATCCATATGGGCTTCAGCATTTCTTTTGCCACCCATAGGGAACTCAGACAAACCCTTACACAGGACTGCCACTGCAGCCTGCGTGAAATAGTGCACACAGCCATTTTCACTGCACTTAAGTAATTTATAAGTCACCTATATGTCTAACCTTCAATTGCTGAAGGTTAGGTGCAAAGTTACTAATTGTGAGGGCACCCTTGCACTAGCAAAGGTGCCCCCACATAGTTCAGGGCCATTTCCCCAGACTTTGTGAGTGCAGGGACGCCATTACACGCTTGCACTACATATAGGTCAATAGCTATATGTAGCATCACAATGGTAACTCCGAATATGGACATGTAACATGTCTAAGAATATGGAATTGTCCCCCATTCCAAATCTGGTATTGGGAAGCCAATTCCATGCATCCTGGGGGCTCCACCATGGACCGCCAGTACTGCCAAACCAGCTCTCTTAGGCTTGCACTGCAGCTACAGCTGCTGCCACCTCACAGACAGGGTTCTGCCCTCCTGGGGTCTGGGCAGCCCAGTCCCAGGAAGGCAGAATAAAGCATTTCCTTGGAGAGCAGGGTGTTACACCCTCCCCCTTTGGAAATAGGTGTAACAGGCTGGGGACGAGTAGCCTCCCCCAGCCTCTGGAAATGCTTTGAAGGGCACAGATGGTGCCCTCCTTGCATAAACCAGTCAACGCCAGTTCAGGGACCCTTTCTCCCCTGCTCTGGTGGGAAACTGGACAAAGGAAAGGGGAGTGACCACTCCCCTGTTCATCACCACCCCAGGGGTGGTGCCCAGAGCTCCTCCAGTGTGTCCCAGACTTCAGCCATCTTGCTTTGCAAGGTGTGGGGGCACTCTGGAGGCCTCTCAGTGGCCAGTGCCAGCAGGTGATGTCAGAGACCCCTCCTGATAGGTCCATACCTGATAAGGTAGCCAATCCCCCTCTCAGGGCTATTTAGGATCTCTCCTGTGGGTTCTCTTCAGATTTTGCTTGCAAGTGTCCTTCAGGTATCTTCTGCAACAACTTCAGCAGCCTCTGACCTTGGATCAACTGCAGCCTACTCCAAGAAATGCTGTAACTGCAAGTGTCTACAAGGAACACTTTTTTTCAGCAACCTCAGCTCCAAGTCAGCAACTGCAACAGTTTCCACAGTGTGCATGCTCTGGGGACTCCTTGCCTTCATCCTGCGCCAGAAGGACCAAAGAAATCTCCTGTGGAGTGACGGAGTCACGCCCCTGCTCCAAGCAGGCACCTTCCAAGGCAATGACCAGTACCCTAGGACTCCTCTCACGCCAACAAGCATGCTCCTAAAGACACAGAGGGTGGACATCATTGACATAGACTGTCCTGAGGTCCTGCTGACACAATTTGAAGGAGGTAAGACCTTGCCTTCCCTGAGAACGATGGTACCCCTGTGTTTTGTGTCTTCTTTGCCTCCTGAGGCATCTGTGCACTCTTTACAAAATTCCTTCATGCACACCCTGGCCCAGGTCCCCAGCACTCCACCCTGCAATGGTCAACTTGCTGAGTTTGTTCTCCGGAGGTGTGGGACCTTCTTTTGTTGTGCTGCATCAACTGCATTTTGAACCTCCTTTGAACCTGGATCCTGTGGCTTCTGGGGGTGCTGGCTGGCATCCTGAGGGCTCTCTAAAGTACTGAGAGCCCCCTCTGCCTCCTCACAAAGAGTTGAGGCCCCCAGGTCCCTCCTGGACCCATCCAGCACCATTTTGATGAAAAATTTACTTTTGCGTTAGCCAAGGCTTGTTGGCACCTTCCAACACGAAATATCATCTGCAACAATCTTCACACCATGGGACATCTTTTGCATCATGCAGGAACCCACTGGCATCTTCCTAGGGTGCATTTCTGCAGTTTTCAACTAACTGGGGACTCTTCTTTTGCACCCTCTTCTGGGTTGGCAGGGGCTCCTGTCCTTCCTGGAACTTCTTTCGACTTCTGGACTTGGTCCCCTTCCTTTGCAGGTCTTCAGGTCCAATAATCCAGGAGTTGTTCTTTACAGACTTGGTTGGCTGCTGCAAAATCCCAAAAACGATGTGTAGTGTGTCCTAAGGAAACTTGCAGTGCTTTACTCCTGCTTTTCTGGGCTCTGGGGTGGGGTAATTTACTTACTTTCACTGTATTCTTACTCTCCCAGCGATTCTGCACACACTACACTTGTGTAGGGGGAATTTGTGATTCACATTCCACTTTTTCAGTATATGGTTTGTTTTCCCCTGAGACCTATTTTCTCCCATTGCATTCTATTGGATTTCCTACTGTTTGCATTGTTCTATGACTATTTACTTTTCTAATTTTAGTGTCTAGTATATATATTGTGTATAATACTTACCTGCAGAAGGAGCATTGTCTCTAAGATATTTTTGGTACTGTGTCACCCAAATAAATACCTTTATTTTTTATAACACTGAGTATTGTCTTTACTTGTGCATAAGTACTGTGTAACTATAAGTGGTATTGCATGAGCTTTGCATGTCTCCTAGTTCAGCCTGGGCTGCTCTGCTATAGCTATCTCTATCAGCCTAAGCTGCTAGAACACTACTACATTCACTAACAAGGGATAACTGGACCTGGTGTAAGGTGTAAGTACCCAAAGTACCCACTACAAATCAGGCCAGTCTCCTACAGTGTGCCACATCAATATGATGCGACACACATTGCTAAAGCCATAAACATCACTGTGTCCGTCTTCTATGACTTTTTGCGGGAGAATGCCTACCTTGCATATATTATTTTCTGCATGGCGTTGCTGCTGGATAACAACGCATTTGGGCAAGAGGGTCATGCCATAGATTTGGATTTGTTTAGTGGTTTTGCCGCTGCATCCAAACGTTTGGCACAAGGAGGGGATGCAAGCCTCTCATAAATATGCCCCTACATCTCCCCCTCTGTTAAATGAAAAATCACAATTTTTTAGAAAATCATTAGACAGACACAAATATCTATATATACAGAAACATGTACAACTATATATCTTCAATAATCTTCTTGGTACTTTGATCTGTTGACCCGATCTGGTTACTGGAAGCTGTAAAGTCATCTTCAATGTCAGAAATTGCCGATGATGGTAAGGAATCATCAACTGTCATTCAGTTTTCACAATCAGTCTTTCTTTCACCATCTCAAGTTGAAGATCAATGAAACACAGGCCTGAAGTGAGAAGAGTTTCTGGGAAAGAACTACCTTGGTGTGATGCTATTAATTGTGTTTGACCAATAACTTTGTGTTTCACCACTGCGCATATTAGTGCCACCAGTAGCACATTATATGTTTTGTTCAGTTTAGCTGCCTATTGGCTTTGACATGGCATTAGCCATTACATTCTGTATTCAGTTTAGCTGCCTATTGGCTTTGACATGGCATTAGACATTACATTCTGTATTCAGATTAGCGGCCCATTGGCTTTGACATGGCATTAGCCATTACATTCTGTATTCAGTTTAGCTGCCTATTGGCTTTGACCTGACATTAGACATTACGGCCCATATTTATACTTTTTGACGCAAAACTGCGCTAACGCAGTTTTGAGTCAAAAAAATTAGCGACGGCTAACGCCATTCTGAAGCGCCATGCGGGCGCCGTATTTATTCAATGACGTTAGCCGACGTTAGCCGCCGGCGCCGTCTGGTGTGCGTTAAAAAAAACGACGTACACCAGGCAGCGCCGGCGTAGGGGAAAATGGAGCTTGGGCGTCAAGAAATGGGGCAAGTCAGGTTGAGGCAATTTTTTCACCTCAACCCGATTTGCGCCATTTTTTTTCACTCCCAACCCCCATAGAAATGACTCCTGTCTTAGCAAAGACAGGAATCATGCCCCCTTGCCCAATGGCCATGCCCAGGGCATGGTCATTGGGCATAGTGGCATGTAGGGGGGCACAAATCAGGCCCCCCTATGCCACAAAAAAAATATAAAAAAAACACTTACCTGAACTTACCTTAATGTCCCTGGGATGGGTCCCTCCAGCCTCGGGTGTCCTCCTGGGGTGGGCAAAGGTGACAGGGGGTGTCCCTGGGGGCATGGGAGGGCACCTCTGGGCTCCTTCAGAGCCCACAGGTCCCTTAACGCCTGCCTTTTGCAGGCGCTAAAAAACGGCGCTAAAACGGCCGTACGTCATTTTTTTTGACCCGCCCACTCCCGGGCGTGATTTTTGCCCGGGAGTATAAATCCGACGCACATGCCTCGGAGTCGATTTTTTAGACGTGAACGCCTACCTTGCATCTCATTAACGCAAAGTAGGTGTCCACGCTAAAAAATGACGCTAACTCCATGGACTTTGGCGCTAGAGGCGTCTAACGCCAAAGTATAAATATGGAGTTAGTTTTGCGTCGAAATTGCGTCAAAAAAAACGACGCAATTCCGGCGCAAACGGAGTATAAATATGCCCCTATATTTGCTATTTAGGTTAGCTGCCTATTGGCTTTAACATGGGGTTAAACATTGCAGTTGAGACATTGCAGATGAGCTGTGTTTTTCAAAGCTGTGTTTTTCCACAAGATGGACCAAGCTGTTTTCTTCACACCAGACCTTAGCTGATAAGAGCACATAGATTTTGTGTTTACCCAGCAATCCAGTCTGAGAGTGAGTGAGCTCGGGAGAATTGGCCACTCTCCAAGGTTCTTCGGCTCTCACACTGAGTTTGCTTTTAAGGATGACTCTGGACCTCGGTGAGGTAGATTGAATCTGCTTTGACTTCAGACAGGAGCTAGACGTCAGTTGCCTGCCTCCCGTTTGGGTAGAAAATCTCTTTCTCGCAGTTGACCGGAGTCATCAACTTGCAGACCCCAGAAAGATGAAGCTGAATATCAGCCCCACAGCCTTGCCCATACGGTGATGAATTTTGACTTTTATGCTTTGCTTTGAAGTTATGCTATAATATAATCACATATATTTACTGTGTACATTGCAACTGAGAAGTACTTTGATATATTTTGCTTTCATTGCTGCGACTACTTTTGAACGTGTGCTTCCAATCTACTAATTTCGTCTCTCAGGAACCTTGCGGTTGGGAATTAATAACAATAAATGTTTTCTTTAAACTCAGAAGTGCATTCCAGAGAGGTTCTGTAAGCTCGGTTAGGAGATAAGAGGGAAAGCAGAACACTTGGTCAGCAGGCAGTCACCATGTGTCATTTGGTAGACACTACTTGAAAAGGTTCAGCATTGTAAGGAACACTAGATATCTCCCTTTCGGAACGAGAGGTCTTTCACATGTCACCTCTTGCCTGCATACGTTTTCATTTTTGTTTTGAACCAAGTCCCTCGTACCAATCAAGTTTTCATTAGTATGTCTCTCCATTGGAGTATCTTGGTTGCCATTGCTCTCCTGAACATCAAAGTCACAAGATTTTCACTTGTGGTCGAGTGGGATTTAGAATGGTAAGCTTGTCTATCACTCTTTTTAAACTGAGCTTCTCAAGAGATGCACATTGCACTGTTTTCTTTAGCACACCCATAAAACATTCAACAAGTCCATTGCCCAGTGGCCATATGGGTGTGATCTTTTGATGCTTCACGTTGAAATGCTCCAGAAATTCCTACGCCCATATTTATACTTTTTCAGCGCCGCATTTGTGCCGCTTTTTGATGCAAAAGTGGCGCAAACTTACAAAATACAACTGTATTTTGTACGTTTGCGCCGCTTTTGCGTAAAAAAATGACGCAAATGGGGCCCTAAAAAAGTATAAATATGTGCCTACATTATTTGCTATCAAAGGGTGGACCATTGTCAGACTTCATAATGGCTGGAAAACCCCATGTAGAAAATATTCCATCAGGTTTTTTGATTACCCGTTGATGTGCCATGGATGAGAGATCTTCAACTAATGGAAAATGTGAATATCCATCTATTAACACCATTAAATGATGTCCTTTGTCAAGTGGACCAAAGAAATCGATGGCTGCTTTCTCCCAGGCATGTTTGGGGAGTTCTTACATGTTTTACTTGTGTTGAGTGACTTTGGTTGACAGACAATTGATATGTGACAGGCCTTGAGTTCCATTTTAACTCTTTCATCTAGGTATGGAAACTAAACTTGGATATATGAGTCCATAGGATATAACAGACTTGTAACCCACCAGATGGGATACCAGTCACAATTATGATGGAGTAACCCATCTGCCAAACTCTAAATCAAGCCCTTGGTCTTGGAGAGCTCTATTTGTAGCAATAATGCCACAATATCATTTATGAGCCACTTGTATCATCTTTTGTCGTAGACTCTCTGGAATCAAGATCCTCGATCCCCACAGAATAACTCCTTCCTGCGTTATGGATAATTCATCCTTGACAGTCTTGTACTTCTGATATTATTACTCAGAGGTCAATCATGCTTGTTCCATGACTGATGTGTAATTATGTCTTAACTTCAGCATGTCACTATCATGACTCGTAGCTGTGACAATCTGGGTTGACAATTCAGCAGCTGGTGTACTTGACTTGACAATGAAAATGATGTAGGCCTCAACCGTTTGGATAGAGTGCCATGACCTTGAAGGGGAACTCTTGAAAAGCAGTCAGTAGGATTTTGATCCTTTCCTGGTCGATGAAAAATTGTATAATCATACTCTTGCAATCATATTCACAATTATTCAATTTGAGGAGTCATCTTGGCCTTGTATTGCAGAAGATGGTCAGCAAGGCTTGATGATCAGTCACCAGTTTAAAAGGCTTTCTGTACAGGAATAGGCCACCACATGTCATTTTGCATTTGGACGTCCACGATGCTGTGTAATTATAGCTCCTGGCCCAAAGGGGCAAGCGTCAACGACAATCTCAGTATGGAGCTTTGGCTTGAAGTATGCCATTTCTGTAGCATTTCGTATGGCATGCTTGATTCTCTTGAAACTCTTTTCACATTATTGTGAACATTGAAAAGAACAATTTTTCTTGGTTAACCCTCATAACGGAGCACTGACAGTGTCAAAGTAACTTATGTATCATGAACATTAGCTGGCCATTCCAAGAAAAGAACGTACTATTGAAACATCTTGTGGGTGTTCAGCATTTGTTAAAGCTTGTACTTTTGTAGGATCAGGCGTCATGCCTCATCAGAAAATATATTTGGCTAAAGAATTTAAATTTTGTTTTATCGAACTCACACTTGATGGTGTTTAAAGTAAACCTTCCATCACTGAGTTATTTACATACTTGTGGGAGGGCTCTATTGTGCTCCTTCTGTGTAGCTCCAAAAACTAGTATGTCATCACTATAGTTAAATGCATTCACAACAGTTTGTATTATGTGTCGTCTGATGTCTGTTCTGCAGCCGATGACACATCAAAACTTAGGGCCTGATTTAGATCTTGATGGCATTACTGCTGCACACTGTGGCAGCGGACCCAAGTACTCCATCAAGCTGACAGAGTTCCGACTGCCATATTTAGATCTATGGCGGTTCATCCTCCATCTGCGTCAACGTAGTGTACGAGCAGTATCTTGTAGCCGTCGTGGTGAACTCCTATACTGCCGTATAGCGCTCTGTCACCATCTAGATGGTGGGACTGCACTGACCATATTTAGATAACACTGTCTTGCTGGCAGTGTACCAGCAGCAGTCCCATGAAGGCAGGAGTCCGTTGCGGGACCCATTCAGCATTGTGCTGTGGCTGTGGCTATGGGATGGAAGCTAGCAGCTCATACCTAATGCATATTGGATACTTGTGAGCACCTGCAAATCACACTATAAAACACAACTCATTTCAGACCATGATCTTTTGCCATCCCACTGCAGAACACCATTTTGATGCTCAGTTCGACACTAAGGACAAAGGTTTTTCTCTGTTTTTGTCTCCCTCTGTATTTTTTCTTACCTTTAATTTCATTTTTTTCCACAAACGTTTAGGGCACTAAATTTTTTTTTGTACACCACTATGGCAGGGAGGAGGAATCCACATTTCACAGAGGGAGAATTGTCTGTCATGGTGGATGAAATTATTAGAGTACAGCCACGATTGTTTGGAGCAGAAGTATAAAATACAACCATATCTCAGAAAAGGCAAATGTGGACCAGTATAGTGGACAGAGTGAATGCTGTAGCTAACAATCTGCGCACACAGGAGGAAATTGGGAAGAGGTGGAGTGACCTGCAGGGGAGAGTATGTTCCCTGGCCTTCAAGCGTCACCTGGAGGCCCAAAGGACTGGTGGTAGTTCTCCCAGACCCCACATTACAACACATTCCCTGGGAGAAGGTCTTGCAGACCCTACATCCTGAAGGCTTGATTGGAATCCCTGGTGGAGTGGAGACTGGTATGTTGGACTTAGCCATGTCTTACTAATCACAAATGGAGTTTTTGAAACTTGAGTTAGTTGTACAGAATGTTTAAAGACTCTCACCAAAACATTAAAATATAAAATTAAATCTTCAAAATGTCTTGTTTCTTACAATTGACAAGCATCAAGGTTTTATCTCTTTTTTTTAACAATGCTCAATTGTTTTGTCAGAGAGTGTGTTGTTCTCCATGGCTCATCCCATGTATTTGCCTAGTCCCTTGCTTTATCTCAATATATGCTGTTGTACCCCAAAAAACAGGCTCCAAACTCTATATGCACATGCTTGTAAGTGGTATTTTCACCTATTCACATTATACACATATGTGTGCATATATTGTAAATGTGTGTTCATTTTAGGTGTATTTATTTAAATGGATATGTGTAACTCACTTTTAAACAGTTATTGTCAATGATGTTAACAAATGACTACGACTACCGTGATGCACTGTTTTTGTCTCTGCAAAGCAATAATGCAATGTGATGTTGCTCAACCTTCCTTTACTTCCATATCCACATATGTCAAAGTGCTGTGCATTTGTCATTACCATTTCATGTTATGGATGACAATGTAATTTCTTGTGTTGATCTAGCATGTTGTCACCTTTTTGCTCCATTGAATTGATGTAATTGCTAACAAAGTTCAGAGTTTGTTGAATCAAACATTTGCAATCATGTTATGTGGCATGCTGAAAAAAATAGTATTGATACACAATTTGCTTCCAATAAATTGTACTACAGTATTTTTTAGCCATCTAGGCCTTGGAATGGTTTAGTACTCACTTCTCCTAACTACTGGGTTGGGTTGAATGTCTGGTACATCTGATGTATACTTGATAAATAACATTTTTTTTTTCAGGACATCTCTTCAACATCATTACTGAAGTTTGCATCTGTGTAAATTAGTCTGCGTGTGTATAATAATGAAAATCACATAAAAGCCTAGCCATTCTATTAAGTTTGATTTACACTTTTAGGTTGATTCACTTGTAGCTGAAGACACCTTTGAGGTACAATCCAGAATTGTAATTTCATATTGTTTGCAATTCATTTTAGGTCCAACACCCAGGGCCAGTGGACCACGATCAACAACTGAAGACAACTGCACTCCAGACCAAGTTCAAGCTTTCAATGAAGACACCACTCCTGCAAGTCCGGATGTGGAGCTGTCTGGTCCTTCTGGTCTGTCTGGGCAGACAGCTACAGTGAGTTTCACTCAGCCCACACCTACACCGCTCACCTCAACTGCAACAACACCTCAGCCACTGGAAACCTCTACTTCCTGTGTCCAAAGGAACACCACACCAATTTTGTGCTACAGTCCTGGCTGCTGTTGAGACACCACCACCACCTCCGGTTCTGCCAGGACACAGTGGAATGGGACACACTGCCTGAAAGGCACAGGGCAGTAAAGGTAGGGGTCGTAGAAGTGAATCTGTGGGCCAGCAAAGTGGGGCCACTGGGATAGCTGTCACCCAGACTACCATCCACTGAGTCTTGGGAGCACTACAGCGATCCAAAGACATGATGAACAAGGTCATAACAGAGCTCTGGGACATTAAGCAGGTGCAGAAGAAGAACAGTCTTTAGATGCAAAATCTCAACTCCAATTTGTGCTCCTTAACTGGGGTGATGTTTGACATTTGTTATCATATGTGCAGTGGTTTTCCTGTACCATCTACCCCTGTCTGGTCCTTTACGATCAGGACAAAATACACCTTCCTCACCCACATATAGGGAGGCCCTACCACAACAGGAAACTGCTTCACCCACCCCAGTCCTTGCAATTGTGCTCCCTTCCTCTCCCCTGGGATGGGAGGTTCATTCAGACCACCGGGAGAGGATGGCATGACCTCCTTTACCACCTCCAAAATATTACAAACCTAATTTCCTCCAGTGTGTGTTTATTATTCACTCCATGGACTATTTAATTGACACATTTGCCTTTTTTGTGGAGTGTTGTACATTGTACATTCAACTCCAAACTATTTAAGCTCATCATAAATAGTTTCAGCCACCATGCTGGACATAATTTATTTTGCCTTTGATTTTATGTCTCAAACATTTTTTGGTTAATTTGTGTCTAAAATGATTTCACATAACAGAAAGTCAGAGACAGGTGTGGTATTTATTGTGGCATTTCCCTTTTTATGTCTTCCTTCCACCATCATTTTTCAAAAATATTAATCAATAAGTTCCTAGCAAAAATAAAATATAACAATTAAGTTATGTGTTTCCCATTGCTTAAAAACATAAAAAAGAAATTTCAATGCATTGGTGTCATACATTTGTAAGTAACAATCCTTGTCCAAATTTCAGAGACATTTCTACAACCTATGTGTAACCCAAATAATCGGTGGCATTTGGACTTTGACGCTCCCAGACCTTAACACCATGGAAGAAGGGGAAATATTTAAAAAAACATAATAAATAGGCAAACTAGTATTAATTCAGGTCATCAGCTGGAGCCAGACATCCAGCTTCACAATAGGAATTCCACATCAATTACCCCAATAGTTAAAATCATGGCAGTATTATATTTTGAGGCCACAGGATCATTTCAATACACTGTGGCAGTATCTGGAGGCACGTCACAACCAAATTACAGTGGTATGCTGTAAAAGGTTCTTTCCTTCAATGATGAGACCCATTGTAGGAAGTTGGCTCTGTATGTGCTATTTCAAAGTAAGGAATAGCATGCACAGAGTCCAAGGGTTCCCCTTAGAGGTAAAATAGTGGTAAAAATAGATAATACTAATGCTCTATTTTGTGGTAGTGTGGTCGAGCAGTAGGCTTATCCAAGGAGTAGTGTTAAGCATTTGTTGTACATACACATAGACAATAAATGAGGTACACACACTCAGAGACAAATCCAGCCAATAGGTTTTTATATAGAAAAATATCTTTTCTTAGTTTATTTTAAGAACCACAGGTTCAAATTCTACATGTAATATCTCATTCGAAAGGTATTGCAGGTAAGTACTTTAGGAACTTCAAATCATCAAAATTGCATGTATACTTTTCAAGTTATTCACAAATAGCTGTTTTAAAAGTGGACACAGTGCAATTTTCACAGTTCCTAGGGGAGGTAAGTATTTGTTAGGTTAACCAGGTAAGTAAGACACTTACAGGGCTCAGTTCTTGGTCCAAGGTAGCCCACCGTTGGGGGTTCAGAGCAACCCCAAAGTCACCACACCAGCAGCTCAGGGCCGGTCAGGTGCAGAGTTCAAAGTGGTGCCCAAAACACATAGGCTAGAATGGAGAGAAGGGGGTGCCCCGGTTCCGGTCTGCTTGCAGGTAAGTACCCGCGTCTTCGGAGGGCAGACCAGGGGGGTTTTGTAGGGCACCGGGGGGGACACAAGCCCACACAGAAATTTCACCCTCAGCGGCGCGGGGGCGGCCGGGTGCAGTGTAGAAACAAGCGTCGGGTTCGCAATGTAAGTCAATGGGAGATCTAGGGATCTCTTCAGCGCTGCAGGCAGGCAAGGGGGGGGTTCCTCGGGGAAACCTCCACTTGGTCAAGGGAGAGGGACTCCTGGGGGTCACTCCTCCAGTGAAAGTCCGGTCCTTCGGGTCCTGGGGGCTGCGGGTGCAGGGTCTCTCCCAGGTGTCGGGACTTAGGATTCAAAGAGTCGCGGTCAGGGGAAGCCTCGGGATTCCCTCTGCAGGCGGCGCTGTGGGGGCTCAGGGGGGACAGGTTTTTGTACTCACAGTCTTAGAGTAGTCCTGGGGTCCCTCCTGAGGTGTTGGATCGCCACCAGCCGAGTCGGGGTCGCCGGGTGCAGTGTTGCAAGTCTCACGCCTTTTGCGGGGAGCTTGCAGGGTTCTTTAAAGCTGCTGGAAACAAAGTTGCAGCCTTTCTTGGAGCAGGTCCGCTGTCCTCGGGAGTTTCTTGTCTTTTCGAAGCAGGGGCAGTCCTCAGAGGATGTCGAGGTCGCTGGTCCCTTTGGAAGGCGTCGCTGGAGCAGGATCTTTGGAAGGCAGGAGACAGGCCGGTGAGTTTCTGGAGCCAAGGCAGTAGTCGTCTTCTGGTCTTCCTCTGCAGGGGTTTTCAGCTAGGCAGTCCTTCTTCTTGTAGTTGCAGGAATCTAATTTTCTAGGGTTCAGGGTAGCCCTTAAATACTAAATTTAAGGGCGTGTTTAGGTCTGGGGGGTTAGTAGCCAATGGCTACTAGCCCTGAGGGTGGGTACACCCTCTTTGTGCCTCCTCCCAAGGGGAGGGGGTCACAATCCTAACCCTATTGGGGGAATCCTCCATCTGCAAGATGGAGGATTTCTAAAAGTTAGAGTCACTTCAGCTCAGGACACCTTAGGGGCTGTCCTGACTGGCCAGTGACTCCTCCTTGTTTTTCTCATTATTTTCTCCGGCCTTGCCGCCAAAAGTGGGGCCTGGCCGGAGGGGGCGGGCAACTCCACTAGCTGGAGTGTCCTGCCGGGTTGGCACAAAGGAGGTGAGCCTTTGAGGCTCACCGCCAGGTGTGACAATTCCTGCCTGGGGGAGGTGTTAGCATCTCCACCCAGTGCAGGCTTTGTTACTGGCCTCAGAGTGACAAAGGCACTCTCCCCATGGGGCCAGCAACATGTCTCGGTTTGTGGCAGGCTGCTAAAACTAGTCAGCCTACATAGATAGTCGGTTAAGTTTCAGGGGGCACCTCTAAGGTGCCCTCTGTGGTGTATTTTACAATAAAATGTACACTGGCATCAGTGTGCATTTATTGTGCTGAGAAGTTTGATACCAAACTTCCCAGTTTTCAGTGTAGCCATTATGGTGCTGTGGAGTTCGTGTTTGACAGACTCCCAGACCATATACTCTTATGGCTACCCTGCACTTACAATGTCTAAGGTTTTGTTTAGACACTGTAGGGGTACCATGCTCATGCACTGGTACCCTCACCTATGGTATAGTGCACCCTGCCTTAGGGCTGTAAGGCCTGCTAGAGGGGTGTCTTACCTATACTGCATAGGCAGTGAGAGGCTGGCATGGCACCCTGAGGGGAGTGCCATGTCGACTTACTCATTTTGTTCTCACTAGCACACACAGGCTTGTAAGCAGTGTGTCTGTGCTGAGTGAGGGGTCTCTAGGGTGGCATAAGACATGCTGCAGCCCTTAGAGACCTTCCTTGGCATAAGGGCCCTTGGTACTAGAAGTACCAGTTACAAGGGACTTATCTGAATGCCAGGGTGTGCCAATTGTGGATACAATGGTACATTTTAGGTGAAGGAACACTGGTGCTGGGGCCTGGTTAGCAGGGTCCCAGCACTCTTCTTAGTCAAGTCAGCATCAGTATCAGGCAAAAAGTGGGGGGTAACTGCAACAGGGAGCCATTTCTTTACACAAGCCCCCCCCAGCCCACAGGCCAGGAGACTCAGCCCAAGCTGGGAGAGTCTTCCTAGTCTGTCAGGCGAGGAAGAGTAGGAGAAATAGGCTGGTTAGTTGCAGGGCCTACTCTGCCTTACATCCTTCTGTTCAGGTCATTCCCTTTGGGGAACTGACCTACTTCCACAGTGATAGGACCTAGTCTGAATTGCCTCTTGTCTGCCTCTTCAATGTCTCCACCCATTCTTTCTATTTTGGTCTTAGAGGTATCCACCTCTGCTAACCTTATCTTGGCCAGGGTTACCCCTAGCTTACCCAGAGAGGTTACCCAGAGCTGGAGTAACCCCACCATGACCAATAGGGTCAGGGGGCCTAACTTGCTATTTGGCATGGGGTCAGACCACCATGCTAAGGATAGTGCAGCCATAAAGGCTAACACCCAGCAGAGGCCACTGACAGCTGTCAGTGCCCAGAACCACACCTTTAGCTCTTCACCTAAAAGGGAAGGGTTCTAAGTTACAGGCTTCTTTGGGTTCAGGTTGCCTGTCTGCTGTATTAGAGTGGGGGGTTACCACATCTTGTAGTAAACACCCTTCTTCCACTCTTTCTTCTGTTAGCTGAGGAGCCACCCACTCAGGTTTAACAGTTGCCTGACTAGCCAGGACTTCTTGTGGGTCAGGTTGGACTTTATCAGGGCCATTTTTGGAGTTCTCCCCTACTGGAGCAAAATCTCCTTGGCTTGCTGTAACCTTGGCTAAAGGTTGTCCACCCTTCCTACTCTGTTTTCTTTTCTTCTTCTTCTGGGGCCTGCTTGCATTTACTGCAGAGGCAGGACTTCCAGAATCCTTGGGAGAGGACTGGCACGGGACCAGTTTCTCTCTTGGGCTCTGACTAACCTCTGGGTAGTCATTTCCAAGGAGACAATCAAGGGGGAGGTCTGTACTGACTACTACCCTTCTCCAGCTAAGAGTGCCACCCACTTCTATGGGCACTAAAGCCACAGGCCTCTTAGTGACCCTGTCTAGGCTAACTCTTACCCTGGCAGTCTCACCTGGGATGTACTGGTTTGAGAGCACCAGCCTGTCATGCACAATAGTGTGACTGGCACAAGTGTCTCTCAGGGCAGTGGTTGGGATTCCATTCACCAGTAGGTGGTGGAAGTGTCTACTTCCCTCTGGAATCTCCAACTCACCTGTTGGGCCCTGTTTCCAGTTGAAGGCTATGAAGACCTCCTCATCTGAGGAGTCATCTCCCATGGCTACACTGGTTACCCCTGGAATTTTGTTCTGGGGTTTGTTTTTGGGACAAGAAGTGTCCTTGGTGTGGTGCCCAGACTGTTTACAGTTGTGGCACCATGCCTTAGTGGCATCCCAGTTCTTACCCTGGTACCCACCTTTGTTTTGGGTTGTGTCTTGGGGCCCACCCACCTGTTCTGGTTTTTGGGGGCCTACAGAGGACTCTTTTTCTTTGTGTCTAGTGTCACCCACTTTCTCCTGGGGAGTTTTTGTAACCCCTTTCTTTTGGTCACCCCCAGTGGAAGTTTTGGTTACCCTAGTCTTGACCCAGTGGTCTGCCTTCTTTCCCAATTCTTGGGGAGAAATTGGACCTAGGTCTACCAGATACTGATGCAACTTTTCATTGAAGCAGTTACTTAAAATGTGTTCTTTCATAAACAAATTATAAAGCCCAACATAGTTACACACTTCATTTCCAGTTAACCAACCATCTAGTGTTTTTACTGAGTAGTCTACAAAATCAACCCAGGTCTGACTCGAGGATTTTTGAGCCCCCCTGAATCTAATTCTATACTCCTCAGTGGAGAATCCAAAGCCCTCAATCAGGGTACCCTTCATGAGGTCATAAGATTCTGCATCTTTTCCAGAGAGTGTGAGGAGTCTATCCCTACACTTTCCAGTGAACATTTCCCAAAGGAGAGCACCCCAGTGAGATCTGTTTACTTTTCTGGTTACACAAGCCCTCTCAAAAGCTGTGAACCATTTGGTGATGTCATCACCATCTTCATATTTTGTTACAATCCCTTTGGGGATTTTTAGGATGTCAGGAGAATCTCTGACCCTATTTAAGTTGCTGCCACCATTGATGGGACCTAGGCCCATCTCTTTTCTTTCCCTTTCTATGGCTAGGAGCTGCTTTTCCAAAGCCAATCTTTTGACCATCCTGGCTAACAGGGGGTCATCTTCACTGGAGTTATCCTCAGTGATTTCAGAGGTGTTGGTCTCTCCTGTGAGGGAACCAGCATCTCTGACTATTATTTTTGGAGTCAGGGTTTGAGGGACCCTGTTCTCCCTAGATAGGACTGGTAGGGGGGAATTTTCCTCCAAGTCACTATCCTCTTCCTCTGAGTTGCTACCCTCAGAGGGGTTGGCCTTTTCAAACTCTGCCAAAAGCTCCTGGAGCTGTATTTTGGTAGGTTTGGGGCCCATTGTTATTTTCTTTATTTTACAGAGTGACCTTAGCTCCCTCATCTTAAGATGGAGGTAAGGTGTGGTGTCGAGTTCCACCACAGTCACATCTGTGCTAGACATTTTGCTTCTAAAAGTTGGAATACTTTTTAAGAATCTACAACTGGTTCTAGAATCTAATTCAAACTTTTACAAACTTTTAAACTCTAAAAGAAATGCTAAACAGGATCTAACACAAGGCCCTAGCAGGTCTTTTAAGAATTTAGAAAACTTTTCAAATTGCAAAAATCAATTTCTAATGACAATTTTGGAATTTGTCGTGTGATCAGGTATTGGCTGAGTAGTCCAGCAAATGCAAAGTCTTGTATCCCACCGCTGCCACCAATGTAGGAAGTTGGCTCTGTATGTGCTATTTCAAAGTAAGGAATAGCATGCACAGAGTCCAAGGGTTCCCCTTAGAGGTAAAATAGTGGTAAAAATAGATAATACTAATGCTCTATTTTGTGGTAGTGTGGTCGAGCAGTAGGCTTATCCAAGGAGTAGTGTTAAGCATTTGTTGTACATACACATAGACAATAAATGAGGTACACACACTCAGAGACAAATCCAGCCAATAGGTTTTTATATAGAAAAATATCTTTTCTTAGTTTATTTTAAGAACCACAGGTTCAAATTCTACATGTAATATCTCATTCGAAAGGTATTGCAGGTAAGTACTTTAGGAACTTCAAATCATCAAAATTGCATGTATACTTTTCAAGTTATTCACAAATAGCTGTTTTAAAAGTGGACACAGTGCAATTTTCACAGTTCCTAGGGGAGGTAAGTATTTGTTAGGTTAACCAGGTAAGTAAGACACTTACAGGGCTCAGTTCTTGGTCCAAGGTAGCCCACCGTTGGGGGTTCAGAGCAACCCCAAAGTCACCACACCAGCAGCTCAGGGCCGGTCAGGTGCAGAGTTCAAAGTGGTGCCCAAAACACATAGGCTAGAATGGAGAGAAGGGGGTGCCCCGGTTCCGGTCTGCTTGCAGGTAAGTACCCGCGTCTTCGGAGGGCAGACCAGGGGGGTTTTGTAGGGCACCGGGGGGGACACAAGCCCACACAGAAATTTCACCCTCAGCGGCGCGGGGGCGGCCGGGTGCAGTGTAGAAACAAGCGTCGGGTTCGCAATGTAAGTCAATGGGAGATCTAGGGATCTCTTCAGCGCTGCAGGCAGGCAAGGGGGGGGTTCCTCGGGGAAACCTCCACTTGGTCAAGGGAGAGGGACTCCTGGGGGTCACTCCTCCAGTGAAAGTCCGGTCCTTCGGGTCCTGGGGGCTGCGGGTGCAGGGTCTCTCCCAGGTGTCGGGACTTAGGATTCAAAGAGTCGCGGTCAGGGGAAGCCTCGGGATTCCCTCTGCAGGCGGCGCTGTGGGGGCTCAGGGGGGACAGGTTTTTGTACTCACAGTCTTAGAGTAGTCCTGGGGTCCCTCCTGAGGTGTTGGATCGCCACCAGCCGAGTCGGGGTCGCCGGGTGCAGTGTTGCAAGTCTCACGCCTTTTGCGGGGAGCTTGCAGGGTTCTTTAAAGCTGCTGGAAACAAAGTTGCAGCCTTTCTTGGAGCAGGTCCGCTGTCCTCGGGAGTTTCTTGTCTTTTCGAAGCAGGGGCAGTCCTCAGAGGATGTCGAGGTCGCTGGTCCCTTTGGAAGGCGTCGCTGGAGCAGGATCTTTGGAAGGCAGGAGACAGGCCGGTGAGTTTCTGGAGCCAAGGCAGTAGTCGTCTTCTGGTCTTCCTCTGCAGGGGTTTTCAGCTAGGCAGTCCTTCTTCTTGTAGTTGCAGGAATCTAATTTTCTAGGGTTCAGGGTAGCCCTTAAATACTAAATTTAAGGGCGTGTTTAGGTCTGGGGGGTTAGTAGCCAATGGCTACTAGCCCTGAGGGTGGGTACACCCTCTTTGTGCCTCCTCCCAAGGGGAGGGGGTCACAATCCTAACCCTATTGGGGGAATCCTCCATCTGCAAGATGGAGGATTTCTAAAAGTTAGAGTCACTTCAGCTCAGGACACCTTAGGGGCTGTCCTGACTGGCCAGTGACTCCTCCTTGTTTTTCTCATTATTTTCTCCGGCCTTGCCGCCAAAAGTGGGGCCTGGCCGGAGGGGGCGGGCAACTCCACTAGCTGGAGTGTCCTGCCGGGTTGGCACAAAGGAGGTGAGCCTTTGAGGCTCACCGCCAGGTGTGACAATTCCTGCCTGGGGGAGGTGTTAGCATCTCCACCCAGTGCAGGCTTTGTTACTGGCCTCAGAGTGACAAAGGCACTCTCCCCATGGGGCCAGCAACATGTCTCGGTTTGTGGCAGGCTGCTAAAACTAGTCAGCCTACATAGATAGTCGGTTAAGTTTCAGGGGGCACCTCTAAGGTGCCCTCTGTGGTGTATTTTACAATAAAATGTACACTGGCATCAGTGTGCATTTATTGTGCTGAGAAGTTTGATACCAAACTTCCCAGTTTTCAGTGTAGCCATTATGGTGCTGTGGAGTTCGTGTTTGACAGACTCCCAGACCATATACTCTTATGGCTACCCTGCACTTACAATGTCTAAGGTTTTGTTTAGACACTGTAGGGGTACCATGCTCATGCACTGGTACCCTCACCTATGGTATAGTGCACCCTGCCTTAGGGCTGTAAGGCCTGCTAGAGGGGTGTCTTACCTATACTGCATAGGCAGTGAGAGGCTGGCATGGCACCCTGAGGGGAGTGCCATGTCGACTTACTCATTTTGTTCTCACTAGCACACACAGGCTTGTAAGCAGTGTGTCTGTGCTGAGTGAGGGGTCTCTAGGGTGGCATAAGACATGCTGCAGCCCTTAGAGACCTTCCTTGGCATAAGGGCCCTTGGTACTAGAAGTACCAGTTACAAGGGACTTATCTGAATGCCAGGGTGTGCCAATTGTGGATACAATGGTACATTTTAGGTGAAGGAACACTGGTGCTGGGGCCTGGTTAGCAGGGTCCCAGCACTCTTCTTAGTCAAGTCAGCATCAGTATCAGGCAAAAAGTGGGGGGTAACTGCAACAGGGAGCCATTTCTTTACACCCATCAACAGCGTCATATACTGAACACAACATGAAAATTTAGCCAATGTGAAGGGAGACCAGTATGCTATTTCTTTACACATACATGGGGTTAGAACAAGTTATGCAGCACATATTGCCTTGGTGGCAACATCCAACAGAAAACAGGTCTGATACAATCTCAAATACTTCCGTTCAATCACTATGCAAATTGTGTCTATACAGTATATGTACATCCAAAGTGTGTCTGTCCTGGGATCAACCAATGTTCCCTTTGTACTTTTTAACAGCAACATATCACTGAACATGTCACAACTTTGAAATGTCCAAATGAAGATGACATGATGAAGGATCCTTATAGGAGGCTGGTCTGCTATGTAGTGGGTACCTAAGGTACTTACACCTTATACCAGGTCCAGTTATCCCAAATTAGTGAAATGTAGGTAGTGTTCTATCAGCTTAGGCTGTCTAGAGGTAGCTGTAGAAGAGCAGCTTAGGCTGAACTAGGAGACATGCAAAGCTCCTGCAATACCACTATAGTTACACAGTACTTATACACAATAAAAGACAATACTCAGTATTACCAAAAATAAAGGTACTTTATTTTAGTGACACAAGGCCAAAAATATCTTAGAGCCAATATTCCTTCAGGAGGTAAGTATTATACACAATATATACACTAAAGACCAACATTCGGTAAGTAAATAGTCATAGAATAGTGCAAACAGTAGAAAATACAATAGAATGCAATAAGCCTAGGGGCAACATAAACCATATACTAAGAAAGTGGAATGCGAATCACAAATTCCACCATAGGCAAGTGTAGTGTGTAGAGGGGCGCTGAGAGTGCAAGAAAACACCAAAGGTAAGTAAAGTACCCCATCCCAGAGCCCAGGAAAGTAAAGTACTGCAAGTTTCCTCAGGACACACTACTAGTCGTGATAAGAGATATTGCAAGAACCAAGCAAGACTGCAATAAATATCCGGTGGATTCCTGGACCTGAAGACTTGTGAAGAGAGGAGACCAAGTCCAGAAGTCGCAGAAGATTCCAGGAAGAACAGGAGCCCCTGCCAACCTAGAAGATGGTGCAAAAGTGGATTCTCCGGTTAGAAGAAGTGTGCAGAAGAGCACCAAAGAAGATGGCTGTGGGTTCCTGCGTGGTGCAGGAGATGTCCCACATCGGGTTGGTGGATGCAGGCTGTTTGCATCGCTGGGTTCATCCAACAAGACTTGGTTCAAGCAAGTTCACATTTTGTATCAAAATGGCGTTGCCTGGACCCACGAGGGACCTGGGTCTCAACCTGGACTGAGGAGACAGAGCACTGAAGAGAGCCCACAGAAGGCCAGGCAGCACCCACGGGACTCCAAGGACACAGGGACAAAGAAGATGCAAAGTGTGGTTGGTGCAGCACAACAAAGGAAATTCCCACGCCACAGGAGAACAACTCAGCGAGTTGTACGTCACAGGATTGAGTTCTGGGGACCTGGGCAACAGTGTGTATGAAGGATTTTTGGAGGAAGTGCACAGAAGCCCAAGGAGCTGGAGATGACACGTGCACAGGGATACTGTTGCAAACCGGGAAGGCAAGCTCTTACCTCCACTGAATTTGGACAGCTAGACCTTAGGACAGTCTGGGTCATGTCGGTCCACCACCTGTGTTCCAGGGAGCAAGCTTGTCATCAGGACAGGAGTCCCAGAGAACTGGTCGTCATCACAGAAGGATGCCTGCAGGAGAAGGGAAGTGACTCTGTCACGCTAAGGGAGATTCCTTCAGTTCTTCTGGTGCAGGGTGAAGACAGGGAGTCCTCAGAGTGTGCACATCTTGGAAACTGTTGCAAATGCTGGCTGGAGCTGAAGTTGCATGTCACAGGAGTCGCCCTGGATACTTTGTTGCAGTTACAGTGGTTCTTGGAGCAGTCTGCGGTTGATCCGACCATCAGAAGCTGAAGCAGAGGATGCATAGGATTCCTGGAGGAGTCTTGCAAGCTGAATCTGAAGAAACAACCAGAGGAGAGACCCTAAATAGCCCTGAGAGGGGGATTGGCTACCTACCAAGGTATGCACCTAACAGGAGGGGTCTCTGACGTCACCTTCTGGCATTGGCCACTCAGAGGTCTCCAGAGTGTCCCCACACCTTGGAATCTAAGATGCTAATGCCAGGGACACACTGGAGGAGCTCTGTGCACCACCACTGGTCACTCCCCTTTCCTTTGTCCAGTTTCACACCAGAGCAGGGACTGGGGGTCCCTGAACCAGTGTAGTACCTTTCTGTAGAATCTTGACTGTAATGTCCTGACCAACGATATGTAGAGCTTGTTGTCACTGATGATTCCAAGATTTCTGCCATGGTTTGTGGGTAAGGGTGTGGACCCATGGTTTGAAGGCCATTAGGAGTCATCCTAAGAGCTGCTATTGTTACCAAGGAATACCACGTCCATCTTGTCCATGTTTAGCTTCAGGCAGTTGTTTTCATCCAGTCGGTGGTGCTTGTCATGCATCTGTGGAAATTGGTCTTGGTGGTGGCGGGATCATTGGTGAGGGAGAGGGTGAGTTGACTGTTGCCTGCGTAGGATATTATGTGAAACTGTGGACTCTAACAAATTTGTTCAGTGGGGTCATGCATAGAGTGTGAGGCTGAGAGATGAGCCTTGGGGGCACTGCAGATAATGCCCTTGGGTCCGGAGGTGAAAGGTGCTCGACAATACCTCTGTGTTCTTCCAGAGAGGAATGCCATGGCACATCTAAGTTAGTTCCCTCGGATGATGATGTGGTGGATACTTTCGATCAGTGTGTAGTGGGATCTGGTGTTGAAGGATGCGGAGAGGTCAAAGTGGATCAGGGGCATTGATTCTCCTCAGCTAGCAGAGTGGTCTTGGTGCTGTGATTGCTGTGGAAACCGAATTGGGAGAGGTTGAGTAGCTGGTTTTGCTCCAGGTGTGTCATGAGTTGCCTGTTAATAGTCTTTTCTAGCACGTTGGCAGGGAACGGAGCAGGGAGATTGGCCTGTAGTTATTGAGTTTTCTCTGGGCGGTGAAGAGTTTTTTGAGTAATGGTCTGACATCAGCATTTTTCAGGTTTCTGGAAAAGTTGCGGTGGTGATTGAAGTTTTGAACAGGATGGAGTTCCTGACCTATTCTTTGGCTTCTGAGGTTGAAAATGTTGTATGGGCATGGGTCTGTGGGAGATCCTGAGTGGATGGATTTCATAATGGAGGTGGTGTCCAGGGTGGAGAGCTGGTTTCAGATGGTCAGGCTGTGGTTCATGCCAGTTGCTGTGAGGGTGCCTCGGTTGATGTTTGTGCATGTGGGTTTGAGTTCGAAGTTCCTGTGAGGGTGTGATGTTGTTTTTGCTGGCAGCCCAGTTCGAGAATGCCTAAGTGATGTTGAAAAGTTCTTTCCTGTTGTTTGCACTGGTTTTGATGTGTGCGATTAGGGCTGTCTTCTTAGTTGCCCTCAGCAGGCAGTGGTCAAGATTGAGGGAGGCCTTGAAGTCTACCCTGTTGGTGTTTTTTTTTGCTTTCACGCCATCAACTTTCCAGCATTTTCCTGTCGTGTTTCACTGTTCTGAGCTGTTGGGTGTACCAGCTGGCCTTTTTGGAGGATCCTCTGTGATTGTTGTTCCAGCTGAAGGTGATGCTGTTGATGCAGTTGGTAATCCATGCACTGAAGTTCTTGATTCCTTGTAATAGATTGATGATGGTGGCGGCAGGGTTGGAGGTGTTGAAGGCATGCATCCTGCTGGTCTCTGAAATTTTTCTTTAGCTGTGGTGGAGGGTGCTGGTCAACTTAGGGGTAGTGATGCCTGGACTGGAGATGCTGAAGTGGACAATGGAGTGGTGGGTCCATGTAAGTTCTGTGACATGGCTGTATTTGGTGCGGTTGCTAGAGGTAAAGAATGGGGTCTAGCATGTGTCCTGTAATGTGTCTGTGGTCACAGATGATCTGGGTCAGTCTAAGGCAGCTCATATTGTCAAGGAGGAGGGTGGAGTTGTTGCCATTTGGGTCATTGAAGTAGAATGTGAGGTTGCAGAGGAAGATCTAGTGCTTGGAGTCCACCGCGAGGGGTGCGATGAAGTCTGCGATGGTGTTGCAAAAGCTGAGGTGGGAGCCCTGGGGTTGGTATGCGAGGGTGCCTGAGATGGTTGTTTTGTCATCCGTGTTGAGCTTGAAATTGAGCTATTCTATGGTGATGGTTGTATTGTCAGTGATGGTGGCACACTGTATGGTCT
The DNA here is from genome assembly GCF_031143425.1 of Pleurodeles waltl. Lineage (NCBI taxonomy): Eukaryota > Metazoa > Chordata > Amphibia > Caudata > Salamandridae > Pleurodeles > Pleurodeles waltl. Next base: position 602,606,773 of record NC_090443.1, on the reverse strand, counting down.
CTTTGTGGATGATGGCTTTTCCTCCTCCTGGTTTGCTGGTGCGGCCCTAATGAATGATTTTATATCCATCAGAAACGTCTGTTGCTATGTCAGGGGCATATGTGGGGTTGAGCCTATCCTGGTGAGGAAGGCAATGTCAGGTGTGAGAGTGGTGAAGAGGTCGCATAGTTCTGTGGAGTGTTTACAAATACTGTAAAACATGTGTCGAGGAGTATGTAGTGGAGCTGGTGGGTCACTTTTCTAAAGAAGTATGGCATGGTGTAGGGTATGCTGGTGCAGGAGAAGGTGCATCTGGGGCTGGAAAATGGTCCTACCATAGTGGGTCTTCCAGTATCCAGGGTGCAGAGGATGGCAACATCACACCTGCCGATGGGCAGGGATTCAGAGGCCCTGGTGGTGGGTGCAGTCCAGGTGTTGATGGGTGCAGGCAGGCTTACCTTTGGTGTACCTTCGGCATGCCGGTGGTATGGCCGCCCTGCAGCCTCCATTAAGTTGTTCCTGGGAGGTGGCAGGGGTGCTGGGTCACAGTGGGTGGGGTTAGCAGGAGGCAGGAAGCTAGGCAGGAGTGACAGCAGGCGAGCATGAGGGTGGGAAAGAGCAAGAAGGCAGCCGAAACAAGCAGCAATCTGAGGAATAAAGAAAAGAAAAAAGAAAAAAGCAGCAAACAAGGAGTAAAAGGCAGAAAAAAGGCAAATAGGGCAAAGAGAGGAGTAGAAGGCAGAAAAAGTCAAAGGTAATAGGGCAAGCAGAGACATAGAGGATAGTAAAAGACCAGAAGGGAATAAGGCAAACAGAGCAGTAAAGAGAGAGAAAGGCAAGGAAAAGCATAACAGTGGCAGCTGGCAGAGAGCAACGGGCAGCTGTTTTGGGAGGTCTGACAGCTACGTGGAGAGCTGGGCCAAGGGACCTGCTCAACCACATCGCACTGCGGCCTCCTTTAAGTAGGTCCTGGGATGTGCGTTCAGTGGCTGTGGGTGGGGTTAGATGGGGGAGCGAAGCCAGGTCAGAGTGGCAGCAGGGGAGAGCGAGGGTGGGAAGAGCAGGAAGGCAGCAGATACGAGCGGAAAACCGAGGAGTAAAGGATAGAAAATGGCAAAAAGCGGCAAAGGAGGAGTAAAGGACAGAAAAAGGGAAAAAGGTGAATAAGGCAAAAAGAATAGTAGAGGACAAAAAAGGCAAAAGGTAACAAGGAAAACAGAGGAGTAGAGGACAGAAAAAGGCAGGAAGGCAATACAGCAAACAGAAGAAGGGATAAGAGAAATAGTCAATGAAAAGTGGAACAGTGGCAATGGCGGCTGGCAGAGGGCAATGGGTAGCTAGTGTGGGGTCCCGACAGCTATGTCGAGAGGTAAGTGATAGGAATTCTTTGGATCCCAACGGATTCTGGAATGTTCTGTCACAGAAATGTGAGAAAAATAGATGATTTTAAGTACAGATTGAGGTTTGGACTGTGTGTCTAGTTTTAAAAAATGCCTGGGTTTGGTTGGTTTCCCTGAATGAGGGCTGAGCCCTGGTCCACATGCCACAGCTACTCCTATTACAAAACAGGCCATTTTTATACAAGAAATGATGTCTCCACATTGGACTTTGGGGTCATTTGCGTTGTGGGTGCTAAGCCCAGCTAAATAAGAGGGACAGCGTTTTTATTGGGAGAAGTATGAGAATACAGAAAAGTATAACATTTGTTATTAAGAATTAAATTTCCCTCCATTATTGGCTTCCAAACATAAGCCACTGAGCAAGAAAGATCACAATTCCAAATTTCTGTCTGAATCACATGATAATATGGGAAACCCCAAAGTCAGAGGTGTACAAATACAGGTTTCCTTCATACTCATTTTCCAGTCATTAGATCATATCACATGAATTGCTGCATGGTCTGCATACAATGTAAAACCATTATAAGCTGCAGCTCAGTTTATTTTGATTCCAAATAAACACTATGGCCCTCATTATAACCCTGGCGGTCGGTGACCGCCAGGGCTATAGTGCATTCGTACCGCCAACAGGCTGGAGCTACTGGACACCACATTTTGACCGTGGCGGTACCGCCGCTGTAACACCGCGAGGACCGGCGGTATATCGCCATGGTGGTTCCAGCGGTCATAATCCACCAGGGCAGCGCTGCCTTGGGGATTTCGACTCTCCTTACCGCCAGCCTTTCCATGGCGGTAGACACCGCCATGGAAAGACTGGCGGTAAGGGGACTCGGAGTGCCCCTGGGGGCCCCTGCACTGCCCATGCACTTGGCATTGGCCCCCAGGCATAGCCCCATCGCAGCATTTCACTTCCCGAATTTTGGGCAGTGAAATGCACGACGGGTGCTGCTGCACCCGCTGTACATCTGCATTGCCGCCTGCTCTATTACAAGCTGTTACCACTGTTACTGTCCGCTGGCCCAGCGGAAAAGTCGAAATAGGGAGCCAGACATACCGCCAGCAATGTCGGTATTCTGGCGCAAGCAGGCTCGGCAGTCTTCTGGGAAGACCGCCGAGGTTGTCATGATGGCCTATATATCCCTGTGATCAGAAGGGTCTGATGAATTTAACAGTATGTTACTTTTGTGAATTAGGCATTATGTCAAAGAAGTACTAATAAAAATGTTTTAACAAATTGCTATTTTATCCTACTTATTTTCATTATGTTTTATTTCAATGTTTAGTTTCTTTTGAATAAGCAGGAGCAATTCACACAAATTACACCTTGCTAAGTTTGGGAATGCTGTCTAGCTTTCAGAAATGTATAGCTTTCTTGGTTCATCCGTGGGTTTCACACCTGTTTCTATCTAAAACTGCCAGAAGGTTGACATCACAAAACAGAAGGCTGCAATAGCATTGTATTTTATATTTTTATTTTCTGTGGAACAATGGTTCTTATTGGTATCATTAAAAAAAAACTTTGGAGGTGTTATAACCTTTTGCAAACAATGCTACATATGATCATAAATTCGCAAACAATCACCACCATTTACAGAAAGGCACTTTTATATAATCCGTTCTGGAAAAAATGCAAAACCAAAAACAAAGAACCAAAACAAGTAAAATAGTACAATGTGACCTCAGTGCAAAGGCCAACAAAAGTTATGATAAGTACAGTGGGGCTGATGAGTTGATAACAAGCAACCTGCAGAAGTTCTCAAATCAGTCACTAGAGAGTTGCTTTGTTTGCTACTTCATTTGTCGACAATGTTTCAACGCAACCTAGATACAAGTGTCTCATCAAGAAACTCGTAATATGGGGACATTTGAAAGGTAGAATTAAAAAAATATAAAAAAGTTAGGAAGGGTGGTGATGCATAGTAATTCAGGTTCTTGCATACGGAAAATCTGTTTACCTGAAAGCTCCTAGGTAGGATGCCTTACACTTGAATACGACTTAAAACAACAACTCCGTGAAGAGGTGAGGTAAGAAAACATTGCACTTACTTTAGGGGACCAACCCTGCAATGGTGAAATAATACCAAAGGTTAGAAAACAACTTTGGAGACTGAAGTGAGATCGACCAATTACGTAAGTAAACAATGTGCATTTACTCCAGGAATTGGCAGAGTATATCGGGTGATAAGGCATACCTGGGGAATCGGAGGACTAAACAATGCCAAAACTGATTGCCTTCTTTAATCTTTAAGTGCCCTCATGTAACGGTTGCAGGTCGCAGTTATATCAAGTGAAGAGCCAGGCAGCGAATCTGGCCTGACGCAAAGGAGACAGTGCTCAGATGCCGAAGGCAGGGAGGGTAAATATCCCTGTCAAAATGAAAATGCTGGTGCACACTCACAGGGGGACTATTCATCCATTCCGCCCAAAGCGAGGCTTGGAGCCCGGTGTATGTTCTAAGACTCCATCTCAATACTGTAGAGAGAGGTATAATGTAGTATTAATTTGGCTATATAACCAGAGCAGAATGTAAGAAGGGATTAGTGCAACCAGACTTGGGCAGAACTATAGCCGAACATTATATGGAAATGTAAAAAGGGGAATACCAATTGTATGTGGAAATAAAACTATAAGGCATGAATTATAAATGATCAAATACAAGTCCATATCGAATTACACAACAGTAACGGTGAGCAGGGGAGCAGCTGTACTAGCTAGAGAGAGAACAATTAAACAAAAATGACCAAAAATGTAACAAAAGCGATTTGAGTCCATAATATTTCATAAAGCAAACAGACGTTCTTCTGTGTGCCCTCCCGAAACATGCCATTTTCACCCATGGAGTAATGCAACAAGTCTCCTCAACTCTTCCAGAGAGTTTGGTACATTTGCAATTGAGTCACACAAGGTGATCCATTTACATTCATGTCTTTGTAAAATGACAGAAGTGCCTCCTCCTCAATCAGGTACCTTAGTCACATCCAATCACTGCCATTAAGTGTCATTGGTCCTTGTTAGACCTGACAGTCATAGGGTCGTCACCCCTAACTTTTTGCATGCCTCCCTCCACTTTTGAGATACTGTTTTTGCTAACCAGTGCTAAAGTGCAAATGCTCTCTCCCTTTAAAATTGTAACCTTGGATCATACCCAATTGGGCTATTTAATTTACTTATAAGTCCCTAGTAGAGTGCACTATATGTGCCCAGGGCCTGTAGATTAAAAGCTACTAGTGGGCCTGCAGCACTGATTATGCCACCCACTTAAGTAGCTCCTTATCCTTGTCTCAGGCCTGCCATTGCAAGACCTGTGTGTGCAGTTTCCCTGATAATTCGACTTGGCATTTAAAAGTACTTGCCAAGCCTAAAACTCCCCTTTTTCTACATGCACGTCACCCCTAAGGTGTGCCCTGGGTAACCCGTAGGGTAGGGTGCTGTGTAGGTAAAAGGCAGGACGTGCACCTGTGTAGTTTACATGTCCTGGTAGTGTAAAACCCCTAAATTCGTTTTTACACTGCTGTGAGGCCTGCTCCCTTCATAGGCTAACATTGGGGCTTCCCTCATACGTTGTTTGAGTGGTAGCTGCTGATCTGAAAGGAGTAGGAAGGTCATATTTAGTATGGCCAGAATAGTGATGCAAAATCCTGCTCACTGGTGAAGTTGGATTTCATATTACTATTTTAGAAATGCCACTTCTAGAAAGTGAGCATTTCCCTGTACTTAAATCTTTCTGTGCTTTACAATCCACGTCTGGCTGGGTTTAGTTGACAGCTCCATGTGCATTCACTCAGACACACCCCAAACACAGGATACTCAGCCTCATGTGCATACATCTGTATTTTGAATGGGTCTTCCTGGGCTGGGAGGGTGGAGGGCCTGCTCTAACACAAAGGACTGCCACACCCCCTACTGGGACCCTGGCAGACAGGATTGAACTGAAAGGGGACCTGGTGCACTTCTAAGCCACTCTTTGAAGTCTCCCCCACTTCAAAGGCACATTTGGGTATAAAAACAGGGCCGCTGCCCCTACCAACTCAGACAATTCCTGGAGAAGAGAGCCTGAACCAGAACCTGTCTCCTGCCAAGAAGACCTGCCTGGCTTCTCAAAGGACTCACCTGTCTGCTGTCTGTGAAGGACTGCTGCCTTGCTGTTGCCCTGCTGCCTTGCTGCTCTCTGGCTGTGGTGAAGAAGTGCTCTCCAAGGGCTTGGATAGAGCTTGCCTCTGTTCCCTGAAGTCTCAGGACCAAAAAGACTTAGGGGGTCATTTTGACCCTGGCGGTCCGAGACAGCCAGGGCTAAAATGACGGAAGCACCGCCAACAGGCTGGCGGTGCTTCCAGGTGGATTAACCGCGGTGAAAATCCGCCAGCGCTGCCCAGGGGATTACGAGTCCCCGACCGCCAGCCTTTTTCTGGCGGTTTGCACCGCCAGGAAAAGGCTGGCGGAACGGGGAGTCGTGGGGCCCCTGGGGGCCCCTGCACTGCCCATTGCAGGGGCCCCCTGACAGGACCCCATGCAGCTTTTCACTGTCTGCTATGCAGACAGTGAAAAGTGCGACGGGTGCAACTGCACCCATCGCACGGCCACAACACCGCCGGCTCCATTTGGAGCCGGCTCCTATGTTGCGGCCGTGATCCCCGTTGGGCCGGCGGGCAGAAACCAGGTTTCCGCCCGCCGGCCCAGCGGGGATCTCAAAATGGCCGTGGCGGGGGTGCGGCCGCATTAACGGCCGCACGGCGCTCAGATCTTGGCGGGCGGCTGATGCCACCCGCCAAGGTCGTAATGACCCGCTTAATCTCTGCAAGAAGGACTCCTTGTGCGGTGAAAATCGATGCACAGCCTGCCAGAAACAAAGCACAGCCTGCACTGCGGTGAAAATGTCACCGCATGCCGAACCGGAACGACGCAGCCCGCCTTCACAACGAGAAGATCGACACAGCCCCAGCATAGCGACTGGAAATTCAACGCACGGCCTCACCGGATCGACGCACAACCGAGCCGGAATGACGCAGCCCGACTTCTAGAGAGGAATCGACACAGCACCTGCCTTGCGGTAGAAAATTTGACGCAACGCCTACTGGATCGACGCAGCTCCTGTGACTTCGTCCTAGCAGCACCGGAAATCCACGCATCATCCCCGGGGCATCTGAAAACCCCGCAACCTGAAGAGGATCCATGACCTAGTGCTGGAAATCAATGCCCAGACATCCCTGTGTGAACACTAAATGATGCATCGCTGTGTGCGGCCCGAGAAATCAACGCTCACCCTTTTGTTTCCACGCATCTCCTCCTCTGCGGCCCTTTGCGGAGATTTTTCACACGAACCAGGTACTTTGTGCTTGAAAGAGACTTTCTAAATTTACTTATTGCATCTTTTGATCGTTTTCACCTGCATTTATCCAGATAAATATTATTTATTTTTCTAAACACTGTGTGGTGTATTTTTGTGGTGCTATATTGTGGTATTGTATGATTTATTGCACACATACTTTACACATTGCCTTCTAAGTTAGCCTGACTGCTCAGTGCCAAGCTACCAGAGGGTGGGCACAGGATCATTTGGATTGTGTGTGACTTACCCTGACTAGCGTGAGGGTCCTTGCTTGGACAGGGGGTAACCTGACTGCCAACCCAAGACCCCATTTCTAACAGTGCTGTGTTGCTTTTCCATGTAGTGTACTCCCAATGGAGCTGTAGTTGTTGCATACTGGATCCTGCTGTGATTTTATCCAATATGTGCCACACATGTAATACTTTTTACTGGTGGGCAGCCCCATGAGCGGTCAATAGTATAATTTTCTGTGATTTTGGGGTCTGCAGAATGTACCAAATGACAATGATTATTCTTACTTCTCATAAAAAAACAATGGCATTTCCAGTGAGGGATCTATAGTTTGCATGATATGCTAATGTTTTCTGATCAATACTGTTATTTTGTTATTATGTTTGCAAAAAGTGGTAACATAAACGATTTGATCAAATTCTATCTTGACTTTGGTGATTAAAAGATCTTGCCTTTGGAGATCCAAAAACAGAATGTATTGATTATCATAGTGGCATAAATTGTAGGCCTGTTGGCCACAAAGGAAGTTACACCCTAACATCTAAGACAGTCACCAAGCCTCCAAACCATGTGATAGTTGTGTAATGAGTTCTCCACACATGCAAAGCCTTACACCAAACAGTTCTTTCACTGTGCAAGGACTTCCTTCCATCCTTCATCTGAGATGAACCCAGCGCAAGAACATTTGGGGTGCTGCTTCCTGATCTGCTGATTGTTAAGAAAAAAAACACAACGCCACTCCTGCTTCCTGAAACGTTCTCTTTTGCATCACTTCCACTTCACTTTACTGTAAACATTCCCAGAAGCCCTAAATCCAGGATGGCTAAACTCCCCCCACTGTTAGGGTCAAAACGGGTGCTCTCTCTCCTCCTGAGGTTGGAACCTGATGGTCTGGGTGGGCACTGAGAATGAACAGGAGCAGAGCCTGTCAGCCCCATTTGGCATCTCCAATGCAAAAGGTAAACATAAGGCAAATTAACTAGTGCTAAAGCTGTCCCTTTTTCTGTCAACTGTTGCTGCCCATTCTGAGATGGCTGAACCCCGATAAGTGGCCAGTATTTGACAACAGCCCTGCCTCTGGCCTTCGAGGAGTAAAATCATTGGCTCCTGCCAGAAATTTGTATTGAACCTGTGGTGTAAGAAATTGGGTTATTAATTGAGAGGGGTGAGAGCCTTGGTCAAGTATTAAACACAAACCTTGTCAGGATGATCCACAGAAGTAGACGGTGAGTAACTTTCTGGCAGCTTGGCACAAGAGCATTCACGCTTAACTCAGAGGCAATGTGTAAAGTATTTATGCAGGACTCAAACAGTGATAAAGTGAAAACAAGAAACAAATAAAATCACAAACCAACATGAAAACAAGATAGAAAGAAACAACTAAATAAAATGACAAGAAATGACTAAATAAAATGACATCTAAATGACAAAAATCCAATGAGTGGAAATGGAGGTATGAATTTATATAGATTTGAGTAGAAATAGCATAAAAAACATAAAGTGCTTATTTCAGCTATCTGCTCAGGCTGGATCTGGTAAAAGTCAAAAGTTGGGGCTGACTGCAATGGATTGCAGGTCAGATATAGGGACCAGGCACGTCCTTGTGATAAGTTTATCTTCTATGTTAGTTCCGTTTCAAGCGAGATGCTGGATCCGGAGATGGATTCATCCATGGTGGGTTGCAGAAGTCCTTGGCCTTGGTCAGAACTTTGGGTTGGCAGGGAAACATGGGGTGGTTATTGTCAGTGTGAAGATCTGGTCACAGATCAGAAATTCAAAACTGGATGGAAACATGGCAAGATCGCTGTCTACGCGAAGAACTTTGTGTGTTGGCAAAGTCTGTATTTGGCAATGCATCGTCAGCAGTCGGATGTAGCTTTCACTTTAGCGTCAGTGAAGTCCATTTATGAGAAGGCCGGGGCCAGTTCTTTCAAGATTAAGAGCTCTCTTGTTTTTTACCTGGAGTCCAGTTCTTTCCGTTTTTAAAGTTGGAGGAGAACAATCTAACAGCAGTCAAGGGTCCAAGACTTTGGGGAAGGGGCACCTCTTGGGGTTTAGGACTCACTTCAGCCCAGGCAAGAAGCAGGGTTCAGGCAAGTTCAGTTGGTACTTGTCAGCGTGGCAGTTGAAGAGAAACACCTCTGGAAGCTTGTTGTGTCCCTGTACCTCAAGCAGGAGGTCCACCAACTGAACAGTGGAGTCACATCTGGGGGTCTTGGTTTCAGTGCAAACAGGTTGGGACTTTCTTCAGGCTTTTGACAGCAAGTCAGTTATTCTTCTGCATTTCCACAGGTCCAGGAGTGTACTAATTTCAGGTTTTGAGGGTGCTACTTTTATATTCAGTGCCAGCTTGTGGGTGGGGCACACCTTTTTTCCTAACTGTAAAAATGGTTCTGGTCAGTTCTTCCATTTTCCCTGGGGTTGGCTTCAGTCTGTCTGGTGAAGCAAAGGGCAGTCAGGCAAAGGTGTGAGCTGCATTTGTCAGTAACAGAGTAGGTATCCTCTTATGTCAGGAAGAGGTTGGGTACAGCCCTCAGGATACCCTTTGAAGGTCAGAAAAGGGTTCAGTACCACCCTTAGGCCACCCTGATCAGGGGAGGAATACCCTTTGCCACACCCAAGACACTTTTCTGCCCTATCTCTATGAAATACACACCACACCACAGGAGATCCTTTAACAGACATGTGACCCTGGACACTGGCACAAAGGCACAAAGGCACATTTATTTTAGGCAGAAAAATACCAACTTTCAAAAAGTGAAAATTAAAAAATAGTAAGTTAATTTCTGACCAAACTGTTAAAGAGGGTTTAAAATTACAATTCAAATGCGTGGCAGAAGTATTTCTCTAGCTGCACCCAAACTGACGTTATCACATATTAAATGTAATAAGGTAGCCCAGTGTTAGTCTCTGTGAGGCTAACCTTGCAACAGTGAAAGACAACTTTGGAGAATTTGACTGCCCAGGCATGTAAAACTTAAGTACACATATTCTATTTTTGGGTCTGGTGTTAACCAAGACCTTTCGAGTTTACTAAAAATATATGTATAATATACTTATCTAAAGGGCCTTTGAGCCACCTCTCTTCATCCATTGGTCTGTTGTTATGTCATTCACATTTAGTTTTTGCCTACTACAACATTCTCAGCATTCAGCATGAGGTAATGTGTCAGTTAGTTCTCTTCAGTGCCAGTGTTTTGATTTTGCTTTATAATCACTTTAGTGTTGCCTTTGTGTTTAAAGCCTAAGTTGAAAGCAATACTTTTTTTTTTACCAGATGTGAGCATAGGCCACATTTCGCACTTTATGAGTTCCTATTTGCGTGCCAGACCTGTTGTAAATTTCTATTGGAGTGTCTTTTGTTTATGACTGCTAGTATTTCACAGCATAACAGATTGCGTCCATTTGAAACTGTTATGCGCATAGTTATTCTCTTTTTACAATGCATGCAGTGCATCAACGAACGCTTCAATATTATACACCTGCAATTATGAGTGGATAATTCTTCAGAACACATTTATTCTGGACTCAATATCACCAATGGTTCTTTAATAAACTTCTGCAGTTAACAATCTGCAGCACACATAGAAAGAGGAAAAAGCCTCCATGGATTATTTTCAAGCAGAAAGGTGCCCCTTCCTGCAAAGAACAATTTTGTCTGCAACAAAGTCATCCTTGCACCATGGTGCAAGGGTGCCTGTGTTGGCGTTAGGCAGCCCATTGTGTGCCAGTGGAGTGGGAGAGGACAGAAATGTGCCATATCTTGAAGATCCCAGTGGTGCAGGGCAGCACAACAAGGTAACTTCCCTGTGCCACTGGGCTTGTAAATAAGCCCCTTGGTTTTAAAGTGCAGTCTAGCCCTTAAGCAGTGGTGCTCCAAGCAGCCACATCATTTTATCATGCATATTGGTATTCCAAATACTCGCTGCAACCCAAATATGCCATTTATTGTCTGTGCCGCTGGTGCAATTTCTGTGCCATCTATCATGGACTAATAGGAACGCTGAAAAGGCCAAAACGGCAAAACAACTATTAACAGTACTTTTGCAGGGCCAGAACACATAAACTATGGCAATAAACAACACCGCAGGGCATAGAGACATACCACAAGCACAAATAGTATTTAAAAATAGATGAACAATCTGACAGAAAAGGCAGATTTCTTCCATCTACAATTTGGTAGCTATGAGGCACTAGCAAATATATTTAATGCTATTTAATGCACACCACAGTATGATATTTTATTGGAATGAAATGTGAGATCAGCCAGCTTAGTCTTACACTTTTTAAAAACCCTTTACTCCTAGACAAAACCAATACATGAACAAGATCGTGCCAGAGAATCCACAGTATCCACAGGTCCAGAAGTGTACTGAGTTGGGGGTGTCAGAGGGCCAGTACTAATACCCAGTTGTGCCTTTGCCACGGGAGAGACTTCAAAGAAGGGTCATTGAAGTGCCCAGAGGCCCTCCCTTCCTGCCTCTAAAATCACTATAGGGAGTGTAAGACTTGGCATCCTTGCCGTTGTCTCCCCTAACTTTTTACCTCTGCTTCCCAGGCTGTTGATGTGCGCTGGACTCTGTTTTTGCTGTTTTTGATACTGTAGGCACTTCACCACTGCTAACCAGTGCTAAAGTGCAGGTGCTCCTGTGTAAACTGTATGAATAATTGGTTATCCATGATTGGCAGTGTTGATTTACTTGTAAGTCCCTAGTAGAGTGCATTAGAGGCGCCCAGGGCCTGTAAATCAAATGCTACTAGTGGGCCTGCAGCACTGATTGGGCCACCGACATGAATAGCCAGGTAAACATGGCTCAAGCCTGCCACTGCAGTGTCTGTGTGTGCAGTTTATACTGGCAATTCGACTTGGCAAGTGTACCCACTTGCCAGGCTTAAACCTTCCCTTTTTACACATGTATGTCACCCCTAAGGTAGACCTTAGGTAGCCCCATGGGCATGGTGCAGTGTATGTTAAAAGTGGGACATGTACTGATGTGCTTAGCAGTGAAAACCTGCTAAGTTTGGTTTCACTGTTGCAAGGACTATCTCTCTCATGGCTTAACATTGGGGCTGCCTTCAAGTATTATTAAAGTGCAGATTCCCTTTGAGAGGAGATAGAATAATGAAATTTGGGGTCTCTGAAGTCACATTTTAATACATCTTTTAGTGAAGTTGGTTTTTAGATTGCTAGTTTGAAAATGCCACTTTTAGAAAGTAGGCATATTCTTACCTAAACCATTCTGTGACTCTGCCTGTTTGTTGATTCCCTGTCTGGGTCAGTTTGACAGTTGAGCTGTTTGTGCATCCCCTCTTGACAGTGAGACAAAGGAAGCTGGGGTATAGCTTCCATATCCTGATGGGCCCTGTGCTGGAGTGGAGGGAGGAGTGGCCACTTATACCTGAATGGGTGTGCCTGCCCTCTCATAATGCAGTCTCAAACCCCCTGGTGTGTGTCTGGGGCCTGGCCTGGCCAAAGCAAGATCTTGTGAACAACAGAGACTTTTCTTTGAAGTATGCCTACTTAAAATGCAGAAAGGGGTGTAAGTACTGGACCCCAAATCCCTGAAAATTAAATCAATTCTGGATTCAAGAGGAAACTCTGCCAAGGAAAAGAGTTCAAGAACTGAGGAGAGGTGCTGCTCCTGCCTGTGCTTGTGCTTTGTTGGCCTATCCTGCAACTTCTGCCTGTGAAAGAGGACAAAGACTGGACGTTGTGGTATATTCCTGCTTGTGAAGAATCTCCAAGGGCTTGAATTGAGCTTGCCTCCTATTTTGAAGTCTCAGGGCCATCAAAGACTTCCTCTGCTAACATGACTGTCTGCTGAGATTCTTGCCATGCCAAGTGGTGTACTATCCACTCCCTGGGCCCTTGAAAGGTGAAGTTGGCAGACAAGAGCTGAAAATCCATTAACAGAATGGCGAGCGAGGAAATTTTTGAAGCACCATCTGCAACACGGCTGATAAACGATGCGCCACAGGCTTCACAGCTAAAATCAATGCTCCACCTGCATCACGGCTAGGAGATCTACACATCGCAGCTGGAGGAACGATGTGCAACACTTGCTTGCTGCTGCTGATAATGACGCAAACCCCACGCAGCGTGGTTTTCTAACACTGTGCAACAGGATTTTCCATGCATCATCAACCTGACTCTGCGCGGAGCCGAGGTGCCCTGACTGGAAATCAAAGCATTACTCTCTTACGAGGGAGAGGTCAGGACGCATCACCGACCCGACCGGAGAGGAAACGACACACGGCCTCCCTTGCGAGGAAGGGATTGACGCATCGCTGCCTTTTCTGACACATGCTTTCTTGTGCGGCTTTATTTTTTACGCTAACCAGGTACTTTGTGCAAAATCATCGTTTCCATTGTTTTCTATTCTATGGAGTAAGCCTCTTATTCTTCTGCAAATTCATATTTTAACTTGTGTATGTTGGGTTTTTGTCGTTTTGGTCTTGTGTGATTTAGATAAATATTGCCTATTTTTCTAACCTGGTGTGGCGTCCATTTTGTAGCATTACACTGTATTACGGTGTGTGTTGGTACAAATACTTTACACACTGCTTCTGAGTTAAGCCTGCCTGCTCATGCAATGCTACCATGGGCGTGAGTGGGGGGTAATCAGGTGTGTTTCTCCTTTGCCCTGACTAGAATGAGGGTCCTTGCTTGGACCGGGTGTATGTAACCTGACTGCCAATCAAAGAGCCCATTTCTAACAGCAGGAAAAGACAAAATTGTGGGGCAGGGTTTACCAAGTTATGTGGCAAGGAAAGTCCAGTTATGAATTTACATTGCCAATAGCTCTAACTCAGGTAAATGCGAGACCTATGGCATTGCAAATGCTTGTTTATTTAGTTTGGAGGATGGCTATGCGCACAAGCCTGCTGTGTGCTGGTTCGACATAACGCAGACTGTGTCCACTTTTTGTAATCCATGTCCTGGATGTGCCTGAGGTGCAAGTATATTTACATTTATTTTAAATATATACTATTACATCTTATCAGAGACATGACAATAATGTACCCACGGCATGAAAAGTCACCTACTTTTTTGTGGTATAAAATCTTGTGAATTTAAAAATCCTGTAATCGGAGTTATCCATTATTTGTATCATTACTCCTCAATGAACAAAATAATATTTCAGGTAGTTACCGATGTCAGATGCCGTCCGACTGTGGATATTAACTGTTCACTTTAAAATCACGGTTCGATACATTTCAATTACCAGTGTTCTTAAATAATCCCCTCATTTTAGCCCTCTAACGTATTAAGGCAATCTCTGTTGGGAACATTTGCTCTAGTGCGAGGCATACTTTAAAACAAGTTAGACCAGGATGCACTCTAATCCCCCAGCATGCAGTGGCCAGATATATGTAGCTTTGCAATAGACTCCATGGACAGCCATAACCATTTGTGCTTTCTTCTGTAAGCTGACAAATGCAAAACTCATCCAGGATAAAAGAAGTTATTGCACAGCTTTATTATCTATTTGTTTGTACTAAATTTTTATATAGCACACTCTCACTCATGGATAGACTCTTGGTGCTCATAAATTCTCTACTGGAACATTAAAAAGAGTAAAGGAATTGGTGAGCATAAAACCTTGGTGCATATTTACAAGCCTCTTGTGCCTCCTAGTGCTGCCCTCGTGTCACTTTTTTTTACGCTAATGTGGCGTTATGGAGGCCCCCACCATGTGCCATATTTACAAAGTGTCACAATGCATGCATTGCGCCACTTAGTTACCCCTTTCACCATATTATACCTGCACCATGTATAATTTATGCAAGGGGGATGTTCCCATGCTGGGAGGTCCAAAAATATGGCACATTGAAATTTACAAGATTTCACTGTGCCATTTGTTCCGACATTTTTAACACTTGCTCAGGGCAGGCGTTAAACTGATGCTCCCATAATAACCTATGGGCCTACCTGTGCTTTCCTGTACTAGTGCCAGCAAAGAGTCACAATAGCGTCATAAATTATGATGGTTTTGTTCTAATGTGTGCCATGGTGCACTGTAAAGTAAATAGCGCTACCATGGTGACGTTCGGACAGCGCAAGGCAACACAAGAAAAGTGGTGCATCAGAGCTGATGTGCCACCTTCTTGCACATTTGTCCCCATGTTTAAAGCAGTTCACACAACTTATAGAGCACACGCTCAGCTTGAATAGCAAGTGGGAGGGAATTCCAGAGGGAGTGGCCTAGCGACTGGAGAGATCTTCCTCCCAGTTAGGAAGCTTAAACTTCAGAGTAGAAAAATGTAAAATGGAGGATTATCATAGGTGCCAGTAGTATATTTTAAAATGTGTTGGAAAAGCAATTCTGGAGTTTTGTCGTGGAAAACCTCATGCAAGAGGCATGCAGCTTTAATGAAAACAGGTTTATAATTCAGAATCCAGTGTAACTGGTTGTGCAATAAGTTACTTGGTCAAACTTTATTAGATTACATTCCAATCTGACTGCCACATTCTGTATTTTCTGAAGCCTTTTAGTGTACTTTTTACGGTAGACTGAGGTACTGTGAATTCCCATCGTCTAATCTAGACTACAGGAAGAAAGTAGCAACAATCACTCTATGAGGGAGAGAGACAAAAGGAGAAATCTTACAAAGCTGACCGCTGAAATCCATAGCTCAAGTAACAGGTTAGAGTCCACAATGAAGCCAGTTTACAGGCAGATGAAATACTGTCTGTAAAAGTGCCTAAAGGTGTGGGAGAGAAAAAGGGTCCAAGTTATTCATCATGTTGAAAAAAGGAAGAGTTTCATTCTTACTTGGTTGCAATTTAAAAACATATGCCTTCATCCAACTATGCATGGGTTTAAGTCCTGATGGCAGATCAGCAGAATTAGTCAAAAGACAAAAACTGGGTACCATCTGTATAACAAAGTAGCTTTACTTGAAATGTAAGCAGAATGTATGCCAATGGGTTAGAAATGGGAGAAATAAGAAAGCCCCTTGTATGACACCCTAAGAGATTTGGCATTGGAATAAAAGTTGTCAAGATGAACAAATTGTGGCTTGTTAGAAAGGAAATAAAAGGGCCCGGTGAGAGCAGTGACTGTAATAATAAGCAAATCTAAAAAAAGGAAAAGCTGTGTAACATCAATGGTATCAAAGGCAGTGAAGAGGTCAAGTAAAATCAGGACTCCCTCATTTCCTCCTTCCATCATCATAGGAACATCGTTGATGTTTGATGTTACATATATATATTGAGACCATGCAGGTGTGTGATTTATAATTTCTCATCTGATGGATATTTTTAAGTTTAGTGAGATGTCAAGGAAGTTAGCAATAATAACATAATTACATTTTTGTGGCCCCCCTTTGGCCGCACAATAAGGACTAGGAATCGGTGATTGAAGTTAAGTAATTTTATTACCAATTGATACTTATTCTAGTATTTATGCATGTCAGGAGAATATTAAAACGATACAAGAGGCAAACTGAAATATCGCAATAGGTTCAGTCTCAGTAGAATAAGACACATAGGCGGTCATTCTGACCTTGGCGGGCGGCGGAGGCCGCCCGCCAAAGTCCCGCCGTCAGGTTACCGTTCCGCGGTCGAAAGACCGCGGCGGTAATTCTGACTTTCCCGCTGGGCTGGCGGGCGGTCGCCTTCAGACCGCCCGCCAGCCCCGCGGGAAAGAGGCTTCCACGATGAAGCCGGCTCAGAATCGAGCCGGCGGAGTGGAAGCTGTGCGACGGGTGCAGTTGCACCCGTCGCGTATTTCACTGTCTGCGCAGCAGACAGTGAAATACATGTAGGGGCCCTCTTACGGGGGCCCCTGCAATGCCCATGCCAGTGGCATGGGCACTGCAGGGGCCCTCTTACGGGGGCCCCGTGACCCCCCCTACCGCCATCCGGATCCCGGCGGTCGGACCGCCGGGATCTGGATGGCGGTAGGGGGGGTCGGAATCCCCGCGGTGGTGCAGCAAGCTGCGCCGCCGTGGAGGATTCAATGGGGCGGCGGTACACTGGCGGGAGCCTGCCAGTGGTGCCGGTCCGACCGCGGCTTTACCGCCGCGGTCGGAATCCCCATTGGAGCACCGCCGGCCTGTCGGCGGTGCTCCCGCGGTCCTCCGCCCTGGCGGTCTTTGACCGCCAGGGTCAGAATGACCGCCATAATAACCACAGCTGCAGCCATACAGAAACTGAGAATTAGAAATAGATGTTCCTTAAAGAAATTCTGATTCTCTCTGCTAAACATAAATAGATTCTAAAGTCATCAAATCAAAGTTCTGAGTTTAGAATAAAGATGGTTTATAGAGTGGGGTCTCAAGAAAATTTGAGGAGGTATTAGCATAGTGAAGAATCCAGTAGAAGTCTTCCAGAATTGGAATAAGTGTTTAGCATGAAGCTTCAAACTTGCAAGGATAAAGGAAGCAGAGCGATCTGTACCCCTCAAAGTCTAAAGGAATCTGCTCTAACTTCTGATGGATTGAACATTAGTTATAACCAATGAAACTTCAACAACAATCATATCTCTTCCCACTTCACCAGGAACCAATCATTTCACTTTTTGTGCTGTTCCGTTACACCACCTGAATTTTCCCATCCCACAGAACTTGGATAGTTACTGCAACCTTGAGCATCCCCTGTTCCTGATACACGATGAATAGGAGGCTTCATCTGCTCATAATGTCTTCATGTTTCTGGACAGGATTTCTCTTCTCAGGCCTTACTATCAATAAACTAATACATACAACAATACTCATTTCTGTACCTAATGAAATCATGAGAACAAATCCGCGGAAGAAAGAACACACTAAGCAAGTAAAATACATTAAAAAATGTAAGCCTTTCGTCAGGGTATCTTTAACTAAACAATTATTGTGCATTTCAAATATATGATTATACATGCACACATATAACTTTCTAAATAAATGCAGAACATGAACAAAAGAAATGCCTTTTACTTCTGCAAATACAAATTAAAGTGTAAATATGAACATGATCAATGAATACATGAAACCAATTTAAAAGAACATCAGTGTGCACATTTTTCAATAGTTTTATTTCAATAATGCATTTAAATGTCCACAGCTGTTATAATATGTAAGGCACACTGTAAATATATTGTCAAAAATAAATGCAAAATTGCGCAATGATAACATGTAAAGGATGAAGTCTAAATTCCGCACTCCAATATCAATTAAGATTGTTAACAGAACTTCAATAATTTCCTTGATGTTGTTTTATAACCAAGGATCTATCTGCTAATAAAAATCACTATAGATCTAGGGGGAGATTTATCATTATTTCACTCAGTGCAACAAGTCACCTTGCTGCACTGATCTGCGTGAAAGGGAAAGAGCAAGATTGCTCCATATCGTAACATGTTATAGCACATTCCTGTCCTTTCCTTGCACTGGTGCACAATGTGCTGCCATGTGCCAACACAGACCCCCTTGCACCATGGTAAAATATTGCTTGCCTTGCAGGCAGGATTGTTTTTGTGCAATAACGGTCACCTTTGTGCACAAAAACAATCCTCATAGGCATTTTCCACTTTCTAAGTGTGCTCAGCACACTTAGATAGAGAGGAAATAACAATAAGAAATAAAGTTCCTTCTCCTCCTTGTGCCTCCCCATGGAAGATGTAGCATTTTGACACATTCCCAGGTTTACTAGTGTTGGGAAATCTGGGAAATGCTCCAAAATCCATGGGTTGGTGTATGGTAACACCCCCAATCCACCCATGGAACGACTCTCTGAAGCAGAGTAACGCAAGGCAGTTATTTACACTGCCTTGAGTTACTCCAGATTTATCGAGCCACTAGGGACTATGCAGGGTGGCCCTGCATGGCTCAATAAATCTGAGATAGGATTGGCACTGGCCTTGCCCCCCCTTGCATGGTGCAATGGCGATGCAAAACCATGATAAATAAGTCCCCTACTCTTTGCCTTTTTTATTTACAGTAGGTGTTTCAGTAAATGACCAAGGTAATACATTTAGGCCTTCATTATGACCCTGGCGGTGGGTGATAAAGTGGCAGTAATACCACCAACAGGCTGGTGGTAATTACCACCAAATTATGACCATGGCAGTGATATCTCCAATAGACAGCCAATGTACAACGCCGACCGCCAGGGCGGAAACAACAGTCACCACATCGGTAGCCAACTACAGCCAGATGGAAGACAAAGTACCGCCCACCATATTTTGACAGACAAATCCACCACCTTTCCGGGGCGCTACCAACGCCATCAAAAGCCTGGTGGAAACAGAGCACAAAAGTCAAAGGACTCACCATTGGAGACACAGGGAAGAACCACGCCACCTTGGAACCCCAACGGCAAGTCTTTCCGATGATCTTCTACATTATGCTCCACCTGGAACACTAACGCCGTTGAAGACGATGACGGTGCGTACAGAGGCCTTGCACACAAGGGAGGGTGGGAAGAAAACGAGAGTGACACACACACGCACCACACACACCCGACATACACACGCCATACACAGTACCATATGCATTACAAAAACAATTTGACCCCGAAAATCTGCAGAATAATTCAAGGAAAACAGGAATTTATTAAAGTGTTTGTAATCAGTCCAACAATAAAATCAACAATCTGATTTGGCCATGAAACAGATATGTACAATTTTATTAAAAAAAGGGACACTGCCCAGTTCCTAGTTCAAAGGGCCCACATACCCACAGGGCACAGTCCAAGGCCCCACTCGAATCCTGCACCAATCCGATAGAACACTGCTGGGGCATCAGTTGTCAAATAGGCAGGCACCACTGGGGGAGAGGGGGCACCTCAGCCGGATGCAGGAACAAGCCCACTGGTTCTGGAGGGGCAACAGGCCCTATGCTTTGTCCTGGGGAGTGCAAGGCCACAGTCTCTCAAGTGGGTGAATACCCCACTTGTTCTGGTGGGGGCAGGCCGCACAGCATCCCTTTAAGGCTGGTCTATATGGCGTCCGCCAGCGGTGATGGCTGCACTGTGGTGGTGGTTGTGGGAGGACCCTGCTCAGCCCCTGCACTCTCTGATGGCTGCACTGTGGTGGTGGTTGGGGGAGGCTCCTGCTCAGCCCCTGCACTCTCTGATGGCTGCACTGTGGTGGTGGTTGTGGGAGGCTCCTGCTCAGCCCCTGCACTCTCTGATGGCTGCACTGTGGTGGTGGTTGGGAGAGGCTCTTTTATTCAGCCCCTGCACTCTCTGATGGCTGCACAACCACGGCTGGCGGTGGGTGCTCTGTGACAGCTGGTGGTGGTGGCGGTGTTTGACAGGCAGCTTTTGCTAGCGTAGAATCCTATCCTCCTGGGCATGGGTTGGGTATCCCTTACCCTTCCTGGCACTGGTGGATGGGCTCCTCCCCCCTCTGCCTGCTGGTGCAGGCTCCATCCCCTTCTTTGCAGCTGTTACAGGCTCCTTCCCCTTCTTTGTAGCTGGTGCATGCTCCTTCCCCCCACTTTGCAGCTGGTGCAGGCTCCTTCCCCTTCAGAATTGTTGATCTGGAATCCCTACCACCACGAGTAGGTGGTGCTACCACTGGGCCCGTGGACTGTTTGGCTGAGGTGCTGGGCTGGGTCCTTGCTACTGAGGTACTGGGTTTTTCAGAACCGGTACTGATCGGGTAACCCAGTGGTGCCAGGGTACACCCAAAGACCTCGGGTACTTTCCTGATTCAGACCACAGAAACTCAGAGTCTTCTAGGTGAAGTCAAAAATCGAATTTATTGGCTGCAACCAAGTGACAAGCGTCCTAGAAGTACAACAGCACGGTTTGTATGTTTCAATGCAAAGTCAGGTTTCCTTATATACAGTTTTTTAAGCTTCAGGCAAACATTCTTGACATTTTGGTTGGTCATTCACATGTTTTCACTACAAAGGAAAAAAACAGTGTCATGATGAAACCTCATATTTCATGTCATCCAACCCATAATAAATTACCCGGCAAGGCCTAGTATTTTACAGCAGATAAGTGTGGACCCCCAATAAAAACGGGCACCTCCCCCTCCTAAAGTAAGAAGAAGAAAAGAGCAGGTGCAGGTGTGAGCAAGATTAGGCAGGGTGTGTGAGCGATAATAAGGGTTTTATGGCATGGTGTGCCTTGATGCTATCTGATTCGGCCACTGGGAGAGGGACTGACCAAACAGGTTTGGCCTGAGGCAATAGTTCCAGCTTGCCCAGGTCAGAGAAAAGTCAATCAAGGTGTACGTGTCCTTGGAATCAAATCTGACTGTATTATAAGCCTATGTGAGGGCAACTTTTAAAAATGGCTGCCGTGTATAAAATGGGAGCCACGAGTGCAGGACGAAAATGGCGATTTCGAGGTGAAAACGCTGCTGGAATTGAGCGAAAATGCTCATGCTTAGTGTACTAGTCATTATCGGTCTTTTGATACTAAAATCGTACTGCTGTGGCAAAGTAAATTACATGGGTCCAGAATTTTTAGAACCACACTACCCTGCCCATACATGCAGGACAGGGGAGGGGTAGGGAAGAGGTCAATCGTGGAAAGGAAAAGCTTTTTAGGTACGTTGGGGTGGGAAGAGGGAAGAGTAATGGGAGTGGAGGATGAGGGAGTGGTTGTTGGAGGTGTTGGGTGCAGGTGCATGGGCTGTATGCTATTGTGAGATGAATGGCTGTTGGGTGTCTGAGTGCTTGCGTTTGTGTACTTTAGGGGGCGATAGACATGGTGGGAGAGAACACATAGGACGCATGCATGGATGTTGTGGAGGTGTCTGCCAGTGAGGTGTGTGTTCTGCTTGGTGTGGTGATGATGCTGGTAGTAATGTTGATGTAGTACATGCAGGTGTGAGTGTAGACGTAACTGAGTGGGAGATGGAGGAGGAGGAGGAGGGGGAGACAGAGGAGATAGTGGATGTTGTCGTGTCTGCAACTGAATGGTGTTTGTGTGAGTGCCTGTGGGATGAAGTGTGGTGCTTGTGTTTGCCTGTGACACTCTTGGGTGTTGTCTTGTGTGCATGCTCATCTGGCTGTGTGCTTGGGATGGGTTCAGGTTGAGAAGAATGGGCCTGGGAAGTGGAAGTTGGAGGGGGGATGGTTGAAACAGGGACAATGGCTGCCATCAGAGAGGAGGCCAGAGCCTTAATCGATCTCTATTGGGCAGCCAATTCACTGTGAATACCCTCCAGGAATGCATTTGATTGCTGCCTCTGGGCTGCCAGCCCCTGGATGGATTCACAATGGTTGTTTGGCCTACAGAGATGGATCTCAGGAGGTCAATAGCCTCCTCACTCAAGGCAGCAGGGCTCACTGGGGCAGGGTCTGAGGTGCCTGGGGCGAAGGAGATGCCCACCATCCTGGGTGAGCGGGCACAGACAACTCACTGAGGGGCAACTGGGAGGGCGGTGCTGGTACGGGGCTGGCGGCCTGCAGCTGGGGTGGTTACAGAGGTGTCCGCCACCACCAGGGAGCTCCCATTGGAGGAGGTATCAGAGTCTGTGTTGTCCCCTCCAGTCTCCGCCGTGGTGCTCCCCTCGCCCTCTGTCCCACTAGTGCCCTCAACATCGGTGGACTCTGACTCCAGGGTTCTGTGGGATGCAGCTCCCTTTGTCACCAGTGCCTCTGCTTCTCCCCCAGATGACGCTAATGCAAATAAGGACAGGATGACAAAACAAGAAAGGGGGGAGAGAGACAAAGGATACACTTGGTCAATGACTGCACTAACGCCACCGTTGGCATACACAGCACCCCCACACACAGGGAACAGGCCTTTGCACTATGCATAGCACTACCAGTGAAATGGCAAGTCACCAAGGAATGAGGAGGGGCACCCACTGCCAACTGCAGCACACCTGGGACCCACGCAGCCCTGCCCAGGAGTGAATACTAACAAGCTAGGTAAGCAGTATTTCACATTCAAACCCTTAGCTACCAGAGGACCTACACTGCTGTGTCTGGCCTGGCCTAGGTTCACCCAAGGACACACAACCACCAGCCCACCAGCTGTAAGTTGTAATGATAGCCACTGTACTCACCCCCTTGTGACTGCTGTGATGCCCTCAAGTGCCCATCCATCTCAGGCTAGGCCACCGCCAGTATGCGGGCCATAAGGGGGTCAGGTTCCGACAGGCACCCCTTCCTCATTGGGAGGTCATCCCCAGCTGGGCCTCTGCGGTCTTCCATGCCAGCATCTCACGTCCTCCCACCGTTTCTAACAGTGGGTGCCATAGACCCCCAGGGTCCGTACCTTCTTGGTGATGGCACGCCATATTCCCTTCTTTTGATGGGCACTGACCTGCAGAGGCAATACACACAGGAGAACACCATTAGACAAACAGTCCAGCCTGTCACACAAATGGCCCACCATACCTGTTTGCATCACCATTGGCACACACGTAGCCCAGCCCTCAACATGTACTCTGCCAAGAGGACATCCACCCACCCCCTTACACAAGGCCTTCATACACAACTCTAAGCAGTCATGCCACATACATCGTGCACTAGGTGTACTCAGCTGTTGGTCTGGAGGCCCATACAGCAGTCTGTACTGGGGTAGGACCCCATCCACCAGTCGCTCCAAATCCTCAGAAGTGAAGGCTGGGGCCCTTTCCCTGGTCACACAGGCCATGGTAGTTTCCAGACACAGGTCACAGCAGCACATGCAGTGTAGGTCCTTTCCTATGGAAGGTCAGGAAACAAGTGAGGAATCAGATAGAAAATGGCGGTCACATCCGCGGCGGTGCATACCGTCACCGCCGGCGTAGATCACCACTGGCCACTGTACCCCATAGGGCCCAATATTAACCAATGAGGAATTGCACGGCGGTTTATGACCACCTACTGCCACAGTGCACAACTTCAGCAGCATTATCTCACTTCCACCTGTCCCTACACACAGGACAGGCAGTCACCATTTTAGGGTGGTTGAACAGGCCTATCGATTATTGCTGTTTCACAGGATAAATAGGCACACACTTCCCTAATTACACTGTCCCATAACATGTGTGCACATTGTGGACTGCTGTTGTGGCTCCATTGTTCAGTTTGTGACAGACTACGCACTCTTGTGTCCCTTAGATACCTACCACTGCAGCTGAATAGGAGATGGAAACATACCCCTGTGTACAAACCCCTGGTGGACTTGGCTAAACTGGAGGACAGGCACATAATACTCACCTATAGACTGGACAGGGCCACAATCACAGAGCTGTGTGCCCAATTGGAGCCTGACCTGATATCTGCTATCCGTCACCCCACTGGGATCCCCCCTCCTGTGCAAGTGCTATTAGTGCCCCATTTCTTGGCAACTGGTTCTTTCCAAGTGACAGTGGGCTTGGCAGCAGGAATGTCACAGCCAATGTGCCAATGTTCTCAAACGTGCTAACAAGAGTGTTGTCTGCCCTGATAAAACACATGTGCAGCTACATTGCTTTCCCCCAGGTTGAGGATTTGGCCACTGTGAAGGCCGGATTCTATGCAGTGGGACATAGCCCCAATATAATTGGTGTGATTGACGGAACACATATTGCATTTGTACCCGTGCTAGAATGAACAGGTGTACAGGAATCGTAAGAGTTTCCACTACATGAATGTGCGGATGGTGTGCTTGGCGGACCAGTACATCTCCCGCGTCAATGCTGGGTCGGTGAATGATGCCTTTGTCCTGAGGAATGGCAGCATCCCAAATATGATGGCCGAACTACAGAGGCACAAGGTATGGCCAATAGGTGAGCCCTGGTTCCCACCCAGTGTATGTTGGTGTATGCCTATGGTGTTGGTTGGCCATATAGGATAGTATGTGGCTAAATGTTGTCCCTCAGTATTTGCAGGTGACTCTGGTTAACCAAACCTTTCATGGCTGCTGACCCCTGTGAGGAATGCCAGGACAAGGGCAAAATAATGTTATAATGAGGCACATAGGCGAATTAGAAGGATCATTGAAAGGACCTTTGGCCTCCTGAAGGCCAGGTTCAGTTGCTTCCATCTGACAGGTGGATCCCTGTGCTACTCACTCAAGAAGGTCTGCCAGATAGCAGTGGCATTTTGCATGTTGCACAACCTGGCCCTCAGATGCCATGTACCTTTTCTACAGGAGGAGGAGACTGGAGATGTCCCTGTGGCAGCAGTGGACCCTGAGGACAGTGAGGATGAGGAGGCAGAGGATGAGGATGTGGACAACAGAACATCTGTTATACGACAGTACTTCCAATGACAGACAGGTGAGACAGTGCAACCTCACATTTCTATGACTATTGTTGTATTCTGTGTGGCATTGGCATGCTGGCATTACCCACTTCTTTGCCCTACTTACTGTTACCTCTGGATGTTCATTTTGCAGATGCTGGTGATATGAGACATTGTCATGGTGTGATCACAGCAGCCAGCTACAGGTCATTAATTCTATGCTCATTCTATGTACAGTTAATTTGCAAAGGTTGTAGCTGTTTCAATCAATACAAATTTGCAATACATGAAATACTAGTGGTCAAGTTTTATCCAAGGGGGTTTATTGTAGTGCTAAAATATAGAGGTGAAAGTGCAATGGAATGGGGGTGATGATGGAGGAAAGTCCAGGGTATTGTTCCAGTCTGTTTGTAGCACAGGTTCATTGTCCATGGGGATATAGGAAGCGGAGCAAAGGCAGTTCAAGGTGGACAAGATGACTGAGTGGGACACAAGGGGGACAATCAAGAGTGTCTCATTTCCTGGCAGTGGTCTTGGCAAGTGTCTCTGGCTTCTGTCTGGTTCGCAGCGAATGTTTGCAGGTGGCTTACCTTCTGCAGGGGCTGGGGTGCCCCTGCACCCCAGCCTGTTGGTCCTGTGGCTGGTCTGCCCGGCCACTAGCAGCAGAGGAAGTAGAGGGCTGTTCAGATGACTGGCTAGTGGAAGGGGCCCTCTGGTGTGACACTGCCTCCCTCATGATGTTGCCATGTCTGCCAACACCCCTGCTATGGTGACCAGGGTGGTGTTAATGGCCTACAAGTCCTCCCTGATCCCCTGATACTGTCCCTCCTGCAGCCGCCTTTTCTCCTGCACGTTGTCTAGGATCTGGCCCATCTTGTCCTGGGAATATTGGTTGGCTCCCAGGATCTCGGACAGTGCCTCCTGGAGAGTCGGTTCCCTGGTCCTGTCCTCCACCTGGCGCACAGCAGTCCACCCAGTGTCCCTCTTGTCCTGTGCCTCTGTCCCCTGAACGGTGTGCTCACTGCCACTGACCCCAGGTCCCTGATTGTCTTGTGTATGAGGTTTGGCCTGGGGTCACTGTACAGGTGGGCATGCTGCTGATTGACGTGTCCTGGGGACAGAGGTGTGGGTGCGCAGGGTGGGTGCTGTGGTGTTGGATCCTGATGGGGGGGGCTCTGTGGTGGTCTGTGACTGGGCTTGGGTGACCGACTGTCCAGTGGTCCTTGATGGGTCAGGTAGATCGTCCAGATCCTGGTGTCCAGAGTTTCTGTCATCACTGTGGGCCTCTTCTGTTGGGGGACTGGATAGTGGTGGCACCTCCTCTCCAGTGACATTGGCTGGGGTACCTGTGGGGATTTTAATAATGTAATATGCTTCAGGTGTTTGACATTTGTACTTCTGTAGCTTCCCCTCTATGGTTGTTGTTCCCCTGCCAGCTTTTGCTTGTGTATGTTGGTGTATAGTGGTTATGATAGTTTCCCTAAGCTGTGCATGCTTTGGTGATGCGTGTCCATACAGGGCTGGGAGGGGTGTCCATGCATTGGTACAGCATGCAGGGCTTGGCATTTGGATTAGTGTGATGTGATGGTGGAGTGTGTGGGATGGAGTGGAGTGATGGGAGTGAGGGTGTGGGTGTGTGATGGCATGCAGGTATGGGGGGTGATCATTGTTAAAAGTTGACCTACCAGAGTCCAGTCCTCCTCCAACTCCGGCCAGACCCTCAGAATGCAGTATTGCCAGTACCTGCTCCTCCCATGCTGTGAGTTGTGGTGGAGCGGTGGGAGTCCACTGCCATTCCTCTGTATAGCGTACTGGTTTCCTGCTGCAGTGGAACGTACCTTCCCCCGTAGGTCGTTCCACCTCTTCCTGATGCCGTCCCTTGTTCTTGGGTGCTGTCTCAAGCATTGGCCCTGTCCACGATTCTCGGCCAAAGCTCCATCTTACTTGCTATTGATATCTGCTGCACCTGTGCTCCAAGTAGTTGTGGCCCTACCCTGACGATTCCCTTCACCATGACCCTTGACTCCTCCTCAGTGAAACAGTGGTGCCTTTGTGGTGCCATGGGTGTTATGTGATGTGTGTTGGTGAGGGTGTGTTGGGTAATGTGTTGGGGTGTGTGATGTGGAGTGCGTGAGGGGTGTATGGGTGTGAGTGTTGTGTGTCTAGTTGTCTCTGTGCTCTTCTTCTCAGTCTTGTGGTGGCAATAGTTGTTGGTAAAGGGTTGTGGGTAATGTGGATGTGTGTTTTATAGTGGTGTGGGTGTGGTGTGTGTATGGGTGTCAGGTGTGTGTTGTTTGAATTGGCCAATGTGGTGTTGTTTTGTCTGTTGGTGTCCATTGTGAGAACCGGGGTATGTACTGCCAATGGTTTATAGCCGTTGAGTGTCCGCTGTGGTGATTCGTGTGCCATAATGTGATGGGCATTGTTGTGTTGACGTAACAATGTGAGTTTTGGGACTGCCACTTTATCACTGACCTTTGGGCTGGCAGATTTGTGTATGTGGCTGTATTCTGTCGGGTTGGTGTGTGTGTCATAATATGGTGAACGGATATTCGCCAGCACGGCGGTAAGTTGGCGGCCGTCAGCACGGTGGTTAGCGGCATTTACCGCCAATGTCATAATGAGGGCCTTAGTCTCCAGCAGCAACTACAGCCAGTCACACATCTTCCAATGAGTGTATTGAGGCCCCTGGCTTATTGCTGCAGGGAGCTCATATCTCACAGTAGGATCACAAGGATTGTTCTTAATCACCTTGCCATAATCTACCTCTTCCCTGCTCCTGTAATAAGTATCGTTGCCACCCATCCCACCAGTCACAGTAGACCGGGGCAAAGTACTCTGGTGATATACGGTACAGTTTGAAATATTCTGTGCATTTACGCTTTACAGTAGATGCACGGTTTCTGGTAAATGTGAAAAACAGAACTTAATGCTGTGAATGTCAATATTGGTGACTTATTTGGTAGCCGTTTGATTGCAATGCACCAGCTGTGAAATACAGGAAGACAGTTGGGATAAATCACTCAGTATAATCATGGTGCTGATTAAGGTTGTCTATACAAAATCTGTTTGTCTGTGACACCTTTTTCAACCCTTTTATCCTGACCCTCCTTGAATGTACCTATCCTTTTTTGAATACCCATAACTTCCCACATTTTGAAAACCCACTGAATGTCCGATGGGCCACAAGGAGGTTACAATCATAAAGCAAGTTAAAGCCTTAGGCAAAATCTGAGGCCTGTGGGATCCCACATCAACTCATCTTCAGTAAACAATTAATGAAGATAATGGACAGAAAGCACTAGCCCAAGAAGAAAGGTGCATCTCATCATCCATGTTACCACTGGCTACAGGTGAGTCTCAAGAGTATGTATTAGTCTTGGCAAGGAAAGCTGCTGAAAAAAAGTTTGTACTTGTACTTTAATTATGGCACAAAACTAAATACTACACAGGAAATGCAGAAAGGAAATAATTATCTACAATTCATGGTTGTGAACGGGAAGGTAGTTAGTCAATGCAAACTGTGGGCTACCTTCAGTTTTTACAAGTGGTATCTTAGGATCAGTGCATAAGAAATGTACGCACCAACAATGCCGAACAATACAATTGCCTTTTAATTTCACAAGCCTGCAGATACGCCAATCCTAAGATCGGTAACGTATATTCAGTCTTCAGCTACCATGTAGCTTTTAATGTTTTGTGGTCATAGAAAGCTTTGTGGTGACCTGTACCTTTAAATGAGGAAATGCAGCATTCTCCTGCTGTACAAAGTCAGATGAGGCAGATGTGCTTCTCCCACGGGCATGCATGCTTAAACACAGAGAGTCGCAAACAGCAGCACTCCCTCATCCTCAATCTTTCTGAATCCTGCAATAGCCTTCAAAGGTCTTGTGCATTGCTGCATAACTCCTCCTCTGAAGAAGAGGTCCTCAGTGGGCACAAATTGGCAGAGGACGAACTCATTTATGCTTCAAATGGGGAGAGAAATCTTTGTTGCTGGCTCTTTAGGGCCCAAAACTCAAGCCAGGTTTTAAACAAGTAAAAAAACCACCCTGAATAGCGTCAGTGATCCTTCTCAAGGGTCTGCAATGAAAAACATTAGTTGAATTGTGACATCTAGCGGTGAAACTTCACATATGCTTCTTCTTCTGGTGATAAAACTGCTCAATGCAAATGAAGCCAACACAGGCATATCTTGCTTGTATCTGTTTTCTGTAGTCTCTTCTTACCATTACCTGCTGTCTTTTAATCCATGAAGCCGGAAAGATGGTGGCCATCTGGGTTGAACTGGCCTATGAGGCAATCAGCCAGTGCCTGAGGGGCTGGTCTGACAGGTAAGGGTGTGGACTCTTTTTTGTCTATTTGTGGGCCTGTTTTATGGTCTGGTGGACAGGTTTTGATTGTTGCCTGTAGCAAGCACAAATTAATACAGTCTTCTGTAATCTGCAAAACATTGTGTCTTCACAAGTTGAAAATCTATATGTATGTATTTGGCACTTCCTTGGCTGTTTTGCTAATGGGGGGCACTTTTATTTTGTGGCTCTGCCTATTTTCTGTCCCAGGCTGACCCTGGTGGCCACATGCAGGCACAGATTTGGGACCAAGTTGCCTCATTTGTAGGCACACTGCAGGGAGACTAGGGTCACAAGATGTCATCACACAGCTTGCTGGGAATATCCTTGCCTGGGTTACAGTAAACACTGTTCAGTTGGTTTTGCATAGCTTCATATTATGTTCTGTTGGACCTGGGCCTTTCTGCAGGGTCATCCCCAAACGTTTTGCCTTCCTCCTCTTTTTCTGACTTTGTTTTGTTGGCTTTAGGACTCTGGGTACTTTACTACTACCAACCAGTGCTAAAGTGCATGTTCTCTCCACTTATAACATAGTAATATTGGTGTATCTACAATTGCATATTTTATTTACCTATAAGTTCCCACTAAAGTGCACTACCTGTTTCCAGGGCCTGTAAATTAAATGCTGCTACCAACCTAAGTAGCCTTTCAAACATGCACTAGGCCTGCATTGCAGAGCCTGTGAGTGCACTTTTAAACTAGAAAGGACCTCCAAGTATGATGTTTGTGGAATCACAATTTCCCAATTTAAAACCACAATTTATGGTGAAGTCAGATTGTAAGTTGTAATTCTTTTAGAAAGCTGGCATTATTTTTTACTTTAGCCATTTGGTGCCTACTGCCTATCTCAAATACACATCTGGGGTGGGATGACAGATGAGTTTTTGCATTCCCTCTAGACAGTCACACACAAAGGGAGCTTATGTGTGACTGATGGGCCATCCACAGCATGATGGACCATCCTGGGCAGGATGGGAGGGAGGGGCTAAAACTTACACCTGAATAGGCAAAGTCCTGCCTGCACACAAGGGGCTGCACACCCCCCTGTAGTGAGACTGGGGACAAGGCAGGAAGGGGGATCTCTGTGCACTTGAAATACATTTTCTTTGAAGTCTCCCCCCTTCAAATGCACTACTGGGTCTAAGTAGTGGATGTCAGACACCACCAACTCAGTACACTTCTGGGCCTCTGGATACTTTGCCAGGAAAAAGGGTTGCTGTGCTGCTACAGAGACTGACACTCTGCTGGGCTGCTACAAGAATCTGCTTGGCACAAAGCAGTCCAACTTAAGTGGCAATGTGTGAAGTATTTCTGCAAACTTCAAACAGGAAAACAGTGAAAAGACGGCACAAAAATAATTCACACCAAGTTAAACGAATAGAGCTTAACGTAGTGAACAAAACAAGACCAAAACAACAAAAATCCAATAAGTAGAAGTTGAGATGTACATTTTTGAAGATTAAAATGTGATATACTGCTTAAAACTATAAAGTGCCAACCAGGGCTAACTGATTGTGCTAGACCAGGTTAAATACAAAAGTACAGGCCGACCGAGATGTAGAGCGGGTCGAATATAGTCTGACATAAGTCTAGCTGAAGTTTTACCATCTCAAGAGTTGGGCTAAGTATCCCGTTCGTGGGGACGAAACTCGCTGGGAGCAAGGAGAGCAGCGCTGATAGTGGTCGGCGGGCACGAAGAGCCAGCCGGGTGTTGTGGATGGATGGCTGGGACCTTAAGCTAGCGGCGATGCTTGCTCTTCAAAGCAACAAGCTGGGGGCAGCTCTCACTGATTTTTCGGGTGAGTGGCAAAGTTCTGGAGTGAACGGGCTTCTTTGATGTTGTGAAGAGCCGAAAAACATGTTTTCAGAGGCCCAAAAATCACTTCCAAGGGCCCAGGATCTCAGAGGTGCTTCTTGGGGCTCAGAAGCTTGTTGAATACAAGATCAAGAAACTGTGGGGAGCCTTTACGGCCCTGAGGCTCAGAGTAGGAGACCAGCAGACTAGCCCTTAAAGTCACTTGGAGATACTGGGTTCAAGATGGAGGTTGGAAGGACCAGTTTCTTCTTCCCCAGGCAAGAGGTCAGCAGGCAGCAGATCAGCACAGCATGTCAGCAGAGAAGAGCTGTGAAAAACAAAAAAGGCATTTACTGCCCTGTGTTCCTGAGCATTGTTGTCAGCAAAACATACACTAGGGGCCAGATTTAAAGAAAAGTGGTGCAGTGAGGTGCTGCGCCAAAATTGGCAGTGCGTCACATTAGAAACACAGTGATGCATCATATTTAAGAGAATAAGGCGCACCCCTGCGTTTCACCCTGCACTGATGCTAAATTTAGCTGCCAGCACCATCGTGCAAGGATGTCTGTGTGGAGGGATGTGATTGTTTATGTGCAGGAAGGTGTCCCTTCCTGCACATAAACAATCACTAATGGCTCTTTGGCACTTCTGTGTGTGCTGCACAATGGAGCCATCTGTACCTGCTTTTACTACGCAGGACAACGCTACACAACTTCTTATGGCCATGTCCTCCAGCTGCCTTACATGATATTTTCAGGTTGTGGCAACCTCATATCCATTCTCATAGCTCTTGCTTGATGCTGGGACCCTCGCAGCATTTCTGGAACTCCAAATTTTATTTATATCTATGCCTTGAGAAAGTCTTGATGACGAAACATGTGTCGGCTGTTGTTTCGTTGGATTTATGATGCACTGGATGAATAAAACCTTCACCATATATATATATATATATACGTGTACTCTGAACTTTGAATGGCACAGCGTACTAAGGAATGGACTATAGGAACTATGGTGGTGTGCCATGGTATTTATTCATTGAATGTCTACGTGTTGCTTGAACTTTCAATCAACACATTTGCACCCGAAGTGATTGGGTGCTATACCAGCTTGGCACCCCTGGCAGCATGATCTGCGGTGGATGGGCGTTATTTTCTCCCAATTTACTATGTTTACTTGTAGGAGGTGGGAACCAGTAGCATAGCCACTTTGTTTTGTATTTCAAATTCTGGTTAACAGGCGCCTCCCCCACCTAGGTGACTAAATACACCATGCTGAAACAGGTTTTATACTCATATGTAGTTTGATCCCAAACTTTCGTCAAATTGCTGCATGTTATTCATATCCAGTTTGAAGTCTATTGTAAGGCACTGGCAATTTCCATAGATATAGAAAAAGCATTTGACTCCCTTCAATGAGATTTTCTCTATGCTATAATGGCTAACATGGATCTTGGGAGTGGCTTTTTTAAATTTGGGCACAGATATTATACTCGTCCCCGACCACCCGAGTCAAGACTGGAGGTTGTATTTCTTCACACTACAAGACTGTACACACACACGTCAGGACTGTCCATTGTCACTGGTACTTTTCGCACTTTTCACATGGCTATAGGCTGGCACTGTAAGTTCGCACCAGACAATATTATTGAGGCTTGGAAATTGATGGTTACCCCTCCTACATATTCCTCTATGCAGATAATTTGCTGATATATCTCAGGGGGAAATGATTAGACATCAGGGGTGCCTGTTGTGCCCTAGAGGAATACAGCGCTTATCAGGTCTCAGTCAACTGGGGCAAAGTAAACACCTTTCCGATTTATACGCCGGCTACCACTGCTACATGACCGGAGGTAGGCTCTGTTCTCCGATGGGAACCTCACACCTTTTGGTATCTGGGTTTGCATATTTATCACACAGTGAATGATGTTCTCGAAAGCATCTTACTGTTAGTGATGACACACCTTTTCTCTTCCAGTACCTTTTGCCTGACTCTACTTTCATCTGTGGCGGGCAGGATTGCACTGTCAAATATGATTTTCCTTCCCTATCTCCTGACTTATTTTGCAGCCCTGATGATTTTGCTCACGAAATCTGTCTTTTGCAAGATAGACAGTCTTTTACTCAACACCATGTGGGGATCAGGCTGGCGGAGGTTGGAGCTGGCCAAACTCCATCTCCTTACGGACAGTGGGGTACAGCAACTCAACTGGACAGCCTACTGAGAGCAATGCAGATGGAAGGACATGGCACCTAGGGCACGATTTATCCTGAGCTGTGCCTCTTTGTTATTGAAACTGCTTAACCCAAGGGTCCTGGGGGTGGGGGGGCAACAATTGATCTGGAATGTTATTGGATACTTTACGCTTAACATGGACCAGGGTTTTTCAGCACATGCAGATGGGACAACTCCATTGACAGGCCCCTTCGTCTGACTGCACTATTACAACTTGTACATGATGGCAATAGGTCTAGGCTATGGGACTCGGAGAGAAGGGGCATGACTACACTTGGGGACTGGTATGTGAACGGGTCATTGCAAGACTTCACAGACTTGGTAAACAATTATACAATCCTTGCTCCACATTTCCAATTATATAGTACAGTGGTGGCTACGGTGCAGCAGATATGGGGGAGGACAGATGTGAATCCCCGTGCCATGTGACTCTGGAGACTATTTGTACCATCACAGGTCAGTCCCATGCAATCACTCTCATTCACAAGGCATTGATTGTGCAGGCACAGCGAACATTGACTAGTCCAGGTGCATGGATTAAGTGCTCACAGATGAGGACTGGCACAACATTTTACGATACACACCATGTGTAATTCACAATGCCCACTTCTGTTTAATTCAAAATTAGTTACCTCAGACTCAAACACATTAATATTTTGTTCCTGGGGATGCAGGCAGCATGCCCTCTCTGGCAAAAGATAGATATGGAATTCTTCCATGCAGTTTGGAGATGCACAGCTTTTACTTCTTATTGAGGGAGGGTGGTAAATTTCATAAAATGTGCTACAGGTCGCTCCATTGCCTGCTCCCGGGGCGATCTGTCTCCTGGGCCTGATCCCCGACCTAAAGTGAAAGTGATGACCTCAAAATATGATGATTTGGCCGTCATTTTTGCACAATGTCTCATTACCATAGAATGAAAATCTCCAAGGGGATCCACCCTCTTGGGACGGAACAGGGAACTATCTAAAAGGGTTGCCTACGAGGGAGAGAAGCTTCATACTGAGGTATAGAAAGGATTACGGAGCCTAGGCCATGCACAAGCATGGGACATCATCCTCCAGGATTGCCCTCGAATACATGAGGTGGGGCTACTTGTACTAATTACTGATGATCCATCCATTGGGGAGGGCTGACCTGCATGGTCCTGAGTTGGCCAATGACGTGGCCTTCAACAACCGACCCTAGGGACTTTCTAACGCCTTAATATCAGACACAACCAACACTCCATAACACTGCTTGGGCCTCTCTGGCTGATAAAAGGCTTCTGGCCCCTATTTTGCGACTTGTAGAATCAAGATTGCGACTCGCTATGAGGAAGGGCATGCCAAGGGTGTCCTTTCCTAATAGCGACTCACAGGGCCATGTACGATTGTTTTACAACCAGGAATGAGATTGCAAAACAATCGCAGTTACCACCAACTTCAAGTTGGTGGTAACCCATTCGCAAACGGGAAAGGGTCCCTTTGTGAATGTGGCTTCAAATATTTTTTATGAGCAGGCAGTGGCAACACAGACCACTGCCAATTTAAAAAAAAAGAAATTAAAACCTTTCAGATTTCTTTTAGTAATGCATGCTGTTTTCCTTTAGGGAAAACAGCATGCATTACAAAAAAAAAGATTGTTTTATCAAAAAAGCAATCATAGACATAGCTGTCTGCTGACTCCAGCAGGCCACCAGCCCTGTCATTTTGGCCATTCCCAAATGGGTCGCAAATTGTGACATGCCTCATGAATATTAATGAGGTAGGTATGTTGCAACCCATTTGGGAATCGCGCACAGCATTAAACACAATGTAACTTGTAGCAGTTTGTGATTTCCCAATAGAGAATCACAAAAATGATCTATTAGGAAATCTATTAGGAAATCGCAAATCTCCAGGTACATACATCTGGCCCTTAGTTCCTAGAGTTTATCAGACTACCGTCACTATCCCAGCACTGTCAAAAAACAACCTTTCCAACTAAGATTCTCTCAACCTGCTAATCATCAGGATTCGGCCAACAACTACTAAACATAGGGGCAGATTCATAAAACATATGGGCGCCCCTTAGCCCCCCCAACGCCACTATGTCTCTGCCATTTTTAACATACAGTGCACCATGGTGGTAGTTAGGGAACTAGTGTCATAATTTTATATGGTAGTTCGGTGCTTTGCAGGATTATCATAACAAATTTTGAAGCTAATCTTGCAAAACCCATTGAAGCCCATTGTAAACAGTGGTGTGCCTCCTTTTAACGCCTGCTCTGAGCAGACATTAAAAATGGCAAAAAAATGACACAAAGAAATCTCTTATATTTCTTTGCACCATTTTTCTACCCCCTTAACGGGGGAACGCCCCCTTTGCATACATTATGCCTGGCGCAGGCATAATATAGTACAAAGGGTTACAAAGTGGTGCAATGCATGCATTGCACCACATTGTAAACTTGGTGCAATGAATTTGGCCTCGTTGGGCCACATTAGCATTAAAAAATGACTGACTCTAATTTGGTGCAAGGAAGCGCTCTGGACTCTTAAATCTGCCCCATGATGTCTTCCTCATAGACCTTTTCACCGATCTTTTAAGTTCAACTCATATGTGCAGTGATAATTACTTTCTTGATTCCTTTTGAAAATAGTGATGCTGGTTGAGTTCGACACACTCTCATTCACTTTGACACTTTGTTGTGTTTTGCTCCATGTTAGTTTGGTTTCTCTTCCATTCTACATTTATTGATTGAATCATCTGATATGTCTGCTTCATCAAAGGCTGAAATAAAAAAGTGTGCCAAAAACATTTTGAAATGTAAAACTTGCATACATTCTGTGTCGTTGGTGGGCTGATCAAAAGAAACTCTGCAACATATTTTGGCACTTGTTTTTCCTTTCACATTGTTCTTCTTCTAGCCATTGTAACTAACATATATAATCAGTATGTCATAAGAAATGTGATTAGGGGGTGGCATGCATGCCAGACGTGTTGACAGCAAATTTATGAGACCGATTGCGACGTGGAGTGCTTCTTACAAATTGCACCACTTTTTGGGGCTATTTACAGACTTTGGAATGTTCTTTTTTGCAGTATCAGGCGCAACTAAATATTGTCCGCATTCTTCAACCTCTGTTTCTTTCCAGCTCCTGACAGACCTTTTAGGTCAACTATCCCCACTCCACTCCAATCACATGGTATTAGGTGACTTTAATCTGCACATGGATGACCTTAATAATAAACCTGCCCTGCAATTTTTTAGCTCTTCGGAAAGATTTAGGGGGTTATTCTAACTTTGGAGGAGGTGTTAATCCGTCCCAAAAGTGACGGAAAAGTGACGGATTTACCACCAGCCGTATTACGAGTCCATTATATCCTATGGAACTCGTAATACGGCTGGTGGTATATCCGTCACTTTACCGTCACTTTTGGGACGGATTAACACTCCTCCAAAGTTAGAATAACCCCCTTAGGCCCATATTTATACTTTTTTTACGCCGCATTTGCAGCATTTTTTGACGCAAAAGCGACGCAAACTTACAAAATACAATTGTTTTTAAGAAATCGCTATTTCCGACTCGCAAAGTGCCATGTATCACATTTGAGAATCGGTAATAGCGATTTTTTAAAAATCGCAAATGCTATTACCGAATCGCAAATTGCGATACCGGCCTCATTCGCAGCTAGGGGCCTGTTGGCCCATATCTGCGAAATTTTTTGCATTTCCAAAATTGCGATTTCTGAACCAGAAATCGCAATTTTGGAAATGCAAAACCCCAGGGTGCTGGGGGGCTAAGGCCCCCTCTGCTGCACCCCAAAATATTTATTGGGGACATGTAAGGTGCACACATGCCAAAAGGGCATATGTGCTTTACATGTACAATTTAAAAATGCATTTTAAATGCATTTTTAAATTTTGCACATGGTTACCACCAAGATCAGCTTGGTGGTAATTAGCTATTCCTAAATGCCAAAATCGCATTTAGGAATTGCTTCATACATGTGCTAAGAAATCTCAAATAAGGAATCATTATTTGCAATTTCTGATTTAGAGAGTCGCAATTTGTGACTCTCTAAACAGGGTCGCAATTTTAAGGAATCGCTATTTTAGCGATTCCTTAAAATTGCATTCAGAATGTATTTCATACATTCTGAAAATGGCATTTTGCATTCGCAAACGGGCAGTCGCACCGTTTGCGAATGCAAAATGCTTTCATACATCAGGCCCAAGATGTCCAGACCCTGGTGCAAAATTAGTAGGTTATTCTTTAAGGAGTCTCTTCAGTCCTTCACTTGCAAGTTGAAGGGGGACTTAGATTGTGATATATCCCATTTTAATAGATGGCTTACAAGGGCCATTAACAACATTACACCTCTGAAAGCCTACTCATCTAAGAGACTTAAGCACTCTGTACCCTGGTTCTCTGAGGCCCTTAAGGCTGCGAGATCTGCAAGTAAAAGACTGGAAAAGCAATAGAGAACCAAATACAATAAGGAGGCAAAAGAGATTTATCTGTCCATTCTCAAAAAGTACCACGCGGCCATTCTGTCGGCCCAAAAAATCTTTTTTTGCCATGTCTATTGCAGAGGCTGCAAATACGCCTCAAGCACTGTTCAATGTGGTCAGTTAGTTTCTCTCCCCGATAGCAACTAAAAACATCCTGACTCCTTTGGAGCTTTGTGAGGGCCTCTCTGTCTTTTTTTCACAAGAAAATTCAAGATACATATGAACAATTTATCGATCATTGTTCCCCTAATCCAGAGCTCCATACAAGTCATTTTTGGGTCCATCTCTGACCAGTTTTGCCCCCATTTCAGATGAGGAATCTGCAATTGAGCTTTCAAATTGGAAACCAGATTCCCTCCTTTATTCCTGCCTCCCAGCTATTCTTAAACCTGCAGCACCCTTAGTGAATCCCATTATCAACAGGCTGCTTAATGAATCTCTAGACTAGACATTAGTTCCATCCAGCTGGAAACAAGCCCTTCTGCTCTCTCTTCTGGAGAAACCTTCCACTGACCCAAAGTCTGTAGCAATTTTAGACCTATTTCTTTATTTCCTACAGTGGCTGCACTTCTTGAGAAGAATGCAAATAAGCAACTAACAAACTTTCTGGAGTCAGGCCCTCATTCTGACCTTGGCGGTCTTTTCGCGAGACCGCCGAGTTACCGCCGCGGTGAAGACCGCCGACCGCGGCGGTATGCCGCTGTGCGCATTCCGACCGCTGGGAGCGTTCCGCCGGGAAACCGCCAGCAGCCACACTGGCGGTCGGCGGAAAAGTGGAGACTGGTCAACCTCCACCGCCACGCCAGCAGAACACCGCCCACAGAATTACGACCCACATTTCTGTGTGGCGGTCTTCTGTTGGCGGTGTTCTGTTGGCGGTCACCTCCCCATGGCTCCCGTCGCCTCCCGGAGGACCAACGCACAAGGTAAGTTGACCGTCCGTGAGGGGAGGGGGAGGGGGGGTGTTGTGTGATGTGGGCGTGCATGGGGGTGTGCGTGTGAGTGTGTAGAGGGGGTGTGTGAGTGCGTGTATGCGGGCGGGGGGTGCTGCTGTGTCTATGGGTAATGTGTGCTGTTCGGCAGGTGCGCATGTCTGCATGTATGTGTGCGGGTATGTGTCCCCGTTGTGTATGTGTGTGTAGGGGGTGTGTATATGTGCATGTTGGGGGTGTGTGCATGTCGGGGTGCATGTATGTGCATGTCGGGGTGGGGGTGGGGAGGGGGTTCGTACCACCTCTGGGGGGTGGCAGGGGGGTGGAGGGTGTGGGGGGAGGACTCGGGTGGGTAGTGGGGGGTGGGTGAGACCCCTATCAGTGCCAGGGAAGGAATTCCCTGGCCCCGATAGTGCTTACCGCCATGGTTCGCATGGCGGTTCCCGACCACCAGAAACCGCGGTGGTAGGCAGGGTCATGATACCGTTGGCGGTCTTGGGACGACCACCGGGCCGGAGTGCGCAAACTCCAGCCCGGCGGTCATGACCGCCGTGGCGGTCGGAGTGGGGAAGTGGCAGTCGATCGCGGCGGTGACCGCCGTGGTCAGAATGCCATTTTTCTGACCGCCGGTCTGTTCGCGGTCCGACCGCCGCCTCTCCGCCGACCGCCAAGGTCAGAATGAGGGCCTCAATCTTCCTGCTCCATGATTCACAATCAGGCTTCTGAGCGGGTTACAGCACTAAGATAGCGTTACTCAAAGTCTCTGAATAAATTATAGCAAATTAAGATTTAAATACCCCTACTGTGCTAATGCTTATGGATCTATCTTCTGCATTTGATACAGTTTTGCACACTATTTTGCTGAAAAAACTTGATAAGATTGGTGTTAAAGATCAAGCCTTTCTTTGGCTTAAATCTTTTATCAAAGGGTGTTCCCAGGCTATCTTTCTTCCCCCTTCACTTTGAAGGTGAAATCCTCAGATTGCGGAGTCCAGCAGGGCTCCACACTTAGCCGTACACCTTTTAATAATAATATGGAGCCTTTGGCTAACTTAGTCGAATCTTATATATAGATGACACTCAACTCCTCCTGGCATTCCAGGAAAATGCTCCCACATCTTTTGATGCCTTTAAACTCTGCCTCAAACTGATGGTGGACTGGATGAGCATGAGATTTAACTCAGACAAGACTTAGATTATTTTTTTCTACATTAAGTTCACTCCTTCCACCCGATATCTGGTGGCCAGCGGAAATAAGTGCCCCCCCTTTTCTTCCCAGTTGGCAAGGAATCTTGTGGTGGAATTTGTTTCTGACCTTACTTCTGAGCCCCAGATTAAGGCTGTATCCTCCACCTGCTTCTTTATTCTTTGAGAAGGATGTTGCACTTTATTCTTGTAGAACACCATCAGACGATTGTCCATGCCTTGATAACTTCAAGGCTAGGACTAATCTAGCAGTTTATATTTGGGACTCCCAGCTTTTCTGATTCAGCATCTCCAAATTGTTCAGAACGCTCCTGCTCGACTGATTCTCAAAATCCCCTTTCGGGCCTCAGTGTCTAGTCGTCTTTGTCAGCTCCACAGGCCTCCTGTGAACAAGAGCTCTCAAAGCTTTCATTCTAGACGTTAGAACTTAGAACCACAAGAGCCCTCTCCATCTTAGACACCGGTTCATCTTTATGCTCCGGAGAGATCATTGAGATCAAATAATCTTAAACTCTTTCGAATTCCATGTATCCATAAGGCTAGAAGAGGAGGAAGATAATTTATTTATTTGCCCTCCAAAGTGCATTCCTTTGGCCCTGAGAAACTGTTCTTCTGAAACATCTTTTAGAAGATCTTCAAAAACTCTTACTGTTCTGACTCTTTGTTTTGGTATCCACTTTGCCTTGTGTTGGATGACCTTTACCGCTAGTGCTATGGTGCCTCTTGTGAGGTAGCGGTGTGCTCTACAAATGACTTTGTTGTTCTTGTCTTTGCCTCCTGAAATGCCTCTGTGTCAGAGGGAATCATCCCTTGCCAATTTTTGAGGTTAATTTTTATCTTTTTTTGAGACTCATATTTTTACTGCATGACCACCATTTTGTGCATCATGCTTATCTCACACTATGACAGCATGACAATCTCCTGGAAACTGTTTCATTTCTATTATGGAGGGTTATTTACTCATATGCTCAAGCAGCATGACATTTTTTCTCAGCATCTCATTTTGCATTCTGTACCCATACAATCCACTACATTCTTCTTTCCAATGATATCTACATGATATTTACGCCTGGTGTTCTTTGCCTTTGGTGATTCTGCGTATGGTGCTATAATGCAATGATGGCTCATTATTTCTAATGCCTAAAACATCCTAGTACGCTCACCTTTTCTGCCATTTTTAGTCCTATCAATACTAGGTTTTGTTTAATGCTTTCATACTCCTATTTGTTTTATGGGCAGAGCAAAACCTCATTTAAGGGTATCTTGCAGTAAATCCTCAAGGATGAAAATGGCTAATGATTTGCTTATCAGTGCTAAAAAATGATTTCCTCAGGTGTAAAACCCACAATATCCAAGAATGATCCTCCATCACCTATTGCCTCCAATTTTAGATACCATTTTAGATGGAGTAGGAGCCCTCTAACCATTTATAAACACCACCAATGAAAAGTAGCGATAAACTGTGAGCAGTTGGATCATAGTGGAGAATAGGATAGCTGAAATGGAGCAATGAATTAGCACAGTTCAAGAAGCTGTGGTGAAAATTCCAGTTTGAACTGGAAATCTTAAATCTAAAACTCCGTACATAATATTTGGAAATTCTCACATTATACAATGTTTGTATGGATTACCAGTAAGTGTTGAGGGCTCGGATCTCCATGACATTTTAAAGAATTTAATTCCGAAGCTCCAAAACATCTCCAACTCACAGCAATTAATTTACAACATGCTCACCTTCTGGAAAATACAACTCTTATTCCTCAAACCTGAGAGGCATTATTATGCTATTTTTAGAGTTTTCAGATTTGCTTTGTGAACTAAGGACAGCTGAGAATAAAAAGAAAATTAGTTGATCTGGCCACAATTTGTTCATCTCACAAGGTGTATCCAATAGTACTAATGCCATGCAATTTTTTTTTTTTCTTTGAGACCTCTATTAAGACAACTAAATATCAGATTTGGGATCCTTAGTCTTTTGCCTATCCTGTTAAATATTTTCTTCACAATAATTTCCCCCATAGGATAGAAATTGACAAACATAAAGATATATCACTGCTATATTTATAACATATGATCTTACTTTATCATTGTTTTTTTTGTCTAGCTCTTCTACCTATCTTGTCATGACATCAACATGCTATATCCATTTTATACCTCTTTTTCTCAGATCTGAGTTCTCTACCTTCTTCAACTGTTTCTTCCATATATTTACATATTATCTCCCATTCCTTCCTGTTCACTTGTTCCTCCTTTCTTTTTTTTAAATGTAAATGGCACTGTTTATTTTCCTAATGTAGCTTGCTTGCACATCATAGTTATAATTACATTTGTGTATTTTTCCCCTTTCTTACAGGGTATCACCTTTGTTCCAGTATTTGTTCCCTCCTGTGTCAAATGTGTGCGATTGTGGTTAACTTTATATTGTCGAATGTTTGTGAATTTGGAGATTCGATAAAATGGCAACAGGTAATGCCTCACTTATCTATACTTCATGCCAAAATTGCTTTCTTCCAAGAGATGCATTACAGTGAAGCTGAATCTATAAAATTGAAACAATACTGGGTTGAGCATATTTTTTTCTTTTGCAAATGACTGTTGGGATGAGGTAGATATTTTATATCATAAATCCTTCAAATTACAAATCTTCATGTTGTGATAATATGGGCAGATGGGTGTTGGTTAATATTATGCTTGATCATAAACATATTACTCTGCTTAGTTAAATTAATCAAATTCCTAATTCTAATGTTGTTATGGCTGGTGATTTCAATTAGTTACTTGATCCTTTTTTAACCAGGAAATCCCATTCAAAGCTGGAGTTTCATCCAGGCCATTATTTGGTCTTGTAATTTATATAAATTTGAATGTTAAACTTAGATAATACACTCTTGAGGAATGATAACACTAAGGTTACTAAAGGTTT
This sequence comes from Pleurodeles waltl, assembly GCF_031143425.1. NCBI lineage: Eukaryota > Metazoa > Chordata > Amphibia > Caudata > Salamandridae > Pleurodeles > Pleurodeles waltl. Next base: position 602,563,806 of record NC_090443.1, on the reverse strand, counting down.
ATGACCATGCTAGCGATTTGCAGAGATCAGTGTTATTTTTTTCTGATCATGTTCTGATTTGGCTTCTTTAGATCTTTCCACTGATGATTTAAAACCTTGACAGTGGAGATTCAATAATTACCTTTTATCAGATACTATTTTTGTTGGAGGCTGCACCTTTTATAGCAGAGTCTTTTTTCTTTTTAATAATCCAGCTGACACTTCCAATGTTAATATTTGGAATTACTTTAAAGCTTCATTTAGGGCATTTACATTTGTCTTCTCAATTAAATAGAAAAATAATTTAAATCATCAATATGATTTACTTCTGAAGGAAATTAATACACTGAACACGACCATAACATGACTCTTTACTTTTATATCATCTCATTTACTACATGACCTGATTAAAACTAAATCTGAATAAAATAAAATTGTTACTATTGATGTTGGTAATGTTTTTCTAAGGGTAAAACTGGCATTTTATGGTCAATCAATCAATCAATATTTTTATAGCGCGCTACTCTTCCGTAGGGTCACAAGGTGCTGTGGGGTATGTCCTCAGGGTTCAGTCAAAGAGCCAGGTCTTGAGGTCCTTCCTGAATTGAGGTAGCAATGGCGCCTGTCTGAAGTGTTGAGGTAGGATGTTACAACATTTTGCCACAAGGTAACAAGCAAAACAAAGCAGGAACAATGTTTGCCAAGTATGTGTAAAATTGAATTTGTATGTGAAGCAATCAGTTCTATTGTTACTAATGGTCGATATTATTAGTTTAATGACCAATGATGACATTTCGAATCCTTCTAAAAATGTTTATAAATCTTCATAATCTGCTTCTGATTTTGGTGGCATTCCAAAAGTTTGCTCTGTAAACAATAAACTGGAGGAACTTAAATTTGACATCACGTTGCAACCACTATTAGCATGATAAAGACCCCTGATCCTGTAAAACCTACAGGCTCATATTACTTATTAATTATAACTACAAATATCCTTATCCGTCTGTTGTTTCTTTTCTTATTAAGTCTTGATTAATCCAGTTTTGCAAAGACATATATGCTGCTGATAATGCAGGGATGTTTTGAGATATTATTATTCAAGCAAATAAACTAAACACTGCAATGACTATATTGTCACCTGATGCTGAAATAGCCTTTATTCAAATTGATTGGCAATGTATTCTTAAAACCATTGAATGGTTGGCAATTTGGTCCTAAATTTATTTAATTTGCAAAGCTAAACTATCTAATCCTAAGGCAAATGTTTTTCTTAATGGTTGCTTTTCCCTTTGTAGTGATTGAAACAGGGAAACTAGTCAAGGCTGTCCTCTTTCCCCTGTATTATTTTCAGATGAAACCCAAATATATCAGAACTTCCTCATGGCATAAAACAAATCACACTATCTGCATAAACTGAGAATGCTTAGGTATATATGTCTAATAAAATGTATATATACCTCCTTTTCTGAAAGAGATTCAACTATATTCCAGGTTATCCATATACAAATAAAATGTTACTGAAACTGATATATTACTATTACATTCCATATGTTATCAACATACGTTTTCTGATTCCAATTTTTTATGATGCCCTTCAAATATCAAATATCTTTGTATCTGGGTCTCCCTATATATTAAGACAACAATTGAATACAACATTTTATCTTTAAAATCTGAAAAACAGAATTTCATGTCTTCCCTGGTGGGAAGACTTTTTAAAAATATATTCTGATTGGTATAGCAATATACAATTTGTAAACAAGGTATTGTATTAACAAACAATAAATAAGTTGACCAAGTATCTGACGATTGATAAGACCATTAGGCCTCTTATTGCAGGTATTCATGCCCTTTTAACTTTCTGTCTTAAAACATTGACATTAATAGAACTGTAACATGCAAAACTGCTTCTTCGACATACCCAACATTAATTCTACATAGATGTCAGTTTTCGGCTTCATCCCATACATCCAAGTATCAGCTATAATAATTGCAGGCATAACCCTCCTAGGTTAAGTGTATGTTAGAAGGCAATATCAAGTGGGCTCCAGCTGTGACAGTGTGTGCAGGCAATATACTAATGCAAGTGTGTAGAAACCAGGATTAAAGTATGTAGAAAGTTGTATGCAGGTGTAATTCAAGGCAGATTCTCATTGTCTTTATTCCATGATTATAGAGCCTCCAACATCATTTCCCAGCTGTAAGCAAAAAGTTACTTCCTAAGACCAGCCCGTTCCTCTCTGTTTAAGCGCTGGCTTTCAGTATTCAGTCACTGAATAGTAGTGGCCTTTTAGTGGTAGATGGAGGGTTAACCTTTTTTCAATTCATGGTAAGAGTTCGATAAGCTAAAAATAAAGCCAAGGCGATGAACTTTCCAGTAAGTTTGTATGGTTTAGGTGGTGTGAGAAGGCCAAGGTCGCAAGACTCCAATGTATTACATGCTGTTCTGCCCAAGACCTGAGTATTTGCAACAGGTATGTCTTCCTAGCAAGATTGGAAGAACAGGACCAGACATGTGTGGAATGTCAACTTCAGGTGCACTGCATCATGGGCAGGATAATGAGGCCCATGGACAGATCTTGATAATTCTCTCAGGAGTAAAGTAGGCTCTGTCTATTATGTTAAACTGAATTAATCTAAACTTCACATTACATGATATCTTAGATGGAGATGTCAATACACTCATTCATTCCATGTCATGCAGAGTCCTGGCTAAATCAGATTTCCACATTGTGTGTAGTTTATTCCGTGGCACATCGAGGTGCTGTATGAATGCTCTAGACTGCCATTTTAAGAGACATCCGGCATTGTCGATTGCATGCAGAATCTGTACCACTGCAGGAGTAGGTGCTTCTGCATCGCATATATGCCATAACTACAGAAAAATATGCTTGTTTTTTTTAAGTGTGAGGAACTGACAACTTGGCACATTGTAGTCACGCATGAGCATCTCAAATTGCAATAAGAGACCATCAGAGAACAATGTGCTGACTAAATGTACACCATCGTGGTGGGGAAAAATTGACACTAAAATGATTATTGTACCTTATAATGTATATGTTGTTTCCATGCTATCATTTAAAATTCTGAACCACTATTTTAAATAGCCTGATACCATTTGATCCAGATTTTTATGGAAGAAGAAAACCCTTATGATTACTATAATCCAATTAAAAAGATAAAAAGGTGAAGGAGTATGATTCACCGATTTTATATTATATTATTCCTCTTTGTCATAAGACAATCATGATCTTGATGTATAATTTTAATCATACTACTATACCTCGTTGAATTACCTTTTTAAATAAAGCATTCATCACATATGATATAACGTCACACTATCACCTTTCTCACAAACCCCCTCAAACCTTGGTGCAGAATGCAGCACACATAGAAAGAGGAAAAAACAAGGTAAATAAGGATATTTCTCCTGTTTGTGCCTCCACTGGGAAGGCGTAAGGTTTTGGCACATCCCCAGGTTTACAGGCTCTTGTACATCTGGGGATGCATCAAAATCCATGGGTGAAGCGTGGGAACCCACTGTAATACCCAAGGAATGTCTTCCTGGTGAAGAGTAAGGCAACACAGCAATTTGCGCTACCTTGCCTCATTCCATATCTATGAGGTAATTCAAAGCCACACAAAGTGGCTTTGTGTGCCGTCATAGATATGGTTGAGAGGTTTGCGCCACCGCTGCATCACTAAAAGCAATGCAACGACGGCGCAAGCCTCTCATAAATGTGTCTCTATGTTTCCAAGTTTCCTGCAAACCCTGATTCTATATTACCTTTACCAAATGTTTCTATTAAAGATATTCGGAGTTCCCCCCTTCTTTAGGCTGTTCATACATATAAACAGTTTCTACAATGTAATCCAAATAGAACCAAAAGCACTATTGGACTCTGATAAGAAAATTATGTAATGGTTGTTTATCCAGTTGACCTTTGAGACAGTTTACGGTTAAAGCTATGTAAAATGTATACAGTAGTGAATATTACTCAATTGATTCATTTACAAAAGAGCCAGGCTTATTTTGATTCACTTTAATAAGTATGATCATTCAGATTTTTCTCTTTTTGGTCTTGAAATGCCTTCTCTTAGTTGGTCTTGTAATAATGATAGAGGTTCTTTAATTCACAAGTTAATCAATGAAATGTATGTGAAATCATTTTGGTTTGATCTAAACGGTCAAAACATTTCAAGTGAAAATTTCCATTTCTAATGTTCTTTTGGGTCATTATTGCCCGTTCTATTAATGTGGCTATTTTTCTTAGATGTTGTTATTGTGACTGTATTCAAAACAATATTATCCTGTTGGAAAGACTTCTGCAAATGTTGTGTTTGTACTTGGTGCAACCTAAACTGTGTTCATCGTGGAGTTCATACTGTTTCCTTCATTAGTCCTAAACAGTAAATTACATTTGATTTATTTTGGCTACCTTTTATCTAATTTCCTATCTGTACACTCAATTTGACACTACTACACCCTCATACTAGCCTTTTTCTTCTTCTCATCTTCTATTTCTTTCCTCACTTTCTTTTCCTCTGTCTGCCCTTTTCTTCCTTCCTGAATTTTCCATTCTAAAACATATTCTTGGTGAACTGAATGTTTAAACATTTAGAATTTCTAATAGCATATGATTGTAAGCTTATTTTTCTAATTGTTATTTTGTTTCCTTATTTCAATAAAACTCATGTAATAAAAGGAAAAAAATACCAAACTGCAGTACCATGCCTAAAAACCAAACACATTAACATAGCCATGGTGCTTAAAACTGTTGACTCACACTGGATTAGGGGTAACACAAATTTCTGGGGTCTATGGCCCTAACTACTTGAAATATCTAGCAATACACTATACACTCATCAATAATCTATGATCATGCCAAAGCAACCTGGCAAAAGAAGTTCAGGAGCAAAAAGAAGAAAAATGCCAACCTTGATGAGTGCATCTTGTTGAACGAATCTGAAGGTCTAAAGTAACAAATTCACTACAAATGCTTAATGAAAGAACTGAAAACATGGTCTGAGTGTTTCACTATTAGTGGTAAACAGGAATTGTCTGGCTAAGCAAGCATTCAGGCGACCAAGACATTTCAGCATAATGGACAGACTGAACTACATCGCTGATCCACATCAACAGATTCCTGCAACAACAGATAAATAAAGAAAGTGATGCACACAGCACTATACGAAATGTCTTAAATACAATAAATAGGTAAAACTTGTAAAAAAGAATATAGTTAGCATGTTAAAAGAATACAAACATTAATTCATTGCAAACTAAGGAATTTCCACCATCATTTATTTTATTTCTTTATTTTTGTGATGTTTAGCACAAAAACACACAATAGCGTTGATTTTCACTTATTTAACAAAATACATTTATCGCGATCTACAAATTGTTCAGTTTGAAAACATGTGCATAACAGTTTATTAAAGACACTATTTTACACTTATTTAAAAAGTTTTTGTTTTAGTCATATATTAATTTTTTCACCAAAGCATGACCTAATGAGGAAATAAGTGCCCCCGGTTTAGCAAGTATGAAAAATTAGAACTCCAAAAAGATGCAATTTATTAATTAAACTATTGATCACTCTCAATTAAGGATCTGCATGTACAGAAAGATTATTTATTTAATTATTTTTACAAAAGTTCCTTTATCAAAAACATGCAGATATTCGAGTGCTTTGTTTTTCCATATTCTAATTATCAGAATTATAATACAATAGAACTGGACAAGCATTGGTAAAAACATTAGATTTTGGCACTTGAAGTATAAAAAAATGCACATAGTCAATATGTAAAGTAGAGGTCAATGGCATTATAAACATAAGCTAGAATCTTCACCAAGAAAAAGCAAAAACAGCATAGAAAATAAATCAATATTGTATGTGAAACAATGCAGCAAGTATTCAAATACTGAAAAGCAATTGTCAGCATAGTTATAACCCACTGGCTAAGTGAATGAGTTGGAAGAAATAAGGTAAACACGTTGCTTACAGATAAACAACAAATTGCCAGAGGGGGCGTATATCATATTCCATTCATTGACATCATGATCAATGCCATACATGTGTATGGCAACAGAGAACTACACGTTTCCTTTCCTTATTTGAACAATACTGTACTACAGCATATACCCTGTAAAATCTACCTCAGTCTATACTAAGGTAAAACCAAATGTTTTACCACACAACATCTCCATGTTGCACCTATTTACAATTTCTAGAAAATCATTAGCGCTCATACCATGGACTAAAAGAAGAAATGTTGGTGGAAATCCATTTGCAGTTGATTACAATGCAACTAATCAAAGGATTACGGCTATTGAGTACATAGCTCACAATTCTCATGGAGAGGTTTCCAACCAACATCAAAATTTATGTCAGGTTTTGATATCTGAAAGTGGGAAAATGTTGTGTGGAGAGGTTGAAGAGCATGATATTTGTAGCACAGGCACAAACCAATAGATTTTCTTCACTTTCTGGAAGAACCATGCATAATTTGTCTACTAATTGCAACTCACGCTATCTGAGATGTATTCACACTGGGCAAAACCATCTGTTTCACAGAAAGTAAATGACTGGAAACTACATAATTTCCACAAATAATGTTTTACAAATGCACTGATTTTACAGTTTCAATGTAGTTCACACTGATAGCTTTGTGATCACGGTACAAAGTACAGAACAAAGTATGAGATGTAGAGGCCTAAAAACCTTTATGTAAGTAGGTGTGACAGTGCTTTCCTTTGGGATGATGAAGGAAATAGGGCCCATGCCTATGATAGAACAAACTCTGGCCCAAATTTACAAGAATCTGATGCATCAGTACTGATGAGCCACATTTTTTGTGCCTCCCACCGCCACCTAACAACAGCATGGGTGCACCTTATTTACAATACGGCATACCATGGTGCACGTTAGGCCAACTGCGTCATCATTTTTGGTGCAGTTGTGGCGCTTTGCTGCACTAGTCAAAAAATATTATGCAAGGAGGCCCATTGATTTCATTGGATGTGTCCTTTCAATGACTGCTTTAAGCAGGTGTTAAAAATGATGCCAAAAATAGCACAATGAAATCTTGTAGATTTCATTGCGGTATTTTTGTGGGCTTCTTAATGCTGGAACGCCCCCTTAAATATATTTTGTCAGGCATAATGTGTCACAAACTGGTGCAATGCATGCATTGCACCACTTTATAAATACGGCGTATTGATTTTTGCTTCGTTGAGTCACATTAGCATAAATAAATGACGCTAATGTAGCACAAGGAGGCGCTAGGGCCTTGTAAATCTTGTACTATGAGACCAAAGTTAGCTATTTAATCTTAATGTGTTGCAAATACGATGATGAATGTTGATGGACTATTATATGGGTAAATGGAAGAAGAAATAATTTGGAAAAATCAAAAATGGATTGTAAAGTTTGTGAAATCAGGCTGATCATTTTCTTTTCAAAAGAACATGTAAAAAATAGCATGTTTATACGTTCACCTACAAAGAAGCAGTCCCATAGTGTAAAATCACTTGTAGAAAACTAAATGTGAAAAACTGAAACTGAAGAAGCACACCGCACACACAGACAACTATTCCATTCTTAGTGAACCACACCAAGGTGGAGGTGTCACAGGTCACAGTCGAGTTAAAATAACAAAGTCTTTGCAATTTTGCAAAGTGACGGAATAGCTAAAACAAAGAAACTGTGTAAATACAGAATGATGTAATCTATGCGAATGTAGCCATAACTGTCATCCTTTTTAAACATATGCAATATTAATCAAATAAGGTGAACTCCAAACTGCAAAAGCAATTAGTTTGTGTATTATATGTGCAATATGTGTCATGTTAAGTTAGCACCTTTTTTGTTTTTAGGTGTTGGTGCAAGACCTGATTGTGTTAAAATACTACACCAATAGTTGCTTAGCCTACAAAATATTCCTGTGTTTTTATAGGATCAAATAGCTAGAACCAGCAAAATCAAAACTGTTGGCACATTCAGGAAATAAAGTGTTTGCATTCCAGAGCAGTGTTTCCATTGATGTCACTCAAAGTTTTCGTAGATATAAATCGTTTGTTTTGCACATTTCTCCAGATTGTCTAGAATCTTGCCGTGTGCTTTTCTTTCCTGCAGGATTTGAAATCCAAAAGCTCATACATGCCACATCAGCAATGTTCAAGCGTGGTTTGGCTGATTGCTCATAATTTGGCACATCAAGAAAAGTTTAGGCTCAAAGCCAAAAGGAGCACAAGCATCAACAACATACCCAGTCTTCACTCCAGGTGATGACATCTGGAATAGACTTCATTCTTTGTATGCTCTTGTGGGAGAGGTGCCTTTGTAGAAGATATTGCGGGTGCTTTCTGGGCTATTTCCTCTTTCTGGAATTAAGATGATATTTGCCTTCCGTCTAAGAGTGGAGTCACGGCTAGATGCAATCGATACTGTCTCAGAACCAATTTCACTTCCCTCAACAGGTGTGACCCTAATTGTGGTAATTCCATGGGCATGCTGATCCATGTTATCTATGTTGCTTCTGTTTCTCTCAATGGAACCAAAGGCATCTTTTAAAGATTCACAGCTTTCAGAGTCTCTATTGAGATCGTTAAGCTCATAAGCCTGGCGAAGGGCGCTTTTTTCATGTGCTTTCCATTTCCACGATCCACTCCCTTCACCTTCTTGTGGCATCTGAATGACCGGTCTGTTGTTTTCTGGGTGGGCTTCTACCCTGACAATGCTTGTTGGTTCATGCTCTGTAAGGGCCTTGTATCTAATGGAACCAGTGCAGCTGACTGTACTGCCTTCTAAATTCTTAGGATTACCCTGGAGCATTCCTTGTTGTTTTGACATGGCTATGACTTGCATGATTCGTGGTTGGCTGTTGCTTCTACATGCCACACTCTTCTCAGCTACTTTTAACCACTTGGACCTGGCAGAACTTGTTTTAGGGGATGTGTTTATAGCTTCATGGGTTTCTTCCGGAATATGGACCAGTTGTGAAGATCCCGGACGAGACTGAATAGAGACTCGAGGTCCCCCAATAATACCGCTGCTATTGCATCCAGGCATACTACCAGGCTGGAGTTTTAGGTATGGGTTGCTTTGGCAGTGGTGCTCACCATTCACACCCACTCTGACAGGTTCAGAGCTAGACCGCATGTCCATGACTCGCTGTGGGGACAGGCCAGCTTCAGTCTCTATAACTTGAAGAGACAACTTTCTGCTTTCATTTTTACTCTTCCACTGTGATAGAAGTTGCTTTGAACGTGCAGAATCCATAGAGGCATGAATAGATGCATTTCTCCTTGCAGTCTCCTCTACTGCTGCTGAAGTGTGTACTCTTGGGAGAGTATTGCTAAAAGTCACCATATTTTCTTTTCCCATTGGACTCCTGGGTGTTATTATCTCTACATCAGCACTTGCTCTCTTGATATTTGTTAGGGAACCAGTCTCCCTATGGTTTCTATGCAAAACAGTTTCAGAAGGATGGGTTGAAAGGCCGTCACTGCTACTGCTATTTTTTCCTGGTAAGGTCCGATTAGTTTCTTGGCTGAGGTCTGTTAAGGATCGTAATGGCTCTCTTTGTTGGGGAGGTTGAGACACATTATCTTCACTTGGCTGAAAGTTTCCAACTGCATAAAGACCCTATTAAAAAAAGTAAAAGTTAAATAATGAACAAAATAGTTTTCTAATAATTTACCAAGGTATACAATGATATATAGCAATAACATATTTCAGTAAATGGGATACATTTTAAAGAGGAATCCCATTTATAATATAGTAATTCACAACCTCCGTGATACAGCTACTCACACACCTTCTCACTCACCTATACACTCACTCATGCACCCACTCACTCCCCCATACAACTGTTCACACAAACTGTCAATTACCCATACAGCTACTCATGCACCCACTCACTCACCCATACATGTACTCATGAACCCACTCACTCACCCAGACACCCACTCATGCAGCCAGTCACTCACCCATACAGCTACTCATGGACTTACCCAGACACCCACTCATGCACCCACTCACTCACACATGGACCCATTCATGCACACACTCACTCAGCCATACATTCACTCATATACCCAGTGACTCACTCATACAACCAATCATGCACCCTCTCACTTACCCATAGAGTCACCTATGCACCCACTTACTCACCCATACAACCACACATGCACCCACTCTCCCATACAGATACTTATGCACCCACTCACTCACCCATACAGCCACTCATGCACCCACTCACTCACCCACACAAAGACTCGTGTACTCACTCACCCATACACTCACTCATGCACCCACTCACTCACCCATACAGCCACTCATGCACATGCTCACTGATCCATACAACCATTGATACACTTTCTCCCTAGTCCCTACAGTCACTCACCCTAACAGTTACTCATACACCCATTCACTCACCCACACAGCCACATGTCCTCCCACTCACTCCCCCATACATTCACTTATGCACCCACTCACCCATAAACTACTCACACACCCTATCACTCACCCATACACCCACTGACTCCCTGATACAGAAATTGATGCACCCACTCACATACAGCCACTTCAACAGCCACTCAGCCATGCACTCACTCATGCACACACTCACTCATCCTTGGGACCTACATACAAATATACACTCATTGACACAGCTACATACATAATGTATGTTAGAAGTAATATTACAAATTAGTAGTACACCTAGTATAGTAAATGCAACTTTGTAAATGCTTACTATATATCTAGTAAGAGTTACATAGTCTTAGAAAATACTTACACTCACTAGATGATGTCATCAGTGATGTCATGAGTGATGTCTTTTGAGATGTCATCAGTGATGTCACTGACAATGTCCTGAGTGGTGTAATATGTGCGGTCATAAGCAGTGCATTGTGGGGGCGTAATTTTTAGTTAGCTCAGGTAACTATAACTGCTGAATGTCTATGGTTTTATACGACTGAAAAATTAGTCTAACTATAACATCCATGTAACCTTTGTTTTTTTCCAGCAGATTTCTACATTTAAAAATAATTCTATTTCTTAACTATAATGTCTCTGTAACCTTTGTTTTTTTCAGTGATATAGTTATGGTTAGCACCTACTTCCGATAGGAAAAGCGTTTTTTGACATGGCTATATCTTTGGCACAGTTTGACAAATCTTCATCACATTTTTGAAAAAGTGTCTTGTTGGGTCTTGCTGAGCATGGAAAGTTTTGGGGTTATCTGTCAAGAAGGGTCTGAGAAAAGGGGGGGTCAAAATAAGAGTGTTTCCCATGTTAATTCCAAGAGACATTTTAGACACGACTGCAGCCCGAACCGCTGAACAGAATTACACCAAATTTGACAGGAATGTAGCTCTTTGTCCAGAAAGAACACTTTTTGTTACTTGGTGTAAATCTTTTCAGTAGTTTTTGAGATATTAAAGGAAAAATTTATTTGTATATCTAAGCGAGCCTACACACATATCTCATGGTGAGATCTGATTGCTTGTCAGCACTTCAACCAGAATGTGATGGCAGCCATCTTGGGGCCAATGTGGTGAATGGAAGGTTTTGAAGGTCAAAAAAGGAGAATGTATAAAAGGTGATAACAGATTTTAGTTGCAATATAAATCATTTGTAGCTATGGTGATTTTTCCTTGGGAAAAAGCCTTCTGCTGGAAGTTCACGATTCATGTTTGAGAGAAAACTGTTTTCTCATGATTTTCCCACAGAGGTTATGGAAGGTGCTCCAGAAGTTATAATGAGGGTTTATCTTCTGTAAATTAACACTATCATTTTGAGCCATATGAGAATGAAGTCTGACAGTCTCAGTAAAACATGTATTTCCAATGGGAGCAGCCTGTCAGTTGATTCCCTTGTGTTCTACTGAAGCCTCCCAGAGTGTTCTAAGGAACAACTAGAGCGCTATCTGTCTTAAATGTGATAAACGTGGCACACCTGAGGCCATCTTGATTGAATCAAACTCGTAAAACTAAAACATTCAATTTAGAAAGGAACAAAATGAGAGGTTTCATTTTGTCACAGAAATTATGGTCAGTGCTGTAGAAAGAAAAATATTTTAAGTGAGTTCTCAAATATCTACCTCTTCTATTTCATTAAAACATTCTAACATGTAGACTGAAACATGCACTTTTGATACTAGCAGCAGACTGCCAGTTAACTACCCGGTAATCAACAGTTAACTACACTGTTCTAATGAGCAATTAGAGTGCTAACATTCTGAATTTATGCCAAAAGTGTGGCACATCTGACCATCCTTTTGTTGAAATTGAAGTGGAAAACTGAAAGCATTTTCTACTGAGGATACTGTAGTAAATGAGCAGATTAGTGAGCATCATAACACATAAGTCTCCCAAGATGGCCATCAGGGAAAAAAGAGCCCAAATGCATAACAAATATCACGCAAATGTAGCCCAAGTATTGCCCAGTGACAGACAGGTGCAAAACACTTACTTTTTTGATTTTGTGCAGTTTTATATAGTGCAGACTTGACCCGAAGGCATTGGAGTGCTTTACATGCACATCTCTTACATTACACAAGGATACGCTCCTTCTGGGCTTTAAGTATGGGAAGATTACTTGATTTACCCAGAATCACAGGATGTTGCGCTGATGCTGAAACTCAAACCTAGTTCCCCAGTTGCAAAGTCTGCAGCTCTGGCCGTAATGCTACATTCTCTCCTTTAACTGTAAATTATAATCAAGTGATAAACTGCATAAAAAAATCAAGATAGGAAGTCATTTGAAAATGCTTTGTCGCTATTTGGGAACTCAGAAAATATGTCCTCTTTTTAGTTTTTTAGAGCACTGACCATAATTTCTATGGTGATAATGCTTTCTCATTTTTATAATTTCTGAAGGAAATGTTTTAGGTATGCTTTAGGTATTACAGTTTTGATTACATTAACATCTTTATGAAATCATATAAAGTCAGCTGTTAGAGTTATTTCAAGTAACTATAACTCGTGCCCTAAGGTAACTATAACTCAGGCCATTGTCATGCACTGCTAATTACCCCAGATATTACATCACTCATGACATCATTGATAATATCAATGTACCTTTTGCAGTAATATATATATATATTTATATATGTGTGTGTGGTGTGTGCCAAGTATATATATACAGTATATATATATATATATATATATATATATATATATATATATATATATATATTATACCATCCAAGGTCAACCTTGTGGCGCGCACATTTTACGGGTGCAAACGTGAGGAAGGGACCATTCCTCTGACATATCCAAAACCAATAATTGTTGCTTGTTGTTGCTGTGATCAAGACCGAGAGGCCGAAACGCCTTGGTGGTGTCTACTCTTTTTTATACTTCTTTGGATAGAACCAATAAAACTCTCCTGGAGTGCAACAAATCAAGGGGGTTATTCTAACTTTGGAGGAGGTGTTAATCCGTCCCAAAAGTGACGGAAAAGTGACGGATTTACCACCAGCCGTATTACGAGTCCATTATATCCTATGGAACTCGTAATACGGCTGGTGGTATATCCGTCACTTTACCGTCACTTTTGGGACGGATTAACACTCCTCCAAAGTTAGAATAACCCCCCAATTGTCTTACAATTGTTGGTTTTGGATATATATATATATATATATATATATATATATATATATATATATATATGTATATATATATATATATATATATATATATATATATATATGATCCATCAAACGGTCCACATTGTAGCGCAAATTCACGGGTCCACACCTGAGGAAAGGACCATTCCTCTATAATCTCCAAAAACAAACAATTGCAAAGCAATTGACTCGTTGCACTCCAGAAGAGTTTATTACTTTATCCAAATGAGTACTTCAAAAGACACCACCTACGTGTTTTGACCTCTCGGTCTTGCTCACAGTTTAGTGTGAGCAAGACCGAGAGGTTATAAGCGGCAATAGAAAATGTATCCAGCAAAGGTAGGTTAAGCAGGGATTGTTTTAATGCTTAGGTCGAATGTTAGCTTTCCATTTTTGCTTTTAAAGTTTCTGAATTTTTTTATCTTCTCCTGATTTATCGATTGGTAATATAGCTTTGAGAATATTCCACATATATATTGTAACTTTTCCTCATAAAAGTTAATACAAATGATGTGTTGTCTTATTTTGGTTTTAACTTTTCAAATCTCATATTGGAGCACGGTTGCTGGAAGAAGGAAATGCTCCTAGTAAAATGTATAATTCGGAATACACTCACATGCATTTGTTGCTTCTAATACTTACCAGGTAGATAGCAATACACCCTCCCAGTAGGAAACCACAGTAAACGTCCATTGGGTGGTTCTTATACTGAGTAATGCGAGTCAGGCCACAAATAATTCCACCAATTATGAAGGCAAAGACCAGGAGAGGCTTCAGTAGTTTCGATGAGTCTGTTAATGTGGCATTGAAATACATCTAAAATAGAAAAAATAACACATTCGTTTTTCGGCTTTTATGCACTTCTTGATGTATATGTAGCACATTGTAAACATGTAAAATATCACACAGTGTTTCTTATTGTGTTACCACATGCGATGTGGAATTAAACAACACTAGGTATTCAGGGAGCCACTATTTAAGAGTGGAGGGTGAATTTAGGTGAAACTGTGCGGAGTACTGGAGAGAATGTGCGGGAGGAGACTTTTTGAAAGGGCTTTGACTAATGAAGACAAAACTTAGATTCTCTTTTAGTAATCTGTAGTTAGCAGAGCTGTTTCCATGTAATTACACACATTTCTAACTACTCGACATTCAGATTGGTTTGCTGGAAAAATCACCAGCAATGGATTTATGAAGACGCAATGGCCATTGAGTGCTTACTGAGTAGAACAAATGGCTGTGAAAACATGATAAAATTCTTGAGTAGGATGATTTATAATAGTGTTTTATAATATCACAAACAATAACATGCATGCTTGTTAATGCGCGCAAATATTGCAGGAAACAGCTAAAATGTAGCACAATGCATTGAAGGTTAACGAACAGAGGAAAAACAAGGCTGAAACAGAGTTTGAATCTTTCATTTTTTGCAATCTTTATTTAGTAATTTTCAGAGAAAAATAACCATAACGTATATGCCACTGTTAGAAATGGGGCTTCTAGTTGGGAATAGTTTGCAACATGTCCAAGTAGGAACCCTCACTCTAGTCAGGGTAAGGGAGTCAAACAGCTAAGATAACCCCTGCTCACCCCCTTGGTAGTTTAGCTTGAGCAGTAAGGCTTATCTCAGAGGTAATGGGTACAGTATTTGTCCACACACAAAGTAACACTGTGAAAACACCTCAAAAGTACTCCACACCAGTTTAGAAATATAGCCAACTTGTATCTAAGATTAAATCTTAGTAAAAGGCCAAGAAGCACAAAAGCTCCAACTGGAGCTATCACAGCATCTTGAAGGAGTCATTCCCAACAGTCTGATGCCACTTGCGAAGGAGTGCGAGCCGGTCATGGAGTCATACAGACCCCAGGCACAGTACCTTGGAAAACGATGAGGAAACAAAGACGTGGCACAGAGTTGGGGAGGTAAGGCGTCCCTGGAGCTGGTGCGGTGTTGGTTACCTACTGTAACTGGGGAGGCGAGGCATTGGCTCCTTACTGCTAGGCAAGGGAGATAAGGCATTGGTTCCTTATGGTTGCAGGGGAGGTGGTGTGGCGTCAGTTGCAAGGCACTGGTTCCCTACGACAAGGCAGGGTCAATGAATCCTGCAAGTCAGGATGCGAGGCGTCGATTTTGCAGTGTCATGATCACACCACAGGGCCAACGGTGCTGCAGCAGAGTCAGGTGTCATGGACATCAGTGACACAGCACTAGGGACTCAAGCTTTGGCGGGACTTCGGAGGCATTGCTGTGGCATTGGGCCTGTGTTGCAGGTCACGGCTGTTGAACTCAGCAGGGACCACAGCTCCGGTGTAGGCAGCAGCATGGAGTCAGACAGCGGCACCTGATCTGAAGTCGTTCTGGAGTCAATGTACATGGTTTCTTCTTGGTTACACCAGTGCTCACCCCCTAAGGGGTCAGGAACTGGATTTGGTACCACTTGGCAAGTCAGGACTCTCAGCAAGAGAGCCCAGGTGCTTGCAGATGATGTCTTTGATGTCCCTGAACTTCTTAACTGGAGGCAAGCTTAGTCCAAGCCCTTGGAGAACCTTTGGAAGCAGGATGTAGAAAGCAAAGTCCAGTCCTTTTACTCTCAGGACAGAAGCAGCAAGGAGCATGCCAGCACGGCAAAGCAACAGACATAGTGGCAGTCCCTCAAACATCATCCAGCTCTTCTTCCTGGCAGAATGTCCTCAGTCCGGAAGGACACAAACTATGTCCCTCATTAAGAGTCTGGCAGTCTTAAGACTGCCAGACTCGTGGTGGCGGTCAGTCCGCCGCAGTCATGGCGGTCCGACCACCACATTACAACTGTGGCAGAGCCGCCACAGTCCTACCACCAACACCGCCAGGTTGACCCATTCGACAGCCTGGCGGTGTCGGCGGTTGTAATCCTTCAGGGTGGAGCTGCATGCAGCACCGCCCTGGGGATTACGACTCCCCAATCCGCCAGCCTTTTCATGCGGTTGGACTGTCATGGAAAGACTGGCGGAAAGGGGCTGTTGGGTGCCCCCATGGACAGCCCTGTCGCACTTTCCACTGCCCGAATTACGGGCAGTGGAAAGCACAGCGGGTGCTGCACCCGTCATTCCGCCACATTGCAGTTAGCTCGTAATCGTCAATGTTAAAGCCCTGTTTCCCCCTGGTTGGCGGGCGGAAATACTGTTTCTGCCCACCGGCCCAGCAGAAAACTTGTAACAGGGCTGGCGGTGTTCTGACTGCACTGGCGGTCAGATGGCGGTATGAGTTTGGCGGGCGGCCTCCGACACCCGCCAAACTGGACACCCGCCAAACTGGTCAGAGGTCCAGTACTTGTGCCGTTTCTGTCTTTGAAGTAGGAAAACTTCAAAGGAGAGTCTTTGTAGTGCAAAAGACCCTGCCTTTACCTGCCCTGGCCCCGGACACCCTCCAAGGGGTTGGAGACTGCTTTGTGTGAGGACACTCACAGCCCTATTCAGGTGCAAGCGTCAGCTCCTCCTACCACTCTAGCTCAGGCAGACCCTTCATCCTGGTGATGGGCTATCAGGATATGCAGGGGACACTTCAGCTCCCTTTGTGGGACTATCTAGACTGAATGAACAAACATCCCAACTGTCATCCTAACCCAGAGGAGTATTCAGCAGACAGGCAGAGGCACAGAATGGTTAAGCAACAAAATGCCCACTTTCTAAAAGTGGCATACTCAAACTCACAATTCAAAAAACTATTTCACCAAAAGACCTCAAACTCAGCATCTCTATCTGCTCCCAAAAGGCAATTACTCTTAACAGATATTTCAAGGCAATCCCCATGTTACCTAATGGGAGAGAGAGGACTGGAAATATTGAAAACTGGAACTAGCAATATTTCACTATCAGGACCATTGTATGTCCTACCTTTTAAATACCCTACACCCTCCCCATGGGGACACCATGGGCCTACCTTAGGAGTAACCTAAGGAAATAACCTTAGGTAATAAAAGGGACGGTTTCGGCCTTGCAAGTGCACACACTTGCCAGGTTGAAATGGCAGTTTTTAACTGCACACACAGGCACTGCAATGACAGACCTGAGACATGTTTGTAGGGCTGCTTGTGTGGATGGCACAATCAGTGCTGCTGGCCCTCTAGTAGCATTTGATTTACAGGACCTGGGCATACCTGGTGCATTATACTCAGGACTTTCTAGTAAATCAAATGTGCCAGTCATAGATAAACCAATCACCAATACATTTTAGACAGCGAGCATATGCACTTTAGCACTGGTTAGCAGTGGTAAAGTGACCCGAGTCCTAATGCCAACAAAAACAGGTCTGAAAAAATAGGAGAAATAAAGCAAAATGTTTGGGGATAAAACTGCAAAAAGGGACAGGCCCAATAGCCACTGTATATGAAAGTTACAAAGTCTTAGAGGGGACTACCAAGTATTTCAATTATGACTGAGAGAAAGATAGCAATAGTGATAAACAGAAAAAAAGGAAAGGGGAAAATTGCAGGAGAAGGAGATGACAGTAGCTCTTCCAACTCAAGCACCTTCCCCTGTACTTCTTCTTTGCCTGTTGTGCCTATTAACTAATCTATCCCTCACAGGGAATAGGCCACCAGAATCAGAATTATGCAGTCCCAGAAAGAATTGCGATATATTTTATATACTTTGTATGTAAGAATAAGTACATTGATTTTAATTCATTCTATACATCACTGTTAATAACTAGTAATGTTATTTTCTCTTTAGGAGGGAATTTATTTTTTAATTTAAACAGCAGAAAAATAATTTTAATTTAATTTAATAAATTTCTGTTTGTTAAAATTTTAATTCAGAATTCATTTAATATTGTTGTGGCATTTTATTTGTTTGTTCTGCATTCAAAGTAAATATATCAAATTAATTTACACATCACAGGAATATTTTTTAACATATCTATTTGAGATAAATAAACTTTACACATTTTCCTTATACTTTACAATGCAGAGATTTCAACAGTGACAATGGAAACTCCCTATGGCAAAGTATATGGAAAATACTATTATAATGTACATTCAAAATTATTATAAGTGATTTATAGAATGAACTAAAATAATGTAAGTATTTTAAATAAAATCTAAAGTCAATTTATTTTTAATTCAACATGTTATTAAAATATTTTAGAGTTAATCAATAAATATGTAGTAGTTGTTTATATATATTATTTTTACACTAATTTATATTTACTTACATGTTTAACTATTTTAATTTACCTTATTAATTTAAATTTAAATTTAATTTAATTTAACATTATTTCCTGTAGGCTTTCATTTAAGTCCTTTATGTCCTTACCGTCATTATTTTCTATTGTAAAACTAGTGGTTGGCCATGTGAGGTGCTGAACTCACTACAAGAGTATAAGTTACTATAAAAGTGTAAGTTATTGCAAAAGTGCATTTTGTGATTACTAAAATGTAGTAAACTTACTCAAAAGTGTAAACTTACTTAAAAGTGTGGTTTGAAAATCAGGCCCTAAATCTCTGAGTCTATTCTAAGTAACAAGGTATGGGCATTCCCATCGGTATAATGGTTATTACTTAATAATAAGGGGGGCAGTGGCCATCTTTATTGCTTACATCCTCTCCCACAGTGATATCTGCAGATGTGACCGTTTTACTGAATTGAAGCTGGACTTAGCCATTCAAGGCAGAAGGTTGTTTTAGACTACATCATCAATCCTCTACTTCTCAGACTGCCCAATTATTTAATCCCTTTCAGGAACCATATCAAGTTGGTGCCCTCTATCCATGTTCTTGACGTTATGTCAGGCATTGGCATCACCTCACATTTTCCACATTTAACCTTGCATCCTAAAAAATCAGATAAATGTTCTACTAGGTCCATAAGGACAGGCACAGATGTCTGAGGATTAAGTAGTCTCAGTAATATGTTAGATTTATTTTGTAATGTGTTATTTTTGCCTCTCTTCATATGTATGGCATGGATGAGTTGAGAATTGTTATGGCTATTGCCAGGGATTCTAAGGCAAGTAGAAAGACTAGCAGTGAAAGGGGACATCCCTGGAGTGTGTCAAGTTGGATCTGGATCATATACAACTGGTGCCCCTCAAAGTTGATCTGTGCTGTAGGACCCTTGTAGAGCCATTTACCGTAGGCAATAAAGTCTTGACCAAAACCAAATTTCTCCATCACTCCGAACAAGTATAACTACTCGACTTGGTCAAAGGCCTGTTTTGCATCCAATGATGCACAACTTCTTCCTTTATGTGCCTAGTGTCCCAAAGTATATATGCCAATGTGCACCTGTGGTTCTTTAAAGGCAGCCTGGGACGAAGCCCACTTGGGTTGAGTATATTAGGGAAGGAATCACTCTACACAGTGTGTTGGTTAATACCCCTTTTGCCAGACTTTTGGGGTCATCATTCAGTAGAGAGATGGGTCTGTAACTTTCACATTACAAAAAGTCTTTCCACCTCTTCCAAGGGGACTGTTATAATTGCTTTATTGGCCCACGGTCCTTGAGTCACCAACCTCCTTGATTGTATGATACAGCAGTGGCATCATTTGGGATGCTCATACATTGTGGAATTCCCCAAGGAAGCCTTGTTCTCCTGGAGATTAGCAGGTCGGAAATGCTGACATTGTTAATATGGAAACTCTGATTTCTTCCTGGGAGATTTTCCTGTTCAGGAGATCCTTTCCTTGGTCTGATAGGGTCATTATAGTGATGGAGTCTAGAATTTAAGTGTGACTTAATAGATCACCATTGTGTCCTCAGGCATATAAGGATTTGTAAATGGAGGCAAACTCATTTGAGATAAGCATCTGGCTGGGTTAATAGATGGCCTTCCACTGATGGTATTGCTGGGATTTATAATTGTGCCTACGGCTGCTTCACTTGAAATCCTTACATTCAACCTCTTTCTCCCCTCGCTCACAGTGGCACCATTTTGAGTTTCATCAGGGCAGTTTCTGACACAGATGCGTACAATTTAATATTTTTACAAGATTGGTCGCTTCCTAATCTTTTGATGTGAGTTTGTGAGTTGTGAGAATATATATATATATATATATATATATATATATATATATATATATATATATGTTTTCTCCAGCAGCAAGATCAAAAGGTTTCGGCAAGAGATAGCAACATCTAGTGTTATCGGAGTATGGTGAGAAATCACCCCAGGAAGTGTGTCAGTATAAAATGGGAATTTCAAGAGAGAGCGTTTGGCCAGGAAATACGTATTTTGGATAATGTGTGATGATGTGTGATGGAAAGGTAAAGCCTTGAGTCATGGGATGTTCCATGTACTATACATCAACTACTTCATGATTCCCTAAGAGGTTTTGCAAGTGCTCCCTCTATGATGCATTATATTTGTTCAAGGCCCAGTTCTGTCTATGAGTTGGTATGGGGCCAGATTCTAATCACCTCCCAGCTCTAGTTGGGTTGTACTGCATTCCGTTAGAACCCTGTTCAATAATACAAATTAGGTAGATTTATATCCATTAGGTGCACACACAGATGCCACCACTAGTGAGTGCTACCCCAGATTGAGTTGACAGAAGCATAGTTCATGTTTCTATAACCTGATGGGGAAGGGTGTTGTAGATCAATATGGCTACAGAACATTTTGTTTAACAGTGAATAGGCTTATAAGAGTCTATGGTATTGTCTGCTACACTTTGTGTGCAACAACTGCCTACCATTCTGTCCACACAGTCTGTCTTCAATTTAATACTCTCAGACTGGGGAGGTGGATTTCCTGTAAAATGGCTATGTCTGCTTTATGATTGCATAGGTGTGCCAGATTTCTTTTTTCTTTCACAAAGTGAGGTTGTTAACATTAATTGATAGTCTGGAGGGGATACGGTGGTGTCAGTCTCTAAGTCTGCATAGGACCGATATCTGAACAGGGAGGAGGCAGAAGGAGGGGTGAAAAGCCACCAACCCTGCTGAAAGTCATTCCCATGAACAGATGATTAACTTCACCCTCCCATGCCCCCAAACCAGATGAATAGGCAAAACACCCAGTGCAATCTCAGCTATGATGGTTCCAGTTTACTTCAAAACTGTAGTATGAGTACATCTGATTGTCCAAAGCAATAAAATAACGTAAACATTTAACACCCACTTTAAACATGTGATCGTAGAATAACAATTGTAACAACACGAATGACTGAGGCATGGGTTGCATCAGTTTTGAAACTTGTGGAAAGGATACAACTAAATGTTGTCCCGCCCTCAGTAGTCATTTACGTTCATTACCTTCCTCTGTAGTCCAATCATCTTGGTGTCCCAATAGCTGGATGTTCATAGCCTGAAATTGCATTCTGGGAGACAATGTCTGTAACTAGATGTGCCATTGTAGTGTCTAACAATGTGACCTTGGCACACATGGCTGACACCTCTTTCAAGATCATGTTAAGTGTGGTTTCCAACATGTCAGTGGGCTTTGCACCTGAAGAGTACTGCCTATAAGAGCTTCAGCAAAAGATGGCTGCTGGGATGATTTCTAGACAGGCATGGGAGCCCAGGGGGTGGGTGCACCATGTTGAGTTGGCAAGAGAATCACAGGGCATGCAAGGAGAGTTTGCAGGGCTCATATATCAGAGGACTGTCTAGTATCAGTTCTGTTTTGAATCTGCAGGATGGATCTTAAGTTAGATGGTCAATTGGTATAATAGATAGTGCTCACATAATGGGTTCATTGTTCCATTCCTTAATTAATGCATATCAGGATAAGGTTCCTCACCTCCCGGCTGCTCAGATCTGTGACTTAATGTGGCTATGAAGTGCAGCTGTTGGTCCTTCTGTTGCTCGACTTACGGCCAGAGGTCAGAGAGGAGTGGTCTCTGCAGAGTAATGTATGCTAATTTTATGAGTCAGCTGCTTATATCAAAGTTTTGCAATGGTGATGATGTCAGTCAGCTACAGTGGGCCCAATCTATTTTCATAAATCCTTCTCCTTGTTGGATCTCAGTCTGTGCAGGACTGGAATCAGGCCGTCTGATCCTCTGGGTATCCTTGAGCCAGTTTGGTGTTCAACTAACTCCTTAACAGAGGTTCACCTCCGATGAGCAGCATCACAAAGCTCGCTCCTTTCCACCCTGCAGTCCTGAAAGTGGCACCACTGCAGTATGGGCAGCAGCTAGTCCAGAGCACTGCGCTTAGCTGCGTGCGCACTGGGGGAACCTAACAGGACACATGCCATAGCTGTAATGTGGGATATGATCTGACCTTCCTCAAGTTGACTGGTATCCTTCATTATCCTCCACTACCGGGACTTCTCTGTCTACTTTCATCAGACCACAGTAAGCTGACAGTCGGTTCCCCAGTGGCCAACGCTCTTTCACTGAATGGTCCTCATGGATCATGGCCAAATCCTACCCCTGAATCTTTCATTTAAATTTTTTTAACATGTTGGGCTGATTTGCAATGTTCTAAGAGTAAAAGTCAGAAATGGCCCCTGGTATGGTTATTGTTAAACCCAGCAAATGACCAACAGTCATAGATTTACCAAAGTATTCCAAAGCACAATATTTACATTTTCAGACATTGTACCAGATTGAACATTTTGCAAGCATAAATATGCATTACCATACACAACTTTTTGTTTTAATTAGAATTAAATATTTTTCTACTTGGAGAACCAGTATATTCTACACAGCGATTAAATGTAAGGACTTGGTTTGTCTTTCTCTTTCCCTCCCCTAAATGATACTTAGGGCCAGATTATGACAATGGTGTTCCGAGGACCAACAATGCTGTGGTGGTTGTCGGACCACTGTGTTTGTGACAGTCCGACCGCCACATTATGAGGTTGACGGGCGACTTGCCAACCTACCTAGATCCCAACAGGCTGATGGCTGTGCAAGTTCCAATCAGCCAAGGTGGTGCTGAACTCAGCGCCACCCTGCTGATTACAACCTTGTTCTCTGCCAGCCTTTTCATGACGATTTCACCACCATGAAAAGGCTGGCATAGAACAAGTGTAGTCCCCCTGCCCAGCACCCTCAAAATGTGCACTATCTGCCATGCAGACAGTGCGTATTTCGAAGATGCTGGTGCCCCCTGCGTGTGGGAGCATTGCTGAGACTCTATTACGAGCCAGCGACAATGCTGCTGCAACTTTCCCACGGTGCTGACCAGCAGAAACCTTGGTTTTATACAGTCAGCCAGTGGGAAATTCCTGATGGGGCCGACGAGAAGGTTGCCAGAATGGAGGTGACCACTCAGTCTGGAGTATAGCATATGGGTGTTCCCATCCACCAAACTCATACTCGGGTCCTTGGTTCTGTGTTCACAAGAGCAAATTTGCTTTAGTTCCTTTCCTCTTCAGTGTACTAAAATTATTGTATATCGTAAAGTTCAATGATCTATATCAACAATATATCTTTGCAGGTATTCATTTTCCTAAATATATTTCTTTGTAATTGTGATATATACATCTATATTGGTAAGGTTGTTAAAATATATGTATTTCTAACAAAAGTGCATATATTGATCAGGTCAACAGTAAACAAAACAAGAACCATTCAACTCAAATCATCTGTTTATTGGAGATGGAGTTGTAAATTTACCTTTCTTAGAATAATCAAAGCTTAAGTTAAATAAAACTGGCATCTGACAATTGAGGATGTACCAGCAGTAACCTTACTGGAGTAGATTAATTTACAGAAATGTAGTTTGAGTATTGTGATATTGCAATGGAGCTCACAGTGCATCATACAGTCAGAGCCTCACTTACCTTCTTGGACTCTCCAACTGTCAGTCAGACAGGCACAGGGAGGCACAATAGCATTTTAAGATGACATTATCTCAGAATGTGCTCAACCATCACCCATCATGGTGAACTGCATTGTTACTCCTTCTTGCATCACTTGCAAGGAGGCTCATGTGCAGACAGGCTGAATTTTTGAAGCACAGCACCCATGTGTGTGGCTCATAAACTGGAGGTGGAATGGTTCAGATCAAAAGCTGAGGTAGGTGGTGCTGTCATCGACATGCAAACACAACACATTATTGTGATGGGCTTTCAGATGCATGCTGGTCAGTTGCATCAGCCATGGCATACATTTAAGCTCCTTTAATACTTTAATAGTGCATAGCCCTAGCAGATGAGGGTTAGAATGTGGTGGCCCTCCTAGGCACATCCTTATGTAAACAGATTCTCATGTTTGTGGCTCAAAAGAGTCATCAAGTAATAATAGAGTGCATGGCTGTACAAGAAAAATATACACGTGCACTGCCACACCTTAAAACTCATACATTCAGATACTGTACTTATGTCTACACACCAGCTTCCAACAACTAACAATTATAGACATTTGGAAGTGATAGCACCAATCAAATAACAATGCACTTACTGGCCTAAGAGAACCACAGTGCAAGAGAAGAGCTAAGTAAAATTCCATATTATGCAATAATAATGCCCCATCTTAGGACTCATACGTGGTTACATACCAATGGATATCAGAATTATGGCATAGTATATTTAGACCAGAGAAGCAGAGAACCAGTAAAAGTTATTGTGAGTCTTAAGCAGCTTATGATACCAAGGGAAAATGCTGTGGACCAGGAAGACTGACAAACATATGTAGTAAACTCAATCACATTGACATATTAATCAACAGGTCCACTCAAAATCAGTAACATAGGAAAGTAGTGAATCTGTTCCATATCCTCTATCTTGAGAGTCATTGGTTAGAAGATGGAACAATGTAATTTTGTTCTTTGACAGTTGTTTGCAAGTTAGAATTTGTTTCAGAGTGAAACATGTAAGTATTAAATCATCAATAGATTTCTAGACTGATTGGGCAGCTAGGGAATTCATAATTGCATAGATATCAAATAAAAAAAGAATGCAAAATTGAGAAATATTAGACAAATAGAACATCAATAATATTTGTCTAAATACAATGTGTAGGTGAAATTATGAAAGTCAAATTTTAATTTAATAACATTTCCACAGAAAACACATCTTATCTTCTTGGATCTACTGTGAAATATTATGGTGACTAGAATAAAGCTGTTAAAACTTTTGCAAAAAAACTTGAAATCAAAAAGAATGAACTAAGGTGGAATGTATTTTAAAGAATGATAAATACCCTATATTTAAGGATGATATTATTCTAAATGTATTTGACAAATGTTGTGGTACTTTATACACTCTTGAGCAAATACCTCAACATGAAAGAATTTTAGAATATCTAGCCTCCATGGGGAAAATGAAAATGAAATAGACTTCCACAAATTGGAAATGAATACCTCTTTTTAGGAGATTACAAAAGGATTTAGGACCTGTTTAGGTCCTAGGTGGATGAGATACACTGTCACAAATGTGACGGATATCCCACCCACGGTATCACAAGTTCCAATATATTCTATGGAGCTCATACAATGACAGGCGGGGAATCCGTCACATTCGTGACGGAGTATCCCATCCTCCAAGGTTATAATCAGCCCCTTAATTTGCTTAAAAAAGGCCAGGCACCAGGTTTAAATGGATTTTCAATCGAATTGTATTTTTTTTTCTTGCATGTTAATCTCAAAATTGGTGAAGTCCCCTTTCCCACCATGTAGGTGCCACGCGCAGTGGGATGCGAGAGTACTCTAAAAAGAGCTTTAAAGAGGGATCAGTCTTTCCACCTCTTTACTGATGTGATGATGTCCTCTAGGTGGCGTAGTGCCCTTTCCTGGTGTGTAGGAGTCCTGCGCAGTGGGATGACAAAGCGCTTCAAACAGAGCTCAGGAAGGGGGGTGGGGCAGGATCAGCCCCTGCACCTCCTCTCTCTTTGTGCTCATGTAGTTATGCCCTCTGGGTAATGGAGTCCCTTTTTCGGTGTATAGGTATCCCAAAAACTACATCATTTTTTATAATTGTTTTTCTACAACAGTGACACCTCAAGATACATTTCAGGATGCCTTGATTTAACCCATAAAGGAGATAGAGGCCCTAGACTCTATAGGAATTAGAGATCAGTCTTCTGCTTAATGCTGATTGTAAAATCTACTGCCAGATCTGCAGAAATGAGAACAGTCTGACTTTGCTAAAGATAGATTTTTTGCTGATAATACAATATTATTGTTTACAATTTTAAGCAAGTCAAATAACTATAGATCTTTTGCAGAAGTTGCACTTTAAGCTGAAAAACCCTTTGATCATATGAATTGGCCTTCTATTTTTCAATTCTTTAAAAAGGTTTAGCTCTACTCCCAAACAGATCAGTTTAATATCTCTTTTGTATTCTTCACCACAAGCTTCTTTATTTGTTAATGGTTTAAACTCTCTAACTTTCAAGTTAAGCAGAGGAGTTAGACAAGGGTGTCTTTTATAGAATGTATTAGCTATATTGGCCCGTTCTCTGTCAGCACCGCTGGCAGGGAAGGGGGTTGTCATCTGCAGGACAATGCTATTTTCAGCGATGCCCTGGTGAATTAGGACTGCTGCCACCTCCAGACCGCTGGGATCTCTGATCCTTGAGGAGCTGGTGGTTCCCTGGCGGGCCGCCTAGTGATTGCCAGACTTGTAATGATGCCCATAGTGTGGGTAACATAGAAGAACACAATTCAGCACTGGATCTGACTCAATCACACATTTTCTTGCTTGGCTACTTACTCAAATTCAATGGTAACACATTGTTATGTGGTAATATTATCCACAGTTAGAGCATATAAAAATCGTGGAGTAGTTAATGAAATTATAAATACTCAACTCATTGAAACCTTAGTAATGGCAGATGTGACTTACAGAATCACCGTTTTGTGCATCAGAATATGTGCAAGTATTTATGTACAAAAGGATATGTGCTGATAGACACATTTGTTACTGCAACTGTAGCCAAGTGTAGTTTACATGGAGACATATTCACATCACAGAATGAGAGACAGACTGCTGGTAGCTGTGCTATATGGACCCCTTGGCTTCTTTGAATCTGCATGTGTGTTTTCTGTGTAACTGGGAAACACAGGGTTGCCCTGACCTAGTGACACTAACTGACTCATAGAGTCATGTGGTGGAGAAATAATTTTCTGAGGGAGATGGGGGGATCATGCAGCTTGTGAGACATGGAGAGACAGGTTCCTTTTAATAGGGCTTGTATTCCAATTCAATATGATGTAGTTTATGCAAATGATCAATGCACTGGGTTTCCTTGCTTAACAAAACTTGTCTGTGGCAATCCCACCTATTCAG
Source organism: Pleurodeles waltl (assembly GCF_031143425.1). Classification (NCBI taxonomy): domain Eukaryota; kingdom Metazoa; phylum Chordata; class Amphibia; order Caudata; family Salamandridae; genus Pleurodeles; species Pleurodeles waltl. Next base: position 602,536,025 of record NC_090443.1, on the reverse strand, counting down.
AAGAGTTTTTATTTATGAGTGTAAATTTGTGTTACAATTTAAATTTAATTTGTCAAATGAATATGTGATGGCATGGTTGATGCATGGCAGGCTTTCCATGTGATAATAATGAAATAATAAATGTTACATGCAAGACAAACCTGGTTGCATGTAAACATGGTTGGGCGTAATATTATAGAATGGATATAATAAGCATGGTGGGAAGTAGTAGTAGTAGCTTTTATTGCATAATAACTTAAAATCATTGCATAAAATACAGTACAAATACATTCCCATAAAATATTTCTAGGCATATGCAATCTCCTCAACCTCACTGCATACGATTGCAAGTGTCAGTGTGAAGAGTGCAAAGTATGCTAGAATCAGAAGCCTTCCCTTGTTATCCATTCTAGTGTCTTTTAGCATATAAGCGTTCTACCTATAATGCAGTCCGCGTGTCTTTGTGGGTGCTCTAGCAAAGGCGATCATAATGTCTAATAAAATTAACAGTCATACTAGATCTAAAAACTTAGAACTGAGGTGCCAGTAAAAGGAAGTGTATGAAGTTATAGCATAGTTTCATCCATTAGTGTGCGGTCCCCACGCGCCCCCATGGAGGAATGATTGCCTATGCCAGACTTCCCTACAGACTGAGGATTAAGATAGCCATGGTAAGACCAAGTAAAATAATGCACACTGGTGAGAGCTGCAAGAAGAAAAGAAACAAGGATTCCCTGTCTAGCCTATCGCTCCAAAGTCTAGCTCAGAATCTCGGACTTTCAAGGATCTGACCATGGATGAAAAAGGTATGATAAGCACAGTAATAAAAATACACAATAATATGCTCTGAAGTTCAAAAAGGGACACCCAGACTGTCCTACCAGTCCAATGTCTAGCTCGAAGTCTAATGCCATTGTGGGCCTTTCATGGTTGAGTAAGCCACTTTGTTAAAGCTGTTTCTTTGGTGACTGCCTCTTACTATTTCATTTCTGCATGTTGGAGACACCGGGCATTCAGTAGGGCCAGTCTCATAGTAGCAAAAAATGTCCTATAGCGAGCAAGTTCTATTGGGATATCGGCCCTGAATTATAACTTTATGGCATCAGAGCATGATCTCACTCCATATTTCAGGAAAAGCGGTTTAAGTAGTAGGCGCCTCTCCAAGCAAAGCAACCTAACTATTTATCAGTTTAGAAACAACATGTTTTCTGACACAATTCAAGCTAACAAACCAGAGAAGGGAATTTCCACTTCTCTGGTAGATGTGATTTACCCGTGGCTGCAAGGGAAGATGACCTTGCAGAGATCCATCTTGGAACCAAGTAGGGAAAAGTAGACCTAGCTTCCATAGCTTGCAGATACTTCATTAAAGAAGCATTCTTTGTACATTTTTGTTGCAAAATAGGAGCCGAGCACGAATGACCTTTCCTCACTCCATAGGCACGGTTGGGAACAAAGGTGTATAAAGTACTGGTGCAAGAGTGGGGTGAGACGTGTACTGGTTGCTAAGGAAAGATGCTGAAGGGCTACATTCAACTACTGACCTGACAAAAGCATAAGGTAAGCAGAAAATCTATACATGGCTTGATATAATTTAGGCTTGGCAAATTAAACAGCTTTATAGATTAGATGGCTGCCACCGTATAGAATTGAAGCTTAGGGATGTGTGAAGTAATATGACTGAGGCATATCAAAAATTTGACTTGATCTGCATATTATTTTCTTAGTACTTACTTCTAAAGGTAATCATTTTGACACACATGATTTGCAGACAAATACTGCAAAATAAGTAAGATAGTGCAATACAAATCTTTGTTTTGGCATACTGAATTAGGGTACAAGTGCAGGGCTTCATTTATCATCACCTGCAGACAAGATTTTATTTCTCAGTTTTGTCTCGCTCCTATTGCTCTACATCTTATAGACCATAACACACTAGAAAATAAGTAAGTCCTACTTTTTTTTACAAACAGAGTACATTTTCCTATTGGAACTACGGGCATCTACTGTGTGTGGCCGCAACAACATTGACATGAACACAACACAGAACCTCCTTCTCTTAGTGATGTTAAAGAGAACTTTTTTCTTGGCAGTAGGTTTGCAATATGTAACATATGAAAATATTCTAGTACATATACATCTAAAAGAAGAGCTGTGTCTGTTTTTCTTATTTATAATGATTTACAGTTTCCTCTATCAATTGATGTTATATTCCTATTAATTAACAGGTGTATGGAGCAGACAGACTATTTTCTTCGGTTAGTAAGGGCCACATGTACGAAATGCAGGTTTTGCGAGTCGCAAAACCTTATGTACAACAGTGTCAATGACACTGTTTGCAATTCGCAAGGGGGTCACAAATGACCTACCTCATGAATATTCAGCTATTCAATGTCCAGAATTGTTCAACCACAGCCTTCTGCTTTGCCCCATTGAGGATTTTTGACGTTCATCTCAGGAAGTAGGTCAAAAGGTAAAATTCTGAAAAGGTTGAACCTAGTTTCCATATTAAACCTGCAATCTATTGTGGTCAGCCTTAGCTTGCAGGGACTTGTCAAGTGCACCCAGATGACTGTGCTTAGTGTATAATGCAGTGGTTCTCAAACTTTTGACTTCTGTGGACCCCCATTTTATCATTACTGGAACCCAGGGACCCCCACTGAATACTTATTGGAATCCGGGGACCCCTCACTAAGTCATTACTGAAAGCTGGGGACCTAATCTGTTAATATTATTTAATTTTCTAAGCAGTCACGGACCCCGTGAGGAGGCTTTGTGGACCCCCAGGGGTCCCCGGACCACAGGTTGGGAACTACTGGTATAATATTTTTTTGGTGCTATTCTTATATTTAAACTTTAAAAATGCATATCTATAGTTCTCTTTGATTTTTGTCATTTTTGTGTCAATTTGTTTATTAAAATTTACTCTGTCTAATTCAATTTGAGATTTGTATTGCTCTGTATTTTGACTTTATCACTGTTTTGGTACTGCATAGTTTACACATTGCTCTAATTTAAACCTCTCTGCGCTGTGCAATAGCTACCAGACGGACTGAGCATGGGTTAATTTAGTGACTTTGGTGTTCACCCTGATTGGGCAGTATTATCATTCATTGTGGTAGGCGATTCCCATCCCAAATATTCACCCACTTTCTGACACATACGCTTGGAACATGGTGCCATGTACCATCTTTCTATTATAATACATACCAAATAACTAGAATATTTCAATATTTCGCGGTCAGAAACTCAATCATGCTACCTAACCTACACCAGGATACATGTTTATAAATACTAGTGTTCAACCTTATAGCCACTCGATCTCACTAGTTGCACTGATTTGTGTTTATTAGCTTATGATGTTTTTGTCTCTTTTTTAGACGATTTCCCTGTCCGCTCTTCTTTAATATTTTGCTTATGGTTAGTATAGAACATCTATGGCAATTCTTTGAATTACCAATTGTATGCGTTCTTTTCCTTATATAATTGTGCTTATTGCCTTACCAGATTGTAATCTCAAGTTTTGGTTCTATTCCACTATACAATATAAATTGTATTCTTTAATATTATGTTTTAACATGTTTATTAGGGCTGCATTGTTAGTCCATCCAAATAGGCTTGCAAAAATTACCAAAATATACAAACAGCTGCAAACAGTATATGGCATGACATCTTAAAAATCGGATTGAATTTAGTTTTTTCACTTTCTTTTTATTAAACGTTTTCAGGAAAGAACATACAGAAAGGAGCAAGACATAATTGCTCAGCTGTAGAACAGCTCTGTAAATGACATAGGTAGATATGCCTACAGTGTCGCAGGATATGTATACTCAATGTTGACATTAGGAAGAATTCCCATCATATCTCGTGATATACCACATCTATGACTCCTCATTCAACACCAAAAGATGGTCCGTCATGTGTGCCCAAAATTGTTTAGGACCCGATGGCCTTGGCAGTTCTTCCGCGTAGGTCTCCAGCTGGTCTCTGCAGTAGGTGACATTTCTGAACCATTGTGTCAGTGTTGGGTAGGTTTTTTACCCCCAATTAATAACAACCCATCTCTCAGGGAGCAAAAGTGTAAGAGCAACCAGTGGAAAATTGACAGGTTGTAGAGGCTTCACATACTCAAACATATATCTGTGGGGGTCACAGAGGAAATGCTCCAACGTCACAGCCGTCAATGTCTGCATAACTTGTTCTCAGTAGTGATAGATCTTTGGGCACCCCTAGGCAAATTGTAGGAAATAAGCACCTGCCTCACCACTGCGCTCACAGTTATCTGCACGCCGAAGCCCAAATCTGACCAGCTGTGCAGGTGAATAGTACATCTGCTGCAAATTTTTGAAATTAATAATGCACAAATTCCCATTCGCAGTGAGCTGCCCTATCAGAGCACAGCAAAAGGTCCATTCTAACTAAGTGAGCGGTGTGTCAAGCATAGCATTCCACCAATCTAGTGGTGCATTAGTGGCTCATGCCTCATCAGCCTGTGCTGCTTCATATAAGACAATAAAAAGGTCCGCATAGGTGGTTCTGGTCAATAAAGTCTGAAGCGTCCGCAAACCAGGGGAACCTTGCGGGAAGGTTGTGTGATATTTTTGCATGGCTGCCCACAATCCCATATAAGTAAAATGCAAGGGGGGGTGAGCAGCGACTCCTCTGCTTCAGTTCCGAGAGGACAACAAAGCAATCATCCCAATACACGTCTCCCATCACTTTGAGGCCAGTCGCTACTAGGAGGGACAGGGCTTTCAGCTCCTGCGTTCCAAACAGAGCCGTGTGATAAGCCAGAGAAAGCGCAGGGGCATAGAGTGGTCATTTATCGGTGCACTTACCAAGCGCCTGCCAAGCCCCCAGAGTGCAATTAATTATACTAATGCTACCCGGTAGTGTGCCTGCCAAGCCCCCAGAATACAATTAATGATAATAATGCTACCCCGTAGTGCCTCCGTAGTGCCTCCACCTACCTACGTGTAATTAGCGATGAGAGTGGCACAGGATAAGCATCCTCATGCTCAATCTCCATGTGCAGAGTGTATCGCTGGGCATGCACCCAATAGTGTGAATGTTGAGCCTGACTGCACAGATAGTAAAGGCAGAGGTCAGGGGTGTTGAATTCCCACCCCAGTCAAAAGGGAGTGTGAGCTGATGCCATGCTATTCACGGCTGTTCCCCAGACAAGAGGGCTGTAATGCTTTGAAAACGGGCTGAGTGAGGGGAACTGGCATAATAATAAACAGATACAGAAGCTGAGGCAATATCTAAAATTTTAGCACTGCCACCAGACCTGCAAGGGGCAAAGGCAATCTTGATCACTTCTGTACCCCATCCTCCAGTTTGGAGATTGTCCTGCCGATATTGTAACTCACAACAAGATCTGCATCTCTGTGCACCCAAACACCAAGATACCTACCGGTTCCGAGCACCATTGCAGAGGAAACTACATAGGATATTAGGCAGATCCTTGGAGATCATGGGTAAGCCATACGATTTTCCCCAACTGATACTCAGCCGCGAGTGCTGCTCAAAGCATAAATATTCTCGTATAATCTGGGCCAAATTAACCTAGGTGAGAGACATATAACATCATATCATCAGTGTATAGCTAAATCGCCAGCAGGCAAAGCTGAAATTGCAAGGGCGTTGATGTCTGATTACGCAAGGCAATGGCTCCAGAGCAAGGGCAAACCCTGCTGCATCCACCTGTAAATTCAGATAGGGTTTGAGATGAGATCATTAACTCAAACCCTGACCATCAGTTCTGTATATAACAACTTTATTCAGCTGATAAAATCAGGGGGGATATCCATTCTCTGTAATATTATGAACATATAAGTCCAGGCAATAAAATCAAATGCCTTAGCGGAGTCAAGCAGGACCACAACAGCCTTCAAGGAGGGGCCCAGATAAAGCAGTAAAGCAAATAGTGTATAAAGATTCTGAGTAGTGGATCGGGTGGTATAAACCCTGCCTGGTCTGGCAGGATCTTATTAGGAAGAAAGAGCTGAAGTCTAGTTGCTTTGCTCTAGGGGCTTATCAGGCTTCAGTAGCGTGATGAGGAGAGCCTCTCTAAGAGTGGGGGCAGCTGTTGTGCCGCATAGGCCTTCTCAAACATTGTCTGCAAATGAGGCAGAAGCAAGGCAGCGTTTTCCTTATAAAACTCACTGGGGAGTCCATCCAGCCCCAGGGATTTACTGTTCGAAAGGCCGTGAATGGCCTCCTTGATATCTTCAGCAGTAAATGGCTGAGTAAGGCATTCCCTCTAGTTAGGGGAGAGCCAGGTCAGGACAACATCAAGTGCCATTGACTGGGTGCACTTCGATGCATGCTCCAACTCCTGGGGTTTTTCCTCTGTGTTCCACAATTGAGCCCTTATATCCTTTAGGATACCTGCCTGTGTCCCTATGCAGACCCCTCTAATGGTGGCTTTAAAGGCCTTCCACAGTGTGCCTGCACTCCGCACTGAGTCCTTGTTGAATAGAAAATACTCCACTATTGCCTTATGAATATCCTCCCGGAACACCGGGTCTAGTAAAGCTGTGGGTTGTAGTCACCAACAGAATTGTGGACGAATATAAGTAGGCATAGTCAGTGTCAAGCACACCCAAGCATGGTCAGATAGTGTTCTTGGAAGATGGAGAACTTTCCTCACCCAGCTCTGAACCTTCCTGGTAACTAACCAGTAATCTATACATGACCAGGAGCCATGGGCAGATGATGTTAAAATAGTTTCCCATACCCCCAGTGGACACGCCACACATCCATTACCTCAAACTCCGCCATGTCATCTCTCATGATCTGAGCCACACGCCTACTGTGCCCACCCGTTGAGGCCAACCTATCTAGCAGAGGATCCAGGCATAAATTAAAATCACCCCCCAAAGCAAGGGCATTAAGGGCAAAGCGTGCACCTGTCTCCAAAGAAGAGCAAAGTATTCAGGGTCATCTATGTTTGACCCATGGGCGTTCATCATGGTGACCATGGTGCAGCATGGACGCCCTTGAACAATCATATAGCACCTGTGAGTGTCAGCTTCTGATTGTATAATTTAAAATGGCACAACCCGCTTAATTAAGATGAGCACCCCGCAAGCATACATGGAGTAGTTAGAGGCCATGCGGTATCCCGCCCACTGTGTACCCATCACACCTGCTGCATGGTCTGACAAATGCGTTTCCTGAAGAAAAGCGATGTGCACATGGTGAGAATCTAAATCAGCCAGTACCTGTCTAGTCGTTTTTATGGGTTGTTCAGACCCCTCACATTTCAGAACAAAAGAGTAAGCGGAGCCACAGTGGGGTAAGTATTAACACTCATGTATCCATTTTGTCAACTCTATGCTGTAACTCCTGCAAGGACTGTGATGCAAAAGAGCACTATTGGAGCACATTCTGCAGGTAATTATGATCAAACTAAACTCCCCCCCCCCCTCATCCCACTTCACCGTCCCCAACTCGCTAAAGAAAGAACCCCATTCATACAATGCCCCAGACAGAAACCAAACATTCCCATGAAAGAGAAAAAATGCACAAAGTGCCAACATAGTAATATGGGCTGCTCCCGCTGGGGGAGTTCATAGAGATCTGTTTATGTGATTCCTCAACTAATTGTAACCTTACCAAATGTATGCATTCTATTTTCCAGGCACTAATAAGATTAATAAATATCTTTAATAAATATCTTAAAAATATATATAGATTGTTTCCGGACGTATTGCTCATCATTGATGGATAATTTCATTGTATATTATTATTATCTATTATTGCATTTTCATCTGTGTGAAACAAGTTTAAATATTTAAATTACTTACGGAAATGTACACAGCTGCAAATGCTGCCAGTGTAGCATGCTGGGAAGGGAATGACTTTCTGCCAAAGAAGAACACACAAATTATATTTATGAATTGATATACACCTACGCTGTGTTACTTATGTTACATTATACACAAATGCTAATAAAGAATATATGTTCACATACAAACCAGGTTTGATATCCCATTTTTAGTGGAGTTTTCATAGGTTAGGGAAAATCATAAATGACACTACTAGCACCTTTGGAAAGAAAAATAACAATAACACATCGAAATTGCACCCGCAAACATTCATGAAATGTACCTAATACAGTTGGATCATAATATACATTGTGATTTTAGTGGTGCCATCATCTATTTCCTTTATCATGGAAATACATTATTTTGCCTTTGCAAAGCATAATAATGGGAATAAAAGGTAAACTTTTTAGGGAAATGGTGTGTTGGCTGAGATTAGAGTGTCAGTGCTAGTAACATTATGTTAACATGCTAAGTCGCCTGGTGTAACTCGTTGCTGGCAGACAAAATAATGGGGCAACATGCACACTGGGGCCTGAGAAATCCTAAAAATCTCCAGGCACCTTTTTCTATGCAGGGAAATCTTGGTAGCGTCCGAAATTGAGGTAGCATATAAATATTTTGGATGTTTTTCTCTGGGATGTGCGCGAAGGTAATTATAAGGATTAGTTGGGAACACCAGAGTGGGAGGGTAATGTGAGTTGCCACCCTCTACCTGTGCATAGAGCAGTCCAAAGGGAGACAGACATGGGCTACTGCCACCGAAGATGTTTTGAACAGCATTTATAACCACGCCATTTCAAAAATGGCAGGTGCTGTGAGCTGCTCTTGGAGCAGAGACGAAGCACCTGTCATCCGAAAGAGGGAGGGTACTTCTTCTCACCACCAAGTTCTAAGTAGATTCCTCAATTGTTTCCCTGTCATGTGTGAAAAAAACAGCTCTATTATTTGATGCATTCTCTAAATGGCAATATATAAATCTTGAAGCAGCAGAAGGAAAAAATGTTGTCTGTGATACACAAATATTGTTTTGCAACCTGAATCATGATACTAGTATTCAAAATATATTATTATATGAAGAAAAGCAAATTACATAAGAAATAAAACGTGTAGAAAAAACAAATGACTGCATTTCAATGGCCTAACAAGTGAGGCATTTTGAATCAGTCCCCATAGTGTCAAAGTAATGACTTTAGAATCAGACTTGAGAGCCTTGCTCCAGGGGTTGGACCTAAGAAGCAGGAGGAAGGAGTCCATCAGCTACAAAGAAGAAGTACGGCTAGGATTTTGCTCCAAGGGGCCAGCTGCATTTTGAGTGAAAGTTTGAAGGTGACAGACAAAGCAGAAGGGGCCAGTTCACCTCTGTGTTTCCTTTTAACAGGACTTGTGAGTGTGCTTATAGCTAGAGATTGGGAATCAGGTGCGAACTGCTCAATTGCCCTTATGATGCTTGTGTTGCAAGCTAGCTATTAAGTCACATTCCCCATTTTTAATTAAGTACATATTTCTACGTTTAGCAATTATCAGTGGTTAACATCTGCTGAAAATATCAATGTCACTTAACCACTGCATTCTGACTGGAGATTATTCCTAATAACCAAAATTTTGAGTGAGCATCATTACTAAAACATGAGTAAACAACTTATTAATGAGTGCATTTACACAGTTCATCTCCTGTTAGCTTTCAATATCGTCAATTAATACTATCAATAATTGTGGTTCAAAGGCATGCTCTGTGCAATATATATCAGTAATATCACAAATCCATAAAAGGCAATTGAGTTCACTATACAAATAGCAATGGTCATCATATGAAGCAGGGGCCCAGTATCAGACCCGACTAAACCATTATCATTGTTATTGTTATTCGGAGTTTCTAAGTGCATCTCAACCACTGTGAAGCCTCATAGCACTGGTCTCTGATGCTTGATTGAGGGACATGATGATAAGTAATCACTTGGTATTTTTTTGCGAGTATGATTCAGGTATTTTATGTGTCTTTTGAGAGCACTGTTATTTAATCCCTACATGATGAGCAATTAAGAGCTGTACATGATAATAAACGGGACAAAGGCACTATATCATGGATCGCAAGAGTTAGTTCAAGATCTTGAACCATATTAAAGGATGAAGAGGATGAGGTGCTTTCAGATTCTGAGCTAGACTTCAGGAGCTAGGAGGGTTCTTATCCAAGATCAATTATATGATCCTTGCAGAGATGGACTCTTAGGGGATTGTTTACTAAGGGTTTGCTATGATGCAAAGTGTCCCATAGCAGCACAAAGTGGTGCAAAACATTTAACCAATTCATTTAGGCTATATATAATAACTTGAAGGTGTAAGCTAAATTGTGCAGGCCATGCAAGTGCCCACCGAACTATTAGTAGACAGACCCCCTAGTTTCTTTCTTAAATATAGTAACTCAGTGATTGTGTTCTTTTATAAATATTGGGAGATCTCAATTACACAGCTGGAAACATAGCACATTATGGAAGCTTATCTACCCTACCAGTTTTAAAATTATAAATAGGAATAGAAATATATACAGTTTAACATCTTACCGTCCAGAATTGATAAGAGCCGGATCTGAGCCTGAGCAAATGTCTTCCAAAATGTATGAATTTTCTTTGCAGGATATGTTCAAAGAAGTATAATTAGGTTTGCATACAGTAAGGAAATATGGCGCCTGATATCCGGTTGAAAGTTGTATAATGTCGGTAATGAGGGCAGTGGAACAGAGACCGAAAATATGAACACCTGATGAGAAAGACAACGAAAATGTTACACAACAGCCATACTACATGGCTAGAGTAAAGCTGCTTCTAATGAAAATGTCAAAAAATAAATCAAATTTATAAATTAAGTATAAAGGCACTTTGGCTCCTCACAGTTGCCACTGAAGTAGATCATTTCTCACATATAAAGTTACATGTCTTTCTTTCCTGCAAAGTGACGGGATACAGTCGATTTTTATTAGCATTCATATTTCTCACAGGGGTCTGACTTAGAATTTAATGAAGGGTTAATCCTTCAAAATGGTGACGGATATCCCATCCGTTAAAATCTAAATCCCCTAGGGGAAAATGGAATTTAGATTTTGGCGGACGGAATAACCCCTATGACAAACTCTAAATCAGGCCCTACATTTTATGGAAAAATGGTCCAAAAAAAGGCAATCTTATGAAATATACTGGAGAAAAACCTGCACAGAGCACATTACAAAGGAGATTTATTCCTCTGCTTTGATCACAACTCTTCAATAATCTCTTAAACGAAGACAGATATGTAACACAATCTCCTAATTATAACATGCACACACCTTTTTTATTTTAGCAACACGTGCAGGCAGAATCCTGTATTTAACATTACATTTGGATACTTTAGCTCTGTGGATCTTAACCTTTTGACTTCTGTGGACTCCCACTTAATCATTACTGCAATCCAGGGACCCTTACTGAGTCATTATTAGAGGTCGGAAACCCCCAGCCTAAGCAGTTTCTATGATTTGAACCTCAAAATGATTTGCACAAAAATATAAAAACATCTATACTCCAAACACATTCTTGAACACTGAAATATTTTACAATAAAATATAGGAAAAAGTTTTCAGTTTTTATTTGTATTTGTATACGTTTTTAATTTTAGTTTTTTAATGCTAATTTTGTTTAATTTGGTAAAACTGCCACAGACTTGCTGAGAAATCCTCACAGAAGCCCAGTGGTTCTCAGACTACAGACTGAGAACCATTGCCTTAGATCACTACTGCTCTACAAAAGATACAATTGGAATGTTTTTACTCAATCAGAAAGATGCAAGCATGAGTAGTGGTATCATGAGGAACAGATGGGTCTGATACCAAAGTACCTGATTCATTTTTTTGCACATACTTTCAATTTAAGCATACAAATGGCTAAGGTTTACTAAGTCAGATTCACCTTTTGTATTTGCAAATATTGATTTATAAACATGCTCCCAAATCCATTTGGGCACACATAGGCCCTCATTCTGACCCTGGCGGTGTCTCACCGCCAGGGCAGAGGGCAGAGGAAGCACCGCCAACAGGCTGGCGGTGCTTCCGGGGCATTCTGACCGCGGCGGTAAAGCCGCGGTCAGAAAAGGGGAACCAGCGGTTTCCCGACGGTTTTCCCCTGCCCCAGGGAATCCTCCATGGCGGCGCTGCATGCAGCGCCGCCATGGGGATTCCGACCCCCTTCCCGCCAGCCTGGTTCTGGCGGTTTTCACCGCCAGAACCAGGCTGGCGGGAACGGGTGTCGTGGGGCCCCTGGGGGCCCCTGCAGTGCCCATGCTACTGGCATGGGCACTGCAGGGGCCCCCTAACAGGGCCCCAACAAGATTTTCAGTGTCTGCATAGCAGAAACTGAAAATCGCGACGGGTGCAACTGCACCCGTCGCACCCCAGCAAATCCGCCGGCTCTATTCGGAGCAGGCTTCATCTTTGATGGGGCTTTCCCGCTGGGCCGGCGGGCGATCTTTTGAAGATCGCCCGCCGGCCCAGCGGGAAGTCAAAATGCTCACCGCGGTCATTTGACCGCAGGGCGGTGTTTGGGTGGTTTCCGTCGGAATGACCCCCATAATGTTGAACCAACATTTTAATATCAGGTGAGAATAAGTTTGCTCCCATGAACAAGAAGTAGTTATTCCATGGAAGAGATTACTGGAAGGTCTGTGGGCACCCCAACAATGTGCAGTAATTCCCACACATACTCGCAGTCCATTCATAGAGTAGAAACAGGTAAACTTCCACAATGTAAGGAGTAAACCCAGTTCCATGGTAGAAATGTGCCGGGAAACTCCAAAATTGGCTGTGGAAGGAATTTCCCATTGGGAAAATATTTTTCCACAGGAGAAAAAAGAAACAAATAACAAGAAACATCTGCTTTTATAATTAGTTTTCGCATTAATAAGGACACATGATGCAATGGTCACGACCTTCTAAGAGTACCACTAGGTATATTTTTGAATTGCAAAAGAGCTTTAAATTTTATCCAAATAGGATAGCCAGGATATCTTTGCGGGTGAAAGTGTGCTTAACAAATACACATAAAATAACAGAACAAATGTCAGAGGAAAATTATAAAAGCAAATTCCAGTTTTAATTTGTGAATTGGGGCCACATTTTTCAGATCAACTACTACTTTTTGAAATGTTGTAGTAATGAGCACCAAAAGAGAAATGGTTAAATAAATGTCCCACAATCTCTTCACGTTCTGGTATTTAACTTTGCCTCCTTGCCACACCCTGATTTTTTATTTTCACAAAACAAATTAGACTACTCTTCAAGGTTATGTCACTGCTTTCTGATGTGTTTTAAATATTCTCAATTTATTTTTAAATATGTTCTTCCAATTTTATAAGCAAAACGTTAAGCCTGAGTTATCCTTTTCGTAAAATAAAATGCAAACAACTTATCAGAATGAGAGGAAGATGAAAAGGCAGAACTACCAAAATTGAAGTCTATAAATAAACACTATATGTAAATCACATTATACATATCCAAGTACATTTTCCCTCTAGCGTGAAAACTAAATTTGGCCTGGGTGAATCTTTAAAAATCTTTCTTTGACATATGCTTCAGGAATTTGTGTCTGTGCCAAAAATATTTGAATCCTTCAGGGTTCCACAATATGACATTTACAGGCTCTACCACGATTCCTGATGGAAAAACACATTAGTATCCCCACTCCAATATTCCTGATCCCACATTTCTCAGTCATTTGGAAAAGCAGGTATACCATGATATTCTACCTTTTCACTTAAACAGCCCATTCAGAAATGTAGGATGCCTGCATACATTGTGAATAATATATTCAATTCCCAATGTAATTTCACAGTTTTCAGCCCATTTGCACTTGTAATTTCAGCACTTTTCAGTTATGTTTCTGGCCAAATTCAGGTGTTTACAATTACATGCACCTTAAGAAGGATGGTGACCTACATGTGTCATTGTGGGGTGAAGATAATCAAGGACTAATGGTAGGAGTCCATTCATTGAGTATGACTGTAGCCCGACTACACACAAAGCAGACCACAGAAAAACATCATGCAAATGAATCCCATTTTTCTCAATTTAATGTACACTGATTAATGTAAGATGCTTTTTAGTCTTGGATTCGTGGGGAAAAAACAAATGAAGTTTGTAGTTTTCATGATATGGGAGCGACTCTAATTTTTATCACAGCTTCATAGCAGATATAAGCTTTATTAAGTGTAATTTTAAAGTAAAAACTCTATCAAATCAAGGAAGGCAGTTAGTTATTCTTACAAGTCCCTGTGATATAATGAAAGGGATTGAGAAGTAAGCTTCTCCAATAAGGATATCAACTGCATAGAAAATGGTGGCAATTTGATTTAGGATGAAGGGCTTGATCCATTGTCATTACATGATTGGAAATATTTAGCCGATTCCTACATTAATTCTTTTTTGTATCAAAAATGCTGATTGTACAAAATGAAGACAAATGAGAATTAGGTTCATTACTGTGAGTTATATTAGGACTTTCAGTTCTCAGGGTAGAATATGGAGATGGTGTCATATACATTGTTAAATTTGGATGGGAGAAATACATCAAGTGATACAGCTCAGGAAATATCATGTTTGTTGGTACTAATTTACAGGCCCTGAGTGTTGATAAATATAGTAGGGACATATAAGGAAGTTAGCTGTGTCCATCTGGTAAGTCCAATTTTACTATGCTTTAGGGAGAGAGAACGCAAGCACTTCAACACAGGTTAGCAGTAGTAAAGTGCACAGAGTCCTATTGCCAAGAAAAACATATTCAGAAAACATGAAGGGTGAAGGAAAAATGGTTGGGGCAGGACATACCAAGTATTTCAGGTTTAACAAACAATTAAACAATATTTCATAACTTTTTAACATTGCCTCTGTCCTCTTACACAAATTGACCATCTAATATTAGCCTTTATTCATCATAGGAATCGATATACAAATAACATACCTAGAAAAAGTATGTTATTCTTACCGCTGTAAGAATTTAATTGGAGCATTGTTTCTAATTATTCCCCTCCTATGATAAGGCCAGTAAACTGTTGCAAACTTTACATAATAATACAGGGCAGAACATTAATAGACTAAGACCATTTTTAATTTATTAAGGTACTGTTAAAACTGAATTAGAAGAAAAAAGAAAAACATTAGCTAATTATGTCCAAATAAATTTGAAGCTTCTATTGCTTTAAACGGCAAGGCTATGGTGAGCTATCAATATGTTTGGTCTTTGTCTGAGACGTGCAAGTGATATACAATTTCTTCTTTTAAAGTCATCTAGTCCTTTTGATAATAATGTAATCGTATTCAAATATTTAGAAGATGCAGACAAACAATTTGCATTTCTAAACTATTTGTATGTTTAGCTTTATATTGCGTCTCTAGAACACGCAGGTATACATGCTGGATTGAATTGCCATTTTTCTCAGCACCTTAGACCCACCAATAAATCGAACTGCTCTTCGAAGGAAAGAGTTGAAGTTGCAGCCTCCTGCGTTAATGTTGGCCTCTGCTCCTATCCCATTCTTTCTTTTTGAAAGACAACAGTAGAGGACAGCTTCTCCGACCATGATCTATTGTGGCAAGAAAAAAGAAAATCAGGAAAAGGAATGACAGCATACAGATTACAACTCCAGGTGTTGTTTCTTTCACCTTTATTATTAGCAAAAAAAACATAATGTTTGGCTAAAACATGCAACTGCGATGTATTATGGTCGCCCTGCATACATACAATCAGTTCCCTTATGACGCTGCTGTATATTGCTTTGAAGAACCTCTTTCATTTCCATAAAAAGACTAAATGACTGACTCAAGTGTTCAGCAATTTGTCCTGCTTCTTCTTGATGTATTTATGCCCTTTTCTAGTCATTAATAAATCCCTCGCATGAGGTTCCAGCATATCTATACCAGCAAAGGACCCAGTAATTTGCGAAATTCACAGCAGAAGATATTTAGAACTTTCAAATTGACTCTGAGGTAGGGGGAGGGATTGAAGGGCACATGGAGGGTAAAGGTATAAACCTGGTGCTGAATCATATAACGGGCACACTCTTCCAATTGACACCATGGTGCACCCTTAGCTGGGAAAAGCTCATCTGTAAAATACAAGACCACAATATGAAACTGTGGCTCCCTCTTTCACTACAAAAAAGCTTGCCATTATTTTGAAGATGGGGCAGGTAGTTGAAGTGTGTGACTGCACCTATTGCATTGTAATGCCTGGGGTATCCCTTGAACCTCACTCCGCCATCCCATGGGACACTTTTGCAGATGTACTGACTGATCACTGCAGCCTGTAATGTACACAATCAGAACTCCTCCTGTGGTTGTTTTCCATGGCACCCATGTCAGTTTTATGACAAGGGGATTAGGGGAAGCATGTTGTCTCATTTGAATGGAGACACATCCCCTCGAAAATGAGGAAACACTACCTTGTGATTATAACTGTGTACATTATGCACATGCACACACACTTCTGCTGCCCCTTCTATAAGCTCCTTCTGTAAAAACCCAGTTGCATGGGTTTACTTCTATGTAATTATGTTCAGTTTGGGATACATTTAAACAATAGTAGAACCATTCATGCCTGCCTTGTATTCTTCTTGGGTGCCCATCTGGCATAAATTGAAGCAAAAAGTACAAGTAATGAATGAGGTGAAAAATATGTTTGATCCTCGGAGGGCCTCAAATGAAAACTAACTTTCTATAGTTTAATTTAGAAGCACAGGCTGTTGAGATAAAGAGGTTCCAATAAAAAAAAAATCTAATTATTGTACTTTAAAACTTGATGTACTTGATGTACTTTATTGGAAATTTATGTATTCAGGATCTAAAACATTTTGCCCAACATGTGTTATGCAACTAAGAAATCAGTTACTCTTTGTCACATCTTCAGGTCCAACAGATAATTTCATCATGACTAAAAAGACTAATTGTTTGAACGTTTCTTTTAGGAACTGTGTATCATAAATTCAAAACACCTATTGTAAACAAACTATCAAAACAATAAAGGAGCCTTGTCCAAAGAAAAGTAGATCCCACCATAATTTGGTCATTGAACTTGAGCCACAAAGGAGCATGATAACTTGTAGCACTCTGGCATCAGTTTGATGGCTGTAAAACTGATGCCAGATTGAGTCTGAAGGATTATGTCACATTGCTCATCTATACATGACAAGCTATGCATTTTGTTGATCAAAGTACTAATAGTTTAGTTGTAAAGTGACATACTGAAAGCCATATTAATGTGCATACACTGTAGAATAGCTTGCTGGAAGTGATGTGGTATAGCCTCTAAACTTCATGTTTAATCTATTAATTTGTTTCTGTGTTGTAGTGCATGATGCTAATTAACGGTCTGCCTTAAAATAATAATAGTTTTCTGAAGAAAAACATTTTCAAAGTTATATGCAAATGTAGAAAAAGAAGTTCTGTGCCATAGTCACATGAATGGGTTAGCAGAATTATTTTGTTTTGAATTTACGGTAACATGGATATTGACAAAGTGTATTGTCAAAGTGATGTTGAAATCATTATTTTGAATATTATGTGTGACTTAATTGCATAAATGAATGTGCTGTTTTAATTAACTTTCCTTAGCCTAAGTGAGGCCTTCAAGGGCTTCTTTCCTGACTGTACAGAAAATGTTTAGTCATTCTTGGTAACGTGAACTTTCTTTTGAGACATCAATTGCGCAAGAATGGTGGCTTGAAAATAGATATTCCATTGGTTTTTTTCACATAATAAGTCTGTGAATTTAACCATGAGCGCAGTACATTCAGGAACTGTGGAAGGGACTGTGTATACGACTGTGTCAACCCTCACGGATGAGCTGCGATGGAAGCCCTTTCTCATGAACCTGGGAATCTACACCGATGTTGCAGTTTATGTTTCATGACTGCTTTCCATTGGACAATTACACCTTTTGAATTCTATTGAGTGATAGATGGATGAATCATTTTGCATTATGAACTTTAATATACCGTTCCCCAACTGGACTTTGGTCTGAGTCACAGCAGTCTGCCCCACCCCATCCTGCTTGCTGAAGCCCTTGGACTCTGAGAGGTATAATCCTCTCTACACTTGCCCCTTTGAAATGCCTTGCAGAGACTTAGAGATTTTTCCCTGACCAAAGAAGACTCTTGAACGAGCTTTTAAAATGGTGACACCTTACCATTTTTTGTCCTTTTTGTGTTTTTTGCCTTTTTGCCCGCATGTGCTTGATCCAGCACATAATAAAATGGACCTGCTAATTTGTAAGGTTATCCCTTGTTCAGGTTACTAAATTGCCGAATTAGATTTGCTAAATGATTAACAAAATTAGATAGTATTTGTTTCCTCCTTTTAAAAGTTTCTTATTGTTATTATGCATATCATAATTTTAATCCTTTTTGATTGAAAGCTCTTGACCTCAAGATCCAGTCCTTTTCAAATAAATGGAACCAATGTCATTCCTAAACATAAGTTCATCGCCATAATTGGTATTGCCAATATTTCCCCTATGTTCTGCATAGCAAGATATACAAAACACAGGGTCTGATTTAGAGTTTGGCGGACGTGTAGTCCGTCACAAACGTAACGGATTTCCCTATTGCCTTACTTCAAGCACATTTTATCCAGTGGCACTCGTAATAAGGATGGGATATCTGTTACGTTAAAGTTTAATGGACCGATATCCTGTCATGTTTGTGTTGAAGTACCCATCCACCAAACTCTAAATCAGGTCCAAAGTTGTGATGATTATAGTAGATGTGAGAAACAATGCATACAATGCACATGTATGTTAGTCTAGTTCAGTGATGAAACACAGAATACAGTTAAATAGCTCAACTTAAATTTGAAACTCATCCACGGCCACATACCAAACTGCCTTGTAAAGCACTTTTGAGTGACTGGTAAGTTAGCCCTTCTCTGTATCTAAACATTGCCATCATCAAATGGTTTAATAACAGACTCTGTGGGAAATGATTGGAAGTAGCACAAATGGCCCTCTGAAATCAACTACCCAAGGTCTATCAAAGCAGGAAACAGCTAAAACATATTTCCTAAATCCATCAGCAGTATAAATGTTATCTGCTTTAAGTAACTTTGTATCATTGCTCCTCATGTATATACCCACTAATGTAGTATTTTGTTTGCCTAAATATTGCTCCAGACCTACTCCTTCCAAGTATCACCTCAAGCTTCACTCATATCAAGTTCCTCCACTCCAGCTTTTCGTTGTCCCTGCACTGTCAGACATACATTATTTTGGTTTGAAGGTGATGTTTAAATTTATTTCTGGTGGTGTTTTGCAATATAAATACATTAAATACAAATATAATTACTAATACTTTAGAAGGATCTGTGGTACAAGGAATATTTTAGTTTTTTTGTCTACAGTCAACACACCCCTCCCTCTCTCCTTATGTCCCTCCATATTTGACCTTAATCTTGATGCAGCTTCCTTTTAAGTAAGATCTTCCCACAGAGGAGTTTTAAACTTAATTTCTCTCCTTCCTTTTTGATTTTCAGGAAAAGTGATAGAGGTGTTCATTCCCAAAGCCTGTACTTTGATTCTGAGAGAGCAGATATTCCTGTGCCTGTGCTTGCTGTGCCTCTTTCAGAATCCAGCTTTAGTTAAGATTGCTCTTTCTTTAGTCCTGTCAGCCACATGGTGGTCTTCCCACAAACAGTTTGCCTTCACCTTCCTATTGTTCTGAATTTGTTTTGGGGGCCTTAAAACTCTATGCACTTTACCACTGTTAACCAGTGCTAAAGTGCTTGCGCTTACTCCCTAAATCATGGTACAATTGGCTTATACCTAAAAGGCATATCTAAAGTACTTATAAGTCCCTAGTAAAGTGGTAATCCTTATACCCAGGTCCAGTAAATTAAATGCCACTAGTGGGCCTGGAGCAATTATAGTGCCACCTACGTGCATAGCCCTGTAAAACGTGTTTCAGGCCTGCCAGGGCAGCCTGCCGGCAGTTTTAAACTGCCAATTTGACTTAACAAAAACCCCTTAGCCAAGTCCAAAAGTCTTTTATTAATGCATATGTCAGCCCTAGGATAGACCCCTACATAGCCCATAGGGCAGTGTGCATTACATTTAAAATGTTGGGCATGCACTTTTACATTTTACATATCCTGGTAGTGGAAAATTCCTACATTTGTTTTTCACTACTGCAAAGCCTACCTCTGCCAAAGGATAACATTGGGTTCGCTCGTTACATTTAATAAGTGGTAACTTTTCATTGGGATCAAGTAGGAAAGTCATATTTGGTGTTTGAGGAATTATAATTTAAATTCCTCTCCACTGGCAAAGTCATATTTGAAGTCATACATTTGAAAACGTCTCTTTTAGAAAGTTGCATTTTCTTATACTAATTATTTGGTGCTCGTAGCCTGTTCCGGGGTCACAAATACACAGAGTAGTTGGCAGTTGGCCTTCACCTATAGTCCTTCCAGAGAGCATCATCTCTGACTTGATGGGTGGGAAGAGCAGTCACCTACCACAATTGTACTTCAAAGGGGCTGGCACAGCTCACACACAAAGGTCTTCACACTAGCCTATTGTGCCCCCAGACAGACTAAGACTAGGACAGGGAGGCAGAAGATTCCAGACACCTTTTCAGGGTGAAACTTCATAAGCTTCTCCCACTTCAAAGTGGGCACAAGATATAGACATTGGATCCTCAGACCCACTCTACAGATCACTTTTGGACCTGTGGAAGATTCAGAAGAAAGATTGCGCTGCTCCTCTGCTGAAAGAAGAACAGCTCTACTGTCCTGCTGTTCTTTTCCTGCTGCCATGCTTCTCCGCTGCCTGAGTAGGAAATACTAGACCTGCACCTTGATCCCTGGACCACCAGAGTGACTCCAATGGTTAGTTGGCTGGCCTCCTCATCAGAGCCTCAGGAACAGAAAAGGCTCCAACCATTTTGAGCCATGCAACTGGACTCTGCCTGCTTTGAGTCCTAAACCCCCAAATGGTGCTTCTCCAGTCCTGGACCCTGGAAAGGGAGGATAACAGTTATCTGCCAGCCCAGCTGTGGTCCCCATCACAATAGATGCAGTGTAACGCGACTTAATGCAGCCCTCACAGCTCCTCATCACAACTGATGCAATGCAACACAACTCGAGGTGGACCTCGCATCACAGCTTTTGCAATTCCTCATCAAAACCAATGAACGGTGGTGCAGCTCAATGCCGGACCCTGCATCAGTCCTTGGAACCGCCGCTGAACCGTGGATAGCACCACATCAAGGACATAAGGTACAATTCTCAGCTGACCTGATGTAGACCTTGTATGCAGCCCGCCATCCATTGCAGTTGAGCTGAACTTGTGACTTTGTCCCGGTCCAGGGCAACCAGATTACCAGTTTGCGCTTTGTACTTTTAACACTATTAATACCTAACTCTTTAATTTGAAATAGCATATTTCCAGTTCTATTAAAATGTACTTTATTTTTGTAAATTGGTGTGGGGGTTTTCTTGTGCTGTATTTTCACTTTATTGCTGTTTGTGTGTTGCATAAATACTTTACACATTTCCTCTAAGTTAAGCCTGACTGCTTTTCTGCCAAGCTACCAGAGGGTTATGCACAGGTTAATTCTGTGACTTTAGTGGTTCTCCCTGACACCCTCCTCAACAATCAACCCAATTTCCTACACTTGATAGCTTCAGGTTTCAGATCTTGCTTGGCTGTCTGCCTCTGTCCCTCAGTGTGTCTGACTGCCTATCTCTTCAGAAGGAAGTATCCAAAACTACCAATCTCAGGAGCTTGACATCCAAGAGTCAAGTCATCCTCTGGATGATAGACCCCTGAGATGGCACCACCCCAGGTGCATCCTCTGACAACATCTCCAAAGTTCAGGGTCTAAGGACTGTGGAAATGAATTAGTCTGGGTCATTGCTTAGTACAAAGTTTAAACAGCTGAAAATCACCTATAGAACTCCCCATTCGCCATCTTAGTTTACAGGCTTCCTTCCCCACTTGTGGGAAGTGTTTAGAGAGGACCTGAGCACAGAAGGTATCTCCACAACCCTTTGGGCTTGTCTGATGAATCATCTTCCAAGCACGTACAAGACAGTGCAAGTAATGAGAAGAGAAGTAAAGGCAGCTTGACTTCAGTATCTCAGATTACAACTGTTCAACCACTACCTTATGAGCACTGACAACAATAAAAATCCTGTTGCAAATTAGAAAAAGTGTGTAAATTTAGTACACAAAAAAGATTATAAACCCAATAAGGGGAAACAGGGAACATTTTTTAGATGATTTAAAAAAAAACCAGCACCACTAATAGCCTATTGCCATGTAGACTATAACCTAAGCATGACTATAGACTGATCACTTTGGAGCTCAGGTCAGATAAACCAACCAGGTTCATCCTAATAGGTGATTTTACCTTGAGAGTCTCTTAAATGGAAGTTGAAAATTTCCAGCTGAGCACGATTGCAGGCTATATCCGAGGAAATCAGAGGAAATCATCCATATGTTGGTTAGACATGGGATGAGATCCTACCCAAGCTGTTGGTTTTGGTGGGAAAAGATCCAAGCTGGAAAATTCAAATTTCACACCCAGGGAAGTCTACCTCTCCTGTTAGAGGTTGACCCTAATGATGTGTGGAAACTGCTTCCAGAGCAGAAACAATGGCCTTGGTGTGGGGAGATATTTTTCTTCCCCTGCAGGAAGACCAGGTTGGGTGGACTCAGGACTTCATTAACTTGCAAAGGTCCTGTTCTTTCACAAGTAAATGTAGGGTGAGAATTGGGGCAAGTAAACTTTTGTTTCCTCAGCCCGGCTGGCACCAAACCCAGTAGGGGAAAGCTGTTCCTAGTACTGGTTCAAGTGACCTGAGGAGAGGCTGCTCATTGCCCTTGCCACACTTATGGGTGGGCTCGCAGGCTCTGCAAAAGGGTGAATGGTTTCTCCATCTTTTAGTCAGTAGGGGCACTGTGGTGTTGTTTGCAGTAAGACACACAGGAACTGCTGCAAATGTGGGTAGTGTGACCCATGGAAACTATTACCGTATTGGTTTGGGAGGGAGCAGGAGTCACCCACAGACAAGCTAGTGCCAAACGTAAATTTGGCACCTCAACACACCTTCTTTAGAACACTCTAGACTCTGGAAGAACAGAAGAAGGACGGCATATGGGGTTTGAGACCTATGAGGAGACCTGAATGGCTGGATCAACTCCAACATGTACCGAGGGCAAAGATTTGGACACCAAGGTTCAGTTGGCTAACCTCCTCCTGTGGCTACAGTTATAAAACAAGCTGTAAGACACAATTTTTCTTGAAGACCCTAACAGTTCAGTACCAACTTGACCTGACCTGGACCTTGTTGGTGACCTCTCCTGTAGTGAATCGTGACTCCCAAGTGCTGTACCTAATGTCCTGAGACCTTTGTCTGTGTCTAACTGGACGTCTGTTACCACTCCTAAATACTTGGGACATTTTTGGTCTTCAAAATCCCAAGCCCAATGCTGCTCTCTCACTCAGCACTTCTTCACAGCAGCAAATCCATTTCACTGGGATGTTGGCGAGAAGATATACTGCCTTGTGGAACTCATCGTCAGATACAGCTTGCAACCTTGTCCTGCTGGAGAATTCTTAGCTCAAAAATCATCTGACCAGTGAGATGACTTCCTACAGGGTGAAATTCAAGGTTTCCTGCTCTGAGCTTTTCCTGGAAAAGCCGATGGTTTCTCAGAGACCTCGGCTAATGCGTACCTGGCATCCTAGAGTCTTCTTCAGATAAAGTCTGCTGCCTTGCCCCCGTTCAAGGATTTTGACTTCCAGAAAAATGACTAAGTGGCAAGGTAAAACCTCTGACAGAGGCGAACCTAGTTGGTGTATCTGACCAGCACTCCATCAAGATCATGACTAGGTCCCAGTCTACTGCGATCATTGACTACCATTGGGGCTGAGCTCTTTTTGGCACTATTTTAACATAAATCTTTAAAAAATTCATATCACTGTTTCTTCGTATTGGATTTTTTTCATTTTGGTGTATTTTTGCTCATTAAATGCTTCTCTGTGTTTAGAAATAGGAGTGGGGCTCTGTTTTGGACGTTTTAGCTGCTTTGGTATTACATATTTTCTCTAAGTTAGCCTGTCTGTTCTGTGCCACAGCTCCCAAGGGTTGAACACAGTTTTAAATTACTGAAACCTTTTATAGGACATAACAGGACAACACCTTTTTTTGTGGTGTGCCTCAATCCACCTCACCTAATATATAATTTCCTCATAAAACACAAAAAAAAAAAACTTGCAGACTTGTGACCAAGATCCTAGGACCATGGCGAAAGGAGAGAGGAGAGAGAGAAGCTATAAACCTACTGCAAACATCTTGAAGACACTATTATTTACGGTGCAAAAAACTAATCAAATGCATTACATCACAAAGAGAGAGCTTAGGGATTTTGAAATGCAGATAGGGGAGAATGATGAGGCTGTCAAGACTTTCTCCAAAAGACCAATGATGACTGAGCACAAGATGTGAAGATTTGAAGAGTACTGGTGCAGCAGACAGAAGAATACAGATAAATCAATATGGAGGCTTCATCGAAAGGCTGAAGATTTTGAAAATAGGTTTCACAGTTAAATTGACATTGGGTGAGAATACCAGAGGATGGATGGTGCAGCAGCCAGTCTGATTAGAGAAACTAAGTCAGAGAAAGCTGCAAAATCAAAGCAAGATTGTGCAAGGACACATAGAATCCCCCTCCAGAAATCTATAAATCGAAGTCGACCTACAACCAAAATATTAACTTCCAAGACTTCAGGTTGAAAGAGTTTTGGAGAGAGCACAGGCAATGACAACTGTTTCTGTATCGGATGGCTTCTCCTGCCAAATATTCCCATGCAAGTTATTTGAAACTGTCCGAAGAGGACAGAGAATGTGAAATCTTATTCAACATTTAAAGCAAGCACAGAAACGCAGGTTATCCAACAATCCGGACCCATTTAAAATGCGGACATTTTGTTCTTCAGAAAGACTGTTGATGACAAATATGTTTTTTGAAGAAAACTGTACTGAAACTTAGCAACTAAGAAGAAATTTCAGGACAGCACAAAAACAAATGTCAATCTAGACAGGCCTTAGGAAGACCTGCCTGAGATTTCTGTTTTTTAGAATGGATATCTATCTTACCCAAAACAAGCATTAACGTTAGATTGTAATGCAGAAGAACTGAGGGACTGCATGGGGAAATTAGGGCCTAGAGAGTCTTAAGGTCAGTCACTGTTAGATTTCCTTGCTCTAACACAAACAATATGTTACTAATGCAAGATTCCGAGATCTGGTTAGGTTTATTGGTGGTGGGGGGGGGAGGGTGGTTGTGTAGAATGGTAGATGGTTTCTAGTTGAAAAATAGCAAACATAGAAAGAATGAAAGATAAGAGGTGATCTAAAGACAGTAATAAAAATGGTTGAGACTTCATAGTCATACACAGCTAGTTTGCAAACTATGCCAGATAAAGCCAATGGAATGTGAACTAGCAGAAAAGGGCCTTGTTTAACAAATGCTAACTTGATTCTGAAGCAGCGAACTCGTTTTGTATCCTTCTACTATTACATTAATGAACTGACAATATGCCCTGAGTACAAACGGTACTATATTAAAATTAAAAGGCTAGATCAGCGGAGTTGTTTGAACAGTAAAAGAAAATCGCTGTAGTACAGTAAATGAGTGGTGCATGATGTTGCCAGATAGTGGGTCATCATAATCGCTGAAATTCTGAATCTGAAAACTACAGTGATAATTTATCATGATCCTATAACAAATGGTCATTTACCTTTGGAAACCCTGATGTTAAAACTCACTGCATTCATATTCTTCAATTAATGTGGGAGTCAATTCTAATACTTCATTAGAGCCAATAGCGAAAATGTCATATTTCAAAAGGCCCAATATTTCCTCATTTTAGGGCCTGTATGAGGAAAACTTTGACAATCTTTCAGAAGAAGTCATACAAATTCTAAAAAAAGGGTAGGTTTGACAGCATTACAGACAAGAATGGTTTTAAAGCGACTGCTCTCTGGGTATAGTATTTTTCAAGATGAATTAGATCTTTTTACAAAATTAAATAAGTATTTTGTACATATGTTTAGTCCCAAGTCTACCAAGTGAAGAGTTTTTCCAGTTGATGGGCATGTAGTAAAAAAGTAACTAATTTTTCTTACATAAGCACCTGCTTTTATAACACCGCTAACTGGTGACAACAAATTCACAAGTGCAGGATGACATTATTGAGCTCGCAGTTTGCATATTTTATTTTACTAAAAAGTAGTCAGTACGCCTCTCAACTGGATTTTAAACATTTAACATGATCAAATGCATTTCCGTTCTAACATGCAGGGCTGGTCTTTGAGGTACAATAGGAACCAGTGTCCTTAAAAAGGTGAAAAACCTTTTCTGTAGAAGAATACTTGGACATCCACAGGGAACATACCATTAAAAATATCATGAAGAACTTGATCAAAAATACCTGGTGGATATTATACAAAACTATCCCCTGGGTCTCCAGAAACAAAAAATGCAGCTAAACTGTCAATTCATAGCATATATGATTGCTCAAGTCAGGATACAGTAGATTGGTTTCCTCAGCTAACATATATTAAAAATGTCTGTAAATGATTGGTCATCCAGAATTATTTGATAATTCAGGGGTTATTCGTAGGGCCTATTAACCTCATGTTAAAAATGTTTTTTTTTGCTTATGGAGCCTCTTCTAGAAAAGAACATGATCACACAGTATCACTATGTCCAGTCCAGGGTTGCAATATTATTTGAGCCTTGTGCCTCCTTTATTTGAGTGCAATCCTTTGTGCAGATTTGAAATGGGATTTATGCTCCATCTTTTATCTACTCCAAAGGGTTGATCATGTTCTGATGCTGTGAATAGAACAATTAGTCCCTGCAAACTGTGTTATTTTCTGGTTTTTGAAATCTGTTTGAAAATCCCTCAAATAAAATTTCTTAAAACACTATCACGGTATTTACACTTTACCAACTGCAGAGGGCTTTTCATATCTTCAAATGTTACCCAATAACACGTTAATGTACTGCATGAAAATGGTTTTAAAATGTGCACTTCATTTAAGATCTAGGAAGTAATGTCTGTGTTGTAATAACTGGTATTGCTTATAGAAGACCTAAGTGACTCTGTGAATTGTATTGGCCTTTTGTTTTTATGTGAGTCTGTTTCTGTTTTTATGTTTGTCTTTTTGTTTTATGGTCACGCTGAATAAACTGTTGACTGATTGATACAGAAGAAGGTATGTTGGACTTTTTAGTTTATGCAGGGTCATCCCCAATCTTTTTGCCTCCTGCCTCCTATTTTTTCTGACCTGTTGCTGTTGGTTTTTGAACTCTGAGCACTTTACCACTGCTAACCAGTGCTA
Source organism: Pleurodeles waltl (assembly GCF_031143425.1). NCBI lineage: Eukaryota > Metazoa > Chordata > Amphibia > Caudata > Salamandridae > Pleurodeles > Pleurodeles waltl. Next base: position 602,508,791 of record NC_090443.1, on the reverse strand, counting down.
AAGTGCATTTGCTCTCTGCGTAAATTGTATGGTTAATTGGTTCTCCATGATTGGCATATTTGTTTTACTGTTAAGTCCCTAGTAAAGCGCACTAGAGGTGCCCAGGGCCTGTAAATCAAATGTTACTAGTGGGCCTGCAGCACTGGTTGTGCCACCCACACAAGTAACCCTGTAATCATGTCTCAGACCTGCCACTGCAGTGTCTGTGTGTGTATTTTTACACTGTAAATTCGACTTGGCAAGTGTACCCACTTACCAGGCCTAAACCTTCCCTTTTCTTACATGTAAGGCACCCCTAAGGTAGGCCCTAGGTAGCCCCAAGGGCAGGGTGCAGTGTATGGATAAGGTAGGACATATAGTAATGTGGTTTATATGTCCTGACAGTGAAATACTGCCAACTTCGTTTTTCACTGTTGCAAGGCCTGTCTCTCTCATAGGATAATATGGGGGCTACCTTTAAATATGATTAAAGCGTAGATTCCCCTAGAGAGTAGATGGACATGTGGAGTTTGGGGTCCCTGAACTCACAATTTAAAAATACATCTTTTAGTAAAGTTGATTTTGAGATTGTGCGTTTGAAAATGCCACTTTTAGAAAGTGAGCATTTTCTTGCTTAAACCATACTGTGACTCTGCCTTGATTGTGAATTCCCTGTCCCGGTCAGTTTGACAGTTGGGTTGTTTTTCACCTCACACTAGACAGTGACACAAAGGGAGCTGGGGTGTAACCTGCATTTCCTGATTAGCCATCTCTGCTAGGAGGGAGGGGTGGAGTGGTCACTCTCATCTGAAAGAACTGTGTCTGCCTCTGACAATGCAGACTCCAACCCCCTGGTGTGTGTCTGAGGCCTTGCCTGGGCAAGGAAGGATTTCACAAGTAGGTGTGAGTCCCCTTTGAAGAAAGGTGACTTCAAAGACTAAAATGGGTATAAGAAGGGCACCCAAATCTACAGACTTTAGAAACACTTCTGGAACCAAGAGGAACCTCTGCCTGGAGAAGAGCTGATAGCTGAGGAAGAAGTGCTGCCCTGCCTGTGACTGTGCTTTGTGGAGCTTTCCTGCAGTGCTGCTTCTGTCAGAGTAAAAGGGCAAAGACTGGACTTTGTGTGCCTTCCATCTTGTGAAGAAATCTCCAAGGGCTTGAGTTAGAGCTTGCATCCTGTTGTTTGAAGTCTCAGGGACAGCAAAGACTTCTCTCTGCCAGCACCTGGAGTCTCTGGAGAGACTCCTGCTCTGACAAGTGGTGCCCTATCCAGTCCCTCGGCCCTTGAAAGGAAAGCTGGTGGAAATCCAAGAAAATCGACTTCGGCCGACTCCGGACCGACGCCGCTGCTGAATCCGGTAACGCCGCCTGCACCCGACGCCGTGACCTTCGCTGGAACGCGACGCTCTTCGCAGCCCCGACGCCGCAGCAGCCCTGCTGAAGTCCGCGACTCCGTGGAAGTCGCCGCACCACGTCGTGACCGACGCCGCTCGAAGTGCACGGATTCAACGTTTCGCACATACGCCGCGATCCCCGACTTCGGGCATCGGCTTGTTTTCACTCTTCACCAAAGGCACTGTACTTGAGGGTCTACACGACTCCGTTTCCAGCGCCGCTGGTGTCGGCTTGTTGGGAACGACTCCGTCACGAAGCCGTGTTAACATCTCATCGAAGCATTTTTGTTTCTAAGCGCTATTTTTGAGTTTAATCTCTAAAAATTCATAACTTGACTTGTGTATGTCGGATTTTTGTCGTTTTGGTCTTGTTTTGTTTAGATAAATATTTCCTATGTTTCTAAACCGGTGTTGTGTCATTTTGTGGTGTTTTCATTAAGTTACTGTGTGTGTAGGTACAAATACTTTACACCTAGCGCTCTGAAGTTAAGACTGCTCTGCAAAGCTACCAAGGGGGTAAACAGGGCTTAGCTGAGGGTGATTCTCTTTTACCCTGACTAGAGTGAGGGTCCTTGCTTGAACAGGGGGTAACCTGACTGTCAACCAAAGACCCCATTTCTAGCAAGGTAGGTTCTATTTGCAACAGAAAAGGCTTAGCAGGCTACTAATTTGTTTGGTGTAGGTGAAGCCACTAGAAAAGACAGACTTGCAGGTTAAATGCATAAATTATGCATGCCTGATCTATACATTAGGGTGACTAATCTGTGTAATATGATAATAAATGCCAGCCAATCATTGTTTTGAATTCATTAACTTCACAATTGCTAACACAGGAGAGTAATTTTTGTTGCCTGACAATTTACACAAAGAGATTTACTTTGAGCAAGAGAAAGGGAAGGAGAATGTTTCAATGTCCTCCATTCAATTGGTCTAACTCCCTCTCATGAGTAGACATATTCTGCAGTGAACACTTCATATAACCTCTAGTTATATTCATGAAGAGCCTACCTAGAAAATATATGGCAACAATAAAAGATGTCCTGGCCTCGTTAAACATAGAACATAAAGCAAGCCTTTGGAGACTATAGGATAGAAGCAAGAGGTACACTTTTAGTTAAAAGAATGTTAAATTAGTGATTGAAATAAAAATTGTATTTTTTTATTTATTTGTCTTTGTGATTTGTCTGATTGAGAGGGATGGTCAAGCCTACAAATAATAAGGATTAGAATTAAGTTCAAGTGTAAAAAGTGTAAGGTCGAGCAGGGAGATTTGTATTTTGTAATAACCAACAGTGGAACCTGGCTGAAATGTGTATTTGATAGTTATATATGGTTTTGAATCTCATAGATTGAGGCTGAGAAGACTCTGTAACTCCTGCAAACCAGGATAATTGATGACCAATATATTGTTTGAAGATAGAACAGGCATGAATCACTCCGAGATTGGATTGTAGGCCTTTCTAGCAACACAATTTCCATGATCCACTTTCCTTAACAAGAGCTTCTGTTCTAAGTAAGGAAATGTGTAAACAAATATCCATTACTGTTATACATTTTCTCCTCTTTTAAGCTGTCGTTTTCTTTTTAGCCTTTTTTAAAGTTTAGGACAGACTTCCTGGTCTTTGTGCAATGTTAACTAATGCTTAAGGTTACCACAGACATGTAATACAAACCAGGAAAACATTCTAATTGGACTCATTAACAGTTTACCCGTTCTAGATTACACTAGCACGGTTACTCTGAAGCCCATGCAATATGTGGTGGAAGTACACTACTAGCTAGATGTGCATGAACATTATGAGTTGCTAGGTGGAAATTTCATGTGGAAATGTAAGAGTGAACTGGACAATGTGCCGGTGGCACCTTAATGGTATTTGTTGTGATTCTTGGATTGTCCTGCACAAATAAGAAAAGAAAAGTAGAGGAGCAGTAGCCCATTGTAAAGATGAAGGTGTGGTGATTCCTCTGGTGATAACAACTGCCTGTTACTTTGACTTCCTTTCTATAGAATTACAATCAACTACAGCCCTCAATCATCTAACAGGTGCAACACTGTCAATCACTTCTTGACTAGAAAGGTTACCAAAGTTAGATCCCATGTCTAAAACACAAACACACCCATTACACTTCTTACCATCCCCTATTGCTACCCTCCCAAGTTCACAGCATTCAACGTACTCACATAAACAGAAATTACCAACATCCTGAGCCATCTCTTATGAAGGTGACATCTTACCTTTTTCCATCTTATAATCAGTTCAAAGATAAGCCCATTTTCTTTCCTCAACATTGCTAATTTCTCCCTCAGCCTAGGAACCTATCTTAGGACAGAACAGAAACTCCTATTGCTAAAGTTAACTGTGGTAGACCCATATAATCTCATCAACGTTTGCTCCATACTTCTGCCCTCTGCCCCCACCCACCAATCTCTCTTGGGAAAAATCAGTGGTAAAGTAATCTGTATCCATCTCCTGGAGCAGGTCATCAAGAAAATTCTTCTAAAGGACTACCAATCTGACTATGGATCATCCTGTATGAAGATAGCTACTCTTTAAGTAACTGACAGCACCCTTTTACCCATGACAAAATAAATCTCTTTCCTGATCCTGTTCAATCAGAGGTCATCAATACTGTTGCCTATCATGCACTCATTCACACCCTTGAAATACATATGACCTTCTCTAATACCGTCATCATGTCCTACCATACTAAGGCCCTCATTCTGACCCTGGCGGTCTTTGACCGCCAGGGCGGAGGACCGCGGGAGCACCGCCGACAAGCCGGCGGTGCTTCAATGGGGATTCCGACCGCGGCGGTAAAGCCGCGGTCGGACCGGCACCACTGGCGGGGTCCCGCCAGTGTACCGCGGCCCCATTGAATCCTCCGCGGCGGCGCAGCTTGCTGCACCGCCGCGGGGATTCTGACCCCCCCTACCGCCATCCAGATCCCGGCGGTCGGACCGCCGAGATCCGGATGGCGGTAGGGGGGGGTCGCGGGGCCCCTGGGGGCCCCTGCAGTGCCCATGCCACTGGCATGGGCATTGCAGGGGCCCCCGTAAGAGGGCCCCTACATGTATTTCACTGTCTGCTGCGCAGACAGTGAAATACGCGACGGGTGCAACTGCACCCGTCGCACAGCTTCCACTCCGCCGGCTCGATTCCGAGCCGGCTTCATCGTGGAAGCGTCTTTCCCGCTGGGCTGGCTGGCGGTCTGAACGAGACCGCCCGCCAGCCCAGCGGGAAAGTCAGAATTACCGCCGCGGTCTTTCGACCGCGGAACGGTAACCTGACGGCGGGACTTTGGCGGGCGGCCTCCGCCGCCCGCCAAGGTCAGAATGAGGGCCTAAATGTCAACAGTTCAAACAGATAGGATCCACAAGACTCGAGAAACTCCTTGTCTTCCAAGGAGTAATCAAGGGTCCATCCTTCTATCATCCTTTTGAGTCTGTTACAGTGAGCCTCTTGGATCCCAACTCACTGACAAAATCACAATCCACTAGTACACCAATGACACCCAACTCTAGCATTATATCTTCGCACCTAATGATGTTCAAAGGATTATTAACTAAGGTTTTGCATGGGTGCCTATGTGGCAGTTACACAAAGCACTGAGTTGCTTTACTCATCACTATTTAAGCCCAAAGTCAAAACCCAAAATTGTGCAGCACCATGTGACAGTCACTAACCCATTAGTTAATCTATGCTTTAGTCTCTCAGAAGCTTCCTTGAGCTAATGTAGAACTGGATGGCAAGTACCTACCTAAAGCAAAGAGTTCCTCTTATATACCCACAGGTCCAAACAACCTCAGGTACAAGAGTACCTCTCTGAGATGTACCCCAACAGCTTCACCCCTTGGTTAAATGTCAGTGCTAAATAATTCACAATAGGCAAAATGAACTTGAAATAAGGTAGACAGGACAATCACTATGTTTTAGGTGAAGTATTCCATTTGACAAACTTTAAATACGGCCCATAGGCCCGTATTTATACTTTTTGACGCTAAACTGCGCTAACGCAGTTTAGCGTCAAAAAGTTTAGCGGCGGCTAACGCCATTCTGAAGCGCCATGCGGGCGCCGTATTTATTGAATGGCATTAGCCGGCGCTAGCAGACCGGCGCTGCCTGGTGTGCGTGGAAAAAAACCACGTACACCAGGCAGCGCCGGCGTAGGGAAAAATGGCGTTAGGGCGTCTTAAAATGGGGCAAGTCAGGTTGAGGCAAATAAATCGCCTCCACCCGATTTGCGCCATTTTTAACGACGCCCAGACGCCATTTACATGACTCCTGTCTTAGTAAAGACAGGAGTCATGCCCCCTTGCCCAATGGCCATGCCCAGGGGACTTATGTCCCCTGGGCATGGTCATTGGGCATTGTGGCATGTAGGGGGGCACAAATCAGGCCCCCCTATGCCAAAAAATTTAAAAAAAATAAAATAAATTATACTTACCTGAACTTACCTGAATGTCCCTGGGATGGGTCCCTCCATCCTTGGGTGTCCTCCTGGGGTGGGCAAGGGTGGCAGGGGGGGTCCCTGGGGGCATGGGAGGGCAGCTGTGGGCTCATTTTGAGCCCACAGGTCCCTTAACGCCTGCCCTGACCCAGGCGTTAAAAAGAGGCGCAAATGCGGGGTTTTTTGCCCCGCCCACTCCCGGGCGTGATTTTTGCCCGGGAGTATAAATACGACGCATTTGCGTCACAGTCATTTTTTTAGACGGGAACGCCTACCTTGCATCTCATTAACGCAAGGAAGGCGTTCATGCAAAAAAATGACGCTCATTCCTCATACTTTGGCGCTAGACGCGTCTAACGCCAAAGTATAAATATGGCGTTAGTTTTGCGCCGAATTTGCGTCGAAAAAAACGACGCAAATTTGGCGCAAACGGAGTATAAATATGCCCCTTAGTTTTCAAAGTTGGGTGTGTCATGTCCTTCATTTACTGGTAAAGTGATATGGATTTAAGGAAAGGATAGTTGTTTTAAATCTTAAACTTTCAAGAAATGCCTGAGGGTTCGTTGGAAACTTACAGAAGAGAGCTAGACACCATCATTGAAAGACTACAGAGGAGTTTGCAGTTCCAACTGCACTTGCTGTCCCTTGGATTGAAAGTGTGAAGGCATCATCCTCAGACAGAGGGCAAGTCAATTTATTCCAGCCCAAATTTTTGGGGTTTTCTGGACTATCGATACACTTCTTTGGCATAGATGTGGGAACTCCGAGATAATAACTGACCTAAATAACATTAGGAAACAGATTGGCCTTCACTTCTATATGATGTTCTGTTCTAGCCAAAATATTTCACATTTTGCAGACAAGAATCCCTGTCTGCAAACATTTATGAAGAAAGCCCCTTTGAGTTTAATGTGAACTTTAAAGGAATTGCCAGATCTAAATATGAGACCTTTGTGGCAATGGAAATGTAGTGTCCCAGGGAAATATTCCACCTTAGTAATCCATAAAGGAAATACGAGTTACAAGGAGGCTTAACGTACACAGTTTTTGAAGAGATGCTAGTACGTGTGCACCCTTCAACTAAGATGGGTTTTTTCCAGCTCATTGGGATATGGGACGAATTAGACACAGCACTCCCTTCCCGGAGAGGCCTTTAATGCCCAATATAAGAGATAAAGGCCCTCATTACAACCCTGGCAGTCCAACAACGCCAAGGCTGTTTTGACGGAAGCACCGCCAACAGGCTGGCGGGGCTTCCTGGTGTATTACGACCGCGGCGGTAACGCCGCGGTTACACCGACGGGGCCGGCGGTTTTCCGCCACAATGGCCCCAGCGGTTGTAATCCGCCTGGGCAGCCCTGCTTGCAGCGCTGCCCAGGGGATTACGAGTCCCCCTCCCGCCAGCCTTTTCCTGGCGGTTTGAACCACCAGGAAAAGGCTGGCGGAAAGGGGAGTCGTGGGGCCCCTGGTGGCCCCTGCACTGCCCATGCCATCGACATGGGCAGTACAGGGGCCCCCTGACAGGGCCCCATGGAGCTTTTCACTGTCTGCATGCCAGACAGTGAAAAGCGCGACGGGTGCACAGCCGCAACACCGCCGGCTCGATTTGGAGCCGGCTCCTGTTTTGCGGCCGAGATCCCCGCTGGGCCGGCGGGCAGAAACTCGTTTTCCGCCCGCCGGCCCAGCGGGGATGTCCAAATGGCCACCGCAAGAGTGCGGCTGCATTGGCGGCCGCACGGCGGTTACAACTTGGCGGGCGGCAGTAGCCGCCCGCCAATGTTGTAATGAGGGCCAAAGGTTCTTAGATTTCCCAAATGCTTTGTAGTGTGCCAGTGGTAAGAATCAAACCCCCTTGGAGCTTCTTCAACGTAAAGAGGAACTACTAGGTACTATGCAAAATATGTGCAGCTGAAATATGTCAACCAGTGTCATTGTACAAGAATATCTGAGAAAGAGATCAGACTTTGCTGTTCATTCTCAGTAGCACATATGAATACAGCTATCAATATAAATGTAATACAAAACTACACTTTTAGGAGGCAACTATCCAAGTAAACAAATAATCAGCAAAGACACAACCATGTACAGAAAATTCACCTTAAAAACACAAATACATATAGGAGTATGGGCGCACATGCACACACACACACACACACAACTGTCTACTTGTTTTAACTTAAATGCAACGCAGGGCAGGAAGCAAAGTTGTGACAAAGATTACAAAAGTATGGAGCATTTCTGCCCTCTCTTGGCACTTGTGCACTGTGTGTTGCCTACTGCCAACACAGGCACCCTTGCACCATAGTGCATAGGTGGAGCGTTAGGTGTGGGAAGGGATACCTTCCCCTTCAAAAACAATCCTTAGAGGCATTTTCCTTTTTTAAGTGTGACACACTCTGAAAGAGGAAGTAAAGTAGGAGAAGTATAGATATTTCTCCTTGTTACACGTCACTAGCATAGTATTTTGACACATTCCCAGGTTTATTTGCTATAGTGAATCTAGGAATGCGACAAAGTCCATAAGTGGATGTATGAGAAACGCCAAGCTTCACCCATGGAATGCCTTCCAACTTGAAATGTAATGAAACACAGCATAACTCGCTGACTTGCATTACATGTCTTTACAAAGCCGCACAAGGCAGCACAAATTGTCCCTTGAGTAGCTTAGTAATTATTACTGAAGCCTGTGTGTTGTCTTTACGTCGCCTTGCACAACGCAATGACAGCACAAATGCTTGGTAAATCTGGGACCTAATTGTCAGGATAAAATGTTTATCTAAAGAAAACCTCAACCATATTCATTTACTAGTCCAGGCTGCTTTCCTCATACACCTCGCCCTGCACACATCCACATAATATCACAGCTTACTCCACCTTCTGAAAATGTGCCTCCCTCAACTTTGTCAGTCTCTTTGGTGAGGAGCAGCAAAACCAGCCACCTAATCCTGCGTTCTATGAAGAAAAAAAAACAATAAAATATTACAAAAAAAGCTGCTGCTGTGTGTCTTTGGTACGATTAATTGTTCGAAGTGAAATAACAGATCAAATGTAATTTGAAATCCGAAAGGACCAGAATGTGTTAAACACCTTAACACATTTTTTATCTACTTTACAGTTGATAGGTTATTTAATTAGGAACAACATATCTTGACACAGAGACTCACTGTATTGCTATTTATAGCGCTACGGGCGAGTTGATTATTTAAAACTCCAGAGATTAATTGTGCTGTTTCTTTGAATTCGTGGGAAATAGCCCATTCTTCTGATAGGAACCTGAGGATAAATTTCCAATGGAAATCAAATCATTTGTCAAATGTTTCTGCTGCTTTCCACAACGCTTTTCCAGTTGTTCATATGCAGTATACCCGCTCAAAATATTTTTTTCGCATAACGCAAAAGTTTTGTTCGTTGGCACATATCTGAACCTAAGTTTAAATGTTTGAAATATAACTGTTTTTTTCTTTCTTCATTTTTTTAGCATTTTTTTTCTTTCCTTCTAAAGTGCAAAACAGCAAATTGCGTTCTGTCTTCTGCATTCCTTTGCCCTGAGTTGCTAAATCCTTATTTTGGTGGACTTCTTTGTTTACCTGGCTTTGTCACGTTGGACATGGTTCACAAAGCTGCTTGCTAAAGTACACAAGTAAGGGTTAATTTGCATCTCTGCTAATTGTGAATTGGAATTTAGACCTGCTGCTTGGGATGTATGTGCAATAACGTTAATCCACAAATGCCCCAGTATTCCACGGTTGGGGTAAGTGCTAGGTGCTGGTGAATATATACGAGCGCTTTGCAGCGTCGAGTATTGATAGCACTTCCAGTCCTTATAAATTACTTATACTTTGGACACGCTGGAGGTCGGTGAACCTTTTGACCGAGTTGGGTTCTCCTCATCCAAGAATAGTCGGATCACTCAAATCAATCATCAGTAACCATTTATAATCAATAACCAATACTCAATTAATTAATCAAACAACAAATTAGTTAAACAGAAAATCAGTAATTAAACACACCATGACCTTTCAGTCATGAATGACCACACCTGTTTATTAAAGGTTAATGAGTTTATTTCCCTATATTAACAAATCTAGCACGATATAAGTAAGTCTCAGAATCAGATGGTATACATATACGAACATTACTAGCTGTCCATAGCGACGGAAGAAATGCAATCTACGCATGATTTGGATTATAATGCACTCGGCTATAGCAATACAAATCACTAACAAGAGTAACTGAATTTGACTAATTTCATACATCGGTCAGCATAACAAGATTTCAATTTAGCATGGTGCATCAAATGAATACCTCAGCTATCCTCTAATTAGCATTGGCATGTGGGGCTTCATGCAAAACGAATTTAGTCAGCATGAATTTAGAAAACTTCTAGCTTGGCCCCTATCAAAATAAGCAGTTGGTACCTAAGAAGGAAAACACAGTGCATAATACAATTATCCTTTCATAATTACCAATTACAATCAGCATTCAAGGTAAGTCTTCGTTCTTCAGGTACCGGTTCGATCAGCATGGGGCAGATTTCAAAGGGGCAAAGTTAAAGCAAGTTTTCCTTGCGGCAGCAAGGAAAAATGGGGCAAAAGTTATCACATGGGCAAGACGGGGTAAAGTTAAAGTTAAAGTCTCTAGGGTGAGAATTCTTAAAGTCTCTCTCTGTGACAGAGAAAAGGCATCAAAGTGTCATTTAAATGACGTCTTGAATCTGGCTTCAAAATGGCATCAAAGAAAATGGCTGACTTCTCTTTGTCCGGTGGGTTTAAGTAAGAAACGTTCCAAATTCTTCAGGGTCTTCCATTGGAGAGTTCATAGGGTGGCTTCCTATTGACTAATGAATAGTGTCTTTCTCTAAGTACTCATTTATGCATAAGGTGTCCTTGGAGCCTTGGAACACAAGTTGCAACAAAGTTTGCCAATTATTTCTATATCATAGTCTTTATTGTCTGCACCTGCAGAAACTGACCTTGCTTCAAAGGAGACGAAACTAGCCTAGCACGAAACCTTGAGATAAGTGTATTAGTCATTTCTACTGGAAAAATACAACCTTAAAGTTAAAATACGTTTTTGTTAATACAAGTGAAAACCACACAGTTAATAATTTGAGACCAGGCAACTAGGCCAAAGCCTCTGCTAAATTTAAGCTAAGCATATAACAGTTTAAACAGGAAAATCATAGAATACATTTGCAATTATGACGAATTACTACATTGTCACTTCTTCATGATTAATGAAGCTCGTTTATAATAATGGCGAACTACCTTGTGGGCACATTTTCCCACATACATTATTTTTCTTTTGCTAAAATCACATTTCCTCATATGATTTTGTTACATGATATATGAATATTTGTTAGTCTTTCTTTTTCTGCGTCATCAATCCCTCCTCTGATGACTAATTATGTCATCACATCAAATCTCCCATCACAAATTTTATTTCATTAAAATTCTGTTTTGGTAATTTGGCACCTCAGTCAATTCCCTCTTCCTTTTTGTTCCCTTTGATTTTTCCCTGTATATTTCTACCATTTTATTTTGTTCTTTCTCTTCCCTTCTCCTCTTGCTTCTTGATTTCAATATTTTATTAACTTTCCATATTCCCCAAATACCTAATAAGCAAATTAATATTATTAATATTCCTTTTACTATTTTCAGTAATATTCCGTTCCAAATGTTGCTGAGCCAATTTCCCACGGAAGCAAATCCTTTTCCAACCTTTTCCCATACTCCTGGTTCTTTCAATTCTTTCAAATCTGCTCTATCGTTAGTCAAATTTGCAAGCATTTTCCTAATTTGCCCACTGTTGTCCGGAATATAAGAACAACAGTGACGTGCACTAAGCATTTTACAAACGCCTCCATTCTTTGCTAAAAGAATGTCTAAAGCAAGCCGATTTTGAAGAGTCATAGCTCTTTCTGCAGCAAGTTCAGCATCAATCAGGATTATGGCTCCTGAGAATTTTGTCAGTATGTTATCCACAATAGTAGACAACTTTCTTATTTTGATTGAATTCAATATGACTCCTACTGAAGGAATCATTGCTCCAAATATATCTCCTACCACACCAGAAGCTGTCTCCCTTTTCTGAATACGATGTAATTGAGACAGCTTTGGAAACTTCTTTAAGTCATCCAGTTGATAAATCTTTGGAAATACTATTCCCAAATAACACATACCATCCTTTAGGAAGACGATAATAGGCGTTAAGTCCACAAATATAATATGCCCCTGGAATAGCTGGGTCTTGTCCATTTAGCCTGAAACGAAAACGTATGTTTACATTCACTCGTTCCCACAAAGATTGTGTCATAGTATGATTTAGGTCTATATATGCAAAGTTTCCCTATGTGTGATGCATCTAAAGCTAATTTCCCTTGTGTTTTTATTGCGGCAAAGGCATAGTTACCTACAGACGTTCTTTTGTGTAATTCCCTTTCTAGTTTTTCCTTTACCATCTTCCTTCTATCTTCAGTGTGATCTAAAAAACTCTTTTCTACGGGTGAAAGTAAGCATGTAAGGTTGTCTCTATGAGCGTGGACTACAGGAAAAGGCAATAGTGGTTCAAAGAAACCTCTAACTAATTTTATATAATAATCTCTCACTACTTTACTCAGGTACTCAATTATGGGGACATATGAAAATACAACATCATAATTAGAATAGAAGTATTGAATATATTCCTGGCCGTAAAATCTGGTTAGTAACAAGCTGCATGTTATTCCATACGTAAGAGGCATGCTATGATATGTCACTCCTTCTATTACTGAGGTAGGTATTTGTGTGCATACATAACAATCTTTTGCATCCATTGTCTCAACATACTCATTCAGCAAGCGATAGAAGACGTTGGAAGAGAGTTCTTTCTTGTCGTGTAAATGTTTCTCGTCTTGTTCGAGTTTCTGCAAAGGAGTTAATTCAGTAGTAGTTTTTAAAATAGAAGCATCATTCGCGTCTCTTTCATTTTCTCCATGCATTCCAAGAACCATTGCTATAATTATTAGTACACATGCAGTTATTAGACCTATACACATGCATTTACAATATTTTATTTTATGTCCCTTTGTAGTACTGCCTGACATGATCTATATAGAATCAGAAAGATGAAGACACTTTATCAAATCAGATTCACAGATATATATAAAGCTGAACGAGTTCAATGTTCACACGGTTTTCTTTAGCAGCTTAGTCTCTTACCGTATTAGCAGCTTTTGTCTCAAAATTGGTTTCAAAGTCAATCAAGTTATCAATGTCTTATCCGGTTCAAAAGTCAATCAGGTTGTCAATGTCTTATTCGGTAATGTTCACGTAATTTCACTTTTCAAGTACCAAAGTGTCGTTCTGCTTCTTCGTTTTCAAGACTGAGAGATAGAAATTTGTCTGACCAATCGTTAGTGGCTGTGTATGCCCACTCTGGACCGGAATATCTTCTGCTCGGTATTCTTTTCCTTTTCAATTTTGCATCTCCTTTTGATTCTCTTTCGCTTATGCCTGTTCTTTGGCTGTGTCTTTTTCTTCATCCGGTGTTGTTATTACGATAGACACTTCTTTTCTTTTCTCCTTCAACTTTGGCCCTTTATTTTCTTTTAATGATTCTTTAGTCTTTGACTTCACTAGCGATATGCTTTGTCTCCTTTTTGCGCTATTTTCACCTGATGGACCTGCAACCGGTTCTGGATGCATTTGAACGATTTCACTCTGTTCTGTCTTGTCTCCTACCCCTAGGAGGTCAATCAGGTTTTCTCTTTCTTTTCCTGTATCGTCTGCTTCTGGGAAAGCACTCCTCTTATTAGGCTCTCCTGCTTCTTCACCTGAGGTAGTATCTTTGTCACCTCCAGGATCTTTGTCACTTCCTGAGGCTTCTTCTCTGTTGTCCTCAAAAGGATCGACTGCGTCTTCCTCAGAGAATATTTCTCCTGTCTCGATTTCTTCTCGTTCGCTTTCAGGCTCTCTTCGTTCTGTCTCAGTGCCTGGTACTTTCCTGTCAGTTGTTGGTACTTTCAGCGCTTCAATTTCCTCTTCTGTGGGACACGTCACCCTTTTCGCGTGACTGGCGTGAATCCAGTTGGGAACTCCCGCACACTTCACAGCGGTGTTAGTTGTCAGAATCACTTGAAAAGGTCCTTTCCAATGGGGTTCCAGACACAACTTCCTCACGTGCTTCTTTATCACGACGCAGTCACCTGCTTTCAGGGTGTGTCCTGGACCTTGGCTCGGTGGCAAGGTGGTTGCCTCCACCTGGTGAGAAAAAGAGCGGACCACATCAGCCAGACCTTTGCAGTAGTCCAATACCATATCATCTGTAATATTTACAAGAGCATTTGCAGGAACTGCTGGAAGTCTCATGGCTCTACCCATGAGGATCTCATGCGGTGATAGTCCAGTTTTTCTATCAGGTGTGTTTCTCATTGACATTAACACCAAGGGCAATGTGTCAGGCCATTTCAAATTTGTGGATGCACATATTTTCGCCATCCTTGATTTCAGCATGTCATTCATTTGCTCCACTAGTCCTGATGCTTCAGGACGGTAGCTACAATGCAACTTTTGCTCAATGTTCAGTGCTGCACACAATAATTTGATTACTTCGTTATTGAAGTGACTTCCCCTATCTGATTCTAAAGAGATCGGGAATCCGAAACGTGGTATTAGTTCTCTCAAGAGTAGCTTTGCAACTGTGAGACTGTCATTTCTGCATGTAGGGTATGCTTCAATCCAGTGGCTAAAAATGCACACAATCACCAACACATATTTCAAGCCTGCATGCATAGGCATCTCAATGAAATCCATTTGCATCCTGCTAAATGGCCCACCTGCTCTTCCAATGTGGCTCAAATTTACTACTGTTCCCTTCCCTGCGTTCATTTGTTGGCAAATGACGCAACGATGGCAAACTGCTTCAGCAACTTGGCGGAATTTTGGATTAAACCAATCAATTTGAATAATCTAATCATGGCATCCCTTCCAAGGTGGGCTTGTCCATGATACAACCTGGCTAAATGCGTCAAAAGACTGTCTGGCAAAACCAATCTCCCTTCACTTGAAACCCATAAATCATCTGGTTTCTTTACGCATTGTAATTTGCTCCATGAGAGTTCCTCATCCTTGCCAACATTATTTTGCAAGAACTTTAATTCTTCTATTGTGTCTATGACTTTTAGAGCAAAGGCTTCACTTGGTTCAAGTTCTGGCTCATTTATCAAGTTCCATTCGTCTCTGAGCAACATACAGTTCAATGCGCAAAACCTTGCGACTTGATCTGCATATCCATTTCCCAAAGAAACAAAGTCTTGTGATTTCGAATGTGCATTGCATTTTACCACTGCTACTTCTCCTGGTAACTGGATGGCATGTAACAATTCTCTTATTCTTTCACCATTCTTCACTGGTGATCCTGAAGAGGTCATAAAGCCTCTTTGTGACCACAATTGTCCAAAATCATGCACTATTCCAAATCCGTACTGACTGTCAGTGTAAATGGTGACTTTCATTAATGCGGAGAGTTGGCAAGCTCTAGTAAGGGCTACTAGTTCCGCAACCTTTGCAGAGTAAACTCCCTGAAGCCAAGATGCTTCCAGAACACCAGTTATTGTACACACAGCATATCCTGCTTTCAATATTCCTAGTGCATCTCTTAAACATGAACCATCAACAAAAATAATTTGATCATTTTCTTCCAATCGAGTGTCTTTGATATCAGGTCTTGGTTTAGTACACAATTCAGTCACCTGAAGACAGTCGTGCTCGATGTCTTCGGCGTTCTCAATTTCGACATTTTCACTGGGAAACAAAGTTGCTGGATTCAACGTAGTGCACCTTTTCAGCTGCACATTGGGTGATCCCAAAATTATTGTCTCGTACCTTGTAAGCCTAGCACCAGTCATGTGCTGTGTTCGGGAACGTGTCAAAAGTATTTTGGCTGAGTGAGGGACCATAACTGTTAAAGGATGTCCCATCAATATTCCTTCAATCTGATTTAGGCTTATACCAACTGCTGCTACAGCACGCAAGCATCCCGGTAAGGCTGCTGCGACTGGATCCAAAGTAGCTGAAAAACATGCTACTGGTCTGTTTACGCCACCATGGGCTTGAGTCAAGACAGACAAGGAACATGCATCACGTTCATGACAAAACAATGTGAAAGGCTTTGTGTAATCAGGCATACCTAAAGCTGGAGCTCTGCACATGCATTCCTTTAATTCAATAAAAGCATCCATTTCATCTCTTTTCAACACTATTTCATCCGGCACATCTTTCTGGGTCAGTTTCAGTAAAGGTTTGGCTAGAGCTGAGAAATTGGGAATCCATTGGCGACAGTAGCTCACCATTCCCAAAAACTTTCTCACCTCTTTTCTCGTTCTGGGTGGACTCATTTGAAGTACACTCGTTATTCTCTCTTTCATGATTCTTCTCGACCCTTTCTCTATTTGGTGATCCAAATATTTCACTTTCTTCTGGCAGAATTGTAATTTTGAAGGAGACACTTTGTGTCCATTCCTTCCCAAATGGTTCAATAGGGCAATAGTATCAACCGTACAGTCATTTTCTGTTTTGGATGCGATCAACAAATCGTCAATATACTGTACTAAGGTTGATTCAAATGGCAATTCCAATGATTCCAACTCTTTCTTTAGAATCTGATTGAAAATTGATGGTGACTCTGAAAACCCTTGAGGAATTCGACACCAACTGTAGACTCCGTCCAAAAATTTGAAGCAAAAGAGAAATTGGCTGTCCTCATGAAGAGGCACAGAAAAGAATGCTTGTGACAAGTCAATGACTGAGAACCACTCGGCATCACAGGGAATTTGAAACATTATCACAGCTGGATTTGGTACTACGGGGAAACATTTGACTATTTTACCATTTTTTTTTCTCAAATCTTGAACAATTCGGACCTTTCCACTCGGTTTTATGAGTCCCATGATCGGTGAATTACATAGACTACTTAGTACTTCTTTCAGTACTTCCTGTTTCACAAATTCGTCAATGAGTCGGGCGACTTTCATGAGATTATCTTGTGACATATGGTATTGTGGAGTCTGGGGAAAATTCACATTGGGTTTTACAGTCACTTTCACTGGTTCTGCTCCTTTAACCAATCCTACTTTTTTCCCTGTCATATCCCACACTTCTTTTTCAACTGTTTCCTGTAACTCAGCAGGAATATCTGCTTCAGTGAGCATTGGATAAAGAGTAATCAGGGGACACTCTCCATCAACGGTTTCCACTTCGTCTCTTCCTAAACTGTCTTCTTCTTCCTCATCACTGTTTGTCTGTATTTTAATTCCATCATTTGAGCACATAATCGAGCATCCCAATTTGCACAATAAATCTCTCCCTAATAGGGATATCGGACTTGAGTCACACACCACAAATTTATGTGACCCTTGAAAGTTACCAATTCTGACTTGCACTGGATCTGTGATTGGGTTTGTCAGATACCTATTTGCTACTCCCACTACCTGAACTGTTCTCCCTGAAAGTGGCAAATTTGGTACTTCGATGCTTCTGACTGTAGAGCTTGTAGCTCCCGTGTCAACCAAGAATGAAACGCTGTGACCCATAACTCTTCCTTCCACATATGATCCCTTTTGATCAACTTCCAAAGATGCTGCAAGCATACAATTTCCCTCCTCATCTGAACTTTCACTCATCCATTCGTTGTTTATTCCATTCTCACTGTGTAACGGGAATTGGTGTACGGTGTCATTTTGATTCATTCCTTGACCTGGAACCTGTTGAGGAAGCATTACTTGTTGCTGATTCATTGGTGCTAAGGGTATTTGCATTTGCTGATTAGGTACCAAATTGCTGTTGCATTGGCTGTGCTTGTGCCATTTGTACACGGGGCATTTGCACCTGCTGTGGTTGTAGACCCTGCATCTGATTCACATTATTTAGGAAATTTGGATTTGGATTTGGACCTTTCAATTTCGGTCCTCTCATATTCTGGAATGTATTGACATCATTGTTTTGCTGACCTACACCTTCCTGCACCATCATTGGGCACTCCCGTTTCCAATGCCCGACGATTCCGCACGTGTGACATGGCATCACCTTCTTCATTGCCTGTATACCATTTGGAATCACAACAGTATTTGAGTCTGGACCATTATTCACAAAACCTCCTCGGCCTCTGCCTCTCATCTGTGGCTGAAACATAAAATTTCCCTGCTGTTGCTGCTGCGGCAACTGTTGTTGGAAACCTTGCAAACCTTGCAAACCTGTCTGAGCTGCTCTAATCTGCATCACCATCACTTTTTCTTTCAACCTTTTCGGTTTTGTCTCAATCTCATCACTGCAGTATTTTGCATAGTTCAACACTTCATCAATCGATTTTGACTGCCAACAAATCAAATGCATTTTAATCATCTGGCTGATTTCGGGTCTCAATCCTTCCACATATCTGAACACAAAATGGAGCATGTCCTTTGCCTCAATCGTTTCCGTGCCACTGTAATTTTTAAATGCTTTCAACAATCTCTCATGGTACGCATGTATCGACTCCTTAACCTCTTGTGCTGTTCTGTCAATTCTATGCCAATCCACATTTTTCGACGCAAACTTTGTTTTCAAATGCTCAATCACCTTATGGTATAGACTCATTACCGTAGGCGATGGTGCACCTGTGTCCCTATCTCTTTCTGGTTCACTTGTTGGCCAACCTACAGCTCTTTTACAGTCTTCCCACAAATCTGCCGAACTACAATTTCGAATAAAGTATTCAGGTCTTCCAAAAGACATTTTGCGAGTTTCACAAATCTATCTGTTTGTTGATACCATTCGATCTGTTTCTCTCTTAATTTAGGGAAGTCATCCGTAAAGGATTGAATATCACACCTGTGCCATGGTACATGGACAAGCTTTCCCCCTGCCGTTTCTCTCATTGGTAACATGGTTATCAAATCATCATTCTGTTGTACTTTCTCATTCCGGTCTGGGGTACTTTCTTTCTTCTTGTCCTTTTTCTTAGCCCACTTGCTCTCCCAATTGTCTAAACATCTCCAAACCTGCGCGCTTTGCAGTATCTCTTTAAGGTGTGTTTTC
Source organism: Pleurodeles waltl (assembly GCF_031143425.1). Taxonomy (NCBI): domain Eukaryota; kingdom Metazoa; phylum Chordata; class Amphibia; order Caudata; family Salamandridae; genus Pleurodeles; species Pleurodeles waltl. The sequence goes on along the minus strand of NC_090443.1, from coordinate 602,489,914 downwards.
ATTCCTGCAGACCTCATGTGTTCAAAATCTTTTGTTTCAAAGTCTAACCTATAACTTCTGCTCAAGTGTTTGGTTTTACCTATGTCTACTTTGTTTCTGTCTGCAATTTCTTGTAACCTCTTATGTATGCTGCTTACTTCTCTTGTAATTCTAGGGCAAATGTATCTCAGCTCTTCTTCTGTGTATGATTCTAACCTGTTCCGACCCATTGTTCCCTCTACTAGTTCATCCGCTTCCATGCCCAATCTTATTTTATTCAAATATTCTTCTCCATTCCTGCTGGGTGTATTCTGTGGGGAGTTCAGGCTGTTCAACCATTGGGTTAGCTGTTGCGCGTTCAGTCCCATTAATGTGGCACTTACATCTACGGCTACTGATGGTTTCTGTAACATTTCTGTTTTTGAAGTTAGCGGTACTATTAGTGGTGGACTTGACCTTACCACAGTTGACGGAGGGCAAATTGGAATTGGACTAAATTCCAACAAAGATCCAGATCTATTTGGCAGTGTCCATACCGGAGTCGTTTCTTGAGTATTTTCTATGCATCTCCTTCCTGTCTCATTTTGTGTCATTACCCCTTAGTCGCATACACTTGGCTTTGCCTGTATATACAATGGTACTGGCGGACCTACAGTGATAGGCAGAGTCATTGCGTCCGGATTCTGTCCGTTCCCCAAATTCTGTGGCATGTTTATTCCCACGTTATGGTTCATCATTGCTGGCATGTCTGACTGGTTTTCTGCTGTTTGAATGTATTTTGGCGCTTCTTGCATCTGTTTTTGAGGCATCAAAATTTGTGTTGATTCGGTTTGAATCAATGTCGGTCTTTGGTAGTTCTGTCCTCCCTGCACCATTAAGTTAGAAGTCATTTCCAAATTATGCTCATCATAACAGCGCCTTTGAACCTGTGGCAGATAATCATTGACAGGTTTCAGTTTAGGCACATCAGGATATATTCTCTGAACTTGTGGTATTTCTGGTGTAAAAGGCATATCGGGACTATTTTGCCTCTGCAATATTCTCAAATTCGGGGTTACAGTATCCTGTATTGGTTCTGGAGGGGCAGTACTAGTATTTGGGCCATTCTCGTTTTCTACATATGGTGGTGGACGGTCATTTAGCAATTGCAGAATGAACTCCTCATCGTCTGATTTGTCTGACCTTTTCGAATTTCTATTGTTTTCTCTATCTCCGGACAGACTCCTGTTAGTTTTATAGGTAGCTTTCCTTCCTTCCGTCTCTGCTTCGTCAGTAATTGCTGGAAACAATTTAATTCCCTGCAATACATCTGATCTCCAAACCTTTTGAGTACTATCCCATCTAGCATCCGCTAGTGTCTTTTCTACTTTTCTCACTCTTGTCTCAAATTTCTTTTGTAGTTGCCTTCTAGCCACTTGTTCCCAAATTGCTAACGCTTCAAACTGTGCTGGTCTTGGAGGTACTTTCATGTCATATAGCTCTAATCTTAGATTCTCCAAGATTCTTAGGTCAAATGTCCCATGGATGGGAAACGCTACACTTCCATGCTTTTCTGTTAATTTGCACCATTGTTTTAACCAAAGACATGATGCGACACCCTTTTCCTCAATCACGATGTAAGCTGGTGTACCCTCAGGCGGTGTTTCTTCTCCTACATTTGCTTTAATATATACATCTCCCCTCAAGGCACTCTTAAGTGCTTTGAAAAATGTAATCTTTCCCTCTTTTGTTTTCTTAAAAATGTAATCAATAAGTGACTTTAATTCCCGGAATGCTCTTCGCTTGCCTTTCCCCAGCAATTGCGCTTCACGGACTGAATCCAATCGGTGCACGACCCTTCTCACCAACCAACCTATCCCAGTGCGGCTCCTAGTGACGTCACACTCACACACTGCGGCTGACAAAGTCTTGCGCCTTGTCCTCCTTCATTCAGCTTCACCCAAAACTAATTTCTGCAATATCGCGAGCACTAACCAAAAAGAGGAAAACAAATCTGTTGGTTTACTACAGGAAGGGTAATACAATCGCTTCAGAAACCTTAGGGATTTTTCACTAGCCTCGGCAGTTATTCCATCTTTCTCGGTTTCCCACTTTCGCAAGCAAAATTTGACCCGCAAACTTTACTCTTAATTGATCAATGAACTATTCTAGCGTGCCTTAGAATTCGTCAAATCTCAAAGTCAAAAAATGTCTTTCATTCCTCAATATTCATACTGACTCGTTGACCACGCCCGATCAACCTGTTAAACCGAACAGATTACAACATCAATCAAGTGTCTCATACACTTTTCAACATACTCCGGTGTCTCTTGACCTCGCAGGGCCCGTCTCAACATCAACAACCACGTGGACAATTTTTCTGCACAAAGCGCTACTCACATATGAAGTTCGACGACTTCCCTACTCTCACACTTTGGAGTATCACTCCTCTAAAATTTTGATTGGAGTTCGTAACCCCCCTAAAATCTTCACAAACTTCACAACTTATCTGCAGCATAAGCTATGCAAGCTCAAAACCCTAACTTCACTCACACCGTCACTAGAAACACCGAAAACATCCTCACACCTCCATTTCCTCCATTCGCAAACTCTGAGATTCCGGAAAAGTCATTGGGGATTTAGGGCATCATCATCTCTCCAACTTGTTTTATCAAAGAAAATTCTAACTCCAATCCATCTATTGTTCGGATGGGGTCCCAAAGGCTAAACCATCAATCTCTGCTACCATCTACTGATAGCGCGTCCAGTCCTTATAAATTACTTATACTTTGGACACGCTGGAGGTCGGTGAACCTTTTGACCGAGTTGGGTTCTCCTCATCCAAGAATAGTCGGATCACTCAAATCAATCATCAGTAACCATTTATAATCAATAACCAATACTCAATTAATTAATCAAACAACAAATTAGTTAAACAGAAAATCAGTAATTAAACACACCATGACCTTTCAGTCATGAATGACCACACCTGTTTATTAAAGGTTAATGAGTTTATTTCCCTATATTAACAAAGCTAGCACAATATAAGTAAGTCTCAGAATCAGATGGTATACATATATACGAACATTACTAGCTGTCCATAGCGACGGAAGAAACGCAATCTACGCAAGATTTGGATTAAAATGCACTTGGCTATAGCAACACAAATCACTAACAAGAGTAACTGAATTTGACTAATCTCATACATCGGTCAGCATAACAAGATTTCAATTTAGCATGGTGCATCAAATGAATACCTCAACTATCCTCTAATTAGCATTGGCATGTGGGGCTTCATGCAAAACGAATTTAGTCAACATGAATTTAGAAAACTTCTAGCTTGGCCCCTATCAAAATAAGCAGTTGGTACCTAAGAAGGAAAACACAGTGCATAATACAATTATCCTTTCATAATTACCAATTACAATCATCATTCAAGGTAAGTCATCATCCTTCAGGTACCGGTTCGATCAGCATGGGGCAGATTTCAAAGGGGTAAAGTTAAAGCAAGTTTTCCTTGCGGCAGCAAGGAAAAATGGGGCAAAAGTTATCACATGGGCAAGACGGGGTAAAGTTAAAGTTAAAGTCTCTAGGGTGAGAATTCTTAAAGTCTCTCTCTGCGACAGAGAAAAGGCATCAAAGTGTCATTTAAATGACGTCTTGAATCTGGCTTCAAAATGGCATCAAAGAAAATGGCTGACTTCTCTTTGTCCGGTGGGTTTAAGTAAGAAACATTCCAAATTCTTCAGGGTCTTCCATTGGAGGGTTCATAGGGTGGCTTCCTTCTGACCAATGAATAGTGTCTTTCTCTTAGTACTCATTTATGCATAAAGTGTCCTTGGAGCCTTGGAACACAAGTTGCAACAAAGTTTGCCAATTATTTCTACATCAGAGTCTTTATTGTCTGCACCTGCAGAAACTGACCTTGCTTCAAAGGAGACGAAACTAGCCTAGCACGAAACCTTGAGATAAGTGTATTAGTCATTTCTACTGGAAAAATACAACCTTAAAGTTAAAATACGTTTTTGTTAATACAAGTGAAAACCACACAGTTAATAATTTGAGACCAGGCAACTAGGCCAAAGCCTCTGCTAAATTTAAGCTAAGCATATAACAGTTTCAACAGGAAAATCATAGAATACGTTTGCAATTATGACAGATTACTACATTGTCACTTCTTCATGATTAATCAAGCTTGTTTATAATAATGGCGAACTACCTCGTGGGCACATTTTCCCACATACATTATTTTTCTTTTGCTAAAATCACATTTCCTCATACGATTTTGTTACATGATAAATGAATATTTGTTAGTCTTTCTTTTTCTGCGTCATCAGTATGAAGGAGGAGTATGAAGCGCTATAAGGCAATACAATTCGTCCTTCATGGTGGGGCGTGCGCAGACCTGCAGCTGTCACATAACAACAACACAGTGCACAGAAGGCTGTCTCTGTACACCAAAGTTTCCTCAAGGCAGGTTTGGTATTAATTTCAAAACCTACATTAGTATAGAAATAACATAATTGGCATTTTCCTGCATTGGCCCTAAAGATCAGTGATCAGAATATGCTAGCTGTTGATTGCGAGTGGAGAGGACGGTGTTCTGCTAATGCGAGGTCGCCAATGACCATTTACCTACATGGCTCATTGAGCCAATGAATACTCAAATAGTGAGGTCACACCTTTCATAGAATTCATGAAAATGTGCCCTGGTAAAGGTCGCACTGCAAGTGCGCTGCACCCCTACCCTGCTTTCTTTAACAAGTCCATTTGCACTTGGAGCACATTATTGCAGAGAAAATGCACTTCCATGCTTGTGAAGGGAATATGCTCCTTTCAAACCCACAACTGGATTTTAGTAAATATGGCCATAAATCTCTGTTATCCCACACTATGAGCTTGATTCACTGATGCATTTTGTAGCACATAAAATAGTACTACAATTGTGGCACTCACATTTTACGAAATGCAATTCACAAATCTACTGCAGGTGACCCCTGTCTCTTTCTCTCCTCCTTTCTGTGGGAAGATCTCGGACACACTGGCGGAGATCACTGCACACATAGGTATACTCATTAGTAGTAAATGTGGGCAGGACCAGGGAGTAGTGGTGGTAAAATAGGGAGTAATTACTCCTAAATGGGGCAGGTTAGTGAAATTTTAAGATGGATTTGGGAGGAATATGCTAATAAGGACAATAAAACGACAAAAGAATGAGGGCTTGATTTAGATCTTGGTGGTAACGTCCTGCTGTCGATTTTTCCAAGGAACACCTGTCTGCCTACTAGGCAGTCCACTGGCCCAATTTAGATGCTGGCAGAAACGTAGGCGAAAGAGAGCCCAAGTCCCGCCGACTCTGCCAAGAATCTCCAGCCACCTCGATGGCAGCATTGGGAATAGGGGTTGATGGCGGGACTCTCGCTGCGTTTACTGCTGAGCAGATTTGGATGTGCCTTACTGCCAAGCCAGCAGTGGTGGTCCGACCTCCATACTTGAGTTGGTGGATTGTAGGGGGAAGGGGCACAAAACCTACCTTTTTCATGTTTCTGCTTCCTTTTTTAACTGGATCCACCTGGACATAACCTTCTGTCGCTGCTGTCACTGGACCACGGAGGACACACAACCCCGCCGTCGCCGGACTCGAAGGTAGGGGTAATGAATGTAATGTAATGTGTGGACACTGCACATAAGCTTGGGACCTCTGAAGAAATATACAAACTGCAGGTATTTTCCTAAAATACCACTGACATGCATATGTTGGGAACATTTGGGTCAGTGATTGATGGGGGCGCACAGGTACAAGACACATTTCACACACATACACAGTTGTTACTGTGGTGTCAGTATTCACTGCCAAATGAATGCTGGCATCACAATAATGATGGGAGCACACTTGTCACCATGTCCATGTGTGCACATTGCAATTGAATCTGTACCTGTGATGTTCTGAGTCCAGATGTGTATGTGAGTCAGCATATGTATTTGTGGTTGTGAGATTGGAATGGCTAGTTGAGGTGGAAGGAGATGGAGTAAGTAGCATAGTAAGTAGAAATCCTACAAAGCGTGCAATTGCTGAGGCGGCTTAGCGCTAGCGTTCTCTACAAACTGGGCAGATGGCTAATTTCTGAGCTCAGAAAAGGGCCATGTTTTAAGCATTTTTCTAAAAGATGATAAATTAGATTGAGATCTAAGAGCAAGAGGCATGGTGTTCCAGAGTCTGCATGTTAAAAAAGAGAAACTTCTACCTCCCCATCTAGCTCTCTTTATTTTAGGGACAGCCACCAGAATGGGTGTTTGACCTTAATTTACAAGTAGGAACATGCCAAGACAAGATTCTTTAGAAGTAGGACAGGCCTTCCCCACGTAAAGCCTTATGGGCCACACAGAGGGACCTTAAATTTCACTCGTTCACTGATTGGTAACCAATATAAGTCCCACAAACCTTTGAATATCTCATTATATTTGGATACTTTAAGCAGCAAAGGAGCAGCCAAATTTTGAAGGGATTAGAGCTTTTATTGAAATTGTTTCTGGGACCCCAAATAGAGTGGATTGCAAGAGTCTAATCTAGATAGTAGTAATGCTATGATGACCTTTTTTTGCATTTCCAAGGGGATACATTGAAATTCTTTCCTTAGTACCTAAGAAGATGGACGCAGGAGAATGTGACCTGATTTATTTGATTGGAAAATCAGAGCTATCGAGCAGCACTCCTAGGTTTTTGACTTTCAGCACCAGACACTGAAAAGGTCTGATGTTAGAGGGCCATCAACACATGTTCCAAAATGAGGTATCAGAGCCAAATAGAATGACCTCTGTCTTTTTGGAATTTAGTTTCAGACAGTTATCCTGCATCCAAAGAACAATATTAGCGAGACAGCTCCTAAATTTAAAAGCTACTTCAGCAACATCAAATTAGATGGATTAATATTCTTGCGGTTCTCAGGGCACTATTTGTGTGTCATCAGCATAGGCCACTGCCTCAAAACTGTAGGACCTGATGAGTTTAGCCAAAGGGATGATGTAAATTGTAATTAACGTGGGGGGCAATGATGAAGCCTGCTGCACCCAACAGGGTTAAAAAAAAGGATCTGAAACAAAATCTCCAAAAGCCACCCTTGTTCTCTACCCAAGAGTAAAGAACTGAGAATGATGAGGGCTGCGACCCCCAATCCTGATACTCTAACCAGTTGACAAGCAGAGAATGGTTCACTGTGTCAAACACAGCCGAGAGATCAAGGGGGATCAGCGCAGCCCTACCTCCTGAGTCCATCTGCCTACTAATCTTTTCAGTAGCCACTATCAATGCAGATTCTGTGCAGTATAGCGGTCTGAAACCATGCTCAGAGAGATCAAGGATACTACGTGTATCTAAGAATGATATAGACTCCTCGTTGAACGCCTTCTCCAGAATTTTAATGGGGAAAGGTAGTCTAGATATCCGGCTATAGCTTTCAGTGTCCTCAGAATCCAAAGAGGGTTTTTTCATTAAAGGACAAATGGATGCCCTCTTCCATTCTGCTGGATATTGACCTGCAGACAAAATCCTATTACGGAGTACAGTAAGTTGCCTGGTGACTGTCTTAGAGAACATATGAAAAAAAAAAAGGTGAACATGGATTGGCTGGTGAGCCTGATTTAGTCATCCCAAGAAATCTAATTGTTCTCTCCTCAGTGAAAGGGGTAAATCCATCCAGCACAATCTGACTTCATGGTTTCTGAGAAGGTGTCAAGAGGGGAAAGATATTGCCCGAACTATTTAGTCATACAATTTGAGGAGAATTTTTCATAGACACTGTGGGGTTGATTACAAGTTTGGTGGACGAAAAACTCTGTCCGCAAAACTCCCGACAGGGTGGCCACCACCTATGCACCAACCTCCCCGCCTGAGCTATTATGGGTTTTCTGCTAGGTTGGCGGGTGTAAACCTAAGTTTCCGCCCGCTGGCCTAGCAGGAAACAGGCTATAGCATTGTCTCTGACTCGTAATCAAGCCGGCAGCAATGCTGTCGTCTCCAGGGAGCACCCTCCCAATGTTTACTGTCTTCAAATCACTGTCCCTGTTCTCCACCAGCCTTTTCATAACGGTGCTACCGCAATTAAACAGCTGGCCGAGAATGAGGTTATTCTCCCCATGGCAGCATTGCCCTGGCGGATTAGGACCTCCGCCAAACTCACTATAGACCCCCCCCCCACTCGTGATGAGCTACTATTTACCTTTAACTGAAAGAAGTCTTCCAGTTTATTACCGAATATTTGGGTAGGAACAAACACTTGCATTTTATTGCGATTAGCAAGAGAGGTAACTTCATTATAAAGTTCTTTATTAGAATCTTTGGCTGCACATTTTTTTTGTGTAAAATTTCAGATTTCTCCAAGATAATCTGTTATTTATATTGCTTAAGAACAAATTTATATTTCCTTTTTCCGCATTACAATAGACTATTTTTCACCTCCGCTCTTGAGCTCTGCATTTCTGCTTAAGTGATTTTAATTCTGGAGTATACCAAGGGGAAGAGGGATTTTTCCGAAAGCTTTTCAAGCTTTTTGCAGGCATTAGCTTATTAGCCGCATTATATAATGAACATGTAAAGTTAGCTGTGGCCTCCTCAATATTACGATCTAAGGTTGGACTGTTATTACCCAGCAGCTCCCTCAAATTACGAGCTATCTATTCTATGGCATGAGTGAGTTTTGATAACTTTGGGCGAACTGCAATAGCCGTGGTTCTTCCCGGGAATTGTAAGATTAAAAAAGATTGCCTTGTCCAGATTAGAGGAACATATTTGTTAAAGGAGAGCGCATAATTATTCCTGAAAATGCCATCCAACGTGTGGTTGGCACAGTGAGTTGATTGGGAGACTATGGGGGTCATTACGAGTGGAGCGGTCTATAAACCACTCCACTTGCGGTGGCAGTCGGGACCGCTGCCAATGTGGTGGTCCGACCGCCACATTACAACCCTGGAGGTCGGACTGCCAGGGAACCGCCACCTCCACCTCTCTGCAGCGCTGCACTGGGGATTACGAACTCATTCTCTGCCAGCCTTTTCATGGTGGTAACACCGCAATGAAGAGGCTGGTGGAGAACAGGTGCTGGGGGCCACAGGGGGGCCCCTGCACTGCCCATGCACTTGGTGGGCTAAAGCATTGCTGCCGGCTCGATTTTGAGACAGTGACAATGCTGTAGCCTGTTTCTCACTAGGCTCGCGGGGAGAAACCGAGGATTCCTCCCACCAGCCTAGCTGGAAACTCTTAATGGGCCTGGTGGGGTGTGGCGATAACCTCCCCGTCGGCAGTTTTTGACCGTCCGCCGAACTTGTAATGACCCCCTATTTGATGCATGTCAAAACTGTGGAGACAGTCAATAAGGTGCTCTGTATCCGAATTCTCATTAAGCTCCAAATGAAAATTGAAATCTCCTAGAAGAGTAAAGATAGGAAACTTGATACAGGACTCCATAAATGACCAACCAGACAATATGAAGCTGCCTTTAGGGCCAGGGGGTCAATAAAGTAAAGAACAATTGAAAACAGTGGCATTGTTAAAATTGAAAGTGAATAACAAGCCTTCACTGTCCAGATGTGTGTTGGAGCTCAAAGTTGACTTAATATTGTAGCGATAAACCACAGCCACCCCTCCTCCTCATTTCCCTTAAGTGTCTACTCTGTGTATGCTGAACCCTTCTGGAATCGCAGCTCTCAAATCATGGTCTGACGAAGAGTCCATCCAGGTTTCCATAAGGAATACTAAATCAGCGCAAAAGAACTGCATACACTCTGTAATTCAAACGTATTCTTTACTAGGGATCTCACATTCAATAATACACAGCAAAGAGGTCCCCCTGGGCAGCTTAACGGCCGACAACTTCCTATGGAATTAAAGAGAGTTTCGCCATTACTACTTCCCAGGGCACATAATAGCAATTGTGACATCTACATAGGCCAGAGATATCAGTGCATTTTAAAACTTCACAGCTAATATGCTCACCTCTGAGCCCAATGTCCAGTAATTTCTCTCTGATATAGGAAAAAAACGGTCTGGGGTTCTGGCACTTGGTGCAATCCAACAACAGATAGGCTTGCCCCTCATGCACCTTTGGCTCATAAATGCACATAAATGGGCTGTGTTGGACTTTTTTTTCCCATATGCAGGGTCATCCCCAGTGTTTTTGCCTCCTTCCTCCTATTTTTCTGACTTGTCGCTGTTGGCTCTAGGACTCTGAGCACTTTATCACTGCTGACCTGTGCTAAAGTGCAGGTGCTCTCCCATCTAAAGTTGGTATGATTGGCTTATACCTAATTGGCATATTTAATTTACTTGTAAGTCCCTTGTACAGTGGCATCTCTATACCCATGGCCTGTAAATTATATACTACTAGTGGGCCTGCAGCTCTGCTTGCACCACCCGCTGAAGTAGACTTTCAAACCTGTCTCAGGCCTGCTAGTACAAGGCCTGTGTGCGCAGTTTTCTGCCACAGGGACCTGGCATCTAAATTTACTTGCCAGGCCCAGAACTCCCCTTTTACTACATGTTAGTCACCCCTAAGGTACGCCCTAGCTAGCCCTATGGGCAGGGTGCCATGTATGTAGAAGGCAGGACATGTGCCAGGTTGTGTGGCCTGTCCTGGTAGTGACAAACAGCCTAACTTGGTGTCTCACTGCTGTGAGTGCTGCCCTCTCATAGGATTACATTAGAAATGCCCTGCCTTATGTGTAAGGGGTATTGTCTGATTTATGAGGGGTAGCGTAGGCGTGTTTGGTATTGTTGTGATGGTGATAATAAATGCTGCTTACTCGTGTAGGTGTAGTTTTTATTACCATTACAGAAATGCCACTTCTAGAAAGTGCGCATTACTCTGTGCTTATGACTCTGGTGTTTTGCAGCTTGACTCCAATCCACGTCTGGGCAGAGTGACAGTTGGGGCTTTGTGCATACTTTTCAGACAGCCGGAACACAGGGAGGGTGGAGGTGCCACAGAGATGCATCTGCATACTGAATAGTCTTCATGGGCTGAGAGAAGGGAGAGGCGGGGCAAACCTGCATTTATAAAGGCTGTGCCCTGGCCTCACACAATAGAGTTGTTTACCCTCCACTGATGTTTGGAGCCTGTGCTAAAGGAGAGAGGGGGCACTCCCAGAACCAGTTGTAACTGGTTGGAACCTCCTCTCCCCACCATTGTAAAACACTGTAAGGACTGAGTATGGGTACAGGGGAATTTTCCCCACAATTTGGAGATTCTTCGAGACATTTTAGAGATGGACACAGAAGGATAGAAGGACTCACCAGAAACCACCATGGACTGCTGCTGCTGTGCTGACCTGTGACCTGCTTGGTCAATATAAGGAACTGCCCTTGCTTGCACCCTTCTTGTGCTGGCCTGTTGCTGAGCCCCTTCATCTGTGGGCCTTTCTATGGAACTCTGCTCCCCAGGGGCAGGATGCTGTGGCCCCTGACCCCTGCAACCTTATGAAGCACGAGGGGTGCTTCATCACCCGACGAAAGCTAGCGCTCTGGGAAGCGCTTCATCTTTTCTTCATCACCGCCGCGACCCGGGCTTAGTTTAATGCACCAGCGCTTTTTAACACTGCGTCGTGGTGCCAGGAATCACCCCGCAGCCCGGGGAGGCTGTTTCACCCAAGCGCGAGTGAAGCGCACTTCACGGTGCCCCCGGGGCACGGAGAAAACCTTTCTTTAGGGGACTGAAGCAAGCGTGCTCCTATTGGTGCCCCCGGGGCGAAGACTGCTCCATAGAGCACCCCGGGGCACTGGAAGGCCCTGCTTTGGGTTGGAACATCATCAGAGGCAGGAAAAAGAGGAGGACACCTCACCTTCGCCTGCCGAAGCCCCGGAGGGCTAGTTGTTGATCAGCAGACGGGACAGCAGCCTCACCAGAGGCTCGCCCACACTGCAGACCCCTTGTTGTTGTGACAGGACCTATTCATGCTGAAAATTGCCACCCCTGACATCCACCACACGAAAATCTCTGGTTAGACCTGCTCTTCACAGCAACCATTCACGACAGCCAGCAATGTAAGACCTGCTACTACAACAACCACCCTTGATGATTGCCAAAAAGAAGAATCAGTGACAATCAAATCTTCACACTACAGCTACCACCATCCGTGATACTCAACCATCAATTTACAACAAAAGTCTCCTCCTTGCAAACTCCTACAACCTGAACAGAACCCCTTTGCGCTGGACTTGAGAAGGTAACTCCACAGCAGGAATAACCTTGTCGTTTGACCCAACCCATGCTCAATTATGATGGGCTTGAACTTGTGACTTTCCCTTGGTCTATTGTGACTAGATAACCGTGAGTAACACTTTCTGCTTCTTGCTGCTATTTTCACTAAAGACCTTAAAATGCAACATCTCTGGTTCTATTGATTGGATTTTTGTCATTCTGGTATCATTTTATTTATTAACCATTACTTTATTGCTCCAAATTAGTTTGGGATTTTTCTTAGGTTGTGTTTTTTACCTTAGTAATGTTTGCGTGCTGCTTAAATACTTTATATATTGCTTGAAGGGGGCTTTCACCTCTCTCAATCAATAACCTAATTTCTTTTAGCATCACAGTACTGGTGATGGTACTGTGGTACTGGCATTGCACCACAATACCAAAAGACACGATTAACTGGCTGCAACACTGTAGAAAATGTTGCAGCTGCCATTATAAGACTCGAGGACAGTTCCCAAGTATTGTTAAAAAAAAAGGAAAGACCAAATAGGGGGACCGGTATGACACACCCTGACTCTCTAGGGCCATGAGGTGGGGTCTCGAATGGACACTCCCCTAAGTCAAATTAATTAAAAAATATGATTTTGGATCACTGGTATTACTGCACCAACACTCTGTACCAACATACTCATTGTGGCACCCCCAGTAGTATTGCAGTACCTGTACCGGTACCATGGTACAAATAAATGTAAACATTACAACGGTCTAGTCATAAATCAGACCCTGCAGTGAACCTCCAATGTGCATGGCCTAGGCTGTGGAAAGTGGGGGATGGCCAACTGCAGTGGGATGGGCACAGAGCCAGCCCACCACTGTACAATGCTGAAGGCTGTGTGCAGTGGAGGGGGTTGGGTGCCCTTGGTGGGTTGGGAACCTGTAGTGTGTTGAGAGCAGGGCTTGGCCCTGTGGCCAACTCCTGCTGTACACAATGGAAGGCCATGCACAGCGAGGACTGGCCATCCTCCAGAAGAATGAGCGCAGGGGCCTGGCGACAATAAGTCGGACAGACTTTTTTCGATTATTATCTGTATTTGAATGGTCGTGCAGATCCAACAAGTAGGGGTATAACATTTTTGCAGTTTGATGAATCTATTGAAGTAAGGTAAACAATTAGCATGCAAAGCCTTGATTTGATGTGCCAAATAGCAAGTAACTTTGTAAATGTGGAAACATAAATGGGGCATTAAAAAACCCTTTGCTTTACGAATAACTTTCGCACCATTTAATGATTTTTATGGAATTTGACAGAAAAACACTATCATTGGCTTAGTTGTGGTATGCCAATTTTTGTGCAGATGCATCAAAGGGGAGTTAGAAAGTGCTGTTTCCATTTTACGTTCCAAAGGAATTTTCGCTGCAGTAAAATCTATTATTTGTAATACTTACAAATATCAAAGCCCTACGTAAAGGCGGCTATAGATGTGAATTAAAAAAGGGTACACACATAAGGCCACAGATAAGTGATGGGCCCACTTGCAAAGGTCATGTATCTAAATTTGATTATCATATTTGAATTTACCTTTTCATGTGCGTACCTATCTATATGTTTATATGTGTAAATATCGAAATATACACACATACATCCAAAATTAGATGTAAACATTTTAAGCAAACAATGCTGCTTTGCAGTTAAAGCTATTTTGACAAATTAATATATGTGTGGTGAGGTGAAGTGTATTTTTTTCTGTGCCTCCGCATGACATATTCAACAGCTGTAGTGGTATGGCCCACGGAGACGGGGGCAGGACAACTAGTGCTGGGGCACGAGTCACATCCAGCCCTCTTCTAGAAACGCTATGGGGGGTACGAAGAGCTATATAAAGTACACGTTATTAATCAGAGGAGCAAATCAAAAGGCCAAGGGAACCTACCGTTGCTGCAGGCCCAGCAAATGCCAGGCTGAGAAGCATAAGGAATGGGATGGACTCCTGAGTGGGCTCAATGTAGGGCATGCTGAGGCTCCTGTCATAGCAACTGAATCCAGAATGCACAGGTTTGAAGACATCTGTAAGCTCGAGGAAATAAAGGCTCACCACAGATGATGCGAGAATTGGCAGCTAAAATAAACAAAAAGAATAGTATTGCTATACAAATTTCAATGGAGCCTGCTTCACACATTTCACAATATAATACAAATGATATAACTTTGATAACATGGTTTATTCCAAATGAGCATCATGAGACTTTTTCTTCTCTTACATTTGGGTCAGTGAATATTGCACCTGTTTTTCAAATATACAAAAAAACTATGCAAATTTAAATCCATATTTTATGACACACAAAGTACGACTGAGTGAAGTAGAAAAGTAGACTGCAATAACATCAATATTAAATAATAAGAATTATGGGATTGCAAATGTTGGCAGCAATACGATACCAAAAATGTTGGCATTATGGCCCTCATTCCGACCCTGGCGGTTTCAAACCGCCAGGGTGGAGGGCAGAGGAAGCACCGCCAACAGGCTGGCGGTGCTTCCCGGGCCATTCTGACCGCGGCGGTAAAGCTGCGGTCAGAAAAGGGGAACTGGCGGTTTCCCGCCGGTTTTCCCCTGGCCCAGGGAATCCGCCATGGCGGCGCAGCAGCGCCGCCATGGGGATTCCGACCCCCTTCCCGCCAGCCTCTTCCTGGCGGTTTACACCGCCAGGAAGAGGCTGGCGGGAACGGGTGTCGTGGGGCCCCTGGGGGCCCCTGCACTGCCCATGCCTCTGGCACCCCTGCAAATCCATTCGGAGCCGGCTTCCTCTTTGCAGGGGCTTTCCCGCTGGGCTGGCGGGCGATCTTTTGGAGATCGCCCGCCGGCCCAGCGGGAAAGTTGAAATGACCCCCGCGGTCATTTGACCGCGGTGCGGTCTTTGGGCGGTTTCCTCCCGCCGGGCGGCGCCCGCCGTCCGCCGGGGTCGGAATGACCCCCTATGTGTTCTACATTCCAGTGTTTTGTTTCAAATTTATTGGTTCATTTGAGGACATTTCACAAGCTGCACCTCTGATTTCTCTGTCAGCTTTTTCCTCAATAATTTGAAAACTAGGAGAAGAGCTCTGCTGCTTTGCAGCCACACGAATTTCGATAAGGTACTATCATTTTTCTGACATATTTTAAGTTACAATCTTGGAAGAATACTTTGCATAACACCACCAAAATTCGTTACATTATGATCACCCCTGTTAAAAGATAGGACTGAATAACAAGTAGATTAATACTTGCAAATTAATACGTGGGCAGTACCCCACTCACTTTTTCTTAGTGACAGGAAGTGTATGAAAGAGTGCAGAAAAGCCTCTGCTACCCCCCCAGAATGACACATGAAAACATAAGCATATAAAAGTTCCTCCTGTTCATGTTCTGACAATCAGACACGCATAAGCTGTATAGTTTAAACACTCGGCCCCTCATTACGACCCTGGCAGTCTTAAGCCCGCGAGGGACGCAGTGGCAGTCGGACTGCCGCCAATGCGGCAGTCGGACATTCACAATTACGACTGTGGCAGTTGCGCCATGGTTGGACAGGCAGCACTGACACTTCTCCTCCACTGGATGGGCTGGCAGTGCTGTCGGTCCTCATCCGGCAACAGCACCAACATGTAAAGGCTAGCAGAGACGGGGTACAGGGGGCCCAGGGGGCTTTGCAGACAGTGAAAGGTGCGACAGGTGCTGGTGCACCCTACGCACCGCAACATTGCTGCTGGCTCATTTATAAGCCGGCGTCAATGTTGTAGGTTGTTTCGTGTTGGGCCAGCGGGCGGAAACTCTGCTTCGACACAGTGACCCAGCTGGAAACTCGTAGAAGGAACCGCGGAAGGGGACTTCACTGGCGCTGCCTTGACCACGGGAATTCGGCAGACAGCCTTTTCCATCTGCCGAAGTTCTAATTAGGGCCTCTGTGTACAGTGCAGTGTTAGGTGGGGATACAATCTTGACTCTTAAATCTCGAGCTAAGCTGTGTATATCAGTACTTCAAGCACAACACAGTCCCTGTGTCACATTGACAGTGTGATTGGCAGAATATTGACCTACTGCTGCCAATTACCATGTGGATTGACTGGTCTGGTGATTGGCTTAGTAAAGCCCTGTGCTCCTAACCACACTATTAGTGTGATGTTGGGCCTGCAGTATCACAGGAACTGGAGTCAACGATTATGAGCGAGAGGTGAGACCATCTAAGCAGAAGCCATCTCTGCTGGTAATCACAAATTGTAATATGCATAAGAAAAGTACCTTACTTGGTTTATTTCAAAATAGCTATGTCAAGATCAAGAGGACAATCAAATGATCATCTCAAAATTACTTCCTTCTTTCTTTGCATCTCTTGTCCAAGAACATATTACTTTCTAAATGTTGGCTAAAAAAGAGAAAGCAGGGAACAACAGAATTTGACAGAGAGATTGTGTCCTGTCACCAGTGAATCAAAGTAATATATATATTGAATCACAAAACAACAAATAAAACTATTTTTGGTTATGGTGGGAGGAGAAAAATAATTGTTTATATCCCAGTCTGTTATTTGTGAAAGAAAAACATACACAGAATCTGAGTAGGCCATGCATTTATCCATATCTCATTCTAAGTAATAGGATCACAGAGAGAATATTGGTTACAATACAGTAGTATCATGATACACATATATCGTGTCAAAAATATCTATGACCAAAATATTGTTTCCCCATACTTATATTATTAAGTACAAATCGAATAAAAATATTCCTTTGCACTAATATAATTTAAAAGATACAAAAATATTGTTTTCAATTTATATATACATATATAGTTTAAAATAGTAAATCTTAAATATTTTGATATAAAACATTAATATATTGTAGATAAAAAAAATGTAAGTAACATTTAATACTAAATATAAATATATGCATATATTCAATTAAATGTAATTAGAAGTGCATATAAAATTCATATCTAAAACACACGGTTCATAATAATATACAACGTGTCCAGACAGCGTTGCAATGACCAAAGAGCTAATGTGCCTAGATCCTAAAATGCCTCAGTACCTGTAGCAAAGGTGCAAAGTGGTTATTAGACAATGACTTCTTCTTTTACTTGCAAACAGTTCTGTGCCGTCATTTTTTCCGACCCATTTTCCTTATATATCTCCCACTTAAATTGCGTGAAAACCTAAGATAATGGATCGGGAAGGTGCTAATGTGCTAAAATGCTTAACACTGATAAAGTTGACAGCCAGCAGATTTCTTCCTGGCATCTTTCATTTCACAGCTCATGCATCAATACAAAAAAAAGGCTTATTATTTGATTGCCTAAAATCGTGCGAAAAAGACCATAAAACCTGTTATAAAATAACAAATGTGGGTTTGGAAGCTAAGGTGAATGCCCAGTAAAAATGCTCAAGTTCTCAATAAGACTGTGCGTCACGTCAATGAACAGAGGCCAGGAAGCAGTGGGCCAGTATTCAAGGCTCAGCGATGTTTATGCCAGACAAAGTCCGCTCCACTCCTACAAGATATATCACGGTCTGAGAGGTCACTCTTTGATTTGCTGGTTGAGACGGCTTAAGACTGTATGCCCGCACGTTCTTGCTCCCAGTTGCATCCACAGAGGGTGCAGCAATTTTCAGTGTGCAGACAAGCTGACATTACACAGGCAGAACATATGGATGATGGTTTCGGGCACAAGCCCACACAGAGCTTGTGGTTGACAGATGATAACCATAAGTTCTCAAGGCCTAGCCACTCAATTGAGGAATCCAGATAGTCCCAGGCCGAGTAGCTGGACTTATTTTATATTTCCTCCAAAATGTAATGGTTTATAGCGTTCCCAGCTGCGTTTTTCACTTTGTGACAAAGGTTAATGAACGCTGCGCACCTTGTGAGAGACTGTTTGAGCAGACCAAACTCCAGCCTGATAAGTCCCAGGCCGGGTAGCTGGACTTATTTGATATTTCCTCCAAAATGTAATGGTTTATAGCGTTCCCAGCTGCGTTTTTCAATTTGTGACAAAGGTTAATGAAGGCTGCGCACCTTGTGAGAGACTGTTTGAGCAGACCAAACTCCAGCCTGATAAGAGCTGGCGATGTATATGAGGGGAGCCTAAAAAGGTGCCAAAATATGCAGACTATAGTATCATCCAGAACCTTAGAGTCTCTGTCACGGAGAGCAACACTTTCGCAAGCCAGAGTAGGTACCACCTTAGCTCTAGCTACTTCAAGCAGCGGGATGAATTAATACTTCCGTTTTTATGAGAGCTTCTGAAGTCCTGAAGACAAGGCAAGCCCTTTCTGTCTTATTTTGTCCCTGTGTCTTGCTGCAGTCAAACAAGAGGCCAAGATATTTGTAGCTAGCGGTTTTCTTTTAGCTTGCTCCCGTCGAGACTCAAAGTTATTGCCCCCTTGACGTATCTCCTGCCATAAATCATGATTTTAGTCTTTTTGTGATTTATTTGTAGCCCATTCTTCATGGAGTAAAGTTCAGTCATGTTCAGTAAGCACTTCATGCCTACCCTGGTTCGACTAAGTTGAACAACGTCATCGGCGTAAAGGAGATTCAACAATACGGCCAAACCCAGCCTTGGTGCATGCAAGTTTGTAGAGGACAGAGCAATTAGGAGGTCAGCCAAGAAGAGATTAAAGAGTGTTTGTAGCCAGCACACAGCCCTGTTTTAAGCCCCTAGTTGATGAGATTTTCCTCGAGAGGTTTGATCCATTCCCCAGTTTTATCCTGACTGAGGTACTGGAATACAGATTCTTTATTGCTTTCAGAAGCTGTGGTGAAATTTGCCAGCTGTTGAGTTTCCCCCAGAGCTTACTTTGGTTGACGCTGTCCTAGGCAGCTTGGAAGTCAATAAAGCAGAGATAAAGTGGAAGTTTGGTGGCCTTTGAGGAGTCAAAAACTAATCATAAGGCCATGATGTTTGTTTCTGTTCTTGTCTTGCTGGTGAACCCTGTTTGGTTTGGGGGAATTATTGAGTTTTGAGTGGCCCACTCACAAAGAAGGAGAACCCCAGCATAATATTTTGCTTTGTTGTCAATTTGTGCTATCAGCAGGTAATTTCCTTGGTCTGCTTTGTTGGGAGAGATGATCGATCCTCTCCAGTATTCTGGAATTGAATCGCCTGCCAGTGCATGTCTGAGAATAGGGACCATGGAGTGTGGGCACTTTGTAGGGTAAGACTTATAGAAAGCCTGTGGGTCTCCATTTGGATGAGGAGCCACTGTTTTCCTTCCCTTTGTTATCAGCCGTCGAACAGTGTCTGAAGTGACGCTGAGTTTACTGTCTTTGTGCAGGATCACGTGATGGTCTGATTCTATGAAATGACTCAGCCAGGGTGGTTCTCTAGTGGGTGCAGTGTTCTTGGTGGCATTGTAAGAGTTAGAGTGGTCAGAGTGAGCTTTTAGAAAGGATGCCCAATCAGCCTCTCATATGCATGATTCTATTTTGAGGCCGTCAGAATTTGTTTAGGGTGTTTACTGTTTTCCACAACATGCTTGTGTTCTTTTTTTGACATCACAGACAGGTTTTGCCCAGAATTGGTCTTGATTCTGCCTCTTGATTGCCCAGACAGCTTGTTTAAGGTTCAATTGTGCTTGTCTCAGGTTGACAAGAAGGCCTTCTTGTTTAGGGGACAGCGAACTAGCCAAAGCATTTGGTTTATCTTCTTCTTTAGTTGTCTCAGGG
Organism: Pleurodeles waltl; assembly: GCF_031143425.1. Classification (NCBI taxonomy): domain Eukaryota; kingdom Metazoa; phylum Chordata; class Amphibia; order Caudata; family Salamandridae; genus Pleurodeles; species Pleurodeles waltl. The sequence continues at coordinate 602,470,072 of NC_090443.1, read as the reverse complement.
CAGGTGAGGCCAGACATTTTTTCATGAAGGTTGGGATTGTGCTGGAATGGCTCCTTGGTGTAGCGACCTTCCTGGAAAATTGCTTGGTGTAAGTTTGAATAAATGATTCCCATTGTTCTTTGTCTGACTCGTCAGTTTAGAATGAAAGTTGCAGATAGTGAGCTGCCTCCTGGGCCAGGGTGCCTATGGAGGCCGAAGACCATTTGATCCTTTTTAGAAGGCACAAGAATTCAGAGCAGGTGGGTTCAGCAGTGCGCTTATTCACTGTGGGAGTGATGGTGCGTTCTACTTCCTGTGGTCAGTGGTCACTTTCTGATTTTAGGGACATTTTAAAAGAAACAACATTCAGCAAAAGAGGCAGAGAGACTAATGTGAAGTCTATTAATGAGTCACCGTTTGTATAGAGTGAAACCTAGAGACATGGAGGTGTGTCTTCGCTGTACCATCCGTTTAGGGCTCTAAGACCTAAGCACTCTAAGGTCCCCAACAATGGGTGAGTGAATTGAGCCCCTCCTCTTTTGTTTGGTCTGAAATTGCTTGGGGATGAACCACTGAAGTTTCTGGGCCTCGATCACTTCATTAATTCCAGATTCGCAAAGTAGGTTCTTTTAAAATCTTCAGTTATTATTAGTGCAAGATGAGGATGTGAACTTCTGAGTTGGAGTATATGATCCACAAGTAGTTTGGACATCTTCTTCTGGTCCTTCTGCCTTGGAAGGCACATAGATATTAATCAGAATTATTCTCTGCTCTTTCCTTCTGTAATCAAAGGTCAAGTGCAGCGTTAAAAATTTGTCATTACCAAATGAAAGCACCTTGCAGCTAGCCTTTAGGGCAGTTGACAGGTAGACCCCTAGGCCACCTTTGCCACGGCCAAATTTGCCTTTCTTAATGGCGGGCAGCATGGAGTGTGAATAATCCGAGTGAGGATTGATCCCAGGGCCCAGGTTTCCTGTAGGGCAATCACTGAAAAACTTTGAAGGTAGCTTAGAGTGTCTGCGATATATAGTTTGCCCTTCAGTCCATGGATGTTCCAGGAACAAAGCCTTAAATTGGAGAACTCCTGAGCCAGTTCTTTTACTTGGGCAGACGTTCAGTTCATTAGTGGCTGCTGATTTAGTCTTTTGGCAATCCACCCCCAATTATCCCTCTGACTGACTTCCCCCTGCAGGAATATTTGGGGTGAGGGCCAATCATGCATTAAAGTATTAAAGGCTTTTGTAGGGGAGGCCCCCTTTGTGCCCTGTAGTATCAAGGAGGGAGCTGTGAGCTTCCGTTCTCTGTTGTCCGAGACGGTCTTATGTAGCCTCAACGGGTATGGGTAACCTGGCTCAATGGCCGCTTCCCGAATTATTCTCCAGTCCAAAAAATGTTTACATTTGTTGAGTACTGCCTGGGCCGTTTCTGAAGACTACTAGGTGACTTTGGTTGATTTGCCAACGTGTCCTGGCTCGATTAATTCCACTGAATCAATCATAGCTGAGCTGATCCCTCTTAGGGCTGGGATCTGCCCTAGGAGTTTAAGTATGTTTCCCCAGTTGAGAATGTTTTCAATTCCGAGCAAACAATATTTTGGATGGAATAGGGTTGTGCGCCATAAACCATGCCCTGGAATTTTCATGGTTTTGCTGTCATCTGGCCCCTTGCTTGTGATATATATAAATAATATATATAAATATATATGCATATAAAAATACCCACACACATATATATATATATATATATATATGTGTGTCTGGATGTTTCTATTTACATATATATATATATATATATATATATATATATATATATATATATATATATATATTATACCACTATTATTAAAACCACTATTATTAAAAAACAATTATATTATGTTTTTTTGTATTTTTTTCCAACTTATTCCTATACCATAAAAAAAGTAATGATGTCTGGGAATAATAGATTTACCATTCCCACCAAGTCCAATCTGTGCAAAGAGAAAACATTGGACTTTGAAGGGGTTGAATGTACTATTCCCACTCCAGTCTGCGCAACAGTAGGGAACGTGCTAGAATTTGGAGGGGTAACATTTACTATTCCCAATCCAGTCTGTGCAAAAGTAGGGAAAGTGTTGGAATTAGGAGGGGTACAATTTTCTATTTCTACTAGAGTCTGTGCAACAGTAGGGAAATCATTGGTCTTCAGGGGTCTAACATTTACTATTCCCACTCTAGTTTGTGTGCCGTAGGAAAAGTGTTGGAATTCAGAGGGGTAAAATTTACTATTCCCAATTCAATCTGTAAAATTGAGGAAAAGTGTTGGAATTACGAGGGGTTAAATTTACAATTCCCATTTCAATCTGTGCAACAGTACAGAAAGTGTTGCAATTAGGAGAGGGAAAATTTACTATGCCCACTCAAATCTGTGCAACAGTAGAGACTGCGTTGGACTTCAGAGAGGTAAAATGTACTATTCCCACTCCGTTCTGTGCAATAATAGAGAAAGCATTGGACTTTGGAGGGGTAAAATTTACTATTCTCATTCCAGTCTGTACAACAGTAGGGAAAGCTTTAGACTTCAAAGAGGTTACATTTACTAGTCCCACTCCAGTTTGCTCTATGGTAGGCAAAACTTAGGACTTAGATGGGTTAAAATGTACTATTCCCACCCTGGTCTGTGCAACAGTAGGAAAAGCGTTGGACTTTAGAGGGGTAAAATGTGCTATTCCCAATCCAGCCTGTGCAACAGTATGGAAAGCATCGGAATTCAGAGGGGTAAAATGTAACATTCCCACTTCAGTCTATGGAACAGAAGGGAAAGTGTTAGAGTTCTGAGGGGATTAAATTTCCTATTCCCACTCTAGTCAGTGCAACAGTAGGGAAAGCATTGGACTTTGGAGGGGTAAAATTTACTATTCCCACTCCAGTCTGTACAACAGTAGGGAAAACGTTGGATTTCGATTTCGTTGGATTACGTTGTATAGTAAAATGTACTATTCCCACTCCAGTCTGTGCAACAGTAGGGAAAGCATTATAATTCAGAGGGGTAAAGTGTACTATTCTCGCTCCAGTCTGTGCAACAGTAGGGAAAGCTTTAAAATTTGGAGGGATAACATTTACTATTCCCACTGCAATCTGTGCAACAGTAGGGAAAGCGTTGGAAATCAGAGGGGTAAAATGTACTATTCCTACGCCAGTCTGTGCAACAATAGGGAAAGCGTTGGACTTAAAAGGGGTAAAATGTACCATTCCTTCTCCCTTCTGTGCAGCAGTGAGGAAAGCATTGGAATTTGGAGGGGTAACATTTACTATTCCCACTTAAGTCTGTACATCAGTAGGGAAAGTGTTGGACTTCAAATGGGTTAAATTTACTATTCCCACTCCAGTCTGTGCAACAGTAGGGAAATCGTTAGACTTCGGAGGAGTAAAATGTATTATTCCCAACCCAGTCTGTACAACAGTAGGTAAAGGGTCGTAATTTGGAAGGGTAAAATTTACTATTCCCACTCCAGTCAGCACAACAGTAGGGAAAACGATGGAGTTTGGAGGGGTTAAATTTACTATTCACAATCCAGTCTATGCAACAGTAGGGAAAGCGTTGGACTTTGGAGAGGTTATATTCACTATTCCCACTTCAAGCTGTGCAACAGTAGGGAAAATACTTCACTTCAAACACATAAAACATTTTAATAAACCTATAAGTTGACCAGGAATATAAAACTTTTACTAGGAAAATGATACATATAGAATTAAAAAATTATATGATTATTAAAAACTATAATAATTCATTATAAGTTAAAACATTGTATTAATTTAATTAAGTTCCTACACTATACTTCCACAAATCGAGCAGCCTGCACTTGAAATATGACTAAAATAAATAAGTGTAACACAATTAACATGTTTATTAATAAAAATAATTTATAAATGAATTATTAATTCTTAATTATTACTTAAATAACTTCCCAGCCTATGCCCCTACAAACATCTCGCACCTAATGTAAAACTTAAGACATATAAATGACACAATTTACAGCATTATTAATCCATACATAATAAATAATCAATAATTGGTAATTATCATTTGATTAAGTTCCCACCTTATACCCCTACGAACTCAACAACCCACATCTAGTATATAAATTAAAAAATATAATTATTACATAATTCACATAATTAGCAATCAATTAATACATTAATAATACATTAATTCATGAATAATCAATTATTGCTTAACTAACTTTCCACCCAATACTCCTACAAATCCAACAACCTGCACTTAATATATAACTTAAAAATATAATAATAACACCATTAACATAATTAATAGCCAAATAAACAATTGTTAATAGATTAATAATTAATTGTTGCCTAATTAACTACCCATTCTATACCCCTACAAACCCAGCAACCCACACCCAATATATAACCAAAAATACGACAACTACACAATTTACATTATTAATAATGAATCAAATAATGAATAATAAATTATTTAATTGTGAAATAGTTATACCTAATTAACTCCCCATCCTGTACCTCTACAAACCTCACAACCCACTACAACACTATAAATTACTAACACTTAACATTACAAACTATATTTAAAAATATTGTCAACAATTGTACAAACAATATTTAACATATAAAAAAATATATGAAGTAGAACACAAAGATAATAAAAAAATGATATTGTTTTCAACTATATTATTGAAAACAATATTTACAACAGAGACATTCTTGAAAACGATATTACGTACCTAAAGAAATTGATATTCTTGTCAACAATATTTAAGCATCACATTATTTTTGTGTCACAATTTAAAACTCAATATTTTGTCCAAACACCAAGCAACTGTGGAGCCAGGAATCATAAGTAATATCTTAATTGTCATAAGGATATATTGTATAAGCTTTCATGTGGGGACTTTCTAGACAAAAGTGGAGTATTTTTTCCCCCCGGTATGTTATGTTGATGCGTTTGAACCCCATTGTATTTGAGGGTCTCCTTGTCGCGTAGTTCAAATTTTAAGAAGTCCTATCTCTGGTCCTTCTTACTACTTTCTTAATTTTTGTAGTTTTGGTGTCATTTTTAGTTATTATAATTTACTCTGTTTTTTTGTGGTTTGGGATTTTTCTCATGTTGTTTTTTTATTTTATTATTTTTTGAGTGCTGCATAAATACTTTACACATTGCCTCTAAATTAAGCCTGATTGCTTTGTCCACGGCTTTCACAGCGCTAAGCTGAGGTTTAGTTAGTGACTTTTGAGGTTCACTCTGTCCAGGATTGTGATTATTTGTCGTTCACAACCCCTCAACTAATACTCCAAGATCTTTTGTATTCTTATGAGACCGGAATATTATGCATGGCTGCCAATGGCCACATATGGGGAGATGTCAGGCTTTTAATTTTTGTGTGTTATGGAGGAACAGTGGCTAGTATCTCAGGTGGTAGTTCTGAACCTTATGATCCGAAGACCACCAGGGCTGCGGTGGTGGTCTCACTTCCGATGGGCCGGTGGTGAAGACTGGTCTGTTGGAGATGAGACCGCCACATTACAAGTGTGGCAGCTTGGCCTATGCCAAACAGCCACTTTCCTGTGCTTACCGCCAAGGCAGTCGGACTGGCGCGCCGGAGATAAGCATCCTTGACCCGGCAGTCCACCCAAAACTGCCAACGGTATCACGAGTCTACTTTCTGCCAGGGATTTTGTGGGGGTAGCACCATCATGAAATCCCTGGTGGAAATTTGCATTCCTGTCACCGGTAGATGACTCCTCCAACCCCCTCATCAACCCAAGACCCCCCCACCCCCCTTTCCTTACAGCATTCCCACCCTCCACCTCCCCAAACCCCCAGTAACCCCACCACCCCCGCTCCCAGTAGTGACCCCCACCTCCTTCGCATACACGGACTTACTCCCCACCCCGATCCCTGTACTTAACCCGCCGCATACACGCACGCACCCACAGAAACACACACCCTGACACTCACTCATTCTCACAACACCTTTAAACTCACGCGCACACACACACGCAAAACACCCCTCAAATCCATACACACATACACGCACAACACCATCACTCACACAGGCACTCCCTAAATTCACCCCCCACTGACACGCATACACACTCCATCCCCCACACTCTCCTTTCCTCAACATACATACACACACAACCCCATCCCTGTCTACATGAATGCACACATGCACCCCGACCCAGCATTCACATTCACCCACACATGCATCACCATCACATTTACACACAGACACACACGCATGCACACACAAACACTCTCCATCCCCCCTCCATTCATGACAAATATCCATTCACACACCCTACCACCCTCCCCTTGCGGAGGACTCTTACCTCGTCTGATGAGGTCCTTCTCCCTGAGGGGACGGGACACGGCGCTCCCACTGCTGGCAGCGCCCTGCCATCAGGACACCGCCAGGCAGTATTACAGGTCGTAATACAGATGGCAGAGTCCCTTTGGCAGGACAGGACTGGTGGTGGAACTGCCTTTGCGAAGTTAGGATGACCACCTCAGTGTGTTGCTGACCCTGCATGGAGGGATGCCAGACTTTGTGACTCATCCTTAGGATAAGGCAAGGAACACTGCTTTGTGCTTCTGAGCTACTTCTATTCAAATGTTCCAAATACCTAACATTCGGGTACAATCCACTTTTCACTGACAGAATGTCATAATGCATGATGATGTGTTGTCATGGTTTTTTGTGATTTTAGTTCCAATATCATCTGTTTCTGGTACAATATATTAGTCAACATGAGAAACGTCCTTAAAATATGGAGATGTCAGCCTAATTTGTTTAATTGTGGTGGAAATCCTTTGTATGACAGGAGGAGATTAATTTATTGTTTGTGTGTTCAAAATACAAGATACCTGATGTAATTGCGCAATAATACACCAGTTGATGAAATATTGAAATACAAGTATCTGGGGATGACCTTTACTAAATCTTTCTCCTGGGGTTTGCACATTGAAACACAAAACTATAAAACCCTTTCAACTGTTACTGGCTTGAAAAAATTTAAACATGATTATGATGGTCCCTTCCTTCACCCAGCGCTGTCCTCATTTAAGGCTATGGTTCCCCCATGATATTTGTATGGAGTGGCGGTCCAGGGCTTGTCTGACTATCAATGTGGGCTAAAATGGAGGAATTGTGTTTAAAGAATCTGCTCTTCTTATCAAAATGGTCAAAAATTGCTCTTGTCTGATCCTTGAGATTCTGGGATAAACAAATAGTGTCTGAGCAGACAAAAGTAGCATAGTTTTGCAGAAATGAAATGATGAAAAGTGATTTAGGCTGGGCCAGAGAGGCTAAAAATGTTGCTGCTGGATATGCTGCTAAACATTTACAGTATGACTTACCCCACTGCTCTATCAAAGAATGAATTATATATGTGGGGAGAGAGGGTCGGAAGCGAAAAAGATCTGGCATATTTAAGACAGAAAAATACCTCTACCCTTGGTCTTTGCAAAGTTTGGGACTCAAACATCTCTTTCCCTATCTGCACAAGTTGCCCAACCATGCAAACCATAATGCAATCTTTAGGTTAAGCACTGAGCTCCAGCCGCTCCAATCTCACCCCGCTGAGATTGCACCTTTTAGGAATTCCTATGGTTTATGTAGTTGTGGGTAAATATGCATCGAATGACCCTACATATTGTATTGCATTGTCTTTATTTTTTAAATCTACACTGGAAAAATCTAGAACTAGTACTTTTAAAAAATAAGATAAGTGCAAGATTGGCAGCAGGAGTTTTCTTATTTCATGTGCAACAGTTGGATGTAACTTGTGTATTGGCTAGATTCCTAATGGTTTTAAAAAATGTCATGCATGTAATGAGTGATTCATAACTATTTGTAGATTTTATAATGTATTAACATTTCTATTTTTTACAGTTATTTTAACATTATATTGTATCGATTTGATGTTCCTGGTTTAAAGGACTTTGCCTTAATGAAACATGTTTATTGATTCGAAATAGACTAGTCAGTGCTATAGGTCGCCCTGTGTCGACATGTCCTATCAGAATTTGCAGTAATTTCAGGTTTTATGCGTTTTGTTTTTTCATGATCCCATTCAAACCGCAATTAAATGTAAAAAATTGTAGGATAAGACTTCCTTCTTTTCACAGCAAGAAGGTTTAAGTGTTAGCCCCTCTGAGATGTTTTCTAGCCAAGTCAAGTGTAGCCCATCTTATTTCTTTTTCACTGTGGTGTCCACAACATACTTTACCATTTATTTAGTTACTTGTTTAATAAGGGAATCACAATCCAAAACTATTGGTCTTCCTGGTGAGTGTTCTGCATGTCTTTGCAGGTCTTTTTGAATTTATGGCAGGGGATATATACCCTGTCCTAGGAGAGTTTTCTTAGAAACTGTACCTCTTTAGGGCATATCCAGCCTACATCAACCCCTTCTTGTATAAACACAAATAAAGTATTCTTGATTTCAGGAGTAGGGTCACCAGTCACTTTTTGGTAGTATTTTTGGTCATATACTTTTCAGCATCCTTCTTCTAAATACTTGTCCTTATCCGGAATGACTGGTGCACCTTGTTTGTCAGCCCATTTTATGACAATTGTTTTTTTTTTTCATTTTTAATTTCTGTCAATGCTTTTTTTAGAGTGAGGCAAATCTGATTTATAGTATCCTGTTTTCTTTCCAAGCAAGCTGATTGCTGAAAAACTGTTTTTTCAAAAGGCAATACCTCACTGGGCATTTCAATATCGGGTGGGTGAAGAGTGGGCTTCTTCCAAAAATCCTGATGTGTCTCTGTTGTGATGGTCTCCTTATTGGAAGTAATGCCTGATTCACAAAGTTAAGTTACACATTGGAAGCAATTTTCACTCTGTAGTAAATTCACTACTATCAGTTATCCAAAACTCCAAGTCTAAACGTACTACAAAAGTGTAAATTACATGTCATCTCCCCCAGAGTAATGAACTAGCCTTACTCTTGTGTGGGTGGGCAACACCATCCCTAAACCGGTCCCTGACCATCATTAATCCCCTCCTACTCCCTCCTAATCCCATTCTCTTTAGTAGTAAATCTGCACATTTTCAGATATTTACATGTGTGGAAACTTCTCAATTCGGTGGAGAAGTCTGCACATATAAATATAGGTGAAACATATACTTTTTAGAATGTTTTGTACTATAAACACATACTACAAAGTACATTTTATGAATAAGGCCCTTTGAGTCAAATGTTTTGAAATAACTTAAGGGCTTCACTCTTTAGTTTAACAAAGTCAGTCAGTGCAGACGGGAGAAAGAAAGTCCTTTGGACAGAACTTCTATCTGATATTTGGTTAAGATTATTTCAAGAGGTGTTTATAGTCTCATGTGCTGTCTGGTTCTCATTTTCCATGGTTGGTTGTTGGGTTTGAATCACCCTTTGCCTCTTTTTTGGCCTCTTCATAGAAGTTTTGCTGTTTATTGTTATTTCCATGACAAGAACCTTCATCCATGTCTTGTTTTCCTGTTGTATCAGAAAAAATGTCAGAAAAGGTAATGGATGGTTGCCTTAATCATACATGGTATTCAGGAAGGGGTCTTCATGCTCCAGGCCAAAAGTAAAAATCATCCTCTAGGTTTGGGTAAACAGTCCCTTAGTTGAAATTGTTTGTCTTTCTCAAGCTTGAGTAGTTTGTGGTTTGGGGTAAGGCTTTAAATTCTTTGATCTCCTTTGCAGAATTTTAAAACATATGTATTTACCTTCTATCAGCTGATCATTATTCTTTATATCATCTTCTAGTTGAGGGATCAAATCAAGCTCTTTTTTGCAGATCCTTTGTGTAGTCTTGTTTGAAAGTATGATCCAACTGTGGCTGCATTTTGAACCAATGTAGCTGAATATCCCAGTTATTTTTACTGAGGACTTGGTTTATCGCAAAGATCTCAGCTGCATTTTTACAAAAAATTATTTTTTATAATGTAAGTAGTAGTGCAAGGAGGGGATGCAAAAAAGAGAAAAGTAATTGGCTTTTTCATTGAACGTTCTGTGTTGGAAAATGAATACTTGTAAGAGAACAGAGATTGAAAGGAGCACATCAATTGACAGATGTGTAAACTAAACAGAAAAAATACATTTTTAGTCAAGTTAGAGAGGTCTGATTGGGCAGTGGTAGAGCGACTGAAGTGGAGGTAGATAACAGAATGCTAAATCATTTGAAAAATCAAACTTGGACCATGATAAAGTGACATCTTATTTGGGCCTTGCATAGTACAGCACCATAGAAGAGATTTGTGTTATGCTGTCTTAGCAGAGATGTCAGTGGGGCCTCTGATCCAAAATCATGATAACACTATAACTATTGCTCAGTCAGTATTTTTATTTTTTGAAAGTATGGCCTTGTTCTGTCAAAACACAGCCTTAGCTGTATGGTAGACCTCATCTTAACAGCACTTAAAAAAGGTATATACATATAAGAAGTAGCATAGTCTTTGTGTGCTTTCAGTCAGTACCATTCAGCCATCACCTTTATTGTATTTTTCAATCTTTGACATTGGTTTAATAGGTTATCTTTCAAGCACATGGCTTTTAATAGAAGGCTGTATTATTATTTGTTGACTTAGTACTTCAGGTAGCCCTCACTTCAGTTGTCTCCCATGCTGCTCATTTTGCTTCCCTATCAGTTTCTGTTTCCTTACCTCACTCCACGTCAATCTGTTCCCCACCATGACACACCATCATCAGTCCTACACTACTTGCCATAACTCTTTTGTTAATTTCTTTGTTCTTTTCTCATAATTACCATCTCATCACCTCCAAGCTTTCCTTCTCTCTCGCCCAATCAGCCATCTCAATCCCTTCTTTCCTCTTCATGCGTCACCAGTCACAATCCTCTTCCCCGTCTTCCTTCATTATCCCAACTTGTTTTCTCTCTTGTATCTGACAGTGGCTCTCTTTAATGCCTTCACACTGGTGTCTGCTGCACTGATTGCACATTCCGGAAAACAACTAAAGAGCAACTTCTTATTTAGCTTCATGTCATTTAATAAGACAAGTCACTGATATTAATTATACATGTTAGAGTTCCTTTTTGGAAATCATACCAGGGATGCACTCAGAGCCTCTATTTTAGATATTGGCATCATAGCCCAGTATTGAGATATTTATTGAGATAAAAGACAGTTAAAAAGCAAGCAATATTATTAAACTTACAAACGAAAATATGCAAATATAAAAGTTGATGCTACATCCTCACTAGGATTGCCAGTGCTCTAAATAAAAGCACAATCAGCATTATTTTCCATTGTTCCTTTTTACTTTCAAGAAAAGGACACCTTCAAAGAAATTTGGTTGGTTAATAATTTTCTGGTATCCTGAGTCTGATGGGTCAATGGTGGATATCTATGGGATCTCTAGCAATGGTCTAAGGTACTGTACACTGCTACAGCAGGCGTTTGACTCAGACTCAACAGGCCTATGCTAACAGTGTAAGCTACTGCAGTCTGCTGCAAAAAGACCAATGTAAAACTCAAGGGACCTCTAATAGCTGCAAAAGGTACTGAAACCTAGCACACTAAACGTTTATGCCTGGCTCAATTGATTTCTGTATTGACTTAGATACTTCAGTTTGCAACCGGTAAGAACCATTAGAGCTATTCACATGCATACAAATGTGTTCTTTAAATAAAAAAGACCTTTTTGATTTTCCAATTGCTGTACCAAACTCAATCCCAGTTGTTGACGATGAGAGAGCCAGAGTGAACCAGAGTGGGCAGAGGGGACGGCAGAGGAGCAGGTAGCAAGGTGGGACCGGAAGCAAAGGTAGCGAGGACACTGAGGTTTTGGTGTTTCCTGGAAGCCCAAGCCTGAGAAAGAGCATGCTAGGGGCCGGGAGGGAAGGCACTCGGCACTAGGCCCTTAGGCGCAACAACCCCAGCGGGATCTGGCACCCAGCTGCTGGTGGACCAGTGCTCCAGCTTTCTTCATCTGGCAGAGCGTCTAGGGTGCAGGTCAGGTGAACGGGGGCATCAGAGATATCGAACTGTTGAACTGCGTGGTTTGTGGGAATCCAGTGTGCAGCAGGTTGCCACCCCTACTTTCTATACAGTGTTCAACCTGCGCAGGTCTGCTTGCAAACTCTACTGTAAGGCGAAGCAAGGCAAAGCCCCGCCACTAACCATTGCCTCCTGTTACCTGCACCTGACTCTAGCACTTCAGCACTCTCCTCCCTCCTTTTGTGGTTTTCAGCTGCGACTAGCTGCTTCCCTGGAAAAGACGAAATTAGTGTAGGGAGTGAGAGGAACAGCTAGTAACCTGATAATTGGCCACCAGAAAGATATTAGACAACAGGCTTCCCAGGCTTCAGGCATAGTCGCACCAGAGGCCATTGGGTCATCTGACGCCAGGGAAGCAGCCGCACTAGGTTGCAGTGCGGTTTGCGGCTAATGCGCCTCTCTAGCTGATTGCTTAGGGAGCCAAACCTGACTCACCATCGCCAACAACCAGGGGGCTTACTAAAACTGAAACAAGAACAGAAATCCGCAGCAGCAAAAGGAAGAAAATCACAACTATAGAAACTTTACTATGCAGCCAGCTAGTCACTACTTATATTACTTGCAATTGCAAATCAACCTCAACATCCCGCAGCAGTAGAGGAAGTAGGTGGTGACATCCTCCTCTTTGTAAGCAACACCACTCAGGCCTACACATTTCTGCCAAACAGTGAAATTGGATACAACAAGCAGTCCTAAAAATTTATATAATGGGGTTTGGAAAAAACGGGACCTGTCCCCATAAGACCTACCAAAGGAAAACATTCTCATCACGACATCAGAACTGCCAGCCTAGTAGTGCACCACACAGGTGAAGAACCCTCGGCCACCATGAAGCTGGAGACAGCGGAGCAACACAATGGAGCTTCAGCATCAACTGATGGCACCACTCTAAGGGTAATGTCTCACAACTTCCAGCCAAAAACATACTCAAAATTCCCATTTTTAAAGGATGCAGGATCAGTTCTTTACTCAAGTGATGAGCGGAAAGCAGGACTGTCATCACCACTATAATCTGAAATTATCAATCACTCTACAGATGGTATTTCGTGGCCAGAACCCCCCCCCCCCGCTGCTCCTGCTTCCACCTCCTTAGACTTAATAGAGACCATGGATGAGGGAAGAATAACAATGGAGGGTGACAGAATACATTACTAAGGAAAAACACAAAGGAAATATGGAGGAAATGGCTGATCAGGCCCTTGAGAGTTCTGCAAGTCAAAGTTCCCCTACCAAGTTGACCAGCTTCGACGAAAATTATTGACGTTCACCGGGTGGGGGAGGAGTAGGGGAAACTGGAGGTTGTGCGTGAAAGAATGGCGCTAGTCAGGTTAAAGTCAGGTTAAAGTCATAAGATGACTCAAACCTGATTAGCTTCATTATTTCCACGCACAACCCCCATGGACATGACTCCTGTCTAAGTAAAGACAGAAATCATGCCCCCCAGCCCAATGGCCATGCCCTGGGATTGGCCGTTGGGCACAGTGCCATAGGGGGGCCCAAGTTAGGGCCCCCTATGGCACTTTAAAAAAAATATATATATATTCACCTGGATTTACCTGGGATGGGTCCCCCCATACTTAGGTGTCCTCCAGGTGTGGGTGGGTAGGGGTGCCCCTGGGGGCAGGAAAGGGCACCTGTGGGCTGTTTCCATGGTCTCTGACCAAGGAAAAAGGCCCACAGGTCCCCTAACGCCTGCCCTGACCCAGGCGTTAAATAATGGTGCTAAGAAGGCTTAGCACCATTATTTAAGGCCCTGCTCCTCCCGTGCATGATTATTGCACAGTAGGATAATTTTTTGCCCGGAAACGCCTACTTTGCATCTCATTGACGCACAGTAGTTTTCCGCAGGCAAAAAATGACTTTACCTCCAATATTTTGGCGCTAGACAGGTCTAGCGTCAAAATATAAATATGGAGTTAAGTTTGTGCCGGATTTGTGTAAAAAAAAAAAAGACACAAATCCAGCGCAAACAGAGTATAAATATGCACCTAGGTCTGCAGGCTCTCTAGGGAAACTCCTGCAAATCATGCAAGCTTTAAAAAATTGGTAAACAAAACCATCAATATCATCTCACTAATTGAGGATAAGGCAGCACTGTCAGGCAGAGCCCATGGCTGGTTCATTCTGAACACTTACGAGACCGCAACACCACAACCTTACCTTTATATGGGGAGCTACTGGCCGAACAAAGAGCAATGTTAAGATCACTTTGTAATGAAAGAGGAATCCGCACTTGCAGGCAGGCGTTGCTGGCCTGCTTTGCTGCAGGAGATGTGCAGCTAAATTGCCACCTTGTGAGGTTTCTTAAAAAGGTGGAGGAAAATGGCAGCAGCGACCAATCAAGGCAGCGATTCTGATGGAGACCAACAAGTTTGCACATTTTGACCTACCGTGCTCTACCACACGCATGACAGCTTTATATTGTTCATGCAGCTGTTGATGACAGACTTACGACCTGCAAGCAGGCCACCAGGTACGACGTGCGACAAGAACTGTGCACAGCAGACTCTGTATGACCGGCAGGCAGCTGGGACTGCCAATCACATACTTTATGGTTGCTTTGTTTTTCTCTGCACACATGACAGTTTTAATTTTTACTGCAATGCTAATAATACTGTCGATTTTTTAATTTTGTATTGAAGAATGGTTTTTAGTCCGATCAAATTGTACTATACGTTTTTTCATGTTGCGATGGTTTTAATTAACCAAGCAATACTAACAAACTTGAAAATTAAACCCAATGCTTGCTCGAACTTGGGGGATAGGCTGTAGTTGAAATTTCCTGAAGTTGAAGAGATCCCTATTATAATATAAATTATGGAATGCAGGTTCTCTCTAGCTCTCGCAGGGGAACCAATACTGTAGATCTCCATGTGCTTGATTATTTTTCAGTCATACATGTCTGATTTTAGAAAACAGAATTTGAAAAATTCCCTACATTTCGTTTTTCAAGCATGTTCTTGGTTATAAAATATGTTTTCTTTTAAAAAACATATTTGCGTATAAAGTCGGTCTTTGTTAGTGTAACTCACCAAGGCCATTTGCATTGCACGCTTATGTACTATTATTTGTACAAATGCCACAGACTTAAAATCTTTTCACACATATACGTAGTGCAGTGTCAACATAGTCTAGAGGGGCATCTATCTCAACTGGTGCGCAATTACGTTCAGATTTACCTTGAAATGCCCTCACTTTCAGAAAGAGCAATACAATAACCCAGCAAGTAATTGCCTTCGTCTAAAACAAATCCCATCTGACAACAATCGAGAGATTTTTCTTTGCCCTGACCTTATCACTTTGGCTGGAATATGACCAACGTAATCTGCATTATCAAACAATCAGTTGTATCATTTTAGTTATTATTTATTGTAAGCCAGTTTCCTCAGTTTGAAGCTGGTGATGATTGAAGTGGGGCCAGTTTTCTTTGTAACAACGTATCTTTACATGTAGCGCTGAATTCAAAATTAACCTACCCACTGCTTTGTTCAACCGCTTTGCTTAAGAAGGATGACTGGATTAATATCTTGTGGTCTATATACATTGCAGTAGATGTGCCAATTACAAGATGTCCATAAATCGGCCAGGTATTTTGGATCCTCTGGAGTTTCTGTTACTGATAGGGTGTTGGACTTTTGCTTATGCAGGGTCATCCCCAGACTTTTTTGCCTCCTGCCTCCTATATTTTTCTGACATGTTGCTGTTGGCTTTTCAACTCTGAGCACTTTACCACTGCTAACCAGTGCTAAAGTGCATATGCTCTCCTGTTTAAATTGTATGTAAGTGGTTTATCCATGATTGGCATATTTGATTTACTAGTAAGTCCCTAGTAAGGTGCACTAGAGGTGCCAGGGCCTGTAAATCAAATGCTACTAGTGGGCCTGCAGCACTGGTTGTGCCACCCACATAAGTAGCTCTGTAATCATGTCTCAGACCTGCCACTGCAGTGTCTGTGTGTGTATTCTTACACTGTAAATTCGACTTGGCAAGTGTACCCACTTGCCAGGCCTAAACCTTCCCTTTCCTTACATGTAAGGCACCCCTAAGGTAGGCCCTAGGTAGCCCCAAGGGCAGGGTGCAGTGTATGGATAAGGTAGGACATATAGTAATGTGGTTTATATGTCCTAACAGTGAAATACTACCAATTTCGTTTTCACTGTTGCAAGGTCTGTCTCTCTCATAGGATAATATGGGGGCTACCTTTAAATATGATTAAAGTGTAGATTCCCCTAGAGAGTAGATGGACATGTGGAGTTTGGGATCCCTGAACTCACAATTTGAAAATACATCTTTTAGTAAAGTTGATTTTAAGATTGTGAGTTTGGAAATGCCACTTTTAGAAAGTGAGCATTTTCTTGCTTAAACCATTCTGTGACTCTGCCTTGTTTGTGGATTCCCTGTCTGGGTCAGTTTGACAGTTGGGTTGTTTTTCACCTCACACCAGACCGTGACACAAAGGGAGCTGGGGTGTGATCTGCATTTCCTGATTAGCTATCTCTGCTAGGAGGGAGGGGTGGAGTGGTCACTCTCATCTGAAAGGACTGTGCCTGCCTCTGACAATGCTGTCTCCAACCCCCTGGTGTGTGTCTGAGGCCTTGCCTGGGCAAGGCAGGATTTCACAAGAAGGTGTGAGTCCCCTTTGAAGGAAGGTGACTTCAAAGACTAAAATGGGTATAAGAAGGGCACCCAAACTTACAAACTTTAGAAACACTTCTGGAACCAAGAGGAACCTCTGCCTGGAGAAGAGCTGATCGCTGAGGAACAAGTGCTGCCCTGCCTGTGACTGTGCTTTGTGGAGCTTTCCTGCAGTGCTGCTTCTGCCAGAGTAAGAGGGCAAAGACTGGACTTTGTGTGCCTTCCATCTTGAAGAAGAAATCTCCAAGGGCTTGATGTAGAGCTTGCCTCCTGTTGTTGAAGTCTCAGGGATAGCAAAGACTTCTTCCTGCCAGCACCTGGAGTCTCTGGAGAGACCCCTACTCTGCTCTGTGGTGCCCTTCCAGTTCCTGGGACCCTGAAAGGAGAGGCTGGCAGCCTAAGGACAAAAATACACGCACCGAGCGCCGTGCGGAGAAAAGATCGACGCGAATCCGATCGCGGCTGAGAAAACGACGCGACGCCGGCTCCGCAGCTGAGAAACGACGCCGCAGGAAACGCGACCGGAGAATCGACGCCCGGAGCAGGAGAAACGACGCGCAGCATCGCTGACGAAGGCTGAGAGATCGCAACCTGCGCCGCGGGACTTTCGGACCGTCGCGTGGCTGGCTTTTTCGACGCGCATCGCCGTGCCGAGTTGTTTTCGACGCATATAACCGTGCAGGGTTATTTTCGACGCACACCGCCCGTGCGGGGTTATTTTTGACGCAAACCAGGTACGTTTACACGCTAGCAGCGCTAGTGTGTTGTTACAACTACCTAAAGACTCTTTTTATTTTAAACCTTTAAAAAATCATAACTTGACTTGTGTATGTTGGATTTTTGTCGTTTTGGTCTTGTTTTGTCTAGATAAATATTTCCTATTTTTCTAAACTGGTGTTGTGTCATTTTGTAGTGTTTTCATTAAGTTACTGTGTGTGTTGGTACAAATACTTTACGCCCAGCACTCTGAGGTTAAGCCTACTGCTCTGCCAAGCTACCAAGGGGGTAAGCAGGGGTTAGCTGAGGGTGATTCTCTTTTATCCTAACTAGAGTGAGGGTCCTTGCTTGAACAGGGGGTAACCTGACTGTCAACCAAAGACCCCATTTCTAACATTGGTGGCAGCGGTGGGATTGGACTTGTATTTGTACTTGACATACAGTAATTGAGTGTACACTACTGTTTTGAGCTCAGACCACTACGTGACCACATACTACTTGTCTTGTGATTCTGCTTTTTGTTCTCTGATGTCCTCCTGGAAGTATTGCTAATATTTTTGGACTTTGTTTTTTTGGTTGTGAAGCCTTTGCAGAATGGAAGTCAATTTCTGGCACCTATTTATGTATAAAAAGTGGCAGCTTAAAGCATTCTGCATGGAAAGGGGACTGGCTGTG
The DNA here is from genome assembly GCF_031143425.1 of Pleurodeles waltl. Lineage (NCBI taxonomy): Eukaryota > Metazoa > Chordata > Amphibia > Caudata > Salamandridae > Pleurodeles > Pleurodeles waltl. Next base: position 602,452,041 of record NC_090443.1, on the reverse strand, counting down.
AACAAGAAATCCAGAAGGGAGGATCTTGAGTCAGCCCTGTTTCAGTATGAATTGAAACGTTGTCAGGCAACACCACCAAATGAGTCTGAGGAGGATAACTACTCTGAGGAGGAGGACTACTCCAAAGAGGAGGGCAGTGGCCCTGAGGAGGGAACAGAAAGAGATGATTGGCTCCTAGCTCGAATCCGGAGTCTGGAAGAGCTAGATGCAGAGCTTAAGAGGGCTGAGGAGAAGAGAGCCTTAGTCCTGGAAGAAAGGAGGAGGGACTTAGAGATTAAAAAAATGATTTATGCTTACGAGCTTAAATTGAAAGAGCTGGAAGTCATGAGGGCTGAGTCCAGCTGGAATGGTGGCAGCAACAATTGTATATCCAGTGATGCTGCAGAAGTGCACATGCCCAGAGAGGTGGTGCCCTACTTGAAGGAGGGAGTTAACACACGCCAGGAGGTTCAGGGGTATGAGGTAGCTCCAGTGATGCACAGGGTCCCTGAGGTGGATTGGGGAACTGGCATGGGGAGTCATATCCCTACTGGTGGGAGGGACACTCTACTGACTCTAGGTGAGAGTGACAGGGAGAGGGGTTCCCCCAAAGTAGAAGTCCTGGTTATGGAGTGTGAAAACATCCCAGAAGAGTGTGGGTTGAGTGTCAGGGACAGTCAGGTACTGTCTCACCAGTCTCAGGAGGGTGATGTGGGGTGCTTTTTCAAAGCAGAGTCACTGGATGGTTGGGTGAAGGGTACTTTGGTTAATTCATGCGAGGGGCTGAGTGATGTAATTGCTGGAGAGCATATGTCTAGTCCTTATTTTCCAGAGCTATGCCAACACCAGGTGGAGTGTGAGTTCTCTGACCCCAGGGAGCTTACAATGGAGGCAGACTTCTGGGTGAGTACCAGAGAGTCTGAAGAGGCATTTGGGGGTGCTCCTGAGAGGAGTGGTCTAGGTAGTTCCCAACCAGGTGAGGTAGGGAAGGATTGTAGTGTCCCAGGTAGGTCCCAGTGTAGTGGGATGGGTGAGGGACCCCATGTCCAGTCTCAGAGGAGAGGGAATGGGGATGGGTTGAGGCCCAAGGTGCCCGAGATCCGGTCCCAGGTCCTGGAGGGTTCCCTGCGGGAACACCAGGAGGGGAGCCTAGCCTGTACCATAGGGCCATCTGTTGAGGGAGACCCCACAGTGTCAGGAGAACTTGGGGGGGCGGCTGTAGCCAGCGTCCCACCAGTTCTGGTGTCTGGCAGTACCACTCCTAGTGAGGGGGTGCAGAAGTCCAGACAGAGGGTTGAGAGGGGGTGGCGGACCCCAGTGGAGAACCTGGAGGGTCAGGGGTCAGCTCTGAGAGCAGAGCCCCCCATGAATGACCTTGGTGAGACCATTTCTGGGTTGGGGGGAATCCAGACTCTGTCAGATGGGCAGAGGTCAGGAGACCTGCGCCAGCCAGACTCTTGTGTGGCCCTTCGGGACAGTGTGTCCCTTGAGGGGGGTAAGTGTGCCCCCCTGGAAGTCCTGGTGTGCCAGGCAATGGTTCAACCGCAGGGTGGTGACTCTGGGTTGAATGATCAGGTTCAGGGGGTAAACTCTGACCTGATGGGGGGTAAGTGTGCTCCCAAGGAAGTCCTGGTGTGCCAGGCAGTGGTTCAACCGCAGGGTGGTGACCCTGGGTTGGATGACCAGGTTCAGAGGGTAAACTCTGACCTGGTAGGGGGTAGGTATGCCCCCCAGGAAGTCCTGGTTTGCCAGGCAGTGATCCAGTCTGTGGGTACAGACCCTGGATTGGGAGGCCAGGTTGAGGGTGTCCCCCCTGACCTGGAGGAAGGGGCTACTGCTAACAGTGCCCCTACCATGTTGTCTTCTGGGGGGGTCACTCCTAGTTGGGTGGTTCAGGACCCCAGAAGAGAGGGCAGGGGGAGGGAAGCCTCACCCTTGGCCCTGGTCCAACCTGAAGGTACAGACCCCAGGTTGGAGGATCAGTTGCAGGTTAACATCCCTGCACTGATGGAAGAATTGTGCAGGACTGCTTCTACAAGCACCCTGACAGTTTTTGACTCTGGGGGTGCCGCTTCTGCAGGGAGGGTACAGAGCCCCAGAGGGGAGGACCAGGGTCAGGTTGTCATCCCTGACCTGGTGGAAGAGAGAGTGGTCAAAGGGTGCCAGGCACCTGGGGCTACCACCCCCCACTCTCCACAGTCACAGTGGTTAGAGAGGCCTGAGGTCGGGCTCTCATCCCTGACAGTTGTCTGGGGCCACTGTGGCTTGCTGTCCTGGTGGACAGAGTTGCCCCTGGGGGGGGGAGGACGAGAGTCACACCCCGGGGGTGGAGTGGGCAACACCACTGTGTTGGCCCTGGTGGTACTATCTGCCCATTGCAATACATCTGTGAGCAAAGTAAAGTTAGGTGTTGCACAGATGGTGTCTGTAGATGTGGGGAAGGGTTCCCCATGGGTTAGCTTAGTGGGCCCTGAGAGTATGGACAGAGGGATCCAACTGGAGTCAGGAAGGCGTAGAACTGGAACATGCCCCTGCTGTTGTGGGCCTGGGTCCCTGTTCTATCGCCCCAATCAGGGAAGTACATCAAGGTATTGATTGTTCTCCCCTGGCTTTAGGCTGGTAGGGGGTCGTGTTGGACTTTTGCTTATGCAGGGTCATCCCCAGACTTTTTTGCCTCCTGCCTCCTATATTTTTCTGACATGTTGCTGTTGGCTTTTCAACTCTGAGCACTTTACCACTGCTAACCAGTGCTAAAGTGCATATGCTCTCCTGTTTAAATTGTATGTAAGTGGTTTATCCATGATTGGCATATTTGATTTACTAGTAAGTCCCTAGTAAGGTGCACTAGAGGTGCCAGGGCCTGTAAATCAAATGCTACTAGTGGGCCTGCAGCACTGGTTGTGCCACCCACATAAGTAGCTCTGTAATCATGTCTCAGACCTGCCACTGCAGTGTCTGTGTGTGTATTCTTACACTGTAAATTCGACTTGGCAAGTGTACCCACTTGCCAGGCCTAAACCTTCCCTTTCCTTACATGTAAGGCACCCCTAAGGTAGGCCCTAGGTAGCCCCAAGGGCAGGGTGCAGTGTATGGATAAGGTAGGACATATAGTAATGTGGTTTATATGTCCTAACAGTGAAATACTACCAATTTCGTTTTCACTGTTGCAAGGTCTGTCTCTCTCATAGGATAATATGGGGGCTACCTTTAAATATGATTAAAGTGTAGATTCCCCTAGAGAGTAGATGGACATGTGGAGTTTGGGATCCCTGAACTCACAATTTGAAAATACATCTTTTAGTAAAGTTGATTTTAAGATTGTGAGTTTGGAAATGCCACTTTTAGAAAGTGAGCATTTTCTTGCTTAAACCATTCTGTGACTCTGCCTTGTTTGTGGATTCCCTGTCTGGGTCAGTTTGACAGTTGGGTTGTTTTTCACCTCACACCAGACCGTGACACAAAGGGAGCTGGGGTGTGATCTGCATTTCCTGATTAGCTATCTCTGCTAGGAGGGAGGGGTGGAGTGGTCACTCTCATCTGAAAGGACTGTGCCTGCCTCTGACAATGCTGTCTCCAACCCCCTGGTGTGTGTCTGAGGCCTTGCCTGGGCAAGGCAGGATTTCACAAGAAGGTGTGAGTCCCCTTTGAAGGAAGGTGACTTCAAAGACTAAAATGGGTATAAGAAGGGCACCCAAACTTACAAACTTTAGAAACACTTCTGGAACCAAGAGGAACCTCTGCCTGGAGAAGAGCTGATCGCTGAGGAACAAGTGCTGCCCTGCCTGTGACTGTGCTTTGTGGAGCTTTCCTGCAGTGCTGCTTCTGCCAGAGTAAGAGGGCAAAGACTGGACTTTGTGTGCCTTCCATCTTGAAGAAGAAATCTCCAAGGGCTTGATGTAGAGCTTGCCTCCTGTTGTTGAAGTCTCAGGGATAGCAAAGACTTCTTCCTGCCAGCACCTGGAGTCTCTGGAGAGACCCCTACTCTGCTCTGTGGTGCCCTTCCAGTTCCTGGGACCCTGAAAGGAGAGGCTGGCAGCCTAAGGACAAAAATACACGCACCGAGCGCCGTGCGGAGAAAAGATCGACGCGAATCCGATCGCGGCTGAGAAAACGACGCGACGCCGGCTCCGCAGCTGAGAAACGACGCCGCAGGAAACGCGACCGGAGAATCGACGCCCGGAGCAGGAGAAACGACGCGCAGCATCGCTGACGAAGGCTGAGAGATCGCAACCTGCGCCGCGGGACTTTCGGACCGTCGCGTGGCTGGCTTTTTCGACGCGCATCGCCGTGCCGAGTTGTTTTCGACGCATATAACCGTGCAGGGTTATTTTCGACGCACACCGCCCGTGCGGGGTTATTTTTGACGCAAACCAGGTACATTTACACGCTAGCAGCGCTAGTGTGTTGTTACAACTACCTAAAGACTCTTTTTATTTTAAACCTTTAAAAAATCATAACTTGACTTGTGTATGTTGGATTTTTGTCGTTTTGGTCTTGTTTTGTCTAGATAAATATTTCCTATTTTTCTAAACTGGTGTTGTGTCATTTTGTAGTGTTTTCATTAAGTTACTGTGTGTGTTGGTACAAATACTTTACGCCCAGCACTCTGAGGTTAAGCCTACTGCTCTGCCAAGCTACCAAGGGGGTAAGCAGGGGTTAGCTGAGGGTGATTCTCTTTTATCCTAACTAGAGTGAGGGTCCTTGCTTGAACAGGGGGTAACCTGACTGTCAACCAAAGACCCCATTTCTAACATAGGGTAATTCAAAGTGGGGGGAACTGCTGAATCACGGTTTGATCTTTGATTTTGCTGAACTTTGTAAGCACCTCACCCTGCAATGTCTGTGTTTACGTGCGCAGAAACTACGTCATCTGATTACATTCTAGTCATAATCAGGGCCTAAATCGGACTTCTAAAATGTTGCTTACCCTCCAGGCTTCACTGAAGGCAAAAATATACGAATTTAAAATACAGTTTAAATGGTCAGTCAATGAATATAGCCTAATTTAGCTAACTAAAGCCATATAGATAAAACCTTCACACATTTTATACAAATACATGCTAAAGTTCAATTATGCAGTATACAAAAATATCATTTGTATAAAAGAAATAAAAACATATACTAGAAAATAACAGCCCTAAAAATGATTTATCTTCATTTAATTGCACCATTAATAAAAATATCAATCACTAAACAAGTATGCTTCTCAAGCAACATTTGTGAGTATAACACAGTTAGCCTCGTCTAAATGGAATATTAGATTTAAGGAGCAGATAAAAATATTGTTTTGTGTTACTTAAAAAATAATAAAATAGAGTAAATGACATGGTGGATCGCAAGGATATGGAAAGAGCTGCTCTGGGAGAGCCAAATCTTTAGGAAAACATAAGAGAATATGTACAGTGCTGATCCTACAGACCGGTAATATACATTAATGTTATGCTTTAGACACAGGGCAGATAACGTTCAATAATGGGTACTGTCTTAAATGCATGTGATCGTACAGATTCTTTTGAAGCTCAGGACGTGCCAAAGACTAAAAACAAAAAGAAAATTAGCCCACATTTTGTGATGTTCCAAAATGGATCTTTGATTATGAACTATATCCGGCCTGCCCAGTTCGACAGTCATAGATAGTTTATTCATGTAACATCTGAGCTTCATCTAATAATAGGCTGTCAGAAATTATTGCCCTGTTAAATTGATTGAGCTTGGCCCAGGTTGAGATCCCTAGAAAAAGGGGACAAAGCTTAATTGCATTAATGGCATCTTAGAAATAGGATATGCCTATGGCATAAACGAGTGGTATTCGGCAGGAAGGCAAACAACTGGCTAAATATATATATATATATACTCTTCTACTTGAAGATTAGTAACATCATTGTTGTCCCAAATTCCAGCCCCATATCTGGTAATAGGCACACATTTACTATTATGAACTACAAGCATTGATTTTAATGATTTAGATTCCAGTCTAGTTGCAGAATGAAAAACAGCCCCAATTGATTAAAAAAATTAACAACAAATTATGCTATCTACTAGAGGGATCAAAAGAGACCCCAAAGATGCAAGAAGGATTGTACCCTATTGATTAATGTATCATGGATTGTAAACAGCCTGGTCTTTGTGGTGATGGGACTAAATAACCTAATAAATGTTCTTTAAAAAAAATGTCACTAAGGTGATCCTTAAATAATACAATGAATTCAATTATTTTATATCATATCTGATACAAAAGTGCTGGGAGAGGGTGGGAGATAATCTATAGTATGTTGGCTTGTCCTGACTGTGGGACACCAGAGTTTTTTTTAGTAGCTGATTAACCAACAAACAAAAAGGAATGTAAGGTTTCAAAACACAACCCTGCCAATCTCTTTTATGTTAAAGAACATCTATCCATTTTCACTCAGCCTCATATCTGTCCCTAGCAGATAGAACTGTATGCAACTGTCTCAAAAAGATTAAACTAACATTCTCGACTGCATGGAAAGCATCATAGAACCAACTAAGATCTGTTAACATGATCAACATCAGAGCTTAAATCCATAAAGGCCAGATGCTTAGATCGTTGCTGCAGTAGTATTTGTATTGATCAGGATGTACAAGTTCAAACATTGCTTAACAGTTCCCAACCCTGGTCTGAAGTTATATTGAATATTGGATATGATGCTATTTTTGTTAGCCCATAGAACTAGTCTGTCCACAAGGGCTCTACTCACTACTTTGACAACTGAATATATCAGTGAGATAGGTTGATATCAACTATAGTTTTCTTTATCCCCTTTCTTAAAGAATTGCAATGTGTTAGTTTGAGATCAAGGCTGTGGCAAACTATTACCAATTTATTGATTAAGGCCCCCAGAAATACATGCTGCCCATAGGCCAGATCTGCCAGTAAAAAGGTTCAGAGGTACCCCGGTCAGGTCCTTGGGTCTTACCTTTGCCCTGTTATTGACTGGATCAGTAACCTCCTGCATTGTAAACATCAGGAGGGTATGAGACAGGTTCCCATTGCCTGAATCAACACCTCCGTGCAAGGGGCTGTGGGATTACCAAGAAAAGTGAATTAAATATCTTCCAGAATGCGCAACTATACTTAAAAGCACTAGCAGTTTCACGTTTATCCCATGCCTCTTCCCTTAGGACTGTTTCTCAAGCCTTCAGGTGTTTTTCATACATGGTTGTGTAGATCAAAACCTCTAATTTGTCACAGATGTTTTTAGGAACATTCAATAAGTTGTGATGAGCTTGTGTACAAAGTAAATCAAACATCTTTGGCTTAGAGTTTTTCCTTTGGAGTGGCTCAGACAATAGTCTTAACTGCTGAACACACTGAAGCAAAGGAAACCTGTATAATACTAACATCAGCCAGATGTCAAGGCATCACACTACATCAGTTAGGCTGAACGTCATCAGATATCTAAGAAAGGTAGCATGGTTCAACTGGTCAAACAAACAGAGTATTGCATCACATCCTGGTTTTAATTTCAACTGTGCTAAGAACAACTGTTGAAATATTCAGTAATCAGATAAACTTCAGTAGGAAGCATCATCAATTCTACCTGTGTCTCCCTGGGCACATGAAGATCAGACGAAACAGCGAGTTCTGGCGTTTGTGGTACTATTCTAAAAAAGTGGATGGCCGCTTTGGCTATTCGTCACATAAATAGAACTGAACTTAAAAACAATGTATTTGTCTCTTCAGATGTTATATTCGGGCTGCTACTGTGTGTGTACTTACATTGCACGGTAGCATCCAGAGAAGGTTTCAATTTCTGCATTTTATGTACAACCTGCAGCTTAAACGTCTAAATCGCATGGTCAATGACCCAGCAATTCAAAACAAATCAATCTTTATTAAATGCAAGATAGGTACTATTAAAATGAAAACAGAGGGCTCACAGTATATTTTGCATCCAACAAATTCACTGTTATAAATAAGAAGGATTTCCGTAATAAAATATAAATAGGCACTTACTCTGAGATAGAAATCGATTTCAATGTGTTAGTCAATATCAAGAAAGAAAAAAAGAAGTTAGTATTCCTGTGGGCCCATATTAGTTACATCACGAAGTACCTTGCAATCCTTCGGCCCTGCTAATGAATAGGTTGGTGTTTTCCAGTTCCACGTTTCGTGTTATTTAACACATCCATTAATCACTGGGTGTGTTAAAAATAATTTCAAGGTAGTTAAGCATGTCGAAGTTTAACAAGTGTATGGTATTTGCAGGCAGTTTCTGGTGTGTTATGCGCCAAATTCCGAATGATGGGCCAGATGTAGGAAACGTTTAGCGACTCGCAAACGGCAAAAATTGCCGTTTGCGAGTCGCTAAACGCGTTTCCCAATGCAGAAATGCATATTGCGAGTCGGTACCGACTCGCAATATGCATTTCAGAATCGCAAATAGGAAGGGGTGTTCCCTTCCTATTTGCGAGTCTGAGTGGTATGCAATACCATTTGCGACCGCGTACGCGGTCGCAAATGGTGTCGCAGTTACCATCCACTTCAAGTGGATGGTAACCCAGTCGCAAATTGGAAGGGGTCCCCATGGGACCCCTTCCACTTTGTGAACGGACCCAAAAATATTTTTTCAGGGTAAGTAGTGGTCCAAGGGACCACTACCTGCCCTGAAAAAAAAACGAAACGAAAGGTTTCGTTTTTTTTTTAAAGTGCAGCTCGTTTTCCTTTAAGGAAAACGGGCTACACTTAAAAAAAAAAAAACTGCTTTATTGAAAGCAGTCACGAACATGGAGGTCTGATGACGACAGCAGGCCTCCATGTTTGCGAGTGCCTATACATATGCGGTGTGTCACTGTTTTCTGCAAGGATGAGTGACCGCCAATCGAGTGAAGTGCTTTCTGGCCTCGTTCCCACTTTTCGAGTCTAGCCTACGTCGAAGTCCAGGGGCGGCAGGTTACCTTAAAAAGTGTTGGGGCGAGCTAAGTGCCCCACCACTTCTCAAAAAATAAAATAAAACACCCCCTCCATCCAAAAACCCTTAATGAAACACCCCTCCCTCAAAAGCCCAAGATAAAATTAAAATAAAAAGTACTTACCATCTTCAGCACGTCCTCCTCGGTGTTCTGCAAACTGCAGTCTGTTGTGGAGCTCCCCTGACCAATCCAGATGCTGCTTTTATGCTATTCACCAGCCTGACAGAAGTACCTGGTTGGATGGAACGGGCAGGCTGGACGCTCCGTCAGGCCCTGGAGGCATGTTTTAAGACAGCTGAGTGGAGAGCTTCAAAGTGTGCATGTCACATTGGCCGCCACAAAACAGCAGATCAAAGTGACATGCACACTTTGGAGCATATAGCCAGCCACTGCTCCAGTCCTCCATGCTGCCAATCAGCAGCAAAAGACACGCCCCCATGTCTTTTGCCTCAGGGGCACTGCAGCGCTAACATTGGAGAAAAAAATAAAAAGGCAATAAAATATTTTCGTTGCCATTTTATGTTTTTTACCCATGGTTCGCAGTGGGCGAGGGGCAACGCTCCCCCACGCTGATGGAGAAAGCATCTCTGTCGAAGTCATCCCTATTAGGAACAACAGTAGCCAGGAGGGGCTCCTTCACAATGGTGAAGGAGCATCACCCCACTGGCTGAGCCAGCAGCTGAAAAATAAAACAATATTTCACTATTGTTTTATTTTTCAGCTGCTGGCTCAGCCAGCATGTGCAGGGAGGAGCGAAGCTGGGCCATGGTAGGAGGAGAGGGATTGGGAGTGGAGTGCACCTCAGTGCGCATGTTAGTTTGGCGGCCGTCTTAGGCCGGCCAAACTGACATGAGCACTTAGCTTTCTCCAATCCAACTGTGTTGCACAGCTGGTTTGGAGAAACTGCACCGACTCCCACGCACTGTTTGAGCGACAGACGAAGCTGCTCAGACCATTCCTGATGCTGCTTACATGCTAGGTATAGCATGAGAGCAGCACCAGGATTGCATGGGAAGCCTGTTCTGGTGTCCCAGGCACTGCCGGGACACCAGGGAAGAGGAGTGACGTGGCGGCAGCAGCAGCAGCAAAGTAAGGGTTTTTAAAAAATATTATTTTATTTCTCCTGGTCCCCTCCTTCCCCCCCCGCCCACCCCTCCCCTTGAGATTTGCACCAGCCGCCGCTGAGAGTAGCAGGTAAGAATCTGCACCAAATCCAGAAGATGTTATGCCAACATCTTGTGTCTTTGAGCAACAGCTGGTTGCCAGGACTCTACGGTGTATGTGCTATTTTCCGCTTTTATTGGCTGTTATTCACAATTTTAAATTTTTTACTCACTTTTGACCAGCTTATTTTCTTAAACCTCTTCCATTCTGCAGCCACACTGCCATTTTATTTTGGGAATGATTGTCTTAAGCACGCCTATTTACTAAGGAAAGGTTTTTCAGTATCTTGTGCTGCTAGTGTTGGACTTAACATCACTTTGCACCCGTTTGTTATTTTCTATCATCGGCATGCTGCTCCTTTAAAGCAAAGTTTTACTTTTGTGGCCTGTGATCTGGCATGAGTTATTTCTGTTTTTAATGTATATGCAAAAGTAATCCCACTCGCTTTCCGTAAGTACATATCCTTTGTTCCCTGCTGGCTGTTCTAATGCAAATGTACCTTCCATTTTCTTTATTACTGAGAACTGGTATGAATGTGTATTGACACCTTCACAAAGTAGATGCATTTACTTTCTTGGTCCTTTTAGCTGTTTGTGGGCCATGCTATTTGTGCCACGCAGAGAATGAGATGACTCAGGCCTATTTATGTAACGAGAATGACATATGCACTACTAACACAAAATTAATTTGTAATATGCCACATATGAGACAACAATACAATGTGAATTCTGTAATAAACAAAAAACCCAGCACAGTGTTAGTACAGTATATTTATATACTTTTAAACATAGAAATAGTTTTCCAGAATACACCTATATAACTGCTTTTTATGCTTTTTATGCTTGTGTCAACTCCTAAATTGTAGGTTTTAGCCTAAGCCAGGGATCAAATACTCGCATTGCTCTCCAGCAATGGGATGTGGAGATAGTGCCACCGAACAGTCGCATTAGGTTTCAATGAACAGACAGAGAGAGAGAGACCTCTGTGACCCGTATTTGTCTCTTACTGAAATGGGCCTCCTGCTTTGTGGTGCTCATAGCCTTTTTGCCCAAAGCTGTGGGGCAGTAAAGGCTGTTGTCTTCCTCCTCCCCTCTTTACTTGGGACCATACTTGTGAGTATGGTTAATTACCAGCTGTTTTGTCAGCAGGAGTGGGCCATATATGTAATTCAAATAATTTCAGAATGTGCAAGGCATGTACAGTCTTTCACAGGGATTTTGATGGGGCATTCTCCAAAAGCATTTTTTAGCCTAATTTCCCCCTAAAAAATGTTAAAATCAAATGGTTTTACATATAGATGAAGTTGAGGTTATGCAATTTGATATGGGTACTATCATTAAAGAGGTATATGGCATCTTTCTTCCTTTCATTCAGCTCCTTTCATTTTCCCACCATATTCATTTTAAAATTTAAAAAAAGATAAAAAGTAGTCCACAAACCGCACGGAAAACAGCGAGCCTCGCATGTTTTCAGTACTTGGTCGCTGCGCTCAAGGAGGCCTAACCACTGGAAAAGGCATGACGTATGCATGCCTTCCACTAATGAAAGCAAGCAGATTTTGAAAGGCAAGCCCACGAACCAATGAAAGACACTGACGTGACATTGGCGGGGCTCCAAGCCCTTTGCACTAATGCATCTCACAAGTGAAACGAGTGCGCAAGTGCATGCGACGCAGGCTCGACCCTAAAAATGGTGTTCTACGTGGGTTAGTACATTGGGCCTCCGGAGCTGAGCGCATGTCCGACTTCCCAAGGGGAGCCTGTGCAGGTGCAGTTAAGAGCAGCAGGCTCTGGGCGGTGGGCTTGGTGAGCAGAAGAGAGCTGAAACAGCAGCTTTTCCTGCCTCTGGTCATACCATCCTGAATGGGCTGATCTTAGAAACTAAGCAGGGTCGGGCCTGGTTAGTACTTGGATGGGAGACCGCCTGGGAATACCTGGTGCTGTAGGCATTTTGCCTCTTGCAGACACTAGGTGCTGCACGTCTTAGCTCAATTACACAGCTTTCTCGCTAATTTTATTTTCCACTTTTTATTTTCTGCACTCTTTTTTTTCTGTCTTAAAAAAAGAAATAAAAAAGAACAGCAATAACATTAAAATGCACACTTTCCAAAGGAAAACTTGCAATTATTCTGCATTTTAGACTCGGCCCAAGCTGAAGAAAACATTTGCTCCATGACGGGCAAAGGGATCTGTAGCTAAGGCTTTGCTGTCTTGCGGTAAGCATATGCGTGAGGTCTTAAGACCAGATCTCACTTCTTGTGATGTTATTTCCTGTCAGGTCATGGGTTGTGATGCCACTACCTGTGATTCCAGGTGCGATTTCACACGCCGTGGTGTCATGCACCGTGATGTCACTTGCAGTATCTAACTTGGTCAATCCCCCCACTTATTTTCTTTAAGACTTGTGCCATGAATAAGCCTTAGCCCCCAAGAAATAGTGCTTGAGCCCACTATTGGCAACCAAATGGAAAAAATCAGCACAGCGTGTTGGAAATGTGATAAAAGGATGATGATGTATGCGGTGTGGAAGAATGAAATGAGTTGCAGACAGTAGTGTAACAGAGTCCAAAAGCAGAGCCTTCCAGAAACAGGGAATAAAAAGAGGAAAGGTGCGTACAATTTGAGTTGTTGTAAAAACATTCCAAAGCATTTTCCGGCATTTTATGGCACTGTAAGAGGTGTCATTAACTTAACGATCCATTTATCGACCGCAGAAAGAATGGGTGAGCAGGGCGTGTGCAGAATAAAACCTGTTCAACATAGGAAAACATCCCAGCAGAGAGCACATTACTCACTGTTGCGTCCTAAGCATTAAACTACAGACCTCTGTCTCTTTCAGTTTCACTTGTATTGTTAGAAGGGGCATTATTTTGCATGTTGTTTGAGAAAGGATTCCATGATGAAAGATATGATTTTTTCAACAACTCCTAAATACTTTCTGTGGGACCCTGGTTTGTCAAAAGTAAAGAAAAGACTGTCCACCCTCTGCCTGCAAGGCATGGCGAATATGTTGCAGATGGCACTTACAGAGTGACAGAGCCTCTCCATTAAGTGAAAAAAAGTGCAAGAAGAGGGCTTGCCATCCCGTTTATTTCTGGATCTGTTAAGGTAGTGTAAAAGAGATATTTCTCCCGGCCAGAGTGAATGGATGTGCCACCACTCAGTGGGATAACAAAGAGAGAACTCCTGCATAGCAGCAACTAATCGTCCTTGGGAGGGGAGAATAAAGGCTGCTGTTCATAAGCAGCGTCTCCCCTGGTGACTCCTCGGTGTCATGCCCTAAGGAGGGGTCCTAGGAGGTGCAGCACATGCTGTGTCAGTTCAGGGTTGTCCATTGTAATTGAGTGTGTGAGAGGGGCTGTCTGATAGTCGTGCTAGGTTGGGGAGGGACTGCTGCAGCCTGTGAAGATGAGAGACTCGGATGTAACCCAGAGCACTTAACGAGCATTTTCAATACAACAGGTCACACACTTGCTCGAGTTAGAGCTATTACTGTTGTAAACTCCTAACCAGCCTTTTCTTGCCACACAAATGAAAAGAAAAAAATGCAGCGCGATTTTCATTTGTGTGACAAGAAAAGTCCAGTTAGGAGTTTACAAAGCTGGGGGTGGGGTGGGGGAATGCAATGCTCTCGTGTTTGCTCGAGTTAGAGCTCCTAACGTTGTAAATTACTGAGTGGACTTTTCTTGCCACACAGACTGAAAATAAAGAGAGCGAGGGCGAGCTGGCCCTGGAAAAGCACCCCTCTGATGTCGGTTTATGTTTACAGAGGGAGCTGGTGGGGAGGAGGGACTGAACACGCACCCACACTGTAGGGTGAAACAGGCAAATGCCCCCAAAAAAGTCCCTTACAGAAGAGATAAACAGGACATACCGTAATTACACAGTACTTTGTGCTGCTCCCAAAGTGAAAAAAGGCAGGACAAAGAGGCAGAACTGACCACTAGCAAGCAAGGATTTTTGAAGGCCACTGCAACTAACAAATCAAAATGCTGGAACTCACTCTATTGTATACTTTAGTATACAGCAGGCCGAACGCTAACGCTCGACCTAATAATGTGGAAATGTACTAATTTTGTCCACAAACCCCACTTCCTGAAAAACTTACATTTTGTTTCCAAATACCATTCTTTCTTTTTCGGTAAATAAATGCAAACTGCACAAAAATGCTTCTGCTCTTTTGAAAAGAACTTTCCTCCACAACTACCACCTTTTAATTTAAATACATTAACAAGTATGAGCCTAAAATACCAGTTCTTCATTTTCATAATAGTCTCACAGGTAACACACTCCACAATGGAAAAATCTTTTTGCACACTCATATATCACAGTTTTGTTAAGTTTAGTATAGTTTCGTTTATGGGATTTATAGAGCCCATGGCTGTCAGAAGGCATCCCAGCGCTGATGGAGGACCGCCGAACGAAGATGAGCAGGACTATACTGAGAACAGTGCAGTTTTCAATTTTCTACAAAAGGAGAGTTCGTAAGTATCTTGGCGAAGCTCTAGGGTGAGGGAGTTCCAAGAGTCAGCTGTTCTACAAGCACAGGATCTGCCTCCCCATCTAGATTTCTTAGTGCGGAAAGAGTTGATTAGAAAAGCTGATGAAGATCTAAGGCCTTCATTATGACACTGGTAGTAAATCCCGCTTACGGCCATGCTGTAGGCTGCCAACTTACCGCTGCGGTGGCAGATATCCATTCACTATATCATGGAACACCAATCCGACAGAATACAGCCATATACACAAATCCACCAGACCAAAGGTCAGTGGTAAACTGGTGGTCTCAAAACCCACACCGTTATTCCAAGAGAACAACGCCCATCACATTATGACCCACAAATCACCATGGTGGACATTCAATGGCGGTAAACCATTGGCGGTCAACAATGGACACCCACATACAAAACAACACCACATCAGACAATTCAAACAACACACACATGACAACCATACACACACCACAACCACACACCCGCACCACTATACAACACCCACCCACAGTACCCACAATCCTTTACGAATACCAATCATTGGCACGAGACTGACACCAAGACCACTGTGACAACTAGACACACACACCACTCACACCCATACATCCCTCATGCACTCCACATGACACACACCAACATATTACCTAACACACCCTCAGCAACACACATCACATAACACCCATTGCACCACAAAGGAACCCCTTTTCACTGAGGAGGAGTTAAGGGTCATGGTGGAGGAAATTGTCAGGACAGAGCCACAGATATTTAGAGCACAGGTGCAGCAGATATCAATAGCAAGGAAGATGGAGCTATGGCAGAGAATCGTGGACAGGGTGAACGCTGTGGGACAGCACCCCACAATAAAGGACGACATCAGGAAGAGGTGATTGACCTACGGGGAAAAGTACGTTCCATAGCAGCAAGACACCAACTCACTATACAGAGGACTAGCGGTGGAACCATAGAGGGGAAGCCAGGGATGTACAAATGTCATACACATGAAGCATAATACATCATTTACATCCCCACAGGTACCCCAGCCAAAGTCACTGGAGAGGATCCGTCATCACTATCCAGTCTCCCAACGGAGGAGACCCACTGTGATGACAGTAACTCTGGTTTTCAGGATCTGGACAATCTACCTGGCCCATCAGAGACCACTGGACAGTTGGTCACCCAAGCCCAGTCACAGACCACCACAGAGCCTCCCCCATCAGGAACCAACACCACAGCACCCACCCAGCATGTCCAAACCTCTGTTCCCAGGACACGTCAATCAGCAGTGTGCCCACCTCTACAGGGACCCCAGGACACACCTCGCACACAAGACAATCAGGGACCTGGGGTCAGTGGCAGTGGGCACACCATTCAGGGGACAGATGCACAGGCCAACAGGAACCCTGGGAGGACTGCTGTGCGCCAGGGCGAGGGCAGGAGCAGGGAACCGACTCTCCATGAGGCACTCTCTGAGATCCTGGGAGCCTACCAACATTCCCAGGACATGATAGGCCAGATACTGGACAACGTGCAGGAGAATGGGCAGCTGCAGGAGGGACAGTATCGGGGGGGATCAGGGAGGACTTGCAGGCCATTAACAACACCCTAATCTCCATAGCAGGGGTGCGGGCAGACATGGTCAACATTATGAGGGAGGCACTGTCACACCAGCGAGCCCCTGCCACTAGCCAGTCATCTGAACAACCCTCCACTACTGCTGCCGCTAGTGGCCATGAGGCCCCACCACAGGACCAACAACCCACCAGCACCCCTCCCGCTACAGAAGGTGAACCACCCTGCAAACATTCCCTGCAAACCAGAAAGAAGCCAGAGACACTTGCCAAGACCATCTCCAGGAAATGAGTAATGGAAATGTAAAGTTGCACTGTCTAACCTGTGTGTCATTGGAAGAACTGACGTATCACAGATGTTCTGTTGTCCAAATCCTCATCCTCTGCCTCCTCATCCTCACTGTCCTCAGGGTCCACTGCTGCCACAGGGGCATCTCCAGTCTCTTCCTCCTGCAGAAAATGTACATGTTGTCTGAGGGCCAGGTTGTGCAACATGCAGCATGCCACTACTATCTGGCTGGCAGACCTGCTTAGGTGAGTAGCACAGGGATCCACCTGTTAGATGGAGGCACCAGATCCTGGCCTTCAAGAGGCCAAAAGTCCTTTATGTGGTCCTTCTGATTCGCCCATGTGCCTCATTATAACGCTCTTCTGCCCTTGTCCTGGTATTCCTCACTGGGGTCGGCAGCCATGGTTTGTGTAACCAGAGTCACCTGCAAATATTGAGGGACAACATTTAGCCACACACTATCCTATATGGCCAACACCAAAGGCATACACCAACATATACTGGGTGGGAACCAGACCTCACCTATTAGCCACATCCTTTGTCCCAGTAATTGGGATGCTGCTATTCTCCAGGACATAGGCATCATGCACCGACCCTGGATACTTAGCGTTGACGTGGGAGATGTACTTGTCCACCAAGCACACCATCTGCACATTCATGGAGTGGAAACTCTGACGATTCCTGAACACCTGTTCATTCTGGCGGGGGGACAAATGCTATATGTGTTCTGTCAATCGCCCCAATTATATTGGGGATATGTCCCATTGCACAGAATCCGGCCTTCACAGTGGCCAATTCCTCAACCTGGGGGAATGCAATGTAGCTCCACATGTGTTTTATCAGGGCAGACAACACTCTTGTTAGCACATTTGAGAACATTGGCTGTGAAATTTCTGCTTCCAAGCCCACTGTCAATCGGAAAGAACCAGTCGCCAGGAAATGGAGAACTGATAGCACTTGCACAAGAGGGGGGATCTCAGTGGTGTGACGGATATCAGATATCAGGTCAGGCTCCAATTGGGCACCCAGCTCTGTGATTGTGGCTCTGTCCAGTCTATAGGTGCGTATTATGTGCCTGTCTTCCAGTGTAGCCAAGTCCACCAGGGGTCTGTACACGGGGGTATCTCTCCATCTCCTATTTATCTGCAGTGGTAGGTATCTATGGGACACAAGAGTGAGGAGGCTGTCACAAACTGAACAATGGAGACGCATGTATCCTGTGATGCAGCAGTAATCCTAAGGCCTGTCCCCCGCCCCCTGAAATGGCATCCGCCTGTCCTGTGTCAAAACCCACTAGGCATCAGGGATTATGTGGTATGTGTGTGTGTTTTGTGTGTTTGGGGGCACCCCTTGGACAAGGGCCGCCCTCCAAAGGGGGGAAATTAGTATTGGCCATTTCTGCTCCCCTTGGGGGCAGATGGGCCTATTTTATTAGGCCCATCTGCCCCCAAACCACCAATACGCCAGGGATTTTTTTGTTTTGTTCCCCTTTTCCTGTTTTGTGCTGGGGGTGCCCCCTTGGGGGCAGATTGGCCAATTTTTTTTACAACTGTCTTCCCCCAAGGGAGGCAGAATCCACTTAGGCACCAGGGATCCTGTGTGTGTGTGTGTTTTGTGTGGGGGGGCGGCACCTTTGGCAAGAGTCACCCCCCCAAAGGGAGCACGTTACTGTGGCCATTTCTGCCCACCTTGGAGGCAGATCGGCCTATTTTTTTTTAGGCCCATCTATCCCCCAAGGGGGGCAGAAGGCACCAAGATGTCAGAATTTTTTTTTTTTTCGTTCCCTTTGTTTTTTTGTGTGCTGGGCTGCCCCCTTTGACAAGGGTCACCCCCCAAAGGGGGCACAGAGCTGTTGGCCATTTATGTCCCCCTTGGGGGCAGATTGGCCTACTTGTTTTAGGCCCATCTGCCCCCAAGGGGGGCAGAATCCACTTAGGCACCAGGGATCTTGTGTCGCGCTGCACCACGCAGCGCGAGCCGAGCATTCAGCTCGCGCCGCACAGCGCGTCCTCAGGACGCGGCGCGCCCCGAGCCTTCTGTGCACCTCGCGAGGCCCCAGATTTTGCTTGGGGCCTCGCTCTGCTTTTCCTTGCGTCCCTGGTACCCCCTGACCCCTCCTTACCTGTTCTTTTTCTTTTTTCTTCTTTTCTTCTTTTCTTCTTTGGGGTGTTTTATTGTACTTTCTTTATGTCTTTTCCCCCTTCCCATGTTACCTTTTTCTTCCCAGCATTCCTTGTTCCCTATTCTCTATGGTTCTTACTCTATTCTGTCCTATGCACTTTTCCCTATCTAAGATGGTGTCCTTTTACTTCCTGTTGGTCATTTCCTGTTTCCTGGTATTTAAGGGCTCTGTTTTCTTCCTTTCCTTGCGCTGCAACACTATCTGCTCTGATTGTGTCTTCGCTCCTGATTCTTTGCCTTCGGTTCTGAATCTTGTCCAATTTCGTGTTTACCTGCATATTTGTGTCTTTTTGATTCCTGGTTTTTGTTCTTGTTTCAGGAATCTACTCTTTGGAGGTTTTTTCCCCTTTTTAGGGGTTTTTCCTTCTGGCGCTATTTCTAAAGGGCACGGTCTGTTCTTGGCGTTTCCATTGCCTACAGCACCGTGGCTACTAGAGTCACCCCTTTCTGGGCCAAAGCCGAACCTTCAAGACCCACGCCACTTGATCTGCGGATTCCAGGCGTAAGCAGAACGTGAGTCGTGACAGATTGCAGCGCCTAACCATACCGACATCTTCTGACACCATGGATGATACAGTGGCGGCTGCTGCAGATCCTGATCAATCTCTTCTGAGTACTATTCAGCACCAAGCTCAGGAACTGCAACAACTACGCAATGAGAATGCTGTGTTACGACAGGCTTTGGTCTTCCGCAGTGGCGATGTTCTGACTATCTCCGCTTCTACTCCTCGCTTCTCTGGTGAACCAACTAAACTGCGTGAATTCCTTGATGCATTAAAGGTGTACTTCGCCTTCCGACCTACCCAATTCTCCCATGACAGGACAAGGGTGGGATATCTTATCAGTGCATTATCCGGTCCTGCCTTGGCCTGGGCAACCCCGATGGTGTCATCCAACGATCCGGTATTGTCGGACTATTCTGCTTTCGTGACTCGCTTCAAGCAAATGTTTAGTCGTCCAGGATTGGAGGCCTCTGCGGAAGAAGCCTTATGTGACATCCAGCAAGGCTCCCAAGATGTCCTTCAATATATTACACGTTTTCGTCAGCTAGCGGCAGAGACCACCTGGGTGGAGCGCACCCTGGTGACCTTGTTTCGCAGAGGACTTAAAGAGGAAATAAAAGACGAATTAGTACATTCCACCAGAGTTGAAGATCTTCGTGGCCTGATGGATCAAGCACTTTCCATCGAGTATCGTCTTCAAGAGCGACGAATCGAGAAGAGAAGGAGTAGAGGGTCTTCCCAGCCAAGCACTTCACGGGTGTATCTGCCTCGTTCTGAGGAATCTCGTCCTCCTGCTAGAGACATAGAGGGGGAACCCATGCAAGTAGATACTACTCGAAGGCCGCTCTCCGCTAGTGAGCGGGAAGACAGACGTAAGAAAGGATTGTGCCTATACTGTGGTTCTGCTGGTCACATGCTTCGTACCTGTCCTGTACGTCCACCTGTACGTCCACCAAGACCCTCGGGAAACGCCACTTCCCGTCCTCTGTAAGAAGGGAGGGGACGGGATCATCGGCTATACCTTCCATCAGTTCATTTAATGACAATACGACATACTTGTTCATGTTACCCGTCATATTACAACTACCTGATGGCCGTCAAGAAAGGACTATGGCATTACTAGATTGTGGTGCTAGTGGTATTTACATGGATAAGACTTGGGCCACTAATCAACAGATTCCAACACAACCCAAAGACATCCCTGAACAAGTGCACACAGTGGATGGATCCTTGATATCCTCTGGTCCAGTCGATACTACGACCGTGATGTTAAATTTACAGTTTGGTAATCATCAAGAACACATCTCCTTTGATCTCATTTCATCTCCCAACCATACCATCATTCTCGGAATTCCGTGGTTTACAAGACATAATCCGTATGTGAACTGGGCAACCCGGACTATCTCCTTGTCCTCACAGTTTTGCCATGAGAACTGTTTTGCTTCCGACAAATATTGGTCACCGAACAGATTAACACCTATTAAAAGTACTACGAAATATTCCATCAATACAGTCCAATGAGTCCCTGAACACTATTTAGAGTTTCAAGATGTGTTCCAAAAACCATCCAGACCTATATTACCTCCACATCGAGAGTACGATTGTGCTATTCCCTTGGAACCTGGAACTGTCGTTCCCTTTGGGAGGATGTATTCTCTCACGGAACCTGAAAAGGAAGTTCTAAAGGAGTATCTGGAGGAAAATGTACAGAGTGGTCTTATTGTTCCATCGTCTTCTCCGGCAGGGGCTCCTCTCTTTTTTGTACCCAAGAAGACTAAAGATCTTCGTCCTTGCCTGGATTTCCGAGGCCTGAATAAGATAACTATAAAGGATCGTTATCCTTTGCCCCTCATCAAGGATATTCTAGAGGCAGTCAGAGGGGATCAACGTTTTACCAAATTGGATCTTCGGGGAGCCTACCACCTCTTACGTATTAAGGAAGGAGACGAATGGAAAACAGCATTCAGGACACCATTTGGTCATTTTGAGTACAAGGTCATGCCTTTTGGTCTTACGAATGCCCCCGCAATATTTCAAAGATTTATGGACTCAATATTTTCTGATCTCTTGAACCAGACAGTTGTAATCTACTTAGACGATATCCTTATTTATTCCAGACATTCCGAACTCCATTCTTCCCATGTGAAACAAGTCCTTCAAAGACTCCGGGCACATCAACTATTCTGTAAACCCGAAAAGTGTGAGTTCGATAAGACGGAAGTCAAATATCTGGGTTATCATTTAAGTCCCACCGGCATAGCTATGGACCAAGAAAAAGTACAAGCAATTCTCGATTGGCCTTCTCCCTCTTCTATTAAAGAAACACAATGTTTCCTAGGATTAGCAAATTTTTATCAGCAGTTCATTCTAGACTTTGCTAAACAGACCAGCCATATAACTCATACTTTAAAGAAGGAAAATTTAAAGAAGGGGTTTGTCTGGACTAAGGCGGCTGAAACAGCTTTTCAAGATTTAAAGAAGGCTTTCACTCAAGCCCCCATCTTAAGACATCCAGATACCAACAAACAGTTTATTGTAGTTACCGATGCTTCCGAAAAAGCTATTGGAGCTGTCTTACTCCAACAACAAGAAGATGATGGTCTTGAACATCCTGTTTTCTATTTATCCCATATACTCTCTACAGCAGAACAACATTACTCAGTACTAGAAAGGGAGTTGTTAGCTCTGAAAACAGCCTGCCTAGAATGGAGACAGTTTCTGATGGGTTCCAAGGAGCCTTTTGAGGTGAGAACAGACCACCGTAATCTACAATGTCTACGTAATTTTGTATGCCAGAATAGTCGCCAGGCCCGTTGGGCCTTTTTCTTCAGTCAGTATGATTTTTACATCACCTATATTCCTGGATCCCAAAACATTCTGGCTGATGCTCTGTCTCGCTGTTATCCAGATTGTACTCCTTCCCCATCTCAGTATCTACTGGAACCTAGTAAGATCATTGGAGTTGCTCAATCTTTTCTGGAGGAGGTACAACGGGAGTACTCCAGCCTGCCTAACAGCGAAGTAGAGAAACTAAGAACCTTTTTATGCAAGAAGGAAGGATACTATTACCGTCAGAATCTGTTATTCCTCCCTACTAACAGAGTTCGAGACAAGGCATTACAGATGTGCCATGATTCGCCGGTTGCTGGTCATAGAGGCATCAAGGCCACACAAGAACTTCTCTCGCGATCTTTCTGGTGGCCTTCCTGGAAGTCAGATGTTGAAAGATATGTTCAGGCTTGTCCCATATGTGCTCGAGTCAAGATTCCCCGTACCAGACCTGCAGGATTACTACAGCCTTTGCCTGTTCCACCAGCTCCATGGCATACTATTTCTACTGATTTCATGTGTTCACTTCCACCATCAGCTGGAAACCAGGTTATCATGGTCACTGTTGATTCCTTTACTAAAATGGCTCACTTCACTGCCCTAAAAAAGTTACCTACATCCCAAGAATTGAGCCAGATTTTTATCGACCATATTTTCCGTCTCCATGGACTTCCACATACCATTGTATCTGACAGAGGACCTCAGTATATTTCCCGGTTTTGGAAATATTTTTGCAAAACACTAAATATCAATATAGCACTCTCATCCGGTTTCCATCCTCAGACCAATGGATAAACCGAGCGTCTGAACCAAGGATTGGAGCAATACCTTCGCTGTTTTTGTAATTCTACCCAAAGCAACTGGAACACTAATCTCCCTATTGCTGAATTTTCCTACAACAATACTGTCCATAGTGCCTCCAAGGTCACTCCTTTTTTCTGTTCCTATGGCTATCATACTACCTCTTTTCCTACTTCTCCTCAATCTACCTCTCCTCTGCCTGCGATTTCGTCTTTTTCCAAACGTCTCCTGCAAATCCATAGGCTAATTAGATCTAATTTATTGAACACCAAGAGATATATGAAGAAGATCGCAGATAAGAAACGTGGACCCATTCCAGATTATCACCCTCAAGATAAAGTCTGGCTTTCCTCCAAATTCTTGCCCTCACGCCTTTCTCTTAATAAGTTCACACCTCGCTATTACGGGCCTTTCCGTATTCTTCAGTTGATCAATCCTGTCACTGTCCGTCTTCGCTTGCCTCATACTTGGAAGATTCATCCGGTCTTTCATGTGTCCCAGCTCAAACCTTATGTACCTGACTCTTTCTCTCGTCAGTTTCCTTGTCCTCCTCCTGTGTTGGTGAATGATGTACCTGAATATGAGGTTCAGGAAGTTTGTGACTCTCGCCTTTTTCACAGACGTCTTCCGTATTTGATTCACTGGAAGGGATATCCTCTTAGTGAATGCTCTTGGGAAGATGCATCTTCTGTTCGCGCTCCTCTTCTGATTTCTCGTTTTCATCGTTTGTTTCCCTTCAAACCTGGGCCTTCGAGGGGGGGACCTACTGTTGCGCCGCACCACGCGGCGCGAGCCGAGCATTCAGCTCGCGCCGCACAGCGCGTCCTCAGGACGCGGCGCGCCCCGAGCCTTCTGTGCACCTCGCGAGGCCCCAGATTTTGCTTGGGGCCTCGCTCTGCTTTTCCTTGCGTCCCTGGTACCCCCTGACCCCTCCTTACCTGTTCTTTTTCTTCTTTTCTTCTTTTCTTCTTTGGGGCATTTTATTGTACTTTCTTTATGTCTTTTCCCCCTTCCCATGTTACCTTTTTCTTCCCAGCATTCCTTGTTCCCTATTCTCTATGGTTCTTACTCTATTCTGTCCTATGCACTTTTCCCTATCTAAGATGGTGTCCTTTTACTTCCTGTTGGTCATTTCCTGTTTCTTGGTATTTAAGGGCTCTGTTTTCTTCCTTTCCTTGCGCTGCAACACTATCTGCTCTGATTGTGTCTTCGCTCCTGATTCTTTGCCTTCGGTTTTGAATCTTGTCCAATTTCGTGTTTACCTGCATTTTTGTGTCTTTTTGATTCCTGGTTTTTGTTCTTGTTTCAGGAATCTACTGTTTGGAGGTTTTTTCCCATTTTTAGGGGTTTTTCCTTCTGGTGCTATTTCTAAAGGGCACGGTCTGTTCTTGGCGTTTCCATTGCCTACAGCACCGTGGCTACTAGAAAGAGTCGCCCCTTTCTGGGCCAAAGCCGAACCTTCAAGACCCACGCCACTCGATCTGAGGATTCCAGGCGTAAGCAGCACGTGAGTCGTGACATCTTGTGTGTGTGTGGGTTTTGTGTGGGTGGGGGGTCAGCCCCTTTGGCAAGCCTCACTCCCCAAAGGAGGGCACATTATTGATTACCATTTCTGCTTCCCTTTGGGGCAGATCGGGCTATGTTTTTTAGGCCTATGGGGGCAGAAGCCACCAAGACATGAGGGAATTATTATTTTTTTTGCTCCCCTTAGTTTGTGCTGGGGGTGCCCCCTTTTGCCCCTTTTGGCAAGGGTCACCCCCCCCAAACAGGGTACAGAGCTGTTGCCCATTTCTGCCCCCCTTGGGGGCATATTGGCCTATTTTTTTTAGGCCCATCTGCACCCAAGGGGGGCAGAAGCCACTTAGGCACCAAGGACAATTTCTAAGTTCTTGGTGGCAGGGTGTTTGTCAACTGACGAAGTATTTGTATTTGTGATTATAACAGTTTATTTCTTCTTTTTGTTCTACCTCAAACTTTTGCTTCCTTTGCTGGGGATCCTTGCGGTTGTGGCAGTAGTTGTCCTGCGGTTTGCATATTTGCATGTTTTAGGTAAGTGAAAGCAATTTACTCCAAAGTATTGTTGACATGCATGAATGACATGTTTGTAGGTGGTGTACTAAATGCAGTATTGTGTGTGAAATTGTCCTTAGATTTGAGCACAATGATATTTGTGTTGTCATATGCCTAATTAGCTTTTTTTCTTTTTAGTGGGATATCATTGGTGATTGCTGTGTCTTTGCAGAGTAGTTGCTGGCGAGTAGCTTTTTCAGGCAAGTGAGTGGTATAGTATTTTAGTACATAACTCTTTGTGATAAAGCTGCACTTTGTTTATTACTTATTTTAGTGCTGTTTGTTGTTGGCAATCCATTTGTTGTTAGTGAGGATCATGGCTAGCCGCAGAGTGACCGCTCAGCAGGTTGTTGGCATGCTTTTTGAGTCGTATTCAGACCATGATTACGAGACTGACTCTGCATCTGAGGCAGAGGAGAAAGTGAGAGATTCTGGCAGTGAGTTTTCTGTCCGAAAGGATTCTTCTGATGAGGAAGCTACTCTCAGTGCAGATGAAGGTCCTGCTTTAGAGGAGGACATTGAAGTGCCAAGCGTGCAGCAGCCTGGGGCTAAAGGGTTTCCCATTAGAAGACCTGACACCTGGATTGCCCCAAACATGGAGCAGCCACAGTTACCTGCATTTACTGCTCTCCCAGGATGTAGAGTCAATATGGCAAACTTTTTGCCTGTCAATTTCTTTCACTTGTTTATGGCCGATGTATTTTTGGAAGAGATTGTGGAGCAGACTAATTTGGATGCAGAGCAATATTTGAGGGACAACGCTGCCAGACTTAGGCCTCAGTCTAGAACTACTCAGTGGGTTCCCACATATCTGGAAGAGATGAAAAAGTTTTTAGGTTTGACTTTTTTGATGGGGTTGATAAGGAAGCCGTCACTGGCTTCTTATTGGTCTACTAGTCCCTTGATGGCAATGGCTATATTTCCTGCAACTATGACACGTAATCGATATTTGCTTCTGCTTCGTAGGCTGCATTTTGTAGACCATGCTTTAGCCTTGCCATGAGGTCACCCTGATTGTGACCGTCTTTTTAAGATTAGGCCTGTCCTTGATAATTTTGTAGATCGGTTTTCAGAGGTCTATGTTCCAGGCAAAGAGATAAGTGTGGACGAGTCTTTGGTCCTTTTCAAGGGGCGTTTAGTTTTTAAGAAGTACATTCCTAGTAAGAGGGGATGATATGGGATGAAATTGTATATGCTGTCAGAAAGCAGTACAGGATATGTGTATAAGTTCCGGGTCTACACTGGTAGGGATTCCAGTATAGACCCTCCTGGTTGTCGGGCCACTTTTGGAGTTAGCGAAAAAATTGTGTGGGAACTTGGTAGATGACTGTTTAACAAAGGTCACCATTTGTACGTAGATAATTTCTACACTCGAGTGCAGTTGTTCAAAGAGTTGTTTAGAGTTGACACTGTTGCTTGTGGCACAATCCGTTCTAACCGGAAAGGCTATCCAAGGGAGCTTGTCTGTAAACAACTTGAGAGGGGACAGCGCAGTGCCTTGCGGAATAATGAGCTGCTAGCTCTGAAATTTTCAGACAGGAGGGATGTGTACATGCTATTTACCATCCATGATGAGAGTACTTCCCCTGTGACTGTTTGGGGTCAGGTTGCCAAAGTACGCAAACCTGCGTGCATTTTGGACTACAATAGGCACATTGGTGGTGTTGATAGAGTAGATCAGAGGTTGGAACCTTACACTGCTCTTCGTAAGTCTTACGTTAAAACGTTGGCCCTACATTTATTTCATTTGGCAACTTTTAATGCTTTTATTGTGTTCAAGGATTGTTCACCTGAGTCAAGGATGAAATTTGTTAAATTTCAGGAGTCAGTGATAGAGAGCCTTATTGTGGTGGAACAGGCAAGAGCTCCTACAGTAGCAGTGGTGGAGGATGTGGCTAGATTGAAAGATCACCACTTTCCAGATCACATTCCTCCCACTCCCAAAAAAGACTTGCTCACTAAGAAATGTAGAGTATGTGACCAAAGAGGTATCCCGAGGGAGAGCCGGATGTACTGCCCCGATTGCCCTTCAAAGCCTGGGCTGTGTGTGGCCAGATGTTTCAGAAATTACCACACTAAGACAAAATGTTGAGAAATACCATGAGCGTAAACAGCCTATTTTATATTTTCATATGTTCAGTTTCACAGCTGGCATTATTGTCATGTATTTAGTTAGAGCTTTTGTGTTTGTAGTTTTGTACTTATTTTATAATAAGTTAGTGGTTTCTTTGCTGTTTATAAACAAAAAAAGTGATGGCGGTGTGTGTGGGGTGGCGCTTGGCTGGTGGTGTGTGTGGGGTGGCGCTTGGCTGGCGGTATGCTTGGGGTGGCGCTTGGCTGGTGGTGTGCGTGGGGTGGCGCTTGGCTGGCGGTGTCCTTGGGGTGGCGCTTGGCTGGCAGTGTGCGTTGGGTGGCACTTGGCTGGCGGTATGCGTGGGGTGGCGCTTGGCTGGCGGAGTGCTTGGGGTGGCGCTTGGCTGGCGGTATGCTTGGGGTGGCGCTTGGCTGGTGGTGTGCGTGGGGTGGCGCTTGGCTGGCGGTGTACTTGGGGTGGCGCTTGGCTGGCAGTGTGCGTTGGGTGGCGCTTGGCTGGCGGTGTGCGTGGGGTGGCACTTGGCTGGCGGAGTGCTTGGGGTGGCGCTTGGCTGGCGGTGTGCGTGGGGTGCCGCTTGGCTGGCGGTGCCAGCCAAATGTCTGCCCACGCACTCCCAGCAGCTAGAGTGACAGCTGTATCAGGCATGAGGGCGTATGTAAGTGATGGGCCCTTGAGTGGCGCTGTCTGTCGAAGCGAGTGTTGTAATGTGCTGGGCCCGTGGCTGGCGGCGTGAATGGTCTTGTGCATGTCATGTATGAAAGGTGTGTAAATGGACTGAAAAACGGTTGGAGCCTTGACGTGGCTTTACAGCTCACGAGCTGTGAGTCATTGGTTCAGTTTTTTGGTCTTTCAGTTATTAACAGTGCATTTCACTTTTGTGAAATCTCTTGTTAATAAAATTTGATCTACTGAACCATCACTCAACCTCTTGCCAAATCCAACCAGTATGTGTGGTGGTACAAATGACAAAACCCGCTCTGCTGTAATCAGGCATCGCAGCACACTTGTGACACGCTAGGTGTCTCAGGTTGGACCCCGATGATGAAGCATGCCACCAACTTGGTTGGTGGGTGAGGGGTCTTTTTCACATAACCTAAGTGCGTTTCTTTTCACAATGTTAGTGTTTGGCACATCACGGACGTACGTGGACACATCAAAATGATATATTGCAAAACTACCTGTGTTTCGGGGGAGGGGGCACCTATGTTTTTGGTCCTGGGTGCGGCCTTCATCTGGGGAAACCTACCGAACCTAGACATTTTTTTTAACTAGACACTCCAAGGAGTCCAGGGAGGTGTGGCTTGCGTGGATCCCCCAACATTTCCTTACCCAGACTCCTCTACAAACCTCAAAATTTGCTTAAAAAAGCATATTTTCCTGACTTTTCTTAGTAGGATCACCGCTCCAGCACATAATTCCTACTCCCCAGTGTTCCCCTCAGTCTCCCAAGTAAAATGACACCTCACTTATGTGGGTTCCCAAAGCAGAGTCAGCCTAAAGATGTATAAAAGAAGAATATTTGCTTATCAACTCACTGTGCTTTCCCCTCAATCTCTACAAATTTTGGGCCTTTTTCTGCTGCAGGCACCTGGCCCACCCACACAAGTGAGGTACTATTTTTATCGGGAGACTTGGGGGAATGCTGGGTGGAAAGAAATGTGTGGCTCCTCTCAGATTCCAGAACTTTCTGTCACCGAAATTGGAGGAAAAAGTGTTTTTTTTGTTGCCAAATTTTGAGATTTGCAAAGGATTCTAGGTAACAGAACCTGGTGAGAGCCCCACAGGTCACCCCATCTTGGATTCCCCTAGGTCTCTAGTTTTAAAAAATACACAGGTTTGGTAGGTTTCCCTAGGTGCCTACTGAGCTAGAGGCCTAAATCCACAGGTAGGCACTTTGCAAAAAACACCTCTGTTTTCTTTGAGAAAATGTGATGTGTCCACTTGTGTTTTGGGGCATTTATTGTTGCGGGCATTAGGCCTACCCACACAAGTGAGGTACCATTTCTATCTGGACACTTGGGGGAACGCTGGGTGGAAGGAAATTTGTGGCTCCTGTCAGATTCCAGAACTCCCTGTCACCGAAATGTGAGGAAAAAGTGTTTTTTTAGCCAAGTTTTGAGGTTTGCAAAGGGTTCTGGGTAACAGAACTTGGTGAGAGCCCCACAAGTCACCCCATCTTGGATTCCCCTAGGTCTCTAGTTTTCAAAAATGCACAGGTTTGGTAGGTTTCCGTAGGTGCCGGCTGAGCTAGAGGCCAAAATCCACAGGTAGGCACTTTGCAAAAAACACCTTTTTTTTTCTGTGGAAAATGTGATGTGTCCACATTGTGTTTTGGGGCATTTCCTGTCGTGGGCGTTTCCTGTTGCGGGCACTAGGCCTACCCGCACAAGTGAGGTACCATTTTTATCGGGAGATTTGGGGGAATGCTGAGTGGAAGGAAATTTGTGGCTCCTCTTAGATTCCAGAACTGTGTCACCGAAATGTGAGGAAAAAGTGTTTTTTGCCAAATTTTGAGGTTTGCAAAGGATTCTAGGTAACAGAACCTGGTGAGAGCCCCACAAGTCACCCCATCTTGGATTCCCCTAGGTCTCTAGTTTTCACAAATGCACAGGTTTAGTAGGTTTTCCTAGGTGCCGGCTGAGCTACAGGCCAAAATCCACAGGTAGGCACTTTGCAAAAAACACCTTTGTTTTCTTTGGGAAAATGTGATGTGTCCACATTGTGTTTTGGGGCATTCCCTGGCGCGGGCGCTAGGCCTACCCGCACAAGTGAGGTACCATTTTTATCGGGAGATTTGGGGGAATGCTGAGTGGAAGGAAATATGTGGCTCCTCTTAGATTCCAGCACTTTGTCACCGAAATGTGAGGAAAAAGTGTTTTTTGCCAAATTTTGAGGTTTGCAAAGGATTCTAGGTAACAGAACCTGGTGAGAGCCCCACAAGTCACCCCATCTTGGATTCCCCTAGGTCTCTAGTTTTCACAAATGCACAGGTATAGTAGGTTTTCCTAGGTGCCGGCTGAGCTACAGGCCAAAATCCACAGGTAGGCACTTTGCAAAAAACACCTTTGTTTTCTTTGGGAAAATGTGATGTGTCCACATTGTGTTTTGGGGCATTCCCTGGCGCGGGCGCTAGGCCTACCCGCACAAGTGAGGTACCATTTTTATCGGGAGATTTGGGAGAATGCTGAGTGGAAGGAAATTTGTGGCTCCTCTTAGATTCCAGAACTTTGTCACCGAAAGGTGAGGAAAAAGTGTTTTTTGCCAAATTTTGAGGTTTGCAAAGGATTCTAGGTAACAGAACCTGGTGAGAGCCCGACAAGTCACCCCATCTTGGATTCCCCTAGGTCTCTAGTTTTCACAAATGCACAGGTTTAGTAGGTTTTCCTAGGTGCCGGCTGAGCTACAGGCCAAAATCCACAGGTAGGCACTTTGCAAAAAACACCTTTGTTTTCTTTGGGAAAATGTGATGTGTCCACATTGTATTTTGGGGCATTCCCTGGCGCGGGCGCTAGGCCTACCCACACAAGTGAGGTACCATTTTTATCGGGAGACTTGGGGGAACATAGAACAGCAAAACAAGTGTTATTGCCCCTTGTCTTTCTCTACATTTTTTCCTTCCAAATATAAGACTGTGTGTAAAAAAGACGTCTATTTGAGAAATGCCCTGTAATTCACATCCTAGTATGGGCACCCCAGAATTCAGAGATGTGGAAATAACCACTGCTCCTCAACACCTTATCTGGTGCCCATTTTAGAAATCCAAAGGTTTTCTTGATACCTATTTTTCACTCTTTATATTTCAGCAAATTAATTGCTGTATACCTGGTATAGAATAAAAACCCACTGCAAGGTGCAGCTCTTTTTTTGGCTCTGGGTACCTAGGGTTCTTGATCAACCTACAAGCCCTATATATCCCGCAACCAGAAGATTCCAGCAGACGTAACAGTATATTGCTTTAAAAAAATCTGTCATTGCAGGAAAAAGTTACAAAGTAAAACGTAGAGAAAAATTGCTGTTTTTTTACCTCAATTAATTTTTTTTTTTTATTTCAGTTGTTATTTTCTGTAGAAAAACCTTGTAGGATCTACACAAATTACCCATTGCTGAATTTAGAATTGTGTCTACTTTTCAGAAATGTTTGGGTTTCTGGGATCCAGCATTGGCTTCATACACATTTCTGACACTGACTGGAAGGAGGCCGAAAGCACAAAAATCGTAAAAATGGGGTATGTCCCAGTAAAATGCCAAAATTGTGTTGAGAAATTGGGTTTTCTGATTCAAGTCTGCCTGTTCCTGAAAGCTGGGAAGCTGGTGATTTTAGCACTGCAAACCCTTTGTTGATGCCTTTTTCAGGGAAAAAACCACAAGCCTTCTTCTGCAGCCCTTTTTTCCATTTAAAAAAAAATAAAAAAAAAATCACTGTATTTTGGCTAATTTCTTGGTCTCCTTCAGGGGAACCCACAATGTCTGGGTATCTCTAGAATCCCTAGGATGTTGAAAAAAAAGGATGCAAATTTGGTGTGGGTAGCTTAAGTGGACAAAGAGTTATGAGGGCCTAAGAGCGCCCTGCCCCAAAAAGCCAAAAAAAGGACTGGCACCTCAGGGAGAAAAGGCCTGGCAGCGAAGGAGTTAATATGGTGGGTGGAAGTTTGTCTTCTGTCTGGCTGTAGGTGGCTACCGCCGTGGTGACTGTTGTTTCCGCCATGGCGGTCGGTGTGGTACATTGGTTGTCTATCGGAGATATCACCACCATGGTCATAATTTGATGGTAGTTACCGCCAGCCTGTTGGCGGTATTACCGCCACTTTAATACCCACCACCAGGGTCGTAATGAGGGCCTAAGTGTTCTCCGAGGGATGCAGGGTGTTTCTTGGTCTACTTCAGGGGAACCCACAAAGTCTGGGTACCTCTAGAATCCCTAGGATGTTGAAAAAAAAGGATGCAAATTTGGCATGGGTAGCTTATGTGGACAAAGAGTTATGAGGGCCTAAGCGCGCCCTGCTCCAAAAAGGCAAAAAAAAGGCCTGCCACCTGAGGGGGAAAAGGCCTGGCAGCGAAGGAGTTAATATAGTGGGCGGAAGTTTGTCTTCTGTCTGGCTGTAGGTGGCTACCGACGTGGTGACTGTTGTTTCCGCCATGGCGGTCGGTGTGGTACATTGGCTGTCTGTCGGAGATATCACCACCATGGTCATAATTTGGCGGTAGTTACCGCCAGCCTGTTGGCGGCATTACTGCCACTTTATAACCCACCACCAGGGTCGTAATGAGGGCCTAAGTGTTCTCCGAGGGATGCAGGGCGTCATAATTTGTCTGAGAAAAAGCGGGCGCTTATTTCGAAGGGCTCAGTGTACAAAACACATGGCTTTAAAAATGGTCCGCTGTTCAATAGGAAGCCAGTGGAGAGAAACTAAGGCTGGTTTGGCAGACAGATGTCTGGAGGTGTCCGTAAGTAGGCAGGTGGCATTTTGCACCACTTGTATTCTCTCTAGGACATCAAAGAGGGAGCTCAGGAACAAAACATTCCCATAGTCAAGACGTCACAATATAAGGGCCTGAATAAGGAGTCTTTTAGCAGAGAAAAGAAGAAGCTTAAAAAATAAATTGAGAGTAAAGCAGGTGGCTGCAAGTTTCTTGGAATGACATTCCATCATGAGATGCGAGTCTAGCCAGAAGCCCAGACTCTTTATAGTTTCTTTTGACAGGGGAAGGTCCTTAAACCATTCCGTAGCTGGAGGAGGAATCTTGAGTAAGGAAGGATTCCCATCCATCATTACCTCTGTCTTTTCGTCATTGAGCTTGAGTTTGCTATCTGCCATCCATCTGGCCACATCTAGAAGACAAGAAGATAAAGTGGCCTGTTCTAAGTTAGCCTTGGCAGAAAAGGAAAAGACCAGCTGAGTGTCATCTGCATAACATTCCAAAGATAAGCCATAGGGTTCAATGATTTTTGACAAAAGGGACATATAGATATTAAAAAGAGTGGGACTTAAAGAGGAGCCCTGTGGCACCCCACAACTAGGGGCAAAGAATTGGAGACAAAAGACCAATCCAAGACTTGAAAGGTCCTATCTTTCAGGAAGGAAGAAAGCCACTCAAAGGAGGTCCCTATAAATCCCTTCTGAGATTCTATGTAATAATATCTTGTGATCCACCGTATCAAATGTGGCGCTCTGATCTAATAGAATGATTGCTGCATATCCATCTGAATCCAGGCATTGACGGGTATCTTCTGTGACGGCCAAAAGGGCAGTTTCAGTACTTTGTAAGGGTCTAAAACCCATCTGCGTGTGATGCAGAAAATTATATTCCTCGAGGAAGCCTGTAACTTGTTTATTGACATGATTTTCAATGATTCTGGATTCTATCGGGAGAAGAGCAATTGGTCTATAATTACTCAATAGGGTTGGATGAAACCTAGGTTTCTTAAGAAGAGGTTTAATAATAGCGTGTTTCCAACATTGTGGAAGCTGACTAGATGTAAGAGAGTTATTAAAAACCTTGGTTAGGACAGGCACTTTAACATCCAAGCCTAAGGCTAGTATAGATAGTGGAGCAGGGTCAAGGGGAGAGCCTGACTTTATAGTACATAGATGGTTTGCTACTAGATCTTCCGTTAGAGGCTGAAAGACTGAAAAAGTGGCTTTCAGACGATGGAATTCATCTTGGGGTACCAATTTGGCCTCTTGGGAGAGGTTGTGAAAAAATGTTCTTTGAATATCGAGAATTTTCTCTTGAAAAAGCCTGCTAGGTTGTTGCTGTGCTCCATAGAGTCTTGAATTAAGCTGCTTGGAGAGGGGTCTTGGGTCAGATCTTTAAAAAAAAAAAAGATTTTTTTAAGGGAGTTAGAAGATTGTTCTATTCTAGAGGAATAGAACGTTCCCTGTGCAGCTTTAATTTCCGCATGGTAGGATCTAATCGCCCATCTGTATATCACAGTCATGCACAAAGGATCCCTTTCATAAACAGGGATAGGTAACAAATGTGATGAATATCCACCCTATTCCAGTATACCCAGCAGAGGTCACCATGGCTAAGATGTCTACTATTATGCCATGGATGGTCATGATAATAACAGGGATGCTGTCAATGTACCAAGGAAGGATAGCCACCTTATCAAACTTCCACTGTTACACTATTGTATGGACACCTTGCTGCCAATTATATCCACAATATGCCTGAAGTATAGAGAATGAAGCAAGCACCAAAGAGAGATCCGGGAGAGGAGCACTTAAGTAGGAAAATGACATCTTCTTTATTTTCTTAAGTAGTAGTGAAACATGGCCTGGGGACGTCCGGCCAGCTCACAGGACACAGGGCCACAATCACTCAGTTTCCAAGAACTCACCAGGCATTTCATTGAGCAGAGTGACATAATGATGCATGCACATTATAAAATGCAATATGTCTAACAAGATGAGTCTACGCAATATCATAATGTACTACAATACTTATGAGGCTTCGTTCTTGTTAGGGACACCTAAATGTCTAGAACTGCCAGAATATGCCAGGGAAAGTTACTATAGTTCCAAGAATGCCAACAATATGTCATGATAGAGCATCATATGCCAGGTCCAAATTAAAATTTAGACGGTTACCTCTATCTTCCAGTTTCCCTTTCTTATTCACATCATTCATTGACACCTACTTCAGTTACATCCGTTCCTTCCCCTATATATTCACCTGGTGGTACCTTTACATCAATCTATCCAGAAGGAATGAGGAGTATTTTAATGCATTCTCTCAGTCTTTGGCATAACAAGCATACCCAGAGTCATATGGCTGAAACCAGCGTGACCGAACTGTATGAGTTGTACATGAAACAAAATAAGAGGGTCCATGTTTCAGCTGCACATACTGTCTGTGTCTATTGTGAAAGAACAATGCAATACGAGCTCATTGATAGACATCAAGGTCAGGCTGTCAGCAGAGGAGGCATGTCTGTCACCCTCTGAGTGAAGAGGTCAAGGAGATAGGCCAAGGGCTTCAGTTATTGCACCAGCCTTCTGTACCACTAAATTATCATTGCTCAGTATCCAGAAAATGGGTCACTATTTCCATCTACTGCTCTGCCAAAGGTTTTGTCCGGATGTCTCTAGTCCCTTAAGAATGCAGTGCTGCTCCCCCATCTAG
This sequence comes from Pleurodeles waltl, assembly GCF_031143425.1. NCBI lineage: Eukaryota > Metazoa > Chordata > Amphibia > Caudata > Salamandridae > Pleurodeles > Pleurodeles waltl. The sequence continues at coordinate 602,417,006 of NC_090443.1, read as the reverse complement.
TACCATTCCTCAACATCTGATCTCCACCTGTGGTGGGCCACCTGGCGTTTTCCAGTGCCATGCAATGTCCCTGTGGGCAACACATAGGACTAAATCAAGAAACCTGTTGCCATCTTTTCTCTCAGTACATCCTTTTTTAGGAGACTAACAGACATACCTTCACTGTATTGAGCTGTTGTATGTTCAGGGTGTTCTCTACATTTGTTGTGACCAGAAGTCAGAAACAAGTTACAATTGGTCCGCCCCACATCAGTACAAAGTGACCATCCTCAAGGGCACACCTGGGCCTGCTCAGGTCAGTTGTGGTCCTTGATTTACATAATATGCAGGAAGGGGAGTGAGTATGTATGTTCTCTGATCTGTTCCCATTCCTGTCCCCGAAAAGGGTCTCTATCGTGTGCAGTGGTGAGAAATCATGGATGTCATGGCAATCGTCGTTCCTTAAAGTTAGGAAATCGAATTGCAGCTGTGTCCTAATGTCAACAAGGTCTGCCACTGGTAGTATGTGGGGAGCTTCGGAACCAGACCCCTGACCAAGTGCCGCACTGCCAGTTCGATGTTCAAGTTATGTTCTGTTTTAGTCACAAAAGCTGAATAAAAGCTATATCCAGAAGTAAACATTTATTGGACTGCCATCCTCACCCCACCACCCACCTCCCGACTCATTACCAACTCAGAAGAATCCCATCATGTTGATTGCAAATTTGTTAATTTACCTAATGGGGAAATTAATAATGGCTGCTTTTAATTTGTTTCTAAATTGGTTTTCAACAAGCATGAAGGCTGCATCTTTCTATACTGGTAAGGCAGTGGAAGGCAGGGTCAATGCTGCATATGACATTTAAGTAAATCAATATTATTAATCATTATTGCCCTAATGGTGCATAAGCAAAATTAAAAATCCGCATTAGACGCACATTATACATTGGAATCACAAGGTACATATATACCACAAGGCTAACAAAAACAAAAAAGGCAAAGGCGTTGATGTGATTCCAATGCCCTACAATCCCTCTTCTACTGTTAACAATTAGCAGAGTAAAATGTGTGTATGTGAGATCCGCTGCAAATGTGCTTCCCAGGGTTTCATTATAATTGAACTCATTTGCCGTGAGCAGATCTTTATATTTGCACGAAATGTAAATCTTACATTAGAGAGCACCCTCTACCTTCACCAGTTGATGAATAGTCTGACATGGTTCCATTTCCCAAGATGATCAAACTTCTTGCAACATCCTCCCTATGGTACATTTTGGTAGCATGTCTTGATAACACTTTTTCGTAGATTTTATTCTCTTGCTCTTCACAGAAAACAAATGTATTACATGGATGCAGGCACTGCACCAGCAATACTAAAACATGCACTGAAGGATAGTGATCAGGATTAGGTTTAGGCACTTCTTGCTGTGGCGTGCCTCCTGCCTCATCTATGTCATCATTACTTTTCACTGACTACTTCACAAAACCTGCATGATATGTTTTGGTCCTGATAACTGAGTTGCAGTGTGTGATTTCACCACTCTACTAGACCTAATGGTTTATAATTCCGTTTAAGACTTTAACATTTCAATCCAAACCTGACATTTTCAGTCCACAAAGGAATGGATGTACCGTAACTGGCAGCCCATTAGGGGAAACCTTGTGCTGGTACTATTGGGCTCAAGAAGATACATCTCACAATTAGGGATACAATATAGTTTTGCTAGAGCACAATTTATTTTCCGGTGTAAAAACACTGGGCTCTTTTCACAAAAAAATCCCAGCAAGGATTTTACATCTTTATCTGAAAGTATTTCTATGTTTTTTCAATTCACAAACATACCTAAAAGTACTCCTGGCAACCTGTGGAAAGCTGCATAGTGTAGATTTCAGGATGGGGGAAACAGCACCTGTAGCGCAAATGCAACTATTTTTACTTTCTCCACAGAGAAAGCATTTTTCGTCTGGGAGAAATTCCTTTTCCAACACCCCACCAATTTTAGGGTGAAGCTGTTCTCCTTACCTTCCTGGAAGTGGTGAAACTTCAGCCGGCGGCTGGAGAAACATTAACACCACTCTAGGGTGGGAAGTTGTCAGATAGCATTTTGTGTACACCCACAGTTGTGGATGTTTACAAACCTGAAAGGCAAACCATGGCTTCTAATGCTACACTGATTGTTATCAGTTGGTCCAACCATTATCGGGAAGATGTGATGTGGGTAATCATCAGTACCTCATTACTTCACTATAATGTTTGGTATGTAGGGTCAAGTAGAACTAGGCACAATGGCATGCTGCTATGCTGACACGGCAGACCTTCTTATGTATTGCTTCAAACTCCAAGAGGGAAAGCAGGTTATATAATTACAGGCATGGCGTAGAACGGCTGACGCGCAATGGTACAGGAAGAAATTACTCCCCAATTCCAGTTTAACAACCACCGTTGAGGTGGTGAGCCAACCTCACCAATCTCACCTATTGAGGTTGACTGAAGCTTTGGACTTGGAGAAGCAAGTAGTAGTCAGAATCATTTAATAACACATCATTGACATTATACCATAAACAATTATAAACACTATAAACCATTTAATACTCAATCAAACTCCAAACTGAATAAAGTTTCCAAGTTATATTACAACCCCAAAATCAAAGTCACATATATGTTGCTCAAAACTAAGTTCTAAACATACATGAAAACCATAGGCTGACCAAAACGTCTGAAAAGATTCACCCCACTAAACATCAATACTGTTAGACACTCCAAAAGTATAATATAAATCAACAACAATACAACATGAGCATGATTATTAACATTTAAAGCAGATGATGGTGACATCACTAAATCATCATAATACAGTTTGACATTCAAATTCAGATTTCAGATTTCAAAGCTGGGCCATTCCTAACACTAAGCAGAACTGGGACTTGCATGTGTGGGAACGGGCTAATACATGCGGGCAAAAAGTAAAAATAAAGGAAAGAGAAAAATAATTTGGAAAAAACAGCTAACTAGAAAAATTCACTGCAAAAATATGCTGGTGTAAGAAAGTAACTGAAAAGGAAACAGAAACCACATTTCGTTATACCTCTCCCCATGGGGCAGCAGGCAGTAGTAGTTCATCAGGCAGGACAATCACCTTCTTACGGTGTCAGTTGACAGCAGCATCAGGACAGTGCAGAGCACGAGCTGCACATAGGACAGATCAGCATTTCATAATTAGTTGGCTTTATAAGTACTGAACCACCTAACAGAATAAGGCAGTTAAGACTATGATGAGGAAACTCTCAGAGAGGAGAATGTGACAGGAGACTTAAGACAGAAGTGGACAGAGTTTTGGACAGTTTTCAAAACAGGTGTGAGACGAAGTGAAGGCTGACTCCAAATTCAGTTTCTCACTAATTAAAGTATGCACAGTCCTTTTTATTGGTTCTTCAGGTGGGCACTCTTTGGATGACCGATTCAGCATGCAATCACTTCATATGGCACCACCAAATTCTATTACTTTAACCCCTTCACTGCCAGGCCCTTTCTCCTCCTGTGTCGAGTCTTTTTTTGGCTATTTGGGGCAGTTTGCACTTAGGCCCTCATAACTTAGAGTTTGTGGGTTCCTCTGGAGGGGACCAAGAAATTAGCCAAAATACAGCTAAAATTTCATTTTTTAAAACAAAAATGGGGAACAAAAGGCTGCAGAGGAAAGCATATGTTTTTTCCCTGAAAATGGCATCAATAAAAGATTTGCAGTGCTAAAATCACAATTTTCCAAGCTTTCAGGAACAGGCAGACCTGAATCCAAAAACCACCTTTTTCAACAAAATTTTAGCATTTTACTAGGACATTCCCCATTTTTAATATTTTATTACTTTCAGCCTCCTTCCAGGTGGTGACAGAAATGGGTGTAAAACCAATGCTGGATCCCAGACAGCTAAACATTTCTGAAAAGTAGACAACATTCTGACTTCATCAAGCGGTCATTTGTGTAGATCCTTTAAGGTTTTCCTACAGAAAGTAACAGCTAAAATAAAAAAATATTGAAATTGAGGTGAAAAAAGAGCCATTTATGTCCACTTTTTCTTCTATAACGTTTTCTACCTATGACAGATTTTTTAAAGCAATATACTGTTACATCTGCTGGATGCTTCTGGTTGCAGGGATATATAGGGTTTGTAGGTTCATCAAGAACCCTAGGTACCCAGAGACAATAAATGAGCTGCACCTTGCAATGGGTTTTTATTGTATACCGGGTATACAACAATTCATTTGGTGAAATATAAAGAGTGAAAAATATGTATCAAGGAAACCTTTGTAGTTCCAAAATGGACACAAGATATTTTGTTGAGAAGTAGTGGGTATTTACACATCTCTGAATTCCGGGATCCCTTTAGTAGCATGTGAATTACAGGGCAATTCTCAAATATGCTTCTTTTTTACACTGTCTTACATTTGGAAGGAAAAAATATAGAGAAAGACAAGGGGGGATAATAGTTGTTCTTCTATTCTGTGTTCCCCCACGTCTCCCGATAAAAATGGTACCTCACTTGTGTGGGTAGGCCTAGTGCCTGCGACAGGAAACGCAACATGGACACATCACATTTTTACATCGGAATCTGACTTGTTTTTTGGAAAGTGCCCAGCTATGGATTTTGGCCTCTACCTCAGCCGGCACCTAGGGAAACCTACAAAATCTGTGCATTTTTAAAAACTAGACACCTAGGGGAATCCAGGATGTGGTGACTTGTGGGGCTTCACCAGGTTCTGTTACCCAGAACCCTTTGCAAACCTCACAATTTGGCAAAAAAACACTTTTCCCTCACATTTTGGTGCTGCAAAGTTCTGGAATCTGAGAGGAGCCACACATTTTCTTCCACCCAGCATTCCCCCAAGTCTCCCAATAAAAATGGTACCTCACTTGTTTGGGTAGGCCTAGTGCCCAAGAAAGGAAATGCCCAAAACATTAGGTGGACACATCAAAATTATCATTTACAAAACTACCTGTTTTCACAGGTGGGCACATGCGTTTTTGGTCCTGGGCTCAGAAGCCATCTAGGAAAACCTACCAAACCCAGACATTTTTGAAAACTAGACACCCGAGGGAGTCCAGGGAGGTGTGACTTTCATGGATCCCCCAATGTTTTCAGAAATCTCAGCAAACATCAAATGTAGATTTAAAAAAATCACATTTTCCCCACATTTCTGTGTGGGATCACCGCACCGGCACAAATTCCCTACCACTCAATGTTCCCCCTCAGTATTCCGATAAAAATGATACCTCACTTGTGTAGGTGGGCCGAGTGCCTGTGGCAAGGAAGATTCAAAAACATGTTGAAATGGAGGGGGAACCAAAGTGGGTCCAAAATGGCAGTTTGGAAAAAAACATTTTTAGACTGACAAGTGGGGCAGACCTTTTATCGGTATAGATGTGACAATGCTGGGTGGTAGGAAATTTGTTGGTTCCTGCAAATTCCGGAAGGTTCCAACACAAAAATGTTTGGAAAATGTGTGATTTCAAGCAAAGTTGGAGGTTTGCAGTGCATTGTGGGTAAGAAAATGGTGTGGGGTTCATGTGAAGCACACCACCCAGGACTCACCCAGATGTTAAGTTTTCAGATGTGTCTAGGTCTTGTAGATTTTTCTAGATGGCAGCGTCCCAAAGTCCAAAAAGTGCAGCTGTGACCATTCCAAGTGGGATAATTTTGAGAGTTAGCCAAGCTCTCATGGCCCAAATGTAAAACCAACACCCAAAGTAACCAAATGTCCTCTTCTTTTAGTGTGCAGGGGGAGAGCTGAAATACTGTTACCTCCTTCTGCTGGGGTGGGGGCATAACCATGCCCATACTGGTTGGTAGCCACTACCTCACTATTTTCTTATTTTTTATTCTGTGGCATCTAGTAGGCTTTCTGCCCACCCCCCCCCAGGGAGTGTATTGGGAGTAATTACCCCAACTGCCCACCGGTGGACCGAACAACATTGTCTCCATTTATTTGGGGTGGGGGTATGGCAAAACAAAATCCCTGGTGTTCAGTGTTTTCTGCCCTCCTGGTGGGCAGATAAGCCTAAGGAAAATAGGCCAATCTGCCCCCAAGGTGGGCAGAAATGGCCTAAAATAAAATTGCCCCCCAGGGGAGCGACCCTTGCCTAAGGGGTCGCAAGCCATCTGTAAAAAAAAAACAACAAAAAAAATCCCTGGTGTCTAATGGTTTCTGCCCCCTTTGGGGGCAGATTGGCCTAATAAAAATAGGCCGATCAGCTCCCAAGGGGGGCAGAAATGGCCTAAAATAAATTTCCCCCCAAGAGTTTGCTCCTGACCTGTAAAAAATAAAAAATAAAAATTACAAAAATTATCCCTGGTGCCTAGTGGCTTCTGCCCCCCCCCCCCCCCCGGGGCAGATCAGCCTAATTAAAATAGGCCGATCTGCCCCCAACAGAAACTTTAAAAATTGCTCTCCAGGGGCAATGCCCTTCATTGGTTCCATTAAAAACAAAAAATCCCTGGTGTCTAGTGGGCATTTCTGCAGCACGAATGCTTCACAGAAATGTATACATAAAGGCCCTCTTTCATATGTCATTGGCGGCAAAAACCGCCGCGGCGATGGCTACCAAAAGACCATCGCCGTGGCTACCAGCTGTCCTCTGTATTATGACCACAGCCGGATTTCTGCCTGAACGATGCCAGAAATCCACCTGTGGCCATGCCGGCGGATGGCAGTAAGGAGGCGCTGCTGCCACCAGCAGCACCACACCTGTAGACCGCCGCCGGCCATATTATGACTCATAGTGCGGCCTGGTCTGCTGACGGACTCTGCTGCTGGCAGCAGCGCCCGTCCCGTCTCCTGCCAGAGGACCCCCGTAACACAGGTAAGTGGGTGCTCTGACAGGGGAGGGGGCGGGTGGTGTTGTGTGGGGGGGTGTGAATGCTTGTGCGTGTGTGTATGGGGAGTGTGTCCAGGGTCAAATGTGTGTGCATGCATGGATGTGTGAGTGCATGTGTGTTGTGCTGTGTGAATGCGTGTCTGCATGTATGTATGAAGGTGTGTGCGGATGTGTGTGTGAATGGATGTATGCATGCGTGGATGAATGTGGGTATGGGTGTGTGTGTGTATGCATGTGTGCATGTGTGAAGGGAGGGGCATGAATGAAGGGGGGAGTTTGGAGAGGAAGAGAGGGTGGGGGGAATCAGGGGAGGTGGTTGGGGGCGGGGAAGACCTCTATCAGTGACAGAGAAGGGATTCCCTGTCACTGATAGTGCCTACCACCATGGTTTTCGTGGCGGGGTCATAATCCCGCAGGCAGTACAGTGGCGGTCGGTGTGGTATATTGGCGGTTTGGCTCCAGCCAAACCGCCAATGTCATAATATGGTGGAAAGTACCGCCAGCCTGTTGGCAGTGCTTTCCACCATATTATCGCCGACCGCCAGGGCCATAATGAGGGCCAAAGTGTTAGTACTAACTTAAACGTGCATATATTTTTTCTGCAAACAAGTAACATGCAATATTAAAATGCATTTATTCAAAAATAAGTATAATTAATTTATATTCATCTTAACACCTCAATTATTAATCTACAATTTAATAAAACATTTTTAATGTTAGCTCAGTTTAATACTTTCATTGTATAAAGTGAAAAACTCTCATGTTAAAACCTGGTGCACAATACGAATGGTGGCAACATGGGTCACCATAATTCAAACGTGCACATTTGACAACTTGTGTTACTTTCTCTGTTGTGCTTTTAAATGCAGGTTAACTAATCACCATATGCTAACTTCTATGGCACTAATTTATTGATAAAATGTGATCTCTCTCAGAACAATAAATAAAGTTTAGGGGCCTCTTTTAACATGCATTTGCATTGGGTTGTGGATGTCCATCTGTCCAAAGAGCTACATATCATGGCTGGTGGTGGTCTGTATCTGATGGAATCACTTTAGAAACATGTCCAAGGACTTGCTTATCCCTCATGCAGTACCTATGAATGTTTAGATGCATATTTTTGGTGATAAGTTATACCAACATGGACAAAGTCTGTGGTGTGTGAACCTACCAGCAGCTGTGGATGGACGAGGATGAAATTTCCATTATTGAAGAGTGGATGTTATTCTTTTCATGTGGGCTGCTCTTATACGATTCTAAAGCAGCCAATAGCGCCAAACCTCATGTTTGTTTTATAATGTATGAAGTTTTAAAATTATTTTCTGCTGACATTTGCTTTGCCTACTTACTTTAAAAACAATGAGAGATCCAAACGATCTCTTCAAGTAGGTTGCTGCAATTGACCTTTTTTATACTCCACCTCCAATGCAAGATGCAGCACCATCATGAGAAAACAATGAGGTGAAGAATAAAATGATGAAGGGTGTGATCTGCCAAAAGGCATTGCTATTGTTACATTGAGATATTAGTACACAGTGGTTTACATTAATTTGAAAGGGCTAATGCCCTAGTCTGGTGGCTAAGTCCTCTCCCATTTCTCTGGCTTCCTTGCATCTGAGCACTGTGCTCCCCACTCTCCTCAAAACATGCTTTGAGACATAGCTTTGAATCATGAACTCCACTACTTTGAAAGCACCACATCCAAGAGAGTCAGGTCTAGCAAACGTCTGAAGGCTAATTTTCTAACTGTGATTCTAAGGTGATACTTGTTTCATGAGATGAGAAAGAGATGCAGCTGAGGACTGAGAGTGAGAGATGTCCTCAAAGTTTTTAGCCATATCAGCAATGGATCAGACAATATATGTTAAGGCCACTATTCCTAATTTGAGTGCATGACATGTAAGCAAATCTCTAAGAGGGTTGCTCTTCTTCATCAAGAGTAACATCAGTAAAACTGTAGATCATAACAGGTCAGAACTGGGTATATTATCACGATTGCTGATCTTGTATAGTGCAGTGGTATCCTTGAAGTTTCTCACAGGACTGAAAGTCCATGCAACAATAATGCTATGTTACTGAATGTATTTTCTGTTGCTAACTCGATTCACAGTGGAGTTCTATTGATGTGAATTACCTTATTTCATCAATGTTCACTTTCATCTTGTTGGTTGGGAACTTGTATATTGACCTCAGAGATTCTGTGCACAGAAAGGCTTTTTACAAAATTTTATTTAGTGAATTGTTCGACTTCACAGCACAATCACAGAAAAACACATGTATCACAGAACGTTACTTGTATGTTGAATAGTCTATATCTGCTTGGGAAAGAATGCAATATTTGACCAATGAATTTCATACTTCACTGGCTAGAGGATGCCATAGATATCAAACAGCCAGAGCTGTTTACATGCAACAAAGAGAATACATAGCTAATGATGTTGATACAATAATGGAACAACCATACAAGAATAAGTCATGGCATCTATATGTATACATTAGACATCTTTTGAAATGGTCATAGTGATGGATTGTACCTGCATACATGCACACTACACCGGTTGAGACATTATTAATCCTATCCTCATGCATAATGCTATAACGTTAGGCGCCCCAACTTTCTTTGTAGAATCCGTTTAATTTCAGGTTCAATTTTTCAACACTTAGTAGGAGCTTACAGCCTGGTGACCTGTGCTGAGCTTGTAGTGGCTGCAAAGACTTGAGAAATAAAGGAAATCATGAGACTATAACTGTACTGATGCTTTGCTTCAGTTTCATAACATTTCATAAGACAAAATCCAAATATACCTAAATATCAATTGTCAATTAATGACTGGATAAATGTTTGGAAAGTCCCAGCACCGGGGTACGCCGACTGGCTGAGTTAATTATGCATGATGTATCAAAAGTTATAAAAAACTGTAGAGATAATTGTGCATTTGTTTAACCACCTACATAGTGTGCCCACATGCTTGTGTGTTTAAAAATACTACTTTGAACTTGTACTTGTTTTATTTATGGTTAGGTTTCTTCATCTTTAAATCTGGATGTGATGTACGAAATTGACCAGTGAATAACGCAACTGTTTGAAGCAGTAGAAAAGAGACTGCAAACATTTCTTTTGGGATGGGGCCAAACCCCTACCTCTCTGGATTGCTACTTGATACTTAGCTAAGAGTAGTACTGTAAACCTCCTGCCAGAATTAGGAAATTCCTTCAACCAAATTATAAGCGAGATTCGGTGGAACTGTCAATTCAATTATCTTAGACAAATGTCAAACTCTCTCCAGTAGGCCTGGAAGATACTGCAGCTCCAAGCCAAATGGAGTAAGCAGGTCTTTGGCACCCCACATCGATTACATTTAGAGTTCTCTCAAAGACCCCACTTCCACATACCATGTGACAAAACCTGAAATGAATATGGAGAAGCCTGATCCTGAGAGAACGCATTTCAGTTTGTACAATAGGATTTCTAGAATATTTCCATGATCGATATCTTCACCCAGTTCATGAGATCATTTGTTTCTATCTGGTGTACATGTGTAATAGGGGTCTCCTCTTGGAGAAATCTGTACATTAAAGATGGTACATCCCTAAATGACTTAGGCCCTCATTACAACCCTGGCGGTAAATCCCACTTTCCGCCGTGCAGAAGACGCCAACATACTGCTGTGGCCGCAGAATTCCACTACAGGTATTACGATTCACAGCTCAGAATCCGCCACAATACAAACACCCACACAAGTCAGCCACACCAAAGGTCAGTGATAAACTGGTGATACCAAAACCGACACCGTTACGCCAACAGGAATACGCCCACACTATCACAACCCACGAATCAACGCGGCGGTCATTCAACCATGGTAATTCATTGGCGGTTACACACAGCCGCGCTCAAAATACACACACACTTACAAAACACAACCACATTGGACAAATCGAAATACACACACCTGATACACATACACACACCACACCCACACACCCAATCCAATATAAAGCACCCACCCACAAACGCTTACTACCAAAATTTTTAAAGAAGGCCAGAGAGAGAGACTACCTAAAACAACACCAGCATCCACAGACACACAACACCATCACCTACACAACATCCACGCACCTCAAACAATACACACCAACACATCCCCTCACACATCACAACAGACACCACCTCACACATCACCCACACCACATCATGGCACCTCAAAGACACCCCAGGTTCTCTGAGGAGCTCAGGGTCATGGTGGAGGAAATCATCCGGGTAGAGCCACAGCTATTCGGATCACAGGTGCAGCAGACATCCATTGCAAGGAAGATGGAGCTATGGCGCAGAATTGTCGACAGGGTCAACGCAGTGGGACAGCATCCAAGAACATGGGATGACACCAGGAGGAGGTTGAACGACCTACGGGAAAGGTACGTTCTGTGGTATCCAGACACCAGATTCCTGTACAGAGGACTGGCGGTGGACCCCCACCTCCTCCCCCACAACTAACAACATGGGAGGAGCAAGTCTTGGCAATACTGCATCCTGAGGGCCTCGCAGGAGTAGCAGGAGGACTGGACTCTGGTAAAGCAAATCTTTACTACTTCATCCCCCCCATCCCACCTGCATGCCATCACATGCCGCTACCCTTACCCTCACACCCATCACCCCAACAACCCACAGATACCCCACTAACACAACCCACACATCCCAAAACCAAGCCCTGCATGTAACACCAATGCATGGACACCCATCATTAAAGCATGTCCAGTACAGAGACGCACTCATGCCCCAAAATCACCAATCAAGGACCAAGCCAATAATGCAAGCATAGGAGTAGAGGGTCACTCACCCATTGCACAAGATGGCACACACACATGCAATAACTATGCATTTACACCCCAACAGGACCCACACCCAACGTCATCGGACATGAGGTGCCAGACATATCCAGTTCCCCCACAGAAGAGACCCACAGTGATGACAGCAGCTTTGCACACTTAGATCAAGATGACCACATCACGGACCTCGGGACAGTTGGTTCCCCTAACAAAGTCCCAACCCACCACAGAGCCTCCCACCTCAGGAAACACCAGCACAGCACCCACCCAGCGGGCCCATCCCTCTGTCCCCAGGACACGTCAGTAAGCAGTGTGTCCACCACTACAGGAAACACAGGAAAACCCACTAACATGGGATGATCAGGGACGTGGGGGCAGTGGCAGTGGGCACACGGTTCAGGGGACAGAGGCACAGGATAACAGGGAAGCTGGGAGGACTGCTGTGCGACAGGGAGAGGACAGGCCCAGGGAACCCACTCTCCACAGGCACTCTCCAACATCATGGGAGCTTACCACCATTCCCAGGAGACCATGGACACGGTACTGGCCAAGTTTCAGGAGACCCAGTGGCTGCAGGAGGAACACTACCTTGGGATCAGGGAGGACTTGAAGTCCATCAACACCACCCTGGTCACCATTGCAGGGGTGCTGGCAGACCTTCTCAACACAAGGAGGGACACAGTGGCACACCAACAGGCCCCTGACACTAGCCTGGACGATGAACAGCCCTCCACCTCTGTCGGCGCTAGTGGACAGGAGGCACCGCCACAGGAACAACAGGCCACCAGCACCCCACCCCCTGCAGATGGAGAACCACCCCGTAAACGGTCCCTGAGATCCAGGAACAAGACAGAGAACATTGCCAAGCCCCCGGCCAGGAAATAAGACCCACCTGAATGTCACCTTTCTGTCCCACTATGTCACCCTGTCCATCGTTAAACTGCCATTGCTCCACTTCCTATGCCCCTTTGGTCAATGCACCTGTGAAACAAATAGACTGGACTCTGCCATGGACATACCTCCACCATCACCCCAGCCCATTTTACAACCCCTCCACTTATTTGCACAGAAATAAACACACTTCAATCACAAAACAATCTGGAGTCAGTCTGTGCTTTCACAAATGCGTAATTGCAATATCTATCGAATATAGCAATGTCAATTAACTTGTTCACATACCAATGTAACCCAGCTGTGGGCCAGGAGTAAACATAGCAGAGGGCACAAAGTGGGACCCAGATCTGTGAAATGGAAAGTCAAAGTGACATGTCAGGGTCCATACCCTGAGTGAAAATGACAGACTTATGTTAGCTCCAACAATAGTATGAGATGTGGGAAGCAGTGACATCTTCTTACCTGTGTCTCACTGTGAGTAGTGCACGATGATGTTGTTTCGGTTGTCGATATCCTCTTCTTCTGCCTCCTCTTCTTCACTGTCCACAGGCTCCACAGCTGCCACAAGACCACCATCTCGCCCATCCTCCTGCAGAAAAGGCACCTGGCGTTGCAAAGCCAGGTTGTGCAGCATACAGCAGGCCACGATTATCTGGCACACCTTCTTCGGTGAGTAGTATAGGGAACCACCTGTCAGATGGAGGCACCGGAATCTGGCCTTCAGGAGGCCGAAGGTGCGCTCGATTATCCTCCTAGCTCGCCCATGTGCCTAATTGTAGCGTGCCTCTGCCCTTGTCCTGGGATTCCTCACTGGGGTCAGTAGCCATGACAGGTTGGGGTAACCAGAGTCACCTGCAAATGTCGAGCAACAACTGTTGGACACACATCAACCATTGGGGACAACCCCATACCCAGACACCTATGTCAACTGTATTGGGACCCTGGCCTCACCTATTAGCCACACACGGTGCCTCAGGGGTTGCCACATCACATAAAGGATACTGCTACTTCTCAAAATGTAAGCGTCATGCACGGGGGACAAATGCCACATGTGTACCATCAGTGGCACCAATGATGTTGGGGATACGTCCCAGGGCATAGAAGTCACCTTTCACTGTGGGCAAATCCTCCATCTGAGGGAAACCGATGTAGCTGCGCATGAGTTTCAGCAGGGCAGATAACACTCTGGAAAACAAGTTAGAGAACATTGGTTGGGACATCCCTGATGCCATGGCCACTGTTGTTTGAAAAGACCAACTGGCCAGGAAATGGAGTACAGACAGGACCTGCACTAGAGGGGGTATCCCTGGGGGATGGTGGATAGCTGACATCAGGTTGGGCTCCAACTGGGCACACAGTTCCAGGATTGTTGCACGATCAAGTCTGTATGTGATTATGATGTGTCTCTCATCCATTGTCGACAGGTCCACTAGGGGGTCTGTATACAGGAGGATGCCGCCATCTCATCACCTGCCCCAGCAGACGTGCCCTATTGAGGAGAACAGCGAGCAGAGGTATCACTGAGGTATCACAATGTGTTATTTGCTAAAACGTTATTAATCCGCAATGTGCCGGTATCTGTCTGTATTCCCGGCCTAGATAGGTGTTACGCAGTTTTTATCCATCCCATGTGGCCCCCTGAAATGGCGGCTGCCTGACCTGTAAGGTGGGACAAGGGGATATGAGGTAACTGTGCTGGTGTTGTACACCATCGTAGTGGGCGGTCGAAGACCGTGGTGCAATTCTGCATTGGTTAACATTGGGCCCTATGGGTCCCAGGAGCCAATGACGATGTACGCCGGCGGTGACGGTATGCACCGCCGCAGACATGACCGCCATTTTCTGTCTGTTCACACACTTGATACCTGACTTTTAACAGGAGAGGACCTACACTGCAAGTGCTGCAGTGACCTGTGTCTGGAAGCAACAATGGCTACAGTGTCTGGGGAAAGGGCCCCTGCCTTCACTTCGGAGGAGTTGGAGAAACTAGTGGATGTGGTCCTCCCCCAGTACACGCAACTTTACGGTCCTCCTGACAAACAGGTGAGTACACTGTGAGCATGCTGCATGGGCAATGCCTGCTTTGAGTGGTGTAGATGGAAGATACATGGGGGGGGCTGAGGCCTGCATGTGTGGATGGTGAGTGTATGTGCGTCAGGTCATGGGTGGGAACTGGTGGGCAATGAGTATGACGGTCCTGACAAGTGAGTAATTTCCTTTCCCCCTGTACCATTCCTCTAGGTCAGCGCCCACCAGAAGAAGGGTATTTGGCGTGCCATCGCCAAGGACGTCCGGGCCCTCGGGTCTACCACAGACGGAGCACTCACTGCCGTAAAAGATGGGAGGACCTGTGCCGCTGGAGCAAGAAGACGGCGGAGGCCCAGCTGGGGATGGCCTCCCAACGTGGAAGGGGTGCCCGTCTCACTATGACCCCCCTGATGTCCCGGATCCTGGCAGTGGCGTATCCGGAGTTGGATGGGCGCTTGAGGGCATCACAGCAGTCACAAAGGGGTGAGTACACTCTCATTCAGCTGACTCTGCGCGCATTACGAGGTGTCTCGGTGGGGGAGGTGGATAGTGGTCAGTGGGTTCCCCTAGGCCAGGGCGAACTTGGTAGGCAAGGTCCCTTGTGAGGCAGGCTATGTGGCACCCCAACCCCACTAGTGGTAAGAGCCATCTACACCTAGTCAGGCTCCTGTGACTTCCAGGTGTGCAGCAATTGGGCTTAGGCCTCGTACCCTATGGTTAGGTGAATTTTCTAGGAACTGTTAGTGCATGACGTAGTGCAGAGGGCTGCTCCCTGTGTGTTGTGTCCGCCAACGGTAGTGGTGTTGCATGCACTGAACATGTTTTTCTTCTGTCTTTCACCCCCCTTTTGTGGTCTCACTGTTCTTGTGTGCAATAGCATCATCAGGCGGAGAAGCATTGGCACCGGAGCAGGAGGGAGCTGCAACCCACTTGGCCCTGGAGTGCAAAGCAATGGAGTCTGAAGCCACTGGTGGGACGGAGGGCGAGGGGTGCTCCACGGCGGGGACAGGAGCAGACACCAGTGACAGCGACTCCGCCTCTGATGGGAGCTCCCTTGTGGTGGCGGGCACCTCTATGCCCACCGCATCAACAGGTACAGCTGCCACCCCCCCCACCAGCACTGCCCTCCCAGCAACCCCTCAGCGTGTGTCCTGTGCCCGCTCATCCAGGAGGGTGGGCATCTCCTTCACCCCAGGCACCTCAGTCCCTGCCCCAGTCAGCCCTGCTGCCCTCAGTGAGGAGGCTATTGACCTCCTGAGATCCCTCACTGTTGGGCAATCTACCATTTTGAATGCCATCCAGGGTGTTGAGAGGCATTTGCAACAAACAAATGCATACCTGGAGGGCATTCATTCTGGACAGGCGGCCCAACAGAGAGCATTTCAGGCTCTGGCCTCAGCACTGATGGCAGCCATTGTCCCTGTGTCCATCCTCCCTCATCCAACTTCCTCCACCCAGACCCAATCCCCTGTACCTCAGCCTATCCCAAGCACACCGTCAGACCAACATGCACACACATCAACACACAAGAGTGGACATGGCAAACAGAAGCACCACACATCACACCGGTACTCACACAAGCACCATACCCATGCAGACACAGCAACATCCACTGCCTTCACTGTGTCCCCCTCCTCCACGTCCTCCTCCTTCCTCCCTGTCTCATCTCCACTCCCACATGCATGCACTACATCCTCAGCCACTACCTCCATCACCAGCACGCTCATCACCACACACCGCTCATGTGCAATCACCATCCCCACTACCATTCACACATCCCCTGTGTCCTCTCCCAGTGTGTCTGTGAGCCCTCCTCCCAAAGTACACAAACGCAGGCACACACCCACCCAACAGCCATCCGCCTCACAACAGCCTCCGGCCCATGCACCTTCACCCAAATTCAGCAGACGTACACCTCCTACAACCACTACCTCTTCCTCCACTCCCAAACTCCCTCCATTGTCCTGTCCCAGTGTGTCTAAAAAACTTTTCCTGGCTAACATTGACTTCTTCCCTTCACCTCCCCCCCGTCCTTCCCCTAGGGCCAGGCTTTCCAGGTCCCAGCCCAGCACCTCAGCCACCAAATCCCCAGGTACAGTGGTGCCAGCAATTGCGGGTTCATCGAGTGAGCCACCCATCAGGGCTGCCAGTGTGCCATGTAGCGAGGGCATGGACATTTCGCTACCTGCCAAGGTGAAAAAGGTGCCCACATCCCGGAGGAAGAAGCCGAAACTACCAGCCACCAAGGGCTCAGCAAAAACAAAAGGGGATAGTGGCAAGACAACTGTGGCACCATCAAAGGTGGGGGCGAGGGCCAAGAGCAGAAGAGCAGGTCAGGAGAGTGCATGGTGTCACCAACTGAGGGACCAGTGTCACACCTTCTGTCCACGACCACACCAACATGTACGGCGGCGAACACCGCTAGCTGCCCCGCCACCAAAAACGCCACCTGCCCCGCCACCTGCACCAACACCTGCACGTCTACATCCTCAGCGACAGTCCCCAGCCTCTTCCCCAGTGGGCAGCAGTCCGAGGCTGCAGGAGACGTCTTGCTGTGTCCCTCAGCAGGTGCTGACCCATACACCGCTGCCAGCACTGCCACCGGCCCTGCGACGTACTCGGACAGTGGCACCACCGCTGACATGGCTTCCATCCCCAGTGGTCAGTCATCCGAGGCTGGAGGAGAGTTCCTGAACCCTGGGAAGCTTCCATGAGACATGACTTCCATCACTGTTTGCACCTGCAGGTGGAAGGCGAAGCCCCAGCAGTGTGGGGTATGTCGCTGCCTCCATGGCGTATCATGCTACCTGTACCTCACGAATCTCGTGGCACACACACCCATGTGAGGGAATTGTACCCGCCACACTGTACGTGGAGCACTCTAGGCACCAGGCCCCCTCCAGAACCCGTAGAGAGATACATCCACTACCTCAGTCCTTTGCAGGATGAAGCACTCTGGGCACCATGCCCCCTCCAGAACAAGTGGAGTGCATTCATCTGGCTGAGGTGCCCCCCCCCCCCCCCCCCATTTCCCACCCCCCTGAGGTGCCGGTATATTTTCGGTCTGATGCCCCAGCAGTGTTTTCTCCGTTTCCAGTCAGGTATCTAGTGTGGGCTTTGCCCATGCATTTTGGGACCAGTGGTCCACAGACAATGATTGGTACACTATCCGGACTTGTGTAGTTGGTGTACATATTTGTATATACTGATTTTTTTTACTATCAGATTTTTCATGATTACACTGGTTACAATCATTTCCTTTTGTCCTTGCGTTCTTCCAGGGGGTGGGAGGGGTGTATATGTAATGTCGCTGCATGTATTTGTGTGTATGGTGTTGTGGGTGGGGGTGGGGGTATTACGTGTTGCGTGTGTGTGTCACTCTCTTTTCCCTCCCCCTTCCCCTGTGTTGTAGGTGCAGTACTCACCGTGGTCGTCGATGGCATCTGTCCTGCTCCTGATAGAGCAGGAGGAAGAGCAGCATAGGTAACACCTGTAGTTCAGGCTCCATGGCGTCCTGGTTATTCGTTGGGTGTCGAGAGGTGAGTGTTTTCCCTTCTGTATACTGTTTCCGCCGTGCTTTTGATACCGTTGGTTCCGCCCTGGAAAAGGTGGCGGATAGGCATGTTGAAATACTGTGGGTGGTACGTTATCTTCCGCCTGTCTGTTGGCGGTTACCGCCGCGGTGTTTGTTTCTACTGCTGTGGCAGTCTGAGTGTTAAAGTGGCTGTCTATATTGTCGGCTTACGCCATGGTCGTGATTCCATTTTTTTTACCGCCGACCTGTTGGCGGTATTACCGCCACTTTAACACCGACCGCCAGGGCTGTAATGAGGGACTTAGTATTCATCAACGTATCCATCATAACAAACATAGGGTGCTCCAGTGGAAAGTCTGTGCATCCATCTCTGCAGTCTTATGGAACTAATAATACACAAGAGCATCTAATGTACTTATCTCTGCACACAATGCTGTGTAAGCCTGTCAATTTACAGTGATTATGTGGAGTTTCTATAGACCTTCATTATCCTCAAACCCTAGAGCTAGATTAATTCTCTCTGCTGATGGGTAAACCAGATCCTTTGGTGATGTGACAGTGGGAGCCTAGGAGAGTAAATTAAGTCCAGGCCCACGTGAATCCTCAGCTTGTTCCAAGCCTAGACTTTGCAGATAACCATATCATGGGTCACCAAGAGAAGTGTGGTCTCTCAGCCCAATAATGCTTGTAAAAGTACTGGAGTTGTATTGTTAGATTCCACTGCCAGATAAGGCATATAAGGAGTTAAGTGGAACCAGAAATATATGAAAAGTTCATAAATGGACAAGTAATACTGCTCAAAATCAGGTGCTTCAACCCCCCTCGATGGAATGCCAATATCAACATATCCCACCTAACTCTTGACCTGTTTACTCACCCATGCGAATTTGATAAAACATGACCTAAGTGTTTGAAACAGATATTTGTGTGGGGACAGGAATGTTCATAAAATATTTTAGTAACTTTAGGACTATAATCATTTGTGCAATGTGTTAGGCCAATGACAGTGCAGAGTGATCCAACATTTCACTTTCATCTCCATCTTGGTGAAGGTCATGTCATAGTTTTCATAGTTTCATTCTAATTAGGCCTGTGTCCCAAATTTCCCACCTACCTGGGTACTTCATGGAGCTCTTGTACTGCTCAAGGGGGAAGCAGGACACAAATGCCCTTGTGCTATGAGTAAGTGGAAATATGTTTGCAGAATAGTATAATCTGCATAGTGAGACATCAGGAGCTACAGCTAGTATACCTAATTGAAAACTCAGAGTAGTGCTGCCAAAGCCTGATGGCCAGCAGTTTAAGCTCCACTGCAAAAGCGAGTAGGTGAGAAGGGACAGCCCTACCTCATGCCACAGACAATAGAAATTGGAGAGACAGCACCCAATTCACTCTCATGCATGTGGTTGGCCCAGAGTAAGGCAGTTTGATCCAGTGAATAAACATTTAAGGCAGTCCTATTCTATTAAGTATGGTGAATATATATTCCTACTCCTGGAAATCAAACATGTTTGTACACCTGGAGGCTTGAATTGAGTACTTTTTTTTAATAAGAATTGCCACACTGTTGGCACATGAGAAGTACTATGAAGTGAAAGAGTGAACTCCCCCATTTGCAAATGCAGCTTCCGGTTTCCTGGTGAGGTGTGTTTCCAGTAGGAGGATAATATTAAATCCATAACTATCCAGATATGCTAGCTCAGACAGGTTTACTGGGGATGGCACGTGAGCTTTGCTTCATTTAATCAGGTCCAGTTGGTCATGGGGAAGGCACGTAAGAGAAGTGGGAGGGAGTCTTGAGGAGCTAAAGGACTGCACTAGGCAGGTGCATTGACAGGATATGTGATGATGTTTCAGTAGAAGAGATGTTGCAAATGTTTTCTTGATGAACAGGGGGAGTTTTACTTTGGATAAGTAAAAATATTTTAAAATAGATAACGTAAATCTGGCAGAAAAATGTGACAACTATTTAAAATTACAATTAAACTGTCATAATGCACATGTTCTACACACTGGAGAACCATTTAATTATATAATAGAAATACATGTGAAGAATTGTTTTAGGTACTGGTTTATTTCTGCAGATTGTATGAGTGATAAGAAATGTATTCATTAACATATGAGAGTGGATGATGTCAAAAGCTGTGGTCTCCCAGTGTAGGCACATTCCGTGAGCTACATGAAAGCTTTTTTTTAGAACTCTATGTTATGCACAGGCAGTGAGTTCATACTGCACTGTGGCTTGTCTCAGGTACCATGTGTTTACTTTTGCTCAACCGAATCAGCCGAAACAATTTGCTGACCAACTCTGTCAGCAATTACAGAACTGCCAGGATCAGTAGTGTCACAAATGTGGCTTGTAGGCCAGCACATATGGCCTTCTTATCAACTCACACAGTATTCATTGTTTGGAACTTTGCAACATCTGCAATCACACTTTTTGCATCGAGAGACCCAGATATTTTGTCTAAAATCATAACCAGCCTCTCACCATAAATGAGAGCATGAATTACCTTTTCATCACACGAATGAGGTTAACGTACGGGGTGATTCGGACTTCTGGCTCCCAAATCTGTTTATAGTCTTTCAACTTAATTGTCTGTGTGCGTACCTCAGTTTATTAATATTCCTGGAATTACAAAACTCCTACAGAAAAATGAAATCCATTTTCACAGGTGAAATTCACAGAATGCTGTTCATGTGAAAGAGCCCAAGCACAATAGACTAGACTGCATGGAAGGATGACTGTCATGTAAAGAGGGAGCACAACAAGGAAGCCACTCAATTCGGAAGCCTCTATGCACCTTGTGAAAAGGTCTGCTGGTTTTCTCTATGTTGAAACTATCTGCTTTCTTTGCTTGTCCATGGAGGAGAATTGCCTCTTGTATTTGCTAAATCATTCTCTGCTATACCGTTCAATTATCACAGATTGCTCAATATGATAGTTTCTCCTTATAAACGTTTAGGATTATACGTTACCAAAACTACAGTGTCGATGACTGGTACTGGTCATGATTTAAAAAATGGCAGCACACAGATTATTTTATGCCAGGGCTAGTTCAGCTATTGCTGACCTATACTTTGCCATAAAATATTATATGATGATTTAAAAAGCAAAGAGTATCTCATTCAGAGCCTGTTGAAATTCTATTCAACAACTATCCTATCCATTATTTAAAAGGGAAATAGATAACATACACGTTCAGCTAATAACAATACAACATTTTGCAAGATGACGTGGCTATCATCTGTTTGACGTTATAGACTCTCTTTGTTTCTTAGTCGAGCAATTGAACATTGCCCAAAAGAGGAGGTGTTAAGGCTGAGTCAAGGTCCAGTATCGGGCAATGGGCATTTTCTCCGGAAGACTGGGAGTGCGGGGGGCGGTGCTTTTGTTACTGGCGGCCGCTTTTGTAGCAGTGCAACAGTTTTAAATGCACTGCAGAATTCTTTGTACATCCCATAGTTTTCAGTCAATAAAATTACAAGATAACTCTAGTGAATAATGTACCTGCTGGAGAGACAGGAGTTTTGTCTAGTGGCAGTTTTGACTCATCTAAGGTAGCGCAGAGGGTTAGTTTGCCTGCTGCAAAGAATGTGCACTATGGAGATTACCGAACAGTATTTTATGTGCATAGCTCAGTGGGATATTGTTTAAGTCATAGAGATCCTTTTGGTACACTGGCATTAATAAATACAATCATAATCTAGCACAGTAAACTATGAACTTCCATCAGTGTGATGCATGCAAACTGCATGATACAGATTAGAAAGTTACGTTTATTCCAGTCTTTGGTTATTTTAATTTTGCTAAAAAGGGATTGTTTGGGTAGAAATAAATTGTTAGTAGTAAACCCTAACCACTGTTATGTTTTGAATCCTGAATTTATGTTTCCCCGGCAAAGCACTCTTGAAACATGCCTACCATTATGGATGACGTGAACCCTACACCTAATGGATCCCTTTGTCTTATGTTACATTTTCTATACACTGATTTACACCTGTATGATTAATTATCTCTGTATGTGTGTGTGATGTGAAGTGCTCCAACACCCTACACCCGAAGAGAGAACGAAGGAAGTACATGTGGGAGAGGGGCTATGGAGAGGTGAGAGGCACTGTTAGAGAGTGATGGTGAAGGAATCATCAAAGAACACCAACAAAGATTGCCGTATCCTGGTGCACTGTAGGGTCATCATTTACTATGTTGTCAAAATGAATACAATTGAATATATAATAAAAAATGTGTTGTAGAATGCACAATTTTTTCCATTTTTTCCCTGAATTTTCTTGGGAGTTGTGGAACGACACCTCCCCCCCCAAACAAGCCCCATTGTAGTGGCTGGATTCAGATGGAATCTCCTAGAATTCCATATGCCATATTTCTGGCTCCCTTAATGGGGGGACGTTCCCTCTGCATACATTATGCATGGCGCAGGCATAATATAGCGCAAAGGGTTACAGAGTGGTGCAATGTATGCATTGTGCCACTCTGTAAATACGGCATGGGGATTTCGGCCTCAGTGGGCCACATAAACGTAAAAAATAATGACGTTAATGTGGTGCAAGGTGGTGCTAGGGCATTATAGATATGCCCCTTGATGAGGAGCCCATAAGTCTCCCATATTTCACAGATATTCATTGTCCTTGCGCTGAATGGAGCCCCCATGAAGAATCAAGAGCACTCCAAAAAGGTTGCCTCAAGCCCTGCATAAGCATCACGCCCCTGCATACAGCAAACAGATTCTTCGCACTATGAAGGCAGCAAATGGCTTGGCTCTCATCTTTTGGTGAATAGCTGCGTTTTGAAATCTTAAAGGTCTGAAAAATAATATAAGGTTTTCTCTAGCAGCACGAAACTATGAATGAAAATCGGGCAGGACCTTGAACAGTATGGCACACTGACTGTCCAGTACCTTGAACATGACAGTATTTGATAAGAAGTGTGTGTAAGAAAGCCTAAAGGGGACACTTGTGATACAAGTTATCAGCACCCAGCATTATGCTTGCTGCATGGTTTTGGCATGAAGGCGAATGAAGGGATATTTATGGAATTCAAATATTTCACATTGATATCGTCAAATCCACAATAGCTGCAGTCTTCAGGCATTTAGGAAGGAAAAAAGCTTCCTGAGCTGGTGAAGATTCAAAGTGCAGCTAGATCCCGTACCAAAATGTGAAAAGCAACAGAGGCCAGCATCAAAAGGATTCCAAGATTACAGGCAGAGTTAGGAGGAAAGGGGCAAGGGTGCATCTCCTAAGAGCGGCCCTATGCAACTGAGGTCTTAAGTGCTGTTTTATAAATATATTTTATTACCTAGTGGCAATCACCAATAGATAGTTATAGTTAGGACCTAGTTTCCATGGAAAAAGCGTTTTTTGTTTTACTAATATCGTTGGCGCCGTTTGATGAAACTTCACAAACTTTTCCCCCAAAATATAAAGCTCACTTCAGAGTCTATCTGGGAAGTTTCTGGGTGATCTCTCAAGCAGTTTACGAGAAAAAGGGCGGGGTCCCAAAACACTCTTTTCTCATGCATGTTTCCATAGGGATTTTGAACAGGAATAGTGCCTGAACCACTGGAAAGGTAGCTCTTGGTCCAGAAAGCCACCTTTTTGTTATTTGCTGTAAATCCATTCAGCAGTTTTTAAGTAAATAAAGAAAAAAACAAATTTGTATATACATATGTATATACAGGTGTGTATATATATATATATATATATATATATATATATATATATATATATATATATATATATATATAGACGTGAAGGCTTTGTGAACCCTCCAGATTTCCTGCTGAGATCTTATTGGCTGCCAACACTTAAAAAAAGACGTGTTGGCAGCCATGTTGGGACATGGCTCCAGCCGAGTCCCTGAAAAAAATGAAAAAAATAAGAAAAGGTACCAGGGTAGAGTCAACCTGACCCTTTATCTCTGGTGCTGGGGTCCAAGAGGGAACCCGCAGAGCAAAAAGGTGTTTTTTTAATTTTCGGCAGGAGCTGTGGCAGATCTGCTGTAAACTGAAAAACAGAGAACAGGCACGAGCTCCTGAGCTTGTTTAACTGCAGCCCCCTGGTTGGCCAGGTCCTGTAGGCATTCAAATTTTGAATGTGGAGGGCTGCCTAGCCTACCCCTGCAGCCCCAGGGACCACTACCTCCCCAGGGCAGATTGTTTAAAATGCATGGGGGGATCAACTGGCCCCCCAAAGCCCAGGAACCGCCACCTCCCCAGGGCACATATTTAAATCAAATGCAAGGGGGCCATCTAGCCCTCCCCCCACAGCCCTGGAACCACCACCTCCCCAGGGCAGAACTTTAAATGGAATGCGAGGTGCCACTCGGCCCCCCACAGCCCCGAAGACCATCACCTTCCCGGGGCTTTTCTATGGTTTTGTATGCTTAAAATGTGACCCTAACTAAAATGTCCCAGTAACCTTTGGATTTTTTAGTGAATAAATATATAACTGACATTGGGAGTCATTTGCTAATTAATAGGCAGAGTGAGAATGAAAAAGCGAGAGGGAGAGAGAGTTAAAGGGGAGAATAAAAGAAAAGAGAAATTTACCTGCAACTATTGTTCATCATATTTCCATTTCCAACTCACAGCTCATTCCATTCTCCGAGTTCAACTAATCATGCTATGTTAATGTATTTGTATGATTACATATAAAATACAATAAACAATATTAGGCCCTTATTACCTCTTCCTATGACTGCAGGGTGTCATAATAATAAGCAAAATCCTGCTGAAAAGCACATGGCATTTATACATTATCACACAGCAATGCACAGATCTGAAATTCTGTCTTCCTGTGTATTCACTTTCTAAGAACTTTGCTTTTTCACACTTTGAGAATACTGCCAGAGAACTCCTGTTTTTTTTTTCTTTTTCTTATTTTCAAGAGTTTGAATGTGAAAAATGGGTCCTGAATAATCCTGATTATTTTCAAGAGTTTGAATGTGAAAAATGAGTCTTGAATACTCATGCATATGCACATTTTGTGGGACATTTTTCCAAACCTTAGCAAGTTTGAGAAGCATGGCTTTGGGAACAATTAGTAACCATGTCAACTTCGTAGGCAATTTGGGAACATCACACACCCTTTGCTAAATTCCACTTCAAGAGTTAGGAAAACACTTTCTGCTGTGATGTACCCCAAAAACTATGACCCCATATACTGATCAGCTCTGATGTAGGCAGTCATTCCTCAGTAATAACGTCAAGGCTGTGTATTGTAGTTCGCTCACATTCATCCATCCATCACAAAGCAATGTGAATGTTCTCTAAGCGTGAGCGTGTTCAGTTTGTTTTTTGAATAGTGCCCAGAGGGAGGTATATATTGGAACTTGAGCAGACACAGTCATCCTAATATCTTCCATATTCTCTTACAGCATTTACCAGTAAACTAACTTACTTTGGAGCACCTACAGTATTTTTGCATCTTTCACACCACTCCTTTTGTCTACCTGCTTTCTGTATTTCATCCCATTAATTCTATTTGGAGTTTCTTGATTAAACTATGATGAAATGCTGGCACAAAGCTGTTTATTTCAAGAATTTCTATATCATGTATTTATGGTTACATAACATGTAACATATTTTCTGTGCCAGAAAATAAACGGTTACCTCACCATTAAAGTACAGACGTTTTTCACCTCCAACTGCTCTATCTTCTCGGCACAGAATACATTTTAGAACGTGCTGTGATGTTATCACTTACAGATCTGACTTGCACGTGGTAATGACAAAGGCAAAATGTATGAATGTACTCTCCTGTTGTGAGGTTATTATAACATTTATACGGGCACATTATGTAGCCCTGGGCCTGAAGCCTGTGCCATCTCAACTAGTCACATTTCTCTTTTATTTCTTTTATTATTTTAGCAAAGCTTAATTTTAGTGGAGATGTTTTTTATTCTTTTATCAATTGCACTTCAAGGCAAAATGTGTTATTCATTTCTTTGCACCACATTTCATCCTGTGCTCAACCACAGCTGTACATGATGTTTACCGGGTATTGCCAGTCGAAAGAGTACATTGTCTACCCTACACAGAAAAATATGTGTTGTCACATCAGGACACTTCTTCGAATAAAAGATATGTTATTATAAAACATTCACACCGCCCACACCAGTGTGGAGGGGACATTCAAACCAGCTTGCCAACTCACGCTGCACGTCATTGCAGTTTCTCTAGAAACCTTTTAGTTCCTCTTTGTCTTTGTGGGAGGATCTCTTCTTCACCTTTGAACACAGGTATGGGGTGTGGGCTTTCTTCCCAGGACCAGAAAGGCAGGCTAGGGCTAACACCGCTATTCACTCTCATGTAGAAACTCAGTGGTCTAGATAGGGATACTAGGGACACTACTATGAGAATATGGTGGGGATCTTCTTGTGTTTCACTTTCCTGGTCACTGCTGTAATAATGCTGTGTTTCACTATCCTTATAATCGCAGTTCACAGTTGCTTCAATAAAATATATATTGAACCAAGATCCTGCTTCTGTTTGTCTTTGCATGTACGAGACTTGTATAACAGAGAGAAAGGGATATGATCTGTTCCACCATGA
This sequence comes from Pleurodeles waltl, assembly GCF_031143425.1. Taxonomy (NCBI): domain Eukaryota; kingdom Metazoa; phylum Chordata; class Amphibia; order Caudata; family Salamandridae; genus Pleurodeles; species Pleurodeles waltl. The sequence continues at coordinate 602,390,304 of NC_090443.1, read as the reverse complement.
CTTCCCTGAGGAGTCTTGGTGTCATGTGATAGGCTACCACAAATCATTCTTGGTGAAATACTGCCAGCTAGCCTGAAGGGTTAGGCTGACAGCTGTCACATGGTGTGGGATCAGACTCAGTCCCCCATAATCAGTAGTTCTGCCACCCAAAATCCAGCAATCTTGTTACTATAATGGGAGTCTATGACACTGCAATGTGCTCTTGTCACTAAATGAGCCTTTGCTATTTTTAAGAGAGGGGCTGGACATAGCACCGCAGAGGTGGAGATCCATTTGACAAACATGCTACCTAAGGCCTAATGTATGTAGCTCCACCCCGCTCTCTTTTCCTAAGAACAGGGAGTATTATGAAGGCCACTTGTACTTTGTGTGCATTCCTAGCACTAGACGGTGTGCTGGATGAAGGATCTGATAACTCTAAATTCTAAGGCTAATTTGGAAGTGACTCATCACCTGAATTACAGAGTAGGGGAATCAAAGACAGGTCAGAGATGAGACAGGGGTTAAGTACGTTCAGGGCAGATGCAAAGCTTCAGGAGTCTCCAAAGTGGACATGGCGGAGGCCTGTGTGTGATCTGTTAATCCCCAACTATATTTCATAGACTATTGCATGACCTTGTCAAAACATGTGCTGAGTTTCCACCATTTTAAAATTAATATGTGTGAGAAAGTGGATTATTAGTTGTGGTAGATGCTAACCCCCCACAAGTATTAATGCCACTATCCTTGTTAGGTCCAGTAAAGGATTCATTAAGTACAAAATGAGCCCAGTCCCTGATAGCTATGGCACAGAGCAAACAGGCTTAGTTTAAGAAAACTTGTAAAGCATTTAGAAGTACTAATTAGTAAAAAAGATGAAAACACAACACAATAAAAATCCCACTCCTATTTATATAAATAGAGTATATTTTAATGAATTAAATGAGACCAAAACAACAAAAATCTGATAAGGGGAACAAGATACATGAATTTTGAAATTTTAAATTAAGTGTTATAACTAAGAAGCAGAGAGGGCCAACCGTGGGAAACTGGTCACGCTACACCAGGTCAATGTCAAATGTTACAGCAGACCACAATGAAGTGTGGGTCAGATACAGAGACCAGCTTCAACCTGCTCGAAGTTCTAAGTTCTGACTTTGTCTCTGAAATGGAGGTCAAAGTTTCTCAGTGGGCATGGGCAGCAGGTTGTGGCTGAGTCTGGACAGCTGTCATTCGAAGTCCTAGTGAAGGTATTGATTTCTGATGGGAAAGCTTAGAGCTCAGAGTGTGAGAAATTCAAAATTACCACGAAAGAAAGGTCCCACCCTGGAGGGATGCTTTTTAAACTTTCACCAATTGAAGATTTCTATCTTTGGACTTAGTCGCCTTTTGGAGGTCAGATTCCTCTAGAAGGACAAGGATGAAAGCTGTAGCTGAACCTGGCTTCATGAGACCACCCTCTTCTCTGTGATGTCCCACTGAAACAGATTTGCTGCTGCAGAAAAACTATGAGCTGGAACAACCTGAATCTTTAGCCCAGTGGCAAAACACCTCAGTCGGAATGACTTGGCAGGTTTTTCCAGTCTTCTGTAAGTTCTCCAGGCAAAAAATCCTTTAAAACATTTCTATGTCTTTCTAAGTCTCAGCTATTAGGGTTAGAAGGGAGGGGTATACTCTGACACCTATCTAAGTTCCACAGGACCTAAGAAATTATATATTGTGGCCCTGTAGCTTAACAAGAGGTAGGCCAACTGACCCTTGGAGTCCATTACTCAGGCCTGGGTACAAGTTGGAGAAGGTCTAGGCCTTGGGGGAGGGCTCTCTCCAGGGGTTGCACTAGTAGGTGCAATCCTTTTCTGTCATCCACAGGTCCAGAGGTGTTCCGAATGGGGTTATGGAGTGCCACATTTATGTCCAATGCCAGCCTGGGGGTGGGGAAACTAGTGGCTGCTCCCTAACCAATGGGGTAAATGTTCCCATGGGTGATTCTACAAGCATTTGCATACTTCCTGTATGTTTTACTGTAAACTATAACCCCTCTACCTAAAACCAATATGTCAGAGCTTTTCTTCCCTTGTGCAGTGCTTTCTGTGTCCATCCAAAGGTGCAGCTATGATAATCCCTAGCTTGTGGTCACTCAAAAGTGGTCGTGGTGGCAACTCCTCTTCCACTCAGGTTGGTGTCTTGCTGGATCACAGGACAATGAAGTGGAAACACCCAGGTTATAACTATATCTGCTTCTGAAAGGATAGGCCTCAATTGAAGATAATTATGCTCCTGGGCGCTACCCAGATGGCTAGGATGTCAAGGGGAAAACATCTCCCCACACCCAAGACCCTTGGTCTTGTGTCTTAGTTTTGTGCCTGGGAGCAATCTACATTTCAATAAGAGTCAGGTCACACTGAACACTGGCATAAAGCACCTTTGGCTCAGGTAGGAAAATGCAAATTGTCTAAAAGTGGCATTTAAAAAATAGTAATCTACAATCTGGCTTCACCATTAGGTTGGATTTTACATTAACATAACAATTAGTCCTTAAATCATTTTTCCAGCTGTTTACAAACTGAAGTTATGCAGTAACTCTGTGCTTTTTCTAAGGGAGAGCCAGCCTTACCACAGTGAAAAATGACTTTGGAGACTTTCAGCTGGGAGGGCATTTAAGACATAGGTACACCCTTCTTTTTAAATACTATGCACAGTGCTTTATGGGCAATACGGCATACATAAGGGGTGACTGATAATTATTAGAAAGGAAGGTTTAGATCTGGCAAAACTCTTATTTTTTCAAACCAAATTGGCAGTTATAAAACTGCCTACCAAGGTTTCAGGTCTGGAGGTCTGCTTTATATTGTCACTTTAGTAATGGCACAATATGCGCTGCAGTCCACTAATGATATTTAACTTACAAGTCCTGCTACACTTTTGTACCATATACTAGGGACTTATGGGTAAGTTAAATATGCCATTCAGCAGTGTAGCCAATTCCAATATGCTTTTAGGTGTTAGAGCACATGAACTGAGGCCTGATTCGTAGTGCCACAATGTGCATGATCAAAAAGTCAGCATCATTCCAGAAATAAATTGGGGTGACCACACAAAAAAAGGCCTTTTGCTACACTGCGCAAAGTCGAATTGGTATAGGCCCCATTCTCAGCAGTGCCACATCTTTTGGAGCAATTCACTCTCACGTTTATTCAGCTCCTCACGCTTGAATTTGGCAACAATATCTAAACCAATTCTGATGCAGCATTTTGCCGGTGGCATTGAAGTACCAGTGGTTGACCATGTATGTGGTGGATTTACTCCAGATAGGAGCTGGAGAACATTAACTGCTGTTGTTGGTCCTTTTTGGCTGTAGTATCTTTAGTAGTAAAGTTTGTGCTTACTCATTTTTGGGAGTGGGTGCCTGTCTCTCTCTTAACCTCTCCTTAATCCATGCTAAATCCCTCCTTACTCTTCCCTAAACCACTTCCTTTTAGTAGTAAGTATTCCCCTTTGTCTAGCCCCTGTCCTAGTCCCTCCCACATTAACTACTAAGTAGCAAACTGACATGTGTGAGGACCTCCCAGTAGAAAAGATAGGAGAGGTGGAGATTTTTACTCATAGGTTAGTGAATTGCATTTTGTAGTATGGTAGTGGTAGTACTGTAGTATTGCTTTATGTACTATGAAATTCAATTTGTGAAAAGGACCCTTAAATTGGAGTCAAGCTTTTGCACAGAAGCCGAACTGAAATATCTTTGCCACCTACAAGCCTGTTTTCCCATACATAATTTGTACTCAATACAAGACAAAAGCACATCCAGACCTATACTATCAAGCTTTACTAAGATAAGAAATACTTGTACACATAGCATACTTCTATTCATGATCAAACTTATAGGCTGTGCATTTCAAAATGTACTTACATTTTCCTATGTATATCTTAGTACTTTGGGGCCTACTTACAAGCTGGTTTGCATCGCTCTTCCACAACATAACGTAGTGCAAGAGCGACGCAAACCTTAAGTCAGATTTATGAAGTCATGCAAGGCCACTTTGCATGGCCCTGAGTTGCTCCATAAATCTAAAGTAAGGCAACACAGCACAAATCACTGTTTGCCTTACTAAGGCCTTGGAATTGGCTTTCCATGGCTGTTGCATGGGTGTTTCCACGCAACTCCAATGGTTTTTGATGCATTCCCAGATTTACCAGGAGAGGTGTAACAAGGAGAAATATCTTTATTTCTCATTGTTAGTTCCTCTTTCTATGTATGCTACATTCTGCAGCACATATAGAAAAAGGAATAAGGCTCTCAGGATTGTTAGGATTGTTTTTGTACAGGAAAATGTCCCTTCCTGCACAAAAACAATCAAGCATGCAATGCAGGCAAACTTGCACTGTTGTGCAAGGGTGTCTGTGCTGGTGCTAGGCTTCCAAAAGGGTGCCAGCGCAGAGGGAAAGGCAGGAATGCACAGTACTGCCTTGATTAGGGCGCATTTCTGCCCTTTCCCTTTCATGCAGTGCAGCATAGCACGGTGACTTGCTGAACTGCACTGTGTGACTTTTTTCATAAATAGGCCCCTTATTTTCTTATGGACCTGATTAGGCTGGCTTGATAGTAGAGAAAAGCTGTATGAATCATGTCCTTAAATAACTATTTTCTAATCCTGGAAAATCATGAGCTAGTCACACCTATTTCTAGAGTTAGACAGAGCTACTCACACAAAGTGGTTTATCAATCAGCAACGGAAGTTCAAGACCAATTTCCACCGAACCCAGGAGTTAGACCCAACTACTCACGAAAAAAGCTTTATGAATCAGGCCCATAGTGAATATTAGATTGAGTTCCAAGATATTAGGCAAATCTAAGCTTGCACTGTATTGTTTCAAATTGTAAAACTGGGCATGCACTGGTTGCATGGCACACCAATACTGACAAGAATAATATCCACATACACCCACTTATTGACAAACACATATCGTCAAAGTAAGCATACATGGAGGCGTGTAGATTTACTGTTCTTAACTCCACATCTATTTATATGGGTAGTCAATAGTATGGCATTTCTTTAAGTTCAGGTCGATATTTATTGTTCAACATTATGGTAGAACACCCCTGCATTGCGTTTTGTGGATGAACATATTCTCAAAGGAAAGTGAAGCTATATATCTGCCATTTATTTAAACACTAGGGGCCAGATGTAGTAAAGTTAAATTTTGCGACTTGCAAATTGCGAGTCTCACCGACTCGCAATTTGCAACTCACAAAACCATATGCAGAAAGGTGTCTCAGACACCTTCTGCGACTCGCTATGGGGTCGCAAAGACCCACCTCATGAATATTAAGGAGATGGGTCGCATTTTGCGACCCCATAGCAAGTCCATGCATTCACAGGGATGGTGGCCTGCTGAAGACAGCAGACCTCCATGTCTGGGACTGCTTTTTTAATAAAGCAGTTTTTTGTTTTTGAATTACAGCCCGTTTTCCTTAAAGGAAAACGAGTTGCAATACAAAAAAAATAATGAAACCATTTGGTTTCATTTTTTTCCGAGTAGGCAGTGGTCCATTGGACCACTGCCTGCTCTGAAAAATTATTTTTAGCGACATTCACAAAGGGGAGGGGGTCCCATGGGGACCCCTTCCCGTTTGCGAATGAGATACCACCCACTTCAAGTGGGTGTTAACTGCGAGTTGGTTTGCGACCGCTTTCGCGATCACAAAGCAACTCAGCATCGCAGTGCGAGTCGCAAATAGGAAGGGAACACCCCTTTCTATTTCCGAGTCGGATTCACATTTTGCGAGTCGGTACCGACTCGCAAAATGTGAATCAGCATCGCGAAGGCCATTTTGCATGGGGCAAACTGTGTTTTTCGCAGTTTGCGACATACAAACCGGTTCCTACATCTGGCCCCTAGGGGCCTTATTATGACCTCGATGGCGGGGTTTCCTTCATCACGAATTTGACATTTGTGATGGGGGAAAGCGTTCCATCAAAGTCGCAATAAGGCCCTAAATTCTTGATTGTGAAGAGCATTTGAATGTAAATAATTTAAATACACTACGATCTAATGAAATATATAAATAGATTCATAGAATATTGGACAATAATCAAACCGCCATTAACAGTAACCCAATCAGCTTTTGGATTTAAAGATAAGACGTTGGCTCATAGTTATACAAATACTTCAGATAATGAATAATTGATGTCAATATTTAACATTAATCAAGTTACATAATTATGGCTGATTGCCCAGCTGTCTCTCATAAATATTTCAGTACTCTGATCAACTGCTGGTTCTCAAAACAGAAAGCTGTTTTTGGTTTTAACCTGTGCATATGTTACCTTTTCTGAAACTTTGATCTGAAAATCATACTTGTAACTTAAAGAAAAGTACTTGTAACCACATATAATGACAGTAGACGAAAGACAGCATGCCTTCGCTGCCATTTTGAGACTGATTGTTTCCAAATATAATAGATGTTGTGGGGAAGGGGTGATGTAATGACAGCAATATACTATTAGCATTGAAAACATAACTGCTTTACTTAGTGGTAGAAGTAGATTCATAATAGGGCCCAGAGCCTGTTACTTTAAATTGAGCCTTGGTTGCACCTGGACTGCATAACCAGTTACTTTGTTCCTTGGGACTCAAACCCTAGAGGAGACCTGCAATTTATAGAGACCCCATATCTGCAGGCTAAACAAGTATGGGCTGGATTACAAGTTCTTCGTAATATTCTGACCCAAGCAAAGACCATTGGCTGGAATTACGAGTTTGAAGGTATTTAACACATGTGATCATTATCGGATGCGTTAAATAACTCAACTTTTGTTGAATTTCGACAGGTCAATCCAGCTGAAAATTAACAGGGGAGGACATATGGTATTTACTGTATCATGCAGATTTTGGTGCATTAAACATCAAAATCTTCATGTTATTCCCCATTAACTCATAATTGGTGTTATTTATCACACTCAATAAATAATGCACCCTGTGGTATCCTTATTTATCCTGGGTAATAAATAACATCTTAGTTGGTAATCAAGCCCATAAACTTTTGAAACACTCATATTTTGTTATCCAGAGTACACCTGGAAATTACTCTTGCTTATATTGTGCTTCGTACCTATTGTCAGAGGATGTGCATGACACAGATGCAGTTGGTAATCAGTTGGCACACAGTTGGTACTCAGAAAACATTGCGTTAATGTACTGAGCCTTCTGCCAATTGACCTACCAGGACTACCCTTCATACACCACAAAGTGCTGAATTTGTGTCTAGTAAGGAAGCACAGTGAGCGCCATTCACAAAAGAAAAAAAAAAATCCAGGTTACATACTTGTTTGCTAAATGTGCTACATGCACATACAAATGACATATTTATGTACAGGCATTTTCTATGTATGTGTCATTTGAATAGGTAGCACTTACAGAAAATACATCAGAGCATTGTTAAGGGTCTGAGACAAGAATACAGCATAGGAGACATAGATGGAATATCTGAACAGATGTGCACTTTTGTTGCATTGTGGTGTAGTGTCTCTTAATGAAGAGCATTTTGAAATCTTTCATTAATTGGAGGAGTGTAGGGGCAGTCCTGATGGATACAGGGATGTTGTTACTGATGCTGGAACGGAAAAGGTCTGCTGCCTTCTTTATTTATTTTTTACACTTTTGTTTAATCCAATCTGATGGTATCATGACAGTGGTTGTGCTGCGAATCACTGGAAATGGTGAGCTTGTCTTGAAGAAAATTAGGGGTACTGGTTGTGATGACTTTACAAATGATGCACAACAACAAGGTGATGAAAGTAATGGTAGAATAAACCTCAGCAACTGACAATCACAGTGAGTCACATTCCAGGACATTATTTTTTGCTCACACTGCCATTCTAGACAGAAACCTCTTAATGTAAATCAGTCTTGGTCCTGCTCCAATAGGAACAATCTAGTCCAAACAGCCAGGCCAGATCCCATTTAGATAGGGACACAAGGGGCCCTGACCAGTTTCACCATACTTAGGTCTTAACGGTGAGGCATAGCTTGAATACTATGGCACAGTGAACATCAGACCTATGTCTGGGCATACCCATCGGACTTGGGCATTTACTGCAAAATCAATATGTTAATGAAAGGAATGCCTGAATCGGTTCCCTTCGGATGGGAACACAACCAGCCTGAAATATTTTTAACCTATTTAGGTCTCAACAGCGAAGTAGAGCTTGAGTACTATGGCACAATGGACATGGGACCTATGTCTGGGCATGCTCAGGGCCATGGGCATTTCTAGGCCCACTGGAATTATGCGATTCTGCAGCTGTGACATTCTTTAAATGATTATGGATTTGCCACTTAACCCATCAACTGCCGCATAATTTGCAGCTAGAATATGTTTCTAGTTTAATTGATGAAACCTTACAGAAAATGTGGTGACACATGTTGCATTGCAAATGAGGGCCCTTCTCAGTGTTTGATTGGTCAACTTTCAGTTGCTTATTGGTATACTTGGGTGCAAAAATGGGGTGAGACAAAGTTACCATATGTGCAAATGACAAATTAATGAAATATTACTATCACAAAATGTGCCACATTATGCCTCTTTTTGTGCATAATTTAGTAAACCTAGCTGCATAATTTGGTCCTACCCTATCAAAAACTAGGTACCCTGGGCATACCCAATGCACTTAGGGTGTGGACTGTGAACACAAGACGGTGGAAAGAATGCTTGAGTTAATGTCAGTCACTGGCTGCATTCCAGACCATTGTTTTTGCCCACTGAGCCACCCTAGGCAGAGACCTGCCTTATGCAAATCAGTGTTGGTCCTGCTTAAGTAGGAACAGCCCAGCTCAAACTAACATGCCAACTTTACATCAAGATGGAGGATTCAACCTTCACGTGCACTCCTTCGAGAAAGCCACCTATTCAGAATCTGCCTCAAAGACTAATTAATACCGCCACTCTTATGAACTTTTAATATATATATCTCCTGTTGAATCTTCTTGTTATTGCCCATCAGAAGTGTCAATAGGCAGGTGATTCTGTCAATGAAAGAGACCCGGGGATCATGAGCCTGGGGCCAGTTATCTACATCACATCTGGTACCCTTGCCACAGTTAGTGCGCATAGTGCTTTACCTGAATGACAGTCAATGGGAAAGCCCCAAATACCTGAAAGGCATCCTGTCCTACCATCATCAGATCATCTTCTTACAATCTGGCTGTGACCAGAAACAATCCATTCCTAAATGGCACAGATCGTAATACGGGGGCAGAGAAATGAGGAGTAAAACTGCGGGCCAGTCTTCAAAAATAACTCAAACTGGAAAAACGGATTGTTTTTCAGGGAGAAACACAGACATCGTCTGCTTAAGCAATACATTTGGATGGGTAACATCACAGCTTTTGTGCATGCCATCCTAACCCCTTTTCTCTCCCTTTGCCATCAGCTCGCATTTGCTTTGAAATGCTCCTCCTACTCGAACATGATGACTGTCTATTCATTGCTATTATATCATAAGTTTGAAACACAGGTGCAGCACAAATCTAAAAAAGCACACATGAAATACATTTTATTTAGGTAAGTTCCAAATGCTGAAAGTTACTTGTGACCTGTAATCATGAAATTTAGGTCCAACCAATGAAGGATTTTAAACTTCTGAAGTTTATAAATTGAGGACAATTTCGAAGTTTATAAATTGAGGACAATTCAAAAAAATAAAAGCAATTGTAGCACAGTGCATAAAACAGGAAAACTAAGGTGATTAATTGCTATTTAAAACAAAGGCTTATTATTTTTGTTTTTTTATGTACACTCAAAGTAGTAATGAAAATGCTTGTACATATTCAGATAACATCTATCATACTAACAGATCTTTGGTTAACACAACATTACTTACAAATCAACTCCCGATTATTTAACGCCAGGGCCCCGATTTATATTTTTTGACTCAAACCTCCATTAGAGCAGGTTTGCGTCAAAACGTTTACCGGCGGCTAGCGCCATTCCTGGACACAAGCCGGGCATCATATTTAAGGAATGATGCTAGCTGGCAGTAAGGCCTGATTAGCGTAAAAATAAATTACGCTAACCGGGTGGGGGAGGCGTAGGGTAAACAGGAGGTTGTGCGTCAAAGAATGGCGCTAGTCAGGTTAGAGTCAGAAAAATGACTCTAACCTGACTAGCGTCATTTTTTGACGCACAACCCACATGGACATGACTCCTGTCTTAGTAAAGACAGGAGTCATGCCCTCCTGCCCAATGGCTATGCCCAGGGGACTTATGTCCCCTGGGCATGGCCACTGAGCACAGTGCCATGTAGGGGGGCCCAAGTTGGGCCCCCCTATATCGCACTTAAAAAAAAAAATTAAAAAAAACTTACCTGAGATTGGTCCCCCCATCCTTAAGGGTCCTCCAGGTGTGGGTGGGGGTGTCCCTGGGTACAGAGAAGGGCACCTGTGGGCTGTTTCCATGGTCTCGGACCATGGAAAATGGCCAACAGATCCCCTAGCTCCTGCCCTGACCCAGGCGTTAAATAATGGGGCCCTCCTCCTCCTGTGCGCAATTTTTGCACAGGAGAATAAATAAAGCGCAAAGGCCTAAAAGTCATTTTTTGCCCGGGATCGCCTACCATGCATCTCATTGACGCAAGGTCATTTTCCGCAGGCAGAAAATGATGTTAACTTCAATATTTTGACACTATACGGGTCTAGCGTCAAAATATAAATATGGATTTAAGTTCGCACTGGATTTGTGTAAAAAACATTATGCAAATCTGGCACAAACAGAGTATAAATATGACCATAGGTACTTCAATTCACAGGTGCACTTGACATTTACTGTGTCGTTGTTTATTTTTAAGACAGGCTAAGTAGTTCTGCAGCCTTGTTCCCTCTTCTTCCACTGGATTGCAGATGCTGTTGTTGGCCTGCTGTCATCATCTGTATGCAGACCACGTACTTCTTTTTGTCTCAGTTCTACAAATTCCATAAAAAAAGACTATCCGCTCTTTCATTAAATGAAAACAATGTAGATTTTCCTAGTAATTTATGACGGAAAGTCTTAATTTTATTAAAGACACGGAGGCGAATATTATGCGTTCTTTTCTTACTTTAATTTCAACAGGAGCAGTCAAGAAACTACAACTTCCAAGAGGGTTAGCTATTGTCTAACCAATGGGAGCAAAACAATAACTAGAACTGGACCAATAGGAATAGGCCATAAACCATAGAGAGCACCCTTGACTGCAAGCAGCCCTCTTTTCTTGAACGAGCGAGTCAAATAGGGTCATGAAACAAAGGGTAAATAAGTTCAATTATTGCCAAAGATAAGGAAATGGAGCAGAAGTCTTGAACCACAGTGATGAGCCGAGAGGGCGATGGATGAGGAAGCTGATCCTGGACAGGTTGCGATGACGCCTCCAGGGGTCTCTTCCTGAAGAAGGAACTGATTGAGCTAGCGGCGTTATCAGGAAGCTGGAGGCAATGCTGGAGTCGCTGGGAGGGAAAGAAAAAGTACATATTAATAGAAGTACTGTGGTGGGATAATATTCGCCTCCGTGTCTTTAATAAAAATAAGACTTTCCGTCATAAATTACTAGGAAAATCTACATTTTATGACAAGACCGGAGGCTCTATTATGCACGTTTAAAGCTTGTCAATAACTAAGGAAGAAGCAGTTCTAACAGGTTTACAATAGAAGGTTTTGAAAACATTATCGTTTGACCAATCTGCCGACCTGAGAATGTCCTCTAAACTGGACCCAAGGGCAAAAGCTTTGGAGGCCATAGCCCCCCTGGAGGAATGTGCTCCAAAAACAGAAATATCTATACCCGCTAGGGACATAATCAATTTAATCCAGTGGGCCAAAGTTGCCGAAGTCACTGGACTGTGAGGTTTTCGAAAGGAGATCAATAATTGATTGGAAGAGGACTTTCTCAGGTTAACAGTTCTTTTTTCATATTCTTTTAAACAAAGACCCACACATAACTTTGGCTTGTCCGGAAAGAAAGGGTAGAAAACGGAATGTAAGTTAGTTTTGGTGCGTTTGGAAATGTGAAAAAGGACCCCAGAAGGTAAGAATTGCCGGGCAGAAACATCTAAGGACCTAACGTCCGAAGTCCTTTTAATGGAAATTAAGCATAGCAACATAGTAAGTTTGGCAGAGAGCATTTTAAGAGAAAGACTTGGATTATCTGGCCAGGAAAGAAAAAGATTCAAAACAAGAGAGACGTCCCAGATATGTGAATACTTGGCAGAAGGGGGATTGGAGAGCTTGACTCCCTTCAGGAGACGACAGATCAAAGGATGGGACCCAATAGGGTTGCCATCGATATTTGAGTGGTTCATGGATATAGCCGATCTGTAAAGATTTATTGTGAGATATGACTTACCTAAGCCCGCCTGGGCGGCTAGGAAATTAATTATTAAATTTAGATCTGCTGAAAAGGGATTGGAACATTTTCCCAGACACCAGCTTGCCCAAAGAGCCCAGGCTGATTTATAGGCTCGCCTCGTGTTGGGTGCCCATGCGTTATTAATGAACTCTGAAGCTTCTGCCGAAATAGAATGGGTCTGTTGGGCAGACCGGAAATGAGCCAGGCTGAGAGTGTTAAAGAATGGTCGAGAATCAGATTGTGAGGGCGACCGAAAGGATCTAGAATAAGGGACGGAAAAGTCGGGAGTAAGATAGGGAAATCCACTGTGAGCTCGAGAAGGGGAGGGAACCAAACTTGAGATTGCCAAAAGGGAGTCAACAGGACGATGGATGCCTTCTGACGTCTGACCTGGTTCAGGACTCTGTTGATGAGGATAAAGGGAGGGAAGGCATAATTGAGGGATCCGGACCAATCTTGTAGGAAAGCGTCTGTAGCCAGCGCTAGAGGGTCCGGGCGCCAGCTGAAAAAGTGGGGAAGCTGGGTGTTGAGTCTGGACGCAAAGAGGTCTACCTGAAAAGGACCCCATTTCCGTTCTATCTGATGAAAAACTGACTGGTGTAATTTCCAGGAGCTGGAGTCCGAGAGGTGGCGTGAATGCCAGTCTGCATTGGAATTCAATGATCCCGGTAGATATTCTGCTACAAGGGAAAATTTGTGGGACAGGCAAAAATCCCAGAGGCTCTTGGCTAGCAGGGCCAGGGGTCTGGATCTGGTGCCCCCTAAATGGTTGATGTAACGCACCGCTGATATATTGTCCATACGAAGCAGAATGGAGCATCGTGCTCTGTTTTTTGTGAAGCTTCTGATCGCAAAGGAGCCTGCAAGAAGCTCTAAACAATTTATGTGCAATCTGGACTCCTCTGCGGACCATATACCGCCAGTCGATATTGAACCCGAGCGGGCGCCCCAACCCGTGAGACTTGCATCTGATTCTAACACAAGATCGGGCACAGAGGGGAAAATGGATCTGCCGTTCCAAGCCTCTAAATGGGATATCCACCATTGGATTTCCATCTGGGATTCCTGATCCAAAGAGACGAGGTCGGAAAAGGCCAACCCTCGACGAAGATGAAGGATTTTGAGACGCTGGAGGGCGCGGTAGTGAAGGGGTCCTGGAAAGATGGCCTGGATAGAGGACGAGAGAAGGCCGACGACCCTTGCGAGGGCCCTGAGAGAAATAGTATCTTTTTGAAGAGTTAAGATTAGTTCTTTTTTTATTGCGGAAACTTTGGAACGGGGAAGGAATAGAGCGGCCCAAACAGAATCTATTTGGAAGCCCAGAAATTCTATTTGTTGACAGGGCAGAAGTACTGACTTTTCGTGATTTATCAGGAAACCGAGATCTGAGAGGAGTGTGGATGTTATCTGTAGATGGGTCAGCAAAGAGGATTTGCTCTGGTGCATGATCAGAATGTCGTCGAGGTGGATAATCAGCCTGATGCCTAGGGAGCGAAGGAAGGTGACGACCGGTTTCAATAGTTTTGTGAAGCACCAGGGTGCGGAGGATAGGCCGAAAGGGAGAGAGGAAAAATGCTAAGTTTTTGAATTCCAATTAAATTGCAGAAACTTTCTGTGGGAAAGATGAATAGGAATGGTCAGGTATGCATCCTGCAAATCTAGTCTGACTAGCCAATCGAATTGGAGCAAAATGTCCCTGAGATGGATAATGGTTTCCATCTTGAAGTGTCAATAGATGACAAACTGGTTGAAAGATTTCAGGTTGATTACCGGCCTTAACTTTTTGTTCTTTTTGTGGACGAGAAATATAGAGCTGATGAATTCGGACGGGTCTGGAGTGCAAAGGTGGATGGCGTCTTTTTCTAAGAGAGATTGGATCTCTGAAGAGATTAGAGAGGACATTTCTAGAGAAAACTTTGGAAGAGGGGGAAGACAGTGTTGGACGGGAGGAGAAAGGAGTTCGATCTGATATCCCTGAACAGTGGAAAGTACCCAAGGGTCTACTGAGATTGACTTCCATTTCTGAAGAAAGAAACGAAGTCGACCTCCCACGGGAGGGCCAAAGGATTGGCTTACCTTGATTAACGGGCGGTCTGGAGAAACGCTGACCACGGTTGCGGAAACCCCTAGATCTTTGTGGATAAAAGTGGGGTTTAAACTCGTGGTAATAGGTATTGAAGGAATTGGCAGATCCTCTTGAGCCTTGGTTCCTGTATGTGCGGCCGGTAAAGCGGCTCCTACCTCTACTGGCCTGGGAAAAAACACGTTGGTTGAAAACTTTCTTGAGATTTTGTTGGGCTTTGTCCAATGATGAAAATGTCGAGACAAAACGGCTGATGTCTTTAATGAAGTTGTCACCGAAGAGTTTCCCGTCGGCCTGAATGCCGGGGTCCCGAGTGGCGAAGTTAGCTAACTTGGGGTCCATTTTGAGCAGAAGGTCCTTGCGTCTTTCGTGAATAATAGCAGAGTTCACATTGCCCAAGAGACAAAAGGCTCTCTGAATCCAAAGGGAAAGATCCAAGGGATCAATAGTCGAGTCCTCTAACCTGGCTGATTCGGCTAGATCAAAAATTCTTGCCAAAGGACCTACCACATCCAGAAGCTTGTCCTGACATGTGGTCCAGGCCTTGTCCACTCCTTTACGAGGATCCTTATCAAATTTGGTAAACAAAGTGATGAGAGAGTCATCAATGGTTGGAGTTGCGGTAATATTGGAATTTAACGACGGTCTGGGACATTCGGATTTTAACTTGGATCTCGTCTGTTTATCTAGAGGAAGACGTAAGCGGGAAGCGATGTAATCACCTACATGGTCCAACGGGAGCCATTCTGTTGAGTTAGGATGGTGTATGAGAGATGGGTCGAACATGGGAACACCCTCTGAGTCGACCACGCTGGTAGAGGGGTCACCTGCCGAAATTTTGATGCGTTTGGGGGAAGGAGAGGATGGGGAAAAAGTATCATCAGGATTATCGGACTGAGATAAATCATCCATGTCCTCATCGTCCGTGTCCAAAATTTTTGAAATCACAATCTTTTTAGGCGCAGTGATATGTTTTGATTTTGATTTGCATTTTGATTTGCATTTTGATTTGCATTTTGATTGCGATGCCGTATTTTTGGCAGAAATCCCCTATTTAGTAGGAGGCCTGGGAGGAATCAAGTCCTCAGTCTGGTGTGAGGCAAGCTCACTTCCTGTTTGTGCACCTTTACCTAGTTTGAAAGAGGGTAGTTTTCGTTTTCTGCTTTCCTCCGCAGAATGGGCCATAGATTTGGACACCATGGACATGACAGAATTTTCAATATTTTTTGACATTTTGTCTATAGATGCTTTCATAGCATGTTTCACAGAGGACTGGATAAACTTATTCAGATCCTGTGTAAGGGATCCCTCATCCTCCTCAGAGGCAGACCTTGAGGGAGAACTCCCCAGTTCCATAATAATAAAGGAGTTAGTGTGGGCAAAACACTAGAAAAAACGAGCCCAAAAGGTGTGATGTAGGCAGAAAAACCCAAAGAGAGGATAGTTAAGGGTTAATAGGAGCAACACGCTCCTTGTGCTGGTAAATGGCTCCTCCCCGGGGCGGGGACTCAGAAAAACAAATGAGGAGCGAAGAGGCGCTGGGGAGAGGCAGCGATACGGACGCTGTCCCCTGCGCACTGTCAGAGACGCGCGAAGCCGTTTAAAGAAGGCTGGACGCTGTCTCCTGCGCACAGCCGGAGACGCGAAGCCGGTTGAGGAAGGCTGCCTCAGACGGGAGGACCGGTAAGGAATTCCCCGTGAGACGCGCATAGAACGCGCTGACTGAACGGAGAACGAACTGCGCGATCGAACGCTCAGCGGAGCGCGTGCTACCACGACGGTTGGTGCCAGAGGGGAGGGGTGTTGGAAAAAGGGGTAAAAACCGGATAAAACAGCCGCGAAGCGGTAGACACTAAAAACAAATTACTCCCCCAACTTGGTAACAATAAAATTACGCTAGAATGATAAATAACAACAAATACAACATCTGAAAACCATTAAGTACGTAGAAGACCAAAAGAGAGTACTTATCTTGACTGCGAGCAGCAAGAAAAGTGGGCTGCTTGCAGTCAAGGGTGCTCTCTATGGTTTATGGCCTATTCCTATTGGTCCAGTTCTAGTTATTGTTTTCCTCCCATTGGTTAGACAATAGCTAACCCTCTTGGGAGTTGTAGTTTCTTGACTGCTGCTGTTGAAATTAAAGTAAGAAAAGAACGCATAATAGAGCCTCCGGTCTTGTCATAAAATTTCAACTGCTTCGCTCATTGGGGCTACGCTGGAACAGGGGCGCGTTTGTGCATGTTTTTTTCTACGTACCACACGATCCTCTATTTGGTAATTTAGGTTTTGCTCAATTGAAAAAATCAGATCCCTATCGATGGTTCCGGATTTCCTACATCCAGTGCTGATCCCTGGGACACACAATTACAAAAGGTTCAAGACAGGAAGTACTTACAATGTAACATCCAGAGAGTGCTGATTGCAGTCTTCTGTGGCCCCTAATGGCAACGTCTTACAATATGTAAGGTTTTAACAAAACCCAGTGACAGAGTCGCTCCTAAATTCGCGTACTAATCTAGCTAGCATTCTATGTGAATGACTATTAACGTTTCTAACAGTGTTTGCTGGGCTCCGATTGTCATCATTTTCCCGAGATATTCAGCAAAATGCTAACGGCAAAAAGCAAACAGCAAAACCGATGTACTATTTAGGCTTCTTTTACGACCTATAATTAAAGTGTAAAATATCTGCAGAAAAACAAAGACATAGTAGTTCACTTGTGTCATTTGGAATTGTTTTTCTGGATTTTTGTCCTTACAAGGAAAAAGTAACATTTTTGTAACCTATTCCCAATGACATTTTGGAGTATATAAGTATATAAAACGAAGTCTTTCATCCACTCGTTCATGACAGTGTGAATTATCCCCAAAGCATCTAAAATTGGAATAAAACTGGAATATTTAAGGAATATTCATATACAATTAGTGTAACTAGAATGCATTGTGTTCTCCTTGCACTTTTACTGATAGGCAGCTGGACATTTCGGGGTGAGTCACAAAGGTATGTAAAATTATGTCCTGTACTACTACCGCTCTTTACTCGTAAATCTTTAGTGATTCAGAATCGTAGATGTAAAAAATATAATTTATAAAAACTTCATAATTTACAAGAGAATTCTAAATTGGGATTTATGTTATGTACGGGATGCGGAATACTGATTTTCCCAAAACCAGTGATCCCTACAGATTAAAACGTTTTATTCAAAATACATCTAGATTATGAGTCATTACGCACTTCACGAATTAGAGAAGTGTGCTTACATTTTAAAGATGACAAAAGTGCATTTATTGTTTTCCTAATGAAGTGACTGAAACTGTCCACCACTGGCATAAAATACTACATGAATTTTGGTTATACGTAGATGTCTGTCAAAGCATGGTTTTGCTGAGGGCGCGCACGTCGCTGATTGCACTCCAACACTTTCATGACTGCTATGATGTCTAGAGGGCTGTACATCACCCTAAATCACATTATCTCAAATAAAACGCAATACATCAAACAACAATTCATTTAGTCATTATATGATCCAACAAAAAACATTCTTGTTATTTATCAAGTCGTTATTAATAATTGCCAATTGGTACAAAGGAGGAGAGCACAGCATCACATTGATATCTGGTCATAGCTAGATATTCACAAGGATATAGAGGTTTTCTGATAATGTGAAATCCACATTTATGTCTATTGAAACTATAGTAATGCTTTAGGATAAACTCACAGAAGATAATATTTCGAGCACAGCCTAACCTAACCACAGATGCTGCCCAACAGACCTTTGTTTTTAACATATCCACCTAGAGCAAAGTTTATGGCAGATTTCTTAATGTGAAATAAAAGGGGACTAGAGAGACAGAGCTAGAGCAAAACAGAGCTTGCCAGAGAAGTAGAGAGAGAGTGAGAGAGATAGAGAGAGAGAGAAGGGTAGTGAGAGAAGAACAGGCAGTACAGACATAGAGAGAGTATGTGACACCTGTCATACAGTCACTTGAACCATAATAGTGAATGGAAAATTAAAAGAGTTATTGAAGAATAGCTAATTGAATATTGTGAGAAATTGAGTTGTTGGTGGACTAGGCGTGAGCCCTAGTCAAGCAGCAACCACAATCCTCATCAGGGTGAGGCACAAGCCAACCATAAAACAACCTGTGCTCAACCCTCAACCCACAACCCACAAAGCAGTCAGGCCTTACTTAGATGCAATATGTAAAGTATTTGTGCAACACTTCAAACATTAATGAAGTAAAAACACCACACAAAGGATCCCACTCCAGGTTGGAAAGATAGAACTTTTTTAAATAAATTAAACAAAACCAAAATGACAACAATCCAGTCAGTATACCTGGAAATATGCAATCTTGAAGATTTGAGTGAAAATAGAGCTAAAAAGCACAAAGTGCCAACTGTGGCTATCTGGTTGCACTGGACGGGAATAAAGTCAAAAGTTCAGGCCGGCTGCGATGGAGCAAGGGCTGGCTACAGGGACTCAGTTAGGCCCGCTGAACAAAGTACCTTAAATTCTGGGTTGAGGACAGTTGCGAAGATCCATGTGGAAGTGATGTGTCTAGTCCAAGATGCAGTGTGGCTGCGATGGGAGGACTTGCATCATCGTCAAGGATCCCGTTGATGGGGCCTGTGATGTTAAGTCTGGCATTGAGGATGCAGCACACAGCTAGGGTGATGCATTGGTTCTGAGGAGCGTCTAGCCTGTGATGCAGAGTCCGGCATCATCGTTAAGGCTCCCTTTGACGAGGGTGTGAGGGCCTGTGCTGAGGATGTGTCATGCACTGACGGTTCCAATGGGGTGCTATAAGAGGCAGGTTATTGCAATGTGTCCAGTCCATGCAGCAGTGGTTTGCACTGCACAGCAAAGGAGATGTTTCTGCTCTGCTGGCTCCATAGGCTGGCAGGGTACCTTAAGCCCTCTTCCAAGGGTCCAGAACTGTGGTGGCACTACTTGGCAGAGTAGGCTCACAGATAGCAGAGGTTCAGATGCAAAGTTGTTGAAAGCTTTGTTGTGTCCCTGAGACTTCAGATCAGGAGGACAGCCAACTAGCCCTTGAACTCACTCTTGGTTCTAGGTTCAAGTGATGCAGATCCAGTCCTTCTCAGCCAGGCCAGAGGTCAGGAGCAGCAGGTTAGGACAAAAAAGCAGCAGGCCTTCAAAACAGCAGTCCAGCAGAGTTGCAGTCGTTGAAGCAGCACTGCAGTCCTTCTTCCTGGCAGAGTATCAACAGGCCTAGAAGTATAATTAAGTGGTGGTGTTGAAGGTCCAATGTCTACACCTAGTTGTGCCTTTGAAGTGGGGAGAAGCTTCTAGAGGCATGTCTTTGAAGTGCCCAGGTTCCCTGCCTTCCTGGCCCTTCATGTGCAGACAGGACACAGCCTATTTAAGTGTAAGTGGGGCTGGGCCCAGCTCCTCCCTCCCATCCTGCCAGTGATGGGCCATCCAGTCACACATAAGCTTTCCGTAGTGTGTGGCTGTCTAGGAGGAATATACAAAGCCTAACTGTCATGTGACCCAGAGGCAAGCTGCAGGCACCAAATAGCTAAGGCAAGAAAATGCCAACTTTCTAAAAGTGGTATTTTCGAAATTGAAAATTAAAATCTGACTTCACCATAAGTTAGTATTTTAAATTCCAATTCCAGAGACACCAAACATGAACTGGTCATCTGTTACCATTTGGAAATTATGCTTATAAAATGCTATCTTAAGGGAGAGGTAGGCCTTGCAGTAATGAAAAACAAATTGTGGAGTTGTTACTACCACAATATCTATGAATTAAAAGTACATGCCCTGTGTTTTGAATATTGCACTCTGCCCTTTGGGCTTTACAGGGCCTACCCTAGGGTGACATATGGATTAAAAAGAAGGCTTGGACCTGAAAAAGGTTTACTATGCCAGGTCAAAATGGCAGTTTATAACTGCACCTACACAGGCTGCAATGGCATGTTTAGAGTGGTACTTAAGTGGGTGACACAACCAGTGCTGCAGGTCCAATAGTAGTTTTTAATTTACACGCCATGGGCATAAGTAGTGCCAGTTTACTAGGGACTTAAGAGTAAATTAAATATGCCAATTGGGTATAAGCCAATTTCACATGTTTTAAGCAGAGAGCACAAGCACTGGTTAGAGGTGTTAAAGTGTGCAAAGTTGTAAGGCTAGCTAAAATGAGGTCAGCAAAAACAGGAGGCCTGAAGGCAAAATGTTAGGGGGGAAAACAATGCCAAAGATGGCAAGTCGAACCAATACCCACCTATATTCACTGTGCAATAGTTCCAGCACTGTAACTAAATACACATCTACACATTGCATGATCATCACTTCCAGGACTGTATTTAAATATCCACCTACATTCACATTGCCGGATCATTACTACCAAAACTGTATTTAAATATATCTACATTCACAGTACAGTAGCACTGAATCTAGCAGAACAATTGAATACACATCTACATTCACAGAGCAGCAGTATAACCTATAAAACTGTGTGAAGGCATGCATAGGTCCCTTTCCAATTTTATGTTGGGAAATATGTGACTTTATTAACCTTCCACAACCTCAAATCATTTAAAAAACTCAATTAAATGCATCAGTCTATACATGTGTTAGATCCTTGGAATAGCATTAGCTTAGAAATCCTTGTTGTCTAATTTATCTTCAGGTTCCTCTGTTGTAAAACCATATGAAAGTTTTGTCTCACCTAAAGTCCTGTAGGCTAGAATACTTGAGACCAGATTACCCCATCATGGTTCTTTCAAATATTGTGCTTGCCTCACAGTGAACCTAAGTCATATTC
This sequence comes from Pleurodeles waltl, assembly GCF_031143425.1. Lineage (NCBI taxonomy): Eukaryota > Metazoa > Chordata > Amphibia > Caudata > Salamandridae > Pleurodeles > Pleurodeles waltl. The sequence continues at coordinate 602,369,068 of NC_090443.1, read as the reverse complement.
ACTCAGTGTTTTTTAGGAGCCCTGTCCCATTAGCATAACAAGGAAGATGGATTGCAATGTTAAACTTATTCCCATAGAAGACATAGGATGGATGGTACTCCATCCATCATGGTGGTGGAGGACATTAACTCCACATCCTGACTGATTACTGTTTCTAAAAGATAGAGATCTTTTCTGGTCATCTGTGTACATTGAAAGGAACCTCTTGGGGCTGACAATTATTCACCAAACTTTTCAAAAGTTCTTGTTTAACTCCCACACACTTGGGGGCATATTTATACTCTGTTTGCGCCGGAATTGCGTAGTTTTTTTTTACGCAATTCTGACGCAAAACTAACTCCATATTTATACTTTGGCGTTAGACGCGTCTAGCTCCAAAGTCTATGGAGTGTGCGTCATTTTTTAGCGTGGACACCTACTTTGCGTTAATGATATGCAAGGTAGGCGTTCCCGTCTAAAAAATTGACTCCGAGGCATGTGCGCCGTATTTACACTCCCGGGCAAAATTCACGCCCGGGAGTGGGCGGGTCAAAAAAAATGACGTCAAGCGGCTTTTGCGCCATTTTTTAGCGCCTGGTCAGGGCAGGCGTTAAGGGACCTGTGGGCTCGGAAGGAGCCCAGAGGTGCCCTCCCATGCCCCCAGGGACACCCCCTGCCACCCTTGCCCACCCCAGGAGGACACCCAAGGCTGGAGGGACCCATCCCAGGGACATTAAGGTAAGTTCAGGTAAGTATATATATATTTTTTTTTTGTGGCATAGGGGGGCCTGATTTGTGCCCCCATACATACCACTATGCCCAATGACCATGCCCAGGGGACAGAAGTCCCCTGGGCATGGCCATTGGGCAAGGGGCATGACTCCTGTCTTTGCTAAGACAGGAGTCATTTCAATGGGGGTTGGGAGTCGAAAAAAATGGTGCAAATCGGGTTGAGGTGAAAAATTTGCCTCAGCCTGACTTGCCCCATTTTTTGGCGCCCAAGCTCCATATCCCCCTAAGCCGGCGCTGCCTGGTGTACGTCATTTTTTTTCACGCACACCAGGCAGCGCCGGCGGCTAACGTCATTGAATAAATACGGCGCCCGCATGGCGCTTCAGAATGGCGTTAGCCGGCGCTAATTTTTTTGACGCAAAACTGCTTTAGCGCAGTTTTGCGTCAAAAAGTATAAATATGGCCCTTGGAGTTTTCTCACTGGGAGTGGGGGTCATTATCTTTTTCTGCCTCTCACTCCTATGTGTTTCCTAACAGTGACAGACAGAGAAAAAAAGACATCACACTGTCAACTTTAAGTGGGGGTGGTTGGTGCAAGGTAATTGCTCCAATAGCACCTACTTTGTCTAGCCATCAGAGGATGTTTTCCATTGATAGAGTCAAGGGGGCACCAGAAAATGTAAGGTCCAGCTGTCTGTAAATGAAGGAGTGGGCCAATTTCAGAATCGTGTCTTCATTGTTTTAGTATGAAAGTGAATAGGGCTATCCAACACATGAGACAGACCCACCATAAAAATAAGCTTATTAACCTATAGGCTTTTCATTGTAATTGAGTTTATATAGGGCTCACTACACCTGACAAGGCATTGAAGCCCTTTATGGCAAGTAGCGTGCGACTCTGGAACCCAAGGTTAGAGGTTAATCCTACATGAACATGTATACAAGGCACTTGGGCAAATGGGGTAATTTATCTGCTTTAAGTCAATGTATGCCAATTTTCCACAATGAATACAAGCAATATGTAGGCTACTGGTGTGAAAACGTGTTTGTACACGTCCTGTTGTGTATTTCTGCAAGGCAACTGCGTTGTGACTGACAGTGAAACAATATTTTACAAAAGTAGGCTGTAGTAGGTTATAATGTAATTTGTTAATCAACAATGAATTGTGACAAAACTCTTTAAGTAAAATATTTTCATATTGGTAATTATTGGAAAAGCTGATAATATCGCTTTTGAATCGTTCTGCAATCACCTTACACGTAAATTGAAGTTACGTCAAGACTGCATTTTCAAGTCGTCAAACCACTGAAGTGGATAATGTGACATACCTATGATGAAGCATGAGCGGTAGGTCGTCAATAGTCAGCGCAATAAATGTGTTTTTGACCCCAATATTGTAACAGTAAATACATTCAAGTTACAACAAGCCCACACAGACGTGGATAGTCTCTCCTGCCCTCACATATGAAAACATAGGGAAATAAGGTGTCAGAATCTTTGTGCCTTCCACTTTTACCATGCACAGATAGCACTAGTAAACCATATGCATTTATGCTATTTACGTGTCTTTAATGTCGGCTTCCCTTACCTCCACCCTAACATTATTCTATATACTTGCTACCATATTTATATTGTTTGATAGAAAAGTGATTTGCAATCAATATATGTAATATAACTAAAATTGTATTTCAATATTTTGACAAATATTTTACCCACATAAAGGGCATCATTGTGCCAATATTTGTTTGAGAAATTAACTAATGGTCATATTCACTAGGTGCAGTGCACAAGGAACACAAATAAGTGCAAAATCACATAACAGATAATGCATTTGCTGTTTTGCTTCTCCTTTGGCAGGGTGAACAAGGTGCGCAAATGCCATGGACAGGGATTTTTAAGTAGAAAACAATGGTCCTTAAACAGTTTGCTACACCTGTTCTCACAGGCGGTTTATTTAGAGACTACAATCTAATGCTAGTGCAATTCAAGTGGTGCTCCTTGCATTTGTTGGTTCCTTCTGGGTCACTTAAGTATTCTCCACCTTTCCTGCAAAATCCATACACGAACCCATAGGAAGACTAAGGCACAAATAGAAGGTAGAGTACTCAGTCTTTCAATAAGGAATGACCAGCGCTGCTCAAAATACTATACCAAACCTAGGTGTCCCCCAATGAGAGTAGGAAAATATGGGAACTGCAAGAAGGGCCTTGATTTTGCCTCATGGAATTCCTCAATTGGATGTACATCCTGAGTTTTGATACAGAGTAGGTAAAAGGAAAGTGACTAAAGCATATAGAAAGCTAGTTAAGCGACTTTAAACCTAATGTTCGAGGCCACTGGAAGCCAGTGTTGGCCCTGAGGACACCATCTCCTGGGAATCAGCCATATAAGAAGGGGAAGGGGATAAAACAGCCCCACTCCTGGCCCAATATTGGCCCCAGGGATTCAATTCACCAGGGCCTAGTCAATTAATAATTGCAGAGGGGGCCATGTCCCCCCCCCATAAGACATTTTCAGCCCAGGGACCCCATCTCCCAGGGACTAGCCTTATTATGAAGGAGGAGGGGCACACAATCCCCTCCCTAGGTAAATATTAGCCCCAGGGATCCCATCCACCAGGGCCCACTCAGTAAATGGTGGGTGACCTGGAGCTCATCCAGGGCACCCACTGTGTATTAAAAAGGGGGAGGGCACAAAGCCCCACTCCCCGGGCCCATATTGGCCCTGGAGAGCCCATCCTGGGGCCCATTTAATTAGAAAGTGGGGAGCGGCCTACCCTCCCTGGTTATTTCAGCCCCAGGGACCTTAGTCTTATTATGAAGGGGTAGGGTGACACATATCACCCTCCCCAGGCTGATATTGGCCCAGGGGACCATTCCCCAGGGCCCGTCCAGTAAAGGGTGGGGGACCTAGAGCCCACCCAGGGCATTCACTACATATTAAAAAGGGGAAGGAGGGCATGAAGTCCCCTATCCAGGCCGATTTAGGTCCTGGGAACCCCATCTCTTCTGGGTCCAGCCAATAAATTGTGAGTTTTCTGAAGCCCATTCAGGGCATCCACTGCACGGTTGGTGGTGAACGCGCGGACAGCCCCAATGCCCCTGCGGCCCCAGCTGGCTCCAAGCCTCAAGCGAGGTCCATCATTGCCCCACCCAAATGAACCAGCTAAAAATGCTACTCTCTGTGAACAGGAGCAATTTTTCATTTATTTCCCTGCGCGGTTCACAGCAGCCTGGGAAACAGATGAAAAGTCTGCTTCCAGCAGTCACGGGCATTTTTTATACTCCCCCCACTAGGTGCAGGCTTAGTGTTTGCACTTACTTGGCAGGAGCTTTAAATTGCTACTGCCAAGTGCAAGCAAACACAGTTCCTCTACCTGCACCAGGGCAGGCAGGGAAACCGCTATGTCCGGAAGTGGGAATGCCAGGACATAGCTCAAGCCGGCCTTGGGGGATGAGGTCATCAGGGATATTAATTATTCCAGTAGGGGGGCTAGGTGGCCCTGCCTCTTTGTCCCCAGGAGTTTGGGTTCCCAGGCCTGAAAATTGGCTGGGCAGGGTGGGCCACAGAGCCTTCCTCCCCCTTTTTAGAAATGGGCACATCCTGTGGGTGGCACGCCCAAAAGCAGAAATCGGCCCAGGAGAGGGGCCACACAGTTTTTCAGTTTAGGCTAGAACCCGGGGAATGGGGTCCCCATGGCTGAAAACAGACTTTGGGAAGGGGGTCCCCTGCCCAATTTTATATGGTGTCAGGCCCGCAAGGATGGGGTCTCCAGGGCCATATGTGGCCTTTGGGAGGGGGGAAATGCCCGTCCCTCCCTGTAATTTATTAATAAATTTCCCCCTGGGACCTGACCAACGCAGGGGGCAAAAAGAAAGCAAGTGCAAGAAACCTTGCTTGCTGTTTTTAAAACATTTTCCACCTCAAATTTTCAGGAAAGTTTACAAAATGTGTTTTTGGCCACAGCAGGGTCCCTGTGGGACCCCACCACCAGGTCTAGGGGTCAGGGTATTCCTACCCTTCTCCCTTCTGTTTTTTCAATTTTTCTTGGGATTCGTCTGAGTCCGAAGATGGCTGCCACCACTTCTTCTTTGAAGTGGTAACAGCCAATCTAATCGCATTTTGAGATCCCTGGGGTCCACGGACCCCAAGTGTTCCTAGATATACTCAATTTCTTTCTTTAATAACTCAAAAACTATTGAACGGAAATGCACTAAGTAACAAAACAAAACCTTTATGGACCAAGATCTAGCTTTCTTCTAAATTTAGTGTAATTCCGTTCAGCGGATCAGGCTGTAGTCATGTCTAAAATCCCTAAGGGAAACTGCATGGGGAAAATGCATTTTGGGACCCCCCTTTTTTGTTGGCCCCCACTTCATGAATCACTCCAAGCTTTTTAGACTGCAGCTGAAGTGAGTTCCAAACTAGTTTTGAGAATGTTGTGAAGGTTCGTCAAACAGAACCAAAGTTATTAGCAAAAGAAAAAATGCGTTTCCTATGGAAAGTAGGTCCCAACTATAACTACCTACTGGCCACCGGCACTAGATGAAAAACATATATATATATATATATATATATATATATATATATATATATATATGTAGTTATAGATAGTTATAGTTAAGACCTAGTTTCTATAGGAAAAGTGTTTTTGTTTTGCCAACAATCTTCACAAAATTTTCCAAACTTATACTTCAACGGGTTCAGCTGCTGTCTTGGGGTGATCCATGAAGGGGGGCTGAGAAAAAGGGGGGGTTCCAAAAAGTGTTTTGTCCATTCATTTTCCCTGATGGATTTTGATCATGACTACAGGCCGAACCATTGGATGAAATTACACTAAATATGTCAGAAAGCTAGCTCTTGGTCCAGAAAATGTGCTTTTTGCGATTCGGTGTAAATTGGTTCAGTAGCTTTTGAGGTATTACAGTTTAAAGAATATATATAGATATCTAGGGACGTGGATCCTAAGCGGATACCTGATTGGCTGCCAACACTTCAACAAGGAAGTGCTGGCAGCCATCTTGGGGACTTCTCTGTTGAAAAAAAGAAAGAAAAAGGGCAAGGATAGGGTCACCCTGAGCCCCTAGCCTTGGTCTAGGGGTCTATCACGGACCTAGCCAGGGCTAAAAAATATATTTTTTTTAAATCTCAGAAATATCCGAGGTTCTGCATCCGCAGTTTTCAAATATATATATATATTTTTTTTAAAGAGAGGTCTCCCACTCTTTTTTTGCCCCCAGGTAGACCAGGTCCCGGGGGCATTAAGGGGTTAAACAATGAGGGGGCACATGGGTCCCCCTTCCGAGGTCTTATATTAGCCCCAGGGACCACTACCTTTCTGGGGCAAAACGTTTGTTTGTAATGGGGATGGCTCATACAGTCCTCCTCCCTACAATACATGGTTCTCCTTTTAAATTGCTATGTACATGCAAATGTTCAAATCACCTGGAAGCTGTGCCCACTTGGCTCTGCACTGTCCACCTTAGTAGTATAGAAAGGTCTTCTCCCTTTTGCCAGGATGATGTACCACTTCCCAAAGGACCCACTGCATTTCCCGCCAGTTTTAATGTGGCATTATTGATGTTGAGGAATATGAGGACATCTCCACAAAACAAAGAAGCATCTACTTCATATAGATAGGAAGAAGGACCCTGGTTTCGTGGAAATTGATGTCTTTGTATTCTTGTTGGCCTCTCTATAGAAGGGGTCATGTTATCAGTGAATTCTAGAGAAACAGGTAACAGGAACAATCATTCTTCCAAAACACACACAGGGTCACTGGTGACATTTCCTTGTGCTCCATTACACAGCTGTAATGAAGAATACATACTGGATATTTAACCAAGGAGGCAGAAATAACTCCACTTGGGTAAATATGTCATGCAAAGCTGTGGACTCCTGTTGGATAAAAGGGCAGGTGAGATTCCTTTGTGGCAGAGTCACTCACACAACTATTGACACATACCACACATACACTTACACACCCACTCACAAACACACTCAGACACTCATGCACTCACTCACAGACCCACTCAGAGACTAATGCACTCACTCACAGACCCACCCACTCACAGACCCACGCATACATTGATGCACCTATTTACAAACCCACTCAGAGACTAACATGTTCACTCACAGACTCACTTAGACACTCAAGCACCCACTCACAAACCCACTCAGACATTTACAGACCCACTCAGACTCTCACATATACACTCACAGACCCACACAGACACCCATTGTCACATCCAAAGACACCCTCTCACACCTACTCCCATACCCAGAAAGACACTCTCACATCTACTCTCGCACTCACATAGACCTTCTCACATCCACTCTCACACCCAGACAGACATGCTCACACTCACTCACACACCCAGAGACACCCACTGAATTGAATTCAAGCTAGCCTGGATTCAAGCTAACCTGGCTGATTAGGGTGATACCCTGAAACTGGTCCAGGGAGGACTGGCAGTTCGGGCTGGACTGTTCCCATTGGGTACAGGGTCATGACTGATTTGCATATGGCTGGGTCCAAACTGAGGTGGCATAGTGAGCAAATGAATGACGGATTGAACCCAGATCTCTGAATGGGAGTGACTCTTTGAAAAGTTTCAACACTCCGTCCATTATCCTTTTGTGTTGCTAAAGTTGCCCTAGGTGGGAAGGGTATGCCCAGACATGTGTCAGGTGCTCACTGTGCCACTGGATTGAAGCTAGCCTGGCTGATGAAGGGTGATACCTGTTTCAGGATGTTTGTTTCTGGTCCAGGGAGGACTTGGCCTTGCCGTTTGGGCTGGACTGTTCCCATGGGGAACAGGATCAAGACTGATCTGCATATGGCTGTGTCCAAACTGGAGTGGCATGGTGAGCAAAAAAACAATGGATTAAACCCAGATGTGTGACTGGGGTGAGTGTTTTAAATATTTCAGCACTCTGTCCATCATCCTTTTGTATTGCTAAAGTTGCCTTAAGTGGGAAGCATATGTGCTTACCTTTCCACTGGATTCAAGCTAGCCTGGCTGATGAAGGGTGATATTGTGAAACCAGTCCCAGAATGTTTGTTTCCAGTCCAGGGAGGACCTGGCCTGGCAGTTCAGGCTGGACGGTTGCCATGGGGAACAGGGTCAAGACTGATTGGCATATGGCTGGGTCCCAACTGGTGTGTGATTGTGAGCAAAATAACGATGGATTAAACACAGCTCTGTAACTGGGGGTGAGTGTCTAAAAATGTTCAGCACTCTGTCCATCATCCTTTTGTGTTGCTAAAGTTGCCCTAAGTGGGAAGGTTATGCCCAGAGGTGGATCCTGTGCTCACTGTGCCACTGGATTCCAGCTAGCCTGGCTAATGAAGGGTGATATCATGAAACCGGTCCTAGGGTGCTTGTTTTCGTTCCAAGGAGGACCTGGCCTGGCAGTTTGGGCTGGACTATTCACATAGGGAACAGGGTCTAGACTAATTTGCATATGGTCGGGTCCAAACTGGGGTGGCATGGTGAGCAAAAGAATGATGAATTAATCCCAGATCTGTGACTGAGTGTTTGAAAGATTTCAGCACTCCGTCTACCATTCTTGTGTGTTGCACAAGAATGGACCAAACCAGAGATCATGCCAAAACCGTAGTGACATAATGCGCCCATACTTTTCCTCTTTTCCTGTCATAGGTGTTAGGTCCACCCACTTGTGTGTTACCATTTTCTCAACTGTTCTTCCAGTCTTCTATCTATTTTGCTAGTATCTAGATTAAATTATTAAGATTACATTATTACCCCATCTGGGATGCCTCATCAATAGTCATATTCTCAAATTGCCACCTACTAACATTGGATCAAATAAATGACAATGACAATTAAATTCACTAGTTAACAAAACAGGGATATACAAAAATCAAATTGTAGTCTCCAAAGAGAGTTTACTGCTAGTAACAATTATGATAAATCTCCAGTCACTTCACACAATAATCCACTTGACACCTTGATTGACATTGACTTGATTGATATGATAAACTATCTCCCTGTAACTCTCTCTGATGACCTTTTATCGGTTATAAATCACAAAAATACTAATCATCCAGTTTGCATTGTAAGGCATTCCATATTTTTCTGTAAAAATGTTGTCAAACTGTGATACATATGCAGGTACTACTTCAATAGATAAACATTATAGGCATAACCAGAGTTCATGAAATGATGGACAAGAATACTGCTGGAATCGTTATCTCCCGATTCCATATCCATTAAATGCAACTTTCTGTTATGAGACAGCTGACTTTTAGAAAACCCTCAAACAATGTTGATACACATTTAAGTGTAGTTGTTTATACTCTCAATAGTATCTTTTCACTCGTTCTGCTCAGACATCCCATTTTATCATTTTATGGCAAAATACTCTCTAACAGTCTTCTGATTCAATGGACATTGGCCAAGGTATTTCAACAGAAGAATAACTGTTATCCATATCAAGGAGAGTCCCTTCGCTCGTAAGGCTTTGTCCCTTGCGATTTTTTGGGCAAATATTGATGCTGTTTTGTGTTATGGTGCCACTATACACAGAGGCCACTGTAATGAGACAAAGGGGATGAAAGCAATGAGATTTCTGTTTATGATTAGAAAGTATGCACAAGGTATTATCTAATTATAATTATTTTAAATAGCATAAAAGTAGCAACAATGCAAAACTGTCACTGAAATAACCATTTTGAACAATGCTTTGATGTGAAATTCCCACATATGTATTTTCTTTTAATTGTTATTTGGAACTTCAATTCAAAAATATAATCTAAATTTAGAAAGGTAGTAAATCGCAAGCCCGTACAGTTCATTAATTTCAACGCAGATCTTGGCAGAACTCAGCAAAACTTGCTTGAGAATTGTGCTTTAGTTACACCCAGCACTCATCCTCAATTACTGTGTAAAAGCCTGTCGCTAATATCCTTATTACAGATGAGTTGTGATGTCTCTAGTTACCTGTGGTAACAAAATGATAGCGCTGCTCATTTGTAATAAGACATTACAGATGCAAAGCGACATCATAAGACCTCCTGCCACAGCCAGCAGCAAAAGTGAAAGGCAGGTCTGAGAACATACTTCGAGCTGCAGTTGAAATAACAAATGGGGAACTGGCTTTTAATTTTTCTGATTTGTTTTTTGAAAATAAACAGTGATTAGGGGAAAGGGGATATTTATGTCAACATGGTTATTTTCTGCACTGTATATCACTGTAGTAAATAGAGACTCTTTCTGCATGTTTTTACACAATCTGTGCTACAGCATTTTTATCCATCTTACATTAAACTGATTCTAATACCTTTTTGCAACAAATTACTAACTTCATTTAGATGTGGTTAAGGTCGCTCTATAGATTCCCCCTTTATTCCTTGTGCCTGCAAGCATACTATCTCTTTCATATGAAAGAGTAAGACTCCAAAGATTCAAGCAGTTTGTAGGAATGGTGATGATGTGCCTCTGTGTTATAAGGAAAAACCTGATCTCTTCTGTTCTTTAAAAGGATATTGCAAACCACATCAATGTACCATGACCAAATAAAGTAATTCTCTGGTATAGCAGGGTATATTGTAACCCATGTAACTATCCAGTTCTAGATGGTCATCAGACTATCAGTTTGCACAACGCAAGCTCATTTGCCTAAATGTCTAACTCTATTAATTACTGAAATATGCTTGTAAGTGACTGATATTTTAGACCTTTTCTACAGAGAAATGCTTGTCTGAGAAGCATGTTGGCTTATATTCTGTTTATATAATGGGCTCCATTCACAAATGTATGTTTGGCCATAAATATATCCTTATGCCTGAAAATACTTCCATGTATGCCAGTCAGAAATTTACAACAGGATTTCAGCAGGCGTAAATGAATTTGCTACTGGGATTTCACCACTAGGAGTGCGGAGAAATCTGCACTCATAAATTCCACTGAAGGTGTGAGAAGGAGAAGTTCCATGGAGTGGTTTGCCTTGGACATTTTGGAAAAGCTCCTACATGGACACATGGGGCATTCTAAAACTCTGATCTGATCTTGTAACGACTTGCCTGGTAAAGGAAAACGTAGTAATGACGTGTTTGTTGTTTTGCCCACACTGAAAAGGCATGCGTACTAAACACATGCATGGCTCCATCATACAACTATAATATGCTACTTGCAGGCCACCTCAGAGCACCAACTGAAAAAGAAGGCAGACAGAGAGGCAAAAGAGAAGGGAGACAGACTGGTACTTTTACGCCTTCCTTTTAGACAGGTTGAACACCTAAGTAAGGGGCATATTTACCATTCTTTCATGCAACACAACACACCAGGGCAAGCTGTGTGAAAGGGTGTGGGCAAAAATGCCCCATATTTACAAAGATATGGAGCATTCCTGTTCTCTCTCTGTGCTGGCAACATGCAGTGCAGCTTAGTGCCAAAGCAGGCACCCTTCCACTGTAATACAAAGGTGTCTGCATTAAAGGCAGGATTGTTTTTCTGCAGGAAGGGACACCTTCCCATTCAAAAGCAATCCTAAGAATCAAATTCCTCTATCTAGGTGTGCTGCAGAATGCGTCAAATGTAGAATGAGGAATTAATAAGGAGAAGTAAGGTATTTCTCCTTGTTACATCTCTGTCGGGTAACGCACCATTTTGGTGCAAAGCTAGGTTTACAAGTCTTTGTAAATGTGGGTTTGTGTCAAAATACAAGGATGGATGCATGGAAACTCTCATGCTCCACCCATGTAATGCCTATCCAACACAGCACTATGTGCTGCATTACATTGCTCTGTATTAACTAAACCATGCAAACATCCCAATTTAGGCCTTGCTTTGCAACAACTTGCATTATGCAAGGACGACACAAGACTATGTAAATCTGCACCTCAATGTCATCATTGATACTTGTTCCATTCCTGGATTTTTGTCACAGAAATCATTACTTTTACGTATTTATTGGTCTAATTTGTTCATTGGAAGCAAAACAATCTAGGACTACAACACAATGATGGTTGAGAAGGCAGGCTGTGTTGATGAAAATGACATGGAGAGAGGTAGGCACACTAAGTCCAGCAATCATAATGGTCACAGGCAAGTTTAGTTTTCATAGGACCATTGCTCACAGCCTAGCTCTTGATATTCAGCCAGAAAGCCCTGGCACAAGAAGGGTTGTTCTCAATTTCCTCCAAAATCTCAGGTGATTCTAATGTTGCGCCAGTTCCGGCCCTAGCTTATTTCACGGCTCCACCAACTGGACCACAACCGGTCTTGCCTTTTGCATTTCCCTTTTTTATCTGAGTTGTTAGAGCTTGGCGGTACTTTCATTTGGTTATTTTTGCAGACTCACTTCAGTACGTGTCGCGCTAGATACCACATGTTAGTACTTTTGCAGTATAGGATCTCAAAAACATCTTTTTCTTGCATGAAAGAATCACTCTAAAAGGGAAAAAAATAGATTACAACAGGTTGCCTCTAAAATCTGAGCAAACCGTTTTTTGGAACCTATAATGCACACTCTTGTTCTCATCCTATTACGAAAGGCTGTTGCCAACTGATATCCCTGGTAATTTATCTGTGTTGCTAGGAGAACGCACTTAATAATTAGGGCTGTATGTTTTTAACAGTTGCCATGGAAACTACTTGACTATCTCATTTTCTCTCTAACATTGCGACTAGGCAGAGCCTTAATGCCATGTAAGTCTACTAGTGCCATTTCTCTGAGACTTGTATATGCTTTGTTTGATTGCAACACTTGTTTGGTCTGCTGTTGACATTTCAGAACATTAATTTAGACCAGTCGTCAAGGGACAGTGCAGGAAGAACACAAATATTTCGTAGCGAATGAGGCGTAAAAGACCTTCTGGGAGAGAAATAGTTGTACATGGAAGGGCAGTGCACGATATTGGGTAAAATGGTAGCATTTCATTTAATACGTTTTTTAAATGATTATTCATTCCTCACAATGCTCACTTTCATTTTAGACATTTTAGATGTGTTGCCCTTTATTTTTATATTTGTCCACAAATGCAGGTTAAAGCATATCGATGGTAGCAATGGAACAGAAAATTTAAGAACCATGCTTATTACATCTACTTCCCAGCCCTTTAATCTCCAGTAGTGCCCAGGCTGCAAAGTGAATGATGTTGAGACACCACCTTTTGCCCTAGCTCTACCCATCAGCTGCCTATTTGGAAAGAGCAGAGTGAAGGTAAACTGCTTTCTCCATCTGCTATGCCAAAGAGGCGAATTACTTCTATAAAGGGTAGTAGAAGACTTCATCTGCATCCTGCATGTCACCGTACTTAAACACTGAGAAGGCATAATAGCACAAAGACAGACAGCATACGTACAAATAAGTTGCTGCCGGGCAGTTCTAACTTGAGGCCAAAGAAGTGCAAGCAGTAGGTTGCTGTGCTGTGGTGCCACCCATCCCACTCCAGACTTCGAGTCTCATGATGCTACCTTCCTAGCTCCAAGCTCTGCAATGGCACGAGCTTTGAAACAAAAAAGAATGGAAGGGGATCTTCACATTGGAAGGGTCTGCACAGATGGGATCCAGTTGTGGCTGGCGACAGGACAAAGTAGCGGGCGGAGTGTGGGGGAAAACCAATACAAAAATAATTTTCAAAAACATACCTTGACCCTGCTGCACCACCGCTCTTCTGCTCTTCGCTGCCCTGCAGGCAGGCACAGACTCCCAACCTGCCTGGCGGCCAATCCTGACTCTGCTCTCATCCTGCTTTTGCGCTCCCAGGCAGACTGGGAGCCTGTGCCTGCGTCCTGAGATGGCCGGCCAAGCCCAGATGCACACTGAGGGAACTGGACACCACTCCTATGGCTGTCACCCCACCATGGCTCCCCCCCTTTAAAAATAGAACGATGATAAACATTGTTTATTATCATTTTATTTTTAAAGTTTTGCAGCTGCTACTGCTTGTGGGGGTGGGAGAAAATAATGGGATCTATATGCATGATCACATAGTCCTGTCTTGTGTGACTCAATGAGCAGTTCAGCAATGCATTGCAAGCACATTGGGTGCAGGTAGTTTGAAGAATGTGGGTTGCCACAGAATCTGGCCAAAGGCCTTGCAAGAGCATTAAATGGGTCAATCGCGTGTGAATGAAGTATGTCAAAAAATAAAACACTGAAAAATACAATGGTTATGATTTAGAGAATGCAAAGCATAAAATCCAGTGAAATTGGCCAGTTATGGTATGCAACACACAGTACAGAGCATAACTCAAGCAAGGCTCAGGGCACCCATTTGCCAAGGTCATGTGAAAAAAAGATCCGTTATAATTATGCATTGAGCGTTGTATAGCATAACTAACAAATTTCTTTTTTTTTTTTAAAGATAGCTCATCCTTAACTTTTTCCTGTGAATATATATTATATAATTATATATGTATACATTTAAAAACAAAAAAAAATACACTGAAATTCAGCAGTTATAGTTTATTCAACTAACAATAATTTGTTTAATTGCCATGCATAGCTTATGATCTCACATATTACCTCATTTATGGCATGTAAAATAACATCATTGATGCTATCACTGATGACACTTCAAGTATCCAGGCCCTGCACAAAAACCTTGTTGTAGAGAGCTAGCTCAGGCAGCCATTACCCTAATGTACATAGCCTTGTGCCACACACAGAGGCTGCAGAGCCTGGTGGGGAAGATTGCACAACAGCTCAGTAACACAGGAGTGAAGCCTGAGTGGTGGCTCTTGCAGGAGTACCGCAGTAGTTCACAGGAAGGCCATGCTCGGTCCTGTGGGTGATACTGCACGCAAAACATCTATTTTTGAATTTTGGTGCCCCTCTGCCGGGGACTTTCTGGGCCCTTCCTCTTCAAATGAGTGCCTGGGGAATAATATGTCCTGCGCTGAACACCTATACCTCATTTGTAAATATTTTTGGGGGCTGAGTCTCTGCGTCCAGTAATGGCAGATACCACATTTTCTTTTCTTTTGTGGGCTGCCAACCAGATCACTTGGTACCACAGGACCAGTTCCAATCCTATTATCCGAAATGGTCAATGGAAAAAAGGCTTCCTTAGCCAATCAGATAGTCCTATTTCTTACATTTTCAGTACCTTGGGACTTCCGCCGGACTCCTGCAGGACTAATTGTCCAGTTATAGGTACATTTTCAACCCACTTCAAGCTTAACCCAAGCAACTCTTTGGACGTGAAATTCTCAAAAACGGCCTAACTGACTTTTCTGAGTAAAGTCAATTTTTTACTAATTTGGTGTAATTTTGTTCAGACATTTTTCCTGGATCACAGAACATGAGAAATTGTTCTAATGAAGTCAATGAAAAAGACTGATATGTATAGGTACATGATGTATTGTACGTAATTATATATGAGGTAGGAGTATGTCTTTGTGATGGTATTTTCCTGTTTGTATACTTATGTATATGTTAATGTATGTTATGCAGTGAGAGAGTGAAAAACACTATATATGTTCATGCTTGTTGTAGTCAAATTGACCGTGCCTTTTTGTATTCATCAGTGGATATGTAGCCATATATTAGTGGTGGAATGTTTAAGTTACATGAGAGTGTTTCTAAATCATGATATCTGAGTTGTAGTATGATCATGACTGTTTTATGTTTTAAGTAATTTTATGGTTTATTATGGTTTTTCTTTATGTTCAGCAAAATGGTAAACTGTGGAGTAGACGGCCCAGACCCACCTTCATCCATGAACAGTGGGGGTTGGATGAGGGTAGCTGGACACTGTGCACATCCTGGTGTAAGTGGCTGAGAATTGCACCCATCTTACTGTGGCATCCAAATCCCTTTGGCCTGGTCCTTTTTCATGCTTTGGTTTTATTATGGTTTATGCATCTATCATGCTTTTTAAGTATATGCAGCACACTCTGTGGCCACTGTAAAGGAAGACTCTTTTTTCCATGATCATGACGCCTTAACCCCCAATATTTGGACTGATGCTGGTTTTTTACTCAGTTGTACCGGAGCCCTGCTAACCAAGCACCAGTACATGTGCGCATACCCCTAAAATATGTGTAATATTAAATAATCCCTAATTGCCATATTTATTCTAGCTGTATGTCCCTCAGATATGGTACTCTCTGTGCCCAGGGCCTGTAAGTTAAGTGTTGCCAGTGACTGGCATCATCTATTTTGCCACCACTAAAGTGTTAAAGTTAACCAGATCTTTGGGTCTGCCCTACAGCCTAAGTGTGCAGTTCTAAAACTGCAAATTTACCCTGGCAAAATAAACCTTTTGCCGTGCCAAAGTCTTACTTTTTAATACTGGTAAGTCACCCCAAAGCTAGGCTCTCATTGCCCAGATGGATGAGTGCATGGTTTTTAAAAAGCAGGGCATGTGTTTTTAAGTTTTACAAATCCTGGCAGTGAAAAATATCCAGAGTAATTTTTACTGTGGCAAGCCTGGCTCTCCCACACAAAAAGCACCGGATTACATTATACCACCTTATAATATATCATTTCAGTTTGGGAATAACTAGAACAATGTTTTAAGGACTCAACTTAATAGGAATTTAAAATCCAATCTGATGGTCAAGTCGGATTTTAAATTGCTATTTGTAAAATGCTTTCAGAAAGTTGGTATTTTCCTGCCTAAAACCTCCAGTAGCCTTTTCAGAGTTAATCTTCAACTTTCACCTACTGGAAAGTGTGAATGGCTCCCAAGAAAGGGACCAAAGGGACTTGTGTGGGAGAAGGTGCAACCTCCTCCTGTCAAGATGGGCCGGGTGGATGAGCACACCAAATGCACAGGCGTTAAACTGGCATTCTCTGTCGCAGGCAGATGTATCTCACACCTAGGCCTATCTTTGCCATTGTCTACATATATCCAGAGTGGCACTAATACAAGTGAAGAGAAAACCTTCTCCAGAACTGTTTTGCTGGTCGAATTCCTCATTTTCCTAGACTCCCCTCAGGGATGTGCCCAGAGCTTTGAACAAGGGAAGAATGATTCTGCAATGTTTGATTTTCGCAGAGCAGGAGGCCATGGCATTGTTTAGCAACAAAATCCCAGAAAATGATGTCAAAAGTGGGTAGGGTTGCCCCTGGGAACATTTTCCATATTACACAGGGAGCTTCCCTCCTGCACCCCGACAAGCTAGTGTCAGGCATAAAGGTTTCAGCCCTGAATACCTTCTTCAGAACACTGCTGGGCCTGAGAAAGACAGAAGAAGGATTGCACTTTCTAAACTCCCTATGGGTTCAGAAAGAGAAGTGCCCCTACTGTAACCCGTAGAGAGAAACCCCAAAGGTTGTACCTGCTCTCACTTGAACCCAGGGGCAGAAGAGTAAACTCCAAGGGCTACTTGGTTAGCCTTCTGTTAAGCTACAGGGACATAAAAGCTGCAAGAAACCTATCACTCTGAAGAGACCCACTGACTAGTTCCAACTGGACTTGCCTTGGTCCCTTCTGTTGGCTTCCCCTGGAGTGAGTCCTGGCTCACAAGTAGTGTTCTTAAGGTCCTGTGGCTCATGGAAAAAGGGATAGAGTGTACTCCTTGTGCCTAACCCTAAAGGCTGGGACTTAGAAATGTTTTCAATGTTTTTTGCCAAAAGAACCAGCAGCTTACACCTGAGCGGCCTCAGCAGCAGCTGCCGACATCAAACCAATGGGTGGTCTCAACTTGCTTACTTGCCCCACTGGAAGAATCCTAACTTCCCAAAAAGTTTGTAAGCATGAAAGTAGAACTCTTCACTGGGTGAAGGCACCAAAACGATTTGGACGGTGGGGGGCCTTCCTTGTTGAACACTTCTCCTGCTCAGAGCTTTCCAGCCAAAAGTCAACAGCTTCACTGGGACTTTGTCTGACAACTATCCAGGCTCATGGAACCCATCTCGACCACAGCCTGCTGCCTTGGCCCACTGAAGATTTTTGGCTTTCATTTCAGAAACTAAGGGCCTCATTCTGAGTTTGGTGGTCGGACGAGCCGACGTCACGGGTGTGAGACCACTTTCAAACCGGTGGCCTCACCCCGTCATATTGCGATGTTCCACTGGGCTGCCTGGCCGGAACATCATATTATGACATCAGCCCAATGGGTAAAGTGTCACGGTATTGGTCTCGGCTCCCTTAAGGGAGTCGAGGACAATACCGCAGCACAAAGGCACCTTTGGAATGCGCACTGTCTGCAAAGAAGACAGTGCGCAATCCGAGGCTGCTGGCAGTGAAGGGGCCCCCTGTGGCCTCCTGCACTTCCTTTCTGCCAGTCTTTTCATGGCAGCTGAACCGCAATGAAAAGGCTGGCAGAAAGGGGACCCAGCACCACCATGGCTGACCATGAGTTTGACGCCATCAGCCTGCTGGGAACCATGTTCCTGGTGGGGACGGCAGTACCTTGGAGGTCTGACCTGTAATACGGCAGTCGGACCACCTGGAGTACAGTGCTCCGACTGCCATCTCGAGGCTGGCGGTCTCAAGACCCCCAGACTCGTAATGAGGCCCTAAGTATGAAAATAAAGCTTTCCAATGGACCAAACCTAGTCCATGTATCCGACTCGAACTCCATTGTGGCCAGCCTTAACTTTTGACTTTAACCTGGTCTAGTGCGACCTAATACCTGAGGTTCACACTTAGTCCCAACTTTATACTTTTTTAGCGCAGCATTTGCGCCACTTTTTGACACAAAAATGGCACACACTTGCTAAATACAATTATATTTTGCAAGTTTGCACCGCGTTTGCGTAAAAAAATGACGCAAATTTGATGCAAAAAAAGTATAAATATTGGCCTTAGTGCTTTTTGGCACTAAAAGCATTGTAAACTTTAAAAAATCATATCTTTGGTTCCCTACACCTGATTTTTGTAAATTTGGTGCCCATTTGCTAATATATTTTATTGTATTTTTATCAATTGGAGTGGGAGTTTTATTGTGTTGTATTTTCTACTTCTTAATTTGTTTTGGTACTGTTAAATGCTTTACTCACTTCTCCTAAGTTAAGCCTGTCTGCTCTGTGTTACAGCTATTAATGGTTGAGCTCAGGTTTACATTATTGAGACCTATTGGTACCTTGGAAGAAATAGTGCCATTATTACATGAAGAGGACTATAATGTGCTCATCTAATAATTAATAATAATAAGTATTTACAGCACTCTTCCTGTGTATGCCCTCCCATTAGGTATGCAAACCTAGTTTCAGCTTTGCACGATCTATAAAAAAGGCCAGAATAGGCCTATAAAGCTACCTGGAGGGGTTGTAGTACCCAGTCATGAAGGTAGGACCAGGTTTGATGCTTCTGACGAGGGCTTTCCACTCTCAAGGGCCCGCACTAGGGGTTGCAAACTACCCCTTCGGTGTCCGAAACTCATGGCAACGTTGGTAACTTTGTTTTATTTAAACAAATGGGTTTGAGGGTCAGGGTTTACTCATCCTGTCCTTTATATAACCATACTATTTTTCAGCACACTGGAATCTAGGCCACTGCATTGTGTAATTGTGACTGTAAAAACTTTTGTGATATTGCGGCCAGCTAATCAGAGGTCTTCTTTCCATAAATTGAAATAGACAAAATGAAAAAAGCTGGCTCCTACTTTTGGATTCTAATATTTTTTAATTCTAGATTCATGTGGAGACCAGATTCACAGAGCCCCATGAATTAATGGCACAGATATCCCTAAAATGCAATCATTTCATACCCAGAATGGTTCACTTTTTAAACACTACTTTCTCAAAAACAGTTTAACTGATTTACATAATCCCAAACAAATACACAACCATGCATAAAATTCTACCCCTTGCCAGATTTGTTTTAGTTCTGTTAACTGTTTTTTTTATTGAAGACAAAAAAAAACTATGAAAGTTAAAATGTAAAATTTCACTTTTAGGGCACCCTGTTTTTGACTCCTGTCTTTACATATCTGTCTAAAACCTGCCACGACAAACGCAAAGTCAATGTACTTTAAAAAAAGGTTTTGTACAGATTTGTTAATCAGCATAAAGGTTATTACCAAACAAAAAACTTATATCAAATAAATTGCAGTTTGAGATAGAGCCTGATAGATTCACATCTCAATTAAACACCAAAACCATACCACTCAAAATCACCATGAAACCAACCTCTACTTCAAGACATGTATTGCCAAGAAGCCCTAGCACCATGGTACTTGTGTAATTTTAAAATGTGCTTTCCTAAAGCAGCAGTGGCATGACAAAACTTCAGGGAGCCCCAGTGCTCAATTCACTGAGGGGCCCCCTCTCCGGACTCATTCAGGAGCTCTCTGGCCAGGATACTGTGCTGAGGGCACCCCCCCCCCCCCCGCTCCACGGCAGCTGCAGGGGCCTTTGTTACACTACCGTAAAGCAGACTTCAGTACCTCCATGAAAGAAATGGTCCACTCCCACCTGGATGGTGGAAATCTGCTGACTGGCATTCCCCATCTCCATCATGGGCATAGTAGAAAGCACTGTAGACACCACTAACCTTCCTTTTAATGGTCAGACACATAAAATCACACAACAACAATCTTCGATGTTCTGAAGTGGCTGCCCATTTAAACATGTCTCATTTTCAAAACAGGCTGCATTACCCACAAAGCAGTAAGAATCAGTGCAACAACATACCTGATAAAGAACAAACCATGTTAGCTGGTCAATGTAGCAACAGTGCCTAAGCCCAGTGCTTAATGGGACCCACCTGCACTCATTGTTGGGGACTAGGACTTATTTTTCTTCAACAGATTGTGATCAGAGCAAGAGGGAGAAAAGCACAAAGGAGGAAAAGAAGGAGGCAGAGAAATACAGAAACACAGTGACGAAAGTTGAAAGAAGGGATGAAAAGAACCTGCAAGAGTGAAATAAAGGGCCAGAGAGTGTATAGCACTAGGTAAAAGAGGCATGAGGTGGAATCCGGACTATGCAGTCTTGGTATTCGGCACCCCAACCTTCGATAGCACCAGCTGCAGGTTTCTGAGCAAATCTTTGAGCCACTGCACTTACAAATTAGGTGCTGCTTCAGCCATACTCAGGCTTCAGACCAGGAAGTACAGAAGACAGAAAACTAAAAATCAACCATTATTGCTTTTATTTATTTGTATCATTGTATTTAAGTTGTTTTGGAAAGCACTTATCAAAAATGGAATGTGTCAATGCACTGTACATGTTGACAAGTATATAGGTACTTAGATATAAACATGATTCCAATTAAAAAAAAATATCCATAAAACCATTACATTTTTTAAAGCAGATCGAGATTCTTCATGCATTGAGGATCTAGAATTACATATCTCCACAAATCAGGCTTACTTCCTAACTCGTGCTATGCAGAAAGGAACTGAAAACCCACTCTATCAAGAACCATCTTACCAACCATTGAGTAGTACCCTCCAAGTTCCATCTGCTTCTGGTTTGGTAAAATAATGCCCCCCTCCGTCTTCCATTAGTACTGTGCACTATCTCATAATGTTCTGTCCCCTCTTCAATCATAGCAGCTTTATCCGCCTACATAAACAATCATATTCAATGGAGACAGTGATTTTAAGTAATTATGGAACAAGTCAGAGATTGTAGGCAAAGCTGGGGTCACGTTTTCACATTAGACAATAGCTCCCTAGGACTGCCCCAATGCCTCAGATTTCATTTCAATTGTAGAAAAGACCCTGTGTGTGAGTCACATTTTCTACGGTATTTTGTTTCTCATAATAAGTAGCGGAAAGGTTATATGAATGATAACTGGTGTATTGTTTATGATAATATAGTCCTGGTATTTTTTTCATGGGCTGCATATTTTTTATTGAAATGCTTTTGAGTTCATGACTTTTCGAATGGTCACAATAAAGATGGGGTATTTTACCAGGCGATTTTGTATTTTAGCCACACCCATTTATAGGTGATGCTACTCTAACTAAAGCCTACGTTTATTTTCAGAAGTTAAAAATGTATCTGTCTTTTGGATTTTGAAAGAAAATGCTTTTATCAATATATAAATGTAAAAGATAGGTATTATTTTCCAGATTTCTTAAATAAGGGTACATTTACAGTTCCTCAAATACTGTCCTCATTCACTTCAGAAAATAAAGCCTGATATGCATAATAAAAAAAAAATCTTCCACGGTATTAACATGCAGTTAGGAACTACCAGTGGCGGTTTCGCTTCAAGGGTGGGAGAGCGTTGCCCCCCCAACCTGCTGCGAGCTGCGCAGGAAGAAATAGAATGCAATGAAAAGATTTAATTGCAATTTTATTTCTTCCTACGCATCACGCACCAGCCCAGGGACATGCTGGGCGTGCTCTCTGCTTTCGAAAGCAGAGGTAGCAGAGGACTGCCTCTGCTTATGACAGCAGAGGGCTGTAGCAGTGCCTGGACTGGATGCTCCAAAGTGCTCATGTCACTGTGGCCAGCTGCTTTGCACCGCCCAAAGTGACATGTGCATGTTCAAGCTCTCTGCTATCTTAAGATAGGTGGGTGGAGACCAGGCACAGGCCTCCAGGGCCTGAAGGAGCATCTAGCCAGGACGCTCCATCCAATCCAGGCTTTTCTTTCATGCTGGTTAACAGCAGGAGAGCAGCGTCTGGAGTGGTTAGTGGCGCTCTTCCTCTATCGGAGAGCAGAAGCACAGGAGCAGAACGCGCAGCCTGTGGGTAAGTACCTTTTTTTTTATGTGTAAAGCATGTGTGTGTAATGCATGTATGTGGAGTGCATGTAAGTGTAGTGTTTGTGTTTTAGTTAGTGTTATTTGGGCTGTTATTGGGAGGGTGGTTTACTTTAGGATTTTGGAGTTAGGAGTATTTAAAAGGGTACAGGCCACCACTGGGAACTACCAACAACAAATGTGAGGCACACCTGGATGTTGCTGGAGTAGCTGAAAAAGAGTCACTGGGAGCTTCATAGCTAGGGCCAGCACTTAGTTTCAATGTGCATTTCTTCCAACTTACTATCTTCACTGTTGCCTAGTGGCTCCTAGACTTTAAAATCTAAGGGTCAGATTTATGAAAAGTGGTGCTGCACGCAGTGCAGCACCACTTTTCTTGCACCCCTTAGCACTCCCCTTAACGCCACCATGTGTGCACCATATTAAATATACGGCGCACAATGGCAGTAAAAGAGGTTACTTGCAGATATATGCTATGAATAAAATTAATAGTTTTGTGCGCAAAAGCATGGTGAGACTCTCAGAAACAGATGGAATTTGGACTCGATTTCTATTCCTATTTTCCATTTACTTTGCTGTGCCTTTCTTTTGCACTTTCCTATATGAAAATGCGTTAGCTACAAAACCAGTTTTGTTGTTTTGAGAAATGTTCGGAAATACATATGTTGGGATGCTTTTATTGCACAAAATAAATGGTATAAAGCTCATATTTCACAATGACGTGAAATATGGAACATATTACACTTGTCTCTCTGAAATATGATTCCATTAATATGATGAAGGCCCCAAATCACTCTGCAGTGCTCAGACTACTGACATGGTTAGGCACCAATAAAAATGTAAAAACTAAGGTTGAGATGTACTCCATTCACAAAAACTGGTACCAAATTGTGCCCCTGATTTTGAGGAGTGCCTCTTGCTCTAGTAGGTCTCTTTGCAAAATCACCATTTTTAGGTGATCGCAGGAATACTCCCTTAATGAATGAATTAGAAGAATCGCAATTAGCTACCCCCTGTGATTGTAATTCGCATTCCAAAAAGAAACTAGTGTTGGTATAAAAAAAGAAACTCTATTTCCAAAAACCTTCACTAGAAGCAGGCAGTGGTGTCCTGGAGCTCTGCCTACTCCAAAGAGGCTAAAAACACGATTTCCACATGGTAAGGTTTCCGAAGTAAATGCATTCCACTGTGCAAATCAGTTACCAAATCCTTTCAGAATTTGGTAACTGACTCATGGTTTGCTATTGGGATGGCAGTTTCAAACCATTGATACATTGAATCACAGTTTGGAAGGTAAACACATTTTATGACCCTTGCAAATTGTGATTCATTACAAAATCCATTTTATTGAGTTGGTAAACCTTTCCTGACTCATAAAATGAATTTTGTACATTTAAATGGGGCATTTGAGGCTGCAAACCCAGTGATTTTGTGAATAGCAAGGTTTGTTCACACAAAATACCATCTTATATTTGGCCCTACGTTTTCTCACCATAAAACTGTATAATTAGGGACTGATTTATAGTTTGGAAGATGGTTGTATATCCATCAAGGCGACAGAGTAAATCACTCCATCCAGTTCCAAAATCAAGAGATATCCCCTATCTGGTCTCATAACATTGGGAGGAACCACCATCACAGCGGTTTCCTTCATTGTTGTAAATACATGGCTCTGTCAGGCAGAATGGCTGACTGTAAAGCTCTTGCATAGTTTTACTTTTTTAGAAAACAGACTTCTAAAGCAGGAATTTGTTTTGGAAAACTGTAAGTCTAATGACAATTCACACCTTGGGAGCTTTTTCTATTTTTAGTGTCTCTCATTGATAGGTTTTACCTGGCGGCGACAGACAGCAAAAAGAAAACACCCTCTCTAAATTGGGCAGACAGTTTGATGGCTGACCTCTGACGGCCTGTACTTCATTGTGACAGAGCTGTAGTAGACCCTGTTGTCGAAATACTTAAGGTACCACCAGTACTAAATCAGGCCGACGGACCATGAGTTTGAGGGAGAGGGTACATCGTTGCCATTGCAACACATCACTCTGTCTACTGAACTGGGAATAACCTTCGGATTTGTAGGCTTCCATCGAAATTAATTTTGAGGGTGCAAACATAGTGAACTCAACTTTTTTTCTGCACTCTCTATAACAAGACTGCAGATGGACCCCTAAGAGCAAGGGCAAGACTTCCCTTATAATCTCGGGTAATCCTGATGAGTTCGTGGACAAATTTATATTTTCAGGAGAATTCTGAGATTTTTATTGATATCAAGAAGTGCTTGTCCAAATGGGACGCACATCCACCAGGCCTTGAAGGATGGGACACCTGTGCAGACCAGAAATAGTCTGTATTATGTTGAAGGAAGACAAATGGCTTTGGTAGTTGCTAAGGAGGCTCTTGAATCCTAACAAGCTCACAGACAGAAAGAGAATGTTCTCTGATCTGAGAATAGTGAAGAACTTTTACTTCTGAGAGTCCTTCTAATATCCACTTGGGGAGAAAAAGATGAATGGTAACAAGTCACATACAGGTCATGCGACCAAAAACTTAACAGGTGAACAAAACAACACTGCTTTTGGTTAATCAACCATGCAATGATACCTTAAGTTGACGCATGACAAAGAGCACAGGCTGCCTCAATAGATAGACGAAGCAGTAAGATACAAGTTGCCAGGAATTGAAGAGATGCCAGAATTTGATAAGCTTATGCAAGAGGTGCTGTAGGAAAATAGAAAAACAGTCTTCACCTGAGCATCTTTACACTCACATGAGTGGAGTGAAAATCCAACACCTGGTACCAGTGGCAGCTGCTACCAGGAAAGGTTGGTGGGGTACTGCACCTAGCAGGGGGATAATGAAAAAATATATATTGCACTTCCCTACCACCTTGCCGACTAGCCTCTACCACTCCCACCTCCCCACTTCTGCTGCTCCCCTGCTTGCTTTGCTTGCTTTACTCCCCTCCTCACCCAATCCAGATGCTTCTGTGTAACAGCATGAGAGAAGCGCCCGGATTTGACTGAGCGGGCTGAAATGCCACACAGAGAGGGAGTGGGAGCATGCACTTTGTCTCCACCCAGCTGTGAACTATAACTCGGGTGGAGAGTTCTAAGTGCGCATGTCAGTTTGGCCAGCATCAGACAGCTGTGTTGTATGTGTTACCATCACGATCAAATTCATGTAGGTAATAATGAGAATATGTAGTGGAATGTAGGGGGGTGAAGTCCGGTGATACGGTCGTTGGAAGCGGAGAGGAAGGAGGTGGGATATGTGTGCCGTTGACACTGCCTACGTGTTCTTTGTAGTTTTAACTACGAAATAAAGCATCTTCTTTGAACTACAAGGATACATTGTCATCCCTACAATGTGGTGACGAGAGGATTGAACCTTAAATCTTCAGAGTGTTTGCTCTACACTCTTTTCTACATCTCCCTCTTTCGTTTCCTACAGCAACAACCCTTGCAACGGCGCAGGTATTCCACAGGCAACTTCATGAGGAATATCCTCTTAAGCTAGCTTTCAGGACTTTAACTTTGACGGCGGTTGGGTGCGCGAGTTGCCGCTCCTAGTCATCGCGTGACTCCTTTCCTGCTGCACGAGTCGTTGCACACAGCCAGTGCGTGATTCCTTTCCTGCCGAAGCTATTCTGCGCATGACATCTGCATGTGGTTTCATCTCAGTTGAGGCTACTTTGCGCATGACTTCAGCGCGTGTTACACCAACATGGGGTCACGTTTAATATGTCACGTGACCTTATGCTCCACCATTTCGGATTGGGAAACCTCCCTTTAAACAACATTGAAGTATTTTTAACACTTCGTTTTGCTTACTTTTCTGCATATACATAGTAAGCTTGTATTAGAGATGCACTAGTCCTCTTACGTGTAAATGCGACATTCGCATTTTCACCAATATGAGTTCCCAAAGCTTCAGTCTTAGTCCTCCTCAACATTTTTGGCCTTCAGGATGTTCCCCAACAATGAAATGGGGAGAGTGGAAAGAATATTTTATTAATTACATTCTAGCTGTGGATGATCCTAAGAAAATGTCACCAGAACAAATGAAAATAATCCTATTACACGCTCTTGGTCCTCAGGGACTGAAAACGTATTTGCAATTAACCAAAACCACTGTTGTTGGAGACACTAATGTTTTTGACGCTGCAATTCATGACCTTGACTTACATTTTAAACCTAAAGTCTGTATGGGCATTACTAGATTTAAATTTTTTCAACGTAAACAGGGAGAAGAGGAGTCCATTGAGGACTATGTTGCAGATCTAAGTAAATTGGCTATGGATTGTAGGTTTGGTGTCTTACAGGATGAACTTATAAGGGATCAAGTAGTTATGCACGCTTGCAATCCAGCAATTCAAGAAAGGTTATGGATGAACGGTGACTCTGCTCTTGATGATGTTTTAGCGATTGTGCATAAGGCTGAAATTTCGAGTAGATATGCGGTCAAATTGAAAAAAGGAAATGAATTAAAAGAAGTTGATACTGTGTACAAGTTAAAAAATAAAACAACTTATGATTCCTTTAAAAGGGACAAAGAGAACAAAATGAGACAACAACCTAAATTTTACCGCTGTGATAGCAGAGAACATTTAGCTAATAGCAAAAGCTGTCCAGCACTTAAACAGAAATGCGGCAATTGTGGTATTATTGGCCATTATGCAAAAGTGAGCAGGAAGAAGAAAAATTGCATTAAGCGTGTTTGTGAGGTTGACAGAAATGATCCTATTACTTCTGATGGTGATGATTAAATGAATCTTGGAAAAGTAGCTAAATTGTATATAATTTGGTGTTGAATGTCGGTGGTGATTGCCCTAAATCTAAACCTGAGTGTGACATGACTATTGGTGGGGTGGCATTAAAGGTTTATGCTAATTCAGGTTCACCTTATACTATTATTAATGAAGATTTGTGGAAAATTAAATTTATGCATAAAATTGGTAGACACTTACTTCCTTCTGACATCAATCCGGAAGGATACAGCGGGGAATGCATTGACATGTTGGGGTTTAGATGGTTGACTTTCAGATTCAAGCACAGTTTAGCATGTGGTAAACTTTACATTGCAAAAAAAGGACCCTCTGTACTGGGATGGGTTGATCAAAGAACCCTTTACATGGTTATTGACCCTAATAGTGAGGAACAGATGTTAATTGTTGATGAAGGCACACGTCTGGGTAAAAAGCTTTTGAAGGAGTTTCCTAGTGTGTTCAACAAGGGATTTGAGCATAGAATCTTGCTGAAAGAAAGAGCCCTTCCTAAAGTTCATAAAGTTAGGAATATTCCATTTTTGGTTCGTTAGGAAGTTTCAAAGGAATTAACTAAATTGGTTTCTTCAGGCGTTATTGAGCCTGTAGAAGCTTCTGATTGGGTATCTCCCTTAGTAGTAGCTGGTCGGAAAAATGGCAAAATTAGGCTATGCATGGACTTACGCCATCTCAATAATAACATTATTGTTGACCAATTTCCGCTACCTAAAATCAACGAGATGGTTGCATCTCTTAAGGGTGCTATGTGGTTTTCCACAATTGATTTCTCTTCTGCGTACCACCAGATTCCTTTGTCCGAAGAGTCTAAAAGATTTACTGCGTTCATTACCCCTGATGGTTGTTTTCAGTTCAAATGTATGCCGTTTGGGCTTGCATCAGCAGCAGCTGTTTTTCAACGTTTGATGTCTGAGTTGTTTTCAAAGCTTGATGAGGTAAAAAAATGTCAAGATTATGGGGGTCAGAATACCGCTGCGCGGTCAAAAGACCGCCGCGGGTATTCTGGGTTTCCCGCTGGGCTGGCGGGCGACCGCCAGAAGGCCGCCCGCCAGCCCAGCGGGAAACACCCTTCCATGAGGATGCCGGCTCCGAATGGAGCCGGTGGAGTGGAAGGGGTGCGACGGGTGCAGTTGCACCCGTCGCGATTTTCAGTGTCTGCATGGCAGACACTGAAAATCTTGGTGGGGCCCTGTTACGGGGGCCCCTTCAGTGCCCATGCCATTGGCATGGGCACTGCAGGGGCCCCCAGGGGCCCCACGACACCCCATACTGCCATTCTGACCGCGGCTGTACCGCCACGGTCAGAATGCCCAAGGGAGCACCGCCAGCCTGTTGGCGGTGCTCCCGCGGTCGTTGGCCCTGGCGGATTTTACCGCCAGGGTCAGAATGACCCCCTATATCTTAGCATTTGGCAAGACAAAGACTGACCATGATAATATTCTACGCCATGTACTTCAGATTTTAGATTCTAGAGGGTTGTCTGTAAAATTTTCAAAGTACATGTTTGCTGAAAAAGAAGTAAATTATCTTGGGCATGTAATTAATGAGAATGGAATCAGGCCAAAATCTTCCTTAATCAGAGCAGTTGTGGAGGCTTCCACGCCTTCTAATAAAGATGATGTCCGTTCCTTTATGGGTTTAGCGGAATATTGTGCTAAATTCGTTCCTAATTTTTCCGAGAAAACTTTCCATATTCGTCAATTGTTAAAGAATAAGAATACATTTGAATGGTCATTACAATGTGAAACGGATTTTTACGACATCAAGGTTGCTATTGCAAATATCTCTTCCTTATGAAATTTCAACCCATCTGCCAAAACCATTGTTACCACAGATGCCAGCTGTAAAGGTTTAGGGGCTGTACTCACCCAGACTGATGTGAATGGGAATGAGTATATTATTGCTTATGCGTACTGTTCTTTATCCCCTTCGGAGGAAAAATACTCCACTATTGAACGGGAAACCTTAGCGTGTGAATGGGCGTTGAAACACTTTAGAGCATTTTTATGGGGAAAACCATGTACTTTGCGATGTGATCATAAACCACTTGCTAAAATTTTGACAACTGACGGGACTATCAAAGCTTTTGCGAGATTGTCTATGGAAATGCAAGATTTTTACTATAGTGTTACATATGTAACTGACAGGGAAAATGTATTTGCTGACTCCCTTTCAAGATTGCCGATGATATTGGAAGAGTGTGAGGATGAAGTATGGAATGGGTTCCAGGTAGCACTTGTACATAATACTGGAACGCCTGCTGTGAGAATGGATGAGTGGAATGATGAATATAGGAAGGATACCATGCTGCAGAAGGTGTTAGATTATGTTGATAATGGTTGGCCAAATAAAAATTAGTTGGAAGAAGATGTTAAACCTTATTGGGAAGTACGTTCTGAACTTTTGGAGGACAATGGTATGCTTCTGAGAGGAGAAAGGGTAATTTCACCTATGGGGTTACGTAGTGTGGTTATCAGTCTTGCTCATGAGGGGCATTTTGGGATCACCAGGACCAAGTCGGCTGTTAAGAGAATATTTTGGTGGCCTGGTATCAATATTCAGGTGGAAAGGTTTGTCAGATCCTGTATGGAATGGGTATGAGCTGATAAGTCTCTTCAAACTCTCAGACCACCAATGTGTATTTAGTTTAAACCTCAGTATCCTTGGGAATCAGTGGCTATTGATATTATAGGTCCTTTTGGCCCTCCTCAGAAGTATGTTTTAGTTCTTATAGACTTATTCTCAAGATGGCCTATATTTAAGGTTGTGGGTCAAGCTGACACTGATTCTGTTTTGGAATTTCTGGATCAAACATTTATTTCAGAAGGTATTCCAACTACTAGTTTGAGTGATAACAGTGTGCAGTTTTTAGCAAAGAAAGCTAAAGTGTACTTTGATAGGATTGGGGTACTGCATTGGACCACCTCATTATATAATCCAAGTGGAAATGGTACGGTGGAGAGGTTCAACCGTGTTATCAAAGGGCTATTCAGTTAGCTATTGCTAGCAGCATTGATTGTATTACTCAACTAGGTAAATCTGTGTGGGCGTATAGAGTTACGAATAATGAAATGACTGGTGTCTCTCTGTTTGTAATGATGAGAGG
This sequence comes from Pleurodeles waltl, assembly GCF_031143425.1. Lineage (NCBI taxonomy): Eukaryota > Metazoa > Chordata > Amphibia > Caudata > Salamandridae > Pleurodeles > Pleurodeles waltl. The sequence continues at coordinate 602,338,883 of NC_090443.1, read as the reverse complement.
GAGAAACCCTAGGACAAAATAAAGTACTGAATGGCTTTTTCATGCTTGGATTGTAGATTGGTCGATACATAATGCAAGGAACAGGATTGATTCCAATCTTGTAAAAAGCAAATTATACTTTGATTCAAAGAAAAGTACTAAATATGTAAATATCAAAGTTGGAGATTGGGGCCGTGTGAGGAAGCCTGAACTTGTGGCGAAGGGAGTAAGTAAGTTTTACGAACCAGAAGAAGTTGTGGAAGTTTTGAGAAACTCTGTCAGGTTAAGAAATGGTAAAGTGTGGAATCTTAACAGAATTGCCCTTGGGGCCTTCAGAGTTGTGGAAGGATATGCATGTCAATTCCCATGTTAACACTATGTACTCTTTTGATGATGTTAACAATCCCAACATTGATGTCAGTGTGCCTGAATTCAAATTGGAAGATGTCACTCCTATACTTAGTGAGGTGTTTCCGTGTGTATCTTCTGGGGAGGATGCTGAAGTTGACTCTACGATAGCTGTTGCAGAGGATGTTAATGACATTCAGGATGCTGAAGGCAGTGGAAGTGATGGGAAAGCAATTGATGCTATGGATGAGACGGGCCCATGCAACCTTAACAAAAGACTTAGGAAACCACCTAAGTGGTTAGAAAATTATGGATGGAATAATGTGTCTGTTGAAACTCCATGTTTATACATTTTAAATTGTATTATCTATTGTTACAATTGTGCTTTTTTTTACTAAGCTCCAATGTCAACTTGGCTCTAATGATTCAATCTTGTTTTAGTATTTAGGGGGTTATTACAACTTTGGAGGAGGTGTTAATCCGTCCCAAAAGTGACGGTAAAGTGACGGATATACCACCAGCCGTATTACGAGTCCATTATATCCTATGGAACTCGTAATACGGCTGGTGGTATATCCGTCACATTTGGGACAGATTAACACCTCTTCCAAAGTTGTAATAACCCCCTTAATGTTTTGTTTGTACAAAGGGGAAGATGTGTTGTATGTTACCATGACAATCTAATTTGTGTAGGTAATAATGAGAATACGTAGTGGAATGTAGGTGGGTGAAGTCGGGTGATACGGTCGTTGGAAGCAGAGAGGAAGGAGGTGGGATATGTGTGCCGTTGATACAGCTTACGTGTTCTTTGTAGTTTTAACCACAAAATAAAGCATCTTCTTTGAACTACATGGATACATTGTCATCCCTACAGCACTGCACCTAGCGGGGGGATAATAAAAATAATATATATTGCACTTCCCTGCCACCTTGCCGACTAGCCTCTACCACTCCCACCTCCCCACTTCCGCTGCTCCCCTGCTTGCTTTGCTCCCCTCCACACCAAATCCAGATGCTTCTGTGTAAGAGCATGAGAGAAGCGCCTGGATTTGACTGAGCGGGCTGAAATGCCACTCATGGAGGGAGTGTGAGCATGCACTTTGTCTCCACCCAGCTGTGAACTATAACTCGGTGGAGAGTTAAGTGTGCATGTCAGTTTGGCCGGCATGAGATGGCCAGCCAAACTGACATGCACTCTTAGAGTGCACCACTACTCTGCCACCCTCCTGACATGTCTGATTCTGGCCCTGCCCCACCCCACCCTATTCAGCAAAAAATAATATGATCATAATATATTATCATTTTATTTTTCTGCTGCCTTATTAGCAGTTGGGTGATACTCCTCCGCCATAGTCGAGGGGCCACCCCTGCCTGATACAGTGAGAAAACTCCCAGGATTGGAAATTAGATGATGAAGGAACATTATTGTAAACTGTCAATGAAGACAAATGAACATTGTTTTATGGGTCCATTTTCCACCAAATTTGCAAAAATGCAGGCAAAACACAACCCCCTCACAAACGTCTCTCTTTAGATCCAACAAACAATAAAAAAAAACTTCTCTTTATAAATTGATAGATCAGGGAAGTGTACCCACAAGGGGATGTCTACAATGGCTCGCCTTTGGCAAAAACTGGCAATCAATCTCCACTGTTCATGGCAAAAGCCGGTGTGAAGTGGGGATTGACCAGCTGTGTGAGATGGACACAGGGACTGGCCATAGCCTGCCTGCAAACCCTGGCCAAAGGCTGTGTGCAGCACCAAATGGGTATATGTGCCCATTAAGATATGTAACGCACAATGCACACCTTAACTCACACTGCCTGCCATGCCATACACTACTTGGCTGATGACATAAAAAATACGGGGTCTACACAGAGCACAACAGGGTAGGTAATGTGACACAAAGTTAAAGGGGGGTGGGGAACCCAAAAAAATTGTTTGCTCATAACGTAGGCACAGTTTCACAGATCTATGGAACACCATGGCAGTCACTTAGCACGTTTAGCTTATTCTTTAAATGTTTATGTTCATACAAATCTGTCAGAAGACAATTAAAAGAGGGAATGGTGTTTGGTGAATCTCCATGACATGAAATTTCAATTGCTGTTAGCAATTTAGGGTCAATGCAGGATTTCAGTTTTCCGTGTGACCTAATAAGGGGGAGAGGAAAAGTAAAAAAAGAGGGCTAAAATCTTCAATTTGCTAATAACTTTGTTGCTGTGTCATCGATCTGCAGTAGCTTGACATGGTTACATTATTTCCAAAATGTTGAGTTTCGTGCAGATCCTTCAAGAGTGAAATGGGAGTAAAAAGTGTTAATTTGCTAATAACTTTGAAACCCTTGTACAAATCCAGACAAAATTAATGTGGAATTTTCAAGTTTAGTTTTCTGTTGGTATATCTGGTTGAGTGCAGTTCGGGAAGTTTTGTGGAGATTCAGCAGGGGGATAGAGTCAAAAGAGAGGGCGGGCCATCAAAAACGCATTTGTTTTTCTATAATCTTTTACACAGTTTAATTAATTTCCATGAAACCAGTGGTTCAAGAAATAGCTATGTCGTTCAAACTGCATATGCAGCTGGCGCTTGGCTACATGTAAGGTTGGTTGCCTACTGCTAACATGCTTGAAGGCTATCTGCAGCAATAGTCAGAGAAGGTGGGTTTGCACAAAGCCTGGCAGTGGCCTAACCCACCAGTTAACCCATGCAGCACATATCTGAAGGCATGCGAAACGAGGTAAGCTGATACAGAGGTACTAACGTACCACAACTACACCAACAGCATACCTACCCCTTATACATACAACCACAAGTAAATCACTTTTACCTTTTAATCTATATGAGGAAAGTTATTATGAAGTTATGGTTAGATCTGGTCATAGAATCCTAATGTAGGATTAAAAATCCTCTAAATTCATTTAAAACACAGTTGACATGTGTTTATATTTACAAAATACAACCAGAAAATCAGAAAATCTGAAATTCCCTAGTTATGGGTAACTCCACGAATCAGAGCTCGCACACCTGTGATGCCATACTCATAACAATAAGTAAGTGCACTTCACATCCCAAACACAATGAGGTCATACCGTATCAACTGATGTGTGTGTCAGTCCTAATGCTAAAGGTAGCGAATATAGGGGGTTATTCTAACTTTGGAGGAGTGTTAATCCGTCCCAAAAGTGACGGTAAAGTGACGGATATACCACCAGCCGTATTACGAGTTCCATAGGATATAATGGACTCGTAATACGGCTGGTGGTAAATCCGTCACTTTTCCGTCACTTTTGGGACGGATTAACACCTCCTCCAAAGTTAGAATAACCCCCATACTGTTATTAGAGAGCTCATTTATGTAATCTGTGAAGTCTTCAGCTATGGAGCATTGTATTTGGTGTGTGAGTTATAGTTTGCATGGAGGTTGTGTGAGCTCCATTTGGCCACAGGCTGCAGCTGTAGGTCCTGTCCTACTCCCAGTCCTCAATACGTAGAGCCAAAGACTGTGAATAATGTGATCTGTGAACAAGGTGGCTGTGTAACATGCATTGCCCAATACCGGGGCACCGAAGTCTGGGCCTGCTGCACATGGCTGGATGCCATGCACTGCAAGGGATGCAGGATGTGGCTTGTCTGAAGGTCAAGGTCATGGGAAAAGGTCACACCCTACGCCATAAGAACTTAAGAGATGCCTGAATACCACATACAGTGGTTCTTTGCTTTGACCAGAGACTCAGTAATATATTTAGAAAACCTCAAATAAATCACTGAGAAACCTTTTTCAGTGGAGTTATGGTTAAGCATTTGTTGTTGAACGGATTTAATGTTTACAACACAAAACATAAGAAGTACTCAAATTCACCAGCGATTGTGAGTAACACAATATTAGCTCCCCTAAATTCACTGCTTATGACATTATACATGATAAAGCACCATTGGCATGAGTAAACACTATGCAAACTCACCACTTGGCGTAGAGGTGTTCAGCGAAAGACCTGCCCAAAAGCCGTCCTGCTCTGAATGGGGGCTGTGGCTCTAAGGATGAAAGAGCCGAGTTCTTACCAGAGACTATTCACATCTTTAGCCAGCCTCTGCCATTGACAAAGGGTTTTCACAATTTGAGTAGTGGCTTAGCGCACAGTGGCTGTCCAGCACAGCAAGATAGGCCCGATCAAAGTAGGCTTTAAAATGACTACCCTTTTACTGTCAGGGAGTCAGTTAAGGAAGTATAGGAAGTGCAGAAAATCATTCTAAATATGCAAACAGTGATTTTTTCGTCCATTTAACATAGTTCTTGTATTTAAAGGAAGCAGTATCACTGCACTAACAATGTTATAATACCTCTTCTCTGCACAGGAAATAAGCGCCCATTGGCCCATCAAAAACTGGTGCTAATTTCACACCAATACAGAGGCAGAACGATGTTTTCACATTGTAATGCCTACCTGGTTCTACATCTGTGGAAGTAACTTCCATATTGAATCAAGGTATTACTATGGAAGAACCAACATCTTATGTGTGTTGCCATGAGCAATGCATGGGGGGAGGTTGGCTATGGTTGCACTGCTCACCATAACTGGTGACATTCAGGATATTTTAGGATTTGTGTCATAAACGTAACATTATTTAAACTGTTTTCTGCTTATAACACATTTCACAGACTGAAAATATGTTCTGCTTACATGACTGCCATGTGGAGGAAAAAGCTGATTTTGAGTTGTTCCTCTAGGTTTAGATCTCTCAGAAGCATACACAAAAACATGAAATGCTTCCTTTCAATAAACCATCTTGTTTCAATAGAGAGTAAAGGATTCTACAACTTTAATGTCAAGCATGATGTTACAGAGTGCTGACACAGTCTGGCAGATAGAATGGCACAACATGTATTTATATGAAATCTGTGTCATTGTGAGGTGTTCTTGAAATATGGTCTCGTGAGAAATGAGTGGTGACTGAACAGTTAGTTTCATTAGAGAAGCCTTGGCTTCCGGCTATGACCAATCCTGGTAGATCTCGTCCAGCAAGGTGGTAATCATAATGCAACATTTTTGTATTGCACATCTTCTCAAGATGGCTCTTTAAGTGAAAAGTTGGCATTTGACACCTGCTGTAATTTTGAATCTAGGCAAGGCTGTCTCAGCAGGGGAGGTTATGTAGAAGGGTGCTCCCTGGCAGAAAAGCTAGGAAGGATGAACAAAATTAGTAGTCGCTTCTCATTCTTATCTGCTGTAGAGTTTGACAGTTGGAGTGCAACACAATTATGTACACAAGCTGGTCATACAAAAGTGGGGCAAATTTAATATGAATCTAAAATTGAATGTGTCGTTTGTGTGCAGGGGTTGAATAAAAGGGTAGGCTCCCACTTTCAAATATATCACGTGTGTCAGGGATTGAGCCACAACTCAACCTAAGCACTGGAAAGGCTCCCAGTCCTTTTCTTTTCCTGCAATTGGGTAGGCCCCATTGCTACAGCAATTGATGACTATGCGTATATTCTGCCTGTGGATCTGTCTTTGCCAATCTCTTCTCTACCTTTCTCTCACTCTTTTTCTTTCTCTGATTCTCAGTGTTACTCAGCCCCTTTCCTGCACTTTAAATCCTGCCTGCTAGCTTGGGTACTCACAGTAAGGCCCACACAAGATTCTAAAAAGATGGCTATGGCCTATCCCTGTGAAAGGTCCCTTGTCCCTTGCTGATTTCTGTGTGTGTGTGTGTGTGTGTATGTGTGTGTTTTTATCCACTGACTTGTGTGTTTGCAGGTGAAAATTAGCATGTCTATGTAAATTAATATGTGTGTAGATATGGGTGATGTTTGTTGGGGTGCGGACAGCATCTCTGCCATTAACGTGGTCGCCACTGGCACCATGGTGGCCCTATCCACAATAATTTTGTACCTGGTACTTGTGCCATATTGCCCCCCCCTCCCTTTCCACTGTAGCACCCCCCAATAGGAATGGATGTGGTCACTACAGGTTTATTGTGGACACATCTAGCATAATAGTGGTCCTGACATATTGTTGCCACACTTGACACTGTGGTGGCCCTTGATTAATATGTAAGCCTGGAGTGCAGTGTTGGTCATCCTTGGGTAATTGAGGCCCATCTAGTATAATAGTGGCCTGACATATAGTTACCACATTTGAAATTATGATAGACCTTGACACAGTGTTAGTCATCTTAGGGTAATTGAGGCCCAAGCAAATTGTGGTTACCCTTGACATAATAGTGTCCCAGCAATATGTGTTTCCCATGATAATCGAATAATAGAAATAATGTGGCCCCTTGGTTTAATGATGGCATCCATTGAGATACTTAGAATAGTTAGCCCTGATATATTGCTGCCAACCTTTACACTATAGTGGGCCCTATATTGTGCTACCCTATGACCATCTCTAGAGGCTTTGGCGCAGGAACACAGGCACAATGGCATGCATGCATACACACCCACACTGACAAGCATATTTTTCTTTACTGAAGGCTTAAATAAATGTGCAGGTTTCTGAGGTAGAAAGAAGATGTCACAATTCTTTGAATTAACACATTGGTCCTCATCTTGATTAGTCTGAAGCAGCTATGGTGGATGTTAGACCTGGTAGCCTTAGGGGCATTTTCCCCCCAACGTTTTGCCTACCTCCTCTATTTTTTTGACCCCGTTTTTGCTGGTATTAGGACAGTGTGCACTTTACCACTGCTAACCAGTGCTAAAGGGTTTTTGTTCTCTCCCTTAATCAAGATAATATTGGATTATTCCCAACTGGCATATTTAATGCACTCATGCGTCCTTATGAAAGTGCACTACTTATGGCCAGTGCCTGTAAATTAAATGCTACTATGCTACTAGTGGGCCTGCAAAAAGAACAGATGATGGACGGAATGCTGACCAATGTCAAACATTCACCCCAGTCACAGATCTGGGCCTAAATTCATTGTTTTTTTCCTCACTATGCCATTCCAGTTTGGACCCAGCGTAGGCAAAGCAGTCTTGACCCTGTTGCCTAAGGGAACATTCCAGCCAAAACTAGCAGTCCAGGTCCTCCCTGGACCAGAAACCAAGCACCCTAGGGCCCGTTTTAGGGTATCCCTCCTCATCAGCCAGGCTAGCTTGAATCTGGTGGTATAGTGAAAACGAGACCCATGTCTGGGCATACCCTTCCCAGTTAGGGCAACAAATGCAAAAATAACAGATGATGGTTGGAATGCTGATCAATGTCAAACATTCATCCCCAGTCACAGATCTGGGCCTGAATCCATTGTTTTTCTTGCTCACCACTAAACCCAGATCTGTGACTGAAGGTGAATGATTGATTTGTTCAGCATTCCGGCCATCATCTGTTCTTTTTAGGTCGAGCACAAGTGTTTGTCCTCTTGCATACTTTTAGTATACTTCTTATGGCTCAAAGTGATTTCATTTGTTAGTTGCAATATCCTTTAAAAACTCTTGCTCGCTATTGGTCAGTTCTGCCTTTTTATCCCTCCTTTTTCTGTTTCAGAGCAGTGACCAACTACTGTATTATTCCACTTTGGTTTCTTTATCTGGTGCTGTGACTGACTATTTTTGTTATTTCTTTGGTGCTCCCCTTTCAATGTGGGTGTTTTAGGCTGGTAGCTGCCTGTGTTTTATTGCAGCATTCCGTTCCTTCCATCTCCTCCCATTTAGCTGACATTTGTTTTGGCTTTATTCCAATGCTGTCCTTTAAATCTGGTTCCTAAAATAAGCTTATTTTACAAAAGAAGCACCAGGTCCTTTAGCTCACTGCTCACGAAAGCCAAAATATGCCCTTTCTGGTAGAATGTAACTAAATCTTAGAAGCAATGATGTGAAACTTGCTTAGCCTCGCATCGCATCTCGAGTCTCTCTCTCCAGGGCCCCTTCCTGCCAGCACTCACAATATTGCACATAGGGCTTTGCTTATCTCCTTTGTTGGGGGCCTAAATCTTTTCAGGCTGCTCTGCTCATTAAAATGCAAGGCAAAAATGCTTGCAAGACTTTTCATTCAGTTAAAAAGAAAATACTTTTCTAGTCTTATTTTCCAATTTCTGTTCAGACATTTACACACCGTGAGGTACTGCAGTCATCTTTTCGTCTCTCTTCAAGAGCTAGTGACTTCCGATGTCAGTAGCCACCAGTGACCACCAATACATGGCAGGAAAAGATTACATTCTGAGACAAGGTTGAGCAATTTACGTGGCAAGAAAAGTTTAGTTATGAATTTAGAGGGCCAATAGCTCTAACTCAAGAAAATGCAAGACCTATTGCATTTGAAATTAAATGCTTGTTATTAGTGGGCCTGCAGTACTGATTGTGTCACCCACTTAAGTAGCCCCTTAACCATGTCTCAAGCCTGCCATTAAAGAGCCTGTGTGGACAGTTTTACATTGCCATGTTGAACGTTTGCCAGGCTCTTACCTTTCCTTTTTATAAATATGTCACCACTAAGGTAGGCCCTGGACAAGCTAGAGGGCAGAGTGATATGTATTAAAAAGGAAGGAAATGTACTTTTAAGTTTTACATATCCTGGTAGTGTAAAATGTCTAAAGTTATTTTTCACAACAGCAAAGCCTATCTCTCCCATAGGATAAGATAGGGATTACCTTATTACATCTTATAAATTTAATTTGCGATCTGGATGAGATAAACCTTTGTGGTAAGATCACAATTTAAAATCATAACTTATGGTGAAGTCAGATTTACATTACAATTCTGAAAATGCCACTTTTAGAAAGTTGGCATTTACTTACTTTGGCCATTTGATGTCTGCTAGCTGTCTCTGGTCACTTGTCTGTGGTGGATGACAACTGGGCTTTAGGCATTCGCTCAGACAGCCACACACATTGGGACCTTGGGTGTGACTTGATGGACCATCCTGGGAGAATGGAAGGGACAAGCTGGGCACAACCTTACTTACACCTGAATCGGCTGTGTTCTGCTCACACACAAAGGGCTGCATAACTCGCTGTAGTGAGCCTGCAACCAGGTCAGGAAGGTCAGGACCTTTGTGCACTTCAAAGGCCTGTCTTTGAAGTGTAGTGTGGTTAGTTTTACGTATTCATTGCGCTTTAGCTTCAGGCTTTAGGCCTTTGTGCATTTTGCCCTGAATATATTTTATTCATTTGCTAATAGCTTAGCGCCTCTGTGCACTTTGCTCTACATGTTTTTTATTAGGCTTCGTACTGTTATTTTTCAAATAGCCAGTTCTACGGTGTTGTTTTTTATTCATATCACACTGTTTTGACTACTTCAGCACTGGAGTTCTCCATAACATGTTTACTCTGTGCTTCAGTCAAGGATACAGTCTGGTACATTGCCGATAGACGTGGTAAGAGTTTAGACTGGGCATTCCTGCGTAGGGACATTTTGTGATCACGCTGACATGTTAGTTATAAAATTACTTCCTTGTCCCAGTACACGCAAGAGGGAGATTCCGACCAGGGAACCACAACTTGACGCTGACTGCCTCGTTGCAGATGCTGAACCAAGATCACAGGCCTTTGCTCAGGTATGAGTGTATCCGTCTCCCTAGTGATACAGAAAGGCAAGCTGAAAGCTTAACATGCTGTGCTCTAAATAGAACAAGCAGAGGGAGAGTAGAAACGGTTAGGAATTATGATAGCTTTATTTCTATGTTTTACTCTCCTGGTTACTATATCCATCCTACTATGTTGTATTGTTCTGGTTATTGCGGCTCACGCCTTAATATCTAAAATACAGTAGTTTTATTAAAACATTATATAAAACTTATACTGTCTTTGTCATTTGTATATGAGACCATATTGTGAATGAGAGAGTTGGTTTGGATCTGAGTGACCACGACTTCCCTGAGAAGTTCCAAAGATGTCATGCGCTCGGCTGCCCAATCATTTCTTCCCCGTGGGAGAAATGAGGCACTGCTAGTTAGCCGGAGCAACAACCGGATTTAGGGTGACAGAGTTCCTTACACGTGGGTCAGACTCAGTCCCCCACACCGTTATCGATTCTGCTGCCTAGAAATCCAGTAGTCTCATTTAGGATAATGAGAGCCCACGCGACATGGCGCCGCCAACGTTTGGTCTGGCTCTAATGTTTGGGTCCGACTGACTCTCTCGGTCTCGTATATATTTTGACTCCTCGGTTCCGTATGCGGAGACGTCCGTGGGGCTGAGGGTTTCCGCCACCACAGGTTGGGTACATCCTATTGCTTAGTGGTCGGTTGTTCAAGCTTGAACTTTGAAAGGAAAAAACCCCGATATTGGTGTGCCTTCTCTGGCCTGCAGCCGTTTTTTATGAAATGGCGAATCCTAATGTAGTGAACATAGCAATTAATATGCGACATCCGCTCACGGGACATCTATTGACACATGGACTGACAGTCCAGGGGGGTCCGGTCACTTTTGTGGTGGACGCCCATGCAGCCTATAGAACGGAACTTTTTTATTCTTGGGTCGCTTTTCCAGCAGTAGATGGGGGAACAAATACTTTTCACGAATACACAGTTGTGAATGCCCCTGGACAATACAGGGCTTACGCTTATTTAGAAATACCTCTATCTTATCAAGAACACCATAATTAGCTTGATGGCGCCCTCCCACACACAATAGCACAAGTACGGTTAGGTCCACTGAGTAATGATGGTCCTACCTGGCCTTTATTGGCCACATATACACCACATCCTGCGGTTGCTCAATTGGCAGTGGTTGAAGTTCGTCGTTTATATACAGAATTAACGGATACATATAGACGATTAGTTCAGTTTGTGATGCAGACATTAAATACGAATGCAGCGCGTGCTGCTCCAGCACACCCACAGGCGGTGGTTCCGGGTCTTAATCCGGCCACTGTACACTCAGTTATGGGTAAAGCACCAGCTAAACGAGAGGAGACTCCATTTTGGCTGGCGCAAAAAATTAATACGCTGGAAGCAGTATTTCCCCATACGGGACCTCAGGATAAACATAGAATTTTGACGATGTGTTTGCCGTACGGGATGGTTCCTCCGGTGGACCTTTGTAATACCTGGAGCACGGTGTTTGCCGCGCTCTACACTACGGCACACGGTACACCGACATTACCTAATTTACCAGACGTACTTAAGCAGATACAGGAAGAATATGGGGCTGCCCCTGCCTTGGATTTGGGCATGCAGTTGCTGGGCAATTTTGCCACAGTTTCTTCTATTATTTTGAGTAATCTCAAAGGAGAGGCAGTAGCACTAGCAGTGCGTATGCGTCTTCGGGATGTTCCGCTGCTTCAACAGGAGCAGGAGCTTCCGAGAATAATAGCGGAAACATATTCTAGTATTGGTCGTGATAGCCTAGGGGCTAGACCACAAAAACCCCAGTTACAGGGTAAAAATAATAAAGAGCATGCTAAACAGCAACAACCTGAGGGTTCGAAAAAGCGCTGGGAAAAGAAACAGCAAACACCTAAGAAGGATGATGGGCAGTCTCCGCAGCCGGAGACCCCTCAGAATAAGTATAATCTCAGGAATAGGGATACTTTGAAGACGCCTGATAGATATCAATATACTGATACACGCCAATCTCGTTCCTTTCAGGACTCCTCGGAAAAGAGAAGTGAGAGAGGTGGGCGGTCAGAGCGGAGGACGGAGTACGTGAAACCGAGACAGGATTCACAACGCTCAGTGGAGGTTTCTATTAAACAAGAAGAGAAACCGCTGCAACAGAAACAGCAATTCAAAAAGAAGAAAGTGGCAGCTGTCTCAGTTAGACATGCCGCTCAAGAAGAGAGTTCTCTTGACGAACAAGACATGGGCGTTAGCACTGTTAGACAGCGCGGCAGAGGTCACAATAGTTCGCCGGAGTCTTCTAGAGCATCTGGAGGTGAAAGCAACTGATGACTTCATACAAGTCGAGACGGCGGATATGCGAGTCTCTGATCCTGATAGAGTATATGAAGTAACTCTGCGATTGGAAGGGGACATTGACCGTGTTATAAACGCCATTTTTTGGGACCATGTGGTAAAATCATATGATGTTCTGTTGGCCGAACAAGATTGGCCACCTGACTTTGTTCGCGACTGTCCAGTTGGGGAGGAGGTTATTGCACCTTCCTTCTCACCACTTGTTCCGAGAGAACTCACGGAGTCCTATAGTAAATCATGGGCTCTATCACAGGCTCCCGCCTTGTATAGAAATAACGTGGGGTGGGACAGACAATCACCTTATCATGTAATACCGATAAAGGGCGAACCTCAGCCACAACCGCAATATCCTATCAAATTTGAGGCTAGGGCATCGGTTAGGAAAATTCTTACTGAATTGGAGTATCAGGGTGTTATTGAGCCCTGTGTCTCGCCGATGAATAATCCCTTGTTTCCGGTTGCTAAACCGGACCATTCATATAGGATAGTGGTGGATTACCGACATTTGAATAGTCATACACGCACATATGCAATACAGAATTCACATAGCGCAGCGCTTATGAATAATATAGTGCGTAAAAAATACAAAACAACATTGGATATCTCGAATGGATTTTTCTGCCAGAATATAGCGCCCGAGAGTCGGGACTATACCTGTTTCAGTGCGTTTGGCTCTCAGAAAAAAATTTGTCGTTTGCCTCAGGGGTATAAGAATAGCCCAGGACTGTTTTCGGCTCGTGTAACTGTAATGCTGCATGAGTTCGACCCTGAGGCATTATCATATGTTGATGACATATATCTGACAGATGATGAGATTCTGCAACATCTAAGGCGTGTATCGCGCATTGTTGTGGGATTTGCAGATATTGGCTATAAGTTCAATTTTAAGAAATCGAAGATTGCTTTCCTCAGCGTCATTTTCCTGGGATATGAGTTGTCGAGTGAGGGTAAGAGCTTAGCGCCACATTTTTTGGAGAAATGTGCTTTATTGCAGCCTCCTAATACGGTTCGGAAGCTCCAGTCATTGTTGGGGTTTCTGAATTTTGGCAGAACTTACATTCCTGAATATGCAACGCGTATAAAACCATTATACGAGTTGATTTGCCCTAACTTTTCGAGTAAACTTTGGACGATTGAACATACACACATACTGCAAGAATTACAGAGTGATCTTTTAGCAGTTAAACACTTACACACTCGGGACAATAAGACACATTTAGTGATCAGGGTAATACCTGGGGCTGTTGGGTTTACTTATGTCACCTTTAATGAAGGGGAGACTGTCCCGATTGCATACAAATCTCACTTGTATTCTGCTGCAGAGCAACGTTTTGCACAAACTGAGAAAATTCTCACTGCAGTACAGATGGCTGTTATTAAAGAAAGACCGCTGGCCCAGGGTCAACGCATAGTTGTCGTTTCCCCGGTTCCGGCCTTAGAGGCTGTTACAAAAGCGAGTGTTCCTAATTCAAAAGCTTTACACCCGCGATGGATACAGTGGGCTACGTCTTTGACAGCCACTGATGTAGATTATGTATTTGACCCTAAACTGCAGACTCAAGAATTTCTTCAATACGAAATAGAATACCCTGTTCCTGCTGGTACATTGCCTATTGACCAATATGAAGTGGTCATGTATACTGATGGCTCTGCGCAACCGGCGGTTGGGACTAAACAACAATATTCTGCTGCATGTGCGGTGGTGAGCGGCACTATGGAGGGGGAAGTGTTCTGCCCCCGACATACTTATACTAAAACCTTGGGAGATTGCACGGCACAGCTGGCTGAGCTCAAAGCTCTATTGTTAGCATTGGAGCACGCGGATCCGGCACTTTTAACCTTGCTGGTCTGTGACTCCTACTACTGTGTGCAGTCTTTCAACGAATATTTACACTATTGGAAGATGAATGGGTTCAGAGATTCTAAAGGCAACACCATTAAGCATAAAATGTTGTGGGGTAAGGTTGCGGATCTGAAGGATACGCTTCCTAAAGTCCATGTTGTGCATACACTTGGACACCAGCGCGTTGGAATACACGTTGCTGGGAATACTTTGGCTGATGAAGCCGCGAAGTCGGCAGTGGCTGTCGCCACTGTGGCCGCAGTGACTCGTTCGAGTTCAAAACCAGACACAGAAATTTCAGCTGCCATACAAGCTACTGCTGATGGCACGCCCTTTCCTAAAGGATTTCCTTCAAAATATAGTTACTGCTTGAATGGTGCGCTAAATGCTACTGTTACAATTCCAGGCATTGGTGTACGTGAAATTCCCAATAAAATTGAGAGACCTCGATTAATTTCTGCAGCACATGAGGGAGTGGCTTCTGCACATGCTGGGGTGGCTGCCACAATTTCACTTTTACAGGCTCGTTACTGGTGGCCTGGTCTCTATAAGGAGACGAAACAGTATGTCCTTTGTTGTGACATTTGTCAACAAATTAAGACATCGTCGGCTAGACGCCCGCAGCAGACGCCCCTTCTGATTTCAAACAAACCATTACAGTGTGTGTACTTGGATCATTGTGGTCCGCTGACACCAGATAGTGCATACAAATATATATTGGTTGCTGTAGATTCGTGCTCCAGATTTGTATGGGTATGGCCACAACGCTCGGCTGAAGCTCGCACTGTTATTAAAGATTTGCGCATCTTTGTCGATATATTTGCAGTTGCGGCTTTTCATTCGGACCAGGGCCCTGCTTTTGCCTCTAAGGCATTCAGGGACACCATGGCTTCGTTGGGGGTCCAACTCCAATTCTCGTCTCCATTTCATCCCGAGGGAAATTCTGTTGTGGAGCGTTTAAATCGTGATTTAAAGCAGTCCTTAACGGCCAGAGTTATAGGTACGGGTCGTGGTTGGCTAGCCCACCTATATGGAGTACAGAGAGCACTTAATAACTTGCCTAGAAGGTCACTGGGGGGTCGTACTTCATATGAGTGCCTGTTCGGAACACGAATGTATGTTCCTGATCTAGATGGTCCTGGTGTGGAGGCGGCAGATACGCCCTTTGACATAAATGATCGTGTCACTGTTTTGCAGGATTTACAACAATTCCGTGAAGATAACTCTTCTGCCAATGCTGCCTCCTCAGGAATTAAGGATGAGCCAGTAACACCTACTGGTTGGATACCCAGGATTGGGGATCTGATGCGTGAAAAGGTCGCAGTTAAAAAATAATTTGGTCCTTCTTATCGAGAACCTGTCCCTGTGTTAGGGGTAAGCGGCACGAGAACTGTGATTTTACCGCCGCTGCGAGGGGCCAAAGGAAATCGCTTTGTTTCCATTGATAATGTCAAGTTACAACATGTGGCCGATTCTGCACAGCAAACCAAGGGGGACACCCAGTAGTTCCGGAATCCCTCTCACTACTGGGGATGAGGTCCCGCTGCAGGTGATTTTCACCGACACTGTTTCCTCTCCGAGCTTGGGGAGGGTGGATGATGATCTTGCGATCGTTCCACCGACGGCGATTAATATGGAATCTTGTGATCAAATTGCTGTACGTTCTACTGATGTTTCTGAACATGTGGTTTATAGCGTGCCACGGCGGGAGCCTCCGTCTGCTTCTTCGTTCAGAGTTGCACCTTTTGCTAGAACTGCTTCTGGCTGCTTCAACGACGCTGATAAGGTTGGGTCCGGCTCCTCGTCTTCGATGTCTTCTGTCCACGGTCCACGACGGCTGCTGGGATGGCTTAAACGAACATATTTTGTTTTTCCTTGGAACTATTTTTGGCTATTTTTGGCCGTGATGACTATATTATTATGGTTGGGATTTGTGGTTACTTTTTTTCTGATAATACATGGTCATTTTCTTCCTGATCGATCTGACATTGAGCACGTGGAGACTGTGTTGAAACCACATTTATCGTCTCATATGGTTCGAAGAGACTTGTCCACAGTGAACATTTCTGCTATACCAGTTCCGGATGGAATTGTGTGGGATAAAGTAATGTTTGATATATATGGTCCCACTGAATTGATTCAAATACCGTATGTCCTCAAATTATCAATGAATGATATTGTTATACCAGGCATTGTTTCTGATGATTGGGATGTGAAGACAGTAGATTCTATGCTAACGGATTTGCAATATTATACTGTCTATGACAATGAAGATGCTTACCAGTTTAGAGATAATCATGGTGACATGTTTTGTTACAACTATTATGGACACCACTTTATTCATAAAGCTAGTAGCCCTAAGTCCATGTTTAATTATGTGCAATGGGAACATTGCTCGACTCCTCCACAAGTGAGTTCAAAAACGTATTATGACAAATTTGCATATTTTACTGGGCATGATCCGCGTAATGCTAGGTCCTACTATTTTAAAGTTACACCGTATTCTAATAAGCAAATGTTATTCACCGATACTAAATTACTGTATTCTAATTTGTTTGTATCTAAACTGTCGGTCGAAGGATATGAATACTGGTTGAAAACTGTTGACTTGAAAAGTGTTTGGGGTACGAAAAATTGGCAAATGCGAGGCAGGGACACGTTATTTAGAGCATGTATTATCCCTGTGCAGATGATTTTCCTCAATGACACAGTACAACAGACTAGCTGTTTGGGCTTAGCGACAATTAAGGAGTTAACTTTGCCTAGTATACCTGTCCCTTCTAAATTACAAAATTGGCAGCACTATATGAATGCTACTTTCGGTGACTTTACACATTGGGTCCAGAATGGTACACTTAACAGTTCATCGTTACATCCAGGCGGGTGGTTATTATGGCCTGTAGACACTAATATGTGTCATCAACGTTTTGTCACCTCTTCAGGGGGGTTCAGGACTAGTAGGGCAGACCCTCGTTACGTTTCACCAGAACATGCTGATATTATAACTACATACAGTGTGGGGAAGCTTTGTCAGCAATGGTTGAAGTCCTCCACGCTTGATGCAGTTAAGTCACATCTCATGTTACTGTCTAATAATACTGATTTACAAGATTTTTTGTCAGGTCCCAGAGTACCACGGAAGAAAAGGTTCTTATACGAGGTTTATAATGAGATTTGGAAGCTTTCACAACAAGAGGCTGCAGCCCGGTTGAGGCAGATTGATCAAGCAAATCTGATGCAGACTTTGTCTGTTGTTGATAATGGCATGCATACCCTTTCTGAACGTGTTTACACGATTGACAGCATTGTGTCCTCTGCTATTGACATTATTAAATCGGACATGTCTTCTTTATATCATGGGCAGAGTCAGACGCGGTCCATCATGCAGCTGGGTTGGACTCTTCAGACCTTGAAGGCGGGTCGCGTTCCATGGCAGCACGTTCGTGCCAGGGAGATCTTTATCTCTTTTAATTTGACTCGTCAACAACAACTGATGGCTAAAAAGGAAGCGACATATGTTATGTTAAATATTGAAAAATTAGAGAAACTGCCTTTCACGGTAGCTGAGATTCCGTCAGCTGAATGGTTGATCCATGGGGTTATTAATTTGCCTATCTCTACTTTGCAATTTACTTCGTGTTTGAAGCATATTCCGGTGGGTAGATATGAACTATTGGGAGACAGTTACATACACGAGGTGTGGGACCTTCCCTTTCAGTACAGATGTGTTAATGGTTTGAAGGAGGTTTTTCTTAGCGGCAGCGAATGCGAAGCTTCTGTCAGCCATTCAATGGTTTGTAAACAGCTGTCCTTGCACGGGGCGTGTAATGCTTCGATTGCTAACTTAGCTTGTTATCTGAAGGGAGTTCCAGTCCTGGTTATTAAAAACACTTTCCATGTGCTTTCTAACGGCAGTTACATTGTTCTTAACAGCGAACGCTGCTGTGGCATGCGTGCCGGAATAGTTTACATCGTCGTTGTCAACAAGGCCGTTACGTGCTGCGGGAATGTGTTGTTTCCCCCCACTCAAATTAGGGAGGTAGCGGACATCTGGCCTCATATTGCTACTTCTAAGGTTGATTTCGACAAGTTGAGTCGGCTAAAAGCTTTATTGTTTCAAAAGCATGTGGCCCTTACATCTGCTAGCGAGACCTACGCACTTCAGGTGGCAAGGTCATCGGCGGAGATACAGTCCCTTTTGAATACTAACTTTCCGACTCACTTCGGTGAACTTGTGGGACGTATATTTAATGCATCCAGCACTGCTGGTATTGCACATTTTTTCAAAGTCGTTGGTGTTGGTTTTGCTAATACCTTCTCTTCCATATTCGGTTTGATACCCTCGGCTATACATTCTATTTTCGGAAGCATTTTTGGGGGTTTCCCGATTACTTTGGCTTTATTGGCTGGAGTCTTGCTGTTATTGCTATTTTTTCGCAATGGCTGTCCCGTCACAACGAGATCCTGTACTGCTGCTCCCATCAGCGCAGCTGTGTCATGAACGCATGATGCAGCATTTTGGAGCAACACTCCTGGGACAATTGGAGTGCGACTGGTCTCTGTCATTCAGACCGGTTTTGGATTGTGTGCAACCCGTGTTTCGGTGCCTTTGGTGCTCGTTTGAACATGCACTGGCTCTCTGTCTCTCATTGCGGCGCCCTCCAATGGTCGATGCTGATCTGTTGATGTTCCCGATGAGGGCTCATTCCCAGACTTGTGTACTACGGATGCGCTTGCTTCGTGAGGCAGTTTATGAGATTCCCTTCCTGGAGGAAGATGGTAGTGTCTCTTTCATAGGCCCTGCACGGGGTGCCGCCCTGAATGGTTTTGGGGCTTTGGATCACACCTGCTCCATGGTACTTTGTGGCGTGGATCTTCCGATATTGACATATATCGAAGTGGAGGAACTCCTTCTTTCTATTGCTTCTGTCTGATGATTGGATTTTACAAAATTGGCACTATATTGAATTTGGTTATGCTCACATGTTACCTAAATTTATGACTTTGTTGTCTTCTCACCTTGTCGATATACTTGTTTTAGATATTGTTTATATTTAGGGCATCGTTTTATGTTATTGGAACCACTTGCTACCGACAAAGGGAGGGTGTAGTGTGGTTAGTTTTACGTATTCATTGCGCTTTAGCTTCAGGCTTTAGGCCTTTGTGCATTTTGCCCTGAATATATTTTATTCATTTGCTAATAGCTTAGCGCCTCTGTGCACTTTGCTCTACATGTTTTTTATCAGGCTTCGTACTGTTATTTTTCAAATAGCCAGTTCTACGGTGTTGTTTTTTATTCATATCACACTGTTTTGCCTACTTCAGCACTGGAGTTCTCCATAACATGTTTACTCTGTGCTTCAGTCAAGGATACAGTCTGGTACATTGCCGATAGACGTGGTAAGAGTTTAGACTGGGCATTCCTGCGTAGGGACATTTTGTGATCACGCTGACATGTTAGTTATAAAATTACTTCCTTGTCCCAGTACACGCAAGAGGGAGATTCCGACCAGGGAACCACAACTTGACGCTGACTGCCTCGTTGCAGATGCTGAACCAAGATCACAGGCCTTTGCTCAGGTATGAGTGTATCCGTCTCCCTAGTGATACAGAAAGGCAAGCTGAAAGCTTAACATGCTGTGCTCTAAATAGAACAAGCGGAGGGAGAGTAGAAACGGTTAGGAATTATGATAGCTTTATTTCTATGTTTTACTCTCCTGGTTACTATATCCATCCTACTATGTTGTATTGTTCTGGTTATTGCGGCTCACGCCTTAATATCTAAAATACAGTCGTTTTATTAAAACATTATATAAAACTTATACTGTCTTTGTCATTTGTATATGAGACCATATTGTGAATGAGAGAGTTGGTTTGGATCTGAGTGACCACGACTTCCCTGAGAAGTTCCAAAGATGTCATGCGCTCGGCTGCCCAATCATTTCTTCCCCGTGGGAGAAATGAGGCACTGCTAGTTAGCCGGAGCAACAACCGGATTTAGGGTGACAGAGTTCCTTACACGTGGGTCAGACACAGTCCCCCACACCGTTATCGATCCTGCTGCCTAGAAATCCAGTAGTCTCATTTAGGATAATGAGAGCCCACGCGACAGAAGTATCCTCCACTTGAAAGGCCCAACTAGGTATAGATATTGGACCTATGGCACCACCACTTCAGTACACCTCACGACCTGTGAATACTCTGCCAGAAAGAAGGACTGCTGTGCTGCTGCAGAAGGACTGCCACTCTACTGGTCTGCTGCTTTGCTGGACTCTTGCCTTGCTGCCCTGCTGCCTGCTGTTACCCTGCCTGGGTGAGAAAGACTGGATCTGCATCACTTGAACCCAGAGCAACTCCAAGGGCTAGCTGACTGGCCTCGTTATATGATGTCTCAAGGATATAAACGACTTCTGCCCACCTTGCTCCTGCACCTGGACTCAGTTCTCTGAGTTTGCCTTGCCAAGTAGTGCCACCCCAGTCCTGGTTCCTTGGAAGGGGGTCTAAGTTGTTTGCTCGAGAGGAACTGATGCATCCTCTGCTAAGTGGCACATCTCATAGCTGAACAAAAGAATCACCTTGGCTAAGAGGCTCTTCTTTGAGCAGAACTGAAGTACCACCCGTGCTGCATAAACTGGCCCTGATTCATAGTTTTCCAAACTGCCACTGCGCAACACTTTTTCCTGATGAGAGGTCCTTGCATCCCCTTCAGCAGTAGCCTCAACAACGATGCCAAAACACTGCACTGCAGCTTCACTGCTCATCGGAACAGATGCATTGCATCGCCTTGACTGTGCAATGCATCCTCAACACTGGTCTTTGCATCAGAAGCCCCTTCGACGTGATCCTTGATGTTGATACAGCAGGATCACACACCAAAACCTGGATGCATCTCGGAATCAGCACATCGCCTCTGCTGTGCGGCACATATTTGACCTGAATCTACACAACTCTAAGCAACCTCAGATTATGGTACTTTTGTTGAACGGGACTTGCTGGGTCACTGTAGCCAGCCCACGGTCCATCGCATTTGGCCTAAACTTTTGACTTTGTCCCGGTCCAACTTCATGCTTCTTAGTGCTATTTTCACCTAAAACATTTAAAAATCAGTATCTCAAGCTCTGCTTATTAAATGTTTGTCATTTTGATTTTATTTTATTTATTAAAATCACACCTATTTTTCGAACTTGGTGCAGTATTTTTTGTGTGTTGTTTTTACTGTTTCACTGTTTGAAGTGTTTACACAAATACCTTACACCCTGCGTCTAAGTTAAGGCTGACTGCTCTGTGCCAACCTACCAGAGGGTGAGCAAAGGTTGATTTAGTAATTGCCTGACACCTACCACTGACTAGAATTGTGGTTGATGTTTGACTAAGGTTCCTACCCTGTCAACCAACAACCCAATTTCTCAGAGAGGAAAAACAGATTAGTAAAGAACACAAAGCATAACTATCTCCGTCAACTCATCTTGGTTCGTGTAGGGCATAGTACCCATAATTTCAGATACAAAATGCTTTGGAGGCCACCACTTAAATAGTATACATTTGTGAAGCACACTGTTTTTGAACATGTCCTATGCCCCCACCGTGGTTTCCGTCTTTAAAATGGCAGCATCGGGTTTTAGATGAAAGGGTCAACATTTCCCTGAACGCTGAGTCCCACCATGCAAAATATCTGACACTTGTCTAAATCTATGTCTGTGATCTGTGTAGAAGGCTGTCAATTATATTGTAAAGAGAAATACTCCCTGAAATGATGCATTGACTGCAGGCAGCTCCCGCATGCTACCCCTGTCCACCTGTAGCTTTCAGTTGGTGGGAACAAAAGATGATCCTCAGCTCGAATAAAAAAGGAACGTGCCCTCCTGTAGCTCCCTGCCTTGCTGCTACCCACCCCACAGGAGAAAGAAAATGCCCCTGTAACATTTATCACCTGTTCCAAGCAGGTAGTAAATGTTTGTGGATTTGGACAAGTTATTTCCCCTTGAAGGGGGAAAACATGCAGAATTGGACTTGGAATTACCAATTCAGCATGTTATTCCCCATTCAGTGGGAAAAACCTTCTCATCAGCGTTATGTTATGGAGCAATACTGCGCAATAGCATTCGTTTCGGTACTTTATATCTTCTTGAAAATAACCAGAAACTCATAAAGGGGGTCTCAAGTGGTACACCTAAAAGACATACACAACAACATTTTTCATAGTAGATACTTTTGGTAAAGGGCCAGCATTTGTTCTACATCTTTAATAAATTGTTTCTGTGTGCATGTATTTACTTTAGGAACAAAAAAAGTTGTAAACCCAAAAACATATTATCATGACAGCAATAGCACTATGTCTAAGGCTAATGTATCGATAATAAACACTTCCGAAACAAAATGTCATAAACCTGCAATGAAAATGTGTCTGCAATGTAAAGACGCGAAAGTGCACACCGTTACCCTAGCCTAACCAAAATGATGATTGCACCCCATCATCAAAACCTTATTAAAAGACAAATGGAACAATGTAGATATTCCCAAAATGGCATGACCTTGATGAAAAGCTCACCCAAACAATGCAAACTCTAAAGATATGTGAAAAACAATATGTGAAGAAGGCTGAGGAAAAAGCCACTCCCTTCCTGGTAATCGTCTTGTACTTTCTGAAGAACTGACTAAATGTAGTTTTCCATACAGCTAAGGCTACATGTAGCTAGACATAAAAAAGTTCAGGCACATGCAGCAATTTTCTTAGTGTGCGTGATGCCTGTTTTTTCATTCACATAGTTCAAGTTTGGGAGGTAAAGCCTATCAGTGGTTAATCCGTCTGCTGGGCTCTACCTATCAATGTTGTGCTGTGCTCCCAATGAGCCCCATGATTGCACGCCCAACTAGTGGAAATGTGATTGGCTCCTGTACACCCCTTCCCTTTAGAGGACGTCCCCAGTGAACTGTGTATCCTCACTTTACAGAGTACCTATCAGGCTAAATACCCCTCTTACCTTGACTCGAGGAAGCCTACAAATAACACTCTTGTTGCATAATGTCAACGATAGGGCAATAAAGGTGAAAGTTGCTTGAGGTTAGGATTCACATGACCTGTCTGAAAAACTAATGAAAACTGGTCTTTGTTTGCTTTATTGCACTTATTGACCACAGTGCCAGCAAGCGGTACTTCCTATGCTGCCACTGTGGTTTCCATTTTCAAAATGTCAGCGTCGCATTTTAGGCGAAAGAGTCAGCTTTTCCCTCAACACTTAGCCCCACCATGCAAAACGTCTGACACTGGTATAAATCAATGTCTGTGTTCTGTGTCTAGGGCTGTAAAATATATTGCAAAGAGAAATACTCTCCGTCTCCAAACTAAGGCTATGGTGCTGTGCTAAGCATAATTAAGAGAGGGTTAAACACAACTGGACTGTTCCCATATGGCTGGGTCCAAACTGGGGTGGCAAGGTGAGCAAAAGAACGATGGATTAAACCCAGATCTGTGACTGGGGGTGAGCGTTTGATTTGTTCTGCATTCTGTCCATCAACTGTTCTTTTTGCATTTGCCTCCAATACTATGTATGTTGGTATGTATATGATATTTTTATAGTGCAAACCTAGCCAATAGGCAGCGGGCCACTGTACAAGGTCAAAAACATACATAAAGTCAACCAGTAATGGGAGAGGAAGATGAGTTGTGAATGTTTAATGCATTGTGATGTAGCATCCTGTAAAGAGTGCTAAAACTGTCACTCGGTGAGAGAATGATTTGCAATTTCAGATCTCTTAGTGACAGCTGATGTGAGGTTTGAAGTGTTCATTATGTAAGTGGCTTTGCATTAGGGGCGACGGGTTTAAATGTTCTCCTGAGGAGTTGGGGGTGTGACATGCAACATCGAAGGGAGAAGCATGTATCACACGTGGTACACCTGGAGGCACTAAATAAATTGACACCCCGTGCACGAGCATGTTATCTACTACAGCACAGCAGTGGTGCAATTATGCATCTATCTGTAGTATGGGTAGTCTGTGATGGTTATATTAGGATAACTGATTACATGAGTACATAGAAGAACAACTTAAGACAGAACGTCTCTAAGGCGTGTGGTAGGTATTTTAAAACACACACGAATCAATATCTGATTTTCTCAAGCAGGAACTGAATTATTAATCGCTGAACGTTGAAGTGTTTTCCCAACAGGCAATATGAAAGCGTGGCCCTAAGGCTAAAGAACAGAGCCAGTTGTAGTTGGCATACTTTGAGTCTGAGGAGACACCCAAACAACTAACTGTGTATGCAGCTTTGGGTAGCCCCACAGCCCTAGCAGTGCTCCTAGAACAGCCAGGGCACAGGGGACTACGGGCCCACCATTCTAGACCAAGAGCATCTCTGCACAAGTGTTGACGATACTGAAGATTCGTTTAGTAAAAACTGAAAAAACAGGCTGTGAAAAGTGTGAACGTAGATAAACTGAGCAGTGCCAAGGCACTGAACCATATCCAGACTTGCAATAGGGTTAGTGTACCATAAAACAACTACACGCAGCACAAACACATGATTACACTTCTTGATGGTTCATTTCTTTTAAAGAAGTCCGCATTTTGTGACCTTTAAAGTTGTTTATCTCTCGACTATAAGCAATGTTCATGCCAGTGGCCCTCTCCTGAAATGAAGGTCGAGCTAGGGCTTAGTATTGCCCTAAACTCGCACGTGCAGCGTGTGTGAGGATGAAGTGAGCAGAGGTAAGGGCAGGGACGCTATGTTGTATAAAAAGGTTTTTGTAGGGCTCCGGATGAAAAGAACCACATCTTGACCTGTAATGGGAGCTCAACCAATCCACCAGGTCTCCACTTTCTCCTCCCATAAGCTAAAGCCCATAGGTTTAGCCAGTGATAGGAGACGGCGGGTACCCGGGAAGGACAGTAATTAAACTGCATAAGTTGCTGCTTGTGCATGCCCCTGGACTCACTGCTGCTTCTTTCTGGCTTTCTACGAGACCCTGCCACAGCAGCCCCCTGCCTACACCTTGGAACCTACATGTCTGCCAGGTTATAATCGGTGAGGCCACATGCGAGCGCAGAAGCCAGAGGGCTGGAGCCTAGTGTTGAACCTCGTCACTTATCACGGACAAGTGGGCCTGACAGGCTGCAGACCACTACCGGGATCAGAGTATATCTAATTTTACTGGTAGTAGCTCTGAGCACGGTGGAAGCTTCATGAAATCACCAGCTGCTTGCTGATGAATTTACATTTTTTTGCGGGGGCAATGTATGTCATGCCATATGTTGGATTAGTTTGTACGAATGCTTGTGTGCCTGTATCACTGCGTCTGTGCACCTATGTGTGTGTGTGGCAGTGTGTTTGTATGTGCATGTTTAGATGGGTATGAATAAGCATGTTAGTATCCATGAGTGCTTACCAGTTTGTTAGTATGTATGCAGATGTTTATCACAAGAGAGCGACATTTCAGTCATTATGGTAGACACCGCTAATGAAAGTTGGTCATGGCAAGCATATTGTGACCATATATGCAATAACTGTAGTCCTTGCATATGCTTGCTATCTTTTGCGTTGTTGTGGTTCTGGCTTATTGGGTTCCCTTTGGCATGCCAGCAGCCACACGGTGACATAATGGAGACCCTAGCATTCTTATTGTGGCCACAGCTAGCATAATGGTGGTCCTAAAACGTTGCACCCAAAACATTATGGTGACATGGATTCTTGTAAATGTATTGAATAATGATGGCGAAGTGGTGGCTCTAACAATCATAATGTGGTAACAGTTCACATTATGTGGTCTTTGCATATTGTCACTGCCTTTGGCAATATAGAGGCTCTAGTATATTGTGCCCACCTGTAGAGTAATGGTGGTCATACCCAGGGGTGTAGCTTGGTCAGTAAGATTAAGGGGGTGCGAGCTTCACATTTTTCAACAATCACAGTGGCATGTAAAGTGAAAATACATTATAGGAGAAGAAAGGCACATGAGAGAGGCTGGGGAAAGGGAGGCGAATGCGGATTGGTAGGGGTACTAACTGAGAGAAAAAACAATATTTTCTAAAAATAACCAGCATTTTTTAAGACTATCAAAGCAGAGAGAAAAAAAGTGTGTGTGCATTTCTGTCAGTGCTTATGTAAACAGTTCTTGTGAAATCCGACAGGCACCTCACAATAACCGACTGAAAGACCCGGTACCCAACTATTTTCCAGAAAATACATTTATTAGGGGGTGTAATACCCTAACAACCAACCAGTACTTCCCTCAAAGCTACACCCCTGCTCACACCTGGCACTATGGAGATCCAGGCACCAGTAAAACACATACACACACAGCAACAAACACACACGCATGCACCCATGCATCCCTGTTGGAAGAAAGTGCTAATAACATTAGTATGCCGTCGGTGCTAAAACGTAATGCCTATTAATTGCTTTGACGTAGATATTGTTCATCGTCTGAAATAGCAGCAAGAAGTAGTGGCCAAAAACGGACGTGTGCACATATTCGTTTGTTACATTCTTGAGTTTATTGGTACGAATGCTATGGACCTGATTGCATGTGTCTTGTAATTCCTGATTTCTGCAATAAGGGTATTCCATTATCACAGGAGTACAATTACCTGGGCCATCATTCCTCCTGGATGCTGGGCTAGGGATGTGGCACTAAGGCCGCCGTTCTAATGAGGACCTGGATGATGTATAGAAAAGTCGAGCGCCTTATTCTTAGTCCGGTGAAAATTCTGACTCAGGTGCAAAAAGGGGTTTGTGCATGAATCAAGATGGAGTGATTTGGCAGAGTATGTTTTCCCGCACGATGTACATAGAGTAAAACCTGGCAGAATTTGTATGAGTAAACATGCAAATATTCTGCGTTTCAATCCTCAAAATTGTGAAAAACCTGTAATAATGTGGAAATACCCAAGCTGTAAAAACTGTACCCTGCAGTATCAGTAAATTCAGGTGTGACAGTTTGACATCAGTTTTCCACTGATGTTACAAAAAGAAACCCATAGTGGTAATGGCATCAGTGAACGTCCAGTGTTAAGAGCACGGAATACAAATTCAAGCACATGCGGAAAAAAGCACTACAATAACCATCCTTTATAGCTCATATTCCTCCACAGAATTCTGGGACGTAGCACCTAGTAGTAAATGGTAAAAACTGTACTGGGTTGTAACTTTCCATGTTGTGCGGTGCTCCAACTGGGCACAGTAGCGGCCAGCCAAAGGAAAAGAAATATGTGAGAGGGGTCACCATACACTCCTTTCGTTTGGGGTACACCTACAGCCCGTTGTGCACTTTGGTAGACAGATTAACTGACAGGCTAAATACCCTTCCAATCTTGTCTGCTTGAGGCCTATAAGTGACACATATAATACATAATAATGTCAACCAATGAGCCATAAGAACGAAACATGCCTGTGCTTAGGGGTTTTAAGATTTTTGTCACAAAGAGTGGAAACTAAAGCAGCTCTGTGTTTCTGATGTGCCCATTGTCTATCTATCCTGTAAGCAGTACTTCTCATGTTGACAATGTTGGCGCCTTCTTGGATTTTGACATATGTCAGCTTTATGTTTCAGGAGAAAGGGAAAAGGGACGCGTCCCTGACATTGAGCTCCACCATGAGAAAATATCTGTCACTGGTCTAAATCAATGTCTGTACTGTTGAGTCTATGGCTACAAATGGGCCTAATTTTGGTCCCTATGCTAAAAGATAATTAACAGCGGGCTAAATACAAAAAATGCTTTCAATACTGAAATGCACTTCTGCTATCTGACGTGAGGATTAACTGTGAATTTAACATTTCTGAGTGACAGCTGGCATTATATTTCAAGAACAGCTCATTAAACAACACAGTTGTGCAAAAGGGGGAAGACAGACGTCATTTATGAGATGTGTTAAGCAAATTCGACTGAAGAACCATGCATCGTAGGCGGAATACTGGGACTACTGAAGGAACATTGGCTCCCCCTCTAACAGCATATATAACCCAAAGGAGCAGCGCAACAATAGCAGGGATTAGATATGTTCACTGTGGTCCTTGTTTCATGATTTTAAACGAATGATTTCATAAAGACAGGGAATGTCCACATGGGCACGTACGGTTTTTAAGATATGCTATAAGCATTTTAAAACAGAGGTGAATCAATATCTGACTTCCCCAACGTGGAACAGAATTTTCATTGCTGAAGGTAGAAGTGGTTTTCCAACAGGTAATTTCATGCCCCGAGGGTTGAAGAACAGTGTCAGCTGAAGGTGATGT
Organism: Pleurodeles waltl; assembly: GCF_031143425.1. Classification (NCBI taxonomy): domain Eukaryota; kingdom Metazoa; phylum Chordata; class Amphibia; order Caudata; family Salamandridae; genus Pleurodeles; species Pleurodeles waltl. The sequence goes on along the minus strand of NC_090443.1, from coordinate 602,310,624 downwards.
GTTTTGAGTTCAGGCACACGCCCCAACAACTTATTTAATGCCCATTTAGCTTTGAAAAGCTAGAACAACCCTAGGGAGCTGCGTACTGTGGTGACGGCCTGAGGAGTGGGGGGCTTTCTACTAGATAATAATTACTTCTATAGCAGCACAGAGGACATGGATCTACTTGTAGTTCACTCTAGCAAAAGAGTCTGAAAGCGAGGTTGTGAAAATGAAAGACCTCAGATAAACTCGATATTGTTATGTCTACTCAGGTCATATCGCACATTAAAAACCTGAACCAGGCACATTGGGCCATACATCAGGGTGCAGCAAAAGCGGGTGATTTCACTTCCTCATAGGGTTAATTTCATTAAGATAAAATCACACTTTCTGTGGAAGCTTACTTTGTCCCTGAGCTGCATGTTTCACGCTCCTCAGTAACTCACTTACTTATAAGAAGAGCCCTTGCACCACAGTTTATGTGATAACCAACCAGGTTCTACCTCTGTGGTGGTGGTTAGGGTATGCGGCCGCTCAGTGACAATCCCAGTGTTATACCATGTACCTTCTTGATAAAGCTTAGTTTCTGAGCACAGCCATCTTAGGTAGTATTTAAAACCAGAGAGAAATGATTGAGGCCCGGGGCCATCCTCCTTCATGCAGTTTGAGCTCTGACTCAACGTGAATGTCCTGCTGGAAGTATCTAGCTTATGAGGTGTGCCCCCTCCCATTTGTGATGTCTTTACATGCACTCGACTGCTGTGTGTTGTCTACTGTGTACACAAAAGAGTCAGAATGTAGAATCCTTAAAATACGGAATCGTAAATTAGGAATAGTTAATATACGTTTAAAGCACGAAGGCTGAGTTAGAGTGGGATTACTCTACAAATAACAAGCGAAACCTTAATAGGCCTCATTTTGGTTCCCCGGGATGTAATACAGTCTAAAATTGATTAAAAAAAATAAACAAAAATAAAATAAAATAAGAGACATTTATTTTGGGGGTTAATGTCCGCTGTGTTTTGATTAATTCTATTTAGTTCCACTACATAAAAATAGGTACCAGGACATTTATATCTTTCATTCTACGTTTTAAGGATTTTTATAGGTATTCTACATTCAATTTCTACATGTCAACATAGAGTTAAGTGCAGACCATTCCTTGAATGTAACCTAGAGCTGGTTCTTTTTAATTCCAAAACAAGCATTCCAAATACATACAGTGCAAAACATGGGCAAAATTAACTCGACGGTTTGTGGGTTCAAATAGAGCATAGGCTCCTCCTCTTAAAAATCAACCTATATGATGCGCATTGCTTTCTAATGTGCACCAGTTTGTAGCACGGAAAGCTGAGTTCACTTGGTATTACTGCCTCCTAGGGCCTGCTTCCAATGTTTTCAATTTACTGAAACCCGAGGCAGTTTTAACCAGGTCGAGCCCCAGATGAGCGACATGCACACTTAAAGAGATATAGCATAACAAACACGACTGTAATCTCCAAAGAAGATTGAGACTCCAAGTAGTCACTCGATAAGGCTCATTTACGAACGAAAGGATGAAAGCCATGTTTCTACAAGATATGCATTTTGCGCCAACACATATGCTTTACAAGCACCTCGGAAATATTTAATTTTAACAAAAGTCCTTCTCTATTAGGATCACAACTCCGTTTTATCGGACCAGAGAGGCGCACACCATGTCCAAGCCCAATCTTTCTTTTCAAAGGTGAACACATGCAAAAATACTTCTGAATGCAACAGTACCGTTTCTGTGATGCAAAAACAACATAGCAAATCACGACTGTCTAAATACCAGGCACATTCTCATACTGCTTGAATTGCTGCCTAGCTGCGGCATATCCGTTTTTCACAGATTATTCGTGGGTGTCTTGTAAATCTAGCCCAGCTGATGCTTGCTCTCCGCTGAAGCTCACAGACATAGCTGCAGACACTCACGTACGCTTGTACAACGTAAAGGCGCATGTCGCGTTTGGAGATGCTTTGCACCAAGCAGGTATCGAACACTGTACAGTTCGTGAATTTTCTGTCAACATCTCGTTTGCATCGCGTGCGGTGCTCTCAGCAGACATTGCAGCTATTTGCTTATTTCCAGACTGTCTACATTTGCCCATAGTTGCCTCTTTAGACCTCTCTCCTCACTTACCTCCACAAAATAAAAGCAGGGCAGAAGCGTGACACTGTCCTTGGTTACCCTTGCTTTCTGCCTCTCCTTCGTAGACATGGCTCCCCTTTCTCGCGGCTGGCCTTTCCGTCAGCTGTGGCCGGTGTTTCGCAGGGGCTGACTCGGAGAGATCCTCTTGCGAGCTGTAGTCTTTGCGCGGATGTATCTATCATTCCCGGGAACCACCTACGGTGTGTGCTGCATCCAGCTCTTTTCCTCCCCTCGCAGCAAATGAAGACCCCGCGCTGTCAGAGGAGGAAATGCAAAAATGGCAATGGATTGCACGCGAAACACATACAGACCAGGCGTCCTCTCCTTTCTGCTGCTAAATGATTATTCATGTGTGCAGCGTGGGGCCGGAGCTACCACGTTATACCTTGACTTGAGGCGTACTGATGTCCGTGTGACGTCAGGAGACAGAGCTACAGTGCATGGGGGCGAGCCCGCTTTTCACACAGGGGAATGAGGCTTTCATTGCCTGATGCGCTTTAGTCAAAAATCTCTAACTAGACGAGAGCCCCTCCTTCTCCTCCAACCCTGCCTCAGGGTATTGACGTCCAGTACCATAAGAGAACAGCTGAGGTGCTGTGCCTTTAAAAATGGAGATGTAGGGAGGGCAGAATCCGAGGTGCTTAGGGTGCATGGGATGGGGGAAAATTGGGGTTTAAAAGGCGATCCACTATAAAGGCCACTCTTGCCAAATGACAGAGGAGGTGTGAAAACCGAGGAAGAGAGCGAAAGGTAGGTGTAAGGAAGGGACCATAGGGACAAACTCACCAGTGACTGCCGAGGAGTTATTTACGCGAGTATTGTAAAACAAATTCAGAGTGTTACTCAGGCTGCTCTAAATAAAGACTAGAATACGCGTGGGGGTAATCATGCTGCAGAAGAGAGACAATCTCGACATTTAACGAAGAAAAATATCTGAGCTTACATTTTCAATTAACTTGAGTCCTCCTTTTAATAGCGCTTACCTTAAATTCTTTCCAGACGGATGTTGGAATTATTGCATGCATATGGTATTTCCTTTGGATGAGCCTAGCCAAAAGGCACAGGAGCGCTGTACTGGGTCAAAGAAAGTCATAAAGTCAACGTGTGATAGGAAGGGACTGGGTTTGTGGAGAGTTAATGTATTGTGATGTAGCGTTCGTTAAAGAGGTTCATCTTCAACTTTTTCCTACATTGGAGCAGCTTTGAGCTGGTCCTGGATTGATGTAGGATGTTCCAGATCCTGTGTGCATAGATGGAAAATGACTGCTGCCTTCTTTTTTTCTGTTTTACACTTCTTTTTTCTACAGTCTAATGCAGTGGCGGATGCGACTCAACGGGGGTGGTGGGGCAGTGGGGGACGGGGTGTGGCGGGGCGGCGGGCAGGGTGAAAAAAAAAGCTTACCTGTGAGGAAGACTTGTTTGTCTCCCCTCCGTCCTTGTCCTCTTCCTAGGCTTCCAGGCAATCACAATGCTGCTGTCACCAGCAGCAGCAGGGTCATGATTGGTCTGAGTGGCCTGCTTTGCCGCTCAGACTGGGAGTGGGAGCCTGGGCATGTTCTCCACTCGTCTGTGCAAAACAGCCGGGTAGATCAACACACATAGTGTGCATGTCTGTTTGGCCAGCCCAACCTGGCCGGCCAAACAGACATGAGCACTTTATAGTGCACATACCCCTCCTCCGGCCCCCTCCCCCCAGCCCCGCCCTGCCCATTCTCCCAGGAAAAATAAAATGATAATAACATGCTGTTATTATCATTTTATTTTTCCTTTCCCCACAATCCAGTGGAGCGACACTCCTCCGCCTTAGCAGAGGAGCCATCACTGGTCTAATGAAAAAAATACTGGATGTATTCTTGGTTAAAGAGCCTTGTTAGTAGAATACTGCAACAAATTCCTTACGTTAGTGGCAAGCTATGATAGGTTATCCCTTCTTCTACAGATAAAGGAATTTGCGTTGCAAGCATAACATTCTCTCACATCCATTGTCTCAACATACTCATGCAATAAGCGATAGAAAACATTAGATGAAATATCTTGTGAATTATCTGCGTGTAAGTTAATCTCATCCCTTCTAAACTTGTCTAACTATGAAAGTGTGTTGGTTTCTAAAGCAGTGGTATGATTGGTTCTAGCTTCATTCAATAAACCCATACTCACAATCAATAACAAACATACTATCATGCATACAATAGCTAAGCCAATACCTATGTTTTTACAACACCTCTTCTTCCTAACCTGCTCATTGGGGTTACTCATGATCTGTAAAGAATCAGAAAGTAGAAGGGAAAATATATAACTATGCAGCAAAACACAAATCTTCTTTGCAGATATTTACAGCTTTCAATCTCTTTTCCCAGGCCTTCTTGTCATAAAAATCACCAATCTGTCAATATCGGTTTAGCAGCTTGTCAAAATCAGGTTTTGATTCAAAAGTCTCTTCAGGTTACTTTCAATGTTTCTTTTCTTTCTTTCAGCTGCACAGAATTTTTCAAAGTTCAGTTCATTGACCAACTTCACGGGCCAAAATATTGACCTGGGATCTCACAATCAAAACAAAAAGACAAAAATTCACTTTGCCAATAACTAGTTGTTGCATACGCCCATTCAGGACCTACGTATCTTCGGTTTGCAATTTTCTTTTTTTCTTTTCAGCCTTTGATCTCCATTTAACTCTCCATCACTCAAATCTTCCTTTCTTGTGGTTTCTACTTCTACGATCATTGACCCTTGATTCTTTCCTCTTAGCTTATGATTTTGGCCACTTACCTCCTTTCAGTGGACCCTTGGTTAATGCTTTTTTCTGTGTTGGACTTTCAGATTCTTCTTCTTCTGCAGGATTTCAACTTGATGTACCTGCAATTTCTTTTGGAGGAATCAGATCGGTTTGACTCTGTACCGACTCAGCTCCATCACTGGGTCTGTGTTGTTCTACTTGTCTTTCAAGCGCATCTGCTTCTGGGAGAGCCATCCTCTGACTAGACTCTCCTTCTACCTTGGTTGAGTTTAGTTTGATGTCACCCTCCTGTAGGTCCTCGGTTTCGTCTCTTACAGGAGTGTCTGGGTTGTCTTCGATCTGCTCAGAGTCTGTCTCTGATTCTCAAGCTTGCTTTTCAGATTCTAGAGTTTGCCCGGATGTTGTTGGTACTCTCAACAACTCTTCTTCATTGTCCAACAGACAGGGTACTTTCTGAGTATGGCTGGCATGAATCCAGTTCGGGACTTCTGCACACTTTATAGCAGTAGTGGTAACCGGTACTACTTGGCAAGGCCCTTGCCACCTGGGCTCCAAACAAGTCTTCCTTATGTATTTTCTGATCACAGCCCAGCCTCTGGCTCTCAGGTTGTGGCTTTGATCTTGAGATGGCTGCACAGTAGTGGCCTCCACCTGATCAGAGAAAGAGCAAACCACATCAGCCAGACCCTTGCAGAAGTCCAACACCATATCATCTGTTATGTTCACAAGAGCATTGGCAGGAGCCGCTGGCAACCTCATTGCTCGGCCATGAGGATTTCATGCAGTGACAGTCCAGTCTTCCTGTCGGGTGTGTTTCTCATACTCATCAGAACTAACAGTAGTGCGTCGGGCCATTTCAAATTTGCAGACGCACACATTTTTTCAAGTCTTGACTTCAAGGTACCATTCATTTGCTATAGAAGTCCTGATGCTTCAGGGGAATAACCACAGTGCAACTTCCGCTCAATATCTAAGGCTGAACATAGTATTTTAATTACTTAATTATTGCAGTGATTTCCTCTATCTGATTGTAAAGAGAGCGTAAAACTAAAACGAGGTTTCAGTTCCCTAAGCAATAGCTTTGCTATGGTAAGGCTGTGATTTCTTCATGTGGGTAGGCTTCAATCCAATGACTACGTCCAGTACTATACTTGTGTCTGATATTGAAAGCTTGGGTGTTAAAAAATACTCAGAGTGAGCTGTCAATGTGATTAATGAGGCAAACTACATGGCTTGACTTCCCTGGTTTAATGAACAGCGGTATAAATGTAATTTCATGTTCTGTTTGAAACAATCCGACGGGTTACGTCAATCTAGATGTATTTGAGTGGGGGAGGTATGATATGCTACATTTCCCAGCATCCTGGGTGTCTAGTACTACATTACCCACAATTCCCTTGGTAAAAAAACGGATACAGCTGGAGTTGCATTTGTAGCTCACAGCTGCAGCAAATGAAGATGACCACAGCTTGTCTTATAAATGAGAGTGGGGAGAGGAGCCTAGATACTAGACCGGATACTAGAAGGTAGCAGGAGTTATAGGCCCCTCGGATTTTGTCTTTTCCCTTCCTGTACTAATATGGTTCTCATATACATTAATGACATAAACGGCTTTTAGTTAAGATATCATCCATGACTGGTTGTAACATGCAAAAATTCTCTGCCCTCAAATTCAGTTTAAGAACATATAGGACTACTCTAAACAGAAATACTGTCCACCCCATACATCCTCTAGTGGTGTTTTTATAGGCTTCTGGAATTGGAAAGAGGCTAATGCATGAATCCAACCACAGTGTGTCACTGTTTTGAGTGGAAATGTGCATTCTCACATGTAGACACCGGGTTTATAAGTGGGTTGTTTTTATGAAAGTAACAGCAGAACTGGTGTGATTTCTTGTGCTATATATACTTATAGGTGCCCTGTGAAGCTGTGACCTTAAAGGAAGGTCAGACTCTTTGCTGGTGACTCTCTGCACAATGTCTTGTAGAGTGTACTAGAGATTTAAAATTTTGGTGAATAGGGATCCTTGGCCCTGATGAATGCCCGATACCCTTAGGGGCTTGTAAGAATGGGCAGAAACATGTTGGCTTAAATAGGTGACGTGAATCATCACTATCGTGTTCTCACTGTATGTTTTTTAAAATACTTGTGTTCCCCACTAATAAAGGAATTACCAGGGGTATTCTTATAAGTCTGGATCCCAGTCTTTTTATCCAGTAAATATGTATCAAGAACTCCCCTCTGCTCAGAGGAGACAGACGGTTGAGTCCGCACTGGTGGTATTGACCCTACCAGGGTGGGGAGTAGACGCCAAGGATGAAGCATGACACTATTAAGTGTGTGAGGCTTCTGCTTCCATAAATGGAAATGACTTTACTGAGGCCATGTAAGCCCGGGAATTGACCTTAAGAGGTGTTCATGTATGACGGAATTGGGAAGGTAGCAGTCAAGTTTTTGTGTTATAGATTGAGAATAGGAGAATAGGGGTGTTATGACTGCTCATGCATGCTCCCCTCCTCTCCAATTGTCGTGGTTGAGCATGAAAATATCGAGCCATTTGAGTCAACAGGTTATTTGGCAGGACTATCTGACTCTCTCCTGATACCCAGATATCATCTTCCCACTGCACACATTTCATTTTAACCCACATTTTCTTTTCATCTTTGTCAACATTTTCTTGTAGAAATTTCAGCTCTTCCCAAGTGTCAACTACAGCTAAAGGAAAGTTCGTACAAATTTCTTCTTCAGGTAACAATTCCCATTTGACTTTGAAAAATATACAACTCAATGCACTAAATCTTGCGACTTGATCAGCGTATCCATTTCCCATTGAAACAAAGTCTTGCGATCTCTGGTGTGCACAGCATTTCACCAGAGCAACCTTTTCTGGAATTTGTAAGGCTTGTAACAAATCGTGGATTCTTTCACTATTTCTAACAAGTGGACCAGAAGAGGTCAGGAAACCCCCTCTGTGACCATAGCTGACTGAAATTGTGGACTATTCCAAATCCGTACTGACTGTCGGTATTTATGGTAACTTTAGGCTGTGCAGAGACATGGCATGCTCTAGTAAGATCCACTAATTCAGCCACTTGTGCGCAGTACAGTCCTCAAACCCAGGAAGCCTTGAGTATACCAGAAATTGTGCACACGGCATATCCTGCTTTTAATGTTCAGATGTTATCTCTTAAACAGGAACATCAAGAAAAATAATCTGGTCATTTTCTTCCAATCGGGTATCTCAAATATCAGGTCTAGTTTTTGTGCACAAATCAGTAACTTCCAGATAGTCTTTCAATTGATCAATTTCAACATTTTCTTTTGGAGGCAAGGTTGCTGGTTTAAGCACTGTACACCTTTTCAAAGCAACATTTGGTGACCCCAAAATTATAGTTTCATATCGGGCAATCTTGCGATGGTAAGATGTTGGGTCTTGGTTCAGGTAAGCAAAACTTTAATGGAGTAAGAGACCAAAACAGTTAAGGGATGTCCCATCACAATGCTCTCACTCTGAGTGAGGCTCAATCCAACTACAGTTTGCAGGCTCCCCGCTACGCTGCTGCAACTGAGTCTAAAGTAGATAAAAAATAGGCTACTTGGCGGTTTACACCACCATGGACCTGCTTCAGGACAGACAAGGAACATGCATCACGCTCGTGACAAAGCAACATGAATGGCTTTGTGTAGTCAGGCATTCCCAAAGCCTGAGCTTTAGATAGACTTTCTCTCAACTCAGTAAAGGCTTTCATGCAAGCTTGATCTAATTCTGGGGGATCAGAGACTTCTTTGTGAGTTAGCTTTTGCAATGGCTTTGAAATGATTGAAAAGTTGGGAATCCACTGGCGACAATAGCTTACCATTCCCAGAAAGATCCTGACATCTGCATAACTGGGGGATTCATCTGTAATAATGCTGTGATTCTCTCTCGGAAAATTGTTCTAGCTCCCTTTTCAATTTGGTGTCCCAAGTATTTAACTTCTTTTTGACAATACTGTAATTTTGCTGGGGACACTTTGGGGGTGATTCCGACCCTGGCGGTAAATACCGCCAGGGCCGGGGTCCGCGGGAGCACTGCCAACAGGCTGGCGGTGCTCCTTTGGGCATTCTGACCGCGGCGGTACAGCCGCGGCCAGAAACGGAAAGTCGCGGTGTACCACCGACTTTCCGCTGCCCAGGGGAATCCTCCATGGAGGCGCAGCTTGCTGCGCCGCCATGGGGGATTCCGACCCCCTCACCGCCATCCTGTTCCTGGCGGTTTCGACCGCCAGGAGCAGGATGGTGGTGAGGGGTGTCGTGGGGCCCCTGGGGGCCCCTGCAGTGCCCATGCCAATAGCATGGGCACTGCAGGGGCCCCCGTAAGAGGGCCCCACTTTGAATTTCAGTGTCTGGTTAGCAGACACTGAAATTCGCGACGGGTGCTACTGCACCTGTCTCACACCTTCCACTCCGCCGGCTTCATTCGGAGCCGGCTTCCTCGTAGAAGGGTGTTTCCCACTGGGCTGGCAGGCGGCCTTTTGGCGGTCGCCCGCCAGCCCAGTGGGAAACCCAGAATGACCGCCGCGGTCTTTTGACCGCGGTACGGTTTTCTGGCGGTTCCCGCTTGGTGGGCGGCTTCTGCCGCCCGCCAAGCTTGGAATGACCCCCTTTATGTTTGTTCTTTCCCAAACTAATTAGTAAGGTAGTGGTATCATGCCTGCATGCTTCTCTTGTTTTTGCAGCGATCAACAAATCACCAATGTACTGAACCAATGCTGATTGGAAAGGCATTTCCAATGACTCCTGATTCTTCTTCAGTATTTGATTGAAAATTGAAGGTGATTCAGAAAACCCTTAAGAAATTCTGCACCAACAATATACTAGATCCAGGAACTTAAAGTAGAAGAGAAACGGGCTATTCTCGTGATGAGGTACAGAAAAAAATGCTTGTGATAGGTCCACTACGGTGAACCATTCAGCATCACATGGGATCTAAAACAATATAAATGGTGGATTTGGCACCACCGGACAACATTTAATCATGAAATCATTTATTTTCCTCAAATCCTGAACTACCCAGAATTTCCCACAAGGTTTACATAGACCCATGATAGGTGAATTACATGGACTGCTCAATACTTTTTTTAGAACACCCTGTCTCTCAAATTCCACAATTATATGGGTAATTCCTTCAATAGTATCCTGTGTCATGTGGTATTGAGGAATCTGTGGCAAAATTGCATTTGGCTTGACTGGGACTTTGACTGGCTCAACTCCTCTGATTAGGCCAATGTCTTTCCCTGAAAAATCCCATGCTTTCATTTTGACTGTTTCCTGTAAGTCAGAAAGAAGATCTCGTACTGTAAAAACAGGAAAGAAACTGATCAAAGGGTACTCTTCATTCACTAAGTCACAATCCTTTTGCCTCAGGCTGATCGTCTTCATCATCACTGTTTATCTGAATGGCAATCCCATCATCTGAACAGGTAATCGAACATCTCGTTTTGCATAGCATATCTCTTCCCAATAAGGAAACCAGACTCGAGTCACAAACTACGAATTTGTGTAATCCCTTAAAGTTTCCAATTTTAAATGAAACTGGTTCTATAATCAGGTTTGTCAATTACTGGTTTGCAACTCCTACAACCTGTACTGTCTTCCCTGAAAGGGGCAAGTTGGAAACTTCTATAGTTCTCACTATAGAGTGTGTAGCTCCTGTGTCGATTAAAAATAAGACTTTGTAACCCATCACTTTTCCCTTCATATACGGACCTTTCTGGTTTACTTCTAATGAAGCTGCTAACACACATTCTTCTTCATCTGAACTCTCACCTACCCAATCCTCATTTGATTCATCCTCACTGTGCAATGGGTATCGGTGTATGGTGTTCTTACTCCAGTTAAACGTTTGATCTGTGCCATGCCGAGGAAGCACCATCTGTTGCTGTTCCATTGGAGCTTGAGGTATCTGAATTTGTTGCCTTGGTACCATTTGAGCTTGGGGTTGCATTTGCTCTGACTGAGGCATCCTCAAATGTGGCATTTGCACCTGATTCACATTGTTTTTTAAACCAAAATTTTGACCTCTCACTCTTGGTCCTCTCATGTTTGGAAAAGAATAGATTTCATTTGTCTGTGGAACAACACCTTCCTGTCCTGGCATTGGACAGTCCTGTTTCCAATGTCAGAGGCCTCCACAAGCGTGACAAGGTAATGTTCTCTTCATTGCCTGCATGTCATTCTGAGTAACTAAAGTATTCAAATAGGGACCACGATTCACATTTCCAATTCCAACTCATTCTCCACCTTTCCCCTGATTCGGAAACCACATGTTTCCCTGATGCTGCTGTGGAAAGCTCCCTTGCATTCCTGATTGTGCCACTTTAATCTGCACACCATTGCCTTTTCTTTCAACTTTCTCTGCTTCAACTCAATCTCATCATTAGAGTACTTTGCATATTGCAGTACTTCATCAGTCGGCTTTGCTTGCCAACAAATCAAATGACTTTTAATCATCTGGCTAATTTCAGGTCTCAATCCTTCAACAAACCTGAACACAAAATGAATCATGTCCTTTGGTTCCAATGTTTCTGTTCCACCGTAATGTTTGAAAGCCTGCAACAATCTCTCATAACACGCATGTTTTGAGTAATTTCCTTTTTGTGCTGTCCTGTCTACTCTCTGACAATCGATATTCTTGGGAGAAATTCTCATTTTCAAAAATTTTACCACCTTATAATAATATTTCATCAGGAGATGGTGCATCTGTAGCTGGATCTCGTGGAGGTTCTCTTGCCGGCCAATCTACACTTCTTTTGTATTCCACCCATAAATCTGCTGGAACCACTATCTCTAATAGAGTGTTCAGATCTTCTCACAGGCATTTTGCAAGCCTAACTAACCTATCTGTTTGTTGGTACCATTCCACTGGTTTGTCTCTTAACCTGGGTTAATCATTGGTAAATTACAGAATGTCACTTCTGCTCCAAGGGATATGGACATATTTCCCTCCGGGATTCTCTCTGATCAGTATTATTTTTACTGGGTTATTAGTCTGTTGCACGTTAACAGTTAAATTAGCAGAATCCCTTTTCTTCTTGTCTCATTTATTTATCCATCTGTCTTCCCACTTATCCAATGTTCCCCATGTCTGAATGCTCTGGATTAATTCCATAATATGAATTTTCATTCCTGGTATTCTCATATTCTCAATGTCTTTGGAGTCAAATTCTAATCTGTAACTTCTTCTCAAATGCTTTGTTTTCTCAATTTCTATGCCATATTTCTCTGCTAGGTCTGCTTATTTCTGATGTACCAAGCCTGTTTTGTTGGTACTTTGTTTGTACAAAAAGTTCAACTCATCTTCTCTATATGAGTCAAGTCTGTTCAATCCAATTGTTCCCTTGATCAATTCTTCTACTTTAAGCCTGGTCAAATTCAGTGGACTGTTTCCACTTGAATCTCCTGGTGTACTATTCAGCTTTTCCAGCCACTCGGTTAATTGTTGAGCTGTCAAACCTTGTAATGAGACATGGGCATTTGTTGCAAAGTAAGGCATGGAGTCTCTGGTGTTCTCGAAAATGGGTTGGGACCTATCTCTGGTCTCCCCGGATTATTTGGTGGAGTCCTGGAATAACTCAGGTCAATTAAGGGACCTGTCATGCCAAAAGCCTGCTTCATTGGAGACATAACTCCCGTATTTACATTAAACCTATCAATTTCGACCCTTGAGTTTAGAATCTTTTGTTCATTGCTCTTATTATTTCCCTTGGCAAATAATGGCAGGACTGAACTAATAGTAACAGGTCCTGACACAGCGTCTGGACTTGGTCGGCCATTTTGATCTCTAGGGTGCATTACTCCTGTATTCTGACTTGTCAATGCAGACATCTCTGTCTGTGATCCTGTTATTGGGATGTACCTCAGGATTGTCTGTGCTTGCATTGGGGGCATTACATTTGGTGTAGACTTTATCTGAATCAGTGTCGGCTTCTGATAAGCCTGTCCAATCTGTGAAACTTGTCCTGTTGGCATCATTAAGCTCATTGAAGTACCTACAATAGGAACAACTGGGTAAATTCTGGGTAGGTCAATCTGTGGCATGAGTATTTGTGATGTGGAAGTCGTAGAAACATTCTGGATAATCTGTATCTGCCTCTGTACAGTTTCAATGGATACCGGAGCTGTAGGGTCTGCACTAGTACTTGGACCTGTCTCATGTGCCTCAACTTAGATCAAAGATTTTCTAGACTCCTTTGAATTCTGCTCCCTTCACTCAGAAGGATACGAATCCCTCTTTCTGGCACACTTTCTGCCTGTGCTCTCGTTCTCCTGTGTAATTGCAGGAAATATCTTAATTCCCTGTAAAGTCTCAGTTCTCCAAAATCTTTCCTCACTATCCCATCTTGCTCCAGCTAAAGTTTTCTCAGCCTTTCTCATTCCCCTCTCAAATTTATGTTGCTGTTGCTGTATGGCCACTAACTCCCAAATAGCTAATGCTTCGAATAGTGCAGGTCTCGGAGGAGGTTTCAAATCATACAGTACTCTTCTAAAATTCTCTAAAATTCTCAAATTAACTGTTCCCTGGGCAGGAAAAAGGCATGGTCCCTTCTTAGTTTCTTTGCACCATTATTTTAGCCAAAGAAATGGTGCAGCATCTTGTTCTTCGAATACAGTTTATGCAGGGTATCTTCTAGCAGTGTACCTTCTCCTATTCTAACTGGAATTTGCACATTTCCCCCCAGGGCACTCTTTAATGCTTTGAAGAATTTCATTTCTGCATTTTACGCTACTCTTCAATCAAATCAAGAAAATCCCAAAATACTTTTTGCTTGCCTTCTCAACTAATAATGCTTCATGTTTACCCACTAATCTATTAACGGCCTTTCTCACCAACCAACCTATCTCAGCACTGCTCTAATGACATCAAACTCACACATACAGCAGCTGACAAAGGCCTTCAGTTTGTCTTCCTCAATTCAGATCTGTGTCAAACTAAATGCAAATATTGTGAGAACTAATCAAAATCAATAAAGAAAACTTGTCTGTTTACTACAAGTAGGTACCACAATCACTTCTGAAACCTTACTGAATTTTCAACAGCGGGTTTTAGCTCTAACAAATACTCCTTCTATCTCAGTTTCCCTGACTCGCAAGCAAAATTCAACCAGCAAAGTTTATTTTCAACTGATCATTGGGTCCTCCTGGTGGACAAAGGATTCGCCTAATTTCAGTAAAAAACTAACGCTCACCTTGACATGTACTCTGAGTTTGTCAACCACACCCGACTGACCTATTAAACAGACAAATTACAACATCATACCAAGTGTCTCATACATTTATACAATACTCCAGAGTCTTAGACCATGCATAGTCTGTATACCAACAACCACTTGGGCAATTTTTGAGCACAAAGCAGCACACACGTCTGAAGTTCGATGACTTCCCTACACACACTCTGTGGAGTACGCAAACTCCCTAAGCAACTTCATTGGAGTACGCAAACTCCTTAGAAACATGCATTTGGAGTACGCAGACTCCCTATTCACTCACAAACATCACAATTCACCTGCGATTTGCTTAAGCCTTGCAAGCGCAAAACTTATTCTATTCACACTCTCACTAGAAATGTTGAGAACATTTTCAAACAAGCATTGGGAAACTCCAAGGTTTTGGGAAAATCATCCTAGGTTCTTAGGGAGACATATTCTCTCGTTTCCACTACCAAGATCTATATAGCTGTTATATCGGGGACATCATAGTGATCTCTTAAGGAGATGCACCACTCCGTTATTGCTACCACGATCTAATAAAGTTATGGTAACCTCTTAAGGAGGCGTACCATCCGACTCTTCTGTCAACAACTGGAAAAATTATGGTGGCCTCTTAAGGAGATGAACCATCCGATTCTTCCATCAAAATCTGGAAAATTATGGGGGTCTCTTAAGGAGACTAACAATCTGACTCTGCACCCAAGAGCTGGAATATTATGTTGGTCTCTTAAGGAGACTAACCATCCTCTACTACCAAGATCTGTGAGCGCGACTAACCTTATTTGGTCTCTGGTAATTTATTTATAAGGAGACGTGTAGGAGGTTTGATGGACCTTTAGACTGCGCTTAGAGTGATTCCACCATCAACACAATCATTACTCAAAATCTGATCAGCAACAAGATAACATGGACAACAAATACATTTTCAAAGATTTTTAGTCAGTAATCTTTACGCACCATGACAATTTCGGATATGAATAACCATGCCTTTTAGTAATATTAGAAAGTTTAGTTCCCTATATTAACAATGTTAATATCACGTAAATTAATCTCAGCGCCAAATGATAAGCATATACAAACAACACAGGCTCACCAAAGCGTCGAAAGAATCTCAGTTTAACTAGTGCATTGATAATTAGGCACTCAGGAGTTACAGTACAAAGTAATAGCATCAATAACTGAACAACTGAGATAGCATACATCTAGATTCCTCAGGCGAACAAAATCAATTCTTAGTTAATGACATTTGCAAGCACAAGACACTCTAACTAACCCTAAAATTAGAATGGCATGTTTCGACTTCATGCAAAAGGTAATTTAGCCAAAAATCAGTTTAGAAAACATCTAACGAGGGCTGTATCAAAATAGTGGTTGGTGCCTAAGAGAAGAATAAAACATTTAGCAAAAGCAATAGCATTTCATTATACTTCTCCTCCATCGATCAGCATGCTGTGATTTCTGTTCGTCAGTTGGACATCCGTCTGGTCAGCTTCAGCAATGGGACAGTAAAAGGGAATGGCTCAGCCATGGTTGGGCTCTAAGTTAACTGAACCACTTTAGAAGCATTGAATTAAGTACACAGCATCAACAACATTTACACAATTCCTCTATGAGGATGGTTAAGGGGAAAAAGACATCTGGAGCTGCAGTGCTTGATGAACAGAACTCGGACAAGAATAGAAAAGAATAGCTAGTTGCTCTGCAAGGTATAGTCTGGATATACTAAATTCCCTAAAGCATTTTCTCATGCCGTCATTGGTCAGGAAATCGTACTTTCTCAGTAGGACCAATAGTCTCTAAATCCTAAATCTAAAATATAACTAGACAGTCTTTCACCCGTCAATGATTGGCTCCTCTTCTCCCATTCCCATCGTCAGCTTTGTCAGGTAACTTTTGTTGCACATTACGGCTGAAGTCAGTGCGGCTATTATCAGCTCCTGAGAACTTTTGCTTCTCACACATCAAAATTACAATGTATCAACATCTAGTACAGAGAGTTACAGCAAACATTTCTCGTGAGAAGGTTTAAGACCTTTACAAATCACTTGGTCAGTGCTGTGTGAAAAATAGACAACATTAATTCTCTGCTTTCACAAAACATTTACAATCATTTATTTATGCCATGAAACTTAACACAAATCTTGGTTGACTAGGCCCAAACCTCCTATAGTTAATCAATGCTCAAATATTCTCAGCAAATACATAATATTAATACATTATTATGACCCACTAATAAATTTTATTCTACGTGTGCACATTATTTTATCCTTAAGTACAAATTCTTAATTACTTGTTAAGTGTGTCATGGTGTCCACACATTCTCCAATGCACATTATTTTCTACACGTTAGCCTAATTCATGTAAATTCTTAACCAGGAATCAATATAAACTTATTAGAAAACAATTCAGCTTTCACACCTCTTACCCGATCATCTAGATGTATGATACTGCTACTGCCTATAAACCGTTATTGAGATACATAGCTGAATTCAGGTGATACAGCATGACAGCATTTATATGAGTTACATCATTTAGAAAGGCATCATTGCTTTTCATGAGATGTGCCTTTTATACCTATTGTATATTCAAGGACTTACTGCAAAATGTGAGCAGGCATTGCAAATAGAAACAAGGCCATTATAAGGGAGGCCTAGCAGCAGAAATGCATCCACATTTATTATTTAGGCCACGCAATGTTTCTTTTTAATTGAGCATATCAAGCATTTAAGATTTGTATCATACATGAAGAAGGTTCATTCTGAATATTTTGTACACATTCATGATCAATACACAGTTCATAGAAAAAGTGGAATATTGGCCAAAAGCAGCCTAGTATACTTCATTATAAATTAGATGTTTGAACCCTTGGATTGCGTTCAAAGTGGGCGAATAAACAATAAATTCAAGTTACAACCAGGTAGAGGAATTTCTATAACGCTCGAACACCCGAGTTTCTTGACTCTAATTCCCTGACTCAGCTAGTGCGTAATGTGTTGGAATGCCTAGTTAGAATGGGAGGGGAACAGCTTTCCAAGACCTCCTAAAACATTCAAAAGACGTTTCTGAGCCAAGAGAGAGATAGTGAGGTCCAGTCTTTGGTGTCAGCAATTGAAAAGGAACGATCACCAAAGGAAGGAGCTCTGCAACTTGGCATACCTAACAGAAGTTTGAAAGTGGATCTGGGATCACAAGGGCCTTTATGCCATTAGAATTCTCCCACAATAAAATCGGAAGAGCACTGTGAAAGAGCATGAGGGACTAGGTCATTGCTCTAAAACTGATTCTTTGGCATACTGGGAGCCAGTGCAGTTGCTTTTATAGGAGAAAAGAGGTGACATCTGGAGACACCACTGATCGATTGTACAGCAACATTTTGAATTAGTTTCAAATGATTGATAGTTTTAGCCAGGGGCTGATAGGATTCCACTTACTATAATCTATGCATAATTGTCTGATGACATTGACTATTTTAATTGGATGACATTTATCCAGGTAGGGTAGGATATTGCGAATCATTTTCAGAAAGGAGCAGGTGCTGGAAAATTTGATGCTATAGGGACCAAAAGGACGTCCAGATTCTGGACTGTCTTAGCGCCAGGGTAGAATGGATTAATTAGCAAAGAACAGGATGGGATTTTGGTGGAAACTGTTCCACATAGTAAGGCAGATTTTTATTTGGGGTGGACAAGAGTCCATCTCAAGGGGAAAGTCAACCACCTCATGGATATCACACAAGAAAAAGAAAATAAATCTGTGCTCAATCCCTGTTAGTGTGATCCGTAGCAATCAGGCTTAAATCAAGGGTAAGTGAAGTATTTGAGCAATGGATACACAAGAGACAAAGTCACAAACAACACAATAAAACTCAATAACCTATTTTAATATAAAGACAAGAAATAAAAAAATATACAAGTAAAATAAGACAAAAACAACTAAAATCCAATAAGAGGAACATGTTTAAAGATTTAGATTAAAATAGAGCCAAAAAGCACAAAACACAAATGATAATTTATTGAAGTGGTACACTGGGACCTAGCTGCCATTTGAGGGCTGGGCAGATATCACAAGTGAATTGGTCTCTGTGAAAGTCAGGAAGTCAAAAAACAAGTTTCTTAGTCTCAACTCAGAAATGGACTTTGTTGCTTTTCTGAAGAAATAATGCTGACATTGCTTCTAAGTTCCAAAACAGAAAGGGACTTGCCTCATTTTAAGAAGTAAATCCTTCTTGAGAAGACCAACAATGTGGAACAGAAGGCCGGATATTGAAGCAGGTTGGTCTCAACCAAGCTCTGAAGACTTCTTGCTGAAAATTTTGTTCTCAAATACAGAATGGGATTTAGTAGTTGTTTCTCAGGTATTGGAAGTCTTGACCAGGATGAGGCTAAAATTCAGTTGCTGTGGAACTTCCAGTTGAAAATGTTTTCCAGTGGGTCACAGCGAAGCTCTGGAGTAAAAGTTTGAAGAATTTCCAAACTTTCTTCTGATGCCCAAACACACCTAGGAGTGCACCTATAAGGCCCCCAACGCCCCAGGGGAGGCAGTGGCGTAATGAAACTGGAAGGGTCCTCCCTGCACAGAACATGGAGGGGTCACCCCCCCAGACTCACCCAGGCCAGGTGCTGTGTTGAGGGGGCCCCCATACCGTAAGGGCTCTGGGGGCCTTTGTTGTGCCCCTGAGGGAAGGCAGTTAAATGCTCACAGGGTACCAGGCAGGGGCCAACAGCAAGTCCAGTCCAGGTCCAGTTGCCACTAGTTGGCACTTTAGGTATGCTGCAGCGCCGAGAAATCTTAGCTATTACCTCAGACCAAAATAGTGGATTTCACGCCTTAGGCCAATGGACTGACACAACAATGATCACAGGGTATGTCAATCGTATATGTCATAATCATTCACAATAAACATCAATAAACAAGAAATCGATAATCTAATTATACTGCAATGTCCACATCAGTTCATTAAGAAGGTTTGTAAATTTATTTCCCTATACTAACAATGCTAAAGTCACGAAAATAATTCTCAAACACAAATTAAACATATCATCAATGGCTGAGTAGAACAACTTATATATCTAAGTTTAATCAAAGCAAGTAAACAAATTAACTTGAGAGTTATGACACAACTTAATTGCACCAAAATCTGTGCCAGTGAGATAATATACATTGAAGCAATACATCAAAGAACGTCAATTTGAATCATGAGCATGTAAAGACAAACTCCCTCTCTAACCACTAATTAGCATTAACATGTTGGGCTTCATGTAAAAGTTGTAGAAACACAAATTTAGAAAGACATACTAAATCAGGTTATAACAAAAATATTTTTATTATTATGGAGCGATTAATTCACAAATTTCAGCTGGTACCTGCAAAACAAAAGACACATGTAACAATTCACAATTTATACATTACCCATAAGATCTATGAATAACAACAGGAGACTCTTCAGCAAGGGGATACCATCAGTAGGAACGATCTGACAATGCCCCCATAAGTCTACATGACTGCAAAACTCCCTCATTATCCTAAATCTGAAAATCTCTTTTGAAAGTCTGACAATAGCTCTCTCTCTTAAAATCTCTCAAGTCTCCCAAAGAATAAGTGACAGAACGTTATATTAATTTTAACAAATCTCATGATTGATCAGGACATGGGGTGTTGCACATTCAGGCAATAAAACTACTGTTAGATAACTAAAAGTTACACATTCATAGTACACTAAGGTGGTCATTACAACCCTGGCGGTCGGTGTTAAAGCGGTGGTAAGACCGCCAACAGGTCGGCGGTAAAAAAAATGGAATTACGACCGTGGCGGAAACTGCCAACATAGACAGCCACTTTAACACTCCGACCGCCACGGCGGTACAAACAAACAGCGCAGCGGTCACCGCCAACAGACAGGCGGAAGACAATGTACCGCCCACAGTATCACAACCTACCAATCCGCCACCTTTTCCAGGGCGGATTCACAGCGAACAAAAACACGGCGGAAACAGGACTTCGAAGGGAAAACGCTCACCTCTACACACCCCACGAGGAACCAGGACGCCATGGTACCAGAGCTTCACATTTTCCCAGCTTTCATCTTCTTGCTCCTCTACCAGGAGCACGAACGCCAGCGGCGAAGACCACGGTGAGTACTGCACCTACGACACAGGGGAGGGGGAGGTAAAAAACAGGGACACACACGCAACACCCCCACCCTCACCCACGACAACACACACACCAATACATCATGATATATCAAAATTACACCCCCCGGAAGAATGCAAAGAAAAAAGGAAATGAGTGTAACCATTGTAATCTATTAAAATCCAGTACGCAAAAATATATATGCACTATTAACAAATATATACACCAAGAATAGAAGTCCAGGTATTGCTCCATTTAAGTCCGTGGAACACTGGGCCCACACTGCATGGGCGAGGCCCACACAAAGTACCCGAACATGACAGAGAGAACACTGCAGGGGCATCAGATAGAAATAAAACAGGCACCTCAGGGGGAAGGGAAAGGGGGGGCACCTCAGCCGGATGAGTGCATGACGCCAAATCCACGAGGGGGCCAAATGCCCACTGTTCAATCCTGGGGAGTGCAAAGCCACAGTCTCTCAAGTCTCTACAGTGGGTGGTTTGCCCACTGTTCAATCCTGGGGAGTGCAAAGCCACAGTCTCTCAAGTCTCTACAGTGGGTGGTTTGCCCACTGTTCAATCCTGGGGAGAGCAAAGCCACAGTCTCTCAAGTGGATAACATTCTCGACTGGTTCTGGAGGGGGCTTTGTGCCCAGAGTGCTTCATCCTGCCAAGGACAGAGGTAGTGGATGCCTGTCTCCATTGCTTCTGGAGGGGGCTTTGTGCCCAGAGTGCTTTATCTTGCCAAGGACAGAGGTAGTGGATGCCTGTCTCCACTGGTTCAGGAGGGGGCTTTGTGCCCAGAGTGCTTCATCCTGCCAAGGACAGAGGTAGTGGATGTAAATCTCCACTGGTTCTGGAGGGGGCATGGTGCCCAGAGTGCTTCATCCTGCCAAGGACAGAGGTAGTGAATGCCTGTCTCCACTGGTTCTGGAGGGGTCTTTGTGCCCAGAGTGCTTCATCCTGCCAAGGACAGAGGTGGTGGATGTAAATCTCCATTGGTTCTGGAGGGGGCTTGGTGCCCAGAGTGATTCATCCTGCCAAGGACAGAGGTAGTGGATGCCTGTCTCCACTGGTTCTGGAGGGGCCTTGGTGCCCAGAGTGCTTCATCCTGCCAAGGACAGAGGAAGGGGATGCCTGTCTCCACTGGTTCTGGAGTGGGCTTTGTGCCCAGAGTGCTTCATCCCGCTTGCTCTTGGCGGCCATGGGCCAGCGGTTCTTGTGGCGGCGGTGTCCATTGCAGCGGTGCTTGTGGCGGCGGTGTCCTTGTCAGCGGTGGTTGTGGTGGCGGTGTCTTTTGCAGCGGTGCTTGTGGCGGCGGTGTCCATTGCAGCGGTGCTTGTGTCAGCGGTGTCCTTGGCAGCAACTCAGCTGCTGGTGGTCCTGTCTGGGCCTGCGGGGCTGGTGCTGGCGGTCCTGTCTGGGCCTGCAGGGCTGGTGCTGGCGGTCCTGTCTGGGCCTGCGGGTCTGGTGCTGGTGGTCCTGTCTGGGCCAGCGGGGCTGGTGCTGATGGCGGTCACCTCCTGGGCAGCGGGGCTGATGGCGGTCGCCTCCTGGGCAGCGGGGCTGGTGCTGGCGGTCACCTCCTGGGCAGCAGGGCTGATGGCGGTCGCCTCCTGGGCAGCGGGGCTGATGGTGGTCGCCTCCTGGGCAGCGGGGCTGATGGCGATCTTCTCCGCCGTGCCGATCTTCCCAGACTTGCCGGTTTTCTTGTGCCCCTTCCCCACCTTGGAAGGTGTCGCAGCTGACTCCACACTCCCACCTGTACCCCTGGGAGCGGCTTTGGTGGCTGGTGTCTTCGCCCTCTCCCGCCGGGCACTGCCCAACTTTTGATGCTTGACAGGTGGGGGACTGTCCGTGCTGTGGCTCCTTGCCACACTGGCTGCCCTGCTGCCTGGTGCACTCCAGAATCCGGTGACTAGTGGCACCACTCATCCCGCCGATGTTGTGTCTTAGGTGCTAGGTTGGGACCTGGAGAGTCGGGCCCTAGGTGACTGACGGGGTGGGGGAGGTAAGGGAAAGAGGTCAAGGGTGGACAGGAAAAGTTCCTTAGGGACACTGGGACGGGTAGCTGGAGGGGGTTTGGGAGTGGAGGAAGAGGTTGTGGTTGTAGGAGGTGTACGTTTGGTGACTTTTGGTGAAGGTGCATGTGCTGGAGGCTGTCGTGAGGTGGATGGCTGTGGGGTGGGTGTGTGCCTGCGTTTGTGTACCTTGGGAGGTGGCGTCACAGACACACTGGGAGAGGACACAGGGGATGTGTGAATTGTAGTGGGGGTGGTGACTGCACGTGAGCGGGGTGTGGTGGTGATGGAAGTAGTGGCTGTAGATGTAGTGCATGCAGGTGTGAGTGGAGATGAGACTGGGAGGGAGGAGGGAGACGAGGAGGAGGAGGACACAGTGGAGGCAGTGGATGTTGCTATGTCTGCATGTGTGTGATGTTTGCGTGAGTGCCTGTGGGATGTGTGGTGATTATGTTTGCCTGAGTTTCCTTTGTGTGTTGGGGTGTATGCATGCTGGTCTGATGGTGTGCTTGGGGTAGGCTGAGGTACAGGGGTGTGGGTCTGGGTAGAGGAAGTTGAAGGGGGAGGCTAGAGACAGGGACAATGGCTGCCATCAGTGATGAGGCCAGAGTCTGAAAAGCTCGCTGAAAGGCTGCTTGACCAGAATGAATGCCCTCCAGGAATGCATTTGTCTGTTGCAACTGCCTCTCTACACCCTGGATGGCATTCAAAATGGTAGACTGCCCAAAGGTGAGGGACCTGAGGAGGTCAATGGCCTCCTCACTGAGAGCAGCAGGGGTGACTGGTGCAGGGCCTGAGGTGCCTGGGGCGACCGTGATGCCCACCCTCCTGGGTGAGCGTGCACAGGGCAAAGGCTGAGGGGCTGCTGGGAGGGCGGTGCTGGAAGGTGGGTGGCGGCCGCACCTGTAGATGGGGGGGCACAGATGGGCCCGCCACCACAAGGGAGCTCCATCAGAGGAGGAGTCCGTATCACTGGTCTCAGCTCCTGTCCCCGCCGTGAAGCTCCCCTCACCCTCCGTCCCACTGGTGAAATCCAACTCCGTAGTGTCGCCCTCCAGGGCCATGTGGGATGTAGCTCCCTCCTGCTCCGGTGCCACTGCTCCTCCGCCTGATGATGCTAATGCACACAAGAACAGGGAGAACACAAAAAGGAGGGGGGGGCGACAGAAGAAAGACATGTTGAGTGCATGCATTACCGCTACCGCTGGCGGACACGACAGACACAGAAGCCCCCTGCACTACGCCGCGCACTTGGGGTCCACTATTCAATCCCTGGGACATGGCCTACAAGGCTATGGCCGACATCTGCACACATGGATGTCACAGGAGCCTGACTAGGTGTAGTTGGCACTGTACCCAGGTGGGGTGGGGTGCAACAGGGCATGCCTGAAAAAGGAGACCTAACTAGCACACTCGCCCTGGCCTAGGGGAACCCACAGCCCACCTCCCCCACCCAGACACCTCCACTGCACGCTGAATCAGCAGAATGAGAGTGTACTCACCCTCTTGTTGCTGCTGTGATGCCCTCAAGTGCCCATCCAACTCCGGGTACGCCACCGCCAGGATCCTAAACATCAGGGGGGTCATGGTGCGACGGGCACCCCTCCCACATTGGGAGGCCATCATCAGCTGGGCCTCCGCCGTCTTCTTGCTCCAGCAGCAAATGTCCTCCTATCTCTTACGGCAGTGGGTGCTCCGTCTGTGATAGACCCCCAGGGTCTGGACGTCCTTGGCGATGGCACGCCAAATATCCTTCTTCTGGTGAGCGCTGACCTACAGGAATTGTACAGGGGAAAAAGAGAAGTTATTTCCAACTGCACAGTCACAGTCATTGGCCCGCATCCCTACCCTTGCCATGTGGCACATGAACTCACCGTCGTTTCATGCATGCCTCATTCTCCCCCCCCTATCTTTCATCCACCCCACTCCACACAGGCATAGCCCATACGGCATGCTCCCAGTGTACTTACCTGTTTGTCTGGAGGACCGTAGAGTACCGTGTACTGGGGGAGGACCGCATCCACGAGTTTCAGCAACTCCTCCGATGTGAAGGCAGGGGCCCTTTCCCCAGACGCACAAGCCATTGTCTCTTCCAGACTGAGGTCACAGCAGCACTTGCAGTGGAGGTCCTCTCCTGTCGAAGATCAGATATTGAGTGATTGAACAGATAGAAAATGGCGGTCACGTCCGCTGCGGTGCGTACCGTCACCGCCGGCGTGCATCGTCATTGGCTCCTGGGACCCATAGGGTCCAATGTTAACCAATGCAGAATTGCACCGCGGTCTTCGACCGCCTACCGCGACGGTGTACAATGCCAGCGCAGTTACCTCATATCCCATTGTCCCACTTTACAGGTCAGGCTGCCGCCATTTCAGGGCCCCACTTGGCTATATTTTTAACTGTGTCACACATAACTAGGCCTTGCCTCAACACTCATACATGCTTATTTCGGATTATGAATTGTGTTCTGTGTAAGCTGTGTGTATGTACCTCTGAGTTGGTTGACTCTGTGCTCGCTGCTGTCCTTCATAGGCACCATCCGCTGGGACATGTGAGGAGATGGCGGCAACCTCCGGTGTACAGACCGCTGGTGGACCTGTCGACAATGGAGGAAAGACATGTGATCATCACCTACAGGCTTTATCGTGCCACAATCCTGGAACTGTGTGCCCAGTTGTAGCCAGACCTGATGTCAGCTATCCGCCATCCCACAGGAATCCCCCTCAAGTGCAGGTGCTGTCAGTACTCCATTTCCTTGCAAGTGGGTCATTTCAAACAACAGTGGCCATAGCACCAGGGATGTCCCAGCCTATGTTTTCCAACGTGTTGTCTAGAGTGTTGTCTGCCCTGCTGAAACACATGCGGAGCTACATCGTCTTCCCTCAGGTGGAGGATTTGCCTACAGTGAAAGGTGACTTCTATGCCCTGGAACATATCCCCAACATCATAGGTGCCATTGATGGGACACATGTGGCCTTGGTCTTCCCCGCAGGAGTGAACAGGTGTACAGAAACCGGAAGAGTTATCATTCGATGAATGTGCAGATGGTGTGTTTGGTCGACCAGTACATCTCCCATGTGAATGCCAAATTCCCTGGCTCAGTGCATGACGCTTACATCCTGCGGAATGGCAGCATCCCTTATGTGATGGGGCAACTCCAGAGGCACCGGGTGTGGCTATTAGGTGAGCACATGGAACCAAATCAGTGGGAATAGTTGTCTGGGTCTGGGGATATCCCTACAGGTTAGTGTGTGTCTAACAGTTGTCCCTCGCCTTTTTCAGGTGACTCTGGTTACCCCAACCTGTCATGGCTACTGACCCCAGTGAGGAATCCCAGGACAAGGAAAGAGGAACGTTACAATGAGGCCCATGGGCGAACTAGGAGGATTATAGAGCGGACCTTCGGCCTCCTGAAAGCCAGGTTCAGGTGCCTCCATATGACAGGTGGTTCCCTATTCTACTCACCAAAGAAGGTGTGCCAGATCATCGTGGCCTGCTGTATGCTTCACAACTTAGCTTTGCGATGACAGATGCCTTTTCTGCAGGAGGATGGTCCAGATGGAGGTGTTGTGGCAGCTGTGGAGCCTGTGGACAGTGAAGACGAGGAAGCAGAAGAAGAGGACATCGACAACAGGAACTCGGTTATCCTGCAATACTTCCAATGAGACACAGGTAAGAAGACAAACCTGCCTACTACATGTAGTGTAACATTACTTCCTCTCTACTGTCTGTCCTTTTCACCCAGTGTATGGTCACTGAGTTTTCACTTTTCCTTACGATTTCACAGATGTGGGTCCCACTGTGTGACATCTGCTTTGTTTCCTCATGGACTAGAGATGTGTGACATAGGTATGTTGACATTACAATTGTAAGAGCATTTTGTCACTGTAATTGCTAATACACTGTTTCGAAATCACAGACAGACTCCAGATTGTTTTGTGCCTTAAGGGTG
Organism: Pleurodeles waltl; assembly: GCF_031143425.1. Lineage (NCBI taxonomy): Eukaryota > Metazoa > Chordata > Amphibia > Caudata > Salamandridae > Pleurodeles > Pleurodeles waltl. Next base: position 602,284,385 of record NC_090443.1, on the reverse strand, counting down.
TTTATTTAAGTGCTCAGTATTGGAGGGTGCTGTAAAATGGGGAGGAGTGATGGGGGAGGAATGTCTATGGCAGAGCCCAGTCTATCAGTCTCACAGGTGCATTGTCCAAAGGGGCATAGGAAGTGGAGCTGGGGCAGTTTGAGGATGGACAGGGTGACAGGGTGGGACTAAAGGATGACATTCAGGGCGGTCTCATTTCTTGCGGGGGTCTTGGCATCGTTCTCTGTCTTTGTCCTGAATCTCAGGGACCGTTTGTGGGGTGGTTCTCCGCCTGCAAGGGGTGGCGGTGCCTCCTGTCCACTAGCGCCGGCGGAGGTGGTGGGCAGTTCATCGTCCAGGCTAGTGTCAGGGGCCCCTTGTTGTGCCACAGTGTCCCTCCTGATGTTGAGGACTTCCTTCAGCACCCCTACGATGGTGCCCAGGGTGGAGTTGATGGATCTGAGTTCCTTCCTGAAGCCCAAATACTGTTCCCCTGCAGCCGCTGGGTCTCCTGAAACTTGGCCAGTACCGTTTCCATCGTCTCCTGTGAAAGATGGTACACTCCCATGATGTTGGAGAGGGCCTCGTGGAGAGTGGGTTCCCTGGGCCTGTCCTCCCCCTGTCGCACAGCAGCCCTCCCAGTTCCCCTGTTTCCCTGGACCTCTGTCCCCTGCCTGAACGGTGTGCCCACTGCCACTGCCCCCAGGTCCCTGTTATTGTTGCGGTGGTGGGTTAGCCTGGGTTCCCTGTAGTGTTGGACACACTGCTGATTGACGTGTCCTGGGGACAAAGGTATGGGCCCGCTGGGTGGGTGCTGTGCTGGTGTTTCCAGAGGGGAAAAGCTCTGTGGTGGCCTGTGACTGTGTGAGGGGAACCGACTGTTCCGAGGTCCTAGATGGTCTGGGCTGGTCGTCTAGATCCAGTTGGACAGAGCTGCTGTCATCACTGTAGGCCTCTTCTGTTGGTGGTGTGGACATGTGTGGACCCTCCTGTGCGGTGACGTTGGGTAGGGGTCCTGCAGGGGTATAAAAGCATGATTATTGCATCTGTGTGTACCATGGTGTGCAATGGGTGGGTGACCGTGTAGCACAGTGCTTGCATTCCTGTGTGGGACCTTGTGAGATGATGGTTTAGGGGGGTGTATGGGTATGTGCAGTGGCCATGTATTGTTGATGGGTGTCCATGCTTTGGTGTTGCATGCAGGGCTTGGTGTTGGGATGTGTGGTTTGTGATAGTGGGACATGTGTGAGGAGTTGGAGTGATGGGGGTGAGGCCGAGGGTCGGGGGTATGTAATGGCATGTAGGTAGGGTGGGGGTTGTAATAGTTAAGGTTTGACTTACCAGAGTCCATTCCTCCAGCTACTCCTTCGAGGGCCTCAGGATGCAGAATCGCCAAGACTTGCTCCTCCCTTCTTGTTAGTTGTGGGGGAGGAGGTGGTGGTCCGCCGCCAGTCCTCTGTACCGCAAAGTGGTGTCTGGATACCTCTTCCTGATGTCATCCCTATTTCTTGGGTGCTGTCCCACTGCGTTGACCCTGTCCACTATTCTGCACCATAGGTCCATCTTCCTAGCTATTGAGGTGTGCTGCACCTGTGATCTGAATAGCTGTGGCTCTACCCGGATGATTTCCTCCACCATGACCCTGAGCTCCTCCTCAGAGAACCTGTGGTGTCTTTGCCGTGCCATGGGGTGGTGTGGGTGATGTGTGGGGTGGTGTGTGTTATGATATGTAGGGTGATATTTAGTGGTGTGTTGTGTGGGGTGCGTGGATGTTATGTGGGTGATGGTGTTGTGTGCCTGTGGATGCCTGGTTATAGATTGTGGTGTCTCTCTCTGGCCTTCTATCGCAATTCTGGTCATAAGGGTTTGTGGGTGATGTAGGTGTGTGTTTTATATTGTATTGGGTGTGTGAGAGTGGTGTGTGAATGTGTATCAGGTGTGTGTATTTCGAATTGTCCAATGTGGCTGTGTTTTGTATACGTGTGTGTATTTTGAGCGCAGCGGTGTATACCACCAATGGAATACCGCAGTTGAAAGACTGCCGCGTGGATTCGTGGGTTGTGATAGTGTGGGCGTATTTCTGTTGGCGTGACGGTGGAGGTTTTGTTTTTGCCAGTTTATCACTGACCTTTGGTGTGGCGGACTTGTGTGGGTGTCTGAATTTTGGCGGATTCCGAGCTGTTGGTCATAATAGCTGTGGTGGATTTACGCGGCCGCAGCGGTGTGTTGGCAGTCTTCTGCACGGAAGTAAACGGCTTTTACCGCCAATATTGTAATGACCCCCTAAGTTTTAATTTTCCACGGCTTCATTGACGAAGTTATTAGCTAAACACAATTTATAACAATGTCTTCTTCTCTTCCGTCTCATCTGTGGCTCCATTGTTCCATTTCGTCAAAATCCCAGGTTCAGGAAGAAACGTCTAACAATGTTGCATCTACTTCCATCCTCTAGGAAGAAACCACACTTTAGTGAAATTTTCTAAACAAAAAATTAAATGTAAAAATACATCTATGAATGGAGTCTCTAGTTGGTATAGGTCATACGTTATAGATTTACATATATTATCTATGCTTTGATGTTTCCTATACAAGTTACAGCTTGACAAGGGACAATACAATCTCATGCCATGTTATAAATATTCCAGTTTGAAATAGTATGCATCCTACCTTGTCAGCAGCAAGGAGAGTAGTGTTGTGAAATCCAATTGTGTGTAGCTTGGTAATGAGAATGAAATGGTAAATAGTGTCAAAAGAAGTGACAGGCCTAGGAGGACAAGGGCTGCACCTTAACCTGAATCTACCAGGGTACGAAGGTTGCCTATAACAGAGACTATTGCAAATTCTGCGCTTCTTTCAGCTTGAAAGCCTATCTGACACGGTTCCAGAAAACCCTGAGTCTCAAAATAAATTTAAAGCTGTCTAGACTCAAGTTTCTTCAGCAATTTAGACCAGCAGGAGGGAAGAGAGATGGGATTGTAGTCATTTAAATCAGAGGGATCCAAACTGCAATTCTTTAGAAACAACTTCACAATGGCTATTTCTCGATGGTCCATAGCAATGCCAGAAGTCAAAGAAGAACTGAATAAGATAGACAGTTCATCACTTAGCAGAATTATATGGTCTGGGAGCCAGACTTCTATTCGGATATCAAATGGATAGCCCAATGGCTGATTCTGTTTAACAACTGCTGTTAGTTTCACCTGAGAAACAGGATTAAAAGAATTGAAACTAGAATGTATCAAGAAAGAAGTTGTTTTTATATTTGAGAGATGAGGGTTGGAGACGGTTTTGGATGTGATCACGTGTCTGATGTCTGTGATCTGGTCAGTAAAAAAGGTGCCAATTTTTCAAAAACAGCCACAGATGGAACGATATTGTGAATCTTTGCAGGAAGGGTTGAAGGTTAGTTGATTAAATGGAATGCTCTTTTGCAAGATGAGGGGCTTGAGTAATGCAAGATCATAATATGCAAATGTAGCCTTTTCTATTTTTGCTGGTGTTCAGTGCCCTTTAGAATTTAAGCATTTCTAAGCTCAGAAATATACAATATGCCTATTTTTTCGCTTGTCCAATTTCAAGTGTTACTCTAGTCAGTTCAGGAATTAATTTGAGAAATGGTGTTGTGCAAGCTAGAACATTTATGTCAAAATGTAACTCCCAACATAAGAATGTGGGCTTCCTGGGCAAATAATCAATGATGAATAGCCACACCAATATGAACAAAGCACTACACAAATACCAGTACCATAGCTTATTCCTATAACGGATTCTAAAGACCCTCCTCATCAGTTAGTGGCCTGACTTGCAGGTGAGACTTTATAACGATAGGGAGAGAGCTGGTTGGGTAGAGCGTGTGTCCTCCAAGATGGCCACATGCTAGCAAGGTTATTAGTGCTGCAACATTCATCTGATATAATTGAAAAGCGGTGGGTCGCTTTTGGTGCCAAAAGATACTTGGAGCAGTGCATGATGAAGTAAGGATATAATTAAAATGTTCTGACTACACCATGCCGCTAGAGTGCACAACTTACCTGGCCAATGGAAGAGCTGATACAGAGTACAACTATGGGACACTTATGGTTGTGACAAGCCGCTGTGGATGCAGTTAGTTATGCTTGGTCTAGAGACGGAGTGGTGCTGTGCCTTGGTGACTTGCCTCTGACCCTGAAGTGCAGATGTACCATTGGATTCACTGTTCTAGTGCAGGAAAAGATGTGAGGCTGGCGGAGACAGGGTGGAGATCTAACTGTGCAGATCTCGGCTGCCACTGGTGGAAGTGGTGGGGGTGAGACTGCACTGAATGAACAAGTGAGGTGGGCATGCATTTGATAATGAGGCATGCTGAGCCAGGTGCCTGGAACAACTGTGGGCAAAGTACTTTTAAGACAGGAAGAACTGGTGTGGATGAAACACTCCTTAATAATAGAATAATTGAGGAGGACTAACTGGAGTGGGAGGCCTGGGCTGTACACAGCCTGGGAACTAGATATATTTGTAAGGCAGCAGGAGTGTCATGTCAAAGTACCAAAGTCAGCCTGTAATGACTAACACTTTAGGGAGACTTGGGCCCATATTTATACTCGCTTTGTGCTGAATTAACATATTTTTTTATTTACGCTAATTCAGCACAAACCTAACTCCATATTTATACATTGGCGCTAGACATGTCTAGTGCCAAAATTATGGAGTTAAAGTCATTTTCTGGACGTCAACACCTACCCTGCGAACATGAGATGCAAGGTAGGTGTTCCTGTCCAGAAAAGGACAACATAGCCTTTTAGCCATATTTATCCCCGTGCTAAAATCCAGCACGGGGGATGGGGCCTTAAATAATGGCGCTAAGCTTGCTTACCACCATTATTTAACACCTGGGTATGAAGAGGCGTAAGGGGACCTGTAGGCATATTTCTATGGTCAGAGACCATGGAAATTGCCCACAGGTGCCCTTCCCTGGCCCCAGGGACACCCCCACTGACATCAGGAGGGCACCAAAGGAAGGGGGACCCATCCCAGATAAGTCCCGGTAAGTATATATCTATTTTTTTATCCAACACAGATCGGGTGCCCTGACTTGGGCCCCGCTGGCCCCAGTGCCCATGCCCAGGAGACATTTGTCCCCTGGGCATGGCCATTGGGGTGGTGGGCATGGCTCCTGTCTTTACCAAGACAGGAGCCATGTCCATGGGGGTTGTGTGCCAGAAAATAGCGCTACACTGTTTAGAGGCAATTTTTCTGCCTCTGAACAGTGTAGCGCCATAATTCGGCGCACAAGCCCCCGTTTCCCCTATGCCTCCCAGCCCTGTTAGCGTCCTTTACAATGACGCTGACAGGGCATTAGTGCCGGCTAGCACCATTCCATAAATATGGCGCCCAGCCGGCGTCTTGGAATGGCGCTATAATTTTTCACCCAAAACTGCGCTAACACAGTTTTTTGTGAAAAAGTATAAATTTGCCCCTTTGTTTGCAGAGTCGGCCCCATTAAGAAACTGAACTGAATGAAAGGACCCAAGATGGATAATCAGATAGGAAAACTCTTTCTACCAAAAGAGCCACTGGCACTAAATATAAGAGATAAGCATCCACTTGAAACAAAAACACACATTGAGATAATACTGAAACGTTGACAGTAGATATTACATAAGGAATTATATGATCTGCTTGAGTGGCTAGACACACCTTGGTAGCACTATGAGTGATCATTAACACTTGACACCACAGATTACCTTCAGAATATTTGCACAAACAGTAATACAGTGTAGGTGGATACAATTTGTATCCCCAGACAGACATAGCAGATCAATACAAAAAACAATAGGGGAAAACAATCAGAAACTATCAAAGCTGTAATTTGATGCTAGGAAATCAACATGTACCACAGAGAAAAAACATGCACAATATGAAGTGCAGTGCTATTTAGAATGTTCTGCAAAAAATGAGACATCAGCCTTAATTTAGAGTTTAGTGGGAGGGTTACTCCATCACAAATGTGGCATATGTTGCGTTCACCTTATTACAAGTGCATTACATTATATCGCACTTGTAATATGGAGGACAGGGTGTCTGTCACATTATGAGGGAGAATTTGGTCCACCAAAATGTATAAGAGGCCCATGGTCTTCAAGCCATAGATGTGAAAACCAACCGTCTTTCACTTCAAATGGGCAGCATGTCAGAAAAACTAAATAAGCATACTCTGCCTTAATCTAGGTGAGAAGCACATCTCAGACATAGGGGACAGCTCCTCCAGAAGAAACACAAAAGTCATAGGAATAGAGAAAAAGAAGGAAGTGGTCATTATGAGACAGGTACCAGGTGATCCATCAAGAATGGTTATAGCCTGGCTACTTAATTACTGGGATACCTTACTTACCTGAGAAAAACGTTATCTAAATTATGAAGAGACCTTTGTACCTTTCTTCCCATACTTCATTATCAAGGTTCATGGACGGCCAGGTTCTTCAGTGCTGTAAAGAAACAACTACAAACCACAAATATTGTACACTGTAAGTCATATTCAGTTCACCTGAAAAATGTCCTAGGGTGAAAACTATCAATATTCAGAGACTCTGAAGTAGAGATTAAAACTCTAAAGAAACATTCAGAAGACAGTGATGACAGTATATGAATGTGAACCAGTGTAAATGCAGAAAACAAAGTGGGTCACAATGACTAAAGTAATTTTAATGTTCTTTATTACTGTATGCAGTATGGTCACGCCTGGTAAATGTATGTATGGAATTATTTACACAGAAACATCCTCTTATCAAATAGTAGGTCCTGATATTAAATTACCTTACTACTTGAGACCAAGTTGCCTTAGTACTAAACATTATGTGGCCACCACCACAGTTTGGCAGTGGGGGATCAGGATCACTGACTCCCAGAACGTGTCCTGCCACATCTCCCTTGGGGTGATAGTACGTTTGTTAGTAGGGCAGGGTAAGGGGAGGGCCAGTATCACTGTTAGGTAGGGGGCACAGTGTGGGTGGTGGGCGATTAATATGTGTTATCAACATGACGTACCTTCAAAAGGTGGTGAACACCTGTGGACAGGCACTCCAAAAGACTAAAGCCCTCATTACAACCCTGGCAGTCTGTCATAAAGCGGCGGTAATACCGCCAACAGGCCGGAAGTAAAAAAAAATGAATTTTGACCACAGTGGAAACTACCAACACAGACAGCCACTTTAACACTAGCACTGCAACGGTAACTGCCAACAGACAGGCGGAAGACAATGTACCACCCACAGCATTACAACAGCCTCTCCACCAGCTTTTCCAGGGTGGTACCAATGCCATCAAAAGCACGGGGGAAACAGAACACTGAAGGGAAATGACTCACCTCTTGCCACTCAAGGAAGAACCACGACGCCATGGAGCCCGAACTGCAGATCTTCCCCACGCTGGTCTACCTTCTAATACACCAGGAACATGTACGCCGGCGAAGATGACCACAGTGAGTACTGCACCTAGCACACAGGGGAGGGGGGAAGGAAAAAGAGAGTGACACACACAAGCAACACGCAACACCCCCACCCCCACCCCCAACACCATACACACAAACACATGGAACAACATTACATATGCACCCCGTAACCCTCAGGAATAACACAAGGACAAAAGGAATGGAGTAAAATGAGTGTAATATAAGTAATTATTAGAAATACGTTCATAAATAAATAAAAAGTATGTACAATATCTACAATACATAGAAAATGAGGGACAATGCCAACTCCAAAATGTCTGTGGCCCACAGGGCCATAACACCTCTGCCAAGGCCACACTTGACTCCTGCCTATATAAGGAGAGAACACTGCAGGGGCATCAGTTCTAAAACACACAGGCACCTCAGGGGAAAGGGGAATGGGGGGGCACCTCAGACGGAAAATGGTATAACGCCACTGGCCTGGAGGGGGCTCCATGCCCACTGCTTGGTCCTGGGGAGTGCAAAGCCACAGTCTCTCAAGTGGGTGGTTTGCCTACCGCTTGGTCCTGGGGAGTGCAAAGCCACAGTCTCTCAAGTGGGTGGTTTGCCCATTGCTTGGTCCTGGGAAGTGCAAGGCCACAGTCTCTCAAGTGGGTGGTTTGCCCACTGCTTGGTACTGGGGAGTGCAAAGCCACAGTCTCTCAAGTGGGTGGTTTACCCCCTGCTTGGTCCTGGGGAGTACAAGACCACAGTCTCTCTAGTGGGTGGTTTGCCCACTGCTTGGTACTGGGGAGTGCAAGGCCACTGTCTCTCAAGTGGGTGGTTTGCCCACTGCTTGGGCCTGGGGAGTGAAAAGCCACAGTCTCTCAAAGGGATGCCTTCTTCCAGTGGTTCTGGAGGGGGCTTTGTGCCCAGTGTGCTTCATCCTGCCAAAGAGGGGCTTAGTGGATGCCTTCTTCCACTGGTTGTGCCCAGTGTGATTCATCCTGCCAAAGAGGGGCTGAGTGGATGCCTTCTTCCACTGGTTCTGGAGGGGCCTTTGTGCCCAGTGTGATTCATCCTGCCAAGGAATGGCTGAGTGGATGCATTTTTCCACTGGTTCTGGAGGGGGCTTTGTGCCCAGTGTGCTTCATCCTGGATGGGGCAAGGTCACAGTCTCTCACCTGGGTGTCACACCGACAGGTGTTGCAGGGGCCAGGATGCACTGCAGCCCAGGTAGTCACCACTACACACTGCTCTCCGGGGTGACGGCTGCTCAGTGTAAGCCAATTGCGCTGCAGGTGGCGGTGCAGGCAGTGGTGGTGGGAGCCTCCAGGCCTTCACCTGCAGCCTCGGACAGCTGCCCGATGGGGCTGCTGCTGCTGGCAGGGATGCTGCTGGTGGTGGAGCAGGTGGCGGTGCAGGCATTGATGGTGGGAGCCTCCAGGCCTTCACCTGCAGTCTCGTATGGCTGCCCACTGGGGCTGCTGCTGCTGGCAGTGGTGCTGCTGTCAGCGGGTCAGGTGGCGGTGCAGGCAGCGGTGCAGGTGGCGGTGCTGACCGCGGTGCAGGTGGCGGTGCAGGCAGTTGTGGTGGGAGCCTCAGGGTCTTAACCTACAGCCTCGGTCGGCTGCCCACTGGGGCTGGTGCTGCTGGCAGCGGGGCAGGTGGTGGTGCTGCCTGTGTTGCAGGTGGCGGTGCTGGCTGCAGTGCAGGTGGTGGTGCAGGTGGTGGTGGTGGGAGCCTTGAGGCCTTCACCTGCAGCTTCGGACGGCTGCCCACTGGGGCTGCTGCTGCTGGCAGCGGTGCTGCTGGCGGCGTGGCCGGTGGCGGTGCTGGCCCAGGTGCAGGTGGCGGTGCAGGCAGTGGTAGTGGGAGCCTCCAGGCCTTCCCCTGCAGCCTCGGATGGCTGAAGGGTCATGGCTGGTGTTCTGTGCCCCTTTCTGCACTTGGCAGATGGTGGTGCCTGCCTGCTTCTGCCAGCTGGGGTATTTGACTTGTCCTTGCTGGCTGGTTCTGCCTCCTTCCCCTTGCTGGCTGCTGTCCCCTTCTTGCCATTGCCAGGTGGCGGACCCTTCTTGGCCTTGGTAAGTGTTGCTGACACACTGGCTTGGCTGACGGGTGCCTCTTTGGAGCCTGTCACAGCTGCGGAAACCACAGTGGCTGTGGACTAGGTGGCTGAGGTGCTGGGCTGGGTTCTGGTCACCCTGGCCTGGTGAAGGACGGGGGGGAGGGGTAGGGAATAGGTCAATGGTGGCGAGGAAAAACTTCTTAGGGACACCTGGGCAGGAAGAGGGTGAAGGTCTGGGAGTGGAGGAAGAGGGAGTGGTTGTAGGAGGTGTCAGCCTGCTGTGTTTGGGTGCAGGTGCATGGGATGAATGCTGTTGTGAGGTGGATAACTGTTGGGTGTGTCTGTGCTTGCGTTTGTGTACTTTGGGAGGAGGGTTCACAGACACAGTGGGAAAGGACACAGGGGACATGTGTTTGGGATAGGGTGGGGTTGAAGGGATTGGGACTGGGTAGAGGAAGTTGGCAGGGGGCGGCTGGAGTGAGAGACAATGGCTGCCATCAGTGTGGAGGCCAGAGCCTGGAATGCTCTCTGTTGGGCCGCCACGCCAAAGTGAATGCCCTCCAGGTATGCATTTGTTTGTTGCAAATGCCCTGCTACACGCTGGATGGCATTCAGTATGGTTGACTGCCCAACAGTGAGGGATTTCAGGAGGTCAATAGACTCCTCACTGAGGGCAGCAGGGCTGACTGGGGCAGGGCCTGAGGTGCCTGGGGCGAAGGAGATGCCCTCCCTCCTGGGTGAGCTGGCACGGGAAACATGCTGAGGGGCTGCTGGGAGGGCTGTGCTGGTACGGGGGGGCATCTGTACCTGTAGTTGGGGTGGGCACAGAGGTGTCCGCCACCGCCAGGAAGCTTCATCAGAGGAGGTGTGGCTGTCGGTACTGTCCCCTCCTGTCTCCGTCGTGGTACTCCCCTCGCCCTCCGTCCCACTGGTGTCCTCACAGTCGGTGGATTCAGCCTCCAGGCCCTTGTGGGATGCAGCTCCCTCCGTCACCAGTGCCTCTGCTCCTCCGCCAGATGATGCTAATGCACACAAGGACAGGGTGACAAAACAAAAAGGGGGGGAGAGACAGAGGATACATTTGGTCAATGCCAGCAACAACACTACCGTTGGTGTACACAACTCACATGGAGCAGCCCTATGCACTAGGCCATGCACTACCAGTTACAATGCTAGTTACCAGTCCATGGGGTACAATGCCTAACGCCATTGGCTGCACACCTGAAACCCACAGGACCCTGCCTAGTAGTAGATGCTCACTAACACTATTGGGGTTGGAGTGCTTCAGAGCCTGCCCAAAATGGGACCTACCCTGCCATGTTCACCCTGGCCTAGGGGCACCCACAGCCCACATCCCCCACCCAGGTAAAACCTTAACGCGTGCAAAGTCATGATTCTGAATCTGTACTCATCCCCTTGTGGCTGCTGTGATGCCTTCAAGCACCCATCCAACTCCGGATAGGCCACAGCTAGGATGCAGAACATCAGGGGGGTCAGGGTACGACAGGCACCCCTTCTTCGTTGGGAGGCCAGCCTCAGCTGGGCCTCCACCATCTTCCTTGCCCAGCAGCGCAGGTCCTCCCACCGTTTGCGGCAGTGGGTGCTCGCCTGTGAAAGGCCCCCAGGATCCGCACCTCCTTGGCAATGGCACGCCAAATACCCTGTTTCTGATGGGCGCTGACCTGCAGAAAAAGATGCATAGAAAAAGGTATGAGTCATACCATCCGGCCTGTTACACTCGTGGCCCACCATAGACATCCCATCCCCTTACGCACAGACATTGACCACCAGACATGCAGCACTCTGCCCAGGACTGCTCTGCCCCCCCACCACACGAGGCTTACACACACACAGCAATCCATACATTCATGGCCCATGCATCATGCTCACAGTGTACTTACCTGTTTGTCTGGAGGACCATGAAGTAAAGTGTACTGGGGTAGGACCCCATCCACCAGTATCTCCAACTTCTCCGAAGTGAAGGCGGGGGCCCTTTCCCCTGACACTCAAGCCTTTGTCGATTCCAGACACAGGTCACAGCAGCACTTGCAGGGTAGGTCCTCTCCTGTTGAAGGTCAGGTAGCAAGTGAGTGCACAGATAGAAAATGGAGTCACGTCCGCGGCGGTGCGTACCGTCACCTCCAGCGTACATCGCCATTGGCTCCTGGAACCCATAGGGCCCAATGATAACCAATGCAAAGTTGCGCGGTGGTCATCGACCGCCGACCGCAATGGCGCACAACGCCAATGGAATTACCTTATTTCCACTTGTTTCTCCTCACAGGTCAGGCAGCCGCCATTTCAGGGGGCACAGGCCATGGCACCTAACTGCGTCACAGCAGACATTGGCACATGAACTGACTCTCAAACTCACATACTGTTTCTGTAGAACAAACATAGCATATTAATCTGTGTATATGTTTGAATATGGCCTTCTGCTCATCGTTTTTCACCCTAGAGGTCAATCGCTGTGGATGAATAGGAGATGGAGACATCCCCGTGTACAGACCCCTGGTGGACCTGGCGACAATGGAGGACAGGCACATTATCCTGACCTACAGACTTGATAGGGCCACAATCCAAGAACTGTGTGCCCAATTGGAGCCAGACCTGATTTCAGCTATCCGCCACCCCACAGGTATCCCCTCCTCCAGTGCAGGTCATGTTAGTGCTCCATTTTCTGGCAAGTGGTTCCTTCCAAGAGACAGTGGCCATGGCATCAGGGATGTCTCAGCCAATGTTCTCAAACGTGCTGACCAGAGTGTTGTCAGACCTGCTGAAACACATGCACAGCTACATCGTATTCCTCCAGGTGGAGGATTTGGCCACAGTGAAGGCTGACTTTTATGCCCTGGGACATATCCCCAACATCATTGGTGCCATTGATGGTACACATATTGCATTCGTCCCCCCCCTGGAGAAATTAACAAGTGTTCAGGAATATAAAAAGCTTTCACTCTGAATGTGCAGATGGTGTGTTTGGCAGACCAGTACATCTCCCATGTCAATGCCAAGTATCCTGGCTCTCTGCATGATGCCTCTATCTTGAGGAATAGCATCATTCCATATGTGATGTCTCAACTCCAGAGGCACTGGGTGTGGCTAATAGGTGAGCCCATGGTCCCCACCCAAGTAATGTAGGTATATGGGTGTGGGTTTGGCCCTAAGGGTGAGTGTGTGGCTAACAGGTATCCCTCGATATTTACAGGTGACTCTGGTCACCCCAATCTCTCATGGCTACTGACCACAGTGAGGAATGCCAGGACAAGGGCAGAGGAATGTTACAATGAGGCACATGGGCGAAGAAGGAGGATCATTGAGAGAACCTTTGGCCTCCTGAAGGCCAGATTCCGGTGCCTCCATCTGACAGGTGGATCCCTGTACTACTCACCCAAGAAGGTGTGCCAGATCATCGTTGCATGTTGCACAACCTGGCCTTGAGATAACAGGTGCCTTTTCTGCAGGAGCAGGAGCCTGGAGATGCTTGTGTGGCAGCGGTGGAGCCTGTAGACAGTGACGAAAAGAGGAAGAAGATGTGGACAACAGAAGTACACTCATTCAACAGTACTTCCAGTGACACACAGGTAAGACACTGTAATTTCACCTTCCATTGCAATATTGTGTTTGACATTGAACATGGCAGCCTGATTTCCCTATTTCTATGGCCACTTACTGTACCCTTTGACATCTCTATTTTCAGATCTCTGTGCCCCACTCTGGCTCCTGGTGTGTTTACTGATGCCCACTACAGGTCATACCTATGTAAATAATATGGTACTTTTGAATTGCACTGTTTACTGTTTGTTGGAATAGTACATATTTCAAATAATTGACAGACTCCATACTTGAAATAGTTCCAAGGGTGTTTATTTCAGTGCTGAAAAGTAAATGGGAATGTGCAATGGGCTGGGTTGATGAGGGAGGAAAGTCCAGGATAGAGTTCAGTCTATTTGTGTCACAGGTGCATTGTCCAAGGGATCATAGGAAGTAGAGCAATGGCTGTTCAAGGTGGACAGGGTGACAGAGTGGGACACAAGGGTGACAATCATGAGTCCTATTTCCCTGCAGGGGTCTTGGCAATGTTCTCTGGCTTCTGCCTGGATCGCAGGGACCGATTGCGGGGTGGTTCTCCATCTGCAGGGGGTGGGGTGCTGGTGGCCTGTTGTTACAGTGGGGGGGCCTCCTGTCCACTAGCGTCGGCGGAGGTGGAGGGCTGTTCTTCGGTGTGGCTAGTGTCAGGGGCTCCTTGGTGTGCCACTGGCTCCCTCATGGTCTGCCAGCACGCCTTCAATGGTGACCAGGGTGGTGTGGATGTCTTTCAGGTCTCCCTGATCCCCAGGTACTGTCCCTCCTGCAGCTGCTGGGTCTCCTGCAACTTGTACAGTATCTGGCCCATGGTCTCCTGGGAATGGTGGTATGCTCTCAGGATCCCTGCAAGTGCCTCGTGGAGAGTCGGTTCCCTGGGCCTGTCCTCCCCCTGTCACACAGCAGTCCTCCCAGCTTCCCTGTTGTCCTGTGCCTCTGTCCCCTGAACCATGTGCCCACTGCCACTGACCCCAGTTCCCTGGTTGTCCTGTGTTTGTGGAGTTGCCTGGGGTCCCTGTAATGGTGAACACACTGCTGATTGACTTGTACTGGGGACAGAGGAATGGGCCCGCTTGCTGGGTGCTGTGGTGGTGTTTCCTAAGTGGGGAGGCTCTGTGGTGGTTTGGGACTGTGGCTGGGTCACCGACTGTCCAGAGGTCCCTGATGGGCCAGGTTGGTCATCGTGATCCAGGCGTGCATAGCTGCTGTCATCACTGTGGGCCTCTTCTGTGGGGGGCTGGATATGGCTGGCACCTCCTCTCCGGTGACGTTGAGTGGGGGTCCTGTGGGGATGTAAGTGCAGTGTTATTGTATCTGCGTGTGCCATCTTGTGCATGGATATGTTTCCCTCTATGGTAGTTATTGGCAAGGCAGCTTTGGCTTGTGTGAGTTGTGCTTGGTTTGGGTAAGTGATTGTCACTAATGTGCATGCTGTGGTGATGGGTGTCCATGCAGGTCTGTGATGGGTGTCCATGCATTGGTGTTGCATGCAGGGCTTGGTATTGGGATAGGTGGGTTGTGATGGTGGGGTATATGTGAGGTGGTGGAGTGATGGGTTTGAGGGTAGGGGTAGGAGTTTGTGATTGCATGCAGGTAGGGTGGGGTATAAAGTAGTAAAGATTTGATTTACCAGAGTCCAGTCCTCCTGCTACTCCTGCGAGGCCCTCAGGATGCATGATCACCAAGACTTGCCCCCCTCCATGTTGTTAGTTGTGGGGGAGAAGGTGGGAACCACCGCTAGTCCTCTGTACAGCTACCTGGTGTCTTGCAACCACGTAACGCACCTTCCCACCTTCTCCTGATGTCATCCCTTGTTCTTGGGTGCTGTCCCACAGCATTGAGCCTGTCCACGACTCTCCGCCTTAGCACCATCTTCCTAGCAATGGACATCTGCTGCATCTGTGATCCGAATAGCTGTGGCTCTTCTCAGATGATTTCCTCTACCATGACCCTTAGCTCTTCCTCTGAGAACCTGGGGTGTCTTTGTGGTGCCATGGGTGTAGTGTGAGTGGTATGTGAGAGGGTGTGTGGGGTGATGTGCTGGGGTGTGTGCTATGAGGTGCGTGTATGGTGTATGGGTGATGGTGTTATGTGGCTCAGATTCAGTGGGTACTTCTGGCTTGTCTCTCTCTCTCAGTTGGCAATATTTATTTTTGTTGTAAGGGGTTAGGGGTATTGTGGGTTTTATATTGGATTGGGTGTGTGGGTGTGCTGTGTGTATGTGTGTCGTGTGTGTATTTTGAATTGTCCAATGTGGTGTAGTTTTGTTAGTTTGTGTGTATTTTGAGCGCAGCGGTGTGTACCGCCAATGGTTTACCACGGTTGAATGTCCGCCGCGGTGATTCATGGGTCATGATGCTGTGGGCGTATTTCTGTTGGCGTAACGGTGTGGGTTTTGGTACCGCCAGTTTATCACTGACCTGTGGTCTGGCGGACTTATGTGGGTGTCTGTATAGTGGAGGATTTCTCTGTGTGGGTCATAATACTCGTAGCGGTATACCGCAGCGGTCACAGTATGTTGGCGGCCGTCAGAACGGCGGTAAGCGGCAGTCACCGCCAGTGTTGTAATGGGGGCCTAAGTGAATACGAATAAGCAGAATAAAGCCTGCTTGGACTTATGTTAACACGTATTGATGAATACATGCATTGACTGCTTCCCTGGAATGTGCAGGGCCAAACAGTGACACATCCTGTCCTTAGTCTCCAGGCAATCTCTAGGCAAACCAAGTGTTGCTCTTGAGCCAAACTTTCTTTAACTAAATTTGCATGATCTCTGATCAAAGTCTCCAAATTGCTCCCTAGTGATGCCTTACTGGATGACAAAATCACACACGTGAATCAGTGGGGTGATTCTGGGAACCACAGGCCCATCTTTCTTCCAACTTTCATGATCCAACAACAAACAACATGCCAATACTCGTCCAAATATTTAGAGGAAAATTATATACTTCCCCTAAGTAATCATGCTTCTTCCCATTATACTGCAAAAGGTTCTTTCTAGTTTCTGTATTAGACAATCTCTTTATGCTGGTGACCCAAGCACCCTTACATTAACATCTCTACTACAGAAAAGAGAGCACTGCAGACTTTAGCTAACGACTCCAATATTGTGATTAAACAGGCTGACAAGGGCGGGGCTGTAGTTATCATGAATTCTGATGACTACAGACAGGAATGCATGAGCCTTCTGAGTGATTGAATGTATTACGTTCAAATTGCAAGGGACCCTACACCAAGACTCCAAACCCATATCAGAATCTTGATTGAGGAAGCTTTGAATAACTTATGGATCTCCCCTAAAGAGGGGGAATTCCTTGACACTGTCCATCCACGGAACCCCTATTTTTACTGTTTACCCAAGATACATAAGGGTAGGCTGCCTCCACCCGGATGCCCAATAGTGTCCGGTATTGGCTCAGTTCTAGAACCCTTATCTGTATTCTGCGCCCATTTTCTCCAGCCGCTAGTGAGGGAATCCTCAACATATTTACAAGACACTAAGGATGTCTTGAATCTGATAGAAACTATCAATTGTACTGGGGACGTCCATGGCTTAATTACCCTTGATGTAGAGGCCCTATATACTAACATGCCCCAGGAGGCCACACTACAAGTTGTGGAGACTGCTCTACGTGAAGGCCCTGAGAGTTTGTCCACTCCAATTTCCTTTATTATGCAATGTGCCACACTAGCCATGACAGAATTTTTTTTTCAGTTTGAGGATCAGTTTTTCCATCAGATCCGTGGCGCTTCTATCGGCAGTACCTTCGCACCGAGCTTGGCTTGTCTGTACATGTAAGATTTTGAAAAACAACATATTCTGCCATCTACGAACCCTCTTCAGGATTACATTAAGCTTTGGCGTTGATATATTGATGATATCTTGATCGTGTGGCAGGGACCTCTAACTTATGTGAATCCATTTACTGAACTGATTAATACTCTTGACCCATACTTGAAATTGAAAACCTCTACAGTCTCATCCACACAATTGCCTTTTCTTGATCTTATGATCAGTACAGTATTGATAATGGTAAACTGTCCACATGCACGTATCATAAACCAACAGATCGTAACAGTTTGCCTCTTTACGACAGTCACCACTCTAACTCTTTGCGCGACAACTTAACTTACGGCCAATTTTTACATCTAAGACGCAACTGTAGTTCCCCGTGGTTGTTTGAGACTCAAACTAGTGACCTTCAGATTAAACTCCATGAATGACATTATCCACCAAAAGTTGTCAGTTTAGCTCGCAAAAGGGCAAGAAGCAATAACCGTGACGCCCTTCTGACGACAACTGTAAGGGAACGCGACACCCGCTTGACCTGTGTATCAACGTATACTCCATTATCAAACGATATTAAAAAGTTGATTAATAAAAGATGGTCCATCCTAGTTAGTGGTGGTGTCAGCATTCCTAGACCACTATTTCCATTGAAGAGGACTTTTAACATCAAAGACATGGTGGTACATACTCGCCCATTAGCTGACCGTAATAACACCACACAAATGACTCTGTGAAACCTTCCTCCAGTGGTGGGGCATTATCCATGTGGCCAATGCAATGTCTGTCCCCTGACTAAACACCTGGAGACACTAGATTTGGAATCTATTGGAAGATGGCGTCTCACAAAGCATACCCATTGTAACACTCACAACTGTATCTATATGATCACTTGCCCGTGTGACTTACGTTACTTTGGTATGACCACCAGAACAGTGAAAATAAGAATTAACGAACACCAGAGTAACATTAGGTGTCGGCGTTTCACCACTAAACTCTGCACTCATTTTATAGAAGCTCCTCACAGCCCTGATGATCTATGGTGGGTGACTTTGGACGCTCCTAAATTTAGATCAGATAATTCACTCCTTGTTTGGTCTCGAACAGCGTTGGGTCTTTAAACTAAGGACCAGTATACATGGATTGAACAATGAGATACCATGGATTAGTCTCTCTCAGTAACTAATATCTGCATTCATCATTTTCATCTTTATTTTATTTTTTCATTCTCATCACTTTGTTAAACTTGTATAGTTACTTTTGACTGGTGAGAGATCATAGATAAGCCTCTCTTAGTATCTAACACCATGAATACTCACTATTTTTTCTCATTTGTACCACTTCACTATTTTGGTATAGTTACTTTTGACTCAACCCCCAGTTATCATGGTTCTTCAGCCTCAATGTGGATTGAGGAACTGGGTTGCTCCATTTACACATCATAATTTTTTTTCTTCGATTGGTGTCAGTCAAAATATTTTGGCGATCTTTTATAGGTATAATCATGTTTGGGCACTTTTTAATCTCTGTCCCTTTACACTCTACTGTTCTTTATGCACAGTGTTGCCTTTATATCGGTATTTTGCCGTATTTCTGTGCCATGATTCCTCTTGTGGGTCATCATGGTGATTCCCAGTACATACAAACATTACTAGTCTTTTTTTTATGTCTATACAATCAGACAGAGAGAGATTTCCCCTCCTGCCGTCTTCTTTGTTGCTTGCTCTCTAGACGCGCGAGCCAGAAGTTACCTTTACTTCCGCGAATGTCGCGTATAAGCAGCTCCAACAGCGTTCTGAGTTTACGATTCAGGAGCACTGCCGGTGGGTAGGTCCTACAGCGCGGACCTGTTATCAACTAGGTGAGTATTTTACCGCTTTTTTAGCAAATAAGCACCGCCGGTCTCTTTATTTCTTGTGCGTCCGGCCCCTCCTCGCGAGGCCATTAGAAGCGCAATGCTTTTGCACTTACTAATGTTGCCCCGATGTGTCAGTTATACAGATCTTCATTAGGTTGAGTCTCCACTCTGCTTTTCGGTGAGTCACACTTATGAGTGTGTTAAAATTTGAGTGCTGTCTCCTTTGACCAATCACCCTTCATAAATAGGCAGATGACTACTGTTGGAAAATGGGTTATTGGTAAGGGCAGGTAAGTACCTACACTTAGCAATAGGCCACTAACCTTCACTTAGGTCCTGTTAGGGTTCAGTAAATTAAACCCAGCTCATCCCTTGGTAGCTTGGCAACGAGCGACAAGGCTTAACTTAGGAGACAAAGCGTAAAGCATTCAAATATCACAAAACAGTAATTAAATAAAACACAGGAAACAGTATAAAAATCCAAAATCAATTTAGTAAAAATAGATTATATTTTTATCTTTAAAATGATACCAAAACGAATATAATCGGATAAAGGGAACTGGAGATATGCATTTTTAAAGAATTAATGCTTTCTAGCGCATAGAAGCAACTAGCGCTCAAAGGGCTAAAAAAAAAAGGTCACACTGGAAAGGAACAAATTCCAGAGTTCAGGCCACCCACGAGGTAACACTGTCAGACTTACTTTCAGAAGTGTTTTGATTCAGGAAAGTGGTCCACAGCACCAGCCAAGGGTTCAGAGGCTCTGGTGTGCCTCTTGGGGTCTGGGACTACGACTCCCACAATTCACCTCTTCAACTTATGGAGTTGCTCCAAATGTCTCCAAACTTCTGGATCTCTTCCAGAGGTCCTTTTTGTGTCCTTGAAGTGTCCACAACTTGATCCAAGGTTCCAGAAGCTCTGAGTTGCTCCTTGGGAGTTGGGACTACAATTCCCAGAATGAACCTGGTCAGAATCCTCAAATGGCCACTGGACGCTGGTCAGCGGGGCTCTCCTTGCTGGACTTGATGCAGGGGACTCTGTGCAGCTCCTTTGTACCTGTAGCAAACAGGGAGTCCCTTCTTGAAGCAGTAGAAGTCAGGTAAAGTCCTTTTAGTGGTGAAGCCCAAGTGTGCAGCTGGTGCAGTCCTCCAGAGTGTAGTGTCCAGGTGCAGGTCAGGGGTCCAGCGGAGCAGTCATTCTTCTCCTGTAGTTGTTCCTTGTTGGAATCTGATGGGGATCTCAGGTGTGGGTGCAGGTCTGCCAATTTTATCCTTGCTCCTGGGTGAAAAACAGGGGGTCCTGGTTCTCCAGTCAGGGCCAGGGTCCTTCCCCCTGTGATGACCACTTCCTGGGGAGTGTGGCATAAAGCAATCCCAGGGAGAAACATTCCTCAAAAGTCCATCCTGGTTGAAAGTGATTTTTGGAGGTTACATCTGGCTGAGCCCACCCACTGGTGTGGCTAAAAATCCTAAACACACCCCTCTCCTGCCCTCTCCTACTCTAATCAAGGGGGGACCTCATTGTCTGGGTTTGCAGGATGTGAGGGTGTTGCTGGGTTGCTACAAATGTCCTTCTCTGCCTTTGAAGACCAGTTTGGCAGCCCTCCCCCTTCATGCTCCCCCATCTGCTGAGGGGGAGACCTCCTCCCCAGGCACATCTCTTTGTGCTGAGCCAGGCCACTTCACACCTCATCAAGGCAGCCTGGCCAATCAGAGCACAGCAGCAAAAACACTACAGGGCTGAAGTTGGCAACATTTCAGGTAAAGTTTCAAACTCTTTACCTGAACAAGTTATATTAAATCCCACAACTGGAAGTTGTGGGAGTTATTATAACAATTA
Source organism: Pleurodeles waltl (assembly GCF_031143425.1). Lineage (NCBI taxonomy): Eukaryota > Metazoa > Chordata > Amphibia > Caudata > Salamandridae > Pleurodeles > Pleurodeles waltl. The sequence continues at coordinate 602,263,861 of NC_090443.1, read as the reverse complement.
ATTTGATACCAAACTTATTGTATCTGTTACTTAAGGGGACTTTTAAAACTAAAATAAAGTCTCCCCATTCTAGCCTATGGAGGCCATTCACTACAATGAGGGAAAAACAAATTTGGCTGTTTTACCTCACCAGGGCTTATAAAACTATTTTTATAAGGTCCCTGCTTATAGTTACATGGCACCCAGCACTAGGGGCAGATAGGGCACACCTTAGGGGTCACTTATATGTACAAATAAGGTAGTTTAAAACTTTGGAACTACTTTAAATTCCAAAATTGAATTTGATTGTAACTTTAATTTAAAAGCAGCCAGCAAGGCAGGCCTGCCTTTAAAAATGACACTGGGCACCACAGCAGTGCACCTATGGGTGCACTAACTATGCTGGGGTCCCTAAACCTACATGCCCTACCATATACTAGGGACTTATAGGTAGGTTGACTTAGCCAATTATAATTAGCCTAATTTGCATACTGAGTTTACACAGAGCACATGCCCTTGTACTGGTTAGCAGTACCCAGTGCACCATCAGAGTCAGGAAAACACCAGCAAAAAGTGGAAAATGGGGGCAAAAAGTTAGGGGGCCTCTGCAATCAGCCCTGTTCTCTAACAACTACTGCATTATTTTTGTCACCCTTTTTACTGACTATAGTCGAGACTGTATTTATCATGCAACAATTACACTGGATATGTCTTACTAACCTCTGTTAGTAGTTGAGTATATTTGTGTAAGTTTTGAAAGTGCTGTTCAGACTAACATAGGTTTGAGATGGTTTTTAACTTTAGTTTATGGTTGCTGTTCTTGATAATAGCAGCAACAGTCCTAGAAGTGTGTTTTCCCAAGGAGCTTTATTCCAGAGTTGATGGTAAGCTTTTCAGCAGTTCCCACTATCACTGAGCACTGTCTCCACTCTTTTTTTGCACCGTTTGTCACGGTTTGGGCAAACAACATCACGTAATTCTGTTTTGATGTATACTAAACAAATCCTTGTTTTACAGGGCAACCTTCTTTTTTAGTTTGACCAGACGTACTGTACGCTTAAAGTAAGTGACTGCACCTTAGTATAATGACAATTGAGACTTATTAATGTCTGTATTTATATATTTTTTGGATTTAGGAGAAGTCGTTTTTTGGTCCTGATGAAGCGTCAATGGATCCGGCTGGACCACCAGACGCGAAACATGTTGACCCACGGTTAGAGGATCTGTGATAATTTCGATCCTCTTATTTATTCAGAGAGTGACTGAGCATGATTTCTCAACCATCACTTTCGATTTGTTTTTAACCTTGGCCTACACCTTAGATTAGCTAAATAAAATTAGGGATGTTTTTTGAGGTTTAGAGCCAATTTTAGATTTCCCCTTCCTGTTTATTTAGTATCTGCATGTTGACATTGTCCATAAGTATATTCTATTACGGCAGTCACTACTAAAGATCTCCGACAAAGAGCCCCCTTTTGGGGAGTCCGTCAGACATTGCAGCGCCGGTCTGACGAGGAGCACCCCTGATGATGAAGCATGACATCCAATTGGATTTGTGAGGGCTCTCGCTCCTAAATATTTAGGTTTCCCTGCTTCTCACCTTTGGAACAGTGTACTTGTTTTTGTGATGAACACCAGGAAACACCAGTACTCATCTATCTGTCTACTGCCTTCAATAAGAGTCTCCAATGGGCAGCTTCTTAACCATGGATGTCATTTATGGGTCGCCAATGGTCGCATATGCGATCCCAGGCTTGCCCCTAACAACTCCTGGTAGCCCCCTTGTTGACCCTGGCCTCTAAGGAAGCAGAGGTTTAGCAGAATATTACAAGCCGAAGGTAAATGGGCCTTGTAGCTCTATTCAGCTTCAAGGCTGGAATGGACTGACTCTGGTGCTGGAAGTACCATGTAGTAAACGTCCCTCCTCTGGCTTTGCTACAAATGGACATTACAGTTTGCAGAACGTCTCCTGCTCGGAAGGTGTCAGGAAAAGCACGGGGTCAGAGGGCTGTGGCAGGGGGAGGTGAGTCTGTTCTGAAAAGTATTTTAGCTGGTTCTTGTTAAATGAAGTCTGTAGGATGTGGTCTGCTGCAGGGAAAAAAGCAGCAGGTGCACTAGAAGCAAAGTAGGGAAAGGCAGTAAACAAGATTTCATTTTTAACCTATATTAACCTATATATAAGTTTGCTGCAAAAATAAAAACAGCAAAGTAGCAATTTTGGTCCCAATAAATATTTAATTCGAAAAGACTTGCACACATAAGTCAGACCCATTTCTAGTTCAACCACGCCATTATCTGGTGGGGAGGTGCATTTGTTACAAAAGTATAACAACTAGGAAAGCTCTCAGAGGGCATGCGAAGGTTCATACAATCCAGCCTAATGAGTGAGGACCCACCCAGATTAAGGACTGCAGAGTACCTCTGCACAGCCCAGTCAGAGACTGATGCACAAGAGTCACTGACAGTGTGACGTCAATAGTAATCCTGCATGGCCAGTGCCTACCCAGTATACCTGCCGCTTCTGCTCAGTGAGAGTGATCACCATTTTGAAATAGAACGGAGATGTAAATGTGGGGATAGCAGAATGTGGAAACCTCTGACCTAGCACCCCAGTGTGGAACAGAAGCACTGTGGTTTAAAGTGTATGCCCTGAATATTGCTACACACCTGGTGCAAGTCAGAGCGAGTGACTGCACTAGTATCTTTCTTGAGCTTTTAAAGCTCTACAACGAATTTTACCCACATCAGACACTAGGATTGATCCTTTTACTATTGCATTTAATTGAACCCAATTATTGAATTCCATCCTTGTGAGCCAATGGGAAACACAGCTATGAGACAAATAAAAATACAAGAACTGCCTTTGAGGAAAAACGTTCTTGACAAGCAAGGATGCATTACTGTAGATGGTTTCTTTCAAAGAGGGGTGTATATCATAGAAAATGCGCTTTACAGTAGCTATTAAATTACAAGAGAGAGGTACATTGCAGTAAACATGCTTCACAGAAAAACAGGTGCATGCTTTTTCGAATACAAGGAGACGTACATTACGAGAAACTGATTTTTTTGCAAAAGTGCTTTGCAGGAGATAGATACTTTGTAGGTGAGAGATATTTTGATAATAGATGCTTTACAAGATATCAGTATTTTACACAACAGATGTTTTTACCAGCCAGATGTGATGTCCATTACACGAAATGAGTGCTCGATAGGAAAGTGTACTTTTCTGGAAAAACATTGGTGTAAAAAAAGAGGTGCTTTACCTAAGAGAGGTTATTTGCTATAGAGGAGTGCTTTGCACAAGAGCAATTGTTTACAGCGAGGGTGTTTCACAGGATCTGTACTTTACACATGTGTACTTTTTGCAGTAGTGTGGGGGCATCAGAGGACAGGAAGCTTTACTGGAAAGGTGCATTTGCATAAGAGAGGTGTTTTGAGAAGAGGGGTGCTTCAAGGAGAGTGAGGAGCTTTAAAGGAGAGAGGTACTTAAGAGAAGAGGGATTCATTACAGGAAAGAGGTGGTTAAGATGACTGAGGTGCTCTATATGCTTAGCGGGTCAGAGGTTCTTTATAGAAGGGTGATGGGGACTTGTTTTCTGGAAGGGCTGTAGTGTTCACGATGTGGTCGAGGACAGGGGCATCTTTGGGAGCAAGTTCTCAGTTCGCTACCCTGACTGCACACTATTACCTAGAGGTCCACCACATAATGCGTACGGGGACTGTAGGTGCCTGGCTACTCCTGCCAGAATTTCTGGTGGTTGAGGGGATGCTGACTTTAGAGGTGTGGGTTGGTGGGATAATTGGTTTCCTGGATGTGACTGGAAGGGGGAAGCCTAGTTTTGCTACTGATACTACTTTTGTATTTTCTTTTTTGCACTTTAATTTATTTCTGTTTTGTGAATCCACTCTACAATAGGCACCACAAGCACTGTTATTTGGGAGTCTGTTTTAGAAGACTGAGACAAGACAGTCCCCTTGGATTCTATGGTTGAATTTATTTCTTACGTCTGCTGTGGGTATGTACGGTGTGGTGATCATCTATGGCATCTTATGTGTGCATGATAAAAACAAATAAAGATTGTTTACAGAGGAAGAGTTCCATGATCGACCTGCTTTGTGTGAGAGAGGCAGGCACTGATGCTTCCTAAGCTATACCAGTTTAATCAAAAAATGACTTTCATACATGATGCCCATGTGGTATCTTTCTGCAGTAATAAAGCTGTCACTTGTGGTTCCTAAGTTGTGCTTTTTCATTTTGTGAAGGAAACATGCTTAGGTGCTGCTTGTACAATGCCTTCCTGTGTCTGGAAATCTTGCAATGCTGGCTAGTGTTTGGTGTGATGGAAATCTGCAATGCTGCTCCTGAGTCTGCTCTGTATGGTGAACGTTTGCAGTGCCACAGCCAGTGCTGTACCTGATCTGTGTCTAGGAGGAAAGCTTACATTGCAGATGCACGTGGGTGACCTGTATTTTTTCCAGGGCAAATACCTATTTCAAGTACATATGAAACTTGAATCAATATTTGTGCAGTATCTGTCATGAAGTTTGTACTGCTGTTGCATATGTCATACTTATTCTTAAAGTGGGGACATCATGTGTTGTTGTCTTCGCCTTTTCATAATGTTGCCAGTGATCCAATAGTTGTATGGCCCCCCTTCAACAGTTATATCTGCTCTTAAGTTTACATAATGTGGAAGAGAGACTGAACCTTCTGGGCTGAGGTTCGAGGAACTGGATGTCAGCAGATTCACCAATGTGACAGTGACCAACACATGATGAAAATGAAAGAAATAAAGAATGGTGAGGCAAAGGAAGAAAGAGGAGGACAGAACAAAGAACAACGGAAAATAGGAAACATTGAAGGGGAGGGGAAAGATGAGAGTGAAGAAGAAAAGGAGAAGAAAAAGAATAGTAGAATGAAAGAATGAAAGGCAGGGGAAGAGCTAGGAGAAAGGCACAGAAACTGAACGGGCAGGGTATTAAATAAAAGGTAGTGGAAAAGCAAGTTAGAAAGAAAGTAGGGGAAGCAAGAATCTAAAATGAGTTATTTAAGTACGGATATATTAGTGAATGATGCTCATCAATGTTGAATTGGTATGTGTGTTTTGGTACGGTAATTCCAGGGAACACTGCTAATCAAATTGGAAGGTGCACTCTGGGAACTCTAATGAAGTCTAATTACCTTACTACATGTGTATACTGTCACCAGGGCAGAGGTGTGAGAGATCATTAGGAGACCAAAGCAGAATGCTGACCTGAAAATTGCACTAGTTTTGTAGCTGTAGGCATGTCAGGACAGATCTGTCGCAATGGTCGTATAAGATAAACTTGTTGCGCATTATAACAGATCTCTGAATGTCTCAAAAATGTGAATTCAATTCATGATGCAAGCCTAAGTAAGATGATTGTGTTTCGGCATACAATAGTTGTGCCAGGGAATTGGATGCATTACTGTGTATTTGCATGATTGTCTGGCATTTGGAGATATTCATTGGGCATACTTGGAGGTCACAGGCTGTAGGTGGGCATATGATGATTAATCTCAAACATCTGAGATTTCACTTGGACATGCCAAGTTCTAATCAGGCACCAATGTTTCTATTTGGACCCATGATCACTTTCTAGAATTGTATATATGGACCTGGTCAGGTTATTAATGTACTCCTAGTATATCTATGCACTAACTATACAACTCTTTTGTCTGATGTAGTTACTTTTTTACTTACTGTTTAAATGATCTTGCATTATTGCAGGTTTTCGTCAGGGATGTCACTTGTATGGTACCATCAGGGATAAAGGTCAGGTGATGTCATCACTTTAAAGGATGTGTGATGTCACATCCTGTGATGTCATCCGGAGGGTCAAAGGGTATGTGAAGTCACTTCTGCTACCCCTGGCATTTTGCTGAATTGACATCCATGTGCTTAACCAACTGAGGGCGTTCGGTGTCGGAGGAACAGCAGGTGCCTGAATATTAGACTATCTCCGTAATTGTTTCCTAGCTGTATGCATGGGTTCTGTTAAATTCACTTTTCATCCACTGATGCTGGGGTCTGACATGGTTTGGTGTTAAGCTCTACACTCTTGAACGCCTAGATCTAACCTCTAGAAAAACATACTCATTCCAGCAGATTGAAATTTATGACGCATAGATCGTGTTCTCCTTGTACAACTCAGAGATTGACAATTTTTCATCTACGAACTGCTCATTTTTTTCCAGTCTTGGCCCACATAATTATGTGGCCCATATATTTGGACTGCAAACCGGAACCTGCCACTTCCTTTCAGGACCAGTTTTATTCTGGACAATCAACTCTTCCTTTCAAGGCAGGTCAGAACGTTGTCTCCAACCTGTTTCCTTCTACTCAAAACCCTTTGAAAATTCTTAAGTTCTTTCCTGCATCCTCCCAGCAACTCATTATCTAGACAATGATTTTAAGTAGATTGAATAACTGTAATGCTCTGTTCCTAGGTTCTGCATTTTACATTTTCCTAGGCTTCAGATTATCCAAAATGCAGCCGCTAAAATGGGCTTACAACTCCCTTCAAAATAAATAGAGAGTATCGCCTCAAGCCAAGGGGACGGGGTTATTTAAAACTAATAAATAAATGTTCTACTTAGTCAATCCTAAACTATACTATCATTTATTTTTTCATTCATTTCTTCTTCTCAAACTTTGAACCCTCATCATTCTCACACATAACTCCAAATTGCAAAAAGATAGCAAACTTGAACACGAAGGGTGAGAAATACATATAGACCCTCATTATAACCCTGTTAATCGGTGTTAAAGCGGCGGTAAGACCGCCAACAGGCCGGCAGTAAAAAAAATGAAATCAGGACCATGGTGGAAACGGCCAACATAGACAGCCACTTTAACATTCCGACCGCCACGGCGGTAGAAACAAACAGCTTGGCGGTCACCGCCAACAGACAGGCGGAAGACAATGTACCGCCCGCACTATTATGAGAGGCCAATCTGCCACCTTTTCCGGGGTGGAACCAACGCGAACAAAAACACGGCAGATACAGGACTTGGAAGGAAAAACACACACCTCTGCACATTCCACGAGGAACCAGGTTGCCATGGAGCCAGAACTCCAAATACTCGCTGCAATAGTATTCCTGCTCCTCTACCAGGAGCACGAAAGACAGGAGAAACAACCACGGCGAGTACTGCACTTACAACACAGGGGGAGGGAAAAGAGAGTGACACACACCCGCAACCCGCAACACCCCCACCCTCACCCACAACAACATTCACACAAATACATGCTGCAACATTACATTTGCACCCCCCCCCCAACCCCCCTGGAAGAACGCAATGACAAAAGGAAATGAGTTGAACGATTGTAATAAATAAAAATCCATTAGTAAAAACTTGAAATACAGTATAAACAATTATGTAAACCAACTACACAAGTCTGGATAGTGCACCATTCATAGTCCGTGGACCACTGGACCCAAAATGCATGGGGGAAGCCCACAGTCAATACCAGACTCCAAACAGAGAGAACACTGCAGGGGCATCAGATCGAAATGATCAGGGGGAAGGGAAGGGGGGCACCTAAGCCGGATGAGTGCACAACACCAGCTCCACGAGGGGGCTCCATGCCCATTGATGTATCCTGGGGAGTGCAAAGCCACAGTCTCTCAAGTCTCTCCAGTGGGTGGTTTGCCCACTGCTCTATCCTGGGGAGTACAAAGCACAGTCTCTCAAGTCTCTCTAGTGGGTGGTTTGCCCACTGCTCTATCCTGGGGAGTGCAAAGCCACAGTCTCTCAAGTCTCTCCAGTGGGTGGTTTGCCCACTGCTCTATCCTGGGGAGTGCAAAGCCACAGTCTCTCAAGTCTCTCCAGTGGGTGGTTTGCCCACTGCTCTATCCTGGGGGGTGCACAGCCACAGTCTCTGAAGTGGATAACAGTCTCCACTGGTTCTGGAGGGAGCTTGGTGCCCTGAGTGCTTCATCCTGCCAAGGACTGAGGTAGTGGATGCCTTTCTCCACTGGTTCTGGAGGGGGCTTGGTGCCCAGGGTGCTTCATCATGCCAAGGACTGAGCTAGTGGATGTGAAACCCCACTGACAGTGGTGCAACATGCAAGCTGCCCAGGCTCCTGGAACTGACCACCTGCCTCGGACGACTGACCACTGAGGATGGCAGCCATGTCTGCGGTGGTGCCACTGGCTCAGGATGTCGAGGGGCCGCTGGTGGCAGTGTCAGTTGCGGCGGTGCTTGCGTCTGCCTCAGTGGCATCGGTGCTGGCGGCGGTGTCAGTAGCGGCGGTGCTTGCGGCGGACTCTGTGGCATCGGTGCTGGCGGTGGGCTCTGTGGCATCGGTGCTGGCGGTGGGCTCTGTGGCATTGGTGCTGGTGGCAGGGTCTGCGGTGCTGGTGGCGGTGCAGGTGGTGGTCTTGTCTGCTGTGCAGGCTGGCGTCGACGTGGAGCTGGCCTTGATTTTCTGGCCCTTCCCCACCTTGGATGGTGGCTCAGCTGTCTTGCCACTATCCACTTTTGTTTTGAATGAGCCCTTGGTGGCAGGTGTTTTCGCCTTCTCTCTCCGGGATGTGGCCAACTTTTCTACTTTTGGAGGTGGCAGAATGTCCTTGCCCTCGCTCCGTGGAACACTGGCAGCCCTGTTGCTTGGCGCACTCCAAAAGCCTGCAGTTGCTGGCACCACTGTGCCCAGTGATGTGGTGGCTGAGGTGCTGGGTTGGGACCTGGAAAGGTGGGCCCTATGGGATGGACGGGGGTGAGTTGTAGGGAAGAGGTCAACATTAGATAGGAAAAGCTTTTTAGACACATTAGGATGGGTAGATGGAGGGGGTTTGGGAGTGGAGGAAGAGGCAGTGGTTGTAGGAGGTGTACGTTTGCTGACTTTGGGTGAAGGTGCATGGGCTGGAGGCTGTTGTGAGGTGGATGGCTGTTGGGTGGTGTGTGCCTGCATTTGTGTACTTTGGGAGGAGGGCTCACAAACACACTGGTAGAGGACACAGGGGATTTATGAATGGTAGTGGGGGTGGTGAGTGCACGTGAGCTATGTGTGGTGATGGGCGTGCTGGTGATGGACGTAGTGGCTGAAGATGTAGTGCACACAGGTGTGAGTGTAGATGAGACAGGGAGGGAGGAGGAGGACGTGGAGGAGGGGGACGTGGAGGAGGCAGTGGATGTTGGTATGTGTGCATGGGTATGATGCTTGTGTGAGTGTCTGTGGGATGTGTGGTACTTATGTTTGCCAGAGCCACCCTTGTGTGTTGAGGTGTGTGCATGCTGGTCTGATGGTGTGCTTGGGATAGGCTGAGGTACAGGGGATTGGGTCTGGGTGGAGGAAGTTGGAGGGGGAGGCTGGACACAGGGACAATGGCTACCATCAGTGCTGAGGCCAGAGCCTGAAATACTCTCTGAAGGGCTGCCTGGCCAGAATGAATGCCCTCCAGGTATGCATTTGTTTGTAGCAAATGCCTCTCGACAAACTGGATGGCATTCAGAATGGTAGACTGCCCAACAGTGAGGGATCTCAGAAGGTCAATAGCCTCCTCACTGAGGGCAGCAGGGCTGACTGGGGCAGGGCTTGAGGTGCCTGGGGCAAAGGAGATGCCCTCCCTCCTGGGTGAGCGGCCACGGCACACACGCTGAGGGGCTGCTGGGAGGGCGGTGCTGGTAGGGGGGGTGGTGGCTGTACCTGTTGATGCGGGGGGCACAGAGGGGCCCATCACCGCAAGGGAGCTCCCATCAGAGGAAGAGTCGCTGTCGCTGATGTCACCTCCTGTCCCCGTGTGGAGCTCCCCTCGCCCTCTGTCCCACTGGTGGGTTCAGACTCTGTTGTCTCGCCCTCTAGAGCCATGTGGGATGCAGCTCTGTCGTGCTCCGGTGCCACTGCTCCTCTGCCTGATGATGCTATGCACACAAGAACAGGGAGACCACAAAAGGGGGGGGAGACAGAAGAAAGACATGTTCAGTGCATGCTATACCGCAAATGTTGGCAGACACTTCAGACACAGCAGCCCTCTGCACTACGCCATGCACTTAGAGTTCCCTAATTAATCACAGGGACATGGGGAACAAGGCCTATGCCCGATTGCTGCACACATGGAAGGTTCAGGAGCCTGACTAGGTGTAGTTGGCTCTTACCACTGGTGGGGTTGGGGTGCCACATAGCCTGCCTCACGAATGGACCTTGCCTACAAAACTCGCCCTGGCCTGGGGGAACCCACAGCCCACCTCCCCCACCCAGACACCTCGTAATGCGTGCAGTGTCAGATGGATGTGACTGTACTCACCCCCTTGTGGCTGCTGTGATGCCCTCACGTGCCCATCCAACTCCGGATAGGCCGCCGCCAGGATCCGGAACATCAGGGGGGTCATAGTGCGACCGGCAGCCCTCCCACGTTTGGAGGCCATCCCCAGCTCGGCCTCCGCCGTCTTCTTGCTCCAGCGGCGAATGTCCTCCCATCTTTAACAGCAGTGGGTGCTCTGTCTGTGGTGGACCACCAGGGTCCGGACGGCCTTGGCGATGGCATGCCAAATATCCTTCTTCTGGTGGGCTCTGACCTAGAGGACCAGTACAGGGGAAAAGGATAATCTTTAACCATCCGGACCGTCAGAGTCATTGACCCATGTTCCCACCCTTGCCCTGACACACATACATTCACCGTCCGCTCATGCAGGCCTCAGCCCCCCTGTATCTTCCATCCACACCACTCCAAACAGGCATTGCCCATACAGCATTCTCACAGTGTACTCACCTGTTTGTCTGGAGGACCGTAGAGTTGTGTGTACTGGGGGAGGACCCTATCCACTAACTTCTCCAACTCCTCCGAAGTGAAGGCAGGGGCCCTTTCCCCAGACACATGCGCCATCGTCGCTTCCAGACTGAGGTCACAGCAGCACTTGCAGTGCAGGTCCTCTCCTGTCGAAGGTCAGGTATCAAGTGAGTGAAAAGACAGAAAATGGCGGTCACGTCCGCGACGGTGCGTACCGTCACCGCCGGCGTACATCGTCATTGGCTCCTGGGACCCATATGGTCCAATGTTAACCAATTCATAGTTGCGCCACGGTCTTCGACCGCCTACCACGACGGTGTACAACGCCAGCGCAGTTACCTCGTATCCCCTTGTCCCACCTTACAGGTCAGGCAGCCGCCATTTCAGGGGACCACATGGCATTAATTTTAAATGCGTCACACCTATCTAGACCTTGCATACACACAGTGATAGGCACATTGCGGATTGAAAAATGTGTGCAATAAATCTTTTTTTTTAATACCTCAGTGTTGGCTGACTCTTTGCTCGCTGTTCTTGTCCATAGGGCATGTCCACCGGGGCAGGTGAGGAGATGGCGGCATCCTCCGATGTACAGTCCGCTGGTGGACCTGTCGACAATGGAAGAGAGACACGTACTAGTCACCTACAGACTTGATCATGCAACAATCCATGAACTGTGTGCCCAATTGGAGCCAGACCTGATATCAGCTATCCGCCATCCCACAGGAACCCCCCCTCTAGTGCAGGTCCTGTCAGAACTCCATTTCCTGGCAAGTGGGGCTTCTCAAACAACAGTGGCCATTGCATCAGGGATGTCCCATCCTATGTTCTCAAACTTGTTGTCCAGAGTGTTGTCTGCCCTGCTGAAACACATGCGCAGCTACATCGTTTTCCCTCAGGTGGAGGATTTGCCCACACTGAAAGGTGACTTCTATGTCCTGGGACATATCCCCCACATCATAGGTGCCATTGATGGGACACATGTGGCATTGGTATCCCCCGCAGGAGTGAACAGGTGTACAGAAACCGGAAGAGCTACCATTCAATGAATGTGCAGATGGTGTGTTTGGCCGACCAGTACATCTCCCATGTGAATGCCAAGTTTCCTGGCTCAGTGCATGATGCTTACATTTTGAGGAATAGCAGCATCCCTTATGTGATGGGGCAACTCCAAAGGCACCGTGTGTGGCTAATAGGTGAGGACAAGGACCCTATACCGTGTGAATAGTTGTCTGGGTCTGGGGTTGTCCCTAAGGGTTGGTGTGTGTCTAACAGTTGTCCCTCGACATTTGCAGGTGACTCTGGGTACACCAACCTGTCATGGCTACTGACCCCAGTGATAAATCCCAGGACAAGGGCAGAGGAACGCTACAATGAGGCACATGGGCGAACTAGGAGGATTATAGAAAGAACCTTCGGCCTCCTGAAGGCCAGGTTCTGGTGCCTACATATGGCAGGTGGTTCTCTGTTCTACTCACCAACGAAGGTGTGCCAGATTATTGTGGCCTGCTGTATGCTGCTCAACCTGGCTTTGCGACGACAGGTGCCTTTTCTGCAGGAGGATGGTCCAGAAGGAGGTCTTAGGGCAGCTGTGGAGCCTGTGGAGAATGAAGAAGAGAGGCAGAAGAAGAGGATATCGACAACAGAAACAATGTTATCCAGCAATACTTCCAGTGAGACACAGGTAAGAAGATGCCACTGGCTCACACACCTCATACAATTGTTAGACCTATCACATGTCTGTCACTTTCAGCCAGTGTATGGACCCTGACTTGTCACTTTGCCTTTCCATTTCGCAGATGTGGGACCCACTTTGTGACCTCTGCTATATTACCTCATGGACTAGAGCTGCGTGATATAGGTATGTTGACAATACAATAGACATTGCTATTTTCCTTAGTTATTGCAAATACACATTTGTGAAAGCACAGACTGACTCCAGCTTGTTTTGTGATTCAAGGGTGTTTATTTCAGTGCAAAATAGTGGAAGGGGTTGTAAAATGGGCAGGGGTGATGGTGGAGGATTGTCCATGGCAGAGTCCAGTCTATTTGTTTCACAGGTGCATTGTCCAAAGGGGCACAGGAAGTGGAGCTAGGGCAGTTGATGGATGGACAGGGTGACGAAGTGGGACAGAAGGATGACATTCAGGGTGGTCTCATTTCCTGGCGCGGTCTTGACATTGTTCTCTGTCTTTGTCCTGGATCTCAGGGACTGTTTGCGGGGTGGTTCTCCATCGGCAGGGGGTGGAGTGCTGGTGTCATGGTCCTGTGGCGGTGCCTCCTGTCCACTAGCGCCAGCAGAGGTGGTGGGCTGTTCATCATCCAGGCTAGTGTCAGGGGCCCCTTGTTGTGCCACAGTGTTCCTCTTGGTGTTCACAAGGTCCTTCAGCACCCCTACAGTGGTGACCAGGGTGGTATTGATGGACTTGAGTTCCTCCCTGATCCCAAAATTCTGTTCCTACTGCAGCCGCTGGGTCTCCTGAAATTTGGCCAGTACCGTTGCCATCGTCTCCTGGGAATGATAGTACACTCCCATGATGTTGGAGAGGGCCTTGCGGAGAGTGTGTTCCCTGGGCCTGTCTTCCCCCGGTCGCACAGCAGTCCTAACAGTTCCCCTGCTTTCCTGTTCCTCTGTTCCCTGAACCGTGTGCCTACTGCCACTGCCCCCAGGTCCCTGATTTTCTTGGGGTGGTGGGTTTTCCTGGGTTCCCTCTAGTGGTGGACACACTGCTGCTTGATGTGTCCTGGGGACAGAGGGATGGGCCCGATGGGTGCTGTGCTGTGCTGGTGTTTCCTGAGGGGGGAGGCTCTGTGGTGGCATGTGCCAGTGTCAGGGGAACCGACTGTCCCGAGGTCCCAGATGGGCCGGGCTGGTCATCTTGATCCAGTTGGACAGAGCTGCTGTCATCACTGTGGGCCTCTTCTGTGGGGGGAGTGGACATGTCTGGAACATCCTCTCCTGTGACGTTGGGTAGGGGTCCTGCAGGGGTGTAAAGGCATGATTATTGCATCTGTGTGTGCCATCGTGTGCAATGGGTGGGTGACCCTGTACACCAGTGCTTGCATTCTTGTGTAGGACCTTGTGTGATAATTGGTTTGGGGTCTGTGTGGGTATCTGTAGTGGACATGCTTTGGTGATGGGTGTCCATACTTTGTTGTTGCATGCAGGGATTGGTATTGGGATGTGTGGGTTGTGATAGTGGGGCATATGTGAGGTGTTGCAGTGATGGGGGTGAGGGTGAGGGTGGGGTATGTGATAGGATGCAGGTAGGGTGGGGGATGTAATAGTTAAAATTTGACATACCAGAGTCCATTCCTCCTGCTACTCCTGCAATTCCCTCAGGATGCAGTATAGCCAAGACCTGCTCCTCCCATGTTGGTAGTTGTGGGGGAGGAGGTGGGGGTCCACCGCCAGTTCTCTGAACTGCAATCTGGTGTCTTGAGACCACGGAACGCACCTTCCCCTGTAGGTCATTCCACCTCTTCCTGATGTCATCCCGTGTTCTTGGATGCTGTCCCACTGCGTTGACCCTGTGTACGATTCTTTGCCATAGCTCCATCTTCCTAGCTATGGAGGTGTGCTGCACCTGTGATCTGAATAGCTGTGGCTCTACCCGGATGATTTCCTCCACCATGACCCTGAGCTCCTCCTCAGAGAACCTGGGGTGTCTTTGCGGGGCCAAGGTGTGGTGTGGGTGATGTGTGGGGTGGTCTGTGTTGTGATGTGTGAGGGAATGTGTTTGTGTGTGTTGTCTAGGTGCGTGGATGTTGTGTGAGTGATGGTGTTGTGTGCCTGTGGATGCTAGTATTGTTGATGGTGGTGTCTCTCTCTCTGCTTCTTTCAGAATTTTTGGTAGTAAGGGTTTGTGGGTGATGTGGATGTGTGTTTTATATTGGATTGGGTGTGTGGGAGTAGTGTGTGTATGTGTATCAGGTGTGTGTATTTCAAATTGTCCAATGTGTTTGTGTTTTGTATATGTGTGTGTATTTTGAGCGCGGCGGTGTGTAATGCCAATGGAATACTGTGGTTGAAAGACCGTCGCATGGATTCGTGGGTCGTGATAGTGTGGGCATATTCCTGTTGGCGTGATGGTGGAGGTTTTGTTTTCGCCAGTTTATCACTGACCATTAGTGTGGCGGACTTGTGTGGGTGTCTGGATTTTGGCAGATACCGGCCTGTGGGTCGTAATAGCTGTAGCAGAATTCCACTGCCGCAGCGGTGTGTTGGCGGTCTTCTGCACGGTGGTAAGCGGGATTTACCGCCAATGTTGTAATGAGGGCCATAGTTTTAATCTCACAATATTTTTTTAAATGCTTAAAATCATTTGTAATATATAAAAAACATATACCACATCTCACAAACAGGGGCGATTCTTCTAAGACAAATCTATTTATCTTCAAAAGTCTATTTCATGTATCGCTGAACATCATTGATATCTAATTAATTTCATATAAGGATATCCATTGTCTATAGTAATTTAGGAAACTGCGTATTTGATTGAGGGGATCGAAGATGCTTTTCAAGCAGTAACCACAATGCCCGTCAGGTTGAACCACAAAATTGGATTATTATATGAAAGAAGTGAGAGTTCCACCCAACTAATAATCAGAATCCATGTCAGGGAGAACAAGAAAAGTCACTAAATAAACCTGTGCTTAACACTTTTGTAGCTTAGCAAGAAAATAGTTAAGCTGAACTTAGAGGCAATGTGTTAAGTATTTACGCAGCAAACAAACAGTAATGAATTTTTAAAGTATTAGTGAAAAATAGCACCTAAACGGTAAAAATGCCAACCACGGGCATATAGTCATGTGAACATGGGACAAAGTAGAAAGTTATGGCCAACCTTGATGGAGCACGGTTTTAATACAAGGCGTGGATTGGGCCCAGACTGACCTTACCTTCGGATGTAGAATAATTTTTGAAGGTAAATGTTTGAGAAGGTAAAGTTCAGCGGTGAAGAAGAAAATAGTGGGAGCTACCACAAAGTCAAGCCAACCAGCAATCAGTGAGCAGGTAGGGCCTGGTCTTCTGACAGTTATCAGGGCACTTTTTAGTGAAAAAACATTTATGTAACAAGTTTCTGTTTGTGGCTGTTTGAGCATCTTGAGCACCACTTTTAATGGACCAGGATTGATGGGCTTCACTTGGAGGGAAGGGCTTCTTACAAGCAGAGTCCATGTGCAGGGTTCACGTTTTCTAAGCTTTTTGGTCCCTGTAGCTCAGCTAACTATGCCTTGGAATCACTCTGGTAATCTTGGCATCAATCAGCAAAGCTGGCTTCAAGCATCAGGGCAGTCCTCTGAGGGTACAAGGCAGGCATCATGAAGCAGGGCAGTCCTCTGTAGTACAAGGTAGTTCTTCAGGGGGTTTTCTGAAGGTCCAGGAGTCTACATAAGATTTAGTCTGAGGGTCCAATATTTATACCTGGATAAACATCTAGACTTCCGACCACATCTGATTCTGTAATTTCCTTCCTTCCCTGCCCAGGCTCCTAGAGGCTCAGGGTGACAATACACTGTTGTTAATTTCTTTGTGTGTATGCTGAGGCCGCCCCTTTGAAATGCAAGTGGAGCACGGTACAACCTTGCCTTCGATTGTCTCACTGTCTGGGAGGAATACACAAAGGCCAACTGCCACTCTATTCACAGTCATGTGACCTAGGAGACAGGCTGCAGACATCAAGGGGCTCACTATGACTTTGGTGGGTGGCGGAGGGCTCCCACCAAAGTCCCGCGTCAGGATGATTGCCCATACGGCCATCTCTCTGCGGGCTCTATTACGAGTTTTCCACTGGGCCGGCAGACAGAAACACTGTTTCCACCGCCGACCCAGTGGGAAACTCACCACAAGATTGACGCTGGCCTGTAAACTAGCCTACGGCAACGTTGAGGTGGAATGGGTGCAACAGCACCCATCGTGCTTTTCACTGCCCGTAATTCAGTCAGTGAAAAGCGCGATGGGGCTGTCGATGGGGGCCCCTGCACTGCCCATGCCAAGTCCATGGGTAGTGCACACCCCCTTTCCACCAGCCTTTTCATGGCATTCCGACCATCATGTAAAGGCTGGGGGAAAGAGGACTTGTAATCCGGAGGGCAGCACTGCCCTGGTGGATTACAACCACCAAGACCACCAGGCTGTTGGCTGACAGCAACTTGGTGATGCCGGCGGTCGGACCATGGCGGCTCCGCCATGGTTGTAATGTGGTGGTCCAACCGCCACCATAAGTGTGGCGGTCTTAAGACCACCACACTCGTAATGAGGGCCCAAATGTTTAGGACAACAAATGCCAACTTTGTAAAAGCAGCATTTTCAGAATTATAATTTAAAGTCCAACTTTACCATTAAATTGGATTAAAAATTACAGTGCTTTTGACCCATTTATGGCATTTCTACATATTCACAAACAAAAGTTATCACTTATTAAATGTGATATGGTAAATCAATGTTATCCTATTGGAGAGGGAGGCCCCACAATAGTGAAAATTAATTAAGAATGTTTTCACTACCAGCACATATAAAACATAAAAGCATTTGTCCAAATTTTTAAATATGCTGCACCCTGCCCAATAGGCTGTTGAGGACCTACCTCAGGGACTACAGGCCTATTAGTAGCATTTAATTTACAGGGTGTGGGTATGTTGTGGCACTTTACTGGGGATTCATAAGTAAATTGAATTTGCTAATTAGGTGTAGGCCAATTTTACCATGTTTTAAGGAATGAGCACAAGCACTTAAGCACTGGTTAGCAGTGGTAAAGCACACAAACTCTAAAAGCAAACACAAAACTAGCAGCAGGAAAGGAGGAAAAATTGTGGGGGAAGAACACGCCAAAGGCTGTCAGGTCCTACAGTGTATCAATACTTTGTAGATGTGTTTGTTTGAGTTAACTTATACATTCTACTTTCTTCATCACTATCTAATTTGTATTTCCCATAAAATAAAAACTTGATTTAACTTTCAGTTATATAGCAAATTGGCATCCAGGTCTTTACTGTACCCCATATGTGCAACAGGTGAGCAACGCAAGGTCCATTTCATCTAGCATCAAAGTTGTGTGCCTTTACTTATTTCTCCTCCATAAATTAGCAGGGTGGTACATATAAATTCTAATATGGAATAGGATTGGGCTTTGTTTTAAAAAATATTATGAGAACCTCAATTCTACCTGAGTTGGAATAATCAGTGTCTCAAGGACCTCCTGTAGTAGTGTTCTAATCAATACACTGTGGCTTTATAATGACTTACTCCACAAT
This sequence comes from Pleurodeles waltl, assembly GCF_031143425.1. Taxonomy (NCBI): domain Eukaryota; kingdom Metazoa; phylum Chordata; class Amphibia; order Caudata; family Salamandridae; genus Pleurodeles; species Pleurodeles waltl. The sequence continues at coordinate 602,245,865 of NC_090443.1, read as the reverse complement.
TATAGCACAGATATCTCCATCCTATGAACATCCCTACTGATAATGTCTGGGATCAATTTTAAAATCTTCACCACAAAAAAACATAAACGCTCAGGAAGCACTCGGTCCAGTCACACTGTAATTGCACTATAAAAGATGTGGGATTAAAACCATGTATATTTTTCTAAACTTAGTATTCAATTTTGCTATACATTTCTGGCTTCAGCTTAGTTATGTGAAAGATGTGGGTTTGAATGTTTGTGAAACATGATGGTATGTCTCAAGATTGCCTAAGGGCAGCAGTTATTTATTAGGCTTATGACTCTCTATATCCCATAATATCTACATTTCTAATTAGAGTGGTAGACATACATTTAGTTGTTGGTAGGGAACCAGATCATTGTTTTCTGCACTTGCCCCCTTTTTGTTTTTTAACCTTGGCAGGGGTGCCAGATTGTAGTAAAGATAGTTTTCTTGGGCACCTTTCAGCCAATTTTAACAGTCTTCCCAGTCCCTCTCACATCCACTCACTAGTGGCATTCTTTCTTAAAAGGTTCTCTGGCAAAGAGCCCACTAGTAGGGCCCGTCATCCATTGCAGTTCCGGCCTGACGAAGAGCATGTCCCAATGATGAAGCATGTCACCCAATGGTGAGTGAGGCTACTGTTCCTGTAAGACTAATGCATGTGGTGACTGAAAAAACTCCTACCCTAATTCATGGAATGGAGTCCTTTCTTTTGGAACAGTGCATCTTATTTCAGTAATAGACTCTTTATACATATCCAGTACAAATACAAAAACATAATGATCGTAAAAAAGAAACAAATGATACTGCGCACTTGAAAAGGCACCCAATTGACGTAGCTATTATTGAAAAACACAGCTCATCACACAAAACGCAAGGTCCAAGTCATTAAACATAGGTGATAAATGTATATATGCGACCCATACTGCACATGCTAGTGTTGTTCTAATGTGGATTAGGGTAGTATACACAACTTAAAGTACTACCTTTCACGGTATTGAGATCTCTATATTGGGATCTCTATATTTTATACTGAATTACGTAAGAAATATGGAACGATAAATACACCCACAGCAATATGATCAACTATATACAGCATAGGGAAACAATAATTTAAGGGTGCATGGGCCAAATGTACGAACCAATTTTGCATTTCTTAACGGACCAAATCACTATTTTGGTCTGTTAAGAAACGCAAAATCTGTATTCGGTATGTACGAATGCTGAAAAAACAGTCACTAAATGTGATTTATACGTTGTAGAAATCACATTTAAGAAATTGCTAAAATAGGAAATTCGTATTACCGATTTCCTATTTCGAAATCGCAAAGAAATGTATAAAAACCACAAACAGCACTGAGCAAAATAAGCCCATTTACGAAATGTAATTACCACCAACCTGAAGCAGTTGGAAACCATGTTAAAATTATAAAAAATGCATCAGGCTCATTCAGAATGGCAGCATTATTCATCCTAGCAAGACGGATGAGGTACCAGGCACTGAGGGACAGAAGGAGGAGGAGACAGGAGAGGATTTTTAGTGTGACGGTCATCCTATTTAATATGACAGAGGAGGAGATAATAGTCAGGTCTTACTTGACCTGATCGCTGATATACAGCCCCAGTTAATGTCCCCCACAATTTGGATCATCCTCATACCACCACATATGCAAGTATTATGTTGCCTACAGCTATTTGCGACAGGGAGCAACCAATCAGTCACAGCAGTGGCTGTGGGGGACGGTGGGGGGGGTCACAAAGCACATTATCTAAATTCCACAAATTTCTTGATGTAATGGTTGCTAATCTGCGCCAATACATCTTTTTCCCAAATACCCAACAAACATTGCAGCTGACAAAATTGTAATTGGTTGCATAGGCGATACACATATTGCCATATGCCGCCCTTCATCAACAGAATATATTTATAGAAACAAGAAAAGCACACACTCCTTGAATGTGCAGGTGGTGTGTGACACCTCCTTTGTCATCACAGACCTTGTGTCCAGGTACCCAGGCAGCACACATGATTCATTCATGTTCCCCCACAGTGGAATTTAGAACCGACTGGCACAGAGGAAATTTGGTGATGGATTCCTGCTTGGTAAGTTTACCACATACTCACTGCATACACTAGCCAGGAATGTATGTGTCAACTGGTCTAATGGTTTACCCAACCATGTCCCAAAGGTGACAGTGCATATGTCTTACACCCATGGATCCTCAGACCTTGCCCGAGCACCAAGTTAGCAATGATACAACCAGGCATACAAGGCAACATGTTCAGTCATAGAGAGGACATTTGGCATACTGAAATCCCTCTTCAGGATCATCCATAAGACAGGAGGTGCACGACTATACAGCCACAAACATACTGTAACACAATGACGACCTATGCCATGTTGCAAAACATAGCAATGCCGAGGGGAATACAAGATGTCACCATTGAAGCGGAATCAGATTAAGATTTTGATGATGAACAACAGCCACTACAGGGAAAACAGGACAGTAGCCATGCAGCTGAGGGATGGGCTACATGCACAGATATCACCAACATCTAGTTCTGAGGTAAGGCATGACATTTGATGATATCAATGAGATAACTCACACTCGGCTTAGTGCTTGATGAGTAATCACCACCTGTAATTCAGGGGTCAACACTGTCATTAAAAAAAACCTCTACTAAGAGAAAGAGTTACTTGCTTGCAAAAAATTAACAACATGGAATGTGCCATGTCTGCCTATTTTTTATGTCCCCTTCCTGTGCTCCTCTTCCCAGGCACAATGCGCCTGGGTCCTGTAGATGTATCACTTTCAGAATTTTGTTTGGGATCATTCCTAATGGCACAGGTGTCCACGGCAGACACCCCACTTATGCTCGAGCCACCCTCACTCCCATGGTTGGTGAGCGGGCTGGCAGATTGAAAATGTGGGGTCTTTCAAGAGCCATTGTTGCCTGCACAAGGCCCCTGTTAACATCCTGGCAGCAATGTAACATTTCTGTCTGTATATTTATTGTACGCCTAGGGAGGATGGAGGTGGCAGTGGCCAGCGGGGTCATTGCACAGGTGTGGGCATCAATTCTGGTCATTAATTGTCTATGACACAGGCGCTGCTGCCTGTGCTCCCTTTCCATAGCACTGGTTCAGTGCTCATGCCCCTTTTCAACTGTTTTGGTGAGGTGCTGCAGCTCCCTGATCACACTGCAAATGTTTCTGTTTTGCAGGCACTGAGTTCTAATAATTGCCCTCTCCAAACCATCATATGTGGCTGAACATGCTGCAGCTGATGGAGTGGACACAGTGGCCATTCTGACTGGACTTGGATCCGTTCTTGTCTTATCAGCTGCAGAGGAGGCATCTCACCCACTGTCCGGGAAGCTTGGCAGTGCTGTGGTCTTAAGTCTCACTGCTGTTGGAGTGGAGGTGGATAGACCAGGTGCAGTGTTATTGTTGGCTCCCTCTCTGGACCAGTAGCTGCTGCAGTGACTGTGGCATCAGGTCTGGGATCTATTGGACAACAAATGCAGCACATTTTAAATATGATTAAATGATACTGTTTTGGACACAACAATATTGTGATGTGATTTGTGTGTTTGTGCTGCAGGAGTTGTGACTGGTTGTTACATATGGCCATTGGCACACCATACAGCATGGGGGTGGGGTGCGCTACAACTCACAAGATGCATTGGATGAGCAGTTGGAACAACTGACTGGAGTAGTCTAGGCTTTGAGTCATCTATTGTGGTTTGCCTAACAGTGTAGTCTACAGACAACATACAGGTATGTCACTTACCGTGGCTGGTGGCTGCTGGGAGTGAGGTGACTATCGCTCCATCTCAGTGAGGTGCTCCATGGCAGTCAGTTGGGCTTAGGTGTCTGGTCCCTCTCCTGTCGCACGCCCTTCAGCCATCCTGTTTGTCAGCCTCTCCTTTGCCCTGGAGCACAGGTCATACCACCTCTTGTGCAGTTCAGGGATGGTTCTCTGTGTGACTCTCAAGGCATTCATTTTCTCCTGTAAGTCCTTCCAGATTTTGTTTTTCTGGCCTTCAGGGACAGCAAAATAAACCTTTTCAAAAAGACTGTCAATGTTAGCCACATATTCACAAGTGAGGACCTCCAGCTCCCTCAGAAAAATGTATTTTCCGCTTTCTGCTGCCTCCAGCATCCCTAGTCTCCTCTGCAGCCATGGTGTGGTGTTCTCCTCCTTCCTTGTGTCTGCAGCAGGGTGTCTGGGCCTCTCCTTGCTCCCTGTAGCTGAGTCAGGGCTCAGGGTGTAACCACACCCTGTTAATCACTTCCACCTGGGCCTCCAGATGCATTTGCGCGTTGATTTCTCAAATTGCGATTTCTTATTAAGAAATCTAAATTTTGTGATTTACTAATTACTGATTTCTTATTTGCGATTTCTTCCATTTAGAAATCGCAAATAATAAATCGCTTAATATTTACATTGCCAAATGCAACTCGCAAACACTGATTTCTATACTTTCAGTGTTTGTGAGTCGCAGATTATGAATTTTGTACATCTGGCCCCTTGAGAGTTATACAAACAGGTTCACTATGGCATGGCTTGAGCATGAAAACAGATGCTGCTACCATCACGCTTGAGAAGATTAAAATGACCATAAAGAAAATGGCTAAGATCCATACCCCTGTTTAACTGATAACTTTTAATAGGATTATAAGGATCAATTGGAGCAACATATACTGGAAATGCTTCTGGATTCATATGAAAAACGTCTGTTTGCTGTACGGGATGAAATAGTAACAATGATATTGAAATCTGGCAAGTCACCTACATTGTGTACCTCCTATATGACTCTCTTCTTATTAAACACGGACATGAAAAGGTTAACTTAAATCTTCGTGGGAATTCTGCTTCTCCTTGTGCCAGGCATGGTTTTGCCTAAACAGCCTGCACATATTACATGCCCCTTTTTTCATTGGTTGCACAGCTTAATCCAAATGTTAAGGCTGTGACAGCCTTTTTGGATGCCAAAAAATAGTTTTGGCTCAGTGAATAGGACATTAATATTGGCTCTCTTGAGGAAAATAGAAGCGGGTGAAATATTTCTGAGATAGGTAACATTACTTTATAATGTTCCAACTGCTAACATTAAGGTGACTGGGCCAAACTCTGACTCTGTCAGTACATGGGTGACTACTTTCCAAAATACCAAGGGTAGCAAAAGTAGCATCACCTACACTTTGACCATAATAATATCACAGGAAGTGGCAACATATTCCCCCTGACCTTGCTTTTTTCGCAGGAAGTCATGTCATATGAACCTATCACCCCAACAATTGACATAGCTGAAGTTCCATAATTGCATGCATTTATACCAACATAACACAGACAAATGTCTTTTTTAAATACCATCTAGCTTATGGTGCCTAGATGATCTTTGAACCTTCTGTGGAATTTTAATTGTCATAAATTATAGTGAACAAGTAAAGCATGTATGGCACTGAAACAGCACTCATAAAATATTCAAATCCTTTTATGATGTGCCAAGCCAATGAAACCTAAGGTTCCCTTGGAGTTGACACCCTTTTTATCGAAAGGTGCTGTAGGTTTCCCTAAATGTCAAACATTACCTTCATTGTTCCAGGGCCAGCATTTTATCATGGGTGTGAAGTCCATATCCGATAGGTGACTCTTGAGTCTAACGTTACCTCATTGTGAAAGGGCCAGCAATTGTTCTTGGTTGCCATCCTCTCATACACCAGGTTGTTTATTTATATGCCACAAATTACCTCTAGTGTGCTGGTGCCAGCATTTTGTCACTGAAGTCCACATGTCAAGAACTTCCTTAAGTACATCAATATTTATTCATGGGTGCCCTGTATTCCATGAATGACGTCTAGTATGCCACAAATGGTATTTTGCCCCAAGTGTCTCTATAAGACAATAATTATCTTAAGTATGCCAGGGCCACAGGCAAACTCACAAGCATCTCATAACATTCTTGTTCACACCCACATACATTAGTCACCAATGCTCCCACTTACTTCTTCATTCTCACTCTCACTCATTCATTGTTATGTACATTCTTTCACTACCATACACTCATTCTTAGTAATTCTGGCTCACTCTTGATCTCACTCACCCATTCCCACTCACTGACTTGTAATTACTGACATCCAGTCTCATACAATCTTATTCACTACCTGTCATTGACACTCACTAACGTTCACTCACACATACACGCTTACACATAAAGACACACATGCTCACAAATACCCACGTTCTCTCTCTAAGACAATATGGAATGTGGAGCAACCCTGTGTTTTTTTTACCCTGATTTTGTTACCTCTGAGGTAGGGTTCACAAAGGCAGTGCCAGGAGTCGCAGCTGGCCACCCTTAAAATATGTCCCTGGATCCTTCTAGAATGAAATATAATGCATGGGTACCCCTGGCACCGATTCTATATGCATCATTATCGGAGTCATTAGCCTTTGTCCTTTGCAAACATCATTCAATTCCGAGGCTCAGGTTCTCAGGCAAACAACTAATTTTGTCACAATATGGCCACCTTGTGCCAAAATATGCAAAAGATATTAAAGAATAATTGAAAAAAGTCCCTGATGTTCCCACTGACAAAAAACACTTCTCGTTATCTCCCTGAATACTCCCTTCAATGTACAGGATACGTACAGGATACGTGTGAGTTAAAGTGCTCTATAATAAAAGAATATTATGCATGATATTACACTCACAACAAAATTTGAACGCAAAAAGGATAATTAGATACAACTCCCTGATAACAAATTTTGAAAGCAAAAAAGATAATTGGAGAAAACCCCTGTTGTCACTAGAAGTTAGAATAGCTACAATGAAAATGCTAGTTCTTCCTCACTTATTATGTATCTTTTTAAACATCTCTATACCTCCGAAAAAATTATTTTGACTATGTGAAGACGCCTAAGGATTAGGCTCTTGATCTGATGTACTACATGAGTAAAGGTTTACCAAAAGTGAGTTAAAGCATTGAATCAAGTTAAAGCTACTAACATCAAACATATTAAAACCTCAGTAGCAGCAATACAGAAAATGAGACAATATTTGGTCCTCAGAATCCAGGCTGACCTAACTATTCTAATAAGCTATAAGGAACTCTTGCTTCTCTAATGTAGGGCAATAGAAAACGAACTAGAAAGATCAGCACTACAGAAACCAGAGATATGGGTTGCATAAAGCCATATCAGCCAATGCAAGCGAAGACAGAGGTCTGTACCTCTCTAAGGGCCAGATGTACCAAAGCATTTTACCCATTCTGTGTCTATGGGAAAAAGCTTTCGTACATATGGCCCTAAGTCTCTAAGAGTCCACTCTATTCAAAGGGGAAAGGGAATCTGAATCTCTAACTGGATAGAGCACAATTCTCCCACCAAAACTCAAATAGTTGACATCACTGCCCGGAACATTCCATGGTTTGTACGCAATTGTGAATGGTAACTTTTCATTAGACTTCCATCTACCGGTTCAAGCATCAGGACAACCTTGGATCATTCTGGTATTCAGGAATCCGGAGGGGAGTTCATCTTCACAAATCCTTGTAAACACTTCCTGTCCTTTACAGCCCGTCTCTCCATACCCCTTTATCTACAAATAACAATAAGCTTTTCATCAGCTGAAGACTTTTGCAGACGTACCTGCAAATAAAGAAACATGCAGCAAGAGCAAAACTTCCACATTGAAGGTTAAACACAGAAAAACATTTCAGTCAACTTAACATAAACCTCAATGCACAGTCAAATACATGGCTATACGCGCATTTTATATAAGAACTATAAATCGGGGTCTAACTATGAAAATATAATTCAACTTGATTATCATAGTATTTATACATTGAATAATACTGCATAAATGTGATTTGATTATGATCATTCTACATTTCTACTTGTAAGTATACTTCAGCTCACGACTTTGAGCTCACTTATTTTGCATGAATATATTTAAGTACACATGATAGATGTCACTGAGTACATTTAATTTCTCCTTATGGAATGCATAATGGCACATGCAAGTTCTGCTGTCTCAAACCCTCCTCTGATGATGATGTATTATATCATCACAAAGTTACTTCCTTCTCAAATGAGACTCTCTAGAACTTTGTCATTTTCATCAGCTTTCGTCTAGACTCTGCCAGACATTTCATATCATCATAATATTTACACTATCCTTCAGCTCAAGATCTGCTCTCTTCCTTTTCCTTGACTTTCTAAACTTCATTCTGTGAAAAATTTGCTATCTCCGTATCAGGACTATTGCACATAAGGCAATAACCAACAAAGTCTTTAGAACAAAACCCACAACTCCACTTACTAACTTTTCAAACCATCTGCCTATATCAGCAAATCCATCTCCAATAGCTTCCCATGCACTTCCAAATTTTTCAAATCTCTTGCCAACCCAGAAATATCCTGAATATAGTTCTCTAAGGGCCACATGTACAAAAATCAGGTTTCGCGACTCGCGAGTCAAAGCGACTCTCAATTTGAGAGTCGCAAAACCTGATGTACAACAGTGTCAATGACACTGTTTGCGATTTCCAATGGGGTCGCAAATGAGGTACCTCATGAATATTCATGGGGTAGGTCGCACATTGGGAGTGGCCTCCCTCACGGGGATGGTGGCCTGCTGGAGACAGCAGACCACCATGTCTGTGACTGCTTTTAAATAAAGCAGTTTAAAAAAAAAATGCAGCCCATTTTCCTTAAAGGAAAACAAGATGCATTTCAAAATCAAAAATGAAAAGTTTTCTTTTCATTTCTTCAGAGCAGGCAGTGGTCCATAGGACCACTGCCTGCTCTGAAAAAAATATTTTCGCTACCATTCACAATGGGGAAGGGGTCCAATGGGGACCCCTTCCCGCTTGCAAATGGGTTAGCACCAGTTTGAAACTAGTGCCAGCATTCGCGGTCACAAAACAATCATCCATACTATCTGGATATGGTATTAGGAAGTGACGCCCTTGTCACGCCCCTTCCTAATACCAAATCGCAAAACCCAAACTGCGATTTGGTAAAAAGTTATCGAATCACAGGTTGGGCTTTGTACATCCCAAATAGCATTTTTAAAGTCGCAAACGGGGCGATTCGCCGTTTGCGACTTGAAACTGCTTCGTATATTTGGCCCTTCCCTGGGATGTATGTCCAGCATTGCTGAACTTTCAACATTCGACAGACTCCGCTCTCCTTTGCAAATAAGATGTCCAAATTAAGACAATACTGCAAAATCGGAAATCTTATAGCTACCATTTCACAGTCTACAACCAATAAGGCTCCAGTTGCACTAGTGGCCAACTTATCCACTATGATAAATAGCCTTCTAATCTTTAAATAATTTAAAATCCCTCCCACAGATGGAATCAATGCACCAAATATATCCCCTACTACTTCTCCAGCACTAACACCTCGCTTTGGTCTAGAACTTTTTGTCCAAACAGGGTCATCAAGATGTTCTACATGATAAATCTTGGTGAAAACTACACGTAAAAAAAAGTGCCATACCATCCCTTGGGCATCTTAAAATAAGCAAGTTCTCCACAGATAAAATAAATTATTTTTAACTCCTTGGGGGTGAGACAACAGTTTAAGTTCTCAAATAAATGAATCTCTGAAAAAACTAAATCAAAATTTGAAAAATTATATTGATAATGTCTTTTACCATAAAGCAAACTCAAGAAAAGTCTACAGGTAATTCCATAGGTCACAGGAATATAATGATATGTAATCCCCTCTGCAGCTGATGCAGACAATTACATATAAAAATATATGTTTGCAGAATATTTGCCCCTTCAATCACCTACATATAAAGCCTTTTAATCTAACTTGCCGGTGTTGCTAATTGTAAGGCTTCAGGTGTGCAGGGGAACACCAAAAGATAATGGCCCTCATAACAACCATGGCGGTCGGTGTTAAAGCGGCGGTAAGACCGCCAACAGGCCGGCGGTAAAAAAATGGAATCACGACCATGGCGGAAACCGCAAACATAGATGGCCACTTTAGTACTCTGACCGACACAGCGGTACAAACAAACACAGCGGCGGTCACCGCCAACAGACAGGCGGAACATAATGTCCCGCCCACACTATTATGACAGGCCAATCTGCCACCCTTTCCGGGGCGGATTCAATGTGAATAAAAACACGTCGGAAACAGGACTTGGAAGGGAAAACACTCACCTCTACACAACCCACGAGGAACCAGGACGCCATGGAGCCTGAACTCCAAATACTCCCTGCGATAGTATTCCTGCTCCTCTACCAGGAGCACAAAAGACGGCGGCGAGGACCACGGTGAGTACTACACATACAACACAGGGGAGGAGGGAGGGAAAAGAGAGTGACACACACAACACGCATCACTCCCGCCCCCACCCTCACCCACAACAACATACACATCAATACATGCTGCAACATTACATTTACACCTCTCCACCCCCTTTTCAAGAACGCAAGGACAAAAGGAAATGAGTTGAACGATTGTAATCAATAAAAATCCATTAGTCAAAACTTTATATACAGTATAAACAATTATGTACACCAACCAATCAAGTCCGGGTAGTGCACCATTCATAGTCCGTGGACCACTGGGCCCAAAATGCATAGGCGAGGCCCACACTCGATACCAGACTCAAAACGGAGAGAACACTGCTGGGGCATCAGATCAAAATGAAACAGGCACCTCAGGAAGAAGGGAAGGGGGGCACCTCAGCCAGATGAGTGTACGATGCCAGCTCCACGAGGGGGCTCCATGCCCATTGATGTATCCTGAGGAGTGCCAAGCGACAGTCTCTCAAGTCTCTCCAGTGGGTGGGTTGCCCACTGCTTTATCCTAGGGAGTGCAAAGCCACAGTCTCTCAAGTCTCTCCAGTGGGTGTGTTGCCCACTGCTTTATCCTGGGGAGTGCAAAGCCACAGTCTCTCAAGTCTCTCCAGTGGGTGGGTTGCCCACTGCTTTATCCTGGGAAGTGCAAAGCCACAGTCTCTCAAGTCTCTCCAGTGGGTGGGTTGCCCACTGCTTTATCCTGGGGAGTGCAAAGCCACAGTTTCTCAAGTGGATAACAGTCTACACTGGTGCCCAGAGTGCTTCATCCTGCCAAGGACTGAGGTAGTGGATGTCAATCTCCACTGGTTCTGGAGGGGGCTTTGTGCCCGGAGTGCTTCATCCTGCCAAGGACTGAAGTAGTGGATGCCTTTCTCCACTGGTTCTGGAGGGGGCTTGGTGCCCAGAGTGCTTCATCCTGCCAAGGACTGAGGTAGTGGATGTGATACTCCACTGGTTCTGGAGGGGGCTTTGTGCCCAGAGTGCTTCATCCTGCCAAGGACTGAGGTAGTGGATGCCTTTCTCCACTGGTTCTGGAGGGGGCTTTGTGCCCAGAGTGCTTCATCCTGCCAAGGACTGAGGTAGTGGATACCTTTCTCCACTGGTTTTGGAGGGGGCGTTGTGCCCAGAGTGCTTTATCCTGCCAAGGACTGAGGTAGTGGATGTCAATCTCCACTGGTTCTGGAGGGGGTTTTGTGCCCAGAGTGCTTCATCCTGCCAAGGACTGAGGTAGTGGATGTCAATCTCAACTGGTTCTGGAGGGGGCCTTGGTGCCCAGAGTGCTTCATCCTGTCAATGACTGAGGTAGCGGATGTGAATCTCCACTGGTTCTGGAGGGGGCTTTGTGCCCAGAGTACTTCATCCTGCCAAGGACTGAGGTAGTGGATGCCTTTCTCCACTGGTTCTGGAGGGGGCTTTGTGCCCAGAGTGCTTCATCCTGCCAAGGACTGAGGTAGTGGATACCTTTCTCCACTGGTTTTGTAGGGGGCGTTGTGCCCAGAGTGCTTTATCCTGCCAAGGACTGAGGTAGTGGATGTCAATCTCCACTGGTTCTGGAGGGGGCTTTGTGCCCAGAGTGCTTCATCCTGCCAAGGACTGAGGTAGTGGATGTCAATCTCAACTGGTTCTGGAGGGGGCCTTGGTGCCCAGAGTGCTTCATCCTGTCAATGACTGAGGTAGCGGATGTGAATCTCCACTGGTTCTGGAGGGGGCTTTGTGCCCAGAGTACTTCATCCTGCCAAGGACTGAGGTAGTGGATGTGAATCTCCACTGACGGTGGTGCAACATGCAAGCTGCCCAGGCCCCTGGAACTGACCACCAGCCTTGTACGAATGACCACTGGGGATGGCAGCCATGTCTGTAGTGGTGCCACTTTATCAGGATGTTGCGGGGCCGCTGGCGGTGCTGGCAGCGGGGTCAGGAGTGGCGGTGCTTACGGCGGGCTCTGTGGCATTGGTGCTGGCGGCTGTCATTGTGGCAGCGGTGTTGGTGGCGGGCTCACTGACTGCGGTGCTGTTGGCGGGCTCACTGACTGCGGTGCTGGTGGCGGTGTCAGTAGCGGCGGTGCTGGTGGCGGGCTCACTGACTGCGGTGCTGGCGGCGGTGTCAGTAGTGGCGGTGCTGGTGGCGGGCTCACTGACTGCGGTGCTGGTGAAGGGCTCAGTGTCTGGGGTGCTGGCGGCGGTGCAGGTGGCGGTGCTGGTGGCGATCTTCTCCGCCGTGCATGTTGGCATCTACGTGGACTTGCCTTTCATTTTCAGACCCTTCCCCACCTTGGATGGTGGTGCAGCTGTCTTGCCACTTTCAACTTTTGTCTTGCCTGAGCCCTTGGTGGCAGGTGTTTTCACGTTCTCCCTCTGAAATGTGGGCAACTTTTTCTGTTTGGAGGTGGCGGAATGTCCTTGCCCTCGCTCCTTGGGACACTGGCAGCCCTGTTGCTTGGCGCACTCCAAAATCCCATTATTGCTGGCACCACTGTGCCGGGTGATGTGGTGGCTGAGGTGCTGGGTTGGGACCTGGAAAGGTGGGCCCTAGAGGACAGACAGGGGGGAGGTGTAGGGAAGAGGTCAAAATTTGATAGGAAAAGCTTTTTAGGCACACTGGGATGGGTAGATGGAGGAGGTTTGGGAGTGGAGGAAGAGGTAGTGGTTGTAGGAGGTGTTTGTTTGGTGACTTTGGGTGAAGGTGCATGGGCTGTAGGCTGTTGTGAGGTGGATGGCTGTTGGGTGGGTGTGTGACTGCGTACTTTGGGAGGACGGCTCACAGACACACTGGTAGAGGACACAGGGGATGTGAGAATGGTACTGGGGGTGGTGAGTGCATGTGAGCGGTGTGTGGTGATGGGCGTGCTGGTGATGGAGGTAATGGCTGAGGATGTAGTGCATGCAGGTGTGAGTGGAGACGTGACAGGGAGGGAGGAGGGAGACGTGGAGGAGGGGGACACAGTGGAGGCAGTGGATGTTGGTATGTGTGCATGGGTATGATGCTTGTGTGAGTGCCTGTGGGATGTGTGGTGTGGTGCTTATGTTTGCCAGAGCCACCCTTGTGTGTTGAGGTGTGTGCATGCTGGTCTGATGGTGTGCTTGGGATAGGCTGAGGTACTGGGGATTGGGTCTGGGTGGAGGAAGTTGGAGGGTGGAGGCTGGACACAGGGACAATGACTGCCATCAGTGCTGAGGCCAGAGTCTGAAATGCTCGCTGTTGGGCTGCCTGGCCAGAATGAATGCCCTCCAGGTATGCATTTGTTTGTTGCAACTGCCTCTCTACACCCTCGATGGCATTCAGAATGGTAGACTGCCCAACAGTGAGGGATCTCAGGAGGTCAATGGCCTCCTCACTGAGGGCAGCAGGGCTGACTGGGGCAGGGCCTGAGGTGCCTGGGGCGAAGGAGAAGCCCACCCTCCTGGGTGAGCGGCCACGGGACACGCGTTGAGGGGCTGGTGGGAGGGCGGTGCTGGTAGGGGGGCTGGCGGCTGTACCTGTAGATGATGTGGGCACAGAAGGGCCCGCCACAGCAAGGGAGCTCTCATCAGAGGAGGAGTCAGTGTCGCTGGTCTCTGCTCCTGTCCCCGCCGTGGAGCTCCCCTTGCCCTCCATCCCACTGGTGACTTCAGACTCCATTGTCTCGCCCTCCAGGGCCATGTGGGATGCAGCTCCCTCCTGCTCCGGTGGCAATGCTCCTCCACCTGATGATGCTAATGCACACAAGAATAGGGAGACCACAAAAAGGGGGGGAAGAAGAAAGAAGAAAGACATGTTCAGTGCATGCAATACCGCTACCGTTGGCAGACACTACAGACACAGCAGCCCTCTGCACTACGCCATGCACTTAGAGTTCCCTAATTAATAACAGGGAAATGGGGTACATGGCCTATGCTCGATTGCCGCACACATGGAAGTCATAGGAGCCTGACTAGGTGTAGATGGCTCTTACCACTGGTGGGGTTGGGATGCCACTTAGCCTGCCTCTCTGTCAGGATACTTCAATTTGATTTCCTCAGAAGCAGAAGATAACTCCTCAGTCCCGACCCGAGCTACTCACAACGAATATTAATCCTTCGTGCTGACTACCCCGGAGGGGGAAAGGGGAATGGGATAGTAGAGAGACTGCCACAGAGATGATGAACGCCAGTACTCAGTCTGCCTCTTCACATCTAAGATTGGATACAGCACCCAGTTTTTCACTTTCTTCCCTCAACACTTAATTCTCTTTAATTCTATTATTTCTTCACTCAGCCTGAGTTCTCTGTAGCCTTGCTTCTCTCTATAAATGATAGCTCTTCTTAAAAAAAAATGCTTATTACTGATTCTGGAAGAACTTCTCAACCTTTGTTAGAGATTGGTTTTATATTGCTATATATATATATATATATATAGTTGGTGATAATGCGTTCTTCAAATCAGCTGATGTTATTTAATTTCTCCTGTCTTATTGTGACTTCTGTCAATACTTGTATTTGTAAATGCTTGTTTATTAAAGTTCGTTTCTCCTTTCTTACTTCGACATTTGTTGATAACTTGTATTTGTAAATGCTTGTTTATTACAGTTAGTTTCTCCTTCCTTACTTCGACATCTGTCCATAACTTGTAGTTGTAAATGCTTGTTTATTTAAGTTCTTTTCTCTTTTAAACTCTATTTTGGTTTATTACCATTGAATTTGTAAATGCTTATTTGTTAACAGTTCGTTTCTCCTTTAAACTTGGCCTTTGTTTATAACCTTGACATTTGTAGATACTTGCTCTTTTAACGTTCATTTTTTCTTTGACTTTAATATCTTAAACAAGAACCTTGTAAACATAAGGTTAATTCATACATTAACTCTGTAGCCTTGCCGACTTCCACGGGAACGGTCTACTATCAAACTCTTCGAATAAACCTTGACAATATTTATCCGTTTTCTGTAATATAATCTTCAAATGTAATTTTACCTCACAGGAGTTTCAGTTCTGAAGCGCGCTCTCTCTCCACACAGCTGATTCCTGTCAGACCTCAGTTGAAGTGCAAGGCTTCCAGCTGGAGAGCTCGTAACCTAGCAACCAACCGATTGCAAGACTAGAACTGTAACTAACCTTCAGGACTCACAGCGGCCATCTTGGATCTTTTCTTCTTGATTCTTCCTTTGAAATAAGCGCAAGATTACTCTGCAAACCTTCTTCCAATTTGGGCTTTGCTGTCTCCACTGAGGATATCTCTTTGCTTTTCTCATGCACTTCTTTGATTTGACTTGGCAAGTTTGTGCGGTCATGACACTCACAAAGGGTCCTTGCCTACAAAGCTCGCCCTAGCCTAGGGAAACCCACTGCCCACCTCCCCCAACCATACACCTCCTAATGCGCGCAGAGTCAGATGGATGTGACGGTACTCACCCCCTTGTGGCGGCTGTGATGCCCTCAAGTGCCCATCCAACTCTGGATAGGCCAATGCCAGGATCCAGAACTTCTCACGTTGGGAGGCCATCCCCGGCTGGGCCTCCGGCGTCTTCTTGCTCCAGCGGCGAATGTCCGCCCATCTTTTACAGCAGTGGGTGCTCCATCTGTGGTGGACCCCCAGGGTCAGGAAGTCCTTGGCGATGGCACACCAAATATCCTTCTTCTGGTGGGCGCTGACCTAGAGGAATAATACAGGGGAAAAGGAAAAACTTTAACCGTCTGGACCGTCACAGTCATTGGCCCACGTTCCCACCATTGCCCTGACGCGCATACACTCACCGTCGCCTCATGCAGGCCTCAACCCCCCCCGTATCTTCCATCCACACCACTCCAAACAGGCATTGCCCATTCAGCATGCTCACAGTGTACTCACCTGTTTGTCTGGAGGACCGTAGAGTAGCATGTACTGGGGGAGGTCCCCATCCACTAGTTTCTCCAACTCCTCCGATGTGAAGGCAGGGGCCCTTTCCCAGGACACATGAGCCATCGTCGCTTCCAGACTGAGGTCACAGCACCACTTGCAGTGTAGGTCCTCTCCTGTCGAAGGTCAGGTATCAAGATAGTGAACAGACAGAAAATGGGGGTCACGTCCGCGGCGGTGCATACCGTCACCGCCGGCGTACATCGTCATTGGCTCATGGGACCCAGAGGGCCCAATGTTAACCAATACAGGATTGCGCCACGGTCTTCGACCACCTACCACGAAGGTGTACAACGCCAGCGCAGTTACCTCACATCCCCTTGTCTCACATTACAGGTCAGGCAGCCGCCATTTCAGGGGGCCACATGGCATTATTTTTAAATGCATCACACATATCTAGGCCTTGCATACACACAGAGACAGGCACATAGCGGATTGACAAATGTGTGCAATAAATTCTTTTTTCACTACCTCAGTGTTGGCTGACTCTGTGCTCGCTGTTCTCGTCCATAAGGCACGTCCGCTGGGGCAGGTGAGGAGATGGCGGCATCCTCCGGTGTACAGACCGCTGGTGGACCTGTCGACAATGGAAGAGAGACATGTAAGAGTCACCTACAGACCTGATCGTGCCACAATCCAAGAACTGTGTGCCCAGTTGGAGCCAGACCTGATGTCAGCTATCCGCCATCCCACAAGAATCCCCC
Source organism: Pleurodeles waltl (assembly GCF_031143425.1). Classification (NCBI taxonomy): domain Eukaryota; kingdom Metazoa; phylum Chordata; class Amphibia; order Caudata; family Salamandridae; genus Pleurodeles; species Pleurodeles waltl. Next base: position 602,228,973 of record NC_090443.1, on the reverse strand, counting down.
CTCTAGTGCAGGTCCTGTCAGTACTCCATTTCCTGGCAAGTGGGTCTTTTCAAACTACAGTGGCCATAGCATCAGGGATGTCCCAGCCTATGTTCTCAAACGTGTTGTCTGCCCTGCTTAAACACATGCGCAGCTACATCGTTTTCCCTCAGGTGGAGGATTTGCCTACAGTGAAAGGTGACTTCCATGCCCTGGGACATATCCCCAACATCATAGGTGCCATTGATGGGACACATGTAGCCTAGGTAACCCCCCGCAGGAGTGAACAGGTGTACAGAAACTGGAAGAGCTATCATTCAATGAATGTGCAGATGGTGTGTTTGGCCGACCAGTACATCTCCCATGTGAACGCCAAGTTTCCTGGCTCAGTGCATGACGCTTACATTTTGAGGAATAGCAGCATCCCTTATGTGATGGGGCAACTCCAGAGGCACTGTGTGTGGCTAATAGGAGAGGACCAGGACCCTATAACCCGTGAATAGATGTCTGGGTCTGCGGTTGTCCCTAAAGGGGTTAGTGTGTGTCTAACTGTTGTCCCTCAACATTTGCAGATGACTCTGGGTACCCCAACCTGTCATGGCTACTGACCCCAGTGAGAAATCCCAGGACAAGGGCAGAGGAACGCTACAATGAGGCACATGGGTGAACTAGGAGGATTATAGAAAGAACCTTAGGCCTCCTGAAGGCCAGGTTCTGGTGCCTCCATATGACAGGTGGTTCTCTGTGCTACTCACCAAAGAATGTGTGCCAGATCTCGTGGCCTGCTGTATGCTGCTCAATTTGGCTTTGCGACGACAGGTGCCTTTTCTGCAGGAGGATGGTCCAGAAGGAGGTCTTATGGCAGCTGTGGACCCTGTGGGCAGTGAAGAAGAGGAGGCAGAAGAAGAGGATATCGACAACAGAAACAACGTGATCCAGCAATACTTCCAGTGAGACACAGGTAAGAAGACATAACTGCCTCCTACATCTCATACAATTGTTAGACCTATCATATGTCTGTCATTTTCACCTAGTGAATGGACCCTGACCTGTCACTTTGCCTTTCCATTTCACAGATGTGACCTCTGCTATGTTACCTCATGGACTAGAGCTGTGTGACATAGGTATGTTGACAATACAATGGACATTGCTATTTTCCTCAGTTATTGCAAATACACATTTGTGAAAGCACAGACTGACTTCAGATTGTTTTGTGATTCAAGGGTGTTTATTTAAGTGCAAAATAGTGGAAGGGGTTGTAAAATGGTCAGGGGTGATGGTGGAGGAATGTCCATGGCAGAGTCCAGTTATTTGTCTCAGAGGTGCATTGTCCAAAGGGGCATAGGAAGTGGAGCTAGGGCAGTTTAAGGATGGACAGGGTGACAATGTGGGACAGAAGGATGACATTAAGGGAGGTCTCATTTCTTGGTGGGGGTCTTGGCATTGTTCTCTGTCTTTGTCCTGGATCTCAGGGACCGTTTGCAGGGTGGTTCTCCATCTGCAGGGGGTGGGGTGCTGGTGTCGTGGTCCTGTGGCGGTGCCTCCTGTCCACTAGCACCGGCAGAGGTGGTGGGCAGTTCATCGTCCAGGCTAGTGTCCGGGGCCCCTTTTTGTGCCACAGTGTCCCTCCTGGTGTTCACAAGGTCCTTCAGCACCCCGACAATGGTGACCAGGGTGGTGTTGATGGTCTTGAGTTCCTCCCTGATCCCCAAATACTGTTCCTCCTGCAGCCGCTGGGTCTCCTAAAACTTGGCCATTGCCATCGTCTCGTGGGAATGATGTTGGAGAGGGCCTCGTGGAGAGTGGGTTCCCTGTGCCTGTCTTCCCCCTGTCGCACATCAATCCTCCCAGTTCCCCGGTTTTCCTGTTCCTCTGTCCCCTGAACCGTGTGCCCACTGCCACTGCCCCCAGGTCCCTGCTGTTCTTTGGTTTGTGGGTTTGCCTGGGTTCCCTGTAGTGGTGGACACACTGCTGCTTGACGTGTCCTGGGGACAGAGGGATGGGCCCGCTGGGTGGGTGCTGTGCTGGTGTTTCCTGAGGGGGGAGGCTCTTTGGTGGCATGTGCCAGTGTGTGGGGAACCGACTGTCCCGAGGTCCCAGATTGGCCGGGCTGGTCATCTTGATCCAGTTGGACAGAGCTGCTGTCGTCACTGTGGGCCTCTTCTGTGTGGGGGGGGTGGACATGTCTGGAACCTCCTGTCTGGTGACGTTGGGTAGGGGTCCTGCAGAGGTGTAAAGGCATGATTATTACATCTGTGTGTGCCATTGTGTGCAATGGGCTGGTGACCCTGTACCACAGTGCTTACATTCTTATGTAGGACCTTGTGTGATAATAGTTTTGGGGTCTGTGTGGGTATCTGTAGTGGACATGCTTTGGTGATGGGTGTCCATGCTTTGTTGTTGCATGCAGTGCTTGGTGTTGGGATGGGTGGATTGTGATAGTGGGACATATGTGAGGTGTTGGAGTGATGGGGGTGAGGGTGAAGGTGGGGGTATGTGATAGCATGCAGGTAGGGTGGGGGATATGGTAGTAAAGTGTTGACTTACCAGAGTCCATTCCTCCTGCTACTCCAGCGAGGCCCTCAGGATGCAGTATAGCCAAGACCTGCTCTTCCCATGTTGTTAGTTGTGGGGGAGGAGATGGGGGTCCGCCGCCAGTCCTCTGAACTGCAATCTGGTGTCTTGAGACCACGGAATGCACCTTCCCCCGTAGGCCGTTCCACCTCTTCCTGATGTCATCCCGTGTTTTTGGATGCTGTCCCACTGCGTTGACCCTGTCCACGATTCTGTGCCATAGCTCCATCTTCCTAGCTATGGAGGTGTGCTGCACCTGTGATCCAAATAGCTGTGGCTCTACCCGGATGATTTCCTCCACCATGACCCTGAGCTCCTCCTCAGAGTACCTGGGGTGTCTTTGCTGTGCCATGGGGTGGTGTGGGTGATGTGTGAGGTGGTGTGTGTTGTGATGTGTGAGGGGATGAGTTTGTGTTTGTTGTGTGAGGTGTGTGGATGTTGTGTGAGTGACGGTGTTGTGTGCCTGTGGATGCTAGTTTGTTGATGGTGGTGTCGCTCTCTGGCCTTCTTAAGCAATTCTGGGCGTACAGGTTTGTGGGTGATGCGGATGTGTGTTTTATATTGGATTGGGTGTGTAGGAGTGGTGTGTGTATGTGTATCAGGTGTGTGTATTCGTAATTGTCCAATGTGGTTGTGTTTTGTAAATGTGTGTGTATTATGAGTGCAGCAGTGTGTGTCGCCAATGGAATACCGCCGCGTGGATTCGTGGGTCGTGATAGTGTGGACGTATTCCTGTTGGCGTGACGGTGAAGGTTTTGTTATCGTCAGTTTATCACTGACCTTTGGTGTGGCGGACTTGTGTGGGTTTCTAGATTTTGGCGGATTCCGAGCTGTGGGTCGTAATAGCTGTAGCGGAATTCCGCCGCCGCAGTGGTGTGTTGGCGGTCTTCTGCACAGCGGTAAGCGGGATTTACCACCAATGTTGTAATGAGGCCAATGTCTCCTCTACTGCCAGAGTAGATAAAAATACTCCTATTAATAACACTTCTAAGTCTATAAGGGAACGAAGCAATACTGCACCTCAAGGTCAGTTTCTCTTTTTCTTTCCTTCTGGCCCATCTGCTTCACTTGCTTTCTTCCAGCACTAGGTCTTTAGTCAGAGTCTGACTCTGAACTCCACTCATTTACCTCCACAGGGCAATGTTCAGTTGCTCCTGCTTAATCTTTAGCTTGCGTAAGACCCCCCTCAGACTGATCGAGTGCTGTTTCAGGCTCGGTTTGGTCCACTTGACTGACCTGCTCATGTCACCTCTCACTCAACACTGCTACTTCCTGAAAAGGTGCTGTTATATCAAGTGAACATTCAACTCTGCAAGTATGGGAAGCATGAATCCAGTTGGAGAGCCCTCCACATTTTACAGTTGTCATTGTGAGCAGGATTAACCACTACATCCCATGCCAAACACATTTTCCTGACATGTTTCTTCATCAAGACACAATCGCAAGGACTGAGATCGTGGCACTGTTCCTGATGTGGAGAGGCCGTAACTGTTCCAACCTGATGAAACACAGAACGCACCACATACGCTAGTCCCTTGCAATAATCAAGGACATATGATCTGAAATGATCACAAGTGCATTACCAGGAATTGCTCACAATCTCATCGCCCTTCCCATGATGATTTCATGGGGAGACAATACAGTCTTTCAATCTGCTACACTCTGGAGACTCATCAACACAAGAGATAAAGCATCAGACCTTTTCAAAGATGTCAAAGCACACACTTTTGCCAGCATGGATTTCAGCGGCCCATTCACCTGCTCGACAAGACCTGAAGCCTCAGGTCTAGAGCTGCAGTGTAATCTCTGGTCCACTTGCAGTGCTGCACACAACAGATGCTGGAGTCCTTTGTTGAAATCAGTCCAGCTATCTGATTCCACAGAAGTCGGAAATCCAAACCTGGGTTTGAATTCCCTCAACCACAATTCAGTTTGGTGAGACTATCATTCCTTCTCATTGGGTATGCTTCAACCCAATGTAAGAAGATGCACACAATGACCAAGAGATACCTTTACCCACTGCACACATGCATCTCAATGAAGTCCAACTGCATTCTCTTAAAAGGCCCTCCTGATCTCCCTTTGTGACTAAGTATAACTGCAGTTCTCTTCCCAACATTGGTTTGTTGACACACAATGCATCTTTGACACAGTGCTTCTGCCATCAGTCTGAACTTAATTAAACCAGGCCTGTCTAAAGACCTCACCATGATGTCCCTACAAACATGAGCTGGACCGTGGAAATGCCTTGCCGTATGGGGTATCAAACTAATTGGCAACACGGGTCTTCTATGCATTGAAAGATAAATGTCATTATCTCTCTTGACACAACCTGCTCTGACCCAAGTCTTAAGTTCCTCCTCTCACTGCATCTTCACCTCTTCCCAAGTATCAGCTGTAGTCAACAAAAGGTTGTAGTTAATCTCATCCATTCCTTCATTATTATATTCCTCATTAAAGGTACAGAGATTGTGGGCACAGTCCTTGGCAACTTCGCCTGAGTAGTTTTTGCCTAAGGTCGCATGAATATTTACAGAACAATGTGCCTGGAACTTGACCACTGCAACTTGTTCAGGCAGCTGAAATGCATCAAGGAGGTTTCTCACTTGTCTGCCATTCAAGATGGGAGATCCAACGGGTGTCATTAACCCCCTCTGGGACGATAGTTGTCGGAAGTCATGAATGACTCCAAAGCTATATTGACTATCAGTAAAGATTGTCATTTTCAATTGATCAGAGACACAGCATGCCAGAGCAGTCAGTTCAGCCACTTGTGCAGGGAATACATTTTAAAGGCAGGAGGCTTCAACAACTGCTGAAAAGTTACAGACAGCATAAACCACTGTCAGGCTTTCTCCAAAATCTCGTAAACATGAACCATCAACATAGAGGGCAAAACAAGATTTGGATAATGGTTTATCTTGTAGGTCTGATCTCGGCTTGGTGCATAGTGCACTAAAATCAAGAAAATCATGGTCTACTTCATTTTCATCATCACTGTTATGATCAGGTACAGGTAGTAAAGTAGAAGGATTTAGAATACCACAGCATTTGTGTTAGAAATATGGTCTTTGGTTGACAGTCAGGTTACCCCCCCTGTTCAAGCAAGGACCCTCACTCTAATCAGAGTAAAAGAGAATCACCCGCAGCTAACCCCTGCTTACCCACTTGGTAGCTTGGCAGAGCAGTAGGCTTAACTTCACACAGTAACTTAATGAAAACACGACAAAATGAAACAACACCAGGCTAGTAAAATAGGAAATATTTATCTAAACAAAACAAGACCAAAACGACAAACATCAGACATACACACGTCAAGTTATGAATTTTTAAAGATTAAACTAAAAAATAGCACCTAGAAACACAAAATGCTTTGATGAGGTGTTAACACGGCGTTGTGACGGAGTTGTTCCCAACAAGCTGACACCAGCGCCGCCGGCCGCAGAGTCGCGTAGACCCCCAAGTACAGTACCTTTGGTGAAGAGTGAAAACTTGTCGATGCGCGAAGTCAGAAGTTGCAGCATCTGTGAGAAACGTTGAATCTGCGCACTTTCAGTGGCATCGGTCACGACGTGGTGCGGTGACTTCCACCGAGTCGCGGACTTCAGCGGGGCTGCAGCGGCGTCGGGCCTGCGAAGGCCGTTGCGTTCCAGCGAAGATCACGGAGTCGGTTGCAGGCAGCGTCACCAGATTCAGCAGCAGCATTGGTTCGAAGTCGTCCAAAGTCGATTTCCTTGGATTTCCACCAGCTTTCCTTTCAAGGGCCCAGGGACTGCATATGGCACCATTTGTCAGAGCAGGAGTCTCTTTAGAGACTCGAGGTGCTGGCAGAGAGAAGTCTTTGCTGTCCCTGAGACTTCAAACAACAGGAGGCAAGCTCTAATTCAAGCCCCTGGAGATTTCTTCACAAGATGGAAGGCACACAAAGTCCAGTCTTTGCCCTCTTACTCTGGCAGAAGCAGCAACTGCAGGATAGCTCCACAAAGCACAGTCACCGGCAGGGCAGCTCTTCTTCCTCAGCCCTTCAGCTCTTCACCAGGCAGAGGTTCCCCTTGTTTCCAGAAGTGTTCTAAAGTCTGTGGTTTTGGGTGCCCTTCTTATACCCAATTTCTCCTTTGAAGTAGGTCTACTTCAAAGTAAAGTCTCTTTTGAATGTGAAATCCTGCCTTTCCCAGGCCAGGCCCCAGACACTCACCAGGGGGTCAGAGACGGCATTGTATAAGGACAGGCACAGCACTTTCAGGTGTAAGTGACCACTTCTCCCGTCCCTCCTAGCACAGATTGCTCATCAGGAAATGCAGACTACACCCCAGCTCCTTTTGTGTCACTGTCTAGTGTAAGGTGCAACCAGCCCAACTGTCAAACTGACCGAGACAAGGAATCCACAAACAGGCAGATTCACAGAAATGGTATAAGCAAGAAAATGCTCACTTTCGAAAAATGGCATTTTCAATAGCACAATCTTAAAATCAACTTTACTAAAGGATGTATTTTAAAATTGTGAGCTCAGAGACCCCAAACTCCATATGTTCCTCTGCTCCTAAAGGGAATCTACACTTTAATCAGATTTAAAGGTAGCCCCCATGTTAACCTATGAGTGGGACAGGCAACAGTGAAAAACAAATTTAGCAATATTTCACTGTCGGGACATGAAAAACACATTACTATATGTCCCACCTTAACCATACACTGCACACTGCCCCTGGGGCTACATAGGGCCTACCTTAGTGGTGCCTTACATGTAAGAAAAGGGAAGGTTTGGGCCTGTGATAGCGCGTCAGAACCTTGATAAGTAAACTTATAAGGGGACACGCCTAGGCCAATGAACCTTTTGACACATTCAGAGAATTCCCAGTACAAGGTATCTATCTGGCATCACAAGATCAATGTATCAATAACCCACTCAATATTCGCAGTAACTAATCAACAAGTTAATCAATAACAATCATTAAGAATCGATAAAGTGAACACACCATGACCTTTTGGCCAATGAATGACCACACAAATCTAATTAAGTGTTAGGATATTTATTTCCCTGTTTGTTACAATCTAATAGTCATTTCCTATAATCTCATTAGCAATCAATCTTATTAGTACTTGTAATTAGAACACACTTAGTCAATTCATAGAGAACACTTATTCAGCATTATCACATTGTTAAGAAGCAGTTTAGCAAAGTCTCAGTTGTGCAAGATTTAACAAAGCAAGAACCCAGTCATTTGTCTATTTGCATCAGATTTAAGTGAACACCTGAACTAACCTCAAATTAGCATCAGCATGTTGGGCTTCATGCAAAACAATTTAGCAAACACAAATTTGGAAAACATCTAGCTATGACCTCTCTCAAAAGAGCAGTTGGTACCTAGAAAGAAAAGGCAAACAGACAATTACAAATTTCATCAGATAGTTACCTCTCCAACGAATCAGCAAGCAGCATCAGCCTTCGTCCTCAGGACATCAGTCGATTCAGCATCAGCAAGGATAGGAAAGGGCAAAGTCTCAGTATGGCATAGCTAAGAATAAGGCTCTTCCCTCATATGGAGGAGAAGTAAGTATCAGGTAAGGATTCAATAGAGGATGGTTAAGATATCAGAAGAATAAACAGCAAAGTCTCAAAGAATAATGGCAAAAGTATAGCTCAGTGGAATGTCCAGTAATGGCTAATAATGGCTGATTTTTCTCCTGGTCATGCTGTTATATCAAAACTGTCGAACTAGCCTTTAATTCTTCATTGGATCAATTTTGGTGCATCACTATCTCTGTCCAATAATTCTCCATGCACCTTACTAAAAATTTCCACGAAACTCAGTTCTCATGCAGTGGATTGGTTCCATTAATTGAAGTCTTCATCGGTAGGAATGTCAAGTAAGAAAAGTTACACTTTACGCTTCAGTCAGTAGTCCCATTGTCTTCTCCTAGTCTAGACAGCCTTGTACCTGTTATGAATTACACTGTTGCATTTGGCAAGAATGTCTCCTTGAGCAAGTCGGGTCCCATGAGAAAGAATTTACTACGGTTACACACATATCTCTAGCTTCTGGAAAAGTACAGCTTTTTGTCCTTCAGGAAAGCAGCACATTGCACATTATCGAAACACAGTTTAATATGAGACCAGGCAGCTAGAACCAGATCCTCGCTAAACTAAGGCCTAGTGATTTAAGTTAACAAACCCCCAATACATAATTCTAATTAAGATATGCTAATACAAATTCAAGACATTAGTACATGATTTATGCATCATTAATAGCTTTCATTAGTCTTCGTGTACATTTGGTAGCCACTCCCCATGGGCACATTTCAAACATGTGTATTATTTTCTACATTAACGCATTTTCTAAGCAGCTTCATTACACAATATATTGCAAGCTTTTCATGTTAATATTAATTTTAAAAGACACACTCCAACAATACCTCCTCTGATGACTCTTGTCATCACACAAACCATTCCCCTTACATTTTACATTCTAGAATCCCTTCATTTCAATTTCCTCTCTCAATCTTTCCCCCTGTGATTTTGCCCTGAACAATTTTTCCCTTTGTTTTCCTTCCCTCCTCTTATTATTTTTCGACATTTTCAATTTAATTCTTTTACTAATTTTACATGACAGCCATAATCCAAATAAGCAAGCTATAACAATTAATATTCCCTGTATTATTTTCGCCAATATCCCATGCCAAATACTACTAAACCAACTCCCTACTGAAGCAAGTCCTTTTCTAACCTTTCCCCAAACTCCTGGTTCTTTCAGTTCCTTCAAATCTGTACTATCCCTAGTTAAGTTAGTAAGCATACTTCTAATCTCATTACTATTGTCAGGTATGTAAGCACAACAATAGCGCTCATTAAGCATCTTACAGACTCTGCCATTTTTCGCTAAAAGAATGTCTAAAGCAAGCCTGTTTTGAAGAGTCATAGCCCTCTCCGCTGCAAGTTCAGTATCCATTCAGGAGTATAGCCCCTGTGAAATTTGTCAGCATGTTATCCACAATAGTAGACAATTTTTGAATCTTTATGGAGTTCAAGATAACTCCCACTGAAGGAATTATCGCCCCAAATATGTCTCCTGCTACACCAGCAGCAGTCTCCCTCCTTTGTCAAGTACAATGTAATCCAGACAATTTCGGAAACCTTTTCAAGTCCTCTAGTTGATATATCTTTGGGAAGACTATCCCCAAATAACATGTCCCATACCATCCCTTTGGAAGACGGTAATAAGCATTAAGTCCACATATATAGTAGATCCCAGGGATCGCTGGATCCTGTCCATTTAACATGAACGTCCATTTACTCTGAAACAAAAACACATGCTTACATTCACTCATTCCCACAAACACATTGTCATAGTACGACTTTGGCCTAGATATGCAAAGCTTACCTACGTGTAGTGCATCTAAAGCTAACTTCCCCTGTTCCCTAACCACACTGTAACTCTCACTACTAGAAAAAGCTTGCCGTTGCAAACCTTTCTCTAATTTACCCTTCAATGCCCTTCTTCTATCTTCCGTGTGATCTAAAAAGCTTTTCTCTACAGGTGTGAGCAAACATGTCAAATTATTACGGTGCGCATAGGATGTACTAATTGTTAGTGTCACCTCTAAGAATCCTTTAACTAACTTTATGCTATAGTATTTAGATACACTACTCAAATCCTCTATGATAGGCACATAAGAAAACACAAGGTCGTGATTGGAGTAAAGATATTGGATCTCTTCCTGGTTATAGAATCTTGTTAGTAACAGATTACAGCTTATCCCATATGTTAATGGCAAACTGTGATAGGTAACCCCCTCTTGTACCAAAACAGAAATCTGTGTACACACATAACAATCTTTCGCATCCATAGTGTCAACATACTCACTCAGCAAGCGATAGAAAACATTAGTTGATAATTCCCCTTTTGCATTAGTCCCCTCGTGCAAATGTTTCGTATCCTGCTCAAACCTCTCCCAAGCTGTTAGTGCAGTGGTGGTCTCAGGAATTATAGCATTGTTAGTTCCACTCTTACCTACTTGCACTCATCCCTCGTTTTGGATGCGACCAACAGATCATCAATGTACTGCACTAGAGTTAATTGAAAATGCAATTCCAATGCCTCCAAATCCTTCTTCAGAATCCGATTGAATATAGAAGGTGATTCCAAAAACCCTTGAGGCATTCTGCACCAATTGTAAACCTTATTTAGGAATTTGAAACTGAAAAGAAATTGGCTGCCCTCATGAGGATGCACAGAAAAGAACGCTTGGGACAAATCAACCACTGTGAACCACTCTGCATCACATGGAACCTAGAACATAATCGCAGCTGGATTTGGCTCCACTGGGCAACATATCACCACTATGGCATTAATCTTTCTCAAGTCTTGGACAATTCGAACTTTCCCACAAGGCTTTCTCAGTCCCGTTATTGGTGAATTACATGGGCTGCTCATCACCTCTCAAGACTCCCTGTTTCACAAAGTCTGCAATTAACTGCGCCACCTTTATAAGGACATCTTGCGCCATATGGTACTGCAGTACCTGGGGGAACACAGCATTTCGCTTCACATTGACTTTAACTGGTTCTACTCCTTTTATCAGTCCTACTTCCTTTCCTGTCAAATCCCACACCTTCTCTTGGACTGTCCCCTGCAAATCTGCTGGCAGGTCAGCCACCGTGAACACTGGGAAGAAATTAATCAGAGGATACTCCTCATCTGTGGTCTCCGTTTCGGGCTCTAAAACCTGCTCTTCATCTCCTTCATCGTCACTGTTTGTCTGAACCTCAATCCCCTCATTTGAACATGTGATAGAACATCTTGTCTTGCACAGTAAGTCTCTTCCCAGTAGGGACACGGGACTCGAATCGCAAACCACAAACCTGTGCAACCCCTAGAAGGTGCCAAGCTCAACCTGAACCGGATCTGTGATCGGGTTAGTCAGGAGCTGGTTTGCCACTCCTACTACCGGGACTGTACGTGCCGAAAGGGGCAGTTTTGGAAACTCTGCGTTTCTGACTGTAGAGCGTGTAGCTCCTGCGTCAACCAAGAATGAAACCTTGTGACCCATTACTTTCCCTTGAACATGGGGCCCTTTCTGATCTACTTCTAGGAACGCTGCAAGCCTACACTCCTCACTATCTGAACTCTCATCCGACCATTCATCATTTATTCCATTCTCACCATGTAATGGGAACTGTTGTACTGTGTTACATTGACTCATTCTTTGACCTGTGACATGTTGAGGAAGCATAACCTGTTGCTGTTCCATTGGCACTAAGGGCAATTGCATTTGCTGTCTAGGTACCATGGGAACCTGCTGTTGCATTTGCTGCATCTGCATCGGTTGTACACGTGGCATCTGCACCTGCTGCATGGGTTGGAGACCCTGCATCTGAATCATGTTATTCTGAAAGTTCGGATTAGGACCTCTTAACCTTTGTCCCTTCACGTTTTGAAATGCACTGACATCATTGCTTTGTTGAACAACACCCTCCTGCACCATCATCGGGCACTCCCGCTTCCAATGTCCAACGCCCCCGTAAGCATGGCAAGGTAACATCTTCTTCATCCCCTGCACATCGTTTTGAACCACTATAGTATTCAAGTCAGTGCTTCTGTTCACAAAACCTCCGCGACCTCTGCTTCTCACTTGCGCCTGAAACATCCTGTTTCCTTGCGACTGTTGCACCATCTGTTGAAGACAACCTACCTGCATACCTGACTGTGCTGCCTTAATTTGCACACCATCACTTTCTCCTTCAACTTTCTCTGATTCAACTCAATCTCGTCACTACAGTATTTCGCATACTGCAACACCTCGTCACTTGGCTTTACTTGCCAACAGATCAAATGATTCTTGATCATCTGACTAATCTCAGGTCTCAACCCTTCAACAAATCTGAACACAAGGTGATTCATGTCCTTCGCTTCAACAACCTCTGTACCGCTGTAGTTCTTGAACGCTTTCAACAACCTCTCATAATAGGCATATATCGACTCTTTGGGTTCCTGTGCTGTCCGGTCAGTTTTTTGTCAATCAACATTCTGCGGCGAAACTCTCTGCTTCAAGAACTCAATCACCTTATAGTAGTATCTCATCACCATAGGAGACGGTGCTCCTGTGACTCTATCCCTTGCTGGTTCCACGGTCGGCCAATCCACACTCCTGTTGCACTCAAGCCACAAGTCAGTGGAACTATGATCTCAAAGAGAGTATTCCAGTCTTCCCAGAGACATTTCGCAAGCTTCACAAACCTATCCATCTGCTGATACCACTCTATTGGTTTCTCCCTCAACCTGGGAAAGTCATTTGTAAATGACAGGATATCACCTCTAGTCCACAGCACATGGACAAGAAACCCTCCAGCCATCTCTCTCATCGGTAACATCTTTACTGCACCCACATTCTGTGAGGTCTTTGTTGGCTGCTCTATGCAATAACTTTTCCTCTTGTCTCTTTTCTTCGCCCATCTGCCTTCCCATATCTCTAAGTCTCCCAAACTTGTGCACTCTGCAGTATTTCTTTAAGGTGTGCCTTCATCCCAGTAGACCTAATGTGTTCAAAATCTTTAGGCTCAAAGTCTAATCTGTAACTTCTCTTCAGATGTGTAGTACTTTCTAAGTCTATTCCATATTTATCTGCCAAATTTGCCAACCTCTGGTGCACCCTGCTCCCTTCTTTGGTTATTTTTGGGCACAAATACCTCAATTCTGCTTCTGTGTATGATTCTAACCTGTTCACTCCCATGATTCCTTCAACTAGTTCATTTGCCTCCATGCCCAACCTCACAAAATTCAGGTACTCTTCCCCTTCTGACCTTCCTGCCGTTGCAGGAGTAGTCTGTGGTGAATTCAACTTGCCTAACCAATCGTTCAATTGTTGCACAGTTAAACCTTGCAAGGAGATATTCCCAACCTGCACTATTTGTGTTTGGGGTATATTTGTACTTGAGATCTGCGGAGTCAGCAGTCCCAAACCTGATTGTCTCATGGCATCTGGAGGAGACCCAGTCCGACTGAAGTCTAACAAAGAACTAGATCTTTCGAATGTCAGTTCCACTGGAGTCATCCCTTGAGGGCTCCCTACGAACCCCCCTCTTGTCATCTCTTGAGTCATTATTCCTTGATCACATACACTAGGCTGCAGATTTAAGACAGCTAGCCATCACAGAAGCTACAGGATCTAACATAGCTGAGAAATGGGCCACAGGTCTCTAGGCATTTCCATGGGTTTGTGTAAACACTGAGAAAACATAGCCCTACCTCTCATTGCAGAAATGTGCAAATACATTGTAATAATCAGGCATATCCAGTGCTGGGACACAGCTGAGACTTTCTCTCAGCTCTAGGAAGGCAATGAGACAATCGTTGTCCCAGGGTACTGGATCAGACACATCCTTGTGTGTCAACCTTTGTAAAGGCTTTGCCACTAGGGAAAGATACGTATCCCTCAACAACAGTAGCTTACCATTCCCAGAAACATCCTGACTTCTCCTAGGAAAGCAATACGTTCTCAGTAGGACATTCATTTCACTTTGTGCTTTCTTCAAGGCTACAGTTAGATAGGTTGCCTGTAAAAGTGGTACGCTGTGTCACCAATATTCAGAGAAACATACAAACTTATACGTGGGGACCATTTCTTAGAATGTCAACTATTTTATTATAAAAACACTCCTTTGTCCCATACACGTTAGAGGGAGATTCCAGCCAGGTGACCATAACTGATTGCCTCGCTACAGCTGATTGCTTAGACTGTCGAACCTCTGATCTACATGGGGATGGTGTCTTTCTAGACTACATGCTTGCTTACTAAGGTAGGAGGGATGATGTTTTCCCAGGTGGAAAGCTGAAGGGTGGATTAGGCTTTTTATGCTGCACTCTAACATAGCGTAGGAGAACTATATCTTACTACTAGTGAAAATATGGTGGGACTATTTGTGTGTTTCACTCTCCTCGTCACCTTATTGCTTTTTTTGTGTTTTATCATCCTAGTTATTGCATGAAAGTGCTAGTGTTGGTACTTCTACTGTTCTTAATGTAGAACAGGTATCACCAGTATCAACCAAATGACACCGGACAGCCATTCACCTCACTCTCTATGAATGGTCCATGCTGGTCTACCTTCAAGGCTGAGCCAAGCACTCAGTCTTCCTCCCCTCTCAGGATCCGTTGGGCTGACAGATTGAAGCCATAGCTCTCTTGAGTTTCAAATACAAGAAATTGTTGAATAGGATTATTATCATGAACCACATTTGTGTTTGTTCTAGAACCTTGTTTCAGATTTTGTCTAGGCCCAACAGCATTCTGCTGATGTGTTGTGGGTTCCTTTTAGAGCTTAGATAGGGCATCTTTATTGTATCTCTAGGCCTATGTCCTTTTACCTATATACACATTTTACTTATATTATTTATTTTATTATATTTTAATAGAGTTTTCATCAGGGTTGTTCTAATATTATGACCAGCTGCCTTTTTGTGAAAGCATTGTTGTTAGTTTCTTTGCACACCATTTTGCTCTGTACCCTGCTCCAGGCTATCATTGTACATGATAGCTTACTTGGTATTGCCAGTCCAAGAGTTACGGAGTCAACATTCTCACCATAGACATATTATCACATCAGGCCTGTTCTCAGAATACAACATGTTTTGCTGTATAAACACCACACAGGTCAAAAAGGGTAGAGGGGACATTCTAACCAGCCATCTTACGCTGTGTGCCACTTTGTTGACAACTGCACTGATCTTGGCCTTGTCTCTTCAGCTAACCGAGAGGACTACCAGCAGAATAACAGGCAGGCCCCTGCTGTGCCAGGTACGGGGTCAGGGGGCTCCTTCCATAGACTAGTACGGGCAGAAGGGCTAACACGTCTATGTTGTCACGTTAGATGGTAGAAGTGTAGAAAGGAAACCTTAAACTAATGATTATGCCAGGTTAATGGGACTGTTTATATGTTTTACTCTAACAGTCAAAATCATTACTGTGTTATGTTTCATCTTCCTAAAAGTTGCAGCTCATGCATTTTATCATAGAATGCAGTTCTTTCAATAAATCCATTGAAACTTATCCTGCATTCCTTTTTCTGCCTTCGCCTGTGTGAGACTTTGTGCAAATGAGAGAAAGGGGTAAGATCTGTCCCACCACAACTTCCCTGAGGATGGTGAGTGCCATGTTTTTAGGCTGCCACAAATCTACTTTCTAGGTTTGGGTGACGTGCTGCTAGGTAGCTGAGAAGGTCAGGGCATCAGTTTCCATTTTGTGTGGGGCTGACTCAGTCACCCACATGCAGTGGTGCAGCCACCCAAAACCAAGCAATCTTACCCCCAGGGTAGGAGTCCTATGACATGGCACCACCAACGTTGGTCAGACACTAACTTAACAGATCTACCAAGCATCTCTACTTCTCACTAAATACAGCCTAATTACCTCACACAGAGACATCCATACATTTTAGGGAAATATCCTTCTCAGCTAAATAGGTAGCACCTATCTTAGGCTGCAGGTTGCTCAAACTGGTGTTTCTGTCTTACTAGCCTAAAATATGGCAGACCCTCAATACGTAGCAATTCCAGTAAATATGAGACAATCTCTCATACAACATCTCTTAACTCACAGACTCACTGAAGAAGGTGGGGATGTTATGTTCGTGATAAAGACACACAATACGTACAGAACAGAAATGTCCTATTCCTGGATCACCTTTCCAGCAGCAAAGGGAAACACACACATTTTCCAAAAGTACACAAGAGCAATTGCACCTCCACAATACAGAGCTTATGCATATTGTTGTATTATTTTATCAAGAACAGCAAAAGTGGTTTGAAGGCACCCTGCCACATGTTGTACAAAACGCTAGATTAGGTCACCTAAGTAATGAAGGACCTACAAGGCCAGAATTATCCACATATACACCACACCATAATGTGGCCAACATGCCAGTAGCGGATGTACACCGCTTATATAATAATTTAGTGGATATATAATTAATTAATTAATTAATTGCTTAATACAACTTGTATTACAGACTTTAAACACCGCCCCAGCGAGGGGTACTCCAACAGCACCACATTAGCCTACAACCTGGATAAATCCTGTGACTGTGCATTCAATGATGGGTAAAGTACCCACCAAACATGAATACATTCTGTGTTGGTTAGCACAAGGAATAAATGTGCTGGTAGCAGTATTTTCCCATATGGGACCCCAAGATAAACACAGGATTCTCACAATGGACTTGACTTTTGGGATGGTTACATCAATAGGTAACTATGGCACTCAGGTGCAGTATTTGCTGCAATTTACACTTCTGCACATGGTACACCAACATTTGTAATTCTTCCAGTAGTGTTAAAACAAATTCAAGATGAATACGTGGTTGCCCCTGCCCTGGATTTGGGGATGCAATGAATGAGTTGGCAGTATGCCAGCAGCTCTGGGCCGTTCCTCAACAGGAACAGGAATGCAAGTTGCCTAAGATTATCACCAAGACTTTTATTACTATAGGTCAGGATAGTTTGGGAGGCAGACCTGGTAAACCACATACCAAACAAGCACAAGATGGTTTTAAACATGCTGGAATAAACATAAAAATATAATGGATGAATAAAAGCAAAGAGGAAAATCTCCACATTCAGAGACCTCAGAAAAGCGTTGCAATCATAGAAATGAGAAAACTTTAAAAACCTGTGATAGATACCAATATACAGACCTTCCCCATCTCATTCCTTTCAGGACTCACTCAACAAATGCAGTCAGGGAGGAGAGTGGTCAAATCACTGAAACAAGTACGTGAAACTGAGAAAGGAGTCACCAGGATCATATGAAATTTTGGTTTAAAAGGAAAATAAACTTCCACAGCAAAAACCCCAATTCAAAAAGAAAAAGGATGCAGCAATTTTAATGCTAAAATGCCACACATATTGAGAATCTTACAGAAGAACAGGACGTGGGCAGTGACTCTGCTAGACAGCGCAGCAGAAAGCGCGATAGTTCACCAGAATCTTCTAGAACATCAGAATGTGATACCTGCTAACAACTTTTTCTCCCCACCCGAAAGGATTTACAAACTAACAATTCAAATTGAGAGGGACACTGAGCGCACCATCAAAGTGATACTCTGGGGAAAATTAACACTAAGTTATCATAGCCTTTTGGCAGAAAGAGATTGGCCACCTGAATTTGACCGCACGCTCCTACAAGGGGAAGATGTCATTTTGCCTTCTTTCTCAATCCTTGTTCTGGACGCAGTAAAAGAAGCTTACGCTGCAGATTGGGCATTGGCACAAACACCAGTACTGTACTGCAACAATGTGAGGTGAGATAGGCATTCTCCTTACAACATCATACCAATAAGGTGCACTCCACAAATACAACCTCAATTTCACATTAAACATAAGGCTATAGCAACAATGAGGGAAATACTCTCACAACTTGAGTAACAGGGAGTAATTGAACCCTGCTTATCTCCAATGAATAACCTTTTGTTTCCTGTAGTTAAGCCAGACTATTTATATTGAATAGTCTTAAATCACAGACACCTAAATAGTTATGCACGCACATTTGCAATTCAAAATTCACACAGTACAGCACTTATCAACAACATAGTGCACAAAAAATAAAACATAATCTTGGATATTGCCTATGTTTTTTTCTGCCATAATCTAGCACCTGAAAGCAGGTATTTAAGTACCTTCACAGTGCTTGGATCTCAGAGAACATTTTGTAGACTCCCTCAAGGGTATAAAAACATTCTAGGACTGTTATAAGCCTGTGTAACATCAATATTGCACAATATTTATCCTGAGGCGTTGTCCTATGGCGGTGACATCTATCTGACAGACAATGATCTCAACATGCATTTAGCCAAGTTGGATTTCATCATTTTGGGATTTGTTGCACAGGGCTACAAATTAAATTTCAAGGAAACAAAAATAGCTTTTCTATGTGCCACAATTCCTAGAGAAATGTGCACACTTACAACCACCAATTACCATCATGAAACTACAGTCATTCCTTGGTATATTTAATTTTGGCAGAATCTATATTCCAGAATATGCAGAGTACTGGACACCAAAACACACACGCATTCTCAGAGCATCACAGATAGACATGCTTGAAGCAAAACACTTGCACATGTGACAGTATAACAAATTTGGTCATCAGGTAATTCCTGGTGCTGACGGGTTATGTTAAATTCAATGAAGGTGACAATCTACCTATAGCACACAAATCCCATGCTTTCTCCAATGATGAACAGCATTTTGCACACACAGAAAACATCCTGACTGC
The DNA here is from genome assembly GCF_031143425.1 of Pleurodeles waltl. NCBI lineage: Eukaryota > Metazoa > Chordata > Amphibia > Caudata > Salamandridae > Pleurodeles > Pleurodeles waltl. Next base: position 602,210,158 of record NC_090443.1, on the reverse strand, counting down.
TGTCCAAATGGCTTTCATAAAGGAGAGACTATTAGCCCAAGGGAGACCATTATTGTCGTTACCCTAATACCAGCCTTTAAGTCTGTCACCAAAGTAAGCATTCCAAATGCAAAAGCATTACATCCACATTGGATTTAACCCTTTCGCTGCCAGGCCTTTTCCCCTCCTGTGTCAAGCCTTTTTTTGGCTATTTGGGGCAGATAGCGCTTAGGCCCTCATAACTTTTTGTTCACAGAAGCTACCCACGCCAAATTTGCGTACTTTCTTTCCAACATCCTAGGGATTCTAGAGGTACCCAGACTTTGTGGGTCACCCTTGAAGGAGACCAAGAAATTAGCCAAAATACAGTGAACATTTTGTTTTTTTCCAAAAAATTTGAAAAAAGGGCTGCAGAAAGTGGGTCCTGTTTTTTTCCCTGAAAATGGCATCAACAAAGAGTTTGCGGTGTCAAGATCACCATCTTCCCAGTTTTCAGGAACAGGCAGACTTGAATTAGAAAACCCCATTATTCAATACAATTTTGACATTTTACTGGGACATACCCCATTTTTACTATTTTTTGTGCTTTCAGCCTCCTTTCAGTTAGTGACCGAAATGGGTGAGAAACCAATGCTGGATCCCAGACAGCTAAACCTTTCTGAAAAGTAGACAAAATTCTGAATTCAGCAAGTGGTCCTTTGTGTAGATCCTACAAGTGTTTCCTACAGAAAATAACAGCTGAAATAAAAAAATATTGAAATTGAGGTGAAAAAAACAGCCATTTTTCTCCACGTTTTACTCTGTAACCTTTTCCTGCGATGTCAGATTTTTGAAAGCAATATACCGTTACGTCAGCTGGACTCTTCTGGTTGCGGGGATATATAGGGCTTCTAGGTTCATCAAGAACCCTAGGTACCCAGAGCCAATAAATGAGCTGCACCTTTTAATGGGTTTTTATTCTATACCGGTTATACAACAATTAATTTGCTGAAATATAAAAAGTGAAAAATAGGTATCAAGAAAACTTTTGTATTTCCAAAATGGCCACAAGATAAGGTGTTGAGAAGCAGTGGTTATTTGCACATCTCTGAATTCCAGGGTGCCCATACTAGCATGTGAATTACAGGGCATTTCTCAAATAGACGTCTTTTTTACACATTGTGTTACATGTGGAAGGAAAAAATGTAGAGAAAGACAAGGGGCAATAACACTTGTTTTGCTAAACTGTGTTCCCCCACGTCTCCCGATAAAAATGGTACCTCACTTGCATGGATAGGCCTAGCACCCGCAGCAGGAAATGCCCCAAAACACAACGTGGACACCTCACATTTTCACAAAGAAAACAAAGCTGTTTTTTGCAAAGTGTCTAGCTGTGGATTTTGGCCTCTAGCTTAGCCGGCACCTGGGGAAACCTAGCAAACCAGTGCATTTCTGTAAACTAGACACCAATGGGAATCCATGATGGGGTGACTTGTGGGGCTCTGACCAGGTTCTGTTACCCAGACTCCTTTGCAAACCTCAAAATCTGGCCAAAAAACACTATTTCCTCTCATTTCGGTGACAGAAAGTTCAGGAATCTGAGAGGAGCCACAAATTTACTTCCACCCAGCACTTCCCCAAGTCTCCCGATAAAAATGGTACCGCAATTGTGTGCGTAGGCCTAGCGCCCACGAAAGGAAATGGCCCAAAACACAATGTGGACACATCACATTTTTTCACAGAAAACAGAGGTGTTTTTTACAAAGTGCCTACCTGTGGATTTTGGCCTCTAGCTCAGCCGGCACCTGGGGAAACCTAGCAAACCAGCACATTTTGGAAAACTAGACACCTAGGGGAATCCAAGATGGGGTGACTTGTGGGGCTCTGACCAGGTTCTGTTAACCCAGGATCCTTTGCAAACCTCAAAATCTGGCCAAAAAACATTTGTCCTCTCATTTCGGTGACAGAAAGTTTTGGAATCAGAGAGGAGCCACAAATTTCCTTCCACCCAGTCTTTCCCCAAGTCTCCCAATAAAAATGGTACCTCACTTGTGGGGGTAGGCCTAGCGCCTGCGACAGGAAAAGCCCCAAAACACAACTCGGACACATCACATTTTAACAAAGAAAACAGAGCTGTTTTTTGTAAAGTGCCTAGCTGTGAATTTGGGCCTCTAGCTCAGCCGGCACCTAGGGAAACCTAGCAAACCTGCGCAGTTTTGAAAACTAGACACCTAGGGGAATCCAAGATTGGGTGACTTGTGGGGCTCTGACCAGGTTCTGTTACCAAGAATCCTTTGTAAACCTCAAAATTTGGCCGAAAAAAACACCTTTTCCTCTCATTACAGTGACAGAAAGTTCTGGAATCAGAGAGCAGACACAAATTTCCTTCCACCCAGCGTTCCCCCACATCTCCTGATAAAAATGGTACCTCACTTTTGTGGGTGGGCCTGCTACCTGCGAAAGGAAATGCCCCAAAAAACTATCTGGACACATCAAAATGATCAAATAAAAAACTACCTGTTTTTGCGGGGGACACCTGCGTTTTTGGTCCTGGGCTCAGCAGCCTTCTAGGGAAACCTACCAAACCCAGACATTTCTGAAAACTAGACACCCGAGGGAGTCCAGTGAGGTGTGACATGTGTGGATCACCCAATGTTTTCTTACCCAGAATCCTCAGCAAACCTCAAATTTAGCTACAAAAAATCAAATATTTCCCACATTTCTGTGCGGGATCACTGCACTGGGACAGATTTCATACCACCCAACGTTCCCCTCAGTCTCCCGGTAAAACTGATACCTCATTTGTGTAGGTGGGCCAAGTGCTTGTGAAAGGGAAGAGCCAAAAACATGTCAATATTGAGGGGGAACCAAAGGGGTCCAAAAGGGCAGTTTGAAAAAAAAACATTTTTAGGCTGACAAGTGTAGCAGAATTTTTATCGGTATAGATGAGACAATGCTGGGTGGTAGGAATTTTGTGGATTCCTGCAGATTACGGAAGGTTCCATCACAAAAATGTGGGAAAAATGTGTGATTTCCAGCAAAGTTGGAGGTTTGCAGGGGATTGTGGGTACAAAAATGGTGCGGGTGCATGTGAAACGCACCACCCTGGAATCACCCAGATGTTTAGTTTTCAGATGTGTCTAGGTCTTATGGATTTTTCCACATGGCAGCGTCCCAAAGTCCATAAAGTGCAGCCCTCACCATTCCAAGTGGGACGATTTTGAGAGTAAGCCAAGCTCTCATGGCCCAAATGTAAAACTAAAACCCACAATAATAAAATGTCTTCTTCCTTGATGTGGGATAAGATGTTTTAGAGTGCGGGGGAGAACTGAAAGACTGTTACCCCCTTCAGTTGAGGTGGGGGCGTAACCAGGCCCATACCGGTTGGTAGCCACCACACCAATATTTTTCTTTTTTTTTTTTAATTCCCTGGGCTCTAGTAGACTTTCTGCCCCCCTGGGGTGTGGATCAGGGGTAATTGCCCCATCTGCCCACTGGTGGGCAGAACAGCTTTGGCCCCATTTATTTGGGGCAGGGGTATGGCCATAACCCCACCCTCTTATTTTTGAAAAAAGAAACTTCCCTGGCCTCTGGTGGGCTTTCTGCCCCACCTTGGGGGCAGATGGGCCTTCCAAAAATAGGCCCATCTGCCCCCAATGGGGGGAAGATATGGGCAACAGTAATGTGCCCCCATGGGGAGCGACCCTTACCCAAAGGGCTGCCCCCCTAAAGAAAATACACACGTACACACACACCAATCCCTGGTGCCTAAGTGGTTTCTGCCCCCATGGGGGCAGATTGGCCTAACAAAAATCGGCCGATCTGCCCCTAAGGGGGGCAGAAATAGTCTAAATACAATGTACCCCCCAGGGGAGTGACCCTTGGCTAAGGGGTCACTCCCCACCTGTAAAAAAAATAAAATAATAATCCCTGGTGCCTAATAACAATAGGCCGATCTGCCCTTAAGGGGGGGCAGAGATGGCCTAAAATAAATTTGCCCCCCACCCCCCGGAGAGCAACCTTTGGCTAAGGGGTCACTCCCCACTTCTAAAAAAAACAAAAAAACACAAAAAACAAACAAAAAAAATGATTCCTGGCGCCTAGTGGATTCTTGAAAAATATAGCCCGCCTGGGGAGTGACCCTTGCCCAAGGTGTCGCTCCCCTCATGCCAGTTTCAATTTTGAAAGAAATCCCTGGTGTCTAGTGGGCATTTCAAAAGCCGGATTGCTTTACAATCTGGCTTTTGAAATGCTCTGAGAGACTTCAAAGGGAAGGAAATTCCTTTCCTTCCCTTTGAAGCCTCTCAGGGCCCCCATCACATGATCGGAAGAGAAATGCTTTGCATTTCTCTTCCGATCGCGCTGGAAGCTAAGCTTTCAGTGGGATGGGAAAGTGGCCTCTGATGAGGTCAGCGCGCAAATGCTCGCTGACGTCATCAGACGTCACTTGGGGGGGTCATGGGGGTCGGGGGTGGAGGGGAAGGTCTTCCCCTTAGATCCCTGCCTTGGGGGGGGTGGGAGGGAAGCCCACGGAGGAAGCGCTAGCGCTCCCTCTGAGCTCAGTGCCCAGGACGTAATGGTTACGTCCTGGGCAAATGAGCACTGTGCCGCAGGACGTAACCATAACGTCCGCGGCACAGAACCGGTTAAAGGGCTACCTCCTTGACTGCCACTGATGTTGATTACATTTTTGATCTAAAATTTGAAACCCAAGAATTCCTTCAATATGAACTTGAATATCCTGTGACCACCAATATTTTGCCTCTTGAACAATATTGAATCATCATTTACACCAATGGTTCAGCTCAACCAGAGGTAGGTACCAAACACCAATACTCCACCACTCGCACAGCTGTTTGTCGAGTAATGAGGGATGATAATTTCCTCCCTCAACAAACCTACATGACGACCCTAGGTAACTGCACCGCACAACTGGCAGAGATTAAGGCTCTAATCTTGACACTGGAACACACGGATCATGAACTTTCAACTTTGATTGTGTGTGATTCCTATTTCTGTGTCCAGTCCTTTAATAAATATCCACACTGCTGGCACCTACGTGGGTTCAGAGACTCCAGAGGAAACACCATAAAACACAAATTATTATAGGGGAAGGCAGCAGATCTCAAAGAGAAGATGCCAGTGGCCCATGTAGTACATACATGGGGTCCAGCAAAGTGTTGGAATACATGATGCGAAGTAGGAAGGGCCTCTAGTGCTGTGGTTACTTATTCCCATATAAGGCAGGATGATGAAACATTAGCTGTTGCAAAAGCTTCCTCTGATTGCAAGGCCTTACCAAAAGAATATCCTGCAAAATATTCCTACCACTTAAGTGCCCAAAACATTACCTTTGCAACAATACCAGGGGTGAGTGATTGTGTGATCCCCAACCAAGACCAAAGATTAGATCTTGTCAAAGTAGCACATTAAGGGGCATATTTATACTCCGTTTGCGCCGAATTTGCGTCGTTTTTTTCGAAGCAAATTCGACGCAAAACTAACTCCATTTTTATACTTTGGCGTTAGACGCGTCTAGCGCCAAAGTTCATGGAGTTAGCGTCATTTTTTTGCGTGAACACCTTCCTTGCGTTAATGATATGCAAGGTAGGCGTTCCCGTCTTAAAAAATGACTCCGATGCATATGCGTCGTATTTATACTCCCGGGCAAAAATGACGCCCGGGAGTGGGCGGGTCTAAAAAACCTGCATTAGCGCTGGATTTTAGTGCCTGGGTCAGGGCAGGCGTTAAGGGACCTGTGGGCTCAGAATGAGCCCAGAGGTGCCCTCCCCTGCCCCCAGGGACACCCCCTGCCTCCCTTGCCCACCCCAGGAGGACACCCAAGGATGGAGGGACCCACCCCAGGGACATTAAGGTAAGTTCAGGTAAGTATTTTTTTTAATTTTTTTTGTGCCATAGGGGGGCCTGATTTGTGCCCCCCTACATGCCACTATGCCCAATGACCATGCCCAGGGGACAGAAGTCCCCTGGGCATGGCCATTGGGCAAGGGGGCATGACTCCTGTCTTTGCTAAGACAGGAGTCATTTCAATGGGGGTTGGGCGTTGTAAAAAAATGGCGCAAATCGGGTTGAGGCGATTTTTTTGCCTCAGCCTGACTTGCACCATTTGTGGACGCCCATACGCCATTTTCCCCCTACGCCGGCGCTGCCTGGTGTACGTCGTTTTTTTTAACGCACACCAGACTGCGTTGGCGCAGTTTTGCGTCAAAAAGTATAAATATGGCCCAAAGGGTTTGCTTCTGCCCATGCTGGTATAGCAGCTCCCATCTCCCTATTGCAAAAACATTATTGATGGCCTAGAATATGCAAACAGACCAAGCAGTGTGTCCTTAGTTGTAACATTTGTCAACAAATGTAAGTGTCCACCATCAAATGCCCACCGCAGACACCCCTCTTAGCTTCCAATAAACCATCACAATGTGTGTATCTGGACCATTTTTGTCCCTTACAGCCAGATGGTACATACAAATATATTCTTGTTGCTGTTGAATCTTGCTCCAGATTTCTTTGGGTGTGGCCACAATGATCGGCTGGAGCTCAAAGTGTTATTAAAGATTTGCAAGTCTTCATCTGGACATATGCAGTTGCAGCCTTCCACTTGGACCAGGGTTTCCAGAGCATCCATGGTAATGATGGGTGTTGAATTGCATTTCTCATCTCCATATCATATTGATGGCCATGTTGGGCAGCAAAAACACCTTTTGGCATAAATGAATGTGTCGCTGTCTTGCAGGAATTACAACAGTTCCGTGATAAAAATTCATCTGCACATGCCACCACCTTGAGAATGAGGGATTTGCCACTAACCACAGGAAGGATTCCTAAAAATGAGGATCTAATTTGTGAGAAGATAAGTGTGAAGAAGGAGATTGGTGCATCCTACAGCGCACCGGTTTGAGTCCTGGAAATACATGGTACCAGAACTGTCATTTTACCACCACTGCCTGATTCTAAAGAAAATTGATTTGTTTCAATTAACAACATCAAATTGAACCATGTGGACGATCCTGCACAGTAGACCATGAGGACTTCTGGGTAGTTTCTGCACACCTCTCACTACCATTCAGGAGGTACCTCTTCAATCACCCAACAATGATGAAATTATTTCCCTGAGCTTGGAGAGGGCAGAGAATTAACTTTTGTTGATTCTTGTCACCACTTCATCAGCAAAAAAGATTCAAAATGTAAATTTGCAATCTTCATTTGCATCACAAATGGATGGAATCATTTATTATGAACCGCCAGTGGATATATCTTCCAGTTCCCTTTCACCTGCATCAGCTCCAGTTTTTTCACAGACTGCTTCTGGTTACTTTGCTCACCTTGCTGACTTTTCTTCAAACTCTTCATCATCGTCTACAGTACCTGAATCTAAAACACGTAAGTTCTACATGTGACCTGAATATAAATATTTGGTTCGTTCATGGTACTATCTGTGGATACTTCTGACTTTGCTTGCCTTTCTTCTTTGGATTGATTTTGTCATTGTTTTCCTTCTGCTGATACATGGTCATTGCTCTGCTGCTGAACTGGTGGATGAGGTTTTAAAACCTTACTTATCTGCCATAAGGTCTGAAGAGACTTGTCCCTTGTGAACATTTCAGCCGTTCCAGTTTCAGATGGGATTGTTTGGGATGAAGTACTGTTTGATATCTTCGGCCCTATAGAAATGACTCAAATTCTATATGTTTTTCAAGTATCAATGAATGATGTTATTACACCAGGGGTTATTTCTGATTGATTATATGCTTTCTGAGCTTAAATATTACAGTGTATTTGAAAGTGAAGATGTTTACATAAATACTGCAAATTATGGTAAAATGTTCTATTATCACCATTATGGACACCATTTTCTGCACCGAACTGGTATCCTAAAAATAGTTTATAATTATACACAATGGGAACTTTGTCCAACCCCACCAGTGGGGAGTTTAAAACATTTGTAGATAAGGTTTCTTATTTTACTAGGAATGATGTTAATGATGTTGAGTCGTATTACTTTAAATTACCACCTACAAAAGCAAGGACAAAATTGCGAACGTATTTATTCGGAATTCTTTGTTTCCCAGTTGACTATAGAGGGCTATGAGTATTGGATGTAGTCAATTGACTTGAAAAGTGTGTGGGGAACAAACGATTGGCAAATGCTATTTAGAGCATGACTTATTCCATTACAAATTATACTTCTTAATGACACCATACAACAAACAACTTGTTTAGGTTTGGCAAAAGTAAAGGAAATTAATACGCCCAGTATTCCCTCACCAGTTAAACTCAATCATTGGCAAAATATTTTAAATATCACTGAAGAGCAGCTCAATGGTTAGGTTCAGAACCGCACCTTTTATTTAACACTTTCAGGTGCCAACACGTGTTTGTTGTGGCCAGTGGACACAAATGGTTGTCATGTACATTTTGTTAACTCCACACTGGGTTTAGAGCAAGCAGACCTGACCTTTGTTACATAACCACACAACACTCTGGTACTGTGACAACATACAGAGTGGGTCATTTTTTCAACAATTGTTTAAACCTTCCACATTAACAGCTGTAAAAGAACACCTTAGTTTATTTTCAGAAGATGTAGACTTACAAGATTTCTTGTTAGGTCCCAGAAAATCATGCTTAAAACGTTTCTTATATGCAATATATAATTAAATTTGGATGGTTCACAAATGGAAGCTGCAGCCTGGTTAAGGCAAATAGATGAAGAAAATTTGGAGAAAACTTTAGCCATTGTCCATAATGGCATGAACATATTGTCCAGTCACATTCACACATCAAACAACATTGTGTCTTCTGCAAGTGACATAATTCAAAATGACATGTCACTTTTACACCATAGACACAGTCAATTTAGATCCATTATGCAGCTGAGTTGGATGCTATAAGTTCTTAAAAATAACTGTGTGCTTGGTAGAACGTTAACTCTAAGGAGTTATTTGCCAACATTAATTTGACACAGAAAACACATGTTGGCTAAAAGTAAGCTGGTTACATCATGCTTAACATCGGAAAGTTGGAAAAGTTGCCTTTTACTGTGGCCAAAATTCCATCATCAGGGTGGTTAATTCATGGAGTGATTAATCTGCCCATTTAACATTCCGATTCACTTAATCCTTAAAACATTTTCCTGTAGGCAGATTCAAACAGCTATGAGACAGTTATATTCATGAGGTGTGGAAGCTACCCTTTGATTACAAATGTTTCAACTGTGAGAAAGAAGTATTTCTTAGCGGTAGCAAAAGCAAGACTTCTGTAAGACATTCTATGATTTGTAAACAGATGTCCTTGCACAGAGCATGCAATGCTTCAGTCACAAATTGGTTTGTTATATGCTGGCTCCTTCTGCTTCAGAATCTGGCACCGCGCAGGACTCTGTCCCCTTGGCTGGATCTGAGACTGAAATAATGGATCACGTGTGCTCCTTCCACCTTTTGTCTGATGAACTGGTGGATTTATTGTCTGCTGAAGTGGGGTCCATCCTGGATTCCCTTTCCTTCAATACGTTTGGACGCCTCCTGTGAGATCATGATTACTGTTAGTTTGGCATTTGCATATTTTTCATAAAATTCTTAAATTACCCTGTTTTGATTTTGGCAGCACATCTTGACCTGGTCTACTTGGCAACTTTGACATTTTTATCTTTTTTATGTATATTTTTAGCCCACTTTTAAGTAGATTTAATATAGTTAATTTTAGGTCTTGGACCCTGCACTCTTGTACCGACAATGAGAGGTGGTGTTGTGGGTTCTTTTTAGTGATTAGATTGAGCATTTTTATTTTAGATCTAGGACTGCAGCCTGTGCCATTTTATCTATATACACATTTTACTCGTATTATTAATTGTATTATATTTTAGGCCTACTCCAAAGTAGAAATTGGGTATAAGAAGGGCACCCAAAACCACAGACTTTAGGAACACTTCTGGAAACAAGAAGAACCTCTGCCTGGAGAAGAGCTGAAGAGCTGAGGAAGAAGAGCTGCCCTGTCTGTGACTGTGCTTTGTGGAGCTATCCTGCAGTTGCTGCTTCTGCCAGAGTATTTTATTACAGGTTGCTTTTCAGCAGGGTTTTTACATTCTAATCAGCTGCCTTTTTGCGAAAGCATTTTTGTTAGTTTCTTTCACAACATTTCGCTCTGTACCCTGCTCAAGGCTGTTATTGCACACAATAGCTTATTTGGTATTACAGTCCAAGAGTTACGGTGTCAACCAACTCACTATAGACATGTTATCACGTCAGGCCTATTCTGAGAACACAACACGATTCGTATAAAAAAAAACACAGGCCAAAGAAGGGTAGGGTATGCTGTGGGCACTTTGCCGACAGCTGCTCTGATCTTGGCTTAGTCTCACCAGCCAACTGAGAGGACTGCCAGCAGAATAAAAGGCAGACCCCTGCTTTTCCAGGTATGGGGGCAGGTCGCTCATTCCCTAGACTAGTATGGGAAGACGGGCTAACACTGCTATACTCTCATGCTAGATGCTATAAGTGTAGGTAGGAATTCTTAGACTAATGATTATGCCAGGATGTTGTGACTGTTTACATGTTTTACTCTAACGGTCACAATCATTACTGTGTTATGTTTCATCTTCCTAATAATTGCAGCTCATGGGGGTGTGGGCGGCAAGATGGCCGATCGGCAGCACTAAAAGAGTGCTCCCGGCCCAGCTCATTAATTCTGCATGAACCTGGCACCCCGGCCCACCTACGCGCCTGGCGGTTGGGTCCTGGAGTCCTCTGGGGCGGAGGAGAGGACGAGGAGAGCAGCGGGGGAAAAAAAAGAAACATAGCCAGAGGCCGAAATCGGGCCGCAGGGAGGCGCATGGGGAGAGTGACTGATCCCTGATATTCAGCAAAAATCGGCTGTATGAGGCAGTGAAGTGGCGTGGTTTAGAGGAGGATGATTCTGACGGGGGGCCCCTCGCAGTGAGGTGTCGATTGAATTTTGGCACCGTACGCCCTCTCATCCCCCCACTTCCCCCTGAAAGTGGGCACAGAGCTGGAGTTGGGCCTCCCCGCTGGATTGGAGGCCTATTGAGGTGGTTGGGCAGCGGTGGGGTGCAGTTTGCTTGCCTCCTGTGGGGGGCATTCAAGTCTTGGACGTTTGAAGCTGACAACACTGCACTGGGCCTACAGTGACAGCTGGAGCCATCGCTGGGCTGGTTTTTGAGGGTGCATTCCCCTGTGATGGTTCTCCGACTAGTGATCCTGGGTTGTCCAGTCCTGGAGCGTGAGACTAGCAAGATGTGAATCGGATACGTCGGATCGAGTGCGACGCTTCCGCTGCTCCTGCCCGTGCCGGCCTCCCACTCCTGTGGGGGTGAGGATGTTAGAGTGGTGTTGGGTGGTGAGGACACGGAGCACCACTGCCTGCGCTGCACCTGGAAGGGTTGAGCCTGGTATTAGGTGTGTTCCTTCTTAACTGTTGCTTCATCAGGTACATACCATGGGCAAAGATAGAACGCATGGAGTGTGGGCGTGACCCAGATTCAGGAGTACTTGGATGGTCTCTGGATGCCACGCCTTATGGCGGCTCAGGTGGAGGAATTAGAGGGAGAGGTTTCATTGGAAGACCTAGGAGAGGCGTTGGGTGGTATGGCGACCGGGAAAGCACCTGGTCCAGACGGGCTACCAGTAACATTTTTTCGTACTTATTCTGCTGTGCTTCTTCCACGGTTGTTGGAAATACTCCATGTGGCGCTAAGTGAGGGTCTGCTACTGGAGCATATACGAGAAGCTTTGATAGTTATGCTACCAAAGCCAGGAAAGGAGGTTAATGACCCGGGCTTGCATAGGCCATTATCCATGCTGAATGTTGATGTTAAATTATTAGCTAAAGTTTTGGCCTCTCGTTTGAGTCGAGTGGTGATGCATTTACTAAAGGGAGATCAATGCGGTTTTATATTGGGGAAGGGGCCTCATTTGAATATACAGCGCTTATCATATATACTGCATGGGACTCATGGCTTTGTGTTTCCTGCAGCGCTAGTGGCTCTAGATATGGAGAAAGCGTTTGACACCTTGTCTTGGGACTACCTATGGGAGGTGATGCCCAGGATGGGCATTTGACCCATCTTCTTATCCTGGGTGTGTCTTTTGTACTCAGCGCCCCGGGCGGAAGTGTTTATGGGGGCGATGGTGTCAGATTCCTTTTCTTATTGAACGCAGCACACGGCAGGGTTGCCCCTTTGTCACCCCTGCTGTTCGCGTTGGCCATGGAGCCTCTAGCCATACAATTACGGACTGGCTTGGATAGATGGGGCATCCCTGTGGGGACAAGAACACAAATAATCTCATTATATGCAGATGTACGTCACAGAACCTGAACGGGCGTTCCCCCTCTTGTTGGGATGATGGATAATTTTGGGCAGGTGTCAGGCCTCTGTGTTAACCACCACAAAACTGTGTTATTCCCGATGGCAGGGCTGTCAGAGATAGCGATGTCAGAGTTACCCCAATTGGACCTATCCTGGGAGACTGAGTCCTTTTCAATTTAGGCATCTGAGTTGCGCACTCGCCGCAATCGCAATCCATTCAATTTAAACATGGGAAGAGTACTGGAGGGCCTCCGTACCTCTGTTCAGTTTTGGGCCTCTCTCCCATTATCGGTTATGGGGAGAATTGCACTCAGTAAAATGATCTTGCTGCCTCTTTGCCTGTATGTTATGCAGAATTCACTTTGTGAGCTCCCTCTTTCGATATTCCGAGAGCTTGATGAATTGCTCTTATCCTTAGTCTGGGTGGGCAAAAGATGTTGAGTCTGCATGGAAGTTTTGAAATTAGACCTGGCTGATGGAGGCTTTGGGCTGCCAGACGTATACTTATACTTCTTAGCCGGGTTACTACAGTATGCAGTCCGGTGGTGTGAGGATGCTCCCAATTGGGAAAAGGATTTGTTAGCTGGCTCTGTCTGTGTGGAGCGCCTCCCGCATATACTAATTGATGGCCCTGGGGTTCCGCAGGGTGCCCCCTATCTGGTGGAGCAGGTGTCGAGAGCTTGGGAGAGGGTGGTAGTGCGGGTTTTGCGCATGGCCCCATACGCGTGCCTGGTTCCCCTATGGTGGGTCCGACCTTTTGCCAAGGCTGCTAAGGTAATGGATTTTGCGCAGTGGCGTGCAGGGGGTTGCAATAATGCTGGTGACTTATTTCATAATGGCATGTTCATTACGAGGGTTGAGGCAGAATCTTTGTTTGGAATAGGTCCAAGGCAGTTCCTACAATATGCGAATATCTCGCAGACGGGCGGGGGATTTAGTCGTCCTTTCCGGAGGAGCCAGTTGAATCTCATCCCTGGCGACAATTCTTGATCCTGGAGGTGACTGTGGTCTACTATCCCGAACTTATAAAGCTCTCAAGGGTGACAGACTGACTGGCACCCAGGGGATTAGAGACCGATGGGAGACTAGTCTCAGAATGGGGCTCACAGATGGGGAATGGTGTAGGGCCTGTTCTGTGGTGCGAGATGCGACTAGCAATGCTAGGTTTAAGGTGACACGCTTCTATTACTTGCATAGAGCATACCTGACGCCTCAACGCTTAAATAGGATATTTCCCTCAAGGCCTGATAGTTGTGGCTATTGTGGAGTGCCGTCGGCTTCATTTGTTCACATGGTCTGTGGCTCTGTCCAACCTTATTGGCATTGAGTGGTGATGACGTTGAGGGAGGTGACGGCTGTGAGAGTTCAGGAAATGATGAAGCACTGCCTGCTGGGTCTGATCCCAGTCCCTAAAAAGGGTCGTAAAATGGCATATAGATTTGCACAGTTGGGGCTTATATTGGTGAAAAGACGCATTGCAATCCGATGGGCCAGCCCACACCCCCGCTGCATGTGACCTGGCTGAGTGATTTAGCTGAATGGGCTACCGCGGAGGAATGCCACTTGCGAAGGCTTGATTGGATGAGCATGCTGACCAGGATTTGGAGCTCTAGTGTCCCATGATTAATGAGTTAGCTGGCGTGCAGGAGAGCGAGGGGGAGGGTCCTTTGACAGATGCATCTGCTCGTTGAGCCCTGGTCGTGGTCGAGCCCTTGGAGTACTGGGTTTGAGGGTTCTTGAGACATGGATGTGTCTTTTGGTAGTCATGGGAGGGTGTACTTCCAGTCTTGATTTGGGAGCGGAGTCGCCATGAGTAGGCCCTCCCCTCCCTCCCCCCGGTTCCTGTTTTGTTCTGGGATAATGCTGTGATGCCTCCCCAGACACCCCACCGGCAATATCTGCTTGTTGCTATAATGTAGTGCATAGTTGTGTGTGTTTATATTTATGCATAAATAAACAATTTTAAAAAAATAATTGCAGCTCATGCCTTTTATTGTAGAACGCAGTTCTTTCAATAAACGCATTGAAACTTCTTCTGCATAAATTATTCCTTTGACTGCCTTCGCATGTGTGAAACTTTGTGCAAATAAGAGAAAGAGATGAGATCTGTTCCACCATGACTCCCCTAAGGGGTTCAAGTGTCATGTCTGACTGTCACAAATCACCTTTACTTTCTAGTTTTGGGTGAGGTGCTGCTAGCTAGCTGAAAAGGTCAGGGCAACAGCTTTCAGTCGGTGTGGGACTGACTCAGTCAACCACACACGGTGCTGCCGCCGCCCAAAACCAAGCAGTCGTGGCCCCATGGTTAAGAGTCCTACAATAGTGGCGTTGGAGGTTGTGGGTCTTGCATCACTGGAGCTTGGGGCACATGAAAATTCTGACTCCTTGGTCTCTGCACATTCTGCATTTGTGCAGAGTTATTATTCTGAGAAGGTACAAAACCTGAATTTTGAAATGGATTAGCTGCTTCTAATGTCCCAGCGTATTACAGATATGACATGGGATTGACCTTTTCACACTATTGATATCCTTTCCCACATTAGGTCAATGGGAGATCTTTGACCTCTACCCTGCATTGGATTAGGTTCTTGCTGACACACACCTTACATGGTACCAACATTCCTTACAAATGGCTGAATCTGATTAGTTCTCTGTGCTGCTTTCATTTGAGCAACCACCAACTTCTCATTTAGCTTTTCTGTTTTTCTCAATTTCATTCCTGCAGTATTTGGCTACCTCAAAATTTTGTAGACTGACACGTTCTTCCAACAAATCAAATGTTGTTGAATCATCTTGCTAATCTCAGGTCTCAATCCTGTCACAAACCTCAACACAAAATGGCCCATATCTTTAGCTTCAAGTATCGCCATTCCACTATACCGCTTGAATGCTTGGGACAATCTCTCACAATAAGCATGAATCAACTCTTTTGGCTCTTGTGTCATTCTGTCAACCTTAACCCAATCTATATCTTGGGGTGGTACCTTTGCCTTCAAAAATGTCATAACCTGGTAATACGTTTTCATTACTTAAGGTGAGGGACGTTTTGTCATTGCACTCATAGGCCCAAACTTGTACCTGGTTTGTGCTGAATTAGCGTCATATTTATTTACGCTAATTCAGCGCAAACCTAACTCCATATTTATACTTTGGCACTAGACATGTCTAGCGCCAAAGTTATGGAGTTAAGGTTGATTTCTGGACGTGAGCACCTACCTTGCGTCAATGAGATGTAAGGTAGGCGTTCCCGTCCAGAAAAGGACGATATGGCCTTTGCGCCATATTTATCCCCCCATGCTAAAATCCAGCACGGGGATGGGGGCCTTAAATAATAGCACTAAGCTTGCTTAGAGCCATTATTTAATGCCTGGGTATGGGCAGGCATAAGGGGACCCGTAGGCATACTTCCATGGTCAGAGACCATGGCAATTGCCCACAGGTACCTTTCCCTGGCCCCAGGGACACCCATCCCAAGTAAGTCCCAGTAAGTATATCTATTTTTTTTTATCCAACACCGCTCGGGCCCTGACTTGAGGCCCCCTGCACGGCGCTGGCCCCAATGGCCATGCCCAGGGGACATTTGTGCCCTGGACATGGCCATTGGGGTGGTGGGCATGGCTCCTTTCTTTGCTAAGGCAGGAGCCATGTCCATGGGGGTTGTGTGCCAGAAAATGGTGCTACACTGCTTAGAGGCAATGTTTCTGCCTCTGAACAGTGTAGCACCATTATTCGGCGCACAAGCCCCGGTTTCCCCTATGCCTCCCCAACCCTGTTAGCATCCTTTCCAAGGACGCTTACAGGGCGTTAGCGCCAGCTAGCGCCATTCCAAGACGCGGCCGGGTGTGATAGCCGGCGCTATACTTTTTTACGCACAACTGCACTAACGCAGTTTTGCGTGAAAAGTATAAATCTGCCCCCAGTTGGTTCTGTCTCAGGCCACTGAAAAGCAACCTTACATTCTGTCCGCAAATCACTCAGAACAACAGTGAAACAAGGGCCCATATTTATGCTGTTTTAGCGCCGCATTTGCGTCTTTCATTGACGCAAAAATGTAGCAAACTTGCAAAATACAATTGCATTTTGTAAGTTTGCGCTGTTTTTGCGTCAAAAGGCGACGCAAATGCAGCGCTAATAAAGTATAAATATGGGCCAAGGTGTTCAAATCGACCCACAGCACCTGAGATATCTTCAGAAATTGCTCACTTTACTTGCACCATTCCACTGGTTTCTCTCTCAATTTTGGGAAATTGTTAGTAAATGATGCAAGATTACTTCTACTTATGACAGATGTACATAACCGCCACCAGGCACTTCTCTCAACAGGACAGTTGGCACACACACCCTCCCCTGTAATTGGAGGTGGTTCTCATGGTTTTTTTTTTTATATATTTTTTTTTACCCATTTAGCTTCCCACTTATCCAATTCATTCCATTTCTGAAAGTTTTGGAATCGTTTTATAACTGGGTTTTCATTACTGGAACTCCTATGTCACTATTTTCCCTTTTGTTAATGTACACTATTAGAGATTGAATTTCTGGTTGGCTAGGCTATGCACCTAAGCCAGGTGGAACTCACCACTCTAATCAGGACAAGTAAGTTACACACCAAAGATAACCTGTGCTCACCCGCTGGTAATTTGGTGCAGAGCAGGCAGACTTACCCCAAAGGCAATGTATAAAGCATTTGTGTAACACACTCATACAGTGATCCAGTAAATATACAGCAAAAGGGACTCCATATGTGAATATATATAAAAACATGCTTCTATGTTGTATACATCATTAGACCCAGAATGTCATAGATCAATAATTACTTTGTCACCTAGGCAATATTCAAGCATACAATAAGAAGCTGGCTACCCAGAGATCATAAAAAAAATGGAAATGGGCACGCAACCAGAACCAGGCTAGAAATGACACAGGAACCCCCTTGACTTGTGTTGAAATTTTTAACACAATCTCTAATCAAGTGACAAGAGTAAACAACAAACATTGGCATATTTTACCCTTCAGGAAAACTGAACTTGGAAGAACCTTTTTTCTCTTTCAAGAGAGCTAGGAGTCTAAATTATAGCCTGGTGTCTATGCGCCCCCAAAACAATATCGAATCGAGGAATACAGTGCTGAATATTTTGGGGTTTCAAGAGGTATTGGGTCACTATACCTGTGGGAATTGTAGCGTATGCCACTTGAACCTGCCCACTAACACCATCAATCTGGAACCTGTAAAGGTGTGGACCATAGACAAACACACCAACAACAATTGCATGAATGTGATATATATGATCCCCTGCCAACTCCACTATGTGGGAATGACTAGCAGAAAGATAAAAAGCAAATCTGTGAGCACTGCAGCAACTTGAGATGCAAACGGAATACAACAAAGATGACATCATTTTTTAAAAGAGGGGCACACACCCAATGACATGCGGTGGGTGGTCATTGAAGAACTGAAAGGTAGCCAGGATAATTTTCAGAACTGCTTACTTGAGAAGGAAAAACACTGGATTTATTGCCTGGCTATGCACAAAACCATATTGAATGACAAAATACAGTTGAATATCATCCAAATGCAATGCGCTTCAACTGAAGAGGACAATGGAACAAGCTGATCTAATATAAGCAAAATCCATACACAAGATGGCAAGTCTGCACATGGTAGCAGCCTTGGGAAGGGTTGCGGGAGAAAATTCAATATTCTGTCCCCCCTTTTTTTCTCCCCTCCCCTCTTACTGACAGGTAATCCACCTACTCACTTAGGAAGATGGGCCAATGACCAAATTATGGTATGAGAGTACACCAACACAGAGGTTTTTTTTCAAACCGCTAGCACAATAGTGGAGGAAGTAGTAATTATGGGTCAAATATCATCAATCTAGGCACATGTAATATTTAGGCTTAAAGGATCAGAAAATTGGCAGCACAACTCAGTTTATCCACATTTATCCAGGCAAGGACCACTGGCTTATTCACCCTCAATAGGGTTAATCCTCGCAACAGAGGCTCATGCCCATTTGCGAGGGTGCAAAGTGCAGAGACACAATAATGACTAGGTCTTGTGGGCTGTCGCGTCAGTACCATTCGGGTCCGGGTGAGGACTGAAGTAGGTATGAGGATGGACGGCACACCTTGACAAAAGTGTGACTACAGGCATCACCCCCTCACTGGATCCATGTGACCGAATTCAGGTGCATTTAAAGTAGGTGTCTTTCCTGACAGGGCTGTGTCTTACTTTGTATGGACATGTTATTAATGACGTTAAGCTTTGGTTTGCAATGCACTTGGAGGGTTGTCACGGTTTTACTGCCTGGCTTATATAACAATATAACTCCATCATGAGGCAGAGTCCACCCCGTGGTATGGGGGTGGTAAGGGACTGAAGTGCCATTTGTATGTATACACGTGGCTGAAAATATAATGGAGCACACTACAATGAGTGTCACAACAGATATCGGTGGTATTCAGGAATGAATTAAGGGAATAACCACTGGATATGGTATGCACCTTGATGTTTACATGCATCTGTAATGATGACACCACCTTGTTGGTTCACACATGATGAGCACCCAGATTGGCACAGGTGCGCAGTGTAAACTTTGCACAAATACCATCAATGATTTGATTTCATTGCCATGATATGCATAATGTTTCTCTCATTATCTCTATTTTAGGTTCAGAAAGAGTTGTGGAGTAAATAATAAGTCATGAGCAATAGCGCACCACATACACATGCCTTAGTGTGTATGAGTCAAGGAACTAGGGCTTTTCCCCAGTGGTTGTTGGTCCTAAAGAAAGCCACTGTATGGCATGCATATTTGGCGGAAGTATGTTTGTAGGAAGTTGGCTCTGTATGTGCTATTTCAAAGTAAGGAATAGCATGCACAGAGTCCAAGGGTTCCCCTTAGAGGTAAAATAGTGGTAAAAATAGATAATACTAATGCTCTATTTTGTGGTAGTGTGGTCGAGCAGTAGGCTTATCCAAGGAGTAGTGTTAAGCATTTGTTGTACATACATATAGACAATAAATGAGGTACACACAGTCAGAGACAAATCCAGCCAATAGGTTTTTATATAGAAAAATATCTTTTCTTAGTTTATTTTAAGAACCACAGGTTCAAATTCTACATGTAATATCTCATTCGAAAGGTATTGCAGGTAAGTACTTTAGGAACTTCAAATCATCAAAATTGCATGTATACTTTTCAAGTTATTCACAAATAGCTGTTTTAAAAGTGGACACTGCAATTTTCACAGTTCCTAGGGGAGGTAAGTATTTTTTAGGTTAACCAGGTAAGTAAGACACTTACAGGGCTTAGTTCTTGGTCCAAGGTAGCCCACCGTTGGGGGTTCAGAGCAACCCCAAAGTCACCACACCAGCAGCTCAGGGCCGGTCAGGTGCAGAGTTCAAAGTGGTGCCCAAAACGCATAGGCTAGAATGGAGAGAAGGGGGTGCCCCGGTTCCGGTCTGCTTGCAGGTAAGTACCCGCGTCTTCGGAGGGCAGACCAGGGGGGTTTTGTAGGGCACTGGGGGGGACACAAGCCCACACAGAAATTTCACCCTCAGCAGCGCGGGGGCGGCCGGGTGCAGTGTAGAAACAAGCGTCGGGTTTGTAATGGAAGTCAAAGGGAGATCTAGGGATCTCTTCAGCGCTGCAGGCAGGCAAGGGGGGGGTTCCTCGGGGAAACCTCCACTTGGTCAAGGGAGAGGGACTCCTGGGGGTCACTCCTCCAGTGAAAGTCTGGTCCTTCAGGTCCTGGGGGCTGCGGGTGCAGGGTCTCTCCCAGGTGTCGGGACTTAGGATTCAAAGAGTCGCGGTCAGGGGAAGCCTCGGGATTCCCTCTGCAGGCGGCGCTGTGGGGGCTCAGGGGGGACAGGTTTTTGTACTCACAGTCTTAGAGTAGTCCTGGGGTCCCTCCTGAGGTGTTGGATCGCCACCAGCCGAGTCGGGGTCGCCGGGTGCAGTGTTGCAAGTCTCACGCTTCTTGCGGGGAGCTTGCAGGGTTCTTTAAAGCTGCTGGAAACAAAGTTGCAGCTTTTCTTGGAGCAGGTCCGCTGTCCTCGGGAGTTTCTTGTCTTTTCGAAGCAGGGGCAGTCCTCAGAGGATGTCGAGGTCGCTGGTCCCTTTGGAAGGCGTCGCTGGAGCAGGATCTTTGGAAGGCAGGAGACAGGCCGGTGAGTTTCTGGAGCCAAGGCAGTTGTCGTCTTCTGGTCTTCCTCTGCAGGGGTTTTCAGCTAGGCAGTCCTTCTTCTTGTAGTTGCAGGAATCTAATTTTCTAGGGTTCAGGGTAGCCCTTAAATACTAAATTTAAGGGCGTGTTTAGGTCTGGGGGGTTAGTAGCCAATGGCTACTAGCCCTGAGGGTGGGTACACCCTCTTTGTGCCTCCTCCCAAGGGGAGGGGGTCACAATCCTAACCCTATTGGGGGAATCCTCCATCTGCAAGATGGAGGATTTCTAAAAGTCAGAGTCACCTCAGCTCAGGACACCTTAGGGGCTGTCCTGACTGGCCAGTGACTCCTCCTTGTTGCTTTCTTTGTTCCCTCCAGCCTTGCCGCCAAAAGTGGGGGCCGTGGCCGGAGGGGGCGGGCAACTCCACTAAGCTGGAGTGCCCTGCTGGGCTGTGACAAAGGGGTGAGCCTTTGAGGCTCACCGCCAGGTGTCACAGCTCCTGCCTGGGGGAGGTGTTAGCATCTCCACCCAGTGCAGGCTTTGTTACTGGCCTCAGAGTGACAAAGGCACTCTCCCCATGGGGCCAGCAACATGTCTCTGGTGTGGCAGGCTGCTGGAACTAGTCAGCCTACACAGACAGTCGGTTAAGTTTCAGGGGGCACCTCTAAGGTGCCCTCTGTGGTGTATTTTACAATAAAATGTACACTGGCATCAGTGTGCATTTATTGTGCTGAGAAGTTTGATACCAAACTTCCCAGTTTTCAGTGTAGCCATTATGGTGCTGTGGAGTTCGTGTTTGACAGACTCCCAGACCATATACTCTTATGGCTACCCTGCACTTACAATGTCTAAGGTTTTGTTTAGACACTGTAGGGGTACCATGCTCATGCACTGGTACCCTCACCTATGGTATAGTGCACCCTGCCTTAGGGCTGTAAGGCCTGCTAGAGGGGTGTCTTACCTATACTGCATAGGCAGTGAGAGGCTGGCATGGCACCCTGAGGGGAGTGCCATGTCGACTTACTCGTTTTGTCCTCCCTAGCACACACAAGCTGGCAAGCAGTGTGTCTGTGCTGAGTGAGAGGTCTCCAGGGTGGCATAAGACATGCTGCAGCCCTTAGAGACCTTCCTTGGCATCAGGGCCCTTGGTACTAGAAGTACCAGTTACAAGGGACTTATCTGGATGCCAGGGTCTGCCAATTGTGGATACAAAAGTACAGGTTAGGGAAAGAACACTGGTGCTGGGGCCTGGTTAGCAGGCCTCAGCACACTTTCAATTGTAAACATAGCATCAGCAAAGGCAAAAAGTCAGGGGGCAACCATGCCAAGGAGGCATTTCCTTACACAACCCCCCCCCAAACGAAAGAGGATGAGACTAACCTTTCCCAAGAGAGTCTTCATTTTCTAAGTGGAAGAACCTGGAAAGGCCATCTGCATTGGCATGGGCAGTCCCAGGTCTGTGTTCCACTATAAAGTCCATTCCCTGTAGGGAGATGGACCACCTCAACAGTTTAGGATTTTCACCTTTCATTTGCATCAGCCATTTGAGAGGTCTGTGGTCAGTCTGAACTAGGAAGTGAGTCCCAAAGAGGTATGGTCTCAGCTTCTTCAGGGACCAAACCACAGCAAAGGCCTCCCTCTCAATGGCACTCCAACGCTGCTCCCTGGGGAGTAACCTCCTGCTAATGAAAGCAACAGGCTGGTCAAGGCCATCATCATTTGTTTGGGACAAAACTGCCCCTATCCCATGTTCAGAGGCATCAGTCTGCACAAAGAACTGCTTAGAATAATCTGGAGCTTTTAGAACTGGTGCTGAGCACATTGCTTGTTTCATGGTGTCAAAGGCCTGTTGGCATTCCACAGTCCAGTTCACTTTCTTGGGCATTTTCTTGGAGGTGAGTTCAGTGAGGGCTGTCACAATGGATCCATATCCCTTCACAAACCTCCTGTAATACCCAGTCAAGCCAAGGAATGCCCTGACTTGAGTCTGGGTTTTTGGAGCTACCCAGTCCAGAATAGTCTGGATCTTGGGTTGGAGTGGCTGAACTTGGCCTCCACCTACAAGGTGGCCCAAGTAAACCACAGTTCCCTGCCCTATCTGGCATTTGGATGCCTTGATAGAGAGGCCTGCAGATTGCAGAGCCTTCAAAACCTTCTTCAGGAGGACCAGGTGATCCTGCCAGGTGGAGCTAAAGACAGCAATATCATCAAGATAAGCTGT
Source organism: Pleurodeles waltl (assembly GCF_031143425.1). Lineage (NCBI taxonomy): Eukaryota > Metazoa > Chordata > Amphibia > Caudata > Salamandridae > Pleurodeles > Pleurodeles waltl. The sequence goes on along the minus strand of NC_090443.1, from coordinate 602,187,467 downwards.
GCTAAAGGACTCCAAGCCAGCAAGGACTTGATTCACCAACCTTTGGAAGGTGGCAGGGGCATTCTTTAAACCAAAGGGCATAACAGTAAACTGATAATGCCCATCAGGTGTGGAGAATGCTGTTTTCTCTTTTGCTCCAGGTGCCATTTTTATTTGCCAGTACCCTGCTGTCAAGTCAAAGGTACTTAAGAATTTGGCAGCACCTAATTTATCTATGAGCTCATCAGCTCTTGGAATTGGATGGGCATCTGTCTTGGTGACAGAATTGAGCCCTCTGTAGTCCACACAAAACCTCATCTCTTTCTTTCCATCTTTGGTGTGAGGTTTGGGGACTAAGACCACTGGGCTAGCCCAGGGGCTGTCAGAGCGCTCAATTACTCCCAATTCCAGCATCTTGTGGACTTCCACCTTGATGCTTTCCTTAACATGGTCAGACTGTCTAAAGATTTTGTTTTTGACAGGCATGCTGTCTCCTGTGTCCACATCATGGGTACACAGGTGTGTCTGACCAGGGGTTAAGGAGAAGAGTTCAGGAAACTGTTGTAGGACTCTCCTACAATCAGCTTGCTGTTGGCCAGAGAGGGTGTCTGAGTAGATCACTCCATCTACTGTGCCATCTTTTGGGTCTGATGACAGAAGATCAGGGAGAGGTTCACTCTCTGCCTCCTGATCCTCATCTGTTACCATCAACAGATTCACATCAGCCCTGTCATGGAAGAGCTTAAGGCGGTTCACATGGATCACCCTCTTGGGGCTCCTGCTTGTGCCCAGGTCCACCAGGTAGGTGACCTGACTCTTCCTTTCTAGTACTGGGTAAGGGCCACTCCATTTGTCCTGGAGTGCCCTGGGAGCCACAGGCTCCAGAACCCAGACTTTCTGCCCTGGTTGGAACTCAACCAGTGCAGCCTTTTGGTCATACCAAAACTTCTGGAGCTGTTGGCTGGCCTCAAGGTTTTTGGTTGCCTTTTCCATGTACTCTGCCATTCTAGAGCGAAGGCCAAGTACATAGTCCACTATGTCTTGTTTTGGCTCATAGAGAGGTCTCTCCCAGCCTTCTTTAACAAGAGCAAGTGGTCCTCTTACAGGATGACCAAACAGAAGTTCAAAGGGTGAGAATCCTACTCCCTTCTGTGGCACCTCTCTGTAAGCGAAAAGCAGACATGGCAAGAGGACATCCCATCTCCTTTTGAGCTTTTCTGGGAGCCCCATGATCATGCCTTTTAATGTCTTGTTGAATCTCTCAACCAAGCCATTAGTTTGTGGATGGTATGGTGTAGTGAATTTATAAGTCACTCCACACTCATTCCACATGTGCTTTAGGTATGCTGACATGAAGTTGGCACCTCTGTCAGACACCACCTCCTTAGGGAAACCCACTCTGGTAAAGATACCAATGAGGGCCTTGGCTACTGCAGGGGCAGTAGTCGACCTAAGGGGAATAGCTTCAGGATACCTGGTAGCATGATCCACTACTACCAGGATATACATATTTCCTGAGGCTGTGGGAGGTTCTAGTGGACCAACTATGTCCACACCCACTCTTTCAAAGGGGACCCCCACCACTGGAAGTGGAATGAGGGGGGCCTTTGGGTGCCCACCTGTCTTACCACTGGCTTGACAGGTGGGGCAGGAGAGGCAAAACTCCTTAACCATGTTGGACATATTGGGCCAGTAGAAGTGGTTGACTAACCTCTCCCACGTCTTGGTTTGTCCCAAATGTCCAGCAAGGGGAATGTCATGGGCCAATGTTAGGATGAACTCTCTGAACAGCTGAGGCACTACCACTCTCCTAGTGGCACCAGGTTTGGGGTCCCTGGCCTCAGTGTACAGGAGCTCATCTTCCCAATAGACCCTATGCGTTCCATTTTTCTTGCCTTTGGACTCTTCAGCAGCTTGCTGCCTAAGGCCTTCAAGAGAGGGACAGATTTCTTGTCCCTTACACAGCTCCTCCCTTGAGGGTCCCCCTGGGCCTAAGAGCTCAACCTGATAAGGTTCAAGCTCCAAAGGCTCAGTTCCCTCAGAGGGCAGAACTTCTTCCTGAGAAGAGAGGTTCCCTTTCTTTTGCTGTGTTGCAGTTGGTTTCCCAACTGACTTTCCTGTTCTCTTGGTAGGCTGGGCCATTCTTCCAGACTCCAGCTCTACTTGTTCACCCTGTGCCTTGCACTGTGCTCTTGTTTTCACACACACCAGTTCAGGGATACCCAGCATTGCTGCATGGGTTTTTAGTTCTACCTCAGCCCATGCTGAGGACTCCAGGTCATTTCCAAGCAGACAGTCCACTGGGATATTTGAGGAGACCACCACCTGTTTCAGGCCATTGACCCCTCCCCATTCTAAAGTAACCATTGCCATGGGATGTACTTTTCTCTGATTGTCAGCGTTGGTGACTGTGTAAGTTTTTCCAGTCAGGTATTGGCCAGGGGAAACCAGTTTCTCTGTCACCATGGTGACACTGGCACCTGTATCCCTCAGGCCCTCTATTCTAGTCCCATTAATTAAGAGTTGCTGTCTGTATTTTTGCATGTTAGGCGGCCAGACAGCTAGTGTGGCTAAATCCACCCCACCCTCAGAAACTAGAGTAGCTTCAGTGTGGACCCTGATTTGCTCTGGGCACACTGTTGATCCCACTTGGAGACTAGCCATACCAGTGTTACCTGGATGGGAGTTTGGAGTGGAACCTTTCTTGGGACAGGCCTTGTCTCCAGTTTGGTGTCCATGCTGTTTACAGCTATGACACCAGGCCTTTTTGGGATCAAAGTTTTTACCCTTGTACCCATTGTTTTGTGAAGAGGCTCTGGGCCCACCCTCCTGTGCAGGTTTTTGGGGGCCTGTAGAAGACTCTTTACTATTTTTAGTTTTGGTTGTCTCATCACCCTTCCCCTGGGGAGTCTTTGTGACCCCTTTCTTTTGGTCACCCCCTGTTGAAGTCTTGGACACCCTTGTCTTGACCCAATGGTCCGCCTTCTTTCCCAATTCTTGGGGAGAAATTGGTCCTAGGTCTACCAGATGCTGATGCAGTTTATCATTGAAACAATTACTTAACAGGTGTTCTTTCACAAATAAATTGTACAGCCCATCATAATTACTTACACCACTGCCTTGAATCCAACCATCTAGTGTTTTCACTGAGTAGTCAACAAAGTCAACCCAGGTCTGGCTCGAGGATTTTTGAGCCCCCCTGAACCTAATCCTGTACTCCTCAGTGGAGAATCCAAAGCCCTCAATCAGGGTACCCTTCATGAGGTCATAAGATTCTGCATCTTTTCCAGAGAGTGTGAGGAGTCTATCCCTACACTTTCCAGTGAACATTTCCCAAAGGAGAGCACCCCAGTGAGATCTGTTCACTTTTCTGGTTACACAAGCCCTCTCAAAAGCTGTGAACCACTTGGTGATGTCATCACCATCTTCATATTTAGTTACAATCCCTTTAGGGATTTTCAACATGTCAGGAGAATCTCTGACCCTATTTATGTTGCTGCCACCATTGATGGGTCCTAGGCCCATCTCTTGTCTTTCCCTTTCTATGGCTAGGAGCTGTCTCTCTAAAGCCAATCTTTTGGCCATCCTGGCTAACAGGAGGTCATCTTCACTGAGAGCATCCTCAGTGATTTCAGAAATGTGGGACCCTCCTGTGAGGGACTCACTATTTCTGACTAACACAGTTGGAGACAGGACTTGAGGGGTCCTGTTCTCCCTATTTAGGACTGGAGGAGGGACATTGGCCTCCAAGTCACTAATTTCTTCCTCTGTGAGGTCATCATCAGAGGGGTTGGCTTTTTCAAACTCTGCCAACAGCTCCTGGAGCTGAATTTTGGTAGGTCTGGAGCCAATGGTTATTTTTTTGATATTACAGAGAGACCTTAGCTCCCTCATCTTAAGATGGAGGTAAGGTGTGGTGTCGAGTTCCACCACATTCATCTCTGTATCAGACATTATTTTGCTAAGAGTTGGAAGACTTTTTAAAGAATCTAAAACTGTTTCTCGAATCTAATTTCAAACTTTTAACAAACTTTTAAACTCTAAAAGACAATGCTAAACAGGGACTTAACACACAAGGCCCTAGCAGGACTTTTTAAGAATTTAGAACAATTTCAAATTGCAAAAATGAATTTCTAATGACAATTTTGGAATTTGTCGTGTGATCAGGTATTGGCTGAGTAGTCCAGCAAATGCAAAGTCTTGTACCCCACCGCTGATCCACCAATGTAGGAAGTTGGCTCTGTATGTGCTATTTCAAAGTAAGGAATAGCATGCACAGAGTCCAAGGGTTCCCCTTAGAGGTAAAATAGTGGTAAAAATAGATAATACTAATGCTCTATTTTGTGGTAGTGTGGTCGAGCAGTAGGCTTATCCAAGGAGTAGTGTTAAGCATTTGTTGTACATACATATAGACAATAAATGAGGTACACACACTCAGAGACAAATCCAGCCAATAGGTTTTTATATAGAAAAATATCTTTTCTTAGTTTATTTTAAGAACCACAGGTTCAAATTCTACATGTAATATCTCATTCGAAAGGTATTGCAGGTAAGTACTTTAGGAACTTCAAATCATCAAAATTGCATGTATACTTTTCAAGTTATTCACAAATAGCTGTTTTAAAAGTGGACACTGCAATTTTCACAGTTCCTAGGGGAGGTAAGTATTTTTTAGGTTAACCAGGTAAGTAAGACACTTACAGGGCTTAGTTCTTGGTCCAAGGTAGCCCACCGTTGGGGGTTCAGAGCAACCCCAAAGTCACCACACCAGCAGCTCAGGGCCGGTCAGGTGCAGAGTTCAAAGTGGTGCCCAAAACGCATAGGCTAGAATGGAGAGAAGGGGGTGCCCCGTTCCGGTCTGCTTGCAGGTAAGTACCCGCGTCTTCGGAGGGCAGACCAGGGGGGTTTTGTAGGGCACCGGAGGGGACACAAGCCCACACAGAAATTTCACCCTCAGCAGCGCGGGGGCGGCCGGGTGCAGTGTAGAAACAAGCGTTGGGTTTGTAATGGAAGTCAATGGGAGATCTAGGGATCTCTTCAGCGCTGCAGGCAGGCAAGGGGGGGGTTCCTCGGGGAAACCTCCACTTGGTCAAGGGAGAGGGACTCCTGGGGGTCACTCCTCCAGTGAAAGTCCGGTCCTTCAGGTCCTGGGGGCTGCGGGTGCAGGGTCTCTCCCAGGTGTCGGGACTTAGGATTCAAAGAGTCGCGGTCAGGGGAAGCCTCGGGATTCCCTCTGCAGGCGGCGCTGTGGGGGCTCAGGGGGGACAGGTTTTTGTACTCACAGTCTTAGAGTAGTCCTGGGGTCCCTCCTGAGGTGTTGGATCGCCACCAGCCGAGTCGGGGTCGCCGGGTGCAGTGTTGCAAGTCTCACGCTTCTTGCGGGGAGCTTGCAGGGTTCTTTAAAGCTGCTGGAAACAAAGTTGCAGCTTTTCTTGGAGCAGGTCCGCTGTCCTCGGGAGTTTCTTGTCTTTTCGAAGCAGGGGCAGTCCTCAGAGGATGTCGAGGTCGCTGGTCCCTTTGGAAGGCGTCGCTGGAGCAGGATCTTTGGAAGGCAGGAGACAGGCCGGTGAGTTTCTGGAGCCAAGGCAGTTGTCGTCTTCTGGTCTTCCTCTGCAGGGGTTTTCAGCTAGGCAGTCCTTCTTCTTGTAGTTGCAGGAATCTAATTTTCTAGGGTTCAGGGTAGCCCTTAAATACTAAATTTAAGGGCGTGTTTAGGTCTGGGGGGTTAGTAGCCAATGGCTACTAGCCCTGAGGGTGGGTACACCCTCTTTGTGCCTCCTCCCAAGGGGAGGGGGTCACAATCCTAACCCTATTGGGGGAATCCTCCATCTGCAAGATGGAGGATTTCTAAAAGTCAGAGTCACCTCAGCTCAGGACACCTTAGGGGCTGTCCTGACTGGCCAGTGACTCCTCCTTGTTGCTTTCTTTGTTCCCTCCAGCCTTGCCGCCAAAAGTGGGGGCCGTGGCCGGAGGGGGCGGGCAACTCCACTAAGCTGGAGTGCCCTGCTGGGCTGTGACAAAGGGGTGAGCCTTTGAGGCTCACCGCCAGGTGTCACAGCTCCTGCCTGGGGGAGGTGTTAGCATCTCCACCCAGTGCAGGCTTTGTTACTGGCCTCAGAGTGACAAAGGCACTCTCCCCATGGGGCCAGCAACATGTCTCTGGTGTGGCAGGCTGCTGGAACTAGTCAGCCTACACAGACAGTCGGTTAAGTTTCAGGGGGCACCTCTAAGGTGCCCTCTGTGGTGTATTTTACAATAAAATGTACACTGGCATCAGTGTGCATTTATTGTGCTGAGAAGTTTGATACCAAACTTCCCAGTTTTCAGTGTAGCCATTATGGTGCTGTGGAGTTCGTGTTTGACAGACTCCAAGACCATATACTCTTATGGCTACCCTGCACTTACAATGTCTAAGGTTTTGTTTAGACACTGTAGGGGTACCATGCTCATGCACTGGTACCCTCACCTATGGTATAGTGCACCCTGCCTTAGGGCTGTAAGGCCTGCTAGAGGGGTGTCTTACCTATACTGCATAGGCAGTGAGAGGCTGGCATGGCACCCTGAGGGGAGTGCCATGTCGACTTACTCGTTTTGTCCTCCCCAGCACACACAAGCTGGCAAGCAGTGTGTCTGTGCTGAGTGAGAGGTCTCCAGGGTGGCATAAGACATGCTGCAGCCCTTAGAGACCTTCCTTGGCATCAGGGCCCTTGGTACTAGAAGTACCAGTTACAAGGGACTTATCTGGATGCCAGGGTCTGCCAATTGTGGATACAAAAGTACAGGTTAGGGAAAGAACACTGGTGCTGGGGCCTGGTTAGCAGGCCTCAGCACACTTTCAATTGTAAACATAGCATCAGCAAAGGCAAAAAGTCAGGGGGCAACCATGCCAAGGAGGCATTTCCTTACAATGTTGACCTATACTTTACGATGTAAGAGATCAGTGGTTTCTCACTGCACATCCACGAACACCAGTTTGTAACCCGACCTAAGGTGTCCACTATTAAAGAATTACAAAGGGATGGATACCCGGGACGTAGTTTACCTCACTTACAGTTTCATCACATCACAAATGAATACCAGCTCAGCTGTAATCAGGTGCTGTAGCACACTTTGGATGCATTAGGCATCAGAGGTGGGAACCCAATGACGCATTCCACAAACTAGGTTGGTGGGTGAGGGTTCTTTTAAAATAATCAATAGTTTTTGTGTGAAATGGGGATGACTTTATTGATGAGACGTTTGGACATTAGTGAGATTGATCTCTTTTGTTTGGTACCTGAAGTAAGTGGGGAGAGGAACAGGCCCTTTCTCCTTACTCTCTAGTTTTGTTGAGTTGCTACCTTTTACATACACAGTACCATGCCCATAGGGCTAGCTTCGGACTTCCTTAGGGAACCCTTGAGTGTACTGAAAGGGGAGTTTAGCCTTGGCAAGTAGTTTGAAATGCCAAGTCAAGAAAGCAGTAAACTGCATGTGCAGGCACTGCAGTGGCAGGCCTGAGACAGGTTTGAAAGGCTACTTCTATGAGTGGAGCAATGTGCGATGCAGGCCCTCTACTAGCATTTAAATTACGGGTCCCGGGTATATTGTCTACCACTTTACAGGGGCTTAAAGGTAAATTAAACATGCCAAACAGGGGTAAGCCAAACATACAAAGGGGGAGAGAGCAGATGCACATTAACACTGATTAGCAGTAGTAAAGTGCCTAGAGTCCTAAAACCAATAAAATAGGATCAGAAATGTAGAAGGAGAAAGACAAAAGGTTTGGGGATAGGCCATTTCCAATATACACTTGATAACTCCTCTGAAAAGCTTTGCTTTTATTCAAATCCACCTCATACTTTTGGGCTAATTTTGCTAATTTGTCATGAACTTGACCTGCTCGCTTGGTAATATACCTGATCTTAAACACAAGTTCATCCTCATGATAAGTCTCTAATAGCTCAAATCCAAGATTCCCACTGATCATTTCTTCCAATTCAATTTAAGTTTCACCACATCCACCAATTTCTCCCTGGGGGATGAATGAATTGTTCTCTGACTCAACTCCATACTCACACTTTCTCTGGAAGGGGTACCCTCATTAAAAATCTTTGACCAGTTATCTATTTCTGTAGCATGTATGGTTCGAGTCATCAAAGAAACCTTAGACATAATCTCATTTTTCTGTACAGCATTGCTACAATTTAAAGGCGGTTCCCATCTAGGGGTTTCAGTAGTTGGCATTTTCTGGTGAAAGACAAAAGGTTTGGGGATAGGCTGTACTTATAGATTAGCGTCCGGAAATATTAAAAGTCGAATCTGTACTCACTAAGCATGGTACTTGAGTGTTGGAACCAAAGGAACACATTTTCTAGTATCAGGACTCGTTGGAACTCCATTTTGTCCACAGACAGCACTTGGTACAGTCAAGTTATAAGTGGTCCTCTTTGGGCCTTCAGGTTTTGTACATAGGAACTACCGGGCCAATAGTAACCGGGACAGTAAGAGCATCAACAGTACACACAGTAGGGTCAACTGGGACACACTCTTTTGAACCCTGACTTCTTGTTCATAAATCAAATTAACTGAAGTGGCATCCACAGGACTAGGAGTCACATTTGTCTGGCAGTGGCAGATGTAATCTTTCATTACCACTAACCCCACCATTTCCACCTTTTTCTCTAACTTCATTAATGGAGATGGACATTCAGCCGGCAACGCATGCAAAAGACCATGGGCCAGATGTATCATTACATCCAATAGCGATTAGCTAATTGCGATTTTTTGCGAATCGCAATTAAGTAATCGCTATTGGAATGTATGAAACTCCAGGAGTTTCATACTGGGATTCGCAAGGGCTCGCAAGTGGACCTACCTAATTATTATTTATCAGGTCAGTCACAATTTGCGAGCCATTGCGAATGGCTTCTATCATAGGGAGGGATGGTGGCCTGCTGGGCTCAGCAGACCACCATGTCTGTGACTGCTTTTCCATAAAGCAATCTTTTTTTTTTTTAAATGCAGCCCGTTTTCCTCAAAGGAAAATGGGATGCATTTAAAAATTAAAAATTAAAAGTTTTCTTTTCATTGTTTAAGAGTAAGAAGTGGTCCATGGGACCACTGCGTGCTCTTAAAAAAGGTTTTTGCATGCATTCACAAAGGAGAAGGGGTCCCTTGGGGACTGCTTCCCCTTTGCGAATGGGTTACCACCAATTTGAAATTGGTGGTATCTTAGATTGTTTTGCAACCCCACTTACAAATCAATTATTCATACCTCTCCGATTCGGTATAAGGAAGGGACGCCATTGACACGCCCCTTCCTAATACCGAATCGATATGTAGTTTCAAATACAATTTGCGAGTTGATAACAAGTTACTGAATAGCAAATTGGATTTATTACATACCAAATTGCAGTTTTTATTGCAACAATCGCAAAACACTTCGATACATTAGGCCCTATCTCCAGAATCGCTGTCACAAACATAACCACTCATGTCATCTAGTTCTTTTTGTTTTTCCTCTTTGTGTTTCTTAGTCTTTTTTTAATTTTCTCCCCCCAGCTGTTTCAGTTGTTAGGGCTGGGTAAAACCTGACTCTCTCTATCATGCCAGTTCTCCACCTTTTCTGCTAGACATCCTTTCTAGCATCCACATAGGTGCGCACAGCTCTTTGTGCTCTACCCTTATACTTTTCTCTCTCTCTACCCTGAGCAGCACATTGCCAAGCATTGAGTGTTTCATATTGTGCAGGTCTAGGAGGTGTTTCTTCTTGTACAACACCCTCCTCAAATTTTCAGTAATCCACAAATTAAATGTGCCATAGAGTGTAGCTTCCTTTGCTGTGATCCTTGTGCCATCGAGCAAGCCAAACATATGTATGAACCCACGTGTTAAACGCCATATAGTTAACTGGGGTATCTTTGGGAGGCGCCTCCTCCCTCTCTCTGCTAGGTATATGTACATCTCTTCTAAACAAATCTTGCATGATTTTGAAACATTTCATTTTTCCCCAGTCAAATTTCAATACACACCACAAAATGTTGTATCGATTAAAAAACAACACCATATTCACAATCCCTTGTTCTGAAACAACCACTAATCGCAGGGCAACCCCTTATTACATCTTCAACCAATAGAAGCGTGACAACACCCCAACCGATCTAAACCAGCGCTGCACACTATGACGTTAATCTCTCTCCTTGCAGTAGTTCACCCTCCTTTACAATGTGCACTCCCACTCTCTACTCAATGTCGCACACATATAACAAATACAACAACCTACGCCTCCTCCACTAAAGAATCAATAGTTTTCAACCACACAATAATTTTTCCAAAGACTTTGACTGAAACCTCCACCTGCGGGGTATCATCCACAGGTATAGATTATCTCCATGCATTAAGATCCACTATACCAATTGTCTCACATTCACACAAAAATGAGTCACTATCTCATTTATGCTGTTGACAATGTCTCACGATGAAGACAACCACCTAGAAGACAATTACAATATGGTGTCTTCTGCACCTTTGAATACTATCCCGGGATCTTAATCCACGTCAGGCCTGACAACCTCTTCAGGCTCTTTACAAATCACCATACTAATACAACATTCAAAATATCTCCGCAGGACACCACCAAATCTCACAACCACTATAACCTAAACATAAACTGGTGCAATTTACAACTGTATTAATACTCACACTTCCGTCACCAACAGGATTTTTTTCAGAATCTCCACAACTCTGCCGATCCGTCAGGGTCTGTACATGGGCACTAGGGATTGGAATCTGGTTATTAACTAATCTAGAACAGTGTTCTTGTTCTCCTCACTTCAGATTAACAACTTTCCTCTATAGCTACTATCTCATCTAGCATCTGGCACTATTACTAGTTTTCTAGATTCAATAATTTTTTGGCAAAATCTGAGGGGTGAGGAAAAACACATTAAACCATCAAATCAATTTACAGTCCAACCCATTTGGTCTCACGTTGAATCTCATAGGCAAAATCAAAGTTCAAAATATTTAGTACAAGTTTAAAGTGAGTCTCAAAAACATACTATATAAGTACAGAATTCCCAAAGGTGAGTTAAAACATTGAATAAAGTTAAAGAGTATTAACATCAAACATACTGTCGTAGTTTGACTCTTGCTATAGGCAAGACTGTTGGCTTAAGGATGACAGTACTTATGTTTGAGGGTGACTAGGCCTGTCCTACAACAAGTGGCAACTGCATCCCAATCCTCCCAACTCACAAGCAGTACCTCACCAAAAACCCAAGACAGTAAAAGGTGATTCATGGCAGCATTTACTCATGGACTCAAGAGTGCGACATCTCAGGGAGTGTTGTGGTTAAACGGCGATTACCCCTTTTTCACATTAACAACATGTCTCAATCAAACACAGACAATGAAAGAGATGAAGTAAGAGTCTTAAGAGGTTTGTCTTAACAATACTGCAATCTATGATAAATTGCATGGGCTGCAATGATTACGATAATGCACAGACATAAAAAATTAAATATGTCCTAATACCCTAGCATGATAAACCTAACCCCTAACCCATAGAGAGCTAGGTGTAATAAACCTAATCTGCCAATGCGGTGTCCATGAAAAGAGCCCCTCAAACCTCGTTACCTTTAAATGACGTCTCTAGCTCAGACTCCGTGGGGAAACAAAGACTGGGTCAGTGTCAAGGTGACGTGCAGCAGCGAAAGCAACAATGGCATCTGGTCAGAATCCCTCTGACTATCTGTCTGTGTGAGATGTACTTATACAGATCTGATCGGAACCCTGACATAGGTCTGTTCTCAAACAATAGATAACAAGACATGCTTGGGGTGGCAAATTATATAAACAATTCCCTCAAAAGCGCAAAGAGGGAAAGTACCTAATGTGAACACCTACAGTTTGTTTATCTTTGTCACTTGATAGGGACGCCTTAGTGTGGTGGCACTGATAATATGAAACTAAAACATTGGCCTAACTAGAAAAAATGCAGCCGACTTGAAAGATATAATTAAATAAATGTGCTAATACAGAGCAAACAAAGCAGGGTAAAAGTCACTGGGATGATGGGGGCACAAGTCTACAAGGGATGACATCAGGAAGAGGTGGAACGACCTATGGGGGAAGGTACGTTCTGTGGCAGCAAGGCACCACCTCGCCACCCAGAGGACTGGGCAATGGACCCCCACCTCCTCCCCCACAGTTGACAGCATGGGAGAAGCAAGTCATAGCAGTCCTGCATCCTGAGGGACTCACTGGAGTAGCCGGAGGACTGGATACTGGTGGGTCTATATTTACTACTTATCACCCTCCATTCCTGCATGCCATCTCACCCCCTCACCCTGACTCCCATCACTCCACTCCATCTCACACAGTGCACCTTCACATGTGACTAACCCCAATGTGAAGCCCTGCATACCATACCAATGCATGTACAGCCTTCTCAGCCCTGCATGTACACTCATCACCAAAGCATGCAGGGCATGGAGAACTAACAATCCCACAATACATCACCATACACAAACATAGGTGGCAGGGCAACAGCAATGATATAAGGGAAGCTGGGGATGTACAATATGTCACAGACATGAAGCATAATATATCAATTACATCCTCACAGGTGCCCCAGCCAATCCCAGCGGGGAGGAGGTGCTATGACTATCCAGCCCCCCAACAGAAGATGCCCCCAGTGATGACAGCAACTCTGGACTTCTGGATCTGGATAAACTACCTGGCCCATCAGGGACCACTGGTCAGTCGGTCACCCCAGCCCACTCCCAGTCCACCACAGAGCCTCCCCCCTCAGGATCCAACACTACAGCACCCACCCAACATCCCCACACCTCTGTCCCCAGGACACGTCAATCAGCAGTGTGCCCACCTGAACAGGGACCCCAGTCCACACCTCACAGCCAAGAAAATCAGGGTCCTGGGGTCAGTGGCAGTGGGCACACCGTTCAGGGAACACGGGCACAGGGGGACAGGGACACACGGAGGACAGCTGTGCACCAGGGCGAGGACAGGCCCAGGGAACTGACTCTCCAGGAGGCACTCACTAATGTCCAGGGGGCTTACCTACAATCCCAGGACAAAGTGGGCCAGATACTTAACAACATGCAGGAGAACAAGCAGCTGCAGGAGGTACACCATCAGGCGATCAGGGAAGATTTGCAGGCCCTCAACACCACCATGGTCTCCATAGCAGGGGTTCTGGCTGATATGGCCAACATCATGAGGGAATGTGCAACACACCAGAGGGCCCCTTCCACTAGCCATTCAACTGAACAGCCCACCACATCTGCTGCAGCTAGTGGACAGGAGGCCCTGCCACAAGACACACAGGACCCCATCACTCCTCCCCCTGCAGAAGATGAACGACCCCGCAAATGCTTCCTGCGACCCAGATAGATGCCAGAGACACATGCCAAGACCAAGACCACCGCCAGGAAATGAAACCCTCCTGAATGTCAACCTTGTGTTCCACTCTGTCACCTTGTCCACTTTGAACTGCCATTGCTCACCTTCTTATGGACTTTGGACACTGGACCTGTGCTACAAACAGACTGAACCAATACCCTGACATACCTCTACCATCACCCCATTCCGTTATACTATTCCTTCTATTAATTGTACTATAATAAACATCCTTGGACACAACTTGAGTGATAGTGATTTATGTGATGAAAATGTGCACTTATGTTAACAATAACATCTTGTGCAATTGACATGTACTTTGGTATAGTATACAAATGATGAGCTGTAGCTGTCTGTAGTCATGGCATCAGTGCACAGTAGGAATAACACCAATATCTGCAAATAGAGAAGGCATATGTGACAGTCAGTTGAGATAGAAAAGAAGAGACTGCCATCCTGCTACAGCCACACTGAAAACATAAATAATTAGAGGAATGGTCAGTTCCACTGTCTCACCTGTGTGTCATTGGAAGTACTGCCGGATTACTGATGTTTTGTTGTCCACATCCTCATCCTTTGCCTCCTCATCTTCACTGTCCTCAGGGTCTACTGCTGCCACAGAGGCATTTCCAGTCTCCTCCTCCTGCAGATAAGGCACATGTCGTCTGAGTGCCAGGTTGTGCAACATGCAGCATACTACACCTATCTGGCAGCCCTTCTCAGGGGAGTAGCACAGAGATCCACCCGTCAGATGGAGGCATCTGAACTTGGCCTTCAGGAGGCCAAAGGTACGTTTTATGATTCACCTGGTTTTCTGAGGTGCATCATTATATCGGTTCTAGGGGCTAGGAACGAAGACAGGTTTGGGTAGCCAGAGTCACCTGCAAGAATTGAGGGACAAACATAAGCCTTACACAATGGTATGGGGGATGACTCCAGAAGGCATACACTGACATATCTTGGATAGGGACTCAGGCTCACCTATCAGCCACACCCTGTTCCTCTGTTATTGTGCCATCACATTTGGGATGCTGCTATTCCTCAGGACAAAGGCATCATGCACCAACCCAGGATACTTGGCAGTGACGTGGGAGATGTACTGGTCCGCCAGGCACACCATTTGCACATTGAGTGAGTGGAAACTCTTCAGATCCCTGAACACCTGTTAATTGTGGCGGTGGGGCAAATGCAATAAGTGTACCATCAATCGCCCCAATAATATTAGGAATATGTCCCATTGCATAGAATCCAGCCTTCACAGTGGCCATGTGGCTTCACATGTGTTTGACCAAGGCAGACAAAACCCTGGCCAGCACTATTGAGAACATTGGCTGTGACATTCCTGCTGCCAAGCCCACTGTCATTTGGAAATAACCAATTGCCAGGAAATAGAGCACTGATAGACCTTGCAGAAGAGGGGGGATCCCAGTGGGATGAAGAATAGCTGATATCAGATCAGGTTCCAATTGAGTACACAGCTCTGTGATTGTGGCCCTGTCCAGCGAACAGGTCAGTATTATATGCTTCTCCTCCAGTGTACCCAAGTCCACAAGGGGTCTGTACACGAGGGCTTGCCTCTTCCTCCTATTCCTCTGCAGTGGTAGGTATCTAAGGGACACAAGAGTGAGAAGGGTGCAAAAACTGAACAATGGAACCACCAACCCAGTGCAACTGGGCACCTATGTAATCAGATGGTGTGAATGGCCCTGTATGTACAATTCACAGCAATCCCGCAGTTTCAAATTTCTGATTGTTGTCCACCACTATGAAATTGCGACTGCCTGCCTGTAAGCATGGACAGGTGGAAATGATGTAACTCCACCGGCGTTGGGCGTCATGGCGAAGGCGGTCTTGCACCACCTTGCTATTGCTCATTGGTTAACATGGGGCTCCATGGAGTACAGCATCCAATGAGGATCACCAGCAGTGGTGACGGTGTACACCGCTGCTGACGTGACCACCATTTTCTATCTATAACCTCACTTGATTCCTGACTTTCCACAGGACAACACCTACACTGCGTGTGCTGCTGTGACCTGTGTCTGCATCCTGCCATGACCTGTGTGACTGGGGAAAGGGCCCCTGCCTTCACTTTGGAGGAGTTAGAGCTCCTGGTGAATGGGGTCCTACCCCTGTATGAACAGCTGTGTGGGCCTCCAGACCAACAGGTGAGTACACCATGGGGACGATGCATGAAATAAGGTGTGAGGTATGTCTGGTGGTAGTGTACATGCAGGGCTCCAGGTGATGTGTATGCCAATGGAGATGGAAATGTAATTTGTGGGCCATATGGGTGACAGGCTGGATTGTATGGTTAATGGTGTCCTCTGTCTGTATTACCTCTGTGGATCAGCACCCATCACAAGAAGGGCTTGTGGCGTTCCATCCCCAAGGACATGCGGACCCTTGGGGTCTACAGCAGGGAGAGCACCCACTGCAGGAAAAGGTGGGAGGACCGGAGACGCTGGGCCAAGAAGACCGCAGAGGCCCAACGAGGGCAGGGTGCCTGTCGGAACCTGACCTCCCCTGATGGCCCGTATACTGGCGGTGACCAACCCAGAGTTGGATGGGGGCTTGAGGGCAGTACAGCAGCCATAAGGGGGTGAGTACAGTGAGCGGGACAACCCTTTTTGTTGGCTGCCATGGGATCCTGGTGGTAGGTTTCAGTAAATTGGTGCCCCTTGATGCCAGCTCAGCATTGTTGTGTGGTCCAGCACAAGGTAAACGGGTGTATAGCAAAATCTTGTATTGCAGCTAGGTGGCATTCTAGGTCAGACTGGACTTAGTAGGTCCCAGGAGGGGTGCAGTTGGCAGTGGATGGCTCTCATCTTGCTGCGGTACCCAGCCAATGCAATGCCGGTGTGATGCATAGTGCCCAATCATGATCCTTGTGTGAGAAGGTAATGTGTATGCCATCTGTGGTGTTGGTGCTTTAATTGACCCAGTGTTCCCTTTCTCTCTCCCCCCTCATATTTTCTTCTGTCATCCTGTCCATGTGTGCATTAGCATCATCTGGTGGAGGAGCAGGGACACCGGTGACTGAGGGAGCTGCATCCCACAGGACCAGGAGGCAGACTCCACCGACTCTGAGGGGACCAGTGGGACAAAGGGCGAGGGGAGCACCATGACAGAGACAGGAGATGACAACACTGACTCTGAGACCTCCTCCGATGAGAGCTCCCTGGTGGTGCTTGACACCTCTGGAACCACCCCAGATACAGCCGCCACCACCGTACCAGCATCACCCTCCCAGGAGCTGCCCGTGCCAGCTCACCCCGGAGGGTAAAGAAACACATATGATGGAGGGAATGTGGAACCAATCAAACATTCATCCCGAGTCACATATCTGGGTTTAATCCATCAATTCTTTTGCTCACCATGCCACCCCAGGTTGGAACCAGCCATATGCAAATCAGTCTTGACCCTGTTCCCAATGGGAACAGTCAAGCCCGAAATGCCAGGCAAGGTCCTCCCTCGACCAAAAACAAGCATCCTGGGACCAGTTTCAGGGTATCACTCGTCATCAGCCAGGCTTGAATCCAGTGCCACAGTGAGCCTGGGACCCACGTCTGGGCATACCCGGCGCACTTATAGCGTCAAAAGCAGGGACAATTGGGCAGGGAGCCCCCTCCAGAACCAGTGGACATGTTACCCACTTCAGCTGAGGGAACCCCCTTCCCCCTGAGGTGCCTACCCATTTCCAACACGATGCCCCTGCACAGTGGAGTCCTGATAGTCAAGAGTCAAGTTGGGCCTTTACTATGCCCTGTGGCCATGTGGGCCTTTTGTACTTTGGACTGGCCATTGGCCCTTTCTAAACATTGATGGATGCTTTGTTTTCGCATGGACAATATGGTGGCTGTTGGCATCAAATAACAGTGTCACTTAAACCGCAATGTGGTCCTTGTTTTAACCGGTTCTGTGCCGCAGACGTAATGGTTACGTCCTGCGGCACAGGGATCATGTGCCGAGGACATAACCATTACGTCCTGGGCACTAAGCTCAGAGGGAGCGATAACACTTCCTCTGTGTGCTTCCCTCCCATCCCCCCAAGGCAAGGATGGAAGGGTAAGCCCTTCCCCTTCCACCCCGACCCCCCTGACACCCCTAGTGACGTCTGATGATGTCTGCGTGCAAATGCACTCTGACCTCATCAGAGGCCACTTCCCCATCGCGCTGGAAGCTCAGCTTCCGGCACCTTTGGAAGAGAAATGCAAAGCATTTCTCTTCGATCATGTGTTGGGGGCCCTGAGAGGCTTCAAAGGGAAGGACAGGAATTTCCTTCCCTTTGAAGTCTCTCAGAGCGTTTCCAAAGCCGGATTGTAAAGCAATCCGGCTTTTGAAATGCCCACTAGACACCAGGGATTTCTTTTAGAATAGAAACTGGAATGAGGGGAGCGACCCCGGGGGCAGAGTCCACTAGGCACCAGGGATAATTTTTTTGTTTGTTTTTGTTTTTTGTGTTTCTTTTGTTTTGTTTTTTAGTTGGGGAGTGACCCCTTAGGCAAGGGTCGCTCCCTAGGGGCCAAATTATATTGGGGGCAGATTGGCCTATTTTGCTGAGGCCAGTCTGCCCCCAAGGAGGGCAAAAACCACTAGACACCAGGGAGTTTTTGTTTTTATGCCAAATTCACGGAAGGGGCAAGGGTCGCTCCCGGGGGGGCAAATTTATTGTAGGCCATTTCTGCCCCCCCTGGGGGCAGATCGGCCTATTGTTATTAGGCCGATCTGCCCCCAGAGGGGCAGATGCCTCTAGGCGCCAGGGATAAAAAAAAAATGTGTTTTGTTTTTTAGAGGTAGGGACCGACCCCTTAGGCAAGGGTCGCTCCCCGGGGAGGGGGGGCAAATTTATTTTAGGCCTCAGATTGGCCTATTGTTATTAGCCATACCCCCACCCCAAATAAATGGGGCCAAAGTTGTTCTGCCCACCAGTGGGCAGATGGGGCAATTACCCCGATCCACACCCCGGGGGGGCAGAAAGTCTACTAGATGCCAGGGAATAAAAAAAATATATATATATTGGGGTGGTGGCTACCAACCAGTATGGGCCTGGTTAGGTCCCCACCCCAACTGAAGGGGGTAACAGTCTTTCAACTCTCCCTCGCACTCTAAAACATCTTATCCCACAGTAAGCAAGAAGACATTTGATTATTTTGGGTTTTAGTTTTACATTTGGGCCAAGAGAGCTTGGCTATCTCTCAAAATCGTCTCACTTGGAATGGTGAGAGCTGCACTTTATGGACTTTGGGACGCTGCCATGTAGAAAAATCCACAAGACACATCTGAAAACTAAACACCTGGGTGATTCCATGGTGGTGTGTTTCACATGCACCCGGCACCATTTTTGTACCCACAATCCCCTGCAAACCTTCAACTTTTCTGGAAATCACACATTTTTCCCACGTTTTTGTGATGGAACCTTCCGGAATCTGCAGGAATCCTCAAAATTCCTACTACCCAGCATTGTCTCATCTATACTGATAACAATTCTGCTGCACTTGTCAGCCTAAAAATGTTTTTTTGCATACTGCCCTTTTGGACCCCCTTTGGTTCCCCCTCAATATTGACATGTTTTTGGTTCTTCCCTTTCACAAGCACTTGGCCCACCTACACAAATGAGGTATCATTTTTACTGGGAGACTGAGGGAAACATTGGGTGGTATGAAGTGTGTCCCAGTGCGGTGATCCAACACAGAAATGTGGGGAAAATGTGAATTGTTTAGCTAAATTTGAGGTTTGCTGAGGATTCTGGGTAAGAAAACATTGGGGGATCCACGCAAGTCACACCTCACTGGACTCACTCGGTTGTCTAGTTTTCAGAAATGTCTGGGTTTGGTAGGTTTCCCTAGAAGGCTGTTGAGTCCAGGACCAAAACCGCAGGTGCCCCCCTGACAAACAGGTAGTTATGTATTTGATCATTTTGATGTGTCCAGATAGTGTTTCAGGGTATTTCCTTTCGCAGGCAGTAGGCCCACCCACAGAAGTGAGGTACCATTTTTTACGGGAGACTTGGGGAAACGCTGGGTGGAAGGAAATTTGTGGCTCCGTTCTGATTCCAGAACTTTCTGTCACCGAAATGAGAGGAAAAAGTGTTTTTTTGGCCAAATTTTGAGGTTTGCAAAGGATTCTGGGTAACAGAACCTGGTCAGAGCCCCACAAGTCACCCCATCTTGGATTCCCCTAGGTATCTAGTTTTCAAAACTGCGCAGGTTTGCTAGGTTTCCCTAGGTGCCAGCTGAGCTAGAGGCTAAAATCCACAGCTAGCCACTTTGCAAAAAAAGCTCTGTTTTCTTTGTGAAAATGTGATGTGTCCATGTTGTGTTTTGGGGCAGTTCCTGTCGCAGGCGCTAGGCCTACCCACGCAAGTGAGGTACCATTTTTATTGGCAGACATGGGGGAACACAGAATAGCAAAACAAGTGATATTGCCCTTGTCTTTCTCTACATTTGTTCCTTCAAATGAAAGACAGTGTGTAAAAAAGACGTCTATTTGAGAAATGCCCTGTAATTCACATGCTAGTATGGGCACCCCAGAATTCAGAGATGTGCAAATAACCACTGCTTCTCAACATCTTATCTTGTGGCCATTTTGGAAATACAAAGGTTTTCTTGATACCTATTTTTCATTTTTTATATTATAGCAAATGAATTGCTGTATTCCCGGTATAGAATGAAAACCCATTGCAAGGTGCAGCTCTGGGTACCTAGGGTTCTTGATGAACCTACAAGCCCTATATATCCCCGCAACCAGAAGAGTCCAGCTGACGTAACGGTATATTGCGTTCAAAAATCTGACATCGCAGGAAAAAGTTACAGAGTAAAACGTGGAGAAAAATGGCTGTTTTTTTCACCTCAATTTCAATATTCTTTTATTTCAGCTGTTATTTTCTGTAGGAAACAGTTGTAGGATCTACACAAATGACCCATCGCTGAATTCAGAATTTTGTCTACTTTTCAGAAATGTTTAGCTTTCTGGGATCCAGCATTGGTTTCTCACCCATTTCTGTCACTAACTGGAAGGAGGCTGAAAGAACAATAAATTGTAAAAATGGGGTATGTCCCAGTAAAATGTCATAATTGTATTGAAAAATGGGGTTTTCTAATTCAAGTCTGCCTGTTCCTGAAAGCTGGGAAGATGGTGATTTTATCACCACAAACCCTTTGTTGATGCCATTGTCAGGGGAAAAACCATGAGCCTTCTTCTGCAGCCCTTTTTTCTCATTTTGTTTAATCCCTAAGATGTTGGAAAAAAAGGACGCAAATTAGGCGTGGGTAGCTTATTTGAACAAAAAGTTATGAGGGCCTAAGCGTGAACTGCCCCAAATAGCCAAAAAAAGGCACAGTAGGGGAAAAGGCCTGGCAGCGAAGGGGTTAATTAGACGTGGGTCCTGGGACATTGGTTTTACTCTGCAGCTAGTTGTGTGTTTGGTGTGTGTGTGAATGGTGTGTGTGTGTGTGTCACTCTCCTTTTCCTCCATCCCTCCCTTGTGTGCTACACGGCTGTACTCACCGTCGTCTTCTTCGTCAGCGTTGGTGTTCTAGATGGACCATGGCGTAGAGGAGCATCGGGAAGAATTGAAGTTCCGGTTCCATGGTAGCGGCAGAGTCCTCTGTGTACCTGTTGATGAGTCCTTCATTTTCTGTACTGTGTTTCCGCCAGGCTTTTGATGGCGTTGGTACCGCCCCGGAAATCGTGGTGGTTTGCTATGTCATAATATAGTGTGCAGTACCTTGTCTTCCGTCTGGCTGCTTATAGCTACTGCCGTGGTCAGTGGTGTTAACGCCCTGGCGGTTGCTGTCGTACATTGGCTGTCTATGGGAGGGATCACCGCCATGGTCATAGTTTGGCGGTACTTACCACCACTTTAACAGTCACCGCCAATGTCATAATGAGGGCCATAATGTCGACTATGACATGTACAGCAGGCCAAAGTTAAAAAGCAATCTTTGAATTTAGTATTATAAGCCAATCATCAAATTTGTTTCACAGAGAGTCTTCGAAATCATTAAATGGAAAGGCCCTCAGAAAGGAGGCCACATCATCAGATGTTAGATCGATGACAGGATAGACAGATAGATCCACGGAGCAGTAGTTTGTGTCTGTTTCTTGTGCAGGACCTCCTAGAGGGGCGGTACTCTCCACAGAGCCAAAAAGAGCCAGATCATTCACCAAGGGTGGCTCATAAGTGGCCTCGGAAATCACCCTTATTCTCAAGGGGCATGACCGTAAATGAACCCTCATCAGGGACATCAGCAGTGCTTGGTCCACAGGAGGCACTGGTATAAAAGCAAGGCACACTGTAGGCAGATATTCGAAGAGGCACCACACACACAGTGAAAGACCGGCTGCACGCACCATAGGACTGGTCTGAGTGTCAATGACCAATCACGCTCCAACTCTTCCAGCAACAGAGCATTACAGAACTGAACAATGCGTTCATGGCACAGCTGGGTTGGTGGTAGTGGTTCCATTACTCCGCTTAGATGGAAAGGCACAACCACTGAGAATCAGAACCAACAGCAGTAGTATTCCGTCTATTATTGCCAATATTATAGGAAAGCTGCCAAACACATTTGAAAAGAATGAATGGATGGCTGATGAAATGACTGTGAAGACAGTCTGGAAGATGAACACAAATCCAGACCTGACAGCCTTAAAGAAATGGACAATACCTGTAGTGCTTGAGATGTCGAATATTCTGGATACTAGCTCTCCAAAGTGCTTGGGAAGTTGCTATTTAATAGGGGTTGTATCTCGGCTGATGATCTTGCTATCTGTAGAGCATACCTCTCTCTAGCTGAAGTCATCACCACTTGTTTTTGGAACAGTAGCACCTTTAGTCTGCTCAGCTTGTCATAATTTACATTAGCAGTATCAGTGTGCAGCCATATTTCTGCTGCTCTTATCTCTTGTATGGGTGGATAAAACATGTCCACAACAAGCAATGACCATAGAGATTGAGATTGGGTAGGCAATTCCTGGTCACACACCACAACAGCTTTGGTCACTCAGCACCACATATCTTCCATTTCAAAGTACATGAAATGTTGGTCGAATCAAAGGGATGGGAGTACCCTTCAGAAAACAGGCCGAATTCGCAACCCCACATTGCAAAGACCGGAAGGGATACCTGTTTGCAGATCACTGAATGACTAACAGTAGTCTCACATTCGCTTCCGCTGAGAAAGACCTCTGTTTCGCCATTCAAACATTTATATTCAAAAGCCAACTTCCAGTCTTCTTTAATATGACTATCGCCTAGCCTATTTTATCTGCCCACGACAAGATGTTTCAGGCATTTTGTAAAAAGAAAAGTGGCAATGGGCACATTAATAATGCCATGTAGGAGCCATACCGTTGATGGACTTTCTGCAAGAGTAAAAGGCAACTTCTCTAACTTTTCTATGTGAAGCATGGTCAAACTAGCTTCCCTTTTAGCCATTGTCTGTTGTTCCTTGGATAAATTAAAAGCAGCAAATAAGTCACTCCCGTTAATATACTTCCGTGGAACGCAGCAGTTTTTCAGGGTCTGTAATGTCCAACCTAACTGCATGATGGAACGCAGCTGACTTTGTCCATGGTACAAAAGGGACGTCTGTCTGAATGATATCAATCGCAGACTACACTTTGGCCCTCATTACAACCCTGGCAGTTGGTGATAAAGTGGCAGCAATACCACCAACAGGCTGGTGGTAAGTTCCGCCAAATTATGACCATGGCGGAAAGCGCTCAGATAGACAGCCACTTTACCACACTAACCGCCAGGGCGGAAACAACAGCTGCCACAGCGGTAGCTGCCTACAGCCAAGCGGAAGCCAATGTTCCGCCCACCATATTATGACAGCCCAATCAGCCACCTTTTCCGGGGTGGTACCAATGACATCAAAAGCCTGGTGGATGCACTCCACAGAAGGGAATGGGCTCATCATTGTAGACACACCGCCACGGAGCCCGAGCTGCAGATATTTCTGATGCTCTTCTATGTCCTGTTCCACCATGACCACCAACGACGTTGAAGACAACCACAGTGAGTACAGCCGCCTAGCACACAGGGGAGGGGGGAGTAAAAAGAGAGTGACACACACCCCTACCCTCAACACCATACACACAATTAGATGCAGTAAGAAAACATATTTATCCCGTACTCCTCAGGAATAATGGAAGGACAACACGAATAGATGAAAGTGAGTGTAATAATATAAATACAGTAGAAATACATACATCCAGTCTAAAAGTATATACATATGTTGAGTTCAAGGGACACTGCCCAGTCCTCAATGTGCGTGGACCACAGTGCCACAGGACAAAGTCCAAGGCCCCACTTGTCTCCGGCAACAACACAGAGAGAGCACTGCAGGGGCATCAGTTCGAAAATAGGCAGGCACCTCAGGGGATGGGGAACGGCGGGGCACCTCAGCCGGCAGAGGGAACAAATTCACTGGTTCTGGAGGGGGCAACATACCCTGTGCTTGGTCCTGGGGAGTGCAAGGCCACAGTCTCTGAAATGGGTGACTTGCCCACATGCTCTGGAGGGGGCAACATGCCCTGTGCTTGGTCCTGGGGAGTGCAAGGCCACAGTCTCTCAAGTGGGTGTCTTACCCACTGGTTCTGGAGGGGGCGTCGTGCCCTGTGATCTTCATCCTGGAGAGGATGGGGTGAGTGGGTGGCTTCCCCACTGGTTCTGGAGGGGGCATCGTGCCCTGCGATGCAGATCTTGGGGAGTGCAAGGTCACAGTCTCTCAGCTGGGTGTCATTCCCACAGGATTTGCATAGGGCAGGCCGCACAACAGCCCATGGAGGCAGGACTACAGACTCCCCTGCCGGCGGTGTCGGCTGTTCAGTGGTGGCAGTGGTTTACTACTGCTGGTGGTGGTTGTGGTGGGAAGCTCCAGCCCATCACATGTAGCCTCAGACGGCTGTCCACTGCTGGTGGTAGTGGTGGTGCTGCTGCTGGTAGTGGTGGGGGGCAGCTCCAGCCCATCCACTGCAGTCTCAGATGGCTGCCCACTGCTGGTGGTGCTGCTGCTGGTAGTGGTGGGGGGAAGCTCCAGCCCATCCCCTGCAGCCTTGGGCGGCTGCCCACTGCTGGTGGTGGTGGTGGTGCTGCTGCTTGTAGTGGTGGGGGAAAGCTCCAGCCCATCCCCTGCAGCCTTGGACGGCTGCCCACTGCTGGTGATGGTGGTGCTGGTAGTGGTGGGGGGAGGCTCCAACCCATCCTTTGCAGCCTCGGACGGCTGCACAACCATGGTTGGTGTTGGGGGCTCCAACTGAGTCCCAGAATCAGGTCCCTTGTCCTTCCTGCCTACTGGTGCTGGCCCCTTGCCCTTCCTGACAGTAGCTGGGGATGGCTCCTTGCTCTTCTTGGCAGTACTTGGGGCAGGCTCCTTGCCCTTCCTGGCAGCAGCTGGGGATGGCTCCTTGCTCTTCTTGGCAGCACTTGGGGCAGGCTCCTTGCCCTTCCTGGCAACAGCTGGGGATGGCTTCTTGCCCTTCCTGGCAGCACTTGGGGCAGGCACCCTTTCCGTGAGGCAGTCTGGTGCCCTGGATCCTTTACTACCATGAGTGGGTGTGGACACTACAGGGCCTGTGGACTGGGTGGCTGAGGTGCTTCTCTGGGTTTTAGCCACCCTGGCCAGACGTGAAGGATGGGGGTAGGGGTAGGAAGAGGTCAATGGTGGAGAGCAAAAGCTGCTTAAGGACATTGGGGCGGGGAGAGGAAGAAGGGAGAAGGTATGGGAGTGGAGGAAGAGAGAGTGGTTGTGGGAGGTGTCTGTCTACTGTGTTTGGGGGCCGGTGCATGGGCTGGATGCTTTTGTAAAGTGGATGGCTATTGGGTGTCTGTGTGAGGTCACAGCAGCACTTGCAGTGTAGGTCCTCTCCCGTTGAACGTCAGGTATCAAGTGAGTGAACAAAGAAAAAATGGCGGTCACGTCCGCGGCGGTGGGTACCGTCACAGCCGACGTACATCGTCATTGGCTCCTGGGACCCATAGGGTCCAATGTTAACCAATGCAGGATTGCGCCGCGGTCTTCGACCGCCTACCGCAACTTTGTACAACGCCAGAGCAGTTACCTCATATCCCCTTGTCCCACATTACAGGTCAGGCAGCCGCCATTTCAGGTGGCCACATGGCTTTATTTTTAAATGCGTCACACATATCTAGGTCTTGCATACACACAGACACAGGTACATAGCGGATTGACAAATGTGTGCAATAACTCTTTTTTTTACTACCTCAGTGTTGGCTGACTCTGTGCTCGCTGTTCTCGTCCACAGGGCACGTCCGCTGGGGCAGGTGAGGAGATGGCGGCATCCTCCGGTGTACAGACCGCTGGTGGACCTGTCGACAATGGAAGAGAGACATGTAATAGTCACCTACAGACTTGATCATACCACAATCCATGAACTGTGTGCCCAGTTGGAGCCAGACCTGATTTCAGCTAACCGCCATCCCACAGGAATCCCCCCTCTAGTGCAGGTCCTGTCAGTACTCCATTTCCTGGCAAGTGGGTCTTTTAAAACTACAGTGGCCATTGCATCAGGGATGTCCCAGCCAATTTTCTCTAACGTGTCCAGAGTGTTGTCTTCCCTGCTGAAACACATGCGGAACTACATCGTTTTCCCTTAGGTGGAGGATTTGCCTACAGTGAAAAGTGACTTCTATGCCCTGGGACATATCCCCAACATCGTAGGTGCCATTGATGGGACACATGTGGCCTTGGTACCCCCGGCCGGATTGAACAGGTGTACAGAAACCGGAAGAGCTACCATTCAGTGAATGTGCAGATGGTGTGTTTGGCCGACCAGTACATCTCCCATGTGAACGCCAAGTTTCCTGGCTCAGTCCATGACGCTTACATTCTGAGGAATAGCAGCAACCCTTATGTGATGGGGCAACTCCAGAGGCATTGTGTGTGGCTAATAGGTGAGGACAAGGACCCTATACCGTGTGAATAGCTGTCTGGGGTTGTCCCTAAGGGTTAGTGTGTGCCTAACAGTTGTCCCTCAACATTTGCAGGTGACTCTGGGTACCCCAACCTGTCATGGCTACTGACCTCAGTGAGAAATCCCAGGACAAGGGCAGAGGAACGCTGCAATGAGGCACATGGGCGAACTAGGAGGATTATAGAAAGAACCTTCGGCCTCCTGATGGCCAGGTTCCGGTGCCTCCATATGACAGGTGGTTCTCTGTACTACTCACCAAAGAAGGTGTGCCAGATCATCGTGGCCTGCTGTATGCTGCACAACTTGGTTTTGCGACGACAGGTGCCTTTTCTGCAGAAGCATGGTCCAGAAGGAGGTCTTGTGGCAGCTGTGGAGCCTGTGGACAGTGAAGAAGAGGATGCATAAGAAGAGGATATCGACAACAGAAACAACATGATCCAGCAATACTTCCAGTGAGACACAGGTAAGAAGACATCACTGCCTCACACATCTCATACAATTGTTAGACCTATCATATGTCTGTCACTTTCACCCAGTGTATGGACCCTGACCTGTCACTTTGCCTTTCCATTTCACAGATGTGGGTCCCACTGTGTGACCTCTGCTATGTTACCTCATGGACTTGAACTGTGTGATATAGGTATGTTGACAATACAATGAACATTGCTATTTTCCTCAGTTATTGCAAATACACATTTGTGAAAGCACAGACTGACTCCAGATTGTTTTGTGATTCAAGGGTGTTTATTTAAGTGCAAAATAGTGGAGGGGGTTGTAAAATGGTCAGGGGTGATGGTGGAGGAATGTCCATGGCAGAGTCCAGTTATTTGTCTCACAGGTGCATTGTCCAAAGGGGCATAGGAAGTGGAGCTAGGGCAGTTGATGGATGGACCAGGTGACTAAGTGGGACAGAAGGATGACATTCAGGGTGGTCTCATTTCCTGGCGGGGGTCTTGGCATTGTTCTATGTCTTTGTCCTGGATCTCAGGGACCATATGCAGGGTGATTCTCCATCTGCAGGGGATGGGGTGCTGGTGTCGTGGTCCTGTGGCGGTGTCTCCTGTCCACTAGCGCTGACGGAGGTGGTGGCCAGTTCATCATCCAGGCTAGTGTCAGGGGCCCCTTGTTGTGCCACAGTGTCCCTCCTGGTGTTCTCAAGGTCCTTCAGCACCCCTACAATGGTGACCAGGGTGGTGTTGATGGACTTGAGTTCCTCCCTGATCCCCAAATACTGTTCCTCCTGCAGCCGCTGGGTCTCCCGAAACTTGGCCAGTACCGTTGCCATCGTCTCCTGGGAATGATGGTACGCTCCCATGATGTTGGAGAGGGCCTCATGGAGAGTGGGTACCCTGGGCCTGTCCTCCCCCTGTCGCACAGCAGTCCTCCCAGTTCCCTGGTTTTCCTGTTCCTCTGGCCCCTGAACCGTATGCCCACTGCCCCCAGGTGCCTGCTGTTCTTGGGTTGGTGGGTTTGCCTGGGTTCCCTGTAGTGGTGGACACACTGCTGCCTGACGTGTCCTGGGGACAGAGGTATGGGCCCGCTGGGTGGGTGCTGTGCTGGTGTTTCCTGAGGGGGGAGGCTCTGTGGTGGCATGTGCCAGTGTGTAGGGAACAGACTGTCCCGAGGTCCCAGATGGGCCGGGCTGGTCATCTTGATCTAGTTGGACAGAGCTGCTGTCATCACTGTGGGCCTCTTCTGTTGGGGGGGTGGACATGTCTGGAACCTCCTGTCCGGTGACGTTGGGTAGGGGTCCTGCAGAGGTGTAAAGGCATGATTATTGCATCTGTGTGTGCCATCGTGTGCAATGGGTGGGTGACCCTGTACCCCAGTGCTTACATTCTTGTGTAGGGCCTTGTGTGATAATTGTTTTGGGGTCTGTGTGGGTATCTGTAGTGGACATGCTTTGGTGACGGGTGTCCATGCTTTGTTGTTGCATGCAGGGCTTGGTGTTGGGATGGGTGATTTGTGATAGTGGGACCTATGTGAGGTGTTGGAGTGATGGGGGTGAGGGTGACGGTGGGGGTATATGATAGCATGCAGGTAGGGTGGGGGAGATGGTAGTAAAGAGTTGACTTACCAAAGTCCATTCCTCCTGCTACTCCAGCGAGGACCTCAGGATGCAGTATAGCCAAGACCTGCTCCTCCCATGTTGTTAGTTGTGGGGGAGGAGGTGGGGGTCCTCTGCCAGTCCTCCGAACTGCAATCTGATGCCTTGAGACCACGGAACGCACCGTCCTCCATAGGTCATTCCATCTCTTCCTGATGTCATCCCATGTTCTTGGATGCTGTCCCACTGCGTTGACCCTGTTGACGATTCTGTGCCATGGCTCCATCTTCCTAGCTATGGAGGTATGTTGCACCTGTGATCCGAATAGCTGTGGCTCTACTTGGATGATTTCCTCCACCATGACCCTGAGCTCATCCTCAGAGAACCTGGGGTGTCGTTGAGGTGCCATGGGGTGGTGTGGGTGATGTGTGAAGTGGTGTGTGTTGTGATGTGTGAGGGGATGTGTTTGTGTGTGTTCTGTGAGGTGCGTGGATGTTGTGTGAGTGATGGTGTTGTGTGCCTGTGGATACTAGTTTGTTGATGGTGGTGTCTCTCTCTGGGCTTCTCTCTCAATTTTTGTCGTAGGGGTTTGTGGGTGATGTGGGTGTGTGTTTTATATTGTATTAGGTGTGTGGGAGTGGTATGTGTTTGTGTATCAGGTGTGTGTAGTTTGAATTGTCCAATGTGGTTGCGTTTTGTATAAGTGTGTGTATTTTGAGCGCAGCGGTGTGTACCGCCAATGGAATACTGCGGTTGAAAGACCGCCACGTTGATTCGTGGGTCATGATAATATGGGTGTATTCCTGTTGCCGTGACGGTGAGTCTTAATAGCTGTAGCGGAATTCCGCGGCCGCAGTGGTTTGTTGGCGGTCTTCTGCACGGCGGTAAGTGGGATTTACCACCAATGTTGTAATGAGGGCCTATATCTCCTGTCGGGTTTACCCGGCTGTGGAGAATCTGTTCTCTGATTTTGTCCTTCTTTAAATTGTTTTTGTTTATCCCAGTGATTTTTAGAACCCTCCTGTGCTTGCTTAGTACCTTCCTTAGGGGTGCTACTTTGTATTTCAGGCTTCTTCGGCTTTGCTCTCAAATTGTCCTGTCTTATACTGGTCTAGGTGTCAGAAATAATTTTCGGTAGCTCTTTCTCCTGGTCCAACTGTGGAACTTCCCAGAGCTGCTGGCATATAACCAATGCTACTGATTTAGTTAATGTTACCAAGTATTATTGAGGAGACTGCGTCAAAGTTACGCATTAGTTTCGTCCCCAAATCTAGGGCTGGAGCAGCCCGTGCTCATTCTGAGTTTGTTTTAACACTTCTGGTAAATTTGTTGGGGTACCATGTGTTGTAGTACAAATTGCAGCAAAGACTGTACCTCATGTGTTGCAGTCAGCCACTGAGGGAACCATCCTGGAGGGCGAGCACATAGTGGGAATTTTTAGTTTTTCCTGTTGTCTCGAATGGAGAAACAGAGCTTCCAGCAGATTTGTTTTCTGCTCTATCCAGAATGGGATTTTATCTCATTCTGTGGGCAATTTACCGATAATAGAATGTACTGTTTGTGGATTAATCCCAGTAGCATCTAATTGGTATCTAGTAGGTGCTGGTAGTGCTGGACGCGTGGGTGTAGTGTTCAGAGTTCACATTATGAACTGAATAAGATGTCTATATAGTGTCACCAGCTCAATGTATAAGTTGCGCACATTATCTGCCTGCATATTTTGTATACCTGGGTGATGTGTGTATGTGGCAAACATAGGCCACGTTGGTCCATCATTACCTAAGGAACCTAGTCTCACGGGTTGTATTACGTGTGGTAGGGTGCCATTAAACCAGTTCTGATGTTCTGATAAGTGATTTCAAGATACTGGTATGCCCGTAACAGTAGTGGTACATTAGCTATTCTGTATGTGTGGAATGTATGGGATTTTTGGTCTTTCTCTGAAAAGGTGACCCATGTGTAGAATGTTTCTGCTTCGTAAGCTTCATCAGCTTCTACTATGAATGTGACATCCCCACCCTCATCTCTTAAGCCATGCGCTACTATGTGTAACTTTAATGCTTGTCTAGCATTCTCAGGAATATCTATGGTGTTAGCCATATTGTGTAATGGGTGAAGAGGTGGAACACCAAGTGGGGAGTTAATGGTTTGAGCTCGAACAACCTACAGCCTACTCAGGAGCTCCCTGTTCAGCTGAGAAGGATCTTCCCTAAGACCATGGTCGTCTCCGTATAATGGTACTTAGGGTACCTGTTGTATGTGAGATAATAATACTCACTGTATCCGTAAATCAGTGCCTAAACACCCATTGTTGGTGGTGCCATGTCGTAGTTCGACTCTTGCTCTAGGTAAGTCTGCTGGTTTAGGGATGACAGCATTTATGTTTGTAGGTGACTATGCCTGTCCTACAACTAGTCACAACTGTCGTCCAAACCTTCCCGCTCACAAGTAGTACCTCACCAAAAACCCAAGACAGTAAAAGGTGATTTGTGGCAGTCTTTACGCATCGACTCAAGAGAGCGACATCTCAGGGAGTGTTGTGGTTAAACGGAGATTACCCCTTTTTCACATTTAACAACATGTCTCAATCAAACACAGGCAATGAAAGAGATGCAGCAAGAATCTTAATAGGTTTTTATTAACAGTACTGCAATCTATGATAAATTGTGTGGGCTGCAATGATTAGGATAATGAACTGTGCAAGAAGCAGAATTGTGAAAACAAGAGTCATTAGTACAAAGACCCCCACCATCTTGCAATAACATGAAACGACATTAGAGATGAAATATGTCATAATACCCTAGCATGATAAACCTAACCCCTAACCCATAGAGAGCTAGGTGTGATAAACCGAAACCGCAGTGTCCATGAGAAGAGACCCCAAACCTCGTTACCTTGGATTGAGGTCTTTAGCACAGACTCCGTGGGGACATGAAGACTGGGTCAATGTCAAGGCGATGTGCAGCATCGATAGCAGCGATGGCATTTGATCGGAATCCCTCTGACCATCTTTCTGTGTGAGATGTATT
This sequence comes from Pleurodeles waltl, assembly GCF_031143425.1. Taxonomy (NCBI): domain Eukaryota; kingdom Metazoa; phylum Chordata; class Amphibia; order Caudata; family Salamandridae; genus Pleurodeles; species Pleurodeles waltl. The sequence goes on along the minus strand of NC_090443.1, from coordinate 602,156,063 downwards.
TATACAGATCTGATTGGACCCCTGACGTAGGTCTGTTCCCGAACAATAGATAACAAGACATGCTTGGGGTGGCAATTAATATAAACATGTCCCTCAAAAGCGCAAAGAAAGAAAGTTCCTAATGTGACTACCTACAGTTTGTTTACGTTTGTCGCTTGATAGTGACGGCTTAGTGCAGAGGCACTGATAACATGAAACAAAAAAATTGGCTTAGCTAGAAACAATGCAGCCATCTTGAAAGATATAATTAAATAAATGCGCTAAAACAGAACAAACTAAGTAGGGTAAAAGTGACAGGGGCACGAGTCTACAAGCCAGAGGGCTAAGATAACTCCTGCTTCCCATTAAAACAAGATAGGATTCACTACAGTACTAAAACCTCAGTGGCAGCAATATAGAAAATATGAAACAATATTTGGTGATCAGAATCCAGGCTTTGCTTCTCATGCCTAACCATTGAACCTATAAAGACCTAACTATTCTAATAAACTATAGGAAACTCTTGTTTCCATAATTTAAGACAATAGAAAATGATTTAGAAAGGTCAGCACTACAGTAAAGGTTTCTGAAAGAGAGATGTGCATAGAATAAAGCCACACCAGCAAAAGCAAGGGAAAACAGAGGTCTGTCCGTCTCCGAGTCTCTAAGAGTCCACTACAATCAAAGGGCAAAGGGAATCTGACTCTGTAACTAGCTAAAACACTCTTATCCCACCAAAACACAGATAGTTGATGTAACTGCCAATAACTTCCCATGTCTTAAACATGATTGTGGATGGTAACTTCTCATGTAGCTTCTATCTTCCAGTTCAACCATCAGGACAACCTTGGATTGTTCTATATTCAGGAATCCGGAGGAGAGTTCTTCTTCACAACTCCTTGTTAACACTCCTCATCCTTGGCAACCCATGTTCCCATATCCCTTTATCTACAACTAACAAGAAGCTTTTCATTAATGGAAGTATCTGCAGACACACCAGTAAATAGTGAAATATACAGCAAAAGCAACATTTCCACACAGAAGGTTAAACACAGAAAAACTGTTCAGGCCTTAACTCAAGCTAATTTCAAATAAACCTCAATGCACATTCAAATATGTTGTTATACGTGCATTTCACATAAGTACTATAAATGGAGAATAACTATGAAAATATCATTTAAATTGATTATCATAATATTCAGACATGTAATAATACTGAATTAATGTGATTTGCATATGATCATTCTACATTTCTACTTTTAAGTATACTTCATCCCATGACTTTTTGAATACATTTAAGCACACATTATATATGTCATTGAGTACACTTCATTTCCTATTCTGGAATGCATAATGGCACAGCCAACTTATGCTCTGTCACGCTCTTGGACAAGGAAACAACCAAGGATGAACAGCAATGTTTTCATTCTTCCGTACGACCGGAGAGGTCTGATTCATTTAACATGGTGGTGCCTGGGTGTACATAATTGTTTTCTCTGAAACTGGAAAAAAATGTTTAAACACAGAGTTGCACCATTTCCCCATTGTCGCTCTCCCAGGACATGTAAAGGGGAGGTTCCTATCTCAGTGAGAAGATTATATATATATATGCGTATATATATATATATATATATATATATATATATATATATATATATATATATATATATATATATATATATATGTACACACACACACACACATCTATCTATCTATCTATCTATCTATCTATCTATCTATCTATCGATCTATATATAAATAAATATAGTTAGAAATGGGGTCTTTGGTTGGCAGCCAGGTTACCCCCTGTCCAAGCAAGGACCCTTACTCTAGTCAGGGTAAAGGAGACTCACCCTCAGTTAGCCACAGCTCACTCCCTTGGTAGCTTGGCATGAGCAGGTAGGTGTAACTTCAGAAGCAATGAGTAAAGTATTTGTACCAACACACACAGTTATACAGGGAACCATTACAAAATGACACAACACAGGTTTAGAAAAATAGGTAATATTTATCTAAACAATACAAGACCAAAACAACAAAATCAAACAAACATAAGTCAAGATATGAATTTTTAGAAGAAGAAGGTGGTCATTACAACCATGGCGGATGGTGTTAAAGCTGCGGAAATACCGCAAACACGCCGGCGGACCAAAAAAGGGAATTATGACCCTGGCGGAAACCGCCAACAAAGACAGCCACTTTAACACACCGCCCGCCACGGCAGTGCAAACAAGCAGCGCGGCGGTCACCGCCAACAGACAGGCGGAAGACAACGTACCGCCCACAGTATTACAACCCGCCAATCCGCCACCTTTTCCTTGGCGGATTCACCGTGGATAAAAACACGGCGGAAACAGCTTTTGCAACGGGAAAACGCTCAACTCAACACATCCTACGAGGAACGAGGACTCCATGGAGCCGGAACTCCAAATACTCCCTGCCCTTGTGTTTCTGCTCCTCTACGACCAACAGCTACATAGGCGCTGAAGACAACGGTGAGTACTGCACCTATGACACGGGGGAGGCAAAAGTTAGGGGGACACCCACCAAACACCCCCACCTCCACCCTCGCATATTACAACATACACACCAATGCATTCACAAAAATCACAGTAACAACCCACAATCCCCCCGGAAGAATGAAAAGACAATGCGAAATTCGGTCAAACATTGTAATGTGGTAATATACATGTCATACAAAAATATACAGATATATATTTGAAAATCAGTCATAATTATATACAATACGAGAAGTAGGGAAGATATGTACATAACAATGTCCGTGCACCAACAGTCCAAAATTTCATGGGCGAGGCCCACAAACGATACGTGACCACAATCGGAGAGAACACTGCTGGGGCATCAGATAGAAATACTACAGGCACCTAAGGGGGAAGGGAAGGGGGGCACCTCAGCTGGATGACTGCAAAGCCAGATCCACGACGGGGCTCCATGCCCATTGATGTATCCTGGGGAGTGCAAAGCCACAGTCTCTCAAGTCTCTACAGTGGGTGGCTTGCCCACTGTGCCATCCTGGGGAGTGCAAAGCCACAGTCTCTCAAGTCTCTTCAGTGGGTGGGGTGCCCACTGCTTAATCCTGGGGAGTGCAAAGCCACAGTCACTCAAGTCTCTACAATGGGTGGCTTGCCCACTGTGCCATCCTGCGGAGTGCAAAGCCACAGTCTCTCAAGTCTCTTCAGTGGGTGGGGTGCCCACTGCTTAATCCTGGGGAGTGCAAAGCCACAGTCACTCAAGTCTCTACAGTGGGTGGCTTGCCCACTGTACCATCCTGGGGAGTGCAAAGCCACAGTCTCTCAAGTAGATGCAGGTCTCTACTGGTACTGGGGGGGACTGATGCCCAGACTGGATGAGTCTCCCCGTGAAAGTTCCTGTCCTGTCACTGTCCCAGCTGCACATGGGATAAGGATGCCTGATGTGGCACTCCATTCATTCCTACCCGGTGCTTGCCCTGTTCAGCGGTGCTTTGCCATGGCGGTCTTTGCCCTGTTCAGCGGCGCTTTGACATGGCGGTCTTTGCCCTGTTCAGCGGTGCTTTGACATGCCGGTCTTTGCCCTGTTCAGCTGTGCTTTGCCATGGCGGTCTTTGCCCTGTTCAGCGGTGCTTTGACATGGCGGTCTTTGCCCTGTTCAGCGGTGCTTTGCCATGGCGGTCTTTGCCCTGTTCAGCGGTGCTTTGCCATGGCGGTCTTTGCCCTGTTCAGCAGGGCTTTCACATGGCGGTCTTTGCCCTGTTCAGCGGTGCTTTGCATTGGGGTTTTTGCCCTGTTCAGCGGTGCTTTGACATGACGGTCTTTGCCCTGTTCAGCGGTGCTTTGACATGGCGGTCTTTGCCCTGTTCTGCGGTGCTTTGCATTGGGGTTTTTGCCCTGTTCAGCAGTGCTTTGACATGGCGGTCTTTGCCCTGTTCAGCGGTGCTTTTCATTGGGGTTTTTGCCCTGTTCAGCGGTGCTTTGACATGGCGGTCTTTGCCCTGTTCAGCGGTGCTTTGACATGGCGGTTCTGATACGGACACTGGTGTGTGGCATGACGTTCTCTATACTGGGCATTGGTGTGTGGCATGACGTTCTCTACACTGGGCATTGGTGTGTGGCATGACGTTCCATCATTGCCCAGCGGAGCTGTGGCATCCGGGGCCTTCCTGGGCACTGACTCTGGCGGTGGTCTACTGACCAGTGACGATACTTGGGCCCTCCAGGGCACTGACTCCAGCGGTCGTCTCCTGACCAGTGATGATACTTGGGCCCTCCAGGGCACTGACTCCGGCGGTGGTCTCCGGACCAGTGACTATACTTGGGCCCTCCAGGGCACTGACTCCGGCGGTGGTCTCTGGACCAGTGACGATACTTGGGCCCTCCTGGGCACTGACTCCGGCGGTGGTCTCTGGACCAGTGACGATACTTGTGCCCTCCTGGGCTGTGACTCCGGCGGTGATCTCTGGACCAATGACGATACTTGAGCCCTCCTGGGCTGTGACTCCGGCGGTGGTCTCTGGACCAGTGACGATACTTGTGCCCTCCTGGGCTATAACTCTGGCGGTGGTCTCTGGACCAGTGACGATACTTGGGCCCTCCAGGGCACTGACTCCGGCGGTGGTCTCTGGACCAGTGACGATACTTGGGCCCTCCTGGGCTGTGACTTTGGCGGTGGTCTCTGGACCAGTGACGATACTTGTGCCCTCCTGGGCTGTGACTCCGGCGGTGGTCTCTGGACCAGTGATGACGGTGCTGGCAGTTGTGTGTCGACCGCTGGAAATGATGGCGCACTTCTCCGCCGTGACACTCACAACAGGCTGGGCAGACTTCCTCTGACCCTTCCCCACCTTTGGTGGAGTCACAGCTGACTCTCCAATCCTCTTGAAACCCATGTCAGTTGTTTTTCCACCAGGAGTCTTAACACGGTCCTGTTGTCCACTCTCCAATTTTAGAGCCTTTACAGGGGGTGGGCTGCCAGTGCCTTGGCTCCGGGTCATACTGCCTGCCCTGGTGGTCGGTGCACTCCACAAACCTTGAATAGGCATCACTGGTATTGGAGGCTTTTTGGCTGAGGCGCTAAGACGGTACTGATGAATTGGAGGGGGTGGGTTGGGGGCAAAAAGGTCAACTTTACAGAGGGACAGTTTCTGACAAACACTGGGATGGGTAGCTGGAGGGGGTCTGGGAGTGGAGGAAGAGGAGGTGGTTGTCGGAGGTGTCACTTTAGCTGTTTTGGGTGCAGGTGCAGGTACTGGAGGCTGTCGTGAGGTGGATGGATGTTGGGTGAGTGATTGCCGGCGTTTGTGTACTTTGGGAGGGGGTGTCACAGACACACTGGGAGAGGACACAGGGGACGTGTAAATGGGAGTGGAAGTGGTGAGTGCAGGTGAGCGGCTTGTGGTGCTGGGTGTCCTTGTGCGACTCATGGTGCCTGTAGATGTGGTGCATGCAGGTGTGTGTGTAGACAAGACTGGGAGGGAGGGAGGAGGGAGAAGAGGAGGAGGGGGACACAGTGGAGGCAGTGGATGTTGCTGTGTCTGTACGTGGGTGAGGCTTGCGTGAGTGCCTGTGGTGTGTGTGGTGCCTATGTTTGCTTGAGCTACTTGTGTGTGTTGACTTGTGTGCATGCTGGTCTGTAGGTGTGCTTGGGATGGGCTGGGGTACAGGAGACTGGGTCTGGGTGGAGGAAGTTGGAGGCGGGAGGCTAGACACAGGGACAATGGCTGCCATCAGTGCTGAAGCCAGAGATTGCAGGGTTCGCTGAAGGACAGCCTGACCAGAATGAATGCCCTCCAGGAATGCATTACCGTGTTGCAACTCTCGTTCTACACCCTGGATGGCATTCACAATGGTAGACTGCCCAACACTGAGTGACCTGAGGAGGTCAATGGCCTCCTCACTGAGGGCAGCAGGGGTGACTGAGGCAGGGCATGAGGTGCCTGGGGCGAAGGTGATGCCCACCCTCCTGGGTGAGCGGGCACGGGGCGAACGCTGAGGGGCTGCTGGGAGGGCGGGGCTGGTAGGGGAGATGGCGGCTGTACCTGTAGAGGTGGGGGGCACAGATGGTGCCGCCACCACAAGGGAGCCCCCATCGGCGAACGAGTCCGTGTCGCTGCTTGGTGATCCGGTGGCTGACGTGAAGCTCCCCTCGCCCTCCGTCCCACTGGTGCATTCAGAGTCTGTGGTGTGGCCCTCCATGGCCATGTGGGATGCAGCTGCCTTCTGCGCCGATGCCACTGTACCTCCGCCTGTTGATGCTGATGTACAAAAGGACAGGGAGAGCAGAAAAAGGGGGGAGACAGAAGAAAGAGAGTTTTAGTGCATGGATTACCACTACCGTTGGCGGACAAGACAGACGCAGCAGACCCCTGCATTACGCTGTGCTCCTGCCCTCTGCACATGCAATTTCTGGGATATGGCCTACATGGCAATGGTGGACATCTGCGCACATGTATGCCACAGGGACAACTGTACCTCGACTTGGCACTCTGCTGAGGTGGGGTAGAGTGCCACATGGCCTACATTACGGAGGGGCCTTGCTTATCTAACTCACCCTGGCCTAGGGACACCCACAGCCCACCTCCCCCACCCAGACACCTCCACTGCATGCCAAGTCAGCAGAATGCGGTTGTACTCACCCCCTTGTGTCTGCTGTGATGCCCTCAAGCGCCCATCCAACTCCGGGTAGGCCACCGCCAGGATCCAGAAAATCAGGGAGGTCATGGTGCGACGGGCACCCCTCCCACGTTGGGAGGCCATCCCCAGCTGAGCCTCCACCGTCTTCTTGCTGCAGCGGCAAATGTCCTCCCATCTCTTACGGCAGTGGGTGCCCCGTCTCTGGTGGGCCCCCAGGGTCCGGACCTCCTTGGCGATGGTACGCCAAATGTCCCTCTTCTGGTGGGCGCTGACCTACATGACATGCACAAGGGAAGAGGAACAGTCATTACCAACTGCACCGTCGTAGTGAGTGGCCCCCTCCCTACTCTGGCCATGTGGCCCATTCATTCACATGCATTAATGTTCCCTGAACTCTGCCCCCTTCCCTCTTCCAACCAGCCCTCTCCACTCAGGCCTAGCCCATACAACGTGCTCCCTGTGCACGAACCTGTTGGTCTGGAGGACCGTAGAGTAGCGTGTACTGGGGGAGGACCCCATCTACCAGTTTCTCCAACTCCTGTTCAGTGAAGGCAGGGGCCCTTTCCCCAGACGCAGCAGTCATCGTCGCTTCCAGACCGAGGTCACAGCAGCACTTGCAGTGTAGGTCCTCTCCTGTCGAAGGTCAGTTATCTAGTGATTGAACAGATAGAAAATGGCGGTGACGTCTGCGGCGGTGCGCATCATCACCACCGGCACACCTGTTCATTGGCTCCTGGGCCCCATAGGGTCCAATGTTAGCCAATGCAGCATTGCGCCGCGGTCTACGACCGCCTACTGCGACGGTGTGCAACGCCAGCGCAGTTACCCCACAATCCCATTGTCCCAGTTTAGAGGTCAGGCAGCCGCCATTTCAGGGGCCCACATGGCTTCATTTACTACTGCGTCACACATAGCTAGGCCTACAGTCAACACACATACAGGAAGGGTTTTGTGAGTGGTGTAGTATTGTGTGTAACTGTGGGTACATACCTGGAGGAATAATGACTGGTTCTTCTCTGTTGTCCTTCGTAGGCACCGTCAGCTGGGACATATGAGAAGATGGCCTAATCCTCCGGTGTACCGACCGATGGTGGACCTGTTAACAATGGAAGAGCGACATGTCATCGTGACCTACCGGTTTGACCGTGCCACAATCCAGGAACTACGTACCCAGTTGGAGCCAGACCTGATGTCACCAATCCGCCATCCGACTGGAATCCCCCCTGACGTGCAGGTGCTGTCAGTGCTCCATTTCCTTGCAAGTGGGTCTTTTCAGGCAACTGTGGCCATGGCATCAGGGATGTCCCAGCCTATGTTTTCCAACGTGTTGTCCAGAGTGTTGTCTGCCCTGCTGAAACACGTAAGGAGATACATCATTTTCCCTCAGGTGGAGGATTTGCCTACAGTGAAAGGTGACTTCTATGCCCTTGGACATATCCCCAACGTCATAGGTGCCATTGATGGGACCCATGTAGCTCTGGTCCCCCCCCACAGGAGTGAACATGTGTACAGGAAGAGGAAGAGTTATCATTCCATGAATGTCCAGATGGTCTGTTTGGCAGACAAGTACATCTCCCAGGTAAATGCTATGTTCCTTGGCTCAGTGCATGACGCCTACATCCTGAGGAATATCAGCATCCCTGATATGATGGGTCAACTCCAGAGGCACCGTGTATGGCTATTGGGGGAATCTGGTTACCCCAACCTTTTATGGCTTTTGACCCCAGTGAGGAATCCCAGGACCAGGGCAGAGGAACGCTACAATGAGGCCCATGGGCGGACTAGGAGGGTAATCTAACGCACCTTTGGCCTCCTGAAGGCCAGGTTCCGGTGCCTCCATTTGACAGGTGGATCCCTATTCTACTCACCGAAGAAGGTGTGCGAGATCATCATCGCCTGCTCTATGCTCCATAATTTGGCTTTGCGACGCCAGGTGCCATTTCTGCAGGAGGATGATCCAGATGACGGTGTTGTAGCAGCTGTGGAGTCTGTGGAAAGTGATGAGGATGAAGCTGAGGAAGAAGACAACGACAACAGGGAGTCAGTCATACAGCAATATTTCCAGTGACACACAGGTGAGAACATTTTCAGGTTTAACATTACATTAACTTTCACAGGTCTACCTCTATCCTATTTCTCGATTTAAATCACTATTTGGTAACTGAGTTGTACCCTTCCATTACGGTTCACAGGTGTGGTTACCTACGTGTCAACTGCTTGCATTCTTCAAGGGCTTGTGGTGTGTGACATAGGTATGTTAGCCTTACTATGGTAAACCCATTTTGACATTGTCATTGATAATACATATTTACTAAATCAGACTGACTCCAGATTGCTTTGTGTTTCAAGTGTGTTTATTGAAGTGCTCAGAAATGTGAGGGGTTTGTAAATAGAGGATGGGTGATGGCGGAGGAATGTCCATGGCAGAGTCCAGTCCATTAGTCTCACAGGTGCACTGCCCATCTGGGCATAGGAAGTGGAGCTGGTGCAGTTAAAGTATGGACAGGGTAACAAAGTGGGACAGTGGGAGGACAATCAGGGTGGTATCATTTCCTGGCGGGGGTCTTGCCATCTTGCTCTGTCCTGTTCCTGGATCTCAGAGACCGCTTGCGTGGTGGTTGTCCGTCTGCAGGGGGTGGGGTGCTTGTGTGGTGGTCCTGTGGCGGGGCGTCCTGTCCACTAGCGCCGGCAGAGGTGGTGGGCAGTTCATCGTCCTGGCTAGTGTCAGGGGCCCCTTGGAGTGCCACGGTGTCCCTCAAGGTCTGCTGTATGTCCTTCAGCACCCCTACGATGGTGCCCAGGGCGGAGCTGATGGTCCTGAGCTCCTCCCTGAACCCCAAAATACAGTTCGTCCTGCAGGCGCAGGGTCTCCTGCAACATGTCTGGGACCGTCGCCATCGTCTCCTGGGAGTGGTTTTATGCTCCCATGATGGAGGAGAGGGCCTCGTGGAGAGTGGGTTCCCTTGGCCTGTCCGTCCCCTGTCACACAGCAGCCCTCCCAGTTCCCCTGTGTTCCTGTGCCTCCGTCCCCTGGACCGTGTGCCCACTACCACTGCCCCCAGGTCCCGGTTGTTGTTGGGGTGGCGGGTTATCCTGGGTTCCCTGTAGTGGTGGACACACCGCTGATTGACCTGTCCTGGGTAGGGAGGTTTGGGCCCGCTGGGTGGGTGCTGTGCTGGTGTTACCAGAGGGTGGAAGGTCGGTGTTGGGCTGTGCCTGTGCAAGGGGAACCGACTGTCCCGAGGCCCACGATGGTCCGGGCTGGTCATCAGGATCCAGTAGGGCAGAGCTGCTCTCGTCACTGTGGGCCTCTTCTGGGGGTGGAGTGGTGTTGTCTGGACCCTCTGGTGTGGTGACGGTCCTTCGGGTTCCTGCAGGGGCATAAGAGCATGATTATTGCATATGTGTGTGTAATGGTTTTCAATGGGTGGGTGTTTGTGTACCCCAGTGCCAGCAGTCCTGGGTGTGGGTTTGTGTGATGATGGTTGGGGGGGTGTTCTGGGTATGTGCAGTGGGCATGCTTTAGTGAGGGGTGTCCATGCTTAGTTGTGTCATGCAGGGCTTGGTGTTGGGATGGGTGGTTTGTGTTATGGGTACATTAGTGAGGATTTGGAGTGATAGGGGAGGGTGTGAGGGTGGGGGTGTGTGATAGCATGCAGGTAAGGTGGGAGATATGATAGTTAGGAATAGACTTACCAGTGTCTCATCCTCCACCGACTCCTCCGAGGCCCTCAGGATGCAAGATGGTAAAAGACCTGCTCCTCCCATGTTGTTAGTTGTGGGGGAGGAGGTGGGGGTCCACCGCCAGTCCGCTGTACCGCGATGTTGTGCCTGGAGACCGTTGAACGCACCTTCCCCCGTAGGTCGTTCCACCTCTTCCTGATGTCCTCCCTATTTCTTGGGTGCTGTCCCACGGCGTTCACCCTGTCCACTATTCTGCGCCATAACTCCATCTTCCTGGCTATTGATGTGTGCTGTACCTGTGAGCCAAATAGCTGTGGCTCTACCCAGACGATTTCCTACACCATGACCCTGAGCTCCTCTTCGGAGAAGCGGGGTGTCTTTGGCGTGACATGGGGTGGTGTGGGTGATGTGTGAGGTGGTGTATGTGGTGATGAGTGTGGTGAGTGTAGTGGTGTGTGGTGTTTTGTGCGTGGATGTTGTGCGGATGATGGTGTTGTATGCCTCTGTGTGATGGGGTTGTCTATTCTGTGCTCTCTCTCTCTGGCCTTCGTTCGTGTTTTTTGGTCGTAGGGGTTTGTGGGTGATGTGGGTGTTTGTTTTATATTGTATAGGGTGTGTGGGAGAGTTGTTTGTATGTGTATCAGGTGTGAGTATTTGGAATTGTCCAATGTGGCGCTGTTTTGTAGAAGTGTGTGTATTTTGAGTGCAGCGGTGTGTACCGCCAATGGAATACCGCGGTTGAAAGACCGCCGCGTGGATTCGTGGGTCGTAATAGCATGGGCGTGTTTCTGTTGCCGTGGAGGTGGAGGATTTGTTTCTTCCAGTTTATCACAGACCTTTGGTGTGGCGGTGTTGTGTGGGTGTCTGAATTTCGATGGATTCCGAGATGTGTGTCATAATAGCTGTGGCGGAATACCGCGGCGGCGGCGGTGTATTGGCGGTCTTCTGCACGGCGGTAAGCGCCTTTTACCGCCAATGATGTAATGACCCCCTAAGAGTCTTAATCCTTAGAAGACAGTGAGAATGCTGTTGTTACACATAGTACCTGGTTAGCATAAAAAATAAAGCCGCACGGGTGAGCATGCGTCGGAACAGGGTAGCGATGTGTCAATTCCTTACTCACAAGTGAGGCCATGCGTTGTTTCCTTCTCCGGTCTGGTCGGCGATGCATAGTTTTTCTTCCTCGCAAGAGAGCGATGCGCCGATTTCCTGACGAGGCATCCCCGATCAACGCAGAGTCGGGTTAACTTGGACGCCCAGGGACGATGCGTGGAAAATCCAGTTGCACTGTGTTAGAAACCCATGCTGCATGGGGTTTGCGTCGTTATCAGCCTCCGTAAGTGGGTGTTGTGTGTCATTTCTCCAGCTTTGTTGCGTCGATCTCCTAGTCGCGATGCAGGTGGAGCATTGATTTCAGAAGCAAAGCCAGCAGTATGTCGTTTATCAGCTATTTTGCAGAAGGTGTGTCACAAATTTCCCTGCACGGCGTTCTGTGCGTGGATTTTCAGTTCTTGTCTGCCAGCTTCACCTTTCAAGGGCCCAGGGACTGGATAGGGCACCACTTGGCAGGGCAGGAGTCTCAGCAGAGAGTCCAGGTGCTGGGAGGGGAAATCTTGGATGGCCCTGAGACTTCAACAACAGGAGGCAAACTCAGTTCAAACCCTTGGGGATTCTTCTCAAGCAGGGAGGCACAACAAAGTCCAGTCTTTGTCCCCTTTCACAGCCAGAAGCAGCAACTGCAGGATAGCCCAACAAAGTACAGTCACAGGCAGGGGCAGCACTTCTCCTCAGCTCTTTAGCTATTCTCCATGGCAGAAGTTCCTCTTGGTTCCAGAAGTTATCTAATTTTCAAGTGTTTGGGGTCCACTGTTTATACCCCTTTCTGCCTTTGAAGTAGGCAAACTTCAAAGGGAAGTCTCTCTTGTTTGTAAGATCCTGCCTTGCCCAGGCCAGGCCCCAGACACTCACCAGGGGGTTGGAGACTGCATTGTGTGAGGGCAGCCACAGCCTTTCAAGTGTGAATGACCACTCCTCCCCCTCCCAGCACAGATAGCTCATCAGGATATGCAGGCTACATCCCAGCTCCCTTTTTGCCACTGTCTAGAGGAGAGGAGCAAAATGCCACTTTTAGAAAGTAGGTATTTTCTTCCTTAAAAAAGTCAGTGACTCTGCCTGTTTGTTGATTCCCTGTCTGGGTCAGTTTGACAGTTGGGCTGTTTGCTCCTCTCACAAGGGCAGGGAGTATTTGGAGTTCCGGCTCCATGGAGTCCTCGTTCCTCGTAGGATGTGTTGAAAGGCTGTGGCTGCCCTCACACAATGTTCCCACTTCTGGAACTAGCATGGAATTAGCATGACAATGGTTTCGGCTAGATTACTTTTAAAGTTGTCAGTGTACAGGTTTTCAGTTTGTTTATCCATCTCAATCCGCTTGAGCAAAATGGATTCTGAGTTATTTCGTTCAATTATTTGCGAAAAAGGTTTACAGGCAAAGCAATCATACTAATGAGCAAATATATATCATCAAGCCTTGAATTCGATAATGCATTTAGCAAGGATTTTGCAAAGATGTGTTCCCTCTCGGTTTGATATACAGTGAAGCGCTGTTTAGAGGGGCAAAACCATCAACTAATGGAAAAACCTTTATACTGATTATATCTAACCTGGGAAATGTGAAAAAGATTCTTTATCTTTCAAGCCATCTTCCCTTGTGACTCTGGAAATGAAATGTGTAACTTGAGAACTGACACTCAGATAACAAAAAGCAATTGTGTGATTGAGATACCGCATTACACAAACATTTGCAATGCAATAAGTCTGCATTTGCTTGATTTAGAGCTATTAGCATTGTAAATTCACAACTGGACTTCTCTTGCCACATAAATTGGTCAACCCTGCCTCATAATTTCGTCTTTTCCCGCTATATAATCCCAGTAGCCCTGTATATAACTAAAACACTTCCATTTACCTTCTTCCTCTATATGCAGCAAAAAATTAAAATGTTGCAATTTAGCACCCTAATTTAAATCTGCCATGAGAATTCGAATAGAATACCACTTTCACCACCCCACTATCAGAGTTGCTGGCTGGCTAACACAATTCCCCCCAAAAAGACACATGACAACCACAGAGGAAAAACAAACTAGAAGGGTCACCCAAAGATATCAAGAATGTCCAAACAGTCATAATGTAATAAGGATGTTAAATTAGCCTGAATTATGGTCGTAATAGTAATAAGAAGAGATTATTAAAACACATACAATTATCATTTAAAACATTATCAGAAATAAACTTTTGCCATTAGACTGTAATGGCCAAAACAGCCCCTAGAGGGCACATAACAAAAATATAATTTGTAAGAAGCATGGTCATGTAACCATATTGTTAGCCCCTAGAAGACATAACCCCATGAAAAAGTAATGTAATGTAACTATATACAATAATTTAAAAAAAAGGAAAAAGAGGGTGCCTAAAAACCTCTGGAAATGTCATTTTCTCAACAGTCAGGTGAAAAAGAACGGTTCTTTCATTGAATAAAAACTCATCCTCTATACAATATATCAATCGGACACTTGTTGGCAAAGAAAACATAATGCATATTTGTATTCTTCTATAAAGTAGTGGGAGGAAATGTATGAATATATAAAAGAGAAGTCCACCTTACCTAAGGCATGAGAACACATATGTAGAGCCAAAGACAGATCAAAGAACTAACATCTGGCAACAGTGAATTACATAAGTCAAGTCACCCCTCAATACACAATCATATATACACACAGCAGTGATAAGGTAAAAACCCAACAAAGTAGCTTTTGTACAAACGTCTCAGTACAGTACATTTGTCAACAGAGAAGGGGAAGCTCTGTAAGCTCTGCATGAGTAACCTGTACTCTAACTCGTAATCCAAAGTGTGTATGGGTTTCTAAGAGAGAATCTCTAGAAACGCTGAAATAAAGCGGTCCAAAGAAATAGAAGAGAGACACTGCATTAACTCAACAAGTAGAACCTTCCGGAGGTGCTGCCATTTTGACATGGCCATTAAGGTAAATAAATCATATACAAATTGCATTTTAATATCACACCAAACACAAATTGCAAAAACGAAGCACAACAACTGAAGTCACTAAAAAGGTTAGAAATGGAGGTTCAAAAAGGAAATAGACTGTGAGAAATGGCGCTTGTACATGTCTTTGAAGACGCTTAGTATGTTGGGTTCAAAACAATAGACGAGGACATGCTTCCGGACAAAAAATATAGAAATGACATGGGGTGCTGCCATCTTAAAATAAAAACCAATAAAGCCATGTCTGTAAAGATGATCACTAGTACCAGCGTCCCTTATCCCCCTCAAAGCATCACATCAACTAGTTGTAATGAGGCATTAGCACGCAGCCTTTAAAAGAAAATTAGCGAAAGCACAGAATGTAAACCTAAAAGGAATCAGTGCTCTGAACTGAGATGATATCAATGTGAAGTACCTGGTAGTCATGGAAAGCCCTCCAATACTGCTGATTTGGCCTTGATTTAAGAGGGCCTAGTGCCACTTTAGCTCCACCTTAGCTTCATTTGTTTGATGCTAAGGCAGCGCTAAGGTGGCCCTTTCCCTGCACCATATTTGCAAAGTGGCGCAATGCATTCATTCCGCCACTTTGTAACCCTTTGAGCTACATTCTTTGTAACCCTTTGTGCTACATTATGCCTGTGCCAGGCATAATATATGCAAAAGAGGCATTCTCCCATTAGGGGGGCTGAAAGAAAAGTGCAAAGAGATTACTTTGTGTCATTTTTTCAGCACTTTTAACGCCTGCTCAGAGCAGGTGGTAAAAGGGGGCCCACCGTTGTTTACAATGAGCCTCTATGTACTGTTCAGGGTTAGGGCCAACATTTTGGCACTAACCTTAAACAGTACATCAGTTGTGTCAAAAATGTTGACACAATGGCCCCCTACCCTGTGCCAAGCTGTGCTGTATCTTAGATACGGGGCACACATGGTGGAAGTAGGGGGGGTGATAAGGGGTGCAAGGAAAGTGGCTTTTGTATGTAAGCAGGATCCATTGCCATCATTATTCTAGAAGAAGCACATGCAAATAGGTTGGAGTTACCCACTTAACAGACCAATTAACTGGTTAAGAAAGATCTTTGTTAGTTGGTGGATTGAGTGGTGGGTATAGAACTTAAATGTGAATTAGGCAATTGCCTGTACAAACCATTGCGAATAAAAGGCATCTAGAGTCCAAATGTTTCATTATCAGGGTGGAAAATGTTCCAAAAGTGTGGGTTGAATATTCCAACAGTAAATATGTGTGGTCAAGAAGCGTGTAGCTTTCCATCCATCTTTCTGAAATAACTCAAGTATTATGCTTTCTTTGCACTCTGATTCCTGAACCACCACTCTAGTAAGGGTAAGCTAGATATACCCTTAGAGATAACCTGTGCTCACCTTCTGGTAGCTTGGCACAGAGCAATCAGGTTTATTTAAAGAGGCAATATGTAAAGTATTTGTGCAACACGCACAGTATCACAATGAAAACACAGGAAATAGAATCCACACAGGTTTAGAAAAATATACAATAATTGTATAAATAAATCAAGACCCAAAGAACAAAAAATCCAATAAGTAGAAGTCAAATTATGAGTTTTAGAAGGATAAAAGAGTTATAGCACTTAGCAGCAAATAGCACTTTACAGGTTACTTTAGGTATCGCTGGACTGGGACAAAGCCAAAGTCTGGGCTGACCTCGATGGAGCACAGGCCGGCTACAAGAACCGTACAGACCCCGGTAAACATAGTACATTTCCTGGTCACAACAGCAAGATGCATAGAGAGATGCATCAACCGGGTCCTCGCAAGAATGACGATGTGTCAATCTGTCCCACGCAGTGAAGACAATGCATCAGTTCGGAAGACAAGTGCTGGAGTTGAGATGTGTTGCCACATGCAGACAGGATATACATCAATTTCTATGGTGCAAGTATCTGAGTCCACTTCCACTGAACCAGGCACAAGAGCAGTGATACAGATTTTGATTTTCACTGAGTCTCTAGCAACAGGAGGTAAGCCAACAAGCCCTTGGAGATCACTTGAGGTGCATAGCGGAGTCCATCTCTCCCTCAGGAAAGTAGGAGAGCAGCATTTCTTCTGACAGAGTCCATTTGTCTATCCAGAAGTGTTTGGTTTGGTGGGGTTAGAGACCCATTAATTATACCCAGATGTGTCTTTGAAGCAGGGGTGACTTCAAAAAAGGTTCTTTGATTTGTATAGAAGTCCTTTCTTTCTAGCCCTGTCTCCAGACTATCATGTAGGAGGTAATCAGCCCTTTGTGTGGGGACAGGGACTGCCTATTCAGTTGTAAGTGTCATTGTGGGAAACTGGCACCCTGTTGCAGCACCCTCCCCCACGTTTTGCACAGGGATTCTGATAACCAGGTCCTAGTGCCAGTGTTCTTTCCCAAAAATTGCAAAAATATTGATACTATTAGCAACACCTTTAGCTGCCACTGGAAGTCCCTAATAAAAGGTACATAGGTACCCAGGGTATGGGGTACTAAGGGTAGGCCCCTGAGGGCAGCAGCACAGATTGTGCCACCCTTAGGGACCATACATCCGAGTGCACCCAGCATTGCCATTGTAGGTTGAGTGTCATGGTGCAATCCTAAAATACACAACTGACATGTCACACAATCTGTGTGACTTGTGCACTACACTACATGCAATATAGGTATGTCACCCCTCTGACAGGCCTTTCAGCCCTAAGGCAGGGTGCACTATACTGCATGTGTGGGCACAGAAGCATGAGCAATATGCCCCTACAGTGTCCTTGCTACACCTGGTACATAGTAATTGAACAGAGCAGCCATTTTAAATGCATGTGCTAGACACTGGTCAGTGTGTGTTTCACAGCCACATGATAGCCACTCTGAACCCTGGGTTGTTTGGCATCATACAGCTCAGAACAATAAATCCAAACAGGGACCAGAATTGGATTTATTGCAGAAGGTACCTAGGGGCACCTGAGAGGGGACCTAAGCAAAAGCTAACTAACCTGAGCATGGTTGCTGGCCAGTCACAAGCAACTTGCCACCACTAGACAAGATTCTGGAACCCTCCGATGGGAGCCTTTGCTCTCTGGGTTCAGAAAACAAAGCCCTTCCTGGATGCAGAGGTGTTACACCTCCTCCCCCTGGTATGTGCATTGCCCTGCCTGTGAGCTTCAAAAGGATTGCCACCCTTGAAACTCGACCTCCAGTCCTGCTGCCAGCACCAGATGGCCTCCCATTGCAAACACCCACTTTTGGCAGGAGCAATGGTGGAAAAATGCACAAAGGACAAGAGGAGTGACCACACCCAGCTTGCACCACCCCTAAGGTGTTGTATGCGAGGTCACCCCTCCATTTCATTTTCCTCCATCTTGCAAGGTAGTAAAATAGCCAATCAGGGATAGGGAAGTGACCTATGCCAACAGGAAGTGGTGACCTATGCCAACAGGAAGTGGTCGCATAGCTACCCTAAGGTAGATGACCAATTGGTCACAACTAGGAATTCCCCTAAATGTCCACTAAATGCACTATTTAGTGGGCACCACTAGACCTGCAGATCAAATTCCAAGGACACAAGAATACCAGAAACAAAGGAGAACCAAGGTTTGAGAACTGCAATCCTACTGCACAGAGAAAAAAGCACCAAACCCTGCCTGCTGCACCCAGGACTAAAAAATAACCGCGGAGGGGTTGCATGGACATCAGATGGACTCTACAAAAACCCCAGCAGACTTCCACCATTCCGAAAATCACCAAAGACCTCCTTGCAAAGTGAAGGCATTACTCCCTGCAAGAAAGAAGCAAAGACCAGTGAAGTCCAGTTCACTGGCCAGCTGCTGACCAAGGAACCGGACACAGCAGCCAGACCAAATTCCACCCAATGGACCTGGAGGACATATTCTGTAAGTGTGTCAAGTTTAGTGGCACTGTGACCTCCAGTGACTAAACTGTGCAATAGCCATGGGTACTGGACCCCACACAACATCGGACACCCAGAAGAAACCAGGACATGGAAGAATCATCCCAGAGAGTCGCCCTGCTGACCTGCAATCCACCCTCAAAGTGACCTGCCTCCTGGTCCCAGGGGCACCTTTGAGCCCAGCTCTTGGCTCACCTATCTGCTCTGCACCCGGCCTCCCTGGGTCCTGCACTGAAGAACCAGCTGTGCTCTAAGGGTCCCCCACCCCTTGTGACCTCTGCACTCCCAGGGAACCCACCAGACTCATCTTGTAGTCTACCTGTGCATTGATTTTCCAAGTGGACCATGCACTCGAAGGAGACCCACCAGACTCACATTGAAGTCCACCTGTGCATTGCTTTTCCAAGTGGTTCCACAAGTGGTCCTGCACCAGTTCCAAGAACTTTTAAACAGCTGCTCCCGCCAGAACCAAGAGCTGGCCGAACTTTCCCGGCTGGTCCACAGGACATCTCAATGACCTCGACCTAAAAGTGAAAGGAGACATTGGTAAACCCATTGCCTGATTTGATATGCATTTTTTGATTTTTCTCCCATTGGTTCCTACAGTGCATAATTATGCACAAATAGGCAATTTGTGCTACATTTTTTAAAATAATAACTTAAAAAGTACTTATCCATATTTGATGATCTTAAAAATTGTCTAAAAATCCAAAGTATTTATGTAAATTGGTCACAAGTTATTCTTTTGAATGTGTGTCCACATTTATTGATACTGCAAGTACAAGAAATGCTTAGCACTTCTCCAAGATTGGCCTAACTGCTCGAATAAGCTACCATAAAAATTACAGCATTAGGAGGTCTAGTTTTTACCTCTGTAAACCAAGATGGATTTGCTTGGACTCTCTGCATAGTGCACATAAATTCTGTACACTGTATAGACAGCCAGCCTCCTACAGTCATTCCCTCCTATCCTTCCTGCCCAGGAAGAACCATTAGAATGCAGGTGAATGCAGATAAGTACTCAGGCAAACCTAATCTACCTGTGTTTATGGATGTCTAGAGGGAATGCATAGAATGCAGCTGTCACCCACCCAGATCTGTATTGGAGACAAGTTGTAGGCACACAGAACGGTAAGAGTGGAGACATTCCCACTTTCTATTAGTGGCATTTCTAAAATAGTAATGAAATATGACACAGCTACTCCTTTCTAATCAGGAATTACAACTTAAAAGTGTATCAAGGAATTCCCAATGCTAACCTGTGAGAGGAGTAGGCTTCACAGTAGTAAAAAAACAAATATGGGTGGTTTTTACTACTAGGACATGTAAGACCTAAAAGTACATGTCATATGTTTTAGTCACATACCAATGTGTCCTATGGGCTACCTGTGGCCTACTTTAGGAGCGACATATATGTAATAAATAGGTAGATTTGGGCTTGGCAAGTCGAAGTAGCTATAAACATGTTTAAAGGGCTACTTCAGTGGGTGGCACAATCAGTGTTGCAGGCCAACTAGTAGCATTTAATTTACAGGCCTTGAGCACTGTTCAGGAGTGGTAATGTGCTCAGCATCTTAATGGCAACAAAAGAAATCAGCAAACATTTGGGGGAAGGCCACCCTAAGGATGATAGATCGAAAAACATGTGATTATGTTCAGATCTCTATTGTGTGTTGATGGCATTCCAGAATCTTGGTCATTATAGGCCCAGTGATCTGCCTTCATATTAACTCCTTTTGGACCATTGTTATTTAATCAGATGGACTACAACTGCAAGGAGGGCTGTCGTACAAGCAAAGTGAGTTGCCAGTTACTGCAGTTGCTATAAGTTTTTAAAGTATTTTCCGTAATACCAATAGTGCATAAGCACTTACATTTAATGCTAGCATCATCTGGGAGACAAAGGTATGTTGATTTTGATGAGGCCCTGCTTAACCTGTTTCTGCAGTCTTTGGTGGCCAGTGATGAGTTTCTTGGGAGACCAATAGACAAGGTATGCCAAGAAAAAGGAACATGTAATTGTGGTTCTGTGGTCAGTGCAAGAAACTGGGTTACTTGTTGAGGGGGATAAACCCTTCTCAAGCGAGAACACAATTCTTCTCAGGGTGAAACCACAAACAAACCCTAAAATAACCTGTGCTCAAGCAGTCAGGCTTAACTCAGGAGGAATGTGTAAAGTGTTTTTTCAACACTTCAAACACTAACACAGTGAAAACACAGCACAAAGGAGTCCCACAACAGAGTTAGAAAAATAGAGTAATTTTTAATAAATAAACCAAGACCGAAATGACAAAAGCCCATTGAACAGAGTACCTTAAATCCTGGACTGCGAGGATCCGTGTCAAAGATGCTTTGCATAGTGGAAGCTATGCATCGGTTCTGAGTTGCAGCAGTGCATCATCGATGATCCCAGCAATGGTGATGAGCGTTGCAGCACAGAGAAAACTCAGTCGCAAGGGCCCAAGACATGATTGGCACCACTTGGCAGGGTAGACTCTTGTAAAATGGAGGGTTGGCGGAATGGCAAGTAAGTGCAGGAATTACACCATTAGACGTAGCGATGAACGGGTGGTTTATTTAGTAGACACAAGATAAATATGCAGCCCTTCGCCAACCAGCAACTTCTTCTCCCCTCATCAACAGTTGGTCTCCTCTTCTCTTCTACAGCGTTCTCTCACCGCATTCCATACAGTGTTCCCTTGCATCATTCTACCTCGAGCCCAGAACGCCCTTCCACATTGCTTGGATACCACACCACCTTCCCCATATCAATTTTCGAGCTAAGACTTAACACAACTAAATATTACAAAATATTACTTTACATAGTCCTTAAACATACTATATAGCATAAATATTACTTTACATAGGCCCTCATTTCAAAATTGGCAGTAAATCCCGCTTACCGCCGTACAGAAGACTGCCACCACACCACCACGGACGCGGCAATCCGCTACAGCTATTACGACCCACAGCTCAGAATCCGCCAAAATCTAGACACCCACACAAGTCCGCCACAGCAAAGGTCAGTGATGAACTGGCGATAACCAAACCTCCACCGTCACGCCAACAGGAATACGCCCACACTATCACGACCCACGAATCAACGCGGTAGTCTTTCAACCGCAGTATTCCATTGGCGGTACACACCGCCACGCTCAAAATACACACACATTTACAAAACACAACCACATTGGACAATTCCGAATACACACACCTGATACACATACACACACCACTCCCACACACCCAATACAATATAAAACAAACACCCACATTACCCACAAACTCTTACAACCAAAAATTTGCCTGAAGCAGAGAGACAGCAAAGCAAAGACCACACCAGCATACAGAGGCACATAACACCATCACTCACACAACATCCACGCACAAAACACCACACCCCCTAAACATAACCCCACACATCACAACACACACCACCTCACATAACACCCACACCACCCCATGGCACCGCAAAGACACCCCAGGTTTTCTGAGGAGGAGCTCAGGGTCATGGTGGAGGAAATCATCCAGGTAGAGCCACAGCTATTCGGATCACAGGTGCAGCACACCACCATAGCTAGATGGAGCTATGGCGCAGAATCGTGAACAGGGTCAATGCAGTGGGACAGCATCCAAGAACACGGGATGACATCAGGAAGAGCTGGAACGACCTACGGGGAAGGTGCGTTCCATGGTCTCAAGACACCACATTGCAGTTCAGAGGACTGGTGGCGGACCCCCACCTCCTCCCCCACAACTAACAACATGGGATATACTGCACCCTGAGGGCCTCGCAGGAGTAGCTGGAGGAATGGACTCTGGTAAGTCAAATCTTTCACTACTTCATCCCCCACCCTACCTGCATGCTATCACATACCCTTACCCTCGCCCTCACCCCATCACTCCAACTACTCACATATGTCCCACTGTCACAAACCACACATCCCAACACCAAGCCCTGCATGCAACAACAAAGCATGGAGACCCATCACCAATGCATGTCCACTACACATACCCACACAGACCCCTACACAATTATCACACAAGGTCCTACACAAGAATGTAAGCACTGGGGTACAGGGTCACCCACCCATTGCACACCATGGCACACACAGATGCAATAATCATGCCTTTTCACCCCTGCAGGACCCCTATCCAACGTCACCGGACAGGAGGTTCCAGTCATGGCCACTCCACCCACAGAAGAGGCCCACAGTTATGACAGCAACTCTGTCCAACTGGATCTAGATGACCAGCCCGGCCCATCTGGGACCTCGGGACAGTCGGTTCCCCTCACACAGTCACAGGCCACCACAGAGACTTCCCCCTCAGGAAACACCAGCACAAAACCCACCCAGAGGGCCCATACCTCTGTCTACAGGACACGTCAAGCAGCAGTGTGTCCACCACTACAGGGAACCCAGGCTAACCCACCACCCCAAGAACAACAGGGACCTGGGGGCAGTGGCATTGGGCACACGGTTCAGGGGACAGAGGCCCAGGAAAACCGGGGAACTGGGAGGTCTGCTGTGTGACAGGAGGAGGACAGGCCCAAGGAACCCACTCTCCATGAGGCCCTTTCCAACATCATGGGAGCGTACCATCATTCCCAGGAGATGAGGGCAACGGTACCAGCCAAGTTTCAGGAGAATTAGCGGCGGCAGTAGGAACAGTATTTGGGGTTCAGGGAGGAACTCAAATCCATCAATACCACCCTGGGCACCATTGTAGGGGTGCTGAAGGACCTCGTGAACACCAGGAGGGACACTGTGGCACCACAAGGGGCCCCTGACACTAGCCTGGATGATGAACTGTCCACCACCTCCGCTAGCGCTAGTGGACACGAGGCACCGCCACATGACCACGACACCAGCACCCTACCCCCTGCAGATGGAGAACCACCCCGCAAGCAGTCCCTGAGATCCAGGACAAAGACATAGAACAATGCCAAGACCCCCGCCAAGAAATGAGACCACCCTGAATGTCATCCTTCTGTCCCACTTTGTCACCCTGTCCATCCTTAAACTGCCCTAGCTCCACTTCCTATGCCCCGTTGGACAATGCACCTGTGAGACCAATAGACTGGACTCTGCCATGGACATTCCTCCACCATCACCCCTGACCATTTTACAACCCTCCTCCACTATTTAGTACTTAAATAAACACCCTTGAACCACAAAACAATCTGGAGTCAGTCTGTGCTTTCACAAATGTGTATTTGCAATAACTGCGGGAAACAGCAATGTCCATACTATTGTCAACATACCTATGTCACACAGCTCTAGTCCATGAGGTAACATAGCAGAGGTCACACAGTGGGACCCACATCTGTG
Organism: Pleurodeles waltl; assembly: GCF_031143425.1. NCBI lineage: Eukaryota > Metazoa > Chordata > Amphibia > Caudata > Salamandridae > Pleurodeles > Pleurodeles waltl. The sequence continues at coordinate 602,132,485 of NC_090443.1, read as the reverse complement.
AAATCGAAAGGGAAAGTGACAAATTAGGGTCCATACACTCGGTGAAAGTGACAGACAGATGAGAGGTAGAACAATTTTATCAGATGTAGGAGGCAGTAATGTCTTCTTACCTGTGTCTCACTGGAAGTATTGTTGGATCACAGTGTTTCTGTTGTCTATGTCCTCTTCTTCTGCCTCCTCTTCTCCACTGTCCACAGGCTCCACAGCTGCCACAACACCTCCTTCAGGACCATCCTCCTGCAGAAAAGGCACCTGTCGTCGCAAAGCCAAGTTGTGCAGCATACAGCAGGCCACGATGATCTGGCACACCTTCTTTGGTGAGTAGTAAAGGGAACCACCTGTCATATGGAGGCACTGGAACCTGGCCTTCAGGAGGCCGAAGGTCCTCTCTATAACCCTCCTAGTTCGCCCACGTGCCTCATTGTAGCGTTCATCTGCCCTTGCCCTGGGATTTCTCACTGGGGTCAGTAGCCATGACAGGTTGGGGTAGCCAGGGTCACCTGCAAATGTCGAGGGACAACTGTTAGACACACACTAACCCTTAGGGACAACCCCAGACCCAGACAACTATTCACACTGTATAGGGTCCTTGTCCTCACCTAATGGCCACACACAGTGCCTGTGGAGTTGCCCCATCACATAAGGGATGCTGCTATTCCTCAGAATGTAAGCGTCATGCACTGAGCCAGGAAACTTGGCGTTCACATGGGAGATGTACTGGTCAGCCAAACACACCATCAGCACATTCATAGAATAGTAGCTCTTCCGGTTTCTGTACACCTGTTCTCTCCTGCAGGGGGGTGCCAAGGCCACATGTGTCCCATCAATGGCACCTATGATGTTGGGGATATATCCCAGGGCATAGAAGTCACCTTTCACTGTAGGCAAATCCTCCACCTGAGGGAAAATGATGTCTCTGCGTATGTGTTTCAGCAGGGCAGACAACACTCTGGACAACACGTTGGAGAACATAGGCTGGGACATCCCTGATGCTATGGCCACTGTTGTTTGAAAAGACCCACTTGCTAGGAAATGGAGTACTGACAGGACCTGCACTAGAGGGGGGATTCCTGTGGGATGGCGGATAGCTGACATCAGGTCTGGCTCCAACTAGGCACACAGTTCCTGGATTGTGGCACGATCAAGTCTGTAGGTGACTTTTACATGTTGCTCTTCCATTGTCGACAAGTCCACCAGCGGTCTGTACACCGGAGGATGCCACCATCTCTTCACCTGCCCCAGTGGACGTGCTCTATGGATGAGAACAGACACAATTGTCAATCCGCTATGTGCCTGTTTTAGTGTGTATGGAAGGCCTACATATGTGTGACGCATTTAAAATTAATGCCATGTGGCCCCATGAAATAGCGGCTGCCTGACCTGTAAGGTGGGACAAGGGGATATGAGGTAATTGCGCTGGCATTGTAAACCGTTGCGGTAGGCGGTCGAAGACCGCGGCGCAATCCTGCATTGGTTAACATTGGACCCTATAGGTCTCAGGAGCCAATGACGATGTACGCCGGTGGTGACGTTACACACCGCCGCGGACGTAACCGCCATTTTCTCTCTGTTCACTCACTTGATACCTGATCTTCGACAGGAGAGGACCTACACTGCAAGTGCTGCTGTGACCTCAGTCTGGAAGCGACAATGGCTCAAGTGACTGGGGAAAGGGCACCAGCCTTCACATCGGGGGAGTTGGAGAAACTAGTGGATGGGGTCCTCCCCCAGTACACGCTAATCTACGGTCCTCCAGACAAACAGGTGGGTACACTGTGAGCATGCTGTATAGGCAATGCCTGTTTGGAGTGGTGTGGATGGGAGATAGGGGGGGCGTATGAGGCATCCATGATATGACCGTGAGTGTATGTGCGTCATGGCAAGGGTGGGAACGTGGGACAATGACTGTGATGGTCCGGAAGGTTAAAGTTTTTCCTTTTCCCCTGTACTATTCCTGTAGGTCAGCGCCCACCAGAAGAAGGATATTTGGCGTGCCATCGCCAAGGACGTCCAGACCCTTGGGGGTCCACCATAAACAGAGCACCCACTGCCGAAAAAGATGGGAGGACATTCGCCACTGGAGCAAGAAGACGGTGGAGGCCCAGCTGGGGATGGCCTCCCAATGTGGGAGGGGTGCCCGTCGCACCATGACCCCCCCTTATATTCCGGATCCTGGTGGTGGCATATCCGGAGTTGGATGGGCTCTTGAGGTCTTCACAGCAGCCACAAGGTGGTGAGTACCGTCACATCCATCTGACTCTGTGCGCATTGGAGGTGTCTGGGTGGGGGAGGTGGGCAGTGGGTTCGCCTAGGCTAGGGCGAGCTTTGTAGGCAAGGACCCTTTGTGAGGCAGGCTAAGTGGCACCCCCAACCCCACCAGTAGTAAGAGTCATCTACACCTAGTCAGGCTCCTGTGACTTCCATGTGTGCAGCAATCGGGCATCGGGAAGAACCATGCAGATTTATCTGGTGGTAGGCGGAAGTCAAATCTAGAGTTGAGAAGTGCTTTGTCCCACCAAGGGAACACAACAACTCTGTTATGTTTGGGAGTGGATAGTGATCTATTATGACTGACTTGTTTAAGTCTCTGAGATCAACGCAGAGCCTGGCCTCGCCATTAGCCTTCTTTACAATAACCACTGGCGCCATCCATTCCGAAGCTTCAACTTCTAGAATGAACCCCATTCATGACGAGTTTATCAATTTCAGCTTTCATTTTGTCCCTTACTAACAAGGGGACATTCCTCACCTTCGCTGCCTTGGGCAGTGCTCCAGGCTTAAGCCTAATCTGATGTAGATAGTTCTTGAGACAGCCTAAATTCTTGCTGAACACATCTGGAAACTCGTTCACCCACACGCACACATCCTCTGAGACAGATTGATCTGCGGGGTTGTCTTTAAGCCTAACAGGAGGGTCTTCAGAATTCGCAGCTCACGTTGGTGGAACCAACTGATTAAGGAGTCCCCTTTTACGGAGATATACACTTTTGCTGGTATGAGGCGTCCCTTAAATTCTATACTCCCCCAAAAGTAACCCAGCAACTTGATTGGCTCACCTCCATAACCTTTAGGTCTCACATCCGGTTTTAATAAGTCAACCGTTCCCTTTAGATATTGGTCATGGAATGTTTTCGGTACTAAAGTGATCTTTGCTCCAGAATCAAAGAAGATCTTGACTGGTTTACCATTGACTAAGATGGACTCTACAGGACCGCCAGAAGACCCAACCTTTGTTTGTAAAACCTGCACAACATTCACTGCCTCTGCATCGCTTGCATCACTATCACACCATACCTCTGTTATTTTTTGGTGTGTTATTCTTTACCCTACAACATTTTGCAAGGTGTCCAGCCTTACCACAGCTTTTACAGACCATCCTCCAAACAGGACACTCTTTGTTATTGGCTATGTGGCCAATACCCCCACACCTAAAACATTTCCCAGAAAATGTTTTCTTTAACTTTACAGATTCCACTCCACATCTATTGTCGATATGGCTACACTGTATTGTTTTCACGGTGGCGCCTTCTTCCTTCGTTGCATCAGCTAAGACAGTGTCTTTACGAAGAACTTCAAAACATTTCCTGGAGTGTTCACAGGTTTTGGCTATGACTAAGACTTCATCCAGGAATGGATTGTCGTTTTGCCACATGCTCTCCTTTGCCTTCTCTAGGGAACAGCCCAGCATGAATTGGTCCCTAAATCGTTCCTCAGAGGAGTTTCTAAATACACAAGTAGAAGCAAGTCTTCTGAGCTCCGTTATATATTGTTCCGTTGTGTCACCCTGGCGTTGCATACTCTTCCCAAACTGATACCGTTGGAGAACAGTACTTACTTTCGGTAAGTAATGCAAGTCAAGTTTCTTTGCACATATATCAAATTCATTGAGACCAGTAGAGTCCCCATCCGAAAGATCTGGGAGATTTTCAAAGACTTCCTGGCCCTCAGTGCCTAAGCAGTGCATTAATAAAGATATCTTCCTTTCCGCGCTCAAGGAAGTTCCACAAACCCTAGCATAGTTGTTAAAAACTTTTTTCCACTTTCGCCATGGAATGGGCGGATCACCAGGAGAAGACAGAAAGAACGGTGTGGCCAGTACGTTTTGCATGTTAACCAGAGTAGAAAATATCTTGTATGCAAATTAAAACAATTGCTCTGTTAATAACAGGATGTGTTAGTATGATGTGTGTATCATCGCAAGGAACATAAGAATGTGTCCAAGATGACCAATATCTGTCCAGGGTGCACAGGATTTGGTCTGAGTTAGAAGTTTCTGCTATGAATGCTGCATGCACTGTAGAAAGGATCCATACTATAAAAACAATGAAAAGGGCATGCACACACACACATAAAAAAAAGGCCTGGAATATGCGTCCAATAGCGTCTCAGTTACCAAGGAGACGGAGCAAAGGAGACGCGTTCAGCCACAAAACATTTATTTGGCCCTTGTTGTTTGCAGTTGCCACGGAAACCAAGGGTGCGCGTGTACTCCCTAAATGGGGCCTGGGCCTCGGCGAAAGACACGTTCAGGCAAAATGCGTCATTGGTTACTGTTGCCAAGTGTGCGTGCATGCATGCCTTTGATCCTCGCGCGATAAAGCTTGAGTGTCGGCATTTGTGTCGTAGTGCATGCACAGGCACAGATTTGACAAGAAATAAAGTACCTTGGATTTTTAGAGCTTCTACAGGGGTGCCTCCTTGTCGTGTTGTTAGGGCTCAGCTGGTCAGCACCACTTTTCTTCTCTGCCGTCTCCACCGCCTGCACGTTGCTCGTCGCCAATGTAAAATGGAGGGTTGGCGGAATGGCAAGTAAGCGCAGGAATTACACCAGTAGACGTAGCGATGAACAGGTGGTTTATTTAGTAGACAAAAGATAAATATGCAGCCCTTCGCCAACCAACGACCTCTTCTCCCATCTTCAACCGTTGCTCTCCTTTTCTCTTCTACAGCGTTCTCTCACCGCATTCCACACAGCGTTCCCTTGCATCATTCTACCTCGAGCCCAGAACGCCCTTCCACATCGCTAGGATACCACAACTCTCAAATGGCATAGTCCAGATGCAAGGTTGTTGGAAGCCTGTTGTGACCCTGAGGTTTCAGATCAGGAGGCCAGTCAACGAGCCTTTGGAGTCAATTTTAAGTTCTGGGCTAGGAGAAGCTGTTCAGTCCTTGGTGCCTGAGGTCCAGTATTTATAGCCAGTTGTGCCTTTGATGTGAGAGAAAAGCTTCTACAGTTTCTCCTTTGAAGTCCCAGGCATCCTGTCTTACTTGTGCTGGTTCCAAACAAACCACAGGGGGTATGCAGCCTTTTTATGTGGAGGCAGGACACAGACTATTGATGTGTAGGTATGGCTGGGTCCAGCTCCTTAATCCTCCAGTTCACAACTGCTGTCGGGTCAGATGACTGCTTTTTTTGGACCTACATTTGTTGGTTTATTTCTTTTTCTGTTGTATTGCTAAAGTATTTTCTGTTCATCTTATTTGTCTGTTTATTTTTATTTTTCACAGCTCATTTTGCCACTTTCTATTTTTGTCTCTCTCACCGCCTGCTCCTGTCATATTTCCTGCTCCTGCCATTTTGCTGCTCGCTGTCCTCCTGCCTCGTTGTCAGCCCTTCCAACCACCCAGGGCTTCTTATGGAGGCCACAGCATGGATGAGCAGCAGACACATGCAGCAGGCGCACCAAAGGCAAGCCCATCCGTGCCTGTCTGCATTTGGACAGAACCAAGCTCACTGCCCTAAACTAAAGTCCTCACAACAAGGACTGCTGCTGCTCCTCTCCTTGCTCCACAGTAGAACTCACCAGTCACCACTTCTGTTTCTCTTGCAACACAAACACACCAGTGCACCCTATCTCCACCACCCCTCTAGCAATGACTATACCCCTCCAACTCCACTGTCTCCTGCTCAACACTCAATTTTGCTGCAAGCAAGAGACCGAGATGTGGGACACCATTACTTCCATCACCCCTGACATCTTCTTCCTCACACAGACCTGGCTCAACGCTGCCTCCGCACCCGACATTGCCCAGCCATGCCCATCGGTTACATGATTGTTCACCATGACCACATCAACAAACATGGAGGTGGAATCACCATCATCCACAAGGAATCCATCCACTACACTACTGCGACGGATGACTACACATCTATCATGGAGCACCTCAACTTCCAGCTCAGAGTAGATGATAACAAAACCACCATCAAAAGCAGCCTGGCGTGCAGACCCCGGGACGAATCCCCAGTTTCTGGGGCCCCATCCTCGAATTCATTGTCCCCCAAGACATCAACAATGAGCACTACATATTCCTTGGAGACCTCAATTTCCCCCCTGACAACCCCAATGATGTAAACACTACCAACCTTCTGGACAGTATGAAAAATATCACCTCACTCAGATAGTCAAAGTCCCAACACACATCGCAGGTCACACACTAAATCTTATCTGCACCACCAGCAACAGAGTCAAATACATCCACAACACCAAGCTCTCCTGGTCAGACCCCACCATTGTCCATTTCACCTACGCAAAGGCTTCCAGCCATGCCACCAGCCTGATCAGCACCTCTCACTGCAGCTAGAAGAAAGTATCCAAGTGTCAGTGGACTGATGCTTTCAACTGCTTCCCCCTCAACACCGCCTCTGACATCGAGCAAGCCATCAAAAACTTCACCACCTGGATCCCTGACAACCATGACAGAGTCACCCCCTGCAAAACCTCCAAACCCAACAGACCCTCCAAACACACGAGCTGGTACACCCCAGAACTAAGAACCTAAAAACACAGCTGTAAAATAATGGAAAGGAGATGGCGTCCCATCAAGGAACTCACCGACTGGATCGCTTTCAAGAACTCACTCAGCCAGTACCACAGTTCCTGAAAGACACCAGAAGGAATGCCTTAGCCAATCACATCTAAGCCAGCTCCAACTACATTAAAGAACTCTCTAGCAATGTCAAGGAGCTCACCAATCCCTCAGCAACTGAAAACAGCATCACTACTTCCCAGGACCTCTGCGGCCCCCTTGCCAACTACCTCCACAACAAGATGTCCACCATCTACAGAAACCTTGTGCCCCAACCTGCCACCGCCAAAACCCTCAGCTTCGTAGACCCCCCCAGACACCCCCACCAACAACAGGATCCGCAGATGGAACCAGCGTACCACACAAAACACTGTCAACATCATGCCCTCCATACACTCAGGATCTCCCACAGACCTCAGCAACCTACCCAGATGACTGGAAGCACACTGAGATCAAACCCCTCCTCCAGAAACCTTCAGCGAACCCCAACGAGCTCCAAAACTACTGACCGATCTCCCTGATCCCCTTTCCTGCCAAAGTCCTTGAGAAAGCTATCAACCAGCAACTCATGGAAACCCTAGAGAGCAACGATCTTCTAGATGCAACCCAATCTGAATTCCGCTTCAACCACAGCACTGAAACAGTCCTGATCACTGCCACGGTTGACATGAAAATCCTCCTGGACCAAGGAGACTCGGTTGCGCTGATCCTCCTCAACCTCTCAGTAGCATTCAACACTGTCTCCCACCACACCGTCAATTGGATTGCATTGCTTCTTTCACATAGAAGAAAAGGAACATCCTCTGCAGCATCACTCAAGACTCATCCCTCAGTCAAATCCTCTTTAACACCTACATGACCCCCTTGGCCAATACCGTCAGAAACCACACCCTGAACATCATCTCCTATGCCGGGACACCCAGCTCATCCTCTTGCTATCCAAAGACCCCTTCACCACTAAAGCCACTTTCACCTCTTCATGACTAGCGTCGCCAGCTGGATGCACGATAACTGCCTCATACTCAACACAGACAAAACAGAATTTGTGATCTTCGGGAGTCCAGCCTCACCTTGGGATGGCTCCTGGTGGCTCACCGACCTGGGACACCCCCACAGACCATGACCAAAACCTCAGCATCATCCTGGAAAACAAACTCACCATGAAGAACCAGATCAATGCAGTCTACTCTTTCTGCTTCTTCACCCTTCGCATGCTCCATAAGATCTTCAAATGGCTCCCAGTCTCCAGCCAGATGAACCATCACGCAAGCCCTCATCACCAGCTACCTGGACTATGGCAGTGCACTGTAGGTGGGAATCACATTACACCTCAAGAAGAGACTTCAACTCATATAGAACTTAGCAGCCAGACTCATCCTGGCCCTCCTCAGACAGACCAACATCACCCCACACCTGAGGAAACTCCACTGGGTCCCCATACACAAAGTATGCTAATTCAAGATGCTGATGCACACCTACAAAGCCCTTCAAACCAAGGGTCAACCTACCTCAATCACTGCCTGAGCTTCCACCTTCCCTCCAGACCCCTGGACTCCACCTCTCTCTTCCTCACTCCAGCATCTGCCACAACAAGTGGAGGTCTTTCCTTTGCCTGCCTCGCTGCAAAATCCTGGAACAGCATCCCCACCCACCTCAAGATACCCTCCTCGGCAAGGAATTCAGAAGGGGACTTAAGACCTGACTCTTTGCCTTAAGTCCCAAGGCAGTCCAGACCTAGTTCCTGGATTCAATCACAGGTGATTAGTGTTCTTTACAAATCCTGATTGATTGGTTGAGCTCCACCCTCCCATCCTGCCACTGATGGCCCATCCAGCCACATCTACATTCTCTATTATATGTGGTTGTCCAGGAGGAATGCACAAAGTCCAACTGTCAGATATACACAGTCACGTGGCCCAGGAACTAAGGCCCTCATTCTGACCCTGGCGGTCGGCGGAGAGACGGCGGTCGGACCGCGAACAGACCGGCGGTATTAAAAATGGCATTCTGACCGCGGCGGTCCCCGCCGCGACCGACCGCCACTTCTCCACTCCGACCGCCACGGCGGTCATGACCGCGGGGCTGGAGTTTGCGCACTCCGGCCCGGCGGTCGTCCCAAGACCGCCAAGGGTATTATGACCCTGCCTACCGCCGCGGTTTCTTGCGGGCGGGAACCGCCGTGCGAACCATGGCGGTAAGCACTATCGGGGCCAGGGAATTCCTTCCCTGGCACTGATAGGGGTCTCCCCCACCCCCCACTACCCACCCGAGTCCTCCCCCCACACCCTCCACCCCCCTGCCACCCCCCAGAGGTGGTACGAACCCCCTCCCCACCCCCACCCCGACATGCACATACATGCACCCCGACATGCACACCCCCCCAACATGCACATATACACACCCCCTACACACACATACACAACGGGGACACATACCCGCACACATACATGCAGACATGCGCACCTGCCGAACAGCACACATTACCCATAGACACAGCAGCACCCCCCGCCCGCATACACGCACTCACACACCCCCTCTACACACTCACACGCACACCCCCATGCACGCCCACATCACACAACACCCCCCCACCCCCTCCCCTCACGGACGGTCAACTTACCTTGTGCGTTGGTCCTCCGGGAGGCGACGGGAGCCATGGGGAGGTGACCGCCAACAGAAGACCGCCAACAGAAGACCGCCACACAGAAATGTGGGTCGTAATTCTGTGGGCGGTGTTCTGCTGGCGTGGCGGTGGAGGTTGACCAGTCTCCACTTTCCCGCCGACCGCCAGTGTGGCTGCTGGCGGTTTTCCGGCGGAACGCTCCCAGCGGTCAGAATGCGCACAGCGGCATACCGCCGCGGTCGGCGGTCTTCACCGCGGCGGTAACTCGGCGGTCTTGCGAAAAGACCGCCAAGGTCAGAATGAGGGCCTAAATGTCTAAGTCATAAAAATGTCAACTTTCTAAAAGTGACATTTTCTAAATTGTAATTCAAAATCTGACCTTACCATAAGTTCGTTTTTTTTCATTACAATTCCAAAGACACCAAACATGAAGTGGTTATCTGCTCCCACTTGGAAACCACAGCTCATCAAATGCAATAAAGCAATTCCGATGTTATTCTTTGGAGGAGGTAGGCCTTGCAGTAGAGAAAATCAATTTTAGAGTTTTTCACTACTAAAACATATATACATTAAAATTACATGTCATACTTTTTAAATACATTGCACCTGCCCTGAGAACTGCCTACTTTGCCAAGTCCATATTTCAGTCAAAAAACAGCACACACTTTCTGCAACGGCAAGCCTGAAACATGTCCAAAGGGCTACTAAAGTGGGTGGCACAATAAGTGCTGCCAGCCCATTTGTAGCATTTAGTATACAACCACTGGGGGCGTCTACCACCACTTCACTAGGGACTTCTAATTTATTAAATATGCTAATTGGGGATATGCCAATGTTACCATGGTTTAAGGTGTGAGCACATGCACTTTAGCTCTGGTTAGCAGTGCACCTAATCCTAAAGCTAGAAAAAGACATCAGCAAAAATTGGCAGAGGAAGGTTTGGAGGAAGACAACTATAAGGCTGACAGCTCTAACATGTGGCCCCTCCAGCTGAAAGTGGAGAAAACTACTCAACCACTTGGGAGTTCTCTTCACTCAGGTGGAAGAACCTGGATAGACCAGCAGCAATGGCATGGTCTTAACCACGGCGGTGTTCCAGATTAAAGTCTATTCCCTGTAGAGATTTTCACCTCTCATCGGAATGAGCCATCTGAGGGGCCTTTGGCCTGCCTAAACCCAGAAGTAAGCTCCAAACCGGTATGGTCTCAGCTTTTTCAGTGCCCATACGACAGCAAAGGCCTCCCTTTTAATGGCACTCCACTTCTGTTCCTGTGGAAGTAACATCCTGCAAATGAAGGCTACCGAGTGGTCTAGGCCCTCTTCATTCAACTGTGATAAGACAGGCTTTATACTATGCTCTCAAGCCTCTCTCTGAACTTCTTTGAGAAGTCAGGATCCTTGAGTGACCTCCTTGAGGGTATCAAAGGCTTTCTGGCTGGCCTATGTCCACATCATCTTTCGGGCCTGCTTTTTTGAAGTCAGCTCTGTTCAGAGGGCAACTATTGGTGATTGCTGTATCCCTTGCCAAACCTCCCATAATATTCCATGAGGTCCAGGAAGGATCTCATCTAGTCTGTGTTTGAGGGGGTTGCCAGGACGGAATAGTTTCAATCTTGGACTGGAGGGGCTGCTCTTTGCCCCAGTCAACTATGTGGCCAGATAGCCCACAGATCTTTGTCCTATCTGGCACTTACTGACTTTGATAGTCAGGCCTGCCTGCTGCAATGCCTGAATCCCCTCCTGAAGGAGGTAGAGGGGTCCCCCACAAAATGCAGCTGTAGAAAGTTATGTTGTTCAGGTAGGTGGCACAGATTACCTCCTTCCCAGCCGGGACCCTGTTGATAAACCTCTGAAAGGTGGCACGGACTCAAAGGGCATCACTCTAAACTTGAATTGGCCCTCTTGGGTCAAGAATGCAGACCTCTCATTCAGAGCACTCTGCCAGTACCCTCATGTAAGTCAAAGGTACTCAGGAACTTGGCAGTGCCCAGCCTGTTGATAAGCTCATCAGCTCGAGGCATGGGGTGTGCGTTAGTCTTCATTACAGAATTAAGGTGGTCATTACAACCCTAGCGGTCGGTGATAAAGCGGCGGTAAGACCGCCAACAGGCCGGTGGTAAAATTTTTGCAATTACGACTGTGGCGGAAACCACCAACACAGACAGCCACTGTAACACTCTGACCGCCACGGCGGTACAAACGAACATCGCAGCGGTCACCGTCAACAGACAGGCAGAGGACAAAGTACCGCCCATAGTATCACAACAGGCCAATCTGCCACCTTTTCCGGGGTGGATTCACCTCGGATAAAAACACGGCGGAAACAGGATTTGGAAGGGAAAACGTTCACCTCTACACACCCCACGAGGAACTAGGACACCATGGACCCAGAACTCCAAATTCTCCCTGCGATAGTCTTCCTGCTCCTCTACCAGGAGCACGAACGCTGGCGGCGAAGACCACGGTGAGTACTGCACCTACGACACAGGGGAGGGGGGGGAAAAAACAGGGACACACACATGCAACACCCCCACCCACCACAACACACACAACAATCAGGTATTGAGTGATTGAAGTGATAGAAAATGGCAGTCACGCCCGCGGCGGTGCGTACCGTCACAGCCGGCATACATAGTCATTGGCTCCTGGGACCCATAGGTTCCAATGTTAACCAATGCAGCATTGCGCTGCGGTCTTCCACTGCCTACCGCAGCGGTGTACAACACCAACGCAGTTACCTCACATCCCATTGTCCCACTTTAAAGTTCAGGCAGCCGCCATTTCAGGGGCCCAAATGGTTTCATTTTCAACAGTGTCAATCATACCTAGGCCTAAGCTCAACAATCATACAGGCCACTTTTTAGATTATGATTGGTGTTCTGTGTAAGCTGGGGGTACGTACCTCTGAGTAGTTTGACTCTGTGCTCGCTGTTGTCCTTCATATGCACCGTCCGTGGGACATTTGAGGAGATGGCGGCATCCTCCGGTGTACCGAACGTTGGTGGAACTGTCGACAATGGAGGAACGACATGTGATCATCACATACAGGCTTGACCATGCCACAAGCTAGGAACTGTGTACCCAGTTGGAGCCAGACCTGATGACAGCTATCCGCCATCACACAGGAATCCCCCCAGAAGTGCAGGTGCTGTCAGTGCTCCATTACTTTGCAAGTGGGTCATTTCAAACAACAGTGGCCATAGCATCTGGGATGTCCCAGCCTATGTTTTCCAACGTGTTGTCCAGAGTGTTGTCTGCCCTGCTGAAACACATGCGGAGCTACATTGTTTTCCCTCAGGTGGAGGATTTGCCTACAGTGAAAGGTGATTTCCATGCCCTGGGACATATCCCCAACATCATAGGTGCCATTGATGGGACATATGTGGCTTTGGTCCCCCCCCCACAGGAGTGAACAGGTGTACAGAAACCGGAAGAGTTATCATTCGATGAATGTACAGATGGTATGTTTGGCCGACCAGTACATCTCCCATGTGAATGCCAAGTTCCCTGGCTCAGTGCATGACGCCTACCTCCTGCGGAATAGCAGCATCCCTTATGTGATCGGTCAACTCCAGAGGCACAGTGTGTGGCTATTAGGTGAGCACCTGGAAGCTAGTCAGTGGGAATGGTTGTCTGGGGATATCCCTCAAGGTTAGTGTGTGTCTAACAGTTGTCCCTCGCCATTTGCAGGTGACTCTGGTTACCCCAATCTGTCATGGCTACTGACCCCAGTGAGCAATCCCAGGACAAGGGCAGAGGAATGCTAGAATGAGGCCCATGGGCGAAATAGGAGGGTGATCGAGCGGACCTTCGGCCTCCTGAAGGCCAGGTTCAGGTGCCTCCATATGACAGGTGGATCCCTATTCTACTCACCAAAGAAGGTGTGCCAGATCATCGTGGCCTGCTGTATGCTTCACAACTTGGCTTTGCGACGACAGGTGCCTTTTCTGCAGGAGGATGGTCCAGATGGCAGTGTTGTTGCAGCTGTGGAGCCTGTGGACAGTGAAGACGAGGAAGCAGAGGAAGAAGTCATGAACAACAGGGACTCGGTGATCCAGCAATATTTCCAGTGAGGCACAGGTAAGAGTGCAGACCTGCCTACTACATGTATTTTAACACTACTATCTCTCTACTCTCTGTCGTTTTCACCCAGTGTATGGTCACTGAGTTGTCACTTTCCCTTACGATTTCACAGATGTGGGTCCCACTGTGTGACATCTGCTTTGATTCCTCATGGACTAGAGCTGTGTGGCATAGGTATGTTGACATTACAAATGAAAGAGCTTTTTGCCACTGTAATTGCTAATACAGTATTCCAAAATCACAGACTGACTCCAGATTGTTTTGTGCTTTAAGGGTGTTTATTTTAGTGCTCAAAATTGGAGGGGGTAGCAAAATGGTGACGGGTGATGGCGGAGGAACGTCCATGGCAGAGTCCAGTCTATTAGTCTCACAGGTGCATTGCCCAAATGGGCACTGGAAGTGGAGCTGGGGCAGTTTAAGGATGGACAGGGTGAGAAAGTGGGACGGTAGGATGAAAATCAGGGTGGTCTCATTTCTTGGCGGGGGACTTGTCATCGTTCTCTGTCTTTGTCCTGGATCTCAGGGACCGCTTGCGGGGTGGTTCTCCCTCTGCAGGGCGTGGGGTGGTTGTGTTGTGGTCCTCTGGCGGTGCCTCCTGTCCACTAGCGCCGGCGGAGGTGGTGGGCAGTTCATCGTCCAGGCTAGTGTCAGGGGCCCCTTGTAGTGCCACAGTGTCCCTCCTGGTGTCGAGTACTTCCTTCAGCACCCCTACGATGGTGCCCAGGGTGGAATTGATGGATCTGAGTTCCTCTCTGAAGCCCAAATACTGTTCCTCCTGCAAGTGCTAGGTCTCCTGAAACTTGGCCAGTACCGTTGCCATCGTCTCCTGGGAGTGGTGGTATGCTCCCATGATGTTGGAGAGGACCTCGTGGAGAATTGGGTTCCCTGGGCCTGTCTGCCCCCTGTCGCACAGCAGCCCTCCCAGTTCCCCTGTGCTCCTGGGCCTCCGTTCCCCGGACCGTGTGCCCACTACCACTGCCCCCAGGTCCCTGTTGTTGTTGGGGTGATGGGTTAGCCTGGGTTCCCTGTAGTGGTGGACACACTGCTGATTGACGTGTTCTGGGGACGGAGGTATGGACCCGCTGGGTGGGTGCTGTGCTGGTGTTTCCAGAGGGGGGAAGCTCTGTGGTGGCCTGTGACTGCGTGAGGGGAACCGACTGTCCCGAGGTCCCCGATGGGCCAGGCTGGTCATCTAGATCCAGTTGGACAGAGGTGCTGTCATCACTGTGGACCTCTTCTGTTGGTGGTGTGGACATGTGTGGACCCTCTTGTCTGGTGATGTTGGGTAGGGGTCCTGCAGGGGTATAAAAGGATGTTTATTACATCTGTGTGTGCCATGGTGTGCAATGGGTGGGTGACCGTGTACCCCAGTGCTTGCATTCCTGTGTGGGACCTTGTGTGATGATGGTTTAGGGGGATGTATGGGTATGTGCAGTGGGCATGCTTTAGTGATGGGTGTCCATGCTTTGTTGTTGCATGCAGGGCTTGGGGTTAGGATGTGTGGTTTGTGATATAGGGACATTTGTTAGGAGTTAGAGTGATGGGGGTGAGGGTGAGGGTGGGGGTATGTGCTGGCATGCAGGTAGGGTGGGGGATGTAATAGTTAAGATTTGACTTACCAGAGTCCATTCCGCCACCTACTCCTGCGAGGCCCGCAGGATGCAGAATCGCCCAAACCTGCTCCTCCCATGTTGTTAGTTGTTGGGGAGGAGGTGGAGGTCCCCCGCCAGTCCGCTGAACCGCCAGGTGGTGTCTTGAGACTACGGAACGCACCTTCCCCCGTAGTTCGTTCCACCTCTTCCTGATGTCCTCCCGATTTCTTGGGTGCTGTCCCACTGCATTGACCCTGTCCACTATTCTTCGCCATAGCTCCATCTTCCTTGCAATTGAGGTGTGCTGCACCTGTGATCCGAATAGCCGTGGCTCTACCCAGACGATTTCCTTCACCATGACCCTGAGCTCCTCCTCCGAGAACCTGGGGTGTCTTTGCCGTGCCTTGGGGTGCTGTAGGTGATGTGTGGGGTGGTGTGTGGGGTGATAAGTGTGCTGATATGTAGTGGCGTGTAGTGTGAGGTGCGTGGAAGTTATGTGGGTGATCGTGTTGTGTGCCTGTGGATGCTGGTATTGATGATGGTGGTGTCTCTCTCTGGCCTTCGTTCATGATTTTTTGTCATAGGGGTTTGTGGGTGATGTGGGTGTGTGTTTTATATTGTATTGGGTGTGTGGGAGTGGTGTGTGTATGTGTATCAGGTGTGCGTATTTCGAATTGTCCAATGTGGCTGTGTTTTGTAAGTGTGTGTGTATTTTGAGCGCGGCGGTGTGTACCGCCAATGGAATACCGCGGATGAAAGACCGCCGCGTGGATTCATGTGTCGTGGTAGTGTTGGCGTATTTCTGTTGGCGTGACGGTGGAGGTTTTGTTTTCGCCAGTTTATCACTGACCTTTGGTGAGGCGGAGTTGTGTGGGTGTCTGAATTTTGGCAGATAATGTGCTGTGGGTCATAATAGCTGTGGCAGTTTTCCGCGGCCGCGGTGGTGTGCTGGCGGTCTACTGCACGGCAGTACGCGGCTTTTGCCGCCAATGTTGTAATGACCGCCTAAGTCTCCTGTAGTTCACACAAAACCTAAGGGGTAGTGCCGGGTGGGACAGTCTTGGGTGCCAGCACCACAGGGCCAGACCAGGGACTGTGGTGGGCTCTATCACCCCTAACACCAGCATCTTAGAGACCTCCACCTTGATACTGGTCCTCACATTCAGACAGACTGCCTCCTATGTCAATGCCATGGACACACAGTGCATGTATTCAGAGGTGAGGGAGATCAGAGAGGAAAACATCTGACAGTCACTCTGCCAATCTGTGTTCATAGTAGGTTGAAATGTTGACACCGTCCACTAACCCATCATGATCAGGAGGTCGGGGAGAGGCTTGCACTCCTCTGCCACTCCTTCATCTGTCACCAGGAGCATGCTTACTTTGGACCTCTCAAAGTGTGGTTTGAAGTGGTTCCTGTGGAGCACCCTTAAAGGCTTTCTATGGGTCTTGAGATCCACCAGGTAGGTGAACTTTCCCTTCCGTTCCTTCACAACATATGGGGCAGTCCAGTGATCCTGGAGAGCCCTAGGCTCCACAGGCTCTAAGCCAAACACTTGAAACTCTACCAGATTGACCTTCAGGTCATACCAGTGGTTCATAACTTCTTACTGGCTAGAGATTATTTTTTCCCTTCTTCCAGGCTCAATGCATCTGGTTGCAGAGGGCCAGCTTGTAGCTGACCACATTCTGAGGGGGTTTCCTGGAGGCTTGGTCCCACTCCTCTCTGACATTACAGAGAGAGGTGGTATCCCCTAACAGAATGGCCATAGAAGGCTTCCAAGGGCCTAAACCCACCACCTTTTATGTGGCACCTCCCTGTAGGCAAAGAGAAGGCATGGCAGGAGGACATCCCACTTATGCCTCATTATCAGGCCAATTATCATGCCTTTTGGGGTCTTATTGAATAGCTCTACAAGACCGTTTGTTTGAGAGTGGTAGGATATGGAAAACTTATAGGTTTCTCCTCACCCATTCCGTATGGACTTCATGTACACTGACATGAGGTTTGTGTGCTTGTCAGACACTACGTCAATGGTGAACCTCACATTGGTAAAAATCCCCATCAGGTCCCTGGCCATTGCAGATTCAGTCACTGACCTCAGAGCAATGGCCTTTAGGTAGCAAGTGGCATGGTCCACCAAGACCAAGATCCCAGGATTCAACAATGTTGATGCCCACCCTCTCAAAGTGAGTGCCAGTGACAGGTAATGGGGTCAGGGGAGCCTTGAGCTTTTTCTTTGACTCCCCACCGGCCTTGCAGGTGGAACAGGACCTTCAGCGTTCAACTGAGGTTGTCTTCATCTGAAGCCAATAGAAGTGGGCAACAAGTGTGGCAAAGGCCTTTTCTTGCCCCAAATTTCCCTCCAGGAGAATATCATGAGCCAACCCCAGTTGGAAGGCCCTGTAAGATTGGAGGACTACAACACATGGAAATCCTCAGGCCCAGAAACCTTAGGCTCGCTATATTGGAAGCCAGTCTTCCAATAGATAAGGTGATTTCCAGAGGTATCACCTGCTGCCTGGGCCTCAGCTTGCCACCTCAAGCCTGCTACAGTGGGGGACTCTTTCTGGGCCTTGCAGAGTTCCTCACTGGTGGGCCCACCCTCTGCTTGTCATTCCACAAGTTCAGACAAGTCACCCATGGCTGCAATGTACTCCTCAATAGGCTCAGGGACATCCTCCTGTGGAATCCCATTAACTGTGACCACAGGCACTTCAGGGGATAGTTCCCCGCACTTCTTGCTCCCACTCTTCCTAGCAGCTGCCTGGGCAGTTGGTCCAAGCTCCAGGCATCCTTAACTCCCTTCACAAGCAGACATGGATATTGTGGTCAAATAGACCCTTTAAGGCAATCCCAACATCTCCAAGTATGACCTGGACTCTACCTCTTTCTACATAGTGTGCTCCAGGTCATTGTCTAACAGTCTATAAACATGACTGGGCTACATTTAGAGAACCTGACGTAGGTGACTTTTGGTTGTCTGCGGCTATAACTTGGTGGAATGTGTTAGGGAGGACCTACTCTTAGGACACTAGAGTTTGCCAAGAATGGTGCTGGTGTTGGTCGATAGGCACGAAGAGTCAGCCGGTTGTAGTGGATCGGTGGGCTGGAGGATCGTGATCAGGAGTAAAGACACTTGCTGTGAGGAGAGATAATTCTTCAGGTTAGTGGCATGGTTCCAGTGCAAGCGGGCCTGTTCAAGCTCACGAAGAGCCCAAAAGCTTGATTCTAAGAGACAAAAACCACTCCCAAGGGCCCAGGACTGGAAAGGTGTCTCTTGGGGGGTCAGAAGCTGATTGAAAATAGGTCCAGGAGCTGTAGCATGTGGGTTGGAAGTCTGTTGTGTGTGTGGGACTTCTGGAAACAGGAGGCAAGCCAGCAAGCCCTTGGAGTCAGTTTGGTTCTGGGAAGTTGAGATCCAAGTCCAGTCCTTCTCACTCCCAGGCAAGAGGGCGGCATGCAACAGGTCAGCTCAGCAAAGCAGGAGTCCAGCAGAGTAGCAGCTCAGCAGAGTGACAGTCCTTGTTGCACCACCACAGCACTTTTTCCTGGCAGAGTATCCACAGGTCCAGAAATGTACTGAGTAGAGGTGGGTGGAACTTGTGGAGTTTTACTTCATGGAATTCTGATGAGTTTCTTAAAAACTCAGCGAAATTCAACAGAGTTCCACACACCCTTAGATACTCTTGACTCAAGGGTGTGCAACGCTGCACACCTTGGCCCTCCACTCTCCTCAGGTTGCATTCTCTCTTTCCTCATCTGAGAGCAGTCGCTCATGTTTCTCTGGTGCGGGGATGGCAGCTGGCAGGTTTAATAAGTCTGCGAATATAGCGGCAAAGTAGTTGACGGTGAGGGGCTTGGTCCGGTAAATTTCCCACAGTAGTTAAAGTGCGCTAAGGCACTGCGCGGGGCTGAGAAGCAGATCTGGTTGCTATAGCAGGATCACCAGGACAGATCTGGCACAGATCTGCCTTCAGGAAGCAATGATGAAGGTTACAGACATCACTTCGAAGTTACTGGTGCACGCCTACTCTGAGATCAGCCACAGCAGGCTGGACAGTTTCTTGGGAGCCAGGCTCAGGAACTCCAGGCTGCTGCAAACCTCCACCAGGGAAGGCACGCAGGGAGTGCTGCTGCCAGGGACACCATGTCTGGGTTCTCCACTCACAGATTCTGTGTCCTTCACCAGAGATAGAAAGGAAAAAGAAGCTGAAAAAAGGCAAGATGTGCACTCAATTTATGTGGACTGTAGATGAACAAAAGACCATGGGAGCTTGTGCTCTGACAAGCTAAGAAAGACTTACAGAGCGGATCATATCTTCTAGGTGGCTCATGCTCATTGCATATCATCATTCAAGCTGGATCTAAAAGAGCAAGCCAGGATGCTTTTTGAGAATTGAATTCAAATTGATCAGCTGGAAAGAGCAGCTTGGTGGACTTGTGGGGAATCCAATTTAGTTTTATTGGGTCTCAGGAGGTTAGCTTAGCCTTTTGGCTTGCAGGCCTGTGTCCCCGTCACCTAGTGACTTTGAACCTACTTAGCATGCTCTGTTTTAATCCATTTAATTTATTATTTCTTTTAAAATGGCTCCTATTGTTTATAATTAGAGAAATGTTTTGATTTGCATTATCAGTGCCTTTCTGTGAAGGTGTCACTAGCAGCGTTATAATCAAGTGATGTACGTAGGTATTCACATCATGTCCCTTTCTCACTTCCGTGTGACAGAAACATAATGTACACTTTTTGGGGGTTGTTTACACAATTGCCGCCACAAGTCTGTCTCTTTATCAATTGTTTGGGAACACACCTACGTCAGGGCTCCTACATGAGCTGTATAAATACATCTCACACAGACAAGGTTATCAGACAAATTCCTTCTGGAATTCCATCATTGCTGCACGTCCCCTTGCTGTTGAACTCAGCCTTCGTGTCACCACTGAGTTTAACCTAGAGATCTCATTCCAAGGTAATGACAGTTGGGGGGCGCTTCTCATGGACATGGCACTGGCAGAATAGGTTTATCATACCTAGCTCTCATTAGGTTAGAGATTAGGTTCCCTTTGCTAGGGATTTTACATCTCATGTTTATTGCAAGATGGTGAGGGTCTTTGAATTCACATCTCTCATCTTCACCATTATGCTTCTTTTCTTGTTTGTTATTCTAATCATTGCAGCTCATACATTTTGCTGTAGATTGTAGTCTTTTCAATAAATGTATTGAAAACTTCCCTGCATCTCCTTACTTGCCTGTGTGTGACTGAGACTAGTTGCTAAAGTGAGAAAAGGATAACGTCTGTTCCACCACGGCTTCCGTGAGATGTCGCAATCTAGAATCCATGTGTAAGGCTGCAGAAATCATCTTTTACTGCCTGGGTTTTTAGTGAGGTACTGCTTATGAGCTTTGAAGGCTGGGCCAACAGTTGTGACTTGTTGTAGGATTGGCCTGGTCACCCACAAACAAAAGTGCTGCCATCTACTAAGGATTCTGAAATGGTAGAGGCTTAGTTTTCTGTTAAGGATTCTGAAACAGTTCCCATTTTCAATTTATCATAACATGATCTTAGTTGTACTGAAAGTGAAGTTTTAAGCTTGGGCTTATCCTTTTTCCTGCCAGGCGGAATGATCCTTTTGTGACACAAATTGAACTGTATAAATTCTTCAGAGCTTTAAGATTGAAATATATTTTTCATGCTACATGAAAAAGATGCTCAAGATATTACAGGTTTGCATTGTCCTTCAAACTTTTTATCCACCAACGAACCTCATTCCTAAAGAACTGATAACCTTTGAAAATGTAGTCTTGGCTGAAGTGAAACAGGTTTTGAAACAAAATAGATATGTGAAATACACTTTCTCCAAAATACAGCAAGCAGCCTTTGACTCGCTGGCTTGTCAAAAAGATATCGAAATAAAGCCAGCAGACAAAGTAGGTAGCATTATTGTGCAAACAAGAAGGATTATGATTCAGAAATAATGAGAAAACTACTGAACCCTAGTCATTATCAGAGATTACCTAGGAATACTACTCCATCTAGCAGAAAATAATTATTGACACTGACCTTGACAGGGTTTTATGACAGTAAGTCCAGTAAGTTACAGTAAGTAACTGTTCTGACAGTTGAGTCAGAAAGAATTTGATTACTTGTATAGAGATGATTATACTATACCAACTTTTTATACACTTTCTAAGATTCATAAAGATGAGAAAAAAAACCTAGAAAACCTATTGTGGTGGGTTGCCTATCTGTTCACAATCTCTGCCTAAATATTTGGATTTTTTCATTAAACCATTTGTCACATTTATAAGATCTTAGACACGAGATAGCCTGGCAGTCATTACGAAAACAGAGGGACTGGAGTTTGGCCCTTTAAATGATAGTTTGACTACTATGGGGATTGAAAGTCTTTACACCAACATTCCACAAACAGAGGCTTTATCAGTTATTGCTACAACATTAGATATGAGATCATATCCCCATAATGTGCCTACTGGCTTCATCAGAAATCGACCTTAGATAGTAATTTATTTATGTTGAATGGAGACTTTTTTGGCCAGACTAAGGGCATGGGTGTGGGGGCTATTTTTTCCCCAGATATTTCAAACCGGTATGTAGCCGAGTTTGAAGAAAAAGTTATATATAGTGGAAACAACCCTTATTTGAACAACATGGAACGCTGGCTAAGAAACATAGATGATGTTTTATTAATAAGGCATAGCTCTATGACCCATCTTTTCGAATTCCATAAGTGGCTAAATGTACAGAATAATAATCTTCACTTTACAATAGAATACAATCATTATTCTAGTAATTTTTTTTACTTGAAAATCTTTCATGAAGATGGTCATTTGTTTGTAAGTTTATATACACAACCAACTTCAAGGAATACTCTTCTCAAATACACTAGCCATCAGCCTCGTAATTTGAGAGATAATCTCCCATTTGGGAAAGTTTTTACATATTAGACGTAACTCTATCAAAAAAGATGATTATTTCAATGAAGCAAAAGTATTCTGTTCTAAATTGGTCACTAGAGGGTATCCCTATGGATTGGTTAAAAGATCATTGAAAAGAGCATGGTTTTATGACCGCGAGGCCCTATTAAATGTGAAGGAGAAACAAGTTCAGTTAGGATCACATGTGTAACGACCTTTGGTACAGAGTCTAATTTGATTAATCAAATTATCCTAAAAAATTGGCACTTTTTAAGCACAGGTAAGATTTATCATGACTCTTATTTGCTTTTGAAAGAGGCAAGAATTTAAGGGTTTTGACTGATCCGAGCCAACAGTGATCCTGATCTAGTTTCACTGCACCAATTATGGGGTTTGGAAACTTATTTGGCATTACCCATGTGGTAATTGAAATGCATGTGGTACAACTGAAATAGTGAAACATATAGGATTAATGGTGTTAACTGGACTATCAAGCATCATTCTAATTGTGGTTCTAAAACTGTAGTGTATTGTGTTGAATGTCCATGTATATTATTTCACATTGGAAAAACTACCTAGGAGGTAAAGAAACGTATTACCCAAAATCTGTTGCACATTCGATGCAAAGTACAGAATGCTCTCCTTCTTAAACACTATGTGAAAATGTTTCATGCACTGAATGCAATGAAATGTTTTGTGTTAGAATTTGCGAAATGCCATAAATGCGGGCATGATGTGGACCGCCTGCTTCCGATTTGCATATCATATTGTTGACAATTTATTGTATGGAATGTTTTGGACTGATTAGAAATTTGTTAGATGGCCTATCCTGATTAGATCTGATGAAAGATACTCAGTACCAAGATGGCTGCCACAGTTTTGTGGACTAGTCATGTGATTTTTAAGAGATAAGGTCTTACAAACGTTTTTTTAAAAGGGTCTATTTGACCAGCAAGGTAGCTATGACTCTATACCTGTGTTTAATATAATCTACATTCACTTTGATGTTTGAATGCATCATATTGTTGCCCATTTTTTTATGGAATGTGAGGACCGATCAGGAATTCTATAGGCTTGATGAAAGATATTCTGTTCCAAGATGGCTGACGCAGTTGTGTGGAGAAGTTATGTGATTTCTGAGGGGCTATGCCCTTCAGGTGTTTAGTTGAGAGGGACTGTTTGTTAGCGTGCCTGAGCTTTATGATTGATCCGAGCCCTGTTGGAATTTATGTATCTGTGGTGAAGTAAGTAATATTTGTGTCTCATGGTTTTATGTTCCATAGCGATCTGAAGTTGAGTGTGTTTGTGGGAATCTGGTTAATGAATTTGTGTTTATTTTGTCTTCATGTAGATTACATTGTCCTTTCTTTATACTTGAGTCACTGACTAGCAGTAAGCATGGTCCTGTGGGAGTCCTGCTACTGTGGATAGGATGTTAGAACTTTACTCTTGACTTGGTATGTTTTTTGTTTAGTTCGATGTGCCGTTTGAAAAGGATTAAGCAATGTTTTTCTAGTAAATTGCTTTATTTTTGCAATTGGGTTTGAGCATTAGTTGGTTCACTTTGCTTAAAGGTATTTAACTTTTGTTAGTTGTTTGAGGAGCACTGGTGGGTGATTATATATATATATATATATCTATCTATATATATATATAGATATATATATATATATATATATATTTTTTTTTCTCCAAATGGCCCCAGTCAAAACGCGCTCCATTAAGTCGGGGCCAACCCTGTAAATACTTTCTCCACCAAATGACACAGGGTCAAATACGGCACACACAGGAAACCTTGTGTTTGAAGAATTTATTCTTCCAAAAGAGATAAGAAACCCAAACTTCACCAACGCGTTTCCACCACCATAGGTCTTGATCACGGTGAATGAGTGTTCCATTTACCTCTCTATTTATACTTTTTCTTATTATCTGCCATTATGGGGCATTCTGGGAAATGTAGTTATAAGCCCCTTTTTGTCATTCTATACATATACTACTATAACAAATCCAATAAAAACTTCTATCCCACATACCAAATACCATAGTGATAAATCAAAACATACATTTTGCAAATATTGAAACCAAAGGAATATTAGCATTAAACTATTGATCTTGTCTTTTTTTGCATACAAAAAAATCCAACCTTTTGGGGGAGGGGATTATAGATATTTTCTCTAAAGTTTTTTCATGTCTCAGAATTTGGAAACAAAAGGGGAAAGAGAAGGGGAGAGAGAGAGAGGAGAGGAGAAAGGGGGGACAAATTCCATTAATAGCAAGTTTGGGGCTATGAGAGAAAAGAGCAAGTGAAAAGTGATATTTCCATATATACCCCTATTGTCAATACAGTGTATTATTCACTTTTGGGGTTTTATTTTGCATTGGTTAGAAATATTTAGTTCTGTCTCATAGCGGCAAATCCCATATTTGCTGCTCAACTAATACTGGGAGAATTTCTCCTTTACACGCTATACGGGGACTTAGGGCCAGATGTAGCAAAGGGTTTTACCCATTCTGTGTCAATGGGAAAATGCTTTGGTACATATGGCCCTTAGTTCGTAATCTGATTATCAGCCTTGATTCTAGGCGTCGCAGCTTTAGAACTCTGTAGCCTCCTCTCTCATGTTTCTTTACCACCGCTATACCAGAGAATCTCATGTGTAGCCAGTTTGCTCCCGCATGATTTCTCAAATGTTTGGTCATTGCATAATTGCTGTCACCATTTTGAACTGCTCTTATGTGTTCTAAAATTCGTTTTTTCAAGGGACAAATAGTACTGCCCACATACCTCATGCCACAGAAACATTCTATCACGTATACTACAAATGTAGTGTCACATGTAATTCTTTCGTAAATTGTAAAGGCTCTGCCATGGGGATCTACTATTTGTTTTCTGTTTCTACCATTTCTACATGCTTTACATTTATTGCAACAGACGAAGCCCTTTTGTGAGGCTGACAGCCAGTTGGATGTCAATGGTGATTCAAAATGACTTTTCACTAACTTATCTTTTAACAATGGTGCTTTCCTGTATGTTATATTAGGACGATCATCTACTGTTTGACCAATGTCTATATCTTTTTTGATCAAATGCCAATGCCTATCTAAAATGTTCAAAACGCGTTGGTAAAGCTTGGGTTTCTTATCTCTTTTGGAAGAATAAATTCTTCAAACACAAGGTTTCCTGTGTGTGCCGTGTTTGACCCTGTGTCATTTGGTGGAGAATATATATATATATATATATATATATATATATATATATATATATATATATACACACACACACACACTTTTTGGTGTAAATTTGGTGTTGCATGTTATGGCAATGTGAAAAATGCACATTTTACACTGAGGTTTATGTAGACAGATTTTTGGGGTGCCTTGTAAGTGAACGATTCACTTGAATGTACAGCGTGGTTTGGTTTTCTGCTGCCTTTAAGTGTTGTATAGCATTGCATAGCATTTTATTAATGTGGGTTATTTATAGTGTTGTACAGCAACAATTATTGTGATTTAATCCACTTTGACACATTGTCCTGAGGATGGTCTCATGCACGGTTTGATCCTTGAGAGGCCAGAACAACGCCTTTAAACTCTCCAGGATGCAATTCATCACATGAGCTGCTGGAGAACATTAGGAGTGATTTCTAATTGTTTGAAAGACTACATATAGGACTCAAACCTTTTGTGGTTGGAGAGTGAGGAGGGTGGTGCTCTCCTTCTGTCCCTTGGATGTAAAGGGATTGGGGACCAGAGGGGTCACTAGTGCTTTGTATAAAAACACTAACAATTCTCTTTGTTGCTTTGCTATATTGATGAATATATTATTAGTGAATATATAAAAATTCTTAATTTTTCTAGAAATTAATTACATGCTGTTTGAAGATATATTTATTTATGGGATTTGATTTATGGTTAATTTCAACATTAATAGCATTTAATATCGCTGAAATAATTGTATGCAACTGACTCCTCCATGAACGTTGTGTGCTTTACAATAATCCCTAAACCAGCAGTCTCACCTAGGAGCAAGAGTCAAACTACAAAAGACTCTTGTTCAGTGTTTACTGGGTGATGACTGATAATGCCTAGAGGTCATCTTGGCTGTTATTGCTTGCATGCAATAAAACACCCCCTAATAAAATATAGCATGACACAATGGAACAGAACACATTATAATAACAACATGCTGCATGCAGAGTTTAATTTTTCTTCTATTTTTCATGGAATAACGGGTTCTAATTTTCGGAGCTGGTCTGCGTGGAAATCGTAAGTGTGCATACATTATTAACAGCCATTTAAAATGGGTGGTGCAACACATTTGACAACAGCATTATTATCACTGTGAGGAGCACTGCAAACTGCCATCAATGTTTTAATTATAGGGGTGGGCTCTAGTAAATTCTGCCACATGGTGGCTAGCAGAGTTCATGCCGAACTCTGCGCTCCAAGCAGGGCGCAGAGTGGCAAAACTTTGCAAACTCTGCCAGTGGAGTGTAGTTTACTGCCTACCCCAAGTTCTGAGTTGGTGGTGTCAGAGGTCCAGCACTTATACCCGGGTGTGCCTATGAAGTGGAGGAGACTTCAAAGAAAGGTATTTGAAGTGTACTGTTCCATCTTTCCTGCCCTGGCTCCAGACTCACTACAGGGGGTATGTAGCAGTTTGTGTGGGGCAGGACACTACCATCCAGGTTTAAGTGTCAGTCCCTCCTTTCCATCCTGCCCAGGATGGCCCATCATGCTCTGGATAGCCCATCAGTCACATCTAAGCTTCCCTTTGTGTGTGGCTGCCTAGAAGCAAGGCACAAACCCA
Source organism: Pleurodeles waltl (assembly GCF_031143425.1). Taxonomy (NCBI): domain Eukaryota; kingdom Metazoa; phylum Chordata; class Amphibia; order Caudata; family Salamandridae; genus Pleurodeles; species Pleurodeles waltl. Next base: position 602,105,631 of record NC_090443.1, on the reverse strand, counting down.
GCAGTCACCCCACCCCAGACATGTAGTGCAGACAGGCATCAGGTACCAAATGGGTAAAGTAACAAAATACCACTTCTCTAAAAGTGTCAATTTTCAGAATTACAGTTTAAAATACATAAATTGGGATTTTAAATTGTGAGTTCAGAGAAACCAAACGTGGCAAACTTATATCTTCCAGATTGGGAATCACACTCATAAAATGTAATAATAAGGTAATCCCAATGTTATCCTATGGGAGAGATAGGTCTTGCAGTAGTGAAAAACACATTTGGAAGTTTTTCACTACCAGGGCATGTAAACTTTAAAAGTACATGACTTGCCTTTTAAATACATGTCAGCCTGTCATATAAGTCCTACCTTAGGAGTGACATATATGTATAAAATGGGAAAATGTAGGCCTGGCAAGAGGTTCATCTTGCCAGGTCGAAGTGGCAGTCTAAACTGCCCAGACAGTCCTTGTAATGGCAGGCCTGAGCCATGGTTAGAGGGCTACATAGGTGGGTGGGTGGCACATAGTATTTAATTGATAGACCCAGGGCACACTTTGTGCACTTTATTAAGGACTTATAAGTAAATTAAGTAAGCCAACACAGTGCATTGGGGGACATGCCCTGCCTGTTCATCAATTAATCCCTTCTTTTTTGGTTCAGACTGAGACTGGTTACCACTGTTCCCTTGGAGATTGTTAAGGGGACTTTTTGATAACTCCTCACTTATACGTTTTACCCCTCCCTCTTTCTTCCTTTGGGACCCCTTTTGGGAGTCCCTCCAGATGACTTTTTGGACACTCTGGGCGGACGCAGAGGTTATCCTCCTCACCAAGTTTCCTGGGGTCGGTCAGCCTTCTGTCTACTAGGTGCTAGTGCAGCTATGTAAAACAAGCATTGAGCATGTGCTCCCCAAGCATTAAGTTGTACTATCCATTGTAACCATTAACTTTGCTGCCCCTCACCCAGCCACTCAGTGCTTTGTTAAGGTAGTCTAGGAAATCCACCCAACACCGGTTGGGAAGTTTGTAGCTATCCTGAACCACTTTTGATACTCTTCAGGGGTCATCCCCAATTTATGTTAAAGGATGGCTTTCATGGTGGTGTACCTTTAAGGCTCCTTTCATCAGCCAAATGCTCCAAAGAATATTTCTCTTCCTTTCTGATCTTCGCCATCTGTAGTTGAAACTCCCTCTCTGCCTTCCTGTCTGCCACCTCCTCTGAGGACAGGCCATGCATTGTGACACTGCTTCATGGCAGGGATACTAATTCAGGGGATGACTCCTCCCCTCCCCCTGAGACTGTATTTCAGTGCTTAAGCCCAGATCCTGATCCCGCTCCTCAACATCATCCACATCCTCTTGCTTGTCCGCTGTTTCAGTGAATGGTGGACCCCCCCACCAGGCCATTAGAGCTTTCTGCAGCTCAAACCTCTTGACACTATTCTTGGTGGGGAGCCCCCTTTTCAGGCTGAGTTGCTTGAGCTCAGGCACAGTATAACTTTCCAGGTTGGCCAGCTCAAACTCCGTCACTACAAGTATTGTCACAGGCAGTCAGCTACCAAAGAGAGTAGATTGTGAAAAACAAAAGTAGCCAACCAAGGAGAATTTAAAAAACTGAAATGGTTTTAGAGTATGTATTTGAGGTGGTAGTGCAACCCTAAATTTTTGTATGGCACTGCACAAACAGAGGTCCAAATCATCACTGCTGAACCCTAGTGTTAGAAACTGGGTTACTGGCTTAAAGGGAGGGGGGTTAAACACTTCTCAGGCAGCACCCACAAATCTTCTCAGGGTGATGTCACAAACAACTCTAAATTAACCTGTGATCAACCCCCAGGTAGCATGGCACAGAACAGTCAGGCTTAAGTAAGAGTCAAAGTGTGAAGTATGTTTGCAACACTTCAAACACTAACACAGTGGAATACACCACAAAAGAGTCCCACAACACATTTAGAAGTTTTCAATAAATAAAACAATACCATAGTGACAAAAATGCAATCAGTAGAACAGGCGATATTCAATTTATAGATTTTAGTGTTAATAGCGCTTAGAGGCATGAAGCACCAATTGTGGATATCTATTCACTCCGGCCCAAGACAAAGTCAAAAGTTCAGGCCCATCTACGATTGAGCACTGGCCAGTTACAGGGACCCAGTGAGGCCCACTGAGCAGAGTACTTTAAATACAGAGTGTTGAAAAGATCTGTGTCAAAAATGCATCGTGCAGCCAAAGCGATGCGTATCTTCTGAGATTCTGCGAGGCTGCAATGCAAGATCTTGTGGGGTCATTGAGGATCCTGTTGACAAGGGCTTATGATGATAAGTCCGGAGTCGAGGTGCATTGCACAGTTGGGGCGATGAGTTGATTTTGAGGTACTGCGAGGCTGCAATGAGTAGTCCATTGTAAGAAATGGGGTCTTTGGTTGGCAGTCAGGTTACCCCCTGTCCAAGCAAGGATCCTCACTCTAGTAAGGGTAAAAGAGAATCACCCTCAGCTAACCCCCGCTCGCCCCCCCGGTAGCTTGGAATGAGCAGTAGACTTAACTTTAGAGTGCTAGGTGTAAAGTATTTGTACCGACATACACAGTAACTTCATCAAAACACAAAAAAATTACACAACACAGGTTTAGAAAAATAGAGAACATTCATCTAAACAAAACAAGACCAAAACAAAAAAAATCCACAATACACAAGTCAAGTTATTAAAAACGAAAAAGAGTCTTCATGTATTTTAAACACAACTCTCATGATGTTGGCGTGGAAATGTACCTGAGTGCATGAAAAATAACCCCGCACGGGCAAGTGTGCGTCACAAGGGGCTTGCGATGCGTCGATATCACTCATGAGCGAGACCGTGCATCGTTTCTCCTTCAGTTGATTCAGCGTGCTTCGTTTCTTCTCTTCGCAGGAGGGCGATGCCTCAATCCAAACATCACTCTCGGGTCTAGGCAGGCCTTGTGTCGTTTTTACATGCCCAGCGATGTGTGCATCAGAAATCCTGCCGCACGATGATCAGAAAACCACGCAGCGTGGGTTGAGATCTCATCAGCCTCCATCAGCGATACTGCACGTCATTTCTCCAGCCACCTGCGTCGATCTTACGTTCGTGCTGCAGGCGAGCATTGATTTTCAGCCATGAAGACAGCAGCACATCGATTTTTCAGTCGCGTCTCGGAGTTGCTTCGATCTTTTCCCCACACGGCGGTCTGTGCGGGGATTTCTCACTCTTGTTCTGCCAGCATCTCCTTTCAGGGTCCCAGGAACTGGATGGGCACCCTTTGGCAGGGTAGGAGTCTCAGCAGAGGCTCCAGGTGCTGGCAGAGAGAAGTCTTTCCTGTCCCTGAGACTTCAAACAACAGGAGACAAGCTCTAAATCAAGCCCTTGGAGAGTTCTTCACAAGAAGGAAGGCACGCAAAGTCCATTCTTTGTCCTCTAGTACAGGCAGAAGCAGCAACTGCAGGATAGCTCCACAAAGCACAGGCAGGGCATCTCTTCTTCCTCAGCTCTTCAGCTCTTCTCCAGGCAGAGGTTCCTCTTGATGTCCAGAAGTGATCTAAAGTCTGTGGTTTTGGGTGCCCTTCTTATACCCATTTTGCCCTTTGAAGTAGGCATACTTCAAAGAAAAGTCTCTCTTGTTTGTGAAATCCTGCCTTGCCAAGACTCCAAACTCCACATGCCTATCCTCTCCCAAAGGGAATCTACACTTTAATCCTATTTAAAGGTAGCCCCCATGTTAACCTATGAGAGGGACAGGCTTTGCAACAGTGAACAACTGAATTTAGTAGTATTTCACTGTCAGGACATATAAAACACATTACTATATGTCCTACCTTAACCATACACTGCACCCTGCCCTTGGGGCAACCTAGGGCCTACCTTAGGGGTGTCTTATATGTAAGAAAAGAGAAGGTTTAGGCCTGGCAAGTGGGTATATTTGCCAAGTCAAATTTACAGTTTCAAACTGCACACACAGACACTGCAGTGGCAGGTCTAAGACATGATTACAGGGCTACTCGGGGTGGCACAACCAGTGCTGCAGGCCCACTAGTAGCATTTGATTTACAGGCCACCTCTAGTGCACTGTACTAGAGACTTACTAGTAAATCAAATATGCCAATCATGGATGAACCAATTACATACACATTTTGTATAGGAGCACTTGCACTTTAGCACTGGTTAGCAGTGGTAAAGTGTCCAGAGTAACAAAAACAGCAAAAACATAGTCCAGCATACATCAACAACCTGGGAAACAGAGGCAAAAAGTTAAGGGAGACCACGCCAAGGATGATAAGTCTAACACATGTCCCACTCAGCTGAAAGTGGGGACCACTACCATGGGAGTTCTCATCACTAAGGCGGAAGAATCTGGACAGACCATCCGCATTGGCGTGTTCTGTACCAGGGCGGTGTTCCACCGTAAAGTCCATCTGCTCTAGGGAAATGGACCACCTCAACAGTTTTGGATTCTCACCCCTCATCTGCATTAACCATCTGAGGGGCCTGTGGTCCATCTGAACCTGGAAGTGAGTCCCAAACAAGTAGGGTCTTACCTTCTTCAGCGCACAGACCACAGCAAACGCTTCGCGTTCTATGGCACTCCACTTACGTTCCCTGGGAAGTAACCTCCTGCTAATGAAGGCTATGGGATGATCTAGGCCTACTTCATTAAGCTGTGAGAGAACTGCTCCAATACCATGGTCTGAGGTGTCTGTTTGCACAGCAAACTCATTGGAGCAGTCAGGTGCCTTCAGCACAGGTGCTGTGCACATGGCAGCCTTCAGGGCATCAAAAGCGGTCTGGAAAGCCTCTGTCCAGATCACCTTCCTTGGTTGTTTCTTGGAAGTCAACTCAGTCAAGGGGGTCACAATGGTTTCATACGCCTTGACAAACCTCCTGTAGTAGCTAGTGAGGCTTAAAAAGGCCCTCACCTCAGTGTGGGTCTTGGGAGGCTCCCAAGCCAGAATGGTGTCAATCTTTGGCTGTAGGGGTGCCCCCTGGCCACTCCCTACCTGGTGTCCCAACTACGCCAGAGAACCCTGCCCTATTTGTCACTTGCTTGCCTTAATAGTGAGGCCTGCCTTCTGCAGGGCCTCTAACACTCTCCAGAGGTGTTGTAGATGCTCCTCCCATGTGGAACTAAGCACAGCAATGTCATCCAGCCCAACCAATACCTGGTTGACCAACCTCTGAAAGGTGGCAGGAGCATTCTTCATCCCGAATGGCATGGGAAACATCCTTTTTTACGACTTTTTTTTTACGAAGGTCGTGGTTAACGAAAGCGCAACAACTTTTTTTTTAACCACGACTTCGGTTTTTTGTGCCTTAACTACGTATGTTCTGAACAACGAACATGCGTGGTTAAGGTACAAAGAAGGGACTTGGTGAAGGTAAGTGGTGGGTTTAGGTTTTGGGGAGGGGGTGGGGGGTCAGGGGGTTTTAGGTTTTGGGGTGGGGTTGGGGGGGTGGGGCGTTTTTGGTTTTGGGGAGTGGGTGGGGGGTCAGGGGGTTTTAGGTTTTAGGGTGGAGTTGGGGGGTGGGGCGTTTTTGGTTTTGGGGAGTGGGTGGGGGGTCAGGGGGTTTTAGGTTTTGGGGTGGGGTTGGGGGGTGGGGCATTTTTGGTTTTGGGGAGTGGGTGGGGGGTCAAGGGGTTTTAGGTTTTGGGGTGGGGTTGGGGGGGTGGGGCGTTTTTGGTTTTGGGGAGTGGGTGGGGGCCAGGGGGTTTTAGGTTTTGGGGTGGGGTTGGGGGGGTGGGGCGTTTTTGGTTTTGGGGAGTGGGTGGGGGGTCAGGGGGTTTTAGGTTTTGGGGTGGGGTTGGGGGGGTGGGGCGTTTTTGGTTTTGGGGAGTGGGTGGGGGGTCAGGGGGTTTTAGGTTTTAGGGTGAGGTTGGGGGGTGGGGCGTTTTTGGTTTTGGGGAGTGGGTGGGGGGTCGGGGGTTTTTCGGTTTTGGGGTGGGGTTGGGGGGGTGGGGTGAGGGATGTAGGGTAAGTGGTGCCTATTGCTAATGATTTTATCAGGAATACCTTTACATCGAAATATCGTTGTTAAGGCATTCGTGGTAAAATCATTAGTAGTAGCAACGAGGTCGGTGTTCCGACCTCGTTGTTAAGGCAGTAGTTGTTTTTGCAGTCGCTGTTTCGTCGTATATTCAAATGGCATCACTTTAAATTGAAAGTGCCCATCTGGGGTAGAAAATGCTGACCTCTCCTTGGCCCCCTCAGTTAAGGCAATCTGCCAGTATCCCGACATTAAGTCAAACGTACAGAGGTACTTGGCAGCTCCTAACCGGTCTATGAGCTCATCAGTTTGGGGGATGGGGTGTGCATCAGTCTTGCTGACCGCATTAAGTCCCTGGTAGTCCACACAGAACCTGATTTCTGGAGTGGCACCAGGTGCAGCGGCTTTAGGGACCAATACCACTGGGCTGGCCCAAGGACTGCTGGAATGCTGGAATGTTGAATAACCCCTACGGTTAACATTTTGGATACTTCATCCTTAATGCTAGCCCTGACCCTGTCAATCAACCTGTAAACAGTCTGTTTAATGGGTGGACTGTCCCCAGTGTCCACATCGTGTGTGACCCCTGGGATCAGGGAAAACAGTGAGGCGACCTGTCCCAACACCTGGCGACAGTCCCTCCGCTGCTCTTCAGTCAGGGAGGGGGAGAGGATCACTCTTTCCACAGACCCATCTTTTTCTCCTGCAGACAGGAGGTCAGGAAGAGGCTCACTCTCCTCCTCCACCCCATCATCTGTTGCAAGGAGCATGGACAGTTCAGTCCGCTCAAAGTATGGCTTCAGGTAGTTGACATGCAGGACCCTTAAAGGGTTCCTTGCAAACTGCAAGTCCACCAGGTAGGTGACTTCACTCTTGCGCTCCACCACCTCAAATGGGCCAGTCCACTTATCTTAGAGCACCCTAGGCTCCACTGGCGCCATCACCCACACTTTTTGACCAGGTTGAAACTCGACCAGAGTGGCATTCTAGTCATACCACCCTTTCATATCCTTCTGGCTTGCTTCTAGGTTCTCCTATGCAAGACTCCAGAAGCTGGCAATCTGGTTTCCCAAAGCAAGCATGTAACTAAATACATCCTGGGGCGGTTTACTAGGAGATTTCTCCAAAGCCTCCTTCACCAGACTTAAAGGTCCCCTCACAGGGTGGCCATATATCAGCTCAAAGGGACTGAACCCAAGTCCCTTTTGAGGCACCTCCCTGTAAGCAAACAGAAGGCATGGCAAGAGGACGTCCACTTCCGCCTCAAGGGCTCTGACAGACCCTGGATCATGCCTTTCAAGCTGCGGTTGAATTTCTCAACCAGACCATTACTTTGGGGGTGGTAAGGTGTGGTGAACTTCTAGGTTACCCCACACACCTTCCACAGAGACTTCATATAGGTTGATGTGAAGTTGGTACCCCTATCAGATACCACTTCCTTGGGGAACCCCATGCAGGTAAAAACCCCCATCACTGCACAACCCAACACAGTGAAAGTGACTGACCTCAGAGGAATGGGCTCTGGGTACTGGGTGGCATGATCCACCAAAACCAGGATGAACCTGTTGCCCATGGCTGTCTTGGGATCCAGAGAACCCACAATGTCAATCCCTACCCTTTTAAAGGGAGTACTAAAAATAGGTGAAGGTTAGAGGGGAGCCTTACATTTCCCCCCACTCTTGCCACTTTCCTGACTACAGTGTGCAGCGGAATGCTTGTGCATCTGGGGCCAATAGAAGTGGGAGACAAGCCGCTTATAGGTGTTGTCCTGCCCCAAATGTCCTGCCAAAGAAACATCATGAGCCACCCCCAGTAGGAAGGCTGTGAAGCACTGGGGTACGACCAGCATATGAGCTGACCCTGGCTCAGGAACCTTAGGCTCACTATACAGGAGGCCGCCCTCCCAATAAATCAGGTGAGTACCTGGCTCCTCACCAGCCGCCTAGTCTGCAGCCTGCTGCCGCAGTCCCTCTAGATTAGGGCACGTTTTCTGTGCCTCACAGAAAGCTCCCTGGTGGGTCCCCCTTCCTGCTGCCACTGCGACAGCTCAAGGACCTTTCCCCAGTTCAGCCACCTGTTCCCCTGTAGGTTCTGGGGTTTCACCCTCAGGCTCCACCTCCTCCCAGACCATGGCAACCTCTTGTGCTGGTTTACCACGTCCCCTGCCCTTCCTCTTCTTGGTGGTCCCCTGGGCCACTGTTTCAGGCTCAAGGGGCTCTTGACCACCCTGACGGGCTGCCATTGACCGGATGGATAAGCATACCCACCTAGGCAGACCCAACATCTCCAAGTGAGACCTGTGTTCTACCTCCTTCCAAGGGGAATCCACCAGCTCATTGCCTAGCAAACAATCTACAGGCATGGTTGGGCTCACAGCTACCTTCAAGGAACCTGAGACCCCGCCCATTAAAAGGGAACCTGCGCCACTCTGCACAGGCACTCAGAGTTGTCCACTGCAACTACTTGGTGAAGTCCCTGGAGATCAATCTGCTCTTCAGACACCCGCTGACTCCTCACTGTAGTCACACTGGCTCCTGTGTCTCTCAGAACCTCCATCCTCTTTCCATTGATGGTCACCCACTGCCTGTACTTTTTAATGTTCTCAGGCACGAGGGTTCTCTGGACCATCTCACTGTCCCCTAGGGAGACAAGGGTCATCTTAGCTGGCTCCCACCCACCTGGAACCAACTCCTCCCCAAGCACTACACTAGCCAAACCCTGGTGCTGCGCACCAGTGGGTGCCAGTGTACTTTTGGGGCATTTGAGGTCCCCCCTCAAATGACCCACTTGGTCACATGCATAACACTTACGTGGGGGTCCCCCTGCCACTGGCTTCCCTTTGGAGAACCATGGCTTCTTCTCACTGGGGTGTTGGAAATCTTTACCCTGGGAATCAGTTTGGGGCCTTTAGAGAACTCCCCCTGTTTACCCTTACCCCCCCCCTTTCTTCTGAGAGGGACCCTGCCCACTCTTGGCATGGTCCCCCCCACACCTTTATTGGACCCTGGTGCTCTCCCAGCGGTCCGCTTCCTGCGCAAGCTTCCTGGGATCATTCAGCTTGCTGTCAATCAGGTGCTGGCGGAGCTGTGGAAAACATAAACTGTACAAGTGCTCCCAAGCAATCAGATTGTAAAGCCCCTCATATGTTGTTACCTTACTGCCCTTCACCCAACCATCCAGTGACCTGCAAAAAGAATCAACACATTCCAACCATGTTTGGGATTCCTTCTTCTTATAGGACCTAAACTTATCCTTATTCTGCTCAGGGGTGAGACCATATCTTGTGAGTAGGGCATCCATTATGATAGTGTAGGTGAGATTTTGAGCATCCCCCAAGGCGTCAGTGTATCCCTCCCCTCTACCTCAAAGTGCTTCCACAGACCAGCCCCCCAATGAGCTTCAGGGACCAGATTCATGTGGAGAGCAGACTCATACCCCTTGAACCACAAGTATATGTCACCCTCCCTTTTGTAATCCTTCACAAGATCTTTAGGAATGTGCAACCTCCTCTCAGGTTGCACTGTGATTTGTCTGCCACCATCCCTACTAGACTGGCTCCTCTGATCCAGCTCCCTTAAGCTGAGCCCATGAGCCAACAATAGCTTTTTCTCCTCGATGGCCATCCTCATTTTCTCCAACTCCATCTGGTGCTCCCTCTCTGCCTGTCTGTCCTGCAATTCTTCAGGAGTCATACCCTTAGATGAGACACTACTACCTGCCGGGAGACCCTCCCCCTGGACATAACAGGCCACCCACAATACCATTGTGTATGGAATGCTCTTTCTCCTCATCATCATCCTCAACCTCTGTGTGCCCTTCAGTGTTCTTGGCAGTCACCCAGGCCCTCGGCGCATTTTGCAGCTCCTCCTTCTTGGATGAGCTCTTAATGGAACAGTCAAAACTTTTACAGAACTTCTTCAAATGAGCCACCGTATAGCTCTCTAATTTCTCTAGGTCAAAAGCGTCTCCAACTGATGCATCTCCAGATTGGGACATGATGAAAAGTCAACAAAAGTGCAAAGTTCCATAAGGCAGAAAACAAGTTCCCAATGAAGTTCAGAAGTCAATCAAAGATTACCACAAACATGGATGTAGGGAAAAATCCAAGCAAAAGAGAAAAAGCAAGAATCACAAGATAAGTAGTATATGGTCACGTAGGGGTCTGCACTCCAAACAGTAGTGTACACTTAATCACTGTATGTCAAGTACAAATACAAGTCCAATTCCAACCGCTGATCACCAGTGTTAGAAATGAGGTCTTTGGTTGGCAGTCAGGTTACCCCCTGTCCAAGCAAGGACCCTCAGTCTAGTCAGGGTAAAAGAGAATCACCCTCAGCTAACCCTGCTCGCCCTTTGGTAGCTTGGCATGAGCAGTAGGCTTAACTTTAGAGTGCTAGGTGTAAAGTATATGTACCAACACACACAGTAACTTAATGAAAACACTACAAAATGACACAACACATGTTTAGAAAAATAGAGAATATGTATCTAAACAGAACAAGACCAAAACAACAAAAATCCACACTACTAGTCAAGTTATCAATTAAAAACCAAAAGGAGTCTTCAAGTAATTTGAAACACAACACTAACGCTGTTAGCGTGGAAATGAACCTGGGTGGGTCCAAAATAACCCAGCACGGGTGAGTGTGCATCAAAAGGGGCTTGCGTTGCATCGATATTACTCACAAGCGAGACCGTGCATCGTTTCTCCTTCAGTTGAGTCGTCTTGCGTGGTTTCTTCTCTCCTCAGGAGAGCAATGCGTCGATCCCAACAGCACTCTTGGGTCCGGGCAGGATTTGTGTTGTTTTTACACGCCCAGCGATGTTTGCATTGGAAATCCTGCCACACGATGATATAAAAACCACGCAGCGCGGGTTGCGGTCTCAGCAGCCTCCGTCAGCGATGCTGCACATTGTTTCTCCAGCCGTGTGCGTCAATTTTTCAGTCACGCTGCAGGCGAGCGTCTATTTTCAGCCGCGAAGCCGGCGGTGCGTCTATTTTTCAGCCACTTCTCAGAGTTGCGTTGATCTTTTCCCCGCACGGCGGTATGTGTGTGGATTTCTCACTTTATTTCTCTCAGCATCTCCTTTCAGGGTCCCAGGAACTGGATGGGTATCACTTGGCAGGGTAGGAGTCTCAGCAGAGGCTCTAGGTGCTGGTAGAGAGAAGTCTTTGCTGTCCCTGAGACTTCAAACAACAGGAGGCAACCTCCAAATCAAGCCCTTGGAGAGTTCTTCCCAAGAAGGAAGGCACACAAAGTCCAGTCTTTGTCCTCTAGCACAGGCAGAAGTAGCAACTGCAGGATAGCTCCACAAAGCACAGTCACAGGAAGGGCAGCTCTTCTTCCTCAGCTCTTCAGCTCTTCTCCAGGCAGAGGTTCCTCTTGATGTCCAGAAGTGGTTGAAAGTCTGTAGTTTTGGGTGCCCTTCTTATATTCATTTTGACCTTTGAAGTACGCTTTTTCAAAGGAAAGTCTCTCTCGTTTGTGAAATCTTGCCTTGCCCAGGCCAGGTGCCAGACACACTCCAGGGGGTTGGAGACTGCTTTGTGTCAGGGTAGGCACAGCCCCTTCAGGTGTAAGTGACCATTCCTCCCTTCCCTCCTAGCACAGATGGCTCATCAGGAAATGCAGACTACACCCCAGCTCCCTTTGTGTTACTGTCTAGAGAGAGGTGCAAACAGCCCAACTGTCAAACTGACCCAGACAGGGAATCCACAAACAGGCAGAGTCACAGAAATGGTTTAAGCAAGAAAATGCACACTTTCTAAAAGTGGCATTTTCAAACACACAATCTTAAAATCAACTTTACTAAAAGATGTATTTTGAAATTGTGATCTCAGAGACCCCAAACTCCACATGTCTATCCACTCCCAAAGGGAATCTACACTTTAATCTTATTTAAAGGTACCCCCCATATTAACCTATGAGAGGGACAGGCCTTGCAACAGTGAAAAATAAATTTAGCAGTATTTCACTGTCAGGACATATAGACCACATTACTATATGTCCTACCTTAACCATATACTGCACCCTGCCCTTGGGGCTACCTAGGGCCTACCTTAGGGGTGTCTCATATGTAAGAAAAGGGGAGGTTTAGGCCTGGCAAGTGGGTACACTTGCCAAGTCAAATTTACAGTTTAAAACTGCACACACAGACACTGCAGTGACAGGTCTGAGACATGATTACAGGGCTACTCATGTGGGTGGCACAACCAGTGCTGTAGGCCCACTAGTAGCATTTGATTTACAGGCCCTGGGCACCTCTAGCGCACTGTACTAGGGACTTACTAGTAAATCAAATATGGCAATCATGGATGAACCAATTGCATACACATTTTGTATAGGATAACTTGCGCTTTAGCACTGGTTAGCAGTGGTGAAGTGCCCAGAGTAACAAAAACAACAAAGACAGAGTCCAGCACACATCAACAACCTGGGAAACAGAGGCAAAAAGTTAAGGGAGACCACGCCAAGGATGAAAAGTCTAACATCCATCATCATCGACGAGGCTGCTATACATGAGTGATGCAGGGACCTGCACTGAGGATGCATTGCACAGTGGCAGTTCAGATGCAGCGGTGAACTCTGATGTGATGCAAATCATTGTGATGGTTCCTATCCATGCAGCATCCAGATGCATTGGTTCTGCTCGGGGTTGCACCACACAGCCAAGGAGATGCATCGGTACCACTGGATCCACAGAGTTTTGCAGAGCACCTTAGGTCCACTTCCAAGCATGCAGGACCGGGATGGCACCACCTGGCAGGGTAGACTCACAGATGGCAGAGTCTAGGTGCAGATGCAAGGTTGTTGGAAGCCTGTTGTGTCCGTGAGGGTTCAGATCAGGAGGCCAGCCAACTAGCCCTTAGATTCATGCCTGGGTTTTGGGCTCAAGAGATACAGGTCCAGTCCTACTCATCCAGGCAAGAGAGCAGCAGGGGACAGACCAGCACTACAAAACAACAATCCAGCAAGACAGTGGTCAAGCAGGGTATCAGTCCAGCAGAGTGGCTGGCAGACCTTCAGCAGTACAGCATTCCTTCTTCCCAGCATAGCACTCACAAACCCAAAAGGGTACCAAAGAGTTGGTGCCTGAGGTCCAGTACCTATACCCAATTGGCCTTTGAAGTGGGAGAGAAGCTTCTAGAGGTTTCCCTTTGAAGTCCCCTGGCATCCTGCCTTCCCCTGCCCTGCGTCTAGACCAACCACAGGGGGTGCAGAGCCCTTTGCGTAAGTATAGGTAGGTGTGGGTCCAACTCTGCCCTCCCATCCTGCCTGTGATGGCCCATCCAGGCATACTTAAGCTGTGTTTGGCTCTTTAGGAGGACTACGCAAAGCACAACTGTCATCTACACCCAATCATGTGACGCAGAGACTGGTTATAGGCACTAAGGCCCATATTTATACTCCTTTTGCACTGAATTTGCATAATTTTGTTTACGCAAATTTGGTGAAAACTTAACTCCATATTTATATTTTGACGTTAGACACAACTAACGTCAAAATATACGAGTTTGCACCATTTTGTGGATGAGTGAACCTACCTTACCTCAATGAGATGCAAGGTAGGTGTTCCCAGCAAAATATTGGTGCTATCCCCATAGCCCCAAATTTATCTCCCATACCAAAATGACGCATGGGTGGGAGGAGGGCTTAAATAATGGTGCTAAGCTTGCTTAACACCATATTTTATTGCCTGGGTCTGACCAGGTATTAGGGGACCTGTGGACCCATTCCATGGTTCAACACCATGGAATGGACCCACAGGTGCCCTCCCCAAACCCTAGGAACACCCCTGCACCCACCAGAGGGACACCGGAGTATGGGGGACCCCATCCCAGGCACGTCCAGGTAAGTATGTTTTAAATGTTGTTGTTTTTTGCCATCGGGGGCCCTAACTTGAGGCCCCCTGTCTGGCACAGGGTGCCATGGCCATGCCCAGGGGAACACTTGTCCCCTGTGCTGGCCATTGGGGTGGTGGACTTGACTCCTGTCTTTTCTGTTTTTGGTGGTTGTGTGCCAGGAAATGGCGAGTCTGGTTAGAAACTTTTTTTGCCTCTAACTAGCGTAATTTTTTGACACACAACCCTCTCCTTCCCTAACGCCACCCCCACCCGGCTAGCATCATTTTTGTTGACGCTAGCCCAAGCTGAGTGCCGGCTTGCACCATTCCATTAATTTGGCATCCGACTGGCACTCAGGAATGGTGCAAACCGGGACTATACTTTTTGGTGCAAAACTGCGTTCCTACAGTTTTGCACCAAAAAGTATAAATTCAGGCCTGAATGGCTGAGGCAGGAAAAAGCCAACTTTCTTAAAGTACCATTTTAAAAATGTTAATTCAAAATCTGACAACCATAAGTTAATTTTTTTTCATTACAATTCCAAGGACACCAAACAGGACATACAAAGCTTAAAATTACATGGCCTACTTTTTAAGTACTTTGCTCCCTGCCCTGAGCGTTGTTCAGTGCATTCCATGGGGTGACATATGAATTAAAAAGGAAAGTTTGGACCTATTTTGCCACATCAAAATGGCAATCCAAAAACTGCACACACAGGCTGAAATGATAGGCCCAAGACATGTTCAAAGGGATAGTTAAGTGGGTGACACAATAAGTGCCAGAGGTGCTCTGGGTACATGTAGTAGCGCTTCACTAGGAACGTATAAGTAAATTAATTATGCCCGTAGGGGATAAGCCAATCCTAATGTTCATGTCCTCAATTTCCTCAAAATTCATGTTTTAAGGAGTGACCACATGCACTTTAGCACTGGTAAGCAGTGGTAACATATACAGAGTCCTAAGGCTATCAAAAAGAAGATCAGCAAAAAATGGAGAAGGAAGGCAAAAGGTTTAAGGGAAGACCACCCTAAGTCTAAGAAGTCTAACAATCTGTATGTAATAGATGAAGGATTTTCTGAAGATGCGAGAGCTACATGTTTACGCCCTTGATACTGCATTGACTTAAGAAGCAGAAGAGAGACCAGCATCAGAGAGGATCTTCAAGTTCCTTAATTTTGGTGAGGCAGATTGGGGGTACCAATGGCCTTTTTTAGCTTTTGTGGGCATCCCTCCAGGTCAATGGAGGAATGTCCTCTGCTCCCTAGGGCGAATTGATGCCTGCAGGATCTAGAGCTTCTCACCTGCATGGTGGGGATCTCTCTAGCAGTGAAGTGTGCACAGTGGCCACTATGGTTAAAACACCCACTCAGCAAACTTTTTTGTTCAGAAAAAACAAACTCCAGTTTTCTCTGAATAAAAAAGGAAATGGCCTGAAGTGCAGGAGGCATTTTTCCTGTGTGTGGGGATCATTCAAATTCTTCCCTGTCAATATCATTACTTGCATAACATATTCAAACATGATAAATCAGTGACTGTAGCCCCACCCTCATTTGGGCAGGATATATATCACTGTGGCTAAGAGGTCCTGTGCCATATGGACCACTGGTAAGGGATTACCACCAGTGGAACAAGGGAAAGCTCCATTAACAATAACTCAACAATTCCCCTGACTAAAATGCAATGGGAGAAGTTTGGTGGGAGAGGAGTACTATTGGTTTATTGTGTTATGCCTGCTCCGCTAAACTCTAAATTAGGACCTAAGTTCCTGGGGGCTAGGAAAAAGACTGTGGATTCATTTCAAAGCCTGATTTAGAGTTTGGCAGAGAGAGTACTCAATCTCAAAAGTGACAAAGTACCCTCTCTGGCAAACTGAAGGATCTGCAAGCATGATTTATAGCCAGCCAAACTTTCAGCATGTAGACAGCAGAGACTACTTCATCTCTACCAGCTACATGTCCCGCTGATGGCCCAAGAGAGAAAGGGCCATCTGAGGTTTAGTATGTATTTACCATTCTGAATTACAGTGGGCCAACACGTGGCCAGATTTTACTTTTACGAACCACCACCCAAAATGTGACAGTGTGTAAACTTAATAATTTTCAATGACCCCTCTAGATGTGGGAGAAATCCCCCATGGTGGGAGGATCATAGTTTGTCTTAGCATCAAAAAGAAAATCCTGATTTGAGATTTTGTCTTTGAAAATAAAAAATAAAATTAAAGTGTGCAGTGCTGAGCTGTCATGCTGATGGAGCTGCACAGCATACTTTCAATGCATTTGCAAGAACCGCTATGATAGTGGTTTCTGTAAATACAAGAGATGTCCACTGGCAGACATGTGTATATTTCTGTTTGGGGGGAAAAGTACCCTTGCCATGGCAGAAGAAAAGTACTGTTTCATGTAGACAGTACTAACACCATTTGCCAAAGTCAAAACCAAGACCTCAGTGTTTGCAAAACACTTGCAGAATGAACCTGGTCTTGAATTTTTTTTTACAAAAAATCCAATTCACTTTTGAAACAGAGGAATAGGCAGTTTCTACAAATTCCATGTGCTTTATTAATTTGTGTACTTCTATCTGGCCAGTGAAATTTAGTTCATGGAGTACTATGAACTGCATGAAACACACACACTGCTTGCCAGCTTGTGGTTTACTTTGGGATTGCTAGCTGGCTTCTAAGTGTGGGCCAAATTTGAGTTATCTTGGGAAAATTACTTCAAATTATGTCAAATTCATGTCCATCATTTAGTGCTATATTTTCGCAAAAAGTGCATCCTTGGGTCCTGGGTGAGGAAACATTTCACTCTAAAAAAATTGTATGAAAACCATAATTGTGATGAACAACAGTTAAACAGGTCTGATTTTTAATGTTGTTTTCATGCTTCTTGCCAATAATGGTTCCATAATCGGCAGAGTAATTATGCAATATGGGGTAATGGTGTAATTTCAGAAACTTTGTGTAACAAGTGTAACGTGAAATTCCCAAAATGAGACATATTGCACCAGGCCAATTTTGTTCTCCTTGTAACTTCAACCTTTTTTCATCCTGGCAGGTTAAGCAGATCAGCAACATTACATGGATTTGTGTCACAATCTACTGCAGAATCTCATCCTTATACAAGTAACACACAGGCAGCTCCCCTTCACAGAGTGGAACACATGTTCTGTAATGCAGTGCAGGTTTTTGGTGTGTACTTGAGGACTTTTTATTTGAAAGTATTCTTATTCAATATGTATAGTGCATGAGAGCTATCAGCAAATTCTCTGTTTTCTATGTCACTTTGAAAATCAGCTTGAAAAACATGTTAATTACTCCCAGCTTCTGGGTTTGAACTTGTGATTATGAGGAGAGAATTACTCCAGGCCAGTATCAGATAATCTTTTTCACTATTTAAAGAAATTATTTATTTTTCCTGCTAACTAATGCGATTTGAATAATACACTATGACTACAGCTCTTTGGAGACATTATTTAAGATGAATCTGGTAATTTAAATTGTTACAAATCTCATACCCAATTGTCGACTATGAACCCAGGTATATTTGACTGCAAGAGAATAATCCCTTCAATGAAGGGCAGCATTAAAAAAGATTCTTGCAAATTCAAGAGGATCATTTTAGACTTTGGTACATCACCCTTATATCAAGAAACAGAGAAGTTTAACAAGCACTGTAAATACTCCACCTTGATTTTCATGCCTGAAATGTCAAAAGAAAGTCATGTTGGCCACAGCCATTGAACTTTATCCCGGTACTAGGTGGCCTGTCCATGAGGGAGAGAATGAGTTTTGTGTCATCAGTGTGAGAGGGCACGTTGATATTGTGACTGGCTAGCGGGATCATGGATGCGTTGAAGAGAGTCAAGGTGATGTAGGTTCCTTACAGAACTCTGCAGATGATGATGCTTGTGTCCAAAGTGTACGGTGCTAGGCTGACTTACTAGGCCCTTCCTGTCAGGAAGAAACAGATCCATCTGAGTGTGTGCATTTGGATTCCAATGTTGTGTAGACATAGGTTGAGGATGGGATTGGTGGCTGTGTCAAATGCTGCAGCAAGGTTTTGGAGGGTGAGGGCTGCTGTCACCTCTGTCCAGAATCATGGGGATGTCATCTGTGGTGGTGGTGAGGGCAGTTTCCATGTTGAGGTTGGACCTGAAACCAGACTGAGTGGTGTTGAAGGTTGGTTGTTGTAGAGGTATTTGGTGATGTGTCTATTAATGAATTAATCTATTGGCAGGGAATGGTAGCAGGGAGATCAATTTTTAGTTGGCAAGCATTGAAGGGTCCGCAGAGGGTTTCTTCAGAAATGGGAAGACAGTTGCATGTTTCCAAGAATCTTGGAAGGCCACAGAAAAGGTAGAGGTGTTCAGAATGGGTATGAGCATGGCTCTGATCAACCAATTGATCAATCAATCAAACATTTACAGAGGGTGGCAAATCACCCATGAAGGTCTTGAGGGGCTGGAGCTGTATGCTGCTGTGTGAAGGAATGATCACTCGAACTTCCAGATCTTTAGTTCTCTTCAGAATCGCTGGAGTGGAGCTGTGGTCCTGAGGTGCAGGGGGAGGTTTCTCCAAGCCTTGGCTGCCAGCTGCAAGAAGGAACGTCCTTTGTTGTTGGCTTGACAGATCTTTGGGATGTCTGCGATGGAGAGGGAAGCTGATCAGAGCTGTCTGGTCAGTTGGTTGAAGGTCAGGTATTTGTTAATGTATGCTGGTCCTTCATTGTGCCGGGCCTGTAGGCATGGGTCAGCATCTTGAGCTGGCATCTCTTCTGAATTGGCAGCCAGTGTCGTTTTTTGAGATGGGATGTGATGTGAGTCCTTCAGGAGAGGTCGAGCATGAGCCTTGCTGCTGAGTTCTGTATTGTCTGGAGTCTCTTTAGGAGGCGTGCTGTGATTCTTTTGTAGAGCGTATTTCCGTAGTCTATTGTGCTGGTGATGAGTGCCTGTGTGACAGTCCTTCTGGTGTCTGCTGGAAGCCACCTGAAGATCTTGCAAAGCATGCAAAGGGTATGGAAGCAGGTGGATGAGACTGCGTCAACTTATTTCTTCATGGATAGCTTGCTATCCAGGATGATGCTGAGATTGCGGGTGTGGTCTGTTGAGGCGAGGGGTGTGCAGACCACTTCAGTCCACCAGGTGTCAGTCCATGGCAAGGTGTTGTTCCCAAAGATGAGGACTTCAGTTTTTTTGGTGTTGAGTTTGAGACAGTTGTCCTTCATCCAGTCCGCTACGTTCATCAGGCATCTGCGGAATTTAGCTTCTGTGGTGAAGGGATCTTCAGACAGTGAGAGGATGATATGTGTGTCATTGGCATAGGAGATGATGTTGAGTCCATGTGATCTGACTGTGACGGCCAGGGGGGTCATGTAGATGTTGAAGAGGGCTGGGCTGAGTGACAAATCTAGGGGCAGTACACAGATGATCTTCTTGGACTACTGAAAGGTGGGATACTGATCGTTTGGGTTCTGCCGGTAAGGTATGAGATGATCTATTTGAGGGTCTTTCCTTGAATTCTGATTTGGTGGAGTTGGTTGATCAAGATGTGGTGGGAGATGATGTCAAATGTGGCAGACAGGTCCAGGAGGATGAGGGATGCTGTTTCCCCACGATCCCCAAGGGCTCTGATGTCAACTGTGGCTGTGATTGAGGCTGTCCCAGTGCTATGGTTAGCCTGAAATCCAGATTGGGAGGGGGCTAGGAGGATGTGGTCTTCTAAGAGTTGGTTGAGTTGCTGGTTGATCAGTTTCTCAAGGACTTTTGCTTGGTAGGGGGGAAGAGAGATGGGCTGGTAATTCTTCAATTTGGCTCATTTAAAAAAAAACATTTTTCAGGAGAGGTATCACTTTAGCCTGTTTCTAAACCTCTGGGAAGGAGGCTGTGGTGATCGAGATATTCAGAACCTTCCTGAGCCCATCAACGACTGTCTTGCTTCGAAGTTTGAAGACATGGTGGGGTTAAGTATCCATGGAT
The DNA here is from genome assembly GCF_031143425.1 of Pleurodeles waltl. Classification (NCBI taxonomy): domain Eukaryota; kingdom Metazoa; phylum Chordata; class Amphibia; order Caudata; family Salamandridae; genus Pleurodeles; species Pleurodeles waltl. The sequence continues at coordinate 602,085,829 of NC_090443.1, read as the reverse complement.
GCTCTCGAGTGTATGGAGTTCATGATGGAGATAGTGTCTTGCATGGTGAGGAGTTCCCAATGGGTGAGAAGGTGTTTGGGGTTCATGTTTGTGCATGTGAACTGGTTGATGCTATCAGAGACGGAGGATTGGTGTTTGAAATTTAAAAAATAGCTGAGATCTTGTTGTGGAAGAAGTATGTGAGGTTTTCGCACAGTTCCTGGGAAGGAGTGATGTCGTTCTCAGTGGCTGCGGGGTTGGTGAACTCCTTCACAATGCCAAAGATTTCTTTGCTGTTGTTTGTGCTGGCTTTGTTGCAGTCTGCTAGTGTGTTTTTCTTGGTTTCTTTCAGGAGGTGGGGGTACTGGTTGAGGGTAGTCGACTGTTTATTGGCTGATGCACCACTTCCTTTAAAATTGTCAGCAGTTGCATTTGGAGGAGTGCAGTTCCTTGGTGAACCAGCTTACTCATTTGCTTTGTTCTTTGACCTTGACTGTCTTAGCAGGCAATGGCATCAGTGCATTCTGTGATCCACTGGGAGAAGCTCTTTGCTGATTGTTCAGGGTTGTGTAGAGTCTGGGAGTTGGGAGCGGGGATTATCATTCCACTGGTCTTCTGATACCTTTTACCAGGTTTTTCGTGTGGATCTGGGGGGGGTCTGGTGCCGGGGTATCTGGGTCCGGAGATGGTGAAGTGTATGCTGTGGTGGTTGGACCAGGTGAGTGGTGTGGATGTACCTACCTAGCTGGAGGTGAATATGGGGTCGGCCTTGTGTCCTGAGATGTGGGTAAGGTCGGTGATTAACTTCTTGAGGCCACAATTGCTCAAGGTTTCCAGGAGGTCAGTGGAGTTGTTGAGATGAAAGTTGGGAACTCCTAGGAATATGTAGTGCTCAGAGTTGATTGCTTGTGGGGGATACGTTTTGGGATGGTGTTTCAAAAGCTGGGAAGTAGTCCTTGTGGTCTGTAGGTAAGGATGCCTCTGATGATGCTTTTTTCCATCTGTGTGGAGTAGGAAGTTGAGGTGTTCCATTACTGGTGTTGGGCCATCAGAGGATGTCATTCAGCTGATGGTGTCCCTGTAGATGATGGTGATCCCGCCTCTGTGCTTGCTGGTCTGGTCCCGGTGTGTTATCTTGTAACCTTCTGGGATGATGGTGGTGATGTCTGGTGAAGAGGCCGGGTTGAGCCGGATTTCTGTAAGGAAGATGATGTAAGGGTGAGGAAGTAGATTGTGCCCCAGACATCAGTGGCATGTTTAACTAGTGAACATGTTGCGAGTCGGATGCACTGGAGTTCTGTTGTGATGGGTTGCAGTCCTCTAGAGTAGGTGTGGGTGGGCACGGGTCTGATGAGGTCCCTAAGTGGTTGGACTTCATGGGGGTTACCGTTTCTTCTGGGGTAATGATGGCCATGTGATTAGCAGTAGTTGTTTGCATAAGATCAGGAGGTGTTTGGTGAGGTCTGTTGAGTTCGGTTGCAGTCTGAAGGTGCTTTAAATGGAGGTGATTTTGTTGCTGAAGAATTGAGAGAAATTGTTACAGGGGTCTTGTTGATGGAGAGGTAAAATCTTTCAAAATGGTGAAGATTTCTTTGCTTCTGTTAATGTTGGCATTAATGTGATCCACCAGAGTTGTGCTTTTGGTGGTCCAGATCATATGGTGGTAGTATCTTAGGGCCTATTTGAACATACTCCTGCCTGCATTGTCCTGGCTCATTCTCTATTTGCAGATGTTTACAATGGTGTTTCATCAGTCTGAGTTCATGCGTGTACCAACAAGCCAGGAGTAAGGATTGTACTAAATATCTGTGTTTTGGGGGGTCAGGCAGTCAGCACAGAAGATCATCCAATTGTTGAAATTCTTAATGGCTTTGGGGAGACTGTTGCTGTGTTCACTTTGGTGGGTGTTGAGAGCAGTGCCCCAGTCCTTGCTATTCCAATTTTTGGTAGGCTGGTCTGGTGGTGCTGCATGTGCATTGACTGGGAGGGAAATACTGAATTTGATGAGTGAGTGGTCTATCCAGGGCATAGATGTGGGCTTGTTGTCAAAGGTGGTGAAAATAGGTGAAATTACAGCATCCATCTGCACAGGAAGTGACACAACTGGATTTCCCATCATTCCTCAGCACAGGAAGGAAAATCACTGGATTTCTGATGATCCATCTGCAGAGGAAGTGACATCACTGGTTTCCAGGCAAACCAACTTTAACAGAAGAAGCCAAGCAAGAGGACTCATGTCCATCATCCATCTGCACAGGAAGAGACACAACTGGATTTCCCATCATTCCTCAGCACAGGAAGGGAAATCACTGGATTTCTGATCATCCATCTGCAGAGGAAGTGACATCACTGGTTTCCAGGCAAACCAACTTTTACAGAAGAAGCCAAGCAAGAGGACTCATTTCCATCATCCTTCTGCACAGGAAGAGGCATTGGCTGAAGAAGTGACATCTCTAGATTTCCTTTCATTCATATGCATTGGAAGTGACATCACTGGATTTCCCATTGTCCATCTGCACAGGAAGAGACATCACTAGTCTTCTGCCAAAATTGACTTTAACAGAAGAGGCCAAGAAGGAGGACTAATTTCTATCATCCATCTGCACAGGAATCAACACCTGCACAGGTAATTATATCACTGCATTTCCTATCATCTGTCTGCACAGAAGGTGAAATCAATGTTTTTTCCATCATCCATCTGCACATCAAGTGACATCACTCCCCCCCTTCCTAGGCCCTACTAAATTGTTGCCAATATGCGGACATGCAGTGAATGTGTGCAGCGGGCGTGCACAACAGGCGCACCAAAGGAAAGCCAATCTGCACCCATATGCGCATGGCGCATGCCCAACACAAGTAACCTTGGTCCTCTCCCCTCCAGACACTTTCACGCTGCTACCCTTGTGCCCTCAAAACTGGCTGACACTCCACACACTGCTGCCACAATGCACCAGGAAGTTAATGCAGGACATGACCCAATAACACCTAGGGAGCATTCTCCTGCACTTCCTGCAAGTTTGAATGCACTTACCCACCCTACTGAATGCACCCAACGCCCCACTCTCGCACACTCACAAAGTCCCGCAACCACCCCATACCACTCCACCCTTGCATGCATGCTCTTCAACACTTGTTCACTTGTCAAACACACCACAGATATCGCTGAGCTGCTGCAAGATAATGTCCCAAACCTACTTTTCCTCAAAGAAACCTGTCTGAACCCTGTATCTGCACTTAACATCAAAACAGCCATCTTTCCTGGCTTTAAGATAGCTAGGAAAGATAGACTTCACAAACAGAGAGGCGGAATCACCATCATCCACAAGAACACCATCAGCTGCACAACATTCAGATATGTCATTCATGTGGTTCAAGCCCCATGTCACAGCCAACTTTATCATAAGTGGCACTCTTATTTACAGAACACAGGGACCGTGCATCAGCTTCACTGGCAACATCATGGGCTTCGTCACACCACCTGCCCTCAATGCTAGAAATTACATCTTACTCAGAGACATGAACTTGCCCATCAAACAATATGCCAACCCCAACTCAAGAGTGTCAGGAATCCCTAAGGTGCCTCCTGGGTTCTCAATCAGCATCCCCAGGGATTAGGGTTAAATCTTATCTCTGTTCTTGGTTAAACCTTATGTTTCTAAGTAAACATAATGTGCTGTGTTACACAATTGGTTTTATCAATGCTTGTTTTACCAATGCTTGTTTGCTAATGTGAGCAGGTGTAGACATGTGCTTCTAATTGGGTGTGATGTAGACATGTGCTTCTAATTGAGTGTGGTGGCTCATCCACATGTGGAAACTCAACTGCTTTCCTGATTGGCTAGAAATAGCAGAGTGAAGCATGCCTCCCTGCTTGTCTTTGTTTTGCTTCCTGATCTCAGCATCTGATTTGGCAGTCCAGCCCCTGCTGTCATCCTCGTATTTAGGACTTTTGAGGCACTTCTTTTCTTCGTTCCTGTACCAGCAGACACCAGGCACTCCTCCAGCACTCCAGAAATTACTGTAGCTAAGTGACTAGTATTCTCCAGGGAGTTTGTTCTTTGAGTGCCGCGCTTTCCTATAACAGCTGATGTATTTCAGACCTTGTATTTTGGTAGAGTGCTTATCTTGAAGAGACAAATGCATTTCTGAACATTCTATATTATTATTGTAGTTACTTGCCTAAACGTGCTTCAGGAAATCTGCTTGAGCTCAAGTACTACAAAAAGTGACAGTGCAATTTTAAAAGAGCATTTACGTGACTTTTCTTTCTCTAATAGCTTAACTCTTGGATTTAAATTGTGTCATTCATGCCTGTGTTTCAGGTTTGAGGAATTTGCTTTTGAAGGGTTTTTCACACACACAGTGAAACCAAACCAAACTATGCCACCCTAACTGTTTAAACCCAGAGTGGACATTTGTATTTCTTGGATTGTTTTTGTTCCTTTTAGTTTAACCTTATGCATGGAGGAAAGTTATACGTGATATAATTAATACCCTTGTTTATCTTTCTTGTGCATGATAAGTGCAACCACAGTTCTAATTGTAGTGTGCAACAGTGAATCTCTGTGAAGTCAGCCCAAGTGTCACAGTACTTATTGTTATGGTACTCAGTTTGGGTTTTTGGTAATGCAATGTTAGTAATTGTGCCAACAATTATTATTATCCGAGAAAGGTGCTGGAGCATCCTGGTGTTCTTCTACCGCTCCTGTGCCCATATCAGAAAGAGAGATTCAGTTTCAAGGAAGTTGAGTGCACTAACTCTACTATCACTCTGTCAACAATGACCTGCCCCAGAAGTCACAGGGTGCCAGGCTGGACCAGCAAGACAGTGTTTTGTCTCTTTCTCTTCCACTCCCCCTTTCCTTTTGGGACACTTACCAGGGTTTCTGTGTCCACCAGGAAGTGCCGAGAGGTGTTCCAGAAGGTCGGGGCATACCATCGCCCCTGCAGGTATCCTGCTTTTCAGGTGAGTGGCCCTGTCTCGACAAAGAGTGCTCACTGAAGATCTTGGAAGCCTGAGCCTCACCCAATGAGTAAAGGGATCTAGCCATGCCACTGGACATACCCTGGACCCTATTTTCACCGACTTCAACAACATTTATTTCAGGTGGTGTGTATTGGTGGCCCTCAGCTGATCGGGTATGAATTCTGTCTGGTCCTCATGCTTGATGTGCAGAACAATTCTGGAAAACTAAAGGCTCAGATGTTCACTAATGCTCTACAGTCCTAAATTAAAAAGCTGATATGTCAGCAATCAGTTCGTTATGTATCTGTCTGTGCTTGGCCTATGATGCAGTCATAATTTTCCTCAAGGTTTTTCTGCATCATTGTCTTATATGTTGATTCAAGAAATAAGTCTTTTAATTTAGCTTCTGCAGAATTTAGATTTGCACTACTTTCCAAGAATGTAGGTTGCATACTATTAATTGTGCTTTTCTAACCTGTCCCTCTAAACTACTGATGTATCAAGACTCCTCTTGCTTTATACTGGTCTTGATCAATATTACTAGCCCACTACAATAAGCTTTAAAACGTCCATCATGATACAGGAGAAAAAGTACCCTTGTCCACCTGCCATGACGATCCTATTTACATCTGATGAATATAATTGTCATCTAGCAGATCCATATGGTTCAACCTCCATGTGTTGGAATTCAGGCTCTGAGGAATTGTTGATAACCTTGCAGGTTATTCAACAAGCCAATGCACTAACATGCAAGGTTAAATATCGTTTTAAGTACATTTACTTTTTTTGTTTTTACAAAGTAATGTAAATGCTATTGTCTTTTATAGTGTTGACTGAGTTAAGGGTAACAACTTTCCCTCAGGTGATTCCTCTACCAGATGACTAAAACACTTATCTTTCAATAATTCACAAATTCACAATTGAGCTGCAATGCAGGTTATTCCTGATGACCCTCGCTGCTGGAGAGCCCCATACACTATTTCTGTCTATTGGTGCTGGAGGTGGATTAAATTTAACCATTTAAAATGGAAGATAGAAATTGTGACAGCTGAAGGTAAATCACATTAAGTCATTAACTGAGCTAGGGACATTGATGGCCGGTTCATATAATTTGTCTTAGTTTAAACTTTAGACGTAAATTCCTAGGATTAGCATCCGGACTATTTGTCACTAGTCCCGAATCCAGCGTAAAACTAAAACTTCCTATAAATAATTATAGTTATCCCTGTCTGGATGATAGTGATCAAAGATCAATAAACAGCCTGGATCTGGTTGAATGATGTGGGATGCTTTGACTGCAAGAGGATGTTAGATGCCTTACATTTTCATAACCTGTTCAGAACTGTGTTTCTTTGTTTGTTCTCATCAATGCGTCATTCACATTCTGGGAAACCATTTTTACAGACACCTAGTCAATATGCAATACCTGACATAGATTATCATGGTTTCATCAATTTGTAGAATAGTGGTACCATGTTTTAATGAACCTCCTTGAGAAGGGCATCACTGAAACATCTTAGTTAAACCTTGCTCAGGTGGGGATCATTTGTGTTTACTGGAGACAAGCCAGCTCTGCTGGCACTAAAGCCGATTTAGGCTTCAACTCTGCCTCAGCACATTGGGGGCCCTATTTATACTTTTTGATGCAAAACTGCACTAACGCATTTTGCACCAAAATGTTTTGCACCTTCTTGCACCATTTTTTAGCACCAGCTGGGCACCATATTTATGGAATGGTACAAGCCAGTACAAATGGTAGTCTAGCTTAAAAAAATGACGTTAGGCAGGTTTGAGTCAAAATAAATGACTCTAACCAGATTAGCATCATTTTTTGACGCTAAGGGGCATATTTATACTCTGTTTGCACTGAATTAGCGTCATTTTTTTTTTTAACTCTAATTCAGTGCAAAACTAACTCCATATTTATACTTTGGTGCTAGACCTGTCTAGCGCCACATTTATGGAGTTAAAGTCATATTTGGAAGTGGAAACCTACCTTGCCTTAATGAGATGCAAGGCAGGCGTTCCCGTGCAAAAAATGACTCTATGGCCTTAACGCCTTATTTATACTCCCATGCAAAAATGGTACAATGGAGGGAGGAGGGGTCAAAAAATGGGGCAAAGCTTGCTTTGCCCCATTTCTTAAAGCCTGGATCAGGGCAGGTGTTAGGGGACCTGTGGGCCTATTTCCATGGTGGAACACCATTGAATAAGCCCACAGGTGCCCTCCCCAGGCCCCAGTGGCACCCCCACCAACATCAGAGGGACTGCAGAGGATGGGGGACCCCATCCCAGGTAAGTACAGGTAAGGTTGCATTTTATTTTAGAAAGTGCCATAGGGGGCCCTGAAATGGGCCCCCATATATAGCACAGGGTGCAATGGCCATGCCCAGGGGACCCCTGTCCTCTGTGCTGGCCATTGAGGTGGGGGGCATGACTCTTGCCTTTTCTAAGGCAGGAGTCATGTGGCATGGTAGGTTTAGCACCATAAAATGGCGCTAATCTGGTTAGAGTCATTTTATTTTACTCTAACCTGCCTAAAGTCATTTTTTGGTGCTGAACCCTCTTCTTCTATACTGCCAGCCCCACCCAACTAAAGTCATTTTTTTACTCTAGCCTACCCTTTGCACCGGCTTGCACCATTCCATAAATATGGTGCCCGGCTGGTGCACAGAAATGGTGCCAGCCGGTGCTAAACTTTTTGTTGCACAACTGAGTTAGTGCAGTTTTGCAGCAAAAAGTATAAATAAGGGACAATATTTTGTGCGTTTGCGCCACTTTTGCATCAAAAAATTAAGTTAATGCGGCACAAAAAAAGTATAAATCAGGGCCTTGGTGCTAGACGGGTCTAGCACGAAAGTATAAATATGGAGTTAGATTTGCACCGAATTAGAGTTAAAAAAAATGCAAACAGAGTATAAATATGCCCCTGTATACTTTAAAGCCAGTGTGAATGAGAACAAATAACAAGGAAAAACTGCCAGACAATCACATTCTGTCTACCATTCTGAAATGGGGCAAAATCCCAGGTGAGATAATATTTGCCTTTCAGAACTTTAAGGTTTCTGTCTTTTGGCTGTAGTTTACCCACACATCATTAGTTTGCGCTGGCATGTTGGTATTATGACTTCAGGAGCAAATAAGGTCTGCTGACCATGCCACAGTTACACATTTTTTGGCCCGAAATTGTAACAACTGACTCTTTGGTAAATCAACTGCAATTGTTTATAACAGTTTCGCAAGTTGAAACTTACCTGAACTATGAGGTATAGAACTAAGGAAAAGATTGTCTCTGCGACAGCTAAAATATAACATGGGAAGAACAGTTTGTTGTTGCAGCGAGGCTTATTAGTATTGTAACGAATGAACTACATGCACAAAAAACGTTTTTCACTAACTTGGCACGGGAAAATACAATTTAAAACAAATTTGCAAAGCACGGCTAATCTGTCTGTGAAAAGCAATAGAAAGAAAGTTTTTTATTACCTGTATTATTTGCCCACATTTCGAATTTATACATGTAGCTGAAGAAATGTCAGTTGCTCTGTTTAGTGAAAGGCTGTCAACATTCTTGGCTCGCCTCTTGTCGATCACACCTCATCACTGAGAGATCCTCCACCTAGACCGCAGATGGAAGCCCACAAACAGACTCTGGAAGGAAGGAAAATTAGCCCCTGTAGTTCAAGGGTAAATCTTTTTGTTTAAACTGGGAGGGCTTACCTCAGACTAGGGCTAGCACAAATTTGGGGTTGAAGGAAGAGATGTTTGTTGATCTTTGGTGAAAGTAACTGTATAATGGGATGGGTTTGTGTGAGACACAGAAATTAGGATTTTGGTAGTCAAAAACCCTTAATGACAACTATCGCCTTCTAAACGTGACGGGTACTTAATTGAGTTACTTACCTTTCAGTAGAGGTGAAACAGTCATTTTAGTTTGATTCCCTTTAGAAGTCATAGATTGTCTGCATTCCATTAAATTGTTCCACTACTTGCAGGGATCCTATGGAACTGAAGACGAAAAGAGATTTGCCTTCTTGTTGCATTGAAGAATCCCACTCAACCCGAGACATAGATAATGGAGAGATTTGTGTTAAAGTGATTGCTATTCCTCCAGGTTAATTTATTTATTTTCATCTCTTTTACATAATTAGCAGCTGTGCATCTTTATTATGAATAAACTTTGGACATTGCATTCATCACGCCTTTAACTTTTTTTTCTATTTGATAGGTTATATCCTAGAACACACTTCCTTCCTAAAACATGAAACTTGAAACCCAATTATTACAGTTGAGGCAAAGATAGTTTTTATTAGAGTTTGGTGTGCGGCGGGAGCCTTCCTCTGGCAAGAACCTGGCAGGTTATCCGTAGTACGCATTAAAGTAAAGGACCACTCAACTCCAGGACAAGACTTTTCGGTTCGTACATTAATATACTTTTGAGTACTCTGCCTTATCAAAACAACATAATCAAGTGAACATTGAACCTAGAAGAATATTTCATGCAAATGAATAAAACTCTCACCAATTAATTTCACTCGTTGGTTTTCACATAACCAATTAACATTTTGGAATTAGAAGTAGAAAATATTAAAATGTCTAAATAGGTGTAGATCTCAGGGTGCAAATTCAAACAAGTTAAACAGGCCATTAGTGTCGATTATTTTTCATGGACACGTAACATGGAAGCAGAAGGAAAATAATATTGTAATACAGCTGCCCAAGATGACACAGGTGATCAAGGGAGAACATTTATTCTAGGGGGAAGTATTGCTGGAGTTAAAAAATAAATTAAAAGCGTATGAAGAAACGCTAGTTAAGAGGAAATTCAGCACTTAGATTAACTAACATCCGATGTCGGCATGAAATTCAGATACCAAATTTAAATCTAGGGGACATGTGAGGTAAAGCCCTCAGGAGCGCCACATGGTAAGACTGAAGCTGAGGAAGTTTCACACCCACAATTGCTGTTGTATATGATGCCTGCATATTAGCCACAAGACGGACATAGAAGCAAGGGTAGGGTATGTGGAAATGATAACTTTAGAGCTGTTATAAGGGTAATGTAACAACAATAACAACAGTAGATGAAACCCAACGCCTATGTTGCTACCTGTGTCATCAAATTCTGGCTATCACTGAGAAACATGCAAGGTGGTAAAATCAAGAATAGGGAACTTCATACACAGCCACTACAGAAAGGAGTGACAGAGCAATAGTACTCAAAAGGAAAAAGTAGCTTGTAACCTGCACAATGGGGGTTGGCTGCACCTTGTAATTATTATTGTTAATGGTTTTTGGTTCAGTGATAACAGTACTGTAGAGCAGTACCTCATGGGAAGAGGGACACACCGAGTATTATAATACAGGGTGCTGGTGCTACAGTATCAGTGATTCATATTAAATGTATTTTTTTTAATTTCACACATGAAAGGGTTGCTTTCTGGACCCTCATATGGCCCTAGGGATCAGGTTGGGCCCAACTTCCCCTCTTTCGTGGCCTTTTCAACATTCATTTTTTCATGGTTGAGGCACTGAAATTACATCTGCATAATTGTCTCCAGTGTTGCAACCACCTGATCAGCACCTGCACTGGTACTGAAAGGACCGATTGGAGAAAGCGTTTTGTCAGCCTATTGAAATTGCCTATTTTTTCATTTTTGGGGCCATGGGACTTCCGTAGAACCAACCATCCAGATATACATAGTTTTTTTTTATGCTAAACCTCTTCATGCCCAACCCTAGTCCCCCTTCAAAAGCTAATTTCTAAAAGCTAAAAGCTGATTTACACCAAATCACAAAAAGCACGCTTTCTGAGTAAAGTTGATGTGGGTTGCAGAGTCATGCTACAAAGTAGGTTATATCTTAAAGCCAATGCCTCATGAAAAACATCTGTGAGAAAATCCAAAGCTTCTGTTGACAATAGATTGGCCACAAAGCAAAAACAACAAGTGATGGACGGAATGTTGAACATTGTCAAACATTCACCCCCAGTACAGAGATCTGGACAATAGATTGGCCACCATATGAGGTCTGGACATGTGCCCATGTTAAATAGTTGTAATACAATGCTATAAAAGCATTCTAAGTAATGAGGACATTTATAAGACGTGAATGTTTATTTCCAGAACTATGCTGATTTTCAAGGCATTACAGATAGCAGACTAATGTTGCGTGTACGGACGACCCACTTAGAGATTGTTGAACTACAATGGCATTATAAGAATGGCTCTAAGGTTGTATGTCACTGTGCTCATCTTAGGAATGTTTGTAGTATATTTTAGCATACTATGGAGGGCTGTTCATGGGCCTGACAAAACATATTTTATCAGTGGCAAATGCGTACCCGTCAATATCATGACTTAAAATTGCAGGTAATGTGAAGCCTTTTGACGGTGATTCCATTGAGGTGATTAGAGCATAAACCTTCTTTTGGAAGGTGTACAAGGATTAAAAAGGGTAACTAACCCCTTTAAAGTGTATGTAGGCATTTTATTTGTTTGGTGGGTGAATATCACTGGAAGAGGGTAAAATCCACCAAATGTTGGTGACTTGACAGATATGCTGTATGTCCAGCATATGGTCAATGCTTATGTCCATTATCACTTGATTGGTGATTCAGAAGCAGAGAAAGGTGTAGCTTGTTGAATTACTTTATGTCCCCAAACTCTTTAGGATGCTTTCATAATGACTGGATGATGTAATCAGTGATGTCATCAATGATGCCATATCAGATGCCATCAGTGATTTAATCAACTATGTTATTTACCATGTTATGAGTGATGTCATAAGTGAGGTCATAATCAGTGCATTCCGGTGGTGCCAGAAGAATGGTCACCCACGCCCTCATCAGCAGAAGACTGGACTACGACAACGCACTCTATGCGGGAACAACTGCCAAGCTCCAGGGAAAACTATAGCACATTCAGAACACCTCATCAAGACTCATCCTTAACCTCCCTCGCCACAAACACATCTCAGCCCACCTCAGAGACCTCCACTGGCTCCCCGTCAACAAAAAGATCATCTTAAAACTCCTGATCCATGCTCACAAGGCTCACAACGACACCGGACCTGTCTACCTCAATCAACGTCTCAACTTCCACATCCCGACACGCCAGGTCTGCTCTGCCAACCTCGCCCCGCCACTGTACCCCGCATCCACCGTACCACAGCCGACGGCAGATCCTTCTCTCACCTTGCTGCCAAAACCTTGAACTCCCTCCCCGTCAACCTACATCTGACCCAGGACCTCCTGACCTTCAGAAAGCGTCTCAAGACCTGGCTCTTTGAGCAGTAGCATTCCCCCCAGCACCTTGACACCCTACCAGGTGAGCAGCACACTTAACAAATTATTGATTGATTGATAGTTATTTGACTAAAGTATAACTGGTGAATTTTGGGGTTTTTGCAACTTGTAAATGTTATTTCATATCACACCTCAAAACCTAACTATAATGTCACATAAGACTTTGGCTTTTGCAGTGAATCATTGTTTTTTATTTCAAAGTTAGCTGAGAGCTTATTCTAATCCTACATACAAAATTACTTTAGCCCTTATTTATTTTTTAGGGATTTTGATTATGTTCCACAGTGACTGACAAACTATTCGCTGGGCACAGCCTTTAGCTATGTGCAGCAGAGTTTGGCTGGAGGGCCTGGCCAAAGGCCACGCCTTGCACCCAAACCCCCCTCCTCGCTGACACCCAAAGGCCATGCACAGCAGGGATTGGCTGGACAACCTGGCCCCCACCATGGCCCTGCAACTCCCCCACCCTGTGGCCGTCCAAACCTCCACCCTGCATGGTTGAAAGCAGTGTGCAATAGGGGATTTATCTGCAAGTCTTGCAGCTCCAACATCCAACTGTGTGTAGCCCGCTGATCTGCTGCACATGACCATCAGCCTGCACAATTGCAGTTGGTCGCAAAGACTGGTCACTGACCAGATCTGTTAATTTTTTCAAAATTATGTTTTGTTCCACAGTAACAGTAACTCATGGGGCTGCTGCACTGGGTGCCGCAGTTCCAGGTGCTGGTACTGTGGTATCAGTGACCTGAAATAAGTATTTTTTTAGTTTTTCTTAAGGGATGGTTGCATTGGCAACCCCTGCCCCACATGGCCCCCTGGGGTCAAAGTGTGTCCAACTTGCCCCTTCATGTGGCCTTTTCAAAAGTATTACAGCCAGCCAATCAGACCATTCAGTACTGAAGTGACCAATGGCAGAAAGAGATTCCTTGGCCAATCAGAATGACCTATATTTTATTTGTTTACATTTTTGGGAACACAGTATTCCTGTAGAACCAATTGTGCAGGTACGCATAGTTTTTTCTGAAGGTTAATCCCTTCATGCTTTGCCTAAGGCCCACTTTATATGCTAATGTCTTAAATACACCAAATCCCCCAAACTACGCTTTCTGAGTAAAGTTCCAACTTCTTGCCAAATTTGGTGTAACTCCATTCAAATGCAAAGCCAAGCAAACTTTCTTTTACAAAGCACACAGGAAATTGCACTTATGAAACCCCAGCTTTTCTCTTGGCCCCGGCTTGGAGGGTCTCCAGAAACCTTACAATGAAGGAGCCAAAGTGGATGAATTTGATTTAGGAAACTTTTGTGCAGATTCATCACATGACACCAACTTTTTTAGCAAAGTTATGCCTTTCTTATAAAATGTCTGACCTAAATATACCTACACCGTGGTGACCTCCACCATGTAATATACAGTGAGGGAAGGTAATTTATTTTAAAATTAATACGTTTGAAACAATTTTTGGTTTACTTTTATCATCTTGTTTCCCTTGTTTCCTGAAGTTTTCTAAACATTGATTTTCTGTCAGTAGTCCCAAAGGGAACATTGTTTTGTTAGCTCTCCTATATCATACACACCTTACTGTATTACTGATTCACCCTATCTCTTTTTGACATAGCTAGCTGGATTGAAAGAGATCAGTGTGACCCGAGAGAAGACCTTTGTACTTTGTGCATGTTACCATTTCTGGAACTGAGGTTGAGCCCATGGTCTTTGAACCCCTCAAATACTGACATAACACAATTGTAGTGACTGATACTATTAATCCTAAACTCAAAAGCTATTAAACACACTTTCAAAAGTCAGAGGCATTATGCCTTAATTTGCAGCCTAACAGGTGTGCTGTACATCATTTGTATTTGAAATTGCTTTCTGTCTGCTCTGTTTTACAAGCCTGCATAAACTATAGTCATGAACAGTGTTAGAAATGGGGTCTTTGGTTGACAGTCAGGTTACCCCCTGTTCAAGCAAGGACCCTCACTCTAGTCAGGGTAAAAGAGAATCACACTCAGCTAACCCCTGCTTACCCCCTTGGTAGCTTGGCAGAGCAGTAGGCTTAACTTTAGAGTGCTAGGTGTAAAGTATTTGTACCAACACACACAGTAACTTAATGAAAACACTACAAAATGACCCAACACAAGTTTAGAAGAATAGGAAATATTTACCTAAACAAAACAAGACCAAAACGACAAAAATCTGACATACACAAGTCAAGTTATGAATTTTTAAAGATTAAACTCAAAAATAGCGCTTAGAAACACAAAATGCTTCGATGAGGTGTTAACACGGCATCGTGACGGAGTCGTTCCCAACAAGCCGACACCAGCGGCGCCGGACACGGAGTCACGTAGATCCCCAAGTACAGTACCTTTGGGGAAGAGTGAAAACAAGTCGATGCGCGTAGTTAGGGATCGCGGCGTCTGTGCGAAACGTTGAATCTTTGAGCGTCGGTCATGATGTGGTGCGGCAACTTCCACGGAGTCGCGGGCCTCAGCGGGGCTGCAGCGGCATCAGGCCTGCGAAGGTCGTCACGTTCCAGCGAAGATCACGGAGTTGGTTGCAGGCGGCGTCACCAGATTCAGCAACGCCGTCGTTCCGAAGTCGACCGAAGTCGATTTCCTTGGATTTCCACCAGCTTTCCTTTCCAGGGCCAAGGAACTGGATAGGGCACCACTTGTCAGGGCAGGAGTCTCCCCAGAGATTCCAGGTGCTGGCAGAGAGAAGTCTTTGGTGTCCCTGAGACTTCAAACAACAGGAGGCAAGCTCTAAATCAAGCCCTTGGAGATTTCGTCCCAAGATGTAAGGCACAAAAAGTCCAGTCTTTGCCCTCTTACTCTGGCAGAAGCAGCAACTGCAGGATGGCTCCACAAAGCACAGTCACAGGCAGAGCAGCACTTCTCCTCAGCTCTTCAGCTCTTCTCCAGGCAGAAGTTCCTCTTGATGTCCAGAAGAGATCTAAAGTCTGTGGTTTTGGGTGCCCTTCTTACACCCAATTTCTCCTTTGAAGTAGGCCTACTTCAAAGTAAAGTCTCTTTTGAATGTGAAATCCTGCCTTGCCCAGGCCAGGCCCCAGACACTCACCAGGGGGTCGGAGACTGCATTGTGTGAGGACAGGCACAGCCCTTTCAGGTGTAAGTGACCACTCCTCCCCTCCCTCCTAGCACAGATGGCTCATCAGGATATGCAGGCTACACCCCAGCTCCCTTTGTGTCACTGTCTAGTGTGAGGTGCAACCAGCCCAACTGTCAAACTGACCCAGACAGGGAATCCACAAACAGGCAGAGTCACATAAATGGTATAAGCAAGAAAATGCTCACTTTCTAAAAGTGGCATTTTCAAACACACAATCTTAAAATCAACTTTACTAAAAGATGTATTTTTAGATTGTTAGCTCAGTAACCCCAAACTCCACATGGCCATCTACTCCAAAAGGGAATCTACCAGATTTAAAGGTAGCCCCCATGTAAACCTATGAGAGGGACAGGCCTTGCAACGGTGAAAAATGAATTTAGCAATATTTAACTGTCAGGACATATAAAACACATTACTATATGTCCTACCTTAACCATACACTGCACCCTGCCCTTGGGGCTACCTCGGGCCTACCTAAGAGGTGCCTTACATGTAAGAAAAGGGAAGGTTTAGGCCTGGCAAGTGGGTACTCTTGCCAAGTAGTATTTACAGTTAAAACTGCAGACACTGCAGGGGCAGGTCTGAGACATGATTACAGAGCTACGTATGTGGGTGGCACAACCAGTGCTGCAGGCCCACTAGTAGCATTTGATTTACAGGCCCTGGAACCTCTAGTGCACCTTACTAGGGACTCATTAGTTAATAAAATATGCTAATCATGGATAAACCAATCAACCATACATTTTACACAGAGAGCATATGCACTTTAGCACTGGTTAGCAGTGGTAAAGTGCTCAGAGTTCAAAAGCCAACAGCAACAGGTCAGAACAAATAGGAGGCAGGACGCAAAAAGATTGGGGATGACCCTGCAAAAGCAAAAAAGTCCAACAAACAGGAAGCATTATTGCCTCATGATATAATATTCCATATTGCATTACAATGATTATCATACTTTGGTTATTATAATGAATATATATTTATGCACATTGTTGATCTGCACAAATATTTCTGTAATTGCAATGCTGTGGTATTTTGCCTTCTGTTTCTCAGGATTGTGCTCATGTTTGGCATTTAATAATCACAAGCATAATAGAGCAATGGCTTTAGTTTTACTACATTTTTATGCTAGGTTCCTTTTATGGTGTGATTTGTTTTATGTATATTCTGCCATGTTAATTTCACATGTATCCTGTAAAACAAGTATATGTATATTTCTTTATCCCTTTCTGTGCCTTGGACGAGGTGATCTCATCCAAGGCGCCGGTTCCCCGGTGCCTTGGACGAGATCACCTCGTCCTGCACCAGGCCCACGGGGGGAGTGCTGGTGCTCCCCCGTGGGACCCCCACCCACCCCCCCCCGGTCAGAAATGGAAGGGGAATTCCTTCCCCTTCCACCCCTGACCACCCCTCGGTAATCTGATGACGTCAGCGCGCTCACAGCGCGCCGACGTCATCAATTGTTGCTGAGGACGCGCTGGAAGCCATTTGCTTCCAGTGCGTCGAGGGAGAGGACAACAAAGTGGTGAGTCCTTCCCTTTTTAGGGGCTTTGGGAGGGGGGGAAACAGACACGAGGAAAGGAAAGGGTTTTTCCTTTCCCCCTGTGCCTGTTTTCAGTGGATTCCTGCTCCACGATCGCGGGCGGGACCCAAGATCGTGGAGCAGGAATCCCCACTAGGCACCAGGGATTTGTTTGTAGGCTTAGTTTTGGGAGCGATCCCTTGAGCAAGGGTCGCTCCCATTGGGGGCTATTTTTAATCCTATTTCGGCCCCCCCTAGGGGCAGATTTGCCGATTTTTCGGCCAATCTGCCCCCAAGGGGGGTCCCAAAACCACTAGACACCAGGTAATTCATTTTTGTTATGTTTTTTGGGAGCGACCCCTTGGGCAATGGTCGCTCGCATTGGGGGCTATTTTTTATCCTATTTCGGCCCCCCCGGGGGCTGATCGGCCAATTTTTAGGCCGATCTGCCCCCAGGGGGGTCCGAAAACCACTAGACACCAGGGAATTTATTTTCCTTATGTTTTTGGGCAGCGACCCCTTAGGCAAGGGTCGCTGCCCCGGGGGCAATAATTTTTTATATATTTCGACCCCCCTGGGGCTAGATCGGCCACTAGGCGCCAGGGATTGTGTGGTGTGTGTGTTTTGTGTGTTTGGGGGCACCCCTTGGGCAAGGGTCGCCCCCCCAAAGGGGGGAAATTTCGTGTTGGCCATCCCTGCCACCCTTGGGGGCAGATGGGCCTATTTTTGTAGGCCCATCTGCCCCCAAGGAGGGTAGAAACCACCAATACGCCAGGAATATTTTTTTGTTCCCCTTATTTTGTTTTGTGCTGAGGTGCCCCCTTTTGCCCCCTTTGGCAAGGGTAGCCCCCTAAAGGGGGCACAGAGCTGTTGGCCATTTCTGCCCCCCTTGGGGGCAGATCGCCCAATTTGTGTTATGCCTATCTGCCCCCAAGGGGGGCAGAATCCACTTAGGCACCAGGGATTGTTGGAGTGTAGTTATTATAATCAAAATTAACATGAAATGTTTGCAAATGAATGCCTAATGATGCCGTTTAAAAATTGTATTGCTGTTATTTACTAAACGCGTGTTTGAAATGTGCCCATGGGGAGTGGCCATCAAAGTATACGATGATTAAATGAAATTGACTAATGATGGATTATTAATGTACTAATGTATGATTTTGTACTAAGCATTAAGAGTTATATGTTAAGATGCTGCTAAAAATTAATAACTAGGCCTTAGTTAGCATGAGTCGGGGCCTAGCTGCCAGTCTCATATTAAATATGTTTTTCTAGCGTGCACTGTGCTGACTTGCTGAAGGACATGTAGCTGTACTTCTCCAGAAACTAGAAGATGTGTGTAACTGTAGTGAATTCTTTCTCATGAGACCCGACTTGATCAAGGAGATATTCTTGCTGAATGCAACAGTGAAGACTTGCAACAGGTACAAGGTCGCCTGAACTGGTAAAGACAATGGGACTACTGACTGAGCCCACGAGAATAAAGTTTGAACCTGATATTCTACCTGTTGGAGATGTCAATTACAGGAGCCAATAAACTATGTGAGAACTGTTCTAAAGTGACAGTCCTAATGAGGTAACTACCTAATTATTGGATGGAGATAATCATGCACCAAAATGTGCCCAATTGGAAATTAGGGGACTGTACAACAAGATTGATATAATCCCGTGACACGAGGAGAAATCAGCCATTACGTGCCTTTTTGTTATCACCTAGCCACTTTGTCACTCTGACTTTGCTGTTTGATTCTTCAAATCATTCTTATCTTTGTCGTGCCCAATTCATACTTTTCCTCTTTATGAGGGAAATGTCCCGTATTACCTGTTTTACTGAACTTTGCTGTGTTTCCTGGCTGATGGCGAATCAACTGATGTCCTGAGGACGAAGACTGACTCTGTATGCTGACCCATTACGGAGGGTAACTATATGATAATGAAATTGTAATTGTCTGTTTGCCTTTCCTTTCTAGGTACCAACAGCTACCTTTTGATAGATGTTTTCTAAATTTGTGTTGTTCAATTGTTTTGCATGAAGCACAACATGCTACTGCTAATTCGAGGTTAGTTAAGGAGTTCACTAAAACAGACGCAAATAGACAAATGACTGAATCGATGCTTTGCTGAATAATGCGCTAATGATACTCTGCTGAAGGTAATCCATGTTGACATCATGCTTTGTTCTAATGTTCATGATCTTTGCTTTGATGAAATCTTATTCTAGTTGCCATATTGTGACATTGTTGATGTGTTTTCTGGTTTTGAGACTAATAAACTTGCTAGTAGAGTGTGAAGAATAGGGACTAAAATAACGTAAATCTTACTAATTTTTGTGTGGTTATTCATGGCTGAAAGGTCATGGTGTGATCAAACTCTATTAATGCATTTGTCTAGATTGGTTTACTTTGACATATTGGATATTGAGAAAATTATTGACCTAGTGATTTATATGCTGATTAATTGTCTCGTCCTAAGGTGTCTTCAATCAGGGTCAAAAGATTAATTGGCCTAAAACGAGTCCCAGACGAGTAAATTATCTAAGACGGGACGCGTTATCAGGATCCTGTGTGTGTTTTGTGTGGGGGGGCAGCACTTTTGGCAGGGTTGCCCCCCAAAGGGGGCACGTTAGTGATAGCCATTTCTGCCCACCTTGTAGGCAGATTGGCCTATTTGTTTTAGGCCCATCTGCCCCCAATGGGGGCAGAAGGCACCAAGATGTCAGAGATTTATTTTTTTTGGTTCCCTTTGTTTTTTTTGTGCCGGGGCACCCCCATTCACCCCCTTTGGCAAGGGTCGCCCCCCCAAACAGGGTACAGAGCTGGTGGCCATTTCTGCCCCACTTGGGGGCAGATCAGCCTATTTGTTTTTAGGCCCATCTGCCTCCTAGTGGGGCAGAAGCCACTTAGGCACCAGGGACAATTTCTAAGTTCTTGGTGGCGGGGTGTTTGTCAACTGGCGAAGTATTTGTATTTGTGATTATAACAGTTTATTTCTTCTTTTTGTTCTAGTTCAAAGCTTTTGCTTCCTTTGCTGTGGAGCCTTGCGTTTTTGGCAGTAGTTGTCCTGCGGTTTGCATAGTTGCATGTTTTAGGTAAGTGAAAGCAATTTACTCCAAAGGAGTATTGTTGACATGCATGAATGACATGTTTGTACGTGGTGTACTAAATGCAGTATTGTGTGTGAAATTGTCCTTAGATTTGAGCACAATGATATTTGTGTTGTCATATGTCTAATTTTCTTTTTTCTTTTTAGTGGGATATCATTGGTGATTGCTGTATCTGTGCAGAGTAGTTGCTGGTGAGTAGCTTTTTCAGGCAAGTGAGTGGTATAGTTTTTTAGTACATAACTCTTTGTGATAAAGCTACACTTTGTTTATTACTTTTTTAGTGCTAGTTGTTGTTGGCAATCCATTTGTTGTTAGTGATGATCATGGCTAGCCGCAGAGTGACCGCTCAGCAGGTTGTTGGCATGCTTTTTGAGCCATCTTAAGACCATGATTACAAGACTGACTCTGCATCTGAGGCAGAGGAGGAAGTGAGAGATTCTGGCAGTGAGTTTTCTGTCCGAGAGGATTCTTCTGATGAGGAAGCCACTCTCAGTGCAGATGAAGGGCCTGTTTTAGAGGAGGCCATTGGTGTGCCAAGAGTGCGGCAGCCTGGGGCTGAAGGGTTTCCCATTAGAAGACCTGACACCTGCATTGCCCCAAACATGGAGCAGCTGCAGTTACCTGCATTTACTGGTCTCCCAGGGTGTAGAGTCAATATGGAAAACTTTTTGCCTGTCCATTTCTTTCACTTGTTTATGGACGATGTATTTTTGGAAGATATTGTGGAGCAGACTAATTTGTATGCAGAGCAATATTTGAGGGACAACGCTGTCAGACTTAAGCTTCAGTCTAGAGCTACTCAGTGGGTTCCCACATATCTGGAAGAGCTGAAAAAGATTTTAGGTTTTACTTTTTTGATGGGGTTGATCAGGAAGGTGTCACTGGCTTCTTATTGGTCTACTAGTCCCTTGATGGCAACGGCTATATTTCCTGCAACTATGACACGTAATCGCTATTTGCTTCTTCTTCATATGCTGTATTTTGTAGACAATGCTTTAGCCTTGCCACAAGATCACCCTGATTGTGACCGTCTTTTTAGGATTAGGCCTGTCCTTGATAATTTTGTAGATCGTTTTTCAGAGGTCTATGTTCCAGACAAAGAGATAAGTGTGGACGAGTCTTTGGTCCTTTTCAAGGGGCGTTTAGTTTTTAAGCAGTACATTCCTAGTAAGAGGGCATGGTATGGGATTAAGTTGTATATGCTGTCAGAAAGCAGTACAGGATATGTGTATAATTTCCGGGTCTACACCCTGGTAGGGATTCCAGTATTGATCCTCCTGATTGTCCGGCCATGTTTGAAGTTAGCGAAAAAATTGTGTCGGAACTTGGTAGACGACTGTTTAACAAAGGTCACCATTTGTACGTAGATAATTTCTACACTGGAGTGCAGTTGTTCAAGGAGTTGTTTAGAGTGGACACTGTTGCTTCTGGCACAATCCGTTCTAACCGGAAAGGCTATTCAAGGGAACTTGTCTGTAAAAAACTTGAGAGGGGACAGTGCAGTGCCTTGTGGAATAACGAGCTGCTAGCTCTGAAATTTTCAGACAGGAGGGATGTGTACATGCTATCTACCATCCATGATGAGAGTACTTCCCCTGTGACTGTTTGGGGTCAGGATGCGGAAGTGCGCAAACCTGTGTGCATTTTGGACTACAATAAGCACATGGGTGGTGTTGATAGAGTAGATGAGAGGTTGGAACCTTACACTGCTCTTCGTAAGTCTTACGTGTGGTATAAAAAGTTGGCCCTACATTTATTTCATTTGCCAACTTTTAATGCTTACATTGTGTTCAAGGATTGTTCACCTGAGTCAAGGATGACATTTGTTAAATTTCAGGAGTCAGTGATAGACAGCCTTATTGTGGTGGAACAGGCAAGAGTTCCTAGAGTAGAAGTGGTGGCGGATGTGGCTAGATTGAAAGATCGGCACTTTCCAGATCACATTCCTCCCACTCCCAAAAAAGACTTGCCCATAAAGAAAAGTAGAGTATGTGCCCGGAGAGCAATCCGGAGGGAGAGCTGGATGTACTGCCCCGATTGCCTTTCAAAGCCTGGGCTGTGTGTGCCCGGCTGTTTTAGAAGTTACCACACCAAGAAAAACTTTTGGGAAATACCGTGAGTGTAAACTGCCTATTTTATATTTTTATATGTTCAGCTTCATGGTTGGCATTACTGTCATGTATTTAGTTAGAGCTTCTGTGTTAGTAGTTTTGTACTTTTTTATGATTAGTTAGTAGTTTCTTTGTTGTTTATAAACAAAAAAAAAGTGATGGCGGTGTGCGTGGGGTGGCGCTTGGCTGGAGGTGTGCATGGGGGGGCGCTTGGCTGGCGGTATGGGTGGGGTGGCGCTTGGCTGGCGGTGTGCGTGGGGTGGTGCTTGGCATCAGCTTGTGTGATTGCTGTATCAGGCATGTGGGCGTATGAAAGTGATGGGCCCTTAAGTGATGTCGATGCAAGTGTTGTAATGTGCTGGGCCCGTGGCTGGCGGCGTGAATGGTCTTGTGCATGTCATGTATGAAAGGTGTGTGAATGGACTGTAAAGCGGTTGGTGCCTTGCCGTGGCTTTACAGCTCACGAGCTGTGAGTCATTGGTTCAGTTTTTTGGCCTTTCAGTTATTAACAGTGCATTTCACTTTGGTGAAATCTCTTGTCAATAAAATTTGATCTACTGAAGCATCACTCACCCTTGTGCCAAATCCAACCAGTATGTGTGGGGGAACACTGGGTGGAAGGAAATTTGTGGCTCCTCTCAGATTCCAGAACTTTCTGTCACCGAAATGTGAGAAAAACGTGTTTTTTTAGCCAAATCTTGAGGTTTGCAAAGGATTCTGGGTAACAGAACCTGGTGAGAGACCCACAAGTCACCCCATGTTGGATTCCCCTAGGTCTCTAGTTTTCTGAAATGCACAGGTTTGGTAGGTTTCCCTAGGTGCCGGCTGAGCTAGAGGACACAATCTACATGTAGGCACTTTGCAAAAAACACCTCTGTTTTCTGTAGAAAAATTTGATGTGTCCACATTGTGTTTTGGGGCATTTCATGTCGCGGGTGCTAGGCTTACCCACACAAGTGAGGTATCATTTTTATTGAGAGACTTTGGGGAACGCTGGGCGGAAGGAAATTTGTGGCTTCTCTCAGATTCCAGAACGTGGTCACCGAAATGTGAGGAAAAAGTGTTTTTTTAGCCAAATCTTGAGGTCTGCAAAGGATTCTGGGTAACAGAACCTTGTGAGAGCCCCACAAGTCACCCCATCTCGGATTCCCCTAGGTCTCTAGTTTTTAAAAATGCACAGGTTTGGTAGGTTTCCCTAGGTCCCGGCTGAGCTAGAGGCCAAAATCTACAGGTAGGCACTTTGCAAAAGACACCTGTTTTCTGTAGAAAAATGTGAGGTGTCCATGTTGTGTTTTGGGACATTTCCTGTCGCGGGAACTAGGCCTACCCACACAAGTGAGGTATCATTTTTATTGGGAGACTTGGGGGAATGCTGGGTGGAAGGAAATATGTGGCTCCTCTCAGACTCCAGAACTTTGTGTCACCGAAATGTGCGGAAAAAGTGTTTTATTAGCCAAATCTTGAGGTTTGCAAAGGATTATGTTTAACAGAACCTGGTGAGAGCCCCACAAGTCACCCCATCTTGGATTCCCCTAGGTCTCTAGTTTTTAAAAATGCACTGGTTTGGCAGGTTTCCCTAGGTAACGGTTGAGCTAGAGGCCAAAATCTACAGGTAGGCACTTTGCAAAAAACACCTCTGTTTTCTGTAGAAAAATGTGAGGTGTCCATGTTGTGTTTTGAGGCATTTCCTGTCGCAGGCGTGAGGCCTACCCACACAAGTGAGGTACCATTTTTATCGGGAGACTTGGGGGAACATAGAATAGCAAAACAAGTGTTATTGCCCCTTGTCTTTCTCTACATTGTTTCCTTCCAAATATAAGAGAGTGTGCAAAAAAGACGTCTATTTGAGAAATGCCCTGTAATTCGCATGCTAGTATGCACACCCCGGAATTCAGAGATGTGCAAAAAACCACTGCTCCTCAACAACTTATCTTGCGCCCATTTTGGAAATCCAAAGGTTTTCTTGATAGCTATTTTTCACTCTTTATATTTCAGCAAATGAATTGCTGTATACCCAGTATAGAATGAAAACCTACTGCAGGGTGCAGCTCATTTATTTGCTCTGGGAACCTAGGGTTCTTGATGAACCTACAAGCCCTGAATATCCCTGCAATCAGAAGAGTCCAGCAGACGTAACAGTATATTGCTTTAAAAAATCTGACATTGCAGGAAGAAGTTACAGAGTAAAACGTTTTGTTTTTTACCTCATTTTGAATATTGTTTTATTTCAGTTGTTATTTTCTGTAGGAAACCCTTGTAGGATTTACACAAATTACCCCTTGCTGAATTCAGAATTTTATCTACGTTTCAGATATGTTTAGGTTTCTGGTATCCAGCATTGGTTTCACACCCATTTCTGTCACTGACTGGAAAGAGGCTGAAAGCACAAAAAAACGTAAAAATGGGGTATGTCCCAATAAAATGCCAAAATTGTGTTGAAAAATTGGGTTTTCTGATTCAAGTCTGCCTGTTCCTGAAAGCTGGTGATTTTAGCACAGCAACCCCTTTGTTGATGCCATTTTTAGTGAAAAAAACCACAAGCCTTCTTCTGCAGCACCTTTTTCCATTTTTTTTAAAAAAAACACGAAATTTTCACTGTATTTTGGCTAAGTTCTTGGCCTCCTTCAGGAGAACCCACAAAGTCGGGGTACCTCTAGAATCCCTAGGATGTTGGAAAAAAAGGATGCAAATTTGGCATGGGTAGCTTATGTGGGCAAAAACTTATGAGGGCCTAAGCGAGAACTATTCCAAATAGGCCAAAAAAGGCCTGGCACAGGAGGGGGGAAAAAGCCTGGCAGCGAAGGGGTTAATTTGACATCTACATTGTATTGAAACTGGCATAATTGTTCTGTACTCTACCTAGTGTTGTCCTACACCTCCTCTCTCGTTTCAGACCCTGACTGCTTGTCCACAAGTTCTTGTCTCCAAGATATGGCTCACTGATAAGGAGGAAACAGGAAGGGAAAATGAAGATATCTGTCCTCATTGTGCCACTATCTGGCGGGTGCACAAATTTGATGCATTCTCAGGTTTAGTTGTCTTGGTAAATCTAAGAATGCACCAAAATCCATGGGTGGATGTGGGGGAACACCCACGCTCCACTCATGTAACACCTTCCTGGCCTTCCCAGTGCAGAGGAGTGCAAGGCAGTATGTTGAGCTGCCTTGCATCACTCTGCCTTTAACAAGCAACGCAAGCCCTGGCAAAGTGGCCTTAGAAGGGTGGGTACACATGACTAAAGTATTGCGTTGCCCTTCCATCACCCAGCATGACACAAGGGCAACACATCTTTTGATAAATCTGTGACTTAGTGAATTGCCCTTCATAGGACTTGGGTAAAAAGCTCAGCAGAAGAGGATACTAAACTTTGCAGTTTTCCAAATGGCAACCTTATGGCGTAAAAATTTCACTTTTTGAAAGAGATTTGGGGCTAGATGTACGTAGCTTTGTTTTTGAAATTTCCTAATTGAGAATCGCAAAGATTCATAAATAGAAAATCACAAACATCTACGTACTACAGTTTGTTTTACACTGCTTGTGATACCCACTAGATCGCAATTGACCTACTTCATTAATATTCATGAGGTAGGTCACAAATTGCAACCCATTGGAAATCGTTAAAAACACAGGGATGGTGGCCTTTTGGGGGCAGCAAACCACCATGTCTGTGTTTGTTTTTAAATAAAACAACTTTTTTTTCCTGAAATGCAGCCAATTGTCCTAAAGGAAAACAGGATGTGTTTCAAAAAGAAAAATGAAGCATTTCAGTTTCATTTTTTAAAAGTATGTGGTGGTCCTTGGTACCCCTTCCTGCCCTTAAAATAAGTTTTCGCATGGATTCATAGAGAAGAATTTAATGAGAATTTGGTGGTAAAAAGCGAATGTTTTGCAACCTCAATTTGGTTGCACAACATTCATGCATACCATTGCGAGTCGCTATTAGGAAGGGATTCCCTTAACATACCCATCATGGATTCATTTTAGTTCTCTGCCTGGGCACAAGAGATAGCTCAGCTTTTAGCTTGCAAACCTGTTGCCCTTTTTACCTGATCCCTTTTGACCTATTTTCATGATCTGTTTTATTCTATTTATTTATTTCTCTTTAGCACTGTTTGCAGATGCCTGCATTTTAGAGAAATGTTTTCATTTACCTAATCAGTGTTATTCTGAAAAAATATAATTATCAGTAATGTACGTGGGTAATGTCATCATGCTCCTTTTGCATCACGTTGACAAGAACAGAATGTGAACATATCAGGTATTTGTTCTGTAGTTGCAGACACAAGTTTGTGTACACAATTTGATGTTTAGATACATACTCATGTCAGGATTCCTGCACAAGCAATAACATGTGCCCAATAAAAACACCTCACAAGACCAAGGTCATTAGAAGGGGTTCCACCTGGATACACCATCTAGACTCCAAGCTGCTTTGCAGCGACTTACAGCTTTGCGTCTCTACAATTCCTGATCCGGAGACTAAGGGGGTCATTCTGACCCCCGCCGGCGGCGGAAGCCGTCGGCCTGGCGGGAACCGCCAGAAGACCGTACCGCGGTCAAAAGACCGCAGCGGTCATTCTGACTTTCCCGCTGGGCTGGCGGGCGACCGCCAAAAGGCCGCCCGCCCGCCCAGCGGGAAAGCACCAGCAACGAGGAAGCCGGCTCCGAATGGAGCCGGCGGAGTTGCTGGTGTGCGACGGGTACAGTCGCACCCGTCGCGATTTTCAGTGTCTGCCAAGCAGACACTGAAAATCTCAATGGGGCCCTGTTAGGGGGCCCCTGCAGTGCCCATGCCAGTGGCATGGGCACTGCAGGGGCCCCCAGGGGCCCCACGACACCCGTTCCCGCCATCCTGTTTCTGGCGGTGAAAACCGCCAGAAACAGGATGGCGGGAAGGGGGTCGGAATCCCCATGGCGGCGCTGCTTGCAGCGCCGCCGTGGAGGATTCCCTGGGGCAGCGGAAAACCGGCGGGAAACCGCCAGCTTCCCTTTTCTGACCACGGCTTTACCGCCGCGGTCAGAATTGCCCCAGAAGCACCGCCAGCCTGTTGGCGGTGCTTCCGCGGCACTCTGCCCTGGCGGTTTTCAACCGCCAGGGTCAGAATGACCGCCTAAGTGGCCGATCTCATCCCAAGGTTTCAGGGTTGGCAGCATTTCTCATTCACACTGTACTGGCAGATTAGGTTTATCATGCCTAGCTCTCGAGTTAGAGTAGAGTTTAGGCCTTATTACTAGGAATTGCATATTTCATGGTATTGCAATATGTTGGGGTTTTTCATATTTACCACTTGTACCCTCACCATTCTGCTTCTGTTATTTCTCATTGTCATAATCATTGCTGCACATGCATTTTATCGTAGATTGCAGTATTTTAATCAAATATATTGAAAACCATCCTACATCTTCTTCATAGCTTGTGTGTGTGTAAGAGAATTATTTCTAACCAGAGAAAGGGGTAAGATTTATTACAACACGACTTCCCTGAGAGGACTCCAGAGTCCATGCACTAGAATGCCAGAAATCACATTTACTACGTAGGGTACAGAGAGCCAGGAGGTTTGGGCCGACAGCTTCTAACTGATGTAGGAGTGACTCAGTCACCTATGAACAAAAGAATTGCCACCCATGATCCAGTAGTCTCTTTGAGAGGCGAGAGTCATTCACGACATGGAGCCACCAACAATGGGGTTTAGGCACTAATTTATGAACAGCCCGAGTAGTTGTCTCACACACAGCAGGTACCCTAAGAACCAATTTACGGAGACGTCCGTGGTCTTAGGGACAATCCTCCTCAGTCAAATATGTACCTATCTAAACTGTAGGTTGTTCAAGTTTAAACTTTAATAAGGATTTCTCTCCATTTTGTGTTCCGTTCTCTGTTATCTATTACTAATCATGGCTAATGCCATAAATATTCTGGAGAACTGCAGACAAGCCTTAAAACAGTATCACCTAGCCCATGGCTGAACAGATGAGGGTGGGGAGGTAACATTTTTTGTAGAAGAAAATGGAGCTTACCAAACAGAATTTTTTTACTCTTGGGTCACCTTTTCTGTAAAAAACACAAATACAAATGTCTTTCACACATACAGAGTAGCAAACACACTGCAGTGGTACCAAGCTTATCAACTCCTAGAAATACCACTTTCTTATCAAGATCACCAAAACTGGTGTAATGGCACCCCACTACCACATCTAATACAACCCGTGAGATTAGGTCCTCTAAGTAATGGCTACCGGATGCTCATGTAGTACATGCATTGGACCATCAACATCGCATGATTCCGAAAATAGATCAGAGATTAGATATCATCAAAACAGTACATAAGGGAGTCACTTCTGCTCATGCGGGAATGGCAACCACTATTTCTCTCTCACAGAAATGCTTTTGGTTGCCAGGTCTATACAAACAGACTAATCAATACGTCATTTCTTGTGACATTTGCCAGAAAATAAAGGGCTCAACATCAAACGCCCTCCTCAGACATCCTGCATAGCGTCCAACAGGCCACTACAATGTGTGTACCTTGACCATTACAGTCCCTTACAACCTGATGGTGCATACAAATACATCTTGGTTGCTATAGACTCTTGTTCAAGATTCCTGTGTGTATGGCCACAATGGTCAGCTGATGCTTGAACTGTTATTAAAGACTTGTTGATCTTTATCAGTAAATATGTGGTTGCATCATTTCATTCGGACCATGGCCCTGCCTTTATCTCCATGGCATTTAGGGACACCATGGGAACAATGGGTGTTAAACTCCATTACTCCTCATTGTATCATCCTGAGGGTAACAGTGTTGTGGAGAGGAGGAACCGAGATCTAAAGTAATCCTTAACAGTGAGAGTATTAGGTTCAGGCTGTAGTTGACTTCGTCACCTACATGGGGTCCAGAGAGCACTGAACAAACTGCCAAGGTGGTCCTTGGCAGGTGTACTCCATATGAAATCCTGCTTGGGATACCTATGTATGTCCCGAATCTTGATGGTCCTGGCATGGTGGCGGCAGACACACCATTTGGCATAAATGAATGGGTCGCTGTTTTACAGAACCTACAACAATTTTGAGATGACAATTCATCTACATGTGCTGCCACCTTGGGAATAAAGGATTCAACAGCAGCATCTACATGCTGGATTCTCAAAGTTGGGTATCTGGTTTGTGAAAAGATTGCTGTGAAGAAAGAATCTGACCTGTCTTAAAGAGCACAGGGTCCAATCCTGTAATACACGTACCAGAACTGTCATCATACTACCACTGCCTGGTTCCCAGGGGAACAGGTTCTTCTCTATTGACAACCTAAAATTGCACCATATGGCTGATTCTGCACAGTAGACCAGGAGGTCTCTTGGGTAGTACCCGCTACCCTCTTACTTCCCAACAGCACATACCTCTATAAGCACACAACAGCGCATTTGCAACTACATGCACGAGCAAAAATGCTACAATTGCCTCCTTAAGCATGGGAGGGCAGAGAATGAGCTGTTGCTGATTCCTGTTACAACTTCTTTGACAAGAACTGTCCAAGACATGGAACAATACTACTTCAATTCAACACAGGCAGACAGAATTGTCTTCTATGAACCACCACAAAAAGTGGATCTACCAGTGCTACATCAGCACCTTTGTTTGCACAGACTACTTCTGGTTATTTAATCGATATTGATGGTTTTTCTTCAACTTCATCTACTTCTGAGATAGAAACTGTTTCAAAGGCACGTAAGCTGTACATATTGCTTAAAAATAACTATTTAAATTATCAATGGTATTATTTGTGGATATTACTGACATTGTTTACCTTTCTGGTTTGAATTGAGTTTGTCATAGTTTTCTTTCTTTTGATAAATGGACATTATCTTTGTGAGCGTGCTGCTGTTGAGCCAGTGGACGAGGATTCAACTCCTTATCTTTCCTCCCATTAAGGTAGAAGAGGCGTGTCCTTTGTGATCATTTGAACAATTCCTATTCCAGATGGGATAGTTTGGGATAAAGTTCCTTTCGATATATATGGTTCTACTGAGGCCATTCGAATACCATATGTGTTCAAAATATCATTGACTGATGTAATGACACCTGGCGTTGTTTCCAAGGACTGGGATGTTAAGACTGTTGATGCTATGCTTGCTGAGCTAGATTACTGTATTGTTTTTTAAGGTGAAGAAGTGTATATGAACACCACAAATTATGGGGACATGTTATCATCATTATGGACATTACTTTCTGCAACAAGCTAGTAAATACATATTAGTTTACAATTATACACAATGGAAACATTGTTCAATTCCACCTGTGGGAAGTTCCAAAACGTATTTAGGTAAGTTTGCATATTTCACTGGGCATGAATGTTTCAAATTACCACCATCCAAAATGTTGAAAATACAGCTAACTGACATCAAATTAATCTATTTATATTCCTTTGTTTCCCAGCTTGCTGATGAAGGCTCTGAGGGTCAAAACACTATTGAATTGAAGAGTATATGGGGAACAACAGATTGGCAGATGCAGGGTAGGAAAGCTTTATTTAGAGCATGCCTTATTCCATTACAAATTATATTTCTGAATGAAACGGTCCAGCAAAATCCTGCTTGGGGTTAGCAAAAATAAAAGAAATGAATGCGCCCAGTATCCCCACACCAGCCAAATTTGATAATTGGCAAACATTAATAAAATTCACCTGTTAGAAATGGGGTCTCTGGTTGGCAGTCAGTTTGCACTCTGTCCAAGCGGGGACCCTCACTCTAGTCAGGGTAATGGAGATACACACTTAAGATAACCCCTGCACACACTCTTGGTAGCTTGGCACAAGCAGTCATGCTTATCTCAAAGGCAATGTGTAAAGTATTTGTACCAACACACACAGTAATGCAGTGAAAACACTACGAAATGGAAACCAGACCACTTTAGACTAATAGCCAATATTTATCTAAATCAGACATGACCAGAATGACAAAAAATATCCAACATACACAAGGAAAGTTATGAATATTTAAACTAAAAAGAGTCTTACTCCATAGAAAACAATGAATGTGTTGCTGTTACACAAGGTACCTGGTTTGCATCAAAAATAAAGCAACACAATGAGCGTGTGTCAGAAAAGTCAGCATTGCGTCGATTCCTTACTCGCAAGTGAGGCCGTGCGTTGCTTCTTCTCCAGTCGGGTAGGCAATGCGTTGTTTTTCTCTCCCGCAAGAGAGCTATCCATTGATTTCCTGGTGGGCACCTCGGGTCCGGGCAGCTTTACTTCGGTTTTGATGCCCAGTGATGTTGTATGTGAAATCCAGCCGCATGAGGACGAAAATCCATGCTACATGGGGTTTGCATCGATTTCAGCAGCCGCAAGTGGGAGTTGCATTGTTTCTCCAGCCGCGATGCAGGTGATGCATCGATTTCCCAGCCGCAATGCAGGTCGTGCATCGGTTTCTCAGCCACGATACAGATGGCGCATAATTGTTACAGTTGCGTTGCAGGTGGTGCGTCAACCTTTTCCCTGCACGGCTCCTGTGTGTGGATTTCTCACCTTGTTTCCACCAGCTTCACCTTTCAAGGGCCCAGGGACTGGATAGGGCACCACTTGGCAGGGCAGGAGTCTCAGCAGAGAGTTCAGGTGCTGGCAGGAGAAGTCATTGATGGGCTTAAGGCTTCAAAACAGGAGGCAATCTCAGTCCAAGCCCTTGGAGACACTTCACAAGCAGCAATATACCACAAAGTCCAGTCTTTGCCCTCTTT
This sequence comes from Pleurodeles waltl, assembly GCF_031143425.1. Classification (NCBI taxonomy): domain Eukaryota; kingdom Metazoa; phylum Chordata; class Amphibia; order Caudata; family Salamandridae; genus Pleurodeles; species Pleurodeles waltl. The sequence goes on along the minus strand of NC_090443.1, from coordinate 602,053,981 downwards.
CAGGCAGAAGCAGCAACTGCAGGACAACCCGAAAAAGCACAGGCAAAGGGCCAGTACTCATGCTCCAGCTCTTCAGCTCTTCAGCTCTTCTCATTGGCAGAGGTTCCTCTTGGTTCCAGAAGTAATCTAAAAATCTGGGGTTTTGGGTCTACTACTTATACCCCTTTCTCCCTTTGAAGTAGGCAAACTTCAACGGAAAGTCTCTGTTGTTCCCAAGATCCTGCCTTTCCCAGGCCTGGCACCAGACACACACCAGGGGGTTAGAGATTGCATTGTGTGAGGGCAGGCACAGCCAATTCAGGTGTAATTGTCATCTCCTCCCTCCACTCTAGCCCAGATCACCAATCAGGATATGCAGGCTACATCCCAGCTCCCTTTGTGTCACTGTCTAGTGGAGATTCATAAACAGCGCAACTTTCAGTCTGACCCGGGACAGGGAACACACAAGTACCCTGAGTCATAGAATGGTTTAAGCAAGAAAATGCCCACTTTCCAAACTGACAATCTAAAAACCAACTTTACCAAAAGTTGAATTTTTAAATTGTGAGTTCAGAGACACCAAACTCCACATTTCTTTCTGCTCCCAAAGGGAATCTGAACGTAATAGTTATTCAAGAGCAGCCCCCTGTTAACCTATGAGAGAGATAGGCCTTGCAGCGGATGAAAACCAAATTTGGCAGTATGTCAATGTTAGGACATGTAAAAACACACCAACCCATGCCCTACCTTTAACATACACTGCACCCTGCTCATGGGGCTACTCAGGGCCTACCTAAGGGAAGGTTTGGGCCTGGCAAGTGGGTACACTTCCTAGGTCGAATTGGTAATTTAAAACTGAACACACAGACACTGCAGAGGCTGGTCTGAGCAATGTTTACAGGGCTACTCATGTGGATGGCACAATCAGTAGTAGCATTTGATTTACAGGCCCCGGGCATCTCTAGTGTGCTTTACTAGGGACTTATGAGTGAATCAAATATGAGAATCATGGAATAGTTAATTACACATACAACTTACACAGGGATCGCTTGCACTTTAGCACTGGTCAGCAGTGGTAAAGTGCCCAGAGTGCCAAAACCAGCAAAAATAAAGTCCAGCACACAGTATAAACACAGGAAGCAGAGGCAAAAAAGACAGGGGAGACAACGACTAGGAAGCCAGTTTTATCATTACCGAAGGAGTATTGAATGGTTGGGTTCGGAATGGTACTTTTATTTCATCACTTTCCAGTCCGGGTGGGTGGTTATTGTGGCCAAAGGACACAAATGGTTGTCAGGCACATCTTGTCAATTCCTCAGGGGGTTTCAGAACTAGCCAGCCGGACCCTTGCTTTGTCTTGGGTCAACTCTTGGGTTGTGTCACTACATATAGTGTGGGTAAATTATGCCACCAATGGGTAAGCTCTTCCACCTTAGCAGCAGCGAAGGAACATCTTAGTCTCCTGTCAGAGGAAGTAGACTTACAAGATTTCTTGTTAGGTCCAAGAAAGCAATGCTCAATATGATTCCTGTATGCCATTTAGTCTGAAATATGGAAGCTTTCTCAAATGGAAGCTGATGCATGTTTAAGGCAGACTGATAAGGAAAACATGGAAAAGTCTTCACCTATTTTTGATAATGGCATGAACTCTCTATCCAACAGAATTTATACTCTAAATAACCGCCAGGGTCACCGACCACGGGAGCACCGCCAACAGGCTGGTGGTGCTCCCAAGGGCATTCTGACCGCGGCGGTTCAGCCGCGGTCAGAAAGGGTAAACCGGCGGTCTCCCGCCGGTTTACCGCTGCCCCAATGAACCCTCCATGGCGGCGGAGCGCGCTCCGCCGCCATGGGGATCCAGACACCCCCTACCGCCATCCTGTTCATGGCGGGAAACCCGCCATGAACAGGATGGCGGTAGGGGGTGCCACGGGGCCCCTGGGGGCCCCTGCAGTGCCCATGCCAATGGCATGGGCACTGCAGGGGCCCCCGTAAGAGGGCCCCACAAAGTATTTCAGTGTCTGCTTTGCAGACACTGAAATACGCGACGGGTGCAACTGCACGCGTCGCACCCCTGCAACTACGCAGGCTCAATTCTGAGCCGGCGTCCTCGTTGCAGGGGCATTTCCGCTGGGCTGGCGGGCGCTCTTTTGGAGAGCGCCCGCCGGCCCAGCGGAAATGTTTGAATGGCCGCCGCGGTCTTTTGACCGCGGTGCGGTCATTTGTCGGCGGTACCCTGGCGGACGGCCTCCGCCGTCCGCCAAGGTCTGAATGACCCCCATTGTGTCTTCTGCTATTTATATAATTCAGAATGACATGTCCTTTTTACAACATGGGCAACATCAGCTGCATTCTATTATGCAGCTAGGTTGGACACTGCAGGTTCTCAAAAATGGCCTCGTGCAATGAAAGCACATTAAGAGTAGCAAATTATTTGCTGCTTTTAATTTGTCTGGAGAACAACAGATAATGGCTAAGAAGGAAGATACTTACATGAAGAGTGTGGGACTACTGTTAGTCAGGCATGCTTTCTAAAGGGTACTCCCATTCCTTGGATTCCTCCAGTACTTCAAACACTTAATGTCATTTACGTGGTTCTGAATGATCAAAGATGCTGTAGCATGAAGCCTGGTAATGCCTACACAATTTTGGTTTCTCAAATAGCAACTTGTAGCAGCCATGTTCTATTCCCCCACACACGGGAGATAAGGGTAGCCGAGATGTGTCCAGACATTGTTACTTTTAATGCAATTTTTGAAAAGTTTAGCAGACTAAAAGTGCTATTGTTCCAAAAACACATAACTCTGACATCATTAAAGGAGATGTATAATCTCCAGATAGCAAGATCATCAGCTGAGATATAGTCCCTATTAAATACCGACTTACCCAAGCACTTTGGAGAATTGGTGGCCAGACTATTCAATGCATCTGACACTACAGGGTTGGTTCACTTCTTTAAAACTGTTGGTTCTGGATTTGTTAGCACCTTCCAGACGGTGCTTGGAGTGATACCTTCAGCCATACATTCACTCTTTTTTGAGTGCTTTTGATGGCTTCCCAATTACTTTGCCCTTAATTGGCAAAATTCTGTTGCTGCTATTTTTGATACACATTGGCTGTCCCATCTCAGGAAAGAAAAGTGCTGGAGCTACCACCAGCCCAGCTGTGTTGTGAACACATGATGCAGTACACCAGTACTCCCTTGCTGGAGAACAATTTGTTGTTGTCTGTCAGACCAGTCTTATGTTGTGTGCAGCCTGTATTCCAATGCATCTGGTGCTTCTTTAAGGGTACATCTACAGTGTGTCTCGCCGTACAGCCCGTACCTCCTGTGGACAAGGAACTGTTAATGTTCTCAATGAGGGTTCATTCATGGTCATGCCCTTTGAGACTGAGGTTGATTCGCAAAACAACTTATGAGCCACCGCTTGTGAACTATATGGCTCCATAACGGTTTTGTGCCATGGATGATGCTGCCTATGCAAGTTCCTCTGCGTTTGAGACTTCTGCACATTTCTGTTCAGTGGATCCTTCTGCTAATCCTCTGGTCACTCTGACGCATGCCGAAGTGAGGTCCTTTTGGTCTCTTTTTGTGACATCGAAGACCTCCTGCATGATCACACTTATTGTTGAAATTTGACCATTGGCTGTTTTTAACATAAGAATTGTTACACCAAATTGCCTTTTTGAATCAGCCTGTCTCTTGGCCGACTTTGCTTGTCACTTTTGACATTATATAGCTCTCATATATGTTTAAATATTAAATTGTTTTAATATACTCTTTTAAACATGCTTTCAGATTTAGGTTAGAACATTTTTAGGTCTTGGGCTCTTGCACCCTTGCTTGGCAAGATTGCTGAGCACCCTTGTTTTTGGCAGGGGAGGGAGTCATGGATCCATTTTAGCTCCCTGTCTGGGCACAGGAGGCAGCTTAGCTTTTAGCTTCTGGACCTGTTTCCCTTTTTACCTGATCCACTTTGACCTATTTTCATGTTCTGCTTTATTCTATTTAGTTATGTATTTCTTTTTTGCACTGTTTTCAGATGTGTGCATTTTAGAAAAATGTTTTCATTTTCCTAATCAGTACTATTCTGAGAAAACATCATATCAGTGTTGTACATAGGTAATGTCATCATTCTCCTTTTGTTTTACGTTGACAAAGAGAGAATGAAACATGACAGGTATTTTTTATGTTATTACGCCCACAAGTTTGCATACACAATCTGATGTTTAGGTATTGTGGTGGGGAAGAGTTTTCGGGTTGGTAGCATAATGAAGATGCCCCAACTTCCCAATACAATTATAGGGGTGTAGTGGGCTATGCCCTGGGGGATAATGTGCCGGATAAATGAGGATTAGACTTAGAGTACGTCTTTAGGATCAAAGTTTATTTTATTCTCACTTTATTTTCTTTTTAGGTGAATGTAGGTGACGGTGAGGGTAATGTCCTTCTTATATACTTCCTGGTGTTTCCTCTTTTAGAGTTCCAGAAGGAGGTGGTGATCCCGGCCTCCCTCAAAGGAAAGAAGATAAAGAGGACTCTTGGTCAGGTAAGTGAATAAGGTACATATTTTTATGACTAAATATTCAGGGAGGAGGAGGAAGGGTCCCGTGCACATGAGGGAAGGGGGATAGGTTAGTGCCCAATCCCTCAAATACCCCGCGAGTATGCTTGCGTATTTATGGGATATCACCCTTAGTTAGTCTTCCCTCTATGTGTGCTGTTTTTGCCTCTTCCCTCCCTCTATTCCCATTTTCTTAGGCCACCAGTGCCAGCCCTGGCCATGTACCTTGTCAAGCCACGTCCCTCTTGAGATGTAGCTGGAGAATTTGCGGTGGTTTGGGGCTATGGGGCCCTTCTTTGGGAAGCCTCTGTTGTCCCTGGAATCCCTTGTCTCATCTGTCTCCACTCTTTTGCCTCCTCTTGGTTGTATCTCTCTCTCCACGTCATCTTCGCTCTTTCTCTGCTGCTGCACTGTCTCCTTTATATCTCTGTCCACTTCCCGCTGCTCCGAGACCTCCTTCAGCTTCCCCACGTTCTCCTCTATCTTCTGAGTCATCGGAATGTGAGGGGAACTTCTGGGGAAGACGCCCCTCTCCTGAGTGCCCGCAGGGTACTCCTGTAGCGGGCCCGGTTGATGATACGGAGAAGTGCAGTGCTGTGCCTTGGACAGCTCTCCGTAACAGGTCACCCTCATCAAGTCTGGATGTTCAGGCCAGAGTGAACTGGGATTTCTGGATAGAAAATCAGCTGTGGTTTCTCATGAACCTGGGATATGAAAAGTCTGAAAAGAAAAAGGTTGTAGGGCTAAGAACCACCTCAGATTATGGGGATTGGTGTTTTTATGTCTTGCTAGCCAGGTTAAAAAGTCATGGTCAGTGAAGAGCCTAAAGGATCTGTCTAATAAGTAACACTGTAATGCTTCTTCAGCCCATTTAATACAGAGACATTCTTTCTCGATGATGGGATACTTCACTTCCCAAGGTAACAGTTTGCGACTGATGTATACAATGGGGTGTAGATGATTCGACTCATCTGGTTGAGACAAAACTGCACCGAGTCCCTGGTTCGAGGCATCTGTTTGAAGTACAAAAGGTCATGTAAAATTTTTACATTTTAGAATAGGGTCTTTGCAGAGGCAATGTTTAGGAATTCAAAACTGGTTCTCTCTTCTTCTGTGAGTGTGGATATCTTATTGGTTCTATTGCTCTTTAATAGAACTGTTAAGGGGGCAGCATTGTCTTCAAATTGCAGATTAAACCATTGATAGTACCCCACCAGTCCCAAGAAATACCTCACTTCCTTTTTTTGTGGTGGGGGAAGCTATTGCTTTGATGGCTTGTACCTTTTCTAACTGTGGTTTAAAGGTTCCCTTTGAGATGTTATACCATAGATATTTAATGGAGTCGCTGGCTAAATGGCATTTCTCTGGGTTTTCTATCAAGCCGGCCTGCCTTAGGGTATTTAACACTTGTTGTAGGTGCTCTAGATGAGAACTCCAAGAGAGGCTATGAATCGCAATGTCATCCAAATAGGCAACTGCGTAGTGTTTATGTTTTGGTAACAGAAGATCCATTAGTCTCTGAAAAGTAGCTGGAACACTGTGTCACCCAAAAGACATTACTTAATAGTGATATGGACTTAAGGGGGTGGAATAGGCTGTTTTCTCATTGTCTGTAGCCACTTGGGGTACCTGCCAATATCCTTTGGTTAGATCAAGAGTTGACATGTACTGTGCGGTTCCTAATTGTTCAATTAACTCATCAACATGGGACATGGGATATGAGTCGAACTTGGAGATCGCGTTTAACTGTTGAAAATCGATACAACATCGGACACTGCTATCCGGTTTCAGAACTAAGACAACAGGGGCTTTGGGAAAGTTCAATGATCCCACCCTGTAGCATTTTAGTCACTTCCTCTTCTACTGCTACTCTTCTAGCCTCAGGGATCCTGTAGGGTCTGAGCTTGACTACTTTTCTTGGCTCTGTCCATATCTTATGTTGCATAACAGTGGTTTTCCCGGGGGAAGGCAAAAATACATCTTGATTGTTCTTAATTAGTTCCATTATTTGTTCTGTTTGGGTTTTCGACAAATTATGTTCTGTTAGGGGGGTTGTTCCCTGGGTGTTTGGATTGGTTTGGGGGAACTGGATTTCAAGGGGCTGTGTTAGCTTGATGAGAGAGACAGCTTGTCCATCCCGGGAGGGGTTTTCTTCTTCTTCTGCCACCCACTCCTTCAGGAAGTTAATGTGGAATATTTGTCCATTTCTTCTTGTGTTTGATATCTCTAGTCTATATGTTACGGGTGTGACATGTTCCTGGACTTTATTGGGTTCCCTGCCATTTTGTCACCAACTTTTTGTCAGTAGTGGGGAGCAATATAAGTACATGGATACCAACTGGCAGCTCTCTAAGTTTACTAGTTTGGTTGTACATGCGTTGTTGTTTATACTGACTGGCTTGGAGATGTTAGTGGACTTTGTCCCAAAGGGTACCTAGTCTATGTTTAAGGTCCCTAGCATACTCTAACAGATTCCTGCCTTTGTCTTCCTCCTCCTCCTACTGTTTAGCTGCCAACAAGAGCTATATCCCGTAGATGATTGAACATGCGTGGGTATTGCGTATATCACTAACGGAAGTTTACTATCCCAGTCACTTCCAGCGATGGAAACTGTTATTTAAGGAGGGACTTGATGGTACGATTATACCTTTCAACTAAAACATCCATTTATCGAATAAACGGAGATTCTCAGATGTTTAATATCCAGCAGTTGACAGATTTCGGTCATCAGCTTAGACATAAAGGCTATCCCTTGTTCAGTCAACAGTTCTTTAGGAAACCCCATCCTAGAAAAAAACTCGAACATGGCTTGAGTTATAGTTTTGGTGTACATGCTTTTCAGGGCAACCACTTCTGGATATCGTTTTGCAACTGGGACTAGGATACATTGGTACCCATTACTGGAGGTTACTAAAGGGCCTACCTGATCCATTCCCACTCAAGAAAATGTACCTCTATGATTGGGTGGGGCTGTAATGGAGCTCGGGTAGATTATGGGGGTTAGTTAGTAAGCAACATGTGCACGAAGCACAGTGTTGTCGGATGTCTGAATAGACATCGGGCCATTAAAAGCGAGACAACAGGTATTTCTCGGTCTTCTCTCTAACATAATGTCCTCCTCCGGTTTCGTTATGAGCTAAATGGAGGACAAGTGGTCTAAAGGTGCGTGGAACTAGTAATTGTTTCTTACACTCATTGAGGGTTTTTATGTTTCTATATAAGAGCCCATGTATTTCTGAAAAGAACACTCCTACCTGTTCAGATGGGTCTCAGACTACTTGGGCCCAGGAATGTCTCCACGTGGGGTCTTCCCTCTGAGGTAGTCAGAAATTGTTATGGTTTTCTTCCGAGGCCCTTTCTGAGGAGGAGAAGTAGAACAGGTTAGCAGGGTTTTATCACATACGTTTCCCCTAGTCTTTGTTGTGTCTATTTCAGAGGGATCCCACTTACTGTATTCTAATTGATCAGATATAGGTCTCTCTATAGGCTGTATATAAGGGGGTTGTATGTTAGAGGCCTTTTCTACTAAAGAAGCAAGCTCTTGATAGTCAGTCGTGACCACTAGGTCTTCCATGAGCTGGGGTATAGCCCCCACTCTTAATCGCTCTTTTTGTCCTCTCCAATCTAGGTCTACCGCCACCACTGGATATGTTCTCATCTCCCAGTGTACACATGTAATAGCGGTTTCTTCGTTCTCCCTCCATTGACGAGGTTGCACACAGGCAGCCTTTACCACTGAATGTCTACAGCCTGAGTGTACAAGAGCCCTCACCCGCTTATTGTTTAACAAAAGCTCAATCAGATAACCTGGCTGTTAGTGGTCAGGAATACTCTGCCCTTGGATACCACCACTTCCATGGGTTCAGGGGTTGGTTGTTTTTGAGGACAGTGCCCTGCAATATGTCCCAGTTTCCCATACAGGAGACACTGAGGGGTTTGCTGTAGTTCCTTTCTACTAATTTGTTCCCATTTAGGGCCTCCGGGATTCCCTCGCGGTGGGATGTGAAACCTAACAGGGGCTTTTCCTCCTCCAAGACTTCCGGCTGTGCTCCGAGGAGTCCCTGGTTTTTGTTCAAAGGAGCGATGAAACGCACAAGCTAAGTCTATTGCTTTTTTGGTTGTTATTTCTGTGTTCTGTCTTATCCAGACCCACGTGTTTAGGGGGAGAGCCTCTAAGACCACTTTATCAAATAGCTCTTCCTCTGTTGTCCCTGGAATTCCTTGTCTCCTCCGTCTCCAGCTTTTCGTCTCCTCTCAGCAGTATCTTCTTCTTCTCTCTCTCCATGTCTTCTTCTCTCTTTCTTTGCTGCTGCCCTGGCTCCTTTATATCTCCATCTACCTCTTGCTGCTCCGAGACCTCCCTCAGCTTCCCCGCATTATCCCCTATCTTCAGGGTCATCAGAATCCAAGGGGAACTTCCGAGGAAGCCACACCTCTCTTGAGTGCCCCCAGAGTATTCCTGTAGCTGCCCCGGGGAATGATACAGAGAATCGCCTTGCCTCGGACAGCTAACTTTAACAGGTACATACTTGTGCCAGGATTGCTACACAAACAATAACATGTGCTCTATAAAAACACCTCACAAGACCAAGGTCATTAGAAGGGGTTCCACCAGGAACAGGGGTGGGGGCATTTCTCATTCAAACCGTACTGTCAAATTAGGCTTATTATGCCGAGCTCTGACTTTAGGATAGGGTTAGGCCTTATTACAAGGAGTTGCATATTTCATGTTATTATAATATGTTGGGGGTTTTCATATTTACCACTTTTATCCTCACCATTCTGCTAATAAATTAAAGCCTTTCCCATTTTACTGCAGTGTCCAGTAAGTGAAAGCACCAATTTGCATTGGCAGAAAATGTCATAGAACATCCACAAATACAGCTATTGTCTTATGGTAACTATTCAAGTATAAAATGTTAAAAACCAAAGGGTCGACCATTTTTGAACGTTCTAGAAAAAATTATGGAATCATGAGGTCATATTCAGTATCAACATTACACTCCCATGTTTTGTGGTGCAATAATGTTTCTAAGCCTTTCTTGTTTAAGAATGTGCACAATTTTATCAAGATCCAATCATCTCCTCACATTAAAACCTGAAAAAGCATTGTATAGTGTTAAAAAGAGGGTCTGTAGTTGGCAGCAGTATGCACCCTGTTCAAGTAGGGACCACAATCCCAGTCAGGGTAAGTCAGATTCACACCCCACATTAACCTGTGCTCACTGTAATTTGGCACAGAGCAGTCAGGTTCAACTTTTCATCCCCAATTGGCATATTTGATTTACTTAAAAGTCCCTAGTAAAGTGCACTACAAGTGCCCAAGGACTGTAAATTAAATGCTACTAGTGGGCCTGCAGCACTCATTGTGCCTCCCACATAAGTAGCCCCTTAATGGGGTCCCAGGCCTGCCATTGCAAGGCTTGTGTGTGCAGTTTCACGGCCACTTCGACTTCGCATTTAAAATTATTCTCCAAGCTTTAAACTCCCCTTTTTCTACATTTAAGTCACCGCTAAGGTAGGCCCTAGGTAAGTCATAGGGAAGGGTGCTATATAGGTAAAAGGCAGGACATGTACATATGTGTTTTCTATGTCCTGGTAGCGAAAAACTCCTAGATTTGTTTTCCACTACTGTGAGGCCTGCTCCTTTCACAGACTAGCATTAGGGCTGCCCTCATATATGTTTTGAGTGGTAGATTCTGATCTGAAAGGGGTAACCAGGTCATATTTAGTATGGCCAGAATGGTAATAGAAAATCATGCTTATTCACGAGGTTGGATTTTATATTAAGATTTTAGAAATGCCACTTTTAGAAAATGAGCATTTCTCTCACTTAAAACCATCTGTGCCTTACAGCCTGTCTCCAGTCAATGGCTGGTCTGTGCTAGTTGACAGCTCCCTTGTGCATTTCACCCAGACAACCAGACACACACAGGACACTCAGTCACATCTGCATTCATTTGTATACTGAATGGGTCTTTCTGGGCTGGAAGGGAAGAGGGCCTGACACTTACATTTTTACATTTTTAAAGGCCAGTGGCTTGCCCTCACACAAAGGACTGATAACCACCCACTGGAACCCTGGCAGACAGGACCGGGCTGAACTGGGGAAGTTGTGCACTTCACTCTTTGAAGTCTCCCCCAATTCAAAGACATTTTAGGTATATAAACTGGGTCTCTGACCCCACCAACTCAGACACTTCTGGACCTACACATGCACCCTGTCGGAGGAGCTGCCTGGCTGTCCAAAGGACTCATCTGGATTGCTTTGCTGTAAAGGACTGCTGCCCTGTTGTTGCCCTGCTGGCCTCTGACTTTGCTCGGAGGACTCTGCCTTCTCCAAAAGTGCTCTCTAAGGGTTTGGATTGAGCTTGCCTCCTGTTTCTGAAGTCTCAGTGCCAACAAAGACTTTACTTCTTTTACCTCTTCAAGAACCTCCTTGCGCGTCGCAACTCGATGCAAAGCCTGCAGAAATCGACACAAAGCCTGCATTGCGGCTGAGAAATCACTGCACAGCTGACTGGAATGACGCAACACCAGCTTCCCGAATGGAAATTCAATGCAGCGCCTACCTTGCGATGGAAAATTTGATGCAATGCCTACCGGATCGATGCAGCACCTGCTCCCTCTTCCAGCGTGTCAAGGATTTTCAAATTATCATCTCTGGGCATCAAAATATCCCCGCATCTCAGTGAGGAACCAAGAGTGTGCACCAAAAACGATGCAACTCCTTGAGGCATGGAAAGAAATGATGCATCGTCTGTGCTGCGTCGGAAAATCTGATGCAACACCTTATTTTTCCCCTCATCTCCTCCTCTGCGTTGGTATTTGTGATGCATCCCAGGCACTGTGTGTAACAAAGAGACAACTGTTTATTTTTAAGGATTGAGACTCTTTGAAACCTGTTAAAAGTGATATTTCAACTTGTGCTTTTTCGATCTTTGGTATTTTGACCTTATTTTATTCAGATAAATATTATTTATTTTTCTAAACTTATGTGGTGTTTTCACTGTGTGACTGTATGATTTATTGCACAAATACTTTACTCATTGCCTTTTAAGTTAAACCTGACTGCTCAGTGCCAAGCTACCAGAGGTTGGGCACAGGATAATTTGGACTGTGTTGTGACTTACTCTGACTAGGATTGTGGTTCCTACTTGGATAAGGGTGTCTACTTCTGCCAACTAGAGACCCCATTTCTAACATGTTCACTTAGCTAATCTATGTTTTTTTAAATTTGAACTTTTGGCTCATTCACTTCAAACAATTAGAATAACTTACCTGATTTCTGAAAGGAAAGACTAGCGCCACATTTTTGTGTCACCATGACTTGAAGTCAGCTTGTGACAGAAGAAAGAAGGAAAGAAAACTCATTTGAGTTTTTGCCATCTGTCAGACAATTTATTTGGCAAATGTCTATTTGCAAAGTCAGGCAAAGAAATGTTGTGGAGCCTAACTCATTGTGTGATAGCCAATGACATTATCATTCAAGTCTAATTCATTTTCAAAGAAGCTATGGTTTTTTTGTTAAATCTTTTTATTGCATTTATAACATAAACAAAACGGATACTACTAAAATACTTATAAAAGATAACAATAGAGTGGGAAAAAAGAAAAAAAAGAAAAATAGATAATAGAAAGGATTTGAAGATTATACTCTGTTTGATAAGTGGTCGCAAGTCTGTTGTTTGGTGGTCTGATGTAGGGGGTAAGTCCGCCGTGGGGGGGGGGAGGTCTATGGGGCGATCAGGGCGTAGGGTAATGATTTCGAGCAGGATGCATTTGTCGTGGGTGGAGTGTACCTTTGTGGATATAGTTTTGCGGCTGTATATCTAGGGTGTGTGTTTATATTCTTATCATCTGTGTTCGAATGAGGTTTCAGGTCTAGGTAGTTGTGTATAGGAAATATGTTGGTTGTGATGTCTCGGATCAGTATCTTTCCAGAAGACTAGGGAGGTCGTGTATCATCTTTTTCCTGTAGTTGATCTGCTACGGAGTCCCATATATCAGCATGCTTGACCACCACTCCACTATCACGTAATGTGTGCAACACCTGTATTTCTGCATTGACCCAACGCTGTACGTCAGTTTTCCAGTGGCGGGAATCTGGGGCGCTAGGTGATTTCCACTGTGTGGCGATGAGTCGTTTGAGGATTACAAATGCTAGATCTGCACATCTGTGTTTTTGTTTATCTTTGCTACGTTTGTGTCTGATACCCAATAGGCAGGACTCAGGGGTAAGTGCTAGGGGAATACCCAGCCATGTAGCAATTTGTTGTGTGATGTCTTGCCATACTCGGAGTAGTGGTGGGCAGTTCCAGGTCATGTGCAAGAAATCAGCTTCCCTGTTACCACACCTTGGACAATCAGAACTAGCTTGGGGGTACATGTGATGGATTCGGTGTGGAGTCAGGTACGTCTGGTGCAGGTAGTTGAGCTGGGTGTATATGAAACATGCGTTGAGCGATACCTCACGTGTGGATGTGAGGGCCATGGACCATGTTGGAGCTGTGAATTGTGTGTGAAGTGCTTTTTCCCATTTGTTCTTAGCTTGTGGCTGTGCTTCTTCTGGGTTAGCTCGTAGCACGTTATGGATCCCTGAGATTCGTGTTGATGTACCGGTGTCCGATAGCAACTAGAATAGGTGATGGTAGTGCTTCCCTGCTACCGTGTCCCCATGCGTTGCGTATTAGAGATTGTAGTGCGCCGTACTTAATAAAACTGCCCTGTCCTGGAGTGTATGTCGACGCGAGTGCCTTGTGCCTCGTAGGGGAGAAATTGGCCCTCTGCGAATAATTCTCCCACTAACCGGAGGCCTTTAGCGGCCCAATCAGAGAGACACAGACGGCCATGTAATCTATGTACCACTGGGATGGCGAGTAGTGGGGTCTTAGGCGAGTATGGTGGTTTTCCGGGTCCCCTGTTCACATAGCGCCGCCACACCCTTTCGGCCACTTTTAACAGGATATTGTTGTGTCGCGATAGGGCTACACGTCCCACGAGCCATTCCAATATGTCTAAACCACCCAGTTGTGTGCTCACAGTGTGGGTTTCCGAGTGAGTGGGGTCTTGTAGCCAAATTAGGATTCATTGCAGCTGAGCAGCTGCGTAGTAGAGCTCGAATTGTGGTACACCCATCCCGCCTCTGTCCAGTGGTAGGCATATCTTAGCCAAAGCCACACGTTTACGTCCGGTGCTCCATATCAAGTCTATCAACAGCTTGTTCAGCTGTGCGAAAAAAGTGCTAGGAAGCCATAGTGGTAGGGCAGTGAAAAAATATAATAGTCGAGGGAGTATAATCATTTTGATTAATGCCACTCTACCCATAGGTGATAGTGGTAGTGCACACCAAAAGGGCAGCAGTCCTTTTATTGATCTTATCGTCCGGTCTAAATTGCCCTCCTTGAGGTCAGATTCGTCATGATATATGTGCACTCCTAGATATTTGAAAGTGCTGTAAGTCCATTGTAAATTATGCTCAGTGAGTATGTGGGTCTGTGTGTCGGGTAGTCAGCGCATGGGGAATAGACATGATTTGGCCCAGTTAACGCGTAGGCCGGATATGTCTCCGAATGAGTTCAATAATTGTAGCAGGATTGGTAGGGATTCGGTATGGTTACGTAAGTATATTAGTGCATCGTGTGCGTATAAGGACACTATGCAGTGTTCCACGCCGTCCGGTATGCCCCATCTTGTGGCTTCATTGCGCAATTTAGCCGCGAGGGGTTCTATGGCTAGTGCGAACAGAAGTGGTGACAGGGGGCATCCCTGTCGCGTGCCTCTACCGATCTTGAATTTTTCGGAAGTGATGGTGCCCGTTTTTACTCTAGCTATGGGGTCTGAATATAAGATAGATATCCAGCGTGTGAGCACTTTACCAAATCCCAGTAACTGCAGGGTTGCCATCAGATATGGCCATCCCAGTGTGTTGAAAGCTTTTTCAACGTCTAGTGAAACCGCAACTCTGGAGTAGTCTGTATCAGGAGTTTCAGCGATCAGGCGCAATAGGTTCCTGATGTTGATAGAGGTGTTGCGTCCTGGTATAAATCCTGATTGGTCTGGGTGTACCAGGGAAGAAATTATTGAGAGAAGTCGGTTGGATAGTACCTTACCTAATATTTTACAGTCCGTGTGTAAAAAAGTGATAGGGGTCGGTAAGAGCGTACATCCAGTGGGTCGCGGCCCTTTTTATGGAGGAATACTATTGTAGCTTCGCGCTGTGAGTCTGGGAGACGACCTGTTTCGTATGCCTCCTGTAGCATGGTCAGATATGGAGTGAGCGTTTGTGATGAGAAAGTCTGATAGTACTCGATCGGTAATCCGTCTCCCCCTGGTGCTTTATTGTGGGCTAGCTGTTGCAGTGCTTGTTTTATTTTGTCACTTTCGATGGGTTTGTCTAACTCTAGTGCTTGTGCAGCCGTTAATTGATTTACGTGGGAGGTCCTGAAGAAAGCTTCTAGTTGTGGTGCGAGTGGGGGAGGTTCTGCCTGATACAACCTTGCATAATACTGCCTAAATGCGTCGTTTATTTCTGATTGTGTGTTCACTATCACACCAGTATCTAGGCGGATGGCGTTTATAGGAGTATGCTGCTGGGTCCCTTTCTCAAACCAGGCCAGCATATGACTTGATCTATCGCCCTCAGCGTGTAATCGCGCCGTATGGTATCGATAGTCGAATTTTCGTAGGTGGGTTTCAGCATCGCCCCATTGTTTTTTGAGTGTGATCGTGTTATTCTTAGCAGTACTATTTAAGCCCGCCTCGCATTCTGCCTTCCGTAATTTCTCCTCGGTATCGTGTAGCTCAGAGAGCAGTGTGCGCCTGATACCTCCTGCAGCCCCGATGCACATGCCCCTGACTACCACCTTATGTCCATCCCACTCGATTGCGCGTGTTGTGGCTGTTTGACTATTAATTGTGAAATATGACTTTATGGTGTCAGCTAGTTCTTCCCGGAATGGCGGGTCGCGTAACAAGATGGGTTGTAAGCGGCAAGTGGGTATTCGTGATGGTTGAATACCCCATCTCAGTGTGACGATTAGGGGGCAGTGGTCCGATAGGGTTTTGGCCAGATAGTTGGCACTATGCATTAAGTGTGTTAATGTGGGCGAGCATAATAGTAAATCAATCCGTGTGTGGAGGTTGTGTACGGGTGAATAAAAGGAATATTCTCTATCAACGGGATGGAGACTTCTCCATGTATTGTGTAGCCTCCGTTCTGTTATCCAGGACCTTAACATCTCAGATACCCGTCTACTAGGGGCGCTTATTAATGGCGGGTGTGATCTGTCCATAGAGATGTCCGGTACACTGTTAAAATCTCCTCCCCAGATAATTGGTATGGACGGGTCCCGTGAGATCTGTGCGGATGTGGCCCTCAGGAATTCCCCTTGTCCCGAGTTTGGGGCATATATACCAGCTATGGCTAGCTGTCTACCATCCAACTCTCCAGTGAGGCAGACATATCTGCCATCTGTGTCTATATACGTGTCTTGGACCGTGTATGGGATCCCTGGTGCGATCCATATCATTACTCCCTTTGCATATTTGGATATTTTAGTTCCATAAACAGTGCCCGACCAGCTCTTATTAATTTCCTTTAATTCTTGTGTGGTGGCATGGGTCTCCTGTAGTATAGCTATATGCAATTTGTGGCGTCTGAGATATGTATGTACTCTGCGTCTTTTAGTTGGGTTAGCCAGGCCTCTTATGTTCCAGGTTACAATGTTGTATGTCATTGAAACATTTTGTGTACGAATCACTAGCGGTGGATGTTTTTAAGTAGGATTTGCTGCGACCCCTCGCCCATCGCCCCCCCGACCTCCCCAGATCCAATCAACCCTCGAGTGTGGTGTGGTTAATACATACCTTAAGGAGTTAAGAGTAAGAGGAATATAGAAGAAAGGGGGAAAGGGGAAAAAGTGTGAATAACCAGGCACAACAGGTGCAAGAGTGGCTTCGAGCCGATTGGTGTCCATACGGGAACCCATCTGGGTTAGGGGACTGCTGTGGTATGCGGTCCAAGGTGGCCGCGGGGTCCGGCCCATTCGGGAGTCGTCTTCTCCCCTTTAGTTGCGTTCAGGCTGGAAGGCACGCCGGTTTCAGGCGCATACTGTTTGTGGCTTTTGGAGTAGGTTAATCGCTGCATCTGTGTGTTACCTTTTCAGAGGTCGTCTGCGGTGCGTGGTGTGACCACCGGTCCCGAGATTAGTGGGGATGTGGGCAGGCTTTGCGGGGACCCCACCGAGTCCGAGTCCGTGGTACCATATTCGCGGTTGTGCTGTGTTCGAATACTCGAGAACCTATTAACGTCCTTTAATGCTTGAGCTTGCCAGTCCGATGCTTGCTTATCAGTAGGGAGTGATCCGGTTCTAGGTTTCAATTTCCTTTTCTTACGCTTTTTTTGTGTTAGCCATTCCTTTTGCTCTGGGTGTTCATCTGTGGGGTCTAACAAGCCCTTGGCGTGGATCCAAGTCCATACGTCCTCTGGGGATGGGAAGACGTGAGTTTTATCGCCATCCACTACACGTAGTCTGGCAGGATACATGAGGGAGTATGGAAAGTTCTTGTCGCATAGTACCTGTTTTGCCTTAGTAAAGGTGGCACGTCTGCGCTGGACCTCTGCTGTATAGTCCGGATAGGCTGTGACTTTTACGTTTTCAATTTCGACGGGTCCCAGCGCACGGAAGCTCTTTAGGATTTGATCTCTATCACGGTAATTCAACAGCCTGGCTATTAATGGGCGAGGAGGGGCTCCCGGGCGTGCGGGACCACCCGGGATCCGGTGTGCCCACTCCACTGTCAGAAAATGGGAGGCCTCCTGTTGTAATATGTGATCTTTTGCCAGCTCTCTAGAAATAACTCTGCGTTAGGGAGCTCGATTCGCTCCGGGAATCCCATAAATCTAATGTTATTACGGTGTGAACGGCCTTCCGCCTTCTCCGCGCGTCTTTGGAGTTGTATTATCTCAGATTCCTGCTGTTGTATTCAGTTTTTCATGTCCTCTATATTTGGTTGAGATGTTTCTAGGGTAGATTCGACGGTGGTTACTCTATCCGCTAGCTTCCGGTGTTCAGTGCGTAGGATAGTGACTTCCACTGCCATTGCATCTATCTTTCCTTCCAGGGATGTTTTAGTTTCTAATATTGCCTGCAGTACCTTGTCAATTTGTAACGAGTGAGCAGCTAGCGTTTCAGTCACTTTATGCAGTGGATCTGGGCTGTCCGTCGTTGGCGGGTCTCCGAGTCTGGTCTCTGATTGGCCCCTCAGTGGCTTTGGTTTCACCATGGTTTCGCCTGTTCTAAGCTCTCTTCGTATTGCGTTGTGATTGAGGCGGTTAGTTTATATGGTTGTTGTATCTGATTAGGCGAAATTTGTTGTGTGCCCATCAGTGGGAGCTTGGTGCGTTCCGCAAGAGGTATGCACCGGATGTGTGCAATTGACGATTGCGTGTTGCAGCGCCCGTGTCTGTGCATTTTATGTTGGGGGAGAATCAGCTTTGCTCCTTACAAGAGAGGTGTGCCTGGTACTTGTAGTTGGCGATTGCGCGCTGTGATTCCCGTATCTGTGCGTCTTATGTTAGAAAAAGAGAAAAGGAAGAAAAGGCATTGCTCCCTGGCTGTATGCAAGACTAGGAAATGTCACTGATTCTAATTTTCGTTGGTGGGTGTGGTAGATGCCTTTACCTAGTACTTGATTTCCGAGCCCACTCAAGACACTCCTTTAATAGGGCACAGCGTAGTTTGATTACCCCGTTGAACTCCGATGTGCGTTACGTGTTGGGAATGGCTAGCGCTCCACAGTTGTTGCTGGGCTCCGTACTTCTCCTTCGACCTGACCTCTTTTTAGCACGCAATCATTCAGTGTAATTAAACAGCAGTTCCCAAGAACTTCGGTCTGCGGCCTTTTCCTCGTCCGCAGTTAGATCTTAATCGGGCCGCGTCATCATGCTCGTGTTCTGCGATTGGGCCCTAATGTTCGTCCGGAGTCTTAAGCTGCCCATTAGATTGGGCGCCTATGGCATGCGAGGGTGTATCCGTGGTTACGCGCTGCAGTGCCCGTATCTGCGCGTTTTATGTTAGGGAAAAAAGAGAGGGAGAAACGGCTTTGCTCCCAGGCTGTGTGCAAGGCTAGGGAATGTCACTGAGTCCAGTTTTCGTTGGTGGTTGTGGTGGATGCTTTTACATAGTGCTTGACTTCTGGGCCCACCCAGAACACTCCTTCAATATAGCACAGCGTAGTTTGATTTCACCTTTGAGCTCCGTTGTACGTTTCGTGTTAGGAATGGCTAGCGCACCACGTTTGTTTCTAAGCTCCGTACCTCCCCATCGACCTGGCCTCTCCTTAGCACGCAACCATTCGGTGTGATTGAACAGCAGTTTCCAGAAACTTCGGTCTGCGGCCTTTTTTCTCGTCCGCAGTTAGATCTCCATCGGGCCGCGTCGCTATGCGTGTGCCTTGCGACTAGACCCTAATGTTCGTCCGGAGTCTTAAGCAGCCCGTTAGATCGGGCGTCTATGGCATGCAAGGGTGCGTCCAAGGCTCCACGCCGTCCCCACCCGCAGCACTAGGATTGCTCCGTACCTGCGTGCAGGGTGCAGCCGCTGCTATTGTCGGGCCGCTCGGCTCTTTGCTGGCGCGCGTCCGCATCTGTTTACCATCGGGCCCTGGGCGAACCGCTGCGTCAGTTTGTTCAGGTCTTCAGGGTCTCGGGATGTTACTGAGCATGAAGCATGTGGGTTCTGAGGTTTTCAACGCCTGGAGACAGGAAGATTACAGGATAATTGTGGGCCGGGCACGGAGCTCTGATTCAAGCGACTGCACTCGCCGCCATCTTGGCCACGCCCCCCTTCAAAGAAGCTATGGTTGATATAGAAAAAAGGGGCTCTTGTAACGTTTGTCCGATGATGCAGCAGCAGATGAGCTGCTTCACCAAGCCTATGGTTATTGCATATCATTTAGTGGTGGCATAAGCTCTTTTTGCTCCACCACTGGAAGCTCTTTATTGGTAACGAATCCACCACAAGGCCACCCTCCACACTCTCGTGAAAAATCCACCCTGGTTATTATGGACCTGTGGATCCTCATCCCACTGGTCTTGGTCATTCTGGTTCTCATCACCCTTTGTTTGGTCATTCATAGCCGTAGCTATTCTCATTCTTCTAGACCTGACACCTCGGGCTATGATCATCTGCTCCAGGCATTTAGGCCATACACTACCTGGTCCTGATGTGCCTGCTCCATGTCCACTTGCCCCTTATCCTCTTGGCTCTGTGGTCTTGGAGTTTGTCCCCATGGCCCGACACACCTTAACTTTCTGGTCTTTATGTCTGCATCATAGTTTCCAGAGCCCTTTACTCCTCGCTTTCCCATAAACCATCTTTGTCTAGTCTTTGTACTTCTGCCTTCAACGATCCCTGGTCCTCTTGGAAAGGAAATGACCTTGGTGATCCTGTTTCTTTTGGATCTCCTCCACCTATGATCTCCTCCTACTGTATGTATATATGTATGTATATGATATTTCTACTGAACAAGTTTACTCAAAGGCAGTGGCATTACAGTTCTCAAGTCTTCTTCTTTTCCTCCACTGGGATCAACAACAATGTATCTCCACATTTGTCACTCAGGCTTTTTGTTTCCATTTGTTAATGTTGGAGCAAGACCACTGATGTCCGAAAAAGATGACCCAGTAGAAAATACACTCACCTCAACCCAATTTTAGGCATCATCATGACCAATCCCCCCTGAATATCTTAAAATCAAAACTGCAAATCTCAGGTTGGATTATGCTCAAGGATGGGGGAAGTGCATAATCATTTTCTTGCATAATACAAAATTTTCATGAAGGTTTGGTGCCTGATTCACAAAGCCATGTGTAGATCTTATAACATGTACATCTACTCTCAAACTGAGGTGTAACTCTCCATGTGTCAGCCACTCAAGATTTCTCAGTAGAGATTTATTCCTTGGTGTAGACTTGCGAACTTCCACCTTCTCAAATGAGGGGTAAAGCCATTTGCAATCGACTTTATGACATAAAAGGTTGATTAGTATTTCTACGGCTGATTGTGGACGTTTCCACCATCGAGGCCAAGATCTTCGTGTATGAAAAAATATAGACAATTGTTAAAACATTATTTATTTTTAAATAAAATTTACTACAATCGTTAAAAAATATAACCATACATTAATTTAAAATAAGCAATACTACTGTAGAATTACTAAAATAATTCGGGGCCATGCATCGACATTACCACCTTAAATTAAATGTGTATGTTAAGATAAAATACTTTAAATGTAATGCATTTAATTTACAAATATTATTGTTTAAAACGTAATTTACTAATAAAATCTAACAAACTCATCAGTTTTTTTCATCTAATTTGTTACAAACTTGATGAAAAGCCGTTTTTTAAATAATGTTATATTTTCATGTTTTTAAAATAAGTTCAAAAGAATAAATGTATAAAAAGTAATTAAACTTAGTTTTGTATCATTAAAATATATATGTCATTTATCAGTATCAATAAGTTATTTCATTTAACATTCATTTCATATGAGGTAATCTCCAGAGTTGTGCTGGGGAAGGTTTAAGCCGATTTGGACGATATAAGGCTGTAGTAAATTTAGAAGTGTATTTTGTGAAGGGCAGTCGTCTTACTCTTTTGTGGATCTATGTTTTGAGTAGCATGTGCCGTTCCTAAATGCCGTTTAATATATACTTAACCCCATCCATTTTATAGCAATCATTCACCATTTTTCCACAATCCTTCCAGTCCCTCCCACATTTACTACTAAAACGCAAACCCACGTTTCTAGAGATGCCCACCATCGAAGTGAAAACCTCCGCAATGAAAAGGCAGAAGCAGTCGAGGCAAACATATTTACCCATAGGTTTGGGAAATACGTTTGTAGTAAGTAAATAACGGTATTGGAGTACTACTTTGCGTAGTTCAAAATGCAGTTTGTAATTCTCGTCTATGTACATTACCTGAATTACACCTGTTCAATATGTTTCCTACAGTTTCTAAAGTAATCTGGTAAACAGTGCACACTACGAGTGAGAATAAAACGCAAGCTCATAAAAATGCTTAAAAATAGTGAAGATTTATGAGAGAGTATGGTTGTGTGTCTAACTGTACGGGTGAAATAATATCTTGACTGATTGGCAGTGTCCTAAATTTCGATAGGGCCATTTGGCAGCTGTGCCTAAGGTAAGCTCTGTGTGCCCCTACGTCTCTCAGAGCCAACTCTTGACAAATAAAGAATCTTGACTAATCTCCAAGACCCCCAAGACATTCTTTTGCCCGCACCTCTCTCTAAATTGCACTTAGGGCATTCATGTTAGCCCTCTAATGACTTATGTTGGCTGGGCTCCTTAAAGCCTATTTACCCAGCCTCAGAGTCCAGTCAACAATTTCTGTTCACACTGCATCTCTATGGCTGTCCCTCGGATCCCGGTCTATCCATTAGACACAACCCCACTCTACAGATTTGCATAGGCCGTCAACTGCCACCAGAGCTCTTGGATGGTCTTTCAATATACTGTATCTGTCCTGGCTGTCACATACCCTGTTAGTTTACCGTCACAGCCCTATTTTGAAGACTTCCCAGCTAGTGGTGTTGCAAGCATGCCCAGTTACCTAATGCTAGCAGGGAAAATTGGCCATCCCTTCTGCATTTTGGGTCATAAGACAGTTATAATTGCCTCACACCTCGGGCCCTAATATCACTGCATCTGCTATGCTAATGATAGGCCCCTGTTTAAGGCTTTTGGAACTTTTTGGGCTGTCAGGCTCAACCGCTGTAAACCAGAGCAGACTCCTAACAGCTTACCTTCAACCCTCTGTTGCCCAGTATCACTGGACCGGCCAACTAATGATAGCAAAGACCCACTCGCAAGCCCCCTGAACCCACTGGATGTCAAGTACTTAACTGTTGTAACCCACCCAGTGGACCCCTCACACCTTGTGGTACCGGTGCCACTGCACCAGCTGCATTAATGATGACTAAGCTGCTGTCACCATTCCCCTGTCTTAATATGATTAGAAGGTACTTAACTACTGTAAATCTTTCATAAGGGCACCTGCACCACCCACGTATGGTGCCCAGTGTGGCTGTACTAATGAAAGCTGAGCCCCTCGCTCAGCTCCTCGAACTCATTTAGCTGCAACGTACTTTACTACTATGAACTTGGCCCGTGGGACCCTCTCAATTCTGGTCACTGGTGCCTAGGCCCGGTTCTAACAGGGGGGCCGGGTGGGCCAGGCCCACCCAAGCATGAACTTTAGCCCTCCCAGACATGGCAGAAGAGGCCACAGAGCATGCACTTGTTAAGCGCTTCCTTCATGACGAGATAGCCGAAGTTTATGATGTTGTTCACTTCAATTATCAGACAGGGGTCAAGAAAGAACCTCCAGAACACATGTAAAGTGCATTTAATTTTACTATTAATGTTTTAGGTATGTACTCATAAGGGTAAAATACTGATATTAGGTGATTTTCCCTATTGTTGTAGTCGCCCAGATATTAAAATACTCATCATACCAGTAAAAAAAAAAAAAAACAGGTTACAACCCTAGCTAATGTCTGTGGCTACCTGTAGTTGGGTGGTATGTGTGGAACTGGGAAGAAGTGGGGAGTTAGTTGTGAAAGATGCAGCAGGTGTAGTGGCCCCAGGGCCTAAGGCTGTGAGTGGCCTTCTGCACCTCAGTTATGGATGTGTGAGGGAGTTCTGAGAGTGTTTATGTATTTCAGTCTGTGTATGTAGCAACCTGGAATATACTGTAGGAAGGTGCATGCATTACACTAGTCATAGAGCAGTAGTGCATGCTTCATTGGATGAGCGGCCATGATGGAATTATAACTGTCTGCCCATTACCTAGGAATTAAGTTAGAGTTCAGCAGGTGGGTTGCTCCAACATAACCATGACTGATATCCTGCCTGTTGTATTACAAGTGCAATTTTATATAATACATGGAATATCAGTCATGTTTATGAAGGAGTAGAGGGCCCATTGAACTCTAAATCTGGTTCTTAATGTGGAGTTACAATGCTTACTACAATATGTGTGTCTGTTCTCTTCCAGATGCATTAGTAAAGTAAATATCTGTGTTATCTCAAGTTGAGAATTGTGCTGGGCTTAATTTATTCTCACAAGAAGGGCAGGGTGACAAATATGAGCATTTCAGAACCTGATAGTCTGTTCCAGTACATTTACAGGTTATAGTCAAGGCCACTGAAATTATGTAATTTTGTGGCTTTGGTGTTTTCCACATAATTATGAATTTGCCACATTTGCCATATAAGTCATCATTTACTGCATATTCTGCAGATTAAAAAAATGTTTCTTGCTCAAACGGATCAAGCATTACTAAAAATGCTGCAACATGTGTTGGGGTGCAATTCAAGGCCCATCGATACGGTTGAGTGGGCAGCTTTCAGTTGCTTATTGCTATACGTTGGTGTTAAATCTGCACGAGGAGCAGTGTATGCCAAGACAGTGCTAACAACTGTAAAAAAAAAAGACAAAATAATGAAGGAATACCGTCACAAAATGTGCCATATTATGCTGTATAATTTGTCTTTTCTTACCTCATAATTTAGTTAAGCCTGCCATATAATGTGGTCTTCACTTGCCGCATAATTTCAGTGGCCCTGGTTACATAGATCTTTCTCTTTGTATAATCACATGTACTCACAATTGACCAGATCAAAAGTTACTTCAATAAAGGGCTACTACGGGTTATGCAACCTGGCATGATATACACACAGTGGTATTAATGCTAATTATCCAAATTTACCTCAGTACTAAATAATTCATTATATATATATATATATATATATATATATATATATATATATATATCTATTGTTAGAAATGGGGTCTTTGGTTGGCAGTCAGGTTACCCCCTGTCCAGGCAAGGACTCTCACTCTAGTTAGGATAAAGGAGAATCACCCTCAGTTAACCCCCGCTCACACCCTTGGTAGCTTGGCACAAGGAGGCAGGCTTAACTTCAGAGTCTAGGTGTAAAGTATTTGTACCAACACAAACAGTAACTCTGAAAACACTACAAAATGACATGACACGGGTTTAGAAAAATAGGTAATATTTATCTAAACAAAACAAGACCAAAACAACAAAAATCCACCATACAAGTCAAGTTAAGAATTAAAAAGCAAAGAGTCTTAAATCCTTATAAAACAGTGCTAACACTGTTAGCATGAAAAAGTGTTCTGTCAAAATAACACTGCACGGGCGAGTGTACGTCAGAAAAGGCCAGTGATGCGTCAATTTCTCAGTCGCAAGCAGAACCGTGTGTCGTTCCACCTCTTTAAGGCCGGTGTGCGTTACTTTTCCTCTCCGCAGGAGAGCGATGCGTCGATCCGGACAGGCAACCTCGGGTCCGGGCAGGCTTTACGTTGTTTTTCCATGCCCACAATGTTGCATTGAAAATCCGGTCGCACGGTATCACAAAACCGCGCTGAGTGGGGTTTGAGTCATTATCAGCCTCTGTTAGTGGGTGTTGCATGTTGTTTCTCCAGCTGCGTTGCATCGATCTTCCAGCCGTGATGCAGATGTAGCATAGATTTCAGCTGCGAAGTCGGCGGCGCGTCGTTTCTCAGCCACATCTCGGAAGATACGTCAAAAATGTCCCCGCACTGTGGTCTGTGCGTGGATTTTCAGTCTTTGGCTGCTGGCTTCACCTTTCTAGGGCCCAGGAACTGGATAGGGCACCACTTGGCAGGGCAGGAGTCTCAGCAGAGAGTCCAGGTGCTGGCAAGGGAAGTCTTTGATGGCCCTGCGACTTCAACAACAGGAGGCAAGCTCGGGTCAAACCCTTGGAGATTTCTTCACAGGCATGAATGCCCAACAAAGTCCAGTCTTTGTCCTCTTTCACAGGCAGAAGCAGCAACTGCAGGATAGCTCCACAAAGCACAGTCACAGGCAAGGCAGCACTTCTCCTCAGCTCTTCAGCTCTTCTCCTAGGCAGAGATTCTTCTTGATGTCCAGAAGTGATCTTATTTTTCAGGGGTTTGGGTGCTCTTCTTATACCCATTTTGGCCTTTGAAGTAGGCCTACTTTAAAGGAAAGTCTCTCTTGTTTGTGAGATCCTGCCTTGCCCAGGCCAGGCCCTGACACACACCAGGGGGTTGGAGACTGCATTGTGTGAGGGCAGGCACAGCCCGTCCAGGTGTGAGTGACCACTCCTCCCCTCCCTCCTAGCACATATGGCTCATCAGGATATGCAGGCTTCACTTCAGCTCCCTTTGTGTCACTGTCTAGAGAGAGGTGCAAACAGCCCAACTGTCAAACTAACCCAGACAGGGAATCCACAAACAGGCAGAGTCACCGAATGGTTTAAGCAACACAATGTCTACTTTCTAAAAGTGCCATTTCCAAACACACAATCTCAAAACCAACTTTACTAAAAGATGTATTTTTAAATTGTGAGTTCAGAGACCCCAAACTCCACACGTCCATCTGCTCCAAAAGGGAATCTACACTTTAATCATATTTAAAGGTAGCCCCTCATGTTAACCTATGAGAGAGATAGGCCTTGCAACAGTGAAAAACGAATTTGACAGTATTTCACTGTCAGGACATATAAAACACATAAGTACATGTCCCGCCTTTAACATGCACTGCATGCTGCCTATGGGGCAACCTAGGGCCTACCTTAGGTGTGCCTTACATATAAGAAAAGGGAAGGTTTAGGCATGGCAAGTGAGTACACTTGCCAAGTCGAATTGGCCGTTAAAAACTGCTCTCACAGACACTGCAGTGGCAGGTCTGAGCCAAGTTTACAGGGCTACTAATGTGGATGGCACAACCAGTGCTGCAGGCCCACTAGTAGCATTTGATGTACAGACCCTAGGCACCTCTAGTGCACTGTACTAGGGACTTACCAGTAAATCAAATATGCCTATCATGGAAATCCAATTACACATATATTTTATGTAGAAGCACTTGCACTTTAGCACTGGATAGCAGTGGTAAAGTGTCCAGAGTCACAAAAACAGCAAAAACAGAGTCTAGCACACATCAAAAACCTGGGAAACAGAGGCAAAACGTTAGGGGAGACCACGCCAAGAACGCCAAGTCTAACATCTATATAAATATATAAACACACACACACATATATGCATATATATATATACATATATATATATATTGCATATATGTGCAGATATATATTAATTTATTAATTTCAGAGAAATTGATAGTTTCTGTGTACATCATAGCATATACTCAAAACCTAATATCCACAATTTTTAGGACAAACTTTCATCTATTAATATTTCCTAAATAGCACTTGTTTACTTTTTACATTTCACTCCATACAACTAAGTTTGATAGGCTTGCTGTTACCGTGTGATCCTTGCAAGGAAGCTGCAGAATTTGTGGTTTCCTCGGCCTGCAGGACCCAAAGCTTCGTCACATACACATGTGTCATTTTATCAATATAATATTGTAAATCCATCTGGTGTTTAATGAACATAGACCACACCACATGCAGGCACCTACCATATGTATAAACACCATGTTTGGGCCCAAACTTATTTATGCCCAAGCAACTAACATCAGGCTCAAATGAACGTTGCTCAGGAAAACACCCACACCACAATGGCCATGCCACACAAATACACCACAGGCCATACACATACACCACTCACACTTAATCAAACTGCGCATGTGCATATGAAGATCCCACATACAAGAGATACACAAGCAGAAATGTTCACCATGTACAAGCAGGGTCTCTAAAACTGCAAGCCCCTCAAAGTTAACAGTGCTCCTTTCCCCTTAGCTGAATCTGCCTAGAATACATACAGATAATTGATGAATAGAGTCAAAATGTCCGAAACTGAACACCAACAAGACTAAAGTTGTGATCTTTGGGGAAAGTTCTTCCCCATGTATTGCTAGATGGTGGGTGTCAGAGCTAGGGCTTACTCCCCTACCCCCTACCACCATCCTCGCTAAGAACCTTGGGATCGCATTAACTGCAAACTTGACAGCACAGCCCAAGTCAACGCTATCACTGACTCATGCTTCCACACACTGAAGATGCTAAGGAAAATTTTCAAATGGCTTCCAGTCATCCCCCGAAAACCATCACCCATACTCTCAACACCAGAAAACTAGACAAGAACATCCTCTATTCTGGTATCAACAAGCACCTCATCAGGAGGCTGAAGAATATCCAGAACCTGGAGGCCGGAATCATTCTCAGCCTACAAGAAATAAGTGTTGAGAAAGTCCCAAGGAATAAATAGCCAGTCGTCCTATTGTGAAGATGTCAAGGCTTGGGAGTAGTAACAGGAGCCTCCTTAAGCTTGCACTACTCTTATAGTCTGCTTGCTATCCAGGTGCTTGTGTTGAATTCTGGGCTGCTGGAAATTTTGAAGGTTTAGACTGATGAGTATAGACCTCATCTCTTACCCTCCAGTAACTCTCTAAATTCTCTATATGCCTGTTAGGAAGAAGATATGATGTAAAATTAGGGCCTCTAGGTTACATACAGAATTGACAACAATTGGGCCCTCACTGGCCCACCCTAATGCACCCTTGGCCCATCCAGATAAAAATTTCTGGAAACGGGCCTGCTGCTGTTTCACTAGCCACAGCTAAGGCCTGTTACAAGCCTCCTGGGTCTCCAAGCCTTTAACTACAGTAAATTTTCCTTCTGCGTCCCTCATGTCTCTGGCACCTGTTCCGCTGCACATGGCGCCTTCTGAACTCGCTGGACTGCCAGACCTTTATATGCTGCTGCAAACCATCCTAGTCGGGCTCTCACATTAACTATGGTGCCACTGCACCTGCTGCACTAAGGTAAGCAAAGCACCTGATACCATTCTTCTTAACTCCCTACGATAACAGGTCACCTCCTAACCCCTGTCCATTTCATCCGCTGTACCAATGAAAGCTACCCCGCTGGGAGCAGCCACTTGAACTCACTATTCCGCTAGGCACTTAAACACAGTTCATGCTCCTTCAAGCTGAAAAACTGCCTAGACAGCGAAATGGGCACAGAAGATGCTCATCTCTTCTCCATTCACTGGATGAGCAAAGTGAATCGGGCACTCAACCAAGCCATGATGTGCCTAGCTTGACACGTGATATTTGAATAGCCGCTAACATCAATAGTGTGGTATTCTGCAGGCTTCTGGGTGAACAGACACTTCCTTTGCCAAAAACACGTGTCCAACGTTGCTCCTGTAAATCAATTGCAGAGAAACGTCATTGCATACGGGGCTGTCATTCAACGAGTATAAAAAATAATTAGATGATTAGACATCTTCGACCTTTATTTGAACCACGTAATAGCTAAAGTACCACAAAGGTACATGCATACCTGTTAAAAAAAAGCCGAAAAGGAACATTTTACCACGTAGGCCTTCAGTATGAAAATCGTTCAAGAGTCAGGGTCTTTTTTATTTATGTATTTATTTATTACCACACGGTAATATTAAGTGATTTGTCCATAAGCACGTGATGAGAGCTGATGCCAGTCACAAAGCCGGCTGGTCGTAATACCACATGGCTTTTGACGCAATTCTTGGATGGGCAGGTTGGCATGTCGAATTTATCACATCCCCAAAAACTCTCTGATGAGCTGAGGCAGAGGCAAATTAGAACAAAAACCATTGAATGACCACTACTGTTATATAATAAATCAGAGAAGCTGCCATGATTATGCAAAGTCAACCATGTGCGATTAATGTAAATCATTATAATGTATGCAAATTCTTCTTGAATTTATACTTCTGCACTATTGAATAAGACTATTAACAAAAAAAATATGTATGACATTGTACCCAGAAAAACAATATCGAAACGTAAACACTCTAAAAACATATCGTCAACCTAAAAATCGCAACCTTCAATTTAAACACGAACAAGTGCATATATCGGCAGCAAAAATATAGTTAAAATATCTAAAATACAATAATAACACAAACAACAGCAAACAGATACCACATAGCGTCACTACATTAACACTCATGAAACCTAACAATAACCACATATACAAAATATGGCAACACAGAAAATCAGCATAACTAAGATATAGGCATTGAAAATGATTTCATGAAGACATCATACGTGGTAAAAAAAATACAAGCTACACTCCAAACAACCTGTGGAATTAAATCCAAAAACATTTAGCAAATAGAAAGGTTTTCTACTTAAAGGAAGTATAAAAAGGACACAAGTACATTCAACAAAATGCAACCCGAAAAGCAACTAGAGCAGGAGAGCGTCACTTTGCCAGACTGAAACTCAAAAGAAGAAGAAAATTAAACTCTAAAGGACCGCTGAACATAACAAAGTAAGTTATAAAAAAACAGTCGATAAGAACTACAAACAAACATAATTTAAAAAGTATAGCAAATAAATGAATCAGTGCTACATATTCGTTTTCCCAAAATACAGGCATATCTACTACAATAAGACAAAAGCAAAAGAAAAGAAAAATAGTCAGGAACATCTAAAAATCAGAAGTATGTTAAAGACAAGCTCAAAAGTAAATGTTATAACTAGACCACGAACATTAACATTTAAAGTAAAAATTATATATAAACACAATTTAAAAATATTCTAAAAATATTATCAAAATAAAAATAATAACAAAACATAATAAAGCGACACAACTAATGCATCTTTTCCTCGCAACAGACTACAACACACACCATCTGTCGCCAAAGTAAGAAGCAAACAGCACTGCAAAAAAATTACAGAAATACAGTGGAAAATGCGTCCAAAATGTGAGTAAAATGTGGACTTATTATGGAAAAATGAAAAATAAACCAATTGAAGTAATATATGTTCCCCTCAACAGACTGCAACAAATGCCTGTTGTCAACAAAATCAGAAGCATACAGCCAATCTATGGATCCCAAGTAGAAAATAAATTCAAAATGTACGTAAAATTTGTAACTCTAAAGAAGAAAAGTAAAAACAAGCATTAAAACAAGTAATATAGAGGGGAGAGCCTAGCCACGAGAAGGAAATGGCTGGTCTCTAACAAGCTCTTGCAAGGTACTCGTTGAAATCCTCCAACCCTTAGCCCCAGAGCAGCCTATACACTGTAAAGTAGGGTACCTACCTGGCGTGACTCACAGGCACTGGGTGAAGGTGTGACTCCTTCAGCTCCCTCAAAGAGCAGCTGCACTGACCGCAAGCAGACAACAACCTGCCCGCCCTCCATGTTGTTGTTGCGGGTCTGGTGCACTGTCTGAAGCCGCATCCACCTCCACTAGCGAGTACTCATGAACTCTGACTACTCTGTGCTAGCCACCAGAGAAATGCTGGTGCCACTGCTACAGTCTAGTGATGAAAGCCCACCCCTCTTCCTGCTCTACATACAGGTAATAAGTGAAGCATAGGGCAAAGATACAGAGATGCCCCCTACCCCTAACAGCCTTTTAGGAGGTCTGTGGGACAGTTCTGAAGAGAACGTGCTGGGATCGTGCCCTTCCCAAAAGAACCGAAACTGTGGCTCAGGTAGGGCAGCCACAACAAACTGGAAATTTGTGAAGGCTCAAAGCTCTCTTTCTTTTTTCCAGTGATACACCAAGGGTGGTCACAGAGAGGGGGATGTGTAGTGGTGGAAAAAGAGGTGCAATTCCCAAACGTTCTAATGATATGCAGATAATGTTTAAGTCTACAGAGAACTGAGGTGCCAGGCAATACCACATAGAAGTGGTTACAGAAACCACAGCACTCAAAGGATTCGAACACAAAATAGGTCCTTCAAAAGAGTTCAAAGATAGTGGATTCTTTTATTTGGAGACATCAGCATAAAGTCCATTCAGTGATCATCAGGTCATAGCACAGCCATCGTATTCAGAATAGGAGAACATCCTTGTAGAGGCAGGCCAACATGTGTTTCGTCACAAGGTGACTTTCTCAAAGCTTAGTAGAAGTAAGTAGAAGTTGAAAAGTGACTGGCTTCTATCCAAAGTAGACAGGTGCATCAAAGGGATGCAAAAGGAGTCTTGTTGGTAGTAATAAAGTGCTAGGAGACCATGATAAGTCTCCTATCTCGGAAGTATGTGCCGAGGGAACTTGTAGAGTCCGAGCGTGTGAAACGAAGGGTGTATACAACTTGCCACCTAGTGGTATTTGGAGATTACAGCCTCTATGAACTCCTCACCAAAAAGGACTGGTTTGATGATCGCCTGCGTCTTCTTCTTGCTTGCACATCTGGCCATTACGCATATAGTGAGTGGATCTGTACAAACTGAGCTCATTTTTCTTACAGTGCCTCCTACCCATGTCTAAAGAAAGCATTTCCCACCAGCTCTCATTCTCAGAAGATCTGAAAGAGGGCAGGAAAAACACAAAATGAGTGTCCCCAGACATGATGGCCATGATACCACTATAAACTCTTATGTTAGAACTCAAGGATATCGAGGCCTACTGTTAGAAACTGGACATCTAGTTGGCAGAGGTATGCAACCTGTCCAAGTAGGGACCACAATCCTATTCAGGGTAAGTCAGTTACCCACCATAAATTAACCTGTGCTCACCCTCTGGTAACTTCCACAGAACAGGCAGGCTTAACTTAGGAGGCAATGTATAAAGTATTTGTACAATACTCGAAAGAAATACAGTGAAAACACCACAAGAAAGACTCCACCCCAAGTTAGAATGACAGATTGTATTTTCATGAGTAAAACAAGACCAACATGGCAACAATCCAATAAGTAGAAGTCGTGATATGAATTTTTAAAGAATATCTGCAAATATAGTGCTTAGAAGTTTAAAGCGCTAACTGGGGCAATCTGGTCGGGATAGACTGGATCAAATCTGGAAAATCAAGCCGACCACAGTGGAGCGTAGGTTGGCTACAGGAACCAACCTTGTCCCATTGTAAAAGTACCTTTAGATGGCGGATGTACTGACATCGAAGACCTGATGTGAGGCAATGCGTTGGGGCTGAGGGTGATGCATTGATCCTGAGCCACACAGTAGGTGTTGTGATGCTCTTATCCTTAGTAGCAGGACCGGGTCCTGTGGTGATGAAGGACATACTTTGTCATTGAGCCAAACAGCTGGGATGCAAAGGAGATGCATTGAGGCAGAGGGCGATGTGTTGATCCTGAGCCATGCAGTCAATGGTATAATGTTGTCGTCCTCAACAGCAGCAGCGATGCATCACGTCGAGGAGAGATGCAGTGGTTCCAACAGGCGCAGTGAGAGCTGTGGGTCAGTTTTGCTTGTTCAACATAGGTAAACCTACTTCCAAGGACACAGGACTGGATTGGCATCACTTGGCTGGGAGGACTCACACTTGGCAGAGCCCAAGTGCTGTTGTAGAATTGCTGGAAGTCTTTGCTGTTCCAGAGACTTCAGAACCAGAGGCAAGCCAACAAGCCCTTGGAGTCACTCTGGGTTCACAAGGTGTATGTCCAGTCCTTTCCACTCCTGCAGAAAGATAAGCAGGAAGCCGTCAGGCCTGCACAGCAGAAAAACTGTTCTTGCAGAGCAGCAGTCCAGCAGAGTAGCAGTCCTTGCAGCAGCACAGCAGATCTTCTTCCTGGCAGAATATCCACAGGTCTAGAAGTGGACTGATTTGGTAGGGTCAGAGGCCCAGTTTTTACACTTAATGGTGTCTTTGAAGTGGAGGTGACTTCAAAGTGGGGTTTTTGAAGTGCACAGAGGTTCTCCGTTCCTGCCCTGACACCAATATCACTATAGGGGGTTAAGCAGTCCTTTCTGTGGAAGCAGGACACTGCCTATTTAGGTGTGTCAGCTCCTCCCACCCATCTTGACCATGATGACCCATAAATACCAAATACCCAACCAAAATATGTAGATGATATAGAGCAAAGCAACCAGTGTCATCCAGTAACACTAGATCCATGTATCCTTGACTATTCATATAAAAATGTTTCATTTAGCCACACTACCTTACGGCATTTTTCCAGGAAATTGTTTCGTTCATTCACTCATTTAGGCAAAACTGGTGTGTTTAGAGAGAAAACATCCAATACACTGCTCTTTGCCTTCTTTAGGGCCTCTCCCTTCTATGAAGTTAATCCTTTCAAGAGTAATTTGGAGTTCAGTCTGCTGGAAGGTGTACCTGGTTGTACTTGGGGCTCAGATGCGAGGTGCTGCAGCATGCTGTGTTTCTCTGTGTGACAATGTGTCGGTTCAGATGAGGTCACTAATCAAGGTCTATAGTGATGTGAAGCAATGTCTTGCACCAAGTTGCCTCGGTTCCGATGCATCTGCTCATCAGGAATTGTGAGGTGCTGCAATGTGAGGTCCTGCAACAAGATGTGTCACACTGTGTTGGTTCGGATGAGGTTGCTGATCCTGAGCTGTGAGGTGCTGCGATGTGAGGTCCTGCTTTGAGCTGCTTTGCACTACATCTGTTCCAATGAAGCCACCAGCCAGGAGCTGCAATGTGCTGCAATGCATGGTCCTGTGACGAGTTGCAATGCGCTGTGATGCCGAGTTCAACATGCAGGTCCAGGCTTTCTTCCTGAGGCAGCAGGGCCAGCAGATCAGTCCTTCCAGTAGTAGGAAAACAGAGCAGTCCTTCTTCTGAATCTTGCAGTGGTTCAGAAGGGATCTGACGAGTGGCCATAGTTGTCCAATATTTATTCCTAGTGCTAGCTTTTAAAGTGGGAGGCATTCTCTATTCTGTACCCACATCTGGTTCTGGAAGGTTACCTCTTTCCCTTGTTCAGGATCAAAGATGCCTAGGGTTTCAAAAGATCAGTCTCAGGTTCATTTGTGTGCAAGAGGCAAAGCCCTTTGAAATGTAGGTCGGGCTGGATACAGCCTACCCCAATCATCCTTGCAGGATGGTCCATACTATCCACAACTAATCCCCTTTTGTGTCATTGTCTGCAAGGAATGCACAAAACACAGCGGCAGAGCCATTCACAGTCAGATGACCAAAGGCACTGGCTGAAGACACAAATGCTTAGCAAAAGAAAGTACCACATTTCTAAAAGTAGCATTTTTGGTACTGTAACGTAAAACACAGTTTTATAATTAAAGAGGATTTTACATTACAATTATTTGAGTGCCAACATCATTTTCCTATCAGCTCCCCAACTTGACTTATCACATATTTAATGTAGTAAGGTGACACAATAATATTTTATGGGGGAGAGAAAGGCTTTGTGAAAGTGAAAAATGAACTTGAGAGTTTTTCAATACTAGAATATGTCAAACCTAAACCTACATGTCCTACTTTTTAAATACCTTGCATATTGCCTAGAAGCTTTGAGGGCCTAACGTAAGGGTGACATATATGTATTGAAACAGCAGGCCTAAGCCTGGCAAAAGATGTATTTTGCTAGGTCGAAATGTCAGTTTAAAAACCACACTGCAGGCTGCATTGGCAAGCCTGGGACGTATGTTACAATGCTTCTTTAGTGGGTGGACTACTGAGTGTTGCATGCCCACTAGCAGCATTTAATTTAAAGACCCTGGGTACATGTAGTACCATTTACTAGGAACGTAAAAGTAAATTATGCTAGCCAATTAGGCCAATTGTACCATGTTGTATGAGGAGAGCAAAAGCACTTTAGCTCTGGTTAGCAGTGGTTAATGTGCGCAGAGTCCTAAAGCCAACAAAAAGGAATTCAGCAAAACAGGAGGGAAAGCAAAACATTTGAGGGACTACCACCGAAGGATGTCAGGTGTAACACACCACACTAACCAAACTACAGCCCAATGCAAGCCTTCCAAATAACCAAAAATAGATACTTTATTAATATTTATTTATACCTACCATTCATTTTATAAATACATTTCTGAAAAGTAAATAAATATGCAATCCATGATTGCTCAACTGCTAATTAAAAATGAAAAATTGCAATATTAAATGTGCGTAAATAAATAAGTCTACAAACTAACAAAGCCTTAATTAATTTAAATATCCAAACATTTCAATATTACCTATATGCATATCCTGACATATTAATTACACAACATAAATAAGATCCACAAATGAACATTTTCCACCTAATAAATATATCAATTAAAATTGCAATTAAGGTTTCATAGCTGAAGTTGTAAAAGACCCAAAACAAACCCCAAAATAGTATCCATTCAAATTATCCTAAAGAAATGGAAAAATAAAACATACAAATACTACGTCCAAAACAACTTTATTAATCCATGAAAACTATTCAAATCCTGAAAGATATTAAAAACACGAATAAACATTCGAGTAAAACTAAACAACGTAAAATGAAAAAAAGTTGTTTAAAAGATAACCAACTATTTTCTTTGGGGAAAATAAGTATACCAAAAGTAATCTTCAATATTCACATAAAAACCCATGAAACACGAACATGAAAATTGTCAACCCACATATAAAACACAGCACCATAGTAAGTGATCAGCAACAATCATATACTCATATAAAATATACAATAAAATATTTAAATTACAGTAAGGCCCAATACACAAAATGATCATAAACCTGTCGTTCCCAAACGTTTTTGAACCGTGTCTCACTTGACATATTGGCTGCGGCTCCCCAGTATATTATTTTTTTTTGGCAGGTGGAGGGATGAAAGCCCAGCTTCAGGAGTACTTTCGTTTGAAAATAATTGTGGTGAAGCTGCAGAACGTATTAGAATCATAGATGAACAAAAATATATAACAGTTGTTTAATGAAAAATTTGAATTGGTTCAGTCAGAAACAATACACTCTTCTACACTGGGGTCTGCATATAGAATATATTTTTTGTTTTCACATCAATGCGGATTTAGTACAAGGTGAAGATGAATGCACATTCCGGTGCCCTGATAAGGTACTGCATTACTTTAAGTAAATGGCATTGCTTTAGATGAGCAGGCCCATGTCACATACAAAGTGCCTGTTTTTTGTGTTTGATTTGACAGGGAGAGTATAGCACTCCTCATCAAGGGTAATAGTTTTAAAGAGGAGAACCCACAT
Organism: Pleurodeles waltl; assembly: GCF_031143425.1. Taxonomy (NCBI): domain Eukaryota; kingdom Metazoa; phylum Chordata; class Amphibia; order Caudata; family Salamandridae; genus Pleurodeles; species Pleurodeles waltl. The sequence continues at coordinate 602,017,498 of NC_090443.1, read as the reverse complement.
TTCCCCACAGCTAATTATGTACTCAGGCAGTGAATACTTGCACGTTTATAATTCAGTTTCAAGCACTGGTAGACATGGACGTCATGTTTCACCGCACTCATTTTTCTTATGGACTGTATGCATTTTAGGAGCTGCAGTCTTAATTTATACGTTTACACCATGCCTCTTAGAAATTATTCTTAGTTGCACTTTTTTGGCCATGCCTCTTTCAGAGCCCCTCGTTAACCCGTCTTCCAACCACCTTTTATATTTCACTTGATACACTGGCCCTGCACATTATGCACACTGTGCCCTGGCACATAAGCTCTTCATGTAGGCCATTCCTAGAAGTGTGGCAGAGACACAAGCTCATGCCTACTTTAAAATAAAAATCGCACGAAAGGCAGGGTTCAAATAAAATGCAGCTCTAGACTATTAATAGCCGCAGACGAACGATAGAGGGCAGTGTTAACTGAGAGCGACTAACAGGTGGTATTTTTAGCCGTAACAGATTGAGGGTGAAGTTTTAGCAGCTGTCTATCAGTATGGTGCAGCTTTAGCTGAAGTCAAGCAACATGTTGCAGTTTTAGCTGCAGCTGATCGACAGGAAGCTGTTTCAGTTGGAGCATCTCACTGAGTGGGGATGGGTTCAGATTGTAAGGTGCTAGAGCTAGCTGCAGATTAATATGGGAACTCTGATGCTGCATGCAATGGGGAGTGGGGTGAGTAATCATGGGGGTGGTGACAAAGGGGTGGCTAGAAAACAAGATATTCTGTTATTTTCTTTATTTTTCATCATCAGGTAGCTACATAAAAATAACACATAGCTTAAATGAAAAGATTTGCTGTGCAAATAATTCACATTACAAGAGCGATTTTGACTAGCGACAATGCTGCTGCCTCTTTCCCACTGGGCTGACGGGTGGAAATATTGGTTTCTGCCCGTTAGTCCAGCAAGAAAGTTGTAAAAGGGCCAGTGGGGCGGTCACCAGTAAGGCAGCAACCTCCCAGTCAGAAGTGAGGCAGACGGGAACTTGTAATCAGACCCATACTCACATTGGGGTAATTGTTAGACTTCGAGGAGTGTTAGTGCTAACATCCTTGGTGTAGTTTCCCTCATCTTTTAGCCTCTGCTTCCTGTATTTTTGACTGTGTTCAGGACTTCATTTTTGCTGGTTTTGGTACTCTCTGCACTTTACTACTGCTGACCAGTGCTAAAGTGCAAGTGTTCTATGTGTAAATTGTATTGGTAATTGGCTCTTGCATGATTGGCATATTTGATTTACCAGTAAGTCCCTAGTAAAGTGCACCAGAGGTGCCCATGGCCTGTAAATCAAATGCTACTAGTGGGCCTGCAGCACTGATTGTGCCACCCACATGAGTAGCGCTGTAAACATGGCTCAGAACTGCCACTACAATGTCCGTGTGTGCAGTTTGAAGTGCCAATTCAACCTGGCAAGCATACCCACTTGCCAGGCCCCAAATCTGCCCTTTTACTACATGTAAGTAACTCCAAAGGTAGGACTTTAGTAGCTCCATTGGCAGGGTGCAGTGTATTCAAAAGGTAGGGAATGTACTGGTGTGTTTTACATGTCCTGATAGTGAAATACTGCCAAATTCGTTTTTCACTATTGCAAGACTTATCCCTCCCATAGGCTAACACGGAGGCTGCTTTTAAATATCTGTTAAATGCAGTTTCTCATTGGGAGCAGATGGTGATTTGGAGTTTAGGGTCTCTGAACTCACAATTTAAAAATACATCTTTTGGTAAAGTTGGTTTTTAGATTGGCAGTTTGAAAATGCCACTTTTAGAAAGTGGGTATTTTCTTGCTTAGCCATTTTGTGTCTCTTCCTGCTTGTGGAATCCATGTCTGGGTCAGACAGAGACTTTCCTTTGAATTTTGCCTAACTCAAAGGCAGAAAGGGGTATAAGTAGTGGACACAAAACACCAGACTTTTAAAACACTTCTGGATCAAGAGGAACCTCTCCCAAGGAGAAGAGCTGAAGAGCTGAAGGAGGAGTACTGCCCCTTTGGTGTGTGCTTTGCTGAGGTTTCCTGCAGCTGCTGCTTCTGCCTTATAGAGGACAAAGACTGGACTTTGCTGTGTATCCTGCTGGCAGAATGTCTCCAAGGACTTGGACTGACCTGACCTCCTGTTAAGAAGTCTCAGGGACAGCAAAGACTTCACCTACCAGTCTTTGGGTCCACTTGCTGTGGATCCTAACTTGCCACGTGGTGTCTATTCTGGTTTCTGGGCCCTTGGGAGTAAAAGCTGGTTGAAATCCAAGAAAAACTAAATGCACCATTTTGGAAACGGCCTCTTTGAAGGCTCACCACAAACTTTTTGCCTTCCTCCTCTTCTTTTTCTGACCTCATTTTTGCTGGCTTTACGACTCTGGACACTTTGCCACTGCTAGCCACTGCTAACGTGCTTGTGCTCCATCCCTAAAACATGGTAACATTGGCTCATATCCAATTAGTATACTTAAGTTACTTGTAAGTCCCTAGTAAAGTGCACTCCATATGCCCAGGGCCTATTAATTAAATGCTACTAGTGGGTATGCAGCAGTGATTGTGCCACCCACATTGGTAGCCCCTTAACCATGTCTCAGGCCTGCCATGGAAAGGCTTGTATGTGCAGTTTCACTGTCACTTCAACTTGGTATTCAAAAGTACTTGCCAAGCCTTAAACATCCCTTTTTCTACATATAAGTCACCCTTAAGGTAGGCCCTACGTACCCCATAGGGAAGGGTGCTATATTGGTAAAAGGCAGGACATGTACATATGTGTTTTATATGTCCTGGTAGTAAAAGAACTCCTTAATTTGTTTTCCACTACTGTGAGGCCTGCTCCTTTCATAGCCTAGCATTAGGACAGCCGTCATATACTTTTTGAGTAGTAGATTCTGATCTGAAAGGGGTAACCAGGTCATGTTTAGTATGGCCAGATTGACAATAGAAAATCCTGCTTATTTGTGAGATTAGATTTTATATTACTATTTTAGAAATGCCACTTTTAGAAAGTGACACAAAAGGATGATGGACGGAGTGTTGAAACCTTTCAAACACTCGCCCCCAGTCACAAATCTGGGTTTAATCCATCATTCTTTTGCCCACCATGGCACCCCAGTTTGGACCTAGCCATATGCAAATCAGTCCTGACCTTGCTCCCAATGGGAGTAGTCCAGCCCGAACTGTCAAGCCAAGTCCTCCCTGGACAGGATTCAAGCATCCTGGGACCAGATTCCCAGGACCACTGTTTTTTTGGAAAATTTTGTGAAGATTCGTCAAACGACGCCAAAGATATAGGCAAGTCAAAAAACACTTTTTGAACGTAAACATGGTCTTACTATAACTACCTACTGGTGACTGGTACAAATATATACACATATCTATACACATACACACACACGCACACACACACATATATATATATTCACACAATATTGTTTTATTTTAAGGTCGGGCATTTAAAAAAAGGGTTTTCCTTTGGGACCCCTATTAGCTACTCTAATAGGAACACTCTGCTGTTTGACAGCAGAACCTTTAAAGCAGGTCCCACTGTCAATCAGCAGAGATTTCATGCAGGTGACAGAGATGAAATGCTTTAGCAAGCATGAAGCTGCTGTCAGAGCAGCACTGTGCTTGCTGAAGCAATGGCACTGCAGAGGAAGGCTTAAGTCTTCCCCTGCAGTGCCAAGTAGCCCGTAAGTGGACCCCTCATGGTTGTAGAAAGCTCATAAGGACTAAAAAAATTATGAAAAAAAAAACAAAAACCTTTAGTTTTGAGGGTTCGAGTCCAGTTGGACTCATTACCATTTTTTTTAAATGAAAAAAATAATTTATTTAAAATTCTAAATACATTTTTGTTATTTTAAATTGAACAGAAGTATCTCATTCTAACTACATGAGATATTAAAGCCTAAAAACGCTATCTCTTTCCCTCTCACTTTCTTTCTCTCTTTCTGTCCTTCAGTCAATTTCTCCAACTCAGACACGTACGCACACACTCACTCGGACACTCATGCACCCACTCACAGACCCACTCACACCCTCATGCACCCACTCACAGACCTGCGCACACACTGACGTACCCAATATAACACTGATGAACGTATTCTCACACCCAGACAGAGAATTTGACAGCCACTCTCACCCTAGAAACACCCTATCACATCTTTTCTCTCACCCAGAGAGGCAGCAGCAAACTCACGCCGTGCACCGCCAAAGGCCCAAGTACAGCATGGGGTTCAATGGTTAGGGGGTCTGGCTGCAGGGTCTGGCTGCAAGCCAGGTCTTGCAGGCAACCTCCCCTGCGCATGGGTGAAGGCCGTCCACCGTGAAAGTTTTGGTGCTTATAGGGTGTTGGCTGTGGCCAACCACTGCTGGGAACGGCCAAAGGCCGTGCGCAGCAGTGGTTGTATTAACGTATAGTAATAATTACTGTACATTAAAAAAACATAGAAATTCACTGAAAAAAAATAACGTTTACAAGCACATTATAGTTAGGAAATAGATATTTTTTTAAAATGTATAAATTCACTAAAAAACCAAAGGTTAGAGGGACGTTATAGTTCTGCTCACAATTCAACCGTATAAAACCATAGAAATTCAGTAGTTATAGTTTGAGTTACCTTAAGTAACTACAATTTGTGCCCTAAGGTAACTATAACTCGCCCCCTCACCATGCACTGCTAACAACCCCACAAATTAGGGCACCCATGACATCTTTGATAACATGCTTGATAATATCAATGTAATATTTGCAGTACATTTTGTTAATAAAAAACTGTGCATGGCAGGGGTGCGAGTTATAGTTACCTTAGGGCACAATTTATAGTTACTTGAAGTAACTCTAACATATCTGCTGAATTTCTATGATTTTATACGCTTGAATTGTGAGCCTAACTATAACGTCCTTCTAACCTTTGTTATTTTCAGTTAATATATATATGTATGTTTCAAGCAACAGAAGGAGCCTTCAAACACTATGATGTCAGTATCTTCACTCAAGATTGACTCAAGTATCTTGAGTCAAGTATCTTGACTCAAGATTGAGTCTTGATCACAGTTAGCGACTCCTACGTCTATTTCAGTTTATATATGTTTAGCCAATCCTGCCAGTAATGAAGCACTCTAGGAATTGAAGTCCATTCAACTAAAATGAATGACAAACTCTGTAAGAGAGTGTTTATGCAAATAAGAAATTCAGGTTTCATGTACTTGAGGCCGCAACTATGAGAACTTTTTCGTACCATCTGTGATTTTAATCAATTAGCATATAAGCTGATCATACTACCACGAGATCATGTACGTAAAAGGCAATAATAATAATAATAATAATGCAATCAAATATAGCAATCTCAGGGACTAAGGGCCTGTAAAGAAATGGCTCCCTGTTGCAGTTACCCCCCACTTTTTGCCTGATACTGATGCTGACTTGACTGAGAAGTGTGCTGGGACCCTGCTAACCAGGCCCCAGCACCAGTGTTCTTTCACCTAAAATGTACCATTGATCCCACAATTGGCACACCCTGGCATCCAGATAAGTCCCTTGTAACTGGTACCTCTGGTACCAAGGGCCCTGATGCCAGGGAAGGTCTCTAAGGGCTGCAGCATGTATTATGCCACCCTAGAGACCCCTCACTCAGCACAGACACACTGCTTACAAGCCTGTGTGTGCTAGTGAGAACAAAATGAGTAAGTCGACATGGCACTCCCCTCAGGGTGCCATGCCAGCCTCTCACTGCCTATGCAGTATAGGTAAGACACCCCTCTAGCAGGCCTTACAGCCCTAAGGCAGGGTGCACTATACCATAGGTGAGGGTACCAGTGCATGAGCATGGTACCCCTACAGTGTCTAAACAAAACCTTAGACATTGTAAGTGCAGGGTAGCCATAAGAGTATATGGTCTGGGAGTCTGTCAAACACGAACTCCACAGCACCATAATGGCTACACTGAAAACTGGGAAGTTTGGTATCAAACTTCTCAGCACAATAAATGCACACTGATGCCAGTGTACATTTTATTGTAAAATACACCACAGAGGGCACCTTAGAGGTGCCCCCTGAAACTTAACCAACTATCTGTGTAGGCTGACTGGTTCCAGCAGCCTGCCACACTAGAGACATGTTGCTGGCCCCATGGGGAGAGTGCCTTTGTCACTCTGAGGCCAGTAACAAAGCCTGCACTGGGTGGAGATGCTAACACCTCCCCCAGGCAGGAACTGTGACACCTGGCGGTGAGCCTCAAAGGCTCCCCCCTTTGTCACAGCCCAGCAGGGCACTCCAGCTTAGTGGAGTTGCCCGCCCCCTCCGGCCACGGCCCCCACTTTTGGCGGCAAGGCTGGAGGGAACAAAGAAAGCAACAAGGAGGAGTCACTGGCCAGTCAGGACAGCCCCTAAGGTGTCCTGAGCTGAGGTGACTCTAACTTTTAGAAATCCTCCATCTTGCAGATGGAGGATTCCCCCAATAGGGTTAGGATTGTGACCCCCTCCCCTTGGGAGGAGGCACAAAGAGGGTGTACCCACCCTCAGGGCTAGTAGCCATTGGCTACTAACCCCCCAGACCTAAACACGCCCTTAAATTTAGTATTTAAGGGCCACCCTGAACCCTAGAAAATCAGATTCCTGCAACTACAAGAAGAAGGACTGCCTAGCTGAAAACCCCTGCAGAGGAAGACCAGAAGACGACAACTGCCTTGGCTCCAGAAACTCACCGGCCTGTCTCCTGCCTTCCAAAGATCCTGCTCCAGCGACGCCTTCCAAAGGGACCAGCGACCTCGACATCCTCTGAGGACTGCCCCTGCTTCGAAAAGACAAGAAACTCCCGAGGACAGCGGACCTGCTCCAAGAAAAGCTGCAACTTTGTTTCCAGCAGCTTTAAAGAACCCTGCAAGCTCCCCGCAAGAAGCGTGAGACTTGCAACACTGCACCCGGCGACCCCGACTCGGCTGGTGGCGATCCAACACCTCAGGAGGGACCCCAGGACTACTCTAAGACTGTGAGTACAAAAACCTGTCCCCCCTGAGCCCCCACAGCGCCGCCTGCAGAGGGAATCCCGAGGCTTCCCCTGACCGCGACTCTTTGAATCCTAAGTCCCGACACCTGGGAGAGACCCTGCACCCGCAGCCCCCAGGACCTGAAGGACCGGACTTTCACTGGAGGAGTGACCCCCAGGAGTCCCTCTCCCTTGACCAAGTGGAGGTTTCCCCGAGGAACCCCCCCCTTGCCTGCCTGCAGCGCTGAAGAGATCCCTAGATCTCCCATTGACTTCCATTACAAACCCGACGCTTGTTTCTACACTGCACCCGGCCGCCACCGCGCTGCTGAGGGTGAAATTTCTGTGTGGGCTTGTGTCCCCCCCGGTGCCCTACAAAACCCCCCTGGTCTGCCCTCCGAAGACGCGGGTACTTACCTGCAAGCAGACCGGAACCGGGGCACCCCCTTCTCTCCATTCTAGCCTATGTGTTTTGGGCACCACTTTGAACTCTGCACCTGACCGGCCCTGAGCTGCTGGTGTGGTGACTTTGGGGTTGCTCTGAACCCCCAACGGTGGGCTACCTTGGACCAAGAACTAAGCCCTGTAAGTGTCTTACTTACCTGGTTAACCTAACAAATACTTACCTCCCCTAGGAACTGTGAAAATTGCACTGTGTCCACTTTTAAAACAGCTATTTGTGAATAACTTGAAAAGTATACATGCAATTTTGATGATTTGAAGTTCCTAAAGTACTTACCTGCAATACCTTTCGAATGAGATATTACATGTAGAATTTGAACCTGTGGTTCTTAAAATAAACTAAGAAAAGATATTTTTCTATATAAAAACCTATTGGCTGGATTTGTCTCTGAGTGTGTGTACCTCATTTATTGTCTATGTGTATGTACAACAAATGCTTAACACTACTCCTTGGATAAGCCTACTGCTCGACCACACTACCACAAAATAGAGCATTAGTATTATCTCTTTTTACCACTATTTTACCTCTAAGGGGAACCCTTGGACTCTGTGCATGCTATTCCTTACTTTGAAATAGCACATACAGAGCCAACTTCCTACATTGGTGGATCAGCGGTGGGGTACAAGACTTTGCATTTGCTGGACTACTCGGCCAATACCTGATCACACGACAAATTCCAAAATTGTCATTAGAAATTCATTTTTGCAATTTGAAATTTTTCTAAATTCTTAAAAGTCCTGCTAGGGCCTTGTGTGTTAAGTCCCTGTTTAGCATTGTCTTTTAGAGTTTAAAAGTTTGTTAAAAGGTTGAAATTAGATTCTAGAAACAGTTTTAGATTCTTAAAAAAGTATTCCAACTCTTAGCAGAATAATGTCTGATACAGAGATGAATGTGGTGGAACTCGACACCACACCTTACCTCCATCTTAAGATGAGGGAGCTAAGGTCTCTCTGTAATATCAAAAAAATAACCATTGGCTCCAGACCTACCAAAATTCAGCTCCAGGAGCTGTTGGCAGAGTTTGAAAAAGCCAACCCCTCTGATGATGACATCACAGAGGAAGAAATTAGTGACTTGGAGGGCAATTCCCCCCTGCCAGTCCTAAATAGGGAGACCAGGGCCTCTCAAGCCCTGTCTCCAAAAATGATAGTCAGAAATGTTGCTTCCCTCACAGGAGGGTCCAGCATTTCTGAAATCACTGAGGATGTTCTCAGTGAAGATGACCCCCTGTTAGCCAGGATGGTCAAAAGATTGGCTTTGGAAAAGCAGCTCCTAGCCATAGAAAGGGAAAGAAAAGAGATGGGCCTAGGTCCCATCGATGGTGGCAGCAACTTAAATAGGGTCAGAGATTCTCCTGACATCCTAAAAATCCCCAAAGGGATTGTAACAAAATATGAAGATGGTGATGACATCACCAAATGGTTCACAGCTTTTGAGAGGGCTTGTGTAACCAGAAAAGTAAACAGATCTCACTGGGGTGCTCTCCTTTGGGAAATGTTCACTGGAAAGTGTAGGGATAGACTCCTCACACTCTCTGGAAAAGATGCAGAATCTTATGACCTCATGGAGGGTACCCTGATTGAGGGCTTTGGATTCTCCACTGAGGAGTATAGAATTAGATTCAGGGGGGCTCAAAATCCTCGAGCCAGACCTGGGTTGATTTTGTAGACTACTCAGTAAAAACACTAGATGGTTGGTTAACTGGAAATGAAGTGTGTGACTATGTTGGGCTTTATAATTTGTTTATGAAAGAACACATTTTAAGTAACTGCTTCAATGAAAAGTTGCATCAGTATCTGGTAGACCTAGGTCCAATTTCTCCCCAAGAATTGGGAAAGAAGGCAGACCACTGGGTCAAGACTAGGGTAACCAAAACTTCCACTGGGGGTGACCAAAAGAAAGGGGTTACAAAAACTCCCCAGGAGAAAGTGGGTGACACTAGAAACAAAGAAAAAGAGTCCTCTGTAGGCCCCCAAAAACCAGAACAGGTGGGTGGGCCCCAAGACACAACTCAAAACAAAGGTGGGTACCAGGGTAAGAACTGGGATGCCACTAAGGCATGGTGCCACAACTGTAAACAGTCTGGGCACCACACCAAGGACACTTCTTGTCCCAAAAACAAACCCCAGAACAAAATTCCAGGGGTAACCAGTGTAGCCATGGGAGATGACTCCTCAGATGAGGAGGTCTTCATAGCCTTCAACTGGAAACAGGGCCCAACAGGTGAGTTGGAGATTCCAGAGGGAAGTAGACACTTCCACCACCTACTGGTGAATGGAATCCCAACCACTGCCCTGAGAGACACTTGTGCCAGTCACACTATTGTGCATGACAAGCTGGTGCTCTCAAACCAGTACATCCCAGGTGAGACTGCCAGGGTAAGAGTTAGCCTAGACAGGGTCACTAAGAGGCCTGTGGCTTTAGTGCCCATAGAAGTGGGTGGCACTCTTAGCTGGAGAAGGGTAGTAGTCAGTACAGACCTCCCCCTTGATTGTCTCCTTGGAAATGACTACCCAGAGGTTAGTCAGAGCCCAAGAGAGAAACTGGTCCAGTGCCAGTCCTCTCCCAAGGATTCTGGAAGTCCTGCCTCTGCAGTAAATGCAAGCAGGCCCCAGAAGAAGAAGAAAAGAAAACAGAGTAGGAAGGGTGGACAACCTTTAGCCAAGGTTACAGCAAGCCAAGGAGATTCTGCTCCAGTATGGGAGAACTCCAAAAATGGCCCTGATAAAGTCCAACCTGACCCACAAGAAGTCCTGGCTAGTCAGGCAACTGTTAAACCTGAGTGGGTGGCTCCTCAGCTAACAGAAGAAAGAGTGGAAGAAGGGTGTTTACTACAAGATGCGGTAACCCCCCACTCTAATACAGCAGACAGGCAACCTGAACCCAAAGAAGCCTGTAACTTAGCCCCTTCCCTTTTAGGTGAAGAGCTAAAGGTGTGGTTCTGGGCACTGACAGCTGTCAGTGGCCTCTGCTGGCTGTTAGCCTTTATGGCTGCACTATCCTTAGCATGGTGGTCTGACCCCATGCCAAATAGCAAGTTAGGCCCCCTGACCCTATTGGTCATGGTGGGGTTACTCCAGCTCTGGGTAACCTCTTTGGGTAAGCTAGGGGTAACCCTGGCCAAGATAAGGTTAGCAGAGGTGGATACCTCTAAGACCAAAATAGAAAGAATGGGTGGAGACATTGAAGAGGCAGACAAGAGGCAATTCAGACTAGGTCCTATCACTGTGGAAGTGGGTCAGTTCCCCAAAGGGAATGACCTGAACAGAAGGATGTAAGGCAGAGTAGGCCCTGCAACTAACCAGCCTATTTCTCCTACTCTTCCTCGCCTGACAGACTAGGAAGACTCTCCCCGCTTGGGCTGAGTCTCCTGGCCTGTGGGCTGGGGGGGGGCTTGTGTAAAGAAATGGCTCCCTGTTGCAGTTACCCCCCACTTTTTGCCTGATACTGATGCTGACTTGACTGAGAAGTGTGCTGGGACCCTGCTAACCAGGCCCCAGCACCAGTGTTCTTTCACCTAAAATGTACCATTGATCCCACAATTGGCACACCCTGGCATCCAGATAAGTCCCTTGTAACTGGTACCTCTGGTACCAAGGGCCCTGATGCCAGGGAAGGTCTCTAAGGGCTGCAGCATGTATTATGCCACCCTAGAGACCCCTCACTCAGCACAGACACACTGCTTACAAGCCTGTGTGTGCTAGTGAGAACAAAATGAGTAAGTCGACATGGCACTCCCCTCAGGGTGCCATGCCAGCCTCTCACTGCCTATGCAGTATAGGTAAGACACCCCTCTAGCAGGCCTTACAGCCCTAAGGCAGGGTGCACTATACCATAGGTGAGGGTACCAGTGCATGAGCATGGTACCCCTACAGTGTCTAAACAAAACCTTAGACATTGTAAGTGCAGGGTAGCCATAAGAGTATATGGTCTGGGAGTCTGTCAAACACGAACTCCACAGCACCATAATGGCTACACTGAAAACTGGGAAGTTTGGTATCAAACTTCTCAGCACAATAAATGCACACTGATGCCAGTGTACATTTTATTGTAAAATACACCACAGAGGGCACCTTAGAGGTGCCCCCTGAAACTTAACCAACTATCTGTGTAGGCTGACTGGTTCCAGCAGCCTGCCACACTAGAGACATGTTGCTGGCCCCATGGGGAGAGTGCCTTTGTCACTCTGAGGCCAGTAACAAAGCCTGCACTGGGTGGAGATGCTAACACCTCCCCCAGGCAGGAACTGTGACACCTGGCGGTGAGCCTCAAAGGCTCCCCCCTTTGTCACAGCCCAGCAGGGCACTCCAGCTTAGTTGAGTTGCCCGCCCCCTCCGGCCACGGCCCCCACTTTTGGCGGCAAGGCTGGAGGGAACAAAGAAAGCAACAAGGAGGAGTCACTGGCCAGTCAGGACAGCCCCTAAGGTGTCCTGAGCTGAGGTGACTCTAACTTTTAGAAATCCTCCATCTTGCAGATGGAGGATTCCCCCAATAGGGTTAGGATTGTGACCCCCTCCCCTTGGGAGGAGGCACAAAGAGGGTGTACCCACCCTCAGGGCTAGTAGCCATTGGCTACTAACCCCCCAGACCTAAACACGCCCTTAAATTTAGTATTTAAGGGCCACCCTGAACCCTAGAAAATCAGATTCCTGCAACTACAAGAAGAAGGACTGCCTAGCTGAAAACCCCTGCAGAGGAAGACCAGAAGACGACAACTGCCTTGGCTCCAGAAACTCACCGGCCTGTCTCCTGCCTTCCAAAGATCCTGCTCCAGCGACGCCTTCCAAAGGGACCAGCGACCTCGACATCCTCTGAGGACTGCCCCTGCTTCGAAAAGACAAGAAACTCCCGAGGACAGCGGACCTGCTCCAAGAAAAGCTGCAACTTTGTTTCCAGCAGCTTTAAAGAACCCTGCAAGCTCCCCGCAAGAAGCGTGAGACTTGCAACACTGCACCCGGCGACCCCGACTCGGCTGGTGGCGATCCAACACCTCAGGAGGGACCCCAGGACTACTCTAAGACTGTGAGTACAAAAACCTGTCCCCCCTGAGCCCCCACAGCGCCGCCTGCAGAGGGAATCCCGAGGCTTCCCCTGACCGCGACTCTTTGAATCCTAAGTCCCGACACCTGGGAGAGACCCTGCACCCGCAGCCCCCAGGACCTGAAGGACCGGACTTTCACTGGAGGAGTGACCCCCAGGAGTCCCTCTCCCTTGACCAAGTGGAGGTTTCCCCGAGGAACCCCCCCCCTTGCCTGCCTGCAGCGCTGAAGAGATCCCTAGATCTCCCATTGACTTCCATTACAAACCCGACGCTTGTTTCTACACTGCACCCGGCCGCCACCGCGCTGCTGAGGGTGAAATTTCTGTGTGGGCTTGTGTCCCCCCCGGTGCCCTACAAAACCCCCCTGGTCTGCCCTCCGAAGACGCGGGTACTTACCTGCAAGCAGACCGGAACCGGGGCACCCCCTTCTCTCCATTCTAGCCTATGTGTTTTGGGCACCACTTTGAACTCTGCACCTGACCGGCCCTGAGCTGCTGGTGTGGTGACTTTGGGGTTGCTCTGAACCCCCAACGGTGGGCTACCTTGGACCAAGAACTAAGCCCTGTAAGTGTCTTACTTACCTGGTTAACCTAACAAATACTTACCTCCCCTAGGAACTGTGAAAATTGCACTGTGTCCACTTTTAAAACAGCTATTTGTGAATAACTTGAAAAGTATACATGCAATTTTGATGATTTGAAGTTCCTAAAGTACTTACCTGCAATACCTTTCGAATGAGATATTACATGTAGAATTTGAACCTGTGGTTCTTAAAATAAACTAAGAAAAGATATTTTTCTATATAAAAACCTATTGGCTGGATTTGTCTCTGAGTGTGTGTACCTCATTTATTGTCTATGTGTATGTACAACAAATGCTTAACACTACTCCTTGGATAAGCCTACTGCTCGACCACACTACCACAAAATAGAGCATTAGTATTATCTCTTTTTACCACTATTTTACCTCTAAGGGGAACCCTTGGACTCTGTGCATGCTATTCCTTACTTTGAAATAGCACATACAGAGCCAACTTCCTACAGGGCCTAGCTACGAGTTTTACATGTCATGCGGGCCAAAGGAGCAAAGACCACCACAGTACTGCCGCCACTGACAGGCAGCACAGACTGCCATGGTCATGAGGCAACCCAAACAGCCCGATGGAGCCTGTGTTGTTGCCGGACACATTATGAGGTTATATGCCGCCACTGTCACCGTGGCAGTCCAACCATCATATCTCAGCAGGCAGGAACAGACTGTATAAAGGGAGACATTCACCTGCAGGCAGTCACATGTGTCAGGTGCTGTCACGTAGTGCATTACACACATCCTGACGCTGCTGTTGATGGAGCAAAAACATAACTCTGGTGTGGACACAATCAACCATAAGTACACACACCTAACTGTGTAATTATGCTCAACAACAAATTATTGCACTGTCGTCCACATCATATGGAGGTCATTCTACAGGCACCAAGTACACGTCTCATTGTGTCACAGATGGAATCATACCTAAAGATGGATACATTCACAGTCACAATATGCCCCCCTTTGGGCAGGTCACTCACACTGCACTGCAACACTACACAAAAATGCATGCCCACTCATCTCAGGCACATGGATAGTGAAGGCTACATAACAACACAAACAACACACCAGCATCACATATACAAATACAACACACACTCACATTCCTCACAGGCCATGGATCATCATCACATACAACACACCTATGCCATAGAACACAATCAACACTCCCATGAAACAGCCCTGCAATGGACACACGCATCACCCATATCACAGCACAATAGAAGGACAATGACATGCACAATAGACAGAGAGACAAATATACAAAGATCACTATGTTAACAATACCTGCACAATAGGAATGGGATCATCAGGAACACTCAGGGAAGAAGGCTGCACTGGGACACATATCACTTTGCACACACACCTTAAACAACATTTGCACAGGAAATGGCCCTGCGTATGTCTCAGGTACAAACAATATTAGACCCAAATGACATGCCTATCTACACAAGGTGGAAGTGCAAGTCAACAAAGCACATACAAATCCAACTGCGTGAGACGTACCTTTACAGGAACTAGCTGCAAGGTACACACAGCTAAATGGACATATGCACAGTCAAATGCAAACAGAGGTAGCACAACTGAATAATCTCCTTATCTGCACAAACAAAACTGAAGCTGACACACATCTGATTTCTATATAATCCATATCAGGGGGACAAGTCTAACACCATACATGCTCACAATGGACAACACAAGATGAAATACTTACCATACCAAACAGTACACAATGCCATGACACCACCATTTCATTTACACCCACATATCCCTACACTCAAAATATACCCTTGTCTTAGCGGAACCCAGCACTTCCCACAAAGTCAGATACTGCAAACAACAGCAAATGGATCAGCAAGCAGGCTGAAAAGCAAACAACTGTAGGCACACAACACAAATTAATCAGGAACAATATTATGGTAGTAAAGGAATTGCAGGACAAATGTGTACCCAAAAAACTCAAATGTTTGGGTTTATTAATGGTAAACTTTCAAAGTCCAAGGCCCTTGGCAAGTCCATAGTCACTTGACTCCTAGCTGCCATGGAACCCCCACAGGAAGGGGCGTCAAGGGCACAGGCATGCACCTCAGGGATCATCCCGGGGGGGGGTCAGATTTGGGAGGGGGCATGGTCTTCAGCTTGGGAGGGGTTGGCTTCCTCTTGGGGGAGAGGTATGGGTGCTTGCTGGGAGACAGGTGAGGCCTTTGAGGTGGAAGGGAGGGGCGGGGAGATAGGTTGGGGCCTCTTGGGTTTGGAACCAGGGTAAAGGGAACAGGGAAAATGTCAAGGTCAAACAAATAGGGATAGGGGGGATAGTCAGCGGAACGGTGTCAGGATTTGGAGGTCGATGGAGTGGTTGTTCTCTGTGTTGATGTGAATGTTGTGGATGCATGCTTTTGGGAGGTATGCTTGTGTTTGGTGGTTGTCTGTTGGGTGGGTGAGTGAGTGCGTTTGTGTGTCTTGGGGGACAGGGAGGTGGAGGTGCTAGGAGATGGAGTGGAGGCAGTGTGTGTGTCTCTCAGGGTGGTGACTGTGGATATGCTGGATGTGGTGGATGTCTGTGTGTGTTTAGTTGTGGTGTCTACGGTTATGGTGCTTGAGGAGGATGTCTGGAAGTCTGCTGGTGTGGTGTCTTTGGGTATAATGGGTGTGGTGGGTGTGTCACTCACTGTTGGTGTGGTGCCTTCGGGTATGCTGGATGTTATATGTGTAATGCTGGGGGTGGTGTGAGTGTCTAGAGAAGTGGTGACTGTTGTGTCTGTGAGTGTCTGTTGTTTGCTTGCGTACTGGTGTGTTATTGTGGTGTTTGTATTTGTGTGTGCCCCTCTTGTGTGTTGATGTGGATGTGCGCAGGTCTGTCTGTGTGCTTTAGGTAGGTAGGGGAAGGTGGGATTTGGATTGGGAAGAGGGAGGTGGAGGGGGGGATGGAACTACTAGCTGCCAACAGTGACGGGGCCAGAGCCTGAAAAGATTGCTGTAGGCCAGCCATTGCACCATAAATGACTTCCAGGAATGCATTGGTCTGTTTTAGCTGAGTTGTCTCAGGAGGTCAATAGCCTCCTCACTGAGGACAGCAGGGGTAACAGGGGCTGGGGCGAAGTGCCTGGGCAAAGGAGACACCCACCATCTGGGTGAGTGGGCACAGTGGGGAGCAACAAGGAGGGCGGTGTTAGAACGGGGGGTGGTGGACAAGGTTTGTACAGAGGGATGGCCCTATGGGTCCACCACCACTAGGGAGTGTCCATTGGAGGAAGAATCCAATGATGATGATGATGCCCCAGTCACCCATAGGCACTCCCCTTGGCCTCCAGGCCACTGGGTCCTTCTGTGTCTGAAGTGTCTTAACCTGAGGTCCTGTGGCCAGATGCTTCCCCACTCAGTCTGCCCGTCACCTTCACTTGCTGGTGCAGATGCTGCAAATACAAAAAGAAATAGGGTCTTCACATGTCCATGATCACACTTGAACAACAGCTCTGATTAGCATACATTACCATAGTGTCAAGTAGGTCCTAGCAAAAAATTTGATCAAAGTGGCCCATACATGTGCCACACCATAAGCATGCATGCCATATGAACTTTCAACAGATACCCAGAGGAAAACCTGATCGCAGGCAACTACAATTGCATGGCTGAAGTTGTGCAATCACAGTACCCATTCAACAAATAGGAAACACCATCACCCTCAAACCTTTGCCCCACGGAGCAGACTTCAGTCACCTGTAGCCAAACAATAGTAGGCCAGTGCATTTCCACAAGTCCCACATAAGGTCATGCACACATCAAATTGTCACATACATGATGAGCCAACAATGAGAAATGATGCTACACAATTATACCATGTTGAAGACAAAAGTACAATATCCTGGAGAAGGTGACATGGAAATACCTACGTCACACTGAAAACATATCAACAATCCACACTTCACCAAGTGATATTTGTCCCAATAGAGTCATGGAGTTAGTATTAATGTTGCTCAGATAGGCCACACATATGGCATGGAAATGGACACTGTAGACATAATGTGCAATATGTCAGGGAGAGATGTCCCCAAAATGCACAACACAATGATACAGCAAGCACAAGGATAATTACCACTAATGTCTGGCACCCCTTACAATGGCATACTCTGAATCTATCAGTAGAAACCATTAGTCTTTTGTAAGATGGAGTGGCCCTGAGATTTGCAAGTACTTGTTGAAGACCCTCAACATTTTTCCCAATGGGAAGCTATATCACTGTCTGTATTTTGGTCCTACAAACCGAGGTGTGTGTGGATGAATGGATGTACCCAAACACATGTGATTCCAACATTACATTACCGCAGGTCACTCCATGATGCTGACCAACAGTCAGGGCACAAACCTTACCCATTATACATGTGTAGTGCACTTTTTCACATGATGCCATATCAAGGGCATTCTGGGCTGGAATTTACACCAGAGCCTCATATTGTGCACATGACAGGATCTGCTGGGGTACAGGGAGTGGCCACAGTGCCATAGTTCCATAGCCATAGTTCCATAGCCTCAGTGACTCCACCCCAGTCTAGACTAGGGCCCACACTGGTGCATACATTAGTCAGGCCCTGTTCTGTACAGGCTCAACAGACAGAATATACACGGCACTCCATGCCCATCACTTCCATGTATGACAGTTCATCTTGTAGCTAAAAGCTATTTGGCATGTGGTATGTGTGGCAACCTGAAGGGCAGAGTGAGTCATGATATGCCTTCCAAAGAACAGTTTAGCAAGGGCAGATGTGTTTAGAAATCTCAGTGGCACCATACACATTGTTCACACTTCTCTAAACTGACTCATAGAACATGCATACCTAGTTCATGCAATCATGCACATATATGTTGTCTGACATTTCCAACAATCATGAAGGAAGAGAAGTCAGTGGATAGCAATAATGCCTCCTCACCTACTTATATGAATCCAGCACAAGGAGGATCTAGGAACCCAAAACTCTCATACAATACAATGTGACTGAACTTTACATATGCAAAAACAACAGAAGATGGACAGAATGCAGAACAAATCAAACATTCACCCCAGTCACAGATCTGGGTTTAATCCATAATTTTTTTGCTTGCCATGCCATTCCAGCTGAGACCCAGCCATATGCAAATCAGTCTTGACCCTGTCCCCCATGAGAACAGTCCAGCCCGAACTGCCAGGCCAGGTCCTCGCTGGATGAGAAACAAGCATCTTGGGATGGTTTTCAGGGTATCACCTTTCATCAGCCAGGCTAGCTTGAATCTGGTGACATAACAAGCATGGGACCCACATCTGGAAATACCCTTCCCACTTGGGGCAACAAATGCAAAAACAACAGAAGATGGAAGGAATGCAGAACAAATCAAATATTCACCCCAATCACAGATCTGGGTTTAATCCATCAGTTTTTTTTATTACCATGTCATTCCAGCTCAGACCCAGCCATATGCAAATCAGTCTTGACCCTGCTCCCTATGGGAACAGTCCAGCCCAAACTGCCAAACCAGGTTCTCCCTGGACCAGAAACAAGCATCTTGGGACCGGTTTCATGGTACCACCCTTCATCAGCCAGGCTAGCTTGATACTAGTGGCAAAGCAAGCACGGGACCCACGTCTGGACATAACCTTCCCACTTGGGGTAACAAATGCAAAAACAACAGAAGATGGACAGAACGCAGAACAAATCAAACATTCACCCCCAGTCATAGTTCTGGGTTTAATCCATCAGTTTTTTTGCTTGCCATGCCATCCCAGCTCAGACCCAGCCGTATGCAAATCAGTCTTGACCCTGTTCCCCATGGGAACAGTCCAGCCCAAACTGCCAGGCCAGGTCCTCTCTGGACCGGAAACAAGCATCCTGGGACTGGTTTCAGGGTATCACCCTTCATCAGCCAGGCTAACTTGAATCTGGAGGGAAAGCAAGCACGGTACCCACATGTGGACATACCCTTCCCACTTGGGACGACAACTGCAAAAACAACAGAAGATGAACAGAATGCAGAACAAATCAAACATTCATCCCCAGTCACAGATCATGACATGCCAAGTGAGGATAACAGTGGTGAAGTGGAAGGAGCTGACTTGCGGGAAGATCTCATTAATAACTAGTAAGTATGTCATGTGAAGTAATGGCTGTGACTGTACGAAGAACTGTAGTTGTTTGAATGTGTGGAGTAGAGTGTTTTGGCAACAACTAGGGAGCTAATTCTCTGCAATATTCAGACAAAGGGTGTCTGAAAGGTTAGACTTTGACATATCCCCTCCTTGATGTTGCTACTTTGTTTGTCAGTCTCATTGCAATGCAATTTCCGTTCCGTATGCTTGCCATAGGATTTGTGTAATATGAATTTTTTCAAGGCTTTGCTCCTTGTTTTGTCTTTGTACAGGTACCTTCACTGTGACATCCTCATGTAGGCATTTCAGAGTTGGGACATTGGCAGGTATCCAGTGCAGTTCAGACATAAAAATTTAACATGTAGGTCACGGATTTGGGGTGTATCAGACCTGTGCCACGGCAGCCTGACCAGTGTTTGGGTGGAAGGTCAACAGTGCCCATTGGTCTTGTTTAGTGTGCTGTGTTGGGCTAATTGCATCATGTGTGTGAACTTGTGGGCATGAAACATGTTGCCATCATGTGCAAGAAAGGCATTCACCCTTCACATAGGCCAAACACTCTTCTTGTATGATCTGTATGTAGATATAGATGTGTTTTCTTATTGCAGTCCTCAGTACCGGTGCCACAACACTGACATGTTTGTGTCATACCACCAGTTGCATGTTCATTGATGAATGATAGAGCTGTAATAAGGGAATTTTGTACTTCCCTCTGTCTGTACCTTGGTTCATGTTATGTTTAATTTCTTTAGTTTGGTATGTGATAAGGCTAAAGCTGGTGACACCATTCACTTTTCTGTTTGCCTGTTCTACAGGACAATATCTAACAGGGCCCTTTTTCCGTGGTCTGGACGGCTGTAACTTGATATGTATACCTTGACACAATATGAGTCAGTCATTTCTGGCTATGACAGTCCAGACATTTCAACAGCCTATGTGCTGTACACTGGAATAAAATGCCAGATGTGACCAGACACTTGTGGCAATAAGTCTGTGTGTGTTGGTAGTAGTACTTAGCAGGACACTGTACCTCTAACATACCCCTCCTTATATTAGTATCTTGTGTCTTCTTCATTTGCTTCACATGGTCTTACCTCTCTATGTAGTTAAATGTGGAACAAAAGCAAGCAGAGAATGAAATTGTGATAGAATGAGTTATTGAATATTTGTGCATAAAATATTAGCGCAGTTGTTAAAAAGAACATTTACAGGTTCAGTTATGGAGTAGATGCCACACCAATGGAAGTCCAAAGTCCAGTGTACTCCTCCCACTGGAATTGGAAGGTGCTTGAAGAACAGTCAGCAGAGTGAATATGTGGCACACAAAGGAGGTCCTTTAGATAGGTGTCACTTGTTGGCAGTGGTGGGTGTCTTGCCATCCACACCTCCTGGAGTCTTTGCTGGATGTCCCCACTTGTGGTGGGGGGCGGGATCTCCTCCTTCAGGGGCAGGGCTGTCTAGGGGAGGGTTCTTCCCCTGACAGTGTCTTCCTTCCAGTGGCTGGCAAAGATGAAGGACCTGTTGTAGATGCGGCACGGGAAAGGGGAGAATGTTGTTGAAGATTCCTTATCAGGGTAATGTTAATGTCCCTCAACACCCCTGTTAGGGAGGCCATGTTGATATTGTGGGCCTCCCACTGTTCACATATATCCCTATGGATGTCCCTCTGCAGCTGCTTGATCCCCTGTAGTTCTGTAAATAACTGACCCATCACTCCTTGGGACTCCTGATAGACCCCAAGATATGGCTGATGGTGTTCCGGACAGGAGCATCTCTAGTGGCCTCACCCCACTGGCCCACAGCATCCCTCCTTTGCACCGCCCCCCTACAGGCCTGTGCCCTTGCCACAGCGTACCCCCTTCCAACTAGTTCCAGGACGGTCATTGTCTGAGGTGTTGTGCTGCATCGCAGGATCCTGGACTGGGGGCACAAGATAGTAGACACTGTCCTAGGGTCACAAGTTGAGGGGAGAATGGCTGCCAGTGATATCAAGGCAACCAGACTGGGAGGTGTTGATTTGGCCACAGTGAGACTCACTGTTGGGTCTGACCAGGTTGTCCAGATGGGCCAGAACCATCCTCCATGTCCAGACATCCAGGAGTTTCTTCATCACTGAGGGCTTCATCCCCGGGGTAGTGGTAGTCTCTTCTCTGGGCTCTGTGTGGCCAGTGGCAGCACGACGTGTTAATGTGAATCATATAATATTACTGGTTGTATTATGACATTGTAGGAGGCTGGCCTGGCTTGTAGTGGGTACCAGAGGTACTTACACCTTGTGCCAGGTCCAGTTATCCCTTATTAGTGTAGAAGAGGTGTTTCTAGCAGCTTAGGTTGATAGAAGGTAGCCATGGCAAAGCAGCTTAGACTGAACTAGGAGACATGTAAAGCTCCCACTATACCACTGGTGTCATATGCAAAATATCATAAGAAAACACAATACACAGAAGTACTAAAAATAAAGGTACTTTATTTTTATGACAATATGCCAAAAGTATATCAGTGAATACCCTCATTATGAGGATAAGGTATATACACAAGATATATGTACACAAACCAAAATTATGCAGGTAATAGCAAGAAATGTAATGCAAGCAGGGTACAATAGATTTCAATAGGAGCAAATAGGTATAGGGGCAACACAAACCATATACTCCAAAAGTGGAATGCGAACCACGAATGGACCCCAAACCTATGTGAGCTTGTAGAGGGTCGCTGGGACTGTAAGAAAACCGTGAGGGTTAGAAAAATAGCCCACCCCAAGACCCTGAAAGGTAGGTGTTAAGTGCACCTACTACCCCCAGAGAGCACAGAAGTCGTGATAGGGGGATTCTGCAGGAAGAACAAACACCAGCAATGCAACAACAGTGGATTTCCATACCTGAGTATGTGTAAAACAAGGGGACCAAGTCCAATAGTCGCGACAGTGTCGAGAGTGGGCAGGAGCCCAGGAAATGCCAGCTGAGGGTGCAAGGAAGCTGCCACCTGTTGGAAGAAGCTTTGAGTTCTGCAAGAACGAAGAGGACTAGGAACTTCCCCTTTGGAGGATGGATGTCCAACATTGTGAAGAAGCTTTAAGAGGTGTTCCTACGCATAAAGACTGCAAACAAGCCTTGCTAGCTGCAAGGGTCACGGTTAGGGTTTTTGGATGCTGCTGTCGCCCAGGAGGGACCAGGATGTCGCCACTTGGATGAGGAGACAGAGAGGGCACCCAGCAAGTCAGGGAGCCCTCACAGAAGCAGGCAGCACCCGCAGAAGTACCTGAACAGGCACTTGGAAGAAGAGTGAACCAGAGTCCATGCGAAGTCACAAAAGGGAGTCCCACGACGCCGGAGGACAACTCAGAAGGTTGTGCACTGCAGGTTAGAGTGTCGGGGACCCAGGCATTGCTGTGCACAAAGGAAATCCTGGAAGAGTGCACAGGAGCCGGAGCAGCTGCAAGTCACAGGGTACCCAGCAATGCAGTCTAGCGTGGGGAGGCAAGGACTTACCTCCACCAAACTTGGAATGAAGAGTCACTGGACTGTGGGAGTCATTTGGACAGAGTTGCTGAATTCCAGGGACCACGCTTGTTGTTCTGAGAGGGGACCCAGAGGACCAGTGATGCAGTCTTTTGGTGCCTGTGGTTGCAGGGGGAAGATTCCGTCGACCCACGGGAGATTTCTTCAGAGCTCCTGGTGCAGAGAGGAGGCAGGCTACTCCCAGAGCATGCACCACCTGGAAACAGTCGAGAAAGCCGGTAGGATGAAGCGATACAAGGTTGCTAGTAGTCGTCTTGCTACTTTGTTGCGGTTTTGCAGGCGTCCTGAGCAGTCAGCGGTCGATCCTCTGGCAGAAGGTGAAGAGGGAGATGCAGAGGAACTCTGATGAGCTCTTGCATTCGTTATCTGGTGAGATCCCCAAAGCAGAGACCCTAAATGGCCAGAAAAGGAGGTTTGGCTACCTAGGAAGGAGGATTGGCTACCAAGAGAGGTAAGAGCCTATCCGAAGGAGCCTCTGATGTCACCTGCTGGCACTGGCCACTCAGAGCAGTCCAGTGTGCCACAAACACATCTGTTTCCAAGATGGCAGAGGTCTGGGACACACTGGAGGAGCTCTGGGCACCTCCCCTGGGAGGTGCAGGTCAGGGGAGTGGCCACTCCCCTTTCCTTTGTCCAGTTTCGCGCCAGAGCAGGGCTGGGGGATCCCTGAACTGGTGTAGACTGGCTTATGCAGAGATGGGCACCATCTGTTCCCATCAAAGCATTTCCAGAGGCTGGAGGAGGCTACTCCTCCCCAGCCTTCACACCTATTTCCAAAGGGAGAGGGTGTTACACCCTCTCTCAGAGGAAGTCCTTTGTTCTGCCTTACTGGGCCAGGGCTCCCTGGACCCCAGGAGGGCAGAAACCTGTCTGAGGGGTTGGCAGCAGCAGCAGCTGCAGTGGAGACCCCGGAAAGGCAGTTTGGCAGTACCCGGGTTCTGTGCTAGAGACCCGGGGATCATGGAATTGTCACCCCCAATACCAGAATGGCATTTGGGTGACAATTCCATGATCTTAGACATGTTACATGGCCATGTTCGGAGTTACCATTGTGATGCTGTACATAGGTAGTGACCTATGTACAGTGCACGCGTGTAATGGTGTCCCCGCACTCACAAAGTCCGGGGAATTTGCCCTGAACAATGTGGGGGCACCTTGGCTAGTGCCAGGGTGCCCTCACACTAAGTAACTTTGCACCCAACCTTCACCAGGTGAAGGTTAGACATATAGGTGACTTATAAGTTACTTAAGTGCAGTGGTAAGTGGCTGTGAAATAACGTGGACGTTATTTCACTCAGGCTGCACTGGCAGGCCTTTGTAAGAATTGTCAGAGCTCCCTATAGGTGGCAAAAGAAATGCTGCAGCCTATAGGGATCTCCTGGAACCCCAATACCCTGGGTACCTCAGTACCATATACTAGGGAATTATATGGGTGTACCAGTATGCCAATGTGAATTTGTTAAATTTAGTCACTAGCCTGTTAGTGACAAATTTGGAAAGCAGAGAGAGCCTAACCACTGAGGTTCTGGTTAGCAGAGCCTCAGTGAGACAGTTAGGAATCACACAGGGAACACATACATATAGGCCACAAACTTATGAGCACTGGGCTCCTGGCTAGCAGAATCCCAGTGACACATAACAACCACACTTACAACATAGGGTCTTCACTATGAGCACTGGGCCCTGGCTAGCAGGATCCCAGTGAGACAGTGAAAACACCCTGACATATACTCACAAACACGCCAAAAGTGGGGGTAACAAGGCTAGAAAGAGGCTACTTTCTCACAGACATCTTCCTCCAAACGTCTACAGTGACATTATGCAAAGACCTTGTACATTGTTGTCATATTGTGGTACCCATGCTATTGGCTGTACTGACTTGACATTTATGAAGCATACCAATTCCATTTAAGTAAAGCAACTACCAAAATGTGTAGGTCCTTAGCATTTGGGAGGATGGCCTGAGAATGCCACCTTGCCACAAGTGCAGGCACAGCCCTGCCTAAGCAAGATATGGCTTTGACCATTTTGAGGCCTAGTTGATTGCAATACAGGCAGACCTAGGGCTCTGTTGTATGTGTGATTGGAGTCATTATATGGTCCGTGCTTTGTGAATGTGTCTGCTGCCTTTGGGATCCTTGTTTTGCACACTGGGTAAGGTGTCCTTCCTGTCCTCAATGGTTTCATCTTGGGTCAGCCGGTCAAGATGGAGCTAGGTAGCCAGACACATCTCAAAGTTGAGCATGAGCTGTATCTTGGTCCCTCCCACATGAGTAAACTTCAATTGAGAGTTAGCAGGCAAGGGTTCTTGGACAAGTGACCACTGTTCCGGTATTTGGAGTCACTGAAATAGTGCCTCCTGGGTGTTGCAGTCAGGTCATTCTCATGAATTTCCTATGAGAGTTCAATAACAGATGCATTGGGACAAGTGGACAATGTGAACAATGGGCTGGCGGTTTCGAGTTAGAGAAACATGGTCTTTTTGGCTTTGCATCAGGTCAATCTCTCTACTTCCCAACACTTGACAACTGGTATCCTTCCAGGTGAGTAAACTAAATTTGAGAGTTCACTAACAGATGCATTGGGGCAAGTGAACACTGGGCTGGTGATTGGGGTTAGAGAAACAGGGTCTTTTGGTCTTTGCAGTCAGGCTACTCCCACTACACCCCAACACTTGACAATTGGTATTCTCCCTAGTGAGTAAACTTCATTAGATGGTTCACTAACAGATGTATTGGGGCACTAACACACTGGGCTGGTGGTTGGAGATACAGTGACGGGCCCTCCTGGGAGTTGCAGTCATGTCACTAGCGCAACTACACACACTATAAAATGTTGTCCTCCCAGGTGAGTACACTTCAATTGAGAGTTAACAAACAAGGATATTTGGACAAGTGAACACTGTGCTTGTTTTTGGAGTTGGAGAGATGGAGCCTCCTGGCCTTAGCACTAATTTCACTCCTCTACTTCCTATGCTT
The DNA here is from genome assembly GCF_031143425.1 of Pleurodeles waltl. Classification (NCBI taxonomy): domain Eukaryota; kingdom Metazoa; phylum Chordata; class Amphibia; order Caudata; family Salamandridae; genus Pleurodeles; species Pleurodeles waltl. The sequence goes on along the minus strand of NC_090443.1, from coordinate 601,991,813 downwards.
GATAAATGTCATCCCCTCAGGTGAGTACACTTCATGTGTGAGTTCCCAAACATGAGAATTTGGTGAAGAGGACAATGGACTGGTGGTAGGAGTGACAGTAACAGAGCCTCCTGGGTGTTGTAGTCATGTAACTCCATGTACTAAACACATTATTATATAAATGGTTTCCTCCCAGATGAATATACTTTAATTGAGAGTTAAGAAACAGGGGCTTTTGTAGAAGAGAACATTGATATGGTGTTTGGAATTAAAGAAACAGTGCCTCCTGGGAGTTGCAGTCAGGTCACTCTCACTACTCCCCAATAATTGACAAATGCCACCCCCCCAGGTGAATAAACCTACTTTGGGAATTGACAAACAGTGATCTTTGGACAAGAGAACACTGTGCTGATGTTAGGAGTTACAGATAGAGGGCATGTTGTGAGTTGCAGTCATGTCACTCTCTCTCATACACACAAATGTACTATACAAATGTTATCCTCCTAAGTGAGTACACTACAATTTAGAGTAAACAAACAACAGTGTTTGGTAAAGGAAATACTGTGCTGGTGGTTTGAGTAACAGTAACAGTGCCTGCTGGGAGTTGTAGTCATGCCAGCCCCTGTACTACACACACTTGACAAATGTTATCCTCCCAGGTGGGTACACTTCAATTGGGAGTTTCAAACAAGGGTATATGGTGAAGGCAATACTGGTTTAGTGTTTGGAGTTGTAGAACAGTGCATGCTGGTAGTTGTAGCTATGTAACTCCATGTACTACACATACTATAGACAAATGTTATCACATAGGTGAGTAAACCTCAATTACAAGATGCCATAGAGGGGCCTTTGGACTGGTGGATAAAGGGTTCATGTGTGGAGTGAGAGTAAAGGTGGCAAAAGGTGAGCTGTGAGCATGCATGACATATCATTTTGGTGACATTTTTAGTATTGTGACCTACCAGACTCTACTCCTCCAGGCATTCCTGTCAAGCTTTCAGGATGCAGGCTGGGCATGACCTTCTTCACCCAGGAAAAGAGATACAATGAGGCACTGAGAGGTCCATTGCCAGTCTTCTTGGCATGCAGCTGGTGCCTGGAGACCAGGGAATGGACTTTGCCACTGAGGTCGATCCAGCTATTCCTAATGTCCTCCCTTGTGTGCAGGGTGGTGCTTGCAGCATGCACTCTGTCAACTATCCTGTCCCACATTTCCATTTTCCTACTGAGAGGCGCATGCTGGACTTGGGCTCCAAACAATTGTGTTTCTACTCTTATGATTTCATCCACCATGACTCTTAACTCATCTTAGAAATGTGGATTTTTTAGACGTGGCATGGTAGGAAAAAAGTGGGTGACAGTGACTTACGAAAGAGAGGAAGTGCAAAAGAGTGTGCCTCGAAAAAATATGTGCAGGGTGTTGTGTGAGATGGTGAAAAAAAAATAGTGCCTAGTATCTGTGCAGAGTGGGAAAATGTTGCTCTGTCTTGTTGTGAAAATGCAGAGGATTGTGGTGTGTGGAGGTGTGTGGAGGGGTGCATAGTAGGAAAAAAATGGGTGACAGTGACTTACGAAAGAGAGGAAGTGCAAAAGGGTGTGCCTGGAAAAAATGTGTGCAGGGTGTTGTGTGAGATGGTGAAAAAAAATAGTGCCTAATATCTGTGCAAGGTGGGAAAATGTTGCTCTGTCTTGTTGTGAAAATGCAGAGGATTGTGGTGTGTGGAGGGGTGTGTTTTATAATGTTCTTTCCAGGTGTGTCTAGTGAGGCAATGTGTGTCAGCTGTGTTGTTTTCAAATCCATCTAATGTGCTGTTGTGTATGACTTTGGTGACTGCAAACTGCTGTGGTTCAGACCGCCATTGGCTAACAGCCATGGGTGCCCGCCATTCTGACTTTGGGCTTGTAATGAGGTCAGTGGTTGGTAGTAGTGCTGTTCCCGCTGGAGGTCGGACCGCCTCTTTCCAGGCCTCCGCGACGCTGCCAGTCTGCCTTTTTTACTTGGTGTTTAGCAGTTCTGCCTGTACAACTCTTAATAGGACGGTCGGGCAGTCAGACCGCCAAACTCGTAATGAGGCCCCAAGTGTCTAATGTCAAATCAGTCCTGCACAAGTATAATGCATGTGTTGTGCAGATGGAGTGCATGAATATATAACAGCATGTTCATGCAAAGCTGTGCGCTCTTTTTAGATAAAAGGGCAGGTGAAGTTCCTTTGTTGCAGAGTCACTCACACAGCTACTGACATACCCACACACTCACACCCACTCACTGATGCACTGACACTCAGACACTCGTGCACTCACTCGCAGCCCCACTCAATGACTCATGCAAATACTCACAGACCCACTCAGACACTCATGCATCCACTCACAGACCCAATTACTCAAACACCCACTCGTGGACCCACTCAGAGATTCATACACCCACTCAGACACCCACTCAAAGTCTCACCCACACACACTCACAAACCAACTCACAGACTAATGGGCCCACTCACGGATCAATCATACTCACGCAGTCACCCACAGACCCACTTAGACACTCATGCACCCACTCATAAACTCACTCAGACATTCATGTACTCCCTCACTGACCCACTCAGACTCTCACATGTACACTCACAGACCGACACAGACTCTCACACACTCACTCACAGAGACACTCTCACACCCACTGTCACACCCAGAGTTAGGAAATAGAATTTTATAACTAGCGCCTTCGCTATGGACTGCTAGTTGCTCCAGGTATTACAACACTCATGACAACTTCAATAACTTCATTAAAAATATAAATGAAAATTAGCAGTCAAATTATTGAAAAAAAACTGTGCATGATAAAAATCAAAAGTAATTCCCCCCAAGAAACTACCAAAGTTAAAAAATTCAAAAAGGATTCTTTTTAAAAAATAAATAAAAAAAAGCACCAGTAAAACAAGCCTATGGCAGTCTAAAGCAAGTTACTGTAATCTCCCCTGCAACTGCAGCCCAATACTGACTAAGGACTGCGTGTCTGCACTGTGGCTGTCATTAAAAGATGGTATAACGGTGGATACATGCAAAAATACAAACACTTATCCTGCTGGAACACAATCACAGTCTTGGCACACAAGGCAAGCTTGGAGTAGTTTGGTTGGTGCTACAGGGGTGATCGCCATAGCGAGGCTGCTGAATTCAGATGTGATCTGCCATGGAACATCAATGGCTTCACTGTGTCCCCTAACATTTAATGTGCTGGAGGTCTTAATTCGCTGCAATACTGTGCTACATCTAACAGCACATTATGTGGAAAGTGTGACGCATATAACACCAAAGTATCTCGCACTTTTGAGTTAGCAGCTCAATAACACACTGCACAGTATCCTACATTTTATCATATGAGTACCATATGCGGTCTGGCTAGTATTACGCTGCATAATGAGGCATATGTTGAATTAAGCTCAAGCTCATTATTGGATCTGTTGGGAATCCCAGATACATCTAGCATTGGAGAGGTGTCTACCACACACAATCACCTCCTGATTTGAGTGCTAAAGGAACAGAGTTGGAGGACGCCACCCATTTTGGGAGTCTTCCCTTCTGTAAGAGAGATTTCACTATTTCGCAAAATACGTATTGATGCAGCCTGAGTGACTCAGAAAAATTAATGGGGACCAGTGATCTCCTTGATTAATATATACTAACCATTTTACATTGCTGCAAATTAAGTGAGTATTACCATGTTTTGGTGATGGAGAATAGAGCCGCAAAACGTGCACAAAAAGCAATACAACATTTTAGCACCACCTTATCCTCCCCTAATACTAGAACTGCGACAAATGTACTGAAGGGGCATATACCTTGTAACAGTTGCTCTTCCACTTAGAAAAATTGCATAGCAGAGAGATAACCAAAAGACGGAAAGTATTGACTTTGGAAAAAATGCATTGATGTGGGCAGAGTACCCAGAGGACTGCGGATATTTACCATACCAAACCACCCGAATACCAGACCTGAAAAGCTAACTGAGTTGGGGGCGAATAACATGCAATATTCCAGGATTATGATGTTGATATTGAATAAGTATGCTAAAATGGATGTCAGTGAATTACTAGTGTTCATACAAGAAAAGGAGTGAAAAATATCAAGTCATATACAAACCAGTAAGAGTGACAAACTCAGTAAACAAATGGAGAGCAAATTAGAGAAACATGAATCAGAGACTGCAGCCCAGAAACAAAGCAAATTCTTAAGGAATGAGAGAGATCATACCAGTGGTACAAGCTTTACTTTCACCAAGCAGTTTGAAGGCCTGAAGAAACAATTAAGAGATCAAAATTTAAATCAACACAACCCAGTGAATTCAACAAACCAGAGACTGATCTCAATGCGAGGAAAGAAGTAATGGAAAGTAGGGTCAGAACTACTCTCTTGGACGAAATACAAGTAACGTATTTGGATCAGGGAACATTAAAAGAGAGAGGCTGAGGACGCAATACAGGTAGAGGCAACCCAGAAACAAACAAAGAGCGGTCAAGAACTCCAGAGGGTCAAGGAAGAAGAAGGTATCCGCTCCACAAACGCCAGAAAACCCAAGTGATGACATACAGGCAACCTCTCTCCTAACATCGGAAAGCTCCATCAGTGAGATGGATATTGATGAGAATCGTGTGGTCCACTTATCCAAATATTCACACACAAAGAAATTAAGGTATTGAGCAAAGGACTGCTGTTCTGTCCAGAACTACATGTCGATCTTGTGGATAAAAAAATTGACACTTACATTTGTTTTATGCAAACTCAAACTGGCAAAACCTTTCGCTAAACAAAAACAGATAAACAAGTAAGACAAGAATCCCTTATCTGTCTCTGATTTCCTGACAGAACAAATACAAGATGTTAAGACACTGTTTGATCCTATGCATAACTTAGATGACACTGAATATACTGAGTCTCAAATTAGAGTAAATCTAAATTGTGACACGAATCAAGATCAAGCCAGTCATTTTAAAACCAGATCTACGTTTTTCCCCAACCTTCCACCGGACAACAAAATTGACTTTTTTTGTAAACAGTCATTGACGATTTGGAGAAGTTGGCCACTAGAAGACATCCCAAATGAAAGGAAAATGTAACCATATGTGAGCGGAAGGTACAGGAACAGATAGCCAATGACAAAGTATTGTCATCAAACCAGCCGTAAAGGGCGGAATTATAGTCCTGTTGGATAAACAGGATTACATCAAGGAGGCCCATCGACAACTAAAGTATCATGACATTTACAGGAAACTTCATACTAATCCGATAAGGGACATGACATGGACACTGGACAGTAAACTTGAGACTTGTTCTAGGAAGTCACTAATTAATGACAAGGAATGACAGTATTTATACAATCCTAATCCAGTCATCTCTATGATTTATTTCCTACATAAAATACATAAGACACTCATCAATCCACCAGCAAGACTGATAGTATATGGATGCAGGTTTATTTTTGAGAAGATGTCGACCACTATTTAGCTCCTATTGTCACCACACTCCGTTCCTACATTAAACGTAAAGGGAGATTTTCTCAGAACAATTGCAGATACTGACTGGCATCTGAACTACCTTCTAGTTTCTATCGATGTGGTCTGTCTATACACATCTATTAGACATGATGTAGGACTGAAGGCAGTAGACTACATCCTCAGGCAGAGAAATGTCAAGAAAACAGAACACTTTAAGATGTTGATCGAAATGACTGAAATGTGTCTTATCAACAATATTCATCTGTTCAATCACTAGTTGTACCAAACTGTGAGGAACTGTAACGGGTGTTTCCTTCTATCCCAGCTATAGAAATCTCACCATGGAGCGGTGTGAGACAGAGGTTGCATGAGATGAACAACATGGATCATTTTTCGATTAAATCATCATCTGGCTGCTATATATAGATGACTTATTTTTTATTTGAAATGTACCTTAATCACACGTGCAGAACTACCTATATGCATTGTCAAGGCACAGAAAAATCCATGCGACGTTCGTCCTTAACAATGCGTCCTTTAGGGCATGGATGTTTCCCACGCAAGTGTAAACGTGCTTGCCTGAACAACGCTTTTTCGGTCGCTTAACCGCGCATGTGCTGAACTACCCATATGAATGGTTAACGCACACAAAAAGACATGCGGTGTTCGGGAGAGGACGCGGTTGGGTAACTGGGGCTGGGTCAGGGGTGAGGGGTGGATTAAGGGATTGGTGTGGGTGGGTGGTCGGTCAGGGGAAGGCTATTTTTTTTTAAGGACAGGGGTGGGGATTTGGGGATTTTACTTAAGGAATTAGGTTGGGGTCAGGGTATTTTTTGGGGGGGCAGAGATAGGGAGTTTGGTTTTTTTTTTTTATTAGGGCTTAGGGGGAGGTAGTTTATTTTTTAAGTGATGGGGAAAGTTTAAGGAAGGGTGGGAGGAGGGAGGAGAGAAGAGGAGGAAGGATCAGGAGAGGACCTGGTGATGTAAGTGGGGTTGGGCAGGGTTGGTGGGTAGTTTTAGCAGTGGGAGTGGATTTAGGGCTCAGGGTTGGTGGGGTTGTCAGGGTACTTTTTAGGGGTAGGAGTTGGGGGTTAGGGTATTTTTTTAGGGCTTATGGTGGATGGGGGTGTTGTGTATTTGAATTCTATGGGGCAGGTCTAAAGGGGTTGGGATAGAATTTAGGGCTAAGCGTGGGTGGGGTATTGGGGTAGTTTACTTATTGGGGGAAGGTTTTGGGCTCAGGGCTGGTGGGGTGTCAGATAGGTTTGTTTTTAGGGGTAGGGTGGGGTAGTTTTTTTTAGGGCTCAGGGTGGGTTGGGGTCTGGCTAGTTTACTTTTCAGGGGGTGGGACCAGGGTAGGTTTTTTTTTAGAGCTCAGGGCAGGTGTGGTTATCAGGGTAGTTTAGTTTTTAGGGGTGGGTGGTCCAGGTAGTTTTTGTTAGGGCTCAGGGTAGGTGAGGGATTGGGTAGTTTACTTTTTAGGGGTGGGGGTCAGGTAGTCTTTTTTTAAGGCTTAGGGTGGGTGGGGGTGTCAGGGTAGTTTAGTTTTATGGGGCAGGGGTGGGGGTGGGGTAGGTTTTTTCAGAACTTCAGGGTGGGTGGTAGTTCCAGGGTACTTTAGTTTATCAGAACGGGCGGGTGTTGGGATAGTAATTTTTTTTAGGGCTCAAGGCAGGTGGGGGTTAGGTTAGATATTAGGGGCGGGGGTAGTTTTGGACCGCATGGCGGGTGAGGAGGTTGCATGACAGAAGCACACATGCCATTTCACATGAGTTTCCACACATGCCTCTGCTAGGCATGCTTTTACAACAAAATTCTCTGTAAACGCATGCGTGGTAAAGGCATGTGTGATTCTGACCATGTTGTTAAGGCATGCATTGTTCAGGCATGCGTGGTTCCATCTTACAACCCTTTCTATGGCATCACATATGTCCACTGAAATTGTGCTTCTTAGAATCAAGGTATACCATGAAACTACATACTAAGGCTCCTCATTAACTTAATGAAGATGTACATTTCAAGAGGACTGTATTTGCTTCATGGGATTGCATGACTAAAAGATTCTGAGATGCCTATGATCTTGCCCTAATGGACTATTTTCAACAATATCTTCATCAAGTACCAACTCTGTGGTGCTAATGCTTCTGCACAAATAGGCTATTTGCAAATATCCTCATCCTGTACCAACGTAGATCAATGATGGGCACTTAACCCAACATGCTGTGTTATATATTCATACATATCATTAGCACAACATATGCATTTTACTTGTGCAGTACTGACTTGACATTGGGCACTTAGGGGCATATTTAGGAGCCTCTAGCACCTCCTTGCACCACATTTGCATCATTTTTTGAACAGAAATGTGGCCCAATGAGGCCAAAAACGCTGTGTCATATTTACAAAGGGTGCAGTACTTCTATTGCACCATCTTGTAACCCCTTGCACCACATTATGCCTGAGCCAGGCATAATGTATGCAAGGGGGGGGCATACTGACTCTAGGAGGGCCATAACAATGGTACAAAGGAATCTATGAGATTCCTTTGTGCCATTTCTATCGGCATTTTTAATGCCTGCTAAGTGCTGGCATTAAAAAGAGACCCCCATTTATTACAATGGCCCTTTGGGTGCTTTGCAGGATTAATGTAATCATTTTTTAAGCTAATCCTGCAAAGCACCGGAGTAGCATCAAAAATTGATGCTAGTCACCCTAAATACCACCATGATGTGCCATATTTTAAGTATGGCACTACCATTGTGGCGTTAGGGGGGTACTAAGGGACGCAGTAAAAGTGGTGCTGCATTAAGTGCAGCACCATTTTTTATAAATCTGCCCCTGAGTCCCTGGGATTGCTATATTTGGTTGCATTATTATTATTATTATTAGCTTATACGTACATGATTTTGTGGTAGTTTGATCACCTTATATGCTAATTAATTAACATCACAGTTGGTATGAAAAAAGTGCTCTCATAGTTGCGGCAGCAAGTACATGAAACTTGAATGTCTTACTTGCATAAATTCTCACTGACACGGTTTGACATACATTTTTGTTTTAATGTATAGACTACAATTTCCAGAATATTTAATTACCAGCAGGATGGGCGAAACATATATAAATTGAAATAGAGGTAGGACTCACTAAATGTGATCAAGACTCAATTTGAGTCGTAACACATCGGTGTTTGCAGTGTTGCTTTGCCTGAATAAAACTGTTTAACATCCTGAGATCCTGGAGTGTGATGGTTCCTTCTATTGTTTGGAACTGTTCCCAGGTGTCCGGCCTCCCCCTGCCACCAACACTAGCAGTGAGTGTGTGCCACCAATTATTGACAGCATTGTAACTAAATGTAGCTTAATGAGGCTGCCACTTTGCAATATACAATAAAGTGCCTGGTCATCTATTTACGGAGTATCAGCGCAGTCTGTTGGTTGTTTGAATCCTCTGTTCTTTCAATAAGCTGATATATATATATATATATATATATATCCCCATGGCCTCCCCCACAGCCCCCGGGAAACACCACCTCTCCAGGGCTATGCGTAAGTTGGAGGGAGGCCTCACCGGCCCCTCAAGGATCCACTGATTTCCTGGGGGACTCCCACCCTCTAGGGCCGGCTCCTGCTATCTCCCAGGGTGCCCACCCCTGGGAGATACCTGTTTGCTGTGGCTTGGCGACAGTTTGAAGCTGCAGCCAATCCTCAGCAAACACTCCTGTTTCCGTGCTGTCAGAAAGAGGAGCTTTAATTTCTGTTCCCTGCATGCAGGTATGCGTGCAGGGAACATAGATGAAAGGTTTGATTCAGCAACTGTGGAGTTTGCTGAAGCACAGGGACCACAGGGGAGGCCTTGAGGCTTTACCCGTGATCCCAGATAGCCCTTAAAGGGCTTGTTTTACAATAAAAATAAATACATACAAAACTATGTAGGAACTGCAGAGGAGCCCTTGTGGCCTCCCCCATGGACGCTGATAGCCCATAAAGGGCAAAAAAAATAAAGAAGAAAGTTAAAAGCTCAGCGTGGTTACAAACCTTCACACTGAGATTTGAGAGTTCAAGTTCAGACGGGCTCATCTCAGTCTTTTTTCCAACTACAAATGTTTAAGGCTCATACCGAAAGGTGATCTTACTCTTTTTGAATGACAAATGGATTTTTCTTTTTAATTGCTTCAGAAATATCTCATTCTAAGTATATCATATATCAAAGCCTAAAAAAATCTAGATCTTTCTCCCTCGCTCTCTCTCCCTCTCTCTCTCTCTCTCTCTCTCTCTCTCTCTCTTTCAGTCATTCTCCCACTCACATACCCTCTTAGACACTTACACACACACTCACAGACCCACTCAGACACACAAACACCCACTCACAGACCCACTCAGACTCTTGTGCACCCACCCACAGACCCAGTCAGACCCTCACACACACACTCACAAACCTACTCAGATAGTTATGCACCCACTCACAGATCCACTCAGACTCTCACATAGCCAATCACAGACCCACTGATACCCTTGTGCACTCACTTGCAGACCCACACACACACACACTGATGCACCCACTAAAACACTGGTGTACGTACTTTCACACCCAAACACTCTCACAGCCATACTCACCACCAGATAACCCTCTCACACCAATTCTCACAACCAGGGAGGCTGCTGTCAATTCCTGTCACACATGCCCAAAGGGCTATGCACAGCATGGGGTTGGGTGGTTAGGGGGTTGGCTGCATCGTCTGTCTGCAGGCCAGGTCTTGCAGGCAACCTTTGCTGCACATGGGGGATATGCCATGCACAGTGCAAGGTTGTATGCTTATATGGGGTTGACCTCAGGGCCTCAGATTTCTATACGTTAAAAAACATGGAAATTCACTGAAAAAAAACAAAGGTTACAGGGTCGTCATAGTTAGGAAATAGAATGTAAATAAAACATAAAACTCCACTTACAAAACCATAGGTTACAGAGACGTTATAGTTTGGGTTCACATCTTAAACGTTCAACACCATAGAAATTCCGCAGTTATAGATAAAGTTACCCCAAGTAACTATAACTCGTGCCCTAAGGAAACTATAACTTGCGCCCTCGACATACACTGCTAAGTTACCCACAAATTACAGCACTCATAACATCTTTAATAACATCATTGATAATATCAATGTAACATTTGCAGTAAAACAAATTATGGAAACGCAGTGCATGGTGGGTTGCGAGTTACACTTACCTTAAGGCAAGAGTCATAGTTACTTGATGCAACCATAACTCTAACTGGTGAATTTCTATAGTTTTGTACATTTAAAATGTAAGCCTAACTACAACGTCCCTGTAACCTTTGTTTTTTTAAGTGAAAAAAAATATATAAACCTATTACCTAGTGGAGATCACCAAAAGATAGTTATATTTAGGACCTAGGGTCTATAGAAAAAGTATTTTTTTACTTGCCTATATCTTTGGCAACAGTTCATGAAATTTTCCAAAACATTTGAGAGTAACAGCAGCTGCTGCCTGGAAAGTTTTGACATGATCCATCAAACGGAGGCAGAGAAAAAGGCGGATACCAAAATGTGTTTTCCCCATTAATTTTTTCATTGGGATTTTGAACAGTGATAGGGCTGAAACCACTAAACAGAATTACACTAAATTTTGCAGAAAGGTAGTTTTTGGTCCAGAAAGCGACCTCTTTGTTATTTGGTTTAAATCAATTCATTATTTTTAGAGAAATTAAAGAAAATCTAAATGTGGATATATAAAGATGTGAATGATTCACAACCCCACCCGATCTTGTGTTGAGATCTGATTGGCTGCCAACACTTCAACAAGGAAGTGTAGGTAGCCATGTTGGGGCTTGGCTTCAGCCGAGTCTCAAAACAAATTTGAAAAAAAACACCAGGGGCCAGGATAGGGACACCCTGATCCCTTAGCACTGGTGCTGAGACCACCCCCCCTCCCCACATGGCTAAAAAGCACTTTTTTTTTACCTTTTTGCTGAGGAAATTGAGATGGGTCCTGAATTCAAAGCAAAAAAAAGAAGAAAAAAAATGAAGTGCAGGCTCCCGCACTTCTTAATACCTAAACTCCTGGATGGGCAAAATCCTGGGGGCATTGATATTTGTAATGCCAGGGCTGCTTGATCCCCCCCCGGAGCCCCAGGGATCACCACCTCCCCGGGGCTTACAACTAATATCATGCGGGGGCCACTGCTGCTCCAGTGACAACTACCTCTCTAGGGGATTGAAGAAAAACAATGTGGGGGCTGCCTGGCCCCCCTGCAGCCCCAGGGACCAGCCACCTCTACAGGGCATTCATTAAACTGTGAGCAGGGGGTTGTGTGCCACCACCCACAGCCCCGGGAGCCGCCTCCTCCCCGGCACTTACAACTTATATCATGTGGAAGAGCCGCATGGCCCTCCGCTGCTCCAGGACTACCACATTCCCGGGGCACGGAAGAAAAACATTGCAGGTGTGCGTGGCCCACCTGCACACCGGGGGACCACTAAACTCCCCGGGCATTTAGTACATTGTGTGTGGGTGGGCCATGCACCGCCCCTGCAGCCCCAGGGACCACCATCTCCCTAGAGCTATACCAAAAGAGTGAAGGGGGTCTGTTTTGGACCCCCAAAGCCCCAGAGAACACCACCTCCCTAGGGCTAAGCACATTGGAGGGGGGGCCACACAACCCCCCCTTGTGGAACCACTGATGGCACGGGGAACCACAACTCTGACGGCCGGCTCCCATCCACAGGATATAACTGTATGCTTTTGCTTGATCAGAGCTTTGACAGCTCCTACCAAGCAAAAGCAAACAAAGTCAGCGTTCTGACAGTGGGAGCTGTCAAATAGCTCCCGCTTTCAGAATGCAGGCTTTTCATCTGTCTTCACTGCACGCAAATATGAGTACAGGGAAGACAGATGAAAACACTGCTCCCAATACTGCAAAACTGGCTCCCACAGGATGTGGGGTCCGGCTAGAACTGAGGGATTTTGAGGCTCCCCTGATGGTCCTGTCACACTCTCGCTCTCTCTCTTCCATCCCATAATGGGATGGAAGAGAGAGAGAGAGATTGTAATTGCAATGTATTTCCATGCAATGACTTCAAAGAGTTAGACTAGCAAAATGTGTGGTTTGAATGTAAAAGTTACGTTTTGATGCAGTGCAGAACAGTCACCTGCGGACTAATGGTTAAGGTCACAGACCCTCACACTGACAGCTGAGGGTTCTACTCAAGGTGTGTCCGTGATCATTTCCCTCCTTTAAACTTCAAAAGTGTAAGGGTCATACTGAAAGGTAATCTCATTGTTGTTAATTGACAAATGCATTTTTCTTTTCAATTTGTCCCGAAAGATCTAATTCGAAGTATATCATCCATCAAAGCCTAAAAATCTCTCTCTCTTCCTTTCACACTCTTTCTCTCTCTCTCTCTTTCAATCTCTTTCTCCCACTCACACACCCACCTGGACCCTTATGCACCCACTCACAGACCCACTCAGACACTCATTCACCAACTCACAGACCAACTCAGACTCTCATGCCCCCACTCACAGCCGCACTCAGACTCTCATACACCTACTCACAGACCCACACTGACACGGACGCACCCACTCACAGATCCACTTTGACACCGATGCACCCACTCTCAAACCCAAACAGACACTCTCATGGCCACTTTCACACCCAGATACACCCTGTCACACCTGTTCTCACACTGAGAGACACAGGCTGTAGCCAACTCTTGCTGTGCACATCTAAGGGCTGTGCACACCATGGAGTTGGATGGTTAAGGGGGTTGGCCTTAGGGTCTGAGTGCAGGTCAGGCCCTGTGGACAACCGCTACCATGCATGGCTGAAGGCCATGCGTGCCAGTGGTTGGATTAACGTACTGCAATAAATATTCCTTTATGTTAAAAATCCGTAGAAATTCACAAAAAAAGACAAAGGTTACAGGGATGCTATAGTTAAGAAATTAAATTAAAAAAAGAAATTCACTCAAAAAACCAAAGGTTACCGGAACGTTATAGTTATGCCCACATTTTAAACGTACAAAACCATAGACATTCATCTGTTATAGTTAGTTATCGCAAGTAACTATACCTCATCCTCTAAGGTAGCAATAACTCATGCCTTCAATGTGCACTGCCAACTACTGCACAAATTGCAGCACTAATGACATCTTTGATAACATCATTGATAATATAAATGTAATAGATGCAGTAAACGTTTTGACTAAAAAAACTGTGCATGGCGAGGGTGTGAGTTATAGTTACCTTACGGCATGAGTTATAGTTACTTAAGGTAACTCTATAACATGTATTTCTATGGTTTTATACATTTAAAATATGAGCATAACTATAACTTCTCTGTAACCTTTGGTTAAGTGTTCAGCAACAGCAATCCAGACTAAAGATCTGATTTAGAGTTTGGCAGATCTGTTACACAGTCACAAATGAGATAGATATTATATCTATCTTTTTATGAATGTATTATACCCGATAGCACTTGTAAAATGGTGGACAGGATAATCATCACATTTGTGGTGGAGTAACCCATCAAGCAAGCTCCAAAAAAGATACTAACTTCCCAATAAACTGTCATACTTTCTCCTCAGTAAGCTTGCAATTCTAGGTAGTTAAAAAGCAACCCAAAATTTCAATGTTAATCATATGCAATATCCGAAGGCCAAAATGGAAAGGAATTGACCAAAGCGTTTTTTCTATCACACACTGAAGCAGTGAAATGACTGGCCACAACAAATAAAACTGTTCCTGATGCTCTTGCAATTTAGGAATTATAACATTCTTGGTACAGCAGTTCCAGTTTTTTCTGGCACTTCTGAGTGCCACCTCTTAGTAGATACCCCCTTATGACATGTAATCTGCATATGCACATTGCTAATTTCTTATAAATTCATTCAAGAAGTCCCGCTCTTCTTTTAACTTGGTGAACACCTGAAATTGGCATTTAGACAACTTAATCATAGAAACTTGCTCCCCGCAGTATGAAATTGCAATATTATGCTCTTAAACTCTTCACGTCTCCAAGCTGTCGTCAGAAAATGTACCGAGTTAGAACTCACTTTGTACAGCAAAAGCTTTAGCCTGGTTAGCTGTGGACAGTATCAATTCTTTGGTTCTGCAATCTACGAAGCTAACCAAAACTATACGTGGTACCTACGAAGCTGTGGGATCTGGGAGGGAACTTTCTGAGCAAGCATTATTGTTAAATCTAGTGAATATTTGGGGAGCACATAACTGTGGATTAGCGACTCAGCATCGGAAATGGAGCCGGTGTTATCCACCATACGCTCGTGTACTCTGGTGAGTCTCGGGTTAGAAGTGTCTGGAGAAGTTATCTGCTCCTTTTAGCCTGTAAGGCTGTAATATCCCTCTCTAGTTTTGCTGTTTGCACTCCAACCAGCAAAGCCTGTTGTCTTTCTCCTCTGTCATATTGGATAGCTGCACGATTTGACCTTTTATTCTGTCCAGATGGCTTTTTATTTGATTCGCCATGTCAGGCTGTTGTTGCTTAACTGATTACATTTTCCCCTGGTGAATAGCATAAAACAGTGAAACAAACTCAGATCTGCTCGTAAGGCACAAGAATGCATGTCTCGTGTGACTGAGGGGGTGACACAGTCAGAGATTAGGCCCTTCGCCGTTTGAACACCCTACCAGTGCTTAAATTGAGCCGTTGGTTTTAGATGCCCAGCACAGCACTCAGAAGTCAACACCGGCACTCACTGACAGTCTGGCACGTGGTGGCAGTGTTTTTTTTTTTATAGAGATGAACACAACAACAGTTATTTGTTCATTCAATATATGTTAAAGTGACTAATTGCCCAAGCCATCCTTAAGGCTTGGGGGGCCTGGAAAAGTCTGAATTATCACACTTGTAGGGGCAATGTGTAGGGTAAGTTGCAGTGGCCTCCTGGCGAGGCCCATGGCACTATTTTTTTGTAATAATTAATCACTAGGTCTGTGTGACAATTAAGCTCAAGAAGGGTTGTCATGAAGTTGGGTCAGAGCCTCAAGAGTTTGAGCATTCTCAGAATGTTCAGTCTTTGCCTCCACATTTTGATTGGTCGGTTTAGAAATCTGTGTCTGCGAGTCGGCGTCGGGCATAGATCATTCTGTCTGACGATACGGTGTCCTACTAGTGGAGACTAAAAATGAATTCGACCTGTTTGGTCAAACAACTGAACGGCTTCTGCAACCAACAAACTATTAGTCACCCCAGTGACTCTTTCACTTTCCACCAGATCAGACGCTTCTACATGTGTAGGTGTGGGTGGATTCTCCTGAGAAGAGGTTTCAAACAGCAATGGGGACTCCTATGGAACTCCAACTATTGCCTGGGAGGGATGGTATGCGTCACCATTGTCGCCTTTTTATTTTTAACTGTAATTCCGAGTTCATCATGACCTTACTGCTTAAAAAGCTCAATCACGTTTGACGCTTGAGAAGGCATACCTTCGCTGTGTACCTCAAGGCGTACCTCAAGGCTCATCGCTCAGCCCAACACTCTTCAATGTCTACATGAGCCCCCTCGCCAACATCGTACGCAAGCACGACATCATCATCACCTCCTACGCCGACGACACCCAACTTATACTCTCCCTCACCAAGGACCCCGCCAGCGCCAAGACCAACCTACAAGAGGGTATGAAGGACGTCGCAGATTGGATGAGGCTCAGCCGCCTAAAGCTGAACTCTGAAAAAACGGAAGTCCTCATCTTCGGCAACACCCCGTCTGCCTGGGACGACTCCTGGTGGCCCACGCCCCTCGGCACCGCACCGACCCCCACAGACCACGCCCGCAACCTCGGCTTCATCTTGGACCCTCTTCTCACCATGACCAAGCAAGTCAACGCCGTGTCCTCCGCCTGCTTCCTCACCCTCCGCATGCTCCGCAAGATCTTCCGCTGGATCCCCGCCGACACAAGAAAAACCGTGACCCACGCCCTCGTCACGAGCTGCCTGGACTATGGCAACACCCTCTACGCCGGGACCACAGCCAAACTCCAAAATCGCCTGCAACGCATTCAAAACGCCTCGGCCCGCCTCGGCCCGCCTCATCCTCGACGTACCCCGCAACAGCCACATCTCTGCACACCTGAGACACCTGCATTGGCTCCCAGTCATCAAAAGGATCACCTTCCGACTTCTCACCCACGCACACAAAGCCCTCCACAACAAGGGACCGGAATACCTCAACAGACGCCTCAGCTTCTACGTCCCCACCCGCCTCCTCCGCTCCTCTGGCCTCGCACTCGCTGCCGTCCCTCGCATCCGCCGCTCCACGGCGGGTGGGAGATCTTTCTCCTTCCTGGCGGCCAAGACCTGGAACTCCCTCCCCACCAGCCTCAGGACCACCCAGGACCACTCCGCTTTCCGGAGACTCCTAAAGACCTGGCTGTTCGAGCAGCGATAACCCCCCCTTTTCCCCTAGCGCCTTGAGACCCGCACGGGTGAGTAGCGCGCTTTATAAATGTTAATGATTTGATTTGTGGTACTGTGCCTGGATTTAGCTGCGCCAAAGGCTTCATATGCTCACATGTGGACCTTTATTAGAGCAGCAGTTTCTGTATGCCGATGTAGAAAACTCCTTTTGGCACTTTTGTTTACACTGCCCTACCATCACAGTGTGAGGTGGTAGGAAAGAGCACAGGCCTTGAGAAGTTGAGAGAAGGATGGGATTACTTAAAGGGCACCGCGGACGCCAGTTTACTCGCCAGCCTCAGCAGCGCCCATTATTTACTCTCAGTGAGATATCTGCAGCATTCTCAGTTCTGGGAGCCTCGTGTGGTTGCGGTATGAGAGCCAGGTGCCACCCACTGTTAACCACCTCCACGCCTGTACCCTTTCATTACACAATCCGTGTCGGTGTAATACTCTTTACTTCTCAGGGCCAGCCTTAGCGCTGGTGGCACCCTGTGTGACAATGTTTCTTGGCGTCCCCCAATGACCACCTCCACCAAGGATTCCCTCATCCCCACCCTTTAACAGTGCCCCTCAAATCTCCATGACCATTCCCTCTCAGATGCATTGCATTAGTTTTGTAGCGCCACTCATACCAGTATAGAGTGTCAGAGCACTTTACTTGGCCCATACATTACACAGAGAAAATCAATCATACCTGTGTAAATCAGTTTATAACAAATGTTACAGAAGAAAGAGCTCTACAAGGTGTAGGAGTCACATGTTAATCATACTGGTAGGCTGCAAAGTTTAAAAATCCTTGATGTGGAAAAGCACAAACTCCGAATTTAAAATGTAACACTGTGGTTAGGAGTTATATTGATTTACACTCAAATGAACCCTTTCTTGCAACATTAGTATAATGAAAGACTGGGGAAAAATAAAAACCCTCGAATCTATGCCTTGTGAAATGCATGCAGTTCTTTGTTGACAGATAATATTAAGATAATAGTTTGCTGTTCTATATTAGTTTATTATATAAACTGTAAGTAGAAGAAGGACCTCTCTGACAAAGCCAGTAACCCACTGACCTATTTGCGTTATATGCACTTTGTGATCTGCATGGCAAATCTTCTTTGCAGGAGGCATGTTAATCCACTGCCCTACCTTAAAGCTTTCACTAGAGAAAACTCCCAGCTCTCTCCAGGGTGAACAGTAATCACCCGCGTTATCTTGAAATTGTCATTGTTGCCTGAAAATTGCTGGAAACAAGGAGCACTGCAGTAGGGGCTTTTAAAACTACAATATACATGCCAACAGGGCGCCCCCTCCCAAAGTCAGCACCTGGTGAGGGGGCACCGGTCGCACCGTTCTAGAGCCGGCCCTGCTCCTTCTTTTGCACAGGCTATGGTGAGCCGGGGCTCTGGCAAAACCACGAGCCGGAGGCACCTCCACGGGGCAATTCTGTCCGCTCTGGGTGCTCCGAGATCAGCCCATCTTGATAGTTGATGCTTGGACGCGGTGATGATTATAAAAAACATTGAACCGACGGGGCAGCCGGTTGTTCAGTTAATTATTCATTACAGCAGGGTGCTATTGACATGAAACTAGGAAAACCTCTCGGGTCACCCATGGCAACATTAAATCGTCTTTCGCATTGGTAACAAAAATACCCATCTCAGAGGGTCAGGTGTCCTAACGGTGATGACAAAAAAATACTCATTTCACAATAGCAAGGTGGATCTGCTATTCTATTCCTTTCAAGGGCTGCTAAGTTTTGATCTCAGTGCTTAATATAGACTCCACTAATTTTCAGAGCATTTACTTTCAAGATTTGAAAGGTGCTCTTTTAATTAAGAAAAAGGTATATAGATGATTTGCTAACACTACATTCCAGCGTGGGTTTCAGTCTGCACAGCAATTCCCCAACAACATCAAAATGGAAAAATAGAAGGCCTGTTCATATCAACCATAGACCTAGGTGGGATGAATGCAATGTCCCAGTGCCAAAAACTTATCTATCTGGTAAATTGGTCTAATATCGTATAAATGAACTCAGGTCTGTCATGAAGTCGCATGGGAACTTGATGGTTGCAAAAATACCATGAAGGTAGCTGAGATTATTTTTTAAGAGCAGCTAGTGACTAAAATCTGAAAAAAGGGTTTAAGAGGTTTAGTGTCACTTGTTAAAAATCATGCAGCAACACATAGGGCCTGATTTTTTACAGTTTGTTTTACGGAAAACAAATGTGGTGGATGTCCTAACCACTGTATTATATGTACCATAGGCCACAGGCACTTCTAATTTTGCAGATGGAATATTTGTGATGGAGTAACCTATTAGCCAAACTCTAATTCTGGCCATTATTTGTAATATCCCAGCCACTACCTGGGTCAGTCATTTAATTAACCAGCGGCTGCTGCTGCAAATCTCAAGGAAAGGGGCGGGGACAGGAGGTGAATAAAAAAATAAAATAAATACCAGCTATCGTCACCGCTGTCTGCCGCCTCACTCCTCTCTTCTTCTTCTGGTGTCCCAGCATTCACTGGGACCCCATCACAGGCTCCCCGGCAATCCTGAAACTGCTCCATGCTAAACCTAGCAAGAGAGCAGGACCAGGATTGGACTGAACGGCTTGGTCTGCTGCTCAGACAATGCACTGGAGCTTGTGCAGGTTCTCCAACCTGGCTGTGCAGCACAACAGGGTTGGAGAAACCTAATTGCGCATCTGTGATTGGCTGGCCTCAAACAGCCGGCCAAACACACATGCTCACTTACAAGGGCACAGACTCCACTCTGCCTCCCATTTCCCCCTCCTGTGGACCAGCTCCGCCCCTTCCTTCACATGCTGCTGACTGAGCCAGGAGCTGAAAAATACAATGATGTATTGTTTTATTTTTCAGCTCCTGGCTTAGCCAGGGAGATGACTCTCCTACGCCATTGTGAATGAACCTCCCCTGTAATTAACTTAGATTGCACCACTGGTAACTGATCTGAGTTCAATCACAGCTCTGATGATGGAGCATCTCAGAATTAAGGACCAGGGGCCAGATGTACCAAAGGATTTTACCCATTCTGTGACTATGGGAAAAAGCTTTCGTAAATATGGCCCCTGATGTGCAAAGAATTTGAACAGTCGCACATTAAACAGCTCAGTGGTTATGGCAACTAAAATCTCCTTCCTTATGTGTTAATCCCGTTTTAGGTGTCTGAAATGTTGTTATGACTCCTAAAATGGTGTTCTGAAAGGATTTGGATCTGTCATCTGGAAGGAGTGTGTTGTAGGTGTTCATTCCAAATACCAAATGGGTATCTTACTGTAGTTCAAAACTCGATATCGGACATGCCTTACCTAATGGACACTTTGAATGATAGGTACAAAGCCATGCTGAACGATTTACTAGGAGACTAAGCTGTCGTAGACATATCACAGATAGTACACTTTTCTCTTACGTGCGTGTGGCACACAGTCAAGTATAGATCAGTATCTAGTATCGCACAATCAGTGACTCTCCTCAGCCCAAATGTAAGATCAATCTTTCCATGTGGTTTCATCTAGCATCTTCGTATCCTGAGCAATATTTTGAGTGATTCATAATCTAGAAATTCTAATTTTGCAATTTCTGTATGTAAATGATTACAATATTTCACATTTTTGTATAAACGTTTGAATGTGACTTTAAATAAACATGAGTTGGTGTAAGCTTATGAAGTAATGGTAGAAAGATCGGATCCGAGTCACCGGTAAGAGAAACTCCTTTTATTCGATAACCAGCATGGTAACAAGGGTACAGGTCCGCTTCCTCGACACCTCCAGGCTCAACTGACACCAGGAGGATTCCAGCATCAGGGACGCTCGAATCCTAGTGTGTCACCGGCCTCCATATTCTATAATCTAAGAATTAACTCACACACAACACATCCCCTTCCGTAAATACAAATAAATAACTTGGAACAATAAATTAAAATAGAAACACATAAAACAAACATATAGTGATAAAACATAAGAAGAGGACATTCCCATTACAATTATCCGGAGTCCGTGTATGAGGCAGCAATATACCCTAACACATAATCCTTCAACCAACTTGGATGGGTTACTTTCCTCTTCTCCTTAGGTCTCACCCCTCCGTCAAAATCATCATCAGGAAGAGAACAACTTTATTCCAAAATTCCCGAAGGTGAAGAGGTGTCTAAGCAAACACCCTTCGAAACTTCAGAAGGAGCAGAGGTGCCAATTAACTCATCTTCCAACCAATCAAGACCATCCTTCTTCATTCCTAAAACCCATCCCATCTTGCCTAATACAATGCTTATTATTGAATAAAGCAATACGTTTCAAATTCCACACTCGACCATCACTCAATCTAATCGCATTATGCAACACTTCCCTCACTTGTTCAGGATCAAAATATTGGCTCTCATTCTTTCTTACTTTAAAAGGCTTCCTAACACGTACCCAATCACCCACAGCAATTTTGACAGGTTTAACATGATGAGAATGGTTATAGTACACCTTATTTTTTCCTTGGGATTTGTCCAAATTATTTCTCACAAATTCCAGTGACCAATTCTCCACACCAGCACCAAACAACCACGCAGGATTATGCTTACCCCTGGGTTTTCTACTTCTCATAATGACGAAAGGACTCAAACCTGTTGTTGGATTCTCAGTAATCCTGTAAGCCCACATCGCTTTGAACACAGCTGTGTGCCAATCACAAGTATTCATAGAGCTTTGAATAACACTCTTAATGACCCTATTGAATCTCTCAACCGTACCATTTCCACTGGGGTTGTACAAAGACGTAGTTTTGTGTTGGACACCCAGTTTTTCAAAATACATCTTAGCCGTACTCGAGACAAATTGCACACCGTTATCACTCAATAATTTCGTAGGAATTCCCTCCGACAGAAACACCTTGTCCATAAATTCCAATACAGAAACCGTGTCTGCCTTCTCTACTATACCAATTTCTGGCCACTTAGAAAATAGGTCAATAAGGACTACCACATACTCTTGCTCATCTCCAACAGGACCAAACAAATCGACAGCCACACATTCCCATGGTTGCTTTGGTAATAATTTTTGATCCATAGGAGGTTTTAAAGTACACAAAGTTTTGTCTGCTGAAGAACACACTTCACATGACCTTACACACCTTTCAACTGCTTTATCCACCCCCGGCCACCAAAACAAATCTTTAACCACTGACTTAGTGCGAACAACACCAAAATGACCTTCATGGCACAGATCCAAAACAATATTTCTCATACCATGTGGTGGAATTACTTTATTTCCTCTCAGTATGAAATTGTTCTCAACAGAAAGTTCATGCCTAACTTCCCAGAAGTGTCTATTTTGCTCCTTAAGTAGATCTTTCTTAGGCCAACCTTCCAGGACAAATTTCCGCACCATTTGCAAATCTAAATCTTCTTCCATTTCCTTACACCACAAATCCTTATCAAATGTGGAATTCCCAGTGTCATGTATCAGAGCAACACTATAGTCTTCCCAAGGATCATCCACACAACCTTCTAGAGGGCATGGAAGCCTAGATAAACAATCTGCCATCAGATTGTTTTTCCCAGGAACATACACAATTCGATATAAAAAATCCTTCATACGCATAGATAATCTTAAAATTCTCGCAGAAGCCATCACACTACCTTCTGATGTGAGAAGCTTAATCAGAGGCTTATGATCACACTGGATAGTGATGTTCTTACCCCAAATAAATGTACGAAAGTGTTCTAAAGCCCAAGCACATGCTAACGCCTCCTTTTCAATGACAGAGTACTTCTCCTCTGAAGGCGAGAGTGATCTAGATGCGAATAAAATAATCCTCTCCCTTCCATCTTTCCCTTTCTGGGACAACACAGCGCCTAGACCTTTACTGCTAGCATCCGTAGTCACTACAGTATTCAAGTCAGGATCAAAACTTTCTAACTTCATTACCTTGCTCAAATCATCCTTCACACTCAAAAATTCCCTTTCCCATACATCACTCCATACAAATTGAGTATTCTTTTTCAGCAGGAGTCTTAAATTATACACCTTTCCTGCAAAATTTTGGATAAATTTCGCACAAAATTCAGCCATTCCCAAAAATGACCTCACATCTTCCTTTGAAGTTGGAGTTCTGCATTAACAATGGCACTAACCAATGATGCTTTCGGTTTCACTCCCTCACCACTGATTTCATGCCCCAAATATTCTACACTTCTCCTGGCAAACTTGCATTTGCTCAATTCGACAGTCAAACCTTTGCTTTCCAACACCCCTAAAACATGTTCCAATCGTTCATCATGCATTTTCTGATCACACCCAAACACCAAAATATCATCCTGGAAACACATAACTCCCAAGGATTTTCCAAATAACTTATACATGAGTCTTTGAAAAACTGCAGCTGCAGACGCTAGTCCAAATGGCATCCTTTTATACTGGTAACAACCGAAAGGTGTGATGAAAGCTGTCATCTTCCTTGATCCATTTTCCAAGGGAATCTGATGATAGGCGGCTGATAAGTCAATTGTTGAAAACCAACTTGCACCTTTAAGATTTGAAACCATTTCATTAATTTTAGGTAATGGGAAGCGGTCGATGACAATATTGTCATTTAAATATCTTAAATCGACACATAAGCGAATTTTCCCATTGCTGCGTCGAGCAATAACCACTGGTGATAACCATTCTGCACTTTCTATAGGTTCAATCACATCCATCCCTACCAGCTTTTCCAATTCTTTTGCAACTTCATCCCTTATCATCAAGGGTACAGGTCTCACCTTATGGATTTTTGGTACAGCGTCCATTTTTAATACAATTTTATGCTCAAAACCAACCAATTTTCCTAAAGGTTTTCCAAAGATCCTGGGAAATTTCCTCTCCATTTCCGAAGACAGGGTATGCCCATCACTTACTATCAACACTTTTTCCTTGCTGTTAGGATCTAAGATCATGTGAAGTTGTCCTTGATCCTTCCATCCAAGAACTGATGGTCCCCTTTTTGACACATACAATTTTCCTCTGGCACACCTATTTTTAAAAGAGAATTTTAACCATCTAAAACCAACAAGATCAACCTTCTCTCCTGTGTAGCTTTCAGGTCGCACATCAGGTTGCAAAAGTTTCTCACCTAATTTATTCACAAATGTCTTATTCCATATATCCTCATTGACTATAGTGAAAGGTGAGCCAGAGTCTGCGTACATAGTGATTGGAATTCCACCTATTTCCATATCACACATTGGTTTCCCTTTTTTTTCAGCGTCTGTTATGTTCAAAATAAAGTTTTCATCTGCAGTATCCTCTTTAGATTCCAAGTCATCATATTCTTGGTGTTCAATTCCTACGTGAGCATTGCCATTTATTATGCATTTAACTATTTTCTTTTTATTCCTACATACCTTCGCAAAATGACCCACAATGCCACATTTACTACATTTCAATTTCAAAGCTGGACATGATTTAGCATACGCTAAATGTTCCTTGCTGTCACATCTGTAACACCTTTTTTCACCGTCGTTACTTTGTGGTGTTTTCTGTTCCTTCACTGTTCTACGATTATTTATCCTGCAGATGTTGTCAAAGCTCCTCTCGGCCGATTTTAATTCTGAAACACACCGTTCAGAAATCTCTGCTTTCCTTACAATAGACACAATTTCCTCCAATGAGGAGTCACCATTAATCCATAATCTCTCTTGAATGGATTGATTGGTGTTGTGCATGACCACTTGATCTCTTATCAAATCATCTTGTATTGAACCAAACTTACAATCAAGGGCCAATTTCTTCAAGTCTGCCACATAGTCGTCAATAGATTCACCCTTCTCCTGTTTTCTTTGGAAAAATTTGTAACGAATAATTCCAATGCAAACTTTGGGTGCAAAGTATTTATCCAAGTCTTGCATAGCCACACCAAAAACACAAACATCTCCACTTATAGGGCTCTTCTGCATTTTGTTGTACGTTTTCAAACCCATAGGTCCCAACGAATGTAGTAAGAGTCTTTTCTTTTGTTCTGCAGGCATCCTGTTTTCAAGATCTATAGCTCCTATATAGTTCAGGAAATAATCTTTCCATTCTGTCCATTTTACCGGTGGATTATTCCCAGCAGCCCAAAATGCTTGTGGCGGAACAATCGTGAAATTGGGCTGCGCCATATCACCCACACTTAGCTATGCGGATTCAACAATAACTGTTTCTAATTCGAGGATCTTCTTGACCTGTTCCCTTGTTTGAAGTTGAAAAGAAAAAAAATAAATGTATATATATATAATTCTGTCGTGTTTGTAGTATACTTTACTTCTGTTTGAGCAAAACAGCCGTATCAGCCACCAAAAAAAACGTTGTACGCAACAGCGTGTAGAATATGTATCTGTTCAGAGTATCTCTACGATACCTTGAGTCTCTGTTGCCAAATAAACAACGCGCAACTTGCAATTGCACTTAAGCATGTTAACGCGTCTCCGTTGCCTAGGAGACGACACGTGAGTGTAAACACGCGCCTGCAGGACGAGCGTATTGACGCGTCTCCGTCAATTGCACTCAAGCGTATTAACGCGTCTCCGTTGCCTAGGAGACAACGCTCGAGCAGCAACTCGCGCCAACAAGTCAATCAACGGTCCGTGCGCGCGCACGCCACCGCCCAGCACGTCTCTACAAAACAAACCCCCCAAAAAAATACAGGAAGAAAAAAAAAATAACCTGAGTGACGCCAATCCAACAGTGGTGCTAATCCCTTGCACTTAGGATCCCAATGGAAAGTGGAAGCTGAAACCAAGCAGTCAGTGCTTCCAGTGCTTCCCCCACCTTCGTCGCCAGATTGAAGTAATGGTAGAAAGATCGGATCCGAGTCACCGGTAAGAGAAACTCCTTTTATTCTATAACCAGCATGGTAACAAGGGAACAGGTCCGCTTCCTCGACACCTCCAGGCTCAACTGACACCAGGAGGATTCCAGCATCAGGGACGCTCGAATCCTAGTGTGTCACCGGCCTCCACATTCTAAAATCTAAGAATTAAGTCACACACAACAGCTTATAAATTCTACGTGTTTGAATACTGTTAAAGGGGACTCGGTATGAAGTCTAGACCCAGCTGATCACTATGCCTCTCAGTAGGGAAGCTTCGTGATCATATCCTACGAGTTATCAAGACATGAGCTCATTGTTGTCAAATCTTCCAGCTGAGAGCCCCTCTCTGCTCCCTCCTCCCTTCTGAATGACACCCAGTAGCTAATATTGGAACTTGCCAATGTACAGGTGCAAATAGCATGGGAAACGGCCTTATCTACAAGGAAACTAGAGCGATTGTGGTTACAAACTACCCACAGGAAGAGTACATTTAAAATCTCGCCTCAAAAGTTACTTAGAGTACAATAACAGCTTAGTGAATTCAGTAGAGGTCCTTTGGGAGGCGGGGAAAGGAACAATATGAGAACATATGAAGGATTCGGCAATTACAAATAAGCAAAATACAGATACAAACAGAAGTGAAGAGAGACACTGGAAGGCTAAAACAGAGCTATAGAGTTGCAGTCATGTTGGCCAACAGGAGATGGTTAGAAAAGTCTAATTTGACTCTTAACTCTTCCTCTAATTAAAAAGCAGAGTCGGCACTTCGGTAGTTTAAAGTCCAACATTATGGACACGGGGAAAAGGCTAGTACGTTATTAGCAGCTCAGTTTCAAGAAAAATAAAGGTTGCCTTGGCTATTCCCTCCATCTATGATGCTGAAGGTCATGTGGTCTGCTTACTACAAAACACCTACTTCCAAATACTGTGTAATTCAGAATCCACTGGTGACCTGGAAGTAAAAGAACAATTCTTCCAGACTCTTAACGTCCGAAAATTCAAAGCAGGAGATCTGAACTAGAAGGAGGGGTCAGGATAGAGGAAATTGCAAAGGCTGTTTCAGAACTCGCCGATGACAAACTGCCTGGAGACTATGGCTTTTACAAATATTACTAGTGGTGCATGGAAGACATTTTACGAGCTTTATGTAAAGCCTACAAAGAAGCATACATTATGGGTCTCTGTCAGCCATCTCCAATATGGTTTTGATCACTCTGACTCCCAAAACCAGGTAAATACTCCACTCCATTGTGCCAGCTATCGCTTCACATGACTACTGGATGTTGACAAAAATATTTGCAACATTCTTAGCAACCACACTAATAAAGGCAAAACCATAAATTCTACTTCATGCTTAAGTAGGATTCGTCTCAGACAGGTCCTCAAGAAATAATATGTGCACTCTGACTCACCTGTTGTGTCTCTATAAAAAACACCATTAGAGACAATGACACTTTCCTTGGAACTGAGAAGGTATTTGATTGGTTAAAATGGGATTACATGTTCTGCACACTACATACAACTGGTCAGTACTATGGCACATCACCAAGGTGCAATGGGTAAATCACTCACGGTGAGAAAGTAGCCTCTTTTTAGCATGGTTACTACCACTTTTGGCCTGTTTGTGAGTGTGTGTCACTGTGTTTTTACTGTGTCACTGGGATCCTGCTAGCCATGACCGCAGTGCTCATAGATAAAAACCTATATGTCAGTGTGTTTTGCCTGTGTCACTGGGATCCTGCTAGCCAGGACCCCAGTGCTCAGAGTTTGTGGCCTAATGTGTATGCCTGTGTAGTGCCTAACTGTGTCACTGAGCATCTGCTAACCGGAACCGCAGTGCTTATTCTCTCACTGCTTTTAAATTTGACATTGCAGGCCAGTGAAATAATTTACCAATTTCTATTGGCATACTGGAACCCCTTTATAAGTCCCTACTCTATGGTACCTAGGTATCCAGGGCATTTGGGTTCCAGGAGATCCATATGGGCTGCAGCATTTCTTTTGCCACCCATAGGGAGCTCAGACAAACCCTTACACAGGACTGCCACTGCAGCCTGCGTGAAATAATGCACACGTTATTTTACAGCCATTTTCACTGCACTTAAGTAACTTATAAGTCACCTATATGTCTAACCTTCACTTTCTGAAGGTTAGGTGCAAAGTTACTAAGTGTGAGGGCACCCTTGCACTAGCAAAAGTGCCCCCACATAGCTCAGGGCCATTTCCCCAGATTTTGTGAGTGCGGGGACACCATTACACATGTGCACCACATATAGGTCAATACCTATATGTAGCTTCACAATGGTAACTCTGAAAATGGCCATGTAACATGTCTAAGATCATGGAATTGTCCCCCCATTCCAAATCTGGTATTGGGGAGCCAATTCCATGCATCCTGGGGGCTCCACCATAGACCCCCAGTACTGCCAAACCAGCTCTCTGAGGCTTGCACTGCAGCTACAGCTACTGTCACCTCCTAGGCAGGGTTCTGCCCTTCAGGGGGCAGGGCAGCTCAGTCCCAGGAAGGCAGAACAAAGCATTTCCTCTGAGAGCAGGGTGTTACACCCTCTCCCTTTGGAAATAGGTGTCACAGGCTGGGAAGGGGTAGCCTCCCCGAACCTCTGGAAATGCTTTGAAGGGCACAAAATGTGCCCTCCTTGCATAAACCGGTCTACACCTGTTCAAGGATCCCTTCTCCCCTGCTCTGGTGGGAAACTGGACAAAGGAAAGGGGAGTGACCACTACCCTGTCCATCAACACCCCGGGGTGGTGCTCAGAGCTCCTCCAGTGTGTTCCAGACTTTAGCCATCTTGCTTTGCAAGGTATCGGGGCACTCCGGAGGGCTCTGAGTGGCCAGTGCCAGCAGATGTCGTCAGAGACCTCTCCTGATAGGTCCATACCTGATAAGGTAGCCAATCCCCCTCTCAGGGTTATTTAGGTTCTCTCCTGTGGGTTCTCTTCAGATTCTGCTTGCAAGTTTCCTTCAGGAATCCTCTGCAACAACTTCAGACTCTTCTGACCTCGAATCAACCGCAGCCTGCTCCAAGAAGTGCTGTAACTGCAACAAAGTGTCTACAAGAGACAGTTTTCTTCAGAAACCTCAGCTCCAAGTCAGCAACTGCAACAGTTTCTACGGTGTGCATGCTCTGGGGACTCCCTGTCTTCATCCTGCACCAGAAGGACCGAAGAAATCTCCTGTGGAGTGACAGAGTCACTCCCCTGCTCCAAGCAGGCACCTTCCAAGGTGACGACCAGTACCCTGGGACTCATCTCACGGCAACGAGCGTGCTCCTAAGGGCACAGAGTTGACATCCTCAACATAGGCTGTCCTGATGCCCTGCTGACACAATTTGGAGGAGGTAAGACCGTGTCTTCCCCTAGAACGACAGTACCCTTGTGTATTGTGCCTTCTTCACCTTCTGAGGCCTCTGTGCACTCTTTGCAAAATTCCTTCATGTACAGCCTGCCCCATGTCCCCAGCACTCCACCCTGCGATGCTCAACTCGCTGAGTTGTTCTCAGGCGACGTGGGACCTACTTTTGTTGTGTTGCATCAACCACGTTTTGCACCTCCTTTGAACCCGGATCCTGCAGCTTCTGGGGTGATGGCTGGCATCCTGTGGGCTCTCTAAAGTGCTGAGAGCCCCCTCTTCCTCCTCAAACAGAGTTGAGGCCCCCAGGTCCCTTCTGGGTGCATCCAGCGCCATTTTGATGAACAGCAATTTTGCCGTAGCCAAGACTCTTTGGTGCCTTCCAACACAAAATCTCATATGCAACAATCTTCACGCTGTGGGACATCTTTTGTATTATGCAGGAACCTGCTGGCATCTTCCTAGGGTGCATTTCTGCAGTCTTCAACTAACCAGGGACTCTTCTTTTGCACCTTCTTTTGGGTTGGCAGGTGCTCCTGTCCTTCCAGGAACTTCTTTCGACTTCTGGACTTGGTCCCCTTCCTTTGCAGGTCTTCAGGTCTAATAATCCAGCAGTTGTTCTTTGCAGACTTGGTTGACTGCTGCAAAATCCCCAAAACGAGGTGTACTGTGTCCTAAGCAAACTTGCAGTGCTTTACTCCTGCTTTTCTGGGCTCTGGGCTGGGGTAATTTACTTACCTTTACTGTATTCTTACTCTCCCAGCGATTCTGCACACTACACTTGTGTAGGGGGGAATTTGTGATTCACATTCCACTTTTATAGTATATGGTTTGTGTTGCCCCTAGACCTATTTTCTCCCATTGGATTCTATAGGATTTCCTACTGTTTGCATTGTTCTATGACTATTTACTTGTCACGACAGCTTCGGACACCAGACCCAACCAAACACCACCGAACCGACATCCACGGCCATCACCCTCAACAACTGGTCCCACATCAACACGGAAGAAACCAAATCCATCATGAATTCTATCCACTCCGGCGCCCCTTCGGACCCCTGCCCGCACTTCATCTTTAACAAAGCCGACGACATCATCGCCCCGCACCTCCAGACCGTCATCAACTCTTCTTTTTCTTCTGCTACCTTCCCCGAATGCTGGAAACACGCCGAAGTCAACGCCCTACTAAAGAAACCTACGGCTGACCCGAGCGACCTGAAAAACTTCCGCCCCATCTCTCTTCTGCCTTTCCCAGCCAAAGTAATAGAGAAGACCGTCAACAAACAGCTGACCACCTTCCTGGAAGACAACAACCTGCTCGTCCCCTCACAAACCGGATTCCGAACCAGCCACAGCACTGAAACCGCCCTCATCTCAGTCACTGACGACATCAGAACCCTGATGGACAACGGTGAAACAGTCGCCCTCATTCTGCTCGACCTCTCGGCTGCCTTTGACACCGTCTGTCACTGCACCCTAATCACCCGCCTCCGCTCCACCGGAATCCAAGGCCAGGCCCTGGACTGGATCGCCTCCTTCCTCTCAAACCGCTCCCAAAGAGTTTACCTCCCTCCGTTTCGCTCAGAACCCACCGAGATCATCTGCGGCGTACCCCAAGGCTCATCACTCAGCCCGACACTCTTCAATGTCTACATGAGCCCCCTCGCCAACATCGTACGCAAGCACGGCATCATCATCACCTCCTACGCCGATGACACGCAACTTATACTCTCCCTCACCAAGGACCCCGCCAGCGCCAAGGCCAACCTACAAGAGGGTATGAAGGACGTCGCAGATTGGATGAGGCTCAGCCGCCTAAAGCTGAACTCTGAAAAAACGGAAGTCCTCATCCTCGGCAACACCCCGTCCGCCTGGGACGACTCCTGGTGGCCCACAGCCCTCGGCACCGCACCGACCCCCACAGACCACGCCCGCAACCTCGGCTTCATCTTGGACCCTCTTCTCACCATGACCAAGCAAGTCAATGCTGTGTCCTCCGGCTGCTTCCTCACCCTCCGCATGCTCCGCAAGACCTTCCGCTGGATCTCGCCGACACCAGAAAAACCGTGACCCACGCCCTCGTCACGAGCCGCCTGGACTACGGCAACACCCTCTACGCCGGGACCACAGCCAAACTCCAAAATCGCCTGCAACGCATTCAAAACGCCTCGGCCCGCCTCATCCTCGACATACCCCGCAGCAGCCACATCTCCGCACACCTGAGACACCTGCACTGGCTCCCAGTCAGCAAAAGGATCACCTTCCGACTTCTCACCCACGCACACAAAGCCCTCCATGACAAGGGACCGGAATACCTCAACAGACGCCTCAGCTTCTACGTCCCCACCCGCCTCCTCCGCTCCTCTGGCCTCGCACTCGCTGCTGTCCCTCGCATCTGCCGCTCCACGGCGGGTGGGAGATCTTTCTCCTTCCTGGCGGCCAAGACCTGGAACTCCCTCCCCACCAGCCTCAGGACCACCCAGGACCACTCCGCTTTCCGGAGACTGCTAAAGACCTGGCTGTTCGAGCAGCGATAACCCCCCTTTTCCCCTAGCGCCTTGAGACCCGCACGGGTGAGGAGCGCGCTTTATAAATGTTAATGATTTGATTTGATTTGATTTAATTTATGTGTGTAGTGTATATATTGTGTATAATACTTACCTCCAGAAGGAGTATTGTCTCTAAGATATTCTTGGTACTGTGTCACCCAAATAAATACCTTTATAAATACCTTTATTTATGGTAACAGTGAGTATTGTCTTTACTTGGTATAAGTACTGTGTAACTATAAGTGGTATTTGCATGTCTCCTAGTTCAGCCTAAACTGCACTGTTATAGCTACCTCTATCAGCCTAAGCTGCTAGAACACTACTACATTCACTAACAAGGGATAACTGGACCTGGTGTAAGTACAAAAGGTACCCACTACAAACCAGGCCTGTCTCCTACACTCACCTGCAACTCAGATTAACAGCTGAGGTTTCTTGTTAGACTTCTCTCATATTCAACATGGGAGAAGACAGGGGTTCCTATTGTCTTGTTTCTGCTGGCCTTGGAATTTTTGGCAGTGGTCATTCAGCAACATGAAATACTGGTAAGAAGATAAATACCTGAAGAAACCTTGAAAATTGTGTTGTATGACATCTTGCTAACCCTAAAAGAACTGGAAATGTCTCTACCAACTCATAGCTGACCTCTCACATCTTGGATTACGAGGTAAATTAGGACACATATAAGGCACTAAGCTTGTCTCAAATCATGACATTGGTCTTCATTATTATAGTTTCCAGGGGAAGTTGGATAAGTATAAATATCTAGTGATCTACACCAATAGGGACCATACGGTTGTTGGAAGACAATATAATTCATTTAATCACTAAAACTGCCACGGATTACAAATGATGGGCCCTTTTAAAAATCTATTTTTGGTACACTGTCCAGACCATCAAGAAGGTGGTGGGGCCCTGCTTCAACTAGTACATGGGCATGTTATAGTTAACAATGCCAATCATGCAATTAGGGTCTGGAGACAAAAGTATTAAATCCTTAAACGGAGTTCAATTTACCACCTTCAGGAAATTAGATTATATATGCAAATAAATAATTGCCTTAAAAGCAAACTAGGAAACCCTCCCTCTGGGACCTTCCGGAATCCCTCATATTTAATACTCTAGATGGAAAGGAAGTTAAAGAGGGGTTATAAAACACTTTGGTAAGTTTCCTCTGCCCCAAGCCAGTGGTAGAACACTCACAAAATGAATGGCAAACAAGACTACGCTATGAATACCCTGAAGAAGACGGATGACATTGCTCAATACCATGGGTATAAAGGAAGTCTGCTCAAAATGTAATCACTTCAGGAATCGTGAAAGCAACCTGTTTCACATTCTATGCCATCGTCTGATCATTGGAGAGCACTGGTCATCGATCATGAACATGTTAAATGAAAATATAGATCTATCATATAGGCTAGTCCTAATACATGACTAAACTGACATGCCTGAGGTGTCCTCTCATCCAAGGTAGTGGCCAGCTACTGCATTGCCGAAAGCAAAAATATGCTTATTGAGACACTGTGATCCGTGATCCACTCAACCAGCAGCATCAGAAGAGTAGGTTACAGAAATGTAAAAATTGGCCTCCTATGGCAGACAATATGTAAACTACAGGACATGACGACTGTATTTCTAATTAACACAGAGGTTAATGACTGATCTCTATGAAGTGGGACTCTATCTATTGGTACAGACAAACAGTAATACAGTTGACAGGAAAACATTGCAGCATAAAATCCTAAACATTAGATAGAGAGACCCTAAGATGGTAATGGACAATAGACAGATCAGAACCAAGAACCATGGAGACTATCCAAGAGATGTATAATAAAACTCACTCTCCTTCTTCCCCCAAGCACCGATTGGGCTTGCAACTGGATTGTAAAGTACTATTAATCTCAGAAACGGTCACAGGCTCGCCCTTTCCAAACATGATCTACAGGATATTCCCATTAGGAATAAATAGGTTGCAAGGTGGAAACGGTTGTTTTGCTAGGAAGCTCTTGACAGCAACTCAATGTTACAGCAATTATTGACTAACTTTAGTGTAACAGAATACTATGGAAAACTAAGCTATCGATTACCGGGGAATTTGGGTTAGAAAAGGGACTATCAACAGGTCGGAAAAGAGAAAGCATATGTACGCGACACGGGACTCTATAAGATGCACTAGTATTCATAGAGATATGTATGATAATCTGCAATGTTTAACATGCTGTGCTCTGACCTTTCTCATTCACTCTAATCTATCATGATTTTAATCATGATTCAAGAAATATGAAAATGTTGGCTCGATACTTTCACTTCCATTTCTGTGTTCTCCATTTTACTTTCTCAGTTCTTTTGATTTGCATTCTGCATCTTGCCAGCTTCTAAGATATGTAGAGGGTCATTACGAGTTTGACAGTACAATGACCACCATGTTGGTGGTGGCAGTTCTACCTACAACAGGCTGACAGAGAAGACTGCTGCTAGAGCACATGTTTTAATAAAAATATTAATGAATATTCATGTCGTCTGAGTAATGGATTTGCGCAGAAAATGCATTAACCTAGAGAAAAATAATGCACGCATTTGAAAATATGTCCACGTGAGTGGCCGCCAGTGTTCACGAAGTTTCCTTTTTAATGGTTTATTAATATGAAACATGGAGCTTATGTTTGATTAATGTAGTAATACGTCACACGATGCTAATCTGATGTTAGATAAGAGTCATCACTAATGAAAGTTCGCTATAGGGAGTAACATTCAATGTCTTTCCTTTGCTGAATCTAAATGTATGTGATATCATTTGGGCAATTGTTCTTGTTATTACTTTGTACCGTAACATTAGAATGTGTGATTATTCAAGCTTTGATTACATTACGTTTCTTTCACCACTTCGGACAGCCAGTGATGTTTCTGTATGTTTATCATTTGACTTTGAGTTTATCCTATGTGACATTAGCATTGTTAATATAGGGAAATAAATATTCTAACTTTTACTAAAAGGTGTGGTGATTCATGACTGAAAGGTCATGGTATGTAAAAATTACTGACTCCCATTGATTACTAATGCTATTGATTGTCATTTGATTATTGATTGGTTATTGAATTTTGATCTGCATGTACTGGATATATGGTGGGAACATCTTAAATGCTAGTCAAAAGGTTCATCGACCTATTCGCTTCCCCTTGTAAGTTTACTTATTAAGGTCAGGCGTGCTAACACCACCAAATTATGACCAGGGCGGTATACCCAATAGAATACAGCCAAAGCACTGACAGCACTGCCAGTGCGGTCAGACTGCATGGATGGTGGGAGGCACCTTTTGGCCGGTGGAGACCATGTTACCGCCAGATTACGAAGTTGCACACCACCATGGTTTCCACCGCAGTCGCACCACCACGAATACCCTGGCGGAAACCAATAGTATAAATGGAGACACTCACCTTCAGGAAGCCATACCCGCCTGGAGTCATCATGGAACCTGAACTACACGTCTTCCCACTGCTCCTGCTCACCCTGTTCTGGAACCAGAGACGACCACAGCGACAGCAACCCTGAGTACACACACTTACTTGTCACTATCGCGTAATGCCAAGGTCACAACACACACAAACACACAACATACACAGCCAGTACAGGTAGCAAGTGCGACACATACATGTACTCCTACACTGACACACACTTTCACAGACAGCCACAGACGCACACACTCAGTACAGACACCACGTCCAACACACACTACCAAAATACACACCAATCCGCAGACACACAGCACTGGCACTGTGAAACACAACACCACCAGCAAAGTACACAAGAACTGCAACACCTCATATGTGCCGTCAACACTCCACAACACACACACCCACCTGACAATACATACAAACAACACAGCATAACAACACCATTGTACCAATACACACAATCACACAGCCATACAACGAGGCATATGTCACACCACACAAACACACCACACAGCAGTTCAGACATACCAATCATGACACACACACACATTCACAGTACAACCACACAAGGGCACACCACACTCTAAATAACAATGCCAACACAATCCATACACGCAATATCAACGTACATTGATGTCCCAAACACATACATGCCCAACATACCACACCATTACTGATGGACAAATGCAAAGCACACAAGCAGCCCAGACACAAATGGTAGCACAACCACCACACACACAATACACACTCACACACAACCTAAAGCAGCCAACACCAGACCAGCCATGAGGAATGAAAGGAAGAACATATATGTAATTTTGGAACCAACAACTGGTTGCCCCAGATGTATGGGATAAAATAAATAAATAATATGAAGAATAAATAACTATGTACAATAAATAAAAGCCTTTAGGCCAGTCCAAATATCAAAGTGCAGCATGCACAGATGGCATGTCTGACTGCCCCAGCTTGACTCCTAACTGCTAATTTACCTCCGCTGGTAGGGGCATAAAAGCGTCAGGCAGGCACCTCAGGGATTGAGGGTTGAGGGGGGGGTTTGGGCCTAGGTTTGGGAGGGGGGTCTTTTTTGCTTGGGTTTGGGAGGGGAGCTTTAGACATGGTTTAGGGAGGGCTGGGGACACTTTGGAGGGGTCGACTTCTTGGTGGGTGGAGGGGCTTGGGTAGTAGCAGGGGATGCAGGGGAGGACTTGGAGGTAGTAGGGCAGGACCTGGGGAGGAAAACTGTTCTTTTGGGGGTCACACAGGATGGGAGAGGAGGAGGGAAAAGGGACAACTCCAAGAGGAAAGCTTCTTAGACACACATGGATGGTCATTGGAAAAATGGTTTGGGAGTGGTGGGAGAGGGAGTGCTTGTAGGAGGTCTGTTGGTGGATGTTTTGTGTGCATGCGTGCGTGAGGAATGCTTGTGTTTGCTGGGTGTTTGTTGGGTGGGTGAGTGTGGGCCTTTATGTGTCTTGGGAGAAGCTGGGAGTTTGCTGTGCTGGATGGGTGACTGTCTGTTGGGGTGGTGACTGCAGGTATGGTGGATGTGATGCATGCGGGTGTGTCTGTGGTTGTGGTGTCTGCAGATGTGGTGACTGGGGTGGATGTCTGCGGGTCTCCTTTTGTGCTGACTGTGGGCAGGATAGAAGTCATGGCTGTATCAGTGAATGTGGGTGTGGTGTTTGCAGGTGTGTCTGGTGTAGTGGATGTGAAGGTAGAGGGGTGGGGGAGACTGTTCAGGTAGTGGGTGTTGATGTGTCTGCAGGTGGGTATTGTTTGTGTGCATGCCGGTGGTGGGTCTTGTGGTGCTTGTGTTTAATGTCTGCAGAACTCTTGGCTGTTGAGGTGGATGCATGCTTGTCTGTCTGTGTGCTCTGGCTGGGACAGGGAAGAGGGGTGTGGGATTGGGAAGAGGAAGATGTAGGGGGACAGAAGACAAAGGGTGACTGGCTGCTGTCAGTGCGGAGGCCAGAGCCTGAAGGGATCTTTGTAGGCCTGCCAGTGCACCATGAATGCCCTCCAGGAACACATTGCTCTGTTGGGCTTGAGTTGCAAGTCCCTGGATGGCATTCACAATGACCCACAGAGGTCAACCTCAGGAGGTCATTAGCCTCCTTACTGAGGGCAGCAGGGCAGACTGGGGCAGGGGCAGAGGTGCCTGCAGCAAGGGAGATGACCACCCTCCCACCCTCCTGGGTGAGCGGGCATGGACAACCGGGTGGGAAGCTACAGGGAGGGTGGTGATTGTAAAGGGGGTGGCGGACAAAGATTGTGCTGGTGTGGTCCCAGATGAGTCCGCCGCCACCAGGGAGTGTCCACTGGAGGAGGGTTCCAAATATGATGATGCCGAAGATCCGGTCTCCCTCGTGGCACTCCCCTTGCCCTCTGGGCCACTGGATTCCTCACTGTCACTGGTCACAGCACTCCGCGTCCCGTGGCCTGCAGCATCCCTACTCGCCTGTGCCCCTTCTCCTTTGCTTGCCAATGCTGCCGCACACAAATAGAGAAGGAGGGAGAGGCAGAGAGGGAGAGAAAGGGTTATCATATTTATCACATGCACACATGTAAGCATGCACAACTGTAGGTAAACATCTCCAGGGTAGGTTAGCTCTGTTGGCATTAAACATATCCTACATCATGTCACAACATGTTACAACAATCCACCTCTTTATGTCATCCCTCACACCCACATCAGATCCCAAGTAAGTTAGCAAGACTGGAGTAATCCAATTGAACACCTGAAAAAGCCATGTCAGCATGCTACTCATGCCCTGCCAAAAGTAAGTATATCAAGCATATTCTTGATCATGTCTCTTTATACTCCTATAACCAATTGGAAGAGCAGGTGACTGATCACAACACATCATGCATGTCCTGAAACAAAACCTGACCAGTCCATCTCAGTTAGCAATGTCCCTTGATAGTGTAGACTACCCTATTCACAGACCACACAGCACCTGCCATACATATAACATGGCTGACTGACCACCTATACATATATGGCAACATGGATACCTGAACCGATGAAGCCAGAACAAGTGGGACTCCCATGCAGGTCACAACTGATGTGTAGAATACATGTCTGGAGTATAGGCATGGTATGACAGTCACACATTTACTGAAGGCACAAAACAAAGTAAAAATGCACTACATCAATGTAAAAATGCATGTGCAGCTACAATGGCCTACAAAGCACACATGATACATCCATTGGCAATTACTGGGTGCACTGTCACAACAACAAATCTTCAGGCAGCCACAATTTACATTATAGGCCACATACCATTCCACCCGACCTGCAGCTACAGTACCAGGACTTTACAACATGAGTAAACCTACATCACTCACACCGTACCTGAAATGTGATTACCTGTACCTAAATCCAGACTACACATCTTGCAGACAGAAATGACATGTTCACATGATGTACACATGGACCTACACGACTGCCAGTGCATATACAACAATTGCCATCACAACAAATACTTGCTTCTGAAATAGTGAACCAAAAAAACCATTACTTCATGATCACATAAGTGATGCTATACCTATTCCTCACCAAACTGAGCACATCAGCTAGGCCAAGGGTAGCAAAGATTGTCCGACTTCATACGTTGTGTCCCCAAGTAACCATTGAGACATGACGTAGGCAGCATATTACCAAGGTTGCTAAGGAATTAGTAGGACATTCACACACATGCATTGATATTGCATATTGTAAAAGGCTAGCTCTGCCAAAAAAACTAACCTCCTCTAGAACCAACCCATTGGGACAGAGATGAAATGCCCACATGTCAATCACATGGAAAACCAAGATGAGTCTAAACACACAAAGCAGACACCCAAAGTAGGATGTCCTTTCAGTGCCACCTTCACATACCCCATAGAATGGAGAGGAATGACCAATGGGGTACAACAACAATCACAGATATGTACTGTCCTACACAGCCCATATATGTGGTGTCAATTAGATGGCAGCCTTACATGGAGTCCATCCCTGTACCAGTACTAGGTTTGTTTGGACCCTATACCAATTGAGTGAGTCACAACACGTGATACAACATGTGAGCAGCACAGATGGACATGGTCAGACACCTATAAGCCACTAACGCTCATATGAAGATGGATGGGCCAGGTATGAGTCAATGGGTATGGTGAAACACCAGCTCACATACATAGGAATAGCAGGATGGGGCAACACATGTGGCACTGAAATTTGAGCATCTCCACATGCAGTCAGAATGATGTCTTGATGCAGGAGTACAAAACTTACACATAGCCAACCATGATACCAGATCCACATCACATACACAGGCAGGGTGGTACCAACTGATTCACACTAGCTTGCAAACATCCATCACCTACTACATTGTCACATAAACTACAGTGAGACAGCAAACACCATAAAACCAAAGTCAAGTACCAGGAAACAGTCAGTATCTACCCTCTTGTGGCTGCTGTGCTGCCCTCAAACTCCCATCCACATCAGGGTAGGCCACCGCCAAAATGCAGCCCATTAGGGGGATCATGGTTTGACAGGCACCCCACCCTTGTTGGGAGGACATCCTCAGCTGGGCCTCCGCGGTCTTCCTGGGCCCAGCATCTCAGGTCTTCCCACCGCTTCTGACAATGGGTGTTCCGCCAGCTGTGGACCCCCAGAGTCTGCACTTGCTTGGCGATGGCACGCCAGATCCCCCTCTTATGATGGGCGTTGACCTGCATGGATGACACAGAAAAAAAGGAGAAAGTCATGTATACATGCCTCAGTCCAATAGGAGTTGACACTACACAACTTTAACAGCAAGTGAGCACACATACCCATCCCCTCAGCACACACACCTGTATGGTATGCCACATGCATGCCTTTACTCCAACTACAGTTCAAATGGCCAACTCACAATCACACACACACCAAGCACACATGGTAGGGCCATTGGATTCACCTGTTTCTCTGGTGCCCTTATAGCTTGTCATACAGAGGTAGGACCTCCTCCACCAGCTTCTTCAGCTCTTTCTGTGTGAAGGCAGGGGTCCTATTCCCTGCTGAATGCAACATGATGGCTCCCAAAGGCAGTAGTCACCAGCTCACGCTGTGGAGGTCTTTCTAGCAACAGTGTCAGGAGTCAAGTGAGCAAGATTGCAGAAAATGGCGGTCAGGCCACCACGTACAGGGTCGTCACTGCCGGCGGTCATCGCCATTGGCCCCATTCCACAATAGGCAGCAATGTTAGCCTATGACAATTTGCACTGCGGTTGCGACCACCTACCACCATGACGACTTCCGCCGGTGTACTTAGGTCACTTCCGACTGTCCAGAACAGTAGGTCAGGCACCTCCCATTTTGGACACATGTATGCAATGGATGTGCTTAAATAAGTGCGGCAGACACCAACTCGTTCAGATCTCTGTATCACACAATGTTGTGACTTAATGGTTGTGCTACATGATGGGCTAATCATGAGAATATGACATGGTGAGCCTATATATATATGGATAGTTGTGCGTACCTACTCTGAGGTACATAGACATCAGATAAATATAGATTCAATGAATTACATGTTTGCTCAGTGCAGGACTGCACTGTCACCCATACAATTGCTTATGCATATGTGTCATATGTCCAATCCAATTTACATTTCAGCCAATGTGCTGCAATGACAGTGTATGATGTGCATTTCTATTGCCTGTAATGTTTATGTCAGCACTGGTATGCATCCCTTACACATGTTAAGTGTCAGCTACAAAACCATGTGCTGCTGACGGGTGCCTACTGCATGACTTATTGTACATTCTCTCATATCAACAAAGGTATCCTGCTAGGAGAGAAATGAGACTACCACCAGTGTGCCATCCACTTGTAGACCTGGCAACTATGGAGGACAGGCATGTCATGCAGACCTATCGTCTGACTCGCCAGACCATCATGGACCTATGTAGACAGTTGAAGCCAGATCTGATGCCAGGCAATCACAATCCATATTGCATTCCTCCCATCGTTCAAGTTTTGTCAGTGCTACACTTTCTGGCCACAGGGTCATTCCAGAATACAGTTGGCTTAACAGCAGGGTTGTCTCACCCCATATTCAGTCTGGTGCTGGGGGTTTACTGTGTGCTTTCTTGAAACACCTGGACAGCTAAATCAGTTTTCCCCAAAGAGCAGATATGACCTATGTGAAGGCTGACTTTTATCAGATGGGACAGATTCTTCATGTGGAATGGGCCGTTGATGGCACCCATGTTTCCCTGGTCCCTTCCAGTGACAATGAACAGCTGTATAGAAACAGGAAGAACTATCATTCCATCAACGTGCAGGTGGTGTGTCTGGCAGACCAGTACATCTCCCAAGTGACAGCCAAGTTTCCTGGATCAGTGCATGACTCCTACATTATGCAGAACAGCAATGTACCACACATGATGACACAACTGCAAACAGAGAGGGCCTGGCTGGTTGGTAAGTATGCATTGTAATGTGTTCGTAGGTAATGTGACCTGCCATCACACTCTGCCCACTCGCTGAACCATCAATTTTAATAGTTCTACCATGTCACAGGTGGCTCTGGCTATCCAAACCTTCCTTGGCTGTTGACACCTGTGAGTTACCCAGCCACACCAGGGGAACTCCATTTCACTGAGGCCCACGGAAGGACAAGGCAGGTAATCAAACAAACTTTTGCCCCACTGAAGGCAAAATTGAGGTGCCTGGACCTATCTGGAGGTGCCCTCCTTTACTCCACAAGGTTTGCCAAATCATCACTGCATGCTCCACAATTTAGCCCTCAGGTGTCAGATACTATTGCTAGCTGATGACAGTGAGGCAGCTGTACCTGTGGCTTCACATGGTGATATGGAAAGTGATGAAGAGCCAGAGGAAAAAGGAGCAGTTGACTGTAGGCCTGAGCTAATCAATTAGTACTTCTAGTGACATACAGGTATGTAAGCTGTGCCTTTGCAAGTATTGTCTGTGCACAATCAGAAGTAGATAGCTGAAATTACATCTCCTGATCTTTAGCATATGTGATGAAGTAATGACATCCAATGCCTATGTGTGAGTTGTGGAAGCAGACAGATAGAATGAAAAGTGTACAGGTTTAGGGGTTGACTGCAAATATGTGTTGTAGCAACTGATTCTAACATTTACTTCTCTCATGGACTGACCTATTTTGAGCTGAATTTTCTGCATTCTCCTATTCCTATCTCCTCTCACCCACTGGATGTGGATTTCATGTGTGGGTCTGCTATCTAAGGCTTGAGGTATAAATTGCCAGTAGACGATGGTGATTGAGTACAGTTAAGAGAGGTATGTACATGACAGCCTTTTAAATGGATCTAGTGAAGGACCTGCACCTGGTGCTGTTTAGGTCCAATCTGGGTGCCCATGAATTGGAGTTATACTACAATTGGCACACAGTTGATTACCTGTACATGTCCTTATTGTGTCATCGTGCCTTCCATCCTGATGGTACTCTCTGTCTTACTCCATCTGTCTAGTGACATTACTATTGTCATTTGTGTCCTACTGAGGGTGCCTCTGTCTGATGGCCATGACACTGCCATTTAGAATCAGGGGGGCATTACCACACCACAGTTGGGTAGTAGGACAAATGTTGTATCATTAAGCACACACATACAGTAGCTGTGTCCATAGTTGATTTATTGTGCATTTCAGTTTCATGACAAGTAAAATAAATGTGAACAACATAACAAAGAGGTGATGAGTGGAGTCATGGTAGATGGATTGATCAGAGTAGCTGCTGCAACATTTGGTCACACATGTCCAGTGTCCTTGTGCCATGGGAAAATGGAGTTCTGTCTCACAACAGTCAGCAGGGTATATCAGTGGCACACAAGGGTGACAAATCAGGAGAGGTTCACTTCCTGGCAGTGGGTTTGGTCTTGGCATCTCCTCCAGCTGAATGTCTGGATGGACGTCCACGTTTGCGGGAAGGGTTCTTCAGCTACAGAAGGAGGGGTGTCTGAGGTTTAGGGTTCCCCTGGCAGGGCCTCCAATCCAATAGCTGCCACTGATGTAGAGGGGGTAGATTTCTCATTGCTAGTGGAAGGGCCCTGATGGTGTGTTGCTAAAGCATGCAGGGTGCTGGTCATGTCCCTCAGCACCCCT
Organism: Pleurodeles waltl; assembly: GCF_031143425.1. Classification (NCBI taxonomy): domain Eukaryota; kingdom Metazoa; phylum Chordata; class Amphibia; order Caudata; family Salamandridae; genus Pleurodeles; species Pleurodeles waltl. Next base: position 601,948,580 of record NC_090443.1, on the reverse strand, counting down.
ACTATGGAGGCCATGGTGCCATTGTGTGCCTGCCTCTGCTGCATGGCCTCCTGGTGGTATTTCCTCTGCAGTCTTTGATTTTCCCTCAACATGGTGATGATCTGGTCCATCCTGTCCTGGGAGGTTTGGTATGCTCCCAAGACTTGGGAGATTGTTTTCTGGTCAGTGGAGTCCCTTGAGTGCCCCATCCTCTGGCCCACAGCATCCCTCCCTCTGCCCCCAGGTGCCTGTGCCCCTGGCACAGTGTGCCCACTCCCAGTGTTAACTGGACCATCATTGTCTGGGGTTTGAGGGTCCAACTTAAGTCCCTGTACTGTGGGGCACACAATGGATTGAACAGTCCTTGGGACACAGGTTTGGGGACTGTTGGTTGGCTGTGATGTCGGCGCAACAATGGGTGGGGGGATTTTTGTGGGCAGGGTGAGGCTGGGACTCATCGAATAACCAGATATCCCGGATGGGATGTCACTGTCCAGACATCCAGGCGTGTTGTCCTCACTGGGCGTTCACACTGAGGAAGGTTGGCAGTGTCCGGTATCCTCTCCATGGTGGCAATGGCAGGGTTACTTGTGGATGGAATGAGACACAGAACACAGTTGAAAATGTGTATTTGCTTCCCTCTTTGTGAGATGCAGACAGTGGCTTACCATGATTCCCAGCAACGACAATGACAGATGCTGCACAGCATAGCTTGGCAGTACATACAAGTCTGTGACAGGAGTACCATACTTCATGTTGGGAGCTGTCATCATTGATTAGTACATATGGCACTGTTGATGGGTTCGGTTACTATCTGATTCTTGACATGACTTTTTGACTCTGAAACCTAGTAAGTAGTGAGGCATGGTAGCTGTCACACACTATGACTGCACAATGCACCATGATGTCCCATTGGGAACACAGTAAGTGGGCATGCAAGGGTAATGTTCCTTTCTCTGGATGTTGTGCATGTGAATGGAGTCTGGCATCTTACTTTCCAAACCCATGGTCAGTCCATTACAGGCTATGGGATATGGATCAGGGTCCATTTGGATTTGTCACTGAGCTGTAGCTGTGTTTAGCCTTGCTTGCCATTGTGGTGTTCCATTGCATTGCTTTCATAACCATGTACTGGTCATCAGTCATACATTCTAGTTGGTGTAGGTAGCACAAGAGTCATACATGCATGAAATGTGACGGGATGTGCACATTGCAGGTTTTCACATTGATGGGTTCGTGCATTGTGGGAGTCGTAGTAATAGGATTAGACTGTGGTATCTCTGCGCTTGCCAAGGGCTGTGTGGGCAGTAAGGCTGTGTGAGGTGGTGGCATGCAGGAGAGAGGCATTAGGTGATTGGTAAGTAGGTGTAATGGGACATTCAGTTAATTCTGGGGTATTTTGGTGGGGAGAAAGCATGCAGGACACGACAATTGTGACATTGATGTTGTGGGTACTTACCAGACTCCGGTCCCACAGGTATTCTAGTCAAGCCCTCAGGATGCAGTATATCCATGACCTTCTTCTCCCAAGATGTGAATTGTGGGGAAGGAGGTGGGGGCCCACCGCCAGTCTTCTGCAGGGCTATCTGGTGTCTCATGCCATTGAACACTCCGTCCACCTGAGGTCATTTAAGCTCTTCCTGATGCCGTTCCTTTAGCGTGGATGGCTGCCCACTGAGTTCATCCTGTCAACTGTTCTTTGCCATAACTCAATTTTTCTGGCAATTGATGTTTGCTGGACCTGTACTCCAAACAGTTGTGGCTCTACCCTGGCAATTTCACGCACCATGACCCTCAACTCATCGTTGGTGAATCGTGGCTGCTCTTGTGGGGACATGGTTGTGATTATGTTAATGGTGTGGAGGTTGGTGTTTTGTATAGAAAGGTGCAGTGTTGGGTGATGGATGGGGTGTGGGTGGTGCATTGTGAGGGCTGAACAGGAGTCGTGGAATTTGTGTTATGTGTGTATTGTGTTTGTTTAGCTGGTGTGTTATGAATGTGATGTGTGTATGCTTACGTGTTATGGTGCTCTCTGTGTATGTGCCTACTCTCTGCTTCTCAGTATTGAAGTTTTGTTGCAAAGGATTGTGACTTGTGTGGGGTGTGTTAGATAGTGGTGTGTGTAGGTGTGTTGGGTGTGTATCAGGTGTAGGGTATTCAAACTGCCCAATATGGTATTGTGTTCAGTCAGTGATGGTTTCTGACTGTGGCAGCTCGCACCACCAATGTTTTTCCGCCATGGAAGTACTACTGTGGTAATTTGTGGATCAGTGTCAGTTTCTGATGCAAAATCATCCATACCACATGACTCCTGTCTTAGAAAAGACAGGAGTCATGCCAACCACCCCAATGGCCAGCACAGGGGACCAGGGTCCCCTGGACATGGCCATTGGACCCAGTGCCATGTAGGAGGGCCCATTTCAGGGCCCCCAATGGCATTTAAAAAATCCTGTACTTACCTTTACTTACTTAGGATGGGGTCCCCCATCCTCCGCTGACCCTCTGGTGTGGGCGAGGGTGTCCCTGGGTCCTGGGGAGGGCACCTGTGGGCTTATTCCATGCTGTTCCACCATGAAAGTAGGCCCACTGGTCCCCTAATGCCTTCCCTGATCCAGGAGTTAAATAATGGTGCAAAGCAGGCTTTGCACCATTATTTGACCCCTCCTCCCCCAGTGTGTGATTTTAGCACGGGGGATGAATATGGTGCTAAGGCCATAGAGTTGTTTTTTGCACTGGAACTCCTACCTTGCATCTCATTGATGCAAGGTAGGTTTCTACGTCCAAAAAATGACTTTAACTTCATTACTTTGGTGCTAGACAGGCAACACCAAAGTATAAATATGGAGTTAGTTTTGCACCGAAGTTGAAAAATGATGCAAATTCATCACAAAATAAGTATTTATATGCCCCTCAGAGCTCAGATATTTCTCTGTCTCCATCTTCGACAATGGACCCCCCATGCTTCACGCTCTTCAACTTTATTGGTCCTCCACTCAAGGAAAATTGCTAGAGCTTCCATATCTGTGCCCTTAAAAAATCAAACCTCTAGAGCTGACCGCATTTGAGACCGGCAGGCCAAGATTGAGTTGGTTCACATATAAACTATGGCACTACTATTCTTGCTGGAGTGCTTCCAATCATGGGCATTCCTCTCAAGGCAAGTGTTCCTTTCACAGCCAGACACCTAAACCCGAAAATATATTCTTGCCAAACAAAAAAACTCAGAAATTGACCAATTTATGATAAACTACACAAACCACAGCTTGTGCCTCCAGCATGAAAAGCATAATAACTAATAAACAAAGCATTTTATGCCAGATGTATCAAAATCCCATTTTGCATTCCCTTAACAGTGAATTTCAAGAAAACACTATTTTGAGAATGCAAAATGGTATGTAACCAAAATAGCGATTCCTAAAGAATCACAATCGCTATTAGTGAATCAGTATTTGGAATTTTGACTCGATTTGCTCCTATGGGTCTGATGGCCCAAAGGTATGAATGGTATTGCATTACCTAAATTGCAATTTCCTATTAGGAATTGTGAAATTAGGAAATACACAACCAAGGATGCCCAGAGCTAAAGGTCCCCTTTGATGCACCCTGAAAATTATGTTTGCACATGTAAAGTGCACACATGTCCTAGGGCATGTGTGAGGTACATGGCACTTAAAAAATGCATTTTTAATAAATTTTTTACAATTGCACGTTGTTACCACCAACTTTGAATTGGTGGTAATAGCATTTCATAAATGCCCATTTCGCATTTAGGAAATGCTTGTAACATGTGCTTAGGGGATGACTAATTGCAATTCTCTATTTGGAGTCACAATTTTAGGGAACAGTGAAAAATTTGAATCTACCACTCTCTGCTGAAGGATCATCCTCGTCTTGCGATTCCTGAAGAATTTCCTCATGCAGTGTGCATAGACCTTGACTGATGGTCACCTCTGTTGTTTCCTCTTTTATGCCTGTTTTTCCTTCATAAATCATGTTTTGTTGGCTCTCAAATGATGAATTAAGGTTGTTATTGTTATTAATATTTGCCTACATTTCTCCTGCACAGTTTCTTTTTGAAAAAGTTTCCAGACAACGATTTGTGTATCAACCTTTGTCTAATGTGGAGGATCCAAGATTCCAGATGTAGGAGGCTGGCCTGGCTTATAGTGGGTACCTGATGGTACTTACATCTTGTGCCAGGTCCAGTTATCCCTTATTAGTAGATTAGTAGTGTTCTAGCAGCGTAGGCTGATAGAGGTAGCTATAGCAGAGCAGCTTAGGCTGAACTAGGAGACATGCAAAGCTCCTGCTATACCACATATCATATAGCACTATATCATAAGAATCACAATACTCAGAGTTACTAAAAATAAAGGGACTTTATTTTAGTGACAATGTGCCAAACATACCTCAGTGGATATACTCCCTTAGGAGGTAACCAAATACACAAAATATACACACAAACCAAAATCAGATAAGTAAACAGCAAAGAAGTGCAAACACTGTAGAATACAATAGAATGCAATAGGCCTAGGGGCAACACAAACCATATACTCCAAAAGTGGAATGCGAACCACGAATGGACCCGAGGCCTAGTGTAATGTGTAGAGGATCGCTGAAAAGTAGGAGTAAAGTTACCCTACTACCCCAGAAACACATTGAAGTCGTGATAGGGGATTCTGCAAAGTCAACAACTGACTGCAAAGCACTGAAGACGGATTCCTGGACCTGTAAAGGAAGGGGACCAAGTCCAAGAGTCACGCAAGTGTCCGGGGGGGGCAGGAACCCACTAAACCCCGGATGAAGGTGCAAAAGGGCTGCCTCCGGGTGGAAGAAGCTGAAGATTCTGCAACAATGAGAGATGCCAGGAACTTCTCCTTTGCACAGATGATGTCATACGGTATGCTGGAGGATGCAGATTTGTTTCCACGCAGAAAGACCGCAAACAAGCCTTGCAAGCTGCAAGAGTCGCAGTTAAAGAAAATGGGTGCTGCCCGGGCCCAGGAAGGACCAGGAGGTCGCCCCTTGCAGGAGGAGACAGAGGGGGTGCTCAGCAGCACAGAGAGCCCACACAGAAGCAGGCAGCAACCGCAGAAGCACTTGAACAAGCATTCAAGAAATCTGAGCACAGCAGTCGTCTCAACACTACAAAGGAGGGTCCCTGTCAACACCAGGGCAGTGCGCGCTCTATTGGCGACTAAAATGCAAAAACCCAGCACTCTCAAAACAACGTAATTTATGCATTGTGCTGATATGTTGTTGTTTAACCTTTTGCATTGCAGAGTTTAATCCTGAAGACTTATTTTTAATGTGTTTACAAATACTGTTCATTTGCAATGTATTGCTGCAGGCTTTCAGAGTGTGTTAGGGTGTGATCCCTTTCCAGGGCCTACCAGAGACTTTCCCTGCAGCATGCCTGGGTGTGGTTGTGGGCTGGGCCCAGACTCTATAAAAAGGGAGCAAGCCCAGCTCCAAGTGCTCACTATTCAGAGGTCCTGGTGCAGAGCAGCAGCTTCTTCCTGAGCTCCTGTCCCGGCGGCCTATTTGGATCTTCCAGTCTTCTGCTCTTCATCCTTCATTGGTGATCATTGTTCCAGGCGGTAAGACGGTGGTTGGACTGTCCCGACAACGTTATCGAGAATTTTTATATTCTTGGTTTAATTCTTTAATGAGTAACAGATTACTTGCACGCTATCATTTCTTGACATTTATAGGTAGTTTACAAATAGGCAAGACGCGCAATTTGTTTCATAAAGGTTTTACTTTGTTATTCATCGCGTGCTACCATTTCTTGAAATTTGCATGGTGGCTTAAGAATCAGCAAGACGCGCAATTCGTTGTATGGTGTTTAAACATTATTGTCCATTGCGCGCTACTATTTCTTGGTGTTTACATGATGTCTTACGAATTGGCAAGACGCACAATTCGTTTCATGAGGATTTAACTTTGTTGTTCATTGCGCGCTACCATTTCTTGACATTTACATGGTGGCTTAAGAATCGGCAAAAGAAGCGCGATTCGTTTCATTGTACTTTGATCTTGTTATTCATTGTGAGCTGTTATTTCTTGACATTTACATCGTGTTTTACGAATCGACAAGACGCGCGATTCGTTTAATGATGATTTGACTTCGATATTCATTGCGTGCTACCATTTCTTGGTATTTTACATGGTGACACTCGAATCGGCAAGACGCACAATTCTCTCCTCAAGTTTAATTAATGTTGTTTATTGTATGACACTATTCTAAGATATTTATTATGTAATATTCGAGTTGACAAGTTATGTGATTTGTTTCCTGAATCCATACTGTGTTATTCATGGTGCACAATCCTTTTATGGTGTTCACTATATATATATATATATATATATCTGTAATATGCGCAATTTGTGTTGAAACATTTTAAGAGTACACAGAAGGCCAGAGTTTCTAGATGCAATATTGTATGGTCCTAGTATGCATTCTCAAAACAGGATTTGTATGACTGGTTTAAAATTTAGTCAGAATGTTTTTCTGATTCTCATGTAAAGGAAAGTACTTGAATAAGAAAGTTTTCATTTAATTCATCTTGATTCCCTTACAGGTATCCGGCCATCTTAAAACTTAGTTATTTTAACATGTTTTCAGAATGACTAGGCTTAGAATCATAGTCTAGTATTGATTTCAGGAGATATAATTTTCATATTGTCTGTTCTAACCTTTTTCTTACTACAGGCCTCCTTCCCAGCTGTTTCCTTCCTAATCCCCTCTTCCCCTCTTGAACTCTCTCAGAGTCTTGGAGCTGTTCAATGGTGGACTTGTTGGGAACGTGCACAGACCCCGAGGATCTGGTGACTCTGACAGTCCCATGAAGTCGGTGGTCAACTCAGCGAGATGAGCAATGCAGGACGGAGTGCTGGGGACCTGGGCTAGGCTGTGCATGAAGGATTCCTTGCAAAAGTGCACAGAAGTCCCAGTAGCTGCAGTTCACGCAGTACACAGGATTACTGTCTGGCGTGGGGAGGCAAGGACTTACCTCCACCAAATTTGGACAGAAGGACCACTGGACTGTCAGTGTCACTTGGATCCATCTCCTGTGTTCCAGGGACCACGCTCGTCGAGACGAGAGGGGAACCAGAGGACCGGTGAAGCAGAAGTTTGGTGCCTGCGTTAGCAGGGGGAAGATTCCGTCGATCCACAGGAGATTTCTTCTTGGCTTCCAGTGCAGGGTGAAGGCAGACAGCCATCAGAGAATACACCACCAGGAAACAATCGAGAATGCCTGCTGGATTAGGTGCTACAATGTTGCTGGTAGTCGTCTTGCTACTTTGTTGCGATTTTGCAGGCGTCCTCGAGCAGGCAGTGGTCGATCCTTGGCAGAAGTTGAAGAGAGAGATGCAGAGGAACTTGCATTCGTTATCCGAAGAGAAACCCATAGAAGAGACCCTAAATAGCCCTCAGAGGAAGATTGGCCACCTAACCAGGTAAGCACCCATCAGGAGGGGTCTCTGACGTCACCTGCTGTCACTGGCCACTCAGAGGCCTCAATTGTGCCCTCACACCTCTGCATTCAAGATGGCAGAGGTCTGGGACACACTGGAGGAGCCCTGGGCACCACCCCTGGGGTGGTGATGGACAGGGGAGTGGTCACTCCCCTTTCCTTTGTCCAGTTTCGCGCCAGGGCAGGGGCTGGGTGATCCCTGAACCAGTGTAGACTGGCTTATGCAAGGAGGGCACCATCTGTGCCCTTCAAAGCATTTCCAGAGGCTGGGGGAGGTTACTCCTCCCCAGCCCTTAACACCTATTTCCAAAGGGAGAGGGTGTAACACCCTCTCTCAGAGGGAATTCTTTGTTCTTGGTCTGCCTTCCTGGGACTGGGCTGCCCAGACCCCAGGAGGGCAGAAGCCTGTCTGTGGGTTGAGAGAAGTGGTAGCTGCAGTGAAAACCCCAGAGAGCTACTTTGGCAATACCCGGGGTCCATGCTGGACCCCCGGGGATGCATGGGATTGGCACCCCAATATCAGATTTGGCATGGGGGGACAATTCCATGATCTTAGACATGTTACATGGCCATATTCAGAGTTACCATTGTGAAGCTACATATAGGTATTGGCCTATATGTGGTGCACACGTGTAATGGTGTCCCCACACTCACAAAGTCTGGGGGAATTGCCCCGAACAATGTGGGGGCACCTTGGCTAGTGCCAGGGTGGCCTCACACTTAGTAATTTTGCACCTAACCTTCATTAGGTGAGGGTTAGACATATAGGTGACTTATAAGTTACTTAAGTGCAGTGTAAAATGGCTGTGAAATAACGTGGACGTTATTTCACTCAGGCTGCAGTGGCAGTTCTGTGTAAGAATTGTCTGAGCTCCCTATGGGTGGCAAAAGAAAAACTTTTTTCTCACTTTTTCTATCACTTAAACACTTTCTAAACTGTCTGGCACAGGCCAAACTGTTGATCTGTCCAAACTTGCTTATGATCACCTTAGCTGGAAAGGAGCAAGGAGTCTCTGCATAGAAAGAGGTTTAAGTGTAGGGAAGAATCCCCCTAGAGAACTGTTGGTGAATATGCTTGTTGAACAGGATAAGGCCAGAGCTGGCACTACTGTTGAAAAGTTAGCTGATGGTTCCCACTCTGATTCTGGGGCACCTCTAGCAAAAGATGTGGGAGGGAAACTTCCAAACCTGCCCCCTAGTAAGCCACCTAGCATAGCTGGTACTGATGTAGAGTCACACCATACTGATAGTGTTGTCTCACATCACAGTAAGAGTATCCCTTCTCATCATAGTAGAAGTGCTGTTTCTGTTAGTCAAGCTATTAGGGTGCCATCTGTTAGGTCCAGGTCTCCTTCTGTTCAATCTCAGCATACTTCTGTCTCTAGACATGCCTCACCCACCCACCCTGATGACAGAGTGTTAGAAAGGGAGCTCAATAGATTGAGAGTGGAACAAACCAGTCTGAAGCTCAAGAAGCAACAGCTGGATTTGGATAGGCAGTCCTTAGAAGTGGAAAGAGAAAGACAGAAACTGGGTTTAGAAACCCATGGTGGCAGCAGCAGTATTCCCCATAGTCATCCTGCAAAAGAGCATGATTCCAGGAATCTGCACAAGATAGTTCCCCCTTATAAGGAGAGGGATGACATTAACAAGTGGTTTGCTGCACTTGAGAGGGCCTGTGTTGTACAGGATGTCCCTCAAAGGCAGTGGGCTGCTTATCCTATGGCTATCATTTAGTGGAAAGGGTAGGGATAGGCTCCTTACTGTAAAAGAAAGTGATGCCAATAATTGTGCAGTTCTTAAGAATGCACTCCTAGATGGTTATGGCTTAACCACTGAACAGTACAGGATGAAGTTCAGAGAAACCAAAAAGGAGTCTTCACAAGACTGGGTAGACTTTGTTGACCATTCAGTGAAGGCCTTGGAGGGGTGGTTACATGGCAGTAAAGTTACTGATTATGAAAGCCTGTATAACTTAATCCTGAGAGAGCATATACTTAACCACTTCGCTGCCAGGCCTTTTCCCCCTCCTGTGCCAGGCCTTTTTTTGCCTATTTGGGGCAGTTCGCGCTTAGGCCCTCATAACTTTTTGTCCACATAAGCTAACCAAGCCAAATTTGCGTCCTTTTTTTCCAACATCCTAGCGATTCTAAAGGTACCCAGACTTTGTGGGTTCCCCTGAAGGAGGCCAAGAAATTGGCCAAAATACAGTGAAAATTTCGTTTTTTTCAAAAAAATTGGAAAAAGGGGCTGCAGAAGAAGGCTTGTGGTTTTTCCCCTGAAAATGGCATCAACAAAGGGTTTGCAGTGCTAAACTCAGCAGCTTCCCAGCTTTCAGGAACAGGCAGACTTGAATCCGAAAACCCAATTTTTCAACACAATTTTGGCATTTTACTGGGGCATACCCCATTTGTGCAATTTTTTGTGCTTTCAGCCTCCTTCCAGTCAGTGACCGGAATGGTCATGAAACCAATGCTGGATCCCAGAAACCTAAACATTTCTGAAAAGTAGACAAAATTCTGAATTCAGCAAGGGGTCATTTGTGTAGATCCTACAAGGGTTTCCTACAGAAAATAACAGCTGAAAAAGAAAAATATTGAAATTGAGGTGAAAAAAACATCAATTTTTCTCTACTTTTTACTCTGTAACTTTTCCCTGCAATGTCAGATTATCGAAAGCAATATACCGTTACGTCTGCTGGACTCCTCTGGTTGCGGGGATATATAGGGTTTGTAGGTTCATCAAGAACCCGAGGAACCCAGAGCCAATAAATGAGCTGCACCCTGCAGTGCGTTTTCATTCTATACCGGGTATACAGTAATTCATTTGCTGAAATATAAGGAGTAAAAAATAGCTATCAAGAAAACCTTTGCATTTCCAAAAAGGGCACAAGATAAGGTGTTGAGGAGCAGTGGTTATTTGCACATCTCTGAATTCCGGGGTGACCATAGTAGCACGTGAATTACATGGAATTTCTCAAATAGATGTCTTTTTTACACACACCCCTATATTTGGAAGGAATAAATGTAGAGAAAGACAAGGGGCAATAACACTTGTTTTGCTATTCTATGTTCCCCCAAGTCTCCCGATAAAAATGATACCTCACTTGTTTGGGTAGGCCTAGCGCCCGCGACAGGATATGCCCCAAAACACAACGTGGACACATCACAGAAAACAGAGCTGTTTTTAGCAAAGTGACTACCTGTAGATTTTGGCCTCTAGCTCAGCCGGCACCTAGGGAAACCTACCAAACCTGTGCATTTCTGAAAACTAGAGACCTAGGGGAATCCAAGGAGGGGTGACTTGTGTGGCTCGGACCAGGTTCTGTTACCCAGAATCCTTTGCAAACCTCAAAATTTGGCTAAAAAAACACATGTTCCTCACATTTCTGTGGCAGAAAGTTCTGGAATCTGAGAGGAGGGACAAATTTCCTTCCACCCAGCATTCCCCCACGTCTCCCGATAAAAATGATACCTCACTTGTGTGGGTAGGCCTAGCGCCCGCGACAGGATATGCCCCAAAACACAACGTGGACACATCACAGAAAACAGAGCTGTTTTTAGCAAAGTGACTACCTGTAGATTTTGGCCTCTAGCTCAGCCGGCACCTAGGGAAACCTACCAAACCTGTGCATTTCTGAAAACTAGAGACCTAGGGGAATCCAAGGAGGGGTGACTTGTGTGGCTCGGACCAGGTTCTGTTACCCAGAATCCTTTGCAAACCTCAAAATTTGGCTAAAAAAACATATGTTCCTCACATTTCTGTGGCAAAAAGTTCTGGAATCTGAGAGGAGCGACAAATTTCCTTCCACCCAGCATTCCCCCACGTCTCCCGATAAAAATGATACCTCACTTGTGTGGGTAGGCCTAGCGCCCGCGACAGGATATGCCCCAAAACACAACCTGGACACATCACAGAAAACAGAGCTGTTTTTAGCAAAGTGACTACCTGTAGATTTTGGCCTCTAGCTCAGCCGCCACCTAGGGAAACCTACCAAACCTGTGCATTTCTGAAAACTAGAGACCTAGGGGGATCCAAGGAGGGGTGACTTGCGGGGCTCGGACCAGGTTCTGTTACCCAGAATCCTTTGCAAACCTCAAAATTTGGCTAAAAAAACATATGTTCCTCACATTTCTGTGGCAGAAAGTTCTGGAATCTGAGAGGAGCCACAAATTTCCTTCCACCCAGCGTTCCCCCACGTCTCCCGATAAAAATGATACCTCACTTGTGTGGGTAGGCCTAGCGCCCGCGACAGGATATGCCCCAAAACACAACGTGGACATATCACAGAAAACAGAGCTGTTTTTAGCAAAGTGACTACCTGTAGATTTTGGCCTCTAGCTCAGCCGCCACCTAGGGAAACCTACCAAACCTATGCATTTCTGAAAACTAGAGACCTAGGGGAATCCAAGGAGGGGTGACTTGTGTGGCTCGGACGAGGTTCTGTTACCCAGAATCCTTTGCAAACCTCAAAATTTGGCTAAAAAAACACATGTTCCTCACATTTCTGTGGCAGAAAGTTCTGGAATCTGAGAGGAGCTACAAATTTCCTTCCACCCAGTGTTTCCCCAAGTCTCCCGATAAAAATGATACCTCACTTGCGTGGGTAGGCCTAGCGCCGGCGACAGGAAACACCCCAAAGCGCAACGTGGACACATCCTAAATTTTGGATAAAAACAGAGGTGTTTTTTGCGAAGTGCCTACCTGTAGATTTTGGCCTCTAGCTCAGCCGGCACCTAGGGAAACCTACCAAACCTGTGCTTTTCTGAAAACTAGAGACCTAGGGGAATCCAAGGAGGGGTGACTTGCGGGGCTCGGACCAGGTTCTGTTACCCAGAATCCTTTGCAAACCTCAAAATTTGGCTAAAAAAACACATGTTCCTCACATTTCTGTGGCAGAAAGTTCTGGAATCTGAGAGGAGCTACAAATTTCCTTCCACCCAGCGTTCCCCCACGTCTCCCGATAAAAGTGATACCTCACTTGTGTGGGTAGGCCTAGCGCCCGCGACAGGATATGCCCCAAAACACAACGTGGACATATCACAGAAAACAGAGCTGTTTTTAGCAAAGTGACTACCTGTAGATTTTGGCCTCTAGCTCAGCCGCCACCTAGGGAAACCTACCAAACCTGTGCATTTCTGAAAACTAGAGACCTAGGGGGATCCAAGGAGGGGTGACTTGCGGGGCTCTGACCAGGTTCTGTTACCCAGAATCCTTTGCAAACCTCAAAATTTGGCTAAAAAAACTCATGTTCCACACATTTCTGTGGCAGAAAGTTCTGGAATCTGAGAGGAGCTACAAATTTCCTTCCACCCAGCGTTGCCCCACGTCTCCCGATAAAAATGATACCTCACTTGTGTGGGTAGGCCTAGCGCCCGCGACAGGATATGCCCCAAAACACAACGTGGACATATCACAGAAAACAGAGCTGTTTTTAGCAAAGTGACTACCTGTAGATTTTGGCCTCTAGCTCAGCCGCCACCTAGGGAAACCTACCAAACCTGTGCATTTCTGAAAACTAGAGACCTAGGGGGATCCAAGGAGGGGTGACTTGCGGGGCTCGGACCAGGTTCTGTTACCCAGAATCCTTTGCAAACCTCAAAATTTGGCTAAAAAAACACATGTTCCTCACATTTCTGTGGCAGAAAGTTCTGGAATCTGAGAGGAGCCACAAATTTCCTTCCACCCAGCGTTCCCCCAAGTCTCCCGATAAAAATGATACCTCACTTGTGTGGGTAGGCCTAGCGCCCGCGACAGGATATGCCCCAAAACACAACGTGGACATATCACAGAAAACAGAGCTGTTTTTAGCAAAGTGACTACCTGTAGATTTTGGCCTCTAGCTCAGCCGCCACCTAGGGAAACCTACCAAACCTGTGCATTTCTGAAAACTAGAGACCTAGGGGGATCCAAGGAGGGGTGACTTGCGGGGCTCGGACCAGGTTCTGTTACCCAGAATCCTTTGCAAACCTCAAAATTTGGCTAAAAAAACACATGTCCCTCACATTTCTGTGGCAGAAAGTTCTGGAATCTGAGAGGAGCTACAAATTTCCTTCCACCCAGCGTTCCCCCACGTCTCCCGATAAAAGTGATACCTCACTTGTGTGGGTAGGCCTAGCGCCCGCGACAGGATATGCCCCAAAACACAACGTGGACATATCACAGAAAACAGAGCTGTTTTTAGCAAAGTGACTACCTGTAGATTTTGGCCTCTAGCTCAGCCGCCACCTAGGGAAACCTACCAAACCTGTGCATTTCTGAAAACTAGAGACCTAGGGGGATCCAAGGAGGGGTGACTTGCGGGGCTCGGACCAGGTTCTGTTACCCAGAATCCTTTGCAAACCTCAAAATTTGGCTAAAAAAACTCATGTTCCACACATTTCTGTGGCAGAAAGTTCTGGAATCTGAGAGGAGCTACAAATTTCCTTCCACCCAGCGTTGCCCCACGTCTCCCGATAAAAATGATACCTCACTTGTGTGGGTAGGCCTAGCGCCCGCGACAGGATATGCCCCAAAACACAACGTGGACATATCACAGAAAACAGAGCTGTTTTTAGCAAAGTGACTACCTGTAGATTTTGGCCTCTAGCTCAGCCGCCACCTAGGGAAACCTACCAAACCTGTGCATTTCTGAAAACTAGAGACCTAGGGGGATCCAAGGAGGGGTGACTTGCGGGGCTCGGACCAGGTTCTGTTACCCAGAATCCTTTGCAAACCTCAAAATTTGGCTAAAAAAACACATGTTCCTCACATTTCTGTGGCAGAAAGTTCTGGAATCTGAGAGGAGCCACAAATTTCCTTCCACCCAGCGTTCCCCCAAGTCTCCCGATAAAAATGATACCTCACTTGTGTGGGTAGGCCTAGCGCCCGCGACAGGATATGCCCCAAAACACAACGTGGACATATCACAGAAAACAGAGCTGTTTTTAGCAAAGTGACTACCTGTAGATTTTGGCCTCTAGCTCAGCCGCCACCTAGGGAAACCTACCAAACCTGTGCATTTCTGAAAACTAGAGACCTAGGGGGATCCAAGGAGGGGTGACTTGCGGGGCTCGGACCAGGTTCTGTTACCCAGAATCCTTTGCAAACCTCAAAATTTGGCTAAAAAAACACATGTCCCTCACATTTCTGTGGCAGAAAGTTCTGGAATCTGAGAGGAGCTACAAATTTCCTTCCACCCAGCGTTCCCCCGAGTCTCCCGATAAAAATGATACCTCACTTGCGTGGGTAGGCCTAGCGCCGGCGACAGGAAACACCCCAAAGCGCAAAGTGGACACATCCTAAATTTTGGAAAAAAACAGAGGTGTTTTTTGCGAAGTGCCTACCTGTAGATTTTGGCCTCTAGCTCAGCCGGCACCTAGGGAAACCTACCAAACCTGTGCATTTCTGAAAACTAGAGACCTAGGGGAATCCAAGGAGGGGTGACTTGCGGGGCTCGGACCAGGTTCTGTTACCCAGAATCCTTTGCAAACCTCAAAATTTGGCTAAAATAACACATGTTCCTCACATTTCTGTGGCAGAAAGTTCTGGAATCTGAGAGGAGCTACAAATTTCCTTCCACCCAGCGTTCCCCCACGTCTCCCGATAAAAATGATACCTCACTTGTGTGGGTAGGCCTAGCGCCCGCGACAGGATATGCCCCAAAACACAACGTGGACATATCACAGAAAACAGAGCTGTTTTTAGCAAAGTGACTACCTGTAGATTTTGGCCTCTAGCTCAGCCGCCACCTAGGGAAACCTACCAAACCTGTGCATTTCTGAAAACTAGAGACCTAGGGGGATCCAAGGAGGGGTGACTTGCGGGGCTCGGACCAGGTTCTGTTACCCAGAATCCTTTGCAAACCTCAAAATTTGGCTAAAAAAACACATGTTCCTCACATTTCTGTGGCAGAAAGTTCTGGAATCTGAGAGGAGCCACAAATTTCCTTCCACCCAGCGTTCCCCCACGTCTCCCGATAAAAATGATACCTCACTTGTGTGGGTAGGCCTAGCGCCCGCGACAGGATATGCCCCAAAACACAACGTGGACATATCACAGAAAACAGAGCTGTTTTTAGCAAAGTGACTACCTGTAGATTTTGGCCTCTAGCTCAGCCGCCACCTAGGGAAACCTACCAAACCTGTGCATTTCTGAAAACTAGAGACCTAGGGGGATCCAAGGAGGGGTGACTTGCGGGGCTCGGACCAGGTTCTGTTACCCAGAATCCTTTGCAAACCTCAAAATTTGGCTAAAAAAACACATGTCCCTCACATTTCTGTGGCAGAAAGTTCTGGAATCTGAGAGGAGCTACAAATTTCCTTCCACCCAGCGTTCCCCCAAGTCTCCCGATAAAAATGATACCTCACTTTCGTGGGTAGGCCTAGCGCCGGCGACAGGAAACACCCCAAAGCGCAACGTGGACACATCCTAAATTTTGGAAAAAAACAGAGGTGTTTTTTGCGAAGTGCCTACCTGTAGATTTTGGCCTCTAGCTCAGCCGGCACCTAGGGAAACCTACCAAACCTGTGCATTTCTGAAAACTAGAGACCTAGGGGAATCCAAGGAGGGGTGACTTGCGGGGCTCGGACCAGGTTCTGTTACCCAGAATCCTTTGCAAACCTCAAAATTTGGCTAAAATAACACATGTTCCTCACATTTCTGTGGCAGAAAGTTCTGTAATCTGAGAGGAGCTACAAATTTCCTTCCACCCAGCGTTCCCCCACGTCTCCCGATAAAAATGATTCCTCACTTGTGTGGGTAGGCCTAGCGCCCGCGACAGGATATGCCCCAAAACACAACGTGGACATATCACAGAAAACAGAGCTGTTTTTAGCAAAGTGACTACCTGTAGATTTTGGCCTCTAGCTCAGCCGCCACCTAGGGAAACCTACCAAACCTGTGCATTTCTGAAAACTAGAGACCTAGGGGGATCCAAGGAGGGGTGACTTGCGGGGCTCGGACCAGGTTCTGTTACCCAGAATCCTTTGCAAACCTCAAAATTTGGCTAAAAAAACACATGTCCCTCACATTTCTGTGGCAGAAAGTTCTGGAATCTGAGAGGAGCTACAAATTTCCTTCCACCCAGCGTTCCCCCAAGTCTCCCGATAAAAATGATACCTCACTTGCGTGGGTAGGCCTAGCGCCGGCGACAGGAAACACCCCAAAGCGCAACGTGGACACATCCTAAATTTTGGAAAAAAACAGAGGTGTTTTTTGCGAAGTGCCTACCTGTAGATTTTGGTCTCTAGCTCAGCCGGCACCTAGGGAAACCTACCAAACCTGTGCATTTCTGAAAACTAGAGACCTAGGGGAATCCAAGGAGGGGTGACTTGCGGGGCTCGGACCAGGTTCTGTTACCCAGAATCCTTTGCAAACCTCAAAATTTGGCTAAAATAACACATGTTCCTCACATTTCTGTGGCAGAAAGTTCTGGAATCTGAGAGGAGCCACAAATTTCCTTCCACCCAGTGTTCCCCCACGTCTCCCGATAAAAATGATACCTCACTTGTGTGGGTAGGCCTAGCTCCCGCGACAGGATATGCCCCAAAACACAACGTGGACATATCACAGAAAACAGAGCTGTTTTTAGCAAAGTGACTACCTGTAGATTTTGGCCTCTAGCTCAGCCGCCACCTAGGGAAACCTACCAAACCTGTGCATTTCTGAAAACTAGAGACCGAGGGGGATCCAAGGAGGGGTGACTTGCGGGGCTCGGACCAGGTTCTGTTACCCAGAATCCTTTGCAAACCTCAAAATTTGGCTAAAAAAACACATGTTCCTCACATTTCTGTGGCAGAAAGTTCTGGAATCTGAGAGGAGCTACAAATTTCCTTCCACCCAGCGTTCCCCCAAGTCTCCCGATAAAAATGATACCTCACTTGCGTGGGTAGGCCTAGCGCCTGCGACAGGAAACACCCCAAAGCGCAACGTGGACACATCCACAATTTTGGGAGAAAACAGTGCCTACCTGCAGATTTTGGCCTGTAGCTCACCCGGCACCTAGGGAAACCTACCAAACCAGTGCATTTCTGAAAAGTAGAGACCTAGGGGAATCCAAGGAGGGGTGACTTGCGGGGCTCGGACCAGGTTCTGTTACCCAGAATCCTTTGCAAACCTCAAAATTTGGCTAAAAAAACACATGTTACTCACATTTCTGTGGCAGAAAGTTCTGGAATCTGATAGGAGCCACAAATTTCCTTCCACCCAGCGTTCCCCCAAGTCTCCCGATAAAAATGATACCTCACTTGTGTGGGTGGCCCAGGTGCCTGCAACATAATAAGGCCCAAAACCTGAAGGGATAGAAGGGATAGCACAGCAAGTTTATAAGGGCATATTCTTTTATACATCTTTAGACGGACTCTGCTTTGGGGACCCACATAAGTGAGGTGTCATTTTACTTGGGAGACTGAGGGGAAAACTGGGGAGTAGGAATTTTGTGCTGGAGCGGTGATCCTACTAAGAAAAATCAGGAAAATATGCTTTTTTATGCAAATTGTGAGGTTTACAGAGGAGTCTGGGTAAGAAAATGTTGGGGGAGCCACACAAGCCACACCTCCCTAGACTCCTTGGGGTGCCTAGTTTTAAAAAGTTTCTGGGTTTTGTAGGTTTCCCTACATGACGGCCGCACCCAGCACCAAAAACATAGGTGGGCCCTCCCCCCCAAACACAGGTATTTTTGGAATATATCACTTTGATGTGTGCACATACGTCCGTGATGTGCCAAACACTAAAATTGTGAAAAGAAACACACTTAGGTTATGTGAAGAAGACCCCTCACCCACCAACCAAGTTGGTGGCATGCTTCATCATCGGGGTCCCACCTGAGGCACCTAGCGTGTCTCAAGTGTGCTGCGACGCCTGATTACAGCGGAGCAGGTTTTGTCATTTGTACCACACATACTGGTTGGATTTGGCACGAGGGTGAGTGATGGTTCAGTAGATCAAATTTTATTAACAAGAGATTTCACAAAAGTGAAATGCACTGGTAATAACTGAAAGGCCAAAAAACTGAACCAATGACTCACAGCTCGTGAGCTGTAAAGCCACGACAAGGCACCAACCGCTTTACAGTCCATTCACACACCTTTCATACATGACATGCACTAGACCATTCACGCCGCCAGCCACGGGCCCAGCACATTACAAGACTCGCATCCACAGACAGCGCCAGTCAAGGGCCCATCACTTTCATACGCCCACATGCCTGATACAGCAATCACACCAGCTGATGAGTGTGTGGACTGGCGTTTGGCTGGCACTGCCAGCCAAGCGCCACCCCACCCACACCACCAGCCAAGCGCCACCCCACACACACCGCCAGCCCTGCGCCACCCCACACACACCGCCAGCCCAGCGCCACCCCACACACACCGCCAGCCAAGCGCCACCCCACACACACCGCCAGCCAAGCGCCACCCCACACACACCGCCAGCCAAGCGCCACCACAGCCACGCCGCCAGCCAAGCGCCACTCTACACATGCCATCCCCTTTTTTTTGTTTTTAAACAACAAAGAAACCACTAATCATAAATTAGTACAAAACTACAAACACAAAAGCTCTAACTGAATACATGACTAATGCCAACCGTGAAACCGAACATATAAAAATATAAAACACCAGTTTACGCTCACGGAATTTCCCAATAATTCTTCTGTGTGTGGTAGCTCCTGAAACAGCCACCCACACACAGCCCAGGCTTTGAAGGACAATCAGGGCAGTACATCCTAGTCTCCTTCCTGATACCTCTTCGAGCACAGAC
Organism: Pleurodeles waltl; assembly: GCF_031143425.1. Lineage (NCBI taxonomy): Eukaryota > Metazoa > Chordata > Amphibia > Caudata > Salamandridae > Pleurodeles > Pleurodeles waltl. The sequence goes on along the minus strand of NC_090443.1, from coordinate 601,929,378 downwards.
TCTACATCTCTTAGCAGGAAAGTTTTTTTTGGCCGTGGGAGGAATGTGCTCAGCAAAGTGACGATCTTTCAATCTAGCCACATCCTCCACCACTGCTTCTCTAGGAACTCTTGCCTGTTCCAGCACAACAAGGCTAGCTATGATAGACTCCTGAAATTTCACAAATGTCATCCTTGACTCTGGAGAACTATCCTTAAACACAACAAAAGCATTAAAAGTTGCCAAGTGGAACAAGTGAAGCGCTAATTTCTTATACCACACATAAGACTTACGAGCAGCAGTGTAAGGTTCTAACCTCTGATCTACTCTATCAACACCACCCATGTGCTTATTATAGTCTAAGATGCACACAGGTTTGCGCACTTCGGCAACCTGACCCCAAACAGCCACAGGTGAAGTACTCTCATCATGGATGGTGCTTAGCATGTATACATCCCTCTTGTCTACAAATTTCAGAGCTAGCAGCTCATCATTCCGCAAGGCACTGCACTGTCCCTTCTCAAGTTTTTTACAGACAAGCTCTTTTGGATAGCCTTTCCGATTAGAGCGGATTGTGCCACAAGCAACAGTGTCCACTCTGAACAACTCCTTGAACAACCGAACTCCAGTGTAGAAGTTATCTACATATAAATGGTGACCTTTGTTAAACAGTCGTCTACCAAGTTCCCACACAATTTTCTCACTAACTCCAAAAGTGGGAGGACAACCAGGGGGGTCAATATTGGAATCCCTACCAGTGTAGACCCGGAAATTATAAACATATCCTGTACTACTTTCTGACAGCATATACAATTTAATTCCATACCGTGCCCTCTTGCTAGGAATGTACTGCCTAAAAACCAAACGACCCTTGAACAGGACCAAAGACTCATCTACAGATATTTCTTTCCCTGGAACATAGATCTCTGAAAACCGATCTACCAAATGATCAAGGACAGGTCTAATCTTAAAAAGACGGTCAGAATCAGGATGATCTCGTGGCAAGGCTAAAGCATTATCTACAAAATGCAACATCCGAAGAAGAAGCTCATACCGGTTACGACTCATGATGGCAGGAAATATAGCAGTTGCCATCAAGGGACTAGTAGACCAATATGAAGACAGCGACGGCTTCCTTATCAGCCCCATCAAAAAAGTTAAACCCAAGAACTTTTTCAACTCTTCCAGATTTGTGGGAATCCACCGGCTAGCTCTAGAGTGTGGCCTAAGTCTGGCAGCGTTGTCCCTCAAAAACTGCTCTGCATACAAATTAGTCTGCTCAACAATCTCTTCCAAAAATATATCGTCCATAAACAACTCAAAAAAGTTGACGGGCAAAAAGTTTTCCGTATTAACTCGACACCCTGGAAAACCAGTAAACGCAGGCAACTGTGGCTGCTCCATGTTTGGTGCAACCCATGCGTCAGGTCTTCCAATGGGAAGCCTTTCAGCCGCTGGCTCCTGCACCATTGGCACATCACTGTCCTCCTCTAAAACAGGCCCTTCATCAGCACTGAGAGTGGCTTCATCATCAGATGATTCATCTCTGACAGAAAATTCACTTCCAGAATCCTGCACTTCCTCCTCTGCCTCAGATGCAGAGTCAGTCTCATATTCATGGTCAGAAGATGACTCAAAAAGCACACTAACAACCTGCTGAGCGGTCATCCTACGGCTGGCCATGATCCTTCCTACTAAAATTAACTGGACAAATACACCACCAACAACCAGCACTGTGTAAGATAAGTAACAAAGTATAGGTTTATCACTAAGAATTATAAACTCAAAAACTATACTGCTCACTTGCCTGAAAAAGCTTGACTCACCAGCAACTACTCTGCACAGCCACAGCAATCACCAACGATATCCCACTAAAAAGAGAAAAAAAAAAGCAAATTAGACATAAGACAACACAATAATCATTGTGCATAACTCTAAGGACAATTTCACACACAATCCTGCATTCAGTACACCACCTACAAACATGTCATTCATGCATTGCAACAATACTCACTTGGAGTAAATTTATTTACTTACCTAAAACATGCAACTACGCAAACCGCAGGACAACTACTGCCAAAACTGCAACAAGCCACAGCAAAGTCAGCAAAAGCTTTGAACTAAAACAAAAAGGAGAAAAACTGTTATTATCATAAAAGTAAATACTTCGCCAGTTGACAAACACTCCGCCACTAACCATTTTTTCATTTTCCCGTGTCTAGTCTTCTCTGCTTGGGGGAAGATGGGCCTAAAAAAAAAATAGGCCAATCTACCCCCAAGGGGAGGGGGCAGAAATCACCCAGATTACATTGCACCCTTTGGGGGGGGGCGACCCTTGCCCAAGGTGCCACACCCCCACACAAAGCACACACACACATACATAGTATCCCTGGCGCTATGGGGATTCTGCCCCCCTTGGGGACAGAAAGGCCTAAAAAATAGGCATATCTGCCCCCTAGGGGGGCAGAACTGCCCAAAAATACATGTGGGCCCCTGGGGGCGACCCTTGCCCAAGGGGCCACCCCCCAACACAAAAAATAAAAATCAACAATAAAATCCCTGGTGTCTAGTGGCTTTCTGCCCCCCTTGGGGGCAGATCGGCCTAAAAATAGGGCCAATCTGCCCCCAAGGGGGGCAGAAACGACAATAAATACATTGCGCCCCTGGGGGGAGCGACCCTTGCCCAAGGGGCCACCCCCCAACACAAAGCACACATACATACATACTATTTCTGGCGCTATTGGGATTCTGCCCCCCTTGGGGGCAGAAAGGCCTAAAAAAAATAGGCCTCTCTGCCCCCAAGGGGGGCAGAACTGCCCAAAAATACATGAGGGCCCCTGGGGGCGACCCTTGCCCAAGGGGCCGCCCCCAACACAAAAAATACACATCAACAATAAAATCCCTGGTGTCTAGTGGCTTTCTGCCCCCCTTGGGGGCAGATCGGCCTAAAAATAGGGCCAATCTGCCCCCAAGGGGGGCAGAAACGACAATAAATACATTGCGCCCCTGGGGGGAGCGACCCTTGCCCAAGGGGCCACCCCCCAACACAAAGCACACATACATACATACTATTTCTGGCGCTATTGGGATTCTGCCCCCCTTGGGGGCAGAAAGGCCTAAAAAAAATAGGCCTCTCTGCCCCCAAGGGGGGCAGAACTGCCCAAAAATACATGAGGGCCCCTGGGGGCGACCCTTGCCCAAGGGGCCGCCCCCCAACACAAAAAATACACATCAACAATAAAATCCCTGGTGTCTAGTGGCTTTCTGCCCCCCTTGGGGGCAGATCGGCCTAAAAATAGGGCCAATCTGCCCCCAGGGGGGGCAGAAACGACGTAAAATACATTTGCCCCCAAAGGGGAGCGACCCTTGCCCAAGGGGCCGCCCCCCAACACAAAAAATACAAATCAACAATAAAATCCCTGGTGTCTAGTGGCTTTCTGCCCCCCTTGGGGGCAGATCGGCCTAAAAATAGGGCCAATCTGCCCCCAGGGGGGGCAGAAACGACGTAAAATACATGTGCCCCCAAAGGGGAGCGACCCTTGCCCAAGGGGCCGCCCCCCAACACAAAAAATACACAGCAACAATAAAATCCCTGGTGTCTAGTGGCTTTCTGCCCCCCTTGGGGGCAGATCGGCCTAAAAATAGGGCCAATCTGCCCCCAGGGGGGGCAGAAACGACGTAAAAAGCATGTGCCCCCAAAGGGGAGCGACCCTTGCCCAAGGGGTCGCTCCCCTACACTAATATTCACTCACACACACACACATACAGAAATCCCTGGTGTCTAGTGGGCATTCCTGCTGCCCGATCGCATCGCGATCGGGCAGCAGGAATGCTCAAAGAGACATCGAGGGAAAGGAAAACCCTTTCCTTTCCCTCGATGCCTCTCTGAGAGCACCCCCACCCCGCAGGAAGGTGAAATACTCACCTTCTCCCTTGACGCGCTGGAAGCAAATGGCTTCCAGCGCGTCATTCCCCGTTTCCATGAAATCAGCACGCGATCGCGCGCTGACGTCATGGGGGGGAGTGGGGGGGGGTGGGCGTGAAAGGGGAAGGGATTCCCCTTTCAGCCCTGGCCTGGGGGTGTTGGGGGGCGGCCCTCGGGGGAAGCGCTAGCGCTTCCCCCGACTGCCAGTCCCTGGACGTAATGGTTACGTCCATGGCGCCACACGGGCGCTGCCATGGACGTAACCATTACGTCCGTGGCGGGGAAGGGGTTAATAACTGTGTGTCTGATTTGTTGCACCAATACCTGGTGGACTCTGATCTGACCTCTCCCCAAGAATTGGGAAAGAAGGCAGACAAATGGGTCAGAACAAGGGTGAACAGAAAAGTTCATACAGGGGGTGACAAAGATGGCAAGAAGAAGGATGGTAAGTCTTCTGACAAGGGTGGGGACAAATCTAAAAATGAGTCTTCATTAGGCCCACTAAAACACTTTGGTGGGGTGGCGGGTCCAAATCCTCTTCAAATCAAAACAAAGAAAAGAAACCATGGTGCTATTTATGTAAAATAAAAGGCCATTGGACAACAGATCCCAGTTGTCCAAAGAAAAGCACCAAGCCTCCTACCACTACAACCTCTACTGCTACACCTAGTGTCCCTACTAATAGCAGTGGTGGTGGGAGCAAACCTACTAATAGCCAATCCAAGGGAGTAGCTGGGCTCACTTTTGGTAACTTAGTTGGGGTTGGTCTAGTTAGGGAGACCACAGAGGCTGTGTTAGTCTCTGAGGGGGCTATTGATTTAGCCACCTTAGTTGCTTGTCCCCTTAACATGGATAAGTACAAGCAACTACCCCTAATAAATGGTGTTGAGGTTCAGGCCTACAGGGACACAGGTGCCAGTGTTACAAACTGGTCCACCCTGAACAACACCTACTTGGTCACCAGTACCAAGTAACCGATGCTCACAACAACACACTTAGCCACCCCATGGCTGTTGTAAATCTCAACTGGGGGGGGGGGTTACTGGTCCAAAGAAAGTTGTGGTTGCCTCAGATTTACCTGTAGACTGTCTACTAGGAAATGATTTAGAGACATCAGCTTGGTCAGATGTGGAGTTGGAGGCCCATGCAGCAATGCTGGGCATTCCAGGGCATATTTTTGCTTTAACCAGGGCTCAGGCCAAAAAGCAAAAAGGACAGGGTGACTTGGATCCTGGAAGAATGGACCAAGTGCTCCCTAAAGCTAGGGCTAGTAGAGGTAAAGCACTACCTACTATCCCTCCCTCTACAGTGGATTCTTCTTCCGAGGAAGAAGAATTTCCACCCTGTGCAGAACCTACACCAGAGGAGCTGGAAGCAGACACTGCTGAGCTTTTGGGTGAAGGGGGCCCTGCCAGGGAGGAGCTGAGTGTGGCACAGCAGACCTGTCCCACACTAGAGGGTCTAAGGCAGCACGCTGTCAAACAAGCACATGGGGATGTCAGTGACTCTCACAGAGTTTACTGGGAGGACAATCTTCTGTACACTGAAGCAAGGAATCCAAAACCTGGAGCTGCCAGGAGATTGGTGATTCCTCAGGAGTACAGAAAGTTCCTCGTAACTCTAGCCCACGACATTCCCTTAGCTGGACATTTGGGGCAAATGAAAACTTGGGACAGGCTTGTTCCCTTGTTTCATTGGCCTAGAATGTCAGAGGACACAAAGGAATTTTGTAAGTCCTGTGAAACCTGTCAAGCCAGTGGCAAGACAGGTGGCACTCCAAAGGCACCCCTTATTCCACTGCCTGTGGTTGGGGTTCCCTTTGAAAGGGTAGGGGTTGACATAGTTGGCCCCCTTGACCCTCCTACTGCTTCAGGCAATAGGTTTATCTTGGTGGTAGTGGACCATGCCACCAGATATCCTGAAGCAATTCCTCTAAGGACCCCTACAGCTCCTGCAGTGGCAAAGGCCCTCCTGGGAATCTTTTCCAGGGTGGGCTTCCCAAAGGAGGTGGTATCAGACAGGGGAAGCAATTTCATGTCTGCTTACTTAAAGGCCATGTGGAAAGAGTGTGGTGTTACATACAAGTTCACCACACTCTATCATCCACAAACAAATGGACTGGTGGAGAGATTTTACAAAACTCTCAAAGGCATGATTATGGGACTTCCAGAAAAACTCCGCAGGAGATGGGATATCCTTTTACCATGCCTCCTTTTTGCTAACAGGGAGGTACCCCAGAAAGGAGTGGGCTTCAGCCCCTTTGAACTCCTATTTGGGCACTCTGTGAGAGGTCCTCTAACACTTGTTAAGGAGGGTTGGGAACAACCTTTAAAAGCTCCAAAGCAAGACATAGTGGACTATGTACTTGGCCTCAGATCAAGGATGGCTGAGTATATGAAAAAGGCCAGTAAAAACCTTCAGGCCAGCCAAGAGCTCCAAAAGCAATGGCATGACCAGAAGGCTGTTTTGGTTCAGTACCAACCAGGGCAGAAAGTGTGGGTCTTGGAGCCTGTGGCCCCAAGAGCACTCCAAGATAAATGGAGTGGACCCCACACAATTGTTGAGAAAAAGGGTGAAGTCACCTACTTAGTTGACTTAGGCACTGCCAGGAGTCCCCTTAGGGTGCTCCATGTCAATCGCCTGAAACCCTACTATGACAGGGCTGATCTCACCCTGCTCATGGCAACAGATGAGGGACAGGAAGAAGAGAGTGACCCTCTCCCTGATCTCTTCTCTTCCATAGAAGAGGATGCTCTAGTGGAAGGTGTTGTACTAGCAGATTGTCTTACTGCTGAGCAGAAAGACCACTGCATAAATCTCCTGGTTCAGTTTTCTGAACTCTTCTCTACTGTGCCAGGCACCACTTCTTGGTGTGAGCACACTATAGATACTGGAGACAGCTTGCCTGTCAAAAGTAAGCTCTATAGGCAGCCTGACCATGTCAGAGACTGCATAAAACAAGAGGTGCAGAAAATGTTAGAACTGGGAGTGGTTGAGCACTCTGAAAGTCCATGGGCCTCTTCTGTGGTACTTGTACCAAAACCTAATTCCAAAGATGGAAAGAAGGAAATGCGGTTTTGTGTAGACTATAGAGGTCTCAACCAAGTAACCAAAACTGATGCTCACCCTATACCCAGGGCAGATGAGCTTATAGATACACTGGCATCTGCCAAGTATCTAAGCACTTTTGACTTGACTGCAGGGTATTGGCAGATCAAATTATCAGAAGATGCAAAAGCAAAAACTGCATTTTCAACCATTGGAGGCCATTACCAATTCACAGTAATGCCTTTTGGATTGAAAAATGCACCTGACACTTTTCAAAGGTTGGTTAATACAGTCGTGCAAGGGCTGGAGGCTTTTAGTGCAGCATATCTGGGCGATATAGCTGTCTTTAGCTCCAGTTGGGATGATCACCTGGTCCACCTATGGAAAGTTTTGGAGGCCCTGCAAAAGGCAGGCCTCACTATCAAGGCTTCAAAGTGCCAGATAGGGCAGGGGAAGGTGGTTTATCTAGGACACCTGGTAGGTGGAGAACAGATTGCACCACTTCAGGGGAAAATCCAAACTATTATAGATTGGGTTCCCCCTACAACTCAGACCCAGGTGAGAGCCTTCTTAGGCCTCACTGGGTATTACAGGAGGTTCATTAAGAACTATGGCTCCATTGCAGCCCCTCTTAATGACCTCACCTCCAAGAAAATGCCTAAAAAGGTATTGTGGACAGCTAGCTGTCAGAAAGCTTTTGAGGAGCTGAAGCAGGCCATGTGCTCTGCACCTGTCCTGAAAAGCCCCTGTTACTCCAAAAAATTCATTGTCCAAACTGATGCATCTGAATTAGGGGTAGGGGCAGTCCTTTCACAACTTAATTCTGAGGGCCAGGATCAACCTGTTGCTTTTATCAGCAGGAGGTTGACCCCTAGAGAAAAGCGTTGGTCTGCCATAGAGAGGGAGGTCTTTGCTGTGGTCTGGGCACTGAAGAAGTTGAGGCCATACCTGTTTGGCACTCACCTCATTGTTCAGACAGACCACAAACCTCTACTTTGGCTAAAACAAATGAAAGGTGAAAATCCTAAATTGTTGAGGTGGTCTATATCACTACAGGGAATGGACTATACAGTGGAACATAGACCTGGGAGTACCACCTCCAATGCAGATGGACTCTCCAGATATTTCCACTTAGACAATGAAGACTCATCAGGTCATGGCTAGTCTTATTGTCCTTCGTTTGGGGGGGGGTTGTGTAGGAAAGTACCATCTTGCCTGGCATGTTACCCCCATATTTCACTGTATATATGTTGTTTTAGTGTATGTGTCACTGGGACCCTGCCAGCCAGGGCCCCAGTGCTCATAAGTGTGCCCTGTATGTGTTACCTGTGTTATGACTAACTGTCTCACTGAGGCTCTGCTAATCAGAACCTCAGTGGTTATGCTCTCTCATTTCTTTCAAATTGTCACTAACAGGCTAGTGACCAATTTTACCAATTTACATTGGCATAATGGAACACCCTTATAATTCCCTAGTATATGGTACTGAGGTACCCAGGGTATTGGGGTTCCAGGAGATCCCTATGGGCTGCAGCATTTCTTTTGCCACCCATAGGGAGCTCTGACAATTCTTACACAGGCCTGCCACTGCAGCCTGAGTGAAATAACGTCCACGTTATTTCACAGCCATTTTACACTGCACTTAAGTAACTTATAAGTCACCTATATGTCTAACCTTTACCTGGTAAAGGTTGGGTGCTAAGTTACTTAGTGTGTGGGCACCCTGGCACAAGCCAAGGTGCCCCCACATTGCTCAGGGCCAATTACCCGGACTTTGTGAGTGCGGGACACCATTACACATGTGCACTACATATAGGTCACTACCTATGTGTAGCTTCACAATGGTAACTCCGAATATGGCCATGTAACATGTCTATGATCATGGAATTGTCCCCTCTATGCCATCCTGGCATTGTTGGCACAATCTCATGATCCCACGGGTCTGTAGCACAGACCCGGGTACTGCCAAACTGCCTTTTCAGGGGTTTCACTGCAGCTGCTGCTGCTGCCAACCCCTCAGACAGGTTTCTGCCCTCCTGGGGTCCAGCCAGGCTTGGCCCAGGAAGGCAGAACAAAAGACTTCCTCAGAGAGAGGGTGTTACACCCTCTCCCTTTGGAAAATGGTGTGAAGGCAGTAGCCTCCCCCAGCCTCTGGAAATGCTTTCATGGGCACACATGGTGCCCATTTCTGCATAAGCCAGTCTACACCGGTTCAGGGACCCCTCAGCCCTGCTCTGGCGCGAAACTGGACAAAGGAAAGGGGAGTGACCACTCCCCTGACCTGCACCTCCCCTGGGAGGTGCCCAGAGCTCCTCCAGTGTGCTCCAGACCTCTGCCATCTTGGAAACAGAGGTGCTGCTGGCACACTGGACTGCTCTGAGTGGCCAGGGCCAGCAGGTGACGTCAGAGACTCCTTCTGATAGGCTCCTTCAGGTGTTGCTAGCCTATCTTCTCTCCTAAGTAGCCAAACCCTCTTTTCTGGCTATTTAGGGTCTCTGCTTTGTGGAATTCCTTAGATAACGAATGCAAGAGTTCATCAGAGTTCCTCTGCATCTCTCTCTTCACCTTCTGCAAAGGAATCGACTGCTGACCGCGCTGGAAGCCTGCAAAACTGCAACAAAGTAGCGAAGACGACTACTGCAACTCTGTAATGCTGATCCTGCCGCCTTCTCGACTGTTTTCCTGGTGGTGCATGCAGTGGGGGTAGTCTGCCTCCTCTCTGCACTAGAAGCTCCGAAGAAATCTCCCGTGGGTCGACGGAATCTTCCCCCTGCAACCGCAGGCACCAAAGAACTGCATCACCGGTACCCTGGGTCTCCTCTCAGCTCGACGAGCGAGGTCCCTTGAATCCAGCAACTCTGTCCAAGTGACTCCCACAGTCCAGTGACTCTTCAGTCCAAGTTTGGTGGAGGTAAGTCCTTGCCTCCCCACAACAGACTGCATTGCTGGGAACTGCGTCTTTTGCAGCTACTCCGGCCTCTGTGCACTTCCGGCGGAAATCCTTTGTGCACAGCCAAGCCTGGGTCCACCGCACTCTAACCTGCATTGCACGACCTCCTGAGTTGTCCTCCGGTGGCGTGGGACTCCTTTGTGCAACTTCAGGTGAGCACCGTTTCACTCCTCTTTGTAGTGCCTGTTCTGGCACTTCTGTGGGTGCTGCCTGCTTCTGAGAGGGCTCCTCGTCCTGCTGGGTGTCCCTTCTGTCCCCTGACGCAATTGGCGACATCCTGGTCCCTTCTGGGCCACAGCAGCATCCAAAAACCCTAACGGCATGACTTACAGCTAGCAAGGCTTGTCTGCAGTCTTTCTTCAGGAAAACACTTCTGCACGACTCTCCACGGCGTGGGGCATCCATCCTCCAAAGGGGAAGTTTCTAGCCCTTGTCGTTCCTGCAGAATCTTCAGCTTCTACTGTCCAGTAGCAGCTTCTTTGCACCCACAGCTGGCATTTCCTGGGCACCTGCCCATCTCCGACTTGCTTGTGACGTTTGGACTTGGTCCCCTTGTTCCACAGGTACCCTCGTTTGGAAATCCATCGTTGTTGCATTGCTGATTTGTGTCTTTCCTGCAGAATTTCCCTATCACGACTTCTGTGCTCTTTGGGGAACTTTAGTGCACTTTGCACTCACTTTTCAGGGTCTTGGGGTGGGCTATTTTTCTAACCCTCACTGTTTTCTTACAGTCCCAGTGACCCTCTACAAGGTCACATAGGTTTGGGGACCATTCGTGGTTCGCATTCCACTTTTGGAGTATATGGTTTGTGTTGCCCCTATCCCTATGTGTCCCCATTGCATCCTATTGTAACTATATATTGTTTGCACTGTTTTCTAATACTATACTGCATATTTGTGGTATTGTGTACATATATCTTGTGTATATTTGCTATTCTCATACTGAGGGTACTCACTGAGATACTTTTGGCATATTGTCATAAAAATAAAGTACCTTTATTTTTAGTATATCTGTGTATTGTGTTTTCTTATGATATTGTGCATATGACACTAGTGGTACTGTAGGAGCTTTACTCGTCTCCTAGTTCAGCCTAAGCTGCTCTGCTAAGCTACCATTATCTATCAGCCTAAGCTGCTAGACACCCTATACACTAATAAGGGATACCTGGGCCTGGTGCAAGGTCTAAGTACCCCTTGGTACTCACTACAAGCCAGTCCAGCCTCCTACAGGCAGTGGTTGTGAGGTGTGTATAGGGTGGTGACTTGGGTGCAGGTGCGATTTTGGATACCATGTGTGTGCTGTGTGACTGTTGGGTGGGTAACTATGGGCGTTTAGGAGCAGTGGGAGGAGGGGGAGGAGCTGCAGGGAGATGGCAAGGTGGATGTGTGAGTGAATGTTGTGGTGGTGTCTGCAGGAAGGGTAGATGTGCTGCATGTGGGGGTGTTGATAGTTGTGCTTAGTGCACATGTGGTGTATGGGGTGCACGCACAGGGGTCTGCCTTTGTGGTGATTGTAGGAATGAGGGCAATTGTGGCAGGATCTGGGAGTGATGATGTGTGACTGCAAGTATGAGTGGTGTAGTGTCTGTGAGGGGGAAGTGGTGGGGGAGTTGTGTAGGGAGTGGATGTTGTCGTGTCTGCAAGTGTCTGTTGTGTTTATGCACGGCGGTGGTGGCATTTGTGATGCTTGTGTTTGTCCATGCGAACCATGTCTGTTGATGTGGATGTATGTAGGTAGGAAAGTGTGCCTTGGAAGGGTGAGGGCTGTGGGATTGGAAAAAGGTAGTTGGACGGGAGAACGGAACAAGAAGGAACACTGGCTGCTGTCGATGAGGAGGCCAGAGTCTGATAGGATCTATGCAGGGCAACCAGTAAACCATGAATTCCTTCCAGGTAGGTATTGGACTGCTGTATCTGTGATGCCTGTCCCTGGGTGGTATTCACAGTGGTTGACTGCCCCACAGCGATGGACCTCAGGCGGTCAATAGCCTCCTCATTGAGGGCAGCAGGGCTGATTGGGGGCCAAGGGCAGAGGTGCCAGCAGCCAAGGAGATGCCCACCCTCTCGGCTGAGCGGGTACGGGAACTGGGGTGGGAGTTACAGGGAGGGCGGTGCTGGTAAGCTGGTGGCGGACAAGGATGGTGCTGGGATTGCCCCAGATGGGTACGCCACTGCCAGGGAGCGTCCATCGGAGGAGGAATCTTAAGATGTTGTAGTCGATCCTGCCTCCCATGTGGCACTCCCCTCGCCCTCCATCCCACTGGTCTCTTCGGCTCCACTGGTATCAGCCTCCTGGGTCCCGTTGGCTGCAGCTTCCCTCTCACCTGTGCCCCTTCTCATTCGCCTGATGATGCTGATGCACACAAAGATAGAGGAGTAGAGTGAGGGAGGGTGGGAGAGATAGAAAGGGTGCAATGGATCACTACCTTCACTTCATTCACACAGAGTAACAACATCATTAGCTGCAGCCATGCCATGGCAGGCCATGCCCACACCTATACATGCTACAACAGTAGGACACCATGAGGGACACTACAGCAATGTAGATGTTCACTGCTGATGGTGGTACAATAGCAGTGATGTACTTGATGAGGTTCATACTAGTCACACTTGCACAGTGCTTGGCACATTCTAATGGTCATTTATTGAGGCATGTCCTGTACTCCTTTCTCAACAGAACCCTGCATGGGTAGGTAGCATACCTACAAATCCATTGAAAAATAGCACTGTGACATCTGGGCCCACTGTGCCTATCTACACATACAGAACATGGCAGCTGATTGAGGACTCACTAATTACCTCTGTCACAGTGGTAGGCTGATGCTGAAGGCAATGCCCTGACACCGCAGGTGTACTGATGCTGATGGCAGGAGCTGGCCTCCCAAACGTTGTTGAGGGTGACCACACAAATCCCACATTGGAAGGAATTGCCCTCATAAGTTACTGTCTGCATGGTATGTGCACACATCTCTGATACCAAACCTGCCAGGGTGGCTGATACCCATAGTCGACTTGCATCTACCCATGACTTATCCTACATTTATCCACAGTAGTCAACACAAGCCATACAAGCATTACAATATAGAGGTGTGAGTGTGTACTTACACACTTGTGGCTGCTGTGCTGCCTACAAGCGCCCATCTGCCTCAGGGTAGGCCACTGCCAAAATGTGGGCCATTAGGGAGCTCAGGGTCCAACGGGCCCCCCTCCCTCAATAGGAGGATGTCCCCAGCTGTACCTCTGCGGTCTTACATGCCCAGCATCTCACGTCCTCCCACCGCTTCCTGCAGTGGGTGCTCCACCGGGCATGGACCCCCAGGGTCCACACTTGCTCAGCGATGGCACGCCAAATCCCCTTTTTCTGATGGGCGCTGACCTGCATGGGTGACAGAAAGAGAAGGAAAAAGTCATGTAGAGTGTCATCACAGTGACAGCAGTGGACATCACATATCAAACATCACATGACCACACTCATGTGTCTTCACGCCAGTAACTCTCAGGCTCCTCACCTATCGCCATGCATCCACTCCATCTGCCTTGTCCCAACGCCTTTCATCCTCACACACATCATTATCAGACAGGACAGTGACATAAGACTCACCTGCTGCTCTGGTGCCCCATACAACTATCCATAGAGGAGCCCATCCACAAGCTTCCCCAGCTCCTCCTGGGTAAAGGCTGGGGCCCTATCTCCTGCAGGATGTGGCTTCCAGAGTCAGAACACAGCATTACACGCAATGGAGAGTTTGCTTACTTGAGTGTCAGGAGTCAATTGAGCTATGCCACAGTAAATGGCAGACACGCCCGCCACGTACATGACCATCCCCGCCAGCAGTGATCACCATTGGCCCCAGTCTCCCATTGGCAACATTGTTATCCAATGAGGAGTTGCATGGCGGCTGACGCCGCCTACCGCCATGACGACTAACGCCGGAGGAATGAGGTCACTTGTAAATGTCCTGTGCATGTAGGACAGGCGGCTGCAGTTTTACATGTGAATAGTGATTAGTAGATTAATTTTAGGTGCGTCGTGGGTGAAATATTGTGACTACTGGATAGACTGACTATGTCCATACATTCGATACATCTACTTCTGACTTCTCCTCTCTCCCATTCCCAGATACAGTGCAATGGTGAGAATGAGACATGCTCCCGTGTGTCGGCCCCTAGTCGATCTTTGTACCCTGGAAGAGAGACATATCATACAGATGTATCGTCTGAACCATCAGGCCATCATGGAGGTGGTGATCCAGTTAAAGCCAGATCTGATGTCTGCCATATGTAATCCCTATTCCATCCCTGCTACAGTACAGGTGTTGTCGGTACTCCACTGTCATTCCACATGACAGTGGGCTTGGCAGCAGGGATGTCACAGCCGATGTTCAATAATGTGTTGAATGATGTACCGTGTGCTCTGCTCAGACATCTCAGACATCTGCCCTGCTAAATCAGGTCCCCCCAACATGCGTATCTGACCACTGACAATGCTGCCTTCTACGATTTTGCATATGTCACTCATGTGATAGGGGCCATAGATGCCACCCACCTTGTCTTAGTTCCATCCAGGAGAAATAAACAAGTTTTCAGGAACCAGGAAATCTTTAAATCCATTAATGTCCTAGTAGTGTGTCTCGCTGACCAATATATCTCTCAGATTATGGCCAAGTTCCCTGGTTCTGTGCATGACTCCTTCCTTCTGCTGAACAGCAACGTCCCACACATGATGCCACAACTACAGAGACACCGGGCCTGGCTCATCAGTATGTAACCAATAGTATGTGTGCCCCTGTAATCTCACCTCTCTTCACAACCTTCCCTGCATCTCTACCGGTATTGACATGAGTCCTGCCTTTTTGCATACAGGTGACTCTGGCTACCCTAACCTTCCCTGGCTACTGACACCTGTGAGACATCCGACTACAAATGCTAAAAACCAGTTCAATGAGGCCCACGGCAGGATGAGGCGTGTCATCGAGAGGACCTTTGGGCTACTGAAGGCCAGATTCCGGTGTTTACACATCTCTGGAGGTACCCTACTCTACAAACCACTGACAGTCTGCCAAGTTGTTGTTGCCTGCTGTATGCTACACAATCTGGCCCTGAGATGTAACATCCCAGTGCTGGATGAAGAGGAGGTGGCACCTGGACCAGTGGCTGATGAAGGGGACATAGTGAGTGATGAGGAGGAAGATGATGAGGATGCAGTTGACTCTAGAGCAGAGTTGATTCAACAATACTTTTAATGATATGTATGTGTGTTTTGTATGTGCCCTGCGATGGTTGTGCCTAACATAAGGGTGTCATCTGTATTGCAACTTATCCTCACAGTCCACAATGGGAGGATGTGCAACCAAACTGTAACTGACTGTGGAACATGCCTTTAGTTTAGTTTAGTCAGCTGTAAGGGAAGGACCATTTGGTATGTCTGTCTAGGAAATGTGGATCTGACATGGGCATATGATATGAGATTCCACTTGCCAAATCACACTAGGGAAGTTGACATTGTATTGCATGTGTGTTGGGTGGGCAACAATGACTCCTATCGTGACAGTTCTCCCTCTCTTGTTCTATCTGCAGGGCATTCTTGTGGTGCAACTCTGGTTCCTGTCTTGCCTGTTGGCTCCCTTGACACATGTATCCAGCATATGTATGTTCTACAATCAGCTTAGTGCCATATTACTCCCCTTTCGGTCAATCTCACAGACCTTGGCAGAACAATGGGTTGACTGTCATGACATCTTATACAACAGTAAATCTTACTTATTATGATCAAAACACGTAGGCAGTAGCTGTGCTTAATGGTGTTTATTGTGAAGAACAAGTGCAGTGGGTGATGAGTGGGGTCATGGTGGGTGAAATCATCAGAGTAGATGGCTCAGCTGTTGGTAATCCAGGTCCAGTATCGAAGGGACCATGGGAAAATGGAGAGGCGACAGTGTACAGTCAACAGGATGTCTCAGTGACACATAAGGGAAAATGTTCAGGAGTGGGTCACTTCGTGGCAGTGGTTTTTATCTTGGCATCAGGTCCTGCAGGATATCTGGTTGGTCTCCCTCGCTTGCGTGGGGGTTCCTCGGCTACAGGGGGAGGGGTGGAGGTGTGCTGGTGGTCTGAGGGCCCTCTGACAGGGTCTCCATTCCACTAGCTGCAGCAGAAGTGGAGGCCTCTGTTGGGATGTCGCTAGTGGAAGCGGCCTGCTGGTGGGTGGAGGCTCATGCAGGATGGTGGTAAGTTCCTTCAGCACCCCTGCAATGGAGCCCATGGTGGCATTGAGGGTCTGCTGCTGCTGCATGGCCTCCTGGTGGTGTTCCTCCTGCAGCCTCTGGTTCTCCTGCACTGTAGCAAGGATCTGGACAATCTTGTCTTGGGATTGGTGGTATTGTCCAAGGACTTGGGAGATGGCCTCCTGGCCATTCTGTTCCCTTGGGTGCCCCATCCCTTGGCCCACAGGTGCTCTCCCACTGCCCCTGGCACCCTGTGCCTGTGCCCATGGCACAGTATGCCCACTCCCAGTTGCACCAGGACCTTCATCGTCTTGGGTGTGTGCCTCTGGTCTCTGTACTGTGGGACACATGTATGATTGACCTGTTTTTGGGACACAGGTTTGGGGACGGAGGGTTGGCTGAGGTGTAGTAACCACATGGATGGGGGACTCCACTGTGTCCAGGGTGGAGCTGCTGGTGGTAGACTGACCAGTTGTCCCAATTGGGCCAGGCAAGTCATCACTATCCAGACATCCACTGGGGCCTTCATCCTGGGGACGGCTGTCTGTCTCTGGCATCTGCTTCCTGGTGGCTGTGGCAGCAGGACATGTGGATAGAAAGGGAGGGAGTTATATTTTGGAGAAGTACTTGTTGATATTATCATGTGATACATGAAGTAGCTTGACTTGCTTCTCAGTGATGGCAATGACAGGTGCAGCACTGCAGACATTGCTTATGGGTGACGGTTTGCATGTGCCATTGAGACTTGTCGATAGTGGATAGTGTTGCTGTCATTGCCATGTGTTGGGACGAGGTCGAAGCATCCAGTTGGTGTGGCATGTGCTATTGTTTTCCGTGCAGGTGTTCCACTGTGAAGTGGGACTGTGATCTTTTGATGTGTAGGGAGTGATGAGTTGTGGTGCTTGACATTGTGATTGGTCTCTGTACATTAGGGAGGGACTATACAGGGATAGTGGCAGTGGGGTGGTGTGGCATGCAGGGGAGAGGCGTGGGTGACTGTGGGAGTACAGACGTATGGGATGGGAAGGCTTGGGGTGTGATGGGTGGTGGGGACGCATGCTGGGCAGGAGTGGTTGGTGCCTGGGGAATGTTGTTCACTTACCAGAATCGAACCCTCCGATGATTCCAGTCAGGCCCTCAGGATGCATGATGTCCAGGATCTTCTCCTCCCACGATGTTAGCTCTGGGGGAGGAGGCAGGGGCCCCCGCCAGTCTCCAGCCAGGCAAATTGGTGTCTCAATGTCATGGAACGCACCTTCCCCCGTAGATCATTCCACCTCTTCCTGATGTCCTTGCTTGTGCATGGATGGGTGCCCAATGAGTTCACCCTGTCAACGATCGTCTGCCATAGCTCCTTTTTCCTGGCCATCAATATCTGCTCTACCCGGGCTCCAAATAGTTGTGTCTCTAGGCTGAGGATTTTGTTATCCATAACCCTCAGCTCATTGTCAGTGAAACGTGGGTGCTTTGAACGTGTCATGTTGTGGGTGTGGGGGTGTGCTATGTGTGTAGGGTGGTTGGTGGGGTAGGAGTGTTTGGTTGTGAGTGCTGGTAGGTTGAGGTGTAAATGTGCATTTGTGATGTGTGACTAGTGTTATTGGTGCAGTTGAGTGGTGTGTGGTGGCTGTGCAGTGTATATGTGCTTATGGTGTGATAGTGCTGTTTCTGTTCTTTCCTCGTGCTCTTCTGTGTGTTTGTCTGTGGTTTTTGTTGCAAAGGATTGTGGGTTGTGTGGGGGTGTTTTATATAGTGCAGTGAGCAGGTGTGTGTGGTGTGTGTATGTGTATCAGGTGTGGAGTATTCAAACTGTCCAGTGTGGTTATGGATTTATTTAGAGGTACGTTTTGAACCGCAGTGGTTCACAGTGCCAATGGTTTACTGCCATTGAAGGACCGCTGTGCTAATTTGTGGGTCATAATACGAAGGGCGGAATGTTGTCTGCTTGGCGGTGCTGGGACTGCCTCTCTCACCCTCGGCCGGCCTGGCGATGTCAGATTTGTGGCTGTTTTCTGGCAGTCTTCAGTCTGTGACTCGTATTACGGTGGTCGGGAAAACGCCAACACTGGCGGTCTTTTGAAGGCCGCCATTATGGCGGTCTTCCTAAAAGACCACCAAAGTAGTGTTTACCATAAATGTACACTACAGTCAAAGCTATTTAATCAGTCAGCACCTAAAAATTTGTGTAATTAGCAATTCACATGCTTTCATAAATTTTCTTTTTTTAAATAGCAGAAGCTTGCAAGCCCTGAAGTGGAAGCCTGCATTCTAGAAACCGGATGTTTCTCCTACACTTATGATGTTTTAAAGTGAGAATTTCCGTTTTGAGCAACTTAAGCTCAAAACCTTGTAGTACTAACTATGTGCTTCAATAATGAAATAGCTAGTCCCTCCTGCCCCTGAACCCCATGTCTAGCTTGTGGGCTTCAAACAATATTTGAAAAAAAATTGTTTTGAACATATATGTTCATGTTTTTTATTGGTTAATGCATTGCTCTCATTGCAATGCATTACTCTTCTCAATTCCTCTGAGTGATCTCACTCGCTCACAGCCAAGTCCAACATTAAACCTACCACAGGTGGGCCAAACTCAATTTCGTACTCAATGGGGTTGGTTGCAGGGCCTGACTTCTAATGCAGTCTTGGGGCGCATCAGAAAGCCAATAAAGGCCATGCCCTGCACCCAACCCACCATCTTGGGATGTACCCAGGAGGACTGCGTGTTTTTTAAAAGCACGTAAACCAGAGCGCGGGTCAGTGAACCTGAACCCCACACCTCACTCCAGGTTTTGTTAGTTCATGAATTCATACCAAACTTGTGCTCTCATGTGAAATACTGAATTCCTTTTTATTTTAAACTATTGAGGGTTCTTTTGGGACCCGCCATATGGGTATGGGTGTCAGCGGGTACTCAACCCTCAACCTTTTCACACTAGTCCTTTAATTAAGGGCAGAAGGACCAAGCCAGGTTTCTACACCTTTACAATATTCTTCCCTGTACCCTAGATAACCCTTACTATTGCTTAACACTAACCTTCCATGAACCCTAAATAACCCTTAGTACCACTTAATGCTACCCATCCATAAACACTAACAATCCTTCCTGCCCCTACAGCTCCACACCCTTCAATCTTAAATACCTCTTAGTATCTTTCAATGCTACTCTTCCCTGATACCTAAAACATATCCCTACCCCTTATTGCTACCCTATCCTTCACACTACAATCCTGTACTACTGCTTTACACCAGCTTTCCTTCAACCCTAAAAACTCCCTACTACCCCTTAGCTGCACCATTCTGTGAACCCTAAAAGTTCTCACGAACCCTTAACAATACCATCTCTGAACCCAAAACTCTTACATTCTTTTAGTAGTAACCATCCCTGAACCCTAAAAAACCTTACCATTCCTTATCACTACACCTTCCTGAACCAAAAAAGCCCCTTGTTACCCTTAAAGCTACCCTCCCTTGAGCCCTAAAAACCCTAACTTCACCTAAGCACTACCCATCTGTGAAACTAGAAAAACTTTAATACTGCTTAACACTAACCTTCATAAATGCTATAAACCCCTTACAACTCTTTATTGCTTGCTATCCTTCCCTGAAACCTAAAACCCCCTTGCTTCCCCTAACTCTATCAATCCCTGATCTCCAAAGGGGCTCTAAAAGCCACATTTTACCCCTTAACTCTACCCATCCATGAAGTCCAAAATTCCTTACCACCACTAAACACCAACCTACCCTTAACCTGGCTTTGAGCCCTTAAAAACCCTTACTACCCCTTAACACTACCTATTCCTGAGCCTGAAAAACCCTTACTACCCTTAATGCTACCCTTCCCTGACATATACAATCCACTTACTGTCCCTTAACATTTGTCTTCCCTGGACGCCATGAACTCTGTCTCCTGAAAGCAGGTGGAGCCTAAGAGGGGAATACTATGAAAAAATCTACAATTTAATTACTGATTCCTCTGTGTGAGAAATTGGGTTGTGAGTTAACTGGGGTGTTAACCCTGGTCAAGCAACAGCCACAATCCCAGTCAGGATGAAACACAATTGTCACTAAATTAACCTGTGCATAGCACTTTGATAACTTCATACAAAAGCAGTCAGGCATAACCTACAGGGAATGTCTAAAGTATTTTGGAGCGCACAAACAGTAATAAAGTAAAAATACAACACAAGAACATTCACACACCAATTTAGAAAAAAAGAGTATAATTTAACACATTATTTGAAAAAAATGACAAAAATCCACTCAATAGAACTGGCGTTATGAATGTTTTACATTTTTAGTAAAATCTAGCATCTAATAGAACAAAGCGCCAAACGCATACATCTAGTTACGCAAGACTGGGTCAAAGTAAAAAAACATGGCTTAGTGTAGTTAGGAGTGGATTGTGTACAAGGGGTGGAAAACAAACATTCTCAGGAGGTAAAGTTCATTGGGGCAAAGATGCAGGCGGTGTCAGAGGAGGGTGAGTCGTAATCGGGGAACCACTGGACAATGTTGCAGTGAAGATTTCTATGTTTGGATTTAGAATACCATTTACTTATTGGCTATGTTTATACTCCATCGCAATGGTGAAGGAGTATACATACTCCCAATTGAAAGTTTTGCCCAACCCATTTAAATGTAGGCAGACCCTCAGTTTTTCCACAGCAGAGACTGCTTTGTAGCTGGCAGAAAAATGGCTACATGTCCACCCACCTAATTTGGATGGGTGGACATGTAGTTATTTTTTACTGTTTCTTACCGTCAGGTAAAACCTGGTAGTAAGGATGAGTATAATCATTATAATGCTCCCCCCCACCATGGGAGAAGACTGCCATGGTAAGAGGACCATTATACCTTTTCTTTCCAAAATGAAAAAAACGTTTTGGGGTTTTGTTTCTGAAAAGAAAAATGAAATAGTCAGTGTCTGGTTCCTGCAATGCTTTTATAAATGACCGGTCATTAATAAATCTAGATGGTGGTTCTCCCACCAGAGCAATGAAGTAATTTACTCCTCTGCCCTGGTCGACCCACGAGTCATCCACCAAGAATTAATTCAGGCCCTTAGTCTCTTTTTGAGAAGTTGAAAATCTTCTGCAGGATTAAACGGAAGGTAGTAGCCAATGAGAGTTCCAGGAGGCCAGATAACCCTTTTCTGAAGGATCACTGAACAGGATTTGCTGCTGTGGAGAAGAACTTAGTGGGAGCTGCGTCAAAGTCACGGCAACTGGCTATGTACCTTGGGTGGTTAGACAAGTAGTTTGGTCCCGGTCTTCCCTTGTTTCTCAGAGCAGATTTTAGCCAAAAATGTTAAAAATCCAAAGTTTTGGATTTTGGCTACCTGGGGCTGTAGTATAGAAAGTGCCTCACTGCACCTGCCTGAAAAAGGATCTCTCGCCCTTCTCAAAAGTGGAGGTGGGTTGCTACCTGCACAGAGAAACAGAATATATTTCAAGCAGCAGCTCCCTATTTCATTTGTATGCATTACCCCACTTCCCCCCGGGCAGCCCAAGTTCATGACTCCCCTAAGGGCAGCACATTTTTCATAATACGGCATACTTTCTCTGGCTGTGCACAGCACATCTATTGAAATGTGTGCCATGCACAAACAGGAAAAGTGTGTCCTATCTGTAATAGGGCCCCTGGGCACCTTTAGCTCCACCGCCAATGGTCCAGGACTGGAGAGGCATCACTTGTGTGTGAAGCCAGCGCACAATCTATTCAGTTGAAAGAGGAGCTGTGCCCGGCTCCACCACCCCCCTCCTGCCAGTTAATGGGAATTTCAGGCACATTTAATCCCAGTATTGTGTGACTGTCAGGGATGAATAATAAAGTAACAAAGTAACAAAGTAACAAAGTCCACCCCAGGGGATGCTGAAGGCACCAAATAATTGAGGGACTTGAAAATGCGAAGTTTCCAAAAGTGGCATTTTCAATATTGTAACTTAAAATCCAACTTTACCAATAAAGAGGATTTTTAACTACATTTTCTCAGACACCAAACATGAAATGAATACCTGTTCCACTCATAATGTAGCACTTATTAAATGTAATAGGGCAACTCACTGCTATCCTATGGGACAGGTAGCCCTCATTGAAGTGAAAAACATATTTCAGAGTTCTTCACTTTTTCACTACCAGGACATGGAATACTTAAATGTACATGTCCAGACCCTTTAATTACCCTTTAATTACAATGCACCCTGCTCCATGGGCTACCTAGGGCATACCTTAGGGGTGACCTATGTGCAATAAACATGGAGTTTAAGAGTTGGCAAAGAGGTTATTTTGCCAAGTCGACTTGGCAGTTTAAAACTGCATTCAGGATTCAATGACAGGCCTGAGACATGTTTTAAGGCGCTACTTAAGTGGGTAGTACAAGAAGTACTACAGGCCCACTAATAGCATTTATTTTACGCGGTATATGCAATACACTCTACAAGGGACTTATAAATACATTAAATATGCCATTCAGGTGTAAGCCAGTTTTGCTATGTTTAAAGGGGAGAGTACACTCACTTTAGCACTGGTTTGCAAGGGTGCCCAGAGTCCAAAGGCCAACAAAAACAAATTCAGCAAAAATAGGAACAATTAAGGCAAAGCATTTGGGGGTGACTTGCAGGGGACATCACTGTGCTAATTCTTCGAAGTCTCAGCTGTGGAATTCTCGAAGTCTCAGCTGTGATTCCTGTTATTTCTATCACCACCTCCCTCCCCACAGTTATCAATGTCCTTGGTTTCGGATAGCCTGGGTAGGACTTACTGAGTGATTTCATGGGCATCATTAGTTATGTTACTTAGTGGTGTTTTGCTATATGAAAAAAATAAGCCTCTTGATATGGAAACTGGGATGGCTGATGCCACAGTAGGGACAACCAATGTATTCCATGCCTCTCTGTTTATATTCCTAGCTATCAATGTTTCTATATTGAGGTTAGTGATCCCAACATGAGGGGGTGAATATATTATACCTGTGTGAGGGCGTACTGACTCTAGTATGTCTGGTGGCTCATTGTACTAATTCTGTAACTGGAGGGACCTGTGTTTGATCCCATAGTCACTGGTTATGAATCCAATAGTACCCACTCTGTGTTTCTTCTTCTTGAAGTCACTAAAATGAGTATACTTGAACATACACTTAACCATTACACATTATCTCATGGGTCCCTGTAGAGTGTTCAGGCAATGCAATACAAGTAATTCCCCATTGGAGTTTTGCAGTTTCAGCATTGAAACTCCTTAAGGAAATGCCAAGACTAAGAAATGTTGATCTCTATTGATTTTCAAGGAATAGAGACATTTACACAGAAACCACTGCTATTCCACAGCTGGATCTTCAAGCTCACTGTCTGAATGCACCACCGTCCTGACTTATACCACTCTGCAATTCAAGGTATGGATCCTCCTAGAGTTCAAACTGTGATTCTCCCACACAGCTTTTGTTGACTTCCTGACTCTGTGCTAAGGACTAAGGGGGGTCATTACGAGTTCGACAGTTGCAGGACCGCCATGTTGGCGGTGGCGGTCGTACCAACAACAGCTTGGTGGAGCAGACCGCCAAATTATGAGCTTGCCGATCTTCCCAACAGACTACAGCCAATCCACTACAGGCACTGCTAGTCAGGCCACCATGGATGTCAACAGCCACCTTCAGGCCAGCGGAGACCACGTTCCCACTGAACAGGTTATAAGGCTGCACACCACCAAGGTTTCCACCCCGGTCGCACCACCATGGAAACCCTGCCGGTAACCAACTATGAAAGGAGACACCCAGCTTCAGGAACACATACCAGTCTGGAGCTGCCATGAAACTTGAACTGCACGTCTTCGCCTCTGCTCCTACTTGCCCAATGACTCTGGAACCAGTGACGATGACGTCGATGATACCAACCGTGAGTATACACACCAACCTCCCACTGTTGCAAAATGCAAATGTGCCTAAGCACACACAACATACACATCCCGGACGGGTGGCTGGGGCGACACACATGTGTAACCTTACATGCACACACACACAGCCACATACACACACCCACATACACACTACACACACAATATGGCCATCACACACACACAAACCAAAAAACACACATCATCCCCCAGATATACAGCACCGGCACAGTCACACGCAACACCACCAAATGACACAACTACACCACAACAGAAAGACCACAACACACCGTTAAACACCCACAATACACATCTCACTTGACAAATCATACATACAAAACAATGTAACAAAACCAGAGAGCAAACACACACAATCACACACACAAACAATGAGCCATACAACATAACCCGCAAACACACATCACAACGGATCTGACATATCAATCCCCACACACACTCATCCACACAGTACAACCACATAAAGGCACACAACACAGCAAATAACACGTCAACACAAGCACCACACAACAACATGTCCCCAACATACACATGCCCATCACACAACACACCCAACTCTGGGGGACAAATGCCATGCACACAACCACACATGCAGCCCTGACACAACTGGTAGCACAACCACCACTCACACACAAATGCTTACACATAGGTGGTCACTACAACCCTGGCGGTCGGTGTTGAAGCGGCAGTAAAACCGCAAACAGGCCGGTGGAAAAAAAAATGGAATCACGACCGTGGCGGAAACCGCCAACAAAGACAGCCACGGAGGTACATACAAACAGCTTGGCGGTCACTGCCAACAGACAGGCGGAGGACAATGTACCGCCCACAGTATCACAATCTACCAATCCGCCACCTTTTCCAGGGTGGATTCACCGCGGACAAAAACACAGCGGAAACAGGACTTTGAAGGGAAAACGCTCACCTCTACACACCCCACGAGAAATCCGGACGCCATGGAACCCGAGCTCCAGATCCTGCCAGCCCTTATCTTCTTGCTCCTCTACCAGGAGCACGAACGCCGGTGGTGAAGACAACGGTGAGTACTGCACCTACGACACAGGGGAGGGGGAAGGGAAAAAACAGGGACACACACATGCAATACGCAACACCCCACACCCACCCACGACAACACACACACTAATACAGCATGATACATTACAGTTACACACCCCAACCCCCCCAGAAGACTGCAAAGACCCAAAAAATGAGTGTAACCATTGTAATATATTAAAATCAAGTACGCAAAAATATATATATATATATACACTATAAACAAAATGTACACCGAGAATAGTAGTCCAGGTAGTGCTCCATTGAAGTCCGTGGAACACTGGGCCCACACGGTATGGGCGAGGCCCACACTCAATCCCTGAACCTGACAGAGAGAACACTGCAGGGGCATCAGATATCAATAAAACAGGCACCTCAGGGGGAAGGGAAAGGGGGGCACCTCAGCCGGTTGGATGCACAACGCCAAATCAACGAGGGGGCCACATGCCCACTGTTCCATCCTGGGGAGTGCAAAGCCACAGTCTCTCAAGTCTCTACAGTGGGTAGGTTGCCCACTATTCCATCCTGGGGAGTGCAAAGCCACAGTCTCTCAAGTCTCTAGAGTGGGTGGTTTGCCCTCTGTTCAATCCTGGGGAGTGCAAAGCCACAGTCTCTCAAGTCTCTAGAGTGGGTAGTTTGCCCACTGTTGCATCCCGGGGAGTGCAAAGCCACAGTCTCTCAAGTCCCTACAGTGGGTGGTTTGCCCACTGTTCCATCCCGGGGAGTGCAAAGCCACAGTCTCTCAAGTCTCTACAGTGGGTGGTTTGCCCACTGTTCCATCCCGGGGAGTGCAAAGCCACAGTCTCTCAAGTCTCTACAGTGGGTGGTTTGCCCACTGTTCAATCCCGGGGAGTGCAAAGCCACAGTCTCTCAAGTCTCTACAGTGGGTGGTTTGCCCACTGTTCCATCCCGGGGAGTGCAAAGCCACAGTCTCTCAAGCCTCTACAGTGGGTGGTTTGCCCACTGTTCAATCCTGGGGAGGGCAAAGCCACAGTCTCTCAAGTGGATGCCTTTCTCCACTGGTTCTGGAGGGGGCTTTGTGCCCAGAGTGCTTCATCCTGCCAAGGACAGAGGTGGTGGATGTGATACTCCACTGGTTCTGGAGGGGGCTTTGTGCCCAGAGTGCTTCATCCTGCTCGTGACGGACTCAGTAGCGTAAGTGCACTTGGTGCTCATGGGCCAGCAGTGCTTGTGGCGGCGGAGCCCTGTTCAGCGGTGCTTGTGGCGGTGCTGCCCTGTTCAGCGGTGCTTGTGGCGGCGGGGTCCTTTGCAGTGACGCAGCTACTGCCGGTCCTTCATGGCCCAGCGGGGTTTGTGCTGGTGGTCCTGTCTGGCCCAGCGGGGCTGGTGCTGGCGGTCCTGTCTGGCCTAGCGGGGCTGGTGCTTGCGGTGGCCTCCTGGGCAGCTGGGCTGGTGGCGTTGGCCTCCTGGGCAGCAGGGCTGGTGGCGGTGGCCTCCTGGGCAGCAGGGCTGGTGGTGGTGGCCTCCTGGGCAGCAGGGCTGGTGGCGGTGGCCTCCTGGGCAGCAGGGCTGGTGGCGGTGGCCTCCTTGGCAGCAGGGCTGGTGCTGGCGGTGGCCTCCTGGGCAGCTGGGCTGGTGGCGTTGGCCTCCTGGGCAGCTGGGCTGGTGGCGTTGGCCTCCTGGGCAGCAGGGCTGGTGGCAGTGGCCTCCTGGGCAGCGGGGATGATAGCGGTTGCCTCCTGGGCAGCTGGGCTGGAGGCGGTGGCCTCCTGGGCTGCAGGGCTGGTGGCATTGGCCTCCTAGGCATCAGGGCTGGTGGTGGTGGCCTCCTGGGCAGCAGGGCTGGTGGCGGTGACCTCCTGGGCAGTGGGGCTGGTGGCGGTCACCTCCTGGGCAGCTAGGCTGGTGGCGGTGGCCTCCTGGGCAGCAGGGCTGGTGGCATTGGCCTCCTGGGCAGCAGGGCTGGTGGCGGTGGCCTCCTGGGCAGCGGGGATGATGGCGGTCACCTGCTGGGCAGCGGGGCTTGTGGCGTTGGCCTCCTGGGCAGCAGGGCTGGTGGCGGTGGCCTCCTGGGCAGCAGGGCTGGTGGTGGTGGCCTCCTGGGCAGCGGGGATGATGGCGGTCGCCTCCTGGACAGCTGGGCTGGTGCTGCCGTTGGCCTCCTGGGCAGCGGGGATGATGACGGTCTTCTCGGCCGTGCAGCCCTTCCCAGACTTGCTGACTTTCTTGTGGCCCTTCCCCACCTTGGAATGAGTCGCAGCTGACACCACACTCCCACCTGTACCCCTGGGAGCGGCATTGGTGGCTGGAGTCTTCCCCCTCTCCCGCCGGGCACTGGCCAACTTTTGATGCTTGACAGGTGAGGGACTGTCCGTGCTGTGGTTCCATGCCACACTGGCTGCCCTTGTGGCCGGTGCACTCCAGATTCCAGTGACTACAGTCACCAATGGTCCCAGAGATGTTGTGGCTGAGGTGCTAGGTTGGGACCTGGAGAGTCAGGCCCTAGGAGACGGACAGGGTGGGGGAGGTGAGGGAACGAGGTCAAGGTTGGACAGGAAAAGTTTCTTGGGAACACTGGGACGGGTAGCTGGAGGGGGTTTGGGAGTGGAGGAAGAGGTTGTGGTTGTAGGAGGTGTTCGTTTGGTGACTTTGGGTGAAGGTGCATGCGCTGGAGGCTGTCGTGAGGTGGATGACTGTTGGATGGGTATGTGCCTGCGTTTGTGTATCTTGGAAGGTGGCTTCACAGACACACTGGGAGAGGACACAGGGGACATGTGAATGGCAGTGGGGGTGTTGACTGCACTTGATCGGGGTGTGGTGGTGGGTGTGCTGGTGATGGAAGTAGTGGCTGTAGATGCAGTGCATACAGGTGTGAGTGTAGATGAGACTGGGAGGGAGGAGGGAGATGAGGAGGAGGGGGACACAACAGAGGCAGTGGATGTTGGTGTGTCTGCATGTGTGTGATGCTTGCCTGAGTGCCTGTGGGATGTGTGGTGCTGATGTTTTCCAGAGCTTCCCTTGTGTGTTGACGTGTGTGCATGCTGGTCTGAAGGTGTGCTTGGGATAGGCTGAGGTACAAGGGATTGGGTCTGGGTGGAGGAAGTTGGAGTAGGGAGGCTAGAGACAGGAACAATGGCTGCCATCAGTGCTGAGGCCAGAGTCTGAAAAGCTCGTTGAAGGGCCGCCTGACCAGAATGAATGCCCTCCAGGAATGCATTTGTTTGTTGCAACTGCCTTTCTACACCCTGGATGGCATTCAAAATGGTAGACTGCCCAACAATGAGGGACCTGAGGAGGTCAATGGCCTCCTCACTGAGGGCAGCAGGGTTGACTGGGGCAGGGCCTGAGGTGCCTGGGGCGAAGGTGATGCCCACCCTCCTGGGTGAGTGGGCACGGGGTAAAGGCTGAGGGGCTGCTGGAAGGGCGGTGCTGGTGGGGGGGTGGCGGCTGTACCTGTAGATGCGGGGGGCACAGATGTTGCCGCCACCACAAGGGATCTCCCATCAGAGGACGCGTCCGTGTCACTGGTGTCAGCTCCTGTCCTCGCCATGGAGCTCCCCTCGCCCTCCGTCCCACAGGTGAACTCCGAGTCCGTAGTGTCGCCCTCCAGGGCCATGTGGGATGCAGCTCCCTCCTGCTCCGGTGCCACTGCTCCTTTGCCTGATGATGCTAATGCACACAACAACAGGGAGACCACAAAAAGGGGGGGACGACAGAAGAAAGACATGTTGAGTGCATGCATTACTGCTACCGTTGGCGGACACAACAGACACAGAAGCCCCCTGCACTACGCTGCGCGCTTGGGCTCCACTGTTCAATCCCTGGGACATGACCTACAAGACTATGGTCGGCATCTGCACACATGGATGACACAGGAGCCTGACTAGGTGTACTTGGCACTGTACACAGGTGGGGTGGGGTGCCACAGGGTCTGCCAGAAGAAGGGGACCTAACTAGCACACTCGCCCTGGCCTAGGGAAACCCACAGCCCACCTCCCCCACCCAGACACCTCGACTGCATGCAAAATCAGCAGAATGAGAGTGTACTCACCCCCTTGTGGCTGCTGTGATGCCCTCATGCACCCATCCAACTCCGGGTACGCCACCGCCAGGATCCTGAACATCAGGGGGGCCATGGTGCGATAGGCACCCCTCCCACATTGGGAGGCCATCCCCAGCTGGGCCTCCGCCGTCTTCTTGCTCCAGCGGCGAATGTCCTCCCATCTTTTACAGCAGTGGGTGCTCCGTCTGTGGTAGACCCCCAGGGTCCGGACTTCCTTGGCGATGGCACGGCAAATATATTTTTTCTGGTGAGCGCTGACCCACATGAATTGTACAGGGGGAAAAGAAAAGTTATTACCAAATGGACGGTCACAGTAATTGGCCCCCATCCCTATCCTTGCCATGATGCACATGCACTCACCGTCATTTCATGCATGCCTCAATCTCCTCCCCCATCTTTCATCCACCCCACTCTACACAGGCATAGCCCATACAGCATGCTCCCAGTGAACTTACCTGTTTGTCTGGAGGACCGTAGAGTAGCGTGTACTGGGGGAGGACCCCATCCACGAGTTTCTCCAACTCCGATGTGAAGGCAGGGGCCCTTTCCCCAGACGCACGAGCCATTGTCTCTTCCAGACTGAGGTCACAGCAGCACTTGCAGTGTGGGTCCTCTCCTGTCGAAGATCAGGTATTGAGTGATTGAACAGATAGAAAATGGCAGTCACGTCCGCGGCGGTGCGTACCGTCACCACCGGCGTACATTGTCATTGGCTCCTGGGACCCATATGGTCCAATGTTAACCAATGCAGAATTGCTCTGTGGTCTTTGACCACCTACCGCAACGGTGAACAACGCCAGCACAGTTACCTCACATCCCATTGTCCCACTTTACAGGTCAGGCAGCCGCCATTTCAGGAGCCCAGATGGCTTAATTTTTAACTGCGTCACATATATCTAGGCCTTGCCTCAACACTCATACAGGCCAAATTTCGGATTATGATTTGTGTTCTGTGCAAGCTGTGGGTACGTACCTCTGAGTTGGTTGACTCTGTGCTCACTGTTGTCCTTCATAGGCACCGTCCGCTGGGACATGTGAGGAGATGGCGGCATCCTCCGGTGTACAGACCGCCGGTGGACCTGTCGACAATGGAGGAAAGACATGTGATCATCACCTACAGACTTGATCGTGCCACAATCCTGGAACTGTGTGCCCAGCTGGACCAGACCTGATGTCAGCTATCTGCCATCCCACAGGAATCCCCCCTCAAGTGCAGGTGCTGTCAGAACTCCATTTCCTAGCAAGTGGGTCTTTTCAAACTACAGTGGCCATAGCATCAGGGATGTCCCAGCCTATTTTTTCCAACGTGTTGTCCAGAGTGTTGTCTGCCCTGCTGAAATACATGCGGAGCTACATCGTTTTCCCTCAGGTGGAGGATTTGCCTACAGTGAAAGGTGACTTCTATGGCCTGGGACATATCCCAACATCATAGGTGCCATTGATGGGACACATGTGGCTTTGGTACCCCCCACGCAGGATGCTAAATTCCCTGGCTCAGTGCATGACGCTTACATCCTGCGGAATAGCAGCATACCTTATGTGATGGGTCAACTCCAGAGGCACCATGTGTGGCTATTAGGTGAGCACCTGGAAGCAAGTCAGTGGGAATGGTTGTCTGGTTCTGGGGATATCCCTACAGGTTAGTGTGTGTCTAACAGTTGTCCCTCGCCATTTGCAGGTGACTCTGGTTACCCCAACCTGTCATGGCTACTGACCCCAGTGAGGAATCCCAGGACAAGGGCAGAGGAACGCTACAATGAGGCCCATGGGCGAACTCGGCAGATAATAGAGCGGACCTTCAGCCTCCTGAAGGCCAGGTTCAGGTACCTCCATATGACAGGTGGATCCTTATTCTACTCACCAAAGAAGGTGTGCCAGATCATCGTGGCCTGCTGTATGCTTCACAACTTAGCTTTGCGACAACAGGTGCCTTTTCTGCAGGAGGATGGTCCAGATGGCGGTGTTGTTGCAGCTGTGGAGCCTTTGGACAGTGAAGACGAGGAAGCAGAAGAAGAGGACATCGACAATAGGAACTCGGTGATCCTGCAATATTTCCAGTGAGACACAGGTAAGAATACAAACCTGCCTACTACATGTACTTTAACCTTACTACCTCTCTACTGTCTGTCGTTTTCACCCAGTGTATGGTCACTGAGATGTCACTTTCCCTTACGATTTCACAGATGTGGGTCCCACAGTGTGACATCTGCTTTGTTTCCTCATGGACTAGAGCTGTGTGACATAGGTATGTTGACATTAAATTTGAAAGAGCATTTTGTCACTGTAATTGCTAATACACTATTTCGAAATCACAGAGTGACTCTAGATTGTTTTGTGCTTCAAGGGTGTTTATTTAAGTGCTCAATATTGGAGGAGGTTGAAAAATGGTGAGGGGTGATGGTGGAGGAATGTCCATGGCAGAGTCCAGTCTATTAGTCTCACAGGTGCATTGCCCAAATGGGCATAGGAAGTGGAGCAGGGGCAGTTTGAGGATGGACAGGATGACAAAGTGGGACAGAAGGATGACATTCAGAGTGGTCTCATTTCTTGGCAGGGGTCTTGGCATCGTTCTCTGTCTTTGTCCTGGATCTCAGGGACCTTTTGCGGGGTGGTTCTTCCTCTGCAGTGGGTGGGGTGCTGGTGTGGTGTGGTGGTCCTGTGGCGGTGCCTCCTGTCCACTAGCGCCGGCGGAGGTGGTGGGCAGTTCATCGTCCAGGCTAGTGTCAGGGGTCCATTGTTGTGCCACAGTGTCCCTCCTAGTGTTGAGTACTTCCTTCAGCACCCCTACGATGGTGCCCAGGGTGGAATTGATGGATCTGAGTTCCTCCCTGAAGCCCAAATAATGTTCCTCCTGCAGGCGCTGGGTCTCCTGAAACTTGGCCAGTACCGTTGCCATCGTCTCCTGGGAGTGGTGGTAGGCTCCCATGATATTGAAGAGGGCCTCGTGGAGAGTGGGTTCCCTTGGCCTGTCCTCCCCCTGTTGCACAGCAGCCCTCCCAGTTCCCCTGTGTTCCTGGGTCTCCGTCCCCTGGACCGTGTGCCCACTACCACTGCCCCCAGGTCCCTGTTGTTGTTGGGGTAGTGGGTTAGCCTGGGTTCCCTGTAGTGGTGTACACACTACTGATTGACATGCCCTGGGGACAGAGGTATGGGCCCGCTGGGTGGGTGCTGTGCTGGTGTTTCCGGAGGGGGGAAGCTCTGTAGTGGCCTGTGACTGTGTGAGGGGAACCGACTGTCCCGAGGTCCCAGATGGGCCGGGCTGGTCATCTAGATCCAGTTGGACAGAGCTGCTGTCATCACTGTGGGCCTCTTCTGTTGGTGGTGTGGACATGTGTGGACCCTCCTATCCGGTGACGTTGGGTAGGGGTCCTGCAGGGGTATAAAAGGATGTTTATTGCATCTGTGTGTGCCATGGTGTGCAATAGGTCGGTGACCGTGTACCCCAGTGCTTTCATTCCTGTGTGGGACCTTGTGTGGGACCTTGTGTGATGGTGGTTTAGGGGGGTGTATGGGTATGTGCAGTGGCCATGCTTTGGTGATGGGTGTCCATGCTTTGTTGATGCATGCAGGGCTTGGTCTTAGGATGTGTGGTTTGTGATATTGGGACATTTGTGAAGAGTTGGAGTGATGGGGGTGAGGGTGAGGGTGGGGGTATGTGATGGCATGCAGGTAGAGTGGGGGATGTAATAGTTAAGATTTGCCTTACCAGAGTCCAATCCTCCATTCTATCCTGCGAGGCCCTCAGGATGCAGAATCGCCAAGACCTGCTCCTCCCATGTTGTTAGTTGTGGGGGAGGAAGTGGGGGTCCGCTGCCAGTCCGCTGAACTGCAAGGTGGTGTCTTGAGACCACGGAACGCACCTTCCCCCGTAGGTCGTTCCACCTCTTCCTGATGTCATCCCTATTCC
Organism: Pleurodeles waltl; assembly: GCF_031143425.1. NCBI lineage: Eukaryota > Metazoa > Chordata > Amphibia > Caudata > Salamandridae > Pleurodeles > Pleurodeles waltl. Next base: position 601,896,366 of record NC_090443.1, on the reverse strand, counting down.
TTGGGTGCTGTCCCACTGCGTTAACCCTGTCCACTATTCTGCGCCATAGCTCCATCTTCCTAGCTATGGAGGTGTGCTGCACCTGTGATCCGAATAGCTGTGGCTCTACCCGGACGATTTCCTCCACCATGACCCTGAGCTCCTCCTCAGAAAACCTGGGGTGTCTTTGCCGTGCGATGGGGTGGTGTAGGTGATATGTGGGGTGGTGTGTGTAGTGATAAGTGGGGTGGTATTTAGTGGTGTGTTGTGTGAGGTGCGTGGAAGTAATGTGGGTGACGGTATTGTGTGCCTGTGGATGCTTGGTAGTTGTTTGTGGTGTCTCTCTCTGGCCTTCTCTCGGTAATTGTGGTCGTAGGGTTTGTGGGTGAGGTGGGTGTGTGTTTTATATTGTAATGGGTGTGTGGGAGTGGTGCGTGTATGTGTATCAGGTGTGTGTATTTTGAGTTGTCCAATGTGGCTGTGTTTTGTAAACGTGTGTGTATTTTGAGCGCAGCGATGTGTACCGCCAATGGAATACCGTGGTTGAAAGACCGCCGCGTGAGGGTGTCTGAATTTTGGCGGATTCCGAGCTGTGGGTCATAATAGCTGTGGCGGATTTCCGCGGCCGCTGCGGTGTGTTGGCAGTCTTCTGCACGGCGGTAAGCGGCATTTACCGCCAATGTTGTAATGACCACCATAATGACCGCCAAGACCAAAACTGCCCTAAGTAAAGAAATGCAGGACAAAGATGTAACCTTGAAACTAACAACAGGTTGGTCCTGTGATATAACAAAGTTTAAATATGCATCAATAAATGTCCAAGGCCACAGGTCAGTCCAATAATAACAAGTGCAACATGCACAATATGCACATATGTGTGCCCCAACTTGACCACTGACTTGCATGTAACCTCCACAGGTTGGGGCATCATGGGGTCAGGCATGCACCTCAGGGATGGTGGGAGGATGGGTGGGGTTTGGGCTGAGGCTTGGTTGGTGGTCCTTGGGCTTGGGGTTGGGAGGGGGACTTAGGTCGAGGCTTAGGGAAGGGCTGGGAACTCTTTAGAGGGGTTGACTTCCTGGCAGGTGGAGAGGCATGGGAACTTGCAGGGGTGGCAGAGGTGGCAGGGGTGGTAGGGGAGGTCTTGGAGGCGGAAGGGCTGGACTTGGAGTGGGGCACAGACCATCTAGGGGTATCACAGGTGGTAGAGGAGTAGGGAAAAGGCACAACTCCGAAAGGAAAAACAAACGTACTATTCACACAGGAACGGTCATGGCAAAAGGGTTTGGGAGTGGAGGGAGAGATGGTGGTTGTAAGAGGTGTCTTGGTTGATGTATTGGGTGCATGTGTGAGCGAGGTATGCTTGTGGGTGGCAGGTGTCTGTTGGGTGGGTGAGTGGGGCCATTTATGTGTCTTGGGAGAAGGGGGATGGAGGTGCAGGGAGATGCCATGGTGGATGGGTGACTGTCTGTTGGGGTGGTGACTTCAGGCATGGGGGATGTGCTGCATGTAGGTGTGTTGGTAGTTGTAGTGGCTGCAGATGTGGTGACTGGGTGGATGTCTGAGGGTCTGCTGTTGTGATGACAATGGATAAGATAGGTGTTGTGGTTGTATTGGTAAATGTTGGTGTGGTGACTGCAGGTATGTCAGGTGTAGTGTCTGTGGTGCTGCAGGTGGTGAGGGTGTCAGGGCAGGACTGTTTCTGTGTCTACAGGTGGGTGTTGTTTTGTACCTGCCAGTGGTGGGTCTTGTGGGTCTTGTGTTTGTCAGTGCTACCCTTGGATTTTGAGGTGGATGCATGCTTGTCTGTGTGCTTTGGCTGAGTCAAAGAAGAGGGTTTGGGTTGGGGAAGAGGAAGGTGGAAGGGGGACAGAAGACAAAGGGTGACTGACTGCCATCAGTGTGGAGGCCAGAGCTTGAAAGGATCTCTATAGGCCACCCAGTGCACCATGAATGCCCTCCAGGAACGCATTACTCTGCTGGACTTGAGTTGCCAGTCCCTGGATGGCAATCACGATGGTCGACTGACCTGCACAAATCGAACTCAGGAGGTCAATAGCCTCCTCACTAAGGGCAGCAGGGTTGACAGGGGCAGGGGAGGAGGTGCCTGCGGCGAAGGAGACACCCACCCTTCTGTGTGAGCGGGCACAGACAACTGGGTGTGGAGGTACAGGGAGGGTGGTGGGAGAAAGGGGGGTTGGAGACAAAGATGGTGCTAGGGTGGTCCCAGAAGGGCCCGCTACTGCCAGGGAGTGTCCACTGGAGGAGGCTTCTGAAGGTGATGAAGTGGAAAATCCAGTCTCCCCGTGGCACTCTCCTCACCCTCCGGGCCATTGAGTGTCTCCCTGTCTGTAATCTCAGCAGTCAAGAGTCCTGTGGCCGGCAGCATCCCCACTCACCTGTGCCCTGTCTCCTTTGCCTGCAGATGCTGATGCACATCGATAGAGAGAGAGGGAGAGGTGTAGAGGGAGAGAGAGGGCCATCACAGCCTTCACATGCACACATGAAAATATGCACAGCTGTAGGTATACATCTCCTAGCTAGGGAATCCCATATGTGCCATAGGACTCAAGCTATACTTCACTGTTGAGACCTAAAGAGGTTAAAAATGTTTTAGGTTGGTTGTGCTCCCATCTGACGTGGACCGATTCAGGCATTCCTTTCATTACCATATTGTTTTTGCAGTAGATGCCCAAGTCTGATGAATATGCCCAAACATAGGTTTGATGCTCACTGTGCCATAGAACGCAAGCTATGCTAGCTGAACCCTCTGTACAGATCTTACACTATTGATACAATCCAAGATGAAGACACAACATGTGCCAGTCCCATTCAGGTGCCATATGAATCTTACAATCCATGTCAAGAGAACTGCTAAATTACTACATGTATCAAACCCAAGAGGCTTAGTTGCAGTAACCATACACAGATTCTCCATGTCACACCATACATGCATGTACGGCAACAGTGGCCTACCTAACACACATGATACATCCACTGCCAATCACAGACAGCAATGTAACAACTACTAAACAAAGGACAGCCAACTAATACCTATTATGGCAACTAATATGCCACTTGACATGCAGATACAGAGCCACAACATGTCAACACGAATGAACCCACATCAGTCACACCAATCCTGACAAGTGAATACTAGTACCTAGGTCCATACAACACATATATCTCACTGAAAAGACATGCACACATGATGCACACATGGACCTACATGACTGCCATTGCACTTAAAACATATGCAACAACAGCCACACCTGTATGAGAAATAGTAGTACCATGACATCTAGCACTATGAAGTACGGCAAAATCAATGCCTGTCCAACCGGTCCACATCAGCAAGCCTAATGGAAACAAGGATTGTCCCACTCTACTAGATCTGACTTCAAGTAACCATTGTGACATGATGTAGGCAGATAGTACCATATGTTGCACTAGCATTGGCAGGTCTTTGGTACATATAGCATGGACATTGCACTTTGTCTAAGGGTAGGAATGCCCAATCACTTACCTCCTCTGAAACAAAGGCATTGGGATAATAGTGATTCGCCTACATTTCAATGGCATGGAAATGCTTGGTGCGCTCAAATACACAATGTCAGACTCCTTTAGTAGGATGTCCTTCAGTTACAACCTTTACATACCCCATAGTATTCATGTAAAGGGACAATGGGGACTGCACCACAAACCCATATGTACAGTCCAATTCTGCCCATACCTGTTGCCTGAATGAGATGCCAGACTCACATGGAGACAATACATGTACCAGGACAAAAGGTAACTAGGCCCTGTACCACATATGACAGGCACTCTGTAGCAAATACAGATGATGCACATAGATGGGAGTGATCTGCCACCACAGAGCTGCATAATCATATATTCTGATTTATGGACCAGGAAATATTGGACAAGGAGGCAGGTACAGCAGCCTACATACCTATATAGATGGCTGGGTGGAGTCACACATGTGGCATTTTCATTTGTACATCTCCACATGCAGATATAGATGTACCTTGCCACAGGTGACCTAAATGTTCACTTTAGCTAGCATAGGGCCAGATCTCCATCTCTTAGTCAGGATATTAGAGTACTATGTAATCCCAGTATTCAACATACATGTAGCACCTCCTACTATGTCACAGCTGCTAAAGTGTGACAGCAAGCACCAATCTATCAGAGCAAAGTACATGAGTTCTGTAAGTACTTACCCACTTGTGGCTGCTGTGCTGCCCTCAAACTCCCATCCACCTCAGGGTAGGGCACCGCCAAAATGCGGGCCATTATGGGGGTCAAGGTCCGACAGGCACCCCTCCCCTGTTGGGAGGACATACCCAGCTGGGCTGCCGCGGTCTTCCAGGCCCAGCTTCTCAGGTCTTCCTACCGCTTTGGACAATGGGTGCTCCACCGGCTATGGACCCCCGGGGTCCGCACTTACATGGTGTTGGCATGGCAGATCCCCTTCATCTGATTGGCGCTCACCTGCATGGATGACACAGACAGAGGGAGAAAGTCATGAACACTGGCACTATACCAATAGGAGTGATCAATGCACACCAGTCACAGCAAGTTTGCACACATACCCATCCTTTCAGCACACAGGCCTACACACAACATCTATCACACATGGTTAAGGCATAGGACTCACCTGTTCCTCTGGTACCCCATATAGCTGTTCATACAGAATTAGGACCTCGTCCACCAGCCTCTCAAGTTCTACTGCGGTGAAGGCAGGGGCCCTATCACTTGCAGGACATGGCATGATGGCTCCCAGAGGCAGTACACAGCAGCTCACATTGTGGAGGCCTTGCTGGCAACAGTGTCTGGAGTCAAGTGAGAAATACTGCAGAAAATGACCATCACGGCCACTACGTACAGGACCGTCATTGCCATTGGCCCAATTCCACCAAAGGCAGCAATATTACCCAATGGCAAGCTGCACGGCAGTTGCGACCTCCTACCGACATGACGACTGCCAACTGACCAGTACCGTAGGTCAGGCGCATGTCATTTCAAGGACATTTCAATGATGGTTGTGTTTTTTAAACTGTGTGATTCACCTATTACACCAAAAGAGCTGTACATACGCATGTTGTGCCATTATATATGTGCAATATAATGGTCATATATTTACTAAATGACGTGATGAGAGAGTATATATGGTGAGAAATATGTAAAGCTACTCTGAGATACAAAGACCAATGGTAGATATTGGCAGGTTGCAAGACATATGAGTGAATAGTGCAGGACAGCTAAATCTTACACACATACACAAACATTAGTTACATACGTACATTCCCATTTACATGTTAATCAATGTGCAGCAATATGGCTGGAATCAATACATATCTATGGGCTGTACTGTATATGTCAGAAGTGCTACGCATCCTCTACAAATGTTAGGTGTCAGGTAATGTACACTCAGTAAATGATGTGTGTCTACTGCATATCTCATAGTATATTCACTTCTCTCTACATAGTAATGCTGCCATTAGGAGAGTGAGACAACCACCAGTGTACCGTCCAATAGTAGAGCTGGAAACCATGGAGGACACACATGTCATCCAGACATATCATCCGAATCGTCAAACCATCATGGATCTTTGTACTCAGTTGGAGCCCGATTTGATGCCTGCCATTCACAATCCATTTGGCATACCTCCCATCATTCTAGTGTTGTCAGTGCTACACTTCCTGGCCGCAGGCTCCTTTCAGAATACTGTCGCCTTAACAGCAGGGATGTCTCAGCCCATGTTCAGTCTGGTGTTGAAGGATGTACTGTGTGCATTATTGAAACACCTGGACAGCTACATCAGGTTCCCCCAACATGCAGATTTGGCCATTGTGAAAGCAGATTTTTATGATATGGGGCACATTCCTCATGCGGTGGGAGCCATTGATAGCACCTATGTAGCCCTGGTCCCTCCCAGTGCCATTGAACAGGTGTTTAAGAACAGGAAGAACTACACTTAATCAACGTGCCGGTGGTGTGTCTGGCAGACCAGTACATCTCACGAGTCACAACCAAGTTTCTAGGATCTGTGCATGATTCCTACATCATGCAGAACAGCAATGTCCCAATTCTAATGGCACAACTACAAACAGAGAGGGCCTGGCTGCTTGGTAAGTGTGCATTGTAGTGTCTGTCTGTGAGTTATGTCTCCTGTTTTCACAATCTAGCCAGTCCCACATACAACATTTGAGTTGTTCGACTATTGTGTACACAGGTGCATCTGGCTATCCAAATCATCCTTGGCTGTTGACACCAGTAAGGTACCCAGCCACGCCAGGGGAACTCTGTTACGATGAGGCCCACGGGTGGACACGGCATGTAATCAAATGAAAATTGGGGCTACTAAAGGCAAGATTCAGGTGCCTGGGCATAGCTGGAGGAGCCCTTCTGTACTCACCCCAAAAGGTATGCCAAATAATCGTTGTCTGCTGCATGCACCACAATCTAGCCCTGAGACGTCCGATACCATTGATTGCAGATGAGGGGGAGGCAGCTGTACCTGTGGTTGAAAATGCTGATATGGTAAGTGATGAAGAGCCAGAGGAGGAAGGAACAGGTGACTCTAGGGCAGAACTCATCAATCAATATTTCAACTGACATACTGGTATGTGAAGTGAACCTTATGATGTGTTGATGTCCTGACTTGCTTCATCAGTGGAGGAGTCATGAGCTCTGATGCCTATATGTGACTTGTGGATGCAGACTGATATACTGTACAGTGTACAGTACATTATGTTCTGCTATGTCATGTATAGTTACAACATACACTTCTGTAATGGACAACTCAGTATTGAGGTATGTTTCTTGCATTCTCCTATCCTCTTTTCCTTCCACTCACTGGAATAGGCATTTCCTCTTTGGCCCTGCAAATAACGCTTGAGGTATTCATTGTCATTAGGCAACAGTAATTGCTGACAGACATGAGAGGTGTCCAGTCAGATAGCTGATAATATGGATGTAGGTACAGTTGGTGGTACCTTGTTAGTACTTCTGTCATACAAGTGGGGTTGTGACTGCTTAATCCTCTCCTATTACCAGTGGGGTTGGGGGATGTGAAATTGCCCATTATGTGTCAGTTGTAGTTACTAGCTCTTGTTTGATGTTTGCATCATGGCCTGTTGCTTCACAATGGGTGGGGTACTTAGTGATGAGCTTGGGACCTGGCTGTGTTTGTACACTGACAATGCTGTCCAAGGTGCAGATACTGTGTCCCTTTGTGATGATCTTTGCATGTTCCATGGGGTATGTGAATATGTAGCTATGGTATGGTTTTGTGAAGAGCCTGTACCTGGTGATGTATGGGTACAATCTGGGTGTCCTTGCTTGTAGGTAGTCTACTCTGGGTATGACTTCTATTACCTGTAAATGTTCTGAGTATGCCACAATGCCTTCCATCCTGATAGCACTCTCTGTCATGCTCTAATTACATATTGGAATACTGACTATACCCTGGCGTTGCTCTGCATTTCTACCTCTCTGACATCTGTCCTGTGATATTTCTGTTGTCCTGTGTCTCCTGCAGAGGGAGCCTTCGTCAGATGGCCATTACACTGCCAGTTTGATTCAGGGGCATTACCAGACCACAGCTGGTGAGCATGACAATTGTTATTGTATTATTAAAGACACATATGCAGTAGCTGTGTTCAAGTGTGATTTATTGTGCATTTCTGTATAGGAAAAGTCAAAATAAATGTGCATAAATAAAAGAAAAGGTGATGAGTGAAGTCATGGTAGATGGATTAATCAGAGAAGTTGCTACAACAGTTGGTGCACAGGTCCAGTGTCCTTGTACCATGGAATAATTTAGCTATGTCTCAGAACACTCAACAGGGTGTTTGTGTGGCACACATTGGTGACAAATCAGGAGAGGTTGGCTTCCTGGCAGTGGGTTTAGTCTTGGCATCTGCTTCAGCCAGATGTCTGGATGGACGTCCACGTTTGAGGGGGGGTTCTTCAGCTACAGAGGGAGGGGTGCCTGAGGCATGTGGATCACCTGACAGGGCTTCCATTCTACTAGCTGCCGCTGATGTAGATGGGGCAGATGTTACGTTGATAGTTGTAGGGGCCAGATGATGTGTTAAGAAACCACACAAAGTGGTGTTGATGTCCCTCAGCACCCCTGCAGCAGAAGCCATGGTGGCATTATGTGCCTGCCACTGCTGTATGACGCTGTGATGGGGCGTGGATGTTGGGCTTGATAGTACAGAGGCTCAGAGCCAGTTTTGTAAGGGTTTATAAGGCCGAAGCCAGGGTTTTATTGGTTAGTAAGAAACAAAAAAAAAAATGTCAAAAATTAAACACTCGAAACTGGTCTTCTCCTTATTCTTTTCTCCGAGGAGTCTCTGTTTATAGGTGCGGTGGATTATGCAGGTCCTCAATGTTTCCTTCTGTTCTCTTTTTAGGGTTGGTCCGCTGACGGCTTCTTCTTGGATGCACGTGGACTCTCGACAGAACAATAGGACAGGTCTCGGTAAGTGGGACGGTAAGTTACTATATTTTTATCTTATTAATAGAAGGGAGGGGTGTGAGGAAAAAAAACGACAGGGGTTGGTGTAGTTAAGTGGGGGGGGTTTTGGTGGGCGATTATTGGGTCTGTGTCAGGGTAGTGCCAGGCGGTGGACGTGCTCTGTGACTTCCCCAGTTACCCAACCAAAACTGCCCTGTTCCCCTTCCACCCTCCCCAGTTCCTTTTCCCTCCTTTCTCCTCCCTCCTGCCCCTTTAGTGTAAGTTTCCCTGAATAAACCCCGTACCTTGTTTAGCCACGACCCTCCTGGGTCGTGGCAGGATTCTTCGTCTTCTCTGGAGGTTTCTCCCTCTCCGATGCGAGTGCGGGGATGCTGCTCCTTCCTTCTTGGTTCGGCTACCGGTGATTCCACGTTCTTCCCTTCTTTGCTCCTCTCATCCTCTCCTTCCGTCTCTGCTGCGGCGTCTGTTTTTATCGTGCTTTCGGCATCTTCTGAGCCGACAACCCGGAAGTCCGGTTGCGCTCCGCGGTGTGGGTCCGACGCGTCTCCATGACGACGCGTCATGGAGAGTGAGGAAATACTCCTCCGGCGCCAAGGCTGAATCTCGGTAGGCGAGGTGTATGACACCCGCCTACATACCCCATCCCATGAACGGGACTGGTAGAGGCCCGTAGAATCCGGACAACGGGAGAGAAAGTCCGCGGGGCACTGGCTGGACCCAGGGATGTGACGAACCTGAAAGGTAAAGGGCTGGAGTTCAAGGAACCAGTGCAACACCCGGGAATCGGTATCTTTATGGGAGGCCAACCAGGTTAGGGGGGCATGATCAGTATAAAGTACGAAAGGGTGACCCAAGAGATAATACTGGAGACACTCAATTGCCCACTTTATGGCAAGGCATTCCTTTTCGATAGTGGGATAGTGGGTTTCTCGGGGCAGTAGCTTGCGACTGACATAAACAATAGGGTGATCATACCCCAGGTCGTCCGGTTTTGCTAGGACGGCACCAAGCCCGACGTTGGAAGCATCGGTAAAAAGATGAAAAGGTCTAGAAAAGTCAGGACATCGCAATACGGGTTCGGTTGAGAGGGCCTTTTTAAGCAATGAGAAGCTCTTGAGCTGGGAGGGAGAAAAAGAAGGCAGGGTGGTAGGATATTGCTTCTTTAGTAGGTCTGTGAGAGAGGCCGTCATGGTTGAATATTGTGGAATGAACCTACGATGATACCCCACCAACCCCAGGAAGGATCGGAGTTCTTTATTTGTTCTGGGGAGAGGTATCTGGCTAATGGGCTCTACTTTATCTTTCTGAGGACGTAGAACTCCCATACCAATGACATAGCCTAGATATGCGATTTGGGTTTGACCTAGGGTGCACTTTGAGGGATTGGCGGTGAGTCCGGCTTTTGCTAAGGCGGAGAACACGTTGTCTAAGTGTTGGAGATGTTCTGTCCAGGTTGCACTAAAGATAACAATGTCATCAAGATAAGCGGCAGTATATTCTTGGAAGGGACGTAAGAGTCGGTCCATTAATCGTTGGAATGTAGCCGGAGCACCGTGAAGACCAAAGGGAAGGACGGTAAATTGGTATAAACCCGATGGGGTGGTAAACGCTGTCTTTTCTTTGTCTTGTGGGGCTAAGGGAATCTGCCAATATCCCTTCGTGAGATCAATAGTGGAAATGTAACGTGCATGTCCAATCTTCTCTAGTACTTCATCTACCCGGGGAATAGGATAAGTATCAAAAAGGGATATCTCATTGCGTTTTCTAAAATCTATACAAAACCGGACCTTGCCATCTGGTTTTGGGACTAAAACGACAGGGGAACACCATGGACTTGTGGACGGTTCAATGACTTTTAGGGACAACATCTTTGTTATCTCTTCCTCTATCAGAATTTTTCTTGCTTCAGGAATTCGGTAGGGACGTAGGCGTACGGTTCGTCCTTCAGGGGTTCTAATGCGATGTTGTACTAAAGACGTGCGCCCAGGTAGTTCTGAAAAGAAATCGGAATGTTTTTGAATTAACTTAAATAGTTGACTTTTCTCTGTATCAGCTAAGGAGTCATTGACATGAGGGCGTTTTTGGTTGTCCGGCTGTAGGGGTGGGACAGAGTTCTAACCCTAGTGAGTTGGTTGTGGTTATCATGCATCCCGTAGCAGGAGGATCACTCTTGTCCCCCGGGTTCTCCCATTTGTTTAGCAAATTGATATGGTAGATCTGAGTCCGTTTAGGGTTATTATTTAATTCAATCAGGTAAGTAACGGGGGTGACTGCTTTTATTACGCGATATGGCCCCTGCCATTTTGCCAACAACTTATGTTCAGAGGTGGGTCGCATGATCAGTACTTGATCATTGGGGTGAAGAACTCGCAGTTTAGTACCCTGATCATAGGAAGCTTTTTGATTTTGTTGAGCTAATTCTAAGTGGTGTCTCACGTCCTCCCAGACCGTCTGGAGGTGGGCCTTTAAGTTATGAATATAGTCTAGAAGGGGCCTCTCCTCATCATTCTCTTCCTCCCATACCTCTGCCGCCATATCTAGCAAGTTGCGAGGTTGTCTTCCAAATACCACTTCAAACGGACTATGTCCAGTAGAAGACTGTTCATGTGTTCTAATTGCACACAGAACTAGGGGTAATTTCTGATCCCAATCTTTGCCCGAGTCGTTTACTAGTTTACGCAAAAGGGTCTTGATGGTGCGGTTATATCGTTCCACTAAACCATCAGTTTGTGGATGATATACCAATGTCTTTATCTGGGTAATTCCTAGGGTCTTACAAATCTGTTTCATGAGCCGAGAAATTAATGGTGTCCCCTGGTCGGTAAGGATTTCTTCAGGAAAACCAACCCGCGAGAAAAAGGATATCATGGCTTGTGCAACTGTCTTGGTGGTGGTACTGGTAAGGGGAATGGCTTCCGGATATCTGCTAGCGTAATCAATTATCACGAGGATATGTGTATGGCCCTTGGTAGACGGTAAAAGAGGCCCGACCAAGTCCATACCTACTCTTTTGAAGGGGGTATCTATAGTTGGCAGTGGATATAACGGAGCTCTTCTGGTGATTCCTGGGTCTACAAGTTGGCATTTAGGACATTGTGTACAGTACCTTCGAATTTGGGCATAGACTCCTGGCCAGTAAAAACGATTCAATAAGTACTCCTCTGTCTTTTCCCGGCCACAATGGCCTCCTCCAGGCTGGTTATGAGCTAGGAATAATACCTGAGTCCGGTAGGGCTCAGGGACCACTAGTTGTCGTTTCTCCCCATTTACGGTCCTAGATACTCTATATAATAAGTCCTTATGTACTATAAAGTGAGGGCCTACCTCTCCGTTAGAGTCACTTTTGGCATTTCTCCATGCGTGCATGAGGGTGGGATCTTTGCGTTGGCTTACTCTAAACGATGTTGGGGCGCTGGTTATATTGGCCACTGTTTTTTCCCCTTCCATCTGTCTTTGATAAGTAGCATGTTTCTGTTTTTCAACCCTTTTCTCCCTCTTAGTTAGTTTTTTCCGTTCGGGGACACTAGCAATAGGGGTATCCCGAAATGGTGCTACTCCCCACCAATCAGCAATAGGATCGGGTTTCCGAGTTTGGTCTAGAATGTCATTAAACCTCTGATAGACAGTCCCAAGAATACATTCTTCGATCAGGTTATCCATGATTCCCATGGCGAGAAAGTCATGATTAGTGTTCCACTCTATTTCTACCACTTCAGGGGGATACTGAGCTCGATCCCCATGGATGCAGCATATCGTCACCCAGTGTTCCGCCTTAGACTTTACAGACTTGACTATATCACGACGTATCACTGACTGACTACATCCGGAGTCAATCAATGCCATGACCATTTGTCCATTAATTCGTAGAGGATATTTAAAGGATGTATTGCCTGCCCCTATGCACAAGACTCTCCCTCTAGTAACCCCTATCTCCATAGGTTCTATTCCCTCATGTTTCTTGGGACATACTCTGGCTATATGTCCCCACTCCCCACAACTGAAACATTGAGGTTGTTGCATGGGGTTTCTCTCTGCTCCCCGAGAGGAGGAACCTGGCTCCTCAGGGTTTCGTCTAGGTGTATATTGAGGAGGAGTTGCAGGTGGCTTGCCTAGGGGTCGAGAAGTTTGGCCTTTCACATCCACGGACCGGTGATAGGCGCACGCCAAATCGACCGCTAGTTCGGTGTCGATCTTAGGGTGTTGTCTAATCCAGTTCCGGGTGCTCATGGGTAGGGAGTCTAGATACTGTTCTAAAATAATGGCCTTGATGACATCTTCATGGTCGGTCCCTAAGGGTCCCAACCACTTCAGTCCTAGGTCTTTCACGCGGTAGTAAAATGTACGCGGATCCTCATGTGGTCCCCATTTAACTTTACGGAACTTTGATCGATAATACTCAGTATCATGTCCCACTCGTTCTAGTATACTCTTCTTAATTTCGGAGTAGGGAGTGGTGCCTCCAGGATTGGCAGCCTGATAAGCGGACTGGAGGGTACCGGTTAAGAGTGGAGCAATATATTGACCCCATCGATTTTCAGGCCATTGAGCTGATGAGGCGACCCTTTCAAAGTTCGTAAAAAAGGAGTCGGGATCCTCCCCCTCCTGATACTTCTGTAACACCGAACTTGGTACATTAGGATGTACCTTACTGGCAGCAATCGTATCGGTCAGTTTTTGCACAGCAGTCTCATGAACTAACTGATTATTGGCCATTATAGTGGCCTGACTTTTCAATGCGGCTTGAAGAGCCTCTCTGTCTTCCTTGGCCTCCCTTTGTTGTGCCTCCCAGACTAATTGGAGATGGCGTTGACCCTCTGCCAATTGCTTTATCATGTCCTCGAGGGTGGGTTTCTCTTCCATGCTTGCAATACCTCTGTACAGCCCGAGACGAGGGGGGAAAATGTTATCTCCTCAGGTCTCCAAAATCCCACTTCTGACACCACTGTGGTGGGGCGTGGATGTTGGGCTTGATAGTACAGAGGCTCAGACCCAGTTTTGTAAGGGTTTATAAGGCCGAAGCCAGGGTTTTATTGGTTAGTAAGACACAAAAAAAAATGTCAAAAATTAAACACTCGAAACTGGTCTTCTCCTTATTCTTTTCTCCGAGGAGTCTCTGTTTATAGGTGCGGTGGTTTATGCAGGTCCTCAATGTTTCCTTCTGTTCTCTTTTTAGGGTTGGTCCGCTGACGACTTCTTCTTGGATGCACGTGGACTCTCGACAGAACAATAGGACAGGTCTCGGTAAGTGGGACGGTAAGTTACTATATTTTTATCTTATTAATAGAAGGGAGGGGTGTGAGGAAAAAAAACGACAGGGGTTGGTGTAGTTAGGGGGGGGGTTTGGTGGGCGATTATTGGGTCTGTGTCAGGGTAGTGCCAGGCGGTGGACGTGCTCTGTGACTTCCCCAGTTCCCCAACCAAAACTGCCCTGTTCCCCTTCCACCCTCCCCAGTTCCTTTTCCCTCCTTTCTCCTCCCTCCTGCCCCTTTAGTGTAAGTTTCCCTGAATAAACCCCGTACCTTGTTTAGCCACGACCCTCCTGGATCGTGGCAGGATTCTTCGTCTTCTCTGGAGGTTTCTCCCTCTCCGATGCGAGTGCGGGGCTGCTGCTCCTTCCTTCTTGGTTCGGCTACCGGTGATTCCACGTTCTTCCCTTCTTTGCTCCTCTCGTCCTCTCCTTCCGTCTCTGCTGCGGCGTCTGTTTTTATCGTGCTTTCGGCGTCTTCTGAGCTGACAACCCGGAAGTCCGGTTGAGCTCCGCGGTGTGGGTCCGACGCGTCTCCATGACGACGCGTCATGGAGAGTGAGGAAATACTCCTCCGGCGCCAAGGCTGAATCTCGGTAGGCGAGGTGTATGACACCCGCCTACAGACGCCCTGGTGGTATTCCCTCTGCAGCCTTTGATTCTCCCCCAACATGGTGATTATTTGGCCCATCCTGTCCTGGCAAATTTGGTAAGCTCCCAAGACTTGGGAGATGGTTTCCTGGTCAGTGGAGTCCCTTGGAGGCCCCATCCTCTGGTTCACAGCATCCGACCCACACACCCTGCCTCCAGGTTCCTATGCCCCTGGCACAGTGTGCCCACTCCCAGTGGTACCAGAACAATCATTGTATGGGGTGTCAAGGTTTGACTCAGGACTCTGTACTGTGAGGCACACATTTGAATGAACTGTCCTTGGGACACAGGTTTGGAGGGTAATGGTTGACTATATTGTGGAAGTCCCAGGGCTAGGAGGGGTTGATGTGGGCAGGGTGAGGCTGGGATTCATTGACTGACCAGGTGTACCAGATGGGTGAGGTGGTTTGTCATTGTCCAGCCATCCAGGCGTGGTGTCCTCAATTGGGCCTTCATCCAGAGGGAGACTGGCAGTCTCTGGTATCCTCTCCATGGTGCGAATGACAGGGTTACCTTTGTAGGGAGTGAGACACAGAGTTCAGGTGAGAAAGTGTTTTGGTTACCTCTTTATGAGATGCAGACAGTGGTTCAAAATAATTCCCTGCAATGACATTGACAGATGCTGCTCAGCATACCTTTGTTGTGCATACAACTCTGTGACTTGATTTCCATACCCCATGATGGAACATATTGCATTGCAGATGGGTTCTGGTTTTGACTGATAATTGACAAGACGGTTCATCTCTGTTACCTAGTAGCTGCTCAGGCTTGCTAGATGTCACACATTATAGCAGCACATTGCAAAATGGTATTGTAGGAAGGTAGCCTCTTTCTAGCCTTGTTACCCCCACCTTTGGCCTGTTTGTGAGTATATGTTAGGGTGTTTTTACTGTCTCACTGGGATCCTGCTAGCCAGGGCCCAGTGCTCATAGGGAAAACCCTATGTTGTCAGTGTGTTTGATATGTGTCACAGGGATCCTGCTAGCCACGTTTGTGGCCTATATGTGTTCCCTGTGTGGTGCCTAACTGTATCACTGAGGCTCTGCTAACCAGAACCTCAGTGTTTATGGTCTCTCTGCTTTTAAAATTGTCACTGCAGGCTAGTGACTCATTTTACCAATTCTCATTGGCACACTGGAACACCCTTATAATTCCCTTGTATATCATACCTAGGTACCCAGGGTGTGCGGGTTCCAGGAGATCCCTATGGGCTGCAGCATTTTTTTTGCCACCCATAGGGAGCTCAGACAATTCTTACACAGGACTGCCACTGCAGCCTGAGTGAAATAACGTCCATGTTATTTCACAGCCATTTTACACTGCACTTAAGTAACTTATAAGTCACCTATATGTCTAACCCTCACTTGGTGAAGGTTAGGTGCAAAGTTACTTAGTGTGTGGGCACCCTGGCACTAGCCAAGGTGCCCGGACATTGTTCAGGGCAAATTCCCTGGACTTTGTGAGTGCGGGGAAACCATTACACGCATGCACTACATATAGGTCAATACCAATAAGTAGTGTCACTATGGTAACTCCGAACATGGCCATGTAACATGTCTAGGATCATGGAATTGTACCCCCAATATCGCTCTGGTATTGGGGGGACAATTCCATGCATCCCTGTGTCTCCAGCATAGAGCCCCGGTACTACCAAACTAACTTTCCGGGGTCTCCACTGCAGCTACGGCTGCCGCCAACCCCTCAGACAGGTTTCTGCCCCCCTGGGGCCTGGGCAGCCTGGTCCCAGGAAGGCAAAACAAAGGATTTCCTCTGAGAGAGGGTGTTACACCCTCTCCCTTTGGAAATAGGTGTGAAGGGCCTGGAAGGAGTAGCCTCTCTTGGCCTCTGGAAATGCTTTGAAGGGTACAGATGGTACCCTCTCTGCATAAGCCAGCCCACACTAGTTCTGGGATCCCCCAGCCATGCTCAGGTGCGATACTGGACAAAGGAAAGGGGAGTGACCACTCCCCTGACCTGCACCATCCAGGGGAGGTGTCCTGAGTTCCTCCAGCGTGTCCAAGACCTCTGCCATCTTGGATGCAGAGGTGTGAGGGCACAATGGACAGCTCTGAGTGGCCAGTGCCAGCAGGTGACGTCAGAGACCCCTCCTGATAGGTGCTTACCTTTCTCAGTAGCCAAACCTCCTCTGTGGGCTATTTAGGGTCTCTCCTGAGGGTATCTCACCAGATAATGAATGCAAGAGCTCACCAGAGTTCCTCTGCACTTCCATCTTCGACTTCTGCCAAGGATCGACCGCTGACTTCTCCAGGACACCTGCATAACTGCAACAAAGTAGCAAAAAGACTACCAGCAACATTGTAGCGCCTCATCCTGCCAGCTTTCTTGACTGTTTCCTGGTGGTGCATGCTCTGAGGGCTGTCTGCCTTCACCCTGCACTGGAAGCCAAGAAGAAATCTCCCATGGGTCGACAGAATCTTCCCCCTGCCAATGCAGGCACCAAACATCTGCATCACCGGTCCTCTGGGTCCCCTGTCATCCTGCCGAGCATGGTCCGTGGAACACAGGAGCTAGATCCAAGTATCTTCGACAGTCCAGTGGCCCTTCTGTCCAAATTTGGTGGAGGTAAGTCCTTGCCTCCCCATGCCAGACAGTAATCCTGTGTACTGTGTGAACTGCAGCTGCTCGGGCTTCTGTGCACTTTTTCAAGACTTCCTTCATGCACAGCCTAGCCCAGGTACCCAGCACTCCGTCCTGCATTGCCCAACTCGCTGAGTTGGACTCCGACGTCGTGGGACCCTCTCTTGTGACTCTGAGTCGACCGCTGTCCTCAGATCTTCCAAATGCCTGTTCAGGTACTTTTGTGGGTGCTGCCTGCTTCTGCACGGGCTCTCTGTCTTGCTGAGCGCCCCCTCTGTCTCCTCCTCCAAGGGGTGACCTCCTGGTCCTTCCTGGGTTCTAGCAGCACCCAAAATCCTCAATTGCCACCCTTGCAGCTAGCAAGGCTTGTTTGCAGTCTTTCTGCATGGAAACAACTCTGCATCCTCCAGCACACCGAGTGACATCTTCTTACCAAAGGGAAAGTTCCTGGCACCTTCCGTTGTTGCAGAATCCAGAGGCACCCCTTTTGCACCTTCATCCGGGGTTTAGTGGGCTCCTGCCCCCCCTGGACACTTGCGTGACTCTTGGACTTGATCCCCTTCCTTACAGGTCCTCAGGTCCAGGAATCCGACTCCAGCGTTTTGCAGTCAGTTGTTGTCCTTGCAGAATCCCCTATCTCGACTTTATTGTCTTTCTGGGGTAGTAGGGTAAATTTACTCCTACCTTACAGGGTCTTGGGGTGGGGTATCTTGGACACCCTTAGTGTTTTCTTACACTCCCAGTGACCCTCTACACACTGCGCTAGGCCTGGGGTCCATTCGTGGTTCGCATTCCACTTTTGGAGTATATGGTTTGTGTTGCCCCTAGGCCTATTTCCCCCTATTGCATTCTATTGTGATTCTACATTGTTTGCACTACTTTTCTAACTGTTACTTACCTGATTTTGGTTTGTGTGCATATAATTTGTGTATATTACTTACCTCCTAAGGGAGTATATCCTCTGAGATACTTTTGGCATATTGTCACTAAAATAAAGTGCCTTTATTTTTAGTAACTCTGAGTATTGTGTTTTCTTATGATATAGTGCTATATGATATAATTGGTATAGTAGGAGCTTTGCATGTCACCTAGTTCAGCCTAAGCTTCTCTGCTATAGCTACCTCTATCAGCTTAAGCTGCTAGAACACCTCTATTCTAGTAATAAGGGATAACTGGACCTGGCACAAGGTGTAAGTACCACAAGGTACCCACTGTAAGCCAGGCCAGCCTTCTACATTGGTGGTGCAGCAGTGGGATAAGTATCTGTAACTGCTTTACTGCTTTGTCATTGGTACTGTTCATGAAAAAAACATATACCAAATATTTCAATATATGCACATTGAACCAAAACAGTTTACTGTTCTGCTCTAAAACGTTCTAGAAAGTTTCTGAAAAGTTCTGAAAACTCTTAAAAGTTTCAAAAAGTTTTCTCTGTGTTTTCAAAAGTTCTAAAAGTTTTCTCTCTCTGTCTTAAACGTTTTCTATCATGTCTGCAGTACATCTTACTCCCAAAATTGTTCAGGCAACCTATGAGAGTTTAAACTTTAAAAGTTTGAGGGGTCTCTGCATAGAAAGAGGTTTAAGCAGTGGTAAGAATCCTACTAAAGACTTTCTCTTTAACCTTCTCCTAGAAAGTGACCAGAACCAGTCTGGCCCTTCACAGGAACAGGAGGTAGGAGGGGAAGGTACCCAGTCAGACGCAGAGGAGTTCCCCGAAGCAATTGGGGAGGGTTCTTACAAAGACCTGCCATCTAGCAGGCCACCTAGTGACACTGGTAGTGGGAAAGTGTAGGAGGCTGGCCTGGCTTGTAGTGGCTACCAAGGGGTACTTACAGTCTGTACTAGGTCCAGTTATCCCTCATTAGTGTAGAAGAGGTGTTTCTAGCAGCTTAGGCTGATAGAAGGTAGCTATGGCAAAGCAGCTTAGGCTGAACTAGGAGACATGTAAAGCTCCTACTATACCACTGGTGTCATATGCACAATATCATAAGAAAACACAATACACAGAAGTACTAAAAATAAAGGTACTTTATTTTTATGATAATATGCCAAAAGTATCTCAATGAGTACCCTCAGTATGAGGATAAGATATATACACAAGATATATGTACGCAAACCAAAATTATGCAGGTAATAGCAAGAAAAGTAATGCAAGCAATGTAAAGTTACAGTAGATTGCAACAGGAGCACATAGATATAGGGGAAACACAAACCATATACTCCAAAAGTGGAATGCGAACCACGAATGGACCCCAAACCTATGTGAGCTTGTAGAGGGTCGCTGGGGCTGTAAGAAAACAGTGAGGGTTAGAAAAATAGCCCACCCCAAGACCTTGAAAGGTAGGTGTAAAGTGCACCTACTACCCCCACAGAGCACAGAAGTCGTGATAGGGGATTCTGCAGGAAGAACAAACACCAGCAATGCAACAACAGGGTTTTTGGATGCTGCTGTGGCCCGGGAGGGACCAGGATGTAGCCACTTGGATGAGGAGGCAGAGGGGGTGCCCAGCAAGTCAGGGAGCCCTCACAGAAGCAGGCAGCACCCGCAGAAGTACCTGAACAGGCACTTGGAAGAAGAGTGAACTGGAGTCCACGCGAAGTCACAAAAGGAAGTCCCACGACGCCGGAGGACAACTCAGAAGGTTGTGCACTGCAGGTTAGAATGTCGGGGAACCAGGCTTGGCTGTGCACGAAGGAAATCCTGGAAGAGTGCACAGGAGCCGGAGCATCTGCAAATCACGCGGTACCCAGCAATGCAGTCTAGCGTGGGGAGGCAAGGACTTACCTCCACCAAACTTGGACTGAAGAGTCACTGGACTGTGGGAGTCACTTGGACAGAGTTGCTGAGTTCCAGGGACCATGCTCGTCGTGCTGAGAGGGGACCCAGAGGACCGGTGATGCAGTCTTTTGTTGCCTGCGGTTGCAGGGGTAAGTTTCCGTCGACCCACGGGAGATTTCTTCAGAGCTCCTGGTGCAGAGAGGAGGCAGGCTACCCCCAGAGCATGCACCACCTGGAAACAGTCGAGAAAGCCGGCAGGATGAAGCGATACAAGGTTGCTAGTAGTCATCTTGCTACTTTGTTGCGGTTTTGCAGGCGTCCTGAGCAGTCAGCGGTCAATCCTTTGGCAGAAGGTGAAGAGGGAGATGCAGAGGAACTCTGATGAGCTCTTGCATCCGTTCTCTGGTGAGATCCCCAAACAAGAGACCCTAAATAGCCAGAAAAGGAGGTTTTGGCTACCTAGGAAGGAGGATTGGCTACCAAGAGAGGTAAGAGACTATCATAAGGAGCCTCTGACGTCACCTTCTGGCACTGGCCACTCAGAGCAGTCCAGTGTGCCACAAACACCTCTGTTTCCAAGATGGCAGAGGTCTGGGACACACTGGAGGAGCTCTGTGCACCTCCCCTGGGAGGTGCAGGTCACAAGAGTGGTCACTCCCCTTTCCTTTGTCCAGTTTCGCGCCAGAGCAGGGCTGGGGGATCCCTGAACTGGTGTATACTGGCTTATGCAGAGATGGGCACCATCTGTGCCCATCAAAGTATTTCCAGAGGCTGGGGGAGGCTCCTCCTCCCCAGCCTTCACACCTATTTGAAAAGGGAGAGGGTGTTACACCCTCTCTCAGAGGAAGTCCTTTGTTCTGCCTTCCCAGGAGGGCAGAAACCTGTCTGAGGGGTTGGCAGCAGCAGCAGCTGCAGTGGAGACCCCGGAAAGGCAGTTTGGCAGTACCCGGGTTCTGTGCTAGAGACCCGAGGGGATCATGGAATTGTCACCCCAATGCCAGAATGGCATTGGGGTGACAATTCCATGATCTTAGACATGTTACATGGCCATGTTCGGAGGTACCATTGTGACGCTGTACATAGGTAGTGTACATAGGTAGTGACCTATGTACAGTGCACGCGTGTAATGGTGTCCCCGCACTCACAAAGTCTGGGGAATGTGCCCTGAACGGTGTGGGGGCACCTTGGCTAGTGCCATGGTGCCCACACACTAAGTAACTTTGCACCCAACCTTCACCAGGTGAAGGTTAGACATATAGGTGACTCATAAGTTACTTAAGTGCAGTGGTAAATGGCTGTGAAATAACGTGAACGTTATTTCACTCAGGCTGCACTGGCAGGCCTGTGTAAGAATTGTCAGAGCTCCCTATGATGCTGCAGCCCATAGTGATCTCCTGGAACCCCAATACCTTGGGTACCTCAGTACCATATACTAGGGAATTCTATGGATGTACCAGTATGCCATTGTGAATTGGTAAAATTAGTCACTAGCCTGTTAGTGACAAATTTGGAAAGCAGAGAGAGCATAACCACTGAGGTTCTGGTTAGCAGAGCCTCAGTGAGACAGTTAGGCATCACACAGGGAACAAATACAGGGCACATGCTTATGAGCACTAGGGCCCTGCCTGGCAGGGTCCCAGTGACACATAGACTAAAACAACATATATACAGTGAAATATGGGGGTAACATGCCAGGCAAGATGGTACTTTCCTACAGAGAGGGTCACACATTAGTAGGGCATCTTTGACTCCTAAAGGCCAGGTTACTAGGGTCCAGCCAGTTAGGGACAGGTCTCTCTCTGCCAAATCCCAAATCTGCTCTGTATCTAAACATTCCCAAGCCTCCCACCCTGAGGATAACTTAATGGAAAGGGAACTCAGAAAGCTGAGGTTGGAAAAGGCCAGGCTGAGGCTTAATCAGCAGCAGCTGGCCTTAGACAGAGAATCCCTGGATGTAGAGAAGGAAAGACAGAGATTGGGGTTAGTTTCCCATGGTGGCAGCAGCAGTGTTTCTGATAGCAATCCTGCTAGAGAGCAAGATTCCAGAAACCTGCATAAGATAGTCCCCCCTTACAAGGAGGGGGATGACATTAACAACTGGTTTGCTGCACTTGAGAGGGCCTGTATGGTACAGTTGGTCCCTCAAAGGCAGTGGGCTGCTATCTTGTGGCTATCTTTCACTGGTAAGGGCAGGGATAGGCTCCTTACTGTCAGAGAAAGTGATGCTAATAATTACAAAGTTTTGAAGGATGCACTCTTGGATGGATTTGGCTTAACCACTGAACAATACAGGATTAAGTTCAGAGACACCAGAAAAGAGTCCTCTCAAGACTGGACAGACTTTGTAGACTGTTCAGTGAAGGCCTTGGAGGGTTGGTTGCATGGCAGTAAGGTGACTGACTATGAAAGCCTGTATAATCTGATCCTGAGAGAGCATATTCTTAACAATTGTGTGTCTGATTTGTTGCACCAGTACTTGGTAGACTCAGATCTCACCTCTCCCCAAGAATTGGGAAAGAAGGCAGACAAATGGGTCAGAACAAGAGTGAACAGAAATGTTCATACATGAGGTGACAAGGATGGCAAGAAGAAAGATAGTGAGAAATCTCAGGATAAGCATGGGGATAAAGGTAAAACTAAAGATCCTTCTTCAAATCCTAAACACTCTTCAGGGGGTGGGTATACATCATCTTCTCCCTCTTCTTCACAACCCACACACATTAAAAAGCCTTGGTGCTTTGTGTGTAAAAATTAAGGCCATAGGCCAGGGGATATGTCCTACCCAGGTAAACCCCCTGAGCCTACCACCACTAATACATCAAACTCTAGTGCCCCTAGCAGTAGTGGTAATAGTGGTGGGACTGTTAGCAACAGTCAAAATAATGGTGTAGTTGGGTTCACTTTTGGGTCCATCATAGAAACTGGGGAAGTCAGTCCCAAGACAGTTTCTGTCACACCTGGTGGCATTGGCCTTGCCACACTGGCTGCTTGTCCCCTTACAATGGATAAGTACAGGCAGACAGTTTCCATAAATGGTATTGAGGCTCAGGCCTACAGGGACACAGGTGCCAGTATCACTTTGGTGACTGAAAACTTAGTGACTCCTGCACAACACATCATTGGACAACAGTACAAGATTATTGATGTCCATAACCCCACTAAGAGGGTCATTCCAACCCTGGCGGTCAATGACCGCCGGGTTGGAGGACCGCGGGAGCCCCGCCGACAGGCCGGCGGTGCTCCCAAGGGCATTCCGACCGCGGCGGTAAAGCCGTGGTCGGACCGGCAACACTGGCGGTCTCCCGCCAGTGTACCGCCGCCCTTTGGAATCCTCCAAGGTGGCGCAGCTAGCTGCGCCGCCGAGGGGATTCCGACCCCCCCTACCGCCATCCAGTTCCCGGCGGTCCGCCCGCCGGGAACCGGATGGCGGTAGGGGGGGTTGCGGGGCCCCCGTATGAGGGCCCCTACAAGTATTTCACTGTCTGCTTGGCAGACAGTGAAATACGCGACGGGTGCAACAGCACCCGTCGCACCTTCCCACTCCGCCGGCTCGATTACGAGCCGGCATCCTCGTGGGAAGGGAGTTTTTCCCTGGGCTGGCGGGCGGTCTTTTGGCGACCGCCCGCCAGCCCAGGGAAAAACTTAGAATACCCTCTGCGGTCTTTCGACCGCGGAGCGGTATTTCGGAGGGGGGACCTCTGGCG
The DNA here is from genome assembly GCF_031143425.1 of Pleurodeles waltl. NCBI lineage: Eukaryota > Metazoa > Chordata > Amphibia > Caudata > Salamandridae > Pleurodeles > Pleurodeles waltl. Next base: position 601,872,918 of record NC_090443.1, on the reverse strand, counting down.
GGCGGCCTCCGCCACCCGTCAGGGTCAGAATGACCCCCTAAGTTTCTTCCCTTAGCTATAATTCAGTTTAGTTGGGGTGGAGTTACTGGCCCTAAGCAGGTGGTAGTATCACCTTGCTTACCTGTAGACTGTCTCTTAGGTAATGACCTAGAGGCCTCAGGTTGGGCTGATGTAGAGTTTAATACCCATCCAGCCATGCTGGGTATCCCTGAGGAATTGCTTCCTCTCATTTCAACATAAATGAAAAAGCAAAGGAGAGAAAAAGGCCTGAAAACTCAGGATCCTTCTCCAACAACAGGTAAAAAGGGCATCAAAGTATCCCCTACCCACACTGCCATTCAGGATACCATTCCTGTGGTAATAGAAACCTCTCCTGGGGTGGCACCTGTACCAAGGGAACCATCAGCTGGCACAGCTGTACTCCCTGAGGTGGAAGTACCTCTCTGTGGTATAACTAATGTTGGTGAGAAAAAGTGCACCATTTTAGTTAACATGGAACATCCATCCAACCCTCCCAGAGAAACTTTAGTGCAGCAACCCTGCACTACCTCATAACACTTAGGACAGCAGCCCTGCCCTAGTGTGGAGCTCATAGGACAGCATCCCTGCCCTGATCCAACTCAAGAGAAACGGCAACCCTGTTCTCTCTTACAGCCATATGGACAAGGTTTTTGCCCAGCTATGGCTTTATTGAGACAGCATCCCTGTCTGTCATTCTCATCATTTGATATAGGTCCGGTGGACAATTCCCACTGCTCTAAACTTAAACAAACTAATAGGAACTCTGACAATATGACTTCACATTGTTGGCTAACTAAAAAACTTCAAACAGGGTGGTTTACATCCCCACAGGGAAGTAACCATATAGTGGATGATAAAGGGAGTGACCAATCTATTGCAGAGCTACTCTTTACTTATCACCAATTAGACAATAAAGAATCAGCTGGCCAAGGTTAACCTTGTTGCCCTTCGTTTGGGGGTGGGTTGTGTAGGATGGTAGCCTTGTTACCCCCACTTTTGGCCTGTTTGTGAGCATATGTAAGGTGTTTTTACTGTCTCACTTGGATCCTGCTAGCCAGGGCCCAGTGCTCATAGTGAAAACCCTAAACCCTATGGTGTCAGTCTGTTTGATATGTGTCACTGGAATCCTGCTAGCCAGGACCCCAGTGTTCATAGGTTTGTGGCCTATATGTGTTCCCTGTGTGGTGCCTAACTGTATCACTGAGGCTCTGCTAACCAGAACCTCAGTGTTTATTCTCTCTCTGCTTTTAAAATTGTCACTGCAGGCTAGTGACTAATTTTACCAATTCTCATTGGCACACTGGAACACCCTTATAATCCCCTTGTATATGATACCTAGGTAGCCAGGGTATTGGGGTTCCAGGAGATCCCTATGGGCTGCAGCATTTCTTTTGCCACCCATAGGGAGCTCAGACAATTCTTACACAGGACTGCCACTGCAGCGTGAGTGAAATAACGCTGACGTTATTTCACAGCCATTTTACACTGCACTTAAGTAATTTATAAGTCACCTATATGTCTAACCCTCACTTGGTGAAGGTTAGGTGCAAAGTTATTTAGTGTGTGGGCACCCTGGCACTAGCCAAGGTGCCCCCACATTGTTCAGGGCAAATTCCTCAGACTTTGTGAGTGCGGGGACACCATTACACGTGTGCACTACATATAGGTCAATACCTATAAGTAGCGTCACAATGGTAACTCCGAACATGGCCATGTAACATGTATAGGATCATGGAATTGTCACCCCATTACCATTCTGGTATTGGGGGGACAATTCCATGCATCCCCGGGTCTCCAGCATAGAGCCGGGGTACTGCCAAACTAACTTTCCGGGGTCTCCACTGCAGCTACTGCTGCCGCCAATCCCTCAGACAGGTCTCGCTTTGGAAATAGGTGTGAAGGGCCTGGGAGGAGGAGCCTCTCCTGGCCTCTGGAAATGCTTTGAAGGGCACAGATGGTGCCCTCTCTGCATAAGCCAGTCTAAACCAGTTTAGTGATCCCCCAGCCCTGCTCTGGCACAAAACTGGACAAAGTAAAAGGGAGTAACCACTCCTCTGACCAGCACCTCCCAGGGGAGGTGCCCAGGGCTCCTCCAGTGTGTCCCGGACCTCTGCCATCTTGGATGCAGAGGTGTGAGGGCACAATGGACAGCTCTGAGTGGCCAGTGCCAGCAGGTGACGTCAGAGACCCCTCCTGATGGGTGCTTACCTTTCTCAGTAGCCAATCCTCCTCTGTGGGCTATTTAGGGTCTCATCTGTGGGTATCTCACCAGATAACGAATGCAAGACCTCACCAGAGTTCCTCTGCACTTCCCCCTTCGACTTCTGCCAAGGATCGACCGCTGACTGCTCCAGGACACCCGCATAACCACAACAAAGTAGCAAGAAGACTACCAGCAACATTGTAGCGCCTCATCCAGCTGGCTTTCTCGACTGTTTCCTGGTGGTGCATGCTCTGATGGCTGTCTGCCTTCACCCTGCACTGGAAGCCAAGAAGAAATCTCCCGTGGGTCTACGGAATCTTCCACCTGCCAACGCAGGCACCAAACTTCTGCATCACCGGTCCGCTGGGTCCCCTCTCATTCTGACGAGCGTGGTCCCTGAAACACAGGAGCTGGGTCCAAGTGTCTTTGACAGTCCAGTGGCCCTTCTGTCCAAATTTGGTGGAGGCAAGTCCTTGCCTCCCCACGCCAGAAAGTAATCATGTGTACTGTGTGAATTGCAGCTGCTCGGGCTTCTGTGCACTTTTGCAAGACTTCCTTCGTGCACAGCCTAGCCCAGGTCCCCAGCACTCTGTCCTGCATTGCCCAACTCGCTGAGTTGGACTCTGACGTTGTGGGACCCTCTTTTATGACTCTGAGTCAACCGCTGTCCTCAGATCTTCCAAGTGCCTGTTCAGGTACTTCTGCAGGTGCTGCCTGCTTCTGCGTGGGCTCTCTCTGTTGCTGAGCACCCCCTCTGTCTCCTCCTCCAAGGGGTGACCTCCTGGTCCTTCCTGGGCCCTAGCAGCACCCAAAATCCTCAACCATGACTCCTGCAGCTAGCCAGGCTTGTTTGTGGTCTTTCTGCGTGGAAACAACTCTGCATCCTCCAGCACGCCGAGGGACATCTTCTGACCAAAGGAGAAGTTCCTGGCACCTTCTGTTGTTTCAGAATCTTTGGCTTCTTCCACCCAGAGGCAGCCCTTTTGTACCTTCATCCGGGGTTTAGTGGGCTCCTGCCCCCCCCGGACACTTGCGTGACTCTTGGACTTGGTCCCCTTCCTTTACAGGTCCTCAGGTCCAGGAATCGGTCTTCAGTGCTTTGCAGTCAGTTGTTGTCCTTGCAGAATCCCCTTTCTCGACTTTACTGTCTTTCTGGGGTAGTAGGGTAACTTTACTCCTACTTTTCAGGGTGTTGTGGTGGGGTATCTTGGACATTAGTGTTTTCTTACACTCCTAGCCACCCTCTACACACTACACTAGGCCTGGCGTCCATTTGTGGTTCGCATTCCACTTTTGGAGTATATGGTTTGTGTTGCCCATAGGCATATTTCCCCCTATTGCATTCTATTGTGATTCTACATTGTTTGCCCTACTTTTTTAACTGTTACTTACCTGATTTTGGTTTGTGTGCATACAATTTGTGTATATTACTTACCTCCTAAGGGAGTATATCCTCTGAGATACTTTTGGCATATTGGCCCTCATTACAACCCTGGCGGTCGGTGGTAAAGCGGCGGTAAGACCGCAAACAGGCCGGTGAAAAAAGAAAATGGAATTATGACTGCAGCGGTCATCCGCCACTTCACCAATCCGACCGCCATGGCGGTGAAGACCGCTGGGCTGGAGATTGCGGTCTCCAGCCCGGCGGTCATCACTAGACTGCCGACGGTATCAGAACCCTGCATACCGCCATGGATCTCGGGTGGTTGGGAACTGCCATGAGATCCATGGCGGGGCGGTAGGCACTATCAGTGCCAGGGATTTCCTTCCCTGGCACTGATAGGGGTCTCCCCCACCTCGCTACCCCCCACGAATCCTCCCCCCACATCCCCCCACCCCCTGCCACCCTCCAAAGGTGGCACAACCCCCTCCCGACCCCGAACATGCACATATACACACCCCTACATGCACACACCCCGAACATGCACATATACACACCCCTACACGCACACATACACCCCGACAACACATACCGCACACATACACACAGACATGCACACCCGAAAAAATGTCACATACAAACAACACCCCCCCGCACGCATGCACTCACTCACTCACCCCCTATACACTCCCACACGCACACCCCCATGCACGCACACAACACCCCCCACCCCTTCCCTAATGGACGATCAACTTACCTTGTCCGTTGATCCTCCGGGAGGGGACGGGATCCATGGGGGCAGCTCCGCCACCAGAACACCGTCACTAGAACACCGCCACACCGAATCATGGGACGTGATTCAGTGGGCGGTGTTCTGTTGATGTGGCGGTGGAGGTTGAGCAACCTCCACTTTCCCGCTGTCCGCCAGTATGGCTGCTGGCGTCCGTACGAACAAGGACGGCGGGCTGCCAGCGTTCATAATACGCGGCGCGGAAGACCGCCACTTCTGGCGGCCTTCAGCACGGCGGTACCTCAGCGGTCTTGCGAAAAGACCGCCGAGGTCGTAATGACCTCCCATTGTCACTAAAATAAAGTACCTTTATTTTTAGTAACTCTGAGTATTGTATTTTCATATGATATAGTGCTATATGATATAAGTGTTATAGTAGGAGCTTTGCATGTCTCCTAGTTCAGCCTAAGCTGCTCTGCTATAGCTACCTCTATCAGCCTAAGCTGCTAGAACACCTCTATTCTACTAATAAGGGATAACTGGACCTGGCACAAGGTGTAAGTACCACAAGGTACCCACTATAAGCCAGGCCAGCCTACTACAGGTGTCCTAGTGGGAACACAGTATGTGAGCATGCAAGGGTAATAGTTCTGGCTCTGGAGATTGTGCATGTGCATGGAGACAGCCATCTCACTTTCCAATCCAGTTCAGTCTATTTTAGGCTTGGGGGTATGGATCCATGGCCATTAGGATTGGCCACTGAGCTGTAGCTGTGTTTTACTTTGGTTTCTTTTGTGAGTCTTCCATTGCACTGCTGTCATTGCCATGTACTGATCCTCACTAGTACAATCTAGATGGTGTGGCTCATACTTAGTTGTACATGCACTACATGTGATGTGTTATGCACATGCCAGGTTTTCAAATTAATGGGTTAGTGCATTCTGGGAGTCGTAGTGATATGATTAGTAAGAAATTGATGTGCCTTTGCCAAGGGCTATGTGGAGTGTTGTGAGTGTAAGGGTGCAGTGTTGGGTGATTGGGGATGTGTGGGTGCTACGTTGTGAGAGTGATGCGGTTGTCGTGGATTGTGTGTGGATTGTGTGTTATTCATGAAGTGTATAATGCATTAGTTATGCTGGTGTGTACTGAGTGTGATGTGTGTGGGTGCCAATAGTGTAAAGGTGCTATCTCTATAAAATTGCCTGCTCTCGGTGTCTCTGAAGGACGTTTTGGTTGCAAGGGATTGGGGGTTGTGGTGGGGTGTGTTATGTAGTTCAGTGAGTAAGTGTGTCAGTGTGTGGATGTGTGTCAGGTGTGGGGTATTCAAACTATCCAATGTGGTCTTGTGTTCTGACAGTAGTGAGTTCGCACCACCAATGGTTTCCCCCATGAAAGGACAATTGTGGTGATTTGCGGCTTGTAATCTGGTGGGTGGATTTTTGTCGAGCTGGCGGTGCTGGTGAGTTGCGCGCCTCTGTCCCTCCCTTCAGTGTCCTGGCAGTTTCAGAATTTTTGCTGTTATTTGGCAGTCTTCACAGTGTGACTCTTAATACAGTGGTTGGATTAGTGGCAACATGGTGGTCTTTTGGCGGCTGCCACCTCAGTGGTCTTCCCAAAAGATTGCCAAACTCGTAAGGAGGCCCTAAGGTGTCCTTTGCTTCCAAGCATTACACTGTTTTTGCAGAAACTGTGCCTTTTGTTTATTGTGAAGGTCCTGTCTTGTAGATTACTTCTCATGTACAGCCTTTTCCTGGATTTCTGTGAGATCTCACCCCAACACTGCTCATGAGATCTTGTGGTGCACTGACTCTAGATGGTAAGACATCTGTGACTGGATACATGCTATTCCGCATAACTCATGGTAGCTATTTTGGGGGGGTGGAGTGGCTCCTTTTGAGGCTGTTAACACACTTTTCAGAAGTGTCAAATACACCACTGGAAGAAGAGGCATCCTTGGCTTTGGTGAGCCACGTGGTGTTAGTGGAAACTTATGAACAGACCTTGGTGGCAACTAAAAGATGCTTCTGGTAAGATGAGCAACATTCAGTCAGTCAGTTTAGGTCATCATTAACTGGTTTTTTCTTCAGTTGACAAGTGCTAGGTAATAATTTCATGTAGATTTATCTAACTTCTATCACTTTTCTAAAGTTTGTAGTTGTCCCAGTGTCATTGTTTCGATGGCCGAATGGACTCCATGTACTGGGACTGTTTTGATAGGGTATGTTTAACGCTTCCATGCCTGCACTGCTATCTGAAAGTGGCACAACACCCAGCAAAGTGCTACTTATTCACAAAGCATTAATGCCTTCAATGTCACACCACCTCAGAGCACCGGGCTACGAATCCAGAGCTACATACTACTACCCCAATCACACATTACTGTCACACTGCACTCACATAGCAGCACTGACCTACCGACCCAGCCCCATCAAGCTGCATGAAGCTTATATAAAATGATGACAATTGATTCTGAAATAACTACCCTCATATTCTGATCTTATCCAAAGAGCTAAGACAAAAAAGGACCAAGATATGGCACTGAAATTAAAGGAAAGGGAGACTAGTAGACAGGAAAAGTATGAGGATTTGAATAGGGCATTCAATGAAGAAGCATACATCTGAGAGGCTACAATGTGTTACTGTCAGAAATTAGGTCTTTGGTTGCAGTCAGGTTACCCCCTATCCAAGCAAGGACCTTCACTCTCGTCAGGGTAAAGGAGAATCACACTCAGTTAACCCCCGCACACGCGCTTGGTAGCTTGGCACGATCAGGCAGGCATAACTCGGAGACAATGTGTTAAGTACCAACACACACAGTAATACAGTGAACCACTATAAAAAGACACAACACAGGTTTAGAAAAATATTAAATATTTTATCTACATAAACAAGACCAAATATGATGCAAATCTACAATATACAGTTAAAAATACAAATTTAGTACTTAAAAGCAAGAAAACAGTGATCTGAGGTGAAAACACTGCAAGTTGGTAAAACACAGCGTCGTAACGGCGTAGTTTCCTACAATGCGACCCCAATGGGGCCTTTCACAGAGCCGGTCAACCCTTTGGTACAGTAACTTTGGATCAAGTAGAAAACAGGCCGGTGCACGGAGTCGGGGAGAGTGGCTTTGCTGGATCCGATGTGGCGTCGGTTCCGGTGCCATGGGGCAGAAAGACTGCGGCGTCGCGCAACAGCGTCGGGTCCTCTCTATAGGGCGACGGCCAGGTGAGGCGGCGGTGGTTGCGAAGTCGGTCCCTTGGTTCCAGCAGATGAGTAGTCCGGCGGAGTTACGATGCTTCGGGGCGACCTCATGGGGTCACGATGACATCACAGGGCCGCAGGCATTGCAATGGCACTGGATTGTCACAGATGTTGGACTTGCAACACTCTGGTGCGAGCAAAGCTGGGCAGGATCGGTAGATTGCAGCGACGCAAGGCCTACAGGGTCGTCAGACGTCTATGAGGTCCACGGCCATGGGCAGGTGGCGTCGTGGTTTCGGGCTAGCAGCGTCGGCTCACAGGGTCATCAGATTCACACTCAGCATGGTCCACGTCCTCTGGGCAAGCCACAAAGCACAGTCACAGGCAGGGCAGCACTTCTCAGTTCTTCAGCTCTTCTCCAGGCAGAGGTTCCTCTTGAATCCTTGAAGTAATCTCATTTTCAGGGGTTTTGGGTCCTCTTCTTATTCTCCTTTCTGCCTTTGAAGTAGCCCTACTTCAAAGGAAAGTCTCTCTTGTTTGAAAGATCCTGCCTTGCCCAGGCCAGGCCCCAGACACACACCAGGGGGTCAGAGACTGAATTGTGTGAGGGCAAGCACAGCCCTTTCAGGTGTAATTGACCACTTTTCCTCTCCCTCCTAGCACACATGGCTCATCAGGATATGCAGGCTACACTGCAGCTCCCTTTATGTCACTGTCTAGAGAGAGGTGCAAACAGCCCAACTGTCAAACTGACTCAGACAGGGAATCCATAAACAAGCAGAGTTACAGAATGGCTTAAGCAAGAAATATCTACTTACTAAAAGTGGAGTTTTCAAACATACAATCTAAAAACCAACTTCACTCAAAGATGTATTTTCAAATTGTGAGTTCAGAGACCCCAAACTCCACATGTCTATCTGTTCCCAAGGAGAATCTATGCTTTAATCATATTTAAAGGCAGCTCCCATGTTAACCTGTGAGAGAGAGAGGCCTTGCAACAGCAAAAAACGAATTTCATTGTCAGGACATGTAAAACACATAAGTACATGTCCCACCTTTAACATGCACTGCACCTGCCCATGGGGGCTACCTAGGGCCTACCTTAGGGGTGTCTTACAGGTAAAAAAGGGAAGGTTTAGGCCTGACAAGTGGGTACACTTGTCAAGTCGAATTGGCAGTTCCAAACTGTACTCACAGGCACTGCTGTGGCAGGTCTGAGCCATGTTTACAGAGCTACTAATGTGGGTAGTAAAACCAGTGCTGCAGGCCAACTAGTAGCATTTGATTTACAGGGCCTAGGCACCTCTAGTGCATTGTACTAGGGACGTACTAGTAAATCAAATATGCCAATCATGGATACACCAATCAACAATACAATTTACACAGAGAGCATATTCACTTTAGCATTGGTTAGCAGTGGTAAAGTGCTCAGAGTATCAAAGCTAACATAAACAGGTCAGAAAAAGAGAACGTCCACAGGAAGAGGTATAAATGTATCCCAAGTAGACCATTCAGCACAATGATTTAACTATCATGCAGGAGTCAAGAGAGTGGTTGACGGAGGTCCATTTGGAAATGTATCTCCAAAAAAACATACTTCTTACTAGAAATTCTTAGGTTCAGTTGCATAGAAAAAAGTGTCTACTAATGTAACTTACCGTACTACAATAAGGTATGGATATCTAAAACCTACAATGGCAGTAACAGTGCGTATTGAGGCAAAATACAAGCCTTCACCAAATCCACAGTGCATAAGATACATTGTGAAGGGATATTCTTCAATGAAGGCAGAAGCCTGAAAAAGAAAGCAGAATCCTTCCTCGTACAGGCCACCCAAGTAAACAATTAGTATAAAGATTATGGAAAGATCAGCTGCCCCTCAATAGTTGAACTGAAAAAACAGGCTGCTGAACGAGACACAAGAAACCCATGCAAGTTTCAACCTATTATCTTGTGTTCTAATTCAGAGGACACTTGGCTTGGCAGTTCGGGTTTGCTGATGTGCAAATGGCTGGGTCTAAACTGTGATGACAAGGTGGGCAGAAAAATGGGTTATAATACTGCCCGCATGATTGGCAGTGGCTGGACTATTCCTCCCATCACCTTTTGGGTGTTTGGTTGCCATAGATCCCCATAGATGCCTATTCATGCGTTGAAGACACCCCTTACATGGTGTGATTTGATAAATATCAGAAAAGTAGAAGTACGTACCCACAGACAACATTAAGTTCTAAGCATAATCAGACATGGATATTGTGTATAATTTGTGACAAAATCTCTTGCAGTAAGGACCAAAAAGGGCATACAAGAAAGACCATAGTTAACTATTGCAACAAGAGGTTATTGGACGTTTCCAATAAAACAAGAGAAAATGGGTAGAGAAATAGTTTATTTTTACCACCCACGGCAGGAGTTCACACTAAGAGCAATCTCTTTCTTAAACTGATCTGTTAGGATCAAAAGTTGTAGATGAACACTCTTTAAGTTTAATGTGAATTCCCATTATTTTTTCCATGTGCAGCAATAGTGCACCTGTTTATCAGTGTGTAGAAACATGGATGGAAGTGAGTAAGCAAACTACTGTTTTGGGGTAAAATAGAGATCAAGATTCCTTTTAAACGTGCAGCAACTGTTTTAGGATTTCCTCTGGTGCCTTAAATAGCTGTGAAACTTGAAAACATCATTTATGGTTGGTTCATTTGATGGTTTACAGTTGACACTTGTCTGCACAGTAACTGACTTCTGTGCAGGTATGCTGAAACTTCAAGACATATTTCAGTGATAAAAAAAATGTGTAATACCAAAACTTGCTGAATCAGTGTTTTTTGGGGCTAATGTCTTATCAAAAATCTGTCAGAAGTTTTTCTAGGGTTTAAGCTCAAGGGTTCAAGCTCAAGATCTAATTAAGAATGTGCCTTATAACTATGTGGGCCTTAACTAAGTTGAAATACATAGTAGATATATACTATGGATGGACACTGCAGTTGTGTTCTATTACCAGATGCCACTTTCTATCATTGATAGCAAGCAGTACTTTCACAAATGAAAAACAGCCTATTGTGACCAGCAATGTTATTGTGAGTGGCTTTTGTCAAAACAAAGAGGTTGCATTAGTCCCTCCATTATATGAGAACAGTGCTAGACAAACTGTAAGGGTAAACATCAGACGACATCCACTTCAGCATTCACAGAATCTCCTTTTCTATGATTCTTTATATGTTTGCCTTTTTTACCCTGTATTTGTTCTCCAATGTTGCTTTGCTCAAGAGGTTACTGTTCCAGTAAAGTGAAGCCTAAAGCTTTTGATTATTACCTATATATAAGCTCCTAGTCATTGCTTTATGCTTCCAACCCCTGAACTGATCAACCACACAGGCCGTAGCTAGCAGTAGATATACTGTTTGTCTGATTGTAGGGCTAAAAGTACTTAATGTAGCTCTACCTCACGTACAAATAATGATGTTTCTTTCTCCAGTTTTGCATCTTTAGAGTGCATGCTATCTGAAAAAAACTACTCAAATTTCCTAAAACCCTGCACGAAAATTTCGACCATGATTTAAAACTTCAGATTGTCGCCTCTCTGTTTTTCTTTGAAAATCCCTCTCCTCACCTGCCATCCTCTGCATGCCTCTTCTCTTTGAGGGCAGACTATTCAAAGTCATGTGCATGTTTGCCTTAATCTATATTTTTTACATTTCAGCAAATTGGCAACACCTCATCTCAAGGATCGAAACCTGTTCTTCTTTGAGAGTCATAGCCTGCACCCTAGCAATGTCTAATCTCCTCTAGATCATCTACTAATCCCTCCAACCTCCTGCATGAAATCACATACCCCTCTCTAATGATCACACCTAACTAATGTCAATAACCATTTAATTAACCACTAACTTTGGGTTCCTGAGCAGCATGCTGCCTGGCGTAAAGTGGCTGAACAGCTCATCAGGGATAGTAAGAGCTACATGTCTCCAATAACAATTAAAACTTTTTAAAAGGAATCAGTGGAAGAATTTCTGGGACTCTGATGGTTATATGTTCTGCTGTTTATGTTCAGTGGAGTTGGGCTACCTTACTATTGGGATAAAATGAGCACCACCCCACTAATGAGGTAATTTACAGGTGTGTCAGATGTTTCGCTGTTATAGCACAATTTGGTAGCAGCATTACCACAACCAGTAATCATGGCAGTTCCATGCATTTAAAATTAACCCTGTAAGCATTGTTTCATTTTTTTTTGCGTTTTTCCACAACTATTGGTGTAATATTAGTTTTTTGGACTCTGAACGGAATGCAGTACCTTTCTCTAAATGGTATTAGATACACCGAAAACCACATTCCACACATTTCATTGGAATTTTACAACTTTCCACATACTCTGAATGATTCCCAATGGAGTATGTCCATGAATGTCACAATGCACCAAATATTAGTGCATAAATAGACACAGGTCTTCATACTAATGGCCTATCTTGTAAAGTAAACTTCCCTTTTTAGGTACGGTTTGACAGCGCAACTGTGTGGATGACAGGTTTTTGCCAATTCTTTAAAATACGCTAGAGCTTGCTTTGGCTTGCCTGCACTTGGAGGTGCATTAACATCTCACCTCATGCTATCAGCTTGCGATACATCATTTGCCTTTCAGGAAGGGCTTGTGTTTGAATGCTATTCTAAATTTGAAAAATAAGCTCAACTTTGCTGTTTGTTACATCCAGTTCTTTCTTCTCGGTGTATTGTACACAGAAAGCAATATTATTGCTAATTTCCCCAGCATTTACTTAGCCAGTAGGATAGAGGTTAATGTGATAACATTTGTGCATAAAATGCCATCAAACAACATTTGTGAATGCCTGTGTTTTTGGTCCATTAAAGCAAGAGCTATTCCCTTTCAAAAAACTTGTTAGCTCTCTAACTTTTTGCTGTGTGTTTGTTATGAATTAATAATTTATTGTACAGATAATAAAATCCAGTACAAATAATGAAAGAGCAAAAATAGCAATCAAGAATAAATACAATCAAAAACTGAATTCATGCTTAAAACACGCCTTGATTTAAACGCGCATGACACAAAAAAAAAGCATTCCTGCCTGAAAATGTAAGACAATACTGAAATATAAAAATAAAACAAACCGCCCAGCCAAGAACCCCACATAATACATAAAAAGACAAAATACATAAGGCACAGCCCTAAAGTGCGTGGTGCATTAAATAGTAATTACATTAAATACCAACATAGCTGCCATTGGGGTAGATATTTTTAAAAAAAACAATCACCCATCCTTAAGGCCATAAAGGCCTTTTTCAACCAAAACGTTATCTTGCACTTATGAAACTGTAACTAGAAGAAAATGGACTTAGTAAAAACAACTGGGTTCTTGACAGCTTGCCTCAAGCCAAGAAGTAATCCCCTCTAACAAAAGGATAATTCCTCTTTGTTATGTGAATCCGCCTGCTTCTGACAGGAAATGTCTAAGTATTCATATTATTTGGTCACTCCTTGAAAAATAATTTAAAGTGTAATGATAGGGGGATAATCACTATACAAGAATGTACATAGTCACATTTAGGGCCTGATTTTAACCTTTGCGGACGGCAGAGGCCGTCCGCCAAGGTTCCGCCGCCAAATGACCGCACTGCGGTCACAAGACCGCGGCGGCCATTCTAACATATCCTCTGGGCCGGCGGGCGCTCTCCAAAAGAGCGCCCGCCGGCCCAGAGGAAATGCCCCTGCAACGAGGACGCCGGCTCAGAATTGAGCCGGCGTAGTTGCAGGGGTGCGACGGGTGCAGTTTGCACCCGTCGCGTATTTCAGTGTCTGCATGGCAGACACTGAAATACTTTGCGGGGCCCTCTTACGGGGGCCCCTGCAGTGCCCATGCCATGGGCACTGCAGGGGCCCCCAGGGGCCCCGCGGCACCCCCTACCGCCATCCTGTTCCTGGCGGGAGACCCGCCAGGAACAGGATGGCGGTAGGGGGTGTCAGAATCCCCATGGCTGCGGAGCGTGCTCCGCAGCCATGGAGGATTCCCCCGAGCAGCGGAAAGTCGGCGGGAGACCGCCGACTTTCCGCTTCTGACCGCGGCTGAACCGCCGCGGTCAGAATGCTCGTGGGAGCACCGCCAGCCTGTTGGCGGTGCTCCCGTGGTCGGTGGCCCTGGCGGCCACCGGCCGCCAGGGTCAGAATGACCCCCTTAGTCCCCAGCCCTGGACAACAGGGGCAGTTTAATGAGTTTTGGGGACCTGGGTCAAACATATATTTGGGGGCCCTTTTTCGGGACAGTTTTCAATTTTTGATCGTACTTCACCTCTTTCATGCACTCTTTGGCGAGGTCACTTAAAATTCAAGGATAATAATGTGTCTTTTCAACACAGCAGCTGCTCACTAATATTGCTGAAAATCTCTGTGACACCTTCCCATTTCTCACACAGACGTCCTGGTTTGAGCTAAAAGAAACGTATTTTTTGGATAGTGCATGTCACATAAACACAACACTTTGTGGCAGAATGTCTGTAATAGACTTTCATACATCACCCACATTAAAAGTAAATTGAAGGGGAACAGTATTTAAAACAATATGTTTGGGTGGTTTTCAAGCTCATCTGGGCAAGACAGAGACGGCTCTATCAGGCGGCCCCTTGAAAGCTTGGGGTTCTGGGTCAGAGATAATTTGCATGCTTTAAAACACCTCTCTTTCCCAGCACCCATCAGTATAACAAAGAATATAAAATGTTTTTTGCAAGATTATGTTTAACAAAATCAACATTTTGAAAACGTGTTTACATAATTGAATATTTATTTTGTTTGGGTTCTGAATTGTAACGTTATTTCTAATAATATGGCATAGGTTGTCGAACAAGTGCTGTAAGAAATAAAGGCATGGAAACCAATAGCGTTATGCAGGTAACAGGCTTGTGATGCTCCAAACTGAAGCTATTTTTCTAATGCAAATTTAGCCAAATTGAGATAGCTGTCTTTCGAATTTAGAGTTGATTGGTGGGTTTCAATGAGCCAATAAATACGATTGTTAGAAATGGGGTCTTTGACAGTCAGGTTACACCCTGTTCAAGCAAGGACCCTCACTCTAATCAGGGTAAAAGAGAATCACCCTCAGCTAACCCCTGCTTACCCCCTTGGTAGCTTGGCAGAGCAGTAGGCTTAACTTCAGAGTGCTAGGTGTAAAGTATTTGTACCAACACACACAGTAACTTAATGAAAACCCTGCAAAATGACACAACACCAGCTTAGAAAAATAGGAAATATTTATCTAAACAAAACAAGACTAAAACGCCAAAAATCTGACATACACAAGTCAAGTTATGAATTTTTAAAGATGAAACTCAAAAATAGCGTTAAGAAACAAAAAATGCTTTGATGAGGTGTTAACACGGCGTCGTGACGGAGTCGTTCCCAACAAGCCGACACCAGCGGCACCGGACACGGAGTCATGTAGACCCCTAAGTAAAGTACCTTTGGTGAAGAGTGAAAACAAGTCGATGCGTGAAGTCGGGGATCGCGGCGTCTGTGCGAAACGTTGAATCCGCGCACTTCGAGCGGCGTCGGTCACGACGTGATGCAGCGACTTCCACGGAGTCGCGGACTTCAGTGGGGCTGCAGCGGCGTCGGGCTTGCGAAGGTCGCCGCGTTCCAGCGAAGATCACGGAGTCGGTTGCAGGCGGCATCACCGGATTCAGCAGCGGCGTCGGTCTGAAGTCGATTTCCTTGGATTTCCTCCAGCTTTCCTTTCAAGGGCCCAGAGACTGGATAGGGGGCCACTTGTCAGAGCACGAGTCTCTCCAGAGACTCCAGGTGCTGGCAGAGAGAAGTCTTTGCTGTCCCTGAGACTTCAAACAACAGGAGGCAAGCTGTAAATCAAGCCCTTGGTTATTTCTTCACAAGATGGAAGGCACACAAAGTCCAGTCTTTGCCTCTTACTCTGGCAGAAGCAGCAACTGCAGGATAGCTCCACAAAGCACAGTCACAAGCAGGGCAACACTTCTCCTCAGCTCTTCAGCTCTTCTCCAGGCAGAGGTTCCTTTTGTTTCCAGAAGTGTTCTAAAGTCTGTGATTTTGGGTGCCCTTCTTATACCCAATTTCTCCTTTGAAGTAGGCCTACTTAAAAGTAAAGTCTCTTCTGAATGTAAAATCCTGCCTTGCCCAGGCCAGGCCCCAGACACTCATCAGGGGGTCGGAGACTGAATTGTGTGAGGACAGGCACATCCCTTTCAGGTGTAAGTGACCACTCCTCCCCTCCCTCCTAGCACAGATGGCTCATCAGGAAATGCAGACTACACCTCAGCTCCTTTTGTGTCACTGTCTAGTGTGAGGTGCAACCAGCCCAACTGTCAAACGGACCCAGACAGGGAATCCACAAACAGGCAGAGTCACAGAGATGGTAAAAGCAAGAAAATGCTCACTTTCTAAAAGTGGCATTTTCAAACGCACAATCTTAAAATCAACTTTACCAGAAGATGTATTTTTAAATTGTGAGCTCAGAGACCCCAAACTCCACATGTCCATCCGCTCCCAAAGGGAATCTACACTTTAATCAGATTTAAAGGTCGCCCCCATCTTCCCTGGGGGCAGAGGGACAGGACTTGCAACAGTGAAAAACGAATTTAGCAATATTTCCCTGTCAGGCTATATAAAACACATTACCATATCTCCTACCTTTACAATACAATGCACCCTGCCGTTGGGGCTACCTAGGGCCTTCCTTAGGGGTGTATTACATGTAAGAAAAGGGAAGGTTTAGGCCTGGCAAGTGGGTACACTTGCCAAGTCGAATTTACAATAAAAACTGCACGTACAGACACTGCAGTGGCAGGTCTGAGACATGATTACAGAGCTACTTATGTGGGTGGCACAACCAGTGCTGCAGGCCCACTAGTAGCATTTGATTTACAGGCCCTGGCACCTCTAGTGCACTTTACTAGGGACTTACTAGTAAATCAAATATGCCAATCATGGATAAACCAATCACATACAATTTTACACAGAGATCATATGCACTTTAGCATTGGTTAGCAGTGGTAAAGTGCTCAGAGTTCAAAAGCCAACAGCAACAGGTCAGAAAAAAATAGGAGGCAGGAGGCAAAAAGACTGGGGATGACCCTGCAAAAAGGGCCATTTCCAACAACGATGAACTGTTTTAAAGAAAAACATTTGCATTTTTCTATTTAAAATAGCACATCAATTGCGAAAGTGGGCATCAATGTTTTGCAAATCAGTTGACAGGACTATGAAATTTGCATCCATATTGATCGTTGAACATTCTGGAGTAAGCTGTGTTGCCATGCAAACAGTACGTATACGCTGGCAAAATCCACGCTACGTGTGGTAGGCAGTGACAGCAAGATTATATAGTCACTAAAGCAGTCGGCAGTACAGCAGTAAGCAACCAGGTGTAGCCCTGTAGGGAGGCATTTAAAGCTTGCAAGCGGAAATCAGTAATGGTGAGCCGGAGTATGTTTTAGGTGCCCGGAAAAACAGTTTCTTTCTCAAATCACGCACATCTTCGCATGTTTTTCAGAATTTGTTTTCCCAGAAGCTACTGAGATCATTTCTTTTCAGTCAAATGCTGCTGTTTGAGTTCTCACTGGACCCTGACAGACTCCGAACAAACTGCATTTGTTTACAGTAGTCTGAAGGGAAAGACAACAGTGAGCCTATTTTTAAAACAATAATGAAACAACTGACCTTTTGACTGAGAGCTTTCTTGCAGCTTTAGGAAGTTTTTCCTTTTACATCCATTTTGACAGCACTCCACTCTCACTTAAGTACTTAGTTTTGCAGTTGCCACAGACTTTGAGCTCACTTTTCATCTACACCAAAGGACTATTTGAAATGCTGTTGTGATCTAACTAGGTCAAGTCAATAAACAGAGGCTCTGGAGGTTTATTGCACTTGATTACCAAGCAGAAACATAATGAAATGCGCTCATGTTACCCATTAGATATCCTTGACAGATATCTTGTTTCCGATATTCTGCGAAAACACCCATTGATACTTACTATACAAGCAATTAATTTAGAAGGAATTGTTCTTCAAAATTACAATTCAGTATTAGTCAATAACCCCATTGTGTGATTCAGAAACACTTTTCTAAATCACAAAATGCTATCAGTACATTACAAAAAGGGATTTTGTGGTTACAAAGGCAGGGATTTTGTGCACTGCAGGAGTTGTGACCACAAAATCTCATAGTATATCTGACCCCATGCTCTTTAGTGCATCATTTCTTCTGTCCTCATGCATGCTGAACCCTGAATTACACCTGATTTATCTGACTTGCTTATGAAATACCTGCATGGCCGTGTGGGCCACTTTACTACCCTTGAAGTGAGAGTGTTTTAGTGAACTTCACACATCAAGCTGTGCTTGCCATTTTTTTGTAGTGCTTAAAAAGCTGTTTCAACATAAACAAAGCTCACATTAACCTCTTTAGTGTGGGTGTCAGCCACTGGCTGATGCCCGCACTACCTCCCTGGTGCGGGTCACGACCAGTGGCCAACACAGAGAGGGGGTTGATTTTTTTATTTATTTCAATACCCCTTAGGAGACACAGAAAAGCTTCTGTGTCCCCCCTGACCTCCCCACCCGCCCCTTTGTGACATCAGCGCACTGTGATGCGCACTGACGTCACAATCTGTTTTCCCCACCAGAGCAGGAAGTGGAGGTAAGGCCGCTTCCTGCTCCGAGGGGGGGGGAAACGGGCCCAAATGGGCCTCTCCACCATTCGGGAAGGCCTTGTTTGAAAGGGGAGATTCTCTCCTTTCAAACGAGGCCTTCCTGGAATGGTTTAGCTCCGATCCAGGGCCAGGAAACCCCACTTGACACCAGGGAATTCACTTGTATATCTATATATAGATATGTATATATGTACACACATATATATATATATATACATATATATATATATAGATAGAGAGAGAGAGAGAGAAATCACTTTTGTCAATGTGTGTGTGGTTTCCCTGGTGGCTGCGATCGGCCCCCAGGAAAATCACACCCACATATAAAAGTGATCTCTTTATTTATATATATATATATATAGAGAGAGAGAGAGAGAGAGAGAGAGAGAGAGAGAGAGAGAGAAATATATATTTATATATATATGTTATATATACATATAGGTTTTTATATATATATATATATATATATATGCATATATATATATATATATATATATATATACACACACACACACATATTTTCGCCACCAGTTATCTCGAAGTTGCAGCTTGCGTCTTCAAAGCAATGCACATACTTGAACAGACGCATTTCAACTGCAGCTTTTAGGCAGCAATTAAAAAGTCAAGTAACTCTTGTGATAATGTTTCTGCTACAAAAGGATCTGACTTTTGTCTAGTGGCAGTTTTGATGCCATAAAATAGCACAGAAGGTTTATATGCCTACTGCAAAGATCAAATATGTATTTTATGTGAGTATCTGAGAGGATTAGTGAAGCCAGCCATTACCTACACTATAATACAAATGAAATGTATGTGCAAGGGGCCTATGGAGAGATGAAGGGCACTTTTGCTGGGTGGTAGGGACGGAATCCGAGGAGGAGGTTATGGGAGTGGGAGCACCAATAATGATTGTTGGACTGGGCGCCAAAGGCACTAAAGACTGTGATGATTGGTATGTGACAAGGTGAAGTAATGGTGTGTATTTTTTGTTTTTTTCAGTGTCTTGAGAAAACGTGCTGATTGAGGGAAGAAGCGAAGGTTAGGTGACTTACCTTTACTGTTGCACGCATCACACACACACCCACCAGCAACTTTGTGACCATCTACGTAGGCAAGTGTTTCAGAGCAAGAGTTTAGCCAATAGTAGAGATGGCATCTCGTTGGATGACTGCTGCTCAAGCCCTAACTCAGGTTATAGAGGACAGCTCTGACGTAGGATCACAGACTGAGACAGCAGATACGGAGACAGCATCTGAGGGATAGGACAATGGCACTGACTCTGGGAGTGATTTTTCCGACAACTCCTCTTCCAGTGATTCTGAGGGAGGTGATAAGGAAAGTCCTGCTGTCCCTTCGCAAGCATAGTGTATGCAGCGGGACAATAGCGGGTTAGCCCAACCCAGGGAGCAGGTGCATGTGGCGGAAAGCACAGAGAAAGTGCTCTCTTGGGAGCTCCCCAATTTAGTTCAGCCCCAAATTCCACCACCCAAATCGTATTGTGGCGATATCAAAATTATCTATAACAAAACAACCTGGTTTTGTAGGGCAGGCATCTGCGTTTTTGGTTCCTGTCTCGGCGGCCATAAAGGGAAACGTAGCAAACCAGACATTTTTGGAAACCAGACACCTGGAGTAGTTCACAGAGGTGTGACTTGTGTGGATTCCCCAAAGTTTTCTTACCCAGAATACCCTGCAAAGGTTAAATGTTGAATGAAAACTCTATTTTTTCTTGCATTTCTTTCACACAAACTACAGGAATTGCTGCGATCCACAAAATTCCTACCACCCGGTATTTCCCCACCTGTCCTGATAAAAACGCTAACCCACTTGAGTGCCTGTACCTAGTGCCTGTGTCAGGAATGGATCACCCCAGGGTCAACAGTTGCCCTCATGGAAGGACTAACATTGACCGCTATGTGATCCATTCCTGACACGGGCACTAGGCCTATCCACACAAGTGAGGTACCATTTTTATCAGGAGGCTTGGGGGAACACAGAATAGAAGAACAAGTGTTATTGTGCCTTGTCTTTCTCTACATTTTGTCCTTTCAAATGTAAGACAGTGTGTAAAAAATAAATCTATTTGAGAAATGCCCTGTAATTCACATGCTAGTATGGGGACCCCGGAATTCAGAAATGTGCAAATAACCACTGCTTCTAAACATCTTATCTTGTGCCCATTTTGGAAATACAAAGGTTTCGTTGATACCTATTTTTGACTCTTTATATTTCACCAAATAATTGCTGTATACCTGGTATGCAATGAAATCCCATTGCAAGGTGCAGCTCATTTATTGGCTCTGGGTACCTGGGGTTTTTGATGAACCTACAAGCCCTATAAATCCCTGCAACCAGTAGAGTTCCATAGACGTAACAGTATAATGCTTTAAAAAATCTGCTATAGATGGAAAAAGTTATAGAAGAAAACCTGGCTGGAAATGGCTCCTTTTTCACCTCAATTTCAATATATTTTTATTTTAGCTGTTATTTTCTGTAGGAAAACCTTGAACGATCTACACAAATGACCTCTTGATGAAATCAGAATTTTGTCTACTTTTCAGAAATGTTTGCTATCTGGGATCCAGCATTGGTTTCACACCCATTTCTGTCACTAACTGGAAGGAGGTTGAAAGCACAACATTTTTTTTAAATGGGGTATGTCTCAGTAAAATGCCAAAATTGTGTTGAAAAATGTTGTTTTCTGATTCAAGTCTGCCCATTCCTGAAAGCTGGGAAGATGGTGATTTTAGCACCGCAAACCTTTTGTTGATGCCATTTTCAGGGAAATACCACACATGCTTTCTTCTGCAGCCCTTTTTTCCCATTTTTCTTAAAAAAGTGAAATTGTAGCTGTATTTCGGCTAATTTCTTGGTATCCTCCAGGGGGACCCACAAACTCTGAGTACCTTTGGAATCCCTAAGATGTTGGAAAAAAAGCACACAAATTTGGCATGGATATCCTATGAGGACAAAAAGTTATGAAGGCCTGAGCACGAACTATCCCAAATAGCCAAAAAAGGCTCAGCTCTGGGGGAGGGGGGAAAGGCCCAGCAGCCAAGGGGTTAAAGGTAACATTCAACATATTTTGTCTCGAAAAAATACACAAGTAATACGTTGAGCAGAAAATTAATGGCCATTACGAAAAAATTGAATGTACAATCATAACGAAGATGCATTAAATGGTTAATGATCTTTTCAAGGAAATATCACATGAGTAAACGTGATAGCTGTATGGGGCAGGGTTTTTGCATGTTTATGTTTTTTTGCATAAAGTATGTAAATCTTAATCACGCAAATAGATTTTGTGAATCATTAAGAGTGTGGCAACAGTCTGCCTATATATTCAGAGTGGTCAGTTTGCAAAATTGTGGTGCAAAATAACTGAACCTCACAGTTCCTCCTTTAGTTATTTTGCAGGTGAAACTGGTGCTATGGCAACCTTTGCTGCATACTCCATGCTACTCTACTTAAAATGTGGAGCTCTGTTTGGATTATTGGAATCAAGTCCCACATTATATCGTAAATGTAATTTGCACAGAAACACTACACCTGTAATCAGATGTGAACTGTCTTTTTTTTTAGTTTTATGACCTTTGGGAACTACTGACGCCTACTGAGATGTATTCTTTTATATAGTCGTTTTTACTGCTTTTTTCACACCTTTGCCTAGATAGCCTAGTTTCACCTTAAAACTATTGAAATTCTTCCTGCATTATATCTGTGCTAGGGTACACTAGGATGTTAGTCAAAAGCGTTGATCACATTTGTACCTTTTCTCTGAGATATCTGTGGCAAATAAAGATTATCCTCCACTCAGGGTTGGTGACAGGGATAGTGTTGGTAGATGGTGCATGAGTCATTATATGGTATATTGGACTGAACGAATGATGTGGATCAAGCAGTGAGCAAGAGTTCATTAGGGCTAACATTGCCTAATGTCACTTTGTTTTTGAGATCACTAACAACTGTCAGTGAATTCTGGTGAAGCTGAACACAGTAACTATATTACTTTGTGTTAAAGGTGGGAGTGGAATACGAGGGATCTTTTTGCACAAGGGATTAAGTTTACCCATAAATCAGCCACCATTCAAAATACAACGTTTGGCCCGTTGAAAAATGTCTTTCTCATCTGCCCATATAATGTCATGTGAAGTCAGAGAAAGCATGCTGACCTTAAAAGAATTACTGTTGAACTTTGACCCTTTAGAAAATGCAGAAAAGGTATGGATAATAGAAGGGTGCTTCCTAAACATCTTGCGTAGAGGACTTTGTGGAGTGGAGCTAACACATACTTTGTATTGTGTTGTATGACTTTGAAAACTCCTTTAAACTTTCATATGTATTTCCCTTCAGGGTAGAAGTGCTCATAAAATCAGTTTAACTGATTTTATCCAGCCCTTCCACCTCACATG
This sequence comes from Pleurodeles waltl, assembly GCF_031143425.1. Classification (NCBI taxonomy): domain Eukaryota; kingdom Metazoa; phylum Chordata; class Amphibia; order Caudata; family Salamandridae; genus Pleurodeles; species Pleurodeles waltl. The sequence goes on along the minus strand of NC_090443.1, from coordinate 601,850,284 downwards.
ATGTATCCTTGTGTTGGCTGTTTTCATTTTAAAGAACAACCCTAATCCAACTGCTAATCCTTGGCTGATGGTTCAGGTAAAAAATGTTGGGCCAATGTTTAGAGGTGATGAAGCAAAGCAGTTGGTTAACTATATTATAGTAACTGCTTTGGGACTCGACCTTAGTTTTTGTGAGAAAACAGGGCTGATTCCGAGGCCCTAACTTTTTGCCCCATGTTTCACTTTTTGCTGGTGTTTTCTGGACTCTGATGGTGTCCTGGGTACGGCTAACCAGACCCATATCCTGTGCTCTGTATAAAATAAGATACAAATTAGGTTAATTATAATTGGCTATGTCAACCTACCTATACCTACCTGTAAGTCTCTAGAATATGGTAGGTCATGTGGGTTTAGGGACCTCAGCATAGGTAGTGCACCCACTGTGGAGGTGCCCAGGGTCATTTTAAAGGCCTTGCTGGCAGCTTTTAAAAAAAAGTTCCATGCAAAATCGACTTTGGAATTCAAAGTAGTACCAAAGTCGTAAACTATCTCATTTTTATATATAAATCACCCCTAAGGTGTGCCCTATGTGCCTGTAGGGCTGGGTGCCACGTAACTATTAGCAGGGACCTTATAAAAATAGCCATGGTGAGGTAAAACAGACACATTCGTTTTTCCCTCATTGTAGTGAATGGCCTCCATAGGCTAGAATGGGGAGAATTTATTTTTATTTGAAAAGTCCCCTTAAGTAACAGATACCTCAAGTTTGATATAAAATTAATTGTTATAATAAATCCCACAACATCCAGTTGTGGGATTTAATATAAATTGTTCAGGTAAATAGTTTTAAACTTGCTCTGATTGGCCAGCCTCTGGCAGCCTGGCCAGGCTGCATGGATGAGGTGTGAAGTGGCCTGACTCAACACAAAGAAATGTGCCTAGAGGAGGAGATCTTCCCTCAGCAGACAGGGAAGCAGGATGGGAGGGGGGCTGCCAAACTGGTCTTCAAAGGCAGGGAAGGGCATGTGGAGCAACCCAGCACCCTCTTCACATCCTGCGAACCCAAACAAGTAGGTGCCCCCTTGATTAGATTAGGATAGGGCAGCAGGAGAGGGGTGTGTTTAGGATGTTTAGCCACACCAGTGGGTGGGCTCAGCCAGATGTAACCTCCAAAAATAATTTTCAGCCAAGATGGATTTTTGACAAGTGTTGCTCCCTGTAATTGGTGTTTGCCACACTTCCCAGGAAGTGGTCATCACAGGGGGAAGGACCCTGCACCTGATTGGACCCCCTTTTTTTCACCAAGGAGCAAGGATAAAACTGGCAGACCTTCACCCACACCTCAGATTCCTACAGGGAAGAACTACAGGAGAATAAGGACTGCCCTGTTGGACCCCTGACCTGCACCTTGACACTGCACTCGGAGGACTACACCAGCTGCACACTTGGGCTTCAACACACAAAGGACTTTGCCTGGCTTCAACTGGTTCAAGGAGGGACTCCCTGTTTGCTACAGGTGAAAATGTGGTAACCAGAGTACCCTGCACCAACTCCTGAAGAAACTGACCAGCTGACCACTGTCCAGTGGCCAAAAAGGAGTTTGCGCCAGGTGCATAGTGGGAGTTGTAGTCCGCACCCTCAAGGAGCATCTCAGAGCTTCTGGAATCTTGGGGTGACATGTGGACCTCAAAAGAACCTTAAAAGAACATCTGGGAGAAGATCCAGTTGTTTGGAGATGTTTGGAGAACTTTTGGAAAAAGCTCCATTAAGGGACTAACCCGCCGCGGCAACTCTAGCTGGTTAAGGGATTTTCATCTCGAAAAAACGACTAAGTCCGAAGGTAAAAATCTCCACAGAGGGCTCCTGCAATGCATATTCAAGGAAGAGTTCCAGGAGGTTGGAGTGGACTGGCGACCTGCTCTCGCTGATGAAAAGCCCAGGGCCCTGGGACTGGTAAGCAGTAAATCCTGGGCACAGCCAAGAGTCACTAACCACCAGTACCTGTCCAAAAAGTTTGGGGGTGACCAGGGCAAGAAGGAGCACTTTCCTACACTGCCCCTGATGAAAGTTGATGGGTACTAACCTACACCCTGGTTGTTCTCATCAGCTAAGTGGAAAAACCTGGAAAGACCATCTGCATTGGCATGGGCAGTCACAGGTCTGTGCCCCACTGTGAAGTCCATCCCCTGTAGGGAAATGGACCACCTTAACAGTTTTGGGTTCTCCCCCCTCATTTGCATCAACCATCTGAGAGGTATGAGGTAAGTTTGTACACGGAAGTGAGTGCCAAACAGGTATGGCCTCAACTTCTTCAGGGACCAGACCACAGCAAAAGTCTCCCTCTCATGGGTACTCCATCTTTTCTCTCTGGGGAGTAGTCGCCTGCTAATGAAGGCAACTGGTTGGCCTTGGCCCTCTACATTAACTTGTGCTAACACTACCCCAATCCCTTCCTCTGAAGCATCTGTTTGCACTATAAACTCCTCGCTTTAGTCAGGGGCCAGTAACACTGGCGCTGAACACATAGCCTACTTTAGAGTGTCAAAAGCTATCTGATACGCTGGGGTCCAAATTACCTTCTTGGGCTGTTTCTTTGAGGTAAGCTCATTTACAGGGGCCACTATGGTCCCATAATTCTGAACAAACCTCCTGAAGTACCCAGTCAGGCCACAAAAGGCCCTGACCTGGGTCTGAGTTTTAGGAACCTCCCAATCCCGGATAGTCTGGGTCTTGGGCTGGACAGGTTATACATGGCCTTCACCAACAAGGTGGCCCAGTACACAACTGAGCTTTGCCCTATCTGGTACTTGCTTGCCTTGATAGTCAGGCCTGCTTGAAGCAGGGCCTAAAGCACTTCCTTCAGGTGGACCAGGCGGTCCTCCCAGGTGGAACTGAATACAGCTATATTGTCCAGATAAGCTGCACTGAAAGATTCCAACCCATATTGTCCAGGTAAGCTGCACTGAAAGATTCCAACCCAGATAGGATTCTACTCACCAACCATTGGAAGTTGGCAGGGACATTTTTCAGGCCAAAGGGCATCACCTTGAACTGAAAGTGGGCCTTTGGTATGGAAAATGCTGACCTCTCCTTAGCTCCTGGACTTAAGGCAATCCGCCAGTATCCTGAGGTCAGATCAAATATGCTCAGGAATTTGGCAGCCCCAACCTATCAATGAGCTCATCAGCTCTAGGTATCGGGTGAGGATCAATCCTAGTGACTGCATTTAGACTTCTGTAATCCACACAAAATCTCTATACCTTCTTCCCTCCTTGGGGATTAGGTTTGGGCACTAGTACCACTGGACTGGACCAAGGACTGTCAGGGGGCTCAATTACCGTGAGCTCCAACATCTTATCCACTTCAGTTTTGACGTTGGCATTGACCTGGTCAGACAGTCTGTACAGCTTGTTTTTGACAGCTGTCACCAGTGTCAATGTCATAGACACACCAATTGGTGAGTCCAGGGGTCAAGGAAAACAGACTAGCAAACTGCTCCAAAACTTTTCTGCAGTCTTTTTGTTGCTGGTCTGTAAACTTGGGAAAGGGTACTACTCCCTCCACTGACACATCCTGCTCATTTGAGGACAGGAGGTCTAGCAGAGGTTCACTCTCCTCCTCCTTTCCTTCATCAGTGACCATCAGAATGGTCATGTCTGCCCTGTCCTGGTGGGGTTTTAATCTGTTGACATGTAGGATCCTATGAGGATTCCTTGGGGTGCCAAGGTCCACCAGGTAGGTGACCTCACCCCTTTTCTCCAAAATTGGATAGGGCCCAGTCCATTTTGCCTTAAGTGCCCTAGGTGCCAAAGGCTCCAAAACCCACATCTGAGCAGGTGATACTCAGGCATGGTAGCCCTCTTGTCATGCCAGAGCTTCATGAGCTGTAGGCTGGCCTCCAGGTTGCTGCTTGCCTTCTTCCTGTACTCAGCCAAACGTGATCGCAGGCTCAGCACATAATCCAGCACATTCTCCTTGGATTCTTTGAGAGGCTTCTCCTAAGATTCTCTCACCAAGCATAAAGGGCCTGTTGGACTTTTGGCCATACGCATGGTCATCCCTAGTCTTTTTGCCTCCTTCCTCCTGGTTTTTCTGACCTCTTGCTGTTGGCTCTAGGACTCTGAGCACTTTATCACTGCTGACCAGTGCTAAAGTGCAGGTGCTCTCCCATCTAAAGTTGGTATGATTGGCTTATACCTAATTGGCATATTTAATTTACCTATAAGTCCCTTGTACAGTGGTATCTCTATACCCAGGGCCTGTAAATTAAATACTACTAGTGGGCCTGCAGCGCTGCTTGCGCCACCCACTGAAGTAGACTTTCAAACCTGTATCAGGCCTGCTAGCGCAGGGCCTGGGTGCGCAGTTTTCTGCCACAGGGACCTGGCATCTAAATTTACTTGCCAGGCCCAGAACTCCCCTTTTACTACATGTAAGTCACCCCTAAAGTACGCCCTAGCTAGCCCTATGGGCAGGGTGCCATGTATGTAGAAAGGAAGGACATGTGCCATATTGCCTGGCCTGTCCTGGTAGTGACAAACAGCCTAACTTGGTGTCTCACTGCTGTGAGTGCTGCCTTCTCATAGGATTGCATTAGAAATGCCCTGCCTTATGTGTAAGGGGTATTGTCTGATTTATGAGGGGTAGCGTAGGCGTGTTTGGTATGGTTGTGATGGTGATAATAAATACTGCTTACTGGTGTGGGTGTATTTTTTATTACTATCACAGAAATGCCACTTCTAGAAAGTGCGCATTTATCTGTGCTTATGATTCTGGTGTTTTGCAGCTTGACTCCAATCCACGTCTGGGCAGAGTGACAGTTGGGGCTTTGTGCATACTTTTCAGACAGCCTGTACACAGGGAGGGTGGAGGTGTCACTGAGGTGCATCTACATACTGAATAGTCTTCCTGGGCTGAGAGAAGGGAGAGGCGGGGCACACCTACATTTGTAAAGGCTGTGCCCTGGCCTCACACAATAGGGTTGTTAACCCCCCACTGATGTTTGGAGCCTGTGCTGAAAGGAGAGAGGGGGCACTCCCAGAACCAGTTGTAACTGGCTGGAACCTCCTCTCCCTATAATTGTAAAACACTGTAAAACAGGACTATAAGTACAGGGGAATTTTCCCCACAATTTGAACATTCTTGGAACTTGAAACTGGACACAGAACGCTGATGAATGGACTCACCAGGAAACCGCCATGGACTGCTGCTGCTGTGCTGACCTGTGACCTGCCTGGTCACTAGGAGGAACTGCCACCATCTGCACCCCTTGTGCTGGCCTGTAGCTGGGCCCACCAGCCCTGTGCTCTTTCTTGTTTGGTTGTTCCCAGGGGCAGGGTGCTGTGGCCCCTGACCCCTGCAACGCTCGTTTGAACCTTTGCCCAGAATGCTTTGATAGAGAACAAGGCATTCTTTCAGTTGCTGGGCTGTTGATGCATTATAGCGCTTGGAAAGCGCTTTTCTTTTCCTAAAAGAAATCACAACCGCAGCCCGGGCTTTAAACTGTGCCCTAGCACTTCTTGAAGCGCTTCTCTGTGGAGGGAAATCACCGCCGCAGCCCGGGAGCCTCAATGTGTCTGCGCGCTCTCTACGGCGCCTTTTGTGTGCTGGAATCACCGCCGCAGCCCGGGCAGAGCAATTGCCTTCAAGCGCGAGGTCCGCGCTGTCTCCAGTGCCCCCGGGGCACGTACAAAAGCCCAATAAGGAGCTAGCACGCTCCTAGCGTGCTCCCGGGGGACGCGCACTTTTCAAAGCGCCCCCGGGGCACCAGCAGGCCCCACCTTGGGCCGCGACGTCGAGGGAGAGGAGGACGCCTCTCCCTCACACGCAGGGGTCCCGGAGGACTCTCCTGCTATCCAGCGCCGGGCGGCAGCCTCACTGGAGGCTCGCCCTGGCCCCAGCGCTCGTGTTGGCCCCCTCGCGGGCCAGGATTAGTCCACTTCGGGGTCTCCCATGGTGGCAGGACCCACGGAGGTCCAGGGAGACCCCAGGGGTTAGCGGGTCCCCGGAGGGGCCCGCGTTTCTGAGAGGGGGGAGCGCGAGGCGCCCCCCTCCACCTGCAAAGATTTCCCTGACTTGGGCCCCCCCTAGAGAGGGCCGGTGGAGGCCCGGGGGGCCCCCCAATGATCCCGGGTCCCAGAAGGTGCCCGGCAAGGAATCAGAGAGGGTGCGTGCCGCCCCTCTCTATCTGCCAAGTCTAGGGAGGCCCCCGTTTTGCACAGAAGAGCACCGGGGGCCCCGTTAGTCGTTTCAGGCACGGAAGGTGCCTGCTTCATCATTCCCAGGTACTTTTAAAAGGGCCAATATACCCATAATGGAAGTTCTTGCTACAGACTTTATTAATTATGATGTATTGCCTACCTGTATTTTGATGCTTTTACATATGTGTGCACATGTTCCTTTTATGGGCATGACTTGCTAATATGTTTGCTTAACTTGCCATAGATTTTCTAATGTTCCTACTAAGGGCGTTGTATGATATTCTTGTGACAAGTGTGCTAATGTGATAACGTGTTTCCTGACTACTGCTTATGTTGCAGAATATTGAGTAACCTGTGTGTTATGTGTGACTACTGCTAGTTTGCAGAGTAACTAATGTATAACGTTCTGACAACTGCTAAGGTAGCAGGATAGTACTGTTATGTGATGTTGGTCTAATGATTACGTTGTGTACAATACAGTATATTTTCATATAATCTGGTGTTGTGTTTCCTTTGTGGTGGGGATATTGCGTCACATGTATGTGTGTGTTGTGCAAACGCTTTACGCATTGCCTCCGGGTTAAGCCTGACTGCTCGTGCCAAGCTACCAAGGGGGTGAGCAGGGGTTATCTTGGACGTGTAACTCCCTTGCCCTGACTAGAGTGGGTAAGTTCTGCCTGGCTGAGGTGCATACCCTAGCCAACCAGAAACCCCATTTCTAACATTGGAAGTCAGCGGTGAGGATAGGACTTGCGCTTGCACAATACCATTGTGACTCATTATTTCACTACAAGGATTGCGTTTAGACCATCACATGTTTGGCTTCTCTTAACTTTCTCTCTTTGGTCATTTTTCCTGTTTTCAGTTCTCACGCTTGGGTATTGTGGTTGTCACAGTTGAGTTATTTGTACCTTTTCAAGATGGGGCTTACCTTTGATTTAGAGGACCTGCCGTTTTACACGCAGGGGGAATTAGAGGGGTTCTGTAGAGAGAGAGGGCTGCCTGTAGAAGGCGACCTCAGGAGATCTCTGAATTTCTTTGAAAGGTTTGTGACATTTACCCAGGGAGGGAGTGTGCGTAGGGGGTACCCAGAGGATCCTGAGTGTAGCGAGGGTTCCCAATGGGAGGGCTCCCAGACCTCATCCCTAGAGAGTGGTAGAGAGACTGATCAGGAGGGTGAGAATGACCGGTTGGGGACGCCAGTTGACAGGGAAGGCCCCAGTGATAGGGAGTCCCTTGCTGGGTCCAGTGTAAGAAGCAGGGCTACCTCTCATTCCTTGACGCCTGATGAGCTAAGAGATAGGCGGGAAGAGAGGGACCTGAAGTTGCAGTTAGCGCGCCTAGCTGTTGAGGAGAGAAGGGCTGAGGTAGAGAAGGCCTTAGTACAGGAGAGAATGGCAGAGGCAGAGAGGGCCTTTGCCAGAGAAAGACTCGTTCTAGAGCGCAGTCTGAAGGTTCTGGACTCACCAGCGCTGCAGGTGGAGTCCAGTGGTGGCAGCAATGTACAGTGCTGTAGCAAAGATGTTCCTTACATACCCATAGATTTGGTACCTAGGTTCCAAGAGGGGGGTGACATACGTCAGTGGTTAAAGGAATATGAGAAGGCTCTGGTAGAGCGCAGTATCCCTGAGAAGGATTGGGGAACTGGCCTAGGGAGTTTTATTCCTGAGGAGGGGAGGGATGCCCTACTGACTCTAGAAGAGAGTGACAGGGAGGGGTACTCCGCTGTGAAGAACGCACTGATTGTGAAGTATGGTTTTTCCCCTGAGGAATACAGAAAAAGGTTTAGGGGTGGTAAGAAACTGTCCCACCAGTCTTGGGAGGAGTTTGTGGAGGATTGCTGCATTGCACTAGATGGATGGGTGAAGGGTAGCACAGTAAACAATTTTGAAGGGCTGTTTAATCTGATTCTCAGAGAGCACCTGTTTCGTTGTTGTTTTTCAGAGTTACACCAACACTTGTCAGTGTGTGAGCTCTCTGACCCCAGGGAGCTTGCAAAGGAGGCAGACTTCTGGTTGCGTACCAGAGGGTCTGGTGTGGCATTAGGGGGTGTTCCTAATGAGAATGGTCTAGGTGTTTCCCAACAAGGTGTGGTGGGAAAGGAATGGAGTGTCCCAGGTAGGTCCCAGTGGACTGGGATGGGTGAGGGACCCCATGTCCTGTCTCTGAGGAGAGGGAATGGGGCTGGGCTGAGGCCCAAGGTGCCCAAGATACCGCACCAGGCCCCTGAAGGTTCCATGAGTGAACGCCAGGAGGTGAGCCTAACCTGTGCCGTAGGGCCAGCTGTTCAGAAGGATCCCATTTTGTCATTAGGACTTAGGCGGGTGGCTGGTGATAGCGTTCCGCCGGTCCTGGTGTCTGGTAGTCTCGCTCTACAGCGGAGGAGGCGGAAATCCAGGCATAGGGTTGAGAGGGGGCTGCGGGCCCCAGTGGAGAACCTGGAGGGTCAGGGGTCAGCTCTGAGAGCAGAGCCCCCCAGGAATGACCTTGGTGAGACCATTTCTGGGCTGGGGGGAATCCAGACTCTGTCCGATGGGCAGAGGTCAGGAGACCTGGCCAGCCAGACTCTTGTGTGGCCCTTGGGGAAAGTGTTTCCCTGGTGGGGGGTAGGTGTGCCCCCCAGGAAGTCCTGGTGCGCCAGGCAATGATTCAACCGCAGGGTGGTGACTCTGGGTTGGATGATCAGGCTCAGGGGGTAAACTCTGACCTGATGGGGAGTAGGTGTGCTCCCAAGGAAGTCCTGGTGCGCCAGGCAGTGGTTCAACCGCAGGGTAGTGACTCTGGGTTGGATTGCCAGATTCAGGGGGTAAGCTCTGATCTGGTAGGGGGTAGGTGTGCTCCCAAGGAAGTCCTGGTTCGCTGGGCAATGGTCCAGTCTAAGGGTGTCGTCCCTGGACTAGATAGACAGGTTCAGGGGGTAAACTCTGATCTGGTTGGGGGGGCGGTTAGTGTGCTCACCCCCGTGTGAAACTTCTGGTGGCTTCTCCCGAGGTGGGGAGACGCAGGACTCTGGAAGTGGGGTTCAGGGAGGGGGAAGCCCGCCCCGGACCCCGGTGCAACCCAAGGGTGTCGTCCCTAGGTTGGGTGGTCAGTCGCCAGGTAGTGATCCTGGGCTGGCGAGAAAGTTGTGCAGGGCTGCTGTACCCAGCACCCTGGCAAGTGTGGATTCTGGTGATACCCCTCCTAGGAGAGGAGGGCGGGATCCTAGAAGGAGGGGTAGAGGGAGGAGAGCCTCGCCTCTAGCCCCTGTAGAACCTATGGGTGCGGACCCTAGGTTGGTGGATCAGTGGCAGGGTAGAGCCCCTGGACTGATCGGAAATGGAGTGGAGACAGGTTGCTTTGCACCTGGGGCTACCACCCCCCACTCATTATGGTTTCAGAGACCAGAGGCTACTAGATGGCCTGGGGCCTGGTTCTGGCCATTGGCAGCTAGAGAATCCCCGTGGGTTGGTCTAGGCTGCCTGGGACGCATTGACAGAGAGATCCCAGTGGAGTCAGGAAGGCGTAGAACTGGAACATGCCCCTGCTGTTGTGGGCCTGGGTCCTTGTTCTATCGCCCCAATCAGGAAAGTACATCAAGGTATTGATTGTTCTCCCCTGGATTTTGGCTGGTAGGGGGTTGTGTTGGACTTTTGGCCATACGCATGGTCATCCCTAGTCTTTTTGCCTCCTTCCTCCTGGTTTTTCTGACCTCTCGCTGTTGGCTCTAGGACTCTGAGCACTTTATCACTGCTGACCAGTGCTAAAGTGCAGGTGCTCTCCCATCTAAAGTTGGTATGATTGGCTTATACCTAATTGGCATATTTAATTTACCTATAAGTCCCTTGTACAGTGGTATCTCTATACCCAGGGCCTGTAAATTAAATACTACTAGTGGGCCTGCAGCGCTGCGTGCGCCACCCACTGAAGTAGACTTTCAAACCTGTTTCAGGCCTGCTAGCGCAGGGCCTGGGTGCGCAGTTTTCTGCCACAGGGACCTGGCATCTAAATTTACTTGCCAGGCCCAGAACTCCCCTTTTACTACATGTAAGTCACCCCTAAAGTACGCCCTAGCTAGCCCTATGGGCAGGGTGCCATATATGTAGAAAGGAAGGACATGTGCCATATTGCCTGGCCTGTCCTGGTAGTGACAAACAGCCTAACTTGGTGTCTCACCGCTGTGAGTGCTGCCTTCTCATAGGATTGCATTAGAAATGCCCTGCCTTATGTGTAAGGGGTATTGTCTGATTTATGAGGGGTAGCGTAGGCATGTTTGGTATGGTTGTGATGGTGATAATAAATACTGCTTACTGGTGTGGGTGTATTTTTTATTACTATCACAGAAATGCCACTTCTAGAAAGTGCGCATTTATCTGTGCTTATGATTCTGGTGTTTTGCAGCTTGACTCCAATCCACGTCTGGGCAGAGTGACAGTTGGGGCTTTGTGCATACTTTTCAGACAGCCTGTACACAGGGAGGGTGGAGGTGTCACTGAGGTGCATCTACATACTGAATAGTCTTCCTGGGCTGAGAGAAGGGAGAGGCGGGGCACACCTACAATTGTAAAGGCTGTGCCCTGGCCTCACACAATAGGGTCGTTAACCCCTCACTGATGTTTGGAGCCTGTGCTGAAAGGAGAGAGGGGGCACTCCCAGAACCAGTTGTAACTGGCTGGAACCTCCTCTCCCTATCATTGTAAAACTATAAGGACTATAAGTACAGGGGAATTTTCCCCACAATTTGAACATTCTTGGAACTTGAAACTGGACACAGAACGCTGATGAATGGACTCACCAGGAAACCGCCATGGACTGCTGCTGCTGTGCTGACCTGTGACCTGCCTGGTCACTAGGAGGAACTGCCACCATCTGCACCCCTTGTGCTGGCCTGTAGCTGGGCCCACCAGCCCTGTGCTCTTTCTTGTTTGGTTGTTCCCAGGGGCAGGGTGCTGTGGCCCCTGACCCCTGCAACGCTCGTTTGAACCTTTGCCCAGAATGCTTTGATAGAGAACAAGGCATTCTTTCAGTTGCTGGGCTGTTGATGCATTATAGCGCTTGGAAAGCGCTTTTCTTTTCCTAAAAGAAATCACCACCGCAGCCTGGGCTTTAAACTGTGCCCTAGCGCTTCTCTGTGGAGGGAAATCACCGCCGCAGCCCGGGAGCCTCAATGTGTCTGCGCGCTCTCTACGGCGCCTTTTGTGTGCTGGAATCACCGCCACAGCCCGGGCAGAGCAATTGCCTTCAAGCGCGAGGTCCGCGCTGTCTCCAGTGCCCCCGGGGCACGTACAAAAGCCCAAGAAGGAGCTAGCACGCTCCTAGCGTGCTCCCGGGGGACGCGTGCTTTTCAAAGCGCCCCCGGGGCACCAGCAGGCCCCACCTTGGGCCGCGACGTCGAGGGAGAGGAGGATGCCTCTCCCTCACATGCAGGGGTCCCGGAGGACTCTCCTGCTATCCAGCGCCGGGCGGCAGCCACACTGGAGGCTCGCCCTGGCCCCAGCGCTCGTGTTGGCCCCCTCGCGGGCCAGGATTAGTCCACTTCGGGGTCTCCCATGGTGGCAGGACCCACGGAGGTCCAGGGAGACCCCAGGGGTTAGCGGGTCCCCGCAGGGGCCCGCGTTTCTGAGAGGGGGGAGCGCGAGGCGCCCCCCTCCACCTGCAAGGATTTCCCTGACTTGGGCCCCCCCTGGAGAGGGCCGGTGGAGGCCCGGGGGCCCCCCAATGATCCCGGGTCCCAGAAGGGGCCCGGCAAGGAATCAGAGAGGGTGCGTGCCGCCCCTCTCTATCTGCCAAGTCTAGGGAGGCCCCCGTTTTGCGCAGAAGAGCGCCGGGGGCCCCGTTAGTCGTTTCAGGCACGGAAGGTGCCTGCTTCATCATTCCCAGGTACTTTTAAAAGGGCCAATATACCCATAATGGAAGTTCTTGCTACAGACTTTATTAATTATGATGTATTGCCTACCTGTATTTTGATGCTTTTACATATGTGTGCACATGTTCCTTTTATGGGCATGACTTGCTAATATGTTTGCTTAACTTGCCATAGATTTTCTAATGTTCCTACTAAGGGCGTTGTATGATATTCTTGTGACAAGTGTGCTAATGTGATAACGTGTTTCCTGACTACTGCTTATGTTGCAGAATATTGAGTAACCTGTGTGTTATGTGTGACTACTGCTAGTTTGCAGAGTAACTAATGTATAACGTTCTGACAACTGCTAAGGTAGCAGGATAGTACTGTTATGTGATGTTGGTCTAATGATTACGTTGTGTACAATACAGTATATTTTCATATAATCTGGTGTTGTGTTTCCTTTGTGGTGGGGATATTGCGTCACATGTATGTGTGTGTTGTGCAAACGCTTTACGCATTGCCTCCGGGTTAAGCCTGACTGCTCGTGCCAAGCTACCAAGGGGGTGAGCAGGGGTTATCTTGGACGTGTAACTCCCTTGCCCTGACTAGAGTGGGTAAGTTCTGCCTGGCTGAGGTGCATACCCTAGCCAACCAGAAACCCCATTTCTAACAGGGCCTCTTACAGGGTGCCCAAACAGTAACTCAAATGGGCTGAATCCAACCCCTTTCCGTGGCACCTCTCTGTAGGCAAACAACAGACATGGGAGGAGAGCATCCCATCTCCTCCTGAGTTTGTCAGACAAACCCAGGATCCTGCCCTTCAGGGGCTTATTAAATCTTTCCACCAGATCATTGGTCTGTGGATGATAGGGGGTGGTGAACTTATAAGTAACACCACACTCATCCCACATGGCTTTCAGATAGGCAGGCATGCATTTTCTGCCCCTATCTGAGACCACCTCCTTTTAGAATCCCACTCTGGTGAACACACCAAGTAGGGCCCTAGCCACTGTGGGAGCAGTGACTGTCCTGAGGGGTATTGCCTCAGGGTACCTGGTGGCATGGTCCACAACCACCAAAATGTACTTGTTGCCTGAGATAGTTGGTGGGTCTAGGGGACCAACAATGTCAATCCCCACCCTCTCAAAGGGAGTCACAACCACTGGCAGTGGTATCAAGGGAGCCTTTGGCTTGTCCCCTGCCTTGCCAGTGGCCTGTCAGGTGACATAGGAGCTGCAACAGTCCCTGACTTTTTCTGACATTTGGTGCCAATACAAATAGTTGACCAGCCTGTTCCAGGTCTTGATCTGTCCTAAATGTCTAGCTAAGGCAACATATTGGCTTAAAGTGAGGCAGAATTCTCCATACTTCTGAGGGACCACCACCACTCTCCTGGTTGCCCCTGGTTTAGGGTCCCTTGCCTCGGTGTAGAGAACTCCATCCTCCCAGTAAACCTTATGGATTACATTGGTATCCCCTTGTTCTTGCCTGGCAGCAGTCTGCTTTAGGCCCTCAAGAGTGGGACACTCTCTTTGTCCCTGGCACAACTCTTCTCTGGTAGGCCCACCTGCCCATTGCAGTTCTGCCAAGTCAGGCAGAGCTTGCAGGGGAAGTGGCCCTCTCTCAGAGCTCACATCCTCCCCCTCAGGTTTAGATTCCTCCTGACTATCTGTACTTGTTGGGGCTGGCAAGCCAGACCCAGTGCCCTTTCTTTTCTTCTTGGAGGCTTGACTCATTGTTTCAGGGTCCAAGTGTCCAGCACTTCCCTGTTGTGCTGCCTGTGACCTGGTCACAGCACATACCCATTCAGGGAGGCCCAGTATCTGTGCATGGACCCTTCTCTCCACCTCTGACCATTTAGATGCTTCAAGATCATTTCCCAACAGACACTCTAATGGGAGGGCAGGAGCTACAGCTACCTTCTTAGAGCCAGTCACACCTCCCCATTCCAGGCTCACATTGGCCATGGGATGGAGGTTGGTTCTGCTATCTGCATAAGTTACTTGGTGGAAGACATCAGGTAAGACCTGTTCTGGAAAAAAAAAAAGTTTCTCTGTGACCATTGTCACACTGGCTCCTGTATCTCTCAGAGCTTCCACCTCAGTCCCATTGACTTCAGGCCTCAGCCTATACCTCTCTACGATGGGAGGTAAGGTGGCCATAGTTGTAATGTCCACCCCACCCACAGTTACTAAGGTGACCTCTGTGTACCCTGATCCCAGCTCTGTGCGAACTTCCACCCCATCCCTACACTAGCAATCCCATGGGATTGCCCACCAGTGGGGGGCTTCTTGGAGCAGATAGCATATAGCATCTCCTCTTTTGTGTCCAGGTTGATGACACTCAAAGCACTTGCCGGCCTTAGCAGGCTCCTGAAACTTTCCTGCTTTAACAGGATCATAATGTTCCCCTGATACCCTTTCCCCTTAGATGTGGAATGGCTTGGGGATCCCCCACCCTGAGAAGTTTTAGGGGAATCTTGTGAGGACTCCTTGGGCTTTTTGTCACCTTTCCCTTGATTCTTTCCCTGAGAAGAACCATGCCCTCCTTTTTTCTGATCACTCCCTAGGGGTTTCTGGTTGACCCTAATTCTGAACCAGTCGTCTACTGCCTCCCCAAGCTCTCTGGGGTTGGTCAACTTAGAGTCAACTAGATAATGGCAGAGCTTCTCTTGGGCACAATTGGTTAGAAGGTGTTCCCTCATAATCAAATTGTAAAGCCCCTCAAAGGTACTTACCTTGTTACCCTGTATCCAGCCATCTAGTGCCCTAACTGAGATGTCTACAAAGCCCACCCAGGACTGGGTGCTTGTCTTTTGGGTGTCCCTAAACTTGAGCCTATACTGCTCTGGGGTCAGACCAAACTTTTTAGTGAAGCATCTCTTCATACTGGGGTATGAATCTGCCTCCTCCCCCCTTCAAGGTCAGAAGCCTATCCCTCCCAGAGTTGGGGACCAACTCGCAAAGAAGTGAACCCCAGTAGTGAGGCTGAACTCTCCTCATCTGGAGGGCCCTCTCAAAGGCCTCCAGCCACTTATCTATGTCACCCCCCTCTACATAGGCAGGGTAACCTGCCCCCACTCATGGACATCTCAGCTTCTCTGTGGCTGCCATCATCTCTTTTCTCTTCCCTTGCCCACTTTTTATTTTTTAAGTCCAGCTTCTCTGCCTCCAAAACTATAAATGCTAGCTGGGCCTCCAGCTCTCTTTCCCTAAGGGACAGGTTCTCTCCTTCTGAAGTGACCCTTTCCCCAACTAGCTTTGGGTATGTCCCTAGTAACTGTGTGCAGTGAGGACCGGTCTTCCTCCTCCTCACCTAGGCTCAGATGCCCTCCCCCACTGAGTGGTTGGAGCTAGCATCCTCCCCTACTTCTTCCTCCTCTGGAGCTTCCTCTAGGCCTACTTCTTGGGCCTCAGGCCATGCTGTCAGGGATTTGATCATAACATGCTTTCTGAGGTTAGTGGCTGCAGGCAACCCCTTCTCAGTTCACAACCTCCTAAGCTGGACTACTGTCAGTGTGGGTAGGCTAGCCAGATCAAGCTTTATGGTTCCCTAATTTTGTGTGAACAAAAACATTTTGCAAAAATTGGAAACAAGAATTTAGAAAACTCACAAAAATTCAATAATTGAAATGAATCCAAATTCAAAATTAAAAACAACTTTTGTACTAGGATAATTTAAAGGATTTTTAATTTGCTTTACTTAAAAATGAAATTTGATACTGAACACAAGTACAGGATCCCACGGCTGCGCACAAAAATGTTGGAAAATGGGTTACGGGTAAGGGCAGGTAATTTCCTACGCTTAGCAATAGACCACTAACCTCCACTTAGGTCCAGTTAGGTCTAAGTAAATTAAACCCAGCTCAACCCTTGGCAGCTTGGCAACGAGCGGCAAGGTTTAATTTAGGAGACAAAGCATAAAGCATTCAAATATCACAAAATAGTAATTAAATAAAACACAGGAAACAGTTTAAAAATCCAAAACCAATTTATAAACATAGGAAATCATTTTAGATTTAAAATGACAGAAAAATGAATACAATCGGATCAAGGGAACCAGAGATATTAATTGTTAAAGAATTAATGCTTTTTAGTACTTAGAAACGAGTAGGCCCAATCTGGTCATCTGGTCGCACCTCGACCGGGGCAAAGTCAAAGTTTAAGGCTGACCTACACCTGGACACTGCACTCTGAAGGTCTGCACCAGCTGCAGACTTGGGCTCCACCACAAAAAGGACTTTGCCTGACTTCAACTGGTTCACGGATGGACTCCATGTTTGCTACAAGTACCACGGAGCTTCCCAGAGTCCCCTGTATGAAGTCCTGCAAGCAGAGCCCAGCTGATCAACGTCCAATGGCCATTTGAGGATTCTGATCAGTTGCATTCTGGGAATTGTATTCCCAACTCCCAAGGCGCAACTCAGAGCTTCTGGAACCTTGGATCAAGTTGTGGACACTTCAAAGACCCAAAAAGGACGTCTGGAACATGATCCAGAAGTTTGGAGGTGTTTTGAGCAACTACATAATTTGAAGAGGTGCACTGTGGGTGAGTTGTAGTCCCAGACCCCAAGAGGCAACCCAGAGTCTCTGAACCCTTGGCTGGTGCTGTGGACCTCTTTCCAGAATCAAGAAACACTTCTGAAAGTAAGTGTAACAGTGTTACCTCATGGGTGGCCTGAACTCTGCACTTTGTCCCTTTCCAGTGTGACCATTTTTTAAAACATTGAGCACTAGTTGCTTCTATGCACTAGAAAATTCATATCTCCAGTTCCCCTTAAGCGATTATAATCATTTTGGTGTCATTTTAAAATAGAACTTGTTAGACCTGACAGCCTTAGGGTGGTCACCCCTAACTTTTTGCATGCTCCCTCCACTTTTTGGACACTGTTTTTGCTGGTTTTAGACTCTGCACACTTTACCACTGCTAACCAGTGCTAAAGTGCATAAGCTCTCTCCCTTTAAACATGGTAACATTGGATCATACCAAATTGGACTATTTAATTTACTTATAAGCCCCTAGTAATGGGCACTGTATGTGCCTAGGGCCTGTAGATTAAATGCTACTAGTGGGCCTGCAGCACTGGTTGTGCCACCCATTTAAGTAGCCCCTTAACCTTGTCTCAGGCCTGCCATTGCAAGGCCTGTGTGTGCAGTTTCACTGCCACTTCGACTTGGCATTTAAAGGTACTTCCAAGCCTAAAACCCCCCTTTTTCTACATATAAGTCAACCCTAAGGTGTGCCCTAGGTAACCCCTAGAGCAGGGTGCTGTGTGGGTAAAAGGCAGGACATGTACCTGTGCGGTTTACATGTCCTGTTGGTGTAAAACTCCTAAATTCATTTTTACACTACTGTGAGGCCTGCTCCCTTCATAGGCTAACATTGGGGCTGCCCTCATACATTTTTGAAGTGGTAGCTGCTGATCTGAAAGGAGTAGGAAGGTCATATTTAGTATGGCCAGAATGGTAATACAAAATCCTGCTGACTGGTGAAGTTGGATTTAATATTACTATTTTAGAAATGCCACTTTTAGAAAGTGAGCATTTCTCTGCACTTAAATCTTTCTGTGCCTTGCAATCCACGTCTGGCTGGGTTTAGTTGACAGCTCATTATGCATTCACTCAGACACACCTCAAACACAGGGTACTCAGCCTCACTTGCATACATCTGAATTTTGAATGGGTCTTCCTGGGCTGGGAGGGTGGAGGGCCTCCTCTCACACAAAGGACTGCCACACCCCCTACTGGGACCCTGGCAGACAGGATTGAACTGAAAGGGGACCTGGTGCACTTCTAGGCCACTCTTTGAAGTCTCCCCCACTTCAAAGGCATATTTGGGTATGAAACAGGGCCTCTGCCCTACCACATCAGACACTTTCTGGAGAAGAAACTTGTAACCAGAACCTGCATCCTGCCAAGAAGAACTGCCTGGCTGCCCAAAGGACTCACCTGACTGCTTTCTGTGAAGGTCTGCTGCCTTGCTGTTGCCCTGCTGCCTTGCTGCTCCCTGGCTGTGGTGAAGAATTGCTCTCCAAGGGCTTGGATAGAGCTTGCCTCCTGTTCCCTGAAGTCTCAGGACCAAAAAGACTATTCTCTTGCAACTGGACTCCTTGTGCGGTGAAAATTAGACGCGCAGCTTGCTAAAAATGAAGCAAAGCCTGTAAAATTCACTGCACGCCGAACTGGGACGACGTCGCTCGACTTCGCAAGGAAAAGATCGACGCAGCACCTGGAGTGCGACCAGAACTTCGACGCACGGCCCAGCAGATCGACGCGCAGCCGACCTGGGATGATGCCACCAGACTTCCAGAGGGGAAATCGACGCAGCGCCTGCCGTGAGGGAGAAATTTCCCCGCACCGCCCACCAGAACGACGCAGAGCTTGTCAACAAGCCCAGGATTCCACGCACAGATCCCGGGGCATCTGAAAACCCCGCAACCCGAAGAGGATCCACGACCGAGCACCAGAAATCGACGGCCAGCAGTCCCTGCGTGGAAACTAAACGACGCATTGACCGTGTGCGGCCAGAGAAATCGACGCACACCCCTTTATTTCCACACTTCTCTTCCTGTGCGGCCCTTGGTGGAGATTTTTCACTCAAACCAGGTACTTTGTGCTTGAAAGAGACTTGGGCCCTCATTACGACCTTGATCTGACCGCCGGGCGGCCGCCAATGCAGCCACACTCCCGCCTCGGTCATTTTGAGATCCCCGCTGGGCCGGCGGGCAGAAACCTGGTTTCCGCCCGTTGGCCCAGCGGGGATCTCGGCCGCAACACAGGAGCCGGCTCCAAATGGAGCCGGCGGTGTTGCGGCCGTGCGACGGGTGCAGTTGCACCCGTTGCGATTTTCACTGTCTGCAGACAGTGAAAAGCTGCAAGGCCCCTGTCAGGGGGCCCCTGCACTGCCCATGCCAGTGGCATGGGCAGTACAGGGGCCCCCAGTGGCCCCGTGACTCCCCGTACCGCCAGCCAAAGGCTGGCGGTTGGGGACTCGTAATCCCCTGGGCAGCGCTGCCCTGGCGGAATATCACTGCTGGGGCAAATGTGGCAGGAAACCGCCGGCCCCGGCGGTGCGACCGCGGCACAACTGCCACGGTCGTAATGAGCTTGGAAGCACCGCCAGCCTGTTGGCGGTGCTTCCGTCAAAACAGCCCTGGCGGTCTTGGACCGCCAGGGTTGTAATGACCGCCTTTGTTTGCTTTTCAAAGACTTAAGACACTTAATATCACTTTTCAGTGATATCTTTACATTTTCTGATTGCATCTTTGATCGTTTTTGACCTGCAAATATCCAGATAAATATTACATATTTTTCTAAACACTGTGTGGTGTATTTTTGTGGTGCGATATGGTGTTATTGTATGATTTATTGCACAAATACTTTACACATTGCTTTCTAAGTTAAGCCTGACTGCTCAGTGCCAAGCTACCAGAGGGTGAGCACAGGATAATTTGGATTGTGTGTGACTTACCCTGACTAGAGTGAGGGTCCTTGCTTGGCAGGGGGGAACCTGTAGAACTATAATCTATTTTTATAAATTGGTGTTGGATTTTTATTGTGTTTTGTGTTGTATTTATTGACAGTTTTGAGATTTTTAAATGCTTTACACACTTGTGTCCTAAGTTGTCCTGTCGCTCGTTGCCAGGCTGCGAAGGGCTGAGCTGGGTTTAATTTATTGAGACCTAACTGCACCTAAGTGGAGGTTAGTCGCCTTTTGCTAAGTGTAGGTACTTACGTGCCCTTACCAATAATCCACTTTCCAACATTTTTGGTATGCAGATGTGGGATCCAATACTTGTGTTTAATATCGCACTATAGTTTTAAGTTAAATAAGTTAAAAATCCTCTACATTGACCTAGAGCAAAAATATTTTATATTTTTCAAATGTGGACTTTTTTTTAATTACTTCATTTTTTAATTTTTCTAAATTGTCATGATCAATTGGTGGCAAAGTTTATTTTAAGTGACACAAACTCAAGGGAGACCATGGAGCTTGATCTGGCTAGCCTACCGCCACTTACTGCAGCTGAGCTTAGGGTGTTGTGCAGACAGAGGGGATTACATGCTGCTAACAACCTTAGGAAGGCTGTGATGGTCAAGTCCCTTGACACCTGGGTGGTGTAGAAGAAGGCAGAGAAAGCTTCAGAGGGAGAAAGAGAGAGGGAAGATATCCTCTCCAACTTCCAGAAGGATTGCCTCACTGTAATCTCAGCAGCTAGAGCCCTATTCAGAGCTAGCGGGAGGGTAGGGTCTGTAGCATCAGACCAAGAAGAAGCAAAGCTGGACCTCAGGGAAAGAGAACTTGAGGCCCAGGGAGCTCTCATAGCTTTGGCGGCAGAGAAGTTGGCCCTAGAGATGGAGAAGTGGGCAAGGACTTAACAGAGAGATGATGGCAGCGACAGAGAAGTTGAGGTGTCCATGGGTGTGGGTTTTTGCCCCATACTACCCAAAGGAGTGGTTCCTGCCTATGAAGAGGGGGATGATATAGATAAATGGTTGGGGTCCTTTGAGAGGGCCCTCCAGATGAGAAGAGTTAAGGCTCAATACTGGGGTTCACTTCTATGGGAGTTGGTCCCCAACTCTGGGAGGGATAGGCTTTTGACCTTAAGTTGGGTGGATACAGATTCATACCCTAGTATGAAGTGGTGCTTAACTAAAAGGTTTGGTCTGTCCCCAGAGTAGTAGAGGATGACGTTCAGGGACACCCAAAAAGTCAATACCCAGTCTTGGGTTGATTTTGCCTCACTTAAGGCACATGGAAACAAAGTAAATACTTATAGGGGTTATACAATTTGGTCATCAGAGAGCACATCTTGGCCAATTTTATCCCTGAAAGGTTACCCCAGCATCTAGTGGACTCTGAGCTGACCAACCCCAGAGAGTTGGGGGAGGTAGCTGATGAGTGGTTGAGAACCAGTGTGGTTGTAAAGCCCCAAGGGGGAGACTCCAAGAAAGAGGGGTTCAGTCCCCTAAACCCTAAGGAGGGAGGTGGAAAGCCTACCACAGAGACTCCCTCTGTAACCTAGAACCCTAAGAAGGAGGGGAGTAAATCCCACTCCCACTCTGACAAGCAGAGGCAGGGAGACCCAGGGTTGAAAAAGCTCTTTCAACTGTAAGGCCTGCTTTGACTGCCAGCAGACAGGTCACTTCAGAGGTGATGCAGCCTGTCCAAAGAAGGTGGTCAGCACTAGGCTGTTCAGTGTAGCCTTGGAGGAGGACTCCTCAGATGAGGAGGTCCTCATAGCATTGGGCTGGGAGACAGGACCAGATGGTAAGCTGGTGATCCCTGAGGGAGTGAGTAGGCACTTTCACCCCATCCAGGTGAATGTGATCCCTACCACTGGCCTGAGAGACACCTGTGCCAGTCACACCATAGTATGTGACTGGTCAGTGATCCCAGACATGTATGTCCTACGGGAGACCAGGACAATCAGGATAGCAACAGGAGAGGTCACCTCCAAACCTATAGCCATAGTGCCCCTAGAGAGGGAGGGTATCCTTGACTGGTTTAGTGTGGTAGTCGGTGTTCCCCCTGGATTGTATCCTGGGCAATGACCTCCCAGATGTGAGTCTGGTCCCAGATGGGGCTGTCACCCAGGGTACCCCCCAACCCAAAGTCCTGGGGAGCTAGTACCTACATTTAGGAGACAGGGGTCCCCAAGAAAATGAAATGAAAGAAGAAAAGGAAGGGTAGGCCACTCTTCAAGAGAGTTCCAGGGAGCCAATGGCCTTCTTCCCCAGTATGGGGGGAGCCCAGAGTTGGCACTGGTAAGGCCTCACCTGACCCGAAGGAAGTCCTGAGTAGTCAGACAGCTGTCCAGATGCAGGGTGTTTCCCCTGCACTGACAGTAGGGAGAGTGGAAGGAGGTTGTCTGCTACATGAAGTAGTAGCCCCCACTCTAAACAGCAAGAGGGGTGCCAGAACCCCACAGTTGCCCCTAAAACATATCACCCAACTGTCAGTGGAGAGCTTACGGAGTGTTTCTGGGTGCTGACAGCTGTCAGTAGCCTCTGCTGGGTTCTGGCCTTCATGGCAGCACTGCATTTGATCTGGGAGGCAGACCCCAGGGCCAAACGAAAGTAAGCCCCTTGACCATGTTGGTCATGGTGGGGTTGCTCAAGTGTTGAGTGACCTCTTTGGGTAAGCTAGGTGTTGCCCTAGCAAGGTTAGGGATAGGGGAGATGGACACCTCACTACCCAAGTTGACAGAGAGAGAGAGGAGGAAGACCTTCTTAGAGGGAAGTTTCAGTTTAAGATGGGTCCTTTCACTGTTGGGATGGGTTCACTACCCAGAGGGAGTGACCATGACAGGAGGATGTAAGGCAGAGTAGGCCCTGCAAAAGAACAGCCAGTTTTCTTCACTGTCTTCCTTGCCTGAGAAGCCAGGAAGACTCTCCCAGGGTTGGTCTGAGTCTCCTGGGTTTGTGGGCTGTGGGAGGGGGCTTGTGTGAGAAAACAGGGCTGATTGCAGAGGTCCCCTAACGTTTTCCCCATTTTTCACTGTTTGCTGTTTTTTTCCTGACTCTGGTGGTGCCCTGGGTACTGCTAACCAGTCCCACGGCCTGTGCTCTGTATAAAATAAGTATGCAAATTAGGCTAATTATATTTGACTATGTCAACCTACCTATAAGTCCCTAGTATATGGTAGGGCATATAGGTTTAGGGACCCCAGCATAAGTAGTGCACCCATAGGTGCACTGCTGAATTGCCCACAGTCATTTTAAAGGCAGGCCTGCCTTGCTGGCTGCTTTTAAATTAAAGTTAAATGCAAATTCGACTTTGGAATCAAAAGTACTTCCAAAGTCTTAAATTACCTTATTTTTACTTATGCCACCCCTAAGGTGTGCCCAATGTGCCCCTAGGGTTGGGTGCCATGTAACTATAAGCAGGGACCGTATACAAATAGTTTTATAAGCCCTGGTGAGATAAAACAGCCACATTTGTTTTTCCTTCACTGTAGTGAATGGCCTCCCTAGGCTAAAATGGGAAGACTTTATTTTAATTAACAAAGTCCCCCTAAGTGTCAGATACCTCTAGTTTGGTATCACATTAGTTGTTATAATAAATCCCAAAACTTACAATTGTAGGATTTATTATAACAAATTCAGGTGAAGAGTTTTAAATTCTACCTACAAAGTTGCCAACTTCAGCTCTTTAGTGCTGTTAATGCAAATGTCTTAATTAGAAATTATTATTGAATGTTTATGTGTTCTGAATAATGAATTTGATAGAAAATGAATAACGTAGAAAAATAATGTGCACATTTGAAATTGTGACCTGGGAGAATGGCATTCAGTATTTACGAATTGTACTAAATGAGTGATTAACATACATGAAATATTGAAAACGAATTAGATTAATGTAGTAATATGTCATGTTGAGAGTTATAGCCTATGTTCTGTATAATTGTAGACCTTAACTTAGTGAGTGTCTTGGCCTAGTCTTGCTAGACCTCATGCAAAAAGCTGAATTTCTTAACGTCTAATGGAAAAATGCTGACAGAATGACCTGACTGTGAACTGCTAATTGTTTTAATAAAATGCTTAACTAGAGCTTCTCTGAGAACCGACTGACAGGAGATGATGTCTCTAGCAGTCTAACTAATAATGTGTAACGTGTATGAGATGTATTTTCCCAGGGCTCGAACAATGAAGACACTGACTGGAGAAGAAGATGGAACATTTTTTATACCTGACGAGCCGGATGATGAGAACATCGTAAAGCGGACCAATCAACGACATGTGAACTGTGAAATATTAGAATTATAGATTTGGTACGTAGACACTATTGGTTAAGATAAATAATGTATGACTAATTGACCAATTGGAAATTCGGGGATAGTCTGGGTGACTTTGATATAACAATGTGACAGAGAGAAGAGAGTTCAGATGTTAGAGGAGCGAGACGGAGAGATTGTAGAAGTGATTTGAGATTCTGTCATTGGGCTCATACTCTCTGATTGAGAGACTGATGTGATGATGATCGTCTGATGACCTGAGGATGAAGACTGACTCTGTTGCTGACCCATACCATGGATAGGTAGATATGACAATGTGACTGAATTGTATTTTTGTGCCTTTTCTTTCTAGGTACCAACTGCGCTGTTTAATATTGTTGTTAGCTAGATGTTTTCCTAAATTCTTGTTTTCTAAATTGTTTTGCATGAAGCCCCATGTGCTGATTTTAATCTGGGTCCGATTAGGGTTTCCTTACATGACGTTGACGGAATCAGGGATAAATGATTGACGGACTGCTTTGCTGAACTTCATGACCAAGAGTGACGTATTGTCTTTGATTCTTTTATTGACTTGTAGTTCTGCTTTGGAATGTACTCTGATGCAAGCTTTGATTAGTTTATGTTTTTGGCGTCTTCTAATAAATTGATGCTGGGTTTTTATTTGATTGAATTGCGTTTCAATTAATCTCATGACTTAGTATTGCAATCAAAAGGGAAATACAATTGCTAAAACGTTTACTGAGGTGTGTTTTTTCTTGGCTGAAAGGTCACGGTGTGATGTTTATTGCTTTTATTGATTGATGATCTTATTCATGGTTATAAATATTGTGCATCAACTACTAAGAACATTGGTCACATCATAGCTAGGATACTCCATACAAATCAAAAGGTTTATCCACCTATAAGTGTCACCTTGTAAGTTTACCTATTAAGGACTGATGCACTAACAGTTTTTGGTAGCAGCTTGATGGTTAGTTTCCTTGAAGAACTAGTTCTGTGGTGACTGATGGTTGTGGTGGTAGTATAAGATTGGTTAGTTATTCATTATCGAGATTTGGATTTTGTTTTTTCGAAATGGCAATTGTAGCAAAAATTATGTCCCCCTCAAGCCCAGAAATGACTTCCCAGGATCCTGGATCCTGCTTGTAGTGCTGGGTATGTTCTCAACGTTTTAGTGATAGTGTGAGAGAGATAGGTTGCGCTTGCACTGCTTATGAAAATCGCAGGTGAATTGTGACGTATGTGAGGAAAAGTTAGGGAGTCTGCCTACTCCAAAAGAGGTTTTAATAGGACTGGGTATTCCGCAGTATGAGAGTAGGGAAGTCGTCGAACTTCATATGAGTGTTGTGCTTTGTGCTCAAAAATTGTCCACATGGTTGTTGATGTACGAACCCTTTGTGGTCTAAGACTCTGGAGTATATTGACAAGTGTGGGAGAGTATATGTTGTAATCTGTCTGGTTTAGTAGGTTGATCGGGCGTGGTCAACAAGTCAGTGTGTGAGTTTAAGTAGGTAAGGGGATTTTCTACTAAGATATGGAGAGTCCTATGTGCACCAGGACAGACCCAATGATCAGTTGAGAGTAAAATTTGCAGGTCAAATTTTGCTTGAGAACGTGGGAGACCGAGGAAGAGGAATAGCTGCATGAGCAAAAGTGTCATCAGTGAAAATCTGAAAGGTCTCTGAAGCGATTGTGTTACTTTCCTGTAGTAAACCGGCAGATTTGTTTTTGGTTATTGGATTTTGGTTAGTACTCGCAATAATTTGCATTAGTCTTGTGTGAATTGGAGTTTAGGAGGACGAGCCACAAGACTTTGTCAGCTGCAGTGTGTATGAATGTGACGTCACTGGAGCCGCCCTGGGATAGGTTGGTTAGTGAGAAGGGTCACGCACTAATTGGCAGCCATCCATGAGAGGCAATTGGTTGAGAACATAGGTGAAAGGTATCTTGGTAGTAAAAGCCATTTCCTGATTTGATTTTGAATACACAAAAATAGAAAAGATGAAGTTTTTCACGGCATTAAAGAGTGCCTTAAGGGGAGATACGTACATTAAAGCGAGTGTAGGAGAGCCTACACCACCAGAGAATACTCCGGCATACATTGTAATGGAAGAGCGAGGTGTCGCGATATGTCTTTGGTTGAAGCGAGTGGTGCAAGTTGACAGCGAAAAATGGGAGCTTAGCATTTCCCGAGAATGGGACGTTCAATTTGAGAATTTTGGAGCAATTACGGATGGCGCTGTGTGAATCGAAGCCACTTCTTAGACCAGCACAGTTTGAGGCATTAGAGGTTTGGGAAATGGCAGCCAGACTGCAACAGCAAATTAAATTTGAGCAGGGAGTGAGAAAGGTAGAGAAGTCATTAGCCGGGGCAAGATGTGATTGGGAGCAGAAGAAATGGAGAACAGGTTCATTGCAGGATGTTAAGTTGGTTCCAGCAATTACGCAGGAAAATGAGAGGGAAGGAAAGAAATCAAGTGGAAAGTCAGATAAGGGTTTGTCAGAAAGAGAGTAAACAAGAAAGTCTTCCATGGAGTCTTCCAGTATCAGAGGATTCTGATACTGAGGACCTTATCACTCAAATACTGAGAGATTGGCCACCACTGTATGCGGTGCATGATGATGGTCCGAGTACTAGTGCTCATCCAACAGCCCCGGGCCAGGCAATGGGAACAGTGAGTCCAGTATAGGTTCATAATGGGCAGGTACAAAGTGCAGTGCAGAGTAATCCTAACGTGTTGACTGCTTCAGTAGTCTTGTCACAGTTGCATCTGCCACTGATACAAAGGATTTATCCTGATGTACCAATTCTTGAGACAACTTCAAATTTAGTGGTACCTACGGAACAAGTGGTTCCGAGACCATTGCTGATCCAGGCTGAGACAACTCCGATATTGATGCCCCAGGCACATCCGCAAGGTATGCCGAGGTTTACACCAATGACAGAAACACAGTCAGATTTGCCTCCGGTAATGAATCAGAGTATGGGAGTTACTCTTCCACAGAATGTAGGTATGAGAGCAGCCCAGATGCAATATCGCTGCCAATTACTGTTGGTCCAGCGGTACTATTGTTTGCCTAGAAGAAACCAATCACAGGAGAACAGGGTGTGATGTTTCAGAGTCTAATGAGGAGAGGAGTAAGTGAGCAGGTTCAAGTAGTCTCATCTATAGGTCAGACCTTTGATTGATCGAGGTCATTGTTGGATCACAGTCCACTTGTCGCACTTCCTGATGCCACAAATAACCCAAAGGAAGGTCAGAGCTTAAAGCTTTTGACCCCGCAGCACTCAAGTGTAGTGGTACAACAGGTGCCACCACCAAATGCGAGTAACATTATGTTACAGGGATTGACAGCACAGCCGTTGAACGGATGGTTGGATAGTTTGAACACCCCACAGAATGCGTCAAAGAGTGAAGAGCAGATCAATCGTGTTAGATTGAGTATGGAAATAACTGAACTAGTCGAGGGAACAATAGGGGTGAACAGGTTAGACTCTTATACAGAAGCAGAACCGAGAATCACAAGAGAGGTGGGCAAGATACATCAGAGATTGGCAGACCTGGCAGAAAAACATGATATAGAAAATGGAAAAACAAAGCATTTGAAAAGGAGTTACAGGTTAGATATTGAGGCGAAGGATTTTGAACACATGGGGTCAGCTGGGATGTAGGCACACCTTAAAGAACTATTACAGAGTGCTCAGATCTGGGGAACATTAGAAAAGTGGGAAGGCAGATGGGCAAAGAAGAAGGATAAAAGGAAACGAGATTCACAGGAAGGGTCTGAAAGTGTACCAAATAATAAGGATCCAGTAAAAATGTTGCCAATGAGAGAGATCCCAGGAGGGCAGTTTGTTCATGTTCCTTGGCACAGGAGTGATATTCTGTTGTTCACAAATGATTATCCAAAATTAAGGGAGAAGCCGGTTGAATGGTATCAGCAGACCCACAGGTTTGTGCCGCTTTCGAAATACCTATGGGAAGACCTGAATACTTTACTAGAAATAGTGGTTCCAGCTGATTTATGGGTTGAGTGTAAGAGAGCAGTAGATTGTCCGACAAGAGAACCAGAAAGGGATAGAACCACAGGTGCACCATCTCCTGAAGTAAAGAAGCATTGTTATAAGGAGATTGAGTTCCTGCAAATGAGAATTTCGCCAAAAAATATTGATTGGTAAAGGATTGACAGGACAGTTCAGAAGGTAAAGGAGTCAATACATGCATATTATGAAAGATTGTTGAAAGCATTGAATGAGTGCAGTGGCAAGGAAGCGATTGAGCCAAAAGACATGTTGTATTTTGTGTTCAGGTTTGTGGAAGGACTGAGACCTAAAATAGGTCAGATGATTGAGAGTAATTTGATCTGCTGACAAGCGAAGCCAATTGATGAGGTGTTGCAGTATGCAAAATACCGTAGTGATGCCATTGAGTTAAAACAGAAAAAGCTGAAGGAGAAAGCGATGGTGATGCAGATTAAGGCAGCTCAAACAGGAGTGCAAGGATTTTTTGTTCAACAGAAACCACAGCAGCAGGGAACTGTCTTGTTCCAACCTCAGATGTGAGGTAGGGGTCATGGAGTCAATATGAATCGTGGTCCGGATTTGAGTACCTTAGTGGTTCCAAATGATGTGCAAGGGATGAAGAAGCTATTGCTGTGTCACCTTTGCGGAGCCGTGGGACACTGGAAGCGGGAGTGTCCGAAAATGGTGCAGGAAGATGTTGTTCAGCAAAATGGTGATGTCAATACATTTCAAAATGTAGGAATACCAAGAATTAGAGGTCCTAATCCAAGCATCCAAAATAACACAAATCAGATGCAAATTTTTCAACCCATGCAGCAGGTACAGATGCCTCATGCACAGCTGACACAGTTGCAACCAATGCAGCAGC
Organism: Pleurodeles waltl; assembly: GCF_031143425.1. Lineage (NCBI taxonomy): Eukaryota > Metazoa > Chordata > Amphibia > Caudata > Salamandridae > Pleurodeles > Pleurodeles waltl. The sequence continues at coordinate 601,821,649 of NC_090443.1, read as the reverse complement.
AGGTTCCTATGGTACCTAGACAGCAAATGCAGATACCTCAAGCCCCGATGGAGCAGCAACAGGTGACGCTTACTCAACAGGTCACGGGTCAGAGACAAGACAGAAGTAGTAAAACTGTGCAATAATTCCCGTTACACAGTGAGAATGAAAGAAATGGTGATTGGATGAGTGATAGTTCCGATGAGGAGCCAGGTGTGCTTGCAGCCTCCTTAGAAGTAGATTAGAGAGGACCCTATGTGAGAGGAAAGGTAATGGGTCACAAGGTCTCATTTTTGGTAGATACGGGAGCCACGCGCTCTACAGTACGAAGTGCAGAAGTTCCGAATTTGCCCCTTTCAGGAAGAACGGTTCAGGTTGTGGGGGTAGAGAATAAGCATTTGACAAATCCAATTACGGATCCAGTGCAAGTTGAGATTGTCAACTTCCAGGGACTGCATAAGTTCGTAGTCTGTGATTCAACTCCAGTATCCCTACTGGGAAGGGACTTATTATGTAAAACAAGGTGTTCAATTACCTGTTCAGTCGATGGAATTGAGATACAGACAAATAGTGATGACGAGGAAGACACAGCTCCAGAACTCGAGTGTGAGACTACGAGTGAGGAGTATCCCTTGATTGAGTTTTTCCCCATGTTCCCAGTGAAAGAGCTTCATTCTGATTTGCAGGGAATGCTACAGGAAAGCGTGTGAGATCTGACAGGTAAATAATTAGGTTGAATCAAAGGAGTGGAACCAATTAAGGTTACTTTGAAGCCAAATGCAGTGTTTCCGCAGCTTCCACAGTACAATATGCCACAAGATGTCTTGATGAAAGTGGCACAGATAATTGGAGATGTTGCGAAGCAGGGAGTTTTGAAAGAAGTCTTGAGCAGCCCACGTAATTCACTGACAATGGGGTTGAAAAAGCTGTGTGGGAAGGTGCAAATTGTTCAGGATTTGAGAAAAGTAAATGACATGGTGGTCAAATGTTGTCCTGTAGTGCCCAATTCAGCAGTAATAATATTCCAGATTCCATGTGATGCAGAATGGTTCACAGTGGTTGATATGTTACAAGCTTTATTTTCTGTGCCTCTTCATGAGGAGAGTCAGTTTCTCTTTAGTTTCAAATTCCTACACAGAGTCTACAGCTGGTGCAGACTTCCTCAAGGGTACACAGAGTCACCATCCCTGTTTAATAAGATCTTGAAAAAGAATTTGGAATCATTGGAAATGCCTTTCCAAACGACTCTGGTGCAAAACATTGATGATTTGTTGATTGCATCTAGAACAAGGGACGAGTATAAGTACAACACGATTGCCCTGTTGAATCATTTGGGAAAATTTGGTCATAAAGTGTCACCATTGAAATTGCAGTACTGCCAGAAGGTAGTGAAATATTTGGGTCACCAGATTGAGAAAGGGTCGAGGAGAATTTCCAGAGAAAGGATCACAATGATATTGCAGAGAAGTCCCCTGTCTTCACATAGAGATGTCAGGATGTTTCTGGGAATGGTAGGTTATTTGTTGACAGTGGATTCCTAATTTTCCTGAGATTTCAAAGCCATTGCAAAAGCTGACACATAAGGATGTTACCGATCCCATAACATTGGACCAGGAACAGATGAAAGCGTTCACTGAGTTGAGAGAGAGTTTGTGCAGAGCTCCAGCATTGGGAGTGCCTGATCACACAAAACCTTTAATATTGTTTTGTCATGAGCGTGATGCATGTTCATTGTCTGTCTTGACTCAGGTCCATGGAGGTGCTCATTGAGCAGTAGCATATTTTTCAGCTACCTTGGACCCAGTTCCAGCAGCCTTACCAGGTTGCCTGCGTGTGGGTGCCGCAGATGGTCAGAGGCTTTCACAGAGTGAAGGAGTAGTGATGGGATAACCCCTGACTGTAATGGTCCCTCACTTGATTGAGATTTTACTGACAAGGACGAAAACACAATATTTGACTGGTGACAGACTGACAAGGTATGAGACAAGCATTTTGGGTGCTCCTAATGTGACATTGAAAAGATGTACAGTGCTGAACCTGGCAACTTTACTTCCAAGCAACACTGCCGACATTGAGAAAGAGGAAGACATTGAGCATGATTGTCTTGAGGTAACTGCGTTGTGCACAAAATCAAGACCCGACATTAGAGATACACAATTGGAAGAGAATAACCAAATTGTCTTTGTTGATGGTTCTTGTCTTAGGGATGGTACAGGGACATTGGGAGCAAGATATCCCGTGTGCACAATTACAGGTACCTCAGAAGCTTCCTGGCTTTGAGGAGTGTATTCTGCACAAGTAGCAGAATTGGTAGCATTTACTAGGGCATGCCATGTATCTGCTAGACTAAGGGTCACTATCTATACAGATAGCCAATACGGAATTGGAATAGTTCATGATTTTGGTCAATTGTGGTCACAAAGAGGTTTCTTGACTTCTACTGGCTCACCAGTGAGAAATGGTGAAAGAATAAAAGATTTGTTGAATGCAATACAATTCCCTGAAGAAATTGCCGTCGTGAAATGCAGTGCACATCTAGAATCGCAGTACTACGTGTCGCTGGGGAATGGATATGTAGATCAAGTCGCAAGATTTTGTGCATTGAACTGTATATCGTTCAAGGACAAATGGGAATTGATGTCTGAAAAAGACACTACATGTACGAGTTTTGCATTAATGGTGATTGACACATTAAAAGTATTTGCAAAGTAATATAGACAAGGAAGAGAAGAGGTCATGATTAAAACTGAAATGCGTTCAGAGACAGGATGAACTGTGGGTATCTGAAGAGGGTCAAATGGTATTACCAAATAGTCTGTTGTCACAAATGGCGAGGTACTACAATGGTCAGGCATGCATTGGGAGGGATGCCATGATTTGTCTATTCAAAATTGATTGTTTTAACCCCAAGTTCAGACAAGCAGCTGAAGCAGTATGCCATCACTGTGTTATTTGTCAGCAATTGAATGCAGGAAAAGGGACTGTGGTAAATTTGAACCACATTGAAGAGCAGGAGGTCCATTCAGCAGAATGCAATTGGATTTCATTGAGATGCCTGCATGTAGAGGTCTGACATATTTGCTGGTGATTGTGTGCATTTTTAGTCACTGGATTGAAATGTACCCTACAAGGCAAAAGCTGTTACTTAGAGAGTTGATACCACGTTTCGGATTTCCGATCTCTTTAGACTCAGATAGGGGAACGCACTTCAATAACGAAGAGATTAAACTCTTGCATGCAGCATTGAATATTGGACAGAAGTTGCATTGTAGCTACCGCCCTGAAGCATCAGGACTAGTAGAGCAGATGAATGGTACTTTAAAATCAAGAATTGCCAAAATGTGTGCAGCTACGAATTTGAAATGGCCAGATGCATTGCTCTTGGTGTTGATGTCAATGAGAAATACGCCTGACAGGAAGACAGGACTGTCGCCCCACGAAATCCTTATGAGCGGAGCAATGAGATTGCCAGCAGTTCCAACCAATGCACTTGTCAATATTACAAATGATATGGTGTTGGACTACTGCAAGGGTCTGGCTGATGTGGTTTGCTCTTTCTCTCAGCAGGTGGAGGCCACCACACTGACACCAATTCACGATCCAGGGCACAACCTAAGAGGCATGTCTGCTGGATCATGAAGAAGTGTTATTGAGAGCACCAACAACTGCGAAGAAAGTTGCAGCACCAGAACCAGAGAAGGAGCTTGAAGCCGAACCAGAACTTGTGGAATCTGGGTCCATCACCCCGGTAAGAGATGAAAGTGAAGAGCTACAAGAGGGTGTTGGATAATCTATCTCAACTGACATAGCACAGCAGGGGTTCTCCCTGAAGTAGATGGTTCTGAGAAATGAATTGAGCAAGAATTAGATCCAGAATGGGAGGGAGTTGAGATAGATCAAAGCCAAAGTGATCTGACTCCTCCTGAGCCTGTTGCAGGTCCATCAAGAGAAAACACCACAGGGAAAGAAAAGGAGACGAGTCCAGTCCAGAGAAAAATATTGAGAGAAGGTTCAAGGAAAGGAGACAATTGGCCTGAATCACAAGTAGAGAAAAGGAAAGAAGTGGCTATTGATCAAACAATAGAGGAAGAAGTAGATACCAAAAAAAATAAGAATTAAGTGAAGGAGAGTTGAGTGGTGATCAAAAGTTGAAAAGAAAGAGAATAGCAAGTCGAAGATATGCAGTTCCTGAATGGGCGTATGCAACTACAAACTAATGGTGCAAGAGTTTATTTCTTTTTGTTTCAATAGGGAAGTTCCGAGTCAATATTTTGATGTAACCTGAAGATGAGCAAGGAGCTGAACTGTTGAAACTAATCTGAAAAATATTTTGAGAAAAGAGACTGTTGAAAGGAAACTGGAAAAGACATTGATAAACTGATTTGACATTTGAAAACCGGATGTGATAAGCTGCTAATCGATTTTGACAAAGGGAAGGGTTCCTGGATGTGAAACTGAGCAAGCAGAAGAAGAATTTTCTATTTTTGCTGCACTTTTTCTGAGCTACGTCTGCTTTCTGATTCTTTATAGATCATGGCTGAGTTTAATAAGCAGGTTAGAGATGCTAGACGTTGTAAACATATAAGTGTTGGGTTGGCAATTAAGTGTGGAATTTTGTTTACAGTATTGATTGTATGTCTGTTCTTGATGCAATGGGAGCCAACCATGCTTCGGTTTCTGAGACTACTACACTAACGGCTTTAGAAAAGTTTACATTAGATGAGAAATATTTCCATAATTATACTAATGCTCAAGGAGGACTTTCTTCTAATGTTTTCTAACACTTATTGAGTGAGTATGTTGAAACAATGGATGCATGGGATTGTCTTGTATGCACGCAAATTCCTTCATTAGTTGAGGAAGGAGTTACTTACCATAGTCTTCCATTAACCTCCGGGATAAGTTGTAGTCTGCTACAAGCAAGGTTCTATGACCAGGAGTATATTCAATATTTTTATTCCAATTATGATGTACTGTTTTCATTTGTTCCTATCATTAGGTATCTGAGTAGTGTAGCTAAGGATCATGACATAGTATTGGTTAGAGGATTTTTTGAGCCTACACTAACCTTTGGGTCTGCTTATGCTCATAAAAATAATTTGACATGCTTGCTTACACATTTGGAGAAGAGCTTCTTAGGGCATAATGTCAATAGGAGAAAAACATTAAAAGAAAAATTAGAAAAAGGCTTAGAGAAAATGACTTACAAGAATGATTATGCTTACACTTGCGTACGAGTGAATGTAGGCATGTGTTTCTGTTTCAGAGTAAATGGACATGTATGTTGAATGGTCAACACTGTCAATGCACTTGTTGACCCAGGACCCTGCAATTCCAGGAATCTACTCTATTTGTGGACTAAATGTTTATTACCGTCTTCCAAAAGGATGGTATTTAACATGTTATTTGGGGAAAGTATTCCCAAAGATTTATCAGATAGTGGATTTGAAAACATTTCCGAAATTGACTGAATTACATCATAAGAGACAGAGGCAGGGGTCCTCTTCTGCGATAGTGGGAGATACATTTTGTGCATTGATTCTGTCACTGGGAGTCATCCTGAATTCAATGAAGATTAGAAAAGTTGTCTACTATTGTGGATAACATGCTGACAAATTTTACAGGGGCAATACTCCTGATAGACACTGAATTGGCTGTGGATAGAGCTATGACTCTTCAAAATCGTCTTGCTTTAGACATCCTTCTAGCGAAGGACAGCAGAGTCTGTAACATGATTAACTCTAGGCATTGTTGTTCATATATATTCCTAACAATAGTAAGGAGATAAGAGACTTAGGGGGTCATTCTAAGTCTGGCGGGCGGCGGAGGCCGCCCGCCAGACTTCCCCCTCCGAAATACCACTCCGCGGTCGAAAGACCGCGGAGGGTATTCTAAGTTTTTCCCTGGGCTGGCGGGCAGTCGCCAAAAGACCGCCCGCCAGCCCAGGGAAAAACTCCCTTCCCACAAGGATGCCGGCTCGTAATCGAGCCGGCGGAGTGGGAAGGTGCGACGGGTGCTGTTGCACCCGTCGCGTATTTCACTGTCTGCCAAGCAGACAGTGAAATACTTGTAGGGGCCCTCTTACGGGGGCCCCTGCAGTGCCCATGCCAGTGGCATGGGCACTGCAGGGGCCCTCTTACGGGGGCCCCGCGACCCCCCCTACCGCCATCCGGTTCCCGGCGGGCGGACCGCCGGGAACTGGATGGCGGTAGGGGGGGTCGGAATCCCCTCGGCGGCGCAGCTAGCTGCGCCGCCTTGGAGGATTCAATAGGGCGGCGGTACACTGGCGGGAGACCGCCAGTGTTGCCGGTCTGACCGCGGCTTTACCGCTGCGGTCAGAATGCCCTGCGGGGCACTGCCGGCCTGTCGGCGGTGCTCCCGCCGACCCTGGCCCCGGCGGTCTAAGACCGCCGGGGTCAGAATCACCCCCTTAGGGCCACATGTAGCAAACTCCGAGATTGCGACTCGGAAATTGCGAGTCTGTCTGACTTGCAATTTCCGAGTCGCAATCTTGGATGCAGAACGGTGTCTCAGACACCGTCTGCGACTCGCTATGGGGTCGCAAAGACCCACCTCATCAATATTAATGAGGTGGGTCGCATTTTGCGACCCCATAGTGAGTCCCTGCACTCACAGGGATGGTGGCCTGCTGAAGTCAGCAGACCTCCATGTCTGTGACTGCTTTTTAAATAAAGCAGTTTTTTTTTCATTTTGCAGCCCCTTTTCCTTAAAGGAAAACAAGTTGCAAAATGAAAAAAATACCGAAACCATTTGGTTTCGTTTTTTCAGTGTAGGCAGTGGTCCATTGGACCACTGCATGCTCTGAAAAAACATTCTGGGCAACATTCACAAAGGGAAAGGGGTCCCATGGGGACCCCTTCCCGTTTGCAAATGAGTTACCACCAGTGTGACACTGGTGGTAACTGCGAGTTGCTTTGCGACCGCATTCGCGGTCACATAGCAAGTCTGAATTGCGATGCGAGTCGCGAATAGGAAGGAAACACCCCTTCCTATTTGCAAGTCGCATTCGACTCGCAATTTGTGAATGTGCATCACGTTAGGCCGTTTGCATGGCGCAAACTGCGATTTTCGCAGCTTGCACCATGCAAACGGCTTCCTACATCTGGCCCCTACTTACTAACCTGACTAACTCAAGTAGTGATTTGAAGGAATTGAAAGAACCAGGTGTTTGGGGAAAGGTTGGTAAAGGGTTTGTTTCAGTGGAAAATTGGCTTAGTAAAATTTGGAATGGGGTACTATTAGAAATCATACAGGGAATATTAATTGTAATAGCTTGAATATTAGGAATATGGAGAATATGTAAATTCTGTCAAAGGATTAAATTGAAAAGGTCTAAAAATAATCAGAGGAGGGAAGAATGAAACAGGGAAAGAATCTTTAGGTAAAATTTGAGCAGAGGGTGGAATGTTGAAGAAATCGAGCTACAAACTCTATTGGAGATAAAAGTAGTGTGATTAAATATTTAGTCATCAGAGGAGGGATTGTTAATGCAAATGTCTTATATAGAAATTATTAATGAATGTTTATGTGTTCTGAATAATGAATTTGGTAGAAAATGAATAACGTAGAAAACTGAATTTCTTAACGTCTAATGAAAAAATGCTGACAAAATTAACTGACCGTGACCTGCTCATTGTTTTAAACAAATGCTTAATTAGAGCTTCTGTGAGAATCGACGGACAGTAGATGGTGTCTCTAGCAATGTGACTAATAATGTGTAACGTGTATGAGATGTACTTTCCCAGGACTCGAACAATGAAGACACTGACTGGAGAAGAAGATGCAACATTCTTGATACCTGACAAGCCGGATGATGAGAACATCGTAAAGCGGACCAATCAATGACATGTGAACTGTGAAATATTAGAATTATAGATTTGGTACATAGACACTATTGGTTAAGATAAATAATGTATGACCAATTGACCAATTGGAAATTGGGGGATAGTCTGGGTGACTTTGATAAAACAATGTGACAGAGAGAAGAGAGTTCATATGTTAGGGGAGAAAGACTGCGAGGTCGTAGAGATGATTCGAGATTCTATCATTGGTCTCATACTCTCTGATTGAGAGCCTGATGTGATGCTGATCGACTGATGACCTGAGGATGAAGACTGACTCTGTTGCTGACCCATACCATGGATAGAAAGATATGACAATGTGACTGAATTGTATGTTGATGCCTTTTCTTTCTAGGTACCAACTGCGCTGTTTAATGGTGTTCTTAGCTAGATGTTTTCCCAAATTCTTGTTTTCTAAATTGTTTTGCATGAAGCCCCACATGCTGATGCTAATCTGGGTTAGATGAGGGTTTCCTTACATGACATTGATGGAATCAGGGATAAATGGTTGACGGACTGCTTTGCTGAACTTCATGATCAGGAATGACTAATTATCTTTGATTCTTTGATTGACTTGAATTACTGCTTTGGAAGGTACTCTGATGTAAGCTTTGATTAGTTTATGTTTTTGGCATCTTCTAACAAATTGATGCTGGGTTTTTATTTAATTGAATTGCGTTTGAATGAATCTCATGATTTAGTATTGTAATCAATAGGGAAATAAAATTACGAAAACGTATACTGAGGTGTGGTTATTCATGGCTGAAAGGTCATGGTGTGATGTTTGTTGCTTTTATTGATAGATGATTTGATTAATGGTTATAAATATTGTGCATTGATTACTAAGAACGTTGGTCACATCATAACTAGGATACTCCATGCGAATCAAAAGAGTCATCGACCTACACGCGTCACCTTGTAAGTTTACTTATTAAGGACAGACTCGCTAACAGTGCCCTTCTCTGATTGGCCAGTCTCTGGCAGCCTGTAAGGCTGCTTTGATGAGGTGTAAAGTGGCCTGGGCTGAACACAAAGGAATGTGCCTGGGGGAGGAGAACTACCTCAGCAGTTGGGGAAGCAGGAAGGGGAAGGGCCGCCAAACTGGTCTTCAAAGGCAGGGAAAGGTATTTGGAGCAACCCAGCACCTCCCTCACATCCTGCAACCCCAGACAATTAAATGCCCTCTTGATTAGATTATGAAAGGGCAGGAGAGGGGTGTGTTTAGGATTTTTAGCCACAGCAGTAGGTGGGCTCAGCCAGATGTAACTTCCAACAATCAGTTTCAGCCATAATGGATTTTTGAAGAATGTTGCACCCTGGGATAGATTTTTGCCACACTTCCCAGGAAGTGTTCATTACAGGGGGAAGAACCCTGCATCTGATTGGAGAACCAGGACCCCCCTGCTTTTCAAACAGGAGCAAGGATAAATATGGCAGAGCTGTACTCACACTTCAGTTCCCTACCAGATCCCTACCAGATCCCTACAAGGAAGAACATCAGAAGAAGAAGGACTGCCCTGCTGGACCCCTGACCTACACCTGGACACTGCACTCTGAAGGACTGCACCAGCTGCACACTTGGGCTCCTCCACTAGAAGGACTTTGTCTTACTTCAACTGGTTCAAGGAGGGACTCCCTGTTTGCTACAGGTACAAAGGAGCTGCCCAGAGTCCCCTGCATTGTGTCCTACAAACAGAGCCCAGCTGATCAGCGTCCAGTGGCCATTTGTGGATTCTGACCAGGTGCATCCTGGGAATTGTAGTCCCAGCTCCCAAGGAGGAACTCAGAGCTTCTGGAACCTTGGATCAAGTTGCGGACACTTCAAGGACCCAAAAAGGACCTCTGGAAGAAGGTCCAGAAGTTTGGAGCTGTTGGGAGCAACTCCATAAGTTGAAGAGGTGCATTGTGGGAGTTGTAGTCCCAGACCCCAAGAGGCAAACCAAAGCATCTGAGCCCTTGGCTGGTGCTGAGGTCCACTTTCCTGAATCAAGAAACACTTCTGAAAGATAGCGTAAAAGTGTTACCTTGTGGGTGGCCTGAACTCTGGACTTTGTTCCTTTCCAGTGTGACCTTTTTTTAACCCTTTGAGTGCTAGTTGCTTCTATTTGCTAGAAAAAAAAAATCATATCTCCGGTTCCCCGTATCCAATTTTTATCATTTTGGTGTCATTTTTAAACATAATCTATTTTTATAAATTGCAGGTACTTACCTGCCCTTACCAATAATCCACTTTCCAACAGTTTTGCACTGCCATGGGTTTAAAAATTTAACACAGTGCTAAATGGTCATTCCGTATGACACACAGAATCCTGCACAGTTAATATTAATGAGGTAGGATTTTGTTTTGAAATCAACTGAACACTCCGTGAATGCGCAGATGGAACTCTATAATGAAAAGCAGACCTACATGACTGCACATTTCAGTTTTTTTCAGGGTTACACCAGGAAAACTGGGACTGGGGGAGACTTCTTTGCAAACCTGGGAAGGTTTGGGGAATTTGAAAATGTTGTAAATATACACTTTTCAGAACCTGTTCAGAAGACCACTGGGCCCGGTAGGGATTGAGGCCTTTTACCACAGCTGTCCCTCAGCCTGCCCTACTATGGCTCTGCAATCTGGACCAAGTATAGGGTTGTGTTCTAGTCCTGCTGCTGTTTAATTTTTACACTTCAGATCTAGGGATCACAATAAAGAATGTCCATTTATTTTTTCCAAGAATAGGGAGACATAAGATCCCATTTCTACAATCTGCAGATGATTTAGCAATCTTAGATCACATAAAAATAAGACTATGGATTTGCGAGAAATTAGGTTGTTGGTTGACTAGGGTGTGAGCTCTAGTCAAGCAGCAGCCACAATTCCTTGCAGGGTAAACCACAAAAAGTCACTTAATTAACCTGTACTTAACCTGGGGTAGCTTGGCACAAAAAGCAGTCAGGCTTAACTTAGAGACAATGTGAGAAGTACTTATGCAGCACCCAAACAGTATTCCAGTGAAAACACACAACTAGAAAAATTCTAAAACATTTTAGAAAAACACAGTCAATTGTCAAAAAGTATTTGACACCAAAACAACAATAATTCAATCAGAGGAACCAGATTTATGAATTTTCAAAATAGCTCCTAAAAGATAAAAGCACCAACGGTGGATACCTGGTCACCTTGAGCACCACAACCAGAGGTCTAGAAATGTATGCAGACCTCCTCAGGGTTCAGGACGCACACATGCTGTGTGAGGATTCAAGATGGTGGGAGCCTGTTGTATCCATGTGGCTCTTAACAGGAGGATAGTAGACTAGCCCTTGGAGTCACTTCTGGTAGTCCTGGATGCAGGTGAAGATGTGGGACTCAACAGCAGGGCTGGCTTCTGGGAGTTTAAGGCAGGCTCCAAGCAGCAATGCAGCCCTTTCAGGTACAGCAGCCTGGCAGATTTCACACTAGGTCACAGCCATAGACAGTCCTCTGAGAGTGCTTCTGCAGGTCCAGTAATGAAGTGAAGAGTGGATTTGAGAGCCCTATTTTTATACCCTGGTGCCCTGCTTCTGGAAGGTGGGAGGAATTTCTGGAAAGGTTCTTTGAAGTTTTGGGGGTTTCCTGCCTCTCCTGTCCTGGATCCAAGCTGGCTGCAGCAACAATACAGGGTTGTTAGGCTCATTAAATGTATTAAGGAATCCCCAATGTTATCCTCAGAGAGGGGTGGACCTTACAGTAATGAAAAACAAATTTGGGAGTTTTTCACTACTAGGACATAAAAAACTTAAAAGTGCATGCCTTACCTTTTAATTACACAGCACCCTGCCCAAAGGGCTACCTAGGGCCTACCTAAGAGGTGATGTATATGTAATAAAAGAGGGGTTTAAGACTTGGAGAGGGGTTCTAAATGCCAAGTCGACATAGCAGTGGAACACTGCAATCAGGCTGCGATGTTAGGAATAATTTTAGGGGGATACTTTGGTGGGTGGCACAATAAGTGCTGCAGGCCCCCTGGTAGCATTTCATTTACAGGCGTTGTGTATATGGCACACCACTCTAGAAAGGATTTAGAAGTAAATTAAATATGCCAATTTGATATTGACCAATTAAACCATGCTTTAGGGAGAGAGCACAAGCACTTTAGCCCTGGTTAGCAGAGGTAAAGTGCACTGAGTCCTAAGGTCAACAAGAGCAAAAATACAGCAAAAATAGGAGGAGGAAGGCAAAATGTTTGGGGGGGGGACCCTGTAGGAAATTGCTATTTCTAACAAGCACTCACTCAATAAGGTTTAAGAATAGAACATGAGTAATAAGTTGGGGGCAAATGCTAACAAAACAAAAGTAATTATAGTCAGGAAAATAAAGAGGAAATCTAAAAAAGTGTGGAAACTCAGCCCTTGAAGATCAATTACACCATGAATTATAATTACCTGGGATATAAATGATGTAATATTTGCACTATGCCAACTGAATACAATTCTACTCAGCCCAACAGCTGAAGCTGTCATAATGAGAATAAATGCCAAACTGGTGCCAACAGTCTTTTAGGTCAGCAAGTTTTCCCTTCAGAAATGACAGCACTATTAGATAAGATGCTATGTATTACCTATAGATGAGTATTTCATTCAACAAAGTTCCTCTGACGAGCACAGATATGCCTGTAATTTGGTTTACAAAAACAAGACCGAGCTGGCAAGTCCCAATTTCTTAGACTTTGCTATCAGATAACAGATGCTAAGAAGAGGCCACTAAAAATGGTATTCCAAGACATCCTTAATGACACAGACAACAATTGGGCAAGATACTTGATCAAAGGTAGTGCTGAATTAAGGTTGTATCTAAATTCACTTAGCTCAGAAAGAAATAATGAAAAAAACAGGTCACTGCAGGTATGAGCTTTACCGAGTTATTTTATCATCTTCTCAAGCCCCATATCCACAGTAATATCTGAAAGAGCCAATGAGTCAGGCCTGCGGGAAAAACATAATGCTTGCCAGGCTTCTAACATAACCAATCGATGAACTACAACCGAACTGGAGAAACAGACTCTGGGCCATATTTATACTTTTTGACGCAAAACTGCACTGGCGCAGTTTTGCATAAAAAATATTACCGCCGGCTAACGCCATTTTGGTGCGCTGTGCAGGCGTCAAATTTATACTATGACGCACGGCAGCGCAAACCACAGGTGGGAGTCATTTATTTTGACGCACACCGCAGCGCTAAGTCTTAAAGCAAAACAACGTTAACATGGCGGAAATGACTGTGGGTCGATTTATGACACCGCAAACCGGATATGCGCTGTTTTTTGACGCAATAGCGTCATAAAGCCCAGCGAACACTGCCATTTCACCAGAGGAGAGCCAAAATGGATCCCAGGTGCCACCACAGACCCCAGGAAGATGACAACAGAGCAGGAACCAGCCAGGAGGACCCACACAAGAACCAGGACACTTATAAGAAGAAAAGAAAGTGTTGCTTCAGTGCAGAGGAGCAGGAAATTCTGGTTAAAGAGCACCAACTGTTTGTCACCTCAAAGTTGCCAATCAGTAGGAGAGAGGCAATATGGCAACAAATTGTTGACAAGATTAACAGTGTGGCTGAAGTACTCAGAACTGTCATCGAGTGCAAGAAACGCTGGCATGACCAAGGAAAAGATGGCCACGAACAGGAAGGCAGCACTGCAGACTGGAGGTGGGAGTCCAGCACACCAGGAGGCCCTGGACCACATGGAGGAGATGGTCACAGCCATCATCCCTGAGGAGATCGTCACAGGGATTTAAGGACAGGACAGTGCAGACTACCAGGAGGCAACGCACATGCAGGGTAAGTCGCATGGGGAATTGAAATGCCCTAATGTCAACTGCAACCGGGGGGGAATACCTACTACACATTGCATGTAAGTCATCATATACATGGAGTGGCATGGGTAAAGGGGCACGGCATGGGGGCATGGCCTGCACAGACAGAAGCTGGGGCACACCATTACACTACACCAACAACAGTCCCATGGGGGCATGCTGCCATGCCAACGATGGAGCAAAGGGAAAGCCACGCCAGGAGGGAAGGGCACAACGTCAAACTGATATCCCGGCACATGTCAGCCACCATACCCCCCACATTAACTAGGGCCCTCTTAATAACCTATAGCCATACCGACAACTGGAATGTAACTGCAACAACAGTTGCCACTACCACCTCCACTCTGTGTGCAGCTCAAGTAGCCAATGGCAGTAACCTCCCCATGGATCATACACACCTAAATTAGAGGGTTGAGGATGACAACTTCAACAATCCCCTGAAAAAAGACAAAGGCCCCAGTACTGTCAAATGTCAATGCCCATAGTTGTTGCAAACTTCACCCAGTGTAAACAACAATAGGAGCTACACAGCACTAAGGACATACCCATACTGCATATGTCAGGGTCCATCCTGTGCCTGGGTCACAACGTAACATCATAAATTTCATACTGCTCAGACAACAGCATTGAAGGGGGGACACATGTAACTGGTCACTGAAATACACCTGCACAGTCAGAGGAGGAAATAGGACACTGATACGATTATCAGGGCAATCCAATGCACCACACATTCCCAACATCAGCTGTAGACATTACCAATGCCAACATCCATATTGTGTCATAACATTGCTATGCATAGGATATGCTACATGTCAAATACATTTAAGTGGATGTGAAAGATCAGAGACTGGGGCAGGTCCAGATTGTTAAGTGTGCTGCCAGTGCCATCAGAACACCCACAGCCAGTGAAAGGTCTCACCATGAGAATGGATGTAGACGGAGGGTTGAGTAAGACAAGAAGGTGGCAATTCACTATTTGTCCAAAACCAACACCTAGAAGAGATGATGCCTACAAGTCTAATAACTTAATAACATACATGTGACATGCAGGTGGGCCATAGGCCTGGGAGAATGCCCATCTGAAAGACTAGAGCAATAAACACAAAACAAGATCACAACGGGAATTCATCACAAGGCAGGCATGTCACATCACTCATGCCACAACACAGACACACTAATTGTACCCTGTTTCATTGCAGAGGAAGATGGATCTCCTGCGGATATGCCTGTCCCAGATTACCCTGATGACATGGATGACAAGCTGATAAACATTCCCCAGGAGACTATCCAAAAGGTCATTGAAACCCTCCAGACAAGGAGGAGCACAGAACAAGCAGCCATCGCAGAGGATCCACCCACCACCCCAATTGTAAGACCTGCCAGCTCCAATACAGATGAGGACTCAGACAACACATGCACCAGCTTTGAGAGAACTGTAGTTGGGGTACAGCGGGAGCTGGCCAAGGAGGTGCGGGTGGGGATGCAAACTATGGCAGCCAGCCTAGAGGGAGTGCGTTCGTGCATGATGTCATCTGCAGATCAGGCAGCAGCTATGCAAGCCCTAACATCTATCTTGCAGGAACAGCAAAAAACCCAGAAGGAAATCAGCACAGCTGTAATACAGTTGACCCAACACCTACAACAGCAATCCTGTCAACGCGTGCACGAATGCAACATTGAACCCCTCAGGGCCAACCTGGCTGCCTACCATCGTGATGTGGCTGCAATTCTTAAGAATCAGCAGATCCTCCTTGCTGCAGTACTGCCCTTAAGACCTTCACAGGTAGCAGCGACCGGGATGTCTGACTCCACATCGTCTAACACTGAGGTGTGTGTTGTCCCTTCACAACCACCACCACCAAGAACAGAGGAGGCAACACACACATCAGAAGAAGAAGACATGGAACAGATCACCTTCACACGGAAAAGTACCCGGAAGCACTAGTCCCTGCCAAATGGCCAACAATTACCAAGGTCCTGCGCTTTCGAACATGCCAGTCTTACAACAGATCTACTTAATGACTGTTCTGCTTACCACTGTATATCTTGTCAGCCTGCCCAGTGATTGTCTCTCTCTTACTCATTGGCAAATCCTGTCCCTCTGTACTTTCTGAAACATTACCCCAGAATGTCAAAAGCACGGCCCATCAATATGTTGTGAGCTATGTAATTCTGTGTGTGAACTGTCAGGGTCCTGATGTGTGGATTTTTCATGGACATTATCAGAGGTTGCTGGTTCTGCTGAAGGCCCCCTACCCAATCCCTGCATACGGCCCTGGGACACTGTCACTCTTTGTCATTCATGCATAAATGAGACCCAGACAAGGGATAGCCCATAAATTTTGGTTTTCACAGAGGATTTAACTCATATGGTACAGTTAAAAGGCAGACGATGCTAAACAATGTATTTGGGTATGCATTGAAGAAGCACATGCCCAAATACCCCCTGATGAATGAGAGGTTTGCTAACGCAAGTGTGGTACATATGTAGACACAGGGATACTTTAGTGTGACGCACAGACAGATGCCAGTCAGGCTGACAGAATGCAGGGTGAATCAGGATACAGCAATTTGACAAGTTACATAATCAGTGGTCTGACTAAGACTGTTTGGAGGATGAACTAGACAGTTGACATGTCAATTGTGTATGTCCTGTGTGTTTGAAGGTGACAAATGAACCCAAGGGCTGTGTTACACGGCTTAATTAGTATCAAAGCTTAACGGTGTTTTTGACAAAATGCCAACTCCTATGCTGTTCCAGGCATCAGCAGGGGCAGTGCTTGTTGAAATGGGTGGTGTGCATGGAGGTGATCACAGGTGTGGGCTGCATCTGTTTCTCACAAGTCCTGTAGGTGAGATTTGCATTCTAATGGCCAACAGACATTTTCACACGGGAAGCAATCTACAGATGCTAACAGGGCTTGGAAACTAGAAGCCAGTGTATTAATTGACCTGACGTCCATGCAGTCAGATGTTCTATGACAATGGTATACCATAGGAAAGGGTGTAGCACACAGGATTACTATTTTTTGCCTGTGTGTGTAGAGGAGGGAATATCAGGGTACACATCTTACTACTCCAAGGACCTCTTCAGACAGGTGGGTTGTGACCAGGTGCATGGGTGTGTCAGGAGTTAGAAAATGGGCTGACATGTACATGGAATGTCATGTGCGCAATGCTGACATATGTGTGGCACTTGTGCTGTCTATGTACTGATTCTATGGAACTCTGGTCACAGATAGTCCACGCAAAGATTGCATGCAGTTGGACTTACTGCTGTCAAGGGTCTGGTCAGACATTCCTATTACTGATGCAGAAGCACATCAACTGCCTCATGTATGAGGCTTGTTTTCCCCTTATTGAGTGATGGTGTCTTAGTTGTGTGCCATATGCTGCTTTGGACCCTGATTTCAACATGAATGTGTGAAATAGGTGTGGCCCTCTGCTATTGGCCTTCAAAGGAGAAATGTACATGATGTATGTCATTTACAGTGTGTGTATATGTGACCATTGTATGTTACGCATCACATTAGCTCTGGGATTTTCAGTGTCCTAATCGGTATATCAGCAATGCTCCATGAGGCAACACTCTTATTCTGATAGTTAGAGATGAAGGTGTCCAAAAGTGAATAGCCAAACGATGATATGGTGATTATTATAGGTGTTTATTTAAATTAGTTCATAAAGTGGTGATGGTGATTATATTTAAAAGAAATTGTTCACGATATGTTGCCGCCTGTGCATACCAGCGGCCGTGTTTTGTAGTTCCCCCTCATGTTGCAGGCCAGCATCCTCCTCTTCCTCCTCTTCAGGCGTGTGGCTCGGGTTCCAGGAGGGGAATGTTCCTTTTGATGCAAATGTTGCGCAGAATAGCACATGTTAGGATGATCTTACAGACCATCTCTGGGGAATATAGGAGGCTACCACCAGTTATGTCGAGGCACCGGAACCTTGACTTGAGGATGCCGAAGGTCCTCTCGACTATGGTGAGTGTCCTCCTATGTGTGTCATTATAGGCATGCTCTGCTGAGGTACTCGTGTTGCCAATAGGTGTCATTATCCATGGCTGGATGCCATACCCCTGATCAGCTGCAAGAGAAAATGAAGGGGATCATGTTGATGTAGCTAGCCCCATTGAAATCACCTTTCATGGTAGTAGTTGTCTTGCGTTGTCTGTGACTCTTTTGTGTTATTGTGTCGCATCCTAGGCTTGTAGGATGTACCATCTGCATAGTGTTGTTTCCTTGGCTGAACAAGTGTTTGGCTGCTGACCGTTTGTCAGCAGTATGTTTTGGGATTTGCAGTACAGTGTGCCCTCCCTAGCATTGTGACTTGTGATACAGGTGTCCGTGTGTCTTCACTGGGGGTGAGAAGATAGTTCCATACACAGATTCATTTTGACAGTGTTGTTAACACGTTCATATCATTGTACCCTGGATATCCCATACCTTTAGACTTATGCAATGGATTAATGTAAACGTCATTGGGACACTGACAATTTGCAAGGTGACATTTAGGCAACCCACTCCACACGTTGTGATCTTTGACGTCTTAACATTAGACTATACACTAATTTCCGATGTGTGACAGGTTCAATGGTGACCTAAGAAACATGGCTAGCGATGTCACGACCTCAGTGTGTTCCTGTTCACATGTTGCTGTTGTGGTGTATGTGTTGTGTGTCCTAGAGGGTTGCTGTGCAGTGTGTATATAAGTAGGTTTTTGTACTTACCAAAAAGTAGTCCATTGCTATACCGTCCATCCTGGAAGTGTTCATTGATGGTGCAGTGACGGAAGATGAATGAGTCATGGACACTCCCAGGATATTTAGCCACGATGTTGGTGATCAATCCTTGGGGATCGACAATGGCCTGCACATTGATGGATTGTGTGTGCTTCCTGTTGCGGTAGAGGTGTTCAGTTGCAGCAGGTGGCACAAGGCGTACATGTATGCAGTCGATTGCACCAAGGACGTGTGGGAAGCCACTAATGAGGTAGATCCCCTGTTTTGTTTCCTGCTGCTTCTGCAGTGTGTTAGGGAAGCAGATGTGGCGGGGTGTAAGTCCAATGATGGCATCCAGTACTTTGGGCAAAAAGGCAGAGAATGATGGTTGTGATATTCCGGCAACCAGGGCACCAGTTGTTTGAAAAGAGCCACTTGCCAGCATGTGAAGTACGGCAAGCAGCTTGATTTCTGTTGGGATGGTACGGGGTGTCAGCAAAGTGGGTGCCAACTGCGGCTCAATGTTTCGCAGCAGCTGGTGGATGGCCTGCCAGTTCAACTTTACCTCTGGATGATGTTGTGTTCCCTGAGACCATGAAGGGTTGTTCTGGGGCGGAATATCCTCTCCTGCCTTCTGCGCTGCCTTTGAGGTCCCTGCTGGTGTTGTAGTAGCTGCTGTTGTTGTTGCTGGGCTCTGCGTCTGCGTGCACGCTGGATAAGAATCACCTCCATGTCTCCCTTTTGCTGCTCGGCTGCTCTGCTGTTGCTTCTGTGTGTTCTGATTAAATACAGGTGTGTTTGCCCCATTTTAACGCCTGCTCTGACCCAGGTGTTAAATTTTGACGCACATCGGGATGTGTGAAATTTTTCGGCTCCGCCTCCCGGCCGTGAACCATTTTTGCCCGAAAGCATAAATACGACGCACAGCCGTTTAAGTCATTTTTTGGACGGGAACGCCTACCTTGCATATCATTAACGCAAGGCGGGTTGCCGCATCCAAAAAATGACGCATACGGCGGACTTTTGTCGTCCGCGGGCTCGGGCGTCAAAGTTTAAATATGGGGCAACGTTTGCGCTGAATGTGCGTCAAAATTTTTGACACACATTTGGCGCAGACGGAGTATAAATATGCCCCACAGTATGATTCCAAAGCGCAGATTTTGCACATAAATTAAAGAATTGTTTACGCATCTACTGTATGTTGCCCGGAATTCTGGACTGCCTGCTGCACCCTTTTAAAATCAATGTGTGTAAAGCATGAAACACCTACCTGCAAGGAGGTACTAGCACTGCTGAATTTTTTAATGTTAGCCTAGATCCAACAAAGCAGGCCTGATGATATGTATTATTTTAAAACCTTTTAATGAACAGCCAAAAGTCAGTAAAAGTCTCTGGATTTAGCATGTGAATATGTGCTAAGTCTTGATTTGAAGATTAATGTAAGATGAACCACAAAACTGGTATTGTAAATCATAGGTTGCATTGCTTGAACCCAAGGGTTTTTTTCTTTGTAATTAATTTAATCAGTCCTATGCAATAAAATTATTCATTCATTAAAGGGTAACCCTTTCTGCACTTGACTGTCAGTGGTAACATCGGCGAGCAGTCACAATCTTCTTAGGGATGTTAGTAGTAATGTGTGATTTGGGTTGTATCCTCATACATTACAGAAAGGAACTTGACAATGTGATTGCCAGCATAGATATTGTGTGCCGTAAGGTTACTAATGTAGAGCATCCAAATCGAATTGTTGATGGTGCAATCACGGTAGAAGTCTAGAGATTCATATATACATGTGTTCGAATGCTTTAATTTAACATGCCAAATTGTAGTACTTGTTCACATTTTGTATCTATATATTTTGATTAATATTGTCTTATTGAAGCTCTATATTTATGTGGCATTTATAAATTGTCACTCTCATTTACAATTACAAGGTGCACTTATAATCATGTATCTTTAATGTGCATTGACTGTTTTCTTAAGTTAGCATAACCAAAAGCCTTATGCTTTTAGTTTTTCATGTTTAACCTTCAAGTTGGTGTTTTTCTTGTGCAATGTTCCTTCTTTTGCAGGTGTATTTTTGTGATTCTACAGTTAGTTAAAGGCATATTGTGTATTGGGGATAGTGAGGCCAGGGAGTATATTTTGGCAAGGACAAGGAGGACAAACTAACAAGAAAATACTTCTATTTGTGTACCAGGTGCGGGGAGACATCCAAGTTAGGCCTCCTATCCAATTCGTGGGATGACAGACATGAGGGGAGTTGCAAATTTCAACTGTAAGGAAGATGTAAAACTACTGGTGTTGTTCATGTGAGTTTCTTGAAGATTCTGTAGATTTAATTGGTATCTGCACAGTTAATTGAGAGCAGATCCCCTATAGACCTGGAGAGGTAGAGACATCTCTATCCTTATTCCTTTGAGTGGCTTTATGATATGCAAAATCTCTCTGTCATAACGTCGACAGAAGTCTCTGCTAAACTGACACTTTCCAACTTCCTGAGAATTAATTAGAGATTCATTTTACTTTAGTTTAGGGTATTTAGATTACCGTAGACTTATGCAATGATTAGACAGAATGACCAAAATCTATATAAAGGAATGAGATTCTGTTTCCCATCTTTTGTATAGCCTCAACTGAAATTCTTGTATGCCTTATGCTTGGGCGATTTATCTCATTCAGCACTTTACTTAGCCTTTGGTAATTTTAAACTTATATAGCATGTTTTTAAGGTTCACTTATATTTGTTTGGCCCTTAACTTGTAGTATACTTTTGATCTTTACCTGTGATCTTCTGGTAGTTAATGTGCAAGCAAATAGGTTGCACTGTAAATTAAATTGTAAGATTGATTTTAACTCTCCTTTACCTTTCAAGGATCCTATAAAGGTCCATTACTGGAAGAGAAGCAACAACATGGGCTCACAGCTCTATCATTAGTGGAGGGGTAATCATGCTCATTAATTAACACCTCTCAGTAGCACAACAAGATCAATATCCATCCCAGTGCTTCTTTCTGTATGGAAAAAGTACT
Source organism: Pleurodeles waltl (assembly GCF_031143425.1). Taxonomy (NCBI): domain Eukaryota; kingdom Metazoa; phylum Chordata; class Amphibia; order Caudata; family Salamandridae; genus Pleurodeles; species Pleurodeles waltl. Next base: position 601,800,215 of record NC_090443.1, on the reverse strand, counting down.
TTAGTACACAGAAAGCATAGAAAAAAATGATTTTTCCTTCCCATACAATAAGGCAAGGATATCTGATAGACAGGTGTGAGACTATGCTTCTAGGGGTGTTTTTGACTATCTCAGCCACCACATCGCCTGTACCTTTTGCCCCCCCCCTTCCTGCAAGTTCCCCCCATTCCAGGGTCAAGTTAGAAATACTGTGCATGGGTGCAGCTTGTGTGCCCCCTCTGTTTTTCTTAGAACTCAGTCTCTTACGTCAAGGCTCTGTTAGTCTCTCACCCAGTTCAGAACTCTAGCAGTAGCAGGTAGGTTCCAGGCGGTACAACAGTCTTCAAGGGAGCTATGCACAGCAGGAGTGAGGCATCCCAGAGGTAACTTTCAGATCACTTAGCCTTAGGATAGGTCCTAGTCAATAGCACATTTTGGCAGAACCACTGCCATCCAGTCCACCTGTGTGGCACAGGGGCCACCAGAAGATGTTTATCCCATCATCTATCTGTTCTACCACATAAATCCACGTGTGTCGTAGCTACAATGGGGATACATGACTACCTTTAGAACAGCTGCTTAATGAGTTTTGGTCAGACAGACCATACACCTTGGTTATTACGACAGTCCCTTCATGGCCTCCTCTTACAGGGTTGGCACTTCCTTTCCTCACACACAGGCAGGATGTTCCAGTAATTCCTTCTTCAGATTCAGACTCTAGGCAATGCTCCTTGACCTTTGGGATGTTGGCTGTCCATGCAACACTAATCACTGGATCCTTACTAATCTCTGAGAACTTTGCAGAGTATCCTCTCATCAGTAGAATAGACCATATCAACTAACACAAATGGTTCTTGGGCACCAATATTTTTACCAATTTTGCAGACGGAGGATGTGTATTCTAGGTCTGCTTCCTTGGAACCAGCTTGGGACAGTACCCTTTTCAAGTGTCTTGGCCAGGTCACTTTCAGACCTGCTCTTTTTCTGCATTGATTCTCTGGGCCCAGCAGGATAGCTTCCAGGAAAAGTGCCCGCCGCAGAAGTTCAAACACGTATGAGCAGCCTGTGCCTAGTTATTTACTGCCCATTCTTACATAGATTGGGAAGCAATACAAGAGTATGTGTTACTACAAGAGACTCCTTTCTTTAACAACTGATACTGCAGGCCTCACCCTGTATCCTCTGCCATCGACCCAACAGCAGCTTTTGTCAGAGTCATTTACTCCCTAATGAGTAAGGGCCCAGGCATTTCTAAAGATTACCTGTTTCCTCTTACCTCACTACAGTGTATTGTGTGTCCGCTTCCCATTTAAGAGATGCCAGCAATAGACCTATGCTTTCTGCAGAAAGCAACCTCTCCTCCATATTTGACTCTGCCCAGGTTGTAGGCTTCCAAAATGGAACCTTCAGGCCTGTATCACTTGTGTATGGCACGCTACCAAACACAGCACACACACACACATTTACAACATACAGAATTTCAGTGTTCAGGATTCCAGGTTCATCGTGAGTAGCTAAACTTTAAATGAAAGGGGCCTGCACTTACACATTCATGTCTTAAAGTTAAAAGGACTGTCACTGTAATTCACCAAACATTGTATGCTGCCACCACCAAGCTCCTTGAATGAAACCCACAACAGGTATGGTAGTCTTCTGTCACCGTGAGGGTGGGCTTGGTACACCCCCCTCAGTTTGGAACAAGAACCAGAACCTTTCATCGTCAAAGAATAAGCCTAAGTCAACAAGCCCACACAGGTTTAGTGTGTGGCATGACCAAAATACAAAAACCAGGATCACAGATACATACAGTTCAGGCACGCAGGGCACGGGACACAACTGTACATCGTGCAAGGGATATTTCCATCACAAAGGCATTTGTACTAAGACTACTGGCACAGAGTTACAGGACCAATTGACAAAGGGTTTGAGTGTTGTACTCCTGAATTACTCTTTACTTCTAGTAATAATCCAGGTGTACTAAAAGGGTAAGAGTCTGATTTATTTTCTTGGAGAAGGGACTATGCCGTCACAAATGTGGCGGAAATCCTGTAAGCCGCATTACAATTTCCATAGGTGATAATGGAATTGTAACACAGCAGACAGGACATCCGTCATGTCTGTGACGGAGTATTTCCCTCTGCCAAGACCTAAATCAGGTCCTAAATCATAGCTACTCATAACATAGGCCCTGATTATGACCTTGGCGGACGGCGGAGGCCGTCCGCCAAGGTACCGCCGCCAAATGACCGCACCGCGGTCAGAAGACCGCGGCGGCCATTCAGACATTTCCTCTGGGCCGGCGGGCGCTCTCCAAAAGAGCGCCCGCCGGCCCAGAGGAAATGCCCCTGCAACGAGGACGCCGGTTCAGAATTGAGCCGGCGTAGTTGCAGGGGTGCGACGGGTGCAGTTGCACCCGTCGCGTATTTCAGTGTCTGCTTTGCAGACACTGAAATACTTTGCGGGGCCCTCTTACTGGGGCCCCTGCAGTGCCCATGCCATGGGCATGGGCACTGCAGGGGCCCCCAGGGGCCCCGCGGCACCCTCTACTGCCATCCTGTTCCTGGCGGGAGACCCGCCAGGAACAGGATGGCGGTAGGGGGTGTCAGAATCCCCATGGCTGCGGAGCGCGCTCCGCAGCCATGGAGGATTCTGTAGGGCAGTGGTAAACCGGCGGGAGACCGCCGGTTTACCCTTTCTGACCGCGGCTGAACCGCCGCGGTCAGAATGCCCTCGGGAGCACCGCCAGCCTGTTGGTGGTGCTCCCGTGGTCGGTGACCCTGGCGGTCACCGCCCGCCAGGGTCAGAATGACCCCCATAATCTTTAAAAATAAGTCACATTGCTGTAACTGTTTCTTAGACTTGTTCGACTTCTGACTGGGGCTGGATGATATTGCCCAGCAACATTTCACATATATGAAATTCACCCTTCTCAAAAGATTGTCTTTACAGTGAAATCTGGGCCCATATTAGTCTCCAAAGGCAGATTCTTAGACTGGTCGGATTTGGCATTAAGGGCTGATTTTGATATTGGCATGCACCTTTGTCAGGGCAGCACAGGACATTGACCCTGCCATCATCAGGGTCTTCTTCCCACCAAAACAAGTGTTTTTCCATCAGCCTGCCACCTCAGTTCCTGTCAATGTTGTTAAAATGCAATGGATGGCTCCGTCAAACGTGTCGGCTCTCCGTGAAACATTTACAAAGTTTTACTGTTTTCAAAAGCAAACTCCTACGGTAAGAGGTTTTTATTTCAATTACGTGTAAAATACACCACTGATGTTTTTTCATTATTTTTCAATGACCCTCACTGTTGTGAGAGACAGCAAAAAACACATAATGCAGTCCACTGTAAATAAAGGGGACGATGTTATGAGTTAACCTCTGATGGCTTGTACTTCATCTGGCCAGTAGTGTCAACAACAGAGCCAGAGTAGGTTCGTTGTTCACATAAACAAGTTCTCCTGCCTGAATTAGTGGTCTTGTGTTTGAGAGGGTAACCCAAGGTAGTTGCGAGGGAATACCCTCGCCGACACATTCTAAATGAGCTCCTAGATTTCCTGTGTCATGACTTGTGATACACGGAAGGGTCTGCTGCTAATAGTGTATACAACCTTATTACAAGCAGCACCGCCTCCTATCGGCACACAGCTGATGGGGAACTGATTTATTTTGGACTCTTAAAAGAAACGACTTGTTATTAAAGCGCTGCAGAGGGATGGGGACACGGGATTTGATGTCAAATTTCTTTAACTGGATCATCCAAAAAAACTAATGGTAAATTTTATGTTCCTTCCCTCAAAGTGCCTTAATTGCCATTTGCCTCATTTAAGACAAGACCGTAGTAAATCACTTTCTGAACTGTGTTCTGCGTATGAAAAAGCTGCACAAGCGCTTAGAACGAGCTGTTCAGTATGCCCATTTGAAGTGTGTCTGTCTGAAAAAAAATCGCCCTCTACTGCTGACAGTTGAATTTCAGGAGTAAACTAGAAATACTACTGACTTACTCCCGAAATGTAAACCAGGAGTATTCCCATCTTTCTCCTGAAATGGAGGCGTAAGTCCGGAGTGTAAGGCAAACCAGCCACAGCAACACCATTGTTATTCTGGCGCTGTGAATTTGACTTGTCTTGAATTCGGTCCAGTTCTTTAAATCTCTTTTATAGCATCTCCAGCTCGTTCTAGTCCGCTTCACTCTACCAGTACCATCGAGATAAATTCCTACATATATCTGTAAGATTAAATAGAGTGGCATATTTTAGAACATTAATTAATATATTGTAACACAGGTAGAAGGACAATAAGTCGAAACGTGGGTCTAGCAAACTAAACAGCCAGTTTAATCTACCATAATCATTCACTGCAATACTGGTTCCTCCAGCATGCGTGCACACGTCTGACCTGTTGGAATGCTGCACTATAAGAACTGACTGGTGAGGTAACCAGAACTGTGAAAAATATAGTAAGAAGCGCTCTATACACTGTTTTCTGTGGTCCTGGAAATAATATACTACCCATAACGAAACCAGCCTTTCATGTGGGTTTGTAACTCTAAATGACTGAAAGTACCATTACAAAAGAGAATGCAATTTACTCAGTATTCAGATAAAAAAATCCTATTATTTAAAAAAAATAAATAAATTAGTAAAATATCTCTAATCTAAGCATCACTAAATGTTAATTTTTACGAACTCTTGAGTAAAATAGATATGGTTTAGCAGCCTGTAGGAGCCTTGAGATCTATTTGGAGCGACTTTACTTGACACGCAAGAGCAGCTTGTTATTAGCCTGCAATGACAACTCTATCTCTTACAACATTTAGTGAAATGCTTATCGTTTTAAAGTATGTGTGTAAAGATCATAATGAGCAAATATTTCCTCAGACCACAATTTGGTAGTTTATAGTGGATATGATAACTGTAAGAAAAATGCCTCTTTTTGCCTAATCACCCTCACTTTTAGGATTGAGCGCAAAGCGCTTTATCCCTGGTGTAATCTCTCTGCGGGCTTTTAATCACGCCCATGTCATGCCCATCAGTCTGGTTGGTTTGTGGGCTTGCCTTTTAAAATTCACTTGATTTAATTAGTGAAAGGCATGCATGCGTCATGCCTTTTCCGGTGTTTAGCCCGCCTCGAGCGCACCGGCCAACTACGGAAAACATACAAGGCTCCATGTTTTCCGTATGGCTTCTGGACTACTTGTTCTCCTTAGTGGATCGCTTTGCATGACATCTACCCTGTTACATGGATATTTGCCCTTTTGCTGGTTATATGGATAATTGCACATTTGCCCATAGGTTTCACTGCAAGTGAACTTCTGTTTCCTTTTGTGTCTGCTTCATGCTCATGGCAGCTTGTTGGCTCGCTTATGTGAAACTGTTTTACTTTTCAGTTTATGTGTCATGAAAAGTCCAGTTAGGAGTTTACCACGCTAATAGCTCTAACTTGAGCAAACAAGAGACCCATTGCATTGCAAATGCTTGTTTAACTGATGTTGTTGGCTTTAGACTCTGTACACTGGGACCTTGCTAACCAGCACATGTACTCTGACCCCTAAAAACGTGGTGAATTGGCTAAAAGCCCTGATTCGTCGATTTAACTTACCTATAAGTTCCTAGGGAAACTGCACATTGAACCCGGCAAAGTAACCCTTTGCCAGGCCTAAACTGTCCTTTTTAGCATTTATAAGTCACCCCTAAAATAGGCCGTACGTGCCCCTAGGTCAGGGTGCATGCTATTTAAAACGTTGGGCACCTGTATTTAAGTTTTACATGTCCTGGCAGTAAAATATGTCCAAAGTCCTTTCTAACTGTGGCAAGGCTGGCTCCCTCATAGAGAAGCACTGGGTTACATTATAACACCTCATAATGCATAACTTCAGATTGAGAATTGCTAGAATAATGATTCAAGGACTCACATTATTAGTAAACTAAAACCCAAACTAAGGGTCACATTGGATTTTAAATTGCTATATTGAAAATGTCACTTTTAGAAAGTTGCCATTTTCTTGTCTACGCCAAATGTGCCTTTCTGCCAGTGTTCAGTGTCACCTGCATGTTGATGGTTCTTCTGGGGTGAGATGTGTATTGTTCCCTGGCAGAGGGCAAAGGCTTGGGTGTTGGGAGATGTTTCTTTCCTGACAAGATGACAAGAAACTTAGTTATAATTCAAAAGATATACACAGTTCCACTGTGAGAGTATGTACCTATAGGTCACAGGTTCCTGGGAGTCAAAATATTTGAAGCAAGAGCCTTCACTCACCATTTGGTGACATGCTTCATCATTGGGCTATGCTCCTTGTCAGGCCGGCACTGCAATGCCTGACAGGCCCCACAGAGGGGCTCTTTGCCGGAGATCTTTTTCAAATGGTAACCAGCTGGTCAAAAAGAATGCAAACATAGGATTGGTATGGAAAGAAAAGCTGTTAAAAATGATTAGAGGTAAAACATAATTTATTGAGATATCTGACCTCTGTCATGATTAAAAACAAGGGTATGGGGAGAATAAAATAAGGGGTAAACTCCCCAGAAAACAAAAAGTGTTGATTGTTGTCACTAAATCTCTAAATTCAGAGTATAGTGAAAGTAGATACAGGATCCCCTGTACTACTCCTAAATCACTGTACCGGGAGCATCGAGGAAGTGTAGGTGGTGCCGCAACACGTGGACACTCTGAAAACCTTATTGGACCACGCAAGCTTGGTGCTTTCCCCGATGGGGCCCATCCTCTAATATGCGGAGGGTTCCTGCTAATCATACATTCCCTACTATGGGCTATATATTACTTAAGGATTAGGTAGGTCTATTGGTCCTGAAGAATCGCACTAGATCATTTTGACTAATTAGCAAGAAACATGTTAACCATGATTTAGGAGTAGTACAGGGGATCCTGTGGGGCCCGTTAGGCATTGCAGTGCCGGCCTGACGAGGAGCATAGCCCAATGATGAAGCATGTCACCAAATGGTGAGTGAGGACACTTGCTTCAAATATTTTGACTCCCAGGAACCGATGACCTATAGGTACATACTCTCACAGTGGAACTGTGTACATCTTTTGAATTATACGTTTGTCGGGAGCATTATACACAGGACCAGGACTTTGTTTCCGAACCTCCCGTATTTTGTAAGCCCCTCCCTTTTTTGTGTTGGAAGAAACGTAGTTACACTTCCAAAGTTGCCTACCTTGTCACAAGCAGATGTAACTCACATCTAGGTCTGTCCCTTCATTGTTCTGCTAGCCAGTTAGGCACCACTTCCAGTGGAAGGAGAGTTGCCCCCTGAACCAGTTTTGAGTGAACATAAGAGGATTTGCATATTATCATAACCACTCCTCTGGGTGGGAACAGGGACCTCTGCACATGGGATGAAAAGTTATGTCATGTTGGTGATAGGTAGAGATGGGTTCTGTTTGATAGTCTAAAGTACACCAGGCAAGAAGTGATACAGAAATGAGTAGGGCACCCCTGGGAATTTTTACCCCTTGTCTGGGGAGAGCCAGGAGGTTTCCTTAACCACAGGATGGCACTGGGCATACATGTGGCCCTGTCAGTACCTGCTTTAGAAAATCCCATGACCTTTGGAAGACCGAAGAAGGACTGCACCTCCTGTTACCTATGGAGAGAAACTGCAACGGCTAGACCTGCTCTCACTTGTACCAAGGACAAGAGTGGATTCCAAGGGCTAGATGACTGTTCAGTTCAGGAACTTCTCCGTCCCAGGAACATCAAAGGTGCAAGAATCCCAAATCTCTGCTGAGCTCAGCTGACAGTTCCAACTGGATGTGGCCTTGTTAAAAATAGGGTTTCTGGTTGACTTGGGTATGCACCTAAGCCAGGCAGAACTCACCCACTCTAACCAGGACGAGGGGGTCACACACACAGGATAACCCCTGCTCACCCCCTTGGTAGCTTGGCACGAGCAGTCAGGCCAAACCCAGAGGGAATGTTTAAAGAATTTGCACAACACACACAACACATGACACACTATCCCCCACCACAAAGGAAACACAACGCCAAGTTATAGAAAAAAAACCTGTGTTGTACACAAAATCATCAGACCAAACACAACATTTCAGTAATACCCTTCTACCCAAGCAGTTGTCAGAAGATGACACAGGTTACTAGTACTCTGCAGAAGCAAGCAGTAGTCATCTTAAAATACATAGGTCAAATAGACACATAGGTTACTGGTTATCCTGCAACATAAGAAGTAGTCAGGTTGTCATTATTACTAAAATAATGCACATGTCATGGTGAACATAAATGTCCATAAATGAAAATTCGAAAATACATAGCGAGTCATGAATGCCAAACACTATATTGTTGGAAATACATCGTCACCTATAGTATCCCAGGAGCAGGACCCCCAAAATAGGAGCTCTCATGCTCAGATGGGTGGTAATCTGAAAAAAAGGCAGTGAGGTGGGGGTGTGGGTGTCTCCTCTCCTCACTGTGGGGCCACCTCACTTCTCTGACCCTCAGCCAGGTGGGGGCTCTCCTGCCCATCGCAAGGGCTCGTGTGTCTCGATCGGCACTCCGTGTGGTGGTAATGGGGGAGGGGGCCCAGCAGCGCAGGGGGCCTCTGGTGATGCTCAAAATTTATGAGTCAGTGATCTAAGCAGAGGGGCCTGGCACCACACCGGGCCTCCGATGAGGCTCCTACCCCACCCGTGAGCCTTATCAGGATGGGACCTGATAGAGCAGGGGGCCTCCGATGAGGCCTCCACCCCACCGTGAGGCGGCAGAACTCGATGCAAAGCACGTGCCTTCTCTCAGCCCTTCCCAGGCTGCAGTGGTAAGGCACCCAAAAGTGAGTGTTTGCTGGTGCCCAGGAGCGCTGTTCTCAGCGTGCTTTGCCACGGGGCACCTCTATCAGCGCGTTCACTCAAGTTCTCATTCTGTGGTGCCCCGGGGGCACCTCACTGAGCATATTTCAGACATGCTCCGCCATCCCAGACTGCCCGGGCCGCAGTGGTGATTTCTCCCTCGGCAACCACACAGTGCTCTCCAGGTGCTATGAAATTGAGAGCTCAGCGCTTTCCAGATACGCGGGGGGCAACCAAAACGCACTCTCCAGGCTTTAGAAAATGAAGGGCAAAGTGCTCCTTTGTACTGAGACACCAGTAGATGCAGGGTGCAGGGGCCCCAGCACCCGGCCCCTGGTGACAGAAAGAGGGAGCACAAGGCTGCTAAGCCCAAGAAACAAGCCAGCACAAGAGGTGCAGACAGTAGCAGTTTCTCCTAATGACCCAGCAGGTCACAGGTCAGCACAACAGCAGCAGTCCAAGGCAGTACCTGGTGAGCCCCTCCAGCAGCGTCCTGTGTCCAATTTAGTAGTCCATTGATGTCTAAAATATGGGGGGAAGCCCAGTGTACTTTTACACATTTTGCACAGTTTCCACAAAATGGTGAGAAGGGGATCCAATCAGTTCCAACTGGTTCCAGAAGTGTCTCCTCTCTCCTCCAGCACATGCTCTAGACATCAGTGGGGGGTAAACAAGCCCTTTGTGTGAGGTCAGGGCACAGCCTTTACAAAAGCAGGTGTGACCTGACTCTCCCTCTCTCAGCCCAGGAAGACCATTCAATATGCAAATGCACCTCAGTGACACTTCCACCCTCCCTGTGTACAGGCTGTCTGAAAAGTATGCACAAAGCCCAGCTGCCACTTTGCCGCACATGTGGATTGGTGTCAGGTTGCAAAACACCAGATTTATAAAAACAGAGAAAGGCTCACTTTCTAGAAGTGGCATTTCTATAGTGGTAATAAAAAATCCACCTACACCAGTAAGCAGCATTTCTCACTACCATTAAAACCATACCAAACATGTCTACACTACCTTTCATAGATCAGACAATGCCACCCAGATATAAGGTAGGGCATTTCCAAAGCAGTCCTATGAAAAGGCAACACTCAAAGCAGTGAGAAACCAAATAGGCTGTTTGTCTCTACCACGACAGGCCTGCATACCTACATACATAACACCCTGTTCATAGAGCTATCTAGGGCCTAACTTCAGGTGACTTATATAAAGTAAACGGGAAGTTCCAGGCCTGGCAATAAATGTAAATGCCAGGTCCCTGTGGCAGTAAAATGCGCATGCAGGCCCTGCGCTATGTGTGAAAGGCTACTACTGTGGGTGGCGCAAGCAGCGCTGCAGGCCAATACTAGCATATAATTTACAGGCCCTGGGTATACATCAATAGCACTGTACAAGGGACTTACAGGTAAATTCAATGTGCCAATCTGGTATAAGCCTATCCTACCACGTTTACAAGGGAGAGCACATGCACTTTAGCACTGATCAGCAGTGATAAAGTGACCAGAGTCATACCAACAGCAAAAAAGGTCCAAAACAATAGGGAAAAGGCAAAAAGTCTGGTGAATGACCCTATAAAAAGGGCCAGGTCTACCAGCCCTGAAACCGGCTGGTGGATTCTGGGGGATTGAGTCCTAATGCCCAAGAACTACCCAACGGTCCTGGACATTTGACTGGTAGTAAAGTGCACTATTTTGCCCTTCAAAATTTGTAAGACTGGACACTCAGACACTTTTTACCAGCTTTTCTCCAAAAGAACTAGACACTACCACCGGACTGCTGCCAAGCAGAAGCCATCAACATCTAACTGCCTGTCAGACTCAATTTGCTGGTTTGCCCCAATGAACAGGACTTCACTGGAGCTGATGTTGAGCAGTACTCTATTGATGATGACATCTTCCTGGGCCAGGACTTCAGACTTATCCCACTTAGAGCTTTCCCGCCATCGTTGGAGCTGAGGCTCCCACCAAGGTCCTGCTCTATTGCCGGCTGCAGTCGATGAGCCCCTCTTTGGATCCAGCATTCAGCTTGATCCACCACTGACCTCTTTGATGAGGATTCTTCTCCAGAAAAAGGGCCTGATTTAGAGTTTGGTAGAGAGGTTACTCTGTCACAAACGAGATGGATATCCCGTCAGACATTATATGATGTCTAAAGGAGATATTGGAATTGTAATACGGTGGACTGAATATCTGTCACGTTTGTGACTGAGTAACCCCATCCTCCAAACTCTCAATCAGCGCCTAAATCTGAAGTGGACATGATTACTGTCTTTGATCCATTCTCCATCACAGTCAGCCTTAACGTTCGACTCCGACTTGGTGTTGGGAAGTGGTTTATTAGTAAGGGCAGGAAGGTACCAACACTTAGTAATGAGGTCACAATCACACATAAGGTTTAGTCAAGGTCTCAATAAATTAACCCTTGCTCAACCCTTGGTAACTTGGCTCACGAGCAGTAAGGCTTCATTTAGGAGACAGGTGTGTAAAGCATTTGACATCAACAAAACAGTAAATAAGTAAGACGAAGCACACAATAAAAATCCAACACCAGGTTATACAAAATAGGAAATATTTTTATCTTTAAAATGGCGTCAAAACCACAAAATTCCAATATAAGGTATGAGGGATTTTAATTTTTAAAGATTGGATAAAAAAGTTCCTTCTAGTGCTTAAAAGCAAAAAGTGCCAAACTTGGCCTTCTTTTTGTACCTGACAGGGACAAAGTTTGAGGCTGACCCCAGTGTAGCCCAAGTAGGATACAGTGATGGGTGGGCCTTGGCCATAATTTAATGAATATAATGGGAATTGGTATATCTGGCAAACTGAACGGCCAATTACATCTACCTTAATCAACAATTGCAGTAATGGTTTCTCCAGCATGTGTCCAGCAATAATTCCTCTAGCATGAGTCCAGAAATTGTTCCTCTACCTGATTTATCTCAGCAGATGGCTTACTCCGTCACAACGGACATCCCATCTGCCGTAATATAAATCCCATAGAATATAATGGGATTTATTTATATTTTGGCAGATGGGATATCCGTCACGTTTGTGACGGAGTCACCCATATGCTGAGATCTAAATCAGGTCCTTATTCTCTTTTTCTGGAGCTTCTCTCGACACCAAGCGGGTCTCCTTCTCAGACCCACTTGTGGTCTGATGATGGTGGCTTGGCTCAGTGCAGTGCCTTGGTCAACTGGATGTCTCATCTATGGCAAAAAGCTCCACAGCTTCAGCAGGACATACCTGAAACTTAGGCGCCGGGTTCAATGTCACTAACTTGACTCTCAACGACTGGTCGATCCACTTTTGGAGCTTTTTGGTAACATTTCTCCAAATGTTTTCCAAACATCTTGATCTTCTTCCAGAAGGACTTTTTGGGGTCTTGAAGTGTCCACAACCACAATCCAAGGCTCCAGACGCTCTGAGTTGCCCCTTGGAAGTTGGGACTAGAATACCCACAAGTCCCCTGGACGCTAGTCAGCTGGGCTCTTCTTGCAGGCGTTGATGCAGGTGACTCTTGGTAGTTCTTTTATAGCTATTGCTTACTCAAAGCCTACTCCTGAATTTATTGAAGCAAGGCAAAGTTGTCTTATTGTGAAGCCCAGAGTGTGCCAAAGGTGCAGTCCTCATGACTGCAGTCCTTCTTGATGCAGACCAGAGGGTCAGCAGTTCAGTCTTTTTTCTTTTTGATGTATGTAGACAGGGATCTGGGCAGATCTCCCACTTTTATCCAGGTTGCTCGGCTGGAAAGCAGGGGGGCATCCATGACCACTGGGGTACAGGGTCCCACCCTCCCTGATGACTACTTTCTTTTTAGTAGTGTGCCATATTTTTGTCCCAGAAAGCACTGTTCCACAAAAATCCAGAATGTAGAAAATCTCTCCTGGAGTTTCTGGTCTGGCTAAGCCCACACACAGGTGTGGGAAACTTTCCCCTACACTTCCCTTCCAGCCCCTTTCCTAATTCAATTACAGGGGCTCCCATCTGGGTGGGGGTGCAGGAAATGAGAGTGGTCTGGTTTCTGTCGCAACTGTCTTTCCCTCTTTTCAAGACCAGTTTGGCCACCCAGCCCCCTTTGTGCTCTGAAATCTGATGCTACAGTTCTCCTCCCACCAGATGGTTCCTTTTTCATCCCAAGCCACTTCATACCTCAGGTAGCTTAGGTCAGGCCGTCTAAGGCTAAGTAATCAGGAAAGGCTACTACATTGCTGACTTTAGGTAACTTTAGGAAAGAGTTCTAAAATTGTTTTCCTGTAATAGTTATAGAAAATCTAACCTTGGTAAGGTGTTGGATTTATTCTAGCTGTTAATTTGACACCTTGAACGACATTTTAGCTTGCTTCTTTAAAAAAAACAGACTTTATTAAATGTTCAATAAAGTCATCCCATGTTAGCCTGTGAGACTAATGTACTATAATGGGGGAAAATGAAATTAGCAGTTTTTCCCCTCATCAGGGCTCATAAAACAACTTTTATAATGTCCCCGTTTATGATGACACTGCACCCTATCCTTGGGGCACCTAAGATAGACCTTAGTGGTGATACATGTAAAAATAAGGTAGTTTAAGAAGTTAGAAGTAATTTTAATTCCAAAGTTGAATTTGGCCATAATTTTATTTTAAAAGCAGCCTACAGGAAAGGGCTGGCTTTGAAACAGACAACAATGCTTTAACTCTACTGGGCCCCTAAACCAAAATGCCCTACCATATACTAGGGACTTACATCTAGGGTTTCAATTGGAATTTTACTTAGTTATCATATACCTTTTTACAAGGAGCACTGGCCCGGGCCTGGTTAGCCTAGCCCAGGACACAATTAGTAAATACCAGTATCAGTCACAATTGGGGTAAAAAAGTGGGCGGATATCTGCAAAAAGCCCACTTTTTTCACTCTACGTCTTGTGCAACTGCGATTGACACTTTGCACTTTATGGCTGAAGAATCACCTAAAACTTTGAAAGATCATCTCCAGTTTCTACATCAGATATTTGCCATTTTGGGATCTATCTGTTTATTAAAATGTACTCTATATAAATTAAAGTTTGATTTTTATTGTGTTGTGTTTTCTTTTTTTTTCTATTTTGGTACTGATAAATGCTTTACACATTTCCTCTAAGTTAAGCCTGCTTGCTTTGTGATACAGCTAACAAGGGTTTGAGCTCATTTGTAATTATTGAGCCTTAAGTAGCCCTAGTAAGGAATAATGTCATTATTACTTAAAGAGGAAAAATATCCACATCACCTAATAATCTAAATTCTCACATTGGCAGGATACAGAACTGGTATGTAGCAGTGCCACTGAGCTATGAAGCTTGAAAATCATTAAATTCACTCTTTGCAAAAATTGTTCTGATTGTTCTGATATCAAGTCTTTGAATTGGTCATTTTTGTTGCTTTCTACATTTTTTACTGATTCCAATGTTTGCACCTTTTTAAGGTCTAGAGGGTTGGATCTGGCTACACTCTGAACTCTCAAATTGACTGAGCTGAAGGCCCTGTGAAACTGAAAGGGAACTGAAATGAGGCCATCTGATTTTGAAAAAGCCCTCAGAACCTGGGAGGAAGCTCACCTAGCCAGAATCTCCCCTGAAGAGGAGACAAATTCAGAACATCTTGAGGATGAGGATAAGGAAGAAGAAGGGGACCATGATTTTCAACATATTTCTCAAGGATATCCTCTGATTTAGAAAGTATGAGAGAGATCTCTCTTGAGAGAGATCAAATTTAATTAATATATTAGTGGCATAGAAGTTAGCATAAGGTGATTAATTAACCTACATTTAAAATCCTAACTGAGAAAAAAACATGAGGTTAAATGTGCACATTTACATTATGGTGAACAATGTGGCCACCATTCGTACTGTGCACCACATTCTAACATGAGAGTTTTGCATTCATATTAAATTAAAGTACTAAAATTAGCTAACATTAAAAATGTTTTATTAAGTTTAGATTAAGAATTGAAGAAATAAAATGAATTTTAATTAAATGCATTTATATTGAATGAATGAGTTTTATTAATGCAGAAAAATAAATGCACGTTTAAATTAGCTCTAACATGTTATAAATGGTGTTTGCAATAAACAATTTGCTTTACATGTATGAATTGTAAGGTGCGCAATAAGTTTATTCATGTATTAATGTAGTATTATGTATTTAAGCTTCTTAGCTTGACTAGGCCTGAAGAGATTCATCTTGCAGCATCTTGTTTATTCTGTTCCCTCTATCCTTTCTTTTCCCTAGGTTGCTAATGTGAAGTTGAATGTCCTATTACATTTAAAGCAAGAAACATGTTTCAGAATAACAATGTAACACTATTTATTCTATCTGTCGAACAAGACAGGAAATTTGTAGTTCTCATGTGAAGTGTATTAGTTTAATTTATTGTGTGTCGTAAGAAAGGATCTCAAGTAACAAATAATTAGAGAATGTAATATTTTGTCACAAATGTGTGAAGTCATGGGGTAAAACAATTAACTTTTGCTGAGAAGTTCTACAAAAGTAGCAGAATTGGTGGTGTCATCTACAGCCATTTGATGCTGAATCTCACATCTGAAGTGCATCCACCTCAATGAGCAATTGAAAGAATTGTACATGTTTTAATTTGTGAGAAACTTTGAGTTTGTCGGTCAGTTCTTTAGTTAGTGTTTTTGGAGTCAGTGTTCAGTTAGTTCTCCCCTGCCTCAGTGCTGTTTAGAACTCTGTTAGAGTTTGTCTATTACTGTTTAAGTCTGCTGTCACCTTTCTATTCTTTATATCTCCTAATGAGTTTTCTCTTCTTAGTCTGATTGCCCTATTCTGTTATGTACTTCAGTAATAATAAGCCCAACTACTTCTGAACTGCTGACTCTGTCCTATGTTCATCCTGTGTTCTGCACTGTCTTGATGTTGCTGTCAACTGACGCCAGAAGAAGATGACCGTCCTGCCTGATGAACTTCTGTTGTCTGCTGTCCATGAGGACAGCTATAACTAAATGTAGTTTCTTGTTTGCGTTTAATTAGTTATTTACAACAGCATCATTTTTGAAGGTGAGTTGCCCTAGTTAGATGTTTTCCAAATTATTTTTGCCTCTTTTTTATTTTTGCCCACATGCGTTCCCACACATGCAAGTCCTAATTTGTGTTAGTTATAGGAAAGTCCCAGTTCTGAAACCTGAATTCGGAAACTGAATGTTAAACTATATTCTGATATTTTACTGATGTCACCATCATCTGCTTTGTAGTCTGATAATAATGTGCATATTGTATTGTTGCTAATCTATATCAAGAACGCTACCCGCGAACACCACCACCTGATCCGCGCTGCCAAAAGGAACTTTTTCACCGACAGACTGGACAAAAACAGCCACAACAGCAGAGAACTCTTCAGCATCGTCAAGGAGTTCTCCAACCCCAGCGCCAACGCCAACGCCGTCACGCCCTCACAGGATTTGTGCGAATCCCTCGCCACTTTCTTCCATCGCAAGATCAGCGACCTCCACGACAGCTTCGGACACCAGACCCAACCAAACACCACCGAACCCGCATCCCCGGCCATCACCCTCAACAACTGGACCCACATCAACACGGAAGAAACCAAATCCATCATGAACTCTATCCACTCCGGTGCCCCTTCGGACCCCTGCCCGCACTTCATCTTTAACAAAGCCGACGACATCATCGCCCCGCACCTCCAGACCGTCATCAACTCTTCTTTTTCTTCTGCTACCTTCCCCGAATGCTGGAAACACGCCGAAGTCCACGCCCTACTAAAGAAACCTACGGCTGACCCGAGCGACCTGAAAAACTTCCGCCCCATCTCTCTTCTGCCTTTCCCAGCCAAAGTAATAGAGAAGACCGTCAACAAACAGCTGACCACCTTCCTGGAAGACAACAACCTGCTCGACCCCTCACAAACCGGATTCTGAACCAACCACAGCACTGAAACCGCCCTCATCTCAGTCACAGACGACATCAGAACCCTGATGGACAACGGTGAAACAGTCGCCCTCATTCTTCTCGACCTCTCGGCTGCCTTTGACACCGTCTGTCACCGCACCCTAATCACCCGCCTCCGCTCCACCGGGATCCAAGGCCAGGCCCTGGACTGGATCGCCTCCTTCCTCGCAAACCGTTCCCAAAGAGTTTACCTCCCTCCGTTTCGCTCAGAACCCACTGAGATCATCTGCGGCGTACCTCAAGGCTCATCGCTCAGCCCGACACTCTTCAATGTCTACATGAGCCCCCTCGCCAACATCGTACGCAAGCACGACATCATCATCACCTCCTACGCCGATGACACCCAACTTATACTCTCCCTCACCAAGGACCCCACCAGCGCCAAGACCAACCTACAAGAGGGTATGAAGGACGTCGCAGATTGGATGAGGCTCAGCCGCCTAAAGCTGAACTCTGAAAAAATGGAAGTCCTCATCCTCGGCAACACCCCGTCCGCCTGGGATGACTCCTGGTGGCCCACGGCCCTCGGCACGGCACCGACCCCCACAGACCACGCCCGCAACCTCTGCTTCATCTTGGACCCTCTTCTCACCATGACCAAGCAAGTCAACGCCGTGTCCTCCGCCTGCTTCCTCACCCTCCGCATGCTCTGCAAGATCTTCCGCTGGATCCCCGCCGACACCAGAAAAACTGTGACCCACGCCCTCGTCACGAGCCGCCTGGACTACGGCAACACCCTCTACGCCGGGACCACAGCCAAACTCCAAAATCGCCTGCAACGCATTCAAAACGCCTCGGCCCGCCTCATCCTCGACGTACCCCGCAGCAGCCACATCTCCGCACACCTGAGACACCTGCATTGGCTCCCAGTCAGCAAAAGGATCACCTTCCGACTTCTCACCCACGCACACAAAGCGCTCCACGACAAGGGACCGGAATACCTCAACAGACGCCTCAGCTTCTACGTCCCCATCCGCCTCCTCCGCTCCTCTGGCCTCGCACTCGCTGCTGTCCCTCGCATCCGCCGCTCCACGGCGGGTGGGAGATCTTTCTCCTTCCTGGCGGCCAAGACCTGGAACTCCCTCCCCACCAGCCTCAGGACCACCCAGGACCACTCCGCTTTCCAGAGACTCCTAAAGACCTGGCTGTTCGAGCAGCGATAACCCCCCCTTTTCCCCTAGTGCCTTGAGACCCGCACGGGTGAGTAGCGTGCTTTATACATGTCAATGATTTGTTTTGATTTGATATTACTCTTTTGAAGTGCTTAACAGTATTGGTGCTTAGTAGGCTAAATCTTTTCAGATGCTTTGGTCAGTCTATGGTTTTCATGTATGTTTATAATTTTGTTTTGCACATCAAATATGTGACATTGATTTTGGGATTGTAATAAAGCTTTGGAACTTAATTCAGTTTGGAATTTGATTTAGTGTTGAAACATCCATGGTGTTTAATATTGTTGTATGGTATAATGTAATTGATTTGTTAATGAATGAGTCTGACTATTATACTCTTCACCAAGTCCAAAGATCTAGTGGTACTCGAAGGGTGAGAAAAAGGATGGTGTCTCACCAATGCACTTGGGTGGTTTATGATCCTTAACCATGGAAAAGAAAAATCTTTTCTCACTGCCTAGAGCGCCCCCATAGTCTTTTTGTAGCAGAATTATGGCTTTGTCTTGTGAAGAGGAGAGTCGGAATTTGCCCACATTGTGAGTTGTTCTCGGTGTAGTTTAAGGGTTAATGAAATCTCAGCATTGTGCTACAAGTATACCGTATGTGTTCGGAGTAGGGTTTGCACTTGCAGTGCTTTGGCAAATGGCAGTGAAGTATGATGTATGAAGTGAGTAAGGAGTTTGTATACTCCAAGGTAATTGAGTAGGGAGTTTGCATACTCCAGGTAAGAGAATCGAGAGTTTACGCACTCTTTTGTACTCACAAATTGTCCATGTGGTTGTTGTAAAGGGTCCTGCAAGGCCTAGGGCTCCGGAGTATTGCAAAAAGTGTATAGAGACACTTGGTTAATTTATTGTCTGCAGGTAAGGTGTTGGTCGACTGAGTGCTTTCGACAATACCAGTAGATTTCCCTTGAGTGTGTGTGTTGCTGGTTGGTATGGGATGAATCCTGAGTGCACATGGAGGATCCGTATCAATCAGAGTGAGGTTTGCAGGTCAAATATTACTTGCTTTTGTGAGAAAACCATAGCCAGAAGAGTAGCTATTTGTGCGAAAGGCCACAGTCTAAAGTTCCGTACAGCTTTCAAAGCATTTGAGCCCTACCCATAGTAAGCAGACAGGCTTGTTTTTTGTGCTCGCAATATTTGCATTTAGGTTTTATGAGGGAGGTGTATGAGACATCTCTGCAGTGAGTCATGAGTGGACACCAGGAGGGGAGCCTAGCCTGCACCGTAGAGCCAGCTGCTCAGAGGGATCCCATTTTGTCTTTAGGACTTGGGCGGGTGGGTAATGATAGCGTTCCGCCGGTCCTGTTGTCTCGTAATCTCACTCCAGAGTGGAGAAGGTGGAAATCCAGGCATAGGGTTGAGGTGGGGCTGTGGGCCCCAGTGGAGAACCCAAAGGGTCAGGGGTTATCTCTGAGAGCAGAGCCCCCCACGAATGCTGTTTGTGAGACCGTTTCTGGGTTGGGGGGAATCCAGACTCTGCCAGATGGGCAGAGGTCAGGAGACCTGTGCCAGCCAGACTCTTGTGTGGCCCTTAGGGAAAGTGTTTCCCTTGTGGTGGGGTAGGTGTGCCCCCCAGGAAGTCCTGGTGCACCAGGCAGTGGTTCAACCACAGGGTGGTGACTCTGGGTTGGATGGTCAGGTTCAGGGGGTAAGCTCTGACCTGATGGGGAGTAGGTGTGCTCCAGAGAAAGTCCTGGTGCTCCAGGCAGTGGTTCAACTGCAGGGTGGTGACTCTGGGTTGGATGATCAGGTTCAGGGGGTAAGCTCTGACCTGGCAGGGGGTAGGTGTGCTTGCAAGGAAGTCCTGGTTCACTGGGCAATGGTCTAGTCTAAGGGCGTCGTCCCTGGACTAGGTAGACAGGTTCAGGGGGGTAAACTCTGACCTGCTTGGGGGAGCGGTTAGTGTGCTCACCCCTCCATGTGTAACTCCTGGTGGCCTCTCCCAAGGTGGGTAGATGCGGAACTCTGGGATTGAGGTCCAGTCTGAGGGTGTTGACTCTGGACTGGGTAGACAGGTTCAGGGGGTAAACTCTGACCTGGTTGGGAGGGCGGTTGGTGTGCTCACCCCCATGTGGAACTTCTGGTGGCCTCTCCCACAGTGGGGAGATGTGGAAATCTGGAAGTGGGGTCCAGGGAGGGGGAAGCCCGCCCCAGACCCCGGTGCAACCCAAGGGTATCAACCCTGGGTTGGGTGGTCAGTCACTAGGTAGTGATCCTGAGCTGGCGAGAGAATTGTGCAGGACTGCTCTACCCAGCATCCTGGCAGATATGAATTCTGGTGATACCCCTCCTAGGACAGAAGGGTGGGTTCCTAGAAGGAGGGGTGGAGGGAGGAGAGCCTCCCCTCTAGCCCCTGTGGAACCTATGGGTGCGGACCCTAAGTTTGTGGATCAGTGGCAGAGTAGACTCCCTGAACTGATGGGAAGTGGAGTGGAGATAGGTTGCATTGCACCTGGGGCTACCGCCCCCCACTCATGGTGGTTTCAAAGACCAGATGCTCCTAGATGGCATGGGGCCTGGTTCCGGCCATTGGCAGCTAGAGAGCCCCTGTGGGTTAGTCTAGGTTACCTGGGAAGCATTGACAGAGAGACTCAACTGAGGTCAGGTTGGCGTAGAACTGGAGCGTGCCCCTGCAGTGGTGGGCCAGGGTCCATGTTCTATCGCCCCAATCAGGGAAGCCCATCAAGGTATTGCTTGTTCTCCCCTGGCTTTAGGCAGGTAGGGGTTGTGTTGGACCTGTCCCTTGTGGCAGGTTCTTTCCCTGACTTTTTGCCTCCTTCCTCCTATTTTTTCTGACCTCTCGCTGTTGGCTGTAGTACTCTCATCACTTTATCGCTGCTGATCAGTGCTAAAGTGCAGGTGCTCTCTCATCTAAAGTTGGTACGATTGGCTTATACCTAATTGGTATTTTAATTTATCTATAAGTTCCTTGTACAGTGGTGTCTCTATACCTGGGCCTGTAAATTAAATGCTACTAGTGGGCCTGCAATACTGCTTGCGCCACCCAATGAAGTAGCGTTTCAAACCTGTCTCAGGCCTGTTAGCACAGGGCCTGTGTGTGAAGTTCTCTGCCACAGAGACCTGGTATCTAAGTTTACTTGCCAGACCCAGAACTCCCTTTTCCCTACATGTAAATCACCCCTAAGGTAGGCCCTAGCTAGCCCTATGGGCAGGGTGCTATGTATGTAGAAGGCAGGACATGTGCCTGGTTGCGTGGCCTGTCCTGGTAGTGACAAACAGCCTAACTGGGTGTCTCACTGCTGTGAATGCTGCCTTCTAATAAGATTGCATTAGAAATGCCCTGCCTTAGATATAGGGGGTATTGTCTGATTTATGAGGGGTAGTGTAGGCATGTTTAGTATGCTTGTAATGGTGATGAGAAATGCTGCTTACTGGAGTAAGTGGATTTTTTATTACTATTACAGAAATGCCACTTCTAGAAAGTGAGCATCTCTCTGTGCTTATGTCTCTGGTGTTTTGCAGCTTGACTCCAATCCACGTCTGGGCAGAGTGACAGTTGGGATTTGTGAATACTTTTCAGACAGCCTGTACACAGGGAGGGTGGACATGTCACAGAGGTGCTTCTACATGCTGAATAGTCTTCCTGGGCTGAGAGAAGGGAGAGGCTGGGCACACCTGCATTTGTTAAGGCTCTGCCTTGGCCTCACACAATAGGGTCATTTACCCCCAACTGATGTTTGGAGCCTGTGCTAGAGGAGAGAGGGGGCACTCGCAGAACCAGTTTTAACTGGTTGGAACCTCCTCTCCTCTTCCTTTGTAACACACTGTAAAGATGAGTATAAGTACAGGGGAATTGTCCCCACAATTGGGAACTCTTGGAACTTACCTGAAACTGGACACAATGCTGCTGGAGGGATTCGCCAGGAACCGCCATGGACTACTGATGCTGTGCTGACCTGTGACCTGGTCGGTCACTTGGTGGAACTGCCACTTGCCTGTATCCACCCTGTGCTGGCCTGCTGCTGGGCCCTGCCACCTGTGCTCTTTTCTCTTTTATTGTTGTCCCCCAGGGGCTGGGTGCCATGGCCCTGGACCCTAGCAACAAAGTCCATAGCGCTTGGAGAGCGCTTTGCCAGCTTTCTGAAGCGCTGTGAGAGTGCTTGCCTTGTGCTGCATTTTGTGTGCTGGAAAGCGCTTTTCTGTTGCCAAAATCACCATCGTGACCCGGGCTTATGGAATGCCCCCCTGCGCTTTGAAAAGTGCGGTGTTCGCTGTAAGAATTCACCGACGCGACTTGGGCTATTTCTGTTAAGCGCCGGAGTCGCGCTATCCCCAGTGCCCCAGGGGCACCACCAAAAGTCAGGAACGGAGCGGGCGCGCTCCTACTGTGCCCCCGGGGTGAAGCACGCTCCAAGGTGCACCACCAGGCCCCCGCTTTAGTGCCTGCTCCCGTCTGGAGTGACGGGTGGGGAAGGAAGGCTCATCGGAGGCTCACCCTGCCCCACCGGAACCACAGAGAGTGCCAGGAGGACACCGGCGAGTTGGAAGCCTGGCTGGATGCTCCCCGCCCAGCCCAGTCCTCCTGTTTTGTTGTGGGCCCCTGCGGGAGGCAGTGGCCCCCAAGGTGGCCCCTTGTTGGCTGGTGGCATTGTATTGGCCCCCCCTCGTTGGAGGGCCAATGAAGACCCAGGGGGCCCCCAGAGATCGTGGGTCCCAGGAGGGGCATGTTATAAGCCATAGGCAGTGTGTGGTGCCCCTCTCCTCCCCTAATCATGGTGCTGGCTGTGGCCCCTCCTCTGGAGGGCCAGTTGAGGCCCGGGGGCCCTCTGAGATCACAGGCCCCAGGAGGGGCCCGTTATTAAGGAAACAGAGTTGGTGCGTGCAACCCCCCTGACATAAAAGGCCCCCGTTTTTTGCACACAGAGCTACGGGGGCACTCTTTTGTTCTCTTCATGACATTGGAGGTACCTTCATCATAAAAAGCAGGTACTTCTATGAACTTATCATCTTCAAATATTCCTGGTATGGACATTAATGATGTATATGTTACACTGCTTGTTTATGATGTTTCGTATAGGTATGCTAATGTTCATTTTATGGGCATGACCTGCTAATATGTGGTTTTCACTTGCCATATGTTTTATAATGTTCCTGATATGGATGTTTATGAAATTTCTATGACAAGTGCATTTGTGTAGTAATGTGGTTCCTGACTACTGCTTATGTTGCAGAATACTAGGTAACCTGTGTGTTACATGTAACTACTGCTGGTTCTGCAGGGTAACTAATGTGTAATGTTCTGATATCTGCTAACGTAGCAGGATATTACTGACATGTTGTGTTTGGCCTAATAATTGCGTTGTGTACATTACACTATATTTTCATATAACTTGGTGTTAGTGCGTCATGTATGTTGTGTCTGTTGTGCAAACGCTTTACACATTGCCTCTGGGATAGGCCTGACTGCTCATGCCAAGCTACTAAGGGGGTGAGCAGGGGTTATCATGGACGTGTAACTCCCTTGCCCTGACTAGAGTGGGTGGGTTCTGCCTGGCTTAGGTGCAAACCCTAGCCAACCAGAAACACCATTTCTAACACACCCCAGTGCCGGAATGCCTCCTTGCATACATAATGCACAGCGTAGGCATGTGGCACAAGGGGTTACAAAGTGGTGCAACTTTGCAAATGTGGCACAGCGTTTTTCCCCTTCTAACGCCACATTAGCATTAAGAATATGACACTAACGTGGCGTTGGAACGGCGCAAGGCCAGCATAAATCTGACCCAGAGTCTTCTCCTGCAAGAGTGAATGCTGATGAAGAAGGGGTTCGACTTGACCAAGCTGTGAGGGCGAAACCAGTGGCTGAAGCAGAAATTGTGCAAAGTGGTGAAAGTGCAAGCAGCCTGCAAGCATAGAAAAGTGGAGGAGAGCAAGTCAAAATCAACTGATTCCTGCCAGTGTAGTAAACGTAGTGAAAGCAGTCGCACCTGAAAAGAGAACTGTGAAAGGAGATAAACGTCCTGCAGCTGCACATGAACTGGCTGCTGATAAACTCCCATCAGTAACAGAAGCAGTTGAAGAGTCAAATCAGAGTGAAGATGAAGATAGTGATATAAGGAGGACGAAAAGGAAAAGAGTTAAAAGTCACAGATGCTCTTCACTTGAATGGATCTATCTTGTCACAAATGAATGGGAGAGAGAGTTCATGACCTTTTGTTTTGACATGAGAATTCAGGTAAACATTCTGGAACTTGAAATTGCATTTGATCTGAGCTCTGAAATAACCTTGCCAATTGATCAGCAATGATATTACACTCTAGAAGTAATAATAATGGATTATCAAACTGTGTTGTACTGAAAACAAACATTTGAATGTTTTGTGAGCTTTTAGTTGAATCTTGAAGAACTTTCTTGAAGATAGAGAACTGCTGTAAACAGTGCACAGACTTTGAAAAACCACTTGGTTTTAATTGTTTGTTCATTTTTACTTTTATGTTTTTATTTTTATTTTCTCCTCTCATTCTACAGAAACCATGAATTCTGAACAGAGCAAACACAGTAGGTGTAAATATGGGTGTATTGGTTTAAAAATAGTATGTATGAATACGTGCATTTTACCAATTGAGGGAATGAGTGTTTCAATGAAGGAGAGGAGCAAAGTACAGCAACTCCATTGCAGAGAATGACAACATCCAAGTAGGATAAGTTCAATAAATATGAGGGATGGCTTCATTTAGATGACACAAGGGGAGATTTATCTTCCTCTGTATATTATAGTTTGCTGTATGAGTACGTGGATATAATGAATGTGCATGATTGTTATGTGTGTACAATTCCTTATCATAGCTTACCACTAACTTATGGGAGAGGTTGCGGTCTACTATTAACAAGTTTGTACAATCAAGAGTACATTCAATACTTCTATTCTAATGATGCCATAGTTTTCTCTTTTGTTCCCATTAATCAGCATTTGAGCAGCACTGCAAAGGCTGGAACATAGATAAAGTAGGAGGATTCTTTGAGCCTACGTTGACGTTTGGCACAGCATATGCACATCGGAATAACTTAACATGTCTTCGTACACAGGCAAAAAAGGAGTTTAATAATCAAGTAAATGATAGAAGAAATGCAATGAAGGAAAGGATAGATAAGTATATGGTTAGTAAGAAGAAAACAGTACACAACACACCTGATACACAGGGATGCTTAGTTTTAGATTGGCAACATGTAGGAAAGTTTTTTATATATATAGGCCACAATCAAAAGCTGCCAATAAATTTGTAGGAATGAGTGAATGCAGACATGTGTTCCTGTTCAAGAGTGTATGGGATTACATGTTGAATGGACGAAACCCTGCTGTACCTGGTGTTTCTTTACATCTGTGGTAAGAAATCTTATTTGATATTGCCGAAAGGCTGGTATGACACATGCTATTTGGGAGTAGTTCCGAAAATCTATCAAGTGGACAACGCTGACAATCCAGAAGGGATTGAGAGAGTTAAAATGAGATTTAGAAGAGGAGCAACTAGTTCAAAGATTACAGGAGATATTTTTTGAGCTTTTATTCCATCAGTGGGTATGATCTTGAATGACATAAAGATAAGGAAGCTATCAACAAATGTAGATAAGATGTCAACTGTTTTTTCAGGTGCAATGCTCCTAATGGACACAGCAATGATTGCAGCAAGGTCTATGATTCATCAGAATTGCCTTGTGTTAAACATTCTTTTAGCAAAAGAGGGAAGAGTCTGCTGAGTTTTAAAGTCACACTGCTGCTGCACTCACATACCCAGTAACAGCAGGAAGACAAGGAGATGCTTATCTAATTTGACTAGTCTGAGAAATGATCTAAAAGAAACTTAAATGATCTAAAAGAGACAAATGTTTGGGAGGCAGTAGGTGAAGGATTCTCTAAAGGAGGATCTTGGTTAGGTAATTTGGGAAATGGTTTGTGAGAATGATTTTGAAATCTTTATTGATTGTGACAGTATGTCCCATTTGTTCACTTGAATTTTACAGAGCTTACAATTTCTGGAGAAAACAAAGAGTAAAGAATAAACAAAGGATGAAAGAAATGCAAATGGAGAAGATGAAAAACAGGTATTATCAGAAGATGAAGAGAATTGACGAATATTGCACACCTATGCATTATAAGCCTATAAAGTTTTGGTTTTGTCTCATTGCAAATTAATAGTTCTGTTGTGATGGCATAAGTTTCCGTCAGAGGAGGGACTGGGAGGTATCAAACTTTATTGATATGTTAGTGGCATAGAAGTTATCATATGGTGATTAATTAACTTACATTTAAAAGATTAACAGAGAAAATAACATGAGTTGTAAAATGTGCTTGTTTAAATTATGGTGAACAATGTAGTGACCATTCGTATGGTGCACCACATTCTAACAGGATAGTTTTGCATTCATATTAAATGAAAGTACTAAAATGAGCTATTGTTAAGAATGTTTTATTAAATGTAGATTAATAATTGAAGTGTTAAAATTAATATGAAATAAATGCTTTTATACTGAATTAATGAGTTTTAATAATGCAAATTTGCATGCATGCAGAAAAAATGCATGTTCAAAATAGCTCTAACATGTTATATATGATGTGTGCAATAAACAATCTGCTTTGCATATGTGAATTGTAAGGTGCGGAATAGGTTTTTTAATGTATTAATTTAGGCTTCTCAGCTTGACTAGGCCTGAAGGGATTTATTTTTGCAGCAGTAATGGAAAATCATGTTTTCTGTTCCCTCTAACTCGAATTATTTTTCCTAGACTGCTATTGCGAAGTTGAATGTCCTATTGTATTTAAGACAAGAAACATGTTTCAGAATAACAATGTAACACTATTTGTTGTATCTGTTGAACAAGACAGGAAATTTGTAGTTTTCATGTGAAATGTATTAGTTTAGTTTATTGTGTGTTGTGAGAAAGTATCACAAGTAACAGATAATTGGAGAATGTAATATTTTGTCGGAAATGTGTAGGTAAAACAAAGAACTTTTGCTGAGAAGATTTGGAAAAGCAGTAGAACTGGTGGTGCCATCTATGGCCATTGGGTGTTGAATCTGACGTCTGAAGTGCACCCATCTGGAGTACCAATCGAAAGGATTGTGCATATTTTAATTAATGAGAAACTTTGAGTTTGTCTGTCAGTTCTTTAGCTAGTGTTGTTGTAGTCACCCTTCAGTTAGTTCTCCCCTGCTTTAGCGCTGTTTAGAGCTCTGTTACAGTTTGTCTATTCCTGTTTAAGTCTTCTGTCACCCTCCTATTCTTTTTGTCTCCAGATGAGTTTTCTCTTCTTAGTCTGATTGCCCTATTCTGCTCTGTGCTTCTAATTAACCTAACTAATTCTAAACTTCTGATTCTGTCCCATGTGCAGCCCGTGTTCTGCACTGTCCTGATGCTGCTGTCAACTGACGCCAGAAGAAGATGACCGTCCTGCCTGATGAACTGCTCTTGTCCCATGGGGAGGGCCATAAAAAATTGTTTTTTTTTGTTTCCTTTTAGTTAGTTACTTACACTAGTGTAATCTATATAGTGAGTTGTCCTAGTTAGATATTTTCCAAATTATTTTTGCCTCTCTTTTATTCTTGCTTTTGCCCACATGTGTTAGCCTGTTGCCACACATGCAAGCCCTAATTTGTGTTAGTGATAGAAAAAGCCCAGCTCTGAAACTTGAAATCTGAAATTTAATGTTAAATTCTATTATGATGATTTACTGATGTCACCATCGTCTGCTTTGAAGTCTAATAATAATGTGCATATTGTATTGTTGCTAATCAATGCTATTCTTTTGGAGTTCTTAACAGTATTGATGTTTAGTAGACTAAATCATTTCAGATGCTTTGGTCAGCATGTGGTTTTCATGTATGTTTATAATTTAGCTTTGCTCATCATACATGTGACATTGATTTGGGGATTGTAATAAAGCTTGGAAACTTAATTCAATTGAGAGTTTGATTTAGTGTTGAAACGTCCATGGTGTTTAATGTTGTTTTGTGTTGTAATGTCTTTGATTTGTGATTGAATGATTCTGACTACTACTCTCTTCACCAAGTCAATAGATCTAGTGGACCTTAAGGGATGAGAAAAGGGATGGTGTCTCACCCACACGCTTAGGTGGTTCATGAATCTCAACCAGGGAGAACAAAAATCTTTACGCGAGGCCCAGAGCGCTCCCACAGTCCCACTGGAGATTTGTGACTTTCAAAAATTAGACTAAGTCAGAACGTAGAAATCGTCAATGGAAGTTCTTCGAGGAGCTCCCTGATAACAACGTCTCCTCAAGCGCCACCTATTGCAACGTTGACACTCTACCTTCTCAGAACATTTTCTTCTTACCAGAGGTAAGTGTGAACCGGGGCTGATCCACTTCTTGCATCCGACTAGCACTCCATCACAGTTGGCCATATTCTTTTACTTTGACGCAGTCTTGCCTCACTATATAGTCATGATTGGCGTGTTGAGCTCCTAGGCACTAGTTTTTATCTTAAATTTTAAAATTCATAATTCAGATTCTACTGCTTAATTTGGCTGTGCTCTGCCTTCACATAAAGGACTTGTCACCCCTGCATTCTTTATGCTGCCAGCTTGGAGCTAGGGCAGGGGAAGCAGGAAACTTCAAGCACTTCAAAGAGGCTTCTCTAAAAACGTCTCCTACTTCAAAGAAGGCACTAGGTATAAAAAATAGGCCTCTCAGACCCATACTTTAGTTCACCTTTGGACCTGCAGAAGGACTCTCGACGGACTGCCTGCTGCTGTGTCCTGTTGCATGCTTGGGAAGACAGCTTTGTGGCCCCTGGAAGCACTGTTTTGCTGCCTGAGGCCTGCCTTGAACCCTCAGAAGCCTGTTCTCCTGCTTGAGCCCTGTTTCACTTCTTGAATCCAGGACTACTAGAGTGACTCTAAGGGCAAGTTGGCTGGCCTCCTTATCAGAGCCTCAGGGACAGAAGATGCTCCAACCATCTTGAACCCCCACTTGCACCCAGCCTGTGGGAGGTCTAACTCCCCAAAGGGTGCGCTTCCAGTCCTGGACCCTTGGTGGTTGTGCAAATGGTGCCCAGATAGCCAAAAACCAAAACTTGGAACTTAGACATTTTTGGGCTAAAAACTGCTCTGAGACCCGAGAGGGGACCAGGATCAACCACCTCATCTATCCAACCAAGGTGCACCGCCAGTCGACCAACTTTGCTGCAGCTTCCACTACATTCTTTTCCTCAGCAGTAAATTCTATTCAACAGTCTTTTGTCAAAGGGGTATCAGGCCTTGTAGAACTTTTGTTGGCTACAGCCTCACCTCACTGGAGATTTCAACTTCCAAAAAAGAAAACTAAGGGCCTTATTTAGCTCTCAGCAGGCGGTTCCTCCATCACATCAAAGACGGAGATCCCATCTGCCGAAACCTAAATCCCATTATATCTAATTGGATTTTGATTTCAGCAGATGGGATATCCGTCACCATTGTGATAGAGTAACTTGTCTGCCAAGTTCTAAGTCAGGCGCAATGTTCTCCATCACTTCATCCAGTGGCTCCTTGACAACTACACCTTCTCCTCGGACATGCCCTGCAGTGTTGTCCACCTGAACTTTACCTTCTTGGAACATTTTTTGTCAAGTCCAAAGGTAAGCGTTGACTGGCCCAATCCACTTCTTGTAACCGACTAGCACTCCATTGTGGTCTGCTGGAACCTTTTAATTTGACAGGGTCTCTGTTGAGACTAGATAGCTGGGATTGGTGCTTTGAACTTTTGGGCGCTTGTTTTTTCCTTAAAGGTTAAAATTCATAGCTTTGATTCTTCTAATTGGATATTTGTCATTTTAGCATCATTCTAATTTTCTCAATTGGTGTGGAATTTTTCTTGTGTTGTGTTTTCACTTTGTTACTGTTTTTGTGCTGGGTAAATACTTTACACATTACCTCTACTTGAAGCCTGACTGCTTTTGTGCCTAGTCACCAGAGGGTTAAGGACAGGTCAATTTAGTTACTTTTATGGTTCACCCAGACTGGGATTGGGGCTGTTGCTTGAGCAGGGTTACCACCCCTCTTAATGAACATCCCAATTTCTCACACATTGCACAAATATAATTTGCTAAAATAGCTTAGTGAATCAGTGCCCACTCAGGGACTAGCATGTCTCAGAACATGTTTGAATGCTATCATGGCCAATGTAGCTTATCTTCTTTCGGAGGTCAATCAATGAGTGTGATTTAATTGTGTATTAGTACTTCCTATTATATGACAGTCTAGTCACTTGATGTATGTAGTCATTATTATGTATGTCGTCATTATTATTATTTGGATGGGATTGTGACAGTGTTTACCCTAGACGATCAGGATGCGCAGGAGATCACCTAGTCTCTGACACAGAAAGGATCAACAGAGAATTGTCACCTTGGCCCCTTTGCTGCAGATATTTCAATTTCATTATTGAAAGAAATATGTCTATTTTCGATCTTTTGCTTCATATGCACTGCTATAAGATGAACTGAAAGTGGACCATGCTAACTGCTCGATTTAAGGACTGTTCAGCCACAGTTCTGTAAGTTTTGTACCATACATGTCAATCCATAGCGAGCCGGCAATCATGACCTTTCTCAGCAATTACAGGTCGCTTTCCTATTAAAGATCTGAACGATTTTGCTACCCACAACGCTTTCCTGATTACATTTTCAACACTGTTACTCATCACGTCTCCTGTGGATCCACACTGATGGAGTGCAATTCAGTATTTCGTGTACTGCTCAATTGTTCTGCAAGGTGAAGGACCTGAGGACCTCATTTAGGAGGCCCTAACAGCACATCGTGCCACTGGAGCATAATTCTTTTGACGCTCCTGTGGCACAGTGTGCCAGCCCATATTTAAAACGCCACACAAAGCGTGCTTTTCATGGCCTTGTAAATATCGACCCCTTTCACGCATAACGCTGTGTGAAAGGGGCGTTCTATGGGTGTTGCTTGGGGTGTTTCCATACAACACCCATAGAACTCAAAGGAATCTGACTCATTCCCAGATTTACAAATCTAGGAATACATAAGATTCCTATGCCACCTCAGGGGTGGCATAAGAATGAAGCAATAGGGAGAAATATCTTTATTTCTCTCTGTTTTTTCCTCTTTGTATGTGTACTGCATTCTGCAGCACACGTGGAAAGAGGAAAATGTCTCTTGTGATTGTTTTTGTGCAGGAAGGTGTCCCTTATTGCATGAAAACAATCACCCACATAACGCAGGCACCCTTGCACCATGGTGCAAGTATGTCTGCGTTGGCGCTAGGCTGCAATTTTTGCACCAGAGCAAGGGGAAGAGGACCGAACTGCATCATGTCTTGTAGATACGCAACATTTCTGCCCTTTCCCAGTGGCTCAGAATGGCACAGCAAGGCACTTGCTGCACCGCCCCACGTCCAGGGCCTCAAAAATTAGGCCCTGAGTGTCTCTAACTAATGAGCTTCTTATGAGAAAAACAATGACAAACACTTTACACAAAAAATAATAATTTGCAATGAAAAGTTCTTAGAGAACACTTGATGTGTTGGGCAGTCATGTTAATTTCCATGCTAAGAAGGACCACCTTCGCATTTCAATTAAATTAGCTACAAAAATTAAAACGTGCTACCCTCCTCACCATTGCCAAATTAATTCCCATAAATGTACACATATTTCACATATACACAATGGTAATTTTCTCCCCCTACATAACCTGAATAATAGCAACCTGTGTAGATGAGTAAACAAAACCTGTCATACGATGTATAAATGTGATGGTCATTGTGACCCTATTCTATCCAGGGTTCGGACTAGCGTGTAGGGTAATCAAGCAGTGCCTGATGGGCTGATCTGACAGATCAGTTGTGGGCCAGTTATTTTTAGGAATTTGTGGGCCTGTTTTATGGTCAACTAGGCTGTTTTTAACTGTTGATTTCCCTGATATTACCACAAGCGTTGGCTGAAGAATACACAAAAGCATGCAATTTTCCATTCCATTCAAAATACCCATGCAGAGTGTCTATAAGATTTCAAAATTGACCTAATTTGTAATTGTATGTCACTTTGTTAATTATATGATTCGGCCTTGGCCTAGTTTTTGTCCCAGTCCAACCCTGACCCCCCCTTCCATTAAATAGAAATAGCAGAAACGTCAGAATTATAAAATGTTTATTGATTATAGCAATGTGAAGGAGATCAAATTGTACTGAAACTGTAACATAAACTTTGTAACTTAAATATAGATGATAAACGAAGAGATCTGTAATTTGGAACATGCCCATCAAGATTCCATAAAAATTATTCGTAATTTTCTTAAGTGTTGTTAGGTGAACTCTAAAACATGTAATCTCACTCGGAAATATGCTAACACTATAGTGACCTATTTTGGATTGGGAGATTTATTACAACACAAAATAAGATTTACTGTAAAAATAAGATTTAAGGCCTGCTTTAGATAAAGGTGGAAAAGTTACTCTGTCAAAACAGTGACAAGTATTTCTTCTGCCAAAATCTAAATTCCATAATATCCTATGGGATTTAGATTTCGGCGGACGGGATAGTCGTCACTGTTTTAATGAAGTAACTTGTCCGCCAATATCTACACTAGGCCTTACTTTGCTGCGGCAGCCATGGGCGCCATAAATGGTGCTCCTTTTGTGGTGACAGCGATCTTGTTTGCCTACTGCCCAACAAAACACATTTGAAAGGGCTGCCACAAGTGCTTGCACTAAAGAGGAATTATTCTTTTAGTGAATTTGCTCATTGTAAGCAAGGAAAATGCTGTCACGTCACAGTGAGGGAAGCCAGAGGCTGTAGTGAGGATCCACTGCCCTATGCTGTAGGGTGCAGAAGCAAAACATGAATGACAGCTAAATAAACCGCAAAATGAAAACTGCTTAACAAAGGACCCTCTAAATAAATAAATAAATAATTAATTATATATTTGTATATGTATCTATCTATCTATATCTATATCTATATCCATATCTATAAATATTCACTCAAAAAACAAAGGTTACAGAGACATCATAGTTGGGTTCTGATTTCACTTGCACAAAACCAAACAAATTCAGCAGTTATGGTTAGAGGTATTTCGAGTAACTATAACTCAGCCTAAGGTAACCATAACTCACACCCCGCCATGCACAGTTTTTTCTTCAATAATTCGATTTCTAATGTTTCATTGATATTTTTAGTAATGTTCTAAAAGTTGTCATGAGTGCTATAATATCTGGGATAATTAGCAGTGCATGGCGAGTGCACGTGTTTTAGTTACCTTAGACCGCGAATTATAGTTACTTGAAATAACTTTAACTATAACTATTTTTCTGGTTATGTGAGAGTAAATTCAAAACCTAACTTCAATGTCCCTGTAACCTTTGTTTTTTTAGTGAATTTCTATGTTTTTTTTTTTAACGTAAATCAATTTTATTACAATATGTTAACCCAACCACCGCCACGCATGGCCTTTGGCTGTGTGCAGTTGGAGTTCACTGCAGGTCCAGTGGCCAACCATCTATAACCACCCAATCCTGCACAGCAGATGGGCTTTGGCCAATGCGTGCCCAGGGTTGGACGGAGGGTCTGGCATACAACCAGTTGTTGCAGCCAGCCCCTCTAACCACCCAACCCCACTCTGCACATGGCCTTTGACCATGTGCAGCGGGAGTTAGCCACAGGGCCTGTCTCTCTAGGTGTGACGATAGGTGTGAGAGGGTGTCTCTGGGTGTGGGAGTGGGTGTGAGATTGTCTGCCTGGGTGTGAGAGTGGGTGTAAGAAAGTCTATGTGGATGTGAGAGTGGGTTTGAGAGTATTTGGGTTTGAGAGTAGGTGTCTCTGGGTGTGACAGTGTGTGTGAGAGTGTCTCTGTGAGTGGGTGTGACAGTGTTTGCATGGTTTTGTGAGTGTATGTGTGAGAGTGTGAGTGTGAGTGGGTCTGAGAGTGGGTGCGCAAATGTCTGATTTGGTCATTGAGAGGATGACTGAGTTTCTAAGTGGGTCCGTGAGTGAGTGTGTGAGTCTGAGTGGGTCTGTGAGTGGGTGCGGGAGAGGCTGAGTGGGTCTGTGAGTAGATGCATGAGTCCAAGTGGGTCTGTGAGTGGGTGTGTGAGTGTCTGAGGGGGTCTGTCAGTGGGTGCGTGAGTCTCTGAGTGGGTGTGTGAGTGGGTGTGTGAGTCTTTGAGTGGGTCTGTGAGTGGGTGCTTGAGTGTGCAAGTGAATCTGTGAGTGGGTGCATAAGTGTCTGAGTGGGTCATTTAGAGGATGCTTGAGTTTCTAAATTGGTGTGTGACTGAGTGTGTGCGTCTCAGTGGGTCTGTGAGTGGGTGTGTGAGTATCTGAATGGGTCTGTCAATGGGTGTGTGAGTCTCTGAGTGGGTGTTTGAGTGGGTATTTGAGTCTTTGTGTGGGCATGGGATTGGGTGCTTGAGTCTCTGAGTGGGTCTGTGAGTGGGTGTTTGAGTGTGTAAGTAGGTCTGTGAGTAGGTGTGTAAGTGTCTGAGTGGGCTTGTGAGTGAGTTCCTGAGTCTCTGATTCGGTCTGTGGGTGGGTACATGAGTGTCTGAATGAGTGTTTGAGTGTGGATCCACAGATTTTCCTGGATGTTCCCCCAAAAAAACATTTTAGCCCTGTCAGAGTATATAGGAGACCCCTAGAACAAAGATAGGGGCTCAGGGTGATTCTTCCCTGGCCCCTTTTCTGTTTTTTCACTTTTTTTCTGTTACTCAATTGAAGCAGAGTCCCAAGATGGCTGCCAACACTTAATTGTTGAATGAATATCGGCCCCAGGGACCCCATCACCTAGGGCCCGGCATAAATATTTAGGTCTTTTTTTGGGGGGCTTGGTGGCCCTCCCAGGCTGATCTTGGCCCCAGGCATCCAATCCCCAGGGCCTGACCTAAACATTTACATTTTTCGGGGAGAAGAACCACACACCACGTTCCCAGGCCAATCTCAGTCCTGGGGACCCCATCCCTGGGGCCCAGCCATGTAACCTGGGTACCCCCTAGGGCACAGAGTCACAATGTTGGGGACCATGGGGGAGCTCAAAGGCCCCCATGGTCTCTGCTGGCTCCCCGCCTTCTGCGAACACCAGCATTGCTGTCACAGAGAGGGAACTGCAATAGCAGCTCCCTCTTTGTGAGAGCAGTTTCCTCTGTGTGCCTGTCTGCATATCCGCAGGCAGACAGAGAAAACCTCTGTTCCTATGAAGGGATAGCTGTATGACAGCTCTTCCTTCATCAGAAAATAGTGTTTACTGTGGCTTGCTGGCAGCTGTCAAAGCTGCCACCAAACCACAGCAAACAGCTATGTCCCGGGGGTGGGAAACCCGGGACATAGCAGGAGCTGGCCCTGGGGGGTAGCAGTCCCCAGGGCCAACATAGGATCCTCAAGGAAGGATGAATGGCCTCCTCCAAAATAGAATGGCCCCAGGGAGGTGGTGATCTCTGGTGCTGCAGGGGGTCCGAAACGGACCACCTTTCTATTTTTTTACAGTCGTCCCTGGGAGGTGGTGGTCCCTAGGGCTGTGGGGGGCTGCACAGCCCCCCTGCACCAAATTTACTGAATGGACTGTGACGTGGTGGCCCCCAGGGCTGCAAAGTGCCCTGTTGCCCCCGAACTCAATTTGTAGAATTCCATGGGGAGGTGACAGTCCCCGGGGCTCTGGGGATGCTGTGAGGCACCCCCACATACAATTACATTTTAGCCCCAGGGAGGTGGTGGTCCCAAGGGCTGCGGAGTGCTACGTGGTCCGCACCAAATTTAGTGAATTCCCTGGGGATGTGGTGGTCCCTGGGGCCACGGGGAGGCTGCACCCCCCCCTGCATTTACCTTAACACTAGCCCCAGGGAGGTGGTGGTCCCAAAGGCTGAGGGGTGGCCAGGAGACCCCCTATTTAAAAAAACTATGCCCCCTGCATTTGTCTATCTAGAGGCACGAAGGCTTTGCAAATCTTCCTGATCTCATGCAGAGATCTGATTGGCTGCCAACACTTCAATCAGGAAGCGTTGGCAGCTATTTTAAGACTCTGCTTCAGTCTAAAAAAAAAGAAAAAGAGAAAAAATGAAAAGGAGAAAGGAACTGTTACCCTACCCCCAAAACCTCAGGGCTAAAAAGCATTTTTTTTTAAATCACAGCATAACCCATGAATTTTGCCATGATTAAAAAAAAAACAGCAAGCACAGTCTCCCGCACTTGCTTTTATTTTTGCCCGCAGGTGGGTCCTGTCCCAGAGGCATAGTATTTTAAGGAGGGGGGTGCATAAGCCATACACCTAGGGCTCACTGAAGCCCCGGGGACTGCCACCTCCCTGGGGCTTTGCATATAAAGTATGAGGTGGGCCTCACAGGAGGGGCCGCATTGCCCCCACCGGTGCCCCAGGGAGTGCCACCTACCAGGGCTAATTCTTGTTAAAATATGCAGAGGGCCCACAATGACCCCATCACATGCACCAGGGACCACTACCCCCCTCCGACCCCCCAGGGCTTTGCATATAAAGTATCAAAGATCAAGGATGCATATCTGCAGTTCCACCTTAAAATATATCTTATAGAGGGGCTCAGAGAGCAATCACATTGACAACATTACACTAGGTCACTGGAGACACTTCCTTGCCATCCTTTACACAATTGTACTATAGATGAGACCAAAGAGGTAGTACTTACTAATTAGCCAACAGAATAAACTCCAGTTGGGTAGACATTTTGCACAAAATTGCGACCTCTTCTTAGATAAATACGTGGGGCAGGATTCAATCTGGCTCATCTCCCAGAAATTAAACCTCAACAGGAAACACTCACAGATATTATAAATGAAGCAGGTATCAACTTTGAAGCTCCACTTCTGTAAAATAGTAATCATCCTACCTTCTTGCTCATAGCCAAGGCAAAGAAAGTGTGTTTTCTCTCCATTTCCACCTTGAAAAGTTATCTGTAATCCTTGATGGAGGTGTTTCCATCCTTGCCTTTTTCAAGAGCAATATTTGTCTGTGATGAGTGGGTTCTTTTTTGTGAACTGCTGCTGAGACCCAACACGACTGTGCATGACTGAAGGTCATGCACGACACTGGGTTGGGTGGTCATAAGAGGTTGGCTGTAGGGCCTGACCAATTCTGTTTTCCATTTTCTCCCTCACAAAAAGGCAAAATAATAAACAAATATAAAGTTATGTACTGATCAGTAATTGATAACAATGATACATCACTACATTCTCTGAAAAATTCTACATTTTTCACCCACAATCAGATATTTGAATGTTCCGTACCGCTAAATTCATGTGCCATTCCGTTAAAAATTACACAACCTCAAACACTGCATTATTTTATCCACAATTAACTTATAACATGCCTTCAAACATGATTCCATAACAATTTGTAAAGTGACACATTCCTCCGTAAACATCTTCCCTAACAGTGAGAACTGTGTTTTATTATAGAAATGGTGATATCTCCATTCAACATCTCACAAGGGTAAATATGTGAACAGTAAGGTTAAAAAAAACTGTAGGTCTTGTAATACCAGGTTGCAGATGCTTTCTTTTATAATTTCAGAAACACTGCCCCTTTTACTCACAACTACATACAGATTGAGCATTTCGTTTTTAACACAACATTCAATACTTTGTGATATCTCTCCACAATCTACCTCTCAAAACATATATTTATAAACATGCAACATGCAAACAGCTTTCCACTCACTAAACCTGGTTTTAATATATTTTTATTTGTATTTATTTAACATTACACACAAAAATGAAAAAGTTAGAGGAGAGAGAAAGAAAAATAAAGGTCATCTTGTAAAAACGTTTAAAGTAAATCAATTATATTTTGCACCTGAGCCAGAAACTCGCAGTTGTAAGTTGCAGGCTTGGAGACAGTTAGGATGGAAGAACAAGATAGGAGCTGAGTAAGAAATATTAATACGAAATAAGGAGGGAATTAATAGAGCGGGGGGCGAGTATTGGGAGCCGTTAAGATCGATTCAGATGGTTTTGGCGATATTCTGTTGGCTGCTGTTGGCTGGTGAGTGTATGGGATATGTTTCATGGTTTGTGTTGGGTATATGCTGTTGATTGTTTTGTACTTATTTACTTATTCATTAAGTTTATTCTCAGGGGGGGAGCTTGTCGTCTTTGCTTTCCATAGTTGTTACAAAGGAGTTCCAGGTTTCTGCGCCCTTAACTTTGATCCCTCTGTCCAGCATCGATTGCAGTGTGTATGCTTCTGCCCAACGCAAGAGCTCCGCGCGCCATTGTTGTATCCCCGGTACCTTGGGCGCCTTCCAGTGCATAGCTATTTGTCGCCTGTACAAGACTAGTGCTAGGTCTATGCATTTATGTGTTTGCTTTCTGCTTTTGGGTCTGTCTCTTATTCCCAGCAGGCAGAGTTCCGGGTTAAGGGATAGTGGGATGTCTAACCATTCAGTTATTTGGGATATTATGTCGCTCCATGCGTTTAAGATAGGAGGACATTCCCATGTCATGTGAAAGAAGGAGGCGTCAGCAGTTCAGCATCTGGTGCATTTCTGAGATGTTTGGGGGAACATGCGTGTCAGTCGTT
The DNA here is from genome assembly GCF_031143425.1 of Pleurodeles waltl. Classification (NCBI taxonomy): domain Eukaryota; kingdom Metazoa; phylum Chordata; class Amphibia; order Caudata; family Salamandridae; genus Pleurodeles; species Pleurodeles waltl. The sequence continues at coordinate 601,761,792 of NC_090443.1, read as the reverse complement.
GTGGTGATAGATATGTCTGATGTAAGTAGTTAAACTGTGTGTATCGGAGCCTGGGGTTGCGTGACACGGTCTGTTTCAATGTTAGAGTCTGATTCCACGCCTGTTGTGAGATAGTGGTGCGCAATGTTTGGTCCCACCTGTTTTTAGCTTGTTCTTGATATTGAGTGAGCTGTGTGGTCAAAGTTCTATACGAACTCGAGATATTCATTGGGTCTTGTGTGCCGCTCAGTAGTTCGTGTAAGATTGGGGCCACTGTGGGGTCGTTGTTACCACAATTCCATGTGGCGCGTATTAATTGTCGTCCCAAGTTGTGGGTGTTCGCCAATGCTTCGTAAGTTATTATGTGTTCCCCGCTAAACATATCACCCACCTTTTGTATGCCTTTTTCCAGCCAAGCTGTTAGGTCTAGTTTTGTGGCTATCTCTTCAGCTTTAGGTATATTTAGTAGTGGTATATTGGGGAAATATTGTGGTTTCTTGTCATTACCCATCACGTAACGGTGCCATATTCGCCGTGCGTTATGAAATAGTGTGTTTTGCGTGCATCGTGGTGCATCTCTATCCATTAGGTGACGTATTATATTAGTGTGTTCCAGTTCTTTATGTATAGTTTGTGCTTCTATGTTGGCAGGGTCGCGTAGCCATTTAAGCACCCATTGTAACTGGGCAGACGCGTAGTATAACTCTAGACGTGGTGCCCCCATCCCTCCTTGTCCAAGTGGGTGGCATATTTTGGTTAGAGCCACTCTGCGGCGCCCGTTGCCCCAGATTAAATCCGTCAGTATGCTGTTCAGGGTTTTAAAGATAGACGCTGGTAGTGTTAATGGTAGTGCGGAGAAGAAGTACAGCAGGCGCGGCAGAACAATCATCTTTGCTATAGCCACTCTGCCCATTGGAGAGAGAGGGAGCGAGCACCAGAAGGGTAGGGAGCCGCAAAGGGCTCTGATCGCTCTTCCTAAGTTGCCCTCTTTGAGGTCTTGGGGGTCATGGTAGATGTTAATCCCCAGGTACTTAAATGTGGTATAACACCATTTTAACTCACTCGAAGAGTGGTCTATACGGTAGGGTTCTGGGATCGCGCGCATTGGAAATACGCAGGATTTCGACCAGTTCACCTTTAATCCAGATATGGTGCCAAATTGATCCAGCAATTCAAGTATACCAGGAAGGGAGGTTGCATAGTCGCGTAGAAATATTAATGCATCATCCACATATAGACAGACTATATGATGCTTAAGACCATCTTGTATGCCCCATGCAGATGCGTGTGTTCGTAATCGAGCGGCCAGGGGCTCAATGGCTAAAGCGAACAGTAGTGGGGATAATGGGCAACCTTGTCTAGTTCCCCTTTCTATTCTGAACTTCTCCGATATGGTTTCTCCTGTTTTGACTCTAGCTGTCGGTTCGGAGTATAGAGTTCTGATCCAGTTCGTGTATGTCTTACCAAACCTCATTAGACTAAGGGGGTCATTCCAACCCTGGCGGTCGGTGTTAAAGCGGCGGCTAACCCGCCAACAGGCTGGCGGTGTAAAAAAGTGGAATTCTGACCCTCGCGGAAACCGCCAACAGAGACCGCCACTTTAACACTCCGACCGCCACGGCGGGACAAACTAACAGCGCGGCGGTCACCGCCAACAGACAGGCGGGAGACAATGTACCGCCCACCCTATCACAACCCACCAATCCGCCACCTTTTCCGGGGTGGTAGCCCCGCCGATAAAAACACGGCGGAAACAGACATTTCAAACGGAAAACGCTCACCTCCATACACCCCACGAGGAATGTGGACAGCATGGAACCCGAAGTACACATCCTACCAGCCATTGTCTTCCTGCTCCTCTACCAGGAGCACGAACGCCGGTGCAGAAGACTGCGGTGAGTACTGCACCTATGACACAGGGGAGGGGGGAGGAGAAAATATTACGGCCACACATACGCTACACACCCACCACCACCCTCACCCACTACAACACACACATCAATGCATAGCAATACATCACTGTTACAACCCCCAAACTCCTCGGAAGAATGCAAAGACAAAATGAAATGATCATAAACAGTCGAATATATTGTATTATCGGCATATAAAAATATCACACATTTAAAACTAATATATACATAAATATTAAAAGTCCGATAATTTTAGCTTTCATTGTCCGTGGACCACTGGGGCCAAATCACATGGGCAAGGCCCACACAGGATACCTGACACCAACGGAGAGAACACTGCAGGGGCATCAGATAGAAAAACTACAGGCACCTCAGGGGGAAGGGAAGGGGGGGCACCTCAGCCACATGAGTACACAACGCCAGATCCACGAGGGGCCTCCATGGCCACTGTCCCATCCTGGGGAGTGCAAAGCCACAGTCTCTCAAGTCCATACAGTGGGTGGCTTGCCCACTGTACCATCCTGGGGAGTGCAAAGCCACAGTCTCTCAAGTCTCTACAGTGGGTGGTTTTCCCACTGTACCATCCTGGGGAGTGCAAAGCCACAGTCTCTCAAGTCCATACAGTGGGTGGCTTGCCCACTTACCATCCTGGGGAGTGCAAAGCCACAGTCTCTCAAGTCTCTACAGTGGGTGGTTTGCCCACTGTACCATCCTGGGGAGTGCAAAGCCACAGTCTCTCAAGTCCATACAGTGGGTGGCTTGCCCACTGTACCATCCTGGGGAGTGCAAAGCCACAGTCTCTCAATTGGATGACAGTGTCCACTGGTTCTGGAGGGGGACTGGTGCCCAGAGTGCTTTGTGCAGCCCTGCCCGACACAGATGCAGCACTGCCCCTTCCGCCAATGGGCCAGCGGTGCTTGAGATGAAAGGCCCAGTGCAGCGCTGCTTGAGATGAAGGGCCCAGCGCAGCGGTGCTTGAGATGAAGGGCCCAGTGCAGCGGTGCTTGAGACGGCGGTTCCCAGCGGAGCGGTGCTTGAGACAGTGGTGCCCAGCGGAGCGGTGCTTGAGATGAAGAGCCCAGCGGAGCGGTGCTTGAGATGAAGGGCCCAGCGCAGCGGTGCTTGAGATGAAGGGCCCAGCGCAGCGGTACTTGAGATGAAGGGCCCAGCGGAGCGGTGCTTGAGATGAAGGGCCCAGTGCAGCGGTGCTTAAGACGGCGGTGCCCAGCGGAGCGGTGCTTGAGACGGCGGTGCCCAGCGGAGCGGTGCTTGAGATGAAGGGCCCAGCGGAGCAGTGCTTGAGATGAAGGGCCCAGCGCAGCGGTGCTTGAGATGAAGGGCCCAGCGCAGCGGTGCTTGAGATGAAGGGCCCAGTTCAGCGGTGCTTGAGATGAAGGGCCCAGTTCAGCGGTGCATGTGATGAAGGGCCCAGTTCAGCGGTGCTTGAGATGAAGGGCCCAGTTCAGCGGTGCTTGCCCTGTTCAGCGGTGCTTGCCTTGGCAGTCCTTGCCATGTTCAGCGGTGCTTGCCTTGGCGGTCCTTGCCCTGTTCAGTGGTGCTTGCCTTGGCGGTCCTTGCCCTGTTCAGCGGTGCTTGCCCTGTTCAGCGGTGCTTGCCTTGGCAGTCCTTGCCCTGTTCAGCGGTGCTTGCCTTGGTGGTCCTTGCCCTGTTCAGCGATGCTTGCCCTGTTCAGCGGTGCTTGCCTTGGCAGTCCTTGCCATGTTCAGCGGTGCTTGCCTTGGCGGTCCTTGCCCTGTTCAGCAGTCCTTGCCCTGTTCAGCGGTGCTTGCCCTGATCAGCAGTGCTTGCCTTGGCGGTCCTTGCCCTGTTCAGCGGTGCTTGCCCTGTTCAGCGGTGCTTGCCTTGGCGGTCCTTGCCCTGTTCAACGGTCCTTGCCCTGTTCAGCGGTCCTTGCTCTGTTCAGCGTTGCTTGCCTTGGCGGTCCTTGCCCTGTTCAGTGGTCCTTGCCCTGTTGAGCGGTGCTTGAGTTGGCGCTCCTTCATTGCCCAGCTGGGCTGTGGATGGCGCTCCTTCATTGCCCAGCTGGGCTGTGGCTGGCGGGGCCCTCTTGGGCAGCTGGGCTGTGGCTGGCGGGCCCTCCTGGGCAGCTGGGATGGGGCTGGTGGGGCCTTCCTGGGCAGCTGGCCTGCTGCCAGACTTGTCAGGCGTGCTGCCCTTCCCACCCTTCCCTGGTCGTCTGTGGCCCTTTCCCACCTTTGGCGGTGTGCCAGGTGGCACCCCACTTCCAGGCGGAGCCAGGGTAGGGATTTTGGTCCCTGGTGTCCTTGGCCTCTCGCGCCGGGCACTGGTGATCTTTGGGTGTTTTTCCGGGGGTGGGCTGGCCGTGCCTTGGCTCCTACCAGAACTAGTTGCCCTTGAGGGTGGGGGACTCCACAGTCCTTGGACAACAGTCCTGATAGGTCCTGGTTTGGTGGTGGCTGAGGTGCTGATTGCAGTCTTATTCGATGGACGGGGTGGGGGAGTTGTTGGAAAGAGGTCAAATTTGGAAAGGAAAATCAATTTGGAAAGAGAGGGACGGCTAGGTGTAGTGGGTATGGGAGTGGAGGAAGAAAATGTGCTTGTAGGAGTGTGAAGTCTGGTGTCTTTGGGTGCAGGTGCTTGGGCTGGAGGCTGTCGTGAGGTGGATGGCTGCTGGGTGGGTGGCTGCCTGCGTTTGTGTGGTTTGGAAGAGGGGGTGACAGACACACTGGGAGAGGACACAGGGGACGTGTATATGGTAGTGGGGGTGGTAACTGCACATGTGCGGAGTGTTCTGGTGGGTGTGCTGGTGATGGACGTAGTGGCTGAAGATGTTGTGCATGCAAGTGTGAGTGGAGACGTCACAGGGAGGGAGGAGGGATAAGAGGAGGAGGGGGACACAGTGGAGGCAGTGGGTGTTGGTGTGTCTGCATGTGGATGTTGCTTGTGTGAATGCTTGTGTGAAGTGTGGTGCTTATGTCTGGATGAGCTTCCCTTGGGTGTTGAGGTGTGTGCAGGCTGGTCTGTAGGTGTCTCTGGGATAGGCAGAGGTACAGGGTATTGGGTCTGGGTGGAGGAAGTTGGAGGGGGGAGGCTAGAGACAGGGACAATTGCTGCCGTCAGTGCTGAGGCCAGAGCGTTGAACGATCTCTGTTGGGGAGCCTGACCCGAATGAATGCCCTCCAGGTATGCATTACTCCGGTGCACCTCCCTTTCTACACCCTCGATGGCATTCAAAAGGGTAGACTGCCCAACAATTATGGTCCTCAGGAGGTCAATGACCTCCTCACTGAGGGCAGCAGGGGTGACAGGGGCAGGGCCTGAGGTGCCTGGGGCGAAGGAGATGCCCACCTTCCTAGGTGAGCGGGCATGGGGCCAACGCTGAGGGGCTGCTGGGAGGGCGGTGCTGGTGCGCTGGGTGGCGGCTGTACCTGTTGTTGCGGGGGGCACGGATGTTGCCGCCACCACATGGGAGCTCCCTTCAGGGGACGAGTCGCTGCCACTGACATCAGCACGAGTCCCCGCTGTGGCACTCCCCTCGCCCTCTGTCTCACTGGGGAACTCCGAGTCAGTTGCACAGCCCGCCATGGCCATGTTAGATGCAGCTCCCTCGTGCTCCGATGCCACTTCTCCTCCGCCTGATGATGCTAATGCACACATGAACAGGAAGACCACAAAAAAGGGGGGGGGGGAGAAATAAAGACATGTTGATTGCATGGATTACCGCTACCGTTGGCGGAGATGACAGACACAGAAGCCCCCTGCACTACGCTGCGCACTTGGGGTCCACTACGCAATCCGTGGGACATGGCCTACAAGCCTATGGACGACGACTGCACCCATAGATGACACAGGGTCATGAATAGCTGTACTTGGCACCCTACAGAGGTGGGGGGTGGGGGCACAGGGCCATGCCTTACGGAGGGGCCTAGCCTACCGAAATTGCCCTGGCCTAGAGATACCCACAGCCCACCTCCCCCACCCAGACACCTCCACTGCGCGCAAAGTCACCAGAATGAGAGTGTACTCACCCCCTTGTGTCTGCTGTGATGTCCTCACGTGCCCATCCAAATCGGGGTAGGCCACCGCCAGGATCCGGGACATCAGGGGGGTCAATTGACGACTGGCACCCCGCCTGCGTTGGGAGGCCATCCCCAGCAGAGCCTCCGCCGTCTTCCTGCTCAAGCGGCGGATGTCCTCCCAACTCTTCCGGCAGTGGGTGCCCCGTCTGTTGTGGACCCCCAGGGTTCGGACGTCCTTGGCGATGGCACGCCAAATAGCGATTTTCTTGTGGGCGCTGACCTATGTGACATGTACAGGGGGAGAAAAAAAATCATCACCTTCTGCATGCTTGATGTGAGTGGCCCCCCATCCCCACCCTTGCCATGTGGCACATGCTCTCATCTGTCGTCTGATGCATGCCTCAATCGCTCCCCTCCCCACCATCTTTCATCCACCCGACTAAACCCAGGCATTGCCCACAAAGCATGCTCCCAGTGTACTTACCTGTTGCTCTGGAGGACCGTAGAGTAGTGCATACTGGGGGAGGACCCCATCCACGAGTTTCTCCAATTCTTCAGAAGTGAAGGCAGGGGCCCTTTCCCCAGTCGCAGCAGCCATTGTCTCTTCCAGACCGAGGTCACAGCAGCACTTGCAGTGTAGGTCCTCTCCTGTGGAAGATCAGGTATCGAGTGATTAAGTAGATAGAAAATGGCGGTCACGCCCGCGGCGGTGCGTACCGCGGCGGTGCGTACCGCGACCGCCGGCGCACATCGTCATTGGCTCCTGAAACCCATAGGATTCTATGTTAACCAATGCGGCTTTGCGCCGCGGTCTTCGACCGCCTACCGCCACGGTGTGCCACGCCAGCGCATTGACCTCACATCCCATTGTCACACTTCACAGGTCAGGCAGCCGCCATTTCAAGGGCCCACATGGCTTAATTTCTACTGCGTCACACATACCTAGGCCTTTCCTCAACACTCATCCAAACCATTCAATGCATATTGAATCGTGTTGTGTGCAGGCTGTGGGAACGTACCTGTGGGTTGATTGACTCTGTGCTCGCTGTTGTCCTTCCTAGGCACCGTCCGCTGGGCAATGCGAGGAGATGGAGGAATCTTCCCGTGTACAGACCGCTGGTGGACCTGTCGACATTGGAGGAAAGACATGTCATACTGACATACAGGCTTGACCGAGCCACTATACAGGAACTGTGTGCCCAGCTGGAGGCAGACCTGATGTCACCCATCCGCCAACCCACAGGGATCCCCCCTCTAGTGCAGGTGCTGTCAGTGCTCCCTTTCTTAGCAAGTGGGTCATTTCAAACAACAGTGGCCATATCATCAGGGATGTCTCAACCTATGTTTTCCAAGTTGTTGTCCAGAGTGTTGTCTGCCCTGCTGAAACACATGAGGAGCTACATCATTTTCCCTGAGGTGGGGGAGTTGCCTACAGTGAAGGGTGATTCCTATGCCCTTGGACATATCCCCAACATCATAGGTGCCATTGATGGGACACATGTGGCTTTGGTACCCCCCAGCAGGAGTGAACAGGTGTACAGGAACAGGAAAAGTTATCATTCGATGAATGTACAGATGGTGTGTTTGGCTGACCAGTACATCTCCCATGTTAATGCCAAGTACCCTGGGTCAGTGCATGACGCCTACATCCTGCGGAATAGCAGCATCCCGTTTGTGATGGGTCAACTCCAGAGGCACCGGGTGTGGCTATTAGGGGACTCTGGTTACCCCAACCTGTCCTGGCTACTGACCCCAGTGAGGAATCCCAGGACCAGGGCAGAGGAACGCTACAATGAGGCCCATGGGCGGACTAGGAGGGTGATCGAGCGAACCTTTGGCCTCCTGAAGGCCAGGTTCAGGTGCCTCCATATGACAGGTGGATCCCTAATGTACTCACCAAAGAAGGTGTGCCAGATCATCGTGGCCTGCTGTATGCTTCACAAACTGGCTTTGCGCCGCCAGGTGCCTTTTCTGCAGGAGGATGGTCCAGATGGTGGTGTTGTAGCAGCTGTGGAGCCTGTGGAGAGTGAAGAAGAGGAAGCCGGAGAGGACGACATAGACAACAGGAACACAGTAATAGAGCAATATTTTCAGTGACACACAGGTAAGAGTACACACCGGCATATTACATTTACTTAAAGACTCCTGCCTCTCTACTGTCTGACTTTTTCCCCCAGTGTATGGTAACTGTGTTGTGACTTTCCCTTCCGTTTTCAGAGCTGTGGGCCCCACTGCGTGACATCTGCTTTGTTACCCCATGGACTACAGCTGTGTGACAGCGGTTTGCTGGCATAACAATGTGAATACCAATTTTGGCACAGTCATGTCTAATACATTTGTTAAAATCACAGACAGACTCCAGATTGTTTATGTGCAATAAGTGTGTTTATTCAAGTGCTCTAATTTGGATGGGTGGTTGCAAATCAGTGAGGGGTGATGGTGGAGGATTGTCCATGGCAGAGTCCAGACTATCAGGTTCACAGGTGCATTGTCCAAATGCCTGTGGGAATTGGAGCAGAGGCAGTTTAAGGTTGGACAGGGTGACAATGTGGAACAGTGGGATGACAATCAGGGCGGTATCCTTTGCTGGCGGGGGTCTTGACATGTTACTCTGTCTTCTTCCTGGATCTCAGGGCCCGCTTGCGGGGTGGTTCTCCTTCTGCAGGGGGTGGGGTTCTGGTGGCCTGTTGGTCTTCTGTCGGGGCCTCCTGTCCACTAGCGCCGGCGGAGGTGGTAACCTGTTCTTGGTCCATGCTAGTGTCAGGGGCCCTTTGAGGTGCCACAGTGGTCCGCAATGTGGAGATTAACTCATTCAGGGCCACTACGATGATATCCATGACGGTACTGATGTTTCTCAGTTCCTCCCTGAACCCCATATACTGTTGTTCCTGCAGAAGCTGGATTTCCTGAAACCTGGCCAGGACCATCGCCATCGTCTCCTGGGAGCGGTGGTATGCTCCCATGATGGAGGAGAGGGCCTCGTGGAAAGTGGGTTCCCTTGGCCTGTCCCCCCCTGTCACACAGCTGCCCTCCCAGTTCCCCTGTTTCCTTGGGCCTCCGTCCCCTGGATCGTGTGCTCACTACCACTGCCCCCAGGTCCCTGTTGTTGTTGGGGTGGTGGGTTACCCTGGGTTCCCTGGTGGTGGACACACCGCTGATTGACGTGTCCTGGGGACAGAGGTATGGGACCGCTGGGTGGGTGCTGTGCTGGTGTTCCCAGAGGGGGGAAGGTCTGCTGTGGCCTGTCTGAGGGGAACCGACTGTCCCGACGTCCCCGATGGACCGGGCTGGTCATCTAGATCCAGGGAGACAGAGCTGCTGTCATCACTGTGGGCCTCTTCTGGGGGTGGAGGGGACATTTGTGGAACCTCCTGTGCGGTGACCTGGCGTTCGGGTCCTGCAGGGGTATAAAAGTATGGTTATTGCTTCTGTGTGGGCCAATGGCGTGCAATGGGTGGGTGCCCGTGTACCCCAGTGCTGGCATTCCTTTGTGGGGGCTGTTGTGATGGTATTTTGGGGGGGGGGGGTGATGGATATGTGCATTGGGCATGCCTTGGTGATGGGTGTCCATGCTTTGGGGCCGCATGCAAGGCTAAATGTTGGGATGGGTGGGTTGTGATGGTGAGACATTTGCAAGGGGTAGTTGTGATGGGGGTAAGGGTGAGGGTGGGGGTATGAGTTGGCATGCAGGTGGGGTGGGGGGGATGAAGTAGTGAAGATGAGACTTACCAGAGTCCATTCCTCCACCGACTCCTGCGAGGCCCTCAGGATGCAGGATGTTCAAGACTTGCTCCGCCCATGTTGTAAACTCTGGGGGAGGGGGTCCGCCGCCAGTCAGCTGTACCGCGATGTTGTGCCTTGATACCATGGAACGCACCTTCCCCCGTAGGTCGTTCCACCGCTTCCTGATGTCGTCCCTATTTCTCGGGTGCTGTCCCACAGCGTTGACCCTGTCCACTATTCTGCTCCATAGCTCCATCTTCCTGGCAATGGTGGTGTGCTGCACCTGTGTACCGAACAGCTGGGGCTCTACTCGTAGGATTCCCTCCACCATGAACCTGAGTTCAGCATCTGAGAACCTGGGGTGTCTTTGAGGTGCCATGGGGTGGTGTGGATGATGTGTGGGGTGGAGTGTGTAGTGATAGGTGGGGTGCTATTTAGTGGTGTGTTGTGTGAGGTGCGTGGAAGTTCTGTGGGTATTGGTATTGTGTGCCTGTGGATGCTTGGTAGTTGACTGTGGTGTCTCTCTCTCGCCTTCTTTCTGAATTTCTGGTCGTAGGGGTTTGTGGGTGATGTGGGTGTGTGTTTTATATTGTATTGGGTGTGTGGGAGTGGTGTGTGTATGTGTATCAGGTGTGTGTATTTCGAATAGTCCATTGTGGTTGTGTTTTGTACGAGCATGTGTATTTCGACCGCGGCGGTGTGTACCGCCAATAGAATACCGCGGTTGAAAGACCGCCGCGTGGATTCGTGGGTCGGAATGGCATGGGCGTATTTCTGTTGGCGTGGCGGTGGAGGTTTGGTCATCGCCAGTTTATCGCTGACCTTTGGTGTGGCGGACTTTTGTGGATGTCGGAATTTTGGCGGTTTGCCTGTTGTGGGTCAGAATGACCGTGGCGGTTTACCGCGACCGCGGCGGTGTCATGGCGGTCTTCTGACTGGCGGTAAGCGGCTTTTAACGCTGAGGTTGGAATGACCGCCTAAGTGTTTCTAGCAGGAAGGGCCAGCCCATTGTATCAAATGCCTTTTCAATATCCAGTGACACCGCTACCCTTCCATATTCGCCATCTGGGGTGTTTGCCATTAGACGTATTAGGTTCCGTATATTGACAAATGTGCTACGGCCTGGTATAAATCCAGACTGGTCATAATGTACCAATTCTGGCATCAGGGGGAGCAGGCGGTTTGCTAATATTTTACCAAGTAGTTTGCAATCTGTGTTTAATAGCGAGAGCGGCCGGTAGGATCGAACATCCATTGGGTCGCGGCCTGGTTTGGGCAACACCACTATTACCGCCTCGCATTGGGATTCAGTTAGCTGGCCTTGTGCTGAAGCTTCAGCTAACATTTCTAAATATGGGGTCAATGTTTGCGTCTTGAAAATGTCATAGTATTCTATGGGGAGACCGTCGCTACCCGGTGCCTTGCCATGTGCCAGCTGACTTAGCGCCTGCTGCACTTCCGTTATATCTATTGGTTTGTCTAATTCCTCCGCTTGTGTTGGTGTGAGGTGGTTTATTTGTAATCCGCTGAGGAACGTATGCAACTTTCTAGGTGAGGGAGGGGGATGCACTCTATAAAGTGTACTGTAATATTCTTTGAAAGTGTCATTTATTTCGGCTTGGGTGTTTATGATTTCCCCCGTGCTTAGGCGGATGGCACCGATGGGTGCATTATGACGCTCGCTCTTCAGGAGCCATGCCAGGAGCCTGCCCGGCTTGTCACCTTCCGAGTGCATGCAGGCCTTGTGATATCTATAGTCATATTGCCTCAAGCGGTGATCTGCTTTATTCCATTGTATTCTCAGTGCTGTGCGGCCCGCTTTATCTAGTGTGCCCTCAGCATATTTACATTCTGCGGATCTCACATTTTGTTCGAGCACTCGGATTTCGTTTGTAAGTGTTTGTCGTACACCCTTGGACATTGTCATGCATATACCCCTTACCACTACCTTATGTGCATCCCATTTATTTGCTCTGGATTCCTTAGATCCACTATTGAGTGTGAAGTATGTGGTGATTTGAGCGGCTATTTCTTTTCTGAAGGGGGGATCCTGTAATAATCTTGGTTGGAGACGCCATGTTGAGATTCGTGTCCGCGGTCTACCCCATTTGACGTGTGCTATCAGTGGGCTATGATCCGAGATCACTCTGGCGGAGTATTCTGCCTTTGCGAATTTGTGTATCAAGTCTTGTGAACTAAGTATTAAGTCTATGCGAGTGTGTAGTAGGTGTACAGGTGAGTGATAGGAGTATTCTCTGGTCAGTGGGTGGAGATGTCTCCACACATCTATCAGGCGGCGCTCCGAAATCCAGGATTGGAGTGTTTGTGAATTTTTCCTTACTGGGGCTGCCACTAATGGGGGATGTGATCTATCCATATCTATATGTGGGACGCAGTTCATGTCCCCGCCCCAGATACTGGGTAGATTTAATGTGTTTGACAAGTGCGTGATTGTGGTTTGTAAGAATTCACCCAGTTTGACATTGGGGGTGTATAGGCCAGTAATCGTTAATGGTTCCCCGTCCAGCGATCCAATCAGTTGGATATATCTGCCTTCCTTGTCTGTTATATTATTTTTTGCGGTGTAGAGGACCCCGGGAGCTATCCAGATTAAAACCCCCCTCGCGAAAGACGACGTCCCTGCTACATACAGCTGTCCTGACCAACTCTTTTCCATTGCTTTGGCATCTTCCGGAGTGATGTGTGTTTCTTGTAATATAGCAATGTGTATGTGATGGCGTTTTAATAATGCTCATACCTTATTACGTTTGATTGCGCCAGCGATGCCCTTTGCATTTCATGTTATTATGTTATATGTTGTGTCCCTGTTGTCATTTTATGTTATTGCATCTTTCGCACATTGAGCCCGCTTTAGTAGCAGGGTTGACTGCGCATATTTTGCAGTATATGACCGGCTTGATGTGCCAGTTTCCCATTCGAAAACCATCCTAAATATGTAGAATGTTAATAGCCCCAAGAAAGTGGTGTAAGCCCCTGCGAGAAAGGGGTAAAGAGAGAGAAATAACATATAGTAATAAAAAGGATATATAGGGCGAGGCCCAACTTTAACTGCTGTGGCACAACCGGTGCCTAAATCGTGTCCAATGTGGTCTTGTTCCTTTCAGGTACCGTTCAGGTAATGGGGGGCATGAGTTAGTAGGGGCCGCATTGTCACCCGTTAACTCTCTTCCGTATGGCTTATTTCCAGCGCCAGTCTGTAGATTTCTGCATAGTTCAGTACAATTGTTCCCGTGGTTTCGTGTATTCACAGTGGGTTGGCCCGTATCCAATGTTATATTAAATCGGTCCTTCGCATGCTCAGTGCCCCTTGTTGTTTGAGTCTGTGATTGTGATATATCAGTGCCGTGGTGGTGCCATCTAGAGGACCTCAAATTTCGTCGGCTGTGCACGGGGTGAGATTTGGGCCTTCCATCAGCGGTGAGAGGGAGGGGCTGGTGTAGCTATGTTGTGAGCTACTGTCATTAAGATCTGCTGCGTTGTTGGAGCTCAGCTGCGATCGCGCTAGCGTGCTGATTACTTTTAAGGCTTGCCCCTGATCATCTGCCATTTGTGTTTTGGATGGGCGCGTCGGTGTGTTTTTCTTTTTTTTACCCCGTCGGGGGTATGGTGTTATCCAGTCCTCAATCTGTTTGTCTTCTTTAGTTGGTTCCATCAAGCCTTTCACATGAGCCCACGTCCAGGCGTCCTCCGGGGTTGAGAAAATGAGTGTTCTTTCATCAGCAACTATCCGCAGGCGAGCTGGGAAAATGATTGAGTAAGTAATTTTATTTTCTCGTAGGACTTGTTTGATGTTATAGAAAGATGCTCTCTTGTTTTGCACTTCCGTCGTATAGTCCGGGTATGCTGTGACAATGCAATTCTCCATGCTGGCCGTGCCTGAGGTCCTAAAGTGTTGTAAGACTAAGTCCCTGTCCCTGCAGTTTAGGAATCTTACTATCAACGTCGAGGTGGGGCGCCCGGTCGAGGAGGTCTGCTTGGGATTCTGTGTGCTCTTTCTATGATTGGCACTTTTGTGGGGTCCTGTATTTCCATTATATCTTTAAGCCAGTTCTCCAGAAATATTTCAGCTTTGGATGATTCTGCTCTTTCTGGGATGCCCAGGAATCTGATGTTATTTCGGCGGGAGCGACCCTCGGCGTCTTCGGTTCTTCGTTGCAGCTGCGTGATTTCGGCTTCCAGTTGTTGTATTTTATTTCTCACATCATTTACTTCTGGTTGGGCATTTTCTAATGTTGTTTCTGTGGCTGTGACCCTATCTGTTAGTTTGCGGTGATCCGCCCCTTGGTATGGTGATTTCTGATATTGCAGAGTCAATTTTACTTTCGAGGGATGTTTTAGTGTCCAGAACTTCTTGCAGGAGTTTTTCGAATTGCATCGAGTGCGTTCGCAGAGTCTCGTTTACTTGCGATATAGTTGTAATTTGTAAATCTGGTGGGGAGCCGCGGTCCGACTGTAGCCCAGGTTTGGGCAGTTTTGGTTTGACCATTTTTCCAGCTGGTATAAACGGTTGGAGCACGCGCAGCTCCTGCTTGTTGCTTATTTCTACTAGGGCCAGTATGGTTGAGTTCGCTCCTCTCTGATGATTTTTTTTTTTTTTTTACTTCAGTTGGGTCGTCTGTGTAGATTTTGTTGGTGTTAGATTGAAGACACGCTAATTATGGATAGTCTGTTGTGGATATACCGCCGTGCTATGTGTTTTTAATGTCAGTAGTTATAGTATTTGTTCCTCCTCTCTTCCTTTGGTTTAATGCCGAATGTTGTGCCAGATCAGCTGCTCGGCGTTGACGCGTTAGTGTGTAGGCCGGGTGGTTTATGCCTGATCCCTCTACGGTTTTAGCTGCAGGAGGAAGTGCAGTGCTTATTGTGCCGTCACACCCGAGCCCTTTTTTGGGGCTGCACTCTGTCCAGGATGTTCCTATGGCCGGGTATCCTGTGTCACCGCTGCTGTCGAGGTTACGGGTCTGCCCCGTATCGTACGCCACCCTCCTCTTCGCCTCGGATGCTACTGCGGTAGCGGCAGCTGATTTAAGCGGACCGCGGCCACCCGGTAGATGTCATCCCGCTAGCCTGCCGGGCCCTCTTCATACCTCCAATCCGGACTACGTCGGCCCATATTGGTGCGTGCAGCGCCGGTATCAGGTCTCGCATGCGCCAAGCCGATGTCACGGCGTCCCTCTGGGCCGCCTCCATGCGACTGCATCGATCCTCTCTGATCCCGATGACCTCGAATGCCCCTACGCGGCCCCCGAGGCCCGCAGACGCCGGCCCCGGTGGTTGCCGCCACGCTCACCTCGAGTCCAATGCCAGGTCCCACAGGTCACAGATAGCCGCTCCCGCTCACACACGTGGGGCAGCCCAGCCCAGCTCCTCGATTAAGATCGTGTATAAGGCTGCGTGGTGCTCCGTGTGCAGGGCTGGTTTGCGCCTTTAATTACCGTCTTCACTTCGGGCTCCAGGGCTTCATATCTCCATGTCGTACACCGCCCACTTCTTCGCCTCGGATGCTACTGGGGTAGCGGCCGCTGTCTTAAGCGGTCCGCGGCCACTCGGCAGACAGCATCGCGCGAGCTCGCCGGGCCCTATTCATATCTCCAATCCGGCCTACGTTGGCCCGTATTGGTGCGTCCAGAGCCGGCATCCGGTTTCGCAGGTGCCCGGCCGGCACCACAGCGTCCCTCTGGGCCGCCTCCGTGCGACCGCACGGATCCGCTCTGATCTCGATGGCCTCGATCGTCCCATCGCGGCCCCCGAGGCCCGCAGGCGTCGGCCCCGATAGTTGCCGCCGTGCTCACCTCGTGTCTAGTGCCGGGTTCCACAGGTCACAGATAGCCGCTCCCGTTCATACACGTGGGGCAGCCCAGCTCAGCTCTTCAATTAGGATCGTGTATAAGGCCGCACGGTGCTCCGTGTGCAGGACTGTTTTGCGCCTTTAATTACCGTCTTTACTCCGGGCCCCGGGGCTTCACATCTCTATGTGGGGGTTCTGGGGGGGCACTGCGAGCGATTTTGGTGTTAGACTGGCACTGGTTTCAGGATCTTTTTAGGATATTAATGGGCCGAGAGCGGAGCTTCCTTTTCAAGCGTCCACTCCGGTCGCCATCTTGGCCACACCCCCCCACTTAAAAACACTTCTAAACAAAGTTCATAAAGTATATTTCTAATTTCGTGAACTTACAGAAGTTTATTATATACAGATGAGGACACCAGCATGTCTCAGTTACAAATTCAAGTAAGTTCTGCTGAGCACAACTCCAACAGTCTTCCTTCTCCTCCAAATCACCAAGAGCAATCTGAGCTCTCCCTGGTACTGCACCCAATCACATCACAGTATTTCTTCAACAATGCAATAGGAATGGTAACTATTGGTTGAGCCTTGGTCCTTTTTTCTTACTTCCCCCATAAGATCTTGCAAGACTCTAGTAGGATCTTAAAACACCTTGTGGAAGGCTAAGTCATTTTCCATGCGGGTCTCACAAGAGCCTCACAGGATCGTAAAACACCTTTTGGCAGGCTCAGTAATTTCCCCTCAGGTCTTGCAAGCCTCTTGTGAGATTGCATGTGTCCATGCAGTAAGCTTCACTCCCTGAAGTTTGTGAGCTACTCTTGCAAGAGTCTTGTGGAATTGCAACAAAACTTTAGGGAAATAATATTATGTAGGATGGAGTATCCTTGCCACTGAGACCTATCTCTTACATGACAAGCGTGTGTGGTAGGGTGTAGGGAGAGAATTACCTCTCCACACAGACCTCTGCCTCAGATGACACATGTATGTAGTACTATGGATGGACTGGCCTCTCCAGTGAGACACCTCTGTTAGATGATGGGTATACGTAGTTGGGTATGAGTAGAGACTGGCCTCTTTCCTCCGACCTCTTTCTTATGTGAAGGTGTGAATAGTAAGGTATCTGCATTGACTGCCCTCTATTTCCACACCTCATTCTTAGATAACAGAAGTGTGTAGTAAGGTGTGTACATTGACATCCCTCTCTACTCAGACCTCTCTCTCAGATGACAGGTTTGTGTAGTAGGGTGTATGGAGAGAGACTGCCTCTCTACTAACTCCTCTCTCTTCAATACACTGGCCTCTTCTGTTGGATCTCTGTTTCACATGATGGTTGTGTGTAGTAGGGTGTATACATGGACTATCTCTCCTGTCAGACCTCTCTCAGATGACGGGTGCGTGTATTAGGGTGTGTACATGGACTGTACTCTCCTACCAGACCTTTCTCTATGATGACAGGTGTGTGTAGTAGGGTGTCTGGATAGGCTGGCTTTTCTCAGGTAAAGGTGTGTGTAATAGTGTGTGGAGAATGACAGCCCTATCCTTTCAAACCTCTCAGCAACCCTTCACCGTTTTTTGTCAGGAGAATCTCCCCACGCTGCGCAGCTCCACCTGACTGCGCCTGTGCTCTTTACCCCGCCCTCGCTGCTGCTGCGAGTTCGAGGCCCTCCTCCACCTGCAGGCTCCTGCCTGCGCCTCATCCCTGGTGTCCAGTGGTGCCGTATGTATTGTGGGTCTGTCTTGTGACTGTCGTTTTATTTTGCTTTTTTTCACTGCTTTTTGTCTCCATTTTTCAGCCTCTTTCTCCTTTTCTTTCGCCTTTTTCCCCTTTTCTTTAGCCTTTATCTCCTTCTCTTAAGCCGTTTTCTACTTCCTTAGCCTTCACTCTCTGTTTGCCCTCTCTCCCTTCCCTATTCCCGCCGCTGCGTCCCCTGTGGCCCGCCCTCCTCATGCCCCCATTCGCCCACCGGTCCTGCCTCCCAGCTGCTCCTCCCTCCCACATCCCCTTCTCCCCCTCCCCAGAGGCACGTCAGAGGCAAGCCCGTCTGCGCCCGTCCGTGACTGGACCACGACAAGCACCAGACCCCTCGGCCCCCGCAACCACCACGCCGCCCGACCCAGCTTTAGTGCCAACGCCCTCCACGCCCTCAACGCCGGCCGATCAGACACCTTCTTCCAAGCCATCCCGAAGCTCACCCACGGACCCTTCTCCTGCCGGAGCTGCAGCTTAACCAGCCCCTGAGCCGCCGCCCCTCCTGCCAGAATCGGACGTAACCACCTCAGATACATCCTCCACAACACCCACTCCGTCCACACGCACACCATCGAACTCTGGGACCTACTCACCTCATCCTCCCCAGATGTCGCCTTCCTAACAGAGACCTGGATGAACCGCTCCTCGGAACCCGACATCGCCATAGCCATCCTGTATGGGATCACCCACAGAGACCGCACCAACAGACCGAGAGGACGGATCGCATCATCCACAGGAACGCCATCAGAATCTCGACCAACACCGAAGACTCCCTCAACGCCACCAAACACTTGCACTTCCAGATTCACATCAACGCCAACACTGCCCTCATAGGAACCCTTGTCTACAGACACCCCGGACCCAGGCCGCAGTTCAGTGACTCCATTGCCGACGTGGTCAGCGCTCACGCCTTTGCTTCTATAGACTACATATTCCTCGGTGACCTGAACTTTCACCTCGAGAACGCCAATGACAGCAACTCCACTGCCCTGCTCGCCAACCTCGGTCTCTAACAACACATCACAACACCCACCCACTCCGCTGGCCACATGCTCGACCCCGTCTTCTCCGCCAGCAGCCACGTCACCTTCAGTCACACCACCGTACTACACTGGACCGACCACCGCTACTTCCACTTCACCTTCAAGAGGTCCACCACGCACCACCACCCACAACAGATTCCCCGCCACAGCTGGAACAAGGTTACCGAGACCAACTGATCTCCACCCTCGCCCCGCCACCCAACACCGCTGACACCAATACAGCCAGCCACAACCTCAGGCAATGGATCAACGACTGCACCAACACCCTCGCCCTGATCAAGAAACCATCTAACAACCGCACCAATAATAAGGCCATCTGGTTCACCGCCGACCTTCAGGCTTTCAAACGGTAGTGTCGAAAACTCGAGAAGAAGTGGCGCACGAACAAACAGAGATCAACCACACTGCCCTCAAGAACGCCATCTGCAGGCACCACCAGCTCATCCGGACCACCAAGAGATCCTCCTACAAGGAACGTATCAACAACAATGCACAAGACAGCAAAGAGCTCTTCAACATCGTGAAGGAACTCACCAACCCCAGATCCTGCTCCAATGACACCCCACCTTCGCAAAACCTCTGCGACTCCCTCTCCATCTTCTTTCACCGCAAGATCACAGGCATCCACAACAGCTTCAATACCTCAACCCTCGCGACAGCTGCTGTCACCACAAACCCTGACTCACTGGACCCCAGCCACACCAACCTCCTGCTCTCCTGGACCCGTGTCAACGACGATGATACCATCAAAATCATGAGCACAATTCACTCTGGCTCACCATCCGACCCCTGCCCTCATCACGTCTTCAACAAAGCAAGCTCCATCATCACCCCACAACTCCAAATGATCGTCAACAGCTCCTTCAAGACCGCCACCTTACCGGAAAGCTGAAGGCATGCCAAAATCAACGCTCTACTAAAGAAACCCAAGGCAGGCCCAAGAGATCTCAAGAACTACCTGCCCTTCTCCCTGCTCCATTTCTCGGCAAAGGTCATCGAGAAGATCGTCAACAGTCAACTGACCTGCTTCCTTGAAGACAACAACACTCTGGACCTGTCTCAATCCGGTTTCCGCAGCAATCACAGCACCGAGACCGCCCTCATCGCCGCCACTGACGACATCAGGACCATGCTAGACAGAGGCGAAACTGCAGCGGCCCACATCCTTCAAGACCTCTCGACCGACTTCAGCACCATCTGCCACCACACCCTACACACACACCTCCACGACGTAGGGATCCGCTACAAATCCCTGGACTAGATTACATCCTTCCTCGCTGGCAGAACCCAGGGAGTCCGCCTCTCTCCCTTCCGATCTGAAGCCACCTAGACCATATGCGGCATTCCCCAAGGATCCTCCCTCATCCCGACCCTTTCAATGTCTACATGTCACCGCTCGCAAACATCATCTGATCACACAACCTCAATATCGTCTCATACACCGATGACAACCAGCTGATCATCTCACTCACCAAGGACCCCTGCCACCGCCAAAACTAATCACCACCACATAATGAAGGCCATCACCAACTGGATGGAGAGCAGTTGCCTGAAAATGAACTCAGACAAGATGGAGATCCTCATCCTCGGCTCCACCTCCTCCACCTGGGACAACTCCTGGGAGCCAGCCACTCTAGGAACCGCACCAATGCCCACCAACTACGTACGCAACCTGGGATTCATCCTAGACTCATCGCTCTCCATGACCCAGCAAGTCAACGCCGTCTCATCATCCTGCTTCAACACCCTCCGCATGCTCCGCAAGATCTTCAGGTGGATCCCCACCGAAACCAGACGGACGGTCACCCAGGCCCTCGTCAGCAGCAGACTTGACTACGGCAACACGCTCTAAGCGGGAACGACAGCCAAACTCCAGAAAAGACTGCAACGTATACAGAATGCCTCCGCACGCCTCATCCTCAACATCCCATGCCACAACCACATCTCAGCCCACCTGAGAGGCCTACACTGGCTCCCCATCAACAAGAGGATCACCTTCAAGCCCCTCATCCATGCCCACAAAGCACTCCACAACGACTCACCTTCTACACCCCTAACCGTCAACTCCGTTCCGCCAACCTCTTACTCACCACCGTACCATGCATCCACAGGACTACAGCCGGCAGCAGATCATTCTCCCACCTCGCCGCTGAGACCTGGAACACCCTCCCCATCCACCTACGGCAGACCTGGGACCTGCTGACCTTCGGGAGATGCCACAAGACCTGGCTGTTTGAGCAGTAGCAACTTCCCCTCCCCTCACCCCTCATGGCCCTGAGACCCTCACGGGTGAGTAGCGTGCTCTACAAATGATTGATTGATTGATTGATTGATTGACTCAGATGATAGGTGTGACTAATAGTGTTTGGGGAGTGACTCCCTCTCCTGTCAGACCTCTCTCTCAGATAATAGGTGTGCATATAAGAATGTGTACATAGACTGGCCTCTTCTGTCAGACCTCACTCTCAGATGATGGGTTAGCATAATAAGGTGTGTGCATGGACTGGCCCCTCCTTTCAGACCTCTGGCTGATGACGGGTGTGCATAGTAGGGTGTGTGGAGAGAGACTGCTCTCTCCTCTGAGACTCTTCTCTCAGATAACAGACATGAGTAGTAGTGAGTGGAAAAGGACTGTCCTCCCTGCTCACCCCTCTCTCTCTTTGATGATTCATGTGCATATTAGGGCACTATACCCTACTCACAACTCTTACAAAGCCAATGAGCATAAATAGTTCATTCTGATAAACACTATTGCCATCAATACTGCTTCCTACAGTAGCAAGTGTGCATACGTCAGTCTATTCAAAGATTACCTACTCCTTTCTACTGCTCACATTCCAGATAGATTCTTGTGAGATTGTAATTGTTTTGGGAAAACAGGAATCAACCATCTACTCATCACAGTACTAATCCCTTACACACGTATTCCTCAAAATCAATGACCACAATATACATTCCTACTAATGGAATGCATTCAGAACTTTTCTACCCCTTTTTACAATTCACAATCTAGTGAGAGTCCTGCGTGATTGTAAATATTAGTTAAAAACAAAATACATTTATTTTCTTCACAGTAGTTATCTGCCTCCTCTCTAAATCTAAGGAGACCGCATGTCTTTCTGCTGTCTTGTTATATAGCTTTTTTATTTGATTTCTACAACACCTCAAATTTTCCATAGTAAACAGTCATTTCTAACTTTCCAACAGCCAACCAATCAAAGTGCTTGTGAGACTCAGATGAGCCTCTCGCTTCTGCAAGAGCTAAAGGCTCACCGGAAATACAGGCCTCTCCACTAAGCACAGACTTTCTAGCCCAGTGGATGAAGCTGTGTCCCAAAATCAAGAGGTTATGCATGATGCAGTATGGAGATCTGCTTAGCTGAATGAATAAACTCCAGCATGAACATAGATTTATATTAACAGTGAAAATGGGAGGGTGACAAAATTATTAAAGCAATTGGTAGATTTTTGGCAGTTGCAAAAGAAGGCTAGAAGGCTCACTGCTGTTTGTATGGTGCACAGTTAGCTAGGGCTTTTCTATTGTTGGATTTTCACATTTTGGTAGGAACCTGCCAGAGTCTCACAAGAGTCATTGTTAAGCTTCTGCAGGTGGAACTTGCTTGGGGGAGGGTAGGTCTCATACAATCCCTCAAGACTCTTTCAAGAGTCAAATGGAGCTTGACCGAGTGACCCTGACAGGAGGTCTTTCTTTCAATTTCCCAAGAGAAATTAATGTATTTAGAAACAACTTGTAATTGTTTTTGTCATGCCAGTAACACTAATTTGGATTATTGAAAAGCTAAATAGTAATCAATAGTGGTTCCTATTGAAAGTTGGGTGATTAGTATGATATAATATAATATAATATAATATACTGTAATATGATATTTAAATAAATAGATCTAAAGCTTCCTTACACAGCATTGATTAAGGCTTGCTATAGCCTTGCTTTGCTGTATTTGCTGAAGAAGAGTCTACGTTTGTCAATAGACTGTTGTTTTCTGTGCATACGTTCTACATTTCCACCCAAAAGCTGGATTTTGAGGCCTCTGACCTAATACTTCTTAAGTTACTTCTTTTTCTACATTTCTATGCACTTATTTTTCTTTTTCAGTGTACAAAATGATCTGCTTAGTTAAGCAACAAAAAAGTGCTTTATGTATATGAGAAGGGTTGTTATCTGCTTGAGCTCTGAGCACCTGGGCAGGCACAGTGGTACCAGGCTCAAAAGATAGGGACACCCCTGAGGAGTTATCAAGCTCTGCTGCACTGGTTAACTCAGCTTGAGCAAGGTGTTGAGGGTGCCTAGCCCTCAATTGTCACCGCATGCCATTTGTACTCACAGTGTATTCCTTGTTCTTGCTGCCCCTACTGAACTCCTTTTTATACAGTTTACGAATCAGCAAAGATAAATAATGAGTAATGTTTGTAGTTTTCGTTGTTGTTCTTATGGCTAATTAATATTATTGTTTGTTATGTTGTTAAATTGTTTTTTTAAATACAATTTTGAAGTTGCTACTGATTTCTTTCTTTAATAGCTTTTAAAGATTTGAAAATTAATACAGTCTTCTAATGTTGAATTAAAGTGTCAGTTCATTCTTCAAGAACTGTAACTGTTCTCCTTCATGTATATGTATGTTTAAGGTATTTTAGAGCAATGTGTGCTTCTCACTGTAGAATAAAGATTTCTTTACAAGAGGCATATTTTGATACAGGAGTGAGTGCATTATCATAGTATTCTTTTGCACATATTAGTATATTTGCTTATCACTGGAGAGGAATTTCAGTGCAGAACTTTGTCTTTGTGTACACTGTACTACACATGCCTGTCCCCATAGGAAGTTGTATGAGAGAGAGATGAGTGTGTCTTTACATTTACATTTGCACACTGGTTATGCAAGACACAGTTGTCAACAGAGAGGATACTCCATTTGACACTCTTCTAATGACATTCATTATCATGAAGAGAGGTATGAGCAGAGACAGCAGTCTCTACCCACGTCATATTTTGTATATTTGTGACTCTGGGGAAATGACTCAGCTGAGATGGTAGTGTGTTATCATATCCTACTCTCTATAGTAATTATGCAAGAAATACTGATGAATACGGATGAGTATAAAGGTAATTTCAACTAATTTCAACTACGTACTTTACTTATACTTCTTCATAATAGGGATACATGTGACGACAAAGTTAAGCCACTTTTCACACCCTAATTTGCATAAGCATTATCCAAGGGACACATACAGGAGAGAGGCCAGTCTCTCTACACACTATACAATGCAGAGTTATCATGCAAGAGACTTGTCCCAGGAAACAGGGCAGTTTCTTCCCACAGCCTACTATGCATGCCTGTCATCATAAGAAGAATCATGATGACACAGACACACATTTCTCTCAAAACCTATTAGAGACACCTCTTACCCTGGTAAGGTACGTTAGCAGAGAGATCACTTCCTTTCCAGACATCACCACATATTGATGTTGTTCTAAGGAGAGGTATGAGTACAGATGCCACTGGAACCCACAACAATGTGCTGTATGTCCATGTTATCATGGAGATAGCTGTAAATATCTGTCAGGCTTGGGAGTGCTGTGGGTGGACAGGGGAATCCATTCCCACACACTAATAAATATGGCTATTTCTCTGGGGGGAAGTATTAGTGGGAGGCTAGTACGTGTTATGATTAGTATGAAATAGTGAGGTCTAACATGGGAGATGAGTACCATCCTCACCCTACTATACATACTACTCAGTACTAGAAACTGGGTCTCTAGTTGGCAGAGGTATGCACCCTGACCAAATAGGGAGCCCAATCCTAGTCAGGGTAAGTCAGTTACACTCCCTAAATTATCCTGTGCTTGCCCACTAGTAGCTTAGCACAGAGCAGTCAGGCTTAACTTAAGAGCAATGTGTAAAGTATCTGTACAACACACACACACACAGTAGCACAATGTAAATACAACTAAAAGACTCCACACAGATTTAGAAAAAAATATAATATTTACCTGGGTAAAACAGGATCAAAGCAACAAAAATCCCATAAGTAGTTCATAAGATATGAATTTGAAATTATATATTTCTATATGCCACCACAGTGCTCTCAAAGTCACTAATTATATTGTTTGGGGTATGGGTGCCACTACAGGGAACACACAATCACTAAGAGTGTTGTTTTAAATCATAGTTGCTGTCACAGTATTCAAAACAAGGTGCTGTTGGTCTCACATGCATGACTGGTCATTAGACCGATATTATTTGGCAGTTGCGGCTACGTGTGAGGAAGTATGAGCTGGTAGCAATCCTCCAGCATGTCCCACAATACTCAATACCTTTTGTGGAGATACTGGGGTCGTGTACACAGACTCTGCAGCACGGGCATCACACTAGTGCTCCTCATAAAGGCGACTGCCAATATTCATGGTCGGGGCTGTGTATCAGAATTCCCCCAGCATCGTACTGGCAAAAGTGTTGGTGGAGGGGCCAGACAGGGGTTTCCCATGGTACAGCAGCAATGTCAAAAGGAGGATTGTGCTGCCTCTGATTGGTACCTAGCTCCCAAACACTTGTCATTGTGTCTCTCTTGCTGGAGAGACTTGATCAGTGCATGGTCAGCAAGCACAAAGTTGAGACAGCTCGGGACTGAATGCAGTGCTGCTCCCAGCTGCTGGGTGGTCATGAAGTGCAGAAGTTAAGGATTTGTCAAAGTAGAACAAAGTCTATTAGAACCCTGAGACTTCCTGATGGGGAGGCAAACCAGCAAGCCCTTATGGTCACTCTGGAGTCCAGGGAGATGAGTTTAGCTTCTCTCCTCAGCAGGGTAGAGAACAGAAGGCAGCAGGGCAGCTCAAAAAAGCAGAGAAGCAGTTCCCCAAAACAGTCAGTCACAGGAGAGTGGCAATCCTTTCAGCACAGCAGTCTTTACTCCAGCAAAGTTCTTCCCAAGACCAGTAGTGTAATGATGTGCTAGGGTGAGAGCCTCAGTGCTTATGTCCAAAAGTGCCTTTGAAGTAGGAGTGACTTCAAAGCAGCTCATTGAAGTGCACAGGTCCCCCTTTCATTCGAGCCCTGGGTCCAGACTATCAGTAAGGGATAATCAGCCCATTTTTTGTGGGGACAGACACTTCACTATTGAAGTACAAGTGTGTGCTCCCCTCCACCCTTCCATCCCAGGAAGGTGCATCAGAATGCAGATGAATGCAGATGAATAATTTGTTATACCCACCCTTCCTTTGTTTGAGGCAGTTAGGGGGGAATGCTTAAAGTGTAGCTGTCACCTAGCCCAGACATGCATTAGAGACAGGCTGCAAGGCACACAGAGCAGTGAGAGCCTAGAAATGGCCACTTTCTACACGTGGCATTTTGAAAACAGTAATAATAAATCCAACTTCAGTGAATAGGATTTATCATTACCAATCCAGTGATATGAAACATGATGTAGCCATTCCTTTTTAACCAGGGAAGACAGCTTAAAAGCACTTAAGGAATATCTAATGCTGGCCTTTGAGAGGAATGAGCCTCACAGTAGTGAAAAAAAACTTTGGGGGGTTTTCATTGCCAGGACATGTAAAACTTAGAAGTAGATGTCCTGCCTTATACTCAAATAGCATCCTTCCCTATGGGCTACCTAGGGCCTACCTTAGGGGTGACTTATATGCAATAAAAGGGGAGTTTAGGGTTGGCATGGTGTTTTGTATGCCAAGTGAGGGTGGCAGTGAAACTGCAAACACAGGCCCTGCATGGCAGGCCTGAGACTTGTTCACAGGGCTACTTAAGTGGGTGGCACAATCAGTGCTGCAAACTTATTAGTAGCATTTAATTTACAGGCCATGGGTATATGGTATTCCACATTGCAAGAGACTTACAAGTAAATTAAATATGCCAATTGTGGGTGCACCAATGTTACTATGTTTTAGGGGAGTAGCACATGTACATAAACACTGGTCAGCAGTGTTAAAGTGCGCGGAGACCTAGGGTCAACAAAAAGATACAGCAAAAAGTGAAGGGTAAAGGGCAGAAAGTTTGGGATGACCCTGCAGACGGGCCATTTCCAACACTCAGTCTGGAAAAGGTGTGAATGGAGAAGAAGTGTCTCTTTACACCGTACTCCATGCACAAGTTATCTTCATGCAAGATCTCAGCGAGAGGGAAGTGTCTCCCCATAATCTAGTAGTAGGGATTGTAAAAGGCAAGTATTGTAATAAGTAAAAAATAGATTCTGCCTCTAAAGTATTTTTAGATCTTGCAAGAATTTCAGGGGATCGAAAAAAAGTTTTAGCAAAATCTAGTGCATATACATTATTCCTATTACAACAGGATATGCTCAGTGAAAATCCGAATTTCATTATAAAAGTATGCTCTTGGAAGAGGATCGTAAGCGTGAAGCAGCAAACACTGCCCCCTCGGAGTGGACGTGGAGGACTGTGAGCCTGGGTCTCACAAGAGACACACAAGAGTCATCCACGCTATGTATTAGAGCATCATGGCTCTTGCGAGTGTCTCGTAAAAGTCATGAAGAAGAAGAAAAAAGAGATTTTTTAAGTAACATTTTCAGCAACTGTATTTTTTGTTCTTTTTAATATTTTTGACTTTTTTGTATTTATTTTAATAGGGATAGAACAAAAACAACAAACTGGGAGTAAAAGAAAAACAGAGAGGTAAAAAATGTAGATTTTATTTTTTTTAAACTACTGCCTGGGTTGGCATTTATGATCCTGGAAAAGCCTGTCTTATGCGCCTGAGCTTGTCTCTGAAGAAAAAATAATCTCTATAATAAATCACAAAAACTGTTTTTATTCAGGCATGCTGGGTTATTTTCTGCTTGTGCAGTGAGTACCTGGGCAGGCACACTGTCGCCAGGTTGGAAAGATGTGGATGCCCCTGAGGAGTTATCAAGCTCTGCAGCATGGGCTAACTCACCCCAAGCAAGATGTACAGGGTGCATAGCTCTCAAATGTCACCACATACTGGTGGTACTCAATGAAATTTGCTTGTTCTGGCTGACCCTGCTGAAATCTTCGGCATATGTTACAAATTACATATTTGGCAGACACTTTCTTCCCACCAGCCCTCATCTGAAAACATTGCCAGACGAGAACTCCCTGGGTGGCTTAAGTAGCTGACTTTCATCAGGTACTCCCCTATGTACACATGCTTGTTTTCATTCAGAAGATTAACTATCTTTGAAGGTTTAACCACAGTATGAAGGATGCAAGTACACAATATTTAACACCTTCAGATGTTGGTTATTTTTAGCAAATAGTGTCTTTTTTACCACTGTTCCATAGAACATCTTATTAAATTATTTTGATTTTTTTTTGGTGTAATTCTCAAGATGTTTTCACTGTTTGAAAACAGTGTGGTACAACATTAAGGGGCATATTTATACTCTGTTTGCACCGAATTAGTGTCAATTTATTTTACTCTAA
Source organism: Pleurodeles waltl (assembly GCF_031143425.1). Taxonomy (NCBI): domain Eukaryota; kingdom Metazoa; phylum Chordata; class Amphibia; order Caudata; family Salamandridae; genus Pleurodeles; species Pleurodeles waltl. The sequence continues at coordinate 601,734,150 of NC_090443.1, read as the reverse complement.
TTCGGTGCAAAACTAACTCCATATTTATACTTTGGTGCTAGACCCCTCTAGCACCAAATTTATGGAGTTAAAGTCATTTTTTGAAAGTGGAGACCTACTTTGCCTTAATGAGATGCAAGGTAGGCGTTCCCGTGCAAAAAATGACTCTATGGCCTTAACGCCATATTTAGGGGCATATTTATACTCTGCGGCATATTTATACTCTGTTTGCACCGAATTAGCATCATTTTTTTTACTCTAACTCGGTGCAAATCTAACTCCATATGTATACTTTGGTGCTAGACCCATCTAGCACCAAGGCCCTGATTTAAACTTTTTTTGCACCGTATTAACGTCATTTTATGATGCAAAAGTGGCACAAACTTACAAAATATTGGCCCTTATTTATACTTTTTGCTGCAAACCTGCACTAACTCAGTTTTGCACCAAAAGTTTAGCACCGGCTTGCACCATTTCTGTGCACCAGCCGGGCACCATATTTATGGAATGGTGCAAGCCGGTGCAAAGGGTAGGCTAGAGTTTTAAAAAATTACTTTAGTCGGTGGGGGTGGCAGTATAGAAGAAGAGGGTTTAGCACCAAAAAATGGCTTTAGACAGGTTAGAGTAAAAAAAAACGACTCTAACCAGATTAGCATCATTTTATGGTGCTAAACCTACCATGCCACATGACTCCTACCTTAGAAAAGGCAGCAGTCATGCCCACCACCCCAATGGCCAGCACAGAGGACAGGGGTCCCCTGGGCATGGCCATTGCACCCTGTGCCATGTATGGGGGCCCATTCCAGGGCCCCCTACGGCACTTTCAAAAATAAAATGCACTTACCTGTACTTACCTGGGATGGGGTTCCCCGTCCTCGCAGTCCCTCTAGTGTGGGTGGGGGTGCCCCTAGGGCCTAGGGAGGGCACCTCTGGGCTTATTCCATGGTGTTCCACCATGGAAATAGGGCCACAGGTCCCCTAACGCCTGCCCTGACCCAGGTCTTAAAAAATGGGGCAAAGCAAGTTTTGCCCCATTTTTTGACCCTTCCTCCCTCCCTTGCACCATTTTTACATGGGAGTATAAATATGGTGTTAAGGCCATAGAGTCATTTTTTTGCACGGGAACGCCTACCTTGCATTTCATTAAGGCAAGGTAGGTATCCACTTTCAAAAAATGACTTTAACTCCATAAATTTGGCGCTAGACGGGTCTAGCACCAAAGTATAAATATGGAGTTAGTTTTGCACTGAATTAGAGTAAAATAAAATGACGCTAATTCAAGGCAAACAGAGTATAAATATGCCCCTTAGCGTAAAAAAATGATGCTAATCTGGTCAGAATCATTTATTTTGACTCAAAACTGCCTAACTTCATTTTTTTTTAAGCTAGCCTACCCTTTGCACCGGCTTGCACCATTCCATAAATATGGTGCCTAGCTGGTGCTAAAAAATGGTGCAAGCCGGTGCAAAACTTTTTGGGGCAAAACTGCCTTAGTGCAGTTTTGCACCAAAAAGTATAAATAAGGCACTTAGGGCCAGATGCAGGAAACGTTTAGCGAGTCGCAAACGGCAAAAATTGCCGTTTGCGACTCGCTAAACGCATTTCCCTATGCAGAAATGCATATTGCGAGTTGGGACCGACTCGCAATATGCATTTCAGAATCGCAAATAGGAAGGGGTGTTCCCTTCCTATTTGCGATTCGGAGTGGAATGCAATACCATTTGCGACCGCATATGCGGTCGCAAAGGGTATCGGAGTTACCATCCACTTCAAGTGGATGGTAACCCACTCGCAAATTGGAAGGGGTCCCCATGGGACCCCTTCCACTTTGTGAATGGACCCAAAATTATTTTTTCAGGGCAGGTAGTGGTCCAAGGGACCACTACCTGCCCTGAAAAAATACCGAAACTAAAGGTTTCGTTTTTTTTTTTAAGTGCAGCTCGTTTTCCTTTAAGGAAAACGGGCTACACTTAAAAAATAAAAACTGCTTTATTGATAAAGCAGTCACGAACATGGAGGTCTGCTGACGACAGCAGGCCTCCATGTTTGCGAGTGCCTAGACTCGCTATGGGGCCGCAATTTGCGACCCACCTCATTAATATTAATGAGGTGGGTCATTGCGACCCCATAGCGAGTTGCAGACGGTGTCTGAGACACCGTTCTGCATTGGAAATTGCGACTTGCAATTTGCGAGTCGCTCCGACTCGCAAATTGCAAGTCGCAATTTCCAAATTTGCTACATCTGGCCCAAAGTCTGTCCACAGTACTTAGGTCTCTATTGATATGTAGTCAGTGTCTACAAGCCAGGCTGTCTAGAGGTAGCTGTAGTCAGAGCAGCCAAGGCTGAACTAGGAGACATGCAAAGCTCTTGCAATACCACTGTAGTCACACAGTACTCACACACATGAAAGTTGCCAAAAATGAAGGTACTTTATTTTAGTGACACAGTGCCAAAAATACTTTGGAAGTTATACTCCCTTAGGAGGTAAGTAAATCACACAATATATACACTAGTGACCAGAAACAGATAGGTACACAGTGGGAAAACAGTGCAAATAGGGAACATCACAATAGGTTAAAATGGGTCTAGGGGGAACACAAACCTTATACTAAAATAGTGGAATGCCAAAGTCGGTTTCTCACCTAGGCAAGTGTAGTGTGTAACGGGGCGCTGGGAGTGTAAGAAAACACCAAAGGTAAGTAAAATACCCCACCCCAGAGCCCAGCAAAGCAGGAGTAAAACACAACAAGTTTCCTAAAACACTCTAGAAGTAGTGATAGAAGAGAATGCAAGAACCGGAAGAGACTGCAAGACACCAACAATGGATTCCTGGACCTGAAGACCTGTGGAAGAAGGGGACAAAATCCAAGAGGCACTGAAGAGTCCAGGGAGAAAAGGAGCCCCATCTAACCCAGATGAAGGTGCAAAAGTGGAACCACCGGTGAGGAGACAAAGTGAGTATTGCACCAAAGAAGACAGATGCAGGTTCCTGGTTGGTGCAGATGGTGTCCCATGCCGGATGGATGAATGCAGTCTTGTTTGAATTGCTGGATTTTGCTAACAGGCCTTGGTAAAAGCAAAGCTTGTGGTTAGCAGAAATTGCGGCTGCCCGGAACCAGAGGGGACCTAGTGGCCTCTACCCAAGAAGGGGAGACAGTGGGGGCTCTTAGCAACTCAGAAAGCCCTCAGAAGACCAAGCAGCATGCACAGGAGTCCCACAGCAGAGGGACAAAGGAGGTGCAAATGGAGGCCCACACAGCACGACACAAAGGATTCCCACACCACCGGAGAACCACTGAGGGAAGCTGTGTGTCACAGGATGTAGTGCTGTGCATAAGCTGTGCTGTGCACGAAGAACGCCTTGGGAGGTTGCACACAAGCCTTAGCAACTGCAAGTCATGCAGTGCATGGGGGTACTGTCTTGCGTGGGGAGGCAAGCTCTTAGCTCCACCAAAGTTGAACAGCTGGACAGTGAGACTGCCAGAGTCACTTTAGTTCTCCACCCGTGTTGCTGGATCAATGCCTGTTGTCTGGAGAGGGGGTACAAGCCACTGGTCGTCACTGCAGAGAGGTGCCTGCTCAAGCAGGGTAGTGACTCCATCACGCCACAGGAGATTCCTTCAGATCTTCCGGTGCAGGCTGAAGACAGGCAGTCCTTAGAGGGTGCCCGACCTGGAAACTGTTGCAGTTGCTGGCAGGAGCTGAAGTTACAATGTTGCAGAAGTTGTCTTTGCTTCTTTGTGCAGTTTTGTAGAGTTCCTGGAGCAGTCAGCGATTGATCCATCAGTAGAAGATGAAATAAAGGATGCAGAGGATTCCTGCTAGAGTCTTGCAATCCGAATCTGAAGAAACACCCAGAGGAGAGACCCTAAATAGCCCTGAGAGGGGGACTCGTCACCTAACCAGGTAAACACCTATCAGGAGGGGTCTCTGATGTCTCCTGCTGGCACTGGCCACTCAGATCCTCCCAGAGTTCCCTGACCATCCTGAAAATAAGATGGCAGAACCCAGGGACACTCTGGGAGAGCTCTGGGCACCACCGCTGGGGTGGTGATGGACAAGGGAGTGGTTACTCCCCTTTCATTTGTCCAGTATAGCACTAGAGCAGGGACATGGGGTCCCGGAACCGGTATAGACTGGATTATGCAAGGAGGGTACCATCTGAGCCCTTCAAAGCATTTCCAGAGGGTCTGAGAGGATACTCCTCCCATGCCTGTAACACCTATTTCCAATGGGAGAGGGTGTAACACCCCTCTCCTAAAGGTAATGAATTGCTCTGCCTTCCTGGTGTTGTGTAGCCATTTTAGTTATAGCTCCATGCACGCTATTTTAGCATACTAGGCCTGCCGCTATAACCTAGCTATATTTTATTCAGCTTTATTTTATTATTGTTATAAAAGCCACTTTTACGGTCTTGTTTTATTTATTTCTATCTAACTGTTTTTGACTATGCCAGCACTATGTTCTCTGACAAGACATTCTTGCCCACTCTTTGCTTCTTCCAAGGCTGCCGTAAGATAGGTTGCCGGTGAATGTGGTACAAGTTTTGTCTCTGACATTCATAGAAAAACACACATCCTTACGTAGGGACATTTTCTCAGAACATCAGCTATTTTATTGTAAAAACACTTCCCTGTCCCTTACACGTTAGAGGGAGATTCCAACCAGAGAACCACGACTGTATGCTGATTCCTGAACGCTTCGCTACAGCTGCTTATACAAACTTCAGGCCTTTGCTCAGGTATGGGGGATGATGTCTTCCTGGGGAACCTGAAGGGCAGAATTAGAGCTTAACACGCTGTGCTCTATTATAGCCTAGGTAGGAATTAGTCTATTGACTCTAGTGACAATATGGTAGTGTTATTTTATGCTTTTCTCTCCTTGTCACAATTTTTATCTTGTCATGCTGTATCGTCCTGGTTATTGCAGCCCATGCTTTGCTATCTAAGATGCAGTTGTTTCATTAAAATCTTATTGAAATATATACTGCCTCTGTCTTGTCATTGTGTATGAGAGACTAATGTAACTGAGAGAAATGGATGAGACCTGAGTGAATACGGTTTCCGTGAGAAATCAATTATGTCATGTGCTCGGCTGCCCAATCATCCCTGTCCTTGGGTAGAGATGAGACACTGCTAGTTAACCGGAGCAAAACCCGGATTGGGGCGACAGGTCACCTGTAGTGGGTCAGACTCAGTCTCCCACACGGCAGGCAATTCTGCCTCTCAAAATCCAGGAGTCTCATTAGAATAATGACAGCCTATGTGACATGGTGCCTCCAACGTTTGGTCAGGCTCTAATTTTCGGGTCCTCCTGAGTATCTCTGTCTCACTATATACAAAGACACCTCAGTACTATATATGGAGACTTCTGTGGTATTGAGGATTTCCTCCTCAGCTAAGTAGGGAACACCTATCGGATGCTGGAGGTTGTTCAAGCTTGAACTCTAAAAGGAAAACCTCCATTTGGTGTGCTTATCTCTGAACAAATTGACCATTCATTATATCGAATCCGCAACAGGTAGCAATTGCAGTCAACATGAGACAACCCCTGACTGCACATTTATTGGCAAATGGCCTAACTGCCCAGGAAGGTCCAGTCACATTTGTGGTGGACGCACATGCAGCTTATAGAACAGAGCTTTTCTATTCTTGGGTCACATTTCCAGCAGTTGATGGGAACACAAACACATTTTATCACTATCCACTTGCAAACATACCTGGACAATACAGAGCATATGCATATTTAGAAATACCCTTATCTTATCAAGAACATAATAATTGGCTTGCTGGCACCCTACCCCACACTATTTTACCAGTTAGGTTAGGTCCTCTGAGTAATGATGTTTCTACCTGGCCTTTATTGGCCACTTATACACCTCACCCCGCTGTAGGAAACCTAGCAGTAGCTGAAGTCCATCACTTATACACTTAGCTGATGGCGATATACAGACGATTAGTACAGTTTGTAATGCAAACATTAAACACATACCCAGCACGTGCTGCCCCAGTGTACCCACATCGATCATGGGTAAGGTACCCTCCAAACGAGAAGAAATTCCGCTTTGGTTAGCTCAAAAATAAATGCACTGGAAGCAGTATTTCCCCATACGGGACCTCAGGATAAACATAGAATACCAATAATGTGCTTGCCATTTGGGATGGTTCCCACAATAGATAACTGTAATACATGGGGCATGGTATTTGCAGCGCTCTGTACTACCGCACACGGTACATCGACACTTGCTAACTTACCAGAAGTGTTGAAACAGATTCAAGATGAATACGGGGCTTCCCGGTCCCTAGACTTGGGGATACAATTAATGGGCAACTTTGCCACAGTATCCTCAATTATTTTGAGCAACCTTAAAGGGGAAGCAGTCGCACTAGCATTGCGTATGCGGCTCCGGGATGTTCCTCAACAGGATCAACAATGTGGGCTGCCAAATATTATCACAGAGACCTATTCTAGTATTGGTCAAGATAGTCTAGGGGCCAGACCAACCAAACCACAATTTGAGGGTAAATCTAATAACGATTTTACAAAGTAAGCTCCTGAGGGTAATAAAAAACACTGGGATGAAAAACGACAAACTCCTATAAAACAAAGGGGAGAATCTCTGCGCACGAAGACCCCACAGAATAGTTATAATCTCAGAAATAGAGATAATATAAAAACGTCCGAAAGATATCAATATACTGATACACGCCAATCTCAGTCCTTTCAGGACTCATCGGAAAAACGCAGTGAGAGAGGTGGGCGGTCCACGCGAAGAACAGAGTACGTGAAACCAAGAAAGGAATCACAACTCTCAACAGAGGATCTGTTAAAAAGGAAGAGAAACCTCCTCAACAAAAAACCCAATTTAAAAACAAAAAAGGTGGTAGCAGTTGCGGTTCGGCATGCCACTCAAGAAGAGGGTCCTCTTGAAGAACAGGAAGTGGGCACTAGGGCTGCTAAACAGCGTGGCAGAGGTCACAATATTTTGATGGAATCTTCTAGAGCATCTGGAGGTAAAAACAACTGATGACTTCCTAAAAGTAGAAACTGCGGACTTGCGTGTCTCCACGCCTGATAGGGTGTACACAGTAACGTTACAGTTACAAGGAGACATTGAATGCACAATAGACGCAATCTTTCGGGATCATGTGGTAAAGGTATATGATATCTTGTTAGCCGAACAAGACTGGCCACCTGAATTTGTTGGTACATGCCTATAGGGGGAATTTGTTTTTAAACCTTCTTTCTCTCCCCTTGTTCCAAAGGAACTCGTAGAATCCTATGCCATTGATTGGGCTTTGGCACAGGAAACCGCGTTATATTGCAACCACGTAGGTGGGACAAAGAATCCCCCAGCACGTAATTCCTATTAAAAATCAACCCCAACCTCAACCTCAATATCCAATAAAACATGATTCTAAAGCACCTGTGAGAGAAATTCTCCCACAACTGGAGTACCAGGACGTAATTGAACCCTGTGTTTCCCCAATGAATAATCCTTTATTCCAAGTAGCTAAACGGGACCATTCATACAGAATAGTCTTAGACTACAGACATTTAAACAGTCATACACACACATATGGTATACAAAACTCACATAGCACTGCACTCATGAACAATATAGTGCAGAAAAAATATAAAACAACACTTGGCATTTCCAATAGTTTCTTCTGCCAAAATATAGCGCCTGAGAGTAGAGACTTAACCAGTTTCAGCGCACTAGGCTCCCAGAAACAAATTCAGTTGTTTACCACACGGGTATGAGAACAGTCTACAACTGTTCGGAGCTCGTGTGACTGCAATTTTGCATGACATTGACCCTGAAGCATTGTCCTATGTAGATGATATGTATCTCACAGATGATGAATTGCCACAACATTCAACACGGGTAGCCCGCATTGTTGTGGGATTCACTGAATTTGGCTACAAATTCCATTATAAAAAACAAAAATAGCCTTACTTAGCATCCTGTTTCTGGGATATGAGCTATTGAGTGAAGGAAAAAGCCTAGCGCCACAATTCTTGGAAAAATGCGCACAATTACAACCTCCACATACCATTAGAACAATCCAATCTCTATTGGGTGTCCTAAATTTTGGCAGAACTTACATTCCTGATTATATAACATGCATAAAACCTGTATATGACTTAATACGTCCTGTCAAGTAAATTGTGGACAGTCAAACACACACGCATTCTCAGAGACATGCAAACAGACATGCTTGCAGCACAACATTTACACACAAGGGACAACAAAACGCATTTGGTCATCAGAGTGATTGCTGCGCCATTGGTTTCATGTATGTAACCTTTCATGAGGGTGAGACAGTCCCGATTGCATACAAATCACTCTTGTCCTCAGCAGCAGAACAACGCTTTCCTCCCACTGAGAAAATTTTCACTGCTGTACAGATGGCTGTCATTAAAGAAAGACCTCTAGCCCAGGGCAAACTCATTATTGTCGTCTCTCCAATACCAGCCCTTGAGGCTGTCACCAAAGCCAGCATTCCAAACGGTAAAGCATTACAGCCCTCATTACAACCCTGGTGGTAAATCCCACTTACCGCAGTGCAGAAGCCTGCCAACATACCGCTGCGGCCGTGGAATTCCGCTACAGGTATTACGACCCATAGCTCGGAATCCACCACAATACAGACACCCACACAAGTCAGCCACACCAAAGGTCAGTGATAAACTGGTGATAACAAAACCGTCACCATCACGCCAACAAGAAGACGCCCACACTATCACGACCCATGAATCAACGTGGCGGTCTTTCAACCGCGGTAATCCATTGGTGGTACACACCGCCGTGCTCAAAATACACACATATACAAAACACAACCACATTGGACAATTCAAAATACACACACCTGATACACATACACACACCACACCCACACACCCAATCCAATATAAAACACACACCCACATTACCCACAAACCCTTACTACCAGAAATTTGAAAGTAGGCCAGAGAGAGACACTACCTTAAACAACACCAGCATCCACAGACACACAACACCATCACTTACACAACATCCAGGCACCTCAAACAACACACAACAACACATCCCCTCACACATCACAACACACACCATCTCACACATCACCCACACCTCATCATGGCACCTTAATGACACCCCAGATTCTATGAGGAGGAACTCAGGGTCATGGTGGAGGAAATCATCCAGGTAAAGCCACAGCTATTCGGATCACAGGTGCCGCAGACATCCATTGCAAGGAAGATGGAGCTATGGCGCATAATTGTCGACAGGGTCAATGCAGTGGGACAGCATCCAAGAACTAGGGATGACATCAGGAAGAGGTGGAACGACCTATGGGGGAAGGTGCGTTCCGTGGTCTCCAGACACCAGATTGCTGTACAGAGGACTGGCGGTGGATCCCCACCTCCTCCCCCACAACTAACAACATGGGAGAAGCAAGTCTTGGTAATACGGCATCCTGAGGGCCTCGCAGGAGTAGCAGGAGGACTGGACTCTGGTAAGGCAAATCTTTACTACTTTATCCCCCACCTTACCTGCATGCCATCACATACCCTACCCTTACCCTTACCCTCACACCCATAACCCCAACAACCCACAGATACCCCACCAACACAACCCACATATCCCAAAACCAAGCCCTGCATGTAACACCAATGCATGGATACCCATCACCAAAGCATGTCCAGTACAGATACCCACACAGACCCCAAACCAACTATCACACAAGGACCAAGCCAAGAATGCAACCACTGGAGTAGAGGGTAACTCACCCATTGCACGCGATGGCACACACAGATACAATAATCATGCCTTTACACCCCTACAGAACCCCTACCCAACATTACCGGACAGGAGGTGCCAGTCATATCCAGTCCCCCCACAGAAGAGACCCACAGTGATGACAGCAGCTCTGCACAACTGGATCAAGATGACCAGCCAATCAGGGAATTAGGGACAGTCAGTTCCCCTGACAAAGTCACAAGCTACCACAGAGCCTCCCCCATCAGGAAACACCAGCACAGCACCCACCCAGCGGGCCCATCCCTCTGTCCCTAGGCCACATCAATCAGCAGTGTGTCCACCACTACAGGGAACCCAGGCAACCCCACTAACACAGGACAATCAGGGACCTGGGGGCAGTGGCAGTGGGCACATGATTCAGGGGACAGAGGCACAGGACAACAGAGAAGCTGGGAGGACTGCTGTGCGACAGGAGGAGGACAGGCCCAGGGAACCCACTCTCCACGAGGCACTCTCCAACATCATGGGAGCTTACCATCATTCCCAGGAGACGATGGCAACTGTACTGGCCAAGTTTCAGGAGACCTAGTCGCTGCAGGAGGAACACTACCTTAGGATCAGGGAGGACTTGAAGTCCATTAACAACACCCTGGTCCCCATTGCAGGGGTGCTGCAAGACCTTGTCAACACCAGGAGGGACACAGTGGCACAACAAGGGGCCTCTGACATTAGCCTGGACGATGAACAGCCCTCCACCTTTGCGGCGCTAGTGGACAGGAGGCACCTCCACAGGAACGACAGGACACCAGCACCCCACCCCCTGCAGATGGAGAACCACCCCGCAAACGAGATCCGGGAACAAGACAAAGAACATTGCCAAGACCCCCACCAGGAAATGAGACGCCCCCTGAATGTCACCCTCCTGTCCCACTTTGTCACTCTGTCCATCCTTCAACTGCCATTGCTTCACTTCCTATGCCCCTTTGGACAATGCACCTGTGAAACTAATAGACTGGAATCTGCCACGAACATTCCTCCACCATCCCCCAGCACATTTTACAACCCCATCCACTTATTAGCACAGAAATAAACACACTTCAATCACAAAACAATCTGGAGTCAGTCTGTGCTTTCACAAATGTGTAATTCCAATAACCATGGAATATAGCAATGTCAATTTACTTGTGCACATACTGATGTAACACAGCTGTAGGCCATGATGAAATATAGCAGAGGGCACAAAGTGGGACCCACATCTGTGAAATGCAAAGGTAAAGTGAAAAGTCAGGGTCCATACATAGAGTGAAAAGGACAGACTTATGCTAGCTCCAACAATTGTATGAGATGTGGGAGGCAGTGACATCTTACCTGTGTCTCACTGGAAGTATTGTATGATTATGTTGTTTCGGTTGTCGATATCCTCTTCTTCTGCCTCCTCTTCTTCACTGTCCACAGGCTCCACAGCTGCCACAAGACCACCAGCTAGACCATCCTCCTGCAGAAAAGGCACCTGCCGTTGCAAAGCCAGGTTGTGCAGCATACAGCAGGCCACGATGATCTGGCACACCTTCTTTGGTGAGTAGTAGAGGGAACCACCTGTCATATGGAGGCACCGGAATCTAGCCTTCAGGAGGCCGAAGGTGCGTTCGATTACCCTCCTAGTTCGCCCATGTGCCTCATTGTAGCGTTCCTCTGCCCTTGTCCTGGGATTCCTCACTGGGGTCAGTAGCCATGACAGGTTGGGGTAACCAGAGTCACCTGCAAAGTTCGAGGGACAACTGTTAGACACACCCTTAGGACCCTTAGGGACAACCCCATACCCAGACACCTATTCACACTGTATAGGGTCCTTGTCCTCACCTATTAGCCACACACGGTGCCTCTGGAGTTGCCCCATCACATAAGGGATGCTGCTATTCCTCAAAATGTAAGCATAATGCACTGAGCCAGTAAACTTGGCATTCACATGGGAGATGTACTGGTCTGCCAAACACACCATCTGCACATTCAGCGAATGGTAGCTCTTCCGGTTTCTGTACACCTGTTCACTCCTGCGTGGGGGTACTAATGCCACATGTGTCCCATCAATGGCACCAATGATGTTGGGAATATGTGCCAGTGCATAGAAGTCACCTTTCACTGTGGGCAAATTCTCCACCTGAGGGAACATGATGTAGCTGTGCATGTGTTTCAGCAGGGCAGACAACACTCTGGACAACACGTTAGAGAACATTGGCTGGGACATCCCTGATGCAATGGCCACTGTTGTTTGAAAGGAACCATTTGCCAGGAAATGGAGTACTAACAGGACCTGCACTAGAGGGGGTTTCCCTGTGGGATGGTGGATAGCTGACATCAGGTCTGGCTCCAACTGGGCACACAGTTCCTGGATTGTTGCACAATCAAGTCTGTATGTGACTATTATGTGTCCCGCTTCCATTGTCGACAGGTCCACCAGAGGTCTGTACACCGGAAGATGCCGCCATCTCATCACCTGCCCCAGCAGACGTGCCCTAAGGAGGAGAACAGCGAGCAGAGAGTCAGCCAACACTGAGGTATCACAAAATGTCATTTGCAGAAATGTATTAATCCACAATGTGCCTGTAACTGTGTGTATTCCAGGCCTAGATAGGTGTGACACAGTTATTATTAATGCCATGTGGCCCCCTGAAATGGCGGCTGCCTGACCTGTAAGGTGGGACAAGGGGATATGAGGTAACTGCGCTGGCATTGAACACCGTCGCGGTGGGCGGTCAATGACCGCAGTGCAATTCAGCATTGGTTAACATTGGGCCCTATGGGTCCGAGGAGCCAATGACGATGTACGCTGGCGATGAAGTGACCGCCATTTTCAGTCTGTTCACTCACTTGATACCTGATCTTCGACAGGAGAGGACCTACACTGCAAGTGCTGCTGTGACCTCAGCCTGGAAAAGACAATGGCTCATGTGTCTGGGGAAAGGGCCCCTGCCTTTACTTTGGAGGAGTTGGAGAAACTAGTGGATGGGGTCCTCCCCCAGTACACGCAACTGTACGGTCCTCCAGACAAACAGGTGAGTACACTGTAAGCATGCTGAATGGGCAATGCCTGCTTTGAGTGGTGTGGCTGGGGGGCCTGAGGCCTACATGTGCGGATGGTGAGTTTATGTGCGTCCTGGCAAGGGTGGAAACTGGTGGGCGAAGAGTATGACGGTCCGGATGGGTGAGTAATGTTCTTTCCCCCTGTACCATTCCTCTAGGTCAGCACCCACCAGAAGAAGGCTATTTGGTGTGCCATCGCCAAGGACGTCCGGACCCTGGGGGTCTACCATAGACGGAGCACCCACTGCCGTAAAAGATGGGAGGACCTGCGCCGCTGGAGCAAGAAGAAGGTGGAGGCCCAGCTGGGGATGGACTCCAAATGTGGGAGGGGTGCCCGTCGCACCATGAGCTCCCTGATGATCCGGATCCTGGTGGTGGCGTATCCGGAGTTGGATGGGTGCTTGAGGGCATCACAGCAGCCACAAGCGGGTGAGTACACTCTAATTCAACTGATTCTGCGCGCATTACGAGGTGTCTGGGCGGGGGAGATGGGCAGTGGGTTCCCCTAGGCCAGGGCTATCTTGGTAGGCAAGGTCCCTTGTGAGGCAGGCTATGTGGCACCCCAACCCCACTAATGGTTAGAGGCATCTACACCTAGTCAGGCTCCTGTGACTTCCAGGTGTGCAGCAATTAGGCTTAGGCCTCGTACCCCATGGGCATGCGAAAAATCTAGGAACTATAAGTGCATGGCGTATTGCAGAGGGCTGCTCACTGTCTGTTGTGTCCGCCAACGGTAGTGGTGCTGCATGCACTGAACATGTCTTTCTTCCGTCTTTCCCCCACATTTTTGTGGTCTACCTGTTCTTGTGTGCAATAGCATCATCAGGCGGAGGAGCATTGGTACCGGAGCAGGAGGGAGCTGCATCCCACTTGGCCCTGGAGGGTGAAGCTACGGAGTCTGAAGCCACTAGTAGGACGGAGGGTGAGGGGAGCTCCACGGCAGGGACAGGAGCAGAGACCAGCGACAGCGACTCCTCCTCTGATGGGAGCTCCCTTGCGGTGGCCGACCCCTCTGTGCCCACCGCATCAACAGGTACAGCCGCCACCCCCCTACCAGCACCGCCCTCCCAGCAGCCCCTCAGCCTGTGCCCCGTGGCCACTCACCCAGGAGGGTGGGCATCTCCTTCGCACCAGGCAGCCCCTGTCAGCCCTGCTGCCCTCAGTGAGGAGGCTATTGACCTCCTGAGAATCCCTCACTGTTGGGCAGTCTACCATTCTGAATGTCATCCAGGGTGTTGAGAGGCATTTGCAGCAAACAAATGCATACCTGAAGGGCATTCATTCTGGCCAGGCAGCCCAACAGAGAGCATTTCAGGCTCTGGCCTCAGCACTGATGGCAGCCATTGTCCCTGTGTCCAGCCTCCCCCCTCCAACCTACTCCACCCAGACCCAATCCACTGCACCTCAGCCTATCCCAAGCACACCATCAGACCAGCATGCACACACATCAACACACAAGAGTGGCTCAGGCAAACATAAGCACCACACATCCCACAGGCACTCACACAGGCAACATACCCATTCACACATACCAACATCTACTTCCTCCACTGTGTCACCCCTTCTCCACGTCTTCCTCCTCCCTCCCAGTCTCGTCTCCACCCACACCTGCATGCACTACATCCTCAGCCACTACCTCCATCATCAGCACGCCCATCACAACACACCACTCACGTGCAATCACCACCCCCACTACCATTCACACATCCCCTGTGTCCTCTCCCAGTGTGTCTGTGAGCCCTCCTCCCAAAGTACACAAACGCAGGAACACACTCACCCAATAGCCATCCATCTCACAACAGCCTCCAGCCCATGCACCTTCACCCAAATTCACCAGACGTACACCTCCCACAGCCACTACCTCTTCCTTCAATCCCAAACCCCCTCGATCTACCCGTCTCAGTGTGTCTAAAAACCTTTTCCTGGCTAACATTGACCTCTTCCCTATACCTCCCCCCGTCCTTCCCCTAGGGCCAAGCTTTCCAGGTCCCAGCCCAGCACCTCAGCCACCACATCCCCAGGCACAGTGGTACCAGCAACTGCGGGGTCATGGAGTGCGCCAACCATCAGGGCTGCCAGTGTGCCACGTAGCGAGGGCAAGGACATTTCACCACCTGCCAAGGTGAAAAAGGTGCCCACATCCTGGAGGGAGAAGCCGAAAACAAGGGGTCAGCCAAAAAAAGGAAAGGGGATAGTGGCAAGACAACTACACCAACATCAAAGGTGGGGAAGGGCCAAAAACTGAAGGGCAGGTCAGGAGATGGCATAGTGGCAGACTGAGGGACCAGTGTCACACCTTCTGTCCACGTCCACGCCAACCTGTACGGCGGCGAACACCGCCACCTGCACTGTCACCTGCACCGCCACCTGCACCACCACCTGCAGTGCCTCTGGCACGTCTACAGCCACTGCAACAGTCCCCAGCCTCTTCCCCGGTGGGCAGCCATCCAAGGCTGCAGGAGACATCCTGCTTTCTCCCTCAGCAGGTGCTGACACATGCCCCGCTGCCACAGACCCCGCCGCCACAGACCCCGCCGCCAGCACCGCCATCACAGACCCCGCCGCCAGCACCGCCACCACAGACCCCGCCGCCACCACAGACACCGCTGCAAGCACCGCCAGCGGCCCTGCGACGTCCTCGGATAGTGGCACCACCGCTGAAATGCCTACCATCTCCAGTTGTCAGTCGTCCGAGGCTAGTGGTGAGTTCCAGGACCCTGGGCAGCTTCCATGAAGCATTACTGTCATCACTGTTGGCACCTGCAGGTGGAATGTGAAGCCCCAGCAGTGTGGGGTATGTCGCTGCCTCCATGGCATATCATGCTATCTGTACCTCGGCAATCTCGTGGCACACACACCCAGGTGAGGGAATTGTACCGGCCACACTGCATGTGGAGCACTCTGGGCACCATGCCACCTCCAGAACCAGTGGAGAGACACATCCACTACCTCAGTCCTTGGCAGGATGAAGCACTCTGGGCACCAGGCCCCCTCCAGAACCAGTGGAGAGATACATCCACTACCTCAGTCCTTAGTAGGATGACGCACTCTGGGCACCAAGCCCCCTCCAGAACCAGTGGAGAGATACATCCACTACCTCAGTCCTTGGCAGGATGAAGCACTCTGGGCACCAGGCCCCCTCCAAAACCAGTGGAGATTGACACTCTGGGCACCAGGCCCCCTTCAGAACCAGCGGAGATTGACATCCACTACCTCAGTCCTTGGCAGGATGAAGCACTCTGGGCACCAGGCCCCCTCCAGAACCAGTGGGGAATGACATCCACTTGAGAGATTTTGGCTTTGCACTTCCCAGGTTAAAGCAGTGGGCAAACCACCCACTGGAGAGACTTGAGAGACTTGGGTTTGCACTCCCCGGGATAAAGCAGTGGGCAAACCACCCACTTGAGAGACTGTGGCTTTGCACTCCCCAGGATAAAGCAGTGGGAAAACCACCCAGGTGAGAGACTTGAGAGACTGTGGCTTTGCACTCCCCAGGATAAAGCAGTGGGCAAACTACCCACTTGAGAGACTTGAGAGACTGTGGCTTTGCACTCCCCAGGATAAAGCAGTGGGCAAACCACCCACTTGAGAGACTGTGGCTTTGCACTCCCCAGGATAAAGCAGTGGGCAAACCACCCACTTGAGAGACTTGAGAGACTGTGGCTTTGCTCTCCCCAGAATAAAGCAGTGGGAAAACCACCCACTGGAGAGGCTTGAGAGACTGTGGCCTTGCACTCCCCAGGATACAGAAATGGGCATGGAGCCCCCTCATGCAGCAGTGGCGCTGTGCGTTCATCTGGCTGTGGTGCCCCCTTCCCCTTGAGGTGCCTGTTTCATTTCGATCTGATGCCCCTCCAGTGTTCTCTCCATTTCCAGTCAGGTATCTAGTGTGGGCTTTGCCCATGCATTTTGGGCCCAGTGGTCCACGGACAATGATTGGTGCACTATCCGGACTTGTGTAGTTGGTGTACATAATTGTATTTACTGGATTTTTAACTTTGGTAATGAGATTTCACATGATTACATTTGTTCAAATCATTCCCTTTTGTCCTTGCGTTCTTCCACAGGGTGGAGGGGGTGTAAATGTTATGTTGCTGCATTCATTTGTGTGCATGGTGTTGTGGGTGAGGGTGTTGCGTGTGTGTCACTCTCTTTTGCCTTCCCCCTCCCCTGTTTTGTAGGTGCAGTACTCACTGTGGTCTTCGCCGCCATCTTGGGTGCTCCTGATAGAAGAGAAGGAAGACCATCATCGGCAATATCTGCAATTCGGGCTCCATGGCGTCCTGGTGTCTCGTGGGGTGTGGAGAGGTGAGTGTTTTCCCTTCTGTGTACTGTTTCCGCCGTGTTTTTGTTTGCGTTGGTTCTGCCCCGGAAAAGGTGGCATATAGGCATCTTGTGATAGGGTGGGCGGTACATTGTCTTCCGCCTGTCTGTTGGCGGTGATCGCTGCGCTGTGTGTTTCTACCGCCGTGGCGGTCGGAGTGTTAAAGTAGCTGTCTATGTTGGTGGTTTCCGCCATGGACATGATTCCATTGTTTTTTCCGCTGGCCTGTTTGTGGTATTACCGCCGCTTTAACACCGACCGCCAGGGTTGTAATGAGGGCCTACATCCACGTTGGATACAATGGGCCACGTCTTTGACAGCCACTGATGTAGATTACATATTTGACCCAAAATTACAAATTCAAGAATTTTTGTAATATGAACTAGACTACCCAGATCCTGCAAACACACTGCCTATTGATCAGTATCAAAATGTCATGTACACCGATGGCTCAGCGCAACCTGCAATTGGCACAAAGCATCAATAATCCTGTGCTTGACAAGTCGTCAGTGGCTATATGGATGATAATACATTTTGTCCCAATATACATATAAGCAAATCCTAGGGGATTACACAGCACAACTAGCAGAGCTAAAGGCTCTGGTGATGGCACTGGAGCATACGGATCATACACAGCTAACACTGATTGTTTGTGATTCGTACTATTGTGTTCAGTCCTTCAATGAAAACCTGCATTACTGGCACCAGAATGGCTTCAGAGATTCTAAAGGCAACACCATTAAACACAGACTTCTGTGGGGGAAAGTAGCGGATCTGAAGGAAACACTACCAAATGTCCATGTCGTACATACACTTGGACACCAGCACGTTGGAATATATGTCGCTGGGAATACACTGGCTGATGAAGCCGCAAAGTCAGCAGTAGCTACGGCCACTGTTGCTGCAATAACCCGCTCAGGTGCAACACCAGACGAAGACATATGGGCTACCGTGAAAGCTACGGCTGATGGTATGCCCTATCTAAAAGCATTTCCTCCTAAATATCCCTATCGGAGGCTGCCTAAACGCTGAGGTTAAGATACCGGGTGAAGGGGTTCGAGATATTCCCAACAAATATATAAGACCAGAGTAGATTAAATCAGCGCATGAGGGGGTAGCATCTGCCCATGCTGGTGTGGCGGCTACAATATCATTGTTAAAAGCCCGTTATTGGTGGCCAGCCCTATACAGAGAGGCCAAGCAGTATGTCCTTTGTTGTGACATCTGCCAACAAATCAAAGTTTCCACTGCTAAGTGCCCACCGCAGACACCCCTCCTTATTTCAAACAAACCATTACAATGTGTGTACTTGGACCATTGAGGTCCCCTAACAGCGGACAGTGCAAACAAATACATCTTAGTCGCTGTTGACTCCTGTTCCAGATTTCTATGGGTGTGGCCACAACACTCGGCTGACTCGGCTATTAAAGATTTGTGAGTCTTTATCGGTACATATACAGTTGCGGCTTTCCACTCGGACCAGGGCCCTACTTTCGCCTCAAGGGCATTCAAGGACTCCATGACTTCATTGGGGGTCCAACTCCAGTACTCGTTTCCATTTCATGCCGAGGGAAATAGTGTTGTGGAGTGATTAAACCATGATTTAAAGCAATCCTTCACAGCCAGAGTCATAGGTACGGGACGTGGTTGGCTTAACCACCTGTATGGAGTCCAGAGAGCACTTAACAATCTGCCTAGAAGGTCCCTGGGGGGTCATACTTCATATGAGCTCCTGTTTGGAACTTGAATGTATGTTCCAGATCTTGATGGTCCTGATGTGGAAGCAGCAGAAACACCCTTTGACATAAATGAACGTGTCACTGTCTTACAGGAATTGCAACAGTTCTGTGACGACAATGCTTCCGCTAGTGCTGCCTCCACAGGAATTAAGGATGTACCTGTAATGCTTACAGGCTGGATTCCTAAAGTTGGGGATCTAGTACGTAAAAAGGTTGCTGTGAAAAAGGAGTTTGGTCCTTCCCAGTCTTGAGAATACACAGTACTAGAACTGTCATCCTACCACCGTTAGCAGGTGCCAAAGAAAATCGCTTTTTCGCTATCGACAATGTCAAACTACACCATGTGGCCGATCCTGCACAGCCGACCAAACGGAACACCAGTAGTTTCCGAATCTCTCTCACTACTGGTCAAGAAGTTCCTTTACAAGTTGTAACCAGCAACACTGACACCTCTCTGAGCTTGGGGAGGGTGGAAAATGATCTTACATTGGTTCCACTGACATCAAACAATACAGAAATAACTGAACAATTTTACACAACTTCAACACAGACGGATGGTGCTATTTATTCTGAGCCACCACGGGAAGTACCCCCTCCACCTACAAACACGGCTCCAGTTTTTGCACAAACTGCTTCTGGATACTTTCCCGATATCAATGATAATGTTCCGGACTCATTCGCCTCTTCGACATCTGAACTGTCAAAAACACGTAAGCTGATAAACTGGCATAAAACAACTTATTTTGTTCTTCCATGGAACTATCTGTGGCTTTCCTTGACTGTACTGGCTTTACTGATTTTTATTGGGTTTGTTATAACATTCTTTTGTTAATACATGGTTATTTTCTTCCTGAAAAATCAACAGTTGAGCTGGTGGATGAGGCCCTGAAGCCACATTTTTCTTCTCACAAGGTCCGTAGAGACTTGTCATTTGTGAACATTTCCACTATACCAATTCCTGATGGGATTGTTTGGGAAAAAGTAACATTTGATATATATATGGCCCCACAGAGGTCATTCAAGTACCATATGTGTTTAAACTTTCCATGAATTATATTATAATACCCAGAGTTGTTTCTGTTGATTGGGATGTGAAAACAGTTGATTCTATGATGACTGAATTGCAGTGTTATACTGTATTTGAAAACAAAGATGTTTATCAATCTAAAGAGAATTATGGTGAAATGTTTTGCTATAATTATTATGGGCACCATTTCATCCACAGAGCAAGTACCCCAAAGACTGTTTTTAATTACACGCAATGGGAACATTACCCGACTCCACCACAAGGGAGTTCTAAAACATATTCTGAAAAGTTTACATATTTTTCTGGGCATGATGTTAAAACTGCTGAGTCATATTATTTTAAATTGCCAACTTCAGAAAATGTACGCATATTATTGACAAATATAAAATGTATTTATTCAGATTCCTTTGTTTCCCAGTTCACCATAGAAGGCTATGAATATTGGCTGAAGTCAATTGACTTAAAAAGTGTTTTGGGAACTAGGCATTGGCAAATACAGTGTAAAGAAGATTTATTTAGAGCATGCCTGATACCTGTTCAAATTTTTTTTTTAAATGAAACTGTACAACAAACAAGTTGTTCAGGCTTAGCCAAGATTAAGGAATTGAATGCACCCAGAATTCCTGCCCCTGCAAAATTTCATAAATGGCAAAAGTATATAAATGCATCTGAAGATCACCTCAATGAATGGGTCCAGAATGGCACGTTTAAGGCGTCACTGTCATGTCCTGGCGGGTAGTTATTGTGGCCAATAGATACCAATGGGTGTCATAAACGTTTTATAAACTCCATGGAGGGTTTTAGAACTAATAGGCCGGACCCTCACTGTATATCATCTGAACATGCGTGTATAGTAACAACATACAGTGGAGGGAAACTATGCCAGCAATTGTTAAAGAGTTCCTCACTAGATGCGGTTAGAGAACACCTCAGTCTCCTGTCTAATAAAACCGACTTACAGGACTTTCTGTTAAGCCCCCAGAAAACACAGCAGAAAGCGCTTCTCATATGAAGTATATAATTCAATTTGGAAGCTTTCTCAACAGGAAGCCGCTGCCGGGGAATGGCAAATAGACCATTTACAGAGGGCATTTGCTGTGGTGGAAAATTGGATTGATACCCTGTCCAACACTGTATACACCTTAAATAACATTGTCTCTTCTGCAATAGACATTGTACAAACAGATATGTCTTCATTATACCATGGACAGAGTCAACTAAGGTCCATTATGCAGTTGGGTTGGACACTTCAAACATTGAAGGCGGGTCGTGTTCCCTGGCAACATGTCAGCGCAAGGGAGATATTTTCTACTTTTAATTTAAAAGCAACAACAACTAATGGCTTAGAAAGAAGTGACTTATGTCATGCTAAACATGGAAAAGTTAGAAAAGGCAAGGTCGTCAGCAGAAATACAGTCCCTTTCAAGTACTAATTTTCCGAGACACTTTGGTGAACTCCTAGGATGGATATTTAATGGGTCCAGTACCACTGGAATTGCAAATTTCTTTAAGGCTGTGGGTCCTGGTTTCGTTCACACCTTCTCCTACATATTCGGTTTAATACCATCAGCCATCCACTCTATATTCTCCAGTATTTACGGGGGATTTCCAATAACTTTGGCTATAATAGTTGCCATTTTGCTGTTGCTATTTTTCATGTGCAATGGTTGTCCCGCCGCAACAAGGAGGAATGAAAGCCCTCCCATCGGTGCAGCTGTGTCGTGAACGCAGTGATGCAGTGTTTTGGAGCAAAAGTCCTGGAGCAATAGGAATGTGACTGGTCCTTGTCATTCAGACCGGTTTTGCATTGTGTGCAGCCCGTGTTTCGGTGCCTCTGGTGCTCTTTCGAACATGCACTGGAAGTTTGTCTTTCTACGCAGTGCTTGCTTTCATTGGACGCTGAACTGTTCATGTTCTCGCTGAGGGCTCAATACCAGACTTGCACGTTGAGAGTTTGTGCTTACTACGGGGATCATCTTATGAGTTGCCCTTCCTGGAGGATGCAGCTCTTAACTCATTATTGGAAACACCACAGAATGCTGCCGCATTGGCGGAGGCCCAGGCTATGAAACATGACTGCTCCTTGGTCCTTCTCAGCAATGCCTTTCCAACTTTAACACCCACCGAAGTGGAAGATTTCCTGTCCTCCATTGTCCTGGAATCGATTGGAAATTCTAAAAATGACTCTGATTCTTGAAATTTGGTCCTTTTATGCCACATGTTAACATTTTAAATTGCCCTTTTATATGCTCATGTGTCCTTTTAACTTGTTATTATTGACATTTTTAAAATATATATCATAGGTTGAGTTTTAATAGATTTTATGCATATTTAGGCTTTGAACCACCTTCAACCGACAAGGCGAGGGTGTTGTGCAGCCATTTTAGTTATAGCTCCATGCACGTTATTTTAGCATAGTAGGCCTGCCGCTTTGCACTGTAACCTAGATATATTTTATTTGGTTCTGTTTTATTATTGTTATAATAGCCACTTTTACGGTCTTGTTTTATTTATTTCTATCTACAGCTTAGGCCAGCACTATGTTCTTAAACAAGACATTCTTGCCCACTCTGTGCTTCTTCCAAGGCTGCAGTAAAATAGGTTGCCGGTAAACGTGGTACAAGTTTTGTCTCTGATCTTCATAGAAAAACATACATCCTTACTTAGGGACATTTTCTCAGAACATCAGCAGTTTTATTAAAAAATCACTTCCCTGTCCCTTACATGGTAGAGGGAGATTCCAGCCAGAGAACCACGACTGTATGCTGATTCCTGAACGCTTCGCTACAGCTGCTTATGCAGACTTCTGGCCTTTGCTCAGGTATGGGGGATGATGTCTTCCTAGGAGAACCTGAAGGGCAGAATTAGAGCTTAACACATTGTGCTCTATTATAGCCTAGGTTGTGTAGGAAAGTACCATCTTGCCTGGCATGTTACCCCCATTGTTACTGTATGTATGTTTGTTTTTGCCTGTGTCACTAGGATCCTGCTATCCAGGACCCCAGTGCTCATAACGTGTGCCCTCTATGTGTTCCCTGTGTAGTGCCTAACTGTATCACTGAGACTCTGCTAACCAGAACCTCAGTGTTTATGCTCTCTCTGCTTTTAAAATTGTCACTGCAGGCTAGTGACTAATTGTACCAATTCTGATTGGCACACTGGAACACCCTTATAATTCCCTATTATATGGTACCTAGGTACCCCGGGTATTGGGGTTCCAGGAGATAGCTATGGGCTGCAGCATTTCTTTTGCCACCCATAGGGAGCTCAGACAATTCTTACACGGGACTGCCACTGCAGCCTGAGTGAAATAACGTTCCATGTTATTTCACAGCCATTTAACACTGCACTTAAGGAACTTAAAAGTCACCTATATGTCTAACCCTCACTTAGTGAAGGTTAGGTGCAAAGTTACTTAGTGTGAGGGCACCCTGGCACTAGCCAAGGTGCCCCCACATTGTTCAGGGCAATTTCCCCGAACTTTGTGAGTGCGGGGACACCATTACACGTGTGCACCACATATAGGGCAATACCTATATGTAGCGTCACCATGGTAACTCTGAACATGGCCATGTAACATGTCTAGGATCATGGAATTGTCACCCCAATACCATTCTGGTATTGGGGTGACAATTCCATGCATCACTGGGTTTCCAGCATAGAGCCGGGGTACTGCCAAACTAACTTCTGGGGTTTTCTCTGCAGCTACCGCTGCTGGCAACCCTCAGACGGGTTTCTGCCCAGGAAGGCAGAACAAAGGATTTCCTCAGAGAGAGGGTGTTACACCATATCCCTTTGGAAATAGGTGTGAAGGGCCTGAGAGGAGTAGCCTCTCCTGGCCTCTGGAAATGCTTTGAAGGGCACAGATTGTGCCCTCCTTGCATAAGCCGGTCTACACTGGTTCAGAGATCCCCCCAGCCCTGCTCTGGCGAGATCCTGGGCATGTTGGACACAAGTAGTCCATTGGGGGCTATGTTAGCTCTAAGGTATTCGGTCATGATAGTCCCATGTAAGACTGTTTTTACTAAGAACCCTTCCTTACATGGCGACTGACGAAACATACTAACTGTAATACCCGTAACTGTATTTATCTGATCACTTGTCCATGTAATCTACGGTACGTAGGGATGACTACACGACCTGTGAAAATTAGGATAAATGAACACCGCAGTAATATCCGCTGTGGACGCGCCACTACTAAACTCAGCATCCATTTTATCGAATTCAATCACACACCAGATGATATGTGGTGGGTGGTATTACAGACTTGTGGCTTGACAGGCACTTGCCCACTATTTGAACTTGAACAACGTTGGGTATACAGACTCAACACCCACCGTCAAGGATTGAATGATGATATCCCTTGGTTCAATCTCTCCATGTAGGCAGACGTTGGTCTTTTAACCATTCATTCCTAATCCCACCCTCTTATGACCGCTGCAGTATTGATTTTTGATGGAAGAATCGACCGCAACATTTTCTGAATATTTTTTGATTGCTCCTTACTTATTCAATGATTGTACCTTGCAACACTGGATGACCGTTGCTCGCGATACTATCACAGATCACAACAGACTCCAGGTCCTTTCTGTCATTCGAGACTGGGTTATTTACCGATTCTCTGCTAGTATCCACCACTTTAAGATGGCCGCCATAGTCGAGTGTACTACAGCGACTTACTTGGTTTGTCCCTCTTCTATTTTTATACACGGTCCCGACGCGCGAGGGAGTTGCTAGGCAACCTATTGACTAATTGATCTACATGCGCCTTGAACACACATTATTTAGATCCTCGAGTTCCCGGCCTCGTTCTCAGTCAGGAACGCGGCCCCGGGGTAGGTGCTGCACCGGACTCCGGTGAATACAGAAGTAAGTGCCCCTGCACCCCTTCCGCTCAGTTGCACTCGAGATACGAGACGCTAATCCCTTTTACCGCTTTGAGATGTATACAGCCCCCATAGGTGGGGCGCGCGTCTCTCTTTTCGGTACACTTCTAGCAAGCGTTTAGAAAACGGAGGAGCAATATACATGTTTTTGACGCTGGCCTAGTTCGTTTTCATACCTAGTTCTCTGTAACAATGATATAATGGGAAGTAGCATGTATGGGACACCCTGGCCCCCCTATCATTACCTCCCTCAGTTACTTTCCACAATTGACCCCTGTCACTTGATTTGACTACCTTGAATGCACTATTCCCTTGTGAAATGATCTGCCTGAGTGTGGTCTTTTTATAGGTCATCTGATTACATACCAGATATTTAGGGTGATTATCACCATCACTGTTTAATTTAAGACGATATGATTGCTGTTCTTCTGTGGTTTGTCTGTGTATATTAGTATTCACATTACATTTCAAGTGTGCCCGACCTGCATTCCACACCCTGTTTTACTCATGCCCAGCGACTTCGCTGAGGATCTGACTAATGACTTTACAACAACGATATGTTGTTCCTTTTGTTATGTGTCTATGTTTATCTCATAACCAGATTTACTGTGAACCGGGCAACAGGCCTGCATGATCCCATGGAGCCTATTCTTTAGTGAAGATGGTAAGCCCTCCCATATTTTATTAGCACGGCTTGCTATGATCCACTTCATCACTGAGTGTTGCACAGTTTGTCACTATTTTAGTATTGCCTTAAACTTACTTCTCCTTAATACTGAAGGAGTAATTTTGCAAACTGCTAATTTCAGTCTTCTCCCTGTGTTTAGGGTGACTGATAGGAAAGAAAAGCCAGTCCAGTTTAATCCTAGTAAGTGACTGATGACGCCTTGACTGTGAGCGTTAGTATACAGGAGTTTAGATATAGTGTTTTGCTTTTTTTCAATTAGAGAAGCTCAATGATTAAGTAGGTCCTGAAGAAGCGTCAGGGGATCCTGTTGGACCATAAGAGACGCGAAACATGTCGACCGCATACTAAGGATTATCGGAGTATTTCCGTTCTCCTTTATTTTGATTGTTTCTGTGTGAGTGTCTGAGCATTATCTCTGGCTTCACTCCGTTTACCTTCTTTTTAATCTTGACCATTTCCCAACAGCAAATAATAAATTAATTAGTGAGGGATTTGAGCCAATTTTACTCTTCTTTCTTATGTATTTTCCTCCTCTCTCGGACCCACATTTGGCTCCGCGGCATCATCGAGTTTAAAAAGATCTCCGGCAAAGAGCCCCCCCTCGGGGGGTGCCCGTCAGACATTGCAGCGCCGGTCTGACGAGGAGCTGTCCGATGATGAAGCATGACACCAAATGTGGTGTGTGAGGACTATTGCTCCTGATTATCAGGACTCCTTTTCTTTCCTCCTCTCTTGTTTTGAAACAGTGTACCATATTATCTTATCACGTTGTCTGGAGGGTGTACACTGGACCATTTAATACTCCGATCCCCTCTTTTTGTTTAAACAATTTTAATCTTGTCATGCTGCAGCCCATGTTTTGCTATCTAAAATGCAGTCGCTTCATTAAAATCTTATATAAATATATACTGCCTCTGTTTTGTCATTGTGTATGTGAGACTAATGTAACTGAGAGAAATAGATGAGATCTGAGTGCCCACGGTTTCCCTGAGAAATCAATTATGTCATGCGCTCGGCTGGCCAATCATCCCTGCCCTCGGGTAGAGAGGAGGCACTGCTAGTTAGCCGGAGCAAAACCCGGATTGGGGCGACAGGTGTCACCTGTAGTGGGCCAGACACAGTCTCCCACACTGCAGGCGATTCTGCTGCTCAAAATCCAGTAGTCTCATTAGAATAATGAGAGCGTATGTGACACTGAGATTTAGCTGCTCAAGCTCCAGGAGTGCAGAAGCCTGTCTGTGAGGTGGCAGGAGCTGGGGCTGCAGTGAAAACCTCAGGAGAATGGTATGGCAGTACTGGGGGCCATGGTGGAGCCCCCAGAGGGCATGGGATTATTGTGCAACCAATACTGGAATTAGTATTGGGGTATAATTCCCAGTTGTTAGACACCTTACATGGCCATATTCGGAGTTACCATCGTGAAGCTACATATATGTATTGACCTATATGTAGTGCACACTTATAATGACGTCTCCGCACTCACAAAGTCTAGAAAAATGGGCCTGGACAATGTGGGGGAATCTCTGCCAGTGCAGAGGTGCCCTCACACACAGGTACTATGCACCTAGTCTTCAGGGTCTGAAGGGTAGACATATAGGTGACTGATAAGTGACCTGGTGCAGAGAAAATGGCTGTGAAATAGTGTTTACACTATTTCACTCAGGCTGCAATGGCAGTCTTGAAGAAGTGTTTGTATGAGCTCCTTATGTGTGCAAAAGAAATGCTGCAGCCCATAAGGATCCTCCTGGAACCCCAATGCCCTAGATACCTATGTACCATATACTACAGACCTATAAGTGGGGTCCAGTATACCAATTTGAAGTGGAATACTGGGTTACCATTATGTAAGTACAAATTTGGAACCAGAGAGAGCATAATCACTGGAATTCTGATTAGCAGGACTCAGGTGACACTGTTAAGCATACTTACAAAAAAAGTGAAACAGACTAACAAGTAGGCCACAACCTATGAGCAGCAGGATCCCAGTGACACAGTAAAAAAACACACTGACAAACAGGCCAAAAATGGGGGTAACTATGCTAGAAAGAGGCTACTTTCTCACAGGCATCAGTTCTGAAATTGGCAGTCACTATTTTGACTTTCTATGAACAATATACAGATTTAATAATGTACTCAATCAGTTAGTGTGAACTATCCAACGTCTAAAGCCATAGCAATTTATATAGCAATTTGCGGGAAATTGAAGCTTGGATGATGCCATCAGTGATGCCAGAAATGAAGTCACAGAACATATATATTATGTTCTAATATTATATATATATATATATATATATATATATATATATATATATATATATGTGTGTGTAACATTTATTGGCGGTTGCCAGAAGGTAGTTATAGTTAGAATTGCGTTTCCGTAGAAAAAGGTTTTTTTGGCTTGCCTATATATTTGGCATTGTTTAACGAATGTTCATAATTTTTTATTTTATTGTGCCAGTGATTCTTATAATGCATGGAAAGTCTTGGGGTGATCCATCAAGAGGGGGCAAGAAAAAGGGGGAGTAAAAAAACAAGTGATTCATAAGTTAATTCGGATAGCCCTTTTGAACACGACTACAGCCCAAACCGTGGGACGGAATTAGACTAAATTTGACAGAAAGGTAGCTTTTTGTATTCAGATCACACTTTCTTGTTATTTGATGTAAATCCATGCAAAAGTTTAAGTTAAATTAAAAAGCTGTGAACCCTCCCTGACGATTTTATGAAAAATAAGAGCTTGTAAAGAGATATTCAGACCTCCAATTGGTTTTCAACACTTCAACCAGGAAGTCTTGGCAGCCATCTTGGGACTTGGCTTCAGCCAAGTCCCTAAAAAACATGGAAAAAAAGAAACGGGGCAGGGTAGGGGCACCCTTAGCTGCAGCTGGTTCCCTAAGGGACGGCCAAGGTTAAAAAGCACTTTTGAAAGAAAAATGTCTGCAAATTCACTGCAACATAGCAAATTTATCATCAGGAAGCACTTTCAAATATAAACATTCCAGGTGGCCAAGTTGAAGGTCCACTTCTGGAAAGTACAAATGATCCTAAGTCCTGAAATGCTTTATGGAGGTGAATGCATCTTTCATCTATTGGAGCGCAACAAGACACTCTCACGCCAACTCTCTAACCCTATAGACCCTCTTACAGCCACACTCACACTCACACCCAGACAGACACTCTCACAGCCACTCTGACACCCAGAGATACTCTCTCACATATATTCTCACACCCAGAGAGATAGGTCCTGCAGACTTGTGTGGCATGGAGTTGGGTAGTTATAGGGAGTTGGCCGCAGGTGGTTGGATTAACGTAGAAATTCACTTAGAAAACAAAGGTTACAAGGATGTTATAGTTATGAAATAGAATTTAAAAACCTTAAAAATTAACTTGGAAAAACAAAAGTTACAGGAACGTTATATTTAGGATCTTAATTTACTCGCACAAACCCAAGTTATACTTATTTCAAGTAACTATAACTTGTGCCCCCACCATGTACAGTTTTTTCTTCAATAATTTGACTACTAATGTTCACTATCTCCCTGACGCACATACTAAATGATGTAACAGGGGGCCCATTTCGGACATCCATTAGCCACAGACCCACCACCTCCCCTGGGCCATGCCTACATTGGAAGGGAGCCACACAACCACCCCTAGAGGAACCCCTGATGGCCCTCGAGGGCTCCCCCACGGTCCCAGATAGCCCATAAAAGGCTGAAAAAAGGACAAAGAGAAAGAAATGAATAACTCATTATGAAGGTCAGAGCCCTTCACACTGAGCATTGAGGGTCTGAGTCCAGCTGGACTTGTTTTCCTGTTTTTTTTAACTACAAATGTTTAAGGCTCATACTGAAAGGTGGCCTTACCCTTTTTTAATGACAAATACATTTTTCTTTTCAATTGTTCCAGAAATATCTCATTCTAAGTATGTCATATTTCAAAGCCTAAAAAGCTCTCTATATCCTTTCCTCTCACTTTCGCTCTCTCTCTTTCAATCTTTCTCCCACTCACACCCACTCAGACACTCACGCACCCACTCACAGACCCACTCACTCACGCACCCAATCACAGACCTACTCAGACTCCCACACACCCACTGACAGACCCACTCACACCCTCATGCACCCACTCACAGACCCACACACACACACTGATGCACCCATTAAAACACTGATGTACGCACTCTCACACCCAGACACTCTCACAGCCAACATCACTCCCAGATACCCACAGAGGCCACAGTCAACTCCTGCTGTGCACGGCCAGAGGGCCATGCATAGCATGGGGTTGGGTGGTTAGGGGGGTTGGCTGCAGGATCTGACTGCAGGCCATGTCTTGTGGAAACCTTTGCTGCACATGGAATAAGGCTGTGCACAGTGCAAGGTTGGGTGCCTATAGGGGGTTGACCTCAAAGCCTGACCTTTAACTGTGCGCAGCAGTGGTTGGATTAACATATAGTAATGAAATTGACTGAAGGACAAAAAAACATAGAAATTCACTGAAAAAAACAAAGGTTTTGGGAACGTTATAGTTAGGAAACACTATTTAAAAAATAGCAATTCACTTAAAAAACTATTGGTTACAGAGAGGTTATCATTAGACTCACATTAATAAGTTATAGTTACTTGAGGTAACTCTAACTAGAACTGGTGAATTTCTATGGTTTTGTACATTTAAAATGTGAGCCTAACTACAACATCCCTGCAACCTTTGATTTTTTAAGTGAATATATATATATTTATAGTTAGAACCTAATTCGCTAAGGAATAGCATTTTTTGTGTTGCCTAAAGCTTTGATATCATTTGATGGATCTTTACAACATTTTCAAAACTAGTTCACCACTTAATGATGCTGCTAGGTTGAAAGTTTCTGGGTGATTTGTCAACCAGGGGCTGATAAAAAAAAGGGGACCAAAACTTGTTTCCCCCAAGCAATTTCCCATTGGGATTTTAGACACACCTACAGCCCAAACCTCTTTTTGTGCTATTAATCTGTTCAGTTGCTTTGTAGTTATTAAAGAAAAAATATTTATGTATCACGAGGGACATAGATCCTCAATCGGTTTACCTGTGTGTGATCCGTGGATCCCAACCCAAAAGCAAGACCCTGATTGGCTGGCTGCAACCTGGAAGAAAAGTTGCGGCCACTATTAGACCTCATTACCATCTGATGCCATCACTGAGCCGTTGCTTGTTCCGTGATCTGTGGGCCAGCACTCCGCATCGCCTTGCTCACACTGCTTGCTTGACATCCTGCCGCCACCACTCTCTGCTGACACCAATGCCGCTACCTGCATGTGTACTGTGGACAACGTTCCTGAAGTACCCAAGCACCGTCCAGTCCTGCACCGCAGCCCCAGTCCACCGATGCCATAGCCATCCACTCCAGCATTGTCAACAGATGCCCTGTCTGCACAGCAACCTATGGGTGTCGCATGGAGCCTGCCCCAGGCCACACTACCACCTTGGACCTACCGCCGACAGTGCTTCCGCAACAACACCGCCTCTGCCTGTACCGTGACCTGGAGGCACCTCATGTCGCATTGGCCAACTTCACACTGCAGCCCTTGTCTCACCAATGCCGCAGGATGTCATCACCGAGCCGCTACCTGCACCATGACCTGTGGGCACCGCATGTCGCATCGTCCCACTTCACATTGCCTCTCCAATGCCATCCACGCCAGCGCTCCTGACTTCGTCATCAGCCCGTAGTTCGATCTGCAATAGGTGTGACTTCAAGGGTCCAAAGATCCTCGTACCCACTTCCGGAACTGAAGCCAGTAATGCTGCACTCTGGATCTCATCATCAGGATCACAGCGCCCTACAATTCCAAGGTATTGTTTGCATGTCTTCCTGACACCGTAGCTGACTCGCGATGCCGCAGCTGGCCTGAGCTGTTGGATTTGTTGTTCACGGTGCAGTTATAGCCCCAGACGAAGTTATCAACTTCAAGGAACTGTATTTTTCAGTACATTTTTGCAAAATTCCTATCCTTATTACTGTATGTTGTCTTTTCCTCATTTTGGTTTTGTTTTACACAGATAAATATTGACTAATTTTCTAAAACTGGTGTGGTGTCCTCTTTTCCACTACATTACTGTGTGTTATGTGCAAATGTTTTACACATTGCTTCTGAGATAAGCCTAATTGCTCATGCCAATCTACCAAGGGTGTAAGCAGGGGTTCAAAGGGCTAACCCCAGAAGAGCTGGAGGACAGGAAGGAAAGTAGGAGACACCAGATAGAGTTGGAGAGGTTAAAAATGGAGGACCAAAGGGGGAAGAAAATGCTCTTACTCCATGAGCTCAGAGTAAAGGAGCTTGATCAGAGAAGTAGATCCAGCAGCGATGGTGGCTACAATACCTCAGTGCACTCAGATAGGGTAGTTCACATTCCCAAGAATGTAGGAAGGGAGTACAGAAGGTAAATTATATCCAGAGGTAGTTTTATGGACATGAGACATCTATCCACATGAATGGGGTCCCTGAGAAAAATTGGGAAGCAGGATTGTGGAACCACTTCACAGAGGAGGGGAGGGACACTTTGTTAGCTTTGAGTAAGGGGTACAACCTCACCTATTCTGACATGAAGGAGGCCCTTCTCACCAGGTATGGTCTCACTCCTGACAAGTACAGGGATTCAGGGCTGTACAACTTAATTGCATGGGAGCACTTGTCTAGTCTGTGTTTTTCAGAGCTGTGCCAGCACTTGACCGATAGTAAGCTGACCGACCCCAGGAAGCTTGCTATGGAGGGGGACTGCTGGGTGAGTACCAGGATCCACAAGAAGGTGTATGGGGGGGATTCCGTCAAAGGTGGGCAGGGTCCCTAGCAATAGAGTGGGGGGGGGGCAAGGGTAAACAGAAGGAGTTCTCCAAGGGGCCAAAATCTAGTACCCAGGGTAAGAATTCCCATCCCTCAGCAGATAAGAAACCATGGACATCTTCAGGAAAGCCTGCAGAGACGGGACCCTCTAAATGCTTTGCTCGTGATCAGGTGGGTCACATGAAGCCACCCACCGATGGGCAGAACAAAGATTTGGCCAGTGTAGCACTTGTGGAGGAGTTGTTCCCAGGTGGGTGTGGGGAACCACCCAAGATGACCTTGTCTCACTAAGGGACGGTGAGTTGGTCCAGAGAAACCTAATGTCTGATAACACAAAAAAATATAGGCAGTGGGTGACTATCAATGGGCAGAGGTTAGAGGCTCTCAGAGATACTGGAGTCAGTGTGACCACGGTCCAGTGTCACCTGGTGTCTGAAAAGCAGGTAATCCCTGGTGAATTCCACCAAGTAGTTGCAGTGGACAACTCGGAGCGCCACTGCACGGTGGCTCAGGTTCCCTTTGAGTGGGGGTGGCTCAGGTTATTTGAGGGTAGCTGTGAGTCCCACCATGCCTGTTGACTGCCTGCTGGGCAATGACCTGGAGACGTCCGCTTGCAAGGAGGTGGAGGTAAGATCACACTTAGGTATTCTGGGGTTGCCAGAGTGGGCGTGTGTGACCACTCGGTCAATGGCAACCAATCAGAGTGATCAGAAGGACCTAGAGCCTGAAACAGTGGCCCAGGTTCCTGCCAAGAGAAAGGGCAAGGGGTGCTGGAAACCTGCACCTGAAGTTCCCACGGTCCGGGAGGGACCTGACCTTGAGGAGGACGTGCTGGCACCTACATGGGAACAAGTGGATGAACTGGGAGACCTACCTGAGCTGACCCATTGGCAGCAAGAAGGGGGCCTACCAGGGAGGAGATCTGTGTAGAGCAGAAGGTGTGCCCTACTTTTATATGTCTTAGGCAGCAGCCCGAGGACCAGGCAGCTGGCACTGAGCCCAAGAATCACCTGATCTATTCGGAGGCAGCTTGTGTGCTGGTGGTACCCCAGCGCTTCAGAGCCTTCCTACTGGGTTTGACTCATGATGTGCCTCTGGCAGGCGTTTGGGGCAGGGCAAAATCTTTGACAGGCTTGTCACCTACTTTTACTGGCCCTAAATTAAAAAAATAAATATACTTTCTGTAGGACCTGACAGACTTGCCAAGCAAGTGGCAAAAGTGTAGGGAAACGTAAAGATCCCCTCCAACCCTTTTCTGCGGTGAGCACACCCTTCAAGCGGGTGGGCATTGACATAGTGGGGCCTCTGGACCCCAAGACAGCCCTGGGCAACAGGTTCATCCTAGTATTGGTGGACCATGCCACTCAGTACCCTGAAGCTATTCATCTGAGAACAGTAAAAGCACCCGTCATGGCCTGGGATCTAATGGGGATCTTTACTCAAGTGGGTTTCCCCAAGGAGGTGGTATCTGATCTGGGTACCAACTTTATGTCCATCTACATAAAGGTCATGTGGAAGGAATATGGGATCAACTACAAGCTCACCACTCCTTACCACCCCCAAAGTAACGGGTTGGTTGAGCGATTCAACCGGACCCTGAAAGGCATGATTGGGGGTCTGTCAGACTTCATAAGGCATAACTTGGACATCCTCTTGCCATGCCTTCTTTTTGCCTACTGGAGAGTACCACATAAGTGAGTTGCCTTTAGCCCCTTTGAGCTGTTTTATGGGCACCCAGTCAGAGGACCTCCGAGTCTGGTGAAAGAGGGCTGGGAGCAAGGTCCTAGAAAGTTATCCCAGGATGTATTTAGTTACATGCTGGCCTTCAGAAACCAGACTACCCACTTCAGGAAGCCTGCTCAAGAGAACCTAGAGGCAAGCAAGGAGGACATGAAATGTTGGTACGATCGAATACCATTCTGGTTGAGTTTCAGCCTGGCCAGAAAGTGTGGGTCATGGCCCCAGTAGAGTTGAGGGGGTGAGAATCCATCTTAAATTATAATCTACAGGACAAGAGGACAGGGCCATTTGAGGTGAAGGAGCGTAAGAGTGATGTCACCTACTTGGTGGACTTGCAGACTCCAAGGAACCACTTGACGGTCCTACATGTGAACCTCCTCAAACCCCACATTGAGGGGTTTGAGTTAATCATTCTTCTGGCTACAGATGATGTGGTGGAAGAGGAGAGTGAACCTCTCCGTGACCTCCTGTCTGTTTGGGAGCAGTATAAGGTATGGTCCTCTCCCCTTCTCTGATTCTAGAGCAGCAGAGTGACATGCACCAGTTACTGGGACCATTTTCAACTCTGTTCTCACTCATTCCAGGTGTCACCCATCTATGCACGCATGAAATGGACACTGGGGACAGCATGCCTGTGAAACTCAAGGTTCACAGGTTAGCTGACAGAGTGAAGGCCAGCATCAATGATGAAGTATTCAAGATGTTGGCTTTAGGGTTGGTTGAGCACTCTAACAGCACTTGGTCCAGCCTAGTGGTTTTGGTAGCTAAGGCTGCTGCACCTGGTGCCAAAATAGAATTTTGGTTCCGTGTGGACTACCGGGGGCTCAGTGCCATCACCAAGAATGATGCCCACCCTTTCTCCAGAGCTGATGAGCTCATTGATTGGTTGGGGGCTGCAAAGTTCTTCAGCACGTTTGATTTAATGTCTGGGTACTGGCAGATTGCCTTAACTGACAGGGCCAAGGAGAGGTCAGCGTTCTCAATGCTAGAGGGGCACTTCCAGTTCCAGGTCATGCCTTTCGGGTTGAAGAACGCCCCTGCTACCTTTCAGCAGTTGGTCAATCAGGTCCTGGCTGGGCTTGAAAACTTAAGTGCCGCCTACCTTGACGGCATTGCTGTTTTCAGTCCCAGTTGGAGGACCACTTGCACCACCTCTGGGAAGTGTTGAGGGTGCTGCAAGCCACAGGCCTCACTATCAAGGCCAGTAAGTGCCAGATAGGGCTGGGGTGTACTTTGGACACCAGGTAGGAAGCAGCCGGGTAGCGCCCCTACAACCCAAGATTGACACCATTCGGGCTTGGGCACCCCGTAAGACCCAGACAGAGGTGAGAACCTTCTTAGGCCTCACCGGGCACTACAGGAGATTTGTCAAGGGGTATGGCACTATTGTTGCTCGCTTGACAGAGATTACTTCCAAGAAGCAACCTAGACAGGTGATCTGGACTGAGGCGTGACATACTACTTTTGACACTCTGAAGGAGTTCATGTGCACAGCACCCGTGCTGCTGGCCTCTGACTTCTGCATGGAGTTTGTGGTACAGACAGATGCTTCAGAGCATGGTGTGGGAGTGGTACTTTCACAGCTGAATGAAGAAGGCCAAGGCCAGCCTGCAGTGTTCCTTAGCAGGAGACTACCCCCCAGGGAACCGAAGTGGAGTGCAATTGAAAGGGAAGCTTTTGCTATGGTTGGGGCACTGAAGAAGCCAAGACTCTACTTGTTTGGGTCTCACCTCCGGGTTCAGAACAACCACAGGCCCCTCAGATGGTTAATGCAGATGTTGGATGAGAACCCAAAACTATTGAGGTGGTCCATTTCCCTTCAGGGGATGGACTTTATGGTGGAACACCGTCCTGGAACAGAACACGCCAATGATGATGGTCTGTCCAGGTTCTTCTACCTTAGTGAGGAGAAATCCCAAGGGATTGGGTAGTTTCCCCTACTCTCAGCTGGGGAGGGCATGTGTTAGACCTGGGATCTTTTGACATGATTCCCCTGTCTTTTTGCCTTCTGACCTTTTGTTTTTGTGGTATGCTGGTTTATTGTCTCTGCGCACTTTACCACTGTTGATCAGTGCTAAAGTGCAAATGCTCCCTATGTAAATTATGTTGGTGATTGGTTTATCCGTGATTGGCATATTTGATTTATTGGTAAGTCCCTGGTAAAGTGTACCACAGGTGCCAAGGGCCTGTAACTCAAATGCTACTAGTGGGCCTGCAGCACTGGTTGTGCAACCCAAATGAGTAGCCTTGTGAGCATGTCTCAGACTTGCCTCTGCAGTGTCTGTGTGTGCAGTTTTAGACTGCCAATTTGACCTGGCAAGTGTACCCAATTGCCAGACCCAAACCTTCCCTTTTACTACATGTGAGGCACCACTAAAGTAGGCCTTAGGTAGCCCCATGGACAGGGTGCAGTGTATTTAGAAGGTAGGACATGTACTAGTGTGTTTTACATGTCCTAAAAGTAAAATACTGCCAAATTTGGTTTAGGCTGTTGCAAAGCCTATATCTCTCATAGGTTAACATGGGGGCAGCCTTTAAATAACCTTTAAGCGCAGTTTCCCTTTGGGAGCAGATAGAGATGTGGAGTTTGGAGTATGTGAACTCACAATTTAAGAACACATCTTTTTGTAAAGTTGTTTTTTAAATTGTCTGTTTGAAAATGCCACTTTTAGAAAGTGTGTATTTTCTTGCTTAAACCACTCTATGCTATCTGTGTTTCAGCAACAACGTCACCACTTCCTGCTCCATGACCCAGAGACACTGCACGTTGCATCGCCCTGCTTCACACCACAGCCCTGGTCTCACCTACACCGCAGGACGCCGTCACCGAGCCACTGCCTGCACCGTGACCTGTGGGCACCGCACATTGCATTGTCCCGCTTCGCATTGGAGCCCAAGCCATCCACGCTAGTGCTCCTGACTTCGTCATCAGCCTGGAGTTCAATCTGCAACACGTGTGACTTCAAGGGTCTCACAACCCCTGTACCGACCTCCAGAACCAATGCCTGCAACACCAGTGACGTTGCACTCTGGATCTCATTGCAAAGATCACAACACCCTACATTTCCAGGGCTGTGTTTGTGGGTCTTCTTGACACAGCAGCCGGGCCATAACACCACCGCCAGCCTGAGCTGTTGAATTGGTTGCTTACGACGCCGTATTAGCCCCAGATGGAGCTATCAACTTCAAGGAAGTGTATTTTTAAGTTATTTCTGGCAAAATTAATATCTTTATTCCTGTATGCTGGATTTTTCTCATTGTGGTCTTGTTTTACACATGTAAATGTTGGCTATTTTTCAAATCTGGTGTGGTGTCCTTTTGTAGCGCTTTCACTACATTACTGTGTGTTATTTGCAAATGCTTTAAAAACATTGCTTCTGAGATAAGCCTAATTGCTTGTGCCAAGCTACCAACGGGGTGAGCAGGTGTTGTCTGAGCTGGGTATCTCCCTTATCCTGACTAGCGTGAGGGTCCCTACTTGGACAGGGTGCAAACCGACTGCCAACTAGAGACCCCATTTCTAAAAGCTGCAATTTTGTTTATCGGCTAGGTCAGCTTCACAAGCAGAGCGCAGCTCCCTGCACAGCCCTAAGTGTGACACCCACTACAGTAACATTGCAAAATTATGTCTTCAGGAAGGGTAATTTTTGCTTTTAAAGTGAATTTTGAACTGCCAATACAAACACATTTGATAGGTTAAAACCTTCTTTTTAAACCTTAATAATTCACCCCTAAGCATAAGGCAGGGCGCATGGTAATTAAAAGAAGGAAATGTAGAAGGTTAATACTAAACATGTCCTTCCAGTGAAAATGGGACAAAGGCTATTTTCAGTGCAGCAAGGCTGACAGTTCCATAAAAAACATATCTGAGTTACGTGATTACACTTAAGCTTGTTAATTTTGGTTATAAAAAAACTAGAAATATAATTCAAAGGTCACTTTTTACTGTTATTCAAAATCTAATTGAAGGATAAAATCAAATTTGTGATAACTACTATAGCCTTATAGCCTGCTATATCAGCCACTAAAGGCCTGCTTCGGCTTAACAAGGAAGCAGGCCTTTAATGGCTGGTATAGCCTACTACGATGGGCTGTGAGGCTATTAGAAGATTCCACCCCCTGTGGGCAGAATGTTGTAATTAAAAAACACAAAGGTCTGTCCGAAGCCTTTGTTTCATAGCTTTTGCTGTGAGTGTTCTATAGCTAACAGTGTGTGCAGGGCCGTGAATGGGGGCTGATGTCAGCAGATGATTCTCCCATTGTTCAGCCAAACTGTTTTTTTTTTCATTCAGTCGGGCCAGGAACATCCAGGAGCTGAGCAGCATCCACCCTCCAACCTCCAAGGCTCAAGTGATTCTGCGAGCTATGGGAGGAGGAAGAGGGAAGGCTGCAGTGTGCCTGGCAACAGAGTCTCTGCCTTTTGCTTTCCATTGGCCACTCCATATATATTCGGAGAGGCTAGAGAAAGGAAGAGGCTGTGGATAAGAACATTGAAATGTTGAGAGCAGCAGGACTATATCAGTTCTGATATCCTAAGAAGGAAAATGTACTTTTAGAAAGTTACCTCCCATCTGTCTAAAGCTTCTGGAGGCCAATTTGCATGAGCTCCATCTGTCACCTGGAAGCTGACTAGCTCCCTTGATGAGGTGTGAAAACATCTCCCAGAGCAGGACAATGGCCT
This sequence comes from Pleurodeles waltl, assembly GCF_031143425.1. Classification (NCBI taxonomy): domain Eukaryota; kingdom Metazoa; phylum Chordata; class Amphibia; order Caudata; family Salamandridae; genus Pleurodeles; species Pleurodeles waltl. The sequence goes on along the minus strand of NC_090443.1, from coordinate 601,695,432 downwards.
TGGGTGTAGAGAAGTGTTGTTTTTCCAGTGACATCATGGCCACTAGCCTGTGCCCAGGAACTTGATTAACTTCAAAGAAGCCTACCATATCTCAGGCAAATGTTAGCTTACACCTGTACAGGGCGTTCCTTTGTTAAGCTAATCAGGCAGACACAAATTCCAGTAGGTGACGTACAGCACCCAGTACTGGTTTAAATTGAACACAGTGGAGAGGTTGCTCAGTTCTCTGTCCATGCCTCAATTCTCTGTCCATCCCTCTTTGGTGGGCACACAAGCTATGCAGGTGGGAAGGAAGGTTTCTGCCGTCTTGGTTTTATGTACAGAGGGGCACTCTGGAATTGTTTGCAGTAGGGCACATAGGAAAAGTATCAAAACTGGCTAGGGTAAACCCCGGAACTTTCACCTTATTAATTGTAAAGAAGCCAGGCATCACCACCACCCAAAGGCTGATGTCAGGTATAAATATTGCACCCACAGTACCCTCCGCAGAACACTACTGAATATGGGGAAGCTCAGAAGAGGACTGAACCTACTGTCTGAACCTGAGAAGAGCCCTGAAGGCAGGACCTGCTCTCCCTCCTGCTCTCCCAGGACAAAGATGTGGACTCCAAAGGTCGTGAGACTTGCTTACTGTTCAAGCTATATGGCTACAACAAGCTAAAAGAGGCCTTTCCTGTAACTGCCCAGCTGACTGGATCCACCTTTGACCCTGCTGCTGGCTTCGGCTTGAGTGAGTCTTAACCACCAAGTGCTGTCCCCAACGTTCTGGGACCTTTGGTTATGTCAAAGTGTACTCCAGCTAACATTTCCTGAAACCTCAGACTTAGAAATCTTTTGGTTGCAAAGCGTCTCCTGGAACCAGGACCAAACTTGGGGTTGTTATATGAGTGGGGGGTTAACCCTGGTCAAGCAATAGCTACAATCCCTGTCAGTATAAACCACAAAAGTCACTAAATTATTGGGTGCTTAACTCTCTGGTAGCTTGGCATAAAAGCAGTCCAACTTAAATTAGAGACAAAATATAAAAATATATATATATAATAATATATCTAATAATATATATATTCACATGCATACAGAGCACAAATAGTAACAAAGTGAACACACACAAAAAAAAAAACACACCACTTTAAAAGCACAGAATACATTTTAATAAACTTTTTGCCACCATAATGACAAAAATCCAATTAGTAGAACGGGAGTTATGAAATTTTAAAGTTTAAGGTAAAAACTGGTGCCTAAAAGATCAAAGCACCAACTGTGAACATCTAGTCGCGTGTGACTGGGTCAAAATTGAAAAATAAGGTTGATCACAAAGGAGCACAAGTATAAGTTGATTAAACCCGCTGGCGCTCAACTTTGGGCTAAGCAGAAATTTGAAGAAAGATATTCTGAGAAGATAGAGCTCAGCAGGGCAAAAGTGCAGGCAGTGTCAGAGGAGGGAGCGTTTGTCTTTTGGGAGCCCCTGGATGAAGTTGCAGAGATGATTTCTACTTTTTGACTTAGGGCTTGAGTACGAGTTTTGCGGTCAGACTGCCAGACCGCCATGTTGATGGTCCCAATAAGACCGATGCAAGCAGACGGACCACCGACTGCCAAGCAAAAAAGGCAGACTGGCAGTGGCACAGTGGCTCGTAGGTAGGCAGTCCAACTTCCAGTGCCATCAGCACCACGGCCAACCATTGAGCCTATTACAATCACACAGTGGCCTTGGTGGTCTCCTGTCAGAAGTTAGACAATGGTGGTTGACGTGGACCACCGACTGCCATGCAAAAAAGGTAGACTGGCAGTTGCACAGTGGCTCGTATGTAGGAAGTTCAACTTCCAGTGCCATCAGCACCACAGCCAACCACTGAGCCTATTACAATCCCACAGTGGCCTTGGTGGTCTCCTGTCAGCAGTTAGCCAATAGCGGTTGACGTGGTCCACAGTCAGCACAGTAAAAGAAAACTGCACATTAGATGAATTACAAAACAGCACAGTTGAAACACATTGCTCCAGTGGACACACCTGCAAAGCACACTATAAAACGCACCTCTACATAACCCCCGATCCTTCACACCTTGACTGGAAACCAAAGAACCAAGACCACAATGTTTTGAATTTTTCATAGATTAGGCACCCCTTTTTCATTTTCACACATAACACCATGCACACACTTTTGTCCATTCACTCCTTTTTGCACTTTTTGTTTTTTTCACCATGACACGGCCCAAAATTACCTGTTTCTATGAAGGTATGTTGAGATTCATGGTGGATGAAATGGTGGATGAAATCATAAGAGTAGACCACAATTGTTTTGAGCACAAGTCCAGCACACTCCTCTCTGTCGGAAAATGGAAATGTGGGACAGAATAGTCGATGAAGTGAATGCTGTAGGTACCACCCTGTGCACAAAGGAAGACATTAGGCAGAGGTGGAATGACCTCAGGGGCAAGCCCCACTCCCTGGTCTCCAGGCAGCAGCTGCAGGCCAAGAAGACCGGTGTTTGTCCTCCCACCATCCCATTGCAACTCTTTTGCTGGGAGGAGAAGGTCTTGGCAATCCTGCATCCTGAGTGCTTGACAGAAATACTTGAGGGGGTAGAGTCTGGTTAGTTACCACACCAAAAATGTCACAAAAATGCAATGTCATGCATGTTCACCTTTTGCCACTGTCTTGTTCATGTATTTCACCAACATTCAATACCAAGAGTATGTCAGTTTAAACTCTGTCAATGTTTATTGTTGGACCTACATCACAGCTACCAAGGCCCATCACATGCCGTATGTCCAAATAGTGCCTGTGAATCTCATAATATAAAAACCATTCCAGGATTCATGATATGTCCCAAAATGTAAATGTATGCTCAAACCTAAATGCAGCCTGCATCCAGATTTGTAATACCCAACATTTGTCAAGTGTTGGGGAGTAGAGGGAGTGACCGTACTGCAACTCCTAGGAGGGACTGTTTCTCTAAATACAAACACTAGGACATTGTGCACTAGCCCAAATCTACCTGTTTGTGAACATCCAAATGAAGTATACTCACCTGGGACTATACCATTTGTCTAGTGATGGAAAGTAGAGGGACTGACCTGACTACAAAGCCCAATAGGCCCTGTTGTTGTAACTACAAACACCAGCTCAGTTGTCACTTGGCCCAATTACCCCAGTGACTGCACTCTCAATTGAAGGTTACTCACCTGGGAGAATATAATTTGTACAGTGTGTGTAGTAGAGGGAGTGATCTGACTGCAACTCCCAGGAGGCCATGTTGTGGCAAACTCCAAACACCAACCCAGTGGCCACTTGTACCAGCGGTAGCAGCTGATGCCCCCCGCAAGCAGGGACATCCAGTATAGTATCCAGGAGGTGTGGATGGCAAGACACCCACCACTGCCAGCAGTAGCCCTCTTCCTTAGGTCCTCCTTTTTGTGCTACACATTCACTCTGTGGACTGTTCCTGAACCAAGTACCATTTCCAATGAGAGGAGTACTCTAGACTGTGGACTTCTAGTGGTGTGGCATCTACTCCAATGATTTCATTCACCATGACTGACCCCTTCATATTTCTTTTTTTTGTTGATTCATGTCACACATATCTTCTTTTAGTCATAGCTTCACAATAAAATAACCAATCACTGACTCATTGTCTGTTGATTTTGATTTCATATTTAGCCATGTAGAGAAGTCGGACCATGTGAACCATACGATGATGATCCAAGGTACTTGTTCAAGATGGGATATGTTGCATGTACACAGTCTCCAGCTCAGGATTACAACTATCCCACTCAAACACATACATGCAAGTGTATAGCCAAACTCAAAATGTTATTACAATGTTCAGCTGCCAATATGTCTGAACTATTGGAAATAATGAATGTTGGAATCATACTGAGAAAACGAATATATTTACAGGTGCAGTCCTCCACACAAAGGAAGGAATTGATTTGCCAGACATTGTCCTGAAGAATAGGCAAACATTGAAGTGGTTGATGTCACCAGCTTGAGCCTTCTCAAACACCACATCAAAATTATCCAACATCACACAAACCAAGATTCAGGCAGAGGGTACTACAATAGTTTCTGATCACAAGGTCATCACAATCCAATGCACGCGCATTTGGTGGTATGACAAAAACATATGTCAATGGTTTGGCACAGGCACTGTGGCCAACAATGATGAAACACATCTACAGCCATATACAGGTCATACAAAAAGAATGTTTAGTCAATATGAATGGTAACTAACTTGGTCATGGTCTAGGACAACATCTGAACTTCCGTCCAAACACTCTGCAAGCTGTCTTGAAACAGGTCTCCTACACCAAAACAATGTGACCCTCATTACCTGGAACAATCCGGTTCCATTTTGAATACTAGAACAGCATCACATACCTGCCAATGTTGCAACTTTGAAATGCCCACTAGAATATTTAATGGCGAAGGTACCTGTACAAAAGACAGAACAAGGAGTATAGGCGTGTAACCATAGATATGACACAAGTCACATAGAAAGTATCTGGAAAACAAAGTACACTGCAAGGAATCTGACACAAACAAGCTACATCATCAAGATGGGGATGTGGAAAAAGCTTGCTCGTCAATCAGCCTTTGGCTGATTTTGGCAGAGTATCAGCTCCTTAACAGTTTAGCAACTACTAAACTCTGCACATTCTCATAACTACAGTTTATTGTACAGTCACAGTCATGACATCAAATGACACATATACTCTTGAGAAGCAGCTACGGATGAGATCTTCTCGCAAGTCAGCTCATTCCTCTTCACCACTATCATCTTGAGTTGGCATCACATGATTCTCACCTGATGGCACTGCAGGCTCCCCCTCCTCTGGGATGTACAGGATATTTCTCCGCAAGGCGAGGTTATGGACCAAACAGCATGCCACAATGATCTGACACACTTTCCCCGGTGAGTAGAAGAAGTCTCCACCTGTCCTGTCGAGACAGTAAAATCTGGCCTTTAGGAGCCCAAAAACCCACTCCACTGCCTATCGTGTTCTTACATGGGCCTCATTGAAACTGACTTCCCCTGGCATAGTTGGATTCCTCAGCGGGATCAATAACTAAGGAGGGTTTGGATATGCTGAGTCTCCCATTAAGGAACAGGACATAAGTGCAACAATGAGTCACTGACTTCATGATTGCAGCACCTGACATTTCTCACAATCAATCAGGATAGACGTCACTTACCAACCAGCCATGTCCTCTCTGGTTGCAGTTGTGACATCAGGTGGGGTATGGTGAAGTTCCGCATTATAAAGGAATCATGGGCTGATCTAGGAGAACAGGCATATACATTTGAGATGGAGAGATCTACCAAACAGACAACTTCCATGTTGATGGAATTGAAGCTCTTTCAATTGCGATAGACTTCTTCAGTGGCCTACGGTTACACCAAGCCAACATGTGTGCCATCAATGACCCCACCACATGTGGGAGGTGGGCAAAACCATAAAAGTCAGCCTTCATATTGGCTAAATCCTGATGTTGGGAGAACCTGATCTAGCTGTCAATATGAATTCTCTCAACACTAGACTGAGGAAAGGTTGGGATATGCCACCAGATAGGGCAACTGTATGTTGGAAGGACTCTGTGGCCAGGAAGTACAATACTGACATGACTTGAACAATGGTTGGTATGCAGTATAGATTCCTGTTAGCTGGAATCAGATCGGGCTCCAACTGATGGCATAAATTGTTTGCCTATTCAATTGGTAAATCTGGATAATATGGTGTTCCTCCATGGTCTGAAGGTCTGGCAATGGACAGTAGACAGGAGGCTGTCACATCCTCCCTTTTCCAGGGTCACTATGGGGGTCATTCTGACCTTGGCGGTCCATGACCGCCATGGCGGAGTGCGGCGGAAGCACCGCCAACAGGCTGGCGGTGCTTCCTGGGCGATTCTGACCGCGGCGGTAAAGCCGCGGTCGGAAAAGGGGAGCCGGCGGTTTCCCGCCGGTTTCCCGCTGGCCCAGGGAACCCGCCATGGCGGCGCTGCTTGCAGCACCGCCATGGGGATTCCGAGCGCCTTCCCGCCAGCCTGTTTCTGGTGGTGTCCACCGCCAGAACCAGGATGGCGGGAACGGGTGCCATGGGGCCCCTGGGGGCCCCTGCATTGCCCATGCCACTGGCATGGGCAGTGCAGGGGCCCCCTAACAGGGCCCCACAAAGATTTTCACTGTCTGCTGTGCAGACGGTGAAAATCATGACGGGTGCCACTGCACCCGTCGCACCCCTTCAACTCCGCCGGCTCCATTCCGAGCCGGCTTCATTGTTGAGGGGGCTGTCCCGCTGGGCCGGCCGGCGGTCTTCTGGCGGTCGCCCGCCGGCCCAGCGGGAAAGCCGGAATGGCCGCCGCGGTCTTTCGGTGGAAACCGCTTGGCGGGCGGCGACCGCCGACCGCCGCAGTCAGAATGACCGCCTATGTGTGGAAATATATAATTTGGAACATTAGTCACTGTGTCCGCTGCAACATACATGATGCATACCAACAATATCATGTGACAAAGCATTTCTGACTGGAAATACATTACACTCAGTACACAACATCACACCTGTCAACTACCCAGGGTTCAAATGTGAACCCCATGGTTGTCAACACGTGTCCACAACATGAATTCGGGTGACACCCAACTATCTGCTACCCAATTGCCCCTTGTAATGTGACATTTTGTTGTGACCACAAAAAATACCGTCAGCAGTGGTGGATCCTGCATTGCTGTCATATGCCGTCTGTGCAGTACAACACACAATAATGAGGGTTGTGTATTCGAACCTACACAACAAGCCAGATTGAGTAGGTCTGTGATGATCCTAAACATAGATTGTTGTTGTGATGCATTTAAAAGGGCCATGTACAATATTTCAACTGTCAAAATGGTGGGTGCCTGACCTACTCCACTGGACAACAAGAACCACCTGCATCTGCCAGAGGAAGTCATCTGCATGGTGGGAGGTACCAATCGGGGTGTACACAGCCATAGGCTAAAGTTGCCTGTGGCAGTCACAGCACAATGACTGTGTCCGGCGGTGGTCATGACCGCAAACTTGGCTTGTGTGTACACTGCATTGTGCAAAATCAGTCACTTGACTCCTGTCACTGCTGCCAGCAATACCTCCACCACTTCAGCTGCTGTGTGCTCCCTTTGGGTGCAATCATGCGACATGCAGCAGGTGAAAGGGCTCATACCTCCTCAACAGAGAAGTTGGAGAGGCTTGTGAGCGGGGTTCACCAGAGGAACAGGTAAGTACCTCATAGGCACAATTGACTCTGTTCAACATCATTCTTTCCCTCCTCACAGGCCGAAATGTGCCCCTGTGTACCAGTTACACTTCTTGTGTGCCTTAATTGCAGTTTGTGTGGCATCAATGGGATGTACATGGTGCTGGTTTTGGAGACCACTACTTTATGCTGTTATACTGTTTTCCTTCATTTTGTGTTGTGTGATGTTTTTTGAGGTCCTACATCCTCCTTGAGTTGGATGCAAATTACTAGGAAATGTGAGTTTACAGCCATACAATGGTACTGCTTTGTTTATGATGGTTGTAATTGTTAGACAACATTTATGTGCATGCCAGCATGAATTGTGAATGCATCGTATCTGAGTCATTTGTGGATCTTGAAAGCAAAGTGTATTGTGCCACTGATCTTTCACCCCACATCTGGCCTTCCCAAACTGTTGTCTGGAAGGCATATCATGAGTCAATGTGCCCTTCAAGTTGCCACACAAGCCACAAGCCACATTGATGATGGCCACATGATGTACTTTCATGCATAGAGGTGATGAAAATGTGAGAGTCATGTAGGTTCTGTATGCTCTGCCTGCAGAGACCAGGGCCTATCAAATGTATCTCCCAATATGGTACGAATTCCAAGCTGTGGGAGAGTCACTGTGGCTTTACAACTGTGGCACTGTGCCCACTCACTGTAGACATGCACATCCTGTGGTCAATATGATGCTATAGTGGCAAGACTTGGCTTGCATGCCTCAGTCCATTGACTAGATTAGGAATGGGTACTGAGGTGAATCCTTGAACTAGTATATATGTGCATTTTGCCTCATTGTCAATGTGTGTTTTTGACTCATGTCAGGTCGCGTACTACCACAAGTCTGTTGTAACCTGTGAGAAAACAGGGCTGATTGCAGAGGCCCCATAACTTTTTGCCCCCATTTTCCACTTTTTGCTGGTGTTTTCCTGACTTTAAAGGTGCCTTGGGTACTGCTAACCAGTCCCAGGGCCTGTGCTCTGTGTAAAATGGATATGCAAATTAGGCTAATTATAAGTGGCTAAGTTAACCTACCTATAAGTCCCTAGTATATGGTAGGGCATGTAGGTTTAGGGACCACAGCATAGGTGGTGCACACCTAGGTGCATTGCTGAGGTGCCCAGTGTCATTTTAAAAGCAAGCCTGCCTTGCTGGCTGCTTTTAAATTAAAGTTATATGCAAATTCGACTTTGGAATTAAAGGTACTTCCAAAGTCTTAAACTACCTTATTTTTACATATAAGTCACCCCTAAGGTGTGCCCTATGTGCCCCTAGGGCTGGGTGCCATGTAACTATAAGCAGGGACTTTATAAAAATAGATTTATAAGCCCTGGTGAGGTAAAAACAGCCAAATTCGTTTTTCCCTCATTGAAGTAAATGGCCTTCATAGGCTAGAATGGGCAGACTTTATTTTAAATTTTAAAGTCTCCTTAAATGTTGCATACCAAGAATTTGGTATCAAATTAATTGTTGTAATAAATCCTACAACTTCCAGTTGTTGGATTTAATATAACTAGTTCAGGTAAAAAGTTTAGACTTTACCTAAAAAGTTGCCAATTTCAGCTCTGCATTGTTTTTGCTGCTGTGCTCTGATTGGCCAGCCTGCAGCAGCTTCTGCCAGGCTGCCTTGATGAGGTGTGAAGTGGCCAGGCTTCACACAAAGGAATGTGCTTGGGGGAGAGAATCTCCCCTCAGCAGATGGTGAGGCAGGAAGGGGGAGGGCTGCCAAACTGGTCTTCAAAGGCAGAGAAGGACATTTGCAGCACCCAGCAACACCCCCACATCCTGCAACCCCAGACAGCTAGGTGCCCCCTTGATTAGATTAGGAGAGGGCAGGAGAGGGGTGTGTTTATGATTTTTAGCCACACCAGTGGGTGGGCTCAGCCAGATGTAACCTCCAAAAATCAGATTCATCCATGTTGGATTTTTAGAGACTGTTGCCTTCTGGGATGGATTTTTGCCACACTTCCCAGGAAGTGGTCATCACAGGGGGACGACCCTGTCCCTGATTGGAAAACCAGGGCCCCCCTGCTTTTCACCCAGGAGCAAGGATAAAACTGGCAGACCTGCACCCACACCGCAGATCCCCTCCAGAATTCAACAAGAAAGGAACTAAAGAAGAAGAAGGACTGCCCTGCTGGAGCCCTGGCCTGCACCTGGACCCTGCACTCAGAAGGACTGCACCAGCTGCACACTTGGACTTCACCACAAGAAGGACTTTGCCTGGCTTCAACTGGTTCAAGGAGGGACTCCCTGTTTGCTACAGGTGAAAAATTGCTAAACCAGAGTCCCCTGCACCAACTCCTGAAGAAAGCGACCAGCTGACCACTGTCCAGTGGCCAAAAAGGAGTTTGCGCCAGGTGCATTCTGGGAGTTGAAGTCCGCACCCCCCAAGGACCATCACAGAACTTCTGGACCCTTGGGGTGAGCTGTGGACCCCAAAAGAACCTTAAAAGAACATCTGGGTGAAGCCCAAGAAGTTTGGAAAAGATTTGAGAATTTTGGGAAAAAAGCTCCAGAGAGGGACCGACCCGCCGCGGAAATTCTAGCCGGCTTGCCTCAACCGCGACCCGGCCTGACTTCGTGGTTCGTCCCGGTAAAGAAAAACTTCAAAATAAAGACTAAGTCAGAAGGTAACTTTTTAACCGAGGCCTCCCGCGACCTGTAGCCGAGCAGGGCTCCATCGCGGTCGGCCTGAAAGTTTGACTTTGCCCTGGTCGAGGTGCAACCAGATGACCCGATTGGCGCTTTTTGTTTCTAAGCGCTAGAAAAGTAATAATTCTTTAAAAATTCATATCTCCGGTTCCCCTGAACCGATTTTAATCGTTTTTGTGTCATTTTAAAGATAAAAATATAAACTATTTTTATAAATTGGTTTTGGATTTTTAAACTGTTTCCTGTGTTTTATTTAATTACTGTTTTGTGATATTTGAATGCTTTACACTTTGTCTCCTAAGTTAAGCCTTGACGCTCGTTGCCAAGCTACCAAGGGTTGAGCTGGGATTATTTTACTGAGACCTAACTGTACCTATGTGGAGGTTAGTGGCTTGTTGCTAGGTGTAGGTACCTACCCGCCCTACCAATAACCCATTTTCCAACATAACCTTAACAAAAGTCATAGTTGTCCTGTACAGGGTATCTGCACAAATGACAAACCCACAGTGCAGACAGTGTGTAGATTCCTGGGAGGCTATAACATGTGACTCAGTAGCTTGGTTACATAGTAGAAATTGAACAAGACATCTTTGTATTGTGTTTGCCATCTCTGTAGGTCAGAAACATATGTTCAAAGGTGTGTTCCATGGTACAGGTACATAAACAGAAACCCACCCTGAAGTGTCATGAGTCTGCATTTGTTAGGCCACATGTCCACACATGCACAGGAAAGACACTTTCCGACCCGCCATGCCAGCCCTTTCATTGTCACTCAAGTGAAAGTCTGAAGTCTGCACTATGGTAGTTGCCTATAGGGACTGTATGCATTAAGTCAACGTTGTAGAGTGTAAATGTGTTGATCCAGTGAGGCCTAAGGAGTTTATCCTTCAGAAGCTACAATGGTGTGTAGTGTTTCATTGTGGTTCACATCACATTACATGTTGCTGGAGCATGGGCTTCCTGATGTCAGGTGGCTTGAGACCATGAGCAGGGTAGTGGGTTAGTCTGCAGATGACTTCAAAAGTATGCAGTCAAGTCCCTGTACTTATTGGCATGTGTGGTGTGTTGACAAATTGGCCATTTTTTGCTTGGTGTTTCTGGCATGTATGTGACACAACCATTTGTGCCAAAACGTATGTTTGTAATTGTTTGATCTGTCTCTTGCATCCATACAGGTCAACACCCATCAGAAGAATTGGATTTAGAGAGCCATCGCCAGGAAGGTGCAGACTGTGGGGGTCCATAGCTGGGAGAGCGTCCACTGTCGCAAGAGGTGGGAGGACCTGAGATGCTGGCCTGGAAGATCACAGAGGTCCAGCTAAAGCTGTCCTCCCAACGTGGTGGGGGGGTTGCATGTCAGAGCATAACTCCCTAATGGCCTTCATTCTGGCGGTGGCCTACCCAGAGCTTGATGAGTGTTTGAGGGGAGCACAGCAGCCACAAGGGGGTGAGTACAGGACATATTCCTGTCTGTCACATAGCCAAGTTGCTGTGTTAGGTTCTGCCATCTCCCCCTGACGATTGGGGATGGGCCATGTCTGCCAAACAAGATGAGAAACTGTTTGTGTAGGTATTGATTTAGTGCATACTGATGTGCCATGCCTAATAGTCCAGGGACTTAGGACACAACCAAGTACACTCCACCAAAAAAATTGCTCTCCAGTGACAGCAAATGGCTGAGTACATTGATCAATCAAGTAATGTTTATTTTTGTAGTGGGTCTAGATTCTATGCAACATACCACTACTTTTCAGTGCTACAGCCCTAGAAAAAGTATTGATGGATCACTATCCTCAGCCATGTGTCTGGTCAAGTGAGTAAATTGGCATCTGTCCCCCAGAGGCCACTTGTCTTCAGCGTGTGATGAGTGCTGGTACCTCCCTACTGTCTATCATGTGAAGGAGGCCATCATAGCTGTGACAGAGCATACATTGATCTAAGTGTGTAGCTACAGATCAATGCTTTCCCATGGTAAGTGAGGAATGTCCATTGACATGATTTATGTGTCATCACTGTTGCCAACATCCCTTGTAGCTACATGTTACCATGCATTCCTTTCTCTTTTGACAAAATGTATCCACTGATGTTTCATGAATGGTCCACCTGTGTTCATTGGATAATTTTTGTAGTCCCTCACATACATGTGCATGCCAATCTGTGTTTGGGCTTGGATATATGTATCGGGGATACATTTCATGTGGTGCCACACACTTAGGCGAAACCCAGTGTTCCCCAAGGAACTGGGTACAGACAATGTCTCACTTAAAAATGCTCCTAGGGGAATTATTTAGCTATAGTATGTATACATAGTATCCAGTCTTCAATTAATGAATAAGACAACTCTGTACTGTTAAAATCCAATATATTACTCAATAGGATTCAGGAAGTAAAACAAAAACAAAAAATTCAAATGAATATCCATTTCATAAACAACAACACTGCATTTAACGCCTCTAGATCATAAGATTGAATCCCAACTGCAGATCTAGGAAGGGGTTATAACCCTCCTCATGACACAGTTCTGCACAGTAATTGCCTGGTTTTCAGTTCCAGTTCAAGCAATATCATGGACTTTCAATTCCGCTTGTCAAATGAAAAGGTAATGTCGACATTTCGGCCTGTAGTGGCAGTCAGAGGTCTGTCAGACCATCATCAGGACTCAGTGTTGTTTAATAATACCTAAACATAAGAACAATTGATTAAAAAACAGTACGTGCAATCTATTAAACCACACCATGTGTACCGTCTGTTGGACCCAAAAAACACCAAGCAGAGTAGCAAAGTGCTCTGCACATGTAAAATCGGCAAGGTTCATAACCTGAACGTTGGCATGCATCATGGAGTGACTTGCAGTTATGTGGAAATCATACGTGGTTCAACCATTCATCCAGTGACATCTGGTTTTGCAGGACAAAAATGGAGACAGTGAAGTAGCTCCCCATTGGGCAACATGTTGAGGGCCTTCGTCATGTATTTTAGAATCCCTGGGCCTCTTCAACATACAAAGGACTATTGGCTTCTACTGATGCAGTCAGAGTATGGCATTGTAAAGGGTGCCATACAGTTGAGAAGATTTCCCTGGGGCTAGCTCAATCAATCATTGTGTTCTACATTTTGTTTCTATATATCTCTGACAATTTGCTCTTTTTGTCTACAGTGTACATTTTCATGCCAAATATGTCATATATCCGAGTAACATTACTATGACCTCCATTACTCTGTGAGGACAATTAACACATGGTAAAGTGTGCATTGCGGATGTGTTTCCAGTGTGACATGTTTCCATGTTACCTTCTTCCGGCTACTGTACTGCTGTCAGCAACATGGCAGGATTTTGGGACATGCTTTCTAATTGTTGTGGTATTGTGTATCTGACAAATAGATGTATGCACGATCATGTGTGAGATCTGTGGGAATGAACCTAGCATTGCCCTACACTTGTATGACAACAGGTAACTGAGGCATGCTCCATGAGGCAAAGCAATGGAGCAATGAGGTCTCCTACTTGTTCAATGGTTACTGTGTTGCACAACCTCACCCATGCAATTGGAGTTGTCTGAGATTCTGATTTTCCTGTGGGCAACTGAGGAGAGTTCATGTGGCACGCATATGGTGTGGTTCATGTAGGAGTCATTTTGATATAGTTTGTTGCTGGGGCCCATTTGACATCATGATAATGCTTGCTAATCATGGCTGTTGTTTCAGTGTGATCAGGAATATGTGGTGACCCTTTTTCTCTTTATATTTGCAGCTTCATCCCAGGCAAGTGAAGGAGACAAGTGGGACCCAAGTGGGGAAGCATCTGGCCACTGTACCTCTATTCATGATACCGCTGGCCCAATGGTCTGGAGGGTGAGGGGAGTGCAATAGGAGACACAGGATCAAGCTTTCCACCTTTAGATTCTACCTTCACAGGCCACTCCCTAGTGGTGGTGGAACAATCAGGACCTTCTCCTGTACTATATTTGTCTGCCACCCCAGTTTTACTGCCACCCTCCCTGTTGCTACCCACCCAGTTGGCTGTGCCCGCCCACCCAGGAAGGTGGGCATCTCCTTTGCCCCAAGCATCTAACCCCCAGTCCGTGTTACCCTGCTGCCCTGAATGAGGAGGCAATTAATCTCCTGAGGAGTATCTCTGTAGGGCAAACTGCCATTGTGAATGCCATTCAAGGGTTAGCAAGCCAACTTCAGCAGACACCTGCGTACATTGAAGGCATTCACAGTGACATGCCTGGCCTACAGAGATGTTTCCAGACTCTGGCCTCCTCACTGATGGCAGCCATCGACGCCCCATATTTCTCCCCCTCCACCTCCCTTTTCCCAATAAATTACTGTGAGACCTGGCATCCTTGGAGTGGTCTCCCCTGTCCTTTTTGCCTCTGCATCCTAAGTTTTGACTTTGTGCTAGACTTTGTTTTTGCTGGTTTTGGTACTCTGGGCACTTTACCACTGCTGACCAGTGTTAACGTGCAAGTGCCCCCTTTGTATATCATATGTGTAAGTGTCTTTTCCATGATTGGCATAAGTGATTTACTAGTATGTCCCTAGTAAAGTTCACTAGAGGTGCCTAGGGCCTATAAATCAAATGCTACTAGTGGATCTACAGCACTCGTTGTGCCACCCGCATGAGTAGGACTGTAAACATGGCTCAACCCTGCCACTGCAGTGTCTGTGTGTGAAATTTTAAACTGACAATTCAACCTGGCAGGTGTACCCACCTGCCAGGCCCAAACCTTACCTTTTTATGCATGTAAGGCACCTCTAATGTAGGCCCTAGGTTGCACCATGCACAGGGTGCAGAGTATTTTAAAGGTGGGACATGTACTGATGTGTTTACATGTCCTAACAGTAAAATTCAGTTTTGATTGTTGCAAGTCCTATCTCTCTCATAGGTTAACATGGGGGCTGACTTTAAATATATTTTAAGTGCAGTTTCCCTTTGGTAGCAGATAGAGATGTGGAGTTTGGGGTCTCTGAACTCACAACTTAAAAATACATCTTTTAGTAAAGTTGTTTTTTAGAAAGTGGGCATTTCTTGCTTAAACGTTCTGTGCCTCTGCCTGTTTGTGTATTCGTTGCCTGGGTCAGACTGACAGTTGGGCTGTTTGAGAATTTCCACTATAGAGTTGCACAAAGGGTGCTGGGGTGTAACCTGCATATCTTGATGGGACATCTGGACTAGGCTGGAGGGATGAGTGGTCACTTACAACTGAAAGGGTTGTGCCTGTCCTCACACAATGCAGTCTACAACCCCCTTGTGTGAGTCTGTGAGTCTGGAGCCAGGCCTGGGCAAGGCAAGGAGAAGAGCTGAAGAGTTGAAGTAGGAGTACTGCCCCTTTGCTATGTGTGATTTGATGGGTTGGCCTGCCGTTGTTGCTTCTGCCTTACAGAGGACAAATACTAGACTTTGCTGTGTATCCTGCTTGTGAAGTTCCTCCAAGGACTTGGACTGAGCTTGCCCCCTGTTTTGAAATCTCAGGGAAATCAAACACTTCCTCTGCCAGCACGTGGACTCTCTGCTGATACTCATACTCATACTCAAGTTGTGTCTAATTCAGTCTCTGGGTTCTCAAAAGGAGAAGCTGGTGAAAAACCAAGAAGAACAAAGTGCACCGACTTTGTCGACTCCGGACTAATGCCACTGCTGGATCCTGTGACGCCACCTGCAACTGAAGCCGTGGGCCTCGCTGGAGTGCGATGACCCTGCAGGCCCTACGCTGCCACAGTCTACGGCTCCGTGAGTCCTGAGTTGCTGTATCACCGACGTCCATGATACCTGACTTTGCCATGCCATGACCACTGGGTATTGACCCCGCTGGAAGTTCAACGCTGCCTCACTTCCACAGCTCTGCAGCAAAGACCCGACTCCTGGCACCGATGGCTCTGGCCCTTTGCTCTGCAGCATCAGAGCCAATGCTGCACCGCATCCAGCGATGCCTTGATCCCAGACTCTGGGCACCGCCTTGTTTTTTCATTTTCGCAAGGTACTGTACCTTAAGGTCCGTGTGACTCCATGACCGGCGTCACTAGCGTCGAATTGTTGATAACAACTCCGTCACAACGCCGTGACATCACCAGTTTGAAGCATTAGTGTTTCCAAGTGCATATTGAAGTTTAATATTTAGAAATTCATAACTTTGCTTGTGTATGTTGGATTTTTGTCATTTTGGTCTTGTTTTACTCAGATGAATATTGGTTATTTTTCCAACTTGGTGTTGAGTCCTTTTGTGGTGTTTTCACTGTGTTACTCTGTGTGAGGAATCAAATACTTTACACATTGCCTCTCAGATCAGCCTGACTGCTTGTGTCAAGCTATCAAGGGGGTGAGCAGGGATTATCCTAGGTGTGTATCTTACCCTGACTAGAGTGAGAGTCCCTCCTTGGATAGAGTGCAAACTGATTGCCAACCAGAGACCACATTTCTAACAATTACCAATTCCCCTATCTGCCCCAAGCACACAGTTACATCTGCACATACCTGCCTCAACACACACAAGCAGCAAACATAGACTTAAACACCACAAGACACACCAGCATGTAGGCACTCAACAGTCACCCACAGACATCCCATCAGCCACCATTTCAACAGACAACCCCATCAGCTCCACCGGCACTCTCACCACAACCACCATACTCACAGATACCACCACAACAGCCATTGATACATCCACCACACCCATCACATACCCTGACAACAGGCAGAAACACTGGCTCCGTAGCCTGTTTGTCCTGCCTTACCACCGCAGCAGTGCGTGCTGGCTGGTGGTGCCTGCAGGACAGCTTTGATATTAACCATCAGCATTGTCATACGGTACCAAACTGATGGCATTCACACCGCCGCCATGGTGTTGCATGGACAGCCAAACTCGTAATCAGGCCCTTAATCTCTTTTTTGGAAGTCAAAAATCTCCAGCGAGATGAAGCTGGATGCTATAGCTGATGAAAGTTCCACAAGGCCTGGTAGCGGAGGATTTGGTGCTGTGGAAAACAGCTTAGTGGAAACTGCCACAAAGTCAGGCCAACCGGTGATCCACCTTGTGCGGGCAGATGCGTTCTCCCCCAGGTTCCTAGACCAGTTTTTAGCCACACATTTTCTAAGTCCCAAGTTTTGGAGTTTAGTTATTTGAGCAGCATTTGCACCACCACCAAGGGTCCAGGATTGGAAGGAGGCCACCTTTAGGGGGGGTTAAGACTCAGTCAGGCTGGGTCCAGGTGCAGATTCAAGATGGTTGGAGGCTTTTCTGCCCTGAGTCTTTAATTAGGAGGCCTGCCAACTAGCCCTTTATGTCACTCAGGTAATCCTGGATTTAAGATGTGAAACAGGGCTCAAGCAGCAGAGCAGACTTCGAGAGTTTAAGGCAGGCTTCAGGCAGCAAAGCAAGTTTTCAAAGTCCAGCAAAGGAGTCTTCTCAAGTAAACAGCAGGCCACAGCAGCAGGCAGTTCTCTGAGAGTCCTTCTGGATATCAAGAAAATGATCTGACACATGGGTCTGAGAGTCCTTATTCGTTCTTAGAAGTAGGAGAAGTTTCTAGAGAAGTACCTTTGAAGTGCTTGAAGTGTCCTGCTTCCCCATCCCTGGCTCCAAGCTGTCTGCATGAACAATGCAGGGGTAACAAATCCTTTGTGTGAAGGTAGAGCACAGCCCTATTCAAGTAGTGCAAGCGGGCTGTGTCCAGTTCCACGCCCCATCCTGCCAGTGATGGACCATCTAGGCATAACTAATTCCTCTATAATGTGGCTGTCTGGGATGAATAAACAAAGTTACACTGCCAATTACACCCTGTCATATGGCCCAGGATCTGGCTGCAGGCACAAAATAGGGCAAGAAAATGCCAACTTTCTAAAAGTGGCATTTTCAAAATTGTAACTTAAAGTTTGACTACCATTAAAGAGGATTTTTAATTAACATTTCTCAAACTCCAAACGTGAATTGCTCATCTTTTCCCAATCAAATGTTGGCACCTTTTGAATGTTATGAGGCAACCTAATGCTACTGGGTAGTAGTGAAAATGAATTTAGGAGTTTTTCAATACTAGGACATGTAAACACTTAAGAGTACATGTTCAACCTTGCAATTAAAGTACACTCTGCCCTATGGCCTTTGGCCTATGTAGGTACTATGTTAGGGGTGACCTAGACACAATAAAAGAGGAGTTTAAGGCTTGGCGAGGAGGTTATATTGTCAAGTCAAATTGACAGTTTAGAACTGCATGCAGGCTACAATGGCAGGCCGGGACCTATTTAATGGGTTACTTAGGAGGATGTCAGGCCCTGGGAACATAGTATACCACTTTACTATGGATATATAAGTAAATTAAATGTGCCAGTCAGGTGTAAGCCGATTTTGTCTACCAAACGTGCTAAGCTGATCTGATGAAGGTGCATTGAAGATTCAGGCTGCTCTAGCTCACAGCTTTCCTGTAGCCGCAAGTACAATTCAGTTGGACCTTCCAGTGGCCTTAAGGAACCCTTTACTGACCCAGCGAGCAGCCTTACCCCACTGGAAGAATTTGACCTTCAAAAAAGGGACTAAGGGCCTGATTTAGATCTTGATGGGATTTCTGTTGTCCCTCTGTGGTTTCAAGTACTTCATTAAGCTGAAGGAGTTCTGACTGCTGTATTTAGGTGTACGGTGGCTGACCTCCTTCCGCATTAACAGAGTGTAGTCCAAAATGTAAGCATTTACCGGCTGTCGATGTGGCGGACTCCTATGCTTGCTAACATTACTGAGTCGCTGTCAGGATGATGGGATTGCGCCAAGCAGATTTAGATTTCACTGATGTGCTGGCAATGTTCTAGCAGTGGGTTCCTGACAGCAGGAGTCCATTGCAGGACCCGCTCAACATTGTACTATGTCTGTGGCTATTGGATGGATGCTAGCAGCACACACCTGATGTCTTTTACTGCCACAGTGTAATGGAAGGATCCTGTGGCCACAAAATTGACTTCTGACATGATTTTGGCTATTGGTGCTATTGCTGTGAGATTCCTATTCTGAGGCAGAAGATCTGGATCCAGCTGATGACATAAATCAAGAATAATATAACTATTTATTCTGATTTTTTTTATAATATCCCATTCTTCCATGGTGGCAAGGTCTGGAAAAGATCTAAATACTTGAGTGTCTCATCTTCCATCGCTCTCTGGGTTCATATTTTGACATTTAAGAAAAAAGAGGAATATCTCTTTAAATGTGCAAATGTTTCTTTGATAATCAACAAACAACTCATATCTTTTTGTGACATATATGTACACAACATTTTTAGTGATGTAAATCAAAATAACAGTTTTTTTTGTGTGCTTGGGATTTTTTTAAATAATGTATAAATAATCTATTTTAAATGTATTATTTACACATTATTTTTTATAAATGGTTTAAACATTTTGTTTAATGTTGTTTCAAAAATTCCATCAACAGAAGTATAAAATAAACCACACCACTATCACATTTAACCACGGTCATGCCTTAGGTCATACTGTTTTACATTAACATTTGCATTTTGAATTTGTAAACCATTTTGAGTGGTGGTGACATACTTAACATCGAAAAATATACTGGTTCATATTCTAAAATGAAAGCTGCCTGACCTTGCCTTCAGGACATTTACAATCGGATGGCCATTGGTGGAAGTTGACAACGTAGTAGGGGTGAAACTTGATGATGGGCAAAGCCACTTGCTTCCTAGCACTGCAGCCAAAAACTCCTCCTACACTTTTGCTGCTGTTCCCATCCTCTGAGAGCCACAATACCCAGCAAAGCAGGTCACTGAGCCTCTTACATCTCAGCAGAGGAGTTGAAATTGCTGACCATGGAGGTCCTGTACAGCCAGCTGTATATGACACCAGAGGAACAAGTACATGTGTGAAATCAAGATGTATTTTTAAGTAACTTGTTTTTTTAGAGACATGCTAAATTGTCCCTTTTAGTTCCTGAATGAATTGTTGATTGGAGAGGTCAGCTCAATAACTTGGCTGTAAGCAAAATTATGTTTAACAATGTTTTTAAATGTCTGTAAATTGAAAAGAAAACGTATCTTGATGATCAAGGTAACTTTTCTTTTCAACTTACTCACATTTCAAAGTTTTCCATTTACAAACTGCATACCCTTAATTCAGTAGCCAGTAGACATATGTTGAAATGAGAGAAATGTAAAGTGCTTGAAAAAAAAATCTAATTGTGAACTTGTCTGAAATTCTTTTTGCCCTTTAAATTTAGCATATTTTCAGAATTATGAGTTTCTATTTGCAATATACATGTAATTGTGCCACATATAGGGAAAGATATGCCATGTGCTGTAAGCACATATGGCCCAGGCTCTCGGTCATCCATATAAATATATCCCATTCCTATACAACCATGTTCATCCATCATCAAAGACTGTGCTCTCACAGACACACATGGCAGCCCTTCCATACTGTCCTTAGTCATAGCATATGGTTCTAACCATTGTATATGGCTCTTTTAACATTAGGAATTAAGCCAATGCAGCTGGGAGTGGGGGTTTGTGGTAACAATCCACATGTTGTTTAGCCTTCAGTACCTCACAATGATTTGCACTGATTAGAAGTAGTTCTCACTACAGGAAATGCTTCAGACCCCTGGCCTAGATGATGTTAGTGGCCAGGATTTGTCAAATAAGGAAATGGAAAGAGATAGGGTAGTCAACAAGTCTCTACAAAACTGTAGTCTCAAGTAGATATTGCATTAAAAAAAAATGAGCTGTACTAACTTTTTAGAAATGTCTGTGAGTGATTTATCAAAATTGTGTTACATCAATACAAACAAAACCTCACAAAACATTTTGGGGGTCATTACAACATTGGCGGTAAATGCCGCTTAACGCCGTGCAGAAGACCGCCAACACACCGCCGCAGAATTCCAGCACAGCTATTACGACCCACAGCTCGGATTCCACCAAAATCCAGACACCCACACAAGTCCGCCACACCAAAGGTCAGTGATAAACTGGCGATAACAAAACCGACACCGTCACGGCAACAGGAATACGCCCACACTATCACGACCCACGAATCCATAGTGTGACATAGGTATGTTGACAATACAATGGATATCGCATTTTTCCACAGTTCTTGCAAATACACATTTTCGAAAGCACAGACTGACTCCAGATAGTTTTGTGATTTACTGGTGTTTATTTAAGTGCAAAATAGTGGAGGGGGTTGTAAAATGGTCAGGGGTGATGGTGGATGAATGACCATGGCAGAGTCCAGTCTATTAGTCTTACAGGTGCATTATCCAAAGGGGCATAGGAAGTGGAGCTGGGGCAGTTGATGGATGGACAGGGTGACAAAGTGGGACAAAAGGATGACAATCAGGGTGGACCATCCAGCTGGACCATCCTCCTGCAGAAAAGGCACCTGTCATCGCAAAGCCAAGTTGTGAAGCATACAGCACGCCATGATGATCTGGCACACCTTCTTTGGTGAGTAGAATAGGGAACCACCTGTCATATGGAGGCACCTGAACCTGGCCTTCGGGAGGCTGAAGATCCTCTCTATAACCCTCCTAGTTCGCCCATGGGCCTCATTGTAGCGTTCCTCTGCCCATGTCCTGGGATTCCTCACTGGGGTCAATAGCCATGACAGGTTGGGGTACCCAGAGTCACCTGCAAATGTCGAGGGACAACTGTTAGACACACACTAACTCTTAGGGACAACCCCAGACCCAGACACCTAGTCACACTGTATAGGGTCCATGTCCTCACCTAATAGCCACACACGGTGCCTCTGGAGTTGCCCCATCACATAAGGGATGCTGCTATTCCTCAGAATGTAAGCGTCATGCACTGAGCCAGGAAACTTGGCATTCACATGGGAGATGTACTGGTCGGCCAAACACACCATCTGCATCTTCATTGAATGGTAACTCTTTCGGTTTCTGTACACCGGTTCACTCCTGCGGGGGGACCAAGGCCACATGTGTCCCATCAGTGGCACCAGTGATGTTGGGGATATGTCCTAGGGCATAGATGTCACCTTTCACTATAGGCAAATCCTCCACCTGAGGGAAAACGATGTAGCTGCACATGTGTTTCAGCACGGCAGACAGCACCAACACGTTGGAGAACATGGGCTGGGACATCCCTGATGCTATGGCCACTGTTGTCTGAAAAGATCCACTTGCCAGGAAATGGAGTACTGACAGCACCTGCACTAGAGGGGGGATACCTGTGGGATGGCGTATAGCTGACATCAGGTCCGGCTCCAACTGGGCACACAGTTCATGGATTGTGGCATGGTCCAGTCTGTAGGTGACAATTACATGTCGCTCTTCCATTGTCGACAGGTCCACCAGCGGTCTGTACACCGGAGGATGCCGCCATCTCCTCACCTGCCCCAGTGGACGTACTCTATGGAGGAGAACAGCGAGCAGAGGTTCAGCCAACACTGAGGTACGAAAACACAACTTTATCACACATATTTTTAAATCCGCTATGTGCCTGTCTTAGTGTGTATGCAAGGCCTAGATATGTGTGACGCATTTAAAAATAATGCCATGTGGCCCCCTGAAATGGCAGCTGCCTGACCTGTAATGTGGGACATGGGGATATGAGGTAACTGCGCTGGTGTTGTACACCGTTGGAGAAGGCGGTCGTAGACCGCAGGGCAATCCTGCATTGGTTACCATTGGACCCTATGGGTCTCAGGAGAAAATGACGATGTACGCCGGCGGTGACGGTACGCACTGCAGCGGACGTGACCAGCATTTTCTCTCTGTTCGCTCATTTGATACCTGATCTTTGACAGGAGAGGACCTACACTGCAAGTGCTGCTGTGACCTCAGCCTGGAAAAGACAATGGCTCATGTGTCTGGGGAAAGGGCCCCTGCCTTCAGCATGGAGGAGTTGGAGAATCTAGTGGATGGGGTCCTCCCCAGTACAGTCTACTCTACGGTCCTCCAGACAAACAGGTGAGTACACTGTGAGCATGCTGTATGGGCAATGCCTGTGTGGAGTGTTGTGGATGGAAGATAGGGGGGGTGAGAATAAGGTGTGCATGAAACGACGGTGAGTGCATGTGCGTCATGGCAAGGGTAGGGACGCGGGCCAATGACTGTGATGGACCGGACAGTTATATATTCTCCTTTTCCACTGTACTATTCCTGTAGGTCAGCGCCCACCAGAAGAAGGATATTTGGCGTGCCATCGGCAAGGAAGTCCGGACCCTGGGGGTCCACCACAGACAGAGCACCCACTGCCGGAAAAGATGGGAGGACATTCGCCGCTGGAGCAAGAAGACGGCGGAGGCCCAGCTGGGGATGGCCTCCCAACGTGGGAGGGGTGCCCCTCGCACCATGACCCCCCTGATGTTCCAGATTCTGGCGGTGGAGTATCCGGAGTCGGATGGGCGCTTGAGGGCATCACAGCAGCCACAAGCGGGTGAGTACACTATCATTCTGCTGATTCAGCACACATTGGAGTTGTCTGGGTGGGGAGGTGGGCTGTGGGTTGCCCTAGGCCAGGGCGAGGTTAGTAGGCAAGGTCCCTTCGTAAGGCAGGCCATGTGACACCCACCCCACCAGTGTTCAGAGTCAACTAAACCTAGTCAGGCTCCTGTGACTTCCATGTGTGCAGCAATCGGGCATAGGCCTTGTACCCCATGTCCCTGTGATGAATTAGGGAACTCAAAGTGCACGTCGTAGTGCAGAGGGCTTCTGTGTCTGTAGTGTCCAACAACGGTAGCGGTATTGCATGCACTGAACATGTCTTTCTTCTGTCTTCCCCCCCCTTTTTGTGGTGTCACTGTTCTTGTGTGCAATAGCATCATGAGACGGAGGAGCAGTGGCACCGAAGCAGGAGGGGGCTGCATCCCACATGGCCCTGGAGGGCGAGACAATGGAGTCTGAAGCCACCAGTGAGATGGAGGCCGATGGGAGCTCCACAGCGGGGACAGGAGCTGAAACCAGCGACAAGGACTCCTCCTTTGATGGGAGCTCCCTTGCGGTGGCGGGCACCTCTGTGCCCCCCGCATCTACAGGTACAACCGCCACCCCACCTACCAACACCGCCCTCCCAGCAGCCCCTCAGCGCGTGCCCCGTGGCCGCTCACCCAGGAGGGTGGGCATCTCCTTCGTCCCAGGCACCTCAGCCCCTGCACCTGTCAGCCCTGCTGCCCTCAGTGAGGAGGTCATTGACCTCCTCAGATCCCTCACTGTTGGGCAGTCTACCATTCTGAATGCCATCCAGGGTGTAGAGAGGCAGTTGCAACAGACCAATGCATACCTGGAGGGCATTCATTCTGGTCAGGCAGCCCAACAGCGAGCTTTTCAGACTATGGCCTCAGCACTGATGGCAGCCATTGTCCCTGTGTCCAGCCTCCCCCCTTCAACTTCCTCCACCCAGACCCAAACCCCTGTACCTCAGCCTATCCCAAGCACACCATCAGACCAGCATGCACACACCTCAACACACAAGGGAAGCTCTGGCAAACATAAGAATCACACATCCCACAGGCACTCACACAAGCATCATACCCATGCAGACATACCAACATCCACTGCCTCCACTGCCTCCACTGTGTCCCCCTCCTCCTCGTCTCCCTCCTCCCTCCCTGCCACGTCTCCACTCACACCTGCATGCACTACATCTTCAGCCACTACGTCCATCACCAGCACACCCATCACCACACACCGCTCACATGCACTCACCACCCCCACTACCATTCACACATCCCCTGTGTCCTCTCCCAGTGTGTCTGTGAGCCCACCTCCCAAGTTACACAAATGCAGTTACACACCCACCCAACAGACATCCACCTCACGACAGCCTCCAGCCCATGCACCTTCACCCAAAGTCAGCAAACGTAAACCTCCTACAACCACTACCTCTTCCTCCACTCCCATACCCCCTCCATCTACCTGTCCCAGTGTGTCTAAAAAACGTTTTCTGTCCAACCTTGACCTCTTCCCCTCACCTCCCCCACCCCTTCAGTCCCTTAGGGCATGCCTTTCCAGGTCCCAACCCAGCACCTCAGCCACCACATCAGTGGGAACAGTGGTGCCAGCAGTAACCGGCTTCTGGAGTGGCCAAGCAGCGGGGCAGCCAGTGTGCCAAGGAGCCAGACCATGGAGAGTCCCCCACCTCAGAAGCACAAGAAGTTGGCCACTGCCCGTAGGGAGAAGGGCAAAACACCTGCCACCAAGGGCTCTCCCAGGACTACAGTTGGGAGTGGGAAGACAGCTGTGCCACCATCCAAGGTGGGGAAGCAGCACAAAAAGAATGGCAAGTCGCCACAAACCTGCATGGCGGACAGGACCTCCAAGGGAACCACCGCCACCAGCACCACTGCCAAGGACACCGCCGCCACCAGCTCCGCTGCCAAGGACACCGCCGCCAGCAGCACCACTGCCCAAGACACCGCCGCCACCAGCACCGCTGTCAAGGACACCACCGCAT
This sequence comes from Pleurodeles waltl, assembly GCF_031143425.1. Classification (NCBI taxonomy): domain Eukaryota; kingdom Metazoa; phylum Chordata; class Amphibia; order Caudata; family Salamandridae; genus Pleurodeles; species Pleurodeles waltl. Next base: position 601,670,088 of record NC_090443.1, on the reverse strand, counting down.
GCACGGTCACTGAGCCACCCACTGGCACCGCATGCCAATGAGCGCTGCAAGCACCGCCGCTACTGAGGCTGCCACAAGCAGGATGAAGCACTCTGAGCACAAAGCCCCCTCCAGAACCAGTGAAGTATCACATCCACAACCTCAGTCCATGGCAGGATGAAGCACTCTGGGCACAAAGCCCCCTCGAGAACCAGAGACAAAAGGCATCCACTACCTCAGTCCTTGGCAGGATGAAGCACTCTGAGCACAAAGCCCCCTTCAGAACCAGTGGAGTATTACATCCACTACCTCAGTCCTTCCTTGGCAGGATGAAGCACTCTGGGCACAAAGCCCCCTCCAGAACCAGTGGAGACTGTTATCCACTTGAGAGACTGTGGCTTTGCACTCCCCAGGATAAAGCAGTGGGCAAACCACCCACTTGAGAGACTTGAGAGACTGTGGCTTTGCAATACCCAGGATAAAGCAGTGGGCAAACCACCCACTGGAGAGACTTGGGAGACTGTGGTTTTGCACTCCCCAGGATAAAGCAGTGGACAAACCACCCACTTGAGCGACTTGAGAGACTGTGGCTTTGCACTCCCCAGGATAAAGCAGTGGGCAACCCACCCAATGGAGAGACTTGTGAGACTGTGGCTTTGCATTCCCCAGGATACAGCAGTGGGCATGGAGCCCCCTCATGGATCAGGCGTCATGCACTCATCCGGCTTAGGTGCCCCCCCTTCCCTTCCCCCTGAGGTGCCTGTTTTATTTCGATCTGATGCCCTTGCAGTGTTCTCTCCATTTTGATCGGGTATCTTGTGTGGGCCAGGGACTTTAATGGTGCAATACCTGGACTTGTATTATTGGTGTATATATTTGTTTATAGTGTATATATATTTTTGAGTACTGGATTTTAATAGATTACAATCGTTCAAATCATTTCCTTTTGTCTTTGCTTTCTTCCGGGGGGTTTATGGGGTGTAACTATATTGTATCAACATGTATTGGTGTGCAGTACTCACCGTGGTCTTTGCCGCCGGCGTTCGTGCTCCTGGTAGAGGAGCAGGAAGACAAAGGCAGGGAGAATATGGCGTTTCGGCTCCATGGCGGCCTGGTTCCTCATGGGGTGTGTAGAGGTGAACATTTTCCCTTCCAAGTCCTGTTTCCGCCGTGTTTTTGTTCGTGGTGAAACCTCCCCGGAAAAGGTGGCGGATTGGCCTGTTGTAATACTGTGGGCGGTACATTGTCTTCCGCCTGTCTGTTGTCGATTACCTCCGCGGTGTTTGTTTGTACCGCTGTGGTGGTCAGAGTGTTAAAGTGGCTGTCTTTGTTGGCGTTTTCCTCCATGATCGTGATTCCATTTTTTTTTTCGCCGGCCTGTTGCCGGTTTACCGCCGCTTTAACACTGACCTCCAGGGTTGTAATGACCACCTATGTCAAGTACAACAGCTTCCTAATTTTCTTGTGGAACCTGGCAAGCCTAAATTAGAGTGGAGACACTGGATTCCTGTTTTTAAGAACTATTTCGTGGTCATCGATGAAATCAAGTATAATACTGCTAGAAAATATGCAATTTTCTGTAACTGTCTTGGCACAGAAGGTCAGAAAGTTTTTGATAATTTACCAGAAGTCCCATCTGCAACAGATGAATCAGGAGATGTGGCTAGTTGGAATGTCTTTGTTGAAGCTGAAAATAGATTAGCCTTGCATTTTTCTGGAAAACCTAATATTGTTTTTGAAAGATTTAATTTCTTCTCATGTGAACAAGCAGCTTCGGAAAGTATTGATCAGTATGTTGCTGCTCTATGAATCTTAGCTAGTAGCTATAAATTTGAGAATGCCGTAAATCAGTTTCTGAGAGACCAAACCATACTGAATTGTTTTAAAAACAAAAGTTCAGGAAGTCTTCAGGGGGGTAGGTCGTTGTTGACAGAGTGATAGTAGAGTTAGTGCACTCAACTTCCTTGAAACTGAATCTCTCTTTCTGATATGGGCACAGGAGCGGTAGAAGGACACCGGGATGCTCTAGCACTTTTATTTGATAATAATAACTGTTGGCACAATTACTAAAACCGCATTACCAAAAACCAAAACTGAGTTCCATAATAATAAGTACTGCAACACTAGGGCAGGCTTCACAGAGATTCATTGTTGCACACTACAATTAGAACTGTGGTTGCACTTATCATGCACAAGAAAGATAAACAAGGGCATTAATTATATCACGTGTACCTTTCCTGCATGCATAGGGTTAAACTAAAAGGAACAAAACCAATCCAAAAAATACAAATGTCCACTCTGGATTTAAACAGTTAGGGTGGAACAGTTTGGTTTGGTTTCACTGTGTGTGTGTAAAAACCCTTCAGAAGCAAATTCCTCTAACCTGAAACACAGGCATGAATGACACAATTTAAATCCAAGAGAAATTAGAGAAAGGAAAGTCACATAAATGCTCTTTTAAAATTGCACTGTCACTTTTTGTAGTATTTGAGTTCAAGCAGATTTCCTCAAGCACATTTAGGAAAGTAACTACAGTAATAATGTAGAAGGTTCAGAAATGCATTTGTCTTTTCAAGATAAGCACTCTGCCAAAATACGAGGTCTGAAATACAAACTCCCTGGAGAATACTAGTCACTTAGCTGCAGTCTTTTCCAGAGTGCTGGAGGAATGCCTGCTGTCAGCTGGTACAGGAATAAAGAAAAGAATTGCCTCAAAAGTCCTGAATATGAGGCTGACAGCAGGGTCTGGACTGCCAAATCAGATGCTGAGATCAGGAAGCAAAACAAAGCCAAGCAGGGAGGCATGCTTCACTCTCCTATTTATAGCCAATCAGGAAAGCAGTTGAGTTTCCACATGTGGATGAGTCACCACACCCAATTAGAAGCACATGTCTACACCTGCTCACATTAGCAAACAAGCATTGGTAAAACCAATTGTGTGACACAGCACATTATGTTTATTTAGAAACATGAAGGTTTAACCAAGAACAGATATATGATTTAAACCTAATCCCCGGAGATGCTGACAGATAACGCAGGAGGCACCTTGGGGATTCCTGACATCATCCAGGTTGATTAGAATCTTGTGCAAACTGCAGGAATACCATTTTCAAGTTAGATACATTTGTGGGAGTAACAATGTTAGAGCTAATTGTTTTTCTAGACTTAGGGCCTGATTATGATTTTGGTGGAGATAAAACCTTTCCGTCAAAATCCTGAAGGGTAGGTTGTTGCCAATGTGGCAGCCTTCCTGACGGGCCTATTACGAATTTCCCTCTGGCCCAGCAGGAAACAGCATTGTCTCCGGCTCGTAATAGAGCCAGCGGCAATGCTGTAGTGCATAGGGTACACCAGCACCCGTTTCAATATTCACAGTCAGTGAACATTGTGAGGTTGCTGGGTGGCGGGGGGGCCTGCACTGACCCTGCACCTTGTCTCTGCCAGCCTTTTCATGGTGTTGTTACTGCCATGAAATTGATGTGGGAGAAGGGGGTTGTAATCTGCAGGGCTGGCGGTCCTACCGCGGCGCAACCGCTGCAGACATAGGGGGTTATTCTAACTTTGGAGGAGTGTTAATCCATCCCAAAAGTGATGGTAAAGTGACGGATATACCACCAGCCGTATTACGAGTTCCATAGGATATAATGGACTCGTAATACGGCTGGTGGTAAATCCGTCACTTTTCCGTCACTTTTGGGACGGATTAACACCTCCTCCAAAGTTAGAATAACCCCCATAATGTGGTGCTCAGATGGCTGCATTGGCGGCAGTCCAATTGCAACCACAAGTCTGGCGGTCAGTAGACTGCCAGACTTGGAATAATGCCCTTAGTGCACAAGACAAGAAGATAACACTGAATGAAGAACCATTAGGCAATAAATGTGTAGTAGCCAGCATAGATGTAGTCTAAAGTTGCCAAGGTATAGCTTCTGACCAAGAGTGGAGCAAAACATGTGAAGAAGATGATACATTAGTAAAAGTAAAAGGATGGCCACATGCTAAGCACTTGAAGGGTGATTTATATTGCTTTAGTCAAGTGGCTGACAAGTTCACAGTGGAAAATTATGTTTTATAGAGGGCTGGTAAATTTGTAGTACCCAAAACCTTGAGATTAAGGGCCAGATTTAACCCCTTTGCTGTCAGGCCTTTTCACCCTGGCTATTTGGGGCAGTTTGCGCTTAGGACCTCATAACCTTTTGCCCACATAAGCTACCTATGCCACATTTGCGTCCTTTTTTTCTAATATCCTAAGGATTCTAGAGATGCCCAGAATTTGTGGTTTCCCCCTGAGGAGACTAAAAAATTAGCCAAAATAGAGCAAACATATTGGAAAAAAAGGCTGCAGAAGAAATCTTGTCACACGCTGATGTCATCAGATGTCACTGGGGGGAATGGGTGTGGTTGGGGGTCGAAGGGGAAGCGAATCCCCTTCCATCCCTGCCCAGGGGATGGGGAGGGAGGCCCACGGGGAGCGTAAGCGCTCCCTCATGGACAGGGTGCAGGGCATAATGGTTACATCCTCAGACACCAGAGCGGTGCTGCTGAGGACATAATCGTTATGTCCCAGGCACCAAAGGGGTTAAAAAAAGTGGTGCTGCACCACTTTTTTTGCACCCCTTAGCACTCCCCTAACTCTACCATGTGTGCACAGTATCTAAGATAGGGTGCTCCATGGCTGTAGTTAGGGAACTAGTGTCAGAATGTTTGACACTAATTCAGAGCTTTGCAGGATTGGCATAAAAATTTTTGACGCTAATCCTGAAAAGCCCATTTAGGCCCATTGTAAACAATGGTGTACCTCCTTTTAATGCCTGCTCAGAGCAGGCATTAAAAGTGCTGAAAAAAATGATGCAAAGAAGTCTCTTAGATTCCTTTGCACCATCCCCCCCAAACAAGGAAACGCCTCCTTTGCATACATTATGCCTGGTGCATAATGCAGCGCAAATGATTACAAAGTGGTGCAATGCATGCATTGTACCACTTTGTAAATATGGTAGGGGGAAAAGGCCACCTTAGTGCCGCCTTAGTGTGAAAAAAATGATGTTAAGGCAGTGCTAAAGTGGAACTTGGCCCTCTTAAATGAGGGTATAAAAGTTTTTAAATTAGCTCACAGAGGACACATGAGTTACACAGCTACTAAGAAAACCCTGAGAGTTTGTTTCTGGTGGCCATACATAAACAGGGTTGTAAACAAATGTGTGGATTGTTGTCAGGAATGTATTTTATCCAACAAGCATTGGAAGTTGAAGGACACTCCTCTTAACCCGACTCCGCTACCTCACACACCATGGTCTAAGGTAGCTCTGCATTTGGTTGGACCTATTTCACCATTCCCTGACACTTCTAAATAATTAATAGTTCTTGTTGACTGCTCTTCTAAGCGGGTTTATTACGACTTTGTGGCTGAAACCACTACTAAAGATGTTATCAGATTCTTAGAAGAAATAATCAATTTAGAAGGATATCCTGAAGACCTTGTCACTGACAATGGGATTCAATTGATTACTGAACAAATGGTAATAGTTTTAAAGGAAAGAGGTATTAAACATGACAATGTTGCTTTGTGTTCTCCTCAAGCAAAAGGTGCATTTGAAAGGATGAACCGTTTTCTCAGAGAAGGCATCCAAACAGCTTTGTCTTGTAACGAATATGTAAAAGAATTTCTTACAAGAAAAGTATGGACTTATCACAATACTCCACACTGCAGTATAGGAGTTGCTCCATTTCATTTACTACCTGGAAGGCAATCTCATACTGAGTTGTGTCTTACTTGTTAAAAGATAAATGTAAGCGTCAAGTTCAAGTTCAAGAGCAAGTGAATAGGAACAAAGTGAGGTCAACAGTGAAAGCCACATAGGAGAAAATGAAAAGTTTTCATGATGCCAAAATTCCTAAATATTTGGAAAGACTCAATGTAGGTTCTTGCATTGTGTTAAGAGACATGAGACTTAGCAAATCTAAAGTTGATTTCCAATTCCTTAGTCCATTTAAAGTTTCCAAAGTTGCATGCTCTTCTGGAAGATGGAAAGATGGGTGCTGGTGGTCTAAGAGAAATTAGGAACATTAAAAACAATTCAAAGTAACATTCTTAAGAATAACTTGCAAAGTCATTGAAATGTGTTATTGCCTCTGGTAGGAAAAGTCTTGAGAGGAGAAGTCTTTGAACATGGACAATGAAGAATTATTAGGATGTGGTATTTCAAAGAATGATGAATTAATCACTACCAACTCCAGGGATGGTAGTGAACGTGGTAGCAATAACGCATGTAGTAGTAGTAGTAATAAAAGTAATTCTCTCCCTCAAGGTACTTCAGTGGAAAGTTATATTACCAAGAGAGGCAGCCATTAAAAAAAACTGAGTATTTACAGGCATTTGTTATGTAATAATATTATTGTTTTTTTTCTTTATTCTGTTGTTATGTTATTGCAGGTAGATGTCATTAATTGTGTTATTTTGTTATACGGGACGATATGTGTGGTATTCTGATGTTGTAAATATGCTAAATGTGTTTTGATCCTTTAAAAATGTATTCTGTGATCTGAGTACATCTTCTGAATGTTGGAGCTGTGGATCTTGGAGGGAGCTGGCAGATGAGCACTTTACCCCGGAAGATAATTCTACAATAAATTGTCTCAACTACTTTAATACCGTGTCTGGTTATTTGGAAGATTCAAACTTCAACACCTAAGTCTGAACATAGAAATCTTCACCAAATGAAGGCGCCAAAGGAATCCAGCTTGTCAGGGACCTTCTCTGGGTGTGAAATTAAAATTTCTCCCACTTGGAGCTTTCCCAGCAAAAATCAAGGGCTTCATCAAGACTTCCCCCAGCTCTTTACCTAGTGATGTCCAAAACCTCTCAGCCACAGCCTGCTGAGGATTATTGGCTTTCATTACTAGGTTCAAAGATAAAACTTTCAACTGGAATAAACCTGAGTTCTGTAGAGAACTGCTGCTCCACTCTGTTCGGCCTCAAATTTTGCCTAGCTCCTAACACTTTATATGCTGGTATTTTTTTCTCTAATGACTAGATTAACATAAAAACAGGAAGTCTCTGTAAGGCAACACTCTGTTGGCTAAAAAGCCATAAGTGACTGACTGTAACAAACTGCATGAGGCCTTTTATCAGCCATCCTACCAAGCAGCAACATAGTTTATTGTTTGTTTATATTGACAGCGCCTGCCAGCTTTTCATTACAGTGCATTCACTTGTTCAAAATGGAATGAATGGTAAAATATTGTTTTTACTGCAATAAAAAGCATGATGGCGATAGCAAAGGACATGGGGCTAAATGTCAGTCTCATTTTGTTCAAATGGAATTTAGCTACGTTTGCGATAAAATTACACGGGTTACGCTGTCCCATTTAGAAAGACAGTACATTTTTCCTGGCCATTTCTAAAATGAGCAAAGCAAATTATGAAATGACCTTCTGTAAACGCAAATGCTGGAGCAATTTCATCTTGACATGGTTTGTTGTTGCTGCTATGCAGAATGACAGAATGTGACATCTATGTGGACAACGACAGAGCAAGAAAAACTAAATTAAAGGGAATCTAACAAGCACTCTGCCTCTGGGGCCAAGCAGAGCACAAATAATTGTAACATGGCAATTAAATCTTTGGATCCAGAGTCCTCAATGTGATTTATTTACCTGTCAACCACATACTGGGCTTTTCTTCAACAGGTTCAACAAATAATATGTTTTAAAGAGTGCCATTTTAACTAGAATATGTTTCTAAACACTTTGAAAACCCTGTATTTTAGTTTGTCCTTCTCTGTTAAATATTTATGAAAATGTGCAAAAAGGCGCTTGCTTAATTAAAGCTTTTTGTGTTTTTTGTTTTTGAATCGCAGATGCTGTAGATTATGCTTTCAAGTGGTACTGTGAATGCAAATCCATTATGGAGAAGTTTCAACAGCTGTCTTGCATCTGATAAACAAGGCCAAATAAAATCAATAAATGACGTTATTATTTACCAATACTCTGAGCCCTGGTGTTCCCTAACACAGTCCTCACAATGTGCGATCGCTACTTATGTTATCAGAGTTTGTCAGCTCACTTAATCAATCTGCTTTATCTAAATCATTAACGCTGTGACCGAGTTTCTCCATCACCCTCGTTGTTTGACTTCATGCCTTAAGCAGTCAAGGTTATGCTCAGATATGGGTCCCTCACTCACTGTGCCACATGATCCAATCTATACCTCAATAGTGAGACCTAACAAGACAGAAACGCGACAGGGGTTGTTTGTGTTCACTTCTGGGCGGGCTCTCACCTGGTAGTGCGGATGGACTCTTCTCAGAGGAGCAGGGTCGGTACTCATCTGCATAAGGTGGGCCTCTGCCTAGAGTGGCACAGTGTGCGAAATATGGTCTGTTGTGATGCTACCTAGAGCTATTGTTAGTGATTTAGACTACAATACAATCGGTTGGAATTTTCCCCAGAGCAACTGGAAGTTGTTTACACTATTTGCAAGTAATCCTCTCATCTCTTTTTGTGTGGTTAATGTTACCACTTGCCTGAGCAGTTACATGTTATCACCCTTTGAGGAGAAATGCTGCGTATGGTGAATCACCACACTTTCTTTGTGCCAAGGTAGGAGAAGCGCCCTATCATTTGGGCATTCCACAGTGTGTTAGATGTTTCTGCCTATTGAAATCCCAGAAATAAGAAGGAAACATTCAGGTAAAAACTGCATTTCACAGAGCGTTTGATATGAGGTACTGTGACAGCCTCTTGTGGTACGTCTGGTTTATACCTGGATTCAAGGATTAGGCAAGAGTGCTGCTGGGTTACTCATGAAATTCTAGAGTAATATATATAATTATTGCGAGGTTTGTCACAAAGGAAGGAAGTAGGCTAGAGGGGCATGGCTAGGCTGGCAAGCAAGATGGCCGTCACCGTGTGAGGCTCTGCTGGGCTGGGGGCCTAATCCGTACATTTATTAGCGGCGACTTGCCTTAGCTGCTGGGCTGAGGCGAACCCCAACAGCTGATGAGAGGAGGTGGGCTGATTCGGCGGACGACTAGAGCAGCTGGCGGTGATCAGCACGCCCAGTTGCTGGTGACGCGGGAGACACGTGCAGGCTTTGGAGGTGGAGACGGGCCCGGCGGTGTTCGGGCCGGGGAGCGCCGAGGACGGCGGTGCTGCTTCCTGCGGCTACTGCTTACCGGGCTGTTCCAGGGTGGCCCAGTGAGCCTGCCTCTGCGGTGACCTGTGGACTTCTCCCTGTGGGACGCACCTGGCGGCGGCTGTGAGTCGCACGCGCCCAGGAGAGGCTGAGGCCTGCTGCGGATTGGGACGGCCCCCTGGTCTGCTCGCCTGCATCTGTGACGAGTCGGGTGCGGTCGGCTGCACGTGCGGTGTGTGCGGGCCCTGGAGGCGGTCGTCGCGTGTTCATGTTGTGGCCTAATATACACCCCACTGCTGATTTTACAGTTTTGGTGCCGCAGCCTGGTAGTGGCTGGGGGACTCGGTGGTACGGCACCCTTCATCAGCAGTTGGGTCGAACCGCACGGCCCTCGTGGGTTGTTGATTAATTTGGCATTGGAGTTTCTCACTCCACTATACCTATTTGGAACTGTTGATACCTCGGAGGATCTGCTGCTGCCCTAGATGGTTAGAGGAGGCCCCGGTCGCCTCTGTGAAGGATAGCCTCGCTGGCATTGACGCTAAGTTAGACCACCTGACAGAGCAAATGGATCGTTTTAAGACTCGGGTGGATGATCATGATGCTAGATTCGAGCAGCTGGAAACCCGGGCGTCGGAGCTGGAGGAGAAGCGTGCGGTGACAGTGAGCAATTGCTGCATATGGAGCGTGTACAGGAAGTGATTCACAGCAAAAATGAGGATTTGGAAGCCCGGTCACACCGCAATAATCTTCGAATACTTGGCCTCCCGGAGTCGACAGATATGGGACAGATGAAGGATTTTGTGGAAACCATGGTTGCCGAACTTCTTCCTGGTGAGCTCTCCTGGTTGCTAGTGGTGGAGAGGGCTCATAGATCTCTGGTTCCTCGCCCGCCGCCTGGTACACCAGAACGCCCAATCATAGTGCGCTTGTTGAACTATCAGGATAGAGATACCATCTTCAGACTAGCAAGGGAGCAGAGGCCGGTGATTTATAAAAATGCTAAACTGAGCATCTTTCATGATTACACTCCGGGGGTGCAGGCTGCACGTAGAGCTTTTTTACCAATTAAACATACTCACAGCCAGACTGAAGCTAAATACTCACTGAGTTATCCTGCTAAGCTGAGGGTGCAGCATAAGGGCAAGCTGCATTTCTTCACGGATCTGAAGCTGGCAGCCAGGTTTGCCAAAACTGTTCCAAAAAAAGGCGTCGCCGGGGAGCCCGAAGAACCCTGATGCAGAAAGAGATGCCCTCAGTGACAATGACTAACGCTTTTTGTTGGTGGTGGCTTGGGCTGCTCCTTTTGAGTTCATGTGGAGGATGCAATGTCACTGTTGTATTGGTTAAATTGGCAGCTCTGCAATATACTTTGTTAGTGTGTCCTCCTGCCCCTCTGTCCCGTTTGGGATGGTGGTACAGTTGGTCTGGTTGCGCCCCTGGATGAGTCCTCTAATTAAGCTCATTGTTGATTTATGGGATGTATGTTTTGGGATGGGGAGTGTTGGAGCTTTGACCCGATTGGGGGGTCAGCGTGGGATGGGGGTGTCAATATCTTGTTTCTTGTTTGTTTCTTTTATGCTTTTTCCTCTCTTCTTGATCCTCTGCATGCCTGCTTCATTTACCTATCCGGTGATGTCTTGGGTGAGTGGTTCCTTTGCTAAGATTTTGCAATGACACGGGGAGATGTGACATCAGTGCACTGTCTCACTTGGAATGTGCGCGGCCTGAATGATAGGTGGAAGATGATGATGGTGTCCGCATATGCACAGCGCCACGCGATCGATATCTGCATGTTTTTGGAGACTCATTTAGCTGCGGCTACCAAAAACCGGATAATGGCTGGCTGGGTTGGAGAATGTCATGGAGCGGTAATTTTGCGATACGCCAGAGGGGTGGCAATTTTGCTTTGGAAGGGGCTGCAGCGGCGAACTTGAGGATCGTTGTGGACCCTAATGGTTGATTTGTTATGATGAGTGGCACACTATTGGAGAGACCCTGCAGACTAGTATCAATTTATGGCCCTAACAATTATGGCCCTGACTTTTTCAGAGAGGTGTGGCAGTTGATGTCATCATTGGGGACCGGTCCCTTGCTATGGGGTGGGGACATTAATGTCATCTTGGACCCTGCACTGGATCGTGAGAGCCATGCCCGACCGCAACATGCAGCGACTGCAAGGGCCCTGTCGCTTGTGATGAATGAAGGTGCTTTAGTAGATCTATGGAGGGCTAAACACGGTGTTGACAGAGAGGGCACCTGTGTCAATTATGTCCATAACAGCTGGTCCCACATTGATAGATGGCTGGGAACCAGGGATGTTGAGCTCTGGATGCAGTCGATTACTCATATGGCCTGCACCTTGTCGATCACTCACTGGTACTGTTGGAGCTGGCGGTGCCTGGGGGCCATGGGCGTGCCTTCATGTGGAGATTGCCTCATGGTGCACTGCGTGACCAGGTGTTCTGAGAGGAGATTTGTAAGGCTATTGACTCAATACTTTGCGGAGAACTGTGGGTCAGTGGACTCAGCTGGTACCCTCTGGGAGGCGTTTAAGGTGGTGATTCGTGGTATATGCCTCTCTAAACAGCATGGTGTGTTGAAAATGCTGCGGCGCGACCTACCGGCCCTGGAGGCAAAGCTTGTTGATATGGAACAATGCCTAGTTGTAGATTGGTCTGGTGACCTCCTGGCTGATTTGAGAAGCACTATGACGCAATATGAGGAGGCAGCGCTGTGTGATATCTGCTTTCTGAGGAAGCATGCTAAGGCGAGACAATATGGTGAGGGGGAAAGGGCTGGTCGTACGCTAGCAAATATGCTTCGTAAGCCGTGGGCCAGTAATTATATTGTTGAGCTGTCGGACTCGTCCGGCGAGCTTGTCACTGGTACTAATGGGGTAGCGCATGTCTTCACTGACTTTTTTGCAGACTTATGTGCGGAACCTCATTGGTAAGAATCCGCAGCGGCCGATGATTACTTCTCTGAGATTAGTCTACTGTGGTTTGAGGAGTCTCACAGGTCTTATCTAGATGTCCCTTTTTTGGTGGAGGACGTGATACAGGCGATTCATAGTGTTCCCGGCGATAATTCGCCTAGGCTGGATGGCCTAACTCCAACTTCTATAAGGAATATGCTAATATTCTTGCGCCGCACCTTTTGGAGGTCTACGCAGAATTACTTGAGGCTGGGGTCCTTCCTGCTTCACTGCGTGAGGCTCTAATTGTTACCATATTGAAGCCTGGGAAAGATCCGTGCAGCTACGATTCATACTGGCCACTCTCTTTAATCAATATAGATAATAAAGTTTTGGCTAAGATGATAGTGGCAGGTTTGCGGCCTTTACTCCCATTACTGGTGCTGCCTGATCAAGCCGATTTTGTACCGGGCCGCTCTATGTTACATAATCTTCGTACGTATTTTGCTGTAGCGAGTATAATCGACGCTGAAGATAATGTGTTTTTAGACGCCACAAAGGCCTCTGACTCCTTGGCTTGGCCGTACACGTTTACCCTGCTTGCTCGGGGGGAGATGAGCTCGCGGTTTATTCAGCTGATCAGATTGCTGTATTCAGAACCTCTAGCTGGGTTGCGTGTAAATGGAACCATCTCTGACCCCTTTCGGGTAGTTCGGGCACTCAGCAGGGAGGTCCACTCTCTCCGTTGCTGTTTGCTATAGTGATGGAGCTGCTGGCTGTGCGCCTGAGACAGCGTCACAATCATAGAGGCCTGGTGTTCCAGCGGCCAATATTAATTCCCATGTATGTGGATCACATTGCTTTGTATGTTTGCAAACCGTGGCGTCATTTGGATACTCTGCTGCATGAAATAGTGAGTTTTGGGAAAACCTCTGGGATTACTATCAACTGGTCAAAGTTGGTGGTGTTACCTCTTTCTGAGAAGGCGGTGCGATTTTCCTCCAAGTACCCTATTGATTGGACAGATGGTCCGGTGCGCTATTTGGGCATCTGGTTAAGCAGAGATGTGGGGATGCTTTGGACTGCTAATTATGGTAAAGCCATGGCGTGGTTGGAGGAAAAGGTGGAGATATGGCGCTCGTTGCCACTTTCACTCACAGGCCGCATTGCGATAGCTAAAATGGTCATCCTGCCCAAATTTTTGTATTTGTTTGCTAATTTACCTCTTGTTTTCACTGTGAGTTTTTTTCACAGACTCCGATCTGCGCTAATAAAGCTAATCTGGACTCAGAGGCAACCCTGAATATCATGGGAAAAACTGACATTACCGTTTGAGCTGGGTGGCCTGGCTGCTCCGGACTTAGAGCTATACTATTACTGTGCACAGGCGCACTTTGCGCATTTTTGGCTCTGTCCAATCAGATAGTTTCCACATCTTGCACCTGAAAGTGATGCAGCGTGGCCGGACAGATTATCGCAAGTGCTTGGCAGCCCGTCTAGACCCAGGCCATGTGGGGTGGACACAGTGTCTTGTACAGCAAGTGCCTTCACTGCGTTGTTGCGCCAGGCCAATGTGCGCATGCCCTTTGCTCCTGCGATGTTGGTACTAGATGTAGCAGATATGCAGATGTCCAGGGATACCCGTGTGCGTGAATTTCTCCACGAGGCAAGTTTAACTACTTTGGGTGACTAGTTTGCTGATGGGCGGTTTCTTTCCTTGGAGGCGGCGATTGGAGACGGGCGCGATACGTGCTTTGCATTTGGCACGATGCTTTGCGTGCGCTTCCCCTGCTTCCCTGAGGCATCACCAGCGTGCCGAGCGCTAGAGCTGATATATAGGGCGTAGTCCCCCTGTAGACTTATTAATAAATTGTATGCTTGTATGCAAAGCGAGTTGGATGAGACAGGGAGTATAGCCAAGATGCGCTGGGAGATGGACATTGGCAAGACTATATCCGCTGAGATTGTCGCGTAGGCTCTCATTATCCTAATGAGACTACTGGATTTTTGGGCGACAAGATCGTTCGCAGTGTGGGAGACTAAGTCTGACCCACGGTGAAGGACCCTTGTCACCCCAAATCCGGGTTATGCTCTGGCTAACTAGCAGTGCCTCATCTCTCCCGAAGGGAAGAGACAATTGGGCAGCTGAGCGCATGACATCTTAGCACTTCCCAGGGAAGTCGTGGTCACTCAGGTCACAACCGGTGCTCTCATACACAGTACGGTCTCATATAGAAATTACAAAGGCAGTTTAAGTTTTAAAGATTGGTTTAATAAAACAACTGCATTTTATATAGCAAGGCGTGAGCTGCAATAACCAGAACAACACAACACAGTAGGATTAAAATAGTAATGATGAGAGTGAAGCACAAGAATAAGGCTATCATAGTGCAACTATATTAAGTTCTCTCTAAGTTATATTCTGAGCACAGCATGTGAAGCTCTAAGCCTGCCTTTCAGGTTCCCCCTGGAGGACATCAACCCTCATACCTGAGCAAAGGCCTGAAATCTGCATCAGCATCTGCAACGGGGCAGTCAGCATCTAGTTGTAGGTTCCTGGTCGAAATCTCCCTCTGACGTGTACTAGGACTAGAAAGTGTTTTTATAACTAACACGCAGATGTTCTAAAAAAATGTCCCTACGTAAGGATGTGTATTTTCTACGAACACTAGAGACTAAACTTCTACCATGTTTACCGGCAATGTACCAGACTGTAGCCTTGACTGAAGCACAGAGTGAGCAAGAATGCATTGTTTGAGAACACAGTGCTGAACTAAGCTAAACAGTGTGATAGAATGAAATAAAAACATGACTGTAAAGCTGGTTATTGTAAAATAACAGTGCAAGGTTGAATAAAATGTATCTAGGGCAAAGTGAACAGAGGCCTAATATGTTAAGCTAACGCGCATGAAGCTATATTAAAAAATGGCTACACTACACCCTCCCCTTGTCAGTAGAAAGTGGTTTAAGCCGCAGCTAAAAATGCCCTAAGCTAAAATATAAGTAAAACCCTATTCAATTTCAACAAGTTAAGAGGACACACAAACATAGTAATTTGCAATTTAAAATATGAGCATGCAGCCAAAGCCGAATTCAAATGATAATGTCAATTTAGATTAAGTCCAAATCATGCATTGGTCATGGAAAGCAGGAAATTCTCCACTTCGGCAGATGACAAAACTGGAAAATCCACGCCAAAGACTAGCAAGGAACAGGTGCAAGGAGAAGATGCGTGGTGTGCTAGCTGTAAGGCCCCGAATGCGGATTTTATGCACCTTGCGTGGAGCTGTAAGGCCTTACGTGCCTATTGGACTGAGGTATTAAAGATGATTGAGGCGATGACCGGTCTTGATTTTCCCTATACTCCTAAACTGGCTCTACTGGGTTATGTAGAGGAGATCCCCTCAGCTCATAGAAGACTAGTGGGACTGCTGTTTCTGTTGGCTAAGCACAGAATTGCGATGTGCTGGGGGTGTAGTCAGACTCCCAAATGGTCTGAGTGATTGCGAGATGCCTCATTTTGTCAAGAACAGCTAATGATATATTGGGAATTGATGCCTGAGGGGTCTCGACCTCGAGATAAATGGGCCTCCCTGCGCTCCTTTCTGGAGTCTGAGACTTTAAGGACACCGGATGATTAGACGCACTTTCCCATGAATATGGATGGTTGGAATCCAATCTAGAACTTATATCACCCTTTGTGAATATGCTGGTAGATAAATGGCTGCAGTGGCTTTCTGTATCTTTCTTCTTTGGTATCTTATTTCTCTCTTCCTATCTGTTGTTTTTCCACTATATAGTCCACTTTCCGCTTCTTGGCGGTACCTTTGTGTTATTGCATTTCCCAGCGGATCTGGCGGGAAGCTATAGAAGGTTGATCTGTTGACCGTTTTTAGATGAGAAACTGCTCCAATGTAGTGTTATTGGTTGGTTGCCGAATGTGTCGACCTTTTCCTATCTGTTAATCTGGATGTTAGACATATGTTTTTGGCCTCCCGACTTGGAGATGATGGTTATGTTTATTAGAAATGCTCGATAAAAAGAATTTGAATAAAAAAAAGGAAGGAAGCAGGCTAGGGTGAACCAACAGGAACAGTGTGATCCAGCGTTATATGATTGAGCTGAAACACATCCTGCCACAGTCAATGTATGTAGTTTCACCACATCAAGTTCTACTCCTGGTAAAGAGAAGTTTAATGAGGGAAGATAGCATCTTCAAAACCAGATGCATCATTCAACAGTCATCACTGCATCATTGTTGATTAATAAAAGATTTCCAGCAGTTAAGAAAGGGAGAAGTAGGTGTGTTTCATGTGAGATACTTCTTTGACAGACCAGTGAGACACACAAAATAGTAAGATTCATCCATTTCAGTACAATGTCATTTAAAGCCTTGCTTTTGAAATATGGATACCTATCAACAAGCTGTTCTGATAATGGTGCTACACATATATATATATCAAAAACGAAGTTGTCTTCATGTGAAAGCGCACTCCCAACAGGTTATATAAACGGGAAGAAAAAGCAAAGCCAGCAACTCACAGTGAATTCTTTAAGCAGTTTCATTATTCCAGGCCTTAAGTTATAAAATCATCTCTGGACACGTGTTTCAAGGTCAATCCTTTCTTCAGCAGAGAAAAATATAAAAATGTTTCACCCTCATAGGTGCAGCCAGTGCTGGAAGTGTTCCAGGCATTTCTTTCTTACTGAAAAGACCGGCATGGCTTCAGCTTGTCTAATTACAGGCACCTGATTAGTCTCTTTAAATACTAGTCCGCCCCAGTGGGCCTCTTAAGTGAGCAGTGCATGCTGGTTGTGGTGGTCCTGCAATTTTTTCATTTTGCCCCAAGTGGGTTGCTGGAGCCAAACGAAATAATGACCAAAAGTGCAAAACCTTTGTAGGCGAATCCAAAGTAAAATTGTCAGATTTGCTGTGAATAACCCAACCTGATTGCTCTTATGTGACAATCCATTTTTAGTCACACAGACCTGCTTCGATGTGCAGTGGTGCTGCCTTCCCGGCTGGACAGGCCGGTTAATTATCAAAAACGAAGTTGTCCTCATGTGAAAGCGCACTCCCAACAGGTTATATAAACGGGAAGAAAAAGCAAAGCCAGCAACTCACAGTGAATTCTTTAAGCAGTTTCATTATTCCAGGCCTTAAGTTATAAAATCATCTCTGGACACGTGTTTCAAGGTCAATCCTTTCTTCAGCAGAGAAAAATATAAAAATGTTTCACCCTCGTAGGTGCAGCCAGTGCTGGAGGTGTTCCAGGCATCTCTTTCTTACTGAAAAGACCGGCATGGCTTCAGCTTGTCTAATTACAGGCACCTGATTAGTCTCTTTAAATACTAGTCCGCCCCAGTGGGCCTCTCAAGTGAGCAGTGCATGCTGGTTGTGGTGGTCTTTTTGATTGAGGGATTTTGAACAACATTAATGCCTATGCCACTGGATGGAATTACATCACATTTGGCAGAAAGGTATCCTTTGGTCCATTTTGATGTAAATCCATTAAATAGCTTTTGGGTAATTAAAGAGAAAACAAATTTATATATGTAGGAATGCGAAGGATCCATGAACCCTCACGATCACGTGCTGAGATCTGATTGGTTGACAACACTTGAACAAGGAAGTGTTGGAAGCCATGCTGTGACCCGGCTTAAGCCAAGCCCCAGAAAAAAAGATTAAAGAAAAGAATAAGGGCCAGGGTAGGTACACCCTGACCCCTTGGCTCTCAGCTCTGGTGCTAGGCTCCGAGCGGGACCAACCCCCAGAGCAAAAAAGCATTTTTTTAAACAATTTTGCCAAGACTCGCAGCAGATCTGTGAACCTGCTCAAACATTTTTTTTTTAAGTATGGGCTCTGTCGCTTCTTTAAATGGGGCATTGTAATTTGGAGCTATAAATCAAGCCCTTGCCATGCAGTTTTTTCATCAAACACTTTACTGCATGTATTACATTGATATTATCAGGGAAGTTATCAAAGATGACATGAGTGCCTTAATTTGTGGGTTAATTAGCAGTGCATGGCGAGGGCATGAGTTATAGTTAGTTGAGGCAACTCTAACTCTAACTGATGAATTTCTACGGTTTTGTATGTTAAAAATGGGAACTTAACTATAACGTTCCAGTAACCTTCGTTTTTTAAAGTGAATTTCTATGGGTTTTTTTAGTAATTTTTATTACTGTACGTGACTCCAACCACCACCGCACATATCCCTGGCCTGAAGCCAGGCCCTGAGGCCAATCCCTATAAGCACCCAACCTTGCACTGTGCACAGCCTTAACCCCAGCACAGCAAATGTTACCCCCAAGACTTGGCTGAAGCCAGACCCTGTGGTCAACCCAGTAACCCAACACAGTCCTTTGGGCATGCACAGCAGGAGTTAGCCACAGCCTGGGTGTGAGAATTGGTGTGAGAAGGTGTCTCTGGGGTGAGAGTGGCTGTGAGAGTGGCTGTCTGGGTGTGAGAGTGCATACATCAGTGTTTTAGTGGGTGCGTCATTGTGTGCGCAAGCCTGTGAGTGGAAGCATGAGGCTGTCAGTGGGTCTGTGAGTGGGTGTGTGATAGTCTAAGTGAGCCTGTCAGTGAATGCATAACTATCTGTGAGTGGGTGTGTGAGGGCCTGACTGGGGCTGTCAGGGGGTGTATGTGGGACTGAGTGAGTTTGTGAGAGGGTGCGTGAGTGTCTGAGTGTGTCTTTGAGTGGGTGTGTAAGTGTCGTAGTGGGTGTATGAGTGGGAGAAATTGAAAGAGAGATAGAGTGAGAGATGGCGAGAGAAAGTAAGAGGGAGAGGGACAGAAAGCTTTTTAGGCTTTGATGTATGATATACTTCAAATGAGATATTTCTGCAAAATTTAAAATACAAAAATGTATCTGCCATTTTTTAAAATGTAAAACAATTGTACTTTTTTTCCTTAAAAAAGGGAAGAAAGTCTGGTTGGACTCGAACACTAAATGCTCAGTGTGAAGGTGTTCAGCCTTCAAACTGAGCTATAACTTTGTTTTTATTTCAGGCCTTTATGGGCTATCTGGAACCATGAGGGAGCCCTCAAGGACTCCCCTGTGGACACTACTTATGTATTTACTAATTTTGTTATTATTATTTTTTTTATATTCCTTTACAGGATATCTGGCACTGTGAGGCAAACCTTAAGGCTTCCCTCGCTGTGCCATTGAAATATCTGTTTAAAAGCAGCTCCCTGCTGCTGAAGCATTACATCCCTGTTCCCTGCATGTGTGCAGGGAACAGAGATGAAAGCTCCACTGTTTGACAACAGGACCTGCTTGACAGGTCCTGCTGTCAAATAGTGGACAGTATGCTGTGACTTGGCTCCAACTGCAGAGGCTGCAGCCAAGCCACAGCAAGCAGCTGTGTCTCGGGGTGGGTACTCCGGGACATAGCAGGAGCGGGCCCTGGGTGGTAGCGGTTCCCAGGGCCATCAGTGGCTCCTCGAGTTGGGCTGCTCAGCCCCTCTCCAACAATCATAGTTCCAGGGAGGTCATAATCTCCTTGACTAAAGGGGGTCCGAAATAGACCCCCATTAACATTATTTAGTATAGGCTCCGGAGGGGGTGGTGAACCCCCCAGTGCAGGGGGGAACATGCAGCCTGCTGCTCATAATTCATTGCAGCCCGGGGGGTGAGGGGGTGGGCCCATATATTAAAACCATTTTGCCCTGAGGGGTGGTGGTCCCTGGGGCACCGAACGCTGTGTGGCCCCCGCTCATAATTCATTGTAGCCCTGTGGAGGTGGTGGTCCCTATATTTACAAATTTGGATTTCCTTAGATTTCTCAAAAACTACTGAATGGATTTACATAACAGAAAAGCTCTTTCTGGACCAAGAGCTACCTTTCTGCCAAATTTAGTGTAATTCCATCCAGTAGTTTTTGAGCTATCGCTGTTCAATTTTTCCTATGTGAATTATTTTGGAAACACTCTAAATTTCACCCCCTCTTTATCTCAGCCTCGCTTGACGGATCACCCCAAAAGTTTCCAGACAGCAGCTCACGTGACTGTCACATTTTTGGGGCAAATTTCCCGAAGATTTGTGAAGTGGCGCAAAAGTTATAGGCAACCTAAAAACTGATTTTTCCATAGGAAATAGGTCCCAACTATAACTGCCTACTAGGGACATATTCAGAAGGTAAATTATAACGTTTTAACAATAGGAGATTGACTAACATAGAGAGCTTCAACAAGCCAAACGTTTCAGGAGAGACGTGATGATTTATAAAGTTTAAAAAAAAATTGTTCAGTGCCAAGAACAAGATGGAGGATATGTGGCCTAGCGGCTAAAGCTGCCAACCTTAGCACTGGGTAACTAGGTTATATTCCTCAGCTCAACATCCTGAGATTATGAGCAAATCACCTAATCTCCTCTTGCCTGTGTGATAAATCACCTCTCTTGTAAGGCGCACAAATGACCTTCAGTCACGTATGCACTATATATAGGTGAAATGAAATCAGTGGCTTGCCTATTCTGGGTACTGTTGTGCGTGTTATCAAGTTCTCACTGAAACAGTGAGATGATTCGATATCTGATCAGGGCTTTTGGCCTTCTAAAAAGTGAAGGCTTATGTTTTAGCTCCAGAGTTTGAAGTTATCATCAAACTATTAAGAAGTATAAACACACATCAGTCAGTAATAGAAGCTATCCAAGAAAATGTTTGAAAAACAAGGTATTGTGACATTTCCAGCAAAGTGAGAAACCAGAGAGTGAAGGCAGAGACATGTACTCATTTTAATGCTTCAGAAATAATAAAGCAGTTTACATGTTCAATAAACCAGTGAGTCATTTTAAACATTAAACTTTATCATCTGTTAAAGATGGCAGTGCTGACGCAACTAATTCTCCTTAGTGCCTAAGGAGAATTCTTGGCTTCATTGGAGCAAATGAATATAAACTGATGCCAAGCTGCATGATGCCAGGGATGCGTCCAAAAAAGTTGCGCTGCTGTACAACAGTTACCAACACCATGAATGTGCTGTATTTATGGTACGTAAGGTCCCAAGGTATGTAAAAAAAAAGACAGGTCTGTGGGATGGATGCCACAGCGCAAACTGATGGCTGTGCAGGCAAAGTGATACAATGCTGCATTGTGAGTCACAAACTAACACTTACGTGCTGTAAATCACCTTTGTGTCATCAAGGAGTGTGTCATAATTCAAAAATCCCATAAAAAATAACCTGAAAAGGAAGAGATGGAGCAAGCAACAAGAGGCAGCAGCAGACAGGGCAACAATCCCAACAACCCCAACTTCAGCAAGGATGTCCAAACAGAACCCCAGGGGAAGAGAAAAAGGAAGAACAATTTCAGTGAGGAGGATAATTGAATACTAGTAACAGATGTGAGAAGGCATGAAAATCAGCTCTTTGTCACCTCCAAGTTTCCATAATGGAAGAAACAACCCATTTGGCAGTCCATAGTGGAGTATATCAACAATGTAGGGCAAGCTAAAAGTACAATTCAAGAATGCAAGAAGCGCTGGTGTGGTTATAAGCATAGGACCAAGTAGAAATTGGCAAACAACGTGAGGGCAGCCATGTGGAACGGAGGAGGACCTGAGGAACAGGAGGAGTTGGACCCAATGGAGGAGCAGGTGGCCTAAGTCATCTCAACAGAGTTGGTCGCAGGAGTGGCAGGACAGTGTTAGTTTTGAGAACCAGCAAGATTAACAGGGTAAGTGGCACCAAAGGTAAATATGCAAATAAATGTCATGCTGTGCAGCGCAGCAAGCTATGTACCTGAGCTGTACTTCACTGTGTGCAAGGAAAAGGAAAGTAGTCACTCACATGTTCTGTCATAATCACATAAATGTAAGTCACACTGCCCAGTTACATGCAATAGAACCCAGTCCAGCTCTGTAAACGTTGTCCATTCCATGTGTAATGTGGAGCACCAGTCTAGGTTCACATTTGTATACTGGGATTTGTAGTGGACTGTATAACATGAGTGACCTTGACTACAATTACCACAATACAAAGCAAAGATACCTGAACTGGAACAGCACATCATACATGGGAACGTCAACCCTGCCCAACCTGACTTGAACAACGCTGTCTCCCTTGTACCATAAGGTTACTGTGTCTGTGAGCCTATGCTGTTAAATCTTGACTCTATGCCTCACCTGAGAATGGCTTCAGGTATGGTGTATGAGAAGTTTCACCATGTAGGATCATGAGAGTAGCTATGTGTACAGTCACAAGCATAAAACTACATTGCATGCAGCTGTCATGATATGTAGGGCGAGAGCACATAAGTGCAGTCTGACACGTTTGAAACCACATTACCTCCTGTCAACTACAAACTTATACTTGGGTTGGTGATGAATGCAAATGAGGCACACCAAATGACCATGAGTGTTTGTTGGAGGAATAGATGGTGTGTGAGCCTGGTGTGCCCTAGTAGTGAAGTGCTATGTAGGTGTGGCTGAGCACATTGAGCTGGCACTTTGAATGGGGAGACATCGCATTGTAAAGGAGTTGAGTTGTGACGTGTACTGCATGGTGGCCTGAGTGAATCTCACACACTGCTGTGTCTGATAATGTCACTGATGTGAAGGGATGACATAGAAGAGGTTAAGGGTGTCTTATATCCTACATGAAATGTGGACCTGGGTGAAGATATATCACATGTGGGAACTGAACAAAGAAACGTCTAACTATGACACAAATGTCAAAGCAGGAGGAAGTGAAACAGAGAACAGTGAAGGGATAAGACAAAATAGGCACCCATGAAGATGCACAATCTTTTGGGGTGGTTGGAGGGTGAACCATATGGGACAAGTTGTGTGGGCAACCCAGGGGCTTATATGTCATAGAATATCACTACTACTAGCATGTGGGGCACAGATTGAGCCATAGTTTTCTAATACAGACAGTCATGTTTTTTACTTGCATATGGTAACTTTTATTGTTGGTGTTGAGTTCAAATGAGAGTCAATGTAAGATCTGGGCGGCATCAGTGTGTGACAGTAAGTTGAGTCCCTGCACCACAGCCAGGGACAACAGTGTTGCTGGGTCTCCAGAGGATCTGCCTACCCCAGGGCTTGCCCCTACTGCCAGCCCAAGCCCAGTTCTAGGCTCCGAGGTCCCACACGTTGTCTTCCGAAGGCCAGTGGTAGAAGTCAAGGGGCAGCTGGTAGATGAGGTGCAGGCGGGAATGGAGACCATTATGAGCACCCAACAGGGAGTCCATAGGTGCCTGAGTCACAATAAGGGAATCTCTGAGGCTATCAAATGCACCTACCATTCGCTCCCTAGAATGGAACAGTCCCTGTCTGACATTGCTGGTGTCATGATGCAGAGACAACAACAACAGCCCTGTCAATGTGACACCAGTGAGGTTGCAGCACAGCCGGGGGCCATCCACAGCATCTTGCTATCTATGGAGCACAATCCACAGACTGCAAGAGAAAGTGAAAGTAACATTAACGCATCCCAGTTTGAGGCTGACTCACCCATTGCGTCATTTCCTGGGTGGAAGCTAAACATTTCTGCCAATTGCATTGTGTTTTTTTTTAAACACATCACTACTGAAATGGCCAATGCATGATGAATATCTGCACAGTGCTTTTGCATATCAGCAGTCACTTCCATGCACTGGTTTCAATTTTCAATTTTTGACTAACACAAATAGTGCAATGTGCTGTTTAACAGGGGTGATGCATGGGTTCGGACCCACACAACTATCCTAATGTGTGGGATCTACTGTCCCGGACTGGGAAATGCATGAATTAAAACATTGTCCACACTTACATTTCTCTTGGAATTATAGCTGCCAAGTATTGAGTTGGCTCATGTGTGGCATTAAGGTAATCATAGTGTTCTTATGTTTGACATGTCAAATGCGTACGGTGTAATTTTGTTGTGAGAGGGGCAAAATAATTATTGTCCAGTTAGAAAACTGATTTAAAACATTATATTTTTGTGTTTTTTAGTAGTCTTGGGTAGCTGAGGTGATGCTGGTACGTATACATTTATGGGGTAGTATACCCAGTGCTGCATGCGACTCTTCAGATCTGGGGAATAGCATTACACAAGTTGCCAAAGGTTCCCCGTGGTGAATCTGGGGGGTTGATATCCTTTTATGCCCCAGACACTTGATGAAAGGTGGGTCGGAACATGACCTGTGTAGTAAGTCTAGATTCAAGGTGTGCATATACATGCCTCCTAAGCCAGCCAGGGGAACGACAGGCTACATGGCAGAACAGCAATGCAGGAACATGAGCTATCTGATCACACATCAGTTGTGAAGGCTGTTACCAGGGTACACACTTGAATGCCCCCCACAGTCATTTGTGCATGGAAGATTGCTCCTGGGGCATATGGTCCACCAAATAGAATTCCTTACACAATATTGATATTTATTACATATGTCATGCATTATTCCACATGATGTCTTACCTATGGAACTCACACTGCTTGGGGCATGGTGACAGGCTGGTTCCCAGAAATATGGGGTCTTCCTTATGGTGAATTGGGGCAGGGCTGTGCTTTAGGTCTTCTTGCTGTGCTGCGCTATGCCAGTGTGAAATGGCAGGAAGGCACTGTATTTATGCAATACATTTGTGTCTTTTCCCAGTGTTCTGGCAAACAATTGACTGCCAAGCGCCAACGCAGGTACCCTTGCACCATGCTGCAAGGGTGTCTGCTTTGGCGGTGTAATTGTTTTATGCAGGAAGAGGCACCTTCCTGCTCAAAAATAATCACAAGAGGTGTTTTCCTCTTTCTATGTGTGCTCCAGAATGCAGCACACATGGAAAGAGGTAAAAACGAAGATAAATACAAATATTTCTCCTTGTTATGCCTCTCTCGGGAGATTTAAGGTTGTGCTGCTTCCCCGGGTTTACATGATTAAGTAAATCTGGGGTAGCATAAAAACCCATGGGTGTTGCGCAATGCCCATGGAACACCTCCCTTACGCAGAGTAAGGCAATTCTGCAAGTTGCGCTGCTTTATCTTACTCCATAACAATGAGGCCATTCAGTGCAACCCAAAGTGGCTTGGTCAGGCCTCATAGATATGGTTAAGAGGTATGGGTCACCAGAGGCTCAGAACTCTCCAGTGTTACAAGCTCTCATATATAAGACGTACATTTCATGTGCCACCTAGCTTGCCGAATTTGTGAATTTTGTTGAAAACTAAGGTGTGATTGCAATTTTGCACATGTGGTTATCAGACAGCCATGTCTTATCACCACACACCTAGGCAAGATCAGCCCTGTAATGTGATGGAAAAGACACTTCTGCACTCAGGGTTGTATGTATGAGAAAATATGTGTATCGTTTGCACAACGCACCATGGTAACTATGTGACGAAGATGCAATTGTATATGTTTTATGCCACACAAGGCCAGCTTGTGTAGCTCTGAGTAGTGCCATTAATTGCCTGTGACACAATATATTGCAAATCACTGCATTGCCTTACTCTGCAGCTCATGGTTGTAGATGCATTTCCAGACATAAACAACCAGGCAAACATAGAGATGCACCTGTAAGTGCAAACTGCCCTTAAAGACTTGTCAAATGTGTGCTGCGTTCAGCAGAACTCATTGATTTTGGACTGCGCCTTATAGGATATTCTTGTTTGCAAGTAGACTCACCATCATGCACAAATCCATTCCTGCATGCAGTACAGGCATCCTTGCTCCATGGTGCACTTGGGCCAGTGTTGGACATAGCAAGACCGCTCCAGCACATGCAAAAAGCCATGAAAGATCGGTATAATTTTATGTCCAGCACATATAGGCCCTCATTACGAGTTTGGTGGGCGGCATTCACATTGCAGCGGCTCATAATCAAGCCGGCGGCAATGTGACAGGACGGCTAGTGCAGAAGCACCCATCGCGCATTCCCCTGCCCGTAATTTGCGCAGTGGGATGAGTGACGGGGCTGTGCATAGGGGCCCCGACACTCCCATTCCCCCCAGCCTTTCCATGGCAGTTTAACCACCATGGAAAAGTTGGCGGTATGGGGACACGTAACCCCCAGGGCAGCGCTGCTTGCAATGCTGCCCTGGTGGATTACAACTGCTGGAACCGCTAGGCTGCTGGCTGGCGGCAGCCTGGCGGTGTCAGAGGTCCAACCGTGGCAGCCCTGCCACAGTCATAATCTGGAGGTCCCACCACCAGCCCGTTTGCGGTAGGACCGCCACTGCAAGTCTGGCAGTCAGTAGACTACCAGATTCGTAATGATAGCCTATATGCCTTCTGCTTTCACACATAGCCATGCAGTAGGGACACTGTGTGTATCTCTGCACTGTGTGTCCATGCTCCTTAAATGCCCCTCTGTTCACAGTCACAGGACAGTAAGGTAACTATACAGTGTTCCACATTTATCAGCCAGACACAAATGTCATGACGTACAACACACATACTCTATCAGTGAACACTGCTTAGATCTACAATCCCTGTGGCAGGATGTCTGATGGCGAAGAAACTCTAGCACATGCACACTCTCAACATGTGCACACTGTTCCAAATTGGAACCTTTGTGTTGTGCATGTCTTGCCAAAGCACATGCGTTTGGCACATGGTGTTGAAATGCACACATATTTTGTTCTACATGATGTTGTGCTGGGGTGTGTGTAATACCCTCCTACAAAAATTGGGATAGGCCTAAATGAACGTCTGGACATGTGATTGTTTTGATGTTTATAGTGACTGTGACATAAAATTGCAAACACAAAAGTAATGTGAATACACTTATTTAAATTTTGCAAAACTCAGTCCATATTTCAGATTTTGTTCATCCTCAAAAAGAACATTTATGAAAAGAAGCTCTGCACAGTGTGGTTGCATTGCCACCTACCTCGCAATTGTTTGTTCAATTTCTCCTCTGCCCTCCTCCTCCTCCATTGCTTCCTGCTCCTCCTGGGGAAAATCACATGGCACATTTATCCTTACACGTATGTTGTGTAGGATACAAGATACAAGTATTATTTTGCACACAATTGGGGGGAGGATAGCAATCTCTCCCCTGACATGTCCAAGCAGTGAAAGGGAGACTTCAGTACACCAAACATTCTCCTGGTGATACTCCTGGTCTTGCCAGTGCCTCGTTGTATTGGCATTCAGCCTCATTCTGGGGATGTCCAAATGGGGCCATGACCCATGACTGGAGCTCATATCCTTGGTCAACTGAAAATAGAAAAAAAATAATTTCAATCAAATATTATGTGATTGATAAACCCACATTACTGTACGTCTGTTATGTGTACTGAATGACTCAAACACATTTCCACCAGTAGTTGACAATTTCCATTACATATACATTTTCCCATTTTATTCCACATGTCTCTTCCAGTTCTCTGTGTCATACCAAAAGATGTGCATGGCCTGATACTTTGGACACTTTAACATGCAGACAATAACATCTGGGCAGTAGCTTACTGTGATAGGTATTTTGAGAGGTTCATTGTAACTGCAGATTATGTGTACTCACTCAAGTGCAAAGTGACAATATGTTGATCCTAAATGTGCCCTTTTGGTTATCCATAGGCAATATATGTCCATGTGGAATAACTGATGCTATTGCTGCACTACCTGACAATGACAGAGACTTTGCTTTGTTCACTTACTTTAGCAAGTGATTTTGGAGAGTACATGTAGTGCATTCCATCATGTTCCATCAATAGTTGCATGACTTATTGTCAGCCTCCAGCTGTTGCTTTTCATCAGACAATTTGCCATGGTGCACTGAGATTGACACATAGTTATTGTAATGTGGGGCATCTATATATAGGGAACACTGATGTTGAAACACGTATTTGTCTTCCACAGACCTGAACACAATACATTGGTCTTTGCACATATGTGTTTTATTGTAACTTGTGGGGGATAGTGTACCTGTATGCAGTGATTCTATCATCATTGCTATGGCAAATAAATGTTGAGATTGGTATCCTGAGTCCACTGTGATGCCTTGTCCAAGTTCCATTAAATTCTATATTGATGACTGATGTATGCCATGTTTGCCAGCATTGTGTTAGACTTTGTGTGTGTTTCACATTGCTGAACTCATATGTTTCTCATTTGGGCAACTTGCCCCACAGAACAGATGAACCATCACATTGGTTGCATCTGTCAATGTATCTGTAAACCTAAGTGTATGTCTGTATTTGCACTCTCAGTATGGCTGAGAAATATGTGTTTTGTTCTGTTGATGCCACATTGTTATCTGTATTGACAGTTACCCAGGTGTGGGGCCTAAGCTCACATTGCATGGCACACATGGCCTTTCAAAAGTCTTCTTCCTGACTCCTTCATCAACATACCAATATACTGCAATGTGTGATTTTGGACCTGGCCCTTTTTGCGGGTTCATCGCCAGACTTTTTGCCTCGTTCCTCCTATTTCTTCAGACCTCTTGCTGTTAGCTCTAGGTCTCTGAGCACTTTATCACTGCAGAACAGTGCTAAAATGCAGGTGCTCTCCCTTCTAAAGTTGGTATGATTGGCGTATACCTAATTGGCACATTTAATTTACCGGTAAGTCCCTTGTTCAGTAGTATCTCTATACCCAGGGCCTGTAAATTAAATGCTACTACTGGGCCTGCAGTGCTGCTTGCGCCACCCACTGAAGTAGCCTTTCAACCCTGTCATAGGCCTGCTAGCGCAGGTCCGGCATGCACAGTTTACTTCCACAGGGACCTTGCATCTACATTTACTTGCCAGGCCCAGAACTCCCCTTTTACTACATATTAGTCACCCCAAAGGTTGGCCCTAGCTAACCCTATGGGCAGGGTGCTATGTACGTAGAAGGCAGGACATGTGCCTGTTTGTGTGGCCTGTCCTTGTAGTGACAAACAGCCTATTTGGTTTCTCACTGTTGTTAGTGCTGCCTTCTCATAGGATTTCATTGGAAATGCTCTGCCTTATGTCTAGGGTGTAGTCTCTGATTTATGAGGGGTAGTTTAGGCATGTTTGGTATGGATGTAATAGTAGTGAGAGATGCTGCTTACTGGTGTAGGTGGATTTTTATTATAACCGCCTTGGACTGCTACTGCTGTGCTGACCTGTGACCTGCTTGGTCAACTGGAGGAACTGCCACTGACTGCAACCCTTTGTGCTGGCCTGCTGCTGGGTCCTGCCACCCTGTGCTCCATCAGGGGCTTGGTGCTGTGGCCCCTGACCCCTGCATCTGCATGCATAGCACGTGAGGAGCACTCCCTTTTACTTTACTTTTGTTTTGGCTCATTGTGCATAGCGCCTTGAAAACCCTCTGTCTTTTGCCCCTAGCACCTTGGGAGCGCTTCCTCGTGTTGCCACTGAAAAGGAATCACTGCCGCGACCCGGACAGCTTATCCGAAGCAAAGCTGAGAGCGTGGCTGATGTGCGTTGCTCCCCCTGCCCCTGGGGCACCGCAAAGTGAAGAAAGGAGCGAGGGCGCTCATGACAATGCCCCTGGGGAGAAGCACGCTCCGAGGAGCGCACCCAGGGCACCAGCATGCCCTAACTCCCGCCTGATCACAGCTGTGACCCGGGAGGGCTGTCTGAGCTCACGCACAACGTCGGGTGAAGGAGCCCTTGTCAGAGTGGGGTGGAGGCCTCATTGGAGCCCCCCGCTCCACTGGGCCCCATTTCTGTTGTGTGCGCTGCAAACAGGGAGAAGCCTCATTGGAGGCTGCCAGGCTCCTCTTGTGTTCCCAGGGGCCCCTGTTGCTGTTGGACCCCCCCCACATTTAGGTGGCGTGCTTCATGGGTAGGGCTTTAGCCTCATCAGAGGTCCCCCGCACCGCTTGGCCCTCTTATTGTGTTGCTCTGCTTCCCCAGGAGGGCTGGGCATGGCTCTGGGGGACCAGCAAAGATCGTAGGTGCCTGGTTTGGGCTCAGGCCCCTGGAGGGGCCCCTAGTAAAACTGGAGGGAATACGTGCCCACCCCCTCCCCCAAACATAAAGACGCCCCCGTTTTAGCACAGAGGAGCGCAAGGGGCCCCCATTTTTCTTCATTTCACTGGATGTGCCTTCATCATTAAGTACTGTGAATGACCACATATTTCTCTGATGTCCTTATGTATTTTCGGTGACATGCCATAGGTTTTCCATATGTTCCTGATATGGCCATTATATGGGATGTTTCTATGACCTACCATGTGTTTACTAATGTTCTTTTTATGGGCTTTATTGGCATTGTATGCTAACCTGTTTTGTGATGTGCCATATGCTTGCTAATGTTCTTTTTATGGGCATTCTATGCTAATGTGTTTTCATGACTTGCCATATGTTTTCTAATGTTCCAAGTATGGGAATTTATGATACTTTTATGATAAGTGCATTTCTATAGTAATGTTTTTCCTGGCTACTGCTTATGTTGCAGAATAATGAGTAAAATGTGTGTTATATGTGACTACTGCTGGTTTCTGCAGAGTAACAATATTGTGTAATATTCTGACAACTGCTTGGGTAGCAGGGTAATACTGACGTTGTGTTTGGTCTAATGATTTTGTGTACAATACAGTACATTTTTATATAACCTGGTGTTGTGATGCCTTTGTGGTGGGGATGGTGCGTCACATGTGTTGTGTGTGTTGTGCAATCACTTTACACATTGCCGCTGGGATAGGCCTGACTGCTCATGCCAAGCTACCAAGGGGGTAAGCAGGGGTTATCCTGGGGGTGTAACTCCCTCGCCCTGACTAGAGTGGGTGAGTTCTGCCTGGCTTAGGTGCAACCAGAAACCCCATTTCTAACAGTGATACACTTACTCATTTACAAAATATGTGTTCTCACTTCCCAGAAAATTATGAGCCTTGACTGATACAGAGAGTAGGTACACCATTGAGGAGACACCTATATCATACTTCCCTAATGTATTGGCTTGGTACTCATATCAGCTTTTCAGGCCTACCACGTGGTTTAATGAGGATTTGTTACGCGGTGCAGATGATGTGGTTCCACTCATTCACGCAGAATGAAATGACACATTCCTAGTCACTGCTGTTCTGTAAATACTGCCATTGACAGATTAGTGAGTGTATTTGAAAGTGTGACATCATTGTGTACACATTGCTGTACTTTGGGTCCACTATGTGCGCATAACACAAGGGCCCAGCTATTTGGGAATGTGGCACTGTACAGTGCAGCAAGTCACCTATCAGCACTACGCTGCATCACTGAGAAAGCGCAGTAGTAGACAGGTTTTATGCCATACAGCACATTCATGACTTTTCAACCTGCACTGGTACACAATGGTCTGCTGAGCACAGATAGTCAATGTGTACACTGTTCCAAGAAAGAAGGGGCGAAAGAGAAAGACTGAAAAATCAGTGTTGTAGGAGTGCCCTCAAGCATCACAATAGGATGCAGAGTATCATCATCGGGCTGACTCCTCGCCAGACCGGCACTGCAATGTCTGACGGGCCACCACACGAAGGTCGTGGCTCTGTAACCGGAAGGTGGTTAGACAGAACAGCTCAGATCCGTCGAATCTGCTGACAGAGGAGCTAAGGAGAGAGGAAAATAAAATTGGCTATGAACACCCGAAAGCTAGATTTAATGTTTATAATGAGGGTCAGGCCAAGATTAAAAAAACTAATAGGAGTAAACAGGGAATAATGTCACCTATACTCCTATAGGAAGGGAAGGAAGGAAGAATCTCATTCCTGCCACTGGGTCAACATGTTTCGCGCCTGTTCGGTCAAAGATTGATCCATTGGCGCTTCATCAGGACCATTTACTTATAACTTCTCCTTCATATCACAAAAAGGGGCAAAATTAAACCAAAAAGTAATGATAAATAAAGACCATAAATGCTAGGAGGTCACTTACAGTCTATGGACCATTCGTCACAGTCAGTCTAATAGAAAGTCGCCCATCCCATATAAGGACAAGGCATCATAGGGACGCGTCAACCCTGTAAACACGGTGAGTTCATTGACCCTTTGTGTGTTTACAGCCGTTCGTCTACCCCGGGACACGTCTACTTGGAACTCCCAGCTTCAGAGTGAGCACCTCCATGGTGTAGATGAGCTTGCCAAGCTTCTTTGTGTGTGTTGTCTTTGTGTACCAGAGCCACAGCTTCATTCCTTATGCGTGGGTTACTAATGCATAGGTATTTTAATGCATGTGTAGCTCTGATTGCTTCCCAATGATGCATCACATATTCAGAAAACCATAAATATCACTATGTCAGTTTTATGTTAACATTTACGAGAGAATGGCTATCTTTCATTTTTTAGCATCTGATTGGCACAGTTGGTTCTGGCTCAGGAATTTGATGCAGGCCTATTAAAATTGACGCATCGGGCCTCTTGCATCGACTTGTAAATATGGAGTACTGGCTGCACCCCCAATGCATCAAAAATAATGAGTCAGCACAAGCCTCTCATAAATACGTCCCAACATTTTTAATTATCTATTTCTCCTTTTAAGCGTGACATCTGCTCTCACAGAATTCAACTACCTATTTACTCCATGGGTGGTTTCCATGTACACAAAGAGGTTTGAATCGGTTCTTTGATGAAAGATGATCAAATTCAAACACCACGTGAAACACATGCACAGGGACTTGTACAACCAACATTCATGGTTGATTCCTTCACAGTGTGATCAACCTAGAAGGACACAATTCTACACAGACAAGGAATATTATTTTTACATAACACAGAGAAATAAAAGTGCAACACCACCCGATGTCTCCTAGAGAGAGAGTTATGAAGGACTGAACTGAGAACCATCACAAGTAAATTAAGCCTTGACTTTAGAGAATACACTTGGCTCCATGATTGACTTTGAAAATAACCACAGCTACCACAATGATTGGATGGGTGGAGTTTGTATGTTATTATTCATTCTAAAAAAAAACACAAAAATACAAAATTCAGTAATCAGTGATAACACTGTTTCAAGAAAAGCACAAAACTCAGTAAGAAAGAACATTTTGCAAATACTAATATGACTGGAAATGGGCATATATTCATATTTCCAATAACTTGCAGAATACCACACAATCACCATCTGTTTTGTCATCATCTGATTAATTTCAAAATTTGAATTCTCACATCTGGATTGTCACAGTAACTACTCGTGACAACACATAAATATAACAGTATCTCAAAGGAATACAATAAGTCAGGGCAGTGGTGACTAATGGCCTGATTCACAATTTGACTGACGAGTACTCGGTGTGACAGATATCCCATCTATTTTATGGATCTATTTGTGAGACAAGTAGTAAAACTTAAAAATTAGTTAAAATACTTTTGTGAATTTGTGATGGCTCTAATCAGAGTAGGATGGACTTGTGACTCCTCAGTTGGATGTGCACATTTGCAATGCTGGACTAAAGGAATAACTCCTTCATTCAATCTAGGGTGTGTGAAATTTGCGTAATGGTTATTCATATGAGCCTAAATTTGACAAGATTATGCCAAATTACATGTACATAGGTAATTAACTACAGTTGCTTACAGTCTGTTGAGTAAATGCATTTGAGGTAAATTTTTACTGTGAATAGAACATTCACTGTACATTTGTATTGGAAATGTTTCGATATTAAGCCAAATGGTGTAATGGCGTAACTTCGTAAATATCACATAACAAGCACAATGCAAAATTCCTGAAATTACATGAATTATACCAGCACAATATACATTTCACCCAGATTTGGTCCAATGGTATGCTTTCAATATTCAAACTTGATTCACAAATCCTTCTTTGATTTGCCAATTTGTAGTTGATACCCAAATATTTCATTTGGTTATCTCTAAAATGTAACCTCTTCATACCCAACTCAATCACATTTTTAAACGCTAATTTCTCATAAATTACTAACAAGATATTCACCAAATGGTGCAGAGTCATTAAACACCACCAAGTTTTTTAAGAAAACAAAAAAAATTACTTTCCTATTGAACCTCTGATGAACATAACGAGATTGATGCTATCACCGCCAGTTTGTAATATATAAATGCATGTGAGCTGTAATGAGCGATCCATGCTATGAAAGATGTGAGCCTCAGCATCATAGAGTGCCTCAGAGCTCTGAACTGACTACATTTGTTTAGGTTTTATCCTCTCCAAATATCGGGGCTCTTTTACATCATTGGCAGTTAGATTGTGATATTGAGAATGTTAACTTTACAGTTAAGAGTGTTTTTTTAGATAATTTTTAATGTTGTCTATAATATCATTGTGCTTAATATAGTTTTATGTGTATTTAGAATACTTGTTTGTAAATTTTATATAATGTTATGTAGTTTTAAGAGTTGAATGCAGAGTCTGGAGGGGTATGGAGTGGAAAGCATTTCTGGAATTCTTGTAAGTAATTTTTCAACTGGGTTTTGTATATTTGTGTTGATTGAAAACTTTTGTAACATTTTTAAAACAATTTTGTAACATTTAAAAATACTGTTAGGGGTCTTTGGTTGG
This sequence comes from Pleurodeles waltl, assembly GCF_031143425.1. Taxonomy (NCBI): domain Eukaryota; kingdom Metazoa; phylum Chordata; class Amphibia; order Caudata; family Salamandridae; genus Pleurodeles; species Pleurodeles waltl. Next base: position 601,635,683 of record NC_090443.1, on the reverse strand, counting down.
CATTCAGGTCACCCTCTGTCCGAACAAGGACCTTCACTCTATTCAGGACAAAGGAGAAACACACCTGGTTAACCCCCACCAACCCCTCTTGGAAGCTTGGCGGGAGCAGGAAGGCTTATCCTAGAGGCAATTTTTAAAGTATTTGTATTGTATTAGTATTTGGGCAAGTAGCATACTACTCTGGAAACCAAGAGGAATTAGTGGTGGATTAGTATAGGGAAATATGAGTACAGTTTTAGTATTATTATGAGTTAATTTGAGCAAAGGATACATGAGTTTGTTAGTTGGATTGACTAGAGTAATGCAGGGATAGAGGAGGGAAGAACCCAAAAGTGTTAATTGAAAGTTCATAGTAATATGATGAGGCTTGGGATTAGTAAAGGAGAGATGGAGGAGGTTAGAGTCTGTGGAAAGGGTTAGGGAGATCATAGGAGCAGGGGGGGTTTTGGATGAGTCAAAGGTGAGATAAATGAGGGAGAATTTAGGTTGTTTGGGAGATCATGGTAGGAAACTGAGGTTTGGTCGAGCTAGATGTGGAAGAGGAGAGAAGAGCTTAGGCGGGGTTATTTTGCAGATGAAAGTAGTAGAACGGGTTTGGGATGAGTCAGAGTGGGGATGGACGATAGATTGATAGAGGCATGACATTTAGGGCCAGATGTATCAAACTTTTTTGCATTTGCAAGTGGTGAGCATCGCAGAATTCGTCCGTTTGCGAATGCAAATATGCCTTTCAAGATTTATGAAAGGCATTCGCAGTGCGAATATAAGGAATCGCTAAAATAGTGATACCTTGCAACTGCGACATGATTTTGCGTGTCTCCATCTGCGTATCGCAAATAGTGACATGATTTAGCGAATCGCTATCTGCGTAATGCTACCTAGATTTGCGAATCACAGATAGCGATCCGCAAATTCATGTCGCTATTTGCGATACACAGATTGCGAAATGCAAATTCTGTCTCGCAATGCGATGCATAAAACATTTGCAAATAGCGAATATTCGCAGAATGGTCTTTTGCACATGCAGTTTACCACAAATTGAAATCAGGTGGTAACCAGGTGCAACCTATATAAAGAGGGCCAGAATGACTCAGCCTCTTTTCCACAATGGCTGCACTCTACGTGATCGCGAGGAGGATGAGGATCCTGGCAGGTTTGAGGAGAGGGAGGAGGAGACAGAAGCGCATTTTTAGAGTGTGCATAACCCTTTTTGACCAGACAGCAGAGGAGATATATGAGAAGTACAGATTAAGCTCAGCCATGGTACTTGAGCTGATCTACAAACCATACTGCAGCGCACCACACACAGGACCAATAGTATACCCACCCATGTGCAGGTATCATGATCCCTGTACCTATTAGCCTCAGGGAGCTATCAAGGGGTCATAGCAGCAGCAGGAGGGGTGTCACAGAGTGCCCTCTCACAATTTTTCAATGCATTTCTCAATGCCATGCTGAGCAAAATTCAAAAGCACATACGATTTCCCAACACCCCACAGAAATTACAACAGACAAAAATCAATTTCTGCCAGATTGCCCTATTCCCACATGTCATAAGTGCCATTGATGGGACGTAGTTATCTGTCCACCCTCGGCCACCGAGTATGTTTATCGGAACCGTAAGAATTATCATTCCATGAACATTCAAGTGATTAGCAATGCCTCCAACACCATAACCAATCTCTTGGCCAGATATCCAGGTAGCACACATGACTTTCGCCACGCAGAATTTACACAAGACTAAAAGCTGTGGAGTTTGGCGAAGGATGTCTACTGGGTGATGTAATAGTTGACAATGTTGCATTGATGTAAACGTGACGTCAGATATCACAAGTACTCATTTTAATCTCTTTTCATTCCAGGAGACAGTGCCTACACAGTGAGGTCCTTTATACTGACGCCCTATCTGGGTCCTGCAATGTCAGCCGAGAGGAGGTACAATGCTACACACAGGACAACCCGAAGTGTTGTGGAGAGGACCTTCTGACTGCTGAAGAGCAACTTCAGGTGCATCCACAAGAGTGGTAGTGCACTACAGTACAGCACTGAGACGACCTGCAAAATTGTGTCTACATGTGCTATGTTGCACAACATTGCAACAACAAGGGGCATACCTGTGGAACCCACCGAGTTGAACTCAGATGAGGATGGTGATCCCTTACCACCTATTCACCCGGTAGACACGAGCAGTGCAGCAGAGGTCAGGCAAAGATGAGCTGACATCACGCGCAACCATTTCTGATGTAAGTAATAACAATAACACTTCTATTTTGTGTATTGCTGTAGGTAGCATCTTTATTACCTTGACTTCAAGTAACATATGTGTGATTAGGACATAGCTATGCACTATAGGCAAACATGTGCGAGTAACATTGTCACACTATTAGCATCATAGTATAAGTCTATTGCTACATGTTAAGCTAGTCCCCTATACCCCTCAACATTACTTCCTACTTCCACACACTCCACTTCAGTGCTCAGTGGCTTCACTGGCACCTCTTGTAGCGGGTTCAAAGACAATACTGTGTCTGGCACTGCAATGCTTAGGATCCATCACAGCGGCTGTGAGACTGCTGAGGTTAGAGAGCTCCTCACTGTCCCCACCACCCAGTTCGCTGTTTGTAACACTCTGTGCTGTCTGCATTACATCCAGAACATTGGTGATTTGCACCAATCCCTGTGCAACGTCCCGACTGCAATGTACCATCTCCACCTGTATGCCTACAGCACGTTGTGATCTCAAGGCAGTTGAGCTAGCGAGCTGATTGACCGATCTGCAGAACCCATCAAACTTCACACTTGTATAGCGCACTACTCACCCGTTAGGGTCTCAAGGCGCTGTACGCATACCGCTGTGGAACCCCTCCTGGCTTTTCCCTGTGAGGAACTCACTCCTAGGCAAGCCCCACGGTGAAGACAAGCATCCAATGGCTGTCAGGGCCATTGTGGAGATTAAGCAAGCTATTTCCCAGAGTTACAGAGTGGGACCCATTAATTAGATTTGGCACCGAGGTGAGAATTATCTGGTCCAAGGGAATTGAGCCCAAGACCCCCCCGAGGCGGGAATTGAACCCTGGTCCCGGGCCAGATCTCTGCATCAGGGTCTGTCACTCTAACCATTGTGCCACACTTCTCCACCCAAACTTCTCCAAACCTTCCCATAAATTGGTGATGGCGCCTACGGTGGCTGACACGCTCCTGCTGAATCTCAGTCCAGAGTTCCGTAATGGCGTTTGATATCTCCTTTGTGTTTTCTGCTTCTGTTTGCTGTCCCTTGTGCAGTTTGCACATGTTGTCATTCAGAGACTCCAGCTGCTTGTACATTGAACTCATGTTTTCCTTTAGTGCATCCAACTGCTTGTGCAGTACTCCCATATTGTCATTGTGAGACACCAACTGCCTGTGCACTGACCTCATGTGTTTGCATTGCAGTCGCTGCACTTTCAGCATGGGAGCTTCAAGGCCGCCAAAGATTGATGGGCACTCTCCTTCACCAGTGCACTGTCTGCCTGCATCGTGACGCATCCTGCGGGGAGTGGACTGATGCTGGATCTAGCCTCTGGGGGTGGTGTGGGTACTTCATCCGGCATTACATCTGAGTCTAGGTTATACTCTGTGAGAGGTAACACTCTTACCCTGCGTCTAGTCGGTGAAATAATGAAGGACTCTCTGGTGTTTGAGTCGGACTGTGGCGGTGTTTCGCTATCCCCCGCATTTCCGCCTTCTGCTGCGGCAGGGCCCGGGAAATCTACAATGACAATGTGCAGCATGTCATTTTTGATTACTTTACAAAATGTTGCACAATCGTAATAAATGTACACTAACATATCACTATGAGTTGTTTGTGTTGTTCCTCTGTGTGGCTGAATACTAACTTGCTATTCATGTGGTATTTGTACTCTAGGGGTGTGGACTACCACTCCCATAAGGCATTGTTGCGTTGTATGTAAGATGTGGCATGGACTACTTATCACAATGCATCGAGCTAATAGTTATTTTCTAGGGGGCATTTGTACATGCACATATGGGGAAACACATCATTACTGCCCTTACTTTTGCTGGTGCTGGGTGTCCCTGAGGTGTCAATGTCAGTGACACCACTGACAGCTTCAGGAAGCAGTGTGGATTACACCATGTCTTCCATTGGTGTGGACGGTGTCTGGGTCGGTGGTCCTCCTCCCGTGCTCCTTGCCTCCTTTAGCCTGCAGGCTACCCTCTCTTTGGCACGGAAATGTAAGTCATACATCTCTTGCGTATCTCAACAGAGCACTGCGCAACACCCACTGCGCATATTTTGGTCTGGATGTCTGACCACAGTTTCCTCCTCTCAATTTCAGGTACCTGGAGTGAGTTCTTCCCGAAAAGTTTGTCGTGGTTCCTGACCACCTCCTCAGTGAGCGCCTCCAATTCCTGCTCACTGAATTTGAGCTTGCGCTTCCTGTCTCCTTTCTCCTTCACATTCCCATCATTGGTTATGTTGCTGTTTGGTCCTGGCTGGCTCACAAGGCTGCCTCCCTGGTGCTGGGCTGTGTCTCTCTGTCTACTCCTGTGGGTGTGGCTCCTGGAAACAGCATGGGCTGACTCACTGGTTGTGATGTCCTCAGCCTATTCCGGTTTGCCATTTTTGCAATTTGCGATTTTCAAATATCGATTAGCTATTTTATTTGCGATTCGGTATTTGCAACACGCAAATTGCGTTTGCGAATTTTCAGAAATCGCTATTACTGACTCGCAAATTTGATTCATCCCATCTTGCATTTCGTAAATAGCAATTTCTTAAAATTCGATATATAAGAAATGCAAACCGGGAGCTTGATACATCTGGCCCATGGTAAAGCTTACAAGAGAGTACATTTTTATTATTTGTATTTATTTATAATTATATTTATATATGTATGCTTTTTTAATCATTATTTTTATTTTCTTTAACTTATTCATTATTATTATTATTTTTACTTTTATTTAATTATTCATAATTTGAATTTTATTCATACATTTTTTATTTTTTTTATTTAATTTTTCTCTAGTGCAGTAGGACTAAAGTAATAAATAAATAGATATGTAAATACATAGTAAGGGAATGTATGTTCAAGGAATATAACAATGAGTATAATATGAGAAGAAAAGCAGTATTGTATAAACACAGACTTTCATGATTTGTAATATTTGAAGTTAATTAATAAGTGTACTTTTCTAACATTTATTTCTTTCCTCAATTTTCAAATAATGAAATGTTGTAACAACACACACAGTAATACAGTGAAAACACTACAAAAAGGACACTACACCTGTTTAGAAAAATAGGCAATATTTATCTAAATCAAACAAGACCAAAATGACAAAAATCCAGCATGCACAAGTCAAGATATGAATTTTCAAATGAATAACAGTCTTATTCCATAGAAAACAATGGAAACGTTGATTTTACACAAAGTACCTGGTTTCCATAAAAAATAAAGCTGCATGGGCGAGCGTACGTTAGAAAAGTCAGCGATGCGTTGGTTCCATACTTGCAAGTGAGGCCGTGCGTTATTTCTTCTCTGCTTAGGTAGTTGATGCATCTTTTTTCTCCCCTGCAAGAGAGTGATATATCAGTTTGTGGACAGGGCACCTCGGATCCACGCAGGTTCACGATGACTTTGATGGCCATCGACGATGCATGAGAAATCCGGTTGCACGCTGTTAGAAAACTGTGCTGCGTGGGGTTTGCATAGTTATCACCAGCTGAGAGCAGGTGTTGCATCATTTCTCCAGCCGTGATACGTTGTTCAGCCGCAATGCAGGTGGAGCATTGACTTCAGCCTCGAAGTGGGTGGCGCATCATTTATCAGCTGCGTTGCAGATGGTGCATCGAAAATTCCTCGCGCAGCACTCTGTGTGTGGATTTCAGTCCTTGTTCTGCCAACTTCACCTTTCAAGGGCCCAGGGACTGGATAGGGCACCACTTGGCAGTGCAGGAATCTCATCAGAGAGTCCAGGTGCTGGTAGGGGAAGTCTTTGATGGCCTTTAGACTTAAACAACAGGAGGCAAGCTCAGTTCAAGCCCTTGGAGATTCTTCACAAGCAGGAATGCACAAGTCCAGTCTCTGTCCCCTTTCAGAGGCAGAAGCAGCAACTGCAGGATAGCTCCACAAAGCACAGTCACAGGTAGGGCAGCACTTCTCTTCACCTCTTCAGCTCTTCTCCTTGGCAGAGGTTCCTCTTGATTCCAGAAGTGATCTAATTTTCAGGGGTTTGGGGTACTTTTCTTATACCCCTTTCTGCCTTTGAAGTAGGCCTACTTCAAAAGAAAGTCTCTCTTGTTTGTGAGAACCTGCCTGGCCCAGGCCAGGCCCCAGACACAAACCAGGGGGTTGGAGACTGCATTGTGTGAGGGCAGGCACAGTCCATTCATGTATAAGTGACACCTCCTCCCTCTAATCTAGCTCAGATGGCTCATCATGATATGCAGGCTACACCCCAGCTCCCTTTCTGTCACTGTCTAGAGGAGATTCGCAAACAGCCCAACTGTCAGTCTGACCCAGACAGGGAATCCACAAACAGGCTGAGTCACAGAATGGTCAAAGAAAGAAAATGCCCACTTTCTAAAGTGACATTTGCAAACTAACAATCCAAAAACCAACTTCACTAAAATATGTATTTTTAAATTGTGAGTTCAGAGACCCCCAAAGTCCTTATTACTATCTGCTCTCAAAGGGAAACTACACTTTATGGGTATTTAAAAGTAGTCCCCATGTTAACCTACGAGAGAGATAGGCCTTGCAACAGTGAAAAAACACATTTTGCAGTATTTCACTGTCAGGACATGTAACACACACCAGTACACGTGCCACCTTTAACATAGACTGCACCCTTTCCTTGGGGCTACCTAGGGCCTACCTTAGGGGTGCCTTTTATGTATAAAAAGGGAAGGTTTGGGCCTGGCAAGTGGGTACGCTTGCCAAGCCGAATTAGCAGCTTAAAACTGCACACACAGACATTGCAGTGGCAGGTCTGAGCCATGTTTACAGGGCTACTAATGTGGGTGGGACAGCCAGTGCTGTGGGCCCACTGGCAGCATTTGATTTACAGGCCCTGGGCACCCCTAGTGCACTTTACTAGGTACCTATTAGTAAATCAAATATACCAATCATGGAAACGCCAATTACACAATTACACGTACACTTTACACAGTCAAAGCATGGGAAGCAGAGGTAAAAAGACAGGGGAGACGACGCCAAGGATGGCAGGTCTAACACCTGCCCCCCCAGCTGAAAGTGGGGAGAACTACCCAACCTCCTAGAAGTTCTCATCACTAAGGTGGAAGATTCTGGACAGTCCATCAGCACTGGCGTGTTCTTTTCCAGGGCAGTGTTCCACCATAAAATCCATTCCCTGTGGGGAGGTAGACCACCTCAACAGTTTTGGGTTCTCACCCCTCACCTGCATTAACCATCTGAGGGGCCTGTGTCTGTCTGAACCTGGAAGTGAGTCCCAAACAAGTAAGGTCTTGGCTTCTTCAGTGCCCAGACCACAGCAAAAGCTTCATGCTCAATTGCACTCCACGTACGTTACCGAGGAAGTAACCTCTTACTAATGAAGGCAACAGGCTGGCCTAGGCCCTCTTCATTTAGCTGTGATAACACTGCCCCTACACCATGCTCTGGAGCATCAGTCTGTACGACAAATTATTTGGAGAAGTCAGGTGCCTTCAGCATGGGTGCCGTGCACATGCCTACCTTCAGTGCATCAAAAGCTGTCTTGCAAGACATAGTCCAGATCACCTTTGTGGGCTTCTTTTTGGAGGTTAACTAAATCAAGGGAGCAACAATAGGGGCATAACCCTTGACAAACCTCCTATAGTATCCAGTGATACCTAAAAAGGCTCTCATCTCATTCTGGGGCTTGGGAGGCTCCCAAACCACAATGGTGTCAATCTTCAGCTGTAGGGGTGCCACCTGGCCACTCCCCATTTGGTGTCCCAAGTACACCACAAAACCCTGCCCTATTTGGCACATGCTTGCCTTAATAGTGAGGCCTGCCTTCTGTAGGGCCTCCAACACTTTGCAGAGGTGCTGCAAGTGTTCCTTCCAAGTGGAGCTGAACACAGCAATGTCATCCAGGTAGGCTGCACTGAAATCATCCACTCCAGCCAACACCTGGTTAACCAACCTCTGAAAGGTGACAGGGGCATTCTTCATCCCAAAGGGCATCACACTAAACTTGTAGTGCCCATCTGGGGTGGAGAATGCAGACATCTCCTTAGCGCCCTCAGTCAGAGCAATCTGCAATATCCCGAGGTCAAGTCAAAAGTACTTAGATATTTGGCAGCCCCTAACTGATCAATGAGCTCATCAGCTTGGGGAATGGGGTACGCATCAGTCTTAGTGACTGCATTGAGTCCCTCATAAACCACACAGAACCTGAGTTCTGGAGAGGCACCAGGAACAGCAGCTTTTGGGACCAAGACCACAGGACTGGCCCAAGGGCTAATGGATAATTCAATTACACCAAGGGCTAACATTTTGGATACCTAAACCTAAATGTTGGCCCTAACCTTGTCAGTCACTCTGTAAACCTTCTGTTTAACAGGAGGACTGTCCCCGGTGTCCACATCATGGGTACATAGATGAGTGACCCCTGGGATCAAGAAAAAGATAAACTGTCCCAACACTTGGTGACAGTCCCTTTGTTGCTCTGGTGTCAGTGAGGGGGAGAGGTTCACAGCATCCACTGAACCATCCTTCTCTTTGGTAGACAGGAGGTCAGGAAGAGGCTCACTCTCTTCCGCCACCCCATTATCTGTTGCCAAGAGCATGGTCACCTCTGTCCTCTCAAAATGAGGCTTGAGGAGGTTCACATGTAGGATCCTCAAATGGTTACTTGAAGTCCGCAAGTTCACCAGATAGGTGATATCACTCTTGGCTCCACTATTTCAAATGGTCCAGTCCACTTATCTTGGAGAGGCCTAGGTTCCAATGGGGTCATCAACCAAATGTTTTGGCCAGGCTGGAACTCAACCAGAGTGGCATTCTAGTCATACCAGCGCTTCATATCTTCTTGGCTTGCTTCCAGGCTCTCTTGGGTGAGCTTCCTGAAGTGAGTTGTCTGTTTTCTAAAGGCCAACAAGTAACTGAATACATCCTGGGGGGCTTACTGGAGGCCTTCTCCAAGCCTTCTCTAACCAGACTCAAAGGTCCCCTGACAAGGTGGACATACAGTAACTCAAAAGGGCTAAATCCAAGACCTTTTTGAGGCACCTCCAAGTAAGCGAATAGAAGGCATGGCAAGAGGATATCCGACTTATGCCTCAAGGGCTCTGACAGGCCCATGGTCATGTCCTTCGAGGTGCGGTTGCATCTCTCAACCAGACCGTTACTTTGAGGGTGGTAATGAGTGATGAACTCATATGTCATCCCACACTCCTTCAACAGGGACTTCATATAGGTTGATATGAAGTTGGTACCCCTATCAGATACCACCTCCTTGGGGAACCCCATGCTGGTAAAAACCACCATCAAAGCACGTCCCACCACAGGGGAGGTGATTGACCTCAAAGGAAAGGCTTCTGGGTACTGGGTGGCACGGTCCACCATGACCAGGATAAATCTGTTACTTATGGCTGTCTTGGGATCCAGAGGCCCCACAATATCAATACCAACCGTTTCGAAGAGGGTGCTGACCACAGCAAAGTCTTACATTCCCCCACTCTTGACACTTGCCTGACAAGTTTGGCACGACCCACAGTGTGCATCTGAGTGCCTGCGCATTTGGGGCCAGTAAAAGTGGGTACAAACCGGTCAAAGGTCTTGTCCTGCCCAAAATGCTCAGCTAAAGGCACATCATGAAACAGACCCAGTAGAAAGGCCTTGAAGCACTGAGGTACCACCAGCACATGGGCCGACCCAGGCTCAGCAACCATAGACTCACTGTATAGGAGGCCATCCTCCCAGTAGATCAAGTGTCTTATCACAAATAGGTACCCTGGGAGAGGGAGGAGGTGACAACCTCCTGTCTACCGTTTGCTGACAGACCATCAGATCATGGAGCAACATCATATAATAATGTTTTATCTCCTGGATAGGCAAACAATAGTGGACCTATGCATCAGTTGGAGCCAGATCTGGTGCCAGCTATTAGTTAACAAGCAGCATACCACCCATTGTACAAGTTATATCAGTTTTGCACTTCCTGGTCACAGGGTCCTTCCAACGTACAGTGGCCCTATCTGCTGTCCCAAACTATTTTCAGTCTGGTGTTGAAGGATTTTCTCTCAGCAATGATGAAACATGTTGACAGTTATATCAGGTTTCCCCGACGTGAGGATTTAGCCAATGTGAATGCAGACTTTTATGGTTTTGCCCATCTCCCACATGTAGTTGTTGGCCATTGATGGCACACATGATGGCTTGGTGCCACTGCAGGCCACTGAACAAGTCCATTGCAACAGAAAAAACCTCCATTCCATCAACATGCAAATTGTCTGTTTGGCAAATCTCAAAATCTCACATGTCTGAGCCTATGATTCATTTAAAATTCAGAACAGCACCATACCCCAGCTGATGCTGCAACAGCGACCAAAGAGGGACTGGCTAGTTGGTAAGTCACATCTGTCCTGATTTTGTATGTGCAATGTCAGGTGTGACAGTCAGGAAGTGAGTGACTCATTGTTGCACTTATGTCCCACTCCTTGACAGGAGACTCTGCATATCCAAACCGTCCATAGTTGTTGACTCCAGTGAGCAATCCAACCACACCAGGGGAAGTGCACTTCAATGAGGCCAATAGAAGAGCATGGTGGCCAGTTGAGGGGGCTTTTGGGCTCCGGAAGGCCAGTTTAGGTGCCTGGACAGGACTACTGGGGCCCTCCTCCACTCACCTGGGAAAGTGTGTCAGATCACTGTGGCATGCTGCATGCTCCACAACCTCGCCCTGCGGAAGTACATCCCATACATCCCATCTGGAGGAGGAGCCTGCGGTGCCACTGTGACAGTGATGAAGAGGAATGAGCTGAGTTGTGAGAAGATCTCATTAACAGCTACTTTTTTATGAGTGTAAGTATGTCATGTGATGTTATGACTGTGTCTGTACAATGAACTGCAGTTGGGAGAATGTGTGGAGTTGAGTGTTTTGGAAACAGGTAGGAAGAGGATACTCAGCAATATTTAGCCAAAGGCTGCTTGAGGAGATAGCTTTTGACACATCCCTTGATGATATTGCTCTATTTGTGTCATTTTTCTTGCAAAGTTCTTTGCTTTCCAGTTTCTTGCTATGTGACATGTGTCATAGGTATGGTTTCAAGCATATGCTCCCTGTTTTGTCATTTGTACAGGTACCTTCACCCTCACATCTTCCTGGGGGCATTTCAGAGTTGTGACATTGGCAGGTATCTGATGCTGTTCTGACATACCAAGTGGACATGGGTTGTAACAGGTAATATAGGTTGCAGATTTTGGATGTATGAGACCTGTACCAAGACAGTTGGTGCAGTTTTTGGGGGGAGGTACAGAAGTGGCAATTGCAATTGTTTTGTGTATTGTGGTGGGCCTGATGCATCATATGTGTCATTATGTGGTCTTAAAGTATGTAGTCCTAGATTTTGACCAAATCATTTTCCCCTCACATTGGCTTAACATACTTTTTGTATGACCTGTATCGAGCTGTAGATGTGTTTCATCACTCTAGGCCACAGTGCCTGTCCCACAACACTGACATGTTTGTGTCATAAAACCAGATGCAAGGTAATTGGATTAGGATGGCCCTGTGATCATGGACTGTTGTACTGCCATCTGTCTGTATCTTGGGATATGTGATGTTGGATTACTTTGGTGTGGTATGTGATAAGAGTCAAGCTGATGACATCAACCACTTGCATGCTTTCGTATACTACAGGACAATCTCTGACAATTCCCTTTCTTCAGTGGTCTGGGGGCCTGTACTTGCAAATGTGTGGATCTACTTAGTATGAGTCACATATTCTTGATTTCAAATTGTCAAGACATATTAACAGCCTATGTGCTGAACACCGAATTAAAAAGTTTGGTTTGACCTGACATTTGGACTAATGTGTTTTGGCCTAATTCACAAAGGTAAACTTAAATCAAAAGTCTGAGGCCCAGATCAGCTCTCAAGTGCCACTTTTTCTGCACCCCCTACCAGCACATAAGAACACCATAGTTGCATCATATTTAATATACGGCGCACCATGGCGGTAGTTAGAACAATAGTGTCAACATTTTTGTATGCTATTGTGGCGCTTTACTATACTAGCATCAAAAATCTTAATGCTAGGGTAGCAAAGTGCAAGGAGGCCCACTGATTTAAAGGGATGCGTCATGTTAAATGACAGAAAAAATGGAGCAGTGAAATCTGTTAAATTGCACAGCTCCATTGTTTTGGGTCTCCCAGTGCCAGAACACTCCCCTTGCATACAATATGCCTGGGGCAGGCACAATGTGGTGCAAGGGTTTACAATGTGCCGCAATGTGTTCATTGTTCCACTTAGTAAATATGGTGTGGAGTTTTTGCCAACCTAATGCCACATTAGTATAAAAAAATCAGGCTAATGTGATGCAAGGTGGCGCTATGGCCTTCTTAAATCTGGCCCTAAGTTTAGACCAAAGTTGTAAATTTAGACCAAAAGTCTATCTTTACTCATAGTAAAGTTAGAAGACCAAAACTGTAGACTTTCAGTTTAAGTGTAGACTTTAAGTCTAAACTTAGATCAACAGTGTAAACTTAGACCAGAAGTCTAACTTTAGGTCTAAACTTACACTTTTGGTCTAATTTTACCTTTGTGAATAGGGCCCTTGATGTGTAATGGTTACAATCCTGTGCTGTACATTGTGTACCTCTGACAAACCCCTACTTCCAGAAATACCTTATATCTTCGTCGTTATGGTTCACATGGTCTACATCTTTACATAGCTAAATGAGAAATCAAATCAAGCAGACAATGGGTTTGTGATGGGTAACTTTATTTTGATGCTAATACAGGAAATAAATATAGATTGAAAGAATCAAAAATGAAAAGTGAAGGGGTAAGTCATAGTGAATAAAATCATAGGACTAGATGCCACACCATTAGGAGTACGAAGTCCAAAATACTCCTCCCATTGGAACAGGTAGGTGTTTCAGGATCAGTCCACAGAGTAAATGTGTGGCACACAAAGGAGGTCCTTAAGGAAAAGGGTTATTGCTGACAGTGGTGGGTGTCTTGTCATCTGCACCTCCTGAATTCTTGGCTGGACATCCCCGCTTTCATGGTGGGGGTGGATCTGCTGCTACAGAGGCAGGGGTGTCTGTGGCTTGTTCCTCTGGAAAGGCCTCCCGTCTAATGGCTGGCACCGATGAAGAAGGGCCTGGTGTTTCTGCGCCAAAGGAGTGGTGTTGTCAAGCGCTGCTCAGGGTGGTGTTAATGTCTCTCAACACCCCTCTTAGGGAGGCCATGTTGGTAATGTAGACCTCCCACTGTTCTCACATATCCCTATGGATGTCCCTCAGCAGCTGCTTGATTTCCCATCATGCCTTTGGAGTCCTGATAGACCCCCAAGATGTGGTTGATGGTTTCCTGTCCTAGAGCAGCCCCACTGGCCTCACCCTGCTGGCACACAGAATCGCTCCCACACACCCTATCCTCGTTGGCCTGTGTCCTTGCCACAGGTTGCCCTCTCCAACTTGTTCCTAAACCATCACTGTCGGAAGTGTTGCGCTGCAACTCAGAATCCAAGACTGGGGGCAACAGATGGTAGACATTGTGCTAGGTACATAGGTTGGGGTGCAAATGTTTGCCTGTGATGTAGAAGCAACAGGGCTGGGAGGTGACATAGTGACACAAGAAGACTCACTGTTTTCATATGATCAGGTTGCTCAGATGGGCCAGTACTGTCCTCCACGTCCAGACGTCCAGGACTGTCTTTTTCACTGAGGGCTCCATCCAGGGTGGTAGTGTAAGTCTGTTCTGTGGCCTCTGTGTGCCTAGCAGCATCTCCACCTGTTGATGTGTAACAAATAATGCTTCTTGTTCTATTATGACATCTACATCCAATTGTTTGGGATTACAGTAAGCAGAGACCTTGTTTAAAGTTAAGTTGCAGTTAATCAAATTGTGCCAAGTGACCATAGTATTGGCTGGTTTGACTTAACATGTGTGAAGTTTGGCAATTAGTTTTGACCCAAGCAGCTGATGTGATGTGCAGATCATTTGCACTTTGGAGGATGGCCTGGAAATGGCATCTTGGCAACTGTTAGGCAAGGAAGTGAGTAGGCAAGATATGCCTATTTTGAGGCCTAGTTGAGGATGATGCAGACAAACCTAGGACTTTGTTGCATGTGTGAGTGGAGACATGTGCACAAGGCAATGTGACTGTATCTGCTGCCAATACAAATCTGGTGAGGCATCTTGAGGCCTTAGAAATACTTGTTATTTACACTGGGTAAGATATCATTCCTGCCCTAAAATATTTAATCTTGCATTTGCAATTCAAAATGGAGCTATGTTGACAGATATATCTCTGATTTGCGAAAATGTGTGCCTGATAACTCCTGGTTGAGTATACTTCATTTGAGAGTTGATAAACAAGGGTATTTGGACAATTGACCACTGTGCTGGTGGTTAGAGTAAGAGTGACACGGACTATTGGGTTTTGCAGTCAGGCCAGTCCCTCTACTTCACACAGTAGACAAATACTCTCCCCCAGGTGAGTTAACTTCCTTTGTGATTTGATATATATGTGTATTTGGTCAAAGGAATACTGGGCTGGTGGTTGCAGTTTCAGAACCAGTGCCTACTGAGAGTTGAAGTTAGGTCACTCTTTCTACTACACACACTAGACAAATGTTGGGTATTACATATCTGTATGCAGACCGCTTTTAAGGTTTGGGCATACATTTATCTGTTGAGACATAGCATGGGTCTTGGGATTGTTGTGGTATATTGTAAGACTTACAGGCCCCAGTTCTACCAATGACATGTGATGGACCTTAGTAACTGTGATGTCTAGCCAACAATACAGATTGACAGTGTGAACACACATATTTTCTGGGTATTGAATGTTGGTGTTGAAAATGAACAGGACAGTTGGTAAAGGAGAGCTATGAGCATGCATGACATGGCATATTTGTGACATTTTTGAGGTTGTGACATACCAATCTCCACTCCCCCAGGTATTCCTGTCAATCCCTGAGGATGCAGGATGGACAAGACCTTCTCCTCCCAAGGAACGAGATGTGATGTGCACTTGGAGAGCCACCGCCAGACTTCTTGGCCTACAGATGGTGCCTGGAGACCAGGTAACACACCTTTCCCCTGAGGTCACCCCACCTCTTCCCTATGTCGTCCTTTGTGCGCAGGGTAGTGCCTACAGCATTCACTCTGTCGACTACCCTGTCATAATTACTGTTCCCACTCCAAAGGCACATTGGAAGAGTGTTAGAATTGATGGGCCTAGTGTTTACATTAGCAGCTCCAAAATTAACAACATTTTCTAAAATTTTACTGTTTGTTTGTCTGTTTCTTCCCCCAAACATTTTGCCTTCACCCCGCCTGTTTTCTGAATTTCATTTTCTGTTAGCATTAGGACTCCATTCACTTTGTCACTGCTAATCAGTGCTAAAGTGTTTGTGCTCTCGTCTTAAAACATTGTAAAATATTCTTTCACTAGATTGGCATATTTCATTTACATATAAGTCCCAAGTATAGGGTATCACATGTACCATGGACCTGTAAATAAAATGCTACCAGTGGACTTGCAGTCCTCATTGTGCCATCCACTTAAGTAGCACTTTTAAATATTTTCTAGCCCTGCCATTGCAGCCTGTAGTACAGATTTGAAACTGAGAACTCAACCTGACAATATAAACATTTTGCCAGACCTAAACCTTCCATTTTAAAATATATGTCACCCCTAATGCATGCCCTATGCAGACCATGTGGCAGAGTGCATTGCATTTAATAGGTAGGATTTATTGTAAGTGTTATACATTCTAATAGTAAAAAACTCATACATCTATTTTTCACTACAGAACTGGGTAGCATTGGGTTACATGATTGCATCTAATAAGTGCTAACTTTTGAATGGAAACTGCAAATAATGTCAAGTTGGATTCAAATGAGTTGTGATTTAAAATTCCCTTTAATGCTAAAGTCAGATTTCAAGTCACAATTTTGAAATGCCACGTTTACAATGTTTGTATTTTCTTGTCCTAACCATTTGGTGCCTGTAGACTGTGTCCTGGGTCACATGACTGTGAATAGCTTGCCTGTTGGCCTTTGTATTTTCCTCTTCGATTGAGATAACGCAGGATTGGTGTTGGCAACATGGGCCATCATGCCAGGATAGGAGTGGCAGAGCTGTTCGCTGCCCTACTTAAATATCAGTGGGCTGCCTCCAGCACACAGGAACCTAGCACCAGTGTTTTGTTATCTCAGACTACTTGGCAGGGGAAGGGAATAACGTTCCAGAATCAGATGTAGCGGTAGCCAAGATGTGGTCCCCCCCACTTCAAAGGCTGGCACTAAGTGTAAATATTGAACTTCCTGAACCACCGCTTCAATGCACTGCTGGTCCTGTGAACTACAGAATAAGGATTGCCTTGTTCCCCAGGAGACTGCCCTGTTGCTTGAGGCCAGCCTTGTTCTTCAGAGGACTGCCCTGCTGCTTGAGGCCTGCCTTGTTATCCATTGGTCTACCATGCTGCTTGAAGTCTGTCCTGCTCGCTGTGAAGATTGGACCTGCTCCCTTCATCAAAAACTACCTTGAGTGACTCCAATGGTCATTTGGCAAACCTCCTGTTCTGAGCCAGGGCGGCTTGAAAACAATGGTGAAGGAGCATTGCCCCACTGGCTGGCCAGAAGCTGAAAAATAAAACAATATTTTAATATCATTTAGTTTTTTAGCTGCTGGCTCAACCAGCATGTGCAGGGAGAGTTGGGCTGGTCCATGAGAGGGGGAGAAGGAGGAGTGGAATCAGTGCGTTAAGTACACATGTTAGTTTGGCTGTCCTTCTTAGGCCGGCCAAACTGACATGCGCACTTAGGTAAAATTGCAAAGGCCCCAGTGCACTGCCTGAGCAGCAGACCAAG
The DNA here is from genome assembly GCF_031143425.1 of Pleurodeles waltl. NCBI lineage: Eukaryota > Metazoa > Chordata > Amphibia > Caudata > Salamandridae > Pleurodeles > Pleurodeles waltl. The sequence goes on along the minus strand of NC_090443.1, from coordinate 601,618,621 downwards.
CTGCTCAGACCAATACTGACACTGTTCTCATGCTAGGTATAGCATGAGGGCAGCACCAGGACTATGTGGGTCGCCTGTGCTGATGTCCCAGGGACTGTTGGGACACCAACACCATTGAGGGAAGAGGATCGAGGTGGCCGGCGGCAGCAGCAGAAACAGGTACATTTTTTACATTATTATTTTATTTCCCCCATAACCCATCCACGGCAGAGGCCACCGCTGCAAATAATGCATGACAATAATGTTATTAGCCTATTTCCATATTTTTAGTTGGCTTTTGTGGTCTTTTCTGCGTTTAATCATTTCTCTTGAGGAGGTAGTTGTTAATCGTGCCCTGTACAGTTGTCTAACTTTCTCCTGAAAAGAGCCCAACCATTTTTAAAAGAGCAGAATTGGACCTAAAATGCCTGGCCGTGTAAAAATTATGACTTTAAAACACAAAAAGTAAAACAAAATCTACCTGTACAGTAACCAGTCATCCATGTAACGCAACTATCAGACCCACATTAAGAATACTGCACTTGTTACAATTGTAAGCTAGTATTACATTTTAAATCCCTACACTTTCCCACAAATCCCTATATTGTGTTGAACTAGATTACTTACGCAGCAGATTGCAAATTTAATGGTGTGGAAGGCTACTAAGAACTAGCATTGAGAAGCTCCTGACCCTACCTATAATAAAGAAATTGTGAGCAGCTGGATGTGTGGCTCCGGCTCAGGCAAGCATAATGTGGAAGGTGTTGTCTTATCAAAGAAAAACGTAATTTAAAACAAAATATTTTTATAGAAATGTTACAATTAATAAGAGGAGCAGCACAGTAAGAAAAACATCTTCCACTTCATAGACCGTGAACCCAACCAAACAAAAAAGGGAGATAAAAAAAGACCCATTTCAATACATTGACATAAACCCACAACGCATCAATCACTACTAATGTTGGACTCTGAAATCAGTGGCTTCCCCCTCATTTTCACCTTCCCCCTTTTCCCTTCCCCTTCCCTTCCTCTTGCCCTTCCCTCTTTTTACAAATGGCAAGCCCTCCTTATACTGATAGACTCCTGTGCCATTCCACAAAAGGAGCCCAAATCATCCTTCCCTTCAGACTGTATTTTATACCTCTCTTTTGTATAAAGCTATTTCCAAATTATAAAGTGAAATGAGCAGAGAAAGCCATTGCTGAAAGGTTGGGGACCCACTGTCTTACCAAAGAGACGCAATACAGAGACAAGCCACAGCCATTGCGATAAATATAAATCATTGAGCATAGCCAGGGACTACCCCCTTATGTATGCCTAACGTTATAAGTTGAGGGGGTTATCTTCCTAAAGGATACCTCAAATAATTTTTCAAGCCCCACCAAAATGACTCCAACACAGGACATGTACCGAACATATGAATGATATCAGCAACCACACATTTACATCGGGACACATAGTACCAGCTGACTCCCCACCTCATAATTTTCCACGGGGTACAGTTCAAATATTGTCTTATAGTGCTGTGCCTGCACGTTAGCCGGCACCAGTATAGAGTGTGCCAGCTAGAGAGAAAAAGAACAAAAAGAAGCCCCCAACATTGCATGCCATTTGTCAGAGTGTTTCTCTAGATCCTCCTTGGAAAGGACAGTTAACATTGTATACAGTTGGCTGACAGTACAGGGTTACCCCCAACCATTTGTTCAACAAGTTCGATCTTCTGAAATCCCTGGGCACCACAGCCTTTCTGACTTGAAAAGTCTACAATTTGTAAAAACGTAAAGAAGTCTTGCTTTAGTATCTCGAATTTATATTGTAACTCTTCAAAAGTCACAATTCAATCCTGTGAGCAAAAATCCCAAATACCCAATAAGCGCCATAAACAGTCTTGAACCAAACATTTTTGAAATAACTGAGTTTCACATGCCTCCACAAAAACACCGCTGGCTTCTTTCCCCAATGAGACTTCATAACTAGATGGACTACTAACCGCTACAGCCTATAGCCACAAACACTGATCATTAAATATTGGCTGGTTTATATTGAAGGTGGCTGCCCAGTAATATAACTTAAAGCCGAGTAGCACCCAACCACCACTCTCTCCAGGTAACATCAAAAATGTAAGAGCTCTTCTATCTTTGAAGTAGGCCCAAATAAATTGTTAGATCATGTTGTCCAACAATCTAAACCAGCTGCTTCTAAACTCTAGAGGGATGGCCATAAAAATACAATATTTTTGGCAACACCATCATTTTAATGACAGTTCACATACCTATAGGAGTTTTGTGTAAATTGTCCATTCTACGCAGAGCTACTTCCACTTTTGAAATAACGGTAGATTATAGTCAACCAATCGATCCAATTTGGAGGTTATAGGGACCCCCAAATACACAGCCCTCTCTACGACCCGGCTATCAAGAAACTCAACATTACAATTAATGATAATTTGGATCTTACTACGGTTAAACAAGTACCCAGACAAACACCCAAACTCCTGTGCTGTTTGTTCTATATGGGGTAACGCTTCCGCCGGATTCGGCGTCACTATGGCCACATCATCTGCATGTGCAAGCACATTAGTTTCCCAACCTTGAAAGGATATAGGGGGAATCATGGGCCTTAATTCTTAATTCACAATAAAGGGATTAGTATATAATGCAAATAATAAAGGTGAGCAGGAGCACCCTTGTCTTATGCCTCTTTGTATTAGATCTCCCATACCACCCCCTTAACAGTACTTCCTTGGTTAAAGTCCAGAAAATCTGAGATCCACTGTTTCATATGCTGTTTATAACCCTCATGATAGAGGTGCGCCCTGTCAAAAGTGCACTTAACTTTTTAGGTCTTAGCTGCTTCCCTTCCAATTCCAACACTAAAGGGTTATGATCAGACATTACCCAGGGAAATTGTTCAATATTCACTCCCTGCATCAAAATGGCTGACAACTACATATAATCCAACCAACTATTGGAGCTATGGGGGCAGAAAAGCAGATATATCCTGGATAAGGTGCTTTCAACCGTCACCAGGCATTGCATAAACCATGGTTGTCCATTAAGTGAATCAGAGACTGCAACACACTTGGATTTCTCCCCTTATATGCCCCTTATATGCCAGAGTCCCTTTCTCTAACCATCCCCTAGGTCCTTTAAAATTAAAATCACCACAGCACACAATCAGGGCAGGCCACAGCATCAATTAATTATTAAGCCAATCAGTGACTGTAGGATCATCAGCAACTGATCCATAAACAGTTGCAAGAGTGAAACTACCATTCCCATAGTGACATTCCATGATCACCCATTTTACCAATTTATTCGCTCTTGTGTGCTTAAACTTATACTTATTTCCATGAGCCAAAATAGCCACCCCGATGCTGGCATCCCCTGCATAATGCTCTCAATCAAATTGAGCTCTAAATATTCTAGAAGGTGCTTCTGGGCCGCCTCAATATGCATCTCCTGCAGACAAAGGCTACTGGCATGCAGTGCCTTTCAATCAATTGCCACCCCCCTTTCTCATTTTTACTGCTGCCATTTAGGCCACCTATGTTAATAGATGCAATTCTTATCTTACCCATCCCCTCAGGGTCCAACACAAGAACAAGCATCGGCGAGCATCATCCTGCCTGTCAAGATCCGAACTCCTCACATGCAATCCTCGTATTCAATACTGTTAGATTACCCGGGTTTCCTACTTTATGCTTTCCCCATCTTCCCCACCTCCTGTAACGCTGCGCTGTGGCGCGGCGTCTCTTTCTGTCCTCGCGGGTGGAACGTGCTACCGATATTCGGAGCGCCGTTCCCCGCGTTTTTTGACGAAGCTTTCTGGGAACCATAAATTTCGCTCCCGGTCGCGCTACACTTACTTGTAGCCTTTTTTCTTCTTTTATTGGTGGTGGGTTTTTTGTTGGGCCTTTTGCCTGTCTCTATCCATGCTGTGTCCATCTTGTCTTCTTCGTGTTTTTGTCCCAGCATGCTCTGTTTTTCTTTTATACTACTTCCTTTTTCCTATACTGGTCTATGGGCTTTTCCCAATCCAAGATGGTGTTACTTCCCTTTCCTGTGATGTCACTTCCCTTTTCTCAGTATATAAGTCAGTCAGTCTTGTTCCTCCTTGCGTTGCAAACACTTCCTTCTGGTTGTGCTGTTAGCTCCTGTTCTTTGTTCCTACTTTTTTGTCTTGGGAGATTTTTGCCTGTTCTTTGTTCCTGCTTTTGCCTTGGGAGATTTTTGCCTGTTCTTTGTTCCTGCTTTTGCCTTGGGATATTTTTGCCTGTTCCTTTTTTCCTGCCTTGTACCCTGGATATTGCCTATTTTTGTTTCCTGTTGTCAAGTCCAGTTTTTTCTTGCTTTCCTTCTGGAGTTCCTGTTAGAGGTTTTTTCCCCAGTGTTGGTTTTTTTTCCCTCTGGGACTCCTTCTGGAGGGTACGGTCTGCTTTGGCGTAGCCTGTCAAGCGGCACCGTGGCTACTAGAAGGGGTTGCCCTTATCTGGGAGCATCCAGGACCTGTAGAAGACTTGGGGGGTGATTCTAACTTCGGCGGGCGGCGGAGGCCGCCCGCCGAAGTTCCCCCACCAAAATACCGCTCCGCGGTCGAAAGACCGCTGAGGGTATTTTGGGATTTGCCCTGGGCTGGCGGGCGGCCGCCAAAAGGCCGCCCGCCAGCCCAGGGCAAATCAATCTTCCTACTAAGATGCCGGCTCAGAATTGAGCCGGCGGAGTGGGAAGGTGCGACGGGTGCAGTTGCACCCGTCGCGTATTTCAGTGTCTGCTAGGCAGACACTGAAATACTTTGTGGGGCCCTCTTACGGGGGCCCCTGCCGTGCCCATGCCATTGGCATGGGCACGGCAGGGGCCCCCAGGGGCCCCGCGGCACCCCCTACCGCCATCCTGTTCCTGGCGGGCGAACCGCCAGGAACAGGATGGCGGTAGGGGGTGTCAGAATCCCCCATGGCGGCGCAGCAAGCTGCGCCGCCATGGGGGATTATAAGGGCAGCGGTAAACCGGCGGGAGACCGCCGGTTTACCCTTTCTGACCGCGGCCAAACCGCCGCGGTCAGAATGCCCTGCGGGGCACCGCCGGTCTGTCGGCGGTGCTCCCGCCGACCCTGGCCCCGGCGGTCTGAGACCGCCGGGGTTAGAATGAGGGCCTTGGTGTATTCGCCAATCGGAAATCCAGAGGTGAGAAGTCCAGCGCAGTACGTGACAGATTGCAACTCCAAAAGATTCTGCGTTGCGAGTGCGCCATGGAAGATCCACAGGGAGAGGTGTCCGAAAATGCTCAAGCTATGTTACAGACTGTCCAACAACAAGCCCAAGAGTTACAACAGTTACGTGCAGAGAACACTCGCTACGACAGGTCTTGTCTTCCCGATCAATGGACATACCACCCGTATCTGCTACTATTCCTCGATATTCCGGAGATCCTTTAAAGATGAAGGAATTTTTGGATGCCCTGACGGTTTTCTTTGCCTTTCGTCCACTCCAGTTTTCTTCGGATAAGACTAAGGTGGGCTATCTGATCAGCGCCTTGTCTGGTCCAGCGCTTGCTTGGGCGACTCCTCTGGTTTCTGCAGATGACCCAGTCCTGGCTAACTATTCCGCTTTCCTGACTGTTTTCAAATAAATGTTTGAGAGACCTGGGGTAAAAGCAGCAGCTGAAGAAGCCTTATGTGACATTCAGCAAGGTAATCAGGATGTACTACAGTATATAACCCGCTTCAAACAGCTGGCAGCTGAAACCTCCTGGGTAGAACGCACCTTCGTAACCCTTTTCCGCCGAGGCCTGCGTGAAGAAATTAAAGATGAGCTTGTACACTCTTTCCCAGCTTGTTCTTTGAAAGAATTAATGGATCAATCTATGAACATCGAGTATAGACTTCGAGAGCGCAAGATGGAAAGACGTAGAACTAGAGCTCCATACCAGCCCGGTACCTTCCGTGCTAGCAGTCGGCGAACGGAAGATAGTCCATCTGAAGCCTCTCCACCTCCCCATGAAGAGCCCATGCAGATAGATCTGGTTCGTGGGCCATTGACGGAGTCAGAAAGGGAGGAACGACGACGAAGGGGACTTTGCCTATATTGTGGTAAGGCTGGCCACCTGATCCGTAGTTGTCCGGTACGTCCCTCAAGGCCTGCGGGAAACGCCAGCTCCCGTCCCCTGTAAGGAGGAAGGAGACGGGAGGAGCTGAAGTACCATCAATATGTTCCTCCAAAGAAAGCATGTCCACCCTGTTTATCCTCTCGGTCAAGTTACAGAGTTCACAAGATCAAGAAGAACATCTTCTGGCTCTCCTTGATTGTGGAGGCAGTGGACTCTATCTGGATGAGAACTGGGCTACTAGTAAATGAATTCCCTGCATTACTAAAGAAACCCCTGAGCAGGTTCACACAGTGGATGGCTCTACGTTAACTTCAGGACCTGTGGTGGCCTCAACTCCTACTCTTTGTTTGACATTTGGGGGGCATCAAGAACACGTTGCCTTTGATCTCATAGCCTCACCAAATCACATCATGATTTTGGGAATTCCCTGGTTAGCTCGACACAACCCCTATATCAATTGGGAAACACGAACTATATCCCTAACGTCTTCATTTTGTCAACAGAATTGTTATTCTACTACTTCTTATTGGACTCCAAAAAGGTCCTGTCAGTCAACTAAGGATAACACTAACTCTATCAATATTATCAAGGGGGTTCCAGATTGTTATCAGGAATATATCAGGATTTTTCAGAAACCTAGTAATCCTGTTTTGCCACCTCATCGCAGTTATGACTGTGCTATTCCTTTAATTCCTGATGAAGTCGTTCCCTTCGGTCGAATGTATTCTCTGACAGACCAAGAAAAGAAGGTGTTAAGGGAATATTTAGACGACAACTTACACAACGGTTTGATTGCTCCTTCCACATCCCCTGCTGGGGCTCCTCTCTTCTTCGTCCCAAAGAAGACTAAGGATCTGCGTCCTTGTGTGGACTTTCGTGAACTCAACAGAATAACGATTAAGGATCGATATCCACTGCCTTTAATCAGAGATACTGGATGCCATTCAAGGAGCCAAGATATTTACTAAATTAGATTTACGGGGTGCATGTCATCTCCTTCGGATCAAGGAAGGAGATGAATGGAAGACTGCTTTCCGTACCCCTTTTGGGCACTATGAGTATCGTGTTATGCCCTTTGGACTGACCAACGCCCTTTCTGTTTTTCAACGATTTATGGATTCAGTGTTCTCTGATGTACTCAATCAATATGTGGTCATTTATTTGGATGATATCTTGATATATTCCCGTGATCCTGAGCACCATGTAGATCATGTCCTGCAAGTCCTGGAAAGACTCAAGAAAAAACAATTCTTTTGTAAACCTGAGAAGTGCGAGTTCCATAAATCTGAAGTAAGGTATCTCGGGTTTTGTATTAATCAACACGGAATATCCATGGACCCTGACAAGGTCAGTGCCATATTAGATTGGCCTTCTCCAACGTCCATTAAAGAAACGCAATGTTTTCTTGGGTTATCAAACTTTTATCGTCAGTTTATTCAGAACTTTGCCCACCTACAAAGTTTCATAACACAAACAATTAAGAAAGAGAACCTGAAGAAGGGTTTCATTTGGACGAAGGAGGCTGAACACGCGTTTCAAGAATTAAAGACAGCCTTCACCCAAGCACCCGTGTTGCGTCATCCTGACAATACCAAGAAATTTATCGTCGTGACTGATGCCTCAGACAGAGCTATTGGAGCAGTTTTGCTGCAGAAGCAAGACAATGATGGATTGGAACATCCAATCTTTTATCTGTCGCATATTCTATCAGAGGCTGAACAAAATTATTCTGTACTGGAATGAGAGCTACTCGCTCTCAAAGTAGCTTGTAAGGAATGGAGGCATTTCCTGATGGGTTCCAGAGAGCCTTTTGAAGCTAGGACTGATCACCGTAATCTCCAGTGTCTTCGGAGCTTTCAGTGTCGCAACAGTCGTCAGGCTCGATGGGCTTTCTTCTTTAGCCAGTACGATTTCGTGATCACGTACATACCTGGTTCCCAGAATTTATTGGCAGATGCCTTATCCCGCAGATATCCTGACATAGCCCAGAACTCCTCTCCACATCTTATTGAGTCTAGCAGGATCATCGGAGCTACTCAATCTTTTCAAGAACGCATTCAATCCGAGTACAAGTTTCTCTCTGCTTCAGAATGGGATAAAGTGACTCCTTTTTTGCAGAAGAAGGACAACTACTTCTATCATCAACATGCTCTCTTCCTACCTACCAAGAAAGTGCAGACAGAAGCCCTGCAAATGTGCCATGATTCTCCTATAGCCGGTCATCGAGGTATCAGGAAGACCCAGGAACTGCTTCAGCGATCTTTTTGGTGGCCTTCGCTTAAGACAGACACTGAAACCTATCTGTCAGCATGCCCAGTCTGTGCCCAGACTAAGACACCCCGAACTAAGGTGGCAGGTTTATTAAGACCTTTACCTGTTCCTTCCGCTCCTTGGTGTACTCTATCCACTGATTTCATATGCTCTCTACCTACTTCCTCTGGTAACCAAGTAATCATGGTAACCGTAGATTCATTCACCAAGATGGCCCATTTTTCAGCCTTGAAGAAACTACCAACGGCCCCAGAAATGAGTCGCATTTTTCTACGAGATATTTTTTGCCTCCATGGTCTTCCTCCAGAGGTCATTTCGGACAGAGGGCCTCAATATGTTTCACGTTTCTGGAGAGCCTTTTGTGCCTTCTTTAACATTGAGATTTCTTTATCCTCGGGTTTCCATCCACAAACGAATGGGCAAACTGAACGAGTGAATCAAGAACTTCAGCAGTATCTGAGATGTTACTGTAATGCCACACAAAGCAATTGGTCAGAATATCTTGCTCTTGCCGAGTTCTCCTATAACAACACAATACATAGTGCGACCAAGACCACACCCTTTTATTGTACTTATGGATTTCATCCGAGGACTTTCACTACTGTTTCTCGAACATCCTCTTCTGTGCCTGCAGTCACTTCTTTTTCACGACAGATCCGTCGAATCCAGGGCCTACTTCACACTACTCTCCTAGCTTCGAAACAAGCTATGAAGCGAAAGGCGGATCGTTATCGGCAAGCCGCACCTTTGTATCAAGTGGGCCACAAGGTATGGCTTTCTTCCAGATTTCTACCATCCCGGTTTTCCACCAATAAGTTCAAACCACGTTTTTATGGACCCTTTCGAATTTCGCACATCCTGAATCCTGTAGTTGTGCGTCTCCGCTTACCTCATACCTGGAGGGTTCATCCTGTTTTCCATGTGTCCCAGTTAAAACCCTTCGTTCCTGATCCTTACCATCGCCAGTTCCAACGTCCACCTCCTCTTTCTATCAACGGACAGCCTGAGTATGAAGTCCAGGAGATCTGTGATTCCAGAATTTTTCGACGCCAACTACAGTTTTTGGTCCACTGGAAAGGATACCCCCTCAGTGACTGGTCGTGGGAAGATGCTTCCTCCGTCCATGCTCACCGTTTGGTTCGCCTGTTTTTTGACAATCATCCTGACAAACCTGGAGCCTCGGGGAAGGGACCTACTGTAACGCCGCGCTCTGGCGCAGCGTCTCTTTCTGTCCTCGTGGGTGGAACGTGCTACCGATATTCGGAGCGCCGTTCCCCGCGTTTTTTGACTAAGCTTTCTGGGAAGCATATATTTCGCTCCCGGTCGCGCTACACTTACTTGTAGCCTTTTTTCTTCTTTTAATGGTGGTGGGTTTTTTGTTGGGCCTTTTGCCTGTCTCTATCCATGTTGTGTCCATCTTGTCTTCTTCGTGTTTTTGTCCCAGCATGCTCTGTTTTTCTTTTATACTACTTCCTTTTTCCTATACTGGTCTATGGGCTTTTCCCAATCCAAGATGGTGTTACTTCCCTTTCCTGTGATGTCACTTCCCTTTTCTCAGTATATAAGTCAGTCAGTCTTGTACCTCCTTGCGTTGCAAACACTTCCTTCTGGTTGTGCTGTTCGCTCCTGTTCTTTGTTCCTGCTTTTTTGCCTTGGGAGATTTTTGCCTGTTCTTTGTTCCTGCTTTTGCCTTGGGAGATTTTTGCCTGTTCTTTGTTCCTGCTTTTGCCTTGGGATATTTTTGCCTGTTCCTTTTTTCCTGCCTTGTACCCTGGATATTGCCTATTTTTGTTTCCTGTTGTCAAGTCCAGTTTTTTCTTGATTTCCTTCTGGAGTTCCTGTTAGAGGTTTTTTCCCTAGTGTTGGGGTTTTTTCCCTCTGGGACTCCTTCTGGAGGGTATGGTCTTCTTTGGCGTAGCCTGTCAAGCGGCACCATGGCTACTAGAAGGGGTCGCCCTTATCTGGGAGCATCCAGGACCTGTAGAAGACTTGGGTGGTCATTCTGACCTCGGCGGTAAAAGGCGCCTACCGCCGGTCAGAAATCCTCCATAATTCCGCAGCGGTCGCGGTAACCCGCCACGGTCATTCTGACCCGCAGCAGCCAAACCTCCGAAAATCCGACAGCCACAACAGACCGCCAGACCAGCGGTCGGCGGAAAAGTGGAGGTGACCAAACCTCCACCGTCACGCCAACAGAAATACGCCCATGCCATTACGACCCACGAATCCACGCGGCGGTCTTTCAAACGCGGTTTTCCATTGGCGGTACACACCGCCGCGGTCAGAATACACACAAACGAACAAAACTCAGCCACATTGGACGATTTGAATTCCACACACCTGATACACACACACACACCACTCCCACACACACAATACAATATAAAACACACACCCACATCACCCACAAACCCCTACGACCAAAAATTCAGAAAGAAGCACTGAGAGACACATCAGCGATCACAGAATACCATCACACAGAGGCACACTACACCATCACCCACACAATATCCACACACAAAACAACACACACCACCACACTCAACACACTTAACTACACATACTCCACCCCACACATCATACACACCACTCCATGGCACCCCAAAGACACCCCCGCTTCTCAGACGAAGAACTCAGGGTCATGGTGGAGGAAATCGTTCGGGTAGAGCCCCAGCTCTTCGGCACACAGGTCCAATACACCAGCATTGCCCGGAGGACGGAGCTATGGCAGAGGATTGTCGACAGGGTCAACGCTGTGGGACAGCACCCCAGAAATCGGGAAGACATCAGGAAGCGATGGAACGACCTACGGGGGAAGGTGCGTTCCATGGTATCCAGGCACAACATCGCCGTGCAGAAGACTGGCGGAGGACCCCCACCTCAACCCCCACAATTTACAACATGGGAGGAGGAAGTCTTGAACATCCTGCATCCTGACGGCCTCCCAGGAGTCGGCGGAGGAATGGATACTGGTAAGTTGAAGCTTCACTACTGCTTCCCCCCCACCTGCATGCCAAATCATACCCCAACCCTCACCCCCATCCTCGAACCCCACCCTCACCCCCACCCCCATCCTCACCCCCACCCTCACCCCCACCACCATCCTCACCCCCACCACCATCCTCACCCCCACCCCCAGCACACCTATTCCCTGCCAATGTCTCACCATCACAACCCACACATCCCAAAACCTAGGCCTGCATGCGTCCACTAAGCATGGACACCCATCACCAAAGCATGCCCAATGCATATACACATCCCCCCCACAAGCCACCCTCACCAAAGCCCCCACACACGAATGCCAGCACTTGGGGACACGGGAACCCACAGATACACCCATATGCCACACATTGAAACTATAACCATACCTCTATACCCCTGCAGGACCCGACCGTCAACACACCGCCACGGAGGGCCCAGAATTCTCCACACCCCCCACCCAAGAGGCCGTCAGCGATGACAGCAGCTCTGTCGACCTGGACACTGATGACCAGCCCGGACCATCGGGGACCTCTGGACAGTCGGTTCCCCTCACACAGGCACAGGCCACTACAGACCCAAACCCCTCTGGGAACACCAGCACAGCTCCCACCCAGCGGGCCCATGCCTCTGTCTCCAGGGCGCGTCAATCTGCGGTGTGTCTACCACTACAGGGCACCCAGGATAACCCACCACCCCAACAACAACAGGGACCTGGGGGCAGTGGTAGTGGGCACACCGGCCAGGGGGCAGAGGCCCAGGGAAACAGGGCAACTCGGAGGGCAGCTGTGCGACAGGGGGGGGACGGGCCCAGGGAACCCACTCTCCACGAGGCCCTCACCACCATCATGGGAGCATACAACCGCTCCCAGGAGACGATGGCGACGGTACTGGCCCGGTTCCAGGAGATCCAGGTACTGCAGGAGGAACACTATCGGGGGTACAGGGAGGACATCAGAGCCCTCACCTCCACCCTGGTTACCATGGTAGGGCTGCTGCAGGACCTCATCAACACCAGGACGGACACTCAACAACAACAAAGGGCCCCTGCCACTAGCCTGGACCAAGAACAGCCAACCACCTCCGCCGGCGCTAGTGGACAGGAGGCCCCCGCACAACAGCAGCCCACCAGACCCCCACCTCCTGCAGGAGAAGAACCACCCCGCAAGAGGGCCCTGAGATCTCGCAAGAAGACAGAGTAGGATGTCAAGACCCCCGCCAGCAAAGGATACCACCTGATATCATCCCACTGTCCCACATTGTCACCCTGTCCATCCTTGAACTGCCCATGCTCCATCTCTCCACAGGCCTCTGGACAATGCACCTGTGTGACTGTTACTCTGGACTCTGCCATGGACATTCCTTCACCATAGCCCCCACCCACTTGAAACCACCCATCCCATTTTGAGCACTGAAATAAACACCTATTTTGCACAAAACTATCTGGAGTCTGGCTGTGATTTCAAAATATTGTAATTGACATGACAGTGCAAATATGTCCTTGTACATAGTGAAGTCAACAAACAGCTGCCACAAAGCTGTAGTCCATGGGGAAACGAAGCACAGGACTCGTAGTGGGGACCCCAGATCTGAAATAGGGAGGGAAAAGCCACAACTCAGTCATCATACACTGGGGCAAATAGACAGGCAGCAGAGATGCAGGAGAGTAGTTCACATTTACTGAATTATGTTTGAATTGTTACCTGTGTCCTATTGAAAGTACTGTTCAATGATTCTGTCCCTGTTGTCTGTTTCAGCCCCATCGTCTTCCTCCTCGTCACTCTCCACAGGTTCCACAGCTGCCACAACACCACCGTCTCGACCATCCTCCTGCAGGAAAGGCACCTGGCGACGCAAAGCCAGGTTGTGAAGCATGCAGCAGGCCACGATGATGTGACACACCTTCTTAGGTGAGTACATTAGGGATCCACCTGTCATATGCAGGCACCTAAACCTGGCCTTTAGGAGGCCAAAGGTGCATTCGATCACCCTCCTAGTACGCCCATGGGCCTCATTGTACCGTTCCTCTGCCCTGGTCCGGGGATTCCTTACTGGGGTCAGTAGCCACGACAGGTTGGGGTACCCAGAGTCCCCCAATAGCCATACTCGGTGTCTCTCTAGCTGTTCCATCACGTAAGGGATGCTGCTATTCCTCAGGATGTAGGCGTCATGCACTGACCCTGGGAATTTGGCATTTACATGCGAGATGTACTGGTCAGCCAAACACACCACCTGGATGTTCATGGAATGGTAACTTTTTCTGTTCCTGTACACCTGCTCCCTGTCTCTTGGGGGAACCAAAGCCACATGGGTCCCATCAATGGCACCAATGACATTGGGAATATGTCCAAGGGCGTAGAAATCACCCTTCACTGTAGCCAATTCGCCCACCTCAGGGAAAATGATGTAGCTCCTCACGTATTTCATCAGGGCAGACAACACTCTGGATAACACCTTCGAAAACATGGGCTGAGACATCCCAGAAGCAATTCCCACTGTTGTCTGAAATGACCCACTTGCCAAGAAATGGAGTACTGACAGGACCTGCACCAGAGGGGGAATCCCTGTCGGTTGGCGGATGGGGGACATCAGGTCGGGCTCCAGCTGGGCACACAGTTCATGTATAGTGGCACGGTCAAGCCGGTAGGTCAGGATAATGTGGCGTTCTTCCATTGTCGACAGGTCCACCAGCGGTCGGTACACGCGAGGATTCATCCGTCTCCTCGCCAAACCCAGCGGACGGTGCCTAGGAAGGACAACATGGAGCACAGAGTCAAGCAACCCACAGGTACGTACTCACAGCTTGCACAGTAAACGATTCTCTATGCAGTGAATGGCGTGTCTGAGTGGCTATGCAAGGCCTAGGCCTGTGTGACGCAGTTGAAATTGAGCCTTGTGGACCCTCGAAATGGCGCCTGCCTGACCTGTGAAGTGTGACAATGGGATGTGAGGTCAATGCGCTGGCGTGGCACACCGCGGCGGTCGGCGGTCGAAGACCGCGGCGCGAAGCCGCATTGGTTAACATTGAAGCCTATGGGTTTCAGGAGCCAATGGCGAAGGGCGCCGGCGGTGGCGGTACGCACCGCCGCGGTACGCACCGCCGCGGACGTGACCGACATTTTCTATCTACTTATCCACTTGCGACTTGAACTTTCACAGGAGAGGACCTATACTGCAAGTGTTGCTGTGACCTCGGTCTGGAAGGGACAATGGCTGCTGCGACTGGGGAAAGGGCCCCTGCCTTCACTGGAGAGGAGTTGGAGAAACTTGTGGATGGGGTCCTCCCCCAGTATGCGCTACTCTACGGTCCTCCAGACCAACAAGTGAGTTTAATTCAATATGGATTTGGGGCCACTGGCTGGCTTGGGGGCCTGGCGGGGGCCTGGCGGGGATGGGGGGCATGTTGGGCCTGGCGGGGGGCCTGGCGGGGATTGGGGTCATGTTGGGCCTGGCGGGGGGCCTGGCGGGGATGGGGGGCATGTTGGGCCTGGCGGGGGGCCTGGCGGGGGGGATGGGGGGCATGTTGGGCCTGGCGGGGGGCCTGGCGGGGATGGGGGGCATGTTGGGCCTGGCGGGGGGCCTGGCGGGGATGGGGGGCATGTTGGGCCTGGCGGGGGGCCTGGCGGGGGGCCTGGCGGGGATGGGGGGCGTAGGGCCACTGGCAACGAAAATGCAGACAAACTTGAACGTGGTATTTCTCCCTCCCTGTATGTGTCACATAGGTCCGCGCCCATGAGAAGATCGGGATTTGGCGTGCCATCGCCAAGGAAGTCCGGACCCTGGGGGTCCACCATCGACGGGGCACCCACTGCCGCAAGAGGTGGGAGGACATCCGCCGCGGGACCAAGAAGACCGCCGAGTCTCTGCTGGGGATGGCCTCCCAACGTAGGCGGGGTGCCTGCCGTCAACTGACCCCCCTGATGTTCCGGATCCTGGCGGTGGCCTACCCTGATTTGGATGGGCGCGTGAGGGCAGCACAGCAGACACAAGGGGGTGAGTACAAGCATTATCTACTCTGTTGTCGCGCAGTGGAGGTGTCTGGGTGGGGGAGGAGGGCTGTGGGTCCCCCTAGGCCAGGGCGATATCTGTAGGCTGGGCACCCCCGTAAGCCCCTGTGTCCCCAGCCACCACCCTCAGTAGTGTGTCAGTACAGCCATCCCTGGGCCGTGTCATCCATGGGTGCAGTTGTCAACTCTAGGCGTGTAGGGCATGTTCCACGGAATGCGTAGCGGACCCCAAGTGCGCAACTTAGTGCAGGGGACATCTGTGTCTGTCATGTCCGCTAACTGTACCGGTGATCCATGTACTCAAAATCTCTTTATTTCTCTCTCCCCCCCCCTTTTTGTTTGTCTTTCTGTGCTTGTGTGCATCAGCATCATCAGGCGGAGGAGAAGTGGCATCGGGGCAGGAGGGAGCTGCATCTCACATGGCCCAGGAGGGCCATGCCACAGAGTCTGACTGGACCAGTGAGACGGAGGGCGAGGGGAGCTCCACAACGGGGACGACTGGACCCTGCAGCGACACGGACACGTCCTCGGAAGGGAGCTCCCTTGCGGGGGTGGCACCATCCGTGCCCCCCGCCATTACAGGTACAGCCGCCACCCAGCGCACCATCTCCGCCCTCCCAGCAGCCCCTCAGCGTTCGCCCCGTGCCCGCTCTGCCAGGAAGCCGGGCATCTCCTTCGCCCCAGGCACCTCAGGCCCTGCCCCTGTTACCCCCGCTGCCCTCAGTGAGGAGGTCATTGACCTCCTCCGAACGCTCATTGTTGGGCAGACTACCCTTTTGAATGCCATCCAGGGGGTGGAGAGGGAGGTTCATCGCAGCAATGCGTACCTGGAGGGCATTCATTCGGGTCAGGCTGCCCATCAGCGATCGTTCCAGGCTCTGGCCTCAGCACTGACGGCAGCCATTGTCCCTGTCTCCTGCCTCCCTCTACTAACTCCCTCCTCCCAGTCTCCTGTTCCTCTGCCTGTCCCACCCACACCATCAGACCAGCCTGCACACACCTCAACACCCAAGAGCGGCTCATCCAAACATAAGCACCACAGATCACGCAGACATTCACACAAGCAACATTCCGATGCAGACATGCCAACAGTCACTACCACCTCTGTGACCCCCACCTCCTCGTCTCCCTCCTCCCTCCCTGTGACGTCTACACTCACACCTTCATTCACCTCACCATCAGCCAGTGTTTCCATCACCAGCATACCCTCCACTACAGTCCGCACACGTGCAGTCACCACCCCCACTGCCATTTACACGTCCCCTGTGTCCTCTCCCACTGTGTCTGTCACCCCCTCTTCCACACCACACAAACGCAGCCACCCACCCACCCAACAGCCATCCACCTCACGACAGCCTCCCGCTCCTGCACCTGCACCCAAAGACAGCAAACTTGTCTCGCCTACAACCACATCCTCTCCCTCCACTCCCATACCCACTGTACCTACCACTCTCCATTGTCCCAAGAAAATCTATCTCTCTACTGCTACCTTCTTTCCTGACCCTGAGCCCCCCCCTCCTTCTCGTCGGGGTAAAAAGAGCACCTCAACCACCACCAGCCCTGCAGCCCCCTTGACAAGGGTGCAGGGGTATTGGAGCCCACCAGCCCGCAGGTCTGGATCTTCGCCCAGCAGCAAGGGGACAGCCAGCCCACCCCCTGGGAAGAGGAGCAGAAGGCGGAAGGGCCGCCGCCGGAGCCCGGATTCGATATCCCCCCAGGACACTAGCCAGCCACCGTCAACAGCCACAGCTCCAAAGGGAGGAAAGGGCCACAGACTCCCGACTAAGGAGGGCAAGGGCAGCAAGGCGGAGAAGTCAGGCAGCAGGCCTGCTGCCCATGGAGGACCTGTCACAGCTGCCCAGGAGGAGCCCGCAACCCCCATAGCCGCTGCCCCGGGAGGAACCGGCACAGCTGCCCCGGGAGAGCCCACCACCCCCATAGCCGCTGCCCAGGGAGGACCCAGCCCAGCTGGCCAGGAGGGCCCCACCACCCACAGCCCAGGTGGGCATTGAAGGAGCACCATCCCCGCTGCCCAGGAGGGCACCACCAGGCAATGAGCAGTTGGCCATAGAATGGCCGCCGTCTCCAGCACCGCTCCGCTGGGGACCACCGTCTCAAGAACCGCTGAACAGGGCCCTTCAAGGCAAGAACCGCTGAACTGGGCCCCGCCGTCTCCAGCACCGCTCCGCTGGGGACCGCCGTCTCAAGAACCGATGAACTGGGCCCTTCAAGGCAAGAACCGCTGAACTGGGCCCCGCCGTCTCCAGCACCGCTCCGCTGGGGACCGCCGTCTCAAGAACCGCTGAACTGGGCCCTTCAAGGCAAGAACCGCTGAACTGGGCCCCGCCGTCTCCAGCACCGCTCCGCTGGGGACCGCCGTCTCAAGAACCGCTGAACTGGGCCCTTCAAGGCAAGAACCGCTGAACTGGGCCCCGCCGTCTCCAGCACCGCTCCGCTGGGGACCACCGTCTCAAGAACCGCTGAACTGGGCCCTTCAAGGCAAGAACCGCTGAACTGGGCCCGCCGTCTCCAGCACCGCTCCGCTGGGGACCGCCGTCTCAAGAACCGCTGAACTGGGCCCTTCAAGGCAAGAACCGCTGAACTGGGCCCCGCCGTCTCCAGCACCACTCCGCTGGGGACCGCCGTCTCAAGAACCGCTGAACTGGGCCCTTCAAGGCAAGAACCGCTGAACTGGGCCCCGCCGTCTCCAGCACCGCTCCGCTGGGGACCGCCGTCTCAAGAACCGCTGAACTGGGCCCTTCAAGGCAAGAACCGCTGAACTGGGCCCTTCCAGGCAGGAACCGCTGGCCCTTTGGCAGACGTGGCAGGGCAGGATCTGTCTCGGGCAGGGCTGCAGGATGTCCTCTGGCCAACATGCCTCCTCCAGTGGCAGTGGAGTCTGTTATGGACTGTTTGGACTGTGGCTTTGCTCTTCCCAGGATGGCCCAGTGGGCAGGCCACCCACTGTATGGACTGTTTGGACTGTGGCTTTGCTCTCCCCAGGATGGCCCAGTGGGCAGGCCACCCACTGTATGGACTGTTTGGACTGTGGCTTTCCTCTCCCCAGGATGGCCCAGTGGGCAGGCCACCCACTGTATGGACTGTTTGGACTGTGGCTTTGCTCTCCCCAGGATGGGCCAGTGGTCATGGAGTCCCCTCGTGGATCTGGCGTCGTGTACTCAAGTGGCTGAGGTGCCCCCCCTTCCCTTCCCCCTGAGGTGCCTGTCCTTTTTTCTTTCTGATGCCCCTGCAGTGTTCTCTCCGTGGAGTTCTTGTCGTGGGACTGGGCCTTGCCCCTTTGCTCAGGACCCCTGTGGTCCACGGACAGTGGTTGGACTACATTTAGTAGCTGTATATATTTTGTACATAGTTTATTTATTTATTTGGATTACTGCTGTCCATTTTTCAATATATCTGCCCGTTTGAGATCTCTTCTTTTGGTCTTTGCATTATTTCGGAAGGGGGGGTTTGTGGGTTGTGACAGTGATCTGTGGGAATGCATTGATGTGTGTGTTGTAGTGGGTGTGGCTGGGTGGTTGTGTGCCGGTAATCTTTTCCCTCCCCTGTGTCGTAGGTGCAGTACTCACCAATGTCTTCCGCGCCGCCGGGCGTGCTCCTGGTACAGGAGCAGGTATAGGAGTGCGGGGATGACCTGCAACTCGGGTTCCATACTGCCGGAATCTCGCGTGGAGTATGTGGAGGTGAGCGTTTTCCCGTTCGTAGTCTGTTTCCGCCGTGTTTTTATCGGCGGTGCTCCCGCCCCGGAAAAGGTGGCGGATTGGTGGGTCGTGATAGGGTGGGCGGTACATTGTCTGCCGCCTGGCTGTTGGCGGGGACCGCCGCGCTGTTTGTTTGTTCCGCCGTGGCGGGCGGAGTGTTAATGCGGCGGGCTGTGTTGGCGGTTCCCGCCAGGGTCAGAATTGCATATTTTGGACCACCGGCCTGTTGGCGGGTTGGCCGCCGCTTTATCACCGACCGCCAGGGTCAGAATGAGGGCCTTGGTGTATTCACCAATCGGAAATCCAGAGGTGAGAAGTCCAGCGCAGTACGTGACACCTCCCAATCCTCCAATCCTCCCTGTCCCCCCTTACTACCCACCCTCTGTCCCATAGCTAACTCTGCCTTGCTGCAATCCCCCTGTTGTGATTCCCTCACCTTTATCTGCAACTTGTAATGTGTGTAATAAACTACCACCGGGTTGTTGGCTTGATCATGTTCAGTTTGGGTAGTTAAGGTGTGATGTTTACAGTTATTTGGCCAAAGCTTGTTGCCTTTGTAGATTGAAAAGTACATCATGTTTTGTAACAAGGGTTGTTTACTCAGTGCTGCTTGATTTTATCAAGGCTTGCTTACTCAACCTCAATGAGGTTCTTTGGAGCATCTACAGGATTAATTAGAAACACCTGAGACCCTGCACGTTTTTGGACAGCTGACTTCCCTGATTGTTAGGCAGCACTCCTGTTTTCAAGACCCATGTCCTAATCATGACTCATCACTCATGACTCATCACTCATGACTCATTCCTGCATAAACTATAAAAAAGCCTCACAAGTAACAGTCAGTGCTTGGCTTTGTTCTGATCCTTCTTGAAGCTGACATCAAGAGCCTGCTCCTGGGAAGTCCCTGCAAAGCTTCCGGGCATTACTGGGCAACAAGAGAGGAAACAACTTCTTCAGCCTTTTCGTGCTGGCAGCTGTTTACATAAGCTAAATGAAGGAAGTGCGCTCTGTTCAGTGATTTTTTATATTAAGAACCTCAGTGTGTAACTAAATGACTTTATTTTCAAGAAAAAACTAAAGTTTTGAGGTTGATTAAGAGAGTGTATGGAAATGCTTAATGTTTTGACATTTATTGTGCATCTGTATCCTGCCTTGTTGATTCATTCTAAAATCAGAAAAGACATCAGCACACAAAGAGAGTGTTGTCAGTTGAAAAACCTTCAAATGTGTGTGACTTTGCTAGTTACGTGTGTGTCGCTTGTTATGATAATGATCCTCTTTTTGCAGGAACTCTTAATATTGTCTAAAATTGATATTAGAGATTCGTAAAAAACAGAAAAAGCAGGTTTTCACTTGACTGTATAAATCAATGTACATTTATTCGTTTTGGAAATAATTTTAGTTGTATGTTCATGTGCCAGACGTTTTCAGTGTGAACAACTACACCAAGAGTGATTACTCTAAGCAGTGTGAGACAGAGAGAAGATCCAGGCTATGATGTTGCATTCCTGTAAGCCCAATTGAGTGGAGAGGAAGTGTGAGGAACGTGTTGAGTGAAAGGCGATTAGCTGAGATAGTAGACTGTATGTATAAATACTGGTTAGGAGTACCCTCAACACATCACTTATCCCAGTCATTTCCCTCATAGCTCTGGACACTCAACAAGTACCGCTGACAGCGATTACCTGCATCCCAAAGCGTTTGGAGCCCGGATGGACCAAGCAGCACAGGAAATATCTTTCTTCTCTCTCTCATCCAATCCCTCCACTTTTTTGGGGACACTTTCCAGGACTCCAAAATTACATCAGCAGTGTTGAGAGGTGTCCTGGAAGGACAGTGGGAACAGTCACCTGGCACCTGTAAACAACCTGCCTTTCAGGTGAGTGCTCAAACTCCTACACCCGAGCCCCCCTCCCCACCAACTATTGGAAGCATGTGGTGACCATCCAGAAGACACCCCTATGGTACTCTCACCCTCGGCTACTATAAACCACAGCCATATCCACACCATAGCCCCTTGAACCTTATTCCACAGGAAGAAAGGAGTACCACTTTCAGATCCGACCCATGAAACACCCTTCATTGTCTCTCAAGAGTCCAGGTAACCAAATGTGTGAGTGTTCGATCTACATTATAGAGAACCCATACTCCTCCCACTCTTCCCACTGTGATCACATTCATTTCTTTGAGTACAATCACCCCTGACCCTCTTGCGTCACCACCCCATCACATAAACCAGTCATGAACCAGTCTAACGTTAGCTGACCTCTCTTGATCACAGCTGAAAAAATGTATCTATTTCAAATCATAAATCAAACATCCATCACTAAACCCTTGCCCTGAGAGCACATTACCCCCTTTATCTCAACTACAATTACACATTTATCTTAGTTCCAGAAGATATCTCTTTCAAGTACTCTGAGGCTAAAAAACTCAGAGACAAAAGTATGTCTAAGGCTATTTATGTCTACTTTTAGGCAAGCCCGGCATAGCAGCAAGGCCTCTCCACCTACATTCTGAAAAGGCTTAACCAGCTGTCTGAGGTGCCATCTTCTTTCTAATGTGGTCTAAGAGAAATTGGGGTGGACAAAGAAAGTTTGACCATCGTGTGACCTCTTCGCATTAGGGCGCACAGGCTCAAAAATTGCTTGATACAGTAAAAAGTTGCCAAAATAAACCATTAATGCTCTGTGCCTGTCCACTTGTACACTTTGTAGTTTCCTAGGTCTTAATGGGAACTAATGCACCAGTTGCGCTTCCTATTCCCAATTCCAAATAGATAGTTCTGGTAAAGCCCCTTCCAAGAAGTCGACAATGAAGGCTCTACAATTGTTACCCTCGATGCCCTCTGCTAAGCCCAAAAACCTTAAGTTATTTCTACACTGCTGATTCACTAGACCCTCACCTTCCACATGAAGTCAGACATCTGAGACTGCTGTTCATCAGTTTGACCTTGAAACGACACCTGATCGCGTTCCAAGTTATCAGTACGATCCTCCGCTGCAGAGATCCGAGCACCCTTCTCCATATAAGACTTGTTTACCCTTCTGATGGCACCGTGAAGTTTTTTATTGTCCACGTGGGTCGTACGGCTTTCGTTACGCACCTCCTCCTGCAGCTGTTGAATCGAGCTATAGATAAGACTAAGCTTAGTTTCCCCTCCATCAGTAGATTCCTGCTGTGCCCTGTCCTGAGCTGAGGTTTCCAATTGCAACACTTCTTCAGGGTACACCTGACTTGTAGCGGAATAGTCCCATCACAGAATTCGAGCCACTGGGGATTTATCCTGTGACTCACCTAGCTTCTTTACTGCGTCGCCCTTCATCTTCCTTCCACAATGTTTCTTTAGTTTAAAAGTGCTTTGCTCATCTGCTGTATTGCTAGAAAGGGAAGATGGTGATCGTGTTGGACACCTGGTGAGAGGTCCTCCCCCTCAGCTCTCTGGACACCCCTGAATTGTCGAGTACAATGATGCTTGGGGCGAGAATTGCTGACTGAGGGTGGAGGGAGGCACTTCAATGACTTGAGGAATGCGCCTGAAGTCACAGTGGAAATGTACCCCTGAGCAGCAGTTACTGGCTTCTTCACAGTGTTGTTGCTGACATCTGAGTACAGATTGTGTGAATCTCGGTCTCTTCCAGTTGATGAACGGTGCTCTGATCCCCTACTGCTGTGGCTGCTGTCACTGTTGCTAGCTGAAAGTGGACTTCCTGGCAAATTATGCCACCCAAGGGGATAAAGGGCTCGATTGCTGCAAAGTCCCTGCAGGAAAAGAGTATCGGGTGGCTGAGCATGGCATCAGATGCATTGTGCTTGAGAATGGAGCAGCGGAGCATGTTTTTGAAGAAGCCAGGATCCAGATCTTTGTAAAACGAGGAACTGGCACTGACACAGGTGAGTGAGAAAGCTCCTCATCAGAATGCACCGCCTCCAGTTCCTGAAGCACTTCAGGCTTAGCAGACTATCGCTGACTTTTTTGCACCTGCGATAGACACTTTACATCCTCACTGGTATAAACACTGGGGGGAGCCGGGCAGATCATAAGGATGGAGAAACTGGTAGCGGTGGTGCGAAGGGCACACAGTATGGATTAATAGACAAGGGTTGCCCAACGCATGGTTGAGAGGACTCTAATGGAGACCCCTTCAGCCTGCCCAGGGAAAGCCCTCAGTCTTACCCCTGAAATGACACTAAAGATATTGTAGTGGCAGCCCAACTGCCAGCAACACCGCAGCAGGGGGGAGAGATAGTCTGCTTGTGGGATAAGGATGGTGCTGGAAATTTTATGCCTCGGCCCATGTCAGAATCCTCTGAGGGTGTGCCAAAGGATTTACAATTGGGCGAAAGGAACCTGAGGCATCCAGGTGGGTTACCTCCACCCCTGCCATCTAAGATAAAAGCCCAGAGTCAGCATACATCAATGTGGCAGAGTGGCGCAAATGGGTCTGGCAGTAGCAAAGAGTCGGCAACAGGATTAACTGGGTTGGACTCTCCCAAGTAGTCAGATGGGTTCTTTTCCTTGATGGATAGTTCAGACTCTGCTGGTGGGGCCAGAGTGATATGGATAGAGCTGCCAATAAAGACTCGCTCTCAGACGCTACAAGTGGGTCGATCAGCTCTGAACTGGACACTAGCACTACAGAAGAAGAACCAAGCACTGCCTTATCAAAGAAAACTCAATGAACAACTGATCACTTCTTGCAAGAACTACCTTAGTTTTCTTTGCAATAGAGTGGGATAGATGTATAATTTGAATATTTGCTAATAAATACATTTAAAATATGCTCTCCCTTGTAGGTTCCAATATACAATAATTCCAAGATTGAGTACCATTAAACTGGCAACAGTGTTATTGCAGTAGATAGAAATGGGAAGTTCTACAGTACCACAACTATATAAAACAAATTATTGTCAGTATTTTCTTATGGGTCTTGCTAGTGACTTTGCTGTCAATGTAGAAAAAGAGTAACTTGACACTGTCTGCAAATTGCAGGTGACATTGCAGTCAATGTAGAAAGTGAGTGACATTACACTGTCTGCCAATATTGGCATGATTACATACAGCTTTATAGCGGAGATCTATTCTGGCTCTAGGTTGTGTGATACCATTGGTATTACCAGATTGGCTGACAAAGCAGGTGTGCAGAGCACCAAATACTGTAGTCATGTGGCCTAAAAGTAATGGCAAGATGCATTAAAATATTGAAACTGTGTCAATGTTTTAATAATTTAATATATGACTGTAATAACTGGTACTCCTAGTTGCTAAGGTTCACTTGTCTAATTGAAATGACCCATTCTTTTGAAACAATGTAGCATGATGTCTTAATTTTCAAGTGGACTTGATGAATTTCTGTGGGCCTTTGGAGCACCACAAATGCCGGAGTATATGGATGGAGCACAACAAGTAGGTGAATCACACTTCCTCAACTCCTTCAGGGATAGAGAGCTGGGTGTTATGTGAGGTGTGTGCACCTGTACTCATGTGTGTTTGCACATGTTTGGGTGACTAAGCATTTTCATGAGTGTATTTGTGTTTGTTTGTGAACGTGTCTGGTACTGTGATAATGACAGTGCATAGCATGGTGTCACCCTGTACTGATTACATCCCATCCCAATGGTATCATGCTCCCTATATATAGGAGAGTAGTTTGTGGCATGATTCAGCCCACCTTTGGCATATTGTGGGCATCCTTGACAGGTTAGTGTTCATCCTTGGTATACTGTGTGCCTCTGCATATTGGTTGACATTGCTGTAATATTGTAGACATCCTTAGAAGGATGGTGGACCTCCAGGGCATAATGCTGGCCATCCTTGCCATATTGTGGATGTTTTTGTCATTTTTGATATATAGAGTAATGGTAGGTGTAGAATGCACCACTAGTCCTAGTTTCTCAAAATATTATTGCGTGTCAAAAAAGTTGTTTTCATAAGGTATGACTTCAGCATGAATGGATGCTGTGTTGATGGGAATGAAGAAAACTCTGCTGCTTTTGTTAGCTGGTTGATGGCAGTATGAAACAACTACTGTTGATGATGTACTAATTTCCCACATGTGGAGACAAAATTGAGGCCTTCCTGCAGCTAGTTTTTATACAGTTTTTCCCCTTGCCTATAAATGACTTTAAATCAAATGACCAAAACCTACAACTGCCACTAGCAGTGATTCCTTCTGGCTTGCTGCTTGTATGAGGCAGGACCACAGTTTACATTTTTCTGTGTTACTTTTAGTTGGGAAATGGGATCTTTCTTAATATCTGTGGGCTGAATGAAGATAAATCTGTGCCTTAAGTGACCTCAACCTGCAGGTATTATCTGGGTAGACGTTGTGAGTGAATCCTGCTTTTTAATAAATATGACATGAGAAACTGACTTCCTTCTTGATGGACTGTGGGCTACATAATAAGTGAGGTGACCATAACCTGCAAGTGCTTCCGGGATCTGTACAGGTCTGAAAAATTGGTGTGAATGGAAAATGTTAGCTGATCAGTACTTAAGAAAGGAGCTGTTTTTGTGGAAAGTGGCTGATTAGTAATGACATGGCGTCAAGGAGTCCTGCAGAAAAGTCTTTATGGTGAGTGTGCTAAGATTGTTTGAAGTTTGTTTTCAACCAACTCAATGGTTACCTTTGTGTAGGTATACATTTGCAGGGTGGAAACTTGTGCAAGGTTTTCCCAGTCACATCTCTTGAAATTGAACAGTTCCATTGGAACACTATCATTTAGAGCACCCTGGCCAGCTTACACTGCTTGTTTGTTGTCAACCTAAAGGTTTACACTTTCTTTGAATATCAGATGGTTCTTGGTCTGCTTTCTTGGAATGTCTACTAAATGCTGACCACCTGCATGAAGCAGTCCAAACTAATGGTCTCAATTTGAGTTTGGCAGATGGGCCTTCCATCTCTACTTGCTAAAGGATACCCACTCTCCAAACTGGCAGGAATCCCTTCAGAAAATTAATTCTATTGAAATTGCTGGGGCCACCATGTCATGGCCCCAAAATGTGTTTTTTATTTTTAAAATCAAACCTCCAAAGGGTTAGTTTCTGAAAATCAGAAAACCTATCACCCAGACACGCTGAAAATGTTCTTCCAGTGTATAGTAGTCTGCTTTTTCCTATTTGCGACCATCATCATTTATACAAACGTTGCTGAATGGAAAAGAAAGTATTGAAAGGACCACCCTAAATAGGATAGGCCTTCTGATACCCTAGAACTTGAGGGTGGCAGCCAATAGTGTTTAGGCCAAATCCAAAGAGTACCTGCCTGTGGAGCTAGCTAAGCTTCCTATCAGAAGCTCAGCACTTCCACCACCTATGAGCCCTGGCAACTGCAAGTGTGCTCAAGCAGATGTCCTGTATCTGCCATATACAAATGATCCCTCTTAGTCTTTTTTTTTTTAGATCTTTACACCTTAATGTGAACATGAAATCAGGACAATACTGCTGCCTCTGACCAGTTGTCAGAGAACAACAAAGTACACTCCTCTTCCCTGGTGCCTCAAGCTCTTCCAAAAGTCTGACTGGTAGACACTATTTGCATCAAGCCTAGAACACATTTCCTTTATGCCGAAGCAATCTTCTGCAATTTTGGTAATCTTGCATTACACTCTTACACATATATACTGTCATGCCACATAATTACATGCTGTGTACAGTAAAATGTAAGCGCAAGTGGGCAGGAAAAATGAAACCATATCTTGTGCCCCTGCCATGCACAGTCTTGTCATCAATGATGTAAGTTCAAATGTAGCCGTGATGTTATTAATGATGTTATAGAACATGTCAAAGATGATTTTAATACGTGGGATAATTAGCTGTGAATGGTGAGGGTGTGTGGGATACTTACCTTATGGCATGAGTTATTGTTACTAAAGATAACGATAACTGGTTAATTCCAGTGTTTTTTATTCGATTCTTTAAAACTTACGATCTCACAGAAATGTTCACCTAAATATAATGTCACTTTAATCTTTGTCTTTCTTCAGTTTTTAGGGTTTTTTAACATAAAGTAATATTTTATTACCATACGTAAAGCCAGCCATACACTGTGAATGGCCTTTGACTGTGCAACGTGGAGTATTGGCCCCAAGGCCTGCAACCAATTCCCAGTGGGCAGGCAACCCCCGTAGGCAACCAAATCCTCTGTGTGTGATATAGGGTTGGCTGTAGGGTCTGGACTCTGAGCAGCCAACCGTACGTAATTCATGGCCTTCTGCAATACTAAAATACAGAAAGGGAGACTACTGGCTTTATCAAGAGATGAGTAAATATATATATATATATATATATATATATATATATATATATATATATATATATTTATATATATATATATATATATATATTTATATATATATATATATATATATGTGTGTGTCTGTGTGTACAGGTATATATATATTTGTGATTTTTGGAGAAAGATGATCTATATATGCAAAAGGAAAATAGATATAATACTCGCACACTCGGGTTTCAGGAACAAAAAAAGATCAGTTTAATCTACACACAACGCGTTTCGACTGACACAGCAGCCTTGGTCATGTGATAAACATCACCCATAAATTACCCTTTAAATACCCTATTGACATAGACATAAAAATAAGACAATTAGAATGTGCAACCAATAACAACACACAATACTTAGCAAATATTATCATAATAGTACTATTAGTACTTAGATCACTTCATGCCCCTATATGATGCTAGATATAATATAGATATAATTATTAAATTACAAATCATTTCCCCCAATATTATTAATAAAATTAATAAATTAATATTATCAGTTTTTAATGAAAATTCATTATACAATTTTAAAGGGAAACAACCAAATTAAATAACAGTGCTCTATCTATTAAAATTCATATTTCCTCATTCTAGACCATATTGTCTGTAAAAATATTATCATTTTAAAAAATAGAGAATTAACCAGATAGTAAAACATATACACTGCAAATATATCATCATAAACTTATTCAGGGCTAAAAATGATCCACATTACTAATTTTAATAATCTTATCTGAAAATCTGCAAAGTTAACCACCCAATAATAACGTGAAAGTACTGAAGAATGAATATAAGCAAGCGGGTAAGGTTTGATAGTTCTTCGTCCAACCAGAGTATCTAGAAGGGATATCCAAAAATAGAATCAAAATTAAATCAATAACTGAAAGCTTAGACATCAGATTCATGTTTGAGTATAAAATTAACACTCATAGCACATAGCACATAGTTGACCAAAGTACCTGATCTAAATCTCATAAATTAATTCTATACACAATAAAATAAAATTAATTCTCTGTACAGTTAACTCATTGTATATATACTGGTAAAAGAATTTCCTCAATCGGTAAAAAAGTCTCATCAAGATAAATTAATAGTTATCGTATAGGTGAGTATTTAGTTCCTCCCCCATGTTCAAACCTATCGGAGTCTTAGGGGGTCATTCTGACCCTGGCGGTCAGTGTTAAAGCGGCGGCCAACCCGCCAACAGGCTGGCGGCCCAAAAAATGGAATTCTGACCCTGGCGGGAACCGCCAACACAGGCCGCCGCTTTAACACTCCGACCGCCACGGCGGCACAAACAAACAGCGCGGCGGTCACCACCAACAGCCAGGCGGCAGACAATGTACCGCCCACCCTATCACGACTCACCAATCCGCCACCTTTTCCGGGGCGGGAGCCCCGCCGATAAAAACACGGCGGAAACAGACATTTCCAATGGAAAACGCTCGCCTCGACACACTCCATGCGGAATCGGAACAGCATGGAACTGGAACTCCACATCCTCCCAGCCATTGCCTTCCTGCTCTTCTTCTAGGATCACGAACGTCGACGCAGACGACAACGGTGAGTACTGCACCTACAACACAGGGGAGGGGGGAGGAGGAAAGGTTACGGGCACACACATACGCCACACACCCACCCCCACCCTCACCCCCACCGAAATACCTACACACCAATGCAGATTAAAAAGTCAGAGTGACACCCCCAAACCCCCAAAACAAAAAAGCAAAGACAAAAGGCAATGATTGTAAAAATAGAACTATATTATAGCAAGAATTAAGAATAGCGAACTTAGCAATATATAAAGAATTATTACACATCTAGAACTATATATATATACAAGTAGCAAAAGTCCGTCACAGTTTTGCAAAGTTCAAATGTCCGTGGGCCAATGTGCAGCAACACATGGGCAAAGCCCACACACGAGATCGAGTCCATTGGAGAGAACACTGCTGGGGCATCACAAAAATCAAATACTGGCACCTCAGGGGGAAGGGAAGGGGGGGCACCTCAGCCACATGAGTCCACGACGCCAGATCCACGAAGGGCCTCCATGCCCACTGTGCCATCCTGGGGAGTGCAAAGCCACAGTCTGTCAAGTCTCTACAGTGGGTGGGTTGCCCACTGTGCCATCCTGGGGAGTGCAAAGCCACAGTCTCTCAAGTCTCTACAGTGGGTGGATTGCCCACTGTGCCATCCTGGGGAGTGCAAAGCCACAGTCTCTCAAGTCTCTACAGTGGGTGGATTGCCCACTGTGCCATCCTGGGGGGTGCAAAGCCACAGTCCATCAGGTGGATTACAGAGTCCACTGGTCATGGAGGAGGCATGGTGGGCAGAGTGCCTCGTGAAGCCCTGCCCGACACAGAACCGGGCCTGCCAATGGGCCAGCGGTGCTTGACAGGAGGGCCCAGCGGAGCGGTGCTTGAGATGAGGGCCCAGCGGAGCGGTGCTTGACAGGAGGGCCCAGCGGAGCGGTGCTTGGCAGGAGGGCCCTGTTCAGCGGTGCTTGACAGGAGGGCCCAGCGGAGCGGTGCTTGACAGGAGGGCCCTGTTCAGCGGTGCTTGACAGGAGGGTCCAGCGGAGTGGTGCTTGACAGGAGGGCCAGGCAGAGCGGTGCTTGACAGGAGGGCCCTGTTCAGCGGTGCTCCTCACGGCGCGGGCCCTGTTCAGCAGTGCTTCTCACGGCGGGGCCCTGTTCAGCGGTGCTTCTCACGGCGGGGCCCTGTTCAGCGGTGCCTGTCTTGGCGGGGCCCTGTTCAGCGGTGCTTCTCACGGCGGGGCCCTGTTCAGTGGTGCTCCTCACGGCAGGGCCCTGTTCAGCGGTGCTCCTCACGGCGGGGCCCTGTTCAGCGGTGCTTCTCACGGCGGGGCCCTGTTCAGCGGTGCCTGTCTTGGCGGGGCCCTGCTCAGCGTTGCTTCTCACGGCGGGCCCTGTTCAGCGGTGCTCCTCACGGCGGGGCCCTGTTCAGCGGTGCCTGTCTTGGCGGGCCCTGTTCAGCGGTGCTTCTCACGGCGGGGCCCTGTTCAGCGGTGCTCCTCACGGCGGGGCCCTGTTCAGCGGTGCCTGTCTTGGCGGGGCCCTGTTCAGCGGTGCTCCTCACGGCGGGGCCCTGTTCAGCGGTGCTTCTCACAGCGGGGCCCTGTTCAGCGGTGCCTGTCTTGGCGGGGCCCTGTTCAGCGGTGCCTGTCTTGTGTTTCGAGTGAACCACACCTGGCCAATACTTCCTGCTCAGTCAGCATCGGACCTTTCCGTTGCGGGGCCCTCCTGTGATGGAGTCCTGGGGCCCTGGGTCTCCTCCGATACCCCCGGAATGGGGCTGGTGGGGCCCTCATGGCCAGGTCGGCTGCTCCCTGCCTTTTGCGCTTTGCTGCCCTTGCCCTCCTTGGCAGACTCTCCGTGGCCCTTGGCTCCCTTACCCGATGTGGCAGGTGACGGTGCAAGGCTACCCTCCTTGGGGGCAGGCGTATCAGGCCAGTCGCGCCTTCCCTTCAGTTTTTTGCTCCTCTTCCCAGGGGGGGGCTGGCTGTGCCTTTGCTGCTGGCCGATGTCCCTGCACAAGGAAAGGGCAGACTCCAAAAACCAGCCACGACGTTCTTGGGAGTTGCTGGGCTGGTGGTGGCTGAGGTGTTTTTGGAACTCTTACGAGATGGAGGGAGTGGGTCAGGTGAGGAAAAGAGGTCCAGTTTATAGAGGATTCGTTTTTTAGGAGCCATGGGAAGGGTAGCTGGAGTGGGTATGGGAGTGGAGGAAGAGGATGTGGTTGTAGGAGAGTCAAGTCTGGTGTCTTTGGGTGCAGGTGCTTGGGCTGGAGGCTGACGTGAGGTGGCTGTTGGTTGGGTGCCTGCCTGCGTTTGTGTGGTTTGGAAGCGGGGGTGACAGACACACTGGGAGAGGACACAGGGGACGTGTACATGGCAGTGGGGGTGGTGACTGCACGTCTGCGGACTGGTGTGGAGGGTGTGCTGGTGATGGGTGTACTGGCTGATGGTGGTGTGCACGCAGTTGTGAGTGTAGACGTCACAGGGAGGGAGGAGGGAGACGAGGAGGTGGGGGACACAGAGGAGGTAGTGGCTGTTGGCATGTCTGCATCTGTATGTTGCTTGTGTGAATGCTTGTGTGTTCTGTGGTGCTTATGTCTGGATGAGCTTCCCTTGGGTGTTGAGGTGTGTGCAGGCTGGTCTGTAGATGTGGATGGGATAGGCAGAGGAACAGGGGAGTGGGACTGGGTGGAGGGAGTTAGAAGAGGGAGGCTGGAGACAAGGACAATCGCTGCCGTCAGTGCTGAGGCCAGAGCGTTGAACGATCGTTGATGGGCAGCCTGACCCGAATGAAGGCCCTCCAGGTATGCATTGCTCTGATGCACCTCCCTCTCCACACCCTGGATGGCATTCAAAAGGGTAGACTCCCCAACAATGATGGTCCTCAGGAGGTCAATGACCTCCTCACTGAGGGCAGCAGGGGTGACTGGGGCAGGGCCTGAGGTGCCTGTGGCGAAGGAGATGGCCGCCTTCCTGGCCGTGCAGGCACGGGCCGAAGGCCGAGGGGCTGCTGGGAGGGCAGAGCTGGTGCGCTGGGTGGCGGCTGTACCTGTAGTATCGGTGGGCACGGATGTTGCCGCCACCGCAAGGGAGCTCCCATCCGAGGACGTGTCGGTGTCACTGACGTCTGCACGGGTCCCCGTGGTGGAGCCCCCCTCGCCCTCCGTCTCACTGGTCATGTTGGAGTCCGTTGCATGGCCATCCGGGGCCATGTGAGATGCAGCTCCCTCTTGCGCCGATGCCACTTCTCCTCCGCCTGATGATGCTAATGCACACATTCACCGAAAAACAAAGAAAATGGGGGGGGATGGAGAAATAAAGACAAGTTGAGTGCATGCATTGGGGACACCGTTGGCGAAGAGGACAGACACAGAAGCCCCCTGCACTACGCTGCACACTTGGGGTACACTACTCATTCCCTGGGACATGCCCTACAAGCCTATGGGCGACAACTGCCCACACAGAATACACAGGTCCATGAATAGCGTTACTAGGCACCCTACAGAGGTGGGGGGCGGGGGCACAGGACCATACCTCACGGAGGGGCCTAGCCTACAGAAATCGCCCTGGCCTAGGGATACCCACAGCCCTCCTCCCCCACCCAGGCACCTCCACTGCGCGCAAATATAGCTGAATGTGCTGGTACTCACCCCCTTGTGTCTGCTGTGATGTCCTCAAGCGCCCATCTAAATCGGGGTAGGCCACCGCCAGGATCCGGGACATCAGGGGGGTCAAGGTACGACTGGCACCCCTCCTAGGTTGGGAGGCCATCCCCAGCAGAGCCTCGGCGGTCTTCCTGCTCCCGCGGCAGATGTCCTCCCACCTCTTGCGGCAGTGGGTGCCCCGTCTGTTGTGGACCCCCAGGGCCCGGACGTCCTTGGCGATGGCACGCCAAATATCGATCTTTTGATGGGCGCTGACCTATGTGACATGTACAGGGGGGGAAAAGAAACATCATCACTTTTCTGCATGCTCGATGTGAGTGGCCCCCCCTCCCAAACTTGCCAGGTGGCACATGCTCTCACCTGTCGTGCCATGCATTCGTAATTCGCTCCCCTCCCCTCCATCGTACATCCACCCCACTCATCACAGGCATTGCCCACTATGCATTGGCCACCGTGTACTCACCTGTTGGTCTGGAGGACCGTAGAGTAGCGCATACTGGGGGAGGACCCCGTCCACGAGCTTCTCCAACTCTTCGGAACTGAAGGCGGGGGCCCTTTCCCCAGTCGCAGCAGCCATTGTCACTTCCAGACCGAGGTCACAGCAGCACTTGCAGTATAGGTCCTTTCCTGTGGATGCTCAGGTCTCGTGTGATTAAGCAGAGAGAAACTGGCGGTCACGCCCGCGGCGGTGCGTACTCTGTCTTCTTCCTCGATCTCAGGCCTTTCTTGCGGGGTGGTTCATGTTCTGCAGGGGGTGGGGTCCGGGTGGGCCGTTGCTGTTGTGTCGGGGCCTCCTGACCACTAGCGCCAGCGGAGGTGGTGGGCTGTTCTTCCTCCATGCTAGTGGCAGGGGCCCTTTGGGGGGCCACATGGTCCCGCAATGTGGTGACAATCTGGTTGAGTGCCACCACGATTGTACCCATTGTGGAACTGATGCTGCGCAGTTCTTCCCGGAACCCCATGTACTGGCCCACCTGCATGGCCTGGATCTCCTGGAACCTGGCCAGGACCGTCGCCATCGTCTCTTGGGAGTGGTGGTACGCTCCCATGATGGTGGTGAGGGCCTCTTGGACAGTGGGTTCCCTAGGCCTGTCCTCTCTCTGTCGCACAGCAGCCCTCCCAGTTCCCCTTTGTTCCTGGGCCTCTGTCCCCTGGACGGTGTGCCCACTACCACTGCCCCCAGGTCCCTGTTGTTGTTGGGGTGGTGGGTTGCCCTGGGTGCCCTGTAGTGGTAGACACACCGCTGCTTGACCTGTCCTGGAGACAGAGGCCTGGGCCTGCTGGGTGGGTGCTGTGCTGGGGTTTCCAGAGGGGGGTAGGTCTGCTGGGGCCTGTGGCTGCCTGAGGGGAACCGACTGTCTAGAGGTCCCCGATGGTCCGGGCTGGTCATCAGGTTCTAGGTCGACAGAGCTGCTGTCATCACTGGGGGCCTGTTCTGGGGGTGGGATGGACATTTCTGGACCCTCCGGGCCGGTGTGTTGGCGTTCGGGCCCTGCAGGGGTAGAAGAGTATGGTTATTGCTTCTGTGTGTGCCATGGCGTGCGATTTGTGGGTGCCCTTGTCCCCCAGTGCTGGCATTCCCTTGTGGGAGGAGTTGTGAGGGTGGTTTGGGGGGGGGGGATGGGTATGTGCAGTGGTCATGCTTAGGTGATGGGTGTCCATGGTTTGTGTTGGCATTCAGGGGTTGGTGTTGGTTTGGGTGGGTTGTGCTGGTGAGACATTAGCAGGGAGGATATGTGCTGGGGGGTTGGGGGTGAGGGTGGGGGTGGGGGTTGGCATGCTGGTGGTTGGGGGGGGGAAGTAGTTGAGATTAGACTTACCAGAGTCCATTCCTCCGCCTACTCCAGCGAGGCCCTCAGGATGCAGGATGTTCAAGACCTCTTGCTCCCATGCTGTGAATTCGGGTGGAGTGGGTGGGGGTTCGCCGCCAGTCTTCTGCACAGCGATGTTGTGTCTTGACACCATTGTTCGCACCTTCCCCCGTAGGTCGTTCCAGCGCTTTCGGATGTCTTCCCGATTTCTGGGATGCTGTACCACAGCGTTGACCCTGTCGACGGTCCTTTGCCATAGCTCCGCCTTCCTGGCTATTGTGGTGTGCTGCACCTGTGTGCCGAAGAGCTGGGGCTCTACCCTAATTATTTCCTCCACCATGACCCTGAGTTCTTGGTCCGAGAACCTGGGGTGTCTTTGGGGTGCCATGGGGTGGTGTGGATGAGGCGTGGGGTGGTGTTTGTGGTGATGAGTGTAGTGGTGTGTGGTGTTTTGTGCGTAGATGTAGTGTGGGGGATGATGTTGGGTTCCTGTGTGTGTTGTGGTTTGCGTTCCCTGTGCTCTCTCTCTGTGTATTGCGCCTTGTCTCTGAATTTCGATTTGTGGGGGTTTGTGGGTGATGTGGGTGTGTGTTTTATATCGTATTGATTGTGTGGGAGTGGTGTTTGTATGTGTATCAGGTGTGTGTATTTTGAATTATCCAATGTGGCTGTGTTTTGTAAAGGTGTGTGTATTTTGACCGCAGCGGTGTGTACCGCCAATGGGATACCGCGGTTGAAAGACCGCCGCGTGGATTCGTGGGTTGGCGTCACGGTGGAGGTTTGGTCATCTCCAGTTTATCGCTGACCGCTGATGTGGCGGTCTTCAGTGGAGGTCGGGTTTTTGGCGGTTTGGCAGTTGTGGGTCAGAATGACCCTGGCGGGTTACCGCAGCCGCGGCGGTGTTATTGCGGTCTTCTGACCGGCGGTAACTGCCTTTTACCGCCAGGGTCAGAATGACCCCCTTAGTCTCTAATTCTAAGATATATACTGACTCTTTTTTCCTTAACACTAATTCTCTATTCCCTCCCCTATTGTGTGGAGGAACATGTTCAATACCACAAAGAATTTCAGTGTCTGCTGAGCAGACACTGAAATTCGCGACGGGTGCAACTGCACCCGTCGCACATCCTCCACTCCGCCGGCTCCATTCGGAGCCGGCATCCTCATGGAGGGGTGTTTCCCACTGGGCTGGCGGGCGGCCTTTTGGCGGTCGCCCGCCAGCCCAGTGGGAAACCCAGAATCACTGCAGCGGTCTTATGACCGCGGAGCGGTGTTCTGGAGGGGGGAACTCTGGCTGGCGGCCTCCGCCGCCCGTCAGAGTTAGAATGACCCCCATAATGAGGTTACAAGACAGATCAATAACATCATTTCAAAAAATTGGAATATCCTGAAAAGTGATCCCATTATTGGAGGTAATATACAAAAGAGACCTCAGATTACTTATAGAAGAGGATGGAGTTTACATGATATTTTGAGGTCTAATGATATTACCTCTATTCCACAACTGAGACAACACAACTTGCAAGGCTTCTTTCCATGTGGCCATTGTAAAGCATGTCGTAACAGCATTATGCGGAAGCAATATGCCACATGCAAACCTGGGAAAGTCAGACAGATTAACCAATTTATAACATGCAGTACCCCCTTTGTGATCTATGTATTGGAATGTCCTTGCCCGCAATGGTATATTGGTAGTACCAAACATGGGGCCAGATGTAGGAAAGGATTTGCAACTCGCAAACGGCAAAAACTGCCGTTTGCGAGTTGCAAATCGCATTTTCCTATGCAGAAATGCATTCTGCGAGTCGGACCGTCTCGCAAAATGCATTTCAGAATCGCAAATAGGAAGGGGTGTTCCCTTCCTATTTGCGATTCCTAGTGGTATGCAATACCATTTGCGACCGCATATGCGGTCGCAAATGGTGTTGCAGTTACCATCCACTTCAAGTGGATGGTAACCCACTCGCAAATTGGAAGGGGTCCCCATGGGACCCCTTCCAGTTTGTGACTGGACCCAAAAACATTTTTTCAGGGCAGGGAGTGGTCCAAGGGACCACTCCCTGCCCTGAAAAAATGCCGAAACTAAAGGTTTCGTTTTTTTTTTTAAGTGCAGCTCGTTTTCCTTTAAGGAAAACGGGCTACACTTAAAAAAAAAAAAACTGCTTTATTTAAAGCAGTCACGAACACGGAGGTCTGCTGACTACAGCAGGCCTCCATGTTTGCGAGTGCCCATAGTCGGTATGGGGCTGCAATTTGCGACCCACCTCATGAATATTCATGAGGTGGCTCATTGCGACCCCATACCGACTCGCAGACGGTGTCTAAGACACCGTTCTGCATAACATTTTGCAAGTTGCAAATAGCGAGTCGCTATGACTCGCTATTTACAACTCGCAAAATGTTTCTTTGCTACATCTGGCCCATGGTGTTAAGAAACGGATTTTAGAACACTTGCGTGCAATCACATCAAATGACGAACATTATCCGGTAGCAAGGCACTTCAAAGAAAAACACAATTCTGACTGTACCAAATTATCCTATTTTGGTATTGAACATGTTCCTCCACACCATAGGGGAGGGAATAGAGAATTAGGGGGTCATTCTGACCCTGGCGGCCGGTGACCGCCAGGGTCACCGACCACGGGAGCACCGCCAACAGGCTGGCGGTGCTCCCAAGGGCATTCTGACCGCGGCGGTTCAGCCGCGGTCAGAAAGGGTAAACCGGCGGTCTCCCGCCGGTTTACCGCTGCCCGATTGAATCCTCCATGGCGGCGGAGCGCGCTCCGCCGCCATGGGGATTCAGACACCCCCTACCGCCATCCTGTTCAAGGCGGGAAACCCGCCATGAACAGGATGGCGGTAGGGGGTGCCGCGGGGCCCCTGGGGGCCCCACAAAGTATTTCAGTGTCTGCTTTGCAGACACTGAAATACGCGACGGGTGCAACTGCACCCGTCGCACCCCTGCAACTACGCCGGCTCAATTCTGAGCCGGCGTCCACGTTGCAGGGGCATTTCCGCTGGGCCGGCGGGTGCTCTTTTGGAGAGCGCCCGCCGGCCCAGCGGAAATGTTTGAATGGCCGCCGCGGTCTTTTGACCGCGGTGCGGTCATTTGTCGGCGGGACCTTGGCGGACGGCCTCCGCCGTCCGCCAAGGTCTGAATCAGGCCCTTAGTGTTAAGGAAAAAAGAGTCAGTATATATCTTAGAATTAGAGACTAAAGGGGTCATTTTGACCCTGGCGGGCGGCGGTCGCCGCCCGCCTGGAGGGAACCGCCATATGGCCGCTCCGCGGTCGAAAGACCGCGGAGGCCATTCTGGCTTTCCCGCTGGGCTGGCGGGCGACCGCCAGAAGGCCGCCCGCCAGCCCAGCGGGAAACCCCTCCCCACGAGGAAGCCGGCTCCGAATGGAGCCGGCGGAGTGGGCATGTGCGACGGGTGCAGTTTGCACCCGTCGCGTATTTCAGTGTCTGCTAGGCAGACACTGAAATACACAGTGGGGCCCTCTTACGGGGGCCCCTGCCGTGCCCATGCCATTGGCATGGGCACGGCAGGGGCCCCCAGGGGCCCCGCGGCACCCCCTACCGCCATCCTGTTCCTGGCGGGCGAACCGCCAGGAACAGGATGGCGGTAGGGGGTGTCAGAATCCCCCATGGCGGCGCAGCAAGCTGCGCCGCCATGGGGGATTCCAAGGGCAGCGGTAAACCGGCGGGAGACCGCCGGTTTACCCTTTCTGGCCGCGGCAGAACCGCCGCGGTCAGAATGCCCTTTGGAGCACCGCCGGTCTGTCGGCGGTGCTCCCGTGGCCGGTGGTGACCGCCAGGGTCTGAATCAGGCCCTAAGGGCCTGATTCTAACTTTGGAGGACGGTGTTAAACCGTCCAAAAAGTGGCGGATATACCACCTACCGTATTACGAGTTCCATAGGATATAATGGACTCGTAATACGGTAGGTGGTATATCCGCCACTTTTGGGACGGTTTAACACCGTCCTCCAAAGTTAGAATCAGGCCCTAAGGCTCCGATAGGTTTGAACATGGGGGAGGAACTAAATACTCACCTATACGATAACTATTAATTTATCTTGATGAGACTTTTTTACCGATTGAGGAAATTCTTTTACCAGTATATATACAATGAGTTAACTGTACAGAGAATTAATTTTATTTTATTGTGTATAGAATTAATTTATGAGATTTAGATCAGGTACTTTGGTCAACTATGTGCTATGTGCTATGAGTGTTAATTTTATACTTAAACATTAATCTGATGTCTAAGCTTTCAGTTATTGATTTAATTTTGATTCTATTTTTGGATATCCCTTCTAGATACTCTGGTTGGACGAAGAACTATCAAACCTTACCCGCTTGCTTATATTCATTCTTCAGTACTTTCACGTTATTATTGGGTGGTTAACTTTGCAGATTTTCAGATAAGATTATTAAAATTAGTAATGTGGATCATTTTTAGCCCTGAATAAGTTTATGATGATATATTTGCAGTGTATATGTTTTACTATCTGGTTAATTCTCTATTTTTTTAAATGATAATATTTTTACAGACATTATGGTCTAGAATGAAGAAATATGAATTTTAATAGATAGAGCACTGTTATTTAATTTGGTTGTTTCCCTTTCAAAATTTAATAATGAATTTTCATTAAAAACTGATAATATTAATTTATTAATTTTATTAATAATATTGGGGGAAATGATTTGTAATTTAATAATTATATCTATATTATATCTAGCATCATATAGGGGCATGAACTGATCTAAGTACTAATAGTACTATTATGATAATATTTGCTAAGTATTGTGTGTTGTTATTGGTTTCACATTCTAATTGTCTTATTTTTATGTCTATGTCAATAGGGTATTTAAAGGGTAATTTATGGGTGATGTTTATCACGTGACCAAGGCTGCTGTGTCAGTCGAAACGCGTTGTGTGTAGATTAAACTGATCTTTTTTTGTTCCTGAAACCTGAGTGTGCGACTATTATATCTATTTTCCTTTTGCTTAACTAATTACCGGCTTGCTCGTACCGGTTCTTGCACCACCCCTTTGGCTGATTGAGATCTTATTTCGAGCATTTTTGAAGTTATATATACATATATATAGATCATCTTTCTCCAAAAATCACTAATATTTTTTATCAAATATATATTGCAATAATTCACATAATGCAATATATTATTAATATTGATTACCATAAACTTGTTTATTGAGGTTTTAATTAAACAAATATCTTTAACTCTTTCTTTTTACATAGATTCTATTAATCCATTTCGTGGGTGAAAAATGTCACAATAAATAGTCAGAGACATAGGCCCTCATTATGAACACAGCGGTCAAAACCGCGCCGTCTGCGGTAAAAACCGCCAACAGAGGAGAGGTCCAGACCGCCAAATAATGAACCAACTGAAACTCGGGAATCCTGAAAACCACCCACCGCCAGTAGAGGAGTTCCGACATCGACGGCAGAGTCCGCCCACAGGCCGACGGAAAGGCCCAACCTGCCCATCAAATAATGAACCACTAGACCACCGTCAGTTCCGGGGCGGGAACCACCACCATGCAAAGCCTGGTGGAAACAAACCAAATATAAGGAAAAACTCACCGGAGGCCCACACAACGCGCTGAAGCAGACATGGATAAAGAGCTGCAGACCATGCCAGCCCTGCTGCTTGCCATTTACCTCCTCGACCGAGACCGCTAACGAAGACGATGAAGGTAAGTACCGCAACCTACGACACAAGGGAGGAAAGGGCACAGTTACATACCTACCCACTCCACCCACCCTGCAACGCTCCCACAACTCTTCACAGCAGCACAACCCATACACCCCACAGCAAGAGGTACTTACCCGACACAAGGCAAATCCAACCTGACCATAGTACATACAAATGCCCCACACCCACAAACAATGAAACAAGAGACCAGGGTTCAAGACTGTGCCGCCAAAACACAGGGCACACATAAATATTTATTGCAGCTCACAGAGCTAACTATTCACGACAAGGCCAATGGCCAGTCCATAGTGCCAGATGTTTTTGGGCTACAATGGCCCCAACCTGACTCCCAAAAGTGCACGGTACTCCACCTAATGGGGCAACAATGGTACATCCAGGAACCTCAGTGAACATGGGCAGGGGGTGGTGGAGGCGGGGATTTGCAATGGGGGTGGGGCTTGGACTTGCGTTTCGAAGGTGGAGGGGGTTTGGGTTTGGACTTGGAAGGTTGGGGCGTGTGCTTCAACCGGGTGGACCCAGATGGACTTGGCTCTGCACTGGGCTTTTTCCTCTCTGGGGAAGGGGCACGGGAATGTGAAGGGAGGACAGGGGTGGGCTGTGAAGTGGAAGGAGTGGAAAGGGCAAGGAAGTGTGCACTCTTAGGGACAAGACGGTGTGGGCCATTGGGTTGGAAGAGGTCAGCACGGGAGAGGAAACGTATTTGGGGAGCAATTGGGTTGGGCCTGCAGGAGGGCATGGGACTGGAGGAAGAGGGTGTTGACATAAGTGGTGTAGGGGTGTGTGTTGTGGGTTTGTGTTGTGGGCGCAGGTGACTGGACAGTATGCTGAGGTGTGGTGGATGCCAGGGTGGATGTGTGTTGTGTGGGTATCTGCAAGTCTGGTGACTGTGCTGCATGTGTCAACTACAGTAGTTGTGGTGAGGGCAGGTGTGGTGTCTGGGGTGCATGTCTGGATGTCTGCTATTGTGGTGAGTGCAGGAATAGGCTCAGCAACAGTGACTGAAGGTGCAGTGCCGGGGGTTG
This sequence comes from Pleurodeles waltl, assembly GCF_031143425.1. Classification (NCBI taxonomy): domain Eukaryota; kingdom Metazoa; phylum Chordata; class Amphibia; order Caudata; family Salamandridae; genus Pleurodeles; species Pleurodeles waltl. The sequence continues at coordinate 601,577,490 of NC_090443.1, read as the reverse complement.
TGCATGTAGAGGGGACAGACAGGGAGGCGGAAGAGGTGGGCACACTAGGGGAAGTGGATGTTGCTGTGTGTGCATGTGTATGTTGGCTATGTGAATTCCTGTGGTGGGAGGTGTGGTGTTTGTGTTAAGAACAGGGATGGGGAGACAAAACAGGAGAGACACTTGGTAATAACTGAAAGGAGTGTACATAGTGGCCAGACATACACCCACCAAGAAGACCCCCCCAAAAGGCAGACCCTTCCACTATGCCCATAGCCATGCCCCTGACTACTGACCAGAACCCTGCTCTACACCCATCCCCTGAACTACCTAAGGACCCGACGTATAGGAGAACTGACCCAAACACCCCTACACCCTACGGGCGCCATCACGTAGATGGACTTCAGTCAGAGTCCCTGCAACTAAGCAGCATAAACCCTAATGCACACACAGACATCCATCAAGGGTTAAGATTGTGATATGTGTACTCATCCCCTTGTGACTGCTGTGCAGCCTTCAAGTGCCCATCCAGGTCTGGGAACGCCACCGCCAGGATGCATAGCATGAGGAGGGTCAGTGCTCGACGGGCACCCCTTCCACGTTGGGAGGACTTCCCCAGCTGGGCCTCACAGATTTTTCACACCCAGTGCCGCAGGTCCTCCCACCTCTTCCTGCAGTGGGTGCTCCGATGTTGTAGACCCCCAGGGTCCGCACCTCCTTGGTGATGGCATGCCAAAGTGCCCTCTTCTGGTGGGTGCTCACCTAAAAGGGAGACACAAAAATGTAACACAGAGGTCAGGCACTTGGAAAATATGTACAGCTGGCTATACGTCCACTATGGGACTGACAGTAGTAACAAACTTACAGGACATTTGCACGCAGCATGATATGAACCATGGCCCATGCAGGGTCAGAGGTGCACACATATGTACTTCCAACACCATCCATTACACACAACCATTGCCCCCAAACCCCTGACTCACCTGTACCTCTGACCTTCTGTAGAGCTTGGCGTACAGGGGCAGGACCCCGTCCACTAGCCTCTCCAATTCCTCCTGGGTGAAGGCCGGGGCCCTTTCCCCTGCAACACAAACCACTTCCATGAGCAGAGGCAGGACACAGCAGTACACTCAGTGTAGTACCTGCTCACACGAGATCAAGGAGTCAAGTGAAGTTGTGGTGACAAATTCGCGTACGTACCGTGGCGGTGTGCACCGTCACCGGCGATCATGATTTGCCAGGATTCCCCATTGACATCCATGTTAACCAATGACTGTGCAAACGGCGGTAAACACCCCCTTACGCTGTTACGTCAACCGCTAGTGGTATGAGGTCACTTCCACACCGACAGTTCTGGATTACAGGGGGCAGACATTTTGGCCTTAACTGCGCATTAATAAAAATTATATCTGCATAATGCAGGCCCTATGGTTCACCTAACACACCTATGCATGTGACCATTAACAATACCACACATAACAAACCCTGTTCACTCATTATGGTCTAGATGAAATTCTGTCACAAACATTTTACTTTTGAGACCCTACAATCAAGTCAGCAGTGCACAATGAATGACAATGTGTGCCTATGTATGTGTGTTCCTCACACGTGTTTCAAATCCCTCCTAGGTACCGACCCTTGTGGCAAGGAAGGGCTCCATCGGTGTACAGACCACTTGTTGATTTGTGGACCATGGTGAAGCGTCACATCATAATCAATTACAGACTCACCCATGCAACTATTCTAGAACTTTGTGCATTACTGGATCCTGCACTGACTCCGGAAAATTGTAATCATCATGCCATCCCTACTGGAGTGCAGGTGCTCTCTGCACTCCATTTCCAGACCACGGGCTCCTTTCAAGTGACAGTGGGAATGGGTGCAGGATTTTCACAGCCAATGTTCAGCATGATACTGACAAGATTTCTAAATGCATTTGTACGACACCTGCAGGGTGAGGTTTCCCCAAAGTACTGACTTCCCTGCCATCAAATCTGACTTCTATGCATTCGCAAACATACCCCATGTGATAGGTGCCATCCATGGCACCCACATACCTATAATACCCCCAAGAGTCAGTGAACAGGTGTACAAAACAGAACTAACTTTCACTCCATGAACATCCAATTGGTATGTACTGCAGACCAGTACATCTCACATGTGAATGCCATGTTCCCAGGTTCAGTCCATGATTCCTTTGTGCTGAGGAACAGTAGTGTGCCCCACAAGATGGAACAACTACAAGGACAGAGGGTGGATCATAGGTAGGTGTTTCTGTCAGTAACTGCCACCTAGCAGACAGCCAGGCTGTCTGACTCAGAGGCGTGACAATGACTGCTCTGTTTTGCACATTTTTATAGGTGATTCTGGCTATCCCAACTTGTGTTGGCTCCTGACACCAGTGAGGAATCCTGGGACAGATGCAGAGAGGAATTACAATGAGGCCCTTGGACATACTAGGAGGGTGATAGAGCGCACAATAGGTCTCCTGAAGGCTAGATTTCGTTGTCTACATATCTCTGGGGGTTCCCTGGCCTATGGTGTGGGATGGTTGGTGGGCAGATTGTTGCAGAGTCACTTCTTTGAGGGGGCCTTGTTTTTGGCAAGGGTTCCAGTCCCATATCTCAGCCTGAGGGTCAGTTTGGGAGGATGACATGGTTGTTCCTTGTGTTTCCTCTGAGGGTAGTTTGTGGAATGTTGCTGCTGATGCTGTCATTGTCCTGTCTGTCTCCTGTGCTGTAGTGGTGGCCTCCTGTCCTGTGTGGGTCTCAGACTGGGTTTGGACCAGCTGCAGCAGTGCTCCTGCTATGCTGACCATTGTGGTGTTGTGCTGTTTCCACTGCTCCATGGCCTGTTGGTGGTGTTCCTGCTGCATCCTCTGACTATGCTCCAGGGTGGATACTATCTGGGCCAATCTGTCATGGGTATGCTGGTAGGCCCCAGGACCTCAGAGATCACGTCCTGGGCTGCAAAATCCATCCTGTGGCCTCCCCCCTGGGCCACTGAAGCCCTCCCACTGTGCCTAGCCCCCTGTGCCAGTGTCCCCCACACAGGTATGGTGGTTCCACTTGTACTGGGCCCATCGTCTTCCTGCCTGTTGGTAGGGGGTGACTGTGGCCTCTGTACCTGTGTTCCACCAGTCTGTGGCCTGGATACAATGGTGTGGGGATGGTTGCCCTGGGCTGATGTTCTTGCCTGGGTGGTAGGGGTGTCAGTGGTATCCTGGGTGGGGCTGCTAGATGGTGACAGTCCAGGACTCCAGGGGCCAGCCTGCTCATCAGTGTCCAGGGTTTCATCCCCATTGTCCTGTGAGGTGCCTCTGTCTCCCTGGGGGGCACTGCCTCTCCTTGTCCTGTCTGTCAGGGTGGCATGGTTGGTGGTGCCTGTTGGGGGAAATAGACATGTCTGTTACAAATGTATGATCGGATGGGTTGCACAGGGCTGAGCTGTTTTGTGCAGGTGTTACATTTTGGGGCCATGCAGGATGCCTTTGTGAAGTTTGCACTGAATTTTGCTTAGGATGTGGAGTTGCATTGTGGGTGGTGTAGTGCCATTGTGAATCCTTGCAGGGGTGGATGGCTGTGCACAGGGGGAGGGATGTGGGCCTGTTAGTGGGTTTGTGGGCATGCAGGGGGAGTGGATTCAGTGCCTGTGGGCTGGGTGGTGTAGAGGTCCAGGTGGGTGTTGGTGGGGTGGGGTGGTGCATGCATTCAAGGTGTGATGGATATGGGGTAAATGTAGACGACTTACACAAGTCCATTCCTCCAGTGAGTCCGGTGACTCCCTCAGGGTGCAGGATGGCCAGTACCTTTTCCTCCCAGTCAGTGTAGTCGGGTGGTGTTGTTGGAGGTCCTTCCACAGTCTTTTGGACTGCAATGTGGTGCCTAGATGCCATGGCCCTGACCTTCCCCCACTGGTTGTTCCATCTCTTGCGGATGTCGTCCCTGGTGCATGGATGGTGTCCCACTGCATTGACCCTGTTGACAATGGTCTGCCATAGCTCCATCTTCCTGGTGATGTGTGTGTGCTGCACCTGAGCCCGAATAGTTGTGGCTCCACCTTCTGGATCTCGTCCACCATGGTCCTTAGTTCCCTTTCTGTGAAGCGTCGATGTTTGGGGGGTGACATGGTGAGTGTGGTGAATGGTGTTGGGGTGGAATCGCTGTGAGGGTGCTCTTCTGTGGGTCGCTGTAAGTCTCGTGTATAGTGGCGTTCGGTCTCTGCTTCTGGTGATCTCTGTCTTCGTTGACCTGCTTTCATTGCAAAGAATTGTGGGGTGTGTATGGAGTGTTTTATGTGTTGTGGATGTGTGTCAGGTGTGTGGGTTTCTAGCTTATCCAATGTGTGCACTTCTTGCTGTTGTGTTCACTTGCCGCCCGTGGTGGTCTGCGCCGCCAATGGTCGTTCGGCTTCCACTGACCGCCAGGGTGATTTGTGCATCATTATTTGGAGGGCGGGATGTGGGTGTGCTCGGCAGTGGCGGGGTTGGAGGTCCAGCATTTCCACCGACATGGTCCTGGTGGTGACTAGTGGACTGTTAATTTTTGGTGGGTTTGGGATTTTGATTCTTTATATGGCGGGTTTCCATTCAACGCCAACGGCGGTCTTCTGGTCACCGTCGCCATGGCAGTCAGCAGTGTTTACCACCATGTTCATAATGACTGCTTTAGTGTTTTTTTTATTTTTTATTAAATAATAAAAACATGTCTTTGAGTCTTTCTTTTAGCAATTTTTGGTCCAGAAAATGCAATCATAAAAGCATCCACAAGAGGGCCTTGCACTGCAGATGAAGAGGATAGAGCTCCAGCTAGAATCACTTTAAAAAATATATGGAAAGTTCAACTGGGGTTATGGATTTGATGACCTAGAAGACTTATTCTTTGTTTTTTAATGTTGCTGGGGGGCTTCAGCCTCTGTGACATTAAAATAAATTTTTGATAGCGCCCCTCCCTCTTCTATGGACTTCGCCAAGGTAAAAACAAATATGATTAACATATCCCTCACAGAGCATTATGGTGCGCTCCTTAGAGGAGCAGTAAATAGTAAATAAGCAGCTCTGGGCACTCATTTATTATTCACATTTTGTCATTATTGTTTTTACTTTGTGTCCCTATTCCAGCCTGGAACCAGACTTTTCTTTTTACTGGGGCTGCAGTGCGTGCCCCCAGCCCCAATGGAATCCTGCTCTTGTGGGAGCCAGCATTTTTAATTTTTAAGTGGGGTGCCCCAGTGCCCACCTGGGCACCCTACTGCAGGTCCCTTATTAAGTGCTGCAGAGGAACCCAAGGTCTCCACAGACCTGTTGACTCCCCTGCCTGCACTCATCATGGGTACAGTGGGAGACGGCATTGCTCCCATCCCACTGTAGCAGTTTTCTTTTGCTCCTACCCAGAGGGAACAATTTACTGTTTTTACCATCCAACAGCACGGCCAGGGAAAAGTTTTGTTCTCCCACCTGGCAGGAGCTGTTTTGTGCTCCCTGGGGTTGTCCACATTACACACTCTCTGGCCACTCTCCCTGGAAGGGAAATTGATGGTGTCCCATGGGTTGGAGACCCAAGGACACCCTGCGAGAGCTGGCCTAACAGGATAGGGCTCCTGTGTTTTTGTGTGCATGTGTGTGTCCGTGTGTGTATGAGTGAGTGTATGTCTGTGTGTGTATACAGTATATATCAAAACAAAAACTCTTTCTGGATTAAAGTGATGCTAAATTATGCAAAAAAGAAGAGAGATCCCTGGGTAGTTCCCAAGTTTAGGTGGAGAGCATTTCCCATAAGAAGCAACCTACACATGTATGTCTGTGTGTGTGTGTGTGTGTGTGTGTGTGTGTATATATATATCAAAGCAAAGACCCTTTCTGGATTGAAGTGATGCATAAGTTATGCAAAAAAGAAGAGAGAACTCTGGGTAGTTCTCAAGTTTAGGTGGAGAGCAGTTCCAGTAAGAAGCACCCTGCACTCTTGATTTGCTCTCCTCAATAGTCTGTTTTTCTAGTTACTCACACCCTCAAAATGCAGTTTCCTCATTAATAGTTTTATTGGAAATTTTGCAGTGATAATTTCAATGATGCCATAGAAGATGTCATGACTAATGTGATGTATGTGAGTAATTAGAAGTGCATGGCGACAGAGTGAGTTATAGTTACTGTAGGGCACGAGTTATAGTAACTTGAAATAACTATAACTATAATTGCTGCATTTCTGTGGTTTTGTACGATTGAAACGTGAGCCCAGCTGTAACATCGCTGTTTTTTGAAGTGTATGTCTAGTCTATTGTTTTTTTAATTCTATTTTCTAATTACAATGTCCCTGTAACCTTTGCTTTTTTCAGTGAATTTCTATGTTTTTTTTAATGTAATGTAACTTTAATTACCTAACGTTAATCCAACCACCGCCATACACCGCAGCGTGGTCTGTCCTCAGGGCAGCCTGCCCCCTGTAACCACCCAGCCTGCTGCCATGCACAGCCAAAGAATGTTGGGACTAGAGGGGTACACACTTGATCCAGGGCACGTGGCAGTCACAGACCAAAGTTCAGCATGACACGCCTTCTCTTCATACATCCCCCATGCATGCATATGTAGAAAACACTGCCCACACTGTTGGCATCTCATGCACACAAGGGTACTGGAGGGCTCGCAAAGCCTATGGAACACCAGTTACTAATTAAAATTACAAACACATTCACAAGATACCAACATGGTCACAAAATTACCCCACAAAAAATGCTTACAGCTGTACACCTAGTCAGGCACGGAGAGGGGGGAGGCTCGAAAACCCATTAAATTAATACGTTCATTAACAATGGCCCATTTTTCTTTTTTTTATGAAAAGACAGGAATTCCTAGGATGACACAAGTAAAGACACAATGTTTTCCCAAATAACAAACCAAACCTACCTCTTGTCCAACAGGTCTGCAATTGAGTCACCAAGTGCACCACCTTTGAAGCAAACTATCACCTCTTCAGTGACCACATCAATGTTCGTAACAGGACCTCCTTACTACAAACCGCATCATCAACATTTTCCCTAACTATACCACATCAACAATCCCAACAATATCAAGAATCACAAACTGCTCCACAAACTGTTTGAACTGTCAAAGGTAAGAAACTCCACCAACCAAAGGGCTACAGACACCTCCCCTCAATTCATCCTAAGATGTTCAAAAAGTTATGTATTTTTGCACTTGTCTATGTCCTGTTTGTCATGGTACTGCTACATCGAGTCCATTCCAAGGAACTGCCTAACTTAATAGAGTCCATTCACAAAATGTCACGGCTGTTGCACAAGGACTTCACCCATGTTATTTACAGTTACATCGAACACAACATTAGCATTCGACAAGCATTACACATCGCCCTATTATACAACACATGGCATCAGCACATGACCACTGTGGGTTCCAAGGCAAAAGCTGGGTCATGTTATGTATGTTGATTGATACCACATGCAGTTGACACAGACAGGCTTTACGAGTTCCAAAAGGTAGCCCCTGAAAAAGTGAAATGCCTTCCCCATATGTATCTATGTAGGATTAGGGCCAAGATACAACTCCACAAAGTAGAACCTCACAGCGTAGTAGTAAATCTGACCCGCTGCGAGACCAGTCCCATAGCACTGTACCTTCTCACTGAGCCTAGCGATATCCAAATGGAGCTAGATAGGATGTGCAGAAAGGTAACTATAGGGGAGGATACTGTTTGGCCCCAAGATTGTCCAGAAAAGAGATTCTTGGAGGTACCAAAACCACCAAACCAATGCACAAACACATCTACCCCTGCTTCCATCTATGGTCCAAGGGTGGCCCTGAGCATGTCTGGGGCTGTCTTTGTTAATAACAAGTGGACCCCAGACATGGAGTTTCAGTGTAGGGCCATCTAGCTCAATGATACAAAGGGAAATTAGCCTCAAAAGGGAGGGTTGAATAACAGCGTAGATGCCTTGTGTCAGGAAATCTGGGATACGAAGATAGATAGGTATATATGGATAAAAGGGCAACCCCTCATTGTACAGAAATATACATATGATTCCTTAAGTTTCAGAGGCAACGGAACAATTCCACTGTGTACAAATGAAAACTGTGGCACAATCCTGCACATTTCAGACATGAAATGGGGCACCTCCACGCTGATGGGCACTTAGGGGCAATGCAGCCAGTTTGCCTACACTCATCTCATCCCCGGATGGCATGGCCTCTGCCCCCTCATCCACATACACACTGACCCAGGCATTCCCAGAGAAGATCAGTCAGAACTGTACCAACACCCACTAAGGAAGAAGATGACTCTTTTGCATCGGGCTTGAGAGAAAAGAAGTACTAGATTTTTTGGGTGGGCTCAGTACAAGGACAGTCTAGAAGAATTCAAACTGCTCTCCGAAGCAAAAGTATCAGTGGAGGGGTCCATACCCTTCTTCACTGTGGAGACAAAAGTGAATGCCAGCTGGTTGCAAATAACCAGATGGTAAATGCTTGAAATGATGAACAGCACTGAGCTCTGTCTTAGTGTGATCAAGAAAAAACTAAGAGCCATCCGACTCTTGGTGATCCAACATCGATATGTGTTGGACTTGATAACCACAATGGTGGGTGAGGTGTGTGGGAAGACTGGTGCATCCTGCTGCACGGTTATACCAGGCAATGACATGGACAGTGGGACTCTGACTTTGCCATCCAAACATTGCACCAATTACAAAAAGACATGTGTAAAGCGGGAGATGCCCCTGAGCAGGAGTGGTTCACAAACTGGTTCTCCTGGCTCCCTCACTGGCTGACTGGTCTTTGCACATCATTGTTGCCCATTTTTATATTGTCAATGTTTTTGTGTGGTTTCCTGCAAGTGGGGGTTTCCTGGTATATTAATACAGTCCTCAAATTGGGTAGCATGCAAGTAGCTAGGGAAGTAGTAGTAAGCAAAACTGAAGCACCCAATAATGTGACTGTCATGAAGTATGGGTTGAATGGTGTGGTTGAAACTTCAACTAGAGGGGAGAATGCTAAAATTGGGAAAGTTGGAAGTCGATGTCGATGACCATGACATGATAACATATACCAATGAAATTACATCACTATTAGCTACCCCACCCAACATGAACTCTCCTTCAATCCTGACCCCAAGATATGTGGTCAGGCAGGTTCTGAGATCAGGGCCTGAGATTACTGACTGACAGGTCAACGGTGACTTCATGATAACTGCTCACATTCTTCAGTTCAAAACTAATGTTGTAAGTGCTTTATTGTACCCAAAGAAATGAATAAAACACTGCACAGAACCCATGTACTTTGAGACAGTTTCCTAAATGAATTGTTCCTGTTTTGCCAAATGTCTCTTGTCTTTTGTGTTTTTTCAAGGTTAATTTACATTCAAGCAACAGTAGTGCTCATATATTTCCTCTGATGTGGCTTTTTCACTTTACTGACATTAACTAACTCCTGTCAGATTTTTTATTTTTGGTGGGTACACATTTACTAGAATGATGAGTGGTTCATCAATATCTCTTTTAACACACACAGTCTAAGCATTTTGTTTTAAAACTAAAGGTAAGTACACAACTCTTCCTTTAAGTCCTTTCAGTAGCTCTGTTGGTGGTAGTTTCCCTGCCTTTGGTTCCATTCAAATTATTGCTTGCAATGGATGTATAGTTTATATGTGAATTGATTCATTCACTCAGTTTCCAAGTGCACTTGTAACCAATTGAATCTCAAAAGGACATGTCTAACCTTTTCCAGACACATTACATGTGCCTGCCTACGCCCTACCTGAGGGGTGAATTACCTACAGTAAAATAACAGTTTAAAACTTGGCAAAGGAGTTTTGAATGGGAAGCCAACCTGGTAGGAACACTGCACTCACTGGCTCTGCAGTAGTAGGGACAAGCTATGTTTAAAGTACTACTTTTCTGGATGGGTAGCTGTGTTTTTTCACTACGTGACTACACATGTGAGTGACTGTATCAGGCGTGCTATGGGTATACCACCAGATGTTTGAAATAAGTAAACCAATATTTTACTTGCTGTTTAAGTAACCCTATGGGTCTCTACATGTGTATGCAAGTAGCTTTATGAGTCGCCTATTAGCTGTGTTATTGATTATAGGACTATGTGTGGGTACAACTGGCTCTCATATTGCTCAATACATACACTGCTGCCTAGGTATATTACTGAAAGTGCAACTGCCTCTGCCACTGTATGACTGGATATGTGAGTGGTTCAATACTTCTGCAAATAGGTATGTGAGTTGCAGTATGGGTGGGAGACTGGGTGTAATATTGGGTGTAGGTGGTCTGTAAGTGCACGTATAGCTTGGTGAAACTCAAAAGGATTTTTTTCTTTTAAGCACAAAGCACCCTGCTCTGTGTAGATCTGAGGAAGGTGGTTTAAAGGACTACTTGTCTAGAAGGGTGACTAGGTTGTGTCAGTACTTCACAACATATCTAAGTGAGTGTATCTCTCCCTCAATGGGTGTGCCACCAGATGTTTAAGTGAGTAGGCCAGTATATCACTGGCTCTTTTAGTAACTTTATAGATATCTAAATGTGTATGTAAGTGACTATTTGAATTGCTTACTGGCTGTGTTGGTGAGTACATGGGTATATAACTGTGTATGCAACTGGCTCTGATACTGCTAGATACATAACTGCTGTCTGAGTGTGTGCATGTGTCTTTTTCACTCTCTGACTTGGTGTTTGAGTGGTTCATGCTTTTGTAAATAGTTATGTGTGGTAGACACCATGTGTAACTGGGCGTAAGGGTGTCCAACAGCACTTGTGACTCAGTGAAACTGAAAAGGACATCTAACCTTTTAAACTTAAAGTACTCTGCCCTATGGCCTACCTACAACCTAGCTGTGGTGTGAGCTATGTCTAGTAAAAGAATTTAAGGCTTGGTATAGAGGTTTTGAATACTAAGTCAAGCTGACAGTAAAGTTACACACTCACGCTCTGCAGTACTGGGCCCAACCAGTATTTAAAGCATTACTTGCATGGATGGTTGACTAGGTTGTGTCAGTATTCAACTACATATTTGAATGAGTGTAACAGTCCCTGCATAGTTGTGTCACCTGATGTTTTAGTAAGTATGCCACTGGGTGTTTTAGCAACTCTATGGGTCTGTAAATTTGGATCTAAGTGACTGCATGAATGGCTTACTGGCTGTGTTGGTGAGTACAGCAGTATGTAACTGTGTGTGCAAATGGTTCTAATAGCAGGATACATAACTGTTTTCAGCATGCTAGTGTTTATGGTAGTGTGTCTCTGACTTTGTTAATGTATCCTTAAGTGTAATCATGGGTGTATCAGTGTATAAATCGTTTTTTTGGTATTTTTAGCATAACTGTATGCAGCACAGTATGTGCCGTTAATTTCTTCTTTTATGATCATTTTATTTTTCTATATTTTATCATATACCCTCTATTTGTGTTCCCTTTTACTTCTTATCAACATGCTACTCACTTTCATTCATCTTATATACACTCATGCTTTTTCTAACTCATTTTAAATTAAAATACATTTTAATTCATATACCTGTTGTGAGAAACTAGGGCTAATTGCAGAGGCCCCATAACTTTTTGCCCCCATTTTCCACTTTATGCTGGTGTTTTCCTGACTCTGATGGTGCCCTGGGTACTGCTAACCAGTCCCAGGGCCTGTGCTCTGTGTAAAATGGATATGCAAATTAGGCTAATTATAATTGGCTAAGTTAACCTACCTATAAGTCCCTAGTATATGGTAGGGCATGTAGGTTTAGGGACCACAGCATAGGTGGTGCACACCTAGGTGCATTGCTGAGGTGCCCAGTGTCATTTTAAAAGCAAGCCTGCCTTGCTGGCTGCTTTTAAATTAAAGTTATATGCAAATTCGACTTTGGAATTAAAGGTACTTCCAAAGTCTTAAACTACCTTATTTTTACATATAAGTCACCCCTAAGGTGTGCCCTATGTGCCCCTAGGGCTGGGTGCCATGTAACTATAAGCAGGGATTTTATAAAAATAGATTTATAAGCCCTGGTGAGGTAAAAAAAGCCAAATTCATTTTTCCCTCATTGAAGTAAATGGCCTTCATAGGCTAGAATGGGCAGACTTTATTTTAAATTTTAAAGTCTCCTTAAATGTTACATACCAAGAATTTGGTATCAAATTGATTGTTGTAATAAATCCCACAACTTCCAGTTGTTGGATTTAATATAACTAGTACAGGTAAAAAGTTTAGACTTTACCTAAAAAGTTGCCAATTTCAGCTCTGCATTGTTTTTGCTGCTGTGCTCTGATTGGTCAGCCTGCAGCAGCTTCTGCCAGGCTACTTTAATGAGGTGTGAAGTGGCCTGGCTTCACACAAAGGAATGTGCTTGGGGGAGAGAATCTCTCCTCAGCAGATGGTGAGGCAGGAAGGGGGAGGGATGCCAAACTGGTCTTCAAAGGCAGAGAAGGACATCTGGAGCACCCAACAACACCCCCACATCCTGCAACCCCAGACAGCTAGGTGCCCCCTTGATTAGATTAGGAGAGGGCAGGAGAGGGGTGTGTTTATGATTTTTAGCCACACCAGTGGGTGGGCTCAGCCAGATCTCTCCTCCAAAAATCAGATTCATCCATTTTGGATTTTTAGAGACTGTTGCCTTCTGGGATGGATTTTTGCCACACTTCCCAGGAAGTGGTCATCACAGGGGGACGACCCTGTCCCTGATTGGAGAACCAGGGCCCCCCTGCTTTTCACCCAGGAGCAAGGATAAAACTGGCAGACCTGCACCCACGCCTCAGATCCCTACCAAATTTCAAGAAGAAGGAACTACAAGGAGAAGAAGGACTGCCCTGCTGGACCCCTGGCCTGCACCTGGACCCTGCACTCAGAAAGACTGCACCAGCTGCACACTTGGGCTTCACCACAAGAAGGACTTTGCCTGGCTTCCACTGGTTCAAGGAGGGACTCCCTGTTTGCTACAGGTGAAAAATTGCTATCCAGAGTCCCCTGCACCAACTCCTGAAAAAGTGACCAGCTGACCACTGTCCAGTGGCCAAAAAGGAGTTTGCGCCAGGTGTATTCTGGGAGTTGAAGTCCGCACTTCCCAAGGACCATCACAGAACTTCTGGACCCTTGGGGTGAGCTGTGGACCCCAAAAGAACCTTAAAAGAACATCTGGGTGAAGCCCCAGAAGTTTGGAAAAGATTGGAGAATTTTTTAAAAAAAGCTCCATAAAGTGACCGACCCGACGTGGAAATTCTAGCCGGCTTGCCTCAACCGCGACCCGGCCTGACTTCGTGGTTCGTCCCGGTAAAGAAAAACATCCAAAAAAGAGACTAAGTCCGAACGTAAAAAGTTGACCGGGACCTTCCAGCCATCGTATCCGAGAAGGGCTCCACGGACGTCGGATCAAGATCCAGGTTTACCCCGGTCGAAGGATTTTCATCTCGAAAAAACGACTAAGTCCGAAGGTAAAAATCACCACTGAGGAAACCGACTTCGCGTATCCGGACAAGGGCTCCAGGAGGTCGGATCCAACTGGCAGGTTCGTCCTGGGGAAGAAAAACATCAAAAAAGAGACTAAGTCAGAAGGTAACTTTTTAACGAGGCCTCCCGCGACTTGTAGCCGAGCAGGGCTCCATCGCCGTTGGCCTGAAAGTTTGACTTTGCCCCGGTCCTGGTGCAACCAGATGACCCGATTGGCGCTTTTTGTTTCTAAGCGCTAGAAAATAATAATACTTTAAAAATTCCTATCTCCGGTTCCCCTGAACCGATTTTAATCGTTTTTGTGTCATTTTAAAGATAAAAATATAAGCTATTTTTATAAATTGGTTTTGGATTTTTAAACTGTTTCCTGTGTTTTATTTAATTACTGTTTTGTGATATTTGAATGCTTTACACTTTGTCTCCTAAGTTAAGCCTTGACGCTCGATGCCAAGCTACCAAGGGTAGAGCTGGGATTAATTTACTGAGACCTAACTGTACTTATGTGGAGGTTTGTGGCTTGTTGCTAGGTGTAGGTACCTACCTGCCCAACCAATAACCCATTTTCCAACACTGTTATGTATGTTTGTTGGTCTGTATGTTTGTCTCTTTGTATTAGTTAGAATTTCTTCTCACTGAAAATATGCAAAAACCAAGCACGAGAATGGTACACCACTCTTATACAAGATAACCATTAGTGACAACCTTTTCAACTTTGCTTTCAAGGTTAATCAATCAGAAAACCAATCACAATCGTCCTTTCATATGTAACAATTAATACCACTTCTGACTGGTTACTGTAGTGAACCATTTCCAACACTCCTCAAAAGATAGCCCAATTTGATAGGGGTTTTGGCCAAATCTGTGGATCTGCCACGGTGCTCAGGGTGGCCCCCTGCATAACTTTGCGGATGACCCACGGATCCATGCAGAAGTGTTAAAATCATCTTTACTATCTGTTCTAAAACAATGCTATTTATACTACTGTTTGCACAAATATATATGTTTATTCCCAATTACTCTTTATAACCAATTTATTGTACTAGAACTGTGAATGCAAATTCACAGTCTCGACTTTTTAATTCCCTTCCCCCGATGCTTAGGTAGCTGTGTTACCATGGCAACATATTTTGAAACATTCTCTCCAAGCAGTAGGTCACAATTTCATAACAGTTTTTGAAAGCACCATGCTTTCTTCTAAACCAAATGTAGCATGTGTGGTTGAATTTTTAAAATAATAAACATATTCCAAGCACCAATAGTTTTCCTAATTTCTCACAAAATCACTATCTAGTTGTAAGCACCAACATATTTACAACAATCAATCAAATATCTTCTTTCAAATTGTGGCTAGCAGCCTCCATTTCAACTGTATTTCATTTCAAAACTGCCTCATTCAACTACAGCATGTCCTCAGTGGGACTCCAGCTTCCCTCCCAAATGCCCACAGTGTGGCTTGTGGGTCATAGGTTTGTGTTTTTTGAGTGCTAGAAAGAGTGGTATTGACAGAGACCTGGGTTTATCAAATGTGTATATTACTTGGGTTGGCCAGAGAGGATTTAAGTGAAATCAATTCATGGCTTTGATTGAAAGCATTTAGGATTGCCAACATCCATACCTCATGATTGTGCACTGTTGTGGCAATGTCCTGGGCACAGTTACTGCAGTAGGATTGGAAATCCTAATGAAAGAAGCATTTTAAAAATTAATGGCACTTTTCAAACACATTGCCTTTGTTTTTTCAAACATATGCAAATGGTCAAGTGAATTCTGTCTATAAATAGACAAATACAGGAAACATGTTAATAAAACTGTTTCTGCATTTCGCAGAGAGCACATAGGCTCTATATATCACAGAAATTCACTTGACAGACAAAGGCAACAGGGTGTTCTTTTCAAGACTTGAAAGACTGCACCGTTTCATGTGTAGTTATCACCTACACATCATAAACACAAAGACTCTTTTCAGAGCCAATCCTTTTACCATAGATGTATTTATTTTTTTATTCCTATTTTTTTAAACCTCATTCAGTTCTGCGGAGCCACCTGTAGATTTACACTAGGGGCTGTGCAGAGTCCCGCAGGTGGATCTGCAGATCTCAGAAACTGTCAAAACAGAAAGGAAATACACATATTCTGCCCATTACTTGCTATTTTACACAACTAATCAACCCTGTGGGATCAGGGATAATCTAGCCTGACCCCTTCATAGACATTGTAACAAAATGTCAGCCCCGGGGACTGTTTCCCAATACAACAAAATGGCAGCTGCAACTTTCCTTGTCAAAACTGTGTGAGTGTGTGTCTGTGTGTCTGTGTGTCAGAGTGGGTGTGAAAGTGTCTGTCTAGGTGTGAGAGTGGGTGTGAGAGGGTCTGTCTGGATGTGAGAGTGGATGTGAGAGTGTTTGGATGAGAGTGGGTATGAGAGGGTGTGTCTAGAAATGAGACTGGGTGTGAGATTGCCTGGGTGAGATAGTGGATGTAATAGTGGCTGGGTGTGAGAGTGTGTATATGGGTGTGAGAGTGGGTGTTAGAGAGTCTGGGTGTGAGAGTGGGTGTGAGAGTGTCTACATGAGTGTAAGAGAGGGTGTGAGAATGTCTGTCTGGGTGTGAGAGTGGGCGTGAGAGTGCCTGCTGTGTGCAAGATTGTCTACCCTGACTCCCCGCATTCGCCCTAAACCCTAAAAGCTAACCTGCCCTGTCCTAAAACCTAGCCCGCCCTGTGCTAAAAACTACCCCACCCCCCACCCTAAACCCTAACACCTACCCTGTCATAAAACCACTCCCTGTCCAAAAAACTACCCTGACCCCCAACCCCACCCTAAACCCTAAAACCTACCCAGCTCTCATTTCTATCTACCCCATGGGCTGAGAGAACCTCTACCCTGACCCCTTCGTGTCCATTGCAGCCCACATTTACCTGCCAGGATGCGGTCAGCCAGTCAGATTCTTGCTTGGCTCGTGAATCCACGGACCCACTATGGATGGATCTGTGGAGGACCCGCTTCCCTAGGTATCTATATTTCTTTTTCCTTTAATATCTCAAAAACTACTGAAAGTATTTAGGGCCAGATGTAGCAAACTTTTTGCATGGCGCAAACAGCGAATTTCGCTGTTTGCGACATGCAAAAAGCACATTGCGATGCCCAATCCCCGTTTTGAGAGTCGGTAACCTGGTTACCGACTCACAAAACGGGACTGCGAGTCGCAATTAGGAAGGAGTGTTCCCCTTCCTAATTGCGAGTCGCAGCGCGATGCTGCATTGCTTTGTGACCGCGAACACGGTCGCAAAGCAATGTGACCCCTTCCCCTTTGTGAATGGCCTGGAAAAAAAAAAATCAGAGCAGGCAGTGGTCCTATGGACCACTGCCTGCTCTGAAAAAATGAAACTGAAACGTTTCATTTTTTAATTTTGTACTGCATCTCGTTTTCCTTTAAGGAAAACGGACTGCATTACAAAAAAAAAAACTGCTTTATTTAAAAGCAGTCACAGACATGGTAGTCTGCTGTCTCCAACAGGCCACCATCCCTGTGAGTGCTGTGAGTTGGAAGGGGGTCGCAAATTGTGACCCACCTCATTAATATTAATGAGGTGGGCTTTGGCGACCCCCTTGCGAGTCGCAGATGGTGTCAGGGACACCATCCTGCATCCTGAATTGCGACTCGCAATTCAGGACATTCATACAACTGGCCCTTAGACCGGTTCAGGCTGTAGTTGTGTTCAAAATCCCTATGGGAAATGCATTGGGAAATGTGTTTTGGGATCCCCCTCTTTTTAATCGGCCCCTGCTTTATGAATCACCCCGAAACTTCCAAGACAGCAGCTGAACCAACTGATGTTTTAGTTTTACAATTTGCATGAAGATTCCTCGAACAGCACCAAAGATATTGGCAAAACAAAAAACACTTTCCCTATGGAAACTAGGTCCTAACTATAACTACCTACTGGCGACTGCCAGTAAGTGATCAATAGATAGATAGATAGATAGATAGATGGATAGATAGATGGATAGATAGATGGATAGATAGACAGATAGATAGATAGATAGATAGATAGATAGATAGATAGATAGATAGATAGATAGATAGATAGATAGATAGATAGACATATAAATAGATAGATCACATGGAAATATTAGGGCAGTGGACAAGGCGGCAGGGCTGGAACAGCAAGGTGACCATGGAGGGCAGACAGGATGGGCACTATAAGCATATATCAGAAGGTAAGGGGAGGAGGGTAGGGGCATCAAGCTAAGCACAAAGGCTTAGCAGGAAGGCAATGATGGGGCATGGAGTTGAGCAACAAAGGGCAGGAGGAGTGGGCAGGGACTTCAAGCTAGATGGAGGGCAGTAGCAGCACATAAGACCAGACAGGTCAGGAGGGGGCTGGTGCATGGACTAAAACAACAGAGGGTAGGGAGGAGGTGGATGGGGCAGCAAGGTAACTGTTCAGGGCAGCCAGGAATGGTAGTGGCAGAACAATGGCCACACAGGGCTGTAAGGAGGAAGCAGGGGCATCAGCTCGAACAATGGACGGCAAGGAGGAGCAGGGGCACGAGCAGCAGGTGTGGGTGGGGGCAGCACAGGCCAGGCCCTGCGTTCACCCCCCAACTGTGCATTGTGTTGGGCATCTTACTTAATGTTAAGAAACCCTAGAAAAAACAAATATCACAGGGATGTTTTAAAGTTAGAAAGAAGAATAAAAAACCCTAGAAATTCACTAAAAACCAAAGGTTACATTATAGTTAGGTTCAGGTTTTACACGCACAAAACCACAGAACTTCAGCTGCTATCACTAGAGTTATTTCCAGTAACTATATCTCATACCATAAGGTAACTATAACTATATATATATAACTATAACTCGCGCCCTCACCATGCCCTGCTAATTACCCCCGATATAACATTACTCATGACATCTTCTATGACATCATTGATAATACCACTGTAACATCTGCTGTGCATGGGGGGGGCACGAGTTATAAAAGTCAAGTACCTAATACACACAACACCAAGCAGATTCATGCCAAACACACAGCACAAGGCACACACACACCACCAACACAGTCATACACAGCCATACCAAACACCCCATAATCAGACAATGACAACTAGACCACAAACACTTAAACGCAGTCATAGACAGGCACGTAGAGAAATACTGCACATCCACACAATCAAAAAGCCGTATGTAGCAATAACATGCAATCAATATCAGCGAACATACATCCAAACAATGACACAGGTTGCACATCATGTACAACCAATATACAAAGGAATTCACAGATGCAGCACATACACACAGACGCATACACCACCCCATACAATCCCACAAGCCAGCAGACACATCACAACATGCACATGGCACAACCCATCTGCCCAGCACATGCAACAACACAGACACAACCCATACACAAACATCACACACCATTGCACACAGATGTCACAACAGCATGTAGAAGGAAACCAGGATAAGCATCTCATCTTGCCAACCACAGCAATGTGGGCAGATGTATTAGAAAACACCATATTAAAAAATAACTGAATACTCAAAGTGCCAAATGGCAAGTCCAACGTGCAGAAGTGCACAAAGCACACAGTCCACATGTCACTGCCCCAACTTAACTCCTGACAGCAAATAGGCCTCAAAGGGCATCAATGGAACAGGCAGGCACCTCAATGGTGTGGTGTGTGGTGTGGCTTGAGTTTGGAAGGGGGTGTTTCTGTTTGGGCTTGGGAGGGGGGACTTTGGTTCTGGGAGGGGTGGACTTCTGTCTGGGTGGAGGAATGGGAGGAGGAAGGGCTGGTTAGGGACATGGGGACATGACGTTTGGGGGCAACACAGAGTGGGACAGGTCAAGGGTGGCAAGGAAGAGTTTTTTAGGTACACAGGGGCGAGCACATGAAAAAGGGATGGGAGTGGAGGTAGAGGGAGTTCTTGTGTAATGTGTTGGTATGCTGTGCGTGGATTCTGGTGTGTGCAATGGATGCATGTGTGTGGTGGGTGTATGTTGGGTGGGTTAGTGGGTGCATGTTTGTCTCTTTGGAGGAGGGGGAAGAGATGCAGGGAGATGGAATGGAAGATGTGTGAGTGAATGTTGGGGTGGTGTGTGCAAGTGAGGTGGATGTGCTACAGATGGTAGAGAAGGTGGTCGTGGCGAGTGCTGATGTGGTGTGTGGGGTAGGTGCCTGTGAGTCTGCTGTTGTGGTGAATGAGAGTATGACAGGAATACTGGCAGGATCAGGGTGTGATGATGCAGTGACAGCAGGTGTGAGTGGTGATGTGACTGTAAGGGAGGAGGTGGTGGGGAAAGCAGTGTGGGAAGTGTCAGTTGTTGTGCATGCAGATGTGTGTTGTGTGTGTGCATGCCTGTGGGTTCGTTTGTGGTGCTTGTGCTTGTCTTTGCACACCGTGTCTGCTGTAGTGGGTGTATGCTGGTCTGGAGGTGTGCTCTGGATGGGTGAAGGGAGATGGGTTGTAGTTTTGGAACAGGTAGCTGGAGGGGGGACGGAAGATGAAGGGACACTGAAGGGACACTGGCTGCTGCCAACGAGGAGGCCAGAGCCTGAAACAATCTCTGTAGGCCAGACAAGACACCGTGAATGCCATTGAGGTAGGCATTTGACTGCTGCATCTGTGATGCCAGTCCCTGGATGGTATTCACAATGGCTGTCTATCCCACAGAGATGGACTTCAAGAGGTCAATAGCTTCCTCATTGAGTGCCGCAGGGCTGACAAGGGCAGGGGCAGAGGTGGCTGTGGCGAAGGAGATGCCACCCTCCTGGGTGAGCGTACACGACCAACTGGGTGGGGATTTACAGGGAGGGCAGTGCTGGTAAGGGGAGTGGTTCTGGGGTGGTCCCCTATGGGTTCGCTACTGCCAGAGAGCTGCCACCGGAGGAGGAATCTGAAGTAGATGACTTAGTACCTCCAGTTTCCCCTGTGGTGCTCCCTGGTGCCAGCCTCCTGGGTCCCGTGGGCTACAGCATCCCCACTTGGCAGTTCCCCTTCCTCCTTCACAGGTGATGCTAATGCACACATACACAGACATGGGTAGAAAAGGAGGGTGGGATAGAGAGGACTTTCAGCCTCTTTAAAGTTAGATTTTGTTGCCTCCATGTGTCCGGTGGTGCCCTAGAGTACCGACCAGGGAAAGTCTGCAAGATCGTTTTTGCATGCTGCATGCTAGATAATCTAGCCCTCAGATGGCACATCCCACTGATGGAGGAGAGGGACATTGATGCAGGAGCTGTGGCTGAGGCCGGTGACCTTGATACTGAAGAGGAGGCAGCTGAGGAGGAGGCAGATGACAACAGGACTGACCTGATTCACTACTACTTTAGATGTTTTTCAGGTATATGTGATTTTGATGTTATGTGCACTTGGACCATGTATTGGAGACACAAGTTTGTCCTTACTACTTCCAACTTGGTTCCCAATCATGAAAAGGTTGCTAACTTACCATGAGGGGTAATGGAAATGCATTGCTGCCAATTTCATGTGTCTAATGCTGGTGCCATCATGATACATCCCTATGGTTGTACCCAAGTTTATTGATCCTCAGTCTGAAGGGTTAGGTAAATGTAAGGGACACTTATCGGACTTGTCCTGTTCTGTAGGTCTATCATGTTGTATTGTCAGCTGCTGTCTGGCACCTACCTGTTTCTGACCACGCACGGAGGTGTAGTGTAAAGGATGTCACCTATGAGGAATCTTAACACTACTACATATGTGTGTGAATGACAATCCTGGCCTTTACATATGTGATATCTTAGCCTCTGCAGCAATTATCTTGTGTTTGTGATATACTGCTGTTGATGTATGGATATGGCCTACATGGCTTACAACATTGAGCCTTATCCCATGTTTTTTCCCCTCTTCAGGTTACATGTCTGTTTGCAAGCTGCATACTGAAATGCCTATTGCCACCCTTGCCATTCGATGTTACTACAAAATGGATGTACTTACATACCTGCTGGAGAGTCCTACAACATCTGTCACTTTGACATTCTTGCCGTCCAGATATTGGTATTTGATTCTTGCTTGTTAACAGAAATGCCACTTTAAACATCAAAGACACATACACCATTACTTGTGCTCATTGGTGTTAATTGAGTATATCACATCACAGTTCAGAGGAGTAGGTACATGGTTTCTGTGATTATCAGAGTGGGTGGTCCAGCTGTGCGTTCCACAGGTCCTGTATCCATTAGCCTTGGGATAATGGGAACGTGGCATTGGACAGCCAACAGGGTGTATTAGTGGCACATAAGGGTGACAGTTCAGGAGAGGGATCACTTCCTGGTGGGGTGTTTGGTCTTGGCCTCAAGTCCTGCAGGATGTCTGGATGATCGACCTCTTTTATGGGGGATACCTCAGCTGCAGGGGCAGGGGTGCTGGTGGCCTGTGGGTCTTCTTCCTGTAGCAGTGCAGATGTAGAGGACAGAGGTGTTGTGTGACTACTGGATGGGGCCTGTTGTTGGGTGGAGGACGCATGCAGGATGGTGTTGAGTTCTTTGAACACCCCTAACATGGAGACCATGGTGACATTGTGTGCCATCCACTGCTGCATGGCCTCCTGGTGGTATTCACTCTGCAGCCTCTGGTTCTCCTGAAAGCTGGTGGGTATCTGGCCCATCTTGTCCTGGGATTGCTGGTAGTCTCCCAGGACTCTGGAGATGGCTTCCTGACCAGTCATGTCGTGTTGCTGCCTCATCCCTTGGCCCATGATTGGCCTCCCACTGGCCCTTGCATCGTGCCTATGCACCTGGTGAAGTGTGCTCCCTCCCATTTACACCAGGACCGTCATTGTCTTGGGTTTGGAATATTGACTCATGGCCCTGTACTGTGGGGCACACTGATCTTTGATTGGGAAGGTGGCCTCTGCTGCGCAGTGCAAGCCACAGGGGAGGGGGCTTCAGTTGTGAGCAGGGTGAGGTTGGTGGATTGACCAGTCATGTATGATGGGCCAGGTACATCATCCCTATCCTTACATCCAGGGGATTCCTCCTCTATTCCTCCTCTATTGGACCTGCTTCTAGGGCTGGACTTTCGGTCTCTGGAGTCCTCTACTGTGTGGCAGTACTTGGGAGACATGTGTAATGAGAGGTATTGTGTCATATGAGGGTATTGTACTAGTGATACACATGGTTGTATGTCATCATTGTTTGGATTTGCAGAGCAGTAATGGCATTAACAGTGTCTTGACTGCTGCTTGTGTTTGCATCAGTTGAAAGTTGCCATGGTACTATTTTTTTCAATAGTTGGTATTGGTCTTGCCTACTGTAATTGCCATGTACTGATGTGCATTACAATTTCTTGTTGGTGAAGGGGGTGACATGGTTTTACGTGCAGGTGCATAGATGTGAAGTGGATTTAGCAGTCATGCAAGGGTAGGGAGTGTTGCATTGTAGTAGTTGTAGTACTTGCTGCAGTGTGAGGAATCCATCCACTATTTGGGCCTATGAAGGTTTGGTGTTAGTAGGAAGCTGTGGCATGCAAGGGAGGGTATTATGTCCATGGTGATTTTGTGCATGTGAGGGTGGTATGAGGGAGTGACAGGGTAGCGGGGTAACATGCTGTGCAGGGGTACATGGTGGCCAAGGAGTGTTGTTGACTTACCAGAGTCCAGTCCACCTGGTATTCCCGTCAGCCCCTCTGGGTGTAGGAAGGCCAAGATCTTCTCCTCCCACTATGATAATTCTGGGGAAGATGGTGGGGGCCCACCCGTTGGTGTAGTGATGCCATGGCACGTACCTTCCCCCGTAGGTTATTCCACCTCTTCCTAATGCTGTCCCTTGTGCATGGATGGTTTCCCACTGTGTTCACCCTGACGACGATCTTCTTCCATAAGTCCATTTCCGGGCTATGGATGTCTGCTGGACCTTTGCTCCAAACAGTTGTGGCTCCACTCTGATGATTTAGTCGACCATGACCCTCAGCTCCTCGTCTGTGAATCGTGTTTTTTTGTGGTGCAATGGTGGTTGTGTTGTGGGTGGTGGCGTGTCTGAGGTGCAGGGATGCTGGGTGTGCTGTTTGTTGGTGTGAGGTTGAGTGCTAGGATATGGTGTTTGTGTGCAGTGCTGATGTGCATGTTGTGTTGCTCTTAATGTTGTGTGTTGTGTGATGCGTGTTCAGTGTGATGGTGCTTGTGATATCTAGGTGCAATGCCTTCTGTCAGTGTGCTCTTGCCTGGCTATGTCAGACTTTCTGGATGGAACGGATTTTGGGTATGTGTAGGGGGGTGTTATGTAGTGCTGTGGTCATGGGTGTGTGGTGTTTGTATGTGTATCAGGAGTAGGATATAGGTATTGTCCAATATGGTGCAGTGTTCTGGGGTGGAGGTGCTTTTTTGTCCACAGTGGTTTGGATCTCCAATGGACTGCCGCCGTGCTAAGACCGCAGTGTTGACTTGTGATTCGTGATTTGAAGGGCAGGATGTTGTTGGCGTGGCAGTGCTGGTGGTGGATACGCCTCTTTCACGCCATCGATCAGACCGACAGTGTTGGGTTTTGTATGCTTTTGGGCGGTGTTGTGTTGGTGACACGTAATATGGCAGTCTTTCGGCGCCCACCTACACGGCGGTCTTCAGAAAAGACCGCCGAAGTCGAAATGAGCACCTCAGTGTTACAAAAATAAAGGTACTTTATTTTAGTGACACAATTACCAAAAAGTACTAGAGAGGCATAGGAGGTAAGTAACACACTAGATATGTACACTAGTAATCAGTAATAGGCATACAAAGTGATAGAAAACTGCAAATACAAATAGACAATAGTGACCCTAGGGGGAGCCCAAACCAAATACTAAATAAATTGAATGCAAATGCAGGACCCCCACCTAGGTAAGTGAAATGTGTAGAGCGGAGCTAGAGGAACTAGACCACCCCAAAGGTAAGTACCACAGTTCCCCCCAGCAACCAGTTAGAAAGAAGGAAGTTACTGGTTTTTCCCCAAACCACCCAAAAAGAAGATATTGCAAAACCCAGACAAGGCTGCAGCAAACCAGCAGTGTATTCCTTAAAAGTAAGACCTGTGGAAGAAGGGGACCAAGTCCAGAAGTTACAGAAGAGTCCAGTGGGGGCAGGAGCCACTACCCACCCAACTGTGGCTGCAGGAGTTGGTCAACAGTAGGACTAAGACGGTCAGGAATGCAGCCCTGGAACCTGTAAAGAGTTCCTGGAGGATGCAGTCGACTTCCCACGCCTGATGGATGATTGCAGTCAGTGAGTCATATGGAAAAGCCACCAACCTGCCTTGGCAAAGGCAGACGTCAAGGTGAAGCAAAAGTGGAGCTGCAGGGGTCCTGCATGGTCCAGGAGGACTCAACCCATGGGGGAGGCCTATGGGGGCTCTCAGCAAGGCAGAGAGTCCACAGAAGAAGAGGCAGCCCCCACAGGAGACTCCCTGGAAAAGGAACCAGGAGTTGCAGAGGAGCCCACACAGCACAAAAAAAGAAGGGTCCAATGCCCCAGGATAAGCAGGCAGAGGGCTGTGCACCGCAGGAAGGAGTGCTGGCGGCTGGAGCTACATGGAGCCTGAAGATCTCTTGGAGGAGATGCCAACAACCCTTGGTAGCTGCAAGAGATGTGGTACATGGGGTAACTGACCTGCATGGGAAGGCAAAGGCTTACCTCTATCAAAGTAGGAGAGCTGGCAGAGAGGACCAAGAGGACTACTCCAGACCACCACCCCTGATGTGGGATCCATGCAGCTCAGGATGAGGGGAGATCCACGCAGCTGGTCGTTGTTGCAGTTGGTGGATGCAGGGGAGTGACTTCTTCACACCAAGGAAGATTCCTTTTTCCTTCTCATGCAGACTGAAGACTTGCCACCCTCAGAAGATGCACAGCCTGGGAAATATTGCAGAAGCTGGAAGGAGCTTTAGAAACAATGTTGCAAGCAGAGGCTTTGTCGTAAACTTAGATTTTTGATCTAAACTTGGACCAAAAGTCTAAGTTTACCTCTGTGAATTGGACCCTCTACTTGTAATGTACCTTTGTGAATGCCGATAAATTATAAACGTAAACTTTTGGTCTAAACTTAGACCAAAGGTCTGTTTACCTTTGTGAATCGGGCCCAGATTCTCTAAAGATTTCCAATTTCTTAATTTAGGAAATGTTTGCCTCCTAATAGGATTATGAATATTCACTCCTTTGGCAAAACTATGCAATTTAAGTAGTTCATCTGAAGCAGATAATTTAATGTAAGCAGCACATTATCAGGCGTAGTGACCCCCTCCACCTCGCCCAGCAGCAAGCCAGTTTGTCGACTTTGAAGGTGTCTGGTAGTACTCCCAGTGAGAAACCAAAGAAGAAAGCTGCAGAGATGAAAGGCATTTATAGAGAAAAGTTGCTCATCGCATGCTGTCACTAGGGATAGATGTATTGAAATAGACAAGAATCTTTTCACCCTGAATGCGTGCTGAAATACCCAGAGCCAGAAATGGCTACCTGCCAGCCCCCAATTTAGCACAAAATGTGTTGGCTCCAGAGAAAACGCTTACATAGTCTGCCAATACACAAAGTTTTGAGGTTTAGGATCGCACCACTCAGCGGAATGCAATGCACTTCCTTTAGTAGGTAATTAATTGATGTCAGAAAGGAGACTGGTTCATATTTGCTAGCATGTCAATTTAACACAATTATGTTAAAGAAGAAGTATTCAACTGAAAGTGTAAGACGTACTAAAGTAACAGATGATTAACACTATACAAATGGTTTAAATCTAGGGTTTAGTAATTTAGGCTGATTTAGCAAGCAGTTTTGACAGCAGGAGTTAGGAGACAGTAAGAGAGTAAATGTTTTTTTATTGAAAGTATAGATGATGTTCGTCACCTTTGCAGACCTGGATTAGAGGCAGCTTTGGATGTAGGTCCAGCCTCACGTAGTAAACAAACCAATAAAACGTGAAAACTGCATTAAAGTGCAGCATGGTGATTTCAGCACTATTTTGCGGACTTCAAGAGTTTTTGTAAGTGTGAGTCATGATGGTATCTGCACATTTGATTAAAGAATTTGCAGACTGTCATATGGTTTAGTGAATTCTCTTTCATTTCAACATATTTAGAATTAACAAACGTTTCCTTGGTATTTGTCTAATCCTATGTATAATTCACATAATTCATTCTGTACACTGGAGCAGCATCATTTATGGTCTACCCTTTGTGTACTGAACGTACATTTATATACTCATAACAACATTTATATTCAATGTGTGGTGTTGTAATGTCACACTCGATAGACGATAAGTTGATGTTTTTAATGTTTATTCATAGAGAAGGTCAAGTGTGATTTCCCTCCTTGCCAGTCCCTCACAACTGTCAAAGCACAAAATGTCACCGCACACCTGCCAACAATAGAATTCACAGAATGTTTAAACATAGCATGCTCTAGTGCACGCACTATCATAGAAATAAGTGACAGATTACCACATATTTTCTCTCCTTCATTCCACAAATAAAAAATAAACAAGTAAATCAAAATGAAATCAAATGAGTAATTAATTCAATATTTCACATAATCACATAAATACTTTGGCATTCCATTGGATCTTTGGGGTCTCAACTCTCAGGACGAAACCCTACCTTCTCCAACCCTTTCAAAGGACACCTGTTCATCACTGTCCAACTGATTCAACCGATGTAGACCATCACTCAACTGTCAGATAAGTTTATTGCTTTGCTCATTTTGTTCTACCGAAACACTAACAGGCACACATTTATCCTCCATGAACATATATCCACTACATTTATCACTTTACCAATATTATTGATTTTATGCTTATTGGACCCATACTTCGCCACTCTCCTGAAGTTCCATCTTTCACCTTTATTTAAAAGTACATGTCAACAATGAACGTCTTTGATTTGAAAGGGTCCTCTGAACTTGCTCAAACCTTTCGCAACTCAAACTGCTTTCACCTTTACCCTATCGCCAGGTCGAAGTTTAACCCTGCATGTTAATTTCCCTTCAAAAGTTGTAATAAGCCTTTGCTCACGGCTTGTAGAACCATCAATCAGGCTTGTAGTGTAGTGTAGTTTGGTTAGTTTTATGTATTCTTTGCGCATTAGCTTCAGGCTTTAGGCCTTTGTGCACTTTGCCCTGAATATATTTTATTCATTTGCTGACAGCTTAGAGCCTCTGTGCACTTTGCTCTAAATGCTTTTTATTAGGCTTTGTACTGTTATTTTTCAAATAGCCAGTTCTACGGTGTTGTTGTTTATTCACATCACACTGTTTTGCCTACTTCAGCACTGGAGTTCTCCATAACATATTCACTCTGTGCTTCAGTCAAGGATACAGTCTGGTACATTGCCGATAGACGTGGTAGGAGTTTAGATTTGGCATTCCTGCGTAGGGACATTTTGTGATCACGATGACATGTTAGTTATAAAATCACTTCCTTGTCCCAATACACGCAAGAGGGAGATTCCGACCAGGGAACCACAACTTGACGCTGACTGCCTCGTTGCACATGCTGAACCAAGATCACAGGCCTTTGCTCAGGTATGAGGGCTGATGTCTCCCCAGTGATTCTGAAAGGCAAGCTAGAAGCTTAACATGCTGTGCTCTAAAATAGAACAAGCAGAGGGAGAGTAGAAACTGTTAGGCACTATGATAGCTTTGTTCTTATGTTTTACTCTCCTGGTGACTATTTCAATCCTACTGTGTTGTATTGTTCTGGTTATCGCGGCTCACGCCTTAATATCTAAAATACAGTCGTTTTATTAAAACATTATATAAAACGTATACTGTCTTTGTCATTTGTATATGAGATCATATTGTAAACGAGAGAGTTGGTTTGGATCTGAGTGACCACGACTTCCCTGAGAAGTTCCAAAGATGTCATGCGCTCGGCTGCCAAATCATTTCTTCCTCGTGGGAGAAATGAGGCACTGCTAGTTAGCCAGAGCAAAAACCGGATTTAGGGTGACAGAGTTCCTTACACGTGGGTCAGCCTCAGTCCCCCACACCGTTATCGATCCTGCTGCCTAGAAATCCAGTAGTCTCATTTAGGATAATGAGAGCCCACGCGACAGTAGAAACATCAGTCAGGCTTGTAGAGTCATCAGCATCGTTTTGTGTCCTCCTTCCACAACATAATGTATGTCATTCTCTAAAAGAAATGTCATCCACATTAATAAGTTCCCTCAACCAGGATGGAGTTTGTTTAGTATTTGGTTTCCTGCCCCTCATCATGAAAAAAGGTGATGTGCCGATCAGTTGTACGATATCCCCAGACCATATATGCAATCATGTTCTCCACACTCACTCCATTTGTCAATGATAGCTGTATGGCTCCTTCAACCATCCTGTTAGCTCTTTCCACCATTCCATTCACCTGAGGATTGTAAAGAGTTGTGCGAGAATGTTTCACCCCACATGATGCCACAGATGTTCTCATCTCATGCGAGGTAAGTTGTGTACTGTTGTCTGTAACCAGGCATACAGGAAACCCTTCTTCCTTAAAGGTTTCAGATAGTACTCGTACTGCACATGTTGTAGTTATTTCCGACATCAATTTTATCACCAACCACTTTGAATGAAGTCCCCACATACTGTGATCCACTATTGATTGTTTACCTACCTTCTATCTTTTCTCACTCTGCATGCACATGTCACATCTCTCCACCCAATGTCCCACATCCTCATCCATACCCGGCCACCAGAAGTCTTCTCTAAGTCTCTTTTTAGTCAAAGCTTGCCCCAGGTACCCTTCATGAGTAATATTAAATAACTTCTTCCTTACTCAAAATGGAGGTACAATTTTCTCACCACATACTAATATGCTGTCTCCCAACATAAACAATTTATCCTACACCTTACCATATGCTCTTAAAGCCTTCGGTAACGTGCTTTCTTTTTGTCTTCCACATATTATCAACTTTACCACGTCACTTACCACATCATCCTGCTCAATGGCCTAACTCCATTCATCTTTGGTTATTGCTCGTGATGACCACTGCACGACATCTCCAATACTCACAACAGCACCCTCTCTATCACTTCTAATCACTGCTTCTTTGTCTACGTTTTCCCAATTCTGAGGTAAACGTAAGAGACAGTCAGCTTGTATATTCCTCCATCCTGGCATATATTCGAAACAGTAATTATACTCCTGAGATCTGTCTCCTAATCGGGCTAACCTGGCTGAACTCTCACCAGCTCCCCCTGGCAATAAAACATTCATTAAAGGCTCATGATCAGTCTGTAACTTGAATCGCCTTCCCCGTATATATGTCCTAAAGTGTTCCATGCCCCATGCTGCTGCAACACCTCTTTTTCTATCACAGAATACTTATGTTCTGTAGACGTTAGGGAGCGTGATGCAAATGCCACAGTTTTCTCACTGGTTCCATGAAGGTGTGATAACACTACCCAATCCGAATGGTGCTGGCATCCACTGTAACTATAGATTCCCTTTTGACATCTAAAGGAACCAAAATACCCACCTCATATATTTCCTTCTTTATAGATTTGAAGCTAAGTTCTTGTGAAGTACCCCAACCAAGCTTACTCCTTTCCTAAACAAATTCTTTAAAATGTATTTTTTTAATGCAAAGTTCTTTACACATTTAGAATGATATTCTACTAAACCAAAGAAAGTCCTTAACTGGTCTTCATTGGTAGGTTGTGCTGCCAACTTGATAGCATCCAATAGATCCCTCTTGGAATTGATTCCATCCTATGATAAAGTATGACCTAAATATTTTATTTCCCTTGCTAGAAAGACACAGTTTTCCTTTCTTAGAGTCAAACCAGTTTTTAAGATTTTGTCGAAGACTTACTTCAATGTCAAATTGCGATTCTCCGTTGTGTCCTCAAAAACCAAGCTATCCTGAAAGTAGATGACATTCTATATCACTTTAAATAAGTCAGTCATCACTCTCTAGAAGACACTTGGTGCAGAACATAGCCCAAACGGCATTCTCGTAAATTGTAACGTACCTTCCATGGTTATAAACGCTGTTAACGACTTGGAATCAGTATGTAGTTTTATTTAATGATAGGCATGTTTCAAGTCTAATTTGAAGAAAAACTGTCCTCCTTTTAACATCAAAACCAGATCATAGATATTGGGAAGAGGAAAAGTGTCCATTATCATGTTTTGATTAAGGCTTCACGGTTCAACACAAAATCTAAGTTTGCCATCAGTTTTCCATGTGATCACTACTGCAGATACCCAATTTGACGCTTCCACAAGTCCTATAACCCCACTAATCAACATTTCATCTATACATTTTTTAACTTCCTCTCTGACCAAGATTGGTACTCTCCTGACTTAGGGGCTCATTCTGAGCCCGGCGGGCGGCGGGAGCCGCCCGCCTGGAGGGAGCCGCCAAATGACCGCACCGCGGTCAAAAGACCGCGGCGGCCATTCAGACATTTCCTCTGGGCCGGCGGGCGCTCTCCAAAAGAGCGCCCGCCGGCCCAGAGGAAATGCCCCTGCAACGAGGACGCCGGCTCAGAATTGAGCCGGCGTAGTTGCAGGGGTGCGACGGGTGCAGTTTGCACCCGTTGCGTATTTCAGTGTCTGCATTGCAGACACTGAAATACACAGTGGGGCCCTCTTACGGGGGCCCGTGCAGTGCCCATGCCATTGGCATGGGCACTGCAGGGGCCCCCAGTGGCCCCGCGGCACCCCCTACCGCCATCCTGTTCCTGGCGGGAGACCCGCCAGGAACAGGATGGCGGTAGGGGGTGTCAGAATCCCATGGAGGATTCCCCCAAGCAGCGGGAAGTCGGCGGGAGACCGCCGACTTTCCGCTTCTGACCGCGGCTGAACCGCCGCGGTCAGAATGCTTGTGGGAGCACCGCCAGCCTGTTGCCACCGGCCGCCAGGGTCAGAATGACACCCTTAATGTTGAACTGGGATTGCACCTTCTTTCAATTTAATCTTGTGACAATAACCTTTGAATTGTCCCATTTCTTCACAGAAGACATCACTAGCATCCATGATAATGTCTTGTAATGTTACCTCTTCAACTACTAAAATTTGAATACATGCTCGAGGATTTATAACAATATGAAGGTCATATTGCTGAACCCGTCCCAGGATTGGTGGACCATATTCCCCTGCAGAAACTTTTCCTTTCGTTCTTCTTCCCCCAATGCAATCTCTGCAATCATGTACCCAATAATGTCTATTTTTTTCTCCTTAGTAATCTCCTGGGTTCATGTCTTTCAGAAGGATTCTCACTTTGCATACATTATGCCTGGTGCATGCATAATGTATTGCAAAGGGTTACAGAGTAGTGCACTGCATGCATTGCACCACTCTGTAAATACAGTGCGGGCATTTTGGCCTCATTAGGCCTCATTACCGTCAAAAATAATGATGCTAATGTGGCAGAAGGTGGTGCTATGGGATTACAAATATGCCCCTTAGGGTCTTTTCCTTTAAAGCTTCTGAAATTTTAGTCCTTTTTCTATTTTCATACCAGCTGTTGGGTGTGCATCTCAAAGACCCTGCACGTTCCCACACCCAGCAGCCATAGCAGTCCATCACCAGCAGGCTGATGACTACCAAGCAACCGAAAGTGCCGGTAAGACTGCTCAGCGGCATTATAAAGGCACAGAAATAACAGTGAATGCTTCTAAAGCTGCCTTTAAGTTTTACTTGACGTCACGCTCACTTGCACGTTCATTGTCGAGGACCAAACTGGCAGAGTTCATGGAAACACGCACTGAGTATTTCATGTTCACCGACTACTGCCAAGCAAGCGCTTGGTGTCTCACGCTCTGCATCGAGCACTGTAGAGCAGTTCCCTCCTTGAGTTTGCGACTGTTTCATAATGTCCAGTTTAAAATTTTGTGCCGTACCAATTGCACACACCTAATATATATGCAATGAGTTCGGTGGATATCCAAGACCACTAACCAAAACAAAAGTCTCTCCTACCGGTGCCATGCCTAGGCCAGTCACGCTGCAACCTCACTGTTGTGGAGGAGGAACCAGCAGCTCGTCGCCAAAAATATGTTGTAATGTCACACTTGGTAGACGGTGACTTGATGTTTTTAATGTGTATTCATAGCGAAGGTCAAGCATGACATGACTAGAATTATTACAAATAATGTTTCCACATAGCTTGCTCTAGCACACCCACTATCATGGAAATAAGTGACAGATTACTACATGTGGCTTAACTTCATTAACGTGTTTGTGTGAGTATCTTCATTGCAAACACTGAAGCCTTATATGTGAGTGTTCTAAGTTGGTCAATTGACTGATGTTTACATGTTATGTATACTCACATTTAACATTGATTATTGTTGTCACTTTACATAACTTAATACTGTAACAAGCATCCCTTTTGATTTGAAGGAGCTTAACTGGACAGGAGGCCTAGGTTGAAAAAGCTTTCTTCAAACTGCAAGTGTGTTAAAGTTTCCTTCTGCAAGTGCATTATCACGTTTCTTGTTAGCTAGAGAAAGGCTTATTGTTTGTATTAGATGACGGAGAGCCTTGAAGGGAGGAAGTTGACAACCAAGTCAGAGAATTAATGGTCAAAGAGGTATTCAGATTATGGCATACTGGGAGAATGAGGTGTCCAAGACTGTCAGCTGAGACCTAGGACCTTATTTACTAGAACGTGGCGCATAACTAGTGATTAGCCACTTTTCTTGTGGCCCCTTGCGTCCCCTAACGCAGCCATGATAGCACTGTATTACCATGGCGCATGTTAGGGGAAATAGCATTATTTTTATATGCTATTGTAACGCTATACTGGATTAGCGTTTAAAAAAATGACGTTAATCCAGCATAGTGTTAAGAGGCCCATTGAAATCAATGAAAGCCTCATTTTAATTCCTGCTTTAAGCAGGCGTTATAAATGATACTAGACATGGTGCAATGTAATCTTGTAGATTCCATTACGCCATTTTTAGTGACCCCTGTTGTGAGGGAACACCCCCTTTGCATCCATCATGCATATATTATGCATGATGT
Organism: Pleurodeles waltl; assembly: GCF_031143425.1. Classification (NCBI taxonomy): domain Eukaryota; kingdom Metazoa; phylum Chordata; class Amphibia; order Caudata; family Salamandridae; genus Pleurodeles; species Pleurodeles waltl. Next base: position 601,544,121 of record NC_090443.1, on the reverse strand, counting down.
GGCGCAAAGGGTTTACAAGGTGGTGTAAACTAAGGGGGTTATTCTAACTTTGGAGGATTGTTAATCCGTCCCAAAAGTGATGGTAAAGTGACAGATATACCACCAGCCGTATTACGAGTTCCATAGGATATAATGGACTCGTAATACGGCTGGTGGTAAATCCGTCACTTTTCCGTCACTTTTGGGACGGATTAACACCTCCTCCAAAGTTAGAATAACCCCCTAAGTTTGTAAATATGGCACTATGGTAGGGGTCTAGTAGCGTCACATTTGTGGTAAAAAGTGTGCTGCAAAACGCTAAGGGGCACAAGGGCCTTGTAAATATGGCCCCTAGTTTGGAGGAGATGGGAACATTGGGAGTATGTTGACTGCCCTCACAGTCAATGTTGGACCTTGCTCTTTTTGCAGGGTCATCCCCAAACTTTTTGCCTCCTTCCTCCTATTTTTTCTGACCTCACAGCTGATCAGCGCTAAAGTGCAGGTGCTCTCCCTTCTAATTGGCACATTTGTTTACCTGTAAGTCCCTTGTACAGTGGTAGCTCTATACCCAGGGCCCGTAAATTAAATGCTACTAGTGGGCCTATATAAGATATACTTGTACTTTACGTATTGCACAACGTATCTTACAACTTATCTTTCCCGTTTTTTTTTAGAGTAAGGGAGACTATTATACTCTCATATTGATACTTGCCTTTTTCTTAATTGTGATTACCTTTCTCTATCCAGGCTTATCATGGCCGTGCCCACCGGCTATATTAAATGATCTTTCAGGATTTGGCAACTACAATCCAATATTCTTGCTCTTTCTCAGTGTTTTGAACCTTGCATAATTCATGGGACATTAGACTGTACTCTTACTTGTGGTATGTTGTTATTTTTTATATCACTCCTCCTTACCTTATTTCGCCTTTTCTAGGAGGATCTCTCTCGAGGTGTATATAGATTGCATGGTCCAACATATGTTTCACATCACCTTTTGGTGGGTGCTGTGTTCAGAGATGGTTTCTGGGCTTGACCACTCCGGACATGTTTCACTTATTTTTCTTGCACATATGTTTTTATGAATCGATTGGCAAGCGGTTACCAGCATACAGATGACACACTAATATGGGTATGCCTCACACAATTATTTTCGGTCCACCCTTGCATGATGTCTTTACCTGCATGGTTTGGAGGGACGTATACCCCCCAGTCATATTGTGGTCCTATAATATCAACATGTGTACACAGGTCTTTATTTGGATCCTTACAACAACTAGATTCCCTGTTTCTCGTCCAGTTACTTGATTGCATTCCTTTTTTGTTTGTCCACCTTACAGCCACCATTTGTTTGGCTGCCATAGGAGAAAATCTGGCACACATGAAGCGTACTCCATGATCGGTGCCCCTGGGGCACCTGAGCATGTAGGAGAGTGCGCCTGGGGCACAAGCTGGAACTGCTTTAGATGTGAGTCGCCACGGAGAGGCAGTCTGTTTGCAGCGGGAAGGACCGAGGACGGCCTCCCCACAAAGAGCGGCGTCAGCCCGAGAGGCCCCTCTTCCCTGTCCCCACAGAGGAGGTCCCCGGTCTGGCCGATAGACATCTCCCCCCTCCCTTGTGGAGCAGTGATGGGCTTATGGACTGTTATCACCCGGGGCCGGAAAGTGTTGCACTTCCACTCGCATGAGAGTCCGTGAGACACCATGACCGGTGCCCCGGTTACAGTGTGCCCGACTGTGTGAGGAGGTTACACACAGGAACAACCAGTAACCTTATTCTCAACGCGCAGGATCGCTTTTTCCCTGGTTGATATGGATGGCGTACTCCTGTACATATGGTGACATTCTGGGGGTGACCTTCTGTGGTTTGACATCCCCACATGTTGTTCACCATATTCTCATGACTGGGGATATGTTATGTTTTGATGGGGATATGTTTATGGTGGTAGGTGCATTTTTCTTGGGACCTGACATATGCCCTGGGGAAAAGTTCTCTTGATGTGTGCATTCAGGGTAGTGTCAGGGCTTCTGATAATGTATTTATTGCACTACGTGCAATCCTGGCAATAAATATGACCTGCTGGTACACTATATGTTGTGCTTCTTCCGATAAGAGCACCAGACTGTCCTCAGGGGTGGTAATGTTTGCGCAGGGGTGTGGTGTTCAGTCTGCCATGAGCATTTCTTGGTAATACTTGGCATTTTTTGTAACATGTTAACTGTGACCTTATGCGTTCATGATGATATATGTTTATTATGACATGTACATTCTTTTAGTAATGTTCGCCTGACTACTGCTTATGTTGCAGGATAACCAGTAACCTATATGTTGTATGTGACTACTGCTGGCTTTTGCAGAGTAATAGTACTGTGTAATGTTCTGACAACTGCTTGGATAGCAGGGTATTACTGACATGTTGTGTTTGGTCTAATTATGTTTCATGCAATACAGTTTATTTTTGTATAACTTGATGTTGTGTTTCTTTTGTGGTGGAGATAGTGTGTCATGTGTGTTGTGTGTGTTGCACATTGCTTTACACCTTGCCTCTGGGATAGGCCTGTCTGCTGGTGCCAAGTTACCAAGGGGGTGAGCAGGGGTTATTTTGGGTGTGTACCTCCCATGCCCTGACTGGAGTGGGAGGGTTCTGCCTGGCTTAGGTGCATATCCCAGCCAACCAGAAACCCCATTTCCAAGAGTCAACAGTCTGGTTGGTTCTTGGTGGTGAGAAAGAGATACAGCTGTTTTACGGTAGTGTTATATTTAATTGGTGTTTCCATAGTTAATTAGGCAGGATTTCCCTGGTCTCTGAGAGAGAACAGTTCTCTCTGATGAGGCTTCCCCCGAGTGTAGAACTCTATGATGAGCACTTCTTTCATTTTCTTGAACTTCTACAGAAGTTCTACTCTATGCTGACACCTCCTACACTAACTAGATAGAAATCTCTATTAGTTAATACTGGTTCTTAACCTATGTTTATATTAGAAAAGGTAAGTTTCTTCATGAAACACCTTTTCTCGACAATTTGCTTTATTTGCATTGTGGTGGTTACTATTTTGTATCCCATTTTATTACGATTTAACTTACTGGCACATTTTATCCTTCAAACTATCTTGCTGTTTCTCTTGAATACATTTCTTCTCTGCATATCTAAAGAATTGTTTAGTACCCTAAAATAAACCCATGTAATCGAAATTATTGATTCATGGTCTTTGTTGTTGAGTTACCCTGACTTCACAATTTGGAAATGTATAAATTATATTAACTCTCATGCAGTGCTTCAAGTAGACAAACAAGGGTTCATACGACCAATGGGGAAATATATTCAATGGCTTTACCAAGAGACTGAGGTGCACATACCAGGGCACCATCAACACCAAAGCATCTCTGTATTTCATTTGCAAATCTTTTAGACATTTATTTCTACTTATGAGTTACACGCTATAGGTGTAGGTGTCTGGAATTACTAGATTGGAGTTACAGTTTCTGTCCAGTAGTCTACTCCTGCACCATGCAATTGCAAGTTAAACAGACTGATCCATGGAATAACTCGACCAACACAAATGTTCTGGCTAAAAAATGCATAGTTTGTCTTATTCTGGCCTGTTTAAAATTCTCACTTTTCACCTCCTATGAGCCTGTGGCAAATGTGGGCATTAGGGTCAGTTGCAGATGGAAAGGGATGGGTGTGGTGAGCCCTGGGACCCATGTGCCTAGGAGGAACTGTGCGTTCCCTCCTCCATGGTGGTGCTCATAGTTGATAGCTGCTCATCAGTACTAGGTCTCTGTCTCAGTCTCCCTTTAGCTGGGTGTGATCTCACTGTCTGCCTTATTGCAGTGGTGCATGGGGAGCACCCTGCATGGCAGTGAGGAGACATTAGAGGGCCAAGAGGATTTACAGTGTGCCTGGATGTCTTCTTCTGGACTCTGTCACTTGCTGTTCATTGAGTGCGGGGGTCAGGTGTGAGACTGCACAGGTAGCTGTTAGACCTGTACACTGTTTAAAGCCCAAGTTTATGTTTTACTGTGGTGGATTGTATGAAATGCTGGGGGAAGTGGCAGGAAAGCAGGGGGGACAAGACAGCTATTCCTGTGGTTAGCTATCCAGGGTTTAATGGGTGCAGAATAACACCAGGAAAATCTGACCTAATGTTTCTCCACCTGGGATTATAGTATATATAAAATCACACTTGACAATTCCTGAGGCAGAAACAGTGGACCACTTGTAATGTCCCTGAGCTGTATCCTCGAGTGATATCCCTCCTGGCCGCTCATTAAAGCAGTGCATGGGTTTGGTTCATATGCTCTTTCACTTTGTGAAGAACATAGGCGAATATTTACAACCCCCTTGTGCCCCTTGGCACCGTTGTAGCTTAATTTATTTCTGCTACGGCGCTGCTAAACAGGCCCACACCCTGCACCATATTTACAATGTGCCACAATGGTACAATTGCACCACTTTGTAAATCGTTGCACCACATTATACTTGCACCAGGTATAATGAATGCAAGGGAGGGGTTTCCCCACAGAGAGGCCCAAAAAATGGCACAGTGAAATTCACAAGATTTCACTGCGCCATTCTAGCATCATTTTTTAATGCCTGCTCAAGACAGGAGTTTAACTGACGTCAGTGCTATATCCTATGGGCCTCCCTGAGCTTCGCTTGACCAGCTCCAAAATCTTCGGTGCTAGTCCAGCAAAGCACCACAACAGCATCAAGTGTTGATGCTTTTGTGTTAACGTGTGCCATGGTGCACTGTGATGTAAATACAGTGCTACCATGGTGCCGTTAGGGGGGCCAGAGTGACGCAAGGAAACTGCTGGATGGGAGCCTGATGCACCAGTTCCTTGTAAATATGCCCCATAATTTCTTCTTGGTGTGTTTGGGGTAGAGTATTGGTGGAGCAAGGGCTTTGGTTTTCATATATATTACAACAAGAAACTATAATGTAATGATTTTTTGCACCATTATATATGTAGTGGTCAGCAGAAAAGAAAACATGAGTAATGTAGGATTTAAGAAAAAAAGAAAGCCTTGTTCACATATATTGAACTAATGCTAACGGTTGCGGCCTCTTGTTGCGAAAGTTTCCAAATTCTATTGCAAATTGCTTCTAAGAAGTGCTTTTTACTTTGTCTTCTTGGGCTTAACAGGAAATCTTGTAAATCTGTGTGATTTGACAGGAGACCGAGTTGTTCTTTTACAGCATCTATTGAGGAACTTTTTAACCATTGCTGGCATAACTTTACTAAGCTGTATGTTGTCACAATACCAGATGTCCTGATGACACATAATGAGGTTCTGGTCTGCTCGTTCTAAAACCCCAGTGGAGTTTACAAAACGTGCATGAAACCATTTGTGTCCAATGGCCACAATAACCACCACCTAGGACTTGAAAGTGTTGTGTTAAATGTTTCTTTCTGGACCCAACGTTCAAGCTGTTCTTCAGTTGAGTTTCTGTATTTTTGCCATTTATAAAACTTTGCCAGAGTGGGGTTACTGGGCGCATTCAGTTCTTAAATTTTTGCCAATCCAAGGCAATTTGTTTGCTGCACGGTGTCATTTAAAAATATCATTTGCAAAGATATCAGGCATGCTCTAAATAAAGCTTCCCTTCCCTGTATTTGCCAATTTTTTGTTCCCCATTCTTCTTTAAGTCAATCAATGTCATCTAATATTCATAGCCTTCTATATCCAACCGGGAAACAAAGAAATCAGAATAAATCAATGTTGTGGCTGTTAACAGTACACTATGCATTTCCATTAGCGGCAATTTAAAATAATAGGACGCAGCATTTTTAACCTTAAGCCCAGAAAAATATGTACATTTTTCCATGTGTGCTTTAGAACTCCCCAAGTTTGGGGTAGGACAAAGTTCCCATTCTGTATAATTAAAAACACTCATTAGGGTACTTGCTCTATAAATGAAATGATGTCCATAATAATTATAACGTAACATACTGCCATCATTTTCTTTTGTTAGGTAAATATCTTCACTTTCAAATACAGTAAAAAAAACAAGCCGAGAAAGCAGAGAATCAACTGTTTTTACATTCTAGTCATCAGAAATAACCTCAGGTATCATCACATCATTCATTGGAAGTTTGAAAACGTGGAATTTGAAGAATCTCCATCAGGCCAAATAATATTCCACCCATCCCAAGCTCAGGGAAGTGTCAGCATTGCTGCTCAAAACCTTTAGAGGAACTTCCTGGTCTATAGTGAGAGGAATTTGGGCACTACCCAGGAGTCCTCTAGGTCTGGTGTGTAGGACCGGCCACATGGTGTAACTTGACATTATTAATATAGACAGAGCAGTTTTCCTTTGATCCAGGTAACAGTGGTATATTACCAGTTCTGATACCTTGTATTCCTAAAACTGGAACCGGTGCATAATATGAAGGACGAAACCTCTTTCTCACAGCAATCTTTTCTCACACTAGAACTTTCAAAATCCTGCCGGTCGAATTTTATTGATGCATCCCTTATACCCAAGGAGGGGGCAAAGGTAGAATTGTTTTCATCACAGACATATTGTAATTCTGGCAAGCCAGTGACATGTTCATTTATGTCAAAAGTTGTATCTGCCGCCTCTGCACCACTGCCATCAAGATTTGGAACATACATTTGTGTCCTGAACAGTACCTCATATGAGGTGTGCCCTCCCAGGGACCTTCTGGGCAGATTATTAAGGGCTCTCTGGACTCCATACGGGTGATTAAGCCTTGATATTTAATTCCACTAATCTGTTACCCTCAGGCTGGTAAGAAGATAAGAAATGGAGTTGGATCTCCAACAAAGCCATAGGGGGTCATTCTGACCCTGGCGGTCATGGACCGCCAGGGCCAACGACCGCGGAAGCACCGCCAACAGGCTGGCCGTGCTTCCGGGGGCATTCTGACCGCAGCGGTAAAGCCGCGGTCAGAAAAGGGAAGCCGGCGGTTTCCCGCCAGCTTCCCGCTGCCCCAGCGAATCCTCCATGGCAGCGCTGCAAGCAGCGCCGCCATGGGGATTCCGACCCCCTTCCCGCCAGCCTGGTTCTGGCGGTTTTCACCGCCAGAACCTGACTGGCGGGAACGGGTGTCGTGGGGCCCCTGGGGGCCCCTGCAGTGCCCATGCCACTGGCCACTGGCATGGGCACTGCAGGGGCCCCCTAACAGGGCCCCACATTGAGTTTCAGTGTCTGCGTGGCAGACATTGAAAATCGCGACGGGTGCAACTGCACCCGTCGCACACCAGCAACTCCGCCGGCTCCATTCGGAGCCGGCATCCTCGTTGCTGGTGCTTTCCCGCTGGGCGGGCGGGCGGCCTTTTGGCGGTCGCCCGCCCGCCCAGCGGGAAAGTCAGAATCACTGCGGCGGTCATTTGACTGCGCTGCGGTGTTCTGGCGGGGGAACTTTGGCGGGTGGCCTCCGCCGCCCGCCAAAGTTAGAATGACCCCCATAGTGTCCTTGAATGCCGCCAGGCCCCTGGTCCAAGTGGAAAGCTGCAACTACATACGTACTGATAAAGATTCATAAATATTTAATAACAGATCGAGCATCAGCTGATTGTTGTGGCCATACCCATAGAAATCTGGAGCATGAGTCAACAGCAATCCAAATATATTTCTATGCACCATCTGGTGTCCTAGGACCACAATGGTCCAGGTACACACATTGGAATGGTTTGTTGGAAATAAGAGGAGTCTGGGGTGGGCATTTGATGGTGGATCCTTTCATTTGCTGACAGATGTCACAAGAAAGGACACATTGTTTTGTCTTTTTGTATAGACCTAGCCACCAATAGTGTTTTTGAAGTAAAGAAATAGTAGCAGCCACAAGTGCATGGGCAGAAGCAACTCCCTCATGTGCCGCTTTTATTCATGCTAGTTATGCGGTAGGAATATTTGGGAGGATATGCCTTTGGTAATAGCTTGCCATCAGTTGAAGCTTTCTCAGCAGTCAGTGTTTCATCATTCAACCTTGTTTGTGAACAAGCAATTTCAGCAACAGTAGCCATAGCTACTGATGGCTTGGCCGCTTCATCAGCCAAGGTATTGCCTATGACATGTATACCTACACGTTGGTGTCCCAATGCATGAACTACATGGGCATTGGGCAGCATTTCTTTAGGATCCACTACTTTCCCCCCCAGTAACCTGTGTTTGATGGTATTACCTTTTGAATCTTTGAACCCATCCTGCCATCAGTAATGCAGATATTCATTGAAGGACTGGACACAGTAGTGCAAATCACAGACTAAGAACGTTTGTTCTTCTGGATTCGTGTGTTCCACTGCCATTGCCAGAGCCTAGAACTGCTCAAGTTGTGCAGTACAGTCCCCTAAGGTCTGTGTGTACATATTTTTTGTATGGAATTCACCATCATTCATGTAGCTACTCACAGCCGCGCAAGTGGCAGAGTATTGGTGTTTAGTGCCTATGTCTGGTTGGGCTGAACCATTGGTCTGTGTGTACATATTTTATGGATGGAATTCACCATCATTCATGTAGCTCAGAGGTCTTCAAACTGGGGGACGGGCCCCCCTTGGGGGGCCTTAAGTGATCCTGGGGGGGGGGCGCCAAACTCTGGCCAAAAGAAATATTATACAGATTTATGCCTTTGTTTTAAGCAGAAGCATGTTATTGCAGTTTTAAAAAGGTAACAGTACTTAACTGCAATGTTTAAGTAGGTTTAGACATATTTAAACATTGCCATCTTTCTAAAATAATTGTGACAAAATTCTGAGGGGGGCCCAATGATTTTTATTTTTCAACTGGGGGGCCGCGGCTACTCACAGCCGCGCAAGTGGCAGAGTATTGGTGTTTAGTGCCTATGTCTGGTTGGGCTGAACCATTGGTGTAAATGGTTGTTTGATATTAATCAATAGGCAAAGTGTTTACCTGCATTGGATATTCCATTTCATAGTGAAAGAATTTTTGAATTTTAAATTTGGGGTCAAAAATAGAATCAACATCAGTGGCTGTGAGAGACATTGCCCAATGGATCCAGCGATGATGTAATTTAGTGTTTCAAACGTTGGCCTTTGTGACAGCTTCAAGGGCTGGGATCAGAGACACAACAGTAATGCATTTCCCCTGTGCCAGTAGTGTCTCTTTAATGACAGCCATTTGAACAGCAGCCAGAATCTTTTCTGTGGGAGCAATGCGTTGTTCTGCTGTGGAGTACAAATGTGATTTGTATGCTATAGGGAAGAAACCACCCTTATTAAATGTTACATAGGTGAAGCCAATAGCACCAGCAATTACTTTGATGACCAAACGTGTTTTGTTGTCCTTTGTGTGTGAGTGTTTTTCTTCAAGCATATCTTGTTGCAATGCTCTGAGAATGTGTGTGTTTGACTGTCCTATTTTTCATATAATGGTTTAATGTGCTGTGCATAATCTGGAATGTAAGTTCTGCCAAAGTTTAAAAAGCCCACTAATGACTGGAGCTTTTTTATGGTATTTGGTGGTTGCAATTGTGTGCATTATTCTCGAAATTGCAGAGCTAGGGTCTTCCATTTATCTTATAACTTGTTTCCCAAAAATAGGACACTGAGAAAGGCAATTGTTTTCTTAAAATTGAATTTGTAGCCAAATTTAGTAAATCCCACAAAAATGCAGGCCACCCGTATTAGATGTAGAATGAGATCATCATCCGTAAGGTAGATGTCATCTACATAGTACACCGCCTCAGGGTCAATGTCGTGTAAAATGGATGTTACACATGCTGAGAACAGCCCAGGACTGTTGTTATACTTGTGGGAGCCTACACATTTTTTCTGTGAGTCTTAAGTGCTAAATGCTGTTAGATGCTTGCTTTCAGGTGCTATATTGTGGCAGAAGACGCCGCTGGAAATATTCAACTTTGTTTTGAATTTTTTTGCATTATATTGGTAATGTGTGCTGTGTGCATTTAGGATAGCAAATGTGCCTGTGTGACCATTTACATTTCTGTTATCTAAGACTATTCTAGCTTCATTTCCACAGTTAATTTTTATTTTCAGATAATGTTCCTTGGCAGGTTATGTTACAGCATCTCTCCGGACACCACAACGCATTTCAAAATCAATGAATTGTCCGGGTTAGCAATGGGGAAACAAGGGATTATTCATTGGTGCTATGCAGGGCTCAATTACACCCTGGTACTCTAACTGAGTGAGAGTCTCTCTAACAGGTGTTTTAGCATCATGCACAATAGGATATTGAGGTTGAGGCTGCAGCTGTGATTGGGATTTAATTGGTATTATGTGGTAGGGAGAATCTTCATCCCATCCTACATGATTTTGACACAGCACAGAGGCTGGTGCCAAGGCTCAATCAAATGAGTAAGCCTCTCTTAATTCTATAGGAACCAGGGGTGAGAAAGAAGGCTTAATGATCTCTTCCCCATGTGGGACTTCATAGACAAATTCTGGTGGCCAATATTTTTCAGCCAATAAAATGCCATAAATGCCAGTTAGTTGTTTCCAGAATATGATATCAATTATGCACTCAATGTCTCCCTCTAATTATATTTTAATTTTATACACCCTATTGAGAGGGGAGACTCACATGTCTGCAGTTTTGACTTCTAAAAAGTTGTCAGTTGCTTTGACCTCCAGATGCTCTCAAAGATTCTGGCAAACTATTGTGATCTCTGCTGCGCTGTCTAGCAGAGCCAGTGCCCAGTTCCTGTTCTTCAGTAAAACTCTCATCTTGCTTGGCATTTTTTGCAGAAATAGCTGCCACCTTCTTCTTTTTAAATTGTGATTTCTGCTGTGGAAGGTTCTCTTCTTTTTCAATTGAAACGTCTGTTGAGTGTTGTGAATCTTTTTTCAGTTTCCCATACTCTGTTCATTGATAGCCCACTTCTTTCACTACATTTATCCAATGAGTCCTGAAAAGAATAAGATTGATGTGTACCAGTATAATGATATCTATCAGGAGTTTTTATATTATCCCTATTTATTAAGTATTAAGTTATAACGTTTCTCAGGTGTCTCCAAATGTGGAGATTCTCCCCTTCTTTTTTAGATGTTTGTTTTTGTGTATCCTAGCATTTTTTAGAACCCTCAGCTGCTTACTTGGTAGAATCCTTATTGGATTTAAGTTGTAATTGTGGCTTACTAGTACTGGCTGCCAAACTATACTGACCTATACTTGAATAGGTTTCAGCAATAGTTATAGGCAACTCACGTCCTTGATTTTGCTGAGGAACAGCCCGGATCCGCTTGCGCACTGCCAGTGCTTCTACTTCCCCTTTAAGTTTACTTAATATTATTGAGGACATTGTAGCAGCATTGCCCATTAATTGCATCCCCAAATCCAGGGGTGGGGCAGCCCTGTATTCATTTTGAATTTGTTTTAACACAGCTGCAAGATTGGCAGGTTTTAGTTTAAGATATGAGGCAGCGTAGAGTGCAGCAAATACCGTGCCCTAGGTGTTGAAGTTATCTCAACCATGCCAAATGTCAAGCACATTGTGAGAATTCTGTGCTTATCTTGGGGTCCCGTATTGGGAAACACTGCTTCCAGTGCATTTATATTTTTAGCTAACCAAATGGAATTTCCTCACGTTTTGCAGGTACTTTACTCATAATTGATTGCACTGTTGCAGTGTTAATTCCTGGTGTGGTTGTGCTGGAGCGGCCTGTGCTTGGTTAGTATTTATTGTTTGCATTACAAATTGCTACCGCCAAGGTGCCTATATCAGGAAGTGGTATGCATGTGGCCAATTGTGGCCAAGTAGGACCTTCATTGCTCAAAAGACCTAGCCTAACATGAAGTGTTGTGTGTGTTAGGGCACCATCTAGACAGTTTTGGTGGTCTTGTAATGATAAAGGTATGTCTATGTTTGCATATGATCTGTATTGGGCAGGTGAATGAGCACGTGTATAATGATGAAATGTATTGCTGTTCCCATCAACTGCTGGAAAATAGATCCACGAATAGAAAAATTCTGTTCTATAAGCTGGATGTTTCTCAACCTCGAATATAACAGCAAACCCCTGGGCTGTAAGGCCAATATTTAATAAATGTTTAGTGAGGGGGGCCTCTTGTTTACTGCAATTACCACCCGTTGTGGGTTCACCATGTTCAATGCACTTGTTCAGAGGTAAGGATACAATTAGGGATTACTCCTTTTAAGGTTCATGCTTGAACAACATACAGTCTTAAATAGGTGATGCCTATCCAGCTAAGGAGGAAACCCTCAATATCACAAGCATCTCCATATATAGCATTGGGGTGCCTTTAGCACATAGTGAGACATAGATACTCAGGAAGATCCGTAATTCAGTGCCTGACCCAACGTTGGTGGTGCTGTGTTGTGTTGGCTCTCATTATAACAAGGAGACTGCTGAATTTGGGTGCAGGAGCACAGGATTGTGGGGAACTGAGTCTAATTCCACACCATGTGACAACTGTTGGCCTATTCCATCTGGCCAGCTAGCAGTACCTCCCCAGCACTCAAGGGTAGAGGTGATTGGGGGGCGTGGCCTAGCCGCCGGGCAAGATGGCCGACACGGCGTGAGGCTCTGCCGGGCCCCGGGCCACTGATCTTATTTAATTTATCCTGCAGGCGGCTATGGTGGGTGCGGACCCTCGGGGAGTTGTCCGGAGACCCCAGCGACTCTTTGGTGGTCCGGGGAGCGGCCGGGAGGGACGCGAGGAGGCCGGCTCCGCGTGAGCGGGTCTGGCTCCGACGGCTCCCCGCGTGCGCGGACGCTGATTGCGCGCGTGGGGGAGGGGAAGCGCTGAGTCTGCTCCTGGCCTCGGGGGAGCTTCGGAGGGCCTATTCGGCGGCTACATCGAGCCGCGGGCCCCCCCGCCTCCCTGGTGTGTGTCGTGGCTGCTTATACTGGACCCCTCTGGGTCCCTATCGCCCTGCGGCTGGAGGACTTGCCTGGGCTTTCCGGCCCGCGGGCTCCCGGCCGGTGTGTGCTGCTGCCGGGACTGAGCCCAGACGGCCCGAGGCGTGTGGAGAGCGCGCCGGAAGCAGGAGCTTCCCGGCCCCCGGACGAAGAGACGGCCGGAGAGGGGTGATGGCCCGGAACTTTATGCTTTGATGAAAGGACGGCCGGAGAGGGCTGCGACTTGGTTCTGAGGTGCTCTCCTGCGGATTCTGCTGGTGGAGACCTAAATATCGTACTGGAGGCCTGAATCGCCCCTGACTGGAGGATCGAGTGGACACTGGTGCAGGCGGTGAGACAGGGGGCGGAGGCCCGGACTGGCGCAGTAGAGCGCTTCTGAGGGGTCTCCTGGTGGCTTGGGGCGGCGGAATACCCTGGCCCTTGAATGTGGAGCCTGCCCGGTGTCCTTCCTTCCTCCTCTTGTGCTGCGCGGATCACTTTGCTGTTGGCTGGTCGGCTGAGTCCCCATTAGGAAGGCTGGTTTGGTCTGGAGGGCTGGGCGGCGGGATGGAGCACCTGGAAGCTGTCTGGTGGCCCTGCGAGGAGAGCTGAGCTGCCAGCTGGGTGATTTTCGGAGGTGTGGACCTGCAGTCTTCGTCTCTTTTCCAGAGTTGGCGCTAACTGCGATTACACGTATAGTATTGAATGATGGGCAAGGCGGATAAGCGACAAGCCAAACTCACCTTAGCGGGTGGAGGAAAGTGTGGTGCTCCCTCCACCGCCCAGCCTGGAGACGCCGAGATCGAACAGGAGTCTCCAGAGATGTCTGTGCGGTCCATGTTCTTGGAACTTAAGACCAGCTTGGCGGGCATTGATGCCAAGCTGGACCATGTGTCGGAACAGCTTGATCGCATCAGAGCCCGGGTCGATGACCATGATGCCAGGTTTGAGGCTCTGGAGTCACGTACGTCTGAAATAGAGGATGCGCGTAGTTGTGACAGAGAACAGATTGCGCAAATGGAGCGTCTCCTGGAGGTGATACGAAATAAAAACGAGGACTTGGAGGCGCGGTCCCGGCGCAATAACATACGCATTGTGGGGCTGCCAGAGGCAACCGATATGGGTCGTATGGAAGACTTCGTGGAGAATATGTTGCAGGAGCTGTTTGCTGGCGAGCTCTCACGGATGTTGGTGATTGAGAGGGCTCATCGAACTTTGGGGCCTCGGCCCCCGACGGGTGCGCCTCCACATCCAATTATTGCAGGTCTATTGAATTACAGGGACCGAGACGCTGTCCTCCGTTTGGCTAGGGAGAGAAGGCCTCTAGTATACAAGAACTCCGAAATAAACTTCTTCCCTGATTACACCCCAGGTGTGCAGGCCCAGAGACGGGCCTTTCTGCGTCGAAGCGTCTACTGAGCCAGGCTGGAGTTGGGTTCGCCCTGTTATACCCAGCCAGACTGAGGGTGAGGCACGAGGGCAAGATGCTGTATTTCTCGGATCCAAAGCAGGCGATTAAGTTTGCTAGACGATTACCACGACAGCTGGGGGCTGCGGGAGCTGCAGGGGGGGTGCAGAGGATGCCGCTCTTAGTGACAATGACTAACCGGCTTGTATGGTTTACTGCTTGTTTGGGGCTGCGGGTGCGTGCGGGTCTGCTCCGTGATCGGGCCCCTGATGTGTAGCTGCTGCTTGGCCTAATGGCCCCTCTTCCCTAGAATATTCTGGGTGGAGAGCTGTCTGGCAGGCTTCTGCCCCTAGGATGAGTCCGGTAATTGATCGCTTTAAGTTCACGGGGTGAGCTTTGGGGTTGGGTGGGAGGGTAACTGCGAGGGTCCGATTGGGGGGCCTGTGTGGGCGGTGGGGGGCTTGGGTCAATCTGGGAATGTTTCAGGTTGTTTTTTTGTTAAGTTCTAGGCAGGTGGAGAGGTGTGTATACGTGCAGTGCTGTGCGGCTGTAGTTCCGGATGAAGGGTGAAGCTACCTCTGCTGTTAGATGCTTGACATGGAATGTGCAGGGGCTCAATGATAATCGGAAGGTTCGGCTGGTGACTGCTTATGTTAAGCGACATGGTATTGACATCTGTATGATACAAGAGACGCATCTGATGACGTCTGCTGTTGGAAGACTGAAAGTTGGTTGGGTTGGGGAGGCTCATTGCTCTACATATTCTAGCTACGCGCGCGGGGTAGCAATTATTATCCGCAAAGGACTGCAGTGGCGTACGTGCGAAACTATTATTGATCCCAACGGCAGGTATGTGCTACTGAGCGGAACGTTGTTGGACAGGGCTTGTCGACTTATGGCTGTGTATGGGCCGAATGTTGATAACCCAGAGTTTTTCCTGGAGGTGTGGCGCCTTGTGGAGTCGTTGGGTGCTGCAGCTGTGATCTGGGGCGGTGATTTCAATGTAGTCCTAGATGCTAAGTTGGACCGCGAAAGCATGGCCAGGGTGCAGCATGCTTCTTCGGCAAGATCTCTGGCGGCAGTGATGAATAGCGGAGCTCTGGTGGATTTGTGGAGGCAGAAGCATGTAGGTGTGCGAGAGGGTACCTGCCTGAACTACTTCCATAGCAGCTGGTCTCGCATTGATCGATGGTTGGGCACCAGAGATGTGGAGGCTTGGACTAGAGTGGTCGACCATCTCCCCCGTACGTTATCGGACCACTCGCCGGTGTTATTAGAATTGACGATACCTAGTGAGCTGCAACCGAAGGTTATGTGGCGATTGCCCAGCGGAGCGCTCCGGGACGAGATCTTTCGGGAGGAAGTACGGGAGGCGATTCAGCTGTTTTTTTCTGAGAACCGAGGATCGGTGGGGTCTCCCGGTACTGTTTGGGAGGCATTTAAAGTGGTTATTTGTGGGGTTTGTCTCACGAAGCAGCATGGGATTGTGAAAGCTTTAAGACGGGAGATGGCCGATATTGAAGGGAGGCTTGGTGAGCTGGAACGACGCTTGGCGGCGACATGGTCAAGTGAGGTCCTTGCGGGAATCAGACGTGAGGTTTCCTTGTATGAGGAGGTCTCCCTCAGAGAAGTTTGTTTCCTCAGGAGACATGCACAGGCTCGTAGGTATGGGGAGGGCGAGAGAGCCGGGAGAACGCTAGCGGGATTACTGCATAGACCCTGGGCCAGTAATTATGTTACCGAGGCGACAGACGCTGAGGGCGGCAGAGTGACCGGATCGAGTGGTGTGATGCAAGTATTTACAGAATATTTCACGCACCTATATGCGTCCCCGGTAGGTCTGAAGGAGGTAGATATGCAGGAGTACTTTGAGAATATTGCGCTGGTGTGGTTTGAGGAGGCACACAGGACGTATTTGGATATGCCGTTTACAGTAGAGGAGGTGGCAGCGGCGATTCTAAGTCTACCTGGGGATAAGTCTCCAGGCGTTGATGGACTGACCCCTGCGTTTCATAAAGAATATGTGGATATCCTTGCTCCGTGTCTGCTGGAGGTGTATGAGGAATCTTTAGAGACTGGGTCGCTCCCAGCCTCCCTTTGGGAGGCTTTAATAATAACAGTTTTGAAGCCTGGGAAGGACCCGACACAATGTGATTCTTATCGCCCACTCTCCATGATAAATATCGATAATAAAATTCTTGCAAAGATGATAGTGGCGCGCTTGCAGCCACTTCTTTCCAGGTTGGTGCTCCCCGATCAATCAGGTTTTGTTCCTGGGAGATCCACGTGTCATAATTTGCGCACCTTCTTCGCGGTGGCGGGCTCATTGGAGGCTGGTGATGATGTAGCTGCGGTGTTTCTTGATGCAGCCAAGGCTTTTGATTCCCTGGCTTGGGAGTATATGTTTGCGTTTTTGGGCCGAGTGGGACTCAGCGCGCGCTTTGTGAACTGGATTAGACTGCTGTACACTCTGCCCACAGCCAGGTTGCGCCTCAACGGAAGTGTATCGGCTCCATTTCCTGTTTCGCGGGGTACACGCCAGGGGTGCCCACTGTCTCCGCTTCTTTTTGCGGCTGCAATGGAGCCGTTGGCGGCGGGATTGCGACAGAAATATAGCAGCAAGGGCTTACAGTTTCGGCAACGCCCTGTCTTGATATCTCTGTATGCGGATGATATTGCATTATACGTGCGGAACCCAGGGCAGAATCTAGATATTCTACTAGATGAAATTGTGCGCTTTGGGAATTTTTCTGGTGTCACTATTAACTGGTCGAAGTCGACGATCCTGCCTCTGACTTCCAGTGTGCAGAGATTTGATTCTCTATATCCGGAGGGCCCGGAGCGCTATTTGGGAATACACTTGTGCTGTGACGAGGATGCGTTACGTCTTGCTAACTATGGGGCAGCGCTGACATGGCTGGAGGAAAAGGTGGAGCTCTGGAGCGCTTTGCCGCTTTCGCTAATCGGGCGCATTGCCATTGCAAAGATGGTTTTTCTCCCTAATTTTCTGTATTTGTTTGTGAATCTTCCCCTTCCGTTAGCTGGGGGCTACTTCCGACGCCTCAGATCTGCGCTCATTCGATTGGCGTGGGCGGGACGTCAGCCGCGTATTGCCTGGGAGAAAATGACGTTGCTGTTTGAGCTGGGCGGGCTGGCTGCCCCGGACCTGGAGCTATATTATCACTGTGCTCAGGCGCATTTCGCGTACTACTGGCTGAATCCGACTTGTTATATGCCGCATTTGGCGCCTGAGAGTGACTCTGTGTGGCCGGACGGCTTGGTGCATGTGCTTGGAAGGCGGGTGCCATCCCATTCTAGGGGTATCGACATGGTGGCCTGCACGGCAAGAGCGTGGAGGGCGCTGATGCAACGCTCTGGAGTTTCTGTACCATTCGCCCCTTCGCTGCCTGTTATGGCGATTGCTGATGCTCAGATGTTCCAGGAAGGTGGGGTGCGTGGTTTTCTTCGAGACGCTGGTCTGATGGTGCTGGGAGACTGGTTGGTAGACGGCCGTTTGTTGGACATTTCTGAGGCACTTTCCGGCTGTGATGGTACTGCGCTGCAGCGATTTTACGCTCTCCGGGTCCGTGCTTTGCTGCGAGATCGACTTTTTGGTGAGACTGGAGCTCCCTTGGAGTTTCGAGCCCTGGAGGTACTCTGTGGTGCGAGATCCCCTTCTAAGCTGATAACAAAGCTGTACAATTCTATGCAGGAGCAGGGGAGTGGCCTCGGGGTGTCCTCTAGGACTGCATGGGAGAGAAATGTGGGAGAGCCTATCCCGGAGGCAATGTGGTGTAGCTGCTGCGCTTACATGAAAGCGTTGTCCCCGAATTATAGGTTGCGTCTGTTGCACTTTAAGTTTCTGCATCGAATATATTATACACCCAAGAGACTTCACTCCATGGGGCTGCTAGAGGATGCACGCTGCGCTCGCTGCGGGACTCAGGACTCCGGTTTTTTACATCTGGCATGGGAGTGTGCGGAGGTACATAATTTTTGGGTGGAGGTATGGCAGTCGCTTGCTGAAATGGTAGAGCTGAAGCTACCTCTCTCCCCTAAGATTGCACTGTTGGGATGTATGGATGAGATTCAGGGGCAGCATAGACGTCTAGTAGGCCTCCTTATGTTGTTGGCTAAGCGCAGGGTTGCTATGTGCTGGGGTCGGAGGAGAGCTCCTCGTCGGTCTGAATGGCTGCGAGATACGGCTTTCTGTCATGATCAGCTGTCAGTATTTTGGGGACTTATGCCAGAGGGGTCCCGCCCCAAGGATATTTGGGCCCCTCTGAATAAATACTTGGCGGCCCGTAAGGAGGGTGCTGTGTGATTGGTGGCTCCCATCTGCGAGGTTCACCCCCCTTGGATCATGTGTGTTACTATGTTATAAGATAAGCCTGCGTGATGTGACTGCGTGCTCCACCTGCCTTTTTAGTAGTGTTAGCAATTTGTTTTTTCCTGTAGTTCTTCCCCCTCGACTACGTTAGGTTATGACCTCTGGTGTGTACGTTTTTCTTCTGCACCGGGGCTGTGGATTCCTTCGCTCCGCCGGTGTGGAGGATTTCTGAAGATGGATCCCTCGATATTGTAGCATATAGGTAGAGACTTTAGCAGAGAGCTTCTTGTGATGTGGGATATCGTTGAAGCTATATGGTTTGCAATGTTTCTCTTCTCTCTCTGATTTCTCCTGTCGAGGGACTTGTTTTGTATTAATGTATGTTTTTGTTTTGTGTTCAAAATTGAATGAATAAAAAAATATTTAAAAAAAAGGGTAGAGGTGATTTGTGGCAGCCGTGCTCATGACATTCTGATTTCTAAAGGAAATTGTGGTGGAACAGATCTTATCATTTTCTCTCAGTTACATTTGTCTCACACTCACAAAGACAAATAGAAGCAGGACTTGGGTCAATGGATATTTTTAAATAAACTGCATCCTAGATAAAAAGGCATGTACTGTAATAATAAAGATAATGAAACTTAATAATAGTAATGCAGTGACAAAGAAAGCGAAATATAAGGAAAGTCCCACCATGGTGTCACAATGCTAAGTGCCAGAATTCCTACTTACACCACTAAGATTCTGTGCTAGAGCACCTCAGAGTTAGTCCTAATCTACCCTTGAGGAACCCTGGGAAGACACCATCCCCATACCTGAATATGGTAGTAGCGAAGAGGGCTCATGGTCTACTGAGAGTCTTCTCCCATGTAGACGGAAACAATGTTTAGTCTCAGCAGACAGCTGCAGTGAGGCAAAAGCATGTGGTGGCAATTTCTGGCTAGACTTTGTTCCTAACATATAGAGGCAGAGGAGTGTTTTTATAAAAAAACATCTGATGTTCTAAGAAAACTGCCTTAACATAAAAACATGTATGTTTCAGTGAAAGGACAGGGAATGTGATGTCCTACTTTGCACCAACAACATTATTGTGTACAGCCTTGAGCAAGCACAGAGTGGAGATGTTGTGCTAAAAAATGAAAACATTTCCTAGGCTAAAAGCATAATAGATAAAAGAATAAAAACATGACCACAAAACGAGGCTGCTGCTAAAATAATAATATTAATTATTTTCTAGACTAAAGGGCACAAGCTGCAGGCTTATGGCTAAAATAAGATGCCCATAAAATGATGCTTAAATAACATCATAATAATAGTATATGCAAAATCTCACTTGGTAATTCCAGAAGCAGAAACAGTGGACCACTTGTGATGTCTCTGAGCTGTATCAGCCAGTGATATACCGACAGGCCACTCATTATAGTAGTGCATGGGTTTGGTTCATATGCTCTTCCACTATATGAGGAACATAATTTGTTCTCGGTGTGTTTGGGGTAGAGTGCTGGTGCAGCAAGGGTTTTGGTTTTCATATAATGCAACAAGAGACATCTATAATTGAATGATTTGTTTGCACCATTCTATATTTAAAAATCAGCAAGAAAAGAAAGCATGAGTAAAGTAAGATCATAAGAAGAAAAAAAAGGCCTTGCTCATACATATTAAACCTCACCCAAGGTTCATGCTTTTGATAAGTCAAGTTACATAGCGAAAAACTATTAAAGTCTAATTTTACACTCAAATTCGCTACAACCTACTATTGCACATATTATATTTGTACTGATAAGCTGGTGCAAAAGCAAAATTTCACTAACTAAACCAGTGGTCGGGTCAAATAGTTTTGATATGATAGGTCTCTTCAATGGAAAATAGAATTCATGAATTCACTGCAAAAGTGAAAAAAAGTGCAGTCTCCGATACTTGTTTTTAAATAAGCCCCTGGGTGGTCCAGGTCCTGGGGGCACTTGTCCTTTATTACACTAAAGGAGGGGGCGCACATGGCCCCCCTCCATGGCATTTGTATGCTCCAGGGACCACCACTTCTGCGGGGCTCTTATTAAAGAAAAAAAACAAAGAATGACTTATTTCATGTAGCTAAGTGGAGAGACCCTGGTTTGGTGGAGAATGACGTCTTTGTAGTCTCGATTGCTTTTCTATAGGAAGATTCATGTAATCACAGAAGTCTGGAGAAAGACCTACAAGGACCAATCACATTGCTGAATGCACACAAGGCTACTGGAGACATTCCCTTGTGGTCCATTATGCAGCTGCAGTGTAGAATACACACTGGACATTTACCCAACGAGGCAGCACTTACTAACTAACCAGGTGAAAGTACTTCAACTGGGAAGATATTTTGTGCAAAACTGTGGTCTCTTGTTGGATAAACGCTGAGTCACTCATGCAGTTACTGACACACCCACACAGACTGACACACCCACTCACAGACGCACTGTGACACTCATGGATCCACTCAGACATTCACACACCCACTCACACACCCTCTCAGACATTTATGCACCCACTCACGGACCCACTCAGAGACTCATGCCTTCACTCACAGACCCACTCAGGAACTCATAGACTTACTCACAGATGCACTCAGAGATTTGCATACCCTCTCACACACCTATTTACAGACCTACTCAGAAAGTCTCACACTTACTCACAGACCTACTGAGACACTTATGCACTGACTCACACACTCATTGTCAAAGGTAAGTGTTTACAGTTAGGAAATATAACACAGGGACATTATAGTTAGGAAACAACATTGAAAAAAACCTTAGAAATTCACTGAAAAACCAAAGGTTACAGGGATGTGAAAGGTAGGAAACAGAATAAAAAAACCTTAAAAATTCACTCAAAAAGCCAAAGATTACAGGGACGTTACAGTTAGACTCACACTTTACCCGTACAAAACTAGTGAAATTCATCTGTTACAGATACCTGAGCTAACTATAACTTATGCCCCTGCAATGAACTGCCTATGACTGCACATATTACATCACTCATCATGATACGGTCAATGACATCACTGATGATATCACTGATGACGTCCCAAATTACATCACTGCTGACATCAGTGAGCCCTTGTTAAAATTCTACATTTGGATTTATGGGTCCTGAGAGACACTGGAAAAAAACACCCGCTGCATCAAACCCCATGCTCCACACAGACGAAGGTCGTGTGTGTCACTGGTTATGTTAACATGCTTAACGTTATAGCCCTAAGGTAACTAAAACTTGTGCCCTCGCCATGCACAACTAATTACCCCACATATTACATCACTGATGAGACCTTCTATGTGATTGTTGGCATTATCACTGCAATGTTTGCAATAAAAATATTGATGAGAAAACTGTGCATGGTGGAGACACAAGTTATAGCTATCTTAGGGCATGAGCTTTAGTTACTTGAGTTAACCATAACTATAACAGCTGAATTTCTAGGGTTTTGTGCAACTAAATTCAAAACCTAACTATCATTTCCCTGTAAATTTAGTTCTGAATTTATGCCTAAAGTGTGGCACATCTGAACGCCATCTTGATGAAACTGAAGAGGAAAACAGAAAGCATTTTCTACTGAGGATAATGCAGTAAATTAGGACATTAGGGAGCTCAAAAACAAATAAGTCTGCCAAGATGGTCACCAGAGAAAAAAGAGCCCAAATGCAGCACAAATATAACCCAATTGTAGCGCAAGTATAGTCCAGTGGCAAAAGTGTACAAAACAATAGTTTTAATGTTTTGCAGTTTTATTTAGCGCAGACTTGACACAATAGTACTCAAGTGCTTTACATGAGCAAGAGTTACCTTACACAAGGACACGTTCATTTTGGTTTTAGGCATGGGGCGATTAATTCGATTAACCAGAATCACAGAATGTTGAACTGATGCTGAAACTTGAAAGTGGTTCCCCAGTTGCAGTCTGGAGCTCTGGCTGTATTGCCACACCCTCTCCCCTAAGTATAACAAATGATCAAATGATCAACTGCTTTAAAAAATATAAAGATACTAAAAAATGTAAAAGTGCTTTGTTTCTATTTGAGAACTCAGAAAATATGTCATCATTTTAGTTTTCAAAGCACTAACCATAATTTCTATAGGAATACAACCCTCTAATTTTTATCATTTCTAAAGAAAATGCCCTAGATATTACAGTTTTGAATACATCAAGATGATGTCAGGCGTCCCACCTTTGTAATATAGAATGTGAGCAATCTAGATCTTCACTAGAATACTCTGGGAAGGCAGAGGTCAGGGGCACAAGGTTTTAATAATTGAGGGTAGGGAGGAGGGTGCAGAGGCAACAAGTTCACCATGCAGGGCAGAAAGGATGGGCAGTGGCAGCACAGCGGCCCATGGAGGGCAGGGGAAAGGGGAGCAGGAGCCACAAAACCTACCATGCCAGACAGGCAAGAGAGGAAGTGGCAATATAACAGACCACTGAGGGCAGAAGGAAAGGCAGTGACAGTACAGCCATACATGCCAAAAGACCCAATAAAGGCAGGAGACACCTGATGTTTCTTAAGCCCAAAAGGCTTTAATGTATCTGTCTCCTGCCTACAATCTCCCCGTTTTCAATGTATGTCATGTAGTAAATCAATTCCACAGTTTTTGGTTTCATATTCTTCCTCTTACCAAGTTCAAAATGTTGGCAAGTGTCCTACATTGGATCACAAAGGATAGGAGAAATGGGGTAGGGACATGGCCTTGTATAACAGAGGGCAAGAGGGAGACCAAGGGCACCATACTGACCTTACAGGGTAGGGGTTGCAGCAGCATAATACACCACACAGGGCAAGCAGGACAGAAGTGCAGCCCAACAGACCATGGAAGGCAATAGGAAGGGCACAGGGCCATGCACATGGACAACAGAGAGCAGAGGGCAAAGAGACAATGGCAGCAAGCCGAATATACTGGGCAGACAGGAGGGACAGTTGCAGCATAACAGACCATGAAGGGCAGGAGGAAGGGAGTGGGGAACGGCAATGACCAGACAAGGCAGGAAGAAGGGAATGGGGGCCAGCACATGGAAAACAGAGGGCAGGGACAAGGGGGCTGGGCAGATGCAGCAAGCTGACCATGTAGGGCAGGCGGGATGGGCACTGTAAGCTCAACACACCATATACGCATATACATAGACCATGGCAGGAAGGTGGGAGGGGGTCAGGGGCAGGAAGTTGACCACAAAGGACAGGTGGGTGGGGCTGTGGCAGCGCAAAAGACCATACATGGCAAGCAGAAGGGTTAGTGGCCTCACAATAGCCATGAATGGCAAGAGGAAAGGGGCAGGGGAATGCACAAAGGACCATGAAGCACAGAAGGGAGGAGTAGGGGCTTGACACAGACAAGAGAGGGCAAGGGAAGGGATGTCACAACAGACCACACAGGGCAGGCAGGAGGAGCAGTTGCAACACAATAGAGCATGGAGCGTAGATAGGAACAACAGCAAAATCGACGATAGGGGACTAGAGGGAAGTCATAGGGGTATGGAACTTGCACAGGCAGGGTGGACGTGGCAGGGACAGGTGGCAGCCATCTGACCATGTTGGCACCTCAACAGAACACTCAATGTAAATAGGAGGGGCAATGGCAGGTCCAATTAACCTGGTGGGCAAAAATAAGGGAGCAGAGGCATGCACACCGACATCAGAGAGCAGGGGGAAGGGGGGTTGGGCAGCACCTAAGCACAGGCACAAAGCAGAAGGGCAATGATGAGGCATAGAATTGGGCAACGGAGGGCAGAAGAAGTGGGCAGGGACATGAAGTTAAATAGAGGGCAGTGGCAGCACATTGGACCATGCAGGACAGGACGGGGGGCGCTGGTGCATGGAGTCAGAGAACAGAGGGGAGGGAGGAGGTGGATGGGGCAGCAAAACTAAATTTTCAGGCCAGGCGTTAAGGTCCGTGGCAGGATGATGGCCACACAGGGTTGTATTGAGGGAGCAGGGGCATGTACTTGAACAATGGATGGCAAGGGAGAGGGAGGCAGGAGCAGCAAGCTTGGGTGGGGGTAGCAAAATGCCAGGCCAGGCTCTTTGTCCAAACCTCCCCCACTGTACCTTACAACTGGCATGTTACTTAACCTTAAAGAAAAGTAGAAATTCACTGAAAGAAATTAAGGTTACAGGGACATTATAATTACGAAATAGAAAACAATCTTTAGAAATTGACTAAAAAAATCAAAGGTAACAGGTAACAGGAAAGTTAAAGTTAGGATCAGATTTTACATGCACAAAACCATCGAAATTCAGCTGTTATAGTTTGAGATATTTCAAGTAACTATAACTTGTGTTCTAAGGTAACTATAACTAGCACCCTTACCATGCACTGCTAATTACCCTAGATATTACATCACTCACAACATCTTTTATAGCATGATTGATAATATCATTGTAACATTTGCAGAAAACCAGGCATGGTGAAGGCGCAAGATACAGTTTCCGTAGGGCACAAGTTAGAACCTAAGTACAACTATAACTCGAAGTCAAGTCCCAGTATCACTCATCATTGATATTAAGAAATCACCCCTGGTATCATGTTAAAATGACGTTTTACATTAAAAAGGATAAACGTGCAATCATAGCGCCCCTGGAACTCATGCATGCTTGTTTCTGTAATGAAAGATGTTTGCATTTTACACCATCGTGTTGTTAATGCAAAAAAGTATTAATGTAACAGTTTTATACTATATACTTTATCGTATGCTTGACTTCCGTTTTGAACTTTTGCTCGTGGTGGTTGCACGAACTCATAAACAACCGATGACTCACTCAGACGTCTGTCAAAGCCCTGAGCCTACTAGAATGCAGCGTGCAGAAATATCCGGCTAAACAGATAGATGCAACTCAGGGGCGTGGCTCAAAACTTCCCTATTTCAACCACACCTGCACCAAGGAAGTAGCTTTGCCTACAGATTCCAGCCCCAGGTTCTACCGCATGAACCAGAGCAGCTGCGACCCAGAATCACAGACGACTGGATTTCATCACATTCTTCAACTCGCGCAACAAAGGAACAGCAATCCTGATACTCATCTGAGTTTCCTCTGCGCACCACCCCTACGCTTTCTCACGGAACTTAATCTACTTCCAGGTACCTGTAAGAAAGGGCAGATAATCATTCACAGCAAAGGTATGCTAAAGAAACCAAATTTTAAAACTTTGAATGGAGATTTTCTCATAGTTAAAACAACCTGTAGCTTGGCAGTTTTTGGCACAACTTCTTTGAGTTCAAGACTGTTTACTTAAGAGTTAAAGGAACATTTTCAGATTTGTGTAAAGGGTTTTCGTGGCCTAAAATCTGATTGTCTTTTTGGGCATTATCTTTCAAAAGAGTGTTTTCTGTGATGAAACAGCATGCGGTTTCCAGCAGCATAACAAAGAATACCTGTATGGTTAAATTGTGCCAGCTATATTTACATTACGATGTAGTAAATGTGAGCCATAGTTTTTAACGTGTAATTCATGGTTTCTTTTGCTTCATTCATCCTAGATAATTTAGCTCTTGTCTCGCTTCTGAAGCCGATTTTCACTCATCCTCCTGGACTCCACGACAACCCATCCTGGCGCAGTTACATGCCATTTGCCTTGAAGGTAATTTGCATACACTAGGGAACGGGTGGTTTATTAAGGAGACAGCAGGATAAGGTCACCTCTTGCAAATAACATATGTGAGACACCTCTCTTTTATGTAATTCATGCAGGTTGGAAATCCATGCACCAACATAAAAGGGACCTCTCCCCTTTTAAGGTCAGGCCACTAGTTGGTATTAAGATTCATCAAGTAGGTAAGATCAGGAAGTGGGATCGGTTCCATACCATCCCTGCAAGGCCTAGTTTCTCTCCAAGTAAGAGACAGCACATTCTAAGAGAGAAGGCAAAGCCCACGAATTAGCCTTACCAAGACGATATGGACAATCCTGAGATTTTGTTGCAAGATATTACACATATGCTGACAGTCCTTCAAGATGAAATCTGTGAGATACATCAAGACCTCACATCCCTACAAGTGCAAATTCTTACTCAATCAGGCAATCCTTGAGTGGGGGCAAGACTCAAAGTTTCACCATACTTGAAACCTGCTACCTTCATGCCTACAGGGGAAGTGGAAACTGTTGGCCAGTCCACACCCACTCAGATACATGTAGCAATTCCCACCCCAGTTCTGTTGGCGCCACCTGAATGCTTTTATGGTGATGGTACCAAATATGCAATTTTCATGAACCAATAAGTCAAGACAGAGTCAACTGACAATTCAGCCTGTGCCGCCTTTATCCTGCCCCATATTGGAGGAGATGCTGCTTTGTGGTCGAAACCGCTAGTTGAGAGGAATGACCCCTTGCTTTACAATTTCCGAGAGTTTAAGGAGGCAATGCACAGGCATTTTGCTAGGCATGCTTTTGTTCAAGCAGCAGATAATGAGCTTTTGAATTTAAAACAGGGAACATCTGATCTATTGCATTGTAACTCTGCCTTCAATCACCTGGTGGCTGAGACATGTGGCCAGAAGACAGAAGGGCCCTAATATTCCATTGAGGCTCACGTGATGAGCTAAAAGATCTAGTATCCCAAATTGTTGAACCACCTGAAGACAGCAGTGAGTTTATAGACGTAGTAGTCAAAGTGAATTACTGTTTGTAAGAAAGGAAAGGAGAAAAAGGGAGACACACCTTAAAAACAAGAATGATTATAGTGAAGACTCAAGCAGATGAAACACCCAAAAAGATTGACCAATCTGATCCCATGTAAATCAGTTGGGTCAGCGGACCATTGATGAGAGAAGAAAAAGAGAAACATCAGAAATTGAATCAATGATTGTATTGTGGTAAGGATGGTCACTTTCTAAAGAAATGTCTGACTTGTTCTTCCAAGCCAAATTCCTCTGTCTAGTGCCTCCTTATTCCCTATGAAAACCAATGACAATGCTGGAAACAAAGGAACTTAGTAGGATAGGAGGTTGACCTACTGAGTGATTCTCCACAATCAACCTCAAAAGCAACCTCAGATACTGCCTTGTACCACCTCAGTTTACCTGTAACTTTAGTCTCACTGTCCGGAATTACGTGGCAAGTAGACAATGTAGAAAAACTCAGGCGCCACAGGCAATTTCATGGACATAAAATATGCAAAAACTTCGGTCATTCAATCTCTTTGCAATAGTATCCCAGAAGTAGTCCAAACAGTAGATGGAAAAGAACTGACATCAGGAAAAGTATATTCTCATACCGAATGCCTCAAAATGACTTGTCTTTCTCAATATAATGATAAAATCTACTTCGATCTTATCAATGCCGCCCAGTTCCGCCCTATCTTAGGGTTGCCATGGCTCTATTGCCATAACCCAGCTATCAATTGGAGAGCCAAAACAATCACCTTGAATTCACTCTTCTGTTCTGAGCATTGTTACAACCTTCAAGAACAATCCTTAGCCTCCAACCTTACTCCGATCGCTATTCCATTATGGGAATTGAGAGTGGTTATCACTGAAGACTTACCTGAACAATATGCTGACTTAGCTGATGGCTATGACAAAAAAAGGCCAACACTTTGCCACCACATGATAGCTTTAATTGTCAAATTGACTTAGTTCCAGGTGCAAAACTACCCTATAGTCACATTTACTCCCTCATGGAAAAAGAGAATTAACAACTTAGACAATATTTGGATGAATATTTATAGAATAGTTTCATTAGACATTCTTAGTCCTCAGTTCATTCTCCCCTTTTCTTTGTGCCCAAAAAAGGAGGGGGGGGAGATTAGAATGTGCATAGATTACTGCACCCTCAGTAATGTAACATTAAAAAACAGGTATCCCCTGCCACTAATTCCTAATCTATTGGACCAGTTAAAAGGAGCCATCATGTTTTACAAAATTACATCTTAGAGGGGCGTACCACCTAGTGAGAGTACGAGCTGGAGATGAGTGGAAAGCTGCATTTAGAACCAAGTTTGGGCTTTATGAGTACCAGGTGATGCTGTTTGACTTAAGTAATGCCCACCCGCTTTTCAATTCTTTATAAATTAGGTATTGAGAGAATTCACTGATATAGGTTGTGTAGTCTACATAGATGATATTCTCATTTATTCTAATTCTGAAAAAGAACACACCCAGCAGGCATGCACCATCCTTCAAAAGCTCAGTAACAATGACTTGTACATCAAACTTGAAAAAAGCATTTTTCATACCACTGAAGTGGAATTTGTAGTGTACATAGTCACACATTAAGGTACTAATATGGACCAAAAGACAATTGCTCCTATAATAGATCAGCCTTCTACAATAACAGTGAAAGAAATTCTGTGTTTTCTTGGTTTTGCGATTCTTTACCACCAGTTCACAGATCAATTTTCTAAGACCATCACCCCAATCACACGCCTTTTGCATTAATAGTTATCTTTTGTGTGGGATGAAAATGCTCAAAGAACACTCATAGCATTAAGGCAGAAATTTACTACATCTATCTTAGCCCATTCGAATCGTGGTGAACCTTACTTTGTGGAAGATGATGATTCCCAGACTGCTTTGGTAGGGATCCACAAAACACATGGCTACAATAATTAGATAATGTGATATTTCATGATGGTTTTTTAATGCACAAACAATGTTGGGTTATTTGTACCTGCAAATGGATTGCAACAACAAGCTCTTCAAATGTGTCATGATTCTATTTTAGCAAGTCATCCCGGAGCTCCCAATACATTAGCCCTACTCAAAATACACTTTTGGTGGCTCTCTGTGGCTACAGATGCCTTACAATATGTACAGAAATGTCAAGTATGTGCACAAAGATCAAGCAGTCATTAGAGCACTGTGGGTCTGTTACATCCCATCCCTGTACCATTGAACCCTTGGCATACTATAGCTATGGACTTCATAACTGAATTACCACAAACAAAGGCAGAAAACACTACC
Source organism: Pleurodeles waltl (assembly GCF_031143425.1). NCBI lineage: Eukaryota > Metazoa > Chordata > Amphibia > Caudata > Salamandridae > Pleurodeles > Pleurodeles waltl. The sequence continues at coordinate 601,514,674 of NC_090443.1, read as the reverse complement.
ATCTTAACAGTCATAAACCATTTAGCAAATGTTGTAATTGTAATTGTAATAGTATTTATATAGCACTTACTACCCCTGATGAGGCGTTGAAGCGTTTTTCGGCAAGTAGCACGCTACTCAGGAACCCAACAAGAATTAGTGATTGTAGGAAAGTACCATTTTGCCTGGCATGTTACCCCCATATTTCACTGTATATATGTTGTTTTAGTGTATGTGTCACTGGGACCCTGCCAGCCAAGGCTCATAAGTGTGCCCTGTATGTGTTCCCTGTGTGATGCCTAACTGTCTCACTGAGGCTCTGCTAACCAGAACCTCAGTGGTTATGCTCTCTCGGCTTTCTAAGTTGTCACTAACAGGCTAGTGACCAATTTCACCAATTCACATTGGCATACTGTAACACCCTTATAATTCCCTAGTATATGGTACTGAGGTACCCAGGGTATTGGGGTTCCAGGAGATCCCTATGGGCTGCAGCATTTCTTTTGCCACCCATAGGTAGCTCTGACAATTCTTACACAGGCCTGCCACTGCAGCCTGAGTGAAATAACGTCCACGCTATTTCACAGCCATTTACCACTGCACTTAAGTAACTTATAAGTCACCTATATGTCTAACCTTCACCTGGTAAAGGTTGGGTGCTAAGTTACTTAGTGTGTGGGCACCCTGGCACTAGCCAAGGTGCCCCCACATCGTTCAGGGCAAATTCCCCGGACTTTGCGGGGACACCATTACACGCGTGCACTATACATAGGTCACTACCTATGTATAGCGTCACAATGGTAACTTCGAACATGGCCATGTAACATGTCTAAGATCATGGAATTGTCACCCCAATGCCATCCTGGCATTGGGGAGCCAATTCCATGATCCCCGAGTCTCTAGCACAGACCCGGGTACTGCCAAACTGCCTTTCCCGGGGTTTCACTGCAGCTGCTGCTACTGCCAACCCCTCAGACAGGTTTCTGCCCTCCCGGGGTCCAGCCAGGCCTGGCCCAGGAAGGCAGAACAAATGGCTTCCTCAGAGAGAGAGTCTTACTGTAGGAGGCTGGCCTGGTTTGTAGTGAGTACCAAGGGGTACTTACACTCTGCACCAGGTCCAGGTATCCCTTATTAGTGTAGAAGAGGTGTCTAGCAGCTTAGGCTGATAGAAAAGGTAGCTTAGCAGAGCAGCTTAGGCTGAACTTGGAGACGTGTGAAGCTCCTACTATACCACTGGTGTCATATGCACAATATCATGAGGAAACACAATACACAGATATACTAAAAATAAAGGTACTTTATTTTTATGACAATATGCCAAAAGTATCTCAGTGAGTACCCTCAGTATGAGGATAGCAAATATACACAAGATATATGTACACAATACCAAAAATATGCAGTAATAGCAATAGAAAGCAATGCAAGCAATGTACAGTCACAATAGATTGCAATGAGAGCACATAGGTATAGGGGCAACACAAACCATATACTCCAAAAGTAGAATGCGAACCACGAATGGGCCCCAAACCTATGTGAGCTTGTAGAGGGTCATTGGGACTGTAAGAAAACAGTGAGGGTTAGAAAAATAGCCCACCCCAAGACCCTGAAAAGTAGGTGTAAAGTGCATCTAAGTTCCCCAGAGAGCACAGAAGTCGTGATAGGGGAATTCTGCAAGGAAGACAAACACCAGCAATGCAACAACGATGGATTTCCAGACGAGAGTACCTGTGGAACAAGGGGACCAAGTCCAAGAGTCACACTCAAGTCGGGAGTGGGTAGATGCCCAGGAAATGCCAGCTGTGGATGCAAAGAAGCTGTCACCGGATGGTAGAAGCTGTGGATTCTGCAAGAACGAAAAGGACTAGGAACTTCCCCTTTGGAGGATGGATGTCCCACGTTGCAAAGAAGCTTGCAGAGGTGTTCCCACGCAGAAAGACCACAAACAAGCCTTGCTAGCTACAAGGGTCGCGGTTAGGGTTTTTGGAAGCTGCTGTGGCCCAGGAGGGACCAGGATGTCGCCAATTGCGTGAGGAGACAGAGGGGGCGCCCAGCAAGACAAGGAGCCCACTCAGAAGCAAGCAGAACCCGTAGAAGTGCCAGAACAGGCACTCCAAAGAAGAGTGAACTGAAGCTCACCCGAAGTCACAAAAGAAGATCCCACGACTCCAGAGGACAACTCAGGAGGTTGTGCACTGCAGGTTAGAGTGTTGGGGACCCAGGCTTAGCTGTGCACAAAGGAAATCCTGGAAGAGTGCACAGTAGTCGGAGCAGCTACAAATCACGCGGTACCCAGCAATGCAGTCTAGCATGGGGAGGCAAGGACTTACCTCCACCAAACTTGGACCGAAGAGTCACTGGACTGTGGGAGTCACTTGGACAGAGTTGCTGAGTTCCAGGGACCATGCTCGTCGTGCTGAGAGGGGACCCAGAGGACCGATGATGCAGTCTTTTGGTGCCTGCGGTTGCAACCTTGTATCGCTGATCCTGCCGCCTTCTCAACTGTTTTCCTGGTGGTGCATGCTCTGGGGGTAGCCTGCCTCCTTCTTTCACCAGGAGCTCTGAAGAAATCTCCTGTGGGTCGACGGAATCTTCCCCCTGCAACCGCAGGCAAAAAAAGACTGCATCACCGGTCCTCTGGGTCCCCACTCAGAACGACGAGCGTGGTCCCTGGAACTCAGCAACTCTTTCCAAGTGACTCCCACAGTCCAGTGACTCTTCAGTCCAAGTTTGGTGGAGGTAAGTCCCTGACTCCCCACGCTAGACTGCATTGCTGGGTACCGCGTGATTTACAGCTGCCCCGGCTCCTGTGCACTCTTCAAGGATTTCATTCACGCTCAGCCAAGCCTGAGTCCCCAACACTCTAACCTGCAATGCACAACCTTCTGAGTTGTCCTCCGGCGTCGTGGACTCGCTTTTGTGTCTTCGGGTTGACTCCGGTTCACTCCTCTTCTAAGTGCCTCTTCCAGTACTTCTGCGGGTGCTGCCTGCTTTTGTGAGGGCTCCCTGACTTGCTGGGCGCCCCGTCTGTCTCCTCATCAAAGTGGCGACATCCTGGTCCCTCCTGGGCCACAGCAGCATCCAAAAACCCTATCTGCGATCCTTGCAGCTAGCAAGGCTTGTTTGCAGTCTTTCTGTGTGGGAACACCTCTGCAAGCTGCTACACGACGTGGGACATCCATCCTCCAAAGTGGAAGTTTCTAGCCCTCTTCGTTCTTGCAGAATCCACAGCTTCTACTATCCAGTGGCAGCTTCTTTGCACCCTCAGCTGGCGTTTCCTGGGCATCTGCCCACTCTCGACTTTGTAGCGTCTCTTGGACTTGGTCCCCTTGTTCCGCAGGTACTCTCATCCAGAAATCCACTTTGGTTGCTTTGCTGGTGTTGGTCTTCCTTGCAGAATCCCCCTATCACTACGTTTGTGTTCTCTGGGGAATATAGGTGCACTTTACACCTACTTTTCAGGGTCTTGGGGTGGGCTATTTTCCTAACCCTCACTGTTTTCTTACAGTGCCAGCGACCCTCTACAAGCTCACATAGGTTTGGGGTCCATTCATGGTTTGCATTCCACTTTTGGAGTATATGGTTTGTGTTGCCCCTATACCTATGTGCTACTATTGCAATCTACTGTAACTTTACATTGCTTGCATTACTTCCTTTTGCTATTACTGCATATTTTTGGTATTGTGTATATTTGGCATCCTCATACTTAGGGTACTCACTGAGATACTTTTGCCATATTGTCATAAAAATAAAGTACCTTTATTTTTAGTATATCTGTGTATTGTGTTTTCTTATGATATTGTGCATATGACACCAGTGGTATAGTAGGATCTTTGCATGTCTCCTAGTTCAGCCTAAGCTGCTCTGCTATAGCGACCTTCTATCAGACTAAGCTGCTAGAAACACCTCTTCTACACTAATAAGGGATAACTGGACCTGGTACAGAGTGTAAGTACCCCTTGGTACCCACTACAAGCCAGGCCAGCCTCCTACATTGGTTGTGCAGCGGTGGGATAAGTACTTGTAACTACTTACCACTTTGTCATTGTGTACTTTTCCTAAGAGAATAATATACAAAACAAGTTCAGTGTATGTACACCTAACCAAAAAGTTTTGCTTTTCTTCTCTTACACTATCTGCTAAGTGCTGAAAAGTACTCTTAAACTTTCAAAAAGTTTCTAAAAGTTTTTTTTCTGTTTCCTTAAAAAGTCCTGAAACTTTTTCTTTCTTTTATCTGTCCCTAAACCTTTTTCTATCATGTCTGATGTAGGAACTTCTCTTGATCTGGTCAGCTCAGCTTATGACCACCTTAACTGGAAGGGTTTGGGGAGTCTCTGCATTGATAGAGGTTTAGTGGTGGGAAAGAACCCCTCTAAAGAATTATTGTCTAACATGCTTATTGAAAATGATAAGGCCTTAGCTGGCACTTCAATTGAAAAGTTAGGAGATAGCTCACACTCTGACTCAGGGGAGCCCCCAGTAAGAGTGTTAGAGGGTGCCCTTCCTAAACTGCCCCTTAGCAGACCACCTAACATAGCTGGTAGTAATGTAAACTCACATCACAGTAGGGATGATTTTCTTTCCTGCAGGCCAGGTTGCTAGGGTGCCAACTGTTAGGGACAGGTCCCCCTCTGTTCATTCACATCATTCTTCTGTGTCATAGCATTCCCAACCCACCCACCCTGATGACAGACTGTTAGACAGGGAACTCAATAGATTGAGAGTGGAAGAGTCCAGGCTGAAGCTTAAATAGCAACAGCTGGCTCTAGACAGGGAATCTCTAGACTTAGAAAAAGAAAGACAGAGGTTGGGGTTTGGACCCCATGGTGGCAGCAGCAGTATTCCTGATAGTAATCCTGTGAAATAGCATGATTCTAAGAATCTGCATAAGATAGTTCCCCCTTACAAGGAGGGGGATGACATTAACAAGTGGTTTGCTGCAGTTGAGAGGGCCTGTATTGTAAAGGGGGTCCCTCAAAGGCAGTGGGCTGCTATCCTATGGCTATCTTTTAGTGGAAAGGGTAGGGAGAGGCTCCTTACTGTTAAGGAAAGTGATGCCAATAATTTTACAGTTTTGAAGAATGCACTCTTGGATGGATTTGGCTTAACCACTGAACAATACAGGATTAAGTTCAGAGAAACCAGAAAAGAGTCCTCACAAGACTGGGTAGACTTTGTTGACTATTCAGTGAAGGCCTTGGAGGGGTGGTTACATGGCAGTAAAGTTTCTGACTATGAAAGCCTGTACAATCTAATGTTGAGAGAGCATATTCTGAATAACTGTGTGTCTGATTTGTTACACCAATATCTAGTGGACTCAGATCTGACCTCTCCCCAAGAATTGGGAAAGAAGGCAGACAAATGGGTCAGAACAAGAGTGAACAGAAAAGTTCATACAGGGGGTGACAAGGATGGCAAGAAGAAGGATGGTAAGTCTTCAGACAAGGGTGGGGACAAATCTAAAAATGAGTCTTTATCAGGCCCACAAAAACACTCTGGTGGGGGTGTTGGGTCCAAATCCTCTTCTAATCAAGTAAAAAAACCCTGGTGCTATTTATGTAAAGTAAAAGGCAATTGGACAACTGATGCCAGTTGTCCAAAGAAAAGCACCAAGCCTCCCACTACCACAACCCTTACTGCAACCACTAGTGCCACTAGTAATAGCAGTGGTGGTGGGAGCAAACCTACTAATAGCCAATCCAAGGGAGTAGCTGGGCTCACATTTGGTAATTTTGTTGGGGTTGGTCTTGTTAGGGAGACCACAGAGGCTGTGTTAGTCTCTGAAGGTGCCATTGATTTGGCCACCTTAGTTGCTTGTCCCCTTAATATGGATAAGTACAAGCAACTTCCCCTAATCAATGGTGTTGAAGTTCAGGCCTACAGGGACACAGGTGCCAGTGTTACCATGGTAAAAGAGAAATTGGTACACCCTGAACAACACCTACTTGGTCACCAGTACCAAGTGACAGACGCTCATAACAACACTCTTAGCCACCACATGGCTGTTGTGAATCTCAACTGGGGGGGGTTACTGGTCCAAAGAAAGTTGTGGTTGCCTCAGATTTACCTGTAGACTGTCTACTAGGGAATGATTTAGAGACATCAGCTTGGGCAGAAGTGGAGTTGGAGGCTCATGCAGCAATGTTGGGCATTCCTTGGCATGTTTTTGCTTTGACAAGGGCTCAGGCCAAAAAGCAAAAAGGACAGGGCGACTTGGATCCTGGAACAATGGACCAAGTGCTCCCTAAAGCTAGGGTTAGTAAGGGTAAATCCCTACCCACTATCCCTCCCTCTACAGATGATTCAACTTCTGAGGAAGAAGAATTTCCCCCCTGTGCAGAACCTTCACCAGAGGAGCTGGCAGCAGACACTGCTGAGCTTTTGGGTGGAGGGGGGCCTGCCAGGGAGGAGCTGAGTGTGGCACAGCAGACCTGTCCCACATTAGAGGGTCTAAGACAGCAAGCTGTCAAACAGCAAAATGGGGATGTCAGTGACTCACATAGAGTTTACTGGGAGGACAACCTCTTGTATACAGAGGCAAGGGACCCAAAACCTGGAGCAGCCAGGAGATTGGTTATTCCCCTGCAATACAGAGAGTTCCTCCTAACTCTGGCACACGACATTCCCTTGGCTGGACATTTGGGTCAGATTAAAACATGGGAAAGGCTTGTCCCCCTGTTTCACTGGCCTAGGATGTCAGAGGACACAAAGGATTTTTGTAAGTCTTGCCAAGCCAGTGGCAAGACTGGTGGCACCCCAAAGGCTCCCCTTATTCCACTGCCTGTGGTTGGGGTTCCCTTTGAAAGGGTAGGGGTTGACATAGTTGGCCCCCTTGACCCTCCTACTGCTTCAGGCAATAGGTTTATCTTGGTGGTAGTGGACCATGCCACAAGATATCCTGAAGCAATTCCTCGAAGGACCACTGCAGCTCCTGCAGTGGCAAAAGCCCTCCTGGGAATCTTTTCCAGGGTGGGTTTCCCAAAAGAGGTGGTATCAGACAGGCGTAGCAACTTTATGTCTGCATACTTGAAGGCCATTTGGAAGGAATGTGGTGTAACATGCAAATTCACCACACCTTATCATCCACAAACAAATGGACTAGTAGAGAGGTTTAATAAAACTCTCAAAGGAATGATAATGGGACTCCCTGAAAAACTCAGGAGGAGATGGGATGTCCTGTTACCTTGCCTCCTTTTGCTTACAGGGAGGTACCCCAGAAATGAGTGGGATTCAGCCCTTTTGAACTCCTATTTGGACACCCTGTAAGAGGTCCTCTAACACTTGTAAAGGAGGTTTGGGAACAACCTTTAAAAGCTCCCAAGCAAGACATAGTTGACTATGTACTCGGCCTAAGATCCAGAATGGCTGAGTACATGAAAAAGGCCAGTAAAAACCTTCAGGCTCCAAAAGCAATGGCATGACCAGAAGGCTGTTCTGATTCAGTACCAACCAGGACAGAAGGTGTGGGTCTTGGAGCCTGTGGCCCCAAGACCACTCCAAGACAAATGGAGTGGACCCCAGATCTTTGTTGAAAAGAAGGGAGAAGTCACCTACTTGGTTGACTTGGGCACTGCCAGGAGTCCGTTTAGGGTGCTCCATGTCAATCGCCTAAAACCCTACTATGACAGGGCTGATCTCACCCTGCTCATGGCAACAGATGAAGGACAGGAAGAAGAGAGTGACCCTCTCCCTGATCTCTTCTCTTCCACAGAACAAGATGTTCTAGTGGAAGATGTAGTTTTGGCAGACTGTCTTACTGCTGAGCAGAAAGACCACTGCATAAATCTCCTGGGTCAGTTTCCTGAACCCTTTTCTACTGTGCCAGGCACCACTTCTTGGTGTGAGCACACTATAGATACTGGAGACAGCATGCCTGTCAAGAGTAAAATCTATAGGCAGCCTGACCATGTCAGGGACTGCATAAAACAAGAGGTTCAGAAAATGCTTGAACTGGGAGTGGTTGAACATTCTGAAAGCCCATGGGCCTCTCCTGTGGTGCTTGTACCAAAACCTCACTCAAAAGATGGAAAAAAAGAAATTAGGTTTTGTGTAGATTACAGAGGTCTCAACCAGGTAACTAAAACTGATGCTCACCCTATAACCAGGGCAGATGAGCTAATAGATACACTGGCATCTGCCAAGTATCTAAGCACCTTTGATTTGACTGCAGGGTATTGGCAGATCAAGTTATCAGAGGATGCTAAAGCAAAAACTGTATTTTCGACTATTGGAGGGCACTACCAATTCACAGTAATGCCCTTTGGTTTGAAAAATGCACCTGCCACTTTTCAGAGGTTGGTGAATACAGTCCTGCAAGGGTTGGAGGTTTTAAGTGCAGCATATCTGGACGATATAGCTGTCTTCAGCTCCAGCTGGGATGATCACCTGGTCCACCTGTGGAAAGTTTTGGAGGCCCTGCAGAAGGCAGGTCTCACTATCAAGGCTTCAAAGTGCCAGATAGGTCAGGGGAAAGTGGTTTATCTGGGACACCTGGTAGGTGGGGAACAGATTGCACTACTTCAGGGGAAAATCCAAACTATCATAGATTGGGTTCCCCCTACAACTCAGACCCAGGTGAGAGCCTTCTTAGGCCTCACTGGGTATTACAGGAGGTTCATTAAGAACTATGGCTCCATTGCAGCCCCACTTAATGACCTCACCTCCAATAAAATGCCTAAAAAGGTATTGTGGACAGCTAGCTGTCAGAAAGCTTTTGAGGAGCTGAAACAGGCCTGTCCTAAAAAGCCCATGTTACTCCAAGAAATTCATTGTTCAAACTGATGCATCTGAATTAGGGGTAGGGGCAGTCTTATCACAACTCAATTCTGAGGGTCAGGATCAACCTGTTGCTTTTATCAGCAGGAGGTTGACCCCTAGAGAAAAGCGTTGGTCTGCCATAGAGAGGGAGGCCTTTGCTGTGGTCTGGGCACTGAAGAAGTTGAGGCCATACCTGTTTGGCACTCACTTCATTGTTCAGACAGACCACAAACCTCTACTTTGACTAAAACAAATGAAAGGTGAAAACCTTAAATTGTTGAGGTGGTCCACATCTCTACAGGGAATGGACTATACAGTGGAACATAGACCTGGGAGTACCCACTCCAATGCAGATGGACTCTCCAGATATTTCCACTTAGACAATGAAGACTCATCAGGTCATGGCTAGTCTTATTGTCCTTCGTTTGGGGGGGGGGTTGTGTAGGAAAGTACCATCTTGACTGGCATGTTACCCCCATATTTCACTGTATATATGTTGTTTTAGTGTATGTGTCACTGGGACCCTGCCAGCCAGGGCCCCAGTGCTCATAAGTTTGTGACCTATATGTATGTGTTCCCTGTGTGATGCCTAACTGTCTCACTGAGGCTCTGCTAACCAGAACCTCAGTGGTTATGCTCTCTCGGCTTTCTAAATTGTCACTAACAGGCTAGTGACCAATTTCACCAATTCACATTGGCATACTGGAACACCCTTATAATTCCCTAGTATATGGTACTGAGGTACCCAGGGTATTGGGGTTCCAGGAGATCCCTATGGGCTGCAGCATTTCTTTTGCCACCCATAGGGAGCTCTGACAATTCTTACACAGGCCTGCCACTGCAGCCTGAGTGAAATAACGTCCACATTATTTCACAGCCTTTCCCACTGCACTTAAGTAACTTATAAGTCACCTATATGTCTAACCTTCACCTGGTGAAGGTTGGGTGCTAAGTTACTTAGGTGTGGGCAACCTGGCACTAGCCAAGGTGCCCCCACATCGTTCAGGGCAAATTCCCCGGACTTTGTGAGTGCGGGGACACCATTACATGCGTGCACTATACATAGGTCACTACCTATGTATAGCGTCACAATGGTAACTCCGAACATGGCCATGTAACATGTCTAAGATCATGGAATTGTCACTCCAATGCCATCCTGGCATTGGGGAGACAATTCCATGATCCCCCGAGTCTCTAGCACAGACCCGGGTACTGCCAAACTGCCTTTCCCGGGGTTTCACTGCAGCTGCTGCCAACCCCTCAGACAGGTTTCTGCCCTCCTGGGGTCCAGCCAGGCCTGGCCCAGGAAGGCAGAACAAAGGACTTCCTCAGAGAGAGGGTGTTACACCCTCTCCCTTTGGAAAAAAGTGTCAGGGCTGGGGAGGAGTAGCCTCCCCAAGCCTCTGGAAATGCTTTGATGGGCACAGATGGTGCCCATCTCTGCATAAGCCAGTCTACACCGGTTCAGGGATCCCCCAGCCCTGCTCTGGCGCAAAACTGGACAAAGGAAAGGGGAGTGACCACTCCCCTGACCTGCACCTCCCAGGGGAGGTGCCCGGAGCTCCTCCAGTGTGCTCCAGACCTCTGCCATCTTGGAAACAGAGGTGCTGCTGGCACACTGGACTGCTCTGAGTGGCCAGTGCCAGCAGATGACGTCAAGGACTCCTTCAGATAAGCTCTTATCTGTGTTACTAGCCTATCCTCCTTCCTAGGTAGCCAAACCTCCTTTTCTGGCTATTTAGGGTCTCTGCTTTGGGGAATTCTGGAGATAACGAATGCAAGTGCTCATCAGAGTTCCTCTGCATCTCTCTCTTCACCTTCTGCCAAAGGATCGACCGCTGACTGCTCAGGACGCCTGCAAAACCGCAACAAAGTAGCAAAGACGACTACTACTGGAACCTTGTATCGCTGATCCTGCCGCCTTCTCAACAGTTTTCCTGGTGGTGCATGCTCTGGGGATAGCCTGCCTCCTTCTTGCACCAATAGCTCTGAAGAAATCTCCCGTGGGTCGATGGAATCTTCCCCCTGCAACCGCAGGCAACAAAAGACTGCATCACCGGTCCTCTGGGTCCCCTCTCAGCATGGCGAGCGTGGTCCCTGGAACTCAGCAACTCTGTCCAAGCGACTCCCACAGTCCAGTGACTCTTCAGTCCAAGTTTGGTGGAGGTAAGTCCTTGCCTCCCCACGCCAGACTGCATTGCTGGGTACCGCATGATTTGCAGCTGCCCCGGCTCCTGTGCACTCTTCCAGGATTTCCTTCATGCACAGCCAAGCCTGCGTCCCCGACACTCTAACCTGCAGTGCACAACCTTCTGAGTTGTCCTCCGGCGTCGTTGGACTCCCTTTTGTGTCTTCGGGTGGACTCCAGTTCACTCCTCTTCTAAGTGCCTGTTCCGGTACTTCTGCGGGTGCTGCCTGCTTCTGTGAGGGTTCACTGACTTGCTGGGCGCCCCCTCTGTCTCCTCATCCAAGAGGCGACATCCTGGTCCCTCCTGGGCCACAGCAGCATCCAAAAACCCTAAACGCAACCCTTGCAGCTAGCAAGGCTTGTTTGCGGTCTTTCTGCATGGGAACACCTCTGCAAGCTTCTACACGACGTGGGACATCCATCCTCCAAAGGGGAAGTTTCTAGCCCTCTTTGTTCTTGCAGAATCCACAGCTTCTACCATCCGGTGGCAGCTTCTTTGTACCCTCAGCTGGCATTTCCTGGGCATCTGCCCACTCTCAACTTTGTCGCGACTCTTGGACTTGGTCCCCTTGTTCCACAGGTACTCTCGTCTGGAAATCCACTTTGGTTGCTTTGCTGGTGTTGGTCTTCCTTGCAGAATCCCCCTATCACGACTTTTGTGCTCTCTGGGGAATATAGGTGCACTTTACACCTACTTTTCAGGGTCTTGGGGTGGGCTATTTTCCTAACCATCACTGTTTTCTTACAGTCCCAGCGACCCTCTACAAGCTCACATAGGTTTGGGGTCCATTTGTGGTTCGCATTCCACTTTTGGAGTATATGGTTTGTGTTGCCCCTATCCCTATGTGCTCCTATTGCAATCTACTGTAACTTTACATTGCTTGCATTACTTCCTTTTGCTAATACTGCATATTTTTGGTATTGTGTACATATATCTTGTGTATATTTGGCATCCTCATACTGAGGGTACTCACTGAGATACTTTTGGCATATTGTCATAAAAATAAAGTACCTTTATTTTTAGTATATCTGTGTATTGTGTTTTCTTATGATATTGTGCATATGACACTAGTGGTATAGTAGGAGCTTTGCATGTCTCCTAGTTCAGCCTAAGCTGCTCTGCTATAGCTACCTTCTATCAGCCTAAACTGCTAGAAACACCTCTTCTACACTAATAAGGGATAACTGGACCTGGTACAGAGTGTAAGTACCCCTTGGTACCCACTACAAGCCAGGCCAGCCTCCTACAGTGATGGATTAGTATCGGGAAATATGAGTACAGTTTTAGTATTATTATGAGTTACTTTGAGCTGCGGATATGAGAGTTTGTTAGTTAGATTGACTGGAGTAATGGAGGGATGGAGGAGGAAAGAATCCAGAAGTTTTAATTGGGAGTATATGGTAATAGGATTTAGGCCTGTGATGAGTAAAGGAGGATGGAGGAGGAAAGAGTCTGTGAAAGGGGTTAGGGAGATCATAGTAGCAGGGTGAGATAAATGAGGGTGAATTTAGTAGGGTTGTTTGGGAGGTCATGATAGTAAAGTGAGGTTTGGTGAGTTAGATGTGGAAGCGGGAGGAAGAGCTTAGGCAGAGTTATTTAGGAGATGAAAGTAGTAGAATGAATTTGGGATGAGTCAGAGTGGGAATGGAAGATAGATTGATAGAGACATGACATAGGAAGATGGGTAGATCAGTATGATAGAAGATAAGAGAAGGGATTCATAGATATCTAGTATAACAACCCACCCAGGAGCCATGCAATGACCCACGAACATGGCAAGCACAGAACAACATACACACACACACACATATATATATATATATATATATATATATATATATATATATATATACACACACACACACATACACACATGAATACACACACATGTGTGCATACAATACATATTTAGAACCATGGGTAAATATACTTCATTAAACAGGTTTAAAGAGTATGTGTGTATTTTATTGTTATGACATAGTAGCGATACATATTTTCTAAAGAACTATACATAACTAGAGATATACACATAATCAGAAAAAATATTTATCAACATAGGCATATGCAGCCCATAGTTGTTTGAATATGGTGGTTATGAAGGAAAGAGCCAACTCTTGAGTAGTTTTCTGAAGACAAGAAAGTTATCTGTGGCTCTTATAGTTGGGGGTAATGAATTCCATAGTTTGGCTGCTTGAACAGAAAAGGATGTACCACCTATAGTCTTTTTCTTATATGGTGGTGTTCTAAGGCGGGGTGCCAATCTTGAGCGGAGGTTTCTTTGTTGGATGTATTTGGTTATTTTGTTTCTGATAAAAAAGCAGTCCTGTTCCATGTATAGCTTTGTGGGTGATACAAAGCAGCTTGAAAGTGCATCTTCTGGTAACAGGTAACCAGTGTAGTGCTCTCAAGGCAGGGGAGATGTGGGCTTGCGGCTTTACATGTAATAGTATCCTGGCTGCGGAGTTCTGAATAAGTTGTAGTTTGTTCATAATAGATAGAGATGATCCATGGTAGAGGCCATTGGAATAATCCAGTTTGGATAGTACAAGCGAGATAGTAGCTTGCACCTTGTGTGGAAATCCGAGGTGGGTGGGGGAAGATGCGTCATAGTGTCTTCAATGTGATGAAGCTTGTTCGTGCTAATTTGTCCACTTTGGCATTCATAGTTAACTTGGAGTCTATGGTGATTCCAAGGTTTTTAATTTCAGTGGATAATTGAGGAGGTGGTCCGAGATCGTCAGGCCAGACGCACAGAGGGTCATAACTTTTCCAGTCACCACATATGAGTATTTCTGTTTTGGAGGTATTTAGTTTGAGATAGCTTCAGGTCATCCACTGATTAACGGCTCTGAGGCAACTGAAGATTTCTGAGTTTTCAATGTTTTTAGGGCATTCTAATTTAAGTAGTATTTGTGTGTCATCTTCATAGTTGTAGCATGCGAGATGAAAATCATTGTTCAGTTCTGGTAATGATATCACGTAGATGTTGAAAAGCAAAGGTGAGATGATTGATCCTTGGGGGAGCCCTGCTTTTGTGAGGTAGGGTTTGGACGAGAAGGGGGGCGAGTAGATGATATTAGATCTTTTTTGAAGATAGGAAGTAATCCAGTTGAGAGCATTCCCTTGTATGCCGGCTTCGTGGAGTTTTTGAATTAGGGTGTCATGGTCAACCGTATTAAAGACAGCCGAGAGGTCAAAGAGAAGTAGTGCAGCAACTCCATTGTGGTCGACTGTGTTTTTAAGATCATCCCAGATTGCCATGAGTGCCGATTCAGTGACTCATCTGATACCACTAAAACAAATCCCTACTTCAGTGGATTTAGCTCACATTTTCATGGCCAATATAGTCCGTTTACACGGTTTACCTCCTGTTCTTATCACCAATCGGAGGTCTCAATTAATTTTATGATTTTGGACAGCCTTATGTGACACCCTGCAAATAGAAGCCACCATCCTCAAACAGATGGTCAAGCTAAGAAAGCAAAGCAAACTATGGAACAGTACCTGCGGTGACTAGTCCTGGTCCTATGGGGGGAACGTGACACTTATTTGTGGGAAGCTGAATTCTACCATAACAACACTGAACACACATCCTTAGATATTTCTCCATTCTATTACCTACAAGGCTATCATCCACAACTCACTCCTTGGGAAAAACACATTCGTGGATGTCCCAGTAGTGCAAGACTGTAGGAGGCTGGCCTGGCTTATAGTGGGTACCTGATGGTACTTACACCATGTGCCAGGTCCAGTAATCCCTTATTAGTAGATTAGTAGTGTTCTAGCAGCTTAGGCTGATAGATGTAGCTATAGCAGAGCAGCTTAGACTGAACCTGGAGACATACAAAGCTCCTACTATACCATGTATATCATATAGCACTATATCATAAGAATCACAATACTCAGAGTTACTAAACAAAAGGTACTTTATTTCAGTGACAATGTGCCAAAAATATCACAGAGGATATATTCCCTTAGGAGGTAAGTAAAATACACAAAATATACACACAAACCAAAATCAGGTAAGTAAGCAGTTTGAAAAGTAGTGCAAGCACTGTAGAACACAATTACGATGCAATAGGCCTAGGGGCAACACAAACCCTATACTAAGAAAGTGGAAAGCGAACCACTTAGGGACCCCAGGCCTAGTGTAGTGTGTAGAGGGTCGCTGGGAGTGTAAGAAAACACTAAGGGTGTCCAAGATACCCCACCCCAATGCCTTGAAAAGTAGGAGTAAAGATCCCCTACTTTCCCAGAAACACACAAAAGTCGTGATAGGAGATTCTGCAAAGACCAAAACTGACTGCAAAACACTGAAGATGGATTCCTGGACCCGAGGACCTGTAAAGGAAGAGGACCAAGTCCAAGAGTCACGAAAGTGTCCGGGGGCAGGAGCCCTCTAAACCCCGGATGAAGGTGAAAAATGGCTGCCTCTGGGTGGAAGAAGCTGAAGATTCTGCAACAACGGAAGATGCCAGGAACTTTTCATTTGCACAGAAGATGTCCCACGGCATTCTGGAGGATACAGAGTTGTTTCCACGCAGAAAGATTGCAAACAAGCCTTGCTAGCTGCAAAGGTTGCCTCTGAAGAAAATGGGTGCTGCCCAGGCCCAGGAAGGACCAGGAGGTCGCCCCTTGGAAGAGGAGATAGAGGAGGTGCTCAGCAATACACAGATCCCATGCAGAAGCATGCAGCACCCACAGAAGTACTTGAACATGGGTTCAAGAAAGCTGAGCATGGCAGTCATCTCAACACTACAAAAGGGGGTCCCACAAAGCCGGTGGTCAACTCAGTGAGTTGAGCAATGCAGGACAGAGTGCTGGGGACCTGGTCTGTGCTGTGCACAAAATATTCCTTGCAAAAGTGCACAGAAGCCCTAGCAGCTGCAGTTCATGCGGTACACAGGATTACTGTCTGGCGTGGGAAGGCAAGGACGTACCTCCACCAAATTTGGACAGATGGGCTACTGGACTGTCCGGGCCACTTGGATCCAGCCCCTGTGTTCCAGGGACCATACTTGTTGAGATCAGAGGGGACCCAGAGGACCGGTGAAGCAGAAGTTTGGTGCCTGCGTTAGCATGGGGAAGATTCCGTCAACCCACGGGAGATTTCTTCTTGGCTTCCAGTGCAAGGTGAAGGCAGACAGCCCCCAGAGCATGCACCACCAGGAAACAGTTGAGAAAGCCATCAGGATTAGGCGCTACAATGTTGCTGGTAGTCTTCTTGCTACTTTGTTGCAGTGTTGCGGCATCCTGGAGCAGTCAGCAGTCGATCCTTGGCAGAAGTTGAAGAGGGAGATAAAGAGAAACTCTGGTGAGCTCTTGCATTCGTTATCTGAAGAGAAGCCCACAGGAGAGACCCTAAATAGCCCTCAGAGGAGGATTGGCCACCTTGTCAGGTAAGCACCAATCAGGAGGGGTCTCTGACGTCACCTGCTGGCACTGGCCACTCAGATGCCTCCATTGTGCCCTCACACCTCTGCATTCAAGATGGCAGAGGTCTGGGACACATTGGAGGAGCTCTGGGCACCACCCCTGGGGTGGTGATGGACAGGGGAGTGGTCACTCCCCTTTCCTTTGTCCAGTTTTGTACCAGAGGACTGGGGGATCCCTGAACCGGTGTAGACTGACTTATGCAAGGAGGGCACCATCTGTGCCCTTCAACGCATTTCCAGAGGCTAGGGGAGGCTACTCCTCCCCAGCCCTTAACACCTATTTCCAAAGGCAGAGGGTGTAACACCCTCTCTTAGAGGAAATCCTTTGTTCTGCCTTCCTGGGACTGGGTTGCCCAGACCCCAGGAGGGCAGAAGCTTGTCTGTGGGTTGGCAGCAGCGGTAGCTGGAGTAAAAACCCCAGAGTGCTGGTTTGGCAGTACCCAGGGCCCGTGCTGGAGCCCTGGGGATGCGTGGGATTGGCACCCCAATACCAGATTTGGCATAGGGGGACAATTCCATGATCTTAGACATGTTACATGGCCATATTCGAAGTTACCATTGTGAAGCTACATATAGATATTGATCTATATGTAGTGCACGCGTGTAATGTTGTCTTCGCATTCACAAAGTCCAGAGAAATTGCCCAGAACTATGTGGGGGTACCTTGACTAGTGCCAGGGTGCCCTCACACTTAGTAACTTTTCACCTCACCTTCACTAAGTGAGGGTTAGACATATAGGTGACTGACAAGTTACTTAAGTGCAGTGTAAAATGGATATGAAATAACGAGGACGTTATTTCACTCAGGCTGCAGTGGCAGTCCTGTGTAAGAATTGTCTGAGCTCCCTATGGGTGGCAAAAGAAATGCTGCAGCCCATAGGGATGATCTCCTGGAACCCCAATACCCTGGGTACCTATGTACCATATACTAGGGAACTATAGGGTGTTCCAGTGTGCCAATCACAATTGGTAAAAATGGTCACTAGCCTGCAGTGACAGTTTTAAAGGCAGAGAGAGCATAAGCACTGAGGTTCTGATTAGCTGAGCCTCAGTGACACAGTTAGGCACCACACAGGGAACACATTCAGGCCACAATTATGAGCACTGGGGTCCTGGGTAGCAGGATCCCAGTCAGACAGGCAAAAACAAACTGACACACAAGTAAAGAATGGGGGTAGCATGCCAGGCAAGATGGTACTTTCCTACAAAGACCATCATACCTTTCACCAAAACTGATACAATCTAACTCAAGCTAAGAAAACTTATAAAACCTGAGCTGATCAGAAGAATCAACCTGAACCTTCTTCCGTCCCTGGAGATAAAGTCTGGTTGTCTACCAGACATTTAAACCTACGTGGTAGAAAGCTGAATTCAACCATAACAATCCTAAACACGCATCCTTAGGAATGTCTCTGTTCTTTCGCCTACAAGGCTATAATCCACAAGTCACCGCTTGGGGAAATCCCATTCACTCTGATGTGCCAGTAGTGCAAGACCATCATACCTTCCTCCAAAAACTGATACACATAGCACAATACAATCTAGATCAAGCTAAGAAAACTCATAAAACCTCAGCTGATCAGAAGAGTAAACCTGAACCTGCTTACATCCCTAAAGATAAAGGGCCCCATTTTGACCTCGGCGGTCTTTTTACAAGACCACCAAGGTACCGCCGTGCTGAAGACCGCCAGTGCAGGTGGTTTTCCGCACACCGCATTATGACTGCTGGCAGCCCTCCGCCCCTTTCCGGACGGAGAGCCGCCAGCAGCCATACTGGCGGTTGGCGGTGAAGTGGATGCTGCTCCACCTCCACCGCCACATCATCAGAACACTGCCCACCGAATCCCAACCCAGGATTCAGTGTGGCAGTGTTCTGGTGACAGGGAGCTGGCGGCGGAGCAGCCCCCATGGATCCTGTTCCCTCCCAGAGAATCTCCGGACCAGGTAAGGTGTTCGTCCGTTAGGGGAGGGGGAGGAGGGGTGTTGGGTGTTGTGTGCGTGCATGGGGGTGTGCTTGTGAGTGTGTAAAGGGGGTGTGTGGGTGCATGCATGCATGCAGGGGGTGTGGTGTGTGTTTGGGAAATGTGTGCGCATATGTCTGTGTGTATGTCAGCGTGTTTGTGTAGTTGGTGTGTGAGTGTGCGTGTAGCGGGGCGGGTGTGTGTATGTCAATGTAGTAGGTGGGTTGGGGAGGGGGGTCCTGCCACCTTTGGGGATGGTAGGAGGGTCGTTGGTGTAGGGGAGGACTCTAGGGAGGGGGTGAGGGAGACCCCTATCAGTGCCAGGGAAGGAATTCCCTGGCACTGATAGTGCCTACCACCATGGATTTCGTGGCGGTACAGAACCCCACGAAATCCATGGCGGCATGCGGGGTCATGATACGGCCGGCGGTGTAGTGACATCCGCCGGGCTGGAGACCGAAGTCTCCAGCCCAGCGGCCGTTACCACCCTGGCGGTCGGAGTGGAGAAGTGGCAGTTTGGCATGGCGGTCACCGTCATGCTTGTAATGTCATTTTTTTTACCACCGGCCTGTTGGCGGTATTACCGCCACTTCTCCACCGACCGCCAGGGATGTAATGAGGGCCAAAGTCTGGTTGTCTACCAAACATTTAAACCTACATGGGAGAAAGACCTTTCTACCAAAATATATTGGTTTCTATAGTGTTACAGCTATAGTTAGTCAGGTAGCAGTCCGCCTAGCCTTACCTCTACACATGAAAATTCATCCTGTGTTTCACATAGCCTTACTAAAGCCAGTCACTCCAGGAACTCACTTAACTATGCCACCCCACCTCTCTTGGTAAATGTGTATGAATTATTTCAAGTGGCAGCCATTTTAGATTCTAAATGATCCAGAGGACAGTTTTATTATCTTGTGGACTGGAAAGGATATGGTCCCAAAAATCAGTCCTGGGAAACATTATCCAATGTTCGTAATGCTCTCTACCTAATTTGTGCATTTCATCAACAACACGCAGCTAAGCCACATCCAGCCTTTTTGATATTTCGGCTCCTTCTTAGAGGAGAGACACTGTCAAGTCCCAGTATCACTCATCCTTGATATCAAGGAATCACCCCTGGTATCATGCTAAAACAATGTTTTACATTGAAAAAGATAAATGTGCAATCATTGCTCCCCCAGAATTAATGCAAGGTTGTTTGTGAAATTAAAGATGTTTGTATTTTAAGGAATCATGTTGTTAATGTGAAAAAGTATTTATGCAACAGTTTTATACTATGTACATTATCATATGCTTGACTGTATATTTTGAAACCTGTGCTCGTGCTGTTTGTATGAACTCAGCAACAACTGATGATTCAGACCTCTGTCAAATCCTGTGCCTACTGCATTGCCACATGCAGAAACATTAGGCTAAACAGATAGATGTGGCTCATGGGTGTGACTCAAATCTTTCATATTAAAACCACACCTGCACCAAGTAAGTCACTTTGTCTACAGATTCCAGCTCCAGGTGCTACCACCTGAACCGGAGCAGCCGCAACGCAGAATCAGACGCCTGGAGTCCATCACATTCTTCACCTCCCGCAACAAAGGAACAGCAAACCTGTTACTCAAGTTTCCTCTACGCACTACCCCTGCGCTTTCTCTCTCCACTTCATCTACTTGTAGGTACCTGTAAGAAAGAAAAGAAATGGGAGATAATCATTCACACAAAGGTACGCTAAAGAAAACAAACGAAAAAACTTTGAATGGAGATTTTCTCATTGTTAAAACAACCAGCAGCTTGACAGTATTTGGCACAACTTCTTTGAGTTCAAGACTGTTTACTTAAGAGTAAAAGGAACATTTTCAGATTTTTATATAGGGTTTTCATGACCTAAAAGCTGATTGACTTTTTGGGCATTATCTTTCAAAAGAGTGTTTCCTTTGATGAAACAGGATACGGTGTTGCAGCAGCATAACAAAGAATAATTGTATGGTTAAATTGTGCCAGGTATATTTACACTATGAAGTACTAAATGTGGGCCATAATTTTTACCATGTAATTCATGGTTTCTTTTGCTTCTTATATCTGAGATAATGTAACCCTTGTCTTACTTGAGCAGCCGATTTTCACTCATCCTCCTGGACTACAAGAAACCCCATCCTGGTGCATGTACATACCAGTTGCCTCGTAGGTAATTTGAATACTCTAGGAAACGGGTGGGTTACTGAGGTTACAGCAGAATAAGGTCACTTCTAACAAGCAACCTAAGTGTAGGAGGCTGGACTGGCTTGTAGTGAGTACCAAGGGGTACTTGCACCTTGCACCAGGCCCAGTTATCTCTTATTAGTGTATAGGGTGTCTAGCAGCTTAGGCTGATAGATAATGGTAGCTTAGCAGAGCAGCTTAGGCTGAACTAGGAGACGTGTGAAGCTACTACAGTACCACTTAGTGTCATATGCACAATATCATAAGAAAACACAATACACAGTTATACTAAAAATAAAGGTACTTTATTTTTATGACAATATGCCAAAGTATCTTAGAGTGTACCCTCAGTGAGAGGATAGGAAATATACACAAGATATATATACACAATAGCAAAAATATGCAGTATAGTCTTAGAAAACAGTGCAAACAATGTATAGTTACAATAGGATGCAATGGGGAAACATAGGGATAGGGGCAACACAAACCATATACTCCAAAAGTGGAATGCGAACCACGAATGGACCCCAAACCTATGTGACCTTGTAGAGGGTCGCTGGGACTATTAGAAAATAGTGAGAGTTAGAAAGATAACCCTCCCCAAGACCCTGAAAAGTGAGTGCAAAGTGCACTAAAGTTCCCCTAAGGACAAAGAAGTCGTGTTAGAGGAATAATGCAGGAAAGACACAAACCAGAAATGCAACAACTGTGGATTTCCAATCTAGGGTACCTGTGGAACAAGGGGACCAAGTCCAAAAGTCACAAGCAAGTCGGAGATGGGCAGATGCCCAGGAAATGCCAGCTGCGGGTGCAAAGAAGCTTCTACTGGACAGAAGAAGCTGAGGTTTCTGCAAGAACGAAAAGGGCTAGAGACTTCCCCTTTGGTGGACGGATCCCTCTTGCCTTGGAGAGTCGTGCAGAAGTGTTTTCCTGCCGAAAGAACGCCAACAAGCCTTGCTAGCTGCAAATCGTGTGGTTAGCGTTTTTGGACGCTGCTGAGGCCCAGGAGGGACCAGGAGGTAGCAAATTGGACCAGCAGAGAGAGATGACGTCGAGCAAGACAAGGAGCCCTCTCTGAAGCAGGTAGCACCCAGAGAAGTGCCAGAAACAGGCACTACAAGGATGCGTGAAACGGTGCTCACCCGAAGTCGCACAAAGGAGTCCCACGTCGCCGGAGACCAACTTAGAAAGTCGTGCAATGCAGGTTAGAGTGCCGTGGACCCAGGCTTGGCTGTGCACAAAGGATTTCCGCCGGAAGTGCACAGGGGCCGGAGTAGCTGCAAAAGTCGCGGTTCCCAGCAATGCAGCCCAGCGAGGTGAGGCAAGGACTTACCTCCACCAAACTTGGACTGAAGAGTCACTGGACTGTGGGGGTCACTTGGACAGAGTCGCTGGATTCGAGGGACCTCGCTCGTCGTGCTGAGAGGAGACCCAAGGGACCGGTAATGCAGCTTTTTGGTGCCTGCGGTTGCAGGGGGAAGATTCCGTCGACCCACGGGAGATTTCTTCGGAGCTTCTGGTGCAGAGAGGAGGCAGACTACCCCCACAGCATGCACAAGCAGGAAAACAGTTGAGAAGGCGGCAGGATCAGCGTTACAGAGTTGCAGTAGTCGTCTTTGCTACTATGTTGCAGGTTTGCAGGCTTCCAGCGCGGTCAGCAGTCGATTCCTTGGCAGAAGGTGAAGAGAGAGATGCAGAGGAACTTGGATGAGCTCTTGCATTAGTTATCTAAAGTTTCCCCAGAGACAGAGACCCTAAATAGCCAGAAAAGAGGGTTTGGCTACCTAGGAGAGAGGATAGGCTACTAACACCTGAAGGAGCCTATCAGAAGGAGTCTCTGACGTCACCTGGTGGCACTGGCCACTCAGAGCAGTCCAGTGTGCCAGCAGCACCTCTGTTTCCAAGATGGCAGAGGTCTGGAGCACACTGGAGGAGCTCTGGACACCTCCCAGGGGAGGTGCAGGTCAGGGGAGTGGTCACTCCCCTTTCCTTTGTCCAGTTTCGCGCCAGAGCAGGGCTAAGGGGTCCCCTGAACCGGTGTAGACTGGCTTATGCAGAATTGGGCACATCTGTGCCCAACAAAGCATTTCCAGAGGCTGGGGGAGGCTACTCCTCCCCTGCCTTCACACCATTTTACAAAGGGAGAGGGTGTCACACCCTCTCTCAGAGGAAGTTCTTTGTTCTGCCATCCTGGGCCAGGCCTGGCTGGACCCCAGGAGGGCAGATGCCTGTCTGAGGGGTTGGCAGCAGCAGCAGCTGCAGTGAAACCCCAGGAAGGGCAGTTTGGCAGTACCAGGGTCTGTGCTACAGACCACTGGGATCATGGGATTGTGCCAACTATGCCAGGATGGCATAGAGGGGGCAATTCCATGATCATAGACATGTTACATGGCCATATTCGGAGTTACCATTGTGAAGCTACATATAGGTAGTGACCTATATGTAGTGCACGCGTGTAATGGTGTCCCCGCACTCACAAAGTTCAGGGAATTGGCTCTGAACAATGTGGGGGCACCTTGGCTAGTGCCAGGGTGCCCTCACACTAAGTAACTTTGCACCTAACCTTTACCAGGTAAAGGTTAGACATATAGGTGACTTATAAGTTACTTAAGTGCAGTGTAAAATGGCTGTGAAATAACGTGGACGTTATTTCACTCAGGCTGCAGTGGCAGGCCTGTGTAAGAATTGTCAGAGCTCCCTATGGGTGGCAAAAGAAATGCTGCAGCCCATAGGGATCTCCTGGAACCCCAATACCCTGGGTACCTCAGTACCATATACTAGGGAATTATAAGGGTGTTCCAGTAAGCCAATGTAAAATTAGCCTGTTAGTGACAATTTGGAAAGAAATGAGAGAGCATAACCACTGAGGTTCTGATTAGCAGAGCCTCAGTGAGACAGTTAGTCACTACACAGGTAACACATTCAGGCACACTTATGAGCACTGGGGCCCTGGGTTACCAGGGTCCCAGTGACACATACAACTAAAACAACATATATACAGTGAAAAATGGGGGTAACATGCCAGGCAAGATGGTACTTTCCTACACAACCCCCCCCCCCAAACGAAGGACAATAAGACTAGCCATGACCTGATGAGTCTTCATTGTCTAAGTGGAAATATCTGGAGAGTCCATCTGCATTGGAGTGGCTACTCCCAGGTCTATGTTCCACTGTATAGTCCATTCCCTGTAGGGATATGGACCACCTCAACAATTTAGGATTTTCACCTTTCATTTGTTTTAGCCAAAGTAGAGGTTTGTGGTCTGTCTGAACAATGAAGTGAGTGCCAAACAGGTATGGCCTCAACTTCTTCAGTGCCCAGACCACAGCAAAGGCCTCCCTCTCAATGGCAGACCAACGCTTTTCTCTAGGGGTCAACCTCCTACTAATAAAAGCAACAGGTTGATCCTGGCCCTCAGAATTAAGTTGTGATAGGACTGCCCCTACTCCTAATTCAGATGCATCAGTTTGGACATAGAATTTTTTAGAGTAACAAGGGCTTTTCAGGACAGGTGCAGAGCACATGGCCTGCTTCAGCTCCTCAAAAGCTTTCTGACAGTTTGCTGTCCATAATACCTTTTTAGGCATTTTCTTGGATGTGAGGCCATTAAGAGGGGCTGCAATGGAGCCATAGTTCTTCATGAACCTCCTGTAATACCCAGTGAGGCCTAGGAAGGCTCTCACCTGAGTCTGAGTGGTAGGGGGAACCCAATCAATAATTGTTTGGATTTTCCCCTGAAGTGGTGCAATCTGTTCCCCACCAACAAGGTGTCCCAGATAAACCACCTTACCCTGCCCTATCTGGCACTTTGAAGCCTTGATAGTGAGGCCTGCCTTTTGCAGGGCCTCCAAAACTTTCCATAGGTGGACCAGGTGATCATCCCAGCTGGAGCTAAAGACAGCTATATCGTCCAAATATGCTGCACTGAAATCTTCCAGCCCTTGCAGGACTGTGTTCACCAACCTCTGAAAAGTGGCAGGTGCATTTTTCAAACCAAAAGGCATTACAGTAAACTGGTAATGTCCTCCAATGGTAGAAAATGCAGTCTTAGGTTTAGCATCTTCTGACAATTTGATCTGCCAATACCCTGCAGTCAAATCAAAAGTGCTTAGATACTTGGCAGATGCCAGTGTATCTATGAGCTCATCTGCCCTGGGTATAGGGTGAGCATCAGTTTTGGTTACCAAGTTGAGACCTCTATAGTCTACACAAAACCGCATTTCCTTCTTTCCATCTTTGGAATGGGGTTTTGGTACCAGTACCACAGGAGAAGCCCATGGACTGTCAGAGTGCTCAACCACTCCTAGTTCTAACATTTTCTGGACCTCTTGCTTTATGCAGTCCCTGACAATGTCAGGCTGCCTATAGATCTTACTTTTGACAGGCAAGCTGTCTCCAGTATCTATAGTGTGCTCACACCAAGAAGTGGTACCTGGCACAGTAGAGAAGAGTTCAGAGAATTGATCTAGGAGATTTATGCAATTATCTTTCTGCTCAGCAGTAAGACAATCAGCCAAAACTACACCTTCCACAAGAGCATCTTGTTCTGTGGAAGAGAAGAGATCAGGTAGAGGATCACTGTCTTCTTCCTGTCCCTCATCAGTTGCCATGAGCAGGGTGAGATCAGCCCTGTCATAGTAGGGTTTCAGGCGGTTGACATGGAGCACCCTAAGGGGACTCCTGGCAGTGCCTATGTCAACTAAATAGGTGACTTCTCCCTTCTTTTCAACAATTGTGTGGGGACCACTCCATTTATCTTGGAGTGCTCTTGGGGCCACAGGCTCCAAGACCCACACTTTCTGCCCTGGTTGGTACTGAACCAAAACAGCCTTCTGATCATGCCATTGCTTCTGGAGCTCTTGGCTGGCCTGAAGGTTTTTACTGGCCTTTTTCATGTACTCAGCCATCCTTGATCTGAGGCCAAGTACATAATCCACAATATCCTGCTTAGGAGCTTTTAAAGGTTGTTCCCAACCCTCCTTTACAAGTGTGAGTGGACCCCTAACAGGGTGTCCAAAAAGAAGTTCAAAGGGGCTGAAGCCCACTCCTTTCTGGGGTACCTCCCTGTAGGCAAAAAGGAGGCATGGTAGAAGGATATCCCATCTCCTGCGGAGTTTTTCAGGGAGACCCATAATCATGCCTTTGAGAGTTTTATTAAATCTCTCCACCAGTCCATTTGTTTGTGGATGATAGGGTGTTGTGAACTTGTACGTTACACCACACTCCTTCCACATGGCCTTTAAGTATGCAGACATGAAATTGCTTCCCCTGTCTGATACTACTTCCTTTGGGAAGCCCACCCTGGAAAATATTCCCAGGAGGGCCTTTGCCACTGCAGGAGCTGTAGTGGTCCTTAAAGGAATAGCTTCAGGATATCTTGTGGCATGGTCCACTACCACTAAGATGAATCTATTGCCTGAAGCAGTAGGAGGGTCAAGGGGGCCAACTATGTCAACCCCTACCCTTTCAAAGGGAACCCCAACCACAGGCAGTGGGATAAGGGGTGCCTTTGGGGTGCCACTGTCTTGCCACTGGCTTGACAGGTTTCACAGGACTTACAAAATTCCTTTGTGTCCTCAGACATCCTAGGCCAATGAAACAATGGAACCAATCTGTCCCAAGTTTTCATTTGACCCAGGTGTCCAGCTAGGGGAATGTCATGTGCCAGGGTTAGGAGGAACTTTCTGTACTCCTGAGGAATCACTAATCTCCTGGCAGCTCCAGGTTTAGGATCCCTATGCTCAGTGTACAAGAGGTTGTCCTCCCAGTAAACTCTGTGAGAGTCACTGACATCCCCATTAGCCTGTTTGACAGCTTGCTGTCTGAGACCCTCTAATGTGGGACAGGTTTGCTGTGCCACACTCAGCTCCTCTCTGGCAGGCCCCCCTTCACCCAAAAGCTCAGCAGTGTCTGCTTCCAGCTCCTCTGGTGTAGGTTCTGCACAGGGAGGGAATTCTTCTTCCTCAGAAGTAGAATCCACTGTAGAGGGAGGGATAGTAGGAAGTGGTTTGCTTCTACTAGCCCTAGCTTTAGGGAGCACTTGGTCCATTGTTCCAGGATCCAAGCTTCCCTGTCCTTTTTGCTTTTTGGCCTGAGCCTTTGCAAAGCAAAAATATGCCCTGGGATGCCCAGCATTGCTGCATGGGCCTCCAACTCCACATCTGACCAAGCTGATGTCTCCAAATCATTCCCTAATAGACAGTCTACAGGTAAATCTGAAGCTACCACAACTTTCTTTGGACCAGTAACCCCCCCCAGTTGAGATTTACAACAGCCATGGGGTGGCTAAGTGTGTTGTTGTGAGCATCGGTTACTTGGTACTGGTGACCAAGTAGGTGTTGTTCAGGGTGGACCAGTTTTTCTATGACCATAGTCACACTGGCACCAGTGTCCCTGTAGGCCTGAACCTCAACACCATTTATTAGGGGTAGCTGCTTGTACTTATCCATATTAAGGGGACAAGCAACTAAGGTGGCTAAATCAATAGCCCCCTCAGAGACTAACACAGCCTCTGTGGCCTCCCTAACAAGGCCAACCCCAACTAAGTTACCAATAGTGAGCCCAGCTACTCCCTTGGATTGGCTATTAGTAGGTTTGCTCCCACCACCACTGCTATTAGTAGGGACACTAGGTGTAGCAGTAGGGGTTGTAGTGGTAGGAGGCTTGGTGCCTTTCTTTGGACAACTGGGATCTGTTGTCCAATGGCCTTTTATTTTACATAAATAGCACCATGGTTTCTTTTCCTTGTTCTGATTAAAAGAGGATTTGGGCCCACCACCCCCACCAGAGTGTTTTTGTGGGCCTGATGAAGACTCATTTTTAGATTTGTCCCCACCCTTGTCAGAAGACTTACCATCCTTCTTTTTGTTGCCATCTTTGTCACCCCCTGTATGAACTTTTCTGTTCACCCTTGTTCTGACCCATTTGTCTGCCTTCTTTCCCAATTCTTGGGGAGAGGTCAGATCAGAGTCCACCAAGTACTGGTGCAACAAATCAGACACACAATTATTAAGAATATGCTCTCTCAGGATCAAGTTATACAGGCTGTCATAATCAGTAACTTTACTGCCATGTAACCACCCCTCCAAGGCCTTCACTGAATGGTCAATGAAATCAACCCAGTCTTGTGAAGGCTCCTTTTTGGTCTCTCTGAACTTTATCCTGTATTGTTCAGTGGTTAAGCCATAACCATCCAGGAGTGCATTCTTAAGAACTTGGAAATTATTAGCATCATTTTCTTTCATAGTAAGGAGCCTATCCCTACCTTTTCCACTAAATGATAGCCATAGGATAGCAGCCCACTGCCTTTGAGGGACATCCTGTACAACACAGGCCCTCTCAAGTGCAGCAAACCACTTGTTAATGTCATCCCCCTCCTTGTAAGGGGGAACTATCTTGTGCAGATTCCTGGAATCATGCTCTTTTGCAGGATGACTATGGGGAATACTGCTGCTGCCACCATGGGTTTCAAAACCCAGTTTGTGTCTCTCCTTCTCTACTTCTAAAGTCTGTCTATCCAAATCCAGCTGTTGCTTCTTGAGCTTCAGTCTGGTTTGTTCCACTCTCAATCTATTGAGCTCCCTTTCTAACAATCTGTCATCAGGGTGGGTGGGAGGGACATGCCTTGAAACAGAAGTATGGTGAGAATGGACAGAAGGAGACCTGTCCCTTACAGAGGCCACCCTAACAGCTTGGCTAGCAGAAACATCACTACCAGTATGGTGAGAATAAATGCTTTTGCTATGATGTGAGACAACACTATTTATATGGTGTGGCTCATCATCATTACCAACTATGCTAGACTGTCTAGTAATGGGCAGGCTAGGAAGTTTCTTTCCTGAATCTTTTCCTGGGGGAGTCCCTGGATCAGATTGAGAACCATTAGCTACTTTTTCAACAGATGGGGCACTTATGGCCTTATCCTGTACTCTAAGCATGTTAATTAACAGTTCTAAGGAAGGATTCTTCCCTACACTCAAACCTCTCTCTATGCAGAGACTCCTTGCTCCTTTCCAGCTAAGGTGATCATATGCAAGTTTGGACAGATCAACATTTTGGCCTGTGCCAGACATTTTTAGAGAGAGTTAAAGTGATAGTAAAAGATAAAAAGTTTGTCAGAGCTTTTAGAAAGACAGAGAAAAAAAACTTTTAAAACTTTTTAAGAACTTTTTGAAAGTTTAGAAGTACTTTTCAGCACTTAGAAAAGAGTGAAAAGAGGAAATGCAAAACTTTTTGGCTATGTGTATATACACTGACCTTGTTTTGTATATTTTTCTCTTATGAAAAGTACAATGACAAGAGTGGTAAGTAGTCTCAAAGCACTTATCCCACCGCTGCACAACCAATGTAGGAGGCTGGACTGGCTTGTAGTGAGTACCAAGGGGTACTTGCACCTTGCACCAGGCCCAGTTATCCCTTATTAGTGTATAGGGTGTCTAGCAGCTTAGGCTGATAGATAATGGTAGCTTAGCAGAGCAGCTTAGGCTGAACTAGGAGACGTGTGAAGCTACTACAGTACCACTTAGTGTCATATGCACAATATCATAAGAAAACACAATACACAGTTATACTAAAAATAAAGGTACTTTATTTTTATGACAATATGCCAAAGTATCTTAGAGTGTACCCTCAGTGAGAGGATAGGAAATATACACAAGATATATATACACAATAGCAAAAATATGCAGTATAGTCTTAGAAAACAGTGCAAATAATGTATAGTTACAATAGGATGCAATGGGGAAACATAGGGATAGGGGCAACACAAACCATATACTCCAAAAGTGGAATGCGAACCACGAATGGACCCCAAACCTATGTGACCTTGTAGAGGGTCGCTGGGACTATTAGAAAATAGTGAGAGTTAGAAAGATAACCCTCCCCAAGACCCTGAAAAGTGAGTGCAAAGTGCACTAAAGTTCCCCTAAGGACAAAGAAGTCGTGTTAGAGGAATAATGCAGGAAAGACACAAACCAGCAATGCAACAACTGTGGATTTCCAATCTAGGGTAACTGTGGAACAAGGGGACCAAGTCCAAAAGTCACAAGCAAGTCGGAGATGGGCAGATGCCCAGGAAATGCCAGCTGCGGGTGCAAAGAAGCTTCTACTGGACAGAAGAAGCTGAGGTTTCTGCAGGAACGAAAAGGGCTAGAGACTTCCCCTTTGGTGGACGGATCCCACTCGCCGTGGAGAGTCATGCAGAAGTGTTTTCCCGCCAAAAGAACGCCAACAAGCCTTGCTAGCTGCAAATCGTGCGGTTAGCGTTTTTGGACGCTGCTGAGGCCCAGGAGGGACCAGGAGGTCGCAAATTGGACCAGCAGAGAGAGGGGACATCGCGCAAGACAAGGAGCCCTCTCTGAAGCAGGTAGCACCCGGAGAAGTGCCAGAAACAGGCACTACGAGGATGCGTGAAACGGTGCTCACCCGAAGTCGCACAAAGGAGTCCCACGTCGCCGGAGACCAACTTAGAAAGTCGTGCAATGCAGGTTAGAGTGCCATGGACCCAGGCTTGGCTGTGCACAAAGGATTTCCGCCGGAAGTGCACAGGGGCCGGAGTAGCTGCAAAAGTCGCGGTTCCCAGCAATGCAGCCCAGCGAGGTGAGGCAAGGACTTACCTCCACCAAACTTGGACTGAAGAGTCACTGGACTGTGGGGGTCACTTGGACAGAGTCGCTGGATTCGAGGGACCTCGCTCGTCGTGCTGAGAGGAGACCCAAGGGACCGGTAATGCAGCTTTTGGTGCCTGCGGTTGCAGGGGGAAGATTCCGTCGACCCACGGGAGATTTCTTCGGAGCTTCTGGTGCAGAGAGGAGGCAGACTACCCCCACAGCATGCACAAGCAGGAAAACAGTCGAGAAGGCGGCAGGATCAGCGTTACAGAGTTGCAGTAGTCGTCTTTGCTACTATGTTGCAGGTTTGCAGGCTTCCAGCGCGGTCAGCAGTCGATTCCTTGGCAGAAGGTGAAGAGAGAGATGCAGAGGAACTCGGATGAGCACTTGCATTCGTTATCTAAAGTTTCCCCAGAGACAGAGACCCTAAATAGCCAGAAAAGAGGGTTTGGCTACCTAGGAGAGAGGATAGGCTACTAACACCTGAAGGAGCCTATCAGAAGGAGTCTCTGATGTCACCTGGTGGCACTGGCCACTCAGAGCAGTCCAGTGTGCCAGCAGCACCTCTGTTTCCAAGATGGCAGAGGTCTGGAGCACACTGGAGGAGCTCTGGACACCTCCCAGGGGAGGTGCAGGTCAGGGGAGTGGTCACTCCCCTTTCCTTTGTCCAGTTTCGCGCCAGAGCAGGGCTAAGGGGTCCCCTGAACCGGTGTAGACTGGCCTATGCAGAATTGGGCACATCTGTGCCCAACAAAGCATTTCCAGAGGCTGGGGGAGGCTACTCCTCCCCTGCCTTCACACCATTTTCCAAAGGGAGAGGGTGTCACACCCTCTCTCAGAGGAAGTTCTTTGTTCTGCCATCCTGGGCCAGGCCTGGCTGGACCCCAGGAGGGCAGATGCCTGTCTGAGGGGTTGGCAGCAGCAGCAGCTACAGTGAAACCCCAGGAAGGGCAGTTTGGCAGTACCAGGGTCTGTGCTACAGACCACTGGGATCATGGGATTGTGCCAACTATGCCAGGATGGCATAGAGGGGGCAATTCCATGATCATAGACATGTTACATGGCCATATTCGGAGTTACCATTGTGAAGCTACATATAGGTAGTGACCTATATGTAGTGCACACGTGTAATGGTGTCCCCGCACTCACAAAGTTCAGGGAATTGGCTCTGAACAATGTGGGGGCACCTTGGCTAGTGCCAGGGTGCCCTCACACTAAGTAACTTTGCACCTAACCTTTACCAGGTAAAGGTTAGACATATAGGTGACTTATAAGTTACTTAAGTGCAGTGTAAAATGGCTGTGAAATAACGTGGACGTTATTTCACTCAGGCTGCAGTGGCAGGCCTGTGTAAGAATTGTCAGAGCTCCCTATGGGTGGCAAAAGAAATGCTGCAGCCCATAGGGATCTCCTGGAACCCCAATACCCTGGGTACCTCAGTACCATATACTAGGGAATTATAAGGGTGTTCCAGTAAGCCAATGTAAATTGGTAAAAATGGTCACTAGCCTGTTAGTGACAATTTGGAAAGAAATGAGAGAGCATAACCACTGAGGTTCTGATTAGCAGAGCCTCAGTGAGACAGTTAGTCACTACACAGGTAACACATTCAGGCACACTAATGAGCACTGGGGCCCTGGGTTACCAGGGTCCCAGTGACACATACAACTAAAACAACATATATACAGTGAAAAATGGGGGTAACATGCCAGGCAAGATGGTACTTTCCTACACTAATTGAGACACATCTTTTTTTATGTAACTCACGCAGGTCGGTAGAAAATCCACGCACCAACCCACAAGGGCCTACTCCCCTTTTGTGATCAGGCCACTAGTTGGTATTAAAATTAATCTGGTATGTAATATCAGGAAGTAGGATTGTTCCATATCGCCTCTGCAAGGCCTAGCTTTTCTCAAGGTAAGAGACAGCACATTCCCTGACACTCAAGCTTCCACAATGCCCGGTTTTCTCATGAATAGTTTGATTGCAAATGTTGCAATAATATTATCAATGATGTCTTAGAAGATGCCATGAGTGACATATTATGTGGGGTAATTAATAGGGCATGGCGAGGGTGTGAGTTATAGTTACCTTAGGCCACAGGTTATAGTTACTTGAAAATAACTAGTTCTTCCTGGAAGGCACAAGTTAATGTGATGTCCCCTCACCCCTCGGAAGCTGACTGCCATCTAGAAATCATCTCTGATTGCACAGTAATCCTCTTAGTACTCTGAGTACTATGCAGAGCATTCCCATTCTTGGTCAAACAGAACTTGGAACTCAAACAAAAAGTGGGTAGGTGTTGCTCCCTTTTATACTGTCAGAGCATACAGGACATGGATCTGCCCTTTCTGAACCTATTTATGTAGGTTCTCCTTTTAAGTGTCCTTTACAGGCTGATATTCAGACACATCCTCTGTATAGAGTGATGCTCATCATAGCAGGGTAGCCTCCAGCCAGTAGCTTCCACAGAAAAGGCAGAAAAGGATTGAGATCTCTGCACCTGGTTATAAATAGCCACACTGAACAGTAATGAGTGAAAAGCTGAAAATCTAGCCTCACCTAAAAGGTCACTTTCAACTTGAACAAAAGAGTAACACCCTTCTCCCCCACCAAATGGCATTGCTCTGTGAAGACTAATCAGCAGCTCCATTTAGCAGGCTGCTTAATCAAATTTCTAAAGGAGCCTTGTTGTCTCTGTTTTCCCTTTAGTGTCTAAGTCTACTTCCTCTAGTTTCATTAATGTCAGAAATACACTTTCATGGTCTGGGAAAACAACGTCACCTCTATTATGTGCACAGGAGCAGGCTAGGAGCTTCCCAACTGAAATTCAGAGGCCTTCATTACTCCGGCTCCCTAGTACACACAATGCATCTACCACATGGGTCACATACACATGTACAACATACACTTGGCATGTTAGTGCTATAGCTAAGTTAGCACATAGAAGCATAACTTTACATGACTAGGCCAGTAAGCCTTCACTCCTTAGATAGATATAAAAACACCTAGTCCTAACTATGGATTCACAGAACATAGCATGCTGCAACCACTACTCTACACTGTAAACTCACAAAAGGAGCAATAGTCCACTATCATGAATATGAGACTAACTTGGTCTTCACAAAGTCATATAACAGGTCCAGGACCTCCCTCACGTCAAAGAACTGGCCCAGGCCTCTGTGCCAACACTTGATTAGTGTGAGACTAGCACCAAAATCAAAACACTGGCTACTAGGTACTCACAGTTGAGAGCTCAAGGTAGGGGAAAGTGACTGTATAACACGCAACATAGTTAATCATGTTCTAGTTTAACATGAATAGTTAGAGATATCATAGAGGTTTTATTTGCATTTCTGTTCTACAAAGTCACAAGGTTTCAACCAACTATAGAGAATTCATATTCAAAGATTGTCACAAGGCATGTTATGTATGCCATATTAGGAATAGTGAAATGGAATTCAAAAGATGAAATACTAAAAAAGTTATTTTTGTTTTCTGTCCTATATTTCAATGCTTCTTCAGTGCAGCAGTAAGAGCAGGCAGAATGCATAAATTCAATGCCTCTGTTTCTCTCTCCTGTCCCATTCCCCATGCTCCACATCTATAATATAATTTTAATTGCTAAAAGTGTTTTCAGCAGAATGTAGAGATGGGCACTTTTCATGTTTGAACCAGATGTCATGATTAGTACCATTGTGACAGAGTACCTACCTAGCCCAAGTTATCATTCCAACCCAAGCAATTGCTCTGAAATTACTATGGCCCTCATTACGACCTTGGCAGTAAACAGCGCCTACTGCTGCGGCGACGGCTGCCAAAAGGATGGCAGAAATCCGGCTGGGGTCATGCCGGTGGACGGTGGACAGCGGTAAGGTGGCGCTGCTGCCAGCAGCAGCGCCACGCCAGTAGTCCACCGGTAGCCATATTATGAGAACAAATTTGGCCTGCCGGTGTTCTGCTAGGGGACGCTGCTGCGGGCAGCAGCGCCCCATCCTGTCTCCTGCCGGAGGACCACCTGGACACAGGTGAGTGGGTGCTCCGACAGCGGAGGTAGGTTGGGGGTGTTGTATGAGTGTGTGTGTATGTCTGTGCGTGCATGAATGCGGGTGTGTGTTGCATGTTGTATGTGTGTGCATGTTAGGGGGTGTGAGTGCGTGTATGTTGAGTAGTGTGAATGCGTGTCTGCGTGTATGTATGTAAGTGTGTGCGGATGTGTGTGTGAATGTATGTATGCATGCGTGGATGAATGTGGGAATGGGTGTGTGTATGCATGTGTGCATGTGTGAAGGTATCGGCATGTATGTGTGGGGGGGGTCTGGAGAGGAAGAGGGGTGGGGGGCAACCTGTGGAGGGGGAGGGGGATGGGATTCCCTGTCACTGATAATGCCTACCACCATGGTTTTTCGTGGCGGTAAGGAAGCCACGAAAACCATGGCGGTAGGTTGGGTCATAATCCCGCAGGCGGTCAAGTGACGGCCACTGGGCTGGAGATTGATGTGGCGGTTGGTGTGGTACATTGGTGGTTTGGTTTCAGCCAAACCGCCAATGTCATGATATGGAGGAAAGTACCGCCAGCCTGTTGGCAGTACGTTCCTCCATATTACCGCTGGGTTCGTCATAACCCCTTATTTTTCAAACCCTAGATGTAGTAGCCAAATTACAATAACAAGTAAGTCTAATGAGATCAGAGAACAAGACTTTACTCTCTGAATAGTTTTAAGTAAAAAATAAATTGGGTTTATTATTGAAGCTAGAAAGGAAAGACATGTCAGGATCCATTGCCTTCACAATGCAAGAACACCGGCTCAGTGTGAAAAATGAGATAATGACCATAGAAAGAACAACATAAAAGAGAACAATTTTGACAGTCCAGAGCCCATGCAGTTAGTTTTGGTGAAGGGCTATTTCCGAAGAAAAAAAAGGGAAAGAAGACATTTTTAAAAATTATGTATGTTTTGAGGCAAATCTGCACATGTTGTAAAAGATGGTAAGAGTAAAACTAATACCTCAAATAATTAAATACCAGTAGCAACACAGTTAGGTTACTTACAGACAGTGGAAAACTAGATTCCTTGACAATGAATGCAGCAGCATATTAGAGTTTAGAAAATCAGTCAATTACAACCTTGTTAGTGAATACTATCTAATCATCAGTTGCTCCTTTGATAGTTCCCATGAAAATGATTTTGCTGAATGGACATGATATGAATATTTTAGAAACTTTAGAATCAGGAATCCAAGGGTACTCTGTGATTACGTTAGATATGGGCAATCTTTTCAGCTAGGTGTGTTTAAAGACAGGGTTCCAAAAGAGGTTAGAATGGTAGATGGCTCAGAGTTTGTACATTTTCTTTTTAAATAATTTTAGTTTTTTTATGAAGTGGAAAACAAAATGTTACATTGACCTAATAAATCTAATGACTAATACACTTTCAATGCAGTCATAAACAATTTACTCTATTTACTATGGCTTTTGCATTATTCATTTCTCAACTACATAGTGAAATTTCTCTATAAAAATATAATACATATATCTTGACCACCATTAACAGACAAATGGAGGGTCAGAGATTAACCAAGCTGCAGTAATACAGAGGATAGCATTTAGTATGACAACAAGATATGCTAAAGGTTTAATTTGAGGTCATACTGATTTGAATCATTCCCTAGAATAAATAGCTGATTTGAGATCTGGATTCTTATTTTGAGAACTTCAGATAACAAACCAAAAGTCTTGCTCCAATACTCTTACAAACATGGGCATTGCACAAACATGTGTGAAATATCTGCACCTTCCTGCTGATAGAAAAGGCAAGCTGAACTCAAACCATCTCCATTTATTCAATCTTTCCAGTGTGTAATATAGATGAAATATGGTTTAATAGCATTACATATTTAGACTTGCTGACATGAATAGTTTATGACCATATCTAATCAACTGCTGAAGAGCATAAATATTACATCATAGTTGAGCTTAAACTGCTAAAATTGATTTACGATTCTGGGGTGTCAGCACAGCCCTCAGGAAAAAAAGTAGAAAATACACATGGACTTTTTGGTTAGCATGCTTCAGAATTAGACCTAGAAATTGATTTGGAGAAAAATGTCCACCATAAATTTGGCCAAATTGTTAATGACATAGCTTTGAAGGAAAGCCAAATGCCATAATAAAATGTGGATGTTGAAATGGCCAATCTTAAATAGGCTTAAGCATTGGAGTGTATTAAATTGAACCATTTTGTAGTAACTTGGCTCTGTAAATCATTGTAAGAACCCCTTTGCTTCACTACATCAACCTACTTTTTAGCCAGTTTGGAGACTAGCTATGTCAGTGGGTGTAGCGAAAGATCCAGTTATAAGAAAGCTAATATGTTTGACCAATGCTGAGAAGAAATGGAATTCAGAATTTAGAAGATTCCAGCTAACTCATCTCTGGGGAAGTTTTCAAAATCTTAACATACTTCTGGTCTGTTTGTAGCCCAATGATACTGATATCTTAGGGCCTGATTTATATCTTGGTGGTGCTACTGCCAAGCTGTGTCAGCAGAGGGCCAAGAAGACTGTGTTCCACCCAAAGTATTTAGATGTAACAGTCCTGCAGGCAGTGTACTGCCAGCTGTTCACTGATGGAGGGAGACAGCAGTGGGACTCAATGGACTTCATACAATAGCAGCAGCTATGGAAGGGAGTAAAGTGACATACACACACATTGTCCCATAGCCATGGGTGCACCCCACAATACTTATTATGCAACACAACACATACACACAATTACACATTGCTAGCCCAACACACCACAATTTGTACATACCAAAATCTCACTTTGGCACACATCCATGACACAAAAAAACACACACCATTGACACTGCACCCACACACCACACAACCACCACAAACAGCACGACTACACACTCAACTGCTCACACTCACACACATCTGTACCTCACCCAGCCAATCACATTGCATACACCCATACAAGTACTGACTCGCGCACACACATGACAGGTACAGGTCCCCTGGCAATGTGCACATATGGATATAGTTGATAGGGGTGAATGTACCTCCATGGTGGTGCCAGCATTCATTTGGCAATGAATACTGGCACCATTTTTGTATGTATGCGATATGTGTTGTGTACCAGTGTGCCCCCACCCGTATCTGACCCACTTGTGTCCCTGACATTTGCATGTCACAGTGATTAAAAAAATTACCATGACATGTATATGCCTCCAATGGGCTCCACGTCCTGTGCAGTGCCCACCCAACGTTCCCTGACTATGTGGTGTCCCTAGCTTGTAGTCTGTTGAAGGGTGGATCGTGTTTTCTCGGTGGGTTGCTGGCAGCAGAAATGGCAGGTGTTGTCCATTCATGTCCAAAAGAAGACAGAGGAAAAAGTGGTGAAAGGGTGAATTTTCATCCCATTTCCCCCCTATCCACCAACTAAGGGGTGGAGTTTGGACCACCACTTTTTCCTTGGTGGAAAGGCACATTTAAATCTGTATGAAATGAAGGCTGGCTGTGGTCCCGCCGGCATACCCTTTTCCCTTTCCTGCTGTTAATGCGGTTGGTATTTCTTGGTAGAGACAACAGTTTGACTGTGGTCTTTCGACTATAGGATCTACAACATCTAAATATGGGGGTGGACTGTTGGGGCGGATGGCAGGTTTACAGTCGAAAGGAGGACGGCAGGACAGTTACCGCCAAAATCTAAATCAGGCCCCTAGTCTAAGGCCCTAAAGCATACATTTGTCAAGAATGTGATATTGCTCATAGACAAGCCTGACTTTATAACAATATTCGAACAGCCCCCAATTTTTGAAATATCTTTCAGTTATGGATTACAGTTTAATTATATCATATAGCTGACATGTTGGGTCTTGTATGTGTTCATACTCACATTCATTTCTTTAATATGTTTTAGAAATCATCATAAAAATATTAGTTTTTTTTATTAATCCCCCTCTTAGTATCAAATGAAATTGAGTATGCCGTGGTTAACTCTTCATATGCTCAGAACTAATGAGATAGCAAGAACAATGCAAATGAATTCTGTTCAGTTTACCAATCATTGATAACTGAAGTGCAAGTGCACAGTGGTTCTTCAAAGACATTAGCTAGTACAATGACAACTCCTGGCATTGGGTGTTCAGTTACACTGCTTACTCGTTTTATCATATGATTGATAAGAATGAAACATGTGACTTGCCTCAACATTGGAGTTATGATTGCAAGATTGATCTGAAAACATCAATAACTTGTAGTCATGTGTAGGCTCCTACAGAATCAGAAACAGAATATTTTATACAAAACGTATATGAGAATCTAGCTAATCAGCTTAGCAGATAATCACAGTCCCAGTCTCTTCTCTCTTACTTTTTGTGTAAATAATGAGACGAGTTAAGAACATGTGTTGATTATGGATTCATCAAAAGGATTACAGTTGAAAACAGGTACCCATTACACTTGATATCTGTTCTCTTAAATTAAAACAAAGAAGGAACAATTTTTTTCAAACTTGATTTTAGAGGAGTGCAAGATTTGATTGGAGTACTCTGAGGGTGATGAATAGAAAACTGCATTTTGTATTAAAGGCAAATTTTAGAGTTTAGAAGGCAATTCTCTATTCATCAGAGTGATGGAGGACAATATGTCCGCCACCATGTTGTATTACCATCCACCAAATATAGAGATCAACTCTTGCCTACCTGTGATGTTTGTACCTTGACAGTAACCACGGTCATGGAGATTTCCTGTCAAGGTGAATAAGGCTTTTTGGAAGGATGCCATTGGTTTTGATGGTTATACACCAAACCTTTACAGATATTTTTGTTTTTGTAAAACAAACTCCTTATGTAGCAGTCTGTGTTTGAAAACTCTAGGCCCAGCAACACAAGTGGGGCAGAGTTTTATTGGCATAGGAGGGGAGTGCTGGGTGGTAGGAAGTTTGCAGAGTCCTGCAGATTCTAGACATTTTCATCACAGAAATCTAGGGAAAATATGTGATTTCAGGCAAAGTTGCAAATTTGCAGGGCATTGTGGGTAAGAATTCATCATCGGACTCACACAAGACACACCATCCTAGAGTCCCCTGGTTGTCTACTTTTCAAAAAAGTCTGTGGTTGGTAGGTTTCCATGGGTGCCGGTTGAGCATGGCCCTGAAATCATTGATCTCTCGATGTAGCACTTTAGGGCTTTTTGTGTTAAGGTCTCTTGACCCCCCCCCCACACAAGTGAGGTACCATTTTATCGGACGTTTTGGGGGAATGCTGTGTGGTAGGAAGATTGTGACTCCCCACAAATTCCATAAGTTTCCTCACAGATATGTGAGGAAAATGTGTGCTTTTAGTCATCGGTTGACATTTGCAGGGAATTGTGGGTGAGAAAATGGTGTGAGGTGCATGTGAAGAACACCACCCTAGACTCTCCCAGATGTCTAGTTTTCTGAAGTGTCTGGGTCTGGTAGGTTTTTCTAGGTGGCAGCCCTTGTGTCTGGTGTCTCGTGAACTTAACCCCCAGGGTGATAATCGGGGGCGGGGGTACAAACACTGATCTGCCCCTCCCGATCTGCCCCTCCAGTGGGACAGACAAACTGTGTCCTCATTTATTTAAAGTGGGGGCATGGTTATACCTATGGTGGGCAGCCCCTTCCCCTCTTTAAAAAAAAAAGAAAATTCTCTGGTGTCTACATACAACCACACAGCTCAGGCACAGGGAGACTGAAGGCTATACAATATTGTCATACACATCAACAACAACACACCTACAGCACATATACAAATACAACTCACACTCACGTTCACTACTGGCCAGGGACTGTCCTCACATACAGCACACATCTGTATTGATGTGACATGCAACACAAACACATCACCATTAAATAACCCTGCAAAGGGTACACACATCACACTCACATAGCACAATGAAGCACAATGGTTATGTACAAAACACAGAAAGACAAAGAGAAAAGGAGCAACGTACCATCTATTCCTACACAATTGGGATGGGACCATCTGGGACACCCAGAAAAAGAGACTCCACTGGGACATATATCATTTTAAACAGGCTCCTCAAACAACATGTGCACAGGAAATGGCCCTACATGGGTCTCAGGGACAAACAATACTGAACCCAAATGGCATGCGCATCTGCACAATGGGGAAGGACAAGTCAACAGACCAGATACAGCTCCTACTGCATGGGATATTCCCCTAGAGGAACTAGCTGCAAGGACCACACACGTAAATGGGCACATGCACAGGCCAATGCAAACATAGCTAGCACAATTTAACACACTCCATGCCTGCCCAAACAAAACTCAAGCTGACACACATCATATGAAAACATAAGCCATATAAGGGGGCAAGTCTAACACCATACATGTCCACATTGGACAACACAAAAAGAAATACTTACCATACCAAAGAATACACAATGTTGTTACACCACCATTGGAGTTACATACACATACCTATACGCACAACATATACATTTCTCTTCCAGAGACACCAGCGCTGCCCACAAACTCACATACTACAAACAACAGCAGATGGAGTAGCAAGAAGGTTGAAACACACAGAACTGGTGGCACAGAACCAAAGTCACTCAGGAACAACATCAAGCTAGAAACGGAATTACAGGACAAAGGTGTACCAAATTAACCAACAACCATTTGGGTGTTATTATGAAAAAAGATTATGAATGAAGGCCATTGGCCAGTTCATGCAGTGCTACATCATAGCACAGTAGTATGCCAAAACTTGACTCCTAACTGCCATGGAACCTTCACAGGAAGGTGCATTAAGGGGGCAGGCACATCAGGGCTTTTCTGGGGGTGATGGGGTTGTGTGATCAGATTTGGGAAGGGGTTTGGGCTTGGGAGAAGTGGTCTGCTTCATAGGAGGGGTGAACATCTTCTTCGGGGTGAGAGATATGGCTACTTACGGGGCATGGGAGGCCTTTGAGGTGGAATGGACAGCCTGGGAGCTGGGTGGGGTCTTTCTGGGTCTGGGTGAGGAGGGTAGAGCAACAGGGCAAAGGTTAAACTCACATAAAGTTATTTTGACACACAGGGATGGTCATCAGAAGGGGTTTGGGATTTGGAGGTTGAGGTAGTAGTTGACGGCTATGTAGTCGTGGATGACATAGGTGTGTGCTTATGGGAGTTATGCTTGTATGTGGTAGCTGTCTGTGGATAGGTGAGTGTGGGCATTTGTGTGTCCGTGGGGGATGGAGGTGGAGATGCTGGGGGATGTGGGAGTGGCAGATGTGTGTGTGTGTGTCTGTTGGGGTGGTGACTGCAGGTTGGCTGGATGTGGTGGATGCATGTGTCTGTAGTTGTGGTATCTGCAGATGTGGTGCTTGTGGAGGATGTCTGCGGGTCTGCTGGGGTGTTGTCTGCGTGTTTGATGGGTGTACTGGGTGTGCCTGGTGCTGTTGGTGTTGTGCCTGTGTATATGCTTGATGTTGTGTCTGTGATGCTGGGAGTGGTGGGAGTGTCCAGGAAGTAATTAATGTTGTTGTGTCTGTAGGTGGCTGTTGTTTCTGTGTGTGATGGTGTGTTTTGTGGTGCTTGTGTTTGTGAGAGCCTCTCCTGGGTGTTGATCTGGATGTGTGCAGATTAGTATGTGTGCCTTTGATAGGTAAAGGGAGGGAGGATGTTGATTGAGAAGAGGGAGGTGGGGGGGCGGAAGGTGGGGGGTGACTAGCTGCTGTCAGTGAGGTGGCCAGACCCTTCAAAGTTCTCTGTAGGCCAGTCATTGTACCATGATGCCTTCCATGAATGCATTAGTCTGTTGGAGCTAAATTACCAATCCCTAGATGGCCCTCCCAATGGCTGACTGACCCTCAGAGATACTCCACAAGAGGTCAATAGCCTCCTCCCTGAGGGCAGCAGGGGTAACAGGGGCTGGGGCAGAGG
This sequence comes from Pleurodeles waltl, assembly GCF_031143425.1. Classification (NCBI taxonomy): domain Eukaryota; kingdom Metazoa; phylum Chordata; class Amphibia; order Caudata; family Salamandridae; genus Pleurodeles; species Pleurodeles waltl. Next base: position 601,472,633 of record NC_090443.1, on the reverse strand, counting down.
TGCCTGCGGCAAAGGAGACGCACAACCTCTTAGGTGAGAAGGCACCGCCAACTAGGTGGGGAGCAACAGGGAAGGCAGTGATATAACGGGGCGTGGCAGACAAAGATGGTACCTGGGGATGCCCCTATGGGTCTACCACCACTACTGAGTGGCCACTGGAGGAGGAATCTGATGATGATGTAGATCCAGTCTCCTCCATGGCACTCCCCTTGCCCTTCAGGCAACTGGGTCCCTTTTGTGTTGATGGTGTCTTGATCTGAGGTCTCATAGACAGAGGCTTCACCACTCAGCTTGGGCCCATCTCCTCCACTTGCTGGTGGTGATGCTACAAGGGCAAAGAGGAATAGCGTTATCACGTGTCCATGATAACACTTGAACGATAACTCTGATTGACAAACAATACCATTATGTCAAGTAGGTCCCAGCAAAAATTTGCACCTAAGTGACATATACATGTGCCATAACACATGCATGCATGCCATGTGGATTTACTAAAGTTTCCCACAGGAAAATCAGGATCTCAGATTACTACAATTGCACGGCTGAAGTCTTGGAACCACAATAACCATGCAACAACTAAGAAATCTCTTCATCCACAAAGCTGTCCCACATTCAACAGACCTCAGTTAACTAATGGTAAACCATAGAATCCCATTGTAAAGTCCATTCCCACACACCCCACTCAAGGTCATGTACACATCTATTTGGAACATATATATTGAATCAACAAGGAGAAATGATGACCTGAAATCCTGCTATGTTGCTTACAAAAGTACAATCTCCTGGAGTAGGAGACATGGAAATACCTATGTCACACTGGAAACATATCAACAATGTACACTTCACCAAGTGACATATGTCCCAACAGAGTCATTCAGATAGTCCGCACATGAGGCATTGAAAGGAACACTGTTATCATCAGGTTCAAAATGTCAGGAAGACATATCTCCAGAAAACACACAACAATGAATTAGCAAGCCCCAGGATTGTCAGCACTAATGTCGGACACTCATTAGAAAGATATCCTCTGAGTGTTTCTGTAGAAGGCACCTGTCCTTTGCATGTTGGAGAGACACAGAACTTTCAAGGACTAATAGAAGGCCCTCAACGAGTTGCTCAATGAGAAGCAACATCACTATCCATATCTTGCGCATGCCAAACCTGGTATCTGTCTGTGGATGAATGACTGTACCCAAACAGATGTTATGTCAGCATCACTTCAGGTCACTCCATGATGCATGCCAACAGTCAGGGCATATTCCTTAACCATTACAAATGTGCAGAGTACTTTTCTAAAGGATTTCACATCAAGGGCATAGATATACATAAAGTGGTTACACACTCTGGGCCTACCTGTCATGTCTCTCATTGCTACTGAAGTTCTTAATGACTAATGACATACTATGATGCATGAAGTCATCTACCAGACAATAAACAATAGTGACATACTCCTGTCTACAGCACAAGATGAAATGTAACCCCATTTAAAAATGTACAATTCCACAAACAGTTTGCCATGCACCTATATGTGAGGGAATACAGACATCATCCCATCATACATGAACTTGCAACTTACAAATGGTTCCTTAAGTAAAAGGGACACATGCCGACATCTAGGCACAAGGAATGTTGGCAACAGTGACGACACATTATTCATGTCAATAGACGTTCCCCGCTTATAGGCCATTTCACAAGTATGATGGACACCTATGCATCACAGACTGCATTGAGGCACCTGCACCCATCACACGCTAAAGATAACTAGCTTCTGGGTGTCTACATACACAACCCAGACACATGGCAGAGTGCAGGGATCCATACCCTACTTACCTTTGGCCTGTAACATGTAGGAGTAGTGATCTTTTGGATAGAAATTACACCCACTATAACAACAAACAGCACCCAGCCATCACTGTACACAGCCATTTGTGCTCCCTGCAGAGCAAGTGGTTTAAGGATTCCCACCAGTTTTGTCCTAGGTCCCTGGTCCAAAAGGCAAGGCACACCAATTTAATACACTTGACAAATCAACGTAAACAATCTCCCATCTACTGTGTGACACATGGCTCATCCTTCCTTGTCGGGGGGAGCAGCCAGTACCTCACTCAATCACCTGACAATGGAACAGGCAGGAATTTGCTGTGTACTCACCCCTTGTGGCTTCTGTGCGGCCCTCAAATGCCCATGAATCTCTGGGTAGGCCACTGCCAGAATGTATGCCATTGGGGAGAGATGGTCTGAAGGGCACCTCCGCCAGCTGTGGTCCTCCGGGGTCCCCTCCTTCTTGGTGATGGCTGTCCATATCAATTTTTTCTGATGGGCGTTGAGCTGCATGGATGCAATAGACAAGACATGAAATTATGTTCACAAGTCTCATGTACCAACATAAGAACATTCTGTTTTGTACATACACCCAAGTGCAGCACATACTAGCCATTGATACAGGGACATGCCTACAAACACTTCCCAATTAGCAAACCGACCCACCTCCCTGCTCAGGTCCTGCACTGACTAGTTAGGTCAACTGACATATTGTGGGACATGATCTAGCAATCTGACTGAGATCTGAGAAACTATGTGATACATCACACCACTGTGGCTTCTGAAAGGTACACTACTGAGGCATGAATGCATCAAAATACTCACAATCTCTGAGAACGGTCCTCTGCATACAGTCCCTACAGGCTACTGCCAGGGAACAAGTGCAAACATTTCACATGGGTAACAATGAAGGGACTGGCACGGTGGGTATAAAGAGGCTAGCCGGTCCAGGTGTGCACATGTGCAAATACAAATGCAGACTCATTACACTTTAGGTGGTGAAGCTCTGTGTGTCTTATCATTAACAGAGAACACACTTTTGGACAAATGTGCCTATATTACATTGATTGCACTCAAAACAACATAGGCATACATTGCCTATTTCCTGCAATGTGACTAGACTACTGAGTCACATATCACGGATTCCCAGAAAACATCACACTTTTTGCACTTTTGAAATATCAGAAATGCAATGAGCCTGCACAGGACATTTGTGACCTGTATGAAGGTGACAACAGGGTTGTGGGATCAAGGGACATGTCAAGGGTCAGAGACACACATTGACAATGATGCCAAGTACACATTAGTCACAGACCATTAATTCTCCCCTAAATCAATTTGCATTCTGATCAGAGGAAAGAGCTTCTATAAGTTGTATATTACGACAGAGCCAAGATTTGGCTTCATAACAGGATCTGTTGGGATACAGGGAGTGGACTCAGTGCCACCTTTGCATAGCAAAAGTGATTTGAAACCAGCCTAGACTTGGACCCATACTGTAAGATACATTTGACAGGCCCTGGTCTCTGCAGGCTGAGCAGACAGAGCCTACATGAAACTCCATTCTCATCACTTCCATGCATGATAGTGTCGCGTGGGCTCTCATTATTCTAAATGAGACTACTGGATTTCTAGGTAGCAGGATCTATAACAGTGTGGGGGACTGAGTCTGACCCACGTGTAAAGAACTCTGTCACCCTAAATCCGGTTTTTGCTCCGGCTAACTAGCAGTGCCTCATTTCTCCCATGTGGAAGGAATGATTTGGCAGCCGAGCCATGACATCTTTGGAACTTCTCAGGGAAGTCGTGGTTACTCAGATCCAAACCAACTCTCTTATTTCCAATATGATCTCATATACAAATGACAAAGACAGAATAAGTTTTATATAATGTTTAATAAAACAACTGTATTTTAGATATTAAGGCGTGAGCCGCAATAACCAGAACGATACAACACAGTAGGATTGTAATAGTTACCAGGAGAGTAAAACATAAAAACAAAGCTATCATATTGTCAATCAGTTTCTACTCTCCCTCTGCTTGTTTTATCTAGAGCACAGCATGTTAAGCTTCTAGCTTGCCTATTAGAATCACTGTGGAGACATCAGCCCTCATACCTGAGCAAAGACCTGAGATCTTGGTTCAGCATCTGCAACGAGGCAGTCAGCGTCAAGTTGTGGTTCCCTGGTCGGAATCTCCCTCTTGCGTGTATTGGGACAAGGAAGTGATTTTATAACTAACATGTCATCGTGATCACAAAATGTCCCTACGCAGGAATGCCAAGTCTAAACTCTTACCACGTCTATCGGCAATGTACCAGACTGTATCCTTGACTGAAGCACAGAGTAAATATGTTATGGAGAACTCCAGTGCTGAAGTAGGCAAAACAGTGAGATATGAATAAAAAACAACACAGTAGAACTGGCTATTTGAAAAATAACAGTACGAAGCCTAATAAAAAGCATGTAGAGCAAAGTGCACAGAGGCTCTAAGCTGTCAGCAAATGAATAAAATATATTCAGGGCAAAGTGCACAAAGGCCTAAAGCCTGAAGCTAAAGCGCAATGAATACGTAAAACTAACACACTACAATAGTACATAATGTAGCCAACAGCAATTTGACATGTAATGTGTGTGTGGCAACCTGAAGGGCGGAGTGAGTCAGGATATGCCTTCCAAACAACAGTTTAGCAAGGGCAGATGTGGTTTGAAATCTCTGGGGCAGCATTCACATTGCTCACTTCACACACAACTGACACATATAACATGCATACACAGCTCATGTTGTCATGCAAATACATGCTGGTTATAACATCCATGAGGTAAGAGATGTCTGGGGATGGCTGTGATGTCACCTTAACTAGTTATGTGCATCGAACACAAGGTAGATAAGGGAACACTCAATGAACACACATACCATGATGTATTAGAGCTCAACATTTGGCACTGAACACAAACATATGCACATTGATCCTCCCATTGATGCCACACTGACTGTACCTTTGTGGCCTTGAGTTTACATTCTGGCACACATGGGCACAATCTAGCCTTTGAGGAGGGAATACATTATGAAATACAGAGACAATATGTACACCATTAAGCTGTCCACACAGTGGTAGGACCTTAGACACTAGCTTCTCCAACTCCTCTGGTGGGAAGGCTGGGACTTATCACCTGCTGGACATGGCATGATTGCTTAAAAGAGGCAGTACACAGCAGCTCAGGTAGTCGAGGTCTTGCTGGCAGCAGTGTCAGTAGTCAAGTGAAGATTTTGCAGAACATAGCAGTCACGTCTGTCACATAAGCGGCCGTCACCACCGGCAGACACAGCTACACAGCTATTGGCCTGCAACACCCACTGTCAACAACATTAGCCTAGGACTAATGTCTGCCACAGTCACAATCACCTGCCACCATGACGACTTATGCCAGCAGTCGAGGGCGATTCATAATGTCCAGTAGAGTAGGTCAGGCAACTGCCATTTTACAGGCCTGAAATGCATTAGATAGCTCAGAATAATGCATCACACCTCCAAAAAAGTTTGTATTTTCAGTAATAAGTGCTTGTCTTGTTCTGTCATGTCGGTCTTATTACTCCTACACCATTGTTGTACATTGCGAGGCACATATGGCAACTTGCATTGCCAACCCCCTGGCAAAGGTCATTTCTAAGCCAGGGATGTCAAGTCACAGTCTGAGTGGCATTTTTAATGCTCAAATTATTTATGACCAGATACATGACACAAGTGTGGCAAAACAAGGGGGTAACGTGTGATGTCTGTGTGATTAAGATTTGTGATGTGTACTGTGTATTATGTCCACATTTTGCTACATACCTTGTCACATTTTATCACTGACATGCATCCTGTATGTTGCAAAGGACACATTGAATATTGGCAATACTCATTTCTTGTCACACATAGGTACCCTGGGAGGGGGAGAATCAGACAACATTCTGTCTATCGTCCACTGTCAGACCTTCAGACCATCATCCAAAGCTACTGTTTGAATCAGCAATTAATTGTGGACCTATGTCATCAGTTGGGGCCAGATCTGATGCCTACCATTTGTCATCCAACAAGCCTACCACCCTTTGCACAAGGTATGGTAGTGTTGCACTTCCTGGCCACATGGTCCTTCCAAAATACAGTGGCCCTATCTGCTGGTATGTCCCAGCACATGTTCAGTCTGGGTTTGAAGGATGTACTGTGTGCAATGTTGAAACACCTGGAAAGCTACATCCGTCTTCCTCAATGTGAGGATTTCACCCATGTGAAGGCTGTCTATAATGGCTTGACACACATCCCACATGTAGTGAGAGCCATTGATGGTACACATGTTGCCTTGGCCCTTCTGCTTGGCAATGAACAAGTGCCCCACAGCAGATGGCGCTTCATTCCATCAATGTCCAAATTGTCTGTTTGGGGGATCCCTACATTTCACAGGTCTGTGCCCATTATCCAGGGTCAGTCCACAATGCCTTCATTACACATAACAGCACAATCCCCCAGCCGATGTCACAACTGTACCCAGACAGTGCCTGGCTGGTTGGCAATTCACATATGTCCTTTTTGTGTGTGTGCAATGTCTTCTGCAACAGTTCTGATGAGCAGGACACTTGTGTCCCATTCCATAAGATGGGACTCTGCATATCCAAACCATTCATGGTTGTTGACGCCTGTGAGGAAACCAACTATACCAGGGGAAGTCTGCTTCAACGATGCCCATGGAAAAACATGGCATGTCATGGAACAGGCTTTTGGGCTCCTCAAGGTTTAGTTGTTTGGACAAGACAGGTAGATCCCTCCTCTACTCACCCAAAAAAGTGTGTAAGATCATCGTGGCCTGCTGCATACTCCACAACATTGTCCTGCAGTGCCACCAGGTGAGAATCCACAAATGCAAAGTGAGGATGGCACTACTTTACCCGAGATTAAGTATGTAATGTGATGTAATTACTGTGACTCTATGCAGAACTGTACTTGTCAGGATATGTGGAGTAGGGTGTTTTTCCAAAAGATATGGGATCTTATGCATTGCAGTATGCAGCCAAAAGTTACTTGCTAAGTCAGACGTGAACATTTCACTACCTTGACTATCTGCTGGGTTTGTGTCAGTCTCATTGCAAAGTAAGTGTATCAACTGATGTTTGATATGAGCTTTTGGTCACAGGTATACATTTCCATCCTAAACGTATTGTATTCTTTTTATCCAGGTACCTTCACCATGACATTCTCATATGGGCATTTCAGAGTTATGACATTGGCAGGTATCTAATGCTGTTCTGACATAGGAAGTGTGCATGGACTGATCCAGGTGATGTTGATCACAGATTTAGGGTGTATGAGTCCTGTGCCAATCTAGCTTGGACAGTGGGTGGGTGGAAGTCTGAAGTGCACAATACACTGGTTTGATGTGGTGTGTTGGGCCAGTTATCTCATGTGTGTGTTCATATGACATTGAGATATGAGATAAGTGCCATTCATGCATTCTCCCTCCACAATATGTTGACAATTATTTTTATGACCTGTTTGTAGCTGTAGGTGTGTTTCCACATTTCAGGCCACAGTGCCTGTGCCACAACACTGACATAGTTTTGCGTCACACCACCAGATGCCTGGTCATTACAATAGGATTGACCTATGATCAGGGGTGGTTGTTCTGCCCTTTGTTTGTTCTACGGCTTATGTTATTTTGCAGACCTGGTTTTCGTATGTGATAAGAGTCAAGCTGGTGACAACATCCACTAATCTTTTATCCTATTCTACGGCACAAGATCTGACAAAGCCCTTTCTTTTGTGGTCTGGGGTACAGCACCATGGCATATCTACCCTGACTCAAAATGGTTCAACTATTCTTGGCTATGACAGTCTAGACATTTTGACAGCCTATGTGCTGTACAGTGGAATTAAATGTTTGGTGAGACCAGACACTTGTATCAGTGTGTTGCTAGTAATCCTCAGCATGACACTACCTGTAAAATATCCCTTCTTCCATTACCATCTTGTGTCTTCCTCACGTGCATCACATGGGCTTACATCTCAACATTTCAAAATGCTGGAAGAGAAGCAAGGAGGCAATGATTTTCTGATAGGTGAGTTTATTGACACAGGTGCAGGAAATAATAATGTGATGCAACACAAAAAGAAAGTGAAGGGATCAGTCATGGTGTATGTAATTATATTAGTAGATGCCACAACATTTGAAGTCCAAAGTCCAGTGGCCTACAACCATGGAAAATGGAAGGCTTAAGAACAGTCAGCAGAGTGAATATGTGGCACACAAAGAAGCTACTTCAGGAAGAGGTGACTTGCTGACAGTGGTTGGTGTCATTCCATCTGAAGCTCCTGGATTCTTGGGTGGATGACCCCACTTGCGGGGGAGGAGGGTTCTGCTGCTACAGAGGCAGGGGTGTCTGAGGCGGGTCAATCTCCTGCCAGGACCTCCCTTCGGTGACTGCCACAGATGTTGAAGGGGCTGGTGTTTCCTGGCCAAAAGAAGGGGTGTGGTGTTGCTCAGGGTCCCTGATCAGGGTACTGCTTATCTCCCTGAACACTCCTGATAGGAGGCCAGGATGGTGTTTCTTGGCCTCCCACTTTTCCAGTGACTCACCACGGAAGTCCCTCTGCAGCTGCTTCATTTCCCTGAGTTTGGTAAGTTCCTGGCCCATCACGCCTTGGGATTCTTGATAGGCTACCAAGACTTGGCTGATGGTGTCCTGGCCAGGATTATCCCCAGTGGCCTCATGCCACTGGCCCACAACATCCCTCCTACATATCCTATCCCCATGGGCCCGCGCCCTGGCCACATATTGCTCTCACCACTGGTCCCAGGACCCTCATTTTTGCAGGTGTGTTGCTGTGACTCAGGATCCTGGACTGGGGGCACAAGATGGTTGTCACTGTCTTAGTGACAGGTTGGAGGGCAAATGGCTGCCTGCAGTTTTGATGAAACCAGGCTGGGAGGAATCAATGTGGTCACAGTGAGGCTCACTAGTGTCGTCTGACCAGTTTGCCCTGATGGGGCAGAACAGTCCTCAACGTCCAGACATCCAGGAGTGTTGTCCTCACTGAGGGCTTCATGCATGGCGGTAATGGCAGTCTCTTAAGTGGGCTTGGTGTCCCTGGTGTCAGCTCGACCTATTGATGTGAGAGATAACAATGTTCTAGGTTGTATTGTGTCATCTGCCTCCAATAGATTACAATGACATTTAGCAAAGGTATGTACACATTGGATTTGCAGGTTTTCCTTATGTAACAGGTACACATGCTATCAATGTTATTGACCTGAGATTTGTGAAACATACCAATTCCATTTCATCTAACCAGCTGTAGGATGTATGAATTCATTAGCACTTGGGAGGATGAGCATACGCTTACATCTTGCCACCAGTGCAGGCACAACGGTGGCTGGGCAGTATGTGGCTTTGATCCTTTTAAGGCCTACTTGACTTTCATGCAGGCAGACCCAGCACTTTGTTGTATATGTGATTGTAGTCATCATGTGTTCAGTGCATTGTGAATGTGTCTGCTGCCAGTGCCATTTAGGTGAAGCATCTTGAGGCCTTTGGGTCTTAATTGTTTTACACAGGATGAGCTGTCCTTCGTGTCCACAATATTTTCATCTTCGCTTAGTTGCTCAAGATGGATTGAGGTGGTTAGCCATGTTACAGTGTGTACCATGATCTGTATCTTGGCCCCTCTCAGGTGAGTAAACTTTGTGTGTTGACAGACAGATGCATTATGGCATATGGCCACTGGCCTGGTGATTGGAGTTACAGGGACAGGCCCTCCTGGGATTTACAGTCATGTTACTTCATGTTCTACACACAGTATACATAAGTTGTCCTCCCAGGTGAGCACACTTCCATTGTGAGTTAACAAACAAAGATATTTGGACAGATGCACACTGGGCTTGTGTTTGGAGATGGAGAGACAAAGCCTCCTGGCCCTGGCAACCGTTACTCTCTGCACTTCATGCAATTGTTATATGTCATTTCCTTAAGTAAGTGCAGGTCATGGGTGAATTCCCAAAGAAGGGTATTTATGCTATTGTACACTGGACTGGAGGTTGGAGTAACTGTAAGGGAGACTCCTGTGAGTTTGCAGCCATGTTACTTCCTGTATCACACACACCATACTAATGATTTCCTCCCAGGTGAGTTCACTTCAATGATGATTTTGCACACCGGGGTATTTTGGGAGAGAACACTGTTTTGGGGAACAGTGCCTGCTGTGAATTGCATTCCTGTCACTCTCACTGCTCCCCAATATCTGACAGATGCCTACTCCTCCAGTGAGTCTACATCATATGAGATTTAAAAGTACTTTGGACTCTAGAGAAGAGGACACTGTTCTTGTGTTTGTAGTGACAGTAGCATTGTCTACTGGACGTAGCAGTCCTCTCAGTGCCTGTACTGCACACACTATACAAATGTCCTGCTTCCAGGTGAGTACACTTCAATGGTGAGTTCAGGGACAAGGGTCATTTGAGAAGATAACACTATGGTAGCTGAGTGGAGTGGCAGTACCATTGCATCTTGGCCTTTGCAGTGCTGTCAGTGCCTGTGCTACACAAACTATACAGATGTCATCGTCCCAGGTGAGTACACTTCAATGTGGAGTTGACGAGTTAATTTTGAGTAGGATACACTGTCCTGGAGTTTGGAACTGTAGAACAGTGCCTGCTGGGAATTGTAGTGCTGTCAATCCCTGTACTGCACACTATACACAAATGTTGTTCCCCCAGGTGAGTCTACTTCACATGTGGGTTGCCAGACAGGGGTCAGTAGACAGGTGAACACTGGGCTGGTGAGTGGGGTGAAAGTGGCAAAAGATGAGCAGTGATCCTGCATGGCAATATATTTTGGTGACATATTTTTGTGTTGTGGCTTACCAGATCCCACTCCCCAAGTATTCCTGCCAAGCCCTCAGGATGTAGGATGGCCAAGACCTTCTCCTCCCAGGATATGAGTTGTAATGGAGGGGGGACCACCGCCAGTCTTTTGAACCTGCAGCTGGTGTCTGGATGCCATGGAAGGCACCTTCCCATTCCACCTCTTTCTGACGTCATCCTTTGTGCATTGGATGGGGCCTACAGAATTAACTCTGTTGACTATCCATTGCCATGTTTCCATTTTTCTGGTGATAGTAGTGTTTTGGACTTAGGCTCTAACAAAAATGTGGCTCTAACCATTTCATCCACCATGTCTCTTAACTCAGATTCAGCGAAATGGGGATTTTCCTCAGGTGACATGGTGGTGAGAAAAATAAGGAGCAAGCTAACAGGTGATGGTGAGTTTATGAATTTGGGAAGTGCAAGAGGATATGTGTGAGAAAACAGGGCTGATTGCAGAGGCCCCCTAACTTTTTGCCCCCATTTTCCACTTTTTGCTGGTGTTTTCCTGACTCTGCTGGTGCCCTGGGTACCGCTAACCAGTCCCAAGGCCTGTGCTCTGTGTAAAATCAGTATGCAAATTAGGCTAATTATAATTGGCTAAGTCAACCTACCTCTACGTCCCTAGTATATGGTAGAGCATGTAGGTTTAGGGACCCTAGCATAGGTAGTGCACCCATAGGTACACTGCTGAGGTACCCAGTGTCATTGTAAAGGCAGGCCTGCCTTGCTGGCTGCTTTTAAATTAAAGTTACATGCAAATTCGACTTTGGAATTAAAAGTAGTTCTAAAGTCTTAAACTACCTTATTTGTACATATAAGTCACCCCTAAGGTGTGCCCTATGTGTCCCTAGGGCTGGGTGCCATGTAACTATAAGCAGGGACCTTATAAAAATAGTTTTATAAGCCCTGGTGAGGTAAAACAGCCAAGAAGTTTGGTATCAAATTAATTGTTATGATAAATCCCACAACTTCCAGTTGTGGGATTTAATACAACTTGATCATGTAAAGAGATTTAAACTTTACCTGAAAAGTTGCCAATTTCAGCCCTGCAGTGTGTTTGCTGCTGTGCTCTGATTGGCCAGCCTCTGGCAGCCTGGCCAGGCTGTCTTGATGAGGTGTGAAGTGGCCTGGCTCAGCAAAAAGAGATGTGCCTGGGGGAGGAGATTTCCCCCTCAGCAGATGGGGAAGCAGTAAGGGGGAGGGCTGCCAAACTGGTTTTCAAAGGCAGAGAAGGACATTTGGAGCAACCCAGAAACACCCTCACATCCTGCAAACCCAGACAATTAGGTCCCCCCTTGATTGGATTAGGAGAGGGCAGGAGAGGGGTATGTTTAGGATTTTTAGCCACATAGGTGGGTGGGCTCAGCTAGATGTAACCTCCAAAAATCACTTTCAGCCATGATGGACATTTGAGGAATGTTGCTCCCTGGGATTGATTTTTGCCACACTTCCGAGGAAGTGGGCATCACAGGGGGAAGGACCCTGCCCCTGATTAGAGAACAAGGACCCCCTTGTTTTTCACCCAGGAGCAAGGATAAAACTGGCAGACCTGCACCCACGCCTCAGTTCCCTACCAGATCCCTACCAGTAAGAACTACAGACGAAGAAGGACTGCCCTGCTGGACCCCTGACTTGCACCTGAACACTGCACTCTAAAGGACTGCACCAGCTGCACACTTGAGCTTCTGCACAAAAAAGGACTTTGCCTGGCTTCAACTGGTTCAAGGAGGGACTCCCAGTTTGCTACAGGTGAAAACTTGCTAACCAGAGTCCCCAGCACCAACTCCTGAAGAAACCAACCCACTGACCACTGTCCAGTGGCCAAAAAGTAGTTTGCGCCAGGTCCTTTCTGGGAGTTGTAGTCCGCACCCTCAAGGAGCATCTCAGAGCTTCTGGAACATTGGGGTGAAATGTGGACCTCAAAAGGACCTTAAAAGAACATCTGGCAGAAGATCCAGAAGTTTGGAGAAGTTTGGAGATCTTTTGGAAAAAAGCTCCATAGAGGGACCGACCGGCCGCTTGCAACTCTAGCTGGCTTGCCTCAACCGTGACCCGGCCTGACTTGCAGGTTTGTTCTGGTGGAGAAAATCTCCAAAAAAGAGACTAAGGGCCATATTTATACTCCGTTTGCGCCGAAATTGCGTCGTTTTTTTTGACGCAATTTCGACGCAAAACTAACGCCAACTAACGCCATATTTATACTATGGCGTTAGAGGCGAATAGCGCCAAAGTTCCCGGAATGTGCGTAATTTTTTAGCGTGAACCCCTTCCTTGCGTTAATGATATGCAAGGGAGGCGTTCCCGTCTAAAAAATTACTCCCAGGCCTTTACGTGGTATTTATACTCCCGGGCAAAAGAGACGCCCGGGAGTTGGCGTGGCTAAAAACGGCGCATTTGCGCCACTTTTTAACGCCTGCTCAGGGCAGGCGTTAAGGGGCCTGTGGGCTCAAAATGAGCCCACAGGTGCCCTCCCATGCCCCCAGGGACACCCCCTGCCACCCTTGCCCACCCCAGGAGGACCCCCAAGGATGGAGGGACCCACCCCAGGGACATTCAGGTAAGTTCAGGTAAGTATAATTTTTTATTTTTTATATTTTTTTTTGGTGGCATAGGGGGGCCTTATTTGTGCCCCCCTACATGCCACTATGCCCAATGACCATGCCCAGGGGACAGAAGTCCCCTGGGCATGGCCATTGGGCAAGGGGGCATGACTCCTATCTTTACAATGATAGGAGTCATGTTGATGGGGGATGGGCGTCGAAAATAAATGGCGCAAGTCGGGTTAAGACGATTTTTTCGACGTAACCTGACTTGCCCCATTTTAAGACGCCCATGCGCCATTTTCCCCCTACGCCGGCGCTGTCTGGTCTACGTGGTTTTTTCCCACGCAAACCAGGCAGCGCCGGTCTGATTGCGCCGTCTAACGCCATTCCATAAATACGGCGCCCGCATGGCGCTTCAGAATGGCGTTAGACGGCGCAAAACTTTTTGACGCTAAACTGCGTTAGCGCAGTTTAGCGTCAAAAAGTATAAATATGGGCCTAAGGGCCATATGTACTAAAGCATTTTCCCATAGACACAGAATGGGTAGAAACCTTTGATACATCTGGCCCTAAGTCCGAACGTAGGAAGTTGACTGGGACCTCCTAGCCAGCGTATCCGAAGAGGGCTCCACGGCGTCAGCTTAAGCTTCAGGTTTGCCCCGGTCGAAGAATTTTCACCTCAAAAAAACAACTAAGTCCGAAGGTAAAAATCTCCACCAAGTGCTCCCGCAACGCGTATCCAAGAAAGATTTCCAGGAGGTCGAATTGGACTGGCAGGTTCGTCCCGCTGAAGAAAATCTCCAGAAAAACAACTAAGTCCTAAGGTAAACTTTTGACTGAGGACTCCCGCGGGCTGTAGCTGAGCCGGGCTCCATCGCGGTCGGCCTTAAACTTTGACTTTGCCCCGGTCGAAGTGCGCCCAGATGACCAGATTAGCACTTTTTGTTTCTTTGCGCTAGAAAGCAATAATTTTTTTTAAATTCATATCTCTGGTTCCCCTTATCTGATTTTATTCGTTTTCATGTCATTTTAAAGCTAAAAATATTTCCTATTTTTATAAATTGATTTTGGATTTTTAAATTGTTTCCTGTGTTTTATTTAATTACTGTTTTGTGATATTTGAATGCTTTACGGTTTGTCTCCTAAATTAAGCCTTGTCGCTCGTTGCCAAGGTACCAAGGGTTGAGCTGGGTTAAATTTACTGAGACCTGACTGGACCTAAGTGGAGGTTAGTGGCCTATTGCTAAGTGTAGGTACTTACCTGCCCTTACCAGTAACCCATTTTCCAACAATGTGATTGGAAATAGAAGTGTGCTGAGGGTGTGAGATATGTGTTTAGGGAAAGTTGTACGGTTGCCTATTCTGATGTTTTATTTATTTTTTGGATGTGTTCTGGATTCTGTTTTTGCTGTTGTAGATGCAAAGGATTGTGGTTTTTGAAGGGGTGTGTTGTATAGTGTGCTTTGCTGGTGTGTTGAGTGTGGCAATGTGTGTCAGCTGTGATGTTTTCAAATCCATCCAACGTGATGTTGTTTATTACTTTGGTGAACGCGAAGTGCCATGGTTCAGACCACCATTGATGGACCGCTATGGCTGACCACCACTGTGACGTTTGACTTGTAATCCGATCAGTGGTTGGTCGATAGCTTGTCGGTGCTGATGGTCAGACCGCCTATTTCCCACCTTCAACTGTACTGGCCGTCTGGCATTTTTGGCTGGATTTTAGCAGTCCTACCTGTATAATTCATAATACAGCGGTCTGTAAGATCGCCAATATGGTTCTCTTTTGGTAACCGTCACTATGGCGGTCTGGTAGTCCAACCTCCAAATTTGTAATGAGGCCCTTACTGTGAAATGTGCCATACTGAAGGCACATGTAAAACAGCACATAAACACCCGTTGTTGGTGATGCTTTTGTTAAAGCATCCTTGTACCACAAATTAACATGTGGAAACGTTTTGTCATAAAATATAGTGAGAAATGACAGATTTGCATTTCACATAATTCATATTTCACATAATTATGCATCATTTTGCCAAATTATTGCAAAATTATGTGAAAGTAAATTATATGAATTTCACACAATGCTAAATGTAAGCAGTAGGGATTGTGTTGGACTTTGGAGAGGTGAGATTTATTCCCACTCCAGTCTAAGAAACAGTAGGGAAGGTGTTGGACTCTGGAGTGGCTAGATTTTCTATTCCCAGTTCAGGGAAAGTGCTGGACTTAGATTATGGCTGGATATGCCTTTCCAAATCCTAATAATTTAAAAATAAACATTTATATATTCCAGCAACATCAACATATTATAGCGCATCTGAAACAAAAAATATCTAAATTATAAATAAAAATGGGTGTAGTTTAACAAATATACAAAATAATTTAACAAGTATAAAACAAAATGATTAAAAATAAAAGCACTTATGTCACATTTACCCCCAAAAATAACAATAAAACAACCTTTAAAATAAATATGACTAAAGCAATATAAAATTTAAATTGTAAATAAATACAACAGTACCAAGTAAAACTCATAGTAAATAAAAAATTATTGTAAAAAGTGTATTATTAAATACATGTGCCAATTAAATAATGACTAGCAACAATACATCAAATAATTGACATAGCAAATAATGAATTCAATTAGTTATACAATTACCAATTCAATATTCTGTTAACATAAACAAAAATTAAATATATATATATATATATATATATATATATATATATATATATATATATATATGCTTAAATCCAAAAGTTTCCAAAGAACAGGCGCACACTCAGGATTCAAAAGCTAAGGTGTTTATTTAACACAACGCGTTTCGGCTGACAAGCAGCCTTGGTCACGTGTATAGTTCAACCAGTATACAACACTTTAAATACCATCCAGGCATAAACATAGAAACAGGACTAAGTTATCTTTTCTTTTTGTGCAAATAGATATCAGAGTAACATGGATAATATAGACATTGTGCAATAGATGAAATGACTGATTCAATTAAATCAATATATCCGTATATGTTCAACCATATATCTCATTGATGAGTTATTATTTGACTGAATTACCACAAAATGCTGCAAAGAATGCTGGATAATAAAAGCACTATAAATATATATAAATTATATATAAATACAATTATCTCTTGTGTATCTCAGTACAAATATAAATATGGAGAATAAATACAAATATAGGTGTAAATATAGATATAACTGTAATTGAACATTTAAATACAAATATATAAATATAATATATAAATATAAGTATAAATATGGCTTAAATATCTCCTTATACTAAAGGAAATATTAGTTTATCTGGCAGAGCCAATATTTGTAACTTTTCATTCCATTCTACTAAAAGCAGTCCAATTCATCTAATATATACATTTAAAATGTTTTAATTTTTTTTAAATTCTTTAAATTTTTAGATTTTATACTTCCAATTGCTGCTCAATGCCAATATTTTTCCTTTTTTTCTATGGCAAATCACACAACCATTCTTCATAGCGGAGCTATAGGAGAAAACTTCTCACTGTTTCTGTGTAGCCAATACCCACAACACCATGTGAAAGAAAAAGTAGTAATGATGAAATCAGGTTTCAGGAATCCGTCCGGACCCCTTCTGTAAAGACATATTCAAAACAAATAAATAAAGATTAGATAAATAAAAAATTATATAGAATAGAACCTAATTAGAAAAATCTGAGAGAGCAGAGAGAAAGGAGAAAACAAGAGGACACTGTTGTTCACAATATAAGTTGTTGCTAGAAGTCAATATATGGTAAGATACAACAACTATAATTCTTTCTATTTTACTAAACTAAATTCATTATATTGATCATATTAGTCATCAAACAAGTGGGTATTGAGCTCTTCACCAATATTCAATCCTCTTGGTGTCTTGGTTTCTAAGTCTACAATGTATTTGGATTCTATTTTGCGTAAAGTTAACTCTCTATTACCACCTCGGTGGTGTGATGGCACATGTTCGATACCGAAATAGGATAACAAGGTAACATCTGAATTATGAAAATCCTGAAAATATCTTGCTACAGGATAGTGCGGATCCTTTGATGTAATAGCACGCATGTGTTCCAGGATACGTTTCTTCACTGCGTGTTTGGTACTGCCCACATACCAAAGATGACATGGACATTCTAATACATAAATAGTCAAAGGAGTACTACATGTCAAAAACTGCTTGATTTGTCTCTTCATCCCAAGCTTTGCAATGGCCGCATGGAAAGAATCCCTGTAAATTGTGTTCCTTTATTTGAGAAATAGAAGTAACATCGTTTGATCTCAACAAATCATGAAGATTACGCCCTCTTCTATGAGAATAATGAGATGAGAATAATGAAGACATCAGGTTGGTCTTAATTTATAATGAGGATACTACTCAGATTAAAAAGATTATTTCAAAACATTGGAACATCTTGAAATGTGATCCTATTATTGGAAAAGAGATTCAGAATTGGCCCTCAATTACTTTTAGAGGAGGGCGTAATCTTCATGATTTGTTGAGATTCTTTCCATGCGGCCATTGCAAAGCTTGCCGCAATAGTGCGATCAGGAAAGAGTACCCCACGAGTAAACCTGGGATGAAGAGACAAATCAAGCAGTTTTTGACATGTAGTACTCCTTTTACTATTTATGTATTAGAATGTCCATGTCATCTTTGGTATGTGGGCAGTACCAAACACGCAGTGAAGAAATGTATCCTGGAACACATGCGTGCTATTACATCAAAGGATCCGCACTATCCTGTAGCAAGATATTTTCAGGATTTTCATAATTCAGATGTTACCTTGTTATCCTATTTCGGTATCGAACATGTGCCATCACACCACAGAGGTGGTAATAGAGAGTTAACTTTACGCAAAAAAGAATCCAAATACATTGTAGACTTAGAAACCAAGACACCAAGAGGATTGAATATTGGTGAAGAGCTCAATACCCACTTGTATTGACTAATATGATCAATATAATGAATTTAGTTTAGTAAAATAGAAGGAATTATAGTTGTTGTATCTTACCATATATTGACTTCTAGCAACAACTTATATTGTGAACAACAATGTCCTCTTGTTTTCTCCTTTCTCTCTGCTCTCTCAGATTTTTCTAATTAGGTTCTATTCTATATAATTTTTTATTTATCTAATCTTTATTTATTTGTTTTGAATATGTCTTTACAGAAGGGGTCCGGACGGATTCCTGAAACCTGATTTCATCATTACTACTTTTTCTTTCACATGGTGTTGTGGGTATTGGCTACACAGAAACAGTGAGAAATTTTCTCCTTTAGCTCCGCTATGAAGAATGGTTGTGTGATTTGCCATAGAAAAAAAGGAAAAATATTGTCAAAATATTGGCATTGAGCAGCAATTGGAAGTATAAAATCTAAAAATTTAAAGAATTTTTTAAAATGTAAAACATTTAAAATGTATATATTAGATGAATTGGACTGCTTTTTGTAGAATGGAATGAAAAGTTACAAATATTGGCTCTGCCAGATAAAATAATATTTCCTTTAGTATATGGAGATATTTAAGCCATATTTATACTTATATTTATATATTATATTTATATATTTATCTATTTGTATTTAAATGTTCAATTACAGTTATATCTATATTTACACCTATATTTATATTTATTCTCCATATTTATATTTGTACTGATATACACTATAGATAATTGTATTTATATATAATTTATATAGATTTATAGTGCTTTTATTATCCAGCATTCTTTGCAGCATTTTGTGGTAATTCAGTCAAATAATAACTCATCAATGAGATATATGGTTGAACATATACGGATATATTGATTTAAATGAATCAGTCATTTCATCTATTGCACAATGTCTATATTATCCATGTTACTCTGATATCTATTTGCACAAAAAGAAAAGATAACTTAGTCCTGTTTCTATGTTTATGCCTGGATGGTATTTAAAGTGTTGTATACTGGTTGAACTATACACGTGACCAAGGCTGCTTGTCAGCCGAAACGCGTTGTGTTAAATAAACACCTTAGCTTTTGAATTCCTGAGTGTGCGCCTGTTCTTTGGAAACTTTTGGATTTAAGCATAAAATTAACCGGAGTGCTCTGCCGGTTGTGACGCACCAACCCTCAACGGCTGCCTAAAGTCTGACAGTGAGCATTTTGTTGTGGATATATATATATGTATATATATATATATACATATATATATCATTTACATTTCTTCTGACACAATTTAACTGCAAAGTGGACAACCCACTACTAAACTAAAATTTAGTAATTAAACTATTGGAAATTTAAATTGCACTTTAGAAATTATAAAATACACTTAATTACTTAGAATAGTAATTTATCAGTTGAATATTTTACTTAGTTATAAATTAAATATTTAATGAACATTGAACATTTATTTAAAATAAAAATAATACTTAATAATTTAAATAACTTCCCACTCTATTTCTCTACAAACACAACAACCCACTATTAAATTGTAATTGGTAATTAAACTATATAAAATTAGATTTCACCATTAGAAATCACAAAATACACTTTAATAGTTAAAATAACAATCTAATAAATCATTTATATAATTAATAGCTAAATAAATAATAAAACATTAATTTGAGATAATAAACAATAACTTAAAGTTAAATAACTTCCCAACGTACTCTTTTACAAACCCACAACATGTTACTAAATGATAAATTACAATTAAATGTGAAAACATTAACTACACATTAAAAATGACACATTACACTACACCTATACAAAATGTTTGTTGTAATATATTGATACCTAACAATATTAACCAATATCTATTAAAGTAATTAAACAATCATTTTAAGGCTTTATTATATACATAGAAAAATATAGTTTTGCCTTCGGTATTCTGCCCCTTCATATTTTTGAGCTGACAATATTTTTGATACGATATTCTTGCAACTAGATGTTCTTGAAACAATATTTGTGTCATTCACCATACTAACATACCACTTTCAGTCTGAAAACGTGCTATACTAAACCCTTCTATGTCTAATAAAAATCCAGACTTTAAAATGTAGGGGCATGTTTATAAGTCCCTAGTGCCACCTTGTGCCACATTAGCGTAATTCTTTTGTACGCTAATGTGGCCCAACGAGGGCAAAATCCTCGCGCAATAGTTACAAAGGAGCGCAATGCAAGCATTACGCCACTTTGTAGCCCTTTGCGCTACATTATACCTTAAGAATGCAAAGGGGATGTTTCCCTCTTGCGAGGCTGAAAAAATGGTGGAAGGCAATATAACAGATTTCCTTGCATCATTTTTTACGTCACTTTGAATACTTGCTCATAGCAGGCTTTAAAAGGGGCCTTCCATTATTGATAATGGGCCCCTATGTACTCTGCAGGAGTAGCCACAATATTTTGGCGCTACTCTTGCAGAGTACATCAATAGCATCAATAAAAATTACGCTATTGCCCCCTACCTTGCGCTATGGGGAGCAGTATCTTAGATACAGCGCACATATAGTGGCAGTAGGGGGAGGCTAAGGGGCGCAAGAAAAGTGGCACTGCACTAGGTGCAGCGCCACTTTCCTTAAATATGCCCTGTAATGATTTGCACTAGGTACCCAAAACATTCACCCTGTTTTTCAGAATCAGTTACCAAAAGGATCTAGGTCGGCAAGTCCTGGAGCTGATGTAAATAGGCTTCATCTCAAACAGTATATTAGTCTGCAATAGAAAGGATGTTCATTGGAGCTTGCAACAATCACTATCACAGACTGTGCATAGTTCTGTGGCTATGAAATAAAAAGGGTCACTTCAGTTTTCCATAAAGCAGATGGACTGTTGCAGACTGCCTATTTAAACTGCAGACAAGTGTCCTCGAATGACTTGTCTCCTCATCTAGAAAAATAGGCCACCATTTTATCGTCATCGTGTCACAACTAAAGTATTTGTTATGTTCTATAGCGTGACCTCGTACAATCTATGTCCTGTCTTGTTTAATAGTGAATGCATTTGTAAATGCTGTCTGCGCTTTATTTAAATTCACTTTATCGAACAGTTTTTTTTTTCTGCATTCAAATCGTTTATTACTGCCAAGTCTGTGGCTTTGAAGCTCTAAGACGTGTGCAACAGTTTCAGAGACAGAATGCATTATTTATTGGTAGGATGGAGAGAACTTAGATGTGGAAATGTTCAGTGTATGAATTTATTTGCAAATCATTTTCATTTACTACCGACTATGGCAATGTGCACTCAGAAAAAAAGCTGTAAGCAGCACCAGCTGCAGAGAGCCAATACCTAAAAATCAACTAAGTGCATGCAATATTAAATTTTAATCACAGATGCACACATGCACGCGCATCAATAACACATGCACACACAATGGATTTCATAGCTGTATGTTTTCATTCCGTCTGGTACGCTTACCAAGACTACGGATGATCGTTGTGTTAGGAGAGCACTCCTCAAGGCTACTCTACTATTTAAAAAAACGAAATGCAGGATTTCGGCCCTGGTGTATAAATAGTTTTACTGATCGCAAATCAGTAGGGGTCATATGTACTATCACTGGATTTTGCGATTTCCTAATTGCGACTTTTTGTGACTCGCAATTAGGAAGTCACACACTGCGATGTGCAACGGTGTCTTAGACACTGTTTGTGATTCCCAATAAGTCACAAATGGACCTGCCTCATCAATATTAATGAGTCAGGTCGCAATTTGTGACATGTTGGGAATGGTCTTTAATCACAGGGATTGTGGCCTGTGGTATCAGCAAACCACCATTTCTGTGACTGCTTTTCAAATAAAGCTATATTTTTTAGATGCAGCCCATTTTTCCTAAAGGAAATCGGGAATCATTTCAAAATGAAAAATGAAAAGTTTCCTTTTCATTTTTAGGAGTAAAAATGTTGGAGCCCACTTTCACAAAGGGGAAGGGACCACCTGGTGAACCCTTCCCAATTGCGAATGGGCTACCACCTCCTTCACAGAGTCAGTAAAATGTGACCGCATTCTGGTCACAAAACATTCATATATGCGCCTGTGACTTGCTATTAGGAAGGGATTCCCTTATCACGACTCTTCCTAATACCAACTCGCAAACCATATTTTGCAATGCTGTAAGGGGTTACTAAATCGCAATGGGGTTAGTACATGTGAAAAGGCTATTTTTTACATATGACCCTAGATTCGGCAAATCTGAGGATGTGTGATTGGCAATAGATTTTTTGTAATGTGTTAAGCCCAATTAACTATTCCGAAAAAGGTTCTCTGAAATATTAAGGGTCAGATGTGCATAGTTTTGGGTGTGCAATTTCTTAATAGCAATTTTTTGCGATTCACTATTAGGAAATCGCCAACAGCTATGTAAACCACTGTTTTGCGATTCCCAATGAGCTGTAATTGACCTACCTCATTAATATTCAGGAGGTAGGTCACAATTTGCGACCCATTTGGAGTCGCTAAAAACACAGGGATGGTTGCCTGCTGGGGACAGCAGTCTACCATGTCTGTGTTTGCTTTTAAATAAAGCAACGTTTTATCTTTTTGACATGCAGCCCGCTTTTCTTAAATTAAAGAAAAATGGGGTGCAAAACAAAAATGAAAAGTTGTCATTTCATTTTGGTCCATGGGACCATTGCCTGCTTAAAAAAACAAATTTTTGTGACCATTCACAAAGGGGAAGGGGTCCGTTGGGGATCCCTTCCCATTTGCCAATGGGTTGCCACCAAATTTAATATGTGGTAAAACAAATGATTTTGCTTCTGCATTTCATTCACAAATCATTCATACATACCATTGCTAGTCGCTATTAGGAAGGGATGCCCTTGACACGCCCCTTGCTAATAGAGAATCGCCAGAGAATTACAGAGTTAACAAAATCAGTGAATGTGCTCGGGGGCGATAACACATTACTTACACCATAGAGGCAGATGGGGAGAGCTGTATAGTGAAGCCAAAATGTCCTGCAGAGTGCAAAGTGTTCAAATGTCGGGTTTGCACTCTCCACCTCTCCCTATGGATAATGACTAGCCTTCCTATTCTGCTTTTTATATAAAGAAGGTGCATCATTTTGAACCTTATGGGCTGGCGCAACCCAGATCAAATGTGGATTCTTCAGATGTCCAGGTTTTGGTGGAATATGGACATCAGCAACTGCCAACACCACTGCAACAGACTGTCAACTCAGATAGCCCCAGACTATGCCCCTCATTACGACTTTGGTGGTCTATTCTGAAGACCCCTGTGGAGACGGCTGCCAAAGACCGCCGCTGAGAAGGTAATCCGCATGCCGTATTATGAGTTACAAACACAAAACTGCCAGAAAGGAGCCACAAAATCAACACCGCCCAATCTAACAACCACCCCACCACCCCTACGGCCACGCCAACAACAAACTGTCCTCCAAATTACCACCCACGAATCACCCTAGTTGTCCATCAAAGGCAGTAATCCATTGGCGGCATGGACCGCTGCGGTTGATTTTGCCACTCCACAACAACAGAAGCCAACATTGGCCAAGTTGAAAAACCCACACCTGATATACCTACACATACTGTACACACCCAACAGCACTATAAAACACACACCCACATAACCAACAATTCCTTGCAAATTCACAAATTCTGCCACATGTTGCCAACCCACATATCCCTAGAACTGCACACACAAACCACAGCCACTTATACACCTTCATGCATCACACGCTACACATCATACCTCTACACCAAACACACACAATACCACTGAACTCAATCACTACGTCACAGCAACCCACATATTCACAAACCCTGCACTCCCACCAAACTCATCATCCCACTGCACAAAACACACTCTACACCCACTACACAATCGGCATGTCCCCACAAAAGCGCCCCGTTTCACTGATGATGAGTTGCGGTTCATGGTAGACGAAATCGCCAGGGTAGAGCCAGGGTAGATCCACAGCTGTTCGGTGCACAGGTTCAGCAGATATCCATTACCAGGAAAATGGAGTTATGGCAGAGAATTGTAGACAAGGTGAACTCTGTGCCAACCCATCCATACACAAGGGAGGACATAAGTAAGAGGTGGAAAGACCTACGGTGGAAGGTGCGTGCAATGGCATTCAGGCACCACATTGCCATCATGAAGTCTGGCGGTGGACCCCCACCTCCTCCCCCACAGTTGACATCATGGGAGGAGAATGTCTGTGCCATCCTACATCTTAAGGGCCTCACTGGAATAACTGGAGGGCTGGACTATGGTAAGTCACCCATACTTCTCTACCATCCGGTACGCCTGCATTGCCTGCCTCCCTGTCACCCTATCTCCCTTCAACCTACTCCATCCCAAACTCATACCCACCCCCCTTAACCACTCTTATCAACTTCACTTGCAATCCCAACCCACTACAATAACACCTCTCAAACATCATCATTCACACACACAAGTAATGCATGGTTAGCAATGAAGCACTACCAATCCCACAATGCATCACCATACACAAACCAAATGTTTAAATCATGACAACCATCCCATAGGGAAACCCATCAATGCTGAACATATTTACACCTGGAACACCTGAGTTGGCAATAGCAAACCAGGATATGCAATGACATTTACTGCTAAATACATATATGCAACATGGCTTTTTAATTAAAATATTCATGGGAAATGCTTTTGGCAATACAGTAAAAAATCATCATCAACTGCCAATGCCACGCCTCAGGAGTAAGCACTGTGCACTAATTCTCTGCTTTAGCCATATTAATATCTGAGGATGATATGAACAGCTGGTACCCCAGATAATGTCAGCCAGCAGCATGTGCCACATCTACCCAGTCCTCCACCAGAAAAAGGCCCCAGTGATGACAGCTTCTCTGGATGTCTGTATCTGAAAGATCTTCCTGGCCCATCTGGTACCTCTGGTCAGCCAGACACCACAAGCATCACCCAGCCCACCCCAGAGCACCCCACATCGGACCCCACTACAACAGCAGTCATCCAACGTCCCCAAACTTCTGTCCCCAGGACACATCAATCTACAGTGTGCCCACCTGTACAGGGACCTAAGGCAACAACTCCCAGGCAAAACGAGGAAGGTCCTGGTGTAAGTGGGATTGGGCACATAGTTCAGGGGACACAGGCACAGGGTCCACGGCCAGTGGGAGGGCATCTGTGCACCAAGGGGTAGGCCAACCCAGGCAACCGACTGGCCAGGAGGCACTGTCACAAGTCCTGGGAGCATACCAGAAATCCCAGGACAGGATGGTCCAGGTACTCACCACCTTGCAGGAGAACCAGAGGCTGCAGAGGGAACACCACCAGGAGGTCATGCAGCAGTTGCAGCCCCACAATGCCAACATGGTCTCCATTGCAGGGGTGCTCAGTGAAATTGCCACCATTATGTGTGAGTCCTCAACACACCAGTGGGCCCCCTCCATTAGCCAGAGAACTGACCAGCCATATACATCTGCTGCAGCTTGGACTGGAGGCCCCGACACAGGACTCACAGCCCACCAGCAATCCTTGCTCTGTAGCAGAGGAAACACCCCATATACATTCCCTGAGAGACAGACATCCTACAGAGACTGTAGCCAAGACCAAAACCACTGCCAGGAAGTGAGCCTCTCCTACATGTCTTCTTTGTGTGCCAGTGAGACACCTTGTTTACTTTGGACTGCTATTGTTCCCTTTTTCCTATGACCCCATGGATGCTGGACCTGTGCTATAAACTAACTGTCCCACTACACTGAAGATTTTGTCCACTCCACTCTATTGCACAATCCCTTCCTTTTTGTAATGTTAATAAACACACTTAATTGAAAGATGTGTGCATTTATTTTATCACTTTAAAATGTCTTGACTGTTATTTTTCTGTGCAAATATAATGTAAAATGTGAATCCATCCAATGTACAGTCAGCCTGGCCTGGGGTACACATTACCAGTGTAAGTGCTTGCCACAAGTCACCATCCACCAAACAGTGTGAAAGCAGTCTGTAGGCATTCAATGAGTACACAGTAGTGACCACAACAACATCTGACAAAAGGGAGATTTTTTGTGACATTCAAATTAGAAGTAAAGGGAAGTTATGCAACATGAGCCCCTGTAAAATAACAGTCTACATTCACCTGGTTACATCAGCTTAAAATTATTCACTGCAATTAACTCCAAACACTAGTGGTGACTTTTGTAAGGGCCTTAGACAAGATACCATGGTTTTAGCTACGCCATGTTCTCAGTAAGCCAATCCCTCCTCTATAACACCTAGTCCAGGCCTAACTGTCAGAGACAATGAAATTACAGAGCGGTTGTGTAAGCACATTGAAACTCACATTACATTCTCAGCAACAAATGTAAGTACGGTATCAAATGAGGACACAGTTTGATGTGGGCATGTATTTTAAACTGCCAAACAGCTGATACATAGCATAGGCAGAATAAGCTTTTATCCATATGTCATACCACTGGAAACACTGGCCACTGATCGAACTATTTTAAGTTTCAATATGCATACATTAGAGCTTTGTACCTTATAGCTGCCACACAGCTCTTCATTAAAATAGTTGCATGAACAGAACTACAGACCTACCTGACTGTCATTGTAAGTACTTTTGTAATAGATGTGTCTTGTTGTCCACATCATCCTTCTCCTCATCTTCATCACTGCCCTGAGTTTCCTCTGCTGCCACAGGTGCATTGGCTCTCCCCTCCTCCTGCAGTAAAGGCAAATGCCTTCTGAGGGCTAAATTGTGAAGCATGCAGCAGACCACAACTATTTGGCAGACATTTACATGAGAGTAGAGTAGGGATCCACCAGAAATATGTAGGCACCTAAACCTGTCTTTTAGAAAGCCACATGTTCTTTGTATCGCTCTTCTGGTCCGTCCATGTGCCTCATTGTAGCGATTCTCAGCCTCTTTCCTTGGATTCCTCATTGGTGCCAACAACCAGGATAGGTTTGGGTAGCTGGAGTCACCTGGAAATAGTGAAAATCTCACATTACATGTGTACAACACTGCAGAGGACAACTTAAAGGTAATATACGGACATACATTGAATTAAAACATCATACTCACCAATGAGCCAGACTCTCTCTCTCTCTGTGTTTGTGCCATCATCTGTGGGACACTGCTGTTCCTCATTACGTAGGCATCATGTAAAGATCCTGGAAACTTGGCAGTAATGTGAGAAATACACTGATCAGCAAGGCACACAATCTGCACATTAATAGAATGGTAACTCTTCCTATTTCTAAACACTTGCTCATTTATCCTGGGTGGAACCAAAGCAATATGAGTCCCATCAGTGGCCCCAATCACATCTGGTATATGTCACATTGTATAGAAAGCAGCCTTAACAGTAGGCAAATCATAACACAGCAAGGCATTCAGAACATTTTTCAGTAAACATTTGCTGAGACATACCTGCAGCCAAGCCCACTGTCACCTGAAATGATCCACTGCACAGAAAGTGGAGCATTGACAGCACCTGTACTGTAGGAGGTATTGCAGTAGGACTACGAAGAGCAGAAATGAGAGCTGGGTCCATTTGTGCACACAGTTCAATGATTGTCACCCTGTTCAGACGATAGGTGAGATTAATATGACGTTCCTCCATTGTAGCCAAGTCAACTAAGAGTCTGTACATGGGTGCATTCCTCCTCCTCCATGGTTGGTATCTAAAGAGACCAAACATCACAAGTGTGAGAAAGCATGAAGGATTTGAACACACAATATTAAGGAAACTGGAGCTTTCTAATACATTACCAGCACGGACTTCACCGCCATTTTCAGAAGCACACTTCACACCTGACTCTCACCCTATCAAGACCTCCACTGCGTGAGCTGCTGTGTCCTGTGTCTGGAAGCCACAATGGCCTGTGCTACAGGGGATAGGGCCCCAGCCTTCACATCCAAAGAACTCGAGAAGCTTGTGGATGGGGTGCTATCCTTGTATGGACATTTCTATGGGTCTCCAGATCAACAGGGGAGCACCATTTCTGTATATTAGATGCAACATGGCTGTATGTTGATGAATGTGTGTACATGCAGTGTGTCTTTTAGGGAGTATTGTCTGGTGCATGAAAAATATACACAGAGGTACAAGTGATGTGTATGATGATTGTGAGATCAATACAGTATATAGTCCATTGATGTAACTGACTGAAGTGTGTAGTTAATGGTGTTGTTCTGTTTGTGTCTCTTATGCAGGTCAGTGCCCATCAAAAGAAAGGGTTATGATGTCTCATCACCAAGGATGTGCGGACCCTGAGGGTCCATAGCTGCTGGGCAACCCACTGCAGAAAGCGGTGGGAGGACCTGAGTTGCTGGGCTCAGAAGACTGAGGAGGACCAGCTGGGAACGTCCTCCCAAAGAGGAAGAGGTGCCTTTCGGACCCTGACCCACCTAATGGCTCACATACTGGCAGTGACCAACTCAGAGTTGGATGGGTGCTTGAGGGCAGCATAGCAGCCACAAAGGGGTGAGTACTCACAGTGTTCTTTGTTACCTTATGACTGGCATGGTCTTTGGATACCAAGGTAATAGTCAGTGTATGCCTCAGTATGCCATTGTTGGTAATGTTGTATAGTTCTGCATTGCAATGGTGAGTGTTATGTACAAAAGGTATTAGTTATTTGCTGGGATTTCTACATAAGTAAGGGCCTACATCCTGACTCTCCAGTGTAGGAGTGATACTCTGATGTCCACTATCTAAGTGGTATGTCCTGGCAATTGCAAGTTGTTCAGACACTGACGGAGTAAGTGAAGCTGTACCTTTGTCAACAGGCAGACATGGATTAATGAGTCTTACTAGGTGTGCAGATTTCAAAGTACAGGGTTGCTTATAGAGGATGGTAGTTTCTTCAGATTTCATGTTCAGTTGTTGTTCCCAGGCAATGGTGTGGTCTTGTGGTTGTCACTGCATAGTGTAAATTACCAGTGAGTCATTAAGATGTGTATGCCATATGTGCTGTTATTGCTGCAATTGACGCAGTGCTCCCCTTCTTTCTCCCAAACCCTCAATCATGTTCTTCTTCTGTCCTTGTGTGCATTAGTATCATTTAGTGAAGGAGCAGAGGCACGGGCGAGTGGGGAGCTGCAGCCCACAGGACCCAGGAGGTAGTGCCCACCGACGCTGAGGGGACAAGTGGCTTGGAGGGTGAAGGGAGCATGAAAGGGGAGACAGGAGCTGCTCCGGTGGGAGTTCTCTGGTGGTGGTGGACCCCTCTAGGACCACCCCAGCAATATCATCTTCCGCCACCCCCTGTTCCTGCACCACCCTCCCAGTAGCCCCCCATCCAGTTGCCCGTGCCCGCTCACCCAGGAGTGTGGGCGTATTCTTCAACACAGGCACTTCAGCCCCTACCCCATTCAGCCATGCTGCCCTCACTGAGGATGCTATTGATCTCCTGAGGTCCATCTCTGTAGGGCAGTCAACCATAGTAAATGCCATCCAGGGTCTGGCATCCCAGATGCAGCAATGCCTACCTGGAAGATATTCACATTGGCGTGGCTGGCCTACAGTGATAGTTTCAGGCCCTGGTCTCCTCTTTTATGACAACCAGTGACGCTAGTTCTTCCGTCCCCCTTCAACTACCTGTACCCAGTCCCAGACCCCTCTCCCCACCACCCACCCCAAGCACACAATCACATGAACATGTACCCAAAACAACAGAAAGTACTTGCAAAGACAAGCACCACAGATCACACCACAAGCATACCCACAGCCAACACAACAGTCACTGCCTCCACTGTCTCCCCTCCACCTCCTCCCTCAAAGTCACATCAGCACTCACACCTGCAAGCACTGCATCCTCATTCCCAGATCCTGCCACCTGTTCAGTCTTGCCACAGTCACCACAACAGCAGACATGCAGACTAGCAGCCCATTCACCACATGCGCACCATCAAAACCACATGCAGCACACCATCCTTAGTTGCAGACACCACCCCAACATACTTTCACATGACCTGTTTTTTCTCTCCCTCCCTCTCCTCCCTCCCCTCCCTCCCCTCCCTCTTCCTCCCAAAACACATAAACGCTCCCACTCAGACACTTAACAGTCATCCACTTCACACAAGCACACTTTGCATGCACCTACAACCAAGTCCAGCATACCTACACATTCTACAACCACTCCCTCCACCTCAACTCCCACACCTGCTCCCACAGCCCACCCCACTGTACCTAAATAACTTTTCCTTGTCCACCTTGACTTCTTCACTCCTCCTGACCCACCCTGTGGTTTTCCTATTTGTCAGGTTCCTCTCCCCCATCCCAGTCCCTCCAGTTCCCAGTCCTCCTATGGCCCTTCTAGTGTTTCCAATGTTCCTCTCCCACAAAAAAAAACTCCTTCTACGGAGCACAAGGTAGCCATTCCCATCCCCCTGCTACAGACTCACTCCCCTGCCCCCTAAACCAAAAAACAAAACCCCACCCCCCTCCCAAACCAAAGTTCAAGGACCCTCCTTCCAAAAAGAACATAGAGCTCGTTTCCGCTAGGCTTTTCATGGCAGTGATCCCTCCCAAGAAATCCCAGCGGTCTGCTAAGTCGTAATATGGTGGGCAGTGAATGGTCTTCCACCAGCCTGAAGATGGCAACTGCCGTCGTCGGAGGCCGGACCGCACTGGCGGTTCTGGTGGGGCATTGGCTGTATGTGGGTGGGATCACCACCGTAATCATAATATGGCAGTCTTCACTGCTAGCCTGGCGACGGTACAACCGCAATTGCCGGAGTGGCGGTCATCTGACCGCCAAAGTCGTAATGAGTGCCTATGTGTCAGTGGTTTTTACAGCAGCCTTTGAACTGTCTGCTATCAGTGTGGGAGGAACTGCAAGAAACCATTGTGGTCAGTGCACTTGTGTCAACTCAATTCAGGGGGATCAAGGCAGAGCTCTAGTCCCCGTTGCTGACCATGAGAGTCATAGTTGGGGCATAGGTGTAAGTATCATTTTGTGGGGCTGAGCTGGTTTGTGTTAAGAGCCCAGCGCCGACGAGGGGGAGGGGTAGGGGTAGGGAGGGAACCCTGCAGTTTCTGGGCAGGGAAGTGGTGCAGGAGGATGCAGGTGAGGGATACATGCGGTGTTTGGGGATGTGAAAGTTTGATGTCCAAACTCTGGGATAGGGCCGGGGGTTAGGCACCCTGTACAACTCCCCTGAGGGTCTTAGACCATCAGCAGAGAGCATCTGTAGGGTGCTGTAATCTATCTTGTCTCTCCATGGGAGGCTGTGAGCTGTTGCACAGGGGTCATTGGGGACATGTGGGGCTCTGCGAGGTTGATCATTTGTGGGGTGGGTTTCAGGAAAGGGCCCCAGAAGAGAAGAGGTCCATGCAGTCTTGTAGCCAGTATATGATCTGCTCATAGGATGCTATTGTATGAATCTTTGATACTCATTGACCACAGGATGGTAGTTATGGTGACCTCCAGTGCTGTAGGACATATGAGATGGTAGCCGTCAGGACTATGGTATGATGTCTACGCAAGGCTAGAGAGTCCAGGGAGGTCCTCCGTATCATGGAACTGCCGTAGTTGGACTCTCGCTCCTAGACGAGATTGCTGGTTTGGGGATGACATTACTTTTATTTGTAGGCGATTGAGTCACTCTTATAACAAGTCACAACTGTCGGCCCAACACTTCCGGCTAACAAGCAGCACCTCACGAAAACTCAGAAAGCAAAGATGATTTATGGCAGCCTTTCACATGGACTATAGATAAGACCTCTTAGGGAAGTCGTGGTGAAATGGAAGTTATCCTTTTCTCGCGTTAGCCACAAGTCTCAGTCACACACAGTCAATGAAGGAGATGCAGGAGAGTTTTCAATATATTTATTTAAAAGACTACAATTTACGATAAAACACATATGTTGCAATGATTAGGATAATAAGCAGTAAAAGAAGCAGAATTGTGAAAATGAGAGTTGTAAATATAAAAACTAACACAATCTTACAATAAACATGAGAAGTAAAATCCCTAGGAAAGAGAACATAGTCCCTCATTACAACCCTGGCGGACGGGGGAGAAGTGGCGGTGATACCGCCAACAGGCCGGTGGAAATTCTTTTTTATTATGACCATGGCGGTTACCGCCATGGTCATCCGCCACTTCTCCACTCCAACCGCCAGGGCGGTGACGACCGCTGGGCTGGAGACTTCGGTCTCAAGCCCCGTGGCCGTCACCAGAGTGCCGGCCTGTATCACGAACCTGCATACCGCCATGGATTTCGGGTGGTTTGGAACTGCCATGAAATCCATGGCGGTAGGCACTATCAGTGCCAGGGAATTCCTTCCCTGGCACTAATAGGGGTCTCCCCACCCCCCACCCCCACACTGAGTTCTCCCCCCACACCCCTGCCACCCCCCTCCCCACCCCTAACCCCAACATGCACAGACACACGCCCCCATCCCCATCCCCAACATGCACAGACACACACCCCTGCACGCACACCTACACTGCAACAACACATACCCGCACACATACAGACATGCACACAGACCGACCCGCACACATTTCCCATACACACAACACACCCCCACATGCATACACGCACTCACATACCCCCTCCACATACTCACTCGCACAACCCCATGCATGCACACAACACACAATACCCCCTCACCCCCTTCCCCTAATGGACGATCAACTTACCTTGTCCGTTGATCTTCCGGGAGGGAACGGGATCCATGGGGGCTGCTCCACCGCCAGCTCCCTGTCACCAGAACACCGCCACACTGAATCATGGGACGTTATTCGGTGGGCAGTGTTCTGATGACGGGGCGGTGGAGGTGGAGCAACCTGCACTTCCCCACCAACCGCCAGTATGGCTGCTGGGGGCTCTCCGTCCGAAAAAGGACGGAGGGCTGCCAGCATCATAATACGCTGCGCAGAAAAGCGCCTGCACTGGCGGTCTTCAGCACAGCAGTTCCTCGAAATGAGGGCCCTAATCTCTACCGGTATGATAAACCTAATCTGCCAGTACCATATCCATGAGAAGTGCCCCAACCTCTGTGACCTTAGAATGAGGTCTTTAGGTCAGACTCCATGGTGACAAAAAGGCTGAGTTCTACAGTAAGGTGACGTGCATTATAGATGACATCTGGAAGGAACCCCTCTAATGACCTTGTCCGTGTGAGATGTATTTATACAGATCATGTAGGTTCCCTGATGCAGCTATGTTCTGAAACAACTGATAAGGAGGCAGACTTGTGATGCCAATAATCCCCAACAAGTGCACATTACGTTCCTACCACACGTGAGTGAGAAAGGGACATGAAGACAATACCAACGTGCATCACTGATTATGATGCTGATAATGACACCTTCTCAGAGTCGCACTGATAATGCAAACAATGGCATCCATCTTGGAATAAATAATCAAATAAATGGAATAAAACAGAGCAAGCTAAACAAGTAAAAATTCACTAGATGATGGGGGCACAGTCCTGCAAGCCAAAGGCTAAGCTAAACTCCTGAGACCCAATAAGAACTAAAATAGATTCACCACAGAACACGCTTATCGCCTACAAGAGGGTGTGTGGTAGGTCTAATGAGTGATTGATAATGGATCGGACTTGGGACCATAAGCAGAGCACTTCCAGACAGTAGTAAAGCATATTTGGTATTTTGCATTCTGGCGTGGCTTAGTACAAACAATTAGAACGGTGACAGAAGCTAAGGTTGCCAGCTTCTGTGGTGTCTGAGATCAATTTTAGATCATCTTAAAGAGTCCGAACTTCATCTGAGATTCACAGGTCCCCCTTTTCAATACTAAGCCTGCTCAGTTCGCTCATTGTATTCTATTAGAAGACTAGTAGGGGGCGCAAGCGCAGGTGTGGACTAAGAGGTAGTAGAAGCTGGACATACCCCTTTGAAGGAGACCCATATTTTTAGGTATTGTAAGTCGAGAGTTGCCATGGTCTAAGCAGAATGTGTTGGCGCTGTCTGTATCTCCAGCTTTAGGATTGTGGGAGGTGAAATTCATCCTCTAAGGTCTCGAATGATTTCCGATCTCCTGCCACTACAAGATCATTCAGGGTAGTGATCCCAGACATCTACCATGTGCTCCAGATCACTGATTTACCGTCAAACTGTATGACTGTATTGTTCTAGAGTGAGGCATGGGGATGTAATCATGTGTGGCACTTAAACAATGTCTGGGTTTGATTCAGAACCCCACATGGTCTGTATGAGCAGGTTGGGAAGGGATGTTGAGGGAGTGTGGTAGCAACATAGGAGATCTAGGCCGGTTCCCCATTGAGCTATGTTCCATTTTATTAACACCCATGTGGAGACTCCACCACACTGAGCCTCATGAATGACAGCTGGGCGAGGTGTAGACCCAGGCAAAATTGTTCAGTGAAATGCAAGGTAGGCCAAGATCCCCAAACCAGAGATGGACAATCAGTTTGAAGGCTTTCAAGGGGGTTGGATTGTGCCCCAAATAAAGGTGCACAAGCCCCCATCGATGGAACAGAGAATGGTAGACTGTACCATGGTTGGTAGCATGCCAGGGACATAGGTGAAGCAGGAGACCACCTTCATTTCCACCAGCTGGAGGCACCCCCACAAGGACAAGTTAAGATAGGACTATTTTGAATTGAGTAGTCAGTGGCGATTTTGGCAGAACAGAGAATTTAGGGTGAGGGGGCCATCCTAACGAAACCCCTGGTCAATAGAATACCCAGGTATGTCAGGTGATGTAGTGCTGACCAGAATGGAAAGTTTAAGGTGATCGCTCTTTTCGTGGGCTTAGCTAGTGGCAGGGCCTTACTTTTATCCTAGTTGATCTTGTATCCCGAGAATGCCAAAAAGTCAGTGATAAGGGACATGAGTGCTGGGACGGAGACATCAAGGTTGGTGAACAGGATGTTATCCGCATGCAAGAAACGTTTTGACTATCCTGCTAGGGTGGTAAGGCCAGAAATCTCCAGACGTGACTAGGGTTCCATTGCCAGAAGGAATAATAGTGGCAAGAGGGGACAGCCTTAGCGAGTGCCCCTTTGGACTCTAACCATGTCTGATTGGAAACCCCCACAGCTTATCTGGGCTGTGGGTGCAATGAAGTCCTCCCTAATCCAAACCAATGTGAATGAAAGGTACAGAACATAAAGGCGGTCATTCTGACCGCGGCGGACGGCGGTCGCCGCCCGCCAAGCGGTTCCCGCCGAAAGACCGCACCGCGGTCATAAGACCACGGCGGCCATTCCGGCTTTCCCGCTGGGCCGGCGGGTGACCGCCAGAAGACCGCCGGCCGGCCCAGCGGGACAGCCCCTTCAACAATGAAGCCGGCTCGGAATGGAGCCGGCGGGGTTGAAGGGGTGCGACGGGTGCAGTGGCACCCGTCGCGATTTTCACTGTCTGCTAAGCAGACAGTGAAAATCTTTGTGGGGCCCTGTTAGGGGGTCCCTGCACTGCCCATGCCAGAGGCATGGGCAGTGCAGGGGCCCCCGTTCCCGCCATCCTGGGGCTGGCGGGAAGGCGGTCGGAATCCCCATGGCGGTGCTGCTTGCAGCGCCGCCATGGCGGGTTCCCTGGGCCAGCGGGAAACCGGCGGGAAACCGCCGGCTCCCCTTTTCTGACCGCGGCTTTACCGCCGCGGTCAGAATCACCCAGGAAGCACCGCCAGCCTGTTGGCGGTGCTTCCGCCGCACTCCGCCATGGCGGTCATGGACCGCCAAGGTGAGAATGACCCCCAAAGTCTTATTTAATGCAGTCAAATGCTTTTTCTGCATCTAAGGAAAGATCTTTGTTGCCTCTGTAAGCCCTTGGTTTCCTAGAGCAGATGTGCCTGGCAGCACAAATGGTCCTGGGATTTATGGATCAGAGTGGATATGACCTACAGGTCCCCGAAATGCTAGTGAGTATCAATGTATCCAAATTAAGGAGGGAAATGAGGTGATAGCTCAGAAACAGTAAAGTTCTGTGCCAGGTTTTAGAATGAAGGATATCACTGCTTTGTTGAACAGATGTGAGAGATATCCAGTGCCATCGGCCTCCTGGTAGCCTCACAGAAGCAATCCACAGTCTCTTCACTAAGCCGGTGGGAAAATCTACCAGAGAAGCCGTCTACCCTCTGTGTCTTAATATACAGGAGGTGGGTAAAGACCTGCACTATTTTCTGCTTGGAGAGTTCACCCCCCAAGCGTGTTCTATCAGCATTGAGGTTTGGTGGGGGTAAAGCATCCAGGAATGCATTCACCCTGTCTGTGTTGCCGTATGAGTCAGATTTATAGACTTCACATAGTATGCCCAGAAAAAGTATCCGCAGTCTGCTGCGGGGTGTGGAGCATGCCACTCTTGGCCTTTTTAGTCACCGCAATGGCCAGTGCAGCCTCTCACTGTTTACGCTGGGCAGCTAGGAGTCTCCCCCGTTTGTAGTGACAGGCTTTCTGTTTGTAGACTATATACTCAGTTGAACAGAGGGAGTTGAGCACCATCGCTGCCTGTTCCAGGGCACCACTGTTCTCAGTAGAAGGTCTATTGGTATACGCTTGAGTGTGTATGAGAATGTCATTCTACAGAGCTGTCTTGCTCTGCAGCATTGCACATCAGTTCACAGCCAAGGGTGGCCTTGGCTGCTGCCCAGATAACCATTACTGAGTGCATGCAATGCTTATTGACACCAAATAGGTGTCATATAGGAATTCAGGTTAGCCTTTTCCTTTTCTGTATGTTCCAGTAGCTCATCAAGCAGATGAGTGATTTTTCCAAAAGAGAACCGGGGAGAATGGTACAATCCCACACCTTGGGATGATTGACTGGGAAATTAGGAAATAGTCTAGGCAGTATAGTGTGCCATGTGTCGTAGAAAGAAATGTGTATTATTTCTTTGCGGGATGGAGAAGTCACCAAGGGCCACATGAATGAGATTTTGTTTTGCAACTAATAATTTTTAATCCTTTTAGAAATCGTAAATTGCGAGTCGCAAAACAAAATGTGCAACCGTGTAAAGCTCACTGTTTGCGATTTCGAATGGGGTCATCAATATTTAGGAGGTAGGTCGAATTTTGCGGCCCCATTGGGGACAGCAGGCCACCATGTCTGTGACTGCTTTTAAATAAAGCACTTATTTTTTTAAATGGAGCCAGTTTTCTTTAAAGAAAAAATGGGATGCATTTCAAACAAAAAAATGAAAAGTTTTCTTTTCATTTTTTCTGAGTAGGCAGTGGTCTGTGGGACCACTACCTGCTCTGAAAAAATATCTATGCTTTAATTCACAGAGGGGAAGGAGAACCAGGGGACCTCTTCCCGTTTATGAATGAGTTACCACCAACTTGACGTTGGTGCAAATGTTTTGCAACCTCATCCACGGTTGCAAAACATTCCTACATACCAGTGCGATCCGGTATTAGGAAGGGACACCCTAAACACGCCTCTTCCTAATACCGAATCGCAAACGCAAAATGCGATTCAGTAAGCATGTTACTTAGTCACATTTTGCTTTGGTACATAGAAAAAATCAAATGCTTCGTACAGTGTCTTCCTTGGACAGCACTCCGAGTCCTAACTGAAGCATGGTTCTCATCTACTGGGCTATAAAGAAAATACTGTGTCTGTTAAATTTTTGAATCCTAAAACAAATAAAAAAAACTGGTGGTTCAGCTCAACTGATTGGTTTTGGAAATGTTTTTCAAGAAAGCATATATATATTTTTTATTAAACTAGCTATATGCACTGCAAATATTTCATTTAATCTTGTAATAACAAGTGAGAACTTCACAGAAATACTTCAGTTTGCCTTATGTATATTGTATTACAATAAATTATGTACACACGCCTAATTGTACTGAAAAGGTTCTCATGCTGATATACCTTTTTAGGATTACTTATTTTCAGAATACAAGGGAGCACCATTTCATGGTGAGCTTTAAACAAAGGGGCATATTTACAATGAAGTGGTGCATCATAGGTGATGCACCACTTTTCATGCACCCCACTAACGGCACCTAATAACACCATGGTTGAGCAGTATTTACAATGCTGCACATTATGGCGCCCACTAGCACAATAGCATCAAGATTTTTTACACTACTGTGGCGCTTTGCTGCAGTAGCATCAAAGATTTTGTCACTAGTGCAGCAAAGCACAAGGAGACCCATTAATTATAATCGGTGCATCATTTTAACACCTGCTCTGAGCAGGTGTTAAAAATGATTTAAAAAATAGCACCGTGAAATGTTGTAAATTTCACTGCACCATTTTTTCGGGCCTCCCTGCACCACAATGCCCCCTTGCATACATTATTCCTGACAAAAGCATAATGTGGCACAAGGGTTTACAAAATGGCACATTGCAAGTATTGCGCCACTTGGTAAATGTGGCGTCGCAGAAAAGCCACCTTAGCATCGTCCTTAATATAAAAAAATGATGCTATGGCAGCGCCAAGGTGACGCAGAGGGCTTTTAAATATGCCCCAAAGTATATAGCCTCTGCTTTTCGGGTACATTGTTGTTATGGAAGCCCGGAATCCAGGAGTAAATCAGAAGATGTAAAAAATATTTTAAATCCACCTTTAATAGGTGCGCACAAG
This sequence comes from Pleurodeles waltl, assembly GCF_031143425.1. Lineage (NCBI taxonomy): Eukaryota > Metazoa > Chordata > Amphibia > Caudata > Salamandridae > Pleurodeles > Pleurodeles waltl. The sequence continues at coordinate 601,433,858 of NC_090443.1, read as the reverse complement.
GTAACTAAATTATTAAGGGGAAATTCTAAAAGAAAATTAACATTTCTGTGCGCCCCCACTAAGATTGCAAATCTGTCTGCAAATTTATGCAAAAAAAATTGAATCCACGGAGTATGGTTAAGATCAGCATATTTGAAGTAAATCTCAGTGCTTCAGCAGCGAAACCTTCCTTGACGATCGCACTTTTATTACTACAGTGAAAAGGTCAAATTCCAGTTTACTACAGCAGGGGGAAATTGACATAAGAAAAATACTTTTTACTGCCTCACAGATTTCATGTTACACATACATAAAACATGGAAATAACTTTCCTAACAGTTACAGGATAGCCTCAATGTGATGTTAATGTTGTTGCAAAAATGGCCCTGCTTCCATTCTGGTATTGATTATATATCCCATTTTAAAGCAAATACACATGAAAAAAATGTCATGGCTTAAATCGTGTGGGGAGGTGCTCCATGAACAATGCTAACATGTCACCTCTCATGATTCGTGGTTTCTACCCTCACGCAACAATGTCAATAAATGTTAAACCGTGAACTGCTGGGCATCCTAGAGGTCATTCTTAATGAGATCTCAAACACCCTTTTTGTTCACATAAGGTATCCATGCCAAATTTGCATCCTTTTTTCCAACTTACTGGGGATTCTTAAGGTACCCAGGATTTGTGGATTCTCCTTAAGTGGACTGAGAATATAAGTAAAATAGTAAGCACATTTTTGCAATTTATTGTGCTTTTACCCTACTTCCAGTTTGTGGTGGAAACCAGTATGAAACCAATGGGTGATCCAACAAAGCTATTGATTTCTGAAAAGTACACAAAAATGTTCAATTCAGCAACAGGGTCATATGTCTAGATCAGTCATGGTTTTCTCAAATAATCTAACTGTTGAAATAAACAAGTATTGAAAATGAGTAGGAAAAAACGACCATTTGTGATGTTTTTATCTGTAACTTTTTGTCATATCGGTCAATTTACAAAAGCAATATACTTTTACATTTACTATGCTCTCCTGGTTGTGGAGATATATAGGGTTTGTACGTTCTTCAAGAACCCGAAGTACGTAGGGCCAACAAATGAGCAGCACTGTACCATGGTTTTTCATTGTGTACCAAGTACAGCCCAATTCATATACTGAAATATAAAGAGTTAAAAGTGGGTATCAAAGAAACCTATGTATTTCTAAATTGGGCACAAGATTTGGGGTTTAGAAGCAGTGTTTATTTGTAAATCACTGAATTTGTGATTCAGAGGGTATTTTTCAAAAATGTCTCTTTTCTGACACACTGACTTACATTTGTAAGGCACAAATGCAGTGAAATCCAATGGGTATTAACACATATTCTACTACTCTATATTTCAATATGCCTTACCATACAAACTGGTGTGTGGGTATGCCTAGTTCCTGTGACAGGAAACAGGCCAAAACGCAACATGGACCCATCTCATTTTTTCTCTGAAAACTGATCCCCTTTTTATATGTGATTTGTTTTGGATTTCGAGGCCTGGATCTGTTGGCAACTAGGGAAACCTACTAAACCTGAAAATGTTTACAACAAGATGCCTAGGGGATTTTAAGGTGGGGTGAATTATGTGGCTCTCAATGGATTTTGTTTCCCCAGACCCGCTTGCAAGCCTCAAACTCTGACTAAAAATACAATTTTTCCTCATATTTCAGTGATTGAAAGTTGCAGAATCGGCAGGAAGCCACAAACCTCTATCTACATAACATTTCCCCAAGTCTTCCAACAAAAATGGTACCTCACTTGTGTGGGTAGACTTAGGCCCGCATTATGACATTGGCGGTAAATGCTGCTTAACGCAGCAGTGATGGCCGCCAACATACCACCGCAGTGGCAAATATCCGTTCCCTTATAACACACACACAACAAACCAACAGAATACTGCCACATACACAGATCCACCAGCCCAAACATCAATGTTAAAGTGTTGGTACGAACACCCATACTGTTACGGCAACAAAACGACACCCACCACATTATGACCCACAAAGCACCACGGCGGACATTCAATGGCGTGACACCATTGGCGGCACACACCGGCGCAGTCAGAATAGCCACCCAAATACCAAACAACACAACATTGGCCAATACCAGATGTTGCCACACCCATATTACACACAACCCTTTACGAATACCAGTAAGCGCCACAAGGCTAACACGGAGACCACTGAGACAACTAGACACTCACACCGCAAACACCCATCCATCCCTCATGCACCCCACATCCCACACCCCACCACATGACTTAACACCCTCTGCACAACACACACCACACAACATCCATGTCCCCACTCCACCACCCAAGAGAGGGAAGGATCACACGCCACCACACAAGAGAGGGAAGGATCCCCCTCCACTACCCAAGAGAGGGAAGGATCCCCCTCCACCACCCAAGAGAGGGAAGGATCCCACTCCACCACCCAGGAAACAGAAGGTTCCCACTCCAACAACTAAGAGAGGTAAGATGCCCCCTCCAACTCACCTCCAACAGAGTCTGGAAGGGTTTCTCCTCCTACAGCAGTGAGCAAGGAGCCCTCACCTTCAGCTGGGACAAAGCAGCCCTCTCCTCCAGCTGGACACAACAGCCTTCACCTCCAGTTGGAACACAGCAGCCCTCACCTCCAGTTGGGACACAGCAGCCCTCACCTCCAGCGGACACAGCAGCCCTCACCTCCAGCTGGGACGCAGCAGCCGTCACCTCCAGCTGGGACACAGCAGCACTCACCTCCAGCTGGGACACATCAGCCCTCACCTCCAGTTGGGACACAGCAGCCCTCACCTCCAGCAGAGGACATGTAGGCCACCCTCCAGGGACTGTTGTACAAGGAGCCCCCTCCAGAACCAGTGGCCAAGTTCCCCACCTCAGAGAATGTGGCCTTGCACTCCCCAGCAATGTGAAATGAGCATGGATCCCCCTCCAGAACCAGTGGGCAAGTTCCCCACCTCAGAGACTGTGAGCTTGTGCTCCCCAGCAATGTGAAATGATCATGGCGCCCCGTCCAGAACCAGTGGGCAAGTTCCCCACTTCAGCTGAGGCGCCCCCAAACACCCTTCCCCCTGAGGTGCCTGGCCATTCCCAACATGATGCCCTGGCACAGTGTAGTGCGAATTACGTCAGGGAACAAGTTGGGTCTTGGACTGTGAGCTGTGGCCATGTGGACCTTTTGTACTTTGGACTGGCCATTGGCCCCTTCTGGATAGTGACTCATGTATTTATTGTCAATTGGACTGTATGGTGGCTGTTGGCATCAAATTACACTATCAATTCTGGCTAAATGTTGTCCTTGCATTATTATGACGTGTGTCCTGTGAGACCTGGTTCTCCTCTGTAGCTGGTTGTGTGTATGGTGTTTGTGTTTGGTGTGTGTTGTGTGTGTATGTGTCACTCTCCTTTTCCTCCCTCCCTCCCTTGTGAGCTAGGCAGCTGTACTCACCATCAGCGTCTTCGTCGGGGTTGGTGTTCCAGGTGGAGCATGGCATAGATAAGCATCAGGAACACTTGCTGTTCCGTTTCCATGGCGGCGTTGTTCTTCCCTGTGTCTCAGATGGTAAGTCTTTGCTCTTCTGTGATGTGTTTCCACCAGGCGTTGGTACTGTGCCAGAAATCTTGGTGGTTTGCTATGTCTTAAAATGGTGGATGGTACCTTGTCTTCCGCCTGGCTGTTAATGGTCACCACCGTGGTCAGTGGTGTTAACACCCTGGAGGTTGGTGTGGTACATTGGCTGTCTATGGGAGTTATCACGCCATGGTCATAAGTCAGCAGTAGTTACCGCCAGCCTGTTGGCGGTATTATCACCACTTTAACAGTCACCATCATTGTCATAATGACCACCTTAGTGTCCGCAGCAGGAAAGGACCGAACACACAGCATGGGGTCATCACATTTTTCCACAGAAAACAGATACTTTTTTGCAATGTGGGTAGCTGTGGATTTTATGGCCTAACTTAGCTGGCAGAGAGGGAAACCTAGCCAACCTGAACACTTTTGAAAGCTAGACACCTAGAGGAATCCAGGGTTGGGTGGCCTGTGTGGCTTGCATCAGATTTATTTACAGAGAAGACGTTGCAATCCCTAGACCTTGAAAATTGTGGAATCTGCAGGGAGCCACAAACTTAGCATTCCTCCAAGCCTCCCAAGAAAACTGATAAATGGTACCTTATTTGCGTGGGTAGTCCTGGTGCTTGTTACAGGAAACGGCTCAAAACGCAACATGGACACATCACATTTTACACTAGAAAATTATCCTCTTTTTTGCAGTGTTGGTACCTGTGGATTTTGGGACATAGCCCAGCGGGCACCTAGCAAAGCCTAGGCAACATGTGCATTTTTATGAACTAGACACAAAGGAGAATCCAGGGTGGTGTGACTTGCATGGCTCCCACAGTTGTTATACCCAGAACCCCTTGCAAATGTCGAACTTTGATTAAAAAACAGATTTTCCTCACATTTCCAAAAAAAGTGTGTGGGTAGATCTAGTGCCTGCAACAGAAAATGGCTGAAAAGGCAACATTGATACCTAACATGTTTCCAGAGGAAACTGACCCTTTTTTGTGACGTGGGTAGCTGTGAATTTTAGGGCCTAGCACAGCTGGCAGCTAGGGAAACCTATCCATCTCTGAAAATTAGATACCTAGTGAAATCCAGAGTGAGGCGACTTACATGGCTCTCACCAGGGGATTTTACCAGGAAACCTTTGCAAACCTCAAACATTGAAAAAGAACATATTTTACACACATTTCAGCGAGAAAAACTCCTGGAATCTATGGGGAGTCACAAATTTCCTACCACCCAGCATTCCTCTAACTCTTCTGCTAAAAATGATACCTCACTTGTGTGGCTATGCTTGGTGCCCATGACAGGAAAGGGCCCAAAACTCAATATAGACACATCACATGTTTGCGCTGAAACTCCACGTTTTTGTGGGTAGCTGTGAATGTTGGTCCCTAGCTCAACAGATGCCTAAGCAAACCTTTACATTTTTTTAAATTAGACATCTGGGGGAGTCAATGGGTTTGTAACTTGCATGGCTCTCCAAAAGTATTTTTTACCCAGAACCCTTTTCAAACCTCAAACATTTCTGTGATGGAAACTTCCAAAATCCACACAAATCCACAAAATTCCTACCACCCAGCATCACCCCACTTGCGCCGATTAAAATGCTGCCCACCTGTGAAGCTGGGCCTAGTGCCTCCAACAGAAACAGATCAAACTAAGGTAAATGGGAGTCCCTGGGGGGGAAACACTTGTTGGACCTTTCCTGGTGGAATGTATATCTGTACTACCCTGACTATCTGCATTCTACCTATGCAATATCCCTGTAAAAGCACATCTAGCCTAAGCTTCTCTTTCCTACCTGTTCTTGTCTCTTTCCCTTGCAAAGTCATGTATACTTGCAAAGTGAAACTTTACTAATGCCTTCCATTGCTAGTTTCTTGAAGATCAGTAAAACAAGCCTTTCATGTACTTTCAGCACACTCATTATGCTAACTCCAACTCCTTCCAGTTTGTGGTTGTAAGTTGGGGGGTGTCCATGACTGCCATGCACGCACACAGTCCTTGAACTTAGTGAGCATATATACATTTGAAACTAAGGCAAACATGCTAGGGAGACTGCATACGTTTTCTAAAGATCAGTTCAAAAACTAGTCAAGACTTAATGCTTTTGCCACAGAGGGAAGTCTGTGACAACATGGCTTAGGTTCCATCAATCATTTTATATAGTGTGGTGACAATAATGCATTTGTAACTTGCCACACAGAAATCCTATCACATTCTGACAGCAGATAAAGGTGTTGAGCAGGCCATAAGCAAGGCCATCATTTCCTCAAGTAGAAGAAAAACATTTGTACTGCAGCTTCCCTAGTGAAGAAGTGGCCGAAGGAAGGCAGGTACGTATACACAGCCATTGAAAGGGATATGTTACAGCAGTTCCACCTCAGCCAATTTCCCAATACTTCACTTTTGTATGAGACAACACAATGCAGGTAGGAAAACACAGGACTGGCTGAGATGGGCACAGCGGACAGTAACAACGACTCCCCTTCCTCTTTTCATGCTTAGAGCAGACTATGCAATGGAAATATGGTTGAGTCTGTTTAGCTGTTACAGGAATGCGCTAAGCAAAGTGTTGAGCCTGCAGTCTTGCATGTCCTGAAGAGTACATGAAGTGGAGGTCGCTGCTTCTGTAGTAGTAAGATTTTCAAAGATGGTCAACTGAAAGTCAAGGAAAGACATGAGTCTGCTGTGATGGTCTGACAACAAACTACATATGCATTGTTTGTTGCCATCTGGATCAGGTGGGTAAACAGCTTCTTATACCAAGTGCCAGTTTTATGACTCACATTGAACGGGTGAAGAACCTGGTCATTCTTATCCACTCCGCCCATGTACTTGTTGTAATCAAGTATGCAGATTGGCTTGTGAACTTCGACCGTCTGACCACAAACCACGACAAGGAAAGTACTCTCATCATGAACTGCAGTGAGCAAGTATCCATCACAGCTATCAGAGAACTTGACTGTGAGCGGTTCTTTGGAATGCAATGTAGTGCTCTGGGATTTTTGGAGCTTTTTACAAACAAGCTTCTGAAGAAATCTTTGTGGCAACAACAAACTGTACCACATGCCACAGTACCAGCTTTGTTCAGCTCCATGAACAGCTTTCCTCCTGTATAGAAGTTGTCTACATTAACAGACAGGACAGACTCCCATACAATCAACTGGAAAAAAATTGGCTGCATTTACTTTACATCCAGTATCACCAGTGAACTCTGGGATATGGGGCTGAACCAAAGTGGAAGGCTGCCAAGAAAGCACTCCATCTGTGCTTACCACTGTGCTTGACTGCCCTCTGTGTTATTCTATGCTGCTATGGTCACTCCACTGCACAGATTACACTTGTCAAGGTACAGCACAACTACTGTCACTGGAAGACGATTAGTTGGATGGAACTCCACTGATTGAAAAATCTATTCTAGATTATGCTCCATTTTCCTCTCCCATAGATGCTGTCTCAGGATCTGATCCAGCTTCAAAGCTTTCCCCAATAATCCACTTTAGGGTCAGGATAGCAGTCTTCCACAGAGACACCATGGCCCTCATTATGACTGTGGCGGTGAGTGATAAAGTGGTGGTAATACCCCCAACAGGCTGGAGGTAATTACTGTAAAATTATGACTATGGCAGAGAAAACTCCCAAAGACAGCCAATGTACCACACCAACCGCCAGGGTGTTAACAACACTCACCATGGCGGTAGCCAACAACAGCCAGGCGGAAGAAAAAGTACTGCACCCCATATTTTGACCCTTCAATCCGCCACGATTTCTGGGGCGATACCAACGCCATCAAAAGGCTGGCGGAAACACATTACAGAAGAGCAAAGACTCACCATCCGAGACACAGGGAAGAACAACGCCGCCATGGAACCGGAACTGCAAGTCTTCCGGATACTCATCTAGGTCATGCTCCATCTGGAACACCGACGCCAACGAAGATGACAACGGTGAGTACAGCCGCCTAGCACACAGGGTAGGTAGGGAGGAAAACGAGAGTGACACACACATATGCACAACACACACCAGACACACACACACACCATACACACAACCAGCTGCAGACGAAAAACAATGGCACACGATACACAGCAGAATAATGCAAGAACAACAAGAATGCAGTAATGAGAATGTATTGATATAAACAGCTACCAAATGAGCCACTTGTACGAAAAACAGATATGTACAAATGTACACAAAGGGCCAATGCCCAGTCCAATGTACTAAGGGCCCACATGGCCACAGGGCACAGTCCAAGGCCCAACTCAAATCCTGACTTCATCCGGATAGAACGCTGCAGGGGCATCAGTTTGCAAGTGGGCAGGGACCTCAAGGGGATGGGGGATTGGGGCACTTCAGTCGAATACGGAAACAAGCCCACTGGTTCTGGAGGGGGCTCCATGCCCACATCTCTGTGCTGGGAAGTGCAATGCCACAGTCTCTCAGGTGGGCGACTTCCCCACTGGTTCTGAAGGGCGCTCCATGCCCATTACTCTGTCCTGGGAGTACAAGGCCACAGTCTTTCAGGTGGGTGACTTTCCCACTAGTTCTGGATGGGACTCCATGCCTATTACTCTGTCCTGGGGAGTGCAAAGACACAGTCTCTCAGGTGGGTGACTTCCCCACTGGTTCTGGGGGGGTCTCCATGCCCATTACTCTGTCCCGGAGAGTGCAAGGCCACAGTCTCTCAGGTGGGTGACTTTCCCACTGGTTCCCTCGGCGTCAGTGGACTTTGCCTCCTGGGTCCTGTGGGATGCAGCTCCCTCTGTTGCTGGTGCCCCTGCTCCTCCATCAGATGATGCTAATGCACACATGGACAGGATGACAGAATAAAAGAGGAGGGGAGACAGAAAGGAAACACTGGGTCAATTACTGCATTAACACCACAGTTGGCATACACAGCACCCTCATACACAGGGATCAGGCTTGAGCACTATGCATTGCACTGCCAGTGATTTATCTAGATGTCATGTTAAGATGAGGGCCACACAGAGCCAACCGCACCCCTCCTGGTACCTACAAAGCCCTGACTGACATGGAATGTTAAAAAGTTAGGTTGCCTGCCTCTGCCATACACCCTTCTCCATTGAGCTAGATCACGCTGCAATGTCTGGCCTGGCCTTAGGGGCACCCACTAAGTCACATCCATCACCCGGATCCCACCCCACCTGCCAAATGTTAGAATAATACCCACTGTACTCACCCTCTTGTGGCTGCTGTGATGCCCTCAAGAGCCCATCCAGCTCTGGGTAGGCTACTGCCAGTATACAGGCCATCAGGGAGGTCAGGTTCCAATGGGGACCCCTTCCTCATTGGGAGGCCATCCCCAGCTGGGCCTCAGTGGTCTTCTGTGCCCAGCGTCTCAGGTTCTACCACTGGTTCTGACAGTGGGTGCTCTGCCTGCCATAGACCCCCAGGGTCCACATGTCCTTGGCGATGGCACGCCATAATCCCTTCTTTTGATGGGCACTGACCTGCAGAGGTAATACAGACAGGAGGACTCCATAACACATACAATCCAGCCTGTCACACATATGGCATACCAATCCTGTTTCCATCACCATTAGCACACACATCGTCCAGCGCACACCATGTACACCACCACAAGACATCCCCCCCAATGACACGATGCTTGCACACATCTCCATGCATCCTTCCCACATGCATCATGCCCAAGGTGTACTCACCTGTTCGTCGGGAGGCCCATACATTAGTCCATACTGGGGTAGGACCCCATCCACCAAACTCCTCCAAAGTGAAGGCAGGGGCCCTTTCCTAGGTCACACAGGCCATGGTAGGTTCCAGACCCAGGTCACAGCAGCACGCACAGTGTAGGTGTTCCAATGTTGAAGGCCAGGATACAAGTGAGGAATCAGATAGAAAATGTGATCACGTCCGAGGTGGTGTGCACCGTCACCGCAGGTCCCCATTGGCCACTGTACTCCACAGAGTACCATATTATCCTATGAGGAATTGCACAGCGGTGCAAGACCGCCTTCCACCACTACGCCCAACGACGGCAGAGTTACCTTACTTCCACCTGTCCCTACATACAGGACAGGCGGTCACCATTTCATGGTGGTGGACAGCGGTTATATGAAACCTTAACTGCGTTACAGCCTAGATTAGCACATACCTCGCCATTCCCCCTGTCACATCACATAAATGCACTATGTACACTGAAGTTGGGGTTCCATTGTTCAAATTGTGAGAGCCTACTCACTCCTATGTCCCTTAGGTAGTTACCGCTGTGGATAAATAGGATGAAGAGACATACCCCCGTGTACAGACCCCTTGTGGACTTGGCTACTCTGGAGGACAGGCACATTATACTCACCTGTAGAATGGACAGGGCCACAATCACAGAGCTGTGTGTCCAATTGGAGCCTGACCTGATATCTGCTATCCCTCATCAGACTGGGATCCCCCATCTTGTGCAAATGCTATCAGTGCTCCATTTCCTGGCTACTGGTTCTTTCCAAGTGACAGTGGGCTTGGCAGCAGGAATGTCACAACCAATATTCTCAATCGTGCTGGCAAGAGTTTTGTGTGCCTTGGTGGAACACATCTCCAGCTACATAGTTTTCCCCCAGGTAGAAGATCTGGTCACTGTGAAGACCGGATTCTATGCAATGGGACATATTCCCAATATTGTTGGGGCCACTGACAGGACACATATTGCATTAGTACCCCCCACCAGAATGAACAGGTGTTCAGGAATCAGAAGAGTCTCCCCTCACTGAATGTGCAAATGGTGTACCTGGCGGACAGTACATCTCCCACATCAATGCTAAGTATCCTGGGTCAGTGTATGATGCCTTTGTTCTGAGGAATAGTAGCATCCCAACTGTGATGGCCCAACTACAGAGGCACAGGGTGTGGCCAATAGGTGAGCCATGGTCCCCACTCACTGTATATTAGTGTATGCCTTCAGGTATCATCCCCAAATCATTGTGTGAAGCTAAATGTTGTCCCTCAATACTTGCAGGTGACTCTGGCTACCCTAACCTATCGTGGCTGCTAACTTCTGTGAGGAATGCCAGGACAGGGGCTGAGGAACGTTATAATGAGGCACATGGGCAAACCAGAAGGATCAGCAAGAGGGCATTCCGGCTCCTCAAGGCCAGGTGCCTCCATCTGACAGGTGGATCCCTGCGCTACTCACCCGGGAAGGTCTGCCACATAGTAGTAGCATGCTGCATGTTGCACAACTTGGCCCTCAGATGGCATGTACCCTTTCTGCAGGAGGAGGAGACTGGAGATGCCCCTGTGGCAGCTGTAGACCCATAGGACAGTGAGGATTAAGAGGCTGAGGATGAGGATGAGGACAACAGAACATCAGTTATCCATCAATACTTCCAATGACACACAGGTGAGACAGAGCAATTTACCATTCCTATGACTATTGGTGGATTCTGTGTTACTGTAGCATGATTGCATTAACTTCCTTTGCATTTCAGCTTACTGTCACCTATGGCTTGCCATTTTACAGATGTTGATGATATAACAACTGTGTACTGATGTGCTGACTACAGACAGCTACAGGTCCTTATTTCTATGCTCTCATATTTGCTGAAACATGTGCATAACAGCATCATGTACAGAACATGTGTGCCTTTGAAATACATATGCAACATAAAGTGTACACTGTATAACAGTGTGCAGATGCAGAGATTGTGTGGGCTTCTACAATGTGTTCAGCCACAGAGCCTCTACTACAGGCTGAGGATATTTTAGTTCCAAACATTGTGCAATGACTGACTGTGTGAGCAGCAGCTCATGATGTTTGGTTCTCTCTACCACATGTAAAATACAGTATAGTCTACATAATATCCTGTAAGTTTATCAAATGGCCATATAACAAAGCATGAGAACACAGTGCTGCACAGATATTTTCCATCAGCCACAATGATGTAATCAGGCAAATCACTAAAATTGGCAGTGAAACTTACAATACACTTTAAAATCTTACATATTGCCATGTGCCAGGCCTGCCGTTGTGTAGTAGGCTGTCCTGGTTTGTAGTGGATACCTAAGGTACTCACACCTTATACCAGGTCTAACTATCCCTTATTAGCGAAATGTAGGCAGTGTCTGGAAGCCAGGCTCTCTAGGGGTAGCTGTAATTTAGCAGACAAGACCTATCTAGGAGACATGCAAAGCTCATGCAATACCACTGTAGTCACACAGTACTCATACACATGAAAGAAAATACTGTGTTACAAAAATAAAGGTACTTTATTTTAGTGACATAAAATGCCAAAAATACCATAGAGAGTACACTCCCTTAGGAGGTAAGTAATAAACAAATTATTTACACTAGTATGCAGAAATAGCGGTAAAAACAGTTCGAAAACACTGCAAATAGTGACAATCACAATAGTTAGAAATGGGGCCAGGGGGGAACACAAACCAAATACTAAGAAAGTGGAATGCTAAAGTTGATTTCTCACCTAGGCAAGTAAAATATGTAGAGGGGCACTAGGAGTATTAGAAAACACCAAATGTAAGTAATAGACCCCACAGCAGAGCCCAGGAAAGCAGGAGTACACCACACTGACTTTCCTAGAACACACAAGAACACGAGAAAGAAGCTAATGCAAGACCAGAAGAGACTGCAAGACACCAACAATGGATTCCTTGACTTGAAGACCTGTCGAACAAGGGGACCAAGTCCAAGAAGCACAGAAGAGTCCAGGGATTACAGGAGCCCCTGCTAACCTGAATGAAGATACAAAAGAAGAACCACTGGTGAAAAACAACAGTCAGTACTGCACCCAAGAAGATGGATGCAGGCTCCTAGTTGGTTTAGATGATGTCCCACGCCGGATGGAAGATTGCAGTCTGGTGTGTGTTGCTGGACTCCATCAACAAGGCTTGGCACACACAAAGCTTGCAGTTAGCGGAAAATGCCCAGGACCAGGAGGGACCTGGTGGACTCTAACCAGGAGGGAGAGTCAAAAGGGGCTCTCAGCAACTCAGAGAGCCCTCAGAAGACCCGGCAGCATGCACAGGAGTCCCACAGCATGGGGACAAAGAAAGTGCAAAAGGAGGTCCAAGCAGCACTACAACAAAGGGTCCCACGCCGCCGGAGAACCGCGCAGTAAGCTGTGCATCGCAGGATAGAGTGCTGGGGGCTGGAGCGGTACGGTGCATGAATAACCTCATGGAAGGATGCCAACAAGCCTAGGCAACTGCAAAAAATGCAGTGCACTGGGGTACTTTCTTGCGTGGGAAGGCAAGCTCTTACCTCCACCAAGTTGGATGAAGGCCAATAAGATAACAACTTATGAGGGTCTTTACAACTTAATTTCTTGGGAGCAGTTGTAAAGTCTTTGTTTTCCAGAGCTGTGCCAGCACCTGATTGACAGCAAGGTGACTGACCCCAGGAAGCCGGCACAGGAAGCAGACCGTTGGGAGAGCACCAGGGTCTAAAAGAGGTATGGGGGAGACCACGGCAAGTGTGGGCGGGGTCCCTCCCAGAAGAAAAAGGGCTGAAGGGTAAACAGGGGGAGTTCTCTAAAGTGCCCCAACCGAGTTCCCCGGGTAATGATTCCCAGACCCCAGTTAAAAAGAATCCCTGGTTTTCTAAAGGGAAACCTGCAGATGGGAGTTCCTACAAATGTTATGCATGTGACCAGGTGGGTCATGTGAGGGAGGACCCCAAATTTCCCAAGTGGACAGCTACTGGTGCTCAGTGACAGGGTTTGGCGACTCTAGTGCTTGGGGAGGAGTTGATTACAGGTGGGTGGGAGCCAGCTGAGATGACCCTTGTCTCACTAGGGGACAGTGAGATGGTCCAGAGAACCCTTGTGCCTGAGAACACTGAGAAGTAGAGGCAGTGGGTGACCATCGATGGACAGAGGATGGAGGCTCTGAGAGACACAAGAGCCAGTGTGACTACTGTGAGAAGTCACCTGGTGTCTGAAGAGCAAATAGATCCCTTGTACCTCACCAAGCAGTTGCAGTAGACAACTCAAAGTGCCTGTGTAGAGTAGGCACAGGTTCCCTTTGAATGGGGGGGTCTTAGTTACCTTGAGATTAGCTGTGAGTCCATGCATGCCTGCAGGTTGCCTGCTTGGCAATGACCTGGGGATTCCCCTTGGAAGGAGGTGGAACACAGGTCTCACTTGGAGATGTTGGGTCTGCCTGGGTGTGTTTGTGTGTCCACCCGGTTGATGGCAGCCGTCAGAGTAATCAGAAGACCCAGAAAGAGTAGCTCAGGTGTCTGCCAGAATGAGGAAGGTCATGGGGCATGGGAAACCCCCTCCAGAAGTTCCCACAGTCCGAGAGGAGGCTGAACCTGAGGGATTCAGGGGATGCCCCGGAGCCTAAAGGGGAAAAGGTGGCTGAGCTGGGGGAGGTCCCTGAGCTGGCTCATTGCCAGCAGGAAATGGGGACCCACCAGGGAAGCATTCTGTGAGGCACAGAGGACATGCCCTACTCTGGAGGGTTTGCAGTGTCAGGCTACCGACCAGGCATCTGGTAGCGAGTCTGGATCACACTTGATTTACTGGGAGGATGCCCTCCCATGTAGTGAGCCTAAGATTGCAGAACCCGTGCTGGTGGTACCCCAGTGCTTCAGAGTCTTCCTACTGGGTCTGGCTCATGATGCACTGTTAGCTAGTCATTTGGGGCAGGACAAGACTTTTGAACGGCTTGTCACCCACTTTTACTGGTCCCAAATGTGCAGGGACTCGGATGCACACTGTAGGTATTGCCGAACTTGTCAGGCAAGTGGCAAGAGTGGGGGGAAATGTAAGGCTCCGATTCAACCTTTTCCTGTGGTTAGCACCCCCTTTGAAAGGTTTGGGGTTGACATTGTGGGGCCTCTCGTTCCCAAGACAGCCATGGGCAACAGGTTTATCCTGGTCTTAGTGGACCATGCCACTCAGTATCCAGAAGCCATTCCTTTAAGGTCAATCACCTCCCCTGTGGTGGGATGGCTCCAATGGACGAAGGGGTCTCTGATAGGGGTACTAACTTCATATCTACCTATATGAAGTCTTTATGGCAGGAGTGTGGAGTAACCCTCAGGTTTATCACTCCTTAACATCCCCAAGGAAACTGTCTGATTGAGAGGTTCAACCACCCCTTGAAAGGCATGACCATGGGCCTGTATGAACTTTTGAGGTTTAAGTGGGACATTCTCTTGCCATGCCTTCTGTTCACCTATAATGAGGTGCCACAAAAGGGTCCTGCGTTTAACCCTTTTGAGTTGTTGTATGGCCACGCTGTCGGGGGACCTTTGAGTCTGTTTAGGGAAGCTTTGGAGAAGGCCTCCAATAAGCCCCTCAGGCTGTATTCGCCTACATGCTGGCTCTTAGGAACCAGACAGCAAGCTTCAGGAAGCTGACTCAGGAGGACCTAGAAGCAAGCCAAGAAGACATGAAATGCTGGTCTTACCAGACTGCCACTCTGGTTGAGTTTCAGCCTGGTCAGAAAGTGTGGGTGATGGCCTGAGTAGAGTCTAGGGCTCCCCAGGACAAGTGGACTCGGCCTTTTGAGATGGTGAAGCGCAAGAGCAATGTCACCTATCTGGTGAAATTGCAGACTCCTAGGAACCCTTTGAGGGTCCTGCATGTGAACCCCCTCAAGCCTCACTACATGCTGGCTCTTAGGAACCAGACAGCACGCTTCAGGAAGCTGGCTCAGGAGGACCTAGAAGCAAGCCAAGAAGACATGAAATGCTGGTCTGACCAGACTGCCACTCTGGTTGAGTTTTAGCCTGGTCAGAAAGTGTGGGTGATGGCCTGAGTAGAGTCTAGGGCTCCCCAGGACAAGTGGACTGGGCCTTTTGAGGTGGTGAAGCGCAAGAGCAATGTCACCTATCTGGTGAAATTGCAGACTCCTAGGAACCCTTTGAGGGTCCTGCATGTGAACCCCCTCAAGCCTCGCTTTGAGAGGACAGAACTGACTATGCTCTTAGCAACAGATGATGGGTGGAGGAAGAGAGTGAGCCTACTGTTGACCTCCTGTCTGACAAAGAGAAAGATGATTCAGTTGATGGTGTGAACCTCTCCCGCTCACTGACTCTAGAGCAACAGAGGGACTGTCGCCAGGTTTTAACAGTTTGCCTCTCTATTTTCCTTGAACCCAGGGGTCACCCATCTGTGTACACATGATGTGGACACCGGGGACAGTCCACCTGAAAAACCTAAAGTTTACAGAGTGACTGACCAGGTCAGAGCCTACATTAAGGATGAGGTATCCAAAATGTTAGTTCCTAGGGTTATTCAGTTCTCCAGTAGCCCTTGGGCCAGTCCTGTGGTCTTGATCCCAAACGCTGCTGCTCCTGGTGCCACTCCAGAACTCAGGTTCTGTGTGGATTACCGGGGGCTCAATGCAGTCACTAAGACTGACGCGCACCTCACCTCGGAGCTCATGAGCTCATTGTGGCTCCCAAATATCTAGGTACTTTTGGTTTGACCTCTGGACATTGGCAGATTTCTCTGACTGAGGGCACTAAGGAGAGGTCTGCATTTTACACCCCAGATGGGCACTACCAGTTTAGAATGATGCCCTTTGGGATGAAGAATGCCTATGCCACCTTTCAGAGGCTGGTTAACTAGGTGTTCACTGGACTGGATGATTTCAGTGCAGCCTACCTGGATGTCATTGCTGTATTCAGCTCCACTTGGGAGGAACACTTGTAGCACCTCTACAGAGTGTTGGAGGCCCTGCAGAAGGCAGGCCTCACTATTAAGACAAGCAGGTGCCAAAGAGGGAAGGGTTCTGTGTTGTACTTGGAACACCAGGCGGAAAGTGGCCAGGTGGCACACCTACAACCAAAGATTGATACCATTTTAACTTGGGAGCCTCCCCAGACTCAGAAGGAAGAGAGAGCCTTTTTAGATCTCACAGGCTATGATAGGAGGTTTTTCATGGGACCATTGTTGTGCCCTGGACTGAGGTGGTCATTATGACTATGGCAGTGACTGTTAAAGTGGTAGTAATACCACCAACAGGCTGGTGGTAATTACTACCAAATTATGACTATGGAGGTGATAAATCCCATAGACAGCCATTGTACCACACCAACCGCCAGGGTGTTAACACCTCTGACCACGGCGATAGCCATCAACAGCCAGGCGGAAGACAAGGTACCGCCCGCCATATTATGATATAGCAAACCATCAGGATTTCTGCGGCGGTACCAACGCTATCAAAACCCTGGTGGAAAAAGAACACAGAAGACAAAAGACTCACCATCAGAGACACAGAGAAGACCTCTGCTGCCATGGAACTGGAACTTCAAGTCTTCCTGATGCTCATCTACGACATGCTCCACCTGGAACACCGACGGAGACAACGGTGAGTACTGCTGCCTAGCACACAAGGGAGGAATGGAGGAAAAGGAGAGTGATACACACATGTACAACACACACCAAACACACACCATACACACAACCAGCTGCAGAGGAAAGCCAGTCTCACAGGACACACGTCATAATAATGCAAGAACAACATTTAGCCAGATCTGATAGTGTCATTTGATGCCAACAGCCACCATATTGTCCATGTGACCAGAACAATTTGAGTCACTGTTCAGAAAGGGCCAATGGCCAGTCCAAAGTAAAAAAGGCCCACATGGCCAGAGGGCACAGTCCAAGGCCCAACTTGTTCCCTGACGAAATCCACACTACATTGTGCAGGGTCATCATGTTGGGAATGGCAGGCACCTCAGGGGGAAGGGGGTTGGGGGGAACCTCAGCTGAAGTGGGGAACTTGCCCACTGGTCCTGGAGGGGATTCATGCCCATTCCTCTTTGCTGGAGAGTTCAAGGCTACAGTCTCTGAGGTGGGTTACTTCCCTACTGGTTCTGGAGGGGGCTCCAAGCCCATTTCACATTGCTGGGGAGTGCAAGGCCACAGTCTCTGAGATGGGGAATTTGCCCACTCGTTCTGGAGGGGGCTCCATGCCCATATCTCTTTGTTGGTGAGGGCAAGGTCACATTCTCTGAGGTGGGGAACTTGCCTACTGTTTCTTGAGGGGGGCCACTTGTACAACAGTCCCTGGAGGGTGGCCTACATGCCCTCTGCTGGAGGTGAGGGCTGCTATGTCTCAGCTGGAGGTGAGGGCTGCTGTGTCCAAGCTGGAGGTGAGGGCTCTTTACCCACTGCTGTTGGAGGGGAAATCTTGCCAACCTCTGCTGGAGGTGAGGGCTCATTGTCCACTGCTATTGGAGGGGGCCTCTTGCCTCTCTAAGTTGGTGGAGTGGAAACCTTCCCTTTCTTGGGTGGTGGAGTGGGGCCATTCCCTCTCTTGGGTGGTGGAGTGGGATCCTGCCCTGTCTTGCCTCCACGACTAGGAGGTGCCCCCACTGTCCCTGTGGACTGTTTGGCTGAGGTGCTGGGCTAGGTCGTTGTGATCCTGCTCTTATGGGAGAGGGAAGAGGTCAAGTTGGGCAAGGAAAAGCTTCTTAGGGACGGTGGGTTGGGATGAAGAAGGAGGGATGGGAGTGGAGGTTGAGGGAGTGGTTGTCGGAGGTGTTTGTCTGCTGGACTTGGCTGCAGGTGCATGAGCAGTGGGCTGATGTGAGGTGGATGGCTGTTGGGTGTCTGAGTGCATGCCTTTGTGTCTCTTAGGAGGGGGCAGACAGGGTGAGAGAGGACAAAGGGGATACATGGATGGATGTTGTGGAGGTGTCTACAAGTGAGGTGTGTGTGCTGCTTGGTATGGTGATAGTGGTGGTGGCTGTTGATGCAGTGCATGCAGGTGTGAGTGCAGATGTGACAGTGAGGGAGGAGGATGAGACAGTGGAGGCAGTGGATGTTGTTGGTGTGCAACTGTCTGTTGTTTGTGTGAGTGCTTGTGGCCTGAAGTGTGCTGCCTGTGTGTGTCTGTGCCACTCTTGTGTAATGTTTTGTGTGCATGCTTGCCTGTATGTGTGCACGGGATGGGTGTGGGTTGAGGAGACTGGAACTGGGAAGTGGTAGTTGGAGGAGGGACAGTAGGAACAAGGACACTGCCTGCCATCAGAGAGGAGGCCAGAGCCTGGAACCATCTCTATTGGGCTGCCAATCCACAGTGAATGCCATCCAGGAAAGCATTGCATTTCTGCATCTGGGTTACCAGACCCTGTATGGCATTCACAATGGTTGACTGCCCTACAGAGATGGATCTCACGAGGTAAGGAGCCTCCTCACACAGGGCAGCAGGGCTCACTGGGGCAGGGACTGAGGTGCTAGGGACGAAGGAGATGCCCAACCTCCTGGGGGAGCGGGCACGGGAAACTCGCTGAGGGGCTGCTGGGAGGGTGGTGCTGGTACAGGGGTGGTGGCTGTACCTGTAGCTGGGGTGGACACAGAGGTGTCTGCCACCACCGGGGAGCTTCCATCGGAGGAGGTAACCGTGTCCAATCTGTCCCTCCAGTCTCCCCCATGGTGCTCCCCTCGCCCTTCATCCCACTGGTGCCCTCACCGTCGGTGGATTCAGCCCCCTGGGTCCTGTGGGATGCATCTCCCTCTGTCGCCGGTGCTTCTGCTCCTCCACCAGATAATGCTAATGCACATAAGGACAGGGTGACAAATCAAAAAGGGGGGAAGAGACAAAGGATACAGTTGGTCAGTGGTGGCAACAACACCACCGTTGGCGTACCCAACACACTCACACACAGGAAACAGCCCTATGCACTGGGCAATGCACTACCAGTTACAATGCTAGTCACCAGCCCATGGATAGCGACACATACCACCAACTGCAGCATACCTGAGACCCACACACCCCTGCCCAGTAGTAGATGCCTACAAGCTTGGTTGGAGGACTTTCACATCAGAACCCTGCCCAACATGGGACCTACTCTGCAATGTCAGGCCTGGCCTAGGGGCACCCACAGGCCCTCATCTGCCAACCGGGTACCACCCCACCAGGCGTAAGTAGTAATGAAGGGCACTATACTCAACCCCTTGTTGCTGCTGTGATGCCACCAAGCGCCCATCTAGCTCCGGATAGGCCACCGCCAGTATGCGGGCCATCTGGAGGGTCAGGGTTCAAGGGGCACCCCTTCCTCGTTGGGAGGCCATCCCCAGCTGGGCCTCCTCCATCTTCCGTTCCCAGCGTCTCATGTCCTCCCACCATTTCTGACAGTGGGTGCTCCGCCTGCTGCAGACCCTCAGGGTCTGCACGTCCTTGGCGATGGCACGCCATATACCTTTCTTTTGATGGGTGCTGACCTGCAGAGGAAATACACACAGGGAAAGGCATTAGTCGGACCGTCCTGCCTGTTACACTTATGGCCCACCATGCCCCTTTTCATCCCCATTAGCACAGACATGGCCCACCATACATGCTGCACGCTGCCCAGGGCCCATCCACCAACCCTCCCCTACATGAGGCCTCCACACACAGCACTCCCTGCATTCATGCCCCATGCATCGTACTTGCAGTGTACTCACCTGTTGGTCTGGAGGCCCATACAGCAGTCAGTACTGGGGTAGGATCCTATCCACCAGTCGCTCCAACTCCGCCAAGGTGAAGGCAAGGGGACTTTCCCCAGTCACAAGAGCCATGGTCGGTTCTAGACACAGGTCAAAGCAGCACATGCAGTGTAGGTCCTCTCCTATTGATGGTCAGGTAGTAAGTGAGTGAACAGATAGAAAATGGCAGTCACATCTGTGCGGTGCATATCATCACCGCCAGCGTAAATCACCACTGGCCACTGTACCCCATAGGGCCCGATGAAAACCAATGAGGAGTTGCACGGCGGTTCTCGACCACATCCCGCAACGGCGCACAACGTTAGCGGAATTACCTCATTTCCACCTGTCCCTCCATACTGGACAGGCGGACGTCATTTCAGCGGGGGGCAGGCCATGGATCCTAACTGTGTCACAGTACACATTTTCACATTCTGGACATATGCCACCAAAATATTGTAACAAACACAATATGCATTGAACTGTAGTGGTTACAATGTACAGATAATGACCAGCTGCTCACTCCTTTGCCCCATAGATTGCAACCACTGTGGATGAATAGGAGATGGAGACATCCCCCCGTGTACCTACCACGGTGGACTTGTCATTATCCTCACCTATAGACTGGACAGGGCCACAATCACAGAGCTGTGTTCCCAATTGGAGCCTGATCTAATATCTGCTATCCGTCACCCCACTTGGATCCCCCCTCTGTGAAGTCCTATCTGTGCTCCATTTCTTGGCAACTGGTTCTTTCCAAGTGACAGTGGACTTGGTAGTAGGAATGTCTCAGCTAATGTTCTCAATAGTGCTGACTAGAGTGTTGTCTGCCCTGATTAAACACATGTGTAGTTACATTGTTTTCCCCAGGTGGAGGATTTGGCCACAGTGAAGGCTGACTTCTATGCAATGGGACATATCCCCAACATCATAGCTGTGATTGATGGGACACATATTGCATTTGCCCCCCCTGCCCCCTGGCAAAATGAACAGGTCTTCAGAAACTGTAAAAGTTATCACTCGATGAATGTGCAGATGGTGTGTTTGGCATCTGCACATGTCTATGCTAAGTATCCTGGATTGATGCATGATGCTTTTATCCTGAGGAATAGCAGCATCCCAAATGTGATGGCCCAACTCCAGAGGCACCGGGTGTGGCTAATAGGTGATCTCTGGTTCCCACCCAGTGGATGTTGATGTATGGGTATGGTGTGGGCCATAGGGGATAGGGTGTGGCTAACAGTTGTCCCTCAATATTTGTAGGTGACTCTGGTTACCCCAACCTATCATGGCTACTGACCTCTGTGAGGAATCCCAGGACAAGGGCAGATGAACGTTACAATGAGGCACATGGGCGAACAAGAAGGAAAATAGAAAGGACATTTGGGTTCCTGAAGGCCAGGTTTCGTTGCCTCCATCTAACTGGTGGATCCCTGTACTACTCATCCAAGAAGGTCTGCCAGATCATCGTGGTATGCTGTATGTTGCACAACTTTGCCTTGCAGCACCATGTACCTTTTCTGCAGGAGGAGGAGGCTGGAGATGGCCATGTGGCAGCAGTGGACACAGTGGACAGTGAAGATGAGGAGGCAGAGGATGAGGGTGAGGACAACAGAAGTGCAGTCATTCGTCAATACTTCCAATGACACACAGGTCAGACAGTGTTATTTCATATTTCATTGACAGTTTGATGTGTGATATTGTCACTGGCATTCTTTGAATTCATACTTCTATGCCCACTCACTGTACCCTTTGGCATCTCTTTTTGCAGATGTTGGTGCCCCACTATTGCTCCTGGTGTGTTCAGTGCAGCCAACTACAGGTCTTTCTTATGTAAACATTACTGTACAGTTGAATTGCAATGTTTGAACCTTGTTAAACGAATACATTTTGAAATCATTTGACATGTTCCAAACTTGTATTTTTTCAAATTGTGTTTATTGCAGTGCTCTGAAGAAGAGGGGGTAGTGCAATGGGCTGGGATGGAGGAAAGTCCAGGTTAGAGTCCAATCTATTTTAGCACAGGTGCAGTGTCCAAGGGGCATAGGAAGGGGAGCAATGACAGTTCAAGGTGGACAGGGTGACAGAGGGGGACATAAGGGTGACAATCAGGAGAGTCTTATTTCCTGGTGGGGTCTTGGCAATTGTCTCTGGCTTCTGCCTGGATCGCAGGGAACATTTGCTGGGTGGTTCTCCTTCTGCAAGGGGAGGGGTGCTGGTGGCCTGTTGGTTCTTTGGCGGGGCCTCCTGTTCACTAGCGGCAGCGGAGGTAGAGGGCTGTTCAGTAGACTGCCTAGTGGCAGGGGCCTGCTTTTGTGCCACTGTCTCCCTCATACTGCTGGCCATGTCTGCCAGCACCCCTGCAATTGAGACCAGGGTGGTGTTAATGGCCTTCAAGTCCTCCCTGATCCCCACGTACTGTCCCTCCTGCAGCCGCATGTTCTCCTGCATTTTGTCCAGGATCTGGCCCAGCATATCCTGGGATTGATGGTATGCTCACAGGATCGCGGTGAGTGCCTCCTGGTGGGTCGGTTCCCTGGGCCTGTCCTCCCCCTGTCCCACAGCAGTCCTCCCAGCATCCCTGTTGTCCTGTTCCTCTGTCTCCTGAACCATATGCCCACTGCCACTGACCCCAGTGTGAGTGGTGTGGGTGAGGGTGTGTAGGGTGATGTGTTGGGGTGTGTGATGTAAGGTGTGTGGGTGGTGTATAGGTGATGGTGGTATGTGGCTATGGTTGTGTGGGTGATCCCGCTGTCTCTCTCTGCTGGCAATGGTTTGTAGTCATAAAGGATTGTGAGTAAAGTGGGTGTGTGTTTTATAGTGGTTTATAGTGGTGTGTGTGTGGTGTGTTGATGTGTGTCAGGTGTGTGTAGTTTGAATTGTCCAATGTGGTGTTGTTTTATTTGAGTGTGTGTATTTTGAACGCAGCAGTATGTACCGCCAATGGTTTACCACCATTGAATGTCCACCGTGGTGATTCATGGATCATAATGTTGTGGGTGTTGTTCTGTTGGCATAATGGTGTGGGTTTTGATAACACCAGTTTACCTTTGGTGTGGTGGATTTGTGTGTGATGCTGAATAGTGACGGATTGGTGTGTGTGTGTGTCATAATATGGTTAGCGGATATCCACAGCGGTGGCGGTATATGGCGGACATGGTGGTAAGTGGAATTTACTGCCAATGTCATACTGAGGGCCTCAGTCCTGCAATGCAGCCATCTTTGCAGCTATGCAACAAGGAAACTTCTAATGCATGGCTGAGTGTTGTCCTGCAGGAAGGGAGAAAATCCTGTTTGCTCACATACACACAATGTGGTTGAATCTCACAATGGGTGGTGCAGGATGCTGGACACATCACTCAAAGGGTCTAGGAGGATGCATGTGGACAGCTCACTCCCTACTGTTACTCCAACAACACACATAGGGTGACAGATGAGTCAGTTAGTAACTCAAATATCTGTAAGGACAAATTACAAGCATATCTGAACATCTCCACTTGTGGAGTGAGCACAAATCTGGAACAACGCACATGTTTTGCAAAGTTTACACAGTCAAGTCAATGAAAGGGGTACATTTGTCAAAGACCATGATTAAACAATCAAGGTGGATGTAACACACTGGTAAATGTGGACTGGCAGATTGTGCAAATGGTTACTACACCCCAATGATGTTCAGGTGGCATGGTGCACCATTAGGGGTCCACAAATGTGTCTCTTGATGTGGGGACTGTATATTTTCACTGAGCCACCAGTAGAAAGTAAATGATGAGCCATGCCAAAAGCCATGTTAGACTTTTTATCCTTGGCTTGGTCTCCCTTAACTTTTTGCCTCTGTTCCCCAGGTTGTTGATGTGTGCTGGACTCTGATTTTACTGTTTTTGGTACTCTGGGCACTTTACCACTGCTAACCAGTCCTAAAGTGCAAGTGCTCCTTTACAAAATGTGTATGTAATTGGTTTATCCATGATTGGCATATTTGGTTTACTAGTAAGTCCCTAATAAAGTGCACTAGAGGTGCCAGGGCCTGTAAATCAAATGCTACTAGTGGGTCTACAGCACTGGTTGTGCCACCCTCATAAGTAGCTCTGTAATCATGTCTCAGACCTGCCACTGCAGTGTCTGTGTGTGCAGTTGTAACTGTAAATTTGACTTGGCAAGTGTACACACTTGCCAGGCCTAAACCTTCCCTTTTCCTACATGTCAGACACCCCTAAGGTAGGCCCTAGGTAGCCCCAAGGGCAGGGTGCAGTGTATGGTTAAGGCAGGACATATAGTAATGTGTTTTATATGTCCTGACAGTGAAATATTACTAAATTAGTTTTTCACTGTTGCAAGGCCTGTCCCTCTCATAGGTTAACATGGGGGCTACCTTTAAATCTGATTAAAGTGTACATTCCCTTTGGGAGCAGATGGACATGTGGCGTTTGAGGTCTCTGAGCTCACAATTTAAAAATACATCTTTTAGTAAAGCTGATTTTAAGATTGAGTGTTTGAAAATGCCACTTTTAGAAAGTGAGCATTTTCTTGCTTATACCATTTCTGTGACTCTGCCTGTTTGTGGATTCCATGTCTGGGTCAGTTTGACAGTTGGGCTGGTTTCACCTCACACTAGACAGTGACACAAAGGGAGCTGGGGTGTAGTCTGCATTTCCTGATGAGCCATCTGTGCTAGGAGGGAGGGGAGGAGTGTTCACTTACACCTGAAAGGGCTGTGTCTGTCCTCACACAATGCAGTCTCCGACCCCCTGGTGAGTGTCTGGGGCCTGGCCTGGGAAAGGCAGGATTTCACATTCAAAAGAGACTTTACTTTGAGGTAGGCCTACTTCAAAGGAGAAATTGGGTATAAGAAGGGCACCCAAAAGCACAGACTTCAGATCACTTCTGGCCAACAAGAGGAACCTCTGCCTGGAGAAGAGCAGAAGAGCTGAGGAGAAGTGCTGCGTTGCATGTGACTATGCTTTGTGGAGCTAACCTGCAGTTGCTGCTTCTGCCAGAGTAAATGGGCAAAGACTGGACTTTGTGTGCCTTCCATCTTGTGAAGAAATCTCCAAGCTCTTGATTAAGAGCTTGCCTCCTGTTGTTTGAAGTCTCAGGGACAGCAAAGTCTTCTCTCTGCCAGCACCTGGAGTCTCTGGAGAGACTCCTGCTCTGACAAGTGGTGCCCTATCCAGTTCCTGGGCCCTTGAAAGGAAAGCTGGTGGAAATCCAAGGAAATCTACTTCAGACAGCTTCAGACTGATGCCGCTGCTGAATCCGGTGACGCCTCCTGCAACCGACTCCGTGATCTTTGCTGGAACGCGAGGACCTTCGCAGGCCCGACACCGCTGCAGCACCGCTGAAGTCCACGACTCCGTGGAAGTCGCTGCACCACGTCGTGACCGATGCCGCTCGAAGTGCGCGGATTCCACTTTTCGCACAAACACTGCGATCTTCGATTTCGCAAATCGACTTGTTTTCACTATTCACCAAAGGTACTGTACTTGGGGGTCTATGCGACTCCGTGTCCGGTGCCGCTGGTGTCGGCTTGTTGGGAACGACTCCGTAACGACGCCGTGTCAACACTTCATCAAAGCATTTTGTGTTTTTAAGCGCTATTTTTGAGTTTAACATTTAAAAATTCATAACTTGACTTGTGTATGTCGGATGTTTGTCGTTTTGGTCATGTTTTGTTTAGATAAATATTTCCTATGCTTCTAAACTGGTGTTGTGTCATTTTGTAGTGTTTCATTAAGTTACTGTGTGTTTTGGTACAAATACTTTACACCTAGCACTCTGAAGTTAATCCTACTGCTCAGCCAAGCTACCAAGGGGGTAAGCAGGGGTTAACTGAGGGTGATTCTCTTTTACCCTGACTAGAGTGAGGGTCCTTGCTTGAACAGGGGGTAACCTGACTGTCAACCAAAGACCCCATTTCTTACCAGCCACTACAGTCAAAGATTGGCCTTTAGCTATCCCATTGCAGAGGATGAAAGTTTGTAATTTCTAGCATTGTCCTGCTGTAATTTGGCCAACCTGGCCTTCATCTCAGCGATGTCCCTCCTCATATCCGCCTCAAAGCTGGAGACTGTGGCAGATGGTGGTGGCTGTTTCTGGGCTGGTGTTGAAGTTTGTGCTGCAGACGTGGAGAGGGGGATCTGCTGAGTCACCCTGACCCTTGATGTGGTGCTAGATATAATTTTGGTGGTTGCGACCCGTTTAGGTGGCCCCCCATGTTGGAATGCCTACCAAGACCCCGATGACTTTTCCCTCTGATATCTCTTGGCCACTAACCTATTTGCACTTCCAGAATGTGGTGGTAATGCTCTGCCCTGTTCTCAAAAGCATGCTTCTGTGCTACGGTCATTGTGGCAGCTAAAACATAAGGAGAACATGACATCAAAAACTGCATTGGGAAGAGGTAGAACAACGATGCAATGTATTCAGTATCATCAGCTGACACACGTTGTCCACCAGACCTACCACAACAATATCAAGATCCAAATCAAGACTAAACTGCCTACCAGGCATCTTAATATTCATGTTCATATCACAGGGATAACTGCTTTTTAACGCTGCACATTAGGGCCTAGATTTAAGTTGGAATAGTCCCTCCTTGCAATACATTAGTGTCATTATTCTTGTGAGGTTGATGTGGCCCAACAAGCCCAAAATCCCTGTGCTATA
Source organism: Pleurodeles waltl (assembly GCF_031143425.1). Classification (NCBI taxonomy): domain Eukaryota; kingdom Metazoa; phylum Chordata; class Amphibia; order Caudata; family Salamandridae; genus Pleurodeles; species Pleurodeles waltl. The sequence continues at coordinate 601,407,199 of NC_090443.1, read as the reverse complement.
GTCACAAAGTGGGGCAATGCATGCATTGCCCCACTTTGTCACCCCTTGCACTTCATTATTCCTTGGCCAGGCATCATGGATGCAAGGTGGGTTTCACCTGGTAGGTGGCAGGAAAAATGGCACTGGAGATTCTAAGAGATTCCACAGCATCACATATTTTGCCTCCTTTTAACACCTGCTCTGAGCAGGCGTGACAAGGGGGCACATCATTGCTTACAATGGGCCCCTATGTACAATTCAGGGTTAGTGCCAATGTGCTAAGCCTGAACAGTACATCAATACAGTCTGCAAGTTTTACCCTATTGCCTCCTGCCCTGTGGCATGATGTGCTGAATTTCTAATGCAGCGCACACATGGTGGTGGTAGGGGTGCGCTAAGGGGAACAGGAAAAGTGGTGCTGCACTGGATGCAGCTCAGTTTTTATTAATATTAAACCACCTGTGCACATGCCTTTTTACATCTCCGAAGTACCAGATAAAAACATTCACCATGCACATCTCACCCATGTGATGTGATCATGTTCAGTCACAATTATCATGATGGGTAGATAATGTACATTAATTTGCACACAACTTGTTTGCTACAATCCATGGACATGTCCCTCATCCCACTGGAGCCGAGCCGAAATCTCAATGTGTACTCAACTGACTGTTGCCCATCACAAAAATGCTCCTTGCACGGCCACTAACTCATTTCATTTCAGAAGAGTGTCCAGAGTAAAATAATGCAATGTGTGGCACACAGTGCAGCAGTATGTGCTCTGACAAAATGCTGGCAACAGCCATGCAAATCTAAAAGCCAGCACCTCTGACACATATCTTGAGAGACATTACTGTGTTTGTGGGCATAATTACCTTTTTACTAAGACCCACAATTGCATTGCAGCACATGTAGGCACCTGTGCATCAATCAACTTATTCCACGTCCTCAACATTTCATCAAACATGATGTTGATACCCAAGCTTAGATGATGGTATCCTATTTGTCACAGGTGTCATTTTAACATGGCATTGCACACATCATACCCTCTCACACACAACCCTGGATCTACACATGTGACACACAAGGTGACCCCTACTCCCTACTGGCTGCATCGAGGTCTTCAAAACGGGAAACCTCTCCAACAATGTAGGGTGGCGGGTCACCTGCAAGACATGACAGGAACACATAGCTTTCTGATTGTTGAACAAATAAAAGCATGGACAACGGTTATACATTCAACTTGTTAAGCTGGGTAAGTTAGTCATCTTAGTGTTAGGAATAAACAACTGTCAACTATTACATGTCTGTCAGTAAGACACAGGGCCAGATTATTTAAAAGGCCCTAGTGCCACTGGAGAGTCACTGGTGGTGCTTTTCACTGCAACATATGTACAAGGAGCTGTAATGCCACTTTTTGTAGTGTACAGCCTCCATGTAAATATGGGCCAGTATGACACAGCTTTGTGCATCAGAGGGACATGCAATGAGTGTTGAAGTGGGTGTCCCATTGCAACACCCATACCTTTTGTCGCTGACCCAGATTTACGCGATATCGTAAATTAATGGCAGCACCAAAAGAGTAACACCACCCCAGGGGTGGCAATAGCATTACAAAACGATGAGGAATGCTTTAAACCTCCTTGTTACTTGCTTTTTCTATGTGTGCACCATTTTGCGGCACACACATAAGTAAAATGCCATGGATGATTGCTTACGTGCTCCAAGGCATCCCTCCCTGCACATTATTAATCTATAATAAATGATGCTTTGGCACTATTATGCACGTAGAAGTGGCAAATCACTATTGTAGTTTGTTTATGTGCAGGAAGGGGCACCTTTCTGCACATAAACACTCCCCTCAAGGCAGAAACACTTGAACTATAGTCCAAGTATGCCTACGTTGGTGCAGGCAGCTGAATTATGTGCCATTGCAGGGGCAGAAGCAGGGCTGCGCCAAACTCATGGAAATATGGCGCAGCCCTTTGTTTAAAAAATGGTGCAGCATGGCGCTGCTGATGTTGGCACAGCACTAAACCTATTTCTTTCAGAAGTGGGACATGGTTAGCCCACAATAACACGTACAGATTTGGGTGGCAGACATATGTACAGGTTTCAGATACATATGTTTCATATTTTTGGGGGACAGAATACTATCCATTGGCAGAAGTTTTGAACCTTGTAATCTATGTGAGAAAGCAGTAATCGCTCAGATGCTTGACTGTTTTCAAACCCATAGTACGACCCACATACCGCCATCATGTGTGTTCCATATGTAAAATATGGCAGACCATGGCCAATGTCAGGACACTGACGTTTGAAAATGTGTAATTATGGTTGCACTTAGCATGTTTAGCATCATACATGCAGTTGCTACACGTGCAAAGTGAAAATTGGCATTTTGATGTCAATGGAATAGTCGTAACCAACATGACTTAGGCACAAATACAAGTTGACTAATTTTTTTGTGTGCCACCTAAAGCAGGAATACACACCATGCATTCTTCAGGGCTGGCGCTGCCATCATGTGGCACCAGGCTTTCACACTTCAACAATGCTTGCACTGGCCAAATTTTGACATATGGTTAGTGTTGGACCTGTCAGCCTTAGGGTGGTTATCCCCAGACTCTAAGTCTGCCTCCCTCCACTTTTCTGATAATGGTTTTGCTGGTTTTAGGACTCTGCACACTTTACCTCTGCTAACCTGTGCTAAAGTGCATATGCTCTCTCCCTTAAACATCATAGCATTAGGTTATCCCCAATTGGCATATTTGATTTACTAGAGAGCCCCTAGTAAAGTGCACTACGTGTGCACAAGGCCTGCAAATTAAATGCTACTAGTAGGCCGGCAGCACTGATTGTACCACCCACATAAGTAGCCTTTTAACCATGTCTCAGGCTTGTCATTGCAAAGCCTGTGTGTGCAGTTTCACTGCCACTTCGACGTGGCATTTAAAAGAACTTGCCACCCTTAAACTCCCCTTTTTCTACAGATAAGTCACCCCTAAGGTGGGCCATAGGTAACCCATATGGCAGGGTGGTATGTAGATAAAAGGCAGGACATGTACATATGTGTTTTGTTTGTCCTTGTAGTGAAAAACTCCTAAATTTGTTTCCACCACTGTGAGGCCTGCTCTTTCCATAGACTAGCATTAGGACTGCCCTCACATTTTTGAGTGGTAGATTCTGATCTGAAAGGGGTAACCAGGTAATATTTAGCATGGCCAGAATGGTAATAGAAAAATCTGCTCATTTGTGAGATTGGAGTTTATATTGCTATTTTAGAAATGCCACTTTTAGAAAGTGAGCATTTCTCTGCACTTAAAACCATCTGTGCCTTACAGCCTGTCTCCAATCAACGTCTGGTCTGTGCTGGTTGAGAGCTCCCTTGTGCATTTCACCCAGACAAACACAAACACAGGACACTCAGTCACATTTGCATTCAACCACATACTGAATGGGTCCTCCTGGGCTGGAAGTGTGGAGGGTCTGACACTTACATTTCAAAGGCCACTGGCCTTCCCTCACACAAAGGGACTGATATGGGACCCTGGCAGACAGGACTGGGCTGAAAGGGAAACTTGTGCACTTCAAAACCACTCTTTGAAGTCTCCCCAACTTCAAAGGTATCTTATCTTTGGGTATGTAAACTGGGTCTCTGACCCCACTAACTATGGACATACACCTGCACCCTTTCAGAGGAGCTGCCTAGATGCCCAAAGGAATCATCTGGACTGCTTTGCTGAGATGCACTGCTGCCCTGCTGGCTTCCAGCTTTGCTGGAAGGCCTTTGCCTTCCCACAACCATGCTCTCCAAGGGCTTGGATTGAGCTTGCCTCCTGTTTCTAAAGTCTCAGTGCCAACAAAGACTTCACCTCTTCAAGAAACGCCTTGTGCATCAAAAATCGACGCAACGTATGCCAAAATTGAGGGGAAGCCTCCATTGCGACCACGAAAGGCCACACAGCCAACTTCCAGACTAGAATGCAGCTCCTATCTTGCAATGGAAAAATTCAACGTATCGCCTACTGTATTGACACAGCACCCATTGCCCTCTTCCAGCGCATCAAGGATTTTCATTTATTGTCCCTGGGTGTCAAAATATCCCTGCATTGCAGTGAGGAACCAAGACTGCACCCCGAAAAACAATGCAAACCCCTTGCAGCATGGAAAGAACCGAAGCATCGGCAGTGTTGTGGTGGAAAATCCGACCAACAACTTATTTTTCCACACAACCTCTCCTCTGCGGTCTCCGTGCGCCATTATTTTTTATGCATACCAGGTACTGTGTGTAACAAAGAGACAGCTATTTATTTCTAAGGATTGAGACTCTTTTATATCTTTTAAAAGTGATATTTCAACTTGTGTTTCTTGGATCCTTGTCGTTTTTATCTTATTTTATTCAGATAAATATTATCTATTTTTCTAAACACTGCGTGATGTATTTGTATGGTGTTTTCACTGTGTTACTGTATGATTTATTGCACAAATACTTTACTTATTACTTTCTGAGTTAAGCCTGACCGCTCAGTGCCAAGCTACCAGAGGGTGAGTACAGGATCATTTGGAATATTTTGTGACTTACCCTGACTAGGATTGTGGTCCCTACTTGGACCAGGGTGTATAACTCTGCCAACTAGAGACCACATTTCTAACAGTTAGGTTGTAGTTGCCTCCATTGGCAACAATACCTTCAGAAATGTAGACACAGATGTTGCATTATGAGGCAATCATTCCTTCTTACATTTGTGTTCTTGTCATGTCACTCAGCACAAACGACTCAAGACACACACACACCCATGACTGACAATACTCCTGCCTCATGTTTCTCATCACTTAAACATTACTTAGCACATTTGCAAAGTTGTAAAGACCATGATGGACATGTACTGTTGTGCCTGGAAAACATGTACCCTTGCATCATTGCACGTGTGTCTGATATTTGGCACTTAATTGTGTATGTGTGATACACAAGGTACACAAAGAAGAATGTGAAATTTGATGTTTGCTGAGCTCCCATAAATGCTGATTGGTTTAGACGCAAAACTTCCTGTCATGGCCCATGTCATAACACGATGCAGTCATCCTTCTATCCTACTGTCCTACCAAATTTTTTACGCATACCGGGCATTCGTGGATTTTGGAGGGAAGACTGAGACACCAAGACAGTTCAGACCCGCATGTACTCTATGCGACAAGTGTTTTGACGCATAACCACCTCATGTGGATTTTTGTGGAAAGCCTGACAGTGCACCCAAATTCACATTCCTTGTTACAGGGGCTATGCATCTAAGTGGTTTATATGGTATGGCTACATGTGTGTGAATGTGCATTTAACTGTGTACCAGTAACATAGAAATGTGTTACGATATTTTTGTATGTGTGTGTGATGCCTCCGATGACTGATACTGTTTGCAAATAGCCTGTGTATGAAGACTGTTTGCCACATACATGTTTACACATGTGCATTGAGTGTACTTATGTGATTCGACTGTACGTTATAATTCACAACATAAGATAGAAATGCCCACATGCAATACATGTTCAGGCATATGATACAGATAACAAATCTTTAGCAAATAATGTTGTTGACTAAGGCTGGGTTAAGATCCTGTAAGCCATGTCAATGTGAGTGCATGTATATGCACACTCTGGTGTGTTGTAAAGACCAGACTTTGGGGGTCATTCCAACCCTGGCGGTCGGTGTTAAAGCGGCGGCTAACGCGCCAACAGGCTGGCGGTTTAAATTTTTTTATTCTGACCGTGTCGGAAACTGCCAACAGAGACCGCCACTTTAACACTCCGACCGCCACAGCGGGACAAACAAACAGCGCGGCGGTCACCGCCAACAGACAGGCGGGAGTCAATGTACCGCCCACCCTATCACAACCCACCAATCCGCGGGGCGGTAGCCCCGCCGATAAAAACACGGCGGAAACAGACATTTCAAACGGAAAACGCTCACCTCCATACACCCCACGAGGAATCTGGACAGCATGGAACCCGAACTACACATCCTACCAGCCATTGTATTCCTGCTCCTCTACCAGGAGCACGAACGCCGGCGCAGAAGACTACGGTGAGTACTGCACCTACGACACAGGGGAGGGGGGAGGAGAAAATATTACGGGCACACATACGCTACACACCCACCACCACCCTCACCCACTACAACACACACATCAATGCATAGCAATACATCACCGTTACAACCCCCAAACACCCCGGAAGAATGCAAAGACAAAATGAAATGATCATAAACAGTCAAATATATTGTATTATCGGCATATAAAAATATCACACATTTATAACTAATATATACATAAATATTAAAAGTCCGATAATTTTAGCTGTCATTGTCCGTGGACCACTGGGCCCAAATCACATGGGCAAGGCCCACACAGGATACCTGAAACCAACGGAGAGAACACTGCAGGGGCATCAGATAGAAAAACTACAGGCACCTCAGGGGGAAGGGAAGGGGGGCACCTCAGCCACATGAGTACACGACGCCAGATCCACGATGGGCCTCCATGGCCACTGTCCCATCCTGGGGAGTGCAAAGCCACAGTCTCTCAAGTCCATACAGTGGGTGGTTTGCCCACTGTACCATCCTGGGGAGTGCAAAGCCACAGTCTCTCAAGTCCATACAGTGGGTGGCTTGCCCACTGTACCATCCTGGGGAGTGCAAAGCCACAGTCTCTCAAGTCCATACAGTGGGTGGCTTGCGCACTGTACCATCCTGGGGAGTGCAAAGCCACAGTCTCTCAAGTCTCTACAGTGGGTGGTTTGCGCACTGTTACATCCTGGGGAGTGCAAAGCCACAGTCTCTCAAGTGGATGACAGTGTCCACTGGTTCTGGAGGGGGACTGGTGCCCAGAGTGCTTCGTGCAGCCCTGCCCGACACAGATGCGGCACTGCCCCTTCCGCCAATGGGCCAGCGGTGCTTGAGATAAAGGGCACAGTTCAGCGGTGCTTGAGACGGCGGTGCCCTGTTCAGCGGTGCTTGAGATGAAGGGCCCAGCGGAGCGGTGCTTGAGATGAAAGGCCCAGTGCAGCGGTGCTTGAGATGAAGGGCCCAGCGGAGCGGTGCTTGAGATGAAGGGCCCAGCGGAGCGGTGCTTGAGACGGCAGTGCCCAGCGGAGCGGTGCTTGAGATGAAGGGCCCAGCGGAGCGGTGCTTGAGACGGCGGTGCCCAGCGGAGCGGTGCTTGAGATGAAGGGCCCAGTGCAGCGGTGCTTGAGATAAAGAGCCCAGTGCAGCGGTGCTTGAGATGAAGGGCCCAGCGGAGCGGTGCTTGAGACGGCGGTGCCCAGCAGAGCGGTGTTTGAGATGAGGGGCCCAGCGGAGCGGTGCTTGAGATGAAGGGCCCAGTGCAGCGGTGCTTGAGACGGCGGTGCCCAGCGGAGCGGTGCTTGAGATGAAGGGCCCAGTGCAGCGGTGCTTGAGATGAAGGGCCCAGTGCAGCGGTGCTTGAGATGAAGGGCCCAGCGGAGCGGTGCTTGAGATGAAGGGCCCAGCGGAGCGGTGCTTGAGACGGCGGTGCCCAGCGGAGCGGTGCTTGAGATGAAGGGCCCAGTGCAGCGGTGCTTGAGATGAAGGGCCCAGTGCAGCGGTGCTTGAGATGAAGGGCCCAGTGCAGCGGTGCTTGAGATGAAGGGCCCAGCGGAGCGGTGCTTGAGATGAAGGGCCCAGCGGAGCGGTGCTTGAGATGAAGGGCCCAGTGCAGCAGTGCTTGAGATGAAGGGCCCAGTGCAGCGGTGCTTGAGATGAAGGGCCCAGCGAAGAGGTGGTGCTTGAGACGGCGGTGCCCAGCGGAGCGGTGCTTGAGATGAAGGGCCCAGTGCAGCGGTGCTTGAGACGGCGGTGCCCAGCGGAGCGGTGCTTGAGATGAAGGGCCCAGCGGAGCGGTGCTTGAAACGGCGGTGCCCAGCGGAGCGGTGCTTGAGATGAAGGGCCCAGTTCAGCAGTCCTTGCCCTGTTCAGCGGTGCTTGCCTTGGCGGTCCTTGCCCTGTTCAGCGGTCCTTGCCCTGTTCAGCGGTGCTTGCCTTGGCGGTCCTTGCCCTGTTCAACGGTCCTTGCCCTGTTCAGCGGTGCTTGCCTTGGCGGTCCTTGCCCTGTTCAGCGGTCCTTGCCCTGTTCAGCGGTGCTTGAGTTGGCGGTCCTTGCCCTGTTCAGCGGTCCTTGCCCTGTTCAGCGGTGCTTGCCTTGGCGGTCCTTGCCCTGTTCAACGGTCCTTGCCCTGTTCAGCGGTCCTTGCTCTGTTCAGCGTTGCTTGCCTTGGCGGTCCTTGCCCTGTTCAGCGGTCCTTGCCCGGTTCAGCGGTGCTTGAGTTGGCGCTCCTTCATTGCCCAGCTGGGCTGTGGCTGGCGCTCTTTCATTGCCCAGCTGGGCTGTGGCTGGCGGGGCCCTCCTGGGCAGCTGGGCTGTGTCTGGCGGGGCCCTCCTGGGCAGCTGGGCTGTGGCTGGCGGGGCCCTCCTGGGCAGCTGGGCTGTGGCTGGCGGGGCCCTCCTGAGCAGCTGGGCTGTGGCTGGCGGTGCCCTCCTGCACACCTGGGATGGGGCTGGTGGGGCCCTCCTGGGCAGCTGGCCTGCTGCCGGACTTTTCTGGCGTGCTGCCCTTCCCACCCTTCCCTGGTCGTCTGTGGCCCTTTCCCACCTTTGGCGGTGTGCCAGGTGGCACCCCACTTCCAGACGGAGCCAGGGTAGGGATTTTGGTCCCTGGTGTCCTTGGCCTCTCGCGCCGGGCACTGGTGATCTTTGGGTGTTTTTCCGGGGGTGGGCTGGCCGTGCCTTGGCTCCTACCAGAACAAGTTGCCCTTGAGGGTGGGGGACTCCACAGTCCTTGGACAACAGTCTTGATAGGTCCTGGTTTGGTGGTGGCTGAGGTGCTGATTGCAGTCTTATTCGATGGAAGGGGATGGGGGAGTTGTTGGAAAGAGGTCAAGTTTGGAAAGGGAAATCAATTTGGAAAGAGAGGGACGGCTAGGTGTAGTGGGTATGGGAGTGGAGGAAGAGGATGTGGTTGTAGGAGTGTGAAGTCTGGTGTCTTTGGGTGCAGGTGCTTGGGCTGGAGGCTGTCGTGAGGTGGATGGCTGTTGGGTGGGTGGCTGCCTGCGTTTGTGTGATTTGGAAGAGAGGGTGACAGACACATTGGGAGAGGACACAGGGGATGTATAAATGGTAGTGGGGGTGGTGACTGCACGTGTGCGGAGTGTTCTGGTGGGTGTGCTGGTGATGGACGTAGTGGCTGAAGATGTTGTGCATGTAAGTGTGAGTGAAGACGTCACAGGGAGGGAGGAGGGAGACAAGGAGGAGGGGGACACAGTGGAGGCAGTGGGTGTTGGTGTGTCTGCATGTGGATGTTGCTTGTGTGAATGCTTGTGTGAAGTGTGGTGCTTATGTCTAGATGAGCTTCCCTTGGGTGTTGAGGTGTGTGCAGGCTGGTCTGTAGGTGTGTCTGGGATAGGCAGAGGTACAGGGGACTGGGTCTGGGTGGAGGAAGTTGGAGGGGGGAGGCTAGAGACAGGGACAATTGCTGCCGTCAGTGCTGAGGCCAGAGCGTTGAACGATCGCTGATGGGCAGCCTGACCCGAATGAATGCCCTCCAGGTATGCATTACTCCGGTGCACCTCCCTTTCTACACCCTGGATGGCATTCAAAAGGGTAGACTGCCCAACAATGATGGTCCTCAGGAGGTCAATGACCTCCTCACTGAGGGCAGCAGGGGTGACAGGGGCAGGGCCTGAGGTGCCTGGGGCGAAGGAGATGCCCCCCTTCCTGGGTGAGCGGGCACGGGGCAAACGCTGAGGGGCTGCTGGGAGGGCGGTGCTGGTGCGCTGGGTGGCAGCTGTACCTGTTGTTGTGGGGGGCACGGATGTTGCCGCCACCACAAGGGAGCTCCCTTCAGAGGACGAGTCGCTGCCACTGACATCAGCACGAGTCCCCGCTGTGGAGCTCCCCTCGCCCTCCGTCCCACTGGTGTACTCAGAGTCCATTGCATGGTCCTCCAGGGCCATGTGGGATGCAGCTCCCTCGTGCTCCGATGCCACTTCTCCTCTGCCTGATGATGCTAATGCACACATGAACAGGAAGACCACAAAAAAAGGGGGGGGGAAAGAAAGATATGTTGAGTGCACGGATTACCGCTACCGTTGCCGGAGAGGACAGACACAGAAGCCCCCTGCACTACGCTGCGCAATTGGGGTCCACTACTCAATCAGTGGGACATGGCCTACAAGCCTATTAACGACAACTGCACATATAGATGACACAGGGCCATGAATAGCTGTACTTGGCACCCTACAGAGGTGGGGGGCGGGGGCACTGGGCCATGCCTTACGGAGGGGCCTAGCCTACAGAAATCGCCCTGGCCTAGAGATACCCACAGCCCACCTCCCCCACCCAGACACCTCCACTGCGCGCAAAGTCACCAGAATGAGAGTGTACTCACCCCCTTGTGTCTGCTGTGATGTCCTCACGCGCCCATCCAAATCGGGGTAGGCCACCGCCAGGATCCGGGACATCAGGGGGGTCAATTGATGACTGGCACCCCTCCTACGTTGGGAGGCCATCCCCAGCAGAGCCTCCGCCGTCTTCCTGCTCCCGCGTCCGATGTCCTCCCACCTCTTCCGGCAGTGGGTGCCCCGTTTGTTGTGGACCCCCAGGGTCCGGACGTCCTTGGTGATGGCACGCCAAATAGCGATTTTCTGGTGGGCGCTGACCTATGTGACATGTACAGGGGGAGAAAAAAAATCATCACCTTCTGCATGCTTGATGTGAGTGGCCCCCCATCCCCACCCTTGCCATGTGGCCAATGCTCTCATCTGTCGTCTGATGCATGCCTCAATCGCTCCCCTCCCCACCATCTTTCATCCACCCGACTCAACCCAGGCATTGCCCACAAAGCATGGTCCCACTGTACTTACCTGTTGGTCTGGAGGACCGTAGAGTAGTGCATACTGGGGGAGGACCCCATCCACGAGTTTCTCCAATTCTTCAGAAGTGAAGGCAGGGGCCCTTTCCCCAGTCGCAGCAGCCATTGTCTCTTCCAGACCGAGGTCACAGCAGCACTTGCAGTGTAGGTCCTCTCCTGTGGAAGATCAGGTATCGAGTGATTAAGCAGATAGAAAATGGCGGTCACGCCCGCGGCGGTGCGTACCGCGGCGGTGCGTACCGCGACCGCCGGCGCACATCGTCATTGGCAGGTGAAACCCATAGGATTCTATGTTAAACAATGCGGCTTTGCGCCGCGGTCTTCGACCGCCTACCGCCACGGTGTGCCACGCCAGCGCATTGACCTCACATCCCATTGTCACACTTCACAGGTCAGGCAGCCGCCATTTCAAGGACCCACATGGCTTAATTTCTACTGCGTCACACATACCTAGGCCTTTCCTCTACACTCATACAAACCATTCAATGCATAGTGATTCGTGTTGTGTGCAAGCTGTGGGAACGTACCTGTGGGTTGATTGACTCTGTGCTCGCTGTTGTCCTTCCTAGGCACCGTCCGCTGGGCAATGCGAGGAGATGGAGGAATCTTCCCTTGTACAGACCGCTGGTAGACCTGTCGACAATGGAGGAAAGACATGTCATACTGACATACAGGCTTGACCGAGCCACTATACAGGAACTGTGTGCCCAGCTGGAGGCAGACCTGATGTCACCCATCCGCCAACCCACAGGGGTCCCCCCTCTAGTGCAGGTGCTGTCAGTACTCCATTTCTTAGCAAGTGGGTCATTTCAAACAACAGTGGCCATATCATCAGGGATGTCTCAACCTATGTTTTCCAAGGTGTTGTCCAGAGTGTTGTCTGCCCTGCTGAAACACATGAGGAGCTACATCATTTTCCCTGAGGTGGGGGATTTGCCTACAGTGAAGGGTGATTTCTATGCCCTTGGACATATCCCCAACATCATAGGTGCCATTGATGGGACACATGTGGCTTTGGTACCCCCCAGCAGGCGTGAACAGGTGTACAGGAACAGGAAAAGTTATCATTCAATGAATGTACAGATGGTCTGTTTGGCAGACCAGTACATCTCCCATGTTAATGCCAAGTTCCCTGGCTCAGTGCATGACGCCTACATCCTGCGGAATAGCAGCATCCCGTATGTGATGGGTCAACTCCAGAGGCACCAGGTGTGGCTATTAGGGGACTCTGGTTACCCCAACCTGTCCTGGCTACTGACCCCAGTGAGGAATCCCAGGACCAGGGCAGAGGAACGCTACAATGAGGCCCATGGGCGGACTAGGAGGGTGATCGAGCGAACCTTCGGCCTCCTGAAGGCCAGGTTCAGGTGCCTCCATATGACAGGTGGATCCCTAATGTACTCACCAAAGAAGGTGTGCCAGATCATCGTGGCCTGCTGTATGCTTCACAACCTGGCTTTGCACCGCCAGGTGCCTTTTCTGCAGGAGGATGGTCCAGATGGTGGTGTTGTAGCAGCTGTGGAGCCTGTGGAGAGTGAAGAAGAGGAAGCCGGAGAGGACGACATAGACAACAGGAACACAGTAATAGAGCAATATTTTCAGTGACACACAGGTAAGAGTACACACCGGCATATTACATTTACTTAAAGACTCCTACCTCTCTACTGTCTGACTTTTTCCCCCAGTGTATGGTAACCGTGTTGTGACTTTCCCTTCCATTTTCAGAGCTGTGGGCCCCACTGCGTGACATCTGCTTTGTTTCCCCATGGACTACAGCTGTGTGACAGCGGTTGGTTGGCATCACAATGTGAATAACAATTTTGCCACTGTCATGTCTAATACATTTGTTAAAATCACAGACAGACTCCAGATTGTTTATGAGCAATAAGTCTGTTTATTCAAGTGCTCTAATTTGGATGGGTGGTTGCAAATCGGTGAGGGGTGATGGTGGAGGATTGTCCATGGCCGAGTTCAGACTATCAGGTTCACAGGTGCATTATCCAAATGCCTGTGGGAATTGGAGCAGGGGCAGTTTAAGGTTGGACAGGGTGACAATGTGGGACAGTGGGATGACAATCAGGGCGGTATACTTTGCTGCCGGGGTCTTGACATGTTACTCTGTCTTCTTCCTGGATCTCAGGGCCCGCTTGCGGGGTTCTCCTTCTGCAGGGGGTGGGGTTCTGGTGGCCTGTTGGCCTTCTGTCGGGGCCTCCTGTCCACTAGCGCCGGCGGAGGTGGTAGCCAGTTCTTGGTCCATGCTAGTGTCAGGGGCTCTTTGAGGTGCCACAGTGGTCCGCAATGTGGAAATTAACTCATTCAGGGCCACTACGATGGTACCCATGGCGGTACTGATGTTTCTCAGTTCCTCCCTGAACCCCATATAGTGTTGCTCCTGCAGAAGCTGGATTTCCTGAAACCTGGCCTGGACCGTCGCCATCGTCTCCTGGGAGCGGTGGTATGCTCCCATGATGGAGGAGAGGGCCTCGTGGAGAGTGGGTTCCCTTGGCCTGTCCCCCCCCGTCGCACAGCTGCCCTCCCAGTTCCCCTGTTTCCTTGGGCCTCCGTCCCCTGGACCGTGTGCCCACTACCACTGCCCCCAGGTCCCTGTTGTTGTTGGGGTGGTGGGTTAGCCTGGGTTCCCTGTAGTGGTGGACACACCGCTGATTGATGTGTCCTGGGGACAGAGGTATGGGCCCGCTGGGTGGGTGCTGTGCTGGTGTTCCCAGAGGGGGGAAAGTCTGCTGTGGCCTGTGCCTGTCTGAGGGGAACCGACTGTCCCGAGGTCCCCGATGGACCGGGCTGGTCATCTAGATCCAGGGAGACAGAGCTGCTGTCATCACTGTGGGCCTCTTCTGGGGGTGGAGGGGACATTTGTGGACCCTCCTGCGCGGTGACCTGGCGTTCGGGTCCTGCAGGGGTATAAAAGTATGGTTATTGCTTCTGTGTGTGCCAATGGCGTGCAATGGGTGGGTGCCCGTGTACCCCAGTGCTGGCATTCCTTTGAGGGGGCTGTTGTGACGGTGTGTTGGGGGGGTGATGGGTATGTGCATTGGGCATGCTTTGGTGATGGTTGTCCATGCTTTCGGGCCGCATGCAGGGCTAAGTTTTGGGATGGGTGGGTTGTGATGGTGAGACATTTGCAAGGGGTAGTTGTGATGGGGGTGAGGGTGAGGGTGGGGGTATGAGTTGGCATGCAGGTGGGGTGGGGGGATGAAGTAGTGAAGATGGGACTTACCAGAGTCCATTCCTCCACCGACTCCTGCGAGGCCCTCAGGATGCAGGATGTTCAAGACTTGCTCCTCCCATGTTGTAAAATCTGGGGGAGGAGGTGGGGGTCCGCCGCCAGTCCGCTGTACCGCGATTTTGTGCCTTGATACCATGGAACGCACCTTCCCCCGTAGGTCGTTCCACCGCTTCCTGATGTCGTCCCTATTTCTTGGGTGCTGTTCCACAGCGTTGACCCTGTCGACTATTCTGCTCCATAGCTCCATCTTCCTGGCAATGGTGGTGTGCTGCACCTGTGTCCCGAACAGCTGGGGCTCTACTCGTACGATTTCCTCCACCATGACCCTGAGTTCAGCATCTGAGAACCTGGGGTGTCTTTGAGGTGCCATGGGGTGGTGTGGATGATGTGTGGGGTGGAGTGTGTAGTGATAGGTGGGGTGCTATTTAGTGGTGTGTTGTGTGAGGTGCGTGGAAGTTCTGTGGGTATTGGTATTGTGTGCCTGTGGATGCTTGGTAGTTGACTGTGGTGTCTCTCTCTCGCCTTCTCTCAGAATTTCTGTTCGTAGGGGTTTGTGGGTGATGTGGGTGTGTGTTTTATATTGTATTGGGTGTGTGGGAGTGGTGTGTGTATGTGTATCAGGTGTGTGTATTTCGAATAGTCCAATGTGGTAGTGTTTTGTACGAGTATGTGTATTTCGACCGCGGCGGTGTGTACCGCCAATAGAATACCGCGGTTGAAAGACCGCTGCGTGGATTCGTGGGTCGTAATGGCATGGGCGTATTTCTGTTGGCGTGACAGTGGAGGTTTGGTCATCGCCAGTTTATCGCTGACCTTTGGTGTGGCGGACTTTTGTGGATGTCGGTATTTTGGCGGTTTGCCTGTTGTGGGTCAGAATGACCGTGGCGGTTTACCGCGACCGCGGCGGTGTTATGGCGGTCTTCTGTCTGGCGGTAAGCGCCTTTTACCGCCGAGGTTGGAATGACCGCCTTAATGATGCAAAGCAACACATGTAATATATGGTTCTCCATGCATGGAAAATGTTAGAGATAGTGTGCTGACATGTGTCATTGTAGGTACATATGTGACATTTTTTTGTGTGAAAATAAATGTACCATGTCTGATATGTGCTGCATGATACAGTGGTGTGTTTAGGAATTGAGCACATACCAAATCTCTATACCAGCTGTCTTATATGTAGGCCATTGTTCTAAAGCTGTGTACTCATATCTGTGTAAAATATGTTTCACAATGGGGGGACAATTTTACTGGTCATGATAAGTTGTAAGTTTTTATGTGACACATACACATTTTATCATATAAATTGTTCTTATTTGTCCATTCATAAATTGACAGCACCAAGCAGTGTCAAGGGTCAGTGTAGCTTCCTCAGGGATTTGAGGGGGCATTGGTTGGTGATCTGCCATCCTCATCATGGATCATCAGCACTGCGATGCGCAGTCCCCTACAGACATACACTTGCACATTTGTGATCTTGTGGCCAAGTATGTTTTGTTACCTTTGAGGTTCTTGATGTCAGGCTTGCTGTATCATATACTGGGGACTGGCCGCTTATTTATGTAGGACATGTCTCGCAATTCCCATGGTTTTATATGATTATGAGGTTATTGCTAGGATGCTTGGTTAGATCATTGATAGGTCATGGAAGTGGGTCTCATCTGTAGACCCATGGTAGAGATATTGTCCTCTCTGGGCTTCTCTTCCTGACCAAAATGAAAGCCTGACACTGGTCTAATGGGAGTGCTTTACCCTTCTGGCTCTCCTCATACATCTGCTTCAGATGTGAAGCAAGCTTAGTGGCTGTCAACTTATAGGGTTCTATTGCTACCCCATTGGCTCTGATGCTTTGCCGGGCTTCACATCTCTGATGGCGCATACAATTTCCTCCAGGGAAAATGCATCTTCTAAGCCTTCCCTAAACTCTGTAGTGAGGCTTGGAAGAGGGATGTCACCCAGGTGCTTGCCTGCTTTGCTTTTTAAGGTGAAAAACCTTGCATAATCGAATTTTCCCAATTGTTTGGGTTTTTGTTTGTCGACTACTAGCAAGTTTCCCTGACTTCTTCTGGATCCTAGGAGCACATCTATGCACTGCCTCCTATCTGTCCAGCCAGACAAATATTTTTCCTGTCTTGTCCTCCATTACATTGATGTGGTGCTGTGTTGACCTATGGTGCATATTAGCAGTTTCCATGGCTATGTCTCAGTATTCTTTTTGCATAAGGGCTAGGTAGTGGGCTCCCTCTGATCCCTCCTCATCTTGTAAGCTGGCCTCATGGGACAAAAACCCATGTTCAAGAGCCTTCAATTTGGCACTTATAGTTTTTTCCCCTGCGACCCACCCCCTTAACTACAGTCTAATAGACACCCCTCAACGTGAGTGGAAACTCGAATGAAGTGGTGTTTCCCTGAAAATAATGGTCTTTTGCGGCTAACATCCCTTCTCTAATTTTTGGCATTTTAAGGTGCCAAGGGCTCAATATGATACAGCCAGTGTTTGGCCTCTCCCCTGGACCATACACCAGCCACAGGGGAGAATAGTCAGATATACCCCAAGTTAAGTTAGTGGTCTCCCTGTCTTCTAACAGCTAGGGAGTCAGCATGAGAAAGTGATCAATTCAGGAGAGACTATCATGTACCCCCCAAGTAAAAGGATGAAGTGCTGGGTTGCTGGGTTAAGGGTACACCATTCATCTGCCTATCACTGGGCAGTGAGGATGTCTGGCAATAGTCATCTAACTGAGTCCAGGGGCCTCTGGGGATGTAGGTAAATGCTGTCACTCAGCGTTGCGTTAAGGTCTCCTCACATGATAAATTCCCCATCGGGAAGACTGTGCAACAGGGTGATCAGGGCTGGTAGTACTGAGTCATGAAGACATATCGGAGATCATTATGACCCCGGCGGTAGGTGCTAAGGTGGCGGTAGTACCGCCAACAGGCTGGCAGTACATACCGCCACATTATGACATTAGCAGATTGGCTGCAGCCAACCCACCAATTTATCATTCCTATTGCCATGGTGATAGCAGCCGCTGGGCTGGAGATATCAATCTCCAGCCCAGCGGCTGCTATAGTACTGCCAGCGGCATTTTAAGCCAGCCTACCGCCATGGTTTTCGTGGCTTTAGAAACACCATGAAAATCATGGCGGTAGGCCCTACCAGTGACAGGGAATTCCTTCCCTGTCACTGGTAGGAGGCTCAACTCCCCAACACTCCCCAGACGCCCCCCACCCTCCCCAATACACACACACCTGCAGACACGCACCACACATACACCCACTCACTCACACTGGCATACACGCATTCATACACACATACATCAATTCATGCTTGCAAACATCCATATACACATTCACACTGACATGCAGACACACATTCACATTTCCATACTTACACGCATTAACACACATGCATACACACAAGCAAACAACACTACACACACAGACGCATTCACGCACACACTCATACATTCATGCATACAACCCCACACACATACACAACACCCTCCACCCCCGCACCAGTCGGAAGCCCAACTTACCTGCATCCAGGTGGTCTTCCATCAGGGAACGGGACGGGGCGCTGCTACTGCCAACAGCACCCACCAGCAGAAGACTGCCAGGCTGTATCATATGTCATGATACAGCTGGCGGCGGTCTACTGGCGTCGCGCTGCTGGCGGTAGCAGCGCCATCTTACCACCATCCACCAGTATGGCCACAGCCAGATTTCCGCCCTTCTTGTTGTGGAAGTCCGGCTGTGGTCATAATCTGGCGAACGGATGGTAGCCGTGGTGATGGTCTTTTGGCGGCCGTCACTGTGGCGGTAGGCGGGTTATTCTGCCAATGTCATAATATGGGCCATAGTGATTTCTTTTGAAAGTATGTTTAAGATACCTTCTCTCCCAGGCCCCAAAGAGCACCACATAGGGACCCAGCGGATCGGGCCATATTTGCCAAATGACTAGTGGCAGCTTTCTCCTCATCAAGATTACTACTCCTCTAAAGGAGGTGGTATGGCCCACATCACATCCTTTTTATTTCCCCAATGGTCAAGAGCATGACACCTATTACCTAGAAGGTGAGTCTCTTGTAGGAGAACTATATCAAGGGAGTAGGGTTTGATCTACTGGTGCACCACTCCCCATTTGACTTTGAAGCCTAGGCCATTGACATTCCAGGACAGTATCCTGGAATGTCTACTAACTTTGGACATCCCACTGGTATACTAACTTTGGACATCCCACTGTTTGAATAATGGACCATACCCGGGGATTGCTGGGCCACAGCTGTGTGGAGTTCAGCTCTGGGAGTGAACATCCTGTGTGCCTCAACTATGCTGACTGGCCGTATGTATCTTGCCTGGACATTAACTACAATAAATATCCAATAACCCCTCTTCAATCATGAATCCCCCTCCCTGCTACACTGCGCTGCAGATTTCAAACAGCCCACCTCCACAAATCCGCATAGCGCCTGTTGCCCCAACCGAACATACTGTTCACTAGGAAGCGTCAGTACCGCCTTCTGGTCACCACCCAGCCACCTACTGGAATATCTTTAAGTTGGTGTCTCATATCCTCAGTCTCAATATTTCTCCCAATCACAATTTAGGACCATCGGGGGCTGCTCCCATCTCACTCACAAGATGCTCTGGGTGCATCTCCAGTGTCTCAATTACAATCCCACAAGCCCCTCTCATCTCCCCATGGGTGCCAAGGTCCGTTCAGGTGATCAGGACGATACTCCAGGCTAGGCGTAATCTGTTTTGACCCACATATCCACTTCAATTGTTTCACAATTCTCCTTTGCCATGCCGCGACCCTGGTGCATCTTAGCGTGGTCGCAGTGTCTTGACCCTCCTGTCACCCAACATTCGATCCAGCCAATCTTGACCAGCTTCTGGGCTTGATTTAAAAATTAGTTTTGCATGTTGCGACTAATCAATGCTATGCCGGATAAGTCACTGAATATTTGTGGTCCCATTCCATCAGAGCCTTCTTCACCGAGAGGAAACTGTGGCACAGCCTCTGGATCCAAGGACTGAAATTGAGACAGAACATAACCTGAGCGTTACCTATATGCACAGGAGGGGCACTGCGAGCTGCTTGGAGTATCACATCCCAGTATCGGACGTTTATGAGTCTTGCTATGAAGGGACGAGGCTGTGCGCCAGGCTTTCATGGTGCACCTGAGATGCAGTGGGCTTCCTCCACCTAAAAGATTTTGAAAGGTCCACATGTTGACAGGATGAGATTATCAACAAGCAGGTCCATGGGCGGACTCTTGGTATGTCGAGGTACCACTAGTATCCATACATTATTTCAGCAGGACCAGCCATCCAAGTCTTCAAACTTCTCTCACAACTGTTCTACTGTAACTTCACATAATTTGTTATACATAACCACATACTCACATTTGCATTCCACAACCTATGTCACATTCTCAGTGAGTGTCTTTTGGTACTGTGAATACTCATGTCAGCTATGAGTAGAGAGAATGACACAATCATCCTTTCTATGTCATTCTTCACACATACAATTTGCCAAGAGTCTGTGACCTGTTAGTACATTGTTTGACTTACATGCATGTTCCTAGATGATTGGGTGTGATACACCTAGACATTTATGTGTATTGGTCCCTGTATGTTACTCTCTTGCAAATACATGTGAGTGGCACCGAGACGTATGTTCTCAGTACTCATGTGTGATATTGTCATTCAGACTTTGCTAGGTTACCTAGCAGACACAAACCTACCATCGTAGGTATTGCCTTTTTCTACCTAGCCCATACATCTGTACAGTAGTCTTCACAGATATTTCCAAGATTGCTACAGGCATATGTCAAGCCAACACATTTGTGCGATATGTGTGTGACAATGTACAATGTATTAGCTCCAGACAATGCCTACATTCCATGTGGTAGTGAATTCATTTAAAATGTTTTGTTCCTGACTATGGGGCAGGTTAAAGTAAAGTAGCACAGCAACCAGTGCAGGGCCACTTTTATTTTCCCCCTTAGCACCTCACCTATCGCCACCACGTATGCAGCGTATTTTAAAGAGTCTGCATCATGGCACAAGGTAAGGGGCAATAGCGTAAAGGTATTTGACGCAATTGATGTACTGTTTAGGGTTAGAGCTAACACTTTGGCCCTAAGCCTGAACAGTAGTTAGGGCCCATTGGTACCACAATGTGCTCCCTTTCAACAGCTGCTCTGAGCAGGTGTTAAAAGTAACAGCATTGTATGGCACAGTTGTTTTGTTAGATTCTACTGAATAATTTTGGAACCCCCCTTCTGACTGAACACCCCTTGCATATTTAATGCCTGTTGCAAGCATTTTTGTGGTACAGGGTGTCACAATGTGGCACAATGCATGCATTCCGCCTCTGGAATTGTTGGGTCACATTAGCGTAAGATGTTTGACACTAATGTTGAACAAGGATGCACTAGGACCTCTTAAATTAGTGCCCATGTTCCAAAGTTGTTACAACTGTTGTGATGTAGTCATGCTCTCTGAGATATGGCAAGTTACAATTGGTATGTGATGGTGTAAATGAGTACGCCATGAACATTCTGAGTTTAAGTGATTTTTTTTACTTATTTACATTATGATTTATGAAGTACATTTCCCCTACCTCCAGTTGTACACCATTGTTGTCATCCTCCTCGTTGGGGATATTTACTTGTTCATCCCAGGGGCCATGTGTGCGTAGACAAATGTTATGCAAACTGGCACACACAAGAATAATTTTGTTGACAAGGGGTGGTGCAAAAAATGTCCTCTTCCTGTAAGATGTAGGCACCTTAACTTTGATTTAAGGAGGCAAAATGCCTGCTCCGCTGCATTTCTATTCCTTATGTGGCCTTCATTGTACGCCCGCTCTGCATCCATTGTAGGATTCCCAAAAGGCGTCATGACCCAAGGCTGGATGCAGTAACCTTGGTCGGCTGCAAAGGAATGTGAGAACACATGTCAATCATGCACATTAGTTAATTGCTAGGTGCCATGGCCCATGGAATCAGACTTACATCTGGTATTGTGTGTGTTCCTGTTTGGAAGTATGGTTGCATTGGTCTGTGATGGTGCACTTTCCTATCATGGGTTATGCCTTAGGTACATGGTGATTGTAATTGTAATTTTAGTCCTACAGATCACCCATGCCAAATATGTGTGGTATTGTCTATATTTGAGCCAAGGACACAAATTTACAAGGCCCTAGCACCTCCTTGCGCCACATTAGCCTAATTTTTGTAGTCATTATTGTGGGCCAACAAGGCAAAAATATCACAGTGTCATGTACACAAAGTGCCACTACCCATGCAGTGCAACACTTAGTGACCCTTTGCCACACATTATGCCTGTGCAAAGCATCAAGTATGCAAGGGATGTGTTCCCCCATTAGGCAAAAGCAAAAATGGTGCAGAGGAATATAAGAGGTTCCAATGTGTCATTTTTATCTGGTACTCTTGACTACTGCACAGAGCAGGCATAAATATGTGGTTTACCATTGCTTTAAATGTGCCCCTATGTACAGTGCAGGATTTGCAACATAAATTTGGAAATAATCCTACACAGTCCATCTATGGCATCCTTTATGTTGACACTATTGCATCTACTCTGTGCCATGGTGTGCTATATATTGAATAGGACACACACATGTTGGGGTTAGGGAGTGCTAAGGTGTGCATGTAAAGTAGAGCTGCTTTAGATGCTGCCAAACTATTCTGACAAGTGGCCCATCGTTCCTTCACTTTAGACGTGCAGAAGAGTGATGTAGTGGACTTGTGTACCTATTTTGTGTGTTGTGTGCCATTTAACAGGTGTAGGGTCCTGCGTGTTGCATGCAAATCCAAACCCTTTGCCTTTGAAATACCTCCCTTGCAGAGAGTGTTGTTGGCAATTGCTGGCTGGCATACATATGGGCATGAGCTTCACATGCCCAGTGTGGGACAGTTATTTGAGATGTATTGTGATGTATGCAAGATTTTTCAGACAGCTGTGGGACAGGGCATGCTTTGCTTTTCAGCACTGCCCTGCATCAGGACTTCAGCCCTGCTAAGTTCCATATATCCTCATTGTAGGAGACTGGACTGGCTTGTAGTGGGTACCAAGAGGTACTTACACCTTGCACCAGGCCCAGGTATCCCTTATTAGTGTAGAGGGGTGTCTAGCAGCTTAGGCTGATAGAAAAGGTAGCTTAGCAGAGCAGCTTAGGCTGAACTAGGAGACGAGTGAAGCTCCTACAGTACCACTAGTGCAGAGGTCTTCAAACTTTTTGATGCCGGGACCCCCTCTTAAAACATTTTAGGTGGAAGGACCCCCTTCTGATAACAATTTCTAGAAGCTGGTACACCTCATCATCAACAATAATAAACGTCCCCATTTCCCACAGCGAATCATGTTTACTGTGAGGAAATAATATTAAACAGTGTTTAGCAAACCAAAGGTCAGTGAGTGTGGGGGTGTAGTCAAGGTTGTGGCTAAAAACAAAGGTACTCATTTATGAGGATTTGGCATAGGAGAGTGCCACAAGTCTTCTTGCTACACTGCCCCACGCCAATTCAAAAGGGCAGGAATGCACCGTATTTATGAAATACAGTGCATTCCTGTCCTTTCCCCCGCGCTGGAGCAGAATTGTTGCCTAGCGCCAATATAGGCAGGATTGTATTTGTGCAGGAAGGGGCACCTTCCGGCGCAAAAAACAATCCAGAGAGGCATTGTACCTCTTTCTATATGTGCGGCCGATAGTAACACATATGGAAAGAGGAAAAAACAATGAGAAATGAAAACATTTCTCCTCATTATGCCTCTCTGGGGAGGCGTAAGGTTTTGGCACTGCTCCAGTTTATGTGATTTTGTAAATCTGGGGCAGCGTCAAAATCCATGCGTGTTGCATGGGAACACCCACCACTACTCCCATGGAACGCCTCCTCGACGCAAAGTAAGGCAATGCAGCAGTTTGCGCTGCTTTGCCTTTCTCCTCATCTACAACGCCATTCAAAGCCACTCAGGAAGGCTTTGTGTCACCTCATAGGTATGATTGAGAGGCCTGTGCTGCTGGAGCATCAAAAAAGGTGATGCTCCAGCAGCCCAAGCCTCTCATAAATAAACTCAAAATATTCTCTACGTTTTTTTTTTAGGTGTTTCACTGTCAGATAGCTACATATAAAATAACAGCCAGCTTAAATGAAAAATAAATAAAATAAAGTTGTTACTTATTGGTAAATGCACTGTAGTGCATTATGAAACCTCTATTAGTTAAAGCACTGCAGAGGTCTGCGTGTAACCAGAGAGCAACAGAATGAAATCTGTGCAGTTGAGAATAGTGACTTGTGTATTTTTAGTGCCATGAGGTCACAGACTGTGACAGAAAGCACTGTGAACATGTGAGGCATTATTTTATACTTGCATTACATACAGTATAAGATAGGCTACTACAAAAAGGTTTAAGACAAAACTGTGGTTCCAAAATGTAGATTTAAGTAATACCAGAGCATATACAATGCCTTTTTATTTTTATTTTAATAGCTGTCCCTTCAACACCTCCAGGTGAAGTAAACACTGTGGAAATACAATTACAATTAAAAGCAGGCACTTCACAGCCCAGTTGTTAACTCTTTGCACTACCCTCAAAAAGAATAAATATTTTTCGTCCCAAAGCTTTGAGTGATACCATCATTTAAAGCTGCTCCCAAGCACCCTTTACATTTGCAGATGAGCTCATAGAGCACATTTGCATTTTATTCAGGAATCAGACCCCTGGGAAGGCCTCAGCTGTCTGTGCGGCTTTCACAGCACAGGAGACTCAAAGTTCAGCTGAGGCATTTTGAGGATCGGCTGGGGGACTGCGGAACCCCCTTTCCAGGACTCCACGGCCCCCCTGGGGGTCCCGACCCCCAGATTGAAGACCTCTGCACTAGTGTCATATGCACAATATCATAAGAAAACACAATACACAGATATACTAAAAATAAAGGTACTTTATTGTTATGACAATATGCCAAAAGTATCTCAGTGAGTACCCTCAGTATGAGGATAGCAAATATACACAAGATATATATACACAATACCAAAATATGCAGTAATAGCAATAGAAAACAGTGCAAACAATGTATAGTCACAATAGAATGCAATGGGGGCACATAGGGATAGGGGCAACACAAACCATATACTCTAGAAGTGGAATGCAAACCACAAATGGACCCCAAACCTATGTGACCTTGTAGAGGGTCGCTGGGACTGTAAGAAAACAGTGAGGGTTAGAAAAATAGCCCACCCCAAGACCCTGAAAAGTGGGTGCAAAGTGCACCTAAGTTCCCCAAAGAGCACAGAAGTCGTGATAGGGGAATTATGCAGGAAAGACCAACACCAGCAATGCAACAACAATGGATTTCCAGACGAGAGTACCTGTGGAACAAGGGGACCAAGTCCAAAAGTCACGATCAAGTACGGAGTGGGCAGATGCCCAGGAAATGCCAGCTGTGGATGCAAAGAAGCTGCCACCGGATGGTAGAAGCTGAGGATTCTGCATGAACCACAAGGGCTAGAAATTTCCCCTTTGGAGGATGGATGTCCCACGTCGTGAAGAGTCGTGCAGAAGTGTTTTCCCGCAGAAAGACCACAAATAAGCCTTGCTAGCTGCAAGGGTCGCGGTTAGGGTTTTTGGATGCTGCTGTGGCCCAGGAGGGACCAGGATGTCACCAATTGCGTGAGGGGACAGAGGGGGCGTCCAGCAAGAGAAAGAGCCACTCAGAAGCAAGCAGCACCCGCAGAAGTGCCAGAACAGGCACTATGAATTGGAGTGAATCAGTGCTCACCTGAAGTTGCACAAGAGAGTCCCACGCCGCCGGTGGACAACTCAGGAGGTCGTGCAATGCAGGTTAGAGTGCCGGGGACCCAGGCTTGGCTGTGCATGAAGGAAATCCTCAGTGAGTGCACAGGAGCCGGAGTAGCTGCAAAACACGCGGTTCCCAGCAATGCAGTCTGGCGTGGGAAGGCAAGGACTTACCTCCACCAAACTTGGACTGAAGAGTAACTGGACTGTGGGAGTCACTTGGACAGAGTTGCTGAGTTCAAGGGACCTCGCTCGTCGTGCTGAGAGGAGACCCAGAGGACCGGTGATGCAGTTCTTTGGTGCCTGCGGTTGCAGGGGGAAGATTCCGTCGACCCACAGGAGATTTCTTCGGAGCTTCTAGTGCAGAGAGGAGGCAGACTACCCCCACAGCATGCACCACCAGGAAAACAGTTGAGAAGGCGGCAGGATCAGCGTTACAAGGTCGCAGTAGTCGTCTTTGCTACTTTTTTGTAGTTTTGTAGGCTTCCAGCGCGGTCAGCAGTCGATTCCTTGGCAGAAGGTGAAGAGAGAGATGCAGAGGAACTCTGATGAGCTCTTGCATTCGTTATCTGAGGAATTCCCCAAAGCAGAGACCATAAATAGCCAGAAAAGGAGGTTTGGCTACCTAGGAGAGAGGATAGGCTAACACCTGAAGGAGCCTATCAGAAGGAGTCTCTGATGTCACCTGCTGGCCCTGGCCACTCAGAGCAGTCCAGTGTGCCAGCAGCACCTCTGTTTCCAAGATGGCAGAGGTCTGGAGCACACTGGAGGAGCTCTGGGCACCTCCCAGGGGAGGTGCAGGTCAGGGGAGTGATCACTCTCCTTTCCTTTGTCCAGTTTCGCGCCAGAGCAGGGCTGAGGGATCCCTGAACCGGTGCAGACTGGCTTATGCAGAGATGGGCACCATCTGTGCCCATCAAAGCATTTCCAGAGGCTGGGGGAGGCTACTCCTCCCCTGCCTTAACACCTTTTTCCAAAGGGAGAGGGTGTAACACCCTCTCTCTGAGGAAGTCCTTTGTTCTGCCTTCCTGGGCCAAGCCTGGCTGGACCCCAGGAGGGCAGAAACCTGTCTGAGGGGTTGGCAGCAGCAGCAGCTGCAGTGAAACCCCGGGAAAGGCAGTTTGGCAGTACCCGGGTCTGCGCTAGAGACCCGGGGAATCATGGGATTGTCTCCCCAATACCAGGATGGCATTGGTGGAACAATTCCATGATCTTAGACATGTTACATGGCCATATTCGGAGTTACCATTGTGAAGCTACACATAGGTAGTAGTGACCTATGTGTAGTGCACACGTGTAATGGTATCCCTGCACTCACAAAGTCCGGGGAATTGGCCCTGAACAATGTGGGGGCACCTTGGCTAGTGCCAGGGTGCCCACACACTAAGGGGGTGATTCCGACCCTGGCGGTCCTTGACCGCCAGGGCCGGGGTCGGCGGGAGCACCGCCAACAGGCTGGCGGTGCTCCTAAGGGCATGGCCGCGGTCAGAAACGGAAAACCGGCGGTGTCCCGCTGGTTTTCCGCTGCCCTGAGGAATCCCCCATTCCGACCCCCTCACCGCCATCCTGTTCCTGGCGGTTTCGACCGCCAGGAACAGGATGGCGGTGAGGGGTGTCGTGGGGCCCCTGGGGGCCCCACTTTGAATTTCAGTGTCTGCTTAGCAGACACTGAAATTCGCAACGGGTGCTACTGCACCCGTCGCACACCTTCCACTTCGCCGGCTCCATTCGGAGCCGGCTTCCTCGTAGAAGGGTGTTTCCCACTGGGCTGGCGGGCGGCCTTTAGGCGGTCGCCCGCCAGCCCAGTGGGAAACCCAGAATGACCGCCGCGGTCTTTTGACCGCGGTACGGTCTTTTGACCGCGGTACGGTCTTCTGGCGGTTCCCGCTTGGGGGGCGGCTCCCGCCGCCCGCCAAGCTGGGAATGACCCCCTAAGTAACTTAGCACCCAACCTTTACCAGGTAAAGGTTAGACATATAGGTGACTTATAAGTTACTTAAGTGCAGTGTAAAATGGCTGTGAAATAACGTGGACGTTATTTCACTCAGGCTGCAGTGGCAGGCCTGTGTAAGAATTGTCAGAGCTCCCTATGGGTGGCAAAAGAAATGTTGCAGCCCATAGGGATCTCCTGGAACCCCAATACACTGGGTACCTCAGTACCATATACTAGGGAATTATAAGGGTGTTCCAGTATGCAAATGTAAATTGGTAAAATTGGTCACTAGCCTGTTAGTGACAATTTGGAAAGAAATGAGAGAGCATAACCACTGAGGTTCTGATTAGCAGAGCCTCAGTGAGACAGTTAGTCATAACACAGCTAACACATACAGGGCACACTTTTGAGCACTAGGGCCCTGGCTGGCAGGGTCCCAGTGACACATACAACTAAAACAACATATATACAGTGAAATATGGGGGCAACATGCCAGGCAAGATGGTACTTTCCTACACAACCCCCCCCCCCCCAAACGAAGGACAATAAGACTAGCCATGACCTGATGAGTCTTCATTGTCTAAGTGGAAATATCTGGAGAGTCCATCTGCATTGGAGTGGGTACTCCCAGGTCTATGTTCCACTGTATAATCCATTCCCTGTAGGGATATGGACCACCTCAACAATTTAGGGTTTTCACCTTCCATTTGTTTTAGCCAAAGTAGAGGTTTGTGGTCTGTTTGAACAATGAAGTGAGTGCCAAACAGGTATGGCCACAACTTCTTCAGTGCCCAGACCACAGCAAAGGCATCCCTCTCAATGGCAGACCAACGCTTTTCTCTAGGGGTCAACCTCCTGCTGATAAAAGCAACAGGTTGATCCTGGCCCTCAGAATTAAGTTGTGATAAGACTGCCCCTACCCCTAATTCAGATGCATCAGTTTGGACAATGAATTTTTTGGAGAAACAGGGGCTTTTCAGGACAGGTGCAGAGCACATGGCCTGCTTCAGCTTCTCAAAAGCTTTCTGACAGCTAGCTGTCCACAATACCTTTTTAGGCATTTTCTTGGATGTGAGGTCATTAAGAGGGGCTGCAATGGAGCCATAGTTCTTTATGAACCTCCTGTAATACCCAGTGAGGCCTAAGAAGGCTCTCACCTGGGTCTGATTTGTAGGGGGAACCCAATCTATAATAGTTTGGATTTTCCCCTGAAGTGGTGCAATCTGTTCTCCACCTACCAGGTGTCCCAGATAAACCACTTTCCCCTGCCCTATCTGGCACTTTGAAGCCTTGATAGTGAGGCCTGCCTTCTGCATGGCCTCTACAACTTTCCATAGGTGGACCAGGTGATCATCCCAACTGGAGCTAAAGACAGCTATATCATCTAGATATGCTGCACTAAAAGCTTCCAGCCCTTGCAGGACTGTGTTCACCAACCTTTGAAAAGTGGCAGATGCATTTTTCAATCCAAAAGGCATTACTGTGAATTGGTAATGGCCTCCAATGGTTGAAAATGCAGTTTTTGCTTTTTCATCCTCTGATAACTTGTTCTGCCAATACCCTGCAGTCAAATCAAAGGTGCTTAGATACTTGGCAGATGCCAGTGTATCTATTAGCTCATCTGCCCTGGGTATAGGGTGAGCATCAGTTTTGGTTACCTGGTTGAGACCTCTATAGTCTACACAAAACCGCATTTCCTTCTTTCCATCCTTGGAATGAGGTTTTGGTACAAGTACCACAGGAGAGGCCCATGGACTTTCAGAGTGCTCAACCACTCCCAGTTCAAGCATTTTCTGCACTTCTTGCTTTATGCAGTCTCTGACATGGTCAGGCTGCCTATAGATCTTACTTTTGACAGGCAAGCTGTCTCCAGTATCTATAGTGTGCTCACACCAAGAAGTGGTGCCTGGCACAGTAGAGAAGAGTTCAGAAAACTGACCCAGGAGATTTATGCAGTGGTCTTTCTGCTCAGCAGTAAGACAATCTGCCAAAATTACACCTTCCACTAGAGCATCTTGTTCTGTGGAAGAGAAGAGATCAGGGAGAGGGTCACTCTCTTCTTCCTGTCCCTCATCTGTTGCCATGAGCAGGGTGAGATCAGCCCTGTCATAGTAGGGTTTCAGGCGATTGACATGGAGCACCCTAAGGGGACTCCTGGCAGTGCCTAAGTCAACTAAGTAGGTGACTTCTCCCTTCTTTTCAACAATTATGTGGGGTCCACTCCATTTGTCTTGGAGTGCTCTTGGGGCCACAGGCTCCAAGACCCACACTTTCTGCCCTGGTTGGTACTGAACCAAAACAGCCTTCTGGTCATGCCATTGCTTTTGGAGCTATTGGCTGGCCTGAAGGTTTTTACTGGCCTTTTTCATGTACTCAGCCATCCTAGATCTGAGGCCAAGTACATAGTCCACTATGTCTTGTTTTGGAGCTTTTAAAAGTTGTTCCCAACCCTCCTTAACAAGTGTTAGAGGACCTCTCACAGGGTGTCCAAATAGGAGTTCAAAGGGGCTGAAGCCCACTCCTTTTTGGGGTACCTCCCTGTAAGCAAAAAGGAGGCAAGGTAACAGGATATCCCATCTCCTGCGGAGTTTTTCAGGGAGTCCCATAATCATGCCTTTGAGAGTTTTGTTAAATCTCTCCACCAGTCCATTTGTTTGTGGATGATAGGGTGTGGTGAATTTGTATGTAACACCACACTCCTTCTACATGGCCTTTAAGTAAGCAGACATGAAATTGCTTCCCCTGTCTGATACCACCTCTTTTGGGAAGCCCACCCTGGAAAAGATTCCCAGGAGGGCTTTGCCACTGCAGGAGCTGTAGTGGTCCTTAGAGGAATTGCTTCAGGATATCTGGTGGCATGGTCCACTACCACCAAGATAAACCTATTGCCTGAAGCAGTAGGAGGGTCAAGGGGGGCAACTATGTCAACCCCTACCCTTTCAAAGGGAACCCCAACCACAGGCAGTGGGATAAGGGGTGCCTTTGGAGTGCCACCTGTCTTGCCACTGGCTTGACAGGTTTCACAGGACTTGCAAAATTCCTTTGTGTCCTCTGACATTCTAGGCCAATGAAACAAGGGGACAAGCCTGTCCCAAGTTTTCATTTGCCCCAAATGTCCAGCTAAGGGAATGTTGTGGGCTAGAGTTAGGGGGAACTTTCTGTACTCCTGAGGAATCACCAATCTACTGGCAGCTCCAGGTTTTGGATCCCTTGGTTCAGTGTACAAGAGGTTGTCCTCCCAGTAAACTATGGGGGTTATTCTAACTTTGGAGGAAGTGTTAATCCGTCCCAAAAGTGACGGTAAAGTGACGGATATACCACCAGCCGTATTACGAGTCCATTATATCCTATGGAACTCGTAATACGGCTGGTGGTAAATCCGTCACATTTGGGACGGATTACCACCTCCTCCAAAGTTAGAATAACCCCCTATGTGAGAGTCACTGACATCCCCATTTGCTTGTTTGACAGCTTGCTGCCTTAGACCCTCTAGTGTGGGACAGGTATGCTGTGCCACACTCAGCTCCTCCCTGGCAGGCCCCCCTTCACCCAAAAGCTCAGCAGTGTCTGCTTCCAGCTCCTCTGGTGTAGGTTCTACACAGGGTGGAAATTCTTCTTCCTCAGAAGTTGAATCCACTGTAGAGGGAGGGATAGTAGGTAGTGTTTTACCTTTACTAACCCTAGCTTTAGGGAGCACTTGGTCCATTCTTCCAGGATCCAAGTCACCCTGTCCTTTTTGCTTTTTGGCCTGAGCCCTGGTTAAAGCAAAAATATGCCCTGGAATGCCCAGCATTGCTGCATGAGCCTCCAACTCCACATCTGACCAAGCTGATGTCTCTAAATCATTCCCTAGTAGACAGTCTACAGGTAAATCTGAGGCAACCACAACTTTCTTTGGACCAGTAACCCCCCCAGTTGAGATTTACAACAGCCATGGGGTGGCTAAGTGTGTTGTTATGAGCATCGGTTACTTGGTACTGGTGACCAAGTAGGTGTTGTTCAGGGTGGACCAGTTTCTCTATTACCATGGTAACACTGGCACCTGTGTCCCTGTAGGCCTGAACCTCAACACCATTTATTAGGGGTAGTTGCTTGTACTTATCCATGTTAAGGGGACAAGCAACCAAGGTGGCTAAATCAATAGCCCCCTCAGAGACTAACACAGCCTCTGTGGTCTCCCTAATCAGACCAACCCCAACTAAATTACCAAAAGTGAGCCCGCTACTCCCTTGGATTGGCTATTAGTAGGTTTGCTCTCACCACCACTGCTATTACTAGGGGCACTAGGTGTAGCAGCAGGGGTTGTAGTGGTAGGAGGCTTGGTGCTTTTCTTTGGACAACTGGGATCTGTTGTCCAATGGCCTTTTATTTTACATAAATAGCACCATGGTTTCTTTTCTTTGTTTTGATTTGAAGAGGATTTGGACCCAGCACCCCCACCAGAGTGTTTTTGTGGGCCTGATGAAGACTCATTTTTAGATTTTTCCCCACCCTTGTCAGAAGACTTACCATCCTTCTTCTTGCCATCTTTGTCACCCCTCTATGAACTTTTCTGTTCACCCTTGTTCTGACCCATTTGTCTGCCTTCTTTCCCAATTCTTGGGGAGAGGTCAGATCAGAGTCTACCAGGTACTGGTGTAACAAATCAGACACACAATTATTAAGTTTATGCTCTCTCAGGATTAAGTTATACAGGCTTTCATAGTCAGAAACTTTACTGCCATGTAACCACCCCTCCAAGGCCTTCACTGAATGGTCAACAAAGTCTACCCAGTCTTGTGAAGACTCCTTTTTGGTTTCTCTGAACTTCATCCTGTACTGTTCAGTGGTTAAGCCATAACCATCTAGGAGTGCATTCTTAAGAACTTTGAAATCATTGGCATCACTTTCTTTTACAGTAAGGAGCCTATCCCTACCCTTTCCACTGATAGATAGCCATAGGATAGCAGCCCACTGCCTTTGAGGGACCTCCTGTACAACACAGGCCCTCTCAAGTGCAGCAAACCACTTGTTAATGTCATCCCCCTCCTTGTAAGGGGGAACTATCTTGTGCAGATTCCTAGAATCACGCTCTTTTGCAGGATGACTATTTGGAATCCTGCTGCTGCCACCATGGGTTTCTAAACCCAATTTCTGTCTTTCTCTTTCTATCTCTAAGGACTGCCTATCTAAATCCAGCTGCTGCTTCTTGAGCTTCAGCCTGGATTGTTCTACTCTCAATCTATTGAGCTCCCTTTCTAACACTCTGTCATCAGGGTTGGTGGGTAGGGCATGTCTTGAAACAGAGGAATGGTGAGAATGAACAGAAGGAGACCTGGCCCTAACAGATGGCACACTAACATTCTGGCCTACAGAAGTGACACTTCTACTGTGATGAGAAACAACACTATTACTGTGATGTGAATTCACATCACTACCAGCTATGCTAGGTGGCCTGCTAAGGGGCAGGTTGGAAAGATTCCCTCCCAAATATTTTGCTAGGGGTGCCCCAGAATCAGAGTGGGAACCTTCAGCTAATTTCTCACCAGAAGTGCCAACACAAGTCTTGTCTTGCTCAACTAGCATGTTAACTAATAGTTCTCTAGAGGGATTCTTCCCTACCCCTAAACCTCTTTCTACACAGAGACTCCTTGCTGCCTTCCAGCTAAGGTGATCATAAGCAGTCTTGGACAGATCAACAGTTTGGCCTGTGCCAGACATTATAGAAAAATAGCCCACCCCAAGACCCTGAAAAGTGGGTGCAAAGTGCACCTAAGTTCCCCAAAAAGCACAGAAGTCGTGATAGGGGAATTCTGTAGGAAAGACCAACACCAGCAATGCAACAACAATGGATTTCCAGATGAGAGTACCTGTGGAACAAGGGGACCAAGTCCAAAAGTCACGATCAAGTCGGGAGTGGGCAGATGCCCAGGAAATGCCAGCTGTGGATGCAAAGAAACTGCCACTGGATGGTAGAAGCTGAGGATTCTGCATGAACGACAAGGGCTAGAAACTTCCCCTTTGGAGGATGGATGTCCCACGTTGTGAAGAGTCGTGCAGAAGTGTTTTCCTACAGAAAGACCGCAAACAAGCCTTGCTAGCTGCAAGGGTCATGTTTAGGGTTTTTGGATGCTGCTGTGGCCCAGGAAGGATCAGGATGTCACCAATTGCGTGAGGGGACAGAGGGGGCATCCAGCAAGAGTAAGAGCCCACTCAGAAGCAAGCAGCACCCGCAGAAGTGCCGGAACAGGCACTACGAAGTGGAGTGAATTGGTGCTCACCCGAAGTTGCACAAGAGAGTCCCACGCCGCCGGAGGACAACTCAGGAGGTCGTGCAATGCAGGTTAGAGTGCCGGGGACCCAGGCTTGGCTGTGCACAAAGGAAATCCTCAGTGAGTGCACAGGAGCCGGAGTAGCTGCAAAACACGCAGTTCCCAGCAATGCAGTCTGGCGTGGGGAGGCAAGGACTTACCTCCACCAAACTTGGACTGAAGAGTCACTGGACTGTGGGAGTGACTTGGACAGAGTTGCTGAGTTCAAGGGACCTCGCTCATCGTGCTGAGAGGAGACCCAGAGGACCGGTGATGCAGTTCTTTGGTGCCTGCAGTTGCAGGGGGAAGATTCCGTCGACCCACGGGAGATTTCTTCAGAGCTTCTAGTGCAGAGAGGAGGCAGACTACCCCCACAGCATGCACCACCAGGAAAACAGTCGAGAAGGCGGCAGGATCAGCGTTACAAGGTCGCAGTAGTCGTCTTTGCTACTTTGTTGCAGTTTTGTAGGCTTCCAGCAGTCGATTCCTTGGCAAAAGGTGAAGAGAGAGATGCAGAGGAACTCTGATGAGCTCTTGCATTCGTTATCTGAGGAATTCCCCAAAGCAGAGACCCTAAATAGCCAGAAAAGGAGGTTTGGCTACCTAGGAGAGAGGATAGGCTAGCAACACCTGAAGGAGCCTCTCAGAAGGAGTCTCTGACGTCACCTGCTGGCCCTGGCCACTCAGAGCAGTCCAGTGTGCCAGCAGCACCTCTGTTTCCAAGATGGCAGAGGTCTGGAGCACACTGGAGGAGCTCTGGGCACCTCCCAGGGGAGGTGCAGGTCAGGGGAGTGATCACTCCCCTTTCCTTTGTCCAGTTTCGCGCCAGAGCAGGGCTGAGGGATCCCTGAACCGGTGCAGACTGGCTTATGCAGAGATGGGCACCATCTGTGCCCATCAAAGCATTTCCAGAGGCTGGGGGAGGCTACTCCTCCCCTGCCTTAACACCTTTTTCCAAAGGGAGAGGGTGTAACACCCTCTCTCTGAGGAAGTCCTTTGTTCTGCCTTCCTGGGCCAAGCCTGGCTGGACCCCAGGAGGGCAGAAACCTGTCTGAGGGGTTGGCAGCAGCAGCAGCTGCAGTGAAACCCCGGGAAAGGCAGTTTGGCAGTACCCGGGTCTGCGCTAGAGACCCGGGGAATCATGGGATTGTCTCCCCAATACCAGGATGGCATTGGTGGAGCAATTCCATGATCTTAGACATGTTACATGGCCATATTCGGAGTTACCATTGTGAAGCTACACATAGGTAGTGACCTATGTGTAGTGCACGAGTGTAATGGTGTCCCCGCACTCACAAAGTCCGGGGAATTGGCCCTGAACAATGTGGGGGCACCTTGGCTAGTGCCAGGGTGCCCACACACTAAGTAACTTAGCACCCAACCTTTACCAGGTAAAGGTTAGACATATAGGTGACTTATAAGTTACTTAAGTGCAGTGTAAAATGGCTGTGAAGTAATGTGTGCACTATTTCACGCATGCTGCAGTGGCAGTCCTGTGAAAGGGTTTGTCTGAGCTCCTTATGGGTAGCAAAAGAAATACTGCAGCCCATAAGGATCTCCTGGAACCCCAATGCCCTGTGTTCCTAGGTACCATACACTAAGGACTTATAAGGGGGGTCCAGTGTGCCAAATGACATTGGTAAATTAAGTCACTAGCCTATGGTGACAAATTTAAAAGCAGAGAGAGCATAAGCACTGAGGTTCTGATTAGCAGAGCCTCGGTGACAGTTAAGCACTTTTCACAACACACACATTAGGCCATAAATTATGAGCACTGGGGTCCTGACCAGTGAGACAGACAAAAACATACTGACATACAGGTAAAAATGGGGTAACATGCCAAGAAAGATGGTACTCTCCTACACTAGATCCTGTAAATTGGTATATGTATGTATAGCTCTAGGTACAGAGTACACTTTCCTGTGGAAAGCACCGGTGACAGAGTGACAAGGGAATTGCAAGTACTTATCCCATCGCTACACCACCAATGTAGGAGGCTGGCCTGGTTTGTAGTGGGTACGTTTGGTACTTACACCTCATACCAGGTCCAGTTATCCCTTATTAGTGAAATGTAGTCAGTGTATAGATGCCAGTCTCACTAGGGGTAGTGTGGATGAGCAGCCAAGGCCTAACTAGGAGACATGCAAAGCTTATGCAATACCACTGTTTTCGCACAGTACTCACACACTTTAAAGAAAATATTCAGTGTTACAAAAATAAAGATACTTTATTTTGGTGACACAAATGCCAAAAATACCTTAGAGACTATACTCCATTAGGAGGTAAGTAATACACACGGTATATGCACTAGAATGCAGTAATAGCTGTACAAACATGCCAAGAAGAGGATACTTTCCTTCATTAGGGGGTTGGTGGGGTGGTGGTTGAATTAACATATAGGTCCTCATTATGACATTGGTGGTAAATCCTGCTTACCACTGCGGTGATGGCTGCCAACATACCGCGGGAGGGTGTGGGGGGGCACATTTATTTTAGGCCATTTCTGCCCCCCCTGGGGCCGGCTGAGCTAGAGGCCAAAATCCACAGGTAGGCACTTTGCAAAAAACACCTCTGTTTTCTGTTTTCTGTGGAAAAATGTGATGTGTCCACGTTGTGTTTTGGGCCCTTTCCTTTCGTGGGCGCTAGACCCACCCACACAAGTGAGGTACCATTTTTATCGGAAGACTTGGGGGAACGCTGGGTGGAAGGACATTTGTGGCTCCTCTCAGATTCCAGAACTTTCTCTCACTGAAATGAGAGGAAAACGTGTTTTTTGGGCCAAATGTTGAGGTTTGCAAAGGATTCTGGGTAACAGAACCTGGTCAGAGCCCCACAAGTCACCCCATCTTGGATTCCCCTAGGTCTCTAGTTTTCAGAAATGCACAGGTTTGGTAGGTTTCCCTAGGTGCCGGCTGAGCTAGGGGCCAAAATCTACAGGTAGGCACTTTGCAAAAAACACCTCTGTTTTCTGTAAAAAAAAAAAAGGGATGTGTCCAAGTTGTGTTTTGGGCCATTTCCTTTCGTGGGCGCTAGGCCTACCCGCACAAGTGAGGTACCAGTTTTATCGGGAGACTTGGGGAAACGCTGGGTGGAAGGAAATTTGTGGCTCCTCTCAGATTCCAGAACTTTCTGTCACCGAAATGTGAGGAAAATGTGTTTTTTTAGCCAAATTTTGAGGTTTGCAAAGGATTCTGGGTAACAGAACCTGGTCAAAGCCCCACAAGTCACCCCATCTTGGATTCCACTAGGTCTCTAGTTTTAAAAAATGCACAGGTTTGGTAGGTTTCCCTCGGTGCCGGCTGAGCTAGGGGCCAAAATCTACAGGTAGGCACTTGGCAAAAAACACCTCTGTTTTCTGTCAAAAAATTGGATGTTTCAACGTTGTGTTTTGAGGCATTTCCTGTCGCGGGCGCTAGGCCTACCCACACAAGTGAGGTATCATTTTTATCGGGAGACTTGGGGGAACATAAAATAGCAAAAGAAGTGTTATTGCCCCTTGTCTTTCTCTACATTTTTTCCTTCCAAATATAAGAGAGTGTGCAAAAAAGACGTCTATTTGAGAAATGCCCTGTAATTCACATGCTAGTATGGGCACCCCGGAATTCAGAGATGTGCAAATAACCACTGCTCCTCAACACCTTATCTTGTGCCCATTTTGGAAATACAAAGGTTTTCTTGATAGCTATTTTTTACTCTTTATATTTCAGCAAATTCATTGTTGTGTACCCGGTATAGAATGAAAACCCACTGCAGGCTGCAGGTCATTTATTGGATCTGGGTACATAGAGTTCTTGATTAACCTACAACCCTATATATCCCTGCAACCAGAAGAGTCCAGCAGATGTAACGGTATATTGCTTTCAAAACTCTGACATTGCAGGAAAAAGTTACGGAGTAAAATGTAGAGAAAAATTGCAAAATTTTTCACCTCAATTTCAATATTTTGTTTTTTCAGTTGTTATTTTCTGTAGGAAACCCTTGTAGGATCTACACAAGTTACCCCTTGCTGAATTCAGAATTTTATCTACTTTTCAGACATGTTGTGGTTTCTGGGATCCAGCATTGGTTTTATGCCCATTTCTGTCAGTGACTGGAAGGAAGCTGAAAGCACAAAAAATCGTACAAATGGGGTATGTCCCAGTAAAATGCCAAAATTGTGTTGAAAAATTGGGTTTTCTGATTCAAGTCTGCCTGTTCCTGAAAGCTGGGAAGCTGGTGATTTTAGCACGGCAAACCCTTTGTTGATGCCATTTTCAGGGAAAAAACCACAAGCCTTCTTCTGCAGCCCCTTTTTCCCATTTTTTTGAAAAAAAATGAAATTTTCACTGTATTTTGGCTCATTTCTTGGCCTCCTTCTGGGGAACCCTCAAAGTCTGGGTACCCCTAGAATCCCTAGGATGTTGGGAAAAAAGGACCCAAATTTGGTGTGGGTAGCTTATGTGAACAAAAAGTTATGAGGGCCTACATGCGAACTGCCCCAAATAGTCAAAAAAAGGCTTGGCACCTGAGGGGGAAAAGGCCTGGCAGCGAAGGGGTTAAAGGTCAGTGTTAAAGTGTTGGTCTCAACACCCATACCGTTACGCCAACATAACAACGCCCACCAGATTATGACCCACTAATCAACAGGGCGGACATTCAACGGCAGTAAACCATTGGCAGTACATACCGCTGCGCTCAGAATAGACACCCACATACAAAACAACACTACATTGGCCAATACGAAAAACACACACCTGACACTCATACACACACACCACACCCACAGCACTATAAAACACACACCCACATTACCCACAACTCTTTACGAATACAAATTATTGCTACCAGACTAACACCAAGACCAGTGCAACAACTAGACACTCACACCACTTACACCCATACATCCATCACACGCCCCACAACTCACACCCCATCACATTACTCAACACACTCTCACCAACATTCACCACACGCATGTCTCCACAAAGGCACCCCTGTTTCACTGATGAGGAGTTAAGGGTCATGGTGGAGGACATTTTCAGGCTCTTTGGAGCACAGGTACATCAAATATCCATTGCAAGGAAGATGGAGCTATGGTGGAGAATCGTGGACAGGGTGAATGCCATGGGACAGCATTCAAGAATAAAGGACAACATCAGAAAGAAGTGGAACGACCTACAGGGGAAGGTACATTCCATAGCAACAAGGCACCAAGGGGCATATTTATACTCTGTTTGCGCCGAATTTGCGCCATTTTTTTTTACGCAAATTCGGCGCAAAACTAACGCCATATTTATACTTTGGCGTTAGATGCGTCTAGCGCCAAAGTATGAGGAATGAGCGTCATTTTTTTGCGTGAACGCCTTCCTTGCGTTAATGAGATGCAAGGTAGGCGTTCCCGTCTAAAAAAATGACTGCAACGCAAATGCGTCGTATTTATACTCCCGGGCAAAAATCACGCCCGGGAGTGGGCGTGGCAAAAAACCCCGCATTTGCGCCTCTTTTTAACGCCTGGGTCAGGGCAGGCGTTAAGGGACCTGTGGTCTCAAAATGAGCCCACAGCTGCCCTCCCATGCCCCCAGGGACCCCCCTGCCACCCTTGCCCACCCCAGGAGGACACCGAAGGATGGAGGGACCCATCCCAGGGACATTCAGGTAAGTTCAGGTAAGTATAATTTATTTTATTTTTTTTATTTTTTTTGGCATAGGGGGGCCTGATTTGTGCCCCCCTACATGCCACAATGCCCAATGACCATGCCCAGGGGACATAAGTCCCCTGGGCATGGCCATTGGGCAAGGGGGCATGACTCCTGTCTTTACTAAGACAGGAGTCATGTAAATGGCGTCTGGGCGTCGTTAAAAATGGCGCAAATCGGGTGGAGGCGATTTTTTTGCCTCAACCTGACTTGCCCCATTTTAAGACGCCCTAACGCCATTTTCCCCAACGCCGGCGCTGCCTGGTGTACGTGTTTTTTTTCCACGCACACCAGGCAGCCCCGGTCTGCTAGCGCCGGCTAACGCCATTCAATAAATACGGCGCCCGCATGGCGCTTCAGAATGGCGTTAGCCGGCGCTAATCTTTTTGGCGCAAAACTGCGATAGCGCAGTTTTGCGTCAAAAAGTATAAATATGGCCCCAAATTCCCATACAGAGGACTAGTGGTGGACCCCCATCTCCTCCCCCACAGCTCACTGTATGGGAGGAGCAAGTCTTGGCATTACTGCATCCTGAGGGACTTGCTGGAGTAGCCGGAGGACTGGACACTGGTCAGTCAATATTTACTAATAATCACCCCCATAACTGCATGCCATCTCACACTCTCACCCTCACTCCCATCACTCAACTACATCCCACATACTGCACCTACACAACTGACTAACCCCAATGCCAAGCCCTGCATGCTATACCAATGCATGGACAGCCCTCCCAACCCTGCATGGAAACCAATCACCAAAGCATGCACAGCATAGGGAAGCTAACAATCACACAATACATCACCATAGACAAGCAAAAGGTGGCAAGGCAACACCAACGGTAGAGGGGAAGATAGGGATGTACAATATGTCATACACATGAAGCATAAAACATCACTTACATCCCCACAAGTGCCCCTGCCAATGTCAGCGGAGAGGAGGTGCCAGGACTATGCAGTCCCCCAACAGAAGATGCCCCCAGTGATGACACTAACTCTGGACTTCAGGATCTGGATGACCTACCTGGCCCATCAGGGACTACTGGACAGCCGGTCACCCAAACCAACTCACAGTCCACCACAGAGCCTCCTCCATCAGTATCCAACACCACAGCACCCACCCAGCGTACCCACACCTCTGTCCCCAGGACACATCAATCTGCTGTGTGCCCACCTGTACAGGGACCCCAGTCCACACCTCATACCCAAGACAATCAGGGACCTGGGGTCAGTGGCAGAGGGTACACCGTTCAGGAGACAGAGTCACAGGCCATGAGGGACACTGGAAGGACTGCTGTGCATCAAGGGAAGGAAAGGACCAGGGAACTGACTCTCCAGGTGGCACTCTCCGAGATCCTGGGAGCCTACCAACATTCCCAGGACACAATGGGCCAGATTGTTAACAACGTGCAGGACAACAGGCGGCTGCAGAAGGGAGAGTATCAGGGGATCCTGGAGGACTTGCAGGCCATAAACACCATCCTGATCTCCATTTCAGGGGTGCTGGCAGACATGGCCAACATCATGAGGGAGGCAGCAGCACAGCAGTGGGCCTTTACCACTAGCCAGTCCATTGACCAGCCCTCCACTTCGCTGCAGCTAGTGGGCAGGAGGCCCCGCCACAGGACCCATAGGCCACCAACACCCCCCGCAGAAGGTGAACCACCCTGCAAACATTCCCTGCGACCCAGACAGAAGCCAGAGATACTTGCCAAGACCAAGACCACCGCCAGGAATTGAGACTCCCCTGATTGTCCCCTTGTGTCCAACCCTGTCACCTTGTCCAATTTGAACTTCCTTTGCTCCCCTTCCTATGGCTCCTTGGACACTTGACATGTTCGACAAAGAGACTGGAACAATACCTTGGACATTCCTCCATCATCAACCCATTCCATTGCACTTTCCCCTCAATGTCTTATCACTACAGTAAACACCCTTGAACACAACTTGACTACTAGTGTTTTATGTTTAGAAAATGTGCATTTATGGAAACAGTCACATCTAGTGCAAATGATCTGAACACTATGAGAGCATAGAAATAAGGACCTGTAGCTGTCTGTAGTCAGCACATCAGTACACCGTTATTATATCATCAACATCTGTAAAATGGCAAGCCATAGGTGACAGTAAGCTGAAATGCAAAGGAAGTTAATGCAATCATGCTACAGTAACACAGAATCCACCAATAGTCATAGGAATGGTAAATTGCTCTGTCTCATCTGTGTGTCGTTGGAAGTATTGACGGATAACTGATGTTCTGTTGTCCTCATCCTCAGCCTCTTCATCCTCACTGTCCTCAGGGTCTGCAGCTGCCACAGGGGCATCTCCAGTCTCCTCCTCCTGCAGAAAGGGTATATGCCATCTGAGGGCCAGGTTGTGCAACATGCAGCATGCCACTACTATCTGCCAGACCTTCTCGGGTGAGTAGCACAGGGATCCACCTGTCAGATGGAGGCACCTGAGCCTGGCCTTCAGGATGTCGAAGGTCCTCTCGATGATCCATCTGGTTAGTCCATGTGCCCCATTAAAACGTTCCTCAGCCCGTGTCCTGGTATTCCTCACAGGGGCCAGCAGCCACAATAGGTTTGGGTAGCCAGAGTCCCCTGAAAGTATTGAGGGACCACATTTAGCCTCACACAATGATTTGTGGATGACACCTGAAGACCTACACAAACATACAGTGGGTGGGGACCAAGGCTCACCTATTAGCCACACCCTGTGCCTCTGTAGTTGGGCCATCACATTTGCGATGCTGCTATTCTTCAGAACAAAGGCATCATGCACTGATCCAGGATACTTAGCATTGACGTGTGAGATATACTGGTCCATCAGGTGCACCATTTGCACATACATGGAGTGGAAACTCTTTACGATTCCTGAACACCTGTTCATTCTGGCGGAGGGGGACAAACGCAATATGTGTCCCGCCAATCGCTCCAATTATACTGGGGATATGTCCCATTGCTTAGAATCCAGCCGTCACAGGGGCCAAGTCTTCAACCCCGGGGAAAGAAATGTAGCTGCACATGTGTTTCACCAGGGCAGACAAAACTCTTTCCAGCATGATTGAGAACATTGGCTGTGATATTCCTGCTGCCAAGCCCACTGTCACTTGGAAAGAACCGGTTGGCAAGAAATGGAGCACTGATAGCACTTGCACAAGAGGGAGGATCCCAGTCAGATGACACAAAGAAGATATCAGATCAGGCTCTAATTGGGCACACAGCTCTGTGATTGTGGTCCTGTCCAATCTATAGGTAAGTATAATGTGCCTGTCCTCTAGTGAAACCAATTCCACACGGGGTCATACATAGGGGTATGTCTCCACCTCCTATTTGTCCGCAGCAGTAGGTATCTAAGGGACACAAGAGTGAGTAGGCTGTCACAATTTGAACAATGGAACCACAACTTCAGTGTACATGGTGCATTTATGTTATGGAACAGTGTTAATGGAGAGGTATGTGCAAATCTAGTCTGTGACACTGTTAATGTCGATATGACCGTTGCCCTCCCTTTAAATGGCGACCACCTGTCATGTGTGTAGGGACATGTGGAAGTGAGGTAATTCCGCTGACGTTGTGTGTCGTTTTGGAAGGCGGTCTTACACCGCCGTGCAATTGCTCATTGATAATATGGGGCACTATGGAGTACAGTGGCCAATAGAGATCTGTGCCGGCGGTGACTGTGTACACCGCTGCAGACGTGACCGCCATTTTCTATCTGATTCCTCACTTGTTTCCTGACCTTCAACAGGAGACCACCTGCACTGTGTATGCTGCTGTGACCTGTGTCTGGAACACACCATGGCACATGTGACTGGGGAAAGGGCCCCTGCCTTCACTTCGGAGGAGTTGGAGTGACTGGTGGATGGGGTCCTACCTCAGTACGGACTGCTGTATGAGCCTCCAGACCAACAGGTGGGTACCCAGTTGTGGATGATACATGTAGGAAGGATGCATGGAGATGTGTGTGCAAGCATCGTGTCATCAGGGGGCGGCGGGACTGTCTTGTGGTGGTGTACATGGTGTGCGCCGAACAATGTGTGTGTCAATGGTAATGGAAACGGGAATGGTGGGCCATATATGTGACAGGCTGGACTGTTTGTTTAATGGTGTTCTCCAGTCTGTATTGCCTCTGCAGGTCAGCACCCATCAAAAGAAGGGATTATGGTGTGCCATCGCCACGGACATGCGGACCCTGGCGGTCTATGGCAGACAGAGCACTCACAGGAAACAGTGGGAGGACCTTAGATGCTGGGCACGGAAGACCGCGGAGGCCCAGCTGGGGATGGCCTCCCGATGAGGAAGGGGTGACCGTAGGAACCTGACCCCCTGATGGCCCACATACTGGGGGTTGCCTACCCAGAGCTGGATGGGCGCTTGAGGGCATCACAGCAACCACAAGGGGGTGAGTACAGTGGGTATTATTCTAAAATTTGGCAGGTGGAGTGGGATCCGGGTGGTGGATGTGACTTACTGGGTGCCCCTAAGGCCAGGCCCAACATTGCAGCATGGGTCACCTATAGGGTAATGGTGTATGGCAAATGCAGGTAACCTAGCTTGTTAGCATTCCATTTCAGGCAGGGCTTTGTGGGTACCGGGAGGGGTGCAGTTGCAGTGTGTGGCCCTCATCTTGCCTTATCATCTAGTCAAATCACTGGCAGTGCAAGGCATAGTGGTTAAGCCTGATCCCTGTGTGTGACGGTGCTCTGTAGGCCAACTTTGGTGTTGGTGCAGGAATTGACCCAGTGTTTCCTTTCTCTCTCTACCCCCCTTTTTTCTTCTGTCATCCTGTCCATCCATGTGTGCATTACCATCATCTGGTGAAGGAGCAGGGACACCAACGACAGAGGGAGCTGCATCCCACAGGACCCAGGAGGCAGAGTCCACCGACGGAAAGGGAACCAGTGGAACAGATGGTGAGGGGAGCACCACAGCGGAGACAGGAGGTGAAAACACAGACTCAGATACCTCTTCCGATGGGAGCTCCCCGGTGGTGGCAGACACCTCTGTGACCACCCCAGCTGCAGTTACAGCCACCACCCCATACCAGCCCCACCCTCCCCATATCCCCTCAGCGAGTTGCCCGTGCCCGCTCACCCAGGAGGGTGGGCATCTCCTTCGCCCCAGGCACCTCAGGCCCTGCCCCAGTGAGCCCTGCTGCCCTGAGTGAGGAGGCTATTGACCTCCTGAGATCGATCCCTGTAGGGCAGTCAACCATTGTGAATGCCATCCAGGGGCTGGCATCCCAGATGCAGCAATGCAATGCATTCCTGGAGGGCATTCACAGTGGATTGGCGACTCAACAGAGATTGATTCAGGCTCTGGCCTCCAATCTGATGGCAGCCATTGTCCTTGTTCCTACTGTCCCCCCTCCAACTACCACTTCCCAGTCCCAGTCTCCTCAACCCCAACCCATCCCATGCACACATACAGACAAGCACTCACACAAGACAACACACAAGAGTGGCACAGTCAAACAGAGGCAACACACTTCATTCCACAAGCACTCACGCAAACACCAGACGGTTGCAGACACAACCACATCCACTGCCTCTACTGTCTCCCCCTCCTCCTTCTCCAACTCCCTCACTGTCTCGTCCACACTCACACCTGCATGCACTGCATCAACATACACCACCAACCTCACCACACCAAGCCACACACCTCACTAGCAGACACCA
Source organism: Pleurodeles waltl (assembly GCF_031143425.1). Taxonomy (NCBI): domain Eukaryota; kingdom Metazoa; phylum Chordata; class Amphibia; order Caudata; family Salamandridae; genus Pleurodeles; species Pleurodeles waltl. The sequence continues at coordinate 601,362,630 of NC_090443.1, read as the reverse complement.
TCACAACATCGTCCCCTGGGTCCTCTCCCACCCTGTCTTTCCCCTCCTCCTAAAGGACACAAACGCAAGCACTCTCACACCCAACAGCCATCCACCCCACATCAGCACACTGCCCATGCACCTGCACCCAAGTCCAGCAGACATACACCTCCAGCAACCACTCCCTCAACCTCCACTCCCATCCCTCCTCTCTTATCCAGCTCCACAGTTCCGAAGAAGCTTTTCCATGCCCAACTTGACCTCTTCCCTCCCAGTCCCCCATGCCCTGCCCGTAAGAGCAGGGTCCCAATGACCCATCCCAGCACCTCAGCGAAACAGTCCATGCGGACAGTGGTGGCACCACCTAGTCATGGTGGCAAGTCAGTGAAAGATCCCACTCCACCAGCCAGCAAGGTTGAGGATCCCACACCTCCTGCCATGAAGGGGAAGGAGCCCGCACCTCCTGCCATGAAGAAGAAGAAGACCTCGACTCTTGCCAGGAAGGGTAAGTAGCCCGCACATCCTGCCATGAAGGGGAAGAAGTCCTCAACCCCTGCCAGGAAGGGTAAGGATCCAACGCCTCCTGCCATGAAGGGGAAGAAGCCTTCGACTCCAGCAGAGGCTGTCAGGGTGACACCACCACCCCCAGTGGTCACAGGGCCCCCACCGCCAGTGGAGGAAGTGCATCCCTCACCTCCAGCAGAGGCTGCCCAGGAGGCACCTCCACCTGCCAACATGGTGCATCCCTCACCTCCAGCAAAGGCTGCCCAGGAGACACCTCCACCTGCCAACACAGTTCAGCCCTCACCTCCAGCGGAGGCTGTCAGTGTGACACCACCACCACCACCAGTGGTCACGGAGCCCTCACCTCCAGGAGAGGCTACCAAGGAGGCACCTTCACCTGCTGATACTGTGCAGCCCTCACCTCCAGATGACACAGTGCAGGCATCACCACCAGCGGAAGCAATGGAGGCCACCCTCCAGGGACTGCTGTACAAGGGACCCCCTCCAGGACCAGTGGGCATGTTACCCACTCCAGAGACTGTGGCCTTGCACGCCCCAGCAAAGACAAATGGGTATGGAGCCCCCTCCAGAAACAGTGGGAAAGTCACCCACTCCAGATACTGTGGCCTTGCACTCCCAGCACAGAGAAATCAGCATGGAGCCCCCTCCAGAACCAGTGGGCAAGTCACCCACCTGAGAGACTGTGGCCTTTCACTCCCAAGCACAGAGAAATGGGCATGAGGCCTCCTTCAGAACCAGTGGTAATGTCACCCACTCCAGAGACTGTGGTCTTGCACTCCCCAGCAAAGAGAAATGGGTATGGAGCCCCTTCTAGAACCAGTGGGAATGTCACCCACTCCAGAGACTGTGGCCTTGCACTCCCCAGCGCAGAGAGATCGGCATGGAGCCTCCTCCAGAACCAGTGGGCCTGTTCACATATTCGGCTGAGGTGACCCTCATCCCCCTGAGGTGCCTGCCCGCTTGCAAACTGATGCCCCTGCAGAGCTCTATCTGAATTAAGTTAGGATTCGAGTTGAGCCTTGGACTGTGCCCTGTGGCCATGTGGGCCCTTAGTACATTGGACTGGGCATTGGCCCTTAGTGTACATTTGTACATATCTGCTTTTCGTACAATTGGTTCATTTGGAAGCTGTTTCTGTCAATACATTCTCATTTCTGCCTTCTTGTTGTCCTTGCATTATTCTGCTGTGTATCGTGTGCCATTATTTTTCGTCTGCAGCAGGTTGTGTGTATGGTGTGTGTGTGAATGGTGTGTGTCGTGCGTGTGTATGTCACTCTTGTTTTCCTCCCTCCCTCCTTTGTGTGCTATGTGGCTGTACTCACCATCGTCATATTCGTCAGCGTTGGTGTTCCAGGTTGAGCATGACGTAGATGAGCAAGGGGAAGACTTGCAGTTCCGGTTCCATGGTGGCGTTGTTCTTTCGTGTGTCTCCGATGGTGAGTCTTTGCTCTTCTGTGATGTGTTTCCGCCAGGCTTTTGAAGGCATTGGTACCACCCCAGAAATTGTGGCGGATTGTAGGGTCAAAATATGGTGGGCAGTGCATTGTCTTCCGCCTGGCTGTTGTTGTCAGTGTTGTTAACACCCTGGCGGTTGGTGAGGTACATTGGCTTTCTATGGGAGTTTTCTCTGCCATGGTCATAACTTGATGTTAATTACCACCAGCCTGTTGGTGGTATTACTGCCACTTTATCACTCACCGCCAGGGTCATAATGAGGGCCAATATGCCACTCTCCCAACACTTTACTCCTGCCTATACCCTTCAATCCAATGTACAACACTGTAGTATATTGTTTGCCACTGTGCAACACTGTAGTCCATGGTACTACACAATACTCTAGTCCACTGTACAACACTGTTCACATCTCTTTTTATGCCACAGCACCCCACTTTACTCCACTCTACTCTGACATAGTATTCCTCTCTAATTCCCTATTCCACAGTACACCACTGCATTCAATGCAACTCAATGCCATTGTACTCTATACACTGTATGTCAATCCACTGTACAACACTCTATAACAGCATACTGGTTCTGTAAAGCACTCCACTCTATAAACAAGCATTTGCAATACAATTAGTCTTGTGCTTGCTTGAGTTAGAGATATTAGCGCTGTGAATTAATAACTTGACATTCCTTGCCACACAAACTGAAAATAAAAAGTAAAACAGTAGACATAAGCAAGCCAATTCAAAGCACAGCCGTGAGTGCAAAGGAGACACACAAAAGGAAAAAGACGTTCGTCCCAGTCAAAGTTATTGGCAAACGTGCAATTATCCATGTAACAGGGTCGGTCCACAAGGTGGTAACAAAACCGCCCTAAGGAGAGGCAAATGTAAAGCAGCTAGCAGTGAAAAGAAAGGATTTTTGAAAGGAAAGCCCACAAACTAGAGATAGTGATAGGCGTGTGGTGGGTGTGGTTAAAAGCCCAGATACATATCAAACCATCAGAAAAGCAGCGCGTGCATGCTGATGTGCTCGACCTAAAAAAAAAGGCAGCATAATAGCATAAATTCTCCCATTTGTTAGCAAGATATGAGTGCATATTGTATACTAATAAAATACTCCATGATAGACAGAAAGGCTTTAGATTCATTTGAGGAGCTGAATCTACCATGATGATCCTCAGGGAAATCCCTTCTACTGATTGCACTGGACTAAGGAAAGAACACTTCTCAGTTTGGCCAGCTGATCACTTGATTGCACTCGCACTCCAGCCCTCCTACATCTGCAGTACTGATTCCCAAAGCTCCTCTTGCCCCACCTCAAGCTGCCATCTTTGAATAACAAAACCTTCATTTCAAATGGAGGTGCCAGACACACAAATCACATGCAGATTGCAGGAGGGAGCTGGTATCTGGCTAATGGAAACATCTGGATAATCCAAACACATCATGTCAGATTGCCTTTTTCAGCACAAGATGCGGGTAAACTCTCTGAGGTTAACATATCTGTGGCTAATCCGAGCTAAGGCAGAGATATACCTAATAGAGAATCGCCCTAAACATAAAATCCTACTTATCAGTTCCTTCCTATTACAAGTCTGTGCCGCAGATACCCAAGTTGGTAACTTATGAACTACCTTTATTTTAGCTCCAACAAGTACGATTCAACATAACACTGCATAGAACAAAGCAGTGAAACTAATAATTGGATTAAACAAAATCAGGACCCACTCACTCAGAAGATCCCATAGAGCGTATGTATGCAAGCAACACACTGCAAAACATTAAACATTTACAAATGCATGGCTTGGAAATAATATGCATTTTTTGCTGTTTTTAGAGATCAAATAAAACTTGTTACTGCTACACATTCAGTGGTTCTAAAATGTGTCAACCTACAAATGAGCAAAGACTGGTTTGGCACTGTTGGGTATTTCACCCTGGTGAGCCACAAGTAACAAAAGACTGTCAGCAATGCCTTGTGCGTTGCTCATCCATCTGATCAACCCCCTTTGCAAGGAGTCAAACTACGATTAAAACCACCGGAGAACTCGATATGCTACAGGTCAGGTGTAAGCAGACCTTTGCAGTCCTGTTTGTGGAGACTGGTGCTTGTAGGGCAACATTTATAATTGTGAAACAAAAACATTAAAAAAGTATGGCAGTGCCAAAAAGCAAGATTAAATGTAATTCTCTCTCTCACGCACACTTGATATGGGAAAACTCGACATCTGTGGCATTGTTTATCTTGTGCATCGAAAAGTAAACACTGCAAGTAACACTGAAGTCTGGCAAAGCATCCGTTGAAAGGGACATACATTCATCACTGGTGTGTGCCTCAGTGTCGCCTTCCTGGTCCACCTCCTCCAATGTACTGTGTTCATTGTAGGGGATGTTGCTGCAAACAAGAAACATCCTTCAGTGAGAAATCAAGTAAGCTCATTTTAACTTTCAACAAAAGGCGGGTGACAGCACCAATTAATAACCTTCTACCATTACGGACTTGCGCACTGGCAGAACATTAACTCGCAAAACTAACGCAAGCATTTGCAATACAATGTGTGTCGTGTTTGCTCGAGTTAGAGCTAATAGCGTTGTAAACTCCTAACTGGACTTTCCTTGCCACAAAACTGAAAATGAAAAGTCAAACAGTTTCACATAAGTGAGCCAACGGCTGCCATGAGCACAAAGCAGGCACACAAAAGGAAACAGAAGTTCGCTCGCAGTGAAATGTATCGGCAAAAGTGCAATTATCCATGTAACCGGAAAAAGTGCATTTATCAAGTAACTGGCAAAAGTGCAATCATCCATGTAACAGGGTCTGTGTCATGTAAAGCGCTTGGCTACTGCTCAGTGAGATCTCGCTGCATAGGAACTAAAAAGAAAAAGTAGTCCAGAAGCCTTACGGAAAACATGGAGCCTCGTATGTTTTTAGTAGTTGGCCGGTTAGCTCGAGGTGGGCTAAACACCCAAAAAGGCATGACATTTGCATGTCTTTCACTAATTAAATCAAGCAAATTTTAAAAAGCAAGCCCACAAACCAACTAAACTGTTGAGCGTGACATGGGTGTGGTTAAAAGCCCACAGAGAGATTACAAAAGGGACAGAATGCTTTGCGCTCAACCCTAACAAATTATTAGACTGTATGCCACTCAGCTCTACTATAGTCTATATCACTTTCCCATACTGTACAACAGCCCAATACACTTTACAACACTGTACTTCAATTTATGACACTTTACTTGACTGTATTCTACACCACTTCACTTTACTGCACTCTATGCCACTGTAGTCTACAACATGCCACTCCACTTCATGATACTTTACTCCATCCTACACTACCCCACACCAGTTTACTCCGCTCCACTATACTCCACTCTACTACAATTTATTTCACTCTACCCTCATTGTACTATAGTCCGATCTATGCTATTCCACTGTCCAACAGTCTATTCAACTGTATGCAACTGCACTCTACCCTACTGTTCTACACTCTATGACATTCTATGATACTTTTCTTCCCTCCATGCCCAACCACTCTATGCCACTATACTACACTGTATGACACCGGACAACACGCCACCCAGCTTCTTTTTATGATATGTACTCCACTATATGACATAGCACTCAACTCTACAACACTCTCCTCCACTGCACTCTACAACACTCACTTGATGATACTCAACTCTATGACACTCTACTTTACCCTCCTCTACTCTAAAACACTCTACTTCACTCTATGACAATCTATGACACTTTACAGTTTGACACGCCACTCTACTGTACAACTCACTGCTTCAGCCTGTGATACTTGATCCATTATAGGAGACACCATACCACTGAGCTATGTAACACTTTACTAAACTGTATGATACACTATCACACTCTACACTACTCTACTCATCTCCAATTTACAATACTCTAGTCTCTGACAATAAACTTTACAACACTCTCCTCCACTGTACTGCACAACAATCCACATAACAACTCTCCACTTGTGACACAGGACTATACTATTTGAAACACATTTTGATTAAAAATAATTTGAAAAAACATTGAAATTTCATTAAAAAAACAATGATTAAAGCTCAGTATATAGTTTGGAAAACTAGACGGCTTGTTATGAGAATTTACATAACTTGGCACAGTTTTTTACATGTGTTATTTATACACAGAGAACCTTAACCCCTTCTGTGCCTTGGACGAGATGATCTCGTCCAAGGCTACAGTTCCCCTGTGCCTTGGACGAGATCAAGATAGCGCGCCCCCCGTGCACCCCCCTCCCCCCCCCAAGTCGGGGATGGAAGGGGAAGACCTTCCCCTTACACCCCGACCCCCCCCCACCCCCCCCCGTGACGTCACAGGGGCCTCCCTGCAGAGCTTCCAGCGCGATTGAAAAAGAAATGCAAAAGCATTTCTTTTTCAATCACTGGGAGGCCCGGAGGGGCTTCAAAGGGAAGGAAAAGTATTTCCTTCCCTTTGAAGTCCCTCCGAGGGGGGCAGAAACCTCTAGGCACCAGGGACCATTTTTTTTTTTTTTTTTTTTTTTTTTTTTGGTGGGGAGCGACCCCTTAGGCAAGGGTCGCTCCCCTTGGGGGAAAATTATATTTTGGCCATTTCTGCCCCCCTTGGGGGCAGATTGGTCTATTTTGATGAGGCCAATCTGCCCCCAAGGGGGGTAGAAACCACTAGACACCAGGGATTTTTATTTTTTTTATTGTTATTGACAAAAGGGAGCGACCCCTTGGGCAAGGGTCGCTCCCAGGGGGGGCATATTTTCGGGAAGGCCTTTTCTGCCCCCCCGGGGGCAGATCGGCCTACTATTAGGCCGATCTGCCCCCAGGGGGGGCAGAAACCTCTAGGCACCAGGGACCTTTTTTTTTTTGTTTGTTTTTTGTGTTATATTTTTTTTTTTTTGGTGGGGAGCGGCCCCTTAGGCAAGGGTCGCTCCCCTTGGGGGAAAATTATATTTTGGCCATTTCTGCCCCCCTTGGGGGCAGATTGGCCTATTTTGATGAGGCCAATCTGCCCCCAAGGGGGGTAGAAACCACTAGACACCAGGGAGTTTTTTCTTTGCGTAAATTTCACGCAAAGGGAGCGACCCCTTAGGCAAGGGTCGCTCCCTGGGGGGGAGGGCAATTTATTTTAGGCCATTTCTGCCCCCCTGGGGGACAGATCGGCCTATTATTAGGCAGAACTGCCCCCAGGGGGGGGCAGAACCCTCTAGGCGCCAGGGCAATTATTTTTTTTGTGTTTTTTTTGGGGTTGTTTCTTTTTTTAGAGATGGGGAGCGACCCATCAGGCAAGGGTCGCTCCCCTGGGGGGGCAAATTGTATTTAGACTATTTCTGCCCCTCTGGGGGCAGATTGGCCAATTTTAGGTCAACCTGCCCCCAAGGGGGCAGAAACCACTAGGCACCGGGGTTTTGTTTTTTGGCGCCAATGTCACGCAGGGGGAGCGACCCCGTAGGCAAGGGTCGCTCCCGGGGGGGAGGGTGGGGGTTGGGGGAGCAAATTTATTTTAGGCCATTTCTGCCCCCCCCCGGGGGACAGATCGGCCTAATATTAGGCCGAACTGCCCCCAGGGGGCGGCAGAACCCTCTAGGCGCCAGGGCAATTTTTTTTTTTGTGTTTTTTGTTTTGTTGTTTCTTTTTTTTAGAGATGGGGAGCGACCCATCAGGCAAGGGTCGCTCCCCTGGTGGGGGGCAAATTGTATTTAGACCATTTCTGCCCCTCTGGGGGCAGATTGGCCAATTTTAGGTCAATCTGCCCCCAAGGGGGCAGAAACCACTAGGCACCGGGGATTTGTTTTTTGGCGCCAATGTCACGCAGGGGGAGCGACCCCGTAGGCAAGGGTCGCTCCCGGGGAGGGGTGGGGGTTGGGGGGGCAAATTTATTTTAGGCCATTTCTGCCCCCCCCGTGGGACAGATCGGCCTATTATTAGGCCGAACTGCCCCCAGGGGGGGCAGAACCCTCTAGGCGCCAGGGCAATTTTTTTTTGTGCTTTTTTTTTTTTGTTTCTTTTTTTAGAGATGGGGAGCGACCCATCAGGCAAGGGTCGCTCCCCTGGGGGGGGCAAATTGTATTTAGACCATTTCTGCCCCCCTGGGGGCAGATTGGCCAATTTTAGGTCAATCTGCCCCCAAGGGGGCAGAAACCACTGGGCACCGGGGATTTGTTTTTTGGCGCCAATGTCACGCAGGGGGAGCGACCCCGTAGGCAAGGGTCGCTCCCGGGGGGGTGGGGGTTGGGGGGGCAAATTTATTTTAGGCCATTTCTGCCCCCCCGTGGGACAGATCGGCCTATTATTAGGCCGAACTGCCCCCGGGGGGGGCAGAACCCTCTAGGCGCCAGGGGAATTTTTTTTTTGTTTCTTTTTTTAGAGATGGGGAGCGACCCCGTAGGCAAGGGTCGCTCCCGGGGGGCAAATTGTATTTAGACCATTTCTGCCCCCCCCGGGGGACAGATCGGCCTATTATTACGCTGAACTGCCCCCAGGGGGGGCAGAACCCTCTAGGCGCCAGGGCAATTTTTTTTTTTGTGGTTTTTTTTTTTGGTTGTTTCTTTTTTTAGAGATGGGGAGCGACCCATCAGGCAAGGGTCGCTCCCCTGGGGGGGGGGCAAATTGTATTTAGACCATTTCTGCCCCCCTGGGGGCAGATTGGCCAATTTTAGGTCAATCTGCCCCCAAGGGGGCAGAAACCACTAGGCACCGGGGATTTGTTTTTTGGCGCCAATGTCACGCAGGGGGAGCGACCCCGTAGGCAAGGGTCGCTCCCGGGGGGGGGTGGGTGTTGGGTGGGCAAATTTATTTTAGGCCATTTCTGCCCCCCCGGGGGGCAGATCGGCCTATTATTAGGCCGATCTGCCCCCGGGGGGGGGGCAGAAACCTCTAGGCGCCAGGGGATTTTTTTTTTTTTCTTTGTTTTTTTCTTAGAGATGGGGAGCGACCCATCAGGCAAAAGTCGCTCCCCTGGGGGACAAATTGTATTTAGGCCATTTCTGCCCCCCTTGGGGGCAGATTGGCTGAGTTTAGGTCAACCTGCCCCCAAGGGGGCAGAAACCACTAGGCACCGGGGATTTGTTTTTTGGTGCCAATGTCACGCAGGGGGAGCGACCCCGTAGGCAAGGGTCGCTCCGGGGGGGGGGTGGAGGTTGGGGGAGAGAAATTTATTTTAGGCCATTTCTGCCCCCCCTGGGGGCAGATCGGCCTATTATTAGGGCGATCTGCCCCCGGGGGGGCAGAAACCTCTAGGCGCCAGGGCAAATTTTTTTTTGTGTTTTTTTTTTTTGTTTGTTTGTTTTTTTAGAGATGGGGAGTGACCCATCAGGCAAGGGTCGCTCCCCAGGAGGGCAAATTGTATTTAGACCATTTCTGCCCCCCTGGGGACAGATTGGCAGAGTTTAGGTCAATCTGCCCCCAAGGGGGCAGAAACCACTAGGCACCGGGGATTTGTTTTTTGGTGCCAATGTCACGCAGGGGGAGCGACTCCGTAGGCAAGGGTCGCTCCCGGGGAGGGTGGGGGTTGGGGGGGCAAATGTATTTAGACCATTTCTGCCCCCCTGGGGACAGATTGGCAGAGTTTAGGTCAATCTGCCCCCAAGGGGGCAGAAACCACTAGGCACCGGGGATTTGTTTTTTGGTGCCAGTGTCACGCAGGGGGAGCGACCCCGTAGGCAAGGGTCGCTCCCGGGGAGGGTGGGGGTTGGGGGGGCAAATTTATTTTAGGGCATTTCTGCCCCCCCCCCCCTGGGGCCGGCTGAGCTACAGGCCAAACACCACAGGTAGGCACCTTGCAAAAAACACCTCTGTTTTCTGTGAAAAAATATGTTGTGTCCACGTTGTGTTTTGGGCCATTTCCTTTTGTGGGCGCTAGGCCTACCCACAGAAGTGAGGTACCATTTTTATCGAGAGACTCAGGGGAACGCTGGGTGGAAGGAAATTTGTGGCTCCTCTCAGATTCCACAACTTTCTGTCACCGAAATGAGAGGAAAAAGTGTTTTTTGGGCCAACTTTTGATGTTTGCAAAGGATTCTGGGTAACATAACCTGGTCAGAGCCCCGCAAGTCACCCCATCTTGGATACCCCTGGGTTTCTAGTTTTCAAAAATGCACTGGTTTGCTAAGTTTCCTCAGGTGTCGGCTGAGCTACAGGCCAAAATCCACAGGTAGGCACTGCTTTTTATAAAAAAATGTGATGTGTCCACGTTGTGTTTTGGGCCCTTTCCTTTCGTGGGCGCTAGTCCTACCCACACAAGTGAGGTATCATTTTTATCGGGAGACTTGGGGGAACGCTGGGTAGAAGGAAATTTGTGGCTCCTCTCAGATTCCAGAACTTTCTGCCACAGAAATGTGAGTAACATGTGTATTTTGAGCCAAATTTTGAGGTTTGCAAAGGATTCTGGGTAACAGAACCTGGTCCGAGTCCCGCAAGTCACCCCTCCTTGGATTCCCCTATGTCTCTAGTTTTCAGAAATGCACAGGTTTGGTAGGTTTCCCTAGGTGCCGGCTGAGCTAGAGGCCAAAATCTACAGGTAGGCACTTCGCAAAAAACACCTCTGTTTTTTTCCAAAATTTAGGAGGTGTCCACGTTGCGCTTTGGGGTGTTTCCTGTCGCCGGCGCTAGGCCTACCCATGCAAGTGAGGTATCATTTTTATCGGGAGACTTGGGGGAACGCTGGGTGGAAGGAAATTTGTAGCTCCTCTCAGATTCCAGAACTTTCTGCCACAGAAATGTGAGGGACATGTGTTTTTTTAGCCAAATTTTGAGGTTTGCAAAGGATTCTGGGTAACAGAACCTGGTCCGAGCCCCGCAAGTCACCCCTCCTTGGATTCCCCTAGGTCTCTAGTTTTCAGAAATGCACAGGTTTGGTAGGTTTCCCTAGGTGCCGGCTGAGCTAGAGGCCAAAATCTACAGGTAGGCACTTCGCAAAAAACACCTCTGTTTTTTTCCAAAATTTAGGAGGTGTCCACGTTGCGCTTTGGGGTGTTTCCTGTCGCCGGCGCTAGGCCTACCCACGCAAGTGAGGTATCATTTTTATCGGGAGACTTGGGGGAACGCTGGGTGGAAGGAAATTTGTAGCTCCTCTCAGATTCCAGAACTTTCTGCCACAGAAATGTGAGGGACATGTGTTTTTTTAGCCAAATTTTGAGGTTTGCAAAGGATTCTGGGTAACAGAACCTGGTCAGAGCCCCGCAAGTCACCCCTCCTTGGATTCCCCTAGGTCTCTAGTTTTCAGAAATGCACAGGTTTGGTAGGTTTCCCTAGGTGCCGGCTGAGCTACAGGCCAAAATCTCAGGTAGGCACTTCGCAAAAAACACCTCTGTTTTTTTCCAAAATTTAGGATGTGTCCACGTTGCGCTTTGGGGTGTTTCCTGTCGCCAGCGCTAGGCCTACCCACGCAAGTGAGATATCATTTTTATCGGGAGACTTGGGGGAACGCTGGGTGGAAGGAAATTTGTAGCTCCTCTCAGATTCCAGAACTTTCTGCCACAGAAATGTGAGGGACATGTGTGTTTTTTAGCCAAATTTTGAGGTTTGCAAAGGATTCTGGGTAACAGAACCTGGTCCGAGCCCCACAAGTCACCCATCGTTGGATTCCCCTAGGTCTCTAGTTTTCAGAAATGCACAGGTTTGGTAGGTTTCCCTAGGTGCCGGCTGAGCTAGAGGCCAAAATCTACAGGTAGGCACTTCGCAAAAAACACCTCTGTTTTTTTCCAAAATTTAGGATGTGTCCACGTTGCGCTTTGGGGTGTTTCCTGTCACCGGCACTAGGCCTACCCACGCAAGTGAGGTATCATTTTTATCGGGAGACTTGGGGGAATGCTGGGTGGAAGGAAATTTGTAGCTCCTCTCAGATTCCAGAACTTTCTGCCACAGAAATGTGAAGGACATGTGTTTTTTTAGCCAAATTTTGAGGTTTGCAAAGGATTCTGGGTAACAGAACCTGGTCCGAGCCCCGCAAGTCACCCCTCCTTGGATTCCCCTAGGTCTCTAGTTTTCAGAAATGCACAGTTTTGGTAGGTTTCCCTAGGTGCCGGCTGAGCTAGAGGCCAAAATCTACAGGTAGACACTTCGCAAAAAACACCTCTGTTTTTTTCCAAAATTTAGGATGTGTCCACGTTGCGCTTTGGGGTGTTTCCTGTCGCCGGCGCTAGGCCTACCCACGCAAGTGAGGTATCATTTTTATCGGGAGACTTGGGGGAACGCTGGGTGGAAGGAAATTTGTAGCTCCTCTCAGATTCCAGAACTTTCTGCCACAGAAATGTGAGGGACATGTGTTTTTTTAGCCAAATTTTGAGGTTTGCAAAGGATTCTGGGTAACAGAACCTGGTCAGAGCCCCGCAAGTCACCCCTCCTTGGATTCCCCTAGGTCTCTAGTTTTCAGAAATGCACAGGTTTGGTAGGTTTCCCTAGGTGCCGGCTGAGCTAGAGGCCAAAATCTACAGGTAGGCACTTCGCAAAAAACACCTCTGTTTTTTCCAAAATTTAGGATGTGTCCACGTTGCGCTTTGGGGTGTTTCCTGTCGCCGGCGCTAGGCCTACCCACGCAAGTGATGTATTATTTTTATCGGGAGACTTGGGGGAACGCTGGGTGGAAGGAAATTTGTAGCTCCTCTCAGATTCCAGAACTTTCTGCCACAGAAATGTGAGGGACATATGTTTTTATAGCCAAATTTTGAGGTTTGCAAAGGATTCTGGGTAACAGAACCTGGTCCGAGCCCCGCAAGTCACCCCTCCTTGGATACCCCTAGGTCTCTAGTTTTCAGAAATGCACAGGTTTGGTAGGTTTCCCTAGGTGCCGGCTGAGCTAGAGGCCAAAATCTACAGGTAGGCACTTTGCAAAAAACACCTCTGTTTTTTTCCAAAATTTAGGATGTGTCCACGTTGCGCTTTGGGGTGTTTCCTGTCGCCGGCGCTAGGCCTACCCACGCAAGTGAGGTATCATTTTTATCGGGAGACTTGGGGGAACGCTGGGTGGAAGGAAATTTGTAGCTCCTCTCAGATTCCAGAACTTTCTGCCACAGAAATGTGAGGGACATGTGTTTTTTTAGCCAAATTGTGAGGTTTGCAAAGGATTCTGGGTAACAGAACCTGGTCCGAGCCCCGCAAGTCACCCCTCCTTGGATTCCCCTAGGTCTCTAGTTTTCAGAAATGCACAGGTTTGGTAGGTTTCCCTAGGTGCCTGCTGAGCTAGAGGCCAAAATCTACAGGTAGGCACTTTGCAAAAAACACCTCTGTTTTTTTCCAAAATTTAGGATGTGTCCACGTTGCGCTTTGGGGTGTTTCCTGTCGCCGGCGCTAGGCCTACCCACGCAAGTGAGGTATCATTTTTATCGGGAGACTTGGGGGAACGCTGGGTGGAAGGAAATTTGTAGCTCCTCTCAGATTCCAGAACTTTCTGCCACAGAAATGTGAGGGACATGTGTTTTTTTAGCCAAATTTTGAGGTTTGCAAAGGATTCTGGGTAACAGAACCTGGTCAGAGCCCCGCAAGTCACCCCTCCTTGGATTCCCCTAGGTCTCTAGTTTTCAGAAATGCACAGGTTTGGTAGGTTTCCCTAGGTGCCGGCTGAGCTACAGGCCAAAATCTACAGGTAGGCACTTCGCAAAAAACACCTCTGTTTTTTTCCAAAATTTAGGATGTGTCCACGTTGCGCTTTGGGGTGTTTCCTGTCGCCAGCGCTAGGCCTACCCACGCAAGTGAGATATCATTTTTATCGGGAGACTTGGGGGAACGCTGGGTGGAAGGAAATTTGTAGCTCCTCTCAGATTCCAGAACTTTCTGCCACAGAAATGTGAGGGACATGTGTGTTTTTTAGCCAAATTTTGAGGTTTGCAAAGGATTCTGGGTAACAGAACCTGGTCCGAGCCCCACAAGTCACCCATCGTTGGATTCCCCTAGGTCTCTAGTTTTCAGAAATGCACAGGTTTGGTAGGTTTCCCTAGGTGCCGGCTGAGCTAGAGGCCAAAATCTACAGGTAGGCACTTCGCAAAAAACACCTCTGTTTTTTTCCAAAATTTAGGATGTGTCCACGTTGCGCTTTGGGGTGTTTCCTGTCACCGGCACTAGGCCTACCCACGCAAGTGAGGTATCATTTTTATCGGGAGACTTGGGGGAATGCTGGGTGGAAGGAAATTTGTAGCTCCTCTCAGATTCCAGAACTTTCTGCCACAGAAATGTGAAGGACATGTGTTTTTTTAGCCAAATTTTGAGGTTTGCAAAGGATTCTGGGTAACAGAACCTGGTCCGAGCCCCGCAAGTCACCCCTCCTTGGATTCCCCTAGGTCTCTAGTTTTCAGAAATGCACAGTTTTGGTAGGTTTCCCTAGGTGCCGGCTGAGCTAGAGGCCAAAATCTACAGGTAGACACTTCGCAAAAAACACCTCTGTTTTTTTCCAAAATTTAGGATGTGTCCACGTTGCGCTTTGGGGTGTTTCCTGTCGCCGGCGCTAGGCCTACCCACGCAAGTGAGGTATCATTTTTATCGGGAGACTTGGGGGAACGCTGGGTGGAAGGAAATTTGTAGCTCCTCTCAGATTCCAGAACTTTCTGCCACAGAAATGTGAGGGACATGTGTTTTTTTAGCCAAATTTTGAGGTTTGCAAAGGATTCTGGGTAACAGAACCTGGTCAGAGCCCCGCAAGTCACCCCTCCTTGGATTCCCCTAGGTCTCTAGTTTTCAGAAATGCACAGGTTTGGTAGGTTTCCCTAGGTGCCGGCTGAGCTAGAGGCCAAAATCTACAGGTAGGCACTTCGCAAAAAACACCTCTGTTTTTTCCAAAATTTAGGATGTGTCCACGTTGCGCTTTGGGGTGTTTCCTGTCGCCGGCGCTAGGCCTACCCACGCAAGTGATGTATTATTTTTATCGGGAGACTTGGGGGAACGCTGGGTGGAAGGAAATTTGTAGCTCCTCTCAGATTCCAGAACTTTCTGCCACAGAAATGTGAGGGACATATGTTTTTATAGCCAAATTTTGAGGTTTGCAAAGGATTCTGGGTAACAGAACCTGGTCCGAGCCCCGCAAGTCACCCCTCCTTGGATACCCCTAGGTCTCTAGTTTTCAGAAATGCACAGGTTTGGTAGGTTTCCCTAGGTGCCGGCTGAGCTAGAGGCCAAAATCTACAGGTAGGCACTTTGCAAAAAACACCTCTGTTTTTTTCCAAAATTTAGGATGTGTCCACGTTGCGCTTTGGGGTGTTTCCTGTCGCCGGCGCTAGGCCTACCCACGCAAGTGAGGTATCATTTTTATCGGGAGACTTGGGGGAACGCTGGGTGGAAGGAAATTTGTAGCTCCTCTCAGATTCCAGAACTTTCTGCCACAGAAATGTGAGGGACATGTGTTTTTTTAGCCAAATTGTGAGGTTTGCAAAGGATTCTGGGTAACAGAACCTGGTCCGAGCCCCGCAAGTCACCCCTCCTTGGATTCCCCTAGGTCTCTAGTTTTCAGAAATGCACAGGTTTGGTAGGTTTCCCTAGGTGCCTGCTGAGCTAGAGGCCAAAATCTACAGGTAGGCACTTTGCAAAAAACACCTCTGTTTTTTTCCAAAATTTAGGATGTGTCCACGTTGCGCTTTGGGGTGTTTCCTGTCGCCGGCGCTAGGCCTACCCACGCAAGTGAGGTATCATTTTTATCGGGAGACTTGGGGGAACGCTGGGTGGTAGGAAATTTGTAGCTCCTCTCAGATTCCAGAACTTTCTGACACAGAAATGTGAGGGACATGTGTTTTTTTAGCCACATTTTGAGGTTTGCAAAGGATTCTGGGTAACAGAACCTGGTCCGAGCCCCGCAAGTCACCCCTCCTTGGATTCCCCTAGGTCTCTAGTTTTCAGAAATGCACAGGTTTGGTAGGTTTCCCTAGGTGCCGGCTGAGCTAGAGGCCAAAATCTACAGGTAGGCACTTCGCAAAAAACACCTCTGTTTTTTTCCAAAATTTAGGAGGTGTCCACGTTGCGCTTTGGGGTGTTTCCTGTCGCCGGCGCTAGGCCTACCCACGCAAGTGAGGTATCATTTTTATCGGGAGACTTGGGGGAACGCTGGGTGGAAGGAAATTTGTAGCTCCTCTCAGATTCCAGAACTTTCTGCCACAGAAATGTGAGGGACATGTGTTTTTTTAGCCAAATTTTGAGGTTTGCAAAGGATTCTGGGTAACAGAACCTGGTCAGAGCCCCGCAAGTCACCCCTCCTTGGATTCCCCTAGGTCTCTAGTTTTCAGAAATGCACAGGTTTGGTAGGTTTCCCTAGGTGCCGGCTGAGCTACAGGCCAAAATCTACAGGTAGGCACTTCGCAAAAAACACCTCTGTTTTTTTCCAAAATTTAGGATGTGTCCACGTTGCGCTTTGGGGTGTTTCCTGTCGCCGGCGCTAGGCCTACCCATGCAAGTGAGGTATCATTTTTATCGGGAGACTTGGGGGAACGCTGGGTGGAAGGAAATTTGGAGCTCCTCTCAGATTCCAGAACTTTCTGCCACAGAAATGTGAGGGACATGTGTTTTTTTAGCCAAATTTTGAGGTTTGCAAAGGATTCTGGGTAACAGAACCTGGTCCGAGCCCCGCAAGTCACCCATCGTTGGATTCCCCTAGGTCTCTAGTTTTCAGAAATGCACAGGTTTGATAGGTTTCCCTAGGTGCCGGCTGAGCTAGAGGCCAAAATCTACAGGTAGGCACTTCGCAAAAAACACCTCTGTTTTTTTCCAAAATTTAGGATGTGTCCACGTTGCGCTTTGGGGTGTTTCCTGTCACCGGCGCTAGGCCTACCCACGCAAGTGAGGTATCATTTTTATCGGGAGACTTGGGGGAACGCTGGGTGAAAGGAAATTTGTAGCTCCTCTCAGAGTCCAGAACTTTCTGCCACAGAAATGTGAAGGACATGTGTTTTTTTAGCCAAATTTTGAGGTTTGCAAAGGATTCTGGGTAACAGAACCTGGTCCGAGCCCCGCAAGTCACCCCTCCTTGGATTCCCCTAGGTCTCTAGTTTTCAGAAATGCACAGGTTTGGTAGGTTTCCCTAGGTGCCGGCTGAGCTAGAGGCCAAAATCTACAGGTAGACACTTCGCAAAAAACACGTCTGTTTTTTTCCAAAATTTAGGATGTGTCCACGTTGCGCTTTGGGGTGTTTCCTGTCGCCGGCGCTAGGCCTACCCACGCAAGTGAGGTATCATTTTTATCGGGAGACTTGGGGGAACGCTGGGTGGAAGGAAATTTGTAGCTCCTCTCAGATTCCAGAACTTTCTGCCACAGAAATGTGAGGGACATGTGTTTTTTTAGCCAAATTTTGAGGTTTGCAAAGGATTCTGGGTAACAGAACCTGGTCAGAGCCCCGCAAGTCACCCCTCCTTGGATTCCCCTAGGTCTCTAGTTTTCAGAAATGCACAGGTTTGGTAGGTTTCCCTAGGTGCCGGCTGAGCTAGAGGCCAAAATCTACAGGTAGGCACTTTGCAAAAAACACCTCTGTTTTTTCCAAAATTTAGGATGTGTCCACGTTGCGCTTTGGGGTGTTTCCTGTCGCCGGCGCTAGGCCTACCCACGCAAGTGATGTATCATTTTTATCGGGAGACTTGGGGGAACGCTGGGTGGAAGGAAATTTGTAGCTCCTCTCAGATTCCAGAACTTTCTGCCACAGAAATGTGAGGGACATGTGTTTTTTTAGCCAAATTTTGAGGTTTGCAAAGGATTCTGGGTAACAGAACCTGGTCCGAGCCCCGCAAGTCACCCCTCCTTGGATTCCCCTAGGTCTCTAGTTTTCAGAAATGCACAGGTTTGGTAGGTTTCCCTAGGTGCCGGCTGAGCTAGAGGCCAAAATCTACAGGTAGACACTTCGCAAAAAACACCTCTGTTTTTTTCCAAAATTTAGGATGTGTCCACGTTGCGCTTTGGGGTGTTTCCTGTCGCCGGCGCTAGGCCTACCCATGCAAGTGAGGTATCATTTTTATCGGGAGACTTGGGGGAACGCTGGGTGGAAGGAAATTTGGAGCTCCTCTCAGATTCCAGAACTTTCTGCCACAGAAATGTGAGGGACATGTGTTTTTTTAGCCAAATTTTGAGGTTTGCAAAGGATTCTGGGTAACAGAACCTGGTCCGAGCCCCGCAAGTCACCCATCGTTGGATTCCCCTAGGTCTCTAGTTTTCAGAAATGCACAGGTTTGATAGGTTTCCCTAGGTGCCGGCTGAGCTAGAGGCCAAAATCTACAGGTAGGCACTTCGCAAAAAACACCTCTGTTTTTTTCCAAAATTTAGGATGTGTCCACGTTGCGCTTTGGGGTGTTTCCTGTCACCGGCGCTAGGCCTACCCACGCAAGTGAGGTATCATTTTTATCGGGAGACTTGGGGGAACGCTGGGTGAAAGGAAATTTGTAGCTCCTCTCAGAGTCCAGAACTTTCTGCCACAGAAATGTGAAGGACATGTGTTTTTTTAGCCAAATTTTGAGGTTTGCAAAGGATTCTGGGTAACAGAACCTGGTCCGAGCCCCGCAAGTCACCCCTCCTTGGATTCCCCTAGGTCTCTAGTTTTCAGAAATGCACAGGTTTGGTAGGTTTCCCTAGGTGCCGGCTGAGCTAGAGGCCAAAATCTACAGGTAGACTCTTCGCAAAAAACACGTCTGTTTTTTTCCAAAATTTAGGATGTGTCCACGTTGCGCTTTGGGGTGTTTCCTGTCGCCGGCGCTAGGCCTACCCACGCAAGTGAGGTATCATTTTTATCGGGAGACTTGGGGGAACGCTGGGTGGAAGGAAATTTGTAGCTCCACTCAGATTCCAGAACTTTCTGCCACAGAAATGTGAGGGACATGTGTTTTTTTAGCCAAATTTTGAGGTTTGCAAAGGATTCTGGGTAACAGAACCTGGTCAGAGCCCCGCAAGTCACCCCTCCTTGGATTCCCCTAGGTCTCTAGTTTTCAGAAATGCACAGGTTTGGTAGGTTTCCCTAGGTGCCGGCTGAGCTAGAGGCCAAAATCTACAGGTAGGCACTTTGCAAAAAACACCTCTGTTTTTTCCAAAATTTAGGATGTGTCCACGTTGCGCTTTGGGGTGTTTCCTGTCGCCGGCGCTAGGCCTACCCACGCAAGTGATGTATCATTTTTATCGGGAGACTTGGGGGAACGCTGGGTGGAAGGAAATTTGTAGCTCCTCTCAGATTCCAGAACTTTCTGCCACAGAAATGTGAGGGACATGTGTTTTTTTAGCCAAATTTTGAGGTTTGCAAAGGATTCTGGGTAACAGAACCTGGTCAGAGCCCCGCAAGTCACCCCTCCTTGGATTCCCCTAGGTCTCTAGTTTTCAGAAATGCACAGGTTTGGTAGGTTTCCCTAGGTGCCTGCTGAGCTAGAGGCCAAAATCTACAGGTAGGCACTTTGCAAAAAACACCTCTGTTTTTTTCCAAAATTTAGGATGTGTCCACGTTGCGCTTTGGGGTGTTTCCTGTCGCCGGCGCTAGGCCTACCCACGCAAGTGAGGTATCATTTTTATCGGGAGACTTGGGGGAACGCTGGGTGGTAGGAAATTTGTAGCTCCTCTCAGATTCCAGAACTTTCTGACACAGAAATGTGAGGGACATGTGTTTTTTTAGCCAAATTTTGAGGTTTGCAAAGGATTCTGGGTAACAGAACCTGGTCAGAGCCCCGCAAGTCACCCCTCCTTGGATTCCCCTAGGTCTCTAGTTTTCAGAAATGCACAGGTTTGGTAGGTTTCCCTAGGTGCCGGCTGAGCTAGAGGCCAAAATCTACAGGTAGGCACTTCGCAAAAAACACCTCTGTTTTCTCCCAAAATTTTGGATGTGTCCACGTTGCGCTTTGGGGCGTTTCCTGTCGCGGGCGCTAGGCCTACCCACGCAAGTGAGGTATCATTTTTATCGGGAGACTTGGGGGAACATAGATTAGCAAAACAAGTGCTATTGCCCCTTGTCTTACTCTACATTTTTTCCTTCCAAATATAGGAGAGTGTGTAAAAAAGACATCTATTTGAGAAATTCCCTATAATTCACATGCTTGTATGGTCACCCCGGAATTCAGAGATGTGCAAATAACCACTGCTCCTCAGCACCTTATCTTGTGCCCTTTTTGGAAATGCAAAGGTTTTCTTGATAGCAATTTTTTACTCTTTATATTTCAGCAAATGAATTGCTGTATACCCGGTATAGAATGAAAACGCACTGCAGGGTGCAGCTCATTTATTGGCTCTGGGTTCCTCTGGTTCTTGATGAACCTACAAGCCCTATATATCCCCGCAACCAGAGGAGTCCAGCAGACGTAACGGTATATTGCTTTCCATAATCTGACATTGCAGGGAAAAGTTACAGAGTAAAACGTAGAGAAAAATTTATGTTTTTTTCACCTCAATTTCAATATTTTTCTTTTTCAGCTGTTATTTTCTGTAGGAAACCCTTGTAGGATCTACACAAATGACCCCTTGCTGAATTCAGAATTTTGTCTACTTTTCAGAAATGGTTAGGTTTCTGGGATCCAGCATTGGTTTCATGCCCATTCCGGTCACTGACTGGAAGGAGGCTGAAAGCACAAAAAATTGCAAAAATGGGGTATGCCCCAGTAAAATGCCAAAATTGTGTTGAAAAATTGGGTTTTCTGATTCAAGTCTGCCTGTTCCTGAAAGCTAGGAAGCTGCTGAGTTTAGCACTACAAACCCTTTGTTGATGCCATTTTCAGGGGGAAATCCACAAGCCTTCTTCTGCAGCCACTTTTTCAATTTTTTTAAAAAAAAAACGAAATTTTCACTGTATTTTGGCCAATTTCTTGGCCTCCTTCAAGGGAACCCACAAAGTCTGGATACCTCTAGAATCCCTAGGATGTTGGAAAAAAAGGACGCAAATTTGGCTTGGTTAGCTTATGTGGACAAAAAGTTATGAGGGCCTAAGCGCGAACTGCCCCAAATAGGCAAAAAAAGGCCTGGCACAGGAGGGGGAAAAGGCCTGGCAGCGAAGGGGTTAAAAAGAATACGGTGAGTGGAAATACGTTGACATAAAGTACTATTTTTCTTTACCTATTTTCTTTAATGTATTTTGCATGTCACTTGCGGTAAAAACTGAAGAATTGCTATGGAAAACCTGGCTCAACGCTTGTGAGAAAAAGTACAGTACGATGCAGGAAATGTCTGTATGAGCAAAGGTATAAAAGACAAAGCTGTGGGAGGCCATGTCACTCAGTGCAGGCCACCAGTCCAGGTGGAAACAATTAGGTAATTGAAAGAAAGTTGAAACCAGGTTACCTGGTGGAACAAAGGGAAACACTAAAGTACGTAAGTATTGTACTTGGTTGTATTAGCTCATCCTTTACTTCCTTGTGTTGATGGCATTGCCTACCAGCGGACGCAGGGATCTGTCCAAGGTAGGATTTTTTTCTATTTCTTAATCCACGTCTCTATTTAATGTCTTTAATTTAGCCTGCATTGGAATTCTTAGAAACATAGGAAAAGAAACGAAATGTATGCTTTTGAGAACACCTCAGCACAGCGGCATAAAGTAGGTTTATGATCGCTCTGAGGCACATCCACCCGAGGATGCTCGCGTAAACATGTAGATTCTACAAGTAGAAAAAATGACAGGATAGAAATATGCGCATGTCTAATGTGAGCTGTGAATTTGATCCATGCGGTTCCCACTGGGCTGCCGTATTGCAGAATAATCGTGCGGATTGTCTTTCTTCTTTAATTGAATGCCGCGGCTAGACGCAGCATACCTTCTAACAAAATACACCCGGTTTGACAAGAAACTGCAATTGCTGGCAATTTCAAAATAAATATTAGTTTGCATGGCACTTTGCAGTGAGCCGAACCCAGTGAAGTAGTTATTATGCATGCCATGAAGCATCTACCCCTAAAATAAGAGAAACTGAATTGTGTTAGAATGTAAAAAAAAAGCGATACAAATTATTAACATTATTCTAAGAAAAAGGTTGTGACACAAGTTTAGCATGTATTGTTACTATATATAACGCCGTCAATTGCAAGGAAATTATTCTTTTAGTTTGATGTTACTCGCATGCACACGAACTATTAGCACTGTTCTAGTTTATCATTTAGTGTCCTTAGTGAGTAAAGCCATTGACAAAGAATGGTGGTGTAATTTACTACAGTGCCTTTTGTCAAGTACACTACATATGTTCTGCCTTTGTTCATTTCAATCAATTTGATAAAAAAGTGTATTCTCAAACATTGCTAACTTATTCTGGGAGTTTGTGAGTCTGCTGTCCGAAGTTAGAGCATTCAACATGTAAAACATCTGTGAGTAGCGCAGGGTTCATTGGTTGTAAATATCAGCTACAAAAACCTTACCGTTCCCATATATTGTAGCCAACATATCAATACCCAGAATATTATGAAGGTAATTAAGTATAGGTGAAGCATAGATTTACTATTCTTAACTCGGCACCTGCATTCGTTCCAGTGGTGGTAAAAGGAGATTTCTAGGGGCGAGCAGAATGACGTCTTCCTGGACAAAAAAGTCTTATAGGCTCACTGTATTGAGAACCTTTTGTCAGTTGGAAGAGACAAGCTGGAGAGTACCAAGATTAATTTCAGAGACTGATTAACAACGATTGTGGGTTAGTTTTCCTACAACATTAGCAATAAGAACATCACTTGGACCTATTAATATGTTGAAAAAGTTAAAATAGAAACTATGATGTATCGTAAAGAGACCTCTACAGGCAGTATTCTGCATGGTAATGGTTTCCATCAAAATCATTCTTAAAGAGCATCCTTCATGGTGAGATGTTAACATTAAAAAGAAAGTCCTGAAATGAGAGTGACCCACATGAAGTGAGGACATATAGCAACGTTTCCTATAAAGGTTCTAAAATAGAGAAATTATTGAGTGAGACTGAGAAGGATCAAAGAATCAAGAAAGGTCAAAACGATTAATTCCTAAGAGTAAGGAACATCAACAGAGCCAAAACAACAATATATGGTTAAATGGCACGTGTAAGAATGAGCGAGCAAATGAAAATTACGAAAATATTACACTTGTTCCTGACATTTGTGAACACTTGGGTGACGATCCTTTGGGAACATTTTGTAAAGCACCATTAACTAAAAAAGCATGTTAACTAGAAGTCACTTTGAGGACAAATATCAAAAGGGTAATTGGATGTCTTTAAATCTCAAGGATTTAAAAGTTGTGGAAAATGCAAGGAATGTACATTTGCCTGGGACACTAAGGAATGTCAGGATAGGAAAGACATACATGTCTTTATTAATCAAAATATTACATTTACCACTTAATTTGTGATCTATATTTTGGAATGAACATGTGGTTTGATATATTTTGGCACAACAAAGTATACACTGCTCAAATTATATTGAAACATGTAAGAGCTCTGTGCGTCTAAGAGACAACTTATGTTGTGGCAAATCATTATGTAACAAGCATTGACAAAACCAATAGGTCATGACTATGAGAGAGCTATTGTCTTTGGCAATGTGTTTTAGCCATTAAGTACACTTGTGTGGCTGCTGTTCAGAATAGCTAAAAGGAATGGAGTGGGATGGGGTTGATTAGAGTGGGGTAGATTGGGTTAGAGTGGAGTTGGGTAGATTGGGTTAGAGTGGAGTATGGTATATTGGTGTGGAGTGTGGGTAGAGTGTGGTAGAATGGAGTGAATAGATTGGGGTGGATGAAGTGGGGTAGATTTGAGTGGGGGTTGGGAAGATTAGCTTGGCAGAGTGGAGTGGGTAGATTGTATTAGAGTAGATTGGGATGGAGTGGGTTATATTGAAGTGGAGTAGAGTGGGTTGATTAGAGTGCAGTAGATAGGAGAAAAGTATTTTGGGGTACATTGGGGAACAGAAGGGTGGGATATATTGGGGTACATTGGAATGAAGTAGGGTAGGTTGACGAAGAATGGAGTGAGGAAGACTGGAGAAGAGTTGGGTACATTGGAGTGGACTGGGATAGATTGGATTGGGGTAGATTGTGTGGATGATAGTAGAGTAGAATTAGATGGAGTGGGGTAGATTGGGGTAGCCTAAAGTGGGGTAGATTGTGATAGAGTGGAGTGGAGTGCAGTTGGGTAGTTTGCGGTGTGGGGTGGATTTGAGTGGTGTGGAGTAGATTGGGATCAGGAGGGGTAGATTGGAGTTGTGGGGAGTGGGGTAGATTGTGGAAGAGTGAAGTAGATTGGGGTAGAATGGGGTAGATTGGAGTGGATAATATGTGGGTAGATTGGAGTGGGGGATTGAATTGAATTGAGGTAGATTGGAGTGGTACATTGAACTGGGGTAAATTAAGGTGAAGTGGAGTAGTCCGTGGGGTGGACTGGAGGAGAGTGGGGTAGATTGGAGTAGACTGAAGTGGGGTAGATTGGGGTAGATTGGATAGAGTGGGGTAGATTAGAGTGGAGTGGTTGGAGTGGAGTAGGCTAGAGTGCAGTGGGATAGATTGGGATGGGGTGCGGTGGGGTGGGGTAGATTGAAGTGGGATAGATTGGGTTAGGGTGAGGTACTTTGGAGTAGAGTAGATTGGAGTCAAGTAGATTAGGGTAAGGGTAGACTGGATTGGGATGGGGTAAACTGGAGTGGAGCAGATTGGGGTGGAGTAGATTGAGGTAGATCGGAGGGAGTAGACTGGAGTGGGGGGATTGGATGGGGTAGATTGGAGTAGGGTAGCTTGGGGTGGAGTGAGTTAGGGTAGATTGGAGTGGGATGGACTGGGCTGGACTAGGGTGGAGCAGATTAGACTGGACTGTTTTGGGGTATGTTTGGGGGGCTGTGGTATATTGGAGTGTAGTGCAGGTGGGTAGTTTGGGTAGAGTGGAATTGAGCAGTAGAATGACGTATAATGGAGTGGCGCATATTGGTTGGATTGGGGTGGGTGGACTGAAGTGGGTAGATTAGGGTGGAGTGGAGTTGGATAGATTACAATGGAGTGAGATAGACTGGGGAAGAGTGGATGGAGTTGGGTAGATTGGAGTGGATTGTAATGGGGTAGATTAGGGTGGAGTGGCATGGGGAGATTGGGTTATTAGGGTAGAGTAGATTGAAATAGAGTGGGGTAGATTAGAGTGTGGTAGATTGTAAAGGTATGACTGGCGTGGGATAGATCGGAGTGGTGTAGATTGGGGTAGGCTGGAGTGGAATGGGGTAGAGCTGGGTGGGGTAGATTGAAGTCAGGTGGGTTGGAGTGTGGAGGACTGAGATAGAGCTGGGAGGGTTGGAGTGGAGTAGATGGGGTAGATTGGAGTGTCATAGATTTTGGTGGGGAGATTAAGGAGGGGTAGATTGGAGTAGGGTAGATTGCAGTAGAGTGGGGTGGGGTAGAGGGAATGGGGATAGACCGCAATGTGGTGGATGGAGTGGGGCAGATTGCATGAGAGTGGGGTAGATTGGAGTGGAGTAGATTGAGTAAAAACATTTACAATTACCCACCTTGGAGTGCTGTTCATAATTCTTGTTGCTGGATATTGTTTAGATGTATGGGCCAACCTCAGTAAATGGGCACCAATTAGAGTATACTAGTATTAGTGGTCCAGATTGGAAAAAAGTCTATCTATCTATCTATCTATCTATCTATCTATCTATCTATCTATCTATCTATCTATCTATCTATCTATCTATCTATCCATCCTCTAAAGCAGGTTTCAAAACATAGTTTAGGGAGAACTATAGAAATCACATCTAAAATGGAGAGGCAACACCACTTTAATCTCTATTAGTAAAGGGGACAGACTCACAGAAGTGCAACCCCAGCATGATTTGGCACTATCCTCTGTTAGAGATCCACTGTAGAAGCTCCAAACTCGAATCCCCATAAAGTTGAACGTTATCTGCTGCAATATGTTCACACCTGTTGTGTCAGCTGAACTAAAAAGATGTAGCAATTGCAATTGGTATGCCCATGGATGCAGTGGATAAAGTGATACAATAAGTAGCTATTCCTCCGAAGGCCTCTGGACATGAAGCCCAATTGATCCTCATTAATTCATTTACTTACGAAATCAGTCAACTGAAAGAAGTAGTTTTGATGTTGTCTTGGAAAATTAATATGTAACCGAGCAGTGGTGATAAGTTCCTTTTTTCAGGACAAGATCACGGGGTATGGTTCAACCCAACCAAATAAATCTCCATCATAAAGCAAAGAAAAAACGCAATCTAGATTTTGTGAGGTCCAATGTCTATAGAGTCAATAAAACTACGCAAAGGCATACATTTTGATAATTGTTCCTCCCAAATTCCCCACAGTCTGACAGATAAACCCAGACCAGTTAGCATCGTGATCTAGTAAACAAAAGTTCCTTGCCTAATTACAATAATCTGGGATCAAATTAGAACATGAGTAAAGTACCAAAGATTACCTGCCCTACAACACAAAGATATATATTATAAGGGCACCTACTTTACCACCCAATGTGAGGGAAAACAATGGTTCTCTGAGGAACAAAGTGATACATTGGATAAGACAGTCCTGACAATGTTGCTCCATTATTTGATCTGATCTTTTCTGTGCCAGGTATCTTGTTTCTTTGAGACAGACTTATCATTATATACCATTCAGACTGATTAATGATGAGCTGAAGGGCTTGAGGCCTTTGATATGGGTAGCACTCTACCAAAAGGCTATAATTCAATTTCAATTTAGTCCACTGATTGCAAGTCATTTTACTGTTGCCTCTGATGAATCCAACAGTGCCTTGCACTGTACTAACAGTAGTCGATCACATGTTGTCCCATTGATTCCACACTTGAGCTCAGGTTTCTCTGAGATAGACTCACAAGTAGACAGCCATATTCCTGTCAGGTAAGGGAGCATCAATTAGAATAATTCCATCCAGGAGAGGCTTATTGGGCATTCAGCCTTGCTCTGGAAACTTGGAAGGAGATTTAGGTGAGACCTCGACAATATATTTATCAGTGAACTTTTCAGAGATGTCTGGTTGGCCAACCCTGGCAAATGATGTTGTCCATTTGACCTATGGCTATTTCAGCTGTGTCTGTTGTCATAGAATCTGGCAGGGCTGAGACCTAAACTTGAAGATCCTGCATAAGAAGCCTTCATAGAAAACTTACATATGTGTCTTTTAAGAGCCTTGAGATTTGGCCCTATTACATAGATCTGTTTTTCTAAGTTTTAGTATTTAATCAAGACCTTCAACTGCTGGTCGGCCATCGGGTGGGCTAGTCATCTGGATAAAAATATCCTTGGAATGCAAAATTCAGCATCTTGATATAAGCTCTCAAGATGTTCTTGGACTCCTTCTTCTCATCTATCACTGGTCCATACCTTACACTGATGAATATTTATAATTGTAATTTTGTACGAAATAATGGATTGTTATTATATATCTGCTGTACAAATATTTGGAAGAGACCACTGTGAATACCCCTTCACTTTGTTTGGTGACCTTAATGTAACCGTTGAATCTTTGAGTATAATGCAGGCACGTTTGAGGGAAGCGGATGAGGCATGTGGTATTCCAGCTTTAGCAATGCCCCCCCAAAACAAAACTGGTCTGCTGCATCACTGCAGATGGTCACATTCCCTTTGACTCATGGTTTGAAGGCCTGCAATGGGTGCTCTAATTCAGATCAGCTTGCCATGCACACATTTAAAAGAGGGAAGAGTATTTGTAATATTGATTATTGTTTCATTAGATTTTCGGCCAGGGTCCAATTTTCATGATATTGCGGTAGTGGATACACAATATAGCGATTAGAATGCACTTAAATTTTCCTTAAATAATAGACCTCTCTTATATCTGTCTTCACATTTTAATACATCTGTCTTGCCAATCTTATATGCTAATAACAGGAAGTGTGTAAAGTGGCTCTCAATCATAGTAAGACCAGTGATGCTCAACAGTATATACACATCTGCAGCAGACACCCTAGAACTGTCGCGTAGGCTCTCATTATTCTAATGAGACTACTGGATTTTGAGCAGGAAGATCGTCCACAGTGTGGGAGACTGAGTCTGACCCATGGTGGATGACACTTGTCGCTCCAAATCCGGGCTTTGCTCTGGCTAACTAGCAGTGCGTCATCTCTCCCAAGAGGTAGAGACAATTGGGCAGCCGAGCGCATGACATTTTGGTACTTCTCAGGGAAGTCGTGGTCACTCAAGTCACAACCGGTTCTCTCATACACTGTGCGGTCTCATATATAAATGACAATAATGGCAGTATAAGTTTTAAAGATTGGTTTAATAAAACGATAGCAAAGCGTGAGCTGCGATAACCAGAACTACACAACACAACAATATTAAAATAGTGATGATGAGAGTGAAGCATAATGCTATCATAGTGCCACTAGAGTCGATGGACTATTCCCTATATAAATCATATTTCATTCACAGCATGTTAAGCTCTAATCCTGCTTTTCATGTTCCCCTGGGGGGACATCAACCCTCATACCTGAGCAAAGGCCTGTGATCTGCGTCAGCCTCTGCAGCGGAGCATTCAGCATACAGTTGTGGTTCCCTGGCTGGAATCTCCCTCTTGACTTGTACTAGGACTAGAAAGTGTTTTTATAACTAACACAGCAGATGTTCTAAGAAAATGTCCCTACGTAAGGATGTGTATTTTCTACGAATGTTGGAGACTAAAGTTCTACCACGTTTACCGGCAATGTACCAGACTGTAGCTGTGACTGAAGCACAGGGTGATCAAGAATGCATTGTTTGAGAACACAGTGCTGAACTAAGCAAAACAGTTTGATAGAAGAAATTAAAACAAGACCGTAAAACTGGTTATTGTAAAAATAACAGTGCGAAGCTGCATAAAATATATCTAGGTCAAGGTGCACAGCGGCCTAGTGTATTAAACTAACGTACATGGAGCTATACTTAAAATGGCTACACAACAGAACCATACATAAATATACCAGTCCGTGACACCCCAATAACGTTTCACTGCACAATGTTTAATGTGTTAAGGGAATAACTTCTCAAAAGCATGAACCAGGTTCTCTACAAACCAGAAAATACACCCTTGGTTGACAGTAGCTGCAGAAAAGCTAAATGCAACTCACTTTCAACAATCACAGGTGGCAACAGGGAAGAGATTGCAGCAACCAGGAAACAATTTAAACCAGCGTAGATTGTAAGTTAAAAAAGCTAGAAAGAATCTTACTGGCATGACTTAGTTAACGCCACAAAAACTAAAAAGTCCAGAGTATTTTGGCATCTTTTCACACATGGAAGTCATAAAAAGAACTAAGAATGGGGAGGTCACTATTCAGCCATAGGCTTGGTATGAAAATGTTGCGGATCTTTATTCAGCCCCAGATGCAATGTTCACTGTGTAGAGACTCCTGATGGGAAAAACGTTCAGTCTTCTCTCAATTATTGGAGTTAGATTATTTTCACGATGGATGAAACTATTACAGTCTTACACTCTGTCAAGACTGGTGAAGCCCCAGGCTTTGACAGGATTCCAGTGGATCTCTTTCGATTCACTCCTGCTGTTTGGGGCCCCTATTTAAATGTTCACTCACATGGTATTCTAGCTGGGACTGATATTCCAGAGACCTGAAGGGGCTGAGATCATCAAGATGTTCAAAAAAAGGAAACAGAGATAATCCATTGAATTATAGGCTGATTAGCATAATTCATTAAATTTTGGTTAGAATAAATCAAATGATTAGTGAGTCTCAGGTATTATTAAATCTACTAGCGGGGTTTAGACTCGCCGTTAGTACCATTGATCAAGTTGTTTTTGTTTTATACAGGAAAGAGTATGAGCAGATAAAAACCTTGACACTCTTGCCAAGAGGTTCAAAGACCTTAAAAACATAGTGGTTTTCAAACAGCTTTTGGACGATATAGCACCAACTGAGGCAAGAGCAGTATTATAAAATTTCCAAGTACTTTAGAGACTTTTGGGACAATTAGTCCTCCCAGGAGTCTAAATGTGTCCGGCGCAGCAGTAAGGATGCAGACACTACATATTGTGACTTCAGCAGGAAAGGGGGCTGCCTCCTTTCCCCCTCTATTTGGTGCAGAGACTTCTGGGACTAGCAGTCATCACCCAGGAGTCAAACTATAAACCAATCAGATTGTCTGGTGCACTGCACATTTGGAAAATATTATTATATATGGAGCATCATTATGGTCTATTGAACCATTTACAAGTAAGATTTTGTATAGCACACATCCTGAACTGAATTACTGCAAAATGGTCTCATATTTGAAATTTATGGAATATTAGTGATAGAGAGACACAGTGATCTGCCTAGAATCACAATCTTTGGGTAAATGAGCAAGCTGGTATTTAATCCCTGGATTCCTGATGGTGTGCACCATGGATTTCAAAATCAGAATAGGGATGGCATTGATTATCAAGAACAAAATATTGAACCCATAACATTGGCAGGTCTTCAACGTACACAGATGTAGAGTTAGGAATTTTGAATATAGTCTTCCCTTTATGAACCTACCCTTTCTCCCTTGTTAGTATGTCCTCAATGTTCTTGTTGCATGATAATCTGGGAGTCGATATTTAGTAGTGCAGCATTCCTGATCACATCAGCCACTGATATCTTCCTGAAGAAACCAAATACCAAAGGACAGGTATCTCATGGTTGATGTTGTTATTCTGCAATCTAGGATAGAAAACACATAATCACTTGGTTTTTGGAGCAGGAGTCCTGGTCAGAACTAGGGTTCAGGGCATCTGTTACTCCTGCACAAAAAATCATCAACCTTGTAATCAGGGCCGAAGTGCATGGAAAGTATGAATGAAGTTGTTAGTAAATAAAATTATGAATAACAATGTTGAAAATGATGTTATTGAGATTACTCCTAATTGTGGTGCAGTTTGTTGTTACTACTTTATGATGTCACTATCTTGAAGACTTTGGGGCATATTTATACTCTGTTTGCGCTGGATTTGCGTCGTTTTTTTTTACGCAAATCCGACGCAAAGCTAACTCCATATTTATACTTTGGCGTTAGACCCGTCTAGCGCCAAAGATCTTGGAGTTTGCGTCATTTTTTAGCGTGGACACCTACCTTGCGTTAATGATATGCAAGGTAGGCGTTCCCTTCTAAAAAATGACTCTAAGGCATGTGCGCCTTATTTAAACTCCGGTGCAAAAATGACGCACGGGAGTGGGCGGGACTTAAAAAATGACATCCAGCCGCTTTTGCGTAATTTTTTAACGCCTGGTCAGGGCAGGCGTTAAGGGACCTGTGGGCTCGGAAGGAGCCCAGAGGTGCCCTCACATGCCCCCAGGGACACCCCCTGCCACCCTTGCCCACCCCAGGAGGATGCCCAAGGATGGAGGGACCCATCCCAGGGAACTTAAGGTAAGTTCAGGTACGTATATTTTTTTTTATTTTTTTGTGGCATAGGGGGGCCTGATTTTTGCCCCCCTACATGCCACTATGCCCAATGACCATGCCCAGGGGACATAAGTCCCCTGGGCATGGCCATTGGGCAAGGGGGCATGACTCCTGTCTGTGCTAAGACAGGAGTCATTTCAATGGGGATTGGGAGTCAAAAAAAATGGTGCAAATCGGGTTGAGGCCAAAATTTTGCCTCAGACCTGACTTGCCCCATTTTTTGACGCCCAAGCTCCATTTTCCCCTACGCCGGCGCTGCCTGGTGTGAGTCATTTTTTTTGACACACACCAGTCAGCTGCGCCGGCTAATGTCATTCAATAAATAAGGCGCCCGCATGGCGCTTTGGAATGGCGTTAAAATTTTTGACGCTCAACTGCGTTGGCGCAGTTGTGCGTCAAAAAGTATAAATATGGCCCTTTATGTGAGGAAGAGTGTTTTGACCCATAAAAAAACATAGTTTTTTGCTTTTGGATACTCTGGTTTTTGGACTCCCTCGCCACATGTGAGTAAATCACCATAATGTAGCCTCACTTAGTGTAGGCTTTTTGTTATAATGGTTTGCAGACCATTGTCTGCCTTTTGAAAAAAGTCCATTGCTGTGCATCTAGGTTAAGAGGCCCTTGGTTGGATACATGTGAACACATATACACACACGTGTGTATGTATTTGGAAAAGTGTGCAGACCGAGTGGGGAAGACTGTTGTCTAACTCTGAATAGGTGGCATCCTCCACAGATGTCAGCGTGGCACCTGCAGGTGCATTTTGGATGAACTGTTTGTCACTGGGCCACCTCTACAGATTATGACATATATCCCTATGGGAGTACAGGTGATCTCTTTGCTAGGTAATGTGCCTTTCCAAGTTATGTAGCAGGTCACCAGACTGCATTTTTTTCTCACTCTTCCCTTGCCAAACACTCAACTCATGTCATTGAACCAGGTATCATCTTCGGAAAAAAGAGTAAAAGGTCTCTCAGCAATCCTTATTTGGGTATCTGCCATTAGAGCGCTTCTTTCCAGACCTGCAGCCTTGCAGAAATGATTTAGCAAAAAGCCATGGAAAAGGGAGGCATTGGGCTTCCCTAAACTACTGATGAATCAGGAAAGACTACCTCAATGCAGGGTCATGTTGAACCCTCTTCTATCCAGTCAGGTTTTGGCTAGGGTGCAGCCAGTGAGAAATTTGGCTACTTAAACCTAACTTAAGGCCAGAACCCCTATACCAGAGTGAGTTGCAGAAGGTACTTGGTTAGCAAACCTTTCTCCACTCCACTTCTCTTTGCTGGTATATGGGCAGTGGAATAAAAGTGGAGGGCTGCAGAGTTGGGGCTTTAAAGGAGGACAAGGGGGTTGCAGAAGGTGCTTAGGGTACCAGTCTGACTCCACTCCATTTCTCCTCACAGGCCACAAGGGTGGAAAGTACTAATGGAGAGGAGAAAGGCCTGGACATTAATTCTATCATGCCCAAGAGTAAGAATGAGTGAGGTCTTCCATCCATTAATCTCACAGGCATATATCCTGTAAACAAAGAGTGAGTTATCTGATTACAAGAGGAGTTGGACACTGTTCCTGATACCCATATGAGGCAATAGGGATTTCAGGTTACATATTGACTAAGATACCATTTTCATCATCACAGATTACAGATTCTATATGTGAATATTGCAGTATTTGCCTCCTCTGCCTGCTGTGTGGTTTCTGCCACTGACTCAGCCTGACATCTGGACACAGGTAGTACTATCACAGAAGAACCAAAATTACCTGCTTAGGCCTGATATTTCAACGGGGAATGTAAATAGAATCTGCCCTTTCTATGTGACTGAAGTGTACATCAGGAGTGCTTTAACTGTTTTTACACTTGTGGGTACAAGTTGCCTAAAATAGAAGTCTTTGATGTGACTTTTCCTACATTTTCTTGAGTGCCAGATGCATAATCAGTATATGCTTGATTCAATTTCTGTTTTAAAATTGGAAGGTACTTTTGAGCCATGCATAATGAGATTCAGCTATAGAACTACCCTGCTAGGCCAAATTATTTACTCTGCTGGTCAGCTGGCAGGTCTAAGCCTCCTCATGAACAAGAGCCCAAATTGGGGGAGTAGCAATCTCCTGGAAGAGGAATGTGGCAGAGGAGAAATCCCCATAAAATTCTTAACTGCCTGATAAGCACCGACAGGTAGATCTTTTGCTGGATAGACTCACAGCTGGTAAGACACTGCCAACGGTCACCCCAAGAGCTTCCTTTAAAGTCTTACAGGAAAGAAACCAGTTGTAGGAGATTCCCAAAATGCTGTATATGATGTTTGACCAGCCTGTGGCCTGCTCCCCGAGGCTGTCAATTAGGGGCTGTTAAAAATTGGGTCTCCAGTTGGCAGAGGTATGCACCCTTTCCAAGTACGGACCAGAAGCCTAGTCAGACTAAGTCAATTACACATCATAAATTAACCTGTGCTCACCTTCTGGTAGTCTGGCAAACAGCAGGCAGGCTTAACTTAAAAGGCAATGTGTAAAGTAATTGTGCAACACTTGAAACAGTAGAACACTGAGGACACCACTGTCCACCAAAAATTATCCACACCAGGTTTTTGAAAAAATAGATCTCCACTACATGAACTAGACCAAAACGTAAAAATTCCAGCACTATCTGGGGCAATCTGGTCCTGTTAGAGTGGGGAAAATCCCAAAGTTCAGGCCGATTGCGCCAAAGTGCGGGTCAGCAGTAGGTACCAATGCTGTTTCACTGAAAGAATACATAGTGTGGAGGGTTGCGTCTACGTCAAAGATCTAATGCAAGGAGCAGGGGAGAGGATGAGAAGGCGATCCATTGGTTTTGAACTGGGCAGTCTGGGATGTGCGTCGTCTAGCCACGCAGTCGTTGGTGACATTACATCGAGGTGCAGCATTGAACCCTTTACGGTGAAGACAATGCGTCGTAGTAGAGCCGCACAGCCGATGATGCGTCGGGGCAGAGGACGCTGCATTGAGTCTGAGTCATGCAGTTGGTGCTGTGAAGTCCTCGTCCTCTGTGGCAGTGGTGATGCGTCGCCATCAAGCAGAGATGTGGTGGTTCCAACCTTTCACAGTGATAACGATGGAGGGATTTCTGTAGAAGACAGCTGCAGAACTCACTTCCAAGGGGCCAGGACTTTATAGACACCACTTGGCAGGATAGGACTGACAGTTGGCAAAGTCCAGAAACTGTAGCAGGGTTGAATGAAGTCCCTGAGACTTCAGAACTCAGGGCAAGTCAGCAAACCCTTTGAATCACTCTGGTTTTGGGGATGATGTGGGTCCAGTCCTTCTCATCCAGGCAAAGGGTGAAGCAGGAAGCAGGCCAGCACAGTATGGAAAACAGGCCTTCCAGGTCAGCCGTCCAGTAGAATAGCAATCCTTGTAGCACCACGGCAGTCCTTCTACCAGGCAGAGTATCCACAGGTCCAGAGGTGCACTGATCTGGTAGTGTTAGAAGGCTACTTCTTAAACGCAGTGGTGTTTTTTAAATGGGGGTGACTTCAAAGAGGGGCTTTGAAGTGCACACCGGTCCTCCTTTTCCTGCCCGGGCTCCTGACACACTACAGGGGATATGCAACTCTTTGAGTGGGGACAGGCACAGCCCTATTCAGGTGCAAGGGTCAGCTCCTTCCTCCCATCATGCCCAGGATGGCCCATCAGCTTGGTGATGTCCCATCAGGATGTGAATGGCCATTCAGACACAACTCGGCTCCCTTTGTTTTTGACTGTCTAAAGGGAATGCACAAAGCCCAGCTGTCACCCAACCCAGGCATACAGGGAATAGGAGAAGTAAAATGCCATTTTAAAAGTTGTAATCATAAATGCAACTTCATCATTAAGGAAGATCTATTATTTAAAGCCCATAGCTAACAAACATGACAGTCCTACTCGTTCTCAATCCGGAATTACACTTAATAAAATAATTAAGGAATCCCCAATGTTATCCTATGAGAGGGGTAAGCCTCACAGTTGGGAAAACAAATTTGGGAGTTTTTCACTTCCATGACATGTAAAACTAAAAAAGTATATGTCTTGCCACTTACTTACACTGCACCCTGCCCTATGGGCTACCTAGGGCCTACCCCAAGGGGTGTCTTATCTGTAATAAAAAGGGGAGTTTAAGGCTTGGCAGGGGTTTTTAAATGACAAGTCAACATGGACGTGAAACTGCACATACAGGCTCTGCAGTGGCCGACTTGAGACATGTTTTAAATGCTACTTAAGATGGTGAAACAATCAGTACTGCAGGCTCAGTAGTAGGATTTAATGTACAGGACCTGGGCACATATAGTGCACTTCACCACTGACGTGTGAGTAAATTAAATGTGCCAATTGTGGATACACCAAAGTTACCATTTTTTAGGGCAGTGAGCACATGCACTTTAGCACTGCTTAGTAATGGTAAAGTACCCAGAGTCCTAAGGCCAACAAAAACAGATCAGCAAAAGTGAGGCAAGATAGGCAAACACTTTGGAGAAAGACTACCCTAAGACAGTCTAACATGGGTGGAGGGGAAATGCTGCATTCTGGATCAGAAAAGAATTCCTACATTTTAGGATTCACATCTGCCATATTTAAACCTCTGCACAAGTGAGGAGACTGGGAGAAGGAGAGGAACACAAACTGAGGGACAGACCAACTTACTGATTAACCCCGGTCGGAGTGGAATGACTCTGAATTTGTACTACTTGGAATCAAAAGCCAGTGCCACTGGCTTCCCCACTCCCTCTGTGGATCTCCATAGAAGGGATGTTTGCACTTGAGATCTTGGTCATATTTATAATTTTGTATGTAGTATTTACCTTCTGACTCAATATTATTTTTTTAAGTGTAGTTTGTTGTGTTGTTCACTTATAAGTCGCTAGCCGTCCTTGAGTAATCCTTTAATTGCTCTGCTTCGCTACCCTAGAAGTCAAGTATTGAGAGGGGTAGTGGTTCCTAGTTTGGGCGGGTGGAGTAGGTGGGCTCCAGGACAGCAGAATTCAAAGACCCTGGTTGTAATAATTGGTCACCAGTAACCTCTGGTGGTTCTGGGACCCATGACCCAGATATTTCACACAAATGGAGAGAGAAGGGATATTTCCACTTGACATCTTGCATATGTTTGCAGTTTGTGTATATTAAAGTACTTTTAACTTTTAAAAGAAAAAATATTGACTCAACATTGATTTATTAAATGTTAGGTTGTTAGGTTTTGAGTTTCTAGCCCATAGCAAGGAGCCATAAATGTTCATACTAAAAGGTAATACGTATTACATTATGTTGATCAAATATTGTACAACACTAACAAAATTGTAGATTGTTGATCTGTGGTGGTGCATACCTTTTACTTGACCACTTGCAATAGGTAAGTCAAATACTATTTATTTATTGAACCATTTAATATAACACATATGTATCAAAAGGTATAGATATATGTTACATAGTAACAATGTCTGCAAAGACTGTCTTACAATAGACTGAAATAAAGAAGAGAAAGTAATGAGAAGAATTAAGGGAAGATGGGAATATAGAAGAGGAGGAGCACTGGAAAAAAAGAGAGGAAGTAATTAGAAGAATGGAGGAAAGGTAGGGCGATTGGAAGATAGAAGAGCTTTCGTGTGGTGAGTAAGCAAGTGAGAGCTGGAATAAGAGAGAGGTGGAGCGAGCTAGAGGAAATAGAGAAAAGAGTAAAGGTGGCAAAGGATAGGAAGGTGGGAAGGAAGGTGAAGGGGAATGGAAGTAGGAGAGCGACAGAACGGATGGGGAGCTGTCCTCAAATATGTATTTTTAGAAACTAACACAGCCTTATAGACCAAACTCCCCCAATCTGCGGAGATTTAAAACCTAGTTCTCTGAAAATGGATAGATACTATGCTGTCTGCAATTAAATGTGACCACCAGCTTGAAGTGTAAGGAAAGCTAAAACATTTGGAGCACTTTAATTAGAGAATTGTTGCTATATTACACTAACAATATGTCCTGAGTATTGATGAAACTAATGAACAGGTAAAACGTGTAGACACTGGGTGTTCTGTAGTACAGGATTTGTGGATTGTTATTTGACGAATGAGTATGAGATTAAGATCTATAGAAAATCCAAATTATTGTAGATATTTATGTGGCAATATTGTACTGCTCGGGAGACCTCCTCAATCTATGTCATCATAGAAACTGTTTCTGATCCTGCACTGTTAACCAACACATCATTGTTATAACGTTTTTCACTTTGAGTTCATGAATGTGAGCAAACCAAGCATATAACACATCACAAAACATTAGGATAGCACATTAAAGTCAAAAGCTGCAAAGAGTGCCCCTGATGACATGGGCATCCACACACCATGTAGACATAGGCCCTCATTAGGAGTTACCGGGAATCAGATGGTAATTCTGCTTCTTCCATAATTATTGATATAGGGGTTGGGGTAATTAACAAGTATTCTATGTGTTTTCCATGTGTTTTAGGTAAAACATGTGGGTACCAGGCTCTCTGTGATGATTGCTGCACGTTTTCAATCTTTTTCTCTCCAGTATCATCACCTTCTGAAAGCAGGTCAAATCTCTGACTGAAATGCCTTGGGGATATGGAACACATCAACATAACACCAACAAAATTACTTAACCGTGATTTTTAATCTCCCATCCTGCTAAAACAACCAATATCTCTTTTCTACCCAGTCCCAAAGTGGATCTCAGTGAGGCAGGAATGGAGTTGGCGGGAAATATGAGATTAAAATGTACTTCCAATAAGAACACAACAAACACTCATTGCGCACAGCTCTACATTGCTTTGAAGCTAGGTCTACTCTATTTAAGTCATGTACATATATAAATAGCTCAGAAGTACAAGCCACAATACCGTAAACTCTCGCCCTGAATGTGTAAGTTAAATAACTTGTAAGCAATGATGTTGTGTGTAAGGTAGGCCAGAGCTCTGTAAATTATCTGAAATAAGATTTCTGGAATGGGGTAAGTGTAAAGGGGACTGCAATAACATTTCACTTCAAAGAAAAAAAGCGTTTTAGGTAAACGTACGAAGTGCACTGTAATCCTTCTCGGAAACAGAAAGGAAGTGAAAGGTAAGGGATGTAAAATCAAGGTTTTATGCTTTAAAATTTATTAATTTCATTAATTTCCAAGTGTAAGCTCCTGAAGTTCTATGAATTCCCAACACAAGAATGGATCTAGAGCTCTTATGGAACAGTTATTCACGTAAACCTTTTGATCACTGAGCCTCTGTGTAACCATCCATTGGAATCCAGAAAACTAGGGCTATGCTTATTAATATGGGAGAAGAGCAAAGCCATATAAAAATGGGTTGGATCAGAGCAGGATAAAGTTTCGTAATAAATTCAAGACTGGCTCAGAGGATGCATTAATGGATGAAGAACAAACCCTATTGAACAACGGTGTACTTACATGATACTGATACATCTATTCAGGACAGGTCTACCTGATTTGGAACTTAGACATAAGTCTTTGGACCTAAAGCCTGCATTTAACAATCTCCTTTTACAGTTATTGGAAACATCAGTAGTCGTGCACAAGACATACATATATTGCCAAAGTGTAATCTGAACATCAATACTCCAGCCTTAAATGAGCTTGCCAAGGGAGTGTAAAGTGGTGCTTCTGTGCCCACCTAACAAAATTAGGTCTCAGGGCAGGAGTAGCCTTTAAAATAATAATCAACTGCCGGGGAGAGGTTAGCAGAGCCTTGAGCCAGCGCCAAGGCATAGAAATGTAGTGTGAAGAAATAATTATGCTGTATAGTTATTTTGTAATATAACTGAATTGAAAGATGTCTTTGGTATTTCAGTGTATCTTGCTTGTGTAAATTCTTAGCGAAAAGGTTGATGGGGTGGGAGTGCAAACCATATTTAATGTGACGCAATTATCATGTATTATAGGCTGTTTTTAGCTGCAGAATAAAATCAGTTTATCATGTTTATAGAAACTCACAAGTACAATTGTTCACCAGCATCGCATGTTTTTCTCAGCCTTCAATTCCATGCCACTCAGTCATACTGGAATGTGCGTGCATGTCACCTTGGTATCCGTTTCTTTATTTTTGCTCATCTGCTGACATTTCACATTGCCCTGCTACATTGAATAAAGGCCACCAGATCATAACCAAATCACACACTATCTTTGTCTGTATAATAGTCTACCACCAGAAAGGTCTAAGAATTTGAATCTGAATTTCAACAACCCTAAACATATTTCAATGTTGCTGTGCGTCTCCTTCAGTTCAAAGTTGTGTGCACAGGTTGTTGTACACAAAACAGGGCCGGATTTGTGTACCAGTTTATAAATTTGATGTTCTCATGAAAGGCTGCGTTTTTTGTGCCATGGACTGTTTTCTTGTCACCTCACTACTTGCAGCAGAAATAAAAATGATAATAACGGAGTGTTATCAAAAAATTATTTTTTGCTGAGCCAAGTTAGGGCAGGGCAGAGCTGGAGGGAGCTGGAGGAGGAGTGCTGTGTGCAACATAAGTGTGCATGTGTGTTTGGCAAGCTGCGTTTGGCCTGTCAAACACACATGCGCAGTTTGCATTTCTCCTCCCAGGTGTATTGCACAGCCAGGAGAAGAAAAGGGCAGATGCCTTCACTCCATCTGTGAGCGTTGAAGCAGGCTGCTCTCACCAATCATGATGCCGCAGTTATGCTGGTGACAGCAGCTTCGTGATTGTCTGAGGGGAGTCTGGAAGCCTCTGTGCTTCCGGGCGAGGATGGAGGAGAGGAACCCATCTCCCGACGGACGAGGTAAGTATTTTTTAAAGATTTAGTTTAGTTTTTTTTTTTTTTTTTTTAATCCCCGCCACCCCAGTGTGGTGGCAGCCACCTCTGCTTAGAAATAGAAAGGGGCCTCAAATTCTTGATTGTGTTCTTATAATAAACAGTATTTTTTCGAAAAAAAGTGATGCTGCTTTTAAGAAAAAATATTTTATAAAGAAATGGAGAACTGTCACTATCCCATATGTAAAACAAGGTACGGGAGTAAGGGATGTGAATCGATGATGGTTTGAACCTAGATGAGTAACACACGTTACCAGCTAATGAAAATTCAGAAAAGTATTTTCTGACTGTGTCTGTGGATTTAAGAGAGAGCTTGAAAGATCTTGCTCTGCTTCCTAAATTAGTTTTAACAGACACGTTGTGTCCATTGTCCTTTAGGTTACAAGACAATCCCGTTCTGTGGCGCTAATGACGTGTGGGAAGTTGGCTATGGATTAAAAGCTAGCCTGTGCTTGTTGCATACCGAGTCCTGGTTTGTCGAATCACAATTTCTGTTGTGATGACTATGAGTGCTTCCGAATCACATGAAAGAAAGGTGCATAGTAGAGTTCATGAAGCACCAAGTAAAGGTATCTGTGTGCTCTGGAAGGAACCAGTACACAGTCTAAGCAATGCATCAAGTTGTGTGGTGTGTTCTGTCATGGCATGAGACGTCTGTTTTTGATTCAAGGGACCGTCATTTTTGTCAATTAGATCTAATATGATTCTACTGCTTAAGATGATCAATGCTCTTTAGCAGCAATCGGTCTGTATATTTTATTTGGCACTTCCTTCCTCTGGGTTCATCTGTTGACAATTGCCATGCATGTGCCAAATGTATACCCCTCCACTGTTGGCCACTGTGTTTACTTGGGGGCAGATTGTGGTTTCATTGTTGATTTTGAATTGACTTCGATACTGTCCAATGTTGGCACCTGGTTTTGAATTGTAAAGGTTTTGCATTATTAACAAATATGCTAAAAACACAACATGGCATTGTGCATACATCGAAATAATGATTCAGAAACACCTTTATTCGATCTAGAGAATAGACCATAAAAGTACATTAAAAAGCTAGCGACTGTATAAATAAACAATACACACAAGTACACAATAAAACAGTTCATGTAGGAGAACAAAAGCCTAAAAAAAGAGGGTCTGCTATGCACTCCTTTCAATATGAATAGCAAATCACAGTATCAGAAATGTACTCAAAGTAGCGTTACAACTGGCAACACTTTCAAGATAGCCGTCCAGTTCTAGCTGCTTCGAATGTATTATGATTTTGACACAAAACGGTGTCACACTGCACAGCGCTGTTAGAGCTTTTCACTATGACATACTTTTGCATCCTTTATTTTATTCTTGATTATATAATGTGTGCTTTGCCTTGGGCCTGTCTTGCACCGGAAGTATCTAGATCTCTTGTAGATCCCTCTGTCAACTAAGGCAAAATATGTTTTGATCGTTAGTCTACCTAACATGTAGACAAAGAATATGTTGTTGAGTCCCTCATGTCATAGGTAACGCAGAATATTTCCTTCTAAATACCACAACACATGCTATATAAAATATTTGTAATAATATGTGTGCTTAGGTCGCCGCACAGCTGCTCCTGAAATACCTTTCACTAATGTTCGTTTTACTTGCAAATTGAACCTCCGACTTCATTAGTCTTAATTATATTCCACTTTTACCATTACCCACAAAACAAATTTCTAACACAATAATTCGCTGATTTAACTGTGTTTTCGCAAAGGATCTAGAATAATCATGCGATTAAACTCTAGTGACCGCTGGCATAACTTTATATTTCATCAATATTTCTTGCACCTGCAGGGACAGATTCATCTTTGCTTTAGAGTTTTGTAATACAATTTTTTGTTAAAGTATGTGTGCTTGTATTAGAAAATGTAGTTGAATACGCTGAATTGTTAGCATTACCCTTCTTCACCGTTTTGGATTCGGGCATAAAGATACCACTTGTAACTTTCAATTATAAACAGAATAAAAAAAAGCTGTGCCCTACACCTGGCTAATCTCAGTTTTACTATGAAATCTAAATTATCTCTAAAGGAGAAACAAGCTTGCAAATCGGACAGTGATGTATACTTTAAAAAAAAAGCTGAAACTCCTTGAATAGTTTGGTTTTCAGGAAATACTGTTGTAAGGATGATAGTCCCGACAAA
Source organism: Pleurodeles waltl (assembly GCF_031143425.1). Classification (NCBI taxonomy): domain Eukaryota; kingdom Metazoa; phylum Chordata; class Amphibia; order Caudata; family Salamandridae; genus Pleurodeles; species Pleurodeles waltl. The sequence goes on along the minus strand of NC_090443.1, from coordinate 601,320,434 downwards.
CTGTGCAGCTGGCTCATCCCTTTTAGTTCTTCCTTTCTCCCTTGAAGTTCCAGTCTTTTTGGTTTTTGGCATCAGTAGGTGGTAGCCCTGATGCTGAAAGACCCCTCAAACTGCAAAACAGTGCCCATCTGTGGCACTCCTTTGGTGTTCCCTGAGAAAGTAGACTCTCAATTGTTCTCCTAGCCTTGTAGCCACGAAGCGGCCCCTCGTGGGCTAGTGGGTACACACCTGGTTTGTGGAAGTGTAATGCAGTTTTTGTGTGTGTTGGCTGCCCCCAGGGCAAACTCCTCCTTGTCACCATGTGCACATTTAGTCCAAAGTGTGTGAAGTCAAATGGAGTTCTTTGTGTTTATTTTTTATGTTTTCGTGATGTTCAAGAATATTATGAGCTTACAATACTGTAATATTGAGTGTCATCATCAGATTGTATGCATAAGTTCAATGCTCAATGAAAACTATTCATGCAACTGTCACTAAGGTTATCCCCAACTATTTGTAACATTTATGTTAGTGAGAATGACAATTGGAAGATGGAGGATGGATATTACTCACAGACGCCAACTCCATACCCAACCTCTTTTTCATATATCGTTGTTTCCATTTTTGTTTGATTGGAATACAGAATGTAGGCTTCAGAGAAGATCCTCCAAGCCACGGGGTCGGCCGGGCACAGAAAGTAATCCTGAGACCCAAATTAATAGTGGTCCCTAATACCAATCAGATAGCTAAAGAAATGACCTACATGTGCAAATAACTACAGTTTTAAACTTCTAAAGATAATCTGTGTAGATATCTTGCAAGGTACGAGCGGTTGTATGCATCTGTGCTTGCTGCTGGCAATGCTTCTGGTAATACTGGAGAAAGTAGCAGTAGAAACCAGTCCACCAGACCTTAAAACAGGCACACAGCCAGAAAATAGCCCATACACTAATCTGTCAGGCCAGTCCTTTGAGTACTGTCAGATTTTCCTATTTGCCAGTCCAATTTTGCCTAGCCATCTTCTGCTAGGAATTGATCATTACATTGCAATTAGGAAAGCTCCTTCCCCATATTCCTTTCCGAGAAGGTAATCTCTACCGTTGGCTCAATGTTTCAACCTGGAGGATCAAATGACTTGAAATGGTAACTGGTCATGGCTCACTGGCCTGTAATGAGATATGTAGGCTGGAGCTGACCTAGAGTGTCATGGACAACCAACTGTATGGACCCTACTGATTTTGGTGTTTTATGTACATGGAAGACAATGCAGGCTAATTCCTCTGGCTAAAAAAGAAGCCTGAATGCTCCTTTTGAAGCTCCAATGGCATTGAAAATATGGAATCCCTTAGCCAGCCATAGAAAAGTGGACAGATCATTTTGAAGCCCTCACAACCCTTCAATAAAAGAGTGCTGCACAAGAACTACTGCTACAAGTGAAGGTGAGCTGAATGGTCACTATGATTACAGGACTAGGCTTAGTACCCATTCTGCCCCTTTGGACTTGTAGCAATTGGCAACCAGTTTCCTTGGAAGCTAGCCAAATCAAGCCACATCTGGCAGGTCCTATGTACATGTACTTTTGCACCCATTACTCTGTTTTATAGGGAATTGTGCCTTATTAATCTTCAAAATTGTTCCTCTCTGACTGAGGAGCTGATAACTTAGAGCCCTTAGAGCCCTCTTATAGATAGTGTACACTACAATCCCTAAATCTTGGAGCTCAGCTTGCTCCTTGGACTGATAAATACCTGGGAAACTATTAATTTGTCTTACAGTTTACAAGGTGAAAAATCACATAAGCCACCTTTGGGTTTACTTTCTTTCTTCTGTTTTTAGGAGTGCTTGGACAAAATTTCAGAAAAAAATATTTTGATAAAAAATATTGTGTCACGAATATCAGGACATTAAAAATATTATGGGCAGTAATCTTGAAGGTAAAAATATCATTTTTAGTATTGTTAATTTAATATTGTTGTAAACAAATGTTGGTGTAGAAAACATTTTTGTATGTAGTATTGTTTATGATAATTAGTATGCAATGTATTGTAGTGTGTTTGACTGTGCATAATTATACTTTTTGATTTGTGCTTTCAGTAAGATTATTTTTTTACTTATGAATTTGTTGAAATTTGTAGTTGCTTTAATGCAAATAATAAAAAAATGTGTTTTAAATTTCAATTTTATAGTAATAATTTTACAGATATGTAAATTAATAATTCAGAATTGTGAAATTTATTATTATTTTATATTAATAGTGTTAATGCATTTTGATGTGATGTTAATTTAGAATAAATCGTTATAACTATTGTTGTCCTAAGAAAAAAAAAATGAAATATGAAAACCATATGTAAATATTTTAATACAGTAGAATATTTAAAAATACTTTTATTGTGAAATGTAACATTTTACATTATTTTAAAATACTTACAAATGTCAAAATCTTTTTTGTTTAAATTTTGATTTTCAAATTTAACTTTTAGAATTTTTTCAAATATAACATATATATAAAGATTATTTAAAATTATCATTGCTAATTTGTTTAATGATTCTATTTTATTGTTTAAATTTTATGAATGTTAGTAAGCATTTTCAACAACACGTTAATTTTTAATAGTAATTGAAATGTTAATTGTATCATTTAAAATGTAAATATACATAGAAAAGAATGGGTAGTGCTGGTATATGAGGTGCACTCCCAAACGTTGTAGTAGTATGTAAATGATATTGAGTGTATAACAACAAGCTGTGGTGCTATGCGGTTAAGTAATCTCCACTATCCTAGAGCGTGTTGTGGAGTTCTGCGGCAGCACCACGTAGAATTAGCTACAGATACTGCAGTACTCAAAGAAGTTCATCAACAAAACAAGTCCTTCAATAAAGTTCAGAAGTAGTAGGTTCTTATATTCGGAGACACCAGCATATAGTCCATCCAGGAATCATCATGCCATAACTACAGCCATTGTATTCAAATGGAAGAACATCGTTGCAAAATATATATGACTACTTTGGTACTAAGTTTCTTGTCCCGAATGATTTAAGGATGATAACAAGATCAATAGTGAATAAGGGTCAAATTTAGTCACCGCTGAATGCCAAATTGGAAAAAATCTGGTGCGTAGCCCATTGTGTCAGTGAGAGAAAGATGTAGGGTAAAAGATAAAGAATAAAAGTTATAAAACAACGTAAAAAGACACACCTAATAAATAGGTTGGTAGCTCCAAATAACTTATTCCAGCAAGACCTGGATGTACTTCTTTTTTTGTGACGAAATAGCATTAGACCTGCAATATATACAATCTATTTATTGGTGCCCCATCACCATCACAAGTCTGTATTAAGTGCATAGACACCTCCAAGAGCAACATAGAAAAGGTAAGAGGATTGCCACAACAAACAGAAAGGAACAGCATACCTTTATATAAGTAAGCACAAGCCGAATGTTGCATTCTGTTTATGTAGATTTGAAGGCTGTTACTATCATTTCATTCAGAGTATATAGAGCCACCTCCAAAAATCTGCACTGAGTGTAGAATATTCCACAAACAGCCTAGTTAATTTGAAATAAAAAATGATAGCACTAGCCTATGTCCCAGTCACAGAAGTAGCAAACCACTACAATTTAATAATAGAAAGTCCTTTCTACCAACAAGATGTAGACAAATCTAGAGCTCTAATGGACTATTTCAAAAACACTTGGGTTGGCACACTGCATCACTGCAGACACAGATGCCAGTCGGTATTTCAAATACCATGGTGGAATGTCTAGGATAGCACCTTGGCACAGGAAGCCAAAACAAACAATGCAGTGAAAAAGACTGTTTATAAGCACCACATGATGACAATTCATAATCTCCTGACCTGGTGAGTTGTCTTTCTGCTTCCTGTAAATACTTTTGGACATCCCACAATACGTAACCATATTGTGGTATGTGCACTACTCCTCGAAATCGAGCCGGTGGCAATGCTACAGCCCGTAGGGTTCACAAGCACCCTGGCAATGTTCAATGTCTGTAACACAGACAATGAACATTGCAACCGTGCTAGCGAGGGTAAGCCTGCACTGCCCAATACTACATTGCCCGCCTTGTCTGAGGGCTTAATAACAATGTTAGGGTCCTGTGCAAGGGAGTCCAAAGCTTGTCTTTGCTCTATGGACACATTTTCAGCATAGTGTGTTTTTCTCTTAACCCAAATTTGAAAAAGGTCTCTGATTACTACTTTTTTGAAGGTGTCTATGTTATCATGTGGGGTGGTTGGGTTACACTTAGACTTAGGTTTAAAAGGGTTAGTGTATTTTCTATCCAAATTTAAGATCCAAAGCAGACAACCCCACAACATCGCCCTGTTAGAAATGGGGTCTTTGGTTGGCAGTCAGGTTACCCCCGTCCAAGCAAGGACCCTCACTCTAGTTGGGGTAAGTCACACACAATCCAAATTATCCTGTGCCCACCCTCTGGTAGCTTGGCACTGAGCAGCCAGGCTTAACTTAGAAGTCAATGTGTAAAGTATTTGTACAGTAAATCATGCAATAACACAGTTCAAACACCACAAAGATACACCACACAGGTTTAGAAAAATATATATTATTTATCTGAGTAGAGTAAGGTCAAAATGATCAAGATTTGATTCATGCAAGTTGAGATATTACTTTTGCAATGATAAATAGAGTCTTTTAGTTCTTAAAAACAACTATGGTTTCTTGCGAGTGCAAAGTACCTGGTTTGCGTCTAAATTATCCGCACGGGACAGCAGAGGAGGAGATGCGTGAAAAATGGGGAAGTGTGCGTCGGTTTCCCCAGGTGCACACAAACAATGCATTGATGCTTTTCTGCGCAGCAAGGGCTTTGCGTCGATTTCCGGCGTGCAGACTGGGATCCTCTTTGGGTTGCGGGTTATTTTGATGCCCCGGGGATAATGCAGAGAAATCCTGGGCATGCCGGATGAAGTCACAGGAGCTGCGTCAATCCGGTGGGCGTTGTGGGAAAATTTCTGTTGCACGGTAGGCGCTGCGTTGATTCTTCTCGCAGGAAGTTGGGCTGCGTCGTTCCAGCTTGGCAATGCGTTGATCAGGTGGGCCACATGTCAAAGTTCCAGTCGCAACGTTGGTGCTGCAAACGATCACCACTTGGGGAGCCGGGTTGCGTCATTCTGATTTGGGAATGCAGTGATTTTTTCAGGGCAGGCTGTGTGTCGATTCTGGCAGGCTGTGCGTCAATGTTCGCCGCACAAGGAGTTGTCTGCAGAGAGGAAGTCTTTTTGGTCCTGAGACTTCAGGAAATAGGAGGCAAGCTCAATCCAAGCCCTTGGAGAGCACTTCTCAGCAGAGCCAGAGGACGGCAAGGCAGCAGGGCAACAGCAAGGCAGCAGTCCTTTACAGCAAAGCAGTCAGGTGAGTCCTTTGGCCAGACAGGCAGCTTCTCTTAGCAGGTTGCAGGTTCTGGTTCAGAGTTCCTTTCCCAGTAGGTATCTTGTCAAGAAGGGTCTGAGTTGGTAGGGTCAGTGACCCCGTTTAAATACCAAAATGTGCCTTTGAAGTGGGGAAGACCTCAAAGAGTGGATTAGAAGTGCACAAGGTCCCCTTTCAGCTCCCTCCTGTCTGCCAGGGTCCCAGTAGGGTGTTTGGCAGTCCATTGTGTGAGGGCAGGCCACTGTTCTTTGACATGTAAGTGTCAGGCCCTCCTCCCTCCCAGGCCAGGAAAACCCATTCAGTATGCAGATGTGTGCAGGTGTGACGGAGCATCATGTGTTTGGGGTTGTCTGAGTAAAATGCACAAACGAGCTGTCATCTAGCCCAGCCAGTTGTGGATTGTAAGGCACAGAAGGATTTAAGTGCAGAGAAACACTCACTTTCTAAAAGTGCCATTTCTAAAATAGTAATATTAAATCCAACTTCACCAGTCAGCAGGATTTTGTATTAACATTCTGGCTATACTAAATATGACCCTGTTACTCCTTTCAGAGCAGAATCTACCACTCAAACAGTATATGAGGGTAGCCATAATGTTAGCCTATGAAAGGAGCAGGCTTAACAGCAGTGCAAAATTAATTTAAGAGTTTTACACAAACATATACACTGCAGAGGTATATGTCCTGCCTTTTAGCTATATAGCACCCTGCCCTATGGGTTAACTAGGGCCTACGTCAGGGGTGACATATGTAGAAAAAGAGGAGTTTAAGGCTTGGCAAGTACTTTTAAATGCCAAGTCGAATTGGCAGTGAAACTGCACACACAGGCTTTGCAATGGCAGGCCTAAGAAATGGTTAAGGGGCTGCTTATGTGGGTGGCACAATCAGTGTTGCAGGCCCACTAGTAGCATTTAACCTACAGGCCCTGGGCACATGTAGTGCACTTTACTAGGGACTTATAAATACATTCAATAAGCCAATTGGGTATGAGCCAATGTCACCATGTTTTAAGGAAGAGAGCATATGCACTTTAGCACTGGTTAGCAGTGGCAAAGTTCACAGAGTCCTAAAACCAGCAAAAACAGTGTCAAAAAGTGGAGGGAGGCAGGAAAAATGTTGAGGGTGACCACCCTAAGGCTGTCAGGTCTAACACGCTCAAACACAAATTGCCAAAAGTGTGATTGGAAATAAAAGAACTGGGGAGAACAGGGCTATTTTCCTTTCTTGCTGTAAAAACAATTTAATTAACTTAAGCTTACGAGTAAACAAAAACACAATTATGCAAGTTCTACAGTAGTCCATTTTAGCAACAGAACAGAAAGATAAACCCATTTCAAAAGGCAACTGTTAATCTTCATTAAGTTCATATGTTCATAAATTATTGACAGGTAAAAGTTCCTAACTCATCATTTTTTCATTTCCTGCTATGTTGTTCTCTCATGTGGCATAATGGTATTGTCCCTGCTTCCCTCCTCTGTGGGTTTTCTTCCTCCTCTGCTGCTTATGTTTTTTTCTAGAGGTGTTTTTTTGTGTGGCTCTCTGCGTTGTTGCAAAAAATGGTACTCATCCAATGCAGAGGGGGTGGTACATCCTTGTTACTTGTGCTACGTTGTTCATCCAAGTCAGAATATCAGAACCTGATTTTGAAGTTTTCCTTTTCTTCATATCACTAATGATACCTCTGTCTCTACAATGTTGACATTTGTGGCCTAGATTTGGACTATCAATTAGAGTGTTCCTTTTTAAATTGATTTTTGAACATACTACTGCCTATTGATATGTATTAACATACTGGTTATTGATTTATTTACTGTTTTTATGTGGTTCATGATAAGCCTCATGGTGTTTCAAGAATAATTTGTACACTTGATTATTTTGTTTGTTTAGTTTTTTTGTTTTGGCATGGGGCCACCTTACCTGCAGGCAGAGTAATTATTTGTATGTGGTAGCGATCTATTGTTTTGAATTTCAATTTTGCCAATGTTATGTTTGAACTTACTATCATGTGCATTTGGAACTACAGCTATGGTCTCCATACCATGCATTTTTGTGAAGAAGACAAATGTGAACTGTCCCTTATGGTGCTCACAGCAAGTAACCTGTATATTTATTAAGTGATGTGTTATAAGGATGTAATAATTTTTTTGTGCCTCGGATATACATAATTTATATTTTTCTAACCAAATTTCATTATTTTTTTGATGCTTATGTATAATTTATACGTGTTGTAATCACAGCATGTAATCAGAAATGACTTTGACTTGTAGTCTTTTTTTCTAACATTAGGGATTATGGTTGGAATTAAAAGACTTTTCACTTTTGCCATTATGTGGATGTTGGTAGTTTTTGCAAAGGGAGTTTTGCACATACACTTGTATTAGGCCATGAGGAAGATCGGTACTGATCGAAACGCATTGCCAATAAATAACTTTAGAAATCCTTCTCTGGAGTGCGAGTTTTGAGTGTATGGACTTTTGACACTTCTTTGTGGCAATATATATATATTTATATATATATATATGATCCGTCCTCCATTGTTGCCTTCAAACTAGCCACTTTCAAATTGCGTGAGACACAGGCAGGGTGGCAAGCCCTCACAAATCCTCAGAACGTTGTCAGAAACCCACGAGGCATTCACCTCGGAGTGTAAAGAACAAAGAGCCATGACTCAAGTGCAGATCCCTGTTTAATTAGTGTTCAACAAAATAAATCCTGACGCGTTTCGGAGCATCCGCTCCTTGTTGACAGGTAAAACAAACATCATATTTTACATGTCCCGCCATGTCTTAAACAACAACATAAAGAACAGACTAATGCTGATCTCATAGAAGCTACTCGAAACATGTCAGCCATCTTAGAGTGGTACTAATCCCTTCTACTACATGTTCTAAATTATTAGAAAAGTGTCCCACATTTCCATAAACTACATCATTCCTCCATGACCCCCACATTAACCATTAAACTGAACTACTAATAAATAATAAATATTGATACATCTTATTATATTATTCATTTTTAAATCATTTTGATATTATTTTTGAAATACTCATCTAATGGTGTCATTATACGTCGGACGTGCTCATCCATAAATTAAACTGCCACTCCCTGATATAATAGTTCCTTGCTTTTTACAGGTATTTATCAATCATCACAAGGTTATACCTAATAGCAAAACAAAACAAAAAAACACAAAACCATGAAACTCTAAACATAACATTATGGACTCCAAACCTATCACTTAGTTATACTAACTCATCACAGAAGATGACTGATTAACTGCTGAACCTTACTTTTTATAACTGATTGGACTATACCCTACATGGACTGAGAGTTCCTCATCCTGATTTAATCCACTCGGAAAAATAGTTGAGTATTTGATGATAAACTTGGACTCCAACTGTCTTAATTCTAATTCTCTATTGCCACCTCTTACTCGTACCGGGATATTGTCAAGTACACAAAATTTAAGTAAATCCCTATTTTTTTTATGAGAAGTAGCAAAGTGTCTTGCAACAGGATATGATTTGTCTTCATTAACAATTGCCCTCATGTGTCCAAGCACTCTTTTCTTTACATTATGAATTGTACTACCAATATAGTACCTATTGCATTGACAACTAAGCGCGTAAACACAATATTCTGTATTACAATTCAAGTACTTATTGATAATAAAAGGGCGTGTATGTTGCGATAACTGGATCTCACAGCAGTTGTTACTGCCCTTACAGGCTTTGCATTTACCACAAACAAAAAAGCCCTGAATACAGAGCTCTCTACACTTTTGTATTGGCTGAATCAGGCTTCTACACAATTTATCTTTTGCAGAGGGACATCTTCTAAAAGTAACCTGAGGTTTCAATCCAATCAAATCTGCTAGATGTTCATCTGTTCTCAATATATTCCAATATTTATTCAAAATTCGTTTTACGTCCCATGCTTGAGTATTGTAGGTGGTGATAAACCTGATGGTTTGATCATTCTTTACCTTATTACGGTCTAGTGAGACCAGTAATTTTTCACTATCTAATAACAACACTTTATCACATGTAAACAACAATGTTTCCAATATTTTTGCTTCTGACATATGTAAAAATCAATACTGTTAACAACAATATTTGTGTTTTCTATATTTCTGGTTTTTATAGTTAAGTATAGGGAGTCTACATTTGTGTTATTGATATTTAATTTCCGGCATCTTTATGTTTCATTATTTTATGCATTGATAGTATGTCAGTGATCCATTTTTAGGAATTCATGAATGTTAGGGTGCAAAAGGTAAAGATTGCAGACCTGACAAATTAATTATATTGTGGCAAGGGATTGAGATCTTGCATGTTACAGAGCACTGAGTAAAATCAGGATTTCTTTGCAAATCTTTTCACCAGTCTTGCACCTGTGTTGTTATGCTATTGTGTGTGTACTTTTAGGACTGTCCCCGTGTTTCTAATAATTTAGTGATTCCAAACATTTTGTAGTGCAGTGTAGTGCAGAATCCGAGTCCCTGTTCTAGTCCATGTACTGTCTTGTATTTTTTCTATTATCGTTTATAGTGTTGTATTTCCTTTTCATTATGTATTGTGTTCTCTGCACTTTCTACTGTTTGAATTCATATGTTAGATAGATAGATAGATAGATAGATAGATAGATAGATAGATAGATAGATAGATAGATAGATAGATAGATAGATAGATAGATAGATAGATGTTGTAAATATATTGATAGTTTATGAGATAATTATAAGGTAGTGTATACTCACAACTATGGCAAGATATTCAAATCTTTACCATTTCACCTTCTTTGAGCTAATTATTAACTGCCAGCCCAGATCTATTAAGAATGTCAAGTAACCCATGAAAGGCTAACTATCCATTGCAGACCAAGAGCCTCATTTACATAAAATGACGCATCAAACATTTAATGCAGCGGTAGGCACTGTTTGCTCTGTATTTACAATACAGTGCACAGTGGTGTTAGGATCCTGGTTGCGTAAAAAAAAGAAGTTATCCTGTGCGCTGCATTGGAGGAAAAACTGACTCTACTGCTGCAAAAGTGACGCTAGGCTGAATAGCGGCATGTAAAGCAATGCATGCCGTCCTAGCATTACTTTTGAGCACTGAAAGTATAAAAAAACAGCTCAAAATACTGCATTTGAAAAAAACAAAAAAGAACACACTCCAGAAGCAGCTATTGAGGACAGAGGAGACCAGAGACCCCAGGAAAACACCAGCAACCCCAGAACTAGCCAGGATGTCCAGACAGACTCCCAAGAGATGGGGAAGAGGAAGAGGAAGTACAAGTTTATTGAGGAGGGGTATAACATCCTGATCACTGAGGGACTGGAGCATCAACACCAGTTATTCATCATTCCACAATTGCCATTAGGGAGCAAAGAGGCCATATGGCAGTCCATTGTAGACAAGGTCAACAGTATGGCAGAAGTCAAGACGGCAGTGATAGGAAGCGCTGGCACGATTGAAAGCACAGGACAGAGGAGAAACTGACCAGCAACCATAAGGCCGCATTGCAGATCTGAGGCAGAGGTCGGGCACCCCAGGAGCAGCTGGATGAGTTGGAGGAGATGGTGGCAGCCGTCATCACTGAGGAGTTGGTGACAGGAGACCTGGGAACAGGACACTGTAGCCTATGATGAACAGCAAGAACCACAGATAAGTCACAGCAGGGGCAATGTAGCAACTAGGTAATATCGTACAGTGCACGCACCTATGTCCCAGGGATATAGCACACTGTCTGCAGGCTAAAGGGTAGCATGCAGGCTCATCTATGGTTAATCAAATAAATGTAATGTGCACTGACCAGTCACAATTAGCACATTCCAGTCCTAATCTGTCACGTTACTCCCTGCAATATGTGAAGTGCAGCATCAGTCCACGTTTACCTTTCTTTTCATTCTGGCACTTCCAGTGCAATATACAACAGCACTCATCACAACTGCAACTCCCAGAATACACAGCAAAAAACATGGACTGGAACAATATATCAAGCATGCACCCTGCTACCCTGCACAACCTGACTTTGACAATGCAGACCACCTTGCACGATGTAGCTACACGGTTCCACTTAACCCCTACACAATAATAATCTAGAATGTAAATCCTTGAAATGGAATGACCGTGTCACAGGAATAACAACTCATCTCAGATGGAGGTCAGGTGTGGACTATGGGAAGTATCTAAACAAGTGGACATGGCAAAAGACATATCTATAGTAGCCTGCATTAAACTATATTGCACCCACTGACCTTGCATGCAGGCTGAGTGCTCACAAGTGTCAGCTGCCATGGAATGGACCACAGATACTTCTCTCATCTAATAAATTGGACTGGGCGAGGGGTAAAATGCAAGAGATGCACACCAGAGGACCATGTGAGTACAAACTAATGATAATGTGTGGACCTGGTAGGACACTGCTACTGCTGTGCTTTGTAGGTGCTAACTGTGCATGTGAAACTGCCATTTGGTTTACATGGGGAGACTGTGCATCGTGGGGAGGTTAGAATGGACATGTGCACTGCAATGTGGCCTCAGAAATACACGTCACTGCTGGGTCTGACATTTGTGTCACACCTGGGGAGCGATGGCTGAGAACAGCCCATTGGGGGACCACAGCCTACATGTCACATGGACCTGGGGGAAGATACCAAGTGGGAGTCTGGTGCAACATTGTCTCAAGGTGCCACATATATAAGTTGGAGGATGTCAAACAGGGACATGACAAGGGATACCAAGAGCTACTTAGCCATCACAAATTACATGAGTCATGGAAGCACCCATGCTGAAGTGGGTGTGCCTAGTTATGTGGGAATCATATGTAGGTACTTGCCAGTATTTACACTACTACGATGTGGGGTGATGCCTGACTGTTGGAAAGTGGATTATTTATAAGGACAGGTAAATACCTACACATAGCAACAGGCCACTAACCTCCACTTAGGTCCCGTTAGGTCTCAATAAATTAAAACCTGCTCAACCCTTGGTAGCCTGGCAGTGAGCAACAAGACTTAACTTAGGAGACAAGTGTGTAAAGCATTTAAAAATCACAAAACAGTAAATAAGTAAAACACAAAAGACAATAAGAATCCAACATCAATTCACAAAAATAGATTATATTTTTATCTTTAAAACAACACCAAAATGTCGGATAAGGGGAACCGAAGATATGAATTTACAAGAATTAATGTTTTCTAGCACATAGAAGCAACTAGAAATCAAAGGGTTAAAAAAGGACAGGCCATCCATGAGGTAATACTGTTACACTTACTTTCAGAAGTGTTTATTGATTCATGAAAATGGTCAACAGCACCAGACAGTGGTTCAGAGGCTCTGGTTTGCATCTTGGGGTCTGGGACTACAACTCCCACAATGCACCTCTTCAACTTATGGAATTGCTCCAAACATCTCCAAACTTCTGGATCTTCTTCCAGAGGTCCTTTTTTGGTCCTTGACGTGTCCACAACTTGATCCAAGAATTCAGAAGCTCTGAGTTGCTCCTTGGGAGTTGGGACTACTATTCCCAGAATGCACCTGGTCAGCATCCTCAAATGGCCACTGGACACTGATCAGCTGGGCTCTGCTTGCAGGACTTGATGCAGGGGACTCTGGGCAGCTCCTTTGTACCTGTAGAAAACAAGGAGTCCCTTCTTGAAGCAGTAGAAGACAGGCAAAGTCCTTTTAGTGGTGAATCCCAAATGCACAGCTGGTGCAGTCCTTCAGAGTGCAGTGTCCATGTGCAGGTCAGGGGTCCAGCAGGTGAGTCCTTCTTCTTCTTTGTCTTGTTCCTCTTAGGGATCTGAGGTGTGGGTGCTGCTCTTCCATATTTATCCTTGCTCCTGGGTGGAAAGCAGGGGACCTTGGGTATCCAATCACAAGCTGGCTCCTTCCCTCTTGATGACCACTTCCTGGGAAGTGTGGCAAAAATCAATCCCATGGAGCAACATTCTTCATAAATCCAACAAAATTGATTTTTGAAGATTAGATCTGGCTGCGCCCAACCACTGGTGTTGCTAAAAATCCTAAACACACCCCTCTCCTGCCCTCTCCTAATCTAATCAAGAGGGAACCTAATTGTTTGGGTTTGCAGGATTTGAGGGAGGTCCTGAGCTGCTCCAAATGTCTTTCCCTGCCTTTGAAGACCAGTTTGGCTGCTCTTCCCCCATCCTGCTTCATCATCTGCTGAAGGAGATCTCCTGCCCTAGCACATCCTTTGTGTTCAGCTCAGGCCACTTCACACCGCATCAAGGTAGACTAACCAGGCTGCCAGAAGCTAGCCAATTAGAGAAGGGCACTACAAAGCTGAAGTTGGCAACTTTCAGATAGGGTTTTAAAATGCTTTACCTGAACTAGTTATATTAAATCCAACAATTGCAAGCTGTGGGATTTATTATAACAATTAATTTGATACCAAACTCAAGGTATCTGTCACTTCAGGAGACTTTGTTAATTAAATAAAATTCTCCCCATTTTAGCCTATTCAGGCCATTCACTACAGTGAGGGAAAACAAATTTGGCTATTTTACCTCACAAGGGCTTATGGAACAATTTGTATAAGGTCCCTGCCTATAGCAACATGGCACCCAACCCTAGGGACACATAGGGCACACCTTACGGGTGACATATATGTATAAATGACAGGCCTGCCTTTAAAATAACACTGGGCACTTCAATCTACATGCCCTACCATATACTAGGGACTTCTAGGTATGTTGAGATAGCCAATCATAATTAGCCTAATTTTCATACTTATTTTACAAAGAGCACAGGCCCTGGGACTGGTTAGCAGTCCCAGGGCACCATCAGAGTCAGGAAAACACCAGTAATAAGTACAAAGTGGGGCAAAAGGTTAGGGGGGCATCTGCAATAGCCCTGTTTTCTCACACTAACTCATAGCTTTCAATAGGAAAGCAACATTGGATATGGTAACGCATAATCAATGTATCATAGCCATGTGAGAATGAATGTATGATCTGATAGCACCACTGTATGTACCACAACCCAAATGTGGCTAATTCGAGGAGGCATGTACACATAAAACGGGGTGGGCTTGAGTCACATGGCGTGTGATACCCTGCAGATAAACACATTTAGGTGTGATGAAATGGGGGGAATGTCAGTGATTCTCATCTACCCAGTAGAACAGGGCCCATCACCTCAGAGTAGGCACACAGTGCTTGTGAGAGCAATGCGGAGATACTGCCACCTGTAACGGGAATTCAGTGAAAAGGTGCCCATGCCTAACATGTGTACTACACATCACTGTTGAACTGAAAGCGCAACCTCTGAATCCCTGAATGTCAACTGGAGTACACATTTTAACATCTAACAGATGTCACCATTAACATTTATCCATCTCACTGCAGAGGATAAACTCATACGTCCTGGCCAGATGACTGTCCTGGACTCTACTTATGAAGTGGATGCAAGCTGAAAAACATTAACCCAGGAAATTCTGGGCACCATTCAGACACCATCTTTGGTCACGGGGAGGCCTGACAGCATTGCGGGGTCTCAAATTGATCTGCCCAACATACAACAGACACCACCTGCCAGATCACCCAGAGCCCTGGACTCACAAGACCCACAACTAATATTGCAACATACTGCAGTAGGAATCCAGCGGAAACTGGCACATCAGGTGTGGGTTGGCATGGAGACCATGGTGGGTAACCTAGAGGCAGTCCATAAGTGCCTCAGTCCAAATAAGGACAACTCCCCTACCATACAAAGCACATAATCTCTGCTCCGTGGCTTCCAGCAGTCCCTGCCTGACATTGCTGGTGTCATGAGGCAGAGGCATGAGCAAATGACCTTCCAACCTGGAACCAGTAAGGTTGCCAACCAACTGGGGGTAATCAGAAACATCGGGATTCCATGGAGCAGAAACAGGACTCCCTCATTGCCACCATGGTTGCCTACCACTGTCACATTGCTCTGTTGCAAAACCAGCAAATCTTCCTTGCTGCTGTGCTTCTTATGTGTTGTCACAGATGAAAGCTGCCATGTGTGTGTGCCTCCCTCTACTTTGACACATAGAACACCACTGTCACGGGAGGCACTGCATACATCAGATCAGTGGTTCCCAATCTTTTGACTCCTGAGGACCCCCACTAAATCATTACTGGAAGCAAGGGACCAGCAATTTGTACGATCTAAATTTCAAACATTAAAACAGTAATTCGCAAAAAAAATACACAAACAAGTACACACCTTACAAATATGCAAACTACCAAAGATATAATTATTTTATATTGGAAACAAATATGCAAAATGTTGCACATTTTAATGGAAAGGTGGACACTGCATCTAGGCAACTAACTTATCAATATTTGGTTTTATTTAGGAAAGCTGAATCCTCAGGTCAAATTCTACATTCTCAAGTGATTTCCGTTTCTATTCTTTTGGTACATAAAGTCTGAGAAAGCTTTTTGACATAAATATGTGGTGAGGAAAGGAATTAAAACCATAAGGACCTCTCATCTCTCCATAGTGTTCCTGCCACATGTGGTTCATTTGTTTTAAATCACCCTTCATATCAGTGTAGGGTGTCGGAGCACTTTACAGGGGACTACAAGGTATAGCATTCACGTAATCCACACTGGTAGTCATTTTTTAAGAGTGCTTGATCTGGAGAAGCTCAAACTAAGGATTCAGAACATAACAGAGTGGTCAGTATTGACTTTGATAGTAAGAAAGTATTTCTACACAAGCAAACCATTTTTAGGACTGTGACATATTGTTAGAAATGGGGTCTTTGGTTGGCAGTCAGGTTTCCCCCCTGTCCAAGCAAGGACCCTCACTCTACTCAAGGTAAGTCACACACAATCCAAATTATCCTGTGCCCACCCTCTGGTAGCTTGGCACTGAGCAGTCAGGCTTAACTTAGAAGGCAATGTGTAAAGTATTTGTGCAATAAATCATGCAATAATACAGTAGAACACCACAAAAACACACCACACAGTGTTTAGAAAAATATATATTATTTATCTGATAAAATGCAGGTCAAAATGATTACATGCAATAAGTATATGTTGGGATATCACTGTAAAAGTGATATAAAGTGTCTTTAGTCTTTAAAAAAGCAATAAATGTCTCTTTCAAGCACAAAGTACCTGGTTCGCATTCAAAATCTCCGCAAAGAATCGCAGAGGAGGAGATGCGTCCAAAAGAAAGGGGTGTGCGTTGATTTCTCAGGCCGCACACAGTGATGCGTTTTATAGTTATCAAGCAGGGATGGCTGTGTGTCAATTTCTGACCCTCAGTCATGGATCTTCTTTGGGTTGCAGCGTTTTCGGATGCCCCAGGGACGATGTGTGGATTTCCGGCACTGACAGGACAAAGTCACAGGGTCTGCGTCGATCCGGTGGGTATTGCATGGAAATTTCTACTGTACGGCAGGTGCTGCGTCGATTCCTCTCTGGAATTCAGACTGCGTCGTACTGGCGCTTATGTGTCGATCCAGTGGACCGTGCGTCAAATTTCCAGTCGCTACGCTGGCACTGCGTTGATGTTCTCGTTAGAAAGTCGGGCTGCATCATTACGTTTCGGCGTGCAGTGTATTTTTCACTGCAGTGCAGGCTGTGCATTGTTTCTGGCAGACTGTGCGTTGATTTTTGCCGCACAAGGAGTCAGTCTTTCTTGTAGAGATGAAGTCTTTTTGGTCTTGAGACTTCAGGGAACAAGAGGCAAGCTCTATCCAAGCCCTTGGAGAGCACTTCTCTCCACAGCCTGAGAGCAGCAAGGCAGCAGGGCAACAGCAAGGCAGCAGTCCTTCACAGAAAGCAGACAGATGAGTCATTTGGGTAGCCAGGCAGTTCTTCTTGGCAGGACGCAAGTTCTAGTTCAGGTTCTCTTCTCCAGGAAGTGTTTGTGAGGTAGAGTGGCTACCCCAAGAAGAGTCTAAAGTCTGTGGTTTTGGGTGCTCTTCTTATACCCATTTTGGCATTTGAAGTAGGCTTACTTCAAAGGAAAGTCTCACTTGTTTGTGAAATCTTGCCTTGCCCAGGCAAGGCCTCAGACACACGCAAGGGGGTTGGAGACAGCACTGTGTGAGGGCAGGCACTGCCCTTTCAGGTGTGAGTGACCACTCCTCCCCTCCCTCCTAGCACAGATGGCTCGTCATGGTATGCAGGCTACACCCCAGCTCCCTTTGTGCCACTGTCTAGAGAGAGGTGCAAACAGCCCAACTGTCAAACTGACCCAGACAGGGAATCCACAAACAGGCAGAGTCAGAATAGTTTAAGCAAGAAAATGCTCACTGCATAAAAGTGGCATTTTCAAACACACAATCTTAAAACCAACTTTACTAAAAGATGTATTGTTAAATTGTGAGTTCAGAGATCCCAAACTCCACATGTCTATCTGCTCCCAAATGGAATATACACTTTAATCATGTTTAAAGGCAGCTCCCAGGTTACCCTAAGAGAGGGATAGGCCTTGCAACAGTGAAAACCGAATTTGGCAGTATTTCACAGTCAGAGCATCTCAAGCACATTAGTATATGTCCTACCTTAACCATACACTGCACCCTGCCCATGGGGCTACCTAGGGCCTGCCTCAGGGGTGTCTTACATGTAGGAAAGGGAAGGATTAGGCCTGGCAAGTGGGTACACTTGCCAAGTCGAATTTACAGTTTAAAACTGCACACAGAGACACTGCAGTGGCAGGTCTGAGACATGATTACAGGGCTACTTATGTGGGTGGCACAACCAGTGCTGCAGGCCCACTAGTAGCATTTGATTTACAGGCCCTGGCACCTCTAGTGCACTTTATTAGGGACTTACTAGTAAATCAAATATGCCAATCATGGATAAACCAATCAAAAGTACAATTTACACAGAGAGCATATGCACTTTAGCACTGGTTAGCAGTGGTAAAGTGCCCAGAGTCCGAAAGCCAACAAAACAGGTCAGGAAAAATAGGAGGAAGGAGGCAAAAAGTTTGGAGAGGAGCCTGCAAAAAGGGCCAGGTCCAACACATATGAACTGCAGAATAAAAAAATAACCTCTGTAACAAAAGCAGTGATCCACTGTGCTATGCACATTAAATACTGTTCTTTACCTGATACACATTCTCTGCAGCAGGTATATTAACCATCTATGCTACTTTAGATGAGTCAAAACTGTCACTAGACAAAACTCCCCATCTCTTTCCAGCAGGTACATTAATCACCAGAGTTATCAGCCTGCTGGCGGTAATACCGGCACATTAACCATGTCAAAAGACCACCGGGGTTAAAATGAGGGGCATAGTCTTACTGTCATGACTATGTTGTGAATCCCCCCCCTCCATTCTGTGTGGGCTAGCTATACACATCAGACATAGATTTCACTGTGAGCAACAACCGCATATCTGTGCATTTGTAATACATTTGTTAGGTACACCATCCCCTGCCATGTTCCCCTATGAATCCACTACCATATAGTTTCACAGATTCTGCCACTGTTGCCATTGCTCTTTGGTCATACCATCAAACATGTGGTCCCTCGGTGATAGCAATCATACCCTCCCTGACTTTGTTCAGAGACAACTGCACATCCAAAACACATCCTCTACCTATCTGATCATATTGTTATGTAACATATGGATTTTGAATTGCAATAGATGCACATTGAAAATAGCATTGCACGAAACAGCCAATAACACACACAATCCTTGCAATACACAATATGCACTCAGGATGACACTCACTGTTAGCTTCCGGGTTACTGAAGCTCTTAACCTTTCCATCGGTGTAAGGCTCAGGTCCATCTACAAGACATAACATGAGACATTGCACTGTGACTGTAGAACAAATACACTGTGGTCAAATATTGCACATTACATATGAATTGCAATTAGCTATGTAACCTTTCTGGTTGGAGCAACTAAAATGGCTCATTTGACAAGCCTCAATATTACACCTTGGTACGGCAGGCTGAAGTGCACACACATTTGAAATGACTCACTACCACAGTATTTCACTCTGCACATAAATAACTCACAGACCACAGTCAGCCAGGTATAGCAATATCTGTCTTTGATTTTTCTTCACATGTACATGACTACACTATATACATCACAAATTAGCCTTCCTTGTTCGTTCCCTTAATGGATATCAGTATCTGTCAGTGTTGCATAGTTATAGACATTGACCATACATGTCCAGTGCATCCCCACAGCTCAGGTTTTGTAATTCAGACACACACATGTGTGAGATATGTTCAGGTGTATGACATTCTGCATGCCAGACCTATGTACAGACATCAGGCCTCATTTACATGAGACAAATTAGAACAGCTCCTGAAAAAGCACATACCCCAAAGCAATACAGTGCATGTCCTTGCGCCAGACTATGAAATGGAAAGGTGCACACTACCTCATTTAGTGCACAGCACATCTGTGAACATGCGCACTGTGGTGATAACAGAGAAAGTGTTGACTGGGTATGATTGGGCCACTGGTCAGTGTGTGTGTATGACAGCCCAGTATTTGGAAGCCTCTTTGACATGCTCCATTTTATACAAACTTTGCTGGGGTGGCATGGCATTTGTGTGCTGATGTATATTACCCACTGACATTATGGGATCATTTACGAGGCTCTAGCGGAACACTGTGCCACCAAAACATCATTTTTTTAACACTCTGGTGGCCCAGGTTGCCAAACCATATTTACAAAGCTACACCAAGCCACCTTGAATGGCTTATCATGGCCTTGCAAATACTGCGTGAAAGGGGTGTTCCATGGGTTTTGCTGTGGGTGTTCCCGTGCAACATCCCTGGAATCCAATGGAATCTGACACATTCTCTGATTTACAAGGCTGGGAATGCGTCAGATTCCTATGCCACCTCAGGGCTCAAGGGTGGTGTCAAAGTGGCACAATGGTGAGATATTACATAATTTCTCTCTGTTTTTTCCTCTTTCATTGTGTGTTGCATTTTAGAGAAAAACACCATTTATGATTGTTTATGTGCAGAAAGGTGTTCCTTCCTGCACATAGACAATCATCCCTGCAACACAGGCACCCTTGCACCATGGAACAAGTGTCCCATTTGATGGCACTAGACAGCAATTTGCACATTAGCACACATGACAAGGACAGGAATGTGCCATATCTTATAGATTTGGCTCATTCTTGACCTTTTGCTTTGATGCAGTTTGGAGCAGCAAAAAGGTTTGCAGCGCTGCCCTGCGCCAAAACAGTGTAAATTAGGCCCAATGGGCACAAAAGATCTATAGGAAAATGGGATCCAAAAACGTAATCACAAGCCATGTGTACTTACCAACAATTCCAACAACTTCAACCCCGAGGTACTCCACAAGGTCAAGTACATGGCTTATTGAATGCACCTAACCATGCTGTATTTGGTGGGTTGTCCGGTCCACCTCGAACAGCCTCTGCATATGAAAGCAGACCTTCTTCCACTGTAGCTTCATGCCTTGGTCTTGTAACTTTGTATGACTCTGCCTCCCATGGCCACCATGTTGGTAAGGCAGTGGGTTACCAACCACAGGAACCCACCATACTCATCAGCGTTCATTGTCTTCGCCCTTCCCAGACATGTCACTCTACAAACACACTAAGCAGATACATCGATTTTTTTGACGCTTCAGGCTGATGCGTGGATTTGACACAAAGGTGGTCATTACAACCCTGGCGGTCGGTGTTAAATCGGCGGTAAGACCGCCAACAGGCCGGTGTTAAAAAAAATTTAATTACTACCGTGGCGGAAACCGCCAACATAGACAGCCACTTTAACACTTCGACCGCCACCGCGGTACAAACAAACACAGCGGCGGTCACCGCCAACAGACAGGCAGAGGACAATGTACTGCCCACAGAATTACAACCCACCAATCCGCCACCTTTTCCGAGGCGGATTCACCGCAAACAAAAACACAGCGGAAACAGGACTTCGAAGGGAAAACGCTCACCTCTGCACACCCCACGAGGAACCAGGACGCCATGGAACCAGAGCTCCAGATTTTTCCAGCCTTTATCTTCATGCTCCTCTACCAGGAGCACGAACGCCGGTGGCGAAGACCACGGTGAGTATTGCACCTATGACACAGGGGAGGGGGGAGGGAAAAAACAGTGACACACACACGCAACACCCCCACCCCCACCCTCACCCACTACAACACACACGCTAATACATCATGATACATCACAGTTACACCCCCAAACCCCCCTGGAAGAATGCAAGGACAAAAGGAAATGAGTCGAAAAATTGTGATATATTCAATTACATACATCCAAAATATTTACAAATATATACAGTTATACTATATACAATTAAATACACCAAGAACTCACGTCCAAGGAAGTCCACCATCATAGTCCGTGGATCACTGGGCCCAAAAGGAAAGGGCGAGGCCCACACAAGATACCTGAACAAGACGGAGAGAACACTGCAGTGGCATCAGATAGAAATAAAACAGGCACCTCAGGGGGAAGGGAAAGGGTGGGCACCTCAGCCGGTTGAGTGCATGACGTGAAATCCACGAGGGGGTCCCATACCCACTGTTCAATCCTGGGGAGTGCAAAGCCACAGTCTCTCAAGTCTCTACAGTGGGTGGTTTGCCCACTGCCATATGCTGGGGAGTGCAAAGCCACAGTCTCTCAAGTCTCTACAGTGGGTGGGTTGCCCACTGTTCAATCCTGGGGAGTGCAAAGCCACAGTCTCTCAAGTCTTTATAGTGGGTGGTTTGCCCTCTGCTATATCCTGGGGAGTGCAAAGCCACAGTCTCTCAAGTCTCTACAGTGGGTGGTTTTCCCACTGCTATATCCTGGGGAGTGCAAATCCACAGTCTCTCAAGTCTCTACAGTGGGTGGTTTGCCCACTGCTTTATCCTGGGGATTGCAAAGCCACAGTCTCTCAAGTGGATGTCAATCTCCACTGGTTCTGGAGGGGCCTTGTGCCCAGAGTGCTTCATCCTGCCAAGGACTGAGGTAGTGGATAACAGTCTCCACTGGGTCTGGAGGGGTCTTTGTGCCCAGAGTGCTTCATCCTGATAAGGACTGAGGTAATGGATGTCAATCTCCACTGGTTCTGGAGGGGGCCTTGTGCCCAGAGTGCTTCATCCTGCCAAGGACTGAGGTAGTGGATAACAGTATCCACTGGTTCTGGAGGTGGCTTTGTGCCCAGAGTGCTTCATCCTGCCAAGGACTGAGGTAGTGGATGTCAATCTCCACTGGTTCTGGAGGGGGCTTTGTGCCCAGAGTGCTTCATCCTGCCAAGGACTGAGGTAGTGGATAACAGTCTCCACTGGTTCTGGAGGGGGCTTTGTGCCCAGAGTGCTTCATCCTGCCAAGGACTGAGGTAGTGGATGTCAATCTCCACTGGTTCTGGAGGGGGCTTTGTGCCCAGTGTGCATCATCCTGCCAAGGACAGAGGTAGTGGATAACAGTCTCCACTGGTTCTGGAGTGGGCTTTGTGCCCAGAGTGCTTCATCCTGCTCGTGGCGGCCTCAGTAACGTCAGAGCTTTTGGCGCTCATGGGCCTGTGGTGCTTGTGGTGGCGGTGTCCTTGGCAGCGGTGCTTGTGGCGGCGGTGTCCTTGGCAGCGGTGCTTGTGGCAGCGGTGTCTTTGCCAGCGATGCTTGTGGCGGCGGTGTCCTTGGCAGCGGTGCTTGTGGTGGCGGTGTCCTTGGCAGCGGGGCTGCTGCTGGCGGTCCTTTCTGGGGCAGTGTGGCTGCTGGAGGTCACCTCCTCGGCAGCGGGGCTGCTGCTGGCGGTCCTGTCTGGGGCAGTGTGGCTGCTGGCGGTTGCCTACTGGGCAGCGGGGCTGCTGCTGGCGGTCCCGTCTGGGACAGTGTGGCTGCTGGCGGTCGCCTCCTGGGCAGCAGGGATGCTGCTGACGGTCCCGTCTGGGGCAGTGTGGCTGCTGGCGGTCGCCTCCTGGGCAACGGGGCTGCTGCTGGCGGTCCTATCTGGGGCAGTGTGGCTGCTGGCGGTCGCCTCCTGGGCAGCGGGGCTAATGGCAGTCTTCTCCACCATGCTGATCTTCCCAGACTTGCCGGTTTTCTTGTGTCCCTTCCCCACCTTGGCTGGTTTCGTAGCTGACTCCACAATCCCAACTGTACCCCTGGGAGCGGCTTTGGTGGCTGGTGTCTCCCCCCTCTCCCGCCGGGCACTGGCCAACTTTTGATGCTTGACAGGTGGGGGACTGTCCATGCTGTGGCTCCTTGCCACACTGCCTGCCCTGCTGCCTGGTGCACTCCATAATCCGGTGACTACTGGCACTACTGGTCCCGCCGATGTTGTGGCTGGGGTGCTAGGTTGGGACCTGGAGAGTCGGGCCCTAGGAGACTGACGGGGTGGGGGAGGTGAGGTAAAGAGGTCAAGGATGGCCAGGAAAAGTTTCTTAGGAACACTGGGATTGGTAGATGGAGTGGGTTTGGGAGTAGAGAAAGAGGTAGTGGTCGTAGGAGGTGTAAGTTTGCTGACTTTGGGTGAAGGTGCATGGGCTGGAGGCTGTCGTGAGGTGGATGGCTGTTAGGTGGGTGTGTGTCTGCGTTTGTGTACCTTGGGAGGTGGCCTCACAGACACACTGGGAGAAGACACAGGGGATGTGTGAATGGTAGTGGGGGTGGTGACTGCACATGAGCGGGGTGTGGTGGTGGGTGTGCTGGTGATGGACGTAGTGGCTGAAGATGTAGTGCATGCAGGTGTGAGTGGAGACGAGACAGGGAGGGATGAGGGAGACGAGGAGGAGGGGGACACAGTGGAGGCAGTGGATGTTGGTATGTCTGCATGTGTCTGATGCTTGCGTGAGTGCCTGTGGGATGTGTGGTGCTTATGTTTGCCTGAGCTTCCTTTGTGTGTTGAGGTGTGTGCATGCTGGTCTGATGGTGTGCTTGGGATAGGCTGAGGTAAAGGGGTGTGGGTTTGGGTGGAGGAAGTTGGAGGGGGGAGGCTAGGACAGGGATAATGGCTGCCATCAGTGCTGAAGCCAGAGTCTGAAAAGCTTGCTGAAGGGCTGCCTGACCAGAATGAATGCTCTCCAGGAATGCATTGGTTTGTTGCAACTGCCTCTCTACACCCTGGATGTCATTCAAAATGGTAAACTGCCCAACAGTGAGGGACCTGAGGAGGTCAATGGCCTCCTCACTGAGGGCAGCAGGGGTGACTAGGGCAGGGGCTGATGTGCCTGGGGTGAAGGTGCTGCCCACCCTCCTGGGTGATCGGGCATGGGGCAAAGGCTGAGGGGCTGCTTGAAGGGCGGTGCGGAGGGGGGGTGGCGGCTGTACCTGTAGATGTGGGGGGCACAGATGGGCCCGCCACCGCAAGGGAGCTCCCATCAGAGGAGGAGTCCGTATCGCTGGTGTCAGTTCCTGTCCCCCCATGGAGCTCCCCTCGCCCTCCGTCCCACTGGTGAATTCGGAGTCCGTAGTCTCGCCCACCAGGGCCAAGTGGGATGCAGCTCCTTCCTGCTCCGGTGCCACTGCTCCTCTGCCTGATGATGCTAATGCACACAAGTACAGGGAGACCACAAAAAGGGGGGGGAGACAGAAGAAAGACATGTTGAGTGCATGCAATACCGCTACCGTTGGTGGACACGACAGCCACAGGAGCCCCCTGAACTACGCCGCGCACTTGGGGCCCACTATTCAATCCCTGGGACATGGCTTACAAGGCTATGGCTGATTTCTGCACACATGGATGTCACAGGAGCCTGACTAGGTGTAGTTGGCACTGAACCCAGGTGGGGAGGGGTGCCACAGGGTCTGCCTAAAAAAGGGGACTTAACTAGTAAACTCGCCCTGGCCTAGAGGAAACCACAGCCCACCTCCCCCACCCAGACACCTACAATGCGCGCTGAATCAGCTGAATGAGAGTGTACTCACCCCCTTGTTGTTGCTGTGATGCCCTCAAGCGCCCATGCAACTCCGGGTACACTACCACCAGGATCCTGAACATCAGGGGGGTCATGGTGCGACGGGCACCCCTCCCATGTTGGGAGGCCATCCCCAGCTGGGCCTCCGCCATCTTCTTGCTCCAGCGGCGAATGTCCTCCCATCTTTTCCGGCAGTGGGTGCTCCGTCTGTGGTAGACCCCCAGGGTCCGGACGTCCTTGGCGATGGCACGCCAAATATCCTTCTTCTGGTGGGCGCTGACCTACAGGAATTGTAGAGGGGAAAAAGAGAAGTTATTACCAACAGCACCGTCACTGTCATTGGCCCGCATCCCCTACCTTGCCATGTGGCACATGCACTCACCGTCATTTCATGCACGCCTCATTCTCCCCCCCTATCTTTCATCCACACCACTCCACACAGGCATTGCCCATACAGCATGCTCCCAGTGTACGTACCTGTTTGTCTGGAGGACCGTAGAGTAGCGTGTACTGGGGGAGGACCCCATCCACAATTTTCTCCAACTCCTCTGTGCTGAAGGCAGGGGCCCTTTCCCCAGACGCATGAGCCATTGTCTCTTCCAGACTGAGGTCACAGCGGCACTTGCAGTGTAGGTCCTCTCCTGTTGAAGATCAGGTATCGAGTGATTGAACAGATAGAAAATGGCGGTCATGTCCGCGGCGGTGCGTACCGTCGCCGCCGGCGTACATCGTGATTGACTCCTGGGACTCATAGGGTCCAATGTTAACCAATGCAGAATTGCGATGCGGTCTTCGACCGCTTACCGCCACGGTGTACAACGCAGTAACCTCATATCCCATTGTCCCAATTTACAGGTCAGGCAGCCGCCATTTCAGGGGCCCACATGGCTTTATTTTTAACTGCGTCACACATACCTAGGCCTTGGCTCAGCACTCAGACAGGCAAATTTCGGTTTATGAATAGTTTTCTGAGTAAGCTGTGTTTACGTACCTCAGAGTTGGTTGACTCTGTGCTCGCTGTTCTCCTCCATAGGCACCGTCCGCTGGGGCATGTGAGGAGATGGCGGCATTCTCCGGTGTACAGACCACTGGTGGACCTCTCAACAATGGAGGAAAGACATGTGATCATCACCTACAGACTTGATCGTGCCACAATCCTAGAACTGTGTGCCCAGTTGAAGCCAGACCTTACGTCAGCTATCCGTCATCCCACAGGAATCCCCCCTCAAGTGCAGGTGCTGTCAGTACTCCATTTCCTTGCAAGTGGGTCATTTCCAACAACAGTGGCCATTGAATCAGGGATGTCCCAGCCTATGTTTTCCAATGTGTTGTCCAGAGTGTTGTCTGCCCTGCTGAAACACATGCGGAGCTACATTGTTTTCCCTTAGGTGGAGGATTTGCCTACAGTGAAAGGTGACTTATTTTCCCTGGGACATATCCCCAACATCATAGGTGTCATTGATGGGACACATGTGGCCTTGGTCCCCCCCCCCCCCAGGAGTGAACAGGTGTACAGAAACCGGAAGAGTTACCATTCGATGAATGTGCAGATGGTGTGTTTGGCAGACCAGTACATCTCCCATGTTAATGCCAAATTCCCTGGCTCAGTGCATGACGCTTACATCCTGCGGAATAGCAGCATCCCTTATGTGATGGGGCAACTCCAGAGGCACCCTGTGTGGCTACCAGGTGAGCACCTGGAACCAAGTCAGTGGGAATAGTTGTCTGGGTCTGAGGATATCACTAAGAGTTAGTGTGTGTCTAACAGTTGTCCCTCACCATTTGCAAGTGACTCTGGTTACCCCAACCTGTCATGGCTACTGACCCCAGTGAGGAAGCCCAGGACAAGGGCAGAGGTACGCTACAATGAGGCCCATGGGCGAACTAGGAGGATTATAGAGAGGACCTTCGGCCTCCTGAAGGCCAGGTTCCGGTGCCTCCATATGACAGGTGGTTCCCTATTCTACTCACCAAAGAAGGTGTGCCAGATCATCATGGCCTGCTTCACAACTTGGCTTTGCGATGAGAGGTGCCTTTTCTGCAGGAGGATGGTCCAGATGGAGATGTTGTGGCAGCTGTGGAGCCTGTGGACAGTGAAGACGAGGAAGTAGAAGAAGAGGACATCGACAACAGGAACTCAGTGATCCTGCAATACTTCCAGTGAGACACAGGTAAGAAGACAAACCTTCGTGCTACATGTACTTTAACACTACTACCTCTCTACTGTCTGTCATTTTCACCCAGTGTATGGTCACTGAGTTTTCACTTTCCCTTATGATTTCACAGATGTGGGTCCTACTGTGTGACATCTGCTTTGTTTCCTAGTGGACTAGAGCTGTGTGACATGGGTATGTTGACATTACATTTGAAAGAGTATTTTGTCACTGTAATTGCAAATACACTAATTCGAAATCACAGACAGACTCCAGATTGTTTTGTGCTTTAAGGGTGTTTATTTAAGTGCTCAATATTGGAGAGGGTTGTAAAATGGTGAGGGGTGATGGTGGAGGAATGTCCATGGCAGAGTCCAAGCTATTAGTCTCACTTGTGCATTGTCCAAAGGGGCATAGGAAGTGGAGCTGGGGCAGTTTGAGGATGGACAGGGTGAGAAGGTGGGACAAAAGCATGACAATCAGGGTGGTCTCATTTCTTGGCGGGGTCTTGGCATCGTTCTCTGTCTTTGTCCTGGATCTCAGGGACCGTTTGTGGGATGGTTCTCCATCTGCAGGGGGTGGGGTGCTGGTCTGTTGGTCCTGTGGCGGTGCCTCCTGTCCAATAGCGCTGGCGGAGGTGGTGGGCAGTTCATCGTCCAGGCTAGTGTCAGGGACCCCTTGTTGTGCCACAGTGTCACACCTGGTGTTGAGGACTTCCTTCAGCACCCCTACGATGGTGCCCAGGGTGGAAGTGATGGATCTGAGTTCCTCCCTGAAGCCCAAATACTGTTCCACCTGCATACGCTGGGTCTCCTGAAACTTGGCCAGTACTGTTGCCGTAGGCTCCCATGATGTTGGAGAGGGCCTCGTGGAGAGTGGGTTCCCTGGGCCTGTCCTACCCCTGTTGCACAGCAGCCCTCCCAGTTCCCCTGTTTCCCTGGGCCTCTGTCCCCTGAACTGTGTGCCCACTGCCCCCAGGTCCCTGTTGTTGTTGGGGTGGTGGGTTAGCCTGGGTTCCCTGTAGTGGTGGACACACTGCTGATTGATGTGTCCTGGGGACAGAGGTATGGGCCCGCTGGGTGGGTGCTGTGCTGGTGTTTCCAGAGGGGGGAAGCTCTGTGGTGGCCTGTGACTGTGTCAGGGGAACCAACTGTCCCAAGGTCCCAGATGGGCCGGGCTGGTCATCTAGATCCAGTTGGACAGAGCTGCTGTCATCACTATAGGCCACTTCTGTTGGTGGTGTGGACATGTCTGGACCCTCCTGTCCGGTGACGTTGGGTAGGGGTCCTGCAGAGGTGTAAAAGCATGATTATTGCATCTGTGTGTGCCATGGTGTGCAATGGGTGGGTGACTGTGTACCCCAGTGCATGCATTCCTGTGTGGGACCTTGTGTAATGATGGTTTACAGGGGTGTATGGGTATGTGCAGTGGCCATGCTTTGGTGATGGGTGTCCATGCTTTGTTGTTGCATGCAGGGCTTGGTGTTGGGATGGGTGGTTTGTGATATTGGGACATTTCTGAGGAGTTGGCGTGATGGGGGTGAGGGCGAGGGTGGGGGTATGTGATGGCATGCAGGTAGGGTGGGGGATATAGTATTAAAGATTTGACTTACCAGAGTCCATTCCTCCACCTACTCCTGCGGGCCCTCAGGATGCAGAACAGCCAGGATTTGCTCCTCCCATGTTGTTAGTTGTTGGGGAGGAGGTGGGGGTCCGCTGCCAGTCCTCTGAACCGCAAGGTGGTGTCTTGATCCACGTAACGCACCTTCCCCCGTAGGTCGTTCCACCTCTTCCTGATGTCATCCCTATTTCTCGGGTGCTGTCCCACTGCGTTGACCCTGTCCGCTATTCTTCGCCATAGCTCCATCTTCCTAGCTATGGAGGTGTGCTGCACCTGTGCTCTGAACAGGTGTGGCTCTGCCCACATGATTTCCTCCACCATGACCCTGAGCTCCTCCTCAGAAAACCTGGGGTGTCTTTGCTGTGCCATGGGGTGGTGTGGGTGATGTGTGGGTTGGTGTGTGTTGTGATGTGTGGGGTGATATTTAGTGGTGTGTTGTGTGAGGTACGTGGATGTTATGTGGGTGATGGTGTTGAGTGCCTGTGGGTGCTTGTTTGTAGATTGTGGTGTCTCTCTCTGGCCTTCTTTCGGAATTTTTGGTAGTAGGGGTTTGTGGGTGATGTGGGTGTGTGTTTTATATTGTATTGGGTGTGTGGAGTGGTGTGTGTATGTGTATCAGGTGTGTGTATTTTGAATTGTCCAATGTGGTAGTGTTTTGTAAATGTGTGTGTATTTTCAGCGCGGCGGTGTGTACCGCCAATGGAATACCGCGGTTGAAAGACCACCGCTTGGATTCGTGGGTCGTGATAGTGTGGGCGTAATCCTGTTGGCGTGACGGTGGAGGTTTAGTTTTCGCAAGTTTATCACTGACCTTTGGTGTGGAGGACTTGTGTGGGTGTCTAAATTTTGGCAGATTCCGAGCTGTGGGTCATAATGACAGTGGCGGAATTCCGCTGCCGCGGCAGTGTGTTGGCGGTCTTCTGCACGGTGGTAAGAGGCTTTTACCGCCAATGTTGTAATGACCCCCAAAGTGTGCCAAAGCACTATGTGGTAATTCAGACATGTCGGATGGGATGCGTCATTTTTGGCTGATTCAATTGCTGAAAAAACATGCATTGGGCACTTGCATTCTTTTTTTTAACGCAATGGTGCAAATGTGTGTTTGTAAGTATGGTGTAAGATCCAATGCATGTAACTAGTTACAGGGATTGCTATGTTGCCTGTGAATAGTTGTGGTTACCTGCTTCCTATCTTTGCATGTGTGCAATGTGTGTGTTGACAGTGTGCATATGCAAGAGTGCATGCATTACTAGGATCATACTCGGCATAGGGACCCATCCCTCTGTTTGTGCAATGGCACACCTTACAATAGTTTCCCCATGTGCCACCTATGTATTGGCACCTGATTACATTGCTTAACACACCCCCAGGTATGCTGCATACCTGCCCTGCCATGGGGTCAGCACACCCACATCTGAGACAGCACAGCCTTCTGCCAATCTCTGCTGTGTCCCAAGGTACAGGCAGCAGTCTCAGGCAATGGGGGGTACAGTCTTCCTTGCAGGCAATTCATGTGACCTTGGATGATCAGTTTCTATGTGTCTACATTCAGTTGCTCACATTGGCCATGTTGGACTGCTCCATGAATGGCTTATGTGCTTGTAAGTGTTGAGAGAACTGTTATACAAATGAACAGCAGATTGGGTGGAGTTGCGGGCCTTTTTTTACCGTCCCATGTTGGCATCCACATGTTTACATGAGTCGTCCTGATTATCCATGAGGGTTGTCCAGCAATAATTCACAAACAAGGTTCCTGCAATATACGCATTACACTCAGTAACACTTGTGAAACTCCTGGGTTGTGTTCATTTACTCCATAGCTATGAATCCAGGATGAACCACTCAGCTAGACTTTGCATGGTTTCAGGGATATTCCTGAGAGGCTTGTGCCACCAGATGAGCTGACAATAGGGTGACACTAGAGTCATTGGCCTGTGGGGTCTAGGCTCATATCTATTTGACTTGACATCCTAGGATGCCTTGTGGTTGCAGTGTACCCACTCAGGAAGTGACCAACATTGTGTGTTTCAGCCATTCTACAGTGTAAGTAGCATGCAGGTGACAAACTGGCTCCCTGCATTTGCTTTGGATGTGTGGTGGCATTAATGACCCATGTTGATTTGTAAATACCAACGGTTACCAGAGAGACTTCAGAAACACACACTATAACATATTGTACCACACAAGCATCATCTGTATGGCTTTGTGATTTGGATCATATGTATTGCACATTTACATTGCAACAGCTCCTACTCATTGCCCACAGGCTTACTCTCAAAATTGTGAATCACAAAGTCAGTTTCTCCAGCCACAACTAGTCAGGTGGAGTCAAATCACACATATGTTTACCATTGACACATGCCGCAATATATGTATAAAAAGTGTGTTTACTTGAATTTGGGTGATGGGTATGCATTCAGGCATGATGTTCACCTGCGAATCTACAGCCACATCAAAACAACATTTTTTGGTATGTATTAGTGTCTATCAACTTGGGTGGATGAACCTAGCTTTTTTCTGATTCATAATTGACAATTGTATCATACTCAGAATCTTGGTGTTGTGTCTTTACATTTGCACTAAGACTGTACTCTTGGGAGTGAAGCTTGGTTTGTATCTGAGTAGCCTATATCACTTCTGTTTCCTTTGGCATTGTGGCCAAGTGTGCCAAATGTGGGCATATTGTTACTAGGTAGACACTCTTGCACTGGTAAACTTTTATTATTTCGCGTTTGTATGTGTGGTATAAGATCTAAAAATGGATTTGTACGTTGCATAGGTAGACTGTAGGAGCTGGGCTGTATTTCAATGCATAGAATATGTGGATCACTTAATAGTCATCATACTATGAGTGAACTCTAATATCCTTCAGAAGTATGAGGCTGTACAAATGGCTAGCTGTATAAGAGACATACACAATAATTGCACACTATCTACTTTAGCGCACGTTGTTCATTGTGTTTGGCAATGGAGGATAATTTGGTACAGGTTAATGCCATGCATACGATTTTAGATGTACAAGATGTTCTACAGTCCTGTTTGTCATACATAGCTACATACATTTTCTGTGTGGCAATTAGTAGCGGATGTGATGTGAGTATTCAGATGTTTACTGTGACTATGAAGTTAACTTGCTTACACACTGATAGTGCTTATATGTTTATTTTTACATAGGTACACCAATTAATTTAGTCATCTTTTTGTGAAATGGTCAAAGTAATTCACCCATTTGTGGCAACAATTTGTAGTATATAGTTACTCCGCCATGTTGCTGCTACTGATGGGACATTTTATGCTTGGTCCTCATCTTCCTCATCCTCATTGTCTTGAACTTCCTGCTCCTCAGTGGGCTATGGGACATTTGTTTGTCCACAAATACTAGGCAGTATGCAGCACACTAGTATAATTTTGCAAACCATTGGCGGTGAGTAGTATAATTGCCCCCCAGATATATCCTGGCTCCTGATGTGGTATTTGAGGACTCTGAAAGTCCTCTCTACTATGGACAGTGTCTTGACTAGGGCATGATGAAAGCTCCACTGGGCTGCCAAATCGGTGTTCATGAGAATTCATCACCCCCAACTGAAGAGAATATCTTTTGTCAATTGCACAGTAATTAGGGGGGAAATTAGTAAATAGTCATTAACAATGAAGAGCCCACATTCATATACCATCTGTTATGTGTCCGGATTGACACATACACTGTGCCAACATGCTATGACATTGTTTTGCATACACACCAGTTTATTTAAGGGTTGACTAACATTGTACTACACATACAGATGTACTACCCTCTGTGACACACATAACATTTGTCATACATGTCAGTGTAAATGCAATCAATGTGGTGATTTTTCAACAGTAAGAAGGGTCCATTTGCCAATAATGATTCAAATTTCTCACACTGATCTTTTGTTTTGGTTTATGACTACTATTGTCATACTAAAGCATCACATTTGGCCCCAAGCCATGTTTATTTTTTGACTCAAGCAACAGGTTTACAGAGATTGCATTAATTTTCATACAAATGCATCACATTTGTAATCAAAGCATCACGTCAATAAAGCAATCTACCCCCAGAAACATCCAAGCACTGGTCAAAGGTCTGCTCCACAACAAGTTTTTTGAATATAGTACCAGGTCATCGGCGTATGCATGGGAATCTCCATCTCTTGAGAGTCTTGTCACATGTACTGTGCTAGGGGGTTCTATTGCTAGTACAAATAAAAGCAGGAATGAAGGACAGCCTTGTCGTGTTCGAGGCAACACTTTATATGCCCTGAAAATGTGACCACCTATCCAAGCCCCGGCTGTGGGTGATGATAATGACAGATTTACTCATTTACTGAAAGTTGGAGGAATTCTAAAACAGGCTAATGCTAAACACATGAATTCCCACCCCAGAGTATCAAAGGCTAGGCCGACATCCAGAGACATAGAGCCAGCATTTGGATTATGATCCCTCACAGCCTCCATTACAATAAAAAGCCAATGGATATTAAAGGAGGAGCTGTGTCACAGGATGAAGCCATTCTTATCTCAATGGGTGAGTTGCAGCATCAAAGGGAGTAGTCACCAGGGTAGTGTTTTACTCACTATGGTGTACTCTGTATTTAGAATTGAGAACTGTCTATGAGAAGTAAGTTCAGTAAGAGCCTTCCAGGATTTAAGAGAGAGCTCACTAATGCTTCCCTAGTAGTGGGTGGGAGTCCACTTTGTTTTTACAGAAGAGTTACAGAACCTCTTTAATTGGGGGACTAAATGGATTAGACCACTCATTGTTATGTGTTTACAATAGATGTTGGAAGGGGTGGAATATGGATGAGACTTTTTTCTTGGAGGTCCTCCCTAGGTAGGCGTTAACATACTAGACATGTCTTACACAGACACATGCATGGATCCGTGGTCACCCACAGATGTTGATGGTGGCTTACATAAAATTAGCACAGGCCTTTGTGTGTCAAATATTAACAATGACGGTTGAAGTAATATCATCCACCCAGCATGCACTTACACATACCAACTGAGTGACATGGTGTTACAATTGCCAGTGCTACATACACGAGTACACATCACAGTGGTGGAACATTGCAAATGAGTGTGACAGCGTTGCATCCAATATGTGGACACAACACATGGATCCTGAAGATTTGGGATTGGTCCCCTGCAGTCCAGCTACACAGCTTCCTGCAATACACAACATCTTTGGGGAGAGAAATTAGTACACAATATTTGGGTCATCCTGCTATGTAAAATTCCTTCCAAATGGACTTTCACAGAAGTTGCCTGTCAGGTACACATTCACACTTGCATCAGTGGTTTTAGGTGTTCTTCTTCATTGCATGCAGGATTGTATTAGTGTGTGCAGGAGTCCCTTCCAGCCAAGGCTACTACCTCAGAGGCATGGTGAGTGATAGATTTGTGCCACATTACATAGCACACATGGGAAATGGGAGTGATTGATGATTATTATTCAATTGGACAGTTACACATCACCTACCCATGAGTGTTGCTGGTGTGGGTTCCCTGACACACCTGATGGACTGTTGTAGTTGCATGGGGACTAACCCCACAACTGACATGGAACATCTCCCTTGCACACTGTAATTCCTGCCTGCCATGCTTCTCTTTGTGCCTTTCTACCATGCAACATCCGCAAAACTGGCTGCAGATATATTCACATGCATGGCTGGGGGATATGCATTGCATATGTAACCAGATACATCCTGCATGTATGTGGTATAGCCCTAATACTGAAGTCCATATCTGTGTTGGCAGACACTGAAATGAATATTGTGTCACCCATTTCAAATATTCAGCGGGTCTGTTAGGTACTTGAGTTTTGCTTACTTACAAGTAGGCCATTTCCCTATTGTCCTGGAATCACTGGTTCATGATAGAGTGCCGGAATATGGATGCATCATGCACACTGCTGGTGTATTTTACCAGCCCATTTGTAAATAGCCCACTATGGTCAACTTTGGCCTGGACCTTGATGGAGTGGGTCAATCAATCAGGATTTATAAAGCATGACTAATCACCCAATAGGGTATCCAGGCGATTGCTGGTCTCAGAGGCTTATTCAAACAGCCAGGTCCTGAGGGTCATTTGGAATTCTGGAAGTGAGTTGATGGTCCGGAGATGTGTGGGGAGGCTCTTCCAGGTTTTTGCAGCAATGTGAGAGAAGGAGCGTCCTCCACTTCTGCTTCAGTAGTTGCGTGGAGTATGGGCAAGTGAAAGGGGTGTGATGTGGGTTCATCAGGGAAGGCAGAGGATGAGTCAGTCAGCTGCGTTCTGTATTGTCTGAAGTCTCTGTAGGAGGTGTGTGGCAATTCTGACATAGATGGCATTGCCATAGTCCAGTCGGCTGGTGATGAGGGCCTGTGTCACAGTACATCTCGTGTGTAGCCGTATACACTTGAAGCTCTTAGGTACATGTGCGAAATGAGGATTCAGGCTGAGGAGACAGCGTTGATCTGTGATTTCATGGTGAGCTTGTTGGCAATGATGATTCTGAGGTTTCTGACATGGTCTGAGAGTGTGGGTGCAGGTCCTATGTCTGATGGCCACCAGGAGTTGATCCATGTGTTGCTGCTATTGCCAAAGATCAGTACTTCCATCTTGTCTGTGTTCAGCTACAGGCAGTTGTTCTTCATCCAGCCAGAGATGCTTGTCATGCATCTGTGGAAGTTGGTTCTTGTGTTGAAGGGGTCATCGGTGAGTGAGAGGATGAGTTGGGTCTCGTCTGCATAAGAAATTATGTTGAGACCTTGGGATCTGACGATGTTGGCTAGCTGGGTTATATATGCGTTTAAGAGTGTGGGGCTGAGGGATGAACTCTGGGGGACACTGCAGGTAATCTCCTTGGGTTCAGAGGTGAAGGTGGATCCTCTGGGTTCTTCCAGCGAGGAAGGAAGTGATCCTTATGAGCACGCCCCCTTGGATGCCAATGTAGTGGAGTCTTTGGATCAGCATGGTGAAGTTTGCGGTGTCGAAGGCTGCTGAGAGTTCGAGGATGACCGAAGCTGCTGTTTCTTCTTAGTCAAGGAGGGTTTGGATGTCCCTGGTGGCTGTGATCAGGGCAGTTTCAGTTCTGTGATTGTTGTGGAAGCTGGATTACATATGGGTGTGTTAGTTCTGTGTGTTTATTTAAAAGGGAGCCCCTGACATGCATATCACAGTAGTTACCTGATGCAGCCTGATCAGGTGCTAGAAAAAATTTATGCATTAGAGGGAGAAGTGACCCTAGAGACCTCTGGTGTCACTTTGTAAATATGGAACTAGGAAAGCACAGATGCTACCTCAAAAAAATGATGCAGAGGCGGCGCAAGCTCCTTGCAAATAAGCCCCCCAGTATGTAGGATCAAACTTAGAGGCTAATTTAGAGGTTGATAGATTCAGTACAGTCCATATGGTTGGCCAAGGATGTTACCTACACCATACCAATGCTACTCCATCCATGAAAGTTAGAGGTCACCACCGACTGAGCAGTCATCTCTGTATATTGAAAGGAACCTCTTTCACAGTGGTTCTTTTCAAGACACAAAACCTTTTGTGGATGGTTGCCATCAGTTTTAATAGGTGTCACCAAACCTTTAATTTTGTTTGATTCAAAAACAAACTCACAAAATTTCAAAGCTTTCCGTTTACTGAGTCCCTGTTGGCCCTGTTGATGGAAAGCTTCACCCATCCTATTTAGGGTGGATGATGTGATGCCTTTCTTTTCTGACTGCCACATCAAAAGAAACTTTGGTGGTGGGGGACAGAAACAATATGTTGCTCCCCACAACATGGGATAAAACTCTCAGCAAGAAGGGTTATTTGTATTTTTCAACTTTGTTTTTGAGAGATGACAGAAAAAAAGGACATCACATTAACCACTGTAAGTAGGATAGATGGAGTATTACACTTCCTCTTATGGCTCCTACTCCGTCGGGTCACGGCCATCAGGTACTCCATCGGCAGAAAGCTTATGGTCCACCCATCTCTGCTTGTGGTGGACTGACTGAATGTTTGGCAGACTGTTGTATTTGCGCCTTGTTGGACCTGGCTTTTTGACAGGGTCATCCCCAAACTTTTTGCCTTCCTCCTTTTCTTTTTCTGACCTCATTTTTGCTGGTTTTTAGACTCTGCGCACTTTACCACTGCTAACCAGTGCTAAAGTGCATATGCTCTCTCCCTTAAAACATGGTAACTCTGGATCATACCTGGTTGGACTATTTAATCTATTTATAAGTCCCTAGTAATGTGCACTACATGTGCCTAGGGCCTGTAGATTAAATGCTACTAGTGGACCTGCAGCACTGGTTGTGCCACCCACTTAAGTAGCCCCCTTAACCTTGTCTCAGGCTTGCCATTGCAAGGCCTGTGTGTGCAGTTTCACTGCCACCTCGACTTGGCATTTAAAAGTACTTGCCAAGCCTAGAACTCCCCTTTTCCTACATATAAGTCACCCCTAATGTGTGCCCTAGGTAACCCCTAGGGCAGGGTGCTGTGTAGGTAGAAGGCAGGACATGTACCTGGGTAGTTATATGTCCTGGTAGTGTAAAGCTCCTAAATTCGTTTTTACACTACTGTGAGGCCTGCTCCCTTCATAGGCTAACATTGGGGCAGCCCTCATACACTGTTGAAGTGGCAGCTGCTGATCTGAAAGGAGCAGGGAGGTCATATTTAGTATGGCCAGAATGGTAATACAAAATCCTGCTGACTGGTGAAGTCGGATTTAATATTACTATTCTAGAAATGCCACTTTTAGAAAGTGAGCATTTCTTTGCACTTAAATCTTTCTGTGCCTTACAATCCACGTCTGGCTGGGCTTGGTTGACAGCTCCTTGTGCATTCACTCAGACACACCCCAAACACAGGGTACTCAGCCTCACTTGCATACATCTGCATTTTGAATGGGTCTTCCTGGGCTGGGAGGGTGGAGGGCCTGCTCTCACACAAAGGACTGCCACACCCCCTACTGGGACCCTGGCAGACAGGATTGAACTGAAAGGGGACCTGGTGCACTTCTTAGCCACTCTTTGAAGTCTCCCCCACTTCAAAGGCACATTTGGGTATAAAACAGGGCCTCTGCCCTACCTCATCAGACACTTGCTGGAGAAGAAACCTGAACCAGAAACTACATCCTGCCAAGAAGAACTGCCTGGCTGCTCAAAGGACTCACCTGTCTGCTTTCTACAAAGGACTGCTGCCTTGCTGTTGCCCTGCTGCCTTGCTGAACTCTTGTCTGGCTGTGAAAGTGCTCTCCAAGGGCTTGGATAGAGCTTGCCTCCTGTTCCTTGAAGTCTCAGGACCAAAAAGACTTCTCTCTTTTACTTGGACGCTCCGTGCGGTGAAAATTTCGACGCACAGCTTGTTTCGCGGTGAGAAAAACGCCGCACTCCGACGCTGATCGACGCAACGCTCTTGGGACGATCGAAGATCCGACACACGGCCTCGCAAGGACAACGCCGCCCGACCTCTAGAGGAGAAATCGACGCGACGCCTGCCGTGAGATCGTAATTTCAATGTGCAG
Source organism: Pleurodeles waltl (assembly GCF_031143425.1). Lineage (NCBI taxonomy): Eukaryota > Metazoa > Chordata > Amphibia > Caudata > Salamandridae > Pleurodeles > Pleurodeles waltl. Next base: position 601,281,927 of record NC_090443.1, on the reverse strand, counting down.
CCCCGCAGATCGAAGTCTAGAGGAGAAATCGACGCGACGCCTGCTGTGAGATCGTAATTTCAACGCGCAGCCCCGCAGACCGACGCGCAGCCGGAGAACAAGCAGGAAAATCCACGCACAGACCCGGAACATCTGGTAATCCCCGCGATCCACAGAAAGAGACCGTCCGCGCGCCGGAAAACGACGCCCGACTTTCCCGCGTGAAAAATAACGACGCAAGTCCGTGTGTGCTGAGGAGAAATCGACGCACACACCCTTTTTCCACGCACCTCTTCTCTTGTGGCCCTCTGAGGAGATTTTTCCACTCCAAACCAGGTACTTGTGCTTGAAAGAGACTTTGTTTACCTTCTAAAGACTTAAGACACTTTATATCACTTTTCAGTGATATCTCTACAATTTCCCATTGCAACTTTATTCTTTTTGACCTACAATTATCCTGATAAATATTATATATATTTTTCTAAACACTGTGTGGTGTATTTTTGTGGTGCTATATGGTGGTATTGTATGATTTATTGCACAAATACTTTACACATTGCCTTCTAAGTTAAGCCTGACTGCTCGTGCCAAGCTACCAGAGGGTGGGCACAGGATAATCTTGGATTGTGTGTGACTTACCCTGACTAGAGTGAGGGCTTTTGCTTGGACAGGGGGTAACCTGACTGCCAACCAAAAACCCAATTTCTAACACGCCTCATTATATAATCCATTTGAATTCGATTGGGGCTGTTGATTACAGTTACCAGACCCATTAGTATTATGAGAACCAAACCTGTTTTGTTTCAACAGGAGATTTTGACAACACATCTCTGGGTGGAACTGTGTGGCAAAATGAGGAATTACTTGGTTAATCACACCCAGAATAATAGTTCCCTCAATAACTTCTCATTTCTAGAGGGGACCTTATGGTCCCACTTGTAAACCCCTGGTAGTGTGCACTGCAGAGGTACCCCATGCATCAGCAACTTGCCACTCATACTGAGGGTAGTAGAGGGAAGCGTAGCACTCTCACCTTTGCTATTGTTTGGTTCCCCTTATGACTACACAGAACAGGGAAAAGCTTGACAGTGACAATAGTCTGAAACATTTTGTGTATAGCTTTGTTTTTGATGATGTTGTTATGAAGGGTCTCTACAAATCTGATGGCTGGTATTCCTGGTATAGATGATGTCGTAGTGCATAGTTGCACCGTTACATAATGGCATTTATTTCAAATGGTTACTTTAAATCAAAGGCTGGGAAAGCTTTCATAACATGCTGATGCCGATCAAGGTTAGGAGCGTAAAATATCAACTTAAGGGGCAATAGCACAATTAGTCACAAGCATGACTACAGGATGCTACTAGGAAATGAAATCAAGAATAGTGTCCCAAAAAATGTGGATTATTACAGAATTAAACAGTGATTTAGAAAGGGAAGTACCAGTTAGTAGCAACACGGTATGAGAAGAAAGTTATGCCACAGTATGCAGGGAAACATACACTCGTTAGATGCACATGCAACCCTCAAAATTGACCATGACTCACCTAAGAACAGAAATTTAGTTTAAAGCATTTCCCCTTGAAATCAAACAATGTGCAAAACTTTCCCTTACCAACCACAGTCACAATAGGAAACAACACCCACCAAGCTACCTGTTCCTTGAGTACCCTCTGTAAGTAGATGGTCATAGAAGGCAGCAACACGAAGACATTTTGGTATTCTTGCTCTACAGAACACACACATTCTCCCTGCTGCTTTTCTTAGGCTGTAGTTTTCCACCTCTGATATATTCTTTTGTGTAGCATTGAGCTTCCCTTTGTATGAAATGGCAGTACTGGCCCTCCTCCATGTTATCTTACGTGAGGCAATTGTAAACAAAAGGCCAGGTTTATTTCTTCTCCATCATCTGAAGAGGTTACTCCTGCATTTTACTACAGCAAACCCACCTACCAAGTAATGATTATGCTCTCCACGCTCCTTCTTCCCATGGAGACCCCTCAAGATTGTCTGTGTCACAGCCTCGGTAATGCTGAACATGCATTTTAACTGTCCGTGAGGTGGTGCATATCTACATTGCCCGGCTTTGGTGCAGCCTTTTCCTATTTGCCATGCAGAGCACAGACAAACAGGATCTTGTCTGTTACCTTATTCTTGCCCTCCTCCTTCACATGCATTGTCCTTCTTGCCAAATAGAAACTGGGACATTTTTGCCATGTCCCATCTACCCAGTCCGCAGCATTAGGTCTGGGTGCATGTATCTTTGGAGGCCATCCACTTACACTTCTTGCATCTACTCGCTGCAACACTCTTCCAAGGAGTGGAGATCTTGGGATAGGATTCGTTGCCATGACCCTGCTTGTCCCATGTAGAGCATGCTCTTCAGTGGAATGTTTTGGGGAGGGGCATTGCCGAAAGAGGATGAAAAGTAAAAAATCTTAGATGTTGTGCATTCAGGCAAATTAGTCAGTATACCGCATTGTGCTCTGTACCAATCCTTAAATGCTATGGGGCATATTTACAAATCTTTAACGCAACGCAGCTCAGCAAGCAAAATTGCTTTCCTGCATTGGGTGAAAAGGAGAGAGCAGAAATGCTGCATATTTGCAAACATTTGGAATGTTTTCGCTATTTATTAGTTCCTGCATTCAGTGTGCTATAGTTTAAGGATACCTACATCACAAGCAGGATTGTTTTTGTGCAGGAATGTGTTTCTTTATGTACATAAACAATCCTTACAGACATTTCCCTCTTTTAATGTCTCTGCAGACTGAGGCACATGTGGAAAGAGGAAATATGGAGAAATAAAGATATTTCTCCTCGCTTTGCCTCACTGGGAAATGTGTGGAATGTTAATGCATGTTCGGGTATTCCTAATCTGGGAATGTGCCACAATCTATAGGGGGAGGCCTGGGGTTCACCCATGTTCCTCCTATGGAATGCCTCTCTAATTGAATTGTAACATAACATAATGCAAGCAATTGCGTTCTGTAACATTTTATTGCAGAGCCACGCCAGGCCATGAAAATCAAGACATGTGTGGTTTTATTAACTCCAAATAATCATTTGTGTTTCCCTGAGTCACCTTACGCAATGCAAAAGCAATGTAAAGGGTTTGTAAATCAAGGCTTATGGGTGTGAGGCACACGCAGACACCTTGGAAGCTATTGGTAATTCAGCAGCATGCCCCTGTGAATGCATGGGTGTTTCTATCAGCCCCTGACATTTACACCTAGAAATAATCCTAGTCCCTACATAGGAGGATTGATAGTTGAAGGCAAGGCATTAACACAGTCCAAGAGCCATGTATGTAACTTGAGAGGACAAGTTCATATAAACACAATTAATCTCTCCGTCTCATCACCTCTGACTCTGGCTTTGTTTGAAATGGAATGAAATTACTTGCAATTCACGCTATCCAGCAAGGACTCTCCTGCATGCATGGACTGAGTCAACAACCAATCCATTCCTTCACTCATTCATACAAGACAAATAAAAAGCTGAACATCAATAACAAAACAATGTTGCTTATTAAACCGCTAAAATTATTTACTTTGTCAATAGTTGTGTGCTTTCTTTCCTTTGCATTCCTGTGAGTCATGGTGTATTATTATGATTAATTGGGGATGTTGAAGGTCAGCAACACCACTATATGGACCGCTTGTGATTCATAGTGTATTGGATGGACTCCAACTTGCTTGCCTAACGTCAGTACAACCAAGGCTTAACCTTTGGCTCTACGGTTTTGCCCAGGTCAAATACATGAATGCCACCCACACCTACTAAGGGAGCTAGGGATCTTGGACTCGTCTTTGACATCACCCTAAGCGACAAAGTGCACTCTTTAAACTTTCATCGTCATGACTCTTATTACTTAAAATACTAAAAGGTCTCTTCGTCTTCTACCTTCTGCATAAAAGGAAACATAATTTAGTCCTTAGTAAAGGCAAGCCTGAACTACTGTAATTCCCTGTTAGGGATGCCACATATTTGATCACCCAAAACACTATTGCCAGCTTTCACTTGGCCTAATAGAAGGGTTCATATTTCTTCTTATCTCAAAGCCCTTAGCTGGATCCTGGTTCAGAAACTTTGGCCCAGAGTTATCAAGGTTTTGCTTAGCTGTTGTGCCACGCAAGGGGCGCAGGGAGATGCAAATCCTAGGATGACATTCAACAAGCCATTTAGAGGTACCCTGTGTGGCTTGGTAGATCTGATGTAACCCAAGGCAGCACAAGTCACTGCCTTGTGCTATGCTGAGCTGGGAAGGTGTTAAATGGGTGGAGTGTGGGTGTTCCAATGCACCCACCTATGTAGTCTGACACATTACTAGGTGTACCAACACTGGTAGAAAACTTTGTTAGAATTGTACTCCTTCCAGATAGAAGTGCAACAAGGAAAAATGACTTCATTTCCCATTGCTGCTTCTTTATACATGTGGGACGTTCTGCAGAACACGTATAAATGACGCTATCGGTTGTTTTATTGCAGGAAGGTACCCTTTTCTGTACAAAATCTATTCTGCTTGCAACACAGGCACCCTTGAGCAATGGGCCTTATTGTGTTAGATGCTCTTTGCATGGCACTTTGGGCCTATTACTACAAAGACCTTGCTATCAAAGACAAAGGTACTGAAAACCTTGACTGTGCAGTCTTGATTTCACCTCGTTCCTCTTTAATCCTTCCCCAGACACTCCCTGCCTCTTTACCTCACTCTTGTATGATTTTTATCACCACTTCTTTCTCCCTCTCTCACTGTTTTACCATTTTCCCTTCCTGCTTTTTTCCCTTTGTGTGGTTTTCTTTCACTTTCCGCTGGATCTAAGTTTGTTGAGTAAATATTAGTGTGGGTCCCCAAAAATGAGTGCAGGAGGCCCCCATGGGCAACTATTAGCACAAATTAAGCACTACTTTTTTCTTTTTTACTACCCCAGTATCACAAGACAAATATGGGGAGGACTGTGTTCTCTATATTGGCCCCTAAATCTTAGAACAATCTTGATAATGTTCACACCGTCATTTAAAAACCCTTAACAATCTCATCACTGACTTAGCACATTCTTGTTCTCTTTCCATTGTCAGGAAGAAATCGGTTCCCTTTTAGTTTAGATTCTTAGGGTGTTTTTATCCCGAGGATACCTTCTGCTTGCAAAGGAGCTCAATAAAAATATGAAGTATTCCTACTTTTAACAGAATGTGTTCGAATTGGAATATATTTTTCGGTTTGCCATTCTTGAATTCACAATTGGAGGAGTCACCACAGGAGATGGTTGTGTGCAAGGCCTTACTTCACTGGTATCTTAATACAGCCTTATCTTTACCTGTATTACCATGGTAATCTTTGTGAATATAACACTGTAAATGAGGTGGACATTGTGAGAGAGCCTCTCTGTCTTAATACAGTGCTGTTCCTGCCAGTTCCATTGCCCTGGCAATTGAGGGTTTCCCATTGTCTCACTACATCCAGCACCAGAATGTGGAGCTACACTTTGGTGGCAGGTTCTGTAGAGAACGGACGCAGCATGAGTGTTTTTTTTTAAAAGTATTTATTGTAAATGGGGAAGAGCAGGGAGATAAATCCACTCACAACAAGATCGTCCTCCAACCGTCTTCCTCCCGCTCCACGTTCCAACCCTGAGTCCCTAGAACAATAGTGACGTGTATCATAGGAACATTCAACTTCACACATCTTCCCCCTTAATAACAAAAGTACATCATGACATACACGTAGAAATGTTAAATCTTAACTACAAGATTTGCATTGAAGTCTAAACAACCAAAAAAACAATAAATCAGATCGCATTGTAGACTAAACAACTAAAACAACAATAAAATCCTAACCATTCCACCTCACCCAATTACAAAATCTTGAAATGTGATACTTCCATTTGACGATTCATAGACACCACTGGTCGCCCATTCTTTCCCCAGACGAGTTCAACCTCATCTGTTCTTCCTATTGGTGTGTTCCCAGTATCCGCTGACGTGATGTTAGAACTGGATTCCAACTTGCCTTCTTTTTCCCTCAGTATAGCTCTAGGAACTTCTGTTCTGCTGTTGATTTCACATACAGGTTTTTTACATTTAGATAATTTACTAAAATGCCAAATTGTCCCATTACTAAGCCTAGCTGAACACGAAAACACTTTGTTCACTTGAACTGGATTGGAAAATTGACTTCTACCCTTCTGTACATTTTTGTTCAGTTTGATTCGTACCCAATCACCTTCATTCAAGGTAACCTCTTTCACATTATGCATTTTGTCATAATGACTTTTGTATTTGTAACACACATTCTCTAAATTATATCTAACAATTTTTAGTGACCATTTGCTTTGAGTATTACTTGACATTCACAATGAGTTATCCTTACTAAATGGTTCTTGTCCCTTCAATATCTGGAATGGGCTCTACCCAGTGACTATGGGAGTTGTGCAGGATGCCTAAATCAGTTTCTTTAATTCAGGTTCCCAATCCCTTCCTGAATTGATGGCAGATTGAACACAACCCATTATCACCTTGTTAAATCTCTCCACATCCCCATTACCAACAGGGTGATACACTGGTGTTTTCTTTTCTGTGATGCCATCCTTTGTAAGAAAATTAGTGAACCTTTCCGCTACAATTTTTGGACCATTGTCACTCAACAACGATTTGGGTATTCCTTTTCTCTGGAAGGTTCTTTCCAGGAATGCAACAACACACGTGTTGTGTGTGTAAGCACATTCCTTGATGGAATGTATGGCTGGTGACGCAAGAGAGTTCCAATGTCCACGACGTTGGAATGCTCTTGGAGTCAGTTGAGCCAGGACGCACTGCTTTACAGACCTGTTCCCTTTTTACTGTACTGGCGTGCTTAATAAAGGAGGAATAGCACTTACTTCAACTCCTTGGCTCTGTATCTCATTCAAGGATTTCACCACTACAATTTGGCGACGAGGAGTGGTTGAAGCGCGACTTGACCAGCGTCCAGGAAGGATCTCAGTGTATGCGTGTGTCTCATCTTCATTACCGTGGCTTTCGTCTACACCATCTTCAAACAGGTTTTTTTTAAAATGATTTTTACTTAAATTGGACATTTCCTGAATTGAAAGCGATGAGACGCGCGAGCGGGTATCGTTGAGGCCCACGAGCCGCTCAACGCGCACCCGTCATCACCAGGGAAACAGTCTCATAATGCTTTAGCGTTTAACGCGCACACGTCGTATCCAGGGAAACGGAGACGCGTTCCTTTGCGTCTCCTAAGGAATTAAGCGCGTTTCCGTAGGAACGGAAACAATGCATGCGCTACGGCACGGTCTAATAGCGGAGCGTCTCCTAAGCAACCAGAGACGCTCTGCACATTGTTCGGGACGCTGCTGTTGGGAATTAGCGTATTAAAGAAGAAGAAGGAAGGAAAAAAAAAAGAAAGAAACAAGTTTTGAAGTTTAAAAATAAAAAGGGGAACAGGTCTTTAAAAAAATTTTTAAGCTCTTTCTCTTTGTGCAAATTACTAAACGGTGCATTAAGGTGTGGGTGTCATGGCACAGTCTGCACAACCTAATTTTACTATTATTCCACCACAAGCATTTTGGGCTGCAGGGAATGCTCCTCCAGTTAAATGGACTGAATGGAAGGATTATTTTTTTAACTATATAGGAGCCATTGATCTTGAGAACAAAATGCCTGCAGAACAGAAGAAGAGACTCTTGCTACATTCATTGGGGCCTATTGGTTTGAAAACTTATAATAAGATGCAGAAGGGCCCTTTTAGTGGTGACATATGTGTTTTTAATGTTGCAATGCAAGATCTGGACAGATATTTTGCACCCAAAGTTTGTGTTGGAATTACTCGTTATAAGTTTTTCCAAAGGAAACAAGAAAAGGGGGAGTCTGTGGATGACTATGTGGCAGACTTAAAAAAATTGGCTCTTGACTGTATGTTTGGTCCTATACATGATGATTTGATACGGGATCAAGTAGTTATGCATGGCAACAATCAATCTATTCAAGAAAGGTTATGGATCAATGGTGATTCCCCGCTGGAGGAGATATTGGCCATTGCTAGGAAGGCAGAAATTTCTGGAAGGTGTGATTTAGAATTAAAGTCAACAGAGAGGAGTGTTGATAACATTTTCAAAATTACTAATCGTAGAACACAGAAGGAACAGAAAACATCACAGAGTAATGACAACGAGAAGAGGTGTTATAGGTGTGACAGTAAAGAGCACCTGGCATATGCTAAGTCGTGCCCGGCTTTGAAATTGAAGTGCAGCAAATGTGGTATTGTAGGCCACTTTGCGAAGGTCTGCAGGAGTAAAAAGAGAATAGTTAAGTGTATATTGGAAAGTGATGCTCACATGGGAATTGAGAACGAAGAATATTCCTCGGAATCTAGAGACGTTACTGAGGATGGGAACTTTATCCTGAATATAACTGATGCAGAGACCAAAGGGAAACCAATGTGTGATATGCAAATTGGTGGAATTGCAATTACTATGTATGCCGATTCTGGCTCACCCTTCACCATTGTGAATGAAGAAGTGTGGAATACAACATTTGTGAATAAATTAGGAAAACAATTGTTGCAACCAGATGTCCGGCCAGAGAGCTATACTGGGGACAAAGTTGATCTCCTAGGTTTCAGATGGCTCTTATTCTCTTTTAAAAATAGGTGTACCAGAGGAAAATTGTATGTATCAAAAAGGGGGCCATCAGTCCTTGGATGGAAAGATCAAGGAAAACTTCAGATGATCCTGGATCCTAACAGCAGAGAAAAAGTGTTAATAGTTGGTGATGGGGTTTCTTTAACTATGGAAATGGAAAGAAGATTTCCTAAAGTCTTTGGTACGCAGTTAGGAAAATTGGTAGGTTTTGAACATGAAATAGTATTGAAGAAGAATGCCATACCAAAAATTCATAAAGTGAGATCGGTACCCTTGATGATAAAGGATGAAGTTTCGAAAGAGTTGGAGAAGTTGGTACGTATGGATGTTATTGAACCGATAGAGAATGCAGAATGGATTTCTCTGGTGGTTATCGCTCGACACAGCAATGGGAGGATCCGCTTATGCGTCGATTTGAGATATTTGAATGAAAATATTGTGATCGATCGCTTTCCTTTACCTAAGATCACTGAAATGGTTTCCAATCTAAAAGGTGCTAGTTGGTTCTCTACAATTGACTTATCTGCTGCTTATCATCAGATTTCTTTGAGAACTGAATCAAGGAAATTGACAGCTTTCATCACGCCTTTTGGATGTTTCCAGTACAAAAGGATGCCTTTTGGACTAGCGTCTGCAGCTGCAGTGTTTCAAAGACTAATGTATAAATTATTCGGAAAATCTTTAGGAGTGATGTGTTTCCAAGATGATATTTTGGTATTTGGATGTGATCGTAAGGTGCATGATGAGAGATTGGAACATGTTTTGAGGATGTTGGAGTGTAAGGGTTTGACGGTAGAATTGAACAAGTGCAAGTTTGCCAGGAGAAGTGTGGAGTATTTGGGGCATGAAATCAGTGGTGATGGAGTGAAACCAAAGGCGTCGTTAGTTAGCGCCATTGTTAGTGCAGCGACCCCCACTACTAAGGAGGAAGTAAGATCATTTTTAGGGATGGCAGAATTTTGTGCAAAATTCGTCCCGAATTTTGCTGAAAAGGTTTATAATTTGAGACTTCTTCTTAAAAAGAATGCTCATTTTATTTGGAGTGATGTATGTGAACAGGAATTTGGAAATATTAAAGAATATTTGAGCAAAGTTGCGAATTTAGGAAGTTTTGACCCTGAACTGGATACTGTGATAACTACTGTTGCCAGCAATAAGGGATTAGGTGCAGTTTTATCACAGAAAGATATAGATGGACGGGAGAGGATAATATTGTTTGCTTCAAGATCATTATCGCCTTCTGAGGAGAAGTACTCTGTAATTGAAAAGGAGGCTTTAGCATGTGCTTGGGCATTGGAACACTTTCGTACATTTATTTGGGGTAAGAACATAACTATTCAATGTGATCACAAGCCTTTGATTAAGCTACTTACATCGGAAGGTAGCGTTTTTGCTTCTGCGAGAATTTTGAGATTGTCCATGCGTATGAAAGATTTCATATACTGCATTGTGTACGTCCCTGGGAGAAACAATTTGATGGCAGATTGTTTATCAAGGTTGCCAGGCCCGTTGGAAAGTTGTGTGGATGATCTTTGGGAGGATTATAGCATTGCTCTTATACATGATACTGGTAGTTATTCTCTTGATAAGGAATCTTGGGGTAAGGAGATGGATAAGGATCCTGATTTGAAATTGGTATGGAAGTTCATTTTGGAAGGTTGGCCTAGGAAGGACCAACTTACTGAGCAGAATAAGCACTTTTGGGAGGTTAGACATGAACTATCCATAGAAAGAAGTGTCATCATGAGGGGGAGTAAAATTATTCCACCGTGTGGTATGAGGGATTTTGTTTTGAATTTGTGCCATGAAGGTCATTTTGGTATTGTTCGTACCAAATCAGTTGTTAAGGATTTATTTTGGTGGCCGGGAATAGACAAAGCAGTGGAAAGGTTTGTAAGATCCTGTAAAGTGTGTTCATCAGCGGACAAAAGTTTGTGTACCTTGAGACCACCCATGGAACAAGTTCTCTTGCCTAAACAACCTTGGGAGTGTGTTGCGGTAGATTTGTTTGGTCCTGTAGGGGATGAACAAGAATATGTAATTGTTCTTATCGATCTATTTTCTAAATGGCCCAAAATTGGTATAATAGAAAGAGCGGACACTGCAAATGTACTGGAGTTTATGGATAAGGTATTTTTATCTGAAGGTATTCCAGCGATGTTGTTAAGTGATAACGGTGTGCAATTTGTTTCAGATGCTGCCAGAATGTATTTTGAAAGAGTGGGAATTAAACACAAAACTACGTCTTTGTACAATCCCAGTGGCAATGGTACTGTGGAGAGATTTAATAGGGTCATCAAAAATGTCATTCAAAGCTCTATGAGTAATTGCGATTGGCACACGGCTGTATTCAAAGCGTTGTGGGCATACAGAATTACTGAAAATCTAACTACTGGATTGAGTCCTTTTGTCATTATGAGAGGTAGGAAACCCAGGGGTAAGCATAATCCTGCGTGGTTGTGTGATGTGGGTGCTGAGCATTGGTCTGTGGAATCGGTGAGGGATAATTTGGACAAATCAATAAAAAAAAACAAGTCGTACTATGACCAATCTCATCATGTGAAACCGGTAAAGATTGCTGTGTGTGATTGGGAGTGCTTCCTGGCGTCCCCGAAGCACACTAAAGGACCTTTTTCCTGCCGACCCTGCAATTTCTCCTGCATCAGAACGACAAAACCAACAACTAAAACTCTTAACCCCAACCACCTGAACTGCATCCTCATCAACACCCGCTCCGCACGAAAACACGCCATCGAGCTCTGGGATTTGCTCGACTCCACTGCACCCGACGTGGCCTTCCTGACCGAAACCTGGTGGAACGACTCCTCGGCTCCGGACATCGCCATCGCCATACCGGACGGTTATAAAATCACCAGAAGAGACCGAACCAACGGAATCGGCGGCGGAATAGCCATCGCTCACAATGCTACCCTCAAAATCCACACCCACACTTACGACACCCTCAAGACAGCCGAACATCTCCACTTCCAGATCCACACGGACCCCAACACGACCCTCAGAGGAACCCTCATATACCGCACTCCAGGACCAAGAGCCCCCTTCAGCGACACCATCGCCGACCTCGCAAGCACCCACGCCCTCGCTTCCCCGGATTACATCCTCCTGAGAGACCTAAACTACCATCTGGAAAATAACAACGACGCCAACACCGCAGCACTGACCTCCAACCTCCTCAACCTCGGACTCCGCCAGCTGGTCAACACTCCCACCCACATCGCCGGACACACCCTCGACCCCCTCTTCACCTCAAGCAACCACATCTCTTTCAGCCACACCTCCGAACTCCACTGGACCGACCATCACTGCGTCCATTTCTCCTATAAGAAAATTACCAAGCAGCATCTCATCCATCTACCCCCCTACCGCCGCTGGAGCAAAGTCACCCAAGACCAACTGACCAGCACCCTCGTCAAAAACCCTCCACCCGACGCAGCCGACCCGAACACAGCTGCCATCAACCTCCATCAATGGATCCTCGAATGCGCTAACACCTTAGCCCCTCTCAAGAAACCCACCGCCAACCAAGGAAAGAAAAAACCAGTCTGGTTCACAGACGAACTGACCACCTCCAAAAGCCTTTGCCAGAAGCTCAAAAAGAAATGGATCCTAGAACGCACACCCGACAACCTCGCCTCCCTCAAAGACGCAAACCGTGAACACCACCAACGGATCCGCGTCGCCAAGCGCACCCACTTCACCGAACGCATCAACAACAACGCCCACGACTGCAAAGAACTCTTCCGCATCGTGAAAGAACTCTCAAATCCAAAAGCCAACGCCAACGACATCCCGCCCTCCCAGAAACTCTGCGACGACCTCTCCACCTTCTTCCACCAGAAAATCGTGACCATCCACAACAGCTTCAACACCGGCCCACCGCCAGACCCCACCCCCGACGTCTCCACCCGCGACTGCCGCCTCACCGCCTGGTCCCAAGTGGATGACGCAGAAACCACAACAACCATGAACACCATCCACTCAGGCTCCCCCACGGACCCATGCCCTCATCATGTTTTCAACTCAGCCAACGCCACCATCGCCCCCAAACTCCGCAAGATCATCAACCTCTCATTCACCTCCGCCACCTTCCCGGACAGCTGGAAACACGCAGAAATCCAACCCCTCCTCAAGAAACCCAAGGCCGACCCCAACGATCTCAAAAACTTCCGCCCGATCTCTCTCCTCCTTTTTCCAGCAAAAGTCATCGAGAAGATTGTCAACACACAACTCACCCACTTCCTCGAAGACAACTCCATCCTGGACCCCTCACAATCCGGTTTCAGACGAAACCACAGCACGGAGACTGCTCTCCTCGCCGCCACAGATGACATCAGACATCAAATGGACAACGGCGAAACCTCGGCCCTCATCCTCCTCGACCTATCAGCCGCTTTCGACACAGTCTGCCACCGCACCCTACTGACCCGCCTCCAGGAAGCCGGCATCCAAGACAAAGCCCTCCACTGGATCTCATCCTTTCTCTCCGACAGAACTCAGAGAGTCCGACTCTCCCCCTTTCGCTCCAAAGCCACCAACCTCATCTGCGGCGTCCCCCAAGGATCCTCCCTCAGCCCCACATTGTTAAACGTCTACATGGCCCCCCTCGCTAAACTGGCCCGCCAGCATCACCTCAGCATCATCTCCTACGCCGACGACACCCAGCTCGTCCTCTCCCTGACCAAAGACCCACTCACCGCCAAAACAAACCTCCACGAGGGACTAAAATCCATCGCCGAATGGATGAACAACAGTCGCCTGAAACTCAACTCCGACAAGACGGAAATCCTCATCCTCGGGCGCTCTCCCTCGGCCTGGAACGACTCTTGGTGGCCCGCCGACCTCGGACCCCCACCCACCCCTGCCAGCCACGCAAGAAACCTCGGCTTCATCCTGGACCCGGCCCTCACCATGTCCAAACAGGTCAGCACCGTCTCCTCCTCCTGTTTCAACACCCTCCGCATGCTCCGCAGAATCTTCAAGTGGATTCCAACAGAGTCCAGAAAGATGGTGACCCAAGCCCTCGTCAGCAGCAGACTGGACTACGGCAACGCACTCTACACAGGCATCCCAACCAAAGACATCAAACGACTCCTGCGCATCCAAAATGCTTCCGCCCGACTGATCCTCGACATACCCTGCCGATGCCACATCTCCCCTCACCTGAGGGAACTCCACTGGCTCCCGGTGGAGAAGAGGATCACCTTTAAACTCCTCACCCACGCTCACAAGGCACTGCACAACACCGGACCTTCCTACCTCAACTCCAGACTAAACTTCTACGCTCCCACACGTCAACTTCGATCCGCCAACCTCGCCCTCGCCGTCGTCCCCCGAATCCAGCGCAAGACCTGCATGGCAGATCCTTCTCCTTCCTCGCCGCCAAGACCTGGAACTCTCTCCCCACATCTCTACGCCAGACCCAGGACCTCCTCGCCTTCAGGAGACTCCTCAAGACCTGGCTCTTCGACCGCTAACTGCAGCGCACCCCCCCCCCCCCAGCGCCTCGAAACCCTGACGGGTACATAGCGCGCTTTATAAATATCGTGATTGATTGATTGATTGATTGATTGGGTACGGGTTAAGAAACCTTATAGAGTTAAGAAGAATGAAAGTCAATATTTTGAACCAGAACAAGTAATGGAAGTGTTGCATAATGCTGTTAGATTGAGTGATGGAAAGGTTTGGAATCTAAAACGCATTGCCTTGATTAACAATGAGGAGCATATTGTGCGGGAGGCTGTTGGTCGTAAGATTGAGAAAGGAAGATCTGATTGGTTAGAAGATGAGTTACAAGATGTTAGGATTTCCGGTGAGGGTGATTGCCTTTTGCCTGCGTCCCAACAGGGTTCCGTCTGTGATGAAGGGGGAAGTGGTGTAACGTGTGAAGGTAGCGATGCTATGTGTGTGGAGAAGAGGAAGGTGACACGTCCGGGTTGGTTGAAGGATTATGTGTTAGGACATATACTGGAAGGGTAAATCTTATTTCTATGTTTCAGGGAACTTCTTCATCCCTATACTTTAGCTTTGAATTGTTTTGTTCTTGTTTTTTATTTTGTTATTATTAGTTATTTATTTTAAAATAAAGAAGGAAGATGTGTTGTGTGTGTAAGCACATTCCTTGATGGAATGTATGGCTGGTGACGCAAGAGAGTTCCAATGTCCACGACGTTGGAATGCTCTTGGAGTCAGTTGAGCCAGGACGCACTGCTGTACAGACCTGTTCCCTTTTTACTGTACTGGCGTGCTTAATAAAGGAGGAATAGCACTTACTTCAACTCCTTGGCTCTGTATCTCATTCAAGGATTTCACCACTACAACACGTTGCATCTATCTTCTCACATATCTCAACCTCAGGCCATTTGGAATAAGTAGCCAATATCACAATAATATTTTCAGGATTCCCATTTTTAGCTAATATAGGACCTAAGATGTTGACAGCTAACATTTCCCAAGGACATGAGGGTACTTCATTAAGACCCAAAGGTGGTTTTAAGATTACACAAGTTTTGTCGGCTTCTTCACACTGTGAGCAGTTCCTTACATACTTTTGCATACACTTGCCTATACCCGGCCACTCATAAGAACCTTTAACCCGTTGTTTAGCTTTGACTATTCCTAGATGTCCTTCATGCAATAATTCCAAAATCGTTTGGTGTAATTTGAGTGGGGGAATCACTTTTTCCCCTCTAAAAAGGAAACCAGAATCTGAAATGGACAATTCATCTCTCAATTCCCAAAACTTCCTACACTCTTCTGGAATGTTCTTTTTCTCTGGCCAACCTTGTAACACAAATCCTGAAACAGTGTTTAACACTACATCCTCCTTATATTCTGTCTCCCATTCATTTCCTGAAATAGCTTCTGCTTTATCGTCAACCACTGAAACGCTATAATCATCCCAGTCATTAACACATTGCGTCCCACTCTACTCTGGTGACCTACTCAAATAATCTTCTACTTTGTTCTTCCTTCCCGGTATTTATTCAACTTCATATGTGTAATCTAATAGTTGTAAGGACATTCTAGCTATGCACGGAGTAGCATTGACTGAATATTTGGTAGTTAGCACTTTTAGCAAAGAACAGGTGATCTGTGTGTAAGGTACATTTGTTACCCCATAAAAATTGTCAACTTCTTCACAGCCCATACACAAGCTAACATTCCCCTCTCGATAACAGAATACCTTTCCTCTGGAGGCGCCAAGGATCGGGATGCAGGAAATATGGTGCTCTCTTTCCCATTACCTAACACTTGGGTCAAAACAGCACCCACATTTTTACCACTGGCATCAGTAGTTACAACTGTACTAGCTCTAGGATCAAAACCATGTAAAGGAATAGCATTACAAATGTCATTTTTAATTTTCACAAATTGTGTTTACAATTATATCCTTAAGTGAGAAATCACCACACATCCATAACTTATCCTGCAAATTAGCATCATTAGTATGAATGATAATTTGATCCGGTATCAAATCATCATTCATTGTTCCAAATTTACAAGAAATTGCTATTTTCTTTGAGACAGAAACATAGTCTTCTACAGGTTCCGATTTGCCTTGCTTCCTCTGAAAGAAATTAAGGGGGTCATTACAACCCCATTACAACAGGCTAGCGGTACCTACCTCCACTATTATGACATTAGCGGTTTGGCCAAAGCCAAACTGCTAAGTCAACACACCGACCGCCACAGCGGTAATGACCGCTGGGCTGGATACTACAGTGGCATTTTGACCCCACTCACTGCCATGGTTTCTGTACCGCCACGGAAACCATGGCGGTAGGCACTATCAGTGCCAGGGAGTCCCTTCCATGGCAATGATAGGGGTCCACCCCGCCACCCCCCCAAGAGTCTTCCCCCACCCTCCCCCTCCCAACCCCCCTCCCCACATATCCACACATACATGCACATACATACACACCCATACACACACGCATACACACATTCACCCATGCATGCATGCATACATACACACACATTCCCTGCAAAACTCACACACATACATCCAGGCACACACGCAAGCACACAACACAACATGCACGTACGCACACACACACACTCATGCACACATGCAGTGCACATGCATGCACGTATTCAAACACAGTCACACACCCCCACACATGCATACAACACCCACCACCCCCTCTCCTGTCGGAGAACCCGACTTACCTGCTTGCAGGGGGTCCTCCGGTAGGAGACAGGACACAGTGCTGCTGTAAGCAGTAGTGTCCGCCGGCAAAACACCACCAGGCAGTATCATGGAAGGTAGGTGGTGTTTCGCTCGTGTGGTGCTGCTGCTGGCAGCAGCGCCACCTTACCACCTTCCACCGCCATCACCGTCGCCGGAATTCCGCCAGCCTTCTGGTGGAATTCCAGCTACAGTCATAATGGCATGGATGGTCAGTAGCCACAGCGACGGTATGTTGGCGGCTGTCGCCGTGGCCGTAGGCGGCATTTCCCACCAGTCTCATAATGAGGGCCTAAATCTATCAATAGCTACACAAACAGTTGGTTGGAAATACCAATCTAAATCCTCTAATGCATTTCAAATACATCCTGTTCCTCACCAGAAAACAGTTTCTTTTCCATTTGGGTAAAAATGCTGAAATGTAATTTAAAAAATATTCTATCCACTCTCCCCACTTCATTTGAGTTTCTTCAGGACATGGAAGAAATGCTAAGGGAGGAGTAAGTGAAAATGTTTGTGCACACATGGGTGGGGTTCCCAAACTGAAGCCAGGTGCTAAACCCCAACACAAAATAACATCAAGAGGTTAAAATAAAAAAATAGTACTTAGCCCTTAAGGATCCAATCAGAGTGAATGTCCATAAAAAGTGTGCATATCACTGCTGAAGTAGTACATAAAAGTGATATGCATGAATTAATTAACACACTATTGCAGGCAACAGGTAAATCCCACGGCATTAAACAGGAATGGTGTGTGTATCACTGTTAAGTTCTGGGAAACACCAAAAGATGACTGCGATCAGTACAAGCTGAGTTTGACAATCCACAATCCACACGCTCACAGATTCCGAGTGTTTCTCAGTAACCAAGGGCCTCAGACTAGTATTCCCGCCACCTAAAACAGCCGCTGCGTATGACGTCACGAGTAGTGCATGCACAAGGAATTCACAGTTACTTTCTGGGATTCGTGCTCAACACAGGCACGAGGAGTCCACCCTCATCCACTAGGGCTCATGCAAGGAAACCGCTGCTGTCTGCCAGGGCACGCTCTCACAGACAAAGTCCATGGTACACAAATTGAAACTGCAGTACCTTGCCGGTGCCAGCAACGAGTCCACAGATCAGCTCTATGGATGAGCTTTCCAGTGTCCTCACATCTACAACAGCAACAAAAGGTCCGATGTGGTCCTCTCTCCCCTGCCGCAGGCTTGGCATCAGCCATACTTATAATTCCACGACGTACAATGTCCAGTGAATAAACGTTACCAGCTCGTTGCCATTTTGCAGAAAACATACGCAGTGTAAGAGTTCTTTTTTAAAGTATTTATTGTAAGCAGGGAAGAGCAGTGAAGTACATCCACTCACAACAAGATCGTCCTCCAACCGTCTGCCTCCTGCTCCACATTCCACTCCCGAACCCCTAGAACAATAGTGACGTGTATCACACCAACATTCGACGCCACAGGTACCAGAATGATCTGGAGCTACCATCAAATTTCGTGATAAGCCAGAGCACTATGGCCATCTTGCTTGACTGTTGGAGAAAGCAGATTGCGGTGTGGTGAACCTTTATGCACTACCTGGGATGTTGTCAACATGCGCTATTGTGTAGAGTTGCCAGGGCATCTCCACTTCCATTACTGAAGAACTGCTAAGTAACTGATGTCATCACACCTCAAGCGTTTGTTGCACCAATTGTTGCTTAATTAGAGGTGTGTGGCTGTGCAGCATGTTGCTTCAGTTTGGCCACAGTATTGTGGGATCAGTGACTGCAACAATGGGATTGATGCTGGAGCGCTGTTGGTCTATCCTCAAATCTGCTTTCGGGTCATGGGGTGGGCATGCAAGGCAAAGGGGAGGCAGAGAAGAGAAAGTGCGAAAATCCGTTCTTCCAACAAGAATGATCGCTTCAGTACAAAGAAAAGGTTATTCATAAGGTAAAGATAATGAGTTATTAAAATACCAACTATGCAAGAGGCCTCACACAATCATCTTTTGTGGAGACTGATCCGATTTTGAGTTCAATATTCCCAAATTGTTTTACATTCTAATTCAAAGTCAGGATTTTAAATGTTATCCTAATGCAGTGATGCGTGGGGAAAATAATAAACATGACCCTTGTAAATGACTTATCACATTGTAATCCTATTTCTTAGGCATTTTCCTACACTATGTAACTTGGAAAACAATGGAGCATCTTCCTTTCCTTTTATCTTGAGACAAAAGAGAAAGATTCAAAAGAGTTTAGGTCTGGTAGAGAACTTCGGACTATTGGTGGCGCATCAAACGGTTCAAGAAACTATTGCAAAGAGCAACCGCCTTCTTGTGCGTCTCCCTGTGTTTTTACCTCCGCCTGACACTGGTATAATATGGTGTGTATTCACTGTTCACTCTTAAAATATATCTGAGCAAACCAAAGACTTCAATGGAATGTTTATCATATTTTCCATTACACTGGCTGCACTCTTTTTCTAATTAAATAATGGAAATTTCCTCTTATTCGGGTTGGTGTCTTACTCCCCTCACACACTTTGGGGCATATTTTGCAAGCCCCTTTCACCCCTTAGCAATGCCATAGCATCGTTTTTTTATGCTATGGTGGCACAAAACAGGCCCTTTCCCTGTGCCAAATTTAGAAAGTGGCGCAAAGCTAGCATTGCACCACCGTATAAACCCTTGCGCCACATTATACATGCACCAGGTATAATGTATGCAAGGGGTGGCTTTCTCCACAGGGAGGCCCCAAAAATGGTGCAGTGAAATTTACAAGATTTCCCTGCGCAATTCTAGCATAATTTTTCCTATGGGCCTTCCCGAGCATTGCTGGACTAACAAAAACGTTTTGGGCGCTAGCCCACCAAAGCACCACCATAGTGTCACAAATGTTGTCGCTATCGTGTTAATACAGCTCTTCCATGGTATCAGGGGGGCTCAGGGCGATGCAAGGAAACTGGTGCATGGGAGCTGATTTCTCAGTGTCCAAAGTTTGAAATTCAATTAAATTCAGGTAAGCATAATT
Organism: Pleurodeles waltl; assembly: GCF_031143425.1. Taxonomy (NCBI): domain Eukaryota; kingdom Metazoa; phylum Chordata; class Amphibia; order Caudata; family Salamandridae; genus Pleurodeles; species Pleurodeles waltl. The sequence continues at coordinate 601,262,075 of NC_090443.1, read as the reverse complement.
CACATTTTAAATGTAAACAGTAATGCTAACCTTACACTAGCTACTCTAAACCAATGGCGGGCAACAGAAAATGACTCATTCCCATTTGCGAATGCATGCGAAAATATTTTTTTAAGAGCATGCAAGGGTCCCACGGACAACTGCCTACGCTTAAAAAATGTAAAGCAAACCTTTAATTTTTAATTTTTAAACACATTCCGTTTTCCTTTAAGGAAAACAGGCTGCATTTAAAAATAAAAAAGATTGCTTAATAAAAAAAAAAATATTGAAGAGCAGTCACACACATGGTGGTCTGCTGAGCCCAGCAGGCCACCATCCCTGTGATTGTAGGCTCGCAAATTGAGACCTACTTCATGAATATTAATGAGGTAGGTCCATTTGTGAGCCCTTGCGAATCGCAGTATGAAACTCCTGGAGTTTCATACATTCCAATAGCGATTACTTAATTGCGATTTGCAAAAAATCAGAACTAGGTAATCGCTATTGGATATAATGTTACATCTGGCCCTTCGTTCATAAAATTAGCTTCTTCAGGGAGTGTATATGCTTTCATATAGTCAAGCGATGACATGACGAAATATATGTTCTCAACATACAATTGGATATGCTATTCTCCTAAATAGATAGGATAAAATGTACCCCAAGTAGACGCCCAGTTCCGGGTTCGTGCTACAAGTCAGGCCTTATGTTTCCCAAATGACCCAGTGCTAATGCTAACCTTGCCCAAGTCACAAGCTTATCAAAGCTTATCAAAAGTCTCCAGATGTGTATTCCTAAGTATAAGCATGTCAGAGAGAAAGGGATTGGATTAAAGGCTGCCATCCTGCACCACAAATACCATTTTTTACCAAGCTGTGTTCCGCTGCAGCTGCTTCTAGCTTAGATTCAGTCGTGTTGCCCAGTGCCCTTGAAAGCACTTTCGAGGGCAGTGTAGGATAATAGCAGGGCACCAGCATGTTTAACTTCTGTGCGATCACTGAAAGAGATGCAATGAGCGCTACTGATCCAAGGGAATAATCACATTTCAGAATCAGCTAGTCCACTGACTATCCGACTCGTTGTGAAACATATAAAGCATAACAGTGAAACTGAAATCACACAACTCTCTCCATGTGCGGATATTCAGCCTTTGGTAAAATTTCTAATGAGTTGTTTCCAACTGATCACAATGCACATCTCAAATGAACATGGCAATTAGGACTTTTACTGTGACTCAAAATATTATTTTCAAACAATCCACAAAAAGTGAGCCAGTTTGTCAATAAAACAATGCCTGTGGTCCCCAAAAATGATACCATACGCGCCCCAACGATCTCACACATGAACTGCCATGAGTACCCCTTTGGCAGTAAGTCAAAACATGGTTCTGGAGCTCAAAAATGCTTTCTTGAGGTCCAACAATATGGCATGATATGTTCGGAATGTTAAGTATATCTACTGCTTCTGAGACAAAGCCACGTGACGAGCACCACATACAAGTCCATTCTCCCTCACAAAATATTGATTACTTGAGGGATGGGAAGCACATATGACTTTTGAAGATGTCTGCAGCAGTGTTTAACCTTTTGCACCAATGGCTCCATATTACTATAGCTTCATTTCTCACTCACTTCTCTGCAGGTGTGGTGGTGACTGGCTCCAGTATCCTTGATGGACTAAGCATGCCTTCCATCTAAGGCATCATGCTGGATACTATGTGGCAGTATTTAGAAGGTTTCAAGTAAGCAAGCTGGGTGGTGACTGTGTCAGGTAAGTCATACATTTTAGTCATATATATTTATAGCGGTGTTAGTGGAAAGCGCACCTCTTTAACTACATGTGAAGTTTGTTGGGCTGGTGATGGGGGCAGTTGAGGGCTATTCACTGTGCCTTTTTGTCATGTGACAATTCTCTGATACTAACACATGGTACACAAATGTGATGCCACTAACCCTGCATTGATACACCTGTAGTGCTGAATAAAAAACACTTGTGTTTGCCATCACTTCGTATGGATGCCTCTCAGACCCTGCTCAAAGGCCACGAGGCAAGCAGGTACTGGGTCACATCTGTGGAGTTGAGGACATTTGCCTCTAATGTCCTAGGGTTCTGTCCAACTAAGGATCTGCAAACGGGGCCAAGCACAACACCTTCAGTACTTGAATCTAAGTGGCAGCAATGACTACCACTCACAGGCTTCTTAGGGAGTTAACGAAGGGGTAGAAAAATCTCTGAATTCAAACTCAACAGTTACCCAGCAACACATTAACTGAAATCCCAACCCTATGCTTGTCTTTTGCAACAAATAGTGTGCAAACAGTGCGCGATCCAGGGGCGACGTAAATGCAAAAACCCAGTCCTTATGCAAAGGCATATTTCATGCATTATGTTTCTATGCAGTATGTTAACCTTTTGCATTGCAGAGCTTTTACCTTGAAAAGTCATTAATGCTGTTTGTATTTCATTGTTCATTTGCAAGGCTTGTTTGCAGGACTACAGGGTGTGGTCCTTTATTCTAAGACTTTCTAGAAGCCTTTATTGCAGCATGGTTGGGTGTGGCTCGTGGGCGGGGCTTGGCTCTATATAAAAGAGACAGCCCAGCTCCACGTGCTCACTATTCAGAGGTCCCGGTGCAGAGCAGCAGCATTTTCCAGAGCTCCTGTCACGGAGGCCTATACAGTCATTTCCAGGCCTGCACTCGTTTCTTTGGTGATCTTCAAGCAGAGCGGTAAGGCGGAGGTCGGGTTAGGCCCCTGATTAATTTTTCCAGTGACATTCGAGTTTTGGGCCTAAACTTGAAATCGAGTGTGCGATTGTTTTCATGGCATTTGTATTGTGAATTCCAAATCGGCAACAGTGTGCGCAATTCATTCCAGACATTTACTTCTTGGCATTCAGATTGGCAGTGTGCGTGATCATTTCATGGCATTTATATAGTGAATTCCAAATCGGCAACAGTGTGCGCAATTCATTTGAGACATTTACTTCTTGGCATTCAGATCACCAGTGTGTGCGATCATTTCATGGCATTTGTATCGTGAATTCCGAATCGGCAACAGAGTGCACGATTCTTTCCTGGCAATGAACTCTTGAATCACAGATCGGCGTTGTGCGTGATCGTTTCATTGCATGTGAATCTAGATGTTCGAATCGGCAACAGAGTGCGCAATTCTTTTCTGGTGTTTACCTTTTGAAATACAGATCGGCGGAGTGCACAATCGTTTCTAGACATTGAAACCTAGATGTGCAGTCTTGATTAAAGTGCATAATATTCCCTGAACATTTGAGTCTTGAAACTCTTAATCAGAGAGTTACGTAACAGTGTTATTCATGGTACTTGTACAGTTCATTCATGCAGAGAAAAAACTACGTGCTCTTTGATTCTTGCTACAATGCATAGCTTATTCTAAGAAGTATTTTGGAGAGAGTTTATTGTTCAAAATATAATATGTTAATTCTGGAATGTTCATGGGAAAACCTTGCATAACCTTTCTTGATTTCCAGGTACCTAGATTCTTGATGCCTAGTTGTAGTGAAGCCTTAGGCCATTCATGTTTTCAGCATAAGTGTTTATTTGAAACAAACGTATTGAAAGTCATTGTGATTAATTTTGCAATTGTGTTGTTTAACTCTTGCTTCCACAGGTCTCCTTCTCCACTGTTCCCAACCCAAAACCTATTCCCCCACTTGGCCATTCTTTAACTCTGTGCTATATAACTCGTGGAGTTTGGAGCTGCCAAGAGGTGGACATGTTGGGAACATGTGCAAGCCCCGAGGATCTGGTCTCCTTGACAGTAACCTTGGCTCATACCCAATTAGCACATTTATTGTATGTCCCTAGTAAAGTGCACTACATGCGCCTAGGACCTGTAAATTAAATGCTACTAGTGGGCCTGCAGCATTAATTGTGCCACCCACATAAGTAGCCCCTTAACCATGTCTCAGGCCAGCCATTGCAAGGCCTGTTTGTGCAGTTTTATTGCCACTTCGGCATGGCATTTAAAAGTACTTGCCAAGCCTTAAAATCCCCTTTTTCGACATATAAGTCACCCTTAAGGTAGGCCCTAGGTAACCCACAGGGAAGGGTGCTATGTAGGTAAAAGGCAGGACAGGTAGATGTGTGTTTTATCTGTCCTGTAGTGGAAAACTCCTAAATTTGTTTTCCACTGCTGTGAGGCCTGTTCCTTTCGTAGGATAGCATTAGGGCTACCCTCATATACTGTTTGAGTGGTAGATTAATCAGGTCATATTTAGTATGGCCAGAATGGTATTAGAAAATCCTGCTGGATTGGACTTTATATTGCTATTTTAGAAATTCCACTATTAGAAAGTGAGCATTTCTATGCACTTAAAATCCATCTGTGCCTTACAGTGTCTGGGTTAGGCTGGTTGACAGCTTCCTTGTGCATTTCACCCAGACAACCACAAACACAGGACACTCAATCACACCTGCACTCATCTGCATACTGAGTGGGTCTTCCTGACACTTACATTTCAAAGGCTAGTGGCTCGCCCTCACACTTTGGACTGCCAAACCCCCTACTCGGACCCTGGCAGACAGACCTATACTGAAAGGGACCTTGTGCACTTCAAAACCATTATTTGAAGTCTCCCCCACTTCAAAGGCATTTTGGGGTACATAAACTAGGTCTCTGACCCCACCAAATCAGATACTTCTGGACCTGAACCTGCAACCTGTCAAGAGGAACTGCCTGGCTGCCCAAAGGACTCACCAGACTGCTTTGCTGAGAAGGACTGCTGCCCTGCTGTTGCCATGCTGCTTTTCTGCCCTCTGACTTTGCTGCGAAGTGCTTGGATTGAGCTTGCCTCCTTCTTTTCGAAGTCTCAGGGACAAAAAACTTCATCACTTAAGGAAACTCCTTGTGTCCCGAAAATCGACGCACAGCCTGCCGGAAACGACGAACAGCCATTTTGCGACTGAGAAATCACCGCATGGCTGAGCCGGAACGATGCAGGCTGACCTCCTGAGTGAAGAATCAACTCAACACCTGCCTTGCAGCCGTAAATTTGACGCACAGCCCTACCAGATCAATGCACAGCCGAACCAGAATGATGCAGCCTGACTTCCCAAGTGAAGAATTGACGCAGAGCCTGCTGTGCAACAGAAAATTCAACGCATCACCCTACCGGCTTGACGCAATGACTCTGACTTCGTCCTGCACACCTAGGATTACCATGCCACGTCCTTGGGCATCAAAAAGAGCCCCACAATGCAGTGAGGAACTAAGACTGCATGCCAAAAATTGACACAGACCCCCTTGCAGGGTGGAAAGAAATGATCCAATGTCTGTGCCTTGTCGGAAAATCCAACGCACACCCTATTTTTCAATGCATCTCCTCCTCCGCGGTCTCCATATGTGTTATTTTGACGCAGACCAGGTACTTTGTGCAAACAAGAGACAATTGTTGATTTCTAAGATTTAAGACTCTTTTTAATCTTGCAAAAGTGATATCTCAACTTGTGCTTATTGAATCTTTATCGTTTTGACCTTAATTTAACCAGATAAATATCATATATTTTTCCAAACCTGTGTGGTGTATTTTTGTGGTGTTCTCACTGTGTTACTGTATGATTTATTGCACAAATACTTTACACATTGCCTTCTAAGTTAAGCCTGACTACTCAGTGCCAAGCTACCAAAGGGTGGGCACAGGATAGTTTGGGTTGGGTGTGACTTACCCTGACTAGGATTGTGGTCCCTATTTGGACAAGGGTGTATAACTCTGCCAACTAGAGACACCATTTCTAACAATGCCCATGGTAGAACCAGTTTGGGGGTGAGTTTTCCCTCCTTGACCCTGTTTCTATTTTGTCTGCAGGAACAAAAGGCATCCTGCTCAAGGGTGTTGCCGTTACTTCCCTCACAAACACAACTTTACATTTGAAGCTCACTTTTTAGGTTAACACCCTTAGTGGCCATCCTGAGAGAGGAGGTGACACCTCGCTGCCTTTGTTCCTGTACTAGGGAGTCATTCACATGTTTCCCCGGGTGGTCAGAAAGCTGTCTGTGCACTGGGGCCTTTGTAAGGTCACTGGACTAGCTGAAGTACAACTTTCTAAAAGTTTCTTAATTTTAATTGTGGTATTACATTTGATATGCGCATCAGGTCACAACAAATTTGATACATTACATGATCCAGTTAGGAAGATACATTCAGTAGTTAGCCGGGTTGGGTTGCCAACCAGTAACCCGTGTGTTGGCCAATGGGGCTTCTAACTTTATCCACAGAAAAACAATAATTTGGAAGTGTTGCTGTTAAGACATAATAAAAATATATGTCCTACTTAACAAAATACAGCTCCCTGCCATAGGGCTCTATAGACCTTCCTTAGGTGAAACTTATATATTGTTAAGGGATATGGTGACTTTACCATTGGTGTGAATGACAAAGTCAAGCTGGCAGTGAAAACACTGTCCTTTCAGTCTGCAGGCCAGGGGCCATTTTGTACTTTGCTACAGACGGGGTGTTACAAATAGTGCTGCAGCCCTGAGCGGACCCTCTGTCTTACATGCCGTAGGTACCCTGGGCACCATATACTAGGAACTTATAAGTAAGACAGTTCTTGCCATTTGGGTATATCCAATTAGACATACAATTATTGTAGGGTCAGAACACTGGCACTGAGGTTTGGTTAGCAGGTCCCAGTGCACTTGCAAAGTCGGAAAACCAGCAGCATCAGTTAAACAAGCATTGCAATGCAATGGGTCTCGCGTTTGCTTGAGTTAGAGCTATTAGCATTGTAAATTCCTAACTGGACTTTTCTTGTCACATTAATTGAAAATGAAAAGTAAAACAGTTGACACAAGCGAGCCAATTCGAAATGCCACTTCCACCATGAACATGAGAGCAAAGGAGAGACACAAAAGGAAAAAGAAGTTCCCTCACAGTCAAACGTATCGGAAAATGTGCAATAATCCATGTACTTGGGTTGTTTCCAAAGCAGTAACAAAATCACCCCAAGGAGAGATAAACGTAAAACATTTAACAATGATAATAAAGGATTTTTGAAAGGCAAGCCCATTAACAAGTGATAGTGATAGGCGTGTGGTGGGCATGGTTAAATGCCCCCAGATAGATTACGACAGGTCAAAGCGCTTGTGCGCTCAACTTAAAAATAAAAAGGACCTATAGAAGAAGTGCCCTGTTAGGTTATTTTAAAAAAAAGATCTAGTGCAGCAGTTCTGAACCTGCAGTCTGCGGACCCCCAATGGTCTTTGACACATTCCTGGGGATTCACAGGCCTGGGCTGGCAAAAAGGCACTTCTCCATCTGGGGCCTCCCAGAAACACATGACTATTTTTATATGCATTACTCAATTTGTGCAGCAGTTTTAAAAGCACTACATATTTCCTTGTACATCCAGTGGCTTTCTGGCAAAAATAAAAGCGTCAAGCTAACTCTGGTGATTAATGCTCCTGCTGGAGAGAGATGGGAGTTTTGTCTAGTGGCAGTTTGGACTCCTCTAAGGTAGCACAGATGGTTAATATATCTGCTCCAAAGAACGTGTATCAAGCAAAAAATAGTATTTCATGTGTACACCACAATGGGTTACTACTTTTGTCATAGAGATTCTTTTGTCACTGTGCAGTTCATAAGTTACAATCATAATGTAGCACAGTGATCAACGAATTACCATCAAAGAGCTACATGCAAACTGCATGGCACAAATTAGAAAGTTATGTTTTTTTCCCCGTCTTTCTTTACTCTTATGCTGCTAAAAAAAGGTTTGCTTGCATAGAAATGCATTCTTATTATTAAAGACAACGCTGACCACTGTGTTTTGTTCTGAATCCTGAGTTTGTGCTTCACCAGACCAAACACTGTTAGAAAATTACTACCAGTATGGATGAAGTGAATCCTACACCTTGTAATCCCCCGTAAAGTGCTCTGACACCCTACACTGATATGAGACGTACTATAAAACAAGTAAATTATATGGCCTGAGGATTCTTCTTTCCTAAATAAAACCAAACATTGAAAAGTTAGTCATTGAGATGCAACACCAACCTTCCCATTAAATTGCTTTGATGTCTGCATATTTTTCCAATATAGAATAAATAAAGCTTCAGTAATTTGAGTATTTGTTTGCTGTGTACTTGTTTGTATATTTTTTGTCAATTACTGTTTTAATGTTTGAAATTTAAATCGTACAAATTGCTTGGGGTTCCCCGTCTTCCAGTAATGATTCAGTAGGGGTCCTTAGGAGTCAAAAGTTTAGGAACCACTGATCTAGGGACAAGGCAACTCTGAAAACCTTTCGGAGACCTAGATGTAAGAAAGGAGAAGTGACAGTGATAACGTGTCCCGCCCTAGGTAATTTACTTACCTGGGACTCGTTTTAGGCCAATGAACCTTTTGACCCTGATTGGAGACACCTTAAAACGAGATAACCAATCAGCATATCAAAAAGGTCAATAGTCTCATCAATATTCACAACAGCAAATTAATCAATTTAGTTAATGACATTAATAAAAATCAGAACTCACCATGACCTTTCAGCCATGAATAACCATACGAAATTTAGTAATAGTTATGTTATTTATTCCCTATTAGTTACACTCTACTAGCAAGTTTATTAGTTTCAAAACCAGGAAACACATCAATAATGTCACAATATGGCAACTTGAGTAAGATTTAAGCAAAGCAAAGATTATAAACATTAGAACAAAACATGGCGTCAACATGGATCTACTTAGCAGAGTATCATTAGCGCATCTATTCAACACAGCAAAGATTCAGTCATTTTGTCTATTTGCACCCAATATTAGTGAACTCCTTGACTAACCTCGAATTAGCATCAGCATGTTGGGCTTCATGCAAAACAATTTAGTAACACAAATTTGGAAAACATCTAACTATGGTCTCTGTCAAAAGCAGTTGGTACCTAGAAAGGAAAGGCAAGCAGACAATTACAATTTCATTATCATATAGTTACCCTCCGTAATGGGTCAGCATACAGAGTCAGTCTTCGTCCTCAGGACAGTAGTCGATCTGCCATCAGCCAGGATAGAACAGCAAAATCTCAGCTAAGGGGGCAGAAAGTTCTTCCCTCTTAAGGAGGTGAAGTAAATGTTGGGTAAAGAAGATGGTTCAAAGTAAGAAAAAGTCTCTCAAATAATGATAAGGTAATGGATGCAAGGAACGGCAAAGGATGGCAAAAGAGTGGACAATTTCTCCTTGTGGCATGTCAATATATTAAATCCGTAGAACAAACCCTTAATTTCCAATTGGGCAAAATCTGGCGCACCACTATCTCTGTCCAATAGTTGAGTGATCATCTCACAAGAATTTTCACCTAAAACAATTCTCATAAAGTTCATTGGCTCCTGTGATTTACGTCTTCATCGGGTGAGATGGCAGGTAAGAAAAGTTACATGCACGGCTTCAGTTAGTAGCTCCATTGTCTTTCCCAGTTCAGGAGACCTTGCACCTGTTGCAAATTACACTGTTGCATTCAGCAAGAATGTCTCCTTCAGCAAGTCTGGTCTCATGAGAAATAATTTACTACGGCTACACACATCTCCAGCTTCTGGAAAAGTACAGCTTTATGTCCTTCAGGAAGACAGCACAGTGCACGTTAGAAAAACACATTTAATATGAGACCAGGCAGCTAGGCCCAGACTCTTGCTAACTAAGGCCTAATGATTTATTCAACCAAACCTTAACATATAACTCATAATGCTAAAACAGAATCATACATTAGTACATTAATAATTCATTATTAGTCAATTTCATTAATCATCGTATACATTGGTGGCCACTCCCCGTGGGCACATCTCAAATGGGTACATTAATTTTAGTCTGTCACATTTTCTATGCAGCTCCTTTACACATTAATTTGCAAGCAGTTCATGTTAATTTTAGATTATAAAAGCTACACTCCAACAATCCTTCCTCTGATGACTCTTGTCATTACACAAATCCTTCCTCTAACGACTTTGTCACTTCTTGATCACTTTCATCTCAACTTCTTCCTTTTGTTTTGCCTTTTCATATTTTGCTCTGAACATTTTCTCCCTTTTCTTTTCTTCCCTCTTCGCTTTATGTTTTGCCAATTTTGCCTTAATTCTTTTGCTAATTTTGCATGATAACCATAGTCCAAATAAACAAGCCAGAATAATCACTATTCCCTGTATTAATTTTCCCAATATCCCATGCCAAAGACTACAAAACCAACTTCCCACATTAGCAAGTCCTTTTCCAACCTTTTCCCAAACTCCTGGTTCCTTCAGTTCCTTCAAATCTGTTAGGTTAGTAAGCATACTTCTAATATCATTACTATTGTCAGGTATGTAGGCACAGCAGTGACACTCATTAAGCATCTTACAGACCCCTCCACTCTTTGCTAAAAGAATGTCTAAAGCTAGCCTGTTCTGTAGAGTCATAGCCCTCTCCACAGCCAGTTCAGTATCCATCAGGAGTATAGCCCCTGTGAAGTTTGTCAGCATGTTATCCACAATAGTAGACAACTTTCGAATCTTTATGGAGTTTAAGACAACCTCTACTGAAGGAATTATCGCTCAAAATATGTCTCCTACTACACCAGCAGCAGTTTCTCTCTTTTGTCTTGCACGAAGTAATTCAGTCACTTTTGGAAATTTCTTTAAGTCTTCCATCTGGTAAATCTTTTGGGAAAACTATCCCCAAGTAACATGTCCCATACCATCCCTTTGGAAGATGGTAATAAGCATTAAGTTGGTGTTTTCTCTTGCTGGACCTGCAAGCGGCTCAGGAGGAATCTGGACACTCTGACTTCCTTCCGCCTCAACTCCTTCGCCTTCTGGGTCTGTCAGGGGATCAACTTCAAACCTGTATCCGTCTGCTTCTGGGAGAACCTCTCTTTGGGTCAGTTCTCCGGGTGCCTCAATTGAGATAGACCCACCGTCACCCCTCTGGATCTCGTTTACTGTTTGAGTGACCAGGCCGTCCTCAATGGGCTTTCCTCCAGTCTCAGTTCCCCTTTGATTACTCTCCGACCTCTGTAGCTGTTATTTTCGATAACTCAATTTCCTCATCAGTTGTACACGTCACCTTCTTTGTGTGACTGGCATGGATCCAATTTGGAATTCCCGCACACTTCACAGCAGTGGTAGTTGTTAGTATCACTTGATATGGCCCCTTCCAATGTGGCTCCAAACACGACTTGCTCACATGCTTCTTGACAACAACCCAGTCACCAGCTTTCAGCTTGTGACCTGGATCATTTATCGGTGGCAGTGTGGTTGCTTCCACCTGGTGAGAGAAAGAGCGGACCACGTCAGCCAGACCCTTGCAGTAGTCCACCACCATATCATCTGTGATATTCACAAGAGCATTTGCAGGTACTGCGGGCAATCACATAGCTCGGCCCATGAGAATTTCATGAGGAGACAGTCCTGTTTTCTTGTTGGGTGTGTTTCTCATGGACATCAACACTAAGGGCAATGCATCCGGCCATTTCAAATGTGTAGCTGCACACATTTTGTGCCATTCTAGACTTCAGAGTACCATTAATTTGTTTCACTAGTCCTGATGCATCAGGGCGGTAACTGCAATGCAACTTCTGTTCAATGTTCAGCGCAGCACGCAAGAGCTTAACCACCTCATTGTGGAAGTGACTTCCTCTCTCTGATTCTAAAGAGATCGGAAACCCGAAACTTGGTATCAATTCCCTAAGCAGCAACTTCGCTACTGTGAGACTGTCATTCCTATGTGTAGGGTAAGCTTCAATCCAGTGACTAAAGATGCACACAATCACCAACACGTATCTCAGACCCCCACACAAAGGCATCTTGATAAAATCCAATTGCATCCTGCTAAATGGACCTCCAGCTCTCCCAATGTGGCTCAAATTCACCACTGTCCCCTTCCCCGCATTCATCTGCTGACAGATGATGCACCGGTGACAGATCACTTCTGCAGCTTGTCTGAATTTTGGATTGAACCAATTGATTTTGAACAATCTGATCATGGCGTCTCTCCCAATATGGGCTTGCCCATGGTAAAACCTTGCAAACTGAGACAAAAGACTATTTGGCAAAACCATCTTCCCCTCATCTGAAACCCACAAATCATCTGGTCTTTGTACACACTGCATTTTGAGCCAAGAGCGTTTCTCTTCCCTGCTGGCACGACCCTGTAGCAATTTTAATTCTTCTATCATGTCAACCACCCTCAATGCGTAACCTGTGCATGTCTCATTTTCTGTTTCAGATAACAATTCCCACTGATCCTTGAACGATATACAATTCAATGCGCAAAACCTTGCGACTTGATCTGCATATCCATTTCCCATTGTCACAAAATCTTGCGATTTCACATGAGCATTGTATTGCACCACGGCAATTTCAAGAGGTAACTGAATCGCGTGCAACAATTCCTTAATTCTTTCACCATTTTTCACTGGAGAACCAGAAGAGGTCATGAAACCCCTCTGGGACCATAGCTGGCCAAAATCATGGACAATCCAAAATCTGTATCTGCTATCGGTATAGATAGTCACTTTCAATTTGTAAGAGGCATGCCATGCCCTAGTAAGAGCAATCAATTCAGTCACTTGAGCAGAGTATACTCTTTCAAGCCAAGATGCTTCTAGAATACCAGTGATTGTACATACAGCATATCCGGCTCTCAGTATTCCTACTGAGTCTCTCATACATGAGCCATCAACAAAGATAATGTAGTCATTTTCTTCCAATTGATTATCCTTAATGTCAGGTCTCGGTTTGGTGCACAGTTCAGTTACCTCAAGACAATCATGTTCTACCTCTTCAACATCATCAACATCTGTATTTTCATTGGGAAGCAGAGTTGCCGGGTCTAATACAGTACAACGTTTTAGTGACACATTTGGTGACCCCAATATAATTGTCTCGTTCTTGGTCAATCTAGCATTTGTCATGTGCTGGGTCTTAGTTCAGGTCAATAGTATTTCAACTGAATGTGGGACCATTACTGTTAAGGGATGTCCCATCACTATGCTGTTGTACTGAGTGAGGCTTTGACCAACTGCTGCAACTGCATGCAGACAACCCAGTAAGGCTGCTGTGACTGGGTCCAAAGTAGCTGAAAAATATGCCACTGTTCGGTTTGCACCTCCATGGACCTGGGTCAGGACAGACAAAGAACAAGCATCACATTCATGACAAAACAGGACAAAAGGCTTTGTGTAATCAGGCATACCTAAAGCTGGAGCCCTGCACATGCATTCCCTCAGCTCAATGAACACCCTTATCTCTTTCTCGGACATAGTTAGGGTATCTGGGCCATCCTTAACCTCCTTAGCTGTCAGTCTCACCAAGGGCTTGGAGATAATGGAGAAATTCGGGATCCACTGACGACAGTAGCCCACCATTCCCAGAAACATCCTGACATCTCATCTGTAATATGGCAGTCACTCTTTCCTTAGATATCTTCCTCGACCCTTTCTCAATCAAATGGCCTAAATATTTCACCTCTTTCTGACAGTACTGCAGCTTCTTTGGGGACACCTTGTGTCCATTCGTTCCCAAGTGATTCAGTAGGGCAATAGTATCGTACTTGCAATCATCTCTTGTTTTGGAGGCAATCAACAAATCGTCAATGTACTGTACTAGAGTCGATTGGAAAGGCAGTTCCAATGACTCCAAATCTTTCTTCAGAATTTGGTTGAAGATAGATGGTGACTCCGAAAACCCCTGAGGGATTCAACACCAACTGTAAACCTTGTCCAAGAATTTGAAACTGAAGAGAAATTGGCTGTCCTCATAAAGAGGCACAGAAAAGAACGCTCGGGACAAGTCAACGACTGAGAACCATTCCGCGTAGCATGGAACTTGAAACATGATCACAGTTGGATTTGGCACTATCGGGCAGCACTTTACCACTATGCCATTGATCTTTCTCAAGTCTTGAACAATTTGGACCTTCCCACAGGGCTTTCTTAGACCCATTGTAGGTGAATTACATGGGCTGTTCATTACTTTCTTCAAGACCCTCTGTTTCACGAAGCCTGCAATTATCTGCATCACCTGTATGAGGACATCCTGTGCCATGTGGGACTACAGTACCTGGGGAAATACGGCATTTGGCTTCACATCGACTTTGACTGGTTCTACTCCTCTTATCAGTCCCACTTCCTTTCCTGTCAAGTCCCACACCTTCTCTGTGACTGTCCCCTGCAGGTCTGCGGGCAAATCAGTCATTGTGAACATCGGGAAGAAGCTTATCAAGGGGTACTTTTCATCTGTAGTCTCCGTTTCTGGCTCTGAGATTTGACCATCATCCCCCTCGTCATCACTGTTTGTCTGCACCTCAATTCCCTCATTCGAACAGGTGATAGAACACCTCGTCTTACACAGTAAGTCTCTTCCCAGTAGGGACACAGGACTTGAATTACAGACTATAAACCTGTGCAATCCCTGAAAGGTACCAATTTTGACTTGAATCGGATCTGTGATCGGGTAAATCAGGAGCTGGTTTGCCACTCCCACAACTTTTATTGTGCGTCCTGAAAGGGGCAATTTTGGAACCTCTGCACTCCTGACTGTAGAGCGTGTAGCTTCTGTGTCAACCAAAAATGAGACCTTGTGACCCATCACCTTCCCTCGCACATAGGGTCCCCTCTGATCTACCTCCAGGGATGCTGCAAGCCTGCACTCCTCGCTATCTGAACTGTCATACGACCATTCATCATTTATTCCATTCTTACCACGCAATGGGAACTGTTGTATTGTGTTATTTTGACCCATTCCTTGACTTGTGACCTGTTGAGGAAGCATCACCTGTTGCTGTCCCATTGGTGCTGAGGGCAACTGCATTTGCTCTCTAGGTACCACTGGAATCTGCTGTTGCATGTGCTGCATCTGCACTGGTTGCATATGTGGCATCTACACCTGTTGCATGGGTTGAAGACCCTGCATTTGAACCATGTTATTCTGAAAATTGGGATTAGGACCCCTCATTCTTGGTCCTTTAACATTTTGAAATGCACTCACATCATTGCTTTGTTGAACCGCACCTTCCTGCACCATCATTGGGCACTCCTGCTTCCAATGTCCCACGCCCCCACACGCATGGCATGGTAACACCTTCTTCATCCCTTGCATGTCATTTTTGTACCACAAAGGTATTCAAATCTGGACCACGGTGGACAAAACCTCCTTGACCTCTGTCTCTCGTTTGCGTCTGAAACATTCCGTTTCCCTGCGGCTGTTGCACCATCTTTTGCACTCCGTTTCCCTGCATCCCTGCTTGCGCTGCCTTAATTTGCATCACCATCAATTTCATCACTACAGTATTTTGCATACTGCAATACCTCATCAATCGGCTTCGCTTGCCAAAAGATCAAATGATTATTAATCATCTGGCTAATCTCTGGTCCTTCAACAAACCTGAACACAAGGTGATTCATGTCTTTCGGCTCTATGACTTTGTAAAGTCGAGCTGGTAGACCAATCCTTCAGTTCATAAACAAGGTTTATTTGTATTTCGCGCATAAAACAAAGTTACATGTATAACGGGGCACAGAGCAACGAGGAGCACAGTCATCCGTTGGCGTAGCATAGAATCCCCGGCACTCAGCTATGTCAGTGGATTCCAAGCCACGCACCGGCATTCTTACCCACATCGTCACACTTCTCCCCCCTTATACAAATGTACAATAAAGATACAACAATTTAAATAATCAAAAAGAAACATACTTAAGAGGAACAAGTAAAAAATAAGGAAGGGTCAAGTCTAGCCTTAAAACTAACTAATTTAAAAAACTAACTAAACCATCCACTAAAATAATTGTGTTAATGTCGTATTCGTATTATCTCTTTTTTTTTTTTTTTTTAATAAGGCAAAACAAAGTCCTGCAATTTTGCGGGCCTGTGGCATTTCCTCATACTCCTTCTAGTTCCCACATTTAATTGTTCGGCATGAACTTTATTCCCTACTTGTTTAGTTTGAACCAAAGATTTGTGCCCATGCTCCTAACTCTCTGCAACACTATGTCGAAAACTGGGATCCAAAGCTAGTCTCGTGATACCCCACCAACTACCATCAGTCAGTCTTGCAGCATTCTTGCATACTTCAAGAATTTGCTGAGATTCTCTGAACTTTGACATACCTTTCTTGACCACTAAGGGATCCCTCACTCTCACCCAATCACCCACCTGCAGAGTATTGTTATTCTGGAACCCATTCCGTCTTTTCCTGCCAACAATATCTGAGTTGTGTCTTGCCGTATCCCAAACTTCCTTCAAATTGCTACCTTTATGGAACAACACAATCATCCAAAACGAACATAATTCTGTTGTAGCAACTCTGCCTCTCATTAATTCAAAAGGGGTTCTACCAGTGGCAGCATGAAGTGTTGTGCGATGAGACCAAACAAATTCCTCAATAGCCTGATCTACCAACATGTTGCTCCTGAGAACAGCCTGAATGCACTCCACGAGCACACGATTAAAACGTTCCACAATGCCATTGCTTTGAGGATGATATAGTGGGGTCCTTATGTGTTTAATTCCACATTTGCCTAAAAATTCACACATTTCCCCAGATACAAATTGAACCCCACTGTCCGTTAATATCTGTTCAGGGAAACCCTCACGACCAAAAACATCTCTCAAACATCTGATAACACTTTGTGTAGTTGGGAATCTACAGGTAAGACCTCCACCCATCTTGAAAGGTGATCCATGATAACAATGAAATACCTCATGTCATGTGGTAAAACCTGATAGGGCCCTAGAAAATCCAACCCGATTTTCTGCCACGCTCTTGCTGGTGATGGAACAAAAGAATTCTCTGCCTCCTGAGTGATAAGTACTTTGTCACTTGAGCAGCACCTAGTACAGTTTCTCACAAACTCCTCAATTTCTTTGTCCATCTTAGGCCACCAAAAGTTTGATCTTAATTTTCTTTTGGTGATGGTGGAAACCAAATGGCCAGAATGTGCTTTAATTATTAAATCTCTCCTAAAACATTCAGGAGGAACGAGTTTATCACCTCTGATAAGTTTATCTCCTTCAATGGATAATTCGTCTGACACCTTCCAAAAAGGTTGCAACTCTGATGGCAAACTCTTCTCCTTTGGCCAACCAACCTCAACCATACACATAACTTTGCATAGCAAACTATCCTTTTTTAATGCCTCAATCCAAACCCCTTCTTCCAAAATATTTTCAAAGTCGGTGATGCATGCTATGAAACACTCCTCAGTTTCTGTCTCCCAATCTAGTTCGTCATCCTCTCTGATAGGCAAATGAGATAGACAGTCTGCCCTAATGTTTTTCCCACCAGGAATATACTCAACCGATAAATTGAACCCCAACAATTTGGCTGAAAGTCGGCTATGTGAGCAGTGGAGCATTTAACCTTTTTCCCCGACAAAATTTCTACTAGAGGACGATGATCCGTTTTTAGGATAAAATGTCTACCCCAAAGATATTGCCTAAACTTTTCTACACTCCATACGCAAGCTAAAAGCTTTTTTTCAATCATGGAATATTTCCGTTCCACCACTCGCAAAGTTCTTGATGCAAAGCCGACAGTATTCTCCTTGCCACTGCCATCACTGGAGACTTGCGTAAAAACTGCTCCCAAAACATACTCACACGCATCTACTGTAACTATGGTCTTACAATTTTCTGAAAAGGGTTGTAGTGCTGGAGATTTAACAATGCTTTGTTTAACCTGTTCAAATGCTTCATTACATTCTTTAGACCACACAAATGCCTGTTTTTTCTTGAGTAATAATCTGAGGCAATCTGTGGTCTTGGCCAAATCCTTCAAATATTTAGTGTAACATTTACACAACCCTAGAAATGAAAGTAATTGCTCTTTGGTCTCTGGTGCAGGGGCTTCAAGAATACTTTTTACCAAGCTGGCTTGGGTTTGACCCCCTTTTCAGAAAGAACATGACCAAGGTACTCAATTTCCTGAGTCTTAAAAATGCACTTGTCCTTCCTTAGGGTTACCCCCCTATCCTTCAAAGTTTTCAGGACTTCTTCTAACACTTTGTCGTGTGCACTATCCGTGTCAGCAAAAACCAATATGTCATCTTGGAACACCACCACATTGGAGTTTTTAGAAAACATATCAGTCATCAATCTTTGAAATAAGGCAGAAGCCGATGCTAGGCCAAATGGTAATCTGCAAAATGTAAAAGTCCCATCAGGAGTCACAAAGGCAGTAAGGTGTCTCGAATTAACATCTGATTTTTCCTTGATGATAGGCCGATCTTAGGTCTAATTGCTGGGTCTTAGTTCAGGTCAATAGTATTTCAACTGAATGTGGGACCATTACTGTTAAGGGATGTCCCATCACTATGCTGTTGCACTGAGTGAGGCTTTGACCAACTGCTGCAACTGCATGCAGACAACCCAGTAAGGCTGCTGTGACTGGGTCCAAAGTAGCTGAAAAATATGCCACTGTTCGGTTTGCACCTCCATGGACCTGGGACAGGACAGACAAAGAACAAGCATCACATTCATGACAAAACAGGACAAAAGGCTTTGTGTAATCAGGCATACCTAAAGCTGGAGCCCTGCACAATCATTCCCTCAGCTCAATGAACACCCTTATCTCTTTCTCGGACATAGTTAGGGTATCTGGGCCATCCTTAACCTCCTCAGCTGTCAGTCTCACCAAGGGCTTGGAGATAATGGAGAAATTCGGGATCCACTGACGACAGTAGCCCACCATTCCCAGAAACATCCTGACATCTCATCTGTAATATGGCAGTCACTCTTTCCTTAGATATCTTCCTCGACCCTTTCTCAATCAAATGGCCTAAATATTTCACCTCTTTCTGACAGTACTGCAGCTTCTTTGGGGACACCTTGTGTCCATTCGTCCCCAAGTGATTCAATAGGGCAATAGTATCGTACTTGCAATCATCTCTTGTTTTGGAGGCAATCAACAAATCGTCAATGTACTGTACTAGAGTCGATTGGAAAGGCAGTTCCAATGACTCCAAATCTTTCTTCAGAATTTGGTTGAAGATAGATGGTGACTCCGAAAACCCCTGAGGGATTCAACACCAACTGTAAACCTTGTCCAAGAATTTGAAACTGAAGAGAAATTGGCTGTCCTCATAAAGAGGCACAGAAAAGAACGCTCGGGACAAGTCAACGACTGAGAACCATTCCGCGTAGCATGGAACTTGAAACATGATCACAGTTGGATTTGGCACTATCGGGCAGCACTTTACCACTATGCCATTGATCTTTCTCAAGTCTTGAACAATTTGGACCTTTCCACAGGGCTTTCTTAGACCCATTGTAGGTGAATTACATGGGCTGTTCATTACTTTCTTCAAGACCCTCTGTTTCACGAAGCCTGCAATTATCTGCATCACCTGTACGAGGACATCCTGTGCCATGTGGGACTACAGTACCTGGGGAAATACGGCATTTGGCTTCACATCGACTTTGACTGGTTCTACTCCTCTTATCGGTCCCACTTCCTTTCCTGTCAAGTCCCACACCTTCTCTGTGACTGCCCCCTGCAGGTCTGCGGGCAAATCAGTCATTGTGAACATCGGGAAGAAGCTTATCAAGGGGTACTTTTCATCTGTAGTCTCCGTTTCTGGCTCTGAGATTTGACCATCATCCCCCTCGTCATCACTGTTTGTCTGCACCTCAATTCCCTCATTCGAACAGGTGATAGAACACCTCGTCTTACACAGTAAGTCTCTTCCCAGTAGGGACACAGGACTTGAATTACAGACTACAAACCTGTGCAATCCCTGAAAGGTACCAATTTCGACTTGAATCAGATCTGTGATCGGGTAAATCAGGAGCTGGTTTGCCACTCCCACAACTTTTATTGTGCGTCCTGAAAGGGGCAATTTTGGAACCTCTGCACTCCTGACTGTAGAGCGTGTAGCTTCTGTGTCAACCAAAAATGAGACCTTGTGACCCATCACCTTCCCTCGCACATAGGGTCCCCTCTGATCTACCTCCAGGGATGCTGCAAGCCTGCACTCCTCGCTATCTGAACTGTCATACGACCATTCATCATTTATTCCATTCTTACCACGCAATGGGAACTGTTGTATTGTGTTATTTTGACCCATTCCTTGACTTGTGACCTGTTGAGGAAGCATCACCTGTTGCTGTCCCATTGGTGCTGAGGGCAACTGCATTTGCTCTCTAGGTACCACTGGAATCTGCTGTTGCATGTGCTGCATCTGCACTGGTTGCATATGTGGCATCTACACCTGTTGCATGGGTTGAAGACCCTGCATTTGAACCATGTTATTCTGAAAATTGGGATTAGGACCCCTCATTCTTGGTCCTTTAACATTTTGAAATGCACTCACATCATTGCTTTGTTGAACCGCACCTTCCTGCACCATCATTGGGCACTCCTGCTTCCAATGTCCCACGCCCCCACACGCATGGCATGGTAACACCTTCTTCATCCCTTGCATGTCATTTTTGTACCACAAAGGTATTCAAATCTGGACCACGGTGGACAAAACCTCCTTGACCTCTGTCTCTCGTTTGCGTCTGAAACATTCCGTTTCCCTGCGGCTGTTGCACCATCTTTTGCACTCCGTTTCCCTGCATCCCTGCTTGCGCTGCCTTAATTTGCATCACCATCAATTTCATCACTACAGTATTTTGCATACTGCAATACCTCATCAATCGGCTTCGCTTGCCAAAAGATCAAATGATTCTTAATCATCTGGCTAATCTCTGGTCCTTCAACAAACCTGAACACAAGGTGATTCATGTCTTTCGGCTCTATGACTTTGTAAAGTCGAGCTGGTAGACCAATCCTTCAGTTCATAAACAAGGTTTATTTGTATTTCGCGCATAAAACAAAGTTACATGTATAACGGGGCACAGAGCAACGACGAGCACAGTCATCCGTTGGCGTAGCATAGAATCCCCGGCACTCAGCTATGTCAGTGGATTCCAAGCCACGCACCGGCATTCTTACCCACATCGTCACACTTCTCCCCCCTTATACAAATGTACAATAAAGATACAACAATTTAAATAATCAAAAAGAAACATACTTAAGAGGAACAAGTAAAAAATAAGGAAGGGTCAAGTCTAGCCTTAAAACTAACTAATTTAAAAAACTAACTAAACCATCCACTAAAATAATTGTGTTAATGTCGTATTCGTATTATCTCTTTTTTTTTTTTTTTTTTAATAAGGCAAAACAAAGTCCTGCAATTTTGCGGGCCTGTGGCATTTCCTCATACTCCTTCTAGTTCCCACATTTAATTGTTCGGCATGAACTTTATTCCCTACTTGTTTAGTTTGAACCAAAGATTTGTGCCCATGCTCCTAACTCTCTGCAACACTATGTCGAAAACTGGGATCCAAAGCTAGTCTCGTGATACCCCACCAACTACCATCAGTCAGTCTTGCAGCATTCTTGCATACTTCAAGAATTTGCTGAGATTCTCTGAACTTTGACATACCTTTCTTGACCACTAAGGGATCCCTCACTCTCACCCAATCACCCACCTGCAGAGTATTGTTATTCTGGAACCCATTCCGTCTTTTCCTGCCAACAATATCTGAGTTGTGTCTTGCCGTATCCCAAACTTCCTTCAAATTGCTACCTTTATGGAACAACACAATCATCCAAAACGAACATAATTCTGTTGTAGCAACTCTGCCTCTCATTAATTCAAAAGGGGTTCTACCAGTGGCAGCATGAAGTGTTGTGCGATGAGACCAAACAAATTCCTCAATAGCCTGATCTACCAACATGTTGCTCCTGAGAACAGCCTGAATGCACTCCACGAGCACACGATTAAAACGTTCCACAATGCCATTGCTTTGAGGATGATATAGTGGGGTCCTTATGTGTTTAATTCCACATTTGCCTAAAAATTCACACATTTCCCCAGATACAAATTGAACCCCACTGTCCGTTAATATCTGTTCAGGGAAACCCTCACGACCAAAAACATCTCTCAAACATCTGATAACACTTTGTGTAGTTGGGAATCTACAGGTAAGACCTCCACCCATCTTGAAAGGTGATCCATGATAACAATGAAATACCTCATGTCATGTGGTAAAACCTGATAGGGCCCTAGAAAATCCAACCCGATTTTCTGCCACGCTCTTGCTGGTGATGGAACAAAAGAATTCTCTGCCTCCTGAGTGATAAGTACTTTGTCACTTGAGCAGCACCTAGTACAGTTTCTCACAAACTCCTCAATTTCTTTGTCCATCTTAGGCCACCAAAAGTTTGATCTTAATTTTCTTTTGGTGATGGTGGAAACCAAATGGCCAGAATGTGCTTTAATTATTAAATCTCTCCTAAAACATTCAGGAGGAACGAGTTTATCACCTCTGATAAGTTTATCTCCTTCAATGGATAATTCGTCTGACACCTTCCAAAAAGGTTGCAACTCTGATGGCAAACTCTTCTCCTTTGGCCAACCAACCTCAACCATACACATAACTTTGCATAGCAAACTATCCTTTTTTAATGCCTCAATCCAAACCCCTTCTTCCAAAATATTTTCAAAGTCGGTGATGCATGCTATGAAACACTCCTCAGTTTCTGTCTCCCAATCTAGTTCGTCATCCTCTCTGATAGGCAAATGAGATAGACAGTCTGCCCTAATGTTTTTCCCACCAGGAATATACTCAACCGATAAATTGAACCCCAACAATTTGGCTGAAAGTCGGCTATGTGAGCAGTGGAGCATTTAACCTTTTTCCCCGACAAAATTTCTACTAGAGGACGATGATCCGTTTTTAGGATAAAATGTCTACCCCAAAGATATTGCCTAAACTTTTCTACACTCCATACGCAAGCTAAAAGCTTTTTTTCAATCATGGAATATTTCCGTTCCACCACTCGCAAAGTTCTTGATGCAAAGCCGACAGTATTCTCCTTGCCACTGCCATCACTGGAGACTTGCGTAAAAACTGCTCCCAAAACATACTCACACGCATCTACTGTAACTATGGTCTTACAATTTTCTGAAAAGGGTTGTAGTGCTGGAGATTTAACAATGCTTTGTTTAACCTGTTCAAATGCTTCATTACATTCTTTAGACCACACAAATGCCTGTTTTTTCTTGAGTAATAATCTGAGGCAATCTGTGGTCTTGGCCAAATCCTTCAAATATTTAGTGTAAAATTTACACAACCCTAGAAATGAAAGTAATTGCTCTTTGGTCTCTGGTGCAGGGGCTTCAAGAATACTTTTTACCAAGCTTGGCTTGGGTTTGACCCCCTTTTCAGAAAGAACATGACCAAGGTACTCAATTTCCTGAGTCTTAAAAATGCACTTGTCCTTCCTTAGGGTTACCCCCCTATCCTTCAAAGTTTTCAGGACTTCTTCTAACACTTTGTCGTGTGCACTATCCGTGTCAGCAAAAAACAATATGTCATCTTGGAACACCACCACATTGGAGTTTTTAGAAAACATATCAGTCATCAATCTTTGAAATAAGGCAGAAGCCGATGCTAGGCCAAATGGTAATCTGCAAAATGTAAAAGTCCCATCAGGAGTCACAAAGGCAGTAAGGTGTCTCGAATTAACATCTGATTTTTCCTTGATGATAGGCCGATCTTAGGTCTAATTTCGTGAACCAACTGGCAGAACCTACTTTTGGAATTATGTCATCAATACGAGGTAACGGAAAACTGTCAACCCAGATCACATCGTTCTAACTCCTCAAGTCTACACACATCCTCAATTCCCCAGAACTCTTCTTTGCCAGAACTATAGGAGACAACCGTAGCGTAGCTTCCACTTTCTCTATTATGCCCTGTTCACACATCTCTTCCAGCAACTTGGATAAGTCTGATCTCACACTAAATGGAACACTTCTCAATTTATGTTTAACTGGTACCGCTTCCTGTTTTATCTTAATTGTGTGTGTGAAATCTGTAATTTTTCCTAATTTGTCCTGAAATAATTTGTTACATTTCTGTTGCCAGATGTTAGCAGTGTGAGAAACTGTTTGAATGCAGTTGGTATCACTCCTCTCAATGGTGACTGGTTTCACCCTACCCGGTTTGATGATTAATTTAAACTCAGCTTGGTGAATTAGCCCCAAGACATTGATACCTTTTCTAGCAACATAAACTTTGCCTTGAATGGTTTTACTAAAGACAGACAATGAGGTCCAAAAGTATCTGATCAAATCAATCTTGCTGTCTTCAAAAGCCAGCGTAGCAACATCAGGAGGAGAAAGAGTTTTCCCCCAAAACTCATTGAATTTCTCTAGTGAAACAATTGTAATGCGAGCTTCTGTATCAACCAATAATTTAACTGTAATTCCACCAATTGACACATCAATATCAGGATCCACTACTAACTTATTGACTGTAGGAGTGTCTCTGACTACTAAAACAAATTTGTTTTCCTCGTATTGAAGAACTTCCTTGTCTTCCTCTAATACACAATGAACATTACTCTTCTTGATGCTCCTACACACCCGTGAGAAATGTCCAAGCTTGTTACAGTTCCTACACTGTTGATTGACCGCAGGACAGTTCTTAAAGGACGAAATATGGTTCGTAGACCCACATCTAAAACACATAGGCGGTCATTCTGACCGCCATGCGGTCACCGCCATTTGGCCGCTCCGCGGTCAGAAGACCGCGGAGGCCATTCTGGCTTTCCCACTGGGCCGGCGGGCGGCCGCCAAAGGAGCGCCCGCCGGCCCAGCGGGAAAGGCCCTGCAACACAGAGGCCGGCTCCGAATGGAGCCGGCGGTGTTGCAGGGGTGCGACGGGTGCAGTTGCACCCGTCACGATTTTCACTGTCTGTTAAGCAGACAGTGAAAATAATGCTGGGGCCCTGTTAGGGGGCCCCTGCACTGCCCATGCCAGTGGCATGGGCAGTGCAGGGGCCCCCAGGGGCCCCACGACACCCGTTCCCGCCATCCTGTTCCTGGCGGTAAAAACCGCAAGAAACAGGGTGGCGGGAAGGGGGTCGGAATCTCCATGGCGGCGCTGCTTTCAGCGCCGCCACGGAGATTCAGCCCAGACAGGGGAAATCCGGCGGGAAACCGCCGGATCCCCTTTTCTGACCGCGGCTTTACCGCCGCGGTCAGAATGGGCAGGGAAGCACCGCCAGCCTGTTGGCAGTACTTCCGTGGTCATCCACCCTGGCGGTCGATGACCGCCAGGGTTGGAATGACCCCCATAGTCTTGTGGTTGACCTTAGGAGATTAAGGCCCTCATTCTGACCTTGGCGGTCTTTTCGCAAGACCGCTGAGTTACCGCCGCGGTGAAGACCGCCGACCGCGGCGGTGTGCCGCTGTGCGCATTCTGACCGCTGGGAGCGTTCCGCCGGAAAACCGCCAGCAGCCACACTGGCGGTCGGCGGGAAAGTGGAGACTGGTCAACCTCCACCGCCACGCCAGCAGAACACCGCCCACAGAATTACGACCCACATTTCTGTGTGGCGGTCTTCTGTTGGCGGTCTTCTGTTGGCGGTCACGTCCCTATGGCTCCCGTCGCCTCCCGGAGGACCAACGCACAAGGTAAGTTGATCGTCCGTGAGGGGAGGGGGTGGGGGGGTGTTGTGTGATGTGGGCGTGCATGGGGGTGTGCGTGTGAGTGTGTAGAGTGGGTGTGTGAGTGCGTGTATGCGGGCGGGGGGTGCTGCTGTGTCTATGGGTAATGTGTGCTGTTCGGCAGGTGCGCATGTCGGCATGTATGTGTGCGGGTATGTGTCCCCGTTGTGTATGTGTGTGTAGGGGGCGTGTATATGTGCATGTTGGGGGTGTGTGCATGTCGGGGTACATGTATGTGCATGTCGGGGTGGGGGTGGGGAGGGGGTTCGTACCAC
Organism: Pleurodeles waltl; assembly: GCF_031143425.1. NCBI lineage: Eukaryota > Metazoa > Chordata > Amphibia > Caudata > Salamandridae > Pleurodeles > Pleurodeles waltl. The sequence goes on along the minus strand of NC_090443.1, from coordinate 601,236,326 downwards.
CTCTGGGGGGTGGCAGGGGGGTGGAGGGTGTGGGGGGAGGACTCGGGTGGGTAGTGGGGGGTGGGGGAGACCCCTATCAGTGCCAGGGAAGGAATTCCCTGGCCCCGATAGTGCTTACCGCCATGGTTCGCACGGCGGTTCCCGCCCGCAAGAAACCGCGGCGGTAGGCAGGGTCATAATACCCTTGGCGGTCTTGGGACGACCGCCGGGCCGGAGTGCGCAAACTCCAGCCCCGCGGTCATGACCGCCGTGGCGGTCGGAGTGGAGAAGTAGCGGTCGGTCGCGGCGGGGACCGCCGCGGTCAGAATGCCATTTTTAATACCGCCGGTCTGTTCGCGGTCCGACCGCCGTCTCTCCGCCGACCGCCAGGGTCAGAATGAGGGCCTAAGTGTTTCTGAAGAATGAGAAAGCCTCTTGTCTCCTTTCCACCCGAACAGATTTCTTGTTGTCAGTGTTCTGTGAATTTAAAATTGCACCTGAAACAGAAATGTTAGACAATGACATTTACAATTGCTTTGCGTCCTCCAGCGAACATTCAATGCTCTTTGCTATGTCAATAGCCTTATCTAGGGAACGGGTCTTTGCATGTTAACAACTTTTCTTGGATCCTTTTAGAATGACACCTCGCAACTAAATGGTCACCTATGAGTTGAGAAGTAAAATTTTCAAATTCACATTTAGCAGCCAAAACCTTTAACGCTTTGATAAACTAATCTATACTCTCATTGGGATTCTGCGATCTCGTGAAAAATTTGTGCCTATGTACCACAATATTTTTTGTTTTAGTAAAGTGCTTATCTAGTTGTGCTACAGCCATTTCAAATTCATCCAGCTCTTCATCCTCACGTAACTCATAAACTGGTAAATGATCAAAAATGTTTTGACCTTCCACCCCCAGGTAGTAATACATTAAACTCTTTTTCCTTTCCGGCTTGAATTTGTGGCCATCAATGGCACCCAAAAAAGCTTTAAAGGAACGAAGCCACAATTTCCATTCCAAGGGGGGATCGCAAGGGTCCTGTAAAAAAGGAGCAGGTGCCATTACATTCTGCATTTTCTTTTTTTTTTTTATTCTCTTATTTAACCTTTAAAAAGAAGGTAATAAAAAAAATATATTGCATTTGCACAGTGTCCCAACGAAAGATGACCGAACCAATATGCTAAAGAAAATCAGTCCTTCTTTTACTTCAAGAGGAGAAAGAAAAAAAAAATGCTGTCCTTCCTTTGTTTCTCGGGTCTTCTTGGCAAATATGAAGATCTCTAGTGAACAGCAAGCTCCAGAGCAGGATGAGAAAAAAAATGATTCGGCAACCAGGGAATTCAGAGGTAAGAGAATGCGGAAAATTCCCACAACGTTCAGTAAACGACAAATGACAAGTGCCTCTCACAGTGCTGAACACATTTCCAGTCTTAAAATGTTAGCGTGAGTACACGCGCGCGCTCACAGTCTAAAAATGCCAGCGCGCGAGGACACGTGCAAGCAGAATCCAGTACGGCACGCGTATGTGCCGTTTAAAGCGGTCGTAAAACACTTGACAGGGTGAAAAAAAAATGAAAAAAATAAACTTACTCTGTGCCCCATAGCGCCGCCTCCTGCAAAAGATCAACACAGCTGTAAACACAGCTTTGGTGCCTCCAAAGCACTGCCTCCTGTCAAAGGCCGACTCAGCTGTGAACACAGCTTCGGCCTTTACGATTCACAGCAACCGGGAAAGAAGAGCGACAAGAGGAAATTAACAGTCTCCTTTGTTCATCCACATCACCAACTGTAAAGACGAGCTGGTAGACCAATCCTTCAGTCCATAAACAAGGTTTATTTGTATTTTGCGCATAAAACAAAGTTACATGTATAACGGGGCACAGAGCAAAGACGAGCACAGTCATCCGTTGGCGTAGCATAGAATCCCCGGCACTCAGCTATGTCAGTGGATTCCAAGCCACGCACCAGCATTCTTACCCACATCGTCACAGACTTCCCTGCCACTGTAATGCTTGAATGCTTTCAACAACCTCTCATAGTAAGCATGTATCGACTCCTTGGCCTCTTATGCTGTTCGATCAATCTTCTGCCAGTCAATATTTTGTGGTGACACCTTCTGCTTCAAGAACTCAATCACCTTATAGTAGTACTTCATCACCTCAGGAGACGGTGCTCCTGTACCTCTGTCCCTTGCCGGTTCTGCTGTCGGCCAATCCACACTTCTCTTGCACTCAAGCCACAAATCAGCCAGAACTATAATCTCAAACAATGTATTCAAGTCTTCCCAAAGACATTTTGCAAGCTTCACAAACCTGTCTGTCTGCTGATACCAATCTATCGGCTTTTCCCTCAGTCTGGGAAAGTCATTTGTAAATGACAAAATGTCACCCCTAGACCACGGTACATGGACTAGAACCTCTCCAGCTGTTTCTCTCATGGGTAGCATCTTTATGGTACCGGTATCTGGCACTGGTTTTGCCTGCTGCTGCTGCTCCAAGCAGTGACTTTTCCTTTTGTCTCTCTTCTTTGCCCATCTGCCTTCCCACTTCTCTAAGGCTCCCCAAACCTGCACGCTCTGTAAAATTTCTTTAAGGTGTGCTTTTATCCCAGTACACCTCATGTGATCAAAATCTTTGGGTTCGAAGTCCAATCTGTAACTCCTCTTTAGATGCTTAGTATTGTCTAAGTCTATGTCATATTTGTCTGCTAGATTTGCCAACCTTTGGTGCACCTTGCTTACTTCTTTGGTTACTTTGGACACAGATACCTCAATTCTGCTTCAGTGTATGACTTTAGCCTATTCACTCCCAGACTCCCTTCAACTAATTCAGCTGCTTCCACACCCAACCTCACAAAATTCAGGTATTCCTCTCTCTCTGACCGCTCTGCTGTCGCCGAGGTAGTCTGTGGTGAACTCAGCTTGTCTAGCCATTCATTCAGTTGTTGCGCAGTCAGACCTTGCAACAAAATATTTCCAGCCTGCATCATTGGTGGTTGCGACATGTTCATACTGGGTATCTGTGGAGTTAGTAGTCCCAACCCAGCCTGTCTCATTGTCTCTAGAGGGACCCCAATCGGACTGAAATTCAACAAGGACCTAGATCTCTCTGTTATTTGTTCTCCAGGTGTCTTCCCTTGGGAACTTCCTGCAAACCCTCCTCTTAGCATCTCTTGAGTCATTACCCCTTGGTCACATACACTAGGCTTTGCCTGTGCATACAAAGGTATGGGTGGACCGACTGTAATCGGCAAAGATATAGCAGCTGGCGCCTGCCTGTCTCCCAAACCCTAGGGAGCATTAACTCCCACTGTCTAATTCATTACGGGTGCTGTGACTGACTGCGGTCCTGTGACCAAAGTGTAATTCAGAACCATCTGTTGCTGCGGCTGGGGCAGCAGAAGTGGAGTTGGTTCCGTCTGTATCAACTTTGATCTTGCATATGCCTGATCGGGCGGCACCATCAAATTCGTAGTGGTCTCTAATCCTGGAACATCAGGGTAGAGCCTCTGAACTGGTGGTGGCTGCAACTGTGTCTGCATCTCTGGCGCAGTGGATACACTGACACTATTCTGCACTAGAGCTGGTGTCGCAACTGCATTCACCTGAGCTGTATGTGCTGTTCCCTGATTCTGCATTGAATTTACAGGACCTGCACTAGTACTTGGCCTATTGTCATTCATGGCATATGGCGGTGGATGATTCTGCAACAACTGATTAAGGAACTCATCATCGTCTGAGTCATCTGCATCTGCCCTAGACCTGTTATTCTCTTTCCCTCTACTCGAACCCTTGTCTGTTTTACAAGTGGCCTTTCTTCCTTGTGTGTCGGCTTCTTGAGTTATTGCGGGAAACATCCTGACTCCATCTATTATTTCTCTTCTCCACATTCTGGTCTTGCTATCCCACCTAGCCTCCTCTAGCGTCTTTTCTGCTTTTCTCATTCTCCTCTCAAACTTTGGTGCCTTTGTCGTATGGCCATTAATTCCCAAATTGCTAACGCTTCGAACTGTGCTGGCCTTGGAGGCGGTTTCTGCTCATTTAATGCCTTCCGCAAATTCTCTAGAACCCCTATGTTGAACGTCCCATTCTCTGGAAGCGCCAAACACCCATCTTTCTCTGTTAATTTGCACCATTGCTTTAGCCAAAGACATGGCGTGACTGCCTTCTCCTCCATTACGGCATAAGCCGGCGTATCCTCTGGCGGTGTAGGCTCCCCTACACTCGCAGTAATGTACACATCTCCCCTCAAAGTGCTCTTTAGGGCCTTCAAGAACTTCATTTTTACATCTCTTACTTCATTTGAAACTGAATCAGGAAGTGACTTTAATTCCCAGAACACCCTTCGCCTACCTCCTTAACCAATTGTCTCTCACGGACGGCTGCCAATCCGTTCTCGACCCTTCTCACTAACTGACCTATCCCAGCGCGGCTCCAATGACGTCACACTCACACACACTGCGGCTGACAAAGTCTTGCGGCTTGCCTCCCTCACTCTCGATTCACACAACTAATGCAATATATTGCGAGCACATTTAGCAACAAAACTCAAATTTGCCACTTTACTACAGGAAGGGTAACACAATCGCTTCAGAACTTTACAGAGATTTCACTTGAAGCCTCGGCCGCTACACTCTCCTTCTCAGATCCCGCACTCGCAAGCAGAATTCGACCTGCAAATTCTACTCTCGACTTGTCAATGGTTCGTCCTAGTGCACTTTAGAACTTATCAAATCTCCATTGAAGGTTTTCACTCACACACTCTGACTCAAACTCGACTCGTCAATCATGCCAGATTGACCTATTAATCCACGCAAATTACAACATAAACCAAGTGTCTCATACACTTATCAATATACTCCGGAGTCTTAGACCACGCAGGGTCCGTACATCACCAACAACCACGTGGACAATTTTTTATCACAAAGCGCCATACTCACATGAAGTTCAAAGACTTCCCTACTCTCATGCTGCGGAGTACGCCCACTCCTACTAAAACATCACCTGGCCTAAAATTCTCACAGACCTCCCAATTCACCTGCGGTATGCATAAGCTGTGCAAGCGCAAATCCTACTTCACTCACACCATCACTAGAACGCCGAGAACATACCCAACTCACTTCGGCAAGCTCCGGGGTCCCGGGAAAGTCATTTGGGGCTTAGGGGAACATCATCTCTCCAATTTACATCATTTCAAAAACAATCCTAAACAATTGACCCTCGTCTTAGGGCCCCAAAGAGCCAAAACTGTCCTCTGCTACCAGAACTGATAACATATCCCGCCCTAGGTAATTTACTTACTCTGGGACTCATTTTAGGCTAATGAACCTTTTGACCCTGATTGGAGACACCTTAAGACAAGATAACTAATCAGCATATCAATCGATAGGTCAATAGTCTCATCAATATTCACAACAGCAAATTAATCAAGTTAGTTAATGACATTAATAAGAATCAGAACTCACCATGACCTATCAGCCATGAATAACCATACGAAATTTTGTAATAGTTATGTTATTTATTCCCTATTAGTTACACTCTACTAGCAAGTTTATTAGTCTCAAAACCAGGAAACACATCAATAATGTCACAATATGGCAACTTGAGTAAGATTTAAGCAAAGCAAAGATTATAAACATTAGAACAAAACACGGCATCAACATGGATCTACATAGCAGAGTTTCATTAGCGCATCTATTCAACACAGCAAAGATTCAGTCATTTGGGGGGTCATTCTGACCCTGGCGGGCCGGTGGCCGCCAGGGCCACCGACCACGGGAGCACCGCCAACAGGCTGGCGGTGCTCCCACGAGCATTCTGACCGCGGCGGTTCAGCCGCGGTCAGAAGCGGAAAGTCGGCGGTCCCCCGCCGACTTTCCGCTGCTCGGGGGAATCCTGCCGCCATGGGGATTCTGACACCCCCTACCGCCATCCTGTTCCTGGCGGGTCTCCTGCCAGGAACAGGATGGCGGTAGGGGGTGCCGCGGGGCCCCTGGGTGCCCCTGCAGTGCCCATGCCAATGGCATGGGCACTGCAGGGGCCCCCGTAAGAGGGCCCCGCAAGGTATTTCAGTGTCTGCTTTGCAGACACTGAAATACGCGACGGGTGCAACAGCACCCGTCGCACCTTCCCACTACGCCGGCTCCATTCGGAGCCGGCGTCCTCGTGGGAAGGTAGATTTGCCCTGGGCTGGCGGGCGGCCTTTTGTCGGCCGCCCGCCAGCCCAGGGCAAATCTCAAAATACCCTCAGCGGTCTTGTGACCGCGGAGCGGTATTTTGACGGGGGAACATTGGCGGGCGGCCTCCGCCGCCCGTCAATGTCAGAATCACCCCCTTTGTCTATTTGCACCAAATATTAGTGAACTCCTTGACTAACCTCGAATTAGCATCAGCATGTTGGGCTTCATGCAAAACAATTTAGTAACACAAATTTGGAAAACATCTAACTATGGTCTCTGTCAAAAGCAGTTGGTACCTAGAAAAGAAAGGCAAGCAGACAATTACAATTTCATTATCATATAGTTAGCCTCCGTAATGGGTCAGCATACAGAGTCAGTCTTCATCCTCAGGACAGTAGTCAATCCGCCATCAGCCAGGATAGAACAGCAAAGTCTCAGCTAACGGGGCAGAAAGTTCTTCCCTTTATAAGAAGGTGACGTAAATGTTGGGTAAAGAAGATGGTTCAAAGTAAGAAAAAGTCTCTCAAATAATGATAAGGTAATGGCTGCAAGGAACGGCAAAGGATGGCAAAAGAGTGGACAATTTCTCCTTGTGGCATGTCAATATATTAAATCCGTCAAAAAAAACCTTAATTTCCAATTGGGCAAAATCTGGCGCACCACTATCTCTGTCCAATAGTTGAGTGGTCATCTCACTAGAATTGTCACCTAAGACAGTTCTCATACAGTTCATTGGCTCCTGTGATTCACGTCTTCATCGGGTGAGATGGCAGGTAAGAAAAGTTACACGCACGGCTTCAGTTAGTAGCTCCATTGTCTACCAGTTCAGGCGACCTTGCACTTGTTGTGAATTACACTGCTGCATTCAGCAAGAATGTCTCCTTGAGCGACTCGGGTCTCATGAGAAAGAATTTACTACGGCTACACACACCTCTAGCTTCTGGAAAAGTACAGCTTTATGTCCTTCAGGAAGACAGCACAGTGCACGTTAGAAAAACACATTTAATATGAGACCAGGCAGCTAGGCCCAGACTCTTGCTAACTAAGGTCTAATGTTTTATTCAACCAAACCTTAACATATAACTCTTAATGCTAAAACAGAATCATACATTAGTACATTAATAATTCATTATTAGTCAATTTCATTAATCATCGTATACATTGGTGGCCACTCCCCGTGGGCACATCTGAAATGCGTACATCAATTTTAGTCTGTCACATTTTCTATGCAGCTCCTTTGCACATTAATTTGCAAGCAGTTCATGTTAATTTTAGATTATAAAAGCTACACTCCAACAACAGCCTGACATGTAACTTAGTTTATGACAATGAATTCAAAATAGAGGTTCTCCTAAATTCCTAAGAGCTTGGTGAGGAATGTAGCATTTAAATTATAGTTTCAGAAACGTACGTTATCATTCACTATTGTTTGGCATTATCAGGGCATGAACTAGCTAGAAATGGGTAATAAATTGAAAGTGTTTTGCACAGGGCAGCTCACCTTTTGTCCAGAGCATCAACAATCCTTAAAGTGGCTCTGCTGGGCAAAGTTTATTATAGAACCATTGGTGAAATGTAATCCACAATACCTGTGTTCTGAAGAATTGTCCACTAATGACTTCATATGTGTAATACTGAAGCTTTCAGTTGGTGCAATGCATAGTAAAAAGCAGACAACTTAATACAGAACAGTTCCATTTGGACACAATTTGTTTTGCTGTGAAATACAAGCAGATAAGAGAGGACGCTGCAAGGGAAAATTACAACAGTATTGGCCGGAGGCAGGAACTGATAAAGCATGGCATGTGCCCTGTGCACACGCCTGGTATAAAGTGCACTGATTTCACCTCCGGCTTTTAATATAGAGGCAACACAAGTATTTTCTAAAGTAAAAGCAAAGACACTGGCACTGAAGGGCACCACCTTTTTTGTGTATGTGGTCATTGTGAGAGAACAGAACACAGTCACTCAAAGTACAGGTAATTACGGGCTTATGGGGGCTGACCCATTGCCCCTTGCTGTATGCTGTAGTGAGAGGAAGAAACATTTGGATGACAGAACAAAGGACCAGTGGATGAAGAGTGGTAGTTAAAAGCTCCTTTAAGTGTATTATACATAGAAGTTTATTAAAATCAAAAGGTCTTGGCTAATGTTGTGCCTAAAAAACTCGCAACATGTTAAACTGTTTAAGAGACTAGCAAACATGAATTTGGCTATATATACCTACAATGTCTCCGGCTATGTGTATGCGATCAGAAAAAGAAAAGCGATAGTGTTTTAAGTGAGAAATATCCTGGGAGATGTATGGACTGAAAATGAGGAAGAGAGAGGAAATAAGTGACACACAAAAAGACAAATTTAACAAAGATAAGCAGTAGACAAGAAAACAAAACATAGATCGATTGAGCTGGAAAGAGCTAAAAACACAGAACACAGGAAGCAAGGGAGAACACAATCAGTCAAAATGCATTGTCCTCAGTCTCCATTTTCAGGGACTAAAGCAGGAAGATACACACGTTTAGTGACTTCTAGATCCTAAAAGTGGAAAGCTTTGTTCTAAAATATAGATTATGTGAGAAAAGGAAAGTTTTTTTTAAATAAAACCAGGATATTACAAACGTGAATCGGCGTGACTGCAATGCTGAGATGTGCCAAAGACTCATTCTTGCTTACATTTATTATTAAATAGTAATGAATAGAATCTGACACCTGCGCAGATGGCATTACAAGCACATCCCTGACTAATCTGAACACCAGCTCGGCACTATATCACTATGACAGACTTCCTTCTCAAATGGAAAAAACTGCACTCTACTTAAATAACATTGTTTTACCATCCCTTCCTGCACTGGGCAATTCAAAAGAGGAATATTGTGTATCAGAAAGAAATATATGAAACTGAGCATGTTTACCAGAAACAGAAAAATTTAAATGTGTATAAATATCCTCAATCATTCTAAATATTTGGAATGCTTATTAGAAAGAAGTGTCTCACGCGTTCTCGTTCTCTGCTTCGCTGCGATTATCCTGTTATCCAGTTGTCAGCATCTTCCATAAAATGCATGCACGAATTTTTTTAATATATTTCCGTACGTAAGAAAAGTTCTTCCCCATGTATAATAAGGAAAACACATTTAATTTGAACTTTAACTTGAAGATAGTTACAACATAAGTGGGATCATTTAGACAACGCCGCCATCATTCTGGCAGGGACAATTGCCCTAGTTAGAAACCCCACCTTACTTGCAGGGATCCCTGTCCTGCAAAGTGAATTGGCAGGTTTGCAGCGTGAGTGCCAAGTTTGAGGTACCCTTTCGACACACTTTTTTTTAGGGAAAACAAAGCTTCCATCCTATGCTTTGAGACCACTCTACATTGTTCCCACCTCTATGTGGGGCAGGGAAGCTGCTGGTTTTACGTGGGGAGAGGAAAGCATCTTTAGATTGTTCCTCCCACTTTTCCAAACTTTAAAGGGGGCCTGGTGGAGGTCTCCTTTTGTTAGTTCATGACAACACCAGTTTCAGATGCACATTTTATGTACCAAATGTTGCCACACAATTTCTTGAGCGAAATAGGATCACTCAGTACCTCATTTGTAAAAAACATAAATGCCGGAGCCCTTGTCAGGTGACTGTAGGAAAGTACCCTCTTTCTTGGCATGGTTACCCCCCTTTTTCTGCCTGATGTCAGTGTGCTTGACTGTGTTCACTGGAGTCCTGCTAACCAGGACCGCCGTGATTATGCTCTCTCTCCCAAAACTCTGTATTTCACCCACAATTGGCATACTGGTGCACCTAATAGGTCTCCAGTATATGGGTCCTAGGTACCCAGGGCACAGGGTTTTAGAGGATCCCTATGGGCTGCAGCATATATTTTGCCACCCATAGGGAGCCCGTACAAAGGCTTCTGCAGGATTGCCATTGCAGCCTGTATGAAAAGGTGCAAGCACCCTTTCACTGCCATTTTCACTACACCAGCTCACTTATAAGTCACCCCTATAGCAATCCAGCCCTGAGAGCAGGGTACAAAGTACCTGTGTGTGAGGGCACCCCTGCACTAGCAGAGGTGCCCCCATGAACTCCAGAACCATTTTCATGGACTTCAAGAGTGCAGGGATGACATTTTATGCGTGTACTGGACATAGGTCACTACCTATGTCCAGCTACATAATGGTAACTCTGAACATAGGCATGTTTGGTATCAAGCATGTTGGAATCATACTCCAAGGCTTTTGCAATCATTGGTTGTATGATTCCATGCACTCTGGGGGCTCCCCCAGTATTGCCATTCCAGCCTTCTGAGGTTTTCAAGGCAGTCCCCGCTGCTGCAACCTCATAGACAGGTTTCTGCCCTCCTGTTGCTTGAAAAGCTTGAGCCTAGGAAGGCAGAACAAAGGATTTCCTTTGGGAGAGGGGTGTTACACCCTCTCCCTTTGGAAATAAGTGTTACAGGCTTGGAAAGGGTAGCCTCGCCAAGCCACTGGAAATGCTTTGAAGGACACATGTGGTTCCCTTCGTGCATAAACCAGTCTACACCAGTTCAGTGACCTACAGTCTCTGCTCTGGCGCACAACTGGACAAAGTAAAGGGGAGTGACTACTCCCCTGTCCATCACCACCCCAAGGGCGGTGCTCAGAGCTCCTCCAGAGGGTCCCTGGGTTTTGCTATCTTGGATTCAAGGTTGGCAGGAAACTCTGGGAGCATCTCAGTGGCAAGTGCCAGCAGGTGACATCAGAGCCCTCCCTTGATAGGTGCTTACCTGGTTAGGTGACCAATCCCCCTTTCAGGGCTATCTAGGGTCTCTCCTTTGGGTGTTTCCTCAGATTTGGATTGCAAGTCTCCAGCAGGAATCCTCTCCATCCTCCATTTTGACCTCTCACTGAAGAACCTGCATCTGGACCCTCCAGGAACTCTACAAGCTGCAACAAAGAAGCAAGCTGCCTTCTGCAACATTGTACCTCCGGCTTCTGCCAGCAACTGCAACTGTTTCCTAGTTGTGCATCCTCTGAAGAAAGTCCGTCTTCAGCCCGCATCAGAAGAGCGACAGAATCTCTGTTGGGGTGAAGGAGTCACTCCCCTACTTCTACAGGCACCAACTGCAATGATGACTGTCTGCGTGGATCCCCTCTCTTGCTGAGCTGCGTGGATCCTGCATCACGGGTGGTGGACTAAAGTGGCTCAGATGGTCCTCTCTTCCAGCTGTCCCACTTTGGTGGAGGTAAGATCCTGCCTACCCACGCAAAACTGTACCCCATGCACTGTATATTTTGCAGCTGCCAAGGCTTGTTGGCATCCTTCCTCCAAGTCCTACATGCATCTTGAAGCTCCGGCCCCAGCACTCTTTGCTGCGATGCACAGCTTCCTGAGTTGTTCTCCAGTGGTGTGGGAGCCTTTGTCGTAGTGATGTGAGGGCCTCTTTTACAGCTTCCTTGTCCCCGTGCTGTGGGACTCCAGTGTGCGCTGCCTGGTCTTCTGTGGGCTCTCTGAGTTGCTGAGGGCCAACTTTGGCTCCCCCTCCTGGGGAGAGTCCAACTGGTCATTCCTTCCCAGGCAGCACCATTTTCCGCTAACTGCGAGCTTTGCATATGCCAAGGCTTGTTGGCAGACACCAACGACGCAAACCCAACTGCAATCCTCAATCTGGCGTGGGATATCACTTGCACCCTCCAGGAACCTGATTTCATCTTCTTGGGTGCAGTGCTGACTTTTCCTCTTCACCAGTGGTTCTCCTTTTACATCATGATTTGGGTTGGCAGGGGCTCCTGTTCTTCCTGGACTCTTCTGTGCTTCTTGGTCTTGGTCCCCTTCTTCCACAGGTCTTCTTGTCCAGGTGTCTTGCAGTCTCTTATAGGGTTTACAAATGTAAATAACAACAGAAGATGGACGGAATGCAGAACAAATCAAACATTCACCCCCAGTCACAGATCTGGGTTTAATCCATCAGTTTTTTTGCTTGCCATGCTATTCCAGCTAAGACCCAGCCATATGCAAATCAGTCTTGACCCTGTTCCCCATGGGAACAGTCCAGCTTGAACTGCTAGGCCAGGTCCTCCCTGGACCAGAAACAAGCATCCTGGGACTGGTTTCAGGGTATCACCCTTCATCAGCCAGGTTAGCTTGAATCTGGTGGCATGGCAAGCATGGGACCCACATCTGGGCATACCCTTCCCACTTGGGGCGACAAATGCAAAAAACAACAGAAGATGGATGCAATGCAGGACAAATCAAACATTCACCCCCAGTCACAGATCTGGGTTTAATCCATCACTTTTTTTGCTTGCCATGCCTTTCCAGCTAAGACCCAGCCATATGCAAATCAGTCTTGACCCTGTTCCCCATGGGAACAGTCCAGCCTGAACTGCTAGGCCAGGTCCTCCCTGGACCAGAAACAAGCATCCTGGGACCGGTTTCAGGGTATCACCCTTCATCAGCCAGGTTAGCTTGAATCTGATGAAATGGCAAGCACGGGACCCACGTCTGGGCATACCCTTCCCAATTGGGGCGACAAATGCAAAAAACAACAGAAGATGGACGCAATGCAGAAAAAATCAAACATTCACCCCCAGTCACAGATCTGGGTTTAATCCATCAGTTTTTTTACTTGCCATACCATTCCAGCTAAGACCCAGCCATATGCAAATCAGTCTTGACCCTGTTCCCCATGGTAACAGTCCAGCCCGAACTGCCAGACCAGGTCCTCCCTGGACCAGAAACAAGCATTCTGGGACCTGTTTCAGGGTATCACCCTTTATCAGCCAGGCTAGCTTGAATCTGGTGGCATGGCAAGCATGGGACCCACGCCTGGGCATACCCTTCCCACTTGGGGCGACAAATGCAAAAAACAACAGAAGATGGACACAATGCAGAACAAATCAAACATTCACCCCCAGTCACAGATCTTGGTTTAATCCATAAGTTTTTTTTACTTGCCATGCCTTTCCAGCTAAGACCCAGCCATATGCAAATCAGTCTTGACCCTGTTCCCCATTGGAACAGTCCAGCCCGAACTGCCAGGCTAAGTCCTCCCTGGACCAGAAACAAGCATCCTGGGACCGGTTTCAGGGTATCAGCCTTCATCAGCCAGGCTAGCTTGAATCTGGTGAAATGGCAAGCACGGGACCCACGTCTGGGCATACCCTTCCCAATTGGGGAGACAAATGCAAAAAACAACAGAAGATGGACGCAATGCAGAAAAAATCAAACATTCAACCCCAGACACAGATCTGGGTTTAATCAATCAGTTTTTTTACTTGCCATGCCATTCCAGCTAAGACCCAGCCATATGCAAATCAGTCTTGACCCTGTTCCCCATGGTAACAGTCCAGCCCGAACTGCCAGACCAGTTCCTCCCTGGACCAGAAACAAGCATTCTGGGACCTGTTTCAGGGTATCACCCTTTATCAGCCAGGCAAGCTTGAATCTGGTGGCATGGCAAGCATGGGACCCACGCCTGGGCATACCCTTCCCACTTGGGGCGACAAATGCAAAAAACAACAGAAGATGGACACAATGCAGAACAAATCAAACATTCACCCCCAGTCACAGATCTTGGTTTAATCCATAAGTTTTTTTTACTTGCCATGCCTTTCCAGCTAAGACCCAGCCATATGCTAATCAGTCTTGACCCTGTTCCCCATTGGAACAGTCCAGCCCGAACTGCCAGGCCAGGTTCTCCCTGGACCAGAAACAAGCATCCTGGGACCGGTTTCAGGGTATCAGCCTTCATCAGACAGGCTAGCTTGAATCTGGTGGCATGGCAAACACGGGACCCACGTCCAGGCATACCCTTTCCACTTGGGGCGACAAATGCAAAAAACAACAGAAGATGGACGCAATGCAGAACAAATCAAACATTCACCCCCAGTCACAGATCTGGGTTTAATCCAACAGTTTTTTTGCTTGCCATGCCATTCCAGCTAAGACTCAGCCATATGCAAATCAGTCTTGACCCTGTTCTCCATGGGAACAGTCCAGCCCGAACTGCCAGGCCAGGTCCTCCCTGGACCAGAAAAAAGCATCCTGGCACCGGTTTCAGGGTATCACCCTTCATCAGCCAGGCTAGCTTGAATCTGGTGGCATGCAAACACGGGACCCACGTCTGGGCATACCCTTCTTCCCACTTGGGGTGACAAATGCAAAAAACATCAGAAGATGGATGGAATGCATGTTTGATTTGATTCCACACACACCAAAGGTCTATGACCTGGGATGCACCTCTTGGGGATCAGGGACTCACTCCAACATGGGCCAGCAGGGCTCAGGCAGGTCCAGTGGCAGGTCCAGTGGCAGGTTCAGGCAGTTGTAGCTGGTCAGCTGGACAGTTGCAGAGGGTGTATTGTCCCTGTAGCTCAGAAGAGAAGGTCAGGCAGCTGACCCTTGGAGTCACTTCAGTTTGGGATGAAGGGTGGAGGTCCAGTCTTCCTTCTCAGACAGCAAAGCAATATCAAGCAGCTGGGTTGTACTCTGACAGCAAGATAGCCCTTCTTTTGCATTGTCCATAGGTCCAGGAGTGCACTGAAGACTGGGTCTGAGGATCCTATTTTTATACCTGGTGCTCCCTTTGAAATGTGATAAGCTTCTCCTACAGGGGTGTCTATAATTTCCTGCCTTCCTGTCCAGGCTGTCTGGTGGCGCAATAAGGTATTGTGAAGTTTTTTGTGAGTGTACTGGGCAAATGGTTTGAAGTGAAAGTGTGCCTGTCTCCATCCCCCTCCCCACAAAGCTGGAATGAGATGTCCTGCCAACACCAAGACCCTCTATTGTTATACTGTCTGAGAGGAATACAAAAAGGCCAGCTATCAACTACACCCGGTCATGTGAGGCAGAAAACTGGCTGCAGGACCAAATGGTTAGGACAAAAAAATGGCAACCTTCTAAAAGTGTCACTTTCAGAATTTTGACTTAAAATCTGACTTTACCTTTAATGAGGATTTAAAATTATAATTGATCAGAAACCCAATATGACATTCCCACCTGCTCACAACAAAATCACCAACTAAATATAATAAGGTAACCCAGTATCATCCTAAGGGCAAAGTAGGCCTTGTAATACTAAAAAATGAATTTGAGAATATTTCACTACCAGCACATGTAAAACTTAAATGTGCATGTTCACTTTTTATATACCCGCACACTGCACTATGGGCTGTTTAGAGCCTACTTTAGCGATGATCTATATATATTAAAGAGGAAGGTTTAAGCTTGGTGAGAGGTTTTGTTTGCTACGTCAAAATGGCAATTTAAAACTGCAGACACTTTCTGCAATGGAATGCCTGAGACAGGTTTTTAGGGGGTACTTAAGTCAGGGTTGGCAATAAGTGCTGCAGGCCCACTGGTAGGAGTTAATTTACAAGCCTGCGGTACCTGTAGTACCACTTTATTAGGGACCTATATGTAAGTTAAATTAAAAAGCAGAGTCCTAAAGCCAACTAAAACAATATTTAGAAAACAGGATTGCAAAAGGGAGACGATTTGAGGGGACCCTGCAGAAAGGGCCAGTTCCAACAATCATGATTACACCACTGTGTTGTGTTTGTAAATGTTCATTTGGGAAACTTTAGTACCTAATCTACTCTTCTAAAAGAACTGTGTGCTTGTGGTTATTAGGGTGACTGATGCAAAAGCAGTCAATGTTTCTGCAGTATAGCATGGCCTGATTTGTTGTTCTTAATTAGCGCAAGCAAAAAGAGATAGTGTATGAGAGCTCAATACCGTTCCCTCAAGCGAGCTGTGCACATGTAAAGGCCAAACATCCAACCAAATTCCCAAGCTAACCGTCTTTACGTGCTTCATGGGAGGGTCACTTTACAGCGAAGCACAGAAAGGATATCGTTTTGTGGTTTTTTTCATCTTTTAATTTCCTTTACTCTTTTTACGAGGATCGTGTTGGTCCTGTTTTAAAAGTAATATAACATTGAATGACTTTATTAGAGCCTATGGAAACGGCTTACATAATGGAATCAATGTTTTTAAATAAAGAATGCCTAACATTTCTGTAAATACCTTTAGAGAATAAGTAAATATGCTACGGTTAATTCATTTTTTATATTTAAGATTTTTTAAGTAGAGCAACTCAAGCCGTGGGTGTGTCAGTGCTCTTACAAAAACAACTGAACATAGTGGTCTTGGGAATCCATAGCGGAGAAAGGCGGAGTGAGTGCAGTAGTCAGGGGGGACAAGGAGATCACTAAGGAGGGAGCATGGAAAGAAGGCGGGTAATTGAGTTAACAGAAAATGGTCTACTATTTAGAGTCGAATGGGTTGGTTTGACAGTTACATGCGGATCACACTTTGAACAATTCTAATTTGATTTACTTTAACAACATGTTTAATATCTATATGCTTGCTATTTTTTCACTACGATGTGTGGACTGAGTTAGCACAGATTTCATTCCCTTGAAATGAAATTATAGAAAGGACGAGGATATTAGAAAATAATGAAACTACAGAACTAGAAAAGCTAACTTGTATGATCATCTAATAACTGCACTTCACATCTCAAAATCGGTATATTACACTGGCAATGTCTACACTACCATTAGCTCCCTACTCTCCTCTTCCTGTACATCTGCTTAAAAAAGATGTGATAGATCATCTTGCACCAGCTGACTACTGTCCAGTATCCCAATTTCTCTCCATCCAAAAACCTCCAGAGCAACTGGTGTTGAGCAACAACATAACATAATATCACATAACATGTTAGAAATTGGCTTCCTGTGTTGACAGGATTGTGAGCCATGATGAAGCAGCAAACCACTATCAGGGTAAGGCACAAGTGATGACAAGTCAGATCTTAATAAGTAAACTCACAAAGGAGACACAAATAGGTCAATGAACCTTTTGACTCGCTTCGAGGTTTTCCCATCATATATCCCGTGCATGCAGATCAATAATCAATAACAATCAATAACATTAGTAATCAATAACAGTCAGTAATTGTCACACACCATGACCTGGCAGTCATGAATAACCACACCTTTATATAAAAGTTAGAATATTTATTTCCCTATATTAACAAAGCTAATGTGATGTAAGATAATCTCAAAATCAATTGATAAACATACAGAAACAACACTGGTTGTCCGAAGTGGTAAAAGAACTGCAATCTAATCAAAGCTTGAGCCACTACACATTCTTAAGTTACGGTGCTAATTAACCCCTCGGGTGCCGTGGATGTAACAGTTACGTCCTGGGCAGCACCGTTCGGGTGCCCAGGACGTAACCGTTAAGTCCAGACAGGGGTCCACAGGGGAAGCGCTAGCGCTCCCCGGGGGCCTGGCCATCCTCCCCTGGGCAGGGGTGGAAGGACAATCGCTTCCCCCTCTATCCCTCCCCCCTGACCCCTGTGGCGTCTGATGACATCAGCATGCGATCGGGCGCTGACCTCATAAGAGGCCTGCCCCTAAGCTTCCAGCAAGGATCGAAGGAGAAATGCAAAAGCATTTCTCATCCGATCACATAGAGAGGACAAAGAGGCATGAAAGGAGAGGAAAGGCCTTTCCTCTCCTTTCATGTCTCTCTCAGCATTTCTGTTGCCCGATTGCAATGCGATTGGGCAAGGGCCGCTCCCCAGGGAGGCAATTTATTTATAGGCCTTTTCTGCCCCCGGGGACAGATCAGCCTATTATAATTAGGCCGATCTGCCCCTGGGGGGGCAGAATCAGCTAGACATCAAAGATCATTTTTTTTCTTTTGTTTTATGGATGTGGGGAGCGACCCCTTAGACAAGGGTAGCTCCCTTGGGGGCAATTTTACTTTTAGGCCATTCAGCCTATTTTTATTGGGCCAATCTGCCCCCAAGGTGGGTAGATACCACTAGACACCAGGCATTTCTATTTTTTTGCATCAATTTCATGCAAGGGGGGCAACCCCTTAGGCAAGGGTCGCTCCCCTGGGGAGGGAAATGTATTTTAGGCCATTTCTGCTCCCCTTTGGGGCAGATCGGCCTATTTCCATTAGGCCGATCTGCCCCTGGGGCAGACACCACTTAGGTACCAGGGATTGGTGTATGTGTTTTGTTTGGGGGGCAGCCCTTGGGCAAGGGTCACTCCCCATGGGGGGCACATTACTGTTGGCCATATCACCCCCCCCCCCCCCCCCCGGGAGCTGATCAGACTATTTTTGGAAGGCCAAAAGCCCACCAGAGACCAGGGAAGATTTTTTTTCCAAAATAGGAGGGTGGGTGTATGGCATATCCTCACCCCAAATAAATGGGGCCAAAGTTGTTCTGCCCACTAGTGGGCAGATGGGGCAATTACCCCAGAACCACTCCCCGGGGCAGAAAGCATACTAGATGCCAGGGAATAAAAAAAAAAAAAAATTGTGGGGTGGTGGCTATCAACCAGTATGGGCCTGTGATGCCCCCACCCCAACTGAAGTGGGTAACAGTCTTTCAGCTCTCCCTCCTCACACTAAAACATCTTATCCCATGGCAAGCAAGAGGACACTTGATTATTTTGGGTTTTGGTTTTACATTTGGCCATGAGAGTTTGGCTAACTCTCAAAATCGTTCCACTTGGAATGGTGAGGGCTGCATTTTTGGGACTTTGGGATGCTGCCATGTAGAAAAATCCAGAAGACCTAGACACATCTGAAAACTAAACATCTGGGTGATTCCAGGGTGGTATGCTTCACATGCACCCGCACCATTTTCTCACCCACAATGCCCTGCAAACCTCCAACTTTGCTGGAAATCATATATTTTCCCCACATTTTTGTGATGGAACCTTCCGGAATCTGCAGGAATCCACAAAATTCCTGCAACCTTACATTGTCTCATCTATACCGATGAAAATTCTGCAGCAATTGTCAGCCTAAAAATGTTTATTTTCAAACTGGCCTTTTGGACCTAATTTGGTTACCCCTCAATTTTGACATGTTTTTGTCTGTTTCCCTGTCACAGGCACTTGGCCTACCTACACAGGTGAGGTATCATTTTTACCGGGAGACTGAGGGGAACGTTGGATGGTAGGAAATTTGTGCCGGTGCGGTGATCCCACACAGAAATATGGGAAAAATTTGATTTTTTTAGCTAAATTTGAGGTTTGCTGAGGATTCTGGGTAAGAAAACATTTGGGGATCCACACAAGTCACACCTCTCTAGACTCCCTCCCGTGTCTAGTTTTCAGAAATGTCTGGGTTTGGTAGGTTTCCCTAGATGGCTGCTGGGCCCAGGACCAAAAACGCAGGTGCCCCAACCCTGCAAAAACAGGTAGTTTAGTATTTTATAATTTTGATGTGTCCACATAGTGTTTTGGGGCATTTCCTTTCGCCGGCACTAGGTCCACCCTCACAAGTGAGGTACCATTTTTATTAGGAAGCATGGGGGAACGTTTGGTGGAAGGACATTTGTGGCTCCTCTCAGATTCCAGAACTTTGTGTCACCGAAATGTGAGGAAAAAGTGTTTTTTTTGTTTGCAAAGAATTCTGGGTAACAGGACCTGGTCAGTCACCCCATCTTGGATTCCCCTAGGTGTCTAGTTTTCAAATATGTGCAGGTTCGGCAGGTTTCCCTAGGTGCACGCTGAGCTAGAGGCCAAAATCCACAGCTAGGCACTTTGCAAAAAACAGGTCTGTTTTCTTTGGGAGAATGTGATGTGTCCACATTGTGTTTTGGGGCATTTCCTTTCGTTGGCGCTAGGCCTACCCACACAAGTGAGGTACCCATTTTTATCGGGAGACTAGGGGGAATGCTGGGTGGAAGGAAATGTGTGGCTCCTCTCAGATTCCAAAACTTTGTGTCACCGAAATATGAGGGAATTGTGTTTTTTTAGCCAAATTTTGAGCTTTGCAAAGGATTCTGGGTAACAGAATCTGGTGTGAGCCCCACAAGTAACTCCATCTTAGATTCCCCTAGGAGTCTAGTTTTCAAATATGTTCAGGTTTGGTAGGTTTCGCTAGGTGTCGGCTGAGCTAGAGGCCAAAATCCACAGCTAGGCACTTTGCAAAAAACATGTCAGATTTCAATGTAAAAATGTGATGTGTCCATATTGCGTTTCTTGTCGTGAGCATTAGGCCTACTCGTGCAAGTGAGGTACCATTTTTATCGGGAGACTTGGGGGAACACAGAATAGCAAATGTTATTGCCCCTTGTCTTTCTATAAAAAAAATTCTTCCAAATGTAAGACAGTGTGTAAAAAAGACTTCTATTTGAGAAATGCCCTGTAATTCACATGCTAGTATGAGCACCCCGGAATTCACAGATGTGCAAATAACCACTGCTTCTCAACACCTTATCTTGTGCCCATTTTGGAAATACAAAGATTTTCTTGATACCTATTTTTCACTCTTTATATTTCAGAAAATGAATTGCTACATACCTGGTATAGAATGAAAACACATTGCAAGGTGCAGCTCATTTATTGGCTCTGGGTACCTAGAGTTCTTGATGAACCTACAAGCCCTATATATACCTGCAACCAAAAGAGTCTAGCAGACGTAATGGTATATTGCTTTCAAAAATCTGACATCGCAGGAAAAAGTAAAACGTGGAGAAAAATGGCTGTTTTTTTACCTCAATTTCAATATTTTTTTATTTCAGCTGTTATTTCCTGTAGGAAACCCTTGTACGATCTACACAAATTACCCCTTGCTAAATTCAGAATGTTGTCTTTGTTTCAGAAATGTTTAGCTTTCTGGGATCCAGCATTGGTTTCACACCCATTTCTGTCACTAACTGGAAGGAGGCTGAAAGCACAAAAAATAGTAAAAATGGGGTATGTCCCAGTAAAATGCCAAAATTGTGTTGAAAAATGGGTTTTTCTGATTCAAGTCTGCCTATTCCTGAAAGCTGGGAAGCTGGTGATTTTAGCACCGCAACACCTCAAGCAACCACATCTCTTTCAGCCACACCTCCGAACTCCACTGGACCGACCATCACTGCGTCCACTTTTCCTATACGAAAATCACCGAACACCACCGCATCCCCCTACCTCCTCACCGCCGCTGGGGAAAAATCACCCAAGACCAACTAACCAGCACCCTCGTCAAAAACCCACCACCCGACTCAACCGACCCGAGCACTGCCGCCATCAACCTCCATCAATGGATCCTCGACTGCGCCAACACCTTAGCCCCACTCAAGAAACCCACCGCCAACCAAGGAAAGAAAAAACCAGCCTGGTTCACAGACGAACTGACCGCCTCCAAAAGCCGCTGCCAGAAGCTCAAGAAGAAGTGGATCTCAGAGCGCACACCCGACAACCTCGCCTCCCTCAAAGACGCCAACCGTGAACACCACCAACGGATCCGAGTCGCCAAGCGCGCCCACTTCACTGAACGCATCAACAACAACGCCCACGACTGCAAAGAACTCTTCGGCATCGTAAAGGAACTCTCAAACCCCAACGCCAACTCCAACGACATCCCGCCCTCCCAGAAACTCTGCGACGACCTCTCCACCTTCTTCCACCAGAAAATCACAACCATCCACGACAGCTTCAACACCACTCCGCCGCCAGACCCCACCCCTGACATCTCCACAGACGCCTGCCGCCTCACCACCTGGACCCACGTGGACGACACCGAAACAATGACAACCATGAACACCATCCACTCAGGCTCCCCCACGGACCCATGCCCACATCACGTGTTCAACAAAGCCAACGCCATCATCGCCCCCAAACTCCGCAAGATCATCAACCTCTCCTTCGACTCCGCCACCTTCCCAGACAGCTGGAAACACGCAGAAATCCAACCCCTTCTCAAGAAACCCAAGGCTGACCCCAACGACCTCAAAAACTTCCGACCGATCTCTCTCCTCCCTTTTCCAGCAAAAGTCATCGAGAAGATCGTCAACACACAGCTCGCCCTCTTCCTCGAAGACAACTCCATCCTAGACCCCTCTCAATCCGGTTTCAGACGAAACCACAGCACCGAGACTGCACTCCTCGCCGCCACAGATGACATCAGAACTCAAATGGACAACGGCGAAACCTCGGCCCTCATCCTCCTCGACCTATCTGCCGCTTTTGACACAGTCTGCCACCGCACCCTACTGACCCGCCTCCATGAAGCCGGCATCCAAGATAAAGCCCTCAACTGGATCTCATCCTTCCTCTCCGACAGAACCCAGAGAGTACGACTCTCCCCTTTCCGCTCCAAAGCCACCAACCTCATCTGCGGCGTCCCCCAAGGCTCCTCCCTCAGCCCTACGTTGTTCAACGTCTACATGGCCCCCCTCGCTAAACTGGCCCGCCAACATCACCTCAGCATCATCTCCTACGCCGACGACACCCAGCTCGTCCTCTCCCTGACCAAAGACCCGCTCACCGCCAAAACCAACCTCCACGAGGGACTAAAAGCCATCGCCGAGTGGATGAACGACAGCCGCCTGAAGCTCAACTCCGACAAGACGGAAGTCCTCATCCTCGGGCGCACCCCTTCGGCCTGGAACGACTCCTGGTGGCCCACCGACTTCGGTCCCCCACCCACCCCAGCCAGCCATGCAAGAAACCTCGGCTTCATCCTGGACTCCGCCCTCACCATGTCCAAACAGGTCAGCGCCGTCTCCTCTTCCTGCTTCAACACCCTTCGAATGCTCCGCAGAATTTTCAAGTGGATCCCAACAGGAACCAGAAAGACGGTGACCCAAGCCCTCGTCAGTAGCAGACTTGACTACGGCAACGCACTCTACACAGGCATCCCAACAAAAGACATCAAACGACTCCAGCGTATCCAAAATGCATCCGCCCGCCTGATCCTCGACATACCCCGCCGATGTCACATCTCCCCTCACCTGAAGGACCTCCACTGGCTCCCCGTGGACAAGAGGATCACCTTTAAACTCCTCACCCACGCTCACAAGGCTCTACACAACACCGGACCTACCTACCTCAACTCCAGACTCAACTTTTACGCCCCCACTCGTCAAATCCGCTCTGCCAATCTCGCCCTCGCCATCGTCCCCAGGACCCAGCGCAAGACCTCCGGCGGCAGATCCTTCTCCTTCCTCGCCGCCAAGACCTGGAACTCTCTCCCCACCTCACTACGTCAGACCCAGGACCTCCTCACCTTCAGGAGACTCCTCAAGACCTGGCTTTTCGACTGCTAACAGCTCACCCACCCCCCCCCCCAGCGCCTCGAAACCCTGACGGGTACATAGTGCGCTTTATAAATGTAATGATTGATTGATTGATTTGTTGATGCAATTTTCAGGGGAAAAAAAACACAAGCCTTCTTCTGCAGCCCTTTTTTCCTATTTTTTTTAATTTTTATTTTGGCTAATTTCTTGATCTCCTTCAGGGGAACTCACAAAGTCTGGGTACCTCTAGAATCCCTAGGATTTTGTAAAAAAAGGATGCAAATTTGGCATGGGTAGCTTATGTGGAAAAGAAGTTATAAGGGCCTAAGCGCAATCTGCCCCAAATAGCCAAAAAAAGGCCTGCCATCTGAGGGGAAAAGACCCGGCAGCGAAGGGGTTAATAACAAGAACAACTATGCAAACAATATTACATACATGTAGTTTGAGCAAAGAATAGATATCAGCTGTTATTTCATATAGCAAACTTCATGAGTGAGCTCCCTAACTAACATCAGATTAGAATTAGCATGTTGGACTTCATGCAAAACAATTTAGTCAACACATATTTGGAAAAACATCTAACTATGGCTCTATTTATAGAGCGGTTGGTACCTAGAAACAAAAAGCAAATAGACATAGCAAACAATATCATAGTCAATATACCGATCCTCAGTAGGATCAGCAAGTTGTGACAGTCTTCGTCCTCAGGACATCAATCTGGCCAGCAAGGCATCAGGATTCAGCATCAGAGTTCAGAAAAGGCAAAGGCCCGTATTTATACTTTTTTTAGCGCGCATTTGCGCCGCTTTTTGACGCAAAACGGCGCAAACCTACAAAATACAATGGTATTTTGCAAGTTTGCGCCGTTTTCGCGTCAAAAATCGACGCAAATGCGGCGCTAAAAAAGTATAAATACGGGCCAAAGTATCTTTAAGGAATAAAGTTACGCACGTCTCTTTGCAAGATGGAAAAATGGGAAAAACTGGTATCTTCTTCTCAGTGCAGTCTGGCTGAGTTAGATTTCCTAAAACTACTTCCCACATCCTAATTGGTTCACAGATCACATGTTCACACTTTGTCCAATAAAACTAAAACTTCAAATCTACAATTCTACTAGTAGATGGTTCACGTGTCGATGATTGACTCCTCTTGTCCCGCTCCCGTCATTCGGTTTGTCAGGTAACAATATGGTTGCAGCTTATACTCCAGTTAGAGTCCCTATTGCATTCTCCTGAGAAAGTTAGCCTTACACACATTACATAAAACATTGTTGTATTAACTAGTACAGCATCTTCTAGCAAACAGTTTCCCATTAGAACTAACTTCAGCTATGAACACATGGACAGTACAGTGGAAAATCACAATTTAATTATCTAAGCAGACATTTTATTAAACGCCTAAGAAATGTAGCTTGACATGAGGCTAGGCAACTACTCCAAGACCTCCGCTAAGTTAAGGCCTACGATTAATAAATCTAATACATAATGCATAACCCTTGTTATGACATATTACTACATTAACCAAACATAAGCTCAACATTTCATATGAATAATCCATTAATAAGTACACTTCGTGAACATTGGCGGCCACTCAGGTAGACACAGCTTCAAATGTGTGCATTATTTCCCTCTAAGTTATTACATTTCTACGCAATTTCAACACTCTGAATACACAAATAATTATTTAATAATTTCATTAAAAACTAAGCGTTAACACAAGCACATCCCAAATTAACCCATGTTCAGCCCCTTGGAAGCTTGGCACAGAGCAGTCAGGCTTAAATTAGACATATTATGTATTTGTGCAACACTTCAAAGAGTAAAACAGTGAAAACACTACATAAAAAGATCTCATGCCAGGTTAGAAAAATAGAGCTGAATGTTTTAAAATAAGACCAAAACGACAAAAAAATCTATCTGCAGAATCACGTTTGTCATTTTTTAAAGAATAAAGTGAAAAACAGAGCACCAACTATGTCTATCTTGTCATGCTGGACCGGGTCAAAGTCAAAAGTTCAGGCCAGCCACAATGGATCATGGGTTGGATACAGTCCCAGATTAGTCCCACTGAAGTTTTAACTTCTCAGGTTTTGTGCCAGCACACCCGCTCACGTTTGAGAGGGTTTCAGGGAGTGAGGAGACTGTCAAGGGTGAAGGTCAGTTTTGGTGAGGTTGTCGTGGACTGGTTGATTGGTGCTTCACATTAGCAGTGTTTTCCACACAAACAATGCATGCTGTGTAAAGAGAATGGCTGGAGGCAGCTCACGCTGATTTTTGGTGCGAGCAGCGTGGTCTTGGTGTGAATGGGCTTGTTTGGGGTCCAGGAGCTGGTTGGGGAGTCTTTTATGTCCCTGAGGCTTAGATCAGGAGGCCATGAGACTAACACTTTGAGCCAGTCTGGGACCCTGTGTTCAAGATAAAGTTGGAGATCTGATTCTTCCTCCCCAGGCAAGAGGGCAGCTTACAGCTGGTCAGCACAGTATGGCGGAAGTTCCTTTAGATGAGCAGTGCAGCAGCATGGCCATCCTTGTAGCAGCACAGCAGTCCTTCTTCCTGGCAGAGTATCCACAGGTCCAGAAGTGCACTGAAGAGTTGATGTTTGAGCTCCTTCCTTTATACACAGATGTGCCTTTGAAGTGGGAAGAAGCTTCTAGTCATGCCTTTGAAGTGCAAAAATTCCTTGTCTTCCATGCCTTAGCTCCAGACTAACTACAGGGAGTATGCATCCCTTTATCTGGAGAAAGGACACAGCCTATTGAAGTGTAAGTGGTCCAGCTATTCCCTCTCATCCTGCCAGTGATGGCCCTTCCAGTCATGCCTAAGGGCCAGATGTAGCAAAGTGTTTGCGCCTCGCAAACGGCGAAAATCGCCGTTTGCGAGGCGCAAAAGCCACTTTGCTATTCAGAAATGCATTTTGCGAGTCGGCTCCGACTCGCAAAATGCATTTCCGACTCGCAAATAGGAAGGGGTGTTCCCTTCCTATTTGCGACTCGCAGTGGGATGCAATTCCAAATGGAGTCGCAGTTACCATCCACTTCAAGTGGATGGTAACCCACTCGCAAATTGGAAGGGGTCCCCATGGGACCCCTTCCACTTTGTGAATGGACCCAAAAATATTTTTTCAGGGCAGGGAGTGGTCCAAGGGACCACTCCCTGCCCTGAAAAAATACCGAAACTAAAGGTTTCGTTTTTTTTTTTAAGTGCAGCTCGTTTTCCTTTAAGGAAAACGGGCTACACTTAAAAAAAAAAAACTGCTTTATTTAAAAAGCAGTCACGAACATGGAGGTCTGCTGACGTCAGCAGGCCTCCATGTTAGCGAGTGCCTATACTCGCAATGGGGCCGCAATTTGCGACCCACCTCATGAATATTGATGAGGTGGGTCATTGCGACCCCATTGCGAGTCGCAGTCGGTGTCTGAGACACCGTACTGCATAGCAATTTGCGACTTGCAAATTGCGAGTCTCAGGGACTCGCAATTTGCAAGTCGCAAAATGCCAAGTTGCTACATCTGGCCCTAAGCTTCCCATTGTGTGTGGCTGTCTAGGAAGAATACACAAAGCTCCACTGTCAGCTGCACTCAGTCATGCATCCAGAGACAGACTGTAGGCACCAAATAGCTACCAACTTTCTAAAAGTGTCATATATATATATATATATATATATATATATATATATATATATATATATATATATATATATATATATATATTATATAAGTTAGGATTTTAAATGGTGATTCCAGACACTAAGCATGAACTGGTTATCTCTTCACATTTGGAAATTACACTTATAAAATGTAATAAGGCAACTCTGATGTTGTCGTATGAAGAGAGCTACTTGCAGTGGTGAAAAACGAATGTAAGAATTTTTTACTACAAGGGCATGTAAAACTCAAACGTACAAGTCCTGCTTTTTAAATACATTGTACCCTGCCATCTGGGCTGTCTGTGGCCTTCCCCAGAGTTGACATATGTATTAAAAAGGAAGGCTTGGGCCAAGCAAAAAGTTTATTTTGCCAGGTTAAAATGTCAGTTTAAACTGCACACATAGGCTTTGCTACTTAAGTGTGTGCACAACCAGTGCTGCAGTAGCATTTCATTTATAGGCCCTGGGCACATGTAGTGCCACTTTACTAGGGACTTACCAGTAAATCAAACATGTCCTTTGGGTATAAGCCAGTGTTACCACATTTTAGGGAATGAGCACAAGCACTGATTAGCAGTGGTAAAGTGTGCAGATACCGTGAAAACAGAAGGATTTGAAGTAAAAAAGTTAGGGGGAAACTAAGTCAAGGATGCCAGATAAAATACATGTATCAGGAAGTAGACATTTAGCCCATAAAGCATCTTGGTGCTGAATAACAAATATTTATTGTTTCCACCTCAGTGGTACCTAGTTTATCAGCTTTGATAGTAGCAAAGACTGAGTTGGTGTGCTGGGACTTTTAGAAGTGGGAAGGCATGCAATCAACACTGTTTGAGAATTTATCAATTTTGAGTGATAGTTGACATCATTAGTGATTGAGCAAACCATTGTGTTACTTTTTCAGGTGGACATAATAAACAAACCATATATGTACTGTGAACTTTTTTGTGAGGTTAGATGGTTTCATATCTTGTGCATCACCATTTGACTTACAAAAATTGTAAAATATTTCACTCCTTGCTTTGTTTTGGGACAAGACTTGTAAGTAGAATATGGAGTTTAACAAGAAAGCTGTCATCTCTTCTCATGCCCTCACTCACAACCAACAAATCTATGCATGAGAATGTTGCCTTCGTATTGTAGTCATAAAGACCATACAATCTTCTTTAATGCAGTCCGAATCTGTGAATACCCTAATGGTTGAGATTTTCATCAAAAGACTGATTTACAAAATGAGTTGGATCTCTTTAAAGCAGACTAAATAAATAACAAAGCTCTCACTTTCCCAGGTTCACGGTTCAGTAGCTCTTCCAGTTAATTTTTTCTTTTCATTTTGGAACTAGACTGTAAGTACCAGGAGTCAAATTAAATGGTCTGGGCTGGATGAGCTGCTACTCACACATGGACCAGGGAAATTTGACAGGTATGCGATAGCCAAGTCAGACTAAAGATTGCCACAAAACTCTCCTTCAGCAATTCAGGGTAGAGGGCTTTTCTGGATAAATTCCCTTTAGATGTAGAGTAAGGACCTCAGGCACAATTATACCTGTTTAAATTTTAGAATTGTCTCTATTTAAGCATCCTCTGCTGAGCCATTTGTCGGTGTTTCTGTAGAATTATGCATCAAATTTTCACTAGAAAGTTGGTGAATTTATTATGTGGTTGGAGGGCTTCTTAATGCAGAGGAACTTCTGTACAATATATGGAATGTGGATGAAAGCCAAAGCCACTGGAGTGACCAGTGTTGAATTTTGTGATTGTATTTGGGGAAACCAGTAATGCAGCAGGGTGCCTCATGCAGGAACACTCCTAAGGGATTGGAGAAGAATCTGGATACTTGCGAAAAAATGTGATGCCAATATGTCAGATTACATGATTGCCCCAAGTTGTAGCCTGGGCTAGGTGGTTGCTCTCTCCAAAGCATATATGAACACCAGCATCTTGAAAATCAACACAGAGGCTGATAAAACATTGTATGTCCTCCAACAGACTCTGCTTAGTGGCTTCTCTATGTGACCATTCCAAGCCTGACAGTTCCACTGCAACTTCTACAGGTGCCATGGGCTGAGCATAGTGGACCCCTGTGTTTGGATATGGTAATCCCCTCACTCCCCGGATAAAGGCCTTGAAAGCCTCCACATTGTAGCAAACTTCTCCACTAACCCCATATTATCATCAAAATATTTGTAAATTGCTTATGTAAGCTCCTCACAGAACACAGTGTCCAGAAGAGAGTACTGTGGAAACCACCATGTAAATACAGGGGGCTGCTAGCTGTCCAGCTCAAGAACCAGTAGCACTGGGGAATTGTCTGAATCTGTGCACCGTAGGTGCTTAGACCGCTGGACACGAGGCACCAGGCTCTGTGACAATAGCCAGTAGTCAATGAATATGTGAATGTAGTGTACCATAGAGTTATGGGTGTAACGCTTGCCTGTGGGGGACCTATGCTGCCAGACATTCAGTAGCCGACATTGTTCAGCAATATCATTTGGGAGTGAGCTGCAGCCGAGGGCCGCTGTGTTGCACCCCTGGAGTAATTCCTATCTGGACATAAATTTCATTTAAAATATCTGCCGCTATTTTGGGTAGACCGTTACAGTGGGCAAGCCTAGCGTGCAGAGTATTATTAAACTGTGGGTCATCATAATTGGGGCCATACACCCACAAAAGAAAAGCTGCAAATTTATCCTTGTGACAGCACACCAACAAATCGGCAGCTGGGATCTACACACACTTCCTGTATCTTAATACCAGCATCACACTGGAGCCATATCAGCATGCCCCCGGCATGCGTAGTGAAACCCTCTGGGTAACACATGCCTCTCATGCATTGCTGTGTAAGTAGCCCACTCCCAGCACCAGGTGCATTTCCTGAAGTTTTACAACATCCATGCTATGTTGACATAAATACATCATCACTTTGCATACCTTCCAGTATCCATTCAACTCCCTGATGTTGCATGTGAGTAACTTCAACAGTAATGGGCAGCTTTCATTCAGACTGTCTTCAGCCACACTTTCAGCCATCACCACGTCGCTCAAACATCACAAACCAAGCACATTGCGGACCACTCATCACTGTCTGTGCTCACCAGAGCACAATTAAATACTGTGTAGAACCCAATCCACCCACCATGTGCCCCAGCAAACAACACAGCCATGCACTTCCCACCCCACACCCGACCTGTACCCAAGAAACAGAAATCAAATGGAAACCATATGATGCACACATGGGGACAGATGTTGTCCTGCCGAACTCACCTGCAACACTAAGGCACAGGGGGCCACATCTTAGATGTAGTTTGTGCTAAAACATCAACAACAGAGCTCAATTTTTGGAAACATGTACCTCTTGCTCACCTGCACAGTACTCCTCAGGCATTCGAGGCCGGATAGCAACATCTGTTCCAACATACAGGAGACCACTACAACATATCTGCAGCTGTTCCCCTGGACCACCATCTCCAACTGTCCAGGTAACCAGCAAACTCACCCTCACTCGGCCATAGCACGGAAGGGGACAGCTACATAAATAAGGGACATTACAGCAGAAAACAAACAACGCAACCAAAATATAAGACACTTGGGGAAAGATTTATGGAAAAGTGGTGCAGCACACTGCTGCGCCAAAATTGGCAGCGCTCCGCTGCGTCACTTTAGAAATGCAGGGATGCGCACGGAATACAGCACACCTGTGTGAGCCCCCTGCGCTGGCTCTAAATTTAGTTGCCAGCACCAACGCAGGCATCCTTGCACCATCGTGCAAGGATGTCTGCATTGAGGGGTTTGATTGTTTATGTTCGGGAAGGTGTCCCTTCCAGCACATAAACAATCACCAATGGCTCTTTGGCACTTCTGTGTGTGGTGCACAATGCAGCACACACAGAAGTGGCAGAGCGTAATTTTCAATTGATTGTTTATTTGCAAGAAGGGACACCCTCTCACAGATAAACAATCATGTCTGGCATTTTGCTCTTTCTATGCGTGCTGCATTTTGCAGCACGCATAGAAAAAGCAAAAAAAGAAGAGGAATAAAAGTATGCCTCCTTGTTGTGCCTTTCTAACGCCACATCTGGGCGTGGTGTTAGATTTTGCCACTGCCTAAGATTTACAAAAATGTGTAAATCTGAGGCAGAGTTAAAATGCAATGGGTGTTGCAGTGGTAAGCCCTCAGCAACACCCTTTGCATGCCCCTTCCACGCACATTGCTGCTTGGTAAGGGGCCTATTTACAAGGTGACCACCTTGTAAATACGGCTCAGTGCTTAGCGCCACGGGAGCGCCATGAAAAGTGACGTTCCAGGCCTATAAATACACCCCTAAATGTACTTATCCCCCTCCTCCAAGTCCTGTGAGGCCTCCAGTACTCCTTCCTATAATTGTAGCAAACACTGCAAAGCCCCTGTGGCTACACACTGTTTGAGGAACTGCTGCAAACATTTAGGGTCACTGAAGACCTTGGCCTTTCCATCCATTGACACCCGTAGACGAGCAGGGTAGAGCTTAGCATATTCCAGCTTCATTTACTTTAGCTGTCCTGTGGGGGCCCACAACATCCAATACCTTTGCCGCACAACCATGGTACCAGACAATCTGAGAAGCCCGTGATACATGGCATTCTCTCAACTTGGCCAGCAATCCCCTGGGGGTGTAAGTCTTCCACGCAGCCCTCGATGCACCAGCAGGTGGGCAGCAGCACCCGGAAGAACACACAAATCCACACCGGTACAGCTGCTGTCTAACGGCCCTCACTGTGTTCCTCAGTGCAGGCGGTACAAGAACGCTCGATGGTGGCCTCAGCCCGTAGACGCCAGCTGCATTGTCCAAAGTGCCTCACATGGCCAGATGCAGTCAGGCACTGCGGCGGGGTTCGCAAACAGGCAGCAGGGCTCCAGTAAGGCGAGGGCCAGTGCCTGCCCGGCTCCTCCAGCACTGATGAATAGCTCCGTAGCTTACTTCCAACCCTGGTCGCGCAGCTGACAGCAAAGTGCAGCAATAGGTTCCTGGTCACCGTTTCTTGGCGGAATTTCAGGTGCAATTTCTATGTATAATAGAGAGATAGCCCTGTACCTAGTGCATCACAAAGTTGTCTTCACAGTTTCTGGATTAATGATATTCTGGCCCTGTTGAACTCTCTGCTTTATCCACTCTTTGAACAATTTACGTAGCATGAGATCATTTATCATTTGTTAGATTTGAATAATTCCATAGTGTTAGTCCTGAGTTATCTTCCCCCACATTTTGCGTGCCTCCATCCATTTCCTGACTTTTTTCCCACTGGCTTTAGGACTCTGTGCACTTTAACACTGTTTACCAGTGCTAAAGTGCTTGTGCTCTCTCCCCTTACACATGATCACATTGGCTCACATCCAATTGGCATATTTAATTTACTTAAAGTCCCTATTAAAGTGCACTACAAGTGCCCAGGGCCTGTAAATTAAATGCTACGAGTGGGCCTGCCTCACCAATTTTGCCAACCACCTAAGTAGCCCCTTAACCATGTCTCAGGCCTATATTGCAGACCCTATGTGTTCAGTTTAAACTGCCATGTTGAATTACCAATTTAAACCTCTTGGCACTCTTAAGCTTTACCTTTTTATACATATGTCACTCCTAAGCTAGACACTTTGTGAACTATAGGGCAGGGTGCCATGTCTGTAAAAGACAGGACATGTTCTTGTAAGTTTTATATGCTGTGTAAACTTCCAAATTCATTTTTTACTACCTATCTCTCCCTTAGGATAACACTAGGATTACCTTATTACATCTAATAAGTGTAATTCCCATTCTGAAAGAGATAGGTTTGTCAAGTTTGGCATCTCTGAACTTACAATTTAGAAATCACAAGTTATAGTGAAGTCGGATTTTAAATTGCAGTTCTGAAAAGGCCACCTTTAGAAAGTTGGCATTTTTCTTACTTTAGCCATTTGGGGCCAGATGTAGCAAAGGTTTTTACCCATTCTGTGTCTATGGGAGAAAGTGTTCGTACATATGGCCCTTGGTACCTACTGCCTATCTCCAATACATGTCTGGGGTGGGGGGACAGTTGGGCTTGTACATTCCCTCTAGAGAGCTGCACACAAAGGGAGCTTAGGTGTGACTGATAAACCATCAACATCCTGATGAGCCATCCTCAGCAGGATGGAAGGAAGGGGCTGACACACCTTAATGGGCAGTGTCCTGCCACACACAAATGGCTGCATATCCCCCTGTAGTGAATCTGGAGTCAGAGCTGGAAGGGAGAACCTCTGTGTACTTGAAAGACTTTTCTTTGAAGTCTCTTCCACTTCCAAGTACTGGACCGCTGACCCCACCAACTCATGAAACCTCTGGATCCTTGGATACTCTGTCAGTAAGAAGGACTGCTGTTCTGCTACAAGGACTGCTACTCCGCTGAGCTTCGACTCTGCTGGAATACAGCTGAGCTGTTGCCTGCTACCCTCCTCCCTGGGAGTGAGAAGGACTGGACCTGCATTTCTCCATTCAAGAACCAAAGTGACTCCAAGGGCTTGCTGGCTTGACTCCTCTTTTCTGACATCCCATGGACCCAAAAGACAACTAACTCACCTGCTATGGCTCTTGATGCCCCTCCAGTGCTCTATGCAACCACGAACTGGCCCACTCGCACTGAAACTGCACGAAGAATCATTGTGAGCTGCCTCAAGTTTGTCTCTTCACAAAGCAAGCAACGCTGCTCAACTCTGCGAGGCTCAAGCTGCCTATCCACGACTTCCAGGCGACTCTTCTTTCCAGCAGACTGCCACAAGCAGTGCTCTCCTTGCTCCCAGTAAACTTCTTCCCCATGAAGAGGACTCTTGGCTCAATTCTGGGAAAGTAGGGACTTTATGCTTTTAAGCACTATATTGCATTTTAATCTTTAAAAATTCATATCTCAACTTCTTCCTATTGGATCTTTGTCATTTTGCTCTTGTTTTGCTCATTCAATTAAGATCTATGTTTAAACCTGGTGTTGTGTCTTTCTGTGTAGTGTTTTCACTGTTTTACTGTTGCACAAATACTTTACACGCTGCCTCTTAAGTTAAACCTGAGTGCTCGTGCCAAACTACTAGAAGGTGAGCAAACGTACATTTTTGGTATGCATCTGACTTACCCTGACTAGGATTGTGGCTCCTGCTCGGACAGGGTGCATACCTCTGCCAACCAGAAACCCAACTTCTAAAATTGGTGATCAGCAGTGAGGATAGGACTTGTGTTTGGGAAGTGCCAAACAGTAACTGGGTGTACACTATCCATCCATATCCAAGACCATTTTGAATTTTAAATTCTCCTTGATTGGCATTTTTAACTTTGTCTTAAAATCAAGCCTCGAACTGCAGGATCTACACCTACATCTGCACTTGCAAGAATGGAATTTGAGCTGGTCATCCTGGAGGGGTACACTGTGGGCCAGTGGAACTGCAAAATCTGCTGAGGCCCTGGACAGAAGCCTGTGCTGCTTTGGATGTGACCCCAGGAGAAGATGAGGAGACGGATGGCCATGAAGGGATCCTTCCAAGGAACCACATGTAGTAGAGGAGGAAGAAATGAGTCCAGAATTGGAGCTTCCTTTAAGGGAATGGAGCTGTGTCTGTTTCTGTGGTCTCTCCCCAGAGGAACTGGGAGAGAGGAAGGAGGAGAGAGATATCAGGCTGCTGATGGCAAAATTAAAGATGGAGGAGAAACTTGCCTTGGAAAGGCTGGCTCATGAGAGGAGCCTGTAAGAGTTGGAACTGAGAGCAAGGGAATCAGAATCCAGAAATGGTAGCAGCATACATACAGTACCTAGTAGAGAGAAGAGGATTTGTATACCCAAGGATGACATTGATAAGTGTTTTTCTGCTTATGAAGTTGTACTGAGGGTTCCCAAGGTTACTGAGAAGCTTTGAGGGTGGTCTAGGGAAACACCTGCCTACTGTGGGGAGGGATACACTTCTGACATTAGATGTTAGGGCCCAAACCAAGTAAACCCACATGAAAGCCATCTTACTTGCCAAAATTAAGGCTGACCCTCAAGAAGTATCACCAAAGACTTATGGATCCTGTGTATCTGACTTGTTATGGATTGAGGATTGTGGTTCCTGTTTGGACAGAGTGCATACCCAATCAGAAACCTAATTTCTAACATATAAGAATGCTGTCTTCCCCGGCTGCCTTACGGGTAACCATATCATCAATGGCCCTACCTAGCTCTTCTTCCATAACTTTGCTCTCCAGCAACTGTCTCTGTTGTGACAAGAAATATTAAGTATGGATAGGAATATCGATTTCTGTTCCAATGAGTCAAAGTGATCAGACTGATTGTGGAATATGTATAAAGAACTGAAGGCGGTGGTAGCTGCCACTTGGTTGGTGTTAGAAATGGGGTTTTTGGTTGGCAGTCAGGTTACCCCCTGTCCAAGCAAAAGCCCTCACTCTAGTCAGGGTAAGTCACACACAATCCAAGATTATCCTGTGCCCACCCTCTGGTAGCTTGGCACAAGCAGTCAGGCTTAACTTAGAAGGCAATGTGTAAAGTATTTGTGCAATAAATCATACAATACCACCATATAGCACCACAAAAATACACCACACAGTGTTTAGAAAAATATATAATATTTATCAGGATATTTGTAGGTCAAAAAGAATAAAGTTGCAATGGGAAATTGTAGAGATATCACTGAAAAGTGATATAAAGTGTCTTAAGTCTTTAGAATATAAACAAAGTCTCTTTCAAGCACAAGTACCTGGTTTAGCGTGGAAAAATCTCCTCAGAGGGCCACAAAAGAAGAGGTGCGTGGAAAAAGGGGTGTGTGCGTTGATTTCTCCTCAGCACACATGGACTTGCGTCGTTATTTTCCACGCGGGGAAGTCGTGCGTCGTTTTCCGGAGCGCAGACAGTCTCTTTTCGTGGATCGCGGGATTACCAGATGTCCCGGGTCTGTGCGTGGATTTTCCTGCTTGTTTTCCGGCTGCGCGCCGAAATTACGATCTCACGGCAGGCGTCGCGTCGATTTCTCCACTAGAGGTCGGGCGGCGTTGTCCTTGCGAAGCCGTCAGTCGGATTTTCGGTCGTCCCAAGAGCGTCGCGTCGATCAGCGTCGGTGTGCGGCATTTTTCTCGCCGCGGAACAAGCTGTGCGTCGAAATTTTCGGCGCACGGAGCGTCCAAGCGAAAGAAGGAAGTCTTTTGGTCCTGAGACAGGGAACAGGAGGCAAGCTCTATCCAAGCCCTTGGAGAGCAGTTTCACAGCCAGACAAGAGTTCAGCAAGGCAGCAGGCCAACAGCAAGGCAGCAGTCCTTTGTAGAAAGCAGACAGGTGAGTCCTTTGAGCAGCCAGGCAGTTCTTCTTGGCAGGATGTAGTTTCTGGTTCAGGTTTCTTCTCCAGCAAGTGTCTGATGAGGTAGGGCAGAGGCCCTGTTTTATACCCAAATGTGCCTTTGAAGTGGGGGACACTTCAAAGAGTGGCTAAGAAGTGCACCAGGTC
This sequence comes from Pleurodeles waltl, assembly GCF_031143425.1. Classification (NCBI taxonomy): domain Eukaryota; kingdom Metazoa; phylum Chordata; class Amphibia; order Caudata; family Salamandridae; genus Pleurodeles; species Pleurodeles waltl. The sequence continues at coordinate 601,200,039 of NC_090443.1, read as the reverse complement.
CCCTTTCAGTTCAATCCTGTCTGTCAGGGTCCCAGTAGGGGGTGTGGCAGTCCTTTGTGTGAGAGCAGGCCCTCCACCCTCCCAGCCCAGGAAGACCCATTCAAAATGCAGATGTATGCAAGTGAGGCTGAGTAACCTGTGTTTGGGGTGTGTCTGAGTGAATGCACAAGGAGCTGTCAACCAAGCCCAGCCAGACGTGGATTGTAAGGCACAGAAAGATTTAAGTGCAAAGAAATGCTCACTTTCTAAAAGTGGCATTTCTAGAATAGTAATATTAAATCCGACTTCACCAGTCAGCAGGATTTTGTATTACCATTCTGGCCATACTAAATATGACCTTCCTGCTCCTTTCAGATCAGCAGCTGCCACTTCAACAGTGTATGAGGGCAGCCCCAATGTTAGCCTATGAAGGGAGCAGGCCTCACAGTAGTGTAAAAACGAATTTAGGAGTTTTACACTACTAGGACATATAACTACACAGGTACATGTCCTGCCTTTTACCTACACAGCACCCTGCTCTAGGGGTTACCTAGGGCACACATTAAGGGTGACTTATATGTAGAAAAAGGGGAGTTCTAGGCTTGGCAAGTACTTTTAAATGCCAAGTCGAGGTGGCAGTGAAACTGCACACACAGGCCTTGCAATGGCAAGCCTGAGACAAGGTTAAGGGGGCTACTTGAGTGGGTGGCACAACCAGTGCTGCAGATCCACTAGTAGCATTTAATCTACAGGCCCTAGGCACCTGTAGTGCACATTACTAGGGTCTTATAAGTAGATTAAATAGTTCAATCAGGTATGATCCAAAGTTACCATGTTTGAAGGGAGAGAGCATATGCACTTTAGCATTGGTTAGCAGTGGTAAAGTGCACAGAGTCTAAAAACCAGCAAAAACAGTATCCAAAAAGTGGAGGGAGTCAGGCAAAAAGTTAGGTGTGACTACCCTAAGGCTGTCAGGTCTAACAGTTGGTAAGTGTTTGACCCTGTTCATCAATGATCACTGGGATCAAGTGTGTGGCCAGAAGAATAACATATCCCCCACTTTTGCACCAAAGCTCTTATGGCACCAAAGAAGTGAAGCAAGTCATCATGACACTCCCCAGAATGTTCTTTCTCTTCGATTCAAGCACTTATCCATTCATCCTTTCATCTTTCCATCCAGCTACTGATATCTATATTTCTCAAACCTATCCATCCACTAACCCTTTCAGTTATCTAACTCTCCATCCACCCTTCCACTCATCCATCCTTTCACTTACCGTCCACCCAACCTTTTACTCCACCCATCCATCTAGCTTTCAATCCAGCCACCCTTTCACGCACACATCCATCCTTCCCTTATACTCACGTAATGACCCACCCACCCTTTCATGTTAATTATGAGCCTTTGTAAGCCAGGCTTTAAGCAGATGAGGGCCATCAAGCACTCCACCCCTGATGTAGCAGCTAAAGTGGGGGCTGGTTCACGACGCCCCTCTAGGATCACATGCTTGGATTCAGTATGAACTAACTTCAGTGCCAGGAGCCTGGGTGCCTTCTCTCCCTGTTTGTGCGGTTTCAGTTAGATCATTTTTTAGAACTGTTTCTGGTTTGAATGAGTAGAGAGTTCTTAGATCATATATGATCTGTGCACTAACATTCCCATTTTTGCATGATCATCCCCATTTTTTGTCTACTAATGTTGACAGTTTATTAAAAATATATATATATATATATATATAAATGTATATATATATATATATATATATATTGCACAGGGGCTTTCCTAAGCAGGCCCCCACACAGTACAAGTCGTCTAACATCCAAAACATGTCCAAATTGGTTGAATCACTAATTAGCATATTTTATGTAACTATAAATACTTAGTATATGGCATAAAGTAAATCCTGGCCTGTATATTAGATATCACTATTGACCTGCAGCCTCTATTGTGCCTTCAGCTACAGTGAACACTTCTAAACGTGGTTTAAGTCTACCATTGCAGCCTCATTGTGGCAGTTTAATACCTGCAATTCGACCTGTCAAAGTAAACCTGTTTCAAATGTCTAAAATGTCCTTTTAAATATCATTAAGCTACCCCTAAGAAGGCTAAAGGGTCATAAGGCAGGTTGTATGTTATATAAAAACAGGACTTGTAGCAAGTGAACATTAAGCATGCCATTACAGTGACTAGAACCCAGAATCTATTTTCACTGTAGCAAGGCTGATTGTTCCACAGGGAAGCACCAATTTAATGTTATCTTTAGCTAGGAAACTCCTAGAACTTTAATTTGTGGACTCTGTAATGTTCATCAAATTCTCAATTCACTGCTGAAGTTGGATTTTTTTATAAATATTAATGAGAATACTTTTAGGATGTTACCTTCTCTCTGTCTGAAGCCTCTGATAGCTAATTTGCATTATCCTCCAGCTGCAGCTCTCTGAGTGCCATGAATGAGATGTGAAAACTTCTCCCAGAGCAGAGACAAAGGTCTGGGTGTGGGAAGATGTTTCAGTTCCTCTGGCAAGGCAACCATTAGGACAGTGCCTATTAACTTGCTTAACTTCAAAAAGGCCTCCCTGTTACAGATAGATGTCAGATGGCACCTGCACAGGCCCCTTCCTTGTTCTCCCAGTCAGAGAAGCACCAATCTCAGTGGGGAGGGAGCTACCTGAGAACTGGCTTGAAGTGACCACAGAGGAAGGGTTGCTAATTTCCCATGCCATATCTCTGTGGTGGAAACCTAGGCTCTGCACATAGGGAGAAGCTTTTCACCATCTTGGAATCGGGCAGTGCTGGACATTGTGAGATTCCTTGCAGAAAGGCACACTGGAACTACTGCACACCTTTTCCTCTTGGTTAGGAAGGGGTAGGAATCACCTCAACCACAAAATAGTGCCAGGCACAAATGTAACATCTCCAGTACCCTTCTCAGAACACTCTGGACCTGTGGATGGACAGATGAAAGACTGCAGCTGCTTTTGAGAAGACCAGAATGAATGGACCTGCTCCCACTTGTTCCCCAGGATATTGAAGTGGACTTCAGAGGTTAGTTGGCTGGCCTCCTTTTGAGTTAAACGACAACAACAGGCTGCAAGAAGCCTTTCCCAGCAGCCCAGGTCAAACTGGACCGGGTCTGAACTCTGCTGTTGACTTCTGCTATGGTAAGTCTTGCATACCAACTGCTGTATCTGAAGTTCAGTGATTCTTGGTTGGTCACACAGGTTGTGTACACCTTCTAACATTTTGACATACCTGGGAATTAGAATCGTTTTGGTTCTAAAGTCCTCAGTAGGACTGGGACAAACCTGCCAAGTTGATTCTACCAAAGTGTGTTGCCACTGGGCTGAATATTCAGGTTTCTCCTCTTCTAAGCTTTTCTGTGTCCAGAAATCCATTTCAGTGGAACCTTGCTGAGGAGGTAACCAGCCTTTTGGAGCCCTTTTGTACTACAGCCTGCAGCCTTGGCCTGCTCAAGGAATCTGGTCTCCAAAAAAGTGACTAAGTCTGAATGTAGAAAACTTGACCGGGTGAAGGCACCCAAAATGTCCAGCCAGTGCGAGGACTTTTGTAGGCATTAATTTTGAATTTTCCAGCTCCAAGCTTTCCTCATCTAAACCAACAGCTTCACTGGGATGTGGTGCAGAGCCTCTCAGATGTTGTGAAGCGCTTCTTGGGCACAATCTTCTGCTGTTCCCAGCTGACAGACTTTGACTTTCATTTTCAAGACTACTGACCATTTTTACAAGGCCCTGTGGCTCAGGGCTGCACAGCAAGTGTATATTCTGCTCCATCCTGCTTCAGGGCAGAAATGAGCCATGTAAACAAGATACAGCACATATCAGTCCTCACCCTGTGTGCTGGTGCAGAAATTGCTGGTGCAGGGGTGCCTGCGTAGTGGGGACGATTGTTTTTGTGCAGGAAGGGATACCTTCCTGCACAAAAACAATCAATGGAGGTGATTTCCTCTTGCTATGTGTGCTGCAGAATGCAGCACACATAGAAAGACTAAAAAATTGAGATATATTTCTACCCGGTGCATCAGTCTTACGCAACCCCTGTGGAGGCATAGATTTTTTACACATTCTCAGGTTTACAAAGCCTTGTAAATCTGGGAATGCATCAAAATCCATGGATGTTGCGTGGGAACTCCCACGCAACACCCATGGAAACGTCTCCCTGATGCAAAGTAAGGCAACGCAGCAACTTATGCTGCGTTTCCTTACTCCATCTTTACAAAGCCATATAAAGCTGCACAAAGTGACTTTGCATGGCCTTGTAAATATTGCTCAGCAGCCTGCGCTGTCGCTGCATCAAAAAAATGATGCAGCAATGGCTCAAGCTCCTATTAAATATGGGCGTCAGTCTGAATATAAAATCTCTGACTAGGTTGAACCTTGTTGGTGAAATCATCACACACTCTATCACGGTTGGCCTGAAATCACTCCTAGTTCCCAGTTTACCACAACCAGTTGCCTGCATTTGTGTTTTACTCTTTTTTGTGCTATTTTGATGCCAAATTTTAAAAACTCATATCACCAGCTCTCCTTATTAGATTTTTGTAGTCCTTTTGTTCTTTGTTTTTAATACAAACTGTATTGCATTTCGTTAGACATGTGAGTAGATAACAGATGTAAGGAAATAGCAGATCATAACACTGCACTCATATATTATAGAACTGAAAGTAGGTGTTTTTCAACAGTATGATACAAGTGGCAAATCAACAGTGAAGGCCGACCCCAACATACACACGGATGGAGTCTTCATGAAAACTTACAAAGTGGTACAACAGCCGGGGCAGTGTAACCATCTATGCAAGGTTCAAACAATCTGCCACTGATAAAGGTAGTGTGATCCAGAAAGTAATTTGTGACTTGAGGGGCATGGCCATTTTCATGAGATTGCCCTCCATTAGGTCTAGTGCATCATGATAAATCTGGATACCCAGGTAATGGGACGTCTGTGACGCCACCTTTATGTACATTTCCCAAAAGGTATGAAGGGCTTAACGTACCTACCCTCAAATGAGAAGGCATAGGATTTGTCTATATTAACAGGGAGGCAGGAGAAGTGCCCAAACTTGGAGAAAAAATCAGGAAACGCCTTCCAATGGTGTCCTCAGATCATCCACATAAAATAACATATCTTCAGCATACAACAATATCAAGTGCGTTGCAGGTCAGAGGGAGATTCCCCAACCCTGGGCTGCTTGTCGCAACCACTGAAGCAGAGGTTCTAGCACCAAAACAAAAAGTAATGTGAAAGCTAGTGCTAACGCGTCCCTTTATGACCAATTTATTCACTTTGGGACTCGTTTTAGGCCAATGAATCTTTTGACCCTGATTGAAGACACCTTAGGACGAGATAGCTAATCAGCATGTCAATCAATATGTCAATAACGTCATCAATATTTACCAGAATAAGACAATTCAACTTAGTCAAAGACATTAATAAAATTCAGAAACCACCATGACCTTTCAGTCATGAATAACCACACCAGTTTAGTATGAATATTGTGATATTTATTCCCTATTGATTACAATTCCACTAGTAAGTTTATTAGTCTCCAAACCAAGAAGCACATTAGCATGGTCACAATATGGCAACTCTGATAAGATTTAATCAAAGCAAGAATCACGAATATTAGAACATAACACAGCGTCAACATAGGTTATCCTTAGCAGAGTAACATGAGCGCATTATTCAACAAAGCATAGATTCAGTCATTTGTCGATTTGCGTCAGTTTTGTGAACCCCTCACCTAACCTCGAATTAGCATTGGCATGTTGGGCTTCATGCAAAACAATTTAGCAACACCAATTTGGAAAACATCTAGCTATGGTCTCTGTCAAAAGAGAAGCAGTTGGTACCTCGAAAGGAAAAGCAAATAGGCAATCACAATTTCATTGTCATATAGTTACCCTCCGTAACTATTGAGTCAGCAAACAGATTCAGTCTTCGTCCTCAGGACATCAGTTGATTCGCCATCAGCCAGGAACTCAGCAAGTTGGGCAAAGGGGCACTTCCCTCATAAGGAGGTAAAGTATAAATGGGCAATCTATGGCAAGAATGGTTTTAAGAACCAAACAGCAAAGTCTCTATGCAGAGTGACAATGTGTCTGGCTCATAGCAAATCGCATCAGCATCTCCCCCTCTTCTCTCTCCTAGTCTCCTATTCTCTTCGATGTAAACTACTTCCTTGTGTCATAGGTTTTTATCCCATTTTCGTTGCACATTCCCCTAAAATTTGGTTGGTTGAGGGGTTGCACCCCACTATCTCTATCCAATAGACTCATCAAATTTGTCACCCCATAACAGTTCTCACGTATTTTATTGGTCCTTATGATTGACGACTTCAGGGGGTAGAATGTCCGGTATGACTTCGTACTCTTGTGGTCCTTTGCACATCTTCAGTCAGTGGCTCCATTGTCTGTACCGGTTCAGGCGACCTTGTACCTACGAGTAGTCTACAGTGTTGCACTCAGCAAGAATGTTTCACTAAGCAAGTCAAATGTCTTTAGAACGGATCTACTACAGTTACATTCATCTTCTAGTATGGAAAAACAAGAGTTCATGTCCTTAAGCAAGTCAGCACACTGCATGTTAGAAAAACACATTTAATATAAAAGCGGGCAGCTAGGCCTCGACTAATGCAAACTAAGGCCTAATGAATTATTAGCAGAATTCTAACATACTGTATAACCTTTCATTATTAGTACAAAATCACATTCTAATACATTATTTCATCATTATTAGTCATTTTAATTAGTCCCCGTATATATTGACGGCCACTCCCCGGGGGCATATTTCAACATGCGTTTAGCAAAAACATATTAATACATTTTCTATGCGGCATTATTATACATTAGTTCATAATCATTTCATGTTAATATTGATTATATAAGCTACGATCTCTCACTAGCATCCTTGCCTAGAGTCGTGAAACGCCGGGTAGGAAAAGCTCTTGAAGCAGGGGAGGAATATAAAAGCTTTAACTAGGGTATGTAATCAGGAGAAATATCGAAACAGGCGAGGGTAGCAAACATAAAGTCCAATCCTAGGGTATCAAAGGCTTGTTGCAGATCTAATGAGAAGCAAAAAGCCACCAGATAGTTTCTGGGGATGAATTCTAGCATCTGGTGTAAGCAGCGTAAGCTGAGTGAAGTGTTTTGTTTCATAATAAAACCACAGTGATCTATGTGTAATAATTGTGGTACTAGTGGGAGCAGTCAGCCTGCGAGCACCTTGCTCAGTATTTTGTATTCCAGGTTGAGTAACGATAAGGATCTATAAAAGGATGTATGAACAAGTGGTCTGTGTTGGGTGCATAAATGCTACCAAGTACCACAAGCACTCCATCTTGGATATCCCTGATGAGAACGTAATGACCATGTGCTTCTAGTCTAGTATCTAAAGGCTTAAAGGGAATCCCTGCAGGCAGCCATATCACAGCATCCCAGGTGAAGGCAGATTAGGAAATATAGAATAATTGACCCCGCCACTTCCTGCGCCGTTTAAGGGGTTCGGACGCAATAGGATAGGTGTCCTGAAAGTAAACAATGTATGCTTGATGACAGTGCAGCTGTGCCAATATTCTGTACCTCTTTTGCACCGGGCTCATGCCTCTGACATTCCAAGTACTTATGCTATATCTGCGTTCAGTAGCCAGCATCATGTGTTATGGGTAAATAAGGGTTTACGCCCAGTATCGCACATAGCTAAATACCCTAGATATAAATTGCATGTGACAGTGTCGTTCAACAAGTGACGAACCCCAAACACCAGGTCTAGTGGTGAATATTCGTTTGACCAAAACTGTAAGAAAAATATTTGAACTAAACAATACATTGTGCTTTCGTTCCTGGGGTGTGTGGCATTAGGCCTATGAGTATGTCCCTGTTGGGGCATGAGGGCTATCTGGGTCTTGGAATCTACTCAGACCCAGGCTCCACGAATCAAATACCTCAGGTAAATGGATACTGCAAATCGACTAGAAAGATATTTAGACAGTAACAGCCACATTGGGTCCTCATGTTGTTATCAATGTCACTGCAAGGTCAGTAGAGGCACACCCACATCTGTCGCAATAGAAAAGGTCATTAATCCCCCCACCCAAAGGAGGATACTGGAGATGATGGCTGTAGTAGTCACTTATGGGGGTGGGGGTGATCTTGCAAGTGTCACATACTGTATCAGGCACCAGCACTGCTGTTGGGAAGCCTGCTGGTGACAGCTTCCATGAGTCCCCCTGCTGTTCAACCCAATCCCATGCTCCCTCCGGAGTGTCAAACAAGAGGGTTTGCTGCTCATGGACCACCTTGAGTCTGACTGGGAATCGTAAAGCATACGTGAGTCCCACTGTGCGTAGCTGTCGCTTCACTGCTTGGAAGGAGGAACAATGATGCTGGACTGCTAGTGTGTAATCAGGAAACAAAGAGATTTGTGCGTTCTCCATTATGATCTGTGCTGTTTCCCATGTGGCACAGAGAAGCACATCCCGGTCTTTAAAGTTGACTGTTTGGACTACAAAAGGACGCAATGGTGCACCCAGAGGGGTCCTCCTTGCTGGCACCTGGTGTTCTCTTTCCACCTTGAACATGCCTGACAAGCCAGTTGGAGCCACCATGCTACAGAGACAGTCCTCCACATACTGAGTAGTGTCGGAACCTTCCACACCCTTCTGAATGCCATTGATCCTGACAGAATTTCTGCAAGCCCGCCCTTCAGCGACTCCTGCGTGCTTCCGAAGTAGGTCAACTTGTTTATGGAGCTGGGCAATGAAGAATGTTTGTTCTGCCTCCTAGGGCATTAGGGTGAAGCGGGTCAGCTCATTAGTTTTGACAATTTCTGGTGGTCATCCTTGAGGAGACTGAGATCTGTAGTGATTGCACCTAACCTTTGCTCAATGGCCATTTTGGAGTCATGTATCTCATGCAGTATAACGTCTAACTTTCCCAAGGGGCCTCCATAGCAGAGGGTATGTAGTCATCAGGCACTAGCACTGTGGAACACTCTGAAATAGTGGACTGGGAGCAGTCACTACCCGGAGGCTTAGTGAGCTTGGCTTTGGAATGACCCGTATCATGCACCATTTAATGTCAGCAGGCAAAGGGAAAAATAGAAGAACTGGCAGCGCTGCACCATGCACGGGTCAGCACCTTATACATCCCTGGTAGAGTATAGATTCAGAGTCTCCAATCCCTAAATGCTTGTTGGGTGGCACTCTGCCGGAGACAGCAGATCAGACTGGGCAGCCCTGGGCAAGGCCAGCCAGGCACGAACTCCCAGTCCCATGACCAGGAGCATATCAGTGGGCAAAAGTAGCATCCCATCTTAGGCCCATTCCTAGCATAGGCTAGTATGAGCCCCAGCCCAAGAAGGCACCCTAATTACTCACTGTGGAGGCACTGGGGTGAGCCATATTATGACACACATGTTCTACTCCATAGGCCGATTTCTTCAAGCTTTGCTGTCATTAAAGATGTTTATGGGAGGATTGCAACAAGTTTCAATGTTGCAAATTGTGTGTCTTATCTTCCTGCACCTGGTCATTTCCGTAGGCTCCTGCCACAATCTAGCATTTCATGGTGCACCCTACTGTGCCGTGCAGCCAACCATCATTGTGCCGCAGGCCCAGATGGGTTCTTTCAGGCCCCGCCAGTCTCAATTGGCAGGCGGAGCCAGTCAACAGTATCTAGCCCTGAGCACCCAGCTGACACGGGATGTGACCCGCAGGGCATTGGCCCCCACCACCTCTCCCCACAGGCCCCAGTGAGTAAAAAAGGCGCCACCTTGCCCAGGGCACAGGCCACCACACAGCCCCGGGGCTCCTCTCTTCCAGTGGACTGCACCAGCCATCTGCGGCATCGCCGGGCTGAGTCAAGCACCACCGGGCCCTCAAGCTTGTTCATCGTCCGCTCAACCCTATTCACAAGGAGTCTAGTCCTCAGTTACCTTATGGCCGATCGCTGCCACAACTCCTCGTGCCACTGATGTCTCCTCCACAACACTCCAGTGGAGCATGCAATCCAGTGATCAACTGGCCAGTGGCAAAGTGTCCATGGGGCTGCAATGCCAGCAGCAGTCCCTCTGCAGTCCAGTCATTTCTGTACCAAGGCCACAGGTACTCCCCAATCAGTTGGTTCCTCCCACTGTTGGGTCTGGCAATGGCTTCAGCATCTCCCCCGGTGACAGTGACATCAGGGTTGTCAAGGGTGGGGCACCCACAGTGCCTTCTATCAGGCTGGATACCCCTGTTTGGCAGTATAAGAGCATAGATTTCAGGGCCTGGGTCCGAGAGCTGCACAATCTCAGCAAACAGTATTTTTGGAAATTAGCCACATCCCCCATGGTTGTAATTTTGTTTATTAAGTTATTTTCCATTTATAGACATGAGTGGGATTTTTAATCTTTTGTGTTTTCAACTTTTTAATTGTTTTGATCCTTTTAAAAGCTGCACACATTTCATAATCCAAGCCTGTTTGCTCTGTGCCTTAGCTACAATGGGTTGAGATCAGGTTTACCTTTCTGAAATCTTTTACTGGATGCAGTAAGACAATGACCTCATTACATGCGATGGACTACCATTCACACCAACTATTAATTCACTTTCTAACAGAATGTTACACCATTTCCAGTAAGGATTGCTGAGGGTTGCATTGGAGTGTGCCAAGAGTCTCAATACCTCCCTTTTCACTCTTACCAGAGCCACTTTAGCTGTCTTTTTGGCTAATTCCTCATCCTTCATGAGGTCTCCCTAACTGTCCATAGCGATAGAGCTCTCATTTTTATTTAAGCATGCTGCAAAGAAGGAAAACAAATATTTCTTGTCAGTGGGCATTCAGAAACACTGTTGGGAGAAAATAGAGAAAAATATACAACCCTGCCTAGCAGCATAGCAAAAAGTCAAAAAGTAGTTTATTACAAATCAGGTCTCATGGACAGCAGAGTTGAATGTGTAATCCCTGTCAATATGGTGTATCAACCACTGCGGATTTAACAAGCTTTGATCAGTTACCACATTTGAGGAAGTGCTTCTCTCTCATTTGAGAAGTGCTTCTCTCTCCCATGACATAAGTCAGGTCTGCCTGATCTGTCTAAAACAAATTCCACTCCTTACTCAATACAACCTATGTCTTTCTCATGAAGTGGAGAATACTGCACAGGTTAATAAGGAAGTTCTTTTTTTCAGTGATTAGGGCATAAACAGAACTTACCACAGTAGTCAAGTACAGTCATTTTAGCTAGTATGTAGTGGCCTTCAAGGTCTGACCACCTTCTCCGTGCCATCACAGGCAGATATTTCCAAAGAAAGACTGCCAACCCACCATTTCTCTGAGGAGTCTTCTGGGTGTGTAAGGTGGTCTCTGCTAGCATCGTACACTGTACTAACCCAGTTGTTCTTCAGTCTGACACTTTCATCAAGTGAAAGATGGGTGTCCTTGAAGAGAGCAATGTGTGGTTGCTTGACCCCAGCTGCAGGGAGTATTTACATCCTTTCATATAATGATTCAGGCCACATAGGGGGAGGATGCAAAGGGTGTGGCTATTATAATTAAGGGTTTGCAGAGTCAAAAGGAATGGATCATAGTGAAATGTGAAGAGAACGGCTAGCAACACCCTATAGTAAAACATGTCAGTCTGGGCGTCAGAGATTATTAAGGATTAATGATTGCAAATACAGGCACATATGTACATAGGAGTAGGCAGCAATGAACCACCTGGTCCAAGAGAGAGAATGAGGAATGAGGCAGCATGTTGTGGAGCATTTGTTGGGGAGGCAAATAGTGACGTGAAGGCAGCTGCAAGTGAACTGGACAGTGGTTTCCTTGTAAGGATGGGGAATGTGTAAAATAAACAAGCTTGAATGAGAATACCATACAATGCCTCCAAGTGGTCAATGTGATGGAACTCATTTAATAATATGAGTCCGTAAGTAGCCAAGGCAGCAAACTAGTCTGTTATGTTTCATTATGGTTTAAGGAAGGTGGAGCAATCTTGACTCATAGGTTAGGTGCTGTTATATTTTATGTCCCAGAATGAGTACCATAATTTCTTAGCCCCAGTGTTGCCCATTTGAAATGACAACCCTCATCTCTCATGTGTTACATGACCCTGTGACCCAGATAGGTAGATAGTTCCTCCACCAGAATTGTTCCATGCAAACATCAGAATTGAAATTTTGGTTACTATTATTTGACTTCCTGTGTTATGGCCCCATCAGTCTTATGCAACCCAACAACAGACCTCAGAACAGTACAATTTTAAGCCCTAGAAGGCTTTCTCAGAAGAAATGCATAAACCCCACTGTACATTGATGTATAGGCAGCATCTATCCCTGTGCCATTCCACCAGCTGCATGTGACCTCTCACATTCTCTCTCCTCAAGATGTGAAATAAGTGTTGACTGGCAGATGCTTGGCATGGCAGGCGTGGTTGATCAAAGTCATAGGCATTCACCACTGAGGAATCCAAAGATGAAATAACTTTTTTTCAGGGAGCTAAGTTAATCACATTCTTTGTGCTTCCCATTAATTGTGATCAGCATGGTATCCCCATTTACTTAGACATGGTCAGTGAGAGGCAGACATTTATTTATTTCTTTACATCTATCTTGTGCTCACGTTTCAAGAAAGCACACTATTTCCTAGCAGCAAATACAACTTGGTGAGCTTGCTGATGATGCAAAAAACAGGCTATAATTAGTCTTAGTTCTAGTTTGGAGTTAGAGTCCCTCATCCTGATCCTGTGCACTCTCTGAAACTCCAGAGATGGATTAAAAGTTAAAGCAATCAATTGAGGTATGAGGTGAGTAAGAAAAACAATCATGCCATTTCCCTCTTTTCAGAGATGCCAGGGATTTGTACATTGACTTTCCTGTTCCTTTCTTTCAACTTAGTCAAAGTTTCGCAGTCCAAAGGCTCTACCAGCTCCTGCTCCACCAGTGCCAATTTGTCTTCCATTGCTAACAAGTGGGAGTTAAATGCAACAATGGGTCCTCATGGAGATTATATCTAATGCTAGTTTAGCTGTCGTATCCTCTTTGGAGCCAATAGATTGTCTGATGGAAACCCATTCTTTCATAATTGTATCCAGCATAATTTCCGACATCTTGGGGCCAGGTACGTCTTGTGTAGTCTCGGCACTTTACCTACACTACTTCGGCAAACAGTAGTTGCTTAACTGTTCGCTAGTCAGACATAAAAGAAGGTGCCATTTGTCCAGGTAGAGCCAGGACAAACAGAGCAGTAGATCATCCTCAGCACTTGGCTGTCGAAAGATCGTTGTGAGGGAACCCAGATCACATCCATCAGTCACAGATGTCCCGCCATGCATTGATCATAATCCATTGTGTGGCCCATCCCACTTCTACAGGTTCACTAGAATCCATCCTGCACATAGGGCTGTTTGCCTTGCTGAGCTGCTCTCTCCTTTCTATATCAAAGCACAAATAGGCAGGGCAATATCCCCTACTTAGTGTTGATAAAAAATATACTACCTTTGGGTAATAATTCCACAAAATAAACATGAAACTATGCTGCTAAATCTAAGGCCATCTCCTAGCTGAAATAGTTCATGTGTACTTGATATTCTTGCACCCAGCTGCCTGCAGTGCAAATACTGACAGTAACTTATGCCCCATAAACTGTTAGATACATTAAACAGGCTCAGGCATTTTAACCATGGTCCTGCAGTGCTTTAGGAACTACTGTGGGGACCAGGTAGAATATGCCCAAGTATGGTTCCGTGTATTTGCAGTGTCTTCTTTGCTCTTGGCTCAGTTATGGTTATGGAGGAGTGATGGGCAGCAAACAATGGACAGCCAATTAGTGCTGTACTCTTTAGGTATTGCTAATGGGTTGTGAAAACACTGGAGCCCAAACACTTTTACAGAGGAGATCCCACTGCATTGTCTCTTTTGGCATCCTCAGTGGAGTGAACAACGTGAGGCTAGAAGTTAGGGTTTGTAATGTAATGCAATGTGGATTTGTAGAGAGCAAAACTTGTCATTGTGAGTGCATCCAGGTGCAGAGTAGGTGCGGATTCTGGAAGTAGGATCAATAAAAGAGCTAAGTTTTCAAATTCTTGCAGGAATAACTAAGTGATTTGGCTGCCCTGATGTGCTGTGGGAGGTTGTTCCAGGATTTGGATGCAGTCCTACCTCCTGTCTTGCATCTGTGACTAAGGGGATGTGTGGGCGAGCACAAGTAATGAAGAGGATAGGTTCCTTGTTGGTTGGAGGAAGTGAAGACAGTGGTTGAGGTAGGTGGGACCGTGATTGTGAAGTACCTTATAGGCGTGGGTGAGCAATTTGAACTGGCAGCATTTCTGAATGGGGAACCAGTGTCATTTTTGGAGGTGCGGTGTGATGTGTGTGTGTCGAGGAAAGGCGAGCATTAGTCTGGAGGCAGCATTTGTGATTATTTGCAGCTTGCATGATAGGTGTGCATAGATGCTGTAGTAGAGGGCATTGCTGTTGCCCAGTCTGCTTGTTATGATGGCCTGGGGGATGGTCTTTCTGGTGTCAGGTGGGAATTGTTTGAGAGTGTTTCTGAGCAATGCAAAATATGCAAAAGCAGGTGGAGGTGACAGCATTGATTTGATGTCTCATGGTGTGGTTGGTGTCTAGGATGATGCCCCAGTTTTTTCCATGATTGGAGTGTAAGGGAGTGGGGCGTAGTTCTGTGGGCCATCAGGTGGAGTCCCAGGGTGAGTTATTGTTGCTGAATATCAGCACTTCCATTTTGTCAGCATTGAGTTTGAGGTATGTCTATTGTTAGAAATGGGGTCTATAGTTGGCAGAGGTATAAAGCCTTGTCCAAGTAGGGACCACAATCCTAGTCAGGGTAAGTCACACACAATCTAAATTATCCTGTGCCCACCCTCTTGGAGCTTGGCACTGAACAGTCAGGCTTAACTTAGAAGACAAAGTGTAAACTATTTGTGTAATAAATCATACAGTAACACAGTGAAAACACCACAAAAAGACACCAAACAGTTTTAGAAAAATAGAGAATATTTGTCTGGATAAAATACTGTTGAAATGATGAACATCCAACGTTATGACTTTTATAAAGATTAAATTCACCTAAAGCGCCTAGAAAACACAATAGTCCAACTGGGGCTATCACGGCATAGTTGACAGAGTAATATAATATAATTCAACCTCACCAATAGGCACGATTTTGTGTTACCATTCTGGCCATACTAAATATGACCTGGTTACCCCTTTCAGATCAAAATCTACTACTCAAAAAGTATATGAGGGCAGTCAAAATGCTAGCCAATGAAAGAAGCAGACCCCACAGTAGTGGAAAACAGATTTAGGAGGTTTTCACTACCAGGACTTATAAAGCACATATGTACATGTTTTGCCTTTTACCTACATAGCACCCTGCCCTATGGGTTACCTAGGGACTATCTTAGGGGTGACTTATATGTAGACAAAAAGGGAGTTTAGGGCTTGGCAAGTACTTTTAAATGCCAACTCAAAGTGGCATTGAAACTGCACACACAGGCCTTGCAATAGCAGGCCTGAGACATGGTTAAGGGGCTACCTATGTGGGTGGCACAATCAATGCTGCAGGCCCACTAGTAGCATTTAATTTACAGGCCCTGGGCACAGATAGTGCAATTTACTAGGGACTTTTAAGTAAATCAAATATGCCAATTGGGTATGAACCAATGTTACCATGTTTAAGGAGAGAGCATATGCACTTTAGCACTAGTTTTTAGTGGTATATTGCCCAGAGTCCTAAAACCAGCAACAACCGTGACAGAAAAGTGGAGGGAAGCAGGCAAACAGTTGGGGGATGACCACCCTAAGGCGGTCAGGTCTAACACCTATGATGGTCATGCACATTTTTAAATTACTTTGTTGGTATAGGTGTCTTCTGAGAGAGATATAATGAGCTGGGTGTCAGCGACGTAAGAGATAATGTTGAGTCTGTGGGTCTGAATGATACTTGCTAAAGGAGTTATATATACGTTGAAGAGAGTGAGGCTGAATGAAGAGGCTTGGTGAATTCTGCAGAGGAGGTCCTTGGGTTCTAAGGGGAACAGAGGGAGCTTGACTGATTGCATTCTTCCGGTCAAGAAGGAGGCTATTGACTTAAGAGCTGGTCCTTGGATTCCATTTTCGTTGAGTCTGGAGATGAGTGTGTTGTCGGAGGCTGTGTGGAAGGTAGCAGAGTAGCCCAGAAGGATGAGTGTAGTAGTGTGGCCTTGACCTATGATTGTGCGAATGTCTTCTGAATGGTGCGATGTGGATTGTCTTAGTGTTGTGATTGCTGCAATAACCTGCTTGTGAGCTGTCCAGGAATTCCTGGTGTTCAAGGTATTGGGAGAGCTGACGGTTGATGGACTGTGCTATGATTTTGACTGGGAAGGGAAGAAGAGGGATGGGTCAGTAATTGCTGAGTGGTGAGGACATGGATCCATGGAGGCTCCTGAGTGGATGGATGCCATTAAAGCTGCTATGTGTTTGTTGGTCATCGGGGTCCATTCCATGAGTGAGATGATGTTAGTGGTGGATGTCAGACGTGAGGTAGGGTGTGGTTGAGGTCAAAGTTCCTGCAGATATTTTTGATATCTTGTTGTGGAAGAAGTTAGAGAGTTGGTTGAAGAGTCCTTGTGATGGGATGATGGAGTTGGAGGTGGCTGCCAGATGGGTTAGTTCCTTAATGATGCGGAAGTGTTCTTTGTAATTGTTGATGCTGGCTTCAGTCCTCTGAGTCAGAGCTTTCTTCCTGGTCTCTTTCAGTTTGTAGTGGTAGCTCCTGTGTGAGGTCTTGTAGGCCTCCCTGGACACAGGATCTTCTGAGATTCTCCATTTTCCTTCTAACTATTGGTGTTGCCTCTTGGAATCTCTGAGTGCATTGTTGTACTAACTCACATGTTTGTTTGTCCTGTTCCAGTTGGCGTTTATGAGGGATGTGAGAATGTTGGTGCTAATGGAGATCCAGTTGTTAAAACAGTCTGTGTTTCTGTTGATGTTGTTGGGGAAGATAAGGGGTAGAGCTGAAGAGTGTTGAGCCATGCAACGTTGGTCACTTTCTTCCAGCTGCCACTGGGGGTGTGTAGCCTCTCCTTCAGAGTAGTATGTGCAATCAAAATGTCGAAGAGTATGATGAAGTGGTCCGTCCAAGTAAGTGGGGAGACCTGGCTGACCTTGATTTTGTCGCAGGAGGTAAAGGTGAGGCTCACAGTGTGCCCTGCAGTGTGAGTGGGCCCTTTCATGAGCTGAGTGAGTCTGATGTTTTGTAGGCTGTCTAGTGGGTCTGTGGTGTTCAAGTCTGCAGGGACATCAAGAAGGAAGCTGAGGTCATCTAGGAGTAAGAAGTCTTTGGAGTTTATGGTGGATGGGGTGATGAGGTCAGTGAGGAGGTTGCTAAATTTGCTCTGGGATCCCAATGGGTGATATGTGAAGATCCCACTGATGGTGGATTTTCTGTCCATCAGGCACCGGAAATGTAGGTTCTGAGTCATTGATGGTGGTGCATTTGATGGTGTCTCTATGGATTATGGCAATGCCACCACCTGGTTACGTGGTTCAGCCCTGGTGTAGAATCTTGTATCCTGGTGGGGTGGCATTGGCAGTGTCAATGGCAGACTAAGGGTGGAGCCAGGCCTTCATGAGAAAGACAAGGTCAGGTGTGTGGGAGTGGATGAGGTCCCAGACCCTGAATTCCATGCTTTTGGAGAGAGAGAGTATTGAGGAGCATGTATGCAAGTGATTGTTGGTGAGTGGGTAAGGTGATGTGCAAAGTGTGGGTACGGATGGTGGGGTGAGGAGTGGTGCTGTGTCAGTAGGTGTGGCTGGAGGGTGCAACAGTACAGCAGCAGGTGAAGCAGCAATGTAAGAATGTGAAAGGACCGACAATGGAGTGGGTGCACCAAGGCCGCAGTGGTCTCGGTGGTTAGATGAAGGAGTTCCTCTGCGGATTGTCTGTGGGTGCCTGGAGGACCAGGATTCCTGAATACAGTACGGGTGCTGACTGGCACAAACATGGTTTGCCATTGGTGTGCCTTCTGCGTGCTGGTGGTGCACCCACTGAGAGTTTTCACTGTGCGGCCGCTCTGTGGCCTGCATTAACTAGATCCTGGGGTGGGCAGTTTCAGGGATCGGCCGGAATGGGAAGGGCAGGAACCAGGTAGCAGCAGTGCAGGCAGAAAGAAAACAAGCAGGCAACAGCTGGAACAAGGCAGAAACCAGATTGAGCTAGCCCAGGAACTGGTCTAGGCAAAGGAAAAGGCAAGTTGTGGCTCACTGAGTGCTCTGGTGTCTACTCAATTTTTCAACTCAGTTCACATAGCTCACAATGTGAGACTTGTCATAGAAGCCTGTGGAAAAGCCATATAATTTAGCACTAGATCTGAGGGTTTACAGAAAGCTAGTGAGTTTAATTTGTAGACCCAATGTTAAATGATTGAGGTAAAGAATGCTAACTCATCAACATTGATTCTGGCTTTGTTCAC
Source organism: Pleurodeles waltl (assembly GCF_031143425.1). Lineage (NCBI taxonomy): Eukaryota > Metazoa > Chordata > Amphibia > Caudata > Salamandridae > Pleurodeles > Pleurodeles waltl. The sequence continues at coordinate 601,181,585 of NC_090443.1, read as the reverse complement.
CATTCCATTGAGGATTTCATTCATAGCAATTACTTTGTCAGTGGATATGTGATACTGAGGATTCAGTTGAAATAATTCTGAATGGCTTCAAACAAGATTGACTTCTATTCTAGGCCTAAAAAGGGAATCTTTGAAATTTGTTTTTGAATTGCCTCAGTAGAGTTGTTGGACCAATTTGTAAACTTTAAGTACACTCCTGAGAGTATAATGTATTTGATGGTATATGTTAGACTTGGTGTGGTGTCCCCTAAAATGTTGCCTCTGCTTCCCAGGTTTTTTCTGTGTTCTGGACTCTGTTTTTTGTTTTTGCTGTTTTCTTTGCTCTGGACACTTTACCACTGCTGACCAATGCTAAAGTGTAAGTGTTCCCTGTACAATAAATTACATGTGTACATTGGCTTATCCATGATTGGCATATTTGATGTACTAGTAAGTCCCTAGTAAAGTGCACTATAGGTGTCAATGGCCTGTAAATCAAATGCTACTAGTGGGCCTGCAGCACTGATTGTGTCATCCACACTAGTAGCCCTGTAAACATGGCTCAGGCCTGCCACTGCAGTGTCTGTGTGTGCAGTTTTAAACTACCAAGTCAACCTGGCAAGTGTACCCACTTGCCAGGCTTAAACCTTCTCTTTTCCTACATGTAAGGTACCCCTAAGGTAGTCCCTAGGTAGCCCCGTAGGCAGGGTGCAGTGTATGGTAAAGGTGGGACGTGTATTGTTGTGTTTTATGTTTCCTTACAGTGAAATACTGCTAAATTCAGTGTTCACTGATTTAAGGCCTATCTCTCTCATAGGTTAACTTGGGGGCTGCTTTTAAATATTATTAAAGTGCAGATTCCCTTTGGGAGCAGATAGAAATGTGGAGTTTAGGGTCTCTGAACTCACAATTTAAAAATATATCTTTTAGTGAAGTCGGTTTTTAGATTGTTAGTTTGAAAATGCCACTTTTAGAAAGTAGGCATTTTCTTGCTTAAACCATTCTGTGACTCTGCCTGTTTGTGGATTGCCTGTCTGGGTCAGTTTGGCGGTTGGGTTGTTTGTGGATCTCCTCTAGACAGTGAGACAAAGGGAGCTGGGGTGTAGCCTGCATATCCTGATGGTCACGTATTCCTGAATGGGATATGCCTACCCTCACTCAATGCAGTCTCCAACCCCCTGGTGTGTGTATGGGGCCTGGCCTGGGCAAGGCAGGATCTTGTAAACAATATAGACTCTTCTTTGAAGTAGCCCTACTTCAAAGGCAGAAAGGGGTATATGTATTGGACCCAAAATCCCTGAAAATCAGATTACTTCTAGAACCAAGAAGAACCTCTGCCAAGGAGAAAAGCTGGAGAACTGGAGGAGGAGTACTGTTTCTTTGCCTGTGACTGTGCTTTGCTGGGTTGGCCTGCAGTAGCTTCTTCAGCCTGAGAGAGGACAAAGACTGACTTTTGTGTGACTTCCCACTGGTGAAGAATCTCCAAGGGCTTGAACTGAGCTTGCCTCCTGTTGTTGAAGTCTCAGGGACATTAAAGAATTCTCTCTGCCAGCACCTGGACTCTCTGCTGAGACGCCTGCCCTGACAAGTGCCTCCTGCCTAACCTGTCTATGAGCTCTTGAAAGGTGAAGCTGGTGGAAAAGGACAGAAATCCATGCACAGACCACCTTGGGGGGAAACATTTGATGCACCTTCTGCAAGGCGGCTGACAAACGATGTGGCACCAGCCTCTCAGCTAAAATCAATGCTCCACCTACATTGGGGCTGGGAGCTCAACGCATAATGGCTGGAAAAACGATGCGCAACACCCGCTAGTGGCTGCTGATAATGACGCACGCCAAATGCAGCACGGTGTCCTGACACAGTGAGACTGGATTTTGAAGCAACATTGCTGGGCATGAAAAATCAACCCAAAGCCTGCCCAGACCTGAGGTGCCCGTCTGAGAATTAATGCATCTCTCTCCTGCGGGAGAGAAGAGACAACGCACGCCGATCCGACTGGAGAAGGAGCGACACACGTCCTCGCTTGTAAGTAAGAAATCAACACATCGCCAACCTTTTTCGACACACGGTCTCCTGTGCAGCTTTACTTTTAATGCTAACCAAGTACTTTGTATTACAATAGCATTTTAAGGATTAAGACTCTTATTCATTTAAAATTCATATATTGACTTGTGTATGTCGGATTTTTGTCATTCTGGTCTTCTTTGATTTAGATAAATATTACCTATTTTTCTAAACTGGTGTGGGGCCCATTTTGTAATATTTCCACTGTATTACTGTGTGTGTGTTGGTACAAATACTTTACACATTGCTTCTTAAGTTAAGCCTACCTGCTCGTGCCAAGCTACCAAGGTGGGTGAGCGGGGATTAACCTGACTAGAGTGAGGGTCCTTGCTTGGACAGGGGGTAAGCTGACTGCCAACGAAAGACCCCATTTCTAACAGTATTATTTTGTTTTAATTTCAATTTAGAAATGTCATTTTTTATCAAAGCCATGTAAATGGAGAAGGAGTTCAGCTTCTCTTGCACAATGTATCTGATAACTATAAAAAATTGAGCATTGGTTGAGGAAACTAAGCACCAAGCTCAAGTAATAATCACAAACCTTATTACAGTAAACCCCTAAAGTAACCAAATAGACTGAGCTCAACCCCATGGTAGCTATGGCACAGAACAGACTGGCTTAACTTGCAGGCAAGGTGTAATATATACAGCAATAAAACAGTAATAAAGTCAAAACACAACACAAGAAAAATCCCAATCCAATTTACAAAAAATAAAGTACATGTTATTAAATACAATCCCACCACAATTAGAGCCATCCAATACCGGGAAACCAGAGGTATGAATTTGTAAATTTACAGTTCACAATTGCACCAAGCACTAATAATAGCCAACCACTGTGAACTGGTTGCAGTAGACCAGACCTAAACAGTTCTTGAGGCTGACTGTGACGACCATGGGTGGGCTACAGAGACCAGGTTTGACCGGGTTGCATATTTTACCTTTGTACTCTGAAATGGAAATCAAAAATCCTCAGCGGGGCAAGGCACTAGGCTGTGGTGCAGGAGGGTTCCATGTTGTCAGCGAGTTGCTGCATGAGGTCTGGGTGAAACCTTTAACTTCTGATGGGAAATCTGTGAGAGGAAGACCTTTAAATTTCACAGCCATGGGGAAGTCCCTCACCTTTTCGCATCTTTGCTAATGGTGATTTCTATGATCAAACCTAATCACTTTTTGGAGCTCTGATCCTTCCAGCGGGACAAGGCTGCAGGCTGTAGCCAAAGGAAGCTCCACAATGCTGAGTAGCATCTCCTGCTGCCGAAAAGTTGAAAAGGGTAGAAACCTGAATCTTCAGCTCAGCTGCAACAAACCTTTGTTTTGTCAGATTGACTTGGCAGGTTAGTCCTGGTTCTCTGAGATCTTTGGAGACAAAAATATACTAAGTTCTAGGTTACAGAAGATGTTAGGAGGAGTAGATTTTGACATAGCCAAGGGTTCCAAAAGCTCAGGAACAGCATTTGGGGGTCAAGACTCACTCCAGCGGGGCTACCAGCAGGGTCCAGGGCAGGTCCAGTTGGATCTGGTCAGCTAGAAAGTTGCAGGAAAGGCCTCTTTTAGCTTGCTGTTTTCCTGTTGCTTAAACAGAAGGTCAGCCTTATGGTCCTTGGAGTCCACATCTTTGTCCTGGATACTAGAGGGAGACAATGTCCAACCTTCTAGGCACTTCTCAGGTCTCAGACAGCAGATTCAGGCCTCTGTTGATCTTCCATAGGTCTAGTAGTTTTCTGAGGAGGGTACTATGGGTGCCACATTTACACCTAGTACCAGACTGTCAGAAATGGCAAACATTCCTCCATCTCAAGTCTAGGCCACTTCTTCCACCAGAAAATCAAAGACATATACAACAGCTTTGGATCCCAAAACCATCCGATCTCTCCAACGACCCCCTAGCTCGGACCCACAGAACTCCCTGAGATCTTGCATCACTGGACCACCCTCAGCAGGGACGAGACCCACATCATCATGAGCAGCATCCACTCTGGAACCCCTACGGACCACTGTCCACAACACATGTTCAACAAAGCCAACACCTCCATGGTATCGGAGCTCTGCCACACCCGTTCCTGAAGAAACCCACAGCCGATCCCCTGGACCTCAAGAATTACCACCCTATCTCTCTGCTGCCTTTTCTAGCCAAGGTCATCGAAAAGGCCATCAACGCTCAGCTCTGCAAACACATCAAGGAAAACAACATTCTGGACATCTCCCACTCAGGTTTCAGGAGCAACCACAACACAGAGACCACCCTCTTTGCCACCACATATGACATTGGCTCACTCCTTGACTGCAGCCATACAGCATCTCTCATCCTCCTGGACCTAACGGCTGCCTTCGACACAGTCTCGCACCTAACCCTCTGCTCCAAGAGATCAGCTGCTGAGTTCCACAGAGCTCATCCTTGAGCCCCATACTCTTCAACATCTTTAGGGCCCCACCCGCATCTATCATCAGGAACCACGAGCTGAACATCGTCTCCTACGCCAACCATACCCAGATTAATCATCTCACTGACTAAAAACTCTACAACCGCCAGGAAGAATTTCCACAATGGGATGGAAGCTGTCACCACCTGGATGAAGGACAGCTGCCTTAAGGCCAACTCTGACAAGACCGAGATCCTAATCCTGGGACCCTCCACATCAGCCGGGGATGACTACTGGTGGCCATCCACCCTCAGCACCCCACCACCCCAACAACCCATGCACGCAACCTCTGCTTCATCCTGGACTCATCTCTCACCATGACCCACCAATTCAACTCAGTAGCATCCTCCTACTTTCACACACTCCGACTGGATCCCAAAGGACTGTCACAGAAGCGTAACCTATGCCTTTGTAACCAGCAAACTCAACTATGGAAATGCCCTCTAAGCACGCAGCACCCAGAAGAACCTGAAAAAACTACAGCACACCCAAAACGCCTCGCACTAGCAATCATACCCCGCAATTGAAAAACCTCAGCTGGTGGAAGATCCTTTGCCTACCTTGTGGCAACAGCTGGATGACCCTGCCCCTGCACCTCAGGCAGTCACCAACGCTACTTCAATTCAGGAAGGACCTTAAAACCTGGCTCTTCAGCTGAAGCTCTAAGGACAAAACCCCACAACTCCTTCAGACACTTACGGGTGAGTGGTTGCACTTTATAAACCTGCTTTGATTTGATTTGACTGTGGGTGTGGGCGATTTCTGGCTCCTCCATAACCAATGGGGAAAAGGTTTGTGGTGTAACCCTTCCTCCTTTGGAGCATTTCTCTGTGTTCCTGTGGACCTGGCCCTTTATGCAGGGTCTCCCTCAGCTTTTTACCTTCTGTTGCTAAACCTGTTTTTGTTGACATTAGAACTCTAAGGCACTTTTCACTTCTAACCAGTGATAATGTGCTTGCACTCTCTTCTTCAAGCATGGTCAAATTGGCTTACATCGAATTGGTACATTTAATTTACTTTTATATCCGTAATACATGGTACTACATGTGACCAGGGCCAGTAAATTGAATGGAACTAGCAGGCCTCCAGCACTCATTGTGCCACCTTCTAAAAGAAGCATTTTAAAACATGTCTGAGGCCTGTCACTGCAGAAGTACAGCTTGTGTCTCAGAGTTAAACTGCAATTTAGATGTGTCAAAATAAACCTTTTAACTGGCCTAAACCTTCTTTTTTACTAAATATAAGTCACACTAAAGGAAGACCCCGAAGTCTCATAGGACAGTGTGCATTGCATTTAAAAAGTAGGATATGTGGGTTGGAGGTTTACATATCCTACCAGTGAAAATCCCCTAAACTCGCTTTTTACTGTTGCAAGGTCTGTCTTCCTCATTGACTCACACTTGGTTACCTTATTACATTTAATACGTGATATCGTTTGATTGTGTGTTTACTCTCAAATTAAATGTAATTTAAGATACACTTCAATGGTAAAGTCACAGTTGTGAAAAAGCTTCTTTTAGAATGCTGACATTTTATTTTCATAACCATTTGTGCCTTCTGCCAGTATCCTGGAATACATAACTGTGAATGGCTCGGTTGTTGAAGTTTGTGTATTGCTTTCATACAGTGTCACCAACGGGACTTGGTGTAGGCAGGTTGGGCAATCCTGCCATAATGTCTGTAGGCAAGCTGTGTCTTGCCCCAACTACATGGCAAAGGGCTTTCTCCACCATATGCAAAGGAACCTTACACTAGTATTTTGTTACCCTAGACTAAAGGAAATTAGAAATATTCAATGCAATAATGTAACCCAAAAGTTCCCAATGGAACAGCTGGACTTGCTACAGCACCAACAGCTTTTGAGGCTTTTCACTGTAGGGACATGGTAAACATTTAGGGGTATTTTATCAAATGCTCATGTACTGCAATGCAACGAGCCACATTGTGTTGCACTGTGTCAAAGGGAGAAGGCAGGAACACGCCGTATGTAACATTATACAGGTCATTCTTGCTCTCTTCCTGTGCTGGAGCACAATGTCCTGCCTAGCATTAATGCAATCACCATTTCACCATGGTGCAATGGTGTCCGCGTTGTAGGCAAGATTGTTTTTGCACAGGAAGATTTTCTTCATTTGTTTTTTCTAGTGTGGATCCAAATAACCCAGCAATAGAGCAAGATGTACTGCTAGGAGTTGGAATCCTGGTTTATTTATTATTTATACTTTGGAGCAGATGTGTTTGATGATGACTGTAAATTGGCCCCTCTTTATACTTTTGTCCCGATAGGTGAGTGCCAGACAGTGTTTCGGAGATCCTTGTACATAGACAACAGGGTCAAAACGTTGAAAATTATATATTGAATTGTCTGTTATACAAATTATATTTGAAAAATAATTTGTGACTCATGAACGGACTGTTTGGGAATTCATACGCTGATATAAGACATCCCATTGTATATATGCATCATTATAAATATTGCACAATATCACACATTTGAGCACTGCGCCATCTGCACTTTTTTGATGTATTGTATATGTCGAATCACACAGATTGTTTGAAAATGAATGTTGATTGGAGACTGGTGTAAAGAATTAAAGTCATTATGACTAAAAAGTAAAAGAGGAATACACTAGGGATGCATTCTGGCCAAAGTCCTGTTCTCTCCTTATATAAATGATGTTAAAAGCTATCCTAATGGTTGTATGCATGATTCCCCTAAAATTGCTGAATTTTCGACACCAGCTGTTTTATTCACGGATGACACCGTTCTCATTTCTCAAAAACCTATGAATTTCCAAAAACTTCTAAGTAGATTTTCTGACTTCTGTGACCTTTGATGGCTGGCGGTTCATACATCCAAAACAGAGTGCATGATCTTCCATCCATACAAATTCCTCAAAGGTTGCTTTAGGATGAAGGGCTCTTTGTTACAAAATATTTTGAGCTTTGATTATTTGGGGGTCAGGCTTGCAGTTCTAACATTTGGAAGTCCCAACTACACAAAAGTGAAACCATATTATTCCACAGAGCCTCAGCAGTTGTTGTACGAGGCTTGCCCTCTATGTAGTGTGCAGAGCTAGGCACACTGTGCAGGAAGTCCAAGCAACTACACTTTGGTTTACAGAGGTAAAAACTAGATCACCTAATGCTCTAATTTTTAAGGTGTCTTGGTTGAGCAGTTAGACCAATCTTGGAGAAGTGCAAAGCATGTGTTGTACTCGCAGTATCAATTTTTATGTCATTTTTAAGACCAGGATTATCAAAATTGGTTAAGTACTTTTCGAGATATGAATTTTTGAAGTTTAATAAAAATAGTCTTTGTGTGTGTAATTACACACATTAGGAATCAATGGAAGATCATCTTTAAAAATACACATAAAATTGTAGAGTTGGTTTACCAAGTTCTTCATTTGCAGGTTGGCACTGTGCCAGCTCGAGAAGTTCGGGCGGCTCCCCATTCTGGCGGGAGCAGAGGGAGAAGGTCTATGGAGCTGGTGCAGGGCCACTGCGGGGGATCACTTGGAAAAGCACTGCACAAGTAGGCTTAAAGATGGTTCCTTGGGGACCCCTTGAGTGTTGAAGTTGCAAGGGGTGGGAGACCCTTAGCGCACAGCAGGTTCCTCTGTGCAGGTCACAGAATTGCCAAGTGCAGATCATATCAGTGAGCCAGGAGCTATGCACAAGGATGCCCTCAGAAGAAGGAGGTAAGTTGGCTCACAGGTCATTTGCAGGACAATGGGGGCTGTCTGGTGGGAGGTCCAGGGTGTTTCTGAAGTCCTTTGACTGGGGATTCCTCCTGGTCCTTTTTCAGCCCCGGGTTAGCTGGTTTTCTTGGTGTTCAACATTGGCTGATCAATACCCAAGGTATTGACACAGTTTGGCCACTGGGGGGTGCAGTGCTACCAAACTTGTCACACTAGCAGGGGTTATCCAAGTGGTTGCTGGTGTTTAGTTTAGTCAAGCTGCAGTTTCTGGTTCAGGAGTTAGCAGCTGGTTAATAAAGTGACCCTCATTGGCTTGCTGGTTCCTTGCAGTTGTAGAGTGGTACCTCCATTCTCGAGGGAGTTCTATGGCAATTTTCAAAGACTGGAGGTCCTCTACTGTTCTTTAGAGTGTTTCCAGTTGTCCAGCAGCTCATCAGCAAAGATTGTTGGGTTCTGGGTGCAACAGGCAGGGTTTGGTGCCTTTTCTTTATTGCAGCCAGTCCATAGTTCTCTTGCCTTGGTTCTTCTTGGTGCTGGTCTTCTTTGGTCAGTCAAATCTGGTTTTCTGGTCTAGGGATGCCCACTAAATGCTGTATTTAGTCTTCGTTTTAGGGGGAAGTTGGTAGTGACCAATGGGCCAGCTACCTTAGGGTGGCTACACCTCCTAAGTGACCACTTCCTGTGGGGAGGGGTGACGTCGCTAAACCTGATTGGCTATTTTTCCTCCATCCAAGATGGAGGAAGGTGAAATGGAGTGCCCACCTCTCAGGCCACACCTTATGGGTGGTGCACAGGCCCTTCCTCCTACCATTTGTTTATTCGACCGCAGTTGCTCAAGCCAAAGGTGGAGGTTTGCAAGGAGGTGACCATCTGCTGCTAGCAGCAAGACTGTGGATCAAGTTTTAAAGGCAGTAAGCCCTTTGAAGCTCACCTCCAGGACAGTGCACATTCCTGAGGGAGGGGGTGTTAGCACCTCCACCCAGGAAGGGCATTATTGTTCAACCCAGAGATATGGATCTCTCCTCCAAGGTTGTAGATTGTACATCTGGAGGTCGCAGGCTGGATAGGACCAGTCAGCAACCATGCCAGGGTAGCAGCTTTTGCAGGGGGTACCACTAAGGTAACCCCTGGGTACATTTAGGGATAAATCCAATGCTGGTACCAGTTTGGATTCATCATACTGAGTTGTTTGATACCAAACAACCCAGGTTTCAGTGTGGCCATCGGGTAGCTGGAAAACTTGTATTGACCAGTGTCAAGCACATGTAGTAAAATGGCTGCTCTGTTCACTCACTAAGTCCCAGGTTTGGCAAGGGTATAGTGGGGGCATATTGCTCATGCAGCTGTGCCCTCACATATAATATGGTGCACCCTGCCATAGGGCTGGAAAGACTGCCAGAGGGGTGTCATATCGATAGTGAATGCAGAGTATGGTGGACAGGGCACACAAGCAGTGTGCCATGTTTAGTTTGTGCTTTAGGTTTGCTCCACAGCTCCCCTTCCTACAATGGGAGGACTGGGTGTATCTGGGTGCATGGCCCTAGAAGGTGGCACAATTAGTGCTGCTGCCCTCAGGACATACCTTTATTTTACCCATGCCCTGGGTACCTAAGTACCTTTTCCTAGTGACTTATAATGGTAGCTAAAGGTGTATCCAATTGTGCCAATGCATCACAACAGTTTTAGGGAAACAGCTCTGGCCCAAGGAACCTGATCAGCAGGGTACCTGGTGTAGGAGGCTGGCCTGGTTTGTAGTGATTACCAAGGGGTACTTACACTCTGCACCAGGTCCAGGTATCCCTTATTAGTGTAGAAGAGGTGTCTAGCAGCTTTGGCCGATAGAAAAGGGTAGCTTAGCAGAGCAGCTTAGGCTGAACTAGGAGACATGCAAAGCTCCCACTATACCACTAGTGTCATATGCACAATATCATAAGAAAACACAATACACAGATATACTGAAAATAAAGGTACTTTATTTTTATGACAATATGCCAAAAGTATCTCAGTGAGTACCCTCAGTATGAGGATAGCAAATATACACAAGATATATGTACACAATACCAAAAATATGCAGTAATAGCAATAGAAAGCAATGCAAGCAGTGCACAGTCACAATAGATTGCACTGAGAGCACATAGGTATAGGGGCAACACAAACCATATACTCCAAAAGTGAAATGCGAATAACGTATGGACCCCAAACCTATGTGAGCTTGTAGAGAGTCGCTGGGACTGTAAGAAAACAGTGAGGGTTAGAAAAATAGCCCACCCCAAGACCCTGAAAAGTAGGTGTAAAGTGCACCTAAGTTCCCCAGAGAGCACAGAAGTCGTGATAGGGGAATTCTGCAAGGAAGACCAACACCAGCAATGCAACAATGATGGATTTCTGGACGAGAGTACCTGTGGAACAAGGGGACCAAGTCCAAGAGTCACGATCAAGTCGGGAGTGGGCAGATGCCCAGGAAATGCCAGCTGTGGATGCAAAGAAGCTGCCACCGGATGGTAGAAGCTGTGGATTCTGCAAGAACGAAGAGGACTAGGAACTTCCCCTTTGGAGGATGGATGTCCCACGTCGTGAAGAAGCTTGCAGAGGTGTTCCCACGCAGAAAGACCGCAAACAAGCCTTGCTAGATGCAAGGGTCGCGGTTAGGGTTTTTGGATGCTGCTGTGGCCCAGGAGGGACCAGGATGTTGCCAATTGCGTGAGGAGACAGAGGGGGCGCCCAGCAAGACAAGGAGCCCACTCAGAAGCAAGCAGCATCTGCAGAAAGGCCGGAACAGGCACTACGAAGAAGAGTGAACCAGAGCTCACCCGAAGTCACAAAAGAAGGTCCCACGACGCCGGAGGACAACTCAGGTGGTCGTGCACTGCAGGATAGAGTGTCGGGGATCAGGCTTGGCTGTGCACAAAGGAAATCCTGGAAGAGTGCACAGGAGCCGGAGCAGCTGCAAATCACACGGTACCCAGCAATGCAGTCTAGCGTGGGGAGGCAAGGACTTACCTCCACCAAACTTGGACTGAAGAGTCACTGGACTGTGGGAGTCACTTGGACAGAGTTGCTGAGTTCCAGGGACCACGCTCGTCGTGCTGAGAGGGGACCCAGAGGACCAGTGATGCAGTCTTTTGGTGCCTGCGGTTGCAGGGGGAAGATTCCGTCGACCCACGGGAGATTTCTTCGGAACTTCTAGTGCAGAGAGGAGGCAGACTACCCCCACAGCATGCACCACCAGGAAAACAGTCGAGAAGGCGGCCGGATCAGCGATACAAGGTTGCAGTAGTCGTCTTTGCTACTTTGTTGTGGTTTTGCAGGCGTCCAGAGCAATCAGCGGTCGATTCCTTGGCAGAAGGTGAAGAAAGAGATGCAGAGGAACTCTGATGAGCTCTTGCATTCGTTATCTAAAGAATTCCCCAAAGCAGAGACCGTAAATAGCCAGAAAAGGAGGTTTGGCTACTTAGGAAGGAGGATAGGCTAGCAACACAGGTAAGAGCCTATCAGAAGGAGTCTCTGACGTCACCTGCTGGCACTGGCCACTCAGAGCAGTCCAGTGTGCCAGCAGCACCTCTGTTTCCAAGATGGCAGAGGTCTGGAGCACACTCGAGGAGCTCTGGGCACCTCCCCTGGGAGGTCAGGGGAGTGTTCACTCCCCTTTCCTTTGTCCAGTTTCACGCCAGTGCAGGGCTGGGGGATCCCTGAACCGGTGTAGACTGGCTTATGCAGAGATGGGCACCATCTGTGCCCATCAAAGCATTTCCAGAGGCTGGGGGAGGCTACTCCTCCCCAGCCCTGACACCTTTTTCCAAAGGGAGAGGGTGTAACACCCTCTCTCTGAGGAAGTCCTTTGTTCTGCCTTCCTGGGCCAAGCCTGGCTGGACCCCAGGAGGGCATAAACCTGTCTGAGGGGTTGGCAGCAGCAGCAGCTGCAGTGACACCCCGGGAAAGGTAGTTTGGCAGTACCCGGGTCTGTGCTAGAGACTCGGGGGATCATGGAATTGTCTCCCCAATGCCAAAATGGCATTGGGGTGACAATTCCATGATCTTAGACATTTTACATGGCCATGTTCGGAGTTACCATTGTGACGGTATACATAGGTGGTGACCTATGTATAGTGCACGCGTGTAATGGTGTCCCCGCACTCACAAAGTCCAGGGAATTTGCCCTGAACAATGTGGGGGTACCTTGGCTAGTGCCAGGGTGCCCACACACTAAGTAACTTAGCACCCAACCTTTACCAGGTAAAGGTTAGACATATAGGTGACTTATAAGTTACTTAAGTGCAGTGGTAAATGGCTGTGAAATAACGTGGACGTTATTTCACTCAGGCTGCAGTGGCAGGCCTGTGTAAGAATTGTCAGAGCTCCCTATGGGTGGCAAAAGAAATGCTGCAGCCCATAGGGATCTCCTGGAACCCCAATACCCTGGGTACCTCAGTACCATATACTAGGGAATTATAAGGGTGTTCCAGTATGCCAATGTGAATTGGTGAAATTGTTCACTAGCCTGATAGTGACAATTTGGAAAGCAAAGAGAGAGCATAACCACTGAGGTTCTGGTCAGCAGAGCCTCAGTGAGACAGTTAGTCATCACACAGGGAACACATACAGGGCACACTTATGAGCACTGGGGCCCTAGCTGGCAGGGTCCCAGTGACACATACAACTAAAACAACATATATACAGTGAAATATGGGGGTAACATGCCAGGCAAGATGGTACTTTCCTACACAACGCCCCCCAAACAAAGGACAATAAGAGAAGCCATGACCTGATGAGTCTTCATTGTCTAAGTGGAAATATCTGGAGAGTCCATCTGCATTGGAGTGGGTACTCCCAGGTCTATGTTCCACTGTATAGTCCATTCCCTGTAGAGATATGACCACCTCAACAATTTAGGGTTTTCACCTTTCATTTGTTTTAGCCAAAGTAGAGGTTTGTGGTCTGTCTGAACAATGAAGTGAGTGCCAAACAGGTATGGCCTCAACTTCTTCAGTGCCCAGACCACAGCAAAGGCCTCCCTCTCTATGGCAGACCAATGCTTTTCTCTAGGGGTCAACCTCCTGCTGATAAAAGCAACAGGTTGATCCTGGCCCTCAGAATTGAGTTGTGATAAGACTTCCCCTACCCCTATTCAGATGCATCAGTTTGAACAATGAATTTCTTGGAGTAACATGGGCTTTTTAGGACAGGTGCAGAGCACATGGCCTGTTTCAGCTCCTCAAAAGCTTTCCGACAGTTAGCTGTCCACAATACCTTTTTAGGCATTTTCTTAGATGTGAGGTCATTAAGAGGGGCTGCTATGGAGCCATAGTTCTTTATGAACCTCCTGTAATACCCAGTGAGGCCTAAGAAGGCTCTTACCTGGGTCTGAGTTGTAGGGGGAACCCAATCTATGGTAGTTTGGATTTTCCCCTGAAGTGGTGCAATCTGTTCTCCACCTACAAGGTGTCCCAGATAAACCACTTTCCCCTGCCCTATCTGGCACTTTGAAGTCTTGATAGTGAGGCCTGCCTTTTGCAGGGCCTCCAAAACTTTACATAGGTGGACCAGGTGATCATCCCAGGTGGAGCTAAAGACAGCTATATCATCTAGATATGCTGCACTAAAAGCCTCCAACCCTTGCAGGACTGTATTCAGCAACCTCTGAAAAGTGGCAGGTGCATTTTTCAAACCAAAGGGCATTACTGTGAATTGGTAGTGCCCTCCAATAGTTGAAAATGCAGTTTTTGCTTTAGCATCCTCTGATGACTTAATCTGCCAATACCCTGCAGTCAAATCAAAGGTGCTTAGATACTTGGCAGATGCCAGTGTATCTATGAGCTCATCTGCCCTGGGTATAGGGTGAGCATCAGTTTTAGTTACCTGGTTGTGACCTCTGTAATCCACCCAAAATCTCATTTCCCTTTTCCCATCTTTGGAATGAGGTTTTGGTACAAGTACCACAGGAGAGGCCCATGGACTTTCAGAGTGCTCAACCACTCCCAGTTCAAGCATTTTCTGAACTTCTTGTTTTATGCAGTCCCTAACATGGTCAGGCTGCCTATAGATCTTACTTTTGACAGGCAAGCTGTCTCCAGTATCTATAGTGTGCTCACACCAAGAAGTGGTGCCTGGCACAGTAGAAAAGAGTTCAGAAAACTGACCCAGGAGATTTATGCAGTGGTCTTTCTGCTCAGCAGTAAGACAATCTGCTAAAACTACACCTTCCACTAGAGAATCTTGTTCTGTGGAAGAGAAGAGATCAGGGAGAGGGTCACTCTCTTCTTCCTGTCCTTCATCTGTTGGCATGAGCAGGGTGAGATCAGCCCTGTCATAGTAGGGTTTCAGGCGATTGACATGGAGCACCCTAAGGGGACTCCTGGCAGTGCCTAAGTCAACCAAGTAGGTGACTTCTCCCTTCTTTTCAACAATAATGTGGGGTCCACTCCATTTGTCTTGGAGTGCTCTTGGGGCCACAGGCTCCAAGACTCACCCTTTCTGCCCTTGTTGGTACTGAATCAGAACAGCCTTCTGGTCATGCCATTGCCTTTGGAGCTCTTGGCTGGCCTGAAGGTTTTTATTGGCCTTTTTCATATACTCAGCCATTCTAGATCTTAGGCCAAGTACATAGTCCACTATGTCTTGCTTAGGAGCTTTTAAAGGTTGTTCCCAAACCTCCTTTACAAGTGTTAGAGGACCTCTTACAGGGTGCCCAAACAGGAGTTCAAAGGGGCTGAAGCCCACTCCTTTTTGGGGTACCTCCCTGTAAGCAAAAAGGAGGCAAGGTAACAGGACATCCCATCTCCCCCTGAGTTTTTCAGGGAGTCCCATTATCATTCCTTTGAGAGTTTTGTTAAACCTCTCAACCAGTCCATTTGTTTGTGGATGATAAGGTGTGGTGAATTTGTATGTTACACCACATTCCTTCCACATGGCCTTTAAGTAAGCAGACATAAAGTTGCTACCTCTGTCTGATACCACCTCTTTTGGGAAGCCCACCCTGGAAAAGATTCCCAGGAGTGCCTTTGCCACTGCAGGAGCTGTAGTGGTCCTTAGAGGAATTGCTTTAGGATATCTGGTGGCATGGTCCACTACCACCAAGATAAACCTATTGCCTGAATCAGTAGGAGGGTCAAGGGGGCCAACTATGTCAACCCCTACCCTTTCAAAGGGAACCCCAACCACAGGCAGTGGAATAAGGGGTGCCTTTGGGGTGCCACCTGTTTTGCCACTGGCTTGACAGGTGACACAGGACTTACAAAATTCCTTTGTGTCCTCTGACATTCTAGGCCAATGAAACAAGGGAACAAGCCTGTCCCATGTTTTCATCGGCCCCAAATGTCCAGCCAAGGGAATGTCGTGGGCTAGAGTTAGGAGGAACTCTCTGTATTGCAGGGGAATAACCAATCTCCTGGCAGCTCCAGGTTTTGGTTCCCTTGCCTCTGTATACAAGAGGTTGTCCTCCCAGTAAACTCTGTGAGAGTCACTGACATCCCCACTTTGCTGTTTGACAGCTTGCTGTCTTAGACCCTATAGTGTGGGACAGGTCTGCTGTGCCACACTCAGCTCCTCCCTGGCAGGCCCCCCTCCACCCAAAAGCTCAGCAGTGTCTGCTTCCAGCTCCTCTGGTGAAGGTTCTGCACAGGGTGGAAATTCTTCTTCCCCAGAAGTTGAATCCACTGTAGATGGAGGGATAGTAGATAGTGATTTACCTTTACTAACCCTAGCTTTAGGGAGCACTTGGTCCATTGTTCCAGGATCCAAGTTACCCTGTCCTTTTTGCTTTTTGGCCTGAGCCCTTGTCAAAGCAAAAATATGCCCAGGAATGCCCAGCAGTGCTGCATGAGCCTCCAACTCCACTTATGCCCAAGCTGATGTCTCTAAATTGTTCCCTAGTAGACAGTCTACAGGTAAATCTGAGGCAACCACAACTTTCTTTGGACCAGTAACCCCCCCCAGTTGAGATTCACAACAGCCATGGGTGGCTAAGAGTGTTGTTATGAGCATCAGTCACTTGGTACTGGTGACCACGTAGGTGTTGTTCAGGGTGGACCAGTTTCTCTATTACCATGGTAACACTGGCACCTGTGTCCCTGTAGGCCTGAACCTCAACACCATTTATTAGGGGAAGTTGCTTGTACTTATCCATATTAAGGGGACAAGCAACCAAGGTGGCCGAATCAATGGCACCTTCAGAGACTAGCACAGCCTCTGTGGTCTCCCTAACAAGACCAACCCCAACTAAATTACCAAAAGTGAGCCCAGCTACTCCCTTGGATTGGCTATTAGTAGGTTTGTTCCCACCACCACTGCTATTACTAGGGGCACTAGGTGTAGCAGTACGGGTTGTGGTAGTGGGAGGCTTGGTGCTTTTCTTTGGACAACTGGCATCAGTTGTCCAATGGCCTTTTACTTTACATAAATAGCACCATGGTTTCTTTACTTGATTATAAGAGGATTTGGACCCACCACCCCCACCAGAGTGTTTTTGTGGGCCTGATGAAGACTTATTTTTAGATGTGTCCCCACCCTTGTCTGAAGACTTACCACCCTTCTTCTTGCCATCCTTGTCACCCCCTGTATCAACTTTTCTGTTCACTCTCGTTCTGACCCATTTGTCTGCCTTCTTTCCCAATTCTTGGGGAGAGGTCAGATCTGAGTCCACTAGATATTGGTGTAACAAATCAGACACACAGTTATTAAGAGTATGCTCTCTCAGGATTAAGTTATACAGGCTTTCATAGTCAGAAACTTTACTGCCATGCAACCACCCCTCCAAAGCCTTCACTGAATGGTCAACAAAGTATACCCAGTCTTGTGAAGACTCCTTTTTGGTTTCTCTGAACTTGATCCTGTACTGTTCAGTGGTTAAGCCATAACCATCTAGGAGTGCATTCTTTAAAACTGTAAAATTATTGGCATCACTTTCCTTCACAGTAAGGAGCCTATTCCTACCCTTTCCACTGAAAGATAGCCATAGGATAGCAGCCCACTGCCTTTGAGGGACCCCCTGTACAACACAGGCCCTCTCAAGTGCAGCAAACCACTTGTTAATGTCATCCCCCTCCTTATAAGGGGGAACTATCTTGTGCAGATTCCGAGAATCGTGCTTTTTTACAGGATTACTATCTGTAATACTGCTGCTGTCATCATGGGGTCCTAACCCCAACCTCTGTCTTTCTTTTTCTAAGTCTAAAGATTCCCTGTCCAGAGCCAGCTGTTGCTGTTTAAGCTTCAGCCTGGACTCTTCCACTCTCAATCTATTGAGTTCCCTTTCTAACATTCTGTCATCAGGGTGGGTGGGTTGGGCGTGCTTAGACACAGAAGAATGGTGTGAATGAACAGAGGTAGACCTGCCCCTAACAGTTGGCACTCTAACAACCTGGCCTAAAGGAATGACATCCCTACTGTGATGAGAGCTCACATTAGTACCAGCTATGCTAGGTGGCCTGCTAAGGAGCAGGTTGGAAGGAATACCATCTAACATTCTTATTGGGGCTGCCCCAGAATCAGAATGTGAACCATCTGCTAATTTCTCACCTGATATGCCACCTAAGGACTTATCATTTTCAATGAGCATATTAATCAACATTCTCTAGAGGGATTCCTCCCTACCCCAAAACCTCTATCAATGCAGAGACTCCTTGCACCTTTCCAGCTAAGGTGGTCATAAGCAGTGCTGGCCAGATCAAGAGTAGGACCTGTACCAGACATGATAGAAAAAGGTTTAAGGGACAGAAAAAGAAAGAAAAAGTTTCAGAACTTTTTAAGGAAACAGGAAAAAAGCTTTTTCAACTTTTAAGAAACATTTTGAAAGTTTTAGAGGTACTTTTCAGCACTTAGCAATAGAGTAAGAGAAGAAAAGCAAAACTTTTTGATTAGGTGTACATACACTGAACTTGTTTTGTATATTTTTCTCTTATGAAAAGTACAAAATGACAAAGTGGTAAGTAGTTGCAAGTACTTATCCCACCGCTGCACAACCAATGTAGGAGGCTGGCCTGGTTTGTAGTGATTACCAAGGGGTACTTACACTCTGCACCAGGTCCAGGTATCCCTTATTAGTGTAGAAGAGGTGTCTAGCAGCTTTGGCTGATAGAAAAGGGTAGCTTAGCAGAGCAGCTTAGGCTGAACTAGGAGACATGCAAAGCTCCCACTATACCACTAGTGTCATATGCACAATATCATAAGAAAACACAATACACAGATATACTAAAAATAAAGGTACTTTATTTTTATGACAATATGCCAAAAGTATCTCAGTGAGTACCCTCAGTATGAGGATAGCAAATATACACAAGATATATGTACACAATACCAAAAATATGCAGTAATAGCAATAGAAAGCAATGCAAGCAATGTACAGTCACAATAGATTGCACTGAGAGCACATAGGTATAGGGGCAACACAAACCATATACTCCAAAAGTGGAATGCGAATAACGTATGGACCCCAAACCTATGTGAGCTTGTAGAGGGTCGTTGGGACTGTAAGAAAACAGTGAGGGTTAGAAAAATAGCCCACCCCAAGACCCTGAAAAGTAGGTGTAAAGTGCACCTAAGTTCCCCAGAGAGCACAGAAGTCGTGATAGGGGAATTCTGCAAGGAAGACCAACACCAGCAATGCAACAACTATGGATTTCCGGACGAGAGTACCTGTGGAACAAGGGGACCAAGTCGAAGAGTCACGAAGAGTCGGGAGTGGGCAGATGCCCAGGAAATGCCAGCTGTGGATGCAAAGAAGCTGCCACTGGATGGTAGAAGCTGTGGATTCTGCAAGAACGAAGAGGACTAGGAACTTCCCCTTTGGAGGATAGATGTCCCACGTCGTGAAGGAGCTTGCAGAGGTGTTCCCACGCAGAAAGACCGCAAACAAGCCTTGCTAGCTGCAAGGGTCGCGGTTAGGGTTTTTGGATGCTGCTGTGGCCCAGGAGGGACCAGGATGTCGCCAATTGTGTGAGGAGACAGAGGGGGCACCCAGCAGGACAAGGAGCCCACTCAAAAGCAAGCAGCACCCGCAGAAGTGCCAGAACAGGCACTACGAAGAAGAGTGCAACGAAGCTCACCCGAAGTCACAAAAGAAGGTCCCACGACGCCGGAGGACAACTCAGGAGGTCATGCACTGCAGGTTAGAGTGTCGGGGACCCAGGCTTGGCTGTGCACAAAGGAAATCCTGGAAGAGTGCACAGGAGCCGGAGCAGCTGCAAATCACCCGGTACCCAGCAATGCAGTCTTGCATGGGGAGGCAAGGACTTACCTCCACCAAACTTGGACTGAAGAGTCACTGGACTGTGGGAGTCACTTGGACAGAGTTGCTGAGTTCCAGGGACCACGCTCGTCGTGCTGAGAGGGGACCCAGAGGACCGGTGATGCAGTCTTTTGGTGCCTGCGGTTGCAGGGGGAAGATTCCGTCGACCCACGGGAGATTTCTTCGGAACTTCTAGTGCAGAGAGGAGGCAGACTACCCCCACAGCATGCACCACCAGGAAAACCGTCGAGAAGGTGGCCGGATCAGCGATACAAGTTTGCAGTAGTCGTCTTTGCTACTTTGTTGCGGTTTTGCAGGCGTCCAGAGCAGTCAGCGTGAAGGCAGAAGGTGAAGAAAGAGAAGGTGAAGAAAGAGATGCAGAGGAACTCTGATGAGCTCTTGCATTCGTTATCTAAAGAATTCCCCAAAGCAGAGACCCTAAATAGCCAGAAAAGGAGGTTTGGCTACTTAGGAAGGAGGATAGGCTAGCAACACAGGTAAGAGCCTATCAGAAGGAGTCTCTGATGTCACCTGCTGGCACTGGCCACTCAGAGAAGTCCAGTGTGCCAGCAGCACCTCTGTTTCCAAGATGGCAGAGGTCTGGAGCACACTGGAGGAGCTCTGGGCACCTCCCCTGGGAGGTGCAGGTCAGGGGAGTGGTCACTCCCCTTTCCTTTGTCCAGTTCCGCGCCAGTGCAGGGCTGAGGGATCCCTGAACCGGTGTAGACTGCCTTATGCAGAGATGGGCACCATCTGTGCCCATCAAAGCATTTCCAGAGGCTGGGGGAGGCTACTCCTCCCCAGCCCTGACACCTTTTTCCAAAGGGAGAGGGTGTAACACCCTCTCTCTGAGGAAGTCCTTTGTTCTGCCTTCCTGGGCCAAGCCTGGCTGGACCCCAGGAGGGCAGAGACCTGTCTGAGGGGTTGGCAGCAGCAGCAGCTGCAGTGAAACCCTGGGAAAGGTAGTTTGGCAGTACCCGGGTCTGTGCTAGAGACTCGGGGGATCATGGAATTGTCTCCCCAATGCCAAAATGGCATTGGGGTGACAATTCCATGATCTTAGACATGTTACATGGCCATGTTTGGAGTTACCATTGTGACGGTATACATAGGTAGTAACCTATGTATAGTGCATGCGTGTAATGGTGTCCCCGCACTCACAAAGTCCGGGGAATTTGCCCTGAACAATGTGGGGGTACCTTGGCTAGTGCCAGGGTGCCCACACACTAAGTAACTTAGCACCCAACCTTTACCAGGTAAAGGTTAGACATATAGGTGACTTATAAGTTACTTAAGTGCAGTGGTAAATGGCTGTGAAATAACGTGGACGTTATTTCACTCAGGCTGCAGTGGCATGCCTGTGTAAGAATTGTCAGAGCTCCCTATGGGTGGCAAAAGAAATGCTGCAGCCCATAGGGATCTCCTGGAACACCAATACCCACTAGGGAATTATAAGGGTGTTCCAGTATGCCAATGTGAATTGGTGAAATTGGTCACTAGCCTGTTAGTGACAATTTGGAAAGCAAAGAGAGAGCATAAGCACTGAGGTTCTGGTTAGCAGAGCCTCAGTGAGACAGTTAGTCATCACACAGGGAACACATACAGGGCACACTTATGAGCAGTGGGGCCCTGGCTGGCAGGGTCCCAGTGACACATGCAACTAAAACAACATATATACAGTGAAATATGGGGGTAACATGCCAGGCAAGATGGTACTTTCCTACACCTGGGCACTACAATTTCTAGGCTACATCATACATCAGGGAAAAAGTGGGGGCTGACCATTTCCAAAAGAGGCCCTTCCTCACAGTAGTCAAACGTTATCAAGCTACAGCACCTGAACCATCACTCCTGCTATAGATCTCTCCCGTGCTATGGTGCTGAGAGCTTTGCCTTATGGGGCCAAACTATGGGAACCAGTTCATACTGATGTAGCAGAAATGTTTTGCTACCTTCAACGTCACAGTAATCATCTGTACGTGACAATCTTTGCATTTTGTTCTTTGCAAAACTAATAGAATAACTGCAAAGTGGTGCACTGAAAGACTATGCTAATGTGCATTCACTGTAGAATACAAATTTTGAGTAATGCGGCATAGCCCTAAAACATTAAATATAATCATTCATTTTGATTTCATATGTTCCTTTGCCATGTTGATTAATGGTTTGCACTGAAATGATAATGAGTTTCAGAAAAGTAATGCTTTAAATGAAAATGCAGTTCTTCATTTTAGTTAACAGAATGTATTAACAGAGTTATTTTGTTTAAAACCTAATGTAACAGGAACACTGACAAAGTTTGCTAATGATGACTTTATAATTTTGAATGTTGCATGAGCCTTGTTTTATATAGTTGAATGTGCCATTTTAATTCACTTTACTTAGCCTAAGGGAGGCCTGCAAGGCCCTGTTTGCTAACTGTGCACAAAAATGCTTTGTCATTCTTGCTAACATGACTAGCTTGGCAATAGATGTCCTATTTTTTATGCACAGCTAACCTGAGAAAGTTACATTTAGTCCAGACATTGAGGAACTGTGTGGACTTATATAATTGTTTCAACCCGTGTGGATGAGCTAAGATGGATACTTTTCACATGATGAACTTGGGAATATGTCCCTATGTTGCAGTTCCATGCCATGTGATGAACTTTGATTGGGCAGTTGAATATTCCGATTGAAGTCATGTAGATGATGGTCAAATCATCAGTCACTTTGGACTTTAATATACCGTTTCCCAGTTCGACTTTGGTCAGTCTTCATCACTTCACTCTTCTTTCTGGATCCTCTTGGAGTCTGAGAGGGACGGACCTTTCTACCTTTAACCTTTTTTTCCATATGCTTTATTGAGACTTAGAATCGTTCCCCTGACTCAAGGAGAAGCCTCTTGACTGAGCTTCCGAAAGGCTGACACCTTCCATTTTTTACCTATAGTTTGCCTACCTTTGTTAGTCACCTTTTTCCCCAGATGTTGTTTTTCCAATTTTTTTTTGTCTGGTTCCTTTTTACTTTTTGTCTTCATTTGCTGTAGCCCAGCACTTGTTAACTTGTGGCTGCTAATCTCTCGGGATTTCTCTGGGCCTTGCTAGCTTAACCTAGATGATTTCAAATTGCCTCAAGTCCTAAGAGAACTGAACACTTTTTTTCTACCCATCACATCATACACTTGATGTTTTTAATTGCTATTTTCAAGAGTTTAGTCCTCTGGGTGTTAGTTGGCTTGAATCTTTTTTGTCACCTTGGTCATCCCATGGTGATTAGGTATCTTTGTATTTTGTTTTGAGAATCATTTATATAAATTTGAGCCTAAATCTGTAATAAAATCGTTAACTTTATTTCAGACTGGAATTTTCCTTTTATGCTCACATGGGTCATACTGTCATTTTAAATTGTGCTCTTTGAAGTTTTGATGCCTTTTTTCTCTACCCCTTCATGCTGGGTGAAAAGATTTATTGACCTTATTTAAAGCATAACAGAGAAATGTTTTATTAGATCTCGTTAACAGATTAGTGGTTCCTCCCACATGAGAGGAAAAATAGTTAGGCAAACTATTATGAACTTTTTGTCATGCAAATCGCCAATCCCAAAAATCTTTTTCCCATGGTTTGTTTTGAAGATTGATGAAGTTTCAGCATTATGCCTTAAATGGATATGTGTGAGTATTAATAGGGTTTGCGTTGCGTTGCTTTGGCTAACGATTTCGGTGAAATATGATGTTAAGTGTTTTGCTGAGTTTTTAAAGTTTTTGTGTGGTTTTGACACTTTCTGCTAAGAAGTTGTGTTTGTTAATGCTGTCGGGTCTGCTATGGCCTATCATCCCAGGATAACGCACAAGTGTAGAAGACAATTGGTTAATTTATTGTATGCAGTGTAAGGTGCTTGTCATGAGACGTCATCAACAGTGTTAGAAGTTTTCCTTGTATAAGTGTGTGTTGTTGGTATTAAGTGAATCCTGAGTTCACATGGAGGAATTGTAGCAACCAGAGTGAGATTTGCTGGTAGAGTCTAATTCTCTGTGTAGTTGTAGAAGCATAGTCAGAAAGTGCACCTTTATACTGCTTTTGAAGTGTTTGGTTACCCTATCTAGTAGCAGGCAGGTTGTTGGTTTTTGGCTTGCAATATTGTGCATTAGGTTTACGTGAAGACTGAGTATGAGAAAGATTGTAAAGGAGGGTGAACTGCTGCAAGGAGTAAGATTGAGTTATCGTGTGCCATGCTGGTATAGGTCCATTGGTGTGAAGCCGACCTGGTATTGGTGGACTACGCCAGAGAGTGTTGCACTGCTGTTGGCTGAGAAGATTAAAAAAGAAAATTTTGGATGCAGAAATACTTTCTGATTGTGAACGGAAAGTAAAATGTGGATTGTTGAATTTAATTAAAGATGAAGTTCTTTAAAGCATTGAAAAGTCTGATGAAAGTAGATGTATTTATCCCAGTTTGAGAGGGAATACAGACCCCAGCTGAATGTACTCCAGCTCATCATATTATATCCGACAAAGATCTTTATGCATGTTTGAACAATGGCATAGGATTACAGAGAAAGAAGGTGCATTAGCATTTCTTCGCTATGGAACATTTAATTTAAGAATTATTGAGAACCTGAGGCAAGTACTTTATGAGATGAAATCACCTCCAAGAACTGCACAATTTGAAGTACTTAATGCTTGGGAACACACAGCACATCAGAAACAGAGAGATAAGTACAAGAGTAGAATGAAGAAATCAATAACAATCAACAGTTGCAGGGGCAAGATGGGCAGTAAACAAAATGCTTGGAGAGCCAATAGCATTAAAGGAGCTAGGTATATCCAGCCATTACTAGTGAAGAAATCAAAAGCACTAAACCAAAGAGTGAAAAAAAGACAGAGGACGCAGAACAGTTGACAGATACTGCAAAGAAAGATGAAACTTAAGAAAGTGATTTGGATGATGATTTTATAAATCACCTATTGCTAAATTAAATAGCCGTCCTCCATGCAATTCTGAATGGATAGGAGGCACAGGTAAAGCAGCAAGAAATATGACCTTTGATGTGCCTCCTTCACAAGTTGAACAGACCCCTAATCAGATAATGCCAGATCTGAATGTGAGTTCAGTAGAACAGACTCCCACTGTGAATCACATTCATAGCTTTAGCACAAATCAGCCATTGGAGTGTTCTAACACAAATCAGCTTGCACAGAATTTTAATTTGAATCAGTCTGTGAAACGTTTCAGTCCACATCAGCCTGTACAGAACTTTACCCAGAAACATACAGGACCAGCTTTAAATACTACTTTGACAGGACAGAGTGTAGCATTGGCAGTTCCACAGAATCTAATGAATTCCATAAATCCAGATGCATTGACAGTTCCAGTGACAATAGTTACAGTTGTTCCTTTGTATGCTTCAGGCATGACTGGAAGTAATCCACACACATTGAATGTTCCAAATGTTCAGAACATTTCAAAGGTCCCGAATACCCCAAATTGTTTCAAATTGTTTTCCATCAAACAGTGCACAGGGATTTGTGAGTCCAAGTGATTCAGAGATAGAGAGAATGGACTCTCTCCCGAGACCATTGACTCCGACATGCATTTCAGATCCAACTTCACTGACATGTCAGATAGGATTTACTCCTGATGCAGGTTTCCTCAAAGATCATCACTGTATTTTGTGCCCAAATCAGAACAGACAGCATACATTGGTTGTAGTACCTCAAATAGGAAGTTACTCTTTAACACTCCAGAAGACATGCCTATGGCGAATACCCCAGATCTAGCAACAGCAGGTCCGTCAAGAAAAGAAGCAATGCGGAATATTCTAACAAGTTTGCAAGGTTTTACTGCTCAGCAATAAAATGATTGGCTGAATAATTTTAGTCCTGCAGGTGCAACAGGAGAAAGGAGTTGCAGTGCAGGAGAAGAACACACCGTAGAGACAGATAGACCAGTGGATATACCTAGCTGGAAGTTAGAATTGAACAAGATGATATTCGGAAATGTAGATGTAGTCCAATTAGATGTTTACACAGAAGATGAATTGCAGGTTGGGTGCAAAGAAATTACAAAACACACAGGTCAAGTCTATGACAGGCTAGCTTAATTATCCCAGACATATGATGTTGATTTGGAGAAATCACAACCCTTGAAGAGAAATTACAAAGTAGACTTTAGAGACAAGGATATACTGAACATGAGAACTCCTGGAATGAGATTGCAGTTTAGAGAATACATTTATTACATTAAAAAAATGTGAGGCTTTAGACAATTGGGAAGGAAGAGGGGCAAAGAATTGAAATCAGAGGAATGTGAAAAGAGATTTTCCTAAAGCCAGAGCAAGTCAAGATGACGGAAATGTGAAGATGCTTTCAGTGAGAGAAATTCCTGGTGGAGGATACGTTCATGCACCTTGGAGTAGGAGTGATATTTTGTAATTCACAAATGATTACCCGAATTTGAGAAAGAAACCAGTGGAGTGGTATAAGCAGACACAAAGATTTGTGAAACTTTCCAAATGCCTGTTGGAAGAATTAAATACATTGTTTGTATTTGTGATTCTGAGTGACTTATGGACTGACTGTTGATTGGCCTGATAGTGAACCTCCAAGAGATCCAGTGACAAATGCACCATCTGAAGAAGTGATGAAAAAGTATTATAAGGTGATTGGCTTTTTGAAAAACAAAGTGGCACTAATGACATTGATTGGCTGGGGATTGAAAGGACAACTCAGGAATCCAAGAAGTCAATACATTACAATTATGAGAGATTGTTGCAGGCTTTGAAGGATACTGAGAAAATAGAGACTAAAGATATTTGTCATGTTGTGTATTCAGATTTGTTCATGGATTGAAGCCAGACATAAATAAAATGATCCAGCAGCATTCGATTTGTCTTCAGACCAAACCGATTGATGAGATTTTGGGGTACACAAAATACTGCAGTAATGAATTAGAGTTGAAGCAGAAAAAGTTAAAAGAGGAGCTGATGGTGATGCAGTTGAAAACTGCACAGAATGCTAGTCAGAATCAATAGTTTGCAGGAAATATTAGTGGTATGCAAGGAGCGTAACAATAGGGAAGTAATCATTTCCAGCAGCAAGGTAGAGGAAGTGGTGTTCCTTCAGGTCAGAATGGAGTTGTGGTTGTGGCGACATTGAAAATAACTAATCCATGTCATGGTTGAGGCCTGTTGGGCCATTGGAGGAGAGAATTTCAACTTAATGGTGCAAATAATCAGGGACAGAGTTGTACAAGCACAAGGCAATAATCAGGTTCAAATGCAGAGTTCAGAGACCCTGAATGTAAAATACAAATGTATCCCAAAGACAACAGATGCAAGTTTCTCAAGCCTCAATATTCCAATAATAGACAAATGTTTCCAGACAGAAATTAAATCTGGTTACACATGCAGATTTGAATCAGTTGACATCACAGATTCCTTTAATTGATGTTTGTGATGATAATTTTTCAGACACTTTCCAGTTAAAGTGTCCAAAAGAAGAAGAGGAGGGCATGCTTGGTGCTTCCTTAGATGTGGATCAGTGTGGTCCAAAGGGAAAGGGTGATGTAAATGGTCACCATGTTTCTTTTCTAGTAGACACAGGTGCCACGTGCTTTACTGCCAAAACAGAAGAAGTACCTTACTTTTCCCATTCAGGAAAAATAATTCCAGTTGTAGGAGTTGCAAACAAACAATTGCTTAACCCAGTAACATAATCTGTCCCTGTAAAAATAGGTTCCTTTGAGGATGAGCATTAATTTGTGTTAAGTGATTTGAGTCCTGCAAGTTTGCTTGGACACGAGTTGCTATGTATGTTGAATTGTTCAATCAATTGTACTCCACATGTTATTGAGAATCACAGGAATGATGAAAATCCAGCATTTAAAATTGTGAATCAAACCCTGAGTATCACATTGTATCCAATGTTGACATGTAAGTACTAACCCAAAGCTTTAAAAGATACTGTATCCCCTGAAGTTTAGGACTTTTCAGGAAAAGAGATAGGACTCATTAATGGAGTTGATCCTTTTCAAGATAACTGTGAAACTAAATGCTTTGTACCTGAGAATTCCTCAGTACAACATGACACCTGAAGCACTAGCAGGAATTACCCCAAATATCTATTCACTAATAGAACAGGGAATTCTAAGAGAAATAATGGGAAGACGATGTAACACTCCCATTATGGGACTGTAAATGCCCAATGGAAAATACCAAATAGCCCAACACCTTAGAAAAGTAAATGTGATTTTTGTTACATGTTGTACCGTGGTACCAAGTCCATCAGTGATTTCATTTCAAATTCCATGTGAAGCAGAGTAATTCACTGTGATTGACTTGTGCCAAGCATTGTTTTCCATCCATTACATGAGGAGAGCCAGTTTCTCTGCGCATTTCAGTTAAGCAGTTTTAATTTGGCATGCTGCCGAGTCCCACAAGAGTATCCTGAGAATCCCTCCATTTTTAACCAGATCTTGAAAAGGAATTTGGAGTCACTTAAAATACCCTGTCATTTATTCTTGGTCCAGTATATTGATGACCTACTTGTGGCATCAAATACTCAAAAAGCATACAGGAGAGATACAATTGCCCCACTGAACCACTTAGCTGAGAATGGACATAAAGTTTTCCCAACTAAATTGCAGTACTGTAAGAAAGAAGTCTTGTACTAAAATCACCACGTTGAGAAAGGTGCAAGGAAAGTGTTGCAAGAAAGAATCTCTGCAATAATGAAAATGAATCCCCCAAAGACAGAGAAAGAATTCTGGGTGTTTCTGAGAATGATTGGCTACTGTCTCTAGCGGATTCCATACTTTTCCCTTTTGGCCAAGGACAAATGTGCCTTCACAGAGCTGAGAGGAAAATCTTTGTTGTGCCCCTTCTCTGGGAATGCCTGATTGCAATAAATGGTTTACTTTTTGCTGCTGTAAGATGGAGGGACGCGCTCTCTCAGTTTTGACTCAAATGCATGGAAATGCCGACAGACCTGTGGCATGTATTTCTGCAACCTTTGATCCTGTGTCTTTGGCTTTGCCTGGTTGTCTTTTCGTTGTTTCTGCTGTCAGCATCAGCATTGAACAGTGTGAAAGCATTGTTATGGGTCATTCTTTGAATGTTGCATTAACCCGTACCAAAATCCAACATATGACAAGTGCACGTCTTACACATTATGAGCAAGTCATACTGACTGATCATAATATTTCACTCAAGGTCTGTAATACTTCCAATCCAGCAAATTTGCTACCAGCTCCTGTGAATGATGAAGATGTAAATGATGATTGCACTGATGAAATTGAGCATGACTGTCTAGATGTCACTAAACTATACACCAAGCCAAGACCAGATATTCAAGACATTCCCCTGCCTGAATCTGATTATGTGATGTTTGTCGATGGCTCCTGTTTAAGAGAAAATGATGGTACGCTGAGAGCTGGTTATTCAGTCTGTACAGTCTCGGGTGCAGTCGAAGCTTCCTGGCTTCAAGGATTCTTTTCTGTCCAAGTAGCTGAATAGTGTGCTCTTAGACTAACATGCTGTGTTTCTGAACAGCTGAAGGAGACAATTGTAACTGATAGTCAATATGCTTTTGGTGTCATTCATGACTTTGGAGAGTTGTGCTCCCATAGGGGTTTCATGACCTCTTCTATATCTCCTATCAAGAACAGAGATAGAGTGTCTAATATTTTAAATGCATTGCAGTTGCCTTCCCAAATTGCGGTTGTGAAGTGCTCTGTACACCATTAAGCCACTGATGTTGTAACTGTCGTAACAACTACTCCAATAAGGTGGCAAGATATTGTGCCTTGAATTGTGTTGCCTTTAATTGTGCGTACTCCAATGAGTCAAATGATGAAACATGTCACATTCATCTTTTAACAGTGACAGATACCTGGGAGGAAGTTAAGAGCTTGCAGAAAAAAGCTGTCAGAGGAAGAACAGCAGAGTTGGGTTAAAACAGGTTGTGCCAAAAGAGATGAAGATGATGTTTGGGTTTCAAGTGATGGAAGAGTTGTGATGCCTAATAGTTTGTTACCACCCAAGGATAGGCATTACCATGATCTTGGTTCATATTGTTTGTGATGCTATGGTTAGAACATTCGGGCAAACTTGGTTTAACCCCAGATTCAGATTGTTGGCAGAAGCCCTATGCCACAGATGTGTCACGTCAGCAGATGAATGTAGGCAAATGTACAGCAGTTTCAGTGTGTCATATAGCTTGGTCAGGAGGACCTTTCAACATGATGCAGCTCAATTTTATTGTGCCACCCATGTGCAATGGACTAAAATACTTCTTGGTTATTGAGTGTGTTTTCCTTTGTTGGGTTGAAGGTTACCCAACCAGGAGAAATGACAGTTTAACAGTAGGGAAGCTGTTGCTTAGGAAGTCAATACCTAGGTTTGGATTCCCCAACTTCTCTAGAGTCAGACTGATGGACACACTTCAACAGTGAAGTCCTGAAATTATATGTGCGGCATTACAAATTGAGCAAAGACTAAATTGCAGTTACGGGCCTGAGGTTTCCAGAATGGGGAAGCAATTAAAGGAACTCTTAAATCTAGATTGACCAAAGTGTGTGCCTCCACTTCTATGAAATGAACTGATGCAATATCTCTTGTTTTGATATGTTTGTGCAGGCCTCCAGACAGAATAACTGGCCTGTCCTCGCATGAAGTAATCTTGGGATGCTATGGGATTGCCAGCTCTACCTGCAAATGTGCTTGTGAGCATCACAGATGACTTGGTACTGGATTACTGCAAAGCACTAGCTGATGTGGTTCATTCTGCATCTTATCAGACTGGAGAAGTTAACTTCCACCCGCAGCAAGAGCTCTGCAATGACTTGTGTCCAGGTGACTGTGAGTCTGATTTAGATTTTGGTGGATGGGATTTAGGTTTCAGCAGATGAGCTATCTGTCGGTGCTGTGATGGAGTAACCATTCTGCTGAAATCTAAATCAGGACCTAAGTCATGGTGAAGAGACATCCATGGCAGTCCTGCTTAGAACCGCATTGGAAGGGGCCACACCAGGTCACGCTGGTGACTACAGCAGCAGTGAAGTGTCTGGTCTTCCCAGCTGGGAACATGAAATTCATAATCACAAAGTTCTGAGTCCCCTTGATGATACAGCACTTGTCCCTGAAATGTCAGTAAAAGTGAGACAGAGGGAACAGGTTAGTCATGCTGTTGGGAATGCACAGGTAACCAGGACGGCACAATTGCTGTCCAAGAGGGGTCTGAGTGAGTCAACAGCAGAGGTTGGTACAGAAGAGTCGAGACAGAAACAGTTGGCTCTGCAAAGCTCAGATGCTGACAAAAGACCTAGGCCCACATTTAACAAAATGGGGCACAACTGTGCAGTTGTACATAAAATAAAATACTGCGACTTTCTTTAGCGCCATCTGTGCACCATATTTATAAAATGACACACAATGGGACTAAGGAATGGATAGTGAAAAAAAAAAAATATGCTAACCTCTGTAACATACTATAAGTAAAAATGGCGCTAATGCTGCAAAAGTGGCATTGGAACATTTTGCCTCACGTTTTTTGATGCAGAACGGGATGGTGCCCTATTTAAAAGCATTAGCCTAAAAAAAAAAGAAAGACTTAAGGAAGAAAAATTTTTTGGGAGACAAGATGGAAAATGCAGGCCAGCAGGGACCCCAGAGAGATCCCAATCAGCCTAGTACGAGCCAGGAGGGACCAGCAAAGTCCCAGGAGAAGAGGAAGCGGAAGTATCGCTTTAGTGAGGAGGAGAATGACATCTAGTCTCAACTACAACAACAGCACCATCCATGGCACAGAAGGCACCACACACATCAGAGGATGAAGATGTGGACGGAACAACATTCACACGAAAAACCACATGGTAGCACCAGTCTGTGCCACATGGACAGTATATTTTTAGTTCTGTGCTTAAGATCATGTCAGTGTTGTGACAGCTGGCAATGTGCCCTTTTCACTTAAGCAATGTTGACTTATGTGCTATAGACTGTCATTATCTCAATTCCTACATATTGTCAATTTGGACACCTCCTTACATACTACACACTTCTCCTACACGTCTCATGACATGTCTCATGACTGATAGGGGTCTCCCCCCTCCCTCTCCAGTTACCCACCCACACCCCCTAGCTCTCCAAATCCCCCACCCCCTACATTCACGCCCCTTCACACACACACATGCATGCACACACTCATTCACACATACATACATGCATGCATACCTCCAATCACACACACATCCGCAAACACTTCCAAACATACACGCAGACATGCATTCACATTTACAACATACAGGCACTCACACTTCCATACATGCACACATGCATTAAACACTCAACACACACCCGCATACATGCACACACATACGTTCACACACACACACACACCCACAACACCCTTACCTGGATACAGGAGGTCCTCCAGAATGAGACAGGACAAGGCGCTGCTACCGCCAGCAGCGCCCGCCAGCAGAACACCGCCAGCCCGTATTATTGGTCATAATATGGCTGGCTGCCATCTACTGGAATGGCGCTGCTGGTGGTAGCAGCGCCACCTTACTGCCATCCACCTGCCTGGCCACAGCCAGATTTCCACCATTCTTGTGGCGGAAATCCAGCTGTGGTTATAATGTGGCGGATGGCTGATCAAGTGGGCCAACAAGTCCCATATCACTGTGCCATAGCCACAAAGTGGCAAAATGCATGCATTCCACCACTTTGACACCTCCTGCACTTCATTAACCCTTGGCCAGGCATCATGCATGGATGCAAGATGGGGTTCACCCAATAACACCTGCTCAGAGTAGGCGTTTCAAAGGGGCACACCATTGCTTACAGTGGGCCCCAATGTAAAGTTCAGGGTTAGTGCTCATATCGTTTGTCCTAAGCCTGAATAGCACATCTATATTAGATGCAGATTTTGTACCTATTAACCCTATCCTGTGGCATGGAGTGCATGATTTCTTATGCAGCGCACACATGGTGGCAGTATGGGTGCCCTAAGGGGCAGAGGAAAAGTGGTACTGCACTTTTCCTTCTTATTTCTTATTGAACTACCTGTGCACATGTATGTTTCACATCTCCTAAGTACCAGGTATACACTCAGCATCCATATTCTATACACATGTGATGTGACTAAGCTCACTCACAATTATCATGATGGGTAGAACATATTGGTTAATCTGCACACACCCTGTTTTCTACAATACGTAGACATGTCCCACATCCACCTGGAGTGGAGCTGAAATCTCATTGTGTACTCAGCTCACTGTTGTCCAACACAATAAGGATCCTTGCACGGCTACTGCTTCACTTAATTTCTGAAGAATAATGAGGCACCGGTGGTGCAAGTGTCTCCTTTATAATACTCCTAGAAACCTCAACACATGTACATCATTTGTACCATGTGCTGAGTAAATTAAAGCAACATGCTGTAAAATGTGCTGTGACAAATATGTAGGCAACAGGCATGCTAATCATATAAACAGCTCCTCTGACACATATCTTGACTGACATCACTATGTATGTGGGAATGCTTTCCTTTTCCTAACACCCACAATTCCATAGTAGTATATGATGGCACTTATGCAACAATCAACTTAATCCACATCCTCAACATTGCACCAGACATGATGTCAATCCCCTTACTCAGATGATGTTATCGTATTGGTCCATGTTAGAAATGGGGTCTTTGATTAGCAGTCAGGGCACCCTGTGTCCAAGCAAGGACCCTCACTCTCGCCAGGGTAAAGGAGAATCACCCTCAATTAACACATGCTCACCCCCTTGGTAGCTTAGCACATGCAGGCATGCTTAACTTCAGAAGCAAGGTGTAAAGTACATGTACCAACACGCACAGTAACTCTGTGAAAACACTACAAAATTACACAATACAGGTTTAGAAAAATAGATCATATTTATCTAAACAAAACAAGACCAAAATGGAAAAAATCCAACATCCAAAAGTCAAGTTATGAATTTAAAAAGCGAAAGAGTCTTAAATCCTTAGAAAACAGTGAGAACGTTGTTAGCGTACAAAAGTACCTGGGTATCAACAAAATAAAGCCACACAGGTGAGTGTGCGTCAGAAAAGGCCAGCGATGTGTCGATTTCTCACTCACAAGTCAGAGCGTGTCATTCCTCCTCCGGTCGGGTCGGCGTGCGTTGTTTCTTCCATCCCGCAAGAGAGCGATCCGTCAATCCGGACGGGCACCTCCGGTCTGGGCAGGCTTTGCATTAATTTCCTGCGCCCGCGATGTTGCATCGAAATCCGGTTGCACGGTGTCAAGAAACAGTGATTCCTGGGGGTGTGGGTCATTGTGTATCGTTTCACCAGCCATGTTGCGTTGATCTCCCAGGCGCGACGCAGGTGGAGTGTCAATTTTAGCCACGAGGACGGCGGCACGTCGTTATTCAGCCGCAAAGCGGGTGGTGCGTCGAAAGTTTCAACGCAAGGCGGTCTTTGCATGGATTTCTGTCCTTTTCTACCAGCTGCACCTTTCAAGGGCCCAGAGACAGGTTAGGGCATCACTTGGCAGGCAGGACTCTCAGCAGAAAGCCCAAGTGGTGGCAGAGAGAAGTATTTGCTGTCCCTCAGACTTCAACAACAGGAGGCAAGCACAGTTTCAAACGCTTGGAGATTCTTCACCAGTGGGAAGTCACACAAAAGTCAATCTTTGTCCTCTCTCAGGTAGAAGCGGCTACTGCAGGCCAACCCAGCAAAGCACAGTCAAAGGCAAAGCATAAGTACTCCTCCAGCTCTTTTACAGGCAGAGGTTCCTCTTGGTTCCAGAAGTAATCTGATTTTCATGGGTTTTGGGTTCTCTTCTTATACCCCTTTCAGCCTATGAAGTAGACCTACTTCAAAGAGAAGTCTCTGTTGTTTTCAAGATCCTGCCTTGCCCAGGCCAGGACCCAGGCACATACCAGGGGGTTGGAAACTGCATTGTGTGGGGGCAGGCATAGCCCTTTCAGATGCAAGTGACCACTCCTCCCCTCCGCCCAGATGGCCCATCAGGATATGGAGGCTATACCCCAGCTTCCTTTGCATCACTGTCTAGAGGAGAGGTGCAAACACCCCAACTGTCAAACTGACCCAGACAGGGAATCCACAAACCACCAGAGTCACCGAATGATTTAAGCAAGAAAATGCCTACTTTCTAAAAGGGGCATTTTGAAATACACAATCTAAAAACCAGCTTCACTAAACCATGTATTTTTAAATTGTGAGTTCAGAGATCCCAAACTCCCCATGTCTATCTGCTCCCAAAGGGGACGTGTGCCTTATTCACATTTAAAGGCAGCCCCCATGTTAAACTATGGGAGAGATTGTCCTTGCAACAGTGAAAAAAGATTTTGGCAGTTATTCACGGCCAGGACATGTAAAACACATAAGTACGTGTCCCACCTTTACCATACACTGCACCCTGCCCATCGGGCTACCTAGGGCTCCCTTATGGGTGCCTTACATGTATAAAAAAGGGAAGGTTTAGTCCTGGCAAGTGGGTACACTTGCCAAGTCGAACTGGCAGTTGAAAACTGTACTCACAGACACTGCAGTGGCAAGTCTGAGCCATGTTTACAGTGCTACTAATATGGGTGTCACAACCAGTGCTACAGTCCCACTAGTAGCATTTGATTTACAGGCCCTGTGCACCTCGGGACTTACTAGTAAATCAAATATGCCAATCATGGATAAGCCAATGTATACATATAATTTATGCAGGGAACATTTACACTTTAGCACTGGTCAGCAGTGGTGAAGTGTCCAGAGCAAACAAAACTGCAAAAACAGAGTCTAGCACACATCAACAACCTTGGAAACAGAGGCAAAAAGTTAGGGGAGACCCTACCATTGATGCCACGTCTAACAGTCCACATGCCATTTCAACATTGCATTGCACCCATTATACCTTCTCACACAAAACCCTGGAATGACACATGAGACGTACAAGGTGACACTTACTGGCTGCATCGGGGTCTTCGAACTGTGACACCTCTCCAATTGAGTAGGGTGGAAGTCCACATGCAAGACATGAAAGGAACATATAGCTTTGTGATTTTTTAACATTTTTGAGCATGGACAACTGTAACACATTTAGGCCCATATTTATGCTTTTTGAAGCAAACCAGCGCCATTCCTACGTGCCATGCAGGCGCCTTATTTAAGGAATGACGTTAGCCGGCGCTGCGGACTGGTCTGAGTAAAAAAAATGACTCAAACCAGGCAGCGCCAGCGTAGGGGAAAATGGGGGTTGTGCATCAAAAAATAGTGCAAGTCAGGTTTGAGGCAACAGGCATGCTAATCATATTAACAGCTCCTCTGACACATATCTTGACTGACATCACTATGTATGTGGGAATGCTTTCCTTTTCCTAACACCCACAAGACAGGAGTCATGTCCCATTGCCCGATTGCAATGCCCAGGGACTTCTGTCCCCTGGCATGGTCATTGGGCACAGTGGCATGTAGGGGGGCCCATATTAGGGCCCCCTAGGCCACTTAAAAAAAAGAAATACTTACCTCAACTTACCTGTACTTACCTGGGATGGGTTCCCCCATCCATGGGTGTCCCCCAGGGGTGGGTGAGGGTGGCAGGGGGTTTCCCTGGGGGCAGGGAAGGACACCTCTGGACTCCTTCCATGGTCAGAGACCATGGAAGTGAGCCCACAGGCCCTTAACACCTGCCCTGACCCAGGCGTTAAAAATGGCGCACATCAGGCTGTGCGCCATTTTTTAAGGCCTGCCCCCTCCTGTGCGTCAAAATGATGCTGGAGTATAAATAAGGCGCACAGGCCTTAAAGTCATTTTTTGGGTGGGAACGCCTACCTTGCATGTCATTAACGCAAGGCGTTTCCCGCATCCCAAAAATTACGCACACGGAGAAATTTGGACGTCCCTGGGCTCAGGCGTCAAAGTTTAAATATGGTGTACGGTTTGCATCGAATGTGCGTCAAAATTTTTGACGCACATTCGGCGCAAACAGAGTATTAATATGCCCCTTAACTTGTTAAGCTGAGTAAGCTAGTCTACTTTGTGTTAACAATGAACAACTGCCAACCATTACAGTTCTGTCTGTAAGACAAAGGGCAGGTTTAAAGAGGCCCTGGCACCACCTGTGGTGCTTTTCACTGCACCATATGAACAAGGAGCTTTTTATGCCACTTTTTGTAGCGTAACGCTTTCCTGTACATGTGTTGACAGCATGACACAGTATTCTGCGTCAAAATGGCAAGCAATGGTTGTTGCAGTAGCCATCCCATTGTAACACCCATAGCTTTTGAAGATGCCCCAGATTTTCAAGACATCATACTTATTGCCAGCACCAAAAGAGTAACTACAGCCCAGGGGTTTTGTTAGCATGGCAAAGAGTTGAAGAATGCTTTAATACCACCTTGTTTCTTGCTTCTAATGTTTGCACCATTTGAAGGCACACACAGAAGGCACACAAGTAGAGGCCATTGTTCTTCACTCCACTCTCCTTTCTGGATCCCCTTGGACTCCGAGAGGTACAGACTTCTCTACCCTTAACCTTCTCTTCCAAATGTTTTGATGAGACTTAAAATGTTTACTCTGACCCAACGAAGAGACTCTTGACTGAGTTTCTGGAATGCTGATGCCTTCCTTTTTTTACCTATCACTTTTAGCCCCAGATGTAATTTTTCCAAATTATTTCTGTTCTTTCTCATTCTACTTTTTCTCTACACGTGCTTCAGCCCAACACATGTTAACCTGTGACTTGCTAATCTGTAGGGATTTCTCTTGCCCTAGCTAGCCGAACCTAGATGATTTCAAATCGCCTTGATGCCTAAGAGAACAGAACAGCACTTGTTTTCTATCTATCAGAACATACCTTTGATAATTTTGTATAGGCATTGTCGAGCGTTTAGTCCTTTTGATGTTAGTTTGCTTACATCTTTTTCATCGCCTTGGTCAACCTATGGCAATTCTGTATCTTTATAATTTTGTTTTGAGAACCATTTACATACAGTAATAAAATCACAATACCAACTTATAAAGATACATAATCACCAAGGCTTGTCCAAGGCGATGAGATAAGTTCAGGCGAACTAACCGTAACAAAACTGAGCATTCAAGGACAGTACATATTATCAAAAGAAATATTTGAGATACAGAAATAATACGTTGCTCAGGGTTAGCAATCTTCAGTCAATTTATTTAGCAGAGTTATAATTTATGCTAGGCAATGGGGAAACCCTACTGCTAACCAAATCAGGGAAATACATGTGTGGGGCGAAACACCTGTGGGCAAAATTAAAAAAGCACAAAAATTGCAAAATGAATTTGAAAAAAATAATCTTGAACTATAGGTTACTCACTAAGGGCCATGTGCATGAATATTAGTTTTTGCGACCCGCTAATTGCGAGTCTTAGTGACTCGCAATTTGCGACTCGCAAAACCGGATGTACAACAGTGTCAATGACACTGTTTGCGATTCCCAATGGGGTCACAAATGACCTACCTCATAAATATTTATGAGGTAGGTCGCAATTTTTTGACCCCATTGGAAATGGCCGCCCTCAAAGGGATGGTGGCCTGCTGGGGACCGCAGACCACCGTTTCTGGGACTTCTTTTAAATAAAGCATTTTTTCTTTTAAATGCAGCCGGTTTTCCTTGAGGGAAAATGGGATGCATTTCAAAAACAAAGATGAAAAGTTTTCTTTTCATTTTTACAGAGTAGGTAGTGGTCCACTGGACCACTGTCAGCTCTAAAAAAAATATGTTCGCAACCATTCACAAAGGGGAAGGGATCACATGGGACCCCTTCCTGTTTGTGAATGGGCTAGCACCAATTTTAAATTGGTGCTAACTGCGATTGTTTTTTGACCACACTCACGGTCACAAAGCAATCCTACATCCCACTGCAACTCGCTACTTGGAAGGAAACGCCCCTTCCTCATTGTGAGTCGCAAACCTATTTTGCAATTTGGTAAAGAAATTACTGGATCTCAAAATAGGGTCTGTACATACCAAAATGTTTTTTTCCTGTTGCAAACGGCCCGAATCGGGCTGTTTCCCACAAGTAAAATGGTACGTACATCTGGCCCTAAAATAGGTAAAAGATAGGTAAAAAGAGAAAGCGCCAGCATATCAGAAGCTCGATCAAGAGTCTTTTGAAGGGGATTATATAACGATTTCTAAATCTTAAAGGGACATCTCAAAGGGCAAAGGCAGAGAGGAAGATACCTCTCCAAGGGGCTCAACATTCAAAACATAAAACATTGGCCTAACTAGAAACAATGCAGCCATCTGGGAAATATATAATTATATAATTGCGCTAAAACAGAGCAAGCTAAGTAGAGTAAAAGTCACTGGGTGACAAGAGCACAAGTCTGCAAGCCAGAAGGCT
The DNA here is from genome assembly GCF_031143425.1 of Pleurodeles waltl. Classification (NCBI taxonomy): domain Eukaryota; kingdom Metazoa; phylum Chordata; class Amphibia; order Caudata; family Salamandridae; genus Pleurodeles; species Pleurodeles waltl. Next base: position 601,142,833 of record NC_090443.1, on the reverse strand, counting down.
AGGCCTGCTGGGGACAGCAGACCACCGTTTCTGGGACTTCTTTTAAATAAAGCATTTTTTCTTTTAAATGCAGCCGGTTTTCCTTGAGGGAAAATGGGATGCATTTCAAAAACAAAGATGAAAAGTTTTCTTTTCATTTTTACAGAGTAGGTAGTGGTCCACTGGACCACTGTCAGCTCTAAAAAAAATATGTTCGCAACCATTCACAAAGGGGAAGGGATCCCATGGGACCCCTTCCTGTTTGTGAATGGGCTAGCACCAATTTTAAATTGGTGCTAACTGCGATTGTTTTTTGACCACACTCACGGTCACAAAGCAATCCTACATCCCACTGCAACTCGCTACTTGGAAGGAAACGCCCCTTCCTCATTGTGAGTCGCAAACCTATTTTGCGATTTGGTAAAGAAATTACTGGATCTCAAAATAGGGTCTGTACATACCAAAATGTTTTTTTCCTGTTGCAAACGGCCCGAATCGGGCTGTTTCCCACAAGTAAAATGGTACGTACATCTGGCCCTAAAATAGGTAAAAGATAGGTAAAAAGAGAAAGCGCCAGCATATCAGAAGCTCGATCAAGAGTCTTTTGAAGGGGATTATATAACGATTTCTAAATCTTAAAGGGACATCTCAAAGGGCAAAGGCAGAGAGGAAGATACCTCTCCAAGGGGCTCAACATTCAAAACATAAAACATTGGCCTAACTAGAAACAATGCAGCCATCTGGAAAATATATAATTATATAATTGCGCTAAAACAGAGCAAGCTAAGTAGAGTAAAAGTCACTGGGTGACAAGAGCACAAGTCTGCAAGCCAGAAGGCTAAGCTAACTCCTGCTTCCCATTAAAGCAAGACAGGATTAACTACATCAGAACTGATGCACCATTTTAATTGTGTTGCTCCTGCCCTCCCTAACGACACAATGGCTGCGCTGTATTTACGATATAATGCACCATGGTGGCCGTTAGGACAGTAGCATCAACATTTTTCAAGGGAATTGTTAACATAAATTGCTTTCCCAAGCATGTCTTGTTATCTATTGTTTGGTAACAGACTAATCAGGGGTCCGAGCAGATCTGTATTGTTGGAAAATGGGTTATTGGTAGGGCAGGTATTGCACCTAGCAACAAGCCACTAACCTCCACCTAGGTACAGTTAGGTCTCAGTAAATTAATCCCAGCTCAACCCTTGGTAGCTTGGCAACGAGCGTCAAGGCTTAACTTAGGAGACAAAGTGTAAAGCATTCAAATATCACGAAACAGTAATCAAATAAAACACAGGAAACAGTTTAAAAATCCAAAACCAATTTATAAAAATAGTTTATATTTTTATCTTTAAAATGACACAAAAACGATTAAAATCGGTTCAGGGGAACCGGAGATATGAATTTTTAAAGAATTATTATTTTTCTAGCGCTTAGAAACAAAAAGCGCCAATCGGGTCATCTGGTTGCACCAGGACCGGGGCAAAGTCAAACTTTCAGGCCGACCGCGATGGAGCCCTGCTCGGCTACAGGTCGCGGGAGGCCTCGGTCAAAAAGTTACCTTCTGACTTAGTCTTTATTTTGAAGTTTTTCTTCACCGGGACGAACCTGCCAGTTGAATCCGACCTCCTGGAGCCCTTGTCCGGATACGCGATGTGGGTTTCCTCGGTGGTGATTTCTACCTTCAGACGTAGTCGTTAATTCGAGATGAAAATCCTTCGACCGAGGTAAACCTGGATCTTGATCCGATGTCCGTGGAGCCCTTCTCGGATACGATGGCTGGGAGGTCCCGGTCAACTTTTTACGTTCGGACTTAGTCTCTTTTTCGGATGTTTTTCTTTACCGGGATGAACCACGAAGTCAGGCCGGGTCGCGGTTGAGGCAAGCCGGCTAGAATTTCCGCGGCGGGTCGGTCCCTCTCTGGAGCTTTTTTACAAAATTTGTCAAATCTTCTCCAAACTTCTGGGGCTTCACTCAGATGTCCTTTTAAGGTTCTTTTGGGGTCCACAGCTCACCCCAAGGGTCCAGAAGTTCTGTGATGGTCCTTGGGGGGTGCGGACTTCAACTCCCAGAATGCACCTGGCGCAAACTCCTTTTTGGCCACTGGACAGTGGTCAGCTGGTCGCTTTCTTCAGGAGTTGGTGCAGGGGACTCTGGTTAGCAATTTTTCACCTGTAGCAAACAGGGAGTCCCTCCTTGAACCAGTTGAAGCCAGGCAAAGTCCTTCTTGTGGTGAAGCCCAAGTGTGCAGCTGGTGCAGTCCTTCTGAGTGCAGGTTCCAGGTGCAGGCCAGGGGTCCAGCAGGGCAGTCCTTCTTCTTCTTTAGTTCCTTTCTTGTGGAATTCTGGAGGGGATCTGAGGGGTGGGTGCAGGTCTGCCAGTTTTATCCTTGCTCCTGGGTGAAAAGCAGGGGGGTCCTGGTTCTCCAATCAGGTACAGGGTCGTCCCCCTGTGATGACCACTTCCTGGGAAGTGTGGCAAAAATCCATCCCAGTGGGCAACATTCTCTAAAAATCCAACATGGCTGAATCTGATTTTTGGAGGTTACATCTGGCTGAGCCCACCCACTGGTGTGGCTAAAAATCATAAACACACCCCTCTCCTGCCCTCTCCTAATCTAATCAAGGGGGCACCTAGCTGTCTGGGGTTGCAGGATGTGGGGGTGTTGCTGGTTGCTCCAAATGTCCTTCTCTGCCTTTGAAGACCAGTTTGGCAGCCCTCCCCCTTCCTGCCTCACCATCTGCTGAGGGGAGATTCTCTCCCCCAAGCACATTCCTTTGTGTGAAGCCAGGCCACTTCACACCTCATCAAGGCAGCCTGGCAGAAGCTGCTGCAGGCTGGCCAATCAGAGCACAGCAGCAAAAACAATGCAGAGCTGAAATTGGCAACTTTTTAGGTAAAGTCTAAACTTTTTACCTGAACAAGTTATATTAAATCCAACAACTGGAAGTTGTGGTATTTATTACAACAATTAATTTGATACCAAATTCTTGGTATGCAACATTTAAGGAGACTTTAAAATTTAAAATAAAGTCTCCCCATTCCAGCCTATGAAGGCCATTTACTTCAATGAGGGAAAAACGAATTTGGCTGTTTTTACCTCACCAGGGTTTATAAATCTATTTTTATAAAGTCCCTGCTTATAGTTACATGGCACCCAGCCCTAGGGGCACATAGGGCACACCTTAGGGGTGACTTATATGTAAAAATAAGGTAGTTTAAGACTTTGGAAGTACTTTTAATTCCAAAGTCGAATTTGCATATAACTTTAATTTAAAAGCAGCCAGCAAGGCAGGCCTGCCTTTAAAATGACACTGGGCACCTCAGCAGTGCACCTAGGTGTGCACCACCTATGCTGTGGTCCCTAAACCTACATGCCCTACCATATACTAGGGACTTATAGGTAGGTTAACTTAGCCAATTATAATTAGCCTAATTTGCATACCCATTTTACACAGAGCACAGGCCCTGGGACTGGTTAGCAGTACCCAGGGCACCATCAGAGTCAGGAAAACACTAGCATAAAGTGGAAAATGGGGGCAAAAAGTTAGGGGGCCTCTGCAATCAGCCCTGTTTTCTCACATGTATGAATGCACCTCACTTAGAGAGTCAGAGGGATTTCGACCAGATGACATCACTGCTATTGATGCTGCACATTGCCTTGATGCTGACCCAGTCTTTGTGTCCTTATGGAGTCTGAGCTAGAGACCTCATTCCAAGGTAACGAGGGTTGGGGGGGCTCTTCTCATGGACATGGCATTGGCAGATTAGGTTCAACACACCTAGCTCTCAATTCTAGTTTAGACATTAGGTTCATCATGCTAGGGTTTTAGGACATATTTCATATCTCATGTCACTTCATGTTGTTGCAAGAAGGTGGGGGTGTTTGTATTGATGACTTTTGTCTTCACAGTTCTATTTCTTGCATTATTCATTATCCTTACCATTGCAGCTCATGTAACTTATCATAGATTGCAGTTTTGTTAATAAAACCTATTGAAAACGTTACTGCATCTCCTTCAATGCCTGTGTTTGATTGAGACATGTTGTTCATGTGAGAAAGGGGTAAGCTCCGTTTAAACACAACACTCCCTGAGAAATCACTCTCTTTAGTCAATGCATAAAGGCTGCCACAAATCACCTTTTACTGTTTGGATTTTTGGTGAGGTGTTGCTTGTGAGCCGGAAGGGTTGGGACGACAGTTATGACTTGTTGTAGGACTGTCATAGTTGCCTACATACATACGTACTGTCATTCTTAAACCAGCATTCTTGCCTAGAGCAAGAGCCAAACTACAACACGGTTGCACCAGTTTCCTGTAAACCTGCACCCAAATCTCTCATTGTATTCTCAGCCAATAAATATTTTCACAATGTTTGGCTTCATAAGAATCAAATGGGACTCCGGTTTTGACAGCAGCTTTGCTTTACTTATATTGCTGCTTTGTACAATGCTTTATTATAACGATTCGTGTAATTTTTATGCTGTTTCTACAAGTATGGATTGTCTGTGTTTCATAATGAATTTGTAATTAGAATCTATTTATTTCTTTTAAATCACGTGATCAAGTGCTTTAACATGAAATTGTACTGTACTTTTTTTAATGTGTTTTTATGGGTGGTGTTCTTCCCTGAAAAACACAGTCTGCATACTAATACTACTTATTCTGATATTCCCCATTGTGTGCAGCCACAATTCTAAAACCTGTAACAAAAATTCAGGTTTTGTCAGCTAACTCATTACAGTGGTGTTTTTCTTGTCCATGCAATTCACATAATATAAGTTATGTTGTCGCTGGTACTTTATACAAGTTGCAGATTTGTTTACTTGTCCCAGTTGTTGCAGATATTTTCATATTTATGGTGTGACTTGACAGCTCAGCTGTCCCCAGACAAATAATGTGAGCATCACCAGAAAGGGGTTGTGCATCTTCCCACAAGTTGGGAGCCAGGAGTACCTTTTGATCTGGCAGTTGTGTGCTTCCACAACAAAAGTGCATGCCCTCCACACAGCTGTGCTAATTTTATTTATTCAGCTGCTTAAGCTTCTTCTTTCAGGGGTACACACATGCCATTTTAATGCTATTGAATTGTCTTAGATAACTAGATAATGTATGTTTTTTTCTCTGGCAGCAGATCCCATGGGAGGGGTACAGTTATTAACCTACATGAATTTTAAAGTCTGACTTGACACTGCAACTATCAACCTGTTAACCTGCACCAATATTCTACAGTTATTTACTTTCACACATGTATATATCCATCCAAATGCTACCTCCCTTAGATGTTCCATCACCATGCAATATTCCTTTAAAGCAAGACCTATTGGTATTATCAATGTTTGTATTTTTCCTGCTCTTAAATGAGCGAGTAGTGTGTCTTGAGACTGTGGCTCAGATTTACAAGAATCTGGCGCATCAGTGCTGAGGTGCCAGATTTCTTCTGTCCCCCACCACCTAATGACACCATGGGTGTGGCGTATTTACAATATGGGGCACCATGGCGCACGTTAGACCAATAGCGTCAAAATGTTTGACGCTATTGTGGTGCTTTGCTGCACTAGTGTTAAAAATGTTGACACTAGTGTAGCAAACTGCCAGGAAACCCATTGATTTCAATGGATGTGTTCTTTAGACGCCTGCTTGGAGCAAAATAGTGCCAAAAAAGGATCAGAACGCCCACCTTGCATACATTATGCCTGACGCAGGCATAATGTGGTGCAAGGGGTCGCAAAGAGGCGCAGTGCATGCATTGCACCAATTTGTAAATATGGCGCACTGATTTTTGCCTCGTTGACCCACATTAGTGTAAAAGAAAATTACGCTAATGTGGCGCAAGGAGGATCTAGGGCCTTGCAAATCTGGCACCTGTGTCTGAAATGAAGGCTTGTCTTCCTGTATATTATCACTGTGGTATGAAAACTGTGCGAGTTTGCCTGTTGACGTTCATCAGTGTTTAATTAAACGTGAAACGGGGCATTATAAATTGCATGATAGATGGTTGTTCGTTTTTTTTCTCTTTCTCTTGAATGGCCTGCTGCACGCTGAGTCGGTAATCCGGCATTGTGTGTCTGTGCGACTAAAGATGTTGTCATGGTGACGCTGAGCTCCTCCAGCTCTGCTCTACTTTTCCTGTCTTTTGTGATCGCAAGAAGCAGAGTCCTACAGGGCTAAATTCATACATCTTCCACACAAACAAATCGTATGCAGCCGGTTGTTGACGTATAGATACGTTCACCGAATCCTTCCGCTGGTGACTCAAACATCTGCCAGGAATAACGCTTTTTGTGCGTGCGAGGCGAGAGGTATATCCTTTTTGGGTGAAAGAACAAACTGCAGCCACGGAAGCAGTGTGGGTTTAAGGCAACGCACTCTTTATTACAGGAAAGCCATTTAATCTTTAATAATCTTTTGCCACCTTGTGGTATTAAAGGAGAAGTGCTCCCGTGAGTTTAGGAAAAACAGAAGAAAACACTTACTTCAATGCATAAACTCGTTGTCAAAATGTTTAAAAATAGTACTATTTTTGTAGGAGGTTTGTAAATGTATCTAAAAAACTTCGTGACACGATCTAATTTATCTAAAAAATACTTCGTGACACGATCTTGACTATAAATCCTGTTTCCCGTTGCCCATGAGCCCTTTCTGATTGGATTAATGGTATCGTCTCTACAGGCGTGAGTGCTTCCATCTGTGATATCTTGGGGAGGACACACGGCTCAGAGTCATGAATGCTGTCACCAAAGACTATTCAAAACGGCAAATATGAAACAATGCGGAAAATTTGGTGCAGTTCATCCTTTCATCCTTTCTGTTGCTGTGGGTGTTCCCATGCAACACCCATAGAACCAGACAGAATCTGATGCATTCCCGGATTTACAACCTTGGAAATGCATCAAATCCTATGCCACCTCAGGAGTGGGGATAAAGTGGTGCAATGGGGAGAAATAAAAAATGTTCTTCCCGTTTGTGCCTCTTTTTGTGTGTGCTGAACACCCCATTAATTATTGTGTATGTGCAGAAAGGTGTCCCTTCCTGCACATAAACAATCATCCCTGCAACGCAGGCACTCTTGCACCATGGTGTAAGGGTGCCTGTGTTGGCTCTAGTTAGGAGTTTGTGCGCCAGCACTGAGGAAAGTTCAGGGTTGAGTAGTATTTCTGTAAATAAGATGCATCTCTGCATTTTCAAAATGATGCAGCGTGGGTATACAAGATGGCTTGCAGCCCCATGCTGGATCTTTTCCTCCTAAATGAGGCCCTGTGTGTGCTGCAAAATGCAGCAAACATAGAAAATGGAAAAATTAGGAGAAATGAAGATATTTCTCCTTGTTGCACCTCCCTTATGCATCCTCTTGGGAGGCGTAGGCTTCTGACGTATTCCCAGGATTAAATCCTTGTAAATCTGGGAATGCGTCACAATCCATGGGGTTGCATGGGAACACCCAGAGCAATGCCTATGGTATGCCTCCCTGACGCAGTGTAAGGCACTGCAGTGACTTGCAATCTATAGCCTTACTGTATGTCTACAAACCTACGTAAAACCTTGCGTGGCCTTGTAGAAATGGGCCTGTGGCCTGCACTGTTGGTGAGTCACAAAAAGTGATGCACCGGCGGAGCAAGGCAGTTGTAAATATGACCCAGAGGGTTTTAGGATTTTAGTTAAGACATGTATGCCCTGATTTATACTTTTGGACGCAAACCTGCGTTAGCGCAGGTTTGCGTCAAAAGTTTATTGCCGGCTAGCACCATTCCTGGACGCCAGCCGGGCGTCATATTTAAAGAATTATGCTAGCCGGCAGTAAAGCCAGATTAGCGTCAAAATAAATTATGCTAACCGGGTGGTGGAGGCGTAGGGGAAACAGGAGGTTGTGCATCAAAGAATGGCGCTAGTCAGGTTAGAGTCAGAAAAATGACACTATCCTGACTAGTGTCATTTTTTGACGCACAACCTCCATGGACATGACTCCTGTCTTATTTAAGACAGGAGTCATGCCCCCCCTGCCCAATGGCCATGCCCAGGGGGCGTATGTCCCCGTGACATGGCCATTGGGCACAGTGCCATGTAGGGGAGCCCAAGTCAGGACCCCCTATGGCACTTACAAAAAATGAATAAAATAATTACCTGGACTTACCTGGGATGGGTTCCATCATCCTTAGGTGTCCTCCAGGTGTAAGTGGGGTTGGGTGGGGGTGTCCCTAGGTGAGGGAAGGGCAACTGTGGGCTGTTTCCCTGGCCTCTGACTGTGGAAAATGGCCAACACGTCCTCAAATGCCAGCCCTGACACAGGCTTGCTTAGCACCATTATTCAAGGCCCTCTTCCTCCTGTGCGTGGTTTTTCACAGAAGGATAAATAAGGTGCAAGGGCCTTACAGTCATTTTTTGCCCGGGAACACCTACCTTGCATCTTATTGACGCAAGGTAGTTTTCCACAGGCAAAAAATGACGTTAACTGCAATATTTTGACGCTAGACGGGTCTACTGTCAAAATATACATATGGAGTTAAGTTTGCACCGGAATTGCGTAAAAAATAAAAAGGCACAAATCCAGCACAGAGTATAAATATGCCCTGTAGTGCCTAGTGGGAGGTGGACTCACTAGTTAAGTAGGGATCGGGCATATGAAGCCGTGAGGAGTTAATGTCCTCATTACTTACAGGTAATCTTCATTACGCCAGGTTACATTGTTCCTAGTTACACATTAGGGTTGCAACCTTTCTTGGAAAAACAAAACAATCATCTATTTGTTTACTTTTGCTGTTTTGTCAGGAGCTAGTAGGGGAACAGGAATTTATGTCAGATATTCAGGATTCCTTCGTGACATGGCAATTGTTCCTTTGTTTGCTGCAATAGCCATTCTGAAATGATTTATACAGTTCTCAAACCCCTTTTAACTGGTTTAACTTTATTGTATGTTGTCTTTAGGTTTGTGTTTAATTTGGGAAAAATACAGATTTTTTGTCAACAATTTTAGAGGCCTTCCATTAAAAATACAAGCCAGGCCGGTAAAACTGTCAGGTGGCTATCATAGTCAGTCCTTACAAATTAGGACACAGCAAGCATAAACTGCATATTCAGAATATACATAAAAGTGGACATCTTAGAGAGCACTTCAATACAAGTCATTGGCAAGGTCCAATACAACTAAGCGGATACATTTCAGTACAGGCACCCAAAAAATCAGAAACTGCTTAAACAGTACAGATGGAAGTTACACTAAGAACAGTAGCTCCAAAGGATGCTTCGGACACCAGTAGCTTAAAGTGTGAATCAAATGCACGAGGGGAGGCCCAACCAGCAGCCCTACACAACAAACATGGGCACTCCCTCAAACTCAGCCATCCTTCTAGAACACTGCCACCGAATACAAAATGGAAGGGAAACCTTCAAACTAGTATAAGCAGAGGCAATAGATCAAAGCACTAATACCACTAATAGTGGGCACTGTGCACTTCCATCTCATATATTCAAGATCAAAATAAACCAACAGAGCATCAATCTTATAGATGGCTTCAGTAAAGGCTAGACAAGTTCAACTACGTGGCCCACATCCAACATATGAAAAGATTGAGCAGCCTCATCAGCAACCTCAGGACCAGGTAAATGTAAAACAATGTTCTCAGGTGCAATTGGAATACTTTAGGTACAAAAGAAGAAATAGAGCTTAACATCACCCTTAAGTGAAATATCTGAAAAGAGGATTGCTTCACAAAATGGCCTCAATCTCCCCAACTAGTTGGTAACCATAAAGGCAAACCTAAACTAACGCCTTCCAGGTTAACTACTTTCTTTGATTTTAACTTGAGAATTAAAATGGTTATTGATCATGGTCATAAAAACCATGAAAAGATTAGAAGGCAGAAGCACAGGTTATTCCCTAGAACTGGCCAACTCACACCCTCACAGAAGTCAAGATTTGTAACCTTCAATAGAGGAATAGTCCAACAAGGTTCTCTAAAGTGAAGAGGTAGACAACACCGCTACAAATCACCACCCTAAATAAATCCAACTTTAAAAGGTCAGAGCAAACAGGAGACATAGGGCCATATTTATACTCTGTTTGCGCCGGATTTGCGTCGTTTTTTTTTACTCAAATTCGACGCAAAACGAACTCCATATTTATACTTTGGCGTCAGATGCATCTAGCGCCAAAGTTCATGGAGTTTGCGTCATTTTTTTGCGTGGACACCTACCTTGCGTTAATGATATGCAAGGTAGGCGTTCCCTTCTAAAAAATGACTCCGAGGCATGTGCGCCGTATTTACACTCCCGGGCAAAAATGAAGCCCGGGAGTGGGCGGGTCAAAAAAAATTACGTCTATCCGCGTTAGCGTAATTTTTTAACGCCTGCTCAGGGCAGCCGTTAAGGGACCTGTGGGCCCGGAAGGAGCCCAGAGGTGCCCTCCCATGTCCCCAGGGACACCCCCTGCCACCCTTGCCCACCCCAGCAGGAGGACGCCCAAGGATGGAGGGACCCACCCCTGGGACATTAAGGTAAGTGCTGGTAAGTATTATTATTATTTATTTTGTGGCATAGGGGGGCCTGATTTGGGCCCCCCTACATGCCACTATGCCCAATGACCATGCCCAGGGGACAAAAGTCCCCTGGGCATGGCCATTGGGCAAGGGGGCATGACTCCTGTCTTTGCTAAGACAGGAGTCATTTCAATGGGGGTTGGGAGTAAAAAAAAATGGCGCAAATCGGGTTGAGGCGAAAATTTTGCCTCAGCCTGACTTGCTCCTTTTTTTGACGCCCAAGCTCCATATTCCCCTACGCCGGAGCTGCCTGGTGTAAGTCATTTTTTTTTACGCACACCAGGCAGCTCCGCCGGCTAACGTCATTGAATAAATACGGCGCCCGCATGGCGCTTCAGAATGGCGTTAGCCGGCGTTAAATTTTTTGACGCACAACTGCGTTGGCGCAGTTGTGCGTCAAAAAGTATAAATATGGCCCTTACTGTGTACCTCATATGATTAGAGAAGACAATTGTTGGGCACCTGCCACTGCGCTAGTCATACCCAACTTCAGATGGACTATCCATTCAACCCACCCAAGCCACAACTATAATCAGTGTATGAATGGGACAGCTGTCCAACAGATAGGAGTGATCACCTAAGTGTTAGCAGAGGCAATATTAGAGGGCATTTGGGCCTGACTGTCATAATCTGAAGAAGAGGGAACCAGACCCTGAAGTCAGGCTAGAAGAGAGCCATCAGATACCAATCAAAAACCATTATCTCCTGATCTTGTCTATGTCCTTGTGAAGGAGAGGGGACATATGGGGATTACAGTAACCTGGATGCCTTTGAAAGAAGACAGCATACACTCCGAAAACCCCTAACAAATATTCCCTGTCCTGCAGAATGCAGGCAGCAGGGTAATCTGGAGCAAACAGTACACTTCCATCCACAGACAGCTTAACTGCTTTTGATCTTCTGAAAGATTGAGAGATAAACTATGAAGGATGGAGAGGTCTGACGCAAAGAATTGGCTTTGGCATGTTCCTTCCAGTGGGAGGTAAGTGCTGTGAAGTCAAATGGTTAGAGCCTGTTCAGGAAAATAGGCAGTGCTCCATGGGTGTCAATGAAGGAGAGCTGGTGCCCCCCACTTTGTTACTATAAGGTTTTGTGTCAGAACAAAAAGACCCTTCACTTTGATCTGGAAGCAACCACCTGTATTCTCATCCACACTGCATTCAGTTATCCTCACTGAAAGACGCCATGGACTCTTGAGCTGACCACAGATTCTGGGCCAAGGCAGAGTTCATAGTGGAATCCACTGTTACAAAGAAAGGGCATTAAGGGAGATACTAAAGCATTAAACACAGATGTCTTTCACTAAGTATCACCATAGAGGCAGATTCAATGTTTGACTCATATATATATATGGAGAATGTAGTCCTGAGAAAAAGGATCCTTGTGCCCCAGAATGTGGTGGACTAGAGGCTTGTTTTTAAACCTGGCACAGACCACCATAAACATGCCTTTGCAAATGTAACCACTATTGGATCAGAGACCGCATCAGCATTAGGTGAACTCCCAGCTGCTTTCTAAGCTTCAGAGCCCTGACAATGGAAGATATGCATGTCCTAAAGGGTTATTAAAAATAACTGGACCACTTGACACAGCGAGTGCCTCCTTTGACTCTATACATCCTGTTAGACCTGTAAGCCTTAGGGTGTTCTTCCCCCAAACATTTTGCCTTTTACTCTCCTGCTTTTGTTGGCCTTAGGACTGTGTGCACTCTACCACTCTTAACCAGTGATAGAGTGCTTTCCTGCACTCCCTAAAATATGTTAGAAAGGCTTTACACCTGATTGGCATATTTAATTTACTAATAAGACCTAAGTGAAGTGGGCCTATAACACTTATAGTTCGACCCACTTCAGTAACCCTTTAAAATATGTCCCAAGTTTGAAGCCTGTGAACAGTTTTAAACTACCTGTTTGACTTAACAAAATAAACTCATTGACAGGCCTAAAACTCCCTTTTAATACATTTGTCACCCCTAGGGTGGGCTCTAAATAGCCCATGGGGCAGGTTGCATTGCATTTAAAAGGTTAGACAGGTACTTTTAACTTGTACTTGTCCACAAGTGAAAAAACAAAATCCCAAATTCATTTCTCACTAGTGTGACGCTTACTCTCCCATAAGATAATATTAGGTTACCTTATTACATTTAATAAGTGATCATATTTGGAGGTGAAAAGTTCATGTTTGATCTCTAAGGAATCTTAATTTAAAATCCTCTTTAATGGAAAGGGGGATTTTAAGTTACATTTCTTAAAGTGCCACTTTTAGAATGTTGGCATTTTCTTGCCTTTACCATTTGGTGCCTGCAACCTGCTTCCTGGGTCACATGACAAGGTGTACTTGGCAGTTGGGCTTTGTGTATTCCTCCAGACAGCTACACAATAAAGGGCCTGGGCGTTGACAAGATGGGCCATCCAAGCAGGATGGGGAAATGGAGTCATGCACAGCCCCTCTTTCAAAGTCACTGCCCCAGCTCACACACAGGGAACTGCACACCACCTTCTTGTGACTGCAGACAGATTGGGACCAGGGCAGCAACCCAGGAAATTTTAGACACTTCTATGGGTGGGAGGGTGGTCAGAACTCCAGAAGTTTCTTCTACTCAAAATCTGGCACCATATTTCAACTAGGACCCTCTGACCCACTCTTCAGTTCACATCTGGACTTGGGGACGGACTCTCAGGGGACTGCCCTGCTGCCTCTGGCCTGCTGTGTACTTCAGAGGACTGCCCGTCTGCACCTTACGAACTGCCCTGCTGCTTGAGACTTGCTTTCCTGCTTGAAGCCAAGACTTCCAAAGTGACTACAGTGGCTAATACGTTGGCCTCCTTATCAGAGTCTGAAGGACTGAAAAGTCTGCAATCATCTTGAACCTACACCTAGACCAGCCTGAGTGAGACCTGATACTCCAAGTGGTAGCCTCCACTCTTGGACCCTTGGAAGTGGTGCTAAAGTTGCCCAGCTAGCCCAAATCCAAAACATTTCTGCCAAAAAGTGCTCTGAGAACTGAGAAGAGACAGAAACCTATCTGCTCACCTAACCACCCATGATGCATCGCTGGTTGGCCTGACTAGACAGCAGCACCTGCTACGTTTTTCTTTACAGTAGTTCAGAGGCTCCTTGCAGAAGGATCACTTTCAAGCTTCTACCCACGCTCACAAAGCGCTCCACGACACCGGACCAGTCTACCTAAACAACAGACTCAGCTTCTACACCCCCACCCGTCAGCTCCGCTCCTCTAACCTCGCCCTCGCCGTCATCCCCGCATCCGAAGAAAGACCTCTGGCGGCAGATCCTTCTCATACCTCGCCGCCAAAACCTGGAACACCCTCCCCACCAACCTGCGACAGACCCAAGACCTTCTCACCTTCAGAGGACTCCTCAAGACCTGGCTCTTCGACCAGTAACTACAGTCCCCCCCCACCCAGCGCCTTGAAACCCTCACGGGTATGTAGTGCGCTTTATAAATCCAATGATTGATTGATTGATTGAAGGTTTATCTGGCCTTGTGGAGCTCTTGTTGTCTACAACCTTCCAGCTTCGTCTTGCTGAAGATTCCATAAAAGAGACTACAAGCCTGATCTTGATCTTGGCAGATGGAAAAACCACTCAAAAGCATGTTGGATATCCTGTCCGCTGTGTTATGATCCTAGGAGGATATAAGGGGATTATAATATGGTGGACAGGATATCTGTCATGTTTATGACAGAGCATTCCTCTCTGCCAAGATCTAAATCAAGCTTTTAGTCTGAGCATAGATATCGTCAATGAGACTTTATCCAGTGGCTCCCCAATGATGACGTCTCCTCCCCAAATACAGCCTGCTCCCTTCCCCACTATACTTTACCTTCTCAGACAATTTTCATCAAAAATTCCTCTAAGTCTGAAGGGAAGCAGAGACAAAACCCAATCCACTTTGTGTAGCCGAACAGCAATCTATCACGGTCGGCCATAAATTTTGACTTTGCCCTGGTCCCACGCCGCTAGATGTCCCCCGTTGGTGCCATGATCTTTTAACTGCTATTTTCTACTTTAAACTTTATAAATTCATAACTCTGGTTCTACTGATTGGATTTGTGTTGTTTTGGTGTCACATCATTTATTAAAATGTACTCTTTTTTCTAAATTGATACAGGATTTTTCTTGTTTTGTGTTGACACTTTATTACTTGTTAAGTGCTGCTTAAATCCTTTACACTTCGCCTCTGTGTTAAGCCTGGATGCTTTTGCACAAAGCTACCAGTGGATAAAGCATAGGTTAATAGGTTAATTTGGTGACTTCTTTGTGGTATCAACCCACCCCCCCAAAGAAAACAACCCAATTTCTCACACATCCACATATGTTGGCACTGCGTTTAGTTCAACGCTTTTACTCAGTAACCTTGCATCTGAGCAGGAACACAGCTGGAACCAGTAGTGTTGGAAATGCCATTTTCCATCAGACAACACCTTCATGTTGATGGTATTATGTTGATGATATTTTTGCATTTTTCACTTTCTGGAAATTCGATCTGTGGCCCATGGCTGTAGTAGAAGCAAATATGGAAGTCAGGTAACCCAGATGTATTAGTGAAATGCCCAACAGCATAAAACGTTGCTTTTATCGTGTTCGCTCTATGTGGGTCTATTTGGAAGACAGTGTTTTCGGAGGACTCAAAATAGAGGGGCACTTATTAGCTACCTCATCACCTTAGAGAAGATGGACTGTGACATGGTATGCAGATGTCCACCTGGCCTCTCTTATACAGCATTGGTGAAGGCATGTAATGAATCAGTGACTTCATTTGGCAGCCATAATGCCAATGTTTGAGTCTAGTAAATCTCAAATGGCTTCCAGAAGATGCAGATGGTGTTCATGCCGAGCAAATATGAGCTGAGAATGTAGTCTTGGATCATGCTGAGTGGTTCACACAGTGAACCTCATTATTCCCCTGAGCCTAAGCACGAGCAATTCACTAATGTCATTGGGCAGATTCCTCCTCTTGTAGCTGTAGTAAGAAGTGATTTATTATGATTGTCATTTATGCAGCTGATAGTAATGGGCACTTGCTCCATGGTGCCAGCTGCAAATTAGATAGGGTATGTGTGGACTGCTATTGTATGCCTTGTTGGTAATTGGAGTTACTTGTGGTTTCGTGTGTTCCCTTTTGTCCCGATGTAATTTGTACTTTACGCTACACATACATCGAAGATGTACATATTTCCAAGGTACGTAGATGTATTAAGAATAGTAAGTCTATACTTACCTATATATGATCACCTTCAAAGTAATTTTGTTGTCAGTATTCTTGCTATGATATATTTTGCAGCACAATATTTTGGTGCTCCATAATCTGACATACATCCAAATTTACTACTGATTGCGGTAAGGCCTGGATAACTATATTGAGCATCAGATGTTGTAATAACAAACTAAGGGCAGATCGTGCAACTATAAGTGCTATTAAAAAAATAACAATATCAATATATTGAAGTGGAACTTGTCCTATCACTGATGCAAATATGATATATTTGATGAGGCTAATTCCTATTTGTGGTAAGCAGCTCTTCAAACCTTTCTGTTCTCGCAAACTAGGAGCTAAAAATTAAGACGTTTATACAGCTGTTTAACATTGTGTGTTGTGATTTGGTTTTTCTGTGCTTTTCATTTGGCTGAAATACTGCATCAAACCCAATATTTTCAGTGCATAAAATATTATCAATAATTGAGACCCTATGGGTGATAAGCTGCGCTTTACAAATCCATGATTGATTTATTTTCGCTAAATGTGCGCATTATTTGACAGCACATGATTCTGGCCAGGCCTGGCTGTTTATCACCACAAACAAACAGCATCATATTGTTTTGAAATTGTTAGAAAGAGACTCCATGTACACGAAATACTGTACATGAAATCCAATTATGTTTATCGACTTTTAAACACCCTCCTTGACACTCATCAGCTTCACGAAAACGTTTATGTAAACTATGAACACTATAAATTGTTATCCTAAAAGTAGTCACTGTACATCTGAGTCACGAGACAACGATAACTGCAGACATAATGATGTATGGCACTTTACTGGCCCGTGCACAAAAGCGTTTGGGCTGCTTTAGGTGTTGAATTGTTTCTCTATGTGAATTCATCAGTCTGGCAAAAGATCACTATTAACGAACGGAATCATCTTCTGACTAGGGCCTACGTGTTTAAATTAATGTGTAATTATAGTGCTACCGAAACTGCGGGAATAATCCCGTGTACGAGCTCTTTGAGTAACAGCACATGGCAGACATGTCCAATGACTGATGTGTTGTGTATGCGTTCCCAACGCGCAGAAAGATGACAAAAGATGAGTAAATAGTCACTTCTTATATGTGAAAGCTACACAGATACAGGAAACAGGTTCACCTCTTTCCTCTGCCACAGCAACTGTCCTCCAACTGAATGCTGGTCAGTGGAACGCAACCAGGGCCGGCTTTAGGACGGGTGGCGCCCTGTGCCACAGTTTATTGTGGCGCCCCCCCACCCCATGACCTCCTCCTCGGTTTCACTCACTACCACCCAGCAAATGTGCCCTTCATCTCTCCATCGCTCCGCTTTCACATACATTCATATGTTTAAAAGCACTTGTAAAGGCTGGTTCTACTAATCCACTCAGCTAGCCACATAAAATATAGGGGCATATTTAAGAGCCCTAGCGCCATTCTAACGCCATATTAATGTAATTTTTTCACACTACTGTTGCGTTAGAAGGCCAAAAACACTGTGCTATATTTACAAAGTGGCGCAATGCATGCATTGCTCCACTTTGTATCCCTTTGCCCTACATTATGCCAGCGCCAGGAATAATGTATGCAAACATGGCATTCCCCTTTTGGGGGGGGCAAGAAAATGGCGCAAAGAAATCGGACAGATTTCTTTGCGTCATGTGTTTCAGCCACTTTTAACACGTGGCTGGTAACAATGGCCTTCTAGGTGCTTTGCAGGATTAGCATAAAAAGTTTTTTACGCTAATCCTGCAAAGAGCCGGACTAGCGTCAAAAATTCTGAGACTAGTCCTCTAACTACCACCATGTTTGTGCCGTAGTTTAAATGCACGCACACATGGTGGCATTAGGGGAGTGCTAAGGGGCACAAGAAAAGTGGTGCAGCACTGTGTGCAGCACCACTTTTTTCAAATATACCCCATAGAGCATATTTAAGAGCCACAAAGGCCAAAAATGCTGTGCCATATTCACAAAGTGGCGCAATGAATGCATTGCACCACTTTGTCACCCTTTGCACTACATTATGCCTGCACCAGGCATAATGTATGCAAAGGGGGCATCCCCCATTTAGAGGTGCCAAAAAAATGGCGCAAAGAAATCTAACAGATTTCTTTGCGTCATTTTTTCCTGCACTTTTAACATCTACTCAGAGCAGGCATTAAAAGGAGGCTTCAATTGGTTACAATGGGCCTCTGGGTGCTTTGCAGGATTAGCGTCAACATTTTTTATTCTAATCCTGCAAAGCACCGGACTAGCATAACAAATTCTGACGCTAGTCCCTTAACTACCGCCATTGTGCACCGAATTTTCAATATGATGCACACATGGTGGCGTTGGGGGGGGGTGCTAAGGGGAGCAAGAAAAGTGGTGCAGCACTGTGTGCAGTGGCACTTTTTTCAAATATGCCCCATAGGGCAGGGCTTACTTTGTAAATAAAAAGGTGCTGATGCCCAAAGCCCTCCTCTTAAACACGCGGCTACTGCAATTAAATGTGTGAACACGGAATACAGAGGCAGCGTAATCCTGATGCCATCTCGGGCCTCTTCAATCCATTTACAGGCACTACCTGCCCCTTCAGCTCACTCTTGCGGATTTCAGCTTTTTCCCATTGTGACACTTTTTCATTTTTCTCTTCCTCCGTCTTTCCCATATGTGTCTTTTTCTCGCAGTAAATGCTTGAGTCAGAAAAATAAGTGCCGGCTGTTGGAAAATGGGTTATTGGTAAGGGCAGGTAGGTACCTACACCTAGCAACAAGCCACTAAACTCCACTTAGGTCCAGTTAGGTCTCAGTAAATAACCCCAGCTCCACCCTTGGTAGCTTGGCAACGAGCGTCAAGGCTTAACTTAGGAGACAGTGTGTAAAGCATTCAAATATCACAAAACAGTAATTAAATAAAACACAGAAAACAGTTTAAAAATCCAAAACCAATTTATAAAAATAGTTTATATTTTTATCTTTAAAATGACACATAAACGAATAAAATCGGATAAAGGGAACCGGAGATATGAATTTTTAAAGAATTATTATTTTTCTAGCGCTTAGAAACAAAAAGCGCCAATCGGGTCATCTGGTTGCACCTCGACTGGGGCAAAGTAAAAGTTTCAAGCCGACCGCGATGGAGCCCTGCTCGGCTACAGGTCGCGGGAGGCCTCGGTTAAAAAGTTACCTTCTGACTTAGTCTTTATTTTGAAGATTTTCTTCAGCGGGACGAGCCTGCCAGTCCAATCCGACCTCCTGAAGCCCTTCTCCGGATACGCGAAGCTGGATTCCTCAGTGGAGATTTTTAACTTCGGACTTAGTCGTTTTTTCGAGGTGAAAATCCTTCGACCGGGGTAAACCTGGATCTTGATCCGATGTCCATGGAGCCCTTCTCGGATACGATGGCTGGGAGGTCCCGGTCAACTTTTTACCTTCGGACTTAGGGCCTGATTCTAACTTTGGAGGACGGTGTTAAACCGTCCCAAAAGTGGCGGATATACCACCTACCGTATTACGAGTCCATTATATCCTATGGAACTCGTAATACAGTAGGTGGTATATCCGCCACTTTTGGGACGGTTTAACACCGTCCTCCAAAGTTAGAATCAGGCCCTTAGTCTCTTTTTCAGAGATTTTTCTTTACCGGGACGAACCACCAAGTCAGGCCGGGTCGCGGTTGAGGCAAGCCGGCTAGAATTTCCGCGGCGGGTCGGTCCCTCTATGGAGCTTTTTTACAAAAATTCTCAAATCTTCTCCAAACTTCTGGGGCTTCACCCAGATGTTCTTTTAAGGTTCTTTTGGGGTCCACAGCTCACCCCAAGGGTCCAGAAGTTCTGAGATGGTCCTTGGGGAGTGCGGACTACAACTCCCAGAATGCACCTGGCGCAAACTCCTTTTTGGCCACTGGACAGTGGTCAGCTGGTCACTTTCTTCAGGAGTTGGTGCAGGGGACTCTGGATAGCATTTTTTCATCTGTAGCAAACAGGGAGTCCCTCCTTGAATCAGTTGAAGCCAGGCAAAGTCCTTCTTGTGGTGAAGCCCAAGTGTGCAGCTGGTGCAGTCCTTCTGAGTGCAGGTTCCAGGTGCAGGCCAGGGGTCCAGCAGGGCAGTCCTTCTTCTCCTTTGGTTCTTCCTTGTTGGAATCTGATGGGGATCTGAGTTGTGGGTGCAGGTCTGCCAGTTTTATCCTTGCTCCTGAGTGAAAAGCAGGGGGGTCCTGGTTCTCCAATCAGGGGCAGGGTCCTTCCCCCTGCGATGACCACTTCCTGGGAAGTGTGGCAAAAATCCATCCCAGTGGGCAACATTCTCCAAAAATCCATCATGGCTGAATCTGATTTTTGGAGGTTACATCTGGCTGAGCCCACCCACTGGTGTGGCTAAAAATCATAAACACACCCCTCTCCTGCCTCTCCTAATCTAATCAAGGGGGCACCTAGTTGTCTGGGGTTGCAGGATGTGGGGGTGTTGCTGGTTGCTTCAAATGTCCTTCTCTGCCTTTGAAGACCAGTTTGGCAGCCCTCCCCCTTCCTGCCTCACCATCTGCTGAGGGGAGATTCTCTCCCACAGGCACATTCCTTTGTGTGAAGCCAGGCCACTTCACACCTCATCAAGGCAGCTTGGCTAAGCTGCTGCAGGCTGGCCAATCAGAGCACAGCAGCAAAAACAATGCAGGGCTGAAATTGGCAACTTTTTAGGTAAAGTCTAAAACTTTTTACCTGAACAAGTTATATTAAATCCAACAACTGGAAGTTGTGGGATTTATTACAACAATTAATTTGATACCAAATTCTTGGTATGCAACATTTAAGGAGAGTTTAAAATTTAAAATAAAGTCTCCCCATTCTAGCCTATGAAGGCCATTTACTTCAATGAGGGAAAAACGAATTTGGCTGTTTTTACCTCACCTGGGTTTATAAATCTATTTTTATAAAGTCCATGCTTATAGTTACATGGCACCCAGCCCTAGGGGCACATAGGGCACACCTTAGGGGTGACTTATATGTAAAAATAAGGTAGTTTAAGACTTTGGAACTACTTTTAATTCCAAAGTCGAATTTGAATATAACTTTAATTTAAAAGCAGCCAGCAAGGCAGGCCTGCCTTTAAAATGACACTTGGCATCTCAGCAGTGCACCTAGGTGTGCACCACCTATGCTGTGGTCCCTAAACCTACATGCCCTACCATATACTAGGGACTTATAGGTAGGTTAACTTAGCCAATTATAATTAGCCTAATTTGCATATCCATTTTACACAGAGCACAGGCCCTGGGACTGGTTAGCAGTACCCAGGGCACCATCAGAGTCAGGAAAACACCAGCAAAAAGTGGAAAATGGGGGCAAAAACTTAGGGGGCCTCTGCAATCAGCCCTGTTTTCTCACACAAGCCCCCCCCAGCCCACACGCCCAGGAGACTCAGCCCAACCCTGGGAGAGTCTTCCTGACTTGTTAGGCGAGGAAGACAGTGAAGAAAACTGGCTGTCCCTTTGCAGGGCCTACTCTGCCTTACATCCTCCTGTCATGGTCACTCCCTCTGGGTAGTGAAGCCATCCCAACAGTGAAAGGACCCATCTCAAACTGAAACTTCCCTCTAGGGGGGTCTTCCTCCTCTCTCTCTGCCAACTTGGGTAGCGAGGTGCCCACCTCCCCTACTCCTAACTTTGCTAGGGGAACACCTAGCTTACCCAAAGAGGTCACCCAACACTTGAGCAACCCCACCATGACCAACAGGGTCAGGGGGCCTACTTTGCTATTGGCCCTGGGGTCTGCCTCCCAGGCCAAGTACAGTGCTGCCAGGAAGGCTAGCACCCAGCAGAGGCTACTGACAGCTGTCAGTACCCAGAACCACACCCTAAGCTCTCCACTGACAGGTGGCTGAGCTGCTTTAGGGGCAACTTTGGGGTCCTGGCACCCCTCTTGCTGTCTAGAGTGGGGGGCTACCACCTCCTGTGGCAGACACCCTCCTTCCACTCTCCCTTCTGTCAGTGCAGGGGCAACACCCTGCATCTGGACAGCTGCCTGACTACTCAGGACCTCCTTGGGGTCAGGTGAGGCCTCACCAGTGCCAATTCTGGGCTCCCCCCCTACTGGGGAAGAAGGCCTTTGGCTCCCTGGAACTCTCTTTAAGAGTGGCCTGCCCTTCCTTTTCTTCTTTCCTTTTCTTGGGGACCCCTGTCTCCTAACTGTAGGGACTGACTCCACGGGACTTTGGTTTGGGGGGGCGCCCTGGGCGACCGCCCCATCTGGGACCAGACCCACCTCTGGGAGGTCATTGCCCAGGATACAATCTAGGGGGAGGTCAGCACTGACTACCACCCTAAACCAGTCAAGGATACCCTCCCTCTGTAGGGGCACTATGGCTACAGGTTTGGAGGTGACCTCCCCTGTGGCTATCCTGACTTTCCTTGTCTCTCCTGGGACATACATGTCTGGGGTCACTAACCGGTCACTCACTATAGTGTGACTGGCACAGGTTCTCTCAGGCCAGTGGTAGGGATCCCATTCACCTGAATGGGGTGGAAGTGCCTACTTCCACCCTCAGGGATCACCAGCTTACCATCTGGTCCTGTCTCCCAGCTCAATGCTAGGAGGACTTCATCATCTGAGGAGTCCTCCTCCATGGCTACACTGGACAGCTCAGTGGTAACCACCTTCTTTGGACATGCTGCATCTCCTCTGAAGTGACCTGTCTGCTGACAGTCAAAGCAAGCCCTACTGTCCAAGAGCTTTTTTAACCCTGGGTCTCCCTGTCTCTGCTTGTCAGAGTGGGAGTGGGATTTACTCTCCTCCTTCTTAGGGTTCTGGGTTACAGAGGGAGTCTCTGTGGTGGGCTTACCACCTCCCTCCTTAGGTTTTTGGGGACCTGCCCCCCCCCTTCTTGGAGTCTCCCTCCTGGGACTTGACAACCACCCTGGTTCTCAACCACTCACCAGCTGCCTCCCCTAGCTCTCTAGGGTTGGCCTGCTTAGAGTCCACTAGATGCTGGCGTAACCTTTCTTGGGTACAATTGGTCAAGATGTGCTCTCTCATGATCAGATTGTATAACCCCTCATAAGTATTTACTTTGTTACCAATAATCCAGCCCTCCAGTGCCTTTAGTGAGGTGTCTACAAAGTCAACCCAAGACTGGGTATTGACCTTCTGGGTGTCCCTGAACTTCATTCTATACTGCTCTGGGGTCAGACCAAACTTCTTGGTTAAGCACCTCTTCATACTAGGGTACGAATCTGCCTCCTCCCCCCTTAAGGTCAGAAGCCTATCCCTCCCTGAGTTGGGGACCAACTCCCACAAAAGGGAACCCCAGTATTGAGGCCTAACCCTTCTCATTTGGAGTGCCCTCTCAAAGGCCTCCAACCACTTGTCTATATCATCCCCCTCTACATAAGCAGGAACCACCCCCTTGGGTAATCTGGGGCAAACTCCCCCACCCATGGACACCTCAACTTCTCTGTCGCTGCCACCATCTCTTTTCTCTTTCTTTGCCCACTTTTTCTTTTCCAGGGCCAGCTTGTCTGCTTCCAAAGCTATGTATGCTAGCTGGGCCTCCAGCTCTCTTTCCCTGATGGATGGGTTCTCTCCTCCTGAAGGGACCCCCTTCCCACCACTAGCTTTGGGTCTGCCCCTAGTGACTGTATGTACTGAGGACCGGTCTTCCTCATCCTCACTTAGGCTCAGATGCCCTCCCTCCCCTGAGTGGTTAGAGCTAGCATCCTCCCCTGTTTCTTCCTCCTCTGGAGCTTCCCCTGGGTCTACCTCTTGGGCCTCAGCCCATGCTGTCAGGGATTTGATCAGGACTTGCTTCCTGAGGTCAGTGGTTGCAGGCAACCCTCTTTCAGAACACAACCCCCTAAGCTGGACTACTGTCAGTGTGGGTAGGCTAGCCAGATCAAGCTCCATGGTTCCCTAGTTTTGTGTCAACAAAAACTTTTTGCAAAAATTGGAAACAATAATTTAGAAAAATTAAAAAAATTCAATAATAGAAATTAATCCAATTTTTTTTTTTTTTTTTTTTAATTAAAAAAAAAACAATTTTTGCACTAGGACAATTTAAAGGATTTTTAATTTGTTTTACTTAAAACTGTAACGTGATACTGAACACAAGTACAGGATCCCACCGCTGCCACCCAAAATATTGGAAAATGGGTTATTGGTAAGGGCAGGTAGGTACCTACACTTAGCAACAAGCCACTAACCTCCACTTAGGTCCAGTTAGGTCTCAGTAAATTAACCCCAGCTCAACCCTTGGTAGCTTGGCAACGAGCGTCAAGGCTTAACTTAGGAGACAGTGTGTAAAGCATTCAAATATCACAAAACAGTAATTAAATAAAACACAGGAAACAGTTTAAAAATCCAAAACCAAATTATAAAAATAGTTTATATTTTTATCTTTAAAATGACACAAAAACGAATAAAATCGGATAAAGGGAACCGGAGATATGAATTTTTAAAGAATTATTATTTTTCTAGCGCTTAGAAACAAAAAGCGCCAATTGGGTCATCTGGTTGCACCTCGACCGGGGCAAAGTCAAAGTTTCAGGCCGACCGCGATGGAGCCCTGCTCGGCTACAGGTCGCGGGAGGCCTCGGTTAAAAAGTTACCTTCTGACTTAGTCTTTATTTTGAAGATTTTCTTCAGCGGGACGAGCCTGCCAGTTCAATCCGACCTCCTGGAGCCCTTCTCCGGGTACGCGATGCTGGATTCCTCGGTGGAGATTTTTACCTTCGGACGTAGTCATTTTTTCGAGGTGAAAATCCTTCGACCGGGGTAAACCTGGATCTTGATCCGACGTCCATGGAGCCCTTCTCGGATACGATGGCTGGGAGGTCACGGTCAACTTTTTACCTTCGGACTTAGTCTCTTTTTCAGAGATTTTTCTTTACCGGGACGAACCACCAAGTCAGGCCGGGTCACGGTTGAGGCAAGCCGGCTAGAATTTCTGCGGCGGGTCGGTCCTTCTATGGAGCTTTTTTACAAAAATTCTCAAATCTTCTCCAAACTTCTGGGGCTTCACCCAGATGTTCTTTTAAGGTTCTTTTGGGGTCCACAGCTCACCCCAAGGGTCCAGAAGTTCTGAGATGGTCCTTGGGGGGTGCGGACTACAACTCCCAGAATGCACCTGGCGCAAACTCCTTTTTGGCCACTGGACAGTGGTCAGCTGGTCACTTTCTTCAGGAGTTGGTGCAGGGGACTCTGGATAGCATTTTTTCACCTGTAGCAAACAGGGAGTCCCTCCTTGAACCAGTTGCAGCCAGGCAAAGTCCTTCTTGTGGTGAAGCCCAAGTGTGCAGCTGGTGCAGTCCTTCTGAGTGCAGGTTCCAGGTGCAGGCCAGGGGTCCAGCAGGGCAGTCCTTCTTCTCCTTTGGTTCTTCCTTGTTGGAATCAGATGGGGATCTGAGGTGTGGGTGCAGGTCTGCCAGTTTTATCCTTGCTCCTGGGTGAAAAGCAGGGGGGTCCTGGTTCTCCAATCAGGGGCAGGGTCCTTCCCCCTGCGATGACCACTTCCTGGGAAGTGTGGCAAAAATCCATCCCAGTGGGCAACATTCTCCAAAAATCCATCATGGCTGAATCTGATTTTTGGAGGTTACATCTGGCTGAGCCCACCCACTGGTGTGGCTAAAAATCATAAACACACCCCTCTCCTAATCTAATCAAGGGGGAACCTAGTTGTCTGGGGTTGCAGGATGTGGGGGTGTTGCTGGTTGCTTCAAATGTCCTTCTCTGCCTTTGAAGACCAGTTTGGCAGCCCTCCCCCTTCCTGCCTCACCATCTGCTGAGGGGAGATTCTCTCCCACAGGCACATTCCTTTGTGTGAAGCCAGGCCACTTCACTCCTCATCAAGGCAGCTTGGCTAAGCTGCTGCAGGCTGGCCAATCAGAGCACAGCAGCAAAAACAATGCAGGGCTGAAATTGGCAACTTTTTAGGTAAAGTCTAAAACTTTTTACCTGAACAAGTTATATTAAATCCCACAACTGGAAGTTGTGGGATTTATTACAACAATTAATTTGATACCAAATTCTTGGTATGCAACATTTAAGGAGACTTTAAAATTTAAAATAAAGTCTCCCCATTCCAGCCTATGAAGGCCATTTACTTCAATGAGGGAAAAACGAATGTGGCTGTTTTTACCTCACCAGGGTTTATAAATCTATTTTTATAAAGTCCCTGCTTATAGTTACATGGTACCCAGCCCTAGGGGCACATAGGGCACACCTTAAGGGTGACTTATATGTAAAAATAAGGTAGTTTAAGACTTTGGAACTACTTTTAATTCCAAAGTCGAATTTGCATATAACTTTAATTTAAAAGCAGCCAGCAAGGTAGGCCTGCCTTTAAAATGACACTGGGCACCTCAGCAGTGCACCTAGGTGTGCACCACCTATGCTGTGGTCCCTAAACCTACATGCCCTACCATATACTAGGGACTTATAGGTAGGTTAACTTAGCCAATTATAATTAGCCTAATTTGCATATCCATTTTACACAGAGCACAGGCCCTGGGACTGGTTAGCAGTACCCAGGGCACCATCAGAGTCAGGAAAACACCAGCAAAAAGTGGAAAATGGGGGCAAAAAGTTAGGGGGCCTCTGCAATCAGCCCTGTTTTCTCACACCGGCCCTCAAAAATAAGTGCTGGTGCTCCACACCGGAAATGACAAGCACAATTTAAGCACTGCCATAGGGGTATATGTAAGAGCCCCTAGTGCCATTCTAATGCCACATTAGTGTCATTTTTTTACTCTAATGTGGCGTTAGAAGGCCAAAAACGCTGCGCCATATTTACAAAAAGGGGAAATGCAAGCATTGCGCCACTTTGTAACCCTTTGCACCACATTATGCCTGCGCCAGGCATAATGTAAGCAAAGGGGGCATCCTCCTGTCAGAATTTTTTGCATCATATTTTTCCAGCACTTTTAACGCCTGCTCCGAGCTGGCATTAAAAGGAGGCTTCTATTGGTTACAGTGGGCCTCTGGGTGCTTTGCAAGACATTTTTTATGCTAATCCTGCAAAGGGCCGAACTAGCATAATTCTGATGCTAGTCCCCTAACTACCGCCATGGTGCACCATATTTTACACATGGTGGTATTGGGGGGGGGGCTACAGGGTGCAAGAAAAGTGTTGCTGCACTGTGTGCAGCCCCACTTTTCATAAATATGCCCCATAGTTCTGTTTTTTTGGAGCAGGCATATTAACCCTCTATGCTACTTTATGTTGAGTCAAAGCTGCCACTAGACAAAAATCCCATCTCTCACCCTAGCAAGAACATTAATCACAAGAGGTATCTTGACATATTAATTGTCTCTTGAAGACTAAACGCACAAGGAACTTTTCAGCATGTGATTTTAAATTGCAAGTTTCCGAAGTTATTGCAAACACAGAGCCCCCCTGAGGTCAGCGCCCAGTGCAGTCACACCGCTCGCACCGCCCAAAAGCCGGCTCTGAACGCAACTATGTTATGTATGGTGAAACCTAACTATGTCATGTCGAATACAGTATTTCATAAGTAACCACACAACATGATGGCTTGTTCGATAAGCAGGTGCGACATAAGCGCACACCTGGGTAACAAGCTTTTATGCACCCATACATGCCCCAGTGAAGCTCTTCCTATAATGAGCCTATTACAATTAGCCTTGTGATAAAGCATGGTAATTTCCACACAGTTTCATTGATACCGAGAAGTGTTTCCAGTATTATACTCAGCTGATTTTTCAAATCTAGAATGGGGAATAACATGAACAAAGTTGCTCAACTGCATAGTTTTCACAGAACTTCAGAATGTTTACCAGGCATGTTTTCACCTCTGTTTGACAGGTGGACATGTGCCTGTAAATACCAGGGCACGTCTCCTGAAAATGTGATTACTGAACCAAGTAGGATGGGGACCTCTTTGGGGAAATAATATTTTGAATAGTTTCTGCATTGTATATGTTGGAGCACCACTTCCACTAACTGGCTAATGCAAAGACTGTGGGACAGATTTACAAAACCCAATCAGGACCAGAGCATTACTTTTAGTGATGCTCCGGTGGCACTGTGCACTGCAGTGTATTTACAAGGTGGTGTTAAGTCACTTTTGTAGCTTAACGCCACCTTGTAAATACGGCCCATTCTCACAAAGCACTGTGTGTGGAAGGGGCGTACAATAGGTGTTTCTGTAGGTGTTCCCATTGCATTTTTATGCTGCCCCAGATTCTGTATTTTTTGTAAATCTGAGCAGCACCAAAATGCAACACTACCCCAGCACAGAAAGAAAGAGATAAAGGCCATTGAAGATTGTTTTTGTGCAGGAAAATGACTCTTCCTACACAAAAACAATCTCTCCCGTAGCACAGCCATCCTTGCACCATGGTACGAGGATAGTTGCATTGGCGCTCAGCAGCAAATTTAGCATCAGCGCAGGGGGTAACACAGGGGAGCACCCTATTCTATTAATGTACGGCGCATCACTGCATTTTGAAAATGACAGAGCATGGCGCTGCCAAATTTGGTGCCGCATCACACTCCGTCATTTTCTCAGAAATCTGGGCCTATATTTGCTTTGAGTGACAAGTGCATTTTACTCCCACTGGTAAGTGCAAATGACATTGGGTACCAGGAGTTCCACACAATGTACTGGTGCAGAATTGTCTGATAGAATCTATGTATATCTGACCAATTTGAGTTAACGGTACATCAGCAAGAGAGTCCAGGTACGGGCAGGAAATGTCTTTGATGTCCTTGAGACTTCAAAACAGGAGGGAAGCTCAGTCCAAGCCCATGAACAACCTTTAGAAGCAGGATATAGAAAGCAGAGGCCAGTCCTTTCACTCCCTGGACAGAACAAAGCAGCTAGCAGCAAGCAGCAGCCAGCACAACAAAGCAACAGGCAGAGAGTGAATCCCTCCTACAGCATCCCACTCTTCTTCCTGCCAGAATTTCATCAGTCCAGAAGAATTCAAACTATGTAGTGTCAGAGATCCAGTACTTATACCCATTTCTGTCTTTGAAGTAGACAAATTTCAAAGAGAAGTCTTTCTAGTGCACAAGACCTTGCCTTCCCCCCCGGCCCCAGACACACATCAGGGTGTTGGAGAGTGTTTGTGCAAGGATAGGCACAGCCCAATTCAGGTGCAAGTGTCAACTCTTCCCACCACTCTAGTTCAGGAAAACCCATCAGCCTGGTGAAGGGCCCTACGGATATGCCACAGTCACACCTCAGCTCCCTTTGTGTGACTGTCTAGATTGAATGCACAAACAGCTCAACTGTCATCCTTACCCTAACGTGTATTCAGCAGACAGGCAGAGGCACAGAATGGGTAAGCAAGAAAATGCAGACATTCTAAAAGTGGCATTTTTTAATTAACAATTCAAAAATCAACCTCACCAAAAGATGCATTTTTAAATTGTGAGTTCAGACACCCCAAACTCTACATCTCTGTTTTTTCTTAACACTTAAGAGATATTCCATGTTACCCTACGAGAGAGATAGGCCTTGCAATAGTAAACAGAGCTTTGCAGTGTATCACTATCAGGACATGTACAACACACCCGTACATGTCCTACCTTTTAAATGCACTTCACCCTGCCCATGGGGTAGCCTTACGCCTTCCTTAGGGGTGACTTACATGTAGTAGAAAGGGAAGGTTTGGGCAAATGGGTGCACAGTTTAAAACTGCAAACACAGGCACTGCAATGGCAGGTCTGAGACATATTTACAGGGCTACTCATGTGAATGGCACAATCAGTGCTGCAGGTCGACTAGTAGCATTTGATTTATCGGGCTTAGGCACACATAGTACACTTTATGAGGGACTTACTGGTACATCAAATATGTCAATCATAGATAAACCAATCACCCGTACAATGCAGACGGGGAGCACTTGAACTTTAGCACTGGTAAGCAGTGGTTAAGTACCCAGAGTCCTATAGCTAGCAACCATTGAAATTCAGCTCAGAATCAAAACTAAGAAGTCAGAAACAAAATGATAGGGAAACCACAATAAGAATTGACAGGTCTAACACTTACTTATAGTTTTCGATCATTGTGTCCATTACCTATTCATTTACTCCTTTGCATCCATGGCTTGTGTTAAGCAGAGAGACATGCACTTCCACCAGCCATGGCAAGAACACTACACTCAATGATCCTCAGCAGATAATTTTTTATCTCATTTTTATTGGGGTAATCAGAGCACAAAATTCATAAAAGAAAATGCAACATAGATATATTATATGACTAATACAAATGGGTGAGAAGCATTAGCAGAAGAATAGATATAGCATTTGTTAAGATTCAAAAGAAAGGGGAAGGAAAGAAGAAAGAGATAAACGAAGAAAACAAAGAAAGAAAGGGAAGGAGAGAGCCAGAACAGGGTAATGAACAAAGTCAATTCTAACAGCTGTTAGACTTCCATACTATTAGTTAGAAATGTACTTAATAGCATTCATAACAAATCACATTTAATTTTACTTTTACTGTCCAAAGCAGATGCATTTTCAAGCCTATGGTTATCTCATACATCATAACACCGGTACTGAAAAGTCAACTTAGACAAATCCTTCTAACACTAAGGTATTTCATGAAAAGCATTAGCAATGAAAACGTCTTGTAAACTTATATTAAAAGAAGAGGCACAAAATGAAAGGACTAATGAATCCAATAACATATTGCAAAAGACAATGGAACATTAACATAGAATGTCTTAATACATCTAGACCATACTAATTTCCAGAATTAAGGGCCAGATGTAGGTAGGTAAAAAATAGCGACTCGCAAATTGCGAGTATTTGCGAGTCGCAATTTGCGAGTCGCTAACTGCAATGCAGGTAGAAAGTGCGAGGACAATTTGCGACTCGCACACAGAGTCGCACCGCAGATAGCGAGTCCGCTGTTTGCGAGGTTGCTTTTTGCGACCGCACAAAAACCGGACTCGCAATTTGTGAGTGGGTGTCGCAAATAGCGACTGTGACGAAAATTTAATGCAGGTGCTGCAGAACTCTCTGGAAAACACTTCAGAATACACAGGAAAACACTTCCTGGCACATGATGATGACATCACAGCCAGGAAGTTTACAAATACACCTGGGAGGAGGGAGGACCACACCCATTTCAACTTCAGCACAGCTAACAAACAGAGCTCCTGCAACCATGGCTGACAATCCTAGGAAAAGGAAGCTAAAGTTTGCTGAAAAGGAGTTGGAGGTGCTGACTGATGAGTGCTGTCAGCACCATGACAAGCTGTTTGGCAGGGCAGCCCTCACCGTGCCAGACACAGAGAAGAAAATAATTTGGCAGGAGATCCAGGACAAGGTAAACTCCATGGGGGTCAGCCACCGGAGTGTGGAAGAACTGAAGAAAAGGTGGTATGACCTGCGCTCCCGGACCAAGGAGAGGGTGGCAGAGCGGCTCCGGGAGATGAGAGGCACAGGAGGGGGACCATCGACGGTACCACCACCCACACCCCTGGAGGAAAGGGTAGAAGAGACCCTAGAGCCTGAGGCTGCAAGCGGGATGGGAGATCTGGACACCTCTGAGCCAGGACCATCAACCGGTGAGTACCATGTGACATGCATGTACCCTCATTAATGCCATACCCCCACCCACCTTGTACACAGGGACATGCACAACCAAGATAGCTCCATTTCAGAGTAGCAAACACCAGAATGATGCATTATGTGCAATGCAGTCAAGTAGGCAGTTCATAGGCAATAGTTTATTAGGAAGTTGATAAAAGATAGTAGACACTGACAGTGTGTTCCCTATGTCCCACAGGACCCCCACCAGCCCAAGCAGCCACGGGCCAATGGTCAGCCAGCAAACACAGGAGACAACAGGACCAGCCACCACTGCTACCTGCACCACCAACACCATGCCCTCTCAGGAAACACCTGTTGCAACAGTGGTGTGCGAGCCTGCACCAGGTACGAGCCAGAGTACCACAGCAGACAATACAGGCCCTCCACCGCTTCGCAGTCGATGTAGGATATCAACAGCAGAGCAACAGGCAGAGTCAGGGCATGCCTCCACATCACCAACCGAGGCCCAACTGCTACGGGGTCAGCGCCTGCAAAACCAACCATTAAGGAGGATTAGTGGGGTATTGCAACACTTTGAACCCAATCATGCCATCAGTATGCAGCAGGTACATTCGGAGTTGCAGGTGATAGGTAACAACACGGGTGACCTTGCACTGTCTATGCGCCAACTAGTGGCAGGACTGATAATGTAGAGTGACAGTGCACGGCGCAGGGACCGCCAGCTGCTGCAATGCCTGGACAGGATGGCCTCCTCTATAGTTAGGCTGGCTGTCAACACAACAGGGCTGTCTAGGCGCACAGTCAGCCTCCAGGTGGACATGGGCCACTTTGCGGGTGATGTGGCACGGAGACTGGGCCGTCTCAGCCATGCAATGGACCTCATGGAGGCACAGCAGGTGGGCAGGGGCACAGGCTACATGCCACTGGACAGGGAGGAGGGCTCTACTGTCAGCAGTGTCTCTGCCAGTGACACCAGGGTGCTACGTAGTGGAAGCACAAGGCAGAGCACTGCTGACCCCACTAGTACCAGCCAGGCTGGCCGAGCCCGCCGTAGGGTGTGAGCTCCACACTGTCCTTGGGTTTGGGGCACATGATGTCAATGTGTCCCATGCCAGGTGGACTGTTGAAGCCCCTGAACTGTTCCTATTGTACATAGTTTGGTTATTTGCACTTATTAAATCACTTGTTCTTTCCACTTAACACATGGACTCTTTGGTATGTTGGTGAGTATGGTAGAAGTTGGCACGTACCTTCCAAAGTATTGGTTTGCAATGTGTTCCCGTCTCAGTCTGCCTTGATTTGCGATGCTCCTATCCCCATGATGGCGATGTGGTTGCTCTTGCTCTTCATCCTCAGAATCTGGGTCTTCAGGGGTGAAAGGTAGCCCACGTCGGGTGGCAATGTTGTGCAGGATAGCGCATGCAGCAACTATTTTGAAAGCCGTTATTGGGGTATACTGGAGGGCACCTCCACTTCGGTGGAGGCATCTGAACCTTGCTTTCAGCAGTCCAAAGGAACGTTCTATCAGGTTCCTGGTCCTCTTATGTGCACCGTTGTATCGCCTCTCGCAATCATTGCTAGGTGTTAAGTACGGAGTCAGTATCCATGGACGTAGTGCATATGCACTGTCACCTGTTTGGCACAAAACGTACAATGTTAGCAAGGCGTGGGTGGTTTGCACATTGACCTGTGTGTATGTCTTCAAGGTGTATTCAGCTCTACCTAGGAGGTATCCGTCTCCAAACTCCCCACGTTCCAGGCGTTGGTGTATCCCACTGTGCCTTAAAAAGTTAGGAGTCAAGAGTACTGCCTGGAAATTTGGCAACCATGTCAGTGATGATATAATGAGCGTCACATACCACCTGAATATTGAGTGAGTGGGTACACTTCCTATTGCGGAACAGATATTCCAGGTTTGCAGGAGGGCATATTTGTATATGTGTCCTGTCTACACACCCTATGACATGGGGGAAGTTGGCAATCCTGTAAAATTCCAGCTTGGTGGTGTTGATTTCTGCCTCATTCCTGGGTAGGTGTATGTATCGGGACATGTGAGTGAGTAAGGCGTCTAGGAATGCCCTAAAGAACTGTGATAGTGCACTTTGGGATACCCCACCTGCCACAGCAATGACCCCCTGATAGCTACCCGAGGCCAAGAGGTGCAGTGAACATAGCACTTGCACATGCGTAGGGATGGCGCAGCCGCGCACAGTCTGGCGTTCTAGCTGTGGTTTGAGTAATTCTACTAAATCTAGTATAGCTGTGTTGCTAAGTCTATATTTATCATAAATTTCCTCCTCAGTTTGCTGGAAGAGTGTCTGCCTTGTTCTGTAAATCTTCTCCTGTCTCTGGCTCCTCCTCCTCCTCTGCTGGGCGGCGTGGGCTCTCCTCCTCACTGCTATCAGGTATATCTCCGCCATCTTGAGTAACCCAGATGCCTTCTGGGTCTCCTTTTATACTTTGGTAATGGTTACCACCTGCTCTGAGTTAGTGGTAAATTGGAAGTGCAAAATGGGCTTTTTGCGACTAGTTGCAATTTGCGAGTTGCTATTGCATATGGTTTGCGACTCGCAAATTGCGACTTCCTATTTGCGGGTCGCAAAATGGGGTTGCAAATTTTGCAAGTCGGTAACGGCTCGCATCGCATTTTGCGAGTCGGAAATGGGATTTTTGCATCCCATTTCCGATTTTGCGGGGTCACAAATTGCGAATCGGGCCATTTGCAACTCGCAAAAGTTTGCTACATCTGGCCCTAAATTTCATATTTACAATAGATCAATACATATCGTAATGTTCCCTTTCCCTTCAAACAAGACCAAGGTGGTCATTCTGACCCTGGCGGTCTTTGACCGCCAGGGCGGAGGACCGCGGGAGCACCGCCGACAGGCCGGCGGTGCTCCAATGGGGATTCCGACCGCGGCGGTAAAGCCGCGGTCGGACCGGCACCACTGGCGGGGTCCCGCCAGTGTACCGCCGCCCCATTGAATCCTCCGCGGCGGCGCAGCTTGCTTCACCGCCGCGGGGATTCCGACCCCCCCCTACCGCCATCCAGATCCCGGCGGTCGGACCGCCGGGATCCGGATGGCGGTAGGGGGGGGTCGCGGGCCCCTGGGGGCCCCTGCAGTGCCCATGCCACTGGCATGGGCATTGCAGGGGCCCCCGTAAGAGGGCCCCTACAAGTATTTCACTGTCTGCTGCGCAGACAGTGAAATACGCGACGGGTGCAACTGCACCCGTCGCACAGCTTCCACTCCGCCGGCTCGATTCCGAGCCGGCTTCATCGTGGAAGCCTCTTTCCCGCTGGGCTGGCGGGCGGTCTGAAGGCGACCGCCCGCCAGCCCAGCGGGAAAGTCAGAATTACCGCCGCGGTCTTTCGACCGCGGAACGGTAATCTGACGGCGGGACTTTGGCGGGCGGCCTCCGCCGCCCGCCAAGGTCAGAATGAGGGCCCAAGTGAGTAAGAAACAGAAGAGTCAGATTTACTGATTTTTATACGAGTAAGAAGTAATAGCGACCCTTGACCCTTATTCAGGCAGGTCGCTCCCCTGCACAGCGTGCCGGTGCTGCCTCTGTTTCCAGGTGCCCACGCTTGTTTAGTGTTTTTCCTTTCCCTTTGCGGTTTATTTAGTGTTTTTCTTTTCTCCTCAACCCCTGCCACTGTGTCCCCGCAGCCCCGCCTCCCTCTCTCCACTTCAGTTTCCCTTTTCCTGCCACTGTGTCCCTGCGGCCCGCCCCCCTGCTCTCCCATTTGCTGTTCGCCTCCCTCTCCCCTGCTGCCACTCCCTCCCACCTCCCCTGATATGGCAGCCACTGCGTGGTGAGAGGAGCCACCCTTGACCCTACTTCAGGCAGTTCGCTCCCCTGCACCGCGTGCCAGTGCTGCCTCTGTTTCCAGGCCATAGCCATCCCAGATGTCTACAAGATCATCTGCAGGGATCGCACCTACGGAGTCGGAGGCGGAATTGCCATCATCCACCAGAACACCATCAGGGTCACGACCTATACCGACGACACCCTCAGCGCCGCCGACCACCTGCACTTCCAGATCCACACCAACCCCAACACTACCTTCAAAGGAACCTTCAAAGGAACCCTCATCTACAGACCCCCCCGGACCTCGGCCTCAGTTCTGCGACGCCATCGCTGACCTTGTCAGCAGGCACGCCCTAGCCTCCGCCCGACTACGTCCTCCTTGGCGACCTGAATTTTCACCAGGAGAATAACAACGATCCCAACACCACCACCCTAATCGACAACCTTGCCACCCTCAGACTCAGACAACTCGTCACTACCCCAACACACTCCTTTGGCCACACACTGGACCCCGTCTTCTCTGCTAGCCCGTATGTCACCTTCAGCCACACCACTGAACTCCCATGGACCGACCACCGCTGCATCCATTTCACCTTCCCGAAACCCACCACGCACCACCGCACCCAACAGATCACCCGCCGCAACTGTAGCAAAATCATCCAAGACCAGCTGAACACCAGCCTCGCCAGAAAACCACCCTCCGAACCCACCAATTGCGATCGACGACTGTGCCAACACCATCGCCCAATAAACCTTCCAACAGAGATGACATCAAGAGGGCCAGCTGGTTCACCTCGGACCTTCAAGTCTCCAAGCAAACCTGTTCGAAACTGGAGAGAAAGTATCTCCCCGAACAGTCTCCATACAACCATGCCGCCTTCAAGAACGCCATCCGCAATCACCATCATCTAATCAGATCTGCCAAGAAAACCTCCTTCAAAGACCGCCTGGACAACAACGCACACAACAGCAGGGAGCTCTTCAACATCGTGAATGAACTCTCCAACACCAGCTCCAGCACAAACGACATCCCACCTTCACAAGACCTGTGCAACTCCCTCGCCATCTCTTCCACCACAAGATCACAGACATCCGTGACAGCTTCAACAGCCAGACTCTTCAGACTCTCCTCGCACTTTCAACTATGACCCCCTGCTCTTCTGGGCCAACGTGAATGAAGACAACACAATCAAAACCATGGGCTCCCCATGCCCACACCGCATCTTTAATAAAGCAAGCGCCACCATCGCACCTCAACTCCGCAAAGTCATTAACATCTCCTTCGAGACCGCAACCTACCCCGAGAGCTGGAAGCATGCTGAGATCAAACCCCTACTCAAGAAACTGAGGGCGGACCCGAGAGACTTCAAGAACTTCCGCCCCATCTCCCTGCTCCCATTCCAGGCCAAGGTCATCGAGAAGATCGTCAACAGACAACTGACCCACTACCTCGAAGAAAACACCATCCAGGACCCATCCCAGTCAGGGTTCCGCAGCAACCCCAGTACAGAAACCGCCCTTATCGCCGCCACCGACGACATCAGGGCCCTGCTTGACAACAGCGAAACCACAGCCCTCACCCTCCTGGACCTCTCGGCCGCCTTCGACACCGTCTGCCACCGCATCCTACGCACACGGCTTCACAACGCAGGGATCCGGGACAAGGCTCTGGATTGGACCACCTCCTTCCTCTCCGGCAGAACCCAGAATGTCCACCTCCCCCATTTCCGCTCCGAGGCCTCCAAGATCATCTGTGGTGTTCCCCAAGGTTAGTCCCTCAGCCCTACACTTTTTAACATCTACATGGCCCCGCTCGCCTGTGTCGCCCGACTGCACAACCTCAACATCATCTCCTACGCCGACGACACCCAACTCATCCTCTCCTTCACCAAGGACCCCATCACTGCCAAATCCAACCTCCACGAAGGAATGAAGGCCGTTACCAAATGGAACTGAAGTTGAACTCAGATAAGACGGAGGTCCTCCTCTTCAGCGCCAACCCCTCATCCTGGGACGACTCATGGTGGCCAACCGCTCTGGGAGCATCCCCAACACCCACCAACCATGCATGCAACCTGGGCATCATCGTCGACTCAACACTCTCCTTGACCAAGCAAGTCAGCGCTGTCTCCTCAACCTGCTTCAACACCCTCTGCATGCTCCGCAAGATCTACAGATGGGCCCCAAAGATACAAGAAAAACAGTCACCCAAGCCCTTGTCAGCAGCAAACTTGACTACGGAAACACCCTCTACGCAGCCAAACTCCTCACACGAATGCAACGCATACAAAACGCTGCTGCACGCCTGATCCTCGATGTCCACCACAGCCGCATCACCCCCCTTCTGAGAGACCTACTCTGGCTCCCCGTCAACAAAAGGATAACCTTCAAGCTTCTCACCCACGCACACAAGGCGCTCCACAACACTGGTCCAGCCTACCTCAACAGACGGCTCACCTTCTACACCCCGTCCCGCCAACTCCACTCAGCCGACCGTCCCCTGCATCTGAAGAGTGACTACCGGAGGCAGATCCTTCTCCCACCTCGCCTCCAAGACCTGGAACACCCTTCCCTTGCACCTACGAAAGACCGAAGACCTGCTGACTTTCAGGAAGCGACAAAACCTGGCTATTTGAGCAGTAGCAGCATCCCCCCCTCAGCACCTTGAGACCCTCACGGGTGGTAGTGCGCTTTACAAATAGACTGATTGATTGATTGAAGTAATCTTTTACAAATAAAAAATAATGACTGGGTAAGGTTAGCGGATTTAGAAGTTTTAAGTATCTTGACTCATATTATTTTACAAATTTCCATATCAAAATAATGATGAATATCATATCATAAAAGTTCATCTGAAGGTTTAGGCCTAACATCTAGCAGTCTTTCGTATATTATTGTTGCATATTATGGCCTAACTTAGAGTTTGGTGGGTGTGATATTCCTTCACAAGTGGCGCGGCTATTTCATCCTTTGTATTAAAAGTGCATTCTATTCAATGATACTTGGAATATCAGGGACGGGATACCCATCATGCTCGTGAAGGAAAATCTCAGCAGTCAAACTCTAAGTCAAGCCCTGAGTTACCAATTGATGTAGTTGAGATATTGCTGCCACAGAATTGAAGTGAAGTCGAGGACCCAGACAAAAGGTTGAAAAAGGTGTATGTAAAACATGCATTTAAAAATATATATCTTGGGGAACAAATCTAAGGTTTGCAATGTTTCGAAAGACATTATGAAAGATCTAAGAGATGCAGTTTTCATTCCAGTTCATCCAATAAAAAGACCTGCTACCTATTTTAAGATTTTTTTTATTCCAGATTGTGGAATGAAAGAAACAAATTAAAGGGAAGATCCATGGTAAAGGTATTTACTAATAATATCATGTGTATGTTTAAACAGTTGATATTTGTGAAATAAATTCCAGTTAGACACCTGCATGA
Source organism: Pleurodeles waltl (assembly GCF_031143425.1). Lineage (NCBI taxonomy): Eukaryota > Metazoa > Chordata > Amphibia > Caudata > Salamandridae > Pleurodeles > Pleurodeles waltl. Next base: position 601,104,325 of record NC_090443.1, on the reverse strand, counting down.
TTTCTTTAAAATATATATCAGCCACAAATGTACATTTGAGTTTAACGCATAATGATATAAGTACATTATCATTATTGTATTGTAATGAGCATAGTTTTCTAATGATTAAAGGGGAGTGGCATGCCTATAATCAGGAAATCCCATACCACCTTCCATTTTAGGTTTTCAAGTTTGAAAAGAACAATTCAGGGACTTCTGTTATTACATTTTCCATTTCAGCTATTTAAGTTTGATAAGAACTATTTGGCTATTTTTTTATTCCATAGAAATGTAAAACATATACTATCTACCTGTTTAAACATAACATTTTAGGATCTTATATACCATTGACATTGATAGCATGAACAAAATATGGGGTACTATCATCACTCTAATAGTCTTTCCCACTACAAGAGTAAATGAGGAGACAAGATCTATTAGCTTTAAGAACATTTGGAATTAAATTGTAGCATCTTCCTAAAATCAGGTGAGAATAAATGCCTTCATATTTCATTTGTATTGGATTACAAACAAGATCAGACTTAGCAAACAATGTATTTCATATACATAGATTTCAGAGAGGGGACTTCTTGTTCAAATTTGGAAATATATTTTAGCTCCATCTAAGAAGGGTTGCTATGAGGAGTAGAGATTTGACATGTAAAATAGAATGTCACCATCAGCCTATGCTGAAATTTTAATTTATATATCATTACAGTTGAACTTTATAATACGTGATTGACTCCTGATACACTCTAGGGACGGTTCCAGACAAATACAAATGATAACAGGGGAAAAGGACATCCTTCACCAATTACAATAAAGCCCTCAGGAAACGCACACTATCTCTCATTTAGGGGACTTTGGATTGCTTGTTCACTGGGATTTTTGTCCTAGTATTCATCTAGAGGCAGCCCCTATGTGTGTCCTCATTCAATTCAGGTCTGGTGCCCAGGGATCCATCCTCCTAAAGATTGTGTGAACAAAATATATATAGGAAATGCCTCACATAAGCAACCAACAAGGAGCTAATAAACTGCTGCTCACCTATTTGGGCACTTATCATCATTGGCTACTTTCTTATAGATGATAGAGGAACCATCACCCAGACTAAATCAAAAGAATGTTGCACATGTGTGTGTCTGTATGCCTTTATCAGGTATGTCACACATCTTGTGACCCCCGTGCCCTTATAAAGGAAGACAATTCTTCCTCACAAAAAGGATTAATGGTGAATTATGAGTGGCATTAGCACCATCTTTCTTTTACTGCCCATAGATATGATTAAAAACAACCTACCATGTTTAGACCATTTTAATATGAAAGGCTGACATGTTTCATTGCCACCCAAAATGTACTGGCAAATTCATCAGGGAACGAGGAACGATGATCACCCATACATGCACCAGGCCTATAATACAAAGGAAGATAAAAAGGTAGTCAAACAACATAAACATATAAATGTGAGTCAAATCCTGGAGGAAGTCACCATAATCCCTATTACAAGTAGTATGAAGATATTTACCATATGGCCCCCAGGTGAATGCCTACCAGTAGGAAATAGAGGAAATGGTGAGGGAAATGCACTCAGTTGCCTGGAAGGAAGCAACATTTCTTTTTATACTTGTTTCACATCCTTTTATGTCGTCCTGGCTTGGGGCAGCTAGAACCCTTTGTACTTCAAAATCCACGTTCATGTTTTCATCGGTCAGCCCGCATTGTGCATATATTTCACCATCCATATGGTTCCCCAGAGCTTGGAGCTTGTGTGTGACCACATAGACATCCCTGCCTAGTACTACGGGTTAAATCAAAATAAGGAAGAAACCTATTTTTAACAAACATTATCTCCGGGACAAAGGTATAAAAGTCTTCTAAAAGAAATTTAAAAAAGGACCAAAATCAAATTGTTTACAAGTACTGAAAATATATTGGCAGTCAACATGACAAAAGATTTCTCAGTGGCAAAGTACAAGGCAGCTTCAGAAAACTTAGTCTTAGATGCAAGTGAAATGACAATAGAAAATATTTGTGCATTGTGAGCTGCCAATCTACTCTTTATAATCCTGATTGATACATTTTTATGAGATATTATATAACAAATTCAAGACGTATAGCTATTACTTTTGCATGCATTTTATTTTACAATCATAGTTACATACTCGAAAGGGCCTAGAGTTTTTTTTTAATTTTGAATTTTTGTCATGATTGGGAATAGCTGTAATGAGAGCCTCTAAGAATCTACCACCAGCATATGAACTACGAAAAAATATGCTATTTAAAACTAATAGCTAGGGGCAGAACTGGATGAAAAATGAGATATCAGCTGAATAGAAATGCCATTAGGACTGAGAGTTTTAGCTCTCTTTAGAAGTTTAATAGTTTGAACTTCTTGATATTTGGTATATTTTACAAGGTCTTTATAGTCAAAGTCTCATAAGAATGGTTTGGGGTATCTGGGATAAATGTATCAACATCATTAAGTAAGGAATTCATCTCCACTGTAGGTAGACATTTAGAAAAGTGTTGACAATTAGAGGCAACACCGATATTAGACATACATTTGGAATTATTCAATCCATTAAAAATGCACTCAAAAATTTGTGTTTGCTTTTAACTTTTAAATAATTATTCAACATTTTACCTGACATTTTTGCCTACCAAGATATTTAGCTTTAATAATTAGTAAATATTACATGCAATTGTAGACATGTTTGTTTAGCTCTGTTTTTGCATAACATTTTTCAGAACATCATTTCATTTTGAAGTAAAGTAATTATGTTCAAGAGTTTTTGTAACACTATCCAACTGTTTACACTCAACACTATTTTATTTCTGAGCAACATGGATGATAGCAAAGGCCTAGAGAAGTTTGAATGTATCCTAGTTATTAACTGGAGAATTATCAGTGGATTTATTGAAAAAAGCTATTTGATGAACTTATTGAAACTGTTAATTAAATTATTATGTGATAATAGAAACATATTGTTACATCTCCATCTGTTAAAATTGAAGGATGAGAGCACTGGGGCAAGAACAGATAAAAAATAGTACCTATTCTGCTGACAGTTTAGAGGCAGGGGCAAAGGTATAATATTGCCTGGAAATGGAACCATGAGTACCTGAGTAAAAAGACATTGTTAGAAATGGGGTCTTTGGTTGACAGTCAGGTTACCCCCTGTTCAGGCAAGGACCCTCACTCTAGTCAGGGTAAATGAGAATCACCCTCAGCTAACCCCTGCTTACCCCCTTGGTAGCTTGGCAGAGCAGTAGGCGTAACTCCAGAGTGCTAGGTGTAAAGTATTTGTACCAACACACACAGTAACCTAATGTAAAACACTACAAAATGACACAACACCAGTTTAGAACAATAGGAAATATTTATCTAAACAAAACAAGACCAAAACGACAAAAATCCAACATAAACAAGTCAAGTTATGAATTTTTAAAGATTAAACTAAAAAATAGCGCTTAGAAACAAAAAAATGCTTCGATGAGATGTTAACACGGCGTCGTGACGGAGTCGTTTTCAACAAGCTGACACCAGCGGCGCCGGACACGGAGTCAGTAGAGTGTCGCTCCCACCGGTAGGAATATGACTCCCCATGCCAGTTCCACAATCCACCTCAAGGACCCTGTGCATCACTGGAGCTACCTCATACCCCTGAACCTCCTGGCGTGTGTTAACTCCCTCCTTCAAGTAGGGCACCACATCTCTGGGCATGTGCACTTCTTCAGCAGCACTGGATATAAAATTGTTGCTGCCACCATTCCAGCTGGACTCAGCCCTCATGACTTCCAGCTCTTTCAATTTAAGCTCGTAAGCATAAATCATCCTCCTTTCCTCAAGGACTGCTCTTCTCTCATATCTTCCTTTCTGCAGATTGAGCTTCTGTAGCTCCAATTGGTATGCCCTCTCTGCCTGTCTGTCCTGCAATTCTTCAGGCGTCAGACCTTTGGAGGATACACTGCTACCTGCCCTAGAGACTCTTTCCCTGGGAATAACAGGTCCCCCCACTATACCATTATGTACTGATTGCCCTCCCTCCTCATTCTCATCCTCCTCCTCATCCTCAGTGTGCACTTTGTGTCACTGTCTAGTGCGAGGTGAAAAACAACCCAACTGTCAAACTGACCCAGACAGGGGCTCCACAAACAACGCAGAGTCACAGAATGGTTTAAGCAAGAAAATGCTCACTTTCTAAAAGTGGCATTTTCAAACGCACAATCTTAAAATCAACTTTACTAAAAGATGTATTTTTTCATTGTGAGTTCAGGGACCCCAAACTCCACATGTCCATCTACTCTCTAGGGGAATCTACACTTTAATCATATTTAAAGGTAGCCCCCATAATATTCTATGAGAGAGACAGGCCTTGCAACAGTGAAAAACGAAGTTGGCAGTATTTCACTGTCAGGACATATAAATCACATTACTATATGTCCTACCTTATCCATACACTGCACCCTGCCCTTGGGGGTACCTAGGGCCTACCTTAGGGGTGCCTTACATGTAAGAAAAGGGAAGGTTTCGGCCTGGCAAGTGGGTACACTTGCCAAGTCGAATTTACTGTGTAAAAATACACACACAGACACTGCAGTGGCAGGTCTGAGACATGATTACAGAGCTACTTATGTGGGTGGCACAACCAGTGCTGCAGGCCCACTAGTAGCATTTGATTTACAGGCCCTGGCACCTCTAGTGCACCTTACTAGGGACTTACTAGTAAATCAAATAGGCCAATCATGGATAAACCAATTACATACAATTTACACTGAGAGCATATGCACTTTAGCACTAGTTAGCAGTGGGAAAGTGTTCAGAGTTCAAAAGCCAACAGCGACAGGTCAGAAAAAAATAGGAGGCAGGAGGCAAAAAGATTCAGGATGACCCTGCATAAGCAAAAGTCCAACAGACATTAAAAAAAAATCAGTGTTATATGTAATCCAGGCACCAACCAATGATTAGTATTCAATGGCTGCTTTTAAAGCTTTTGGGGTTTTATCAGGCACAAATCTAAACCTTGACATATTTAGGGATGGATCAAATAGTTAAAATTACATTAAATTCCAAGAAAGTAACCTTGGTTTGAACAACATACACAGAAGTAAAAAAATAGTGCATGCCATCAGCATTACAATACAAGTACAGTCTGCAGAGCATTGAGTTCACAAATTGTAAGAAGAGCAAAGAGGTTCCAAAGAAAAGGAAAATATATAACACTGATCTTGATCTTTGAAGGGAGTTGAATCCACCACCCAGATGCATTTTGAAGACCATGGTCCGAAACCATTGTGAATATAACAGTATTTTTAACCTCAGTTTATCTGCAGATCTAATAGTTTTGTCGATGTGCATGTGCTTGCAGCTTTCGGAGGAGCCATCTTATTAATTTCCTTATGGCATGTTTTATATTCCTCACAATCTTTACCAAGAGAGATTCCCAGCTTCAAATTATAGAGGTGACAGTCAAATTATTTTAAATTCATGCATCTCTTTTCTGTTGTACTCCTTCATGAATTTAGTATTTTTTGCTTTTGGATGTAAGAAAATTTAAATACATACAACTGGAAGTACACAAGTTGTAATTCCAATGTCACTGGAAAATACAACAAAACAGTGAATCCTTAAAGAGAACAAGAAGCTGCAGGCGTATACTTACATTCTCCAAGAAAAAGAAAGCAAAAGAAAATGGAACACTGTATGGAAAAGGAAAATCCTGAACACAATTTGGAATCTAACAGGCACCTAGGGGCATATTTATGAAAAGTGGTGCAGCACCTAGTGCAGTGCCACTTTTCCTGCACCCCCTAAGCGCCCCCCTAACACCACCATTTTTGTGCCATATTTAATCAATGTCGCACCATGGCGGTAGTTAGGGAACTAGCATCAGAATTTTTTACACTAGTTCGGCGCTTTGCTGGATTAGAGTACAAAATTAGATGCTACTCCTGCAGAGCACTCAGAGGCCCATTGTAACCAAAGGGAGCCTCCTTTTAATGCCTGCTCTAAGTAGGTGTTAAAAGTGCCAAAAAAAATGATGCACAGAAATATCTTAGATTTCTTTGAGCCATATTTTCGGCCCCTCTAAGAGGCGAACGTCCTGTTTGCATTCATTATGCCTGGCACAGGCATAATGTAGCGCAAAGGGTTACAAAGTGGCACAATGCAGACATTGCACCACTTTGTAAATATGGCGCAGCATTTTTGCCCATGTAACGCCACATTAGCGTAAAAAAAATGCTGTTGTTAAAATCTGGGCCTTAGTACTTGTAGCACATAATGGAAAGGAGTGAACACTGATGTAAGTAGGGAATTAAGTAACACTTTGTAAATCTGAGTACTAAAAGAAGAGCTTATCAGAGTTCTAAGTTTCTAGAAAAATTTGTTTGAACACCCTTTGAATATGATAACAGAAAAAAATCTAGAAATAATAATCACAATACATTAGCACTAACTGAATCAAATTTCAATCTATGTTGCCACCCTAAGAATTGCTTGGAAAGTGGGCACGCTGACTGCTGCTGAAATGACCACAAGTCCCAGAAGATCTTGTGAGTGATTGGAGGTGGTGGAGGAGGTGGGCCCTTCCACCTGCTGAGCACTTCCATGAGTGCTGTCCTTACCCCTCTTGGCCTTGCTTTCAAGCATTAACTTAGCTGGCAAAAGGTACTCTCTTTGATTACTTTGAATCATTAACCACTTGAACTCTCGACTATCTTTATTATCAGCGCACAACTTTGCCATTGTAAAGAAAGTGTGTTTTTGACTTAAAGTACTGAGCGTTGGTTCTTTGCACTAGACAAGGAAATATTTGCCCTACTGGTTTAATCTGCCAATTGTAGTATTATGTCTGAGTGACTCTGTACAGTGTGAAAGTTGATTTCTTTAGGGGGTACGTCCAATCTGATTTAACCTGTCCGGGGTTCCTTCATAGGAAAGAGAAAGGATGGTGTTTGGAGTGGCAAAACCTAAGAAGGTGGTTAAAAATCTGCCCAAATACTGTGCCTTGCAAACAAATATCTTTTCATTGAGGAAGCTGAGTCATTTAGCCTGAGCAGAAGGTATCTAACATGGGCATAACATCACACACTACTATAAGAGAAAGGCACCAAGTAGCTCAGTAGATGGAGCAAACACATAGGGGGTGATTCTAACCCTGACGGGCGGCGGAGGCCGCCCGCCAGAGTTCCCCCCTCCAGAACACCGCTCCGCGGTCATTAGACCGCTGCGGTGATTCTGGCTTTTGCACTGGGCTGGCGGGTGGCCGCCAAAAGGCCGCCCGCCAGCCCAGTGCAAAAGAGCCTTCCCACGAGGACACCGGCTCAGAATTGAGCCGGCGGAGTGGGAAGGTGCGACGGGTGCAGTGGCACCCGTCACGTATTTCAGTGTCTGCAAAGCAGACACTGAAATACAAAGTGGGGCCCTCCTACGGGGGCCCCTGCAGTGCCCATGCCATTGGCATGGGCACTGCAGGGGCTCCCAGGGGCCCCACGATAACCCATACCGCCATCCTGTTCCTGGCGGGAGAACCGCCAGGAACAGGATGGCGGTATGGGCTGTCAGAATCCCCATGGCGGCGCAGCGAGCTGCGCAGCCATGGAGGATTCTAAAGGGCAGCGGAAAACCGGCGGGAGACTGCCGGTTTTCCGCATCTGACCGCGGCCAAACCGCCGCGGTCAGAATGCCCTGCGGGGCACCGCCAGCCTGTTGGCGGTGCTCCCGTCAACCCTGGCCCCGGCGGTCCATGACCGCCGGGGTCAGAATGACCCCCATAGTGTAAGTCTGTATGAGGACCCGTTCCCTTGTACCACTACAACTAGCCATGTAATACCGAGCCCATCTCCGACATATTGACCTGGATGTAACATGTAAACATTTATTTGCTCTGCTGCTGACCCTCCAAATGAGTTCCTGGAAGATAATACATATTCCTGCCTTGACCAAGCTCTCTATGACTCTGATTATGACCCTCAAGTTAGATATCAACACCATGCTCAACTCGATTAGGTCAGAGCTGGGCAACATTACTTTGATGACCAAGATACAGGAATATACAGGAAGTCCTGGACCTACATTCCTTTCCTCTAAGGCTCACAGAGTGTGAGCATAATATCAATCAAGGAATTTGTCCACCTCTCTTAAGTAAATGCACTTATATGAGGAAGCAAGTTCAAAATTGTGTGTCTTTGTCGTGAATCACCAGGAATGTTGGAAAACCTAGCCCTAGCAGTTTGAGTGTCAGTTTGCATACAAAGAGTTTGTTAACCAGCTCTGAGGGAAGAGTTGTGGTGACCAAGCATCATCCTCACTCCACGGAGCCCCTGGATAGAAATCCCCTTTCTATTTCTCAGCAACCCGTAGAGAGGTCAGTGACAAAGGGATGTCCTGATCCTATTGGAAGCCTGGTCTGTAACTAAAACCTTATCCCCCAATGAAATGAAGTGTCTTCACATAACCAATGTACTTAAGTACAGAGAGTCTAGGTGGGAGGATAGAGAAACACTTGTCAACAAAGTGAATCATTGGATACAACATTACCGACATTGCAACTCCCTAATTACATCAGATATAATTTCTGCTCAATGTTTCCCTACGCCCTCGGACTATGACAAGCTTGTATTAAAAAATTGGGCACATGCAGAGGGATTGTTAGGCCTGGATAATTTATTTCGCCAAATGTTTATAACATTTAATTCAAATTTTAACCATCACCTGCAAACAATTCCAAACTCAACTATGACTACTCAAGTAGCAGCCCTTAAACAAGGCCAAGTGAACCAAAGCTGTCTCATTTTCTTGTGTCTGCACTAGGTGTGGTTGATTGAGTCTTTAGTACAACTTTACAATCAAACCACCTGCCTATAGTAATCACTGCTAATAAGCATAGAGTAGACAACAGGCCTGGTGATTTTCAGGTAGTTCTAAATTTATCAGAAACAAGAAAATACAGTCAACTCACCAACAACATAGATTATATATTGACTGAGCAGAAGCATGAAGAATCGCAACTTCTTTCCTGGAATGTAGCTGAGCTCCACCATAACTATCTGAACCTACCTGTGGGGATTTTATTAACAATAGTGGTATGTGTATGCAGCAGAAAGCCTGGGCAACTGAACCGGCTCATAGGCCAGGTTATTCAACTTACAGCATAGAAGCTGGATGTCCTTTAGCTGGATTGCTAGTATAGATCTAAATTTCCCAGAAATGTTTTGCTAACTAGCTTGACTTTGGTTCCCCCTAGATATTCTTGGTTTAATCCTCAAAGTCCTACAAGGCCCCTCTGGAAACCTTTATAACATTGATAATCATTTACGTCCCAGTTACAATGAATCACCTACTTTTATCATAGTCGAATGTCACATATCAACACCATAGCGAGGCTAATAAATATTTTACATGGGGACACCAGTGTTACTTTTGATCCCCTAAGTGAATGAGTACACTCGTGGAAAGTGAAAATGAAGTATTTTTTTCCCCATTCCACCATCAGTTTTTGCCCAGCTCTCATTAAAGGACTTAGGGGCCAGATGTAGGAAGCATTTTGCATATTGCAAACAGCGATTTTCGCTGTTTGCCACGTGCAAAATGCACTTTGCAATGCACAAAACCTGTTTTGCAATTCAGTAACCTGGTTACCGAATCACAAAACGGGTTTGCGAGTCGCAATTAGGAAGGGGTGTCACCTTCCTAATTGTGAGTCGCAGTGCAATGTAGGTTTGCTTTGTAACCGCGAACGCAGTTGCAAAGCAATCGTAGTTTGCACCCATTTGAAATGGGTGGTAACCCATTTGCAAAAGAGAAGGTGCCCGTTGTGAATGGAACTGCAAACCTTTTTTCAGGGCAGGCAGTGGTCCTATGGACCACTGCCTGCCCTGAAAAAATGAAACAAAAACGTTTCATTTTTCGTTTTTGTAATGCATCTCTTTTTCCTTTAAGGAAAATAGGCTGCATTACAAAAAAAAAAAAACTGCTTTATTAAAAAGCAGTCACAGGCATGGTGGTCTCCTGTTCGCAGCAGGCCACCATCCCTGTGAATGCCGCCACTCGCAAGGGGGTCGCAAATTGCAACCCACCTCATGAATATTAATGAGGTGGGCCTTTGCGAGTCCCAATTTGGAACCTACCTGCATGTGGCTCTTAATGTCTCCTTCCCGGAGTACTGAATGCATGTCTTGCTTAATGATTCTTGCATTTACAATGGTCCGACCTCATCTCAGCACAGTTGTGGTGTAATCATTGGACTGCTACAATTCACTTGCAAGGCCACAAAAGGTAACAAAGCCTTTTGACTTCTTTGTTTTCGCATGCTAAATCTAGTTGGTTCACATACCTTACTGACTTAATACTTCCTGGTCCCGATGAGGGCTCAGGTAAAATAATTTTTTTACAGATGTCCTTTCTTGCTAACAAAATCAATAAAAACAGTAGTGGGCATATTTATGGGAAAGTCATGCAGAGCAGCTCTGCAAGTCACCTTGCTGTGCTGCGCTGCATGACAGGGAAAGGGAAGGAATGTGCTGTATTTAAAAGAATACAATTATTTCCTGCCTTTTCCCTGTGCTCGCTGACTAACACCAATGTGGCACCCCTTCACCATGGTGCAAGGGCGCCTGCATTGTAAGGAGAATTGCTTTTGTGCAGGAAAGACCCCCTTCCTGCACAAAACAATCCCCTGTCCTATTTTCCTCCTTTTATCCGTGCTGCATAATGCAGAAAGAGGAAAAATTAGGAGAAATAAAAATATTTATCCTTGTTATGCTTCACCTGGGTAAGTGCAATATTTTGACGTATTCCCAGTTGCACCACTTTTGATAAATCTGGAAATACATCAAAATCCATGGGTGTTGTGTGGAAAGACCCAAGCACCATCCATTGAAAGCCTCCTCTGGGCAGATTAACGCAACGAGCTATCTGCACTGCTTCGCATTACTCCGGATTTATCAAGCCACTCAGGTCTACACAAGGTGGTCTTGCATGGCTTGATATATCACATTTTGGAGTTGCATTGGGTATTCACTACATTGAGTGGCTTAAGAACAATGTAACTCTCCTCATAAATATAGCACTAAGGCCCTCATTACAACCCTGGTGGTAAATCCTGCTTTTCACCGTGCAGAAGACCGCCAACATACCGTTGCAGCAGCGGAATTCTGCTACAGGTATTTCGACCCACTGCTCGGACTCTGCCACAATGCAGACACCCACACAAGTCTGCCACACCACAAGTCAGTGATAAACTGGCAATACCAAAACCTACACCGTCACGCCAACAGGAATACGTGCACAGTATCACGACCCACGAATCAACGCGGTGGTCTTTCAACCGCAGTAATCCATTGACGGTACACACCGCCGAGCTCAAAATACACACACACTAACAAAACACAACCACATTGGACAATTAAAAATACATACACCTGATACACATACACACACCACACCCACACACTCAATCCAATATAAAGCACACACTCACATCACCCAGAAACCCTTACAACCAAAAATTTGAAAGAATGCCAGAGAGAGAGACTACTTAACACAACACCAGCATCCACAGACACACAACACCATCACTCATACAACATCCACGCACCTCAAACAACACACACCAACACATCCCCTAACACATCACAACAGGCACCGCCTCACACATCACCCACACCACATCATGACACCCCAAAGATACCCCAGGTTTTCAGAGGAGGAGCTCAGGGTCATGGTGGAGGAAATCGTCCGGGTAGAGACACAGCTATTCGGATCACAGGTGCAGCAGACATCCATTGCAAGGAAGATGGAGCTGGGGTGCATAATTGCCGACAGGGTTAACACAGTGGGACAGCATCCAAGAACACGGGATGACATCAAGAAGAGGTGGAACGACCTATGGAGGAAGGTACGTTCCATGGTATCCAGACACCAGATTGCTGTACAGAGGACTGGCGGTGGACCCCCATCTCCTCCCCCACAACTAACAACATGGGAGGAACAAGTCTTGGCAATTATGCATCCTGAGGGCCTGGCAGGAGTAGCAGAAGGACTGGAATCTGGTAAGGCAAATCTTTACTACTTTATCCCCCCATCCTACCTGCATGCCAAAACATACTCCCACCCTCACTCTCACACCCATCACCCCAACAACCCACAGATACCCCACTAACACAACCCACATATCCCAAAACCAAGCCCTGTATGTAACACCAATGCATGGACACCCATCACCAACGCATGTCCAGTAGAGAGACTCACTCATGCCCCAAAATCACCAGTCACACAAGGGCCAAGCCAATAATGCAAGCACAAGAGTAGAGGGTAACTCACCCATTGCAGAAGATGGCACACACACATACAATAAGTATGCATTTACACCCCAACAGGACCCCTACACAACTTCACTGGACAGGAGGTGTCAGACATATCCAGTCGCCCCACAGAAGAGGCCCACAGTGACGACAGCAGCTCTGCACGCCTGGATCAAGATGACCAGCCCGGCCCATCAGGGACCTCGGGACAGTCAGTTCCCCTGACACAGTCACAAACCACCACTGTACCTCCCCCCTCAGGAAACACCACCACAGCACCCACCCAGCGGGCCCATCCCTCTGTCCCCAAGACACGTCAATCAGCAGTGTGTCCACCACTACAGGGAACTGAGGCAACCCCACTAACACAGGACGATAAGGTACCTGGGGGCAGTGGCAGTGGGCACACGGTGCAGGGGACAGAGGCACAGGATAACAGGGAAGCTGGGAGGACTGCTGTGTGACAGGGGGAGGACAGGCCCAGGGAACCGACACTCCACGAGGCACTCTCCAACATCATGGGAGCTTACCACCATTCCCAGGAGACCATGGGCACGGTACTGGCCAAGTTTCAGGAGACCCATCGGATGAAGGAGGAACACTACCTGGGGATCAGGGAGGACTTGAAGTCCATCAACAACACCCTGGTCACAATTGCAGGGGTGTTGGCAGACCTTCTCAACACCAGGAGGAACACAGTGGCACACCAACGGGCCCCTGACACTAGTCGGCCGGCACTAGTGGACAGGATGCACCACCACAGGAACAACAGGACACCAGTACCCTACCCCCTGCAGATGGAGAACCACCCTGCAAACGGTCCCTGAGATCTAGGAACAAGACAGAGAACATTGCCAAGACCCCTGACAGGAAATAAGACCCCCCTGAATGTCACCCTTCTGTCCCACTTTGACACCCTGTCCACCTTAAACTGCCATTGCTCCACTTCCTATGCCCCATTGGACAATGCACCTGTGAAACAAATAGACTGGACTCTGCCATGGACATTCCTCCACCATCACCCCAGCCCATTTTACACCCCCCTTCACTTATTTTCACGCAAATAAACACACTTGAATCACAAAACAAGCTGGAGTCAGTCTGTGCTTTCACAAATGGGTAATTGCAAAATCTCTGGAATATAGCAATGTCAATGTACTTGTTCACATACCAATGTAACACAGCTGTAGGCCAGCAGTAAACATAGCACAGGGCACAAAGTGGGAGCCAGATCTGTGAAATGGAAAGCCAAAGTAACAAGTCAGGGTCCATACACTGAGTGAAAATGACAGACTTATGCTAGCTCCAACAATAGTATGAGATGTGGGAACCAATTACACCTTCTTACCTGTGTCTCACTGGAAGTATTGCATGATGATGTTGTTTCGGTTATCGACATCTTCTTCTGCCTCCTCTTCTTCACTGTCCACAGGCTCCACAGCTGCTACAAGACCACCATCTGGCCCATCTTCCTGCAGAAAAGGCACCTGCCTTCGCAACACCAGGTTGTGCAGCATACAGCAGGCCACGATTATCTGCCACACCTCCTTCGGTGAGTAGTATAGGGAGCCACCTGTCAGATGGAGGCACCAGAATCTGGTCTTCAGGAGGCCAAAGGTGTTTCTATAATCCTCGTAGTCTGCCCATGTGCCTCATTGTAGCGTTCCTCTGCCCTTGTCCTGGGATTCCTCACTGGGGTCAGGAGCCATGACAGGTTGGGGTAACCATAGTCACCTGCAAATGTCGAGGGACAATTGTTAGACACACTCTAACCCTTAAGGACAACCCAATACCCAGACACCTATGTCAACTGTGTTGGGACCTTGGCCTCACCTATTAGCCATACACAGTGCCTCTGGCTTTGGCCCATCACATAAGGGATGCTGCTATTCCTCAAAATGTAAGCGTCATGCACTGAGCCAGGATACCTGGCATTCACATGGAAGATGTACTGGTCTGCCAAACACACCATCTGCACATTCATTGAATGGTATCTTTTCTGGTTTCTCTACACCTGTTCATTCCTGCGGGGGGAGGGGTGAATGCCACATGTGTACTATCAATGGCACCAATGATGTTGGGGATATGTCCCAAGGCATAGAAGTCACCTTTCATTGTGAACAAATCCTCCACCTGAGGGAAAACGATGTAGCTGTGCATGTGTTTCAGCAGGGCAGATAACACTCTGCAAAACACGTTATAGAAAACTGTCTGGGACATCCCTGATGCCATGGCCACTGTTGTTTGAAAAGACCCACTTGCCAGGAAATGGAGTACAGACAGAACCTGCACAAGAGGGGGGATTCCTGGGGGATGGCAGATAGCTGAAATCAGGTCTGGCTCCAACTAGGCACACAGTTCCTGGATTGTTGCACGATCAAGTCTGTATGTGATTATGATGAATCTCTCTTCCATTGTCGAAAGGTCCACCAGGGGTCTGTACCCCTGGAGGATGCTGCCATCTCATCACCTACCCCAGCAGACGAGCCCTATGGAGAACAGTGAGCAGAGGGTCATCCAACACAGAGGTATCACAATGTGTTATTTGCTGAAACGCTGGTAATTCGCAATGTGCTAGTATCTGTCTGTATTCCTAGCCTAGATAGGTGTGGCGCAGATTTTTTCCATCCCATGTGGCCCCCTGAAATGGCGGCTGCCTGACCTGTAAGGTGGGACAAGGGGAAATGAGGTAACTGTGCTGGCGTTGTACACCGTTGTGGTGGGCGGTCGAAGACCGTGGCGCAATTCAACATTGGTTAACATTGGGCCCTATGGGTCCCAGGAGCCAATGATGATGTATGCCGGCAGTGACGGTACGCACCGCCGCGGGCGTGACCGCCATTTTCTATCTGTTCCCTCACTTGATACCTAACCTTCAACAGGAGAGGACCTACACTGCAAGTGCTGCTGTGACCTGTGTCTGGAAGTGACAATGGCTACAGTGTCTGGGGAAAGGGCCCCTGCCTTCATTTAGGAGGAGTTGGAGAAACTAGCGGTTGGGGTCCTCCCCTAGTACACGCAACTGTACGGTCCTGCAGACAAACAGGTGAGTACACTGTGAGCGTGCTGTGTGGGCAATGTCTGTTTTGAGTGGTGTGGATGGAAGAGACATAGGGGGGCTGAGACATGCATGTGCGGATGGTGAGTGTATGTGCGTCAGGGCATGGATGGGAACTGGTGGGCAATAAGTATGATGGTCTGGACGGGTGAGTAATTTCCGTTCCTCCTGTACCTTTCCTCTAGGACAGCGCCCGCCAGAATAAGGGTATTTGGGTTGCCATCAACAAGTACGTCCAGACTCTGGGGGTCTACCACAGACGGAGCACCCACTGCCGTAAAAGATGGGAGGACCTGCACCGCTGGAGCAAGAAGATGGCGGAGGCCCAGCTGGGGATGGCCTCCCAACGTGGAAGGGGTGCTTGTCGCACCATGACCCCCCTGATGTACTGGATCCTGGCGGTGGCCTATTCGGAGTTGAATGGGTGCTTGAGGGCATCACAGCAGCCACAAGGGGGTGAGTACACTCTCATTCAGCTGACTCTGCGCACATTACGAGGTGTCTGGGTGGGGGAGGTGGGCAGTGGGTTCCCCTAGGCCAGGGGGATCTTGGTAGGCAAGGTCCCTTGTTAGGCGGGCTCTGTGACACCACAATCCCACCAGTGGTAATATCCATCTACACCTAGTCAGGCTCCTGTGACTTCCAGGTGTGCAGCTATTGGGCTTAGTCCTCGTACCACATGGGCATGTGAATTTGCCAGGAACTGTTAGTGCATCGCATAGTGGAGAGGGCTGCTCCCTGTGTGCTGTGTCTGCCAACGGTAGTGATGTTGCATGCACTGAACATGTTTTTCTTCTGTCTTACCCCCCTTTTTGTTTTGTCTCCCTGTTCTTGTGTGCAATAGCATCATCTAGCGGAAGAGCAGTGGCACCGGAGCAAGAGGGAGCTGCAAACCACTTGGCCCTGGAGGGTGAAGCAATGGAGTCTGAAGCCACCAGTGGGACGGAGGGCGAGGGGAGCTCCACGACGGGGACAGGAGCATACACCAGTGACAGCGACTCCTCCTCTGATGGGAGCTCTCTTTCGGTGGCGGGCACCTCTATGCCCACCGCATCAACAGGTACAGCCGCCACACCCCCTACCAGCACCGCCCTCCCAGCAGCCCCTCAGTGGGTGTCCCGTGCCTGCTTACCCAGGAGGGTGGGCATCTCCTTCGCTCCAGGCACCTCAGGCCCTGCCCTGGTCAGCCCTGCTGCCATCAGTGAGGAGGCTATTTACCTCCTGAGTTCCCTCACTGTTGGGCAATCTACCATTTTGAATGCCATCCAGGGTGTTGAGAGGCATTTGCAACAAACAAATGCTTACCTGGAGGGCATTCATTCTGGGCAGGAGGCCCAACAGAGAGCATTTCATGCTCTGGCCTCAGCACTGATGGCAGCCATGGTCCCTGTGTCCAGCCTCCCCCCTCCAACTTCCTCCATCCCGACCCAATCCCCTGTACCTCAGCCAATCCCAAACACACCATCAGACAAGCATGCACACTCATCAACACACAAGAGTGGACATGGCAAACATAAGCACCACACATCCCACAAGCACTCACACAAGCACCATTCCCATGCAGACACAGCAACATCTACTGCCTCCACTGTGTCCCCCTTCTCCACGTCCTCCTCCTCCCTCCCTGTCTCATCTCCACTTACACCTACATGCACTACATCCTCAGCCACTACCTCCATCACCAGCACGCCCATCACCACACACCGCTCACGTGCAATCACCCCCCCACTACCATGCACACATCCCCAGTGTCCTCTCCCAGTGTGTCTGTGAGCCCTCCTCCCAAAGTACACAAAAGCAGGCACACACCCACCCAACAGCCATCCCCCTCCGGCCCATGCACCTTCACCCAAATTCAGCAAACGTACACCTACTATAACCACTACCTCTTCCTCCACTCCCAAACCCCCTCAATCTTTCCATCCCAGTGTGTCTAAAAAACTTTTCCTGGCAAACCTTGACCTCTTCCCTTCACCTCCCCCAGGGCCAGGCTTTTCAGGTCCCGCCCAGCACCTCAGCCACCAAATCCCCAGGCACAGTGGTGCCAGCAAATTCGGGGTCATCGAGAGTGACACCCATCAGGGCTGCCAGTGTGCCAGGACATTCCGCCACCTGCCAAGGTGAAGAAGGTGCCCACATCCCAGAGGGAGAAGCCACACCTACCAGCCACCAAGGGCTCCACCAAAATAAAAGGGGACAGTGGCAAGACACCTGCGGCACCATCAAAGGTGGGGAAGGGACAAAAGTAGAAGAGCAGGTCCGGACAGTGCACGGTGGCACCGACTGAGGGACTAGTGTCACCCTGTCTGTCCACGACTCCACCAACCTGTACGGCGGCGAACACCGCAACTTGCACCGCCACCGGCACCACCACCAGTACTGCCACTTGCACCGCTGCACAGCCACCAGCACATCTGCAGCCTCAGCAACAGTCCCCAGCATCTTCCCCAGTGGGCAGCCGCACAACGCTGCAGGAGTTGTTCTGCTGTATCCCTCAACAGGTGCTGACCCATGCACCACCGCAAGCACCGCTGCCACAGACACCGCCGCAAGCACCGCCACCAGCCCCGTGCCGTGCTCGGACAGTGGCACCACCGCTGACATGGCTACCATCCCCAGTGGTCAGTCGTCCGAGGCTGGAGGAAACTTCCTGGACGCTGGCCAGCTTCCATGAGGCATGACTTCCATCCCTGTTGGCACCTGCAGGTGGAAGGCGAAGCCGCAGCAGTGTGGGGTATGTCTCTGCCTCCATGGCCTATCATGCTTCCTGTTCCTAGGCAATCTCATGGCACACACACCCAGGTGAGGGAATGGAACCGGCCACACTGCATGTGGAGCACTCTGGGCACCATGCCCCCTCCAGAACCAGCAGAGAAATACATCCACTACCTCAGTCCTTGGCAGGATGAAGCACTCAGGGCACCAGGCCCCCTCCAGAACTAGTGGAGAATTACATCCACTACCTCAGTCCTTGGCAGGATGAAGCACTCTGGGCACCATGCCCCCTCCGGAACCAGTGGAGAAATACATCCACTACCTCAGTCCTTGGCAGGATGAAGCACTCTGGGCACCATGCCCCCTCCAGAACCAGTGGAGAATTACATCCACTACCTCAGTCCTTGGCAGGTTGAAGCACTCTGGGCACCATGCCCCCTCCAGAACCAGTGGAGAAATACATCCACTACCTCAGTCCTTGGCAGGATGAAGCACTCTGGGCACCAGGCCCCCTCCAGAACCAGTGGAGACTGTTATCCACTTGAAAGTCTGTGGCTTTGCATTCCCCAGGATAAAGCAGTGGGCAAACTACCCACTGTAAAGACTTGAGAGACTGGGGCTTTGCACTCCCCAGGATAAAGCAGTAGGCAAACCAGCCACTGGAAAGACTTGAGAGACTGTGGCTTTGCACTCCCCAGGATAAAGCAGTAGGCAAACCAGCCACTGGAAAGACTTGAGAGACTATGGCTTTGCATTCCCCAGGATAAAGCAGTGGGCAAACCAGCCACTGGAAAGACTTGAGAGAATGCCTTTGCACTCCCCAGGATACAGCAATGGGCATGGAGCCCCCTCGTGCAGCAGTGGTGTTGTGCATTCATCCGGCTGAGGTTCTCCCCCTTCCCTTCCCCCTGAGTTGCCTGTTTATTTTTGATCTGATGCCCCAGCAGTGTTCTCTCTGTTTCGAGTAAGGTATCTTGTGTGGGCTTCCCTCATGCATTTTGGGACCACTAGTCCACGGACAATGATTGGTACACTATCAGGACTTGTGTAGTTGGTGTATACATTTGTATATTCTGAATTTTGAACTTTCACTATCAGATTTTTCATGATTACAATCATTACAATCATTTCCTTTTGTCCTTGCGTTCTTTCAGGGGGTGGGGGGGTGTATATGTAATGTTGCTGCATGTATTTGTGTGTATGTTGTTGTGGGTGAGGGAGGGGGTGGGGGTATTGCGTGTTGTGTGTGTGTGTCACTCTCTTTTCCCTCCCCCCTCCCCTGTGTTGTAGGTGCAGTACTCACTGTGGTCGTCGATGGCATCTGTCCTGCTCCTGATAGAGCAGGAGGAAGACCAGCATTGGTAACACCTGTAGTTCGGGCTCCATGGCGTCCTGGTTCCTCGTTGGGAGTCGAGAGGTGAGTGTTTTCCTTTCTGCGTACTGTTTCCGCCGTGCTTTTGAGAGCGTTGGTTCTGTCCCGGAAAAGGTGGCGGATAGGCCTGTTGTGATAGGGAGGGAGGTACTTTGTCCTCTGCCTTTCTGCTGGCGGTTACAGCCGTGGTGTTTGTTTCTACCACTGTGATGGTCAGAGTGTTAAAGTGGCTGTCTATGTTGGTGGTTTCTGGCATGGTCGTGATTCCATTTTTTTTCTCTGCCGGCCTGTTGGCGGTATTACCGCCGCTTTAACACCAACTGCCAGGGTTGTAATGAGGGCCTAAGTTCTTACTCAGATTGTCCAATGCCATGTCAATTCTAAACAATATTAATGAGTGCCGTAGATTGACCTCATCTCTCATAATTTCCTTTAAGATGCCACTTACTTCATTCCAATATTGAACAAGAATGGGGCAGTCTGGAAACCAATGCTTGTCATCTGCTCCGACCAAATTGCACCTCTTACAACCTGGTGTCACTTGGGTAAATTTGGCAAGTCTCTGAGGTGTCCAATAAGCACTGTGGAGTATGAAAATTGTTTTTTAATGGTGCAGACTTTTCTGCGATATAAAGAAGATTAATAGATACTTGCCATAACGCTTCCTCTACATGGTGTGGCAAGTGTTTCTCCTATATCCAATGTAGATCTACATTCTTCTTTTCTTCTGCTACTGCCATGTCCTAATACCATAGGGATAATCCCTTTTTGATTTGCTTATTGTCCTCTAAAAGAACTTCATGTTCCCAGTAGTTGATCTTTGCTAACCTCTAAGCTGACCATCATGAATGCAGCTGCGAAAATATGAACTTTGAGAATTCGCTCACAACCCCCAAAGTTTTTGCCAATCAATAAGGACTTCGCTATCCCTGATATCTCACCAGATGCTGAATTTTCCATTCTGCAAAGGAATAGTAAGTTTATTTCTTAGCCATTCGGGGTACCCAGGGGAATCCCAAATGTCTGCAGTCTGTATAGAACAGAATCCCCAGGTCTTTCCTAAAATAGACACATACCTTGAGTGCTGCAAGAACTTTCAACCTTTCTCATTTTTTGGGGTCTGTAAACTTATACAAACATTTTTAGAAGCTCAGGTGCATTAAGATGGTGGAATACATCTGTGCTGTATGAGATTCACCTGGGTTCCCAACTAGAAACCAATAGTTTTTTAACTGAAAAGCAGAGCAATATATCTGGACATCTGTCAAAGCTAGGCCCCTTTGTTTAACTTTCTCTTAAGCCTTTTCCAGGAAATACTTGCACATTTAGATGACCAAATAAAACTATGTACCCTCCCTTGTAATTTCCTGATCTGCTTGTTCGGGAATACCAGCAGTATAACATTAAACAAAAAGGTTTGTTTTGGAAGAATCATCATTTTACTAATATTTACTCTCCCCTGAATACCCAATGGCAAATTCTCCCATCTCCTTACCAAACTTTTAAATCCCTTACTAACCTTGGCCAAATGTTTTCTGGGGAGAAAGAATTCTGTTTTACTAAGGTCCCAAAATACCAAATCCGATCCTTGAGACGGTACATAAAACTTGCGTTTGTCCACGCCATGACCTATTTTTTTTTCATTATTGATTGAGTAACCAGATATTTCCCCAGACACCTCACAATGCTGCTGAAACCTAGATATAGAATATTGTGGGTTGGTAGTGTATAGAATGAGAGTTTCCACTTTTAATCTTAACTGGGAACTCAAAGATTTAAAAGGAAGCATTGATTGACCTAACCAGTTTGCCTGTGCTAAAATGTCTTTATATAGACCAAACAATATTGGTGAAAGTGGGACCCCTGTCAATATCCTTGTTAAGGATGTTTTTTATAAGATTTGTATTGTCCTTATTAAATCAGTGCTGACACCTAAAATCTTCAATACTTCCCATAGATTCAGCCAGTCCAGTTCACTCTATCAAATGATTTTAAAGCATCTACAGTTGCTGTTGTCTGTGGAATGTTGTGAGTCTCGGTCAAGGAAATAGCCTCAATGAGGAGATGAGTTAACTCATGTAGCTGCCTATCCGGAAAAACATCTTTCAGATCAGGATGGTCAATTGTATTTATAGCACATTATAATGTCTTAGCTATAATTTCTATAAAGACTTTATAGTCAAAAGTCAATAGTGAGATGGGTTTGCAGGAGTCTACCTTCTTGAGATCTTTACCTGATTTCAGAATCATAACAACTGTCGGTTTGTACTGGGGGGGTTGAATCTCTTTGTTATGCAGATATATAGCGTTAAACATGGTTTTCCATAATGGACCCAGTTCACAAGTTATCTATTTATACAATTCTGCAAGGATCCTATGTATGCCTTCAACATTCCCATTCTTTAACCTATTGATCTGATTCTTAATTTATTCTTCTATAATATCTGCCTGAAGAAAAAATCTTTGTTCTTCAGAGAGAAAAGGTAACTCCATATCTAATAGCCAGCCTTAAATTTAAAGTGGCTGAGGGTAAAAAAATTCTCTATAGACTGCACTCAAAGGCCCATATTTATACTTTTTGACGCAAAACTGCGCCGGTGCAGTTTTGCGTCAAAAATATTACTGCCGGCTAACGCCATTTTGGTGCGCCGTGTGGGCGTCATATTTATACTTTGACGCGGGGCAAACAACAGGTGGGAGTCATTACTTTTGACGCACACCACGGCGTCAAGTAAAGCGACGTTAACGCGCCGGAAATGACTGTGGGTCGATTTACGACACCGCAAACCGGATATGCGCCGTTTTTTTGGACGCAATAGCGTCAAAAAACACAGCGAACACAGCCATTTCATCAGAGGAGAGCCAAAATGGATCCCAGATGCCACTACAGACCCCAGGAAGATGACAGCAGACCAGGAACCAGCCAGGAGGACCCACACAAGAACCAGGACACTTTTAAGAAGAAAAGAAAGTGTTGCTTCAGTGCAGAGGAGCAGGAAATCCTGGTTAAAGAGGTGACGGAACACCAGCACCAACTGTTTGTCACATCAAAGTTGCCAATCAGTAGGAGAGAGGCTATATGGCAACAAATTGTCAACAAGATTAACAGTGTGGCTGAAGTACGCAGAACAGTCATCGAGTGCAAGAAACGCTGGCATGACTGCAAACGCAGGACTAAGGAAAAGATGGCCAGGAACAGGAAGGCAGCACTGCAGACTGGAGGGGGGAGTCCAGCACACCAGGAGGCCCTGGACCACATGGAGGAGATGGTCGCAGCCGTCATCGCTGAGGAGATTGTCACAGGGATTCAAGGACAGGACAGTGCAGACTACCAGGAGACAACGCACATGCAGGGTCGCATGGGGAATTGAATGGAACTAATGTCAACTGCAACCGGGGGGGGAAATACCTACTACACATTGCATGTAAGTCATCATATACATGTAGTGGCATGGGTAAAGGGGCATGGCATTGGGGCATGGCCCGTTCTGAGAAGACCTGGGGCACACCATTACACAACACCAACAACAATCCCATGGGGGCATGCTGTCATGCCAACGATGGAGCAAAGGGAAAGCCACGACAGGAGGGAAGGCACTCGTCAGCCAACATACCTCCTACATTAACTAGGGCCCTAATAGCAATCCTCTAGCTAAACCGACAACTGCAATTTAACTGCGACAACAGTTGCCACTACCACCTCTGATCTGTGTGCAGCTCAAGTAGCCAATGGCAGTAACCTCCCCATGGAACATACATACCTAAATTAGGGGGTTAAGGATGACATCTGCAACAATCTCCTGAAACAAGACAAAGGCCCCAGTACACTCAAATGTCAATGCCCATAGTTGTCACAAACTTCAGCCAAAGTAAACAACAATAGGAGCGACACAGCACTAAGGACACACCCATGCTGCATATGTCAGGGTCCATCCTGTGCCTGGGTAACAAGGCAACATCACAAATGTCATACTGCTCAGACAACAGCATTGAGGAGGGGACACATGTAACTGGTCACTGAAATACACCTGCACAGTTAGAGGACGAAATAGGACACTGATACGACTATCAGGGCAATCCAATGTAACACACATTACCCAACATCAGCAGGACCCATTAACAATGTCAACATCCATATTGGATCATAACATTGCCATGCATAGGACATGCAACATGTCAATTACATTTAAGTCGATGTGAACGATCAGGGATTGGGGCAGGTCCTGATAGTTAAGTGTGCTGCCAGGGCCATCAGAACACCCACAGCCAGTGAAAGGTCTCACCATGAGAATGGATATACTCAGAGGGTCGAGTAGGACAAGAAGGTGGCAATTCTCTATTTGGCATAAAGCAACACCTAGAGGCAATGAGGCTGACAAGTCTGATAACTCAATAACATACATGTGACACACAGGTGGGCCATAGGCCTGAAACAATGCCCATCTGAAGGACTGCAGATATTAATACAAAACAAGATCACAAAGTGAATTCATCAAAAGCAGGCACGTCACGTCAAAATTGTCACAACACAGACACACTAATTGTACCCTGTTTCATTGCAGAGAAAGATGGATCTCCTGCCGATATGCCTGTCCCAGATTTCCCTGATGACATGGATGACGAGCCAATAAACATTCTCCAGGAGACTATCCAAAAGGTCCTTGAAACCCTCCAGACCCCACCTTCAGTCACAAGGAGGAGCACAGAACAAGCAGCCATCGCAGAGGATCCACCCACCACCCCAATTGTAAGACCTGCCAGCTCCAATACAGTTGAGGACTCAGACGACACTGGCACCAGCTTTGAGAGAACTGTAGTTGGAGTACAGGGGGAGCTGGCCAAGGAGGTGTGGGTGGGGATGCAAAATATGGCAGTCAGCCTTGAGGGGATGCGTTCGTGCATGATGTCATCTGCAGATCAGGCAGCAGCGATGCAAGCCCTAACATCTATCTTTCAGGAACTGCAGAAAACCCAGAAGGAAATCAGCACAGCTGTAATACAGTTGGCCCAACACCTACAACAGCAATCCTGTCAACGCGTGCACAAATGCAACATTGAACCCCTCAGGGCCGACCTGGCTGCCTACCATCGTGATGTGGCTGCTATTCTCAAGAACCAGCAGGCCCTTCTTGCAGCAGTACTGCCCTTAAGACCTTCACAGGGAGCAGTGACAGGATGTCTGACTCCACGTCTTCTAACACTGAGGTGTGTGTTGCCCCTTCACAACCAACAACAACAAGGACAAAGCAGGCAACACACACATCAGAAGAAGAAGACATGGAACAGATCACATTCACAAGGAAAAGTACCCGGAAGCATTAGTCCCTGCCACATGGCCAACTATCACCAAGGTCCTGCGCTTTGTAACTTGCCAGTACTCAAGCACTGTTCTGCAAACCACTGTATATCTTGTCACCCAGCCAAGTGATTGTCTCTCTCCTACTCATTGCCAAATCCTGTCCCTCTGCACTGTCTGAAACAGCAACCCCAGCATGACAAAAGCATTTTGGTAAACCCTTGTGTTGGATCACAATGGAAGATATCACTATAATGGACTCACAATCATGGACAATGTACATATAGCACTACAGCACTTTTCAATAAATAGCACTTACACAACAAATCTGTCTCTGGGTAATGTGACATATCAACTGTGCAGTAGATAATTGAAATGCCCCTACTGTCAAATAACGTAGCTTGTCAATACAACTGTCCAGATATTATGTAGTTAGAGAAATCTGCACAGTGACCATGATTGCATCATACTCTGCCCATCCTAAGGGAATAAACTGATGAAGTGAGAAACCATACACCACCATGCTGTGTTGGACAGAAGAATGCTTCCTCATGGGATAACTAAGTCATCAAATAGGGCCCGCTAAATGTTGTCAACATGCAAAAATAACACAATAAACATGCCACACTAATCTAAGTAAACACTAAAAAAACTGCACAAATGAAGGTGTCTGAGTTAACATACAAATAGGTAATCATGCCGAACTGTGTCACAAATGATGTATAAGGGTCATGAAGACAAGAATACAAGATTGCCAGTGAGAACTCATCTTATAAGGGTGTGCATGATCATCACACTGCAGTCAGAGCAGTCAGACCTAAAACTGTTTCCCCAATATCAAGTCTGGAAGCCCTGTTAGTGACTTTGAAAACACACTTATCAACAGAAACAGATTGTCATCCATATTAACTGTGATTGGTGGTTGCAACAAAGGGTAGACACTTTGCAAGGTAGCTCTGGGTTAGCTGCCAATCGTACAGCTCAGTTGGGATTTGTTTGTAGCATTGGACACAGATGTTATAGTAAAAAAGAGATGTACACGGAATCCAAACCCACGATTAAGTACCATTCAACACATACTATTAAGGGTAACCAAATATTTATTAAAAGATAACCATAGATGAGGAAACTGAGGGAAAAATCTTACCTACCCTAATCTACCCTAACTACTCATTACCCACAACTGTCCCTAACTAACCTAAGCTACACTTACTTATCACATGTAACGAAACGTTCTAAACATCTACCCCCACCCCCCTTATGAGACGGGACACATGGAGGACAACACATACTAACCTAAACACATACTATACTATCCTATACAAATATATATTTTTTGGGTAAATGTTTTTTTTATGTTTTTTGTGGGTTTTTTTATTTAACACACAAGAACCCCAACATAGCCCCCCACCCACACATGTAATAAGTAAAAAAAGAAAGAAGCAGGACCCCCTACCCTGACTAAACTAACAGCCTATACTAACCTAACACTAAGCCCCCTAAGCCCACTAAGTATAAGAACAAGGAAAGAGGAGGGAGGGTAGGGTATCATGTCCATCTATTCAACTGTCTGGAGGTTGGCCCTCCGGAGGGTCCTCTTGATATTCTTGACCCGCCGTTTAATGTGCTGCACGTCCTGGCTCAGATGGCTCATCTTGCGCAGCACTTTGTCCATCTTGTTTTCAAGTCTATTGAAGGGTGCAGGGTCAACAGCTGGAGCAGTGGCAGTCTGGGTACCGGTGGAGGAGGTCTGTGTGGGCTGTCCTACACCGGTGGCAATGCTGGGGCCAGGAAGTCCAGCAGATGTAGATTGAACAGAGGCAGCTGTGGGTTGGGCCACCTGACTCAGATTGGTGGTTGTTTCTGTGGTGGGCACAGTATGCCCACCCTGTGGGAAGGTTCGCCATGCCCCGGAGGCACGTTCATGGCGATATCGCCGGGCCATCCTCCGGAACCCCGACTCCACCAGCAGGATGTGCTGGTATCGCATGGCCCGACGCTGAAATTCACGGACCTGGTCTGGAGTCATGTTATCTGCTGTGAAGACAAATGCAGATATGCCACATTAGTAACTGCATTGTGTGAAACAGCACAGCAAGTTAATCAGACAATACATCTACTGTACTTCTAACAGCTCATATCACGACACAGAGCATCGAATGTCCCTGAGGAAGTACATGGCAGGCCAGACAACAAAGGTCACATCACACAAAGCACATTCATAACCCACAGATGGGTAACAACTGGCCTTGACTTGCAATCTGAGTTCTGACAGTTAACATCTAAGAATCATGCTGCATATCCTCCACCAAGAGCTGGGCTACAAATGTCAGTGTACGGAAAGCAAAACTAAAGCCACATGGTCTGCAAGTTGTAACTGGACTTTCCAGTATGGTACCAAGTGCCAAACCTGAGTGTGTATACTACTATACAACCAAACCGTCACTTCTTCACAGGTATGTGTAACATACTGGTAGCATCAATACTAGGTACCTCATTCACAAACCCATGGCTGTGTTTGAGGGGGGGCGGTGGAACACAACTATAATTTGCCAACAACATGTTCACCGAGGAGTGTATAGGCTAATCCACACATGTTTGTCTCTACAGACACACCACAGGTAAGGTCTATCTACATTTTGGAGTCAGCAAACCAGAGAGCACTCATAGGGTCAGACATGTCAGGAAAATCAGAACTTAGTACACAACATATACTTCCAGTGAGGCCTGACTTACATCAGACACAGAGTTGCTAGAACACCCATGATCATGAATTGCATGCACACCTAGGCCATTACACTCAGCTTCCACAGACGTGATGCACTACATGTGGAAGGACATGATGCTAGGAGGTTCTACCTACTGTTTCAAAATTCCGTAGATAAATAGTGAAGCAGATGTCTATTGGGAAGCAATTAGCTCCACCAATCTTAGAGAATGTGGGTCTGACAGGCTGACTTAATAGGGGCTGACTTCCATTGCGACTCTTGGTGATACAAGTGTCAAAGACATGACTATCCCCTGTACTCACAGTGGGGCCTACAGGGATGTCCTACAATCCCTACATGATACCATTGGATACGCATTGGCTAACTCAAAACATGTGAAAACTGCATTCCCACTCATGGAACAAGTGAAAAACTTGCCCACAGCATCACACCTTGCTATGCGTCCAACTCACACGAGTCCATAACCAGCAAACACAACACATAACAGACATATCAACACTTACTGTAGTGGTTGGGTCCTCAAATGTCACCACCTCTCCCACAGTGTAGGGCACCGGTCCACCTGTAAGGTATGGAAGGAAGAAATGTGCTCAAAATCTGTGCACAGTGCAACATTTTCAGTATCATTTACAATGTGTAGGCTGAATAAGGAAATGGCAGCCATTCAGACATGATGGTACTGTATCTGATATTTCACGGCCAACTTGTGCATAGCATGGGTCTCCTGTGACAGTTACACACATATCTGCACACATACATTGGCCCTAACTATCATGTGGTTGCAAATGTGCCCCATAATTGGTGAGCACTAAAAAATATGGAGTATAATCGTCTTATCATGTGCATCCAAGAGAAACATCCAACGCCTGGTTACTTGAGGACTGCATTACCAGTCAAACATGCCTTGTGGCCATGACACATTTAGTGCACATAGGCCCAATGTACAGAGGGAGGGGCATGGACTCCTGTAAGCCATCCTGTTGTTACAGTATAGTCAATTGATGTGGCCCAGCTATGGTGATTTGTACCAACCATGGAGATGTAAAGCCATGTGCATACACTTGGACTGCCATCCATATTTGGATTGTGGCTCAAACGATTCCAACAGACATCTTACGATGTTAGCTGAGGGCACCTTACACATTTACACAATGTATTCAATTCATGAACTGACATTTATCCTAAAAGATTAAGAAACACAATAATCCCACACATTCATAGTACTTCTGTGAACGCTTTCCTTCCACACTCACCAGACTAACATGAGACCAATGTTTGAGCCACTTTGCTATTATAAATTGTCGTGAAAGCAGCACTCATTTTCAGCATCATGTAGTGATTCTAAAGTCAGTCCAGCAATTGTGTCAACATAGTTGGCCTAAATGTTGGTACAGCTGTACTTCTCTGTCAATAATACCCTATATAGACATGATTGGCTCCTATTTTGTTAGCTGTGCTGACAGAAAGGCCGCACCAATTTTCTTCATGGTAAAGATACCTGTAAGTTTGCTGAGCACGTGCTACCTGACAGCTAGCAATTGTGATCCTTGCCATAGTGCATCAATGATCCCTTTATATGTCCCCAAAATTACACAACATCATCAAGTTAGCTGGCAGACATTGCACTAATCCACTGATGTCACTACAGAGCTTTCATTTGTGCACAATAACAATAGTCGTACTCACCAACAGTGCCACCAATCATGATTCCCAGGTGGTCCAAGAGATCCTGCTCCCTGGTGATGAGGTCAGCCCATCGGTTCTTCAGCTGGTGGTCACTCCTCTGGCTGGCATACACACGCTGCAGGTGATGCAGCACCTTTCCCCACCGGATTCTGCACGCCTCTGTCGCGTAGCCCTGTATGACCCTGCCCCCTGCCTGGATCATGAGCGGCAAGAAATGTGTCACCAGCCAGATGAAGCCCCCCAACTCCTCTTCCCCCATCCTGCCAAGACGTGGCCTACCAGACATACTTATAATTGAAGAGAAGGAATAGGGGTAAGAGAAATAGAAAGGGGAAATGGGTGAAAGTAGGGGTAAAAAGACAGAAAAAAAGTAAACCTAAACACTAAAAGAGCCCAACTATCCCCAAACTAACACTACCCACAACAGACTCCCACAAACAAGAAATACACAAGATAAATGGACAAATGTAGACAAAACACTGTACTACAGTATACACAAACAAAATTTATTTCACAAAAGGACTTTACAGATAGCACACAGGACAAAAACAGCACAAAATCTCTGGACAACACTCTCTACACAGCCACACAGTCTAGAAGGATCATAGACTGCAAAGTGAAAGTGAAAGTACACCCACTGTACATGATCTGTAAACAGGATATCCTATTACATCACTTCCTGTATGAAAAGTCCCACCTTTTTTGCGTTATGCGTCATTTTTTGTTGCACAAAACTGTATTTGCGTCATTTTTTTTGACGCACAGACGTGAATATTAACCTGCATCCACATAATGATACAAGGACTGTACAAATATCTGGATGTGGGCTATATTTCACTCCTGTGCGTCAAAAAAAATGACGCAAATACAGTTTTGGTAAACAAAAAATGACGCACACCGCTAGGGATGTCAAAATTACAGTGCATTAACTGGTTTGGGGCATTTTTACTTGTTTTTTGGTTATTTTACATTTGGAACACATCAGAGATTGGCTAATTGAAGACAGTATGGTGTTGATGGTGTATGTTCACATGTGTGACATCATACTGCAGCGGAACATCATCCACTACACCCTTCACAGTATGTTTACAGTTGGCTGACGTCATAGATGGTCATAAGTGTGGCCTACATATATGTGTGGCACAAATTGTGCATGTTTGCCATAAGGAGAGGATAGCAATGTGACGCACATATGTACAATACCTAATTGCCTGTGGCTCAAAGTGTGTGCTTTGACAACTAATTTGTTGGTTGACCAGGTGTGTGTGTACATCTCATGAAGCATTATTGTACATTTGGTTTTATGAATGTGACGTCCATGTGTCCAACTCTAAGATGCAAGTAAAAATTGGAATGAGCAAGGGCATGTGTTAGTCATACATGTAACAAAACCCGCAAAGTATACTTCCAAGTTTTAGGGTGACGTAGACACCGCATGTGACATAGCATGCACCAGATGGATGGCAGACACATGTTCATGTCAAAGGTCCACAATTTCTACATCCTATGTCCTAGAGTATTGTTAAGAGCTTCCTAGGCACTAGTTGATGAATCCCACAGTGAGTCATACTCATGCATTGAGGAAGTGGGTACCATGTTGTTTGCACAGACAGACAAGGGTAATTCTCATATGTATGATGACACCACAGTTGAGGCCATAGAAGTGAGCCCCAACTATCAAGTGGCTGTGGTGGACCAGCATACAAGACAGCACGTGTCCACATATTTCCAGTGATCAATTGCACATAGGTGTCTTGTTCATGTGTGTGGTCCAATGATGATCCTGTAGATTTTTTGGGATGTAATTTGTCACAGTTCGGACCAGAACTCATCATGAGTCAGTGGAATCTATTCCTGTAACTACTGAGTATCCTTTGTTGATCAATGTGAGTAAAGTAGATGTGGACATGTAAACCAACATGTGGATGGTCCCACCCTGTCACTAAAGACGTGTAATGAGACAGTTAACAGGGCAACCTTGGTGTGCTGAGTGAGATAATGTCTCAATTGTCTTGTTCCAGCAGGTGTCATTACAACATTTGTACACAGGTTGGCCTCTGCACTTCCCACTGCATCTGGGAACATCATAGCCTCTGTGCTGTTTATTCTTGCAGCTATTCACCACACATTTATAATCTGTTGCCGCCTGCTTATACCAGCAGCTGTGTTCTGTAGTTCCCCCTCCTGTTGCAGGCCATCATCCTCCTCTTCCTCCTCTTCAGGCATGTGTGGCTCTGGTTCCAGGAGGGGAATGTTTCTTCTGATACAAATGTTGTGAAATATTGCACATGTGAGGATGATCCTACAGACTATCTCGGGGGAATATAGGAGGCTACCACCAGTGATGTCGAGGCAGCGGAACCTTGACTTGAGTATGCCGAAGGTCCGCTCGAAAATGCTGCATGTCCTCCTATGGGCCTCGTTGTATGCACGCTCTGCAGCTGTACTCGGGTTGCCAAATGGTGTCATAATCCATGGCTGAATGCCATACCCCTGATCAGCTGCAAGAGAAAATGAATGGGATCATGTTGATGTAGATGGCACTATTGAAAAGACCTTTAATGGCAGTAGTTGTCTTGTGTTGTCTGTGACACTTTTGTGTACTAAAGTGACACCCTATGCTTGTAGGCTATACCATCTGCATTGTGTTGTTTCCTTGGCTGAACAAGTGTTTGTCTGCTAACCGTTTGTCAGCAGTATGTTTTGGGATTTTTAGTACAGTTTGCCCTCCCTAGCATTGTGACTTGTGATACAGGTGTCCGTGTGTCTTCACTGGGGGTGAGATGATAGTTCCATGCACAGTTAAAATTTAAAGTGTTGTTAACACGTTCATATGAAAGTACCCTGGACATCCCATACCTTGACACTTATGCAATGTATTAATGTAAAGGTCATTGGGACACTTACAATTTGCAAGGTGACATTTAGGCAACCACACTCATTGACTTCTTCTCATTAGGCTGTACAGTAAATTCCGATGTGTGACAGGTTCAATGGTGACTTAAGAAACATGGCTAGCGATGTCAGGACCTCAGTGTGTTCCTGTTGACATGTTGCTGTTGTGGTGTATGTGTTGTGTGTCCTAGAGGGTTGCTGTGCAGTGTGTATATAAGTAGGTTTTTGTACTTACCAACAAGTAGTCCATTGCCATACCGTCCATCCTGGAAGTGTTCATTGATGGTGCAGTGACGGAAGATGTATGAGTCATGTACACTCCCAGGATATTTAGCCACGATGTTGGTGATCATTCCTTGGTGATCGACTATGGCCTGCACGTTGATGGAATGTGTGTGCTTCCTGTTGCGGTAGAGGTGTTCACTTGCAGCAGGTGGCACAAGGCGTACATGTGTGCAGTCGATTGCACCAAGGACGTGTGGGAAGCCACTGATTGCGTAGAACCCCTGTTTTGTTTCCTGCTGCTTCTGCAGTGTGTTAGGGAAGCAGATGTGGCAGGTGTCAGTCGAATGATGGCGTCCAGTACTTTGGGCAAAAAGGCAGAGAATGATAGTTGTGATATTCCGCCAACCAGGGCACCAGTTGTTTGAAAAGAGCCACTTGCCAGCATGTGAAGTACGGCAAGCAGCTTTGTTTCTGTTGGGATGGTGCGGGGTGTCACCAAAGTGGGGGCCAACTGCTGTTCAATGTTTCGCAGCAGCTGCTGAATGGCCTGCCAGTTGAACCAGTACCTCTGTTTGATGTTGTGTTCCCTGTGGCCCTGAAGGGTTGTTCTTGGGCGGAATATCCTCTCCCGCCTTCTGCGCTGCCTTTGGGGTCCCTGCTGGTGTTGTTGTAGCTGCTGTTGTTGCTGCTGAGCTCTGCGTCTGCGTGCATGCTGGATTAGAATCACCTCCATGGCTCCCTGTTGCTGCTCTGCTGCTCTGCTGTTTGTTCTGTGTGTTCTGATTATATACAGGTGTGTTTGCCCCATTTTAACGCCTGCCCTGACCCAGGCGTTAATTTTTTACGCAAATCGGGCTGTGCGTCATTTTCTGGCTCTGCCTCCCGGCCGTGCGTCATTTTTGCCCGAAAGCATAAATACGACGCACGGCCCTTTAAGCCATTTTTTGGACGGGAACGCCTACCTTGCATATGATTAACGCAAGGCGGGTTGCCGCATCCAAACAATTACGCACACAGCAGAATTTTGTCATCCACGGGCTCGGGTGTCAAAGTTTAAATACGGGGCAACGTTTGCGCTGATTGTGCGTCAAAAATGTTGACGCACAATCGGCGCAGACGGAGTATAAATATGCCCCAAAGTGTTTAACAACTCTGCTTTTTTCTCTCGTTTGCATTCAGAATCCTTCCCATGTCTGATTCTACAAGTGAGTCAGTATGATTCCTGGTTGTATTTACATTAGTCTTCCAGGCTAACAGAGCACCACTGTTCTCCCATTACTCAAAGTGCTGCAAATTATTGGCATTCCACTTTGCTTGTATTCTTTGTTTTAAGATGGTCATGTACTCAATCTGCATACCCTCTAACTGCATCCACAAAGTTGAGTTTCCCCGCAACAAGCTTGATGCAACTATCTGTACTTCTTTCTGCATGATTCTGGCAATAAGATTACAATCCCTTTCCCAAGACTCAACACTCTCTATATATGTTATCTTTGAGATATAACACCATCATACAGGCCATTAGGAATCCCAAACTTCGTTGCACCTAATTGTACCTACATTGATTTAAAAAGTCCCTTGTTTTCTGACTTAAGCCCTCAATTAAGCTTTTATCGAAAAGTAAAGGCCTATTTAACATCCACATTTTTTAGGCTAAGCCACAGGCATATCAAAAGAAAGCATAATGGAAGAATGGTCTTAAATTGTTGTAAAGAAATGAGTAACTGACTTCATCAGTTGGGGCAGTTGCCTACCTAGGAAGAAATAGTCTAATCAGGAGTGAAGCTTATATCTTTTTAAAATAAAACATTTATAGATCAACTAATCCTATATCTACCATCATATCGTTTAGTGTAGTTCTATATTTTGACACACTTATATTGTTAGGCTTGGATTTTCTGACCATCTCCGTAATCAACATAAAATTGAAGTCACCCCCCACACCAAACATGGAAAGGGGGACTCAATCAAATGCTGTTCTGGGGTATTCAGTTAACGGTGGTCATTACAGTTAGGTCCACAATATCCTGCAAAAGTCCCTTCAAAGACACCTATACGCAGGATAACAATTATTCACCTGCCACAACCATCCATTTATCCTGTAATTCCACAGTTCATTTTTATCAGTATGGCCACCCCCTTTGTTACCCCTCTAATCAGAACAGACTGCATCCTTCACCGAGGAACACTTTTAAAACAGAGTGCACACTCTGATATTTCTAAATATGTGTTTCCTGAATGATAACTTGGCCATTCATTCCTCTTAAAAATTCATGTACCAATCTTTGCTTCTTCCTGGCTATTAGACCACTAACATTTCATGTGACTATTTCTACTGAGATTCCCAACGTCTACATTATGTGACTCCTCCCAAAACTGGTGTTTATCTCTGCATGCAATCATCTTCCAGAAATCAGCTTAAAGTTCTGGGGATATTTTTTCCCACCTGCTCTCCACCAAAATGCAATCACCCTGAGGAACCCACCCTACTATATATGGTTTGGGACCTTTAGGGATCCCCTGGGGAGAATCCTACTTATCTTCCTCCATTTTCCTTGCCTAGTTTCTGACCTGTTCAACTACTAGGAAATACAGATAATTAAATTTTCCTGATTGATTATTCAACTTCTTCCCTCCCTGTAAGGATGTGCATCTCATTTTTCCACATAACTTTCAAGGTGTCAGGAAACTTCAACTGAATGGAGGCTCCCAAGTCCTTTAGCTCTCTAATCTCTCATTGCTGTTGTGCTGTTATTCTGCTAATGTCTGATTTAATCTGATATGTAACATTTTCATGTGACAATGTTTTGAGCTTCGAAGCTGCTGAGAGGATCTGCTCTGTCAGGACTGAAAGTTCACCAGCATCTTCCTCAGTAGCTTGTGGTTTAGATTCCAACTGAAGGGCTCTCTGGACCCTCTGAATGCCCCCCTACAGATTAACATCTGACCTGTTATTAATAATCCTTCTATCAAAACTTTAAAAACAAAATCCTATAAATCAGACTCTTCAGCCTCTTCTGGGATGTTCCGTATTCTAAGATTATTCCTTCTAGAATGGATCTTGAGCTTTTCAACTCCATCGCCCAACGGTCTATTCTGTTTTTGTAGAGCTTCAATTTTTTGTACATTTTTATCTGCTTTACATGGGCCATCCTTTCTTCTAAGAGATTGGGACACTGCTCTAATTTGTCAAGTTTATCTTTAAACATGACACATACAACATATCTCTTTTGGAGTTTGCTCAAAGATCGCACATTTCTGCATTATCTTGGTTTGGAAGGACAAGAGGAGTTCTGCTACATATGGATATTCACCTCCATTGATCTCAGTAGATCTTGGGGAGGGCAATCTTCCCTCATTAGAGTCAATTGACTGGTTAATGATGGCAAAACTCCTGATCCAACAGATAATGTAATGGTGACATTATCCAGCTCTGGGGTGATTGAGGCAAAGGTGGTCATTACAACCCTGGTGGTCGGTGTTAAAGCGGCGGTAAAACTGGCAACACGCCGGCGGTAAAAAAAAATGGAATCACAACCGTGGCAGAAACCGCCAACATAGACAGTCACTTTAACACTCCGACTGCCACGGCGGTACAAACAAACACTGCAGCGGTAACCGCCAACAGACAGGCGGAGGATAATGTACCGCCCACAATATAACAACAGGCCAATCTTCCACCTTTTCCGGGGCAGATTCACCGCAAACAAAAACACGGCAGAAACAGGACTTGGAAGGGAAAACGCTCACCTCTACACACCCCACGAGGAACCAGGACGCCATGGAACCGGAACTCCAGATACTCCCTTCCTTTGTCTTCCTGCTCCTCTACCAGGAGCACGAACGCCGGCGGCGAAGACCACGGTGAGTACTGCACCAATGACACAGGGGAGGAGGGAGGGAAAAGAGAGTGACACACACACGTAACACCCCCACCGCACCCTCACCAACTACAACACACACACTAATACATCATGATACATTACAGTTACACCCCCCAAGTCCCACAGAAGAATGCAAAGACAAAAGGAAATGATTTGAAGGTTTGTAATCTATTAAAATCCAGGACTCAAAAATATATATACACTATAAACAAATATATACACCAAGAATACAAGTCCAGGTATTGCACCATTAAAGTCTGTGGACCACTGGGTCCAAAATGCATGGGCGAGGCCCACACTCAATACCCGATCAAAACAGGAGAGAACACTGCAGGGGCATCAGATCGAAATACAACAGGCACCTCAGGGGGAAGAGAAGGGGGGGCACCTCAGCCGGATGAGTGCACGACGCCAGATTCACGAGGGGGCTCCATGCCCACTGCTGTATCCTGGGGAGTGCAAAGCCACAGTCTCACAAGTCTCTCTAGTGGGTGGTTTGCCCACTGCTTTATCCTGGGGAGTGCAAAGCCACAGTTTCTCAAGTCTTTTCAGTGGGTGGTTTGCCCACTGCTTTATCCTGTGGAGTGCAAAGCCACAGTCTCACAAGTCTTTTCAGTGGGTGGTTTGCCCACTGCTTTATCCTGGGGAGTGCAAAGCCACAGTCTCTCAAGTCTTTTCAGTGGGTGGTTTGCCCACTGCTTCATCCTGGGGAGTGCAAAGCCACAGTCCCTCAAGTCTTTTCAGTGGGTGGTTTGCCCACTGCTTTATCCTGGGGAGTGCAAAGCCACAGTCTCTCAAGTCTTTTCAGTGGGTGGTTTGCCCACTGCTTTACCCTTGGGAGTGCAAAGCCACAGTCTCACAAGTCTCTCCAGTGGGTGGTTTGCACACTGCTTTATCCTAGGGAGTGCAAAGCCACAGTCTCTCAAGTGGATAACAGTCTCCACTGGTTCTGGAGGGGGCTTTGTGCCCAGAGTGCTTCATCCTGCCAAGGACTGAGGTAGTGGAAGTATCTCTCCACTGGTTCTGGAGGGGGCTTTGTGCCAACAGTGCTTCATCCTGCCAAGGACTGAGATAGTGGATGTATTTCTCCGCTGGTTCTAGAGGGGGCTTTGTGCCCAGAGTGCGTCATCCTGCCAATGACTGAGGTAGTGGATGCCTTTCTCCAGTGGTTCTGGAGGGGGTTTTGTGCCCAGAGTGCTTCATCCTGCCAAGGACTGAGGTAGTGGATGTATCTCTCCACTGGTTCTGGAGGGGGCTTTGTGCCCAGAGTGCTTCATCCTGCCAAGGACTGAGGTAGTGGAAGTATCTCTCCACTGGTTCTGGAGGGGGCTTTGTGCCAAGAGTGCTTCATCCTGCCAAGGACTGAGATAGTGGATGTATTTCTCCGCTGGTTCTAGAGGGGGCTTTGTGCCCAGAGTGCGTCATCCTGCCAATGACTGAGGTAGTGGATGCCTTTCTCCAGTGGTTCTGGAGGGGGTTTTGTGCCCAGAGTGCTTCATCCTGCCAAGGACTGAGGTAGTGGATGTATCTCTCCACTGGTTCTGGAGGGGGCTTTGTGCCCAGAGTGCTTCATCCTGCCAAGGACTGAGGTAGTGGATGCCTTTCTCCACTGGTTCTGGAGGGGGCTTTGTGCCCAGAGTGCTTCATCCTGCCAAGGACTGAGGTAGTGGATGTATCTCTCCACTGGTTCTGGAGGAGACTTGGTGCCCAGAGTGCTTCATCCTGCTTGTGGCGGCCTCAGTAGCGTCGGAGCGTTCGGCGCTCATTGGCCTGTGGTGCTTGTGGTGGCGTTGTCCTCTGAGGCAGTGCTTGTGGCGGCGGTGTCCTCTGAAGGGGTGCTTGTGGCGGCAGGGTCCTCTGAAGAGGTGCTTGTGGCGGCGGTGCTTGTGGTGGCGGTGTCCTCTGAAGCGGTGCTTGTGGCGGCAGTGTCCTCTGAAGCGGTGCTTGTGGTGGCGGTGTCCTTGGCAGTGGTGCTGGTGGCGGTCTTGTCCGC
Organism: Pleurodeles waltl; assembly: GCF_031143425.1. Taxonomy (NCBI): domain Eukaryota; kingdom Metazoa; phylum Chordata; class Amphibia; order Caudata; family Salamandridae; genus Pleurodeles; species Pleurodeles waltl. Next base: position 601,066,187 of record NC_090443.1, on the reverse strand, counting down.
CGTGCAGGTTTGCGCGACTTGCCTTTCTTTCTCTGCCCCTTCCCCACCTTGGATGGTGACACAGCTGTCTTCCCACTCCCAACTGTATTCCTGGGAGAGCCTTTGGTGACAGAGGTTTTGCCTTTCTCCCGCCGGGCAGTGGGCAACTTTTTATGCTTCTGAGGTGGGGGACTGTCCGTGGTCTGGCTCCTTGGCACACTGGCTGCCCTGCTGCTTGGCGCACTCCAGAAGCCGGTTACTGCTGGCACCATTGTTCTCGCTGATGTGGTGGCTGAGGTGCTGGGTTGGGACCTGGAAAGGCGGGCCCTAGGGGACTGAAGGGGTGGAGGAGTTGAGGGGAAGAGGTCAAGGTTGGACAGGAAAAGTTTTTTTGACACACTGGGACAGGTAGATGGGGGGTTTTTGGGAGTGGAGGAAGAGGTAGTGGTTGTAAGAGGTGTAGGTTTGCTGAGGTTGGGCGAAGGTGCATGGGCTGGAGGCTGTCGTGAGGTGGATGGCTGTTGGGTGGGTGTGTGGCTGAGTTTGTGTACCTTGGGAGGTGGGCTCAAAGGCACACTGGGAGAGGACACAGGGGATGTGTGAATGGTAGTGGGGGTGATGAGTGCACGTGAGCGATGTGTGGTGATGGGCGTGCTGGTGATGGAGGTAGTGGCTGAGGATGTAGTGCATGCAGGTGTGAGTGTAGACAAGACTGGGAGGGAGGAGGAAGCCGTGGAAGAGGGGGACACAGTGGAGGCAGTGGCTGTTGGTATGACTGCATGGGTATGATGCTTGTGTGAGTGCCTGTGGGATGTGTGGTGCTTATGTTTGCCAGAGCTTCCCTTGTGTGTTGAGGTGTGTGCATGCTGGTCTGAGGGTGTGCTTGGGATAGGCTGAGGTACTGGGGATTCGGTCTGTGTGGAGGAAGTTGGAAGGGGGAGGCTGGACACAGGGAAAATGGCTGCCATCTGTGCTGAGGCCAGAGTCTGAAAAGCTCGCTGTTGGGCTGCCTGACCAGAATGAATGCCCTCCAGGTATGCATTTGTCTGTTGTAACTGCCTCGCTACACCCTGGATGGCATTCAAAATGGTAGACTGCCCAACAGTGAGGGATCTGAGGAGTTCAATGGCCTCCTCACTGATTGCAGCAGGGCTGACAGGTGCAGGGGCTGAGGTTCCTGGGGCAAAGGAGATGCCCACCCTCCTGGGTGTGAGGCCACGGGGCACACAGTGAGGGACTGCTGGGAGGGCGGTGCTGGTAGGGGTGGTGGTGGCTGTACCTGTAGATGCAGTGGGCATAGAGGGGCCCACCACCGCAAGGGAGCTCCCATCAGAGGAGGAGTCCGTGTCACTGGTCTCAGCTCCTGTCCCCGCCGTGGAGCTCCCCTGGCCCTCCGTCCCACTGGTGGCTTCAGACTCCGTTGTGTCGCCCTACAGGGCCATGTGGGATGCAGCTCCCTCCTGCTCCTGTGCCACTGCTCCTCCGCCTGATGATGCTAATGCACACAAGAACAGGGAGACCACAAAAAGAGGCGGAAGAAAGAAGAAAGACATGCTGAGTGCATGCAATACTGCTACCGTTGGCGGACACTACAGACACAGATGCCCCCTGCACTACGCTGTGCACTTTGAGTTCCCTAATTAATCACAGGGACATGGGTTACCAGGCCTATGCCCGATTGCTGCACACATGGAAGTCACAGGAGCCTGACTAGGTGTTGTTGGCTCTGACCACAGATGGGGTGGGGTGCCACATGGCCTGCCTTACGAAGGGACCTTGCCTACTAAACTCGCCCTGGCCTAGGGGAACCTACAGCCCACCTCCCCCACCCAGACACCTGCAATGCACCCAGAATCACCTGAATGAGAGTGTACTCACCCCCTTGTGGCTGCTGTGATGCCATCCAACTCCGGATACGCCACCGCCAGGATCCGGAACATGAGGGGGGTCATGGTGTGACGGGCACCCCTCCCACGTTGGAAGGCCATCCCCAGCTGGGCCTCCGCCGTCTTCTTGCTCCAGCGGTGAATGTCCTCCCATCTTTTCCGGCAGTGGGTGCTCCGTCTGTGGTGGACCCCCAGGGTCCAGACTTCCTTGACGATGGCACGTCAAATATCCTTCTTCTGGTGGGCACTGACCTACAGGAATAGTACAGGGGAAAATGAGAAGATATAACCGTCCGCACCGTCACAGTCATTGGCCTGCATCCCTACCCTTGCCATGACGCACATGCACTCACCGTTGTTTCATGCACGCCTCATTCTCCCCCCCACTATCTTCCATCCACACCACTCCACACAGGCATTGCCCATTCAGCATGCTCACAGTTTGTCTGGAGGACCGTAGAGTAGCGTGTACTGGGGGAGAACCCCATCCACTAGTTTCTCCAACTCCTCCGTGCTGAAGGCAGGGGCCCTTTCCCCAGACACATGAGCCATTGTCTCTTCCAGTCTGAGGTCACAGCAGCACTTGCAATGTAGGCCCTCTCCTGTCGAAGATCAGGTATCAAGTGAGTGAACAGCTAGAAAATGGTGGTCACATCCGCAGCCGTGCGTACCATCACCGCCAGCGTACATCATCATTGGCTCCTGGGACCCATAGGGTCCAATGTTAACCAATGCAGGATTGCGCTGCGGTCTTCGACCGCCTAACGCGATGGTAGACAATGCCAGCGCAGTTACCTTATATCCCCTTGTCCCACATTACAGGTCAGGCAGTCGCCATTTCAGGGGGCCACATGGCATTTATTTTAAATGCGTCACACGTATCTAGGCCTTGCAAAAATGTTGAATTAAGTTGTATTTTTGTACCTCAGTGTTGGCTGACTCTCTGCTCACTGTCCTCCTCCATAGAGCATGTCCGCTGGGGCAGGTGAGGAGATGGCGGCATCCTCTGGTGTACAGACCGCTGGTGGACCTGTCGACAATGGAAGAGCGACATGTAATTGTCACATACAGACTGGACTGTGCCACAATCCATGAACTGTGTGCCCAGTTGGAGCCAGACCTAATGTCAGCTATCCGCCATCCCATAGGAATCCCCCCTCTAGTGCAGGTCCTGTCAGTACTCCATTTCCTGGCAAGTGGGTCTTTTCAAACTACAGTGGCCATCGCATCAGGCATGTCCCAGCCTACGTTCTCCAACGTGTTGTCCAGAGTGTTGTCTGCCCTGCTGAAACACATGTGCAGCTACATCGTTTTCCCTCAGGTGGAGGATTTGCCTACAGTGAAAGGTGACTTCTATGCCCTGGGACATATCCCCAACATCATAGGTGCCATTGATGGGACACATGTGGCCTTGGTCCCCCCACGCAGGAGTGTACAGGTGTACAGAAACCGGAAGAGTTACCATTCGATGAATGTGCAGATGGTGTGTTTGGCCGACCAGCACATCTCCCATGTGCATGCAAAGTTTCCTGGCTCTGTGCATGACGCTTACATTCTGAAGAATAGCAGCATCCCTTATGTGATGGGGCAACTCCAGAGGCACCGTGTGTGGCTATTAGGTGAGGATATGGACCCTATACAGTGTGACTATGTGTCTGGGATATCCCTAAGAGTTAGTGTTTGTCTAACAGTTGTCCCTCGACATTAGCAGGTGACTCTGGTTACCCCAACCTGTCATGGCTTCTTACCCCAGTGAGGAATCCCAGGACAAGGGCAGAGGAACGCTACAATGAGGCGAATGGGCAAACTAGGAGGGTTATAGAGAGGACCTTCGGCCTCCTGAAGGCCAGGTTCCGGTGCCTCCATATGACAGGTGGTTTCCTATTCTACTCACCAAAGAAGGTGTGCCAGATCATCGTGGCCTGCTGTATACTTCACAACTTGACTTTGCAACGAGAGGTGCCTTTTCTGCAGGAGGATGGTCCAGATGGAGGTGTTGTGGCAGCTGTGGAGCCTGTTGACAGTGAAGAAGAGGAGCCAGAAGAAGAGGATATCGACAACAGAAACACAGTGATTCATCAATATTTCCAGTGAGACACAGGTAAGAAGACATCACTGCATGCCACATCTGATACCCTTGTTCTACCTCTCATTTGTCTGTCACTTTCACCCAGTGTATGGACCCTGAGTTGTCACTTTCCCTTTCCATTTCACAGATGTGGGTCCCAATGTGTGACATCTGCTTTGTTTCCTCATGGACTAAAGCTGTGTGACATAGGTATGTTGACAATACAATGGTATAGCAGTTTTCCACAGTTATTGCAAATATACATTTTTGAAAGCACAGACTGACTCCAGATTGTTTTGTGATTTAAGGGTGTTTATTTAAGTGCAAAATATTGGAGGGTGTTTTAAAATGGTCAGTGGTGATGGTGGAGGAATGTCCATGGCAGAGCCGAGTCTATTTGTTTCACAGGTGCATTGTCCAAAGGGGCATAGGAAGTGGAGCTAGGGCAGTTTAAGGATGGACAGTGTGACAAAGTGGGACAGAAGGATGACATTCAGGGTGGTCTCATTTCTTGGCGGGGGTCTTGGCATTGTTCTCTGTCTTTGTCCTGGATCCCAGGGAACGTTTGCGGGGTGGTTCTCCATCTGCAGGGGGTGGGGTGCTGGTGTGGTGGTCCTGTGGCGGTGCCTCCTGCCCACTAGCGCCGGCGGAGGTGGTGGGTAGTTCATCGTCCAGGCTAGTGTCAGGGGCCCCTTGTTGTGCCACAGTGTCCCTCCTGGTGTTGACGAGTTCCTTCAGCACCCCTACAATGGTGCCCAGGGTGGTATTGATGTTTTTGAGTTCCTCCCTGAACCCCTAATACTGTTCCTCCTGCAGCCGCTGGGTCCCCTGAAACTTGGCCAGCACCGTTGCCATCGTCTCCTGGGAATGGTGGTAGGCTCCCATGATGTTGGAGAGGGCCTTGTGGAGAGCGGGTTCCCTGGGCCTGTCCTCCCCCTGTCGCACAGCAGCCCTCCCAGTTCCCCTGTGTTCCTGTGCCTCTGTCCCCTGAACCGTGTGCCCACTGACACTGCCCCCGGTCCCTGGTGTTGTTGGGGTGGTGGGTTAGCCTGGGTTCCCTGTAGTGGTGGACACACTGCTGCTTGACGTGTCCTGGGGACAGAGGTATAGGCCCACTGGGTGGGTGCTGTGCTGGTGTTTCCAGAGGGGGGAGGCTCTGTTGTGGCTTGTGCCAGTGTGAGGGAAACCGATTGTCCAGAGGTCCCAGATGGGCCTGGCTGGTCATCTAGATCCAGTTGGACAGAGCTGCTGTCATCACTGTGGGCCTCTTCTGTGAGTGGAGTGGACATGTCTGGACCCTCCTGTCCTGTGATGTTGGGTAGGGGTCCTGCAGGGGTGTAAAGGCATGATTTTTGCATCTGTGTGTGCCATGGTGTGCAATGGGTGGGTGACCCTGTACCCCAGTGCTTGCATTCTTGTGTAGGACCTTGTGTGCTAAATGTTTAGGGGTGTGTGTGGGTATGTGCAGTGGCCATGCATTGTTGATGGGTGTCCATGCTTTGGTGTTGCATGCAGGGCTTGGTGTTGGGATATGTGGTTTCTGATAGGGGGACATATGTGAGGAGTTGGAGTGATGGGGGTGATGGTGAGGGTGGGGGTATGTGATAGCATGCAGGTAGGGTGGGGGATGAAGTAGTGAAAGCTTTGCCTTACCAGAGTCCATTCCTCCTGCTACTCCTGCGAGGTCCTCAGGATGCAGTATAGCCAAGACCTGCTCATCCCATGTTGTTAGTTCTGGGGGAAGATGTGGGGGTCTGCCGCTAGTCCTCTGAACTGCCATATGGTGTCTTGAGAGCACGGAACGCACCTTCCCCCGTAGGTCGTTCAGTCTCTTCCTGATGTCATCCCGTGTTCTTGGGTGCTGTCCCACTGTGTGGACCCTGTCGACGATTCTGCGCCATAGCTCCATCTTCCTAGCTATTGTGGTGTGCTGCACCTGTGCTCCAAATAGCTTTGGCTCTACCCGGATGATTTCCTTCACCATGACCCTGAGCTCCTCCTTAGAAAACCTGGGGTGTCTTTGTCATGGGGTGGTGTGGGTGATGACTGGGGTGGTGTGTGTTGATGTGTGGGGTGATGTTTAGGGGTGTGTGGTGTTTTGTGCATGGATGTTGTGTGAGTGATGGTGTTGAGTGCCTGTGGATGCTAGTTTGTAGATGGTGGTGTCTCTCTCTGGCCTTCAGTCGCAATTGTGGTAGTAAGGGTTTGTGGGTAATGTGGGTGTGTGTTTTATATTGTATTGGGTGTGTGGGAGTGGTGTGTGTATGTGTATCAGGTGTGTGTATTTCGATTTGTCCAATGTGGTTGTGTTTTGTAAATGTGTGTGTATTTTGAGCGCGGCAGTGTGTACCGCCAATGGAATACCCGGTTGAAAGACTGCGGTGTGGATTCGTGGGTCGTGATAGTTTGGGCGTATTCCTGTTGGTGTGACGGTGGAGGTTTTGTTATCGCCAGTTTATCACTGACCTTTGGTGTGGCGGACTTGTATGGGTGTCTAGATTTTGGCGGATTCCAAGCTGTGGGTCGTAATAGCTGAGGCGGAATTCTGCGGCCGCAGCGGTGTGTTGGCTGTCTTCTGCATGGCGGTAAACGGCATTTACCACCAATGTTGTAATGAGGACCAAAGCTTGATATTTATTTGTCAAATGAATATCAGAGAATGGAGTGACTTGCAGTGGGGGGGCTGCAGAGTCCTGACCTTCAATAGAGAGATCAACAGCATCAGTTTGCTTATTAATCATCCCGCCCTACTGATTCCCTTGATGTTGAGGCTGTATGTCTTTGCCTTTTTCTTCATCCTCATCCTTGTCTCCTTTATCCTTCTTCTCCATGATCTTAAAAAAGGAGTTTAGGGAAGGAGAGGATCTTCTCTGAGTGTGTCTTAATCTTGTTCTTGTACTGTGTTTCGTTTGTCTCCAGAATTAATATGCACTTTTACAGAAGAGCCTTTCCCTAATGAGGGTGCATTTGCAGCACTCTGCACTCTGCCTGCCTCTGAAGAGGCTACTAACCCCTTCAACCTTGATGACCTGAGTGAATATCTATTTTGTGATGCCTCCTTAAAAGAAGCTGCTGCCGTTATTGAGGGCACAAACATAGAGCCTGTTGCCGGGGCAAAACCTTCATTTGGCTTCTCCTTCCCTGTTATCCAGGCCCTAGCAAGCTAGTCCACTGCTTGTATCTATACCTGTATAGTGGTTATTGCATGGGCCCTTTACACTTTCCTCATCTGAACTGGAGCACTCTTCAATGGAAGTAGATCTGCTCTTTAGCCCGATATTCTTTTGGGCCATTCCCGTTGCTATCTACATCAACCTCTGAAACCAGTACGCCTTATACGCCGACACCAGTGCAGTCACTGCCTTTAATTACCCAGAGTGAGACAATTGCCCTCAGCACATCAAAAATGAAGCACAGAACCAAGAAAAAGGTGAGGCGCTGAACTCCTGCATTCAGGAAATGACCGGGAGACTGAGCTCTATAAAATGATACTAGTCACAGAGAAAAAAAGAGGGTGGGATTACAGGGGCTACTATACTACTGGCAGCTTCTTAACTAGAGTCATCAAATTAAGGTCCAAATTTTACTTGGTTTGCGCTGAATTCGTTTTTATATATATTTATACTTTGGCAATAGACACGTCCAAAGTAATGGAGTTTAGGTAGGCTTCCCGTTCAGAAAAGGACGATATGGCCTTTGCGCCATATTTATCTCCCTGTGCTAAAATCCAGCATGGAGGGATGGGGGCCTTAAAAATGGCGCTAAGCTTGCTTAGCGCCATTATTTAACGCCTGGGTCTGGGCAGGCATAAGGGGACCTGTAGGCAGATTTCCATGGAAGGAGACCATGGAAATTGCCCACAGGTGCCTTTCCCTAGCACCAGGGACACCCCCATCCACACCAGAAGGACACCTAAGGATGGCATCCCAGGTAAGTCCGGGTGAGTATATATTTTTTTGTTCCCATCACCGCTCAGGTGCCCTGACTTGGGGCCCCCTGCAAGGCACTGGTCCCAATGGCCATGCCTAGGGGACATCCATCCCCTGGGCATGGCCATTGGGGTGGTGGGCATGGCTCCTGTCGTTACTAAGACAGGAGCCATGTCCATGGGGGTTGTGTGCCAAAAAAGGAGCTACAATGCTTAGAGGCAATTTTTTTGCCTCTAAACAGTGGAGCTCCATATTTTGGCGCACAAGCCCCAGTTCCCCTATGCCTCCCCGGACCTGTTAGCATCCTTTCCAAGGACGCTAACAAGGCCTTAGCACCAGATAGCGCCATTCCATAAATATTGCGCCCGGCTGGCGTCTAGGAATGGCACTAGCCGGTGCTATACTGTTTGACGCAAACCTGCGTTAGCGCTGGTTTGCGCCAAAAAGTAGAAATATGGGCCTAAGGGTGAAGAATACAGAGAATCCCATCTAGAGCTCCCTGCAGCTGGAGTCAACATGTGTCTTCATGTCCTTCCTCCTATCCTTCCTAGGTCCAGACCCTCAGTCAGGATGAAGTTTTGAGTATTCTGGAAACTGAAAGAGACCAATACTAGCTATCCAATTAGTTTCTCTAACACTCACACATGGCCTTTCTGCATGTAACAGACGTTCACCCTTGTGACGTGTCTCCTCCAATTAAGCTTGGAATCTGTATGGAATGATCCATTAACAAACAGCAGACCTATGAGAGACAACCCTTAGTCCCTACTTTTGAATTGTTCATGGACAATATCTGCATCAAGGCCAAAGCCCATGTTAGGAAGGGCTCAGAGTTTCGAAGCAGTTTTCCAGCAAACCGAGGATCAACAGGGTACCATTGGAGCAACTAATACTTGTTTATGCTGTGCAAGCAGGTCCCCCGTAGGTCAAGAATGACAGTAATTGAATGCTTGTAGTCCAGTCAATGGATCTGTGACAAACTACCTCGTGTTCAGCTGCTATTTCCAAATTGTTCAAGCAAGCCTTTCTTTAGGAATGAGATATACCAAACAGTCATTAGTTGGAAAGGGGCATCTTCGCATTTACATCCTATAAATTAAACATGCCTGAGCAGCCCCTTCAGGAGAAATCCAACATCCCCCAATTCACTGCAGGAGCAACCCAATCACCCACACCTAAGAAGAGAAGAGAAAATACAGAGAACGTAAATATAGGAAAGACGAACATCAACTCCAATTATAATTAATAGGCTACTAGAGACATTTATTGAAGAAACCCAGAGAGCCACCTCACTTCTTGGAGTTGAATCATGTTGTGTCTAGTACCCTGAGAAATAATGGAGATGAATTGTATCTGGACAGAATTAATCTAATATTCAAAACCTTTAAAGCCACTTATACAAGCAAATAAAAGTGTAAATCTACCCAGCGCTCTAAAGCAGCTGCATGGTAATCTATCATGGCCTTTTCAAATTACATAAATAAATAGGTTTATATAAATAAAGGTTGAAATGCATTAATAAATAAATAATTACACACATTCATTTAGAATTGGAGCGGCCACAGGAGGCTTCAAGAAATGCATTTCCAAGAAACTTTCAATAAATAGGTAGACATTGTCCCAAAAAATATAAATTTGTGAATTTTATGGCAAAACATATATAATTAGGACTGTTTTGAGGTTCAAGAAGCGTCTCCAGCAGGAAATGGAAGCATCAAAGGCGGCTAGTTTAAATAGCACCATGAATATACAAATAATATGGGACCCGATTTAAACGTCCCTGTCCACATTGCGGTTCGGCCATCCGATTTAGAATTCGGCAGACCATAGGTTTGACAACAGCGAACACTACTTCATCTCCACCATGGTCAAAACCCTCCAAAAGTCAGATAGAGCAAGGGCTCTACGTCTACCCCCCTTAATTTTAATGCCTGACATTGTCTGAAAAACCTATTAGTAAGTGCAGTGAATACTGCTCAAAAAAATGAACTTGTTTGCCCTGGAGGAGGAATGGGTGCCAGCCATGGAATGGGCTGTGGGCCCATGTTCTTTAATTAATATAATAGTGAGGGGCAGAAGAGTTGGTATGAACAAAAAGGATTCCTTTAACTTGCATTATTTTTGTCATTGTAATTGTATTTATGTAGCGCTTTCTACCCCTGATAAGGCATCGAAGCACTTTTTGGTGAGTAGCATGCTACTCCAGAACCCAAAAGGATTAGTGATGGATTAGGACAGTGAAATACGAGTATAGTATTAGTATAGGGAGGTATGAGTAAATTTGAGGAGAGGGCATGCGAGTCTGTTAGCTGGATTGCGTAGAATAATGGAGGGATAGAAGAGGGAAGAATCCAGAAAGTGTTAATTGGGAGATCATAGTAGTAAGATGAGGTTTGGGATGAGTCAAAGGAGAGATACATGAGGGAGAATTTAGTGGGGTTGTCTAGGAGATCATAGTAGTAAACTAAGGTTTGGAGTGAGCCCGGGGGGTGGTGTTTAGAGGTGGGAAGAATCTAGAAAGGGTTATTTTGGAGATTATAGTAGCAGATTGAGATTTGGAATGAGTCAGAGAGTAGAGATAGAGGATAGATTGATAGTGGTGTAGGGTGAGACAGAGTAATGCATTGGAAAGAGTGTTTTTTTATCCTTTCTCTTGTACATATATCGATATATGTCTTTATTTATATATATATATATATATATATATATATATATATATATATATCCTTTTGGCGGTTGCCACTAGGTAGTTATGGGTAGGATGACATTTATAGACAAAAAGCTTTTTTTTTACTTGCCTATATCTTTGGCACCGCTTGATGAATCTTCACAAAACTTTACCATAAAATGTGGCAGTTGTGTCAGCTGCTGCCTGGAAAATTTTGGGGTGATCCGTCCAGGGGGAGTGGAGAAAAAAGGGGGGTCCAAAAGCACGTTTTCTCCATTCATTTTTCCATAGGGATTTTGAACAGCAATAGCTCAAAAAGTAAAGGATGGAATTACACCAAATTTGGAGGGAAGGTAGGTCTTGATCCAGAAAGAGTGCTTGTTCGTTTTGGTGTAATTCTGTTCAGTAGTTTTTAAGAAATTAAAGGGAAAACAAATGTATATATCTAGGGACACAAAGGATTTGCGACCCCTAATGATCTCATGCTGAGATCTGGTTGGCTGATAACACTTCAACAACAGAAGCTGTTGACGTGTTGTCAGCCATCTTGGAACTCGACTTCAGCCAAGTCCAAAAATAAAAGTATTAAAAAAAACAAAAGGGGCCCGGTACAAACACCCTGACCCGTACCTCTGGTGGAGGGGTCCCATAGGGATCCCAAAGGGCAAAAAAGCATTTTATGTTTTGATTTTACGAGCGGAGATCCAGTGGATCTGCAAGTCCAGTCGTAAAATAAAAAATTTTAAAAAAGCACGGGCTCCTGCACTTCGTTAGTCTAATGCCCCTGAGTGGGACAAATCCTGGGGACTTTAAAAAAAAAAAAAGCAGGGGGGTCTCTCGGCTGCCTCCCACTGCCAGGGGACCACCACCTCCCCGGGGCTAATTGTTTTTCGATGCAGAGGGGCCCTCTGGCCCTCCACTGCCACGGGAACCACCACCCCCCTGAGGCAAGACTGTAGTTGGAGCGGGGGCTGCTTGACCGCCATACCATGGGGACCACCACCCCTTGGGGCGAATGTTTACAAAATAAAGTGAGTCCCTATAGAGCTCTTGCACCCTGGAACCACCACTGCCCAGGGGCTAAGATCTTGAGGCGCCTCTAATGGCCCCAGGGCCGGCTCCTGCTATGTCCCGTGATGCCCACCCCGGGACATAGCTATTTGCTGTGGCTTGGCTGCAGCTCTGCAGCTGAAGCCAAACCACAGGAAACACTTTGGCTTTTGACAGCGGGACCTTTAAATCAGGTCCCTCTGTCAAAATCCGAAGTTAAGCCTATAAGGGCACTGTTTAAAATAAAAAAAAGTAGGGACTGCGAAGGGGGCCTTGAGGGCTACCTTGCAATCCCACATAGCCTGTAAAGGGCTTTATTGGAATTTTTTAAATAAAAATAAAAAGTAGGGACCGCAATAGGGGCCTTGAAGGCTCTCCATGAGATAACTATTTTTTTTTTTTTTTTTTTAATACAAAGCCCAGAAAGGGCTTAAAGAGGGTAAATAAAGAATACCCTCACAGCTTAGTGTGTAGGTTTTGCAGACCTTCACACTGAGCTGTGGGGGTTCGAGTCCAGCTGGACTCATTTCCATTTAAAAAAATATATATATTAAATAAAAAATTTATTAAATCTAACAAAAATATCTCATTCTAAGGAAATGAGATATTAAAGCCTAAAAATACTCTCTCTTTCTCTTTCACTTTCGTTCTCTCTTTCTGTCTCTCTTTCAATCAATTGCTCCCACTCACACACCCACTTAGACACTTATGCAATCACTCACAGACCTACTCAGACACTCACGCACCCACTCACAGACTCACTGACACCCTCATGCAGCCACTCACAGACCCGTGTACAGACTGAGGCCTCCACTAAAACACTGATGTACGCACTCTCACACCCAAACAGACAATCTGACAGCCACTCTCATCCCCAGATACACCCTCTCACACCTATTATCACACTGAGAGAAGATTTGGTTAACTCCTGTCGCACACAGTGAAAGGGCTGTGCACAGCATGGGTTTAGGTGGCTGGGGAATGTTGGCTGCAGGGTCTGGCTTCAGCCCAGATCTTGCGGGCAACCTCCCCTGCGCATGGGTGGGGGATGTGCACAGTTGAGTGGGACTCCAGCCCTGTGGCCCACTGCTGCCATGCACAGCCAAAGGCTGTGCGCTGCAGTGGTTGGATTAACATATAGTAATTTTAATTACTATACCTTAAAAAGCCCCATAGGAAATAGAATAAATAAGCTTAGAAATTCACTGAAAAAAACAAAGATTACAAGGACGTATAGTTAGGAAATAGAAAAAAAAACCTTAGAAATTCATTGAAAAACCTAAAGGTTCCATGGACACTATAGTTATGTTCTAAAATTACTCATACAAAACTCAGCAGTTATAGTTACCTGAGCTAACTATAACTGGCCCTCCGGTAACGCACTGCTTATGACCTCACATATTATATCACCCATTACATGGTCAGTGACTTCACTGATGACATCTCATATCGCATCACTGATTAGTATTAGGATGTCAAAAGCTTCCTGTAGCCACTCAGAGCTTTGAATTAGAATATATTGTGTCTAGATCTGTCTTGGCTCTTAGTTGTGTTTCTAAGTATTCACAATTGTGTTTGTTCCAGGGTTGATAGGTGGATGCATTCAATGTGTTTTAGGTGTGTTGATTTGTGGTGTTTTATGTTGAAGACCTACCAAATGGTGGTCCAAACATGTGACTGGTGTGATACTTTAAAAGGTATCTAGATCTGGATTTGCAAATATGACATCTAGGATGTGTCCAGTGATGTATGTGGGATTGTGTACGGTCTGATGTAGGTCCACTGTGACTAGGCCAGTGATGATAGTTTTGGATGGTACATTTTGGGTTAGTCAAACCAAATGTTTAGTTCTCCATGAATGCATGACTTGGAGTATATGTTAAAAGGTTTGAAACCGTGCCTAGAAACATGCCTGGGAATGTTGAAGTGCTTGGTGGGGGTCTAAAAAGGAGGAGGAAGTTATAGGAGGAAGTTTGTGTAGGGTTGCTTCTGGTGATGAGAGCCTCAAGCCTTGTATGGAAATGTCATTGGTTTGGCTGAGTTTTATTGTTTGCTTGAATATAACAACAAGTTCCCCTCCTCTTTTGCCTATATGTTTTTTGTGATAGTTTAAAAGACTGGAGGAATGGCTTCATGAAACACTGAAGCCATTTTATCTCTCAACCATGATTCATTTATGAAGAGTAAGTCAGGTTGTGTTCGATGAGTAGGTTGTAGATGTGGTGCTTCTTTCTAGAGAGTGATTGAGGATTAATTAGTAGGTAGTTTAGAGATTGTGTTTTGATGGTGGTAGTGACTTTGTTTTGTAGTTGACTGAGCAGTATATTTTTAATTTGTAGCAGGTGTGTCATTAGTGCTGATATTAACTGTATGAGCATCACAATAGTGTGGTTTTTCTATATGGTGTTTCTCATTCAGCAGGCTTAGAAGGCATTCTTTGGAGTCTGTGTGTGTTGGTGGTGGAGTTGGTGGTTGAGAGTGAGATGGTGAGTTGTGTTCTTTTTGTAGAGTAGCCTTGTTGTGTAATAGGCACGGGGATGCAAAGTTGTGAAGAATGGCATGTTGTTTATTTTGTTTGCATCTGTTTATGGTGGAAGGATTATGGGTGGTGGAGCATGTGGGTCATATTCATAGGCTGTAAATTGTGCAATGGATGAGAGGTGGGTAAATGAGTGTTTATGTGTTAGTGTATTTGTTGTTGTTGTTGGTGAAGATATGCAATTTGGGGTTAAAGATGGTTTAGAATGTGTGTTATTTGTGTAGTAATAAGGGAGGGAATGGGTGCATGTTTCTATTGTGTGATAGAAAGTATTTGTGTGTGATTTTGATGTGCCAGTGTGTGTGTTTTGTTTTTGTTGAGTAGTGAGAGGAGATATTGATGTACTGGTTTTCTACAAAGGATTTGAATGTAAACTACTGCTGGTGGGTGTTATTTGAATAGTACAGGGGGTGGTGATGTGTTTTGGAGAAGAGTATGTGATGTGTAGGAGGGGATGGAGAAGAGTTATGGTTGTGCTAGATGTGATCACTGGAATAGGTTATATGTGTTGTGGAGTGGAGTGTAAGGATTGGTTTGTTGTGTGTATTTGGTAAAAGGAGGAGGAGAGTGGTGATGGATGGTATGACAGAAGGCTGAGTATAGGTTTTGTAATGATAAAAAGGGGTCTGTTAGGAGGAAGGAGAGGATAAAGCTGGTATTGTTGATGAACATGGGGTGTGTCTGGATGCATTAATGTTTTGTATGATGTGTCTTTGTGTTGTGTTGGTGATGTGTGGCTTTGTTAGTGATATATGACAGATTTGTGTTTTGTGTGAAAATGAATGTGCCATAGTGTTGTAGTTAGTATAGAAGTGTGTAGAGGTGTGGTTTGTGGATAAAGAATAAAAATAAAAATAAAATGAGATAGTCCATATGTCTGCAAATAAAAGCAAAAACAGACGAAAGCAGCGGTTGGCCTACCAGCAATGATATTAATTGAAATGGAAAAGAGAGCAGAATTATTATTAGTACTATAGGGCATTCCTAATACCCTAAGGTACTTGGGGCTGATGTTTTTCTTGAATTTAGAAGATGAAGTTTAGAGAAAGAGCCTAGTCTGTCACAAAACTTTCCCACCTCTGTTCTACAGACACAAAGCTTTTCATGCATAGAAATGACTGCAAGCATTATAGCCCATCACTAAAATGAAGTATTTTGGTTTTCTCCAATAGTGATGAGCTCATTTGTCTAGCCATGTAGTACAAAGAAAATTACTTTTCCCCCTAGCTAATTCAGTGAACATGTTTGCCTGTTCTGGAGGCCCAGGGAAGTGTATACTGGGAATCTAATGTTAGTAGTGCAAACTAAACATCAGTTGCATCCTGAGTTTCTGCCCAGCTTGTATTTTGTTTAGGTAGTTACAAAGGATGTGGACCAGAGTACTGCCACACCCTCACCAGCAAGTGTCAAACTGATGCCCATCTAATTCATTCAGCTTAGCTGATGTACCGTTTTTGGACAGAATTTAATTCATTGTGACTCTCAACTGTGTTGTGCATAGGTATATGTATGTCGTCCCACTATTATGCTGTTCCTGTTCCTCCTAATTCAACTAATCATCTTTTTTGTCCAGTGGATTTCTCTATTCAATTAGTTTGCATAAGGAGTTTATCTTTCTTCGTGATTATCCAGTTCTCAAACTTAACTACCTGACGTCATGTGGTTTCATAAATGGGCGTGCAACGCAATGAAGCATCTGGTGCAGCGATCTCTCCCTCTATAGCCGATTTCCAAATTAATGCATAAGCATTTCAAATAGCTTAATGCCCACCTAGTTAAAGAGATGTCTATGGGCCTGATTACAACTTTGGAGGACGGTGTTAAACCGTCCCAAAAGTGGCGGATATACCACCTACCGTATTACGAGTTCCATAGGATATAATGGACTCGTAATACGGTAGGTGGTATATCCTCCACTTTTGGGACGGTTTAACACCGTCCTCCAAAGTTGTAATCAGGCCCTTAGTCTGGTACAACCTCAAGCCCACCAGCTACTGATAGAGGCCTTACTGATAGCATAAGTAAAGTTGGGATTGGCCACAATAGGGGGGTGCTTGTAGTCACACTTTCCTCAAAGCGACACTCCTGCTCTGTACCTAATGCTCACTTCCCCGGGGTCTGAAACATGCCACCAAGGTGTAACTCTGGTGGGTGAGGGTTTTTCTAACAGGAAAATCCTTTTTCCTGCCATCCTGTGGTAGTTCTTTTAGCTGGGACTCTTTTCTAATGTTTACCTATCCACAACACATGAAAAAAACAATTTCTCGGAACCTGCTCCACATATTACTCAAAAGTAAAACCAAATAGAAAGGAAGAAATCAGACATCCCTGCCTAGTACCCATATATATATTGGAAACGGTGAGGAAGAGACACTATTAACCATCACCAAAGTGGTGCTTGTATTCTATCCTGGGATTTACTCACAAATTCTGAGTAGTGTCCCAAAGGCCTTGAAGGTTTTACCTAGTTATTTCTCATTATTTCAGTCAAGCGCCTCTTCAGCATTCAGCGACAGTGGGATGTTGACTTGATTGGTTCTATGTATGGTTTTATTATGTACAAAATATCTTTTGTATTACCCCCACACTGTTTCCCACAAATAAATCCAAATTGATCTTGGTGCATCAGATCTGACAGGTTAGGCACTAGTCTTGCTGCTAGAATGCGTGTATAGATTATGTTGTCAAGTTAAGGCAGGAGATTGGTCTCTAGAAAGAGTAAGGTCTTTGCCTGGTTTTACGTTTATCATGAGCACAGCTCTTTTCACACAGTCTCATTCTAAAGACGGAGAACTTTGCTGTCTATTACTACGGTGAAGCCTATCATCCTTCGTTATATCTCCCCCTGGAATGTTCACCACATCTCCTATTGCAGCTTTGATACCGTTTGCTTGCCCGGAGTCAAGTGCATATATTAGACATCATGTAAATATGTATCCACCCTCAAGCTTTAAAGTCACTGAGCTGCCTGTGTCATCTGTCACAACCTTCGGAACCTCACACAGGAATGCATACAATATACGAATCGCAACTCCTCAATTTTGTATAGGGCCACACATCAGATAGTTTCAGGAATTCACTGCATTATTTTAATAACAGGTGGTTGCTTTCTCTCCGAACACCTGCAGTTTTATTTTTTGCAAGTTATGTGTTAAAATAAATAAAAGGGTGCACTATGAAGCAAAAATTATAAAATCTAGGTCACGAAACTCAATTCAGGACGGTCATTTCTATATAGCATCCCACATTTCCCCCAACTATGAAAGTATTATTTTAAAAGTACTGAAAATTAAATTTGTGCAACATTTATGCACCTGCATATTTATCTAAAAGTGTATGTCTGCAAAAATATATATTGCAGTAGCCCTGATCCACCGTATTTTTGAAAACAAAATACACCCAGGGGCATATTTATACTCTGTTTGCGCCGAATGTGCGTCAAAAGTTTTAAACTTTGACCCGAGGCCGCAAACGCCAAAATTCCGCTGTGTGCATCATTTTCTGGATGTGGGAAACCGCCTTGCGTTAATGACATACAAGGTAGGCGTTCCCGTCCAAAAATGACTTAAACTCCCATGCGCCTTATTTATGCGTCCGCGCTAAAATGACGCATGGCCGGGAGGCGTAGGCGGAAAATGACGCACAGCCTGATTTGCATCAAAAATTAACACCTGGGTCAGGGCAGGCATTAAAATGGGGCAAACACAACTGTACTTAATGAAAACACACAAAAGCAACAGCAGAGCTCCAAAAGGAAGACATGGAGGTGCTTTTCATCCAGCATGCACGCAGATGCAGAGCACAGGACCAACAACAGCAGGTTCCACAACACAAGCAGGGACCCCAAAGGCAACGCAGAAGGCAGGAGAGGATATTCTGCACCATGACAACCCTTCTGGGACTCCGCCAACAAGACATCATTCTGAGGTACAGGCTCAACTGGCAAGTCATTCAGCAGCTGCTGAGCAAAATTGAGCCACAGTTGGCACCTAGCTTGCAGACACTCCACACCATTCCACCAGAAACCAAGCTGCTAGCTGTACTCCACATGTTGGCAAGTGACTCCTTTCAAACCACTGGTGCCCTGGCTGCCGGGATCTCACAGCCACCATTCTCCGCCTTCCTACCCAAGGTCCTGGATGCTATCATCTCCCTCACACCCCACCACATCAGCTTCCCCAACATACAGCAGAAGCAGCAGGAGACAAAACAGGGGTTTTACCAAATTAGCGGCTTCCCACATGTCCTTGGTGCCATTGACTGCACACATGTATGCATTGTGCCCCCTGCTGCAACCGAACATCTATACCACAACAGGAAGCACACACACTCCATCAATGTGCAGGCCATTGTCGACCACCGGGGTTTGATCACCAACATTGCGGCAAAGTATCTTGGGAGTGTACATGATTAATTCATCTTCCGTCACTGCACCATCAATCAACACTTCCAGGATGGACGATATGGAAATGGACTACTTGTTGGTAAGTACAAAAACCCAGTTATATACACACTGCACAGCAACTCTATAGGACACACAACACATACACCACGACATCGACACGTGGACAGGAAGACAATGAGGTTGTGACACTGCTAGGCATGTTTGATATCCTCACCCAATGGGATACACACCTAGGGACAAATAACAGTTCCAAATAACAACACATGCCACTCCAGAGCCACAAGGGGACAATTTAAAAAATTTAAAACTACACAATGACAAAGACATGCCCCCAACTGGCACTACAATATGGAAGATTAATCTTTCAGTATCACATCAATAACACTCAATCAAACACCCTTCCAAACAATACGTACTGTGTAAGGGGTGTGTAATGTGTTTTGCTGCAGGTCAAACACAATGACAAACATAGCATGATGATGACTACAATGAAGGTCACATGCAATCATTGAGGATGTACCAATATTTCACATCACTCCTGCTCTTACATTGCCCACTACCAAGAAGCAAGTGACTGTGAAAAAAACACATCTTCATGGGACAATATTGAAAGTGCACATTCCTACACATACGCATTGCAACAAATTAACATACACACAACAGATGTACAGCCATACAGACCTTCTGAAACTCTAAATGACAACCTCACAATCAAGTTAGCCATCTGAACTAGAACATGTTCAGTAGTATAGGTACACATTACAACCTGAGTCGACTTGGCAAGGGCAGAGAAATAGGTCTGCAGTGAACTTGTCACACATGTGAAATTAGTGCATAGTCAATTGTTAATACGTCAGTGCTGACAACATACGGAGATGTGTTGCATGTTGTCACCTTGCCAAATCAAAGGGTCTCACTGATGGTTAAATAATTCAATTGCATATGTGAAATTGGATGGGATGTCCAAGTTATATAGATGCAACCGTGTTACCACCACTGTGGAATTGATTCTGTGTATGAAAGTATCATGTCATTCCCAGTTAAGACACAGGGACACCTATTTCACATGACAAAATGGAAGGGAGTACACACTGTACTGCAACTCTACAAAAATACTGCTGACATCCGGTCAACAGCCAAAACCCCGTTCACATAGGGAAACAACCCAATGCTGATGGTACATCTTAGAAGCCTAGGATTCCACACAATATCACAAACACAGATGAGTCACAGACAACACAAGAGAACAACTGCCATGCAAAGTGATAATCATGGTGCAAGCTACATCAACATGTTCTGACTCATTTTCTCTTTCAGCTGATCAGGGGTATGGGATCCAGCCATGGATCATGACCCCATTTGCAAACCCAGGCACTGCAGCAGAGAACGTGCCTATAATGAGGCACATAGGAGGACACACACCATAGTCAAGAGGACCTTTGGCATCCTGAAGTCAAGATTCAGGTGCCTCAACATCACCTGAGGTAGCCTCCTATACTCACCAGAAATGGTGTGCAAAATAATTTTGACCTGTGCCATCCTGCACAACATATGTGTAAGAAGGAACATTCCCCTATATGAACTTGACCCACAAATGCCTGAAGAGGAGGAAGAGGAGGATGCTGTCCATCAACATGAGGGGGACCATCCAAACACAGCTGCAGGATTGCGTCGGAGACAACATATTGTCCAAAATTTTGTTTAACTCTACTCATCCATCACCACTGTCTTACCATATGTCAATAAACACCCATACTATATCATGGTCTGGTTAATCATTTTTGCATAACATTATCTCTAACTATCATAATCAGAGTGTAGCCTCATGGAGCAATGCTGAAATACAGATTAGGACACAGAAAAATCCAAATCTATTTTGATGCGAATTAATGTACAGCCTCATTCACACACACTGTAAATGACATATATCCTGTACATTTCACATTTGAAGGGCAATAAGCCACACCTATTTCACACCTACATGTTGGCAACATGGTTCATCATAGTATATGGCACACAACTAAGGCACCATCAGTCAATAAGGGAAAAAAATGCCTCATACACTATTGCATTGGCGACAAGAAGGTATGACCAGACCCTTGACAGCATAATTCTTATATCACCTATTTTTGCAAGGACTATGTGTGACAAGATTTTCATATAATCAGCAAATAGGTAGCACAAGTGCCCCATGTATGACTAGCAATGCTCACATGACATCCCCTGCACATGGTAGCCCATGTCCTAAGTCCAGCCACACCCATGTTCCCTGTCTTAGCCCACCCTTCTTCAGAGGTCCCTGGAATGGGAATATATGTCCCTAGATAATCCCTACTCTAAACACACCCAGACTCACAATTGTAATCCAGTGTGCTACCCTCTTTAGTATGGTATGCCATAGTCATTGTACTTCTGTCTGCATGTACGTCAGGTTAAATAATGCACTGGCTTGTAGTCTGTATGACCTGTAATCACCTGTACATTGCTTCCCATGTGAAAGGTACTGTTGGCCCTTTGAACTTGAATCTCACCTACAGGACTTGTGAGAGACTGATGCTGCACACACCTGTGAGCACCTCCATGGAGACCAGCCATTTGAACATACACTGCCCTTGCAGCTGCCTGGAACAGCATAGAAGCTGCCATTTTATCTATAACACTGTTATGCATTGCAGTATAAATCAGCTGTGTAACACAGCCCTTGAGTTAATGTGTTACGTTCCAACACACAGGAGAAACACAGTTGTCATTTTCCACAGTGTTGTTCCACCTTTGACCGGTCTCAGTCTGATCACTATGTATTTACCTTGTCAAATGTTGGGATCCTGATTGACCCTGCATCCTGGTATCCTGACTGGCTCCTGTCTTTGCGCTACCCTAAAGGTTCCTTGTGGCTACATTTGTATCAAAGTTGCTTTCCCAACCCTCAGATTCCTCCTGGGGTATTGTGTCAGGTGGGTCTACAATGCATACTCAAATACATTGTATAGCATAATCAGTTTATTTATTGTACCATGGGGGGAACTTGTCTCCAAATAGCCGAATCATGGCCTATCCCTTGTCTGGGTTTCATGTATGCATGAGTGACAAATAGTGACAGTGTACCATGCCTGTATGCATGGATTGGGTATGGTGCCTCCAGCACAACAAACAACGTCAGATAATGTGCATGACATGTCTACACATGTTAGGGCCCTGAAAGCCCACATGCCGATTCACATTGCTCCCAACATCTTGATAGGACTTGTGTGGTGAATAGCTGTGAGGTTAATCAGCACAGCGGCACTGATGTTCCCAGATGCAGTGGGAATTTTAGAGGCCAACCTGTGTACAAATGGTGTGGGCACACCTGCGGGTATAAGAATCCTGAGCCAGTACCTTTGTCAGCACACCAAGGTTGCCCTGTTGACAGTCTCATAACACGTCTGCAGTGACAGAGCTGGACCATCTCCATGTGTGTTCGCACTTCCTCATTGGCTTTCCTTCTATTGATCTGAGAAGGATACTTTGTAGATACAGGAAATGGCTCCACAGACTCATGACTAGACCTGCACGTAACTGTGACAACATAGACCCGAATAATGATACAGGCTAAACATTGTCCCACACAGATGAACCAGACACCTCTGTCCATTTTACCACTGGAAATTTGTGAACACGTGCTGCTTGGTCTGCTGGTCCTCCACTGCCACAGGAGAGACATGGCTCAGTTATATGACTCCAATTGTGGTGTAACATTACAATTGTGTATTATATTTGGGACTCTGTGTCACAAACACGGTACCCACATAGCATTATCCCATGCCTGACTCATGGTGGGTAAACAAACAAGTGCCTAAGAAGTAGTATCCAACATTCCAGGACATGTGATGGCTAAGTTTTGGAACATTGCCATGAACAACCGTCTGCTATCTATCCTGTGCATGCATTGTCATTGGTGGTGCTTATGTTCCAAAAAACCTAGGAAGTGCACACAGCAGTTGTTTCTATGTGTATGACCAACACATGTCCTCTCTCATTTCCACACTGACTAGCATCTGAGGGTTGGACACATTGACTCCACATGTATACAAGCAGATATTCAAAAATGCATCTTGTGATGGTCACACAGTGGGACAACAACAATAGTAGTAGCCAAATCACACACATTGACCCATAGGCATTGAGTTACTGTATTGAGTTGCGTCACCTTGCTATCCTCTCTTGACGCAAAACATGGCCAAACTGGGTAATACCTAATTGTATCCCAAACGTTTGGCCATCTATTGCATCAGTGAAGAGTGCAAATCCGGTACAACAACTAGAGGATCATGGTCCGCAGTTGCATGATCTGTCACATGTGCCCATACACCGTAATGCCCAATGTGGGTGCAATCAGACTAACTCTGTATTGTCACAACTGTCATATACTATTACAAATGAGAAATGACCCAAACCCAGTTAAAGACAGAAATTTTGATGCATACGCATCAAAAAAAGACGCACATGCGTAAAAAAATGACATATATGCATCGAAATATGACACACATTGCCAGGAAACATCCATTGGCCCTGAACGGTAATTCCCACACTGTACCCCCTGAAATTTGTTAAGTATGAAACATATTTCAAATTATGGATGCAGGGTTATTTCTAAGCATGTGCGTCAAAAAAACATGACGCACAGACTGAAAGCGTCATAATATTTTGACGCATAAAAATAAAAACGCACCACATTTGAGGCAGGAAGTGATGTAATAGGATATCCTGTTTACAGAATTGGTTCGGTGGGTGTAGTTTCACTTTCACTTTGCAGTCTGTGATATTTCCTGACTGTGTGGCTGTGTTTTGACTTGTCTCTCTGTGCATTTTGTGATTTTTTCTTCAGTGTGGTCTTTAAATTGTCTTTTTGTGTTTCATAACTGTCTGTGGTATCCTGTCTCAGTGTTTTTTTGGTCATTTGTAGTGTCAACATTTGTCTTTGGTGTATTGCAAGTCTGTTGTGGGTAGTGGTAGTTGGGCTGTGTTCTTAGTTATTTTGCATTTCCCTGTCCTACTTTCCCTCTATTCTCCTCTGTACCCCTTAATTCCCCCTTTTTTTTTTTGCAAGCATGTTGGGTAGGCCTCGTCTGGGCAGGATGGGAGAGGAGGAGCTGGGTGGGTTTATTTGGCTGGTATGCCACTTCCTACCCTTAATGATAGAGGCAGGTGGTCGTGTGATCCAAGGCTATCACACAGAGGCAAGGAGGCTCCGGTGGGCGAAGGTGTTGTACCATCTGCAGAGAATCTACAACACACCGCGCAATAACCACCAGCTGAAGCACCGCTGGGCTGACCTTGTTACCAGGGAGCAAGACCTGCTGGACCACCTGGGGATTGTGATTGGTGGCCCTGTTGGTGAGTACAAATCAGAGTAATGTGTACGTTTAAATGCTCTGTAGTGACAGTAGCTGATTTGTTCATATGCCGCAGGCAATGTTTTTGAACATGTGGAATGCTAGTTAAACACACAGGGCCATAGTTCTACTTTGTTAGCACCGCAAATGCAGCCTGTTTTGAAGCAAGAGCGGCGCTAACTTACAAAATACAATTGTATTTTGTAAGTTTGCGCCACTTTGTGTAAAAAAGCAGCACAAATGCGGTGCGAAATTTGCATAAATATGGGGTACAGTTGCCTGTGAGTTATACAATATTTCCAACACATTACCGTCATTTGTTGACGCAACAGCTAGACTAACTTTCAAAACAAAGGAGCCTGTAAATTAGTGCTGGCTTCATGTCAATTGATGATGCCAATGTGACTCTAACATATGTTTCATGTATGGTCTGTGAGTGTATCAGGAAACATATGTTCTGAAATCCAGATTTTTACAATAAATAATGTGTCCCTCAATTGTTTTCGGATACATGTCTGAACTGGATTCTGACACATACGTAACAAGTTATAGCTTACCTCAAATAACATCTTAGACTGTTATTTTGAGTTTGTAGTACCTCATTTAAATTAGGGATGGATGGCAAAAGGTATGCACACGGGTTCATATCTCTATTGTTGGTGCAACTTACCATAGCTGTGGCACATCAAATGAAGAAAATAATACAAATTGAGGGCTAACAACTGTCCCTGGCCCTCTGTATATTGTACCTGTGTGTCTTAAATTGGTCTTAGTCACAATGTCTGGGTGACTGGTATTGCAGTCCTCACGGAAAGTGGCTTTGCATGTCTCTCATGGATATACATGATGAGAGGAATACACATCATGAATTTGTCTGCTAGCTAAAGAAGGAGCATGTTTGCCACCACATGATAGTCTGGGCCACTCCATGTGTGCAGATATGTGTGTCTCACTCATTGGAGTCCCCGGGTCTGTACATATTTGCAGTGGTATGTAGGATGCAGTGTCATCATGTCTGAGAGGCTTGACTTTCTGAGTTCATATTACCAAGAGTATTTGAATTTGGAAGTGTTGTACAGTACACAGACATTGAGCACATTTCTCCATTCCATGCCTTACAGGTGGACCTGTGCCCAACACAATCGGAGAGGTGGCTCGATTTGCGGACCCATACATCTCCAGTAAGTGCTGATATTTCTGTTCTGTGTTGTGTTTGCTGATGATGTGTGATTGACTCCTGTGTGTTGGACACCTAGCAAGGTGTGATGCGCTGGTCAATGATCGGTTTTGTTCCTTGAGTGGATGTAGGAAAGTACCATCTTGCCTGGCATGTTACCCCCATTTTTCACTGTATATATGTTGTTTTAGTTGTATGTGTCACTGGGACCCTGCCAGCCAGGGCCCCAGTGCTCATAAATGTGCCTGAATGTGTTACCTGTGTTATGACTAACTGTCTCACTGAGGCTCTGCTAATCAGAACCTCAGTGGTTATGCTCTCTCATTTCTTTCAAATTGTCACTAACAGGCTAGTGACCAATTTTACCAATTTACATTGGCATACTGGAACACCCTTATAATTCCATAGTATATGGTACTGAGGTACCCAGGGTATTGGGGTTCCAGGAGATCCCTATGGGCTGCAGCATTTCTTTTGCCACCCATAGGGAGCTCTGACAATTCTTACACAGGCCTGCCACTGCAGCCTGAGTGAAATAACGTCCCCGTTATTTCACAGCCATTTTACACTGCACTTAAGTAACTTATAAGTCACCTATATGTCTAAGGTTGGGTGCTAAGTTACTTAGTGTGTGGGCACTCTGGCACTAGCCAAGGTGCCCCCACATTGTTCAGGGCCAATTCCCCGGACTTTGTGAGTGCGGGGACACCATTACACGTGTGCACTACATATAGGTCACTACCTATATGTAGCTTCACAATGGTAACTCCGAATATGGCCATGTAACATGTCTATGATCATGGAATTGCCCCCTCTATGCCATCCTGGCATAGTTGCCACAATCCCATGATCCCACAGGTCTGTAGCTCAGACCTGGGTACTGCCAAACTGCCTTTCCCGGGGTTTCACTGCAGCCGCTGCTGCTGCCAACCCCTCAGACAGGTTTATGCCCTCCTGGGGTCCAGCCAGGCTTGGCCCAGGAAGGCAGAACAAAGGACTTCCTCAGAGAGAGGGTGTTACACCCTCTCCCTTTGGAAAATGGTGTTAAGGCAGGGGAGGAGTAGCCTCCCCCAGCCTCTGGAAATGCTTTCATGGGCACACATGGTGCCCATTTCTGCATAAGCCAGTCTACACCGGTTCAGGGACCCCTCAGCCCTGCTCTGGCGCGAAACTGGACAAAGGAAAGGGGAGTGACCACTCCCCTGACCTGCACCTCCCCTGGGAGGTGCCAAGAGCTCCTCCAGTGTGCTCCAGACCTCTGCCATCTTGAAAACAGAGGTGCTGCTGGCACACTGGACTGCTCTGAGTGGCCATTGCCAGCAGGTGACGTCAGAGACTCCTTCTGATAGGCTCCTTCAGGTGTTGCTAGCCTATCCTCTCTCCTAAGTAGCCAAACCCTCTTTTCTGGCTATTTAGGGTCTCTGTCTTTGGGGATTCCTTAGATAACGAATGCAAGAGCTCATCAGAGTTCCTCTGCATCTCTCTCTTCACCTTCTGCCAAGGAATCGACTGCTGACCGCGCTGGAAGCCTGCAAAACTGCAACAAAGTAGCAAAGACGACTACTGCAACTCTGTAACGCTGATCCTGCCGCCTTCTCGACTGCTTTCCTGGTGGTGCATGCTGTGGGGGTAGTCTGCCTCCTCTCAGCACTAGAAGCTCCGAAGAAATCTCCCGTGGGTCGACGGAATCGTCCCCCTGCAACCGCAGGCACCAAAGAACTGCATCACCGGTACCCTGGGTCTCCTCTCAGTATGACGAGCGAGGTCCCTTGAATCCAGCAACTCTGTCCAAGTGACTCCCACAGTCCAGTGACTCTTCAGTCCAAGTTTGGTGGAGTTAAGTCCTTGCCTCCCCACGCCAGACTGCATTGCTGGGAACCGCGACTTTTGCAGCTACTCCGGCCTCCGTGCACTTCCGGCAGAAATCCTTTGTGCACAGTCCAGCCTGGGTCCACAGCACTCTAACCTGCATTGCACGACCTCCTAAGTTGTCCTCCGGTGGCGTGGGACTCCTTTGTGCAACTTCGGGTGAGCACTGTTTCACTCCACTTCGTAGTGCCTGTTCCAGCACTTCTGCGGATGCTGCCTGCTTCTGAGAGGGCTCCTTGTCTTGCTCGATGCCCCCTCTGTCCCCCGACGCAATTGGCGACATCCTGGTCCCTCCTGGGCCACAACAGCATCCAAAAACCCTAACCGCACGATTTGCAGCTAGCAAGGCTTGTTGGCAGTCTTTCTTCAGGGAAACACTTCTGCACGACTCTCCACGGCGTGTGGGACCTGTCCTCCAAAGGAGAAGTTCCTAGCCCTTGTCGTTCCTGCAGAATCTTCAGCTTCTACTGTCCAGTAGCAGCTTCTTTGCACCCACAGCTGGCATTTCCTGGGCATCTGCCCATCTCCGACTTGCTTGTGACTTTTGCACTTGGTCCCCTTGTTCCACAGGTACCCTCGTTTGGAAATCCATCGTTGTTGCATTGCTGATTTGTGTCTTTCCTGCAGAATTCCCCTATCACGACTTCTATGTCCTTTGGGGAACTTTAGTGTACTTTGCACTCACTTTTCAGGGTCTTGGGGTGGGCTATTTTTCTAACCCTAACTGTTTTCTTACAGTCCCAGCGACCCTCTACAAGGTCACATAGGTTTGGGGTCCATTCGTGGTTCGCATTCCACTTTTGGAGTATATGGTTTGTGTTGCCCCTATCCCTATGTGTCCCCATTGCATCCTATTGTAACTATACATTGTTTGCACTGTTTTCTAACACTATTACTGCATATTTTGGTATTGTGTACATATATCTTGTGTATATTTGCTATCCTCATACTGAGGGTACTCACTGAGATACTTTTGGCATATTGTCATAAAAATAAAGTACCTTTATTTTTAGTATATCTGTGTATTGTGTTTTCTTATGATATTGTGCATATGACACTAGTGGTACTGTAGGAGCTTCACTCGTCTCCTAGTTCAGCCTAAGCTGCTCTGCTAAGCTACCATTATCTATCAGCCTAAGCTGCTAGACACCCTATACACTAATAAGGGATAACTGGGCCTGGTGCAAGGTGTAAGTACCCCTTGGTACTCACTACAAGCCAGTCCAGCCTCCTACATTGGTTGTGCAGTGGTGGGATAAGTGCTCTCTAACTACTTACCACTTTTGTCATTGTACTTTTCATAAGAGAAAAATATACAAAACAAGTTCAGTGTATGTACACCTAACCAAAAAGTTTTGCATTTATTTTCTCACTTCTTTTCTAAAGTGCTGAAAAGTACCTCTAACTTTCTAAAAAGTTCTTAAAAAGTTTTTTTTTCTGTCTTTCTAAAAGTTCTGAAAAACTTTTTCTTCACTTTTTCTGTCACTTAAACACTGTCTAAAATGTCGGGCACAGGCCAAACTGTTGATCTGTCCAAACTTGCTTATGATAACCTTAGCTGGAATGAAGCAAGGAGTCTCTGCATAGATAGAGGTTTAAGTGTAAGGAAGAATCCTTCTAGAGAACTGTTAGTGAATATGCTTATTGAACAGGATAAGGCCACAGCTGGCATTCCTGTTGAAAAGTTAGCTGATGGTTCCCACTCTGACTCTGGGGCTCCCCTAACTAAAGAAGTGGGAGGGAAACTTCCAAGCCTGCCCCCTAGCAGACAACCTAGCATAGTTGGAACTGATGTTGAGTCACATCATACAGATAGTGTGGTCTTACATCCCAGTAAGAGCATTTCTTCTCATCATAGTAGAAGTGCTGTTTCTGTGAGCCAAGCTGTTAGGGTGCCTTCTGTTAGGGACAGGTCTCCTTCTGTCCTTTCTCATCATACTTCTGTTTCTAGACATGTCCCTCCCACCCACCCTGATGACAGATTGTTAGAAAGGGAGCTCAATAAATTGAGAGTGGAACAAACCAGACTGAAGCTCAAGAAGCAACAGCTGGATTTTGGATAGACAGTCCTTTGAACTAGAAAAAGAAAGACAGAAATTGGGTTTAGAAACCCATGGTGGCAGCAGCAGTATTCCTAATAGTCATCCTGCAAAAGAGCATGATTCTAGGAATCTTCACAAGATAGTTCCCCCTTATAAGGAGGGGGATGACATTAACAAGTGGTTTGCTGCACTTGAGAGGGCCTGTGTTGTACAGGATGTCCCTCAAAGGCAGTGGGCTGCTATCCTATGGCTATCATTTAGTGGAAAGGGTAGGGATAGGCTCCTTACTGTAAAAGAAAGTGATGCCAATAATTTTGCAGTTCTTAAGAATGCATTCCTGGATGGTTATGGCTTAACCACTGAACAGTACAGGATGAAGTTCAGAGAGACCAAAAAGGAGTCTTCACAAGACTGGGTTGATTTTGTTGACCATTCAGTGAAGGCCTTGGAGGGGTGGTTACATGGCAGTAAAGTTACTGATTATGAAAGCCTGTATAACTTGATCCTGAGAGAGCATATACTTAATAACTGTGTGTCTGATTTGTTGCACCAGTACCTGGTGGACTCTGATCTGACCTCTCCCCAAGAATTGGGAAAGAAGGCAGACAAATGGGTCAGAACAAGGGTGAACAGAAAAGTTCATACAGGGGGTGACAAAGATGTCAACAAGAAGAAGGATGGTAAGTCTTCTGACAAGGGTGGGGACAAATCTAAAAATGAGTCTTCATCAGGCCCACAAAAACACTCTGTGGGGGTGGTGGGCCCAAATCCTCTTCTAATCAAAACAAAGAAAAGAAACCATCGTGCTATTTATGCAAAATAAAAGGCCATTGAACAACAGATCCCAGTTGTCCAAAGAAAAGCACCAAGCCTCCTACCACTACAACCCCTACTGCTACAACTAGTGTCCCTACTAATAGCAGTGGTGGTGGGAGCAAACCTACTAAAAGCCAATCCAAGGGAGTAGCTGGGCTCACTTTTGGTAACTTAGTTGGGGTTGGTCTTGTTAGGGAGACCACAGAGGCTGTGTTTGTCTCTGAGGGGGCTATTGATTTAGCCACCTTAGTTGCTTGTCCCCTTAACATGGATAAGTACAAGCAACTACCCCTAATAAATGGTGTTGAGGTTCAGGCCTACAGGGACACTGGTGCCAGTGTTACAATGGTAATAGAGAAACTGGTGCACCCTGAACAACACCTACTTGGTCACCAGTACCAAGTAACCGATGCTCACAACAACACACTTAGCCACCCCATGGCGGTTGTAAATCTCAACTGGGGGGTGGGGGGTTACTGGTCCAAAGAAAGTTGTGGTAGCCTCAGATTTACCTGTAGACTGTCTACTAGGAAATGATTTGGAGACATCAGCTTGGTCAGATGTGGAGTTGGAGGCCCATGCAGCAATGCTGGGCATCCCAGGGCATATTTTTGCTTTAACCAGGGCTCAGGCCAAAAAACAAAAAGGACAGGGTGACTTGGATCCTGGAAGAATGGACCAAGTGCTCCCTAAAGATAGGGCTAGTAGAAGTAAAGCACTACCTACTATCCCTCCCTCTACAGTGGATTCTACTTCTGAGGAAGAAGAATTTCCACCCTGTGCAGAACCTACACCAGAGGAGCTGGAAGCAGACACTGCTGAGCTTTTGGGTGAAGGGGGGCCTGCCAGGGAGGAGCTGAGTGTGGCACAGCAAACCTGTCCCACACTAGAGGGTCTAAGACAGCAAGCTGTCAAACAAGCTAATGGGGATGTCAGTGACTCTCACAGAGTTTACTAGGAGGACAACCTCTTGTACACTGAAGCAAGGGATCCTAAACCTGGAACTGCCAGGAGGTTAGTGATTCCTCAGGAGTACAGAAAGTTCCTCCTAACTCTAGCCCACGACATTCCCCTAGCTGGACATTTGGGACAAATGAAAACTTGGGACAGACTTGTTCCCTTGTTTCATTGGCCTAGAATGTCAGAGGACACAAAAGAATTTTGCAAGTCCTGTGAAACCTGTCAAGCCAGTGGCAAGACAGGTGGCACTCCAAAGGCACCCCTTATTCCACAGCCTGTGGTTGGGGTTCCCTTTGAAAAGGTAGGGGTTGACATAGTTGGCCCCCTTGACCCTCCTACTGCTTCAGGCAATAGGTTTATCTTGGTGGTAGTGGACCATGCCACCAGATATCCTGAAGCAATTCCTCTAAGGACCACTACAGCACCTGCAGTGGCAAAGGCCCTCCTTGGAATATTTTCCAGGGTGGGCTTCCCAAAAGAGGTGGTATCAGACAGGGGAAGCAATTTCATGTCTGCTTACTTAAAGGCCATGTGGAAGGAGTGTGGTGTGACATATAAGTTCACTACACCCTATCATCCACAAACAAATGGACTGGTGGAGAGATTTAATAAAACTCTCAAAGGCATGATTATGGGACTCCCTGAAAAACTCCGCAGGAGATGGGATATCCTTTTACCATGCCTCCTTTTTGCTTACAGGGAGGTACCCCAAAAAGGAGTGGGCTTCAGCCCCTTTGAACTCCTATTTGGACACCCTGTGAAAGGTCCTCTAACACTTGTTAAGGAGGGTTGGGACAACCTTTAAAAGCTCCAAAGCAAGACATAGTGGACTATGTACTTGGCCTCAGATCAAGAATGGCTGAGTACATGAAAAAGTCCAGTAAAAACCTTCAGGCCAGCCAAGAGCTCCAAAAGCAATGGCATGACCAGAAGGCTGTTTTGGTTCAGTACCAACCAGGGCAGAAAGTGTGGGTCTTGGAGCATGTGGCCCCAAGAGCACTCCAAGATAAATGGAGTGGACCCCACACAATTGTTGAAAAAAAGGGTGAAGTCACCTACTTAGTTGACTTAGGCACTGCCAGGAGTCCCCTTAGGGTGCTCCATGTCAATCGCCTGAAACCCTACTATGACAGGGCTGATCTCACCCTGCTCATGGCAACTGATGAGGGACAGGAAGAAGAGAGTGACCCTCTCCCTGATCTCTTCTCTTCCACAGAACAAGATCCTCTAGTGGAAGGTGTAGTTTTGGCTGATTGTCTTACTGCTGAGCAGAAAGACCATTGCATAAATCTCCTGGGTCAGTTTTCTGAACTCTTCTCTACTGTGCCAGGTACCACTTCTTGGTGTGAGCACACTATAGATACTGGAGACAGCTTGCCTGTCATAAGTAAAATCTATAGGCAGCCTGACCATGTCAGAGACTGCATAAAGCAAGAGGTGCAGAAAATGTTAGAACTGGGAGTGGTTGAGCACTCTGAAAGTCCATGGGCTTCTCCTGTGGTACTTGTACCAAAACTTCATTCCAAAGATGGAAAGAAGGAAATGCGGTTTTGTGTAGACTACAGAGGTCTCAACCAGGTAACCAAAACTGACCCTCACCCTATACCCAGGGCAGATGAGCTCATAGATACACTGGCATCTGCCAAGTATCTAAGAACTTTTGACTTGACTGCAGGGTATTGGCAGATCAAATTATCAGAAGATGCAAAAGCAAAAACTGCATTTTCAACCATTGGAGGCCATTACCAATTCACAGTAATGCCTTTTGGATTGAAAAATGTGCCTGCCACTTTTCAGAGGTTGGTGAATACAGTCCTGCAAGGGCTGGAAGCTTTTAGTGCAGCATATCTGGACGATATAGCTGTCTTTAGCTCCAGTTGGGATGATCACCTGGTCCACCTATGGAAAGTTTTGGAGGCCCTGCAAAAGGCAGGCCTCACTATCAAGGCTTCAAAGTGCCAGATAGGGCAGGGGAAGGTGGTTTATCTGGGACACCTTGTTGGTGGGGAACAGATTGCACCACTTCAGGGGAAAATCCAAACTATTATAGATTGGGTTCCCCCTACTACTCAGACTCAGGTGAGAGCCTTCCTAGGCCTCACTGGGTATTACAGGAGGTTCATTAAGAACCATGGCTCCATTGCAGCCCCTCTTAATGACCTCACATCCAAGAAAATGCCTAAAAAGGTATTATGGACAGCAAACTGTCAGAAAGCTTTTGAGGAGCTGAAGCAGGCCATGTGCTCTGCACCTGTCCTGAAAAGCCCTTGTTACTCTAAAAAATTCTATGTCCAAACTGATGATCTGAATTAGGAGTAGGGGCAGTCCTATCACAACTTAATTCTGAGGGCCAGGATCAACCTGTTGCTTTTATTAGTAGGAGGTTGACCCCTAGAGAAAAGCGTTGGTCTGCCATAGAGAGGGAGGCCTTTGCTGTGGTCTGGGCACTGAAGAAGTTGAGGCCATACCTGTTTGGCACTCACTTCATTGTTCAGACAGACCACAAACCTCTACTTTGGCTAAAACAAATGAAAGGTGAAAATCCTAAATTGTTGAGGTGGTCCATATCCCTACAGGGAATGGACTATACAGTGGAACATAGACCTGGGAGTAGCCACTCCAATGCAGATGGACTCTCCAGATATTTCCACTTAGACAATGAAGACTCATCAGGTCATGGCTAGTCTTATTGTCCTTCGTTTGGGGGGGGTTGTGTAGGAAAGTACCATCTTGCCTGGCATGTTACCCCCATTTTTAACTGTATATATGTTGTTTTAGTTGTATGTGTCACTGGGACCCTGCCAGCCAGGGCCCCAGTGCTCATAAGTGTGCCTGAATGTGTTACCTGTGTTATGACTAACTGTCTCACTGAGGCTCTGCTAATCAGAACCTCAGTGGTTATGCTCTCTTATTTCTTTCAAATTATCACTAACAGGCTAGGGACCAATTTTACCAATTTACATTGGCATACTGGAACACCCTTATAATTCCCTAGTATATGGTACTGAGGTACCCAGGGTATTGGGGTTCCAGGAGATCCCTATGGGCTGCAGCATTTCTTTTGCCACCCATAGGGAGCTCTGACAATTATTACACAGGCCTGCCACTGCAGCCTGAGTGAAATAGCGTCCCCGTTATTTCACAGCCATTTTACACTGCACTTAAGTAATTTATAAGTCACCTATATGTCTAACCTTTACCTGGTAAAGGTTGGGTGCTAAGTTACTTAGTGTGTGGGCACCCTGGCACTAGCCAAGGTGCCCCCACATTGTTCAGGGCCAATTCCCCGGACTTTGTGAGTGCGGGGACACCATTACACGCGTGCACTACATATAGGTCACTACCTATATGTAGCTTCACAATGGTAACTCCGAATATGGCCATGTAACATGTCTATGATCATGGAATTGCCCCCTCTATACCATCCTGGCATAGTTGGCACAAGCCCATGATCCCACAGGTCTGTAGCTCAGACCTGGGTACTGCCAAACTGCCTTTCCCAGTGTTTCACTGCAGCTGCTGCTGCTGCCAACCCCTCAGACAGGTTTATGCCCTCCTGGGGTCCAGCCAGGCTTGGCCCAGGAAGGCAGAACAAAGGACTTCCTCAGAGAGAGGGTGTTACACCCTCTCCCTTTGGAAAATGGTGTTAAGGCAGGGGAGGAGTAGCCTCCCCCAGCCTCTGGAAATGCTTTCATGGGCACACATGGTGCCAATTTCTGCATAAGCCAGTCTACACCGGTTCAGGGACCCCTCAGCCCTGCTCTGGCGCAAAACTGGACAAAGGAAAGGGGAGTGACCACTCCCCTGACCTGCACCTCCCGTGGGAGGTGCCCAGAGCTCCTCTAGTGTGCTCCAGACCTCTGCCATCTTGGAAACAGAGGTGCTGCTGGCACACTGGACTGCTCTGAGTGGCCAGTGCCAGCAGGTGATGTCAGAGACTCCTTCTGATAGGCTCCTTCAGGTGTTGCTAGCCTATCCTCTCTCCTAAGTAGCCAAACCCTCTTTTCTGGTTATTTAGGGTCTCTGTCTTTGGGGATTCCTTAGATAACGAATGCAAGAGCTCATCAGAGTTCCTCTGCATCTCTCTCTTCACCTTCTGCCAAGGAATCGACTGCTGACCGCGCTGGAAGCCTGCAAAACTGCAACAAAGTAGCAAAGACGACTACTGCAACTCTGTAACGCTGATCCTGCCGCCTTCTTGACTGCTTTCCTGGTGGTGCATGCTGTGGGGGTAGTCTGCCTCCTCTCTTCACTAGAAGCTCCGAAGAAATCTCCTGTGGGTCGACGGAATCGTCCCCCTGCAACCGCAGGCACCAAAGAACTGCATCACTGGTACCCTGGGTCTCCTCTCAGCACGACAAGCAAGGTCCCTTGAATCCAGCAACTCTGTCCAAGTGACTCCCACAGTCCAGTGACTCTTCAGTCCAAGTTTGGTGGAGGTAAGTCCTTGCCTCCCCACGCCAGACTGAATTGCTGGGAACCGCAACTTTTGCAGCTACTCCGGCCTCCGTGCACTTCCGGCGGAAATCCTTTGTGCACATTCCAGCCTGGGTCCACAGCACTCTAACCTGCATTGCACAACCTCCTAAGTTGTCCTCCGGCGGCGTGGGACTCCTTTGTGCAACTTCGGGTGAGCACCATTTCACTCCACTTTGTAGTGCCTATTCTGGCACTTCTGCGGGTGCCGCTTGCTTCTGAGAGGGCTCCTTGTCTTGCTTAACACCCCCTCTGTCCCAGACGCAATTGGTGACATCCTGGTCCCTCCTGGGCCACAGCAGCATCCAAAAACCCTAACCGCACGATTTGCAGCTAGCAAGGCTTGTTGGCAGTCTTTCTTCAGAAAAAGACTTCTGCACGACTTTCCACGGCGTGAGGGACCCATCCTCCTAAGGGGAAGTTCCTAGCCCTTGTCGTTCCTGCAGAATCTTCAGCTTCTACTGTCCAGTAGCAGCTTCTTTGCACACACAGCTGGCATTTCCTGGGCATCTGCCCATCTCCGACTTGCTTGTGACTTTTGCACTTGGTCCCCTTGTTCCACAGGTACCCCCGTTTGGAAATCCATTGTTGTTGCATTGCTGATTTGTGTCTTTCCTGCACAATTCCCCTATCACGACTTCTACGTCCTTTGGGGAACTTTAGTGCACTTTGCACTCACTTTTCAGGGTCTTGGGGTGGGCTATTTTTCTAACCCTAACTGTTTTCTTACAGTCCCAGCGACCCTCTACAAGGTCACATAGGTTTGGGGTCCATTTGTGGTTCGCATTCCACTTTTGGAGTATATGGTTTGTGTTGCCCCTATCCCTATGTGTCCCCATTGCATCCTATTGTAACTATACATTGTTTGCACTGTTTTCTAACACTATTACTGCATATTTTGGTATTGTGTACATATATCTTGTGTATATTTGCTATCCTCATACTGAGGGTACTCACTGAGATACTTTTGGGATATTGTCATAAAAATAAAGTACCTTTATTTTTAGTATATCTGTGTATTGTGTTTTCGTATGATATTGTGCATATGACACTAGTGGTACTGTAGGAGCTTCACTCGTCTCCTAGTTCAGCCTAAGCTGCTCTGCTAAGCTACCATTATTTATCAGCCTAAGCTGCTAGACACCCTATACACTAATAAGGGATAACTGGGCCTGGTGCAAGGTGTATGTACCCCTTGGTACTCACTACAAGCTAGTCCAGCCTCCTACAGTGGAGTATCATTTTTTCCCCATCTTTGAGTTGGCCACTCATTAGCGTATTTTCATCATTTGGGATTGTAGGTCAGTACTGTAGGCACGGCAATGTGAATAGGGATGAGTTATGTGGATAAAATTTGAAATCAGAAAATGTAGCAGTGGACCATATTAGTGATTTAGTCAGCAAGTCAGACCCTGATTCTCCCAGAATAGGGATCCCAAAGTCTTATCCACAGACTTCAGCTCCCCTATTCACTAATGAACATGTTTACCTGTTTGTTTAACTTCCTAGCAGCATGTAGCTCCACATGTTGTGCTACGAGTATGAGGCACTTGAGTACAATGTCCTAGGTGGGCATGCAGCTCATGGCCAGAGGTGTGCTTGCATCTATCTGTTTGTTTTTAGTCATGGGATACTGGTAGGAAATTATGTTGACAATGGTCTGCATTTCCAAAGATAAGTGTTGATGGGATTGTCCAAGGTTTGGGTGTATCCTATTTGGACTTCCTTCTTACCTGTGGTGTGCTGGCCAAACCCATGTACAGCTTTCCAAAGCCTCCTGAGTGTCCTTGTTGTTAGAAATTATTAGTTGCTTGTCCACTCCCCCCCCTCAGGCACAGGCATAGGTTTGTGAATAGTGTACCTAGGACTGATGATCCAAGTTTAGTACACAGACATGTAAATCTGTAAATCACTTGTCCAAACCTAGGGTACCCACTCATGATTAGCAACTGCATTCTATACTGGCAATTCCATTTACAACTCGCAGATCTTGTGGCCCTAGATTGTCATCAAGAACATAGTAATTTGTTGGCCTGTTAGTGGTGGAGGATTTGCAGCATGATTTTTACCTGACAAATGGCTGAACAATGATGTCAACATCATTCCAGTTGTTAGCCATCTTATAGGGTTTTGATGTGCTGTTTGATGATAGGACATGTGTAGGCTGCCTTGTCATGTACTGCCTCAATGACAATCAGTGATCTGTATGATTATATTGGCTGTTTCAGGTACATTAGATGTATTGTCTGATTTACTTCTTGTGCCATTTCACACAATGAAGTACCTAATGTTTGGTTTTCAATTTGTCTTAACAGCTGCCAATATGACTCACATCCAGATTTGAGAGTTCCAGCGCAGTGCAATGTGTTACCGCCACATTCTGGATGTGGAGTCTGGGTTCCACAACATGGTAAGGCGTTATTGCCATGAAAGAGCATCCGGAGTGTGGAGGGCATTTGCCCAAGGGGGCCCTTCGGTGTCCACCACAGCCACCACCACCAGCACCACCACTACCACCCAGGTGGCACCAACATTAGCAGGGACCTTTGCTGGACCATCATCATCCACAGCTCCAGGACCTGTCACTGCACTACTTGTACCTCCTCCTACAGGCATGGCACCGGCAAGGGCCCAAACTTCCTCCACTAGTACACAGACCACCCCTGCTGCAGTAGACCCTGCAGCTTTTAACCAGATGCAACAGAACTTGGACCGTGTTTTGCGTAAAATGACCAGGCTGCAGCAGGAGGTGGCACAAGTGAATCGGAGGGTGCGTGCCATCAAAAAGACCCTGCGGAGGGCCAACTTGTAAGCTAATACTCATCCATGATTCCCTCCCCTCCCTCCTCTTTCCTGGTTCTTTAATTTAGTGGGTTTAGGGGGTATAGTGTTAGGTTAGTATAGGCTGTTAGTTTAGTTAGTAGTAGTAGTGGGTGGGGGTATCATACTTTTTACAACTGTTTTTTATTATGTGTGTGGGTGGGTGGGGGACAATGTTGGGGTTTTGGTGTTTTAAAACAAAAGTAAAAAAATATATATATTTGTTTAGTATAAGATAGTATGTGTTTAGGTTAGTATATGTTGCCCTCCATGTGTCCTGTCTTATGAGGGGTGGTGGGGGTTGATGTTTAGATCGTTTTGTTAAATGTGATAAGTAAGTTTAGCTTAGGTTAGTTAGGGACAGTTGTGGGAAATGTGTAGTTAGAGTAGTTTAGGTTACGTAAGGTGTTTCCCCTAGTTTTAGCTTCTGTTTTTACTGTTTAATAAATATCTAGGTTACCCTTTACAGTATGTGTCAAGTGCTTGTAGATCAGGGCCTTGGCATGAGTGAACTTTGTCTCCTTTGTCTTAGCTTTTGTGTTCCATGCTGCAACCATATCCCAACTGAACTGTTACATTGGCAACTACACCAAAGCTACTTAGCTAGGAGTCAGCCATCAATTGCACCCACCACTCACGGTAACTATGGATCCAAAAGTGTGGTTATTTTGTGGTGTATGTTTTCAATGTCACATACTTTGCTAACAGATTTGGTATTGAGGACACTGTGTTAAGTCTGCCTGCAGCCTGATGTCCAAGCGAATCCTTATAAGGTGAGCGGTAGTATTCTCCCATGTAGTATGGTATACATTACTCACACCTATCATTTGTTACAAATTTAAGCCCGGTGACTTATTTCTTATGGAAACTCATAAACATCCATTCATGCTGTATGGTGTGTGTTAGCTACAAATTGGGGCAAATGTCACATACGTAAGTTTTGACTTTCAGAAATAATTGAAGGCACTTTTTTCTGGCTTAGACATTCCTTGAGGAAGCGTTATTCTGTCCAACACAGCATTATGGTGTATAGTTTATATTTTCTTATGAAATGACCATTAGGGATGGCAGATGATGGTACAATCCAGACCACTGTGCATAGTTATCAGCCAAGATTCGTTTAGGTCAGGTGTATTGACAATCAATAATCATTGACCTGA
Source organism: Pleurodeles waltl (assembly GCF_031143425.1). Classification (NCBI taxonomy): domain Eukaryota; kingdom Metazoa; phylum Chordata; class Amphibia; order Caudata; family Salamandridae; genus Pleurodeles; species Pleurodeles waltl. Next base: position 601,026,968 of record NC_090443.1, on the reverse strand, counting down.
GGTAAATATCACTGATGGCCATCACGGTTGATGTGTCACATTACACAGAGATAAAGTTGTTGTGTAAGTGCTATTTATTTAAAAGTGCTGTGGTGCAATATGTACATTGTTGATTATTGTGAGTCCATTAGTATGACTTCTTCCATTGTGATCCTACACAAGTGCAAAAGGACATGTCATTGGACATGCTGGGGTGAAGTGTCAGACAGTGCAGAGGGACAGGATTTGCCAATGAGGTAGTGAGAGATAATCGCAGGGCAGGGTGACAAGATAAACAGTGGGTTGAAGAACAGTGCTTGAGTACAGTTGTTGCAAGACTGGCATGTTACAAAGCGCAGGACCTTGGTAATAGGTGGCCATGTGGCAGGGACTAGTGCTACCGGGTACTCTTACGGGTGAAGGTGATCGGTTCCACGTCTTCATCTTCTGATGTGTGTGTTGTCTCCTCTGCCCTTGGTGGTGGTGGTTGTGAAGGGGCAACACACACCTCAGTGATTGAAGACATGGAGTCAGACATCCCAGTAGCTGCCAACTGTGGGGCTCTTAAGGGCAGTACTGCAGCAAGGAGGGGCTGCTGGTTCTTAAGAATAGCAGCCACATCATGGTGGTAGGCAGCCAGGTCGGCCCTGAGGGGTTCAATATTGCATTTGTGCACACGTTGACAGGATTGTTGTTGTAGGTGTTGGGTCAACTCTATTACAGCTGTGCTGATTTCCTTCAAACTTTTTTCAAGTTCCTAAAAGATTGTTGTTCTCCCTTGCATAGCTGCTGCCTGTTCTTCAGTTGACATCATGCACAAACGCACCCCCTCTAGGCTGGCTGCCATATTTTGCATCCCCACCCGCACCTCCTCGGCCAGCTCCCGCTGTACTCCAACTACAGTTCGCTCAAAGCTGGTGCCAGTGTTGTCAGAGTCCTCAGCTGTGTTGGAGCTGGCAGGTCGTACAATTGGGGAGGTGGGTGGGTCCTCTGTGATGGCTGCTAGTTCTGTCCTCCTCTATGTGACTGAAGGTGGGGTCTGGAGTGTTCCAAGGACATTTTGGGGGGTGTGCTGGCTGATGTTTGTCTGCTCGTCATCCATGTCATCAGGGTAGACCTGGACAGGCATATCCGCAGGAGAGCCATCGTTCTCTGCAATGAGATATGGTACAATTAGTGTGTCTGTGTTGTGGGATTTGTAATGTGACATACCTGCCTTGCGATTATTTTCACATTGTGATCTTGGTTCCTGTTCATTGTTCCTGTCTTTCATATTATCATTCTCCCAGGCCTGTGCCCCAACTGCATGTCACATGTATTGTGGTCAGTTTGTGGACTTGTCAGCATCACATCCTCTCAGTGCTGGTTCAGGCCAAATTGTGAATTGCCACCTTCTTGTCCTACTCAACCACCCGTCTACTTCTATTCTCATGGTAAGGCCTTTCACTGGCTGTGGGTGTTCTGATGGCACTAGCACCACACTTAACAATCTGGAACTGCCCCAGTCTCTTATCTTTTACATCCACCTATATGTTGTTGAGATCTAGCATATACTATGTATAGCATTGTTATGGCACGATATGGATGTCAGCATTGGTAATGTGTACTACTGATGTTGGGGAAAGTGTGGTACATTGGATTGCACTGATTGTCCTAGCAGTGTTCAATTTCCTCCTCTGACGGTGTGGGTGTATTTCTGTAACCAGTTACATGTGTCCTCCCCCTCAATGCTGTTGTCTGAGCAGTATGACATATGGGATGTTGCATGGTGTCATTGGAGCTATTGTGACCCAGGCATACGGTGGACCCTGACATATGCAGCATGGGTATGACATTAGTGCTGGGTACCTCCTAATGTTTATGACAATGGCTGAAGTTTGTAACAACTATGAACAGTCACATTTGACAAGATTGGGACATTTGTATTGATTTCAGGGGATTGATAACGTTGTCATCCTGAACCCTCTAATTTAGGTGTGTTTGATCCATGGGGATGTTACTGCCATTAGCTACTTGACCTGCACACACAGCAGAGGTGGTAGTGGCAACTGTTGTCAATGTTACATTCCACTTGCTGATATGGCCAGAGGTTCTTAATTGGGCCCCAGTTAATGTAGGGAGAATACCAGCTGATGTGTGACGGGGTGCCAGTTTAATGTTGTATCCTGCCCTCCTGGCCTGGCTCTACCTTTGCAACATCCTTGGCATGGCAGCATACCCCCATGCAAAGGTTGTTGGTGTAGTGTAGTATTGTGCTCCTGGTTTCCTCTGTACAGCCCATGCCCCCGTGCCATGCCTCTTTACCCATGCCGCTCCCTGAATATCATAACTTACATGCATTGCTTAGTAGGTATGTCCACCCCCGCTTACAGTTAACATTTGTGCATTTTAATTCCCCATGCGACTTACCCTGCATGTGTGTTGTCTCCTGGTAGTCTGCGCTGTCCTGTGCTTGAATCCCTGTGACTGTCTCCTCAGGGATGACGGCTGCCTCCATATCCTCCAAGTGGTCCAGGGCCTCCTGCGGTGCTGGACTTCCATCTCCAGTCTGTAGTGCTGCCTTCCTGTTCCTGCCCATCTTTTCCTTGGTCCTGCGCTTGCAGTCATGCCAGCCTTTCTTGCACTCGATGACTGTTCTCCGTACTTCTGCCACACTGTTAATCTTCTCAACAATTTGTTGCCATATTGCCTCTCTCCTACTGATTGGCAAATGTGAGGTGACAAACAGTTGGTGCTGGTGTTCCGTCACCTCTTTCACCAGAATTTCCTGCTCCTCTGCACTGAAGCAACACTTCCTTTTCTTCTTCTCCCTGTCCTGGGCCTTGTGTGTGTCCTCCTGGCTGGTTCCTGGTCCGTTGTCATCTTCCTGGGGTCTGTGCAAGCATCTGGGATCAATTTTGGCTCTCCTTAGCACATTTTGCAATTGCGTCAAAAAACGGTGCGTATCCGGTTTGCGGTGTCGTAAAACGGCTCACAGTCATTTTCGGTGCGTTAACGTCGTTTTCCTTTATGGCGTGACGCATTGGTTTGAGTAAAAAAAATTACTCACACCTGTGGTTTGTACCGCTGTGCACCAAAGTATAAATTTGACGCACGCACAGCACAAATAAATGGCGTTAGCCGGCTGTTGGTTTTTTGACACAAAACTGCGTCGGCGCAGTTTTGCGTCAAAAAGTATAAATATGGCCCCAAGTTTGAGGACTCACACAATACGTTGAAGAGCTTAATACATGCAATACACTATCTCAGTTTATTAGTGCCCACCAGCCATCATTCTATATGGAATAGAAAATAATTTGGTTACCCAGCAAAGACAAACATTTATGAAAAGAAGGTAAAGGTCCAGTTGACAAAGCCCATATAGTTTGGTAGTCACATTCAGGTTCTGTCTCCTTGTTAACTGATCTTGTTAGCACATGATTTCAAGAAGGGAAACCCCATGACTCCGTCAAGCATGCCTCCACATCTATACACAATCAATGGTCCAGGATCAACTTCTGGATAGATGTCAGCATTTATGTGCAGTCTATTCAACACCTTTTCAGAAGGTTGACAGACCACTCACCTATAGTACTATGTATAGAACTCCCCAATACGCCTTGTCTTCCGTATGTGTGGACGTTGCACCTAGATGTGCTATCACGCATAGTATTCTGCAAGGAACTTAAAGCAGAAAATTAATTTATTTCAATACCATTGATGGACCAGTAGAGAATGTGAGAACATAATGGGAAGCCTTTAGGTGGGGGTCGAGGGTCTGCAATTGGAAACAGGGTGAAATCCCCCCCCAAAAAATACAAAGTAATCTGAGGAAATGCAACTAATAGAATGTCTTGATCACACTGGCATGGCTAAGTTATAGACACAGCCTGGCAGCCGAGCACCAGGTTCTGACAGGCTACCATGCGACTTTTGAAAAGCCTATATCTCAATATTAGCACCACATTTGCTACAGTTATTTGAAGAGGCTAGTGTGAATGGAATACTTACCTCTTTGGTAAGAGAAGCCCTTTTTTATTCTTCTTCTTAAATCTTGCAAGACAGCACATCACTGTGACTCTTACAGGCCGCTTATTAACTCAGATGCCAAAATCATGGTTAAAATCCTTGCCAACAGGCTCCTACTGATGATACCAGAATTTGTACAGCCTGATCAGTCTGTCTATCCTTGTAATTTGTTACCTGCCTCTATATGTATGTGGCGCATCAAGATAGACATTCTCCTAAATATGGTGATTGAAGAAGACATCTCTTAAATGTAACTTGTCACAGCATGGCTGCCAAGGTTTTTTTTCTGATAGAGTGGTGTCTCCACACCCACACATGGGTACATGGGCCTATGACCTCCCTTTCACCTGCCCATTAATGCTTAAAACTATTCCAGCGAAGTTACCCTCTCTGTGCATGAATCCCAAAGTGCTCTGTGGTGTAACCCTTGCTCCCTGTCCCACTTCATCAGTAACTCATGCACCCATTGTGAACACCCTAATGAAAACTCAAGCATAATTGCACTGTTGTCCCTCCAGCCCCTTGTCCTTTCAGGGCTGGCTCTAGTACTGATGGCGGCCAGTGCAAAAATCATTGTTGCCGCTCTCCCCCAAAAATCTACTTTTCCATGAATTCCCTCACTACCACGCCCCACCAATGCACTCTCCATAGCCCCTCTCTAATATGCATTGTATTTGTTTTAAAGCATTTCTCATACCAGTGTAGAGTGTCAGAGCACTTCACATCGCACTTACATTATACAGAGGCAGTGAATCATGTGTGTAAATCAGTCTATAGGAAATGTTACCTACCAAAATATGTATTACAAGATGTAGGAGTCACATTACACCAATACAAGTAGACAACATATTTTAAATGTTTGACCTGTTTTGCCTCTGTTTCCCAGGTTGTTGTGGATGTGTGCTGGACTCGGTTTCTGCTGTTTTTGTTACTCTGGACACTTTACCACTGCTATCCAGTGCTAAAGTGCAAGTGATCCTGTACAAAATGTGTATGTAATTGGCCATCCATGATTGGCATTTTTGATTTACTAGTATGCCCCTAGTAAAAAAGTGCACTACAGGTGCCCAGGGCCTGTACATCAAATGCTACTAGTGGGCCTGCAGCACTGGTTGTGCCACCCACATTAGTAGCCCTGTAATCATGTCTCAGACCTGCCACTGCATTGTCTGTGTGTGCAGTTCTATCTGCCAATTCGACTTGGCAAGTGTACCCACTTGCCAGTCCTAAACCTTCTTACATGTAGGGCACCCCTAAGGTAGGCCCTAGGTAGCCCCAAGTGCAGGGTGCAGTGTATGGTTAAGGTAGGACATATAGTAATGTGTTTTATACGTCCTGATAGTGAAATACTGCTCAATTCGGTTTTTAATGTTGCAAGGCCTATCTCTCTCATAGGTTAACATGGGCCTTAAATGATTAAAGAGTAGATTCCCTTTGGGAGCAGATGGACATGGAGTTTGGGGTCTCTGAGCTCACAATTTTAAAATACACCTTTAAGTAAAGTTGGTTTTAAGATTGTGTGTTTGAAAATGCCACTTTTAGTAAGTGGGCATTTTCTTGCTTAAACCATTTCTGTGGCTCTGCCTCTTTGTGGATTCCCTGTCTGGTCAGTTTGACAGTTGGGCTGTTTGCGTCTCTCTCTAGACAGTGACCCAAAAAGAGCTGGGGTGTAGCCTTCATATTCTAATGAGCCATCTGTGCTAGGAGGGAGGGGAGGAGTGATCACTGACACCTGAAAGGGCTGTTCCTGCCCTCACATAATGCAGTCTCCAGCCCCCTGGGGTGTGCCTGGGACCTGGCCTAGGAAAGGCAGGATTTTACAAACAAGAGAGACTTTCCTTTGAAGTAAGCCTACTTCTAAGGCCAAAATGGGTATAAGAAGGGAACCAAAACCACAGACTTTCGATCACTTCTGGACATCAAGAGGAACCTCTGCCTGGAGAAGAGCTGAGGTGGAGTGCTGCCCTGCCTGAGACTGTGCTTTGTGGAGCCATCCTGCAGTTGCTGCTTCTGCCTGTGCAAGAGAACAAAGACTGGACTTTTTGTTGCCTTCCTTCTTGTGAAGAACTCTCCAAGGGCTTGATTTAGAGCTTGCCTCCTGTTGTTTAAAGTCTCAGGGAAAGCAAAGACTTCTCTTTGCCAGCACCTGGAGCCTCTGCTGAGACTCCTGTCCTGCCAAGTGGTGCCCATCCAGTTCCTGGGACACTGAAAGGAGAAGCTGGCAGAACAAGACTGAAAATCCACGCACAGACAACGTGCAGGGAAAAATTTAAAGCACCTTCCGAGACGCGGCTGAAAAACGACGCGTGACCGGCTTCGAGGCAGAAATCGACGCTCCACAGGCATTGTGGCTGGAAAATCGATGCACGCATCTGGAAGAACGACGCTCACACCCGCTGACAGAGGCTGTTTACGTCGCAACCCACATTGCGCGGTTTTGCTGAGGCCATGCTGCAGGATTTTCGATGCAAACCTTGCTGGGTGCGGAAAAATGACACAACACCTGCCCGGACCCGAGTTTTGCCATGATCGATGCATTGCTCCCCTGTGGGGAGGAAAAACAATGCACGCCGGCACGACCGGAGAAGGAGAAACGACGCACTGTGACGCCGCACTTAACCGCGGCATCTCTCTGTACAACCGTGGTCGGAGCTCGACTCCGATTATTGGAGCACCATCCTCCGTGTTTTTGCCCAGTTCTTGCAATGCGTTCCGGGAAGTATTTTTCATGCTCCTGGTCGCATCATCCTTACCTGTCTTTGTAATATTTTTTTATTTTCTGTTGGTGGTGGACTCCTTACCTTTTTCTTTTTCTTCTGTTTTTCTGTGCTCTTGTCTTTTCCTTCACTCTGGTCTCCATGTTGTCTTCTTGCAGGTTTCCATGTTGTCTTCTTCTCCTCCTTTTTCCCAGCATGCCTTTTCTCTCTTATACAGCTACTTTTTTCACATTCTCTACTATGGGGTTTTTCCCAATCCAAGATGCTGTTGTTTCCTTTTCCTGTGTTGTTACTTCCTGTTTTCCAGTATATAAGTCACTAAGTTCTGATTAGCCTTGCGTTGCAACCCCTCCCTTTTGGTGGTGAGCTTCGCTCCTGTTCGTCATTATTTTCCAGTTCCTGTTCCTCTGATTGTGAATTTTTCCTCTTTTTTCCAGTTTGTATTCCTGTTTTTTTTCTCTTTTTCAGGAGTTCCTGTTTTTGAGGTTTTCCCATTTTTGTGTTTTCTATCCTCTGGGACTCCCTCTGGAGGGTACGGTCTGCTTTGGTGTTTCCTGTCAAGCAGCATTGTGGCTACTAGAAAGGATCACCCCTATCTTGGTCTATCCAAAACCCACAGAAGACTGGGTGCTCTTTCAAACCCTTCAGTCAAAGGTGAGAAGCATTGTGCAGACCGTGACATGCACGAGCTCACTTGTGGGTGAGAAATCAACGCACCACTTACTTTTTTTTGACGCACACTTGCCCGTGCGGGTTATTTTAATGCAACCCAGGTACATTTCAACGCTATCAGCGTTAGCTTTGTGTTTAAAATCACATGAAGACTCTTTTTGGTTTTTAATTGATAACTTGACTTGTGTATTGTGGATTTTTGTCGTTTTGGTCTTGTTTTGTTTAGGTAAATATTTTCTAAACCTGTGTTGTGCCATTTTGTAGTGTTTTTATTAAGTTACTGTGTGTGTTGGTACAAATTCTCTACACCTAGCACTCTGAAGTTAAACCTACTGCTCGTGCACAGCTACCAAGGGGGTGAGCGGGGGTTATCAGAGAGTGATTCTCTTTTACCCTTACTAGAGTGAGGGTCATTGCTTGGATATCGGGTAACCTTACTGTCAACCAAATACCCCATTTCTAAAAATCTGGAGAAGCAAAACTCAAGATTTAAAACGTATCACATTGGTTAGTTTTACTAATAAAAATGTACTTCTACTCAAATTAGCCCTTTTTAACAACATTAGGTTAATGAAATAATGGGGGAAAAAACATTGGGGCAGATTTAAGAGCCCTGAGTGCCTCTTTGTGCCATATTAGAGTTATTTTTTTACTCTAATGTGGCCCGACAAGGCCAAAGTTGCCTTGCCAAATTTACAAAGTGGTGCAATGCATACACTGTGCCACTTTGTAACCTTTTGCGCTACATTATGCCTTGCAAGGCATAATGTATACAAAGGGAGCATTCCCTAGTTAGGGGGGGCCGAAAAAGTGGCACAAAGAAATCTAAGAGATTTCTTTGCGTCATTTATTTTGGCACTTTTAATGCCTGCTCAGAGCAGGCGTCAAAAGGAGGCACAGCATTGATTACAATGGGCCTCAATGGGTTTTGCAGGATTAGCATCAACGTTTTTGACGCTAATCCTGCAGAACTCCGAACTAACATCAAACATTTTAACACTAGTTCCCCTAACTACAGCCGTGGTGCACCCCATCTTAGAAATGGTGCATGCATGGTGTCGTTAGGGGGTGCTAAGGGATACAAGAAAAGTGGCGCTGCATTCTTAAATCAGGCCCATAACGTTCTAACCTATGCCATGCAGTTTGCATGCAGCTCTTTGATGACAGTTTACAGCTGACTGTGCTATATTACAATTGCAACCTATTAACTGCAGGCAGCTAAAGGATCTCTGTGACAAAAGCAGTAACTCACTAAGCTGTCCAGTAAAATATAGTTAAATGATTTGCATGTTACACGTTTTTCGCAGCAGGCATATTAACCCTCTGCACTACTTTAGCATGAGTGGAAACTGCCACTATAGAAAACAGCTCTCTCTCACGAACATTAATCGCCAAAGGTATTGGTGCCTAAAAATTGCCGTACTCACAAGGGACTCTGCAGCAGGTGCTTTTTAAACCCTGTGTTATTTATTTCTAAATACGCTCTCTCCGAAGCCCCCCTCCCCATCGTCGAGGTCAGAGACAGGTGGCAGCACTGGTCAACTTAGAGTCCGCCGTTTGTACTTAACTGAACATTCCGCCTGCCAATACCCTCAGTCCTTTTCACACCTCCTTGGTAAGATCACTCTTGGACAGAACGACAGTTGTTTTACAGCAATATCTGTGAAACTTAAATAGCATATTTTTTCCATTAGTACATACAGGGCAGAACTTACATAAGACAGACAACCAAGGCGGCGCAAACACAGGTGCCGAATTATCCGAAGAAACACTATCGGGGAGTAAATAATGTATATGGACATTGAATTGTGTTCGAAAATTGCCCCAGGAATCGATCGATTATTATAGATAAAGTGCACATGAAAAGACTCGTGCTTTGTTAGACATGAAATGTGAGCTGTACACATACGAACATTTAATCGGATATTTCTTTTTCCATCTGTAAACTATGCAAGTGTGTCACGAATAAAGGTAAGGACGTATTTTGCTTTGTTGCTTTGTCATCGAAAATTACTTTTGAAGTTTATTTTAGTTCCTCTTCGCTGCTAATTAGCTGTCTTTTGAATACCTTACTAAATATTCAGTGTACCCTTTCCTGGTCCTACATACCCTTTGCCTCCTCTGAAGCTGAATAAACAGTGATACCTCACACATCAGAGCTTTCCCACTGCAGTGTTCTCTGGGATACATTGCTCCCAGCTTCTGTTTTAATCTCTCTATGCACATGTAAAATGATTTCCCCTTATGCAATATAACTCGCACCCTCGCCATGCACAGTTTTCTCATCAATAATTTTATTGCAAATGTTGCAGTGATAATCTCAAAGATGTCATAGTAGGTGTCCTCAATGGTATAGTAATCAGCTGTCATTGGTGAAGGCGCAAGTTATAGTTATCTTAGAGCGCAAGTTGCAGTTACATGAACTAACTCTAACTATAACTGCTGAATTTCTGTGGTTTTGTATGAGTGAATTCAGAACCTAACTATAATGTCCCTGTAACCTTTGTTTTTTTTCTGTGAGTTTCTATGTTTTTTTAACATAAAGTAATTTTAATTACAATACATTCATCCAACCACTGGGGTGCATGGACTTTGGCCGTACACAGCGGGGTTGACAGCAGGGCCTGGCCTGGGCCCAGGCTCAGTAGACAAGCCCTTAGAACCACCCAACTCCGAGCATTGCCATCAGGGTGTGCACAGCGCTGTTTGGCCACAGGGCCTGTCTCAGTCAGAGGGGTGGGTGCATGAGTGTCTGAATGGGTATGTGAGTGGGCGCATGAGTCTCTGGGTGCAAGTATGGGTGAATGAATTATTGTATGAATGAGTTTGTGAATGTTTCTGTTAAATTTATTTTCATCATGCACGATATTTGCGAATTATTAGCGAAATGCTCAAATAATTCATGATTATCTTGCATGGGGAAAAAAATAATTTAAAACCCATTATTTGACCTTCAAACACCCCTTTATCCCTCCCCTGGGGTCAGGGTACCTCCACCCTGATCCATTATGCTACTTTTCATTTTGTTTTTCAGCCCCGTGGACCGTGACCCAGGACATTAAAATGGCAGCCCTAACTTTCAATGCAGGTTGTGGCCAGTCAATTACAGCGTTTCCATTCATGTGCACATTCGCAAATATTTGTGAATTGTTTGTGAATCCTTCACGCCTCTAGATATCTATATTTCTTTTTCTTTTACTGTCTCAAAAACTACTGAACGGATTTACACCAAACAAGAAAAAGGCTTCTTTCTGGACCAAAGGCTACTTTTCTGCCAAATTGGTGTAATTCCGTTCAGAAGTTCGGGCTGTAGTCATGTTCAAAATCCCTATGGGAATTAACTTGGGAAACACAACGTTTTTATTCCCGCCTACTTCTCAGCCCATGCTTGTTGGATCATCTCGAAACTTCCCATGTATAACTAGATTCCCAGGAACACTTTTTGTTAAAATATTTTGTTAAGATTCTTCAAACGGCACCAAAGATATAGGCTAGTCAAAAAATGCTTTTTCTAGGGGATCACCACCTCCCCGGGGCAATGCTTGCTAGAGGGGGGAAGCACGGCCCCCCTTGAGGAGCCAATGATGGCCCTGGGGACCGCTATCTCCCAGGGCCAACTCCTGCTATGTCTCTGGGTGCCCATCCCCAGGTTATAGCTGTTTGCTGTGATTTACTGGGAGATTTGACAGCCCACACTAAGTCAGAGCAAACACTCTGCTCGCAGTGAGGGAGTGCTGTCAAATAGCTCTCCCTCACTGCAAGTGGAGTTTTTCTCTTTTTCCCTGCCTGCAGGGATGAAGGCAGGGAAATAGAAGAAACACTGCTCTCACAGAGAGGGAGCTGCTTCAGCATTCTATTTCCTATCTATAACATCCCTGTAACCTTTGTTTTTTTCAGCAAATTTCTATGTTTTTTTTTTAACATAAAGTAATTTACCTTACTATACAGTTGTCGCGTGGGCTCTCATTATTCTAAATGAGACTACTGGATTTCTAGGTAGCAGGATCGATAACGGTGTGGGGGACTGAGTCTGATCCACGTGTAAAGAACTCTGTCACCCTAAATCCGGTTTTTGCTCCGGCTAACTAGCAGTGCCTCATTTCTCCCATGTGGAAGGAATGATTTGGCAGCCGAGCGCATGACATCTTTGGAACTTCTCAGGGAAGTCGTGGTTACTCAGATCCATCCAACTCTCTTATTTCAAATAGGATCTCATATACAAATGACAAAGACAGTATAAGTTTTATATAATGTTTTAATAAAACGACTGTATTTTAGATATTAAGGCGTGAGCCGCAATAACCAGAACGATACAACACAGTAGGATTGTGATAGTTGCCAGGAGAGTAAAACATAAAAACAAAGCTATCATATTGTCAAACAGTTTCTACTCTCCCTCTGCTTGTTCTATCTAGAGCATAGCATGTTAAGCTTCTAGCTTGCCTATTAGAATCACTATGGGGATATCAGCCCTCATACCTGAGCAAAGACCTGTGATCTTGGTTCAGCATCTGCAACGAGGCAGTCAGCGTCAAGTTGTGGTTCCCTGGTCGGAATCTCCCTCTTGCGTGTACTGGGACAAGGAAGTGATTTTATAACTAACATGTCAGCGAGATCACAAAATGTCCCTACGCAGGAATGCCGAGTCTAAACTCTTACCACGTCTATCGGCAATGTACCAGACTGTATCCTTGACTGAAGCACAGAGTAAATATGTTATGGAGAACTCTAGTGCAGAGTAGGCAAAACAGTGTGATATGAATAAAAAACAACACCGTAGAACTGGCTATTTGAAAATAACAGTACGAAGCCTAATAAAAAGCATGTAGAGCAAAGTGCACAGAGGCTCTAAGCTATTAGCAAACAAATAATATATATTCAGGGCAAAATGCACAAAGGCCTAAAGCCTGAAGCTAAAGCGCAATGAATACGTAAAACTAACCACACTACACCCTCCCCTTGTCGGTAGCAAGTGGTTCCAATAACATAAAAGGATGCCCTAAATATAAACCAAATCTAAAACAAGTATTTCGACAAGGTGAGAAGACAACAAAGTCATAAATTTAGGTAACATGTGAGCACAACCAAATTCAATATAGTGCCAGTTTTGTAAAAATCCAATCATCAGACAGAAGCAATAGAACGTAGGAGTTCCTCCACCTCGATATATGTCAATATTGGAAGATCCACGCCACAAAGTACCATGGAGCAGGTGTGATCCAAAGCCCCAAAACCACTCAGGGCGGCACCCCGTGCAGGGCCTATGAAAGAGACACTACCATCTTCCTCCAGGAAGGGAATCTCATAAACTGCCTCACGAAGCAAGCGCATCCGTAGTGCACAAGTCTGGGAATGAGCCCTCATCGGGAACATCAACAGATCAGTATCGACCATTGGAGGGCGCTGCAATGAGAGACAGAGAGCCAGTGCATGTTCAAACGAGCACCAAAGGCACCGAAACACAGGTTGCACACAATCCAAAACCGGTCTGAATGACAGAGACCAGTCGCACTCCAAATGCCCCAGGAGTGTTGCTCCAAAATGCTGCATCATGCGTTCACGACACAGCTGCGCTGATGGGAGCAGCAGTACAGGATCTCGTCGTGACGGGACAGCCATTGCGAAAAAATAGCAATAACAGCAAGACTCCAGCCAATAAAGTCAAAGTAATCGGGAAACCCCCAAAAATGCTTCCGAAAATAGAATGTATAGCCGAGGGTATCAAACCGAATATAGAAGAGAAGGTATTAGCAAAACCAACACCAATGACTTTGAAGAAATGTGCAATACCAGCAGTGCTGGATGCATTAAATATACGTCCCACAAGTTCACCGAAGTGAGTCGGAAAGTTAGTATTCAAAAGGGACTGTATCTCCGCCGATGACCTTGCCACCTGAAGTGCGTAGGTCTCGCTAGCAGATGTAAGGGCCACATGCTTTTGAAACAATAAAGCTTTTAGCCGACTCAACTTGTCGAAATCAACCTTGGAAGTAGCAATATGAGGCCAGATGTCCGCTACCTCCCTAATTTGAGTGGGGGGAAACAACACATTCCCGCAGCACGTAATGGCCTTGTTGACAACGACGATGTAAACTATTCCGGCACGCATGCCACAGCAGCGTTCGCTGTTAAGAACAATGTAACTGCCGTTAGAAAGCACCTGGAAAGTGTTTTTAATAACCGGGACTGGAACTCCCTTCAGATAACAAGCTAAGTTAGCAATCGAAGCATTACACGCCCCGTGCAAGGACAGCTGTTTACAAACCATTGAATGGCTGACAGAAGCTTCGCATTCGCTGCCGCTAAGAAAAACCTCCTTCAAACCATTAACACATCTGTACTGAAAGGGAAGGTCCCACACCTCGTGTATGTAACTGTCTCCCAATAGTTCATATCTACCCACCGGAATATGCTTCAAACACGAAGTAAATTGCAAAGTAGAGATAGGCAAATTAATAACCCCATGGATCAACCATTCAGCTGACGGAATCTCAGCTACCGTGAAAGGCAGTTTCTCTAATTTTTCAATATTTAACATAACATATGTCGCTTCCTTTTTAGCCATCAGTTGTTGTTGACGAGTCAAATTAAAAGAGATAAAGATCTCCCTGGCACGAACGTGCTGCCATGGAACGCGACCCGCCTTCAAGGTCTGAAGAGTCCAACCCAGCTGCATGATGGATCGCGTCTGACTCTGCCCATGATATAAAGAAGACATGTCCGATTTAATAATGTCAATAGCATAGGACACAATGCTGTCAATCGTGTAAACACGTTCAGAAAGGGTATGCATGCCATTATCAACAAAAGACAAAGTCAGCATCAGATTTTCTTGATCAATCTGCCTCAACCGGGCTGCAGCCTCTTGTTGTGAAAGCTTCCAAATCTCATTATAAACCTCGTATAAGAACCTTTTCTTCCGTGGTACTCTGGGACCTGACAAAAAATCTTGTAAATCAGTATTATTAGACAGTAACATGAGATGTGACTTAACTGCATCCAGCGTGGAGGACTTCAACCATTGCTGACAAAGCTTCCCCACACTGTATGTAGTTATAATATCAGCATGTTCTGGTGAAACGTAACGAGGGTCTGCCCTACTAGTCCTGAACCCCCCTGAAGAGGTGACAAAACGTTGATGACACATATTAGTGTCTATAGGCCATAATAACCACCCGCCTGGATGTAACGATGAAGTGTTAAGTGTACCATTCTGGACCCAATGTGTAAAGTCACTGAAAGTAGCATTCACATAGTGCTGCCAATTTTTTAATTTAGAAGGGACAGGTATACTAGGCAAAGTTAACTCCTTAATCATCGCTAAGCCCAAACAGCTAGTCTGTTGTACTGTGTCATTGAGGAAAATCATCTGCACAGGGATAATGCATGCTCTAAATAACGCGTCCCTGCCTCGCATTTGCCAATTTTTCGTACCCCAAACACTTTTCAAGTCAACAGTTTTCAACCAGTATTCATATCCTTCGACCGACAGTTTAGATACAAACAAATTAGAATACAGTAATTTAGTATCAGTCAATAACATTTGCTTATTAGAATACGGTGTAACTTTAAAATAGTAGGACCTAGCATTACGCGGATCATGCCCAGTAAAATATGCAAATTTGTCATAATACGTTTTTGAACTCCCTTGTGGAGGAGTCGAGCAATGTTCCCATTGCACATAATTAAACATGGACTTAGGGCTACTAGCTTTATGAATAAAGTGGTGTCCATAATAGTTGTAACAAAACATGTCACCATGATTATCTCTAAACTGGTAAGCATCTTCATCGTCATAGACATTATAATATTGCAAATCCGTTAGCATAGAATCTACTGTCTTCACATCCCAATCATTAGAAACAATGCCTGGTATAACAATATCATTCATTGATAATTTGAGGACATACGGTATTTGAATCAATTCAGTGGGACCATATATATCAAACATTACTTTATCCCACACAATTCCATCCGGAACTGGTATAGCAGAAATGTTCACTGTGGACAAGTCTCTTCGAACCATATGAGACGAAAAATGTGGTTTCAACACAGTCTCCACGTGCTCAATGTCAGATCGATCAGGAAGAAAATGACCATGTATTATCAGAAAAAAAGTAACCACAAATCCCAACCATAATAAAATAGTCATCACGGCCAAAAACAGCCAAAAATAGTTCCAAGGAAAAACAAAATATGTTCGTTTAAGCCATCCCAGCAGCCGTCGTGGACCGTGGACAGAAGACATCGAAGACGAGGAGCCGGACCCATCATTATCAGCGTCGTTGAAGCAGCCAGAAGTAGTTCTAGCAAAAGGTGCAACTCTGAACGAAGAAGGAGACGGAGTCTCTCGCCGTGGCACGCTATAAACCACATGTTCAGAAACGTCAGTAGAACGTACAGCAATTTGATCACAAGATTCCATATTAATCGCCGTTGGTGGAACAATCGCAAGATCATCATCCACCCTCCCCAAGCTCGGAGAGGAAACAGTGTCGGTGAAAATCACCTGCAGCGGGACCTCATCCCCAGTAGTGAGAGGGATTCTGGAACTATTGGGTGTCCCTCTTGGTCTGCTGTGCAGAATCGGCCACATGTTGTAACTTGACATTATCAATGGAAACAAAGCGATTTCCCTTTGCCCCTCGCAGCGGCGGTAAAATCACAGTTCTTGAGCCGCTTACCCCCAACACAGGGACAGGTTCTCGATAAGAAGGACCAAATTCTTTTTTAACTGCGACCTTTTCACGCACCAGATCCCCAATCCTGGGTATCCAGCCAGTAGGTGTTACTGGCTCATCCTTAATTCCTGAGGAGGCAGCATTGGCAGAAGAGTTATCTTCACAGAATTGTTGTAAATCCTGCAAAACAGTGACACGATCATTTATGTCAAAGGGCGTATCTGCCGCCTCCACACCAGGACCATCTAGATCAGGAACATACATTCGTGTTCCAAACAGGCACTCATATGAAGTACGACCCCCCAGTGACCTTCTAGGCAAGTTATTAAGTGCTCTCTGTACTCCATATAGGTGGGCTAGCCAACCACGACCCGTACCTATAACTCTGGCCGTTAAGGACTGCTTTAAATCACGATTTAAACGCTCCACGACAGAATTTCCCTCGGGATGAAATGGAGACGAGAATTGGAGTTGGACCCACAATGAAGCCATGGTGTCCCTGAATGCCTTAGAGGCAAAAGCAGGGCCCTGGTCCGAATGAAAAGCCGCAACTGCAAATATATCGACAAAGATGCGCAAATCTTTAATAACAGTGCGAGCGTCAGCCGAGCGTTGTGGCCATACCCATACAAATCTGGAGCACGAATCTACAGCAACCAATATATACTTGTATGCACTATCTGGCGTCAGCGGACCACAATGATCCAAGTACACACATTGTAATGGTTTGTTTGAAATCAGAAGGGGCGTCTGCTGCGGGCGTCTAGCCGACGATGCCTTAATTTGTTGACAAATGTTACAACAAAGGACATACTGCTTCGTCTCTTTATAGAGACCAGGCCACCAGTAATAGGCCTGTAAAAGTGAAATTGTGGCAGCCACCCCAGCATGTGCAGAAGCCACCCCCTCATGTGCTGCAGAAATCAATCAAGGTCTCTCAATTTTATTGGGAATTTCACGTACACCAATGCCTGGAATTGTAACAGTAGCATTTAGCGCACTATTCAAGCAGTAACTATATTTTGAAGGAAATCCTTTAGGAAAGGGCGTGCCATCAGCAGTAGCATTTATGGCAGCCGAAATTTCTGTGTCTGGTTTGGAACTCGAACAAGTCACTGCGGCCACAGTGGCGACAGCCACTGCCGATTTCGCGGCTTCATCAGCCAAAGAATTCCCAGCAACGTTTATTCCAACGCGCTGGTGTCCAAGTGTATGCACAAAATGGACATTAGGAAGCGTTTCCTTTAGATCCGCAACCTTACCCCACAACATTTTATGCTTAATGGTGTTGCCTTTAGAATCTCTGAACCCATTCATCTTCCAATAGTGTACATATTCGTTGAAAGACTGCACACAGTAGTAGGAGTCACAGACCAGCAAGGTTAAAAGTGTCGGATCCGCATGCTCCAACGCTAACAATAGAGCTTTGAGCTCAGCCAGCTGTGCCGTGCAATCTCCCAAGGTTTTAGTATAAGTATGTCGGGGGCAGAACACTTCCCCCTCCATAGTGCCGCTCACCACCGCACATGCAGCAGAATACTGTTGTTTAGTCCCAACCGCCGGTTGTGCAGAGCCATCGGTATACATGACCACTTCATATTGGTCAATAGGCAATGTACCAGCAGGAACAGGGCATTCTATTTCGTATTGAAGAAATTCTTGAGTCTGCAGTTTAGGGTCAAATACATAATCTACATCAGTGGCTGTCAAAGACGTAGCCCATTGTATCGCGGGTGTAAAGCTTTCGAATTAGGAACACTCGCTTTTGTAACAGCCTCTAAGGCCGGAACCGGGGAAACGACAACTATGCGTTGACCCTGGGCCAGCGGTCTTTCTTTAATAACAGCCATCTGTACTGCAGTGAGAATTTTCTCAGTTTGTGCAAAACGTTGCTCTGCAGCTGAATACA
Source organism: Pleurodeles waltl (assembly GCF_031143425.1). Lineage (NCBI taxonomy): Eukaryota > Metazoa > Chordata > Amphibia > Caudata > Salamandridae > Pleurodeles > Pleurodeles waltl. Next base: position 601,009,002 of record NC_090443.1, on the reverse strand, counting down.
AGTGAGACTTGTATGCAATCGGGACAGTCTCCCCTTCATTAAAGGTGACATAAGTAAACCCAACAGCCCCAGGTATCACCCTGATCACTAAATGTGTCTTATTGTCCCGAGTGTGTAAGTGTTTAACTGCTAAAAGATCACTCTGTAATTCTCGCAGTATGTGTGTATGTTCAATCGTCCAAAATTTACTCTAAAAATTCAGGCGAATCAACTCGTATAAGGGTTTTACACGCGTTGCATATTCAGGAATGTAAGTTCTGCCAAAATTCAGAAACCCCAACAATGACTGGAGCTTCCGAACCGTATTAGGAGGCTGCAATAAAGCACATTTCTCCAAAAAATGTGGCGCTAAGCTCTTGCCCTCACTCGACAACTCATATCCCAGGAAAATGACGCTGAGGAAGGCAATCTTTGATTTTTTTAAATTAAACTTATAGCCAATATCAGCAAACCCCACAACAATGCGCGATACGCACCTTAGATGTTGCAGAATCTCATCATCTGTCAGATATATGTCATCAACATATGATAATGCTTCAGGGTCGAACTCATGCAGCAGTTCAGTTACACGAGCCGAAAACAGTCCTGGGCTATTCTTATACCCCTGAGGCAAACGACAAAATTTTTTCTGAGAGCCAAACGCACTGAAACAGGTATAGTCCCGACTCTCGGGTGCTATATTCTGGCAGAAAAATCCATTCGAGATATCTAATTTTGTCTTATATTTTTTACGCACTATATTATTCATAAGCGCTGCGTGAATTCTGTATTGCATATGTGCGTGTATGACTATTTAAATGTCGGTAATCCACCACTATCCTATATGAATGGTCTGGTTTAGCAACCGGAAACAAGGGATTATTCATCGGCGAGACACAGGGCTCAATAACACCCTGATACTCCAATTCTGTAAGAATTTTCCTAACCGATGCCCTAGCTTCAAATTTGATAGGATATTGCGGTTGTGGCTGAGGTTCGCCTTTTATCGGTATTACATGATAAGGTGATTGTCTGTCCCACCCCACGTTATTTCTATACAAGGCGGGAGCCTGTGCTAGAGCCCATGATTTACTATAGGACTCTGTGAGTTCTCTCGGAACAAGTGGTGAGAAGGAAGGTGTAATAACCTCCTCCCCAACTGGACAGTCACGAACAAAGTCAGGTGGCCTATCTTGTTCGGCCAACAGAACATCATATGATTTTACCACATGGTCCCAAAAAATGGCGTTTATAACACGCTCAATGTCCCCTTCCAATCGCAGAGTCACTATATATACTCTATCAGGATCAGAGACTCGCATATCCGCCGTCTCGACTTGTATGAAGTCATCAGTTGCTTTCACCTCCAGATGCTCTAGAAGACTCCGGCGAACTATTGTGACCTCTGCCGCGCTGTCTAACAGTGCTAATGCCCATGTCTTGTTCGTCAAGAGAACTCTCTTCTTGAGTGGCATGTCTAACTGAGACAGCTGCCACTTTCTTCTTTTTGAATTGCTGTTTCTGTTGCAGCGGTTTCTCTTCTTGTTTAATAGAAACCTCCGCTGAGCGTTGTGAATCCTGTCTCGGTTTCACGTACTCCGTCCTCCGCTCTGACCGCCCACCTCTCTCACTTCTCTTTTCCGAGGAGTCCTGAAAGGAACGAGATTGGCGTGTATCAGTATATTGATATCTATCAGGCGTCTTCAAAGTATCCCTATTCCTGAGATTATACTTATTCTGTGGGGTCTCCGGTTGCGGAGACTGCCCATCATCCTTCTTAGGTGTTTGCTGGTTCTTTTCCCAGCGCTTTTTCGAACCCTCAGGTTGTTGCTGTTTAGCATTATCTTTATTATTTTTACCCTGTAACTGGGGTTTTTGTGGTCTAGCCCCTAGACTATCACGACCAATACTAGAATATGTTTCCGCTATTATTCTCGGAAGCTCCCGTTCCTGTTGAGGCAGCGGAACATCCCGAAGACGCATACGCACTGCTAGTGCTACCGCCTCTCCTTTGAGATTACTCAAAATAATAGAAGAAACTGTGGCAAAATTGCCCAGCAACTGCATGCCCAAATCCAAGGCAGGGGCAGCCCCATATTCATCCTGAATCTGTTTAAGTACGTCCGGTAAATTAGCTAATGTCGGTGTACCATGTGCCGTAGTGTAGAGCGCGGCAAACACCGTGCCCCAGGTATTACAAAGGTCCACCGGAGGAACCATCCCGTACGGCAAACACATCGTCAAAATTCTATGTTTATCCTGAGGTCCCGTATGGGGAAATACTGCTTCCAGCGTATTAATTTTTTGCGCCAGCCAAAACGGAGTCTCCTCTCGTTTAGCCGGTACTTTACCCATAACTGAGTGTACAGTGGCCGGATTAAGACCCGGAACCACCGCCTGTTGGTGCGCTGGAGCAGCACGCGCTGCATTCGTGTTTAATGTCTGCATCACAAACTGAACTAATCGTCTATATGTAGCCGTTAATTCTGTATATAAACGACGAACTTCAACCACTGCCAATTGAGCAACCGCAGGATGTGGTGTATATGTAGCCAATAAAGGCCAGGTAGGACCATCATTACTCAGTGGACCTAACCTTACTTGTGCTATTGTGTGTGGGAGGGCGCCATCAAGCCAATTATGGTGTTCTTGATAAGATAGAGGTATTTCTAAATAAGCGTAAGCCCTGTATTGTCCAGGGGCATTCGCAACTGTGTATTCGTGAAAAGTATTTGTGCCCCCATCTACTGCTGGAAAAGCGACCCAAGAATAAAAAAGTTCCGTTCTATAGGCTGCATGGGCGTCCACCACAAAAGTGACCGGACCCCCCTGGACTGTCAGTCCATGTGTCAATAGATGTCCCGTGAGCGGATGTCGCATATTAATTGCTATGTTCACTACATTAGGATTCGCCATTTTATTAAAAAACAGCCGCAGGGCAGAGAAGGCACACCAATATCGGGGTTTTTTCCTTTCAAAGTTCAAGCTTGAACAACCAACCACTAAGCAATAGGACACACCTATGTCGTGGCGGCGGAAACCCTCAGCCCCACGGACGTCTCCGTATACGGAACCAAGGAGTCAAAATATATATGAGACCAAGAGAGTCAGTCGGACCTAATCATTAGAGCCAGACCAAACGTTGGCGGCGCCATGTCGCGTGGGCTCTCATTATTCTAAATGAGACTACTGTATTTCTAGGTAGCAGGATCGATAACGGTGTGGGGGACTGAGTCTGACCCACGTGTAAAGAACTCTGTCACCCTAAATCCGGTTTTTGCTCCGGCTAACTAGCAGTGCCTCATTTCTCCCATGTGGAAGGAATGATTTGGCAGCCGAGCGCATGACATCTTTGGAACTTCTCAGGGAAGTCGTGGTTACTCAGATCCAAACCAACTCTCTTATTTCCAATATGATCTCATATACAAATGCCAAAGACAGTATAAGTTTTATATAATGTTTTAATAAAACGACTGTATTTTAGATATTAAGGCGTGAGCCGCAATAACCAGAACGATACAACACAGTAGGATTGTGATAGTTACCAGGAGAGTAAAACATAAAAACAAAGCTATCATATTGTCAAACAGTTTCTACTCTCCCTCTGCTTGTTCTATCTAGAGCACAGCATGTTAAGCTTCTAGCTTGCCTATTAGAATCACTATGGGGATATCAGCCCTCATACCTGAGCAAAGACCTGTGATCTTGGTTCAGCATCTGCAACGAGGCAGTCAGCGTCAAGTTGTGGTTCCCTGGTCGGAATCTCCCTCTTGCGTGTACTGGGACAAGGAAGTGATTTTATAACTAACATGTCAGCGAGATCACAAAATGTCCCTACGCAGGAATGCCGAGTCTAAACTCTTACCACGTCTATCGGCAATGTACCAGACTGTATCCTTGACTGAAGCACAGAGTAAATATGTTATGGAGAACTCTAGTGCAGAGTAGGCAAAACAGTGTGATATGAATAAAAAACAACACCGTAGAACTGGCTATTTGAAAATAACAGTACGAAGCCTAATAAAAAGCATGTAGAGCAAAGTGCACAGAGGCTCTAAGCTATTAGCAAACAAATAAAATATATTCAGGGCAAAATGCACAAAGGCCTAAAGCCTGAAGCTAAAGCGCAATGAATACGTAAAACTAACCACACTACACAGTAATCCGACCACAGTGGCCACCCCCCTATAACCACCCAACGTTATGCCATGCATGGCCAAAGGACGTGAACTGTGTGGTTGGCCTGCAGCCTGCCTTTGCCGCCAACCCCCTAACCACCCAGCCCCATGCCTTTGGCCATGTGCATCAGGAGTTGGCCGCAGGTCCACATGGCCCCCCTAGCCCAGCATATTTCAACCCTGGGGACCCCATTCTCTGGGGCCCACTACAGTTCCATGGGGGTGCAGCCCCACTCCCCTGGGCATTTTCACCCTAAGGACCCTATCCCCGGGGGCCTGGCCTTCTTAAAAATGTTTGGGGGAGTGGGGCACGCGTCCCCCTCCTGGCCAATTTCAGCCCCATGGTGCCCTTCTCCTGGTGCCCAGTGTAAATACATTATTTTTTTTAGGGGAGGGGGGCTAAGCAGCCCACCACCGTAGACTGATCTTGGCCCTGGTGGCCTCATTTCCTGGAGCCTGACCTTCTATTTTGTTTTTTGGGGAGGAGGGCACACGGCCTCCCTCCCTGTGCTGATTGTGGCCCTGGGGACCCCATTCCTCAGCCTAAACATTTTATTTATTTTTGGGGAGGGGGCTGTGCAGCTCCCCTCTAAAGGTGGATCTCAGCTTCAGGGACCCCATCTCCTGGGCCCTGACCAATATATTAAATTTTTGGGGTGTGATGGTCCCCATCCGCAGGCCAAACTAGGCACCAGGTACTCCATCCTCCACAGCAAGCCATGTTGTCTGGGTGCCCACAATGATTGGGGACCATGTTCGAAGCTGGATCACCCCATGGTCCTAGCTGGCTTCCTGCCTCCTGCAGGAGCCAGCATTGCTGTCTCAGCGAGGGAGTTGCTAAAGCTGCATCTATAGCAGCTCTCTCTCTGTGACAGTAATTGTTTCCTTCTGTTTCCCCGCCTACAGGCAGGGAAACCAAGGAAACCTCCACTCCCAGCAAGCGAGTACTGTTTGACAGCTCTCACTTGCTGGAACCAGAGTGTTTGCTCTGACTTGGCGGGAGCTGTCAAAGCTCATGTGTTGTCAGAGAAAACAGTTAAGTCTTGGGGGTAGGCACCCAGGATATAGCAGGAGCCGGCCCTGGGTGTGGCGATCCCAAGGGCCATGCATAGCTCAATGAGGGGGGGCCGCACAGCCCCCCTACAATATTCTATTCGGCCCAGGCAGGTGGTGGTCCCCAGGGCTCAGGGGTCTTCAGCAAACCCCCTTCAATATTTTATTGTAGCCTTGGGGAGGTGGCAGTCCCTGGGGCTGCACGATGGCCACACCCCACACACTCTAGTTCTCTATAAAGCCCTGGGGAGGTGGTTGTCCCTGTGGCTGTAGGGGGGCTGTGCACCACGCATTAATTTTGTTTAAAGCTCAGGGGAGATAATGGTCCTCAGGGCTGTGAGGATCTGGGCAGCTCCTCTGCACTCATAATTTCAATGTCCCCAGAGAGGTGGCAGTCCCCAAGGCTACGGGTGTTCCGCGTGGCCCCCCACATTCATAATTTCAATGGCCCCGGGGAGGTGGTAGTTCTGGGGCAGTGGGGGTGCTGGGGTGCCCACCACAGAGAGAACTTCTTTGGCCCCAGGTAGGTTGCAGTCTCCAGGGCAATGGGGGGACCAGGCACCCCTCCCCCGACCTGACCTACCCAAAGGCTGCATTTAAACAAGTGCATGAGCCACATCTCCAGCCGTGTTGCCTTCCAAAAGGTTTAAAAAAAATGCTTTTTTGCTCAGGGTCCCTCTTGGACCCCAACACCTATGCTAAGGTGTCAGGGTGTCCCTATCCTGTCTTCTTTTCTTTTTTTTTAATCTTTTTTTTTCTGAGACTCAGCTGAAGTAGAGACGCAACATGGCTGCCATCACTTTCTTGTTCAAGTGTTGGCAGCCAATCAAATTGCTTAGCTTTTGGTTCCCTACATATGCAAATTGAACACAATAGAAAAGTTCACTTTCCAAACCAAGAGCTACCTTTCTGGCAAATTTGGTATAATTCCATCCAGTTGTTTGGACGCTATTCCTGTTCAAAATCCCCATAGAAAAATGCATGGGGAAAATGCATTTTGGGACCCAAGTCTTTCTTGGCCCCTATCCTTCGGTTGCCACTAGATATATATATTACCTACTGCCGGTTGCCAGTAGGTAGTTATAGTAGTTATAGTTAGGACCTAGTTTCCATTGATAAAACATTTTTTGACTTGCCTATAACTTTGGCATCATTTGACAAATCTTCATGAACTTTTCCCTCAAAGATGTGCCTGAGAATCTTGTTGTGCATTGGACGTTTCGGGGTTCTCCATCAAGCAGGGGCCAAAGAAAAGGAGTGCATTTCCCATTTTAATTCTCATAGGGATTTTGAACATGAACTGCTGGATGGAATTACATCAAATTTGACAGAAAGGGGACTTTTCGTCCAGAAAGGAGCCTTTTTGTTAATTGGTGTAAATCTGTTTGGCAGTTTTTTAAATATTAAAATAAAACCAAATTTGCATATCTGGAGGTGCGAAGGCTTTGTGAATACTCCTGATCTCTTGCAGAAATCAGATCGACTGCCAACCCTTCAACCAGGAAGTGTCGGGTGAAACAAAGTCTCCAAAAAAATAAAAAGAGAACCGGGCAAGGTACTGTTACCCTACCCCCCTCTAGTCTTGGTGCGGGGACCCCCCCAGGAACCTTTCAAGGCTTAAAAGTACTTTTTGTTTTAAACCACAGTGCAAATCGTGGCAAATACACAAATTTCAACGTGATTTAAAAAAATGAAAGTAAGCACAGGCTCGTGCGTTGCTTTTTTGTGTTTTTCCCCAGGTGGGTGGGTTCCTGGAGGCATAGCATAAAAATAGGAAGACGGCGCACAGGGCCCCCTCCTAGGGCTTATGAAAGCCCCATAGATTGCCACCTCCCCGTGGCACTGTTTACTATGTACGCACACAGGCCCACTGAGCCCACCTGCACCCTGGGGACCACCACCTCCATGGTGCAAAAGTTGTTAAATTAATGTGGGCCAGCCCGCATGTGTCCCTGCGGCCCTGGGGACCACCAGATTCCCTGGGCCCTGGGGACTGCCACCTCACCCAGGCTAAATTCCAAGATGGAGGGGGGCTATACAGACCCCCTCATAGAGCCATAGATGGCCCAGGGGAATGCCACCCCCAGGGCCTGCTCCTGCTACCACCTGAGGTGTCCACCCTGAGGAGGCAGCTGTTTGCTTCTGCTTCGTGATAACTGACAGCTACCGGAAACCCGCTCTCAAGCAAACCACAGTGATGTGAATCAGTGGACTAAGAATAAATAAAATGTAGCTTAGCAGCCCTTGGTATTGAGTGCTTTGCCACACTCCAGTGCCTGCTGGGAATTCAAATGAATGCTAAAATTAATGTGAGAAAATCAAATCAGCAAATTGAATGTGAAGTTAAATTAACAAAACTCACAAGCAACTGACCATAAACTGAAATAAAAAATAAAAAAAAACTCAGCAGGGCATGGGGGTCTGGGTCACCCAAACTGTAAGGAAAACAAAGCAGTAGAAATTAAGATAAAATAACCAAGCAAATGATTGGCTCTTACTTACCAGTGGGTCAACTTGCAAACTTTAGTGACATAATATAGACATAAATAAATATCACCTTCCTCCACATAAGGGATGAACATGTGAAAATTGACTATAAAAATATTGTCATAAAATAACTAATTAGAGAAAACAAAAATATAGAAATAATAAATACTAAGATTACAAAACAACATAAGGAGGATGACCAAAAGGACATGAACCAAAATATTATTAACCCAAATATTGCTAAAAATAATTTAGAAATAAATATTTCTAAATTATATTGAGCAATATTTGGGTCAACATTCATTTTGTTTATTTACTTTTGGTATATCTAGGTATTTTATGACGATATTTTTATAGTCAATATTTGTGTGCTATATATTTAGCACTCAAAGAAATACACTTAGAAAACACAATGGGTGATTACCATATAGAACTACTTAAAAAAAGAAGAAACACTTCAGGAATCCTGAAGTTCAACTAGTTTTAATACTTATGAAAGCAATACAGTATAGCATAAGATCAAAGACAATTGTCATTTGACTGGCCAGGGCTCATACTAAAAAATGGTCAGGGTGAGCTAAAGTTCATAGAAAATCAACTTTGTATTTAACTGTGTGTTTAAATACAATCAATAAATCTTAATCATGTGGCGGAAACTGTTCTCTTTCTGATAAAACATATGTAATGTGCAGGTGGCATGACCACCCCTTGCCAGAGAAAAGCACTGAGAGGCGATGATGGAAAGATTTAATTCAAATGTACAGTATTAGCCGTCTTATTATTCTCACTAAATTCGGCTTCTACTTGCCTGGTTTGAAAGAGTGATTATGCTCTGAGGAAATGTGCAAGTACAATCCTGGGGCCTAGGACTTCTGGACCTACTATAGTCAAGGATATTATTAAGCAGTGTTAAAGAAAGCCTCAAACTATATATAAAGTAACATCCATATTTGATTCAAATAGTTAATACATTGACAGTTATATGTGCACTTGTAAGAAATTGGCGGGATACCTGCATAAGTAGAATTTTTTGTGTAGATATTTTCCTTGTATAAGGGTGGCATGTCATAACTCATAGGGAAAACCGCCAATGACTGTGCAGGGTGATACATTGCCCCTTAATGCATGCTTAAGTGGGTGAAAGAAAAATGTGAATGCCAGCAACTACGGACTAAAGGATGCAGTCTGACTGAAACCCCTATAAATAAATAAGTTATATACTGTAGATAGCTTTAGTAAAATCTAAATATCTTGGCTAACATAGACATTAAAAGGCCAATCAGTGTGACATTAGCCGCAAGCCTCTTGCCTTTGAGAGAGAGAGAAAGAAAGAAAGAGATAAAGAAGACAGAGAAAAGAAAGAAAGAAGAGAGAAGTAAGGTGAAAAAGAATGCAAGAATGAAAAATGGTAAGAAAGAAGGCAAGAGAAGAAAGGAAAGAAAGAAGGGAAAAGAAAGAAAGAAAAAAGAAATAAAGGATGGATGAAAGAAAGAAAGAAAGAAGGAAAGAAAGAAAGAAGGAAAGAAAGAAAGAAAGAAAAAGAAAGAAAGAAAGAAAGAAAGAAAGAAAGAAAGAAAGAAAGAAAGAAAGAAAGAAAGAAAGAAAGAAGGAAAGAAAGAAAGTTTCAATTGGACACGATCTGGAACGTTGTGTAATAGCAGCAGTCAGAAAAGCAAGCTACTCCAAAAGGAATTTACAGCATTGGAAGGGGATGGTATCTGATAAAGATAGAATGAGCATCCACAGTGTCCTGCTCTGACAACAGGAACTAGACACATATTTTAGTGAAATCAAAAGGTCTGGGCTAATGCTGGTGATAAAAATTGAGTAAAATGTAATAAATAAGATGAATCCAAAACAACAAAAATAAAATCCAATCAGTAGAACCAGAGATAGGCAGTTTTTAAAGTTTTGGGTCAGTATAATGTCAAAAAAGCACACAGCATCACTCATTTTCATCTGTTTGTGCTAGACTGGTGGAAAGTCACTAGTTCAGGTCCACTGGAATCTAGCACAGGTTGGATACAGGGACCAAGACCAGAGATTATAATCTAGAAGTTCAAAATTTCTCCTGTTTTGTAGAGGAGTGTGCTCTGGTGCGAGCCATGGATCTAGGACATACTGACACACCTTTTGGGGATGCGAGACTCACTCTAGGAAGGCCAGCAGGGCTCAAGAAGGGCTGGTTACACATCCAGGCAGGTCCAGTTGCAACAGATCTGCTGGGTCATTGCAGGGAGGTTTCTGAAACATGTTTTGTCCCTGCAGCTCAGAAAAGGAGTCAGCCAACTGACCATTGGAGCCTGGGATGAAGGGAGCAAGTGATGTTCCTTCCTTCTCTTGCCATGGCTCCAAGTAATCAAGGGTGACAAATGACTGGTATCAAGTTTCTTTGCGAGTGTGCTGGAGGCAGCTCTTTAAAATGCAAATGGAGCAGGTGACACCCACCCATCTTGGCAGGATGGTCCATCCTACAAACACCTAGTCCCCTTTTGTCTTACTCTCTTGGAGGAATATACAAAGGCCAACTTTCAAGCTATTCACAGTCATGGGCATCAGGATGCAGGCTTCAGGCACCAAATGGCTTGGACAAAAAAGTTAACTTTATAAATGTAGCATTTTCAGAATTGTGACTTACAATCCGGTTTCACCATTAACCCCTTTGTTGCCAGGCCTTTTCCCCCTCAGGTGCCAGGCCTTTTTTTGGCTATCTGGAGAAGTTCGCGCTTAGGCCCTCATAACCTTTTGTCCACATAAACTACCCACGCCAAATTTGCGTCCCTTTTTCCAACATCTTAGGGATTCTAGAGGTACCCAGAGTTTGTGGGTTCCACTGAAGGAAACCAAGAAATGAACCAAAATACAGCAAAAAAAATTTTTTTTTTCAAAACAATGGGAAACAAAGGGCTGCAGGAGAAGGCCCGCGGTTTTTCCCTGAAAAATGACATCAACAAAGGGTTTATGGTGCTAAAATCACCCTTTGTTGCCAGGCCTTTTCCCCCTCAGGTTCCAGGCCTTTTTTTGGCTATCTGGAGAAGTTCGCGCTTAGGCCCTCATAACCTTTTGTCCACATAAACTACCCACGCCAAATTTGTGTCCTTTTTTCCAACACCTTAGGGATTCTAGAGGTACCCAGAGTTTGTGGGTTCCACCGAAGGAAACCAAGAAATTAACCAAAATACACCAAAACATTTTTTTTTTCAAAACAATGGGAAAAAAAGGGCTGCAGGAGAAGGCCCGCGGTTTTTCCCTGAAAAATTACATCAACAAAGGGTTTATGGTGCTAAAATCACCAGCTTTCAGGAGCAGGTGGACTTGAATCAGAAAACCATATTTTTCAGCACAAGTATGGCATTTTACTGGGACATACCACATTTTTACAATTTTGTGTACTTTTAGCGTCCTTCCTGTCCAGTTAGTGACAGAAATGGACGTGAAACCAGTGCTGGATCCCAGAAAGCTAAACATTTCTGAAAAGTAGGCACAATGTTGAATTCACCAAGGGGTCATTTGTGTAGTTCCTACAAGGTTTTCCTACAGAAAACAACAGCTGAAATAAAAACAATATTGAAATTGAGGTAAAAAACAGCAATTTTTCTCCACGTTTTACTCTGTAATTTTTTCCTTCAATGTCAGATTTTTTAAAGCAATATATGGTTACGTACTCGACTCATCCGGTTGTGGGTATATATAGGGCTTGTAGGTTCATCAAGAACCTTAGGTACGCAGAGCCAGTAAATGAGATGCACCTTGCAATGGGCTTTCATTGAATACTGGGTATACAGCAATTAACTTGGTGAAATATAAATACTGAAAAATAGGTATCAAGAAAACCTTTGTATTTCCAAAATGGGCACAAGGTACGGTGTTGAGAAGCAGTGGTTATTTGCATATCTCTGAATTCCAGGGTCCCCATACTAGCATGTAAATTTCCGGGCATTTCTCAAATAGACGTCTTTTTTACACACTGTCTTACATTTGGAAGGAAAAAATGCAGAGAACGACAAGGGGCAATAACACTTGTTCTTCTATTCTGTGTTCCCCCTAGACTCCTGATAAAAATGGTACCTCACTTGCGTGGGTAGGCCTAATGCCTGCGACAGGAAACACAACATGGACACATCACATTTTTACATTGGAAACTGACATATTTTTGGGAAAGTGCCTAGCTGTGGATTTTGATCTCTAGTTCAACAGGCACCTAGGAAAACCTACTAAACCTGTGCATTTTTTAAAACTAGATACCTAGAGTAATCCAAAATGGGGTGACTTGTGGAGCTCTTACCAGGCTCTATTACCCTGAATCCTTTGCAAACCTCAAAATTTGTCTAAAAACACTTTTTCCTCACATTTCGGTGACAGAAAGTTCTGGAATTGGAGAGGAGCCACCAGTTTCTTTCCACCCAGCATTTCTCCAAGTCTCAAACAAAACAAAAAAAAATTTGTTGTAGCTCATCATTCCGCAAGGCACTGCACGGTCCCCTCTCAAGTTTTTTTACAGACAAGCTCCCTTGGATAGCTTTTCCGGTTAGAACGGATTGTGCCACAAGCAACTCTGAACAGCTCCTTGAACAACTGCACTCCAGTTTAGAAATTATCTACATACAAATGGTGAACTTTTTTAAACAGTCGTCTACCAAGTTCCCACACAATTTTCTCGCTAACTCCAAAAGAGGCGGACAACCAGGGGGGGTCAATACTGGAATCCCTACCAGTGTAGACCCAGAAATTATACACATATCTTGTATTACCTCCTAATAGCAAATACAATTTAATTCTATAGGAATGTACTGCTTAAACACCAAACGCCCCTTGAACAGGACCAACGACTTGTCCACACTTATTTCTTTGCCTGGAACATACACCTCTGAAAACTGATCTACAAAATGATCAAAGACATGCCTAACTTTAAAAAAGACAGTCCCAATCAGGGATATCTGGTGGCAAGGCTAAAGCATTGTCAACAAAATGCAGCATCTGAAGAAGAAGCAAATAGCAATTAAGAGTCATGGTTGCAGGAAATATAGCCATAGCCATCAAGGGACTAGTAGACCAATAAGAAGCCATTGACAGCCTCCTTATCAACCCCATCAAAAATGTCAATCCCAAGAACTTTTTCATCCCTTCCAGATTTGTAGGAACCCACTGGGAAGCTCTAGACTGAGGCCTAAGTCTGGCAGCATTGTCCCTCAAATACTGCTCCACATACAAATTAGTCTGCTCAACAATCTCTTCCAAAAATTCTTTGTCCATAAACAAATCAAAGAAATTGACAGGCAAAAACTTTTCTGTATGTATTCTACACCCTGGGAGACCAGTAAAGGCAGGCAACTATGGTTGTTCCATGTTTGGGGCAACCCAGGTGTCAGGTCTTCCAAAGGGAAACCTTTTAGCCCCAGGCTGATGCACTATTGGCACATCGGTGTCCTCCTCTAAAACAGGCCCTTCACTGAGTGGCCTCCTCATCAGAAGATTCCTCTCGGACAGAAAACTCACTGCCAGAATCTCTCACTTCCTCCTCCGCCACAGATGCAGAGTCAATCTCATAATCATGGTCAGAAGATGACTCAAAAAGCATACCAACAACCTACTGAGTGGTCACTCTGTGGCTAGCCATGATCCTTTCTAACAACAAATGGGTTGCCAACAACAACCAGCACTGTCTAAAATAAGTAATAAACAAAGTGTGGCTTTATCACAAAGAGTTATGTACTAAAAAACGATACCACTCACTTGCCTGAAAAAGCTAAACTCACCAGCAACTACTCTGAACAGACACAGCAATCACCAATGATATCCCACTAACAAGAAAAATAAAGAAAAGCAAACTAGATATTAGACAACACAAATATCATTGTGCACAAATCTAAAGGCAATTTCACACACAATCCTGCATTTAGCACACCACCTACAAACATCTCATGCATGCATGTCAACAATACTCCCTTGGAGTAAGTTGCTTTTACTTACCTAAAACATGCAACTACACAAATCACAGGTCAATTACTGCCAAAACTGGAAAGCCTTGAACTGGAACAAAAAGAAGAAATAAACTGTTATAATCACAAATACAAATACTTAGCCAGTTGACAAACACCCCGCCGCCAAGAATTTACAAATTTTGCCTGGTGCCTGAGTGGATTCTGCCCCCATTGGTGGCAGATGGGCATAAAAAAAATAGGCTGATCTGCCCCCAAGGGGGGCAGAAATGGGCATCAATAATGTGCCCCCTTTGTGGGGCGACCCTTGCCAAAGGGGCCGCCACCCCACACAAAAACACACACACAAGACCCCTGGTGCCTAAGTGGATTCTGCCCCCCCTGGGGGCAGATGGGCCTAAATAAACAGGCCAATTTGCCCCCAAGAGGGGCAGAAGTGGCCAACAGTCCTGTGCCTCCTTTGGGGGGTGACCCTTGCCAAAGGGGGCTCACCCAAGCACAAAAAAAACAAAGTTACCTGGCATCTCAGGGGCAGAGGAGCCTAAAAAAATAGGCCGATCTGCCCCCCAGGAGGGGGGGGCAGAAATGGCCAACACTAATGTCCTCCCTTTGAGGGGAGAACCCTGGCCCAAGGGGTGCCACCAAGACACAAAACACACACAACACAGTCCCAGGGGCCTAGTGGGATTTGATCCCCCCCCCGGGGTGGGATGGGCCAAAAACATGGACCCCCGGGCAGCGACACTTGCCTAAGGGGTTGCTGCTCTAAAACATTATTTGAAACAGAATCCCTGGTGTCTAGTGGGTTTCCACCACCCCTGGGGCAGATCGGCCGAAAAAACGGCTGATCTGCCCCCGGGGGGCTGAAACACGGATATACTTATGTCCCCAGGGGAGCAAACCTTGCCCAAGGGGTCGCTCCACAAAATAAACAGAAAACAATCCCTGGTGTCTAGTGGGTAGATTCCTGCTCTGTGACCGTGGAGCAGCAATCCACTCAAAACAGGCACAGGGGGAAAGGAAAAACTCTTTCCTTTCCCCCTGTGTCTGTTTTCCAACCCTAAACACCCCCTAGGAGAAGGACTCACCCTTGCTGCGACCTCTTTCCTAACACGTTGAAAGCAGATGGCTTCCAGTGCTTCCCCAGCAGCATTTGATGACGTCGGCGTGCTGTGAGCGAGCTGACTTCATCAGATTACCCAGATGGGGTTGGGGGTGGAAAGGGAACCGATTCCCCTTCCATCCCTGACTGGGGGGTGTGGGAGGGAGGGCCGAGGAGGGAGCGCTAGCACTCCCCCCGTGGGCCTGGTGCAGGACGAGCTGGTCAATTAATTTGAGATCAAACATAACATTTCTACCAGCTACCAATCAAAAGTTAACACTTATTAAGTGAAATAAGGTAATCCTATCGGAGAGGTAGAGCTTCCAGTAGTGAAAAACAAATTACTTTGTTTTTCTTTATAAGGATGTGCTATGTCCTATTTCTAAATACAGTGTACCCTATCCTGTGTGCTATTTAGGGCCTACATTCAGGGTGAGTTAGATGTATTAAAAAGGAAGGTTTAGGTCTGGCAAAAGGGTTATTTTTGTGAGGTTGAATTGGCAGTTTAAAACTGCACACATACTGCAATGGCAGGCCTGAGACATGTTTTAAGGACTGCTTAATTAGATGACACAATGCATGCTGCAGAGTCACAAGTAGCATTTCACTTACAGTCCCTTACACTTACACAACATGTAGTTCTACTTTATTAGGAGCTTATAGGTATATTAAATGTGACAATTGGGTGAAACCCAATTTTACCATGGTCAAAGGCAAAAGCATGAGCACTTTAATACCAGTTAGCAATTGAAACGTGCAGAGTCCTAATGCAGACAAAAATGAAACCCAGGAACAAAAGGGAAGAAGCCAAAATGTTTGGGGGAAGACCACACTAAGGATGTCATGTCTAACACATCAGGTCCTGGGCTATTAGGTCCCCGGTTCTTAAGTCTCACTCAAGCAGGGACAGGGGCCCTAAGCCCACTTCCTCCCAAAAACAAATAATTCAGGACAGGTTGCTTAGAGAACTCTTGACCAAGTCAAAAGAGTAATATTACTAGTGTACAAAAAGATACTCAGTAACTCCCTGGATGTACTCCAGAAACTAAAGTTGAGTGGGAACAAGCCGTAGGTGAATTTAAATAGGAGGAGTGGGAGAAGGTTCTAAGAGGTCTGAGAGAGATTGATAACTCAACTTCCTCTATAATGCATACTACTAAAAAATGATCTTCCATAAAAAGGGAAACAGTACCTCACAGATTTGCATCAGAGACTGTGGTCCTTCTTCCATATTGTGTGGAAATGCTTGAAACTATAGCACTACTGGCGAGGAATGGTGGACTGTATTAAAAATGTGATGGGCCTGCCTATTGTTAAAATCGTAAATGGTTTGTAGTCAAGCTATGGGAGGATCAAAAAATACCAAAATACCCAAAAGTGTGGCTAGCACTAGGTCTAACAGTAGCAAAGCATAACATAGCCAGACGACAGAGGGCCCGGGCAGCTCCAAAGATAAAAAATGGGAAAAGGACATGGACTGAATCATGTGAGCGTAAAGGGTGATCTATAAGGGAAGGGGCTGCCCCAAGAAATGGGAGAAAATATGTTCGGCACAGAGGTTCTATTGGGGCTCCAAACTAGGAATGCCACTGACACTCATGAACGGAAATACCCTGGGTTTTGTAACTTCCAATGTATGATTGGTGACATTTTGTTATGAAAACTTGAGACAAAAATGTAGAAATGAATAAATAAATAAATACCTAAATAAAGCTGTGCGAGATCTGGCACTGGCCCATCCCAGGGATAATTTAAAGAGTAGCAACAGATCCCAACATCCTTGTTGTAGGCAGGATAAAATTGGCAGACTTCAAATGTGTATAAAATGAGTCTAGTTGAATCAATTTTCCTGATCTTAGTGGTGAGCTCTAGCCACCAGGAGCATTTTTAGCAGACCTACTGTCCCCTAAAGGGGCACACTTTGTAGGGTGCTTGTTTCACTGGCTCCCTGCAGGAGCTTTACCCTCTATCTACCCTCGTCATGTTTATGGTCTCTTGGCCATCTTGCAGGGATCTCTGGTCAGCCTTTTGTGATCACAATCCTTTAGTCTGCCTGATTGTTTGGAGTCCTCGTCATATTGGGTCAGTGAAGTTAGGTCCTCTGAATATGGCTATTTTACCACAGGATCAGGGCAGGAGGATAAAATGGAGTGGGGTGTCATCTGATGCTTTTTTAAAAGCTCTCTTAGGTCTGATGGGGTCTGACATTAGAGTTTGCATGGGTGTCCTCGAGGAGGAAGGAGTGCTCTTGGAGGCCTTTGATAGGATTTGTAAAAAGACTGATGGTCAGCTCAGGGTATCCAGGAGGCAGCCACTAGTGGCAAGGGAAAGGTGGTTTAACTCTGAGTACTCAGCGACACTCCAGAATTTGAAAGCAATTTTAAAAAAAGACCCAAGAAATAGGGTGGATATTGCCCAGGCCAGGGAGGTTTATTAACTTGCTACTCAAGCCTGAAAAAGGGAGATTAGGGATCAGGCTTAGGACAATTTGTCAAACCCACAGACCTTGAGTGATAGTGCTTCTTTCTGGGAAAATATTAATCGTCCCTTTTTTTCCAGAGAGCTGAATTGATTGTGTTATCCTGGCAGCTGAGTGGGTAAACCACTTTGCAGTGATTTATATAAACCCAGTGAAGTGTACAACTTGATCAGGGTTTGGACAGGACAATGCAGGAGTCATTATAAAGTTTACTGAGGGGGAGGTAGAGAAAGCTATTGCCACCATGTAAAAAAGTAAGGCCCCTGGTCCGGATAGGGTACCAACAGATTTATTTTGTCATCATGTGGGCTTATGGATTAAAGTCCTAACCCACGTCTTCAATGCGGCATGGCAGCGGGTCCTCCCAGTTCATGGCTAAGCTTCATTATTATTTCAGTGTTTAAAAAAGAAGATAAATCTGATCCAAAGTGTTATAGATCCATTCCATTAATTGGCTCATCTGTAAAGGTCCTGGGAAGGGTCATTTTGGCTATAATGTCCCTTTGCCTAGAACAAAGGTACATCATTTCATTCTTTCAGTACGGTTTTAGGTAGGGCAGGTGGAAAGTGGATCAATGCTTAAATTTGAATCTTTTAATTGGTAAATATTCTGTTGCCAAAGACGAGCAGTTAAATTTGGCCTTTATGGACCTGTCCTCTGCCTTTGAAAGGGTAAACAGACAAAAGTTATGGTCTATGCTCATTGATATGACCCTAGATCCTTACCTTGTGGATATTTTGCACAATCTTCATCAGAATCTTACGGCAAGGGTCAGATTTAATTCTGTGGGGTCCTTATGTCCTCTGATAAATGTTGCGTACGGGTAAGTCAGTGCCGTATTCTGGCACCATTAATGTTTACTTTATACATTATTAACTTGTGTCTAGTTTTAAGCTCTGCCTCTAATGATGTGCAATGGGTGGGCTCGAGCTTGATAACAGTGTTGGTGTACATCAATGATACTGTGCTTTTGGCCAGAACTGCAGTGAGTCTCCAATGTCTTCTTGATTCTGTCATGTTCATAGCTTCTCTTGACATGTTGGTCAATTATACTATGTCCCACGTTATGGCAATTGGGTTTGGTAGAAGGCGGAGTAAGAAAATCTTTGGTGCGGGTCAGGAAGTGCTGAGAGTCACAATTTTTCCTTATTTAGGAGTTATCATTGATGAAAATGGTACATGGGCTGCACAATTGAAGGTGTGAAGAAATGCTATGGCCAGGGCCGTGACTTCACTTTTCAATTTTGCCCCGCTGCTAGGGGTCAGAACTCTTCCAGCATTATTGAAAATGTATTCTGCCAAATGTTTAGCCATAGCATTATATGGTTGCAGCCTTTGGGAGTATGGAGACTGTGGAGAAATTCGAAAGGTAGAGAGTGCCTGTGTCAGAACATTGCTTGCTCTTCATCAGTTAGGATCCACCTTTGAGAAGCCCACGAGGAACTAGGTATGGGGGATGTAGCTGACAAACGGGCCCTAGCCCAGATAGTGTGTTGGCTTAAACTATGGTTGAATCTGAAGTTAGAATTAAATCAGGCTATAGTCATGGATTGCCTTGCATTAGACAACGCCTTTAAGATTCTGTGGTTATTTTATGCCAAAAGGACGTTTAAAAAGTTAGGTTGTCTTCAGTTTTTTGCAGCCCTTAGTTAAAAAGGAAGTTTTCTCTGGGTAATGCAGCAGTTTATGGCCCAGTTAAAATCCAAAGGGAGGCAAGGGAATTATATAGAACCTTGGTTAGGGCTTTTGTTCCTATTCAAAATGAACCTGGCTTGGAGCCTTATTTGGCATTGTGAATTCAGCATATCAGTGCTTTTTAGAAACATAATTTAGATGTAATCTTCTACACTGCTTTCAGCTGTCCCCAGATATGGTATAATGGGGACGACTACCCCCTGTTTCTGTGATAATTTTTCCATTCAGGATACCACGCATTTTATGTTTTTTGTGGTCATTTTCACTCATTGCGGCAACATTATATAATGCCCCTTCTGAGAGGGAAAGGTTTTTATCAAGCAAAGCCTGCTTCAATATATTTACAAAGGCTGCAGTCTCCCATTATTTGTATTGAGGTGGGCAAGTTTCTGGCATAGGTGATTAGAGTCAAAAAAAGATACTGTGGCCTTGTTGTTGGATAAAGAAACTTGTCTGATATTAATTTTGTTAAAATTTATGATTGTATTCTAAACATTGCTTTTTGATATTTGTTTTAATCAAGATATTTTACATTTATTTATTGATTGTAGGATGTATTCCTTTAAATTGAGCTTGGTTTATGGCCAGTCCTTTTTGATTGTTCATGATCTGTGTTCTTTTTTGATAGATTGTTTTTAACCTGAAATTAAGAATTAAGAAAGAAAGAAAGCAGTGGCTAATATTTATACCGATTTCCCTTGGGATAAGCTCAGCATGGCCAATCCTCAGTGTGGGGAGCCATGCCAAGAAATCCACACAATACTATGCCTAACAACTTTCAACTCAATGAATCTTGAAAGCCTCTTCTATACTATAATATCTGAGTCTCCAACAATGCATTGTATAAAAAAAAAAAGGCAGGGCTGCTTCTTTTTCATGTTTTTTATTAAGCTTCTCAATCTCTTCATCACTACTGCAGTGGTTCCAACTAGTTACAAACATGCAGTGGTTTTACCTTTAAAGAAATAAAATCCCTGGACTACAAGATGCTGCAAAGTTATCATCTGATCTCACCTCTGCCAATTCTGGCTAAAGTGCTGGAAAATGTATCAATAGACATCTGTCTCAATATTTGGAGTAACATCAGCTCCATCATCCCTCCAGAAAGAATGTCTGCCTATTCACAGCACGGAGTTAGCATTGCTTGCTGTTACAGGAGAGCTTTCTCAGATGGTGGTTAAAGGAGGCTCTGCGGCGCTGAAACTGCAAGGTCTAAGAACAGAATTTGATAAGTCTCCTATAGAGTGCTGCTTAAAGGATTGCCTGACCATGGGATCTGTGATAATCCACTAGCTTGGATCAGATCTTTCATAGTAAGAGGTTCCTTTCAAGTGATATCACCCCTATTCTCTTCCACATATTGTTACTATTTGGGGTTCCCAAGGATCTTCCATGAGCCCCACTCTTTTCAACTTTTTTTTCCACCTGTTATGTGACATTATTGAATCACAGGGTTGCCCCCTATATCACATGTTAATGACACTCAATTGATCCTGCCATAATCTTCATCCGATGTCAGGTGTCCATGTCCATGTAGGAATTGTAAGACCTCAGTGGCAGAATGGATGAACCTGAACTACCTTAGGTAGTTAGTTATTTTTCCCTTCTAGCTGTTCCAATGTCCTTTGGTGCCCTATTTCCTCTCCCCCTGGTCTAATACTGCTACATCTAGGGTTTTTATTATGAATAATAACTGCAGCCAGTAATTACTGTTAAATACAAGAGACCTACTTATAAAATGGCAGACAGAGTAATCTGTGTTGGCCTAACAGAGGACTTAAAGTCCACCAGGCTAAGGCTATCCTGCCCACCAAATTTAGGGACAGATTTACAAGAAAGTGCTGCATCAGCTGTGATGCGCCACTTTTCTTGTGACCCCCTGAGCCCCAGTAACAACACTGTTGGAAATGGCCCTTTTTGCAGTGTTATCCCCAAACTTTTTGTCTTCTTCCTTCTATTTTTTTAGTTTTGTTTTTGCTGGTTTATTGTCTCTGCACACTTTACCACTGCTAATCAGTGCTAAAGTGCAAGTGCTCCCTATAGAAATTGTACTGTTGATTGGTTTATCCATGATTGGCATATTTTATTTACTAGTAAAGTGCACTAGAGGTGCCCAGGGCCTGTAAATCAAATGCTACTAGTAGGCCTGCAGCACTGGTTGTGCCTCCCACATTAGTAGCCCTGTAAACATGACTCAGACCTGTCATTGCAGTGTCTGTGTGTGCAGTTTTAAACTGCCAATTCGACTTGGCAAGTGTACCCACTTGCCAGGCCTCAACCCTTTTACTACATGCAAGTCACCCCTAAGTTACGCCCTAGGTAGCCCTATGGGCAGGGTGCAGTGTATGTTTAAGGTAGGACATATACTAGTGTGTTTTATATCTCCTAACAGTGAAATACTGCCAAATTTGGTTTTCACTGAGCAAGGTCTATCTCTCTCATAGGTTAACATGGGGGCTGCCTTTAAATATCCTTAAGGCGCAGATTCCCTTTGAGAGTAGATACAAATGTGGAGTTTAGGGTCTCTGAGCTCACAATTTAAAAATACATCTTTTAGTGAAGTTGTTTTTTAAATTGTCTGTTTGAAAATACCACTTTTAGAAAGTAGGCATTTTCTTGCTTATACCATTCTGTGACTCTGCCTGTTTGTGGATTGTCTGTCTGGGTCAGTTTGACAGTTGGGCTGTTCACACCTCTCCTCTAGACAGTGACACAAAAGGGGGCGGGGTGTAGCCTGCAAATCCTGATGAGCCATATGAGCTAGAGAGGAGGGAGGAGTGGTCGTTCACACCTGAAAGGACTGTGCCTGTCCTCACACAATGCAGTCTCCAACCCCCTGGTGTGCGTCTGGGGCCTGGCCTGAACAAGGAAGGATCTTGCAAACACTTGAGACTTTGCTTTGAAGTTTGCCAACTTCAAAAGCAGAACTGGGTATAAGAAGAAGACCCAAAACACCAGACTTTTAGAATCTTTCTGGAATCAAGAGGAACCTCTGCCCAGGAGAAGAGCTGAAGAGCTGAAGTTGAAGGAGGAGTACTGTCTCTTTGCTGTGTTGCTTTGCTGGACTGGCCTGCAGTTGCTGCTTCTGCCTACAAAGAGTGCAAAGGGTAAACTTTGCTGTGTGTCCTGCTTGAAAAAATTCTCCAAGGGCCTGGAATGGAGCTTGCCTCCTGTTGGAAGTCTCAGGGACACCAAAGACTTCAGTTTCCTCGACCTGCAGCACTGGGAACTGTGTGTTTTGTGCTGTTCAAGAGGAGAAACCACTGTGACGCCGCCAACGACGATGCTGGCCTGAACCGTGACCTGCCGACGCCACACGGAGTCGCATTGCCCCGCTTCGCACCGCGACCCTGGTCTCACCGACGCCATCATGAGACGACTTCACTGAGCCACTGTTCGCACCGCAACATGTTGGCCCTGCACTCCGGCATCGCCTGCTCACACTGCAGCCTGGGCATCCCCAATGCCGACGCTCCTGCTGACACCAGCACTGCTGCCTGCACCGTGGCCTGTGGACACCGCTCGTGAGGTACACGAAGCACCGTTCCATCCCGCACCGCAGCCCAGGTCCACCGACGCCACCACTATCGGCTCCAATGTCATCACCAGGAATCTTTGCCTGCACCGTGGCTTGTGGACACCGCTCGTGAGGGTCACAAAGCACCGTCCCGTCCACATTGCTAGCTTGGGCCTACCAACGACATTGCTTCAGCAACTACGACGCCGCTGCCTGCACTGTGACCTGTGGACACCGCACGTCGCCCCGCCCCGCTTCACACTGCAGACCTGGTCTCACCGACACCGCTGGACGCCGTCACAGAGCCACTGCCTGCACCGTGACCTGTGGGCATCGCACGTCGCATCTTCCCACTTCGCACCACAGCCCCGACGCCATCCACGCCGGCGCACCTGTCTTCATCAGCCTGGAATTCGATCTGCAACGCGTGTGACCTCAAGGGCCTGACGACTCCTGCACGGACTCCGGACCCAACACCAAGACGTCAGTGACGCCGCCCTCTGGAGCTCACCGCGAGGATCACGACGCCCTGCAAATCCAAGGTACTGTTTGCGGGTCTTCCCGACACCGTAGCTGGCCCGAAACGCCGCGGCTGGCCTGAACTGTTGGTTTTGTTGATCACGACGCCGTGATAGCCCCAGGTGGAGCTATCGACTTCAAGGAACTGTAGTTTTGAGTAAATCTTGCATAAGTCATATTTTTCTTAATGTATGTTGGATTCTTATCGTATTTGGTCTTGTTTTATATAGATAAATATTGGCTATTTTTCTAAAACTGGTGTGGTGTTCTTTTGTAGTGTTTTCACTTATTACTGTGTGTTATGTGCAAATGCCTTACACATTGCTTCTGAGATAAGCCTGGCTGCTCGTGCCAAGCTACCAAGGGGGTGAGCAGGGGTTATCTGAGCGGGTATCTCCCTTATCCTGACTAGAGTGAGGGTCCCTACTTGGACAGGGTGCAAACCGTCTTCCAACTAGAGACCCCCATTTCTAACAAACACCATGTGTGCTGCATTTACAATGCGGCACACCATGGCACACGTTAGGACAATAGTGCCATAATTTATGACACTATTGTTGTATATTGCAGGATTAGCGCCATAAATTGTTGCACTAATCCTACAAAGTAAAGGGAGGCCCATTGAAAGTAAAGGCTGCATCAGTTTTACTCCAGCATTACAATCATGCTAAAAATGACCCACTTTGTAAATATGGCAAAGGAGAATGGCCTCCTTAACGCCACATTGCCGTAAATAAAAAAAGAACAGGCTCTCCACGTCATGGGAGTCCTGTCCCATAACTAGGGGTGCATTTAGCAGTTTTCACTGCCCCTTACCACCAGGGTTTTCCTGGCAGTGTTGAGTAGTTAAAACTACCCTCTAATTTCACCCTTATAAATTAGGTGTGCAGAATTAGAGGTCATCCTGAGACGGTCCATACTCCACAGGGTCATTGGAGGGGTTTATTCATGGTGGACAAAGAGTAGTTTACACTGTAATCAAACCTAAGGTCCATCCTCATATAAAGTTGGCTGCTGGACCACAGTCTTGGAGGTATGTATGCTGTGTCGCATTATAACTGAGTATGCATGCTGGCAAGTTATAAATTAGGTCCAAAGTTCAGGAGGTTGCTATGAATATAACATGGTGACGGCAGTGTGCATGACCAATTAAAATGTTTTGCTTCATCTTGAACTTTTTTTCCTGAGCCAGTTTCATCATTCCTTTCTGACAAAATTGTAACGAGGAAGACAATTTTGAAGTTGGATACTTCTGAAAAATTCGTAATCCTAATCAAGGTGCAAACTAATTTTTGTGCCTTAATTGGGATTAAATGAACCCTATTGAAGTAGCCTTATGTCTTTTTCACAGTGGATCGGTCTCTTGAACTACCATCCTTCTGCCCATTCTTACTGTACTATATACTCCCTTCCTCTTCTGCTTTGGAACAATATGGATAATTCTATGACTCTAGCCATGGTGACCAGATGTCTCTTCTCTCACGTGTATGGCCATCTCTCATTATATTGATGGTTTTCTATTTAGCAAACTTTGTAATGTAAACTTCGAATGGCATTCCAAAGAGCCACTTATATATTTTTTTCCTGGGTAGACGTTTTTCCTCAATATGATTCAGTATATGATGTCTAGATTATTTTCAGTGCATATTTTCACTGGAAAGAATGATAAAATAACAAAAGGATCTTACAGTTTCCTTATTATGTGGTGTAACCATAACAAATCCACTTCCTCTGTGACATTACATGTGTGAATGGCATTAGGTTTGTTACCTCCAGCCTCCCAATACTGTATTAGATTTAAAGTCTCCTGTGATATATGTGTGTTTCGATTTCTAAGCATGGAAATCCGTATTTCCCCTTAAAGAAATCCATTAATTGGAAGTTTCTAAGAGTTCAGATGACTCAAAACTTTTCATGTATCATACTTCCAGCATTCGCATGATTCAAAATGTCTTTCAAGCATATTTTCCAAACCAAATAGAATATGAGTGCTCTTAAGCGATGCATTTTAAAATTCAAAGCAATTTGTCGGTGACTCCTGCTTTGCTTACCAGTGACCAATATTTCAAATCACCATCATTCCGCAGAACTCAAGAATGATTCCTATCAAGATTTCTAATAAATATTTATGTAACAAACTCCACTTTTACAATGAATGTAATGACAATGCCCACTTGTACTTGCACAATTTGGAATTTACATATTTTCTAAACATTAAAACAACGTTATAGATAATTACAATATAAAGGTAGTGAAAGTATGAGTGATTTTTATAATAATCCCAGACTGCAATGCTTGTAATATGTAGCAGAGAATTACAGAAGAAAACTTTGAGGATAAATAGGTTCTCCTCGCTCATCTACGTAATCGATTCCATACGAAAAGAGAGGAAATAACAATCTTACAAAATCAATGTCTGGAAACAGAATCACTCATCCAGAACGGTCCGAGAATTGTTTTTCCGGACATTAATTTTAGGCAGCCGCAGTTGATGGCCATCGAGCTAATTCTTTTAAGACATGAACGAAAATGAATTTGACAGCTGGAGCAGATATTCAGAGGATGCACTTCATGCTGGCAAAGTGTTTGTGACATTGTGCGGAGCTGTAAGAAGGAAGAAAATCGATCTGATTGCCCTTAGGAGGGTGTAACCTGACAAAGTGACAAGTACAACCATTTTTTTTCAGAAAGGAGCTTGAGAAAAAGTGGTGAAGTTTAGTAGACTGCATTTACATATGAACTTATTCATGGGAGCTTAATCGTGTATGTGTCTGTCAGAACCGTGGAGTAATCAACCGAGGTGAAATAGATTATTTTGTTATATGGCCTGATGCAGTCAGTTGGATATAGAGAATATATTTCTAAAATTTAGTTGCAACTACCAAATGCTTCTAGACAATAATTGTCATGTGCTTGTATAGTTACAATTTTTGTAAACATTCTATTGTTAGTAAGAAACATCAACATCTGAAGCACAGAAGCAGGTCAGCACCAGTTCAATACAAACTGGGAGTAGACAGATTAACATTCTGTTGTATTCCATCCAACACGAGTTTCGGCCGTGAATGACGACAAAGCCTAGGGATCCTTGAAGGCTGTTTGGTGGTAAGTGAGAAAGAAACACAAAATATAAGAATAAAGGTTGGCTATTATATACACACAAGACAAGACTGTGAGGAGGCACACTGATTCACAGCAAACGTAATATTTTCAATATAAGAAAGTATTGTGCTGCACCTGTGATAAGCAAGGGAATGGTTTAGGGGAGTACACTTGCTGCTGTGTATAATCGTCACAGGCGTAGTTAGCTATGCATGCCTTTGACCTTGAACCCTGCTTGTGCAGTTATTGCAAGTCCACGAGTTACAAGCATAGAGTAGGAAAATAAGGCATACGTTGTACAAGTACCTCTTCAAAAGTAAGGGTCCCTTATGTCAAGAATGTGAAAGTCTCAGTGGTAACAGATGTGTTGGAAACTCATGGCTGCATCTAGATAGTAGTTTTAGTGCATCATTCTTGTACGAATTCCGGGTCTAAAAGCAAATTAGCAAAACGTGATTAGGCTAATACTATGGAGGGAGCTGCTCATATAGTGAGAATAAACCGAAATATATATGAACAGTTTACCTTATGTCACTGTTAACGCAGGGGGTGGGAGCCTGAAAAGCAAAGAAACAATGAAGGGAGACAGAGAGGCATTGCCAGTCGATTGTGATATCATGCACACTACGAGAAAGGCACAACTATTTCCTTAACACCAATCCACAATGGAATCTGAGGGACAACGAGCATTAAGAATTTGGAAATGAGAGTCTATCAAATGCATACTAGTAGTTATTGAAGTAATTCTGCATGTGTGAACATGCAACCTACCCATGAATGTATATTTAGTACATCAGTTACATCACAAAACGAACCCCATGTTGCAATGATGATTAGTTACTTAAATAGAAGCACTGTTAGATGCTGTCAAAAAGAGAGCATGCATTAGGAGTAAATAAAGACAAAGTGATACGCCGGAGTTTATCATATTGCTTCACCTTTCATTATGTACTCTCACTGGATGGACTTTGGCTGCCATACTTAGAGATCAGTACTGGCCTGACGGTGATTTCTGGGTCTTCAGAGGAACCACCAGCACATCTGTTCTTTTGAAGGCACTGAAAGTTTGTGTACTTCCATTCTCTTGTTTTATTAACAACTAAAACCTAATGACCACACACTCTGGAAATGTTCTCACAGGACGTGGAGGTCATTTTATTTGTTGTCTGTCCGGTACCAACAGGTTTTTCCAGACAGAGATGGACGGAAAAAAACCTCAGATTGGGAAGTCTGGAGTCCTTACTGCAAAAAGCAAAAAGCCCTACTCATTTGGCCCATCGTAGTTAGCATTCCAATGCCAGAACTGGCTGGGGCACCTCCATCAGAAAGATGATGGCCCTCCCAACTCTATATAAGGCAGGGGAACCTAGGGTTTGGAGACTAGGGTACTCTGTCATCTTTGTGACATGTTTGTCAAGGTCTAAATTGGGACACTTGAAAAGCTCCATCATTAAAATTACAATTAAAAAACAAATGTTGTCTTCGGTATATGTTTTTGTTTGTCAATTTAATAAAACATTTCCTAATTTGTGTAGTTATTTAATATATACGCCTTCCTGTAGGTCCAAATACTGGTTATTCAGTTGTCACCCACAGAAGTAAAAAAGATAAGAACGTCTCAAAATTTCTAAATTTCAAAGTCAAATCTAAGCTTAAACACTTTTACTTTTGAGCTAGAGTTATACTGTAGTTTCCTGAGGATATGTACACAAGTCTAACAGTGCACTAGCAATAAGTTTACCTCAGAACATCGATCAGCTTCTTCTTTGCCTCACTTAAATATTAAGATAAGATTATTTTAGCATTAGAAATTTGATCTCCCTTTAAACTCAAACACTTTTTGGAGATCTGAAGCCAAATATACCTTTGTTTACAAATGAGCTTGCAAGGGGAGGATGAATTGCAGTAAACTCAAATGTCATTTTGATGAACTTAAATGCGTGTGGACAAATCCACCTCCTGACAACATAGGGGGTCATTCAGACCTTGGCGGACGGCGGAGGCCGTCCGCCAAGGTACCGCCGACAAATGACCGCACCGCGGTCAAATGACCGCGGCGGCCATTCAAACATTTCCGCTGGGCCGGCGGGCGCTCTCCAAAAGAGCGCCTGCTGGCCCAGCGGAAATGCCCCTGCAACGAGGACGCCGGCTCAGAATGGAGCCGGCGTAGTTGCAGGGGTGCGACGGGTGCAGTTGCACCCGTCGCGTATTTCAGTGTCTGCAAAGCAGACACTGAAATACTTTGTGGGGCCCTCTTACGGGGGCCCCTGCAGTGCCCATGCCTTTGGCATGGGCACTGCAGGGGCCCCCAGGGGCCCCGCGGCACCCCCTACCGCCATCCTGTTAATGGCGGGTTTCCCGCCATGAACAGGATGGCGGTAGGGGGTGTCTGAATGCCCATGGCGGCCGAGCGCGCTCCGCCGCCATGGAGGATTCAATGGGGCAGCGGTAAACCGGCGGGAGACCGCCGGTTTACCCTTTCTCACCGCGGCTGAACCGCCGCGGTCAGAATGCCCTTGGGAGCACCGCCAGCCTGTTGGCGGTGCTCCCGTGGTCGGTGACCGCCAGGGTCAGAATGACCCCCTATATATTACAAGATAGACTCATGTGCAGAGGATACCCTAGAGGTGTCATAAGGATCGCTATGAAACAAGCCTGGTACTGCCCTAGGGAGGAGCTTCCACGCATGAAAACAAAAACAGCCTTACAAAAATTGGTGAATAAAGAATTGGCACATCCTACAGATTATTGATGAAACATTACAACCTCCCATGTTCACTTTCGAAAAGGCAAAAATATCAAAGGTCATCTTGTGCACTCAGGCAACCGATATTCAACACCGAAAAGTGATCTGAGTCCAGACACAATTTGGGGATTGCCTCCTCTGAGTGGTTACACTTGATGTGGTAAATGCATAGCATGTGCCTTTACATTTGACACTAAAAAGTTTGAAAATGAATCAGTGACAACTGATTTGATATTTGTTTCTATTTGTAATACAAAAAGTGTTGTCTATGCCATATGGTGTCCCTGCACATTCATTTATATTGGGTAGACCTACTTGAAAATATGCATTTGTCAACATCGCAGCGGGATTAGGTGTTCTGTCATGACTGCCCCCAGTAGTTTCAGCTTTCAGGGGAAAAATCACTTGGCGGATGATCTGAAATGGCAAGTAATTGATATTGTGTCACTTCCATTGAGAGGTGGCTATCCATCACTAATTCTTAAGAAAATGGAGCTGAAGTGGATGAAATGGTGTGACTCCATTAATAATGGACTGAATACTGCACAGAAGTGGCAAACATACATGGCTGAGTTGAATGATTAGTGAGGGACTGTCTTGCATACAGACTAATGAACAAGGTTATGTATTCTGGATCACATGAACAATGGTGTAATTTGATTTTGCATAAGCCTATCCCAGATTGACTCTGTTTGACTTTTCAGTGTCACCTAGTCATTGACCTGAACTGTACAATTCCACTGATTATGAATAGGTTCATTATTTGAGAGTATTTTGTCCACATCAAGTCAGCTGTGTATACAGTTATTTATTTATAGTACATCAGGTTGATAATCCATGATGCAATATCAGTATTAGTATAGTTCCTGATTTAGAATGTATTATCAGTATTATGATGCACTTATTTGGTCTACTTTCTCTTCCCTTCCAGGCATTTGACGTTTACCTTCACAAAAGGCCTCCTGTTGCATTCACGTTTTCTATGCTCCATTTTAATTCTGCTATAAAAATGGTTCCTCATATTCTCCTTTTTGATTATACACTGAGTGATGATTTTACACCGGTATTGGTTTCTTTTTTTCATCAGCTGAGTGTATCTTTCACAGTTCTATGCTCATGGACTCTCTATTGCTTTGTGTAATTGATGAGGTATATTTTGTAACCCCTCATAATCTTAGTTTTTTTTGTTATAAGTGTCCTAATTAATTGTTGGTCCTGATGAGACCTCGCATTTCTTAGAAGGTCGGAACGCCATCTACTGTATTTAGGGGAACCTAACATGTAACCCTCAGTAATTAATTGGGTTATAGATATAGCCAATTTTTTTATTTAGGTCACTTTGTCTGAACTTTGGAAACCTGTTTTTGTAATATATTGAAAGCTCATGATTTGTGGATTATTTTGTTGTCGGTCCAGCATTCTTTGTACATCATTTTCTCACTTTTTCTCATGCTAATGTTTTGATTTGTTTATGTTTTGCATTATAAATATAATCTGTATTGAGTTGTTAAGAGGTTGTGCCTTCTTAATCAAAATAGTTTCTCCCGTTCAATTGTCCTACAGTATAATATTGATGCAATTGTGCTATTTGTTTTGTTGGGTATGCACATATTGTTCGATAACAACTACTGTTTCTAAGTGTATTGAATGGCCCCGGTTCTTAGTCGATAGGGATTCCCTTGTTGTGCCTAACTTATTTTTTAGATAATACAGCTTGTAAATATTTGGAACATTTTGCCTCTTTCTGTTTCTGATCTGAACTTGCAAGCCTTCTTGTTGTGCTGCCATATGCCAATGTGAAAGTGCAGGAATGTACTAAGTTTATGCAATATGGTGCATTCCTGTCCTTTCCCCCTGCGCTTGCGCACAATTGGCCACCTACAGCCAATGCAGACACCCTTTACCATGGTGCAAGGGTGTCTGTATTGCATGCAGGTATGTTTTTGTGCAGAAAGGGACACCTTCCCAAGAGGTGTTTTCCTCTTTCCATGTGTGTGCAGAAGATCAAAGACACAAACCTTTCAATGAATAAACACTTCTTTCGGAACAACGCCCCATATCTTTAGCTCCTGTCCATACTCCTGAAGTTTGAAAAGTGTCAGGAATAAGGTCATGCGTGGACCAGGTCTCACCCGGACCTCCACTGCATGGCTCTGTGGTGCTTTATCCGCACCACTTGTCATCCCCTCTTGTTCCATAGGTGGCCATCAGCGCTGTCTGCCCTGTGGCAAAGCTCATAGAGCTGCAGGTTCAGGACATTGGTAGACAAGATGCACTTATTAGTGCTATTCCATGAAGTGACTACAATTCCCATGATTTTAGAGGCAGCAGCCATCTTGTGGTGTGGCAGGCCTATAAAGCCTAGTCACACCCAAGCACGTTACTCACTATTTTGAAGACTTCGATGCAGTCAGACCTCGTGGGGGTTTCTCTGAAGAAGAGCAGAGTTCCTGCATGGCAGAGTGACATCCAACCGAAGTATCCTTGTTTCCATGGTGCATTCAAAAATGAGTAGGTCGTACTCGTAGTGGTAAGGCCTTGATTAACCCAATTTTGGAGGAAGTCGTTACTTCCAGAAGGGAAGCGCCCCTCAGCACAACGAGCAAAGCATTTTCAGTTTTCAGAGTACAGCGGCCTTGGCGTGGCGATCAAAGGTGTTTCAGAGCACAGGTGTAACTTACCCCAAAAATCACCCCCAGAATTGTTTAGTATTAATCATAAGGGAGTAGGCTGCTCCTAACTCAATTACACGGCATTACTCTTGGTTTTGGTAGTATAATGGGCACGATGGAAAGGGAAAAATTAGCAGAGGAACTATTTAGGAGTTTGGACAGTGGACACACGGTACGACAAGCAACGATGAGTGGAAACCGTGTAGGCAAGGAAGGTTTAAGAGATAAATTTATTAAATTGGAAAAACTCAAGAAGAATGAAATGTCCAGATGGTGGGACAATGTAACACTTAAACAATACAAAAAGCTAAATAGGATACCAAGAGGCTTAAGGTCACATATTTTTCCCACATATGATGATCTAGATGCGGATTTACTTACAATATGGGAAGAGGAATTGACTTTCAGTTCTATGAAATTAATGGATATACTAATAGAAAATGCGGATAGAAAGGTTTCAAGGCTCCAATCGGATATATTAACATTAGAAAGTGAAATTAAGGACTTGAATTTAAAAGAAGCGACAGATAAGAACTATGCTATTCTAGAGGATATACTAAGAACATTTCAGGATGAGATCAAAAATAGAAAAGAGAGAAAGTTAAAAAGGGATGAATTAGACTACCTTAATGGTAGAGTATTTACATTTTCACACAAATATGATCATTTAATTAAAAGCACAGTCTCCAGAGTTCAGTCAGTTACTTCAATAGATTCAGCAACAACTTCACAGAATAGTGTAGGGACGAGTTCTAGCGAAATGGATAACATTGAGGTACAGTCGTTGGATTTAGGAACACGGGCAGGTGCTTTTTTACAGGAGTTGAAGAGGATAAAACAAGGCAATTGGGAAACAAACCAAAAAAGAAGTCGAGAAGGCAGACAAGAAGAGGAAGGAGAGGGAAAGGTAGGCGAACCATACTCAGGTATGAGAACGAGGTCACGAGACAAAAATATATGAGCTTTATTCCTAAGGAAAAGGATAATGTGGTGAATTTATCTAATAAGATTTTAACTAATGAGATGTTGACCTTATTAAACAAAGGTTTGGGATTTTTCCCTACCAGTAAGGGTGATTTGTGTAGAGCCAAAATTGATTTGTATAAGTTCATTAGGAAGTTAAAACTTAAAATACATTTTGAGATTAATAAAGGGTTGAGATCGGAGAAAGAAGTTACTCAGAATAAAACACTGTTAAGTGAATTATCAATACAAAATGTACATGACACTATGGTTCTAACGTCCATTACTGACTATTAGGAGAACCCAACAACTATATCTACAGTATTACAAGAATTGAACGTTATACCTGATCTACATGTTACAAGCGGTCTGAAAAAGAAGTCAACTTGGATACCTAGACAGACTTTGGATAATAATATTGATGTATTTTATAAATTGGTATTGAGAGATTTGGAAAAATATGGACTAATGCATAAACCTACACAAAGATATAACCTTACTTTTAAAGAAAAACAAGCATTACATTTTTTGAAGAATGATGATGACATAATTATAAAATGTGCAGACAAGGGTGGTAATATAGTAATTATAAATCGAGAAGATTATGAAAAGGAAGTGTATGTACAATTGCATGATGAAAATTGTTATGAAATACTATTATGTAATCCCATGCCAATGTTGACAAGTAAAATTAATAGATTGCTTAAAACCTGGTATGATAACAATTTATTAGATGATGATGAATACCATTATTTTTTAAGTAAATTGCCCTAGATTTCCATGTCTATACACACTACCTTAAATACACAAAGGATGTGAATTTCCGCCTGGAAGACCAATAGTATCAGGTATAGGAGGCCCAACTGAAAGATTATCAGAATTTGTGGGCATATTTCTACAATCATATGTAATAAATCTTCCCTCGTATATAAGAGATACAAAACATATTTTAAGTTTACTTTCAGATATCCAATGGGAACCAAATATGATCTTGGTAACTTTAGACGTGGTCTCTTTGTATACTAGCATTAAACATGAATTAGGTATTGAAGTGATGAAGTACATGTTGAACAGAAGATCAATGAGTTTAATGGAGCATACTGAGATGATTGTACAGATGACTGATCTTATTCTTAACCACAATTATTTTCTTTTTAAGAAAGAATGGTACAAGCAAAAATGAGGAGTTGCTATGGGGTCAAGATTTCTCCCTCATATGCAAATATATTCATGAGGTGGTTTGAAGAAAAATGGGTGTGGGGCTTAGGAACAGCAGAGTGGCAAACACATATTTTATATTGGGGAAGATATATAGACGATTGTCTAATGATTTGGACAGGTAATGAAGAGAGCTTACAATTTTTTTTTACTTATCTCAATAGTAATGAAGTTAATATCAAGTTCACATACAAATATAGTACTAAATCTATTGACTTTTTGGATGTTGAATTATATATAAAGGAAAATAGAATTGAGAGCAGATTATTCTGGAAATCAACATCTTGTAATACTTTGTTACATGCTACCAGTGCACATCCCAAGGTACAGATAAATGCGATACCATTTGAGGAAATGGTTAGGGCGAGACGTAATTGTAGCAGTAATGAAGAATTTAAGAAATGTATTGAAGATATGGGTGAGAGATTTAAGGATAGAGGTTATTCTTTGGATGTTGTAAAAATATCCCAATTGAAAGCATCAAAGTTACCACGATCACACACACTTTTGCAACAAGTCAAGACAAACAATAGAAACAAGGGAAAGGACAAAAAGGTTAGGATAATATTAGACTACACTGATAATTCAGATCTATTACTCAAAATCACGTTGCAAGATGAGATGATAACTAAATACATCAAAAGTAAGCCCGATGTAATTTATAGAAGAGGATTCACATTGAACAATATTCTAAGTCCAAGTTACTTAAAGGAAAGAACCAAACCAAATTGGCTGGATACGTATGGCTTAGGCTTTTTCAAATGTGGTAATTGTGCGATGTGCAGGTGGGCATGGGATGCTAAGAAAGAATTTCAAGAGTTTGATAATAAGAAATGTAACATAAAAACTCATATTAATTGTAATACTAAATATGTCATAAATATGATAATCTGTAAATGTGATAAGATCTATGTGGGAAGTACTATTTATCCCCTTAAGGTGCGGATAGCAGAGCATTGGAGACCAATTAGGCAAGAGCATGAACAGTATCCCATTGCTTTACATATGAGATCTTGTGAAGCACAGGGGGAACATAAAGATTTCAGATTTTTTGGTTTTGAACAATGAAAAAAATGGATCCAAGGGGGGGCAATCGAGAATTAACATTGAGGAGGAATGAATCAATGTGGATCATGCGCCTAGGAGCGGTGGAGCATGTCTTAAATTCAGATTATGAGATGGAGTACTTTTTGGGAGACAGATGATTTAGTTATATGATCCTCAGTAGGTGTGTTAATGTACAATGAGGATTTTAAAATAAGAGGACTCCTTAAGGTTATTTAGTTATGAACAATTTAAGAAATAGGTTAGGAAATTAAAATATTGGTACTGTTCCTTATAATGGACTAAAATTATGAGATTAGAATATGTCAGTATAAATTAGATTACTTGCTATATCAAGACAGTAATTGGGGTTCATATTTGTTTTGATAAAGATTTGGTACTGATAAATTGTCATAAAATAAAGGGATTTACTTTTCCCCTTTTGGTGTTCAACAATAAAGAAGATTTAAAATGATATGGGATATAAATAAGGTGTATGTCTTATGGCATGTGTCACACGGTTCCATTTATTAGATACTGTCTATTAAAGCTGCGTATGTACACGACACGAAGAGGACTCTGTTAAGTAACATAACGGTAGAGTTCAGGTTAGTGTTAATGGAACTATAGACAAAATAAATACACTGTTCGCGGCAGAAAAGAAGGGAAACCCTAAGGTTTAGGAGCAAGAGCCATCACACATCCGATTGGATGTCAATCTTCATCATCGGGGTGCTCCCTGTCAGACCAGCGCTGCAATGTCTGACGGGCTCCCCGTAAGGGGGCTCTTTGCCGGAGATCTTTTTTTGTGTAACTGCTGTGAAAAACTACATGCAGGTCATAATTCAAGAACAGGAGAAAGTTTAAAATTGGTTCTATATCCCAATAGACAAAATCACATTT
Source organism: Pleurodeles waltl (assembly GCF_031143425.1). Classification (NCBI taxonomy): domain Eukaryota; kingdom Metazoa; phylum Chordata; class Amphibia; order Caudata; family Salamandridae; genus Pleurodeles; species Pleurodeles waltl. The sequence continues at coordinate 600,973,405 of NC_090443.1, read as the reverse complement.
AATGGGTAGTAAAGGGATAAGACCACAGTTAAAAACACAGTGTAAGTGACAAATTGAGGTGATGTTCAAACACTTTCCAAAAACTTATAGGGGCAAGTAATTATCTTAAAGCCACTTGTACATTGGTCTACATGTTTTGCGTCCCACGTCTAAAAAGATCCACTGAAGCTTCTTCAGGACCATACATCATAGATAAATACTTCTCCTGTATTATAAAAATCAAAACATTGTAGAGTAGTTTATCCAGAATACAATAAATCAAACCAAACGTCGCAATCACTTACAGTAAAGTGTACTATCCGTCCAGTCAACTAAACACATTAAGGTTGCCCATCCCCAATTGTAGGAAGGGCTCCATAGGAGGCACATGCATCAGGTTGTCCCTAATATTCGAAGAGGCAAGCCCGTCTTCCGCACCTACCCCGGTGTGTGCTCCTGAATCTTCACAGATTATTTATTAGGGACAACCTGATGCATGTGCCTCCTATGGAGGTTCTGCTCTTGAATTACAACCTGCATGTAGTTTTTCACTGCAGTTACCCAAAAAAAGATCTCCGGCAAAGAGCCCCCTTACGGGGAGCCCGTCAGACATTGCAGCGCTGGTCTGACGAGGAGCACCCCGATGATGAAGCATGACATCCAATTGGATGTGTGAGGGCTCTTGCGCCTAAACCTTAGGGTTTCCCTTTTTTTCTGCCATGACAGTGTATTTATTTTGTCTATAGTTACTTTGGGAGAATATACACTGGACCTCCAACTCTCCCTGTCCCTCTACTTGCCGATAGTGTTAATGGAAATCTGCTGATGTCCTCTTTCTATGTCAATGGCCCCAGGAGGCGGACAATTAAACGTGGAAGTAACACGTGCTCGTCTTTTTAATAGAATATGCCGAAACACAAGCGGCGCGGTCATAAAGGTAAGCGGTTCCAGTTTCAGAAAATAGTAGCAAAAAAACATGGGTCATGGTAAAGGAAGAAGACCCTTGATAAGAATTTGTTATTATTGTTCTCCCTTTATAGATAATTGCTCCGTCGCAACAGGGTTGATGGAGGGTTACTGTACATAAATAAACAAGGTAAGCATCATAGGAAGTTAGATGCAGGGATGTAATAACATAGGGGAAGATTTTGGTTTCTAATGAAGATATTAATTATGTATATTTTCAGAGGGATGCTGAACTAAGCACTCAGCTAACGCCTGAGAGGGCTAATCAGAAAAAGAGATACAAATAGGAAACTTGGAAAAGTATATTGAAACTTTATTTTAACATGTTAAGGTGTGTTTTCCCTGGCTAATTAAATAGGTGAATTAGAAGTGGAGATGAGAATATTTGTAATTCAATGTTTAATGGTTCATATGATCTTAAGAGGGCTAAGGTATTTTACGTTATGATTTTAAATTCATGGTTTCCATGCTGAAATCTAATAATATCTTATTTTGTATACTTGGGTGATGGTTTAATTAATGTATACTGGTTTATGATTTAATATTGACTAAATTTCATTTACTGTAGAAAGTCCTGATGAAGTCAAAGGGTACACCCTAGACGAAACACGTGTTGACTGGGACAAAGTAATTGGGACTAAATTGAGAACAAACTTGGATGATTAGGATAAAGTGGTAAACGTTTGGAACATAAAGACTGGGACAAAGTTTTATACAAATTGGATGGTTTGGATAATGGAGTAAACGTTTGAATTCATGAATAATTTGGACACAAGATGGAAACAATAGTATGAGAACATTTTGGAGGATTGGGAGAATGTAAAGAGCAATTTGGACTTAAAAAATTCAAGGAAGGAGAAAGACCATTAATTTGAATTTATGGAATAAAATATGATTTTTGGACATTGAACACAATTGAACATGATGTGAATTCTATTTTTTTTAAATTATGGTGATGTGCCTCGCATTGTTGGTAAAGCACTCTTTGCACAGCAATTCAAGCGTTTCAGTTCACAGATGTAAAGTGCTCTAGGCATGGCAATTCAAGCGCTTCAGTTCACTGATATGAATCGCTCTTGGCACGACAATTCAAGCACTTCGGTTCACTGATGTAAAGCGCTCTTGGCACGACAATTCAAGTGCTTCAGTTCATAGATGTAAAGCGCTCTTAGCACGTCAATTCAAGCGCTTCAGTTAACAGATGTAAAGCGATCTTGCCACGACAATTCAAGCGCTTCAGTAACAGATGTAAAGTGCTCTTAGCACGGCAATTCAAGCGCTTCAGTTCACAGATGTAGAGCACTCTTGGCACGACAATTCAAGCGCTTCAGTTCACAGATGTAAAGCGCTCTTGGCACGACAATTCAGGCGCTTCAGTTCACAGATGTAAAGCGCTCTTAGCATGGCAATTCAAGCACTTCAGTTAACAGATGTAAAGCGATCTTGCCACGACAATTCAAGCACTTCAGTAACAGATGTAAAGTGCTCTTAGCACGGCAATTCAAGCACTTCAGTTCACAGATGTAGAGCACTCTTGGCACGACAATTCAAGCGCTTCAGTTCACAGATGTAAAGCGCTCTTGGCACGGCAATTCAAGCGCTTCAGTTCACAGATGTAAGGCGCTCTTGGCACGCCAATCAAAGTGCTTCAATCCACAGGAGTAAAAGGTTCTTGGCACAACAATCAAAGTGATTCAGGCCACATGAGTTAAAGCGTCCCCTTAGCATAATGAGCGTAGCGCTTTATGGCAAGACAAGTAAAATCGCTTCCTGGTATTATAAGTAAAGCGCTTCAAGTTCAATGAGTAAAAACTTTTCGGCCTTTATAGTTGTGAATATCAAAGTATTTTTGGAAATAAGCAAATCATAGTTTTCATTGTTCTTTGGAAAGCTTAATATGTGAAAAGCATATTTAATTCTTTTAGATTTTCTAGGCTATGATCAAAGGTTTATGTTATGAATGCATAGATGTTACAGGATTGATATTCTGAGTATAATCATAGTCCAAAGCTCTTGCCATCTCTTGGTTCTGAGGTCGTAGTTTATTCTTGGTTCATGTTTCAAAGAAGGGGCTTTGCCCTCATTTCAAAAGGGGTCTCCATCTGATATCTCGGAGACGCATTTAGTCAAGAGTCTATTGATGAGTTACATTTCTATGAATGAGTAAATGCATATTTGTTCTAACCTTTTCTTTTCAGATCTCTCTCCCTGCTGTTCCCTTACCCTAATTCCCTTCCTCCCGACTGGCTTCATCATAACTCTGTGCTATAATAGCTTTCTGAGTTGGTGACGGCGGAAGGTGGGCCTTTTGTTCAGCAACGTGCAGATCCCGAGGAAAGGACACTGTGACACAAAGTAGCTAAAAACATCCAACTCCAAGCAAAGCCTATCCCTGCCAAATGTTTTTACCTCAATTGATTTACTTCTCAACCAATAAACAGTGATCTATGATGAATGTAACTACTAAATATAGACACACCTTTACTCTCACAAACCACAAACTGTACTTGGGCTGAATGACTGTTTTCTGTTTTTTTAAGCGTGATACCTGTTTCATCACCCACAAGCCTTTATACTGAAACGTCTCATCAATGAACTGCATTGTCATTACTATTTAAAATGCTCTCCTGCATTTCAGGGTTATGTCTCAGATATAAATGCTATTTTGCAAAAAACAATGAAAAAGGACATATTTCTTGACAGTAACATGAGTAAGATTTGTACATTATAAATTACTAAATGAAATGTTTTTTCAGATTTAAAATTTGATTCAGCAATGATAAACACCTTCATCTTCAGCTTTTGAGAATGAGAAGAAAATATGTGTGCCTTAAAAGCCTCTGAGCCATCAGCATGCACACATGCATTATGTGTATCCAGTGTTTGTGGTTTCTATGAAGTGTGCTTCCACACTTCATTCACCAAGGGACTTTTTCACTGTGTTTAGAAATCAAGGCAATGCACAGTATGCTTCCCCAGTAGACACCCTGGTGTACAGACAATGTTTATACCTGCATTTCAATCATGAAGTATAACAAGAATTTTGGTTATCATTGCTCTAGTTCTGCAAGTGAAATCTCACCCCTCACAAAGAGGTTTATGATAGGAGACATGGGGAAGAAATACCTGCCATACATAATCACTATTGTTTGATAAAACATTAATCCACCATAGCATATTGGTATCATTTAGATGTTGAAGAATGGATAAATCCGTAAGGCAATAAAAAAGCAGTATATCAAAAATATTGAACGGTGTTGGAAAATGAATATCATCAGAACCCTGGGAAAGATCTTCCCATATGTTTCCATGGAATTGCACCAATCATTTATCATTGCACTTGACAACTCATGACTGGAAAACTGTAACTCACTGTATCTCAACATCAAGGCTTCCAGCCTCAATAAACCTTTAAGTCCTTCAGAATGCCTCTGCCTGCCTTGTCCTTAATATCCCCAGGTGCCTTTTGGTCAGAGATAGGATTTGTGCCCTTCAATAGCTTACAGTCAAAAAGAGGATCACTTTCAAGGTCCTCTGTGTGGTCTTCTTAGCCCTGCATCAGAAAGGTCCCAGCTAACTTTATACACTTTTTTCACTGCTAAGCACCTAGCAGGCTTCTCAGATCCTCCTTTCTTTAAGAAGGAGATAATTCCCAGTTTTCAGAAGGCCAGATGGGGAGGCTGTTACATTTCGGTGTTAGCGGTCAAACTGTGAAATACCCTACCTGCTCATATTTCACAAACAGTCTTACTAGCCATCTATACCAAAACCAACTGAAAACATGCGTCTTCTCTACTTAAGTCCCCATAGTTTTTCTCTGAGCATTTGTGACTGCAACAGAATGCCTTTCTGTCAGTGTTTTGAAGCTTTCAAGTATAGTGTGCTCTATGAAGTCTTTATCATTTCATTTCAATACAGATGAAGTGTGGTGACTGCTGTATTTCCCCTTACATACATTCCTAATGTATTGTCTATCTTTGGAGACATACTAATTCTCTAAAATGACTAACAGCAATTCAAAATTATAAATTTAGCACTTTCAAAGCAATTTATCCTGCATCCTATGGTAGAGATTCTTCATCTATTTTAAATGAAATACATAAAGGGTAATGGGAAGAATGCTTGAAATATGTCTGATCACTGTCAATATCTCAGGCTAGCATTCCGGCCATCATTTGTTTTCTCACCATGCTACCTCTGATTGTATCCAGCCATAGACAGATCTGTTTTGATTGTGCTCAATAGAAACATCCGGCCCGAGCTGCTCGGTCCAAACTGAAGTTTCACAACACACAAAATGAACTGGGATGTGACCCAGTGAGATATCTGTGGCTGAGACCGGGGTGGCGCAACTCAGTTCATGGCACACACCATCCAACTATATAAACATTAATGGAAATACTTAAAAAAGAACACTGCTACCAAACCTTAATACTATAACAAAACCAAAAGTAGCCAAACAAATCCTACACATGCTTGAATTAATTTGTAAAAACGTTAACCTATCTAAATAACTGCCACCCTTAGATTTCTTAGACTCTCTAGTATCCACACAACAATGAAAAAGACTTACACACCAACGAATCACCAAATTTTTTATAGCTGAGTGAATAAAACAAATTTTACTCAATTTAAAAGCCTGTATTAAGGACTATAGACAGAGTACACATATATAAATTTAAACAATTGTAATCGAAACACATTAAAACATAATTATAAAATTAATAAAATAACATATAAAACACACCCACCCAAAAATTTGAAAAATTCTAAATAATACTTACAATTCAGTAGCAGTAAGGTGCTTTGAGAATCCTATCACTCCACTGTAAATTCACAAATGGTACCCAAAAAAAAAAAAAAATGAACCCAAGATAAAATCATAAAAATAACTGCTTTGAAAATATATGTTAGTTAAAGAAATTGTAAAAATTGGACAAAATCATGAAAAACATCACTATTAAAAGAAAGACCAAAACACTGTTTAAAAAATAAGTTAAAAAAACAGATAACAATATCTTGAAAATCAAACAAATAAATACAATCAAGCATAAATTTCCTTAAAGTAAAGAATCTTCTCTACTGTATAAATAAAAACAGAGAAACTCAACCTTCCCAACGTAATCACCAAATATAATAAATAAATAGAAGAATTACATAGCATACACATAATCAACATTTCCCACATTTTTCACATGAAAATAAAAAATAAAAAAAAATATAAACTTTGAAGAAACTCCTTAAAACCATAGAAACCTAGAAGTAACCAATGTACCAAATTCAAGCCAACACTAAATAAGCATAACACAAAAACCTACAACATAACAGCACTATTAATACATTAGAACTAACCTGCAATCCTAACACAACATTACACCTAACTGACAACAACATTCTAGAAAGTACACAAATAATGCTACGTGCATCCAAAACATGACTAACTACATAATGATACACTTATTAACAGTAAATGCATCTACTAGATCTAACAAGTAAGAGAACAATTTTAAAAAGTCTTAAGACACCATGAACTCCCTCTGACAATGATGGCTCCAATCTCGAATCGACGAAAAAAGTATAAAAGTCTATACTTACTGTGAAAAAAATGTGTCTTCAAAGAAATGTACAATTACTAAGCATCCGGAAAACTCAATAGAATTACAATGAAAGTGTACAATAGTATGTTTAACATTTTTTGCTGAATGCTAAAAATGTAAGACGTTGTTTAAAATCAATCTAACATGTGTAGTATGTTTTCACTATTAAAAACAAAAGTTATGTGAATTGTATGTATGAAAATGACTAAAGGCATCATTATGACATTGGCTGTCCGAGGACTGCCAATGCCGCGGTGGCCACCACACTACAGGCAGTCCTATTGCCACATTACATCCCTCGCAGGTGGCCCACTAGGGGACCGTTGTCTCTGTCAGGAACATGGTATCCGATGATCTGACAACAGTCAGAGTTGTGCTTAGTCACGGCAGTGCAGATCCATGCTGAGGATTAACCCAGTGCTGGGGGCCACACGACCATGTCCTGGGGAGTGCAGGGACACCCCTGCCCAGCACCCTCAGAAGACAGTGCACATTCAGAGGGTGCTGGGGCACCCTCTGTGCTACAACATTGGCCTCGGCTCCATGAGGAGCCCAGGACAATAGCGCTGCTTGGTTTCCACTGGGCTGAGTGGCTGAAACCTCTGATTTCAGAGGTTTCCTCCGGTCAGCCTAGTGGAAATTTCATATTGGGCTGAAGGAGGGGCCCGCCAGCTCTGCAGTAGTCTCCTCTCCATGTGGCAGCGGGCAGAGGATTTGACCGTCAGACTCACAATTTTCACTATTTATTAGAATACTTCCCACCCAGGCCCCTATATTTCCTGCAACATGAATACAAATTTCAAAAATATTTTAATGTTTTTTTTCAAATATGGAACTAATTTATTTTAAATACTACCTACATCAAGCCCCAACATTTCTCAATACATGATAAAAAATAAATAATTAATATAAATGAACGAGGAAAGAAAACATGAATGATAAACAAAATGTTATGAATTTTCAAATACAAAATATAGAACCAATCATCAAATAATATACTTTTAAAATATTATACTAAATACAACAACATTAACAAATACAAATAATAGTGTAAACATTAAATAAAATATAAACAATATAATCATAAAATATATATAAAAATGACATTAAAGCCAACATTAAATTAAACTATGAGATTTTAAACTTCAACTTTATTATACTAATTAAAAAATGAATACATTCCAGTGATATTACTAACCTTAATATAATCTCATTATTATGTCTTCAAAATTTATACCATCAATATTGTGACCTTTATATTTAAGGTGCACACCACACAGATGAAATAATTCTTTATTTCCACTTTTGTTGCTGAAACAACACACATTTTTTTTCTCAATTAAATGTGCATTTTTGAATATTTCTCGATCAGTTCCCCAAAGAATGTAATTATGTCTCCAGTTCTTTAAATGCTTATATCCCCCAATGCATTTCGAGGAATTATTATCTTCCTCCTGTAGAATGTTATTTTACACTAGCAGCATTCTTAAACTTACAGGAAAAGCACCATAAATCTCACTGAGGAGGTCATTCTGACTTTGGCGGTCTTTACTGAAGACCACGGTGTAAGCGGACGCCAAAAGACCGCCAGTGATGGAGGTCCAAAGAACGCCGCATTAAGAGTCACCAACAAAACACCACCTAAAATTCACCTAAAAAACAACACCATCGGCTGAAACGATGGCGTGAAGGAGGCGTCTACACCACCAGCACGCCACGCTGAGAACATCCCGCCCACCAAATAACAAATCACAAGTCTGCATGGCGGTCTCAACACGGCACTATTCCATTGAAGGTCTGAACCGCCGCAGAACAAAAATGCACCTCCACCAGAACACTGCACCATATTGGAAAATACTATAACCCCACACCTGATACACATAACACACACCTGACCATAGCACTATAAAACACACCCCACACATACCCAGAAACTTTTTGAGAGTGAGGCAAGAGCACACTGAAAGAAGGCACCACACCTAGATATCACAGGCACCATCACACTGAACACGCTTCTTACAACACACCACTGCACACAAACACAACAAACCACACGCACATCCCATTACCATATCTCACACCAACAAACAGCACACCCAGCATCCCTGCACAACCCACACCTCCCACCCCAAACCCAACCACCATGGCACCACAAAAAAAAACTGATTCACAGACGAGGAGCTGAGTGTAATGGTTGACGAAACCGTCAGAGTGGAGCCGCAACTCTTTGGAGCACAGGTCCAGCATACATCGATTACCTGGAAAAACGAATTGTGACAGAGGATAGTCATCAGCGTGAGCACTGTGGGGAACCATTCACAAACAAGGGAGGACATTAGCAAGAGGTGGAATGACCTATGGGGGAAGGTAGGGGTCATGGCTTCCAGGAACCAAATCGCCGTCATGATGACTGGTGGTGGGCCCCCACTGACTCCCCCAGAATTATCAACATGGGAAGAGAAGGTCTTGGCCATCCCACACCCGGAAGTGCTGACGGAAATACCTCTGCAGACCCAATGCCCATCCTTGCATGCCACAGCTCCCTACTAACACAATTCCCTCACAGGCCCACCTAATGCATGAATACCCCATACTGCAGCAAGTACTACAACTACCACAATGCAACACTCCCTTCTCTTGCATTACTGCTACAACCACTTCACGTCTAAGCACTTGTACGTTAAACCATGTCACTCCCCGTCAGCAAAAAGTATTTGGAATGCATATCAGTACATGGCAATGACAGAAGCAAGACAAATATAAACTACACACCAAAAAAAGGACCATTGCAACATTCCACTGATGGAAACACAAGCAGAGGTCTAATAGCTGTCAATGCCATCACTGCCCTGCAAATCCAGTAAATGATGGCATACGACTGTGTGTATCACTATGATACCATCACATGACACAATAGCTCTCATTCCACAGGTCATCCAAGTACTGCCACACAGCAGAGGAGGCCACTGACCAAAAGTCCAGGCCTGGAAGCAGGTCCAACAGTGGACAAATCACCTGGATGTCTGGATATGAATGACAAACCTGACCCATCAGGCATGAGTGGTCAGTCCACCATCAACACCAGCATCACCCTTCCCACAACTGAAACAACCTCTCCTGTGGCATCCATTTTACAGCAGAGCCCACCTTCACAAACCTGTGTCCCAAGGTCACATCAATCATCAGTGTGCCCCACAGGACAGGGGCAGGAGTAAACGGTGCAAACCAAAGACAATGATGGTCCTAGTATCAGTGGGAGGGGGCACACTGCACCAGGGGCACAGGCAAGGGGTGCAGGGGCCAGTGGAAGGGCAACCGTGGTCCAAGGAATGAGGCAAGTATAGGACATAACTACCCTGGAGACCGTCTCCAGAGTCCTGGGAGCCTACCTGCAATCACAGGACAAGATAGGCCAGATACTCACCACCTTGAAGGAAACCTAATGGCTGCAAGGGTAATACCACCAGGAGGACATGCAGGAGTGGCAGGCCTCAATTCCACCATGGTCTCCGTATTAGGTTAGTTCAAGGAACTGAACAACATCTTGCGGACATCCTCCACCCAACACCAGGCCCCATCCAGTAGTCAGTCAATACCACTGCCCTCAACATCAGCATCTGCTACTGGAATAGAGGCCTAGCAGGAGAACCCACAGGCCACCAGCACCCCTACCCCTGCAGCTGAGGGATCCCCCATAAAAGAGGTCTGCCATCCAGACATCCTGCAGGACCTGAGGTGAAGACCAATCCCCCCACAAGGAAGTGATCCCTCTTCTGAACTGTCACCCTTGTGTGCCACTGTTACACCCTGTTGGCTGTCCAATGCCAAGTTCCAACCATTTTGAGGCAAATGGATACAGGACCTGTGAAACAAACATCTGTACCACCCACTCTGATCTTCACATAGACCATTACCCTAATCCTCTCGTCTGTGATTTTAAACACTAAATAAACACCAATTATCACAAGTCATTGTGCATGTCTCTTCATTGTATGTAGTGGCAATTCTGATTACAAGCAACAAATATATACACGTCGACACAACAATAATGTCAAAGTGACACATGTAGTGGGACATTCCAGCAGGTGTGTAAGTACATCCATATTGTTGTAACATCCACTGTCAATAATGACAACAGGCAATTCAGTAAGCAGATTGCATACAGAGATGTGACCTGAAGAGGAAACATTCAATTGAATTAGGCACAATGTTGTAAGGTATGTAATCCAAAGTCATACATCAACAGCAGTTGAACACAAACACAGGATGACTGTTCTAGCAGCTATGATACCACATATGTAAGGGCCTGCATTATCACTCACACATGTGTTGGACAGGAAAGATGTCACATAGGTAACATCCTCTGCTGTCCACCTCAGTGAGTAGTCAGGAACAGGTAGTTGCCACACAGCAGCTGACAATGCAGCATGACAAGTCTACACAGTAGGACAAGACTGATAAGTCCCCCTTACATTACCCAAGCAGGCAGACTGAGGACTCAAAACCTTTGGTACAACCATAAGGATGTTCTGTAATGGCACCAGCACTCCACACATGTCATTAGCAGCAATGCATTTCCACCACCGCTCATGGTAAGTCAGCTACCTTTCAGGGTCGGAAAATAAAATGGAAGGCTGTAATCCCCACACACACCTTGATACATGCAAAATCGGGGTAGAAATTGGCATTAACAATACATATTCCAAGTGAAGATGACATACAAATCACACATACCTGTTCATCATTGAAAGTAGTGACAAATCAGGTCAGTCCTGTTGTCATGTGCCTCATCCTCATCTGCCTCCTCCTCAGCATCAGAGTCACCGGCCCCAAACACTGCTCCAGCATCAATGTCCCCTTCCTCCAACAGTGGGATGTGCCTTCTGAGGGCCAGATTATGGAGCATGCAGCATGCAACAAAGACCTTTCAGACTTTCCCTGGTTGGTAATGTGGGGCACCACCAGACACATGGAGGCAAGGAAATCTAGCTTTCAAGAGGCCAAAAGTCCTCTCAATCACTCGCTTCTTCTGGCCATGTGCCTCATTGTACCTGCTCTCCCCTCCTATAGTTGGACATCTGACAGGTGCCAGGAGCCAGGGCAGGTTGGGGTATCCAGAGTCACCTGTGTGGAAAGGCAGGGCAGCTCTTCTTCCTCAGCTCTTCTCCAGGCAGAGGTTCCTCTTGTTTCCAGAAGTGTTCTAAAGTCTGTGGTTTTGGGTGCCCTTCTTATACCCATTTTCTCCTTTGAAGTAGACCTACTTCAAGCAAAGTCTCTCTGGAGTGGGAAATCCTGCCCTGCCCAGGCCAGGCCCCGGACAGTCACCACGGGGCTGGAGACTGTATTGTGTGAGGAGAGGCAAAGCCCTTTCAGGTGTAAGTGACCACTCCTTCCCTCCCTCCTAGCACAGATGGCTCATAAGGAAATGCAGACTACACCCCAGCTCCCTTTGTGTCAATGTCTAGTGTGAGGCGCAACCAGCCCAACTGTCAAACTGACCTAGACAGAGAATCCACACACAGGCAGAGTCCCAGAAATGGTATAAACAAGAAAATGGCCACTTTCTAAAAGTGGCATTTTCAAACACACAGGGGGTCATTCCGACCCTGGCGGTCAAAGACCGCCAGGGCCGGGGACCGCGGATGCACCGCCAACAGGCTGGCGGTGCATCCAGGCCAATTCTGACCGCGGCGGTAAAGCCGTGGTCAGAAAAGGGAAACCGGCGGTTTCCCGCCGGTTTTCCCCTGGCCTGAAGAATCCTCCATGGCGGCGCTGCAGGCAGCGCCGCCATGGGGATTCCGACCCCCTTACCGCCAGCCTGGTTCTGGCGGTTGTGACCGCCAGAACCTGGCTGGCGGGAACGGGTGTCGTGGGGCCCCCTAACAGGGCCCCACAAAGATTTTCAGTGTCTGCATAGCAGACACTGAAAATCGCGACGGGTGCAACTGCACCCGTCGCACCCTTTCCACTCCGCCGGCTCCATTCGGAGCCGGCATCCCCGTGGAAGGGGGTTTCCCACTGGGCGGTCGGGCGGCCTTCTGGCGGTCGCCCGCCAGCCCAGCGGGAAACTCAGAATGACCGCCGCGGTCTTTTGACCGCGGTACGGTCTTCTGGCGGTACCCGCTTGGCGGGCGGCTCCTGCCGCCCGCCAAGATTAGAATGACCCCCACAATCTTAAAACTAACTTTACTAAAAGATGTATTTTTAAATTGTGAGCTCAGAGACCCCAAACTTCACATGTCCGTCCGCTCCCAGAGGGAATCTACACTTTAATCTGATTTAAAGGTAGCCCCCATGTTAACCTATGAGAGGGACAGGCCTTGCAACAGTGAAAAACGAATTTACTGTCAAAACATATAAAACACATTACTATATGTTCTACCTTAACCATACAATGCACCCTGCCCTTGGGGCTACCTAGGGCCTACCTTAGGGGTGTCTTACATGTAGGAAAAGGGAAGGTTTAGGCCTAGCAAGTGGGTACACTTGCCAAGACGAATTTACAGTTAAAACTGCACACACAGACACTGTAGTGGCAGGTCTGAGACATGATTACAAAGCTACTTATGTGGGTGGCACAACCAGTGCTGCAGGCCCACTAGTAGCATTTGATTTACAGGCCCTGGCACCTCCAGTGCACTTTACTAGGGATTTATTAGTAAATCAAATATACCAATCATGGATAAGCCAATTACATACACATTTTGTAAAGGTGCACTTCCATTTTAGCACTGGGTAGCAGTGGTAAAGTGCCCAGAGTAACAAAAAAAACAGTAAAATCAGAGTCCAGCACACATCAACAACCTGGGAATCAGAGGAAAAAAGCTAAGGGAGACCACGCCAAGGAAGCAAAGTTTAACACTCATGTACCTGTGCACATGCTTGAGTAGGGCATCCAGCACATCCTGTAACACCTTACTGAACTTGGGTTGTGACATCCCTGCAGCCAGTCCCTCAGTCACCTGAAAAGAGCCACTCGCCAGAAAATGCACCATCCTTGCCCACCACCCCCCTTACTAGCACTGCCTTCCCTGTAGCTCCCCACCCAGTTGCCTGTGACCGGTCAACCAGGATGGTGGGCGTCTCCTTCGCCGCAGGCACCTCTACCCCTGCCCCAATCAGCTCTACTGCACTCAATGAGGAGGATATTGACCTCCTGAGGTCCATCTCTTTGGGGCAGACAACCATCGTGAATGCGATCCAGGGACTGGCATCCCAGAAGCAGAAGTCCAATGCGTTCCTGGAAGGCATTCATGATGCCTTGTCTGGACTACAGAGACCGTTCCAGGCTCCGGCCTCCTCGTTGACCACAGCCAGTGTCCCTTCCGAACACCCTCCAAATACCTGCTTCCAATCCATAAACCCTCTCCCTACATCTGTCCAGGGCACACATACAGACCAGCATACACCCACTACAACAGACAAGGTGCGCAAAGACAGACAAAAGCATCACAAACGAACCCACAGGCATGCACACACACAACACACATCTGCAAACACAACAACAGATACTTCCCCCACCACCTCCTCCCTTACACTCACATCTCCACTCACACCTGCCAGCACTGCATCATCACACACTGGTCCTGCTAGCATTTCTGTCATACCCTCAATCACCACAACAGCAGACTCACAGACACCCACACCAGACACCACATCTGCGCTCACCATGACTACCTTCTCTGCCACCAGCAGCACAACCACCTCACTTGCACAAACCACCCCAACATTCACTCACACATTTCCCATTCCCTCTCCCTGCATCTCTTCCTCCTCCTCCCAACGAATGCACACCCACCTACTCCCCCACTCAACATTCACCCAACACAGACATGCACACATTGGACACACCAGCATCCACGTACAGTACACCAACACGTCAGACGAGCACTCCCTCTGCATCCACTCCCAACCCTCAATCATGTGATCACCCCGTGTACCTAAAAAAGTCTTCCTTGCCGCCCTTGACCTCTTTCCTACTCCCATCCCATCACAACACAGGGAAGATTAGCAGTTTGTTTGCCATGGTGGCCACGGACGCTTCTCTGTGCCTGGAGGTGGGTGTCTTCTTTTGTACTTTCTGTTTCTGCCAGGATTTTCCTAGTGGGCAGCCCACCCCGAATATCCTGGTGGTGTGGTGACTTGGAATGTGGTGGGCGGCACATAGGTTTCCACCAGCCTGAAGTTGCCTAACGACACTGGATGCTGCTCATCGGCGGTGGCGGTACTGGTGGTCAGTTGTCTGTGTTGCATTGGGTTCATCGCCTTACTCGTTATATGGGGTGGGTCTGAACCGCCACCCTGGTGGTGGTCACAACATCACCACCGGGGTGGCGGTCAGGTTACTGTCAAACTCGGAATGACCACATGAGTCTTTTACATATAACATCTTACAGTTCCCTTATTATTCAATCAAACCTGTATTTCATCTCCGTAGAATCATCTGTGCTGAAACTACAGACACTAATCTCATTCAATTCAGGTCATGTCCCATTCATCCCATTCTTCTCAAGGTTTTTCCTGTTGTTAATGCTGTTCTGAGCTTCATGTAAAACTAGTATTTGTTCTTTGCTGAGTTTGAAAGTTATCCTGCTTTATTTTACTGTTTGAGATAAAAGTTATTCAAATTAGTTTCTACCCCTTCCTCAAGCTTCCAGGAAAAGAACAATTATTTTTCATCCTTTCAATATCACACTATCCCTTGTGTCTTGTCAACTGGAAATCTTATTATTAGTAATCCTCCATATGATCTATAAAGTAACCCCTTCTCTCCAGATCATGGTCTTTCTTGTGTGTCCACACAATGTAGTTATTACATCATTAATCTAAATTGGTTTTGCATGGAACACAGTTTTATCATAACTAATGTCTCCTAAAATATTACAAGCAATGCCATCTCAAAAGAATTACACATTAAAATTACATTTATTGTTTAGAGTTAATACCACCATGTAAAGATATCCATACTACATAATCAACAAATTAACAGTTTTGTAATTTAAATTTTAGTCTAAATGTTCCTCTGAGCTTCTCTGTGTTTACAGAACCAATTAATATATTATTAGTCATTTAATACTTTAACTGCTTGAGTGTTTGCACATTTCTGTGAAAGAACTTTTTTCGAACAATTGATGTTAGGATTTTTATATATATATTTACCTCTTTGGTACCTTTGAGCACCCAGTCAAACTGTATGTTGTATTTGTGGTACACTCAGGGCTCTGTTTTGATTTAAACCCTGCATCAGTACCTAATTACAGGCTAAAAATATAATGAAAAATTAGAAGATATGTTTATTTTTTAACTCAGTTGTTCAATATTTTGTTGTATTTCTCAAATGGAGAAACAAAAAGCCAAGAACACTGACAAAAAAAATGTTGATCTGAAGATTATAAACTGAGGGCCTCATTGTGAGGCCCTAGCAGCACACTGCGCCACCAGAGTGCCATTTTTTTTACACTCCATTTGCAGAGTGTGCCAGCCCATATTTACAAGGCAACGCAAAGCCAACTTGCATGGCTTTTATTGTCCTTGTAAATATGGACCCCTTTCATGCAAAATACTATGTGAAATGGGTGTTGCTTGAGGTGTTCCCATGCAACACCCTTTGAACATGAAGGAATCTGATGCATTCCCAGATTCACAAGTCTGGGAATGTGTCATATTTCTACACCATGTCAGGAATAGTGGAAGAATGATGCAACTGGAAGAAATAGCTGAACATAAACAATAATTTCCACAATGGATGTACCCTTGCACCATGGTGAAAGGGTACCTGCGTTGGCGCATAGAGACAATTTGTGTCCCAGTGCAGGGGGAGAGGACAGAAACACACCCTCGGCTGTTTCAAAAGCTACCACAATCATATACTTATATCATCTGCACATTCTAAAGTTGTATTGCTGGGTTCCTCAACTCCCTTGTTCTGATATGCTGGTTAGTAGAATGCAGGTGAACATCATGTTTTTCAGATATTTAGCATTTCATTTTCAAAACATGGAGGTTCCCTACAGTCTCCTTCGCACAGGAGCATATCCCTGAGAAGGCTTGCTCCCAATGTGTGTTCCAGATCATCTCCTGAATTTGGAGGTACCAGGACTGCACGGGGTTTCAAAGGCTTTGCACTGGAATCTACACAATAGACACTAACGCATGTGTTAAATAAAGGGAGCTTCCATAGTGGATGTGTGCTGCATTTGGGTCCCAGATCAGCTGGCACCCAGGAAAAGCTACAAACTGCAGACATTTAGTAAAAGTAGAAACCTAGAGGAATCTAGGACAATGTGACATGTATGAATACTAAATCTAGGGAATCTGGATTAAAAATAAAACAATGTCTTCACTTTTCTGTGACAGAAACCTCCAGAATATCTGTTCATTAGCAGAAGTCCCTTAATACAATGTTCTCACACTTCCCCAGATAAAACCAGTACCTCGCATGTGCGGGTGGCCCTATTTGCAAGGGGTAGGAATAGGCCACAGATTTAATTTTGTGAACACTTCACATGTTCACAGTTTTGGCGTGTCCCTGTCCCTTACAATAGGTACTTCTATACATGCGAGATACTGTTTTTATTAGTAGAAGTGTTGGTGACACTAGGTGGTGGGGCATTTTATGTTCACTACATATTCCAGAACATTCTGTCACAAAATGGAATTCTGATTTTTGATTAAATGTTTTAAGTTTGACGGGGTTTCTGATTAGGAAACAATGGTAGTATTCACAAAGGTTACACAACCTGGACTCCTCCAGGTATGTTTTTGTCAGAAATAGCTGGGATTGGTAGCTTTCTGTAGTACCCAGATCTAAAAAAATCGACCTAATTCATAGTTTCTTTCTTGTACTTTCCACTCTTGACTTCTTACGTCTTCATTGGCATGGGTGATTGGCCCACTTGCTCCTATGGGGTAACACTTTAATAGGGAAAAGTGTGAAAATGTCATGCAGTGTCAACAATCTACTTAATTTCCCTCTGTTATTTGCTTTCTACTATGAATCAGTGTCTGCTAAAATACTTTTTCAGAATTGCTTGGATTTATGATTAAACCAGAATCCAGAAAGATTCAAAACCACCCCATGTTTGTATTCACAGAGTTTTCCTTATAAAGTGATTCCTGATCAGTACACGGATAAAAAAAGCATTGCGAACAACAGCTCGATTGTCGACTTTTGAAGGAAGTACGAACAATAACATGCCTGTCACACACAGTTTTGTACCCCAGCAATAACCAGGTACTTTGGGATTTTTTTTTAGGCTAAGAAAAAATGCAACTAGTGTCTTGATCCTGAATGTGGATATATGTCTGCCC
The DNA here is from genome assembly GCF_031143425.1 of Pleurodeles waltl. Lineage (NCBI taxonomy): Eukaryota > Metazoa > Chordata > Amphibia > Caudata > Salamandridae > Pleurodeles > Pleurodeles waltl. Next base: position 600,955,553 of record NC_090443.1, on the reverse strand, counting down.
TAGAAAGGAAACTGAAGCAGTTTGGATATTTTCGTAGGCTAAAATTCAAACACTTTCTGACTCTCTGCTGAGGGACAGAATATTGTGTCTGAGCCACTTAAACGGTACAAGATGCCATTTAACCTGGATACCTACTTATTATGCAACGGACAATAAGACAATGTTTTAAAAAGAAATTGAAGCTTAGAAATAAATAACTCAGTGGTGTCTTATGTGTGAATCTATTTGGACAGTTGTTTCGTTTACTTTTCAAATCAGAATCAAGGGGCATATTTATACTTGTTTTGCGCGGAATTTGCGTCATTTTGTTACACAAATTTGGTGCAAAACTAACTCCATATTTATACTTTGGCACTACACCCATCTAGCGCCAAATTTATGGAGTTAAAGTCATTTTTTGGACGTGGAAACCTACCTTGCGTCAATGAGATGCAAGGTAGGCAGGCATTCCTGTACAAAAAATGACTCTATGGCCTTAGCGCCATACTTTTCCCTCATGCTAAAATCTCGCACGGGGAGGAGGGATCAAATAATGGTGCAAAGCTTGCTTTGCACCATTATTTAACGCCTGGGTCAGGGCTGGCGTTAGGGGACCTGTTGGCCTATTTCCAATGTGAACACCATGGAATAAGCCCACAGGTGCCCTCCCCATGCCCCAGGGACATCCCCAGTAGAGGGACAGCAGAGGGGGACCCCATCCCAAGCAAGTATAGGTAAGTATTTGTTTTTTTAAAGTGCTCTGAAAAGGGCACCCCTACATGGCACTGGATGCAATGGCCATGCCCAGGGGACCCTGGTCCCCTGTGCTGGCCATTGGGGTGGTGGGCATGTCTCCTGTCTTTTTTAAGACAGGAGTTGTGTGGTATGGATGGTTTTGTGTCAGAAAATGACGCTACGCTGGTTAGAGTTATTTATTTATTCTAACCTGCCTAACTTAATTTTTTGGTGCAAAATCCCCTTCTCCCATACTGCCACCCCCACCCCCACCCCCACCCGGCTAACGTCATTTTTTTTACGCTAGCCTACCCTTTGTGCCGGCTTGCACCATTCCATAAATATGGTGCCCGGTTGGCGCTCCAGAATGGTGCAAGCCAGTGCAAAAGTTTTTAATGCAAAACTGCGTGTAAATATGCCCCTAAGTACTTTGATTTTACAATATAAACTGATTTTATCTGTAAAATAGTTATAATGCAAACGATGGCATGACCAGAAAGATCTGCGCGTACCTATATGTCTTCCAAATATGTACATATATTAACTATGAAGAAGTAATTCATCTTTAGACATATGCTCACATTTCAGGCCCCACACATTTGATTATGCGAATATACAGATATTACATCTTTTAGGCTTTGCAACAGGAATAGAATAAAACTTTATTTTAGGGTCTTTTTAGAGAATCTTGGCGCTAAACAAAAAGGGATGTCTCTGAGGAGTGAGATGTAATTTAAAACATCAATGTGTTTGGCTGCCGTAAGTACACTGCAATTGTTATTTTTCAGAGGTGGATTAATATAGCTTTACTGGAGCTTTACTGGGGCTCCTCTGGGACCCCTGTTCAAGTATTTCTCCTTGATTACTGTTTCTCTATGAAGTCAGATATGTGGCTGCTATTCAGCGAGACAAAGATTGTTCAGGTGCACAACACCTCGAAAATACTCTTTCCTCTTTAGTATTGGCTGTAAAAGGTGGGTTAGTGGCTAACATGAGGTCTGATTGATTTTGTCCATACTACAATCATTTTGAAATATGGGCCACACCCCTGGTTCAATAGTTAGAATACATACCATTACAATGTCACTTTTCACTGTTCATGCACAATTCTTTTATAATATATTTTGAAGTAGATTGTTTTCACTGTGTAACAGGTGAAGATCATCACCAATTTTGCTAGGCAGAACTCAGCAATTAGAAGCTCACTGTACATAGGTGGGAATAGGTGTCTTCATCTGCTCCTATGTATCCACTTGAACAAAGGTGCAAGCACATTCACATGCAAAGAAAGGGCAAGGGCAAGACATTTACCTGCAGTTAAGGAGATGCTTTCTGCACTCTCAGCCTAGGAAAAATCATGCACTGGTCCCACCTCCACTCCTTATGACTGAGTCTAACTAAGAAGGAGTGTTTCAGGATGTGCTGAACTTTGATAGGCTACTTGAGGCAGTTGTTCAATGTATTAGCTGAACGGAAGGAGGATGCAAGTTGACAATAATTACTGCAAGCACATTGTAGGAAATTGAGTTACTGGTTGAGAGAGTGAAACCCTCCACAAGAAGCAGCTACCATCCTCATGAGTGTGAAGCCACAAGCAAACCCAAAATTAACCTGTGCTCAACCCTCCTATAGCTTCACACAAAAGCATTCAGGCTTAAATTAGATGCAATGTGTAAGGTATGCAGCACCCCAAACAGTAATGAAGTGAAACCACAACACAAGAAAAATCCCACATCAATTTAGAAAAATGGAGTATTATCCTACTCTGGTGTGTGAGAGTGGGGGGGGGGCTTGCTGAAAATGAAGCATGCCACCATAAGTTGTGAGAGAAGTGACCTCTCAAGTATTTATTTTTTTATACCATAGTTTTGGACTTTCTCAACTCAGTGATAAAACTCCACCATAGTCCATTTAGCACACAAGCATTTTTGTGTGATTGCCTAAAGATTTAGTTTGACCACGAATTTTAAGGAATAGAATACTTTTTGCCCAACGTTAAAAGGATATTGCAATTCACCTCGGAGTCCATGATCTTATAAAGGAAATCAGCCTTCCATTTAATTTCTCCGCTCACTGAACCCACCTTAAGCAGCATCTCAGCCCTCCCTATGAAGTGCAGACTGGGGGCTGAAAGAAGGAGTGACTGCTTCAAACAACCACTCCACCTTTTACTTATGTGCTGCTCCCAGGGCAGGTGCAAGTTTGTGGCTTCCCTGTGGGCAATGCATAATATGAAATCGAATGCACTGACCCTATTGGATGTGGTGCATCTCATTTAAGGTGTGCTGTGTCACAAACAGGAAGAGTGCAACCTAAACATAATATGGCTCCACTTGTCCTACAACTGTTCTGTAACACACTTCACGAGTGTCATAGTGCAGAACCTAATTTATGTATCTTGTATGCTCAGGGACTTCTAAGCTGCGCTCCACATGGGTCTTGTATTGCATATCCTCAAATGTTTCTGGGATAAGGCAGCTTGTTCAGTGGCTTTTTTGTGATTGCCTAGTTGACACTGAAATATTGTTAACATGGGGCTAATGGTGATACGCAAAGAAGAGGTTCATAGTGTCAATAACATTTTGGAATGGTCCTTTGAAACTGCACTGGAGCTTTCTCCTTGCCCCTGCCCATTGTTTGCAGTCACCTCCAAAATGCAGACTCACCAATGTGAATTCCATTCAGCCAAACTGTGTGATGTTCCAGAAAATTACTTTATCTCATTGAGTGTATTACAAGCAAGCAATATTGAGGACAGTATGCCAGGAGCCAACAAAGAGCTCATCATTTCCATTACTGCTAAAATTACTAAGGGAAATGTATGTTGTTTAGCTTACTTTGAATTCAGGCTTCTACCTACTAGACAGTATTTTTCATGAACCATGGTTCTCTGTTGTAGAGTAAGTAAAGACTGATAACGTGAAGAGTCTTTATCTCGATTTATTCCAGATCAGAAGTACAATACAAACACCCTGCGAAGGTTACACCAGCGTCTCCGTCCTCAGCCATTTCTCTCAACCGCCTCCTCTCGAATCCCTCTCCCCTCCGGAATATAATTGTCATCACAGAACATGCAATGACAATTCCATTCGCGTGCTGACAATTCCATTCATTCCATTCGCGTGCGTGAATACAACATATCCACTCCCTTTACACAAAATATAAGAGAAAACACAATCCAACTACAATAACAATGTGAAAGCAAACTACAATAAAAATGAAAACGAATAATAATGATACGCCCTATTATAGTGCATTTGATTTCACACTAGATATCATCACAATACATGACATATTCATTTAAATAAGCCGCAATCCTCTGGCATCTGGGACCCAGCCCCCGTGTGTGAGAACCATCACTAATGGCAGTGTTAATGGCGGAAGTGCGCCTATGCAAATCAACAGTAGTGGGCCTATGCAAACCATTCGATATTTGTTCCTCATCATGTATACAATCACTCCTCGTCAATTCCTCATCTGACATAAACAAGAAACTATTACAGCCACCCACATTTCCATTTCCCCATTCAGGACCATGGCTTCCACCAGCCTTGCAATATAAAGCTATTCTCCTTTTGTTCCAACGTTGACCATTCTCCAGTACTACATGGAAATCATGAACTTCCTTCACCTTCCAAGGTCCTCGAAATTTTGTAAGACCCCCACACACACGTCCTGATCGTATTTTCACCAAATCCCCAACTTCAATCACCTTCCCATTTTTTGGTACAGGTAGTGAAACATCCACATGTGTTTTACCTTTCCTAAATAATTCATTCATCCATACAGGGTTCAATTTTGTCCCAGCTTCTCTGCCTCTCATTATCATAAAAGGTGTTTTCCCCGTTCCCCCATTCACAGTTGTTCTATAGGCCCAAACTAGATCACTGACCATTTCTTGTACATCTTTCCTGCTATTCAATGCCATCTGAATAATGCCTTTCACCATACGGTTACACCTTTCCACCATTCCATTTGCTTGGGGGTTGTACAAGGAGGTGCAAGAATGGTCAATACCACATGACCTTAAGAAATGTTCCATTTCAAACGACGTCAATTGCGTACCGTTGTCAGTGATGACTTTTGCAGGACACCCCTCTTCCAAAAACACTTCTTTCATTGCCTTAATTGTGTTTGTGGTGGTAATATCCCTTAAAAACTTCACAACCAACCAACGTGAATGTACATCTACCATGACCAAGGCACACCTAACATCCTGACTGACTCCCCCAAGTGGGCCAATGAAATCCATGCACACTGTGTGCCACCCTTTCCCTGGGTCAGGTATCGACCCAACCACACTTTGTTTCCCTACTTTAAGTCTCTTTTCACCCTCTTTGCAATCACTACAGTTCTCAACCCATATGTCTACATCAGCATCTAGCCCAGGCCACCAGAATTGCTCCCTCAACCTTTTCTTAGTTAATGTCCGACCCAAATGGCCTTCGTGGGCTAACATAAACAGTTTAACCCTTAACTCTTCAGGAGGCACAAACTTGTCCCCTCTCAAAACAAACCCATCCTTAGTCAATGATAATTCTTCCAACACCTTCACAAAAGGGCGAATACGAACATTAAGAGCACTTTCTCTCCTACAACCCTCTTTGATCAACTTAACCACCCCCTTCATGGCGATGTCACTCTCCATACACTTACACCATTCCTCTTGGGAAATTGCACCTTGAGACCACTCCATTGCATCCTCAATACTTGCCACTGCCCCTTCTTCCTCACGTTCTTGCACACCTTCCTTATCCACCACCTGCCAATCTTGTGGCAAGCGAGACAAACAATCAGCTCTAACATTACGCCAACCTTGAATATACTGTACCTCAAGCTGATACTCCTGTAACCGCGATGCCAACCTGGCCAGTCTAGCTGACACTTTGCCCACCCCGCCTGGTAGCAATATCCTCAATAGAGGTTTATGATTGGTGCGAAGAATAATCTTGCGCCCCCCACACCTATGTTCTAAAGTACTCCATCGCCCAGGTTGCAGCTAAAGTTTCTTTCTCGATGACGGAATAATTACGTTCCGAGATGGTTAATGATCTGGAAACAAATGCCACCATCCTCTCTACATTGCCATGCATTTGTGACAACACTGCACCCAAACCAATGGCACTCGCATCAACCGTAATCAATGTTTTAGCATTAACATCAAATGGAACCAAAACTTGCGCCTCACACATCTCTTTCTTAATATTCAGAAATGCAATATTTTGTTCCACACCCCACACAAACTTTTGTCCCTTACGTAACAATTTTCTTAATTCCTCTGTCTTGTCCGCAAAGTTTTGTATGAACTTTGAATAGTACTCTATTAGACCAAGGAATGACCTGAGTTGATCTTTATCCTGAGGGGGGGGGTGCATTTCCAATAGCATCAAGCACATTTTTCTTTGGTTTAACACCTTGTTCAGACACTGTATACCCCAAATACTCAATCTCATTCACTAAAAATCTGCATTTCTCCTTCTTCAATGTTAACCCAGAACTCTTGATCTTATCCAACACACACCTCAAAACCTCATTATGCCTATCTATTGAGTCTCCAAATACCAGAATGTCATCCTGGAAATATATAACATTCTCTACCCCTTTAAACAATTCTGTCATCAACCTTTGGAAGACTCCTGCAGCCGATGCAAGGCCAAACGGCATCCTTGTAAATTGGAAAATTCCTTCCATGGTAATGAAAGCCGTAAGCTCTTTAGACTCCGTATGCAATTTAATCTGATGATACGCGCTTCTAAGATCAAGCTTGGAGAAATACTTCCCTCCTTGCAGCAACCAAATTAACTCATTGATATTGGGTAATGGATAATTGTCCACTACGATGTTCTGATTGAGTGTGCGGAGATCGACACAAAATCTGAGACTTCCATCCGATTTTCCAGTAATTACAACCGGAGGAATCCAACTGGAAGTTTCTATTGGCTCAATAATACCCTCCTGTACCATTTTAGAAATCATCCTCCCCACTTCTTGACGAGCTAAAAATGGTACTCGTCTCAACCTATGTTGAACTGGAATAGCATCTTTCTTCACCTTAATCTTATGTACATAGCCATGAAGTTCTCCTAAGGTATCTTTAAAAACTTCCTTGTAATCCTCCAAAATCTCATCCACACTATCACTACCCACCAACATAACATTCTCATGGGCTCGTGGATCAATCTTAATATCAAGGTCATACTGATGATGCCACCCCAAGATTGGTGGACCACTGTCAGCTATATATACTTTCCCATTGATATGCCTTTCCCCAAACTCAATTTTAGCCCACATATATCCCAGGATGTCAATTTTCTCTCCCTGATAGCCGCCTGGACTAATATCTTTGGGCAAAAGACTGGCAGCTGGCCACTCTTGTAAAAACAGTTTTTTGGGTAAAATAGTATATAGTGACCCTGAATCAATCATCAGCTGTACTCCTTTGCCTCGTATCATAAAATTTGCTGTAGGTCTCGGAGGCTTATCATTATGTGATGCCACACTATCACCCAATGCTAATACTCTATCACGTCCTTCTTCACAAACAGAATCATTCCTCACCACACCTACGCTATATTTGTTGGACATGGTCTTACACATACGTGCAAAGTGGCCTATCTTTCCACACTTCATACAGTCTTTTCCTATTGCAAAACAAGATTTACATTCAGAGTTATGAGATTTGCTACTGCATCTCGTACATGGTCTATTTTCAAATTTCCCACCCGTACCGGTCTTGCTCATATTTTTGCGTGTAGAGCTTGCACCCGCTAATACTTCATTATCCTCATAAACTACTTTGTTCACAGCATTCACATTAATATTAGCACTCATGTTGGTAGCATCTATTTTTTCCTTCCTCTCCATTTCTCTCATACAATACTCAGATTGTTCAACTACTTTAGCAATTTCTATAGCATCTCGTAGAGTGGGATTTTTCGCTGCCCACAGTCTCTCTTGCGTTTTTTTACTGCGGCATTGTACAATTAATTGGTCACGAATTAACTCATCAGTCATTGTTCCAAATTGGCACTTCGTAGCTAGTTCCCTCAATCTGGAAACAAAATCGTCAATACTTTCTCCCAACTGTTGCGGTTGTGTATAAAATGTATGTCTAATCATAACAACATTGAATTCTTTCGCAAAACGTTTTTCCAATCTCTTCACTGCTTCCATGAAAACATCCATCGGTTGTTGATCTTCTTGCTGTACTATGGAAGGTAAGTACTTAAATATACGTTGACCTTCTTGACCTAAGGCACTGAGTAAAATTACTTTCTTTCTAGTAGGTCTTAAGTCTTGTCCATCAAGTGCCACCAAATAGTTTTCAAAAATGTCAATCCACTCTTCCCATGGGATGCATGGAGAGCCTGGTTGTGATAAAAATTGTGGTGGCGGTATTATGCTTTGGTTATTCGTGGCCATTTTGAGAGAAGTGGAGTAATTCTCTACCAATTTATCTTATTCAAATAATCAAGATCCGTTCAGGAGAAGGTAAACAGCAGTAGTATATACGTCACGCAGCACACGCGTGCTGAAAGCTTCCTCGTTGTTTGCTAGGCGTCTTGTTTCCTAGCAACAGTTCCCCGTGCAGGAAGCGCGTCTCTAACGTTGCTTAGGGTGGCGTTTCGTCTCCTAGCACAGTTTCCCATGCAAGAAGCGCCGTTCTAGCGTTGCTTAGCGTCGCGTAGTATCCCAGCAACCAATGCCTCAATGAAGGTGCGCGTGCACGTTAAGCTTGGTGCCAGGGTTGTTAGCGCAGGGTGAGGTCCTCGTGCCACAACTAATTCACAACGCCAAGGATTACAAAATAATTGCTGAACAGTACCTTCCAACACCTGATCAGTAAGTTGTATGCCGTGGATCCGGTAATCACCTCTCGCCCGTGTTTGCTTAAAGTTCTTTTCCAGATCGCTGGTGTTTGTCGCTCGTCGCCATAAATATGTTGTAGAGTAAGTAAAGACCGATAACGTGAAGAGTCTTTATCTCGATTTATTCCAGATCAGATGTACAATACAAACACGCTGCGAAGGTTACACCAGCGTCTCCGTCCTCAGCCATCTCTCTCGACCACCTCCTCTCGAATCCCTCTCCCCTCCGGAATGTAATTGTCATCACAGAACATGCGATGACAATTCCATTTGCGTGCTGACAATTCCATTCATTCCATTCGCGTGCATGAATACAACATTCTCAGTCTCCAAAAGCAGACATGTTTCAGGCTGGAAAAAAAATGGATGCACACTTACGGTCCCACAGAAAGAGAATCCGACAAGTGTTCCTTAGCAGTATACAAAGATATGATCCTCAAGAAGAAAACTTGCTTCTACAGCTGTAAAATCAAATCCTCTAAAAACTCATCCAAATAATTGTTTGCTACAGTTCAAAAACGTGCAAAGCCCCCTGAAAACAATAATGCTAATGTCAGCCAGGCCTTCAGCAGTTCTCTAGCATATTTCTCCCAGGATAAGCTAAAGGCATACGATAGCCATTTTTCAACAAATCACAGCCCCGTCAGACACTCGGCCAAGGGCACTCCATCAGGAAATCTAATCCCACACCTTTCCAGGATATCACATGGGTTCACTGCTGTTCCCATAGATAATGCAACCCTCCATCACTTTGCCTCTGATGATGATCCTGGTTCAGTCTCCATTTTTACATCTCTTTCTCTTGCATAGGTCCTGATCCTACTTAGCTAAACTAAATCTGGCTCCTCCTTGTTCCCTGTCCCCATTAAATTATTTATCAAGCACCAGAAATTACCTCAGAACATCTAACTGACATCTTCAATCAGATGTTACACACTGGCTACTTCCATACCAAGTGGAAGTTAGCCTCTGTTCTCCCTCTTCTGAAAAAGCCCAATCTCGACACCTTGGACCCAACAACTATCACCCCATGTCACGTCTTCTGTTTACTGCAAAAGCTGTTGAAAGGGCCATGAACGATGAATTAACTTCCTTTATTGAGAACCATGGACATCTTGACCCCACTCAGTTCAGCTTCAGAAGCCACCAGAGAATGGAACTTGCCCTTATTACAGCAGCAGACCAAATAAGACAGACTGTCGACAAAGAAGGTAAAGCAGCCTTGGTCCTATGGACCTCCGGCAGCATTTGAGTCTGTCAATCACAACATACTTTTAGATTGTCTGGCATCCATCGGGATTAAGGACCAAGGATTCCGCCTCCTAAAGTCCTTTCTTACCAACCGTGAACAGTTTGTCGCTCTTGAAGAGTTTAATTCACCTCATTCACATTACCATGCGGTGTTCCTCAGTGCTCATAATTGAGCCCTCCCCATTTTAACATTTATGTTTCCCTGCTAGCTAAATTCATCAGGTAATTTGAGTTCTCAGTAGTTTCCTATTCCAATGATACCCAAATTGTAATAGCCTTGGCCTGCAATACAACAGACATAGCCACTGGCTTTCACAACTGTCTGCTCCATGTTGGAAAATGAATGTCTCTTAACTGCCTGAAAATGAACTCTAGTAAAACGGAGGTCCTACTTTTTGGCAGACACCTCCTTCTGGGCTCCTGCCTGGTGGCTGTGGGAATTTTGTTTTCTCCCGACCCCTATCAATAGGGTCAAAAACGTAGGGGCAGTTTTTTATTAGTAAACTTCCCTTTCATCCTGTCCAACTTGAACGCAACTGTGACCTCTGCCTTGGTTTCATCTAAAGTTGACTACTCCAATACCCTATTTGTCAACATTCTGAAAAAATGCCTCAATAAATTCCAGATCCTATAGAATGCTGCTGCCTGCCTACACCTGGGCGGTCCCAAATTTGGTTTGGTTTCCTCCGTGCTTACGCTATTTAATTGGCTTCCTATCAAGAAGCACATTGATTGTAAAGCCCTGTGTATTGCCTTCAGGGCTCTCCAAGCATTGGCCCGACTGTCTCAGACAAAGCTTTCAATGGCATATTCCAGAGAGACCACTTTGATCTGCCACAACCTACAACCTTATAGTTCCTAAATTCAAAAAGTCTTTTTGGGTCAGAAGAAGCTTTGTTGTTGGTACAACCAGACTTTGGAACTCTCTCCCCATCAAACTGAAAAAAACAGATCTGTTAGCTTTCAGAAAAGCCCTCAAAATCCAGCTTTTCACACAATAAATCGTATCCATCATCCTTGTTTTTTCTTTGTTTAGTTAGCTACCGTTCTCTGAGATCCAGAGCCTAGACACCCTTGGATAGTATAGCGTGATATAAATTGCATTTTCATTTTATTTCATATCTGCAGTTGGCTGCACATGCACCCCAGTATCTGAGACATCTAAATACGTATGAAAAATAGTTCCCAGAAAATGTGTCGGGAGAGGGTCAGGATTTTCTTTTCAAAGGAAGTACAAAGGGCAACTGCTTCAGGAACAGCTCGTTAGATTTGAATGGAGCGGTGGGCCCTAGTCAGGATAATTGAGGTTATCCAGCATCCTTATCTCATGTGATATAATGTTATGCTATGTTTGATTTGCTACCACCAATCCTTCCTAACTCACCTTAGTTGATGTAGACAGCATTATATGCAGATTAAGGCTTTCTACAATGTTTTTGTATAAATCCACTCATTGGGTTTTTAGTTCCAGAATTGGAGAATAAACATGCTTCTCAGGAGCACCACAGTGGAAACAGATAGCTTGGGGAACATTTACACTCGAAAACTGTAGGGAAATTATGATCATGAGAAGCTGGTCTTTTTCTGTGATATTGGACTGAATTAGTCAGTCACACCTTTCCATATCATTAGATGCATAGATATCCTGTTCATGACCTTTAAAAGGGTTTTCTTGTTTCCACAGATGAGCATGATTTCACACAGAAGAGGCCAAACTCAAACAAGCGAAACAGCCTTCCCGTGTTTTGTTTTTGTTGAGGTACGTACGAGAAATTCTTTAGAATGTATTAAAATATTACTTATTGAAAACACTTTGAGTAAATATATAATCTGAGTTTCTTGTAGCAAATAAGAGGGTGAGGTCATGTATTCTCCATGTTTTATATGCACAACACTGAAATCAGAAACTAAATATATTAAAATGAGAAAGAAAAAGTTGACAAATAAAGGATTACATTAGTTTCGTTTATTTTAATGTGTGTTAGTCCACAGAGAATAGATCTCCAGTAAAAGTGTGAGGGGAAATGTTTGATGTTACGTTTGGTTTTAGGTTTATGAGATGAAAGGTTGGATACAATGATTGAAAACACATTTTGATTTACAATGGTCTATATGTGCATGTTTGCTCATATGTATAACTGATGCCTAGGGTCGGACTTGCTTATAGGGCAATCAGGCAGAGTCGGATGGGCTGGTCCGACAAGTCAGTGTGTGGGCCAGTTTTGACTGCTTGTGAGTCTTTTTTATGGACTATTGGGCTGTTTTTCAATTGTAATTTCCCTGATATCAAAACAAACTCTTAGAAATCGGGTCTCTAGATGGCAGAGGTATCTACCCTGACTAACTAGGAACCACTGTCCTAGTCAGTGTAAGTCAGATACAAAACCTAAATTAACCTGTGCTCACCCTTTGGTAGCTAGGCACAGGGCAGGCAGGCGTTTGTGGTGTACATGACGAGTGGTTCTAAGAACGAGGTCACTCATCATTGAAACGGAACGTGGGAATATTGCTTAGAAGGCAATGTGGAAAGTATTTATGCAACACTTGTTAACAGTAACACAGTGAAAGATACCACACAAAGACTCAACACCAGTTTAGAAAAATAAATAATATTTATCAGAGTAAAACAAGACCAAAATAACGAACATACAATCAGTTGAAGTTGAGATATGAATTTTGAAAGATTAAATGGGAAGACAGTGATTAAAAATCTATCACGGAAAAAAGGTTACTTGAGGTCACAAGGGACTGGTGTAAATCTAGCCCAACCGCGATGGAGGGTAGGACAGCTATAGAACCCACAACAGTGCCTTTGTTGGAGCTATGAGTCAATGGCAAAGACACAATGATTCAATCACTGCTGCACTCAGGGCGACAAGTTTCTTTTTAAAGTTTGTAGCTGCAGAACCCACTTCTGAGGCCCACAACTGGAGGAGGGCACCTCTGGCAAGGGAAGGACTCACAGATGGTAGAGTCCAGCAGCACCAGGAGTGTTGCAAGCAGTCTTTGATGTTCCTGAGACTGCAGACGAACAGGGACCAAGCCAGCAAGCCCCTAGAGACTCTTGGGTTCAAGGATGTAGTGAGCAAATCCAGTCCCTCTCACTGGAAGACAGAAGCAGCAGGCCAACACATCAGAGCAACCAGCAAAGTGGCAGTCCCTCCTACAGCAATAGCAGCAATATGCCAACACAGCAATGCAGTTGCAGAGTGGCAGACCCTCCTGGCAGCACAACAGTCCTTCCTGGCAGGGTGTCCTTATTTCCAGTAGAGATCTGCTTTGAGTCCAGTGTTTATAACTTGATGCCGTGGTTCTCTAAGGTAGGAGGGAGGAGCTTCCAGAGGCAGACCTTTGAAATGCACAGATGCCCTGCCTCCCCGGCCCTGGCACCAAGCTGGCTGGAGTGAAAAGCCAGGGTTGTTAAGCCATATTGACGGTGGACAGGACAAGTCTATTCAGGTGTAAGTGAGGAAGTGCTAAGCTCTGCCCCCCTCATCAAGCCAGTTAGTGGCCCATTAAGGCCCATGAAGGCCCATCAGGTCACACCTAATCTTCTGTTGTGTGTGGAGTTCTAAAGGGAATGCACAGAGCTCAGCTGTCATCTACCCCAGGCATGTGTTCAGAGACGGGCAGAGGCACATAATTGGTAAAGTGAGAAAATGGCAGCTTTCTAAAAGGTCTATTTTCAGACTCACAATTTTAAACCAGGGTTCACAATAAGTTGTGATTTAAAATTGTGAGCCTGTGGACACCAAACAACATATTTCTATCTACTCCTATTTGGAAGTAACACTTAAAAGCTGTTGTAAGGCAACCCCAATGATATTCCATAGGAGAGATAGGCCTTGCAATAGTGAAAAACAAATTTAGCATTTTTACCCTTCCTGGACATGTTAAACTTAAAACATACATGTCCAACCTTTTCTATACACTGCACCCTGCCCTTGGGGGTAACTTGGGCCTACCTTAGAGGTGACTTACATGGAATAAAAGGGAAGGTTTGTGCCTGGCAAGTGGGTACACTTGCAAGGTCAAAATGTCAGCTTAAAACTGCACACCCCTGCTCTACAGTGGCAGGCCTGAGACATGTTTGAGAGGCTACTGTAATGGGTGGAACAATCAGTGGCATAATCAGTGCTGCAGGCCCACTAGTAGCATTTAATTTAGAGGCCCTGCGCACATATAGCACACTTTACTAGGGACTTGCAAGTACATTAAATATGCCAATTGTTACCATGTTTTAGAGGACAAAGCTCCCACGCTTTAGCACTGGCCAGGAGTGGTAAAGTGCACAGATCCCTAAAGACCAGCAAAAATAGGTCAGAAAAATGGGAGGAGGAAGACAAACATTTGGGGGGTGACCCTTCAGAAATGGCTATTTCCAACACAACCTCCCTCCAGCTGAAAGCCAAAGTAGACTAATCAATACCTTCATAGACTTCGCTGCTTAGGGCGATAGAAAACTACTAGAGGGCCTCTTGTCAGTTCTACACCTGTCCGAACCCAGCTAGATCCCTCTGTCTATACTCTGGGGGCCTACTGAACTGCCCCATGGGGAATCCTTCTCCTCATCTGCGGACTTAAGCTGTGCAACACCTAACCTTAATTTGTTGACAAACCACCATGGTTAATAAAGGGATGTGACCCGTTCCTACCCTTGAACAGCAACCAGAGAGAGTTACTCCATTTCACTTTTTCTTCTCAGCCATACACTGAATTGTGGGATCAGAAGTCCATTCTCCATGACTAATTATTAACTCTCTCTTATGTGAGAGGTGACTAACCATATTATAAACATCGGAGGTGAAGCTAATAGATTCAACAGGGGAAATGTGACACATGAAGAACGGACTTTGGATCTTACACATGGTTGATAAGAGAGAAGGAAATGGATTATTTCCCCCTGTCGTTGCTTGCATACATATGCAGAAACTTTGACAATGTTATCAGGTATGCCCCGGTATGTAAGGGACTAATATTTAGAGTGATATACTTGTGCTGCAGAATGATGGGCTCATTACGAGGGGTTATACGGTAAAGAGCATGTGCTTCAACACGGAGCAATGGTGTATCATTAGCAGGTGTGTTAACTCTGCTTTTAATGCGGTATTTAAACCAGGCTGTCAGAAAAAATCAGTAATGCAGATAAAACCACTTGAGAAAGACTTCATGGCGAAACGGTTTGTGGTATCTGATGCTGTCTTGAATAAATGGAAGCTTTATTGGCAGACCCTGGGAGTGTGACGTCTTTTTCCTGTTTGACATATGAGTGTTTCTGGTCTTTACCCTTACGCCAGCACCAGCAGAAAGGCGCGTCACTTTGAGACCAGGGCCCGTATTTATACTCCGTTTGCGCCGAATTTGCGTCGTTTTTTTCGACGCAAATTCGACGCTAAACTAACGCCAACTAACGCCATATTTATACTATGGCGTTAGAGGCGTCTAGCGCCAAAGTTCCCGGAATGTGCGTCATTTTTTAGCGTGAACCCCTTCCTTGCGTTAATGATGTGCAAGGGAGGCGTTCCCGTCTTAAAAAATGACTCCCAGGCCTTTACGTGGTATTTATACTCCCGGGCACAAGAGACGCCCGGGAGTGGGCGTGGCTAAAAACGGCGCATTTGCGCCGCTTTTTAACGCCTGGGTCAGGCATGGCGTTAAGGGACAAGTGGGCTCAAAATGAGCCCAGAGTGCTCTCCCCTGCCCCCAGGGACCCCCCCTGCCACCCTTGCCCACCCCAGGAGGACACCCAAGGCTGGAGGGACCCACCCCAGGGACATTCAAGTAAGTTCAGGTAAGTATTTTTTATTTTATTTTTATAATTTTTTTTGGCATAGGGGGGCCTGATTTGTGCCCCCCTACATGCCACTATGCCCAATTACCATGCCCAGGGGACAGAAGTCCCCTGGGCATGGCCATTGGGCAAGGGGGCATGACTCCTATCTTTACAATGATAGGAGTCATGTTGATGGGGGATGGGCGTCGTTAAAAAATGGCGCAAGTCGGGTTAAGACGATTTTTTTGCCTCAACCTGACTTGCCCCATTTTAAGACGCCCCAACGTCATTTTTGCCCAACGCTGGCGCTGCCTGGTCTACGTGGTTTTTTTCCACGCACACCAGGCAGCGCCGGTCTGCTTGCGCCGGCTAACGCCATTCCATAAATACGGCGCCCGCATGGCGCTTCAGAATGGCGTTAGACGGCGCACATTTTTTTGACGCTAAACTGCGTTAGCGCAGTTTAGCGTCAAAAAGTATAAATATGGGCCCAGGTTTCTTGCATGGTGAATAATTAAATAGCGTCAGCGCCCGGCATTGAAGAATTTTGGAGTGCAAGGAGACACTGGCCTCCTGCGTGTGTACAGTACACTGAAAGATTTGGGAAAAGCCTGACTTCTAATACGCCTTTGTGTCACTTTCTGATCAGAAAGTTGTGAGTAGTGACCTGTATAAGTCTGATATTGCCGATGCGGCCCTGAATGGATAGGGTTTGGGGACTGCCTTTTTGAATTTGTTTTGTTGAAAGCATCTGATTTTGAAAAACAGTGGAGGAGTTTACATCTGATATGTAAATCAATTGCGATTGAAGCTATTATAATTATATGAAACGGGAGCAACCATATTATAAATATCAGAGGCGAAACGAACAGTCTCGAGAGTGGTAATACGGTACATGGAGAATGGACTTCTGATCCCACAATTCAGTGTATGGCTGAGAAGAAAAAGTGAAATGGATTAACTCTCTCTGGTTGCTGTTCGCACTTGTTTGCAGAGACTTTGAAAATGTTTTCTGGTATGCTCCATTTTAAAGAAATGTATTAGAAGCCCATGATTAGGAGAATATCATCGTATTTAATCATGTTTCAAGCACAGTTTATCATAATTATGTGAGAGAGGACTAACCATATTATAAACATCGGAGGTGAAGCGAATAGATTCGACAGGGGAAATGTGACACATGAAGAACGGACTTTGGATCTTACATATGGTTGATAAGAGAGAAGGAAATTGATTATTTCCCCCTGTCGTTGCTTGCATACATATGCAGAAACTTTGAGAATGTTATCTGGTATTCCCCGGTTTGAAAGGGACTAATATTTAGAGTGATATACTTGTGCTGCAGAATGATGGGCTCATTACGAGGGGTTATACGGTAAAGAGCATTTGCTTCAACAAGGAGGAATGGTGTATCATTAGCAGGTGTGTTAACTCTGTTTTTAATGCCGTATTTAGACCAGGCTGTCAGAAAAAATCAGTAATGCAGATAAAACCACTTGAGAAAGACGTCATGTTGAAACGCGTTGTGGTATCTGATGCTGTCATGAACAAATGGCAGTTTTATTGGCAGACCCTGGGAGTGCGATGTCTTTTTCCTGTTTGATATATAGATATATATATAGATAGATATTTATATATATGTATATTTATATATTTATACAAAGCCAAAGGTTACAGGGATGTTATACTTAGGTTCTGAATTTACCTGCTTAAAACCATAGAAAATAAGCAGTCCCCGAGGAGGACCTCCCTTGGGTCGGCTTGTGCCGATTAAAGGAGGGGGGCTGCATGGCCCCTGTTAGAAATGGGGTCTTTGGTTGACAGTCAGGTTACCCCCTGTTCAAGCAAGGACCCTCACTCTAGTCAGGGTAAAAGAGAATCACTCTCAGCTAATCCCTGCTTACCCCCTTGGTAGCTTGGCAGAGCAGTAGGCTTAACTTCAGAGTGCTGGGTGTAAAGTATTTGTACCAACACACACAGTAACTTAATGAAAACACTACAAAATGACACAACACCAGTTTAGAAAAATGGGAAATATTTATCTAAACAAAACAAGACCAAAACGACAGAAATCCACAATATACAAGTCAAATTATCAATTAAAAAGCAAAAAGAGTCTTTATGTAGTTTAAACACACACTAACACTGTTAGTGTGAAAATGTACCTTGGGCGCGTCAAAAGTAACCCTGCACGCGCGAGTGTGCACTAAAAAGGGCTTGCGATTCGTCGATTTCTCTCATGAGCAAGACCTTGTGTAGTTTGTCCTTTTGTCGGGTCGGGCGCGTAGTTTCTTCTCTCCACAGGAGAGTGATATGTTGATCCGGTTAGCACTCTCGGATCCGGGCAGGCCTTGCGTTGTTTTTACACGCCCAGTGGTGTTTGCGTCGGAAATCCAGCCGCACAATGATCCAGAAACCACGCAGCGCGGGTTGCAATCTTCGAGCCTCCATCAGCGATGCTGCGCATCGTTTCTCCAGCTCCGTGCGTCGATTCTTCGGTCATGGTTCCGGCGAGTGTCTATTTTCAGCCACAAAGGCGGAGGCGTGTAATTTCTTCAGCGGCAGATCGGAGTTGCGTTGATCATTTGCCCGCACAGCGCTCTGTGTGTGAATTTCCTCCTCTTAGGCTGCCAGCTTCTCCTTTCAGTTTCAGGAACTGGATGGGCACCACAGGGCAGAGTAGGAGTCTCTCCAGAGACTCCCGGTGCTGGCAGAGAAGTCTTTACTGTCCCTGAGACTTCAAATAACAGGAGGCAAGTTCTAAATCAAGCCCTTGGAGAGTTCTTCTCAAGATGGAAGGCACATCTTACTTTGTCTTTGCTCTCTTACTCTGGCGGAAGCAGCAACTGCAGGATAGCTCCACAAAGCACAGTCACAGGCAGGGCAGCTCTTCTTCCTCAGCTCTTCTCCAGACAGAGTTTCCTCTTGGTTTCCAGAAGTGTTCTAAAGTCTGTGGTTTTGGGTGTCCTTCGACCCATTTTCTCCTTGGAAGTCAGCCTACTTCAAAGCAAAGTCTCTCTTGAATGTGAAATCCTACCTTGCCCAGGCCAGGCCCCAGACACTCACCAGGGGGTTGGAGACTGCATTGTGTGAGGACATGCACAGCCCTTTCAGGTGTAAGTGACCACTCTTCCCCTCCCTCCTAGCACAGATGGCTCATCAGGAAATGCAGACTACACCCCAGCTCCCTTTGTGTCACTGTCTAGTATGAGGTGCAACCAGCCCAACTGTCAAACTGACCCAGACAGGAAATCTACCAACAGGCAGAGTCACAGAAATGTTATAAGCAAGAAAATGCTCACTTTCTAAAAGTGGCATTTTCAAACACACAGTCTTAAATCATCTTTACTAAAAGATGTATTTTTAAATTGTGAGGTCAGAGACCCCAAACTCCACATGTCCATCCGCTCCCAAAGGGAATCTACACTTTAATCTGATTTAAACGTGGCCGCAATGTTAACCTATGAGAGGGACAGGCCTTGCAACAGTGAAAAACGAATTTAGCAATATTTCACTGTTAGGGCATATAAAACACATTACTATCTGTCCTACCTTAAACATACATTGCACCCTGCCCTTGGGGCTACCTAGCGCCTATCTTAGGGGTGTCCGACATGTAGGAAAAGGGAAGGTGTAGGCCTGGCAAGTGTGTACACTTGCCAAGTCAAATTTACAGTTAAACCTGCACATACAGATACTGCAATGGCAGGTCTGAGACGTGATTGCAGAGCTACTTATGTAGGTGGCACAACCAGTGCTGCAGGCCCACTAGTAGCATTTGATTTACAGGCCCTGAGCACCTCTAGTGCACTGTACTTGGGAGTTACTAATAAATCAAATATGCCAATCATGGATAAGCCAATTACATACACATTTTGTAATGGAGCACTTGCACTTTAGCACTGGTTAGCAGTGGTAAAGTGCCCAGAGTAACAAAAACAACAAAATCAGAGTCCAGCACACATCAACAACCTGGGAAACGGAGGCAAAAAGTTAAGGGAGACCACGCCAAGGATGAAAAGTCTAACATCACCCCTCAGGGCCGGCTCCTGCTACCTCCCGAAGTATAGTAGTAGGTAGTTATACTTATATTTATTTGAAGAAACTATATTTTGTGCCAGAAAGTAACTTTAGGCCATGAGTTATGGCTTCTTATCATAAGTATAACTATAACTATACCGGAATTTCTTTAGTTTCATGTGGGTAAAATGTGAACCTAACCATAACCTTCCTGTAACATTTGTTTTTTTCATTGAATATATATATATATATATATATATATATATATATACAACTATGCATATATAAAATAATAGTGAATATATATATTATAACTTTTTTAAATGTAAACGTTTCATGTAATTTTTAAAAGTTACAATATGAACCTACCTATAACCTGCATGTAAGTTGTTTTTTCTCCCAGTATATATATATATGTATATATATATATACATACACATACATACTTATATATATATATATATATATAATGTAGTTAGGAACATGTTTCAATTGAAGAAACATTTTTTGACTTTGCATTAACCTGGGAACTACCCAGAGTTCTTTCTTCTGTTTTGCATAATTTATGCATCACTCTAACCCTGAAAGTGTGTTGTTTTGACTTATACAGTGTTCTCCCTTGTGCCTGGACAAAGCTAAACCTCTCCAAAGAGATGTAATTACATAGAAACACATGTCAGGTGTTTCTTGTGCTCATTCCAGGTTGGCTTGGTTGGTTTTTTACCAGTCCAAACCTGTACTACTATTCCTGGAGTGGTGAAAGGTTTTTGTCATTTTACAGCTCAGCATGGATGGCACTGTGCCAATCCTATGCTTAGCAACTTTGCTAAAGAAAACAGACATCTGAGGTGAGCAAATCTAGAGTGTTGCTAGTGTTTACATGTGTATATATATACAAAAAGGTTGCCTGTAGGTAGTAGTTATGGCTAGAACCATGTTTCCATTGAAAAAGCTTTTCTCGACTTGCCTTTATCTTTTTTGCCGTTTGACGAATCTTCTCTTAATCCTCCCAAAAAAGTGTGCCAAAGAACCTTGTTGTGTATGGGAAGTTTTAGGGTGATCCATCAAGCAGAGACAGAGAAAAAGTGGGATAACAAAAAATGTGTTTCCTATGTTCGTTTCCATAAAAGCTTTGAACAGGACTACAGCCCGAACCAATGGTTGAAATTACACCAAATCTGGCAGAAATGTGGCTTTTAGTATGCAGATTACAGTTTTCTTTATTTGGTGTAAATCAGTTCAGTCGTTTTTGAGATATTAAAAGAAAAATAAATATGGATATCTAAAGGCATGAAGGCTTCGCAAATACTTCCAATCTCGTGCTGAGATCTGATTGGTTTCCAACACTTCACCACAAAAGTGTTAGCAGCCATCTTGCAACTCGGCTTCAGCCGAGTCCCATAAAAAAAGTTACAAGAAAAGAAAAAAGGCCAGGGTAGGAACACCTGACCCCTTAGCTCTGGTGCTGGGGTCCCAGAGGGACCCCCCCCACCCCCAGGGCAAAAAAGCTGCTACAACTTTGTGACTGGGTTCTGAGTTTGCAGCAAAACTTTGTAAGAAATAAAAACAAGCGCGGGCTCCTGCGCTTGTTTTAGTAAAGCCCCCAGGTGGGCCAGGTCCCAGCAACATATTGAGAATAAAGAAGGCGGGCGCACAGAGCCCCCCTCCTGGGTGTATTCATGCCCCAGAGACAGCCATCTCCCTGAGGTTTAAATCAAATAGTAGCAGTGGGACCCTTTGCACCAGGGACCACCATCTCCCCAGGGCAAAATGTTTAATTATAGGGCCCCAGGGATTGCAGCCGGATTGTATTATATGTAGGGGTGCCACATAGCCTCCTCAGAGCCCCAAGGACCCTCACCTCCCCAGGGCCATTGTTGAAAAATAAGGGGTGGCCACACAGTCCACTCCCTGTCACAGCCCGAGAGACCACCACCTCCCTGGGGCTGAAATAAAATAAGATAGGGGTCTGTTGTGGATGCCCGGAGACCACCATCACCCTGGAGCTGTTCAATTATTGGAGGGGGCAGCGTGGCACCCCCTTGTGGAACCTATAATGGGCCTGGTGACTGCCAACCCTCAGGGCTGGGTCCTGCTATGTCCTATGCGCCCACCTCTGGGACAAAGCTGTTTGCTCTGACTTGGCAGGAGCTTTGACAGCTCCCGCCAAGTCAGAGCAAACACAAATCTGCTCCCAGCAAGTGAGAGCTGTCAAAAAATGCTGCTTGCCACTGTGTAGCTATTTATAGTTAGGACCACATCTTTAGCATAGGAAATACATTTTTTTAAATGAACATCTCTTCAAGAAGCCTTCCAAAAACAATTCATCCACCTCCTTTTGTAGACAGTTTCTGGGTGATCCGTAAAGCGGGAGCCAAGACAAATGGGGGGCCCCAAAATGTAATTTACCCATGCAGTTTCCATAGGGAATGTTTGAAAGTGCTATCACCAAAACGGCTAAATGGAATTAGACACAATTTAGCAGAAAGCTAGATCTTTGCCCAGAAAGTGTGCTTTTTGTGATTTAGTGCACCCTGGAACCAAAGGTTTTGCTGGAGTGTCACTGAGGGACTTCGCCTTAACTGGCCAGCCACAACATAAACAATATTTTGTGGTTGCCATTACCAGAATGGGGGACATGGTCCTGAATGAAATGCATTGTAGTGAATGACAGTGATAACAGATTTTAATAACCTAAATAATTTGTTTGTGGTACCACACTAATTTTAGAAATTGTGGTTAATTAAATGATGATTCCTCTGTGTTCTTCTACAGCCTCTAGTGTGGTCCTAAGAACAACTAGAGAGCTAACTTACTTATTTATTACAAAACTGTGGGAGACCTGCAACCATTTTGATTGATTCTAAGCAGTAAAATGTAAAGCATTTTTTCTTCAGAAATGAACAACATTAGGCAGTTGTTTTGTTATGGAAATTCTGATCATTGCTGGAGAAAGCAATTTTAGGACATATTTCCTATGATTTCTCAAATATCTTCATCCATCCATTTCAGTAAAACATTCTGACATGTAGACTGAAACATGTACTTTCAGTACCAGAACAGCTTGCCAGTTAACTCTGTGGTGATCAACTGCAGCTTTACCACAGTGTTCTAATGAGAATCTAGAGTGCTAGTATTCTGAATTTGTGATGGGCGGAATTAGGTACATCATGCTGCTCATGCAGATTTTTTGCCCTGGGAGCTCTTCCTCACTGAAAAACCAGCGTGAGCAGCTGCACATGGCACACCAGAGGGCAATGCTTCTCGAGCTGATTGTGCTATTACTCAAGTAGATTTCCTACTCGTGTAGCAGCTTTCGGACTGCCAGTCCAATCCAATCCAATCCAATCCAATCAGTATTTATAAAGCACTGCTACTCACCTGTGAGGGTCTCAAGGCACTGGGGAGGGGATGGCTTCATCGGAAGAGCCATGTCTTGTGGTTCTACCTGAAGAAGGTGAGCGACAGGCTTTGTCTGAGGTGCAGGGGGAGGTTGTTCCAGCTCTTCATTGCAGTGTTGGTAAAAGATCGTCATCCAGCGATGATTTTACAAGGGAAGGTGGGCAAGCCCATCTAGGCGGATCTAGTGGGGGTGTAGAGGGAGACGTGGTGGTTCAGGAAGGCTGGTCCTGCATTGTGTATAGCCTTGTATGTGTGGGTGAGAAGCTTGAAGGTGATTCGTTTTTCGACCGGTAGCCAATGAAGGGTCCTCAGGTGTTGGGAGATGAGTTCTCATTGAGGGAGCTCCAGAATGAGTCTGGCGGTGGCGTTCTGGATGAGTTGAAGTTCTTTGATGTTCCTACAAATTGTCAAGGCTGCCTAAGTTGAGTATATCTCACTGGGTGCCCTCCCAGAGACTGAAAATCACGCTAATGGACGCCAAATCTCACCAGCTTATCATTGGTGAGCCACATGTGAGAAAAAAGTATGCCACAAGGTGGTTGGTCGAATTTAACCTGAACTCTGCGTTACATGTGTAACACTGAATGGTTAAAGATCTGCCAACTTCGTCAGTGGAGTGGAATTTATCACCCACTGTTAGAGAACAGGGCTGATTGCAGAGGCCCCCTAACTTTTTGCCCCCATTTCCCACTTTTTGCTGGTGCTTTCCTGACTCTGATGGTGCCCTGGGTACTGCTAACCAGTCCCAGGGCCTGTGCTCTGTGTAAAATCAGTATGCAAATTAGGCTAATTATAATTGGCTAAGTCAACCTACCTATAATTCCCTAGTATATGGTAGGGCATTGAGGTTTAGGGACCCCAACATAGGTAGTGCCCCCATAGGTGCACTGCTGTGGTGCCCAGTGTCATTTTAAAGGCAGGCCTGCCTTGCTGGCTGCTTTTAACTTAAAGTTAAATGCAAATTCGACTTTGGAATTAAAAGTAGTCCCAAAGCCTTAAACTACCTTATTTTTACATATGTCACCCCTAAAGAGTTTTCAACTTTACCTGAAAAGTTGCCAACTTCAGCCCTGCAGTGTTTTTGCTGCTGTGTTCTGATTGGCCAGCCTCTGGGAGCCTGGCCAGGCTGCCTTGATGAGGTGTGAAGTGGCCTGGCTCCACACACCGAGATGTGCCTGGGGGACGAGATCTCCCCTAAGAAGATGAGTAAGCAGGAAGAGGGAGGGCTGCTAAACTGGTCTTCAAAGGCAGAGAAGGGCATTTGGAGCAACCCAGCAACACCCTCACATCCTGCAAACCCAGACAATGAAGTGCCCCCTTGATTAGATTAGGAGAGGGCAGGAGACGGGTGTGTTTAGGATTTTTAGCCACACCAGTGGGTGGGCTCACCAGATGTAACCTCCAAAAATCACTTTAAGCCATGACGGATTTTTGAGGAAATTTGCTCCCTGGGATTGATTTTTGCCACACTTCCCAGGAAGTGGTCATCACTGGGGGAAGTACCCTGCCCCTGACAGGAGAACCAGGACCCCCCTGTTTTTCACCCAGGAGCAGGGATAAAACTGGCAGACCTGCACCCACACCTCAGATCCCTATCAGATTCCAACAAGGAAGAACTACAGGAGAAGAAGGACTGCCCTGCTGGACCCCTGACCTGCACCTGGACACTGCACTCTGGAGGACTGCACCAGCTGCACACTTGGGCTTCACCACTAAAAGGGCTTTACCTGTCTTCTACTGCTTCAAGAAGGGACTCCCTGTTTGCTACAGGTACAGAGGAGCTGCCCGGAGTCCCCTGCATCAAGTCCTGCAAGCAGAGCCCAGTTGACCAGCATCCAGTGGCCATTTGAGGATTCTGACCAGGTGCATTCTGGGAATTGTAGTCCCAACTCCCAAGGAGCAACTCAGAGCTTCCGGAACCTTGGATCAAGTTGTGGACACTTCAAGGACACAAAAAGGACCTCTAGAAGAAGATCCAGACATTTCGAGCAACTCCATAAGTTGAAGAGGTGCATTGTGGGAGTTGTAGTCCCAGACCCCAGGAGGTACACAAGAGCCTCTGAACCCTTGGCTGGTGTTGTGGACCACTTTCCTGAATCAAACACTTCTGAAAGTATGTGTGATTGTGTTACCTCATGGGTGGCCTGAACTCCTGACTTTGTTCCTTTCCAGTGTGACCTTTTTTAAACCTTTGAGCGCTAGTTGCTTTTATGTGCTAGAAAGCATTAATTCTTTTAAAACTTCATATCTCCGGTTCCCCTTATCCGATTTTATTTGATTTGGTGTCATTTTAACGATAAAAATATAATCTATTTTTATAAATTGATTTTGGATTTTCAAACTATTTCCTGTGTTTTATTTAATTACTGTTTTGTGATATTTGAATGCTTTACGCTTTGTCTCCTAAGTTAAGCCTTGTCGCTCGTTGCCAAGCTACCGAGGGTCGAGCTAGGTTTAATTTACTGAGACCTAAGTGGAGGTTAGTGGCCTATTGCTAAGTGTAGGTACATACCTGCCCTTACCAACAACCCATTTTCCAACACCCACCCCTAATATTGATAGATTCAAAGCTGTAAAACTGAAAGTATTTCCTACAAATGATACTGCAGTGAAATAGGAAATTAGGGAGCTTGATAACAAAAAGGTCAAACAAGATGACTGCAAAAGAGCACAAATGTTCCTAAATATTACAGAACCTCCGAGTGAAGCCTAAATATAGCCCAATAATAAAAGTGATCAACTGTGTAAAAACATGAAAATGGAAACAAGCCTAAAAGCACTTTCTCCCTATTTAAGAACTCGGAAAATGTGTCCTCATTTTAGATTTTTAGAGCACTAACCATAGTTTCTGTGAGAAAAAGACCCTCCTCATTTTATTAATCTTTAAAGGAAATGCTTCAAGTTTTAGAGTTGTGAGTCCATCAAGATGTCTTCGGGTGTGACACACCTGTATTAAATACAGAATGTGAGTGTTCTAGTTGTTCATTTAAGCTATGTTGGAAAGAAAAGAGCAAAGACAGAGAAAGTTGAAGGAAGCTTGAAGGAAGCAGTTGCAGAGGCAGCAAATTCACCATGCCAGGCATATGGGACCATCAAGTGGCAGCACAATGGACCACACAAGGCAGGTGGGAGAGGCAGTGGTAGAACAACAGGCCAAGGATGACAGTGTGAAGGGGACAGGGACAGTATGCCAACAATGCATGCCAGGCAAGAGAGGCTGTGCCGGCATAATGGGCCAGGGAGGGCAAGAAGGAAGGCAAGTGGTAGCCCAATAGCGTGTGGAGAGCAGGAGAAATGTGCTGCGTAACTAGACTCAGACAATGTAGTGCAGGAGGGAGGTGGCAGGGGCAGCAAGCTGACCATGCAGAGCAGCCAATGGGGTAATAGCAATACAATAGACCACACAGGGCAGGCAGGAGGGCAGTGGCAGCACAACAGACCATGGAGGGCAAGAGGAGGGGGTAGCAGCACACACAGGGACAACAGAAGGCAGGGGCAACAAGCTGATCAAGCAGGGAAGGTGGGAGAGGCAGAGGCACAACATTGCCCATCCTGCCCTCCCTAGGTAGAGCAATAGGAAGGGGACAGGGGATTCAGACAGACAACAGACGGCAGGGGGAAGGATGCAATGGCAGCAAGCTGACCATGTAGGGCAAGTGAACAAAGCACTGTCAGCATAAGGGACCATGCAGGGCAGGCAGGATGGGCAGTAGCAGCACAATAGAGGACAGGAGGGAGGGGGCAAGAGCATGTGAAAGGACCACAGAAAAGAGAAGGGAGAGAATAGGGAGCTGCACTCAGACAACGGAGGGAAGGAGGTTGCAATGGCAGTGGCATCAAGCTAACCACATGGTGCAGGCGAGAAGGGCAGTAGCAGCAGATTAGACCATACAAGGCAGGTTGGAGAGGAAGTGGTAGTACAGCAGACCATGGAGAGTGCCAGACTTAAGAAGGTAACTTTTCAAAAGGACTAACCTTGTCCCTGATTCTAGCCGGCACTCCATCGCAGCGGGCCTCAACTTGTGACTTTCTCACAGTCTAGCATGACGAGATGACTGTGAGATGCACTTCCTGCTTTTAGGTTCTATTTTCACTAAAAACTTTTAAGTTTGAATGTCTTCAGTTCTAGTGATTGGATTTTTGTCATTCTGGTATCACTTTGTTATATCTATTACAATTCATTTTTTCTAAATTGGTTTGGGGTTTTCTTTATGTTGTGTTTTTACTTGATTGCTATTTGTGTGCTGGCTAAATACTTTATACATTGCCTCTAAATTAGGCCTGACTGCTTTTGTGCCAAGCTCCCAGAAGGTTAAGGACAGATTAGTTTATTGAGTCTTGTGGTTCACCCTGACAAGGATTGTGATTATTTCCTGAGTGGGGCTTCTACTCCTTTCACTACTCATCACAACATTTGACATAGTTTCCCATCCAACGCCTAAACAACATTAGAATCCAAGAAGACACACCCCAATGAATCGGTTCCTTCCTGACTGGAAGGAACCAGTCAGTCAGCCTAGTACCATACAACTCAGATACACACAACCTCATCTGAGGAGTTCTGCAAAGATCCTCTCTAAGCCCCATTTCTTCAACACGTATATGATCTGTCTAGCCAGGATCACCCACTCTCCTGTCATCAGCCTTGTCTCCTAAATCAACAACACTCAACTTATTATTTTCCTCACTGACGGCCTGTACCCGGATCAAGTTCAATGACTGCATGACTTATTTTGTTCTTTGGATAAAGAACAACTGTCTGATGTTGAACACCAACAAGACAAGCACACCAAATGGTAGCCAACAGAGCTTGGGCCAACACCCAGCCCCACCTCTCATGTCAAGAAACTTGGGATCATCAGTGACAACAAACTCAACATGACTGCCCAAGTCAATGCCATCTGCGCCTCATACTTCCATACCGTGAAGGTGCTGCGGAAGGTTTTCAAATAGCTCTAAATTGGCACCTGGAAAACTGTCACACACACCCTCATCAAAAGCAAGCACAACTATGGGAACACCATCCATGCCTCAATCAACAAACACTTACCAGAAGGCTGCAGACCATTCAAAACCTGGCAGTCAGAATCACTTTCAATCTCCCATGCCAGACTCACATCACACCACATCTGAAGGAGCTCCATTCACTTCCCATACATAAATGAACACAATTAAAACTTCTCACGCACACAATCAAGACATTCTAGAACACTGGCCCAGCACACCTCAACAATTGCATCTGCTTTTACAACCCCCATACAGACACCTCTGATTGTCCAGACTCCTACTTGCACACATTGCACACATATAGAAACCAGATCTGGTGGTCAATCCTTCTCCTACAATGCTCCTAAAGTGTGGAACAACCTGGCACTGTACATGATAGCCTCTTCCGCACTTTGTGGATTCTGCAAGAAGCTGAAGACCTGGCTTTTCAAGTAGTCTCACTAGGTCCCAGGCTTGGATAGACTCAGACGTGCTCAGCTCCAATATACCCTCCCAGGTGATAGTGCACTCTAAACATCTGCATAAAATAACATAGAAATAGTACAGTTCCTTTATATATGTGTTACACAGTGGTGGTAGCCACTCTGTAGTTATAGTTTAGATTCTAGGAGATAGGGATTCCTCTGATTTTTGCTTGGTAATAACTTTACCACCATTTGACGAATACCCACAAACTTTGCAGACCATTGGCTGATGTTGCAAAGTTTTGTAGTAATTATTTAAGGGGATGAAAAGAAAAAAGGGGCTTTCCAAAACATATTTTCCACCAATGCATTTTCCATAGACTTTTTACTCTGATGAAGCATCAAAATGGATGAATGATTTTTCATGAACTTTGGCAGGAATATAGATTATGGTGTGGAAAGGGTCCTTTTCATTATTTGATCTGAATTTGTTACATAGTTTTTTTAAAAGTTATAATGGTATATGGTATAGTGCAGTACATGGTGGTGACAAAACACTATTGGGCAAGGAAAGGCCTTACAAAAAAAAAGGCAGCCATTTTGTTTAGACCACAATTTTTCTTTGTTCTGGGTTTTAAGGTGAAATCTAGGTAATTAGTGTTTTTAAAATTTATACGAAGACATGAGGCAGTTTAGCAAGCTCTGCTGAGATAGGGAAAATATTTTTTATTGATTTCTATATTTTTTTAATTTTTATGAAGTATCACAGTATTTTCTCAAAGCTTTTGAGCAAGTATAGCAATTCTTTTGAAACGATAACAAAAAATGTGGAGAGGTGAGAAGAGGGGTGAGTTATACAATACACTAAACCACTCCACTGACGCCACTGTATTACACTCCACTATATGACCCACCACTCCACTCTGATCTATGACACACCATTCTATGCCACTCCAGTCTCCTCTATAACACCACTCCACTCTAAGCTACTCCACTCTATGCCACTCTACTCTATGCCATGAAACACTATGACAAGACACTCCATGACATGACACTCTATGACATGGCATTCTCTGCCACTCTACACAATGCCACTCGACTCCACTCAACTCCATTCTATGACACTCTATGACATTCTACTTCACTCTCTGTCAATGTACACACTGTACTACACACTACAACACTCTACGAAACTACCTAAATGGTACTGTACATCACTTTACTCCACTCTATGACACACTATCCCACTCTACTCCACTGCTTCACTCTACACCACTCCCCTCGACTGCACTCTATGCCACTCTACTCTACAGCACTTTATGCCATTCCACCCTACCACTCTGTACTCCACTCTATGATACTCCACTCTACAACACTGTACTCCACTTTATGCCTCTTCACTCCAAGACACTTGCCAAAAACTCCACTCTACAGCCCTCTGTTCCGTTGTTTGCCACACTATAACACTTTACTCCAGTTTGTGCACTCTATGACACTATGATCCACTATATGAAACTCTAAACTACTCCCTTTATGACACTCCATGCAACTTTACTCCACTCTACTTCATGGCACACTACTCTATTCTGATCCACAGTACTCCACTCTACACCACTCCACTCTACACCATTCTATGCCACTCCAGCCAATGGCATTTTATGCCACTCTATCACACACTGTACTCCACTCTATTCCACTCAATTGTACAACAAACTATGGCACTCTACAACACCCCACTCTACAATGCTCCTCTCTACAACACTGCACTGTGCAACACTCCACTTTATGACACTTCAACTAGTCTATGATGTGCCACTTCACTCTACCTGCTTCACTCTAGAAGACTCAACTTCACTGTATGTCTCTCCACTCAACTCAACTTTATGATACACCACTCCACTCTGTGACACACAACTTCATTCTATGACACTCCACTCCAGAGTACGATATTCCAAGCCACTTAAGTTTGTAACACACCACTCTACTCTATAACAAACTACTCCACGCTATGACGGCCACTCTATTCTATGCCCCACCTCTCTAAGACACTCTACGACATGCCACTCTATGACACAGCACTCTAATACACGCAACACCACACTTTATCCCACTCCAATCTACTCTACGGCAAGCCTTTCTACTCTTGGCCATTCCACACTACACCACTCCACTCTATGGCACAACACTGTAAGCCATGACAGTCTATGCCATTACACTCGACACCGCTACACTATGACACTCCACTCTACTCTACTGCATGGCACTGTACTTCACTCTACCACACTGTATACTCCTCCACTCAATAACACTCTTTTCCACTCTATGTCACTCCACTCCACTCTACAACACTCTATGCCTCTCTACAATACTCCATTCAAAGGCACTGTACAACACTCCACTTTACTTGACAGCACTTTACACAACTCCCTATAAGCCTCTTCACACCACTTTACTCTACTCTTGACACACTACTCCACTCTACTCCATTACTCCACTCTATGCCACTCCACCCTACAACACTCCATGCCACTCTACTCTACCACATTTTACAACACTGTACTATATTGCAATGCTCAATGCGGAGATTCCAGCCCAAATGTGGTGACCCTGCACTCGTAACTTTACAAGTTCTCAACTGATTTTTTAATCGGGCCCTCAATGTATGGAGGTGCTTGAGTTATAGTAAGTTTGGGCCTAGGTGCAAACTACACCTTTACGTTATGACTATATCTTTAGATTTTCTAATGTTTGTGTAGTTTAATTTGGCTTGTATAAAAAAAAGAAATCAGGAAAACTATTGCCAGCGTTGTTAAGTTCTTCCATCAGCAAAAACAATTATTCCTTTCCTTGTAGCCACGTTGGTTGCAGCGGCGTCCTCACTCCCGGTGGCTCTTGCAGAGGCTGTTCTTAGAATTTGCTTCTTCAGGTTTAACTGCCACTGAAGATGGTAGCCGCAAAACCATGTGAGGTCAGCGCTCTAGTGTTTCTACCTTAGACTTGTGCTGAAGCTTCCCTCCAGCTGTTTCTCTCTGGGAGCCCTGCACTTCAGCTGTCATCCTCAGGAGAATGAGCAGTGTTCCTGCTGCTCTTCATTTCATAGAGAATTCTTCCAGTTTTGAGTAATTAATTCTTCTTCTTGTCACGGTGTGCACACCAGCTACTTTTTTCTCTTTTGAAGAAGCTACTTTTTCCCTTTTGAAGAAGCTGAATTTTTTCCTTCTTCCAACAACTGGCTATCAGCTTTCTGAGGCAAATTCGTTTTGGCTTAACAGAACTTCAAGCAACTGCAGTAAGGAATCCTTTTGTATGATTTCCAGACTTGCCAATTTGTATATGTACATATATATTCAAGACTTCTTTGCTTTGCAGACTTCTCAGTCTTAGAGACAAAACTCAGTGCTCAGACTAATTCCTACAGACTTTGATTGAGAACACTTAACCTTGAGAAGGAGTTGTCGTTTCCTGTAAAAAAAATTAGCAGTTTGTATATTTGTGAACTTTTGAACTGTTCTCCAGAGAACTTTGGAAACCTCTGACTCCTGGAGAAATGAAGATATAAAGTTAACATTGCTCTCTTAGAGAGAGGCTAGTCTCTCAAAAGATCCAGGTTAGGAGAACAATAGAATTGGGTGAATGTGAATGGCTGAACAGTTTTATGCACAGTAGGAATGTACTTATCTATGGTCTTATCACCCGACTGAAGGTCCTTCCTTTAAAGAAATCCCAATAAGAAGAAAGGTGCAGGTTTTCAGAGACACACACTGAATATCCTATCTTCAAGTGGGAAACACAGGCTGGAACTGGATCTGGAGGCTTTCTCTCTTTTTCTATTCCCATTCCCCTGTCCCCCTAATGGATGCAGGGTTCAGATAATCAGTTAAAGTCTGAGCAAGCATCTGTTAGAGGGAGGTGGGTAAAAGGCATCTGCGCCTGTGGAAGTTTGATTTAATGGGTAACCTTCTGACAGAATTGATAAGGTTTTCCTAGCAATGAATTATTGTCAACCTTTTCTTTTTTCATTAGACCCATATAACCCCCCCAAAATATTTCATTTTTTAGAAATAAATCTAATTTCTAATTTATACCATCCATCTATACTTTGAATGTGTTCTTAACCTATTTTTATATTTATTTGTTTTTAATATATAAGCTATGCCAGAGAATATGCATGCTAAGATCCCCATCTCATCACCCCCTTTTCAGCAACTATTAATTGTAGAATATATTGATCGAGCATGTGTCATCACTTCTGCACTAAAAACTGCTGTTTCCACTTCTCCTCTTTTACTAATATTCTATCTTCTCAAATATTTGAGTACCTGTCAACCGGGTTTCCCTTTCTCTACTCAACATGTTAGCTTTATATTCCACATTTGTTTCTCCTATTAAGTTCAAATTGCTCTACCCCCATTTCTTTTGGCTCTTGGTTCCAACTTCTCAAACTTGCTTTATTTGTCATTTTCATTCAAAATATCTGAGTAAATTCTGCTTTTTTCCCTCCGCATCTGCCCCTCCCTTGTTCTGTTTCAGTCTGAGAAGCACTGAAATGCTGAGGTTTACTTATAAAGCTTTAACACAGAAGACAAATTGCAATATTTAAACATACCTCTCTCTGGTATTAATAATTATGAGTTTAGAGTGTATTGTCGAACAGTTACTTACTAAACAAATACATAAAAGTAAACATGCTCAGTTTCTAATTCCTCTGAATTTCTTTGCCAACCAAATAGACTTAATTGCCTTCTATAAATTGTTTCGAAATTTATTTTAATGCTTTCAATCTGTACATACTGATTTTTCCTATTTTGAATCCTACAAGCTGTCTTGGTCTCTGTGGTCATCTTTCTAACTTTCACATTTCCTTCAATGAACCTCTTCTCAACACCAGTTGTTACTAAAAAGGCTATTATTTGGTTTGGGTTTCTCCTACCAACTTAATAAATCCAATCTCTTTAGGTCAATACTGAGTTGAACCCAAGGGAGCTATGGCACATGCAACAGGTAATCCCAAGGGAAGTGCATGTTAAGTTAAATCTGTATCAGCAATTTTAATGTAAAATACACAGCACAATAACTTTCTTAAACCAATTTATAAATATAGAAAAAAAATTGAATAAGTAAAATGACACCGATATTGTTTAAAACTTTAAAGGAAAGCAGAGATTGTTAAAAACAATTCAACCAAATAGTAAACAGAAAGCATAAAGCACAATTGAAAACAGTTTGTTGTTGACCGGTAACTAGACATGATTTTAGGTTGACCGCGATGGAAAGGAGGTTGGATAATCCAAGCAGATTGTGCTGGTCAAAGATTTTATCTTCAGGCCTATGGCCTGATTTCAACTTTGAAGAACAGATTAGTGTCAGGATGGGGGAGGGCATTCATTTAGAGATGACCGCTGAATCAGTAGTCATCTCTGTAACTTTAAGGAGAACAATGTCATGGTACGAAAAGGTACAAAACATTTTGTGAACAGCTTCCATCAGTTTTGATGGCAATCCACCAAACTTCAGAAAAATTGAAAATTATTGACCCTACAGCCTGGATGTTTTCTCACAGCATGTGGGAAGTCATTATTGATATTTTCTGTACCACACTGCCAGATATTTCCAGGAAGCAACAGACAGAAAAAAGGACAGGCAGTGTAATACTTTTCCTCCATCTGGGCCTACTCAGTTGGGCCATTGGAGGAAGCTTTCTGTCAACTGAGCTGATAGGGACTCTAACAATGGAATGCTTGAGGTCTGCTCTTTTCTTAATGAGGTAGACAGCTGAGAGTTTGGTGGACATATCACTTTTGCTGGGGAGTGCCCTGATGTCCAAACACTAAGTGAGGCCCATAGTCTATGAAATGAAAGTCAAAATCTTCAGGCAAGTAAAACTTCCAAGGTTGTGGTTGGTGGGGGATCCTCAAAGTTAGGTACCTTTTTGTCAAGTTCTTGCTGAATTGGTGGCTCTGGCACCAAAAGCTCTGAGCAAAAGAAAAAAACTGGATTTCATAGCCTTTGAGGTTGCTTCAGAAGTTGGATGCATTTTCTGCTTTGCTCCTGTCCAAGGTTTCATCTACGGACTTCGTCATTTTTTTGGTTGTCAAAATCCTTCAAGAAGGGCAGGGTTTCATAAGTTGGGATACTTTTGCTGCAATGTACCACTGAACCAGGAGCCTCCTTTACGTGGCCCTAGCGGTACACTGTGCCACCAGAGCACCATTTTTTTAAACGCTCCGGTGGCACAGTGTGCCAGCCCACATTAACAAAACCACATAAAACTACCTTGCATGACTTTTCATGGTCCTGTAAATATGAACCCCTTTCAAACATCACATTGCATGAAAGTGGCATTCCATGGGTGTTGCTTGGGGTGTTCCCATGCAACACCCATGAAACCCAAAGGAATCTGATGTATTCTGAGATTTACAATTCTGGGAATTTTTTCAGATTCCTATGCCACCTCAGGGGTGGCGTAGGAGTGATGCAACGGGGAGCAATATTTTTATTTCTCCCTGTTTTTTCCTCTTGTAGTTGTTTTTGTGCAGGAAGGTGTCACATGCTGCACAAAAACAATCATGTCCACAATGCAGGAACCCTTGCACCATGGTGGCAGGATCCCTGCATTGGTGCATGGCAGCAACTTGTGTGCCAGTGCAGGAGGAGAGGACAAAAATGAGCTGTATCTTGTAAATACGCCCACGTCTGCCCTTTCCCAGTGGCTCAGGGTGGCACAATAAGGCACTTGCTGTGTTGCCCTATGCCATGGGCCTCGTAAATGAGGCCCTAACTTCATGCTCTCACGTATTTCAAGGCGCTCTTATATGGGTAAATGAAGTCTTTAGCACATATGAAAGTTCCTTGAAAAACCTGCTCACTGGTTATGCACTGTACAAAAACGAATGCTGTTTTGTACAACACACAGCCTGAGCAACAGGAACATCACAAGGGATTAGTAGACACTGTGGGTCTGCTTCACAAAGGTAAACTTACACATCTGTATAAGTTTATGACTGTTTGCAATTCATAAATGTATTTTACTAGTAGGTTCTTTATGACTGCGGAGACTCCTCACACAAAAAAGATAAGATTGTCCTATCTTTTTAATGTGGAGAGAGGCTGCAGTTATAAAGATACTACTAGTAAAATACCTTTGTGAATAGCAAACAATGTAAGCTTGTACAAAAGTGTAAGTTTACCTTAGTGAATCAGGTGCTGCTTCTCAAAATGGAAGGCTACCGAGCTGAGGGGCATAGTTAGAAGAAAGTGGTTCATCGGTCCTGATGCAACACTTTTCTTTTGTCCTCTTTGTCTCCCCCAAAGGACACCATTGTTGTGCCGTATTTACAATACGGCTCACCATAGCGGTCGTTAACACAAATCATCAAAGTGTTTAACGTTGTTGTGGTGCTTTACTGCACTAGCACCAACAATGTTGGCGTTAGTGCAGCAAAGCATAGTGATGCCCACACATTATTGTGGGTGCGTCACTTTAACGGCTGCCCTGAGCAGGCATTAAAAATTATCAAAAAAGTGGTGCAGTGAAATCTTGTAAATTTCACTATGCCAGTTTTTTTAGCCTTCCTGTGTGGGAACACCCCCCTTGTATACATTATGACTGGCGCAGGCATAAGGTGGCGCTAGGGGTTGGAAAGTGGCACAATGCATGCATTGCGCCCTTTGTAAACAAAGCGCAGGGGAATGGCCACCTTAATGCCACCTTAGCATCATAAAAATGACTCTAAGGCGGCCTTAAGGGGCTTATAAATCTGCCCATGAGAACAACTATTGATCACGCAGAATTAGGACTTGGAAAATTCACTTGTTCAAAGCTTACAGCTAACTTGCACATAGCTTTCTTGCCAGTACTATTTAATTTGTGCTATTGATTAAAACACTGCTATCCAGAAGGACAAGGAGGAACACAGAGCATTTCCTGACAGCCACGATTAATTATCAATGAAGTGCACAACGTCTTTCTTCAGTCAATAGTCTGCTGTTTTTTTTCTCAGTACTACAGAAACGGGCAAGGTGTCTAGGCCTTAAGATCATGTCCGCGGCGGTGGCCTCAATTATAAAGAAAGAGCATTATGCTCCTTAACTAAAGAATTCAAAGATTTCTTGGTGATTTGATTTGGATTGTGAAAAAAACATGATTATCCAGAGAGGATGATCACAAGGAGATCAAAAGCACATTTTACATACTGCTAACAAGTTTTGGTCAACATTTAATTTGGGAATGCCTCAAATCAATAGTGCAGTTGAATATAAAGTATATATGAAATGGATGTTTAATGTTGCTGGACCCCGTAGACTGTTTACTCATTTATGTGCATCACTGTGCGTGCGTGTCTTAAAGAGACTGAGGCGATAGCGACATGCGAAAAAGGGGAGTTCGGTGATTGAAGGCAAGTTGAGATAGGCGAATCTGCACAATGGAGAAGTGCAGGGATATCGATTGACAAAGCAGGGGGTAGAGAGTCCGAGAGCTGGCGGAGGGATTGCTACAAACTGGTGATTGTAAATGATCCTGACTTTGATGAATTAGTCATTTCCTCTAATATCAAATTATAATAATACCATTCAATAACAACATTAGTATGACCAATGTGGTACAACAATCACAACGTTTTATTAAATAAAGCTCCGGCTGGAATTTACCCGAATACAGGGTTTTAATGGTTAGGACGTTTATTTTACTTTTC
Source organism: Pleurodeles waltl (assembly GCF_031143425.1). Taxonomy (NCBI): domain Eukaryota; kingdom Metazoa; phylum Chordata; class Amphibia; order Caudata; family Salamandridae; genus Pleurodeles; species Pleurodeles waltl. The sequence goes on along the minus strand of NC_090443.1, from coordinate 600,918,421 downwards.
TCTTACAGGATACAATTTATACAAATGTAAAAGGAAAAAAACACAGATTTAAATTAACCAGGGTCAAAAAAATGGAGAAGGCAAAAATGATTTATAATATTTACAGAGATAAACTTGTAGAAAATGTGCTTGAGTTCTGCAAGCTTGCATTCAAAAACAGACTGTCAACCTACAGCATTTGGCAACCAATGTTGTTGGCATTGCAGGATATATTTGGACAGTCAAATACATCAGCATTAACTGTGACCAACTTCTCAACACCTAGAACATTAAAAAATGAAATATTCGAAAGCCATATTATATAAAGAGTTGGTGCATGCTGCCGGACACTAACCATGCTTAATGATTTTTCTAACTAGCCCAAAAAATGCTGAAAAATCTAAGGGGCTTATGTAAAGCATGTTAATGCCGTTTGGCATGCTATATGAAGCTGTAAAGAAGAAAATAGGTGTGACTGGCTTACACCTCTTTGGAATATATAATTGACCTATAAGTCCCTTGTAAAGTTGTATACCATATACCCAGGGCCTGTAAATAAATAGTACTGATGGACCTGAAGCGCTGTTTGTGCCTCCCACAGAAGTGGCCTTTCAAACCTGTCTCAGGCCTTCCACTGCAGTGCCTGCATGCACAGTTGACTGCCAAATTGATTTGGCATTTGAAACTACTTGCCAAGGCCTAAACCCCCCTTTATAGTACCCCTAAGCCACCCATAAGGTAGGACTTAAGTAGCCCTATGGGCAGGATGATGTGAATGTAAAAGGTAAGACATGCATTCTTACGTTTTACATGTCCTCATAGTGACAAACAGCCTGTTTTCTTTTTCACTGATGTGAGGGCTACTCCTCTCTTAGGTTAGCATTGGGGAGTCCCTTGTATACTTTTAAGTGGTAATTTCTGATTTGAAAGGAGTAGTGTTGCCATGTTTGGTATGTTTGAAATGAAAGTGAGAAACTCTGCTTCCTGGTGTAGTTGGATTTTACATTACTATTTCAGTAATTTCTCTGTGCTTATAACTCTAGTGTTTGCAGCCTGACTCCAATCCATGTCTAGGGTAGAGTGACAGTTACACTTTGTGCATACTTTCCAGACAGTCACAACACAGGAAGGGCTGGGTGTGACAAGAGAGGCATCTGCATCCATCTGCATACTGATATTCTTCCTGGGTTGGGAGAGGGAGAGGTCATTCATACCTTACATACAATAGGGTGTGTCCTGTCCTCACACAAGGGGCTCATTTACCCCCTTCTTTGTCCAGCACCAGGGCTGGGTTGAAAGGGGTTATGTTGCACTTGAAAGGGTTCCTTTGAAGTCACCTCTTACATCAGAGACATGTTTTAGTATAAGTACAGGGGCTCTGACCCCATGTTTTAGAGCACTTTTGGAACTGGAACTGAACCTCTGTCAGAAGGACTACTGTGCTGCACAAAAGACTCATCTGGACTGTTCTTCTGCTGTTGCCCTGCTGCCTACTATTTTGTTGGGTCGCATAAAGGACTCACTGGATTGATTTTTGGCTTGCTACCCTGCTTCCAATTGTTTCTTGACTTTGTTCCCACTGGACACTGCTGAGCTGCCAGGAGAAACTGCCATTATTGCTAACTACTATGCAATGTTGCCCTGCTGCCTGTTTACTGCTAGGCAGCAGACGGGACTACCACTTGTGTGCAGGCATTGATGAGCTGGTCTGCCTGCCTACTTTGTGTCCACCCCAAGTGTTCTCCAAGGGGCCCAGCATGGCAAGTGTTGGCTGTTGTCCCTGGCCCTTCACACCAGTACATAGTGAGTGCTTCATCTTTCTAATTCCAGCACGTGCTCAGTACTCTGCAAGATTTTCAGTGTGTGTACCAAGTCTCCAGCAATGTTTTTAGTGTGTGGTTAGCGCTAGATCTGTTCTCGGAGACCACGTAGGGGGTGCTCCTCCATCTACAGCTTTTGTAGCCGCCTTTCTGAGCCACGTGGAAGCACGACTCTCGGTTCAGCACTTCAGGCCCCATGCATGAGGCCTGCTGACTTTGTAAGTGCACAATGCCCCCGCCCCTTGCTGGCAGTCCGGTGCCTGACTTACATGTGCTCAGAGTGTCCGGAGCAGCTGGAAGCCAGGAGCTGTGTTTGTGCCCTAGACCTACTTTATCTGCAATGAGGAGAATGCCCAGTGTGCAAGAAGAGAGGGTGCTGTGGCTCTCCCTGGATCTTGTGCAGCCGCTAAGAAGAACTACCCTTATCTCACCACTATGCCTCATGCTCGCAAGCAGCATCCCATTTTGTAAACCTGCATGTGAGGGGTTGGCCCAAAGAGGGTTTCCTAGCTCTTCCAAACAGGTGCCTGCCCCCACCCATTCTCCTTCCCTGGAGCAGTATCGGGGTGAGGGAGTTTGCTAGTAAGAATTATATGGAAGGCTCTTCCTGACGTGCAAGCATTTAGAGACCTCACCTCCAGGATGAGTTGAATACTACCTTACACAGCTATTGAAAACATAGGTGTTTCTGTGCCCCATTGTTCATTCATGATCATTTCGCAGTGCCTTAAGTTACCGTTTTACCCTGCAGTTTTCAGTCTATTTTGCATATGTCATACTATTATTGGGAACGTTACTGCTTTAGGCATACGTGCCTCTAACATTTTGCCTTCTTTTCTTCTCACAACCTTTTTGGTGACATGTGGGCAGTGATATACTCAGGGTGATCGATAATGATTCATATGCGCCTCTCTAGAGTTGATATACATTCCCTACCCTAGGCATTCACTATAATATGTCATGATTTCTTTGTACTTCTCAGGACAACTAACACTATAGAAGTGATGGCTTAATGTACACAACAATGATCATTTACTTCATGTTTGTCTTGTGATACATGTACAATATAGTACCATATTTTTAGAATCCTGAGTAGAGTTTCCTTTGTTGTGTACGTCATTGTGTTACAGGTGTGAGTGTGTTGCTCAAATGCTTTACACATTGCCTCTGGGGATAAGCCTGACAGCTCTGTGCCAAGCTCCCAGGTGGGTGAACAGTGGTCATCTTTGGTGTGTAACTTACTTGCCCTGACTAGAGTGGTGGGTTCTGCATGGCTTAGGTGCATACCCTAGCCAACCAGATACCCCATTTCTAACAGTTTGTATAAGGGAAATCTTTTTTTATTAAAAGTCTACCCAATTAATATATCTACTGCATGTGGCACACTGTTGTTATACCGTCAAAGTGAACTGTGTTTGTGGGAGTGTCTGTTTTTTTTTCATTTGACCACCATTCTAGGAAAGCTTGAAAGAAATGAACCTTTCAACAGTAAAGGCACGTGGCCATCAGTATGTGTGCTCAAGTCAACTACCACCCGTTGTACATACTGTGTGTCAGCTAATCAGCAACCTATGTCCAAAAAGCCCCAGACACTGTTCTACCATCACTAGCTACTGTTTCACCTGGACACAGTCAGTAACTGCGAGGGAGAGAGTGCTTTTATAAGTCACAGAACTCCCTCATTCTTATTGTGAAGAGCTGCCATGCAAATGTGAAAGTGTACCCATGTATGAGATCCCGGTTTCCCTTACTCACCTATTAGAGCCTCACCCCGCTGTTAAGGTGATCCGAGCATTGTTGGCTTTAAAATCTATGCCTTTTCAGTCACTTTTTTTAGAATTAAAATATTCAGAAAAACGTAGTTTTGCCTCCATATTTTCAATTTGTTTTGTGAGGTGAACACATTCCAGTACCCTCGTAGAAAGTCATACTTGCTTGAAACAACATGATGCATTGAAATATTGCAGGAGTATCCATACTGCACTTCTTATAAAATGTGTGACTTTAAGTGAATTTATTTGGAAGGTATGCTGGAAAATGCACCGTCACCCCATTTTTCTAAAATGTTTTCAGGGTTCAATCACCTCTCTCAGACTCTACTCTGGGATGTGCCCTTCACTTTTCTGAAACTGTACTACCTGGAGCAATTTCCACCACATAAGACGGTTACAGGCCACCACCTCTTTACTTAGTGTGTTGTCCAATACAGTGAAACAGGAATTTATTTGTATAAAACCAAGGTCAAAGACACTCAACAACGATGACTGCCTGGATGTATTACCACTACAACATATTTTAGAATCATTTTGAACATTGATGACGCAGAAACGAAGGTTTTACATTTATTAGCGCATAAACGTAGTGCCGCAATAATCAAGTGTGACTTTAACCGAACTAATAAAGATTGTACAGGGACAAATGTGCCCTCAGAGTAGTTCGCCAACATTTATAAGCGTGCTTTATATAACGTGATGTATTAGAATTGTACTAATCTGACATAACCGTAAACGTGTGCCATGATTTGCTTGTTTGAAATGTTTTAACTTAGCATAACTTTAGTGGAGGCTTCGGCCTAGTTGCCTTGTCTCACGGTTTAGATGCTCGTGTTTTTCTAATGTGCTAATAAAACGTGTATTCTTGCTTGAAGCTGTACTTTTCCAGTGAGATCGGTTCACATGCTTATCTTTAAGGTTTCGTGCCAGCCTGGCATCTTCTTCTTTGCTCCAAGGTCAATCTGCAGGTGCAGACAATGGAAGCTCTGAAAGTGAGTTAATTGGTAAAATATGTTGCAACTTACGTTCCCGACTCCAAGGATAATGTATGCCTAGGTAGAAGCTTGTGAATTGTTGTTTTTGATTGGATAATTTGAAGCCAACCTATGAACCCTCCAATGGAAGACCCTACTGGATTTGAACTGTTGTTTATTTAAACCTGGTGCACAAGAAGAAAGCGGCCATTACCCATTGCACCCATTGAGGACATTATTGCCCATTGCAGCCATTATGGCCCATCTTGCTGACCTCGTCATTTTGCCATCTTCTACGATGCCAATTGATGTTCGACGCCATTTTGAATGAGACTTTGATGCTTTCTCTAATCGAGAGAAAGAGACTTTAAGAAATTCTCACCCTAGAGACTTTAACTTCGATTTGCCCCTTTGCATAAAGTAGTAGTTTTGTCCTTTTATCTTGCCGCTGTGAGGCAATTGCCCCGTCCACCCTGCCCCTTTGCCCCCGTCCCATGCTGATCGAAACCGGTACCTGTGAGACGAAGACTTCCTTGAATGCTGATTGAATTTGGTAAATATGAAAGAAAATGTACAATTGCATTGTGTTTCTTTTTAGGTAACCAACTGCTGATTTTTGATAAGAGCCCTAGTTAGGAGTTTTCCAAATCAATGTTGCTAAATTGTTTTTTGCATGAAATCCCACATGCAGATGCTAATTTGAGGTTAGATGAGGATTCATTTGTCGCACAATGCAATTTGAGACCTTGTTATGCTGACTAATGTATGCAATTAGCCCATTACAGATTATAGTTTTAGTGGTTTGCGTTGCTATCATCGAATGCATTGTTATTCAAATGCTGCATAGATTGCATCTTTTTCACCGTTATGGACAGCTATTAATGTTCATTTACATATATCATTTGGTGTTGAGACACATTTATATCGTGCTAGCTTTGTTAATATAGGGAAATAAATTCATTAACTTTGAATAAACTGGTGTGGTTATTCATGGCCGGAAGGTCGTGGTTCGCCGAAATGTTTTCTGGATTAATTGTGAAGTGTTATGTTGATCAGGGCATTGCTTATGTTCGTTATTGATTATTGATTTGATTAAACTGACTAATCTCGGGTGAAGAGAGCCCCACTTGGTCAAAAGATTCATCGACCCAAGAGCGTCCAAATACAGGTAATTTATTAGGACGGAACGCTCTATCAGTAGATGGTAGCAGAGGACGGTTTCGCCCTTTGGGACCCCACTCGAGAGGTAACGGTTTCGCCCTTTGGGACCCCACTGGAGAGGTAACGGTTTCGCCCTTTGGGACCCCACTCGAGAGGTAACGGTTGCGCTCTTTGAGACCCCACTCGAGAGGTATATGGTGTTGAATTAGATTTTTCTTGGGTAAAACAGATTGAGAGAATGATGATGCCCTAAGTCCCCTGCGACTTTCCCGGGATCTCGGAGCTTGCGAATGGAGAGAATGGAGGTGTGAAATCGGCGTTGGAGGTACTAGTGACGGTATGAGTGAAGTCAGGATTTTGCGCTTGCACAGCTTATTGCCGCAGATTGTTTGAAAAGGTTGCGAGGATTTTAGAGAATAGCGGAGGTGCGACTCCGAGTGTGAGAGTAGGGAAGTCGTCGAACTTCATGTGCATGTGGCGCTTTGTGCAGAAAAAGGTCCACGTGGTTGTTGTTGTTGAGACGGGCCCTGCGAGGTCAAGAGACTCCGGAGTATGTTGAAAAGTGTATGAGACACTTGTTTTATGTTGTGGTCTGGACGGTTTAATAGGTTGACCGGGCGTGGTCAACGAGTCGGTACGTGTGTTAAGGGAGTGGAAGAAAACTTCGACTTCTGGCTTTGACAAATTCTAAGTGCACTAGAATAGATCACTGACAAGTTGAGAGCAGAATCTGCGGGGCAGATTTTGCTTGCGAAAGTGGGGACCGAGAAAGATGGAATAACTGCCGAGGCTAGTGAAAAATCCCTAAGGTCCTGAAGCGATTGTGTTACCCTTCCTGTAGTAAACCGACAGATCTGTTTTATTATTATTTGGTTGCTCGCGATACATGCCAGAAGTTGTTACGAGAGGAGCTGAGTGAAGGAGGACTAGCCGCGAGGCTTTGTCAGCCGCAGAGTGTGTGAGTGTGACGTCACTAGGAGCCACGCTGGGATAGGTTGGTTGCAGAGAAGGGTCGCGCACGGATTGGACGCAGTCCGTGGGGCTCGATTGGAAGGGGAAAGGCAAGCGAAGAGTATTCCGGGAATTAAAGTCACTTATTGATTACAAATTTTGTGAAATAAAAGACGAGAAAATGAAATTTTTGAAAGCATTAAAGAGTGCGATGAAGGGGGAGTCTTACATTAAAGCGAGCGTAGGAGAGGAGACGCCACCCGAAGGTACACCAGCTTATATTGTAATGGAGGAAAGGGGGGTAGCTCCGTGCCTTTGGCTAAAGCAATGGCACAAGCTGACAGAGAGACATGGGAGCGTAGCGTTCCCGATCCATGGGACATTCAATATAAGGATCCTAGAGAATTTGAGATTCGCGATGTACGACATGAAGGTACCCCCAAGGCCAGCACAGTTTGAGGCTCTAGCGATTTGGGAACTAATGGCTAGACAGCAACAGCAAAAGAAGTTTGAGACCAGGATAAGAAAGGTAGAAAAGACACTAGCGGATGCTAGGTGGGATAATGCACAGAAGGTGTGGAGGTCAGATATATTGCAGGGGATAAAATTGTTTCCCGCAATTGCTAAGGAAGAAGAGGCGACAGGCAAGAAAGCTACCTGTAAGACAAACAGGAGGTGTTCCAAAGATAGAGAGGACGAGGAAAAGTTAAGGAGAGAAGACGAGTCAGAGGATGAGGAGTTCATCATGCAATTGCTGAACGACCGTCCACCACCTTATGTAGAGAGTGAACAAGGTCCAAGTACCAGTTCTGCCCCTCCGGCACCGGTACAGAATAATGAAACTCCGAATTCAGAAACGCCATCGGGATCTAAGGACCCGAGTTTACTGTTCACCCCGCAGATACCGCAGGTTAGGAGAATATATCCAGATGTGCCTATATTGAAAACAGCAGAAAATTATCAGCCGAAGGTCCCAAGGTACTACAGCAGTGACAACAGTACGGGAATGATTCTAGATCCAACCGTAATGGGAGTACAGAATGGTCGCAACCCAACATTGGCACAAGCTGAATCAACCCAGTTTTTGATACCTCAAAAGCAGATGCAGGGGGGAACCGCACATGCTCAGATGACGGGGAGTCAGACGGGCATGCCGGCAATGATGACCCATAGTGTGGGAATGAACATGCCTCAGAACCTGGGGAATGGACAGAACCCAGATGCGATATCCCTACCCATTACTGTAGGTCCACCGGTACCTTTGTACATTCAGCCTAACTCAGGTATGAGCAGTCAAGGATCAGTGGTGCAGAATGGGACGGAAAGGAGGTGCATAGAAAACACTCCAGAGACAACTCCGATAGCGGCTCAGCCAACTGGATCTGGGTCCTTGATGGAGTTTAGTCCCATATGTGCTCAGTCAACAGTGGTGAGGTCGAGTCCCCCACTGATGATACCGCTATCATCGAACACTGAAAAGTTGCCGCAACCATGAATGGCAGTCGATGTGAATGCTACACTGATGGGGTTGAATGCGCAACAGCTAACACAGTGGTTCAACAGTCTGAATTCCACACAAAGCTCAGCCAGTGGGAAGGGAGAAGACTATCTGAATAGGGTAAGGTTGAACATGGAAGCAGAAGAATTGGTGGAAGGGACTATGGGTTTGAATAGGTTAGAGTCCTACTCGGAAGAAGAGCTGAGGTATCTATGTCCCAGGACTACGAGAGAAGTGAACAAGGTACATAGAAGGTTGCAAGAAATAGCTGACAAAAACGGGGTTGAGATAGACAAGACAAAACACTTGAGCAGGAGCTATAGATTGGATTTCGGGACCACAGACTTTGAACACATGAGGTCAGCAGGCATGAAAACGCACCTTAGAGAATTGCTGCAGAGTGCACAAGTGTGGAGGTGCTTAGACAAATGGGAAAGCAGATGGGCAAAGAAAAAGGAAAAGAGGAAAGACAGTGTCCCAGAGCACAACGAGAAAAGATCACAGAGTAGTGATGCAATAACCATGTTACCAATGAGGGAGACAGCAGGGGGAAAATTAATACATGTACCGTGGCACAGAAGCGACATTCAGTCTTTTACAGATGATTTTCCCAAACTGAGAGAGAAACCGATTGAATGGTATCAACAGACTGATAGGTTTGTGAAGCTTGCAAAATGTCTTTGGGAAGACCTGAACACCCTCTTTGAGATTGTGGTTCCGGCAGATTTGTGGGAAGGCTGCAAAAGGGCTGTAGGTTGGCCGACAAGTGAACCAGAGAGAGACAGGGATACGGGTGCACCATCACCTATGGTAATGAGCTTGTACTATAAGGTGATTGAGCATTTGAAGACGAAGGTTGCCGCGAAAAATGTGGATTGGCAGAAGATTGATCGAACTCCCCAAGAGGCTAAAGAGTCGATTCATGGTTACTATGAGAGGTTGTTGAAGACGTTCAAGAACTACAGTGGCACGGAAACAATAGAGGCGAAGGACATGCTTCATTTTGTGTTTAGATTTGTGGAAGGGCTGAGACCAGAGATAAGTCAGATGATAAAGACGCATTTGATTTGTTGGCAGTCGAAACCTATTGATGAGGTGTTGAATTATGCGAAATACTGTAGCGACGAAATTGAAGTGAAACAGAAAAGGTTGAAAGAGAAAGTGATGGTGATGCAACTTAAAGCAGCTCAGACAGGGTTGCAAGGGTTGCAAGGGTTCCCACAGCAGATACCGCAGCCGCAGGGAAATATGGTGTTTCAGCCACAGGCGAGAGGCAGAGGCAGAGGAGGCTTTGGGAGTAATGGTCCGGATTTGAACACTGTTGCGATTCCGAATGGTGTGCAGGCAATGAAAAGGGTGATGCCGTGTCACGTGTGCGGAATCGTCGGGCATTGGAAACGCGAGTGCCCGATGGTGGTGCAGGAAGGTGCAGGTGTTGGTCAGCAAAACAATGATGTCAATGCATTCCAGACAATGAGGGGACCGAAAATGAGAGGTCCAAACCCAAATTTTCAGACCATAAATCAGCTGCAGGGATTACAGCCCATGCAGCCGCAGCAGATGCAGATGCCCCGTATGCAGATGACGCAAATGCAGCCAATGCAACAGCAGTTTCCCATGGTACCTAATCAGCAAATGCAAATACCTTTGGCACCAGTGAGTCAGCAGCAAGTGATGATTCCTCCACAGGTCTCGGGTCAGGTGATGAGTACAAATGGCACAGTACAACAGTTCCCACTACACAGTGAGAATGGAATAAACAATGTATGGGAGAGTGAAAGTTCAGATGAGGAGGGAAATTGTGTGCTTGCAGCATCCTTGGAAGTTGATCAAAAGGGTCCATATGTGGAGGGAAGAGTTATGGGTCATCGTGTTTCATTCTTGGTTGACACAGGAGCCACACGTTCAACTGTTAGGAGCATTGAAGTACCAAATTTGCCACTCTCAGGGAGAACAGTTCAAGTAGTGGGAGTAGCAAACAGGCACCTGACGAACCCAATCACAGATCCAGTACAAGTCAGAATTGGTAACTATCAAGGGTTACATAATTTTGTGGTATGTGACTCAAGCCTGATAGCACTGTTAGGGAGAGACCTGTTGTGCAAATTGGGATGTTCGATTATGTGTTCGAACGATGGAATTAGAATTCAGACGAGCAGTGATGGGGAAGAAGAGGACAGTGTAGAAGGGGATGAGATGGAAACTGTCGATGAAGAATATCCTCTGATTAACCTTTTTCCGATGATAACTGAAGAAGATATTCCAGCTGAATTACGGGAAACAGTCGGAAAGGAAGTGTGGGATATGACAGGAAAAGAGGTGGGATTGGTGAAAGGAGTGGAACCAATGAAAGTGACCGTAAAACCCAATGTAACCTTTCCCCAGACCCCACAATACCACATGGCACAAGACACCCTCATGAAAGTCGCCCAACTCATTGACGAGTTTGTAAAACAGGGAGTATTGAAAGAAGTGTTAAGCAGTCCATGTAATTCACCAATCATGGGACTAATAAAGCCGAGTGGAAAGGTCCGAATCGTGCAGGACTTGAGGAAAATAAATGACATCATAATTAAATGCTGCCCTGTAGTACCGAATCCAGCTGTGATAATGTTTCAAGTCCCTTGCGATGCCGAGTGGTTCTCAGTCATCGACTTGTCACAAGCATTCTTTTCGGTGCCTCTTCATGAGGACAGCCAATTTCTCTTTTGTTTCAAATTCTTAGACAGAGTTTGCAGTTGGTGTCGAATTCCTCAAGGGTTTTCTGAGTCACCGTCAATTTTCAATCAGATTCTAAAGAAAGACTTGGAAGCGTTAGAATTGCCATTCGAGTCAACCCTAGTACAGTACATTGATGACTTACTGATTGCATCCAAGACAGAAAGTGGCTGCACAGCCGACACCATTGCTCTGCTGAACCATTTGGGAAGGAATGGACACAAGGTGTCTCCTTCAAAGTTGCAGTTCTGTCAGAAGAAAGTGAAATACTTGGGTCATCAAATAGAGAAAGGGTCACGGAGAATAATGAAGGAAAGAATAACAAGTGTACTTCAAATGAGTCCACCAAAGACGAGGAGGGAGGTGAGGAAGTTTTTGGGGATGGTGAGCTACTGTCGCCAGGGGATTCCCAACTTCTCAACTCTAGCAAAGCCTTTACTGAAACTGACCCAGAAGGATGCCTTGGATGAAATTGAGCTGAAAGGAGATGAGATGGATGCTTTTATTGAATTGAAAGAATGCATGTGCAGGGCTCCAGCTTTAGGTATGCCTGATTACACAAAGCCTTTCACATTGTTTTGTCATGAACGTGATGCATGTTCTTTGTCTGTCTTGAACCAAGCCCATGGTGGCATAAACAGACCAGTAGCGTATTTTTCAGCTACTTTGGATCCGGTCGCAGCAGCACTGCCAGGGTGTTTGCGCGCCGTAGCAGCAGTTGGTATCAGCCTCACTCAGAGTGAAGGAATAGTGATGGGACACCCATTAACAGTCATGGTCCCTCACTCAGTTGAGATACTTTTGACCCGCTCCCGAACGCAACACATGACTGGAGCAAGACTCACAAGGTATGAAACAATAATTCTGGGCTCACCGAATGTGCAGCTGAAAAGGTGCACTACGTTGAATCCAGCAACCTTGCTTCCTGGTGAAAATGCTGAAATTGAGAACGCTGAAGACGTCGAGCACGACTGCCTTCAGGTGACTGAATTTTGCACAAAACCCCGACCTGACATCAAGGATACTAAGCTTGATGAAAATGACCAAATTGTTTTTGTTGATGGGTCATGTTTAAGAGATGCATTGGGAATATTGAAAGCAGGATATGCTGTATGTACTGTAACAGGTGTCTTGGAAGCGTCCTGGCTTCAAGGAGTCTATTCCGCACAAGTAACAGAGCTTGTAGCCCTTACAAGAGCATGCCAACTGTCTACATTGATGAAGGTTACCATTTACACTGACAGTCAGTACGGGTTTGGAATTGTGCACGACTTTGGGCAACTATGGTCACAGAGAGGTTTCCTGACCTCTTCAGGGTCCCCAGTGAAAAACGGGGAGAGAATAAGGGAATTGTTACACGCCATTCAGATGCCAGCCGAAATTGCAGTGGTAAAGTGTAGTGCTCATACAAAAGGACAGGACTATGTTTCCCTGGGAAATGCATATGCGGATCAGGTCGCAAGATTTTGTGCCTTGAACTGTATATTGCTCAGGGATGAATGGAATTTGATAAGTGAGCCAGAGCTCGAACCAGCTGAAGCATTTGCCTTGAAGGTCGTGGATACAATGGATGAACTAAAAGCATTACAGAATAGCGTCAGGGAGGATGAAAGAGTTTCCTGGATTAAGTCACAATGTACAAGGAGACCAGATGAGTTATGGGTTTCAAATGAAGGAAAATTTGTTTTACCAAATAGTCTCTTATCGCAGCTAGCGCGGTTCTATCATGGCCAGGCTCACCTAGGGAGAGATGCCATGATAAGATTGTTCAAAACTGATTGGTTTAACCCCAGATTCCGTCAAGTTGCAGAAGCAGTTTGCCATCGTTGTGTCATTTGTCAACAGATGAACCCAGGAAAGGGAACGGTTGTGAACGTGAGCCACATTGGCAGGGCGGGTGGCCCGTTCAGCAGAATGCAGATGGACTTTATTGAGATGCCTGTGCATGGAGGTCTGAAGTATGTGTTGGTGATTGTGTGCATTTTTAGTCACTGGATTGAAGCATACCCCACACGTAGAAATGACAGCCTTACAGTTGCAAAACTATTGTTGAGGGAGTTGATACCACGTTTCGGATTCCCGATCTCTTTAGAATCAGATAGAGGAAGTCACTTCAATAACGAGGTGATAAAGTTACTTTGCGCAGCGCTGAACATTGAGCAAAAACTGCATTGTAGCTATCTCCCTGAAGCCTCAGGACTGGTGGAACAAATGAATGGTACACTGAAATCAAGAATGGCGAAAATATGTGCATCGACAAATTTGAAATGGCCTGACGCATTGCCTTTGGTGTTAATGTCAATGAGAAACACCCCTGACAGAAAGACTGGATTGTCCCCGCACGAAATTCTCATGGGCAGGGCCATGAGACTTCCTGCAGTTCCCGCAAACGCGCTTTTGAATATTACAGATGATATGGTGTTAGACTACTGCAAAGGTCTGGCTGACGTGGTTCGCTCTTTCTCTCACCAGGTGGAAGCAACCACCTTGTCACCGATCCAAGGTCCAGGACACACACTGAAAGCAGGTGACTGGGTCGTGATAAAGAAGCACGTGAGGAAGTCGTGTCTGGAACCCCGTTGGAAAGGCCCTTTCCAAGTGATCCGGACGACCACTACCGCTGTGAAGTGTGCGGGAGTTCCCAACTGGATCCACGCCAGTCATACAAAGAAAGTGTTGTGTCCCACAGATGAGGAAGTTGAAGCGCTGAAACTGCCAGTACCTGATAACAAAGTGCCGAGCGCTGAGACAGAGCAAAACAGAACTAGAAGCGAACAGGCAGAAATAGAGGAGAGAGAAATATTCTCTGAGGACGAAACAACCCATTCACTTGGGGAAGACCAAGGAGAAACCTCAGACAGCGACGAAGCAGCTGAAAGTGACAAAGAGCCTGAAGAAAGTAACGGTGACAAAGGGCTCGAAAGAGGTGAAGAAGCAGGAGAGCCTGATCAGAGGAGGGCTTTCCCAGAAGCAGACGGTACAGAAAAAGAAAAGGAAAACCTGATTGACTCCCCAGAAGGAGGGGACAAGGCAGAACAGAACGAAACTGTTCAAACTTCTTCAGAAGAGATCGCAGGTCCATCAAGTGGACACAGTGCAAAGAGAAGACCAAGTATATCACCAGTAAAACTAAGAACTAGAGAAACGTTGAACGACGGTGAAGGGCCAAGAGTGAAAGAGAAAAGAAAGGAAGTGTCTGTCGTGATACCAACATCAAGTGAAGAAAAAGACTTGGCCAAAGAGGAAAGTACCAGTGAGGCAGAATCAAAGAGAGATGCAAAATTGAAAAGGAAAAGGATACCAAACAGGAGATATTCCGGTCCAGAATGGGCATATGTAGTCAATGACGATTGGACCGACGAATTTGTATCTCTTAGCCTCGAGAACGAAGAAGAAGAGATACCAATAGAAAAGAAAAGTTTTATGGACACTATTGACTGAAAAACTGATAAATGACATTGCTTGCTATAATCTAACGTGATACAACCAGCTGAGACATTGCTAAACCGGATGAGACATTTGCTAACTTGATAAGACTTTGATAACCTGATTGACTCTTAAACCCGATTTGAGACAACGTTGCTAACTGATAAAAGACTGAGTTATTGCCGAATTGAGACAAATGCTGCTAACCGATAAGTGACTGGGCTCCTGAAGAAAACTGTGTGAACATTGCGCTCGTTCAGCTTTGTAACTAATTGCTAAATCGTTTCTTTATAGGTGCTTCTAGCTCTCTGATTCTATACAGATCATGACTAAGTACGCTACACCAAACAGTAGAGTGAAATATTGTAAATATGCGTGTATATGCTTGATAACTGCATGTGTACTAATAATAATGGCAATAGTGCTTGCAACGCGTGGTAAGGGTGAGAATGAGAAAATTGATGCTTCTACTTCTGCTCCTGTTACTGTCACTGAACTAACCGCATTGAAAAGACTAGAATTAGATGAGAGACACTTGCATGATAAGAAAGAACTTTCGTATAATGTTTTCTATCGCCTGCTAACAGAATATGTTGAGACTATGGATGCAAAAGATTGTTATGTGTGTACACAGATACCGACATCGGTAACGGAAGGGGTGACTTATCACCACATGCCTCTTACATATGGGATTACATGTAGTTTAGTAACTTCTAGATTTTATGGTCAAACTAACATACAGTATTTTTACTCAAATTATGATGTTACCTTTGCATATGTTCCTATAATAACGCAACTAAGCCAGATTGCTAAAGATTGGGATGCTAAAATAATGAGGGAATTTTTCGAGCCAATGCAACCTTTTGAAACAGCTCACGCTCATAGGGAAAACCTTACCTGCTCGCTCTCTGCAGTAGAAATAAGCTTTTTAGATCGCACAGATGATAGAAGGGCACAAATGAATGCGAAATTAGAAAAAGAGCTAAGTAAGAGGACTTCAGTAGATAATTATGCTTTTGCCGCAATAAAAACACAAGGAAAAATAGCTTTAGACGCTTGGCATGTAGGGAAATTTTGTATATATCGTGGTGAATCTTATTATGATAACATTTTCGTGGGAGCGAGTGAATGTAAACATACGTTTATCTTTAAGGCCAAATGGACATTCATGCTGAACGGACTTGACCCTGTCATACCTGGTGTATATTACATTTGCGGGCATAATGCCTATTATCGTCTTCCAAAGGGATGGTGGGGGAGATGTTAATTGGGTATAGTGTTCCCAAAGGTTTATCAACTGGATGACCTATCGGTGATTCCAAAGACGCCTGGATCTCATCGTATCCAGAAAAGAGAGACCGCAGCTGCTGTGGTAGGAGATATATTTGGAGCCATGATTCCTTCATTGGGAGTTGTGTTGAATTCCATCAAAATAAGAAAGTTGTCTACTATAGTGGATAACATGTTGACAAAGTTTTCAGGTGCTATAATCCTGATGGATGCTGAACTTGCAGCAGAAAGAGCTATGACTCTTCAAAACAGGCTTGCCCTAGACATTCTTTTAGCAAAGGATGGCGGCGTTTGCAAAATGCTTGGTGCGCGTCACTGTTGCACGTATATACCAGACAACAGTGTGAAAATTAAAACAATGCTTGCAAATCTAACAAAAGAGAGTGCAGACTTGAAGGAATTGAAAGAACCAGGAGTTTGGGAGAAGGTTGGAAAGGGAGTTGCTTCAGTGGGAAATTGGCTTGGTGGCATTTGGAATGGAATATTACTAAAAATAATACAGGGAATACTAATAGTACTAATTTGCATCTTTGGGATTTGGGGAATAAAGAGGGGAATACTAATGATCATGGCAAGAATTAAAAGAAGGAAGGAAGAGAAAATAATGAAAAGAATGGCAGAAGAATACAAGGCAAGAACAAGGGGAACTAAAAGGCAAAGAGAACTGACAGAATTTTAATGGAATAAAATTTGTGGGAATGGTTTTGTGTGATGACAAATAGTCATCAGAGGAGGGATTGATGACGCAGAAACGAAGGTTTTACATTTATTAGCGCATAAACGTAGTGCCGCAATAATCAAGTGTGACTTTAACCGAACTAATAAAGATTGTACGGGGACAAATGTGCCCTCAGAGTAGTTCGCCAACATTTATAAGCGTGCTTTATATAACGTGATGTATTAGAATTGTACTAATCTGACATAACCGTAAACGTGTGCCATGATTTGCTTGTTTGAAATGTTTTATCTTAGCATAACTTTAGTGGAGGCTTCGGCCTAGTTGCCTTGTCTCACGGTTTAGATGCTCGTGTTTTTCTAATGTGCTAATAAAACGTGTATTCTTGCTTGAAGCTGTACTTTTCCAGTGAGATCGGTTCACATGCTTATCTTTAAGGTTTCGTGCCAGCCTGGCATCTTCTTCTTTGCTCCAAGGTCAATCTGCAGGTGCAGACAATGGAAGCTCTGAAAGTGAGTTAATTGGTAAAATATGTTGCAACTTACGTTCCCGACTCCAAGGATAATGTATGCCTAGGTAGAAGCTTGTGAATTGTTGTTTTTGATTGGACAATTTGAAGCCAACCTATGAACCCTCCAATGGAAGACCCTACTGGATTTGAACTGTTGTTTATTTAAACCTGGTGCACAAGAAGAAAGCGGCCATTACCCATTGCACCCATTGAGGACATTATTGCCCATTGCAGCCATTATGGCCCATCTTGCCGACCTCGTCATTTTGCCATCTTCTACGATGCCAATTGATGTTCGACGCCATTTTGAATGAGACTTTGATGCTTTCTCTAATCGAGAGAAAGAGACTTTAAGAAATTCTCACCCTAGAGACTTTAACTTCGATTTGCCACTTTGCATAAAGTAGTAGTTTTGTCCTTTTATCTTGCCGCTGTGAGGCAATTGCCCCGTCCACCCTGCCCCTTTGCCCCCGTCCCATGCTGATCGAAACCGGTACCTGTGAGACGAAGACTTCCTTGAATGCTGATTGAATTTGGTAAATATGAAAGGAAAATGTACAATTGCATTGTGTTTCTTTTTAGGTAACCAACTGCTGATTTTTTATAAGAGCCCTAGTTAGGAGTTTTCCAAATCAATGTTGCTAAATTGTTTTTTGCATGAAATCCCACATGCAGATGCTAATTTGAGGTTAGATGAGGATTCATTTGTCGCACGATGCAATTTGAGACCTTGTTATGCTGACTAATGTATGCAATTAGCCCATTACAGATTATAGTTTTAGTGGTTTGCGTTGCTATCATCGAATGCATTGTTATTCAAATGCTGCATAGATTGCATCTTTTTCGCCGTTATGGACAGCTATTAATGTTCATTTACATATATCATTTGGTGTTGAGACACATTTATATCGTGCTAGCTTTGTTAATATAGGGAAATAAATTCATTAACTTTGAATAAACTGGTGTGGTTATTCATGGCCGGAAGGTCGTGGTTCGCCAAAATGTTTTCTGGATTAATTGTGAAGTGTTATGTTGATCAGGGCAATGCTTATGTTCGTTATTGATTATTGATTTGATTAAACTGACTAATCTCGGGTGAAGAGAGCCCCACTTGGTCAAAAGATTCATCGACCCAAGAGCGTCCAAATACAGGTAATTTATTAGGACGGAACGCTCTATCAACATCACCTCAGATTTCTGTGGCTTTGAAAAGGAGCAAGTCAAACCTGCATTGCCTGTGGTCCAGTAAGGCTTTGGGTGATAGGAAAACACCACGAGTTATTTTTACTTTTGAAGCAGTAAAGAAGTTGGCTTTCTTTGTATATGTGATATGAGAGCCGCTTGTTGACCTGGAATATCCTGTTTCTGTAAGGGAGCACTTTATTTCACACAACTAATTTTCGTTATTTGTAAAGGTTGTTTAACGCCCACGACATCACTCCCTTTATGCCTTCGTCAATCAGTTGTGTCTTGGCAAAGGGATATCTTACTTATGTTTCTAGTTTAATCAAATCATCAACATTCCAATCATAAGTCTGTTAAGACTCGGTTTCCTTGCAAGTGAGGAATGTGGCTAAAAGCTTTTCCTATTAAATTTCAACCCTGACATACTAATGTTCTGTAACTTTCAATAGCTCTATTCCAAATGGCCTTGAGTTGAAGGAGAATATTATTATGGTACAGTATTTGTGAAGATTGATGCCAGAAGTAAAGAGAGAGTGAGCAGGTGTTTGCAATTAGGGTCTATCTTTACCCTCACTACACGTTGGCTGCAACAAGTTAAATACCGTGAACGTTATAAGAAGAATATAAGAATATACGAAGAATATTGGACTAATTGTTGCTGAAGAAAAACTCACGTTGTATATTTTGGTTTCAGTATTTCTTTTACTGATTGTGAAGAGAAAATATGAAATACTAATATTATATCAAAATGTAGCTAACGAATCAAATTAAACATACAATGCAACCTTCCATTTTTTTTTACTTTTTCAGTGACATCAAAGTAATTTTAATGTGTTTGGTTCCGCAATGAACTTTCTAGTCTCTCCTCTGCCGTGAATAAATAATGTAAAAGGAAAATTATTTCAGGAGTTATAAGGAAGTTATTCTTAGAAACGAGTGTCGTCATTAAAGTAATAAAATCTAACACCCACATTTAGCTAGATGATGTGTGCAGGTTCTACTTCATGAACAAATCATAATTGTTAGAAATGGGGTCTTTGGTTGACAGTCAGGTTACCCCCTGTTCAAGCAAGGACCCTCACTCTAGTTAGGATAAAAGAGAATCACCCTCAGCTAACCCCTGCTTACCCCCTTGGTAGCTTGGCAGAGCAGTAGGCTTAACCTCAGAGTGCTGGGCGTAAAGTATTTGTACCAACACACACAGTAACTTAATGAAAACACTACAAAATGACACAACACCAGTTTAGAAAAATAGGAAATATTTATCTAGACAAAACAAGACCAAAACGACAAAAATCCAACATACACAAGTCAAGTTATGATTTTTTTAAGGTTTAAAATAAAAAGAGTCTTTAGGTAGTTGTAACACCACACTAGCGCTGCTAGCGTGAAAATGTACCTGGTTTGCGGCAAAAATAACCCCGCACGGGCGGTGTGCGTCGAAAATAACCCGGCACGGGTATATGAGTCGAAAACAGCTCGGCTCGGCGAGGCGCGTCGAAAAAGCCAGCCACGCGACGGTCCGAAGTCCCGCGGCGCTGGTTGCGATCTCTCAGCCTTCGTCAGCGATGCTGCGCGTCGTTTCTCCTGCTCCGGGCGTCGATTCTCCGGTCGCGTCTCCAGCGGCGTCGTTTCTCAGCTGCGGAGCCGGCGTCGCGTCGTTTTCTCAGCCGCGATCGGATTCGCGTCGATCTTTTCTCCGCACGGTGCGCGGTGCGTGTATTTTTGTCCTTAGGCTGCCAGCCTCTCCTTTCAGGGTCCCAGGAACTGGAAGGGCACCACAGAGCAGAGTAGGGGTCTCTCCAGAGACTCCAGGTGCTGGCAGGAAGAAGTCTTTGCTATCCCTGAGACTTCAACAACAGGAGGCAAGCTCTACATCAAGCCCTTGGAGATTTCTTCTTCAAGATGGAAGGCACACAAAGTCCAGTCTTTGCCCTCTTACTCAGGCAGAAGCAGCACTGCAGGAAAGCTCCACAAAGCACAGTCACAGGCAGGGCAGCACTTGTTCCTCAGCGATCAGCTCTTCTCCAGGCAGAGGTTCCCCTTGATTCCAGAAGTGTTTCTAAAGTTTGTAAGTTTGGGTGCCCTTCTTATACCCATTTTAGTCTTTGAAGTCACCTTCCTTCAAAGGGGACTCACACCTTCTTGTGAAATCCTGCCTTGCCCAGGCAAGGCCTCAGACACACACCAGGGGGCTGGAGACAGCATTGTCAGAGGCAGGCACAGTCCTTTCAGATGAGAGTGACCACTCCACCCCTCCCTCCTAGCAGAGATGGCTAATCAGGAATGCAGATCACACCCCAGCTCCCTTTGTGTCACTGTCTGGTGTAAGGTGAAAAACAACCCAACTGTCAACTGACCCAGACAGGGAATCCACAAACAAGGCAGAGTCACAGAATGGTTTAAGCAAGAAAATGCTCACTTTCTAAAAGTGGCATTTCCAAACTCACAATCTCAAAATCAACTTTACTAAAAGATGCATTTTTAAATTGTGAGTTCAGGGATCCCAAACTCCACCTGTCCATCTCTTCTCTAGGGGAATCTACACTTTAATCATATTTAAAGGTAGCCCCCATATTATCCTATGAGAGAGACAGACCTTGCAACAGTGAAAACGAAATTGGCAGTATTTCACTGTCAGGACATATAAACCACATTACTATATGTCCTACCTTACCCATACACTGCACCCTGCCCTTGGGGCTACCTAGGGCATACCTTAGGGGTGCCTTACATGTAAGGAAAGGGAAGGTTTAGGCCTGGCAAGTGGGTACACTTGCCAAGTCGAATTTACAGTGTAAGAATACACATACAGACACTGCAGTGGCAGGTCTGAGACATGATTACAGAGCTACTTATGTGGGTGGCACAACCAGTGCTGCAGGCCCACTAGTAGCATTTGATTTACAGGCCCTGGCACCTCTAGTGCACCTTACTAGGGACTTACTAGTAAATCAAATATGCCAATCATGGATAAACCACTTACATACAATTTAAACAGGAGAGCATATGCACTTTAGCACTGGTTAGCAGTGGTAAAGTGCTCAGAGTTGAAAAGCCAACAGCAACATGTCAGAAAAATATAGGAGGCAGGAGGCAAAAAAGTCTGGGGATGACCCTGCAAAAGCAAAAGTCCAACACGACCCCCTACCAGCCTAAAGCCAGGGGAGAACAATCAATACCTTGATGTACTTCCCTGATTGGGGCGATAGAACAGGGACCCAGGCCCACAACAGCAGGGGCATGCTCCAGTTCTACGACTTCCTGACTCCAGTTGGATCCCTCTGTCCATACTCTCAGGGCCCACTAAGCTAACCCATGGGGAACCCTTCTCCACATCTACAGACACCATCTGTGCAACACCTAACTTTACTTTGCTCACAGATGTATTGCAATGGGCAGATAGTACCACCAGGGCCAACACAATGGTGTTGCCCACTCCACCCCTGGGGTGTGACTCTCGTCCTTCCCCCCCCAGGGGCAACTCTGTCCACCAGGACAGCAAGCCACAGTGGCCCCAGACAACTGTCAGGGATGAGAGCCCGACCTCAGGCCTCTCTAACCACTGTGACTGTGGAGAGTGGGGGGTGGTAGCCCCAGGTGCCTGGCACCCTTTGACCACTCTCTCTTCCACCAGGTCAGGGATGACAACCTGACCCTGGGCCTCCCCTCTGGGGCTCTGTACCCTCCCTGCAGAAGCGGCACCCCCAGAGTCAAAAACTGTCAGGGTGCTTGTAGAAGCAGTCCTGCACAATTCTTCCATCAGTGCAGGGATGTTAACCTGCAACTGATCCTCCAACCTGGGGTCTGTACCTTCAGGTTGGACCAGGGCCAGGGGTGAGGCTTCCCTCCCCCTGCCCTCTCTTCTGGGGTCCTGAACCACCCAACTAGGAGCGGCCCCCCCAGAAGACAACATGGTAGGGGCACTGTTAGCAGTAGCCCCTTCCTCCAGGTCAGGGGGGACACCCTTAACCTGGCCTCCCAATCCAGGGCCTGTACCCACAGACTGGATCACTGCCTGGCAAACCAGGACTTCTTGGGGGGCATACCTACCCCCTACCAGGTCAGAGTTTACCCTCTGAACCTGGTCATCCAACCCAGGGTCACCACCCTGCGGTTGAACCACTGCCTGGCACACCAGGACTTCCTGGGGAGCACACTTACCCCCCATCAGGTCAGAGTTTACCCCCTGAACCTGATTATTCAACCCAGAGTCACCACCCTGCGGTTGAACCATTGCCTGGCACACCAGGACTTCCAGGGGGGCACACTTACCCCCCTCAAGGGACACACTGTCCCGAAGGGCCACACAAGAGTCGGGCTGGCGCAGGTCTCCTGACCTCTGCCCATCTGACAGAGTCTGGATTCCCCCCAACCCAGAAATGGTCTCACCAAGGTCATTCATGGGGGGCTCTGCTCTCAGAGCTGACCCCTGACCCTCCAGGTTCTCCACTGGGGTCCGCAACCCCCTCTCAACCCTCTGTCTGGACTTCTGCACCCCCTCACTAGGAGTGGTACTGCCAGACACCAGAACTGGTGGGACGCTGGCTACAGCGGCCCCCCCAAGTTCTCCTGACACTGTGGGGTCTCCCTCAACAGATGGCCCTATGGTACAGGCTAGGCTCCCCTCTTGGGGTTCCCGCAGGGAACCCTCCAGGACCTGGGACCGGATCTCGGGCACCTTGGGCCTCAACCCATCCCCATTCCCTCTCCTCTGAGACTGGACATGGGGTCCCTCACCCATCCCACTACACTGGGCCCTACCTGGGACACTACAATCCTTCCCTACCTCACCTGGTTGGGAACTACCTAGACCACTCCTCTCAGGAGCACCCCCAAATGCCTCTTCAGACTCTCTGGTACTCACCCAGAAGTCTGCCTCCATTGTAAGCTCCCTGGGGTCAGAGAACTCACACTCCACCTGGTGTTGGCATAGCTCTGGAAAATAAGGACTAGACATATGCTCTCCAGCAATTACATCACTCAGCCCCTCACATGAATTAACCAAAGTACCCTTCACCCAACCATCCAGTGACTCTGCCTTGACAAAGCACCCCACATCACCCTCCTGAGACTGGTGAGACAGTACCTGACTGTCCCTGACACTCAACCCACACTCTTCTGGGATGTTTTCACACTCCATAACCAGGACTTCTACCTGGGGGGAACCCCTCTCCCTGTCACTCTCAACTAGAGTCAGTAGAGTGTCCCTCCCACCAGTAGGAATATGACTCCCCATGCCAGTTCCCCAATCCACCTCAGGGACCCTGTGCATCACTGGAGCTACCTCATACCCCTGAACCTCCTGGCGTGTGTTAACTCCCTCCTTCAAGTAGGGCACCACCTCTCTGGGCATGTGTACTTCTGCAGCATCACTGGATATACAATTGTTGCTGCCACCATTCCAGCTGGACTCAGCCCTCATGACTTCCAGCTCTTTCAATTTAAGCTCGTAAGCATAAATCATTTTTTTAATCTCTAAGTCCCTCCTCCTTTCTTCCAACTTCTTGAATCGGCGAGCCCTGTCTGCCCGTCTGTCCTGTAACTCTTCAGGAGTCAGACCCTTGGGTGACACCCTGCTATCCCTCCTGGGGACCCTCCCCCCAGGCGTAACAGGTACCTCCACTACACCACTGTGTATCCTCTGCACTTCCCCACCCACATTCTCCTCCTCTGTGTGCCCTCCAGTCTTCTTGATTGTCACCCCGGCCCTCTGTGCCTGTTGCAGCTCCCCCTCCCTGGTGGAGCTCTCAGTGGGACAGTCAAGATCTTTAAGGAACTGTTTCAATTGAGCAACTGAGTACTCCTTCAGTTTCTCCATTTCAAACACAGCTCCAGCTGTTGCATCTCCAGATTGAGACATGATGGTCACAAGTGCAAAGTTCCAAAGGCAGAAAAAAATAATTTCCCAATGAAGTAAAAGGGATCAGCAAAATCATGGAAGTAGAATAAAAAGAGTCCTTAAGAGAAAAATCAAAAGATCACCAAACAAGTAGTATGTGGTCGCGTAGTGGTCTGAGATCAAAACAGTAGTGTACACTTAATCACTGTATGTCAAGTACAAATACAAGTCCAAATCCTGACCGCTGGTCACCAATGTTAGAAATGGGGTCTTTGGTTGACAGTCAGGTTACCCCCTGTTCAAGCAAGGACCCTCACTCTAGTTAGGATAAAAGAGAATCACCCTCAGCTAACCCCTGCTTACCCCCTTGGTAGCTTGGCAGAGCAGTAGGCTTAACCTCAGAGTGCTGGGCGTAAAGTATTTGTACCAACACACACAGTAACTTAATGAAAACACTACAAAATGACACAACACCAGTTTAGAAAAATAGGAAATATTTATCTAGACAAAACAAGACCAAAACGACAAAAATCCAACATACACAAGTCAAGTTATGATTTTTTTAAGGTTTAAAATAAAAAGAGTCTTTAGGTAGTTGTAACACCACACTAGCGCTGCTAGCGTGAAAATGTACCTGGTTTGCGGCAAAAATAACCCCGCACGGGCGGTGTGCGTCGAAAATAACCCGGCACGGGTATATGCGTCGAAAACAGCTCGGCTCGGCGAGGCGCGTCGAAAAAGCCAGCCACGCGACGGTCCGAAGTCCCGCGGCGCTGGTTGCGATCTCTCAGCCTTCGTCAGCGATGCTGCGCGTCGTTTCTCCTGCTCCGGGCGTCGATTCTCCGGTCGCGTCTCCAGCGGCGTCGTTTCTCAGCTGCGGAGCCGGCGTCGCGTCGTTTTCTCAGCCGCGATCGGATTCGCGTCGATCTTTTCTCCGCACGGTGCGCGGTGCGTGTATTTTTGTCCTTAGGCTGCCAGCCTCTCCTTTCAGGGTCCCAGGAACTGGAAGGGCACCACAGAGCAGAGTAGGGGTCTCTCCAGAGACTCCAGGTGCTGGCAGGAAGAAGTCTTTGCTATCCCTGAGACTTCAACAACAGGAGGCAAGCTCTACATCAAGCCCTTGGAGATTTCTTCTTCAAGATGGAAGGCACACAAAGTCCAGTCTTTGCCCTCTTACTCAGGCAGAAGCAGCACTGCAGGAAAGCTCCACAAAGCACAGTCACAGGCAGGGCAGCACTTGTTCCTCAGCGATCAGCTCTTCTCCAGGCAGAGGTTCCCCTTGATTCCAGAAGTGTTTCTAAAGTTTGTAAGTTTGGGTGCCCTTCTTATACCCATTTTAGTCTTTGAAGTCACCTTCCTTCAAAGGGGACTCACACCTTCTTGTGAAATCCTGCCTTGCCCAGGCAAGGCCTCAGACACACACCAGGGGGCTGGAGACAGCATTGTCAGAGGCAGGCACAGTCCTTTCAGATGAGAGTGACCACTCCACCCCTCCCTCCTAGCAGAGATGGCTAATCAGGAATGCAGATCACACCCCAGCTCCCTTTGTGTCACTGTCTGGTGTGAGGTGAAAAACAACCCAACTGTCAACTGACCCAGACAGGGAATCCACAAACAAGGCAGAGTCACAGAATGGTTTAAGCAAGAAAATGCTCACTTTCTAAAAGTGGCATTTCCAAACTCACAATCTCAAAATCAACTTTACTAAAAGATGCATTTTTAAATTGTGAGTTCAGGGATCCCAAACTCCACCTGTCCATCTCTTCTCTAGGGGAATCTACACTTTAATCATATTTAAAGGTAGCCCCCATATTATCCTATGAGAGAGACAGACCTTGCAACAGTGAAAACGAAATTGGCAGTATTTCACTGTCAGGACATATAAACCACATTACTATATGTCCTACCTTACCCATACACTGCACCCTGCCCTTGGGGCTACCTAGGGCATACCTTAGGGGTGCCTTACATGTAAGGAAAGGGAAGGTTTAGGCCTGGCAAGTGGGTACACTTGCCAAGTCGAATTTACAGTGTAAGAATACACATACAGACACTGCAGTGGCAGGTCTGAGACATGATTACAGAGCTACTTATGTGGGTGGCACAACCAGTGCTGCAGGCCCACTAGTAGCATTTGATTTACAGGCCCTGGCACCTCTAGTGCACCTTACTAGGGACTTACTAGTAAATCAAATATGCCAATCATGGATAAACCACTTACATACAATTTAAACAGGAGAGCATATGCACTTTAGCACTGGTTAGCAGTGGTAAAGTGCTCAGAGTTGAAAAGCCAACAGCAACATGTCAGAAAAATATAGGAGGCAGGAGGCAAAAAAGTCTGGGGATGACCCTGCAAAAGCAAAAGTCCAACAATAATGAGTTTTTTAAATGTTTTCAGAGGAAGAGGAAGTTGAAGAGCAATAGAAAAAATACATATTTCAATCAAAAGCCAATGCATATTAAAATATATATGCATTTAAGAGAATGCAACTTTGAAAAGTGCAAGCAGCTATCAAATTAAACTTTGTCTTTCAAAAATGACCGAAGGGGATTTTGTAAATTATTTTTTAAAACTGTTGGAAAATGAATGTTAATAATGACAACAAGCACCAACAAAGCCAATACATTTAAAACTCGAAGTCAATTGCTGAAAACTGACTGATGAGGTGGCAAATAAATATTCCTAGCCCTCTTTCTTCTGGGTATCTATGTGCCCACTGTTCGGCTATCCCTGTTTTTCTCCCAC
Source organism: Pleurodeles waltl (assembly GCF_031143425.1). Lineage (NCBI taxonomy): Eukaryota > Metazoa > Chordata > Amphibia > Caudata > Salamandridae > Pleurodeles > Pleurodeles waltl. The sequence goes on along the minus strand of NC_090443.1, from coordinate 600,891,869 downwards.
CCCATATGACCAGTATATGACTTCCCGACGTCCTGGGGGATTCTGCTGTGGGGAGTTTAGGGTGGTTGGACTGGCAGTGTCTGCAACAGGAAAAAGATCTTAGGTAGGCTAGTCATATTGAGTGTCATGATGCCTCCCAGTCATGACAGTCCTACATTGTGCAAAGTTTGCAAGTCCTTTTTAATAGCGGACATGAGGCTCGTGTAATTCAGTTTAGATGTCTCAGACTGATGGATGGTAGTTGGAGTCCTAAGTATGTGATTTTATTCATGGCTCATTGGTAGAGGTTTAATCCCCGAATGTGATCTTGCTGTTCTTTTTGGAGATTGGCAGGTAGGATGGCAGATTTCTGGAGATTCTTGCTGAAGACCAAGCACCCCCAAAGTCCTGCATTTCCAATTTCCACCAGGAACCCCGGTAGGGATCTCACAGTATCTGATAAAGTTGCAAGGACATCATCTGAATATATATATATATATATATATATATATATATATATATATATATATATATATATATATATATATATATATATTAAATGTGTGTGTGCAAAACCTGATTTTGACTCTTGTGATTGCCACTCTGTGCCTCACTCTCTCCACCAACAACTCCATGTATAGTGTGACGAGCAGTGGGGAGATTAGGCATCACTGTTTAGTTTCTCTCTGTATAGGCAAGCAGGGGGGTGATATGCCATTCACCCTCACTGTCACTATTGGAGATTGATAACTAGAGTTGTTCTGCAACCTAAAATGAAGCCAATATCCAAATGTTGTCAATACTGCATTAAGCCAGGGCCAATAGACACTATTGAATGTCTTTTCAGCATCCATTCAGAAGATTAGTGTGATCTTAGGGGTCCTGGTAACCTTATTTATGCAGAAGAGGAGGTGTCTCTGTGCATTGTCACTTCAGTTCCTGCCTCTTATAAAACCAGATTGAGCTGAGTTTGTTAGCCTTGGCTTGTGGGTATTCTAGCTGCTTGCAACGATTTCAGTAAAAGCTTTGCCATCAAGATTGATTAACCCCTTTGCTGCCAGTCCTTTTTCCCCTTCAGGTGCCAGGCCTTTTTTTGGCTATTTGGGCCAGTTCTCGCTTAGGCCCTCATAACTTTTTGTCCACATAAGCTATCCATGCCAAATTTGTGTCCTTTTTTTCCAACATCCTAGGGATCCTAGAGGTACCCAGAGCTTGTGGGTTTTGCAGGAGGAGACCAAGAAATTAGCCAAAATACAGAAACAAATAATTTTTTCACAAAAATGGGGAAAAAAGGCTGCAGAAGAAGGCTTGTGTTTTTTTCCCCTGAAAAGGGCATCAACAAAGGGTTTGTGGTTCTAAAATTACCATCTTCCCAGCTTTCAGAAACAGGCAGGCTCGAATCAGAAAACCAAATTTTTCAACACAATTTTGGCATTTTACTGGGACATACCCCATTTTTACAATTTTTTGTGCTTTTAGCCTCCTTCCAGTTAGTGACAGAAATGGGTGTGAAACCAGTGCTGGATCCTAGAGAGCTAAATATTTCTGAAAAGTAGACAACATTTTGAATTCAAAAATGGGTCATTTGTGTAGATCCTACAAGGTTTTGCTATAGAAAATAACAGCTAAAGTACAACAAATATTGAAATTGAAGTGAAAAAAAAAGCCATTTCTCTCCACGTTTTACTCTGTAACTTTTTCCTGCGATGCCAGATTTTTAAAAGCAATATATCATTACATCTGTTGGACTCTTCTGGGTGTGGGGATATATAGGGCTTGTGGGTTCATCAAGAACCTTAGGTACCCAGAGCCAATAAATTATCTGCACCTTGCAATGGGTTTTCATTCTATTCTGGGGATACAGCAATTCATTTGGTAAAATATAAAGAGTGAAAAATAGGTATCAATGAAACCTTTATATTTCCAAACTGGCACAGGATAAGGTGTTGAGGAGCAGTGGTTATTTGCACATCTCTGAATTCCGGGTTCCCCATACTAGCATCTGAATTACAATGCATTTTTTAAATAGACATCTTTTTTTGCACACTGTCTTAAATTTGGAAGGCAAAAATGTACAGAAAGAAACGGGACAATAACACTTGTTCTCCTATTCTGTGTTCCCCAAGTCTCCTGATAACAATTGTACCTCACTCGCATTGGTAGGCCTAATGCCTGCAATGGGAAACGCAACTTGGACACATCAAATTTTTACATTGAAATATTCAGTGTTTTTGCAAAGTGCCTAGCTGTAGATTTTGGCCTCTAGCTCAGCCGGCACCTAGGGAAAACTACCAAACCTGTGCATTTTTTAAACCTAGACACCTAGGGGAATCCAATATGGGGTGACTTGTGGGGCTCTCACCACGTTCTGTTAACCAGAGTCCTTTGCAAACCTCAAAATGTGGCCCAAAAAATACTTTTTCCTCACATTTCAGTGACAGAAAGTTCTGGAATCTGAGAGGAGTCACAAATTTCCTTCCACCCAGCATTCCCCCAAGTCACCCGATAAAAATGGTATCTCACTTGTGTGGGTAGGCCTAGTGCCCGCAACATGAAATGCCCCAAAACACAACGTGGACACTTCACATTTTCCCAAAGATAGCAGAGCTGTTTTTTGCAACGTGCCTAACTTTGGATTTTGGCCTCTAGCTCAGCCGGCACCTAGGGAAACCTACCAAACGTGTGCATTTTTGAAAACTAGACATCCAGGGGAATCCAAAATGGGGTAACGTGTGGGGCTCTCACCAGGTTCTGTTACCCAGAATCCTTTGCAAACCTCAACGTTTGGCCAAAAAAACGCTTTTTCCTCACATTTTGGTGACAGAAAGTTCTGGAACCTGAGAGGGGCCACAAATTTCTTTCCACCCAGTGTTTCCTCAAGTCTCCCGATAAAAATGGTACCTCATTTGTGTGGGTAGGCCTAGTGCCCGCGACAGGAAATGCCCCAAAACACAATGTGGATACATCACATTTTCACAAAGAAAACAGAGCTGTTTTTTGCTAAGCACCTGGCTGTAGATATTGGCCTCTAGCTCAGCTGCCACGTAGGGAAATCTATCAAACCTGTGCATTTTTTAAAACTAGACACCTAGGGGAATCCAGGATGGGGTGACTTGTGGGGCTCTCACCAGGTTATGTTACCCAGAATCTTTGGCAAACCTCAACATTTGTCAAAGAAAACACTTTTTCCCCACATTTCAATGACAGAAAGTTCTGGAATTTGAGAGGAGTCACAAATTTCCTTCCATCCAGCATTCCCCCAGGTCTCCCGATAAAAAAGGTACCTCACTTGTGTGGGTAGGCCAAGTGCCCGCAAAAGGAAATGACCCCAAATGCTATGTGGACCCATTAAAATTATCAAATACAAAACTATTGATTTTGCAGAGGGGGCACCTGCATTTGTGGTCCTGGGTTCAGCAGCCATGGAGGGAAACCTACCAAACCCAAACATTTCTGGAAACTAGACACCTGAGGGATTCTAGGCAGGTGTGACTTGCGTGGAGCCCCTACTGTTTTCTTACCCAGTATAAGAAACCCATTTTACACACATTTTTGTGTGGGATCACCACACCGGGACAAATTCCTACTACCCAATGTTCTCCTCAGTCTCCCAGTAAAAATGATACCTCAGTTGTGTGGTTTGGCCAAGTGCCTGTGACAGGGAAGAGCCAAAAACTTGTCGAAATTGAGGGGAAACCAAAGTGGTTCCAATAGGGAAGTTTGAAAAAAAACATTTTTAGGCTGACAAGTAGGGCAGAATTCTAATCAGTATAGATGAGAAAATGCTGGGTGGTAGGAAATTTGTGGATTCCATCAGATTCTGGAAGGTTCCATCACACAAATGTGGGAAAAATGTGTGATTTCCATCAAAGTTGGAGGTTTGCAGGGCATTGTGGGTAAGAAAATGGTGAGGGGTGCATGTGAAGCACACCACCCTGGACTCCCCCAGATATTTAGTTTTCAGATGTGTCTAGGTCTTGTGTATTTTTCTACATGGCAGCATCCCAAAGTCCAAATTGTGCAGCCCTCACCATTCCAAGTGGGACTACTTTGAGAGTTAGACAAGCTCTCATGGCCCAAATGTAAAACCAAAACACTAAGGCCCTCATTACGACCCTGGCGGGCGGCGGAGGCCGCCCGCCAGGATTCCGCCCTCCATAATACTGAGGGTATTATGAGTTTTTCCCTGGGCTGGCGGGCGGTCTCCAAAAGACCGCCCGCCAGCCCAGGGAAAAACTCCCTTCCCACGAGGATGCCGGCTCGTAATCGAGCCGGCGGAGTGGGAAGGTGCGACGGGTGCTACTGCACCCGTCGCGTATTTCACTGTCTGCAAGGCAGACAGTGAAATACATTTTGGGGCCCTCTTACGGGTGCCCCTGCAGTGCCCATGCCGTTGGCATGGGCACTGCAGGGGCCCCCAGGGGCCCCCAGGGGCCCCGCGACTCCCCCTCCCGCCATCCGGTTCCCGGCGGGAGAACCGCCAGGAACTGGATGGCGGGAGGGGGAGTCGGAATCCCCAAGCCGGCGCAGGATTCCTTGGGGGCAGCGGGAAACCGGCGGGAGACCGCCGGTTTCCCTTCTCTGACCGCGGCTAAGCCGCCGCGGTCAGAATGCCCCGCGGGGCACCGCTGGCCTGTCGGCGGTGCTCCCGCGTGCCGCGGCCCTAGCGGTTACAAACCGCCAGGGTCGTAATGAGGGCCTAAATAATCAAATGTCCTCTTGCTTGCTGAGGGATAAGATGTTTTAGTGTGCGTGAGGAGAGCTGAAAGACTGTTACCCCCTTCAGTTGGGGTGGGGGCATAACCATGCCCATACCGGTTGATAGCCACCACTCCACATTTTTTTTTTTATTCCCTGGCATCTAGTAGGTTTTCTGCCCCCCCAGGGAGTGAATTGGGAGTGATTGCCCCATCTGCCCACTGGTGGCAGAACAATTTTGGCCCAACTTATTTAGAGTGGGGGTATGGCCATACCCCCACACTCTTTTTTTGAAGAAAGAAAAATCTTCCCTGGTCTCTGTTGGGTTTCTGCTCCCATTGGGGGAAGATGGGCCTTCCAAAAATAGGCCTATCTGCCTCCAAGGTGGGCAGATATGGCCAACGGTAATGTGCCCCCATGGGGAGTGACCCTTCCCCAAACAAAACACACACATACAAACACACCAATCCCTAGTGCCTACGTTTCTAATATAGATAGGCCGATCTGCCCCGAAGCGGGGCAGAAATGGCCTAAAATAAATCCCCCCCCCCCGGGGGAGCGACCCTTGCCTCTTGAGTGAAATTGGTGCAAAAAAATAAGTCCCTGGTGTCTGGCGGTTTCTGCCCTCTTTGGGGGCAGATTGGCCTATGAAAATTAAGAAATGCCCTCAAATAAAATTGCCCCCCCCCCAGGGGAGTGACTCTTGCCTAAGGGGTCACTCCCATCTGTGAAAAATAAAAAATAAAAATAAAATGTAGTGCCTAGTGGTTTGTGTCCACCTTGGAGGCAGATCAGCCAAATTAAAAGAGGCCCATCTGCCCTCATGGGGGCAGAAATGGCCTAAAATAATTTCCACCCCGCCAAGGGAGTGACCCTTGCCTCAGGGGTCGCTCCCCTTGCTTGAAATTGGCGGAAAAAAGATCCCTGGTGTCTGGGGGCTTCTGTCCCCCTTGGGGGCAGATTGGCTTAGGAAAAATAGGCCGATCTGCCCCCAAGGGGGGCAGAAATGGCCTAAAATGAATTTGCTTCCCAGGGGAGCGACCCTTGCCTAAGGCTCCCCTTAATCATATATATTTTAAAAAATCCCTAGTGTCTAGTGGTTTCTGCCTCCAAGGGGGTCAGATTGGCCTAAAAAAAATAGGCAGAAATTGCCAAAAAACAATTTGCCCCCAGGGGAGCGACCCTTGCCTCAGGGGTCGCTCCACACACGAAAAAAAAACAACAACAAAAAGTGATCCCTGGTGTCTAGTGGGTTCTACCCCGCCCCCACCCCCGGGTGCAGATCGGCCTAATTTAAATGGGCCAGTCTGCCCCCAGGGGGAGCAGAAAAAGCCTAATAATTAAATGCCCCCCAGGGGAGCGACCCTTTGCTAAGGGTTCGCTCCCCTTCAATATAAACACATCAAAAAATCCCTGGTGTCTAGTGGGCATTTCTGCAGCCCGATCACTTTACGATCGGGGTGCAGAAATGCTCAGAATGACATCAAAAGAAAGTAAAAGTCTTTCCTTTCTTTTGTTGTCCCTGCCTGCCCCCTCCTCCTGAGCAGAAGAGAAATGCTTAGCATTTCGCTTCAGCATCGTGCTGGAAGCATGCTTGCAGTGTGATGGGAGGTGACCTCTGATGAGGTCAGCATGCAATATCGTGCTGATGTCATCAGACGTCAATAGGGGGTTAGGGGGTGGAAGGGGAAGTGATTCCCTTTCCATCCCTGCCCTGGGGCACGGCCCACAGGGGGAGCGCTAGCGCTTCCCCCGAGGGCCAGTACAAGGAAGTAATGGTTACGTCCGTGGCACCTCAGCGCCGAGCCACTGGACATAACTATTACGTCCTTGGCCCCCAAGGGGTTAGCAATATTGGCTGAATAGAAGGGCAGGGAGGGGAGCCTGAATGGAGGACTCCAGAATTGGATTTGTTCCTGAAACCATCTTGGCAAAGCAATTGTAGACTTTGGTCAGGGTGAGGCAGCTCTTGAGAAAAGAGTTTAGAAAAACGTGGGAAGAAAGTATCAGGCCCCACTGCTTTGAGAATTTTCAGGAGCGGTATACTAAAAAAAATGTACATTTTTATTGGCTGATCCAGGGAATGTGTTCAGTCTGGGGGAAGCTGCATGACTGGACTGTTGGAGGTAACTCATATTGTGTGGCTTAGTTTGTGGTCAGCTTGCTATAACTGGTCCTAAAAGTTGGAGAATGCCTCTGTAATGTTTGTGTTTGTGTTGTTAGTGTGCCTGACCCTTAGCATCCTGTATCACAGCGGCTCTATCTCTAGTTATTCGGGCCCTGAGCTTGTATGCCAGTAAGTGACTTTCTTAATTTCCCTGGACATATTTTCTGTGTTTTGTGCTTTGTGGAAAGCATTTTGACCTGTACTCTCACTGCGTATAGCCTGCACCACACTTTCCTGAAACCAGAGAAATTTGTGGATCTGTTCCTGCTCTTTTAGCTGGACAGTTAGGGCCAGATGTAGCACGCCGTTTGCATGGTGCAAACTGTAAAAAACGCAGTTTGCGCCATGAAAACGGCCTGACGTGATGCTCATTCCCAAATTTCGAGTCGGTACCGACTCGCAATTTGGGAATGCGACTCGCAAATAGGAAGGGGTGTTCCCTTCCTATTTGCAACTCGCATCGCAATTCAGAGTTGCTTTGTGACCGCGAATGCGGTCGCAAACCAACTTGCAGTTACCACCAGTGTCACACTGGTGGTGACATTCGCAAAAGGGAAGGAGTCCCCAGGGGACCCCTTCCCCTTTGTGAATGTCGACATAAATATTTTTTCAGAGCAGGCAGTGGTACTATGGACCACTGCCTACTGTGAAAAAAACGAAACCAAATGGTTTCGGATTTTTTTTATTTTGCAACTCGTTTTCCTTTAAGGAAAACGGGCTGCAAAATGAAAAAAAAAAAACTGCTTTATTTAAAAAGCAGTCACAGACATGGAGGTCTGCTGACTACAGCAGGCCACCATCCCTGTGAGTGCAGGGACTCGCTATGGGGTCGCAAAATGCGCCCCACCTCATGAATATTGATGAGGTGGGTCTTTGCGACCCCATAGCGAGTCACAGAAGGTGTCTGAGACACCATTCTGCATCAGTTTTTGCGACTTGCAAATTGCGAATCGCTCAGACTCGCAATTTGCAAGTCGCAAAAATGGATTTTGCTACATCTGGCCCTTAGTTCCTCCCTGTTTTCCCATATAGTTCTGTTCAGCCTAAACACTATGGCCATACAAGACTCTCTAATGATGCTCTTCAGGATGTTTAGGAACGTGGCCAAAGAGACTATGCTGTTGTCATCGTCATGTAATCTTCGATTACTGTTGGAATTTATGCCTTTTTGTGTGGATGAAGGAGTTACAAGGCTGCCATTTATTTTGTGCCCTTTGACAAGAAACATATAGGGATGTTGGGGCATGGTCTGGGAGTGAAATTGTTCATGTCCATAGTGGTGATTAATTGTGCTATGGAGGCAAATGGCAGGAAATTATCCAGACATGCATACATGATGTGTGCTGCAGACAGGTAAGTGTAACCCATTGGTCTGGGTGCTGGGTTCTCCAGATAATGAGCAGATTAAGTGAATTCAACCAGTTTCTCTTTGCCTCTGAAATACTCTGCACTGGCCAGCTCTCAATGCACAATGGTCAATACTGTTCTCCATCACCAGGTTCAACCCCCCACCCCCACCCAGTCAGTCCATAATTCTAGATGGTGGTTGCCAGTGGGGTCTACCTGCACTCATTTTATGCACTGCCACATATTTTCCCTCATCAAATATTGACTGAGAGCAATTGAGGGAAAAACACTAAAAACTTGAAAGAAGTATAAAGAGAAAGATGGAAAAAACGTCATAAAGGGAGAATACAAGGACCTGCAACAGTGAGACAAGGGTCAGTCAGTCTATGTAAGTGGATGAAAGAGGCATGAGGTGAATTTAAGACTATGCAACTATGGTATTTAGTGCATTGGCATTTGATATCTCTGGCTGCGGTGTCCCAAGTGCAGCTGTGGACACCGACAGTCATTCTTTTACAAATTAAGCAGTGCCCCCAATGATGACCTCTTTATCACGCTGCATAAGATCTCAGGGATATTAAGGGCCAAGAAAGTATCCTAGCCCTCACAAGGGCCATACATATTGGTAACAGTGAGTTTGAGGAGACCATGCTGAAGTCAAAGACCAACACGCTGTTTCTCCCCTCTCATATTTTCTGCGGCTGTCTCTTTCTTGAAAGGAGCTGGACAGTAACAGTACTATTCCACCCTCTATGGCCTGGTCCGGTGACAGGTATTGCCTCAGAAACTACGTCTACTAGAGCAGAAGCAGTCCTTTCACAATATGTGGGCCTCTTGGATTAGAGCTATATTGTATTTTGTCTTATGTATTAGGGAGAACATCACCATGCATTTTGCTGGCACATTAACACCTCATCCATTGACACACAGTAAAACAGTCCTACTTAGATAATGACACAATATAGCGCAAACTAGACCCGAAGGTATTGGAGTGCTTCACATGTGCATCACTTGCACTGCACAGGGACACTTTAATTTTGTAACCCTGGATCTAAACCCTTGAATAACCTGAAATCAATCTGAACCAATATAAAGTAAAAATGAACCAAACATGCTGTCATCCCTGTGCCTAACTGGAACTGTACTTACATTCTCTTCAGGCTCACTCAATGTGGCCCGAGTTCTGAGCCTCCCTTTCATCTTCTTTTTGACTTCCTTCTTCCCATCTGAGCCCCCCAATCAGGGCAGCAACAGCTTCTCTAGGGCCTTCCCAGATAGCCTGTCGGTCCCAGCAAGTTATTGAGGATCCTCTACTGGACTTTCAGGCAGGAGTTGGGTTGTTTGTGGGTCCCCTCTTAGGGTTAATAATAGGTACATCTATTCCTGTGCCATTTCTGACATTTTGAGGTTGTTTCTTCTCTGCATGTGATGTATTAAAGTTCAGTGCCCTATGTCCTTGTCCAAAGCTGAACCAGTTTGCTTCAGCTGATCGGTGTAATTCAATTTTAGTATGTGCTTGCCTTCAGCGAGTGTTCTCAGCTGGAGACTCTGATCTCACCATTGACAAAAGAAGCAGGAAGATGTGACCATATCTGGAGGAGATTTGCCTGTCTCCTAAGAAATTATTGATAGGATGAAAGGATCTTTGCTTCCAGGAAGAGCAAAAAAATTTCACCATTGACTGTGAAGACACCCTTCTTCCTGGTGTGGGTCATGATGTCCTACTTCTGCTTTTTGTCAATGATACACGTAAGGTTGTCTGCTGGGCTGGGGCCTCAGGCTGAGGGAGCTCCTCCCCTAAAAGTCCTGTCTAGTTTGGTCACACAATTATCTGAATTATCCAAGAACACATTGAAAAGGCAATGCATACATGCTTCAATATTTGGGGTCTTTGTCCCCCCGTAAGCCCATATTCACGTGTTCTGGAGGCAAGTCCTGTTCCCAGGTCCTCCAGGTGGTTCTACAAGTTGATGTTTGTCCTTCGTTGATAGGATATCCTGCCTAGGGGCTTTCATTTCTTCTCTGGTGTCTCCTATTTTTATCATAGTAGATACCCTACCCCTTAGGTGTGCTAGATCGACTCAGAGATCCTGCAACTCCTTGTGAGGTATGTATTCAGGGAAAAACATGTCCTCTGAAGATCTAAAATAGTGCCTCCAGAAATTACCTTGTGTACCCATGGAACAAGCAGAACCTGAATTCATCATGACCTTGTCTGGGGATGGATTCCCATTGTACTGCATCTCCAAACACACATTTCCAGAAACGTGTGATCTTTCTTGGGTTTCTGTTCCAAGATGCTGGGGCCTGCTCACCCCGTGAGTTGATGACAATTCCATATCTGCCTCTTCTCTGTCATGGGAGGGCTGCCCAGCTCCTGTTGCTGTTTCCTAGGTACTCCTGCCAACCAATGTGTTTTCTTAGTTGAGGATAACCAGCATCATCGCCTCATCTGGTGTCCACCACATGGCTGGTGTTTAGGTCAGCGTCTTTTATGTGATAGGACTCCTCTAGCTCCATCAGGGCTTTTTCATCAGTTATGAGGGGATGAGAAATAAGGCACTCCCTGCCACAGACCCTGGATTCAGCCATGCATGCTCCCTCCATTCTGGGGCATAAGCAGAGGTACAGGCTATCCGGATTGGAAGATCATCCTACTATTCAGTCTTCGTTTACTCTTTTATCCTCTACCTCAGCACCAAAAGCCTCAGCAGTGTTAGTTATCACATCTGATCCTTTCTAATAGGGTGTACACATTTTTTCAAGTCTAGGCCCTGCTTCCACCACAGGTGAGGCAATGCCACTCAGCTGCACCCCTGGGGCTCTTCTATGTCCTTCCTGGCTGACCAATAGCATGATCACTCAAGAAGCACTCCCCAAGAGCCCCACTGGGTCAGAATCTCATGGTCAAGCTTGTTTTGTTACGTGAAGAGTCCGGTGACCTCCTGTATTATGGAGCTTCCTCTCTTGCTGCTAAAATCATACCTCACCACAAGTGAGGACCAATTGGTGCTTACATGGTCCAGCTGTGCCGGGCATTCCCATGAGGCTGACCCCACTCCTCTTGTACTGCAGGCTGCTGTTTGCATCCCTGGCAGCTCACTGTTTGTGCCTCTCCAGACTCCAGTACAGCCTGCGAACCCCGGCGGCATCCAGTACAGGAGTCTTTCTGAGCACCTTACATCATTCACTCACTGGAATTTTCGCCCCCCCCCATGACATAATCGCTTTGCCAGGAATCAAACAACACTTGTCACAAGCTGGTCATCTCCTTTCATATTGCGGGCAACAGTGTTAATCTCTGATGCCCAAGGGGATGTTCACTATCTATGCCTCACCAACGCATCACCGGCTCTCTGCTTGCTAGGGGCACTGGGTCTCCTTGCAGTCCCAGGAGGCTGCCATCTTCTTTAGTCCACTGGAAACATCTGGCCCCAAGTTACTCGTGGGGGTCCTTTGCCAATGCCACCATGGCGCCCACCTCAACACCCACACCTCCGTAAGTCTGGACACACCTCAAACAACCAGTATGTTACCTTCCGAGACGTCACATTCACTGGGATTTTCTGAGGCCCGGGCAGAAGGAATAACTGGTGCGTCGTTCTCCTTCGCCATCTTGGCTCCACCCGACAAGATACAATTAAAAATAAATGGTAATACATTAGTTATTCGGTTAAATTAAATTATATCTCAGTCCCTGGAACATCAATGGAAAATAACAATTGCAATCTGTTACTTAGTTCCTTTGTCAAAAAACGGAACTTCGGGCGACATTGCATTGCGGCACAAATATGTGGCTAGCAAGAAGATTTTTGTATTTGTTTTACTCACACAATGATGAAATACAACTTTTTTGGCTTTGCCGAAGCCCAGGCCCTGGCAGAACTTGGTCCACTTCAACGTCTGCTTCTGCTATTATAATTCTGCACAGAAAGAAATTCTAGCGCTCCCTGATTGTTACACTACTCTCTATAACACCTGCTGTAGTCCCACTGCGACCACATCTGTGGTCAATCAGGCTCTTACTCCCATATTCCAATGCAACACTGCCGTGAATTCTCTCATTACTATAGTTTAGTGTGGGGTAACACAAGTGCAAGGCAAACAGCATCTAATTATGTGCCATCCAACGCCAGTTCGTAACCAGCAGAGCGTGAATATGTTTTCATTCACAACTTCAGCCTATTTCAGGGAACTGCCACAGAATTTATACCAGGTCATGTCTGTGTGAGCGAGACACGAGCTTCCCATGGGCGCTATTCCTGTGTAAACAGGATAATGATAAATTGACTAGTGAGAATGTGTCGCTGCTGCTTTGCCTTATTTATAACTCAGCAACGTCTGGGGAAAAGTCACCGCAATGTAAATGATATATATAGTAAAGCAGCCAGTGTAAATGATATATATATAGGAAAGCAGCCATGTAGATAAAATAGCCTATTCTTGACAGTTATGAAAAAGAGGAAAAGCACATTTTTATTTTCCCCACGAATTATGATGCGCGCATGCTTATTGATACGCGTTCACGTCTTCACACTCACAACGAGATTGCTTTTTAAAAGAAAATTGCAAAATGTTCTATGTTGCCACGGGCTCGTTAACAACGATAACTCATAATAACAGTGGGAAAAATTAACGAGCAACTTATTTCGAGAATGTCCGCACATCGTTGGACATACTTAACTGTAAATGATGCTGTCCAATGTTCTTGCGAGTGTGTGAATATAATTATAGTTTAACATTTCTGTGACTTTATTTAAAAAAAAAAAAATCAAGAACTGGTAAGTGAGCAGTCTGACAGAAGTAAATATCAGTGTATTTCAGCGCGTTTCATTTAATAAAATGCAGAATATAGATATGAGGTCATGCTGGCTTAAGCTGAAATATTGAGTGTATGAGACCGGGTAGACTAACGTCAGTGGACACGCTGACGAAGTTTTTGCTTTTGCTTTTCTAGAGCAATGTAAGAGTAGCATTGAGGAAATCTTCAACTCGCAGGTCCCCTGACTTTCGTGTATTGTTTTGCCCACCCACTGGAGTTTATATGCGTCTACAATGCTCCAGGGGTGGTTTTACAAACAGTACTCGCTTGCCCTGCTCTTGTTCGTGCTGCAGTGAACTATTAGTGCAAACAAGGACGGTGCATCTTGTAACATGTAAAGCACTGTTCTCAGGATAAACTCATTGCTGCCCTGAGGTCAGTAGAGTAGAGAAAAGTTGTTTGAAGCAGCTGGTCCATCCTTCACAGTGCAGGTGGCACTCAGCCTTCACTTTAAAGGGCACCAGAGACCCACCTGAAGCAGGGTGCATTGAATGACGGCACACCCCTATAGTTGGATGTCCGGAGAAATATATGGTACCCCACCTACATACCTCCAGGTGGACACCCTTGGGGAGAGTTCTGACCGCTCCGCACCTCTTTGTAGCAGACAGCCAGTCTGATGACCTCTTTGCTTCTTTAACTGAGTCCATGATATAGTGCCAGCACAGAGGCAAAATCTTTCCCTCATTTGTATAAGGCCACCCACACCCTGCCTCAAGAGAACACCCATCTAGGATAGCGCTGGTGATACATGTGTGCAGGGGAGATGTGTCTGCAGCCCCTCCTGTAGTTCTAAAGTGCCCAGAGGACACCAAAAAAGAGTACACATGCTGGTGGAAAGCCCTGGGTACTTTACATAATATGGTCCCAAAGGAGATCAAAAACCAGTTGTGGTTCAGAATCAATGTTGGTGACTTTATTGTTTAATATATTAATTGAGATACTAGTTTTGCAAATATGTAATATGTACATATTACTGCAGTGTATAATATGGAAAAATCTATTTTTTCACACCGTGGTGTTTTTATGCTTTACACTAATTAGAGGCCTTATTGTGCACTTATAATGCTTTTATTCTCCATTCTGCAAACCAAACCTCTAGATGTAGGTGATGTTAGCCTGTGGATTTAAAGGTTGTTAGGGTTTTCGTTGTACTACACATAATAATAGGAATACGAATATCTATAAAGGTTCCATACGAGGAGTTTCCAGGTTGTAATTTAATAAAAGAGAACAGAAGTGTCCAAAAGCAGTTCTGAAACCAGTTTTGCTTTCGTTTCCTTGTTGTATTACAAATGCCTGTGTAACAATACAATTTTTTTTACGAAAAACATCTGGAAACCATGAAAATGCAGTTTCATTTTATTGTTAAAAGTATTCACATAGTAACACATTTTTCAAACGATCTGTTGAAAATGAAGCATATACCTTGTAGAACAAGTGGATTCCCCTGGACTGCTTTCTGTCACACAGAAGAGGTGTGAGTGGTTTTATAATACATTGATGTATTTTCAGGCCAAAAATCAGAGAACATTGCAAACACATGATCTGCCCTACAAGGGTGAAATATTAAAGTAATTGGAAGAAGACTGGACATAGTGGAAGCCATCGAAGCAGAAGCATAAGAGAAGACACCTACATTTCATTGCAAAGCACTGAAGGACAATGGTTCATTCTATACACTGCTCTTAAAAAACGCCCTTTGACTCTGCTTTACGGCAGTGTCTGTAATTTATTTTCAAAATGTTGTGCATGCAAACTCCTTTTCGGGGAAACTGGATAAACATGGAGGATGAAACCTATTCGTTAGTGTATTTTTGTATTGTAAAACGTCTTACATTAAAAAAAAAAGTTTGACTGGTTTCACCCAAACCCCTGCATTACCAACATTGCAGGCAAGTAAAAGCTGGGGAGCGTTGACACATTTTTTCCATGTTCGATCGGCAGAGTTCAATCAGGACATGTCTTTTTTCCTTAAATGCTCTGTGGGGGGATATCCGCCCCCACAGGGTTGTGTGAGCACTCTAGACCAAATGTGCTGAGAGTACTTTTCTAATAATTGGCCACAAATTGCACATTGACGTTTTGCAAACTAATTCTCATTTTGCGAAGCGCCCTATACACTAATTGATTTTTTCACAAAATTACCATTCCGGGGGAAGTCTCAGATGAACTGGCCAAAATAATATTAATTTGGCATGTCAAAATGTCTGACTCCCTGTGGTTGGCTACAAAAACCTACAAGAGAGAGTGGGTTAGAATTCAAGTGCTTTTTCCTCTTCGATTCATCAGCACCAAAGTCCATGTGCGGGTAATGCGCCCATTACTTACAGATAATGGCATTACTCCTAGTCCTACTACCTAGCCTTCCTTTGTAACCATTGAGGCCCGTTGCCTCCAATAGACCCCTCCTCCTCTAAATAAAAACTCCTTCTGCCCCCCACCTCGTCCTGTACGTAAACAAGCCAACACCTGCACTCGGTCCATACTGGGAGGTTGGGAGTTAATCCAGGAAAGCGAGTGAGTAGGACTAGGAGTAATGACGTTATCGGTAAGTAATGGATGAATTACCTCCTGTCCCTTCCTCGCTTTCCTTCGGAAACAATGAGACATAGCAAGCAAAAAAGACACTGACAACAGAGTCAGAAAAACTAAAGGAAAGAGAGAGGGTCCAAACAGCACGATCCACAACAAAATCCAGATGGTCTCACTCAGCAACTTGAAAAGGGACAAACAAAAATAGAAGGCGAAGCCTAAGGCACAGCCGAACAAAACCCAAATACAGTGGCCCCCCGGCAAGGCAGCCACCACATGGGCCAAAAAAACAAACAATGACAAAAGCAACCAAGCAACCTGCACAAAAGGCCACAAAACAGAGGACCAGTCAAGGTCACCAACACTAACCGCAAAGCCCAACCAGAGAAAGGGCGCACCAAACAAGGAAAAAAAGGCAAGCACCCAAACTAACAAGAGTAAGAGCCAAAAACAACTGAGGAGACTGGAGAATGGAAGAGCCCAAACCCATACCAAAGTACCACCCAACACGCTAGAATCAGAAAGAAAGACCTGGGCCACCGTGGGGCAAAACAAAAGGACCGAACCCCACATACTTCCCCACACCAGAAATGCCCAGAACAACAGGCAAGGTGGAAAGGGCAAAACAGACCCGATGCAAAGCAATCAGCCAGCACCCGAGAAGGAGGGAAACAGCCTGTGGAACAAACAGAAGCTCTGTGGTAAACACAGGAGAAGCAGGCAGGCCCAACACTAGAACACCCTGCCACCAAACACACAGAACGAACAGGCCGGGGTGCAGGGAGAAATATACAAGAGAGTGGAAAGGCTCCCCCCAAAACAACCGCCCTGTAGGAGGATGGCCTGGCTTATAGTGGGTACCTTGTGGTACTTACACCTTGTGCTAGGTCCAGTTATCCCTTATTAGTAGATTAGAAGTGTTCTAGCAGCTTAGGCTGATAGAGGTAGCTACAGCAGAGCAGCTTAGGCTGAACTAGGAGACATGCAAAGCTCCTACTATACCACTTATATCACTTAGCACTATAGCATAAGAAAACACGATACTCAGAGTTACTAAAAATAAAGGTACTTTATTTTAGTGACAATATGCCAAAAGTATCTCAGAGGATATACTCCCTCAGGAGGTAAGTAATATACACAAAATATACACACAAACCAAAATCAGGCAAGTAAACAGTTAGAAAAGTAGTTCTAAAGCTTGAGAAAACAATAGAATGCAATAGGAGACAATAGGCCTAGGGGCAACACAAACCATATACTCCAAAAGAGGAATGCGAACGACGAATGGACCCCAGGCCTAGTGTAGTGTGTAGAGGGTCACTGGGAGTGTAAGAAAACACTAAGGGTGTCCAAGATACCCCACCCCAAGACCCTGAAAAGTAGGAGTAAAGTTACCCTACTACCTCAGAAAGACAGTAAAGTCGAGTTAGGGGATTCTGCAAAGACAACAACTGACTGCAAAGCACTGAAGATGGATTCCTGGACCTGAGGATCAGCAAAGGAAGGGGACCAAGTCCAAGAGTCACGCAAGTGTCCATTGGGGGCAGGAGCCCACTAAACCCCGGATGAAGGTGCAAAAGGGCTGCCTCCGGGTGGAAGAAGCCAAAGATTCTGCAACAACGGAAGGTGCCAGGAACTTCTCCTTTGGTCAGAAGATGTCCCACGGCGTGCTGGAGGATGCAGAGTTGTTTCCATGCAGAAAGACCACAAATAAACCTTGCTAGCTGCAAGAGTCACGGTTAGAGGTTTTGGGTGCTGCCAGGGCCCAGGAAGGACCAGGAAGTCACCCTTTTGAGGAGGAGACAGAGGAGGAGCTCAGCAACACAAAGAGCCCACGCAAAAGCAGGCAGCACCCGCAGAAGCACCTGAACAGGCGTTCAGAAGATCTTAGCACAGCGGTCGTCTCAGCACAACAAAAGAGGGTCCCACGAAGTCGGAGTCCAACTCAGCGAGTTGGGCAATGCAGGACAGAGTGCTGGGGACCTGGGCTAGGCTGTGCACAAAGGAAGTCTTGCAAAAGTGCACAGAAGCCCTAGCAGCTGCAGTTCATGTAGTACACAGCATTACTGTCTGGCGTGGGGAGGCAAGGACTTACCTCCACCAAAGTTGGACAGAAGGGCCACTGGACTGTCGGTGACATCTCTATCCAGTGCCTGTGTTCCAGAAACCAAGCTCGTCAAGATGAGAGGGGACCCAGAGGACCAATGATGCAGAAGTTTGGTGCCTGCATTGGCAGGGGGAAGATTGCGTCGACCCACGGGAGATTTCTTCTTGGCTTCCAGTGCAGGGTGAAGGCAGACAACCCTCAGAGCATGCACCACCAGGAAACAGTTGAGAAAGCCGGCAGGATGAGGCACTACAATGTTGCCTTCTTGCTACTTTGATGCGGCTTTGCAGGCGTCCTGGAGCAGTCAGCAGTCGATCCTTGGCAGAAGTCAAAGAGGGAAGTGCAGAGGAACTCTGCTGAGCTCTTGCATTCGTTATCTGATGAGAAACCCACAGGAGAGACCCTAAATAGCCCTCAGAGGAGGATTGGCTACAGAGAAAGGTAAGCACCTATCAAGAGGGGGCTCTGACGCCACCTGCTGGCTCTGGCCACTCAGAGATGTCCATTGTGCCCTCACACCTCTGCATCCAAGATGGCAGAGGTCTGGGAGCTCTGGGCACCTCCCCTTGGGAGGTGCTGGTCAAGGGAGTGGTCGCTCCCCTTTCCTTTATCCAGTTTTGTGCCAGAGCAGGGCTGGGGGGATCCCTGAACCGGTGTAGACTAGCTTATGCAAGGAGGGCACAATCTGTGCCCTTCAAAGCATTTCCAGAGGCCAGGAGAGGCTACTCCTCCCAGGCCCTTAACACCTTTTTCCAAAGGGAGAGGGTGTAACACCCTCTCTCACAGGAAATCCTTTGTTCTGCCTTCCTGGGACTGCGCTGCCCAGGCCCCAGGGGGGCAGGAACCTGTCTGAGGGTTGGCAGCAGCGGGAGCTGCAGAGAAAACCACGAAGAGTTAGTTTGGCAGTACCCGGGCTCTATGCTGGAGCACCGGGGATGCATGGAATTGTCCCCTCAATACCAGAATGGTATTGGGGGGACAATTCCATGATCCTAGGCATGTTACATGGCCATGTTCGTAGTTACCATTGTGATGTATAGGTATTGACCTATATGTGGTGGACACGTGTAATGGTGTCCCCACACTCACAAAGTCCAGGGAAATTGCCCTGAACAATGTGGGGGCACCTTGGCTAGTGCCAGGGTGCCCTCACACCAAGTAACTTTGCACCTAACCTTCACTAAGTGAGGATTAGACATATAGGTGACTTATAAGTTACTTAAGTGCAGGGTAAAATGGCTGTGAAATAACGTGGATGTTATTTCACTCAGGCTGCAGTGGCAGTCCTGTGTAAGAATTGTCTGAGCTCCCTATGGGTGGCAAAAGAATTGCTGCAGCCCCTAGGGATCTCCTGGAACCCCAATACCCTGGGTTCCCAGGTACCATATACTAGGGAGTTATAAGGGTGTTCCAGTGTGCCAATCAGAATTGGTAAAATTAGTCACTAGCCTGCAGTGACAATTTTAAAAGCAGAGAGAGCATAAACACTGAGGTTCTGGTTAGCAGAGCCTCAGTGATACAGCTAGGCACCACACAGGGAACACATACAGGGCACACTTTATGAGCACTGCAGTCCTGGCTAGCAGGATCCCTGTGACACAGGCAAAAACAAACATACATACAAGTAAAATTGGGGGTAACATGCCAGGCAAGATGATACTTTCCTACATGCCCCGAACAGGCCCAACCCTCTGAAGGGAAACAGCAAATAGAGACATAACTGAGCTCAGATGACAGAAGCAAAAAGCCCAGAGCAACCACACCCAGGTAGTCGGAACTGGCCCTGCTGTGCCATAGGATGAAAGAACGTGGCACAAGATCGCCAGTCTGAACCACCACCACTGAACCTCTCAGGCCTGCCCACAAACAAACCAGAGCCAGCAGAATAGACACAAACACCCCTCAGGACAAAGATCTCCAAGCAGCCCTAGGAACCCATAACTCCCAGACTGGCATCGACCCCAGACAAGACACCAATGTAGAGAAAGTGGCATCCAACGACACCACCACCAGAACCAGAGAGGAAAGGTAAAGCACAGTCAGAACACCAGCCCCCAACAGCGACACAACAGAACACTGCGGACCGGAGCCGCCAGCTGGAAAGGATCAGAAGAATGGGAGCAACCTTCCGGCCACCACAGGAAGAAATCCCAGGAAGTATAAAGTGCAGTAGAAACCACGCTCGAGGCACCAGAAAAACAAGCGAAGCCATGAGAGCCAGTACCAAGAAGACAGTGCCCCAAGACAATAAAAAGCTGAGACCCTGCAGGACCCTATCACAGGTACCCCCAATAGGGGCAAAAAATGGGAATGCCTCAACAGACCACAGACAAAGGGAAAAACAAAGACCCCCTTCATAGAAAGAAAAGCCAGAACCAACACAAATACAAGGTTGATGAGTCAAGGCTAAAGGAAAGAACCCCAAACCAGAAAGGCATGCCATCCCCATCGCAAACAGTAGATCCAGCATAAAGGGAACAGTGACAGGGGGAGGCAGAGAGACCAGAGACACACGGATGCAAAAAACACCTGGACATAAATGTAAGCAGTATGTGCAAAGCACATACTACACAGGATGAGGCACTGAAAGAGCAACGGAACACCCCCAAGAACAAACCCAAGTGACAACCGAGCTGGCAAAAACATTTTGCCCACCAAAGAGCACCCAACGCACAAGCAGAAGAGACAACAAGGCACCAGTCCACAGGGCCGCTGAACATGGAGCCAAAAAAGCACTCCCCGGCTGTAGCCAGAACACCAGTGAAGAATGAAGCCGTGCAACAAAACAGCTGCAAACAACCCTGCCCACTGCACCATGGCCGTGAACAGAGCAGAGCACACCGTAACCATCCCAAAGGCCACAGCCAGCGTAACAAAGACCAGTACCAAGTAGCATGTCAAAGTTGCCCAGAAAGACAAACTGACAAAACCAACGTCTCAGCAGCACCAGCCCCGAAAATTAGAGGCTAATGGCACAACAGTGGCGGCAGAGAGAATGCAGCAGGCCAGAGAAAAGGCAGCCAAGCCGAGCAGAGGAGACTAACATAGAGTCCAGAGGAGCAGCCACCCCCCTCCCCAGAGAAGGGCACAAGGCCTGCAGAAAGCGAGGGAGAGGAAGCAGAGCAACAATTTTCCCTATCGATAGAACCAGAACCCAACAGGAACCAGAAGGACATGGCAAACCAGAAAGCAGAGCTTAGCAGGGAAACAGAGCACCCCCAAACTGTGCAGCCAGAAAGGACGGAACACCCACAAGAGGACCCGCACAGTTGCCAGAAGAGGCCACCACTACACACGGGAAACAAACTTATGCACAAAAGAAGTAGAAGTGTGCCCCAAAACTGCGGCCGAAGAAGCATGTAGAGGCACACCATCTCAGGCAGAGCCTTCGCAACAGTCCCACCAAGGGCACCAGCTACCACAGCCAGGACCCACAACACCACTCCCACAGTAGAGGCACATCCATCGAAACCACAGAAAGGCAAGAGCTGCCTATGTGGTTAAGAGGAACATCCAACGAGCCAGTAGTAGGCGACAGTATGTGCCGCTGAAAAGCAGGGAACAGACAACTGACACACCACAAAGGAGGGAAAGGACCACAAATATACCCAGAAGAGAACCCACAACATACAGTGTGATGATATACAGGAAAAACACAGGCCGCAGCACGAAGATCAGGGACCTGAACCATCAGGTCACAGATTGCCCCCAGAGCCCAATCCGAAGGTCACAAAACCAACCAGGCCACTGGGAAGGCAACCGCCAACCACCATATGCAAAGCCAGGAAGCAGCTAGCCCAGGAGGGACAAGGCCGAAGCTGTGTGCCAGGACTGCAGAGAAACCATAGAAAGGAACATAAACACAGTCCCTCACTAGATAAAGAAAGAAACAGCCCTGATTCTGAAAGACATCACAGCAGGGAAATAACATCCGACACCCATGGACCAGAAACCACAGCTGGCAGAGTGAGGCACTGAGACTCGAACTATGAGCAGCCCTGCCAAGCGTCACACGTATCGTGGCAGAAAAAATTATATCCGGCCAACATCCCGCATGACCGCAATGCCTGAGATGGACACATTGACCTGCAGCATGTCAAAACACAGCTCCAGTTGCTCACACCGCAAGGTAAGCTCCGGCTAGTTGTTGAATCTAAGGCTACAAAGTAGTGTGGTGTAGAACAGAGGCATAGGATTCTTGAGATAGCACGAGAATACCATGGGTCCCTCATCCGCATCGCTAGATTTTGTTTGTGAGAAAGAGACACCCAGTCATTGAAATGACACTGTTATTGACACTGAAATTATGAACATGTCACATGTACCAATTTAAAACCTTGGCAATTATGCAGGAGGCCAAAGGTTACCTCTGCGAGACAAGGAGCGGAACCTGCAGCCGACCGAGGGACAGCTCAAGAAGTTGACCAATAGGGCAGCACACACCATGACAAAGAGAGAAAAATTGGCACAAACGCGTTGCTACCGCCCAGTCACCGTGCCTCTGATATACAGAGTTGCAAGGCACCATCCCAGAAGGGCAGCCGCACCCAAAGCAGGACTCCATCACGGCGACTGAAGGCAGCGCTCTGTCCACCGCAACGCCGAAAATAAGAAACGCCGCCTAGCCAAGAAATTGCTGAAAACAACGAAGGCCCCAGGCCACGCATGAAGGGAGAAAGAAGGTAAGTACACATGGAGACAGTGGCGGCTGGTGAAGTTTGAGATTGGTGGGGCTGGGCAAGGGTCACGTGAGCAATATGCCACTGAAAAATGAAAAAGCAACCTTTGAGTAGTGCCCTCTGGTTATTTAGCAACTTTTGATCCGTTTGACCTTGAAACATTTTTAGGTTAAAATCTGCAAATTACATAGCAGATGGTGGATTATGTGGCAGATGTGGCAAATCAATTATGCAAAAAGACATCACGGCCACAAAGTCACATACTGCCAGTGGTCCTGCATAGTCAACTTACCACCGCTCCTAAAATAAGGCAAAGGAAAAAGAAGGGCTTCTGTCTGCACCAGACGAAGCAGCCCCCCTCCATACGAGCCTGCAGTATTGTGGCGAGCCCTCCAACTCTCAAACAGTCGAAGTGGAAGTTACTGCCTGTCTCTCCAATACCAAAGCCCATTTGGGAAAACAACTCTCTCTCTCTCTCTCTCTATATATATATATATATATATATATATTTACATACACACCCAAAAAGATAAGCTCAGTGGAGGTCTTGTGATTGATTATTACCCTCAGTGCTTTGCCCGTTTGCATTCTAGATGGCAGAATGCAGGAGGAAGCCCAGTAGAGCCACTCTGTTGCCACCCCCATGTGCATGTGATGTTGGCACTGCATACAAAGTGCCACCCTGGAGGGTGAGGCGGGGGCTGAAAAGTCAGGTATCTCACCTTGTACCAAGAAGGGCAGCAGGTGTAATGTATACCTTCCCCCTCCAAATTCAGACTGCTATCTTTTCACAAGGACGAGGAAGGAGGCTGTGGTTTGAGCTTATTGTAACCAATAAAATACCCCTTTGGAAAGAGAAACCATTCCCTGTCCCACACCCACACCCATATGAACCCACTGTTCACAGAACCATGTGGCCCAGAGGGGGCACACAGTATAGGAATTTCCACCATTGGAAGGTGTTTGTGCACCCAAACTCAGCACAGTTCTCTACAGCTGAGGTACACGAGGTGGTTGTGATTTGTGCACTCTCTCAAGAAGTGTCAGGGGCCACTAGGGTTAAAACTCAGGCATTTCTCAAGTGCTCATAAACTGCTGCACTCAGCATGGAGTTCTGCTCTCACTCTACCAGCTCTACAGGAAAGTATCAACTATCCATGGAGCGTCCGGGTATAAATGTACCAAGGACCTTCACAATGGAGTGTTCACTCATAATGTACTTATCACCAGCCCCCTAACGTATGAAAAATGAGTTGAAGAGTTTGACATATGTCAGACTCATTCATGCCGTGCCACTTGTGACTGACTCAATCCCACCTCCACAGGCCTTTAGCTTTCCTAGGTCTCTCATTGTGAGGCTATCTCATATTTGAGCTGTAAGAGGTCTATTAAAAAAAAAAAAAAAGCTATAAACAAAACATCCCCAAAAATCCACAAATACTGCCCGATCCGAAATACTGCATGACAGGCGGCATACACCTGTCTCACTTCCCCACATCCCCCGGTGACTGAAGACCATTGGAACACTGGGAAACTGACTGCCACTCACACAGACACATACTAATCACACACTTCAACAAATACACACAGAGGCATTGAAGCACTCTGATATTATCACAACTTGATGACACATAGGTTTAGAGACATTCATATTCTCCTACAGATATATATGAATAACGCATATGCATTCAGATATTCAAACATCTGTTTATAAATACTTATGTTTACACAAGGTGATTTTCCCTCACTCCGTCTTCATTTTAGTTGTTGAGATAGCTCAGTGGGCTTGGTTCCTCCTGCTGCAAAACACTTTGTGTAATGTACGTTATGGTGTCTATCTGTGGCCACGAGTCAAGAAGCAGAGTCTTCATAGGTTTCTTACCACAGGTTGAGGGAAGGATGAGGGATGCTGACTTTACTCAACACACCTCAGTTTGTGTGTCCCGGTCCTCAAGCTTTCAAGCCTCCTTGCATGTCCATTTGGTGGCTGGAGAAATAGCTCAAATATTGAATCTGCAGTAAAAAGCGAGTAGCGTGAGTTCAGGGGTCGGCATCACAGTCAGGTTTTATGCTGGATTCTTACCCTTAGAGATTCGATTTGGTGCAGTGGATCTGGCTGAGAGTGGAAGGAAGCCCAGCAGGGGCACTCTGTGCTCATCTCATGTTAGCACAGCATGCAAAATGCAGTGACACCCCGCAGTGCCAGGCATCAGGGCTAGGTTGTGTTAGAAGAGTTTGGTATGTCACCCTCACCAAGCAAGCCTGGAGGTATAACATGAGTAACATAGAATATGTTCCTTTCTCTTCTAAGTCCCTCTGCGGTCTAAATCCAAATCTATATGCAAATGAGTAAAACAAAACACACTACATGAACATCTATACCGACAACAAATTTCAATACCTCTTCACACTTCGGCAATGGCAAACATTCTTTTTTTACTTTGTTTAGTTACTTACTTTGTCCACACATATGGAAACAGAGCTGGGAGCTGCAGGGCACAATCTAGATGGAATTTAGGCCCCTTCTGGAGCCGCAGCCAGATGCAACCTGCAAAACACACTGGCTCCACTAGAGCTGAAATGGTTCCCCTCGCTCCTGTACTAAACGCAGCACGGGAAGGAGACACCTCGAATCTGCGCAGAGTATCTTCAAAACTCCTGATGATAAACTGCGCAGACTCCCACCTGCAGCCTCTACCCACCCTTTTCCAAATCGTCACAGCCTGGGGACACACCCCACCCTGTGAAGAGTTGGGAAAGGGTGGGGATACTCCTCCCTGACTGACGTGCAGCCTCAGTGCTGAAGGGCTTCAGCCTGAAACGCCCGGGGTTAAATGCATCTTCACATTGCCAGTGGGTGGGGATCACTCATTCAAGCTATACCTTTAGCGCGATAACGACGTCACAGGCCTCAGGGCTGTAAGGTTGTTCAGCCCAGCAAATAGACAATTCAGGCCAAGGGGAGCGGCAGGTGCCAGGAATGCAGAGGCAGGCTGCAGAAGACAACAAACGTGACTGGGGTGAGTGCAGCAACCCTGCCTCCTAGCCAGCAAGACTGACTGTGCACATCCATTTTATTTTTATGAAGCACTGTTGTAGCTTCAAAAATGATTTTATTTTGAGCTGCCCTAGAAGGGAGTTGGAATCGGGCTGAAAATGACGCGACCACAAACTCACTGTAAGGGGTAAAAGGCCGCTTTAATAGAACAGGTCTGGCAATAAAACCTTGGCATAATAGCCTCACAAAACTACCCAAACCTCACTAATACAAAAACCATCACCTAACCCCTCCCCCTCCCTCTAAACTGACCCAACCGCCCCACCCTTTGTCCCATCCCCACCTTTACCCAACCACCCCATTAACCCATCTGACCTGCAGTCACCTTCTACAATTACCCTTGACCAGTGCAAATTCCCTACCCTCTCCTCTTTCTGAACTACCCCTTCCCCCCCGAAAGGCCACAGCAATATAATAAATATACAATTGATACCAGACCTGACTATCAGCGGCAATAACATAATAAACCCCCCCCTCCCCTCAAAAAACTCCTAACCCAAGCTAATTAGCAACCTCACCCTAAACCTATAATCAAAACAAACACAAAATACAAAAAACAGACCTGCCCTGTTAAAACATGTCTTCCACAAAAACACAAACCTATTGAAAGAAATGAAAACCACGCTAATGGTGGCATTGTCCTAAAAATTAGACCCATTAAAGAACCTTAGGTAAAATATAATAAGCTAAAAGGGAGGGCGGGAGGGCACGAAAACCAAAACGCCCACTGGGTGTGACAACGGCCAAAGAGGCCGCCCACACCCAGCCCCTGCCCTTTATACCTCCCCTGACGTCACCAACCCAGTTCCCTCCCCAAACCAATCCCTAGTCGAGTCTGTGGAACGCTCCACCACAGCCCGATAAACCCGGGGGGAGACGGGCAAGCCCTGTGCTCCCCCCAAGTCCCCATCGGGCTGAAAATGACGCGACCACAAACTCACTGTAAGGGGTAAAAGGCCGCTTTAATAGAACAGGTCTGGCAATAAAACCTTGGCATAATAGCCTCACAAAACTACCCAAACCTCACTAATACAAAAACCATCACCTAACCCCTCCCCCTCCCTCTAAACTGACCCAACTGCCCCACCCTTTGTCCCATCCCCACCTTGACCCAACCACCCCATTAACCCATCTGACCTGCAGTCACCTTCTCCAATTACCCTTGACCAGTGCAAATTCCCTACCCTCTCCTCTTTCTGAACTACCCCTTCCCCCCCGAAAGGCCACACAGGAAAACCCAAAGGTGTTTTCCTGCCCCACCCAAAATATTATCTATCCCACAAACGCTCCCCCAATAATTCGGCAATCATCAACCTCATATCCAGTAAATAGTGCTCATTGCCCAAAAACGTCAAATGTACCCCATCCTGACGAAACAAACCTACCTCAGAAAGCCCGATATCCACGTGACACAAAAACGAAAAACCCTGATCTTTACAAAAACTTTTCATCTCCCTGTTAATTTTACGCCGTTGCTTTTCAATGCCCTTAAAAGAACGAGCACCCCTCCATACTCTTCTCGGCATCAAACAAGTCCAAACTATGTGTGTACCCGCCCAACGTTCCTTAATCCGACAAAGATCCATTTTCATGACTTTAATCAATCCGATGCCTGACAGAGCTACCAAATCATTTTCCCCCAAATGCAACACCAATAAATCTGGACAAATACCACTTTCCATTTTCTTGGCTAAAACATATAGCAACTCTCCCCATCTCATACCACCCTTACCCACCCAACTAACCCTTATCCTTGAACTATCTAACCCCAATTGTCTCCCAAAATGTCTTGATGCTGCTTGCTTCTCCGCCCATCGAACAAATGAGTGTCCCACAATCCACACGGCGCACACCTTGTCAGGACCCCCGACACAACCTACAAGAGAAAATATGTTAAGTGATGTTTTACCTGCAAATAACCAAACTTAAAAGGAAAAACAGAAACAGCAAACAGCAAGTGAATAAAGTGAAGAGAAACAGATATGAGTATAAGGAAAAATAGAGACCATCTAAAAATAAAATAAAACGGAACCTATTTAAAAGAACGCACATACCTCTTAAAACATCCCGATTTCCATCTACCCATATGTTTAATCAACTGATCAGATTTACCTTGTTTCCATGCTTCCGTTGCGGCCCCAATCCTAAATGAATGTGTACCAAATTTAGAAGGATCCAACCCCAATCTCCTCAATGCCATCCTCAGTACTGCTAACAACTGCGAAGCTAACAGCCGAGTTCCATCTTGATGAACAAATACATACCTGGAATTATACGATCCCAACCCTGCAAAATAAAACCAGCAGCGCACCGGGCAATCAATGGAATGGACTGCCTTCAAAAACACCTCCTGACCCAACGTTGCTGCGAATAAGACCTTCTTTGCCCTTCACCCCTAAAAGCTCTGAAATGCGAAAAACACCATGAAACAACCATGACATACAAAGAGAAATTAAACCTACCTCCCAGTCCGAGAAACAGACATTCCCCAAAACTTCCAATAAAGCTGTCAACATACTAAGAGTGATAGGACGCCTACGATCGCACCTCACCCCCCCTGCCCTAGCCCAACCCGCTAAAATCCTCCTACATAATTCCCCGTCAACAGGGTCATACCCCCAAAAATACTTACCGTAAAAAGAAACACCCGATAACTTACCCGATATAGTAACTGCCGCCAGCCCACCCTCAATCTGCTGCATTACAAAATTCACTGCATCCTCTTGCCTGTAATAGAGAACGTCATTACCTCCCGAACGCCTTACCGCACCCGAATCCAAAAATTCCAACCATGCTTGCCAATAAGCCCTTCTAGTTGACGGAGCTATCGACTGTTGAACCAGCTCTAGAATCCTCAATCTCCTAGGGCCCATAACTCTGGAGGAATAGCCGTCTTCAACGCGTCTGCTCCCGGCGCCAGACCACGGAATCTCTGCCACTGAAATCGAGATAACGCATCAGCTATGTCATTCTTAACACCGGGCACATGACGAGCCTTGAACAAAATGTTGAACTTCAAACACTTCAGCAAAAATATCCTCAACAACTTAAGAACCTTTACATCCTTTGCCTTCTGACGATTAACCAAGTGTACTACTGACTGGTTATCGACATTGAAAACAACTCTTTTGTTAGCCAGAAATCTGCCCCAAACTGCCAACGCTACCACCAACGGAAAAAATTCCAAAAATGCAATGCTAAACTTTGCCTGCTTCCAACTCGCAGGCCATGCCTCCGCCGCCCAATGACCATCCCAAAAAAGACCAAACCCATGAGCACCAGACGCATCAGAAAAAATTTGAATTTGCCAAAACCAATCGTCCTCATCCACTAGCATCGTCACACCATTGAAACCCATCAAAAATTCAATCCACATCTTCAAATCCTCTTTTATACCCGCCCGCAGGCGAATATGATGATGCAGCAAAAATGCTCCCCGCATTGCGAAACCAAGCCTGCGACAAAATGCTCTGCCAACCTTGACCACTTTACAGGCAAAATTTAAATGACCCAGTAAAGATTGTGCCTGCCGCAATTCCAACTTAGGTCTTTTTATCGCATCATCTAACAAAGAAATCAACTTTTCCACCTTATCCCGAGGCAGCCTCACTTCCATTTTTTTAGAATCCAATTCGATGCCCAAAAAACTGAGACAAGTCTCTGGCCCTTCAGTTTTATCTCTCGCCAAAGGTACACCCAAATCAAACATCAAACTTTCAAAATCCCGAAGTGCTCTGCCGCAATCACCAGACCCGGCGGCTCCCACAAATAAAAAATCATCTAAATAGTGGGTCACTAAGCCAGCACCTCCGAGAAACACAAAAACCCATTCTAAAAATGAGCTAAACATTTCAAACAAACTACATGACACAGAACACCCCATGGGCAACATCCTGTCAACGTAAATGGCATCCTCAAATTGCATACCTAGCAATGAAAAATCATCAGGATGTACAGGCAACAGCCTGAACGCTGACTCCACATCAGATTTGGCCATCTCCGCGCCCCTACCACACCTACGAACCAATGCAATAGCCTCATCTATGGAAGCATAATGTACCATTGAATCTTCTCCTGCAATAAAATCATTAACCGAGGCCCCCGCGGGCCAAGACAAATGATGAATCAATCTGAACTCACCCGCCTGCTTTTTGGGGACCACCCCCAAAGGAGAAATAGTCAAATTTGCCAAAGGCCACGCTGAAAAGGGGCCCACAATCCTTCCCAAATCCACCTCCTTCTTCAATTTCGCTCTCACCACTTCAGGATGTTCCCTTGCTGACCTCAAATTATTGGCCCATCTTCTCAATCTCGGGCCCTGATAGCGCAATCTAAAGCCCTCCAAAAATCCACTTAACAAAACCTTGGCCTCTTCCTCAAGTGTATAAAATTGTAACCAGTAAGCAACAATCTCAAAATTAATAGGCGTAGGGCCCTTTTCCAGCAACATGCGGTGAAGAAAATCTACCTCTGTCGACGCCTCTAGCCTGCGGCCCATGCCAGGTCCACTGTAAACCTCCGAGACACTGGAAAACCGGGTGTTTTCCCCCACAGTTGGAGCAATCATGCCTGAACTTGCACTGCTGTCTATTACAGGTGCTACTATTATAAGACCAGCATGCCCCATTCGCCTGAAACTGCCCTCGGTGCCCAAAACCCACCCCAAATTGGGTGGGACGCCCCTGAAAGGGCTTATACAGTACCGGTAACCCACTCGCGGTATGAGTTGTAGGCGCATTCCTCGCCGACCTCAACCATTGCATCCACAATTCCTGATCAATTTCCCCCCACATCTTTGAAGGGTCCATAGCTTTCCTCGCCCTAAACTCCTCATCATACCTAAACCACCCAAAACCACCAAAATCCATCTGAGCCCTACGCACTACATCCATATACTTCATCAATGCTATGCAAGAATCCTGATGCTTCTCACAATATACGCTGGCATAAATTAAAAAGGCTGACGTCCAATTCTCAATCGTAGTAGGAACCCTAGGTCTTCTAGCTAGTTCCCATTCCTCCTCTTTTGAACCTTCTTTTGCCTGAACCTCCCGATGAAGCAACTTAAAAACGTCCACAAATTCACCCTTCCAAATCCTCTCCCTCAAATTCGGAGTGAGATGCGCCCCCAAAGGCATCGACACTCCCATATAAGGCAACCTTTTTGCCTTAACACCTCCCCCGATGCCCTCCCCACCCGTGTGCTTAGACCCCGCCTGTGCTCCCTCACCCTCCTCAGCCTTATTCGATGACCCTTCAGACCCAGCACTTACCTCCAACTTACCGACCTCCGTGACCACATTAGCTTGAATTGCAGCATCCACCTTATGACTTATTTCCTTATTATTATTATTATTTTTTTTTTTTGTTTGTTTTTTTTCCTCTGGGACAACCCGAAACACCGCGACCAACATTCCCACCCTGTGGTAAACCGAAAACCCCCAACCCTTCCTCACCTCTTGGAAAACCGCTTGCCGACAATATATGTGACCGCTCTGGCACCTGGCCGCCCTGGACCACGCCAGACGTTTCACTCTGACTTCGTTCAGAATGCTTGGAAGGAACTTGAACTTCCACATCTTCTTCATAGTCCAGCAGATCGTCACACCAGTCATCCCAACCATCCCCAGCGCCCTGGCTAGTAGATGGCTGCGCCTCACGAACTCTATGTGTCTCCCTCGAAGTCAGGCGGACCGCTCCGGATCGCGCCCTCCCTTCTGGCCGATGTGCTGAAGGCGCTCGGACCTTCACCGGTGTGCTCTGGCCACCAGCCATCCGCCCAGATGGCCGATAAACCGCCTTCACCCCCTGCCCGCCCAAAACAGGAGGCGTGTCACACCCTGAGGGTCCCTCACCAAAACTCGCCTGCAGCAGTTGAAGCTGAACCATCACCCTGCCCTTTGACCCATAACCAGAATACTCGCCACATACCTTACCACTCAATACACGTCCACTAGAATCTACAACCCCCACCTGCTCACCCAACTTAAAAGCTTCATTATCTAAATGCCATGTCTGGACCTTACGCATCATAGGACTAAACCCCCTATTAAAACCTTGCCTCCCTCTACCCCCCCCTTCCCTCCCAATATTACCAAAAGCACCAAAACTATAAACCCCAACCCCTTCCTGGCACCCCAACTCCTCTTCATCTGTATCTGAAATCACTAAAACTTCGTCCTCCTCGGTCAAAACGGGCGCGGCCATCTTGCCGGCCGTTCTTAACTGCCTTTCCTCTAAAGCCCGGTCATCCGACCAATCAGAAACCAAGGGGGCGGCCATTTTGCACGCGCCTCCCAAGGCTCTTTCCTCTAATGAGGAGCCCTCGCGTTCCCCGCCTGTTTCTACAGGCGATGGGGCCCTCTGAGACCTCCGAATCACTCGCGCATGCGCGAAAACGGCCCGCGCCCCCTTTCTACTAGTAGTGCGCACCGCACCCACGGAGGCCGCACCCCTACCCCCAGCCGCCACTCGCCGAGCCAACGACACACCCTGCCTGCGAGGAAAACGGCAAACACCTCGCCGCTTCCCCGCAACTCCTACAGCTGCCGCCTGCATCGAAGACAAAGGCTCCTCACCACTCTGAGGTGAGCGCAACAGTTTTCTCCCACCTACGCTCTTCATTTAAAATTTTTTTTTACTCAGTTTTACCGGCGACGTACACGCCGCTACCGCAGCTGACACACCATCAGCTGACAACCTTTTAGGGCGTTTTATACCCACCCACGCTTGCTCCAAAATCCCCTCTTTTAACAAATCCTCTCTACCCTCGTCATGAAGTACCTTAAGCGCCTGAACTACTCTATTCGGTTCCATGTTACCGAAACAAGATTTTTAAATACACACTAAAACTCCTCCTAAAACAGCAAAGCCCGCCTCCAAATTCAAAAACTCACAGCAATAATCCCTGGCACGAAAACCAAAACGCCCACTGGGTGTGACAACGGCCAAAGAGGCCGCCCACACCCAGCCCCTGCCCTTTATACCTCCCCTGACGTCACCAACCCAGTTCCCTCCCCAAACCAATCCCTAGTCGAGTCTGTGGAACGCTCCACCACAGCCCGATAAACCCGGGGGGAGACGGGCAAGCCCTGTGCTCCCCCCAAGTCCCCATGGGAAATAAAGGGGGCAGAGCACCAACGCCCTTGAACAGAAACCGCCCCTGCATGGAGACAAAAAAGAACAGGGCGAAGACGGGGACGGAGAGAGTTTTTATTTTGAGGAGGGAGAGGTCTATCGGAGGCAAGGGGCCTCATTGGTTACAAAGGAAGGCGAGGGAGTGACCGTAAGTAATGCAGTATCAGTGAATCCTCGAGCCGTCCTGCAGTGCTGTCACCCGCGTTTTTGGGTCCAAAGGTAAAACATTTTATATAGGTCCAAGAACCAAAGAATATTATCCATCTAAGGAGGCTGAACGGCTGAGTGGAACTGCACAGTATTCAAATGGACAGCATTCAAATACGTGAATTATAGGTTGCATACAAGTATCTACAACAGGCACTGTACACAGGAAACGATAGCAACTGAACACACAAATTATGCAAGCACTCTGACCTACATTTACTAATGGAGACACATGTTGTTGCTTGGTGCTATTCAATTCTGTGCTACACCAGCAGGCTTTTATAAATGTTAGTCAATTAAAGCAATGCTTTCAATTGTTTTGCTCCGTATGAGTGCTGGTGCAAAACCATATTGAATAAAACCTCTACATATTATTTTTCACCTTGAAAGTGATTTGGTAGTAACTGTAATTTATTTATGTCAGAAGGTAGAATACATCACGTTATTTCTACTTTTTGTTAATCTTCCACTCTTAAATCATGTATGCACAGCTGTGGGAGAAAACTATATATTCTTCAAACCACCGTGTATTACCAGCAAAACTTTCCTTGTGTGTCGTCTTGCTTTTAAGCCAACCTTTGGAACAGTACAATCATATACCATTTTAAAACATGCTTTATTTATAAGAACAATAAGGTTATTGTCATATATGAAAAACATATGTTTATGTACATGTAAACTTGAAACCTAGGTAGGTCAAGGGAAGCAAATGTCACATCCTTTTCAGGAACAAAATGGGAAAAAAATTCGTACAGTAAACATTGCTTATTGTTCCATTGGGGCAGATTTTCTTTTATTAGCACCAATTGGGCGGTGTTTGTGTAAACACATTTTGGGACACAATATTTATGTCTGACTATATTCTGACGATGTTCCAGTATCATACCGGCACGGTAAATTAGAAAATTCAAAGACTATTGGAGCTTTTGATTCACTTTATTGCTCAAGGGATTTAGGTGTGTTTTTTAGAAGTGCACTCAGGTATTGAAAGCGAGACATTGTGTACCTGAGTGTGTTCTATTTAAAATCCAGCGAGTGACATTTTTAACATTCATAAATATTTTTACTACTTTGGCCCTGATTCTGAGTGTGCCAGAGGACTGCGTCCTATTTATTGTACCATATGAAATGCAACGTGTTTCAAAATGTATATAACACCTTTTGTGAGTTTTGGGGAAATTGCACGAGGTGTTTAGTGTTTAAGGCACCAAAACCTCGATGCTACAGTCATTACTGTACGGATTTCCACTGTTAAATTCCAACAGGTTTGACCTGCCAAACTATAATGAAGGGTGAGGTATGTATTATTTCAGGTTATTACCAGATGCAGTAAATGTCTCCCACCTTACAATTCCCAGCCACATTCAAACAGTGGCTTGCTCATGGATCGGAAACAGCAACCCATTCATAATCGGGGCCTTAAGCGTTATTTAACTGCACCCACTTAAACGTATGTAAATGTTAAAGTCCATCTACACTATAATAGGCCTCTCACACACGTAATCTACATATATGTGAATGAGCTATGATGATCTAACATCAGTGTTGTTATTTTCCTTATAATTGTCCTTTCACTTTGTAGACTGATTCGAATGATCTTTATATCAACTATCAATGTCCTGGCTCATAATGAGAGCATCACTGAGTATTATTTTTTTCTGAAATAAAGTATACTTTTGCTATATAACAACACCAGCAAAAAGACAACTACTTTCATCTATCCATGGTTTATTATTTTATGTTATAAACTAGGGTTGAATCTAGGAAATTGTATCTCTATTTCCAGTATTACTTAAATTCAGTTCTAGGACACATATTACATAAGGTGCATTCATCACATTTGCCCGGGGCACAGTTTTATGCAGGTTATGCTCAGCAAAATCCAGGTTCAAAGTACTATTGCATGATATGGTGCCTTTTTGCTGAGCCGATGTGCAGTGTCACTGTATAACAGATCATCCATTGTACAGATGCAACTTCCTTGAGTTGGTATTTTAACTGATGCTCTAAAACTTATGCCTTTGAAACAAGGTCTTGTGTATCTACGTTGGATATGAGCACTGGTCATGGAGACTGACATAACTTTGTGCAAAACCATCTGGCCAGGCCCTCCTTTAGCAACAGGGTTGTGCTCTGGTCAGAAGATATACTGTTAGAATGTGGTATGGCTCAGTGCTTAATTTGTAAATAAAAAGGTGCCGGTGCTCAAAGCACTCCTCTTAAACACACAGCTGCTGCAATTAAATCTGGATACTGAGGCAGCCTAATCCCGATGTCATCTCTGACCTCTTCAATCCATTTAAAGCCACTCCCTGCCTCTTCAGCTCACACCTGCAGCTTTCTGCTTTCTCTCGCCCTGACGCTTTTTCGTTTTTCTCTTCCGCTGTCTTTTACAAACGTGTCTTTTGCTCGCAGCAAATGTTTGTGGCAGAAGACTAAGCGCTGGCCCTCAAAAATAAGTGCCTCTGCTCAGCACCGGAAACAACAAGCACAAATTAAGCACTGGCATGGCTCCCTTCAAGGAGAAGCCTGATGGCCCATGTGAAAGCAGGGAAGTCAATAAGGATTTCTTGACATACAGGGAGTTTACAGCATTTATGATAAGCATATTGCCCTCACTAATTGCCACCCCAACAATAATTATAAACTCCCTTTCGATCACCATAGGTATGTTCTAAGAACTGCTCTCCTGAGACATTGCCTGGGCTCCACCAGCACTTTTCATTTAACATGAAATGCACTGACAGGTGTGTAACACTGCTCACCCATATGGACTGCGTATGTCATATAGTATTACCAAATGGGCGTTGCAGAACAATTCATGATAACAAAATTGCACTTGCCGCACAGACATTAGTGCAAATTATGGATTAGGCTGATTTTTCCGCCTGTGCAATTCTTTCAGTATAACCCATAGTATTTTATTCAATATGGGCATCTTCATAATTGAATTTGAATTGCATTTTTGAAACCAATCTTCCATCACCTTGAATTTCATTACAATTGTAAAATGGCAGGTTAATTTGTTCCCAAGTTCAAACAGTGTTTATGTGGTTCTTTGTACGTCCATTTGACGATTAATGACTACTGTGGTAAGCTAAACATATTTACAAATAAGGAACACACTGACATAAAGTGAATACAATCCACAGTGTCAATGTCATTACCTGCGTGCATGCAGCCATATGTGAATCGTTTTATTTAGCTTACCAAGTATGTTTTCACTCCTCAACTGTTTGTAACATAATCTGGATTTCAGTTTCAGTTCTTCGTCATTTTTGTCAACGTGCATTAATATAAACCCCATTCAAAGTCTGTGTGTCCTCAAGGAAAGAGTAGACAATGAAAATGAAGCACATGTCACACAGCAAGGTGGTCTATAAAAGTGGTATAATGCTAGCCATGGCATAACAGTGGTAACCCTTGCCAAACTGAGGGCATTCATAGCATGATTATGCCCACCCTTGATACATTGCTTGATCTGGCATAATGCCGGTAATTCTCGGCATATTGCCATCCTCCAGACGTTTCTAATATATTGCTGTTTCCTTGATGGGAGTAATTCATGCCAAACTGTGGAGAACTTGGCGTGATTGTGAAACCTCGGATTTAATGCTGTCTTTGTCATAATAATGATTTTGTTATGCTATGGTCATCCACAGCATGATACACCAATATCATGTGTGACATTTTATCTGGACTAATGGTGGTAGTACTTGATTTAATGTGGGTATTCTTTGCATGATGGCACCCCCTGCTGGAAAGTAACTGTGGGGAAATGTCTCTTTTTTCATGATCACCTCCATTTTTCTGGACTGATGTTAGTGTTTTTTTGACTTTGTACACTGGAATTCTGCTAACCAGATCCTATACATGTGCTTTGACCCCTACAAACTGTTGAAATTGGGTTTACTCCTTATTGGCATTTCTAACATACTTATAAGTCTTTAGTATAAGGTTCAAAGTGCAACCAGGGCATGTCACATCTATTGCCTCACCCACTGCAGTGACTCTGCAAACCAGTCTGCAGGCCTAACACTGTAGCCTGTCTGTATAAATTTATACTTGTCAAATTAACCCCCTTTGACAGGCCTAAACCGTCCTTATAAATATTAATGTCACCCCTAAGTGGGTGTCTGTGCCAATAAAGCAGAGTGAATACTATTTAAAGGTAGGCCATGTAAAACTTTAATATAAAACAGTTCCTTACAGCAACAAGGCTCTAAAAGCTATTTTTATTGAAGTAGAGTTAGCTGTTTCATAGGAAAGCATTTGGATGGAATATTACAATAAATAATGTTATCTCTGCCATGAAAACAGCTACAAAGTTCATTTTTGGACTTTTTAAATATTAATTACATGCCCAATTCTTTAGTAAAGTCTGATTTGTAATAAATATGTTACAAAAGGTACTTTTACAAAAAGTCAATTGTACCTGCAAACGCCTCTAGAAGCCCATTTGCATGAGCTGGCAACTGTCACTCAGGATTTGATTAGCCCTTTTGATGAAGTGTGAACTTGCTCCCAGAACTGAGACAAAGGGCTTGGGAGTGGAGGGAGTGGTCTGTTCCTCTGACAGGATGACCATCTGGGTAGTGCCCATTAACCTAATTATCTTCAGGAGGCCTACACTGTCACAGGCATCTGTAGATAACACCTGGACCTGCTTTCTCTTTTGCCCCTCTAGACAGTCACACACTAATTCCAATGGGAGATGTGCTGTGTCAAAACCATTTTGTGGGGCACAGAGGTAAGGTTGTGCCTTTTCCTGGCCACAGCTCTAGAGTGGACACAGGAGCCCTGCATAGGGGAAGACATTTTCTACCATCTTGGTTTTAGGTAGAGAGGGGATTGTTTGGAATAGGGTGCATATGACCTTCTGCAAACCTGGGTAGGGTCACCCATGGGAACATTTCCCCTATTGGTTAGATAGGGGCTAGTAGTGACCCCCAACCCTCAGGCTAGTGCCCAGCATAAACAAGGCACCCCTGGGCACCCCTTTCAGAACACTGCTGGACCTATGAAAGACAAAGTACTGCCCCTGCTGTTGAGATCTGTGAGGACACCTGAAAGGCTGGCCCTGCTCCCACGTGTACCCAAGACAAAGAAGTGGTCTCCAAGGGTCAGGTTGGCTGACCTCTTGTTCAGCTATAGGCACACAATTTTCCTGAAGACCCAGGCTGATAAGCACCAAACGGAATCACCCTGGACCCTGCTGGTTGTTTTTGCTTGAGTGAGTTTAGACCCCTCCCTTCCCCAAGTGCAGTTCCTGACGTCCTGCAACCCATGATTGTGTCAACGTTTACTCCTCTTATGCTGAGAAATCTAGGACTTTGAAACCTTTTGGCTCCACAGACCTCAGGAAGACATTGGCAAACCCGTCAAAGCAGTCCAACAAAGGTGTGTTGCCACTGGGTCAAAGATTCAGGTTGCTCCTACTGAGAACTTTTCTGCAGGATCAAACCAATTTCATGTGACATTACAGTGAGGGTATCTGGCCTCATGGATAACTGTTCAGCTTAAATTTGCAGCCCTGCTCCATTGGAGTAATCCTGGCTCCAAAAAAAGTGGCTAAGTGCCAACAAATAAATCTTCATGGGGCGAAGGCACCAAAATTATCTGGCTGACAAGATACCTTTCTTGTTCATGAATTTTTAATTTCTCCCACTCCGGGTTTTCCTGACAAAAGGCAGCAGCTTTACTGGGACCTTTTCAGATGGCTCTTTGGCCACATAGACCACTTCTCAGCTACAGCCTGCTACCTTGCCCCACTGAGGATTATTAACTTCCATCTCAAAGATAAGGGCCTGAATTAGAGTTTGGTGGAGAGGTTAATCCAAGACAATAGGGACAGATAGCCTGTCCACCAAAATCAAAATCACATTATATCCTATGAGATTTAGATTTCGGCGGACGGGAGATCTGTCACCGTTGTGACAGAGTGACCCCTCAGCCAAACACTAAATCAGGCCCTAAGTCAGAAAAATAAAACGTCTCACTGTGACAAACTTGGTTTCTATACCGACGGCCTCTCCATTGTGGTCTGCCTTAAAATGCACCTAAGTACTGGTCTAGCACACCCAGATAATCACAGTTGGTTCTCAATGCTACTTTTTGCTATTTTTAAACTTACATTTTAAAAACCGTGTTAGACGTGGTATTCTTTGCCTGGTTTCCCCTGACCTTTTGACTTCTGACCTCCTGTTTTGCTGACATTTTTGTTTTGCTGGCTTTAGGACTCTTGGCACTTTACCACTGCTAACCAGTGCTAAAGTGCTGGTGTTCAGTACTCTGAACATGGTGACATTGGTTTGTCCACAATTGGCATATTTAACTTACTTGTAATTCCCTAGTAAAGTGCACTACATGTGCCCAGGGATTGTAAACCAAATGATACTGGTAGGTGTGCAGCACTCATTGCGCCACTCACTACATCAGCTCCTTAAACATATCTCAAGCCTGCCACTGCTGAGCCTGTGTGTGCCGTTTTAAACTACCACTTCAATTTGGCAAGTGCAGCCACTTGCCAGACCCAAACATTCCTTTTTGTTATATGTAATATAATTGGGCCGAGGGCAGGATGTAGTGTAATTAAAATGTTGAAACGTGTACTTTTAAGTTTAACAAGTCCTGAAGTGAAAAAATGATTACATTTGTTTTTAAGTACAGCAAGGCCTATCTCTGCCATTGGTTAACATTGGGATTACCTTGAAACTGTCTTTAAGTGTAATTTCCAATCGGGAAAGTATAGAAATTTGAAGTTTGATATCTCTGGACACACAATTTAAAATCACAACTTATGGTGAAGGCAGATTTCGAATTGTAAGTCTGAAAATGCCACTTTTAGAATATTGGCATTTTCTTACTTTAACCATTTTGTGTCTCTGCCTGTCTCTGAATACATGTCTTTGGTGGGTGACAGCTGGACTTTATTCCTTATCTTCTAGAGAGTTACACACAAACGGAGCAGGGAGGTGAAATGTACATCCTGAGGGCCCATAAACAGATTGATGGGCCTTCATGGGCTGATGGAATGTAGGAGGTGACACTTGCACCTGAATAGGGCTGTACCCACACAAAGAGCTGCATAACCCCCTGTAGAATGTCTTGAGCCAGGGAAAGAAGGACAGGAACCTTGTGCACTTCAAAGACCTCTCTTTGAGGTCTCCCCGACTGCAAAGTCTGAACATGGGTTTAAGTACTGGACCCCAAACCCCATCAAACTTGTACATTTCGAGATTTGAGGCAATTCTGCCAGGAAGAAGGACTGCAGTGCTGCCAGGAGGGACTGCCACTCTGCTGATTGATTTTTTGTGCTGGCCTGCTGCCTCTTGCCTGGGAGTGAGAAGGACTGGACTTGCCTCTCTACATCATACAGAGCTTAAGTGACTCCAAGGACTTATTGGCTTGCTCCCTGTTCTGAAGTCTCAGGGCTATCAAAGACTTTGTACACGCCTGCTCAGCTGCTGGACTCTGCCAACAGTGAGTCCTGTCCTGCCAAGAGTTTCCACATTAGCCCTGAGCTTTGAAACAGGACTCTGCAGCTTCTTTTCTTCAAAGATCGATGCACCAATGCCGTTGTGCCGATCAGATCTGCCTGCATCCTCCCTTAATGCCAACGACAAGGACTTCACAAATGACTGAGCGGCTCAGAATTGATGCATTGGTGCATCTCCTTTACATTTCCGGCTGTGTGGCTCAACAACAACGCATCCCCTGGACTGCTTGGATTGGAACTGATGCATCACCTTTGCACTGCTTCCTCGACATCAATGTGAACCTCCATCCAAAGTTCTTTTAAGAAGGCCCTGTGTTAGTCTACTAGCCAGCCTGACCTAATTGGATTTTTGTTGTTTTGGTCTTGTTTTATTCATAAAACTATTATGTATTGTTCTAAACTGGTGTGGACTCTTTTCCACTGTGTTACTGTAATTTAAGTGTTGCGCAAATACTCTAAACATTGCCTGTTAAGTTAAGCCTGACTGCTCTGTCCCTAGCTGCCACAAAGTGAGCACAGGTTAATTTAGGTTGTGTATATGACTTACCCGTACTAGGATTGTGGTCTCTACTTGAACCAGGTGCATAGCTCTTCCAACTAGAGACCCAAGTTTTATTTTTGATGATCAGTGGTGAGGGTAGGACTTGTGTTTGTGGAGCACTGTACAGTAATTTGGTGTATACTACCAGCCACATACAAGACCAATTAGAATCAGTTGTCTCTGTTCCTAATTTGGCATTTTTCCCTAGCCTCCCTGAGTGGCATTTTTGTTTTCCTCTTAAATCATGTCTCTGACTGGAAGTCCCACATCTGCATCTGCAAAAATGGGCTGTGAACTGGTCCAGCTGGAGAGTTACACTGTAGAGTAGCTAAAGGACTTCTGCAAGGGGTTTGGGCTGTCTACAAAAGGCTTCACCAGGAAGGTGGAGCTGCAAAAGGCACTGAGGGCCCAATGATCAGCACAGGATGCACCTGTAACTTCAGAGGAGGAGGATGACATCATGGAGGATGATATGGAGCTGGATTAGGATAGCCTGGAAATGCCTATAGGACAGGGAGTCAATGGAATTGTGGTTCCCCCAGGGCAGGGAGCAGCATCTTATCTAGAGGCCTATTCTCAGAGGAGCTGGAGGACAGGAGGGAGGAGAGGAAATTAAAACTGGAGCTGGCTAAACTCAAATTGTAAAAGGAGATGACCGAGAGGGTCTTGGAGGTGAAAGGTTTGGCCATGGAGAAGCGGAAAATGATATTGGCTCAGGAGTTGAGCGAAAGAGCAGGACCTCAAGGCCAGGAGGGCAAAGTCCATCAAAGTTAGTGGCAGCATTTCTTCAGTACCCTCTGACAGGAGGGTCCACATACCCAAGGGTCTGGTGTCTGACTTTGTGGTGAGAGATGACAGTGACAGATGGTTAGATGCCTATAAAATTGCTCTGCAGATGCACAAGGTGCCCAAGGAGGACTGGGTGCTTGTCTATGGAGGCACATTCAGTACGATGTACCCCAATAAAGGAGGCCCTAATCAGGAAGTTTGGCCAGACCCCAGAAAAGTACTGACAAAAGTTCAGGGACAGTCAGAATCTATTCCGACAGTCATGGGTGGCTTGTGTGGATTCCTTTTGCAACACACTGAATGGTTGGGAAAAGGGCAGTGAGGCAAAGGATGACCATGGGCAGTGAGGTAAAGGATTACCAGGGGCTGGTAATTTGTTGCAACAGCCTATGTTTCACAGATTTGTGTCAACACTTTGTTAACAGTCAGCTCAGTGACCACAAAGAGCTTACTACGGAGGTTAGCCTATAGGTCAACACCAGGGTCCCTAAGAAGGTATCTGGGGGGGAAACAACAAGGGTGGGCAGGGTCATGCCCAGAAGAAGGAGAGTGGACTCAAAGAGCAAAGAGTTCTCTAAATGGTCCCAAACTAGTTTTGTGGGTCAGGGTTCCCTTCCATCAGCTGAGAAGAAAAGGAAGTGGTTCCCTGACAGTGAGGCTGCAGGAAAGGCTCCTGTGAAGGTTTATGAGTGTCAGCAGGATGAACACTACAAAGGGGATGTTAAGTGTCCCAAGTGTGCACAGCCCCCACACCAATGGGTAGTCACGGGGGTTGGCTAGTGTAGCAGAGGTAAATCTAGTGTCCCTGGGTAACAGAGAGATGGTGAGGAAAACTCATAAACGTGACAATATCAGGAAGTACAGTAAGTGGGTCATCATCAGTGGGCAGAGGGTGGAGGCTCTGAGAGACCCAGGCGCGAACATGACAACCATTAGGTGTAATCTGGTATCTTTGCAGCAGGTAGTTCAACTGAGAGAACGATCTCCTGTATAGTGGGCCTAAGGCTCCTTAGTGTGGTTCAACCTGTGTGTTGGTGGTCCTCCAGTGCTACAGGACCTTCATACTGTGACATTTGTTCTGGTCTTGGTGGGCTATGCCACCCGGTACCTAGACGATATCCCTCTCAGGACAGTGACTGCACCCACTGTGGCAAGGGTACTGATGGGGATCTATACCTGTGTGGGGTTCCTTAAGTAGGTGATATCTGACAGGAGCACCAGCTTCATGCCTACATACATGAAGGCCATGTGGGAGTAGAGTGGGGTAACCTACAAATTCTCCTCTCCTTACTACCCCCAAACCATTGGGTTAGCTGAGAATTTCAACCAAACCGTCAAGGGCATGATTATGGGTCTACCCAAACTCATGAGGTATAAGTTGGACATCCTCCTGCCATGTGTCTGTTTGCCTTACAGAGAGGTGCAGACAGAAGGGGGTTGGCCTTAGTACTTTTGAACTTCTGTATGGGCACACTGTGAGAGAGCCTCTCAGTTTGGTGAAGGAGGGTTGGGAGCAAGCTCCTGGGAGAGCTCCCCACAATGTGGTCACCTTCATTCTGGCCCTCTTCAACCAGAGAGAGAGCCTAGAAGCCAACCAGGAGGACTTGAAAAACTGAGGTGACCAGATTGACACTCTGATTGAGTTTCAACCTGGGCAAAAAGTATGGGTGATGGAGTTTTTAGAGCCCCATGCTCTGCAAGACCACTGGTCTGGGCCCTATGAGGTAAAGGAGTGTAAGAGCGATTTCACCTAACTGGTGCACCTCAAAACTCCTAGGAACCCTTTGAGGGATCTGCATGTGAACCTCCTCAGGCCCCACTTTGAGAGGTTTGAGATTTCCATTCTCCTGGTAACTGACTATGGGGTGGAAGAGGATAGTGAGCTCCTCCCGACCTCCTATCTTCCAAGGAGCATGTTGGGTCAATGGAGGGTGTTGGCCTCTTCCCTACACTGACCCTAGAAAAACAGAGAGACTGCCACCAGTTGCTGGGACAGTTTACCTCTCTCTTCTCACTTATCCCAGGACTCACTATAGGATGCACCCATGATATTGATAATGGGGGCAGCCCACCTGCCTGATAAAGTGAGGGCTAACATTCAGGAGATGGTTTCTAAAATGTGGCACTAAGGGTTATTGAGCTATCCAACAGTCCTTGGTCAAGTCCAGTGGTGCTGGTCCCCAAAGCTGCCCCATCAGGGCCTTAGTTCTGTGTGAACTACTGTGGACTCAATGTAGTCACTAGGACTGATACACGCCTCACCCCCAGAGCTGAAGAGCTCAAAGATTGGCTTGGAGCTGCCAAGTTTGTCAGGACATTTGACCTAACGTCTGGGTACTGGCAGATTGCCTTGATCAAAGGAGTAAAAGAGAGGTCTTCTTTCTCTACACCAGAAGGGAACTTCCAATTCTGGGTCATGCCCTTTGGGTTAAAAACACCCCTGCACCCTCCAGAGGTTGGTAAACAACGTCTAGCTGGACTGGAGGTCTTTAGTGGCGCCTACCTAGATGACATTGTGTTCTTCAGTTCCAACTGGGAGGACCACCTGTGCTACCTTAAAGAAGTGCTTCAGGCTCTGCAGATGGTAGGCCTGACTATCAAGGCCAGTTAATTCCCAGATATGGCAGGATTCAGTGGTCTACTTGAGTTACCAAGTACAGGGTGGCACAGTACAGCCCCTCCAGGCCAAAACTGATACCATTCTGGCTCGCAAACTCCCACAACTCAGAGAGAAGTGAGAGCCTTCTTAGGCATCACTGGTTATTACAGATAGATTCATCAAGGGATATTGCACCATTGTTATCCCCTTGAAAGAACTGACTTCCAAGAAGCTGCGATATCAGGTGATTTGGACGAAGGCATGCCCGACAGCTTTTCACACAATGAAGGAGGCCTGGGTCAACCTGTAGCCCTTATT
This sequence comes from Pleurodeles waltl, assembly GCF_031143425.1. Classification (NCBI taxonomy): domain Eukaryota; kingdom Metazoa; phylum Chordata; class Amphibia; order Caudata; family Salamandridae; genus Pleurodeles; species Pleurodeles waltl. The sequence continues at coordinate 600,847,388 of NC_090443.1, read as the reverse complement.
AGTAGAAGGTTACTCTCCAGGGAACGAAGGTGGAGTGCAATTGAAAGAGAAGACTTTTTTGTGGTTTTTCACCGAACAAGCTAAGATCCTACTTGTTTATCACTCACTTCTGGGTTCAGACAGACCACAGGCTTCTCGGATGGTTAATGCAGATGAGGGGTGAGAATCTCAAACTGTTGAGGTGGTCCTTCTCCAACAGGGAGTCGATTTTACAATGGAACACTGTAGTGGAACAGACCACATCAATGCTGATGGTCTCTCCAGGTTCTTCAGCCATAGTGAAGAGAGCTCCCAAGGGGTTGGGTAGCTCTCCCCACTTTCAGCTTGGGGGCATGTGTTGGACCTGGCATTCTTGATGTGGCTTCCCTGACTTTTTGCCTTCTAACCTCCTGTTTTGCTGACATTTTGTTTTGTCAACTTTAGGATTCTGTGCCACTCCCAACTAGTGCTAAGTTACAGTTGCTCTGTACTTTAAACATGGTGACACTGGCTTACCCACAATTGGTTTATTTAATTTACTTGTAAGTCCTCAGTAAAGTGCACAGCATTTACCCAGGACCTGAAAATTATATGCTACTGGCAGGTCTGCAACATTGATTGTGCCATCCACTACTGTAGTCCTTTAAACATGTCTCAGGCCTGTCACTGAAGAACCTCTGTGTGCAGTTTTAAACTGCCATTTCGACCTGACAATTGCAAGCCTTCCTATTTATTATATGTAAGTCAACCCCTAGGATAGGCCCTAGAATGTACCAAGGTCAGGGGGCAGTGTATTTTACCCTTTCACTGCTAGTCCTTCCCCCCTAGTGTGAAGCCCTTTTTTGGCTATTTGAGGGCATGTGAACATAGGCCTCCATAACTTTTTGTCCACATAAGGTATCCACACCACATTTGTGTCCTTTTTTCAACATCCTTGGGATTCCAAGGGTGCCCAGGGTTTGGGCATTTCCCTGTAGGGGACTGTGAAAATACATCGCAACATTTTGAATTTTTTGTGAAACATAGAGAAAAAAGTGATCCAGATAAAAGTGTCAGTTTTTTCCTTAAAATGGCATCGAAAACGGTTTGATATACGAAAGTCGCCATCTTCCCAGCTTTTAGGAACATGCAGAGCTGAATCACAAAATATAATTTTATACCTCATTTTTGCCTTTTTTCTTAGAAGCAGCCTATTTTCCCTATTTTTTATGTTCTCAACCTACTTCCAGTTTGTGATGGAAACTAGTGTGAGACCCTTGAGTGATCCTGAGAAGATATAGATTTCTGAAAAGTAGACACAATTCCAAATTCAGCAAGGGGTCACATGTGTGTCGATCTCTTAAGGCTTTGCCAAGGAAAATAATTGCTGACATAAAGAAATATTGAAAATGACTAGGAAAAAAGAGCATTTGTGAAAACATTTTCATCTGTAACTTTTTGTCATAATGGTTGATTGACAAAAGCAGTATGTCATTTTGTTCACTGGACCCCACTGGTTTTGGTGATATAGAGGGTTTGTAGGCTGTTTAAGAATAGAAGAAGAGTGAAAAATAGGTATCAAGGAAACAAATGTATTTCTGAAATGGGCATAAGATATAGAGTTTAGGAGCTATGGTTATTTCTACATCTTTGAATTTGTGGATACCCGTACTAGCGTATATCTTGGAGGGTATTTTTCAAGATGTGATCTTTCTTATACGCTGCCTTACATCTGGAAGGCACAAATGCAGTGAAATCCTTTATATTGCTACAAGTCTCCTGATAATAATGGTTCCCAACTTGAGTGAGTAGGACTAGTACCCGTGAAAAGGAAACAACCCAAAATGCAAAACCTAGCCAACCTGTACATGTTTTAAAACTAGACAGCTAGGGTATCCAGGATGGGCTGACTTGTATGGCTCTTACCACATTTTTTCACGCAGAATCCATTGCAGTCCTGAAACTTTGACTAAAAAACAAATTTTCCTCAAATTTCTGTGATGGAAAGTGCTGGAATCTGCAAGGAGCATCAAACTTCCTTTGACCCGGCGTTGGTCTAAGTCTCCTGATAAAAATGGTACCTCACTTGTGTGGGTAGACCTAGTGCCTGCAACAGGAAACAGCCCAAAACACATCATGGACACATTGCACTTTTCCACTAAACACTGACCCTATTTTTTGTGATTTGGGTAGCTCTAGATTTTGGACCCTAGCTCAGCCTGCACCAAGAGAAACCTAGCCAACCTGTACATTTTTTAAAACTAGACACCTTTGGGTATCTAAGGGGGGCTGACCTGCTTGACTCTTACTGCGTCTTTTTACCCAGAGACCCCTGCAAACCCTAAATATTGATTGAAAAAGCACATTATCTCCCATTTATGTGGTGGAAATTTCTGGAATCTGTGGGGAGCCACAAACCTCCTTCCACCCAGAATACCCCCAAGTCTCCAGATAGAAATGGTATCTCACTTGTGTCAGTAGACCTAATGCTAGTGACAAGCAATGGCCCAAAACTTAACATGGATGCAGCACATTTCTCCACCACAAACTGACCCTCTTTTTCTAATATGGATAGCTGGAATTGGGTCAAAACCACAGTGTTCCCAGCCATCCAACTCATGCAAGTGACTAAAACTTTGGACAAGTTATTTTAATTTTAACATGTCCTTGTAGTTAAAAATTCTTAAAATCGTTTTTCACTGCTATGACACCTATCTCTCCCATAGGCTAACATTGGTAATACCTTAAAATAGCTTTTAAGTGTAATTTTCAATTGGAAAAAAGATAGGAATCGCGATTTTGGTGTCTCTGGACTCACAATTTAAAATCACAACATCTGGGGAAGTCCCATTTTAAATTGTAATGCTGAAAATTGAACTTTTAGAAAGTTGCCTTTTTCTTACTTTAACCATACTGTGCCTCTGGTTGTCTCTGAATACACCTCAGGGGTGAGTGACAGCTGGGCTTTGTGCATTCTCTCTAGATAGTCACACACAAAGGTAGCTGGGGTGTGTCATTTGATGGCTTATTATCAGGTTGATGGGCCTTCCTTGTCTAGATAGGAGGGAGGAGTTGACACTTGCACCTGAATAGGCTTTGTATCTGTTTCCACACAAAGAGCTGTGTAACCCCCATAGAGTGTCTGGAGCAAGGGAAGGAATGGGAGGGACCTTGTGCACTTTAAAGGACTTTCTTTGCAGTCTCCCCCACCTCAAAGGCTCAAATGGATATAAATACCGGACCTCAAACCCCAGCAAATAGTCCATTTCTGGATCTGAGGACATTTTTCTTGGAAGAAGGACTACAGTGCTGCCAGGAGGGACTGCAACTTTGAAGATATGCTTTGCTGTGCTGGCCTGCTCCCTCTTGACTGGAAGTGAGAAGGACTGGACTTGCCATTACAACCGCTAAAGAACTTAAGTGACTCCAAGGGCTTGTTTGCTTGCATGCTGTCCTGATATCACACAGCGATGAAAGATTTCCTCCAGCCCTGATCAGCTGCTGGACTTTGCCAACTGTGAGTCCTGTCCTTCAATGATGTGCCAATCCAGTCCTGGGCCTTTAATGGGGGCTCTGCAGCCGCATTCCTGCACACATCGATGCATGATGCCATTGCGCTAATCAGAACTACCACATCCTCCCTCAATGCTGCTGCAGCGCCGCTGAGGACCAGGACTTCCCATTGCTGACTTCACGGCTCAGGATCCATGCATCATCCCAGCCATGGTGCATCGCATTCGCATCACCAGTTGCACGGCTCGATGATGAGGCCTTACAAGGGGTTCGATGCCACATCTCAAGGACATTGCTTCTTTGCCAACTTCACAGCTCTATGGCCACACATCCCTGGGACTGCGCGGCTAGAAACCAACACATCACCTTTGCATCGCCTTCTCGACTTCAAGGCAACCCTCTGTCCAAGATACTTTTCCGTGGGCCCTTTGTGGGTCTTGTAGTTGGCCTGCCCGCTGTCACAGTTGGCTTGATCTTTGGATTTACCCCTGTCTAGTGTGATCTCAAGTAACCATATAGTGATATTGATTTCTATGCACTCAACTGCAGGTTATTCTTTAAAAGTTCATACCTCCAGTTCGACCTATTAGGTTTTTGTTGTTCTCGTCTTAGTTTTATCATAAAAATATCCTTTACTTTTCTTAACTGGCGTGGAGTTTTGACTGTGTTACTGTAATTTAAGTGTTGCACAAATACTTTATGCATTGCCTCTTAAGTTGAGCCTGTCTACTCTGTTCCAGGCAACCAGACGGTGAGCACAGGTTAATTTAGGTTGTGTATCTGACTTACCCTAACTAGGATTGTGGTCTCTACTTGGACAGGGTGCATCATTCTGCCCACTAAAGACCCAATTTCCATCAACCCCCTACTGGACTTTTATTGTTCATATGTCATTCTGTTTAATAAATTATTATTTTCTGTTACTGTAAATTAGAGTGTTTTTTATTGTGTTGTGTTTGTGTCTTTTCAGCTGCATTGGTACTTCTAAAAGTTTTACAAAAGTTCCTGTTGTTTCTTTGCCATAGCTACCAAGGGTTGCGCTGAGGTTTAAATTACTGAAAATGTTCCTTGACCCAACAAAAATAGAGACAGCTTTACATGTGGTGGCTTACCGTACACTACAATGAATTGTCTACATTCTCACACTGACTGTGACATACTGATGGTGCTGTGTTGGTACTTCTAAATGTTTGACAAAAGTTCCTGTTCTCTCAGTGCCACAACTACCAAGGGTTGTGCTGAGGTGTAAATTAATTAAACCTTTCCTGGACCTAACAAGAACAGTGTCATTATGACTTGTGGTGGACTACCGTCCACTGCAACTAATAATCTACATTCTCACATTAACTGTGACATAATGATGGTGCTTACTGATGTTCTGTGAACATCCATTGCATGATTTTGGTTACCCTAGGTATACTGTTGGCCATGGTATAATAATGAACATTTTTCGCTTGAAATATGTGTTACATTTCTAATAAAAATACATGCTTCTAAATTGGGAATTAGAGTTTGTTTTCCGAAATAAAAAGCTTGTTCTGTTATCATAATGTGAAGATTTTCATGACCAGACGAACTGATACTGAGGGTTAAATTACTGTACTTCCAGATTTGCATTGACAGCTTATATGATGGTAATGAATACAACTGCTGTTACATACTAATGGCTTTAAAACGTGTGTAAACTCTCTTCTGAAGTTATTTGGTAGGATTGTTGTATAAGCCTACAAAATGTTTCAGCTCTGCTGACATTTGTGTACTGTGTTTTTTTTCACAATTTCTCCTCCACTGAAATTCTTGGTCATGACTATGACTAACATTGTACTAATAGAGCTAGGTGAAAAAATGCTTGAAAGTGACCTTTAGAAAAGCATGGTGGTATGAAAAAATTAAAAGCTATGTAAAATTGTTTTTTTTTGAACTATCTAAATCAGCTATGAGTTTTTAGAAAAAGGTGAGTTGACTTCCTTTCTTGCCTTTTTCGCCTTTTATGTTTGTGCCTATGTTAGTGTAGCCTTTTGCACTGAATAAAAGACATGAGTGCTGGAAATACTTCCATAAACTAAATCGCAAATGGCCTCTTCTTGGTACATATAGCAGGTTCATCCTAGAGTCTTCTATTTGTCATGTTTGAACACCTAGGCCAACAATTCTGAATAGGTCATGTTGACTAGAGCTCATCTGATTTTGAGGCACAGTTCAGCTTTCTCCTGCAGACAGCTGTTTCTTTCATTTTGTTAAGTACTTTCCTCCAATTCAGTTAATTGTTACCTGTTCCGAGACCACAGATCAATTTGCTAGGTAAGATTTACACTCATGTTCCCTGGTTGTGCAATTTGACTTCAGCATCCAACACTCATTCCTGACTCCACTATTTAACTAGGAACTTTTTGTTGCCCCTGAGCTCTGAATAAGTATGAGAAGTACTGAATTAATCTCTGTGGTCATGTTGTTGTGTGGTCTGTAGGTTTCAGTGATAATCTGCTACTAGCTTCTGGGGTGCAATTGAGCCTGCTGTTAATGTTACAGGGGCCTCTACATCCAAATCAAGGGCTTATGTGGAAAACCTGGCCTTATTCATGGCTTCAACAAGTGTACTGCGTTTACTGACCAGTGTCAATTACATTCAGTTCAGGCAAAAGTAATTTTCCCCTATTGTGCTAGCAGTACCTGTTAGGATCAAATACAATGGAAGATTCAGAAAGTGTAAACAGTAATGTTGCATTCTCCTCCCTATGCCAACACTCAATTTTATTAAATGGGGTAGATCCACCCTATTCAAGCATTTGTTGAATATGGTGTAACCCTTTCTGAATTACTAGACTAGTACTGTCATATTGCCTGGTAGCATCTTTATTGGTGCTTTTGCTCACCTTCTGGGGCTATAACAGGCATTTTGCTCCTGTCACTGGACTTGCGGAACCATCAGAGGTGCTGGTGTATGAATTGATGATATTACTGGATCTTGCAGGTACACAAAAAATTATGGCGATGGAGTTGCTCTAATTGAAGTTGCAAAGGGGTCAGGCAAAGAGAACAAAACAAAAACAAATCATGGAGAGAGTCTCAGCATGGCTCAGGGTAGCCGATGAGAACTCAGAAGCTAACTGGAAAGCTGTGACGTTAGCATATGGGAGTCTTGATTTGAGGGTGATAAAGCTGACAAAATGTCTAAATAAGGAGACCCACAAGGCTATCAATTTTTCCTTCAGGATTTCATATGTTATCTTATCTTTTGTAGCTTCAAATGAGCAGCTTGAATAACCTTCAGGGAAATGTGTGCTATAATGTCACAACACTGGCAACAATATAGGTAAATATTAACAAACTCAAAATGAAAAACAAATTAAATAAAACAAATAATATTGAATATGTAAAAAATAGTTTCCACTTAAATAAACTATGAAAGGAATACCTGAACATATATGTTTGTGTGGCACTTGTACATACTATAACGTGCTAAATCACTTCATTTCTCCACTTTACAGAAGTAATTTTTTTCCACGACTGTGCTGTAAATTCAACAGAAACTTCTGATTGTTCTTTGATATATAATACAAGTTTGGATACATAAATCTCCCCCCAAAATTCTTTCTTTGATTACTACACTACACTTAGGTATTGTCCCGGATTCTTTCAAACACCACATTTACGGCCTTATTACGAGTTCAGCTGACGGTTTAGGCCATCCGCCGAACTTCTGATGGGCAGGTTTCTGCCATAGTGGCTACCTCCCCGTTGGGCCCAATAAAGTTTCCTTCTAGGTCAGTGGGCAGAAACGTCGGTTTCCACCCACTGGCCTAGCAGGAAACAGCTTACAGCATTGTCTCTGCCTCATAATCAAGCTGGCAGCAATGCAGTAGGATGCAGGGTGCAACAGCACCCTTGCAATGTTCACTGTCTGGAAAGCAAATAGTGAACATTGCAATGGTGCTGGACAGGGGGCCCTTGCACTATCCACGTCAAACGCATGGGCAGTGCAGGCTCCCCCCGTAGTTCCCACTGCATCCATTCTCCGCAAGCCTTTTCATTGCGGTGCTACCACCATGAAAAGTCTGGTGGTGAATGAGGTCGTTATTCCCAGGGCAGCGCAGCTTGAACGCTGCCCTAGCGGATTACTACTGCTGCAACCACCAGACTGCTGGGATCTCTGAACCTGGTGGTGCTGGTGGTCCCACCATGGCACGACCGCTCGGGCTGCCACATTGGAGGTGGTCTGACTGCCATCCGGGAGTCTGGCGGTCTGCCCTAATGTTTACGTTCCTATAATTAAGTTGAAAGTGATACCTATTATCAAACAAGAAGCTCGCTTTTTTAGCATTAGATCTTGAGCTCTTTGTGGATGAGCCACTGTTTTATTTGATATATGAAGACCAAGGTTCAAGCTGTGAGGCGGCTATAGCTATTGTCGCACAACAATAGAACGTAGACAGGGAGAAGCTGGTCAAATAACCCGTGGCTGACATTTATATTGCACGTGAAACATTTTCTGGGTGTGGATAGAAATATCCCTGCACATCTGTCCCACATCTCAGCAGGCATGCAACTGCTACTGAGATCCAAATTGTAAAGAGAGCTTATTGTGTGCTCAGTTTCCAATATTTGTTCCATAAGCTAAGCTCATGCTTAAGCTTTTGAAAGTGACAGTCCAGTATCATGTTAACAGGGGCACAAGCTCAGGCAGAAGCCTAAGTAAGCGTCGCACCCCAGCAGAGGTCAAAATCCAAGAGTCCATAAAGACCATTATGATTTCTCTATAGTCCTTATTTTTCCAGCCCCTCACACTTCACCAGGAGAATGGAGCAACTGTAAAACTAAAATTACACAGTTGGAATAAAGGCAATCATGTTAATCTGGAATTCACCCAAAACACAGCACTGAAGTAGTACTATCATTTATTATGGCCTGTATAGAGGATGATTCATAAAAGTCCAATGGATCTTCTTAGTCTACCAAATTTAACAACACCCTAAAAAGTCGGCCATGACATATTTCTTAGTTTACCCTGTACGTGGGTAGAATATCTGGGTGAGTGATTCCTCTTCTAACCATTCTTCTTACTCAGTCAATATGCAATGCTCTTGCATATGCATCCTTGGGCTGATGATATCCTACATTTTATCAACAATTTTCCAAATTAGAACTGGTATTTTGCAATTCATTAAATGATTAGTTTAGCACAAGTCAAAGTTTGAGCATGGAGCTCCTTACCACCTGGCAGTGTTCTATCTTACCTAGTAGACATCCTGTGCAGGATGATTCACAACTAACCTTAGCTTCTTGGCAAGCAAAACTTAATTATTCACCTTGACACTTCAACGCACCCTTTCCAAAGGACCCAAATCTTTGATGTTCCCTTTGACTAATGGAATTGCATTGTAATTTAGCAATCTACATGAATCCAGATGTGACAGAAACAAATAAAGTTTCATAGAGCTGTAAATATCATCTCACTCTGTGCAAGTATATCTCTTGTACGTTTCCTGACCAATAATCTAGCTCTGGACTCTGTTTTTTAATCTGAGGTCCGATTAATCTTTCCTTTCTCTGTTCCAAGGGGTGAGGAGACATACATTAAATTGGCAGTTTAGCACTCTGAAGTCTTCAGTATTCGACCTTGGTGCACCCTCACGCTTTGGAATTTCAGAAGAGTTACAGCTGCCAATTCAGGATAATCTTTCCATCCTTTATCAAGTGTTTCTCCAGGCCTTCTTCTCTTCTCTTCTCTTCTATTAGCCCAGACTCTTATCTTGACACTTGCAGCTTTAGGAAAATAAGTAATAGACGAGCTTTCACGTCAAAAGTTAAAACACAAAGAAATTGGGACTTCAGTCTGGCCAAGCTTCAAACAAACATGAATATGCTTCAGTTTAAATGATTTTTCACGTTTCTTATCAATTCCATGAATGTAAAATGATTATGAAATAGCATTTCTAAAATACAGCAGCATAAAAATACGATAAATAAATGTGATAACATAAAGATATATCCATTGCGCACTTTACTCACATACATCATAGTGGCACAACTGAGTTATGCTCTCTCTCTCTTATTGCCACAGCGAGGCAGCCTTAATGACGTACATTTTCAAAATGTTTGGACACTCCAACCTAGCTTATAGAAATCTATAGTGGATTCACACATCAAAACCATTGTCCACAAAGCACCTCCATTTTTCAGATAAATCCAGTTACTCATTCCAAAAACAAGCAAACGCATTATCTCCACACTGCTGCTACTGTTATTACTGTCCAGACTAAGACAAGGTTACCCTCAATAAATTTTGTGCTGTTAAAGTTTAACATCAGAGCCAGAATTAATGATCCCATGGTATGCTTTAGTTACCTGGTGTGGTATTACTGCACCATTTCAGGTTTTTACCTATGGAACAAGGAAGATAGCAGCAATCTGTGTTTCAGTAGTAAATTTCACAGGTTTTTTTTCCACATTTCCACATTTTGCACTCTTCCCCGGATATATTAAGCCAGATTTTCAGTGGTAAAAAGTATTTGAGTAAAATTTCAAACGTGTGTTTTCCTACACATCTAGTCATCAGATTCACAAGGAAAGTTCCACTTTCACCCAAATTGGGATCTCATCTGAAATGAGGTCCAGAATGTCCCACCTCACAGTGCAAGCTTCTATCTCATGTTATGTTGATCCGTAATCTAACCCTTGAAGGAAAAGCCAACTTTGCTACTTAGTGGTAAACAATTAAGTACTACATTTTCTACCTCTAAAATCCCTATTTCCTATCATCAATGCCAGCCTTTTTTCCAATAATCTAACCACTTGTGTGGCTCTGCTATCTTTGTTTTTTACTGCCTGTCATACACTCTTCTCTTCTTCTAGCCTTTTTATTTTCTGTCTTCCCTACAGATATAGGACACAATATTGAGAACACAAATATTATGTGACATAAATATTGTTGGAAATGGTGATCTTTTGCATTGCATTCCACCAGATGATTGCATTCTGTAGCATTGTGACTCCATGCACTTTATCCCATGGTAAAGTGATTGCACTTTCCCTTCCAAACATGGTAAAATGGCTATAGACCTGATTGAAGTCTTTCATTTACTTACAAGTCCCTAGTATATGGCACTACGTGTACCCAGGCCTGTAAATTACATGCTACTAGTGGGCTGCAGCACTCATTGTGCCACCCAGTATAGCAGTAAAACATGCCTCAAGCCTGCCACTGCAATCTGAGTGCAGTTTTTGAACTGAATGTCGACCTGGCAAAATAAACCACTTGCCAGGCCTAAACCTTCCTTTTTAAAATTTAGAAGTCACCCCTTAAAGTAGGCCTTAACAGGTCATAGGTTGTAGTGTATTGCAGTTCAAAAGTACAAAATGCATATTTGATAATTTTACCCCCTCAGTCATTTTTCACTGTTCAGTGTGGCAATGCTAGCGTCCTCTTTTTGCCTAAAATGTATAAAACTCATAACTTTAGATCTACTGATTGAATTGCTGTCATTTCAGGGCCTTTATATTGATTCCATACTCACCAACCTTCTAAATGTGTTTATGGTTATTTTTGCATTGCAATTTAACTTTAAAACTGTTTGAGTGCTACCTAAATGCTTTATATATGGCCTCTAATTTAAGCCTGACAGCTTTTATGGCAAGCAACCAGAGGGTTAAGCAAAGGGGTATTTCATGACTTTTATGGTTCACTCTGACAAGGATTGTGATTATCACTTGAGTGTGACTCTCTAAAAACCCAATTTCTTACAAATATTGTTTCAAAAATACTGTTTACGTAAAATATAATCTTTCTGTATTTATAATAGAAATGACAAAAAACATATGTTTAAACAAACCTGATAGAAGAGACTATTGGCAACAAAATGTAAGAATATATATTTTTTTATAAATATCTACTTTCAAAGTCATTTATATAAAGCAATTGGTTAATTAAAAATAAAATAATATTTCATAAACAGTTTTTATCGTGTATTTAAAGTAATGTACACATCAATCAATCAATCAATCTATCGATCTATCTATGATTATACATGTATATTAATTAAATTTAATTTATATATATATATATATATATATATATATATATATATATATATATATATATGTGTCACTTGTCCTTAGCCCGGAGTTATGGAGGCGCATTGGTACAGCAGTCCTTATAGGGCTCCAACAGCCCATTAACATGCCTCACAGTTCCCAAAAAGCAAAAAGAACTTATTGGACTCCCGCGGTAGTTTTTTAGAATGCAGTTTTATTCAAACAGATGGTCCTCATCCAACGTGTATCGCCAGTGGCCTTGTGTGTGTGTGTGTGTCTGTGTAGTTTAAAAATAAAACAGTAACTAAGCAATTATTAAAATACATTTAATTTTAAACAGTAACAGTAAAATAGGACCAAAATTTGCATTTGTACAAACAGAAAAGTAACCTAATTGACTATTATAATAAATATATAGCAATTGTTTTATTTAATACATTTTTTAAAAATTGTTTTTATTAACATTTTGCTGTTGTACATATTAAAATCAATTTATGGCATTGACAGACTCTTATTGCACCAATGGGTGCCATTGATTATCTCTCCTGGACATATTCTTTGATCCGACATTCACATCACCTTGTTACAACATTATTCGTTTGCTTTTGTATATCTCTGGTGCTGCATTTATAGGTGTGTACGTACATAATAGTGTCTGCCGCATACCATTTTAACATTCACTTCCCCGCATAACAGTCTTGGTCAAACATTAAACAACATAGTAAATAACATGATGATGCACTTGGGGACGTTTAAAGTCTATTTACTGGGGGACGCCTCTGTGTATCTATTCCAAGGACGGACCCGGCCCTTCGCTTGGTCTCCGTCAATTCGTTTGTGGGTCAGGGGCCACATGATCTGACACTATACTACTCTGCAGCCCCACTCTGTTTGTATTCTTCTAGGGTCTAAATCTCATACCTGCAGCCGGTTACCCCCTACTCTCGCGTAGTGTTGGTCTTGTTCTCTTCCATACAGTACTTTATGATATACAGTGAGGTTCCGCACTCCTAATGTCTCTGTTTCTTAACTGATATGTCAATTAGTTTCCTCCACAGCGTCCCCCCACCCCTCACTACACGTCCCCATTCCGTCAATACTTCCTCCCATGCCAGGGCGATGGGTGTCTGGCGTAGACCCCATGCTTTCTCGCTCTTCAGGACTTGTAGCTCAGCCCTAGCCCATCTCGACACCTCTTGTCTCCATTCAGTCAAGGATGGGCGCCTGGGTGTCCTCCAGCCCAAAGCGATTAATCTCCTGAATAGTACTAGGGTTAAATCCAGGAAAAGCTCATTTACTTTCCCAATTGCTAATCCCGTTTTCAGGCCCAATAGACACATAGTCGTGGTCTTGAGGTAGTTCCACTCCCAACAGGCCCTTCAGGTCGATCATCACCGTCTCCCAGCCCGCTGGATTTCAGGGCAGTACTAAACCATGTGATCAAAATCAGCATCTAGGTCGTCACATTTGGGGCACACCTTGGGGACACCTCCGTATATAAGAGTCAAGCGGTGTGGAGTGAGGTATGTTCTGTGTGTGTAATTGTACTGAATGTATCTTAAGCGCGTGTTCCTCGAAACCACCCGTGGGTATGCTAACACCTTCTGCTATTCTGTGTCTGACAGATCCCTGCCCAGTGTCCTTTCCCATCTTTCCCTCTGGGGTCGTAGCGGGTCTAATATGCCTTCAATTTGAGCTCAATACAGTTTTGTAATTAGATGGGTATCTTCTCCCGATGTCAGCAGGAGTTGCAAAACCCGGTGTGTGGTGGGCTCCGCAATGACCGTGTCCCAATGTTCCCTTAAGATGTGTATCAGCCTCTGATATAAGAGGAACTGTCTCCGTGGGACCCCGCTATTGTCCACCAGGTCAGTGAAGGGTCTCAGCACCCCATCGCAAAGGAGGTCTCTGATCGTCTCCGCCCGACCTTCGTCCATGCCCCCGGTCCGGTGCCCACCTGGCTCCCCTCCACCGTATTTATCTTTAGTATGGATAATGGTAAGGCAGGGGAGTAAGTCTTGCCCACCCCCACTCCCCACGAGTACCTCTTCCAACAAGCTAAAGCTACTTTCGTCATTGCACTCTTTTCCTGAGGTTCCACCCTCCGGTTTATCATTTGTGTTATGATCTCCTCGCATCTCGTCTCGCTGCTGGCAGTACACCTATCCAGGCGTCCCCCTCCTGCAAACCATCTGGAGGTCAACTGTAACTGGCACGCCAAGTAATAGAATTAAAAATCTGGGGCACTGAGTCCTCCCTCAAGGGTCGGCCTACAGAGAAGCGAGAGCGCTGTGCGTCTTCGACCTCAATCCCATAGAATGTCCCTGAGTAAGGTATTCAACTCCCGGAACCATGATGCGGGGATCAGTACCAGCAGGTTAGCGAAGTAGTGAAGGAGGCGGGGTAACATAATCATTTTAGACAATGATATCGTGGCCATTATAGATAGCTTCAGTAACCGCCAGAACCCAACAGAAGCTTGAAGGGAGCCGAGCGCACTGCAGATATTCCCATCCCATAGGTCTTTCATGTCATGGAATACCTGTATACCCAGTCACTTAAAAGTGTGCGGTGCCCATACCACAGCCTCCGGGAACAAAGAGGGTTGGTCACCACCCGCCGTCATCGGGAAGACGAATGTCTTGCCCCTATTGAGGCGCAATCCCGAAAGACCTCCGAAATAATCTAGAGTCTGCAGGGCCCATGGAAGGCCAGTCTCCCCATCTCTAAGGTAGATTAGGATATCATCAGCATAGAGTGAACTAATGTGCTCAGTCTGTCCCCACTCCACTCCCCTACCCACGCCCTCTATCCGCAGCTGGGCCACCAGAGGTTCAATAGCCAGGGCGAATAGTAGTGGTGACAACGGGCATCCCTGCCCGGTGCCCCTGTCTATGCGGTAGGGTTCTGAGATCGTTCTACCCGTTCTCACTCTCGCTAGTGGGGTTGCATATAACAGGTCCACCCATTTAACCCATCCGACCCCTAAACCCATCCTAAGCATCACTGTCCTCAGATAATCCCATCAAATCGAGTCAAAGGCTTTCTCTAAATCTATTGCAAGTAATGTCCCGGATAGGGGCCTCTCTGCCCTTGGCATTTGTAAGATAACAAAGTGGCGTCTGAGATTCAGTGAGGTGCTACGGTTCGGAACAAACCCATTTTGATCTGCATGTACTAGTGTGGGTATATATTGAAGCAAGCGATTGGCCAGGATCTTACTAATAATTTTGAAATCACTGTTCAACATTGATAGTGGTCGGAAATCGGTAACAGATGCTTCACCCGATTTCAGCTTCGGTAGAGGGACCACCAGGGCCTCTCTGAGCGAGTCTGGTAGCAGGCCACGGTGTAATGCCTCCCCATATAGTTCCACCAACTGGGGAGCTAACAGCGCTATGTACCTCTTGTAAAAGTCCTTTGGGAGACCGTCCGTACCAGGTGTTCTTCCTGGGGCTAACTGTGAGATGGCTTCCCGCACTTCCTTCACTGTCATCGCCCCCCCAGCCCGTCCCTTTTCCTTGCAAGTCAGGGTAGATAGCGGAGCGGGCATAAAAAACTGTCTAGGCGGTCAGTTTCGAGTTTGCCCAGATTCCTATACAGGAAGGTATAGTAATCTTTAATAGCATCATTTGCCCCTGCCCGGCCTGAATCTGCGCTCGCCTTTCATATCACGTACACTCACAATGGGTGCTTCCTCCCCTCCCGGTCTCACCAACTAGGCCAGCATCCTATAGGATCTGCCCTCTTCAGCCTGCACTGATGCTAAGTATCTCCGCGTGCAATGGCATTGGAGCTGTTCTTCAACCTTAGAGTGGGATCTCCTCGCCTGCTCGTAGTCCTCCTGTTCTGGCATTCCACTGCTCCCTCTCTTTTCCCCCTTGTGTATGGTTTTCTCTAGACTAATCAGTTCCCGTTCTTATGTACGTCTTATCCCGGCCGTCTGTCCTATACTGTAACCTCTCGTTGCCACTTGAAGTGTTTCCCATTCCATATGTCTGGAGGAGGCAGACCCCTTGTTAATGTTGATGTGG
The DNA here is from genome assembly GCF_031143425.1 of Pleurodeles waltl. Lineage (NCBI taxonomy): Eukaryota > Metazoa > Chordata > Amphibia > Caudata > Salamandridae > Pleurodeles > Pleurodeles waltl. The sequence continues at coordinate 600,831,852 of NC_090443.1, read as the reverse complement.
TCTGTCAGATATGAGCGGAGCGCCTCTCTGAATGCCTGGTTCCAGTGCAGCTGTGGGCAATCTCTACAGCGGTATGGGGGGTCTGTCTTCAGTCACCCTCCAGGTAAGCAGCAGTGGATTATGATCGGATAAAGTGCGGCCCAAGTATTCAGAATGGGTCATTCCCCTCGCTAGGATAGCTGAGCATACCACCCTGTCTATCATAGTATGTATTCGGTGGAGGCCTGAGTAATTAGAACAGTCCTTATCGTCAGGGTGCTGTTCACGCCAAACGTCAATCAAGCCCCAGGCAAGCACCCACTCTCTCAGTTTTTTAGCTATTTTATGCGTTGCCGTTCCTGGCAATGGTCCAGGTCTACGTCCAATATGCTATTAAAGTCTCCCGCCAATAACAACTCTCCATGTTGTTTGCGAGTTAGATGGCTCGATAAGCTGCAGGAAGGGGACCTGATCCTGGTTAGCGGCGTAAATACTTCCTAACACTATTGGAACTCCATGGAGTTTCCCCCTACTATCACAAACCTGCCCTCCTGATCTCTGTCAGTAGATATCACTTCGAAAGGTACTCCTGCACAGACCCAGACCAGCGCTCCCCTGGCATAGGCGGAGTACCTAGTGGCGAACACCTGCCCTCTCCATCTACGCCTCAGTTCCTCCACCTCACTCGCTGTCAAGTGGGTCTCCTGCAGCATTGCTACATGTATGCCTCTCCTCTTTAGGTGGGACAATATTCTGTGCCTTTTAGCTGGTGACCCTATCCCCCGTATGTTCCACGTTAGGAAACTATAGTCTGTCATGTAGATATATCAAGAAAAAATGCGGGCCAGACCACCATCCTCAGCATATCACTCCCCTTTGTCCATTTTCATATGCTTCGTGTGAACAATCCACAATCCCCAGGCACCATTGAAATTTAAAATTAAAAAAAACCAGCTCCCCATCCCCAGGGCGCCTCTCCAACTGTAGGCTGCCCAAGTAAACCGTGCAACAGAGCAACTTTGTCAACCAAGTAAGTATAGTTCTCGCCTGTCTAACTGAGTAGACGAGAAGCAGGTAGTGGGGTGGGTCCATGCCCGTCGGGGCCTACTATCCACTCAGTGCTCCTCACCCCAGGACCAGTTTATGGGTACATCTACCCCAGTTCATCCGCCGTCTGCGGGGTCACCTTCGGGGGCCGCCCCAAGCAGCCGGAGCCCTCCACCGACGAGATGGTGGTGCCATCCGAGTCTCTCTCATCGCTCCCCACCGGGGAAGCCTCTCTGCCCATGGAGGGCGCCGCCCTCAGGGCCTCCTTCTTCCCCAGCTCCTTTTGGGACCGTGATGGTTTGGCTCGGGGGCTGGCCTGGCGCCGCCACACCCCCGGCCCCCCTGTGACCGGAGCCCAGCATTGACGGATCTCGCGCATTGACTTCTCTGTCCTCCGCGGGCCTCCAGCCACTCCCATGCTTCCTCAGGGTTCTGGAAGAAAGTGGTCTTGTCCTCCACTATCACTCTCAATCTCGCCGGGAAGAGAAGCGAGTACTGGATCCCTTTTTCCCTAAGTGCCCTTTTCACTGCCAGGAAAGAAGCTCTTTTAATTTGGACGTAGATTGTAAAGTCTGGGAAGAGGGTCACCTCTCCGTTTGCCACTCTAAAGGGTCCCGCCTCTCTGGCCCTCTGGAGCAGGATGTCTCTGTCCTTGTAGTGGAGTAACCAGGCGACCACCACACAGGGTGGCCTTCCAGGTGCCAGGGGTCTTGTGGGGACGCGGTGCGCTCGTTGCCGTGTGAAGAACAGTGTCAATCGTCCCGGTGCCACGACTGTACGCAACCACTCCTCCAGGAATTCCACCATATTTGTGCCTTCCGCACCTTCCGGGAGGCCTACCACTCGCACATTGTTCCTTTGATTTCTCGCCTCTGCGTCCTCTGTCCTTTGTTCCAGTAGCGTCACTCTATCCGTTAGATGCAACACTGTGGCCGCTAGGTCTTTTTACTTGTTGTGAGATCAGCTAGCGTGACCTCCGTCTCCTTAACTCTGTCTGTCAGCTTTTGGTAGTCTGCCCGCAGGAGGCCAGCTTCTACTGCGACTTGGTTAATGTCATGCTGTAGAGTAGCTTTTGTGTCCTCGATTGCACCCAAAATTTTGCCTAGAGTGTCCGGGACTTTAGACTGTGTTAGGTCTCGCGTATCCCCCCCCCCACTGCGGTTGGCAGATGTTGAACGTTCCATGGCTTTACCCCCGCGTCGGTTCCTGGAGGTCATTAGCGCTGGAGGGCTTTGTACCAGGGTTTTCAATGTGGCTTATGCCCCCGTACTGCAACACCGCCTGCACCCGCCGCTCCCGGCACAAGTGTTCCTAGCTCATGTCACTATGTCAGAACGGAAGTGTCCTGGTCCATTAGCTGTCTGCTCACCTGGTCGTCGTGCGGCAGCAGTTTCTCGGTACTCTAATTTCACCTACGCAGGGCTGGCTGGGCCCTACTGCGTCCATCCCTCAATGTCTGGCCTGGGGATCAGCGCGATCTCTCTCCCAATGCCACGGGGAATGGATCGGAGGCCGCGTGGCCCCTCCCAAGTTCTCAGGATCAGCCGGCCCGTCGTCATCTGAGGGGGCTCCTTGGATTTACCTGCTAATGGGTTCTGGCCTTCTTCAGGGCTCTGCCGGTGTTCTCGGCGCCCCGGCCGCGAATGGACGGGCGTCTCGCCTCGCAATGCTGCGTCACCACCACTCCACCAGTGAGACCGAAACGTCCCTCAGTGCTCTCTGCTCCGCCGCTGAGACTGTATGCGGAGCCGCAGGGTCCGGTGTCATCCGCTCGTCTAAGGCCTGGTCAGCAGCTCCGCCCAATCGGAGCCCCACGCGGAGATCACCACTCGCTTGCCCAACCACTCCACCGGGGCGGCTCAGGTCCCCTATTCCCCAGAGTCCAGGGCAGGCAGTCCGTTTCTCCTGGGGCAGGGACTCCAAGTCTGGAGCTCCGCCCCTCCCTGCGCCGCACCTCGCAGGCCGGGTCAGCCGCGATCGGGCAGACCCCGTCACTCGAGTCCCCGGCCTTCGTTCCGTGCTCCGGGCCTCGTCAGGGATGCCCCGCTATGCTGGCTAGAATCCCCGCAGGGGCCCAGAGATCAGTCGCCACAGTCCACCATCCGCTCCGACGGGTTCCGCACGCGGCACCTTCGCTGGTGGCCCCGGGGTTGGGCTTGGTTCGCCAGATGATTGGTAGGCCCCTTCGGAGCCGACTGATTATACGCCCGCCATCTTGGCCTGCGTGGCCACTCCCCCTTGTTTTATTTAATACATTACACAAAACAGTCAAATAATATACATGTATATATTTTTTTAAATCATAATAATAGGTCAGCAAGGTAAAAAATTGATAACTATAGAATATCAGAGACAGAACAAAAATGTAAAAAATATATTTTCCAAAATATGTTTTAAAACAATTTATATAAACATTTAACCCCTTGAGTGCCCTGGACTTAACCACTAGGCCCTGGGGATTTTTTTTTGCAACAATTTCATGCAAGGGGAGTGGCCACTTAGGCAAGGGTTGCTCCCCTGGGGGGCACATTTATTTTAGACCATTGTGGCTACCAACCAGTAAGAGCATGGTTATCCCCCACCCCAACTGAAGAGGGTAACAGTCTTTCAGCTCTCCCCCACACACTAAAACATTTTATCTTTTGATTATTTTGGGTTGTGGTTGTACATTTGGGCAATGAGAGCTTGGCTAACTCTCAAAATTGTCCCACTTGGAATGGTGAGGGCTGCACTTTTTGGACTTTGGGACGCTGCCATGTACAAAAATCTCCAAGGCCTAGACACATCTGAAAATTAAACATCTGAGTGAGTCCAGGGTGGTGTGCTTCACATGCACCCCACACCATTTTCTTACCTACAATGCCCTGCAGACATCCAACTTTGCTGGAAATCACACATTTTTCCCACATCTTTGTGATAGAACCTTCCGGAATCTGCAGGAATCCATAAAGTTCCTACCACACAGCATTGTCTCATCTATACCGATAAAAGTTCTGCTCCACTAGTCAGCCTAAAAATGTTTTTTTTTCAAACTGCCCTTTTGGACCCTCTTTGGTTCCCCCTCAATTTCAACATGTTTTTGGTTCTTCCCTGTCACAGGCACTTGGTCCACCTATACAAGTGAGGTATCATTTTTCCCTGGAGACTGAGGGGAATATTGGGTGGTAGGAAATTTGTCCTGGTGGGGTGATCCCACACAGACATGTGGGAAAAATGAGATTTTTTAGCTAAATTAGAAGTTTGCTGAGGATTCTGGGTAAGAAAACCCAGGGGAATCCATGCAAGTCACAGCGCCCTAGACTCCCTCGGGTGTCTAGTTTTCAGGAATGTCTGGGTTTGGTAGGTTTCCCTGTATGGCTGCTGAGCCCTGCACCAAAACCGCAGGTGCCCCCGCAAAAACAAGTAGTTTTGTATTTTATAATTTTGATGTCCAGATAGTGTTTCGGGGCATTTCCTTTCGCGGGCACTAGACTTACCCACATGTGAGGTATCATTTTTATCGGGGGACTTGGGAGAATGCTGGGTGGAAGGACATTCGTGGCTACTCTCAGATTCCAGAACTTTCTGTCACAGAAATGTGGGAATTTTTTGGGCCAAATTATGAGGTTTGCAAAGGCTTCTGGGTAACAGAACCTGGCAAGAGCCCCACAAGTCAGCCCATCCTGGATTCCCCTAGGTGTCTAGTTCTCCAAAATGCACGGATGTGGTAGTTTTCCCTAGGTTCCAGCTGAGCTAGAGGCCAAAATCCACAGCTTGGCACTTTGCAAAAAACAAATTTCTTTGGGAAAATGTAATGTGTCCACATTGTGTTTTGGGGCATTTCCTGTCGCAAGCAGTGGGCCCACCCACACAAGTGAGGTACCATTTTTATCGGGAGACTTGGGGGAATGCTGGGTCGAAGGAAATGTGCAGCTCCTCTCAGATTCCAGAACTTTCTGTCACTGAAATATGAGGAAAAAGTGTTTTTTTGGCCAAATTTTAGGGTTTGCAAATGATTCTGGGTAACAGATCCTGGTGAGAACCCCAGTAGTCACCCCATCTTGGATTCCCCTTGGTGTCTGATTTTTAAAAAATCCACAGGTTTTGTAGGTTTCCTTAGGTGCCGGCTGAGCTACAGGCCAAAATCCACAGCTAGGCACTTTACAAAAAATAGCTCTGTTTTCTTCGGGAAAATGTGATGTGTCCACATTGTGTTTTGGGGCATTTCTTGTCGCGGACACTAGGCTTACCCACACAAGTGAGGTACCATTTTTATTGGGAGACTTAAGAAAATGCTGGGTGTAAGGAAATTTGTGGCTCCTCTCAGATTCCAGATCTTTCTGTCACCGAAATGTGAGAAAAAAAGTGTATTTTTGGCCAGATTTAGGGTTTGCAAAGGATTCTGGGTAACAGAACCTGGTGAGAGCCCCACAAGTCAGCCCATGTTGGATTCCCCTTGGTGTCTAGTTTTAAAAAATGCACAGATTTGGTAGGTTTCCTTAGGTGCCGGCTGAGCTAGAGGCCAAAATCCACAGCTGGGCACTTTGCAAAAAACACATCTGTTTTCTTTGTGAAAATGTGATATGTCCACGTTGTGTTTTGGGGCATTTTCTGTTGCAGGCACTAGGCCTACCCACACAAGTGAGGTACCAATTTTATTGGGAGACTTTGGGGAATGCTGGGTGGAAGGAAATTTGTGGGTCCTCTCAGATTGCAGAACTTTCTGTCACCGAAATGTGAGGAAAAAGTGTATTTTTGGCCAACTTTTGAGGTTTGCAAACAATTATGGGTAACAGAACCTGGTGAGAGCCCCACAAGTCACCCCAACCTAGATTACCCTTGGTGTCTAGTTTAAAAAAATGCACAGGTTTGGTAGGTTTCTCTAGGTGCCGGCTGAGCTAGAGGCCAAAATCCACAGCTAGGCACTCTGCAAAAAACAGCTCTGTTTTCTTTGTGAAAATGTGATGTGTCCAAATTGTATTTTGTGGCATTTTCTGTTGCGGGCACTAAGTCTACCCACACAAGTGAGGTACCATTGTTTTTGGGAGACTCTGGGGAATGATGGGTGGAAGGAAATTTGTGGCTCCTCTCAGATTCCAGAACCTTCTGTCACCGAAATGTGAGGAATAAGTGTATTTTGGCCAACTTTTGAGGTTTGCAAACGATTATGGGTAACAGAACCTGGTGAGAGCCCCACAAGTCACCCCATCCTGGATTCCCCTAGGTGTCTAGTTTTAAAAAATGCACAGGTTTGGTAGGTTTTCCTAGGTGCAGGCTGAGCTAGAGATCAAAATACACAGCTAGGCACTTTCCAAAAAACATGTCAGTTTTCAATGTAAAAATGTGATATGTCCATGTTGCGTTTCCTGTTGCGGGCATTAGGCCACGCAAGTGTGGTACTATTTTTATCGGGAGACTTGGGGGAACATAGAAAAGCAGAACTAGTGTTATTGCCCCTTGTCTTTCTCTACAGTTTTTCCTTCCAAATGTAAGACAGTGTGTAAAAAAGAAGTCTATTTGAGGAATGCCCTGTAATTCACATGCTAGTATGGGGACCCCAGAATTCAGAGATGCGCAAATAACCACTGCTTCTCAACGCCTTATCTTGTACCCATTTTGGAAATACAAAGGTTTTCTTGATACCTATTTTTCACTCTTTATATTTCACCAAATGAATTGCAATATACCCGGTAGAGAATGAAAACCCATAGCAAGATGCAGTTCATTTATTGGCTTTGGGTACCTAGGGTTCTTGATGAACCTACAAGCCCTATATATCCCCACAACCAGAAGAGTCCAGCAGATGTAATGGTATATTGCTTTTAAAAATCGGACATTGCAGGAAAAGGTTACAGAGTAAAACGTAGAGAGAAATGGCTGTTTTTTCACCTCAATTGCAATATTTTTTTTATTTTGGCTGTTATTTTATGTTGGAAAACCTTGTACACAAATGACCCCTTTCTGAATTCAGAATGTTGTCTACTTTTCAGAAATGTTTAGCTTTCCGGGATCCAGCATTGGATTCATACCCATTTCTGTCACTAACTGGAAGGAGGTTAAAAGAGTGGTTTTCTGATTCAAGTCTGCCTGTTCCTAAAAGCTGGAAAGCTGGTGATTTTAGCACTGCAAACCCTTTGTTGATGCAGTTTTCAGGAAAAACAAACACAAGCATTCTTCTGCAGCCCTTTTTTCCCATTTGTTTGAAAAGAAACCTACATTTTCACTGTATTTTTGCTAATTTCTTGGTCTCCTTCTGGGGAGCCCACAAACTCCGGGTACCTCTAGAATCCCTAGGATGTTGTAAAAATAGGACACACATTTGGTGTGGGTAGCATATGTGGACAAAAAGTTATGAGGGCCTAAGCGCGAACTGCCCCAAATAGCCCAAAAAAGACCTGGCACCTGAGGGGGAAAAGGCCAGGCAGCGAAGGGGTTAAAAAGCAAAATATAAAAAAATAAAAACAAATAAAATATACATTAATATAAAAATACCTTAATCGACATTAGGGCAACTGCTGCATTTCAGAGGAATTAGATTTACTATTTGAAGTGGTTACATTTACCTTTCCCACTCTAGTCTGAGCAACAGAAGGGAAATTGTTGTACTTCAGACCGATTATATGTATAATTCAATCTTTGCAACAGCAGAAAAACTATTGAACTAAAGAAAAGTTATATTTGCTGTTCCCAACTGATATGTGCAACAATAGAGAAAGTGTTGGACTTCGGAGAGGAAAGATTTCTATTTCCACTCCAGGTAAGCAACAAGAGGGAAAGTGTTAGATTTTGAAGGGTTTACATTTACTATTCCTACTCCAGTCAAAAGAACAGTAAGGAAACTGTTTGACTTTGGAGCTGTTACACCTCCTATTTCCACTCCAAGCTAACAAAATGAAAGTGTAGGACTTCAGAATTATTTCATATACCGTTCCAACTCATAATTATTTTCTGCAAAATGTTTACATACATAAAAAACTATGGTGGTCATTACGACCCTGGCGGTCAGAGACCGCCAGGGGTAATGTGGCGTCCGTACCGCCAACAGGCTGGCGGTATGAAGGCCCTTATTACGACCGCGGCGGTAGAGCGGCGGTTTCCCGCCGTTTTAGCCCCGGCGGTGATAATCCGCCAGGGCAGCGCTGCAAGCAGCACTGCCCTGGGGATTATGACCCCCTTACCGCCAGCCTGTTTCTGGCGGTTTGCACCGCCAGGAAGAGGCTGGCGGTAAGGGGTGTCCTGGGGCCCCTGGGGGCCCCTGCACTGCCCATGCCACTGGCATGGGCAATGCAGGGGCCCCCTAACAGGGCCCCAGCCAGCTTTTCACTGTCTGCATAGCAGACAGTGAAAAGCGCGACGGGTGCAACTGCACCCGTCGCACGGCGCAACAGCGCCGGCTCCATTAGGAGCCGGCTCCTACGTTGCTGCCTCATTCCCTCTGGGCCGGCGGGCGCAAACTTGGTTTGCGCCCGCCGGCCCAGCGGGAATGTCATAATGGCGGCCGCACGGCGGTTACCGCCTGGCGGGGGCGGTAGCCGCCCGCCAAGGTCGTAATGACCCCCTATGTGTATTATGCGCAGCCACCGTATGGGTGACCCAAATACCAAGATAACGGAAACTCTTAGTTTCCCATCGAAGGCCGGCCTCCTGGAAGTCAGCCCAAGAGACTCCACTGAGGGAACCCAGAGGAAACAGGAGCAATTTTTTCTGATTGACCTTCAGGCCAGACACAGCCCCAAACATCTCCATCCTGTGCAACAACAACGGAACCAAGACACTAAGGTCCCGGAGAAACACTAGCACATCATCTGCATACAAAGAAACCACATGTGTGGACTGTCCCACCCCAATTCCCCAAGGGGCCCTACTCTCTCGAAGCCATTTTGCAAGGGGTTCCATGGCTAGAACAAAGAGGAGAGGGGACAACGGACAACCCTGCCTTGTACCCCTACCTATTTACCAGGCATCCGACAGTTCCCCCCCAACTCGTACCTGTGCAGTAGGAGAAGTGTACAATAGCCTCACCCAGGCACAGAAACCAGGACCAAACCCCATACCTCGCAATACTTCCAGCAGATACCCCCACTCAACTGTATCAAAGGCCTTCTCAAGATCCAGAGACACCAACGCCATCTCAGTGTCCTCACCCTCCGTCTCATAAAGCACATGTGCCAAACGACGTAAATTGTAAGACGTGCTACGACCAGGGATAAACCCACACTGGTCCTCGTGCACCAGTCCCAAAATCACCCCTCGGAGTCGGGAGGCTAGAACTTTGCAAAGGATCTTTACATCACTATTTAGCATCGTGAGCGGACGATACAATGATAGATCACCAGGGTTCCCTCCCGGCTTAAGCAACAAACAGATTATGTCCTGTCGCATTGATTCTGGCAACTTACCACACTCACAAGATTCCTCAAACACTTCCAGAAGCTTCTCCCTCAGAGTAAACGGAAACGTCTGATATAATTCAATAGGAAACCCGCCGCCACCAGGAGACTAAGATTTAGACATCGCTGCGATTACGGAACTCAGCTCCTCAACAGTAATCACCACATCCAAAGTCTATCCACTCACCGCATCTAATCTAGGAAGTCAAATCTGCCCCAACACCCTTTCCCAGTGTAGCCGGTCCAGCACTGGAAACCACCGTCAGGTATTCTGCTAGTACCCCCAAGATATCTGCCAGGTTCGTGACTGTCTCACCTTTCGGAGATCAAATATGTAGTATGGGGGGGACTCCACCCCCCTATTCTAAATCCATGCCAAAAGCTTGCCAACCTTATTCCCTTCATGGTGTAGTCGCTGGATGTATGCTTTGAGGGTAACCCTACTCAAGGAAACCCAGCAATCATTGACCGCCTTGCGTAATCTAAGCTCCTCCTGTTCCGCTTCTCTGGTGTTTGGGAGTCTCCGCTGCAGGGCACCCAATCTCTCCTCCAGTCCAGACAACTCACTCTTCATGTACCTGCGCACTCCACACATCGTCCCAAAGAACACACCCTGCACCACCGCCTTCATGGCCTCCCATTCCAGACCCCTCGATGCAACCGTGTTCCAGTTCAACTCCACATACTCAGTAACAGCTGCACCCACGCCCTCTCTGCACCCCACATCTGCAAAAAACTCTGCTGGTAGTCGCCAACTATGTGCAGTACGAGTCCCCACCACCCCCCATTGCAATTGCATTAATACAGGAGAATGATCAGATAGAAACCGACCCAGATGTGTGACCTCCAAAACCTGAGATCCATGAAAGCCAGCCAGGAGAAACCTATCTAACTGGGCATAAGTGTGATGTGTTCTAGAATGACAGGTAAACTCCCTACCATCCAAATTCAACTGCCTCCAGCCATACCACAGCCCCAACTGGTGCATCACATCCGTAAGTGAGCTCACCATCCGAGGCTTAGTACCACACCTCGAGGGGTCACGATCCAATTCGCCATTCAGCACGCAGTTGTAATCTCCAGCCCAAATAATAGGCCTGTCCACACCTTACCCCAGAATCTCCGGAATTTTGGTATAGAAGAAGGGATCATCAATATTGGGTGCATAAGTATTAAGAATGTTGACGGGGAAACCATCCAGCATGCCCTCAATAAGAACATATCTTCCCTCAACATCAGCTTCAATTAACGTATGGGTAAAGAGAGCCCCAGGAGCCACCCACACCGTCACACCCCACGCGTAGGAATAGAAGGAGGAGGAAAACATTTGACTCCGCCATTTCTTAGATAACTTCTGCACCTCCTCCTCCGTCATATGCATCTCCTGGAGGCAGGCAATCTGCACCTACTGCCTATTTAAAAATGAATGGACCCTATATCTCTTGTTATAACTCTTCAAACCCCTGACGTTCCAAGTCATTATGTTAAGTCAGCGACCCATATTGATACTGAGTTCCCAACTCACCCACCATAAAGCCCACCTAATCTGAGAGAGGTATCCAATGCCCATCATGCCATAGCACTTGCACTGTAATCCCAACAATGAACATCGGTAAACTGTGTCAACTAAACCACCCAAACAACCCACCCCCACCCCGGACATACAGCATAACAATTGAAACGAACCATAATACTGCAGGTCCAATCTAAAAATGCTGTCAGGACTACAGCCTAATCCCCACCACCCATTCAAGGCCTACCACAATTGTGGAGTGATAACCCCTCACCCCCGCATCCAAAACACTTTGCCCACCCAAAAAACCTCTAATGCAAAAAGACAGTAAAGAACAGCACCCCACCCCAGCATTAATATCCAGCAGGACCATACTATAAGAGAGTCATCTCCGAGTCCAGCATAGAATCACACATTATCATCCTCTAGAAGCTGCCACTCCCAGAAGATGTCAGTTCACCAGGAAGATCGCTCAAGAGACAGATAATCAGTTCTGCATGGAAGGTGCCGAAGAGACCATGTCCGACCCTGCACCAGTGCCAGCCACCGACTCATCAGGAACCACAGCCATTGTTCCATCCTGCTGTATCTCGACCCGAGGGGCAGGGACATCCACCACTCCTTGATCCATAGAATCCGCCGTCCGTTCTCCCTCACAATTCCGCCAATCAGATCCATCTGCCCAAGAGGCTCGATTCACCACTCGACGAACCCCAGGAGGCTTGCCCAGCGCCGCCTTATACCACATTTCCAGCCATCTCCAAACCTCCCCTGGCTGTTCAAAGAAATGGGACCTGCCTCCAGTGAGTACCTTCAAACGCGCTGGATATAAAAGCATATATCTGATGTTCATTGCTCAGAGGTTCGCCTTCACCACCCAAAAACTCTTTCACCAGTTTTGAACCTTGTTGGTGTAATCAGGATAAATGGAAATCTTCCCATTTGCAAACACTGCCTTGGCCGAGTCACAAGCTGCCGTCAGAACACAGTCCCTGTCCCTGTAATTCAAGAGACGATCAATGATGGCCCTCGGAGGCGCACCAGGCCGAGGCGGCGCCACAAGCGCTCTATGTGCCCTCTCGACCAAAACACTCGAGAGAGACCCACAGGCTGCAGCACATCCCTGATCCAGTTCTCCACGAAGGCCTCAACCATAGTCCCCTCCGAACGTTCCGGAAAGCCCAGCAGTCTAATATCATTTCACCGGGAGCAACCTTCAGCATCCTCCAGCCGCGCCTCCAATCTGCCAACCGTGGAGCCAGCCTGCGCCATTTGCTTTCGTAGACTTCCCACCTCTGCCTGTAGCTCCACAATCGAGCCCTTCGCCACCTTAACCTTGTCCGAAACCTTTCAGAGTTCCGCCCGGAGCAGGTTCACCTCAACCACCACCCTTTTAATCTTACCCTCTAGCGCCACTCTCAAACCCTAAATGGCTGCAATAATTTCTGCTTGCGACGGTTCCTCCACAGGCAACAACCCACTCTGTCCGTCATCCAAGCCAGCCACCCGGGTGACACGCTGCTGCGTGGCCATAGCAGTGGTATATTGTTCCATGGTATTGCCCTGCAACACATCAATCTTCCGATGCCGTCCCATCTCAGGGCAGGCACCGTGCAGCCTGCGTCCTCCGGATTAAGCCCAATATGAGAAAGGGTCACCTGCAGCTCACCCCATCCAAGGCAGTGTCCACCTCCTGGGCACCCTGCACCCAATCACCCCAGCAACAACAGAGGTAGTCCAGAGCTGATAAGCGCAGGTCCAAAGAGAGCGCCGCTACAGTCCACTTACCCTCCAGGCAGGCAGAACCAAACAGAGATCCAAAATACTTGAAAGCCCCCACCGAGTCAGGGATGAGAGCTCACCATCCAGGCAGCCCCTAACTTCAGCATATGTCCAAATAACCACCATGGAATATAGGCTCCAAGTAGAAGCCCCCAGTCAGGGTCTGCGCGGGAATACAGCCTCAGTCTCTACAACCGCAGCCCAATCACCCTCCAGGTATGCTCAGAGAATCAGGCATGCTTCCTTCTCCACAGAAAGGACATCTCAAGCCCTCAGGATTCAGCACCAGCTCACCAGGCAGACCCAATCCGGGCCAGATAGTCTCTCCTCTTTTGACCCCTCAAGCGAGACGCCAGCAGACAGGACTCCCCATCATATATCCTCAGCCAGGCAGAAGCTCCAGTGGGGAGGGCACACCCCTCACTGGCTCCAACTGCACGGCTAGGCCGCAGCCACGATCGGACGTGCCCGTCCTGCACCGTGTGGCACGACGCCGCAATCACTGCAGCAGCTCATCCCCTCCAAGCACCAAAGGAGGGGACAATCTGCCCCCAGCAGGTAAATGGGACCCTTGTCCGGCCCCCGCTTCAGCAGGAGCTCCAGGGGAGGGGAACACCCCCTCCGACGCCGATCACAGCACCAGGCCGCAGCCGCGGCCCACAGTCAGCTTGCGCAGTTCCGCGCGAGGCCGAGATCACTGCCGCAGCCCGTCTCCGCCGATTTCCGGCAGGCGGAGACAAGCGGCCACCACAGCAAGCCACAGACGCCACCGGCAGGGCGAACTTATCCAACGGGCACCCCAGGATCAGGTAAGGATGTCTCCAGGGATCGGGAGCTCACTAGGAGCACGTCCCGCCGGCCATGTTGCCTGTCCACGCCACCAACAATAACAAATAGTTGCATTTAAAATTAAATGAATTGTCATTTATTTACCTTTCCATCCTATTCCCCTACAAACTCCACAGCCCACTGTTACATTATAAATCCAGATAAAATTAAAGAAATTATGCACTCAACTTTAAAACTACTTTTTAAATAATAAGAACTATTATACTTACAACTAAAATTAATACACTAATTTTTATATATTTAATTAATCAAAATCTATATTTATTACAACTGAATCAAATTAAAAAAATAATAGAAAAACATTCTTAAAACCGCTATAACATACCAAAACACATCCATTCTTACCTTTGATATTCTGCCCCATGATATTTTGAAAGTCACTATGGGGCAGATTTACACAAAATTGGGGTAGTGGAGCACTGAAAGTCTTTGTGCTGCACTGCCCTACGCCAGTCTGAAATAGCAGGGATGCACCATATTTACGAGATAAGGTGCATTCCTGTCCTTTCAACCGGTGCAGAATTTGGTGCTTAGCTCCAGCGCAGGCATCCTTGTACCATGATGCAAGGGTGTTGGCATTGTTGGCAGGATTGTTTTTGTGCAAGAAGGGACACGTTCCTGCACTATAACAGTCCATTCAGTCTTTTGCGTCTTCTATGGGTGCTGCAGAATGCAGCACACATAGGGGCTTATTTTCAAGGCCCTTGAAGCGCCACAGCATAATTTTTTTTATGCTACGACAGCACAAAAACAACTCCAAATCTACAAAGTGATGCTAGAAGCCTCTAGCTTCACTTTTCACCCCTGGACGCCAGCTACTGGCAATAATATGCAAGGTAGGCATTCCCAAGCAAAAAGCCACGGAAAACTGATGCAGTGAAATTTACAACTTTTCACTGTGCCATTCTGTGACTTCACTATGTCAAAAACTAAACTCCTGCTCAGAGCAGGTCTTTTTTCAAAGGGAGCCTTCCACGCATTGCTGGAGAAGTGTCATTTTTTTTACGCTAGTCCAGCAATGCGTGAGTTTAGCACCAAAGAAACGTAAGAATTTCTGACACATCTGTGGAAATGGGCCCCATGGAGCTCTGTATTGTAAATACAGAACATTCATGATGTTGTTAGGGAATCGTAGAGCGGCACAAGAAATCTGACTCATCGAAGCCAAAGCATCAGTTTCTTGTAAATGAGGTCCATAGAAAGAAGAAAAAATGTATGCATTCCTAGGTTTACAGATCCTTGTAAATCAGGGAATGCGCCAAAACCCATGCATGTTGCATAGGAAAACCCACTGCAACGCCCATGGAACGCCCCCGATGCAGTGCATGTGTCGCGTAGGCTCTCATTATTTTAATGAGGCTACTGGATTTTGAGCGGCAGAATAGCCAGTGGTGTGGGAGACTAAGTCTGACCTACTGAAGGTGACACCTGTCGCTCCAATGCGGGTTTTGCTTCGGCCAACGAGCTATGCCTCATCTTTACCCAAGGGCAGGAATGACTGGGCAGCAGAGTGCATGACATAATTGGTTTTTCAGGGAATCCGTGGTCACTCAGGTCTCATCCGTTTCTCTCAGTTATATTAGTCTCACATATACAATGACGAACAGAGGCAGTATATGTTTCAATAATAAATGTAATAAAATGACTGCATCTTATATAGCAAAACGTGAGCTGCAATAACCAGAATGACACAGCATGACAGTATTAGAATGGTGACAAGGAGAGTGAAGCATAAGAATAACGCTTCCATAGTCGCTACAATTAGTAGACTAATTCCTTCCTAGATCATAATAGAGCACAGTGTGTTAAGCTCTAAATTCTGCCCTTCAGGTTCCCCTGGGAAGACATCATCCCCCATACTTGAGCAAAGGCCTGAAGTCTACATTAGCATCTGTAACGAAGCATTCAGCAATCAGCATACAGTCGTGGGTCTCTGGCTGGAATGTCCCTCTAATGTGTAAGGGACAGGGAAGTGTTTTTATAATAAAACAGCTGATGTTCTGAGAAAATGTCCCTATGTAAGGATGTGTGTTTTCTACCAATGTCGGAGACCAAACGTAAACCATGTTCACCGGCAACGTATCTTGCTGCAGCCTTGTAAGAAGCACAGAGTGAGCAAGAATGTCTTGTTTGAGAACAGAGAGCTGGCCTAGACAAAACAGTTAGATGGATAGAAAATAAAAACAAGACCGTAAAAGTGGCTATTGTAACAATAATAAAATGAAGCTGAATAAAATATATCTAGGTTAAAGTGCAGAGCGGCAGGCCTAGTATGCTCAAATAACGTGCATGGAGCTATAGCTAAAATGACTACACAACACAAGGAAACACAGAGACTTGCATTGCGTTGTCTTACATCATATCTACGAGGCTATGAAAAGCTGTACAAAGTGGCTTTGTGTGGCCTCATAGATATGGGTCTGCACTCTGTGCCCCAAGATCATCAAAAAAATGATGCAATGGAAGCACAAGGGGGTTGTAAATATGCCCCTATATTTTTAACATGATATTTACTTTGCAAGTTATTTAGGATCCGTTATTTGTTAATTGCTTCATTCATCTTCCTTACTGTACCTTGCATCAAAGCTGCATCTTTTGGGAGAAATACATTTACAAAATTCCCAAGAAATAGTTAGATACATTTGCATAAAGGTTTGCATTATCGGTAATGTTTACATCAAAGAAAGCATTCACAAAACAAGCCTTTCCACCTTTCCTAACCATTTGCACAGTGATTTAAAGTAACCATGAAACCACATGCTGTGATTTACAAAACATGGAGAAAAAATAATCACAAACTTTTAGAGGTGTGCATTCTAATTCTATTTAGAAGCTCGGAGAACACAACAATATGCTGGTCAAAATCGATGCATCATTTTAGATCAGCATAAAAAAACACACAATATATCGTATAAACCTGACCGAGAGTTGAATATATCCCTTAAACACACACATTTCCTACCGTTGCACATGGTTTTCTGCTTGTCCTGGGCTACACTGGTGATATATTAAACAAAAAATGAAAAAAGACCTTATTAAGTTGAGCAAAATTGCTCCTGCTAGGATTGTTTTGCAATATCGACCATCGACACATCTCCCCAGACGCGTTTGACCTGACATCCTTTTGACATCATGGTAAAAAGCAGAATCAGATGATGTTTTATTAAATCAATTTAACCCTGCTTTGAACTTGTAATGATAAACCAGCAGTCTGTTTGAGCTTTGTGATTTCCTGGTGCTCAGATGTCAAGAACGATGTCTTTTAACTTACATCACAGCATACTTTTTATTCTGGTATTTGCGCAGATACCAACATCTGCTGTTTGTGGCTCGCACGCAAATCTGTCTCTACAACTCATTTGACATCTAGGCTCTTTTTTTAGGAACTATAGTTTGCAAGTCTTTTTCAGTGTATTTTAACATGAAGTGCAATGAAATGTATTCCGTTTTTTAAAATGTTCATGTTTATTTAACAAAAAGTCTGCATTACAGCTACAGTGCATTTAACCACGCACATTTATAAAATACAATTAGACTGTAGACATCATTTGGTATTTGACTGTAGTGGGATGCCTGCCAACCTGACAGTCCCTTGGCTCATTTAGGGACAGTAGAACTTCAGCTGGCTTCACGTTTCGAAAACCATGACCTGGCGCTCCATCACCACCAGGCTGCTGTTTCACAGCAAGGGGCTGACCCCCGGATTTGTGGTAGGCTACTATGACAGATGCAGCTCAAGGAAGGAAAATGTGTGAATGTCCTGACATGCAAATGGAAAACGTTCAGGCACCTTTTTCTTTTGCTTTTCAAAAGCAACTCCTCACATTAGGGCCCTCATTATGAGCTTGGCAATCTTTTTTTGAAAGGCCATTGTGTTGGTGGCCGCCAAACAACTGGCATGTTGGCGGTAATCCAACAGCCATATTAAGAGTTACACTATGAAAACTGCAGTGGCGGCTGGTGAAGTTTGAGATTGGTGGGGCTGGGCAAGGGTCACGTGAGCAATATGCCACTGAAAAATGAAAAAGCAACCTTTGAGTAGTGCCCTCTGGTTATTTAGCAACTTTTGATCCGTTTGACCTTGAAACATTTTTAGGTTAAAATCTGCAAATTACATAGCAGATGGTGGATTATGTGGCAGATGTGGCAAATCAATTATGCAAAAAGACATCACAGCCACAAAGTCACATACTGCCAGTGGTCCTGCATAGTCAACTTACCACCGCTCCTAAAATAAGGCAAAGGAAAAAGAAGGGCTTCTGTCTGCACCAGACGAAGCAGCCCCCCTCCATACGAGCCTGCAGTATTGTGGCGAGCCCTCCAACTCTCAAACAGTCGAAGTGGAAGTTACTGCCTGTCTCTCCAATACCAAAGCCCATTTGGGAAAACAACTCTCTCTCTCTCTCTCTCTCTCTCTCTCTATATATATATATATATATATATATATATATATATATATATATATATATATATTTACATACACACCCAAAAAGATAAGCTCAGTGGAGGTCTTGTGATTGATTATTACCCTCAGTGCTTTGCCCGTTTGCATTCTAGATGGCAGAATGCAGGAGGAAGCCCAGTAGAGCCACTCTGTTGCCACCCCCATGTGCATGTGATGTTGGCACTGCATACAAAGTGCCACCCTGGAGGGTGAGGCGGGGGCTGAAAAGTCAGGTATCTCACCTTGTACCAAGAAGGGCAGCAGGTGTAATGTATACCTTCCCCCTCCAAATTCAGACTGCTATCTTTTCACAAGGACGAGGAAGGAGGCTGTGGTTTGAGCTTATTGTAACCAGTAAAATACCCCTTTGTAAAGAGAAACCATTCCCTGTCCCACACCCACGCCCATATGAACCCACTGTTCACAGAACCATGTGGCCCAGAGGGGGCACACAGTATAGGAATTTCCACCATTGGAAGGTGTTTGTGCACCCAAACTCAGCACAGTTCTCTACAGCTGAGGTACACGAGGTGGTTGTGATTTGTGCACTCTCTCAAGAAGTGTCAGGGGCCACTAGGGTTAAAACTCAGGCATTTCTCAAGTGCTCATAAACTGCTGCACTCAGCATGGAGTTCTGCTCTCACTCTACCAGCTCTACAGGAAAGTATCAACTATCCATGGAGCGTCCGGGTATAAATGTACCAAGGACCTTCACAATGGAGTGTTCACTCATAATGTACTTATCACCAGCCCCCTAACGTATGAAAAATGAGTTGAAGAGTTTGACATATGTCAGACTCATTCATGCCGTGCCACTTGTGACTGACTCAATCCCACCTCCACAGGCCTTTAGCTTTCCTAGGTCTCTCATTGTGAGGCTATCTCATATTTGAGCTGTAAGAGGTGTATTAAAAAAAAAAAAAAGCTATAAACAAAACATCCCCCAAAATCCACAAATACTGCCCGATCCGAAATACTGCATGACAGGCGGCATACACCTGTCTCACTTCCCCACATCCCCCGGTGACTGAAGACCATTGGAACACTGGGAAACTGACTGCCACTCACACAGACACATACTAATCACACACTTCAACGAATATACACAGAGGCATTGAAGCACTCTGATATTATCACAACTTGATGACACATAGGTTTAGAGACATTCATATTCTCCTACAGATATATATGAATAACGCATATGCATTCAGATATTCAAACATCTGTTTATAAATACTTATGTTTACACAAGGTGATTTTCCCTCACTCCGTCTTCATTTTAGTTGTTGAGATAGCTCAGTGGGCTTGGTTCCTCCTGCTGCAAAACACTTTGTGTAATGTACGTTATGGTGTCTATCTGTGGCCACGAGTCAAGAAGCAGAGTCTTCATAGGTTTCTTACCACAGGTTGAGGGAAGGATGAGGGATGCTGACTTTACTCAACACACCTCAGTTTGTGTGTCCCGGTCCTCAAGCTTTCAAGCCTCCTTGCATGTCCATTTGGTGGCTGGAGAAATAGCTCAAATATTGAATCTGCAGTAAAAAGCGAGTAGCGTGAGTTCAGGGGTCGGCATCACAGTCAGGTTTTATGCTGGATTCTTACCCTTAGAGATTCGATTTGGTGCAGTGCAGCTGGCTGAGAGTGGAAGGAAGCCCAGCAGGGGCACTCTGTGCTCATCTCATGTTAGCACTGCATGCAAAATGCAGTGACACCCCGCAGTGCCAGGCATCAGGGCTAGGTTGTGTTAGAAGAGTTTGGTATGTCACCCTCACCAAGCAAGCCTGGAGGTATAACATGAGTAACATAGAATATGTTCCTTTCTCTTCTAAGTCCCTCTGCGGTCTAAATCCAAATCTATATGCAAATGAGTAAAACAAAACACACTACATGAACATCTATACCGACAACAAATTTCAATACCTCTTTTGAGGTTGAAAAATTTCTAGGCCTCCTGCTGTGCACTGTGAGCATGGGTTTGGGCACTTATTGTAAATACATATACTGATATTATGAATAGCACAATGAAATAAAAGAATGGTAACCGTGCCCAGTAAATCCAGGGGCTTGAAAACTCTGGAGTTTAGACTAGCCTTCTGTTAATTAAGAGGCAGCATCTATGCAGTGTGCTCCTTCACACGGATGAAAAAAATATTTTTTTCCATTGACTGCTCCATTAAAAAAGTCACCTTCAAACACACTTCGGCAATGGCAAACATTCTTTTTTTACTATGTTTAGTTACTTACTTTGTCCACACATATGGAAACAGAGCTGGGAGCTGCAGGGCACGATCTAGATGGAATTTAGGCCCCTTCTGGAGCCGCAGCCAGATGCAACCTGCAAAGCACACTGGCTCCACTAGAGCTGAAATGGTTCCCCTCGCTCCTGTACTAAACGCAGCACGGGAAGGAGACACCTCGAATCTGCGCAGAGTATCTTCAAAACTCCTGATGATAAACTGCCCAGACTCCCACCTGCAGCCTCTACCCACCCTTTTCCAAATCGTCACAGCCTGGGGACACACCCCACCCTGTGAAGAGTTGGGAAAGGGTGGGGATACTCCTCCCTGACTGACGTGCAGCCTCAGTGCTGAAGGGCTTCAGCCTGAAACGCCCGGGGTTAAATGCATCTTCACATTGCCAGTGGGTGGGGATCACTCATTCAAGCTATACCTTTAGCGCGATAACGACGTCACAGGCCTCAGGGCTGTAAGGTTGTTCAGCCCAGCAAATAGACAATTCAGGCCAAGGGGAGGGGCAGGTGCCAGGAATGCAGAGGCAGGCTGCAGAAGACAACAAACGTGACTGGGGTGAGTGCAGCAACCCTGCCTCCTAGCCAGCAAGACTGACTGTGCACATCCATTTTATTTTTATGAAGCACTGTTGTAGCTTCAAAAATGATTTTATTTTGAGCTGCCCTAGAAGGGAGTTGGAATGGGACATAAAGGGGGCGGAGCCCCAAGGCCCTTGAACAGAAACCGCCCCTGGAAAACTGCCAACACACAGCCACAAATCCGACACCGCCAGGACTCAGGAGGGCATGAAAGAGACAGTTCCACCACCAGCACCTCACGGCGACAAGATTTCACCCACCAGATTACGACCCGCAAATCAGCACAGTGGTCCTTTCATGGCGGAAAACCATTGGTGGTCTGAACCTCCGCGCTCAGAACTAATTTCTGTCAGAACAGAATACCACATTAGGCAGTTCGAATAACACATACCAGACACACATACACACACCAGACACACCTACTCACTGCAGTATATAACACACCCACACACAACCCACAATCCTTTGCTGCTAAAATGACCATCAAATACACAGAGAAGGCACAATATCATTACTTAGCACTCATACACCATAGGCACATTTACACTCACCACACACCACACAACTGCATGAACAACATTATACACACATCACAACTACACACAAACACCACAACCAACCAGCACTCACAACCAAACACTCCCACCCCACCAAGCACCCTACACTGCACCCTTCACACACAAAACCCATCCCCACCCCACCACCACAACCATGTCACGTCAAAAGCACCCACGCTTCAGTGACGATGAGTTGAGGATCATGGTCGATGAAATCCCCAGGGTAGAGCAACATCTCTTCAGAGCACAGGTACAGCAAACCTCCATAGCCAGGAAAATTGAGTTATGGCAGAGAATAGTCGACAGGGTCAACTCGGTGGGCACCCATCCATGCACAAGGGAGGACATCGGAAGAGGTGAAACGACCTAAGGGGGAAGGTGCGTTCCAGGGCTTCATGACACCAGATACCCATGCACAAGACTGGTGGTGGGCCCCCACCTCCTCCCTCAGAACTCACATTGTGGGAGGAGAAGGTTTTGGACATCCTGCATATGGAGGGCCTAACTGGAATACCCGGTGGTCTGAACTCTGGTGAGTAGCTACTACTCACCTGGCACTAATTTGACCTGTCCAGCATGCTTCCTCACCACCCAAACACTCCCCAATTCACCCCATGTCCCACTACACCTCCCACCTAATCACCTAATGCCCCTCTCCTGCATGCCACACCACAGCCCTGCCCCAATGCCCACACACCCTCTGCCAAGTGCACGGATAGCACAGCCAATTACCATCACTACAACTCCCACAGTGCACTAGACCATCTACATAAAAAACTGCAATGTGCACTTCACATTACAACCCTTGCATGTATGACTATTGCACTAGCTACAACAACTGCATGTTTCGACTGAGGACCATTACATGGCAATGACAGCAATGCAATGGCACAACACAATGCCAAACAACTCCAAACACAGACACAGCACTGTCACCAAACCTAAGAGCCACACATCCAGAACAACCATGAAATAGACTGAACCTGGGCATGAAACTAAGAAGATACACTCCATGTACAACAGGCAGAGACAGGATGAGCAACCTTGCATACACACATGCACACCCTCCCTCTACCTGGACACCATGCTGCAATGGACAGCCATTCCCACTCACATCTAGCAAGCCAGAATGGCCACCAGCTAACAGGCCACCCCTGTCATCTGAACCATCACACAGGGACACAACCCACCCACAGAGCTAAAGTTGCCAAGCCTGGTTCACAGCAACCCCTACTGAGCCTTTTACATCTGTGGCTGCTAGTGGAATGGAGGCTTTGTGGGAAAGCACAGGTATCAGGCACCCATTCTTCTGTAGCTGATAAACCTCCCGCAAACATGGATGTCCACCCAGACATACGGCTGGAGCACATGCAAAGGACAAACCCACAGCCAGGAAGTGACCCTCTCCTGATTACTGTCCTGTGTGTGCCACTGAGACACCCTGTTGACTGTTCAGTGACATTATTCCATTTTCCAATGGCCCATGGACACTGGGCCTGCGCTACCTACAGCTGTGCCACCTACTCTGAGGACTCGATCTACCATCCCACCACTCATCACTTGTTTGCCACCGTATACACAATAAAAACTATAGATCACAGCTACTGCATTTGTGTTTTATTTGTACATATACAAATGTTTGGTCTGCAAAATGTTATGTGGGTATGGCCCCTAATCCAACAGACAGTGTAATGGACTGTAGAAGGAGGCATCATCTGCAGAAGACACAGTACGACAGATATTTCTCAGGGTAGATGTAAGGGAATCACTAGTACATCCAAACACCAGAATATATCCACTCATACAACCTGCAAAAGGAGCATGACAGAGACTACCATCAGGATAGTAGACATGGTGCCACACAAGGCATATATGCAGTTCATACTTGTCCTGCCCAATGTAGATAGCCATCTAAACAGGGCTCAGCAGATATCACTTCTACATAACCCGTCTCAGGTAACACATCACAAAACACTGTAGCTGGCATCTGTCATGCGCTAGGCTCTACTCTGTGAACAGTAACCAACAGCTAATGAACATGAATGGCTCAAGCTATAGGTAGGAGTGCCAAAGATTAACAGTACACAGTCACTCACTGGAATGACATGAGAATAGGAGAATGCAGGACACTTAGCACAATACAGGCCTGTCCATAGGAGGTGTGAATCTTGCAACATGCAGAGAGTACACATGGTAGAGATGATACATTTACAGTCAGGACCTTACCTGCATTCAGTCACCTCCTACAACACACACATGGGATAGGAACACATTACACCACCACTGACAATCCAAATCAGGAGGACCATTGACAGCATACTATGTTGAAATAGTGCACATGCAAATACACACAGCATACCTGTATGTTACTGGAAGTACTGATTGATGAACTCAGCTCTAGAATCAACTGCACCTTCCTCATCTGCCTCCTCATCACTTTCACTTCTGCATCACCAGCCACTGGTCCAGCTGCCTCCTCATCATCAGCTAGTAAAGGTATCTGACATCTCAGGGCCAGAATGTGGAGCATGCAGCAGGCAACTATGATTTGGCAAACCTTTTGGGAGTGTAAAGGAGGGCACCTCCAAATACATGCAGGCACCTGAATCTGGCCGTCAGGTGGCCAAATGTCCTTTCCATTACATGCCTCGCCCTACTGTGGGCCTCATTTAAGTGGAGTTCCCCTTTAGTGGAAGGGTACCTCACTGGTGTCAACAGCCAGGGAAGGTTAGGATAGCCAAAGTCACCTGTGTGCACAGAGGTAAGACCTGTTACAATACAGGTACAGCCACAGGGAATAATGTGATGACAGGTGCCATAACAGAGCTACACATCCAAATTCATATATGCCAATGAGCCAAGCCCTCTCTCTCGGTAGTGGTGCCATCATGTGCAGGACATTGCTGCTCCTCAGAATGCAGGAGTCATGGAGAGATCAAGGAAACCTGGCTGTCACTTGGGCGATGTATTGGTATACTAAACACACCACCTGAACATTGATGGAGTGGTAATTTTTCCTGTTATTATACACCTGTCCATTGGCACTGGGAGGGACCAAGGCTACATGGGTACCATCTATGGCCCCTATCACATGTGGTATGTGTTCCACATCATAGAAGTCTGCCTTCACATAGGCCAAAGCCCCTCATTGGGGGAAACTGATGTAGCTGGGGAGTTGTTTCAAGAAAGCACTCAGTACATCCTTCAACACAAGACTGAACATGGGCTGTGACACCCTTACTGCCAAGACCACTGTAATCTGAAAGGAGCCTGTGGCTAGAAAGTGTGCACTGACAGAACTTGAACTGCAGCACACAAACAGTAATAAAGTGACAAAATGGCGCAAGAAAAATCCAAAATGAATTAAGAAAAATAGAGTAAAATTTGGAAGAGAATAGACCAGTGGATCAGAATCAGGTGCAGCTGAGTGGATGAGGGACGGAGCAGCGGTGCAGCAAAGCTGATCAACAATGCAGCGGAGTGGAGTGGAGCAGCAACGCAGCTCCACTTTATCCCACACCAAGCAGTACATCAAATGCTCAGGAGCACCGGGCGGGGGGCAGTTGGTTGACTTTTGTGTAAAGGCCAACAGTAAGCAAACGACTTACCAGTGTACCGCCAGCAATGCTTTACAGCCAGTGAATGTTTCTGAATGCCTGGTGCTTGGTGTTCCATACACCTCTGCCTGTAGCACAGAGCAAGCGTCAGGTAGGTTTCTGCATGTGGCACCCGTGCTCTGATCTAGGAGATTTTGTAAAAGCTGCACAACTTCTGACTTGCCCCCTTTGCTTTGTTTGTTTTGCCCTGCAGGGCTGTGTGGCTGGCACCTCTCTAACTGTCACAAGCAGGGGCCTTATACCAAGAAGAAATTCTGCAGACACTCAAGATATGCCTCCAGTGGTTAGACTTGCTGTGCATGGGGGAAGGCTAGCCATCTCACTTAGGGTAGAGAAACCAGACAAGTAAGGTGGCCAGGTCAATGGTGCAGATTGCGTTCCATTTTGAGCTCCCCCACCTGACATTTGAACCTAAAAGTGTAATATCCCCAGATTGAAATAACAGTATTTCAACAAACCAACATTTCAACACATCCGGGGCAGGCTTCACCACTAAATCTGTTCAGTAGAACTCCGTCAGATCAATCATCTATAGTTCTACAGACTTCAGCAACACCTGACTTGAAAATGCTTGGGAACCTGTCCTGTAACCTCCCTGATCAATACACGCAAGCATTGCAGTAACATATGTGCATAGAAAGAGTTTTGTAACCTGTTTAAGCTCTTCTGGATATTGTACTGGTAATGTTGAAGTTGTAGTCAAGTCCAAATAAGGAGGGGGTGGTTTCCACACAAGCACTTCTAAAAGCAATGAATGAGGCATGTGGTAAGCTGGGACTACTGGATTGTAGCCTGTATGTAGAGTACTCTAAGGCTCAGTAGAGCACCTACAATTCCCACATACCTTTAGTTTGTGATCAGGGATCTCAAATTAAGTCTGCAGTGGCATCTAGAAAGAAGAAACATAATGAAGAATGATCAGTATACTCGCTAACAAATAAATTTGATCCTGAACCTATTAGTCCAGTGGTTCCTAAAACTTTAGTGAAGACCCCTATTTTTAGAACCCATGATAGGCCCGCAGTGTGCTCAGCAGCTCTTGAGGCTCCTGGACAAATGAAGGGAAGATCCAAGCAAAAAAAAAGCAAGTCTTGCAGAAAAATAAATAAGGAGAGAATCTCAAAGAAAAAAGAAAGGAAATCTTGATTCCAAGATCTAGGTGAATCTGGCGTCCACATCCTTAAAACCCCTGGAATAAACTCTACTAATCTTCACAACAACTTATCTCTACGTGTTAGAAATGGGGTCTTTGGTTTGCAGTCAGGTTACCCCCTGACCCTCACTCTAGTGTGGGTAAAAGAGAATCACCCTCAGCTAACCCCTGCGTAGCACGAGCAGTAGGCTTAACTTCAGAGTGCTAAGTGTAAAGTATTTGTACCAACATACACAGTAATGCAATGAAAACACTACAAAATGATACAACACAAGTTTAGAAAAATATTTATCTAAACAAAACAAGACCAAAACGACAAAAATCCACAAAACACAAGTCAAGTTATTAATTAAAAAGCAAAAAGAGACTTTATGTAGTTTAACACACACATTAACACTGTTAGCATGAAAATGTACCTTGGGTGCGTTAAAAATAACCCCTCACAGGCGAGTGTGCGTCAAAAAGGGCTTGTGATGCGTCGATTTCACTCACGAGCGAGACCTTGCGCCTTTTCTCCTTTTGTCGGGGCGGGGCGCGTCGTTTCTTCTCTCTGCTGGACAGCGATGCGTCGATTCGGCCAGCACTCTTGGGCCCAGGTAGGCCTTGTGTTGTTTTTAAACGCCCAGCAGTGCTTGTGTCAGAAATCCAGCCACACGATGATCCGAAAACCATGCAGCATGGGTTGCGATCTCCCAGCCTCCGTCAGCAATGCTGCACATCATTTCTCCAGCTCTGTGCATTAACTCTTTGGTCGCGTTTCAAGCGAGTGTCGATTTTCAGCCGGGTACCCAGCGGCACTTCATTTCTTCAGCTGCAGATCAAAGATGCGTCGATCTTTTCCCGGCACGGCACTCTGTGCGTAGATTTCCTCCTCTTTGGCTGCCAGCTTCTCCTTTTGGGGTCCCAGGAACTGGATGGGCACCACAGGGCAGAGTAGGAGTCTCTCCAAAGACTCCAGGTGCTGGCAGAGAGAAGTATTTGCTGTCCCTGAGACTTCAAACAACAGGAGGCAAGTTCTAAATCAAGCCCTTGGAGATCTTCACAAGATGGAAGGCACACAAAGTTCAGTCTTTGCCCTCTTACTCTGGCAGAAGCAGCAACTGCAGGATAGGTGCACAAAGCACAGTCACAGGCAGGGCAGCTCTTCTTCCTCTGCTCTTCAGCTCTTCTCCAGGCAGAGGTTCCTGTTGGTTTCCAGAAGTGTTCTAAAGTCTGTGGTTTTGGGTGCCCTTCTTATACCCATTTTCTCCTTTGAAGTAGACCTACTTCAAAGCAAAGTCTCTCTTAAATGTGAAATCCTTCCTTGCCCAGGCCAGGCCTAAGACACCAGGGGGTTAGAGACTGCATTGCGTGAGGGCAGGCACAGACCTTTCAGGTGTGAGTGACCACTCCTCCCCTCCCTCCTAGCATAGATGGCTCACCAGGAAATGCAGACTACACCCCAGCTCCCTTTGTGTCACTGTCTAGTGTGATGTGCAACCAGCCCAACTGTCAAATTGACCCAGACAGGGAATCCACAAACAGGCAGAATCACAGAAATGGTATAAGCATGAAAATGCTCACTTTCTAAAAGTGGAATTTTCAAACACACAGGGGGTGATTCTGACCCTGGCGGTTCTCTACCGCCAGGGCCAACGGGGGCGGGAGCACCGCCGACAGGCCGGCGGTGCTCCCTTGGTCATTCTGACCGCGGCGCTTTGGCCGCGGTCAGAACGGGAAAACCGGCGGTCTTCCGCCGGTTTTCCACTGCCCCTTCGAATCCTCCAAGGCGGCGCAGCTCGCTGCGCCGCCGAGGGGATTCTGACCCCCCCTACCGCCATCCTGTTCATGGCGGGAAAGCCGCCATGAACAGGATGGCGGTAGGGGGGGTCGCGGGGCCCCTGGGGGCCCCTGCCGTGCCCATGCCAATGGCATGGGCACGGCAGGGGCCCCCGTAAGAGGGCCCCGCAAAGTATTTCAGTGTCTGCCTTGCAGACACTGAAATACGCGACGGGTGCCACTGCACCCGTCGCACCTTCCCACTCCGCCGGCTCGATTACGAGCCGGCATCCTCGTGGGAAGGGAGTTTTTCCCTGGGCTGGCGGGCGGTCTTTTGGAGACCGCCCGCCAGCCCAGGGAAAAACTCATAATACCCTCCGCGGTCTTCTGACCGCGGAGCGGTATAATGGAGGGCGGAATTCTGGCGGGCGGCCTCCGCCGCCCGCCAGAATCAGAATCACCCCCACAATCTTAAAATCAACTTTACTGAAAGATGTATTTTTAAATGGTGAGCTCAGAGACCCCAAACTCCACATGTCCATCCACTCCCAAACGGAATCTACACTTTAATCATATTTAAAGGTAGCCCCCATGTTAACCTATGAGAGGGACAGGCCTTGCAACAGTGAAAAATGAATTTGGCAATATTTCACAGTCAGGACAGATAAAACACATTACTATATGTCCTACCTTAATCCTACACTACCCCTGCCCTTGGGGCTACCTCGGGCCTACCTTAGGGGTGTCTGACATGTAAGAAAAAGGAAGGTTTAGGCCTGGCAAGTGGGTACACTTGCCAAGTCGAATTTACAGTTAAAAACTGCACACACAGACACTGCAGTGGCTGGTCTGATACATGATTACAGAGCACAACGAGTGCTGCAGGCCCACTAGTAGCATTTGATTTACAGGCCCTGGGCACCTCTAGGGCACTGTACTAGGGACTCACTAGTAAAGCAAATATGCCAATCATGGATAAACCAATCAACAATACAATTTATAAAGAGAGCATATACACTTTAGCACTGGTTAGCAGTGGTAAAGTGCTCAGAGTTAAAAAACCAACAGCAACAGATCAGAAGGAATAGGAAGGAGGAGGAAAAAGATTTGGGATGACCCTGCAAAAGCAAAAAAGTCCAACACTGTCTGACGCCAAAGGAGGCCCAGCTGCAAAGATAGGTTATTACTCTTTAATACATCTGCCAGCTAATAGAGAAGCTGATATACATAATACAAACTCAGAGCCTTTTGAATCACAGTTAGTGGACTTAGATTCACAAGTTGATAGTTTTAGTGTAGCTTCACAGGAAGTTAAGAAAGTTTTGTGGACTAAGGGTTTTGAACATTTACCTCCTGATGTTCCTGTTGATACCTTTGTGCTATATTTTGTGGCCCTATTTGATTTTGATACAATTACGAATTGTTCTTTCTTATTAACCTGTTTTCCTGAGATTGAAAACTTGAAGATGATACAATCCAATTACCTTTTTGGTATCCTTAAAGTATCTTCCCACATCAAAAACAAGGGTTTAGCTCCACTATAAAATTGTTACAAATATGTTTGTGAAAAATAGTGACTCACTTCATTGCAGAGGAATTTATGTGATTCCCATGTTTAGGGAAAACAAGATTTTTAACCATTGTCAAGAAATTTTGAAAGCATCAATTCTGGAGTGTCAGGCACTCCCTTTTAATGAGCTATCTGCAGTTGGTTTAAAATGTCTACCCATTTCTGTAATAAATGGTAGGAGATCTGTAAGACACTATGGGCTTTATGCTCAGCAACCTCCCTCCACTTTTAAACAAGAAGAGTGTATGAAGCGGAACTGGTTAGTTGGGTCACTCAATGGAGCCCGTACATAGGGCCATGCACTCAATTCTTCTAATTAGCAATAACATGATAATGGTTTTCTGGAATGCAGCAGAGCTAATGGCCTCTCTGGAAAGACTGAACTTCTTAAATAGTGTAAAAGCAGATATAGGGCCTCATTCCGACCCTGCCGGGGACGGAGGAAGCACCGCCAACAGGCTGGCGGTGCTTCAAGGGCAATTCTGACCGCGGCGGTAAAGCCGCGGTCAGAAAAGGGCAACCGGCGGTTTCCCGCCGGTTTACCCCTGCCCCAAAGAATCCTCCATGGGGGCGCTGCTCGCAGCACCGCCATGGGGATTCCGACCCCCTTCCCGCCATCCTGGTCCTGGCGGTAAAAACCGCCAGGAACAGGATGGCGGGAACGGGTGTTGTGGGGCCCCTGGGGGCCCCTGCACTGTGCAGGGGCCCCCTAACAGGGCCCCATAATGATTTTCAGTGTCTGCCTAGCAGACACTGAAAATCGCGACGGGTGCCACTGCACCCGTCGCACACCTTCAAATCCGCCGGCTCCATTCGGAGCCGGCTTCATTGTTGAAGGGGCTTTCCCGCTGGGTCGGCGGGCGGCCTTCTGGCGGTCGCCCGCTGGCCCAGCGGGAAAGTCAGAATGACCGCCGCGGTCATTTGACCGCGGTACGGTCTTCTGGCGGTTCCCGCCAGGCGGGCGGCTTCTGCCGCCCGCCGGGGTCAGAATGACCCCCATAATCTGTACCCAGGAAACCTTATGCCAGGCTGACTTTTTGTGTGATAGTTACTTTGTTGTAAGTTGTAATGCCTTTCCATCTAAGAAAGGGCATGTGAAGGGTGGGTAGTAATGAGATACAGTGGTATATAATAATTCTAAAGACCCTTCCAGTCTCTTTCAAGCAATTAAGATTATTCCATCTACAGATGAAAGAGTGAAGGACCCACTAACTGTGATAAATATATAAATCCCCAGATAAAAATTATAATCCGTTGCTTCCCTTAATCTTCTCTTTCCTAAGGAAAGTTATGAATAATTGTTAGACTTGGCATCCTTGGTGTGGTTTCCCCTGTTGTTTTGCCTCTGCTTCCTGTATTTCTGACTGTGTGCTGCATTTAGTTTTTGCTGATATTGGTACTTTTGGAACTTTTTTTTTTTTTGAACATATTTATATTTTTTTCTGCACAGATATGAACAATAATTTTACCATTACCGAAGCAGGATTTGGTTGATCCGTGATAACATATAACATTAACAACAACTTAGGTCTAATTACATTCTACAGGATTCATCTTATAAATATAGAATAGTTATAAATAGAGCTATGAATAGCAGTTGACGGAACCCGTTGTTCATTTTTCACATTTAGAGTGTGTTGGGATATATTATGCAATAGCACCCGCTGTAATGCATGCTCCATTTCTATATTCATTGCTTTGTTGTGGGGCGCATATGGCCTTATCTGTGCCCCGTTGAGGCCGGTTATGGAAGTGTGTGTTCTCACGTTATATTTAGGGCCTATCCGCATCTCCCCCATAACCCTGCAGTTGTAACCTTTGCAGTTTTCTAGGTCAATATCGGTCTGTTTGTGCTTTCACAGTGGGTAAATGCTATATGACCTTCATCCACGTGTGCTAGGGCTGTGTATGGGATATCCTCTACCTGTGGTTTTATGGTATTGTCTGGTTTCATGGTGGGTGCTCGTCATTTTTAACCTCCAATTTGGTGACAAATGTTTCCCAGGCATCACATCCAGTGTGCGTTTGACCTTCGTCTAGTAATTTACGTAGTACTCGATGTTCTGTGCGTGCCCAGGGTAGTGTCAAGGCCCGCCATATTTTTAAATTTGGTGCCCTAGGGGATTTCCAGTTCATATCAATCAATCTTTTGTACATTATGAATGCTAGGTCTGCAAACCTATGAGTGTATCTATGCTTTTTTTCCCTTATCCTAACTCCCAATAAACAGGAGCCGGGGTCAAACGGGAATGCATGTTCCGTTATCTCTGAGATGTCAGCCACTACTCCCCGCCATTCCACCCCCAGGGGACCACACTCCCAGACCATGTGATAAAAATGGGCTACCGGGAGCCACAGCAAGGGCAAAGAGGGTCAGACCCAGGGAACATGCGCCTCAGCCGCGCAGGTGATAGGTACGTCTGATTGTATAATTAAATTGGGTGTACCGGAACCTGGGGTTTCTTGACACTCTTCGGGTGTGGTACAGGGCCTGCCACCACCCTTCGGGTGACAGCTGGTTCGGTAGAACAGCATTCCACCTGGTTCTTACATTCTCTAATCCATTTTCGGGAGATCTGTTGAAAACTTTATATAAATTTATTATGACTTTAGTTTGGTTGTCATATACCAACATATGGTGTAGCGCAGGGGAAATAGTTGGTTCCCGGTCTCCTGATGACCACGCCTTCTTAATTAAGTGGCATATAGAATAATATGCTATAAATTGCCCTGGTCCCACTGCAGTAAGGTCTTTTATGGATTCAAATTACATTAGTACTCCTTCCTCAAAGCAGTCTCCTACCGTTAGTATCCCCGCCTCTGCCCAAATTGTAGTCGAGTATGTACCAGATGTATTCCCCTTTCTTGGGATTTGACCTAGGGGTATAAGGGGGGAGTATGGGATCCCCAATCGGCCCTTTTGTAGATATCGTGTCCAACATTCATGTGCAGCTTTCAGTAATGGATTACTGGTAGCCCCTTTTGCTAAAGTATTCGAGAGCCACGTGATCAGTGGCACGCCATGTAGCTGTGCTCTGATCCACGTGGATTCAGCCGATTCGGGTCTGTGTATCCAATTTAAAATCCATTGCAATTGCGCGGCAGCAAAATACAGTTCAAAGTTGGGGGCGCCCAATCTGCCCTCGCTTAATGGACGATGCAGGGTGGCAAGTGCTACTCGGGTCCTGCCCCCTCCCCATATAAGTCCCAATAGTACTGTATTTAGTTTGTGGAAAAAACTTTTAGGCACTATGACCGGTAATGCCGCAAAAAAGTAAAGAAGTCCGGGAAGTAATAACATGTTCGCTATTGCCACTCTGCCTAGCGGCGAAAGTGGCAGTGAGCACCAAAAGTGCAGGGACCCCTTCATAGAGTTCAGTGCTTGCCCCAAGTTGCCGACCCTCAAGTCTCCAGGCTTATGGTAAATATGAACTCCTAGGTGTTTGAATGTGTCAAAGCACCATTTCAAACGTCCCGCCGTTGCAGTCTCCCTATTCTCCACAGGCCATGCAGTCAAAGGAAACACACACGATTTATCCCAGTTCACCACCAATCCCGATATCCTCTCAAACTCCTCCAGTAGGGAGATCACCAAAGGCATTGTTTCACACCCCCTTCTCATGTATATTAATACATCGTCCACGTATAACGAGACAATATGGCGGGTGCCATCTCTGAGCACTCCCCACTGCTCCCCCTCTGCGCGTAACCTAGACACCAATGGTTCTATCGCAATGACGAACAATAGGGGAGACAGTGGGCACCCCTGCCTGGTACCTCTGCCGATAGGAAAACTATTGGACACAATGCCTCCTGTTTTCACTCTGGCTCTGGGCTCAGCATGCAATGTCTGCACCTAGCGTATGTAACTAGTACTAAACCACATACTCTACATAGTTGCAAACAGGTAGTCCCAACCCAATGTGTTGAACGCTTTCTCGATGTCTAATGACATCGCCACATTATCGTGTGCCTCCAATGGAGTGTCCCCCATGATGCTCAGCAGCCTACGGATATTCAAAAATTTATTGCATTTTGGGATAAAGCCATTCTGGTCTTCATGTACTAAGGTGTGTATTATGGGAGCCAGCCTGTTTGCCAGTATTTTGCCTAGAATTTTGCAGTCTACGTTTAGGAGCGAGAGCGGTCTATAGGACTTTACATCTATATGGTCATGACCCTGTTTAGGGAGGACCACTATCAGTGCTTCTCTTTGTGTAGGAGGGAGTAGTCTGTGGGACCACGCCTCCTCAAACACTGCCATCAAGTGTAATTTCAATTGTTTTGAGTAAGTGGTGTAATACTCTATTAGTAAGCCATCTATCCCCGGTGCTTTGTTCCTGGACATCTGTGCCATGACCGCCTCCAGTTCTTCCATTGTTAAGGGAGCCTCTAATGTCTCTTTATCTGATTGTGACAATTGTGCTAAGGGCACCCCTTTGAGAATAGACCCCAGTTGTTGGCTGGTGCATACTGCCTGTCCACTGTATAGGCCTGTATAATAATCCTCAAACGCTTTATTAATTGCTTCCTGACTGGTGGCCATGGTTCCATCAGCCAGTCGTATAGTCCCTATAGGAGCTTGCTGGAGGTCCTCGCGGAGTAGCCATGTCAGCAATCTCCCCGATCTATCTCCTTCTGTCTGTAGTCGCGTCAAGGTGGTAGTTGTAATCATGACGGCGAAGCCTTAACTCTGCCTCATTATATTTGGTGCGTATGTCTTGTAATTCTACGTACGGTGCCTTGTTTTGTGCCACTGCTACTTCCAAGTTTCTCATCTCTTTTTCCATTTTGACGACCTCAACATGGAGGGAACGCCTCACCCCCCAGTTGGCTGACAGACAGGGACAATGACTTTGGGGGTTATTCTAACTTTGGAGGAGGTGTTAATCCGTCCCAAAAGTGAAGGAAAAGTGACGGATTTACCACCAGCCGTATTACGAGTCCATTATATCCTATGGAACTCGTAATACGGCTGGTGGTATATCCGTCACTTTACCGTCACTTTTGGGACGGATTAACACTCCTCCAAAGTTAGAATAACCCCCTTTATGTGCATCCCATTCCATCGCTTTTGTGTCTGTGGAGTCCCTATTTATTTCCCAGTACTGTCTTATCGTTGTGTTCAATTCCTCCCTAAAAGCTTGGTCTTGGAGGACCTCCCCCTGTAGGTGCCAAGTTGGGATCGTGGAGCGTCTCCCACCCCACTGCAGCGTTAGCATGAGCGGAGAGTAATCGGAAAGCATTTTGGCCAGATATCCAGTGTCCTTAACTAGGGAGAATATGTCAGGGGTCCCCCATATAATGTCTATCCTGGTGTATAGCTTGTGGGGTACTGAGTAGAATGAGTATTCTCTTTTCCCTGGGTGACTTCGCCAGATATTGAATAGTCTCATGTCTCCCGCCCATGTCAACAGTGGACCAGTGGCGCTCCCATGTGGTAGCCCTCTCGGGGTGGGATCGATCTGTCAAGTACCATATCCGGTGTACTATTAAAATCCCCCCCTCCCCCACATGGCCGGTGCTGTAGGATTAACTAGTAATGCTGGTGTCAGTATGTGCAAAAATTCAGACAGCGCACTGTTAGGGGTGTAAATCCCTACTATTGTGAGTTGTCTACCATCTAGTTGCCTCTCTATTACCACATATCTGCCCCCTTGATCTATTCTATATGTGTGTTGGACATACAGTACCCCTTGTGCTATCCACACCAAAACCCCCCTGGCATAGGCCGAGTATGATGTGCCCACGATCTGTCCTCCCCAGCGCCCCCTTATCACTGTCAGGTCGGCCTCCAATAGATGTGTCTCTTAAAGGATGGCGATATTTAGCCCCTGACGTTTAAGGCGGGTATGAATACGGTGTCTTTTGCTCTGCAACGTCATGCCCCGTACGTTTCACGTAATTATGTTGTATTCATACATAGCATGGTTTGCAATCTGCACCATATGTTATTGTAGAGTATTTGTGTATTTGTCGTGATCTGGGCTACAATTTCACCCCAGGTTGTTCCTGTCCGTTTCTGCTTTACAATATAGACTAACAGCTGTGCCAAAATATCTCGTAGTTTAAAGAGATCTAATAAACGTAAGTAAATATATTCCCCCCCACCCCAACTAACCCCCAACTATCATTCTGAACATGCTTTGTTCTAGCCGCTATCTGTATTAGCAAAATACACAACACACTTCTAACAAAGAAAAGCTGTATCCGTATGGATACCTTCTGTGGAGGCACATTAACATTTGGAGGTGGCCCTTATAAGGGGCCCCCACCCTTGAGACAAAAAGAGAAAAAAAAAAGGAAGGGGAATTCCCTTTCCCCCCCCACAAATCTGCGCCCCCAGAATGCTGGCCTCTCCAACCCCATGAGTTCAATATTATTAATTACTAATATATAAAGTGAGAGAGCTATCCATCTAATACTTATTCATAGAGGCAGTGTCCTACTTGTGCTGCCCATTTCCTCTGTTCCTGCGCTCTCTTTTTCAGCCCGGGAGCCCATTGAGGAGTGAGACAGTTCCTCCATCCTCTCTTCTGATCGTCACAATGCGTCCGCTGATCTAGGTGTGAACTTCGGGCCTCTAAGACCTCTAGTATTGTCGAATCAGAACTAGCTGAATCCAAATCTGTGTGATCATTTAGATTGGTCCGTAGCACACCAAAGGGGTTCTGTGTGTGCAAGGTTGCCTCCTTCAGCACCTTCACTCTCTCACCCGCTGCTTGTTTTTTGGAAGGTAGTACCTTTGACCGTTTCCTGGATCTCCTCCATGCCGGTGAAGTGGACCATGCGTCCCCATCCCCCGCTCCTTCCTGGGGTTGTGCCAGTCCTTTGGCGTGCAACCATGTCCACGCATCTTCAGGGGTAGTGAAAATGTGTGTTCGATCGTCCGAAATAACTCTCAGTTTAGCAGGGAACATCAGGGCATATTTAATGCTGTGCTCACTGAGGCGTTGCTTGATTTTCATGTAGGAATTGCGCTGTCTCTGTACTTCTTGGGTGAAGTCCAGGTAGGCAGTAATAGATGAGCCCTCGTGTTAGATAGGGCCTTTGCTGAGGAAGTGTTGCAGTATTGCATCTCTGTCCCTGTAATTTAGAAATGTTGCTATCAACGGTCTAGGCTGCATCCCTGGAGCCGGTTGTCTCCCCTGTACTCTGTGTGCTCTTTCTACAGAAAAAAACTTTGATGGGGCCCGTGCAGTACTTCTTTGATCAGCCATTGTTCCAAAAATAGTTCTGAGTTTTGTCCCTCCGTTCTTTCAGGAAACCCCAAAAAGCTGACGTTGTTGCGACGGGATCTGCCTTCTGCTTCCTCAGCCCGTCGCCATAGGACCTTCACCTCGTAGTCTAAGCGTTGGATTTGTTTCTGATTCTCCATTACC
The DNA here is from genome assembly GCF_031143425.1 of Pleurodeles waltl. Taxonomy (NCBI): domain Eukaryota; kingdom Metazoa; phylum Chordata; class Amphibia; order Caudata; family Salamandridae; genus Pleurodeles; species Pleurodeles waltl. Next base: position 600,795,002 of record NC_090443.1, on the reverse strand, counting down.
AATTGGTTTAGCCCGCTCACCGTGTCCTCTACTATTCCGACTCTGTCCGTCAAGTTGCAGTGGTCTACACTTAGCAGATTAAGGTCCTGGGATACTGTGTCAATTCTATTTTCTAGTGAGGATTTGGTGTCCATAATTGCCTGCAGGATTTTCTTGAATTGAATTGAGTGGACTTGCAGCGTGTTTTCTAGGGATTATGGACTAGGCATTGTTTGCTGCTCACCAGGTGTTGTCACGGGTGTTGGCCGCTCTTGGGCTTTGGTTGCTTTGGATTTTCCTGCCATGTCCTCCGTTCAAAGCCGCTCCACTGTGACTTGGGTTAATATTCCAATGTGAATTTTGTGAGTGAATTTCCTGTGAAGCTGTGCTCCTCCAGGCCAGCGTAGAGTCACTCTCCGTGTGGGCCCTCCTACTTTGTATTTACAAAAGACTCTGCAGTTATAGGGGGTTTGTAGCTCGACAAGCTCCCTATTAGTCTTTCCATCCACTTCTCCTTTTTTTTTACTTGGTAGCAACAGCAGCCAACGTGAAAACCAATGTTCCCGTCAATCTGTCCACTTCTTTGTTTAATTTGTGGCATTGGGGGGGAACAATGTCCCAGTTCGGAGAACTAAACTCATTTTTCAGTTCATATGAGGGTCCATCTGTCTAGTTCCAGCAGAACAACGGTTCCACTTCGGGCCCCTGGTTCAAGACATGTGCTTTCGGCTTTCTCCCAACTCCCAACAAGGGATGGGGGTTGTGGAGGAAGAGGCTCCTTATTCCGCAATTTTTGTTTTCCCCAGATGAGGGCCATCAAGGGGGCTCCGTCCGCCACTTCCCCGCCCCCTTCGACAGAGAGGAGGGGTGGGGGAAAGGGGGGGGGAAGAGGCCCACACAGCTGTGCCGGTCCCTCCACTAGCAACACCGCCACCATACCCCAGACTCCAACGAGGTCCATACGCGTCTGCTCCCGCAGATACTGGAGATCGCCGCCAGCTGTTCTCCCGGCGTCTTTAATGGGCACTATTGTGCCAATCTCACTATTTGTGAGGCCTCCCTTGGCCAGGAGATTCGCCCCGGACACGCTGGCCGCACTACGGCACCTCTCTACTTCTCAGGCGGTTCCCAGCGGGCCTCCGCCGGGCCACGGCCGCAGGTCCAGCTCCTCCAGGAGCGCCGATCGGTGTTTGTCGGAAGGGGGAGGGGAGGAAGAGGTGGGGCCACCCAGCCTGCGTCGGCCCCCTCCAACCCCCACCGTTCACTCACTGCACCCCTCAGCAGTCCACCGCCCTCGATTTTCTTGGGCACCGCAGATCGTTCGGGCCTGCCCCTCGGCTTCTCTCACAGCGCGAGGCCCCGGTTGCAGCCGCCAGCAAGGCTCGTTTGGCCCGCAAGTCTGCCGGGACACGCTTGTCCCACCACGGACCCTCACCGCTCCTCTGCTCGCTCTCCTGGGGCACAGTTGGTCTGCGCCTGCATTCGAAAGCCCTCCGGGGGTGCCGGACAGGATTTGTTGATGGGCCCAGGACGGAGCCTAAATTTCAGGCACCCATCGCAGCCGCCATCTTGGCCACGCCCCGATACTCTTGGAACTTTATCACTGTTGATCAGTGCTAAAGTGCAAGTGCTCCCTGTTTAAATTGTGATTATGATTGATTATCCATGATTGGCATATTTGATTTACTAGTAAGTCCCTACTATAGTGCACTATGTGTGCCCAGGGCAACTAGAGGGCCTGCAGCACTGGTTGTGCTACCCAGCTACCCTTATGAGTAACCCTGTAAACATGTCTCAGACTTGCCATTGCGTGGCTGTATGTGCAGTTTTAAACTGCCATGTTGACCTGACAAGTGCACCTACTTGCCAGGCCCAAGCCTTCCCTTTTGGTACATGTAAGGCACCCCTAAGATAGGCCAAAGGTAGCCCATGGACAGGGTGCAGTGTATTTAAAAGGTAGGACATGTATTGGAGTGTTTTACATGTCCTGATAGTGAAATACTTCTAAAATCTGTTTTCACTATTGCAAGGCCTATCTCTCCCATAGGTCAACATAGGGATTGCATTGAAATATATTTTAAGTGTAATTTCCCATTGGGAGCAGATAGAGATTCGGAGTTTGGAGACTCTTAACTCACAATTTAAAACTACATCTTTTGGTGAGGTTGGTTTTTAGATTGTAAATTTGAAATTGACACTTTTAGAAAGTGCGCATTTTCTTGCTTAACCAATCTGTGCCTCTGTCTGGCTGTGGAATACGTCTGGGTCAGGATGACAGTTGGGCTGTTTGTGAATTCCATCTAGACAGTAACAGAAAGGGAGCTGAGGTATGCCCTGCATACCCGGATGGGTCTGTCTGGCCTAGAGTGGTGGGAGGAGCTGACACCTGCACTTGAATAGGGCTGAGCCTTTCCTCACACAATACATTCTCCAACCCCCTAGAGTGTGTCTGGGACCAGGGCAGGAAAAGAAGGATCTTGTGCACTACAAAGACTTTCCTTTAATGGTTACCTACTTCAGAGGCAGAAATGAGTATAAGTATCGGACTGCTGTTTCCACAACTTTAGAATACTTCTGGATAAATAGGAGAAGAGCTGTAAGGAGGAGTGCTGCCCCTTCGATGTGTGTTCTTTGCTGGGCTGGCCTGCAGTTGCTGCTTCTGCTTTGGAGATGACAGAGACTGTACTTTGCTGTGTATCCTGCTTGTATAGCTTTTCCAGGGGCTTAGACTGAGCTTGCTTCCTATTAAGAACTCTCAGGGACATCAGAGACTTTACCTGATAAGCCTCTGGGTTCTCTTGCTGAGGACCCTTACTCGCCAGGTGGTGCCCACTCTAGTTCCTGATCCCTTGCAAATGAAAGCTGACCTAAAAACAAGACGAACCAGGCACATCAACTCCGGTCGACTCCAGAACCCGCGCCCCTGCCCGATTCCCCGCCGATGCCTGTACCTGAAGCTGTGCTCCCCGCTGAAGAGCAACAAGTGCGACTGATGCCGCCGGCCCAAAGCAACCGCACTGCCTCTGAAATCCCAAGACATTTTGAGTCCTGAGTGCTGTGTCACCGACCTCAGTGACACCTGACTCTGCTGCGGTTCCTGTGGCCCTGTGGTCTGACGGCAACACTGCAAACTTAGTGGTCACAGATTACTGGTTCTTTCTTTGGAGCTTACTCTGAATGTAGAGGGGACATGGAAACTGAATAATTCCAGTATTAAATTTGATAGGAACATGGGCAGGATGCAGTGCCCACCATCTAAAATCTCCACCTTGTGAGGGCTACTAGAAAGGGCTGTTTTGAATTTGTATTTATGAAGTATCGGTATTTTTAACTGTTTCTCAAAGTTTATGAAACAGGTTGCCAAGGATGACTGCCCATTACACTCCAAGCCACCAGTAAACAACTATATTGTCTACTTCTTTCTTTGAAAAGGGAAATCACTAAGCTTACCCGTATGCAATTTGTTTTCCACTCAAAGGAAAGAGATTATTTCCCTGCTGAAGAGGAGAAGACGAACAATGAAGGGTGGTTTTAAAAAGCAGGACATTGATCACAAGTTGATCGATTTGAGAGAATAGACCCATAAGAAAAATGTTAGAAAATGTTGGGAGATTATAACTGATAGTTGTGGTTCTAGAGAAAGGTCTCTCTCTTCCCCCAATCATGAGGATGCATGGAGGGGTTTTCTCTCATTGCTTGCTGTGGAGAATTCAGGGGTTAAATTGGAAATTAAAGACATCCTCTCTAGTCCATGATTGGTAACCAGTAATTATTGTCTTCCTTCGGCGGGTGAGATTAAATCTTTGATCAAGGCCCTCCGGACCTCGTGAGTAATGGGCCGGATAAAGTCCCTGTAGTGAATCCTTGTTCGTTTTTAATGGGATAACAGGAGTTAGCTAAGCCTCTGGCTTGCAGACTCGTGCCCCTGTCACCTAGTGACTTTAAACCTACTTAGCTTGCTCTGTCTTAGTCCATTTAATTATTTAATTCTTCTAAGATGGCTGCCTTGTTTATAGTTAGGCCACTTGTTATGAGTTACATTATCAGTCTCACCGGGCTAAGGCGTCAAGATCAAGCAACAAAGACAAACAAAGAGTAGGTGTTCACACTTAGGGATTTTCCCTCTCTATACTTTCGGGGGATTGTTTATATTAATTGCAGTCCCAAGCATGTCTGTTATCTATTGTTTGGGAACACACCTACGTCAGGGGTCCTTGTAGATCTGTATAAATACATCGCACTTTAGACAGATTATCGGAGGGATTCTGACCAGAGGGCATCGCCACCATCGCTGATATCGATGCTGCACATCGTCTTGAAGCTGACCCAGTCTTCTTGTCACTGCGGAGTCTGAGATAGAGACCTCATCCCAAGGTAACGAGGGTTGGGTGCTCCTCTCATGGACATGGCATTGGCAGATTAGGTTTAGCAAACCCTGCTCTCCTTTAGGTAGGAGGTTAGGCCTCTCACATTAGGGTATTAGGGCATATTACATCTCGTATGTCTTTTCTATGCATTGCAAGATGGTGGGGGTCTTTGTAATAATGACTCTCATCTTCACAATTCTGTTTCTTGCATTATTCATTATCCTAATCATTGCAGCCCATGCAACTTATCGCAAATTGCAGTTATGTTAAATAAAAACTATTGAAACTTTACTGCATCTTTGTCATTGCCTGTGTTTGTACGAGATATGATATATCCGTGAGAAAGGGGTAATCTCTGTTTAACCATGACACTCCCTGAGATGTCTTATTCTCAAGTCCATGCGTAAAGGCTGCCACAAATCACCTTTTACTATTGTGTTTCTGCTGAGGTGCTGCTAGTGAGCTGGTACGGTTGGGACAACAGTTGCGACTTGTTGTAGGAAAGGCATAGTCGGCTACAAACAAAGGTACTGTCATCCTTTAACCAGCAGTCTTGCACAGAGCAAGAGTCCAAACTACGACATAGCGGCACCAACGATGGTGTTTAGGCACTAATTTATGGATACCCCGACTATCACTGTCTCACAGACAACAGGTACCCTAAGTACCATTATACAGAGAAGTCAATGGTATTTGGGAAAATCCTCCTCAGCTGAAAAGGTAACACCTGATTAAGCTGTAGGTTGTTCGAGCTCAACCTCATGAAAGGACTTATACTCCCCATTTTGGTGTTCTGTTTCTCTAAACAAAATGGCTGCTGCCATAGACGTTCTTGAAAATGCTAGACAAGCACTAACTCAACATTTATTAATGCATGGCCTTACAGATGAGGGTGGGAATGCTACTCTTATAACAGAAGCTAATGAAGCATACCAAACAGAAACATTTTGCTGTTGGGTCACCTTTCCTGAGGTAGACCAAAGAACACATACATTCCACACATATGAAAGTGTGAACGTGCCTTTACGGTACCGAGCATACCAGTATCATGAAATATCGTTCACATACCAAGAGCATCAGAACTGGTTCGAACGCGCCCTACCACATGTACTACAAAGAGTGAGGTTAGGTCCATTAATAAGTAATGACGGACCAACATGGCCTATGTTTGCCACCTATACACCTCACCCAAGCATACAAAATATGCCAATAGCAGATCTGCAAGATTTATATAATAAATTAGTGACATTATATAGATGATTAGTTCAGTTCGTAATGCGAACATTGAACACAACACCAGCGCGTCCAGCACCGCCAGCACCTGGTGGTTATCAATTGGCTACTGGGATTAATCCACAAACAGTGCATACTATTATGGGTAAAGTACCTGCGGAACGGGAAACAATACCGTTCTGGATTGCCCAGAAAACTAAGCAGCTGGAAGCTGTGTTTCCCCATACGGGGAAAAAAGATTTCAAAGAAAGAATAAATAAGAGAGCTGATTCTCCACACCCGGAGAACTCCGAACGGAGATATAATTTCAGAAATAGGGAGAACATTTAAAACTCAAGACAGATATACTGATTCACGTCCCTCTAGTTCCTTTCAGGACGCACCGGATAGACGTAGCGAGAGAGGGGGCCGTCAAGATCGACGTCCTAAATATGTGAAAGAAAAGAAAGACTCGCCACAGTCTACCATTAAAAAAGAAGAAAAGACTCCTCAGCAAAAGCCACAGTTTGAAAAGAAAAAAGTGGCAGCATTGACAGCTAAAAATGCCAGTATACTTGAGAACACTGTTGAAGAACAAGACGTGGGCAGTGACTCTGTTAGACAGCGTGGCAGAGGTCATGATATGTCGCCAGAGTCCGAAAGATCATCTGGATGTGACAGCAACTAGCGATTTCATCGCAGTTGAAACAGCGGACGGTTGCGTTCTTCCCCCCGATAGGGTTTATGATTAAAAAATTCAGGTAGAGGGAGACGTGGAGCGCACTATTAGTGTGATTTTCTGGGATGAATTTACCAGTGATATCCTATTAGCCGAAAGAGACTGACCGCCTGAACACATCTGCAAGCTCCCACATGGGGAAGATGTCATTTTGCCTTCTTTCTCCGATCTTGTTCCGAAAGCAGACAAGGAAGCCTATGCTTCTGAATGGGCTTTAGCGGAGGCACATGCATTATATCGCAATCATGTAGGTTGGGACAAGGAGTCTCCTTGTCATGTTATTCCCATTAGGTCTACACCCCAACCTGCAGCCACAATATCCTGTTAAACATGAAGCAAAAGCTCCGGTGAGGGAGATCCTCGCCTAATTTGAGTACCAGGGAGTGATGGAGCCCTGTACATCTGCAATGAATAATCCGTTATTCCCCGTTGCAAAGCCGGACCATTCATATAGAATAGTCATTGATTATAGATATTTAAATAGTCATACACGCACATATGCTATACAAAATTCACACAGCACGACACTAATTAACAATATAGTGCGCAAAAAATATAAAACAACATTAGACATATCTAATGGCTTTTTCTGCCAGAATTTAACACATGGAAGTCGGGACCTGAGTACATTCTTATTTGGCTCTCAGAAACGCTTTTGTTGTTTACCTCAAGGCTATAAAAATAGCCCAGGCTAGTTTCAGCCAATGTAACATCAATAATACATGATGTTGATTCGGAGGCGTTATCCTACATGGATGATATATATCTCGCAGACAACGTCCTCGACATTCATCTTGCAAGGGTCGATCGGATCATTCTGGGATTTGCAGACCATGGTTACAAATTCAACTTTAAGAAAAGCAAGATCTCCTTTCTCAGTGTATTGTTCCTGGGATATGAGCTATCAAACGAGGGAAAGAGCCTGGCCCCGCACTTTCTAGAAAAATGTGCTCAACTGCACCCTCCTTACACACTTAAGAAACTACAGTCATTACTAGGTTTCTTTAATTTTGGCAGGACATAAATTCCAGATTATGCACAACGTATCAATCCACTTTATGACTTAGTTCAGCCCAATTTTTCTAGCAGACACTGGACAATTGAACACACACGTATCCTTAGGGAGATGCAACAGGACATGCTAGAAGCTAAACACTTGCCTGATTTATGCAGACAATATTGTAATTGTTGAGCTTACTCCAAAAGGCTTAAATAGCTAATTGGTCGCCCTCTGGCTATTCACAGATTCACACTAAAGATAAATACTTCAAAAAATAAAACTGTATGCTTTGCAGGGAAGAAGGGTTGTCAAAGTGTTAACTTTGCATGGCATTTGGGTTGACAAAAATTGGAGAGAGTCAAATCATATAGTTTATTAGGTAAAATAGTAACAAGATAATTTAAAGATACAGAGCATATTACGAACAATGTGAGTAAGACACAATCTCAGGCTAAGGGATATTGTGTTCTTTTCAACATTTATTCCGCCTTCTTGCTGTGTATAGTGCTAAGATTCCACCTACCTTACTGTATGCAGTGTAGCTAATTGAAGTGTAAAGGTGGGGTTATTTGGATAAGACTAGAGGCCACATTTTAAGAAGATTATCCTCTTACAACATAACCTATCATCGGTTGCTGCCTTAAAGCTCGAACTAGGGATTTAAAGCGCATTTAAACAATGCCTGGTGGGAGTGCTATGTTGGGCCTCATCTTTATTGGGAAGTCAAGCCTCGACTTCGAGGTACTTTGGGCCGTATTTATACTCCGTTTGTGCCGAATTTGCGTCGTTTTTTTCGACGCAAATTCGACGCTAAACTAACGCCAACTAACGCCATATTTATACTATGGCGTTAGAGGCGAATAGCGCCAAAGTTCCCGGAATGTGCGTCATTTTTTAGCGTGAACCCCTTCCTTGCGTTAATGATATGCAAGGGAGGCGTTCCCGTCTAAAAAATGACTCCCAGGCCTTTACGTGGTATTTATACTCCCGGGCAAAAGAGACGCCCGGGAGTGGGCGTGGCTAAAAACGGCGCATTTGCGCCGCTTTTTAACGCCTGGGTCAGGCATGGCGTTAAGGGACAAGTGGGCTCAAAATGAGCCCAGAGTGCCCTCCCCTGCCCCCAGGGACCCCCCCTGCCACCCTTGCCCACCCCAGGAGGACACCCAAGGCTGGAGGTACCCACCCCAGGGACATTCAGGTAAGTATTTTTTTATTTTTTTTAAATAATTTTTTGTGGCATAGGGGGGCCTGATTTGTGCCCCCCTACATGCCACTATGCCCAATGACCATGCCCAGGGGACAGAAGTCCCCTGGGCATGGCCATTGGGCAAGGGGGCATGACTCCTATCTTTACAATGATAGGAGTCATGTTGATGGGGGATGGGCGTCGAAAATAAATGGCGCAAGTCGGGTTACGACGATTTTTTCGACGTAACCTGACTTGCCCCATTTTAAGACGCCCATGCGCCATTTTCCCCCTACGCCGGCGCTGCCTGGTGTACGTGGTTTTTCTCGCGCACACCAGGCAGCGCCGGTCTGCTTGCGCCGGCTAACGCCATTCAATAAATACGGCGCCCGCATGGCGCTTCAGAATGGCGTTAGCCGGCGCAAAACTTTTTGACGCTAAACTGCGTTAGCGCAGTTTAGCGTCAAAAAGTATAAATATGGGCCTTTGTTTGTAAAGACATTTTTATTTTCAGTGAGAAAAGACATTTTTTTTTTAGGAATTTTGGATGTGCTCTTGATAAACTTAAGTTGGATCAAAAACATTAATTTCCTTAACTCCAATCCAATTAAAGGTCTAGTTAAAACATGCTTCAGTGAATTTTAGTCAGTGCTGGGATATTGATCTCTGTGATAAAAAAAAGAGATATGAAGTTTTAGTGAAAAACGCTATTTCGAAAAATCTGCAACCTTACTTGACATGAAATTTGTCAAATGGGGTCAGGTGCTTTTGCACTTTATTGAGGTTAGATATTCTTCCATTAAATGTTTTAACCGCTAAATGGTAAGATAACTCTAGTGCTTGTAATCTGTGTCAAATTGACATTCAGGATTCGAACCATGCTTTATTTGTTTGTCCTTCTTTTTGGTATGCCAACATCAGTTGCTACGACCCCTTTTTTGGAAGATTATTGCATGAATAGCAGCTGAGGCAACTCATTTGCTATATACTCCACATAATTAAATGTTCTGTTTTCAATTTTTTCTTTTGCAAATGTGTCCTAAATCTTTATTGATATTTTGTATTTGAAATTTTTTATTTTGATTTGTTAATCTGAATATTTTGGATAGAGCTGATCTTATAGTAAGTTTCAGTTTTTACACATGATTATATTTTTATTCTGTGAGGAGCTCTTCATAGTTCCAAATCTTGAAATAAAATCTTGAGTGAAATGTAATGAATGAAATGACATCATAACAAAATAAATCCTATCCGTAGAGCCAGAGTTATGCATTTGTAGTGCAAAATAGCACCTAAAAGAAGAAAACCCCATGGGTGCCTGGTTGTGTGATACTGGGGCAAAGTCAAAAGATAAGGCCTTCCACAATGGAGTACAGGTCAAAGACGCAAGGTGGATTTTGTCTGGTCTTGGCTTAACTTCTGGCTTAAAAGAAATTTTGAAGAAAAGTTCCTAAGAAGGTAGAGTTCAGCAGTGCAAGGCAACATGCAGAGTCTAAAGAGGGGGAGGAGACATTGTTGAGGAGACTCTGGACAAGGTTGTAGTGAAGATTCTTACCGTTGAACTTTATCACTTTTTTATAAGTTGAAAATCTCTTAGGGAGGGTGAAGCTAGTGGCTGTATCTGATGAGGACTTAATGAGGCCAGATAACATTGCTGAGAGCTTTCACTGAACAGGATTTGCTGTAGTAGAGAAGAATGTAGCAGGAGCTCTTAGGTAGATGGGCTTGCTGGTAGCTCCTGGTCTTAAGTCGGCTTGCTGGGCACTTTTTGGTAAAAAAAAATGTAACCACCAAGTTTTAGGGTTAGAGAGAAGCAGCACCTTTAACATTACTTCCAAGGGTCCAGGACATGGGAGGCACCAATTGGAGGGACTAGGACTCACTCCAACAGAAGCCAGTTGCCCAAGACCTCAGGAGCTTTTTATGTCTCTCTAACTCACACAGGAGGACAGTCAGCTATCCCTTGAAGTCACTGCTGGTAGTACTGGGTTCAAGGAAGTGGTCCAATTTTCCTTTGAACAGCAATTCAGACCTTCAAGCAGCAGGGCAATCCTGCGGGGTTAAAGGCAGTTGTTCTGCAGTGTTCCACAGATCCAGGAGTCTACCGAAGAGGTATTCTAAGGGCTTAGTATTTACACCTGGCGCAAGCCTATGAAGTATGGGAGTCCCTTATGCTTCATCCACATCTCATCCTGGAAGGATTTTCTCTTCCTCTGTCAATATTCTAAAAAGTCTGGGGTCAAAAGACTAGGGGTAGGTGGAGCTCACGGAGTCCCACTACACGGAATTCCGCAGAGTGGTTAAAAAACTCTGGAAGCTCCTTGGAATTAGGCCAGCCAGCAGAGTTGCTTGGCGCTCCTGTTCCTGCTACATTTTTCATATTTAGGACCTCGATTTGTGTTCTCACATTGCAAATGTCAAGTAAACTTATCAACGCTGCTTTCACGCGCAGCTGTTTTGTTTTCTCTGTCTCTCTGTGCATGGTGCTTTCTAAATCTAAGTAATTCCACACTTTGTTTTGTGTGTATTTTATGTTTCCGTCATTTTTATGGTGTGTTTTTTGTGACTTTTGGAATACATTTTTTTGTTCTTCCCTTTGCTTCTTTATGTTTTTTTCTTTCTATTTCTTTCCATTTCTGTTTTCCACCCAGTGCCATGGCAGAGCAGGGTGTCAGAGGGAGTGGCAGAGCCAGTGCAGCTTCTAGCCCATTACCTTGCAGGTGTGGGTGCCGCCAAGGGGTGTAGCCCCATCCCCCTTTTACTGAGGCAGAGGTGGCAGCATTTGTCTTTTTTGTGCAGCACCACACCACTCCACGCTAGCAGCAGCTGGCAGGCCTGGGAGCGGTTATGCCCTTCAGGAGTGTTGACTGCTGTGGTGCACCACTTAGGGCGTGGGCACACTGGGGTACAGCGCACCCAGCAGCAGTTGACACACCATTGGGCGGACATACTGGACCCCGAGGAGGCTCTGTTTGACCTGTTTGGTGTCGAGGTATTGGGGCTCAGTAAGTAATCGTTATTTATTTGTTGTATGTGTGCCACAAGGCAAATTTGTTTTCTAATAGCAGTGTTGACCCCCAGAGGTAAGTTGCGTTTCTGTTATGATGAATATTATGTGATCCAGTTTGAGCTAGTCAGAGACCCAGTCAGCACTTACTAGTTGTACTTGGTGCACATTTGGGCTGATTATTTCAGAATCTATGCATACTGAGACTCCTCCTGTCACCATGAATAAGATAGTGGTAGTAGTAATAAGTAATATGAGTGAGTTAGCATTCCCTTCTCTGTGCCTTTTTTATGTAGCTTAGGCAGGCCCTCTCAATTGCAATCTCCCAGTGATTTGCAGTATGATATCATCATAGTATGCATTGAAAAAAATGGATGCAGAGTTGCCCCATCAAAGGTGATTGAGAAGCAAAGATCATTCATTGGATTATGAATGCATTGTTAGTGGTACGTAGTTGTAAATCTAATTTATGTTTAGGAAATTTGAAATAGGGCTTAGGTGTAGAAAAGTAAAAGTAATAGGTCAACTCGATTTGAGTCTATGCTAGACGATCTGATTTAGAAAAGTACAATGTTACTGTGTTTGCCTCTGCCTGTCAAAATATTTTTGGGGAGATTAACTGTACCGCTAATCTTTTTTTTATCCTCTGTGAGTCTGCAAAACTTAGTCCCATTCCTAAAACAAGGATAGATAGACCTGTTTAGTGCACTGCTGTTGAAGAACAAATAGTGATACAGAATTGGAGTATTTTATGTAGATTTGTGTTTGGTAACTAAAGTGACTGGTCTGGTCTCAGAGGAAGCAAAAAAAAGGAGTGATTTCTGCAGATAAATTTCCGTAAATTTGAAAGGCCAATCACCTGCAGGAAAGAATTATCACCCATCAGCCCCCAAATATTGCAAATCATCAGAATCAAGTGTACACATTTGCCTCACTCCCTCACTCGCTGTCTGCCACCAGATACATCATCAATAATCACTCACAATCACTCAATATATCATCACTTATTGTTGCAATAGTAAGTAGTTACCTCTTCCAATTCAAGCATGGTGGTAGATACAAAATGTTATCTCCTCTTGGATGGTAGTAACACATTGGAATTTGGCATTGGCACTGACAGTCTTTAAATAAATGATCATCCCTGCTAGGTGATGCAAAAAAAAGGGTAGGCAATGGCATGTGAGGGAGGCAGACATTGTCTCCAAAATCCTCAAGGGAAGGTGGGGGTTTCTTCACTGCACATGGTCTAAATCCAATCTGGCCATATATGTGACTAAAAAAATGGTGGGGCAGCATAAATTCAATGTAAACATGTTCCTCTAGCTATTTCTTTTTGCAAAGAAAAAAATAAGTTCAATGAGAAATAATTTAAACGTTCTATGGTGGAGCTGACATACTCAGTCTGGGAACTGAAGTTTGTCCTCAAATTCAGGAGGTTCACCCAGAAGTTGGTAAGATAACACACTTGATTCTGATCAGTCCTCCTCCACCTGTGGGGTTTTGGGAACGAAGTAATCAGGTGGCATGAAATGTTGGTTTATTCTGATCAACTTCAGTCTCTCTAAGTTTTGAGGTGAGAGACTGGTCTTTCTCACTGTAACAACTGCACCAGCTGCTCTGAACACAGACTCAACAGACACGCTGGCTCCTGGGCAAGCCAGCTACTTTATTGCAAGCCTGCTGAGCTATGGTCACTCGCACATCTTCCAATATCAATACACCAATGGGTTTCGATCCACATAGACCTGGAACATTCTATGAATGGTCATTAGTATACGCAGTTGCTCAACTTCTTTTGCCTTCTCCTCTGCACTGTACTTAAGACTTGCCACTTGAAACCAAGCCATTGAGGAGGTTATGTCAGATCCTTCAGTTGCTGTTGTTGCTGGTGTTCTTGTTGTTAGTGTTGACTGTTGTGATACAAGACTGCCCTATCTGGAAGTTAAAGGCGGCACCCTAGAACTGAGGAGTGGGACTTTAAGTTCCAGCCGTTCTTCTTCCAGTTCTCTGGCTTGCTCAACAATCCACCTCTTGTATTTTGAAACATTGGCTTCAGAAACAGGAACGAATGTGGTACAAATTTGTTTTTGTGTCGTGAATTAAGTAGAGTGGTGTAGATGTACTCTTTGTATGAAATAATGTCATTTTGTAGCCTTGCATTACAAGTCAAATTATAGCTTTCTCAACCTAAGCATGCACTTCTGGGTTTTTGTTCACACCTTCGACGGCAAGCCTTTCAGATACCTTCTTTAGCTGGTCCTGTAGCAGATGCTTGGCCAATTGTACTATCCTCCATGCTCACGTCCCGTGTGAAAACCTCATAAGGGAGCAGCATCTTTGTCAGGCTTTTGATTAGGGCCCATTTGCCTGCATCCATGGTAATAGTTTTCCCAATTGTATCGCCTCCGCTTTGAATGGCATAGTCATTGATCTGTCTTTACTGCTCAGACAGATGTTGCAATATATAATAGGTTGAGTTCCAATATGTTGGTACCTCCTGTATCAGGGCTGTGAATTATCCACAACTGCTTCTGGACTTTAAATGAATGGCTGAAATGAGTGCAGATATGTCTGCAGGTGTTCAGTATTTTGTATTTAGTATTTTGCTGACTATGCCTTCTTTTTTGAGAAACTCTTGAACAACCAGGTTGATGCAGTGGACCAAACAGGACCCTGAAATAGCAACCATGTGCCATGGCCTTGACTTTGTGTTAGTAATGAGGTCTTTGGTTGGCAGTCATATTACCCCTTGTCCATGCAAGGTCCCTCACTCTAGTCAGGGTACGTCACACACAATCTACATTATCCTGTGCCCACCCTCTGGTAGTTTGGTACTGAGCAGTCAAGCTTAACTTAGAAGGAAATGTGTAAAGTATTTGTGCAATAAATCATACAATAACACAATATAGCACCACAAAAATACAACACACAGTGTTTAGAAAAAATATATGATATTTATCTGGATAAATGCAGGTCAAAACAATCAAAGATGCCATAAGTGAATGTAGAGATATCACTAAAAAGTGATATACAGTGTCTTAAGTCTTTTTAAAGCAAACAAAGTCTCTTTTAAGCACCAAGTACCAGGTTTGTGTGAAAAATCTCTGCAAGGAACCGCAGAGGAGGAGAAGCGTGGAAGCAAACTGGTGTGCATCGATTTTTTGGGGCTGCACACAGCGATGAGTCATTTATTTTCCACACAGGGATGGCTGTACGACGATTTCCAGTGCTCGGTCGTGGATCCTCTTCGGGGTGCTGGGTTTTCAGATGCCCTGGGGACGGTGCATGGATTTCCTGCACTGGCAGGATGAAGTCACAGGAGCTGCGTCGATCCAGTGGCTGTTGCTTCAAATTTTCTACCGCACGGCAGGTACTGCGTTGATTCTCTCTGGAAGTCGGGCTGTGTCGTTCCGACTCGGCTGTGCGTCAATCCAGTGGGCCGTGCATCGAATTTCCAGTCGCTACACTGGCACTGCGTTGATCTTCTCATTACGAAGTCGGGCTGTATTGTTCCAGGTCAACGTGCGGTGAAATTTTTACCATGGTGCAGGCTGTGTATCGTTTCTGGCAGGCTGCGCGTCACATTTCACCACACAAGGAGTTCTTCTTGAAGAGATGAAGTCTTTTTGGTCCTGAGACTTCAGGGAACAGGAGCAAGCTCTAACCAAGCCCTTGGAGAGCACTTCTTTACCTCAGCCAGAGAGCAGCAAGGAAGCATGGCAACAGCAAGGCAGCAGTCCTTCACAGAAAGCAGTCAGGTGAGTCCTTTGGGCAGCCAGGCAGTTCTTCTTGGCAGGATGCAGGTTCTGGTTACAAGTTTCTTCTCCAGGTAGTGTCTGAGTTGGTAGGGGCAGAGGCCCTGTTTATATACCCAAATGTATCTTTGAAGTGGGAGAGACTTCAAGGAGTGGCTTAGAAGTGCACCAGGTCCCCTTTCAGTTTAATCCTGTCTGCCAGGGTCCCAGTAGGGGATGTGGCAGTCCTTTGTGTGAGAGCAGGCCCTCCACCCTCCCAGCTCAGGAAGACCCATTCAAAATGCAGATGTATGCAAGTGAGGCTGAGTATCCTGTGTTTGGGGTGTGTCTGAGTGAATGCACAAGGAGCTGTCAACTAAACCCAGCCAGACGTGGATTGTAAGGCACAGAAAGATTTAAGTGTAGAGAAATGCTCACTTTCTAAAAGTGGCATTTCTAAAATAGTAATAATAAACCCAACTTCACCAGTCAGCAGGATTTTATATCACCATTCTGGAAAATACTTAATATGATCTTCCTACTCCTTTCAGATCAGCAGCTACCACTCAAACGATGGATGAGGGCAGCCTCAATGTTAGCTTATGAAGGGAGCAGGATTCACAGCAGTGTAAAAACAAAGTTAGGAGGTTTATACTACCAGGACATGTAAACTACACTGGTACATGTCCTGCCTTTTGCCTACACAGCACCCTACCCTGTCGTTTACCTCGGGCATACCTTAGGGGTGTCTTATATGTAGTAAAAGGGGAGATTTAGGCTTGGTGAGTACTTTCAAATGCCAAGTTGAATTGGCAGTGAAACTTCACACACAGGCCTTGCAATGGCAGGCCTGAGACAAAGTTAAGGGGCTACTGACTACTGAAGTGGGTGGCACAATCAGTGCTCCAGGCCCACTAGTAGCATTTAATCTAAAGGCCCTGGGCACATATAGTACACTCTACTAGGGACTTATAAGTAAATAAAATAGTCCAATTGGGTTTGATCCAATGTTACCATGTTTAAAGGGAGAGAGCATATGCACTTCAGCACTGGTTAGCAGTGGTAAAGTGTGCAGAGTCTTAAAACCAGCAAAAACAGTATCTAAAAAGTGGAGGGAGGCAGGCAAAAAGTTAGGGGTGACCACCCTAAGGCTGTCAGGTCTAACACTATGTTACTGGAAACAAATACAATTTGGAGACTTCTGGGTCACTGCCATTCAGACACCTTGCTTTTAAATTCATCCAAGATATTTGCAGCTGTATGTGATTTATCCATAGTGAATATGATTACTGTTGCGTTCTGCCAAAAGCTCTCAAAGATTTTCAGGGCCAATACCTTTAGATAGCTTTTGTTTTACCCCCACAAAAAAGTGCAGTGATGCACATGCGATCAGTTCCTTGACAACTGGTCCACATGTCTGTCATCAGGTGGATAGTGTGGACAACACTTTCCTGCAAAGCTTGTCTAAACAAGTGCAGCACATTGTGATGCAGCAGTGGAACAGCTACTCTGGCAAAATAAGTCTGACTTGGAACCTTCCATTTGAGGCAGATGGCTGTCACAAATTCTAAGAATCCCACTCCTTCCACAAAAGAAAATGGTAGGATGTCTCACCCTAAAATTTTTGCCAGCTTCCCATTGTACAAACATGCCATTCGGTGACTGCAGCCATAAGGCCCTTCCTGCCTAAACATACCTGTAATAGTAGGCTGAATTTTCTTTTTTTCTGAGGCTACTGACACAGGTGACTTTATAGAAGTAGGTGGTGGTAGACTCATTGCGTGTTGTGGGGCAGTTACTGTATGCTGTAGTGTCTCCATATGACTCTGAGTCTTCCTATGCGATTGTGAAGTAGCTGAGGCAGGTTATTCTGGCTTACTGCTGGGGACAGGGCTGCTTTGTGTGAGGATATCAACCTCTTCATTCCTGCTTCCCTCTGTGATTGGACTAGTTGTGGCTAATGGTTCCTGGCTCTCTTCACCTTCACTACCACAACCATGTCCAACAATTTTTTTTCCAGTGGGATTGCATGATGTTTTTTTTTCATATGGGTCATTTTGCCTCCAGTACGATATTGTGTACCAAGCTTACCCCACTGAACACTTGTGTGGCAAATTGAGTATGTTGCAATGTTCTCCTCCAGTTTGCTTAGTGTAAAAAAGTCCCAGACTGGAGTGGAGTACTTTTGTTGTGGGCCACTGCTAAAGTCTGAATAAGAACTGGAGGTATGTGGGTGTTTTGTTGATTCCCTCTGTGCAGGTCTAGGGGTTGGTTCAGGTCTCAGCTAGGGCTTTGCAAAAATGGGAGCTAGCAGTGCTGCCTGTGCCACATCCCTTGGAGCAGGTTGAATACCCATGTCGGTCTCCTCTGTTCCAGCTTCAACAATGCCTGGCTTGTCATCCTCCTGTCTTCACCTTCCATGATTCTAAAACTTTCACAAACTTTTCTGTTCCCCTGCCTCCCCTGGAATCACCTGGACTCTGCCGGGGTCCACTCCATGTCCCTATCATTGTCATCAGAAGTGGTGCTTGGAGATGATGGTGGAGTAGTACCTTTCTTTTTTCTAGCTGGACATCTGTGAGCCATTGAATCTAAAACAGGAATTTCTTGTGCTGCAGGAAGCTCAACCTCCTGTTCTACTCCACCTTCAGGAAGATCTACTATTGCTGGCTGCGTCAGATGTCCAATTTGTTCAGTTCTATGAAATGATTGGGTGCTACTTTGCAAAACGGACAAATCCAATTCAATGTCACTGCTTGTTGGCGTCATCATGATTGCAGTTGCTGCCTCAGTGACACATATGTTTTTGGTCTTAAGTTGGGGTGGTGCTGTTGATGTGGGAGTGCTGCTCCCAGGTTTCCCCCTGGAAGCCGGTGTGGTAGGCAGACGTCTCCTGAAAAAGGTTACAGTCGGCACGCCACAGGTGGAAAGCTGATTTTTCTCACTGATCACTTTCTTGGGGACAACTTTCTTTTGGGCCATCTTAAAACTCTCAGTGGCACTAACCTGCATGAGTGCAAGAGATTGGATGGCTGAAATAACTGTATAGGCCTTCTCTTTGGCGGTCCTGTGGGTGATTTGACATCTTTTCTCTTGTGCACCTAAAAGCAACCATGAAAGAAATAAAATAGTGAAATGTGTCATTGTTGCAGGTTGAAATAGTACTGACAAACACAATATTAGTATGGTTAGTTACTTATGTAGCATATACCAATTTAATCAAACATTGTAAAGTAAAACCACACCATCACCCCTTAAAAATTAATTTCAAATCAGGAAACACAACATGCAGATATAGCTCTTTGTTTCATCACTCTCTGCTTTAAAGGAGACAACTGTGGTAATTAGAGAGCAGTGCATGGGAAAATTGAATAATCCTTAGAAAACCTATGGTGGCAAGGTGGTCTAGAGGAAATGGACCAATCATTAAAAAATGACTTATGCTGCTGATGTGTCTGCAGTGTCCAGGTTATCCAGGAAGACATGGAATTATTATACATACGCTGTAGCGCAGCTGTGCACTTATGGTGGATGGATGGATAGAGGAATGGACCATGGACCACTGCCTGCTCTGAAAAAAATTAAAGAAAACTTTGTATTTTTGTTTTTTAAATGTATCTCCTTTTCCTTTACGGAAAACAGGCTGCATTTCATTAAAAAACTGCTTTATTTAAAAGCAGTCGCAGACATGGCGGTCTGCTGTCCCCAGCAGGCCACCATACCTGTGAGGGTGGCTATTCCCAATGGGGATGCAAATTGCGACCTACCACATGAATATTTATGAGGTAGGTCATTGGCGACCCCATTGGGAATCTCAGACAGTATAAATGAATCGCAAAAACTTATATTCGTACATGTGGTCCTAGGCCCCTACTTAAACTCCAGGACACCCACCACTATAACATTTAAAAATAAAATTAACGTGAAAAAATACCGGTGCATGCTCAAGCAAACAATCAAAACCCTTTTAAAATAGGGGCCAGAATTACAATGATTAAAGATATTTTTCCCCGTTGTGTCACTTCTATGCCACACTTGAGGTGGCATAGGGTTTTGACCCATTCCCAGGTTTACAAAACCTTGTAAATCTGGGAATGCATCAAAATCCAGGGGTGTTATGTCGGAACACCCACGCAACACCCATGGAAATATCTCCCTGATGCAAAGTAAGGTAACGGAGCGACTTACTCCATATCTACAAGGCCATGTAAAGCCATGCAAAGTGGCTTTGGTGGTCTTGAAGATATGGGTCAGCAGCCTGTGCCACCAATGAGTCGGAAAAAGTGACTCATCAGTGGCGCAGGCCTCTTGTAAATCTTGACCTAGGTTTTGAACTTACTTGTCTGATATCACAAAAACGAAGGGCCAGATTTACAATGTTTTGGTGCAGTGCAGCGCCGCAAGCCTTCTTTCTGCGCTGCCCTGTGTCAAAACAAAATGGCAGGAATGCGCCACATCTACGAGATAAGGTACAATCCTTTCCTTTTCCCCTTTGCTTGTGCACAAATTGCTGCCAGGGTGCAAGGGTGCCTGCATTGCATTGCAGGGATGATTGTTTTTGTGCATGAAGAGGCACCTTCCTGCACTATAACAATCCCAAGAGAATTTTTCCTCTTTCTATGTGTGCTGCAATATGCAGTACACATAGAAAGAGGAAACAATGAGGCAAAATAAAGATATTTCTCCATGGTGTTTAACTTCTGACGCATTCCCAGGTTTACAAAACTTTGTAAATTTGTGAATGCGTCAAAATCCATGGGTATTGCATGGGAACACCCATGGAAATGCCTCCCCAATGCAAAGTAAGGCAACGCCGTGACTTGCGCTGCAGTGCCATACTCCATATCTACCAGGCCATGTAAAGCCACGCAACGTGGCTTTCCGCGGCCTTGTAGATATGGGTAAGCAGCTTGCAACACCAATGGAACAAAAAAAGCAATGCATCCGCAGCACAGGCTGCATGTAAACCTGTCCCTAAGTCTGTAAGTCCAAAGGTATATCCAAAAGACAAAGAGAAAGGTCCTTCCACTTCAAAATCCAAGTGAAGAGTGACCAAGAGATGGTGGACAAAGCACTGGGAGGAGCCTGCTGGGCAGAAACAGGAAGTTGGAGTCTCTGGGGCACTTCCTTCCTGTTTGAAAACAAACGCTATTCACACTACAAAACATCTTGAAGGATCAATTGGAGAATAAAATTCACTCAAAAACCTCTTTTTGATTAGTTTTGCACTGTTTTGCCCAACATCATGGCAGGAAGCAGCAAAAGCGGGCGCAAAGTCTCACGTGTGCTCACTAGCAGCCGAAGAGCATTGTGGCACGAGTAAGCAAGTGCCAAAAACAAATCTTGCACGTGCGACCGAAAAACAAAACTCTGCTTTGCATCAGATAGCGTGGAGCTAAGGAACTCTAGAATTTTTTTGCCTAGGCCTACAAAAGACTAGTTTTGGGTTCCTGTGTGTGTTTTGTAGGCAGGCCCTTTGAAGTGGATGTGGGGTGAGGAAGAGCTCAACACCCCTGGTCATCGTGATAGAATGGCCCATCCAGCCAAAACCTAGTCTCCTTTTGTCTCACTGTCTGGGAGGAATATAAAAAACCCAACACCAAAGCCATTCACAGTCATGTGACCCAGGACACTTTACAAGGCACTAATGGTTAGGACAAGAAAATACCGTCTTTCTAAAAGCGACATTTTCAGAATTGTGACTTACAATCAGATGAACCATTATAGAGTATTTTAAAATACAATTCATTTGAGTCTAAACATGAGATTACTACCGACACCCAATCAAACATTAGTATTTAATAAATGTAATAAGGCAACCAAATGTAAGTCAATGGGAGATAGGCCTTACAGCAGTAAAAAATGCATTTAGGAGTTTTCCACTACCACTACATGTAAAACTTAAATGCAAATGTACTACATTTTAAACATACTGCACCCAGCACTATTGGCCTTTAAGGCCTAACTTAGAAATGACTTGTATCTATGAAAAAGGAAGGTTTATGCAGGTCAAGAGGGTTATTTTGCCAGGTTGAAGTGGCACTTTAAACCTGCCCTATAGGATGCAATGGCAGGCCTCTGACATGTATTTAAGAGCCTCTTTAGTTGGTGGCACAAAAAGTGCTGCAGGCCCACATGTAGCACATAATTTAGCAGTGAGAAAATGAACAAAGTACCAAAGCCAAAACCAAAATCTAAAAAAACAGGAGGGGTGAAGGCACAGAGTTTGGGGGAAGACCGCACCAATGTTGTCAGGTTGTAACAATCACTATTATAGAAGACACCAGAGGGAGGCACAACGTTTTAAGCCTGAGCCTGATATGTCATACTATTTCAGTATCTATCTATCGAGCATAAAATATGCAAAATACAGTGGAACACTGTTATTGGGCACTCTGTGTAGCATAGATACCAAAGGATAATGGATAAAAGTACATGACAGCTGCCTCACAATAATCATTATGGTATCCAACTATGAGTTTTCAGTGTGATACAGCTAGGTTCCTCTATTTCACAAGTAGTCCATGATCAGAGTTGAAAAGGAGCATATGGGAATCTGAACTAGAATGGCTGAATGACTCTGGAGGGGAAACTATAGTCCTATCCTTCAAAACAAGTATATGTTTCAACTGTGCACATGGAAAACAGCTACTTTTAAGCCTGCTGTGGTTTCCATTCAATCAAACCAATGGAGTGTGAAACTGAACAGAAAAAAATATTGATAACATTAGAGGCACAATCAGGCACCTCCAAGCGATCTCTGATGACCAGCTCCTTGCAATGTTTCTGCTATCGGATTGCTTCTTTCTTCAAGGTTAAAATCATCATAATTACATTTGCAATATCTCTTCAGTCGCTGCTTCAATCTCTGAACATTCCTTCACTTAAACCAGCAAGTAGCACTTGGGACCATTTTTAAACTTATATCAGAGTTCAACTGCATCGGTTACAAAGGAGTGTAAATATGTCTCCCCTTTGGACTGCCTCCCAAATAAGTTCTTTATCTATTAGCTTTGATAATTGCAATGCACCTACTTATGCTTATCAGTTCATCATGACACTCAGACCTCTCCTGTAGAAACTAAACAATGATCCCTCCATTACTAGCAATAATAGACCCATTATTTTACTGCGTGCTGTCACCAAGTACATGGAAAAATGTTTTTTTTAAACTTTATTTATCATTTTATTCAGTCACACAACAAAACTGTATTACAGGGGTGTGGTCTGGCAATGGACAAAGATGGCCGAAACCTAGAAGAGCTTTGCGTGTTGGAGTGTTCCTGGAGATGGCAGTAGAACCGTAATGGCCGTGATAGCCTAATCTGTTTTGGCTCCCATTACTTTCTTGCCCTTGCAACCCCACTGGGGGGTCTTGGCTGCTTCAGCGGGCCCCTAAACGCTGAGCGCCAAATGCCTGCTCCACAATCACACAGGAGGGCCTACAAATCCATGGCATGCAGCATCCTTTGTTCGGAAGGGCTGAGCAACGTTGCCGTGGCACACTGGGTGCCATATGATGCCACACGTCTAACCCTGCCTTGACTACACAGAGCTTCTGGGTCCTCTTCCGCGACCCCACTGGGGGATTTTGGCTGCTTCAAAGGGATCACAAGATGGCATCCACCAGCCCTCCACTCCGCAGCCATACAAGAGGGGCCACAATACTGAGGAACACAATGTCCTTAACTTCATAGAGGCCACTCAGCTTCACTGGGGCCCTCCAGGTACCATCGGATACCGCACGTCTGGGCATGCCTTATCCACATGGAGCTGCCTGCCCCCGCTGCAGCCAGAGGCCCGCTTGCACTTCAGAATTTGGAATCTCCTGTAAGTAGCCTGCAGCATCCTCTATCCTGGCCAGACCGCATGGCCTCACCACCTGTTTCCACTGTAGCTGCATAGCTGCACCACAATCCGAGCTGCGTAGGGCTTCACGTTACCTATTGGGCTCCCCAAAACAACCACATGAATACCACATCCCAAGGCCCATCTCTGAGGGCATGCAATGGCCTTATAGTCCCCGGTGCATGCTACGGTCCAAAGACCTGCACCACTGCAACTAACTGGCATGTGCAACCCCATTGTTGCCCGCATCACCTCATCTGACCCTTCCTACCCTGTGGTGAGGCACTGGTCACCTTCACCTGCAGCCTTTTGATGGTCCCTCCTCTGGCCTCAACCCTGCATCGTTGGACCGCAAGCCTGCAGAGATGTTGTGACTTTGCCCATGAGCCCACAGCAGTGACGCCGGCCACACCAGACTGATTAGGGGCAGGGAGCCCCCATCTTCTTCCCCCTCTACATCAGATCCTGGGATCTCCTGTGGGGTTCCTCACCATCCACCCTCACTCCCAAACCCAGCTCGGCCCTGGCGGGCCCCAAAGTGGATTACCCCGTCACTAGCTTACCCTTTCACTGTCACTGCTTGTCTTCTTTCTCCTTGGCCCACACCATTGCTGCCATCAAAGCCCGTGGCCGCCTGCATTCTCATTATGTGAGGTCATGGACACCCAAGATAAGAAATGGAGCTACATCATTAATTTGTGACCCAGAGGAGCAATGCTTGAGCAGCAGGGACCAACCTCACCAAGGCGTGTGTCGCTACAGCCCGACATCTTCTGACCTCTACTTGTGGGGCACAGTGCTGGACATCTGGGGTTCCCCCCCCTAATGGACCTGGGTAGTGGGGCCATCTCATAATGAGCGAGGTGACCAGTCCAGTACCATGCACTCCCCCCTTTCCCTCCTCATTGCTTGCCACTGGCCCCGAACAGAGAACCCCTGTACCCCTTAAACATCCTGTAGTACCCGCCTGCTGGTGACTAGTGGCTGACATTGGCGGAGCTTAAGATCTTCAGTGCTTTGCCCCCCGAACCTGAGGCCAGAGCTTAGCCTGAGGAGGCTGCACCATTTCGCTCTGGATAGATTTGGGACGTCCCGCATGACTTGAGGCACTCTACTTGGATACGTCGCCCTCAAGGCATTGCTTGTCCTATGAATGGCCTATCCTCACTGAGCGGCACAAAAAGAAGCAATTCACTGGCCTGCCATATTTTGTACCATCACGAAGGGTGACCGGACTTCTCTCTTCCTCGTCTCCTGAGTCAACAATGCTCCAGCAAATCCTGCTGTCAGCTGCTCTTCACGGAGGCCGTCTCCAAACCTCATCTCATGGCTGCCCTCCCGGCGATGCCTACCACCTTGGCTACTGTGCCCCCCCATCCACAGCTGGATATTACAATGTACAGCAGCTTGCAGAAAATCATTGCGGTTGGTTGCCGTTTGGAGGGCATGGACTCCAAGATATTGTATCTCACACTGGAACTAAGTCCATTCGAGTCAACATCGGAGGCTTTCAAGACAGGGTGTAGTAGGTGGAGTGTCATCTCTCAACCATGGAAGAACATCTTAACTGCATCCCGGATAGGGACTAGGAACTCTCTCATCTGCTGGACAAGCTCACGGTCCTCGAAGATAGGAGCCATAGGACCAATGCCCGGTTTTTCAGATTTGAAAAACTCTCTCCTGCTCTGTACAAACACTGTTTTGTCCTATGCCTATTCACGTTTAGTTGTATTTTGCAGTGTTTTGCTATGCATTGCTATTTTCTGCTGTCATGCAGTGTTCTGCCTTACTGAGCAGCTTG
Organism: Pleurodeles waltl; assembly: GCF_031143425.1. Classification (NCBI taxonomy): domain Eukaryota; kingdom Metazoa; phylum Chordata; class Amphibia; order Caudata; family Salamandridae; genus Pleurodeles; species Pleurodeles waltl. Next base: position 600,770,129 of record NC_090443.1, on the reverse strand, counting down.
TTGTCATTTCAATTAATGATGTTTCACTTACTGCTGTTGTTAAATGTTTGTTATGCCCCTAGTATTGCCCCCTGGGTCCTAGGCCTTGTATTAGAGACCTCCCTGTAGCTTCTGACCACCCTCCGGAGCCCCTCCACCCGCCTCCCCCTCTACCCTGCCCCCTTTTCTTCCCCTTTCTCCCTCCCTCCACCTCCTGCCCCTATCCAACACCCATTCTACTGTGGCTTGAGCCCTTTTACCCTTCTACCGCCCGGGAGCGCCTCTAAGTTTGCTGGACCTCACTGCTTTCCCTCTCACTTTTCAGCTTCACTGCTCTGTCACAGACCTGGTTCATTACGACTTGCTGTCTCTTTGGGACCTCTGGCATACCTGGACTCACAGACTTAGACCTGCAGTAAAGAGTTGCTAACTTCGACTGAGGCTTCTGTCCTCATTTCGTGCTGAATTACTTCCCCTTTTCTTTTCTTTCCTTTTCATTACTTCCCCTTCCTTTTGCCTGCCCCCCTTACTCCCGGTTTTCTTTTCTTTTCTTTTCTTTTCTTTTCTTTTCTTTTCTTTTCTTTTCTTTTCTTCTTTTCCTCCTAATTTTAACATTTAGCACATGCCCCTGCTTCAAGGTGCCTGTCCCCCTCCCATACCTGAGGGGTTCTTCCTTCTCCTCTCCTCTCCTCTCCTCTCCTCTCCTCTCCTCTCCTCTCCTCTCCTCTCCTCTCCTCTCCTCTCCCTCTTTCTCTTTACTTCCCCACTTGTCATTCTTCTTTTCTTCCCTCTTTTTGCTTCTCTCTATTATTCATACTCCTGTCATCTTCCGTCCCTTCTCTATGGCCCCACAACCCCAGCCTCGTCTTAATACAACGGCCATCAATGCTCTACCGCCCCCCCTCACCCCTGTAAGTTGTCTCCTGGAATGTTAATGGCCTGACACATTTTTATAAAACATAACCAGGTGTTGCCCTATCTGCAGTCTAAACGTCTTGATCTGGCCCTATTACAGGAAACCCACCTCTTGCATGCGGAGTCCAAAAAAATGCGTAATGATTGGGTGGGGCGGGTGGTCCACAGCAGTTGCCCAGCAGCTGTTGCCCAGCACACCAGGAAGTGTGGCATTTCAATTCTTTTGCACAGATCCCTGCGTTTCACTATCCTTAAGACTTCAACAGATCCAGATGGCTGTTATGTCCTTGCCAAACTTTGGCTTGGCGGGCAGAAGCTATGTGTCAGCTCAATGTACGCTCCTATGGGTTCCAAGCACACTTTTTTCTGCAGCTCAGCCATCTCTTCACAGAAACTGAGGCCTCCCACTATCTCATAGAAGGGGACTGGTGCCAGTACTTGACTGCACTGGCCCACTGGATGTAGGTAATAACAAAGATCTGGCCCTCCTAATGGCTGTTACTTCTGACCATCGCATTGTGGATCTCTGGTGACTCATGTACCCCAGAGGACCAGGGGTATACTTTTTCAACCGATGTAACGCATCCTGTCATGTCTGGACTACTTCCTGGTCTCCCAGCCAGTGGCTGCCCTCTCCCAGGATTCCAAGTTCTTGGAAGGTGAGCTGTCCAACCATTCTCCAGCCCTGCTTTCTGGACTTGGGACTTTCTTTCTCTGGCCATAAGTCATGGTGTTTAAACATCTAGCACTACTGTACTCTCCAGGGCAAATCTCAGCTTCAATCCCATGTTTCCAGTTATCTGGAATATAAGAGGGGGTATGTTACTTTCCACCAGGTGTAATGGGTGGTACCTAAAGCAACTACCTGTGGCCAGCTCATAGAGATACATCCTTGCCAATGTCCAAAGGGTGTCCCAGCAGAAGGCCCTGGCGTATGAGATTGCACCCCTCGCACTTCTCTACACTGACAATCCCTTGTCCCCTCTTCACCACCACTTGGAGAAAGCCTGTCAGGATCTCAATGCTCTATTCACCTCTAAAGCCAAGTATGCACTTCAACGGCTTAAAGGTCTTCATCATGAGCAAGGTGAGAAGGCAGGAAGGCTGTTGGCGGCCCAGTGGTGCCAACAGGAGGCGCTGCTTACCATCCCAGCTATTAAGTTCATGAATGACACTATCCTCACTTGCCCGCAAGACATTTTCAATTAGTTCGCAGAATTCTACCAGGTCCTGTGCACCCCCAAGGTGGCGGACATCGCTGACTGTCTGGAGACCTTTTTTAATAGTGTGTGCCTTCTCAGCCTCAATGAGTCCTGCAGGGATTTACTAAAAGGGGAAATTACTAAGACAGAGATTGTCCACGCCATCTCTAGTCTCCCCTACCACTCACAAGACCCTTTGCCATCGCCCTCTCCCCGGACAACAAGAAGGTGTTTGATAGGATATGGGGGTACCTCTTTGAGACCCTTCAACTGTTTGGGCTGGGGGAGGATGTTATAGCCAAAATATAATGGCTCTACTACTGCCCAGGTAAACTCTGGGTAATTTCTCTAAGACCCATTGCCAGTCCTGCTTTTCCATGGAACCCCTCGCAGCCTCTCTTCACCAATCCCCACACTTCATCTGTGTTTCCATCCTCTGTGGGACATCAATTGTCTATCTTTCCTTCAATTACATCTTGCTGATCCTCTTAGACCTCCCTCATTCTTTCCTGGTTCTCCTGTACATCCTCTCTGGCTTTGTGGTGCTCTCTGGATACCGGGTTAATTGGGACAAAAGCAAGGCACTACCCATGAAACAGGTGACCACCAGTGTGGCAGTATCTGCTTACCCCTTCCAATTGAAGTCCTCGCACCTTAAGTACCTGGCGGTCTACATAAACCGTGGGCTGGACAGCATAGTGGCAAGTAACCTTGACCTCCTGATGGAGGGCATGAAGTTGGACTTTGCGAAGTGGGCGACCTCAGACTTTTGTTATGGGGCACGGTACAGGCGGTTAAGATGGTAACACTGCCATAATACATCTACTTCCTCAGCATGCTACCCCTCCTGGTCCCTCTCTTGCTGCTACATACCAAGGATAGGAGCATATAGTCTTTAATCTGGGGGACCTCGTGTCCCCAATTAGCCAGCAGCAAACTCTTGACTCTCCGATCTTGTGGGGGCCTGAGTCTCCCTCCGGTTGAACATTATGTTCTGGCACTGCACTTGGCATTACTTGCTTGCATGCTTCCCGGGTCCCCGGATCTGCCATATTGGGTGCTGGCAGAATGCACCCTGCTGGCCTGCCCACAGGGACTGCACCCACTCTATAAGAATGGTGCACCTATGCCGGGTCCCACCACCTATTCGGGGTGGATTTTCTTCTTCATGACCAGGTACTGTTATGGGGCAACACTGTTGTCTGCATTGGTGATGAGATCTTGAACTGGGATGTGTGGCATTCTGCAGAAATCTACATCCTCCATCAAGTACTGAAACAGGGTGCCCATACATCCTTTGTTGCACTCAATGAAGAATTTGGTCTCCCATCCCATCAGTCCTGGCGGTATTTGCAGGTACAGCATTGCCTAAATTGTCGTCCTGGTGTGCAGTCCTGGGTCATCCAGCTTTCTCCTTGATATTGCCCTTCCTTGGCTACCAAGGGCCCCTGCCTCGTGGGACAAACACACACTATGGGGGTCATTACAAGCTTGGCGGGCGGCGGTAACCGCCGTGCGGCCGCCAATGCGGCCGCACTGCCGCAGACCCCATTACGACATCCCCGCTGGGCCGGCGGGTGCAAACCAAGTTTAAGCCCGCCGGCCCAGCGGGGATGAGGCAGCAACATAGGAGCCGGCTCCTAATGGAGCTGGCGGTGTTGTGGCCGTGCAACGGGTGCAGTCGCACCCGTTGCACTTTTCAATGTCTGATATGCAGACAGTGAAAAGCTGCCCGGAGCCCTGTTAGGGGGCCCCTGCACTGCCCATGCCAGTGGCATGGGCAGTGCAGGGGCCCCCAGGGGCCGTAGGACACCTCTTACTGCCAGCCTCTTCCTGGCGGTGTAAACCGCCAGAAACAGGCTGGCGGTAGGGGAGTCATAATCCCCAGGGCAGCGCTGCCCTGACGGATTATCACTGCCGGGGCTAAAACGGCGGGAAACTGCCGGCCCCGGCGGTGCGACCGCGGCGCTACCGCCGCGGTCGTAATACGGGTCTCCGTACCGCCAGCCTGTTGGCGGTACGGACGCCACATTACCCCTGGCGGTCTCTGACCGCCAGGGTCGTGATGACCCCCTATGTATCTAGTACTATGTTTCATTTTGCACTGCTTTTGTACAGAATTACTGTTTTACATATTGTGCCTTATGTTCCCCACACTCCTTCTCTCATACATGATTTTGTTTTGATCTTCCAATAAAAAATTGTGAAACAAAAAACTGTATTACATGTAATACTCATTAACAGGGATATAAATGTCAAAGCATGGTAGCCCAAATCCACAATAGATTGTACGTTTACAACATCATTATACGTGCAGATCAAAGCACATTGATATATATGAGCATATGGCACATAGCACCTTCTTATAGGCAAGAAGTCAATTTCATAGATCTCTACCATGTGGTTTTACAAGCGCACAATGTGATTTTGTTTTTTTACACTGGGTTGGGCAGGTTTGAGTGCATTTCCCACCCCTTGCCAAAGAATGATTTCCAGAGGGGATGCCAGAAATCTCTGGGGCACAATGGAATTGGGCATAAATCTCATTCTGTTCATTGTTATATATCAACTTTTTATGCCACTGTGCAATTTTCAGCAGCGAATCTCCACCCAAATGAGTGGCTACACACCTCTTCGCTAGCAATAGAGCTATAGCTATATATCTACAATCCCCCTTGGTAATATTATAGGCATAACCCAATAATGCCATATAGGGGTCTAGTTCAACCCTAGACTAGTCCTAGTACAGTGCATGTTTTGGTAATAGGATTGTGTGCTTAGGATGGTAGAATGGCAAAGCGTGGAAGACTGAGTCCATCCACGCAGTTGGTAACTGCTGGCCTAACTCCTGGCTAGTTCACAATGCCTCACCCAAACCTAAAAACCCACTGTGTTAGGAGGTGACTATGGCAAACTGAACATAACACACCAAGGGAAGCTCTTTCGCTCAGTTACTCGTGCATGCTAAGACAAGATATAAAGATGGAGGATAAGTAGATATATTTATTGGCTCAGTTGTAATCTAGTATATAAAGAATGAGCTGCAGCAATTACTCAGAGGAAACAAAACAAAGTAATCAGCATTATGAACATGGCAAAGAATATAAACAATCCAACCATGGTGTATGTAGTTCTAGATGTTCTAGAGGTTCTAGAGGTTAAGTAGGAATGATGTCTATTTCTGAGAGCGTGGTGGTTGTATCCCTCTGCCTGGCCCTATCTAAGAGATTAGCCCCAGCCCCATACCTAGATAGTCAGGAATCAACTTGTGGTGTAGATGACAATCCTCTATGGAACCTGATAGATTAGCACCAGCCGAGCTGCATGTGCATCTCAGGATAGTCATGGCCAGAATGCCCTCTGACCTCCTTGGGTCAGTGCACAGATTATATAACAGACTGTATTGAATTAGAAATACAATTCTGATACAATGCTATGTGTGGGTGATAGAATCCGTCTCCTAAATGGGCAACACAAACTAGCATATTGTGTACTGCGTTCCATAGCCTTGGACAAAAGGTACTGATCATACATGGTGCAAAGGCTACCTAAACAAGCAGCATGTTCCTTGTTTCATAAGCATAAAAGCAAACTGATAAAACATGCAAAAGCCTTACCTAAAAGCAGATCTGGTTTACATGATTAAAATGTAAATAAAAACATAAATTGTAAAATTAAGCTGAAATAGGAGTGACCAAACCGGCTCCTAACAGGATCCTCATGACTCCTTCACCTGCTCTGCCCTCTGATGCACCCTGCAATATTAGGCAAAATAAAAGCCCCCAATTTCTCCACACCAATATATGTGGATCTCGTAATGACAACACTAGTGATCTGGGACTGACCTATGTGATCAGTGACCCTATGTGTGCCGCTGGCTTGTCAGCTACAGTCACTGTAAGACAAGGATCTCAGGCTTTTACCTGATGTTATATTTCCATGGTTTTGTCAGAGTCCTGGTCTTGATGGTTATGGCTGTTAGAGGACAACTAGTTGGTGCTGGATTCAGGAATTTAGTGGAAGTGAAGAACAGGTTTAAGTTCATTGTATAATGGAGATGTAATGAGGATTGAATGTAAAGTTACTTCCATATTTTTTTATCCTATGCTAGGTCTTTTAGCTCTGAGGTAACCATCCTGCCTTACCACAAGATCTCACTTTATGGCAGCCCAGTAGACACATCACAAAATTTAAGACATCCAGTGTCATATTACATAAAGCAGCCTGGAAGGTCAACAGGTGCGTGCACCTTGTTTCTGCATCACCGGTGTGCTTTGGTATTTTTGCAGTTCTGTAAATCGGATTACACAGGAACACATATAGCACCAGTGCAATCATAAGGGGCTTTCTCTCATTTGCATGGGGGAATTGTGCCATGTAAACTAGGGAAATACTTTGCCTCTGTGCCCCTGCTGGATTATGTACATGGGGAAAATAGGCTATCAGAAGGTGCAATAACATTGTGCCACAGAGAGGTGGGGCATAGTCAGGCATGGGCTGCACCTGCAAGGGAAGAAGTTATCTTACAGACCCCAACATATCCCCCTTTTTAAAACGTATTTGCTGCCGTCTCCCCTGTGAAATACATTTGGGCTGCTTCAAATTGCCAGTCACTAAAGATCTGTACTGATGGCAAGAGAATGATTGTGGCTGCCTTGGGTACAGTGCAATATCAGTAAAAGGGCACACTGACCAGGTCTCGACCTTGAGCACCCATTTAAAAGTGTGCAGGTTAAGGCAGTATACCCTATATATAATACTGCCCCACGTGTGCTCTAAAAAGTTTAAAGAGGACTTTTTTATGCGCCTGCACTGTGGCTTTGCTTGGACTGTCATACTATGTGCTGACAAAATCTATTGGCGGCCACTTGTCAATAGGTGTGGCTTATTTAAAAAAATAAAATAAAAAAATAACGTACTTCTGTGTTGAGAGAGATGGAACTGTCTCTCCCTTTTGTCCTCCTCAGACTCCCGGAAGCACGAGGCTTCCACACTCTCCTCCAATCATGACGCTGCTGTCAACAGCATGACAGCAGCATCGTGATTGATCTAAGTGCCCTGCTTTGACGCTCACAAAGGGAGAAGGGCCCTGTGCACTTTCTCCTCCTGGCTGCCGGGTGGAGAAATGCAAAGTGTGCACTTCTGTTTGGCCGGCCGAACATCGCTAGCCAAAGCACAGTGCGCACTTATGTGCACTCACCACTCTGCCTCCAGACCTCCACCCACAGCCCAGCCACGCCCTGTCCTAGCCTGGCTCCCTGAGGAAAAATAAAATGATAATAATGATAATAACGTCACGTTATTAACATTTTATTTTTTTCTTTCGTCCACTGCATAAAATGACAAAATCGCCTAGCAGCTCCCATGCTGGTGCCTCCTGACTCCACACTCTGCCCACCAAAACGCATAACTCCTATGTTACTTCTCCCAGGGCCTGGAAGCCCTAAATGACCACAGATATTTGTTAGTCCTTTCCTCGAACACAATCCAGGCCATGTCATTTATTTTTAAAAATCTTTATGTAGTACTCACCTCTAGGAGTACAAGTGCTAATCATAAAGACTTAGGCAGGACAGGTTGATCGCTGACAGCCTAACACATATGGTAGATGTTGCAGATATAATATGTATCACAATATTATCTGAGAGAATGAAAGTCTTACTACTAGTCATATGCTACTCAGATCTCACTGTCTGTAGGAGATGTATGCAACAACCCATCTGCTTTTAAGATTACATTATTTTTCTAATTAATATGAATCCCTCCTCCGAAAAATAAACAGATGGCACTTCACTGAGCGTGCCTTTGTTCCAAGAATAAATCTTCTGGTTACTAAAATATGTATGGCGCTTAGTTTGACTTTCAATATAGTATCATACTTGTTTGTCTCTTTCAAATGATGGCAAATTACAGGATTGCAATGTATGCAGTCGATAAAATAATGTGCTTGATACAATATAAATACACATATTCGTTTTGACCGGTGTAATCTCAGTTCCTTAATATTCATGTTAAGCTTCGCTAATAGGTATAGCCTCGATATAGTGCATGTGTTATAAATGCGTGATATGGCATTTCCTCCAACCCACGGAACGTTTAGGTAGATGGTTGAGCATTTAAGAAGAAGATTTAACTTGATGGAGTACCTGTAAGAGATATACTCGATACATAGAAATGAATGGACTCATCATAGTGTCGTGCAATCTGACCAAAGACGCATGTTAGAGATTAATTTATTTTCATTCTAGAGATCAGTTTGTTCTTCCTTTACGCAACACCAAATCAGGAAACATTACCTTGGCTGTACAATATAATAAACTTAAAAGCCTTATAACTTTTAAGGTGCACATCCGTACACACAGTAAGCTAAGTATGCATGCACAATGTTTTGTATTACTTTAATGCAAAAAATGAAACACAAGCAAGCGTGCTGTGAAAAATGACGTTCAAATAACTCCCATTAACACTGCCATGCGTATGCCCGTGTCAAAGTGTACAAGTATGTGTGAAAAATTAAGGCCCGTATTTAAGAAGGGCCTATCGCCACATTACCGTAATTTTGTTTTTAAGCCGAAGCTTATTTAGGTGCATTATTGTGTAGCACCTTTAATACTTTAAATTGACAATTTCACTCAACTAGCAACCAATGAAGCACAGGTTGGTATTTTTAATATACTCACATGACCAATATCATTATGCGTAAGTCCCTGAACCAACACTGCCAAAGATTAAAATAACCCTGGGAAAATCATCCTACATGTCAAAACTCAAGCACTATAAAACTCTTACTTTACAATCAAGCTCTGTTCACAGCAAACTTGGCATTTCTTAAATTAGGCTTTAGGCATGATTTACAAGAAAATCGTGTTAATACATATGGGCTACAAACAGTTATTGTAACCCCCCACTAAAAAGTACAAATTGTATTATCTTTCTGTAGCATTAATTTATAAAAGTCAGTCTATTCTAAAATTCGAATGCCCTCATAGCACAAATCAAATAGAAAATCCTCATAAGAAATATAAGCCGTATGGAAGCCAGCTATCCTTATGCCCATACTGACACCATACTGACACCAAAAACACAATCTACCGCCAATCCAATGGAAGTTGCATCAAGGACTAAACATCCCAAAACTGCAGATACAACATAAAAGGTTCAGGAAGGTGAAGTTAGAAATACCAAACAAAATATTTTCCATCACGGTCAGTTGGTTTGATTCTTAGGTTAGCAGGGGGAGAGTTAAGGAAAGCAATTGTGCTGTGTGTGAAAGACTGTTTGAGATGTCCTGACTTTTGACACTTGAATGGAAAGATTTGTTGCTCCTGAATGCTCTTTATCTGTCTCAGATGATGAGAAAGCTGGGCAGATGTAAAGGATCTGTCTGAAGGATGGCTTTATAAACCAAGCAGTTGTTTTAAAAATAAATTCTTACTTTGATGAGTAGCCTATGTAAGTGGCCTATACTGGGAGTGATGTGGTCCTACTTTCTTGTAGACACTTCTTTTGGAATGTCATGTCACCTGAGTAAAGATTGAAGCAACACTGCAAGTATGGCCTTTACAAAGTCTAAGTGGTGGATACCCAATGCCTGAGTTGGTGTTGTCAGTTAAACAAGTGAAACAAATGATTTGTTTAGAGTGGAGGAGAAAGTTGGCAGATTTTGCAATTCTCTTAAAGTAATGTAATGTAATTCATGATTTATAAAGCGCATTCCTACTCAGAAGAGCATCGAAGCGCTAGAAGGAGTGCACGTGATGGAAAACAAAGAACGCAGTAGAAAACAGTAGAAAAGCGCTAACCAAAGGAGATGGATGAGAATAAACTGATAAAGAAACATCCAATGAGAGACAAAAACAAGAGAGTTAAAAACCCTGATCATAATGTACCAGAAAGTTAATGAGGAAAAAGCCAAGTTTTTACCATTTTCCTAAATTTCATATAACAGGATTCTTGCCTAATAGTCAGAGGGAGCGAGTTCCATCCTCTGTCAGCAGCCACTGTAAAAGTTTTATCTCCCCATTTAGCTTTATGTGTTCGAGTGACCTGCATCCAATAGGCTTGGGACGACCTCAGGTTTCTTTTAGGTATATACCAGTGGAGTCTAGAGGTCAAATACCGTGGTCCTATTCCATGGGCTGCCTTAAAAGTAAGACAGAGCGATTTCAACTGAATACGCTGCGCCACCGGCAGCCAATGTAAATTCTTAAGACTCTCTCTAGCTGATATGCATCGCGGGAGATTGAGAACCGCTCTGACAGCGGAATTCTGGACTAACTGGAGTCTATTAATCAGCCCCTTGTCCAAATTAAGGAGCAGGGCATTGCAGTAGTCTACCTTGAACATCACTATTGCCATAATAGCAGATACTCTCCATTCATGTGACAAATAAGGAACGATTTTTCTGAGCATTTTAATGTACCATAGACTGATGTTTACCGTGTGATTGATCTGTTTTTTAAATGACAAATGTTCATCAAACAAGATGCCCAAATTTCTACTAATAGTAGTGGGCACGGGACTGTTGCCACATTCAGAGGGCCACCACCGTGAGTTCCATAAATCTTTTCCAAGTCCAAAATATAAGATTTCAGTTTTGGTGGCATTCATTTTAAGCCAATTGATAGTCATCCATTTACTCACTGTCAGCATACAGTCACTAAACCGATCTGCCACTTCCTCCCATGGCTGATTAATAGGAATGATAAGCTGGGAATCATCAGCATAGGAAGATGGGGTAAAACCAAAAGTGTGAATTAGGCTAGCCAATGGCGCAAAATACACATTAAACAATGTGGGGCTAGGGGAAGATCCCTGAGGGATCCTACAAGGCAGAAGATAATGTGTAGATTTAAAGTCACCACAGCTAACTGTGGTCCATCTATTCGTAAGAAAGGACTCCAAGAGTTTAAGCACCAGTAAGGGGCAGGTGATAGTGTCCAGTGGAACCCACACATCGGAAGAGAGTTTGATCAGGACAAATATTTTACTAATAGTCAATTGCCCCAAAATGAATCACATTTGTGTGTTTCCTTTTGTAGAATGACATGAAACTCTGTTTTCTGAGGGATGGGCATCAAGTAGTTGTTTGGAATTCAAGGCTGCAGATTCTGAGACTGTTGTGTAAGATGATTTTTCTCATACAAAGTTTAAGTCACATGTATTAGTGGATGCAGACTCTAGAACCCCCATACAATCATCTCGGTCCAGGATGCAAGCTGAATATATAAGGGGGCCAGAATGAAGCTCTAGAGGGAATTCCCACTCACACAGGAACTGTAATAGAGGTATGATTTCCAAGCTTTAGTAACTGAGATCAGTTTGTTAGAACTTAGGGCCAGATTTACAAGAAATTGGCGCTTCAGCTCCAACGTGCCACTTTTCTTGCGCCCCCCCTACGACACCATATGTGCGCCATATTTACAATATGGTGCACCATGATGCACGTTAGGACAATAGCTTCACTATTGCGGTACTTTGCAGGATTAGCGCCCAAAATTGTGGCACAAATCCTGAAAGTAAAATGGGGCCCTTTGAAAGTAATGGGTGCATCATTTTAACAGCTGCTCTGGGAAGGTGTTAGAAATTAGGTCTTTGGATGGCAGTCAGGTTACCCCCGTCCAAGCAAGGCCCCTCACTCTAGTCAGGGTGAAGGAGAATCACCCTCAGCTAACCCCCGTAAGCCTCCTTGGTAGCTTGGCACAAGCAGGCAGGCTTAACTTCAGAAGCAAGGTGTAAAGTATTTGTACCAACACACACAGTAACTCAGTGAAAACACTCCAAAATGACACCACACATGTTTAGAAAAATAGGTAATATATATTTAAACAAAACAAGACCAAAATGACAAAAATCCAACATACACAAGTCAAGTTATGTTTTTAAAAAGCAAAAAGAGTCTTAAATCCTTTAGAAAACAGTGAGAACTTTGTTAGTATTCAAAAGTACCTGGGTTGCTTCACAATAACACCCTACGGGCGAGTGTGCATCGGAAAAGGCCAGTGCTGTGTCGATTTCTAACTCGCAAGCGAGACCGTGCGTCTCCTCCTCCGGTCGGGTTGACATGCCTAGTTTTTCCTCTCCGCAGGAAAGTGATGAGTCAACCTGGACAGACACCTCTGGTCCAGGCAGGCATTGCATTGATTTTCCATGCCCAGCGATGTTGCGTTGAAATCCGGTCGCACAGTGTCAAGAAACCATGTTGCGTGGAGCTGGCGTCATTAACAGGTCATTTCCCCAGCCATGTTGGTCCGTCTCCCAGCTGCGATGCAGGTAGAGCATTGATTTTAGCCGCGAGGCCGGTGGCGCATCATTTTTCGGCCACGAAGCTGGTGGTGCGTCGAAAGTTTCCCCGCACGACATTCTTTGCATGGATTTCTGTCCTTTCCCACCAGCTGCACCTTTCAAGGGCCCAGAGACAGGTTAGGGCACCACTTGGCAGGCAGGACTCTCAGCAGAAAGCCCAAGTGCCCGCAGAGAGAAGTCTTTGCTGTCACTGAGACTTCTACAATAGGAGGCAAGCTCGGTTTCAAGCCCTTGGAGATTCTTCACCAGTGGAAAGTCACACAAAAGCCAGTCTTTGTCCTCTCTCAGGTATTAAGCAGCTATTGCAGGCCAACCCAGCAAAGCACAGTCACAGGCAAAGGGGCAGTACTCCTCCTCCAGCTTCTCCAGCTCTTCTCCTTGGCAGACGTTCCTCTTGGTTTCAGAAGTAATCTAATTTCCAGGGGTTTGGGTGCTCTTCTTATACCAATTTCTGCCTTTGAAGTAGGCCTACTTCAAAGATAAGTCTTTGTTGTTTTCAAGATCCTGCCTTGCTCAGGCCAGGCCCCAGATACACACCAGGGGGTTGGAGACTGCATTGTGTAAGGTCAGGCACTGCTGTTTCAGGTGTAAGTGAGCACTCCTCCACTCCCCTCTCCCCAGATAGCCCATCAGGATATGCAGGCTACACCCCAGCTCCCTTTGTGTCACTATCGAGAGGAGAGGTGCAAACAGCCCAAGTGTGAAATTGACCAGACAGGGAATACACAAACAAGCAGAGTCACAGAATGGTTTGAGCAAGAAAATACCTACTTTCTAAAAGTGGCATTTTCAAACACACCATCTAAAAACCAACTGCACTAAAAGATGTATTTTTAAATTGTGAATTCAGAGACCCCAATTTCCAAATGCCTATCTGCTCCTAAAGGGAATATGTGTTTCAAGAATATTTAAAGGCATCCCCCATGTTAGCCTATGAGAGAGATAGGCCTTGCAACAGTGAAAACCTAATTTGGAAGTATTTCACTGTCAGGACATATAAAGCACATTAGTGTATATCCTACCTTAAACATACACTGCACCCTGCTCATGGGGTTACCTAGGGCCTACCTTAGGGGTGTCTTAAATGTAAGAAAAGGGAAGGTTTAGGCCTGACAAATGGGTACACTTGCCAAGTCGAATTGGCAGTTTAAAACTGCGCTCACAGACACTGCAGTTGCAGTGTTTACAGGGCTACTAAGGTGGGTGGCACAACCAGTGCTACTGGCCCACTAGTAGCATTTGATTTACAGGCCCTGGGCACTTCTAGTGCACTTTACTAGGGACTTACTACTAAATCAAATATGGCAATCATAGATAAGCCAATGTACACATATAGGCCCTCATTACAACCTTGGCTGTCGGTGATAAAGCGGCGGTAATACCGCCAACAGGCCGGTGGTAAAAAAAATGGAATTATGACCACGGTGGAAACCGCCCAGACAGCCACTTTAACACAGCGACCGCCATGGTGGTAGCAACAAGCACCACAGTGGTAATTGCCAACAGCCAGGCGGAATTCAATATTCCGCCACTGTATTAAGACAGGCCTATCCGCCCCCTTTTCCAGGGCGGTACCAACAACATCAAAAGCACGGCTGAAACACTGCACAGAAGGGAAACAACTCACCTCTGGACACTCAGGGAACAACCACGACGCCATGGAGCCCGAGCTGCACATCTTCCCCATGCTTGTATTTCTCTTCATGCATTACGAACATCAACGCCGGCGAAGATGACCATGGTGAGTACTGCCGCCTAGGACACAAGGGAGGGGGGAAGAAAAAAAGAGTGACACACACACGCAACACGCAACGCCCCCCACCCCCAACACCATACAAACAAACAGATGCAATACCATTACAAATCCACCCTGTAGCCCTCAGGATTAATGCAAGGACAAAAGGAATTGATTAAAGTGAGTGTAATAAGATAAAATAGTATAAATATGTGCTTCTAAATCAAAACAGTATATACATATATACAAATGGAGGGACACTGCCCAGTCCTCAATGTCCGTGGCCCACAGGGCCACTACACATAGGCCAAGGCCCCACCTCACTCCTGCAACAACACGGAGAGAACACTGCAGGGGCATCAGATAGAAAATACACAGGCACCTCAGGGGGACAGGGAATGGGGGGGCACCTCAGCCGGAAGATGGTACAATGCCACTAGTCCTGGAGGGGGCTACATGCCCTGTGCGATGTCCTGGGTAGGGCAAGGCCACAGTCTCTCAAGTGGGTGGTTTGCCCACTGCTTGGTCCTGGGGAGTGCAAGGCCACAGTCTCTCAAGTGGGTGGTTTGCCCACAGCTTGCTCCTGGGGAGGTTTCTGAGGGGGCCTTGTGCCCAGTTTGCTTCATCCTGGCAAAGATGGGGTGAGTGGATAGCTTCTTCCACTGGTTCTGGAGGGGGCCTTGTCCCCAGTGTGCTTCATCCTGGCAAGGATGGAGTGAGTGGATGGCTTCTTCCACTGATTCTAGAGGGGACCTTGTGCCCTCTTGATGCAGCATTTGGGGAGTGCAAGGTCACAGTCTCTCAAGTGGGTGGTTTGCCCACTGCTTAGTCCTTGGGAGTGCAAGGCCACAGTCTCTCAAGTGGGTGGTTTGCCCACTGCTTGGTCCTGGGGAGTGCAAGGCCACAGTCTCTCTTGCGGATTGCTTCTTCCACTGGTTCTGGAGGGGGCCTTGTGCCCAGTGTGCTTCATCCTGGCAAGGATGGGGCGAGTGGATGGCTTCTTCCACTGGTTCTGGAGGGGGCCTTGTGCCCTGTGATGCAGCATTTGGGGAGTGCAAGGTCACAGTCTCTCAAGTGGGTGGTTTGCCCACTGCTTGGTCCTTGGGAGTGCAAGGCCACAGTCTCTCAAGTGGGTGGTTTGCCCACTGCTTGGTCCTGGGGAGTGCAAGGCCACAGTCTCTCTAGTGGATGGCTTCTTCCACTGGTTCTGGAGGGGCCCTTGTGCCCAGTGTGCTTCATCCTGGCGGGTGAGTGGATGGCTTCTTCCACTGGCTCTGGAGGGGGCCTTGTGCCCAGTTTGCTTCATCCTGGCAAGGATGGGGTGAGTGGATGGCTTCTTCCACTGGTTCTGGAGGGGGCCTTGTGCCCTGTGATGCAGTATTTAGGGAGTGTACGGTCACAGTCTCTCACCTGGGTGTCACACCTACAGGATTTGCAGGGTCCAGGACACGCTACAGCCCATGGAGGCAGGACTACACACTGCCCGCCAGCAGTGACGGTTGCTCAGTGGTGGCAGTGGCGGTGCTGGTGTCGGGGCTGGCAGTGGTGGGGGGAGGCTCCAGCCCTTCCCCTGCAGCCTCGGACGGCTGCCCACTGGGACTGCTGCTGGTGGCGGTGCAGGCAGTGGTGGGGGGAGGCTCCAGCCCTTCCCCTGCAGCCTCGGACAGCTGAACCGACATGGTTGGTGGTGGGGACTCAGAATTAGTCCCAGCACCAGGCCTCCTGTCCTTCCTGCCTGCTGGTGTAAGCCCCTTGCCCTTCCCTTTGGCAGCTGGTGGTGCCTCCTTGCCCTTCCCTTTGGCAGCTGGTGGTGCCTCCCTGTCCTTCCCTTTGGCAGATGATGGTGCCTCCTTGCCCTTCCCCTTGGCAGCTGGTGGTGCCCCCTTGCCCTTCCCCTTGGCAGCTGGTGGTGCCTCCTTGCCCTTCCCTTTGGCAGCTGGTGCAGGCACACTTTCAGTGCTGATGGCTAGTTCCCTGGAGCCACTCCCACCTGCAGTAGCTGTCGACACTACTGTGGCCGTGGACTGGGTGGCTGAGGTGCTCGTCTGGGTTCTGACCACCCTGGCCCGACGTGAAGGACGGGGGGGAGGGGTAGGGAAGAGGTCAACGGTGGAGAGGAAAAGCTTCTTTGGGACATTGGAGTGGGAAGAGGGTGAAGGTTTGGGAGTGGAGGAAGAGGAAGTGGTTGTAGGAGGTGTCTGTCTGCTGATTTTGGGTGCAAGTTCATGGGCTGGATGCTGTTGTGAGGTGGATGGCTGTTGGGTGTCTGAGTGTTGCGTTTCTGTACTTTGGGAGGAGGGGGCACAGACACAGTGGGGGAGGACACAGGGGACGTGTGCATGGATGTGGGGGTGGTGACTGCCGCGAGGGGTGTGTAGTGATAGGTGTGATGGTGATGGAGGTAGTGGAAGAGGATGTAGCACATGTAGGTGTGAGTGGAGACACTACTGGGGATGAGGTGGAGGACGAGGAGGAGGGGGACACAGTGGAGGCAGTGGATGTTGGTATGTCTGCATTTGGATGGTTTTTGTGTGAGTGCCTGTGGGATGATGTGTGGTGCTGTGTTTGCCTGAGCCACTCCTGTGTGTTGTCTTGTGTGCATACTGGTCTGTCTGTGTGCTTGGGATAGGTTGGGATTGAAGAAGTTGGAGGGGGGAAGCTAGAAGCAGGGACAATGGCTACCATCAGGGAGGAGGCCAGAGCCTGGATTGAACTCTGTTGGGCCACCATGCCAGACTGAATGCCCCCCAGGAATGCATTTGTTTGTTGCAATTGAGCTGCCAGCCCCTGGATGGCATTCACTATGGTTGACTGCCCAACAGAGGTGGATTGCAGGAGGTCAATAGCCTCCTCACTCAGGGCAGCAGGGCTAACTGTGGCAGGGCCTGAGGTGTCTGGGGCGAAGGAGATACCCACCCTCCTGGGTGAGCGGGCATGGGAAACTCGCTGAGGGGCTGCTGGGAGGGCGGTGCTGGTACAGGGGAGGTGGCTGTACCTGTAATTGGGGTGGGCATAGAGGTGTCCGCCACCAGCAGGGAGCTTCCATTGAAGGAGGTATCACTGTCAGAACTGTCCCCTCCTGTCTCTGCCGTGGTGCTCCCCTCCATCCCACTGGTGCCCTCACCGTCGTGGGATTCGGCCTCATGGGCCCTGTGGGATGCAGCTCCCTCCATCGCCGGTGCCTCTGCTCCACCGCCAGATGATGCTAATGCACATAAGGACAGGGTGACGAAACAAAAAGGGGGGGAAGAGACAAAGGATACACTTGGTCAATGGCTGATCCAACACCACCGTTGGCGTACATGACACACACACAGAGGGAACAGCCCTAAGCTCTAGGCAATGCACTACCAGTCACAATGCTAGTCACCAGGCCATGGACAGGAATACCTAACGCAAATAGCAGCATACCGCCCTGCCCACTAGCTTGGTAGGAGGTGGTGTTCATCAGCCCCTGCCCAACATGGGACCTACCCTGCAATGTCTGGCCTGGCCTAGGGGAACTCACAGGTCCACATATCCCAACCGGAGACCACCCCACCACACGCAGGTAGTATATTGGGAAACTGTACTCACCCCCTTGTGGCTGCTGTGATGCCCTCAAGTGTCCTCTTAGCTCCGGATAGGCCACCGCCAGTATGCAAGCCATTATGGGGTTCAGGGTTCGACGGGCACCCCTTCCTCGTTGGGAGGGCATCCCCAGCTGGGCCTCCACTATCTTCCTTGCCCAGCGTCTCAGGTCCTACCACCGTTTGCGAAAGTGGATGCTCTGCCTGCCGTGGACCCCCAGGGTCCGCACGTCCTTGGAGATGGCACGCTATATACCCTTTTTCTGATGGGCGCTGACCTGCAGACAAATAAACATAGAAAAAGGTACCAGTCAGACCGTCCGGCCTGTTACACTCATGGCCTACCATTGCCCTCACATCCCCTTATGCACAGACATTGCCCACCATACATGCATCACGCGGCCCAGAACCTTTCCATCACCCCCCAACATGAGGCCCTCACACACAGCACTCCATGCATTCATGCCCCTTGCATCGTGCTCACAGTGTACTCACCTGTTGGTCTGAAGGCCCATACAGCATTCGATACTGGGATAGGACCCCATCCACCAGTCTCTCTATCTCTGCGGTGGTGAAGGCAGGGGCCCTTTCCCCAGTGACACGTTCCAGACACAGGTTCCAGACACAGGTCACAGCAGCACTTGAAGTGGTAGTCCTCTCCTGTTGAAGGTCAGGCAACAAGAGAGTGAACAGATAGAAAATGGTGGTCACGTCCATGGCGGTGCGTACCGTCACCGCCATCGTACATCACCATTGGCCACTGTAACCCATAGGGCCCAATGACAACCGATGAGTTGCACGGCGGTACTCGACCGCCTCCAGCAACGGCACACAACTTCAGCAGCATTACCTCATTTCCACATGTCCATCCACACAGGACAGGTGGATGCCATTGGGGGGGGGCAGGCCATGGAACCTAACTGCGTCACAGTACACATAGGCACCATTTGGACCTATCCAACAATATACCATTACAGTCACAACAAACACAGTGTAGTGTTTGGAAATTTGGAATACTGACCAGCTGCTCCCCGTTTTGCCCCCTAGATTACAACCGCTGTGGATGAATAGGAGATGGAGACATCCCCCGTGTACAGACCCCCTGGTGGCAACAATGGAGGACAGGCACATTATCCTCACCTATAGACTGGACAGGGCCACAATCACAGAGCTGTGTGCCCAATTGGAGCCTGACCTGATATCTGCTATCCGTCACCCCACTCCTCTTGTGCAAGTCCTATCTGTGCTCCATTTCTTTGGAACTGACCCCTTCCAGGTGACAGTGGGCTTGGCAGCAGGAATGCAGCCAATGTTCTCAATAGTGCTGACCAGAGTGTTTTCTGCCCTGATTAAACACGTGCACAGCTACATCCCCAGGTGGAGGATTTGGCCACAGTGAAAGCTGACTTCTATGCAATGGGACATATCCCCAACATCATTGGGGCAACATATTGCATTCGTCCCCCCCCCCCACCGGAGAAATTAACAGGTGTTCAGAAATCGAAAGAGCTTTCACTCCATAAATGTGCAGATAGTGTGCCTGGCGGACCAGTACACCTCCCACGTCAATGCAAAGTATCGTGGGTTTGTGCATGATGCCTTTATCCTGAGGAATAGCAACATCCCATATGTGATGGCTCAACTCCAGAGGCACCCGGTGTGGCTAATAGGTGAGCCCTGATTCCCACCTAGTGTATGTTGGTGTATGGGTATGGTGTTGGCCACAAGGGTTTGTGTGTGGCTAACAGGTATCCCTCGATATTTGCAGGTGACTCTTGTTACCCCAACCTCTCATGGCTACTGACCCCTGTGAGGAATCCCAGGACAAGGGCAGAGGAGCGTTATAATGAGGCACATGGGAGAACAAGAAGAATAATAGAAAGGACATTCGGCCTCCTGAAGGCCAGGTTTTGTTTCCTCCATCTAACTGGTGGATCCCTGTGCTACTTACCCAAGAAGGTCTGCCAGATAATCGTGGCATGCTGCATAACCTTGCCTTGAGATGCCAGGTGTCTTTTCTGCAGGAGGATGAAGCTGGGGATGGGCGTGTGGCAGCAGTGGACCCTGTGGACAGTAAAGATGAGGAGGCAGAGGATGAGGACAACAGAACAGCAATTATACAACAGTACTTCCAGGGATACACAGGTAAGACACTGTAACTTCACTTTACATTGACATTTTTGTGTTTGACATTGTGCATGGCAGGCAGGTTCTCCCAGTTCTATGGCCACTTACTGTACCCTTTGGCATCTCTATTGTCAGATATCTGTGCCCCACTCTGGCACCTGGTGTGTTGACTGCAGCCTACTAGAGGTCATTCCTATGTATTTATTGCTGTACAGTTGTATTGCAGTGTTTAAAGCTGGTTAAATGAACACTGTGTTCAATCAATTGACAGACTCTATACTTGTATTTTTTAAATTGTGTTTATTAAGGTGCTAAGAAGTAGGGGGGTAAAGGAATGGACTGGGTTGATGGTGGAGGAAAATCCAGGATAGAGTCCAGTATATTTGTATCACAGGTGACAGAGTGGGACACAAGGGTGACAATCAGGAGAGTCTTATTTCCTGGTGGGGGTCTTGGCAATGTTCTCTGGCTTCTGCCTGGATCACAGGGACTGTTGGCTGGGTGGTTCTCTCTCTGCAGGGGTGCTGGTGGCCTGTTGTTCCTGTGGCGGGGCCTCCTGTCCACTAGCAGCAGCAGAGGTGAAGGGCTGTTCATCAGTGTGGCTAGTGTCAGGGGCCCGGTGATGTGCCACTACCTCTCTCATGATGTTAGCCATGTCTGCCAGCACCCCTGCGATGGTGACCAGGGTGATATGGATGTCCTTCAGGTCCTCCCTGATCCCCAGGTACTGGTACTGTCCCTGCTGCAGCTGCTGGGTCTCCTGCAACTTGTTCAGTATCTGGCCCATCATCTCCTGGGAATGGTGGTATGCTTCCCGGGATGTTGGTGAGTGCCTCTTGGAGAGTGGGTTCCCTGGGCCTGTCCTCCCCCTTTCACATAGCATTCCTCCCAGCTTCTCTGTTGTTCTGTGCCATTGTCCCCTGAACTGAGTGCCCACTGCCACTGACCCCAGGTCCCTGGTCGTCCTGTGTTTGTGGTGTGCCCTGGGGTCCCTGTAGTGGTGGGCCCACTGCTGATTGACGTGTCCTGGGGACAGAGGTATGGGCCCCCAGAGTGGGTGCTGTGCTGGTGTTTCCTGACGGGGGTGCTCTGTGGTGGCATGGGACTGTGCCTGGGTAACCGACTGTCCGGAGATCTCTGATGGGCCAGGTTGGTCATCCAGATCCAGGTGCCCGGAGCTGCTGTCATCACTGTGGGCCTTTTCTGTGGGGGGACTGGATGTTGCTGGCACCTCCTCTCCGGTGACGTTGTGTGGGGGACCTGTGTGTATGTAAATGCAGTGTTTCTGCATGTGACATCTTGTGCATGGGTGTGTTGCCCTCTACGGTTGTGATTGCCCTATCAGCTTTGCCTTGTGTGAATAGTGATTTTGTGGGCTAGGTGATTCTCTCTAATGTGCATGCTTTAGTGGTGTGTGTCCATGCTGGTCTGTGATGGGGGTCCGTGCATTGGTGTTACGTGCAGGGCTTGGTATTGGGATGGGTGGGTTGTGATGGTGGGGTGTATGTGAGGTGGTGGAGTGATGGGGGTGAGGGTAGGGGTGGGGCTATGTGATGGCATGCAGGTAGGGGGGTGAAAGTAGTAAAGAGTTGACTTGCCAGAGTCCAGTCCTCCTGCTACTCCTGCCAGGCCCTCAGGATGCAGTATTGCAATACTTGCGCCTCCCATGTTGTTATTTGTGGGGGAGGAGGTGGAGGTCCACCACCAGTCCTCTGTACAGCTATCTGGTGTCTTGCTACCACGGAACGCACCTTCCCCCGTAGGTCGTTCCACCTCTTCCTGTCATCCCTTGTACTAGGGTGCTGTCCCACGGTGTTTACCCTGTTCACGATTCTCCGCCATAGCTTCATCTTCCTAGCAATGGATGTCTGCTGCACCTGTGATCCAAATAGCTGTGGCTCTACCCAGATGATTTCCTCCACCATGACCCTTAGCTCCTCCTCAGAGAATCTGGGGTGTCTTTGTGGTGCCATGGGTGTGGGGTGATGTGTTAGGGTGTGTGCTGTAAGGTGCGTGGATGGTGTATGGGTGATGGTGTTCTGTGGCTCTAGTTCTGTGGGTGCTGTTGGTGTCTCTTTCTCTCTGTTGTCAATTTTGATTAGTCATAAAGGGTCATGGGTAGTGTGTGTTTGTGTTTTATATTGGTGGGGGTGTGGTGTGTATATGTGTGGTAGGTGTGTGTAGTTTGAATTGTCTAATGTAGTGTTGTTTTGTTAGGTTGTGTGTATTTTGAGCGCGGCGGTATGTACTGCCAATGGTTTACCGCTGTTGAATGTCTACTGTGATGATTTGTTTGTCATAATGCTGTGGGCGTAGTTCTGTTGGCGTAACAGTGTATGTTTGGATACCGCCAGTTTATCAGACTTTTGGGCTGGCGGACTTCTGTGTGTGGCTGTAGAGTGACGGATTGCTATGTGTGTGTCATAATAAGCGTGGCGGTTAACCAATGCGCAGGCGGTACGTTGGCGACAGTCAGCATGGCGGTAACAGGACTTACCGCCAATTTCATAATGACGGCCATAATTTATACATGGAACACTTACACTTTAGCACTGGTCAGCAGTGGTATAGTGTCCAGAGCAAACAAAATAGCAAAAACAGAGTCCAACACACAGAAGCAATCTGGGAAGTAAAGGCAAAAAGTTAGGGGAGACCATGCCAAAGTCTAACAGCAGGCATAAAAAATTATGCTAAAAACAATGCAGTGAAATGTATATTTCACTGCCCATTTTTAAGGGCCTCCCTGCGGAGGACTTCCCCCCCTTGCATACATTATGCCTGGTGCAGGTATAATGTGGCGCATGGGGTTACAGAGTGGTGCAATGCAAACATTGTGCAATTTTGTAAATATGGTGAAGGAGAATGGCCTCCTTAACGCCACATTAGCATAAAAAAATTATGCTAGTGTGATGCTAAGAGGCACTAGGGCTTATAAATCTGGCCCTAAGTAGGGCCAAATCTGAAAGACTGAGATTAACCTCTCATCATCTTTTGTATCAAAAGCCGCTGCTAGATTGCTTGAATGACGAGAAAGGACTCCTCTACTCCAGAAATTAAAGCATCTCTTCTAGGATGTTTAGGATTATATTTTTAATATACCCTCAGAGTGGAAGTCAGGTTGGTCCTCAACTACAAGTTTGTCATTGTTAAGAGGTTTTCTGTGATATCATTTAGTGTTGGCACACACTTAAAATGGAAGAAACACAGGATAAAGATACACAATTGAAGTGATGATGTCCCGGAGCGTTTACTCTGGCCAGGCCAAAAAAAGCAAAGAAAGCGGAATGGAGAAATTGGATAGCAATGACAAAACAACGAACAAAGAGCCAGATGTACGAAGCAGTTTTCAAGTCGCAAATGGCGAATCAGCCCGTTTGCGACTTGAAAAATGCTATTTGGGATGTACAAAGCCCAAACTGTGATTTGGTAACTTGTTACCGAATCGCAGTTTGGGTTTTGCGATTCGGTATTAGGAAGGGGGCGTGACAAGGGCGTCCCTTCCCAATACCGAATCCAGATGGTATGTATGATTGTTTTGTGACCGCGAATGAAAACAATTGCAATTGCAGTTAGCACCAGTTTCAAACTGGTGCTAACCCTTTCGCAAACGTGAAGGGGTCCCTATGGGACCCCTTCCCCTTTGTGAATGGTAGCAAAAATATTTTTTCAGAGCAGGGAGGGGTCCCACAGACCACTGCCTGCTCTGAAAAAATGAAAAGAAAACTTTTAATTTTTGATTTTGAAATGCATCTCATTTTTCTTTAAGGAAAATGGGCTGCATTTCAAACAAAACAAAACTGCTTTATTTAAAAGCAGTCACAGACATGGTGGTCTGCTGTCTCTAGCCGGCCAACATCCCTGTGAGTGCGTCCATTCCCAGTGGGGTCGCAAATTGCTACCTACCCCATGAATATTCATGAGGTAGGACATTAGTGTAATTAACACTTGTACATCAGGTTTTGCGAGTCGCAAAACCTGATTTTTGTACATGTGTCCCAAAGTAAGCGACCTTCTCTGTATATTACTTAAATCTAAAATTGTGCATTATCAGTTGTAGTAAATGTTTATTTTTTATATAATTGTAACCAATCAAAACACATGAAATTTTCATTTTTATATTTTCACAACATTGATTTCAATGGGCAGTCCCAGAGGAGAGGTGACTTGTTTTAAAGGTACTTGCATTTCTTCGCATTCATAGAACTGCCTTATTTTTACTTGTCTGAATTGGCTAATTTAGGAGAAAAACTCAACAAATGGCCCGCTATAGTTGAATGAAAGCAGTAAATCTATTTCCTGACATGCATATACTAGTTACCAGAAAACAAATTATGATAATTATTGAACCTCCCAAAACAGCGTTGGATAGGAAATCACTATTAACTGAATATAGGTCAATCTATGCAACACCAAATGAACAATAATTATTATCTTGGCTCCTCCTAACCTCTCAGTCAAGAACGGGCTGCAATTACTCCAATATATGAAGACACTTGAGATGCACGTGCTTCTCTCAATTATCTTCCCTGCGGGAATTCAGTTTCTCCAGGCGTAGCAGAAGCCCGTGGGAAAGGGTGCGCTGAGCCAGGGGCAAGTTTGTATAAACGATTCACTAGTGAAAATGTTCCCATGTTTATGAGAATGGCAAACACATAACTGGCTAAAAACAGAAAGAAGCGATGTACGTTCGTGATGAGACTACAGTGCGTTAACCGGTATGGAACAAATATATGTTTTACTGAGTTAGGATGAAAAAGATGACAAGAAGACTTGACTTCATTAAAGCTTTACATGGCCACTCAGAGCAGGCATTAAAATGACGCACCCATAGAAACCTATGGGCCTCCCTGCACTTTGCTACACTAGTGTTGACATTTTTGACGCCAGTGTAACAAAGTGCCACAATTACATCAAAAATGTTGGCACTATTGTACTAATGACTGCCAGGGTGCGCCGTATTATAAATACAGCGCAACCATGGCGTCTTTAGGTGCTGGTGGGGGTGGCGCAGAAAAGTGGTGCATCAGCTCTTATGCGCCACTTTTTCATAAATATGGGCTTATGTTTTCTATATCAAGCATTTACAGCATCTAAAAGACACTAATGATAAAGACAGAGGAAAACAAAAACAAAAAAGTGTTGCAAAGATAGACAACAGAAAGCTGCAAGAGTGAGCTGAAGGTGCAATGAGTGGCTATAAATGGATTAAAGAGGCCGAGATAGCTTTAAGATCATGCTGCCTCATTATTATGTGCTGCATATTTAAATGCAGCAGCCGCGTGTTTCAAAGGAGAGCTTTGCGCACCAGCACATTTTTATTTACAAATTAAGCACTGCACAACAGGAACATTACAGACATCATTAGTATGCTGCACATAGTCAAATCAACTAAAGTCATACAAGTAGCTCAACATGGCTTTGCATGGAATATTAGCGTCAAATACCAATAGGTCTAGACAATGGGGAAACACGTTTTGCTTGATATTTCTATGCATAATAATCAGACCCTGGCTACTGAGCCCCAACCATGATGGTTGAGATCATTTGCTAATTTACTCCTCGATACATCCTAATATGCCATACTGTTTGACTCTCTGGGTAACAAGGATGAGCAATCAGAGACTTCTCAGGAAGGTCTTGTTGGGGGCAATTGCTCAGGAAAGGACAGTCAGGCAAAAAACACAAAACGTAATGATCAGCACAATGCATATCTTTTATGGAAAAATACATTAATTTAATTTCACAGCAGAACTAAATGCTACACAATCCAATGGTAAGGTCATAGAGGGTTTCAAATAAATTGCATCTAACAGTAACGCACTAACCCCCCCCTTTTTCCTGGTTCCCATTCTCCCTCACCCTATTGTCGAGATTCTGCCTTTACCGTTCCCAATATGTTAACGGTTAAGCAAGTAGTAGGCATAGCTAAAATTGACTCAAATAATCTCACCAGTTAAATGATCAACTCAGTTTAATGTTTTTTTATCCCTTTTATAAAAAAAGTCATAAGTGGATTTGGTAAACGTGTCTGCATCTGTTCAGCTCTTGTCCCCATATGCAGGCAATGTCCCGGGGATTACCTGCTGGTTAGTGGGCTGCATGGCAGATGTGGTTTACACACCTGCTCTTATTTTGTTGCCTTGTCTCCTGTGGAGGCCTTGATGGCAAAATGTTCATAGGGGCAGGAGTGGCGCGACTGACCCGTGCAGCAACTCTCATCTTCAAAAGCAGCGTCTGTCATTGATGATTGAAGACAGTCTCTTTGATTCCTTGCTGTCGTGTCTCTTTATGTTGATGTCTCTGGTTTTTGTGCCCGTCTGGAAGATTATGGTTTCTCACTTGGCAGTGATGTCGCTTTTGCTTTCTCTGTGGGCAGGAGAAGAATCCGTCTCACAGCCTGTTGCAGGCTTCCAAGTGAGATCAGAGTGCGTGTTCTGGTAAGTTGTACTAAATTTCAAATGGAAATCCACAGAGCAAATGCCACCCCCCTCCAACTTCACTGCAGAGGTCACTCCTGGCTTCACTGTCTGGTATTGCTGTCTCCATCTGCTAAGACCTCATGCCACAAACATGGTAGATGTCTCCTGCTTGACAGTCACTAATCATGCAGGGCCAGGCACATTTGTTCCTTTCACAGGAGGCATGCTTCTACTCACTTCAGTTCGTCAGTAGAAAGTGTAGACATGAGGTGTTGTCCCTTAAACTCTGGGAGACTAACTCTAATGCATACACCAGCCCTGTTCAAACAACAGTCTTTTGAGTACTCTGGTGAGCACTCCCTTTGTCATAAAGAACATGAAACCAGGACAAAGGGGTGGCTTTTGGTTCCTACTTTTAGACATATTTTCAGACAGGGGTTGTGGATTCACTTGCTAACTAAGGCTTCAGGACTAGTTTGGGTTTGCTTCCTTTCAAATGTCATTCTCATGCTGATCTGCAGGCAGCCTTTATTCAAAGTCATGGCTCGCACATCAGGTAGCAATGGGACTGGATCCAAGCTAGAGCCCTCTCTGTGGGGTCACCCCAGGTTTCATCTTCCTTTGCCTTCCTTTGCAGAACCCATTTATGTTGGCTTTAAGACTCTATACTCTTTCCCTGCTATCCAGTGGTAGAGTGCTTGTGCTATCCCCCCTAAACTTGGTAACATTGGCCTGCACCTGATTGGATCCAAGCTAGAGCCCTCTGGATCCAAGCTAGAGCCCTCTCTGTAGGGTCACACCAGGTTCCATCATCCTTTGCCTTCCTTTGCAGAACCCATTTAATTTGGCTTTAAGGGCCAGATGTAGCAAGGCTTTTTTAAAGAAAACGGGCTGCATTACAAAAAAATAAAAACTGCTTTATTTAAAAGCAGTCACAGACATGGTGGTCTGCTGTCTCCAGCAGGCCACCATCCCGGTGAGTGCTGCGACTCGCAAGGGGGTCGCAAATTTCGACCCACCTCATTAATATTAATGAGGTGGGCCTTTGCGACCCCCTTGCGACTCGCAGATGGTGTCAGGGACACCATCCTGCATCTGGCTTTGCGACTCTCAAATTGCGAGTCGCATAGACGGAATTTCCTACATCTGGCCATAAGACTCTATACTCTTTCCCTGCTATCCAGTGGTAGAGTGCTTGTGCTATCCCCCCTAAACCTGGTAACATTGGCCTGCACTTGATTGGCACTTTTGATCTACTTGTAAGTCCTCAGTATATCCACAGGCACCCAGGCCCTGTAAACTTAATACCAGTAGTAGAATGCAGACCTCATTGTGCCACTTACTAAAGTAGCCTTTTAAAACTTGTCTCAGTTGGGAGAGGTAGGTCTTGCAGTAATGAAAAATAAAATGTAAGCGTTTTTCACTACCAGGACATTTTAAAGTCAAAAGTACATGGTTAACATTTGAAATACACTACACCCTACCCTCTGGGCTATCCAGAGCCTACCCTAGGAGTAATGTACATGTATTAAAAAGGGAAGGTTGAGGACTGGTAAAATGTCTATATTGCCTGGCCAAAATTACGGTTTAAATGGTACACACAAGTTACAATGGTAGACCAGAGACATGTTTAAAAGGCCTCTTAAGTTAGTGGCACAAAAAGCAGTTTCTCTTGAAGGTAAGGACTTTTCTAAGCAAGGTTTTCCCTTTTGTCTGTTTCTAACTACTGCTTCAGAAAGACTGATGTCAGCAAAGTACAGAGAACTCACACTTCATTGTGTCTGTTTTTTTGGACACTGTAAGAAATTATAGGGGAGAGGAGCTGTCACCTATCATTTACACACATCAAAGTATCTGCCTGAACACTCTCATAAATGGTTTGATACTAGTCTTTTGTGCCCCCAGACAAGTTGTGGCCAGGGAAGGGAGGCAGGAAATTCCAGACATCATTGGAGTGGAAAGCTTCAGAACATTTTCCTACTTTAAAGTGGGCATCAGACCTAGCCCTTCGGTACACCTATGGACCTGTGGAAGACTCAGAAGGTCTGCTGTGCTCCTCTGGAAGAAAGACTGTTACTCTGTTGATCTGCTGCCTGAGTGAGAAAGCCTGGACCTGCATCTTGAATCCAGGACCACCAGAGTGACTCCAAGGGCTAGTTGGCTGGCCACCCGATCAAAGCCTCAGGGACAGAAGAGCCTTCAACCACCTTGAACCCAGCACCTGGACTCTACCTGCTGTAAGTCTAGCCCCTTCCAAGTAGTGCCACCCTAGTCCTGGACCTTTGGAAAGGGCCTGACTGTGCTCTGCCAGTCCAGCTGTGGTCTCTTGGGCAAAACTGACACAGCACATCATATCTCCTCAAGGATAAGCAGTGGAACTGCCACTCTGTGGCACATCCCTGAAGCAGGACCTCACATCATAGTCCTCAGCTTCTTGGAACCACTGCTGCATGACACATCTTCTAACAGGATTTTGCACTGCAAGCCTTCATCGACGGCACCCTTGACGATGATACAGAACCTCACATCCCAACCCCTATCAATGCCCGCATCACAGCCACCACTGCAGAATGCATCTCCAAAGTAAGACCTTGAATTGCTACATGCATCATCTGGGAACCCCCTTGTGAAGGATCTTCAATGCAGGATCTTGCAATGCTCCACAACTAGGATTTGCATTACTTTGTTTAGCAGGCCTAACTTGGCCCCTGTACCAAGCCCGTGCTCCGTCGCTGTTGGCCCGAACTCGTGATTTTGTCCCTTTCCGGCATGAAGGGATAACCACTGTTGGTGCTCTGTGCTTTTAGGTACTAACATTGCACAGCTCCAATTGATTGTACTTTTGTCATTTTGTTCTCAAATAATGTCTTAAATGTACTTTTTCTAAATTAGTGCAGATTTTTTCTTGTGTGGTGTTTTCACTTTATTACTGTTTGAAGTGCTGCATAAATACTTTACACATAGCCTCTAAGTTAAGCCTGACTGTTTTTGTGCCAAGCTACGTGAGGTTAAGCACAGGCTAATTTGGTGTTTGCTTGTGTTTCACCCTGCCAAGAACTGTGGTTGCTGCTTGGGTAGGGTTTCATGCCTCTCAACCAGAAGCCTAATTTCCTAGAAGTCCTCTGCTAACAAGGACCTCATTAAATTTCCTACTCACTTCAGTGGCTGAGAGACCCCCTCCCACCACAAGAATGGAGGTAGTACAATTACAATGTCTGGGGAAGATATCCACGTCCTGCAACTTTTGCCATACTAAACCATGGCTTCCCAAAATGGAAACCACTAGTCACAGTGCTCAGATTTCCACCACACATGGAGTCCTACTACCATCAATGCATCCAACACTCACTGTACAAACACACACTTTGCATGCACACAGAATGTTACCTATGGTTCTGGCTTGCAGATAACAGTGGAACTTTGCACAAGAGGAGTAAGTAGACTTTTCTCTCCTTGACTCAGAGAAAAAGTTCTGGTTACACTATAAATTAAACGTCATGGTAAGCAGCTACCACCACATTATGTGATGCACCCAGTGCATGGACAGCATTCCACTGCTCATTAAGGGGTCACTCTTGGTCAGTTTATCCAGTTTATAGAGCTGGTTCTGAACCTCACATTACCAAGAAAAAGACCTAGGCTTCTGATCATACATTCGATTAGTATTATGGCAGGGGAAACATAAAACACCAGGAAACTAGCTTCACATGCAGTTGGGCACTCAGACATATTATCCCAAAAATAATACATGTAATACATGAAATATTTCTGAAAATATTATGTGATTGCTTTTTGGTTGAACTTTTGCTTGAAGAGAATGGCACTGGAAGGAGAGCCTAAAGTACAAATCTCATACAAGTCACCCCTCGCTCTCCCTTTGTGCCAAAGTGCAACACATCATGTTTAGTGTCACATGAAATTAGCATTATTAGTGTTTGCTTTGCACATGATCTCACTGGAATGCAAATCTGAATGTGTTTAATAAGTGCTTTAAGCATATATTTTATTGTTATTGTGCGAAAGGCAGCTTTGTATGCTGAAATCACCTATTTAATAAATTAAAAGAATTAAATTAATTGTCATGCAACGTGTAGTAAATACAGTGCTGAGCATGTTTTTATCATTTTAGCAATGCAGCATTGCAGGTTTTCAGACACTACTACTTTGGTACTTTGCCAACGTTCAGATCAACTTTTGTGCTCAAAAATCCATTTGCATGTGAAAGTTGCTTCATACTATATTTTACATCACTTAACATTGCTTAGCATCGCTATGTGCTGTGCTACCACTAGTGCCAAATCTTTGTAATTCTGGGCCCAAGTTTGCTTTTTCTTATTGCGTAAATAGTGCAAAATCACTTTCCTGTACTTTAACAACAGTCATTTATTGGTCAGGTTCTTCCTTTGTATAACCACATGTGCAAAAATATATATTACTGTGTGATCTATGGCATATGTTTTGCAATTGTGTCACTATTTGTTTTCAGCATTTTAGTCATGGTTCAAAGTAAGTATTTTTCCTCCAGGTAGGAAAATGATGCAAATGTGCAGTAATTCTATTGTAGTACTGATGAAAGATTCTTACAATTTATGTAAATGAAATGCTGTCCAGGGATCCATTGTCACATCTCAGTTAATAATTTGTAGCACAATGTGTGAATTTACACATCATGGTGACCTTAGTGTGTAATGCATAGTGACAGCAGTGCATAAAATGCAAGACTAGAACTGAAAAGGAGACAAATCAAGACCGGTTAATGGGCACCTATGAACTATGGCCAGTCCTTAATTTGAGATGGTGGATGCAGGTGGAGCCCATCGGCACTCATTTCTGGGGACTAGAACATACTTTTCCTCATCAGACTTTCACACAGAGAAAGAGGGAGCAAATACAAAAGTGTGAAAGAAAGGGGACGTGTGTAGGAGGCTGGCCTGGCTTATAGTGGGTACCTTGTGGTACTTACACCTTGTGCCAGGTCCAGTTATCCCTTATTAGTAGATTAGAGGTGTTCTAGCAGCTTAGGCTGATAGAGGTAGATATAGCAGAGCAGCTTAGGCTGAACTAGGAGACATGCAAAGCTCCTACTATACCACTTATATCACTTAGCATTATATCATAAGAAAACACAATACTCAGTTACTAAAAATAAAGGTACTTTATTTTAGTGACAATATGCCAAAAGTATCTCAGAGGATATACTCCCTTAGGAGGTAAGTAATATACACAAAATATACACACACAACCAAAATCAGGTAGGTAAACAGTTAGAAAAGTAGTGCAAACAGTGTAGAACACAATAGAATGCAATAGGGAAAAATAGGCCTAAGGGCAACACAAACCATATACTCCAAAAGTGGAATGCGAACCACAAATGGATCCCAGGCCTAGTGTAGTGTGTAGAGGGTTGCTGGGAGTGTAAGAAAACACTAAGGGTGTCCAAGATAGCCCACCCCAAGACCCTGAAAAGTAGGAGTAAAGTTACCCCACTACCCCAGAAAGACAGTAAAGTCGAGATAGGGGATTCTGCAAAGACAACAACTGACTGCAAAGCACTGAAGATGGATTCCTGGAACTGAGGACCTGTAAAGGAAGGGGACCACGTCCAAGAGTCACGCAAGTGTCCAGGGGGGGCAGGAGCCCACTAAACCCCAGATGAAGGTGCAAAAGGGATGCCTCTGGGTAGAAGAAGCCAAAGATTCTGCAACAACAGAAGGTGCCAGGAACATCTTCCATGGTCAGAAGATGTCCCACGGCGTGCTGGAGGATGCAGAGTTGTTTCCCTGCAGAAAGACCGCAAACAAGCCTTGCTAGCTGCAAGAGTTGCGGTTAAAGTTGTTGGGTACTGCCAGGGCCCAGGTAGGACCAAGAGGTCGCCCCTTGGAGGAGGAGACAGAGGGGGCGCTCAGCAACACGGGGAGCCCATGCAGAAGCAGACAGCACCCGTTGAAGCACCTAAACAGGTGTTCAGAAGATCTGAGCACGACGGTCGATTCAGCACAACAAAAGGGAGTCCCACGAAGTCGGAGTCCAACTCAGCGAGTTGGGCAATGCAGAATGGAGTGCTGGGGATCTGGGCTAGGCTGTGCATGAAGGAAGTCTTGCAAAAGTGCACAGAAGCCCTAGCAGCTACACAGGATTACTGTCTGGCGTGGGGAGGCAAGGTCTTACCTCCACCAAATTTGGACAGAAGGGCCACTGGACTGTCGGGACACTTGGATCCAGCTCCTGTGTTCCAGGGACCATGCTCATCAAGATGAGAGGGGACCCGGAGGACCGGTGATGCAGAAGTTGATGCCTGCGTTGACAGGGGGAAGATTCCGTCGACCCACTGGAGATTTCTTCTTGTCTTCCAGTGCAGGGTGAAGGCAGACAGCCCTCAGAGCATGCACCACCAGGAAACAGTCAAGAAAGCCGGCAGGATGAGGTGCTACAATGTTGCTGGTAGTCTTCTTGCTACTTTGTTGCATTTTGCAGGCGTCCTGGAGCAGTCAGTGGTCGACCCTTGGCAGAAGTCGAAGAAGGGAGTGCAGAGGAACTCTGGTGAGCTCTTGCATTCCTTATCTGGTGAGATACCCACAGGAGAGACCCTAAATAGCCCTCAAAGGAAGATTGGCTACAGAGAAAGGTAAGCACCTATCAGGAGGGGTCTCTGACGTCACCTGCTGGCACTGGCCACTCAGAGGTGTCCATTGTGCCCTCACACCTCTGCATCCAAGATGGCAGGAGTCTGGGACACACTGGAGGAGCTCTGGGCACATCCCCTGGGAGGTGCTGGTCAGGGTAGTGGTCACTCCCCTTTCCTTTGTCCATTTTTGCACCAGAGAAGGGCTGGGGGGATCCCTGAACCGGTGTAGAATGGCTTATGCAAGGAGGGCACCATCTGTGCCCTTCAAAGCATTTCCAGAGGCCAGGAGAGGCTACTCCTCCCAGGCCCTTCACACCTATTTCCAAAGGGACAGGGTGTAACACCCTCTCTCAGAGGAAATCCTTTGTTCTGCCTTCCTGGGACTGGGCTGCCTAGGTCCCAGGGGGGCAGAAACCTGTCTGAGGGTTGGCAGCAGCAGTTGCTGCAGAGAAAACCCCGGAAAGTTAGTTTGGCAGTACCCGAGCTCTATGCTGGAGACCCGGGATGCATGGAATTGTTCCCCCAATACCAGAATGGTATTGGGGTGACAATTCAATGATCCTAGACATGTTACATGGCCATGTTCGGAGTTACCATTGTGACACTACATATAGGTGTTGACCTATATGTAGTGCATGCGTGTAATGGTGTCCTCGACTCACAAAGTCCGGAGAAATTGCCATGAACAATGTGGGGGCACCTTGGCTAGTGCCAGGGTGCCCACACACTAAGTAACTCTGCACCTAACCTTCACTAAGTGAGGGTTAGACATACAGGTGACTTATAAGTTACTTAAGTGCAGTGTAAAATGGCTGTGAAATAATGTGGATGTTATTTTACTCAGGCTGCAGTGGCAGTCCTGTGTAAGAATTGTTTGAGCTCCCTATGGGTGACAAAAGAAATGCTGCAGCCCATAAGGATCTCCTGGAACCCCAATACCCTGGGTACCTAGGGAACCATATACTAGGGAATTATAAGGGTGTTCCAGTGTGCCAATCAGAATTGGTAAAATTAGTCGCCAGCCTGCAGTGACAATTTTAAAAGCAGAGAGAGCATAAACAATGAGGTTCTGGATAGCAGAGCCTCAGTGGTACAGTTTGGCACCACACAGGGAACACTTTATGAGCACTGGGGTACTGGCTAGCAGGATCCCAGTGACACAGGCATAAACAAACATACATACAGTAAAAATGGGGGTAACATGCCAGGCAAGATGGTACTTTCCTACAACGTGAACAACGGAAAAAGAGACAAAGGGAGAAAGCAGGAAAGAAAAAGAACCGACAAGAGTGAGATAAGGGCACCAAACATTGTGGTGGATGAAAGCGGTATGAGGTAGACTATGCATTCATGGCATTCAGCAACCTGCCATTCATACCACTGACCACAGGCATCTGAGCAAAATAGTTGGGTCCCAATCCCTATTATTTGACAAATTAATCACTGACTGTGCCCTACTGAATTAGCAGCAGCAACATTCAACTGCTTGGCCATCCTAGCTTTTACTCAGTCGGAGCCCCGCCTTGCAACCCCAGTGCCACTCATCCGACATCCTAAACAACTATGCAACATTAGTCCTGGGAGAGCAGAGAATCCTGAAATTATAAAATACTCCACACCTCTTGTGGTCTAAGAAGCAGATCTAGGGAATGGGTATAGGTGCAAGCTGCAATTATCAATACAAATGCATTACAAATTCCTTTTCTTCAAGAGTCAATAATGAGAGATGTAGTTTAAAAGCCTTATTTTAGCATGTTTTTAGTTTCAGTTTATTAGTCAATTAAAAATGACAGAACATTGCATAAAACATGTCCCGCAATTTGTCCCTATTCTAATATTCTAAATCAGTAAAAGTACAACATTTTAGTCAATGAATAGTGAAAAGAACAATTCTAGTAGTAGTCTGGTCTACAAAGCTATCAATACTCATAAAGCATACTGTAACAGACTTCTAAATAGAGAATAGTCTAAGCATGAAACAAATCTGGCTGTGTCAAGAGCTCAGAGAAAAAATCTTGGTCTGAAAGTGAGTCTGCAAAAGTCTGCCAATAATAACTGTTCTTTCCCTGAGAACACATTTATACATGTAACGTGAAAACACATTTTAGCAAAGTTGTTTCATTCAAGATTTTAGACATCCAATCAGGAACCTAGGGCCAGATGTAGCAAACGATTGCAACTCGCAAACGGGCCGAATCGCAATTTGCAACAGTGCAAAATCGGAAATGGGATGCAAAAAGCCCATTTCCGACTCGCAAAAAGCGATGGGACCCGTTTGCGAGTCGCATCCGGTGCGACCCTTTTTGCGACCCGCAAATTGCAAGTCGCAATTTGCGAGTCACAACCCATATGCAATTGCAACTCGCAAATTGCGACTAGTCGCAAAAAGCCCAGTTTGCATGTCCCATTTACCACTAACTCAGAGCAGGTGGTAACCATTACCAAAGTATAAAAGGGGACCCAGAAGGCATCTGGGTTACTCAAGATGGCGGAGATATACCTGATAGCAGTGAGGAGGAGAGTCTACGCAGCCCAGCAGAGGAGGAGGAGGGGCCACAGACAGGAGAAGATATATAGAACCAGGCGGACTCTTTTTCAGCAAGCTGAAGAGGAGATCTATGACAAATACCGCCTTAGCAGCGCAGCCATTCTAGAATTAATAGATTTACTGAAACCACAGCTAGAACACAAGACTCTGCGTGGCTGCGCCATCCCTACGCATGTGCAAGTACTATGCGCACTGCACCTCTTGGCCTCAGGGAGCTATCAGGGGGTCATTGCCGTGGCAGGTGGGGTATCCCAAAGTGCAGTGTCAAGGTTCCTCAGGGCATTCCTAGATGCCTTAGTCACGCACATGTCTCACTTCATATACTTACCAAGGAATGAGGCAGAAATTAACAGCACCAAGCTGGACTTTTACCGCATTGCCCACTTTCCTCATGTCATAGGGTGTGTAGATGGGACACACATTCAAATATGCCCCCCTGCTAATCTGGAACACATTTTCCGCAACAGGAAGTGTACCCACTCACTCAACATACAGGTTGTTTGTGATGCCCATTATGTCATCACGGACATCGTAGCTAAGTTTCCTGGCAGTACCCATGACTCATACATTTTTAGGCATAGTGGGATACATCAACGCCTGGAACGTGGGGAATTTGGAGACGGTTACCTCCTAGGTAGAGCCACAGACACTTGCAGACATACACACAGGTCACTGTGCACGACAATCTGGACTTCCTAACCGTGTACTATTGTGCCCAACAGGTGACAGTGCATATGCTCTCAGGCCTTGGATCATGACTCCGTTTTTAACACCCAGAACTGAATCAGAGAGGCAATACAACAGTGCGCATAAGAGGACCAGGAACCTGATCGAGCGCACCTTCGGACTGCTGAAGGCAAGATTCAGATGCCTCCACCGCAGTGGAGGCGCCCTCCAATACACCCCCATTACCGCTTTCAAAATTGTGGTCGCATGCGCCATCCTCCACAACATAGCCACCCGACGTGGGCTACCTCTCACCCCTGCAGACCCAGATCCTGATGATGAAGAGCAAGAACAACCACATCGCCATCATGGGGATAGGAGTCTAGCTAATCAAGGCAGACTGAGACGGGACCACATTGCAACGCAATATTTTGGACGGTACGTGTCAACTCCCACCATACTCACCTATTAACCATTTGTTAAGTGGAACAAAAATAACTGTTTTATTAATGTCATGAAGAAACTATATACAAGTTGAAATTGTCCATGGGCAGGAAAATGCCAACCAGTCATGTGGCACATTAACGCCATGTGCCACATTAATCTGTCCTGGCTGT
The DNA here is from genome assembly GCF_031143425.1 of Pleurodeles waltl. NCBI lineage: Eukaryota > Metazoa > Chordata > Amphibia > Caudata > Salamandridae > Pleurodeles > Pleurodeles waltl. The sequence continues at coordinate 600,733,422 of NC_090443.1, read as the reverse complement.
TATCTATGATCTCCTGCCCCTCCTGCCAGCCTGGCTGGTCCCTGCTGCGTCCATGGTGCTGTGCCTACCACTCCTCAGCACCCTACTGTCAGTGGCAGAGACACTGCTCACTGTTGAGCCCTCCTCCCAGGTGTATTTGTTAACTTCCTGGCTGTGATGTCATCATCATGTGCCAGGAAGTGTTTCCAGAGTGTTCTGGTATGCTTTCTGGAGTGTTCTGCTGCACCTGCAAGCAATTTTGAAGGTAATCGCAATTTGCGACACCCACTCGCTAATTGCGAGTTCGTTTTTTGCACACTCGCAAACAGCGACCTCGCAAACTGCGGACTCGCACACAGCGTTGCGAGTCCGGCTGCGAGTCGCAAAATCGGATCGCTTTTGTTTCTGACATTCCAATTTGCGACTCGCATTTTGCGAGTCGCATCAAATCGCAAAATGCGAGTCGCAATTTTTATTTTTGCTACATCTGGCTCCTAGTTTCTTGGGCATGGAACACTTTCTGTTGATGTGTTTTTTTTTAAAAATGGGCAGTCTAAACATGCAGCATATTAATTTCCTTTCAATATTAAAAATAGATAGGCATTCTTTCCCACCACTCTCTGAAAAACAAGACACGTGTATACGTTTGTATGTTGATTTGCACTCTGTCATTTCCATTCACATGCATCTTCACACTATAAGCTCATTTATAAAGAAGAAAGTTTCACATTAGTTTAGCAAGTTTTGAAATTCCAATGCAGGTCAGCCAGATAGAAAGACTATAATACTATAGCTTGCTTTGTTGTAGAGGAAGTTTGTGTCATGTATATGCCATCCAAAGATTAAGATAGAAACATTTCTGCTAAACTAAAGTAAGTTGGATTATGTCAACGTTCGTGTTAGACCTGGCATCCTTGGCGTAGTCTCCCCTGACTTTTTTGCCTCTGCTTCCTAAATTTTTACTGTGTGCTGGACTCTGTTTTTCCTGTTTTTGGTACTCTGGACACTTTACCACTGCTGTCCAGTGCTAAAGTGCAAGTGCTCCTGTGTAAATTGTATGTGTAATTGGATTTTCCATGATTGGCATATTTGATTTATTACTAAGTCCCTAGTAAAGTGCACTAGAGGTGCCCATGGCCTGTAAATCAAATGCTACTGGTGGGCCTGCAGCATTGGTTATGCAACCCACATGAGTAGCCCTGTTAACATGGCTCAAACCTGCCACTGCAGTGTCTGTGGGTGCAGTTTTAAACTGCCAATATGAACTGACAAATGTACCTACTTGCCAGGCCCAAACCTTCCCTTTTTTGTACATGTAAGGCGCCCCTAAGGTAGGCCCTAGGTAGCCCCATGGGCAGGGTGCAGTGTATATAAAAGGTAGGCCATGTACTTGTGTTTTTTACATGTCCTAACAGTGATATACTGCCCAATTTGGTTTTCACTGTTGCAAGGTCTATCCCTCTCATAGGTTAACATGGGGGCTACCTTTACATATCCTTAAAGTGCAGTTTCCCTTGGAGAGCAGATAGAAATATGAAGTTTGGAGTTTATGAACTTACAATTTAAAAATACGTCTTTTAGTGAAGGTGGTTTTTAGATTGTAAGTTTGAAAATGCCACTTTTAGAAAGTGGCCATTTTCTTGCTTAAACCATTCTGTGACTCTGCCTGTTTGTGGATTCCTTGTCTGGGTAAGACTTACAGTTGGGCTGTTTGTGCATCTCCACTAGACAAAGACACAAAGGGTGCTGGTTTGTAACCTACATATTCTGATGTACCATCTGGGTTAGAGTGAAGGAAGGAGTGGTCACTTACACTGGAAAGGGCAGTGCCTGCCCTTACACAAAGCAGTCTCCAAACCCCTGGTGTGGGTCTGGAGCCAGGCCTGGACACAGCAGGATCCTTTAAGCAACAGAGACTTTTCTTTGAAGTTGGTCAACTTCAAAGGCAGAAAGGGGTATAAGTATTAGACCCAGAACCCCAGATTTTAGATTACTTCAAAAGTTCAAGAGGAAGCTCTGGCAGGAGAAGAACTGAAGAGCTGAGGAGAAGTGCTGCACCTGCCTGTGACTGTGCTTTGTTGGGCTAACCTGCAGTTGTTGCTTCTACCTGTGAAAGGGGACAAAGACTGGGCTTTGTTGTGCATTCCTGCTTGAGAGGTATCTCCAAGGGCTTGGACTGAGCTTACCTCCTCGTTTTAAAGCCTCAGGGACAAAAAAGGCTTTACTAACTAGAATCTGAGTCTGCATGCTGTGGACTCTAGCTTGCTAGAGGGTGACATTCCAATGGCTGGGCCCCTGGAAGTGAATTTCTGGTTAAAATCCTATGAAAAGATGCCAGACAATGCTGTGCGACGTCGCTAAGAATGCCGCTGCACGAGACCGCCTACACCTGGATCTGTGGCTCTCGCCGAGGTGCGACGACCCCACCGTCAACATAGGCCCAACGTCGCTGCAGCCGCTGATGTCTGCACAAACTCGTGAGTTGGAGTGACGTACACCCGACATTCATGACACCCAACTCTGTCACAGCGCCTAAGACTCTTTGATGTGATTGCAACCCCGTGAGGTCGCCCCGCAGCATCGTGACTTTGCTGGACTTCGACTTTGCTGGACGTGCCCAGGGAAAAACTCCTCGCATCCGACGTCCTCTCGCCTCCACTGCTTCGCAGCAAGGACCCAGTGCCTCTTCATGGCACCTCTGCTCCTTCGCCATGCAGCACCAGAACCAACGCCTCATTCCCCGTCTCTGTAAACCGGCTTATCTTCCACATGTTTCGCTAAGGTACTGTACCATGGCATCCGTGTGACTCCTTAAACTGCACCAGTGGCGTCGCATTGTGGGAAGCAACTCCGGCGCACTGCTGCTTTAACAGCAGATTGCAGCATTTGTGCCCTTTATCTACTATTTTGGTGTTTTTAATTGCTAAAGTTATATTTTTACTTGTGTATGGTGGATTTTTATTGTATTTGGTCTAGTTTTATTTAGATAAATATTTACTATTTTTCTAAACCTGTGTGGTGTCCATTTTGTAGTGTTTCACTGTATTACTGCGTGTGTTGGTACAAATAGTTCGCACCTCGTCACCGGGTCAAGCCTTTCTGCTCAGGCCAAGCTGCCCTGACTAGAGTGAGGGTCCTTGCTTGGACAGGGGGCAACCTGACTGCTAGCCAAAACCCCATTTCTAACAGTTAGCAAATCAAACATGGGTCATGAAAAGTTTGAAAGGAAAGTGCATGTTTCAATGCAGCATTTGGTTAGGATTAGATTTCTCTCCTACATGTTATTTAATTAATGGGTTATATTTTCTACTAAAACCGCAGTGGCACTCATACCACGCCCTGGCCAACTAACTAACATTAGTCCTCTCTACTTATCATGCTAGCCCATCCTCTTCCATTAACTGTCCCCTCCCATAATTGCCTTCATTAAATCCTCTTTCTTCTGTAGAGTACTCTATTGCTTTAAGGTTCGAGCAACATTATGATAGTCCACCTATATGAATACATACTTAGGCACATACATACCTACATGCACATACATACACCCACGAACATATACATAACAGATTCATAATACATGCATACAAACAAAACCCTGTAGAAGCACTGCCTATATTAAATGAGCACAAAGAAAACAGATGTGCAGGCTTAGATTAGCAGATATGAATCTCTTCCCAGTATTTTAATCATTGCCATTAATCTCTTAATCTATGAATATCTTTTGATAAGGTGGACCAATAATTAGTTTCACAGTGCAAAGCCTATTCTTAGCCACTGTTTTCTTGTGCGCAGAGAAACATCTGTCATATGCACTCCTGCTGAGCACGGAAAGCGGCTTTGACAAGATTGGTTCTTGAAACAGGCTTACAAATCTTTGATAGCTTGAATTTACACCATTTTGTAGATTTGTCGCATCTCTACATTTTCAAGATATACCTTGCATTCGTTTTTTTTTGTCTTTTTAGAAAGTAACTGAATGTACAATTTCCATCCCTTGAGACTAATGTATGCAAAGCCATAGTTCAAGTATACAATAGATATGTTGATGATTGGCAATCGGTTGACCAGCAACTCGTAGTTATTAAAAAAAAACTACAAACAAATGGTTGGAATTCCATACTAAAGAATAGCTTCCTTAATATGAAAGCATCAGCTTTTTCCATAAAATAGAAAAGTAACAATGAATAATCATTAGTGGAACATTATTTCGTAGTGGTACATTGCAGGGCACAGCGCACTAATTTTACTCCCTCTTCTTTTACATTTTGAATTATATTCTAGATCTGAGTGGAACCTAGAATTCTCACCATGAAATGGATAGATATCATACCAATGTCCCTAGTAATGTAATTAATGCAATGCTCTTTTATTTGAAGTGTAGCAGTGGCAGGAGTGTATAAAAGTCAATTAATTTGCGTAATAACATGAAATTAAAAATAAATATATACACATTTATGCTAAATTATATGAAAAACAAATCTATATGTGGCGCTATATTTGAGTGTGAAGTGAGTCCGTGAGGACACATTTCACATTACACAAGCATTTGAAATGTAATGGGTCTCGCATTTGCTTGAGTTAGAGCTATTAGCGTTATAAACTCCTAAGGCCCCTCTCCTTGCAGAACATTAGTACCTTCAAACAAGGGGAGGAGTGGGTGTTGTTGGAGTGTGACCTTTAAAATTAATATTAACATGAAAAGCTTGCAATATAATGTGTAATGAAGCTGCATAGAAAATATGTTAACATAGAAAATAATGTACGTGTTTGAAATGTGCCCACGGGGAGTGGCCACCAATGTATACGATGATTAATGAAACTGATTAATGATGAATTAATAATGTACTAATGCATGACTTTGTATTAGCATTAAGAGTTATGTATTAGGGGTCTTGCTAAACTAAATTACTATGCCTTAGCTTAGCGAGGGTCTGGGCCTAGTTGCCTAGTCTCATATTAACTGTGTTTTTCTAACGTGCAATGTGCTGCTTTCCTGAAGGACACGAAGCTGTACTTTTCCAGAAGCTAGAGATATGTGTGTGTTTAGCCATAGTAAATTCTTTCTCATGGGACCCAACTTGCTCAAGGAGAAATTCTTGCCGAATGCAACAGTGTAATTCACAACAGGTGCAAGGCCGCCTGGACCAGGACAAGACAATGGAACTACTGGCTGGAGCGTAAAATGTAACTTTACTTACCTGACATTCCACCCGATGAAGACGCCAATCACAGGAGCCAATCGACTGCATGAGAACTGTGTTAGGTGAAGCTTCTAGTAAGGTGTGTGGAGAACTATTGGACAGAGATAAAGATGTACCAAAATTGATCCAATGGAAAATTAAGGACTAGTCCGATTGTTTTAATATAATCGCACTACTCAAGGAGAAGCCAGCCATTATTGGGACATTCCCCGCCATCCTTCACCATTCCTTGCCATTATACTTTGAGACTTTGCTGTTCTAATATTTTAAACCGTCCTCTGTTCGCTCTTGCCTGATACTTGCTTCTCCTCTTTAAGAGCGAAGAGCCCTATTCTTAACTATGCCCTACTGAGACTTTGCCCTATCCTATCTTTGCTGATGGCGAATCGACTGATGTCCTGAGGACGAAGACTGACGCTGATTACTGATACGTTGGAGGGGTAACTATCTGATGATAATTGTAACTGTCTGTTTGCCTTTTCTTTCTAGGTACCAACTGCTCTTTTGATAGAGGCCGTAGTTAGATGTTTTTTTCAAATTTGTGTTTGCCAAATTGTTTTGCATGAAGCCCAACATGCTGATGCTAATTCGAAGTTAGTTAAGGAATTCACTAATATCGGATGCAAATAGACAAATTACTGAATTCTTGCTTTGTTGAATAATGTACTAATGATACTCTTCTAAAGTTGATTCATATTAACGTCGTGCTTCATTCTAAATGTTCATGATCTATGCATTGATAAAGTTTTGCTCTGATTGCCAAGTTATAGTGGTTTTGAAGTGCTTGTTGATGTTGAAACTAATAAATATGATATTAGATTGTAACTAATAGGGAATAGATATCCTAACACATAACTAGGTTTGTGTGGTTATTCATGGCTGAAAGGTCATGGTGCGTTCGCTGTATTGAGCTATATTGAATGTTATTGATTAGCTTAACCTCTTCTGTGCCTTGGACGAGATGATCTCGTCCAAGGCTACAGTTCCCCCGTGTCTTGGACGAGATCATCTCGTCCATGGCACAGGGGAACTTGGGGGCGCGCTAGCGCGCCCCCCGTGCACCCCCCTTCCCCCCCCAAGTCGGGGATGGAAGGGGAAGACCTTCCCCTTCCACCCCCGACCCCCCCCACTCCCCCCTGTGACGTCAGCGCGCGCGCGCGCGCGCTGATGTGTCACAGGGGCCTCCCTCGTCGCGCTGGAAGCTCTGCTTCCAGCGCGATTGAAAAAGAAATGCAAAAGCATTTCTTTTTCAATCACTTGGGAGGCCCGGAGGGGCTTCAAAGGGAAGGAAAAGTATTTCCTTCCCTTTGAAGTCCCTCCGAGGGTTTCAAAAGCCGGATTGCTTGCAATCCGGTTTTTGAAACCCCACTAGACACCAGGGATTTTTTTTTTTTTCTTAGAAATTGACAAAAGGGAGCGACCCCTTGGGCAAGGGTCGCTCCCAGGGGGGGCATTTTTTTGAAAAGGCCTTTTCTGCCCCCAGGGGGGGCAGAAACCTCTAGGCACCAGGGACCATTTTTTTTTTTTTTTTTTTTTTTTTTGTTTAATTTTTTTTTTATTGAGGTGGGGAGCGACCCCTTAGGCAAGGGTCGTTCCCCTTGGGGGAAAATTATATTTTGGCCATTTCTGCCCCCCTTGGGGGCAGATTGGCCTATTTTGATGAGGCCAATCTGCCCCCAAGGGGGGTAGAAACCACTAGACACCAGGGATTTTTTTTTTTTTTTATTGTTATTGACAAAAGGGAGCGCCTTGGGCAAGGGTCGCTCCCAGGGGGGCATATTTTCGGGAAGGCCTTTTCTGCCCCCCTGGGGGCAGATCGGCCTACTATTAGGCCGATCTGCCCCCAGGGGGGGCAGAAACCTCTAGGCACCAGGGACCATTTTTTTTTTTTTTGGTGGGGAGCGACCCCTTAGGCAAGGGTCGCTCCCCTTGGGGGAAAATTATATTTTGCCCATTTCTGCCCCCCTTGGGGGCAGATTGGCCTATTTTGATGAGGCCAATCTGCCCCCAAGGGGGGTAGAAACCACTAGACACCAGGGAGTTTTTTCTTTGCGTGAATTTCACGCAAAGGGAGCGACCACTTAGGCAAGGGTCGCTCCCTGGGGGGGAGGGGAATTTATTTTAGGCCATTTCTGCCCCCCCTGGGGGCAGATCGGCCTATTATTAGGCCGATCTGCCCCCAGGGGGGGAAGAAACCTCTAGGCGCCAGGGCAAATTTTTTGTTGGTGTTTTTTTTTTTTGTTCTTTTTTTTTTTTTTAGAGATGGGGAGCGACCCATCAGGCAAGGGTCGCTCCCCTGGGGGGAAAATTGTATTTAGACCATTTCTGCCCCCCTGGGGGCAGATTGGCCGATTTTAGGTCAATCTGCCCCCAAGGGGGCAGAAACCACTAGGCACCGGGGATTTGTTTTTTGGCGCCAATGTCACGCAGGGGGAGCGACCCCGTAGGCAAGGGTCGCTCCCGGGGGGGGGGGGGGGCTGGGGGTTTTTGGGGCAAATTTATTTTAGGCCATTTCTGCCCCCCCGGGGGACAGATCGGCCTATTATTAGGCCGAACTGCCCCCGGGGGGGGGGGGGCAGAACACTCTAGGCGCCAGGGCAATTTTTTTTGTGTGTTTTTTTTTTTTGTTGTTTCTTTTTTCAGAGATGGGGAGCGACCCATCAGGCAAGGGTCGCTCCCCTGGGGGGGCAAATTGTATTTAGACCATTTCTGCCCCCCTGGGGGCAGATTGGCCAATTTTAGGTCAATCTGCCCCCAAGGGGGCAGAAACCACTAGGCACCGGGGATTTGTTTTTTGGCACCAATGTCACGCAGGGGGAGCGACCCCGTAGGCAAGGGTCGCTCCCGGGGGGGGTGGGGGTTGGGGGGGCAAATTTATTTTAGCCATTTCTGCCCCCCCGGGGGACAGATCGGCCTATTATTAGGCCGAACTGCCCCCGGGGGGGGGCAGAACACTCTAGGCACCAGGGCAATTTTTTTTTTGTGTTTTTTTTTTTTTGTTGTTTCTTTTTTTAGAGATGGGGAGCGACCCATCAGGCAAGGGTCGCTCCCCTGGGGGGGGCAAATTGTATTTAGACCATTTCTGCCCCCCTGGGGGCAGATTTGTCAATTTTAGGTCAATCTGCCCCCAAGGGGACAGAAACCACTAGGCACCGGGGATTTGTTTTTTGGCGCCAATGTCACGCAGGGGGAGCGACCCCGTAGGCAAGGGTCGCTCCCGGGGGGGGTGGGTGTTGGGGGGGCAAATTTATTTTAGGCCATTTCTGCCCCCCAGGGGGGCAGATCGGCCTATTATTAGGCCGATCTGCCCCCGGGGGGGTGGGGGGGCAGAAACCCATCAGGCAAAAGTCGCTCCCCTGGGGGACAAATTGTATTTAGGCCATTTCTGCCCCCCTTGGGGGCAGATTGGCTGAGTTTAGGTCAACCTGCCCCCAAGGGGGCAGAAACCACTAGGCACCGGGGATTTGTTTTTTGGTGCCAATGTCACGCAGGGGGAGCGACCCCGTAGGCAAGGGTCGCTCCCGGCGGGGGAGGGTGGGGGTTGGGGGGGCAAATTTATTTTAGGGCATTTCTGCCCCCCCCCCGGGGCCGGCTGAGATACAGGCCAAACACCACAGGTAGGCACCTTGCAAAAAACACCTCTGTTTTCTGTGAAAAAATATGTTATGTCCACGTTGTGTTTTGGGCCATTTCCTTTTGTGGGCGCTAGGCCTACCCACAGAAGTGATGTACCATTTTTATCGAGAGACTTAGGGGAACGCTGGGTGGAAGAAAATTTGTGGCTCCTCTCAGATTCCAGAACTTTCTGTCACCGAAATGAGAGGAAAAAGTGTTTTTTGGGCCAAATTTTGATGTTTGCAAAGGATTCTGGGTAACATAACCTGGTCAGAGCCCCGCAAGTCACCCCATCTTGGATTTCCCTGGGTTTCTAGTTTTCAAAAATGCACTGGTTTGCTAGGTTTCCTCAGGTGTCGGCTGAGCTACAGGCCAAAATCCACAGGTAGGCACTGCTTTTTATAAAAAAATGTGATGTGTCCACGTTGTGTTTTGGGCCCTTTCCTTTCGTGGGCGCTAGTCCTACCCACACAAGTGAGGTATCATTTTTATCGGGAGACTTGGGGGAACGCTGGGTAGAAGGAAATTTGTGGCTCCTCTCAGATTCCAGAACTTTCTGCCACAGAAATGTGAGTAACATGTGTATTTTTAGCCAAATTTTGAGGTTTGCAAAGGATTCTGGGTAACAGAACCTGGTCCGAGCCCCGCAAGTCACCCCTCCTTGGATTCCCCTAGGTCTCTAGTTTTCAGAAATGCACAGGTTTGGTAGGTTTCCCTAGGTGCCGGCTGAGCTAGAGGCCAAAATCTACAGGTAGGCACTTCGCAAAAAACACCTCTGTTTTTTTCCAAAATTTAGGATGTGTCCACGTTGCGCTTTGGGGTGTTTCCTGTCGCCGGCGCTAGGCCTACCCACGCAAGTGAGGTATCATTTTTATCGGGAGACTTGGGGGAACGCTTGGTGGAAGGAAATTTGTGGCTCCTCTCAGATTCCAGAACTTTCTGCCACAGAAATGTGAGGAACATGTGTTTTTTTAGCCAAATTTTGAGGTTTGCAAAGGATTCTGGGTAACAGAACCTGGTCCGAGCCACACAAGTCACCCCTCCTTGGATTCCCCTAGGTCTCTAGTTTTCAGAAATGCACAGGTTTGGTAGGTTTCCCTAGCTGCCGGCTGAGCTAGAGGCCAAAATCTACAGGTAGTCACTTTGCTAAAAACAGCTCTGTTTTCTGTGATATGTCCACGTTGTGTTTTGGGGCATATCCTGTCGCGGGCGCTAGGCCTACCCACGCAAGTGAGGTATCATTTTTATCGGGAGACTTGGGGGAACGCTGGGTGGAAGGAAATTTGTAGCTCCTCTCAGATTCCAGAACTTTCTGCCACAGAAATATGAGGGACATGTGTTTTTTTAGCCAAATTTTGAGGTTTGCAAAGGATTCTGGGTAACAGAACCTGGTCCGAGCCCCGCAAGTCACCCCTCCTTGGATTCCCATAGGTCTCTAGTTTTCAGAAATGCACAGGTTTGGTAGGTTTCCCTAGGTGCCGGCTGAGCTAGAGGCCAAAATCTACAGGTAGGCACTTCGCAAAAAACACCTCTGTTTTTTTCCAAAATTTAGGATGTGTCCACGTTCCGCTTTGGGGTGTTTCCTGTCGCCGGCGCTAGGCCTACCCACGCAAGTGAGGTATCATTTTTATCGGGAGACTTGGGGGAACGCTGGGTAGAAGGAAATTTGTGGCTCCTCTCAGATTCCAGAACTTTCTGCCACAGAAATGTGAGTAACATGTGTATTTTTAGCCCAATTTTGAGGTTTGCAAAGGATTCTGGGTAACAGAACCTGGTCCGAGCCCCGCAAGTCACCCCTCCTTGGATTCCCCTAGGTCTCTAGTTTTCAGAAATGCACAGGTTTGGTAGGTTTCCCTAGGTGCCGGCTGAGCTAGAGGCCAAAATCTACAGGTAGGCACTTCGCAAAAAACACCTCTGTTTTTTCCCAAAATTTAGGATGTGTCCACGTTGCGCTTTGGGGTGTTTCCTGTCGCCGGCGCTAGGCCTACCCACGCAAGTGAGGTATCATTTTTATCGGGAGACTTGGGGGAACGCTGGGTGGAAGGAAATTTGTAGCTCCTCTCAGATTCCAGAACTTTCTGCCACAGAAATGTGAGGGACATGTGTTTTTTTAGCCAAATTTTGAGGTTTGCAAAGGATTCTGGGTAACAGAACCTGGTCCGAGCCCCGCAAGTCACCCCTCCTTGGATTCCCATAGGTCTCTAGTTTTCAGAAATGCACAGGTTTGGTAGGTTTCCCTAGGTGCCGGCTGAGCTAGAGGCCAAAATCTACAGGTAGGCACTTCGCAAAAAACACCTCTGTTTTTTTCCAAAATTTAGGATGTGTCCACGTTCCGCTTTGGGGTGTTTCCTGTCGCCGGCGCTAGGCCTACCCACGCAAGTGAGGTATCATTTTTATCGGGAGACTTGGGGGAACGCTTGGTGGAAGGAAATTTGTGGCTCCTCTCAGATTCCAGAACTTTCTGCCACAGAAATGTGAGGAACATGTGTTTTTTTAGCCAAATTTTGAGGTTTGCAAAGGATTCTGGGTAACAGAACCTGGTCCGAGCCACACAAGTCACCCCTCCTTGGATTCCCCTAGGTCTCTAGTTTTCAGAAATGCACAGGTTTGGTAGGTTTCCCTAGCTGCCGGCTGAGCTAGAGGCCAAAATCTACAGGTAGTCACTTTGCTAAAAACAGCTCTGTTTTCTGTGATATGTCCACGTTGTGTTTTGGGGCATATCCTGTCGCGGGCGCTAGGCCTACCCACACAAGTGAGGTATCATTTTTATCGGGAGACGTGGGGGAACGCTGGGTGGAAGGAAATTTGTGGCTCCTCTCAGATTCCAGAACTTTCTGCCACAGAAATGTGAGGAACATGTGTTTTTTTAGCCAAATTTTGAGGTTTGCAAAGGATTCTGGGTAACAGAACCTGGTCCGAGCCCCGCAAGTCATGCCTCCTTGGATTCCCCTAGGTCTCTAGTTTTCAGAAATGCACAGGTTTGGTAGGTTTCCTTAGGTGGCGGCTGAGCTAGAGGCCAAAATCTACAGGTAGTCACTTTGCTAAAAACAGCTCTGTTTTCTGTGATATGTCCACGTTGTGTTTTGGGGCATATCCTGTCGCGGGCGCTAGGCCTACCCACACAAGTGAGGTACCATTTTTATCGGGAGACGTGGGGGAACGCTGGGTGGAAGGAAATTTGTGGCTCCTCTCAGATTCCAGAACTTTCTGCCACAGAAATGTGAGGAACATGTGTTTTTTTAGCCAAATTTTGAGGTTTGCAAAGGATTCTGGGTAACAGAACCTGGTCCGAGCCCCGCAAGTCACCCCTCCTTGGATTCCCCTAGGTCTCTAGTTTTCAGAAATGCACAGGTTTGGTAGGTTTCCCTAGGTGGCGGCTGAGCTAGAGGCCAAAATCTACAGGTAGTCACTTTGCTAAAAACAGCTCTGTTTTCTGTGATATGTCCACGTTGTGTTTTGGGGCATATCCTGTCGCGGGCGCTAGGCCTACCCACACAAGTGAGGTATCATTTTTATCGGGAGACGTGGGGGAACGCTGGGTGGAAGGAAATTTGTGGCTCCTCTCAGATTCCAGAACTTTCTGCCACAGAAATGTGAGGAACATGTGTTTTTTTAGCCAAATTTTGAGGTTTGCAAAGGATTCTGGGTAACAGAACCTGGTCCGAGCCCTGCAAGTCACCCCTCCTTGGATTCCCCTAGGTCTCTAGTTTTCAGAAATGCACAGGTTTGGTAGGTTTCCCTAGGTGGCGGCTGAGCTAGAGGCCAAATTCTACAGGTAGTCACTTTGCTAAAAACAGCTCTGTTTTCTGTGATATGTCCACGTTGTGTTTTGGGGCATATCCTGTCGCGGGCGCTATGCCTACCCACACAAGTGAGGTATCATTTTTATCGGGAGACGTGGGGGAACGCTGGGTGGAAGGAAATTTGTGGCTCCTCTCAGATTCCAGAACTTTCTGCCACAGAAATGTGAGGAACATGTGTTTTTTTAGCCAAATTTTGAGGTTTGCAAAGGATTCTGGGTAACAGAACCTGGTCCGAGCCACACAAGTCACCCCTCCTTGGATTCCCCTAGGTCTCTAGTTTTCAGAAATGCACAGGTTTAGTAGGTTTCCCTAGGTGGCGGCTGAGCTAGAGGCCAAAATCTACAGGTAGTCACTTTGCTAAAAACAGCTCTGTTTTCTGTGATGTGTCCACGTTGTGTTTTGGGGCATATCCTGTCGCGGGTGCTAGGCCTACCCACACAAGTGAGGTATCATTTTTATCGGGAGACGTGGGGGAACGCTGGGTGGAAGGAAATTTGTGGCTCCTCTCAGATTCCAGAACTTTCTGCCACAGAAATTTGAGGAACATGTTTTAGCCAAATTTTGAGGTTTGCAAAGGATTCTGGGTAACAGAACCTGGTCCGAGCCACACAAGTCACCCCTCCTTGGATTCCCCTAGGTCTCTAGTTTTCAGAAATGCACAGGTTTGGTAGGTTTCCCTAGGTGGCGGCTGAGCTAGAGGCCAAAATCTACAGGTAGTCACTTTGCTAAAAACAGCTCTGTTTTCTGTGATGTGTCCACGTTGTGTTTTGGGGCATATCCTGTCGCGGGTGCTAGGCCTACCCACACAAGTGAGGTACCATTTTTATCGGGAGACTTGGGGGAACATAGATTAGCAAAACAAGTACTATTGCCCCTTGTCTTTCTCTACATTTTTTCCTTCCAAATATAGGAGTGTGTGTAAAAAAGACATCTATTTGAGAAATTCCCTGTAATTCACGTGCTACTATGGTCACCCCGGAATTCAGAGATGTGCAAATAACCACTGCTCCTCAACACCTTATCTTGTGCCCTTTTTGGAAATGCAAAGGTTTTCTTGATAGCAATTTTTTACTCCTTATATTTCAGCAAATGAATTGCTGTATACCCGGTATAGAATGAAAACGCACTGCAGGGTGCAGCTCATTTATTGGCTCTGGGTTCCTCGGGTTCTTGATGAACCTACAAACCCTATATATCCCCGCACCCAGAGGAGTCCAGCAGACGTAACGGTATATTGCTTTCGATAATCTGACATTGCAGGGAAAAGTTACAGAGTAAAACGTAGAGAAAAAATTATGGTTTTTTCACCTCAATTTCAATATTTTTCTTTTTCAGCTGTTATTTTCTGTAGGAAACCCTTGTAGGATCTACACAAATGACCCCTTGCTGAATTCAGAATTTTGTCTACTTTTCAGAAATGTTTAGGTTTCTGGGATCCAGCATTGGTTTCATGACCATTCCTGTCACTGACTGGAAGGAGGCTGAAAGCACAAAAAATTGCACAAATGGGGTATGCCCCAGTAAAATGCCAAAATTGTGTTGAAAAATTGGGTTTTCGGATTCAAGTCTGCCTGTTCCTGAAAGCTGGGAAGCTGCTGAGTTTAGCACCGCAGACCCTTTGTTGATGCCATTTTCAGGGGAAAAACCACAAGCCTTCTTCTGCAGCCCCTTTTTCCAATTTTTTTGAAAAAAACGAAATTTTCACTGTATTTTGGCCAATTTCTTGGCCTCCTTCAGGGGAACCCACAAAGTCTGGGTACCTTTAGAATCCCTAGGATGTTGGAAAAAAAGGACGCAAATTTGGCTTGGTTAGCTTATGTGGACAAAAAGTTATGAGGGCCTAAGCGCGAACTGCCCCAAATAGGCAAAAAAGGGCCTGGCACAGGAGGGGGAAAAGGCCTGGCAGCGAAGGGGTTAATTATTAGGCATTGAGAATATTGAAGGAGTTATTGACATATTGATCATGATGCTAAAAGTATATCTCGTTCTGGGAGGTCTCCAAATGGGGTCAAAAGGTTTATTGGCCTAGACGTGCCTCCTTGTAAGTTTACTTATCAAGGTTCTGACGCATTATCAGTGTGGATAGGGACGGGGACAGGGGAAAATTACGAATAGATATGTATTTTTTTAAACGATCGCACTGTGTAAAACTTTGAATTTGCCAAGAAGCGCTAGGATAACCAAAAGAATTAAACTGGTAGTCATTCAAATCGCTTGAATGCTGCCCAGAGAGATTGTGCTGTGTAGAAAATAAAAACAAAAAGTAATCCAGAAACCATGAGGAAAACATTGAGCCTCGTATATTTTCAGTAGTTGGCCGGTGCACTCAAGGAGGGCTAAACACCAGAAAAGGCATGCCTTTCACTAATGAAATCAAGCAAATTTTAAAAGGCAACCCCATGATCAATGAAAGTGATGGGCATGACATGGGCGTGGTTACAAGCCCACTGATAGATTACAGCAAGGGCCGGAGCACTTGCACAATCAACCCTAAAAAATAGAACAAAAACACAATTTTCATTAATCCCACTTGCCCACAATTCTGTTCTTTCGCATTATTTCCATACTCCAGTGATTGCATTTTTAACCAAACATACTTGAAATTAGGCAACATGACATAATATGGTAATTTCATGAATTTCGCTTAACAACCATAATACAAAATGGTGGAAAACATGAGAGATTCAGGAATATGTTGCTTGGTCATAAATATGGTTCTACTGGTGGTTATGCCAATAATGTTTTCAGTAAAGTTTTAGAAATTTGAAAATACTGTTTTTTTTTTAAATTAGAAGAGTGCATATCATCTGCTAATATATACTAGCTGCAATCTGGAAAGTGCTGAAAATTCCATATAAAAACATTTCTATTTTCACACAAAATTGCCAGAGTACATGAAATCGCAATAATCATATGGCTGCTGCAAATAGTGAAATGTAATCCGCGGGCACCAGTCTATTTTCATCTTTTTCAGTGAATGTATCTTTATTACACCTATGTGAAGTGTCCAGTGCTTAATTTGTGCTTGTTGTTTCTGGTGCGGTGCACCGGAACTTATTTTTGAGGGCCAGCACTCATTTTTTTGCCTCAAGCATTTACTGCGACCAAAAGACACATCTGGGAAAGACGGAGGAAGAGAAAAAAAAAATGTGTCACAATGGGAGAAAGCAGAAAGCTGCAAGAGTGAGCTGAAGGGGCAGGGACTGGCATTAAATGGATTAAAGAAGCCCGGAATGGCTTCTGGATTATGCTGCCTCAGTATTCCGTGTTCGCACATTAAATTGCAGCAGCCGAGTGTTTAAGAGGAGGGCTTTGGGCACTGGCACATTTTTATTTACAAATTAAGCACTGGAAGTGTCCCATTAATACTGGAAGGGCACATATATGTCTCCGGTTGCCACATGGAGCTTCAGTTAAAACGTGGCTACCTCAACGGCTTTATGCATGGGTTGTGTATCAAAAAAGGCCAGAAAAGAGGAAAACCTTTAGATTAACCTTCACAATTGTGGATGGTACATTTTTTTAAATGACTGAAGGCCATATTTATCAAGATCTGGCATCACTCTTCATTCACGCAAGGGGGCCAGAGCGTGACACAAAACCTACGTGAGATTCATCAAGCCAACCAAGGCCACCTTTCCCGGCACTGCATGGCTTTATAAATCTAGAGTAATGCAAGGCATCGCAAATCACTGCCTTGCATTACTCTGCACCATGGAGGCAATCCATGGGTGGAGCTTGGGTGTTCCTACGCATCCCCCCATGGATTTTGGTGCATTCCCAGATTTATCATTAGTGGTATACCTGGAAATGTGCTGAAATGCTACACCTCCTCAAGTGGTGTTATGGGGAGAAATATCTTTATTTCTCTTTGTTTTTTACTTTCTATGTATGCTGCAAACTGCAGCACAAGTAGAAACAGAAAAGTGAGTCTTAGAATTGTTTTTGTGGAAAGGTGTCCCTTCTTGCACAAAAACAATCCTGCCTACAATCCAGATATCATTGCACTATGATGCAAGGGTGCTTGTGTTGGGACTAGGCAGCCTAAAGTGCACCAGTGCTAGAAAAGGACAGGAATGCAATATATAATAGTAAATACGGCACATTCCTTCCCTTTCACGCAGCACACCACAGCACAGCAAGGTGGCTTGCTGTGTTGCATTGCCTTAAAACTTGTTAAATATGGGCCTACGTTCTTGCAAAATACTGAGCACATTTATACTAAAACATGAAAGGGGGTGACTCTGAAAAATTCTTGTTTTTTCTACTTAATTTTGTATAAAGCTGTCCAGTAACTGTGGCTTTAACAGCAAGCAAAATTTAACATGCAGATTTCTTATGCACTTTAGAAAAGTTTTTTTTCTTGATAAACGTTTGGCTTCCAAAACTAATCTGCCTAGCCTCTTTCAAAATTGAAATTCTCAACTACACTTAGAAGTTCTAAACGTATGACAAAAAGTATTAGTAAAAAAAAACTTGTAAAAAAAGCTTATGTAAAGTATAACTCTATCAATACCACAGTGGTATAATAATGCATCCTTGTGAGAAAGTGGCTTGTTAGTTTGTGTGGATTGGTGTTTACCACAAGTGATAAGATCATTATCTTTCTTGGTCCAGTCTAAAGTTTCAGTAATTTAAACCTGAGGTCTGTACTTTAAATACTTCAGAAACCTTAAAAGCCCAAGGACATATATAAACATTACATCTACCATTTGTCAATTTCCAGCAAAAATCTTGAAAAAACATAATTTGAATGTTTTTTGTCCCAAACCATATACGATATTTGGGACTACATACAGAAGTTTAAAAAGAAATAAAAAGAGATACAGCCATGTCTATCAATGGGAATGTCATAGGGATAAAATATATGTGTTATTATACTTAAAGATTTGTATGCATAAAAACAGCCAAGTTCTGTGATAATAATAGTTCTATTGTAATAATAAATCAGTAAAATGCAGGAGTACATTATTAAATAACAGTGTTGCACAAGCTACCCAGCATAACAGAGCTGTCATTTACTTTTGTCCATATAGTTGGTTAGTTCTTAGGCTCAGTGGTAGCAGCTATTACTTGATTTACAATCTTGGTGTGAATTGGCTAGGCTGATTCAAGAAATTAGACAACAGAGTGTACTTTGAGGTGAGTTTTAGTGTAGCCCTAAAAAACTTAGTTTCGGTTACCCCCAAGGCCTCTGCATTACTGAAATTGGGATAGTATGTTGTTTTCTTCCATCCAAAAAGTCAAGCAGACCAAAACCAGTTTATTAAAGATCTTGTAGGCCATGTCAATCAAGCTTATAGGCTGATAGTTGCATTGGTCAGATTTCGCGCACTTCTTTTGAATGGGGACTATTTCTGCTCCCCTCCATGTATGGGGAATTGGTGTGCCAGCAAAAATGGCATTAGAGATTCTGCTTAAATATGACGCACAGACCTCAGACTCCAATGTACACAGGTCCCCAGGGATCTTATTCAGGCATGTGCCTTGCCAGCTTTCAACTCACATATAGCTCACCATGTAGCACTGACTATTTCTCTCAAGGGCCCTAAGGAGTCATCTGTTGAAATGTTTGGGTCAGAAATCAATGTCTCCTGATCAATCATGTCGAGGTCAGCATTAATGGTACTGTCCTCACTGTAGAGCGATTGGAAGTGGGCAACCCATCCCTGAGTAAGAGGTTGGATTCAGGTTTCATCAAGTTAGTTTTACATCCATGGAAACAAGTGTTCTGCAGCATCTCGAAACATTTGCCATGAAGATTCATAACAGCTTGTGGAGGGAGGTCGAAGAGGCCCAATGCAGACAACATTATAATTGACTGATGGTGACATTGTTATTAATAATAGAGCCCCATTTAACATTCCTCCTGTTGTTGGTGATGATCAGGTCCCCACTGAGTGGGCCATAGTCAGGGACAGCGAAGAAGGGATTACACTTGAGGGTTAAGAGCAAAGGGAAATTGGCACTTTCATTTCTGAGATGGGCCTCCATACTAATGAGACCTGGCCACGATTAAAGGTCTAAGAGAAAATAATCAGTATTACTCATATGTGCACCCCATCTGAATGTAGATCTCCTAGTTAGATCTGAGGGGGTACAGCCTTTACAGGCTCTCAAACAATATACAGGGAGAAATCTATCATTTGTAATGTGACTGTGGATGTAGATGGTATAAAGGGGCCTAGGTGATGAGGAATACCCCTTTGTCACTTAATATGTCCCTAATTAAGGCTCAAAACATGAATTGAAATCACATCCAACTATAATAGCTGTAGTTCTATTGGCCACTTGTATACTTTTTCTCAGCTGAGGTATGACCATGAATTCCGCCGCTTTTGAAGTTTTTCTGTTTAAAAAATTATACAGAAAAAGGTTTTTTCTACCATTCCACGACAATAATTCTGATCTCAGGATGGCATGGAAGTTGATATTTAGTTATTTCACCTGACAACCTGTGGTTAACCCCTGATAGCTGTGGTGCGGAGCAGGCAGGCTTAACTTAGAGAAAATGTGAAAAGTATTTAGAAGTACTAAAGCAGTTACAAAAGAGTAACATTTATTAAACAAAATGATACCAGAATGACAGAAATGTAATAAGGGGGGCAGGAGATGTGAATTTATAAAAATCTAGGTGAAAATAGTGCTTAAAAGAACAAATCACTAGTAGTAATTAATGGTCACAGTAGACCAAAAGTTAGGTTTGAGGCTGACCAAGATAGAGAATAGGTTGCAAACACCAAATAGATTGACCCCACTAGGTCCTAGAAGGAGGGAAGTACAAAAATCTCCTAGGTCCCAATATGAAAAGGGGCTTTTTTGGTGCACAACCAAACACACAAGTACACTTTCATGGGCCGAAGGACCTCAGGGGAAACCAGCAGTTAGAGACTTTGAGGGTGTCAGGCAGAGGGAAACTGCAAGATCCAGTCGAGGTCAAGTTGTAATTGATTAACTGGGATTCTTCACAGTAATGTCCTCTTGAGCTTTTTCACATTCGCAAGGTCCATCCAGTGCATCAGCCTTATGTTTCTTGGAGATCTTTCCATCCTTAGATTTCAAGTGGAAGGGAGTCCAACCTCCTCAGGTTTTTCTCACAGATTCAACATGCATCAGGTTCAGTCTGTCTGTTACCACATGTGAGGGGTACCCTAAGACAATCCTAGTTTTTCTCTTAACAGTGGATTTAAGGTTTCTCAGCCCTGACCTACCTATCTTTGCATTACTACCTGGTTGTTTTACTGCAAACAGGCCAAAACTGTCATGTGTCAGGGCATTTTCAAGATGGTGAAAGTCTTTAGCCTCAATATCTTTGGGCTCTGAGGGCTGGGGTGTGTGCGGGGAATGCATTATGGTGACCATAGTGGCCCCCACATTGCACACTAAAATCCAGTTTGAAGTAGGCACTGTATCCACAACAAACCCTAAGGCAGATGTCTTGTAGGACCAAAGCAGGGTCTTTAAGCAACCAGACAGATGATACACAAGAAGTGTCCTAGCTTCCTGTGTGCTGCCTTTGCAGAGAGCAAAACATTACATGTGCTTTAGACAGACCTCTCATGCAGGAGTTGACACTAGGGTGTCAATGAGGGAGAGAGACTATCCCCACACCGCCTATGTCATTGAGCTCAAGCAGTCTTATCTGTCAATTCAAGTCAGCCTATTTTCTGCTGCTGGGAGAAATTTCACACCTCAATCACTCCTCAATTAAGGCTAAGTACTGGCCAGGAGTAGTTAGAGAGCTAATTGGAATTAGCCCCTTAAAAGCACAGGTAGGTAAAGAGTAACTTTGTAAAAAATACCTTTTTCTTAATATTTATTAAAATTCCAACTTCACAATTGAATTCAATTTTTAATAACTACTCACAAATGGTGTAATTATTTTTCTAGATGGTCCCATTCCAGAGTTAGTAGCATTATTATTTTGATCTGCATCCTCACCTTGTACATAGGATGGCTACACAGGCTGCTCTGAATATAGCCATTTGAGCCTTGTCACTGTACATGTCTTCCTTTTAAATACCATGTATCCTACCGTGTGGGCTGTGAGGATTACATAGGGATGACTTATTAATATGTAAAGGGGAGGTTTTTACCTGCTAAAACAGGTTATTTTAGCAGGCGGCAATGCAGGTTTTACACTGCAGCAGTCAGGCTACAATGGTAGACCTGAAGCCATTAGTTCCTTTGTCACAATAGTGGCTACCACAATACGAACGGCAGGCATTACATGCTGCAGGCTTAACCATCCACTATGGCCTTATAGAAACATGAAGTCTGCCGGTAGGTCATTAGCCAATTTCTATATAACAAAGGTATACTGTTCCAAGGGTGTGTACCTGTGCAAGTTTATCGGGCGAGTGACGTCATTTAGGAGTACCCTCAAGCATCAGTTACCCTAGGCATCATCATCGGGCTAACTCCTCGCCGGACCGGCGCTGCAATGTCCGACGGGCCACCACTCGAAAAGTGGTGGCTCTTATGACCGAAGATGGTGTTACTGATCGAGTAGAATCAGAAGGATGTGGAAATGTGAAAAAAGGAGAGTGAGGGGTGTATTAAAATTGGCTCTAGACACCAATTGTCTTTAATACTATCTATAGGAGTCAGGCCAAGGTTAAAAATGAATCAAGGAGTCCAAAGGGAAGTAATGTACCCTATACTCCTAACATGAAGTGAGAAAAGAAGGAGATATACTCGTTCCTAACACTAGGAGGTCGACATGTTTCACGCCTGAGCGGTCTAAAAAAGATCCAATGGCGTTTCTTCAGGACCTTAAAAAACAACAACTTCTCCTTGAGAACAAATAACAATAAGTGCTGGAAGGTCACTTACAGTAAATAGACTAAATAGTCACAGTCAGTCATCTATTGGGTCGCCCTAAAAGAAGAACACAGGCAAATATACAAAAAGGCAGAATATATATTAGTATACGTTAAATAGGTAAATAACCCAACATCAACATGGTGAAAAATCATAACTCAGAGATAATAATCAAATTGATTCAGCATGATTTAAAGAGTCTTACCATCCCATTTCGAGATAAGGCATCATGAGGACGCTAAAACCTCCAACCAGAGAGGGCACCTCTATGTCAAAAGTAAGTAAAAGTAGTACAGTGTGTCATCACAAAAACATTTGCGTCATGTATGTGAGCAAACAATAATATTCAATCATATTGGTAAAGTAATTGTATATCATTCCCTTTGTTGAAGTATTAAAATAAAGCTAAGTGTATTAGCCAATTTCTACATGTTTTAGTGGTCAGAGCACATATACGCCTTGAGACCCGCACGGGTGAGTAGCGCGCTTTATAAATGTTAATGATTTGATTTGATTTATACTGTTCACAGAATAGCAGTGTCCCAATTTGCAGAGTTAAAAAACACAGGAATAAAATTCAGCAGAAAGATGGTTGTGACCATGCAAAACGCTCATTTTCTCACAATACTCAATATATAACCAGTGCCTAGAATGGGGTTTACACGTTGTGTTTGCCTCGCTGCTAATTCATCCCCAATCCCAAATGCTACTGCAAACATAAGGCCCACCTAGTGTGCAAAATATATTGCAAATGGAAATTGGTGAAGTTTTAGACCCCTAATCAATGTTCCAACAAAATAAATATTAATAATACAATTAAGTTTTTCACACTGGCAAATGTCAAAGCAGAGAGGGAAATCTGGCCATTTCAAGGGAGAGAGTCTGCAAAATAAGACGAATGCCTACAAAAATCTAATACTGTCAGTGTTCATATACAGTTTGCAGGTAATCTATCAATCACTCTGTGAAAAACAGGATTACGTGCGATTGCTGTGAGACTGACGACCCTTTTTCACAAAATAAAGTCATATGTCTAAACTCATTGCAGCCTATTCACAAGGGCATTTAAGATTATGTAAAACAATATTGTATCACGCTTTTGTATACTCCTAAATGCTTTTATCAATTGCCCCCAAAAGATACAAAGGGGGATTAAAAAGTAAATGTTCACCGAGTATTGAAATATACAATTAATTTAAATACAAAGTTATCTGCCCTCATTGCACTATTTAGAAATTGAACGTTTCGACCAATTCACAAAGGTATTTTAGAGTACGTAAAAGAATACTCCTGTAGAACTACTTCATTTACTTGTAAATGCTTTTGTGAATTGGCCCCACGGGGGTATGTGTATGTGCAGTTGCCGATTTACTGGTCTTGGTATTCACCAATATTCCCAACAGACTCCTGGAAAAGTTGTGCCAGACACAGGTGTCCAGGAATCCTAGTCCTGCTGTACAAATTTAGCGGAAAAGCAGACACAGGAGGAATAAAGCCATATGTGCAAAAGTACACTTTTTTGCTTTGCTGGGAAAACACTGTTCCCTGTTCATGTTTATCTGCACCCCATCCGAATGTGTGGATGAGCATTTCTCCTTCTCAACCTGGAAGGAGTGGGGGGGGGGGGCAGGTTATCCCTGTTCTGATGTAAATCTCTTAATATTTTCAGGGTGGATAGGAATCGGGTCGAAGTGTGAGGCTGGCCACAAATGTACATGTATGTGCTCTTTCTGAAACTTCAAAGGCAAACCATGTGCCGACAAACCCTCTTCCTGTCCCTTGAATGGGATGTATGAGTACCGATTTTGCAGCATTCGTGGCGGACATATCTACACCCATAAAAACATTTACATCTGTCAGTATTCTCTCTGTCAATTCCTGGCAGGTATTAAACAGGTAAACATATGCTTGTGGCTGAATTTACATGTTGTGGATAGGCCTAAAGTGTGGAACCCTTCAATACTTAACATGGTTTAGACGAAATTGTTACTCCACCTGGAAAAATGTGGAGAAACAAAATCAAGATGAAATAACGTAAGCCTGCATGCTTAACGTCCTATAAATGTGAGAAGAAAATGGTATGGGATAAAATGCAGGACACTTGGGGCAGAAAGTAGAAAGTGAAGGGTCGACTGATAGGCAAGAGATGTTTGCTTTGGAAGAGAGCCCTCTCATTCTGGACTGGAAATGTGCCATCACACCCCAGGATTTCCTTAACTTTAATTGAAACAGAAGCATAACTTACCAAAGCTGTCTCGCCACAGGAAGGAAAAGGCTATATACTCATGGGAGGCTGGTAGAGTTTGAAAGTGGTGGGGCGAGCGTAAATCCACCACTGAAAGTGCAGCAGGTCTGTGAGTGAAGTCATTTTTTTAACGTTAATTCAAGGCAAGCTTAACTCCATATTTATATTTTGACGCTAGACCCATCTAGAGCCAAGATATTGGAGTTTAAGTCATTTTTTTGGATGCGTGAAATCACCTTGTGTCAATGAGATGCAAGGTGGGCGTTCCCATTCAAAAAATGAATTAAAGGCCCTAGCACGTTACTTATCCACCTGTGCAAAAATAGTGCACAGGGGGGAGGCGGGCATAAATAATGGCGCTATACCTGCTTGGTGCCATTATTTAATGCTTGGGTCAGGGCAGGCGTTAAGGGACCTGTGGAGCCATTTCCATGGTCAGACACCATGGAATGGGTCCACAGGTGCCCTCCCCAAGCCCCCACCCCCACCAGAGGTATAACGGAGGATGGGGGTCCCCATCCCAGGTAAGTAGGGCAAGTGGAGGTAAATATTTTTAAAGGCTTTTTTAAAGTGCCATTGGGGGCCCTGAAATGCCCCCCCTCCATGGGACAGGGTGCAATGGCCATGCCCAGGGGACCCTTGTCCCCTGTGCTGATCACTGGGGTGGTGGGCATGACTCCTGTCTTTTATAACACAGGAGTCATGTGGTAGCGATGGTTTTGCGTCAGGAAATGACTCAAAACAGCCTAATGTCATTTTTTGGTACAAAACCCCCTTTCCCCATACTGCCACCCCCACCCAGCTAACGTCATTTTTAATGAAGTTAGCCCACCCTTTTTGCCAGATTCTGCTATTCCATAAAAGTAGCGCGTGGCTGGCTTCCTGGAATGGCACAAGCCGGCACTATACTTTTTGACGCAAAACTGCGCAAACGTGTCAAAAAGTATAAATATGGGCCATAGCGCTGTGTGATTCATACTTCTAAAATAGATGCACGACTATTTTTTTTTAGGTTAAAGATCTCTTTTACTGATTTTATAGAGATAAGAACAATACAATTTCTCCCACCTACAACCACCGGCCGGTGGGGAGACAGGTAACGGAGGGGGAGGGGGGAGAGAGGGGGCAGGGGGTCACATTTGGCAGAAAGGTAGCTGTTGGTCCAGGAAGCACCCTTTTTGTTACTTGGTGTAAATCCATTCAGTGGTTGTTGAGATATTAAAGACAAATCTTATTTGCAGATATAGGGATGCAAAGGCTCTGCTAACCCTGCCAATCTTGTGCTGAGATCAGATTGGCTGCCAACACTTCAGACAGGAAGTGCTGGCAGCCATCTTGGGACTCAGCTTCAACCGAGTCCCTGAACAAAAAAAGGAAAAAAAAGAAAAGGGGCCAGGGTAGGGACACCCTGATCCCATAGCTCTGGTGCCAGGGCAGAAAAGCATTTTCTTTTTTTAATTTTCACTGAAAATGGTGGTGGATACACGACTCCGGTGATAATTAAACCAAAAACAAGCATGGGCCAGGTCTCGGGAGCATTATTTAAGAAAAGAATGGGGCACACAGGGCTCCACTCCTGAGGCTCTCCAAGCCCAGGGACCACCACCTCCCCGGGGCTTTATTTATAACATAAAAAGGAAGGAGTCCCCCTCCTGAGACTCTATAAGCCCCAGAGACTACCACTTTCCTGGGGCTAAATGAGCAGTAATGGGGAGGGGGGGGACTCCCCTGGGCCCGGGGACCTCCCCCTCCCTGGGACTAAATAACATGTAATGAGGGGCCCCACAGACCCCCCGGGCCCAAAGGGCCACCACTTCCAAGCAGTCAAATGCTTTTACAACAATAGGAGAAGGGCTGCGCGGCCCCCCTCCTGGGCCACATATGGTCCCAGGGACTACCGCCTCCCCAGGGTTGGACCTGAAAAGTAAAGGAGGGGGCTGCACAGCCCCCCTCCCGGAGCCAATAATGACCCTGGGGCCCACCACCTCCCAGGGCTGGCTCCTGCTAAGTCCTGGGGTACCCACCACTGGGACATTGCTGTTTGCTTTTGCTTGGTGGGAGCTTTAATAGCTCCCACCAAGCAAAAGCAAACACTCCGGTTGAAGTGGGTGGGAGCTGTCAAAGTGCTCCCAACCACTGGAAGCAGAGGTTTTATCTTTTTCCCCGCCTGCAGACTTGCAGGAAGGGTAAGAGATGAAACGATTGCTATTGCACAAATGGAGGTGCTTTTCCAGCAGCTCCCTGTGTGCAATAGCAATGCCAGCTCCCATAGGAGTCGGGGAGCCAGATGGGACCATGGGCGCATTGAGGCTCTCCCTACAGTGCCTATTTTGCACACTGGGTACCAGAGGGCACCCAGGAGACATGACCAGGCCTTGGGGTATGGGATCCGCTGGACTAAAATCACCCGGGGTAGGTGCAGCCCACCTCCCCCATTCCTATTAGTATTGAAAGGTCTTCCGGTCTTTTCCCAGGATGATGGACAGCTTATCAAAGGGCCACTCACTGTGTTTGCCACCAATTTTGGTGGCGCGTTCTTTATGCCCAGGGATATGATGACATCTCCACAAAACAGAGAAGCACTTACATCATATAGATATAAGGAAGGACCCTGGTCTGGTGCAGATGTACTTCTTTGTAGTCTTGTTGGCCTCTCTAAAGGAGGATTCATGTTATCACAGAATTTTGGAGAAAGACTTATGAGTCAGAATCACATTGCCAAATGCACACAAGGTTGCTTGAGACATTTCCTAGGGATCTACTACGCAGCTGTAGTGTTGAATATGTACTGGACATTTCCCCAAGGAGGCAGAAAGATCTCCACTTGGGTAGATATTTTGTGCAAAACTCTGAACTCTTGTTGGTTAAAAGGGCAGGTGATGTTCCTTTGTGGTCGAGTCACTCACACAGCTACTGACATACCCACACAGATCCTCAGACACCCACACACAGATGCACTCAGAGACCCATGCACCCACCCACATACCTACTCAGAGACTCATGTATTCAATCACAGACCCACTCAGACACTCATGCACCTAATCACAGACTCACTCAAACAATTATGTGTCTACTCACAGTCCCACTCAGACAGGCATGCATCCACTCACAGACCTTCTCAAAGAGTCATACATCCATTCAAACATCCACTCAGAGACCCATGCACCCACTGACAGGCCCACTGAGGTACTCATGCACACACTCACAGACCCTGCACATGACTGAAGGCTGTGTAGGACACAGGATTGGCTGGTTATGGAGGGGTTGGCCACAGGGCCTTGCCACAGGCCAGGCCCTGTGGCCAGCCTTATCCATGCACAGCCAAAGGCTGTGCGTGGCTCGGGGTTGGGTAGTTATAGTGGGTTGGCTGTGCGTAGCAGTGGTAGTATTAACATATAGTAATTCAAATTACTTTATGTTAAAATAAACATAGAACTTCACTGAAAAAAACAAAGGTTACAGGGATATTATAGTTAGGAAATAGAATGAAAAACAAACATAGAAATTCACTGAAAAAAACAAAGGTTACAGGGACGTTATAGTTGGGTTCTGCGGCCCAAACAACACATTGAATGAATGACATGTATTTCATAGTCACTGAATGATGCATTCCCACTCGATTACTATGAAATACACATCGTTCATTCAATAATTGTATTCTTTGTGCCTACATGCTTTTTTACTCATTTCCACATATGAATTAACTTTATAAGCATTTGTGCAACCATTGTTTTTGGCGATTGATGACAAATTTTATTCGACAGAACCACCTTGGTTTATGTACTATTTGACACCCAGATTCCGAGGTATACAAGGTTACCCTATTAATGCTTAATGTCCTACTATTGTTGCCTGTCACAACTGACAAAATTCTCTAATGTAATTACTTGTAATAATTGCAAAATTACTTGTAATAGTAAGTATTGTGTGCAAAGCATATTCTATTATTTAGTGCTATTTTCAAAATGCATCCATTGCATTCAAAATTTCCCAGGGGGTGTATTGTAAGGAAATAGCACTAAATGCTACAGGACACAAAGGGCAGTAGCCAGCAGCTACTCACTTTCCACTAGTTCCTTGTTCCTGTGCTCCAGCTGCAGGATTTTTGTCCCAAATTACTTTTAATTACTCAAGCTGGAGTAATTACATAATTTTATTAATTTCACATCACAAGAGTAATGTGAAATTACTGATAGTACTCCAGTTATTTCGGCATAGTTAAAATTACACACATTTCTAAAACTAACCTCTTTTGTCTGGCCTAAATCTTCCTTATTTACATTGTCACCCCTAAGTAGGCCTTACACCCATAAGAAAGGGTGAACAGTATTTAAAATTAATGTTCAGTATGTCCTTACAGTGAAAAGACTCCAAAAGCTATTTTCACTGTAGCAGTGTTGGCTGTTCAATAGGAAAGAGCTGGGGTAGGTTAAATTTAATAATGTTATCTTCAGCTAGGAAACAGCTATACATTTCATTCTTGGACTTTTGAAACATTTATTGAAAGCCCAGTTCAATGGTGAAGTCTGACTGTGATAAATATTTTGGAAAAGGTACTTTTAGAAAGTTACCTTCTCTTTGCCTAAAGCCTCTGAAGACCAATTTGCATGAGCTTGAACTGTCACCCAGGAGTTGAATAGCCCCCTTGATGAGGTGTGAATGTGTTCCACAGCTGAGACAAATGCCTTGGGCATGAGGAGGTGTTCTGCTCCCTTGGCAGGATGACCAGCTGGGCTGTGCCTAGGAATTTGATTAATAACAAATAGACCAACTCTGTCACAGGCAAATGTCAGCTGACACATGGGCAGAACCTTCTTTGTTCCCCCAGCAAGACAGGCACCAATCCCACTGAAGAGGCCATAGAGGAGGTGTTGCTCATTTCCCTGGCCACACATCTGGATGACCACACAGTTTCTGCACAAGGGGAGAAGTTTTTCACCATCTTCAGTTTGGGGAGGAAGGGGTACCGAGGGTTACATTTTCCCAATCGGCTATGGAGGGGCCAGGAGTCACTCCCACTCACAAGCTGGTGCTAAGCATAAATATGGCACCCTCTTCCGAACACTACTGGACCTCTGGAAAACAAAAAAGGACTACACCTGCTGTTGATACCTGTGAGGAATTCTGAAAGGCAGGACCTGCACCCATTTGAACCCAAGACAAAGATGTATAGTCCAAGGGTCAGATGACTGACTTCTTTTAAGCTTCAGGGACACAACAAGCTGCAAGAATCCCCTTATCATGCAGAGACTCCAAATGAATCTGTCCTGGACCCTTCAGGTGGCTTCTACTGGAGTGAGTCTTGACCCCCGGTTGTTGTTCCGAAGTCCCTGGACCACTGGCTGTGCCAAAGTGTACTCCTCCTAACTTCCTGAAAAATCTAGGACTTATAAACATTTTGACTCCAAAGACCACTAGAGGATAGGGAGGGACAAACCTGACATTTCAATCTAATGAAGGCACTTTGCTGCTGGAACAAATATTCAGGTTGCTACAACTTGAAGTTTTTCCACAGCAGCAAATCCATGTAGCAGGACACCGCAGGGGGGTATTGGGCCTTGTGGAGCACATGGAGACTATCCCTTGCAGCCTTGCCCCACTGAGGAAATCAAAATCTAAAATGTCCAAATGTGGATATCCTCACCAGGCGAAGGTGCCAGTACCTGGCTGGCAAGTTACCTTCCTTGAATGTGAATTTTGAACTTCTGATTTGAGCTTTCCCACCAAAAGTCAATGGCTTTATCAGCTTTTTAGCAAAACATAAATTTGATTTCAAGAATCCTTTTCTCTGGAAACCTTCAAGGTCAATGAGCTTTTAATCTGGCTGTAATTCTAGTTTAGCCAGTTCCTTAATCTTAGTCAAAAGAAGCTCACCCTACCAAAATTAGTAGTACTAAGTAGTATTAATTTAAGTCCACATTCACATACAATTTCAGTTATTTGTCAGTTTTCTGACTATGTCAAGTTATTCGAAAAGTTGTTAATTTTGTATTCACAGGTTTACCTCCCTGTTTTATTTTAAGAAGTTCTCTTATGTGGGTTACAGCTGACCAATTATTTCTTAAACAGGTTTTCAAAATGTTATCATCTTGAATATTATTGCCATGCAGCTGAACAAGCATAGCACACATTAAAGTTAGCAATAAAATTGCTGCTTTAGATTGCCAATCAGGGAGCATCTTGGACTTCGACAGAATGAGCAAATGCTATTGGGACTTGAAACAGCCTATTGACAATATGTCTGCACATCTGATAAGGAAAGAGGATGAGGCATCTTCTCTGATTGTTAATGGCATATAATTTAATTGTTTTTAATACATGAATTTGCTTTAGACATGTCTCTCCTGTTGTGCTGCCTAAGCCTTTGGAATGCAAATTGTCAGTGACCGCTCTACGTCGGCCATAGTGGGGTATAAGGGAGTACCCAACTGATCACATCTGTCCCTCCCTATAAGCGAAAATCAGTAGATTGAACGATCTGAGTTGCTCAAACGTTGGGTGCAAAGAAGGTTTGGCCTTGCAATGTGTCATTTTCTTTCTCACATAGAAGCGATATAGACCAAACTTTTTACAGTGGAACAATCTCCTAAGCAGCTATATTGGCTGATATTCTCTACTTTGCTGTGAAAAACTGCAAACACACGTGCTAACTAACACCATAGCATGAAACATTCAAAACAAACTGTGCAATGAATTAGCAAGAGTAATATTTGTATGTGAAATGGATGTTGCCACACCCCTGCAATGTCTTGAAACAAAATCTAGTCGTCTGGAAGTAGGCAAATTAGCCAATGTCCTCGTGTTTCGCTAAAAGCTGTTTTTAACTACACTACACATTTAATGTGTCACAGTACTCTTTCCCTTGTTGTAGCTGCAAATGCAAGGGCAGTACTTTTAACCTTAATATCTCTGTTTTACTTCTAAACAGGTATCTCGTTTCAGCGTTTATTGCTAAAAAGATGCCCCCCCCCCGCCTCCTTTCTAATAATTACCCCTAAATCTGTAAAAGGAGCACTTTGGTGCTTTGTTGTAACGACACAGATATTGCGTTTCAACCACTCTTTCTGTCAGATACCCTACCGTTTTATTATTTTCCTTAGTTAAGGTGCACGTACCCATGTCTTTATTATAAGGTACACCTCACAACTCAACACCTAAAGCCCTACTGACAAAGCCATGTGTACATCTATTATGTATACAGTTGCATAAATAATTGGTGTTGCCTGTGTAAATTATTGATTTGTTTTCACAAAGTGAGAATTTATATTTGTAATGGAATTTACTCACATGCATAATACTTCAACATTGTGTATTATTAGATGTTAAAAATCTTTGCAAGGGGAGTAAAAGGGACTTTCTGGGCAGTGATGCCTTTGAAGGGTGTTTTAAACCCACAGACCTCAACTTCTGAATAATTACAAGCCTTTGTAAGACACATTCCATCATTGATGTACTCATGTCATTAGCACAAAAGGGGTCCCTTGGATAAGAATAGATGGGAAAAACCTCCAAGACTGGTGAGTGGGGAAATGGAGAACATTCTCCCCAGTGAAGTATATGTCCTGTTGAGAAAGAAAAAGTTTCAAACTGCAATTCCACTTTTGCATTATCTCATACAATTTCCGGAAAGTCACACGGATTTCCCAGAGTAATTGTGGAATTCTTTATGAATTCCCTGGTTTTCAGAAATATTTCCTAGTGAAATGGCCAGAAACTCAGGCACACAGCAAAGCTTCAAAAAGTGCCCTCACTCCGATGCCGGCATAAGCAGGCGTCCTTCCTCAGACCCAGAAGAAGGAATGCCGAATCATAAGACAGGCAAGGACTCAACCATCGGTGCACTTGTGCAATAGAGACATGTCCCAACAATGAAGATAGACCAAGGCTGGTATGCGCTTCCTGGCCCCTGATTGTCGGGCTTGCTGGCAAGTGACTCCAGTCTGTGTGCACACTGAGGGCGTGGCCGGGGTCTTCGTCAGCAACGAGGGTGATGCGCGATCTCCAAAAGACGCGCACTATCGTTCACAAAGCTCCTTACAATTCTAGACTTTTAGCTGCTGCTTCCCGGCATCGCGCGGCACTTCCTATTTCGCCTGGGCACTTATCTGTTTTCCCCTCTTCCCTCGGTGTTCTGCGATCACTTCGACGTTTCTGTAACAATCTTGAGCACTTACCTGATTGTCCCTCGACATATCGCATCCTCCTTAGCAGTTTCTCTGTGTGTCGCGTTCGGCTCTGGATCCCTTCAATGCCTTTTGGAACCTCTATTGTGATTTCTCAGAAAACAGGAAAAATTAACAAGCACCAAAGACTGTGTTTTGCGCTAAAAGCCTGATTAATACATCACAAAAAGTATCTAATCTTAAGAAGACTTGGGACTTTTTCTATGCACTGTGGGCATTTGACATTTTTGTAATTTGGTGATCTGTACAGCAAGAGGATAGAAAGCATTAGCAGTAGTTTAAAGCAGTGGTTCCCAACCTTTTGACATCTGTGGACCCCCACTGTCATTACTGGAATCCGGGGACCCCCATTGAATCATTCTTGGGATACGGAAACCCCCTACTGAGTCAATACTGAAAGCTGGGGATCTAATCTGTTAATATTATTTAATTTTCTAAGCAGTCATGGACCCCCGGAGAAGGGTTTGAGGACCCCTAGGTGTCCCCGGACAACAGGTTGGGAACCACTGGTTTAAAGGACTATTATAGAAATATATTATTCTCATGTTTGTGTTGAAATGTCATAGCAGGATTCCCCAGACAAAGGGGACTTACTGAGTTGATGCATGTTTTATAATGTGCATTCTGAATTATTTGTGTTATATTTGAGTTATTGTTTTTACCGAGCGCTGCCAGTATTCAAGAGTATACAAGAAGAATTAACATACACCTAGTTATGTCTTGGCAGATGTTGGCATATATGTATGTGAGTGAAACATTATAATAGGATGCGTTGAATAACCCCTTATAATTGTATTTGCATTTCTAGCATTATCCACATTGTCCAATTGTTCCAATCATTTTATATTCAGGAAAATGGGAATCTAGGGGTGTTTGCTGCAGTTATCTTACACACACTACAAAGGAAGAATTAAGGGAAGGATTTTATGTAGCTGCTCATAATAACGGTATCTTATTTTCACTACATGGAGAATGGCAAGTAGACGTAACCTAGACTGAAGGACAGTGCTCCCCTTCGTGGACATTTGTATTTTCTGTCTCCCTTCCCCTTTTCCCTGCTGGTTGAACCATGCCTTTGACTTTGTTGGACCCCGTCGGCCGAGAGTAAAATGGGGTTTTTGCTTTGTGTCCTCAATCTTCGCTCGTGCGCAAAAACACAAGGTGAGAACATGTCAGAATGGGAAGCCCGCGCAGAGTTTCGACCTGAGTGCGGATGGAGGTGTTATAAATTACTTCAGTAGATCTGTCCCAGATGTCAGGCAACCTACAAAAGGAAACACAGGCTTTGACTCTAAGAGTAGATGACTTGCAAGGCTTAAGGGCATCAGGGGTTAGAGCCCCGTCCACGGGATCAGAGGTTAAAAGCACAGAGAGCACTTTTCAATCTACCTCGGCTACAGGGGTTAGTCAGGTAACAGAAGCCCCGGTTATCCTGGTCTCTACCCCATCAGTTCTTCCATTAGCTCCACCTGAAAGGTTTTTTGTGGATTCCTCTAAATTTGCTGCTTTTATTAAACAATGCCAACTGCATTTCATGTGCAAGGCGGCATGTTTTCCTAATGAGCAATCAAAAGTAGCATTTGTGTTGCCCTAGCTTGGACAGCAAGTACTTGGTCCATACCATTAGCAGAGAGAAACAATCCCCTACTGGATAATTATACTGCATTTAAGGCTGAATTGAAAATGTTATTTGAATGCTGCTCTTTACTGCGGTATGTAGATGTGGAGCTCTTGAACCTGCGACAAGGCAATAAAGAGCTCATCAAATACATTTCTACCTTGAGTCGCTTAGTGGCTGAGTCAGGGTGGGCAGAAAGTAAGAGACGTTCTTTATTTTATCAAGGTTTAAGAGATAAACTGAAAGATTTATTGGCGCAAGTAGTAGATCCTCCTGAAACATGTTTGTGACTTGATCAACCTCCTGGTGAAGCCTCACTAAAATGCACTATGATAAATGTCATACAGAAAAAGTTAATCGTTTATAAGGAAAAGAAACCAGATTCAGACAAACCACCCGAAGATCCCAAAACTATGCAAATAGGTACTGTAGAGGACCATTATGTGAGGAAGAATGATAAAGGTGTAGGGATTTGAAATAATGTCTGTATTGCAGAAAAAAGGTCATTTTCTGTGGGACTCTACAGTAAAGCCGAGATGAAAAACTGATTTGAGGAACTGAAATTCCTGGAACCTGTTGAGATGAGAGTCTCAGGTAAATCGAATATTTCAGTCTAAAAAATGTTGGCACAAGGTGACACAACATATTGTTTTGACTACCAGGTACGGTGGTAGGACAGATCAATACAACTACAAGTGCTGCTAGATTCAGGGCCAACAGAACATTTCATGGATAACAAACTAGCTTCCTAGTATGGCATTCCTATGTGGATAAAAGAGGTGGTGGATGAGGTCAAGACCACAGATGCAATGCCATTAAATCAGGGCCTATCACTCGTTCCGCAGAGGATCTAGCTTTAGCCATTCAACAAAGTCATAAGTAGGTAGTGGGAACGCGTCTGACCTTAATAAGTAAACTTGCAAGGGGACGCAAATAGGTAGATGGACCTTTTGACTCACAATTAAGATGTTCTTACCTTAGCTCCAGTACATAATCAATACACAATAATCATAAATCATTAGGAAACAATGCCATCAATAATCAATGGAGTCAGTAATTGTCACGCACCATGACCTTTCAGTCATGAATAAACAAACCTTTAGTAAAAGTTAAAATATTTATTTCCCTATATTAACAATGCAAAGGTCATGTAGACTAATCTCAAAATCAAATGAAACAAGTGCAGAAACAATACTGGTTGTCCAAAGCGGCAGAAGAAACGTAATCTAATCAAAGCTTGAACTACAACACATTCTAAGGTTATGGGGCAAATCAGTAGCAAAGTCAACTGTGTCAAAGTAATAATATACGTGAAGTTTAGCAGACAAATTAATCAAACATTAGTCCCTGTTATTTTAATTTCATTAGTGAGGATCCTTAACTAACATCAGATTAGCATCAGCATGTTGGGATTCATGCAAAACAATTAAGTATCACAAATTTGGAAAAAAATCTAACTATGGTTCTATCAAAACAGTGCAGTTGGTACCTAGAAAGAAAAAGCAAATATCCATAATAACCACAGTTTATGTTATACCTATTCCCAGTATGAATCCGGAAAGCAGAATCAATCTTCATCCTCAGGACATCAGTCGATCTGCAAGACATCAGGATTCAGCATCAAAGTTCAGAAGACGCAAAATCTCTAAGCATTAAAGTTAAGCATGCCGCTTGTCAAGACGCACAAGAGAAAAAATAACCTTTCAGTCAGGAAGGAATATGGGCAATGGTCAGAATGAACAAATTCTCTCTGTGTGATCTTGTTAAGTCAAAACTGTTAAAACTACCCCCCAAATCCCTATTGGTTGGTTAATCGTATGTTCACATCTTGTCCAATAAAACTAAAATCCCAAATCTCTGAATTCTAATATTACTCCATTCCCGTGTCGTTGATTGGTTTGTCTTGCAAGGTCCTCATCATCCGGCTTGTCAGGTAACAATATTGTTGCAGTTTCTACTCTAGTCAGTATCTTCATTGTCCTTGTCCTGGGACAGTCAGTCTCACACACATTACATATAAAATGTTGCATTAGTTAGAACATCATCTTCTAGCAGTCGGTTCTCATGAGAAGCTTCAGTTATGAGCACATTTAAACAATACAATAGAAATTTCAGAGTTCATTTCGTCTTGGTAAGCTATTTTATTAAACGCTAAAAAATACACTTTTTTACATGAGGCTTGGCAAGTAGGCCATGACACTCACTAAGTTAAGGCCTACAATTAATGAAGCTCAAGCAAAATTCATAACCCTTAATATGACATATTACTGCATTAGTCTAACATCTATTCAACATTTCATAAGTATTAAGTCATTGATTAGTACATTTCATAAAATTTGGTGGCCATTCCTCGTAATCACATTTTCAAACGTGTGCATTATTTTCCTACGTTATATTAATTTCTACATAAACTTATTATTCAAAATACATAGACACTCATTAATATTTTGTATTAATACACCTGTGCTAGCAGTAGTGCATTTTGATCTGAGCCAGGCCCCTGAGTTTCAGGTGATTCCGGGTATGCCTAGGATAGAAA
Source organism: Pleurodeles waltl (assembly GCF_031143425.1). Lineage (NCBI taxonomy): Eukaryota > Metazoa > Chordata > Amphibia > Caudata > Salamandridae > Pleurodeles > Pleurodeles waltl. The sequence continues at coordinate 600,697,416 of NC_090443.1, read as the reverse complement.
AGCTCAAACTCGATTTTAACTGGACCAATCATACAGTAACCTTTAGTTCTGAGTTCTGTGCAGCATATTGTTTACCTACCTACTTTGAGTCTGATTCTGAGGTGAAGGTGGCAACTCCAGCAGAGTGTGCTTCCCCTGAAATACCCTCTTGCTACCAAGAATATGCAAATGTTTTCAATAAACACATAGCTTCTGTTCTAGCCCAACACTGGCCGTATGATTGGCGGATTGAAATCATTCCAGGAGCTAAAATTCCATGTAGCATAATCTATGAGCTTACAAAAATGGAAAACATTCACCTTCATGAGTGCCTGGATGAAATGCTTTGTTAAGTTTACTATACAGTCTCTTTCCCCAGCCTCTTCTCCTTTATTTTTTATCTCCAAAAAGGGGGGAGAATTAGACTGTAGGGTCCTTAACGACATGACTATTAAGATCCGATATCTTTTGCCACTATTACCAGCATTGTTAGACCATGTTAATAACGCAAAGGTATTCACCAAATTAGATCTGAGTGCCGCATATCATTTGGTGTAAGTGAAAAAGGGAGCAGAGTAGAAGACCGCTTCTCATACAAAGTTTTTTCTATGTGAGTCTTTGGTAATGCCATTTGGCTTATGTAATGCCCCAGCTGGATCTCAATTCTTTATCAACAAAGTATTATGAGATTACTTGGATGTATGTGCAGTGGCCTGCATAGATATCCTAGCTTGCTCTTTGAATGTGCAACCCTATGTAAATCATGAGCGGGTCATTCTACAGACACTCCAAGAACACCATTTGTTTGTAAAATTGGAGAGATGTGAGTTTCATGATATCTAGTGAATCCTTTTTGGGGTATGTATTGTCGGTACAGGGAGTTGGCATGGATCTACAAACAATCTCTGCCATTGCAAAATGGAAATATCCCAGACTGTTAAAGAGGTACAAAGCTTTTTGGGGAACTTTTGTCTCAAGTTTATTGATCATTTTCTACCCTGGTCTCCCCTTTAACCAGATTGTTATGCAAAGGTATGAACTTTAGCTGGACAGTTGAATCAGAAAAGGCTTTTCGATTACTAAATTGTGCCTTCACTCATGCCCCAATATTACAACATCCTGACACCACTCAGCCATTTATTATTGAGGCATATGCTTCTCAAGTGGAAGTAAGTGGGGGACAAAACTACAGAGAGGCTTCATCCTGTCGCTGAATTAAGTCCAGCCGAAATGAATTATACAGTGGGAAAAAGGGAATTATTAGCAATTAAAAGAGCCTTTGAGGAGTAAGGACACTACTTATTGGGAGTCTTAAATACAGTTACAGTCTTAATGGACCACAGGAATCTAAAGATTTTTAAATCAGCTTATGCCTTGTCGATGCGCCAGTTATGTTGCACATTGTTTTTTAACAATTTATTTTGATTTTGTAATACAGTTTCAGTAAGGAAGACAGCATAGAAAGGCAGATTCGTTTACAGAGTCACACGGACCCCCAGGTACAGTACCTTAGCAAGAGTGTGGAAAAAAGCTGGTGCATGGAGTCAGGTTGTTAGACTTAGCATCCTTGGATTGGTCTCCCCTAATGTTTTCCTTCTACTTCCCAGGTTATTGGTGTGTGCTGGACTCTATTTTTGCTGTTTTTGTTGCTCTGGGCACTTTACCACTGCTGACCATTGCTAAAGTGCAGGTGTTCCCTATGTGAATGTGTAATTGGCTTTTCCATAATTGGCATATTTGATTTACCATTAAGTCCCTGTTAAGGTGCATTTGAGGTGCCTAGGGCCTGTAAATCAAATGCAACTGTAGCACCGATTGTGACGTTCACATATGCAGCCCGTTAAACATGGCTCAAACCTGCCACTGCAGTGTCTGTGTGTGTACCCACTTGCCAGGCCCAAACCTTCCCTTTTTATACAAATAAGGCTCCCGTAGGGTAGGCCCTAGGTAGCTCCAGGGGCAGGGGGCAGTGTATGTTAAAAGTAAGACATGTACAAGTATGCTTTTACATGTCCTGACAGTGAAATACTGTCAAATTCCGTTTTCACTGTTGCAAGGGCTATCTCTCTCATGGGGTAACACAGGTGCAGCCTTTACATATCCTTAAAGTGCAGTTTCCCTTTGAGAGCAGAGATAACAGTTTGGGGTCTCTGAACTCACAATTTAAAAATACATTTGTTAGTGAAGTTGGTAGATTGTTAGTTTGAAAATGTTACTTTTAGAAAGTAGGCATTTTCTTGCTTAAACCATTTTGTGACTGTGCCTGTTTGTGGATTCCCTGTCTGTGTCAGACTGACAGTTGGGCTGTTTGAGAATATCCTCTAGACAGTGACATAAAGGGAGCTGGGGTGTAGCCCTGCTGTGGTCTCTGGTGCCATTGAAATAGCAGGTCTGCCTTGCTGACTGCTTTTAAATGAAAGGTAATCCCAAATTCGACTTTGAAATTAAAAGTACTTCCAAAGTTTCAAGCTACCTTCTTTTTACATACAAGTCACCCTTCCGGTCTGCCCCAGGGACCGCAATGGTTGGGGTGTGTTAAATAGAAGCAATGACTTCATAAAAGATGTTTTAAAAGCCATATTGCGGGCGAAACAGCCAAATTTGTTTCCCCATTGTAGTTCATTAGCTCCATAGGCTAACATTGGGGGGCTTTATTTGAAATTAATTAAGTCACATTTCCACCAGAAAGGAGGTAACTCTGTCAGCGTTGATATCAAATTAAAAGTTGAAATTACTTTAACAATTTGCCAAAGTTTATAACTCTTTCTGAAAGTTAACAAAGTCAGTCCTGTCATGCCCTTTCTCTGGAAGCCTGTTGCAAGCTACCTTAATGAGGTGTAAAGTGGCCTTGGCAGCAAAAAAGGAAAGCATCTGGTAGGAGGAGAACACCTGCCACAGATGGCAGAACAGGATGGGGGTGGAGTGGCCAAACTGGTTTTCAAAGGAAAGAAAGCCACATGGGACGGAAACTGGACATCCCCCATTTCCTGTGCCCCCAGGAACTAGATTAGGAGAGGGGCTGGAAGGTATGTGCTAGGGAAACTTAGCCACACCAGTGGGTGGGCTGAGCCAGATATAACCTACAAGGAGAGATTTTTAAAGAATGTTGCTTTCTGGGATTTATTTTTTGCCACACCTTGCAGGAAGTGGTCACCCAAGGATGTGGCACACAGCACCCTATTGGTCAGGGGCACCCCCCTGCTTGCCAACCCAGGAGCAAGGATAAATATGGAAGAGCTGTCCAGCAATTTAGATACCTGCTGGAAGAAGATACTGGAGAAGAAGGACTACCCTGCTCAACACCTGGTCTACACCTGAAGGACAGCATCCACAATGGCTACACACTTTGGGCTTCACCAAGAGAAGTTCTTTTCCTTGCTTCTGCAACTCCAGGGGCGGACTCCCTACAAGCTACAGGCACAAAGGAGCTGACCAGATTCCCCCTGCATCAAGTCCTGCAGGAAAAGCCTGGTTGACCAGCTTCTAGGGCCATTTGAGGATTCTGACCAGGTGTATTCTGGGAACTGTTGGCCCAAGTCCGAAGGAGCAACTCAGAGCTTCTGGAACCTTGGATTAAGTTGTGTACACTTCAAGAAAAAAAGGAGTTCTGAAGAAGATCCAGAAGTGTGGAGCATTTAGTAGCAGCTTTGAAAAAAAGCTCCATGAGTGGACTAACTTGATGTTCTGAAGCAAGCTGGATACCTTCAACCGCAACTCACCCTGCATTTTAGGTTTCTCCCTGTTAGACCTGGCATCCTTGGCGTGGTCTCCCATGTCTTTTTTTACCCTACTTCCCATGTTCTGACTGTGTGCTGGGCTCTGTTTTTGTGGTTTTTGGTACCCTGGCCACTTTACCACTGCTGACCATTGCTAAAGTGCAAGTGCTCCCTTTGTGAAATGTGTGTGTAATTGGCTTTTCCATGATTGGCACATTTGATTTACTAATAAGTCCCTAGTAAATGGCCCTAGAGGTGCCCAGGGTCTGTACATCAAATGCTACTAGTAGGCCTGCAGCACTGATTGTGACACCCACATGAGTAGCCCTCTAAACATGGCTCAGAGCTGCCACTGAGGGTGTCTGTGTGTGCATTTTTAACCTGTCAATTTGACCTGGAGAGTGTACCCACTTGCCAGGACCAAACCTTCCCTTTTTATACAAATAAGGCACCCCAAAGGTAGGCCCTAGGTAGCCCCATGGGCAGGGTGCATTGTATGTTAAAGGCGGGACATGTGCTGTGTGTTTTACATGCTCTAAAAGTGAAATACTGCCAAATTAGTTTTTCATTGTGTCACATTCTATCTCTCTCACAGGTTAACATCGGGCTGCTTTTAAATATCTTTTAAGTGCAGTTTCCCTTTGTGCGCAGATTGAAATTTGGATTTTGGTGTCTCTGAACTCACAATTTAAAAATACATCTTTTAGTAAAGTTGTTTTTTGAATTGTCAGTTTGAAGATGCCACTTTTTAGAAAGTGAGCATTTTCTTGCATAAACCATTCCGTGACTCTGCCTGCTTGTGTATTCCCTGTCTGGATCAGACTGACAGTTGGGCTATTTTTGAATCCCCTCCAGACAGTGGCACAAAGGGAGCTGGGGTGCAGCTTGCATATCCTGATGAGAGATCTGGGCTAGAGTGGAGGGAGGAGTGGTCACTCACACCTGAATGGGCTGTGCCTGGCCTCACACAATGCAGTCTCCAACCCCCTGGTGTGTGTCTGGCGCAAGGCCTGGTCCAGGCAGGATTGTGTGAACAACAGAGACTTTCCTTTGAAGTTTGTCTACTTCAAAGGCAGAAAGGGGTATAAGTAGTGGACCCCAAACCCCATATTTTTAGATTACTTCTGGAAACGAGAAGAACCTCTGCCAAGGAAAAGAGCTGAAGAAATGAAGGAGTACTGCCTCTTTGCCTGTACTTTGCTGGGTTGGCCTGCAGCTGCTGCTTCTGCCTGAAGAATCTCCATTCTTCAAGGGCTTGGACTGATATTGCCTCCTGTTTTGAAGTCTCAGGGCCATCAAAGACTTCCTTTGCAAGCTCCAGGACTCTCTGCTGAGACTCCTGCCCTGCCAAGTGATGCCCCATCCAGTCCCTGGGCCCTTGAGAGGTGAAGTTGTCAGAACAAGGACTGAAATCCAGGTACAGAACACCGTGCAGGGACATTTGTGGCGCACCACCTGCAACGTGGCTGAAAAACGATGCACCACCCACTTCGTGGCTATCGCTGGGGGTAAAAAATCAACGCAAGCCTGCGCTGATCTGAGGTGCCCATCCAGAAATCAATGCATCGTTCTCTTGTGAGAGAGCAAAACAACACATCGCCAAACCGACTGAAAAAGAAATGGCGCACAGCCTCATTTGCGTGTAAGGAATCGACGCATTGCTGACTTTTCTGATGCACGGTTGCCTGTGTAGTTTTATTTTTTATGTAAACCAGGCACTTTGTGTAAAATCAAAGTTTCCATTGTTTCCCATGGAGTAAGACTCTTATTCTTTTGAAAAGTCAGATCTTGACTTGTGTATGTTGTATTTTTGTAATTTTGGTCTTGTTTGATCTAGATAAGTATTCCCTATTTCTCTAAAACTAGTGTGGTGTCCATTTTGTGGTGTTTTCACTGTATGACTGTGTGTGTCGGTACAAATACTTAACACATTGCCCTTGACATAAGCCTGACTGCGTGCACCAAGCTACCAAGGGGCTGATCAGGGGTTATCTTAAGTGTGTATCTCCTTTGCCCTTACTAGAATGAGGGTCCCTGCTTGGACAGAGTGCACACTAACTGCCAACCAGAGACCCCATTTCTAACATTCCCACTGAAAGCCCCGGAGCTGCAGACTTCCAGGATTTGACCGGCAAAGCAACAACGTTGCATCAAAATTAGCTTGCTGGAGAGGGCTGCACAACGTTGAGGAACAAAAGCTCCAGAATTTTTTTTAAGTGAGAAGGTATAACTTTGACCAAGGCCTCCCACTCAGTGTATCCAAGTAGGGCTCCATTGCTTTTGGCCTCAACCTTTGACTTTGCCCCCGTCAAGCATGACCATATGTCCCTGGTTGATGCTTTTTGTTTTTAGGCACTAGGATGCATTTTTTTTTTACATTCAATCTTTAAAAATTAATTTCTCTGCTTCCCTATATTGGATTTTTGCTATTTTGGTGTCATTTTAAAGATTACAATATTTCCATGTTTTTAAATTGGTTTTACATTTTTATTGTGTGTGGTGTTTTACCCATATTCTGTTTTGTTGATTTTAAATGCTTTACATTCCTGTCTCCTAAGTAAAACCTAACAGTTCTTTGGCCAAGCTTCCAAGGGTTGAGCAAGGATTGATTTATTGAGTCCTTGACTGGACCTACTGAGGGATTGTGGCCTAGTACTAAGAACAGGTAGCTACCTGTCCTTACCAATTATCCACTTTTTAACAACAGGTACTTACTGCAGTTATCTTACACACATTTCACGGGAAGAATTAGGAGAAGGAATTCATGTATCTGTTCATATTTATGATATCTTATTTTCACTACAGGGAGAACAGCAAGTAGACATACTTAGATTGAAGGATAGCATTCCTTTTTGTGGATGTTTTTGTACATTTTCTGTCCCCCTTCCCCTTTTCCCCATTGGTCGAATCGTGGCTTTGACTTTGTTTGCTCCTTCGGCCAATAGGGAGGTGGGGATTTTGCTTTGTGTCCTCAGTCCTCTCTCCTGTGGAAAATAAAGAAGGTGAGAATGTGTCACCTCCAGGCATAAAGCTGCCAGCCTGGCAGCCGAGGAGCCTCTCACCACTGAAACATCAACATCCGACCCCAGAAGGATAAACCCCTATGGAGCTCCTCCGTTAATGGAACGACAACACTCACTGCAGCATGTGTCGAGTCCACGATCTGCTCATAACAGCCAGAGCCAATCCTCAGCACACACGACTCCTTCCAAAACCGGCAGTTAGGGAGACATATCACTCTCCGGTCTCCTGAACAGCACCAAACAGCACTACTCCAGTCCCACAGGAGCGGCCCTCAACTTTCCTCATCGGCAGACAGCAAAAAAGAACAGAATGAATGCTGTGTAAGAACAACTTAAGTATTCACTGTAGAGGAGGCAGGGCAGGGTTCCAGCATTCTTTTTGCTCTTATTTTCTGTCTGCAACATAATGTTTATCTCCACTTTAAATGAATGAGACAAGAACAACAGGATCAAGTTTAATGAAGATTACCAGTAAATAATGGTATATTGTAATTTACTGACCACTTAAATCAGGTAACATCTTAATGCTAATTCAGGCTCAAAGATCAGCTAGCTAGGTCACCATGTTAGGGAAAGCATTATCTGCCCGCAAAGAATCATAAGCCTGGTAAATATGAGGAACCTGAAGTGGTTAAAAATATCACCTCGATTAATTTTTCACACTCTATGGGGAAAAGATTAAAAAATGACCAATGTGTTCATTAACTCAGAAGTGTTACTGAAACATTAATGAACACTGAAAAGACTAGGGAAATAATTATTTAAATGTGAAGGTCTAAAGTGTTCAAAAAAGCTCACTTATCACTCAGCTACAGCATTAGCTGACTAGCTACTGTGACTATGTATAAGGCAATTAGCAAACAATGAATTTTGGTGGAATTGTTTTCACATTTTGTATCATTCTGAAAACTTGACTGTATTTCAATATTTAGCACATTAACAACCATAGCTCTAGTGGCACCATCAGACACTCCACCTGGAAAGGTCCATTAAACTGTGATACATTACAGGGAGTGCAGAATTATTAGGCAAATGAGTATTTTGACCACATCATCCTCTTTATGCATGTTGTCTTACTCCAAGCTGTATAGGCTCGAAAGCCTACTACCAATTAAGCATATTAGGTGATGTGCATCTCTGTAATGAGAAGGGGTGTGGTCTAATGACATCAACACCCTATATCAGGTGTGCATAATTATTAGGCAACTTAACAAAAAACAAATATATACCCATTTCAATTATTTATTATTACCAGTGAAACCAATATAACATCTCAACATTCACAAATATACATTTCTGACATTCAAAAACAAAACAAAAACAAATCAGTGACCAATATAGCCACCTTTCTTTGCAAGGACACTCAAAAGCCTGCCATCCATGGATTCTGTCAGTGTTTTGATCTGTTCACCATCAACATTGCGTGCAGCAGCAACCACAGCCTCCCAGACACTGTTCAGAGAGGTGTACTGTTTTCCCTCCTTGTAAATCTCACATTTGATGATGGACCACAGGTTCTCAATGGGGTTCAGATCAGGTGAACAAGGAGGCCATGTCATTAGATTTCCTTCTTTTATACCCTTTCTTGCCAGCCACGCTGTGGAGTACTTGGACGCGTGTGATGGAGCATTGTCCTGCATGAAAATCATGTTTTTCTTGAAGGATGCAGACTTCTTCCTGTACCACTGCTTGAAGAAGGTGTCTTCCAGGAACTGGCAGTAGGACTGGGAGTTGAGCTTGACTCCATCCTCAACCCGAAAAGGCCCCACAAGCTCATCTTTGATGATACCAGCCCAAACCAGTACTCCACCTCCACCTTGCTGGCGTCTGAGTCGGACTGGAGCTCTCTGCCCTTTACCAATCCAGCCACGGGCCCATCCATCTGGCCCATCAAGACTCACTCTCATTTCATCAGTCCATAAAACCTTAGAAAAATCAGTCTTGAGATATTTCTTGGCCCAGTCTTGACGTTTCAGCTTGTGTGTCTTGTTCAGTGGTGGTCGTCTTTCAACCTTTCTTACCTTGGCCATGTCTCTGAGTATTGCACACCTTGTGCTTTTGGGCACTCCAGTGATGTTGCAGCTCTGAAATATGGCCAAACTGGTGGCAAGTGGCATCGTGGCAGCTGCACGCTTGACTTTTCTCAGTTCATGGGCAGTTATTTTGCGCCTTGTTTTTTCCACACGCTTCTTGCGACCCTGTTGACTATTTTGAATGAAACGCTTGATTGTTCAATGATCACGCTTCAGAAGCTTTGCAATTTTAAGAGTGCTGCATCCCTCTGCAAGATATTTCACTATTTTTGACTTTTCTGAGCCTGTCAAGTCCTTCTTTTGACCCATTTTGCCAAAGGAAAGGAAGTTGCCTAATAATTATGCACACCTGATATAGGGTGTTGATGTCATTAGACCACACCCCTTCTCATTACAGAGATGCACATCACCTAATATGCTTAATTGGTAGTAGGCTTTCGAGCCTATACAGCTTGGAGTAAGACAACATGCATAAAGAGGATGATGTGGTCAAAATACTCATTTGCCTAATAATTCTGCACTCCCTGTATAAGGAAAATACCGGAAAAACATGTCTCACATTGCTGGGAGGGCAGCTTATATTGCTCCCCAGACGAATGCTCTCTGCAAATTGTCTCTCCGAAAAAAAATATCTTACTTGAATTAGAAGCTCAAAAACAATTCAAATCAATAAACATGCATCAAACTACCAAATAAATCAAGAATTGGTCACATTGTTAGCACTACAGAATTCGAGTCACACTATTTTGAGAAGTAAATGGCATTTTGCTCAGCTTCACAACTAGCAATGAAACATCAGCTGATAATGATTTGTTGAACAATTGCTGAATTACCCATATCGTATTTCCTGATATTTCTTTTGTAAATTCTGTTGAGAAGACTTCTAGCACTAGCTGGACCCGTCAAACGAGGGAGCCGCCTTCAAAAAGAGACTGGTCACATGCCCATGAAACATAGATGCTGCAACACAGGTCAGTATCTGCTCTTCTGCTCCTTAACGGACGGCAACTTGCTCCTCCTTATCCCTGCACAAAACGCTCATCGTATACCCCCAGGTGTGTCTCATCCTCCCACATTGCTGAGGCAAAACGAATACAGCTTAAGGTTCAGAAGCTGCAGACTGCAGCTGAGTGCCTGCGTACAGGGCCTTTTTAGAGTAATATGGATCAATCTCAGCTCACTCCCACTAGGTAAGCAAGTGGTACATGGTCTATTTTCTGTAGCCAGAATGATTTAAGTCCCCGGTTGTCTTGCGTTTTTTCCTCTGTAGCCTATCAAATATGCCATCTCAATTTATTTGTGATTGCTTGCGGACTTCTTTGTCATGAGTGGAAGTTGATCAGTGGACCTATTTTGTTTTTAACTAACTGCACTTTTGCAAGCCTCAAGCTTATTGTGTTCTAATGTTTTGCTTTGGGCATAATGGTGAATTTGTGGGCGTGACTAGCCTTATATTTCTTTTGATAATTCATTTATAAGGTGACACATATTGGGTAACCATCAATTACCCTTAGAGGTCGACACAGACTTTTAGACTCAGATAGGAGTGAGATGGTTAACAACAATCAAATCAATAAACATCACTTTCATATTGGAGACAATAATTTAAATGCACCATGACCCATGTGGTCATAAATCACAGACCAATTTAGTAAAGATCATGTAAACCAAGGTAAGACCAAATGATAAAAATACATGATTAACACAATCAATCAATCAAAAAATTTCTTAAGCGCACTACTCACCCTGTAGCGTCTCAAGATGCTGGGGGGGCAGTGGTGGGGGTTGCTCAAAAAGTCATGTTTTGAGGTGTTTTCTGAAGGTTAGGAGGTCCTGGATCTTGCTTAGGTTGGTGGGGAGGGAGTTCCAGGTTTTGGCGGCGAGGAGAGAGAAGGATCTGCCTCTGGAAGTGATGCGTTGAATGTGGGGGACTGTAGCGAGGGCGAGGTCGGCGGAGCGGAGCTATCGAGTAGGTATGTGGAAGTTGATTCGCTCGTTGAGGTAGGCTGGTCCAGTATCGTGGAGGGCCTTGTGAGGGTGGACAAGGATTTTGAAAGTGATCCTTTTGTTGATGGGCAGCCAGTGTAGGGATCTGAGGTGGGCGGAGATGTGTTCGTGGCGAGGGAGGTTGAGGATGAGATGTGCGGCTGCGTGCTGGATTCCCTGGAGTTTTCTATGAAGCTTTGCTGTGGTCCTTGTGTAGAGGGCGTTGCCGTAGTCCAGTCTGCTGCTAATGAGGGCGTGGGTGACCATTCTTCTTGTTTCTAAAGGAATCCATTTGAAAGTCTTACGTAGCATGCGAAGAGTGTTAAAGCAGGAGGATGATACAGCGTTGATTTGCTGAGTCATGGAGAGAGATGAGTCCAGTATGATGCCAAGATTGTGTGCGTGGGTGGTGGGTGTTGGGGTGGTCCAAGGGTTTGTGGGCCACCAAGAGTCGTTCCATGCTGTCTTGTTGGGACTGAAGATGATGATCTCGTTTCTTTCTGAGTTCGATTTGAGGTGGCTTGCTGTCATCCAGTTAGCGATGGCAAGGAGTTCGGCATGTAGGTTATTCTTGGCGGTAGATTGGTTCTTCGTGAGGGAGATGATGAGCTGGGTGTCGTCAGAGTATGAAATGATGGTGAGGCCGTGGGGACAGATGATGTTAGCAAGAGGAGCCATGTAGATATAGAAAAGGGTGGGGCTGAGGGAGGATCCTTGGGGGACCCCACAGATGGTCTTGGTGGCTGTAGACCGGAAAGGAGGGAGGCAAACTCTTTAGGTTTTTTCGGAGAGGAAGGAGGTGAGGCAGTCCAGGGCTTTGTGGGAAATTCTGGCGTCGAAGAGGCATGTGCAGAGGGTTTGGTGGCATACAGTGTTGAAAGCTGCGGAGAGGTCTAGGAGCATGAGGGCGACTGTTTCGCCCTTGTCCAATATGGTCCTGATGTCGTCTGTACAGGTGATGAGTGCGGTCTCAGTGCTGTGGTTTTTGTGGAATCCAGACTGGGAGACATCGGGTAAATTGCTGTCTTCTAGGAAGTGAGACAGTTGTATGTTTACTATCTTCTCTATGACCTTTGCGGGGAAGGGGAGTAGAGAGATGGGTCAGTAGTTTGTGAGGTCTTCAGGGTCTGCTTTGGGATTTTTGAGAAGTGCGTTGACTTCGGCGTGTTTCCAAATATCTAGGAAGCTTTCGGTCTCGAAGGAACTGTTGATGACGGCCTGGAGCTGGGGAGCGATGATTTGGTTGGCCTTGTTGAAGATGTGGTAGGGGCAAGGGTCTGGTGGGGAGCCTGAGTGGATGGAGCTCATGGTTTTGTCGTCGTTGGTGGGGGTACAGGTGTTAAGTAGGTTGGTGCAGCAGGGTGCTGTGGTGTTGGTTGTGTCAGTGGTGGTGATGGTGGGTGATAACGATGTGAAGCTGTCCTGTATGTCTGCGATCTTGCAGTGGAAGTAGTTGGAGAGGGAGTTGCAGAGGTCTTGGGAGTGACCAAATCATTAAACGATCATCAAGAGTAATAACAATAGCAAATAAATGATTGATACTGAATACATTGATTCAATACGGGCAAGACCACCATGCAAAATCCAGCCACTATCCCGCCAGTGTTGGTAGTACAGTGTCCGCCGTATTTCGAGTCACAAACACCAAGCCGATGAATTACAGTCAGAAATCTAACATCGCCAGTGCCACTGACGGCAAAAGAGCGCCTGACCGTCCTCTGGGCCTGCCACTCCGACACTATTCCATCCGCCATATTGCACAGCGGAACAAGCACAGCAGCAAACCATTGGCGGTGTGCACCGCGGAGGGCCAGGAAATCACTACCAAAAGAAGGCAACACAGGATTGGACAGCCCGAATACCCCACACCTGAAACACATACACACACCACACACACACACACTTGTTCACTGCGCTATAATACACACACCCACAAACCCCTACTCACCCTTGCAAATATCACCACGAGCTAGAGATGCATGACCCACGAACAACTGTACATTGAACATTAAAATCACATGTTGCGTGCACCTCAACAACAATCAGCTGCATGCACTGCACCTCACATGCATAGCTCGCACCCCCACAACAATCAGCCACCCGCACTGCACTCACACACTTAGCATTCTCCCCACAACATGTCATGCCCCAAGAACCCATGCTTCACCGACAATGAGTTGCGGGTCAGGGTGGACGAGATTGTCAGAGTAGAGCCACACTGATGGGAGCACAAGTCTAGCAAATATCGATGGCCAGGAAAATAGAGCTGTGGCAGAAGATCATCAACAGGGTGAATACAGTCGGCAACTACCCATGTACAAGGGAGGATATCAGGAAGAGGTGGAACAACCTCAGGGGGAAGGTCCGTACCATGGTGTCCAGGCACAACATCGTCCTCAACAAGACTGGCGGTGGACACCCACCTCCTCCCCTTGACTTGACATCCTGGGAGGAGAAGGTCTTGGACATCGTTTATCTGGAGGGCCTGACTTGAATCATTGGATGGCTTGACTCTGGTAAGGAACCAACACCCCCCTGAGCACTAACCACTCCAGTCCTGCATGCCTCCCAAGCACCCACCAGTCCCTATCCCATCACAAACCACCAGAATGCACACCCCACTACCACCCCACCTTCCTACTTTGCATGCCACACCACTCCTCTCCCTTCATCCACATACCTACTCCGCACAATGGATGCTAAACCTTCACTACTTCCTCAACTACCACTCCCACAATCCATCACTACGCACGCCGGATCCGAGTCTCACTCACACCTCACAATGGAGCACCTGCATGGACAACCATCCCACAGCCCACCCCGACTGCTAGCCAACACCTCCTCACTATCGATGGCCATTACAGCAATGCAAACCACAAACCCACGACCGCATTTGAAATGACAAGCATGGCCCAAAGCCCATACACCATGCAGTGTCTGCATTGCTGCAAATGTCATTGCCATCCCTGGGTAACAAATCCACCCACTAAAAGCAGCACACCATGACACCACAACAACATATCCATGTACTAACTCTCACCCTTTCCATCCACAGCTCACCCTGCTACTGCCACCCAGCAGAGGATGCCAGAGTCAGACAGCACTCCCCAGTGGATGTCTGGAGGATGACAAATTGTCTGGGCCATCGGGGCGACTGGCCAGTCCACCCTCAGCAGCCCCAACCTGGATACCCCGGACTCACCCTCCTGTGTGGCTACAACACCTCAGCTAGCCCCTCCTCCCCAAACCTGTGCCTCAAGGACCACTCAATTAGAGGTGTACCCCACAGTACAGGGGCCTGAGTCAAAGGCACCCGCCTCAGACAATGAAGGCCCTGGTGCTACTGGGAATGGGCACACTGTGCCAGGGGCACAGGCACAGGGGGCCAGGGCTAGTGGGAGGGGAACTATCGTTCAAGGGAGGGGACAGCAACAACAGCACCCTGGCCAGGAGGCCCTGACCCAAGTACACCAAACTCAGGACACCATGGCCCAGATCCTTGCTACCCTGCAGGAGACCCAGAAGCTACAAAGGGTGAACCCTCAGGAGGCCATGCAACAGTGGTAGACTCAGAACGCCACCATGGCCTCTATAGCAGGGGTGCTGGCGGACCTAATCACCATCCAGAGTCAGTCCACCTCCCCCTACCATCAGCCTGAGAACATCTGGGCCCTCCACGTCAGCCACAGCCAGTGGAATGGAGGCCCTGCCACAGGACACACAGGACACTAGCACCCCTTCCCCGGTAGCTGAAGAGCCCCCATGCAAGCGAGGACATCCAACTAGACAACCAGCCGCCACTGATGCCAAGACGCTGCCAGGAAGTGAGCCACTTCTGGACATACCACCTTGAGCGTCACAGCGACACCCTGTTGACTGTCCACTGTCAGAACTCTGTATTCTAATGGCCATCATACTGGACTTCAACTCTCCAAAGGTGGGCTAACTACTCTGATGATCCCACTCGCCATGACCCCACTCAACAGCGATTGCACTTTTAAAATTATAATAAACACCTTTGAGCACAGTACTGCCAAGCCTTTATTTACCATGAGTAAAAAATTTACAGCCATGACATGTGTAAAAGCCAGACCATTGTCCTACCAAGGTATGTGATAATGTCAGAAGGGGGAGCAATCATTGACAAGTTCAGTAATACAGTTAACAGCACCACAACCAAAGTAATGTGTACACCCAATGCCCACATTGAACACACAACCCTGGTAGCAGCCATGCACAGGGCAGAGATTGCAACTGGTTACATAGCATGGCTGTTACACATACCTGTATGTCAGTAAAGGTTTTGTTGTATCAGTTCTGCTCTGGCATCAGCTGCATCCTCCTCATCCTCCTCCTCATCACTCCCCATGTCCGCTTCATCAGCCACTGGCACAGCTACACCTTCCTCAGCATCTACTAATGGGATGTTATGTCTGAGAGTGAGAATGTGTAACATGCAGCATGCAACAATGATCTGGCACACTTTTGCTAGTCTGTACAGTAGGGCCCCTCCAGTGAGGTGCAGGTTCCGGAATCTGGCTGTAAGCACTACGAAGGTGCATTCAATAACCCCTCTGTTCCTAATATGGGCCTCATTGAAATGGTTTTCCACTGCTGTAGTCAGATGCCTGAGGAGTGTCGGTAGCCATGGCAGGATGGGATAACCAGAGTCACCGGTCTGTACAGAGGTAATAGGCATATTGGAAACTGTAGGTAAAACTGGAAGGCGTTGTAGAGTGTGCAGAATACAGAGGCACTCATATGACGTTACATATCAATGAGCCAGGCATGATCCCTTTGCGGTGGTGCCATCAGGTGTGGGATGATGCTGTTCCACAGAATGTAGGCATCATGCACTGAACCTGGGAACTGGGCAGTCACTTGCGTGATGTAGAGGTCTGCGAGACATACCACCTGAAAATTGGTTGAGTAGTAGTTCTTACGGTTCCTAAACACCTGTTCACTCCTTCTGGTGGCACCAGGGCAACGTGGGTCCCATCAATAGCCCTGATCACATGTGGCACATGTGCGACAGTGTACAAGGCTGCTTTCACAGTAAGCAAATCGTTACATTGGGGGAACCTGATATAGCTGCCCATATGTTTGAGTAGGGCACATAGGACGTTCTTCAAAACATGGCTGAACATGGGCTGGGACATTCCGGCAGCCTAGCCCACTGTAATTTGGAAGGACCCTGAGGCAAGGAGGTGAAGGACTGCCAACACCTGTACTGTGGGTGTGATGGCATTGGGATGATGAATAGCAGGTTGCAGGTCCGTCTCCAACAACCTCACAAGGTCCATGATGGTCTGACAGTTCTGCAGATAGCACTGTATGACGTGCCGCTTCTCAAGGGTGGAAAAATCAACCAGGGGCTGGTAGACAGCTGCATTTCTCCACCATACCTGGGAATAGGAGGGAGTATCAATCATTATGTGCATTGAGGACTGTGTGGACACAGTGGAGCTATGCACGTGTCACTGTAGAACATCCATGCCCCAACCCATGAACCCCCTCGATACACATTGTAGCTGTATAATGACAGCCGTCTGTCCTGCATGCACAGGACAGATGGAAGTGAGCGAATCCCGCTGGCATAAGACGTCATGACGGTAGGTGGGCGCAACTGCCATGCAACTCCTCATTGGTCAACATGGTTGCGTATTGGAGAAATGAGCAGATGGCGATCACCGCCGGCGCTGACAGTGCTGGCGTGGAGGCTGTGACCACCATTTCATGTGCTCATGCTCACTTCACTCCTGGTACTCGTGCGAAAAAGACCTCCACTGCATGTGCTGCTGTGTTCTGCCACTAGTAGCCAAGATGCCATGCACTGCAGGGGACAGGACCCCTGCCTTCTCTCAGGAAGAACTTGAAAAGCTATTGGAGGTTGTCCTAGCCCTGTATGCCCAGTTGTATGGGGCACCAGGGCAGCAGTGAGTCCACCATGATTGTACTGTCTTTGAGTGGATACGGATGTGGACGGGGCCATGGGACGAGGATGTGTGGCTTGTGGAAGGACCTGGCTGAGGGCAATGAGGCCAACTGGAATGTTGATATGTGTGCATATCCATGAGATGTGTTGTGTCCAATGCAGTCCCTTAAGTGCCACGCTATATGACTGTCTCCTATTCTCCATGTTATCCCTGCAGGTAAGCGCTCATCAGAAGAAGGGGATTTTGCAGGCCATCGCCAAGCAAGTGCAGACCCTGGGGTCCATGCCCAACGGAGCACCCACTGCAGGAAGCGGTGGGAGGGCCTGAGACCCTGGGCGAGAAAGACCAATGAGGCCTAGCTGGAGACATCCTCCCAATGAGGGAGGAGTGCACATCGGACCCTGACCCCCCCTTAAGTCCTGCATTTTGACAGTGGCGTATCCTGAGGTGGATGGGCGCTTGAGGACAGCACAGCAGCCACAAGGGAGTGAGTCCACTTTCGTACTCAGGTCATGTGGTGTGTGATAGGTGAAGCCTGTGCAGAGTGTGAAACCAGTGGAATGTGTGCTAGGTGGATGCTGTCCGACTAGGTTTGTGACCCATTGAGGCCAGATGTGCTACATCCATGTGTGAAGATGCCGTGCAGGATGTGAGTTGAGGTAAACTTCACTGCAAAGGAGTATCGATAACATGGCAACTGTGTAGTAGATAAGCAGGGTATTTGATGTGGACAGGGATCCTGCTTTTGAAGTTCACAGACATTGTACTCCCAACTTTCCAAACAGTGTTACCGGGGCCATATCACTATGTGCTGTCTGCTGGCATGTGGCGTATGTGTTGTCTGCATAGTTTGAGGTTTCACATCACACAGCTAGATGTGCATGGATTATGTGGCTGTGCAAGTATGCCTCCAAATGCCCGTAGAGTATTTACTTTGGGTCTTGAGATCGTGAAGAGAAATGACCGAATGGGCGGGTTCCACCATGAGTTGAGGGTAAGGCTTTCATCCTGTACAGGATTGAAGGTGTGGCAGCATGAGTGAAAATCATGTGCATGACAGAGGTGGCACGCATGGACTGCTATTGGAGTGGCATGTGTGAATGAAGGCATGGCAGGTCATGACGTGGCATCGGAGTATGTTGTAGTGAGTTGTGTGGGGTTGTTGTGGCGGCATTGACTATTTGATCCCTGTGTCTCTTTCTCCAAACCTGTCTCTCACTCTACCACCTTCCCTCCCTGTCCTCCTCTGTCTTTGTTTGCATCAGCATCATCTGGCGGAGGAGAAGGGGCACCGGCTTGTGGGGACGCTGCATCCCACGGGACCCAGGAGGCTGATACCAGCGGAGCTGAGAGAAGCAGTGGGACGGAGGGCTAGGGGAGCACCACAGGGGAGACAGGAACATCTACACCATCTCTCCGATTCTTCCTCCAATGGCGACTCCCTGGTGGTGGCGGAACCTTCAGGTCCTAAGCCTGCATCATCCCTGTCAGCCAACCCCCTTACCTGCACAGCCCTCCCTGTAGCACCTGCACAGCCCTCCCTGTAGCTCCCCACCTACTTGCCTGTGCCCTCTCACCCAGAAGGGTGGGCATCGCCATGGCCGCAGGCACCTCTGCCCCAGTCAGCCCTGCTGCCCTCAATGAGGAGGCTATTGACCTCCTGAAGTCCATCTCTGTTGGGCAGACGACCGTCATGAATGCCATCCAGGGACTGGCATTCCAGTGCATTCCTGCCCTGCCTGCCCATCAGAGATCGGTTCAAGTTCTGGCCTCCTCATTGACGGCAGCCAGTGTTTCTTCTTCTTCTGCCCCCCTCCAACTACCTGTTCCCACTCCTACATCCCTCTCCCATTTCCCATCCAAAGCACACTTTCATCGCAGCATGCATCCCCTCCAACAGACCCAGAGTGCAAGGACCATCAAATGCACCACAAATGTCACCACAGCCATGCACACAGCCACCATTCAGACGCACACACAACAGCATCCACTGCCTACACTGACTCCCCCACCTCCTCCTCCTCACAGTCACTTTGCCATTCACACATGCAGACACCACATCATCAGTCCCAGGTCCAGACAAATGTTCCGTCACTGCTACCATCGCCACAACAGGAGACCCCATACATGCACCCCATACACCACATACACACGCACCACAACAGTCTCAATAACCACATGCAGCACATCCCCCCTACCTGCACACACCACCCCAACATTCACTCACACATCCCCCCTGCCATCTCCCTATGTCTCCTCCCCTCTTCCCCTAGTACACCTATTCGCCCACACTCATCCACCCAACACACACCAGCACACACGTCATACACCCATACCCCAGCACCCAAACCGCATCCACATACACACCTGTCAACCATCCCATCTCCCTCCACTCCCAAACACCTTAACCATGACCTACCCACTGCACCTAAAAAAGATTCCTACATGGGTTTTCCCTGTTCCCATCCCCTGGTCCAGTCCCTGTCCCCCCAAATGCACTGCTACCCTTGCCAGACCCGTGCGTTCCACCTCCCTGTCCTCGTCTGGGCTGAGCCATGCCCCGCAGACAGCAGTCTGCTATGCAGCCACAACAGGCATACCTGCCCCTCACACCTCCTGCTTTGGTGGCACTCCATCAGGCTCCCTGCTGTCGTTGACTCCACTGCGGTCCCACCAAAGAAGGCAGGAAAGATGGGCAAGGCTAAGGTGTCCCCCCATAAGCTGGACAGTAAGGACGGAAAGCATAGAGACAGGAGAAGAGATCCCCCATCCAAAGCCTGATCACCCCCATCCTTGAGGTGAAAGCATGCCCCATTGATGCCCCTGCCCTGTGGAGGTATGCACATTGCAGTCAGGAATCAAGTTGGGCAGTCCTTAAATGGCCAGTGTTCCCGGGACATTTAGACAGTGATGCACTGGCCCTTTTGGCATTCTGTAAATAGCTTTTTTAATTACTCTTTCTGTATTACAAATAATATTTATCTGAAACGGCACCATTGGTGTCGTTGCTAAATAGCTTGTCCTGGCATTCCTTGTGCATCTATGTGTGCTGACTGTGGGTTTGTGTGTGTGTGTGTGTACTAATGTCCGTCCCTCCAGTGTGTGCTAGGCTGGGGCACTTACGGCTGGTGTCTATGTCGGCTTTGCTGGTCCTGGATGTCAGTGGCCAGCAGGAGCATTGGGAAGACTTGCAATCCGTGTGCCATGGCGCCTATGGGCGTGCGTGTGTTCCAGAAGGTGAGTGCCTCCTTTAATGTTGTTCATTCCCGCCATGTTTGTCAAGGCAGTTTGACCACTTCGGAAGTCCTGGCAGTGTGCAACCTCATAATACAGTGGGTGGAAACTGTCTCACTGCCGGCCTGAAGAGGCCTTCCGCTGGCAACAGAGGTCCGTACACACTGGTGGTCCGGATGCAAACTTCACTGTGTTCTGCAGCTGCCTTCCCAGTACTCATAATATGGTGGTCTATACCGTGGCGGTGCAACTGCCATCTCCAACGCGACGGTCCACTGACTGTCAAACTCGTAATGAGCGCCTTAGTTATTACAGATGAATTGTTTACAAACAATTTATAGAGAACAGTCAAATTTAGAATGTGACATTCTTAACTATTACTCTAATCTGATAAGCATGTTTGGGCTCTATGCAAAAAGAAAAGAAGACAAATATTAATTTGGAAAACATCAAACTATGGCACTAACCAAAAATAGCGGTTGGGTTTCTAAAGGAGAAAACACAGCACATAGGAAGAGAAAAAGTCTGCCACTTACATCAACTTATTCTGTTATATTAAACTCCTAGAAAGCAATCAGTCTATGGGGTGGCTTAGGTCAGATCCAATTCATTCTTCTCCACGTTTTCAGCTGTAACTTTTTTCATTTTCTGCATTTACCATTGGTTCATCCTTTCTCAATGCAGTCACCAGTTTCCACAGCAAAATACAAGTGTTGCATATTATGCACAAATCTATTCAGAAATTCAGTAAGCCTTTTGTTTCACAAATACACAAGGAAGCCAGACAAATGTCACAGCACTGGCATATAATTTTCTACAAAGCTTAAAAAAGTAATTTCATAACGTTAGCAATATGAACATTGCAGCTCCATTTCTAACATGAGGCCTTTTAAAATGAATGTTAAATTATGCAGAGTTAAACATTTCATAATTTTCAAATCAGCTGTGCTGCTGAGAATAAACAATTTCTAAATTTGGTGGCCTGGAGTCTACTTTCAAAACTCCTGCCATCCCAAGGGTACTCTGCCTGCCAAATTTAGGTGTGTGTGCAAGGTCGATGGACAGCTCTGTACATTGAAAGGAACAGCTATAATTTTTGTACATTGAAAGAACCAACAGTAACAGTGGTTCCTTTAAAAGCACAAAAATATTGGTGTTCATCCGCCTTTGGTTTTGATGGACATAAACCAAACATTTCAAAGCACTTTGTGTTTCAAAAACAAACTCCCAAAAACAAACTGACTTCACACCATGGGACATTACACTGCCCACCCTACATCTGGTGGCTGATGTTATGTCCTTCCTCTTATGGTGCCCACAAGTTTATTTTAACCTCGAAACCATGAATTAACCCATTTGTATTTCAACCTGCCTCCACAGGTGATAAATATCTTTACAATACATGTACCAATGCATTGAGCATTGAACAGGGGTTTCAAGAAAATGTGTGACTTCCCTTCTAATAATTAATAGAAATGGAATAGGGAAAATTCTGTACTAATTATTACAGTCAGAAGGTTAACGTTTTTCAACTTACTATTGTTTTCCCGATCACTTAATTCTTTTCTATGATTCAACTCCTCAACAATTTTGTGTACATTTGCTTTAATAACCAATAGATCGACAGTTCATGCAAAAATATTTATATTAGATTTGCATTAGCAAATACAATAGAAGGTTGAAAAAGTCATCACTCATTTGATTTGTGAGCAAAGCGTGTGTTTACAGTGTATATTTACAGTAACTCTCATAACATTGCATACATTTTCAATTTCCAATTGAAGGCCAAAAATGAGAAACTTCTTAATCTAACTATCTAGGCACAAGCTAGTGACACCATCGGGATATAGTAAATGAAGGTTTGAATATTTTTGACAGTCATCTTGGTCTTATCTGTCACTTCAAGATCTGTCCTTCTTAAAGATATCTTGTACATACCAATAATTTATTAAGGTAGTTGACTTGATAAAATTATTGCACCAGCCACTTCCTCAAAATCTCTCTTACTAGAAATCTTTCCAATAATTATATGTTCTCTTTTTTCTTTCAACTACTTCTCTTAAGGTCCTGCTTTGTGACTCAGTTATGAAATTTGTGGTAATCTATACCTTAGCCTAACAGATTTATGGGGATATGTATACTCTGTATGCACCATTTGTGCGTCATTTTTTTAAATGCAAAAACGGTGTAAACTTAACTCCATATTTATATTTTGACACTAGACCCATCTAGCGTCAGAATATAGGAGTTAACATTATTTTTTGGATGTGTAAACCCACCTTGCGTCAATGAGATACAAGGTAGGTGTTCCCATTCAATTCAATTCAAAGGAGCTTTATTGCTGCTACAGGAGCCAAAAAAGTGCAAGCAGTAATAAATACAAATAAATACACAAAATGATAATTATAATAATAAATATAATGATAAAAAGGGAGTCAAAGATAAGAAAAGATGGAATAAAAATGGAATAAAATGCGCTCGCACAGGACGATGGGACAGTCTTAGTTGGAGTCTTTATACAGAAGGGATTTCCCTCTAACAAGCCAGCTAGCTCAGAGGAATTTGGTGACGGCGATCACTAGCGTTGGCCTAGTGTCTGATCTGAGGATTCGCAGGGCTAGCTCAGAGCTGCGGACTCCCAGTAGTCTGCATGCCGGGGCCAGCCATTTCCTGCGAGGGGCGGTGTACGGGGGGCAGGCAAAAAGGACGTGAGGGAGATTCTCGACGGGGGCTTTGCAAGCTGGGCATGCGGTTGATTCGTTGTGTGACCAGCTGCTGGTGAGAAGTCTTAATGGGAGTGTTCCAATGTGGAGCTGGAAGTACAGTTTCCTTTACCTTGGGGCCGTGATTAGGTCCCAAAAAGCTTCGTACTTGCATCACTCTTTTAGGTTGGCAAAGTCACAAGATAGTGTGGTGTGGAGTGCAGCCCTTGTGTCTTCGTAATTTGCCATTTGCCAAGATAGTTTCTTTAGTTCGCTTTTCGAGGGGAGGACAGACGTGGTTGGTGAGTTCCAGAGATCATTTAGCCTGAGTGAGTACAGTGAACCCTTGATGTGTCATAGCCATGGGATTCTGTGAAGATGATCGGCTTTTAGAATGACTTGTAGAGCTTCAGTGAAGATGTCGAGCTCAGGAGTGGTCCAGAGACGCCGCCAGTACAGCAGAGGTCGCAGGCGGGCTTTGTGTCCAATGCGTTTGATACCGAGGTCCTTAAAAAGAGGGAACAGTGGGGTGCTTTGAGGAAGGGACACAAGGTTTCTCAGGAAGTTATTTTCAGCAGTGGTTAAGTCTTGGGTTTTGGTATAGCCCCATAGTTCAGCCCCGTAAAGCGCTGAGGAGACGGCCTGGGCTTCGTATAACTGTAATGCTGGGCGAATTGGTTTTGTGTGTGAGAGGTGAAAGTTTTTTAGTAGTACCCCTGTTGGTTGTTTTAGTTTTAGAACTTGTTTTCCTATGTGTGGTTTCCAAGACATGTTGTCAGTGAATGTTAAGCCCAGGTAGCTGAAAATGCCCACCTTCTCAAGTGTGGAGCCCTCTAAAGTAAACTTCCCTTTAAAAGATCTATGGGGATTGAGGGTCATTAGTTTTGTTTTCGAGGCGTTGATTTAGAGTCCCTGTGATGAGCAGAATTTCTCGAAGCACGTAAGGAGTTCCCTTGGACCGCTAGGGGTCTTGGATATCAGAAGAGTGTCATCGGCAAAGAGTAAGACTGGGATTTTTTGTGTGCCAAGTGAAGGTGCGTTAGCCTGCAATCTGAGGAGGGAGGGAACGATTTCATTGATATACAGGGAAAAGAGGGTCGGGGCAAGGACGCACCCTTGCTGCACACCCCTGGAAACGTGGATTCTATCAGTTAGTTAGCCCTTGTTGCCCCACCTGACTCGTGCGTAGTTGTCCTCGTGGAGTCGTATCAGTATGGCAAGAATGTGCTCTGGGATTCCCATCCGAGAGAGAGTGTCCCATAGTTTGTTGCGAGGTACTTGGTCAAAAGCAGATTTGAGGTCCACAAAAGCTACATAAAGGCTGCCTTTACCAATGAGCACTGTTTTCCAATATAATAATAGGAATCTGAGGGCTTGATCAGTGGTGGAAATTTTCTTCCGGAAACCGGCTTGAAGGGGGCTAAGGATATCATGTTCAGTCATCCATTCTTCGATCTCTCCTAGGAGGCAGCGGCAGAAGACTCTTTGGACACAGTCAATTAAGCTAATAGGTCTATAGCTGCAGGGAAGTGATCTGTCGCCCTTTTTAAAGATTGGAATAACAATAGACGCTTTCCAGGACTCGGGGATTGGCGCCCCAGATGCTATTGCGTTTGCTATAATGGTGAGGTATTTTGACCAGGATGCTAGGTCTGTTGAGAACAGGTCTGCTGGGACGCAGTCTGATCCAGGGGCCCTGCCGCGTTTTAAGGTGCTTAGGGAATAGGTTATGTCGCTTAGGGAGAACAACAGGGGTGCTGCGGTGGTGGGTGCTAATGAGGGATATAGGTGGGGGCCCATGCAAACAGGAATGGGGCTATCATGGTCAGGGGAATACAGGCTACTAAAGTGAACTACCCAGTTTTTCGGGGCAATATTGGTTGCGATGTCCAAACCACTGGTTTCTGGGCCTCGCGCTGCCAGGGACCAGAACTGACTATGGTTCCTCTTGCACACAGCTTCACTGAGTGCTGTCCACCATTTATTATCTTGGTCACGCTTGGCTTTGCGTATTGCAGATTTATAGGACTTCCTAGCTACGCGGATGGCGGTGGGGTCCTTGGATTTAATGGCTTGAACTAAGCGCTTGTTTAGGGACCGACACGTTTTGTTGAACCAGCGGTGCCTACCTATGTGTCGTTTGTTCTCATGGGCTGGGGGCACTGAAAAGTGGGCTGTGATGTCCCTGAAACAGGAGGTGTGGATTAAGCTTATTTCCTGGTAGGGAATTGCAGGACCTGCCTCTAGGTCCATTAGTGTGGATTTTAGGGTGTTATTAGCGGCGTTGATGAGTGCGGGCCGAGCCACGACCTTGTCGATTTTAAGTGTTGTTTATTGTTGGCCAGGCTAATACCCTCAGGTGCTACTGCTGGGGAGTTAAACGTGGATGGGAGATTACCTAGAACTAATGTGTGGGCAGAGAGAGGGTTGTGATCGCTTTCAGTCCTTTCAATGATCATCATGTCGATGACTAAAGGCCATAGTCTTATGTCCAATAGACAGTAGTCGATTCTGCTGGTGTGATTGGTTTTGTTGAACGTGTGACAGCCATTGGTGTCTGATTTGGTTCTGCCATTTAACGCCCTGAGCCCGAACTCCATGGTCAGTGGTTTGACCTGGACAGCGACCTGCGTCCATCTCTTGATGGGTGGGATTGACAGGGCAGGGATAGACCAGCCTTGATCCTCCTCGTTAGTGGACCTGAGATCGTCCCAGTCAAGGGGTTCGAATGTGACGTTGAAGTCCCCTGCCACAATGGTTTTATGATGGCGGGGATAGTTTTGTAAGAGGGCACAGAGGGTTTTGGAGACTTGACCCCCCCGACCCCTCGAGTGTAGATGTTAAAGATGTTCACCACAGAGTCAGGCCCAAAGGATAGACGAAGGCCTAACAGGTCGGGAGAGTCGGTAGGTAGCTGTGATATATGGCAGCTAAGTGATGTTTTGGTCCAGATGGTCAGACCCCCTGAGGGCCTGCCTCTCGTGCTGGCCACAGCGGGGATGTGGAAGTTTGAATAGCCTGTTCGAAAAAGTGGGTCGAGTGACCATGTCTCTTGGAGAAGACATATGTCATGTTCGTCAATAAAGGAGGAGAAGGATGGAAGGGGGAGAATAGATTTCAAACCTGCCACGTTCCACAAGACAAGTCGTACCCCAGTCAGTGGCTGCACTATCCTGTCTAGATGCCTGGGGTTTGTATGTTTGGCTGTCGGAGGTTGATCTGGCAGATGTGGTTGAGTGGGAAGAAGTGGGTCAATACCAATGTTTACCCGTGGGGCCTGAGGTGATTGGTGATATTCCTCTATTGGAACTGACCTGGTCCTGATCCGGGAGGTGCTTGCAGGCCTAGCCAGCGGCACTTGGTTTGGTGGGCAATGCACCTGCAAGATGAAAGGTGCATCGTTGTCATGTTTGCTCAGTGGACTGGCAGTGGTCTTGGTATCATGGATAGGGGAGAGAATACTTGGACAGACAGTGGTGGGGTTTAAGGCAGACCTGGGGGATGATAGATGTTAGAAGGTTGCAAGGTTTGCCAGCATAGATGGGTGTTCCCATTCAAAAGATGACTCTAAGCTCGTCTCGCCATATTTATCCACCCATGCAAAAATGCTGCACGGGTGGGAGGCGGACCCAAATAATGGCACTAAGCCTGCTTAGTGCCATTATTTATTGCCTGGGTCAAACGAGGCATTAAGGTACCTGTGGACCCATTTCCATGGCCAAACACCATGGAATGGGCCCACAGGTGACCACCTCAAGCCCCAGTAACTCCCCCACCCACACCAGAGGGACACCAGAGGACGGGGGACCCCATTCTGGGTAAGTAGAGGAATTATAAGTAAATATTTTTAAAAAATTATCTAAGTGCCATCAAGGGACCTGACATGGTGCCCACTGTATGGCATTAGGTGCAATGGCCAGGCCCAGGGCATACTGGTCCCCTTTTATAAGACATGAGTCATGTGTTATGGATGGTTTTGCATCAGGAAATGATGGTAGGCTGGTTAACAGCATTTTTTTTGGTCTCTAACCAGCCTAGGAGGCAAAAACCCCTTCACCCCTACCGCTACCCCACCCAGCTAATGTCATTTTTTCTGACGGTAGCCCAAGCTTAGCGCCGGCTTGTGACATTCCATAAACTTGGTGCCTGGCTGTTGCTTTGGAATGACGCCAGCCGGCGCTAAACTTTTTGACAAACTGTGTTAGTGCAGTTTTGCACCAAAAAGTATAAGTATGGGCCTTCTTGTTTCTATTACATATGTTGCAATTAGCACCACTTTGAGGCATCCAGTTTGGTCTCATTGGGTTCTGACTGGATGTGTTGTATCCTTACACTGCATACTTAAAGGGTAACTTTCACATACTTAATTTGAAAAACATGATGAAAAGCTATTTATAGAGGGCTACATACCAGAAATATTTATGGCGCTGGGCTCCTACTGTAATAACATCAGCAAACAACAAATTTAGTGGAAAATGACCATATTTTTAGCCTATTACAACACAGCAGGTGGCCGTCACGAAGGCAGTTCTCTAGATTCATACAAATCTACATTGATGGGACAGCACTCAAAAGGAGCAGTCACCCAATTTTATCTTCTGAATTGTGGAGTTTTGTGATGGTGGATAACGGTACTGAATATACAGGATGCATATATTCATCAGTAAATATTTGACATCCCCAAAAACATCAGACTAACCATGAACAAATTCTTTAAGAGAACCATTTTACCACTGGAAAGGATGAAAAAATGTATTGAGCTGCCACTAAATCTTTTGTGAGGTCCGGTAGTGGAGACAGGACCACATAATAGTCATAACCGCAAAGGTCCATCCTTCCAACAACAAATGTTGAATGGACCTGAGAATAGAAAGAATGCAGTAACTGTTTTGTAATGAATGCAAAATGGTAGCTTGGTGTTCAACATGGAACAAAGAAAAGAATATTTCAAGCCATAAAGTGACAAAACAATAATATTTTAAAGAAATGTATTAAACATAGGAGGTTAAGGTATTAATTTTGTATATGTCTTATAACATTTTACATCCAAGATTTCAGGTTCTGGGGATCCAGCACTTTGTAGGGGTTTAATTGCCTCTTCTTCTTCTGCAATGAGGTAGAAGCCTATTAAAGTGGTATCCTTGTTCATTATAAATGCTGTAGAGGTTTTGGTGTATGGGGATTTATGGTACTAAAGAGGAGATCTCACAGTGACATCCCCCAGTAGAAGAATACTGACGGAGAGGAGGCCTCTTTAGTCAAATGCTTGTTGTAAGGTGGTAGACTGCTTGATCCTTAGCAATAGAGAAGTAATTCCAGGTGGGAAGTGAGCAGTGACCAGTGATCACTGACTGTTTAACATTATTAACATTGTAGATCAAGCCTTTTTGCAAAATGAAAATTTAAAGGGGCCACAAGAGAGGCAGCAAAAGGGATCAAAACTCTTTCCTATGCACCTGTGAAGCCAAGCTGCTTATGTAGGTTATAGTCACGCCCAGTTGCTGCAGCACACAACCAATTAACCAAGTTTATCAAAGACAAGGATGTGAGTTAAATATGCAAATAAACCTTTAGTAGTGTCCAATGTTCCCTTTAATTTTTTTCCACTGTGTGTGGCAGTGTGCGGTCTCTGTGCGCTGCAGCCAGGGATACGTGCGCCAAGAAATTGTCCATTCACGCGCGCGCAGCGCATAACTAGCCAAGATCTTTGGCATTAGCCTCTCCATACCACTAAAGCAAAAAAGGGATATCATTGCTCCATGAAATAGGGCATCAAGGCAGTTTTGTGACTTGGTTGCACACCCCAAGGACATGACTTGTTAAGTGCCACCTACACCCCAGTTAGAGAAAACAGAAATCAGGAGGTTGAACCATTATGAAACTTTAATGAATACTCTCAGAGTGCTGCAGAGGACCCCGCACATCAAATACAGCCAGTTGTACAATTGGTTAACATTTACAGTTTGATGAACACACTGCTGATTAATGCCATGATGCCCCTGCCAAGATACAGGCTGAGAAATGTTCCTACCCCACCCACACACGGACTGTAGGAGAAGCTGCATCAGAGTTTAGACAAGTCAGGTGCCAATGTTAGATGTGTGACATGTTTGTTTTTGTCGCCGGTCCTTGCCATTTTTCCAGTGCTGATAAACTCGGTCTAAATCAACTTTCCCATTTGAGAGGTAAGCCTTTGTCCTCATCAGCATATCTAGGTGACTCTGCTCTAGTCTGTTTCTTAATTTGGACTTGATTGAGTTCATGAGGGTGAATCCTCGTTCGCAGTCTGCACTTGAAGCCTGGAAAGTTGCACAGATATCAACAAGCTGAGATAAAAAACTATACTGTGCAGCATTCCGCAGAGTGAAATTCACCATGTCTTGAAAGGTCCTAACAATCCGTTTTTTATCTGCGATGCCAGCACATATTTATAATCTCTGTACTGCCGAACAACATCACCAGGGGTGTCACAA
The DNA here is from genome assembly GCF_031143425.1 of Pleurodeles waltl. NCBI lineage: Eukaryota > Metazoa > Chordata > Amphibia > Caudata > Salamandridae > Pleurodeles > Pleurodeles waltl. The sequence continues at coordinate 600,668,334 of NC_090443.1, read as the reverse complement.
TCACCCAGGACCAAGACCTTCTTATACTTCTCAACAAGTCTTTGTACATTCTCAGTCCCAAAATCAAACTGTGATTGTGTTGTTACTGTATGGGAATCAAAGCTTGTCCATTCCTTCAATTCATCTTCTGGGAACCTTCTTTCCATGTGCTCACAAAGAAGTTTAATGAAAGATAAAATCGGCTCACTATCATACTCTCGGTCCTCTCTGCACAAAGCCATCAGATCTCTTATTGTGTCGCTCCAAAAGACAGTGTCGCCCAAGTACTGTTCCTTTATTTGGGTAATTTTTGCTCTTGCATACTGTACAGCTTCAACGGTGGTCAAAGAGCTTTTCTGAAACAACTTGCACAAAGATGCAAGTTCACCCAGAATGTCATTTAGTGCTGCAAAGGAAATATGGTTGTTTGAATCCGATAGTTTTTTGTAGCAATATTTAGCAATTGGGTCATTCCCCTCAACTCTTTCATGATCAAAGTATTTGAGAGCAACCTCATAATTACTACTAGTGTCCCATGTACAGCAATAATGAGGTGAACCAAATACCATATGATTGCACTCTCTTTGGCAATAAAATGCACCAACTCTCATTAACGTCCTCTGTGTCATAAAAAGCAGTAAAAAAACACAATCATCCAGCAAATATCAGACAAGGAGGATGCATCCAGTATGAATTTGAAAGAGAACAAGCATAACTACTGCAGAAAAAAATTGCCAGAAATAACAATAAGCCTTCAAAGAATGAGCGCAAATGTGGGAAAGACTAAAAAGTCTTGTGTGAAGACAGCAAGAGGAAACAGAGATAATACCAATTAACTTTAAAAATAATAAGTGAACAAAACTGAGGGGCAATAACATAATTACCTAGGCCACCCATTGTGTAGAGTGAGAGATATTTTATAAGCAGCTCCTTGTCTCTAATAAAATATTGTACTTCCTCTCCACAAGATCATTTTAAAGTCAAGATAAAGATATAGTTGAATATATAAAGTATGAAACTGTTCCAAGAATCTATCAGCCACACAATCTACTGAAGTTGGGTAGACGACCCTGAAGGAAGCTGCGTGAGAACAAATTCAGGACTGAAGATATCCCTTAAATAAGCAGAAAAAGGTTTTGTATTTCATGGTGTCCTGCATGAAATAGTTCTTAAATGGAAGATATGAAGACACCCTCACACATTAACCCAAAATGCTAGAGTCAGAGAAAGGAATGGGATGTAAGGCTTTGTAAAGAAGAGCATGAGTTAGTCAGAGATAGAGGAACTAAAAATATACCTCCTTGGAAGCTGCTTCGTCAGAAAAACAACACACTAGGAAGAAGCGGAAAGAAAGTAATGATACAGTTCCAAAGTGGGAGACTGCATTTGCCCCAAGTGGGAAACTATATTTACTTGCGTTGAGTTTCAAACCATGTGTCTCATCTAGGCCGATTTTCAGACCAGAAACAGTCAGAGCAATAACACCTGAGAACATTTCTGCGATAGATAAGACCAATTAAGCATGATAATTTGAATGGGATCATCCAGAAGAAAAAGAAAGAATTGCAAGGACATCTCCAGTGAAAGAATAGTGATGGAGAGGAGGACGTTTGAGGTGGTTGCTCTTTGTGAGATGGCAGGCTGCTGGATCCTTAGTAATAGAGAAGTAATTCCAAGTGGGAAGATGAGCAGTGACCACTGACTGGTTAACATTAATGGCACTGTAGATCAATCCTTTTTGCATATTGGAAATTTTAAAAGGGCAGCAGAAGAGGCAGTTAAAGGGATCCAAACTCTTCCCAATGAACCTGTGAAGCCAGGTTGTCTATTTAGGTTATACACAACTAATTAATCAGGTCAGCAGCAAGTCTCAAACGACATGGCCTTTCCGAGTCTTCCCAAAATTCTCAAAGTGAGAGCTGACCCTGAAGCACCAGCATTGAGTAAACACCTTCCAGGGGAGAGAGTCAAACAGAGGAATAGAGCGAGGAACGTATGTCAACAGCTACAAGAACTGATGGAGACATGCCTGTGATGGCAACCTACCTCATGAAGAGGAGACATCTTAAAAAGGGAGAGAAGGTGAAAGGCCCAATTGGCAGAGACCCAACCTGTCCCTGAATAAACTGTCTCTACCATCCAGGGTTCTGGATATAAAGGCCATCCCATAAACCACAGAAACCAAGGTGGCTTCAGACATTGGAAATGGCACAAAAGATCTGAAGGTCCAGCTTCCACTAGCTTGCAACCCAGAAATATCAGTCATTCCATTTGATGGCTGATTTGGACAAACTAAGACAATGTTTTGATCATAGGGTTGTTTTGGAAATAGTGCTTCAAGATATTCCTACAAAGGTCTATCTTACTAACATGGACTGAGTAGATGGTCTTAATGGATGTTATATTTATTAAGTTGATGATACCACAACAGTAAACTCACCGTTAGTACAACTGTGTTTTAACTTGGGGAATTAGTTAGGCACCTTTATCATTTCAAGATGATCACCATAATCACTAAAATGGTCACATGACCTGCCACTTCCTTATTTAAACATGCTGAAAAAACCAGCAATGTTTGATTCCGACTTGCGTGCGGATGGAGACAGACGCTAATGGTCCCATATTTAGAAGGTATGAATATGCTACAGTGGAGGTAGCATTTTTCTACAGTTTATGTTGTATGGTGGTTAAGCGATTTTAATATTTAATATCTGTGGATTTGTTTACTTGGACTTGTAGGCTGAAGTCCCCTTGTGTCTTGCTACAAGACTATTTTTGCAGCCTGTTGTTAGTAGCGGAATGTACTTATTAGTAATTACTTATGGGAGCCTGACACAGTGTATTATGAGGTGCACACTTTCTATGTTTTTGAAGTACTTTTTGAACTATCTTTATCATGTAGGTGGTGTAATTTACTAGTATCCACACCAGTGTTTGTGGTGTTTTCTTGGGTTCAACAGGCGGTACAAATGGTGCGACTTGACTGATTGCACGTACTGTTTTATAATTCATTTTCCTTATGTGTAGGTATTGTTTTACAACACTGAGTCCTGATGATGGTATGAAGGACCTCTGACTGTCACCACAGACCAAAACATCAATATGACCTTATTGGACAAGCTGAACTGAAAGACCACGATATTGCTTGAACTGGGACTTAAAACTAGGCAATTATTGTGCAGGACTGTGTCAAGAAGAGGGTTATAACCCCTTCGATGACCCACAATTGTGTGATCTTGGGGGGTGGGGTATATACAGTGTTCTTATCTATGGCATGGACATTTGTTGTACATTTTATTAACTTCCTGAATCGTATTGATTAATATATTGGATTTGAACAGTACGGAGTTGTCTTATTCATTCATTGAAGACTGGATCTCATGTACACAATTATATCTAAACAATTCCTCTTGGAGCATTTTTAAGAGAGACATTGTCTGTAAACAGTTCAATCAATCAATCAATCAATCAGAGTATTTGTAAAACACACTACTCACCCATAAGGATCTTAAGGTGCTGAGGGGGGGGGTCTGCTACTGCTCGAACATCCATGTCTTGAGATGTCACCTGAAGGTAAGTAGGTCCTGTGTCTGATGCAAGTGGGTGGGAAGAGTGTTCCACGTCTTGGCGGCGAGGTGGGAGAATGATCTACCTCTGAGGGTCGTTCTGTGGATGCGTGGGACTTTGGCTAGGGCAAGGTCGGCTGAGCAAAGCTGTCGGGTCGGGTGTAGAACGTGAGCTATCTGTTGAGGTATTCTGGTCCGGTGTTGTGCAGTGCCTTGTGAGCGTGGGTGAGGAGTTTGAACGTGATGCTCTTGTTGACGGGGAGCCAGTGTAGGTCTCTCAGGTGGGCTGTGATGTGGCAGTGGCGGGGGATGTCCAGAATGAGGCGTGCGGAGGCGTTCTGTATGCGTTGCAGCCTTTTCTGGAGCTTGGCTGTGGTTCCTGCAGAGAGAGCATTGCTGTAGTCCAATTTGCTGCTTATGAGGGCTTGGGTGGCCGTCCTTCTGGTTTCAGTGGCGATCAATTTGTAGATCTTACAAAGCATGTGGAGGGTGTTGAAGCAGGAAGAGAAGATGGCGTTGACTTGCTGGGCCATTGATAGTGATGAGCCCAGGATGAATCCCAGGTTGCATGTGTTGTCAGTGTGTTTCGGTGTGGTTTCCAGTGTGGCAGGCCACCAGGAGTCGTCCCATGCAGAGGGGGTGGAGCCGAAGATGAGGACCTCAGTCTTGTCGGAATTCAGTTTCAGGCAGCTGTTCTGCATCCATTCAGTGATGGCCATCATTCCTTCGTGGAGGTTGGACTTGGTGATGGTGGGGTCCTTGGTAAGGGAGAGGATCAGCTGGGTGTCATCGGCATATGAGATGATGTTGAGGTGGTGCAATCGGGCGATGTTAGTGAGTGGAGCCATGGAGACGTTAAAGAGGGTCGTGCTGAGGGATGATCCCTGGGGTACGCCGCAGATGATTCTGGTGGCTTCAGAGCGGAATGGAGGGAGGCTGACTCTCCGAGTTCTGCCGGTGAGGACGGAGGAGATCCAGTTCAGGGCTCTGTCGTGGATGCCTGCGTCATTGAGGTGTGTGCATAGGGTATGGTGGCAGACGGTGTCGAACATGGCTGAGGTCCAGAAGGATGATGGCCATGGCTTTGCAGTTGTCAAGTATGGTCCCGATGTCATCGGTGGTGGCAATGAGGGCGGTTTCGGTACTGTGGTTGCTGCGGAATCCAGATTGGGATGGGTCCAGAGTGTTGTTGTCTTCAAGGAAACGGGTCAGTTGTTTGTTGACAATTTTCTCTATGGCTTTTGCCAGGAAGGGGAGCAGGGAGATGGGTCAAAAGCTATCGAGGTCCTTTGGGCCCGCCTTGGGTTTCTTAAGGAGGGCGTTGATCTTGGTTCCAGCTCTCCGGGAAGGTGGCGGTCTCGAAGAAACTGTTGATGATGTTCTGGAGTTGGGGTGCAATGACGAAGCTTGCTTTGTTGAAGATGTGATGAGAGCAGGGGTTGGATGGTGAGCCGGAGTGGATGGTTTCATGATTTTGATGGTGTCGTTGTTGCTGATGTGGGTCCATGAGAGTAGGAGGCTGTGGTGTCGGTGGTTGGCGCGGGGTCCTGGTACTGAAGCGGTCATGGATGTCTGCGATCTTGCTGTAGAAGAAGGTGGCTAGAGAGTCGCAGAGGTCTTGTGTTGGTGGGATGTCATTGACTTTGGAGCCGGGTTTGGAGAGCTCCTTCACGATGTTGAAGAGCTCCTTGTAGCTGTGTGCATCGTTATCAATGCATTCTTTGAAGATGGTTCTCTTGGCAAATCAGATGAGTTGGTGGTGTCTGCAGATGGCGTTCTTGAAGGCTGTGTGGTTGTCCTGTGTCTGATCTTGGCGCCACTTCTATTTGAGTCTTCGGCATGTTTGCTTGGATTCGTGGAGGTAGGTGGTGAACCAAAAGGCCTTTCTGTCGATGCGTCTGTTAGAAGCTTTCTTGATCGGGGCAAGAGTGTTGGCACAGTGATCGATCCATTGCCTGACCTGCTGTGTCAGTGGTGTTGATAGGTTGGTTCCTGGAGAGGGTAGTGATCAGTTGGTCTTCAGTGACTTTGGTCCATCTGTGGTGGGGAATCCATTGTGGATGATGGTGTGTTGTGGGTTTCTTGAAGGAGAAGTGGATGCAGCGGTGGTCGGTCCAGTGGAGTTCGGTGGTGTGGCTGAAGGAGACGTGTTTGCTGGCAGAAAAAATGGGGTCAAGTGTGTGTCCTGCAGAGTGGGTGGGTGGGTGTCGTGATGAGCTGCTGGAGGCTGAGGTTGGCGAGGTTGTCAAGCAGCGTAGTAGAGTTGTTGTTGTTGGTGTTCTCGAGGTGGAAATTTAAGTCCACGAGGAGTATGTAGTCTATGGATGCAAGAGCGTGCGTGCTGTTGACATCAGTGATGGAGTCGCTGAACCGCTGTCAGGGGGCGGGGGTCTGTAAACGAAGGACCCTCTGAGGTTGGTGTATTTTTGTGGATGATGGTGATGCCTCCCCCTGATCTGTTGGTGCGGTCCTTGCAGGTGATCTTGTAGCCGTCCGGGATGGCTATGCCGATGTCAGGAGCTGAGGAGGGGTTCATCCAGGTCTCGGTCTGGAAGGCAATGTCTGGCAAGGCTGAGTCAAGTAGATTCCAAAGTTCAACGGCGTGTTTTTGGACAGAGCGGGTGTTGAATAGGATGCATCTGAGATGGTTGCGTCCTGCCTTGGTGGGTGGGTCGTTGGCATGGAGCCTGGTGAAGGTCCAGTTCCAGCAGGAGAAGGGTCAGTGGGTCAGCTACGGGTGTCTTGATGGCAGATGGAAGAGTGGCCGGTATTGAGTGCGTGGATGGCGGTGGCGTCATAGCAGAGACTGGTGTAGTGACAGTGGGGGGGCAAGAACCAGGGGTTCCGGCACTGGGCGCGGTCCAGGTGCAGATGGGCGCAGACGGGCTTGCCTTAAGTGCACCTTTAGCCGCCATTAAGTATGGGGGGAAGAGTGCAGCTGGGAGGCGGGAGCGGGGGAAAAAATGGTGCAAAAAAATGGGGTGGGCCGCAGGGCAGCAGTGGCAGGAGTGCAGAGCGAGAGAGGGGAGGGGGCAGGGGTGCAGGGGCAACAGTGATGGGGGAGAGAGAGAGGGGTAGAGTGAGAGTGAGAGAGACAGAGCAGAGTGGAGGAAAAAGCAAAGAAAAAGTCAAAGATCACTAGTCAGAAAAGGAGCACTGTGGAGAGCGAATGGCAAAAGGGGCACAGAGGGGCAGGCACGGAGAGAGAGCACACAGAGAGTGAAGCAAAGAAAAGGAGGGGAGAGGCAGAGGGCAGCCTAGTAGGAAAGCATAATTCTCCCACTAGACATCAGGGATGAGATGCAGGCAGAAGCCTGCGGGTGGAGGAGGGCCTCGAACTCCTGACAGGGGTCAGGAGTTCAGAGGAACGAGGGCTCTACTTACAGGTGGAGCTACAGGAGGCAGAGTAGTTCATTGACCTGGTCCTAGGGGAATATTGGGTTGCACCAAGTGTGTTGATGCCCAAAAATGTAGGCATGGGTTTTGTTAAGTCTAAGTATAATACTTCAATCTTCACTTATTTTTGGCCTCCTGAGGAGGCCAAAAAATATAAATTATATATATATCACAATTTGCATCATTGCTAATCTCAAGCCAAAAAAGTCACATTCAAAGTAGCATAGATCACCCCTTAAATGTAATCGTACTTTCCACCAAATGATTAATAAACCATATGACAATGGGCAAAATCAAGTTCACGTATTCCATTGAAGTCAAGCATTAAGTTTGTGATACTGTGATACCTTGTTCAGAAAAAAAGTCAATGTGGCCATATCATCTTTGTCAACATCATCAATCGCCATGATGCAGGCCTCAAGAAGGGGCCTCTGGCTCCCTTTAGGATATTGTGCATGCCATTTTGGGAGAATTCTATCAAAGGCCAGCACCTCGTGACCGTGTAGAAGGGCTCCTGAAGGTTCTGATGCTTCCAGGTATTTTGTTTTTTGTTTTGTGGAAAATGACAGTTAGACTTGAGTTTACCTGAAATATAACGGGAAGGCAAGGGTATCTGGCAGGAAGGAGTGCCAGGTGGAGATCATCATTGGGTAATTTCTACAAAGAAATGTAAGAAGAGAAAAATTGCATAAGGGAATATTTAATTCCAGAATAAGTACAATAACAGTTTCATGCAGTATGCAATCACAATGGCAGTAGAAAGACAGAGTGAAGCAGAATGTGCCTGTGTCTGGATGGAAACAATAAACCTGAGCACAGTTAATTCCAAGACACATGTTGCTGATACTTTGTGATACAAATGATGCAGTAAAACAACTTTTTAATAAGAAAGAAGAATAAAACTTTTTCATATGCAATGAAATTATATACATTGCTGTGTCTTAATGGCAATGGATATGCACTGATTATCACTTTTCCAATTATGTTTCAAATGGTCACTCAAATAGACACTATTTGTAGGAAGTTAGCTCTGTATGCACTATTTCAAAGTAAGGAATAGTATGCAAGGGTTACCCTTAGAGGTAAGATAGTGGCAAAAAGAGATAATACCAATGCTCTATTTTGTGGTAGTGTGGATGAGCAGTAGGCTTATCAAAGGAGTAGTGTTAAGCATTTGTTGTACACACACAAGCAATAAATGAGGAACACACACTCAAAGACAATTCCAGGCCAATAGGTTTTTGTATAGAAAAATATCTTTTCTTAGTTTATTTTAAGAACCACAGGTTCACATTTCACATGTAATACTTTAAATGAAAGGTATTGCAGGTAGGTACTTTAGGAACTTTGAATAATCAAAATAGCATATACTGTTTTCAAATAAATTACATATAGCTATTTTAAAACTAGACAGTGCAATTTTCAACAGTTCCTGGGGGGAGTAAGAGTTAGTTAGTTTTTGCCGGTAAATAAACCACCTACGGGGTTCAAGTTCGGGTCCAGGGTAGCCCACCGCTGGGGGTTCAGAGCAACCCCAAAGTTACCACACCAGCAGCTCAGGGCCGGTCAGGTGCAGAGGTCAAAGTGGTGCCCAAAACGCATAGGCTTCAATGGAGAAGGGGGTGCCCCGGTTCCAGTCTGCCAGCAGGTAAGTACCCACATCTTCGGAGGGCAGATCAGGGGGGTTTTGTAGGGCACCGGGGGGGAAACAAGTTAGCACAGAAAGCACACCCTCAGCAGCACGGGGCAGCCGGGTGCAGTGTGCAAACACACGTCGGGTTTCCAATGGAAATCAATGGGAGACCAAGGGGTCTCTTCAGCGATGCAGGCAGGCAAGGGGGGGGGGGCTCCTTGGGGTAGCCACCACCTGGGCAAGGGAGAGGGCCTCCTGGGGGTCACTCCTGCACTGGAGATCCGATCTTTCAGGTCCTGGGGGCTGCGGGTGCAGAGTCTTTACCAGGCGTCGGGATCTGGGAGTCAGGCAGTCACGGTCAGGGGGAGCCTTGGGATTCCCTCTGCAGGCGTCGCTGTGGGGGCTCAGAGGGGGGCAACTCTGGCTACTCACGTTCTCGCAGTCGCCGGGGAGTCCTCCCTGAAGTGTTTGTTCTCCACAAGTCGAGCCGGGGGCATCGGGTGCAGAGTAGCAAGTCTCACGCTTCCGGCGGGAAACGCAGTTGTTTTAAAGTTGCTCCTTTTGAAACAAAGTTGCAGTCTTGGTTGAACAGAGCCGCTGTCCTCTGGAGTTCTTGGTCCTTCTAGAGCAGGGCAGTCCTCTGAGGATTCAGAGGTCGCAGGTCCCTGGGGAAAGCGTAGCTGGAGCAGTTTCTTTAGAAGGGAGGGAGACAGGCCGGTGGAGCTGGGGCCAAAGCAGTTGGTGTCTCCGTCTTCTCTGGAGGGTTTTTCAGCTTAGCAGTCCTCTTCTTCTTAGGTTGCAGGAATCTATCTTGCTGGGTTCTGGGAGCCCCTAAATACAGAATTTAGGGGTGTGTTTAGGTCTGGGAGGGCAGTAGCCAATAGCTACTGTCCTTGAGGGTGGCTACACCCTATTTGTGCCTCCTCCCTGAGGGGAGGGGGGCACATCCCTAATCCTATTGGGGGAATCCTCCATCTGCAAGATGGAAGATTTCTAAAAGTCAAAGTCACCTCTGCTCAGGACACCTTAGGGGCTGTCCTGACTGGCCAGTGACTCCTCCTTGTTTTTCTCATTATCTCTCCTGGACTTGCCGCCAAAAGTGGGGGCTGTGTCCAGGGGGCGGGCATCTCCACTAGCTGGAGTGCCCTGGGGCATTGTAACACGAAGCCTGAGCCTTTGAGGCTCACTGCTAAGTGTTACAGTTCCTGCAAGGGGGAGGTGTGAAGCACCTCCACCCAGATCAGGCTTTTGTTTCTGTCCTCAGAGAGCACAAAGGCCCTCACCACGTGGGGTTAGAAACTCGTCTCTCAGCAGCAGGCTGGCACATAGCAGTCAGTGCACTGAACAATTGGGTAAAATACAGGGGGCATCTCTAAGATGCCCTCTGTGTGCATTTTTTAATAAATCCAACACTGGCATCAATGTGGGTTTATTATTCTTAGAAGTTTGATACTAAACTTCCCAGTATTCGGTGTAGCAATTATGGAGCTGTGGAGTTCGTTTTTGACAGACTCCCAGACCATATACTCTTATGGCTACCCTGCACTTACAATGTCTAAGGTTTTGCTTAGAAACTATAGGGACATAGTGCTCATGCACCTATGCCCTCACCTGTGGTATAGTGCACCCTGCCTTAGGGCTGTAAGGCCTGCTAGAGGGGTGACTTACCTATGTCACAGGCAGTGTGAGGTTGGCATGGCACCCTGAGGGGAGTGCCATGTCGACTTAGTCATTTTCTCCCCACCAGCACACACAAGCTGGCAAGCAGTGTGTCTGTGCTGAGTGAGGGGTCCCTAGGGTGGCATAAGACATGCTGCAGCCCTTGGAGACCTTCCCTGGCATCAGGGCCCTTGGTACCAGGGGTACCAGTTACAAGGGACTTACCTGGATGCCAGGGTTGTGCCAATTGTGGAGACAATGGTACATTTTAGGTGAAAGAACACTGGTGCTGGGGCCTGGTTAGCAGGGTCCCAGCACACTTCTCAGTCAAGTCAGCATCAGTATCAGGCAAAAGTGGGGGGTAACTGCAACAGGAAGCCATTTCTTTACACTATTCAAATGGACTCCCGCATACCTCTTGCCAAATCCCACATACCCTAAACTAGCTCCATAGACACCCACACATACCTCCAAACAGGCCCATACACCTCCCACAGACTCTCACAAAGCTTCTGGTAGGCCCTTGCATAGCTCCATTCAAGCCTTAACACAGTTTTCTAAAGATCATTAAATAGCTCTTTGTTAGATCTGACAGCCTTAGGGTGGTCTTCCCTCCAGCTGTTTGCCTACCTCCTCTACTTTTCTGATTTCATTTTTTTAGGACTCTGTGCACTTTACCACTACTAACCAGTGCTGTCCTCTGAGAATGGGAGGAAGAAGCTGATCACAGCCTTGCTTATGCCTGAATAGGCTGGTGTCCTGTCCCATGGCTGCATAACCCACTGAGTGAGTCTGGAGCCATGGCAGGAAGGGCAGGACCTCTGAGCACTTCAAAGACCTGTCTTTGAAGTCTCACCCACTTCAAAAGCCTAAGGGCCATATTTATACTTTTCGATGCACAACTGCGCCAACGCAGTTGTGCGTGAAAACATTTTACGCTGGCTAACGCCATTCTGAAGCGCCATGCGGGCGCCGTATTTATTCAATGACGCTGCGGAGTGGTGTGCGTCAAAAAAAATGACACACACCAGGCAGCGCCGGAGTAGGGGAAAATGGAGCTTGGGCGTCAAAAAATGGGGCAAGTCAGGCTGAGGCAAAATTATCGCCTCAACACGATTTGCGCCATTTTTTTTTTACGCCCAGACGCCATTAACATGACTCCTGTCTCAGCAAAGACAGGAGTCATTCCCCCTTGCCCAATGGCCATGCCCAGGGGACTTTTGTCCCCTAGGCATGGTCATTGGGCATAGTGGCATGTAGGGGGGCCCAAATCAGGTCCCCCTATGCCACAAAAAATAAAAAATAAATACTTAGCAGCACTTACCTTAATGTCCCAGGGGTGGGTCCCTCCATCCTTGGGCGTCCTCCTGGGGTGGGCAAGGGTGGCAGGGGGTGTCCCTGGGGGCATGGGAGGGCACCTGTGGGCTCCTTCCGAGCCCACAGGTCCCTTAACGCCTGCCCTGAGCAGGCGTTAAAAAATGACTCTAACACGGGTAGACGTCATTTTTTTTGACCCGCCCACTCCCGTGCTTCATTTTTGCACGAGAGTGTAAATAAGGCGCACAGGCCTGGGAGTCATTTTTTAGACGGGAACGCCTACCTTGCATATCATTAACGCAAGGTAGGTGTCCACGCTAAAAAATGACGCAAACTCCATGAACTTTGGCGCTAGACGCGTCTAACACCAGAGTATAAATATGGAGTTCGTTTTGCGTCGAATTTGCGTAAAAAAAACGACGCAAATCCGGCGCAAACAGAGTATAAATATGGCCCTAAGTTGGTATAAGGACTGGACCTCTGACACCACCAACTCAGAACACTTTTGGATCTGTGACTACTCTGCCAGGGAAAAGGACTGCTGTACTGCTAAAGAACTGCCATTCTGCTGGACTGCTGCTCTGCTGGGGTCCTCCCTTGCTGTGCTGCCCTGTTGCCTCCTGTTCCCCTGAGTGAGAGAGAACTGGACCTGCATTACTTGAACCCAGATTGACTCCAAGGGCTAGCTGACTAACCTCCTGATCTGAAGTCTCAGGGACTTAAAAGACTTCCAACCACCCACTCCTGCATGTGGACAATTGTGAGTCTGCTCTGTCAAGCCGTGCCACCCCAGTCCTGGACACTTGGAAGTGAGCCTAAGGTGTTTTCTCCAGTTGAACCAACATATCCACTGCTGTAGGAGCAGAATCATCTCATTGCTGCTGTTGTGTGGAACAGAACCTTTGGATTGCCTTTGGAACTGCAATTTTTTTCATGGTTCAAAGTCCTTGCATCCCCGTCAACGGCAGCCTTGATGCTGATGTCAAAATCTGCATCGCAGCCTCTGTGCTCATCAGAACTGATGCATTGCTTCAACAGCACAATGCATCCTCAACAACCCTGGTCTTTGCATTGCAAGACCCCTGTGCCTGGACCCTCAAAATCGACACAACAGGACCGTGCACATAAACTACACCACATCACCGAACCACTGCGTTGCTGCTGCTACATGGAAAATATTGATGCATCACTTCTAATGCATGGTTCAGAATCAACAGAGTGCTCCGCAACCAGGATTAAGGTACTTTTGTTCAACTGGCCTAACTAGGTCCTTGTGGCCAGCCCACACTCCATCTCTGTCAGCCTGAACTTTTGACTTTGCCTCATTCTGGTGAGATCAGATATCTCTGATTGGCTCTTATTTCTTCTAAGCACTATTTTACAATCTGATCTTTAAAAGTTCATAACTCTAGTTCTACTTAATGAATTTTTGACATTTTGGTCTTGCTTTGTTTATGAAAGCCTACTCTCTGTTTCTAAACTGCTATGGATTCATTTTGTGTGGTGTTTTCTCTTTTGCTGTTTAAAGTGTCACACAAATACCTTACGCACTGCCCCTACGTTTGGCCTGACTGCTCTCTGCCAGGCTACCAGAGACTGAACACAGGTTAATTTAGGGTTGGCCTGCCACTTACACTGACTAGTATTGTGGTTGCTGCTTCACTAAGGTTCACACCCCAGTCAACTAACAACAACCTAATGTTTAGCACTCTTCAAGTTCCTCTCACTACTTACAGGGACTGCTTTTGGGTTGGCCATGACAGTGTTTAGTCTGCACCTCAACTTCAAAGGGAGGCTTACAATTAGACACTTGCTGTTATCCTTGCTATTATTTTGCATTTAATAAAAAATTTAAAAATATGGTCAAGACCCTCAACTACCAGTCTGGCCATCTGTGGAGTGTCGATGGCCCTGATTGCAGCAGACATCAGATGGCTCCCCAACATAGAATTACATAGCTCTCAAAAGATATTTGCATAGCTCACAAGGCTATATGTATAGTTTGCATTGTGTCAGCGCTTTTCCACTCCTCGTTCTGTCATCTTGAGAATTACTAGTCAAGGTCTTTTACATTTTGTGCTTGGCATCATGTTACAAATAACACCTGACTATTCACTACTTTATAAAACTAGATTGATGAATGTGGGTTCAGTTTAATCCATTGTGTAACAAATGCAACTGTTGTAGAGCTTGAAGACCTTTCAGAACATTGAATGTTGTGCGCTCCTTTTAAGACAATGAAGTGGCTCGGGGCTAATAATAGCTTGTACAATCCTTCTCCTCCAACATCCCAATGTTTGTGTATCTGTTTTCTTCCTTTTTAATTGCAAGATTATATCATTAATGGGTGGAATGTTCTAATCACCATATAGCCCTTTTGCCTCGGTCTCCACCATTTTTTTGCTATATTTTGCTATAACTTGGGTGAAGGACCTTTAACAACCAGTACATCTTTTTGCAGTGGGCTATAAGGCTATGATGATCTGCTTTGGCCAACGCAGAAAATGTATTCATTCATTAAACAGCACCTTGCAATATTACGTTTTCTGGTGATGACATTGGATATTTGGGTCAACACTTGTAAGATGTTTAATGTAAAACCATCATATTACAAACAGAATGAGTGCATATGTGCTAATTTGCATCAGAGTAATAAAGATTTGTGACTGTCAAATGACAGATGAAAAAACCAATAAGGTGCTACAGTTCAGGTCAAGTCGTGCATATATTTTTAGGAGCTTCCTGGCTAATAACAGGTTGGTTTTGGGTCTCATGGTATGTTCCATAATATTCCAAAGGTTCGGGCCTTGCACACCAGTAAATCTGATGTGTGCCAAAAATAAATATATAGATTATTTATAAATGTGTTCTATGTGTTATGTACATCGGAACTCAACCCTCTCCCATCTGTAATCAAAAAGAGGAACAAGAAAACTATGCAAGAGACAAAAGTTGAAACAGAAGAGTCACTTGGTTTACAAGAGAAAAGTAAATGTATAATTTATTGAGTAAAATTATATCAAAATATAACACAAGATGAAAATAATGTTTATTTGATGTGATGCGATTACAATACAACACAAAAAGCACATTAATTGGTTATATTAAAAATATGAAGTGATGTGGCCCTCAAGGTACTCTCTAAGTATTTGCATGGCCTGACAGTTGCAGAACGACCACAACAGACTCATGCAGGAGACTTAGGCCCTCATTACGAGTGGAATTGGGATACATGCCATAACTTCTGTTATCGCCGATATCGCAATTAGGAGTTGGTGGCAAATCAAAACCCTGCACTTTTCACTGGTATATTTCGGAGGGTCAGACCTCAAAATTTAGGGCCATATGTACGAACGCTTTTTCCCATAGACACAGAATGGGTAAAAACCTTTGCTACATCTGGCCCTTAGTCCAATTATTATTGGAACATGGAGATTTGGAGCATGAAGCACCAAAATCCACATGCTGTTTCCCTTTTCAGTGAAAATGTTCTATTTGCGAGCTATTTATCGGACCTGATATATTTCGACAAAGAAGAGTTAGTTTTTATTGGATCCAAACACTGAGCTACTTGCGATGATGTCATAATGTGTGAAGTAATATTAATACAATTATAGTACAAGTTTAACTGCTTTATTATTTACCTGTGTAACACTTAGCCGTTATAGAATTAACCGTAATTTACAGACGCGCCTGTTTTAGAGACTCCTGGGCATTGTGTTGGTGCATTGGAGTACCTGGGTGCTCCGAAAACGGACAAATTAAAGAATTCAGTTCTTAGTTTTACAAAGCATCCATTCCGGGATTTCCTTCCACCCCTCTCGGAGCTCGAAGTCTGCAACTGCAGGCAGTTCTAGTAAACGCAGCAGTCAGGAGAACACAGGCAGAAGCATTTGGCGGCAGAGCAACGTGGGGTGTTCTATATGCCGCGAGCCTTTGTTGCACCCCCATTTTGCATGTGTTTGGGTCTGCCTGGCCTTAGTTCGCGCGTTTTCAGTCTTGCCCTCTGCTGGATTTGGATGCAATGCTCTTGGGAATGATGCCGTTTTAATCTGGATTCATTCATATATTCCGGGGACTCCTATAGTCCAGAGAGGGCATTTCAGGATGTCGGTGACATATAGGACTGCCCTGGGAAGCAATGCTCTGTCCTCTGGCAGTCATCACTGTTCTCTGGATGCCCTACTGCCCCTAGCCACCGACCTCGCTCAGGAGTAAACACTCGCTTTGTTACCTTTTATCCTGTTTTGTACACATGTTTGCGTGTGAGCTGTAAAACTACGAGGGTGACAGCTGCCGTTCGTGGATTATAGCCACGCTCTCTTTGGAACTCATCTGGATTGTGCAAGGAAAAGTGTGTGCATCTGCGCCTCTTGGAAATCTGGCACTAGGCGGTGGGTTCTACTGTGCCACGGTGAGAAGGCAAAATGCCCGGCACGCTGTGATGGGAATAGCATGAGCGCCGTGAAGACATGTCAAACATGAAACTGGATATATAGCAGTGATGTTCAAAGGGGGGCGATGGTGTCGAGACTGGGAAAATATCTGGTAACAGGCCACGGAGAGGGGGGAAAGAGCGAGCGACTGGGTTCTTGGAAAAAACACGGCGCGTCAGTCACATTTACACGGATGGCAGTTTTCCTAGGAGTGGGAATGCTGCGATGTGAGCCTGGCAGTGTTGGGAGGCGACTATTTTAATGGAGTTTGAGGCACCTCCGAGCACCGGCGCGTTCCCTGTGCGCCCTGAGCAGTAGTTCTAGCACAGGCTGTCTGAGGAGGTTCAGCACCCGGTGCATGGACAGCGACCCGGCGGTCCCTCCTCCGCAGCCGAGCTGCCCTGGGAGATGTAGCGGATGCTTCTTTTAAATGAGTTTGCAATTCCCTCTTACGATCATGCTTTATTTCCAGATGGTGATCATGGCCGGGACCGTCATGCTGGCTTATTATTTCGAATACACAGACACGTTCACTGTCAACGTCCAGGGCTTCTTCTGCTACGACAGCTCGTACACCAAGCCCTACCCGGGTCCGGACGAGAACAGCGACATTCCGCCGGCCCTGCTCCTCTCCCTGGTGGCGGGGGTGCCCGTGCTTGTGGTAAGCCCTCTTCTACTCTATTTGCTTTCCACAATCTATCTGCTTTTTAAGTGCCTTCCTTCAGCCGTAATAATGTGTAATGTAAAACCCCGGTGATTAGTGTCGTTTCTCTTTTCATTTACCTCAAAGAAACTTACCGCCAAGTGCTCCCAGGGGGCAGTTCGCCTTCCGCTAGGCTTTCAGAAGAACATGGTGGGCAGAGGGACACACAATGGGAATGTGCGTGAGGAAGGTGTCAGAACACCATCGTTTGGCATTCTTTGTGTTATGCACAGTCCATCGGATGGTCTTTGCAGGAAGAGATAATGTACTACCCCGCTCGAGGGATGCTTTTGTGAAAATAGCCCCCCGCCCCCCATATGCCAGAGGCTCATTTGAATGTGTGTTAATCAGCTTTGTACCACAGCGGCAGTCAGTCACACGGCTTGCACACGTTTCCTTTGTGACTTCCCTCTTTCCACCGATGTGAACAGAAGAGGCATTTCAAGCTTATTTTCAGAATCCTGTAATTAAAATGTAGGAGGGTTACCTAGGAAAAGTATTTCTAGTTGATGAATTCAAGAGTAGATGTGGTGTTTTACTGGTACAGCGTCCCACTGGTTACTGTGCTTTTTAACTACTCTTCAGTCGTGATGCTCGTGTCTTAGCTCCCATTTCTGCCGGTATTGCCGTCGTGTCAGATTTTGCTTACATATTCTAGGTGAAATATTTTTAATATAGCAAATGTTTCATTTATTCATGTGAACACCTTGTACCATTAGGCATTCGTCAATAAGTCTCAATAATAATAAAAAATCCAGGCAAGTAAGGTATGTGATTCAAGTTCATCCTTCTTGCATGATAGTAAACCAGAAGCTTAGAGTGATTTCTGAATATCACTAGGACCCCGAGATGCTATTATTGCACCGGTTATGTTATTTTGATAACAAGTGAAAGCTTTCCCTTGAATGAAATGCTTAAAATAGAGGTATGACATTATCTATCTATCTATCTATCTATCTATCTATCTATCTATCTATCTATCTATCTATCTATCTCTCTACGTATATCTAACTACCTAATTTACGTTGCAATCTACCTTAATATTTTGGTGTGTGTTTATGTTTTTGTGTGTATCTATATATGCAAAACACAAATATATGAGTAGCAAGAAGTGGCCATGTATGACCATATGTTTATATGTATTTCTGTATCCAAATCTAACACATGATTGTGTTTTTGTGCCTTGATCTCTGTGTTCCTCTATTCTGATACACATGCACTGAATGAAAATGGAAAATCAGGAGTGTGCAAAAACAATCCGAACTGTGCCCAATGAGACATATTATGCTAAGTTATGGATCAGGAATTTGTACAGCACTGTATTGTTATTCGAATGACCCTGCAGCACTGTTAGGATTTTACATCCTTGTACCCTAGTCTCAAGGATTCTGTCACAGACCACAATGTGTTTACACTTGAGTAGGACCATCTGTAGTGTGGGGCAGTTAATGT
The DNA here is from genome assembly GCF_031143425.1 of Pleurodeles waltl. Lineage (NCBI taxonomy): Eukaryota > Metazoa > Chordata > Amphibia > Caudata > Salamandridae > Pleurodeles > Pleurodeles waltl. The sequence continues at coordinate 600,650,193 of NC_090443.1, read as the reverse complement.
GGTCATTTTGTGAATTCTAGTAGTTGCTGTCTGGTGTGTGTGTATCTGTAGGTGTTTACCAATTTGGATCAATCAGGAAAATTGATGTGTGCATTGCTCATTTTGAGGTATGAGTATAATGTAAATAATATTGTAGTATTCTGTTATGGTCCACAGTATTCCTTTAAACCAAACTAGGTATGCTGCATTGAGTTAGTGTTTCACGTGTTATCTTGCAAAGACATGTTTATGTGTTGTCTTGCAGAGGTATGTTTATGTGTTGTCTTAGAGATGTGCATTGGGTCCGAGAGTGTTGATTACAGTGAAGTGTAACTATTTGATGCTTGAAAAGTGTGATGGATGTGTGTGGCTTTTTTACTAATATGTCATTTTGCAGGTTGTGATTATTTATTATATTTGCTGGCACTGCCATGAGCACTGTCATACACAACTATTTGGATTAATTATTACCCAAACAAGGTGAGAATCTTTCACCTCCATTTTTCCTGACAGAAACCTCAGTAGGTTGAGTGTCAGAGAGTGTCTAAAAACGTTCCTAATGTGTCCTATATGTTTTATGCTCACCCGAGATTTCATTGAATACACTGTGTGCACTATAAACATAGGATATAATGGCTATTAATAAATTAAAAAGAGAGCTGGTGAAAAAGTTGATTGGTGATGTTTATTTTGTAATTTTATGTGTTATGATTATTCGAAATGTAAGTCCAAAATTTGATAAACTTGCCCGGGTGATCAAATCACAATCAGTTACAGAAAGGTTACACAACCTTGACGGGAAATTGTAGTATCTGTTCCTGCACCTTCCCTTGGTTGTCAAGCTGAGAAGGAGGAGGAAGAGAATCCAGATAATCACATCTGTAAACACCATTAGAGTGGGCGGGTTTACATGCTTGAGGAAATGCAAAGAAGTACTTGTAAATAAAATGGGTTGTACATCAGAATATGTGGTAGTTTCTTTAATTCCAGTCATATGAACACTTAAATATATACCGAAATATATATTTCAAGAAGGTACATACATGTAAAGTAAAGAATAATAAAGCATAGTAAATAATAATGGTAGTGAATACGTAACCCCCAATATTGAGGTCGTTTATAATCTGGATATGGTATGTATGTAGGGAATATTTTAAACCCAATATTCTGGTACATTATTGTAAGCAGAATATTTAAAATGTAATCAGCTTTTTGCTTACATTGACAACAGTGAGGAAAGAGCAAACAAGGGCCGGCTGGCATTAGTGCAGCCTTTATGCAAACGTGTTGTACGATAAGAAAAGTGCAGCTCTGATTTTTTGACATTCACATTTTGAAGAGGCAAACTATAAATGTTGTGATCACATTGTGAATTGCCAAAGATCCTCACAGTAAATTTCACCCATTGGATGTAACAACAAAGTTATCCTGGTAGAGATAGACTTCCTTGTGTGCAGCAGGTCAAGCAGGAAGGCACTTATGTTTCTGCAGAACCATGCAAACATAATGCAAACATAATGTAAACATAATGTAATTCATGTGCTTTAGCAGGATGTTGCGTGGGTTACGAAAGGAAAGAAATCATTTCTGAGGCCCATTAGCAGCTTGTCAAGTGGACTGTGCACCTTCAGCAAATTGCTATATAGGGTAACTTCAACGCATTAGCAAGAACTGAAATAATGTGAAATCCCATTAGGTTCCATGAATTGGATGCGCGCTATTGAAACATGGTGAGCTCCATGTCACGTTTGAATCCAAGCAAGAGTGACTCAGCCATTCGCCCTTCCAAGGATCCTCTGCACTCACTGTGACAAGAGTGACTGCGATTTTCGAAAAATGTGCATTCTAATTCTGCACAGAGTCGCAAAAATATGTTGCTTGCAATGTTCTTTTCTTTAGTCATTTCTTTTGGTAGAATTGAAATATGTTTGACAGAAATTTGTTGGGAGCCCCAATCATGATCTTTCTAGGATAATCAGCAGAGCCTGCTAGGCCTCAGAAAGAACACTGTTGGTTAGCATAGTAAAATATGGTTCAAGACATCACTTCAATTCCAATGACTTCCATTGTTGAAGGAAAACGTCATCACCACAAATTGACCACTATATAATTCTCAGTCACGTACACCCTGTCTTCCACGTGCAATATGGATTATATTGCCCATCTTAATTTATGTCTCCCTTTATTTTACATGAGAACTCCAATTCTGCCATTGGCCCAGCAAAGTGGCTGAACTTCACACTTCAGTCACACTCGGATAACGATAGCGTTCGAGCAAGGTGATCCCCAGGCTTTTCTGCACACATAGAGAAGGGTGCATCGGAGAACGTGTGAATGTCATGGACTACGATCTTCAGATTCCATCCTCAACGTCTTCACTCCCGAAATGCTCCTCCATGTGAGCGCATGTGTGAGACATTGGCAGTGTGGTAATATTGAGTGTGCACGTGTTCAGAACTGCACGCTCCACAAGGACGCAATGAGCAGTATTATATCGTAGAACACATTGCCAGTACTCATAACATACATCAAAACACATGACATTGACTATTAAATCGTTCACTAACATGCCTACCGTTTTAGATGTGCAAGTAGTTTGGTGCCCCCTAGTCTCATCCGCGAGACACAAAGAACATTCATCCTCAACTCATTGAAGCAGACACTTTCAGCAAGCATAGGAATGTTCACATTATTAATGGCACATCTTTACAAGTCCAATAGGGTTCTGGTTTGTTGTGGAAATATCTGAACTATTTGGAAAGATGCAGCAAGACAACTGCAAGTGATGTGATAAAATACCATCAGAGGCTGTGTGCTTGTCAGGGTTCTGCTATCCTGCCATTAGATGTCATTCACGAGGGCCTTTTGCAAGTCTGCTTTTACCTCAATGTACACATTTACACTTATCATACTTAGGTTCATTTCACCTTTTAGTCCAGGTTTCTATTCCTGTTCCCTGATGCATTATGGTACTTGTAGTTCTCTCTGTCTTGAGATCCTTCCTAGATCACATCTTGGTGGTAGTTTCCAGTTCACTAGTTTGGTTCTTGGATCCTACTGTTATTCTGACCCTTTTATATTTGCATTCTGGACCCTTTTCTATATTTGTGCCGATCCATATGCGTGTCACAGAAGTTGCTCTCAATGCCTGAATTAACCATCAGCGGCATCTTTCCTAAATATCTAATATTTCCGACAGGCTAATTAACAGGGTCAATGGTCAGATTAATCAGAGGTTAATACCATCCTTGAATGAAGAACCTTTATGGAAAACCAAATTGTGACTTAGGGCCTGATTTAGATATTGGCGGATGGGTTGTTCAGTCACAAAAGTGACGGATAGCCTGTCTGTTGAAATCTAAATCCTTTAGGAAATAATGGGTTTTAGATTTTGGCGTACGGGATATCCATCACTGTTGTGATGGAGTAACCCATCTGCCAATATCTAAATCAAGCCCTTAGTCTAAAATGGGCTCTATCTTGTTTGACTCCTTTTCAAGAGCAGGGAAAAGAAGGTGACAGGATAGGTCTGCTATGTAGTCAATGTATACATCCTTCTCGTTTTATTCTGGGTGATTATAGGATTAGAGAGAAAAGATAGGTGTTGCTTTTGGGTGTTACTTCTATGTTGTCTTTAACCAGGATCCTCAACTCAACTTATTGCACCTGTGCTGCCTGTCCATCCCATAGGGGGACAGCCACTAGAGCAATAAGTCCAGCACAATGAAGAAGGTACCTTGGTGTATAATTACCTAAATCAATAAAGAAAATCACTTGTTCTAATCGATAAAAGAACATTTTGTTTTCTGGAGTCATTTCTCTTGCATTCTGTTGTATTGGAGATCTGGCCGGCAGGACAGGATACAAACACCACATGTGCCTGAGTTTGAACATACTGTGACTTCTAATGTATTTATTCTTGTTAGAGGTATGGCAACCCTATTTTCTCTTTCCTCCCCCTGTCCCCTTAGTATAAATGCTCAAATTGAATGCACTATCACGGAAAATCCTGACCTTATCTTAAAAGGCATTTACCAGCTACAAATACTCCCTGCCTAATGCTTATCCTAAGGAGGTAACCAACTCTTATGCAATTTCTCAGATTCAGAAAGTACTGTCTAAAATCTAGGATGTCGAGCCCCTTCAGCATCATTGCCTGAAGTGGTGGGGATCTCCTTGGGTTTTCCTTTACCTGAAGGGGACATCCACTCCAGAAACACCACTTCTTGCTCCTTCCCTGTACTCAGTTTGTTACCAGGTTTTAGTGGTTCCATGTGCTGCATATGCACTTGGCAACTGCTGGAAGTACTTCTGGTTGCTTATTTAATAATGCTGTCACTGTGGGACTTGGGACCAGGTATGCACATAGTATCAGAGCAGGATATGCCACAGCTTCCAATATGTGCTGCCAAGGCGAAGATAATATCACTCGTGTGGGACTGTGGATATAGCGGACATTGGGTACCTTAAAGTAACATCGAGGTGCCTGCTTCAGGATGAGAATAAGGACTAGGATTTTCTTTAGCTCTAATCCATTGAATAGGGGATATGAAATGTCGAACCACACTCAGCATAATCCGCTGATATGGAGCAGCAGCCTCAGTTGTGGTCACTTCCACCTGCTTGTCAGGAGCACACACCTCCTTGTCCATGGAGGCACCATATTTGGTGTGTTTGGTACACTTTGCCTTCCTCAATTGGAGTTAGGCCCTATGATGGTTGTTTATGTCTTATTTGTAGGGCCAAGAAGATATTCTTTGAGGTAATTCCCTACTTACTGAGCCTTTTGCAACCCTTCTTCCCTGGTAGATGAATGAGCAGCAGGGACTGGGATGGCAGCAATGAAGCACCTGCTGAACTTAGTGTTCTCTCACAGCCTCCAGACTAAACTAAGGTCATTAGTTAGAGATTAGTGGGTTGAGCTCCATTTTGCCATGGCAGTGGATGGATGTACTCCACTGCTCTAGTGGACTATAGTCCATTAGATTTCGAGATCTCTACCAGGCACTCCACTTTGTTGCTACCGATACCCCTAAACAAATGAGACAGAGATATATTTGTACTTTCTTCCTTGTGATATAAGTCAGTCCTCATCTTGTCACAGAATGAGCATACTACATGTCCTTTCCAAAATACATGACCCAATTCACACCACTCCTTTATCCCGCAGCGGTACTGGACAACAAGAGAGTCCCAAGGATAGAAAAAAATGAGATGAGATACAGCATTCGTGCAGGTCCGATCATCACTCTCATCAAAAAAAGGCAACCCTTGTGTTAGACAAAACAAACTTGAAGCCCTAGTGCGTCAGTACACACAGCCAGTCCAAAAGCCATTGGCCAAAAACCGACTGGCCCCCACTCGGTGGATACCTTTGAAGCCCAGAACAGGCCGGGAAGAGCAGGGGTCATTCAGGGATACAACATCAATTCTGATGTGGTGACCAGCTGTTGTATAAAGAGGGTTCACAACATAAATGGCTTTTCCTTTTGAATACAGACTCGGAAAACCGTCAAAAGGCAAAATAAAGGAATGTCTTTGATGTTATATAATCATTAAAAGAGGTTTGACCAATTAAAGAAGTTATATGTTGCTGGAATTGAAAATTACAGATGTGAGGAGACGCATTCTATGTACTACTAAGAATCACTCGTATAAAAAGAATCATGTCAAAATATCTTAGAATAATCCGGCTAGAAGAATTGCTGTGTCCTGGGGATGACCCACTAATAATTTATGTCTTGATACAGGGTTGAAACGTTGACTATATTATATGTGGGTTTTATGAGTGACTTGAGGACACCTGGAATAAAGAGGTCTCATTGAAGTTTGCTTTTTTCTTACATGTTTTTTAACCACATTTGTATATAATGTATCTAACACTTTGGCACGAATATCACTTTATCACTTTCACTGCACCGTTAATTTGGGAGCACCTATTTCTTAATGAAGTTTTTATGAGTAAAGAATTTTTTTTTGTTAGATTAAATAATAAAAGGTGAAACAAATTAATTTGAGGTTATCATGTATTCTTAAGATAACAGGTTTTATTATTTTCTAATGCAGCAGGAGTCTAGGCATATAGGGCCAGATGTACCATCACGGCCCATTGCGATTCGGTAATAGCGATTTTTAAGAAATCGCTATTACTGACTCTCAAAGGGCCATGTATCACATTTGCGAATCGGTAATAGCGATTTCTTAAAAATCGCAAAAGCTATCACCGAATCGCAAATTGCGATACCGGCCCCATTCGCAGCTATGGGCCTGTTGGCCCATAGCTGCAAATTTTTTGCATTTCCAAAATTGTGATTTCTGAACCAGAAATCGCAATATTGGAAATGCAAAAGGCCAGGGTGCTGGGGGCCTAAGGCCCCCTCTCCTGCACCCCAAATCTTTTTTTTTAACATGTAAGGTACACACATGCCAAAAGGGCATGTGTGCTTTACATGTTAAATTAAAAAATGCAGTTTAACTGCATTTTTTAAGTTTGCACCAGGTTACCACCTGGTTGCAAAGCATGGTATTTTGCAAGTGCAAAATGCCATTTTTGGGAAAATCGCAATTTGCGATTTTTTCCAGCATAGCCTTGCGACCTGGAAATTGCGAATCGCAAATTGCAACTCGCAATTTCCAGGTCGCAACGCAAGAAATCGCAATTTTAGCGATTTCTTACTTGTGGTCTGCGAATGCATTCCATGCATCGCAGACCACTGTTTTGCACTCGCAAACGGCCGAATTTATAGATTCGCACTGTTTGCGAGTGCAAAACTTTTTAATACATCTGGCCCATACTTCCCTCGAGTTGACCTAATTTGTGTTTACTAGCTTTATGAAGAGGGAGCAAAGAAACAGCGGGGCAAGCCTTGCAGCAGTACAAATGTCATTGGCCACAGTGAGACAGCTCTTATAGCCCCTGGCTGCCTAAAACCAAGAGACCACATATGACATCACTGTAGTCCCTCCACGAATCATCTGACCTCCCCTCGTGGTGTGTCTGGTGGATAAAAAGAGCAGAGAAGAATGAGTCTGTCCCCCGCACATGGCCACCTTGTGTGCAATGCTCCCCATCAGGAGTCATGGGTTGACTAGCAGAGTTGTACATATGAACAGTGGACTTATATCAAAAGGTGTTCAGATTGCACTTCAAATATATGGATGAAGCAGCTAACTGGTATGCACAGTAGAATGAGATAAGCAGATAGGTTTCAAGGTTTTTATAATTTTGTATTATTCTTTGCAAAACCGGAACACCTACAACACGAACCACTTAATCAAATATTATTAAAATGACGAGGCAAAGTGAAACATGGTCCTCAACTTTAAATCGACTCCTCAATCATTATACGTTTGGTTAACTTAGGAGAGAGTGGGTGAACAGTGCATCGAATATACAAATGAGGCCTTCCTGGAAACAGGAAAAGAATTATGTAAGGAGAGAGAGAGAGTGAGAACATGTCTGTGGTCTAACACTAATTAATATGAATTAATCACTCGTTTGCAAGCAGAACATGTGCTTTTATCTTTTCTAAATAAAGCAAAAACCACTCCCGTGCAGCTGTGAGGGGTGCTGATAATGAACAGGCTTTATGCAAGCTGACGACGGGGACACGGTGCTGTTTGCTGTCTCTGGCTGACAGCCGGGGCCCGAGCAGGTAGCAGGAGGGCTGGGACATCTTCCGGCTCGAATATCCTCCCCGAGGACATATTTCATGGCAGGCACAGAAAAGGGCCCTGTTTGTTCTCGCTCTACATGGCATGTGCTGTTGAGGGAAGAGCCCCACAGGCCTTTATTGCACCTAGCAATTTCCCCAGGGGTCTGGAGCCCCTGGAGGACGGATTTGAGGGTGAGAGGCAACTTCGGTGCATATGTCACTTTTCCCATCTTTCGAGGATATTTGCAATAGACACAGGGAGACTTCAAGGGAGATGGGAAAAAGGGGAGGAAAGGGAACGAGAGAAAGACGGTCACAGACAGAGAAGAGGGACAGAACGAAGGAGAGAGTTAATGGAGAGAGAGGGATTGTGTGAGGAAACGAAGGGAGAGGGACCGCTTTGAGCATTTGTCCTGGGCTGCTATTGGTTCCCAAGCCCAGTCATGATTGAGGGGACAATCAAACCCAGCCAATCAAACCCAGCCATAGCTCTGGTCTAAGGAAAGTCCACACGAATAGCCAATCTGTTGGAAAAAGGAGGTCGCATTTACGCCTTGAGGTAAGAAGCAATTTAGATATATACTATAATAATTAACTGCGTTGGTATTGATTGTGTCAAGTTTACACAAATCTATGAAATTAAGCAGAAAGCCAATCAAAATTGTCTGAATGTCAACTTAGAGAAAAAGAAAAGGCAAGGCACCATAACACACGTCCTTCATTGGACAGCATGTTTGATGGGAGTCAACTGGGTGGAATGCGTTTAGATGAGCAGTGTGAGGTCAGAGCTGGTATATGGCAAACATGACAAGGTTGCAGAAAACTGGCCAGTGGTAGCACGACTGCACTCTTAAATAGCAGTGTCACCGTAGGCGAATGACTGCTGCTGGTCTCACTAGAAAATACTTTTCGGCGAGATCTCGACAGCACTGGAGAGGAAAGGGTTAAGGTTACCTTAATCATTAGTTTGAGACTTCGGTCTCCGATTTGATTCCTACAGGCATACTGCTTGGATATTCCCCCTCCTTAATTTACAGAAACTATGAGTAATAGTATTTTTGGTGGTTGTGAATACTGTCTGAACATAAAATTAGTTCTGATTTTTCCCATCGAAAAATAAATATTCAATGAAATGAGAATAAAGCACTGATTTCCAGAGATCCCTCATTTTCTGTTCTGTCCCATTCCTAGAGAGACATTTCACCACCATTTAGCTGCAGAAATGTCCAGGCGACCCTTATCATGAATGTGATAATCCCTTATCCCACTTATTTGTCAATTCCCAACTCGGACGGAAACACTGACACTGTCCGCATCGCACATTACACGTGCATCATTTTGAGGGCCCTAGGGGGAGAAGTGGCAATGAAAGATGAGTCCGTATATTTAGTTAAAGCTGGTGACTAGATAACTTATTAGAGCTGACGATGTAAATATGTTGCTGTAGTAGTCCTCGTAGGTGCTGGTTTCAAACCATATTGAATAACTTGGATTTCAGGGGTCTGAATGTGGCACTTATCATTTGTAAGTCTTTTACTTGCACAAAGTGGCCATTGCTGTATTCAGCAAAATTTGCAGAACATGCAGAAAGTTCTTAGCTCGGGCACAATGAAGTTTATATTGCATGGCTTATTATAGGAACCAGCAATGTAAAACTGAAATATATATCTGAATAGTTTGTAAATCATTTCTTTTTCAAGAGCACTGATGCAATTTACAAGCTATATGATCTCTTTCGACCTTGTTTTAATATGGAAGTTTCACAATTGTATATGTGCAGGATTTATTTTTAAATTCTTTGACAAAATGTAAAATTCCGTTGATAGATTAGCAAGGATAGGCCCAGATAATTTATAATCAAGCAATTATAAAAAATAATGGAAGAGAAATATGCATGTACTATGTATGTTATTTAGAAACATGCTAAATTTGGGGACACAAGCAAAAAGATTCACTTCTCTCTCAACTCCCTAACTGCCACAGCATAACTGGACATGACAACCAAACAAAAACTAAGGGCATGATATACGGTTTGAAGGACCCGTACTCTATCAAAAACATGAGGGCTATACTGACTGCTGTATTATAATCCCATTATAGCCTACGGAGCTTGCTATATGGCAGAAGGGTTATAAGGTGGATGGGATATCCATCACTTTTATGATGGCCTAACCTGTCCGCCAACCTCTGAATCAGGCCCAAAGTCTCTTTTATAGCCACCAGTTGAAGAACATCAACTTGCAGCTTTGTGGTGAGCTTTAAATGCGATCGAGATGAGAGTAGGATGTGAATGACTTAAGCTAGTAGACATATAAATCGTGGTCCAAACAATTACAATAGTGAAGTGAGTCAGGGGAAATAACTCAAACCTCTCTCTTGGGTTGCCTTGAGGGAGGTTTTCAGATAGGCATAAAGAAGGCTGATTTAACAAGAAGTTGTTTCGACTAACAATAAAGGCGTATTAGTTTTATCCAGTTCAAACCATAGAAACAAGTATAAATGAATCAACTTGAATTGATTGAGTTACTTTAGAAACATATATGTTTTTCTATTTTTTTATTTTATTTTTTAACTTTGTATAGTTGTAAGAGAAGCGGCAATAGGAAGATAGAGAAAAATAGAAAGAGAAATATAATTGAGAGAGTGGAGAGAGAAAGCAAAAGAGATAAGGGAGAGTGCTAGTTTGGGCTAGAGACTAGAAGATTTTTTTTATTTAAAATATATATCTGGAGTACTTTGATCAAATATTACAACTCTTTGCTCAATGTTTTCATTGTTTAAAACACAGAAGTTCCGAGTAGTTAAATATTGCACTTTAGATTTCAGTGTGGAATAAATGCACGGACTAACTCAAATTAACAGAGACTACCCCAGTATTTGCTAAAATCCCTGATTTCTGACAATTTACCTACATTGTTGCAATTTGGAAACAATCGGACTAGACGAGGGAAGTTATATCTAGTAAAACAGAAAAGAGTTTCAAACCAATGCAGATATGATAAACAATATTCCATTCAGCTTGAAATGACATGTAAATGTTACTATCTTGGAAAGTAGAAACAATATTTTCAGAATGAAAGACACTTTATTTAAACGCACATGAATACAATTGAAAAGGAACAAAAAAAATACATATGACCCATTTAAACGCCATCTGTATGACTCCCTAGAGGATAAGTGAGCTGTCCACTGGAAGCTGGATTTTTACCATTGATGAAAACCCGCAAGTGGATTATCACAAGACAAAAAAATCTTTTTTATGGACACAGGAAAAAAAAAGCGGCAGCTGCACGAAAAATAATATAGGACAGCAGCATGTGTGCTCTACAATGAGAAACAATGATATGTCTAATCCTCGACTGCTCCACAAATAACAAGATTCGAAACACGAGCCTAAATCCCCCCACGAGAGAGACAGATTAAACCACTACTTACTGCTTAAAGAGGAGCCCCTAAAGATAACTACAAAAGTGGTGGCCTTGATACAGGAGCCAAGACTATATTAACTACTGCATGACTTTAAAAATGATGTTAGACAGTTTAGAGAATGGGATCAGTGAAGACGGAAGTACTCCAAGATTGCAAAGATTGAGAAAAGGAAAGGGAAGAAAAGTTTAATGCTGAAAGAAAAACATTACATGATATACTATCAAAAATTAACAGTACTAAATGAACACACTTTATTTTCGTCCATTGAAAATTGATCTTCTCTGTAAATGTGTCCTTCATCCATATACATCCTAATCCTTCCTATTTAGTTAATCTGATTTTCCTCCCTCACTTCCTAGAGCGAAACAGTCATCATCCCATATGCAAGATTTATTTAATGGTTTTGTTCTCCATTACCTCTCCTTTGAAAGGGAATAGTTTATCAAACAGAAGAAAAAAGCGTGTGAGTAGTTAGCAGTAGTATTGATCTAGTGCAGTGGTTCCCAACCTTTTGATTTCTGTGGACCCCCACTTTAACATTAATGGAAACCAGGGACCCCCACTGAATCATCATGGGAATCCAGGGACCCCCCTCTGAGTCACTACTGGAAGCTTGGGACCTAATTTGTCAATATTCGTTAATATTTTTCAATTTTCTAGGCTCTCGCGGACCCCCTGAAAAAGGCTTCGCGGACCCCCAGGGTTCCGCGGACCACAGGTTGGGAACCACTGATCTAGTGCATCAAAGAATTGAAATTATCTTAAGGCATTGGCCATTAACCTCCTCCTGAACAGACAGCATGTTAACGTCTCCGTTGGGTGAAGACTCGTACTATTGCTAAAGAGAGATGATTTAAGTAGAAACCAACAGTTTCTAATTCATTTTAATTAATCTTTTAACCATCTGTACGTAATTCGTTTTGGGTAATCTATTAGAGGACGGCATACATACTCCGTCCTTGAAGTATTAACAAAGATCCAGGACGGCATATGGTGGCAACACATGGGCATTCTAGACCCTTCGCTCACTTTTACATCAAGGAAATCTGAATCAGTGCATCATCCAATCAGATTTGGGGTGGCAAGATAGGAATATTAAGTAAAGAGGGAAATTGAAGATTAATGAAGTATGCCTTTTCCCATTTGGAAACATTATATGGGGAATGACAACATTTTACATTAATAATTTGAACTACCACATACCCTTTGATTTTTAATGAATGTTCCAGGGAAATAAGTATGGGATATCGACTATTTGCTCTAGTTTTTCTGGGGGGGGGGGAGGATCTCATAAATCATAACTAGGGTGGGTCAGTTCCCCCTCACACTACGAAATATCGACACTTTTCAGGAATATTCCACAGAACTGCCTGTGAAACATGCTCCTTTTTCAATAATAAGCATTAACGGCAAGAAATGTACGTTTGAACATATTTGTTTCAACATCGTTTGGAAGGGTAGCTAGTGTGCAATGCATGCTTGCTCTGTTTATTTTTCATTGTCATGGGTATATGTGTTCAAATGATTATTGTGAGCGTGGTAGGGAATATCAAGGGCAGAATACTGAATGGTCACAATATTGTGACCAAAACATCGAAAACCAAAATATCATTGAGATACGTGTACAAATGTACACCTTAGGCGGGTAAGGATACTCTTAGCACACCTATCTTCATTTCCCCCCTACTTACCCTCTGCAATAAGGGGTATGAGGGATCAACCTCAGGGCTGTACTTTAAAGGCCTTTGAAGGTAAAATAATGATATTTTTCATGACGCAAGATATTCACGACTACGTCAGAATTCTCAGCATTTAACATCACAATGAATGAGCAAATATTGGTAAAAAAAAATTCACAGACCCATTCATATACTAATTCATTCACTCATAGATGCACTCAGAGACTCATGCAACAGCTAACACAGCCACTTAGACACTTATGCACCTTCTCACAGGCCCACTCAGACCCTCATGCATCCACTCACAGACCTAGTCAGACATTGATGCACCCACTCACACACCCACTTAGACACTCAAGGACCCACTCACAAAATCACTCATCCACCCACTCACAGACCCACTCAGACACTCATCCACCCACTCACAGACCTACTCACGCACTGATGCACCCACTCAGAGACCCACTCAGACACTCATGCACCCACTCACGGGACCCACTTAGTGTGAGGAAGTAGCCTCTTTCTAGTCTTGTTACCCCCACTTTTGGCCTGTTTGTGAGTATATGTCAGGGTGTTTTCACTGTTTCACTGGGATCCTGCTAGCCAGGGCCCAGTGCTCTTAGTGAAGACCCTATGTTGTCATAAGTTTGTGGCCTATATGTGTTCCCTGTGTGATGCCTAACTGTCTCACTGAGGCTCTGCTAACCAGAACCTCAGTGGTATGCTCTCTCTTTACTTTAAAATTTGTCACTAACAGGCTAGTGACTAAAATTACCAATTCACATTGGCATACTGGTACACCCATATAATTCACTATTATATGGTACTGAGGTACCCAGGGTATTGGGGTTCCAGGAGATCCCTATGGGCTGCAGCCTTTCTTTTGCCACCCATAGGGAGCTCTGACAATTCTTACACAGGCCTGCCAGTGCAGCCTGCGTGAAATAACGTCCACGTTATTTCACAGCCATTTACCACTGCACTTAAGTAACTTATAAGTCACCTATATGCCTAACCTTCACCTGGTGAAGGTTGGGTACAAAGTTACTCAGTGTGTGGGCACCCTGGCACTACGCCAAGGTGCCCCCACATCGTTCAGGGCAAATTCCCCGGACTTTGTGAGTGCGGGGACACCATTACACGCGTGCACTATACATAGGTCACTATCTATGTATAGCTTCACAATGGTAACTCCAAACATGGCCATGTAACATGTCTAAGATCATGGAATTGTCCCCCCAATGACATTGTCACCCCAATGCCATTCTGGCATTGGGGGGACAATTCCATGATCCCCCGGGTCTCTAGCATAGTACCCGGGTACTGCCAAACTGCCTTTCCGGGGTCTCCATTGCAGCTGCTGCTGCCAACCCCTCAGACAGGTTTCTGCCTTCCTGGGGTCCAGGCAGCCCTGGCCCAGGAAGGCAGAACAAAGGATTTCGTCTGAGAGAGGGTGTAACACCCTCTCCCTTTGGAAATAGGTGTGAGGGCTGGGGAGCAATAGCCTCCCCCAGCCTCTGGAAATGCTTTGATGGGCACAGCTGGTGACCATCTCTGCATAAGCCAGTCTACACCAGTTCAGGGATCCCCCAGCCCTGCTCTGGTGCAAAACTGGACAAAGGAAAGGGGAGTGACCACTCCCCTGACCTGCACCTCCCAGGGGAGGTGCCCAGAGCTCCTCCAGTGTGTACCAGACCTCTGCCATCTTGGATTTAGAGGTGCTGGGGCACACTGGACTGCTCTGAGTGGCCAGTGCCAGCAGGTGACGTCAGAGGCTCCTTCTGATAGGCTCTTACCTGTCTTGGTAGCCAATCCTCCTTTGTTGTTAGCCAAACCTCTTTTTCTGGCTATTTAGAGTCTCTGTTTTGGGGAATTCTTTAGATAACAAATGCAAGAGCTCACCAGAGTTCCTCTGCATCTCCCTCTTCACCTTCTGCCAAAGGATCGACCGCTGACTGCTCAGGACGCCTGCAAAACCGCAACAAAGTAGCAAGATGACTTTTAGCAACCTTCTATCTCCTCATCCTGCCGGCTTTCCCAACTGTTTCCAGGTGGTGCATGCTCTGGGGTAGCCTGCCTCCTCCCTGCACCAGGAGCTCTGAAGAAATCTCCTGTGGGTCGATGGAATCTTCCCCCTGCTAATGCAGGCACCAAAAGACTGCATCACTGGTCCTCCGGGTCCCCTCTCAGCCTGTCGAGCGTGGTCCCTGGAACTCAGCAACTCTGTCCAAGTGACTCCCATAGTCCAGTGACTCTTCAGTCCAAGTTTGGTGGAGGTAAGTCCTTGCCTCCCCACGCTAGACTGCATTGCTGGGTACTGCGTTATTTGCAGCTGCTCCGGCTCCTGTGCACTCTTCCAGGATTTCCTTCATGCATAGCCAAGCCTGGGTCCCCGACACTCTATCCTGCAGTGCACAACCTTCTGAGTTGTCCTCCGGCGTCATCAGACTCCCTTTTGTGACTTTGCATGGACTCCCGTTCACCTTCCTTCAAGTGCCTGTTCAGGTACTTTTGTGTATGCTGCCTGCTTCTGTGAGGGCTCCTTGAGTTGCTGGGCACCCGCTCTGTCTCCTCCTCCAAGTGGTGACATCCTGGTCCCTCCTGGGCCACAGCAGCACCAAAAAGGCAACCACTCACACACCCTCTCACAGACTCATGCACCCACTCACAGACCCAATCAGACACTCACACACCCACTCGCAGACCCACTCAGTCTCACCCACTCACTCACAGACCAACTTAGACACTCATGCACCCTCTCAGAGACACACTCAGACATTCACACACACAGTCACAGACCTACTCAAACTCTCATACATACACTCACAGTCCCACACAGACACCCACTCACAGATATACTCTCCTACCCACTGTAACACCCAGAGACACCCTCTTACACCTACTCTCATACCAAGACACTCTCACACCTGCTCTCACATCCACATAGACACTCTTACACCTACTCTCACACCAAGACACACTCACACCTGCTCTCACATCCACATAGACCCTCTCACACCCACTGTCACACCCAGACACTCTCACACCCAAAGACACCCTCTCACACCTATTCTCACACCGATAGAGACAGGTCATGCAGTCACCTGCCACCTCACGTGGCAACAGGCCATGCACAGCATGTGGTTGAGTGGATAGGGGGTTGACCGCACAGGGACTGGCCGCAGGCCAGGCCTTGTGGCCAAGTGCCACCCTGCATGGCTTTGCCTGTGCGCAGCACAGGTTGGGTGGTTATAGGATGTTGGTCACAGGACCTGGCCGCAGTCCTGGCTCTGCACCCAATCTCCTCTTTGCACAGCCTAAGGCCATGCGTGGCGGTGGTTGGATTAAAATAAAGTAATGAAAATTACTTTACATTAAAAAAAAAAACATAGAAATTCACTGAAAAGATACAAAGGTTACAGAGATGTTATAGTTAGGAATTAGAATTGGAAAAAAACATAGACATTCACTTAAAATGATAAAGGTTACAGAAACATTATAGTTAGGTTCTGAATTTACTAACACAAAACCAGGGCAATTCAACAGTTATAGTGAGAGTTATTTCAAGTGACTATAACTCGTGGCCTAAGGTTACTATAACTCGCACCCTCACCATGCACTGCCAATTATCCGAGATATTACAGCATTTGTGTCAACTTTTATAACGTTAATAAAACATCAATGAAATATTAGAAGTCAAATAATTGAAGAAAAAAATGTGCATGGCTGGGTGCGAGTTATAGTTACCTTAGGCCAGAAGTTATAGTTACTTGAAATAACTCTAACTATAACTGCTGAATTGCTGTTTAATATATACTCTGTGGATCTATGATCCTATTGAAGGCTACAGCCAAAACCCATTGGTCTTGTTCCTGCACGCTTGCACTTTTGACGAATGATACAAAATGAAATAAAGGACTGTTTTGGAGAACTTGAAGCCATGCCGCTTGCTCCCTTTTTGGCGTTCATAGTTAGACTTATCTCAAGACACTATGCTCATTCCCTAAGGTAACTATAAATTTACACCTCTCCCATGCACATTTTTCTCATTAATAATTTTATTGCATATGTTGAAGTGATATTATCAACGATGTCATAGAAAATGTCATGACTGATGAAATATGTGGGGTAACTAGGAATGCGGGTGCAAGTTATAGTTACTTTAGAGCACAAGTTACAGTTTCTTGAGATAAGACCTGCAACCTTTTTTTTTTTAGTGACTTTCTAAGGTGTTTTTAATTCTATTTCCTAACTATAACATCCCTGTAACTTTTGTTTTATCTTTCAGTGACTTTCTAGGCTTTTTAAAATGTGAAGTAATATTTAATTACCATACTTTTAGAAATTGGGTTTCAGGTTGACAAGGGTATGTACCTAAACCAGGCACAACCCACCACTCTAGTCAGGGCAAGTGAGTTACACACCAAAGATAACCTGTGCTCAACCCCTAGTAGCTTGGCGCAGAGTAGTCAGATTTAGCCCCAGGGGCAATGTGTAAAATATGTTTCTATATTGTAATGTATGTCATAGACCAAAATGGCATAAAGTATAAATACTGTGCAAATAAAACCATTGCAAAAAGATGGTACTTGTTATCCTGAATAATAGATTAATCACTAGTGACATACACCAACTTATCAGTGGCTATTTTAGAGCATGCACTGAAACCCAATAGAAAATACACAAATAGACCACAACATCATATGTCACCATAAATACATGAAGCATAGTCTTCAGATGAATGCAGAGGTATCTCCTGTAATACCCAGGCCCTTCTGTGTTGTGGCTGTCTGGAAAGTATGCACAAAGTGTAGCTGTCACTCTGCCCTCAACGTGGATTGGAGTCAGTCTGCAAAGCACATAGAGTTATAAGCACAGAGAAATTTCCACTTCCTAAAGGTGTAATTTCAAAAATAGAAATGTAAATTCAACTACACCAATAAGCAGGATTTCCCCGCTACCATTTTGAACATACCAAACAAGGCAACGCAACTCCTTTCAGATCAGAAACTACCACTTAAAATATATAAGGGCATTCCCAATGCTAATATATGAGAGGAGCAGCCCTCACAATAGTGAAAAATTAAATAGACTGGTTCTCACTACTAGGATATATAAAACATAAAGGTACATGTCATACCTTTTACATACAGGGCACTCTGTCCATAGAGCTACCTAGCACCTACCTTAGGGGTAATTTAGATGTAGCAAATGAGGAGTTTAGGCCTTGGCAACTAGTCTGAGATGCCAAGTCAAGGTAGCAGTAAACTGCATACGCAGGCACTCCAGTGGCAGGCCTGAGACAGGATTGAAAAGCTACTTCTGTGGTTGGTCAAATATGCAATTTACCAGCCTTGGGTATAGGGTATATCTCTTTACAAGGGACTTCCAGGTAAATTAAGTATGCCAAACAGGAGTAAGCCAATCATACCATGTTTTAAAGGAGAGAGCAAATGCGCTTTAGCACTGATTAGAAATGGTAAAGTGCTCAAAGTCCTAAAGCCAACAAAAGAGGGTTGGAAAAATAGGAGGAGGGAGGCAAAAAGCATAGAGATAACCCTGCAGAAAGGGCCAGTTCCAACACATAAGTAAATCCAAACACTGCTGCACACAGCCTTTTGCTCTGTGTGGTGGGGGTTGGCTGCAGGGCCTGGCCTACGGCCGACCCCACACATGAAGCCAAACCCACGCTATGCACAGTCTTTGTCCATGCCAAGTGGGTGGCTGGCCACAGGGTCTGACCTCCATGAACAGAAGTGGGTTTCTGCAGGGCCTGGCCTGCAGCCAAAACCCCTCATGCAGCCAACCCTACTCTGTGAGTCTGTGTCTGGGTGTGTGAGTGGCTGTATGGGTTTGTGACTGAGTGTGGAAGTGGTTTTGTAGGTCTGTGAGTGGGAGTGGGAGTGTGTGAATGGGTGTATGAGTGGGTCTGGGAGTGGGTGCATTTTTTTAATTGGAGTCTGGCTCTGAGAATGTGTTATGGATTCACACAGTGGCCATGCTAAGCACTGCAGTGGATCCGCGGACTCTTGAGCACCCCAAAAAACATTTTTGGGCAATTTCTTGCCCATGAGGGGTTTCTCAGAGACCCCTCCATCAGTCCCATGAGGTCGGGATGCCTTTATCCTGACCCCTTATTTTAATTCCTCCACCCCCCAACCCCCATAAATGTGTCCCAGCCCAGAAAATGGCACCCCAAACTTTTTGGTCAGGTTGCAGCCAGCCAATAATGGTATTGCTAGTGGCACTTGGATCCAGGGATCGATTTGCATCTCTAGAAAGACATAAATGTTTTTTTCTTTATTAACTCCAAAACTGCTGACTGGATTTACATCAAATTACAGAAAGCACTCTTTCTGGATCAAGCTCTAGCTTTCTGACAAATTTGGTGTAATTCTGTTCAGCGGTTCGGGCTGTAATCTTGTCTAAAATCCCTATGCTAAATTGCATGGGAAAGCACTTCCTCGGTCCCCTCTTTTTCTCAGCCCTCCCTTGACAAATGCCCCGCAAATTTTCCACCCAGCAGCTGAAATGAGTGACAGCTTAGTTTTTAACATTTTTTAACATTTTGTGAAGATTCGTATAATGGTGCAAAAGTTATTAGCAAAATAAAAATAACACGTTTCCTCAGGAAGTCAGGTCCTAACTATAACTACCTACTGGCAAGCGGCAGTAGGTAATTAACACATCTAAATTTACCTGCCCATAATTTAATCCCAGACAATAATTTGACCATTTGATGTTCTGCCTTCAATATTACCAAACCATACCTCTTCACATCAGTATATTAATGTTTGGATGATTTGACTAATAATATTAACTTTACCTTAAACAAAATAATTGTATTCAATTCCTGTAACTAAAGTTTGCCTTGGTCCCACAGAAAGTCAGGAAATACATAAACCGCTATGCACTATTCCAGAAGCAATGTTTGACTTCATCAGATATGCAAATTTGTTTCTAATGTAACGGAGAGGAGAGTATAGTACGTGGATGCTCTGGTGCTCATGTAGTGCATCTGACAAGAGGAACAGTAAAGTGCATTGGGAACATACACAATCGTATTTCCATTTATATGAGCGGAGCATATTTATTTGAAACCCGAAATGTTAATCTTTACACTGGTTATTCTGTCCGTCTCAGTCCTTGACAACAGATTCGTAAACACATTCGTTTTCTGCGCCAGGCACCACCTCGTTTGAGTGGCAAAGCCAGTTTGATTTGTACATGAGTCACCGGCTCTTTTCAAGTGTACATTTTATTTCTGCCTCCGCTCATGTTTTTCAGAGCAGCTCCAATTGCTCAGACGTCTGTGCATCACATATGGGACGATTTATTATTTGTTGCTCTCTGTGTATATTTTATTGTAGTTGAAAATATTATTTAAGTATTCCGATTTCATTATATGACCATTTAATTTGATGACAAGAGAGATACTTTCTAATAACCGCTATAAATCAAGCCTCATATGACTAGACAAACATTGCAGTAACATTGCATCTGATCACAACTTGGTTCAAACATGGATTCCCATCGAGTACTCGCTAGTTATTGCTTGTGAAAGTTATTGTGAGTAGCAGGTTCCAAATTTGGATCCAGTTCTGAATTGCAGACCCTCAAAGGATTGATAAAGCACCAATGGGCTTGGTTGGTTCTTTCGTTCTGCGGTGGTCTAAAAGGGGAACATGTGTGATATGATTTGAGCTGGTCTCACCGGTTTCAAATTCCGACTGTAAACATCACAGTCGAATCCGTTTTGCATATAACTTTCAATTGTGTTTCGGGTGCAAATGGGATTTTTTTTTACCCGAAACAGGATTTGTGGACTATTTGTTTACTTGAATAGCATGCTAATAACCCCTGAGGGTTATCCAGGTACTTTGTAGGAGGGCGGCCAGCTGTCTCTCTGGTGAGTTTATTTGAAGAGTCAGGGCTTCAGCTTTTTGCAGAATTGGATAAGTGATGAGGAAGCTCTGACATGATGTAGGAGGTTGTCCCATGCTTTGGGAGAGTTGTAAGAGAATGCACTGCCTCTAGCTTTGGTTTAGAAGATTTGGGGTACATGTGCTAGGGAGAATCTGGCTGAGCAGAGGCAGGAACGTAGCTTCGGGGGGGGGGGGGGGGTACACTCCCCCAATATTTTTTTTTCTGATAAATAGTTGGGTACAGGTGCTTTCAGTTGGGTATTGTGAAATTTCAGTTGGATTTCAGTAGGCATCTTAACATACACACAGGCAATAACACAATCTCTCACTCTCTGCTTTGAAAAGTCATCAACATACTAGTTTTTTTTAAATAAAATATTGTGTTTCCTCTATTAGTACTTATACAAATCTGCATTCCTTTCACTTTCCACTTAGGCCCATCTCATGCACCCTGCTTGTTGTTTAATGTACTTAAACATTATATGCCAGTCTTATTGTTGGAAAATCTGAAGCTCGTCCCCCCAATCTTACTGACTAAGCTACACCTCCTGAGCAGAGGTGTCTGTGGGGTAGGAAGAAGGATACGTAGTTGCTGAGTTAGGCTGGGTTGATATGGTGTATGTTTTGTATGTGTAAAAAAGAAGTGAAAACTGAGTGTGTTTGTCTATGGGGAGCTAGTGAAGCTCTCTGAGGTGTGAGGTGATGTATGCGGTGAGGGAGGGTGAGGATAAGTCTTGCAA
Organism: Pleurodeles waltl; assembly: GCF_031143425.1. NCBI lineage: Eukaryota > Metazoa > Chordata > Amphibia > Caudata > Salamandridae > Pleurodeles > Pleurodeles waltl. Next base: position 600,628,786 of record NC_090443.1, on the reverse strand, counting down.
TCTGTAGTCTTCATGTTAAGAAATCTTACCACAAATGTAAAAAGATAATCTAACATCAAAAGTTGTAGAATTACTACATTTATAGAGAACTGATCGACTTTTATGAACTACTTATTAAGAAATCTTAGGAAGAGGAAGAGGCAAAAGTGTGTTTGCTGGGATAAAGCAGGTGTGACTGTTAAAATATCAAATAGTACAGTAAAGAGAAGCTAAGAAGTAAAATAAGAGTGTAACGTGATTTTAGAAATTTAGATGATTGAAGGAAACAGCAAAAACGTAATGGTTGTGAAGTGGGACTGTGAGAAAGCTGCACTTTTGAGTGAATTGTTTTAGAAATGTAATGAAAAGAAAAATAGAAATAAAAAGTTCAAAAATAGTTGAACAAAATGTGGGATGTGGTGAAATAGCTACGGAAGAAAAACATCAGGGAGGAACAGGAGGCATCAATGCTGGGTTAACATCTGTGACCTTGAGATACACCAAGGAATCTCTATTGCGTTTATGAGCTACATTCAATATTTTAAAGGCAGAAGTCGTGGGGGAGGATTAGATCTGGGGATATACCATTCAGAACAAACACAAATCACAGGAGAGAATGGAGGTTATTGACCAAAGGCAGCAATCCTGACCTCTATGAAACTTACATTCATGGAAAGACGTTTGAAACGATGATCACTGAAGTGTCTGCTAGTCACTGGAATACACAGTCCCTGGCAGCATGGTGTGACGAAAGACAGAATCCACGAAACACTTTATTGATTGCTGTGATCATATGATTTTTGAATATGTGTAGATGAATCCAGAGCAGAATGGTCGTTGGAATTGTATTCAAGAGTTTACTATGGTTTCTTATAGTCAGTGTCACTGGAAATATGTGATTTTGCGAAATAGCAAAATAGGGCTTTGCTACATTTTTCACATAATTCATCAGCTGCTGCATATTCTGCAGATCTTGATTAAAAAAATATTTTACGTGGATCAAAGCTTCTTAAAAACGCGGTCAAACCTGTTGCAGCAGAGTAGAAGGAACTTCACGAAAGGTCTCTGGACACTTTCTGCTGAGCTGGTGCTAATGAGGTGAAACCTTTGTTCACACTGTGGTATCTCACAAAAGAGGAAGCAATGCTTTCATAAAATATGCTGCATTATGTCACAGCAGTTGCCTTCTCTTGCACATAATTTAGTAAAACATACACCATATTTTGATACATTTATGCTGCATAATTCCAGTGGCCCTGCTTATATAAAACATAAAGTACAGCTAAATCAGTCCACATGTGACTATAATGCGCTTTCGCTGACAGGGGATAAATGACCATATCAAAATGGCCAAGGAGCCAAAAATAGCAAAAAAAGAGTAGGTAGGTTGGATATGGACACAAATCTATGCAGGAAATAGCCCAGTAGTGAGGATTACAATATTTTTACTACAACTAATGGGAGACAAACTTTTGCATTTGCTGTCATGTTTAAACAGCGAGTCCTATCAACCAAATGAGCAATCAAAATTGGAACAGAATGAACCGACATCCACAGGAATAAACTTACATACACACAGCCACTTGAAAAACCTACAGCTCACAAATGTTTACATACTTACCCACCAAAATGGAAATAGCCATAATTTGATTTGCAGCACAACTACAAGAGCACCAAAGGATTATTCCACAATGAGTTGCTTTAATTCTAAGCAAAGCTAATAAAAAAAGCTAAAGTAAGGTACCAGTACAAACCATGAACAATGCAGAGTATGCATCAAATGTTGGCTAGTACTGCAATTGAAGCCTCCTGGAACATTACCATCAATGTGCAACAGACTACATGATGGTGTTCACCTGAGATTGTGTATTGGTGACAGCTGGAAATGCACAGCAAATGCCATGAACCTGAAAGACCCCCAACAAACCTCTTTAGGGGTCTCTTTAAAGCCTGATGTATATTATATAACATAGCCTTCAACAGATGACTCCCAATCCTGGGAAATCACTGACAAACCATGTTAGATTGTTGGTAGATATATTAATTCATTGTGTGTCAGGAACTGGTTGCAAAACCATTTACAGCTAAAGAAAGTGACCACATCTTTATGGGGAATTTCTTTTATGCATCCCAGTCTGACAACCCTATTGGTCTGTTATAAGGCTTCTCACTCATTGGGTTTTCAATTCAGTGACATCCTTCATTATGGAGACCTTGCCACAGATACAGAGATTTGATCTGGGCAGGCTCACCCTGCTCTGTTTGAGGGTGATCTTTGTGTGGAATGTTTTTACAAAAGGACTGGGAATCTACATTTAAAAAATTTCTGAGGGTGCCCCAATCCAGTAGATGTTCTTTTTTTTATTTCAAGACCCCAGACAATGTTTAAAACTGTGTATTAATGTTATAGAGTTTTATTATGTGTTTTGCATCTAGCAACTAGTGTACATGTTTCAACCTTGTTATGCCCGAACCTAGTCCCTTGGCTTTTGTCAGGACTGAACACAGGAGGTCCCTAACAATAGTCTATCAAAATGAGGGCATTACCTCTAATTCTTGAACTTATTTAGTGCATCAGTACTTTCATTCACATATACATGCCACCATACCACTCACTTACAAAAACCTTCAGAAAATTTTCCTCAATCTGGTCCTTTTTTTAAATTGCTGCTATTTGCCTCATAGAAGGTGGGTCAGCCTTGTAGTCACTCAGTCTTCAAAGGACCTGACTGACCTGCTCCCCTACTGTGTCCCTCTGCACCTGCAACCTCTAAGCAACCACCATTAAACAAACACTTGAAATCCTACAAACCCACCGTGCTAACTGTGTCATGGTTCATCGCTCAGCCCCATCCTCTTCTATGCACACATGATGCCTTTGTCCAATGGTGTCCACACACCCATAAACATCCTCTCCCATGCTGATGACCTGAAACTCATACTCTCCCTCTCGGACAAAACCCCCACTAGAAGAAAGCAGTTCACCTTCTGCATGACCGACATAACTAACTGTATGAGTGCCAACTGTTTAAAGCTCAGCACAAACAAGACAGAAGTAGAGATCTTCATCAAGAACACCCAACCACGGGAGCCCAACTGTTGGCCGGCCAAACCCAGACCCGCATCCACAGTGAGCACCCGCACAAAGAACCTTGGAATCATCATTAACAGCAAAATCGACATGAGTGCACAAGTCCATGTTGTCACTGCAATAGCTCCCAAGCAACACCAAAAAAACTGTCACTCACACCCTAGTTACCAGTAAGTTTGATTATGGGAATGTCCTCAATGCTGGGATCACCTAGAAAATAGTCAGAAGACTACAAACTATCCAGAACACTGCAGCCAGACTCATCCTCAACCGCCAGCGCAGAACCCAAATGACATCACACCTAAGGGAGCTCCACTGGTTCTCGAAAGAAAAATGTACTAATTTCAAGCTTTTCACACACACATTCAAGGCACTACACATCTTAGTCCCCTTCTACCTGAACATTAGTATCTCCTTCCACCAACCACCAGGATACATTTCCACCATAGGACTCCTACTCGCACACATTCAGTGCATACCAGAATCACGTCAGGAGGATAGGGGTTCTCTTACATTGCTCCCAAAGTGTGGAACAACTTCCCACTCCACATCAGAGCCTCCTCCTCTCTTCTTGAATTTCACAAGAAGCTGAATGTCTGGCTTTTCAGTTAACCAATCTAACCTAGGAAGTAATAGGCACACACACCTGCTCAGTGTCAGAATACCTTTGTGTATAATTGCTCTCTTTCCCAATTCACATAACATAACACATTAACACTGACTATATAAGAGTGAAAGAAGCCAGGAGAAACATAGATCCATATGTGAAGGCCAGTCAGAACAACTTAAAGCTCTTTGAGGCTTGCTTGAATAGATGGTACTCTCAGGAATCTGCTTGTGTACAGCCACTGGAGACGCAGTGCTCTTAAGACCTTGTACAATGTACCCTAGACTTTGCTGCTCCTTCAGTTGGTCTACCCATTGTAGACTGTGTCTGGATTGAGAAAGTAATGTGCAGCTGCTGTAGCTCTTGTCTTTAGAAACATAAACTGAGGTAGTCACTGTGTACAATAATAACACCTGATATGGCTTTTGCACATATGCAGGATGGTCCTTACCATCCTGTCCCATGGAATGTCTCATTTTTCATGAATGCAATGTCTCAGACATATACACCAATATAAAGAGAGAGGTTGAAAATCCCTGCCCAATGGATGTACCTGTTTATGGTGAAACTGTTTTATGCTCTCCTCATCCAAGCATTTTGCACCTCCACATTTTCTTCCACAACACAAAGCTTTTACATTGCACATCCATCATCTTATTTACGACATGCATGTGTTTGTGTCCATGCAGTCACTGCCACCTGTGTCTCTCCAATTCATCCTCTATGATGTGCTGTGAAAATGCTTAACACTCATGCTGGATCTCTCCCCCTGCTGACATCATGAAATATGTTTTTTACATTGGTAGTCTGTACTGCACTCATAGCATAAATTCATATTTCCCTCAACATGTGCTTGACTATTTTGAACTATTGGTTCTATCCTTATAGTGATGTTTTTCTCTTCCTCTTGTCTTGGGCAGTTCTGAGATTTTGTACCAAGTAAAATCACAACATCACATTTGGGCACAATTCCAATGTGCATCTGCCATCTTGATCTCCTACCAACTCACTGTTAAGGCCATTGCCTTCCCAAGCCACTCAAGCAAGGTTTAAAAATGAGATCTATCCAAAGGCATACCTGTTTGTATCCTCCACTTACCTAATAAGATGGTTAGGAATGCAAATATTTTCCTGTGTGCTGACAGCAAGCTTAAATCCTGGCCTAAGTAAAATGTTGAACCTAGACTCTGGGACAAAACTATGCAAGGATAATCATCTAATTATGGAATGATAGACCGGTCAGCCTTAGGGTGGTTTTCCCTCATGTGTTCGGCTTTCCTACTCTATTTTCTGCTGATCTCATTTTTGTTGGCTTCAGGACTCTGTGCAATTTACCACAACTAACCTGTGCTAAAGTGTGTGTGCTCTCTCCTCTAAACATAGTAAAACTCGCTTAAATCCAATTGGCCTACTTAATGTGCTTGTAAGTCCCTAGTAAAATGGTACTACATATACCCATGGCTTGTAAATTAAATGGAATTACTAGGCCTTCAGCACTAATTGTGCCACTCACCTACATAGCCTTTGAACATGGCTCCGGCCTATCATTGCAGCCTATGTATGGAGTTTTAAACTGCCATTTCGACTTAGCAAAATAAAATGTTTGGCAGGAATAAACCTTTATTTTGAAAACATACAAGCCACCCTAATAGTACCCCCTAAGTAGCCCATAGGGCAGAGTGCAGTATATTTAAAAAGTTGGACATCCACTTTTAACTTTTACATAGTTTGGTGGTGAAAAACACTTGCTTTTCCCTACTGCAAGGCCTGTCTCCCCCATATGATAACATTGGGTTAACTTATGACATTTAATAAGTGATAACTTTAATTGAGAGCAGGCCGGAATGTCAAGTTTGGTGTCTGAATAATTGTAATTTAAAACCCGCTGTAAAGGTTGCATCAGATTTTAAGTCACATTCGTGAAAGAGCCACTTTTACAATGTTGCCGTTTTCTTTTCCCAACTATTTGGTGTCAGGAACCTGTATCCTGGGTCACGTGATCAGGTGTAGCTGGCAGTTTGTCTTTGATTATTTCTCTCAGACAGTGAAACAAAGGTCCAAAGTGTTTGGCAGGATGGGCCGTCTCTGACTTCATTAGGGGAAGGAATTGTAACCTAAGACACTTACACCTCACAAAGGCTCTGCCTGGGTACATTTATGAATGGTTTGACACTACTCATTTGTGATCCCAAACAAACTGGGTCTAGGACAGAAAGGCAGGAAATTCCAAACCCCTCTGGGTGTGGATACCTCCAGACTCTTCTTTTCTTTTAAAGCTGGTGTCTGGTATAAATACAGTAAAGGACACTCAGCCCCAACTCTTCAGTGCACCTCTGGACCTCTGTAAAACTCAGAAGAACTGCTGTGCTGCTCAGCTTGAAGAACTCCTACTATGCTGCCCTCCTGCATGAGTGAAAGGACTGGACTTGCATCTTGAACCCAGGACCACCAGAGTGACTACAAGGGATAGTTGTCTAGCCCCCTAATCAGAGCCTCAAGACCAGACATGGCTCCAACCGCCTTGAACCCAGCACCTGGTCTGTCTCTGCTGTGACTCCGACCCCCAAGTGGTGAAACCCCAGTCCTGGACCCTTGGAAGTGGGCCTGGAGGTGCTGTTTCAAGCCAAACTGATGCAGAGAAACTCATCTCCTTGCAGCCTCGTCGGAACTGCACCAGCACAACACATCCCTGATGCCAGACTTCTCATCATAGCCTGCAGTCTCCTCGGAATTTTCACTGTGTGACACATCCTTTATGCAGGCCTTCACATCACAAGCCTCTCGACAACGGCACCCTCGGCGACAACCCAGACTTTCGCATTGCAGCCCGAAGCATCTTTAGAACTGTTGGTGCATGACATATCTACAATGCAGGACTTCATATCACAAGCCCCTCATCAAGGGCACCCTCCATGACGATGCAGTACTCTGCATCACAGCCTTGCAGCTCCACAGAACCACCACTGCACATCGCATCATTGATGTGGGATCTCTCAATGTTTCTCAAATCAGTATATAAGATACTCTGTTTTGCAGGCCTAACTTGGTCCCTGTATCATGCCTGCACTCCTTTGCTGTTGGACTTAGCTTTTGACTTTGTCACAGTCCGGGCGCTACCTGATGCTACAGTTGGTGCCTTGTTCTTCTAGGCACTATGTTCACCTAAATAGTTAGAATTGCATATCTCCCTTCTACTGATTGGATTTTTTTCCTTTTAATCTCATATAATGTATTTAAATTTACTCTGTTTTCCTATATTGGTACGGGATTTTTCTGTGTTGTGTTTTCACTCTATTACTGTTTGAAGTGTTGTATAAATACTTATACTTTTGTGCCAAGTTACCAGAGGTTTGAACACAGGTCAGTTTGGGGTTTACTTCTGTTTCACCCTGCAGACATTGTAGTTGTTCCTTGAATAACAATTAACCAAACATTAACCAAATTCCCAACATTTAGGAAGTTCCAAATTCAAAGAGGAACTACAAGCGGTTTCTCCTCCTTACTATTGCGGAGGTAGGAGAAATACCACCAGTGGGGTTTTCACCAGCACTTGCACTTTCCCCAGATATTAGTGACTATTTCAAGAGTATCCATCTTTCAATCAGACCCAGGTTTGAGCAAGCAAACCTACATTTCTTTGGCTGTTTGCAGCTGCCATCTATGACAATGTAGAATTAATTAACCAATGTTAAAGTTGGATTTATCATAGATGATCAAAAGTAGTTTTATAATAGAAAGGTTGTTTAAAAATTGCAGCGACAAAGCTGATTAAAATCCAAGCTTTAATTTACATGTGCCAACCAGTTAATTAGCTTGTTCTCTTAGTAAGTTTGGTCAAAAGGGCTTAGATTTTTACAACTACTTTGTGAATGCATTTTATGGTGGGATGTGCATCATTATACTTCATAAAAAGTGCTCAGTTTTGAAAAATGCCTCCAAAGTATTTGCAAAGCCATTTAAAATTCTATCCTTTCTTTCTCTACTTTTTAGAGTTAATCTGGTTTGCCAATAAATGCAACCATTTTTGAGATTCAGTTTTAAGCTGACACTTTGGGCCTCATTTATGAGGCCCTAGCGGCACACATGTGCCACTGGAGTGTCATTTATTTTTAGGCTTTGGTGGTGCAGTGTGCAATCCCATATTTACAAGGCTATACAAAGCCACCTTGTGTGACTTTTCATGGCCTTGTAAATATGGACCCCTTTCACGCAGAACACTTTGTGAAATGGGCGTTACATGGGTGTTGCTTGGGGTGTTCCCATGCAACACCCATTGAACCAGAGAAATTTGATGCATTCTCAGAATTACAAGTCTGAGAGAGAGTCAGATTCCTACGCCACCTCAGGAGTAGCGTAAGAGTGACTTAACAGGAAGAAATATCTTTAGTTCTCCCTGTTGTTTCCTCATTGTATGTGTGCTGTATTTTGCCCTCTCTTGAAGAAACCATCCACTGACCCAACTGAACTGAAATCCTACTGGCCCATTTCCCTGCTCCCCTTCCCAGAGAAGGTTCTCAAGAAGTCAATCAACCAGCAGCTCCTTGAATATCTGAAACACACCAAACTCCTGGACCCTTATGAATCCGGATCAGAACCAACCTGAGCACTGAGACAGCCTTGATCAGAGCCACTGATGACATCAGGGTCCACTCTCTTTAACTTTAACATTTACATGAACCCCTAGCCAACACCATCAGATCACACAGGATCAACATCATCTCCTATTTTTATGACACCAAGCTCATCCTCTCACTGTCAGAAGACCCCTCCACCACCAGAGTCAACTTCCACAGATGTATGATGAACATCACCAACTGGATGAAGGACAACTGCCTCAATCTCAACAAGGACAACATGAAAGTCCTCATCTTCAGGAACAACATCTCTCCATGGAATGATGCATGGTGACCTCTGAACACAGCCAATCTCCCTCCCCGACAGACCATGCCCTCAACCTCAGCATCATCTTAGACAGCAAGCTATTTATAAAGAAACAGCTAAATGCAGTGTCTTCCATCTGGTTCCACACCCTACGCATGCAACACAAGATCTTACAGGGGCTCCCAGTCAACACCAGAAGGACCAATCATGCAGCCAGACTCATTCTTGACTTCCACAGATGAACCCATACCACACCCCACCTCAAAAAGTTACACTGGCGCTTGATGCAGAAGAGATACCAGTTCAAGATATTGACCCTCACATACAAAGCCTTGCACAATGAAGGACCAGTATACATCAACAAATGCATGACCTTCCACCAACTGACCAGACACCTATGATATATATATATATATATATATATATATATATATATTTGTAGAGGCATAAAGGGACTGATTTTCTGGAGCCAATTGAGCTATTATTCATACACATAAAGCTAGTTCCTTAAAATGATTGCCACCAGTTATCTTAAAATAAAGGCATACTATTCTAAACTTCAGATATTTTCGGCCTGTTTCTGGCTGTAAAGAACTACTGTAATCAAACCATGAAAAGATTCATGGACAGGATCTATTGTGTTTATTAAACTTGCAACTCACCACCATATTGCTAAGGCCACTTTTTTAGAGATGAAGGAGAACTGCGTTTATATCATCCCTATTATGGCCTGTATATGGCATAGATTAGGCTTTGTCATGAAAGTTTACAAAGAGGAGCTAGGAATAAGTTAATACAAAGTAAGATTTTATAAGATATGGGGCCAACTTATAGAAATAGCTCATGTTGCCTTGTGAAACCACCTTGAAACAGGACCAGGGAGTATAGTAATAACTGCAAAATACTTGAATACTTCATCATCGAGCCATCTAACCCAGGGGTTAGAAAAAGAATAATTATTTTTTGAATCTACTGTTTCTTCTGTGAAACGTGTGTGCAGCCAGATGGGCCTCCTAAGCAGCTAACACCAAACTATTCTTATGTATTTAGCGCATCACATAAAAAAAACACTGGTTTTGCGTGGTCATGCTGAGGGGTCTAAAATATTAATTTTGTATCAGGGTCAAAAGAAAGGTTTTTAGTAACTATGTGCTAGAAGCCTGCACAAGATTAAACACAGAATAGTATGGAACCAATCTGCGCAAAGGGGTCGATAGATTTCAGGATAATGGTCAACCACCATGCACTGCACTCTCCAGGACCTGTATCATATCACATTAGCTACCCTTCTTACAACAACTTCAATTTCGAATTCTGCCTTCAAAATGTATGTGAAGAATATATTGATGATCTCTGGCCCATTCCAAAATTTTAAAAGCACACATTGTCCAAGAAACTAATTGATGAGGCATCTATAGTTCGTGAATTCATAACTGAATTAGGTTGAGGCAGGATTTTTGTCACAGGATGCTCATTTAACCATGGCAGTTTTAAATATAGTTCAGTGCTGCCAGATACCAATAGATGGATGTGTGTAAGTAGATGACGAAGACCCAAGTAAGTTTATTTATAGATTTAAAAACATATTGATGTTAGAGCTATGAGGAACACCGCAGGTAGCAGACAAGTGTTGTAATGTCGAGCATTTTAAGTGTACACCAGTTTATTTACAGTTTCAACATGACATTTGGGATAACAGCAGTGCTTAATTTGTGCTTGCTGTTTCCGGCACTTATTTTTGAGGGCCGGGGCGTATTCTTATGCCTCAAGCATTTGCTGCGAGCAATAGACTTATGGGAAAGACGGAAGAAGGAAAAACGAAAAAGCGTCATAAAGGAAGAAAGTAGAAAGCTGCAGGATGAGCTGAAGGGGGCAAGGGGTGGCAGTAAATGGATTGACGAGGTCGAAGATAGCTTCAGGATTACGCTGCCTCAGTGTTCACTGCTGGCAGATTTCATTACAGCAGCCTCGTGTTTAAGAGGAGGGCTTTGAGCACCGGCACCTTTTTATTTACAAATTAAGCACTGGATAACAGCGGATTGATGTGATTCAAGTGCCCATTTTAGGTTTGTAAGTAGAGAGCTGCTCCTTTCAAGAAATGTATCTGAATCGTGGAGTGGGATTTGGACAACAGTTAGCAAAGCCCCCTGGATCGGTTAAGGTTTTTTAAAGAAGGGCGGGATGCGACCTGTCGAGAAAGGAATGAAGGTTCTTCTGGCTTGACAATAGTGGCATTTTCAAGAAAACTGTATTAGTGTTTTTTTTTTTCGCATGTAGATCCGATGAAGTTAGTCAATAGTTTTTTATCCTGGACTGCTGAGGACTGGGAGACTGGGAAAATGGGAAAACACAGTGGGATGCTGTGAAGATTGATGGGCAGAGCAGAGTCTCTCTCGCTCTATCCTGCTGTTCGTCTGCAGCAAGAGCTGCCTTGTGCGCACTACAGTTCTAGCCTACTAAGAGCCCTTGCTGCTTGTTTGTTTTTGCGGTGATGGTGGTAAGCTAGAACCTCTGCTTGAATAGTGGTACTCTGCACCTACCATAGTTCTGTTGCTCTAATTTTTGACCAGGTGACCGACATAAATTTGCAGAGAATTAAGAGAACAGCAGGAACAAGTAGCAGAAAGGTAGGTGTGCCATCTGAGCCTTGTTTCCCACCCCCTTTCACAAGTCCAGGCAAATTTAGAGATGCTTTCACCGGGGTGCTCTTTATTGAATGAAAAAGCACAGTAAAGGTCATGACGTTTTAAATCATGGTTAGTTCTGCCATACCTAAGGGTTGCAGAGACATATTGCTGTCAATGGGATATGTTAACACAGAAGTAGTCCTTCTAAGCTGGCGACAAACTCATTTGCCGTCATAGAATGTTAACGTAATTCAGGCAAACAAATTACCATCTCAGAGGCCACCATTGCAACAAAAAATCTCTAATGTGTCCCAATGGCTTCCGTCATGGGCATACACTTGTATCGTATACCTGCTGGTTGGCTAAAACATTTGGCTCCTAAAAATGTTTTTTTGCATCCAGCACACTTCGATTTGAATTAGCTGTACTCTTGCAAACAAAAAAGCGTTATGCAGTGAAACAAAGTGATTTGTTGAGGTTGCATAATATGGCCAGGATTCAGATTTCGATTTTATGAAGCTTGTGGGCTGATAATGATTCTCTAAAATCAGGTGCAAATTGCACATCCACCAATGTGCATCTGTGAACGGTTTGCAATATGGTGGACGCGCAATCTGCCTCATATTAGACTTGTGTCACTTTGGAAGAGGAACTAACACTATTTAAGTGCGTGTTATTCACCTTGCTGACGTGCAAAGTGCGTGTGCCATTCGCTCCCAAGATTTGTGTCAACTTTCACCAGCTGGAAATCACTAGAGCAGACCTTCCCCTGATGCTGCACAGTCCGAAGTCCTATGTTAAGGTCGTAGCAGTGTTTCTGTTGAAAACGGAATTAGCTGCCCAATTATGCTTGATACCAAAGCCTTTAATTTAATAATTAGTAAATATGTTATTTTGCCTTTTTTCTTGCATTGCTTTGACTGGTTTATGTAACGAGATTAGCATGCCAAATTGTGGTATGTATGGGAGAGTTGAAGTGGATACGTCTCTGAACATAACTTTCCACTACATAGGATTCAGTGGGCACTCAGGCCCTAATTTATACTTTTTTGCGCCGCATTTGCGTCAGCAGCGCAAAAAAAGTATAAATCAGGGCCTCAGTCTGCAGTTTTTATTTAACTTATTTTAGATTATTTTGTTTTTGTCAGATTAATAACCACGACTTGGTCAGATAAATGTCAATCGTAAGCACGTTAATGCGTTGCTGATAAACATAGACACCAATTTAGGGTTTATTTTACAACAATTTGTCCAATGCACACCTGTCTAGACCTATTGCAAATGTCAAGGATACCCACTGACTCTACAAATAAATTATAATTTACTTAACTGTATCCATGTTTTTTCATATATTGAGAAACTGAAACTGTCGTAGATTGGCCTTCATGGACCAGTAGTGGACACCCTTGTTTAATAAAAAATGAAGTATTGAAACAAAGCAATTAGATACATCTTCAGAATATCAAACATATTTTGTTATTCAATAGTGGCCAAGTAAAATTTAAAACACCATTTTAGCCCGGGTTTGAAGTAAAAGTTTTTTGTAGAGGACGTAAAAAGGCAATATTGTGGAGCAATGTATGTGTGTAACTGAAGGGTCACTGCCTTTAACCCTACTTGGTGCACTGGGGAAAATATGCAGATTTATAATGCTGTTGGATCCCATCTTGTGTCCATAAGCACTGTGAATATGCAAGTCATATATTTATACATTTTTTAAACACAGTATAACATAGGCTAAACATCTTTAAGAATGTATACACTGAATATGGTTTTAGATAGGCTCATTCACAATGTGCAAAAAGATTTGAAAGAAAACATTTTCTCATAATATTTTGAGAAGGTGTGTGCTTCTTTTCTGCCCCCTTACCCCGCCCGTCCCTCTGGGGTTACCCTGCCATTAATGCAGCCTTCAAGCACACCCCACACTTTACTTTTTGGTTCTTAGAAAATATTTGTGAGTAATGAGTACCCATAATATAGAGGAATGAGGCTGATAGCTGAGTTCCATTATAAGGCCATGGAACTGCAAAGTAGTTTATATTATCCTTATATTATGTCATATTTGAAAAAAATCAAAAAGGTAAGTTTCTTTAGTTTCATTTTGTAAAGTGCAGCAAGTGGCATTGCAAGTGGCAACTGCGCAAGTGGCATTTTTGCACATTGTGTGATACATGAATCATGTACACATATTATGTGATTCTTCATTTCTTGGTGTGTAGGCTCTAAACGGGTGTAAAATTAACACAATTAGCTGTTCAAAGTTCTGTTTTTTTAAGGTGTGAGGTAAAAACTAGCATCTAAAAGATCAAAGCACCAACTGCAGAGATCATGTCACGCAAGACCAGCTCAAAGTTAAAAAATATGGTCAACCTCGATACAGTGCAGGTTGGATACAAAAAGTGGATTGAGTCCAGTTGGCACCTAACTCAGACTTAGAAGAAATATTGAAGAAAATGTTCTGAGAACTTAAAGTTCAATGGAGCAAGGCTGTTGGCAGTGTCTAAAGAAGTAGCAGTGGCAATTTCTACATTCAGACTTAGAGTCTGATGATCACAAACATGATAGATATCCTGTCCGAGTTTTACAATTTCATAGGCTATAATGGAATTGTAATACAGCAGACGGGATATCCGTCACATTTGAGATGGAGTAACACCCTCCACCAAAATCTAAATCAACAATCAGATATTTAGAAGTCAAACATCTCCAATGGGATGAAGCTGGAGACTGTAGCTGATGAGAGTTCTATGAGGCCACATACCCCTTTGCTGAAGGACAGGTGAACAGGATTTGCAGCTACAGAGCAGAATGTAGCAGGATCAGTCACAAAGTCACTCTGACAAGGAATGCACTTTGAGCAGATAGATAAGCAGATTGGTCCCGTTCTCTGCTCGACTATCAAAAAACCAAAACATGTCCAAGTCCCAGGTTTTGGATTCTAGATATCTGGGCATGTTTACCACCACCACCAAGGGTTCAGGACTGGAGTGGCACCAGATGGGGTGTTAGAACTCACTCAGGCTGGGTACAGCCGAGGGTTCAAAATGGTTGAAGCCTTTTCTACCCTGATTCTCTGATTAAGAGGCCAGCCAACTAGTACTTGGGTCACTCTGGAAGTCCTGGAATCAAGTGTTGAAACAAGGCTCAAGTAGCAAGGCAGGGCTCTGGGGGTTTAAGGCAGAAATCAGGCAGCAAAACAGTCCTTCCAAGTGTAGAAAGGCAGCCTTTTGATGCACACAGTAGGCCAATGCAACAGGCAGTCCACTAAGAGTCCTTCCGCAGGTCCCCAAAGGGACCAGAAGATTGAGTATGAGGATCCCATGTTTATACCTGATGCGTCTTCTGAAGCAGAAAAAACTTTTCTCTTTGAACTACTCAAAGTTTCCTGCTTCCCTCTGCCCTGGCTCCAAGCTGGCTGCATGAACAATGCTGGGGTGATAAGTCCTCTGTGTGAAGGCAGAGTACGTGCTATTCAGTTGCAAGTGGTGCTTTGTCATGCTCTGCCCCCTCATCCTGCCATTTGATAGCCCCTCCAGGTACAACTTATCATCTATTGTGTGGCTGCCTGGTAGTCCATCTGTTTGTTACTTCAAACCTATGCTTTGTCTTTTATTCAACAGGAGACATGAGAAGTGTGCTGACTTTATGTGCCTGATTTTCTGTGGGATCAGCATGGAAGACATATACGTATTGTCACGGGTCAGCAAGGAAGACGTATATGTGCTGTCATAACATATTTGCTGCATGTTTGTGCTACATTTACAGAAAAAATATATTGGCTATCTATTTCATAAATACTTCTTCCTTCCCCTGTGTCACACTTTAACTGCAATATCTACCAGTAGGCATCCATTTACCACTTTGACTGTCAAAACTGATGTACATGCTATTTGTTCCTATTGTATATTGAAAGGAACAGTTAGGGGCATATTTACAAGAAATCGTCATAGGGCAGCGCCACAAGTCGTTTTGCTGTGCTGCTCTACACCTGTGCTGTTGAAGAGGCACCTTCATGCCCAAAATTATTCATGGAGATGTTTTCCTCTTTCTATGTGTTCTGCAGGATGCAGCACACATAAAAAAGGAAACAAACGAGGCAAAATAAAGATATTTCTCATTGTTGCACCTGCCCTGTGGAGGTGTAATTTTTTGACACACCCAGTTTTACATTGCCTTGTAAATCTGGGAATGCATCAAAACCCATAGGTCTTGCTTTGAAAAGCCCACTGCAATGCCCATGGAACGCCCCCTGTCTCAGTGTAAGGCAACACAGTGAGTTGCTCTACATTTCCTTACACCATATTTATGAAGTCATAAAAAAAACATGGTAAGTGGCTTCGCGTTGCCTCATGATATCGGTCTACACTCTGCACCACTGGAGTGTCAAAAAAGGTGGTGCACTGACATTGCAAGGGGCTTGTCAGTATGCCCCATAGTTTCTAATTTGAGTCCTCTCCTTTTCTATGGTGACAAACGAGCATACTCTAGCTCAGGAACACATCTATGCTAAATTCAAACAAGCAGAATGTTAACATGCTATTGGAACATATATAAGTGCAAAAATAAATATAAATATTATTTATTTGCCTACTACAATTTCATTTATTTGGGGAACATGAAAACACATGATATTGGTTCCACTAATCCATTACCTAAGAGCTAAGAGATTAGTGAAACTAAGCAAAGAATATATTTCTGTTCACAAAACGTGGGGAGAATCAGTACTGATTTTGGCACGATAGTATCATTAAGGTAAAATGTGCATACCTTTCTATACGATGACCAGCATTTTTTTCCAGTTTTATTTACTGCGAAAACTGACTCATCTGATGGATTATGTTTTGCAGCAGCAAACGAGCAGCTATTGTTGCTTAATGCCAATCAATCAAGAATTGTATCTCGCAAACCATGTCGGCAGAGAGTTCTAATAAGCACTTGAATATTTCACTTAGCAGTGCTGAAAGACGTGTTGTGTCTTAAAGCACATTTCTTGTTGTTTGGGTAATTTTGTGAGGAAACAGCATCATTTATATCTTATACCTAATGAAGCCGTACTGATTAAAAAATCGAACAGCTGTTTTACCAGGTAGGAAACTGGGTTGGTAAATGTAGGCATAGAGGTATCGGCAGCCCTGAGGTAAATTGTGATTGAGCGCCCACAAAAAAGAAATAATCTAAACCGTGATGGGTTAACTGCTTTCTGTGAGGAATTCCTCGGTTTCAGTTTGGATCAATGTGCACTGCTTTCTTAAAAGCACATGACGTTCACCAACACCACCACAACAGAGTTGAGAAATAAGGAATTTCAAATGTACACAAGCATTAGAAAAGTCAATTGTTGGTGCTTTGGAAAGCTGGTGGGATTTGTTTTCAATCCTTTGGCACAAAACGAATGTTGGCACCTGGACGTGGCTGCCATGTGTTTTGCAATGAAAATGATAACTTAAGAGAAAAAATAAGCATCACATAATTTCAATAGAAAAGTACCAGGCAGATGTACTCTAAAACGATTCAAAGCATTTATATTTTACTGCACATTACAGGAAAATATGATTCTAATTAGTGCAAAAAGGTTCCATTTTATTTGAATTACTGCAACCTGAAAGCATTGGTCCACGAGCCCCGGCACTAAATTGCTCATTTTAAGAGATGCCATTGTCCCACTTGCACTGTTACTAAAACGCTTGAAAAGCTCCAAAAGCTCATGTATATGTATATTTATGTATATCTATGTTATATATAAATGTATATCTATGTAGTATGTATATATTTGTATGTATATATACATGTATGTAAGGACATTATAGTCGGGTTCACATTTTATATGCCCAAAACCATAGATATTCAGTTGTTATAGTTAGAATTATTTCAAGTAACTATAACTCGTGCCTCAAATTATTTGCTATCTTTATTTACCAAAATGTATGTGTCCTTGTGTAATGTAACTGATGTTTATGTAAGGCACTCCAGTACCTTCGGGTCAAGTCTGCGCTTTATAAAGCTGCAAAAACCGAAAGATTTAAGGGGCATTATACACAGAAGTGGTGCGGCACTGCCCCAAAATTGGTGGTGCCACTCTGCGTTACTTCTGAAATGCAGAAATGCACTGTATTTATATAAATATGGTGCACCCCTGTGTTTCCCCTAGAGCTGGGGCTAAATTTAATACAGGTATCCTTGCACCATAGTGCAAGAATGTCTGCATTGAAGGGAATGACTGTTTCTGTGCAGGAAGGTTCAGTTCCTGCATATAAACAATCTAAAATACCGTTTTGTTACTTTGATGTGTGCTGCAGAATAGAGCTTACAAAGTTGTAAATCATCATGTTTGAATGACTGTTTATGTGCAGGAAAGAACACCTTCCTGCACATAAACAATAATTCATGGTGTTCCGCTGTTTCTATGTGTGCTGCAAAATGCAGCACACAAAGAAAAAGCAAAAACAAGGAGAAATAAAAGTATTTCTTCTTTTTGTGGCATGCTAACACCACCCATGGGGTGGGGTTAGTTTTTGGGGTTGCCATATATTCACAAATTCTTGTAAATCTGTGGCAGCTTCGAAAGCAATGGGAGTTGTGGTGGAATGCCCACAGCAACACCCATTGCTCCCCCCTCTGCCACAGAAAACTGCATTGGTGGGGCCCATATTTACAAGTCTGCGTTAAGCCACAAAACCTGACTTAGCGATGTCTTACAAATATGGTGCCTTTCTCTCGGAGAGTCACAAAAAGTGATGCTCCGGTGGCGCTACGGGCATGTAAATATACCCTTAAGTGTTTTGCACACTTCTGTAATTGGGCTATAATTGGACTACATTTGAGTGATATGCAGTGGTGGCTCATGGAAGGGAGAAGAGGCGGGGCAGTGCTGCACGTGGTGGGGGCACGACGAGAAAAAATAATAATAATATAAACAAAAAACGTACCATTTGCGCCGCTCTGAGCCTCGCCGCTCCAATCCTCTCCTCGACGTAACTTGAGGCACAGGCTCCCAGCCTGCGGTGTGTCCAATTCTATGCTGCTTTCATGCTGCTGGCAGCATGAAAGCAGTGTTAGGATTGAATGGAGCACTCAGCCAGGGTGCTCCGAGGCAGAGTGAAAGTCTCTGCCTGCTGTCTCCGCAGTGCCTGCGTTGCTGGAATGGAGAGAGCCCAGTGCGTATGTGTGTTTTGCGGGCTCGAGACAGCCGGCCAAACATACATGCGCACAGAGGGGGAGTGCTGTCCACTCGCCCTAGTCCCCGTCACAGCCCAATGACCCCACCCCTTTTACTATAAAATGATAGTTGACAAGTTTATTTTTGTTTTAAAGTTTTGCAGCCGCTGCTGCTGGTGGGGGTGACGCTCCTCCGACAAAGCAGAGGAGCCGTCCCTGGTGATATGTTTGGGCTATTTTTTCTCTAGTGGACATCTAGAGAGACTTATTATGAAGCTCCTTATATACTGCAATATCCTGAGTACAAAATGATTTCAGTTTTCCAATTCGATTCCAGAAAGATGGCATTCAGATTTGCCACATTTTTTGCATAGATTCAGAATATTGGCACTCTAGTTGTTCGTTATAACACTGTAAGCTGCTGATCACCAGGAAGTTAACTGGTAATCTGTTGCTTGTGTTGAAACTGCATGTTTCAGTCCGCATGTCAGAATGTTTTAATGAAATAGAAGAGAGAGATATTTGAGACCTCACTTTAAACTTCTCATAATTTACTGAGAATGTCAGAATTGATTCTCATATGGGCGAGAAACATAGTGTGAATTTACAGAAAATATGCTCTCATTTTAGCTTCTGGAGCACCTCCCATCACCTCTATGGAAAAATCATGAAAGAACAGTTTTCTCTCAAACACGATTCATGAAATCCCAACAGAAGGCTGTTTCACAGGGTAAAATCACCTTAGAACACACCACAATTCCTAAAATTTGTATGGTACTGTCAACAAATGATTCACACTGTAACTAAAGTCTATCACTCTTTCTTCTCCTTTTTTTTTACCCTCAAAACCTACCATTCATTACAATGCATTTCAATGGGGTGCTATCATGTATATTGTTCCCAAGGTGGCTGCCAGCATTTACTGGTGGAAGCGCTGGCAGCCAATGAGATCTCACCATGAGATCTGTACTTAGAATGCGTCCAGATATACAAATTAAGTTTTCTTTAAATATCTCAAAACCTACTGAATGCGTTTACACCAAATATCAAAGAGGGCACTTTCTGGACCAAGAGCTACATTTTTGCCAAATTTGGTGTAACTCCGTTCAGCAGTTCAGGCTGCAGTTGTGTCTAAAATCTCTACGGAAATTAACATGGCAAATGCACTTTTTTTGACTCCCCCTTTTCCTCAGCCCCTACTTGACAGATCACCCCAAAACTTTCCATCCACAACATGACCCTAAAGGAAACATGTTTTTCAAAATTTCAAGAAGATTTGTCAAACAGTGTCAAAGATATAGCCAAGTCAAAAAATGCTTTTCCTATGGAACAGTCGGTTCAGCTGCTGTCTTGTAAGTTGTTTGGGGGGGGGTCCATCAAGCAAGGCCCATGAAAAGTGTGGGGGGTCCTAAAATGCATTTTCCCCATGCATTTTCCATAGAGTCTTTAGACGCACCTAGAGCCTGAACTGCTGAATGACATTACCATAAATTTGGCAGAAGGCTACATCTTGGTGTGCACATTGTGCTTTTTGTGATTTGGTGTAAATCTGTTCAGTAGTTTTGGAGATATTAAATGGAAAAAATATAGATATCAGGAAAGCAAAAAGAAAACACAAAAAAATAAAAGTGGACAGGGTAAGAATACTCTAACTCCCTGGACTTGGTCAGGCAGGAAAGTATTTTTATTTTAAACTATTCAGCAAAATCCGTGGATGGATCTGCTGATTTTGAAGATTTCGTTTTTTAAAAAGCGCAGGCTTGTTAGGTTCTTATTAAGATTGCTCCCTGGTAGGTCATGTCTCGGGGCATACCCAAAACAATAAATAAGGAGGAGGTGTGCACTGGGCCTTTCTCCTAGGGCTTTTAAAAGTGCCAGGGACTACCACCTCCTGAGGGCTAGATTGAATAAATATATGGGATGCAGCTCAGACCTCCCTGGGCCCCAGGGACCACTACCTCCCTAGGGTTAGATAAATAAATTGTAAGGGGGAACCTGCACAGGCCCCCCCAGGCCTTGAGGACTTCCACCTCCCTGGGACTACAATGTACTCTAAAAGGAGGGATCTGTGTGGGCCCATTTTGCGGAGGAACACCACCTTCCTGGGCCAAATAAGTTTTTAAAAACTTGGAAGGCATCTGTTTGGCCCCCTCCTGGGCTATATACTGAGCCAGGGACAACCGCTTCGGCAAGCCCGGCCGGTGTAATCAAAGAAGGGGGGCCACATGGCTCCCCTCCTGGATCCATTTAAGGCCCTAGGGACCGCCCCCAACCCCCCACAGCTGTCTCCTGCTGTCTCCCAAGGTGCCGACCTTCAGGAGAAAACTGTTTGCTTTTGCTTCCAGCAAGCAGGAGCTGTCAAAATGCTCTAGAATTCTGAAAGCACTCTCTTTCCCTGTTTGCAGACATGTAGGCAGGGAAAGAGATGAAACTATTGCAACCCCATGCAGGGAGCTGCTTTTCCAGCTCCCTGCATGAGGGAGTAATGTTGGCAACCCCAGAGGTGGGGAGCCGGCTGGGACCACGGGGGCCTGTAGACTCCCCCAGCGGTCCCCTACAAGGAAAAAAAGACTCAGCTCTTTAAGCAAGCAGAGAGCACACATAAAATGGGGCTTAGAGCAAGGAAAAAACAGTTAGAAAGTAAAGGCAAGCAGCAGACATGCATAAAACGTAGCTGAGAGCAAGGAGGAAGCTGTGAGGAGGGAAAGGCAAGCAGCAGGCACACACAAAATTAGGCTGAGAACAAGGAGATAGCAGAGAAAAAGAGGGAAAGGAAAGCAGCAGGCACACACCAAACAGGGCAGAGAACAAGGAAAAAGCAGTTGGAAGGAGGGAAAGACAAGCCACAAGCACACAGAGAATGGGGCTGAGAGCAAGGAGACATCATAGAGACAGAGGGAAAAGAGAGAAGCAGGCATGCACAACACATGGGGCTGCGAGCAAGCAGAAAGCAGTGACAAAGATTGAAAGGCAAGCAGCAGGCACGTACAAAAGAGGGCTTAGACAAAGGAGAAAGCCGTGAGAAGGAGCAAAAGACGAGAAGCAGGCACACACAGAATAAGGCTGAGAGCAAGGAGAAAGCAGTGAGAAGAAGCAAAAGGCAAGCAACAGGCATGAATAAGACGGGGCAAGGAGCAAGGCGATAGTAGTGAGAAGGATGGAAGGTCCAGCAGCAGGCACACACAAAACATGACTGAGAGCAAGCAGAAAGCAGTGAGAAGGAGGGATAGGCAAAGCACCAGGCAGCACAAAAAGGAGCTGAGAACAAGAAAAAAGTAGTGAGAAGGCGGGAACTACAAGTAAAAGGCAGCACAACATGAGACTGAGAGCAATGAGAAAGCAGTGAAAAGGAGGAAAAATCAAGCAGCAAGCACACACAGAATGGGGCTGAGAACAAGGAAAACACAGTGAGAAGGGGAAAAGCATGCAAAAAACTGGGTCTGAGAGTAAGTAGAAAGCAGTGAGAAGGAGCAAAAGGCAAGAACCAGGTACACACAAAACAAGGCTGAGAGCAAGGAGAACACAGTGAGAAACAGCAAAAAAGGTGAGCAGCAGGAACACACAAAATGCGGCTGAGAGCAAGAAGACAACAGTGAGAATGAGAGAAAGGCAAGCAACCAGCAGCACAAAACAAGGCTGAGATCAAGAAGAAAGCAGTGAGAAATAGGTAAAGACAAGCAACAGCCAGCAGAAAATGGAGAGCAAAATGCAAGCAGTGAGATGGAGGGAAAGTCAAGGAGCATGTGTGAAAATAAGGGCTGAGAGCAAGCAGTGAGGAGAAGGGAAAGGTAAACAGCAGACACATGCAAAACAGGGCTGAGAGCAAAGAGAAAGCAGTGAGAAAGAGAGAAAGACCAGCAGAAGGCAGCAAAAAATGGGGCTGAGAGGGAGAAGAAAATAGTAAGGAGGCAAAGGCAAGAAACAAGCAGCCCAAAAAGAGGGCTGAAAGCAAGAAGAAAGAAATGAGATTGAGGGAACGTCAAAGAGCAGGCTTGCACAAAACAGGTCTGCCAGCAAGGAGACAGCAGTGATAAGGTGGGAAATGCAAACAGCAGGCACACAGAAAATGGGGGTGGGAGCAAAAAGAAAGCAGTGAGAACGAGACAAAGGCAGGCAGTAGGCACGCACAAAAAGGGGCTGAGTGAAAGGAGAAAGCAGTGAGAAGGAGGGAAAGGCAAGCAGCAGGCAGCACAACTAGGGCTGAGAGGAAAAAGAAAGCAGTGAGAAAGAGGGAATATCAAGGAGCAGGCATGCAAAACACAGAGGAGAGAAAGTCAAGCAGCAGGTATGCACAAAAGGGGCTGAGAGCAAAGAGTAAGCAGTTAGAAGGAGGGTAAGGCAAGCAGCAGGCGCACACAAAACAGGACTGAGAGCAATAATAAAACAATGAGAAGGAGGAAAAAGGAAGCAGCAGGAACACACAGAATTGGGCTAAAAGCAAGGAGAAAGCAGTGAGAGTGAGAGAAAGGCAAGCAATAGGCAGCACAAAATGGGGCTAAGATCGAGTAGAAAACAGTAAGAAAGAGGGAAAGGAAAGCAATAGGCAGCACAAAACAGGGCTGGAGCAAGAAGACAGCAGAGAGAAGAAGGGATAGTCAATGAGCAGGCATGCAAAAAATGGGACTGAGAGCAAGGAGAAAGCAGTTATAAGGAGACAAAAGCAAGCAGAAGGCACATACAAAACAGGGCTAAGTGCAAGGAGAAGGCAGTGAGAATGAGGGAAAGGGAAGCAGCAGGCACACTCAAAATGGGGATGAGAACAATGATAATACAGTGATAAAGAGTGTGAGAAGGTAGCCTCTTTCTAGCCTTGTTACCCCCACTTTTGGCCTGTTTGTGAGTGTATGTCAGGGTGTTTGTCACTGTTTTCACTGTCTCACTGGGATCCTGATAGCCAGGCCTCAGTGCTCATAGTGAAAACACTATGTTTTCAGTATGTTTGTTATGTGTCACTGGGATCCTGCTGGTCAGGACCCCAGTGCTCATAGGTTTGTGGTCTATATGTATGTGTCACTGGGACCCTGTCACACAGGGCCCCAGTGCTCATAGGTGTGCATGTATATGTTCCCTGTGTGGTGCCTAACTGTCTCACTGAGGCTCTGCTAACCAGAACCTCAGTGGTTATGCTCTCTCGTTACTTTCAAATTGTCACTAACAGGCTAGTGACCAATTTTACCAATTTACATTGGCTTACTGGAACACCCTTATAATTCCCTAGTATATGGTACTGAGGTACCCAGGGTATTGGGGTTCCAGGAGATCCCTATGGGCTGCAGCAATTCTTTTGCCACCCATAGGGAGCTCTGACAATTCTTACACAGGCCTGCCACTGCAGCCTGAGTGAAATAACGTCCACGTTATTTCACAGCCATTTTACACTGCACTTAAGTAACTTATAAGTCACCTATATGTCTAACCTTTACCTGGTAAAGGTTAGGTGCAAAGTTACTTAGTGTGAGGGCACCCTGGCACTAGCCAAGGTGCCCCCACATTGTTCAGAGCCAATTCACTGAACTTTGTGAGTGCGGGGACACCATTACACGTGTGCACTACATATAGGTCACTACCTATATGTAGCTTCACCATGGTAACTCCGAATATGGCCATGTAACATGTCTATGATCATGGAATTGCCCCCTCTATGCCATCCTGGCATTGTTGGTACAATTCCATGATCCCAGTGGTCTGTAGCACAGACCCTGGTACTGCCAGACTGCCCTTCCTGGGGTTTCACTGCAGCTGCTGCTGCTGCCAACCCCTCAGACAGGCAGCTGCCCTCCTGGGGTCCAGCCAGGCCTGGCCCAGGATGGCAGAACAAAGAACTTCCTCTGAGAGAGGGTGTGACACCCTCTCCCTTTGGAAAATGGTGTGAAGGCAGGGGAGGAGTAGCCTCCCCCAGCCTCTGGAAATGCTTTGTTGGGCACAGATGTGCCCAATTCTGCATAAGCCAGTCTACACCGGTTCAGGGACCCCTTAGCCCCTGCTCTGGCACGAAACTGGACAAAGGAAAGGGGAGTGACCACTCCCCTGACCTGCACCTCCCCTGGGAGGTGTCCAGAGCTCCTCCAGTGTGCTCCAGACCTCTGCCATCTTGGAAACAGAGGTGCTGCTGGCACACTGGACTGCTCTGAGTGGCCAGTGCCACCAGGTGACGTCAGAGACTCCTGCTGATAGGCTCCTTCAGGTGTTAGTAGCCTTTCCTCTCTCCTAGGTAGCCAAACCCTCTTTTCTGGCTATTTAGGGTCTCTGTCTCTGGGGAAACTTTAGATAACGAATGCATGAGCTCAGCCGAGTTCCTCTGCATCTCTCTCTTCACCTTCTGATAAGGAAACGACCGCTGACCGCGCTGGAAGCCTGCAAACCTGCAACATAGTAGCAAAGACGACTACTGCAACTCTGTAACGCTGATCCTGTCGCCTTCTCGACTGTTTTCCTGCTTGTGCATGCTGTGGGGGTAGCCTGCCTCCTCTCTGCACCAGAAGCTCCGAAGAAATCTCCCGTGGGTCGACGGAATCTTCCCCCTGCAACCGCAGGCACCAAAAAGCTGCATTACCGGTCCCTTGGGTCTCCTCTCAGCACGACGAGCGAGGTCCCTCGAATCCAGCGACACCGTCCAAGTGACCCCCACAGTCCAGTGACTCTTCAGCCCAAGTTTGGTGGAGGTAAGTCCTTGCCTCACCTCGCTGGGCTGCATTGCTGGGAACCGCGACTTTGCAAGCTACTCCGGCCCCTGTGCACTTCCGGCGGAAATCCTTCGTGCACAGCCAAGCCTGGGTCCACGGCACTCTAACCTGCATTGCACGACTTTCTAAGTTGGTCTCCGGCGACGTGGGACTCCTTTGTGCAACTTCGGCGAGCACCGTTTCACGCATCCTCGTAGTGCCTGTTTCTGGCACTTCTCCGGGTGCTACCTGCTTCAGTGAGGGCTCCTTGTCTTGCTCGACGTCCCCTCTCTCTGCAGATCCAATTTGTGACCTCCTGGTCCCTCCTGGGCCCCAGCAGCGTCCAAAAACGCCAAACGCACGATTTGCGTGTAGCAAGGCTTGTTGGCGTCCATCCGGCGGGAAAACACTTCTGCACGACTCTCCAAGGCGTGGGGGATCCATCCTCCAAAGGGGAAGTCTCTAGCCCTTGTCGTTCCTGCAGTATTCACAGTTCTTCAGCCTAGTAAGAGCTTCTTTGCACCAACCGCTGGCATTTCTTGGGCATCTGCCCATCTCCGAGCTGCTTGTGACTTTTGGACTTGGTCCCCTTGTTCCACAGGTACCCTCAGTCAGGAATCCATCGTTGTTGCATTGCTGATTTGTGTTTTCCTTGCATTTTCCCTCTAACACGACTATTTTGTCCTTAGGGGAACTTTAGTGCACTTTGCACTCACTTTTCAGGGTCTTGGGGAGGGTTATTTTTCTAACTCTCACTATTTTCTAATAGTCCCAGCGACCCTCTACAAGGTCACATAGGTTTGGGGTCCATTCGTGGTTCGCATTCCACTTCTGGAGTATATGGTTTGTGTTGCCCCTATCCCTATGTTTCCCCATTGCATCCTATTGTAACTATACATTGGTTGCACTGTTTTCTAAGACTATACTGCATATTTTTGCTATTGTGTATATATATCTTGTGTATATTTCCTATCCTCTCACTGAGGGTACACTCTAAGATACTTTGGCATATTGTCATAAAAATAAAGTACCTTTATTTTTAGTATAACTGTGTATTGTGTTTTCTTATGATATTGTGCATATGACACTAAGTGGTACTGTAGTAGCTTCACACGTCTCCTAGTTCAGCCTAAGCTGCTCTGCTAAGCTACCATTATCTATCAGCCTAAGCTGCTAGACACCCTATACACTAATAAGGGATAACTGGGCCTGGTGCAAGGTGCAAGTACCTCTTGGTACTCACTACAAGCCAGTCCAGCCTCCTACATTGGTTGTGCAGCGGTGGGATAAGTGCTTGAGACTACTTACCAC
Source organism: Pleurodeles waltl (assembly GCF_031143425.1). NCBI lineage: Eukaryota > Metazoa > Chordata > Amphibia > Caudata > Salamandridae > Pleurodeles > Pleurodeles waltl. The sequence continues at coordinate 600,602,470 of NC_090443.1, read as the reverse complement.
TCTTGTCATTGTACTTTTCATAAGAGAAAAATATACAAAACAAGGTCAGTGTATATACACATAGCCAAAAAGTTTTGCATTTCCTCTTTTCACTCTTTTCTAAGTGCTGAAAAGTACTTCTAAACTTTCAAAAAGTTCATAAAAGTTTAAAAAGTTTTTTCTGTCTTTCCAAAAAGTTCTGAAAACTTTTTTTTCTTTTTCTATCACTTTAACTCTCTCTAAAAAATGTCTGGCACAGGCCAAAATGTTGAACTGTCCAAACTTGCATATGATCACCTTAGCTGGAAAGGAGCAAGGAGTCTCTGCATAGAGAGAGGTTTGAGTGTAGGGAAGAATCCTTCCTTAGAACTGTTAATTAACATGCTTAGAGTACAGGATAAGGCCATAAGTGCCCAATCTGGTGAAAAAGTAGCTAATGGTTCTCAATCTGATCCAGGGACTCCCCCAGGAAAAGGTTCAGGAAAGAAACTTCTCAGCCTGCCCATTACTAGACAGTCTAGCATAGTTGGTACAGAGGTTGAATCACACCATACTGATGGTGTGCTCTCACATTATACTGGTAGCCAAGCTGTTAGGGTGCCCTCTGTAAGGGACAGGTCTCCTTCTGTTCATTCCCATCATACCTCTGTATCTAGAAATGTCCCTCCCACCCACCCTGATGACAGATTGTTAGAAAGGGAGCTCAATAGATTGAGAGTGGAACAAACCAGACTGAAGCTCAAGAAGCAACAGCTGGATTTGGATAGACAGTCTTTAGAATTAGAGAAAGAAAGACAGAAGTTGGGTTTAGATACCCATGGTGGCAGCAGCAGTATTCCCCATAGTCATCCTGCAAAAGAGCATGATTCAAGGAATCTGCACAAGATAGTTCCCCCTTATAAGGAGGGGGATGACATTAACAAGTGGTTTGCTGCACTTGAGAGGGCCTGTGCTGTACAGGATGTCCCTCAAAAGCAGTGGGCTGCTATCCTATGGCTATCATTTAGTGGAAAAGGTAGGGATAGGCTCCTTACTGTGAAAGAAAATGATGCCAATAATTTTACAGTTCTTAAGAATGCACTCCTGGATGGTTATGGCTTAACCACTGAACAGTACAGGATAAAGTTCAGAGAGACCAAAAAGGAGTCTTCACAAGACTGGGTTGATTTCATTGACCAGGCAGTGAAGGCCTTGGAGGGGTGGTTACATGGCAGTAAAGTTACTGATTATGAAAGCCTGTATAACACAATTCTGAGAGAGCATATACTTAATAATTGTGTGTCTGATTTGTTGCACCAGTACCTGGTAGACTCTGATCTGACCTCTCCCCAAGAATTGGGAAAGAAGGCAGACAAATGGGTCAGAACAAGGGTGAACAGAAAAGTTCATACAGGGGGTGACAAAGATGGCAATAAGAAGAAAGATGGTGAAAAATCTCAAGATAAGCATGGGGATAAGGGTAAAACCAAAGATCCCACTTCAAATCTTAAACACTCTTCAGAGGGTGGGGATAAAACAAATTCTTCCTCTTCTTCCCAACCTGCACACATTAAAAAGCCTTGGTGCTTTGTGTGTAAAAACAGAGGCCATAGGCCAGGGGATAAGTCCTGTCCAGGTAAACCCCCTGAGCCTACCACCACTAATACATCAAGCTCTAGTGCCCCTAGCAGTAGTGGTACTAGTGGTGGGACTGCTGGCAACAGTCAAGCAAAGGGTGTAGTTGGGTTCACTTATGGGTCCATAGTGAAAACTGATGTAATCAGTCCCAAGACAGTTCCTGTCACACCTAGTGGCATTGGCCTTGCCACACTGGCTGCTTGTCCCCTTACAATGGATAAGTACAGGCAGACAGTTTCAATAAATGGTGTTGAGGCCTTGGCCTACAGGGACACAGGTGCCAGTTTCACTTTGGTGACTGAAAACCTAGTGCCTCCTGAACAACACATCATTGGACAACAGTATAAGATTATTGATGTCCATAACTCCACTAAGTTTCTTCCCTTAGCTATAATTCAGTTTAGTTGGGGTGGAGTTACTGGCCCTAAGCAGGTGGTGGTATCACCTAGCTTACCTGTAGACTGTCTCTTATGTAATGACCTAGAGGCCTCAGGTTGGGCTGATGTAGAGTTTTATGCCCATGCAGCCATGCTGGGCATCCCTGAGGAATTGTTCCCTCTCATTTCAAGTGAAATGAAAAAGCAAAGGAGAGAAGGCCTGAAAACTCAGGATCCCTCTCCATCAACAGGTAAAAAGGGTATCACAGTATCCCCTAACCACCCTACCATTCAGGATACTATTCCTGTGGTGGGAGAAACCTCTCCTGGGGTGGCACCTGTTCCAAGGGAATCATCAGCTGGCAAAGCTGGACTCCCTGAGGTGGAAGTACCTCTCTGTGGGATAACTAACATTGGTGAGAAAAACAGCACCATTTTAGTTAACATGGAGTATCCCTCCAGCCCTCCCAGAGAAACTTTAGTGCAGAAACACTGCACTACCTCACAACACTTAGGACAGCATCCCTGCCCTAGTGTGGAGCTCATAGGACAGCATCCCTGCCCTGCTCCAACTCAAGAGAAACAGCATCCCTGTTCTCTCTTCCAGCCAGATGGACAAAGTTTTTGCCCAGCTATGGCTTTTCTGAGACAGCATCCCTGTCTGGCATTTCCATCACTACAAATAGGTTCAGTGGACAATTCCCACTGCTCTAAACTAAAACTTACTGATAGAAACTCTGAAAATACATCTTCACATTGTTGCTTAGCTAAAAAACTTCAAACAGGGTGGTTTACATCCCCACAGGGAAGTAACCATATAGTGGATGATAAAGGGAGTAACCAGTCTATTGCAGAGCTACTCTCTACTTATCACCACTTAGACAATAAAGTCTCAACTGGCCAAGGTTAGCCTTATTGTCCTTCGTTTGGGGGGGGGTTGTGTGAGAAGGTAGCCTCTTTCTAGCCTTGTTACCCCCACTTTTGGCCTGTTTGTGAGTGTATGTCAGGGTGTTTGTCACTGTTTTCACTGTCTCACTGGGATCCTGATAGCCAGGCCTCAGTGCTCATAGTGAAAACACTATGTTTTCAGTATGTTTGTTATGTGTCACTGGGATCCTGCTGGTCAGGACCCCAGTGCTCATAGGTTTGTGGTCTATATGTATGTGTCACTGGGACCCTGTCACACAGGGCCCCAGTGCTCATAGGTGTGCATGTATATGTTCCCTGTGTGGTGCCTAACTGTCTCACTGAGGCTCTGCTAACCAGAACCTCAGTGGTTATGCTCTCTCGTTACTTTCAAATTGTCACTAACAGGCTAGTGACCAATTTTACCAATTTACATTGGCTTACTGGAACACCCTTATAATTCCCTAGTATATGGTACTGATGTACCCAGGGTATTGGGGTTCCAGGAGATCCCTATGGGCTGCAGCAATTCTTTTGCCACCCATAGGGAGCTCTGACAATTCTTACACAGGCCTGCCACTGCAGCCTGAGTGAAATAACGTCCACGTTATTTCACAGCCATTTTACACTGCACTTAAGTAACTTATAAGTCACCTATATGTCTAACCTTTACCTGGTAAAGGTTAGGTGCAAAGTTACTTAGTGTGAGGGCACCCTGGCACTAGCCAAGGTGCCCCCACATTGTTCAGAGCCAATTCACTGAACTTTGTGAGTGCGGGGACACCATTACACGTGTGCACTACATATAGGTCACTACCTATATGTAGCTTCACCATGGTAACTCCGAATATGGCCATGTAACATGTCTATGATCATGGAATTGCCCCCTCTATGCCATCCTGGCATTGTTGGTACAATTCCATGATCCCAGTGGTCTGTAGCACAGACCCTGGTACTGCCAGACTGCCCTTCCTGGGGTTTCACTGCAGCTGCTGCTGCTGCCAACCCCTCAGACAGGCAGCTGCCCTCCTGGGGTCCAGCCAGGCCTGGCCCAGGATGGCAGAACAAAGAACTTCCTCTGAGAGAGGGTGTGACACCCTCTCCCTTTGGAAAATGGTGTGAAGGCAGGGGAGGAGTAGCCTCCCCCAGCCTCTGGAAATGCTTTGTTGGGCACAGATGTGCCCAATTCTGCATAAGCCAGTCTACACCGGTTCAGGGACCCCTTAGCCCCTGCTCTGGCACGAAACTGGACAAAGGAAAGGGGAGTGACCACTCCCCTGACCTGCACCTCCCCTGGGAGGTGTCCAGAGCTCCTCCAGTGTGCTCCAGACCTCTGCCATCTTGGAAACAGAGGTGCTGCTGGCACACTGGACTGCTCTGAGTGGCCATTGCCACCAGGTGACGTCAGAGACTCCTGCTGATAGGCTCCTTCAGGTGTTAGTAGCCTTTCCTCTCTCCTAGGTAGCCAAACCCTCTTTTCTGGCTATTTAGGGTCTCTGTCTCTGGGGAAACTTTAGATAACGAATGCATGAGCTCAGCCGAGTTCCTCTGCATCTCTCTCTTCACCTTCTGATAAGGAAACGACCGCTGACCGCGCTGGAAGCCTGCAAACCTGCAACATAGTAGCAAAGACGACTACTGCAACTCTGTAACGCTGATCCTGTCGCCTTCTCGACTGTTTTCCTGCTTGTGCATGCTGTGGGGGTAGCCTGCCTCCTCTCTGCACCAGAAGCTCCGAAGAAATCTCCCGTGGGTCGACGGAATCTTCCCCCTGCAACCGCAGGCACCAAAAAGCTGCATTACCGGTCCCTTGGGTCTCCTCTCAGCACGACGAGCGAGGTCCCTCGAATCCAGCGACACCGTCCAAGTGACCCCCACAGTCCAGTGACTCTTCAGCCCAAGTTTGGTGGAGGTAAGTCCTTGCCTCACCTCGCTGGGCTGCATTGCTGGGAACCGCGACTTTGCAAGCTACTCCGGCCCCTGTGCACTTCCGGCGGAAATCCTTCGTGCACAGCCAAGCCTGGGTCCACGGCACTCTAACCTGCATTGCACGACTTTCTAAGTTGGTCTCCGGCGACGTGGGACTCCTTTGTGCAACTTCGGCGAGCACCGTTTCACGCATCCTCGTAGTGCCTGTTTCTGGCACTTCTCCGGGTGCTACCTGCTTCAGTGAGGGCTCCTTGTCTTGCTCGACGTCCCCTCTCTCTGCAGATCCAATTTGTGACCTCCTGGTCCCTCCTGGGCCCCAGCAGCGTCCAAAAACGCCAAACGCACGATTTGCGTGTAGCAAGGCTTGTTGGCGTCCATCCGGCGGGAAAACACTTCTGCACGACTCTCCAAGGTGTGGCGGATCCATCCTCCAAAGGGGAAGTCTCTAGCCCTTGTCGTTCCTGCAGTATTCACAGTTCTTCAGCCTAGTAAGAGCTTCTTTGCACCAACCGCTGGCATTTCTTGGGCATCTGCCCATCTCCGAGCTGCTTGTGACTTTTGGACTTGGTCCCCTTCTTCCACAGGTACCCTCAGTCAGGAATCCATCGTTGTTGCATTGCTGATTTGTGTTTTCCTTGCATTTTCCCTCTAACACGACTATTTTGTCCTTAGGGGAACTTTAGTGCACTTTGCACTCACTTTTCAGGGTCTTGGGGAGGGTTATTTTTCTAACTCTCACTATTTTCTAATAGTCCCAGCGACCCTCTACAAGGTCACATAGGTTTGGGGTCCATTCGTGGTTCGCATTCCACTTCTGGAGTATATGGTTTGTGTTGCCCCTATCCCTATGTTTCCCCATTGCATCCTATTGTAACTATACATTGGTTGCACTGTTTTCTAAGACTATACTGCATATTTTTGCTATTGTGTATATATATCTTGTGTATATTTCCTATCCTCTCACTGAGGGTACACTCTAAGATACTTTGGCATATTGTCATAAAAATAAAGTACCTTTATTTTTAGTATAACTGTGTATTGTGTTTTCTTATGATATTGTGCATATGACACTAAGTGGTACTGTAGTAGCTTCACACGTCTCCTAGTTCAGCCTAAGCTGCTCTGCTAAGCTACCATTATCTATCAGCCTAAGCTGCTAGACACCCTATACACTAATAAGGGATAACTGGGCCTGGTGCAAGGTGCAAGTACCTCTTGGTACTCACTACAAGCCAGTCCAGCCTCCTACAAAGAGGGAAAGGCAAGCAGCAGGCATGCACAAAAAGGGGCTGAGAGCAAAAAGAAAGCAGTGAGAAGGAGAGAAAGACACATAAAAGTCAGCACAAAACAGGGCTGATAGCTAGAAGAAAGTGTTTATGAGACGGAAAAGGCAAGCAAAAGTCAGCCCAAAATGGGGCTAAGAGTAAGAAGAAAGCAGTGACAAGTAGGAAAAGTCACGAAGCAGAAATACACAAAATGGGGCAGAGAGCAAAGAGAAAGGAGTGAGAAGGAAGGAAAGGCAAGCAGCAGGCACGCACTAAACATCGGACTTGGAGCATGGAGAATACAGTGAGAAGGAGCAAAAGGCAAGCAGTAAGCATGTACTAAACAGATGAAAGCAAGGAGAAAGCAGTGAGAAGGAGTGAAAGGAGAGCAGCAGGCATGGACAAAATGTGTCTGGGAGCAAGTTGAAAATAGTGAGATGGAGGGAAAGTCCATTAGCTGGCCCACAAAAAATCGGGCTGAGAGCAAGGAGAAAATAGTAAGAAGAAAAGGCAAGCAGCAGGCACACATATAATGGGTCTGAGAGCAAGGAGCAAACAGTGAGAATGAGAGAAAGGCAAGCAACAGGCACCACAAAATGGGGCTGAGAGCAAGAAGAAAGAAGTAAGATGGAGGGAAACGCAAGCTATTGGCAGCACGAAACAGGGCTTGGAGCAAGAAGAAAGCACTGAGAAGGAGGGAAAGTCAACGAGCAGGCATGCACAAAACAGGGCTGAGAGCAAGAAGAAAACAGTGATAAGAAGGGAAAGGCAAGCAGCAGGCATGCACAAAATGGGACTAAGAGCAAGAAGAAAGCAGTGAGAATTAGGGAAGAGCAAGCAGAAGGCACATGCGAAATGGGGCTAAGAGCATAGAGAAAGCACTGCGAAGAAGTAAAAGGCAAGCAGTAGGCATGCACAGAATGGGGCTGAGAGTAAGGAAACAGCAGTGAGATGGAGGGAAATGTGAGCAGTGGGTATGCACAAAAGATGGGGCTGATGTCAAGCAGAAAGCAAGGAGAAGGAGTGAAAGGCAAGCAGGAGGCATGTGCAAAGCAGGGGTGAAAACAAGGAGAAAGCAGTGAGAAGGAGTGAAAGGCGAATAGCAGGCATGCACAAAATAGAACTGAGAGCAAGGTTAAAGCAGTGAGAATCAGGGAAAGCCAAGCAGCAGGCAAGCACAAAATGGGGCTGAGAGTAAGGAGAAAGCAGCGAGAAGGAGGAAAGAGAAAGCAGCAGGCAAACACTTAACAGGGATGAGAGCAAGGAGAAAGTAGTGATAAAGTGGGAAAGTCAAGGAGGAAACATGCACAAAACAGGGCTGAGAGGAAGGAGAAAGCAGTGAGAATGAGGTAAAGGCAAGCAACAGCCAGCACCAGATGGGTCTGGGAGCTAGGAGAAAGAAGTGAGAAGGAGGGAAAATAAAGCAGCAGGCACACACTTAACGGGGCTGAGAGCTAGGCGAAAGCAGTGAGAATGAGGGAAAGGTGAGTAGCAAGCATGCACAAAATAGGACTGAGAGCAAGGAGAAAGCCATGTGAATGGTGGAAAGACAAGCAGCAGGCACCCACAAATGGGGCTGAGATAAAGGAGAAAGCAGTGAGAGCGAGTGAAAGGCAAGCAGCAGGTATGCACAAAATGAGCTGAGGAGAAGCAAAAAGCAGTGAGAAGGAGGCAAGCAGCAGACATGCATAACACGGGGCTGAGAGTAATGAGAAAGCAGTTGGAACCACAACAATGCAAGCAACAGGCAGCACAAAATGGGGCTGAAAGCAAGAAAAAAACAGTAAGAAGTAGGGAAAGGCAAGCAGCAGGCACTCCCAAAATGGTGCTGAGAGCAAGGAGAACAAGGAGAAAGCCTTAAGAAGGTGGGAAAGTCAAGGAGCAGACATGCACAAAACAGGGCTGAGAGGAAGGTGAAAGCAGTGAGAATGGGGGAAAGGCAAGCAACAGACAGCACAAAATAGGGTTGAGATCAAGAAGAAAGAAGCAAGAAGGAGGGAAAGTCAAGGAGCAGGAGTCCACAAAATGGAGCTGAGAGCACAGAGAAAGCAGTGAGAAGGTGGGTAAGGCAAGCAGCAGACATGCGCAAACCAAGATGTAGAGCAATGTTAACACCGTGAGAATGAGGGAAAGTCAAGCAGCAGGCAAGCACTAAATGGTGCTTAAAGTAAGGAGAAAGCAGTGAGAAGGAGAGAAAATAAAGCAGCAGGTATGCACTTAATGGGGCTGAGAGCAAGGAGAAAGCAGTGAGAAAGCGGGAAAGACGAGTAACAGGCATGCACATAATGGGACTAAGAGCAAGGTGAAAGCTGTGTGAATGAGTGAAAGGCAAGCAGCAGGCACCCATAAACAGGGTATGCACTCACCAGGACTGAGAGTAAGGAGAAAACAGTAAGAAAGAGGGAAAGGCGAGTACCAGGCACACGCAAAATGGGACTAAGAGCAAGGAGAATGCAGTGAGAGTGGGTGAAAGGCAAAAAACAGGTCTGAAAGCAAGGAGGAAGCAGTGAAAATGAGGGAAAGGCAAGCAGCAGGCACTGGGAGCAGGGAGAAAGCAGTGAGAATGACAGAAAGGCAATCAGCAGCCATGTGCTAAACGGAGCAGAGTGCAAGGAGAAAAAAGTGAGAAGGAGGGAAAAGCAAGCAGCAGGCACACACAAAAAGGGGCTGAGAGCAAGGAGAAAGTAGTGAGAAGGTGGGAAAGGCAAGCAGCAGACAGCACAAAATGGGACTGAAAGCATGAAGAAAGCATGGGGAGTTAGGAGAACCACTCCTGCTCAGGGTTACCTCCATCCTTACGCATGTCTCTCTGCAGTTGGTGCAATTCTTGAATGGCAAGGGTCAAATTCCCATTGTCCATTTCATTACCAGGTATAAAGGTGAAGTGGGATGTGCCAATCTATTCAAGCACCCCACCTTCCATTGTAGTCATCAAGTCAAAAACATACCGATGTTGCATCACCATGAGGCAAATTACTTTTAGTTCTTGATGGAATTAAGGCAGAGATCAGAAATATTCATACTTTTGGGCATCTCCACCATGTTATATGCAACCAGCAGGCATTTGCTTTTGTCTGCAAGGTGAAAAAGGGTACAGACCCTCCTGCTGATAAATGAGCATCAGTAAACAGTCCAAACTCCTCAGGAATGTCCTTTCACAGCCCCCAACCACAATAATCAGCACCCCTTCTCCTTGTAAGCTGATGCAACAGTGTTGTTTTCTTCCTCAACGGGTACAGTTCAAGCAGATCTTCTCCGGGAAAGACCAGAGTTGGGTTGTGTATGGTGATGAGGGAGCAGAGGCCACGCTATAGAGGGACGTGCTGGGTATATGCGAACTCGCAGCACTGCCAGCGTCCATCAGCATGCAGGTGCCCCATTGCAGATCCGAGATGTACAGAATCATGCCACAAGTCTTGTTGATGCCCAGTAGAATGATTAATTTGGCTCTGAAACATAGGAAATACAATGTGAGTTTATTTCAGTACAATTATGGGTTGCTCCTTCCCCTTTATCCACATGTACCTGTTTACCTCAGTGTCTCAGATCTTCTGACACAGGGCGTCTACGTTGTCATTTAACCCTCCCCTATGCAACCCATTCCCCTTCATGTCATCGAGGTGGATGGCCCTGCACTGAAACTACATGTCTGAGGTCCATTTGTTGTTAATGAAGACAGCCCCAGAGATGCTAAGAGTCACCCTGGGACCACAGATGGAAGCAGATGCAGTCTTGTTTGGACACCAATTAGGTGGTTGAGCTACCTCTAAGAATCTCTCCTTGTGAAAACACCAGGGCTAAACTGTGTCTTCCCCTATCTACCCCTTTCTGCACATCCTGTCCAGCTCAGTTTAGATGTTTCTAGGCTCAGTGAGAATGTGCAGTGCTGTAGGATTGGTCTCATAGCAGGTCATATTTACTACTGCCCTGTGGGAATCTACTCTAGTAGGTTGCATGGTAACCATAATTCTACACAGGCACAGATGGAGGAGGCATTTTGCTTTGTCAGGGACTACATCTTGGGATAAATACAGACTATCTGTGCCTCCTGCATGAGGTATCAGCGAGCAGACATAACATTCCCTGGCTGATATCTTAGTGCCCATGGTGGTGGGCACTAAGATATGTGTTGTGTAAAAGGGTGCTGTATAGTTCGTGTGGGATGCTAGTGTTGGTGTAGTGCAATTAAAGGTAACAAGAGTGAGGTCCCTGCATAAGTGTGACAACTCTAGAATAGACTCCATTAGATCAAACTGTTAGTTGCAAATACATGGATGGGATAGCACCCCTAGCAACCAGGGATAGTATAAACACAATATTACACATAACTTAGGTACCATTGTACTTCCTGACTTGTTTCCAGCTGATGTGTTTTGTGGTTTTCATGGTATTGGGGGTAAATGGCTGAAAAACAGTTTGGAAAGGGTCCTTGGGCAAGGTGTGGTATTGGATCCCACTGGGGGTATGGATGTGAAAAAAGTCCTTGGAGTGTGCTGTGACTCTTGATTCTACTGGGTATTATGGTGCGGCCTCTGAGAAGATTATAGTCCACTATAGCGGTGGTGCACTTATTGCTCGACTGCAGACCTGTTGAGCAAGAGTTATGTTAAGTTGTAATAAAAGAAAAACATTGCATCTCTGTATGTTGACAGTTAACCCTTAAGAATATCTGTGCTCCCCATGTGTTTTGGTGTGGCACCGGGGGTGGCCTTGATCGAGATACTGGTCCTGAATGAAATAGGTTATTTATAAACGTTTCATTTTTACACATCTTTGGGTCTCCCCCCTCTCCGTGCCTAACTAAATATACATTTCGATGGTGTGTTTTAGTGGGTTATTCTCATTTAACAGGTGATTTTTAACACTGAAATTGGTGCCATGTTAGCATTGCCAACCCTTCGGCACCCTGGTGTGTGCACAGGGCAGGGTCAGCGGTGCAAGGTGGTGTTTCTAGCCTCCACATGTGGAGGGAGATGCAAAAGGGGGGGATGTCTCGCACTGAAACTTGTTTGGAGAACACATCATTCCCTGAAGTGACATGTGCACCTCTCCGGTCTCAACACATGCCGAGCCTGTGATCCACTCAAGTGGCGTCAAGTGCCCTAACTACGCCTTTTTTCTCGAGGCTTCCTTTGGGCTAGCTTTGGGCTTCTTCATTTTGTCCCTGGACATTTCCCTAGACCTCTGAACTTTATTACAGTTTACTGGTGGGGGGGGGGGTCGGAGTGTGGCTCCCTGGTCTCCGTGTTTCTGATTTACAGAGTGGGATATTGGAATAATTTCTCCCTTCGCTGAGTTTGAGGCCTTGCATGTCACCCTATTGTAAAACCTGTTGCAGGGGTATGTTTCCTCCTGCGTTCTTTTCTGCTCGGGAATGGGGTGGATGTTTGGACTCTCCTCCCTAGCACCCCATTTCCCTCAGACCATATCTTTTTGGACCTACTGTTCCTGACTACTGTTAAGAGGCCCTGAGGGAGATGAGGAGGTAAAGGATATTGCAGCACTGGGAGTTTGAAGCAAGGCTGAATCTTGTTGGAGTTCTGCCTGCATTATGGGAATATACTGGGGTGACTGGATGTCCTGGTGAGCCCCCTTCCTACCTACTCGACGCCATGTGGTGCCTTGTTTGGAATTCATGCATGCGTTATGAGCATTATGTGGTCATGCTAGCCCAAGCGCATGGAAGGCCAACAGTGGCGGACAGCTGTGTTTTGGAACAAAAACGTGGGCCCCCCATTTGGCTGTGGGCCAATGGAGGTACTATTGCTGTTGGGACCAGATGACAAAGACATTTTAGGTCCTGACTGGGTGCCCAAAAATGGGGATCTTTTGACTTGGAAATAGGAGCCGTTACCACTTTACTTATGGGTTTGAGGTCCTGGAGAGCCTGCTTTTTAAGCAGCTGTTGAGGAACCAACCTGACCCTCTCAGTCAGACTGCTCTTCCGCTGGGGTGTGGCTGGCTAGCCCCTCCCTGGGGGACCAGCAGTGGAGCGGGGCCCAGGTTCTGGGGGGCAATTGAAATGATGATCTCCGTTGAGGATTCCCGATCGACAGCTACATGGCAGCCCAGAATGGCAGACTCTAGCAAGGACACCCAGTGAACAGCCACGCAACAACCCTGAAGGTCCACAGTACAAGTAAAAGGTTGAAATCCCTAATGTTATTCTTATTTGCCTTTTATTTTGAATCATACTGCAGTGAATTTTAAGGTGTGTTCAAAATGTATACTTTGTACCAGTGGTGTTAAGGCTCATTGTGCATTTGGGTTCTGTGTCTGCTTGAAAGCATTGCCTCCCCAAATGACTATCCCTACCTGTTGCTGCTACAGCCTCGATCCATGATGGGCCTCGTTATCTGGTTGCAGCTGCTGATGCCATGTGTGTTAGTGGACTCATTTTCATTCAGCTGAGTATAACGTGCTGCCACGTTTCCCTAGGTCTGATTCTGTGAATGGGGGTTCTGCCAGCTTGGCCTCTGCTCATCAGCTTCTGCATGTGGTGTACCCTCAGCCGGCATCTGACAGGCAATAGTAGCATTGTATGGAGTTGGCTGCTGCCAACCACCCTGGTTTCCTGTGTTGTAGCCATTTTGGGACCCTCCGGGGTTGTGTGGTGGAGTTCCCTTCATAACTAGTGCCATTTGCATGGTTGCAGCCAACGTGGCCCCCTTGAGGGTGTTGTTTCTTAGCTTATGTTGGATCAACTTAGTGTTGACCGTCTGGGCCTATTCCTGCTTCTCCTTATCTTTCTCTTGTTTCCTCTTGTGGAAGTGCAGTGTATGTACTTATATTTCTCACCAGGGTTTAGTTTCTAGCCCAGCTATGCTGTCAAAACTGCTTTGTGTGTCAGAAGGCAGCCTCTTCTTAATGATGTTATAAAAGAAAAAGACTTGAGGGCCCATATCTGTTCATGACTGTCCTGCCTCCTGTCCCCACCATTCTCTCATCTTGTCTCAGAAGACTATTATTGTCTACCCAGACAGATCTCATGGTTTCGGCGATCAACCCTCCTACATCTGGGCAGTCAGGGAATATTTCCCTCAGAGGTGTCCATATCTGGTGCTTGCATGAATTAAATGTGGCCTATTTGTGCTCTGAGTTGGCCAACATGACCATTGGGATGTGGGCATGGGTAAACACTGTTTTGGTCTGTTCACAGATAATGCTGCTTAGCAGACTCTTAACATCTCTAGAGTGATTCCTGTGGTGTTTTTCTCGAAGGATGAGATCCATTTCCTGGCCCCATCAAACAACGGCAGCAGCTTGGATCTTAACCCCTCCTTATCCATCTGGGCCCATGGCACATAGATGGGACCCAACAAGCACTTTTTGTAGTAACAGGCATATTCTTGCTCTGAACATCTCTACTGGTTTTCTCTCTACATAGTACTCCCATCTACTCAGAGACTCCTGCATGTAAGGAAAGTTCCACTGGGGATCTCTCCCTCCGTGCCAGATGCAGTCTTCAGCAATCACTATGTCCTCTAGTTCGAAGGATCCCTCCTCTGGTCAGGGCCTATCGTACTGATCACTTCTCTCGGTACAGCAGGCTAGCAGGTGGCAAATGAGTCTGGAAAATATTTTGCCTTCCTCTTGAGTTACTACGTCCATTGGGATTGGTTTACCTGTCCAGTGCATTCAGGGGGAGTAGCAGTTGTTCTCGTCACTGCTCTCCTTGTGTGCTTGCAGCGGTGCTATTTTTGTTCTCCTGTGTCTATACTGGGTCTGCACCACACTGCCTTGGTCACTAATCTTCTCGGCAGGCCCTCTCCTTTGCTGGCATTCTGATGAGGTAAGGACCCCCATCAAAAGCTTTCCTCCCGACTCTATCTCAGATTCTTCCATGACCTGGGCCCATACCTACTCCCACTCTCCTCAGGTGGAAGGCGTGCTACCCTGCTCTCATGCTGGGCTTCCAGGGTGTGAGCTCTCTCTCCCTTTCTCCTCCCTTCACGCATTTCCTCTGACTCTCATCTAGATTGCTTCCTTCAAACTGAGCTATCTGCTGTCCTTCTAATTCAGGACCTGCTTCCGTGCTTGCTCTCCATGGTCTCCTCGGCTACCTGAGCATACTCTGTGGCTCCCTCCTCACTGCCAGATCTTGGAAGGCTGTGTCCTCTTCCCTCACTCTCGCTAGCTATCTCACTATAAAAGATGGGTATAAATCTTCCCTTTACTTGCATTTGTTCCCTGGAACCAGTCGGGGTGCATGCTCCCCGTGACACTGAGGCTTGGTCTGCCGACTGCTATGTACAGGGGGTAGATTTTAGGGTGCTCTAGCGCTGGACTGCGGTGGTGCAGGGAGTGTAGGGGCCTGTGGGCCTGATGATCCATCAGGCCCAGACCTAACATCTTGCTGTTCGGTAGGGGCCCCTTGAGCTCTCTCTTGGCTGACGGGATAATGCATCCCAACGTGGGGATAACAGGCATCGGGGAGAGCACTTCCACACCCACATATGGTGGGGGCGATGCGAATGCCTTGCTTACTAGTGAGGGGTCAAAGTTATGCGCCTAAACTTCCACAAAAATGGCCCAGAGCTCTAGCAGCGCTTATTTTTTGTCCTCCTTTTGTCCTTTATACTTTGTTTGCATGCATGTCTTGTAAGCTTTTTGGTCTTAGTTGGTAACTCACTCTGCATATGTTCTAAAGATGATCCCATGGTGGTATTTGGGTAGTCTTTTCAGAGGACAGTTACTCTACTAAGTTTACGTTCTTTAGGGAATTTTTAAGTTATGCAAGTTCTAGCTCTCTCTATTTTAATAGGGTTCTCTCTCTTAAGTTGATACTTTTCTGTTTTTATAACTTTTTTAATTTTTACTCTGGCAGCGGGAAGTATGTAGAAGGGAACTACTGGATCTCTCCGGTAACGGAAACTATATACACAAGGGGTTCAGCAAACTTAAACTGGTGGGGGAGGATATACACACAGGGATTCCTAGATTTAATTAGCTCAACTTTATTCACAGATGCTTCATGGGGATTCCTACATTTAATTAGCTCAACTTTATTCACAGATGCATCAACAATAAACATCAAGAAATACAAACCGAGGAAAAAGTGCAATTGTCAGTTCACAACAGCCTGCAATTTGGCAACAAGATAGTGAGCTTTACTTCGCAATCAAGAAATTGTTGATTTGTTGTTTGATTGCAATTAAGCAATCAAACAACAAATCAACAATTTCTTCATGTGTACATTAAACATTGGCAATGACACAACATTCAACATTTAAGAAACACATAGTTACATTGCTCAACCAGCATCATGTTACCAAAACAACACCATTTCAACTGGCAGGGGAGATGCTGACTAGGCCCTAACAAATCAGTAGAACAGCCCATCTGCAATACCTTATCCCTGCCCGCTACTAGCGAACGTTATTCTGAGAACAAGGGAAGCTCTGTGCAGTATGAAGCTAAGGGAGCCTGATAATCTTGTCAATACTAGCTCAGGGGAAAGATTGCAACAATTGATTAGGAGAAAGAAAGGACCTACTTCAGTGGCCATAGACCCTTCTTGGCAAAACACAGCTATGCCTAATCTCTGGGATCCCAGTCGCTCTAGTACTCTAACGTCTGAATTCACCCTATGTCACACCTAGGGGTCCTGCATACCATCTGTGTCACCCAGCGGTCGAAGCGAAGCACAGCTCTCACTTCTTTCAAATATCGCCAGTGTTAAGAAACCTGTTTTACTGAGTAAACCAGGATAGCCTAGTAAGATTGAGATGTGGGCCCTATTTCACTCCTAGTGCCTATGCAAACTGACTGCATCACACCCAGCAGTCAAAGTGGAGACACCTCTTAGATAAGAGAGCTGGCCCTATGTCACACCCAGAGCATCATGCATACCATCTGTGTCACAGCCAACAGTCCAAGCAGTCAGCAACCCAAAAACCCTGTATTACATCCCAGGGTCAAGTGTACCAGCTGTGTGACACTCAGCAATCCAAGCGATCACCTTTCCCAATGCTGACAATCAAGAAAATGACTTCCATGGATTATGATTTTTCCTAGCTTGCCACACACCAAATGCTAGGTCTAAGGCTCTGATGTAGTCTCTTGCCCTTGTGATGGCAGCTTCAGGATGGACCTCCACCCCGCAGATTCAGCCGAACTTTCAATCAATTGCAGCATCTGCTCGCCTTTCTTGTTTGTGAAAATGTGAATCTGTCTGGGTGGGTTCTCCTTACTTTGGTCGCAGTCGAGTTTGAAGAACCAATCAGCTCTTATCTGGCTTGCCAAAATGGTGCTCAAATGAGGTTTTACCTGAAAAAAGAAGAAAAAAGAGGCATCTTGCAAAACAGGAAATGGTTAGTGGGTCACAAGTACGTATCCAGTTGTTTGGCCTGAGGGGCGTGTGGTCATTGTGTGTGCTGTGTGTGCTCTGTCCTGATTGGTTAAGTGTACCTAACTACATATGGCATTTAACATTATGATGTTTTGGGAATGCATGCATCTCTCTGGCCATTTGTGCTTTATTGGGGCCAACCGCTGGAGATCATTGTAGTGTTGCTGTTTATCTGATCTCAGCTTGTGTGTTTGTCTGTCGTCTAAGTGTTATGCCACCTGGGACTTGTCAGTCATTACCTTTCAGGACTGGGCTTCTGAGCCTGCCTGGCCATGTACTTACATGCTGGGATTGATGGAGAGTTCATGACAGGGGTGATGTGACTTTGTTTGTGTATGAAAATGTATCATGCATGTAGAAAGGTGTCTTATCACCGTGTTCATTGATTGATCCGATTTTAATATGTATTGTGTCAAGACATAGAGATAAAAGCATCTTAGGTGTGGAGTGAGAGCGTCTTCCTAATAGAATGGCTGAGGAGTAATTGTGCCCTGCCCTGATTACACTTCAGGCACCCTGCCTGCACCACACATCAAGGCAACTGGCACCAGGCCTGCCACTGCATCTGCCACCCTAGACAGTTTTGAGCCAGACCCAGGGGATGGGTAAGGCCTGACCAGAAGCATGTTTAAGGATAGGCAAGGAAATTCCTTACACAAGGGCTGGTACAGGGCCTAAAAGGGGACCTTCACAACTTCTCATTAAAACAGTCGTGCATCTGTGGAAGATTCAGATGAAGGGCTGTCCTGCTGTCTAAAGAAAAAAGATGGGGCCTGCTTGCCTTGAACCCAGTCTCCCTTAAAGTAATTCTAAGGGCCAGTTGGTTGACCTCTTGTTTCAGCTACAGAGGCCTTCTTGCAACTGCCTAGATGACCAGCCTAAGCCTCTGCTTGAGTGAGTCCTGAACACCAAGATTTACTCCTAGCTCCCAGATCCTTTGCTGCATTGGTGTGTGCTCCTCCTGAAGAAAAGGTGAACATACAGAGGTTTTGGGCACTTCGCGGCAGCACAGTCACCTCTTTATGCCAAGAATCAACCACCTGCAATGATTGCCAATGCGAGTCTCCAGAAACGAACCACTGTTAACATTACAGCACTAATTGTCCATGACATCTGACCTCCTCCTCTAGGACCCCATCAATGTGAGCTGCACTCTTCATGCAGACTTCGGAGGGTAACTCTTCAGTGGGACAAACATGGTCCCTCTATCTGACGACACTCCATCACGGTCAGACTGAAGTTTGGATTTTCCCCCAGTCCAGTTCGACCAGATGACCGCAATTGGCGCTTTGAGCTTCTTCATGCTTTTTTCATCTAAAAATGTAAAAACTCAGATCTCCAGATCTACTGATTTGATTTTTGTTGTCTTGGTTTCATTTTAATTATTTAAGTGTGCTCCATAGGTGTTATGTTTTCACTTTATTACTGTCTGAGTGCTTGTAAGAAAATGGAGTATTATACAGTGAAGCTGGTTAGGTCTCACTATGGAATATTCTCACAATACCCCAAAACAAGTCCTTTGGATTCACAATAATATATCCCTAGGTCAGCCTGGGTAGTGTTGCACAGAGCAGTCAGGCTTTACTAGAGGAACATGTGTTAAGCATTACAGAGCACCAACAAGGAAGATAAGTAAATGACAGGACTCGAAAGAAATCCGACACCAATTTATAAAAATAGAACAGATTTTCATATAAATGTATACACCGAAATGAACACAATCAGAAAGTATAACCAGAGTTATGAATTTTAGAAGGAAAAATAAATCAGTGCAATAAACAGCTGTCAAACTGTGATACTACGGTCAATGGGAAATTCAGCTAGTGACAATCAGTCACTTGAGGTCAAGTCCTGTGGAAGACACTGGGGTTTAAGGTGATGCATGTCCAAGGCCCAGGGCTCAGCAGTCAGTACAATTTTATCTGGCTAATAGGGCCCAAGTGCAGAGTTGTCCTGGCTGTCATTGGTGCTGAAAGTGGGAGCCTGTGGTGCTAAAATAAATCACACTAGTGTCACTTGCAGGTCGAGTTCAGGAACCCACTGGAGGCTATGCTATACACCGGGCAGTACAACCTGACCTGGCTTGTATGGCCCAGGTGCAGAATGGTGCTGACTATGCATGATGCTAAATGCGAGAGCTACGGATGCTAGTTTTACCACAGGTAGTTCAAGATTCTGCGGGGTTCCCTTGAGGTGCAGCATCAAACAAAGTTAATGGTAGTCTGGCTGGCCAGCAACAAGCATTGGGAGCGGCAAACACAGCATGTAGTTACTTTGATGTCCTTGAGTCTGGGGGAAAATGGTAGACTCCTGAAAGTTATTGGAGGTCAGCACTACATTTCCTACAATACACTAGACCATTTACTTTTGGGAGAACACTCTATGGACCTGATGGCCAGTGATTCTTCAGTTCTAAAAGTTGTCAGTGCCTGTGGGTTGCAAAGGGGACTAGTACCTCTAGTAAAGGGAGTTCTGGAGTTGCCTTTGGTACTCAGCGAAGTTCCTCTTGGCCTCTGGTCCAGGCTGAGTCATAGTCATGCAGTCGTAGACTCGGATCTCTTCTTTGTCCTTCGTTGCAAGTCAAATCAGATTCTGATGTTAGGGGTGCCCCTTAAATCCTAGATTTAGAGATGTGGGTGCTAGTAGCCAATGGACTACTAGCCCCAGCAGCTAATCCTCCTCTTAGGTGACCACATCCAGGGATGTGTGTCACCTCTTCTACCCTGAACCCTCTATTTTGCAGCTTTTCAAAACAGCAGAACTCCTTTTCAGCAGTACAGGCATTCTACAGCACACATATGAATAACAAAACGTCATTAATGATTGTTTACGCGTAGGAAGGGTTTCCTTTCCTCCACATAAAGAATCATTAAATAATGACGATTTGATACTCCTATGTGTGCTGCATTGTGCAGCACATATAGGACAAGCAAATCGCCATTATTGATTGATTGCGTTTCTGAAGTGCCGCAGTGCAGGGCTGCCAAATTTGGCGCAGCGCTGCACTGCGCCACTTCTTAGTAAATGAGACCCCCAGTTTCTTACAATATGTGTACAATCATTGTAGATGTGATATTTCAGGACTGGATACAGCCTTTGTGTGTACTCACCAACTAGACAATATATTTAGCATCAGATAGGTGAGGAGGTTAATTTCAAATACACAGTAGATGTCTTCTAAAATACTATGGATAAATAACGCAATATATGCTATTTTTCATTCTGCAACTGTTTAGTATACTCATTACGAAGACAAACACGTTGATTTCGTCGTGATGGTTTAAGTATTAGACAACCATTCTTCAAAATGCAACTACCACTCTTTCCCATGAGGATTTATGTCAGTGCTCAAAATTGAGACTAAATACCAAGGAACTATGGTGAAAATGGCCTATTTTCTTGATGCAATATAATGATAATTTATTGTGTACGATTCTATTAGCATTATATGCTTCATAAAACAAGTTGCGATTAATCGTCTGTCCTTTCTTGAGTGATTTGCACGTATTACAAGAATTTAATGCAGTCTCTGCATACAATTCACTGAACATAGCCAGTGCGTAGTTTGTGAGAAAACCGGTGATGCATAATGATGTATGTAACGCTATTCTGTTTTCTTTTACAAGGAAGTATTTTTCCCCTCTCTTGATTGTTGCATTCCACTGAGAGGTACGAGATTTAACGAATAACTTTATTCTTTGTTGCATAGGATCGTTTTCACAATCAAAGGTGATGCCAGCTCGATAGCGTCAAGTCCACGTAATTTTTCAAATAGTATGGAATAGTTTCATTTAACCTAGATTATTTCTACTGAAAATGAACTGTTTTCCTCTGTTACGCTCTTATTTAACTAATGCTTGTATTGAGTGAATTATTAGTGTGCTCCCGGTAGTTTCTTTGTTTGACATGACATGTATTGTATTTCTACTATTTGTGGTGAACATTTTGGATACTATACTTGCTTGACAGAGCTTTGGGTGACCTTCCTTCAGCCATTAGCTTCTTTTGCTCCTGAACCTTCAACCAGCGTGTTGAGATATTGCCAATCACATCAGAGTGTTGAGATATTGCCAATCACATCAGAGTGTTGAGATATTGCCAATCACATCTTATCGTGTCACTGCAACCAAGAGTATTTTTATTGTGCACCAAGGTAGCATTTTGGGTGGATTTTACGTGGAGATTGTATTCTGTACTTTGAAGAGTTTTCGGTCAGACTCCTTCAGCCTTTGTCTATTTCTCAATCTTGGAACAGTGTCCTATAAAATCTATTATTGTTTTACTAGTCCAAGCGATCCAACTGCAGCTCTGAAGTGCCACTGGGGCCTTATTTACAAGGCCTTTGCGCCAGCGTTGAATCATTTTTTTATGCAATGATGGCACAAGCAGTGCTCTACACTGCTCCACATTTACAAAGTGACGCATTGGGCCCAATGCATCAGTTTATAAAGCCTTGTCTCACATTATACCTGCACCAGATATAATGTATGCAAGGTAGGCGTACCCATGGGAAAAGCTACACAGAACTGACTCAGTGAAGTTTACATTTCACTCTGTCATTCTGTGACTTTACTGCATCAGAATTTTACTGCCTGCTCGGAGCAGGCATAAAACTTACACAGGACATTTCTTAAAGGGGCCTCCCAGCATTGCTGGAGTACCGCCATTTTTTTGACACTTGTTCAGCAAGATGTAAGTTTAGCGCCACAGATGCATCAGAATTTCTGATGCAGCTGTGAAAACGTGTGCCACGGAGCTCTGTATTGTAAATATAGCACATTAATAGTGCTGTTAGGAGGTGTAGGGCAGTGCAAAAAATCTGATGCATCAGAGCTGATACGTCAGATTCTTGTAAATGAGGCCCTGAGAATTTTCCCCCTGGATATACTGACAAAAGCATCTGAAAATGGATTCTATTGAAAAGAAACAACATGTTTATCTGTAGCATTCATTTTCATATGTTATTTTCAGAGCTGATTGTTAGTGCTGCACAGAAGCATCGGCAAAGCCAAAAGTTGTGCAGAGTGTTCACATGCAGAAGCCTGAAACGCCACTCTCTGCAAATGTCTATGTTGATTTTAACAATGCTTCTTCCTAGCAGTCCTTGAGGGAAAATAAAGTATTTTTAAGAATATTTACTTTTTGAGGCAGTTCAAAGTTTATATAGTATACTTTCTTTATTCCTAAAATGCTATTCTGATATTTCTATTACTCAGCATACAACAAAAACATGACAATTAATACAGAACATGCAGGTGAAGCACCAAATACTTTCTTTGCTTTTAAGGTGAAACAACATTCCATACTCAACTATGGTTGCCCAATGTAGACCTCTCTGTATCAATGTAAACGTGTATTTACAGACTAAACTACACGAGCATTGGTGCACGACTTTTATAGGTTGACCCAAGCTATGTAATCCACATCAGTTAATTCCTAGTTTGGAGTATCATCGAAACTGACCAGATCCAGCAGGGATGCTGGCACAGAGAGGAAGGAATACTGTACATCACTTGTGCAGGTAGTTGAAGGTGGCGGGAACCGGCTCTCATTTTTGAGGACTGGGTCTTATCAAACTTTAGTACGCAGTAAGGGAGAGAAGGCAGAAATTGAGGGAAAAAGGTGAAAGTGAAAGAAAAGAGGCCGTGCCAAAGAGAGAAAGCAGAAATGAAAAAGAATATACACGAGTGAGATACAAAATGAGGAAATGTAAGATCGTGGAAGAATTATGCATGAGGAGGATTGTACACTACGCAGCCTTGGTATTTTACAAACCTGACATTCGACAATGCTACCGGTGGGCTAGAAGACGGGACCACATTCAGACACACAAAGAATATAGCATCATTTGGAAACAAACAAAGGATACTGCTGTTGTCACAAGACCCCCGGCCCCCTCATCCGTGGCTGTTATTGCTGCAGGGACATACAGTGAACATAGAGTGAACACTTACTTCATTCCCATGCCTAGTTGCCATCAGTGTCACAGCAATAGATAAATAGTGAGTGCTAAGTATTGAGTGGGTAACATTCAGGACTGACACATACACAACCTAATGATGTAGACCTGAAAAGAAGCGTTCCACTGACAGGGATTTTGATCACACCTTTAGAAATTTCATTTTCACTTTTGCTTATTAACAAACTATTTTCTTAAAAAGTTATTTTGACCTGAAACGAGAACTCATGTTTACATAACTTCCTCAGCATTCGTGCACTCCTCTTCGGTGATCCAAGACTTCCATCACATGCTGGCCAACGTTCTAAAAGTAGCGAAGTCTAATCATAAAAAACAAGCGACACATTCACTTTTATTTTACATAAAGTGTTGTATGAAAGAGAGATTAGGACAGCACCATATCTGGTAGCCTGTGGCGCTGATGTATCTTCCCAGGTGCTGAAGCACTATTTGGAAGCCTTGAGCCACATGCTCACCTTTGCACCACAGTGCAAAGGTGTGTGCATGAGTTTAGCATGTTTTGTACAGGGGTAGCAGCCTTTCAGTACAAAAGACCAAGCTTGGACTAACCTTTCCCTCTTTATATGTGTGTTGTGTAACACAGCACACATGCCAATTGGGAAAGGATTGGAGGAAAAAAACGTTTCTCCTACTTTGTCGCTGAATCAAGAAGGTATTGCGTGGTGCATACCCTTGTGCGCAAATAGTAGCTAGGGCTTTGGGTCAAAAACCATTGGTAGTATCCTGTGAAAACCAATGTACCACCTATGGAATGGTTCCTTGATGTAAAGTAACGCATTGCAGCACATAGCTCTACTTTGCATGACTTTTAGACAATTCTCCAGTGCAAATGTGTTTTTTTTCCTGTAAAGTCAATTCTAAATCAACACTTTGTGGCAGGTTGCATACTATTTGGTGACTGCACTGGTTCAACGTGTTGATAAATCTAGTCCCTCGATTTTACAGTGCCACACAGTCATAACGTTTGATAAAAAAAAATGCATGCAAGACTTCAGCCTGTATCTATGGTAAAAAAATGTGTTTTTCCTCATTAGTTGGCTTGTCTGCTTGTTTTCTGGAACATGTCAGCATATCTGCAAACATTAATGTTGACAGGCCCCACATTGTTAAACCTCTGTAGAACTTTAAACAATTGTTTTTCATGATCACCATTGTGGTAGATGAGATTGATATGAAACGTTTTTGTGGTTTGTAATTAAAAGTATACACTTGAAATTAGCTTTGCAATATGATTTTTTTTCACATTTTACCAAACAAACATCTTAGAACTTGACATTTGAGCAATGGTGGCCATCCTTGCAATAATGTGAACATACCTGGAATTGCAGTTGCCAGTCCTGACATCATGGTGCACCTTGCATGATGGTGACTATGCTTGGTATAGCGTGGATGTTAGAAATGGGGTCTTTGGTTGGCAGTCAGGTTACCCTCTGTCCAAGCAAGGACCCTCACTCTAGTCAGGGTAAATGAGAATCACCCTCAGCTAACCCCTGCTCACCCCCTTGGTAGCTTGACACAAGCAGTAGGTTTAACTTCAGAGTGCTAGGTGTAAAGTATTTGTACCAACACACACAGTAATTTAATGAAAACACTACAAAATAACACAACACAGGTTTAGAAAAATAAATAAATATTTATCTAAAGAAATCAAGACCAAAATGACAAAAATCCAACATACACAAGTCAAGTTATTGATTAAAAAGCATAAAGAGTCTTAAATCCTTGAGAAAACAGGTAAAACACTGTTAGCATTGAAAAGTACATGGGCAGCGTCAAAATAACCTGCACGGGCGAGTGTGCGTTGAAAAAGGTAAGCGGAGCGTCAATTTCTGACCCACAATCGCGCTCGTGCGTTGTTTCTCCTTCTCCGGTTGGCCGGCGTGCATCGATTTTCCTCCCCACAGGGGAGCAATGCATCGATCTGGGCAGCACTCGGGTCCGGGCAGGCATTACATCGTTTTTCCGCGCCCAGCAAGGTTTGCGTCGAAAATCCTGCCGCACAGTCTCAGCAAAACGGCACAATGTGGGTTGCGACGTTAACAGCCTCCATCAGCAGGTGTGAGCGTCGTTCTTCCAGCTCCGTGCATCGATTTTCCAGCCGCGATGCCGGTGGAATGTCGGTTGCTGCCACGAAGCCGGCGGCGCGTCGTAATATTTCATTGCACGCAGTCTGTGCGTGGATTTTCGGTCTTGTTATGCCAGCTTCTCCTTTCCGAGTCCCAGGAACTGGATGGGCCCCACTTGGCAGAGTAGGAGCCTCTCCAGAGACTCCATGTGCTGGCAGAGAGAAGTCTTTGCTGTCCCTGACACCAAACAACAGGAGGAAAGCTCTGAATCAAGCCCTTGGAGATCTTCACAAGAAGAAAGGCCACACAAAGTCCAGTATTTGTCCTCTTAGACAGGCAGAAGCAGCAACTGCAGCATGGCTCCACAAAGCACAGTCCCCGGCAGGGCAGTACTCCTCCTCAGTTCTTCAGCTCAAATCCAGGCAGAGGTTTCCTCTTGATATCCAGAAGTGATCTAAAGTCTGTGGTTTTGGGTGCCCTTCTTATACTAATTTTGCCCCTTGAAGTAGGCCTATTTCAAAGGAGAGTCTCTCTTGTTTGTGAAATCCTGCCTTGCCCAGGCCAGGCCCCAGACACATAACAGGATGTTGGAGAGTGCAGTGTGTGAGGGCAGGCACAGCCCTTTCAGGTGTGAGTGACCACTCCTCCCCTCTCTCCTAGCACAGATAGCTCATCAGGAAATGCAGGCTACACCCCAGCTCCCTTTGTGTCACTGTCTAGAGAGAGGTGCAAACAGCCCAACTGTCAAACTGACCCAGACAGGGAATACACAAAGAGGCAGAGTCACAGGAATGGTTTAAGCAAGAAAATGCCCACTTTCTAAAAGTGGCATTTTCAAACACACAATCTTAAAAGCAACTTTACTAATAGATGTATTTCAAAATTGTGAGCTCAGCGACCCCAAACTCCACATGTTTATCCGCTCCCAAAGGGAATCTACACTTTAATCACATTTAAAGGTAGCCCCCATATTAACCTATGAGAGGGACAGGCCTTGCAACAGTGAAAAACGGATTTAGCAATATTTCACTGTCAGGACATATAAAACACATTACCATGGGCCTGATTACAACTTTGGAGGAGGTGTTAATCCGTCCCAAATGTGACGGATATACCACCAGCCGTATTACGAGTTCCATAGGATATAATGGACTCGTAATACGGCTGGTGATATATCCGTCACATTTGGGACGGATTAACACCTTCCTCCAAAGTTGTAATCAGGCCCTGTATGTCTTACCTTAACCCTACACAGCACCCTGCCCTTGGGGCTACCTAGAGCCTACTTTAGGGTGCCTTACATGCAAGAAAAGGGAAGGTTTAGGCCTGGCAAGTGGGTACACTTGCCAAGT
Organism: Pleurodeles waltl; assembly: GCF_031143425.1. Classification (NCBI taxonomy): domain Eukaryota; kingdom Metazoa; phylum Chordata; class Amphibia; order Caudata; family Salamandridae; genus Pleurodeles; species Pleurodeles waltl. Next base: position 600,576,648 of record NC_090443.1, on the reverse strand, counting down.
CTAATTTACAGTTAAAACTGCACACACAGACACTGCAGTGGCAGGTCTGAGACATGATTACAGAGCTATTAATGTGGGTGGTACAACCAGTGCTGCTGGCCCACTAGTAGCATTTAATTTACGGACCCTGGGCACCTCTGGTGCACTTTACTAGGGACTTACTAGTAAATCAAATATGCCAATCATGGATAAGCCAATTGCATAAACATTTTGTATAGGAGCACTTGCACTTTAGCACTGGTTAGCAGTAGTAAAGTGCCCAGAGTAACAAAAACAGCAAAGACAGAGTCCAGCACACATCAACAACCTGGGAAATAGTTAGGGAAAACCACGTCAAGGATGAAAAGTCTAACAGTGGACGTCTTTGGTATTATACTTATCATTGCTACCTTGGTATGGTAACACTTGTGAGACAGACCCTGTTCTTGTGAGGCAGGTGTACATTTAATAACTTGTTGGAAATGACAAACAATGTTCGATGTGTCCCAAAAATATAATTTTTCAGAAATTGCCAACATTTTCTTAGCTACATTCAGTTTGTTTAGTCCAGATAATAAAACTTGCTTTTGAGAAGCAAATATGTGTATTTTGTGGAACTGAAAATCAATACTTGAATGGTAATTCACTCAGATGTGTAGAGGCATATTTCTGGTTTTATTTCCTTGGTACCAGAAAACACTTGCTGCTATGATTGTTGTTTCATCATCCACGTGGGCGCTTTACATATTGATAAAGCTATCAATACTATTACTGAGGCGATTTGATGTGATATGATTTTTTAAACATTAATCACTTTGGGATTCATTTTGGGTGATTAATCTTAGGGCTATTGTCTCTTTGTGATTGTCACCCCACTATTGCGATTGGGAGGTCACTCGCGTCACATTTGTGTGTGGTACACACTATAATAATCCTTTCTGAAGAGGTAACTCTTACAATAGCGATATTGACAATAGTTGTGAATTACTGGCACTGATAAGAATGTGTTCTACTATTAAAAAAATGTTAGAGGCCCCATAGATGTTGAGTGAATCCTGTTTTACCTTCATATAATTTAATAGTTTTGGCAACAACATTTCTTGGTTTGTCTGTATAGATATTTGGCATCAGATTTCTTGTAGTGGCTACTGCCTTTGAAAATCAAAATGCAACAGAGTAATAACATGCTGAACATGGAGGAAAATACCTTTTTGTATGTTATTCATCAATATTTACTCTGCATGTATGCATTGCTTTGCACAGACAACCCTAATACCAAGTACAGATGTTATCTTCACTAGGATGTATTGGAACTCCTAATATTGCATTGGTCTAAATGGCCCCATATCTGTTTGGAAGATTTAGAAGACACCAACCGAAAAGCATGATCATGAATTCAACTACTAATTAGCATTTTGAATTAATCCTCTCTGCTCTTGATTTAGTATCGGCGCATATTTAATCAGCTATTGTAAGGAATATACTATTTATTTCGATGTATCTAGCTGTATAAATGCAAAATAAACTATGGCAGCAGCTTGCCAGCCTTAATTGAAACTGTTTGCCTTGCTCTGACATGATTAACTAGCAAATGCTTTCCCGAGTTTTCTCCCTTTTGGCGGTTTCTAAAGCACATGTGACATTGACAGCCTCGAGTAGGAGGCGATAGAAAAGAGCTAAGAAAAGCAACACACCGAGTTATTTATCTCAGTGGTGCAAGACTGCAGGCTGTGTCAGGGAAGGGACGAGAGCCAACTCGACACTGAAGGCAGAGTCATGCAGAGATCGCGGGTCAAAATGAACCCGAAGAATCTGGAGGGTTTGTAGAGAGCAAATCGCTGTTGTACATCATTCTATATTTATGCTGTTATATGCTGGTTAATGTTATGTTCTTAGATTGGCATTGGTGAATAATGTTGGGGACAGCCATGGCAGCTATCTCGTAGTCTCTTCCCACGTGCTTCGCAGATTTTTGTCATCGATCAGAATCTGGTCAACCTGCGAAGATAAGCTTTGGGGAGGTTTGTCACGAAGATTGTGTAGTGTAATTTAGGTCTAGTCAAGCTGGCATTGTGCTTACTCTGAGAAGAGATCCTACGTGTATGAGCCATCACTATGAAAGAACTATTCATCACGTGAAAAAAGTGATACATACCTAGTCTGCAGAAGAAGTGAGAACTGTGTCGTGGGAGAGATATGGTACCAGAACATTGTAACCAAAATAATATCGATAACAAATGTAATGGCGTAAACATTGTTTAAAAAAATATTGCGCCTCTTGTATCAATAATACTAAATGTATACCCAATGGGACTATATTTTTGCGAATTATATTTAGGGCACAATATTTCTGTCAAATATGTTTGCTAATAATATTCGAGTAGGCAACAGTGGGAGATAATAAGTGGGTGAACAATATTTAGGAAATTACAGTGCATTGGATGAAATAATAGATATATGCATAGTCTGTAGCAGGAGAAGGGAAAACAGATACTGCGTGTTTCTTGCAAATGCTTAGATACAGGTCCAGATGCATTGAAATAGGTTGGAGTATAAGGTGGTGTCACAGGTTAATGCATTAAACAGAAATTGGAGAATTTGCCAGAAAGAAACCTCTTGCTGAAAAAACGATAGTAATTTAGAGAAGAATTTAAGAGCAGAAGCGAATGCCATCTATATTTAAATTAATGTCAACTATTTTGGCCAAAGGAAAGGCGCAATCCTTTTTTGATCTTTCTTAAGAATGGTGTATTAGTTCATTTTAGTGGCTTATGTTAGAGGTACAGTAGAATGTCAAAGTGAGTTGTTAGCTGCTGTTAGAGTTTTAGTTGCCCAGGGCTTGTCCAATAAATGTTATTTTTATGAAAATTTCAAGGATCTCTAGAATTTACTTGAACACTATTAACTGACAACAAATGTTGGGATTGGACCCAAAGCCTAACCCATTGTGGGACAGCAATCATCAATGTATATAGCCTTTGGCTGTGCGTTGCAGGAATCAGACACAGAGTTGGCCACTGGCTGAGCCCTACACCTGCACCTGGCCTTTAGGGAGCCCGGCCATGCACAGTAGGGGTTGGCCGGGCCCTGCACCCCACTGGTCATGGGACATCCACCCCCGTACAAAGGATTTTTTTATTATAATTTTGAGTACTCCTGTGATACTGCAGCACTGTTGGAGTACCATGCTACTGCATAGGGGACACTCTCATACCTGCAATAGTCCATGGTTCCGCCAAAAAACTAGCTAATTCAAAAAAAGGATGCTTAACTAATGAGGTCCCTACATGGGGCTTGTGGTTAGGGTATACTTACCCTGGCCACATATGTGGCTGGTTTCCTTGAAATTCCGTCATCAGGGACAGTGTTCCAGAATCCTGTATTGATGACTGCAACATGTTGTTCAATGTTGCGACCAGCCAACTAAATCATTTAGGTACTGCATGGCTGGAACCAATCCCTTTGTAACAAAATGGCTGACACAAGAAAAAGCTCCCTCAACCAATCAGTTTTGAGTATTGAATTTTGGTCTTGCGGTACTCCCTCGCTACACTATGTTGGGAGTAGCATGGGACCAACAGTCCAGTTATACTTGACTTTTGCGGAGGGTTAGCCCCTTCATGCCATAGCCCTTCTTTAAAAGCTAATTTCGCAAAAACTGATGAATGGATTTACAACAAATCACAAAATGTGTGCTTTCTGAATAAAGATTTAACTTTTTGCCAAATTTGGTGTAATGCACATCTGCCTTTTGTCTACCTGTATATATGGCAAAGTATAGGGAAGTGTTTACAAGTTTGTTAAACTTGAAAAATAAATAGGTAACACATTGATAACATATTTTGTTAAATAATAATGTTACATTTAAATGTAGAATAATATAAAAAATGTTGCAGATTTACTCACTTTTCAAATTAAAATGTCATTGTCTTGAAGATATTACATTTAAAATAATATTATTTCTCTAACAAATAATTAAACAAATGTACTTAAAATGAAAAGTGATGTATGAAATGAATTTACAGCAACACACTTATTATTTTTAAGTTTGCAGACATTTCACAAAATATTTTCAAATACATTAGCAATTATGTTTTAGTTTTAGGATTGTTTAAAAAAGTATATTTTTAAATATTTTAAATAATTTAATTTATTTCAACATTAGTTTCTAGGGGGGGGGTCATTTTATTTCTCTACTGCCATCATTTTTATGTGAGGGTGTTGCAGAACCTGTGAACAGACATACATGGTGCTGGACATAGTCCAGCTGTGACCTAGAGGAGTACATTTATAACTGTTTTGGGTCCATTTTGGCTGTAGTAACTATAGAAGAACAGTTTGTGAATCGGAATGGGCTAGCTCTTGTGGGTGCCTGTGCTTCTCTAAACCCTCCATAACCCTTCCTAAAGCCCTCCTTACTCATCCGTTACCCCTTCCACTTTAGTAGTAAGCATTCCCTATTTTAAGCCAGTCTCCTCTGTCCCCTTCCAGGTTTACTGTTAAAACAGATACTTACCTGTACGCAGACTCCGAAGTCGGGATAGAGACCTCTGCACAAAAAAGATAGGAGAACCAGAGGCAGAACCTCAGCACATAGGTTTGTGAATAGCATTTTAGTAATACTATTGTACTACTACAAAATGCAGTTTCTGAATAGGCCCCATGTATCCTTACAGTTCCAAGTGAGTATAGGAATATGGATATTTGTAATGTACCACCTGCCCAATCTGAAATAACAATGATTAAATCCTTTGGAGTAGGGGTCGGAGACAATTGCCTGATAGGCTGGTGACTCTTGAGTTTATTCCTACCCCAGTTCTGGAGCATGTGGTACTGGGATACGTTGCTGTACCCCCGTCCTATCATACCAAACTCGTTTCATGGAATGTTGCAGGCGTAGTTCCCAAACCTGCGTGCCCTAGATGAGGGCTATTCATAGATTCTTTTGATATATGCCTATTTAAAGAGCCCTGTTCGGTAGCTATGCCACATCATGCCGGGTTTGTCAACTTTTCTTTACCTGCCTCAACTTCTGGAAGGAACTTCAGGGGGCTGTCAATTTGGGTTAAGACCACTTTATGCTGTAAGTCTAAGATGATTTATATGAGTATCCCTGATGCATTATGTGTGTCCCATACTTTTCCTTCCGGCAAGGTACTATTCTTCATTTATAATGTGTACTGGAGACCCTTAGGCAATGGTGCAGAGCAGCATGTCTTTAATGAAATTGATAGGCATATGGCAGACCCCCCTTTGCGCTCCTTTAAAATCTTGGCAGGTGATTTCAATAGTAGATTTGAGCCACTGGCTGCCACCCGGGACACCCCCTACCTGACTATGACCAGCTTTGGGGTGTTCAAGCCTTTTCTCTTCCACCCGTAAAGAGGTGGTTTCCCGTTGTGCTCCAGTGAAACACATTTTTATTTTGTCATGACCTTTGGGCATGCAATGGCAGAACCAATTCAGACCGCAATGGGTCCCATAAGTATCAACAACCACAGTGCACTAGCCTTATTGATTACATTCTTCTGGACATTAGTCTTTGGCACCTATTGGTAGACATGATTGGAGTCCCCAGACAAGATAGTGACCACAATGCTTTAGAGCTAACAGTGGGATCCTTGGGCAATACCCTGTCGAGTATAGACAAACTCCTTGATCGAAGGCTGGTCGTATCCAAAAACCAGTGGAGACTGAAGTGAAGCTCTTTGGTAAGCTCAGAAACAGCCTTGGGGGAAGGGTTTGAAGTTGTTTCTAATGGTTTATCTGCAGAGGCACAATCTCAGCATGTAGGTTTGTGAATAGGATTTTGTATATTTTAGTAGTACTCTTGTAGTACTACTAAACGCAGTACAAAGTGCAGTTTCTGAATAGAGCCCTATGTATCCTTGCAGTTCCAAGTGAGTATAGGAATATGGATATTTGTAATGCACCACCTGCCTAATCTGACATAACAATGATTGTGATTAAACCCTTTGGAGTAGGAGTTGCAGATAAATGCAGGTCCCAGGTTTTTGATCAATCTGACTGATGTCATTGGGAGAATGTCAATAAATGTCCTGTCCTGAACCGAGGTTGGATTTCCTGGGCAAATAAGAAATCTTCCTTCAGGACAATCATGAATGCTTCCTGGCTGAATCAGCATGAAACATGACAGGGAAATAGACTGCTTTGAGTTGGTGGATGTCATAAGGTTTGTGTAAAAAAATAAAAACCATCTTGTGCCCTTTCTGTGCTTGCTGGCGTCATCTTCAGCTGTGTTGAAAAGCTCATGTTGATCAGCTCAGCATTCTATTGATCAGAAGAAAAGTTGAACCTTTCTTCGCAAGCCTTGTTTTGGGATCATTTAGGCCAGCTTCTTTCAGCAATTACTTTGTCAAGGCATTACTGAAATTTTGAAGCAGCCTACGTGATAGCAGGCATTTAGTGGTTTGCATTGACCGACTGTGGAAAAGAAACAATGGGGGTGATTCTTACTTTGGCGGGCGGCGGAGGCCGCCCGCCAAAGTAACCCCGTCAGAACACCGCACCGCGGTCGAAAGACCGCTGCGGTGATTCTGAGATTTGCCCTGGGCTGGCGGGCGGCCGCCAAAAGGCCGCCCGCCAGCCCAGGGCAAATCAACCTTCCCACTAGGATGCCGGCTCCGAACGGAGCCGGCGGAGTGGGAAGGTGCGACGGGTGCAGTTGCACCCGTCGCGTATTTCAGTGTCTGCAAAGCAGACACTGAAATACTTTGCGGGGCCCTCTTACGGGGGCCCCTGCAGTGCCCATGCCTTTGGCATGGGCACTGCAGGGGCCCCCAGGGGCCCCGCGGCACCCCCTACGGCCATCCTGTTCATGGCGGGATTCCCGCCATAAACAGGATGGCGGTAGGGGGTGTCTGAATCCCCATGGCGGCGGAGCGTGCTCCGCCGCCATGGAGGATTCAATGGGGCAGCGGTAAACCGGCGGGAGACCGCCGGTTTACCCTTTCTGACCGCGGCTGAACCGCCGCGGTCAGAATGCCCTCGGGAGCACCGCCAGCCTGTTGGCGGTGCTCCCGTGGTCGGTGACCCTGGCGGTCACCGGCCGCCAGGGTCAGAATGACCCCCTATGTCTCTTCAGTTCTTTTCCTTGGCAGAGGTTCCTCTTGATTCCAGAAGTACTCTAAAAATCTGGGGTTTTGGGTCCACTACTTATACCCCTTTCCGCCTTTGAAGTAGGCAAACTTTAAAGAAAAGTCCCTGTTGTTCACAAGATCATGCCTAGCCCCGGCCTAGCTCCAGACCAACACCAGGGGGTTTGGAGACTGCATTGTGTGAGGGCAGGCACAACCCATTCAGGTGTAAGTGTCAGCTCTTCCCTCCACTCTAGCCTAGATGACCCTTCAGGATATACAGGCTTCACCCCAGCTCCCTTTGTGTCAATGCCTAGTGGAGATTCAAAAACTGCCCAAATGTCAGTCTGACCCAGATAGGGAATACACAGGTATGCAGCAGGGATATGGAATTCCTATAACCCCACACCTATTGTTTGGGATCAAGGGCAACAAATTTTCATGTTTAATTTGTCCTTGGGACAAGTAGGTCCAACCCTGTGCAGCACAAACCCTCTGGCTGCTGGTGACTGCAGTTGAGGAGTGATGTGAGTCAATATGTTAATGTTGTTCGAACCTCTAGTTATGGTTCATTAATGATAAGCCTTCACTATTAGGGTGAGCGCTGTAAATACATGTTTTACGGTCATAATGCACAGCTGACAGTAGTTCCAGTAACAAAAAAGTGTGCACACATATTTGAAAAGTTTGACAATATGAGGCTAAGTATAATGCTCCCACAATGCTCTTTGATTAGAGTGGTGATTTTTTGCTTTCAAAATAAAATGTTCAGAAAAAAATGCAAGTAGGAAAAAAAATGTTTTGCTACTAAACAATTTTAGGTGCTATTTCTTTGAAGCTTCATTTAGTAAAATGTGTTGATGCATGCTAGTATTTCCCAAAAATATTCCTATTGGAAAATTAGTGTAACCATGTTCAGCAAGATTATTGGAAGCATGAAAAATAAACAAGCACTGGCAAAGCCAACCATTCCAACATTTTGTTGAGTCTTTTGGTTTTGTCAGTGCATGTCTTGTTTTGACATGGCTTTTGTAATACTTTAATATTGTGGGAGCTGCCATGACCTCACCATTGTAACAAACACTGGCAAAAAGAAAAAAAGGGTTTTTAGTCTCAAAAAGCACACAGTACCACCAGTGGTGTACCCTGAGTGAGTCTAGAGGGGGGCCCTCCAAGTTCTTTGCAAGGGGATGACCCTCCAGCTTAGTTACTCCACTAATTGCCAAAGTAGTTCCTGGCATTGAACAAAACTACTTTGTGTGCCAATATGCTCCTTGTGGAATAGCCGAATGAGATCGCTCATGATAAAGCCAGTCGATAGATAGAGAGAGATAGAAGTTTAATAAAAACTAAGGGGGTCATTCTGACCCTGGCGGTAAAAACCACCAGGGCCAACGACCGCGGGAGCACCGCCAACAGGCTGACGGTGCTCCCATGGGCATTCTGACCGCGGCGGTACAGCCGCGGTCAGAAACGGAAAACCGGCGGTGTACTGCCGGTTTCCCGCTGCCCTGGGGAATCCTCCATGGCGGCGCAGTTTGCTGCTCCGCCATGGGGATTTCGACCCCCATACCGCCATCCTGTTCCTGGTGGTTTTGGCCGCCGGGAAGAGAATGGCGGTATGGGGTGTCGTGGGGCCCCTGGGGGCCCCTGCAGTGCCCATGCCAATGGCAATGGCATGGGCACTGCAGGGGCCCCCGTAACAGGGCCCCACAAAGATTTTCAGTGTCTGCCAGGCAGACACTGAAAATCGCGACGGGTGCAACTGCACCCGTCGCTCCCCTTCCACTCCGCCGGCTCCATTCGGAGCTGGCATCCTCATGGAAGGGTGTTTCCCGCTGGGCTGGCGGGCGGCCTTCTGGCGGTCGCCCGCCAGCCCAGCAGGAAACCCAGAATACCCGCGGCGGTCTTCTAACCGCGCAGCGGTATTCTGGCGGGCCCCGCCAGGCCGGCGGCTACCGCCGCCGGCCAGGGTCGAAATGAGGCCCTGAATGTCTTTGTTAATGTCAGACCTAATTAGGGATCCAATTCTTAAAGAAAGTCATAAAAGTGCACCCATGGTATGTCTTTGAATTAGTGGCTTTCATGAACTCACAAGAATTTACAGAAGTAGACCAGGAAATCGTACTCCAAGAAAATATTTGTGAACTGTATTCTAGCTCGAACAAATATGCATGTGTCGATGTGTTCATGTGAAAATCTATTGAGCGTTTACAAGTTCACATTTCCTCCAACCACTTTTTTCCTAACCCTGAATAAACTTTTACTTCTGCCATTGTCAGGAGTGAATTTCCAACTTCTCTCATTATGGCAAAGATTAGAGAAGAGCTGGTGAAAATCCTTGAACATGCAAGTTAGTAGGTTTGCAGACTCAAAGGCATTCCAGCCCTAGAACTATTGTTTATTGCTTCCTCCAGCCCCAGTATATAGATCTGCAGAAAGGTGGCAAAATATGGAAATTGCTATAGTAGGGATTGAAATTGCAAGTATTCAACCCCTACTAGAGTAGCAGCCCGAGCATAATCAGAGAGGCTATTATCTGAGCTTTTACATAATGAGATTGCTGCCATAATTTGAGGACAAGTAGATTTTTTTACAGGGCAAGTAGTTTTAAGAAGCAACCTGTCCCATGAACAAGTAGATTTTTTATTAAATTCCACACCCCTGAGGCAGAGTCACAGAATGGTTTAAGCAAGAAAATGCCCACTTTCTAAAAGTGGCATTTTCAAACTGACAATCTAAAAACCTACTTTCCCAAAAGATGCATTTTTAAATTGTGAGTTCAGAGACCCCAAACATCATCACTCTATCTGCTTCCAAAGGGAAACTAGACTCAAACGTTGTTTAAAGGCAGCCCCCATGTTAACCTTTGAGAGAAATAGGTCTTGTAACAGTGAAAAACTAATTTGGCAGTATTTCGCTGTTAGGACATGTAAAACACATCAGTACATGTCACACCTTTAACATACATTACACCCTGCCCATGGGACTACCTATGGCCTAGCTTAGGGTGCCTTACATGTATATAAAGGGAAGGTTTGGGCCTGGCAAGTGGGTACAATTGCCAGGTTTAACTGGCAGGTTAAAACTTCGCACACAAACACTGCAGTGGCAGGTCTGAGCCATGATTACAGGGCTACTCATGTGGTTGGCACAATCAGTGCCGTAGGCCCACAAGTAGCTTTTGATTTACAGTCCCTGGGCACCTCTAGTGCACTTTACTAAGGACCTACCAGTAAATCAAATATTCCAATCATGGAAAAGCCAATTACAAATGTGTTAGAAATGGGGTTTTTGGTTGGCAGATAGGTTGCCCTCTGTCCAAGCAAGAACCCTCACTCTAGTCAGGGTAAGTCACACACAATCCAAAATCAGCCTGTGCTCACCCTCCGGTAGCTTGGCACGAGCAGTCAGGCTTAACTTAGAAGGCAATGTGTAAAGCATTTGTGCAATAAATCATACAACACCATAGTATAACACCACAAAAATACACCACACAGTGTTTAGAAAAATATAGAATATTTATCTGGATAATTGTAGGTCAAAACGATCAAAGTTGCAATACGAATTTGTAAAGATATCACTGAAAAGTGATATTAAGAGTCTTTAAGTCTTTAAAAAGCGATAAAGTGTCTTTCAAGCACAGAGTACCTGGTTTCTGGTGGGAAATCTCCTCAGAGGGCCACAGGAGACGAGATGCGTGGAAAAAGGGGGGTGTGCGTCGTTTTCCGCTCAGCACACACAGACTTGCGTCGTTCTTTTCCACGCGGGGAAGTCGGGCGTCGTTTTCCGGCGCGCAGACAGTCTCTTTTTGTGGATCGCGAGGATTACCAGATGTCCCGGGTCTGTGCGTGGATTCTCCTGCTTATTTTCCGGCTGCGCGTCGTTCTGCGGGGCTGCGCGTCGAAGTTTCGATCTCACGGTAGGCGTCGCGTCGATTTCTCCTTGGAAGTCGGGCGGCGTTGTCCTTGCGAGGCCGTGCGTCGAAATTTTGGTCTCACAGCAGGCGTCGCGTCGATTTCTCCTTGGAAGTCGGATGGCGTTGTCCTTGCGAGGCCGTGCGTCAAAGTTTCGCACTCACGGTAGGCGTCGCGTCGATTTCTCCTTGGAAGTCGGGCGGCTTTGTCCTTGCGAGGTTGTGCGTCGAAGTCTCGATCGTCCCGAGGGCGTCGCGTTGATCAGCGTCGGTGTGCGGCGTTTTTCTCGCCGCGAAACAAGCTGTGCGTCGAATTTTTCGGCGCACGGAGCGTCCACGTGAAAGGAAGAAGTCTTTTTGGTCCTGAGACTTCAAGGAACAGGAGGCAAGCTCTATCCAAGCCCTTGGAGAGCACTTCCACAGCCAGACAAGAGTTCAGCAAGGCAGCAGGGCAACAGCAAGACAGCAGTCCTTTGGAGAAAGCAGACAGGTGAGTCCTTTGAGCAGCCAGGCAGTTCTTCTTGGCAGGATGTAGTTTCTGGTTCAGGTTTCTTCTCCAGCAAGTGTCTGATGAGGTAGGGCAGAGGCCCTGTTTTATACTAAGTTGTGCCTTTGAAGTGGGGGTGACTTCAAAGAGTCTCTAAGAAATGCACCCAGTTCCCTTTCAGCTCAATCCTGTCTGCCAGAGTCCCAGTAGGGGGTGTGGCAGTCCTTTGTGTGAGGGCAGGCCCTCCACCCTCCCAGCCCAGGAAGACCCATTCAAAATGCAGATGTATGCAAGTGAGGCTGAGTACCCTGTGCTTGGGGTGTGTCTGAGTGAATGCACAAGGAGCTGTCAACTAAACCTAGCCAGACGTGGATTGAAGGGCACAACCAGATTTTAGTGCAAAGAAATGCTCACTTTCTAAAAGTGGCATTTCTAGAATAGTAATATTAAATCCGACTTCACCAGTCAGCAGGATTTTGTATTACCATTCTGGCCATACTAAATATGACCTTCCTGCTCCTTTCAGATCAGCAGCTGCCGCTTCAACAGTGTATGAGGGCAGCCCCAATGTTAGCCTATGAAGGGAGCAGGCCTCACAGTAGTGTAAAAACGAATTTAGGAGTTTTACACTACCAGGACACATAACTACACAGGTACATGTCCTGCCTTTTACCTACACAGCACCCTGCTCTAGGGGATACCTAGGGCACACATTAGGGATGACTTATATGTAGAAAAAGGGGAGTTCTAGGCTTGGCAAGTACTTTTAAATGCCAAGTCGAAGTGGCAGTGAAACTGCACACACAGGCCTTGCAATGGCAGGCCTGAGACAAGGTTAAGGGGCTACTGAGGTGGGTGGCACAACCAGTGCTGCAGGCCCACTAGTAGCATTTAATCTACAGGCCCTAGTCACATGTAGTGCACTCTAATAGGGACTTATAGGTAGATTAAATAGTCAATCATGGATAAACCAATCAATAGTACAATTTACACAGAGAGCATATGCACTTTAGCACTGGTTAGCAGTGGTAAAGTGCTCAGAGGTCAAAAGCCAACAACAGCAGGTCAGAAAAAATAGGAGGAAGGAGGCAAAAAGTTTGGGGATGTCCCTGTCAAAAAGCCAGGTCCAACAAAATGCAATTCACACAAGGAGCACTTGAACTTTAGCACCAGTCACCAGTGTCAAAAAGACAGGGGGACTATGCAAAGGATGTCAGGTCTAACACATATATGCTGTTTGGGGGACTTGGTCCATTCTTCAGGGTCATCCCCAGACTTTTTGCCTTCATCCTCCTGTTTTGTGAACCTGTTTTTGTTGGCTTTTAGGACTTTGAAGACCTCACCATTGTTGACCAGTGCTAAAGTGCTTGTGCTCTCTCCTTAAAACAAGAAAGAATTGTCTTACACCCATTTGCCATATTTCATTTACTTGTAAGTCATGACTAAAGTAGCACTACATGTGCAAAGAGCCTGTAAATTAAATGCTAACAGTGAACCTATAGCACTGATTGTGCCACGCACGTAAGTAGCACTTAGACATCTCAGGCCTGCTATTGCATCCTGTGTGTGTGTAGTTTTTAACTGCCATTTTGACCTGGTAAATTGAACCTTTTATGAGGTCCATGCCTTTCTTTTTAATATATAGGTCACCCTTAGAGTAGACCCTGGACAGTCGAGAGAGCAGGGTGTAATGTTTTTAAAAAGTGGAATATGTACTTCTAAGTTGTACATTTCCTGGTAGTGAACAATTCAAACATTTGGTTTTTCACTACTGTAAGGCCTACCTCTCCCATGGGATAACATTAGAGTTACCTTATTGGATTTTATGTGTAAATTCCAAATGGGAATAGGAAATCAGTTCATGTTTGGTGTCTCTGGAATTGTAATAAAAATTCCTAACTTTTGGTGAAGTCACATTTTAGCTTACATCTTTGAAAATGTTACTTTTAGAAAGTTGGCATTTTCTTGCCTTGGCCACTTGGTGCTTACAGTCCATTCCCGGTGGGCATGTGACTGGATTTTGTTGGCAAATTCCTCCAAGACAGCCACACACACTAGGGAGCTTAGGTGACACTGGATGGGCTATCCCTGCAGGTTCAGAGGGAGGAGGTAGGCCAGCCCCACCTACACTTGAATAGGCTATGTCCTGTTTCCACACAAAGGGTTGCATACCCACTGTAGTTAGCCTGGAGCCAGGAAGACAGGGCACTTCAAAGGTATGCTTCTAGAAACTTCTCCCCCTTCAAAGGCATATCTGGATATAAATACTGGACCTTAGACATTAATTCTTCAGTAGCCTTCTGGATGTGTGGATACTCTGCTATGGAAAAAGGACTGTGCTGCTGAAAGGACTGCAACTCTGTTAAACTTCTGCTCTGAAGGACTTCTGGACTCTGGTGACCTGCTGCCCTCATGCCTAGGTGAGAAGGAATGGACCTGCATCCCTTGAACTGAGAGTGACCCCAAGGTGTAGTAGACTGGCCTCCTTATCTGAAGACTCAGGAAAATAACAGGATCCCAACAACCTTGTAACAGCACCTAGTTCTGCCATCTGTGAGTCTGCTCTGCCAAATGGCGACATCCCAGTCCTGGACCCCTGGGCTTAAGGTGCTCAGACAGATTCTGTGGACCCAGCCGAACCAACAAATCTCCTCTGCTGCATGATGCAAACCGAGCAGAACTGGCACATCACTGCTACTGTGTGGATTGGACCCATCCCGAAGACCCACATCGCTGTGACAGCCCCATCTGAACCGCTGCTGCATGACACATCCTTGGGGCACACCCTTGCATTCCTCAGCAAAAGCCGCCTCAATGATGCAACCGGAATGTGCATGCCAGCCTTTTAGCTCCTTCGAACCGACTCCTCACTGGGACTGTGTGTTGCATCCACAATGCTGGATTTCACATCACAAGCCTTGTCAATAGGATCCTCAAGGATGATGCAGGCCATCATATCACAGTAGGGCATTATCTCGAAATGGGCTTCTCTGTCCTGGCTCAAGCTTAGCTGCAGGTACTATAGGCTATTTTGAAAAATCCTTTCTGTGAAGGCAGGGCACAGCCTATTGACTTGTAAGTGGGGTTGTGCCCAGCCCCCACATCTTGCCTTTGATGGCCTGTGCAGTCACACCTAATTCCTCTGTTGTGTGGCTGTCTTGGAGGAATAAACAAAGTCCAGCTATGAACTACACCCAGCCATGTGACCCAGGAACAGGCTACAGGCATTAAATAGTTGGGGAGGGAGATGGCAATTTCCTAAAAGTTAAATTTTCAAACTTAATACCTGATCTTACCATTAAAGAAGGCTTTAAATTACTACCTCTCATACACCAAATATGAATTTCCTACCTGCTCTCAAACAAAAGTTATCATTTATTAAATGTAATAAGGCAACCTGATGTTATCCTATTGGATAAGTGAGTTTTTCATCTGCAGAACATGTAAAACTTATAAGTACATGTCCAATGTTTTATTTACAATGCATCCTGCCTTATAGATTGTCTAGGGCTTACTTTAGGGGTGACTTACATGAAATAAAAGGGAAATTTAAGGCTTGGCAAGGAGTTTATTTTGCTAAGTTGACTTGGCAGTTTGGAACTGAATTCAGGCTGCAGTGGCAGACATGGGATGTGCTTTAAGGGGCTACTTATGTGGGTGGCACAATAAGTTCTGCAGACCAAGTAGTAGCATTTAAGTTACGGGCCGTGTGTATAAAGGTATATAGTATACCACTTTACCAGGGGCTTATAAGTAAATTAAATATGCCAATCAAGTGCAAGTCAATTTTACTACCTTTTAGGAAGTGAGCACAGGTACATTAGCAATGGTTAGCAGTAGGATTTCCAGCCTTGCTCATCAACCCATATGCATTTAATTTAATACCTAACAACAAAAGCTTGTATGTAGGTCTTGTTTTCTCTTTTTACTGAAGCATGGCTATGAGTTCAGCTTAGATGAACTAATGCTATGCTTATAACAACGCTGGTAAGCAGCTCTTGTGGAGCAGACCCTCATGTTTCCTTTCCTCACATTTGTAATATTTGACCATTGAGTAAACAGTAAGGTGAGCTTGCCTGCCATATTGTGCTCCTTAGACTCGCTTTGTGTGATTTGTGCTGGATTTTTGAAAGTGACCAGAGATCTCACATTCATTATGAGGAACATCACTCATGGTCCCAGAGCATTGAGTTACTTCTCCCTTTCCCTCACCTTTGTATACTTTAAGCTCCGATGAAGTGAACCATTTGTGCTGTAGATCCCTTGGGTCATTATCCTTGTCATTTTAATGTCCAGGTGTCATTCATTTGCACTCTCATGTTGTTTCCTTTTTCTGTTTTTGACCCTAGTGACTATTTTTCAATTTCCTACTTTTTTTTTGTGTTGTGTTGTGTATGGTGTGTAGTTCCATAACTGGCACACTAATCAAGGCTTGACAACAAACTGTGGCAGGAACAGCTAGACAGTTTCAAAAGTAAAAAAAATATTTTAATCCAAGGGGAACTTTAAATTAACTTCATATAACAAACAATAAAACAAATATTGACCACAGTCACCTTACCGGACTTCCCCTGTTGACAAGCCAGGTTTGCAGAGAAGAAATGAGACAAACATTCTGCTGCTTCCTCTGCCAGAACTTTGCAGCTGTTCTCTCTGTCCAAGGTGGGACTATGTCCCCAGACGTCTGTGTGGAAAGATGGGGCTTTTGGTGAAGCACTCATAAGCACCAGAGGAGTCACACAGCATGGGTGTTTTTCTGCTGCTTCCCCTCCTCTGTGTTAACTTATGCGTGGAAGCTACGCCAAGTGACTCTGGCTCTGCTGCTTTTCAAGTGCTACAGATTAATGATAGTTTTTCCCAGTTTGCCTTCTCTCTGGTCAATATACAATAATGATTTTGTTAAACTCTCATGTATGAATTGTTTGCAGATGTATAATTTTCTTTCAAAATTACAGTCCCTTAAAGGTAGTGCTAAGACGCAGTTCAACTATATGCTATGTCTTGATTTTAAAACCAACCTGCTAGGCCCAACATAGATGGGGGGGAGTCAGGAGGGGGAACTTCTGGCAGTCCTTAGCGATGTGAGGGGAATCGAGTTGGCAAGTTATTTGGCCGAGTATGACC
Organism: Pleurodeles waltl; assembly: GCF_031143425.1. Taxonomy (NCBI): domain Eukaryota; kingdom Metazoa; phylum Chordata; class Amphibia; order Caudata; family Salamandridae; genus Pleurodeles; species Pleurodeles waltl. The sequence continues at coordinate 600,560,045 of NC_090443.1, read as the reverse complement.
TGATTGATCTAGTTGATGCTCTAAGTAAGGGTGAGAATCCCCCGATAACCTTTAGAAGACACAGGCGCCCACCAACCATTGATTACATCTTTGTAACTAGGAATCTCATACAGCAATTCATTATCGGGGAGGTTGTGCAGACCGAGTGGGGGGATCACAATGCCTTGTCTGTTTTAGGACAGTTGCCCATAAGTAGGTTCATGCCCATCCCCAACATCATTGATGGGTTAGGTCACTTTGGCACCTTAAAGATCCCTTAGAGGTCTTGGGTTTGCGTCTGAAAAAACATCATGGGTTATTTCTTTACTGCTTGTTCATGGCAGTCTTTTTTCAGCTCACCTTGACACCTTAAACCTGCCCATTACACAATCCCTTCTTAAACCTTTGCAGGCAGATAAGGCTGACCCATGTTGGTTTGCTGAGAATTGCTCGGCAGCCAACTGGCGACTAAGGCAAGCATTAGCTGCCTCTCTGAGAATTGCTGCTGAGGTTTGATCAGCTCGTCATGCATACAAGACCACCCTTAAAACCGGGAAGGAGTCCCTGCATGGGTTGTATTGGGAAATATTGTAATCCGCAGCAGTGGGCAATAATAGTAAATTATTTTGGTACACAGTTAACAGAATTAAATCAAGAAGTGCCTCTGAAAGTCCCCTGTTGCAATGTAATATCTTAGGCTCCAACTGTGAAGCACATTTCTCGACAATTTACCATCTAGAGGAACATTCTGAGTTGACAAAATCGATACATAGCAGGTTAGATAATGCACCACCACTTACAGTACTATTGTCAGAAGTAGAACTGGCAATAAGTCAGAGCTCAGGCAGTAAAGCGCCTGGCCCTGATGGAATCCCAATCGATCTTATAAGATGTAACATCGCCTTCTGGGGTCCTTTGATTACTAATGCATTTAACAGTTCTCTAAATATGCATAACCCCAATTTCTGGAAACTTTCGACCATTGTGTCTATCTTCAGAAGAGGCGATTGTATGCCCCCCAAATGTTCTAGGCCAAGATCTTTATTGGATAGTACTGGTAAAATTATTGATAGGGTGATCTACAATCATCTTGTTGAACGGGCCCAAGAGTGATATACTCTTTCCCCCTTCCAATCTGATTTCGTCCAGGGCTGGGTACAGTAAGCAGTGCCTAAATTTGAGTCCAATAGTTAACAAGTATGCCCACGCTAGGTTCTGCCCACTGTACTTTTTCTTTATGGACCTTTCAACTGCATTTATTCAGTTAACAGGTCCAAGTTGTGGTTGAGGCTGCTGGATATTGGCATTGAGGTACACCTGGTGAACTTGCCTTTATTTAACCTCTACTCCAGTCAATACCCCTACAGTTGCAGACAGCCAGGTTCCTGCATTGTAATATGAGGATGATGCAGTCTTATTACCTCTGACCCCTAATGCTCTGCAGGTGCTGGTGGCCCATTTTGTCCAGTTTATGGGTATTCTGGACCTGGCCACAAATTGTGTTAAATCAGAGACCATGGCTTGTGGATCAGGAAGAATCGACACAATAAGGCTCAATATTCAGGGTCTGCACTTGTGTAGGTGTAAAAACCTTTAGTTACCTGGGTGTAAGTTTTAACTCCTCTGGCTCTTGGCAGTCTCATTTGAACAGTTCATGCCTTAAGCTAAGTAGGTCAGCTGGAGCATTTTTTAATCTCCCCAGGGCTAAAGGGAGAGGGTCAATAGCACCTTTGGTAAAAGTGTATAATGCACAATATGTCCAGGCAACTACGTACAGGGCAAGCCATAATAGCTCCACTGTTCAGCTTAAGAAAAATCATATATGCTGGAGGCTTTTACAGCTATCACCAACTGTCTCCAGTTATCATTCACATGGAGTTAAACCAGTGATATATCAAAGATAGGATTCAATTGACGCCTCTCTTACTCTAGATTAGCATTTGGGTTAATCCATAAGCACAGCTATGTTGAAATGTCATCTTGGACTGTCTTATTCTGGAGAGAAGGTGTGCCATCCCCTGGCTGAGTTACATTTTTAGAGCATTACAGGTGTTGGGGCCTGTTGCCCTTTTTACACATCCTGCGAGTATTAAGAAAGATGACAAACTCAGTGTAAGGCACTTTTTCTGGGAGTTTGGCGAGGAAAGAAAATTTAAAACTGAGATGGCGAAAAGTACAGTGTTGGGTTTTTATAGGTCTTTTGCGAGCATGGAGCCAGCTCTGTACCTCTCATTGGAACTTACAAATTGGGAGAGATCCCTCCTTTTCTGTCTTACAGCTGGTACGGTTTGACATTTCCTGTGCCCTGGGTAACACTTGTTTTTTTGGAATGATCAGCCTTGCCCTGTCCTTGTGAATGGGACCTTTACACAGTTGCTTTTACAGCACATTCTTTGTGTGATTATTATAGTCATCCCCATAGACTTTTTCTTAAACCTCTCTTAAACTCACTGTCACATCATATATGTAGAGAGGCACTGTATCACTTGCAATTACTGAACACACCAGATATCTGTTTCAAAGAGTGCTCTTTTCTTAAAGCTGCAGTACAAGCGAGGAAAACTATGGAGGGGCAATCATGTTTTGTAAATCTGCAGCACCAATCCAACATGCATTTTAATCTTTGGGTATTCTAGGTAATTTAAATTATTTTGTCTTAACAATGATATTTTACATTTCTTATTATGCACCTTGCACTTTATATGAGTGCCACCAATTGTTAATAATCACACCTGTCTTATATACTGTTGGATGAATTAATAGCACTGTGGCATTTCAAGCTAAAGACCCTTCTGGAACATTTGTGATGCAGATGACTTTGCGCTTTAAAATGCTTGTTTTATTTTATTCTTTTTTAACATGATATCGTATTGAATCGTTCTTTTATAGCCATATTTGGCTGAATAAAGAGTTCTTCAATTGGCGTTACTACAATTATTTCTTGTTGATTCTTGAGAAAGAGTGACCTTAGGGGTTCCTGAATCTCTCTATATTGGAGGCACCCTTTATGTTGATACAATTCGAGAAAATTACTGCAGTGGAAAACCTTGATGTGAGCATGTGGTGTACACAGCATCCATAAAATTAAAGACCATTTGTGGCTCCTACATCCATCCACTTCTTAAAATTCCAATGAATTAGATTCAACAATGACCTCTATGTACCCATAGCCAGCCACATCCTGAAGGTCCTGGAGTTTGACAGAGGAGCAAGAACAAGGGCATGCATGGCCTTAGACTTCACTGCAGAAACATCCAAGTTCAATAACAGCACCAGTAGTGCTTGCCCCCAAACGTCTGAGGGCCTCATTCATGAGGCCCTAGTGACACACTGCACAACTGAAGTGTCATTTTCATTGATGATCCAGGGGCACAGTCTGAGAGCCCATATTTACAAGGCCACACAATGCCACCTTGCTTGGCTTTTCATGACTTTGTAAATACGGACATCTTTCACCCATAACACTGTGTCAAAGGGGAGTTCCATGGGTGCTGCTTGGAGTTGTTCCCATGCAACACCCAGGGAACCTGAAGGAATCTGATGCATTCCCAGATTTACAAGTCTGGGGATGTGTCAGATTCCTATGCCACCCTAGGGGGGCATAACAGTGACACAACGGGGAGAAATATCTTTATTTCTCTCTGTTTCTTCGTCAGATTCCTATGCCACCCTAGGGGGGCATAACAGTGACACAACGGGGAGAAATATCTTTATTTCTCTCTGTTTCTTCCTCTTTCTATATATACTGCAAAATGCAGCACACATAACAAGTGGAAAACACAGCTTGTGATTGTTTTCGTGCAGGAAGGTGTCTCTTCCTGCACAAAAAAACATTCCCCCCAACGCAGGCAGCTTTGCACAATGGCACCAGCAATTTGTGCGCAAGTGCAAGGGAGAGGACAGAAGTGTGACGTATCATGTAGATACAGTGTATTTCTGCCCTTTCCCAGTGGCACAGGGCGGTGCAGCAAAGTACTTGCTGCATCACCCTGCACCACAGGCCTTGTAAATGAGGCTCTACATCTGAAGACAGAAATCTTCACTGAGTCCAGTGGCTCCCTGATGACACGCCTCCTCCCCAGACACTGCCTATAGCCTTGGCCTACTGAACATTACCTTCTCAGTTATTTTTCCACAAAATTTCTTCTAATTCTGAAGATAAGCACAAACTAGCCCCAATCCACTTCTAGTATTCAACCCATGTCCCATCGTGGTCGGCCACAGTTTTGATCTTTGACCTGATCTCAAGCAACTAGATATCCGCTGTTGGCACTTTGATCTCTTAGGTGTTATTTTTACATAAAACCTTACAAATTCATAACTCGAGTTCTACTGATTGGATTTTTGTCATTTTGATGTAAACTATTTTTTTAATTTACTCAATTTTTCTAAATTGATGTGTTGGTCTTTTTTGTGTTTTGTTTTCACTTTATTACTGTTTGTATGCTGCATGAATACTTTACACGTTGCTTAGATGTTCAGCTTGACAGCTTCTGTGCCAAGCTACCTGAGGGTTAAGCACAGGTTAATTTAGTGACTTTAGATTTTTCACCCTGACAGGGATTGTGGTGTTTGCTTTGAGCAGTGTTTCTACACAGAGTCAATTCCTTTCCTGACTTCAGTTATAAGCAAGCCACAAAGATGAGATTGTGGGATATGGTTATTGCCTAAAGCATGCTGACAACACTGCGTTCTGCTTCATTGTACCTCTCTTCCATGTCACTGGAGGTAGATACAACAATCTGAGAAATTGGGTTGTTGGTTGACTGAGGTGTGAGCCATGGTCAAGCAGCAACCACAATCCTTGTCAGGGTTTCGCAAGAGCCAACCCTAAATTAACCTGTGCTTACCACTATAGTGCTTGGCACAGAGCAGTCAGGCCTAACTTAGAACTAATATTTAAAGTACTTGTGCATCATCTGCTTTGCTGCACCGCCCAGCGCCACAGGCCTTGTAAATTAGGCCTTGAGTGTATGCTGGCTTCTCATCTGTACCACAGCAAGGTCAAAGCAGACTTGAGACAAAGCAGCCTTGACCCTTAAGCATGGCCTACAAGGTCAAGCTAGCGACCCTTCGCCTCAAGAACCCTAAGGTCTGTTCTTTTTCTCTGTTTTTGTTTTTCTGTCTCAGCAACCACAGTAAATTTCAGTATAAACGCTCTAGCATGGTTTAACAGCAAGAAGGACAACGCCACACCTGTCCAGAGCAGTGTGGGTCTCTTGCCCACCTGAGAGCTAAGTTCTAAACATACTGCAGTGCATTTGTACAGCATCCCCACATGCACTGTTGTATTATGAGTGTCTATAGAGCTCCTATGCACATAAAAAGAGGTCCTTGCACCGTTTGTTTAAATAAATTGCTCTTCATACAGTACATTCATTAAATCAGAAGAAGTAACAATTAAGTGCATGAGCTTCAGCTTGGAAACACAGAGCAGAAATGTCCTCGTAGTGCTTCCAATCTGTGCTGTGTGCAGCTCATTCTAGTATATTTTCTGAGGAAAGCACATTTTTGCAAAAACCGGTCCACTGACACCTTCTCGTCTATGCATGCATGAAGCACTTGTTCATGGTTTTGGCCTTATAAAGGAAATTATTTGTGCCTGCTAGGGCACAGCAGAAAGAAGGGTGCAGCGCATTTACACCTTCATTACAAGAGGCCTGTTCTTTTCTGATCCCTCTGAAAATTCCTGTGTGCACTGAGATCAGAATTGCAAGCTTCACGGCAATTGCCACAGCCCCATCAATTTCCCCAGGTAAATGTCAGCAGGTGAAACCTGCAGAATTTCTCCAGAATGAAAATGCTTAGAAAATACTGAGGCATGCAGATATTGTTGCACAAAGCACCAGAAGTCTAATTGTTAAGTCCCATTTTAATACTTGTAATGGGAGTTAAATCCCTGCTAAATTGTTATCCGCGTGGCATCAGATTTCAAAACCAGTGTTAATTATCACATCCTCCAGGGGGCACTCATAGTAAGGGGCTTTTATGCCAACAACCCAGGGGCTGTATCATAAAGATTTACTGGAGTAGAGCATAACTGGGTGCTATATTCAAGACACTGAACTGTCTAAAGTGTATAAACTTAATGGAGACATGTTGAGTTCAAAACAGTAAAACAGCAACCACTCCGGCCTCTTTTCGAGATGCCCCATTTGCACTCATGCACTAGCTCGGGGAATTTCCTAGCTAATCGTATGTATTCTTACAAAGGTGTAGAAATAGGCGCCCAGCTCTGAGTGTGGGTAGTGAATTGGCATGGCAGGCTGCATTTCTTGCAAGGAACAGTGCATGGAATGGTGACATGTTACTGGTTCTGCTCTGTGATCCATGTACAGAGCCTTTCTATTCTTTAGCAACAATAAAGGAGGATAGACGGAGCGCTGAACAATGCAAACACTCACCCCCAATCACAGGTCTGGGTTTAATCCCTCATTCCTTTGCTCACCATTCCACCTCAGTTTGGACCTTCTGTGTTGCTAAAGTTGCCCTAAGTGGGAAGGGTATGCCCAGACATGGGTCCCGTGCTCACTGTGCCACTTGCTGATGAAGGGTGATACCCTGAAAACGGTCCCAGGATGCGTGTTTCTGGTCCAGGGAAGATCTGGCCTGGCAGTTCGGGTTGGACTGTACCCATGAGGAACAGTGTCAAGACTGATTTGCATATGGCTGGGTCCAAACTGGGGGGGCATGGAGAGCAAAAGAACGATTAATTAATCCCATATCTGTGACTAGGGGTGAGTGTTTGCATTGTTCAGCACTCTGTCCATCATCCTTTTGTGTTGATAAGGGGTATGATACACAGTTATACAAAATAATGAGAAGCAAATTATTCAATAACCAGTAATAATATAATACAGCCCTTTAAACACTGCACCAGTTTATTTACTTAAGCTCCTAAACACATTTTTAGAATAAAAATCATACAGCTGAAGCCTCTAAACTTGTAGTGATACATAAATAACAGAATCATATAAGTGTTTATTCATTAAGATTATCAACATTCTCATATTCAATCGGTACAGAGAAAATAAGGCAAAAAATATAACAAATGCTTGTGCATACAGATAAATAACATAATCCTAAAATAACTTACACATTAAAATAGACAGCAGTCACGTTTTTAGACAACAATAGGGCCATAAACACAATTTTAAAGTCACCATTTCAGAAGTGTGGTGGTCGTTAGTAGAATACAACTGAAATATTGATGAAAATCATATATCCTATATCATAATTCTGCATCTCTTTCGCCAAAGACACTTTAAGTATCTTGAAAGTGCAAAAACTAGCCATTCAGTGTTGTCACTTTTTAGTATCTTGATTGCTTCCTTCAGTTGTGTCGTAGATAACATACAACAAGTCGGAACTACTCATGTGTTTCTAAGAGAGTACTACGTAGGACACTAAACATAAAATCTTTCTCTGTTCCGTCACATGCCTCGCAAGAAGGGCAAATTGCTTGAGTGTTACTGCTATTCCATCTGCTGCAAGAGTTATTTATAGGCAAAATCCCATATCTAAATTCTTACAAAATGGTCCAGGAATGGTTCAAACAACATATTATCCTTAAAATCTAAAACCTTGTTGTTTGCACACCCATATTATTACTATTCAGTCACTCTTCATTTATATGGTTCCAAAACCTCCTCTTTAGGCATGCCAGAGTCCTCTTCTTAATTCGCTGTGTTGACACACTATTCACTCATTCCAAGTCTAGATAACCAGTTTTTGATATGCTTCAACCTAATATTTTACTCCTTCGTGTCTAGTGATCCTAGTTCACTAAACGAGTTCCTCAGAGGAAGTGGTGATTTGCTTTTCCAGACCCTTAACCAATAGGCCAATGGTATAAAGGCTGCTACGTGCACTATATTCTTCAAACCGAGATCTAGATAACTGGGGCACTCCGTTCAAGAACTGATCTGGTGAAACTACTTTCCACTTTCTCTAGACCCCCCATTGTTAGTCACGCCCCAAATCTCTGCCTTTTAGAAAGCAGCCTCAAGCCCGTTTGCACAATACTTTTCTAGGGTCAAAGTCACTGGCATATACCTTACATTTTTAAACGTTTTTACTATATTGGAACCTGCGTGTTGTAATGTCAGTTGACTTTTAGTTATCTGAGCTACCCGCGTAGATATGTTTGTGAATCTGACTCCTAGGTAGTCAAAACTTTTAACTTGTTCCAGGTAAACTGCCCCTAACTTTGCCACACCTATAAGGTTCCTATGTGGATTAAAAGTAATACATTTAGGGCCTTGTTTATACTTTTTGGTGCAAAACTGCATTAACGCAGTTTTCCACCAAAAAGTTTTGCACCGGCTTGCACCATTTTTTAGCACCAGCTGGGCACCATATTTATGACATGGTGCAAGCCGGTGCAAAGTGTATGCTAGCGTAAAAAAAAGGCACATTCGGCAGGTTAGAGTCAAAATAAATGTCTCTAACCAGATTAGCGTAATTTTTTTATGCTAAGGGGCATATTTATACACTGTTTGCACTGAATTAGCGTCACTTATTTTTTACTCTAATTCGGTGCAAAACTAACTCCATATTTATACTTTGGTGTTAGACCCGTTTAGCGCCAAATTTATGGAGTTAAAGTCATTTTTTGGAAGTGGAAACCTACCTTGCCTTAATGAGATGCAAGGTAGGTGTTCCCGTGCAAAAAATGTCTCTATGGTCTTAACTCCATATTTATACTCCTTTGCAAAAATGGTGCAAGGGAGGGAGGAGGGGTCATAAAATGGGGCAAAGCTTGCTTTGGCCCATTTTTTAAAGCATGGGTCAGGGCAGGCGTTAGGGGACCTGTGGGACTATTTCCATGGTGGACATGGAATAAGCCCACATGCGTCCTCCCCAGTCCCCAGGGGCACCCCCACCCACACCAGAGGGACTGCGGAGGATGGGGGACCCCATCCCAGGTAAGTACAGGTAAGATTGCATTTTATTTTTTAAAGTGCCATATGGGGCCCTGAAATGGGACCCATACATGGCACAGGGTGCAATGGAAAGGGACCCTTGTCCTCTGTGCCGGCCATTGGGGTGGTGGGCGTGACTCCTGCCTTTTCTAAAGCAGGAGTCATGTGACATGGTAGGTTTAGCACCATAAAATGACGCTAATCTGTTTAAAGTCATTTTTTTTTTTTTACTCTAACCTGCCTAAAGTCATTTTGTGGTGCTAAACCCACTTCTTCTATACTGCCATCCCCACCCGACTAAAGTAATTTTATTTTACTCTAGCCTACCCTTTGCACCGGCTTGCACCATTCCATAAATATGGTGCCCGGCTGGTGCACAGAAATGGTGCAAGCTGGTGCTAAACTTTTTGGTACAAAACTGAGTTAGTGCAGTTTTGCAGCAAAAAGTGTAAATAAGGGCCAATATTTTGTAAGTTTGCGCCACTTTCGCGTCAAAAAATGACGTTAATGCGGCTCAAAAAAAGTATAAATCAGGGCCTTGGTGCTAGATGGGTCTAGCACCAAAGTATAAATATGGAGTTAGATTTGCACCGAATTAGAGTAAAAACAAATGACACTAATTCGGTGCAAACAGAGTATAAATATGCCGCAGAGTATAAATATGCCCCTAAATATGGCGTTGAGGCCATAGAGTCATTTTTTGCACGGGAACGCCTACCTTGCATTTCATTAAGGCAAGGTAGGTCTCCACTTCCAGAAAATGAATTTAACTCCATAAATTTGGCGCTAGACGGGTCTAGCACCAAAGTATAAATATGGAGTTAGTTTTGCACTGAATTAGAGTTAAAAAAATGACGCTAATTCGGTGCAAACAGAGTATAAATATGCCCCTAAGTTTGAGATACGTTGACTTCCAGGCCATATTTATCAGACAAGATACAAATCTGTTAAGTAAATTTTGGAGCCCCATAGGAGTCTTTGACACCAATAAAGTATCATCTACGAATAGTAGAGCTGGCACTATAGGATCTAACAATTTTGGGGGTCACATTACAGTCAAACAGTGTTCTGTATCAACCCATTTATATATAGGGAAAACAGGGTTGAGGCTAATACGCATCCTTGGTGAACTCCTCTGTTTATGCTAATCTGCACAGTTAACTCACCATTCTTTGCCCATCCCCCTTGGGAATAGTTGTTACTGTGTAGCTGCATTATGATTTTCAATAAATTAATCTGCATCCCCATCTCTTTAAGTAACTCCCCAATCTTTTCCCTGGGGATGAGGTTGAAAGTTGTGCGTAATTCTCCGAACACAACATATATATATATATGCTCCTTCTTCATTCAGGCTGATTGGCCTGTAATTTGCGGGGTCTCTCTTATCCCCCTTCTTGTGGATTGGCTCCACTTCTGCATATTTCTGCCCCCTTGGCTATTGCATTGAAAATGTGATTTATAATGGAGCACCAAACCACTTGTTCTGTGCTAAAGAGATCTCCGAAGATTTTATCAAGGCCTGGTGTTTTGCCTTGACTGCGATGACTGTGAATCTTGATGCTCTGAGCAGGCATTAAAAGTACCAAAAATAATGGCATAAAGACATCTCTTAGATATGCTTGCACCATTTTATTGGCCCCCCTGATGGTGGAACGCCCCCTTTGCAAAGGGTGGAACGCCTCCTTTGCATACATTATGCCTGGTGCAGGCATAATGTAGTGCAAAGGGTTACAAAGTGGTGCAGTGCATGCATTGCTCCGCTTTGTAAATATGGAGCTGCATTTTTGGCCTTTTAATGCCACATTAGCATCAAAAAATGTTGCTAATGAGGCGTTCGATTGGCGCTAGGGGCTCTTAATTATGCCCCTTGGTGTCTTAGTTCTAATTTCTGATTCTTGCCACATAGAGATTTGATGATGGATTCCACAAGATCTGATAGTACTCACTCCAAGTGACTACAATGAACTGAGGCACTGCTATCGCTTGAAGGTTAAAAGCAGGTTCTAATTGTGACTATGGTGGTTAACAGAGAGGATGGCAGCTGTGGATTCTATGGTGGATAGGTCTGACTTGGAGTTGGTACAAATTATCCGATGTGGTAAAGAGGCTTCTGAATTGCTTGAAGATATAGTAACATGAAGGATCAAGGAGTTAAGAGGTTAAGCCATGGAAAGGACTCTCAAGAGGGGCTGAGACGCACAGGAGTTATTGCACCCTTCCCATGTCATTTTTCGAGTTTGGTAGTGGAGAACTTTAAAGTTCCTCGAGGTAGAACCACTGTTGACTTTCCAAAGCCATTATCTGAAATGTTTTCAATCACCAGGTGTGTAATGAGAGACAAAGCCTCTGATGGGCTATAATGCCTCTCCCCCGTCTTAAAAATAGGAATAAATATTGCACCACTTCCACCTCCTGTTTATACAGTTTGTACAGTGTGTTTCTTCATGTGTAAAAGTTACTAGACAAGTTTTTAACCATATAACCAATTTATCTCCTTGTACTGTGACTCTTGTTAAATACATTAACCATGTCAGCATGGTGCCAACTGTTTCCTCTGTAAAGTAGTAGTAGGGCATACTTAGGCCCTAATTTATACTTTCTGACGCAAACCTGCGCTAAATAAATGATGCTAACCAGAAAGGGGAGGCGTAGGGGAGACTGGAGGTTGTGCGTCAAAGAATGGCGCTAGTCAGGTTAGCGTCAAAAATATTAACTGTAACCTGACTAGCGTCATTTTTTGACGTACAGCCCCCATGGACATGACTCCTGTCTTAGCAAAGACAGGAGTCATGGCACTTTGAAAAAAAAAAGAACAACTTACCTGGACTTACCTTGGATGAGTCCCCCTATCCTTGGGTGTCCTCCAGGTGTGGGTGGGGGTGGGTGGGGGTGTCCCTGGAGGCAGGGGGGGGGGGCACCTGTGGACTGCTTCCATGGTCCCCCAACGCCTGCTCTGACCCAGGCGTTAAATAATGGTGCTAAACATTATTTAAGGCCCGCCTCCTTTCGTGCGTGGTTTTTGCACAGGAGGATAAATAAGGTGCAAAGGCCTTTGAGTCATTTTTTGCCTGGGAACGCCTATCTTGCATCTCATTGACGCAAGGTAGGTTTCCACAGTAAAAAAAATCATATTAACTCCAATATTTTGACGCTAGACGGGTCTAACATCAAAATATAAATATGGAGTTAAGTTTGCGCCGGATTTGCGTAAAAAAAAGATGCAAATCCGGCACAAACAGAGTATAAATATGCCCCTAAGTGCAGTAACAAGCGGTGATTTTACTAGTTAGTTATACTGTTCAATGCCAATAGCATGAAATGTGACTTTTGTAGCAAAGTGATTTATATGTAAATGCAGGTTTGCTAGTCGACGTACTGCAGATAAAAATGTTTATTCTGTCATATTTATCTTCACTAGCTTAGCATGAGCGAGTGCCTTTAATTACACGTATTATCCTTGCCACTTTACACGCAGTTTCAAACAATTTTAGACATGAAGTTTGATAAACATCTCTAAACATCCAATGATACACTATTTTTCTTATCACTTAAACTACCACCATTATCTGATGTCACAGCACAGTTAGTAATAGGTGTCTCTATTTACTAATTTATTGATGATCAGTTTATCGACCTCAGAAGAATTAAACATTCACTTGCATCGACGATAATTTAAACTTGTGGCCTCTAGGTCGTGAACAGAAGCTAGCAGGAGGCGCTTAACTCACTAAGACATCCTGGTAGCATAGTGAGCTGGTGTTGAGATCAAATTCAAAATCTTCACAGTATATTTAAGAATTTACAAACAGAAACCATTTCATGCCGATGTTTGGATAACGCTGCCTCTCTCACTTCTCAAGAGATTACAAAAGCAGTTAGAAGAATTTTCACACCCGGGGTTTACCATCTCTTATTTAATTAATCCTTAAACTCAAGAAGCTTGTCTCTGTGGAACATCACTTCTAAACTGAGGATTCTGATGCTCCTCTAATTTAATTCAGCGAGTCATTCCAGAAACCGTTTACAATAATTTCACACTTGAGGATTAAGGGCATTATGAATAGTTTGTCCTAAAGTGCAAAAAAAAGTCCTTATGTAGGAATATTTTCGAAAAGAAAGGAATTAAGGGGCTGATTTAAGAGACCCTAGCGCCACCCAAAAGAAACAATAGCATCATAGTTTTGATGCTAATGTGACATTAGATGGCCAAAAATGCCACGTCATATTTAGACTTTGTAACCATTTGCGCTACATTATGCCTGCTCAGGCATAATGTATGCAAAGGGAGCATCCCCCTGCTGGGGGGGGGCAAAAAAATGGCGCAAAGAAATCTAAGAGATTTATTTGCAGCAGTTTTTTCTGCAATTTTAATGCCTGCTCAGAGCAGGGGTTAAAAGGAGGCACGCCATTATTTATAATTTTCCTCAAATGGCTTTGCAGAATTAGCGTCAACATTTTTTACGCTAATCCTGCAAAGCTCAGAACTAGCGTAAAAAATGGTGACGCTAGTTCCCCTAACTACCGCCATGGTGCACTGTATCTTTCATATTCACCCAAATAGTATAGACATTTGGAAAAAGCTATTTTTGATGAATTTAAAATCGCAGAGATGGCTCCATTCACGATACCAAACGTAAAAATACGAGCAAAGATTTTCCTCCCCACCTGAGCTTATGTTTCCATTTTTTTTATATTATAATAAATGTACACCAAACAGAGGTGTCCCAGCCTACTTTTGAGAATGTTATTTGACACATTCCCGTGGCTCTCATTTCTGCTTTGCTGAAATATACATGGAGTAGATTTTCGCACAAGACGAACGGAAGCACCTGTGCAAATGCACATTAATTTGCTCCATGTGGACAATATTTTCCCTCTGAAGAAAGCCCATATGAGGTGATCTGTTCTCTTTCCTATCAAAGAAAATGACTTTTTCCAGGCCCTAACTTGGGAAAATGTACAAGCTTTACCTTTGTGGAAAGTGTTGTATTTCAGTTTGTGAATACTCACTAAAACATAGGTTTGTGGGCAGTAAAAAATGTGCTAGGCAAAACACACTTTGAAACGCCCACTTCCAACATCTTACATGGACTTTACTAATGCAGATTTCTATACACTCCTGGGAGAGAAAAGTGTAGTAGTACTTGAATAAATACTTTGTAGGAGGCCTTCTGAGAACTTCTGGTGAGGGTGAATGAGGAATTTTCAGCAATTAACTTATGTTTAGATCCAAAAATAGCTTTGCGAATAAGGCCACAATGTAGGAAAAACGATCACAAAATGTGTGTCACCAAGTAGAAAGTGTGGCACAAATACTGCTGATGAGAATTGAAATAATGTCTACAATAAATGACTGCTCTTTAAAGAAGGGATCAAATACAACTAGAAATAAGCAGCAACCCAGTATTAAATTAGTTGCTGTGCTACAATGTATGGCAAAAATATAACTTAAGGTAACTACTGTAATGTTGGTACAAATATATTCATAGCTGTGGTCCCATTGATCTGAAAAAATGCTCCTGTAAAACAGTGGTATTTATTACCAAATTAGAGCCACTGGTGAAATGTATTAATAAGTACCAAAAACACGCCCATTTGGGTATACTTGCAGCAAGGGTTGAGTTGGAAGGCTAAACTGCTAGTCTACACTGTCCATCATGTCCCAGATTGTATTCCAAGAAAAATGGGACAAGATAGAGAGGACATCTCTCTGACTATCCAGATAGGTGATGTACTACAATTGTCAGTATAATTGACAAGTTTGCACATATTAGTCTCTGATACTTTTGATTTCACCCAGTCCAATATGTTGTACCACCAGTCAGGTTGCCATGTAACATATCACTTAGAAAAAACACAGCTCATACAATGCAGCCATTGGAATATGTAAGCCCCATAAGTATGAAGAAGAGTAGGCAACAATAAAGGACCCTCTATCATGCAGGTGATGAACAATATGGGTGATGGGATTGGTGACAGGAGATGAGGTGAATTACAGGGTATTGGGGGCTAAATCAGGTAAGAGCCTGTTTATTAATTTATTTTGATATATATATATATATATATATATATTTTTTTTGCTAGTGGCGATCACCACTAGGTAGTTATAGTTAGGACCATGTTCCCATAGAAAATCATTTTTTGACTAGTCTATATCTTTGGCACCGTCTGATGAATCTTCACAAAAGTTTCCCAAAAAGTGGGCTGATGATTTTTGTTTCCCAGGGAAGTTTCAGGGTGATCTGTGAAGTGGAGGCCAAGAAAAACTTGCGCTGTGCACGGTCAAAGGCCATATGTTGCATGGGGTTAGGTGGTTATAAGGGCTTGGCTGCAAGGCCTGACTGCAAGGCCAGGCCTTGAGATCAAATCCAGGTGTGCATGTCTGAAGGCCTGTGTGGCGGGTGTTTGAATAACCTATAGTAATTAAAATGACTTAACGTTAAAAAAACATAGAAATTCACTGAAAAAAACAAAGGTTGCAGGGACGTTATAGTTAGATTCTGAATTTACTCATACAAAACCATACAAATTCAGCAGTTATAGTTATAGTTTTTTCAAGTAACTATAACTCTCGCCCTAAGGTACCTATGACTCGCACCTTCGCCACGCTCATCTAATTTCTTCACATATTATGTAATTGATGAGATCTTGTAAGACATCTTTGATATCACTGCAAGGTTTGCAATAATATTATTGATAAGAAAACTGTACATGGCAAGCGTGTGAGTCACAGTTACCTTAGGGTGCAAGTTATATTTGCTTGAAATAACTCTAACTATAACTGCTGAATTTCTACGATTACATTCAAAACCTAACTATCCCTGTAACCTACGTTTTTTGTTTTTCAGTGAATATGTATCGCTGAGAGCAAGGAGAGCATCGTAAACAGTGGCTGGCATGGAGTGAAGCTCAAGTTGGGCATCGCAACAGGAGGACTGGAGCTTCATAGTGACGGTCCTCCACAGTGTTGATGCTTGCTGTGCGAGGAGACGGGCTGGCAGTGATTATTGTGCTGAGTTTCTGTGAGAGCGGCTTGGCTTCCATGTGAACAAGCCTGTTTGCTTTTGTGCAAAAGAGCCCAAAAGTTTGATTTCAAATCCTGCTGAGCCACACCAAGGGTCCAGGACCTGAGGGGCACCCTTTGGGAGTCAGGAACATGCTGGAGACAGGTACAGGATTTTTGGGGAGGATTTTATGTGCCTGAGGCTCAGATCAGTAGGCCATCGGTAGCTCTTCTAGTGACTCAAGATAGTTTGTAGGTCCAGTTCTTCCCCAAAGGCAACCGGGCAGCACGTCAGAAGGATAGCAGTTCTTTTAGCATAGCAGTCTAGCAGAGTGACAGTCCTTATAGCACAGCAGTCTAGCAGAGAGGGCAGTCCTTGTGGCAGCACTCCAGTCCTTAGTCCTGGCAGGGTATCTGCAGGTCCAGAAATGTACTGAAGAGTTGGTGTTGGAAGTCCTTCTTTTCTACCCTGGTGCCCTGGTTCTGTAAGATGGGACAAGCTTCTAGGCAGTGGCTTTAAAGTGCATGGAACTTCCTGCCTCCCCAGCCCTGGCTCCAAGCTGGCTGAAGCGACAATGCAGGGTCGATAGGCCCCTTGTATGAAGGCAGGGCACTGGCTATTCAGGGGTGCTCAGCTCTGCCCTCTCATCCTGTCAGCAGATGGCCCACTCAGGCAGACCTAATCCCCCTATTGGGTGACTGTTTGGGAGGAATTCACAATGTGTATCAGTTACACACAGTAATGTGACCCAAGACAGGCGACTATCACAAAACTGCTAAGGGCAGAAAAATGCCAACTTTCTCTAAAGGTGGCATTTTCAAAATTCTGATTTAAAAATCAACTTCACAATAAGTAAGGATTTTAAATTCCCATTCCAGAAACACCAAATATGAACTGATTATCTCTTCCCATTTGCAAATTACACTTATAAGATGTAATAAGGCAACTTCAATGTTTTCAATGTTTTCGGATAGGAGAGATAGACCTCACAGTAGTGAAAAACGAATTTGGGAGTTTGTCACTACCAGGACATTTAAAACTTTGAAATACACCTCTAACTTTTTAAATACATTGCACCCTGCCCTCTGGCTATCCAGGGCCTACTCTTTCGGGTATACAGTAATTCATTTGGTAAAATATAAGGAGTGAAAAATAGGTACCAAGAAAACATATGTATTTCCAAAATGGGGACAGAATATGGAGTTTAGAAGCAGTGGTTATTTGTGCATTTCTGAATTTGGGGATACCCATACTAGCATGTGAATTATAGGGAATTTCTCAAAATGACTTCTTTCCTGTGCACAGTCTCACATTTGAAAGGCACAAATGCAGAGAAAGACAATTGGTAACATAACATGCTCTGCTATTCTGTGTTGCCCTAAGTCTCCAAATAAAATTGGAACCTCCCTTCTGTGGGTAGGCCTAGTGCCAGTTGCAGGAAACAGCCCAAAACGCAATGTGGTCACAACACATTTTTCCACAAAAAACTGACCCTTTTTTTTACAATGTGCCTACCTGTGATTGTGGAACCTAGCTGAGCGGTCCCTAGGAAAACCCAGCAAACATGTAGATCTTTGAAAACCAGACACCCAGGGTAGTCCAGAATGGAGTGTCCTGTGTGGCTCTCACCAGGTTCTATTACTCAGAATCCCTTGCAAACCTCAAAATGTGTCTTAAAAACACACCTACCTCAATTTCAGTGATGTAAAGTTCTGGAATTTGAGGGGAGTCACAAATGTCGTTCCACCTAGCATTTCCCCAAGTCTCCTGATAAAAATGGCACCTCACTTGTGTAGGCCCATTGCTCACAACAGGAAACTGACCAAAACACAATATGTACTCAGCACATTTTTCCACGAAAAACAAACTCTTTTTTTGTAATGTGCCTAGCTGTGGATTTTGTGTCTAAGCTCAGCCGGCACCTAGAGAAACCTTGCAAATCTGTACATTTTTGGAAATTAGACACCCAGGGAAATCCAGAATGGAGTGACTTGTGTGGCTCTCACCAAGTTATGTTACCCAGACTCCCTTGCAGACCTCAAAATGTGTCTATAAGACACATTTACATCACATTTCTGTGATGGAGAGCTCAGGAATCAGAGGGAGCCACAAACTTCCTTCTACCCAACACTCTCCCAAGTTTCCCAATAAAAATGGCACCTTACTTGTGTGAACAGGTATAGTGTCAGTGACAGGAAACAGACCAAAACACAACATGAACACATCACATTCGATCCCCCCAAAACTAACCCTTTTTTGTAATGTGCCTGGCTGTGGTTTTTTAACCCTAGTTCAGATGGCACCTAAGGAAATTTAGCAGACCTGTACATTTTTTAAAACTAGACACCCAGGGAAATCCAGTATGGGGTGACTTGTATGCCTCTCACCAGGTTCAGTTATCCAGAATCCCTTGCAAACCTCAGAATTTATCTGAAAAAAATTCCTCACATTTCTGAGATGGAAACTTCCAAAATCTGAGGGGACTCACAAATGTCCTACCACCCAGGGTTCCTATTGGTCTCCCGATAAAAATGTTGCCTCACTTGTGTATGTTGGCCAAGATCCTGCGACAGGGAAGAGCCAAAAGCAAACATTGAGGTGTAACCAAAGAGGGTCCAAAAGGGCTGTTTTTTCCATATGTTTTTAGGCTTACTCTGCTTTGGGCACCCACACAAGTGGGGCAGAGTTTTTTTCAGTACAGGTCGGGCAATGCTGGGTGGTAGGAATTACGTGGATTCCTGCTGATTCCGGACGTGTCCATCAGACAAATGTAGGGAAAATGTGTGGTTTCAGGCGAAATTGTAGGTTTGCAGGGCATTGTGGGTACAAAAATGGTGTGGGGTGTATACGAAGAACATCACCCGGGACTCCCTCTGAAGTTTAGTTTCCAGAAGCGTCTGAGTCTGTAGGTTTTTCCAGGTGGCAGTGTACCCAAGTCTAAAAAGTGCAAGCACTCACCATTGCAAGTGGGACAATATTGGGAGTTAGCCAAGCTCTCATGTCCCATATGTAAAATCAACACCCAAAATAGTCAAATGTCCTTTTGCTTGCATTGGGATGAGATGCTTTAGTCCGTGGGGGGAAGGAGGTGAGAAAGACTGTTGCCCCCTTCAGTTGGATTGGGAGAATGACCATACCCATGGTGGGCTGCCCCCACCCCTCTTAAAAAAATAATAATAATTCCCTGGCAGCTAGTAGGCTTCTCCCCGGGGGGGGGGGGCAGATTAGGGGTAATAATAAGGGGGGGGGGCAGAAAGACTGTATCTATTTTTGGGGGTAAGGTGGGGGCATTACCTTGTCCATTGTGGGCAGCCCCCATCCCATCCCATCATTCCCTGGCAGCTAGTAGGCTTCCTCCCGGGGGCATATTAGGGGTAATAATAAGGGGGGGCAGAAGGACTGTATCTATTTTTGGGGGTAGTTTGGGGACATTGCCTTGCCCATTGTGGGCAGCCCCCAACCTGTTTTTATAAAATCCCTGTGTCTAGTGGGATTTCTGCCATCCAGAGGGGGGCAGATTGGGGGTAATAACCTCCACCTGGCCCCCGGGGCCAGAAAGACTGTGCCTGTTTTTTGGAGGTGGGTGGGGGCATTACCTTGCCCATTCCGGGCAACCCCACCCTTTCCTAAATATAAAGATGTCTCTGGTGGCTAGTGGGCTTTCTGCCACTTGGGAGGCAGATTATGTGCTATTGCCCCCATCTGCCACCCGGAGGGGGGGCAGAAAGACTGTATTGTGCAAACAAAATAAGGGGGAGCAAAAGCCTCTCCCCAAGGGGTCACTTCCACCACCCTGCTGGTCTAGTGGAGTGGATCCTTGCTTGGGGATCACCCTCCTGAGGTGATCCCTGAGCAAGGATCCATTATATTCTCCCCTTTCAAACAGTACCTCTCCCATTTAAATCGATGCTCAGGGGACTGAGATAGTCCCTGAGCACCGAAGACAATGAAAGCAAATGAGCAGATCAGCTCATTTTACTTTAATTTTCCTTTGTAATGACATCGGCGCACATGGCGCGCCTATCCTCATTTCAGGGTGGGGATATTTTTAGCCTTGATTGCTGTAGAAGCTCTACCCCAGGAAACTAGGCTAAAAATATCCAAATGGAATCCCTCTGGGGCCCACATCAGAGGGATTTCAAGTGCCATGTGTGTTGACGGCCAGGAGCCATCTGACGCACATGAGCACTGCAGCGTTGGGCATCTCACGGGCATCCGATGCATACAAGGGGTTAAACCCAGTGGATTTAGTAAATGATTTATTGGATTGTATTTATATAAACTGCACAATGATTACTAACATGGTAAATAGAATTAAATACTTTCTGATGTTTGAGCCCCCATTGTCTTTGTCAACAGAAAGCAGTCTCTGATGACTTGACAGAGTAGGGGCCTTCAGAGTAGAGCCATCACACTGCACATTCTATTCAGTGAGGACTGTAATATTTTGTTTTCTCTTTTGTCCTTCACCCCCAGGAACAACCTGGTAGTGAGTAGCAGAAAACAAATAATGACCTCCACACCCTGCAACAGAATTACCATGGCGTGGGGGGAGAGGGTCTTAAGTTTTATGTTTTTCAATAGCAAAGTTGCAAATTGGACATTTGATTTAGCAAAACAACGAAATGTGAAATATTTGGTGGATGGCTGTCAAAAATGACAGCAGTCATCCCCCAAATAGTTTGTACGTTGAAAGCAACTGCTGTGATGGTGGTTCCCTTCAATATACAGAGATGACAGCTGGGTACCAGTCATCTCTAAAGATGATGGACTACAAACGATCAGGTTGGTGGACATTAAATCCTCTGCCTCTGCTATAAGGGGTCAGCATGTATTTAGTGGAAAATGTGGAAGTAAAGACTTCTAGCTACAGGAGGAACATTCAGTAGGTGAGATAACTACGGCCATAGACTCATTACAGCATCATAAACTACCTGACCAGAAACGGCTGCCCTATAAATGTTAATAATGATATATCTATATCTAGAAGCCATTTCTGCAGGGCATTCACAATTTTCAATGGTGCAACCAACTTTCAGATTAGTTGGTAAACATTTCAATGATTTATAAAAAAAAATTTTTTTAACTGAACAACTACTTTTAATAATGTAGATAGCAAAATACTTGCCTCATTTCCACAGATGTACCCAAATCAAAGTATTTCCATGGGCAAGACCATAGTTAGGTTGCAAGAGGAAACATTTTGAAAAGTGAACACTAGAGGAAGTAAAGCAATGATAATGATGATATGTTAATAGTCCTTGTTAAATAAATTGAGATTTGCCAATACTGCTGGTCAGTGATGTGGGTGCATGATTTTATAAATAATTTGTTAAAATGGCACTACTAAATACCTCCATTGTCTGCAGTTTATGTAGAATATAAACATATGTATTTATTAGTGGCCTAAAAAATGACAAGCCCTTCGGACATTGGTTTCCATGACAGTTGACAAAAAGGGAGCTTTTCAAGTCTTGGAGAAACATATGATCAAATGTATTGTTCTACAGAAGATTATGTTGCTGACAGTGATAGCCTTCTTAAATATTTTCAGTTCCTTTCTCACAGTCTTTCTTTAACTATCTCAGCAGTTTCCCTGTTTGGCTGATAGTGTAATCCACACTGAGTCCTATCTATATTTTGACCATAGGCAGTTTCAAAAGCAGCCAAGGGCCTAGTTGTTTTCTTTGACATCCTTTTGCTCCATTGTTTGCATTATTTTGGGAACCCGCCAGGAAACTATATTGACACCATCTACTTTTGTATTTGCAATGGAAGCTTTAGTGTTCACGTCAGTAATTCTAGAAGCTTAAAAACAATTCTTCTCCATAGTTATGGATATTGTTTCTGTCTTTTAGTGACTGGTTTTATGATATATGATCCAAAACTACCATGCTTTTTAAACAGTAGAAGTGTGGGCCTGCTTCTTAGTGAAGAAGAACTATGGAAATGCATTGCACAAAAAAGGTTCAGCTTGAGATTGTCATCAAGAGTAATCATTCAGAAATGTTTGATTTGGATTTCCATCCCTGGCTGGGAACAAGCACCTTACTTCATATTTGGTCACCATAGCTTTTACCTGGGGGCTTCTTTTTTTCTGGAAGTCAAAATCCTTCAGTGGAATAAGGCAGCAGGCTGTATCCAAGGAGGGCTCAAAGACATTGGAGAGGCATTGGAAGAGGTCTAGTGAATCCATCTATTTTGTGGAAAGTTCTGAGGGAGAAAATTAAAGATTCATACCACAAAATATCCTCTCCCCTGCCAGATAATTTTGGCACCTTTGCCCAGTCAAGTCCAGATTTAGGGCCTCATTACGAGTGTGGCGGTTTGAGGACCGCCACACTCACGTTGAGGGTCAGACCGCTGCAACTTTGGCAGTCTGACTGCCCAATTACAACCCTGGTAGGTGGACTCTCTCTGCGACTGCCGTCCCTGCTAGCAACTTTGGCGGTCCGACCGGCCAATTACAACCTTGGCAGGCGGACCCACCAAGGGACTGCCGTCCCTGCCAGGAATCTGGTTCCTAATGGCATGATGGCAGTCCGGCTTGTAACCAGCCAGAGCGGCGCTGATCTCAGTGCCACCTGGCTGATTACAACCACTCTTTCTGCTAGCCTTTTAATGGTGGGACCCTGCCATGAAAAGGCATTTGGAAAGCCAGTGCTGGGAGCCACAGGGGGACCCCTGCACCATGGGAATGCACAATGTCTGCTTGCACATTCCGAGGGTGCTGGAGTGTTAGGATACAAAGCTCGGCTCCCTTAAAGGAGCCAAGACCAATATCCTAACACTGTGAAAGTGTATTACAATGTTCCTGCTGGTCAGCCCACCGGGAACATTGTAATAAGCTCGGGAGGAATGTCACTGCTATGGTGGTTGTGTCCTCCACCAAACTCATAATGAGGCCCAAATGTCTCTCTTCTTTGAGCTCAGATTCCTCCAGTGGTGGAAGGCTGTAAACTACAAGCTGTAGCTGAAGCTGGCTCCAGAGGGCCAGATAACTTCTCTATCTGGTCCCTATGAAACAGATTTGTTTTTATGGAGAGCATAGAGTGGGAGAATCCTGAATGTTCAGCTCAGCAGAAAACCACCTTGGTCAGATTGAATTGGCAGGATTGTCCTGGTACTCCGGTGGTCTTTGGCACCAAAATATTTCCATGCCATTAGTTCTTTAGGGTGATAGGAGAAGTACACTATGATACAGTAAAGGGTTGCAGGACCTCAGGAACAGCAGTTGGGACTCAAAACACACTCTATTAGAAGCCACCATCAGGACCTAGGACAGGTCCAAACAGACCTGGTAAGATGTGCTTTTCAGGAAAAAAAATATTTGCTGGTTGTTGTGTTCCTACAGTTTAACAGGCAGTCAGCCAACTGACCCTTAGAGTCTTAGTCTTTCCTTCGGGTACGAGTGGGGGCAGGTACAGCTTTAAGTCTCCTCACAGGTCTTAAATGGCAGATGCCTCTCCTGTTATTCCACAGGTTCTGAGTGTTTTGAAGAGGGTGCCCAGTGGTGCCACATTTATACCTGACAGTACCCTGTGTGTGGGACTGACTCCTAGTCCCTCCCTTACCAACAGGGCAAAAGTTCCCAGTGGTAACCTTACCCATGTTTGCAGCTGTTCCTATGTATGCTACTGCAAACAATCCCACTGTGCCCCGCTCTGCCTAGATCTGGGATGGTAAAAACTTTCTACCCTTGTTCAGAGCCTGTGTGTCCACCCCAGTGGTTTTGGCCAGAGAAATAAACAATCCTCCACTGGAATCATTTCAAATCAGTTCTGGGTGCTGCACCCAGTCGATTGTGATTGGAGCCTTCGTGACTGGGGGGTACAAAGGAAGGACCTGCCTAGGTCTCAGATAACATTCACCTGTGCCAGGGGAGGCCTCTTTTAAGATAATCAGGTTCCTAGGCACAGCACAAATGCCCATCCTGTCAGAGGAACAGAACAGCTGTAGATAGCATTATTAAAAGCAACATTGCAGCCCTGTGTTTTTCTACGGAACATCCAGACTTGCTACACTGATCATAGCTTTTGGTGCTTTTTCACTGTCAGGACACATTAGATTTGTGGTGTCCTTCTTTTCCGTACCACGCACTGTGTCTTTGGTGCAGCAGTGCCTACTTTGGGGTAACATTAATATTTAAAAAGAGGGTTTAGGTCTGTCAGAAGGGGTTATTTTAACAGGCCAAATTTGCAATTTTAAAACTGACAGAGTCATGCTACAATGACCTGAATCCATGTTTACCCTGTCAGTGCAGTGAACGGTACAATGGATGCTGCAGTCCACAAGTGGACTTTAACTTACAGGACATGGGTACATTTTTGCACTATACATCCCCAATGACTGGCTCCAACTCTACCACCCCTCCACCTCTCTCTCACTTGCACAAACCCTATGCATCCACATAAGCAAGACAGGAGGTTGCACACTCTCCTTTGTCACAGTCAAAACGTGAAACAAACTCCCTCTAAAGCGCAGGACCACAACTCCACTCCTCAACATTCGCAAAAATCCGAAGACCTAAATGTTCAACTAAGAGCACCTCCAGACTTACACTCCTGCTCAGGCACCTGAATACCCTCATGGGTGATAATCTGCACCATACTAATCCACATGATATCATAACATAATAATATATGCCAATTAGGAGTTTAGCCCGTTTTTGCATGTTTTAATCGGAAGGGCAACAAGCACTGGAGCCTGGTTAGCAGAGTCATAGTGTACTGCATCAAAGAAACAAGGAGCATCAGTCCATAATAATTGGGTGTGATGACCTAAGAAGAAACATTTTCTTATACTTAGGGGGTTATTTACAAGCGCTGTGTGCTGCTGCCAGCACATAGTACAGGCCCATTTCTATGGCTTTTCATGGCCTTGTAGATATGGTGTAAGGCAATGCAGTGCAAGTTGCTGAGTTGCCTTTCACTGCGCCAGAGAGGCATTCCATGGGTGTTGTGGTGGGTTTTCCCACACAACACCCATGGGTTTTGACTCATTCCCACATTTACCAGGCATTGTAAACCTGGGAATTCATCAAGATATAGCACCTCCCCAGGGGAGGCACAATGAGAGGAAATATCTTTATTTCTCCTCGTTTTTTCTTCTTTCTGAAGCACACAGAAAGAGGAATAGCCTCCAGGTCTCTCTTCCTTCACAAAAGCAATCTTTCCTGCAATGCATGCATCCTTGTACCATGGCACGAGGGTGTCTGCAGGTGCGCTAGGCAGCCCATTGTGCACCAGCACAGGGGGAGAGGACAGAAATGCACTGCATCTTGTAGATACAGCACATTTCACTTGCTGCGCTGCCCTGCACCATGGGCTTGTAAATATGCCCCTATGTCTAGTAGTACATAAGTGACCAAAAATGCCTATGGTGCTCATTTATCTTTTGATGGAAAAGTCTCAGTACAGATACCCTGCCTCCGACTGCTTCAGTAGAGGCTCACTAACCATATTTAAATTTTCCAGCAGTGTCATCTGGAAATGTTATGTAAATGTTCTGCCAACCATGAATACACTTTTTGCAAAATGCACTGATGGTCAGTCCACCATACAATGGCAGACAGTTGAACTTTGTGTTTATTTCACTGAAACAATTACCTGAATCAAACATTTGCTTCTGTGAAGCAACACAACAATATCCATGATGTTCCGGGAGCTTGCTTCCAACATATCCAGTTCATTGCTGGTATTTCTTGACTGAGAGTGATTTATTGCTGATATTTCTTCTCTGGGACTACCAGTCCAGTCATTCTCGTCCGTCCCACAATTACAAAGCCGTCCAATATTATTCAACCACAATCCTGTGAAGAATGAGGGTTCTAGTAACTTGAATCCAACACTTGAGGCCACTGAGTTTCCCCTCTCAGAAGTATAGGACATGTAAATGTAAATGTAATAAGGAACCCCCAATGTTATCCTGTAAGGATAGGCTTCACAGTAGTGAAAAAACTAATTTAAGAGTTTTTCACTACAAGGACATGTGTGTTGGAAATAGCCCTCTCTACAAGGCCACCCCCAAACTTTTTGCCTTCCTCATCCTACATTTTGCTGGAATTTTGCTTGTTGGCCTTTTGACTCTCTGCACTTTATCAGTGCTAACAAGTGTCATCATGCATGTACTCACTCCCCTAAACATGGCTTGAATGACATATACTTGATTGCCCTTTTTAATTTACATGTAAGTCCCTTTTAGAGTGGTATACAATATACCCAGGGTCTTTACATTAAATGCTACCAGTGGATCTGCAGCGCTTACAGCGCTTACTGTTCCATCCTCAGAGGTCACACCTTAAAGCTTTTGCAGCCTGAAGACAGTTTCCCACTGCCATGTTGACTTGGCATTTAAAACCCTTTGCAAAGCCTTAAACTCACCTTTTATTACATATAAGTCACTGTGTAATTAAAAGGTAGGACATGTACCTTTTAGTTTTATATGCCCTACTAGTGAAAAACTCCTAAATTTGTTTTTCACTACTGTGAGGCTAACCCTCCAATAAGATAACATTGGAGATTCCTTATTAAAATGAATATGTTGTAATTCCTAAACTAGACGTGGTAGATATTTCATGTTTGGTACCTATGGACTTGTAATGATAAACCCTCTTTAATGGTAAAGTCAGATTTATCATCATAAGTATGAAAATGCCACTTTTAAAAAGTTGACATTTACCTGTCCATAGCCTTTTGTGTCTGTAACCTGTGTTAGGTCACATGACTGGGTGTAACTGACAGTTGGGACTTTGTGAATTCACCCCAGACAGTTACACAATAAGGGGATTAGCAGAGCCTGAATTGGCCATTAACTGACTTGATGGGAGGGTGGAGCTAAGCACAGCCTCATTTGCAAGTGAATAGGCTGGGCTCTGCCACCACACAACAGGCTTAACAACCCTGCATTGTCAGTGCAGCCAGTTAGGAGCCAGGGTAAGGGAGGCAAGAAATTCCTGGAATTTCAGAGAGCCTTCCTGGAAACTTCACACAACTTCTAGGAGCAGGGCACCAGGGTATAAAAATAGAGTTCTCGGACCTGCTCCTCAGTTCACTACTGGACCTGGGGAAGGACTCTCAGAGGACTGCCTCCAGGTGTGACCTGCTGTGCACTCTGGCAGACTGCTGCTGTACCTACAAGCACTGCTTTGCTGCCTGGATCCTACTTCACAACCCGCACCCAAGCCAGCCCTGGTGGAAAGCCCTGCATCACCACTTGCACCGAGGACTTCAGAAGTGACTCAAAGGGCTAGAATAGCTAGTCTTCTGTTCTGAGCCACAGGAACACAGCAGGCTTCTGCCATCTTAAACCTGCATTTGGACCCAGCCTGAGTGAGTCTTGTACCCCCAAGAGGTCTCCATCCACCCCTGAACCATTGGCTGTGGTGCTAAAGATGCCCAGATGGCCATTTTCTAAAGCTGAGGACTTCCTATTTTGAACCTTAAACTTTAAAAAATCATAACTCTGGTTCTACTAATTGGATTTCGATGTTTATTGTGTGTTTTCAATGTGCTGCTGTTTGTGTACTGCATGAATAATTAACACATTACCTCAAAGTTTAGCCTGACTGCTTTTTGTGCCAAGCTACCCAGGGTTCAGCACAGGTTCAATTAGTGCCTTTTTTTATGGTTCGCCCTGAAAGGGATTGTGGCTGTTGCTTGACCAGAGCTCACACCCCAGTGAAACAACAACCCAATTTCTCATAATGTGAAACTTAAAAGTATATGTTCTGCCTTCGATTACATAGCACCCTGCTCTATGGGATACATAGGGACCATCTTGGGTCAGACTTCTATGTAGTAAAAGGGGAGTTTAAGGCTTGGCATGGGGTTTTACATGCCAAGTCGAAATGACAGTGTAACACTGCCTTCAGGCTGTAATTGCAGGCCTAGGACATGTTTTAAAGTGGTACCTAAGTGGGTGGCACAAGCAGCACTTCAGGCCCTCTTGCAGCATTTAATTTACAGGCTCTGGGCACATGTAGTGCTCTTTACTAGGGACGTATACGTGAATTAAGTATGCCAATTAAGTATATACCAATCAAACCTTGTGCTAAGGCAGAGATCAAATGCACTTTAGCACTGATCAGCAGTGGTAAAGTGCTCAGAGTCCTAAGGCCAACAAAAAAAAATCAGTAAAATATTACACAAAAAGGTTTGGGGGATGATGACCCTAAGGCTGTCAGGACCAACACATAGAATTGCTGACTTTCTGTGAGTATATCTTTCCAATTGTATTTCATCAGTATGCTAGAGTCAGAAGATGTTCCTAGTAGTGTAACTTTTAAAATATCGCTGCATTTTGTTTCACTTGTGATGTGCAGCTATCATTAATATAATTGTTAGGGTGTCTGACCTTAATAAGTAAACTTACAAATGGACGCGAATAGGTCGATGAACCTTTTGACGTGCAATTAAGATGTTCCCACCATAACTACAGTAAATGCAGATCAATAATTAATCAATAACATCAATAATCAATAATAATCAATGACATTAGTAATGTACTGGAGTCAGTAATTGTCACACACCATGACCTTTCAGTCATGAATAACCACACCTTTTAGTAAAGTTAGAATATTTATTTCCCTATATCAACAATCCAAACGTCATGTAAATTAATCTCAAAATCAAATGGTACGCACAAAGAAACAACATTGACTGTCCGAACCTACGAAAGAAGCACAATCTAATCAAAGCTTGAACTACAACACATTCTGAAGTTACAGTACACATTTATAACAAGAACAATCACACAAACGATATCACATACATTTAGGTTCAGCAAAGAAATTCATCAAACATTATTCCCTATTAGCAGAGTAAGGATCCTTAACTAACACCAGATTAGCATCAGAATGTTGGGCTTCACGCAAAACAATTTAGTAAACACAAATTTGGAAAACATCTAACTATTGGCTCTATCAAAACAGTGCGGTTGGTACCTAGAAAAAAAACAAATATGCATAACATACACATGGGTACAATAATACTTCTCCTCAATTGGATCGGCAAGCTAAAATAGTCTTCATCATCAGGACATCAGTGGATCAGCAAGCCATCAGGATTCAGTATCAACTTTCAGAAAATGCAAAGTCTTTAAGCATTAAAGTTAGGCTTGTCTCTTGTCAAGATGCACAAGAAAATATTGACCTTTCTGCCAGCAAGAAAATAAGCTATGGACAAATGCAGAATGCAAAAATGCTGGTTTCTTCTCAGTGTAGCCCCATTAAGTTAAATTCCCTAAAACTAAAGTCCCTATTGGTCAAGAGGTCGCATGTTCACACTTTGTCCAATAATACTATAACTTAAAATCTATGAATTCTACCACTATTCTGTTCACATATCGGTGATTGTTTTTTTCTGCAATGTTCTCATCGGGCTCGTCAGGTAACAATATTGTTGCAGCTTCTACTCCAGTCAGTGTCTCCATTGGTCTCCTCCTGAGAAAGTCAGTCTTACACACATTACAAACATAATGTTATAATTAGCAAGAACAGCATCTTCTAGCAGTTGGTTCTCATGAGAAAACTTTCAGCTACAAGCACATTTAAATACTACAATGGAAAATCACAATTTAACTCCCTAGGACAGCCATTTATTAAATGTTAAGAAATACAGCTTGACCTGAGGCCGGGCAACTAGGCTAAGAACTTCGCTAAGTTAAGGCCTACAATTAATAAAGTTAATACATAATGCATAACTCTTAATGGGACAGATTACTACATTAGTCAAACATATGCTCAACATTTCATGTTAATACACTTTGTGAACATTGGCAGCCACTCATCGTGATCACATTTTCCAATGCTTGCATTATTTTTCTACGTTATTATGTTTTCTACACAAATCCATTACTCATAATACACGAACACCTCTTAATAATTTTTATTAAAACACCTGCGCAATCTGCATTTCCGGCGAAAGTATCCTAGGTAGTGTGAAATATAAAGAGTTGATTATCTGCGCCTTTGCGAAGATTCCAATTATGGCAGTAGGAATCCAAAATGTGAGCATGAATTACAAATGATGATATTATTATTCATTAGGCTGAACCTACATGTTCTAGTGCAGGAACATATCTCAAATATGAAAATGCTGACATTTTTCATTTCCTAGACTTGGCACCAGAAGCAAGACCAATTTAAGTTTACTGGAGGTGAGCTTTGCTTTGCCCTTGACACAGGACTATACTATTTCTCATTGTTTAGCATAGATGAGCACATTTTCTAAACAATAAAGCAGACAGTTATCTTTGCAAGCTTTGAAAAGTATAGTGAATTGAACAAAACAGCAAATAAATAATCACTTGTCACATTTGAGTGAAAAAAACAATATAATATAACCAGGAGACATTTCAGTTGCCTTAGAGTTGTGCATCTCTTTGGATGGTAAATATTGTCGTACATCCTTCCAGACACAATAGAAGAACATTATTAAGATCCAAAATTATTTTAGTATAGCAGGGATTTCCCACTAAATAGAAGCAATTCTTAAACTAAGAATGAACAAAATGTAGCTTTCAATTGTTTGAACAGAGCATACTTATGTTAAAGGAGAGCCCAATACATTTTAAATCTTAAGTCTAATTTGATTAAATGCATTAACAACTGAGAAAAAAGACAAACATGGAAACAGATTATGACTTTCATATTTAGAGCCAAAGGATCAAAATCATCTCAAATAAATCGATTTCAGCAACAGAGATCACCTTTTCAGTTCAATAATGGAAAATTACTTTTTTGAATAAATGTCCAAAGGAAGTGCCTATTTTCTTCTTAATGTGAGGTGAAGAGTCATATGGATAATCAATGTAATCATATTAATGTGGAGCTATATTTGGACTTACATTTATCGATGATCGTTAAGACCATCTTTGCTTTAGCTATGCCATGAACCTCAGAAGAATTCTTAATTTTTTGATTTTCACAAGACAGTTCTGGCAATGACTGTTTATTAATATGAACAAAACAAAAAGGAATGAATTGCTATATTTCACTTTGTTATATAAGCAGGAAACTGGAAGTCCGAGGCATGGTTACCACTGTGAGTGTGTAAAAATTACCATCTCTCTTCTCCAAAATGGATTGCATGGATGTACTAAGTTCAGTTTAGGTCCTAAGAATAGTTCATGAAACATTTCTTTACCTGGACCACCTCACCTATTTGAGAAACATTGCCGATGGATCCTAAATGCTTACACAGGGCAGTATCTCTTCTGCCTATATTCCTATGATTAAAAATCTGTTTTAGCTATCAGATCTTTTCTGTCGATGTCAACACCCTGTGGAACACCAGAACAATACACATTTGCAGCGGTTATTTTGCACAGTGCACACCTGGCCCAAGGAGCAGCAACAGTGACACTTAACTGATTTGCAAGATTATTTAATCTAGCAACACATTTATCAAAATTCATGAGATAAAAAATGCATAACATAATACTAAATAAGATGAGACATGAAAATACATATCATAACACAACATAATGTGACAAAACCAACTATAACATAACACCATGAGACACATTACATCATGCATTGTAAATAAATCCCAAAATTTGTCATTACAGCATGATCGGTATACAGAGCAGCAAGTATTCCTGTCCTCTGTCCTTTTTGATTGAAGGAAGGACAGATGCATGTGGTGTTTGTGCTCTCCTATGTAAAAAGTTAAGATTTCCTTAATATCCCTGTATGCAGTTTTAGTGGTTTACATTCCCTGTGTCAGATCGGAATCAACTCAAATATGACTAAATCTGCTTCACCAGAATTGGCACTTTGTTAAAGAGAAGATGGCTGGACGTGTCCTGGAAAGATTATTTATATCTAGTTTATTAGTAAGATAGTCAGAGATAGTATGGTGAATGGAATTGTATGAAATGCAATCTCTTTTTTATGCAGATCTGAGTTCATGGAAAGCCATTGGAGTGATGAGAGAAATGCACTTGAACCTTTTTATATTTGAGCTCATGCAAGCTGCTGCATGTAGAGCCTCTTTAAGAGGAGCTAATCAGGATTTAGGGACACCAGTTAGTGGTCCATTTCCATAATCAATGAGAAATCACCAATACTTTGACAGCAAACCTGAGGTATTTTTTGGAAATGTGCACTTGCGCTTACAAAGTAGCCTTACTTGGAATTGCATATTCTGTGGTATTAAGGTAAAGATGTAAACTTTTGCAACGTTTGGCAGCAAAGGATTTTACATAGGTAACAGTTTGCAGGGAAATGCTCATGTTTTGGAGATTTGGTTGTTAGACAACTCCTGATCTCTGTTTAGGGAACTGGAAGGGGAGAAAATGAATTATGATGCCTAATCACAAATTGCACTTTGTAGTGTGTCTAGTAATATTCCAATTATACTACTTACATACTACAAAATGCTATTCACAAATCCATGACAAAAAATCATTTTGGATTTTAACTTATATATTTTAATGTTATACGCAACGTAAAATTCATCTATTGGAAATACAATCTTTAAATTTCTAGATATAAATTACATTTTAATAAAAGTGATTAAACATATATTTATTTTTTACTAAACACTAATTAGATATACAAATGAAATTGAGGGTGAGAATATATTAATTCATTTAAAAAAGTACTTAATTATTGGAACATTTAATTTAGTTAGTTCTAGATTAATAACATTTATTTTAAGTCAACGCACATTTTTATTTTACATCGATATATTTGCATTTTATGGTAACTAATGCATTTTATTATTTTTTATCATACTTTCTCAAAGGCAGATTTCTGATCTCTTCCTCAGTGGCAGAGATCTCCACCTATGTGTTATAAATTACTAGTAATAACTATAGACTTTTAAATCCAGTTCTAGCAGACTCCATCACCAGTTTTGAGGGAATGGAGACCTGTAAGTCTGCACCTAGTAGATGGTGAAGGGCAAAAAAGTGAAGTTACTACTAGATGTACTAGTAAGCTTACACCTGAGTAAACCTACACCTATAAATTTACATTCATGAATAGGGCTTTTATCTTTTGACTAGATAATTTGAGATGTATGTGAATCCTCTAAAAATTTAATTTCCTTCAGGGAGGAGTCTAGTGTTTTGAGGCTGGTGTCACAGTAATTTTTGATTCAAAGTTTGGTGTAATCAGAATACAACCAAAAGGTTATTCCCTTTTTCATCATTAGTCGTCAAGTGATTCTCCATAAGGATGAAAGTGCCGAGGGTTAGAATCTCCAGGGACTCTGAAAGGAACATGCTGAGGTGCCAAATGAATTTTTAACATATCCTTCATTAATATTAATAAATGCTAATGATTTTTTAATTATACACACTATTCAAATACAATTGACTCACATGGACAGTCTTGATATAACCAATTTTTTATTAGATGATAACATTAGTTCAATTACCTGTAATATCAGTAAAATAATGTTATGTGGATAAGATCATAAAAGAATACAAAACACAAGATATAAAAAATATTTGAAATTCAACACCTTGTTTTCTGAGCTAAAACCTTTAGGTAATATAAAGAGTTCTTTATAATTACTATTTAATCTGTCTTCAGAGTAATCTATGTCAGAGTCTAAATATGTTTCCTCTATTTTTTATATAATGCCATTTTGGAGAATCTAATAAAGGTTAATGCATAAATTTCAGCATGGTCATAATTTGTTTTTTTTGCAGTAATCAGACATAGTTAAGCCATAAGATTTCTTGATCATGTCTCACCTAGCAGTGTGATTTTCCATTTAGTTGACTGAAATGTTGCCTCTTCACCTTTATCATATTCCCCATCACGCTACAAAATGGTATCTATGTTTAGCCTATGATGTGCAGACAGATAAAGACCCCCACTTCTTTTTATTGTACACTTTTTCAATCTTTGAATCTTGTTAAATATCATATGAATAGTTGCATATAATACTAGACTTTGCCAAGCATAATTATACATTGTAATCAGGCTTTCATTTTCAATTTGAGACAGAATATTTCTTACTTCAAAAATATCTTGAAATACTAAATTACGGTACAATAATAATGAAGTAGTGCAAACTTCAGTGTTAATTGTATTTAAATAGGTGGAAATAATACAAATAATAGATATGTCTCCCATTCAAATACAATGCCTTCCACATCTAATCATTGGAGTCCTAATGTTTTAATTTCCAATGAACATTTGAATGTGACAATATTTAGCCTGGGCGTTTGGAAGTCTACAAGAAAACTGATCCCTTTTGAAAATGGCATCCTTCTTGACTGGAGATGGTTGTGAGAGGAGTTTACACACAAGATTGTGAACATGAAATGAATGAATTTCAATGCAATTTCCTATTTCCAGAGCATTGCAAGACTAATTGGTCCGAGAGTGGGCAAAGACTGATTCAATACCTTTTTTACACTGTCACTCTTTGGTAGTTTCTTGACACGGAGAGCCTCTAATGCTTCAACTAAGTGAGATGATCCCAACTGGAAGACTTTGCAGAACTTTTTGACATCTCCAAATAGGCATGTTTTCAGAGGGACAAAATATGGTGGCTTGTTAAAAGGGCATGCTGGAGCCTATTACCATAAGAAAAATCCTGCTAACCTTGGATGCTTCTAAGAAAACCTACATAAATAGAAAACCCAAGGCTTAACCAGCAAAGCTACTGTCTATTGTATGACACATTTTTATTCAAAAGGCGACAACTTTCAAAATTAAGAATTGTCTTCATTATTTAATTAATTTTTTCACCATCCCTTCAATTCATGGGGCAAACAGTAGAAGCCTTAGCAAGGCAAACAGAAACACAAGTTCTTCAGGGACTCATCAGTTTTCCAAGTTTGCTTCTCCTGGAGATATCGGCTACCATAACAGCTTGTGAAAAGCATTGTCAGTAAAAATCGGACCTGTTCTAGCAATATTTGTATGTCAGAATATCAATGGCAGAAATAGAATCCCACAATAATATAATGACCTAAATATCAAGAGACAACATATATTGAATGAAAGTATATGGAGGCAAGTAGAGATTTACTATTCATAACTCTACACCATGAACCTTGAAGACTTGAAGATATGTACATTATTCTTAAACATATATCTATCTCTCTCTATATATATATACATATAACTATATAATCATATCTATATATCTATTTATATCTATTTATTATATATACATTTATATATATATATAAATCAATGTTTGTGTGTGTGTGTTATATATATATATATATATATATATATATATATATATATATATATACATATACAAATATATATATATATATATATATATATATATATATATATATATATATATATATATATATATATATATACTGTAAGAAAACAAACCATTACTTGTGTGGCCTGCACAAATAGGGTCCACCTTTGTCCCCCACTGGGAATCAAACACTCCATTGTATCACTTGACTCTCTCAGGGTAGTGAAGCAGAGCAGTCCAAGCCCTACTCAGAAGAGGTGGCGTGAGCTAGTAATCACAATTCGAGTTCACACAATAATAAAACTCAGTAAATGATTGTCCAGCATGTGCTTTTTCTTTTGAAAAGGGAAAAGTACATTTATTACACACACACACTACTCAATAATACGCAGTAATTTATAGATATCCATAAGGCTGCTGAAATACCTCTTGGTAATCACTTTTGACCCTCCACAGGGAGGGGGTCTGGTTCAACAAACCACATGTCAAAACATTAACTTGTACTCAAAAGCAATATCTGAATATAATCATGGATGAATGCACTTAATACTGGCAATAAAGCATGTATACTTTCAGCATCCTTATTTAAAAAAAGCATTAACAAGAAAAATGTATGTGCATGTCTGAATGATTTGTGTACTCATAGTAACTTATAAACTGAAAAATGAAGTTAAAACATAGCCCCTGGAGAACATTGCATTTCTGATCACAGTAGCTGCAACCATAGATGTTGCCCCTAGCTGGCATTACACAACATTTTGACCACCTTCAGGCCACAGTGACTGTAGCCATAGAAATCGCCTCTAGAGGGAGCAGCACACCCAGCTGTAAAGCAGATGCTCCAGGCAGTGGCGTGCTTAACAATAGGCAAGAAAGCTTGGCTAGTCATCTTTTTGTGCACCCTACAGATGTATGGTCAGTACATTTCCTAATGCTTTTTTGGTTTCTGTGGGAGAGCTGCAGCACTTATGCTGCTCCCCTGGGCTCTTTTTTATGATCTCGGTGGTGGCCCACCATCCTGGGGCCACCACAAGGTCTAAAACAATGCAACCTGAAAAAAAGTCCCTCAGGGCATTTTGGTGCGCTCCTCCAGGAGTGTGCATAATTAATTAGCAGCTATACCACTGAGCCGGAGAAAGCAGCAGTCATTGTGTTCTTTTGTTTTTCTCTGTCGTCCGGCATCACGACATGCAATTCTTTTCCTTTTTTTAGGGATTGGGGTTGCCTGGTCCCATCTGGGCACTGTGTACAGGTAAAAGGTGGGGGCAGCCAGGAACCCACCCCTGACTGCCCCCTCTGGCTCCTCATGTGGGCAGCACCCTTCTGTGCTGCAGTGGCAGTTGGCAAGGTTCCTCTGCTCCTGCGAGCAGGTGCTGACATGAGTAGCAGCCTCCCACTCCACCAGAAACATGCACAGGACTTGACCAGCCACATCTAGGGGAGCACTGCAGTGCTTCCCTGACTTCCTGACCATTGTGGGCCCTGGGATGGGTTCCTGGGCCCAACATTCTTCCTCTTTTGATGCAGGGGAAGCATGAGTGCTCCCTCACATTGGCTGCCTCAGAGGCCCAGAGTTGGGGTCTGGGCCCCCCAATAATTAACCCTGCCTGAGAGATGGGGGTCCCCAATCCCTTTGGATGCTAGGAAGGGGACCCCATGCATGTCCCTTCCCAACAAAACAATGGCAATTTTCCTGGTGGTGGCCCCTGTCCCACCCTAGGTGTTAGAAAGGCTCCACTGTGGGGTTCCAGGTGCTCTGGGCCTTTCTGGGTGATTCAAATCCTTTGCAGGCTCATATCTCACAGCTTGTTGGGCCATTTGCTTCATCTTGGGCTTATTTTGCTCCTTGTGGTGAGGCCTAGTCACCTGGAACACTTTTTTCAGGTCTCCTGGCCTCAAAGGTGATGAACTTTGCAGGAAGCTGGTTTCACTGGCTCCCTGCAGCAGACTCTCTTCTTGTTTTTCCTCTGGCCTACTCTCTTCTTTGGCGTGGAAGCCCAGTCTTTCCCCCAACTATTCCTCAGGCGGTGTAAAGGGACCAGTTTCACTGGTCCCGGAAAGAACCCTGCTGGTTCTGAGGTCACTTAGAGTCAAAGTCCTTAGTTCAGATGGCCATCAGTGGTCCTTTCTTCCAACTGTCCATGGTGGCTGCTTCCACTTCCAGTGTCCAGCAGAACAAAAGCACATTCAAGACAGAGATCTACCCCCTTGCAAGACCCTTTAAGTGGGGGTTGGAGGTTACAGCAGGAATGTATCTCTGGCCTATCCTGGGTATGACGTCGCCTCTCTGCCCCTGTTCCAACCTTCCTGCACAGAATGCTGAGATATTTCACAACGTTGTCACCCAGGACTCACTTGCCACATCTGCTCTGGGGACCTCAGCCCCGCCCCTCACTGACATCCCTGTCAAGGCCTTTCAAGCAATTCTTCCAATGCCCCCCCCAGTGGGTTAGCTCCTGAGGTCTGGGCTCCCTTCTCTGTTTAGTGGGCTTGGGCAGGCCCATCCCTGGCACAGTGTGACAGCTGGCTGATTGATGCAAAGCATTCCGCCCCAACCGTTTCTTCCTCAGTAGCTGAGTTAAGCACTGTTAATTGCTTCTTTTATGTGGGGAGGCCTATGTTTCTGTTGTTGGAGAGAAATGTAATTAACTTGGCCCAGCAGGGTGACAAAAGGCTTGTGCTCTGATCCTGAGCAGAGCCAGAGAAATATGACATTCCTGGATGGCCCATAAGCTGTAAACATTTGTCTTTGGACTTTGCCTAATTGATCTTTCCACACAGGCTTTGATCTAAATTGGTATTTCTGTGGTGTCTGTAGGCCAAGGGGATGTGAAGCTGCATTCTAAGGCAGCCCTCCCCATAGCTGTATAATGGAGTGTTACTGCAGACAAAACAGTAAGCCACACTGATTTTCCCTATAAGTGTACACTAACATTATGAGGCCTACCCAAGGTCAATACTCAATCTGACACAGTGCCCCCTGCGCCAGACTACCTGCGTACAGTTAGCGGGCTGCACATGACAGTTGTCTCCCATGTGCAGCCCTTATATCTGTGCATGTGTTACCAGCCACCTGCCCCTTTACTCTTGCTGCATCACAGTGACCTTGTT
Organism: Pleurodeles waltl; assembly: GCF_031143425.1. Classification (NCBI taxonomy): domain Eukaryota; kingdom Metazoa; phylum Chordata; class Amphibia; order Caudata; family Salamandridae; genus Pleurodeles; species Pleurodeles waltl. The sequence continues at coordinate 600,521,837 of NC_090443.1, read as the reverse complement.
TTAAAAGGCAGATATTGGCACTATGCATGGGCCATTTATCATGTGTTTGCCATGGGTAAGTCACAGATTGTGTGGCTGACCCACAGTAAAAACACCATGTGTTAGACCTGGCATACTTGACGTAGGCTTCCCTGTCTTTTTGACTCTTGTTCCCATGTTGTGATTGTGTGCTGGTCTCTGTTTTTGCTGTTTTGTGATACTCTGGGCATACCACTGATGGCCAGTGCTAAAGTGCAAGTGCTCCTGTGTAAATTATACGAGTAATTGGCTTTTCCATGATTGGCATATTTGATTTACTAGTTAAGTCCCTAGTAAAGTGCACTAGAGGTGCCCAGGGCCTGCAAATAAAATGCTACTAGTGGGCCTGCAGCACTGATTGTGCCACCCACGAGCATCCCTGTAAACATGACTCAGACCTGCCACTGCAGTGTCTGTGTGTGCAGGTTTAAACTGCCAATTTGACTTGGCAAGTGTACCCACATGCCAGGCCTAAACCTTTCCTTTTTACACATGTAAGGCACCCCTAAGGTAAGCCCTAAGAAGCCCTGTGGTCAGGGTGCAGTGTATAATAAAGGTGGAACATGTACTGATGTGTTTCACATGTGCTAACAGTAAAATACTGCCAAATTCAGTTTTCACTGTGGCAAGGCCTATCCCTCTCATGGGTTAACCTCCTTAAAGTGCAGTTTCCCTTAGAGAGCAGATGGAACTATGGAGTTTGGCGTCTCTGAACTCACAATTTAAAAAATACATATTTTACTGAAGTTGTTTTTTAGATTGTTAGTTTGAAAATGCCACTTTTAGAAGTAGACATTTTCTTGCTTAAGCCATTTTGTGACTCTGTCTGTTTGTGGATTCCCTGTCTGGGTCAGACTGATAGTTGAGTTGTTTGTGAATCTCCTCTAGACAGTGACAGAAAAGGTGCTGGGGTGAAGCCTGCATACCATGATGAGCCATCTGGGCTAGAGTGGAGGGAGGAGTGGTCACCTACACCTGAATGGGCTGTGCCTGCCCTCACACAATGCAGTCTCCAACCCCTTGGTGTGTGTCTGGGGCCTGGACAGGGTAAGGCAGGATCTTATGAACAACGGAGACTTTCCTTTGAAGTTTTCCTACTTCAAAGGCAGAAAGGAGTATAAGTATTGGACCCAAAACCCCAGACTTTAGATCACTTCTGGATTCAGGAGGAACCTCTGCCAAGGATAAGAGCTGAAGAGAAGTGCTGCCCCTTCCTGTTACTGTGCCTTGTTGGGCTATCCTGCAGTTGCTCCTTCCTCCTGTGAAAGGGGACAAAGTCTGGACTTTGTTGTGCATTCCTGCTTGAGAAGAATCTTCAAGGGCTTGAACTGAGCTTGCCTCCTGTTTTGAAGTCTTAGGGCCATCAAAGACTTTCTCTTCCAGCACCTGGACTCTCTGCTGAGATTCCTGCCCTGCCACGTGGTGCCCCATCCATTCTTTGGGACCTTGAAAGGTGAAGTTGGCAGAACAAGGACTGAAATCCAAGCACAAAACACAGTGCGGGGAAATTTTCGATGCATCACTTGCAACGCAGCTGAAAAACGACTCGCCACCTGCTTTGCTGCAAGAATTGATGCTCCACCTCAGCTGGGAGATCAATGCATCACGGCTGGAGAAACAACGCAACACCTGCTTGCACCTGCTGATAATGCCGCAAACCCCTGTGCAGTGTAGTTTTCTAACACCATGAACTAGATTTCTCACGCATCGTCACTGGGCATCAAAAATCAACACAAGTCTGCGCGGATCTGAGGTGCCCGCCTCGAAAACGATGCATTGGTCTCTTGTGGGGGAGAAAAACGAAGCATCGCTGACCCAACCGGAGAGGAAATGATGAACAGCCTCACTTGTGAATAAGGAATTGGCACATCGCTGACTTTTACGACGCACGCATATCTGTGCGGCTCTATTTTTGAGGCAAACCAGGTACTTTGTGTAACAACAACGTTTCCATTGTTGTCTATGGAGTGAGACTTTTATTTTTTGAAAATTCACATCTTGACTTGTGTATGTTGAAACTTTGTTGTTTTGGTATTGTTTGATTTAGATAAATATTACCTATTATTCTAAACTGGTGTGGTGTCCATTTTGTAGTGTTTTCACTGTATTACTGTGTGTGTGGGTACAAATACTTTACACATTGCCTTTGAGATAAGCCTGACTGCTTGTGCCAAGCTACCAAGGGGGTGAGCAGGGGTTATCTTGAGTGTCTAACTTCATTGCCCTGAATAGAGTGAGAGTCCCTGCTTGGATAGATTACAAACTGACTGCCAACTAGAGACGCCATTTCTAACACCAGGTAATCGAAAATCAAAACATCCATGCTGATTTGATATACATATATATATATATGGAGTTATATTTAGTAAAGCAATAATTAACTATATATACTTACCTTTATGATATTTTGGTTGATATTTAGGGTGATATTTCGACCATGACTTTCTGAGGGTACACACCACATCATCAGCATGAATGAACAGCCTAGCCTTTTTTCATTGGAACAGACAGGCAGGAAGACCTTGAAGAGATCTGTGGCATGTGGGCTAGTGCACAGAGAGAAAAAACAGGCATCAAACAATACTGTTAGGGCAACTGTCTCTCCAAGACATATCCTACGACCCTGCATCATAATGTCCATGTATGTTCTAAGTAAACACTTGCCAAGAAACAATCAACTTCAATACCTGCAGGCACTTTGGTGTCAAAGCCCTTATTAGGATATATATTTAGCACAAAAAACATGAGGCTTAGAAATGTTGTCAAAATGAGAAATTATGACCAGACTGAGTCATTGAAATCAAAGAGTTAGCTTCCACTTGTGGCTAATCCTCCTCCAGAATCTGAAAACCCAGATTATTGTGAACATAGTGGAGCAGTGCACCCTGCCCTTCCTCCTTTATCTGTCACATTAAGATGCATAAAAATATCCCTGTTGTCAAGTTGCTTCCAATTCTTTTGTGGGTCCTGCTTAATGTTTTAGTCGACTGCAGTGTCCATTGCTCTATATATGAACTGTTGGAAAACATGTGGAGCCACGGCAATAGATAGAGCCCAATCTATTCTGTGCAGGAAAAACATCATTTTAGTGTTTCTGCTTGGCAGTCTGCTTCCACCACAGGTTGAATACTTTCAATACATATAACAGTATAATACTGTTCATGGGTGAGAAACTCCAAAAGCAATTCATAGCACTCACACCGCAACATCCAGTTGCATTGCACGCAAACTCTAGTGAAACATGCAAGAATGGTGCAAAATCTCTTAGAGCTGATCTGTGATCTGCCTGCTCGGGTCCAATCATGCCTCACTGTTGTCAAATAATTACCTCTCCCTTATGCCCTCGTACTATTGAGAGGAATCACCGAAGAGAAATGCAGAAGATTTTGGAACAGTGCACCCTGTTCATATTTCAATGCACAATTCTTTCCACTTACCCATTCCTGTTGAGGTGCAGCTCGGAGGCCAATAGGTGGAGAAGTACACAACAGGAAAGAAAGGGTATACTGAGCTGAACTCTTGTCTGATACTAGGGTGAAACATACTCACCAAAGAATGCAGGCAGACAAGTGCTAGGCTGGGGTGGTCAGTGAAACGTACTGGGTAGGAATATGAAAGATACATCAGTAGTACCAAGGAATGCATTCACAAGCCAATTTTCTGCAATTTGGCAGAGTCCATGTTTGTGGTGACCATACATGCACATTTCAAGTACTAAAGCTTAAACAACATTAAACAAGGGAAGTCTTTAATCTTTGGCTCCTGTGTCTTGAGGAGATTGGAGCTAATAATTCAGGAAAGATGAATATGCAGGAGAATCCCCTGCCACTTATGCACAGTCTGGGGAAATCACGAATGACACAATCTTTCCTGCATCAGAGACTTATAAGAACTAGTTGCTTAAAGGTCCGATGCTTCAGTTCTACTTGATTTAAAATCTCCTAGTGAGAAAAGGATAGAACAACCCCAATTCAAGGAATAGATAACTTAGCTGATCACATGACCTCACACCGCATCCTCATTCTTACTCAAACACTTTCCAATGGTGCAAGAATGGCTCCCTCTTTCCACTCACTGGGCAGGTTCTGTATGCCCTGGAACAAACACAGAGCGCTACACTACTAAAGTACTACAAAGACACTTATGCCACAGTTTTGAGGTCAGGGAAATGTCGATCCCCGCATAAACAAGTTTGCACAGGGGTTGAATATCTGAGCAATGCAGTAAATATTTCACCTCTCAATTTTCACTTGTAAATTATGGAAGGTCAAACAGGCTACAATTTAGCATAGGAAATGTGTACTAAATTCCTATATATGCAGGAAACAGTCTAGAAAATACCAATTATGCATTTTTGTTCCCAGTTTTTGGGAATAACTTGCAATAGCAGACTGTTAGAAAATTTTGCCACCATTACTGCTGGACTCAGACTGCTTTGCCTTAAGATCCGGCTCATTGAGACTCAGTTCATGAGCCAACAAAAGTTTCTTCTCAGCCAAGGCTCTCTCAGCTGCAGCCTGCTTGGCTGCTCTCTCAGCTTCAGCCTGTTTGGCTTCTCTCGCTGCCCTCCTTTCCTCCTGTTGAGCCTCCATTTTTAACCTTGCCATTTGTAATTGAAACTCTCTCTACCTCCTCCTTTCCTCTGCGCTCAGGCCACGGTCAGAGACACTGCTCCCTGGTTTGGCAGGGGACACAATCACAGTGGCAACATTCTCTACTAATGGGAAAAAATCCTCCTCCTCAGCATCCTCATCCGAATGGGCCCTCAGTGCCATTTGAAATTCCTCCTTTCTGGAGGCACCTTGGGTGGGTACTCCCACATCCCTGCAGAACCCTTTCAGCTGTTTGACAGTATATGTCTCCAACAGGGCTAGGTCAAAATCTCCTGCTTGAGACCCAGCCTGAGACATGTTCAGTGAGGATTTAAGTTAGAAAATTGTCAGGATAAACGAAATTGCAAAAAGAGATAAAAAATCGAGTTGACTTTCAACTGTGGGTAGGTAGTGAAATACTTAGCTACTGTATGTCACTGCACAAATACAAGTCCTATCCTCACCGCTGATCACCAGTGTTAGAAATGGGGTCTTTGGTTGGCAGTCAGGTTACTCCCTGTCCAAGCAAGGACCCTCACTCTAGTCAGGGTAAGTCACACACAATCCAAATTATCCTGTGCCCACCCTCTGGTAGCTTGGCACTGAGCAGTCAGGCTCAACTTAGAAGTCAATGTGTAAAGTATTTGTGGACTAAATCATACAATAACAGCATATAGCACCACAAAAATACACCACAGTGTTTAGAAAAATATACAATATTGATCAGATAAGATCCAGGTCAAAACGATTAATCTGCGATAAGTAAATGTTGAGATATCACTGTAAAAGTGATATAAAGTGTTTTAAGTCTTTGAAAAACAAATAAATGTCTCTTAAAAACAATAAAGGTCTCTTGCAAGCACAAAGTACCTGGTTTGCATTCAAAATCTCTGCAAGGTACCGCAGAGGAGGCGATGTGTGGAAAACGGGGAGGTGTGCGTCGGTTTCGCCCCTGTGCACACCGACTTGCGTCGTTATTTTCCATGCAGGGGAAGACTTTGCGCTGATTTCCGGCACGCGGACTTGGTTCCTCTTCGGATTGCAGTGGTTTCTGGTGACCCGGGGACAGTGCGTGTAATCCTGGGCTTGCTGAGCGAATTCACAAGCGCTGGGTCGATCGGGGAAGTTTCTCCCGTACGGGAGGCGCTGCGTTGATTCATCTCTGGAAGTCGGGCTGCATCATTCCGGGTAGGCTGTGCGATGAATTTCTCACCGTGATGCAGGCTGTGTGTAATTTTTAGCAGACTGTGCATCAAATTTTCACTGCACAAGGAGTTCAGGTGTCAGTCCTTCTCAGAAAAGCAGTCCGAGTGAGTGCTTTGGGCAGCCAGGCTGTTCCTCTTGGCAGGCCTGGTTCAGGGATTCTTCACCAGCAGGTTTCCTGTTCAGAAGTGTCTGTGAGGTAGAGTGTCTACCCCGAGAAGTGTCTGAGTTGGTAGGATCAGAGACCCTGCTTGAATACCAAAATGTGCCTTTGAAGTGGGGGAGACTTCAAAGAGTGGCTTAGAAGTGCACAAGGTCCCCTTTCAGTTCCATCCTGTCTGCCAGGGTCCCAGTAGGGGGTGTGGCAGTCCTTTGTGTGAGAGCAGGCTACTGTCATTTGACATGTAAGTGTCAAGCCCTCCACCGTCCCAGCCCAGGAAGACCCATTCAAAATGCAGATGTATATAGGTGAGGCTGAGTATCCTGTGTTTGGGGTGTGTATGAGTGAATGCACAAGGGAGCTGTCAACTAAACCTAGCCAGACGTGGATTGGAAGGCACAGAAACATTTAAGTGTAGAGAAATGCTCACTTTCTAAAAGTAGCATTTCCAAAATGCTAATATAAAATCCAACTTCACCAGTCAGTAGGATTTTGTATCACCATGCTGGCCGTACTAAATATGACCTTCCTACTCCTTTCAGATCAGCAGCTACCATTCAAACAATGTATAAGGGCAGTCCCAATGTTAGCCTATGAAGGAGGCAGGCCTCACAGGAGTGTAAAAACGAATTTAGGAGTTTTACACTACTAGGACATGTAAACTACATAGGTTCATGTCCTGCCTTTTGCCTACACAGCACCCTGCCCTAGGGGTTACCTAGGGCATACCTTAGGGGTGTCTTATGTGTATAAAAAGGGGAGTTTCAGGCTTGGCAAGCACTTTTAAATGCCAATTCGAATTGGCAGTGAAGCTGCACACACAGGCCTTGCAATGGCAGGCCTGGGACAAGGTTAAGGAGCTACTTAAGTAGGTGGCACAACCAGTGCTGCAGGCCCACTAGTAGCATTTAATCTATAGGCTGTGGGCACATATAATGCACTCTACCAGGGACTTATAAGTAAATGAAATAGTCCAATTGGGTATGATCCAATAGTACCATGTTTTAAGGAGAGAGCATATGCACTTTAGCACTGATTAGCAGTGGGAAAGTGCACAGAGTCCTAATGCCAGCAAAAATGAGGTCAGAAAAAGAGGAGGAAGGCAAAAAGTGTGGGGATGACCTTGCTGAAAGGTCATTTCCAACACAGACATTTACTACATTTGGTACCTATTGCTCTGAGTCAGATTGGGGTTTATTAGGTGGGTTAAATATATCTAATTTTACATCAGGACTTTATCCACTTTAAGAACATTTTCTAAGACACAATGCACAATGTCATTACATTTTGTGGTTTATTTAAAAAAATGTTTAGTATGAGATGGCAATTCCTGAATTCTGGACCTGACAGGAGTTCACTGATGGAATCCTACAGATGTAAACAAGCTTACTACGGCAGATTTCCCAACTACAATTCTTAAACAACACGGAAGTAAGTCAAATGCAAAAGAGTGTAAGTTGATGGATCAAGGTGTGATTTACTCTGTATTTGTGAACTCCTACAAATTTACACGTTTGTGGGCATTCAAAAACTCTAAGCCAACCATTTCTCACCCTGGAAATTGTCGGAGATTTACTATGGGAACGGCCTACAATAACTTTGCATTCAGGGTTGGAAGGGGAATGGATCAACATCAAGCTTGAGACGTAGAGGAAGATGGTTTTTAACATGAAAAATGATATTCCTCCTGGAGAAGAAAACTAAAAGAAACAAAAGTGCATTTGCACGTCAGAGGTCATTTCTTCAAGGTAGATTTACACACTGGGGAAAATAGAAGGCTGAGGAATATACCACATGACATTCCAAGTACTAGACCTGGAAGCCTATTCCTGGCAACGATTGCCAGGTCTAATACGGGGCCTCTTTGGGAATTTGAAAAAAGTAGTAAATCTCCACCCATTTGTAAGAGTACTTAAACGGATGCAGGTGTACTACTTCCTTCAATAACGATTCGAAGTTCTTTGTGCTTGAGTGATCATGTGTTTAGTTATATTTTATGGCCCATCACCTAGAGGGACTTGACCTTTGAATGCCAAAAAGTTGTTTTTTTAAATGGAAGTAATAATTCACATTTGTCTGTGACTAAATGTTCCTTTTGTGTTGAACGCCCGAGACTACAGGTCTATGGCATAGATTCCCTCCAACTACCTGTTGTCTGAAAGTCTTACACCAGCGTTTTCAGGCATATATGTAGAGATGACTATTTTCTCTTCTCCTATAATTTCCTTTCACGGTATCTGACAGCCTCAGATTGTTTCAGGTGGCTTTGACAACGGATATGATTATTCATGATTGTGTTTGCATGGTCATTCTAAAGTTTTAGAAGTATGGAAAGTATTATTTCCTTTCCACTGAATTTACGATATTGCTCTAATTTGAAATGGCATGAATCAAATTCTCCAGATTTGGCTGAAGTGTGTATAAAATAGATATGCACAGCTAATCCCAGCCCCCACACAGCTTGAACAGTACTCTCTAAACCGTCCCCCACTTCATTAATCTGTCACATATCCTACCTTCCTTCTTTGGAATTTATTGTTTTTGGTTCATTCCTTCGCTTCAGATCTGGCTGTTGGTGTTATGCTGCATGTAAATGCACTTGGCTTAACAACAGGTTTCTATTCACAGAGGCTCGTGTTTGTGTTTTTTGGCATTCTTATTGTTTATCATAGTGTCTATTATGCGCTTTCCTTTTGCTTAAAAATACCTGTCATAGTAATCCACTCACACCATAAATTGATTATGTAGAGACAAATACTTACTTTAAGCGCTCTGCAACTATTTCCAGTGTATATGCAAGCATGTTTTAGAACATTTCCAAACATTCTTACTTTTGAGATATTAAAATATTTCTTTTTGCAATGGTCACAGTTTGTAAATACATTTATGGAAGTTTATGCTGGTGTGTCAAGGGGAGCAGCGAAAGTAAAATCACATGCCCTACTTATTATCACCTAATGACGTCATTAAAGGTGACAGCACACAAACTTTGCCACCTGAGGAATAATCGAATATTTTGATTATATACTATTTATTAACGTGGTACTACTAATTAAAATTTATGAAATACATGAACAACTAAAAGCTGTGCATTGGTATTACTTTCCGAGCAATATACATACCTTGCACTCAGCAACATGGGGAAACCGAGGTGCTTCTAATTGGTACATGTGGAGTGATTTAGCCTGTTAATGACAACAAATCATTTGACCATCTACTCCTCTATTTTGGGTTTGGTAAATAAACTGCAATTACAGCTACTGTGTAGTGAGTCCTTAAAACCACCAAGGTCCATATGCAGTTAGTGATTAAGATGGGTAAAGTCCTGCCATTTTGCAATCACAAAAGTATTTCTGAATCGTAAAATGTGTGTTGTTGATGTTCCTTCCAAACTGAGAATCAGCAACACGTGTTAATGGTGTACAACTGTAATTCCAGTCACACACCATTAAAGAAATCACTGACATCCAATTTGGGTGGTAACTGATCCACAAAAGGGAATAGTTTTTTGAACCCCTTACCCTTTGAGTATCTGAATGGAAGCTTCAGGGGAAGTAGGCATAGGTCCCACAGATCACTGCCTGTTCTCAATTATGTTTTTCAAAATATTTTTTAAAAGCCACCCTATTTCCTTTACGGAAATTTAAGGAAATAGGGATGCTTTTTTGCAGTCTCGGAATGATGGTCTTCTGTCCCTTGCAGACCAGCAGCCTTGTGATTGTGGCCCATCACAGGGGGGTTGCAAAAGTGTGACCTGCCTAATGAATATTAATTAGGCAGATTGGTAGGTAACCACTGCATTTTCCTAAGGATGGTTGGGAAAATTAGATACTGGTCGCAAAAAGTCTGTTCCCTATTTTCTACCTCTTTTTGCGACCAGTATCTTAGTACATCTGATCCCAAGGGCCTTATTTAGGGGATGGTAGTAATGGTGAAGCAGAAAATTAAGAGAGTTCCCATATTGTAGGTTCTCCGCCTACAGGCAAGAAAGGCACTTAGGTTTCAATCATGAAGCTTTATTCATGCCACAGGTAGCCTTTTTCCAGTGAGCCATTGCCAAAGAAATGTCATCCTTATGATATTCTGATACTGATTTTTCTATCAAGCCCAGCACTGAGATTGCACCATTGCAAGTGATGCAAGAGAAGATCCATAGACAACAAGGCAACGCTGATGCATATTAATGAAAAATGTACGAGGAAAGATGCTCACTGCAAATCAATATCTTGTCCATACCTATAGCTCAAACTTTCAGCCAACCAGCTGTCCAGCTTCAGGCACAATTTTCCTCCTGAGAGCGGAGTCTGGCATGTTGTTATCCTAAGTGGTAATCCCTCTGCCTCCATCTTGGAAACTCGATCTACATCTTAAGGTAAATGCTCTTGAACAACTCAGGGTAACCCTAACAATAAGTTATCTATGGGTAACCATAATACCAATTATGTTGACAAAACCTTTTGCTGTACCTCTCTTGTTCTAATGTTTGTAAATATGTTACACAATAGAAGGCATCTCATAATATTCAGGAATATGACATGCATTAAAAAATAGTGAACATGAAGCAGGCCTACGGTGCCCCAAGTAGTTGGACATAAATTGACACTGTGTGGCCAGTATGCGCCTGAAAGAGGGCTCAAGTAAGACTAGACTGTTAGAAATTGGGTCTCTAATAGGCAGAAGTAGGCACCTTGTCTAGGTAGGGACCACAATCCTAGTCAGGGCCAGTCAATCACACAACATAAATTATCCTGAGCTCACCCTCTGGTAGCTTTGCGTAGAGATGGTAGGCCTAACTTGGAAGGCAATGTGAAAAGTACTTGTGCAACACCCACACAAAAACCACTGGAGGTACTCCACAAACAGAGACTCCACACGGACGTAAAAAAATAAAGCTTGTTTACCTGATTAATGTAAGATCATCATGATAGAGTTCCAATTCACAAATAGCAAAATAGCAAGGTTGATGAGAAAAAGCAGAGAGAAAAGGGGTGGGCGCGGGGACTCGTTGGCACTCATGTGCGATGTTTTTATGGCCTCCGGCACTGTCATGGTTGCACTCCTCTCGGGGAGCTGCACATGGCAAAGATGGGCCAGGCCACAAGGGATGACTGAAGCAACGGACGGCAAAGTCTCAGCCGGGGTCCTGCAGGAGATTCACTGATGCAAGTGACAAATTTTGGCCAGGCCACTCAGGTTGACTAAAAACAGCAGTGAGTGGCAAAGTAAAGCAGGGCAGCTCCATATGGTTCACAGATGCAAGCAGGCATAGTTTGGCAAAGTCACTCATGCTGACTGAAAGTATGGAGCAGCAAAAGAAAGCAGGGCCGCTCTGGGCAATTCACAGATGCAAGCACCTAAGTTGGGCAAAGCCGCTCATTTGACTGAAAGAAGCGCGTGGCAAAGGAAAGCAGGGCAGCTCCTGGAGGTTCACAGATAGAATTGGCGAAGTTGGGCAAAGCTGCTCAAATTTACTGAAAGTAGCAAGCGGCAAAGGAAAGCAGAGGTCGTTCGGAGTCACTCTAAATTTGGAGAGCAAGTCTTAGGCTACTGGGCAAAGATCAGCAGGCAGAAAGGTGGCACATGAAAGCAGAGCACCAGTTCCTGGGAGAAGTCAATCCTGGCAGAGTGTCAATCCTGACACACAGCAGTCTTTACTCCAGCAGCGTTTCCTTGAGCCCAGAAGTGTACTGATTTTAGTGGGTACTTATACAAGAAAGTGCCTTTGATGGGGGGTGACTACAAAGAGTTCTTGTGAAGTGCACAGGTCCCCAATTCAGATCAGCATCAGCTCAAGACTAACAGTGGGAGGCAATCAGCCCCTTTGTGTGACTACTCTTTGAGGTGTAAGTGTGAGTCCTTCCCAACCTCCTCAGCTGGAAGTCCCATCAATATGCAGATGCATCTGAGTATCCTCTGTTGTGGGTGTCTGAAGGGAAAGCACAAGGGTAGCTATCACCTAGCCCCACCCGGAGGTGTATAGGGGACAGGCTATAGGCAAACAGGGCAGTGAGTGCAGAGAAACACCTACTTTCTAAAAGTGGCATTTTAAAAATAGTAATGATAAATCTGACCTTACCTGTAAAGAGGATTTTTATTACCATTCCAATTGTACTAAAAATGATGCAGCTATTGCTCTCAGATCAGAAATTACAGCTTAAAGGTAATATAAGGAATTCCCAGTGCTGTCCTATGAGAGCGGCAGGCCTCACAGTAATGAAAAAGTATTTTGAAAGCTTTTCAGTACCAAGGCCTGAAATCTTAAAAGTATATGTCCTGCCTTTTACTTGCATGGAACCCTGTCCTATGGACTACCTAGGGCCTACTTTAGGGGTGGCTTTTATGTAACAAAAGGGGTGTTTAAGGCTTGGCAAGAGTTTTTAAATGCCACTTCGGGATAGTAGTGACACTACACACGCAGGCTCTGCAGAGGCAGGCTTGAGACATGATTACAGAGCTACTTAAGTGGGTGGCACAATCAGTGCTGCAGACCCACTAGTAGCAATAAATCTAGAGGCCCTGTCTATATAGTATACCAGAACAAAAGGGATTTCAAGCACTTCAGAAGTTCTTCATTCAAGGGTTGTTTATTCTTTTAACAAAAGGTTCATGTCCATCTTAATGCACGTTCTATCACAAGACCTGCAACATTAGCCAACATGTGTTCCGTCCGCCTTACTGGTATACTTAGCAGACTTCATCAAGGCATACGCTTGAAAAACTGTTATGGTGTGCCAATTGTGGGCACTATATTTTCTATTATGGAACATCTAAAATTGTAGTATGAGGTTGTAATACATGGCATCCATCCCAATGTAAGTGCTGCACACTGAGTTCAAAGCTGGTGATACTCCACGTGGTGTCTGGAATAATGTCCATGCAATCTATAACCCGACTTACATTGGGATGTATGCCAGATGTATACATAGCTTGCATTCTCGACAAAGTCTTCCAAAAAAAAAAACATCCAGGGGAGCAGCTAAGGACAATAAAGAAATCGTTGAAATAGCCCAGGTTTTAAATTTTCACCTAACACGTTTGATCCTACAACTGTAAGCATAATCAATATTGTAATATTATGATTTTAAGAAAAGTTTAAAAAATCAACAATGCAGCCATTTAGCTCTTCAGAAATTATCACTATTGAAATCTAGAAACACACAAAATAATCCCCTTTGAGGTGAAGTAAATAGCATATGCATGCTATACAAATACCTTATTAACTAGTTTAGTGATATCAAAGCAATCAACCTAACAAACTGAATCAACACAAGGAGTCATTGCACTTGCCTGTTCCATTAGTGAAATAGGTACTGCATTCATGTAAAATACGGCTGAACTATAAATCTTAAAAAGTTTAATCAAACATTTTACTTTAGGTTAATATGTATTTCCTGAATGCCCATTCACCTGCAAATTCTACTTGATGTGTGAGTAAGGAAGGACTCTTTGAAGGGAGTTCAACATACTCCGATGAAGATGCAGGTCTCAAAGGCTATACTAAGGCCCTCATTACAACATTGGCGGGCAATATTGTACTACCATTAAGCCGCCAATGCGGCCTGAAATCCGTTAGCCGTAATTTGACATCCCCACTGGGCCGGCCGGCCATAACATTGCAGCCGGCTCCTAGTGGAGCCGGCAGCAATGTGGTGGTGCGGTGGGTGCAGCAGCACCTGTCGCGCAATCCACTGCCCGTAATTCGGGCAGTGGAATGCGCGATGGGGCTGTGCATGGGGTTCCCCCGAGTCACCCATTCCGGCAGCTGTTCCATGGCGGAATTTATCGCCATGGAACGGCTGGCGGATGGGGACTCATAATCCCCAGGGCAGCTCTGCCCTGGCAGATTACAACCACCGGGACTGCCATGGAGGTAGCCTGGCGGTCCCAACGGTATGACCGTGGTGAGACCACCACGGTCATAAGGGGGGTTTAGTCCTGCCGGCCTGTTGGGGGTTCTAATGCCACTTTTGCCCTGGTGTTCAAAGACCGCAAGGGTTGTTATGAGGGCCTAAATATTCTTAGTGAAAGAACTGAGTGCATAGTCATAGGTCCGACTGCACAACAGGCTGAAATGTGTATACATGAATGCCAAAGAGTAGCATACAAAGAGAGATGTATGATACAAACAGCTATAAAAGCAATGTGATCTTTGATGGACTGCCAAAAGAAGAGCACAATCATGCAGAACCTGAGGGCATGTCTCCAGATGCACCTAAAAGAAACAGAGAACACAGTTTACTGGTCAAGGTGCACCGAATGAACAAAATCTATCCATTATCCGAAAGTTGCAACAACAGCTAGAAATTTGCCATTCTTTCTCAAGGACAGGCTGAATATCCAACAGTTTCTGCTTGTAGAAGGAGCAAGTAAAAAGCAGCTACAGAAATGTGCTGAAACTTGAAACATCAGTATTACATTTTATTCAAAGACTTATCTGAAAACAGATAAGGTGCCATCTTCCTGGAAGAGTATCTTTGAAATCAGAATTCATACCTTCAAGGATCCACCATCACCTCAGTTTTCATCTTAGTTGAGCTTGAGTAAATGGCTGCCAATCCACTCCTAGATGTGCCTAATCCATTATTAGAACTGTGTTGCCAATGGCAGATCACCTCTCATCCTAAAAATAATCTGGAAGGTGCTGGCATGCTTACACAGGCCAAAACTTGTCCACAGTCAGAAAACAGGTTCCTTTAAATCCATTCTTAGGGCACCTTAAAGAATGGGAGTATCTCAGAAAGGGAATATTGTAAAATGAGTAGCATGGAAGTATGTGAACTTGTAGGGTGCTGAGTCTGTAATTGCCATTGCCCATAGCTGAATGAACAAGATAGAGTGATGCTGTACTGGAGTGAGGGGTTCATTATGACCTCAGCAGTCGATGATAATGTGGCGGTAGTACCACCAACAGGCTGGCGGTACATACCACCACATTATGACATTGGCGGGTTGACTGCAGCCAACCCGCCAATATACCAATCTGACCGCAATGGCGGTAGCAGCCGCCGTGCCGCAGATAACAATCTCTAGCCTGGCAGCCGCTAAGGTACCGCCGGCGGCATTCTGAACCTGCCTACCGCAATGGTTTTCGTGGCGTTAGTAACACCACCAAAACCATGGTGGTAGGCCCTACCAGTGACAGGGAATTCCTTCCCTGTCACTGGTAAGAGGAAAAACACTCCCCAGACATCCCCCACTTCCCTCCATCCACGCTCCCCCCCTTCCAATCCCTCACCCCCCCTTCACGCACACTGGCAGACACGCACCACGCATACACACACTCACTCACACAGGCATACACGCATTCATACATGCATGCATACATTCATTCTCGCACACATCCGTACACACATTCACACTGACACGCAGACATGCATTTACTATTCCATTCATACACGCATTCTCACACATGCGTACACACACGCACACAACACTACACACACATTCGCATTCACGCACATACTCACACATTCATGCACACCCCCCACACAAACACACAACATCCCCCTCCCCTGTCGGAAACCCAATTTACCTGTATCCAGGGGGTCTTCCGGCAGGGGACAGGACGACAGTAGGACATCAGCAGTATTTTTCCTAATACCACCTTAACACCATGCGCAAGTATGGCCACAACCGGATTTCTGCCCTTATTGTTATACTTTCTGTGTTTTGGTTTGCCACTGTATAAATGTATGTGTGATGCTCTGTTTAAAATGCAATGTAGACGTAGATAAGAAATTGTTGAGTAGAAATCTAAGAGGGTTAAGGAAGTAAAAGTAAATTTATTTTAGGACCGTAAAGACAAAATAATATTTTGCTAACCTAATTTGAGTTTGGCTAGATCTATGCGTAACATATTTTTAGATATAGGAGGAGGCTGAGAAGGGAACATTATTGTCAGTGAAATTTGACAGACAAGTTCAATGTCATCCTTAATTTTATTTGACTGTTTTAAACATTAATCCCCCATGAGTACTCTCTCCCTGACCACTGTCACCAATCCTGTCTGTCTTGATTACTTTTAGCACGTCTTTACAAGAGAAGTACATTCTGGCTCCTTGTTCTATCTCTCTATAAAGACTCACAAGGAGATTTTTGGTGAGACAGATGTTAGGTACACTGCAATAGTCCAGGCCGTGAAACCACCAGAGCTCAAGTTAGCTTTATTCAATGGTTGGTTTGAAGAAGAGGCAATCTCATTAGGGATACTAGTTTGATATATTGAAAATGTATTATGTTTTGTTGAGGTAGGGGTTTCATTCACGTACAAACTGAGAAATAGCATATAATTTCCCTAAAATTCATCTAAAGGCACAGAAAACAAAATTGAAGCCTCAAATCATCTGAGTAAAATAAGAAATAGAGATAAAGCTTAGGGACAGGCAAGCCCTTCCAACAATACAATAAGTAGTTAAATGCTAAGATTTAGAGGTTTCCATGAACCTAAGTCTACCAGTATTTTCCACTGGAAGGTAATATCACATAAAAAGGAACTTAATTCAAACTGTGGGTGGATGCTGGTACAAAGAACGGTGTTCAAAGAAAGAACAGTTGGTATGGGTGAAAGGGTTTCTGGGTATCTATGTAAAAAATATTAGCTCACCCCAATGATGTCTTCAAATATTTTGAGAGACAAAACATAAATATTGTATAAACCCAATAGGAAATACTTTTATTTTTAATAAAATTAGTTCAGATGTTTGCAAATATAAATAAATGTAATTTACTGTTAAAATATAGTTTAGAAATTAATGATGAATAATGATTAATGATTGAATCACATTTTTATTTACATTTAAGTGGGAATTTTTGCTTGATTTTAACCATTAGAACATTTTCAATGTAATTTAAAATATTTAAAATGATTTGTTTTTTTAATTGAAAATTTAGGTAATAGAGTAGGAGCATTTTTGTCTTTTAGTTTTATAACCTAATATAAAATAAATATGAACAAATATTTTATGTAAAAATATTTTTACAAACTTTTTTGAAGTTGAAACCCCTTTTTGCTTTTCCCTATACTTTACCATGTGGAGATCGCCACAAGTGGGGTGGAGGTCTCCCTTTTATAAAGTATGGGAACATTTTCCTTACAATTCACCATGCAGAGTTCACTGCCCCAATTGCAGAGATCTCGCTGTGGTAAAGTAGAGGCAACTTTTCTCTACACTTTACCATACAGGGATCTTAATTGCTGACTGTTCCTATGGTAAAGTATAGTTAAATATATATATATTATAGTATTTGTTTAAATATTTCCAATGTATAAAATTATTGTAAAAACATTTTATGCATTTAAAATGTAGAACTAAATAAATAAATGCACATCACTATTAACTACATTTTGAATTAAACATAACTTATTTAATACAATAATATTAAAGTTATTTTTTAAGATTACATTACAAAATAAATGTTCACCTGAAGTAAAACAATTGAAGTTTTTTATCCTGCATTATGATTACTAAAAGTGATGTAAATTGACATTTTTTTTAACATAATTTATTGTTAAGTGAATTTGTAAATAGAAAACATTAATAAAATATTTAAGACATAGATATATATATATATCTATATATATATATTTATGTATATATATATAGATAGAGAGAGAGAGAGAGATACATATACAAAAATACTATACTGAGAAAAATAGACAATCACAAACAGCTGAATTTTGTCTGTTGACTTCTTTTCCAAATAAAAGTGTTGCCAAATCAGCCTTTCTCAAACAGCCAACACGTGTTTTGCACACATTGTGCTTCTTCAGGGCTGTTACAAACATATAACAAATTGTGTCATGAAAATCAACAGCAAAGTGCATCAATGATGATATTCTGAACAATTTTTCGTAACTAATTTTACTTAACTTATACATTGTATTAAAAAACTCATGTCGTAGTTGGACTCTTGCTCTAGGCAAGACTTCTGGTTTGAGGATGAGAGTACTTATGCTTGTAGGTGACTATGCCAGTCCTACAACAAGTCGCAAATGTTGTCCCAACCCTCCCGGCTCACAAGCAGCATCTCACCAGAAACTCAAACAGTAAAAGGAGATTTGTGGCAGCCTTTACGCATGGGCTCAAGAGTGTGACATCTTAGGGAGGGTCATGGTTAAACGGAGATTACCCCTTTCTCACATTAATAACATGTCTCAATGAAACACAGGCAATGAAGAAGATGCAGTTTCAATAGGTTTTATTCAGCAAAACTGCATTTTGCAATAGGTTGCATGAGTTGCAATGATTAGGATAATGAACAGTGCAAGAAAAAGAATGGTAAAGACAAGAGTCATTAATACAAAGAACCCCACCATCTTGCAATAACATGAGAAGACGTGAAATATGTCCTAATACCCTAGCATGATAGGCCTAACTTCTAACCTAAAAGAGAGCTAGGTATGTGAAACCTAATCTGCCAGTGCAATGTCCTTGAGTAGAGCCCCCAACCCTCATTACCTTGGAGTGAGGTCTCTAGCTCAGACTCTGTAAGGACACGAAGACTGGGTTAGCATCAAGGCGAAGTGCAGCATTGATAGCAGCGATGGCATCTGGTCGGAATCCCTCTGACTATCTGTTTAAGTGACGAGTATTTATACAGATCTGCTTGGACCCCCGACGTAGGTCTGTTCCCAAACAATAGATAACAAGGCATGCTTGGGACGGTAATTTATGTAAACAATTCCCTCGAAAGGGTGAAGAGGGAAAGTACCTTAAGTGAACACCTATAGTTTGTTTATCTTTGTCACTTGATATTGATGCCTTAGCGGGGTGGCACTGATAACGCAAACTAAAACATTGGCCTAACTAAAAACAAGGCAGCCATATTAAAAGATGGTATTAAATAAATGCGCTAAAACAGAGCAAGCTAAGTAGGGTAAAAGTCACTAGGTGACGGGGGGACGAGTCTGCAAGCCAAAGGCTAAGCTAACTCCTGTATCCCGTTAAAACAAACTAGGATTCACTTCACCCTCCCCATTGTTGTAACAAGTATGACTTTTTTAGTGCCGCATTTGCATCAATTTTTAACGCAAAAGCGGCGCAAACGTACAAAATACAATTGTATTTTGTAAGTTTGCGCCGCTTTTGCATCAAAAAGCAGCGCAAATGTGGCGCTAAAAAAGTATAAATATGGGCCTTAGTCTACTCAGCTTAACATCATTTACATTAAAGTATCAATGTGAGGCCACATTTCTGATACTTTTATCTCCCATGTGGGGTGGAATAAAACTTGTCCACAATACATAACGACCTTAGAGACTTAAATTGCGTAAGTAATTCGTGGTCGCATACCGCAGCAGCTTTGGTCACTCAGCACCACATAACTTTCATTCGAAAGTACATGAAATGTTGGTCGAATCAAAGGGAAGGAGTACCCTTAAAAAACAGGCCAAGTTCTAGACCCCTTCATTGCAAAGGTCGTGAAGGGACACCTGTTTGCAGATCATTGAATGACTAACAGTAGTCGCAGGACTTCTCTGCTGCTGGCTGGTGTTGGGGGCGGGACCCTCGAGCCCCTTTAAATTTTAGATTGCGGGCCCGCCTCACAGGACATGCAGGACTTCTCTGCTGGTGGCTAGTGTTGGGGACGGGACCCTCGAGCACCTTTAAATTTTACATTGCGCGCCTGCCTCACAGCAGGCCCGTCCTTCACCCGTCATCGACTGGAAGAGGCTGGGCTGGGCCACCCCCCTGAAATTTTTTGTTATTTTAGGTTTAGAGTCTGTGCGTTTACTAGGTTAAAGTATCAAGAGGTATTTGTATTTTATTAGGGAGACTTTTTATGTCTAATTTTACTATTTTACCATTTTATATTTTTCAGACCTATTGTACCTCTTTGGTGAGGATTTTAACATTGCATGGGTGCTCTTCAGCGCACCGCGTTGCTCTGTGGTGAAGACTGTGCTCGTTTAGGGCTGGGTTTGGTTATTCTTCCTTTGTTGTATTATAAATTATTCAAGGAGAATTTAGACCTGAGGTAATCACGCCAAGGATAGAAGGTCCCACTGTTGTCCTTTTTTAGGGGGTACGTGCAAATTGTATTCATTATGGGGAAAATAATAATTTGTGTGCAACAGGGGGAATGTGGGATGGGTTCTTTAGTCCAACCTTCCATTACTAGTTACTTATCCTCTGTAATTGGGGCTATCGAATCTGAACTGGATCAAGTAGAAGAAAGGATTGGGGTTGTTTAAAAATCTGCTCAGCAGCCCCCAATGGAACCTGTAGTTCACATAATTACTAATTCAAAAACCAGGCCATTTCCGCTGGTTTCGTCTACCAATATTATACAGTCTGGCCACAATGATACGCCTCCTTTAGACTTAACCAAATCTCCTACCTTTAATGCTAACTCATCTCTGGAATGTTCCCAGGCTGACTCTCCTCCACCGAAGAAGAGGAGAGCAGGAAAAAGGTCTAAGAACATAAAAAAGGACCCGGGCTCTAAAAGGAGAAACCATACCCTTCAGGCAATAAGTGCTAAGGATCCAGCGGTTTGGCTTCTACTACTGAATGCTCTATGAACAAGGACGTTCTCTGTGATTTTACCAGCACAGTAGATTCCATACTTAAATCTTTCTGTGTAACTCTAGAGGAGAAACTTATCAAGATGATTACGAGAAAGCTTGACTGTTTCTTTAATAATGTGATTAGTACTCTATCCCAATCACTCAATTTAGGATCATCAAGTATGGGAAATGTTCACAGTCATGAAATGGTAAAATAAGTCAATCCATTACCTACATTGTTATCTCAAGGAGTTGGTATTCCCTTGGCCAATTCCCTGGCTGTTTTTGGCCAAGATAATATTGTGAATGACTTGTCTCAAGGGAAGCCTAAGGAAGCTTGTTCCTCTAGGCTACAAATTACTTCATCTAACAAATCTGTAAACCATGTAGAAAATTTGCACTTACCTCCTAATTGTGTTCCGTATGCTTTGGGTCTAACAAATGTCCCTCCTTTGGATAGTTCCAAAAAAGAAGACACACAATCTCTAATCAGGAAGTCTGATCACTGGCTGAAATCTAAATTTAACTCAAATTATCATTCAAATAATAAGATCCTTATGGCGCGCAGAGTAAAGGGGGTTGGTTACTTAAAGAAAACAGGTTAGGGAGATTGTGTTGTACTAAACTTTGCAAATCCTTGTTCAGTTGAATATTTATTGACTAATTCTGATCAATGTAATAGGTCAGATAATGGGATCCAAATTCACTCACTGTGCCATCTTTACGACCCCTCTCTCTTACCACACCATTCTACTGTTGACTTAAGTAATCACAGTTCGGTCCAAGGTAGGCCACAATTCCAGGTAAACGTTTCCACTAGCAATCGTTTTTTGGCCCTTAACTCTCTTGATGAGAACGATTGACTGATGGTTACTGAAACCCCGTGTCCCAAAAATGTGACGAGATCAAAGATTCTATTTGATACTTTCCCTCTTAAAAACATTGATGAATCAACATTATGCCTTGGGTTCAAACTGCCAACTTTGATCAACTGGAACATAGTGGGGCTTCGGTCTAAAATAGATAACTCGGACTGGACGAGTTTTATATCATCCTATGACATAATCTGTCTCCAGGAGACCTGGTCAAAAGATACGTTTCTCCTGGAGTGGTATACATCTTTTTGTCAGCCAGCAATAACTTCTTCAAAGGGGAGGGCACGAGGAGGTCTCTTAGTTCGTGTATCCATACATCTTCCATTATTGAATGTGTCTTTAATTTGGTCCTCTCCTTATTTTATGGTTGTTTTATTATCCATCAGAGGATGTAAAGGTATTTTGATTTTACATTTTTATAATAACGTTCCACGTGGTCTCCTTAAGGGAAGCCTGGAGGAGGTAGCAGATTTTATTGATTCATCTAACGACCTGCAGGATGAAGATTTAGTTGTTTTATGGGTTGGTGAATTTAACACGCCTTTCTGCTGTAAGGAACCCTCCGAATTGTGTGCCATCCCTGTTGAGGGTAGAGAGTAGCTAACCCATTTTATTCATTCTGCTGAAGGAGAAGATTTGATTTTTTTTCTCTGTAAGTTTGATCTGGTACATGTAATGGAGAAAGCGACATTAGATGCCTTAAATACTCCCACTTTTACAGGGAAACCAAAGGGGAGTATTATTGATTTTATCCTTATTAGCTCCCCAGATTATCAGCTAATACATGATTTTAAGATTATCCCTCACTGTGTTAGTGACCATAGTCCCCTAAGTATTAAACTGGATATAAATATTAATCAGGTTTCTAAGGATAAAGTTTTGAAAAGTAACATTATTTACAATACAAATTTTGGCTTACGTCTAAAATGGGACAAAATAAATCAAAAAATATTTATTCAGGAAATTATAAGAACTAGGTTAGATTCTATTAATATCTGTTTGTCCTAGCAGTTAGACCATGATCGTATAGTCCATGAATTTGAACTTTTAAGCAATGATATTTCGCTTGCCTTGGTGGTGGATAGGCCTCCTATGGGCCCGGCTGTTCATAGATGGTTTGATTCCACGTGTTCAACAGCTCATAAAAAACTAAAAGAAGCCCTTAAAGTAGTTTCCCCTTCCCGCCAATTAGTTAAATTAGCTAGATCTGAGGATAAGGCTGCACTGGAAAAAGGGAAATTAGGAATTAGGACCAAGGCATGGGAAGAGCTATTGGCTGCTTCTGACTTGAAGGACACTTCAAAATTCTGGAAGGTTGTAAATCACCCATATTTTTCGGACAACAACACCAAGGCTGATGATTGCCTCATTGCAGAGGATGTATGGATGACTCATTTTAGGAAATTAATTCTCCCAGATAATGATGATAATGATAACCTGATCAAGGAGGATAATATTACTACACAGACTATAATAGATTCCAATATAAATGCCCTAGACATCACTTTTGATCTTCATGAGGTCCTTGGACCCATTAACCGATCAAAGCAGGGAAATGCTCCTGGCCCTGATGGTGTTCCTGTTGATCTCTTTAAATCTGAGCCTGATCTCTGGGGCCCTTTAGTTACAAATGTGTTGAGAAGCACTGTTAAAAGTAATATACCCTTCTCATGGAAACTGGCTACTATCATTCCTATCTTTAAAAAGGGTAACAGACAAGATCCTTCCTGTTATAGACCAATATCTCTTATTGACTCAGCGGCCAAGATTTTGGGTAGTGTGTTCTTATTTCGCCTGGAAGACTGGGTGACAGAGGCACAGATTTTATCCCCAATTCAATTTGGTTTTAGACCCGGTCTAAGCACAGTTGAGCAAGTTTTAAACTTGCACCTGATACTCAGTAAATACGTAATTGCCAAAAAGGAGTCTATTCATATGGCATTTATTGATTTAACTAGTGCTTTTGATTTGGTAAATAGGGAGAAGCTATGGCAAATTATGGGAACTCTAGGTTGTGATGTGACTCTATTGGAGCTTATTAAACGTCTACACACAGATTTAATGGTGTCAGTTCAGTTCAGCCCATCCGGTCAGAGAACTTCTCCTATTTCCTCAATGAGGGGCGTAAGACAGGGATGTATTTTAGAGCCTTTCCTCTTCTTGATATATATAAATGGGCTTTATAATTTTATGATAAAATACAGGAAGGATGTACCAAAGATGGGCCAGAGATTGCTTCCAGTTTTATTATATGCCGACGATGCTGTGCTAATTGCTCGCACTGCAAATGGTTTACAGGGCTTGTTGGTCCTTTTTTCCAACTTTATGTTGGATCTTGATTTGAAAGTTAATTATTCCAAGCCTTTTGTTATGACATGTGGCCCCCGAAACACTAAGTTCAAACAATTTACCATGGGGGGCAATATCATTAACAAGGTAAATAATTTTTGTTATTTAGGTATGTATGTGAGTTCTTCTATGTCTTAGAGTACTCACCTTAATTTTAAGACCCAGCAAATGGCAAGGAATATTGAAGCGATTTTCTGTTTTACTCGTAAATTAGGCCACAGACCTCCCTCTCAGATTAAAACGCTTTACAATTCCAAGTGTGTTTCAGCAGCCTTATATGGGGCAGGTGTTTGGGGCTATAACAATGTACCCTCTCTCCAATGTGTTGAAAATAAATGTTTGCGTAGGTTATTGATGGTACCTAAGTGTATAGCAAATTTCATCAGTCATGAGGAGGTGGGTCAATGTTTTCTGGAGGACACAGTCTCTATTGCCCCCCTATTGCTCTGGATTAGATGCTGGTTGAACCCAGCGGCAAGCCTTGTGCAGGATTGTATTTCTGATTGTTTACAGTTGGACAATTTAAATAGGATTCCCTGGCTTTCGTACTTGCGAAAATCTTTTGGAAAGCTGGGGCTTAGGTATATGTTTGAAGAACCTCAATTGTTAATTACAAACTCTAGGTCTGTTTTGAAATCACACCATTTTGAGTATATTTCAGATTTAAGACTTTATAGTTCCCTGAGACTGAAATCTTTTGACCCTTATATTCAGATTGCTACAGCCTCATACATGGAATCTTATCTGACTTGGTTTTCATGTCCTAAAATATACTCTTTTTAAATTCTTTTTAGATTGAATCTGATCCATTTGAAGGTGGCATTTCCTAAACAGTGTATTTGGCAAAAAGATTTACAACCCTGCCCTTGTGATTCTAGATCAAAGCAGAGTACTTCTTATTTTTTTATTTTTTGCTCTTTATATGCTACTCCTAGAAATGATTTTATTTTACCTATTTTACGTAAACTAAGACCCATTCACTACAAGGAAGCTTTACTATATTTTCAGAAATTGTCAGACATTCAAACTTGTTATCATGTACAAAGTTTTATCCAATCTTTTAATTGGTATTAGGAAACTGTATATTTTTGTTTAATTTCCATATGCCTGTGACAGATTCTGTACAATATCTTAATGTATTTGATATTAGTCAATGTTTTGACAAGAATTATTGTAAATTTGCACACTTTTAATGGTTTCAAACTATGTCCAGTATATTCTTTTGCTACCTGTAAAGGGGAACTTGGATTAGACGATCTTGGGTTGGTTAGGTAATTTACTTTATGGTATTTGAGTGTGTTTTAAATTATTTTATAGTTTTGTAATATGTGATTTTGTTTTTACTTTTATGGCAATTGCCGAAGAAAGATTTTTGACTGACTGACTAACAGTAGTTTCACATTTGCTTCTGCTAGGAAAGAACTCTGTTTCGCCACTCAGACATTAATAATCAAAGGTTAACTCCCACTCTTCTTTAATATAGCTATCACCTAGTCGCTCGTACCTGCCCACGGTAAGATGTTTCAGGCATTTCAAAAAACAAAAAGTGGAAATAGGCAGATTAATAATGCCATGTAGAAGCCATACTATTGAAGGACTCTCTGTAACTGTGAAAGGCAACTTTTCCAACTTATCTATATGAAGCATGGTGAAACTTGCTTCTCTTTTAGCCATTGCTTGCAGTTCCCCGGATAAATTAAAAGCAGTGAACAATTCACTACCATTAATGTATTTCCATGGAATTCAGCCATTTTTCAATGTTTGTAACGTCCAACCGAGCTGCATGATTGAACGCAGCTGACTTTGCCCATGATATAAAAAGGGCATGTCTGTCTGAATGATATCTATCGCAGACGATACTATGTTAGTCAGTGAATAAATTCTGGTGGACAGCGTGTTCATGCCGTTATCGACAACAGCTAATGCCTTTTCTAAGTTTTCCTTGTCTATTTGCCTTAAACGCGCAGCAGCTTCTATCTGAGAAAGCTTCCAGATCTCGTTATACATAGCATATATGAATCTTTTAGAGCGTGGTTTTCTAGGACCTAGCAAAAAGTCCAGCAAGTCTACATCCTCAGAAAGAGTGTTAAGATGTTCTTTAACTGCTGCTAGCATGTTAGACTGTAGCCATTGTTTGCACAGTTTACCCACACTGTATGTTGTAACTATACCCGTGTGTTTACCAGAGACAAAGCGAGGGTCTGGCCGGCTAATCTTTAAACCCCCTGAGGAATTCAAAAAACGTGCCTGACTTCCATTGGTGTCTATTGGCCAAATCAACCACCCCCCGGACTGGAAAGTGAAGAATTATAGGTACCAGCCTGAACCTTTGCATTTAGCGCTTCCTCTGTGACATTCAGGATGAATTGCCAATCATTAAACTTCGCCAATGTGAGGATACTGGGGGTGTTCATTTCTTTCATCTTTGCTAACCCCAGACAGGACGTCTGTTGAATGTTGTCATTTAAAAAGATAATTTGCACAGGAATCAGTCATGCTCTAAATAAAGCTTCCCTACCCTGTATTTGCCAATCATGTGTTCCCCATACACTCTTTAAATCAATGTTCTTCCAGTATTCATAACCTTCAACTGCAAGACGGGAAACAAAGGAGTCTGAATAAATCAGCTTTGTATCGGTTAACAAAAATTTCCTAATTTTGGAAGGAGGTAATTTGAAATAATATGACTAAGGATTTTTTGGGTCATGCCCAGAAAAATAAGTGAACTTATCTGTATAACGTATTGGGCTCCCCACAGGTAGTGTCCAACATTGTTCTCACTGTGTGTAATTAAGTACTGGTCTGTGTCTAGTGGTACGGTGCAGGTATTAATGTCCCCAGGTATTATATCAGAACATTTCCCCATAATTCATTGTATATCTATATACATCATCACTTTCAAACACTGAATAGTCCTTAATTTCAGTTAACATGGAATCAACTGTCCCAATCATCAGCTACAACACCAGGTGTAATTACATCTGTCATATGGAATTTGAATAACCTCAGTAGGCCAGTATATATATCAAATGGAACGTTGTCCCACACAATCTCATCAGGAATTGGCACAGCTGAAATGTTCACAAGGGACAAGTCTCTTCAGACCTTATGTGAGGAATGATATGAGGTTAAGACTTCATCCACAAGCTCAACTGAGGAGCGTTCAGGAAGGTAATGACTATTTCTAGGCAAAAAGAAAACAGTCACAAAACCAATCCATAGAAACAATGCAAAAAATGTCAAGCAGAAACATAAATAGTTCCATGGGTGTATTAAATAGTTCTTTTTAAGCCATAGATATAGCTTATATGTCTTTGAAACATTTTCAATCACTGGAGTGGATGAGTCTGAAGAAAAGTCATCAATGTTGATGAAATAACTAGAGGCAGTCTCTGCAAGTGCAGGAGCAGGTGCATTACTGGTGGATGGACCCACTTACATGGAGGCTCATAGTAGACGGTATCGTCAGTCTGTGTAGTGTTGGTGTAAAAAACAGCCAAATCTTGAACAGATGCTGTTGTTGGAGTGGTAACTGGAATCAGCAAGAGTTCATTATCTGCCCTCCCCACGGTCAAGGAGGTATTTGTAGCATGGTTGGACATTTTTGAATAGTCCGAAGTAGCGTTGTTAATTCCAATTTGAAGAGGTATGTCCTGTTGGATAGTGAGAGGGGATCGGGAACTACCCAAGGGACCTCTGGGTCTAATGTGCAGGATCGGCCACATGGTGAACTTCAACGTCATCAATGAAAATTAATCTGTTTGCTTTGGAACCAGGCAGTGGTGGTAAGATGACAGTTCTGGTACCTTGTATTCCCAGGACTGGGACTGGGGCTCTGTAGGATTCCTTCTTCACAGCAATCTTCTCACGAACCCGATCCCCAACTTTAGGAATCCAGCCAGTGAAAGTGGTTGGTAAATCCCTTATTCCTAAGGTGGCAGCACTGGTGGATGATTTATCATCACAAAATTGCTGAAGCTCCTGTAAAACAGTTCATTTATGTCAAAAGGTGGTCTGCTGCCACCAAACCAGGGCCATCAAGATCCGGGACATACATAGGTATCCCAAAGAGAACCTCATAAGGAGTGCATCCCCCCAAGGACCATCTTGGCAGATTGTTCAGGGCTCTCTGGATCCCATATAGGTGATGAAGCCAACTGCCGCCAGAACCTAATACTCTAGCTGTTAAGGACTGCTTTAGATCACAGTTCCGCCTCTCCACAAGCAAATTTCCCTCAGGATGGTATGGTGAGGAGTAATGGAGTTCAACACCCATCCTCCCCATGGTGTCCCTGAATGCCTTAGAGGCAAATGCAGGGCCCTGGTCCGAATGGAATGCTGCAAATTCAAATGTATCAATAAAGATCAGCAAGTCTTTTATAACAGTTCAAGCGTCAGCCGACCGCTGAGGTCATACCCACAGGAATCTAGAATAAGAATCTACAGCGACTAAGATGTATTTGTGTGCACCATCAGGTTGGAGTGGACTTCAGTGGTCCAGGTACACACATTGTAGTGGCCTGCTGGAAACTAAGATGGATGTCTGTGGTGGGCATTTGATACTAGAGCCCTTGATTTGCTGGCAAATGTCACAATAAAGGACGTATTGTTTTGTCTGTTTGCACAGACCTGGCCACCAGAAGTGTTTCTGTAAGAGTGTTACTGTGGCAGAGATACCGGCATGTGCAAAAGCGACACCCTCATGCACTGCTTTTATTATATCTAATCTCTGGTCTTGATTGGGAATCGTTCGATCTCCAACCGACGGGATGTGTTGCGTAGGCAACATTCTGCACACTGAGGCGGTAAGAATATTTTGTGGGGTATGCTTTTGGGAGAGACTTGGCCTCAGCCAAAGCTTTCACTGCAGTCAGAATTCCCTTATCCAATCTCGTCTGGGAATGAATCACTGCAGCCACAGAACACAGAAGCCGTTGCTACTGCGGATTTGGCTGCTTCGTCAGCCAAAGTGTTGCCAATTACATGTACTCCTACACATTGGTGGCCCAATGTATGTACTACATGGGCACATGGTAGATTATCCTTGAGATCAGCCACCCTCCCCCACAATATTTTGTGTTTTATGGTGTTCCCCTTGGAATCTCTAAACCCGTTCATCTTCCAATGATTGAGGTAATCATTGTAGGACCGGACGCAGTAGTATGAGTCACAAACAATTAAAGTCAGCAATCCTGGCACTGTGTGTTCTAGCACTAGAAGAAGGGCTTTAAGTTCAGCCAGCTGAGTTGTGCAGTCCCGAGGGTCTGCATGTTGGTGTTATGAGGGTGGAAAACTCCATCCTTCATCACTCCACTCATGGCTGCACAAGCTATTGCTGGTTGAGCTGAACCATCAGTATAAATGACAGTATGGTATCTGTCAAGGTTCAAAATATCTAGAGGAGCAGGCCACTACTGTTTGTATGGGAGAAATTCTTGGGTCTGAAGTTTTGGATCAAAGATGTAGTCAACATCAGTGGCGGTCATGGAGGTTGCCCACTGAATCCAACATGGATGTAATGCTTTAATGTTAGAAATGCTTGCTTTGGTGACGGCCTCTAAGGCTGGCACCAGGGTAACGAAAATGATGCGTTTCCCTTGGGCAAGTGGCCTCTCCTTAGTGGCAGCCATTTGAACTACAGTTAGATTTTTTTTATGTGGGTGCAAAATGTTCTGCATTGGAGTATAAATGTGATTTCTACGCTATGGGCACTGTGTCACCCTCGTTAAAGGTGACATAAGTAAACCCAATGGCACCGGCAATTATTCTGATGATCAATTTTTATTTTTTGTCACGTGTGTGTAAGTTTTTGGCTTCTAGCATGTCCTGTTGCAATTGTCTAAGGATGCATCTGTGTTCAACTGTCCAGTGTTTGCTAGAAAAATCAGGGTGCATTAACTCATAGCGTGGCTTGATATGTTGTGCATAGTCAGGAATATATGTTCTGCCAAAATTAAAGAAACCAAGAAAAGACTGTAATTTCTTGAGAGTGTTAGGTAGGTGAAGTTGTGCACTTTTCTCTAGAAAGTGTGGGGCCAGGCTCTTCCCCTCGTTTGATAGCTCGTATCCCAGGAACAGTACGCTGAGAAAGGCTATTTTAGTTTTTCTAAAATTGAATTTGTAGCCAAGGGCTGTGAATCCTGAACCTGGCAAGATGAATGTTGAGGTTGTCATCTGTGAGATAGATGTCACCGCATAGAGCAACGCCTCAGAATCAATATCATGTAGTATTGATGTTACTCAGGCTGAGAACAGCCTTGGGGCAAACGGCAAAAGAGTTTCTGTGAGCCAAATGAGAATGCACTCAGGTCCCGACTTTCATTTGCTAAATTCTGGCAAAAAAAAACGTTAGAAATATCTAACGTTGTTTTGTATTTTTTACGCACTATATTGTTAATCAGTGCTGTGCTATGTGAATTATGTATAGCATATGTACAAGTATGACTGTTTAAGTGTCTGTAATCTATGACTATTCTGTAGAAATGGTCTGGTTTTGCAACTGGAAATAACGGGTTTTTCATTGCAGAGACACAGGGCTCCATTACTCCCTGGTACTCGAGCTAAGTGAGGATCTCCCTCACTGGAGCTTTTGCTTCATGTTTAACAGGATATTGTGGCTGAGGTTGGGTTGTAGACCTGATAGGTATTACATGACAAGGAAAATTCTTGTCCCATCCTACATGATTGTGGTACAACGTAGGTGCCGTGCACTAAAGCCCAATTGACAGCAAAGGCTTCTTTTACTGCATCCGGAACAAGAACAGAGAAAGACGGTAAAATGACATCTTTCCTATGTGGGAGCTTACGGACGTGCTCTGCTGGCCAGTCCTTTTCAGCCAGCAGGATATCACAACTAAGTTCATCACAAAATATCACACCAATGGTGCACTCCATGTCTCCCTCAATTTGGATATTTAAATCATAAACCCTGTCGGGTTGGAGTACATGGGCATCTGCAGTCTCAACAGCAATGAAATCGCTAGTTGCTGTCGAATCCAGCTGATCTTTCAGGCTCTGGCGAATATTCTGACCTCTGCTGCGCTGTCTAACAGTGTCACTGCTCACGTCTTGTTCTTCAGCAATGTTCTCAAGAGTACTGGCATTTTTAATTGACAGTGCTGCCACCTTTTTCTCTTTAAACTGTGGCTTTTGCTGCGGGGACTTATCTTCTTTTTTGTCTGAAGACTGTGGTGAGTCTTTCTTCTGTTTAGCGTATTCAGGACATCGTTCAGGACGGCTCCCTCTCTTGCTACGTCTATCCAGCATGTCCTGAAAGGAACAAGAGGGATGCAAATCCATATATCTATCAAGAGCTTTTATATTTTCTCTAGTTCTGAGAGTATATATCCTTTGGGAGGTCTCCAGATATGGAGAATCTGCTCTCTGATTTTGTCTATCTTTAATTTGTTTCTGCTTATCCTAGCACTTTTTAGAACCCTCCTGTGCTTGTTTAGCACCTTCCTTAGGGGTTGTCCTCTGTAATGTGAGTTTCTTCGGCTTGGCTCCCAAACTATCCCGTCCTATACTAGTGTAGGTGTCGGAAATAATTTTCGGTAGCTCTTTCTACTGGTCCAAATGTGGAATCTCTCTGAGACAATGGTGTGTAGCCAGTGCTACTGCTTTCCCTTTGACCCCTTTGCTGCCAAGCCTTTTCCACCTAGGTGACAGGCCTTTTTTTGGCTTTTTGGGGCAGTCCGCGCTTAGGCCCTCATAACTTTTTGTCCACATAAGCTACCCATGCCAAATTTGCGTACTTTTTTTTCCAACATCCTAGGAATTCTAGAGGTACCCGAACTTTCTGGGTTCCCCTAAAGGAGACCAAGAAATTCATTAAAGGAAGCAGTGGTTACTTGTACATCTATGAATTCCGGGGTGCCCATACTAGCATGTGAATTGCAGGGCATTTTTCAAATAGACGTCTTTTTTACACACTGTCTTACATTTGGAAGAAAAAAATGTGGAGAAAGGGAAGGGGCAATAACACTTGTTTTGCTATTCTGTGTTTCCCCATGTCTCCCAATAAAAATGGTACCTCACTCAAGTGGGTAGGCCTAATGCTCGTGACAGGAAATACAACACGGACACATCACATTTTTACATTAAAATCTGACGTGTTTTTTGCAAAATGCCTAGCTGTGGATTTTGGTCTCTAGCTCAGCCGGCACCAAGGGAAACCTACCACACCTGCACATTTCTGAAAACTAGACACTTAGGGGAATCCAGGATGGGGTGACTTGTGGGGCTCTCACCAAGTTCTGTTACCCAGAATCCTTTGCAAACCTAAAAATGTGGCCAAAAAAACACTTTCTTCTCACATTTCAGTGACAGAAAGTTCTGGAATCTGAGAGGAGCCACAGATTTCCTTGCACCCAGCGGTCCCCAAAGTCTCCCGATAAAAATGGTACCTCACTTGTGTGG
Organism: Pleurodeles waltl; assembly: GCF_031143425.1. NCBI lineage: Eukaryota > Metazoa > Chordata > Amphibia > Caudata > Salamandridae > Pleurodeles > Pleurodeles waltl. Next base: position 600,489,713 of record NC_090443.1, on the reverse strand, counting down.
GTAAGCCTAATGTCCATGATTGGAAATGCCCAAGACACAACTTGGATACATCACATTCTCCCAAAGAAAACAGACCTGTTTTTTTGCAAAGTGCCTAGCTGTGGATTTTGGCCTCTAGCTCAGCTGGCACCTAGGGAAACCTACCAAACATGCACATTTTTTAAAACTAGACACCAGGGGAATCCAAGATGGGGTGACTTGTGAGGGTCTCTCCGGGGTCTGTTACCCAGAATCCTTTGCAAACCTCAAATTTTGGCCAAAAAAACACACTTTTTTCCTCACATTTCGGTGACAGAAAGTTCTGGAATCTGAGAGGAGCCACAAATCTCTTTCCACCCAGCGTTTTCCCAAGTCTCCTGATAAAAATGGTACCTCACTTGTGTGGGTAGGCCTTGTGCCTGCTAAAGGAAATGCCCCAAAACACCATGTGGACACATCACATTTCCCCAAAGAAAACAGAGCTGTTTTTTGCAAAGTGCCAAGCTGTGGGTTTTTGCCTCTAGCTCAGCCGGCACCTATGGAAACCTACCACACCTGTGCATTTTTTAAAACTAGATACCTAGGAAAATCTAGGATGGGGTGACTTGTGGGGCTCTCACCAAGTTATGTTACCCAGAATCATTTGCAAACCTCAAAATTTGGCCAAAAAAACACTTTTTCTTCCCATTTCGGTGACAGAAAGTTCTGGAATCTGAGAGGAGACACAAATTTCCTTCCACCCAGCATTCCCTCAAGTGTCCCGATAAAAATGGTACTTCACTTGTGTGGGTAGGCCTAGTGCTCGTGAAAGGAAATGCCCCAAAACACTATCTGGACACATCAAAATTATCAAATACAAAACAACCTGTTTTGCGGGGGGCACCTGCGTTTTTGGGCCTAGGCTCAGCAGCCATCTAGGGAAATGTACCAAACCCAGACATTTCTGAAAACTAGACACCGAGGGAGTCTAGGGAGGTGTGACTTGCGTGGATCCCCCAATGTTTTCTTACCCAGAATCCACAGCAAACCTCAAATTGAGCTAAAAAATCACATTTTCCCACACTGGGACAAATTTCCTACCAACTAACGTTCCCCTCAGTCTCCCGGTAAAAATCATGCCTCACTTGTGTAGGTGGATCAAGTGCCTGTGACAGGGAAGAGCCAAAAACATGTTGGAATTGAGGGTGTACCAAAGCGGGTCCAAAATGTCAGTTTGACGAAAAAATAAAAGTCCTACAACAAAATTGCCCCCCCATGGGATCGACCCTTGCCTAAGGGGTCGCTCTTCTCATGTGAAACTAACAAAAAAAAATCCCTGGTATTGAGTGCTTTCTGCCCCTTTGGGGGCAGATAGGCCTAATAAAAATAGGACGACCTGCCCCAAGGAGGTGGGGGGCAGAAATGGCCTAAATACAATTTGTCCCCCAGGGGAGCGACCCTTTCCTATGGGGTCGCTCCCCATATATATATATTGGCCTAATTATAATAGGCTGATCTGCCCTCAGAGGGGGCAGAAAAGGCCTAAAAAGATTTTGCCCCCCTGGGGAGCGTACCTTGCCCAAGGGGCCGCTCCCCTTATGTGTAAACATAAATAAAATAGAAAACTACCTGGTGTCTAGTGGTTTCTGCCCCTTAGGGGCAGATTGGCCTAATAAAAATAGGCAGATGGCCTAAAAGTAAATTTGCCCCAATGGAGCGACCCTTGCCTAAGGGGTCGCTCCCCACATACATAGAAAAAAAGGAACACAAAAAAATATCCCTGCTATCTAGCGGTTTCTTCCCCGCTGACGTCATCAGACTCCACCGGGAGGTAAGGGGGGGCAGGGGTGGAAGGGGAAGTGATTCCCTCTCTATCCCTGCCCAGGGGAGGGGGGTTCCAGACCCCCAGAGGAGCGCTGGTGCTTCCCCCGTGGGCCCCTAGCTCTACATAACGGTTACTCCCGGGGGGCCCGAGCGGTGCTACCCAGGATGTAACTGTTACATCGAGGGCACCCGAGGGGTTAATGTTACTGAGTATGATCGAGGAGAATGCGTCAAAGTTACGCATTAATTTCATCCCCAAATCTAGGGCTGGTGCAGCCCCATGCTCATTCTGTATTTGTTTTAACACTTCCGACAAATTGGCAAGTGTCAGGGTACCATGTGTGGTAGTGTATATTGCAGCGAAGACTAAACCCCATGTGGCACTGTCATCCACCGAGGGAACCATCCCAAAGGGCAAGCACATTGTGAGAATTCTGTTTCGTCTGTGGTCCCATTTGGGGAAACACAGCTTCCAGCTGATTTGTTTTCCTGGCTATCCACAATGGGATTTTTTCTCGTTCTGTGGGTACCTTACCCATGATAGTATGCACTTTTTGTGGATTAAACCCAGTAGCCAATTGGTATCCAGCAGGTGCTGGTGGTGCTGGACGCACTGGAGCAGGGTTCAAAGTTTGCATTACGAACTGAACTAGTCGCCTGTAAAGTGTTACTAATTCAAGATATAAATTTTGCAGGTCTGCTGCCTGCATATTTTGTATACCTGGGTGAGGTGTGTATGTGGCAAACAGGCCACAGTGGTCCATCATTACCTAAGGGACCTAATCTCGCTGGTTGTATTACATGTGGTAGGGTGCCTTCAAGTGAGTGGTATTTCAAGATACTGGTATGCTTGGTACTGTATTTGTACGTTTGCAATTCTTTGTGGAATGTGAGTGTAGTGTTGTCTTGGGGAAGTGTACCCAGGAATAAAATGCTTCTGTTTGGTAAGTTTCACTAGCTTCCACTATGAATTTAACATCCCCGCCCTCTTCTGTTAAGCCATGCCCTACTAAATGTAAAGTTAAAGTTTGTCTAGCATTCTCCAGAATTCTCAGGAATGTCTATGGCGTTAAGAGATGGAACACCAAAAATTGGGGAGTAAAGTGCTTTTTTGAGTTCGCGCTCGAACAACCTACAGCCTAATTAGATGATCCCTGTTCAGCTGAGGACGATCTTCCCCAAGACCACAGACGCCTCTGTATAATGGTACTTAGGGTAACTGTTGTCTGTGAGACAGTGATAATCAGGGTATCCGTAAATTAGTGCCTAAAAACCATCGTTGGTGGTGCCATGTCGTAGTTGGACCCTTGCTCTAGGCAAGACTGCTGGTTTAAGGATGACAGTACTTATGTTAGTAGGTGACTATGCCAGTCCTACAACCAGTCACAACTGTACTCCCAACCCTCTCGGCTCACAAGCAGCACCTCACCAGAAAGCCAAACAGTAAAAGGTGATTTGTGATTTGTGGCAGCCTTTACACATGGGCTCAAGAGTGTGACATCTCAGGGAGTGTCATGGTTAAACGGAGATTACCCCTTTCTCACATTAACAACATTTCTTAATCAAACACAGGCAATGAAGAAATTGCAGTAAAGTTTCAGTAGGTTTTGTTTAGCAAAACTGCATTCTGTGATAAGTTCCATGGGCTGCAATGATTAGGATAATGAACAGTGCGAGAAACAGAATGGTAAAGACAAGAATCATTAATACATAGACCCCCACCATCTTGCAATAAAATGAGAAGATATGAAATATGAAATATGTCTTAATACCCTTGCATGATAGGCCTAACCTTTATCCGAAAAAAGAGCTAGGTATGTTAAACCTAATTTGCCAATGCCATGTCCATGAGAAGAGATCCCAACCCTCGTTACCTTGAAATTAGGTCTCTAGCTTAGACTCCGTAAGGACATGAAGACTGGGTCAATGTCACGGCGACGTGCAGCATCAGTAGCAGCAATGGCATCTGGTTGAATCGCTCTGACTATCTGTTTAAGTGACGAGTATTTATACAGATCTGCTTGGACCCCCAACGTAGGTCTGTTCCCAAACAATAGATAACAAGGCATGCCTGGGACGGTAATTTATGTAAACAATTCCCTCGAAAGGGTGAAGAGGGAAAGTACCTTAAGTGAACACCTATAGTTTGTTTATCTTTGTCACTTGATATTGATGCCTTAGCGGGGTGGCACTGATAACGCAAACTAAAACATTGGCCTAACTAAAAACAAGGCAGCCATATTAAAAGATGTTATTAAATAAATACGCTAAAACAGAGCAAGCTAAGTAGGGTAAAAGTCACTAGGTGACGGGGGCACGAGTCTGCAAGCCAAAGGCTAAGCTAACTCCTGTATCCCATTAAAACAAACTAGGATTCACTGCACTCAATATATTTCAAAATTCTTAAACAAACACCTCAATTACTTATACCTACATAACTTACAAATACAATCTTATAGAAACTTTCAATATTTGGTACAGCTTTTCTGCTCAAACATATCAATTTCCAATTGGTTGTAACTGTATATGCTGCGTACCCAGGCTTGCCTTCACTATTTGCATCTATATTACATAACAGTCATACACCACAATTTGATTATATCATCTTTTAGATGTAATTGTACAATATAAAACTCAAACAAATAGTATATAATAGTTGTTAAAGTCAGAACACATCTTTAAGAAACACAATGGGGGTCATTCTGACCCTGGCGGTAAAAACCGCCAGAGGCAACGACCGCGGGAGCACCGCCAACAGGCTGGCGGTGCTCCCATGGGCATTCTGACCGCGGCGGTACAGCCGCGGTCAGAAACGGAAAACTGGCGGTGTACCGCCGGTTTCCCGCTGCCCTGGGGAATCCTCCATGGCTTGCTGCGCCGCCATGGGTATTCCGAGCCCCATACTGCCATCCTGTTCCTGGCGGTTTTGGCCGCCAGGAAGAGAATGGCGGTATGGGGTGTCGTGGGGCCCCTGGGGGCCCCTGCAGTGCCCATGCCAATGGCATGGGCACTGCAGGGGCCGCCGTAACAGGGCCCCACAAAGATTTTCAGTCTCTGCCATGCAGACACTGAAAATCGCAACGGGTGCAACTGCACCCGTCGCACCCCTTCCTCTCCGCCGGCTCCATTCGGATGATAAGCAACTTAAACAACTCTAAGAGCCAATAAACTATCTTTATAGCACTGAGGTATGTTGACCTTAACTTCATCTTAATATGAATAAAAGAACCTTTTATATGGAATATCTTACTCCTAAGTTTGATCTCATAAGTGGCCCGTCTTTATTTTCCATAAACACCTCTTTGCTGCAGATGCAAATTCACTGTTCAACAATTACCTAAAAAGATTATTTTTCAAGTGTGCCTGATTAAACTCCAAAAGGTACCAAAATGTAATTCTTCTCACTCCTATCTATAAAACTTTAAAGCACTGACTTCATTAATTGTACTTTTTAAAGTGTATGGGGTTCCATTATAATTTTCTATCACCAGTTCACATATTTCATCATTTATACTGAAAGGAATGCATGTGTTGGTCTTCACTAACTGTACATAATGACCAAATTAAAAAAGTTACTTCATCTATTGTAAAAAATTATCAAAACCTCACCTGATGCATCACTTCAACTGGATCAATCTGGAAATCTTCTGTAGTCGGGTTGCCTTCTTCCCTATCAATATGACTCCATGTTACGGGTGTCTAACATTCAAAAAATAAAAATAACATTGATTTCACCCTACACCACAACTTGTATTTTAAATATCTCTGATGAACTATTAATTCTCTGCTCTTTGTGTATAACTGAGTTACTTAGAATAAATGTCTAAAACGATAACAAATTTAAAACTATTATACCACCCCTATATCTTGCTGCCATAATTGCCAAAGGATGAAAACCCTATCTGAACATTCACTCTCCCATTGATCTTCGAGGAAGTCTATGGGGACATACATCAGTTTCATCACATTATCCGCACAGTTTTCAGCCCCCCTATTTTATGACTTACTTTACTCATTGTCACTTATGCTACCACCTTCACTGGAATTGCTGGGTCCCAAAACTATCTCTGTGATATTATGGACTATATGGCTAATAATATGCAGCAGATATGCCCAAGTTCAAATATACTTTTACCTTAGAAAAGTAGTGATAACCCTACCTGAAAAGTACATATTATTGAAGCTGTTAACAACATGGCAACCGCTACTTAAATCTAGTTCTCAATAGACACTCATCCAAAGTCACTTGTACATTAATTATGATATTAATGTGTAAATCAGACATGCAAGTCACATTGTTCTCTACCCAGCAGGCACTGCTCCGTTAATTTGCTCCCAGTAGCTAAGAGCCCTGTTACCAGTACCACAGCACCGCTAGCATACCTAACACGCTTGCATGTCGACTTTAATGTTAACCCTGCTTGAAATGAGTCATGCTAACAACACTATTCTCTGCATGGCAGCTGCTGCTCTAATTACCTTCCTATCAATATTATGTTAAAACTTGGTTATGCTGGAATTTTAATGTTAACACTGCTTGGATCAAGCATACACATAACGCTGTTCTCTACACAGCAACCTGCTGTTCCATTTTCTTGCTCCTAATTGCTTAGAAAGCTGTTACTTATGCATTGGCAGCTACACCATTACCTACATCGCAATGATCAACCCGGATCAAGGTGGCTTTTAATCCCATATTATATTAATCCTACTAACCCTCTTGCACTACTTTCACTTTCACTACACACCGTATGTCACTCATATTTATTAAACATATCAAGTTTACTAATCTCCCCAGCGCTTTTACACTCACCTTCCAATTGGGTATAACCTCCAGCAGTCCTCGTATCTGGCCTTCTTCGCTGTTTCTCCAACATCCTACCCTTTGCTATATATATACTCCTGAATTCCTAATCAGGGTCCCTTGTGCTTGAGTAAGCTACTTTTTTTAAAACGTTACTTCTCAAGGCACCACTCCTTGTACGTCTACTTATATTAACTTAGTATCATTATTTTCTATTCAATTTAAATAATTTCAGCTGTCAAATTAGGAAGATTGAGTTCCTAGAAATATATTTATGCAGTTTTCCATAGCGTAAATTTGACCTTGGGCAATAGAGTGCAATACAAATTAACAATAATGATAAACACAATCAATTAGGCTTCCTGACAGAGTATGTTGAACCTGGACCTTTTTGCAAGTTATTCCCAAACTGTTTGCCTCTGCCTTCCTGTTTTGACTGTGTGCTACATTAGTTTTTGCTGGCTCTGGGCACTTTTCCATTGCTGACCACTGCTAAACTGCAAGTGCTCTCGGTGTAAACTGTATTAGTGATTGGTTTATCCACCATTTGATTTACTAGTAAGCGCCTAGTAAAGTGCGCTATGTGTGACCAGGGCCTGTAAATCAAATGCTACTAGTGGGCCTGCAGCACTGACTGTGCCACCCAAATAAGTAGCGCTGTAAACATGTCTCAGACCTGCCACTGTGGTGTCCGTGTGTGTAGTTTTAATCTGCCATTTTGATCTGGCAAGTGTACCCACCTGCCAGGCCCAAACCTTCCTTTTTACTACATTTAAGTCACCCCTAAAGTTGCTCATGGCAGCCCCATGGGCATCGTGCAGTGTATTTAAAAGGTAGGACATGTACTGGTGTGTTTTACATGCCGTGATAGTGAAATACTACTTATTTTCACTAATGCAAGACCTACGTCTCTCATAGGGATAGATGGGGATTGCCTTGAAATATCTTTTAAGTGCAGTTTCCCTTTGGCAGCAGATAGAGATAGGTAATTCGGGGTCTCTGGACTCACAATTTAAAAATACATCTTTTGGTGAGGTGGGTCTTTGAAATGTGAGTTTTAAAATGCCACTTTTAAAAGTGGGCATTTTCTTGCTGAACCATTCTCTGCCTCTCCCTATCTGCTGAATACCAGTCTGGGTCAGGATGACAGTTGGGTTCTTTGTGCATTCACTCTAAACAGTCACACAAAGAGAGCTGATGTGCTCCCTTCATATCCTGATGGCCCATTACCAGGCTGCTGGATCTTCCTGAGCTATACTATTGGGAGGAGCTGAAGGTGGCACCTGAATAGGGGTGTCCCTATCTTCACACAAATCTGTCTCCAACTCCTTGGAGTGTGTCTGGGGCCAGGGCAGGGAGAGGCAGGGTCTTGTGCACTACAAAGACCTTTCTTTGAAGGTTGTCTACTTGAAAGACAGAAATGGGTATAAGTACTGGACCTTTGACACCACATAGTTAGAACACTTCTGGAATGAGGACATTTTGCCAGGAAGATGAGCTGGATGCTCTGTGTGGGACTTCAACTCTGGCTATTGCTTTGTTGTGCTGGCCTGCTTATTTATGCTTCTCTCCTGGGAGTGAAAGGACTGGACTTTGCTTTCTACATCCTGCTTCCAAGATTCTCCAAGGGTTTGGGCTAAGCTTCCCCCTGTTCAGAAGTCCCAGGGCCATCAAAGACTTCACCTGCAAGCACCTGGGCTTTTTTGCTTAGAGTCCTGATTTCCCAAGTGGTGCCCAATCAAGTCCCTGGACCCTTGGAAGTGAATTCTGATGATCCTAAGGAGAAAATTATTGCATCGACTCCCAGAGCCGTTGTAAATTGACACATCACTGGAAAGATCTGATGCGGCGCCTGCTTCTCGACTGGGAATCAATGCATCGCTGTACATCGCTGTACAGAATTGATACAGCACCTTCACCGCCACTGCTGAAGTGATGCAGCACCTGCTTTATCACTGTAGACCGATACAGCATGTCTGGAGTTTTGGCGCATCACCCCTGGGCTCCACTTTCTTCATCAACAACGCACAGCAGTAAGGAACCAAGGCTGCTTGTCCGGAAACTGATGCATTACCTCCCCTGACAGTAAGGAACCAACACATTACGTTCCTTGTGACAGTAAGGAACCGGTGCATCACCTCCACTAACAAGAAGGAACCAATGCATTGCTTTCTTTTTCTGGCACCTCACCTCCCCTGTGCCTGTTCTTGTCTTTGATTTTTGATGCATTTAAGGTACTTTGCCCTAAATCAAATGCATCCATTGATCTCTATAGATTAAATTTGCTTAAACTTTTAAAAGTGATATCTTGACTTGTGTATGTTGGATTGTTGTCCTTTTGGTCTTGTTTTACTCAGATGAATATTGGCTATTTCTCTAAACTGGTGCGGACTACTTCTCTAGTGTTGTCACTGCGTTAGTCTTTGTGTTTGTGTGTGTGTGTGTGTGTGTGTGTGTGTGTGTACACAAATACTTTATACATTGCCTCCAAGATAAGCTAGACTGCTTGTGCCAAGCTACCAAAGGGGGTGGCAGTGGTTATCTTAGCTGTGCGACTCCCTTATCCTGACTAGAGCGAGGGTCTCTACTTGGACAGGGTGCAAACCATTGCCAATTAGAGACCCCATTTCTAACAGAGTAAAAGCACCGAAAACCAGTGAATGGAGAGAGAGCAGTTTAACAGCAAACATGGGACAGCAAGAAAGGAAATGGAAAATATGGAAGAAAAATATGGAAAAGGGTGAGTAGCCAGAAAAGGAAAAATGTGAAGCCAGGAAGGCACAAAGAAGGAAAATTAAGTGATGTGAGGAAACTTTCATAGGACAGTGGGAAGGGTGGGCCAACACAGTAGAGGGGTATCAGATGTGATTAACTGGCAGATACAGTAAATGGGCTTCGTATTAAAGGAGTAAACAATGTTCTCAGACGTAATCAAAGTGTCTATGGGCCAGGAGGATGCTCCTTTTTGGAAGATGCAAAACGGGGATTAGTACGTAGAACTGAGGGAAGGAACTTCAAAATTATTCTGCCGTTGTCAGTGAAGAATTGTATCATATACTGTTCTTTTTTTAAATGTGGGAGACTGAAGAAGGAGTGATTCTGCATTTATCCACACCAGATTTTTTCATTTTTCAGTCAGATCTGAGGTCATAGATGTGTGTAGGGCTCTGTGAATGATGTAGGTCTTGAATTGCACTCTCGCTTCATTTGGAGGCTCTGTCGTGTTATACGCACACAAGTAATATGGGCATATTTCTTGTATCCAGAAACAAAGTGAGCGGCTGCATATACTACGCAAACAACATTGATCATAGTTGCTGTGGCCCTAGCAGGAATGGACCAAAGATAAGGATGTCAAAATTGACCAGGGTTCATTTCTGTCGTGCAACTTGTTCAATGCACCTCATTCCCTATTTAGGTTAGTGCAACCTAAACTATGTCACTGTCTGTCCAATGTTACGATTTCGCCGCTGGATCGTTGAAGAGACAATTTGCCACTGATTATTTTTTTACGGTGATATACCATCCTACTTGATTACGTTCCAATAAAGCATCAAGGAATGGGGGAGGTGTTGCCTAAATATGTCCATGTGAAAGCATGAACTGGAAATATTTCTTTTGTAAACCAAGACATCAATAGAAGGACTACCAAAATCTCACCTTTACATATATTTCTCCCTGTGAGAAAGGGTACCCATATGTAATTGCTAAATCCAGTACAACTCTTCAAATACTTTATGAGTAACTCAATTGACTATTCTGTCTCCAGTCTGGCACATATGGGAATGAGCGGTGCAAAAGAAGATTTCTGTATGAAGCGGTACATGTAAGATCGAAATTTGGGGAGTGTATCATTTGTAGAAGCTTTTCTCAGTATTTCACGTGCTGCCTCCTAGCCATCCTTTCAAAATATGCTGTATTTACGTTGTGTGACAAAATAATGTGATTATTGCATGTTCTGGTGAGGGCGAAGTCTACATGATAGATGGAAATTGGTTTTCTCCAGTCATACTTACAACAGAAACCGTAGTGAAAAAGAGATGTGCTTTCTTTTTAAAATGGTGTCCTATATTTCTGTAGCTTGAGACCACTGGGGTACGCATGGCGTGTAACACATTGACAATACTTACACACTCTCTTTCATACCATCCCCGGGTAGCTTAAATAATTCTCCATTACATCAGTATTATCCTTATCCCCACTTACCTCAACAACTGCTACTGGGTGTAAACTGTGTTTTCTCCTCGTTAAACTTCTCAAGAAATCTGCCTCTTGAGAATTACATTATGATTTCCTCCCACACAACCGTCTTCATAATTTTGGCTCATGTGAGAGCAGGCCAATATCAAACGTTATCATAAATTACCTTTTCAACATACATGCCATATTCAGTGTGGTAGCACTGAACCACCTCATATGAGACTACCCAGCATATTACGCTGTTGGTATTTCTGCAGCACCAAGTACAAAATTGACCAAAAATTCCCTCTTGGTTACTCCCACACTCAATCTCCTGCAGACATTGAAAGTGGCAAATACTTTCCACTGAATCACTTAACTCTTATAAAGGACATGTTAATATCAATTCAATGACCATACCACATTGAGACCTACTCTTTCGCCCACAAATGTATTCACCTTTCTCCTGGAAGTCAGAATCAAGCCAGGTGTACTGCAAGCATAGGTCTCAAGAATACCTTTGTGAGTCTGGTCCCAATCTGTACTACAATAAAATAAATCTCTGTTCTTGAAGAGTAACCTTCAACACGTGCATGCTGTGTGTACCAGTGTGTCTCTGTTGGACTTTTGGCCATACGCATGGTCATCCCTAGTCTTTTTGCCTCCTTCCTCCTGGTTTTTCTGACCTTTCGCTGTTGGCTCTAGGACTCTGAGCACTTTATCACTGCTGACCAGTGTTAAAGTGCAGGTGCTCTCCCATCTAAAGTTGGTATGATTGGCTTATACCTGATTGGCATATTTAATTTACCTATAAGTCCCTTGTACAGTGGTATCTCTATACCCAGGGCCTGTAAATTAAATACTACTAGTGGGCCTGCAGCGCTGCTTGCGCCACCCACTGAAGTAGACTTTCAAACCTGTCTCAGGCCTGCTAGCGCAGGGCCTGTGTGTGCAGTTTTCTGCCACAGGGACCTGGCATCTAAATTTACTTGCCAGGCCCAGAACTCCCCTTTTACTACATGTAAGTCACCCCTAAAGTACGCCCTGTGGGCAGGGTGCCATGTATGTAGAAAGGCAGGACATGTGCCATATTGCATGGCCTGTCCTGGTAGTGACAAACAGCCTAACTTGGTGTCTCACTGCTGTGAGTGCTGCCTTCTCATAGGATTGCATTAGAAATGCCCTGCCTTATGTGTAGGGGTATTGTCTGATTTATGAGGGCTAGCGTAGGCGTGTTTGGTATGGTTGTGATGGTGATAATAAATACTGCTTACTGGTGTGGGTGTATTTTTTATTACTATCACAGAAATGCCACTTCTAGAAAGTGCGCATTTATCTGTGCTTATGATTCTGGTGTTTTGCAGCTTGACACCAATCCACGTCTGGGCAGAGTGACAGTTGGGGCTTTGTGCATACTTTTCAGACAGCCTGTACACAGGGAGGGTGGAGGTGTCACTGAGGTGCATCTACATACTGAATAGTCTTCCTGGGCTGAGAGAAGGGAGAGGCGGGGCACACCTACATTTGTAAAGGCTGTGCCCTGGCCTCGCACAATAGGGTCGTTAACCCCCCACTGATGTTTGGAGCCTGTGCTGAAAGGAGAGAGGGGGCACTCCCAGAACCAGTTGTAACTGGCTGGAACCTCCTCTCCCTGTCAATGTAAAACACTGTAAAAACAGGACTATAAGTACAGGGGAATTTTCCCCACAATTTGGAGACTCTTTGAACTTACCTGGAACTGGACACAGACTGCTGGAAGGACTCCACAGGAATCGCCATGGACTGTTGCTGCTGGGCTGACCTGTGACCTGCCTGGTCACCATAAAGGACTACCTTTTGCTAGCATCTTTCTTGCGCTGGCCTGATGTTGGACCCTGTCCCCCTGTGGGCCTTTTCCTTGAGCTCTGCTCCCCAGGGGCAGGGTGCTGTGGCCCCTGACCCCTGCATTCTTACCCTAAAGCACGTGGGGTTCTTTACCTGGAAGGGAAAACTAAGCGCTTTGTAAAGCGCTCCTTAGGGGACTTCCATAAGCGCTTGAAAGCGCTTCCCCTTGCTGGAGCATTGCACTTAAGTGCTTAATTGTCTTTCTGCCCAGAGAAAATATCACCGCCGCAGCCGGGTTCTTTCTTCGTTGCTGAGCGCGAGGAGCGCGCTCAGCTCTGTGCCCCCGGGGCACAGGGAGGATAATTTTTTAAGAAATCGGAGCAAGCCTGCTCCTCGCGTGCTCCCGGGGGACGCGCCCTTCTCAGGGCGCCCCGTGGGCACCAGCCGGCCCATCCTGGGCCGCAACGTCATTCTGACCGGCGAGGGAGAGGAGGACGCCTCTCCCTCGCGCGTCGGAGTCCCGGAGGACTCCTCTGTGCTGCCGGGCCGGGCGCAACCTCACCGGAGGCTCGCCCTGGCCCCTGGCTCTCTGGTTGGCCCCCTCGCAGGCCAGAAGTCCCTGATTTAGGGGTCTCCCTTCAGGAAAGGGCCACGGAGGCCCAGGGAGACCCCCGACGGTAGCGGGACCCCCGGAGGGGCCCGCCTTTTTACAAGGAGGGGGTGTGAGGCGCCCCCTCCCCTCTTTGAGCTTTGGGTGACCTGGGCCCCCCACAGGAGGGCCGGTGGAGGCCCGGGGGGCCCCCGGTGATCACGGGTCCCAGAAGGGGCCCGATAAGGAGTCAGAGAGGGTGCGTGCCGCCCCTCTCTATCTGCAATGTTTTGGAAGCCCCCGTTTTTGCGCAAAGGAGCGCCGGGGGCCCCATGATTCGTTTTAGGCACTGGAAGTGCCTCCTCATCAACCAGGTACTTTTAAATGGACCAATAGAGTTATAATTGAAGTTCTTTCTACAGACTTTTACTAATTATGACATATTGCCTACCTGTTCTATGATGCTTTTACATATGTGTGCACATGTTCCTTTTATGGGCATGACTTGCTAATATGTTTGCTAACTTGCCATAGATTTTCTAATGTTCCTACTATGGGCGTTTTATGATATTCTTATGACAAGTGTTCTAATGTGATAACGTGTTTCCTGACTACTGCTTATGTTGCAGAATACTGAGTAACCTGTGTGTTATGTGTGACTACTGCTAGTTTGCAGAGTAATTAATGTGTAACGTGTTCTGACAACTGCTAAGGTAGCAGGATAGTACTGTTATGTGATGTTGGTCTAATAATCACGTTGTGTACAATACAGTGTATTTTTATATAATCTGGTGTTGTGTTTCCTTTGTGGTGGGGATATTGCGTCACATATATGTGTGTGTTGTGCAAACGCTTTACGCATTGCCTCCGGGTTAAGCCTGACTGCTCGTGCCAAGCTACCAAGGGGGTGAGCAGGGGTTATCTTGGACGTGTAACTCCCTTGCCCTGACTAGAGTGGGTAAGTTCTGCCTGGCTGAGGTGCATACCCTAGCCAACCAGAAACCCCATTTCTAACATTGGAAGTCAGCGGTGAGGATAGGACTTGTGCTTGCACAATACCATTGTGACTCATTATTTCACTACAAGGATTGCGTTTAGACCATCACATGTTTGGCTTCTCTTAACTTTCTCTCTTTGGTCATTTTTCCTGTTTTCAGTTCTCACGCTTGGGTATTGTGGTTGTCACAGTTGAGTTATTTGTACCTTTTCAAGATGGGGCTTACCTTTGATTTAGAGGACCTGCCGTTTTACACGCAGGGGGAATTAGAGGGGTTCTGTAGAGAGAGAGGGCTGCCTGTAGAAGGGGACCTCAGGAGATCTCTGAATTTCTTTGAAAGGTTTGTGACATTTACCCAGGGAGGGAGTGTGCGTAGGGGGTACCCAGAGGATCCTGAGTGTAGCGAGGGTTCCCAATGGGAGGGCTCCCAGACCTCATCCCTAGAGAGTGGTAGAGAGACTGATCAGGAGGGTGAGAATGACCGGTTGGGGACGCCAGTTGACAGGGAAGGCCCCAGTGATAGGGAGTCCCTTGCTGGGTCCAGTGTAAGAAGCAGGGCTACCTCTCATTCCTTGACGCCTGATGAGCTAAGAGATAGGCGGGAAGAGAGGGACCTGAAGTTGCAGTTAGCGCGCCTAACTGTTGAGGAGAGAAGGGCTGAGGTAGAGAAGGCCTTAGTACAGGAGAGAATGGCAGAGGCAGAGAGGGCCTTTGCCAGAGAAAGACTCGCTCTAGAGCGCAGTCTGAAGGTTCTGGACTCACCAGCGCTGCAGGTGGAGTCCAGTGGTGGCAGCAATGTACAGTGCTGTAGCAAAGATGTTCCTCACATACCCATAGATCTGGTACCTAGGTTCCAAGAGGGGGGTGACATACGTCAGTGGTTAAAGGAATATGAGAGGGCTCTGGTAGAGCGCAGGATCCCTGAGAAGGATTGGGGAACTGGCCTAGGGAGTTTTATTCCTGAGGAGGGGAGGGATGCCCTACTGACTCTAGAAGAGAGTGACAGGGAGGGGTACTCCGCTGTGAAGAACGCACTGATTGTGAAGTATGGTTTCTCCCCTGAGGAATACAGAAAAAGGTTTAGGGGTGGTAAGAAACTGTCCCACCAGTCTTGGGAGGAGTTTGTGGAGGCTTGCTGCATTGCACTAGATGGATGGGTGAAGGGTAGCACAGTAAACAATTTTGAAGGGCTGTTTAATCTGATTCTCAGAGAGCACCTGTTTCGTTGTTGTTTTTCAGAGTTACGCCAACACTTGTCAGTGTGTGAGCTCTCTGACCCCAGGGAGCTTGCAAAGGAGGCAGACTTCTGGTTGCGTACCAGAGGGTCTGGTGTGACATTAGGGGGTGTTCCTAATGAGAGTGGTCTAGGTGTTTCCCAACCAGGTGTGGTGGGAAAGGCTTGTGTCCCAGGTAGGTCCCAGTGTATTGGGGCGGGTAAGGCACCCCATGTCCAGTCTCAGAAGAGAGGGAATGGGGTTGGGCTGAGGCCCAGGGTACCCGAGCTCCAGTCCCAGGTCCTGGAGGGTTCCATGAGTGAACGCCAGGAGGTGAGCCTAGCCTGTGCCGTAGGGCCAGCTGTTCAGAAGGATCCCATTTTGTCATTAGGACTTGGGCGGGTGGCTGGTGATAGCGTTCCGCCGGTCCTGGTGTCTGGTAGTCTCGCTCTACAGCGGAGGAGGCCGAAATCCAGGCATAGGGTTGAGAGGGGGCTGCGGGCCCCAGTGGAGAACCTGGAGGGTCAGGGGTCAGCTCTGAGTGCAGAGCCCCCCAGGAATGACCTTGGTGAGACCATTTCTGGGCTGGGGGGAATCCAGACTCTGTCCGATGGGCAGAGGTCAGGAGACTTGCGCCAGCCAGACTCTTGTGTGGCCCTTGGGGAAAGTGTTTCCCTGGTGGGGGGTAGGTGTGCCCCCCAGGAAGTCCTGGTGCGCCAGGCAATGATTCAACCGCAGGGTGGTGACTCTGGGTTGGATGATCAGGTTCAGGGGGTAAACTCTGACCTGATGGGGAGTACGTGTGCTCCCCAGGAAGTCCTGGTGCGCCAGGCAGTGGTTCAACCGCAGGGTAGTGACTCTGGGTTGGATTGCCAGATTCAGGGGGTAAGCTCTGATCTGGTAGGGGGTAGGTGTGCTCCCAAGGAAGTCCTGGTTCGCTGGGCAATGGTCCAGTCTAAGGGTGTCATCCCTGGACTAGATAGACAGGTTCAGGGGGTAAACTCTGACCTGGTTGGGGGGGCGGTTAGTGCGCTCACCTCCCCGTGTGAAACTTCTGGTGGCTTCTCCCGAGGTGGGGAGACGCAGGACTCTGGAAGTGGGGTTCAGGGAGGGGGAAGCCCGCCCCGGACCCCGGTGCAACCCAAGGGTGTCGTCCCTGGGTTGGGTGGTCAGTCGCCAGGTAGTGATCCTGGGCTGGCGAGAAAGTTGTGCAGGGCTGCTGTACCCAGCACCCTGGCAAGTGTGGATTCTGGTGATACCCCTCCTAGGAGAGGAGGGCGGGATCCTAGAAGGAGGGGTAGAGGGAGGAGAGCCTCGCCTCTAGCCCCTGTAGAACCTATGGGTGCGGACCCTAGGTTGGTGGATCAGTGGCAGGGTAGAGCCCCTGAACTGATCGGAAAGGGAGTGGAGACAGGTTGCTTTGCACCTGGGGCTACCGCCCCCCACTCATTATGGTTTCAGAGACCAGAGGCTCCTAGATGGCCTGGGGCCTGGTTCTGGCCATTGGCAGCTAGAGAATCCCCGTGGGTTGGTCTAGGCTGCCTGGGACGCATTGACAGAGAGATCCCAGTGGAGTCAGGAAGGCGTAGAACTGGAACATGCCCCTGCTGTTGTGGGCCTGGGTCCTTGTTCTATCGCCCCAATCAGGAAAGTACATCAAGGTATTGATTGTTCTCCCCTGGATTTTGGCTGGTAGGGGGTTGTGTTGGACTTTTGGCCATACGCATGGTCATCCCTAGTCTTTTTGCCTCCGTCCTCCTGGTTTTTCTGACCTTTCGCTGTTGGCTCTAGGACTCTGAGCACTTTATCACTGCTGACCAGTGTTAAAGTGCAGGTGCTCTCCCATCTAAAGTTGGTATGATTGGCTTATACCTGATTGGCATATTTAATTTACCTATAAGTCCCTTGTACAGTGGTATCTCTATACCCAGGGCCTGTAAATTAAATACTACTAGTGGGCCTGCAGCGCTGCTTGCGCCACCCACTGAAGTAGACTTTCAAACCTGTCTCAGGCCTGCTAGCGCAGGGCCTGTGTGCGCAGTTTTCTGCCACAGGGACCTGGCATCTAAATTTACTTGCCAGGCCCAGAACTCCCCTTTTACTACATGTAAGTCACCCCTAAAGTACGCCCTGTGGGCAGGGTGCCATGTATGTAGAAAGGCAGGACATGTGCCATATTGCATGGCCTGTCCTGGTAGTGACAAACAGCCTAACTTGGTGTCTCACTGCTGTGAGTGCTGCCTTCTCATAGGATTGCATTAGAAATGCCCTGCCTTATGTGTAGGGGTATTGTCTGATTTATGAGGGCTAGCGTAGGCGTGTTTGGTATGGTTGTGATGGTGATAATAAATACTGCTTACTGGTGTGGGTGTATTTTTTATTACTATCACAGAAATGCCACTTCTAGAAAGTGCGCATTTATCTGTGCTTATGATTCTGGTGTTTTGCAGCTTGACTCCAATCCACGTCTGGGCAGAGTGACAGTTGGGGCTTTGTGCATACTTTTCAGACAGCCTGTACACAGGGAGGGTGGAGGTGTCACTGAGGTGCATCTACATACTGAATAGTCTTCCTGGGCTGAGAGAAGGGAGAGGCGGGGCACACCTACATTTGTAAAGGCTGTGCCCTGGCCTCGCACAATAGGGTCGTTAACCCCCCACTGATGTTTGGAGCCTGTGCTGAAAGGAGAGAGGGGGCACTCCCAGAACCAGTTGTAACTGGCTGGAACCTCCTCTCCCTGTCAATGTAAAACACTGTAAAAACAGGACTATAAGTACAGGGGAATTTTCCCCACAATTTGGAGACTCTTTGAACTTACCTGGAACTGGACACAGACTGCTGGAAGGACTCCACAGGAATCGCCATGGACTGTTGCTGCTGGGCTGACCTGTGACCTGCCTGGTCACCATAAAGGACTACCTTTTGCTAGCATCTTTCTTGCGCTGGCCTGATGTTGGACCCTGTCCCCCTGTGGGCCTTTTCCTTGAGCTCTGCTCCCCAGGGGCAGGGTGCTGTGGCCCCTGACCCCTGCATTCTTACCCTAAAGCACGTGGGGTTCTTTACCTGGAAGGGAAAACTAAGCACTTTGTAAAGCGCTCCTTAGGGGACTTCCATAAGCGCTTGAAAGCGCTTCCCCTTGCTGGAGCATTGCACTTAAGTGCTTAATTGTCTTTCTGCCCAGAGAAAATATCACCGCCGCAGCCGGGTTCTTTCTTCGTTGCTGAGCGCGAGGAGCGCGCTCAGCTCTGTGCCCCCGGGGCACAGGGAGGATAATTTTTTAAGAAATCGGAGCAAGCCTGCTCCTCGCGTGCTCCCGGGGGACGCGCCCTTCTCAGGGCGCCCCGTGGGCACCAGCCGGCCCATCCTGGGCCGCAACGTCATTCTGACCGGCGAGGGAGAGGAGGACGCCTCTCCCTCGCGCGTCGGAGTCCCGGAGGACTCCTCTGTGCTGCCGGGCCGGGCGCAACCTCACCGGAGGCTCGCCCTGGCCCCTGGCTCTCTGGTTGGCCCCCTCGCAGGCCAGAAGTCCCTGATTTAGGGGTCTCCCTTCAGGAAAGGGCCACGGAGGCCCAGGGAGACCCCCGACGGTAGCGGGACCCCCGGAGGGGCCCGCCTTTTTACAAGGAGGGGGTGTGAGGCGCCCCCTCCCCTCTTTGAGCTTTGGGTGACCTGGGCCCCCCACAGGAGGGCCGGTGGAGGCCCGGGGGGCCCCCGGTGATCACGGGTCCCAGAAGGGGCCCGATAAGGAGTCAGAGAGGGTGCGTGCCGCCCCTCTCTATCTGCAATGTTTTGGAAGCCCCCGTTTTTGCGCAAAGGAGCGCCGGGGGCCCCATGATTCGTTTTAGGCACTGGAAGTGCCTCCTCATCAACCAGGTACTTTTAAATGGACCAATAGAGTTATAATTGAAGTTCTTTCTACAGACTTTTACTAATTATGACATATTGCCTACCTGTTCTATGATGCTTTTACATATGTGTGCACATGTTCCTTTTATGGGCATGACTTGCTAATATGTTTGCTAACTTGCCATAGATTTTCTAATGTTCCTACTATGGGCGTTTTATGATATTCTTATGACAAGTGTTCTAATGTGATAACGTGTTTCCTGACTACTGCTTATGTTGCAGAATACTGAGTAACCTGTGTGTTATGTGTGACTACTGCTAGTTTGCAGAGTAATTAATGTGTAACGTGTTCTGACAACTGCTAAGGTAGCAGGATAGTACTGTTATGTGATGTTGGTCTAATAATCACGTTGTGTACAATACAGTGTATTTTTATATAATCTGGTGTTGTGTTTCCTTTGTGGTGGGGATATTGCGTCACATATATGTGTGTGTTGTGCAAACGCTTTACGCATTGCCTCCGGGTTAAGCCTGACTGCTCGTGCCAAGCTACCAAGGGGGTGAGCAGGGGTTATCTTGGACGTGTAACTCCCTTGCCCTGACTAGAGTGGGTAAGTTCTGCCTGGCTGAGGTGCATACCCTAGCCAACCAGAAACCCCATTTCTAACAGTCTCATTAACTGTTTTTCATAAGTATAATGAACCCTGTGTGATGTAGGGTAGTAATACCAATCGTGTGTTAAACAGCAGTTGTAAAAATGAATGATAAAATAAATAAACGTTTCCTCTGCTGTGGTTGTCATTCATTTCTCTCCTCCTGCATCTTGATGGAGAGTATCACAAATCATAGGTTTCAGAAAATCAGTAGCAGGACTTACTAGGCCTTCACCAATCAGGCCTTTTAGCTAGCTATGCAACATAATTATTTGTGACTCCACAAAGTCTCTTGGTTAAAGGTGCAGGTATCAGGGACGTTTCTTACTCGTGGGCCTGCCTGCTGCCTCTAAAATAGTAGGTTTCATTGAACTGGAACTGATTTGCCTCAAACTGTGTACAATGTACAAAAAAGGCAAATGGAGAATATTATTTTAATTTGCTATGGTGTTTCTGGTGGAGTGTTGGGTCCAAGAGGGTTGGTGCTCTCCTTACCATTCTTACAAATATGCTTGAAGATGTGAGCTAGTGATAGCCAGCAAGCATTGAAGATGGAGCAAACTGGATTGTATTAATTAATGGAGGTCAGGTAGAAATTCAGGAGTGGTGAATTGGCTAAAGGAAGACATCTTGACAACTTGGTTTTAGAATTGTTTACATAACCCCAAAACATCCAAAAGTGATGTCACACTCACACTAGCGCTAGCCGAACATGCTTCATTTCTAGGGAAATCTGAGAATATGTTTTGTCTATAACCTATTATTTAAGAGAAACATTTCTAAAGAGGTAAATGCATATGACTGCCATCTTTATAAAGGCATAATCTGGACACTTGGTACAGAACATTATTGATCAGCCCTACCATTCTGCCTAAGTGGGCGTATTGTTTCCCAGACAGAGATGTCTTCTTAACTCTTGTTTCAGAGTAGAGACCAAAGGTGTATGCCAACTTCAAATGCTGGCCAAAACATCATATTTGGCCCAAATTAGCATGACTCAACTGGCTTTCTCTTAGTAGGTGTACATAATTTCAAACCTACTATAGTAAATTTAGCCAATAGTGAGTCTTAAAAGGTAAAAATTAGTTTGAGATTTGTAGATTGCTTATAAGATATTCCCAAAATTATAAAGGAATATTATACAAAACTTCTGAGAGTGTTTTATTTCCTCTCCCTCACTTTTAGTACATGAAGCACCCGACCAGAGGGAGAAATATAAGTTAAGTAAATAATAGCAAGAATGTTGGCTTGGTGCAAAAACAGAGCAGTGTATTGATGAGGCAAACTTGGTATCCATTTTTTCTGATAGTATTTTAGATTCTAAGCTTCTAACCACAGGGCCAAACTGATTGCAGCTAGGACTAAAGTATGAGACCACTTTGCTGATATGCACTATAAATCTGTGATATGATAAAAAAATTAAGCTCTTGAATTTACTGGCTCCACCCGAGATATGGCCAAACCTTTTATCTCAGGCAGCAACTGATTAGCAGGCTCCCGAGGGTTCCAATGCTGAGATGCAAATTCACCTACAGAAGGAAAGATGTGGTATTGCATTGAGTCATCACATAGCAATTAAAGTTTAGAAGCTAAACTTCATAATGTAACTCAATTAGTATAAAAACAAATTGTGTAACTAATCCGTTTAGCATCATTAGAATGGTGGCATGCTATCCCAATGCCAAACATCTACAATTGAAAGATCATGTCTTAGAAGTGCTTACAAATGGTACTCTGGAATTACTCTTGGGGTTTTAATACTTTAAATGGTGGGTAGAACCTTGTGAAATCACAAACTTTCATGTTTACCCATTTGCTAAGAGACAATAAGGGGCATATTTATACTCTGTTTGCGCCGAATGTGCGTCAACATTTTTGACGCACAATCGGCGCAAACCCTGCCCCCATATTTATACTTTGACGTCCGACCCCGCGGGCGTCAAAGTTCCACCATGTGCGTAATTTTTTGGGAGGGGGAACCAGCCTTGCGTTAATTATATGCAAGGTAGGCGTTCCCTTCCAAAAAATGACTTTAAGGCCTGTGCGCCTTATTTATACTGTGACGTCATTTTGACGCACAGGAGGGGGCAGGCCTTAAAAAACGGCGCCCAGCCTCATGGGTGCCGTTTTTTAACGCCTGGGTCAGGGCAGGCGTTAAGGGACCTGTGGGCTCAGAAGGAGCCCAGAGGTGCCCTCCCATGACCCCAGGGTCACCCCCTGCCACCCTTGCCCACCACAGGAGGACACCCAAGGATGGAGGGACCCATCCCAGGGAAGAAAAGGTAAGTTCAGGTAAGTATTTTTTTTTCGTATTTTGTTTGTGGCATAGGGGGGCCTAATTTGTGCCCCCCTACATGCCACTATGCCCAATGACCATGCCCAGGGGACATAAGTCCCCTGGGCATGGCCATTGGGCAAGGGGGCATGACTCCTGTCTTTGCTAAGACAGGAGTCATTTCAATGGGGGTTGGGCGTAAAAAAAAATGGCGCAAATCGGGTTGAGGCCTGAATTTTGCCTCAGACCTGACCCCATTTTTTTACACCCTAGCTCCATTTTCCCCTACGCCGGCGCAGCCTGGTGTGAGTAATTTTTTTTTTTACGCAAACCAGTCCACTGCGCCGGCTAACGTCATTCAATAAATAAGGCGCCCGCATGGCGCTTTGGAATGGCGTTAGCCGGCGGTAACATTTTTGACGCACAACTGCGTTGGCGCAGTTGTGCGTCAAAAAGTATAAATATGGGCCTAAAAGTCATCAGTTTGGCACAGACGAGTGGTTATCTTTCAGGTACAGGAGAAACTCTCAAGAACAGATGTTGTATTGTCGGATTATTGTCAGTTCACAGCCCAACTGTAACTCAGTCACTCAATCTGGCACTGCATTAAAACAAAACAGACCTGACAGCAGACAGCATATATATTGGAGTTGATATTTAAAAAAGGGCTTGAGCAAGATCATTTGAGACATCTTTTGGAAATATGTAAATAATGCCGTTTAACTGAGTTGATTAAAATTGTTGGAATCGTCCCAATGAAAAATACTTTTCACATAGTTGGATCAGTGAGGAGGTTTTCTAGGAGAGCTGTGATTAAGTTTCCATCAGGGAAATTTGAGCTATCTATGGTAGCATGCAGCAATAACAAAAACTAGGAAATACTTGTGTGGTATGCAATTGAAAAATAGAGTAAACAAAAATAAAGTTTAAGAAATTGTTATCTTAAAACCTGAATCTAATTTGTAGTAAAAGAAGGCAAAGAATATACGTGAAATACAAAAGAAAAAGAGGAAAATTGATTGAGCTACTATGGTAAAATTGGAAGAAACTCTCCATTCACTGGGAACAAAAAAAAAAACTATTTTGATGAAAGTCAATGGAAATGATAATATTTCACTTAAAAATAAAAAATTTCTTCAAAAGTACCAAGAGTTCAGGTCAAGCCTACCCACTGGTTCATGTGTTCAAACTGAGATCTGTTCAAATGTTTAACCTTCTGGGTTATACTGTAGGGAGTGTAACGAATTGGAGTATTAGTTGGGGGCAGTGAGAACCCACCTAAAAAAATAGTCACAATCCTTGGCAGGGTGAACTACTAAAGTCACAAAATAAATCTGTGTTTAATGCTGTGATAGCTTAGCACAAATCCATCAGGCTTAACTTAGAGGCAGTGCGAAATGTTGGTATACAGTACTGAAACAGCAATAGAGCTCCAGCCTCAGTTATGTAGTCGTGCTAGATCAGTTCAAAGACAAAAGTTAAGGCTGACTGCGATGGAGCCTAGGTTCAACACAAGGACCAAATTTGTTCCGCTGAAAAGTGTCACCTTGGAATTAGTCTTTGGGATGGAAGTCAAGAATCCTCAGCTGAGCAAATAAGCAGGCTGTCCCAGAAGAAGGCTCCATATCTTCGGATCACCACGGGACAAGGTCACGGTGAAGCCACTGACTTTTGGCAGGGAAGCTTCAAGCGCTTTTCTTTCTGAAAGCCAGAGCTCCTTCAGTGGTGATAACTAGCAAGCTGAGGCTGCCCAGAGATTTGAGGTTGACAAATTCAATATTCAATCCCAGTCTCTGTTGGGTCTCCAGGCAGAAAGTTTGGGGCCAGATGGCATACACTCTAACACCCATCAAGGGCCCATGACCTTGAAGGCACCACATGAGGGTTAGCACACAGTACAGCAAAGGCCAGCATCAGGATCTGGACCAAGTGGGACTAGACAGCTAGGCAGTTGCAGGGAGAAAGGCCTCTGGAAACTTTTTGCATCCCTGTAGCTCAAAACAATTAGCCAACTGACCTTTGAGGTCACTTCTGGTGCCCTCAGTTCAAGGCAAGCAGGTCTTGTCTTATTTCTTGTTCTTCAGACACCAGAGCAGTCCTTCTTCTGATCCCTCACTGGTCCAGAAGTGTTCTAAGGAGAGGTACGTGGGGTCCACTTTTATACCCAGTGCCAACCTTTGGGTGGAGGGAAAGACTTTGCCCACCCTTTAAAGTAGTTCAGGACAATTCCACCAGGATTTGTGCCATCCTGACTGGAGAGACAAAGTTTGGCAGGCGTAGGTGTTAGCTTTATTTGTTATGGACAAAGTAGGCTTGCTTTGACGCTCAGGAGGGGGCTGGTGATAGACCCTCAGGCGATCCAGTCATCCTAGAGTCTTTTGTCCACCCTCTGGGTGCAAATACACATCTCACCACTGGATTGCTGTTGGGGTCAGCTGAGAGCTGGACACCGGCAAGAAAACCTTTTGGTTTTAAACAGGAAAATGCCAAGGTTCTAAAAGTGTAATTCCCAAAATAGTAATATAAAGTCTAACTTGATCATCAAGTTGAATTTAACATAACTACTAGCGTGAGCCCTTGGACCATATTTGTAGCTATACCCAAACTGAATTTAGTGCATAATAAAGACAATAATGTAAAGCTGTGGTAACCTATGGGAGAGCCAGCCCAGACACAATGAACAAATGCCTTCAGAGAGTTTTCACTGCCAGGACACGTAAACCATTAAATATACATGTCCTAGATTTCAAATGCACTCCTCTCAGAGCCTAAGGATCTACCTCAGTGGTAAGTTATGAAAGCTAAAAAGGAAGCATTCGGCTCAGTAAAAAAGTGTGTCTTAGCTGGTTGAACTGACAGTTTAAAACTCTACACCAGGCTGCAGTGGCAGGTCTGGAAGCATGTGTTATAGTGCTGATGGAGTGGGTGGCACAATGAGTGTTGCAGCCCACTAGTAGCATTTAATTTGGAGGCTCTTGATGCAGGTTTCACCATATAATAGGGATGCATAAGCAATTTAAATGTACAAATCATGTGAATACCACTTTTACTATGTTTAACAGGGACAGCACAAGCACTTTACCATTAGTTAGTAGGGATAAAGTATAGTGAGTTATACAACCATTATAGCAGGGTTCAATAAAAAGGCAAATAATCCTGGGTGAACCTGCAGGAAGGTCAAATTCCCAACCAGCGGATAACTAAATCACGTAAATCATAAAAGATAGCCTGTACATTAAATTCAGACAACATACATTCAGACATTAAGTAAATCATTCTGAAAGATGGACATCCTGCAAGATGATTGAGGAGCTTTTCCTATACCAGAAGGCTGTGTTTTTCAGAGGAGGTTGCCACAAGAGCTTTTGCTGAAAGGAAGTCTATGAAAGGTTTCAGCAGAAATGTATTTTTTTCACAAATGTTAAAATGGAGTAATTGTAATTTAAGGAAGTTTTCCATTTTGTAGTTCAGCAGGACTGATTTCCACAACTCCATTTCAGGACAGTGGTAGGAGATCACCACCAGCTGGAAAACAAATCCTAGAGTCTTCAAGGTAGTCCACCAGTCAAGTGGATTCTCCCGGCAGCGAGCCTCCTTCTCTGGTCCAGATAATTTTAGTTTCTGCAGATTTCCAGGTACAGAAGGTATGCTTTAAGCAATTTGTAGTCTACCATAGAAGGCATTGACTCTACGTCCATTCAGGAGAGCATCTTCCGGAATTCTGAGAAATGTCAACACAGATATCCTTGCAGTTGCTCTAGCAGGTAAAAATCGGATTATTTGGTCTGCCTTTTTCCACGTTTAACCGGTTCTGTGCCTTGGATGAGGTGACCTCGTCCAAGGCTACAGTTCCCGTGTGCCTTGGACGAGGTCACCTCGTCCAAGGCACAGGAACTGGGGGGAGCGCTAGCGCGCCCCCCCTGTGCACCCCACCCACCCCTCCAAGGTGGGGATGGAAGGGGAAGCCCTTCCCCTTCCACCCCGACCCCCCCCCTGTGACGTCAGCGCGCGAGCGCGCGCTGATTTGTCACAGTGCCTCCCCCATCCAGCGCGATCGAAAGAGAAATGCAAAGCATTTCTCTTTCGATCACGTGGGGGAGGCAAGGAGAGGCTTCAAAGGGAAGGAAATGTATTTCCTTCCCTTTGAAGTCTCTCCAAGCATTTCAAAAGCCAGATTGCTTGGATCTTGTATTCCCCTAGGTCTCTAGTTTTCAGAAATGCACAGGTTTGGTAGGTTTCCCTAGGTGCCGGCTGAGCTAGAGGCCAAAATCTACAGGTAGGCACTTTGCAAAAAACACCTCTGTTTTCTTTCAAAAAATGTGATGTGTGCACGTTGCGTTTTGGGGCATTTCCTGTCGCGGGCGCTAGGCCTACCCACACAAGTGAGGTATCATTTTTATCGGGAGTCTTGGGGGAACGCTGGGTGGAAAGAAATTTGTGGCTCCTCTCTGATTCCAGAACTTTCTGTCACCAAAATATGAGGAAAATATGTTTTTTTAGCCAAATTTTGAGGTTTGCAAAGGATTCTGGGTAACAAAACCTGGTCAGAGCCCCACAAGTCACCCCATCTTGGATTCCCCTAGGTCTCTAGTTTTCAAAAATGCAAAGGTTTGCTAAGGTTCCCTAGGTGCTGGCTGAGCTAGAGGCCAAAATCTACAGGTAGGCACTTTGCAAAAAACACCTCTGTTTTCTTTAAAAAAAAATGTGATGTGTGCACGTTGCGTTTTGGGGCATTTCCTGTCGCGGGCGCTAGGCCTACCCACACAAGTGAGGTATCATTTTTATCGGGAGACTTAGGGGAACGCTGAGTGGAAGGAAATTTATGGCTCCTCTCTGATTCCAGAACTTTCTGTCACCAAAATGTGAGGAAAATGTGTTTTTTTAGCCAAATTTTGAGGTTTGCAAAGGATTCTGGGTAACAAAACCTGGTCAGAGCCCCACAAGTCACCCCATCTTGGATTCCCCTAGGTTTCTAGTTTTCAAAAATGCATAGGTTTGGTAGGTTTCGCTAGGTGCCGGCTGAGCTAGAGGCCAAAATCTACAGGTAGGCACTTTGCAAAAAACACCTCTGTTTTCTTTAAAAAAATGTGATGTGTGCACGTTGCGTTTTGGGGCATTTCCTGTCGCGGGCGCTAGGCCTACCCACACAGGTGAGGTATCATTTTTATCGTGAGACTTGGGGGAACATAGATTAGCAAAACAAGTGTTATTGCCTCTTGTCTTTCTCTACATTTTTTCCTTCTAAATATAAGAGAGTGTGTAAAAAAGACATCTATTTGAGAAATGCCCTGTAATTCACATGCTAGTATGGTCACCCCGGAATTCATAGATGTGCAAATAACCACTGCTCCTCAACACCTTATCTTGTGCCCATTTTGGAAATACAAAGGTTTTCTTGATAGCTATTTTTCACTCTTTATATTTCAGCAAATTAATTGCTGTATACCCGGGATAGAATAAAAATGCACTGCAGGGTGCAGCTCATTTATTGGCTCTGGGTACCTAGGGTTCTTGATGAACCTACAAGCCCTATACATCCCCGCAACCAGAGTAGTCCAGCAGACGTAACGGTATATTGCTTTCGAAAATCTGACATTACTGGAAAAAGTTACACGTAGAGAAAAATTGCCGGTTTTTTCACCTAAATTTCAATATTTTTCATTTTCAGTTGTTATTTTCTGTAGGAAACCCTTGTAGGATCTACACAAATGACCCCTTGCTGAATTCAGAATTTTGCCTACTTTTTAGAAATGTTTAGGTTTCTGGGATCCAGCATTGGTTTCATGCCCATTTCTGCCACTGACTGGAAGGAGGCAGAAAGCACAAAAAATTGTAAAAATGGGTTATGTCCCAGTAAAATGCCAAATTTGTGTTGAAAAATTGTGTTTTCTGATTCAAGTCTGCCTGTTCCTGAAAGCTGGGAAGCTGGTGATTTTAGCACAGTAAACCTTTTGTTGATGGCATTTTCAGGGACAAAACCACAAGCCTTCTTCTGCAGCCACTTTTTCCATTTTTTTTTTTTTAAAACGAAATATTCACTGTATTTTGGCTAATTTCTTGGCCTCCTTCAAGGGAACCCACAAAGTCTGGGTACCTATAGAATCCCTAGGGTGTTGGAAAAAAAGGACGCAAATTTGGCTTGGCTAGCTTATGTGGACAAAAAGTTATGAGGGCCTAAGCGCAAACTGCCCCAAATAGCCAAAAAAAGGCCTGACACAGGAGGGGGAAAAGGCCTGGCAGCGAAGGGGTTAAGTAGATTGTCAGTGGATCCATCTGGGGTTTTACAAGGTCAGCATAGCATGTTGTTGGTATGTACCCAATCGATAACGCTCCATCATATGTTCTACTCCTCCTTTTACAATCATGAAGCATCAGCCCTCTCCAGAGAGATTTGCTATTTAGATCTGGAAGTGTCACAGGCGTAACTTGCACATATGAATAGAAGAGTTTCCACTTCAGTGCAGGACACCTCCTAGACGGTGATATTTTACTGTTATGTAAAAGAATTCCAAACCACTCAATTGAACAACAGTCAAGATGATGATTATACGTCTTGGAGCCTCAGTTTCTAAAAAAAAGTCCCAGTCCACAAAGGGGCCTGTGCGAGTTTATACACACATCAACGTTTGCAGTTTTTATGAATGGAAAATTAAACCTTCTATCATTTAATCCGTTTACTTTTGTTATTTTGTGAAACCTTTTGAACTTAAAAGATATAGAGCTCAGTGGCAGATTCAACTGCATTTCTTTCTGTTTCAGCTGAGATGTGATTAATCCCTTTGACAGCCCTGGGTCGATAAAGTAGTGCATGCACTCCTCCTATAACGTAATTCAAATGCGATAATTAGAATCATTATAGTCAATTATGAGGTTAGCTGCAGCTACTTCATAGAGTATAACGTACTATCAATTTATGAAAGTCTGGAACTATAAACAAAGTGCTACCCAACTAATCGTGTAATGCAAAGGCACTATCAAACATGTTCAGCCTGTGGAAAATATTCGTGCTGAAAATCTGCACAACCGAACGGTAAATGTAATCTGGCAGGGCTGATCTTGTGCAATCAGATTCAATTTATTGAGTACTGGTCTTTACTGTTTGGTACCTACCTGTGTTAGGCTAGTAATTTCACACAAGTCAAGGTCAGTCCTCTATATACAATATATGAGGGAGGGACTGAGAGGTGAGGAGAGAGAGAGATTCTACGGCCGGGTCAACAGATCTCAAACAAAACAAAAGTTTGGCAGGAAAACCTTGGGGAAAGGAATTTCTTGAACAGGCGGTCTATGACACTGCATAACATAAAAACCTTTTGCCACAGGGTCAAACAAAGGAATTGTCAAGAGATGGGAGACATTGAGACAGTGGTTACTCAGTTAGATTAAAGTTGTCCAATTCAAATCATTCATTTACAGTGTTAACAGAAGGTAAGTTAAAAAACAAAAGATGTAAACACCTGAACCACAATTCAAAAGCCCAGGCAACATCCTTTTCTTACTCTCTTTTACCCTGTCAGTAAATAGAACCATAAAATATCAAGAAACAACGTGTGCATGGTGACTCGTATGCTTTTCATCTTTTCTTGTTTGAACCGCGAAGGCAGAGCGAATGTTGGCAACCATGCATTCATGTGACCTTAGAATATGGTTTCTACAATTGTAAATATGGACAGAGACAAATCAGTAGCGTCTACAGTCAGGGGCGTAGCTTCCGGGGGCGTGTGGGGTGTTACAACCCCCTAACAAATGTATCTTGTGATAAATAGATGGGTATAGGGGCTGTTAATCGGGTATGGTGAGGTGTCATGTCGGATTTTTTTTACACAAACAAAAAAACGCGCACACACTCTCTCTCAATCTGTTTGGGGATACTTAAAAATGTTGTTATTTCACAAAATAATGTGGTTTCTCTCACTTAGTGCACCTATCAATCTGCATTCCTCTCCCTTTCCGCTGCCCCTAATGCCCTCTTGTGCACCAGCTTGTTGTATAATGTATTTCAACATTATATGACAGCGTGATTGATGGGAAATGTGAAGCTCACCCCCCAATCTTACTGACCAAGCTACGCCCCTGTCTACAGTATAATGAGTTCTCATTAATCCGCTTAGAAAGAGATGTCAAGACAAAAGGGATAACTATTTAATGACCAGCAAAATCCCCCGTTGAACTAGAAAGACCTAAATAACGTTTCTGATTCCTGAATGGGCATTTATGCACTTACCAATATTTTAGTAAAATGAAACATTTCTACTTTTGAGTTAATTCCTTGAGGAGGGTGCATCAATGAACTCATTACCGCTTTGAATTAAAATATTTTCTCACAAAAGGAAACATCCAAAAGTAATTTAGCTAAGGTTACCTTGGCTTTGTGAAAACACTTCAGAGATTAATTTGAGGGACAACGTTCAGCATCTGCCTCTGATGATATGGGTGGTTTGGCGTCTCTGTCTGTCTAATTGTGATTCAGTTCACAAATTGCTCATTGGTCTACCTAGAGAAATGATGATACTACAAACTAGGATGGGGGTTTACAATTACATCTCCAAAACAAGGTGTTTCATTTAGCTTGTTTCAAACACAAACAATCACTCAGATCATTGTAAAAATAAGAGCGGATTTCACAAATTGTATGGTTCAGAAGTATAAATTATCAGCCTTTCCAAAACTAACAAGATATTTGAATTGTTAGGGGTCAAGAGCTTTATAAAGAGTTAAAAAAGAAAATCATTAAAAATAATTGTAGGGCTGACTCTGCAGAAACAGTTACCATATCATGGCCCATAGGCCCCTGTATCACCCGCATTCTAGGGGACCCTTGTGGCTTCTTGTTACGAAGTCCCATTCATACGCCGTCTTCTTAGCTCTTAGTGTTTACTTGAGTTTGAGGGACACTCAACTACATCAAATGGGGTCTCTCTCAGGTTTTTTTACACCTCTGGTGGCCAATGCAAATGCAGAGACATGTAGGCAGCTGCTGGTACACAGACAAATAAATAAGGATGTTTTGAAATTTGAAATGAATCATATAATGCTGCTTTGCCATGATTCCAGACCACTAATTGTGTCCTCATCTAAAATGTCTGACAATGTCTTTCCTTTCAGTCAGAGAGTGGCCTGTAAGTAAGTTGCTGATCCCAGTTCAGTCTCCAGTGGGTAAGGATCCATTTGACTCAAACATCAGTAGACGTGAAGTGATGTAAAGGAAGCACAGGACAACACACTTTAGTGCTGCTAATTACTCAGTAATTTTATCTAGTGCATGGTGTACCTAATAGGTGCTACCCAGAGGTCCAGAGGTAGCACTGTGCAAGGAGGCCGAGTTTAAATGCATAAATAGCCTGAGCCACTAGTATGATTTGCTCAGACTTTACAATGGATTTAAAGCAATGAACAGTCTGCCTGTGAGGTCTAAGAATCTAGACATTGCAAGTGTAGAGATTTAACAAAATACAGAACTCTATGTGCTTAGAACTTCATTCTGCCGATGCAGGAAGAGGTGATATCCCTCGTTTTGGTATCCACCACTTGAACATCACACCGTAATCTTTGAAGATACATAACATTACCCCCACAGAAGTTTTTGGTCAACATGCAATAAAGTTAAAGTCTTGCATCTTGATTCAACTAACCTAACATTCCTGCTGAACAACACCTACCTCCATATAAGAGTGACCTTGTGCATCCTTTCCCAGTAACAACCTAGAAACCAAAACAGTGCTTTAATGAAATCCATAATACATCAAAGGACTTGAGATCATCAAACCTAAATTTTCAAAATGTATGACACCATCTCTACTTCACGTGGTCTCACAAGTTACTAATTCACTCTACCACCTTAATTGCTAAACACATTCTCCTCCTTCTGGTCTCCAAATTCACAGAGTTATTCTTACCAGTGAGCCCATGCTCAGCAATGTGCCTCAAACGATTCTTACCCTTCCTTTCTGTAAATACTATACTTTTCCTGAATGCCTTTCTCAAATCCGGTGTAGTGTCTAAACCTCTAAAACATGGCATTAGCATGTCACATCTAAAAAAAATGAGTGCAGACCCTGACTACATGTTGATTGGCTTGTAGGTCATTGGATCCCTCTATGCACCATCCGAAAAGCCAATAACAAGAGGACACTGTTTCATTAAGGGCTGTTCTTTGTCTTACCGGTCAATGCTGTGGTCAAAGGGATCACTCATTAGTAGCTTTCTCTGCTCTGTAAAATCCTCCACAACTCCAGACCAACTATTAGTTGGATCTGATCAAAGTCATCGTAAATTGTTGCCTGTCTAAAACATCACCTGCAATGGCCTTACAAAATCAATTATTGCCAAGTTATAAAGACTACAAAATCTCGCAGCAACCAGGTATCTTTGCTTCCGTAAATGAAACTGCATCGTCTGCTCTGAAAGCCATTTACTGGATGTTATTAAAACCACGATCAAATTCAAGAGCCGTTATACTGCTTACATAGCCTTCTAGTTAAAAGGTCCATACATACCCCCAGAAACTAGCTACACAGTGAGCCCGTGCTAAAATCTTCCACTCAGTTGTTGACAACATGAATCATCAGTGCTCATTCAAATGCATGAAACACAGACGATAGCTGTGTATTCAAGGCCCATGAGTGTGAAATTATCTCAATCTTTCTTTGGGATCTGAAATAAAAATCAGGAATTTCAGGAAACTCTTGACAACTGATCTTCAAAGACTCTCATTCTAAGGCATCTGATGGTGCACCACAAGTCATAATCACAACATTAAAGGTAATGGCACTTATCCTACCTGACTTGATGTTCTCCCCCTGCATGCTCTTGTCTTTTCACTGAAATGTGTTGCATTCCTCATCTTACACTCTGGAGTTATCAAATGTTTACACACTGTGCACTATAAAATACAAAATAAACAAATAAATCAATAAATCGATATGTTCTGCCCATGTGTGAAGTTGCAATGCATTCTTATGTGCCATACCACATTGAAAAAAACACTGCACAACCAATGTGCTTGCATGCCTAATGGTTTGTCATTTATTAGAATTTTGCATTACATGAGGAATTCATGCAGTGGTCTGACAGAATGGTTACTTTACATGGGCAAATCCAGTCTATTTCTTCTTCAAAGGTTTGGCAAAAGAGTTTTAATTGTCTGGCCATACGCAACACCTTGTTGGTGTTGTCATTAAAGAGAATAATGGCATTCTTGATATTGAGTAGGCCATACTGACCCTGGTACTGGGGCTGAAGTAAATCTCGCACGATTTTATCTTTATCACTAGGTAACAGCGCCCCAGTACCCTGCAGTTATGAATAAGACTCCATGGAATGGTGAATTCCTGCGCAGCGCCAAGTTTTCTAGCCGAAAAACTACACGGAATCCCGAATTCATGCAGTCATACTGTATAGATTTAGCACCAGCTCTTAGTCAAAAACCGCCATGTGCAGGCTGACCAAGTGTTTTTTTGTTAACTAAAAAGGTTGAACAAGTGAAATTTGCTAAATGCTTACAAACATTATAAAAGATGTCACCAGAGTGTGAAATCAGAGAATTGTTTTACTATGATTTTATGGCTTACAGAGCCTCTAAAAATGTAATAGAGTATATGCATCCCCTGTGTGACATGTATAGTCTCTAGGCTCAGAGCCCCTTACATAGATCGGATGCATAAAAACACTTTAGAATGCTACACTAGAACGGGGTATTAAGTTAGTGTGATTCTCTCGTCAATAGCCCTTTTTCAATTTCAAATGAAAAATAATAATTTGAACTGGAATTATCTTTGGGCTGTTTTTGACTGTGGGATTACCAACCAAGTTGACTGTGTCCATTGCTTGCATCTATGTATCATGGGCAAAGATTGAAACTCCCTGTGAGTGAAGGCATACGAGGAATGGAGGTGATGATCTGGTGATTGAAGGGAGTGCTCCTTACCGCACTGCCTCTTCATTTTTTCCATTAGCCTGGATTGATAGCCATGGTGTTCCACCAAAACATCTAGGCCCAAATTTATGGGCTTTGTGGCGCAGGCTAGTGAAGCAAATCATCTTGTTGTGCTACCCTGCATCACAAGGAAAGGGCAGGAATGTGCCATATTTATCCAATGCAGCACATTCATGTCATTTCTCTCTGTGCTGGCACCCTTTTGGCTGCCTAGCGTCAATGCAAGCACCCTTGCACCATGTGGCAAAAGTGCTTGTGTTGCATGCAGGATTGTTTTTGTGCAGGAAGGAGCACCTTCCTGTTCAAAAACAATCATCAGAGGCTTTTCCCTCTTTCTATGTGTGCTGCATAATGCAGCACACATCAAAAGAGAAAAAATGAGAAATACCGACATGTGTCCTCGTTACACCTCACCTGGGGAGACGTAGGATTTTGTCACATTCCCAGGTTTACAAGGGTTGGAAAATCGGGGAATTAATCAAAAACCATGAGAGTTGGATGGGAACACCCACGCAATGCCCATGGAATGCCTCCCTAGCGCATGGTAAGGCAACTCAGCAATTTGCTCTTTGTTGCCACACTCCAAATTTTTGGAGCCACTCAAAGCCAAACAAAATGGCTTTGCATGGCTTTAAAAGTATGATTTAAAGTTTGTGTCAAGCATGTGCTACGTCATGTGATGCAAGTATGATGCAAACCTCCCATAAATATGCTCCCTAGTTTTCAATATTGACCTGCTCCTACATCAACTCCACAATATAAACTATCAATTTATTGTCAAGATAATAGATGTAGAGTTTAGAATAGTAAATCTATACTTGCCTATATATGTTTACCAAATGATGTTAGTAGCCGATATACATAGTCGATATATATGTGCTGATCAATATTAATGACATATTTTTGACATACAACCATAGCCATAACGATAAACGTTATCATTATTGAATGATTAAGGGAGTAGCCCACAATAATAAAACTGTACCCTGACAGTGTCACCCTGGATTAGGGTGTGACTGGAATAGGATTCTACAGGAATTTTAAACCATCTGTGACTACCAGTTGGATTCTAGGTGTAAAATGCATATCAGTAGAACCAAGAATATTTTTGTTCAATTCGAACTGATTTGCTATTTTGCCACAACTGCAATTTTAAGGCCATTGCACATGATCGCTAGAAAGGGATTAAAGCACAAAAACCGCTGCGGATAAACATTTGTGGAAAGCGTACAACCTGGCACCGGCACTGTTTGAACAAAATGTTACAGTCTGGCATCACATAACACATCGTGCTATTGATGTTTATTGTAACCACTATGGTAACCTCTTTGAAAAGGCATAATGGCTTATGACAATGAACTCTAATTTTCTATTTCAACTCCAGCCTGTGCAACAGACTTTATAGTCCAATGTTGCTTTCCCTAAGGCATGTTGTAAAGACATACGTGGTAAAAGAATGCGCAATGAAGACACACCCGATGTAACAGCCGCATTGTAACTGCAACGTGTCATTCAGCTGTCCCGGTAAAGGCTGCTTCCTATCTGTAAGCAGTGTACACGTGTTAGACTTGGCATCCTTGGCATGGCCTCCCCTAACTTTTTTCCTCTGTTACCCAGGTTGTTGATGTATGCTGGACTCTGTTTTTTCTGTTTTTGTCACTCTGGGCACTTTACCACTGCTATCCAGTGTTAAAGTGCAAGTGCTCTTATGTAAAATGTATGTGTAATTGTCTTTCCCTGATTGGCAAATTTGATTTACTAGTAAGTTCCTAGTACAGTGCACTAGAGGTGCCCAGGGTCTCTAAATCAATTGCTACTAGAGGGCCTGCAGCACTGGTTGTGCCAGCCCACATTAGTAGCCCTGTAAACATGGCTCAGACCTCCCACTGCAGTGTCTGTGAGTGCAGTTTTAAACTGCCAATTCAACTTGGCAAGTGCACCCACTTGCCAGGCGTAAACCTTCCCTTTTTTACATGTAAGGCACCCTTAAAGTAGGCCCTAGGTAGCCTTAAGGGCAGGGTGCAGGGTATGTACAGGGTGGGACATGTACTTATGTGTTTTACATGTCCTAACAGTCAAATTCTGCCAAATTTAGTGTTCACTTTTGCAAGGCCTATCTCCCTCATAGGTTAACATGGGGGCTGCCTCTAAATATTATTAATGTGCAGATTTCCTTAGGGAGCAGATAGAAAATGGAGTTTATGGTCTCTGATCTCACAAATGAAAAATACATCTTTTAGTGAAGTTGGTTTTTAGATTCTGTGTTTGAAAATACCACTTTTAGAAAGTGGGCATTTTCTTGATTAAACCATTCTGTGACTCTGCCTGTTTGTGGATTCCCTGTCTGGGTCAGTTTGACAGTTGGGCTGTTTGCACCTCTCTCTAGACAGTGACACAAAAGGAGCTGAGGTGTAGCCTGCATATCCTGATGAGCCATCTGTGCTAGGAGGGAGGGGAGGAGCGGTCACTCACACCCGAAATGGCTGTGCCTGCCCACACACAATGCAGTCTCTGACCCCCTGGTGTGTGTCTGGGGCCTGGCCTGGGCAAGGCAGGATCTTACAAACAAGAGAGACTTTCCTATGAAGTAGGCCTACTTCAAAGGCGGAAAGGGGTATAAGAAGAGCACCCAAACCCCCAGAAAATTAGATCACTTCTGGAATCAAGAGGAGCCTCTGCCAAGGAGAAGAGCTGAAGAGCTGAGGAGACGTGCTGCCCCTGCCTGTGACTGTGCTTTGTTGGGCTATCCTGCAGGTGCTGCTTCTGCCTGTGAAAGGGGACAAAGACTGGACTTTGTGGTATATTCCTGCTTGAGAAGAATCTCCAAGAGCTTTGACTGAGCCTGCCCCCTGTTCTGAAGTCTCCGGGCCATCAAAGACTTTCCCTACCAGCACCTGGACTCTCTGCTGAGACTCCTGCCCTGACAAGTGGTCCTTTAAGTGGCCCTATCCAGTCCCTGGGCCCTTTAAAGGAGAAGCTGGTGAAAATCCAAGAAAACAGGCCTGCGACGACCCTCGCAGGCCCAACCCCGCTGCAGCCCCGCCGAAGTCTGTGACTATGTGGAAGTCGCCGCACCACGTCGCGACCGCCAGGTATCGATTCTGCCCGAAGTGCACAGATTCAATGCTTCGCACCAACGCCTCCTTACTTCCACCACTCTGCAGCACCGGAACCGATGCTGCCTCGGATCCAGCGACGCCGCGATTCCCGACTTCACGCAACAGCTTGTTTTCAAACTTTACTAAGGGACTGTACCTGGGGGTCTGCGTGACTCCGTGCCTGGCAATGGGTTAACACCTCATCAAAGCATTTTGGATTCCTAAGCGGTAGTTTTAAGTTTAATATTTTAAAATTCATAACTTGGCTTGTTGATGTCAGATTTTGGTCTCATTTTGTTTCGATAAATATTAGCTATTTTTCTAAACTTGTGTTGAGTCATTTTGTGGTGTTTTTACTATATTACTGTGTGTGTTGGTACAAATACATTACACCTTGTCCCTGAAGTTCAGCCTACCTGCTCATGCCAAGCTACCGGGGGATGAGCGGGGTTAACTGAGTGTGATTCTCCTTTACCCTGACTAGAGTGAGGGTCCTTGCTTGGACAGGGGGTAACCTGACTGCCAGCCAAAGACCCCATTTTTAACAACACCTTTATTAAACCAAGGCCCACCCTGTGTTCTCCCCTGCGCTGGTGCCAAATTGAGCTGCCTAGCACCAAAGCAGGCATCCTTGCACCATTGTGCAAGGATGTCTGTGTTGAGGTGTTGAGGTGTTTGATTGTTTGTGTGTGGGACAGTGTCCTTTCCTGCACATAAACAATCACTAATGGTGATTTGGCACTTCTGTGTGTGCTGCAGAATGCACCACACACAGAAGTGCCAAAGCGTAATTTTGAAATGATTGTACATGTGCAGCAAGGGACACCTTCCCGCACATAAACAATCATGTCTGGCATTTTTCTCTTTGCATACTGCAGAATGCTGGGCTGGCATTAGTTTTTGGGGCTGCCTCAGGTTTGCCAAAACTTGTAAATCTAAGGCAGAGTCAAAATGCAATGGGTGTTGCTGTGACACGCCCACAGCAACACCCATTGCATGCCCCTTCCACGCAAAGGGCTGCTTGTGACGGAACCGTATTTACAAGGTGGCGTTAACTCACAAAATTGGCTTAACGCTACCTTGCAAATATGGTGCAGTGCTTAGCCCCACTGGAGCGTCACGAAAAGTGATGGTCCAGTGGCACTAGGGGTTCATAAATATGCCCCTAAGGCTTTCAGAAGGTCATTGCATTCCTCCTGTATAGGCTCATTATATGATCACAAATAATGATGTCTCCTTGCAGTGCCTCTTTAGGGAATACAAAGATTTATGTAGCCTTGTAAAGTGAAAGAAACAGCTGTTTCACCGGATGTCAAAATTTACTAGCTTTCCATTGAGAATAATGGATGACTGGCTTACCTCTCTTCTATTTTTGTACGGGTAACGTGTGTAGCATGAACAAGCATTTTTGAAGATAACAAATTGAAATGTATGTGCAATTTATAGGTAGCAGTTATGTGAAAGAGCCTACAGTATGCATCTAAGAGGAAATGCACTCCAAATAACCTAACCTATAATAGCAAAGGAAGGTTTTGTTGTTTTTTTCAATGTTTTTTCAATTACCTTCTCTGTTTTCTCTCATTCACACAAACGCACACACACACACACACTTACACCAATACGCCTTCCTCTCTTTTCTTCAATTTATGTCCTTGTCACACTATTTTTTCCTCTTGATCATATAAGCTCTAACTCTCACTATCGGTATTTCCCTCCCATTTCATTGGCTATCTCGTCCCTCTCTTTTTCTGTGCATCTCTATCTCTGTCTCTCTATGTCTGTCTATCATCCATAGCTGTGATCGCCAATGGCATTTTTAAAGCAAAAGAAAATATCTGATCCTTGTTTATTTTACAGAGCTCCACAATTTTCTCCCTGTATATATTTTCAGGAAAAGCAAAATGCAAATGTAATACAGAGGAAGAGGAACAAAAGAACAAAGGTAGACAGAAAGAGAGGCATCCACTAAACCAATAGAAGAAAATTACGTTTTAGATTCTAATTTCTAAAGGGGTCATCTAGTGAAATGAAACAAATGCCCTCTTACACCGTCCTACATCACCAATATTAATGGTTTGATATGCTCCTTTTTTTGATAATGTCTGGTTGGATTTTAAAACCTATTGTGACAAAATTCACTAGGTAGTTCTTTTAAGTCCAAGTGTCCCGAACATCCTAGTTATAAATAAAATAAAAAAATCATGTCTTAATAAGGAAATAGAAGTGTCTAGTCAAGCAAAAATGACAGCGTCCTGTGAACTGAGGAAGTTTGGGGTATAACGTCTTCAACACCAATTCCTTGGAAGCACAACCTTCCAAGAACACAGAGATAAATTCTGGTAAGATCAAGGGAAATTCGGCAATGTACCAGACATTCAATAATGGAAAATGAGGTATTAAGGGGAAACCATTGGCTACTTTGCATAGTGTAGCAGCTTTCAATAAATTGCTCTCTAGGAAATGGGACTCCTGAACCAATGATTTAGGAAATGTGATGACAGTAATTTACAAAGCCTCTGAGAAATATTTCCTTAGCACAATGCAGAACAGCAACTGGATATTCTTCAATGTGTTATGCAAGGGGGACAAAGCAGTGCAGAGCCATATTGATGAAAAATGTCATTCTGCTGCTCACTATCCCTGTTCTGGTACACAAACAGGACACCTAGTGCCACGCACAACATTTGCACCATGGTATGAAGGCGTGTGTGTGTTGCCCAGGATAGGATTTGTACTGGAAGTGAACCCCTCGAGTGCAAAATCATATGCCTAGACAAATTCCTAAACATTGCACACATTTTATGTGGGCTGCATAGTGTGGGACACTTGCAATGTATGGAGAATTTAAAACATTTCTCCTTAACAGCACCTGCTTCAAGTAGATGTTATGTTTTTGATGCAAAACCTGATCTGGCTATCTTAGTAGGTCAGTGGGGTCTCTGGAAGGCTAAGATATGCTCCTAAGCCAGGCAGAACCCAACACTCTAGTCAGGGCAAGTAAGTAACACACCAAAGATAACCTGTGCTCACCCTCTGGTAGCTTGGCGTAGAGGAGACAGGCTTACCATCAAGGCAATGTTCAAAGAGTTTGTGCAACATACTCATACCAGTGACACAACAAATACACCACAAAAGACTCCACATGGGATTGTATAGAAACATGGCTTCCACCATGTGTGGATATATATATATATATATACACATATATATATATATATTGTTAGACTTTTCATTCTTGGTGTGGTCGCCCCTCACTCTATTTCTCAGGTTGTTGATGTGTGCTGGACTCTGTTTTTGCTGTGTTTGTTACTCTTGGCACTTTACCACTGCCATCCAGTGCTAAAGTGCAAGTGTTCCTGTATAAAATGTGTATGTAATTGGCTTTCCATGATTGGCATATTTGATTTACTAGTAAGTCCCTGGTACAGTGCGCTAGAGGTGCCCAGGGCCTGTAAATCAAATGCTAATAGTGGGCCTGCAGCACTGATTGTGCCACCCACATAAGTAGCTCTGTAATCATGTCTCACACGTGCCACTGCAGTGTCTGTGTGTTCAGTTTTTAACTGTAACTTCGACCTGGCAAGTGTACCCACATGTCAGACACCCCTAAGGTAGGCCCTAGGTAGCCCCAAGGGCAGGCTGCAGTGTATGGTAAAGGTAGGACATATAGGGGGTTATTACAACTTTGGAGGAGGTGTTAATCAGTCCCAAAAGTGACGGTAAAGTGACAGATATACCACCAGCCGCATTACGAGTCCATTATATCCTATGGAACTTGTAATACGGCTGGTGGTATATCCGTCACATTTGGGACGGATTAACACCTCCTCCAAAGTTGTAATAACCCCATAGTGATGTGTTTTCTATGTCCTGGCAGTGAAATATTGCTAAATTAGTTTTTCACTCTTGCAAGGCCTGTCCCTCTCATAGGTTAATATGGGGGCTACCTTTAAATCTGATTAAAGTGTAGATTCCCTTTGGGAGTGGATGGACATGTGGAGTTTGGGGTCTCTGAGCTCACAATTTAAAAATACATCTTTTAGTAAAGTTGATTTTAAGATTGTGTGTTTGAAAATGCCACTTTTAGAAAGTGAGCATTTTCTTGCTTATACCATTTCTGTGACTCTGCCTGTTTGTGGATTCCCTGTCTGGGTCAGTTTGACAGTTGGGCTGGTTGCACCTTACACTAGACAGTGACACAAAGGGAGCTGGGGTGTAGTCTGCATTTCCTGATGAGCCATCTGTGCTAGGAGGGAGGGGAGGAGTGGTCACTTACACCTGAAAGGGCTGTGCCTGTCGTCACACAATGCAGTCTCCGACCCCCTGGTGAGTGTCTGGGGTCTGGCCAGGACAAGGCAGGATTTCATATTCAAAAGAGAAATTGCTTTGAAGTAGGCCTACTTCAAAGGAGAAATTGGGTATATATAGAGCACCCCAAACCACAGACTTTAGAACACTTCTGGAAACAAGAGGAACCTCTGCCTGGAGAAGAGCTGAAGAGCTGAGGAAGAAGAGTTGCCCTGTCTGTGACTGTGCTTTGCAGAGCTCTCCTGCAGTTGCTGCTTCTACCAGAGTAAGAGGGCAAAGACTGGACTTTGTGTGCCTTCCATCTTGAGAAGAAATCTCCAAGGGCTTGATTTAGAGCTTGCCTCCTGTTGTTTGAAGCCTCAGGGACAGCAAAGACTTCTCTCTGTCAGCACCTGGAGTCTCTGAAGAGACTCCTACTCTACCCTGTGGTTCCCATCCAGTTCCTGGGACTCTGAAAGGAGAAGGTGGCAACCTAAGAGGAGGAAATCCACGCACAGAGCGCCGTGCGGGGAAAAAATCAACGCAACTCCGATCTGCGGCTGAAGAAATGACGTGCCACCGGCTCCGTGCCTGAAAATCGACGCTCGCTGGAAACGCGACCGAAGAATCGATGCATGGAGCTGAAGAAACAACGTGCAGCATCGCTGACGGAGGCTGGGAGATCGCAACCCACGATGCGTGGTTTTCAGATCATCGTGCAACTGGATTTCCGATGCAAGTACAGCTGGGCGTGTAAAAACAACGCAAGGCCTGCCAGGGACCCGAGAGTGCTGACCGGATCGATGCATCGCTCTCCTGCGGAGAGAAGAAATTACGCGCCCGACCCGATGAAAGGAGAAACAATGCAAGGTCTCGCTCGTGAGTGGAATCGATGCATCGAAAGCCCTTTTTGATGCACACTCACCCGTGCGGGGTTATTTTTGACGCACCCAAGGTACATTTTCATAATAACAGTGTTAGTGTGTATTTTAAATTGCATAAAGACTCTCTTTGCTTTTTAATTGATGACTTGACTTCTGTATGGTAGATTTTTGTCGTTTTGGTCTTGTTTTGTTTAGATAAATATTCTCTATTTTTCTAAACCTGT
Organism: Pleurodeles waltl; assembly: GCF_031143425.1. NCBI lineage: Eukaryota > Metazoa > Chordata > Amphibia > Caudata > Salamandridae > Pleurodeles > Pleurodeles waltl. The sequence goes on along the minus strand of NC_090443.1, from coordinate 600,447,122 downwards.
GTTGTGTCATGTTGTAATGTTTTCATTAGTTTACTGTGTGTGTTGGTACAAATGCTTTACACCTAGCACTCTGAAGTTAAGCCTACTGCTCTGCCAAGCTATCAAGTGGGTAAGCAGGGGTTAGCTGAGGGTGATTCTCTTTTACCCTGACTAGAGTGAGGGTCCTTGCTTGAACAGGGGGTAACCTGACTGTCAACCAAAGACCCCATTTCTAACAATGCAGTTACTCCATTTAACCGTTATTGAGCTATACTCTGCCTCTATTTGTCCTTGCATGTGCGAGACTAATTTAACTGAAAAGGGTGAGATCTGATCGACCACGATTCCCCTGAGGAGTCTTTCTTGTCAAGCACCCGGTTCCCACAATCATCCCTGCTCTTGGGCAGAGATGAGGCGCTGCTAGTTAGCCGAAAGCTCGGATTAAGCCGACAGGCATCACACGTTGTGAGATTGTACCCAGTACCCTACAATTCAGGTGATTCTGCCGCCCAAATCCTGTAGCCTCATTAGGATAATGAGAACCTACACAACAGTGGAAATTCTGTTAATTCAAGCAAAGTCATGAGGTAAATCCATCATATTTTAAGTTCTCTTTGTGTAGGTGTAAATTTGTATCTACTATTTGAAAAGCCTTTGGACTTATGCTATCTTTGCTTGTGGAATTGCATCCAGTATATATGGACACTGAGGGCCTGATTTATACTTTTTGTGCTCCGTATTTGTGTCATTATTTGATGCAAATGCAGCACAAACGAACAAAATGAAATTATATTTTGTAAGTTTGCGCCGCTTTTGAATAAAAAAATGACGCAAATGCAGTGCTAAAAAAGTATAAATGAGGCCCTGAATATGTACAAAGTGGGATAATTGCCAGTATTTTTTAAACAAGTTCAACATAAATGCCAAAGGCGCTATGTTTACCCTTCAATGAAAGCGTACCAATATTTCTGTGGTGGACTTCCATAAAGGTCAGTTTTGAGATAAGGTGACAGACCAGCCTCTCTGGAAGGGTAAATCTAGTCATTGATTAGCCACCAAAGTTACCACTAGTGGGATATCCAAACTCAAACCTGGAAGGTAAACGAGTAAAGATGCTGATTTTATTATGGTTTTGTTAATGATATCCCTCCTCTAAAGGTGACCCATAGTGACCTAAGTCTTTGCTAGGATGATGAAGCAAAATGTGCTCAACTCTGCCCAACAGTACTTGATTACACACTTTGCCCCTTTCACAGTTTTCTCAGATAAGACCCCCTGGGAACTTTTTCAGCCTTTGCTTAGTAAATCCCCACATAAACAGTAGTCTCTCTATTCAGACAGGTAGAGAGACAGACACCCCCAGCTATTAAAACAGTCTTAGGTAATGTACTGGAATCTACATATACAGCATTGCACACAGATCATCATTTTTTGATTAGGTAGGCCATTATATAACTCAGAACATGTTAGGGTTAACCGTGTCCTCGGAAATTCAAAGTTCAAGTCATGGCCACAACACTTCTGGAAAATATCAAATGATGAATCAAACAATTAGGATTCTTCTGCCTCAGTTTGCTAAGCTGCTAAATTTAAGAACAATGAGAATGTTCATGTGCTACAGAAAATCCAGGCATTTATGTAGTACTGGGCAATAGTAAAATGCTAAAAATGGGAACATGGTAAATGTATCATGAAAGATCAGCAACACAGTATAATGCACTGTGAAATTAGGCTTGCTTGTCAACAGAAAATGCAGATTGATGACATTCAAGGATCAAAGAGGTAACATAAACACTAGGGCCATTTTCTTCAGAGTGTGTAACAAACTATTGGAAAAACTGAAGTGTAACACTAATAATCAACTCAAACAAAAACCATGTAATGAGGCATTTTAGTAAGGAAACCATTATTGGAGTACCCCTAAAACAGGAGAAAAACTAATTATGGTTGGTTCTTAAAACATTTTTGCTCAGAAGAGAGAATTGTGTGCACAAAAATATAAATCACTATCATTCATTTACAGTATCTTTGTCTGCGCGTTTTTATAACTGCATCACTTGCACTGAACAATGTTCATGAAATGGCCTGATTTTCTGCAAACCTAAATGTGGACTTGGGGGCGAAATTAGATGTTCCATTGGGAGCATTTTGAGAGGTGGTATTTCCACAGTGATGAACAGTCAGAAGGTAGAAATGTGAGTAGCTGCAGGAAAGTCAACCTTTTGCCCTCATCACCAACAATTTTTAGATTGATGCTGATGGCTACTGATTCTGAAAGTGCCCTGGCTGTGCTAAACAGGCGCAGGAGTAGTGCTCCATCCTCTAAAGGAATATGCTGATTTGTCTAATTCTAATGGGTAAGGAGAGCCTCCCTGTAAGTCCCTTGGGAAGAGCATGTAGGTTTAGAGATCCCAGTGGTCTCAATGCTCTTAAGTGTGCACGCCTTCCAGACTGGTTTTAAAATAAAACAGTATCCGAATTCGACTTCAGAATTAAAAGCACTACCAAAGTCAAAAATTACCTTTTAATTACTTATACCTTAGCCCTAAGGTCTGCCCTAGGTGACCCAAGGGTAGGAGCATAGTTATAAAAAGCAGGGGCAATAACAATGTTTTAAATTCCCTGGTTAGGGAGAAAGAGGCAAAGTCATTTTTCCCAGTGGTAGTACTACTAGCCTCATAGACTAACATTGTAAGGACTTTAATTAATTTAATAAAGTCTAAGTTTAGTTTAGAGCTAGCTAAAAATATCACTCAAAGTATTAAATTAATAGTTACATTACATCAACAACTTGCCAAAGTTGGATTTAGCATAACTATTACAGGAAAGTAGTTTTAGAACATACTATTCTGAATTACCTTCAGCCTTTGACAGCCCGAGCTAAGCTGCTTCTTGAATCTGGCACAGCATACAGTATGTAGTGTAGAAGCACCAGAAGCTGTCAGAGGCAATATAATACAAAATGTTTGATAATAACCTGCCACCAAGTATCCCAAGCAATTATGTGTGGTATGCTGAAATAAATGTGAGCTTGCTCCAACTCTTAACAAACCTTTGCAAGACACGTACTTTTCTCCTGCTCTTAATTGATGTAACCACAGTATTTAACTTACAATTATAATTCCACTTTAGGTGGGCCTTAGACAATTTGGCTCCCTGTAAGTAATGTTTTGCCGAAATAAACTTAATAAAAATGACTTACGAAAACTGCACAGGATCCAAGCTTACATTTTGATCTTTTGAAAATAAAAACTGTTTTCCAGCAAATAGAAAGGGTATAGAAAGAAAGTTTAATGTCATTCCTTGATAGGTATCTTCTGCAGCTATAAACATATTGTATTCTAAATTTAATTTATGATTAGTTTTATAATTTGGATGACATTCTATTCTTGTTTGAAATTCACTCTATGGAACACTATCAATGAGAGTACTTTACCTTTTCTGCCCCTTAAATTGGTTTCTATCATTTTTTTTAAATCAACATAAGACTCAGGAGAATCTGGGCAAGTCTGAAAATCAATTTCAGTTTAGGTCAATCGCTGTCCATTGAGATCTGGCCTTTGAAATCCATGCAAAGTAGTGCTTAACCATGCCCTAGCACTATCATTTATGCCTTGTGCTCACTAACTTGGTAAACAGTTCTGTTAAAATGGCGAGAAGACATGCCTCACTTAAACAGTAAACAATTATCCCTCTAGTTGAAAATCATCCTGTACCTGTTTAATGGTGTGGTCCATCCAACTTCGTCCTGTCTTGTTTCCTAACTAATCGTACAAGGGGCTACGTCAAAATAGAAAAACACTGAGGTCCCGATTCTCAAAGGTAAACTTAGACTTAGACCAAAAGTCTAAGTTTTTGACTTTTGGGAATTCACAAAGGGCATTTACAATTAGTATCTTTACGTCCACACTCGGGCGGACCTCTGCCTCAAGTGTGTACATAAAGATACTACTCGTAAATGCCCTTTGTGAATTCCCAAAAGTCATAAACTTAGATATTTGGTCTGAGTTTAGATCAAATGTCTAAGTTTACCTTTGAGAATCGGACACTGAGGCTATGAACGACATTTTAACTTGTTATTGAGCTCGGAGTGTGAACATTTCAAATTGCATGGTTTCTTCTTAGAGTGGCAAGGCGTATTTTAGAAACATTCCCTGGGAAACTGTAGAGACTGCATTTAACCACAAGAATATTTAAATTAAACAAAAATTGTGCCTCAGGTCATGAATGGTTAACACATTTTTTTGTAAGTTAAATTTAAAGATGGAAACCTTTTAAAGGGCCTGATTCAAAAAGGTAAACTTAAGCCAAACGTCTAAGTTTATGATTTTTGGGAATTCACAACGGGCATTTAGGAGTAGTATCTTTACCTCCGCACTCAGGGCAGAGATCCAGTCTTAAAACAGATCCCACTCCCTGGGCCCATTTCAGCCCTGGCGACCCTATTCCCTGGGGCCCGGCCTTAAAATATATATTTTTTGGTAGCCAATCTTGACCCTGGGGACCCCATTTCCCGGGGCCTGGCCATGTCACCTAACAGTGTCGGGGTCCGCTGGGGAGCCTGAATGCCCCCGCAGACCCAGATGCCGGCATTGAGGTCACAGACAAGGAGATGCTAAACATGCAGCTCCATGTCTGTGAGAGCGATCCTTTTGTTTGTCTCCCTGACTGCATCTCGGATGCAGGGAAACAGATGAAAACTCTTCTCCCAGCAAGCAAGAATTGTTTTACAGCTCTCGCTTCCTGGGAGAAGAGTTGTGTTTGCTCTGACTTGGTCACCCCGGGACATAGCAGGAGTTAGCCCTGGGGGGCAGCAGTCCCAAGGGCCATTTTTGGCTCCACAAGGGGGGTCCCTACTTCTGTTTTCACGGACTGGCCCCAGAAAGGTGATGGTCCCCGGGCCTGGGGAGTTCAGAAGGACCCCTCAAAACTTTATTTAGCCCCAGAAAGGTGGTGGTCCCTGGGGCATGATGGGGTTAACAAGGCCCCCATTACTAATAAGTTGGCTTCTGGGAGATGGTGGTGCCCGGGGCCCAGGGGGGCCGGCACATACCCCCATTACTTTAAGTTAGTCCTAGGGAGGTGGTGGCCCCTGGGGCACAGGGGGTGTCCTTGAGGCACCCCATTTGTAATATTTTGGCCCTGGGGAGGAGGTGGTCCCCGGGCACTGGGGAAACCGTGCGGCCCCCCCATTACAAAGATTCAGCCCCAGGGAGTTGGTGGCCTCTGGGGCTCTGTGGGGTCAAGGCTGCCCTCCATTACTGATATTAAGCCCCAGGGCTCCTGGGGCTCCACAAGCCTCAGAAGGGGGTCCAAAGGTGCCCCACTCCTTTTTCAAAATAATGCCTCCAGAATCTGGCCCACCTAGGTGGATTTTCCAAAACAAGTGCAGGAGTCTGCACTTGTTTCTTATTTTTGATTTTCACCAGATCCACAGATCCAAGAAAAATGCTTGTTTGTCCTAGCGGGGTCCCTCTGAGACACCAGCACAAGGTGTTCTTACCCTGGCCCCATTTCTAAATTTTTAGCTTTTTTTCTGGAACTCTTGCTCTATATATCTATATATCTATATATACAGATATATACAGATATAGATATATAGATATATAGTATCAGTGGCACTATATATCTACATATCTATATCTATATGTATCTATAAAGATATATAGATATATAGTACCAGTGGCAATCACCACTAAGTAGTTAGAGTTAGGGCATAGTTTCTATAGGGAAAACGTTTGTATATATATATATATATATATATATATATATATATATATATATATATATATATATATATATATATATATATATATAGATAGATTATAGATATATAGGTATATATATATATGAGGGTAGCCCTAATGTTAGCCTATGAAAGGAGCAGGCCTCACAGCAGTGTAAAACGGATTTAGGAGTTTTACTCTACTAGGACATGTAAGCTACACAGGTACATATCCTGCCTTTTCCCCGCATAGCACCCTGCCCTTTGGGTTACCTATGGCCTACCTTAGGGGTGACTTATATGTAGAAACATTAGAGTTTAAGGCTTGACAAGTACTTTTAAATGCCAAGTCGAATTGGCAGAGAAACTGCAAACACAGGCCTTGCAATTGCATGCCTGAGACATGGTTAGAGGGCTACGTATGTGGGTGGCACAATCAGTGCTGCAGTTCCACTAGTAGCATTTAATCTACTGGCCGTGGGCACAGGTATGCCCTTTTACTAGGGGCTTTTAAATTAAATAAGCCAATTGGGTATGAGCCAATGCCACCATGTTTTAAGGGAGAGAGCATATGCACTTTAGCACTGGTTAGCAATGGTAAAGTGCACAGAGTCGTAAAACCAGCAAAAAACAGTGTCAAAAAGTGGAGGGAGGCAGGCAAAAAGTTAGGGGTGACCACCATAAGACTGTCAGGTCTAACCAAATATATATATATATATATCACTTTGATTGCAGTTGTAAACATTTCATTGTTTACTTGTTTACGCAATATTTTGCAAGCATTTTGGTTGATGAAAATTTCAACTGGGCTCTGCCTGTCTTGGTATGAAATCTATGACCACGACCATCCCAGTCAAAATGTGATATCAACAATAATACACCTGGGCACTAATTGGTCACCTAATTGGTGGATACCTTTAACATAAGCAGTATATCATGGCACGTTTCATTATAGCACAATGTATACATAAAGATGTGCAGAGTGCAATATGCTATTTATTAGTGTTGGTCCTGGCCCTTTCTGGTCATCCCCAAACTTGTTGCCTTCCTCCTCATTTTTGTTGAATTCATTTTTCTGAAAGTTAGGACTCTATGCACTTCACCATTGCTAATTAGTGCTCTCCCCTTAAAACATGATAGAGTTGTCTTATACCCAACTGGCATATTTAATTTATTTATATGTTCCTAGTAAAGTGTCCCTACATGTGCCCAGGGTCTGTAAATGAAATTCTACTAGTGGGCCTGCAGCACTGGTTGTGACACCCACCTAAGTAGCCCTTTGAACATGTTTGACGCCAGCCATTGCAGAGCCTGTGTGTGCAGTTTAAACTGCCATTCCGAGGTGGCAAAGTAAACCTTCTCCAGGCCCAAGCTTTTCTTTCTAATAGATAAATCACCCCTAGATTAGGCCATGGACAGGCCAGAGAACAGGGTGCAATGTATATAAAAAGTAGGACATGTACTTTTAAGTTTTATTTGTCCTTGTATTAAAAAACTCTTGAATTTGTTTTTCTCTACTGCAAATCTTACCTCTCCCATAAGATAACATTGTAGTTACTTTGTTACGTTTGACAAGTGTAATTTCCAAATAGGAATAGGCTATCTTTTCATGTTTGTTGTCCCTAAAATCGCAATTAAAAAATCCTGGGTTCTGCCCATCCACCAGTTTTTTTTGCTTTTTGACCACCTGTTTTTTTACCTTTTTACTGTGTGTGAGTATCACAACTGGTGATTCAGCCATAGTAAACTTATGGTAAATGGCCTGCGGGTGTTTACTTCTAGTGTCTGCCTTTTAAGGTAAGGCTTCTGCGATGGAGCAAGGGTAAGAGACACTTGGCTGGTTACCTATGAATAGTTGTGTACACAAGCACACATGTGTAAGAGCTAAGTGTGGGAGACTCCTGTTGTGTGCAGCCCAAAATCTGCACACTGGTAGTCAGGCACAGAGGGAACTCTGCAGGATTGGCTCCCGACCTGGGGTAGTCTCATGATGTTAGTCAATACTCATAGATAATATCAGTGTGGCGAACTCTCTTTCATTCACATATGTGGACGACTGCCTTAGAGTGTAGCTTCCCTTTGGCCTTCAGATACCAGTGACATATTGAATTGAGGTGTAGCTTGTGTATGAAAATCAATTTTGGAAGTTCAAAAAGATATCTGTACTGCTTTTAGGTCATCCAGGATTAAAATATTTATCTTGCTTAGCTCAGGAGCAGAGCCCAGGCATTTTGTCACCCTTCTCCGCCAAGTTAATTACATTTCTCTCTAGCAGCAGGAACAAAGGCCTCCCTACACATAGGGAGCAATTAACAGTGCTTCATTCAGCTCAGGTGGAGGAAATGGGTGGGGACTAAGAATCTGAATCAATCAATCAGCTGTCACACTGTACCCGGGATATGGCAGCCTAAGCCCACTGAACAAAGGAGGGGGCTCCTTTTAAAGATGTGATGGGAATGGCCTTGGCAGTGATGTCAGTGAGCGGTGGAGCTTAGGCCCCCAGAGCAGATGTGACTAGTGACTACTGGGTGATGCTACTTTGAAATGACCCAGCAGGCTGTGCAGGAGGGTTGGGACGGGGGTGAGGAGGTGATGTGGCACTCCAGGATAGGCCAGAGGTACCTAGCTTCTGAAACCTTCCACCCCCACTTAAAATGTCTTGCCAAGGGAGGCATTGGGACTGGAGGTGGCAGCCATGGACAACTGGAAAGAGGAACCCCATAATACCCATCTGGACTAAGGACCCTGCATGCAGTTGCCCCCAGGACCAGTGGGGCTCTTGTCAGGACTAGGGGAGCTGGTCGCCTCACACCCCAAAAGGATTAGGTGGAGGAAAGACTGGGCCTAGATGTTGCCTTGAGGAATTAGCTAGTTCTACAAACCCTGGGAGGTGGTGTATCTGTACCCTCCTCCCCTGACCTCCAAGGACTCATGGATCCCAATCCTGGGCTGGGTTTCATTCACAGGAGTCCTGAACCATGCTACTCCAGGAACCCTTCACTGCTGTTATGGGTGCATGAGGACATCGCCTCAGCCATGCAAGACAAGAGAGGGTCCATGGTCTCCAAATTGAAGCCCCAAGGAACAAAAAAGTGATGGGGCAGTGCTGCTGCATTTCCTCACCGGTGGTGAGCCTGCCCGCTCCCTGCGGCCATGTCTGGAGGGAGGAGGTGGACACCACCATGAGATGATCCCTGGCAAAAGCGGGCAAGGAAAACAGAGATTGCTAGCTTCTGCGGCCACACAGATGAGGGTGAGCCGTGATGGGAGCCGACTGGGGGCAGCAAATCGTGGGCTCCCTGGGCTTCCCCCCAACAAAGCAGGCATGCAGGGGCACTCAGGTGGGACAAAGTACCCTCCAAGAAACAAATAAGAAAAAGTAAAAGTGCACACGGTATGGTACGAGGTTGCACCGCTTCAATAATGAAAGAGGCTGGAGCCACCTAATTGCTATACGAGGTCCCGGAGGGGTGCCCTAAAATCCCCTGCGGGGTAAAAATTAACAAATACCCTTTCTGTTACACCAGGCGGGCCCAGGATGGCAGGGACCAACCACCTAAAATTAGTCTAAGGAGATGCAGGAACATCGCTGCTTCCCCCCGGGAGGCCCAAAATACATTGTTAATAGTAATGACCCTAAGTCTGCAGTGTCCAGAAAAAGGAGACCATCTCAGGTTTTGCTGTGAATTTTAATCATTACTCAGTAAAGCAGAATGCATACCTACAGAAGCACAATCTGATTACAATCACATGCCAAGGCCAAGATAGTTTCAAGATAAGGAAGTTCATTTCATACATGTGTTCTTGAAATAATAGTGTTGACAGTGACTAATGATGGAAGGTGCATTAAAACATGGTTATTTTTCAATACTGAATTTACCTAAAAAATGATGGTTCATTTGACATGTGGGGTTTGCTGATCTTGACCCCTCCGGAGGGGTGCTCAAAGGTGATTACTAAATGTCATCAAAAGTATTGTTATACGGTTCCCACTAAAAGGAAAAGCTGCCAGTTAGGATGAGAGAACTTCAGGACCTGGGGACAGAGTCCACCTACACCATCAGGAAATGCTGGCCCAATTCCTAGCTAGCTCACAGTACCTCATCTGACCTCCCAACCTTCCCAAGGTAATTGATGATTTAGGCAACCTTGAATATGATACTCTGACACTCTGACACCCAAGCAAGTGGTAGAAACAGATCTCACCTTTTCATTGTTTTACTCATACATTCGTAGAGAAAGATAAGAATAAAGGTTTATAAAAATGTATTGAAATAATCGTATTATTTCATAGGGAGCATGAGCTGTGATTATTAGGCAGATGAAATAAAACATTCTAGCCAGCAGTTCCAGCATGTTCAGTAAAATAAAGAATCCAACCATGGCAATCTTATCTTCCTACCTTTCACTATATACACTCTGAGAACATAGTGGGTGTACTCTCTGCCCGATCTAGAAGGAGAGCCTAAGACCTTCATACAAGGAAAGATGAGTCAGGGATCAGTCTAGAGTGAAGTTGGGAACGCTTCTCTGCAAGATGGAAGATTGGTGTCAGCAGAGCTGCATGTTGAACACAAGAGTCCTTCTAGGACAGTTGTAGTCGGAGTGCCACTCTGACCCCCATATGCCAGTGCACCATTTATATAATCAAAACCACGTTGTTTTAGAAGCGCAGCTTGGATATGATGATATGTTTAGGTTTCATGAGCTGTCTCCAATGGACAATGCAAGTCCTAGGATATCTTGTTCTGTGTTCTTAGTCTTAAACAGAGTGTAGAGATTACATAGTAAGAAAGGCTTACTAAAAACGAGCAGCATGTACAACGTATTCTCAGAATAATATTGTGCAAACATGAATTGTGTAAAATGTCATTTCTAAATGTGGTGTCAGCCTAAAACATGTAAAATGTAAAACTAAACTAAAATGAAGAACTAAAGTAAGCCCTGGAAGGCCAAATTACCGTTTTTCCACCAGCCTTTTGTATATTTGTAAATTACTGTGTAATATTGAGTAGTGTGTGTGTATTAAATGTACTTTGCCTTTTTTTAAAGAAAGAGCACAGACAATTGTTTATTGAGTGTTATAATTGTGTGCCAGCAAATGGTGATTACTAGCCCACACTACCTAACCTGGGTAAGCCTTGGACTGCTCTGCTCTGCTACCCTGAGTGACTTAAGAGCTACTAGGGGGTGTTTGGTTCCCAGTGGAGGGTGAATGTGGATCCATTACAGGTACAGGTTGCATAACTAATGGCCCATTGCCTTACTTTAACTCATGGAGAAGTTGGATTGAAATTGAAATTCTGAAAATACCACTTTTACAAAGTTAGCATTTTCTTGCCTCATGCATTTGGTGCCTGATATCTGTCTCTTAGTCGCATGTCTGGGTGTAGCTGACAATTGGGCTTTGTGTAATCCTCCTAGATAGCCACACACAATGGGGAACTTAGGTGTGACTGGATGGGCCATCATTGGCAGGAGGGGTGGGGGGAGCTGGGGAGAGCCCCACATACATTTGAATAGGCTGTGCATACCCCATGTAGTTGTCTGGAGCCAGGGTCAGGAAGGCAGGGCATATTTGCACTTCAAAGGCTTGCCTCTAGAAGCTTCGCCCCATTTCAAAGGCTCAACTGTGTATAAACACTGGACCTCAGACACCAACTTTTCAGTACACTTCTGGACATTTGGATACTCTGCCAGGAAGAAGGACTGCAGTGCGGCTAAAAGGACTGCCACTCTGCTGGACTGCTGCTCTGAAGGAACTGTTGCCCTGCTCTGCTGACCTGCTGCTTCCTGTCCTCTTGCTTGGGGGGGGAAGATCTGGACCTGCAGCTTCATCTTGAACCCAGGACAAAGGAATGACTTCAAAAGCTAGTCTGCTGGCCTCCTGATCTGAGCCTCAGGGGCCTAAAAGGCTCCACAACATCATGAACCAGCCCCATTACCCAATTGTAGTGGGTTCCTGACTCCTAAGTGGTGCCCCTCAGGTCCTGGACCCTTGGTGTTGGTTACGGGTGCCTAAATTAAGCCATTTGTCTCTTTGGCACTGTGAATGGGCCAGTTCACCCCAAAAATCTGCATGAAGCACCACCATCAGTTTCCTCACACTGCATCATCCACTGCTCATGGGGAATCACAACTGCAGATCTCCAGCCTGCCTGTCTGCGATGCCTGCTCTTTTCACCACACCAGCAGGTCCTGCAACATGCTCCTTGTGGCCCTCTCCAATGCAAATGGGACTCTTGGCACAAAACTTGAGAAGGTAAAACTTCCACAGGAGTAACTTAGGACTGTATCCAACCTGCACTCTATCGTGGTTGCCCTGAACATTTGAATTCATCCTGGTCCAATGTGACCAGATAGCCACGCTTTAATCTTTAAAAATTCTTATGACTGGTTCCACTGATTTTATTTCTGTTGCCTTAGTCATTTCAATTTATATCATTTTGCTCTGTTTTAATCACCTGGTGTGGGATCTTTTTGTGTGGCGTTTTCACAGTTTAACTGTTTGACATGTTGCATAACTACTTTACACATTGCCTCTAAGTTAGGCCTGCATGCTCTATGCCAAACGACCAGGGAATTGGGCAGAGGCTAATTTGGGGTTTGCTTGTGCTTTCCACAAACAAGGATTGAGGTTGCTGCTTGACGGGGGCTCACACCACAGTCAACCAGTATCCCAATTTCTTACAATTAGATTTTAATAGCTTCTTCAAGCCATGTGAAACCATTGTACAGAGAGGTTCTCAGATAGTTTTCTTACCTTCACGTGGTTAAAATTTTGTACATACCCTAATAACTTATTTCATGTATTTTAGGCTGATTCATTACAATACTTTCTTTGTTTGTCATTTCTTCCATTACGTTTCCTCAAACAGTTCTGCAGCATTATAGTAAAGTGGTAACTTGATATACAATAATTTGTACCCTGTGCTGCTTCATTCACTATCTTGTAAGACACCAGTGGTGCTTATCATGATTCTAACAGCATCCTGTATTTTGTATTGCATTGTTAACCGTATTCACCTTCCCAGTCCACTTCATTTAAGGATAAGCCACCCACCACCTACTATCTCTAGCATCAAGAATGTCATCACATTTCCCTATAATTTAAGTACCCAACAAGTTGTTTAAGGACTTTTAAATTTCCATTAGTTAGGAAGAGGCATTACAACTGTATTGAGGAACTAGCTTAGAGTTAAACTGTGCTTGCCACATTCCTTATTTAAATTAATGTAAAGAGTTTTGTGGCATAACGATATCAAACGTATACATTTGTCAGCTAATACATCCATAGTTTTCAACTTCACCTTGCCATCTTTGTTAGCAAATTTGGAAAGCAGAGAGTTATACTCAACTTGTGACCAAAATGTTTTTTTGTGCAATTACTTATTTCACTACTGCTTTTTCGATCCATGCTTATCAAAATGTTACAAAGCTGGTGCCTGGATTGGATGCGTCTAGGATGAACACATGTTATAAAGCACAATTGTGGCACACCCACCCACACAGCCAATCGATATCCGGTAGCCAGGATTCCAGTTTCAGCCAAAAACTCATAAACTCTCACTAATGCTGGGCCTTGTAATTACCAATACTGCCTGGAATTAAGGACCAATTTCTTTTGACAGGTTCAGGTTTTCTTCCTATTAAGCATTTAGGATACCATGTGTTAGAAACTGGGTATTTGGTTAGTAGTCAGGTTACCACCTGTCCAAGCAAGGATCCTCACTCTAGTCAGGGTAAAAGAGAATCACCCTCAGCTAACCCCTGCTTACCCCCTTGGTAGCTTGGCACGAGCAGTAGGCTTAACTTCAGACTGCTAGGTGTAAAGTATTTGTACCAACACACACAGTAACTTAATGAAAACACTACAAAATGACACAACACAGGTTTAGAAAAAAAGGAAATATTTATCTAAACAAAACAAGACCAAAACGACAAAAATCCACAATACGAAAGCCAAGTTATCACTAGGAATTCAAAAAGAGTCTTCATGTAATTTTTTTTTTTTTTTTTTTTTTTAAGTTTCAAAAGTTTTATTAAGAATATATAAGGCGGTACATACAGCATATAAACAAACTGTTTAGCTTTCAAAACATTGTTTTTGTTCGTTTACCACAATTATTTCCATTGTAAGCATATATACATGTACTGTCAGGTAAGTAAAAATTCCCAGTTGCATAGTTGAGTTGTGTACCCTTATTTTGAAGAAGAGTGGAAAACAGGTGGGGGGAGGTGGTAAGGGGAGGGGGAGCGAGGATAGGGTTGTGTAGGAGGGGTTGGTCTTGGTATAGGGGAGAGACAAAATAGTCATATGAAATGGGGAGGGGGAGAGAAGGGAAAGAAAGAGGGAGAAAGAGGAAGGGTAATCGCGGGGGAATGTAGAATGAAGAGACTCGAGGTAGGCAGGGGGTCTTTGTATCCTGAGACTAGCTTGTTCAGGCCTAAGAGTAGATCGTTCTGTACTTCTCCGTCTGTAGCAAGTTATTATCTAGGGGTAGATAATATGTATGATAGATATGGTAAGGTCGGTTAGAGAGTGTCTACGTCTTATATGAGTTGATTTCTCAGTCCTTGTTTGTGTTAGGAAGCGACTTGTATTACTATGTTGGGTAGTTCAGGGTCTCGGGCATGTGACAAAATTAGAGGCCTGTTGATTGATAGAGAGAGAGAAAAAAGAGAGAGAGAAGAGAGGATAGCGTAGCTAGGGAGAGAGAGAGGGGGCAGTAGGAGATTAAATGTGTTTCCGGAGTCTAGGATTCTCAGAGGGTGATTGGTAATTAATATTCCCTAATCATTGATCATTGAACATTGATCATCCGTTGGTCATCCACCAGCCGCTTCATGGTCTCTTCAAGAATGGGCGCCAGACCTCCTCAAATTGTTCTGCTTGGTCCTGTAGGTTATAAATCACTCGTTCATGGGTAGCCGTTTGATACATGGCCGTCATCCATTCCATGGGTGTGGGGGGCAATGCTAGATCTCCAGTGCCGGAGTATGCATATTTTGGCCGTGGCTAGCGCCGTGTGGATTAATCGTTTATGTGCCCGCGATAGGGAGTGATACGGGCGAATGTCATGTAGAATGATAAATGCTGGTGGGGTCGGTTTTGGTATCTGTATGAAGTCCGATAAGGCGAGGCGTACCGCGTCCCATAGTGACTGTACCGTGGGGCAGTGGCATAAAATATGAAGTTGGTCGCAATATGGCTCTGTGCATCTCCAACAGTTCGCGTGAGGTATCAACCCTGCCCTGAAGAGTTTAACGGGGGTCCAGTACCATCCCTGAAGGATTTTAAATAGGCAAAATTTCAGGCGTGCTTCACGTACGCCATTCTTCTTGGCCATTCTTCGTCCGTGTAGGTTATCTCTAGTATGTCCTGCCACTTTAAGCGTAGTCGTTCAAGTAAAGGCTGAGAGTAAAGGTGGTTAGTTAATTCGGCATAGAGGCCAGCCAAGACGCCTTTTTGTCGGCCCCATTTCTGAAGATAGGTGACGATGGGTGAGGTTTTGAGCAGCCACGGGGGGGTTCCTAATGTTCTCCGCATACAGTGTTTGAGCTGTAGATATCGCCACTCCTGGTTACTTTAGATACCGAATTCTTCCTGGAGGGAGGCGAATGTGCGGAAGCTATCTCCATCTATTATGTGAGATACATTGTGGATACCTGCCTCGGACCATTGGGGCCATCTGAGAATAGTCCCTCCTATTTTAATGCTTTTATTCCCTGCTATGGGAGCCTGAGTATGCAGGGAGGGGTGTACTCCTAGTAGTCGATGGGCTCTGCACCACGCTGTGTTTGTAGCCTTGAGGATGGGGTTAGTTAAGGGAACGTGGTCGGCGTATGTTCCTCCCATCTCCGTATACTGTCCATATAGGAGTTTCTCTGTGATCACCCATTGCGGTGGATCGGCTATATCCGGAAGCGTATATATTAGCTGTGAGAGTTGTAGGGCCAGAGAGTATTGTTCTACCGAGGGTAGTCCTAATCCTCCGTAGAGCCGTCGTGCCAGTATTATTGCAGGTTTCAGTCTTGGGCGTGAGGAGCCCCAGACGAAGGCCCTTATGGATGCGTCTATTAATCGGAGTGAGGAAAGAGGTATCTGTAGGGGAAGCATGCCTAACACGTATGTGAAGCGTGGTAAGGTGACCATTCTGACCGCCTGTGTCCTGCCCCACATGGACAGGCCTAGTAGGGACCATTTGGCAAAGTCTTGTTTCATTTTAGATATAAGGGGGTCTATGTTGTCCCTGACCATATGTTCTAGACCTCTGTTAATAAACGTTCCTAAATATTTAAGGCAGGTCGGGGTCCATTTGAATTGAAGGCCATGTATCGCTGCCCTCGTCGTTATGCGGGATAATGGTAGTGCCTCACTTTTATCCCAGTTTACCTGATATCCGGATAGGGATACAAAGTCTTCTATAGTGGAAAGTAGTGCTGGGAGCGAGGTTTCTAGATCGGACATTGTTAACAGAATGTCGTCTGCGTAGAGATATATTTTTGATATGCCCCCGGTGATATGGATCCCTTTTATTTGGTGAGAATTTCGTATGGTGGCAGCTAGGGGTTCCATGGCCAATAAAAATAGAAGTGGCGACAAGGGGCATCCCTGGCGTGTGCCCCTTCCGATAGGGAATGGGTCTGACATGATGCCCCCACAGTTAACCTGTGCTGTGGGGTGGTCATATAATAAACGTACTTTAGAGATAAATTGTTCCCCCAGGCCAAAATGCTTCATGGTTGTGAATAGGTAGGGCCACTCAATGCGGTCGAATGCTTTCTCCGCGTCTAGGGACAGGGCTAGGGCTTCGTCAGGTAATTGTATGGATTCTAACAGTGTATGGCAAAGAGTTCGCATATGATTTCTGGAGGTACGGCCTGGTACAAATCCTACTTGGGTATTGTGAATCAATGATGGTATCACCTTGCGGAGCCGCGCTGCTAGAACACTGGCTAGGAGTTTGACATCCCCATTCAAAAGGGAGATAGGACGGTAACTGCCGCAAAGAAGGGGGTCTCTCCCTGGCTTAGGCAAGATGACAATCGTGGCTTTATTGGATAGAGCGCCCAGGGAGCCTTCTTGACATGCTTCCGTCAGTGCTTCATGTACTGCGGTTATTGCCTCCTCCCCAGCCCATTTATAGAATGCCGCAGGGAATCCGTCCTCTCCTGGTGATTTATGGTAGGGGAGGCTTGTTATAACTTGGGTTATCTCTTCTTTGCTTATGTTACCGTCCAAGAGGGCCCTGCCTGCCTCAGACAGACGGGGTAGATTGGCCGCGGCAAGGAATGTCTCCATTTGTGTTTGATCTGTCGTTGTTTCAGGAGTGTACAAATGTCGGTAGTACTTGGCGAACTCGTTTACAATGTCTTGTGGGCGAGTTAGCACTGCTCCTGAAGAAGATGTTATGGCCGCAATGGCAGAGGCTGCCTCTCTTTGTCGGAGCTGCGCCGCTAGGAGGCGACCTGCTTTTTCCCCTTGTTCGTAATGGCGGCCTCGCAATTTTTGCAGTGCGTATTCCGCCTGAGATGTATAGAGTTCATTGTGTGCCATGCGGGCCTGTTCTAAGGCGTGTCGCAGCCTAGGGGATGGTTGGGCGGTATATTGTTTAGTGAGGTCCTGTATCGTGGTCTCTAAGGTGGTTTGGCGGGCTATTCTGTCTTTGTTGGCCAGTGCTGCATCTCGCATCATATTCCCTCTTAGGGTTGCTTTTGCTGCCGCCCATAGGATCCTTTTTGAGGATACAGTGCCTGAATTCTCGGCCATGTATGTGGTTACATGAGCTTTTAATTGTTCCTTCCCTTGTGGAGAGCGATATCTGTGTACAGCCAATCGCCATGGTTTACGACCAGAGAAGGAGAGTCCCACCTGGATCCGGATTAGTATTGGGGAGTGATCTGAGAGCCCGCTGTCTAGGATACAGGTGTCTTGTATATGAGGGATTACAGTGTGTGATACTAAGAAATAATCCAGACGCGATTGGGTGCCATGGACGGTGGATAAGAAAGTATATTCCTTATCTTTCGGGTGTTGTATTCTCCAGCAGTCCACCAGACCGACGTCAGTGGTCAGGTCTGTCAGAAGCGCTCTGTCGTGATTGTTACATACATCGACAGGGCCTGTCCTATCCATTATGGCGTCTTGGACGAGATTCCAGTCTCCCCCGATTATGTATCGAGTAGTTCCGATTTCTGTCAGGAGGCGATTTAGCTGTAGAAGGAATGGGCGTTTTGGGCCGGTTGGTGCGTAAACGGATCCCACGCATAAAACAGTGTCCCCTAGTTTTAATTTAGCAAATATATACCTTCCTTCCGTATCATTCCAGGTTTTAATGATAGTGACCGGGAGGGATTTACGCACTAGTATCGCCACTCCACATTTGCGGGGTCCATTACTTCCAGATTCCTGACTCGTTGGACGGCAGCTGAAGGCAACCCTCCCTACCCAATCCCGTTTAAGTTTACTGGATTCCAGAGTGTCAAGGTGAGTCTCTTGAATCAGAGCTATATCTGTTTTTTTGGATTGAAGATAAGACAGTATCTTTTTCCGCTTAACATAGCTCGTCATGCCGTGTACATTCCAAGAGAGTATGCGTAATGGTCGCGTCGCTTGAGGGTGGGGCTTCGACATATTGGATAATTGTGAGTAAGTAAGCACCCTCGATCCGGGGTTGGTGTTGGTGGGGGGGGGAGGGAGGGTGGGAGATATTGACTTAGTAGTTAGAGTGGGAGTTGTGTTTCGATATGATACGGTGTTTTATTTTATTTTATTTTATATTATACGGGGGTTAGTAGCTGGTGGAGGACAAGGGAATCCTCTGGAGAAGAAAGAGAAGAGAGAGGAGAGGGTGAAGGAAGAGAGGTGATATAAGTAGGACGAGAGCCAGATGGAGGGGAAATATGAGGGAAAAAGAAGGCAAGGAGAAATGAGAGGGAGAAGAAAAGAGGGAGAAGGGGGGGAAGGGATGGATGCGTGTGCTGAAGTTGAGATTGAGAGTATAGCAAGAGAGCGTGCAATTTGGGGGAAGAAGTGGAGAAGGGTAGGGATGAGGGAGGTTAGGAGTCCAACCTCCTTCGTTCGTTAGGTCTGTAAACGGCGGGACCGATTTCTCTCGGAGCTCTCGTGCCGTCGGGCGGTCTCGATCGGGGGGGCGAAGGGGGGAAACAGCAGACAGCCAGTTATCGATATGTCGGTGATAAGGAGGGGTGGGGGGGGCACACAGCAGTGCTTATGTTTATGTATCGGGAAGTGGGTCTGTTCATCGGTGGTTAGTGGCTAGTGTATTAGTTATATAACTAAAGTGTATATTGGCAGAAGTAATGATCGGTTAATAACTATAGTACCTGAGCGGCGCTGGAGAGGAGGGAGAGGGTGTCGGGTGTTGATGGGGTATGGTGTTTAGGATGTTGTGCCTAGTACTTGATGTTGTATGGTATCGTAGGGTGTTTAGGAGTTCATAAGATAGGGTCGTAAATTAAAGTAGGGACTGGGCAGACAGAAAGACCGAGACCGGCTGGCGAGGGGAGGGGGGGGGCAGGGCAGAGGAGGGGGGAAGAGAGCTCAAACAGAGTATTATAGTTCTCGCGTATGCATGGGTACATAAAGATACCAATATACAGTATAATATAATACTTCCTGAGCATTTCTTTTCAACTATAACACTGCCTCGTCTTGTCTCGCCTTACAACTGTTCAATGACATATTAGGTTGATCAACATAACATATCCTGGCATCTTATCACATTATCATGTTAGGAGCCATTATGCCAAACGTCTCTCTATTAATCGTAGGATAGGTAATGAGTGTAGCTGAGCCCAGGTTACGCGAGGATAGTGCGTATCTCATCCTATTACTAACTCCTTGCCGTGTATTATTACATCATAATACTGACCTACTAAGGTCTTACTTGGTATGTGCCACCATCATAGTCGTTCTGTTGTTGATGATAGTTTAAGATAGTAATAATGATTAGGATGGGGGTAGGTACGAACATCTGGGGAAAAGAATAGCTAATAGTTTATAATTTACATTGTGATGTTATAATGTGGTGTGGAGTGGCAGTGTAGAATGTCATAATATTTCGCTTTGTTATGCGGTATTATGTTGTATTATGTCCTCGTGTTCTATTTTTTTAAAAAAAATAAATTTTCCCCAGTTTCTTATTGTAGAATAAGGTAAAGTCAAGTAGTGGGAGCTTTGATATGTTTCAGGTTATATCGTATTGTGTGTCCCTGTATTGGAATTAATTTATCTTTACGTGGTCTAGTCCCATCCCTTGGGGTGATAATGGGGGCTAAACGGTTCTAATGTCGGCGCTGGTCGAGTGTGGTGTGTATTAGGAAAGTTTCACATACTTTGTTGTTTACTACCATGAGATACTTTGTAGTGTGTGGAATGTAAGGTAAGTTCCATGATAGTTAATTAGTGTTTATTTTTTGTTATCTGTTTAATGCCCCTGTTACCTTGTTACCTTGTTATAGGGTTATAGAGTCGGGACTGGGCCCTTATTCAACATACAGTGAGTTGGTGGGGTCTGATCCCTGTTCTAGTAATCATCATCTGTTGTGTACTGAGGGCAAATAACGATTTACTGGTAGTTTCCATTATAGGGCCTCGGCTCTAGTCATAAAGAGCATAGATTTTTCATGTATCTGGTTTTAACATTGATACTAGCAGTCTTAGACAATTACAATAGTAATGCACATATGATCTGGAAAGGTACTCATCCTTTCGCGGAGTATAGTTGTTATTTTCGACTCTCTGGCGATAGTCCCATAAGTCGTCTTGTCGCGTTACCTTCTCAAGAAGACCCAGTTGTAGGCTTTAAAGGGGAGCGGGATTTGTCTCTTTCCGATAATTGGGTGTGGGTTACTACTGCGTGTAAAATCTGACCCCTGTCATCATATGATCTAGTTAGTCTCTCCATGTCTCTACCTCTATGACTGGCTCTGGTGTCGTGTAGAGCCGTCTTCACCTTTTCTATTCCCGAGTGGGGGTTTTCGGCCCTATCACTGCCTCCTACAATGTCATGCTCACTGTCTGTGTTGTAAGAGTCCATAGGCTGGGATTGGAAAGAGTCAAGGAAGAGTCTCAATTCGTCGGGGTTATAAAAGTCCTTGGATACTCCATTTTTTGTAACCCACATTCTTGCAGGGTCAAAGAGACCGTATTTCATCTCTAGTTTGCGAAGCCGGGGTCGTAGGGCTAGGAAAGCCTTTCTACGTTCGTTGGTTTCCTTGGAGTAATCGGCGGTTATTCGGATCTTGTGCTGGTCTATTCGGAAAGGGCCGTGGTTGCGTGCTACTTGGAGTATTTGTCGGGTTTGATTATGCCGCAGCAAGCATGCGATGATTGGGCGGGGCCTTGAGGAGTTGTCAGAGCGTTTTGAGCCTATCCTGTGTGCCCGTTGGAATTCTAGCGGCGGGTCAAAGTCCAATGAAATCATTTTTGGAAGAGTGGAGGTCAGAAAAGTCTGCATATCCGAGCCTTCTTCGTTTTCCGGGATCCCAAGTATGCGGATATTGTCTCTCCGGCTCCTGTCCTCCATGTCCGTTAGTTTGCTCCTGAGGTAGGTGAAGTCTTGTTCTCGCACCTGAGACGTGTTGATCTGCGTCTCTAGTGATCCCATGCAATGTTCTAGCTATGTCACTCTAGATTGAAAGCCGGCAATGTCAGATCGCATGGATTTGGTTTCTAGTGTCAATGAAGTTATAGAGGCGTCCATCCCCTCTATGCGGCGGCTGATGGTGGTGATCTCTTCTAGTATCCTGTCCATAGTCGTGGATTGATCTTTATCAGGCATCGTGGTGGACTCGTTTAAAGGTGGCGATGTTTGAGGGTTTATCTTCGTGGGGGTTAGGCGTTTGTGTTGTAGCGCTTCTGAGAATAATAGTTGTCGTGCAGGCTTGCTGACAGGTTTATGGTTCGGTTTGTTGCCGGGCATCGCCTCAATTGTCTACAGAGTCTGACCACGTGGGGCCCGAGATTCCCTCCGTAGATTCCGATAAGGATATAGATGTTCGGTGGCTTACACTGGTGTCAGTCCACTCCCTTCTCCTGTATCTCTGTTCTCTTGGCTCCCTCTGGCTCTCCTCATCTCCGGTGCCCCCCCAGTCGCTCACCCCTCTCGTCCCCTCGCCTCCACGTGCCTCCCGTCGTGCCCCTCTGCCCTCCTCAGTATTAGTTGTCTGGAGGGGGGGGGGAGAAAGTTTATTATCTCAGCGGGAGGGTTTTTGTTGTCCCTCTGTGATGGAAAAGAGGGGAGAAGTCGTGCCTCTGCCTCCGGCGATGCCGTTCTTATTTTGAAGAGATTCGATCCTACCTCTCTTTGGATTTCTCTCCCGGCTGTCGAAGGGGCCGCACCCCTTTGCTGCGTCTTCCCGTCTCCCTGTGGGGGGGGGAAGGTCCACGGGTGTTTGTTGGCGTTGTAGGGAGATGAATGCTGGTCGTCACGGCTCCCGCAGTCCCTGCGGCCTGTTCAGCTTGCTCCTTGCCGCTACGGGCACGCCGTTCGCGGTCTTCCGAAGACGCGACTCCGCCCCTTTTTCCAGGCCTTATCGGCCTGGGGCGAGTCGCAAGTTTCCTGCCTTGGGTCCCGCTCCTACGGGGTCCCTGGACATGGTTCCGTGTCGCCGCTGTTGTAGGGGTGGAGGAGCACCGAACCCGGTGTGTTGTCCGGCTGTCTTCTCGCCCCCGTCGCCCCTCCGGGACCGCCTCGGCGCGGAGCTCTCGCTCTAAGCGGCCATCTTGTTTCGTGGCCCAGCCACGCCCCTTTCATGTAATTTTAAACACAACGCTAATGCTGTTAGCGTGAAAATGTACCTTGGGTGTGTCAAAAATAACCCCACACGGGCAAGTGTGCATCAAAAAGGGCTTGCGATGCGTTGATTTCACTCACGAGCGAGACCTTGTGTTGTTTATCCTTTAGTCGGGTCGGCGTGCGTCGTTTGTTCTTTCCGCAGGAGAACGATGTGCCGATCCGGTCAGCACTCTTAGGTCCGGGCAGGCCTTGCTTTGTTTTTACACGCCCAGCAGTGTTTGCGTCAGAAATTCAGCCTCATGATGGTTTGAAAACCACACATAGCGGGTTGCGATCTCACCAGCCTCCATCAGCGATGCTGCTGGTCGTTTCTCCAGCCGCAGGCGTCAATCTACCAGTCGTGTTACAGGCGAGCGTCGATTTTCAGCCGCGAAGCTGGCGGCGCATTGATTTTTGAGCCGCAGATTGGAGTTGCGTCGATCTTTTCCCCACGCAGCGGTCTGTGCGTGGATTTCTCACTCTTGGGCTACCAGATTCTCTTCTCAGGGTCCCAGGAACTGGATGGGTAGCACTTGGCAGAGTAGGAGTGTCTCCAGAGGCTCCAGGTGCTGGCAGAGAGAAGTCTTTGCTGTCCCTGCGACTTCAAACAAATGGAGGCAAGCTCTAAATCAAGCCCTTGGAGATCTTCACAAGAAGGAAGGCAACACAAAGTCCAGTCTTTGTTCTCTAGCACAGGCAGAAGCAGCATCTGCAGGATAGCTCCACAAAGCACAGTCACAGGCAGTGCAGCTCTTCTTCCTCAGCTCTTCAGCTCTTCTCCAGGCAGAGGTTCCTCTTGGTTTCCACAAGTGTTCTAAAGTCTGTGGTTTTTGGTGCCCTTCTTATACCCATTTTGCCCTTTGAAGTAGGCATACTTCAAACGAAAGTCTCTCTTGTTTGTGAAATCCTGCCTTGGCCAGCCCAGACCCCAGACACACACCAGGGGGTTAGAGACTGCATTGTGTGAGGGCAGGCAAAGCCCTTTCAGGTGTGAGTGACCACTCCTCCCCTCCCTCCTAGCACAGATGGCTCATCAGGATATGCAGGCTACACCCCAGCTCCCTTTGAGTCACTGTCTAGTGAGAGGTGCAACCAGCCCAACTGTCAAACTGACCCAAACAGGGAATCCACAAACAGGCAGAGTCACAGAAATGATTTAAGCAAGAAAATGCCCACTTTCTAAAAGAGGCATTTTCAAACACACAATCTTAAAATCAACTTTACTAAAAGATGTATTTTTAAATTGTGAGGTATGAGACCCCAAACTCCACATGTCTCTCCGCTCCCAAGTGGAATCTATACTTTAATCATATTTAAAGGTAGCCCCCATATTAACCTGTGAGAGGGACAGGCCTTGCAGCAGTGAAAAATGAATTTAGCAGTATTTCATTGTCAGGACATATAAAACACATTACTATGGGGGTCATTCTGACCCCGGCGGTCAGAGACCGCCGGGGCCAGGGTCGGCGGGAGCACCGCCGACAGACCGGCTGTGCCCCGCAGGGCATTCTGTCCGCGGCGGTTCGGCCGCGGTCAGATGCGGGAAACCGGCGGTCTCCGCCACCATGGAGGTTCAAACCGCTCCGCCACCATGGGGATTCTGACACCCCCTACCGCCATCCTGTTCCTGGCGGGTCTCCCGCCAGGAACAGGATGGCGGTAGGGGGTGCTGCGGGGCCCCTGGGGGCCCCTGCAGTGCTCATGCCAATGGCATGGGCACTGCAGGGGCCCCCGTAAGAGGGCCCCACAAAGTATTTCAGTGTCTGCTGTGCAGACACTGAAATACGCGACGGGTGCCACTGCACCCGTCGCACCTTCCCACTACGCCAGCTCAATTCTGAGCCGGCGTCCTCGTGGGAAGGTTGATTTGCCCTGGGCTGGCGGGCGGCCTTTTGGCGGCCGCCCGCCAGCCCAGGGCAAATCCCAAAATACCCTCAGCGGTCTTTCGACCGCAGAGCGGTATTTTGGTGGGGGAACTTTGGCGGGCGGCCTCCGCCGCCCGCCGAAGTTAGAATCACCCCCTATATGTCCTACCTTACCCATACACTGCACCCTGCCCTTGGGGCTACCTAGGGCCTACCTTAGGGGTGTCTTACATGTAAGAAAAGGGAAGGTTTAGGCATTGCAAGTGGGTACACTTGCCAAGTCGAATTTACAGTTAAAAACTGTACACACAGACACTGCAGTGGCAGGTCTGAGACATGATTACAGAGCTACTTATGTGGGTGGCACAACCAGTGCTGCAGGCCCACTAGTAGCATTTGGTTTGAAGGCCCTGGGCACCTATAGTGCACTTTACTAGGGAGTTACTAGTAAATCAAATATGCCAATCATGGATAAACCATATAACCATACAATTTACACAGAGAGCATATGCACTTTAGCCCTGGTTATTAGTAGTAGAGTGCTCAGAGTTCGAATGCCAACAGCAACAGGTCAGAAAAAAATAGGAGGCAGGAGGCAAAAAAAATGGGGATGACCCTGCATAAGCAAAAAAGTCCAACACCATGCAAGACATGCTAAGGAGATGCTTATAGATTTGGGGCAGGCCCACAGAGCTAATGCTATCCAAGTGATCTATTGCCCATATATGTGACAGAGAAACTACTTAAATGAACGTCAACGTTGCACCTTTAATGATTTTGAGAGCACATTCAAGTTGCACACATTTCAGAAGTCTATGATTGGGTCAACATATACATACTGTTTCCAGACCCTATTGGTCAAACTGTATTTATATTGCGAGAGTAGGACTGTAAAAGGGACCTGATATTTTAGTTTATAAAGTGATATCGATGGTCCTTAATTATATGTATTAAGGGGACTTTAGCCTCCATCATGTCATTCAGTTTTAACAGAGTAAAGCAAAATGCATACCTACAGAAGCACAATCTGATTACAATCTCATGCCAAGGCCAAGATAGATTCAAGATAAGGAAGTTCATTTTATACATGTGTTCTTAAAATAATAGTGTTGACAGTGACTAATAATGGAAAGTGCAATCAAACATGTTTTTTTATTATTACTGAATTTACTTAAAAAATGATGGTTCATTTGACATCTGGGGTTTGCTGATCTTGACCCCTCTGGGGGGGGGGGGGTGCTCAGAGGTGATTGCGCAATGTCATCAAAGGTATTGGTATACGGTTCCCACTAAAAGGAAAAAACTGCCTATTAGAACGACAGAACTTCAGGACAGAGTCCACCTACACCATCAGGAAATGCTAAACCAATTCCTAGCTAGCTCACAGTACCTCATCTGACCTCCCAACTTTCCCAAGGTAATTGATGATTTAGGCAACCTCAAACATGCCACTCTGACACCCAAAGAAGTTGTAGAAGCAGATCTCACCCTTTTATTGTTTTACTCATACATTCGCAGAGTAAACACAAGAAAGATAAGAATAAAGGTTTATAAAAATGTATTGAAATAATCGTATTCTTTCATAGAGAGAATGAGCTGTGATTATTAGGCAGATGAAATAAAACATTCTAGCCAGCAGTTCCAGCATGTTCAGTAAAATAAAGAATCCAACCATGGCAGTCTTATCTTCCTACCTATCACTATGTACACTCTGGGAACATAGCGGGTGTACTCTCTTCCCGATTTAGAAGGATAGCCTAAGACCTTCATACCTGGAAAGATTAGTCTCGGAGTCAGTCTAGAGTGAAGTTGGCAATGCTTCTCTGCAAGATGGAAGATTAGCATCAGCAGAACTGTATCATGAACACAAGCGTCCTTCTAGGACATTTGTAGTCGGAGTGCCCCTCTGAGCCCCACATGCCAGTGCACCATTTATATTATCAAAACCACGTTGTTTTAGAAGCGCATCTCGGATGCAATGATATGTCTAGGTTTCATGAGCTGTTTTCAGTGGACAATGCAAGTCTTAGGATATCTTGTTCTGTGTTCTTAGACCTAAAGAGAGTGTAGAGATTACATAGTAAGAAAGGCTTACTAAAAACAAGCAGCATGTACAACGTATTCTCAGAATAATATTGTCCAAACATGAATCGTGTAAAATGTCATTTCTAAAAGTGGTGTCAGCCTAAAACATGTAAAATGTAAAACCAAACTAAAATGCAGAACTAAAGTAAGCCATAGAAGGCCCTGTGACCGTATTTCCACCAGCCTTTTGTATATTTGTAAATTACTGTGTAGTATTGAGTAGTGTGTGTGTGTAATAAATGTACTTTGCCTTTTTCTTGAAGAAAGAGCACAGACTGGACGTTTGTTTATTGAGTGATATAATTGTGTTCCAGCAAATGGTGATTACTAGCCCACACCACCTCTCTTGAGTAAGCCTTGGACTGCTCTGCTCTGCTACGCGGAGTGAGTTAAGAGCTACTATGGGGTGTTTGGTTCCCAGTGGAGGGTGAATGTGGATCCATTACAAGTACAAGTTGTAAAACTAATGGCCCATTGCCTTACACTAACTCATGGAGAAGTTGGATTGAAATTGCAATTCTGAAAATACCACTTTTACAAAGTTAGCATTTTCTTGCCTTATGCATTTGGTGCCTAATACCTGTCTCTTGGTCGCATGACTGGGTGTAGCTGACAAATTGGCTTTGTGTATTCCTCCTAGATAGCCACACACAATGGGGAGCTTAGGTGTGACTGGATGGGCCATCAGTGGTAGGAGGGGTGGGGGGAGCTGGGGAGAGCCCCACTTACATTTGATTAGGCTGCCTTCCTGACCCTACCTCCACACAAAGGGCTGCATACCCCATGTATTTGTCTGGAGCCAGGGTCAGGAAGGCAGGGCGTATTTGCACTTCAAAGGCTTGCCTCTAGAAGCGTCGCCCGATTTCAAAGGCACAACTGTGTATAAATACTGGACCTCAGACACCAACTTTTCTGTACACTTCTGGACATTTGGATACTCTGCCAGGAAGAAGGACTGCAGTGCGGCTAAAAGGACTGCCACTCTGCTGGACTGCTGCTCTGAAGGAACTGTTGCCCTGCTCTGCTGACCTGCCGCTTCCTACCTTCTTGCTTGGGGGGGGAAGATCTGGACCTGCAGCTTCATCTTGAACCCAGGACAATGGAATGACTCCAAAAGCTAGTCTGCTGGCCTCCTGATCTGAGCCTCAGGGGCATGCAAGGCTACACAGCATCATGAACTAGCCCTTGGACTCAATTGCAGTGTGTTCCTGACTCCCAAGTGGTGCCTTTCAGGTCCTGGACCCTTGGTGTTGCTCACAGGTGCTTAAATTAAGCTTTTGGGCTCTTCGCCACGGTGAATGGGGCGGTTCAGACCAAAAATCGTAAGGAAGTGCCACCAGCCTGTTTCTTCACACTGCATCATCCGCTGCTCATGGGGAATTGCAGATGCAGAGCTCCAGCCTGCCTACTGTGATTGCTTGCTTGTTTCACCACACCAGCAGCCTCCTGCAAAGTGCTCTTTGTGGCCCTCTCCAACGCAAATGGGACTCGGTACAAAACTTGAGAAGGTAAAATTTCTACAGAAGTAACTTGGGACTGTATCCAACCTGCGCTCTATCATGGTTGGCCTGAACTTTTGAATTCATCCTGGTCCAGCATGACCAGATAGCCACACTTTGGGGCATATTTATACTCTGTTTGTGCCGGAATTGCGTCGTTTTTTTTACACAAATCCGACGCAAAACTAACTCCATATTTATACTTTGCCGTTAGACCCGTCTAGCGCCAAAGATCTTGGAGTTTGCGTTATTTTTTAGCGTGGACACCTTCCTTGCGTTAATGATATGCAAGGTAGGCGTTCCCGTCTAAAAAATTACTCCGAGGCCTGTGCGCCGTATTTATACTCCCGGGCAAAAATGATGCCCGGGAGTGGGCGGGTCAAAAAAAATGACGTCCAGCTGCTTTAGCGTCATTTTTTAGCGCCTGGTCAGGGCAGGCATTAAGGGACCTGTGGGCTCAGAAGGAGCCCAGAGGTGCCCTCCCATGCCCCCAGGGACACCCCCTGCCACCCTTGCCCACCCCAGGAGGTCGCCCAAGGATGGAGGGACCCATCCCAGGGAACATAAGGTAAGTTCAGGTAAGTTTTTTTTTTTTGTGGCATAGGGGGGCCTGATTTGTGCCCCCCTACATGCCACTATGCCCAATGACCATGCCCAGGGGACAGAAGTCGCCTGGGCATGGCCATTGGGCAAGGGGGCATGACTCCTGTCTTTGCTAAGACAGGAGTCATGTCAATGGAGGGTGGGAGTCAAAAAAAAATGGCGCAAATCGGGTTGAGGCAGATTTTTTGCCTCAGACCGACTTGCCCCATTCTTTGACGCCCAAGCTCCATTTTCCCCTACGCCGGCGCTGCCTGGTGTGGGTCATTTTTTTTTACGCACACCAGTGAGCTCCGCCGGCTAACGTCATTCCATAAATAAGGCGCCCGCATGGCGCTTTGGAATGGCGTTAGCCGGCGTTAAATTTTTTGACGCACAACTGCATTGGCGCAGTTGTGCGCCAAAAAGTATAAATACGGCCCTTTATTCTTTAAAAATTCTTATGACTGGTTCCACTGATTTTATTTTTGTTGCTTCGGTCATTTTATTTATATCATTTTGCTCTATTTTTAGAACCTGGTGTGGGATCTTTTTGTGTGGCGTTTTCACAGTTTAACTATTTGACATGTTGCATAAATACTTTACACATTGCCTCTAAGTTAAGCCTGACTGCTCTATGCCAAACGACCAGAGGATTGGGCACAGGCTAATTTGGGGTTTGCTTGTGCTTTCCCTTAACAAGGATTGAGGTTGCTGCTTGACGGGGGGCTCACACCACAGTCAACCAGTAACCCAATTTCTTACAATTAGATTTTAATAGCTTCTTCAAACCATGTGAATCCATTGTACAGAGAGGTTCTCAGATAGTTTTCTTACCTTCACATGGTTGAAATTTTGTACATACCCTAATAACTTATTTCATGTATTTTAGGCTGATTCATTACAAGACTTTCTTTGTTCGTCATTTTTTCCACGACGTTGCCTCAAACAGCTCTGCAGCACTATAGTAAAGTGGTAACTTGATGTACAATCATTCGTGCTCTGTGCTGCTTCATTCACTGTCCTGTAAGACACCAGTGGTGCTCATCATGATTCTAATAGCATCCTGTATTTTTGACTGCATTGTTTGCATATTCACCTTCCCAGTCCACTTCATTTAAGGATGAGCCACCCACCACCTGCTATCTCTAGCATCAAGACTGTCATGACGCTTCCCTATGATTTAAGTATCCAACAAGTTGTTTAAGGATTTTTAAATTTCCATTTGTTAGAAAGAGGTATTACAGTTGTATTAAGGAACTATCTTAGAGTTAAACTATGCTTGCCACATTCCTTGTTTAAACTAATGTAAAGAGTTTCGTGGAATAACGATATCAAAACTATACATTTGCCAGCTAATACATCCATTATTTTCAACTTCACCTTGCCGTCTTTATTAGCAAATCTGGAAAGCAGAGAGTTATACTCGACTTGTGTTTTTTTGTGCAATTTCTTATTTCACTACTGCTTTTTCGATGCATGCTTGCTAAAATGTTACAAAGCTGGTGCCTGGACTGGATGCATCTAGGATAAACACATGTTACAAAGCACAATTGTGGCACACCCACCCACAGACCATCGATATCCGGTAGCCAGGATTCCAGTTGCAGCCAAAAACTCATAAACTCTCAGTAATACTGGGCCTTGTAATTACTAATACCTCACGGATCAGTAATTCTGTCCCTTTACTGCCTGGAATTAAGGACCAATTTCTTTTGACAGGTTTAGGTTTTCTTCCTATTAAGCATTTAGGATACCATGCAAGACTCATGCTTAGGAGACTCTTATAGATTTGGGGCAGGCCCACAGCTAATTCTATCAAAGTGACCTATTGCCCATACATGTGACAGAGAAACTACTAAAATGAACGTCAACATTGCACCTTTAATGATTTTGAGAGCACACTCAAGTTGCACAAATTTCAGAAGTCTATGATTGGGTCAACATATACATACTATTTCCAGACCCTATTGGTCAATGTTAGAAATGGGGTCTTTGGTTGACAGTCAGGTTACCCCCTGTTCGAGCAAGGACCCTCACTCTAGTTAGGATAAAAGAGAATCACCCTCAGCTAACCCCTGCTTACCCCCTTGGTAGCTTGGCAGAGCAGTAGGCTTAACCTCAGAGTGCTGGGCGTAAAGTATTTGTACCAACACACACAGTAACTTAATGAAAACACTACAAAATGACACAACACCAGTTTAGAAAAATAGGAAATATTTATCTAGACAAAACAAGACCAAAACGACAAAAATCCAACATACACAAGTCAAGTTATGATTTTTTAAAGGTTTAAAATAAAAAGAGTCTTTAGGTAGTTGTAACAACACACTAGCGCTGCTAGCGTGTAAATGTACCTGGTTTGCGTCAAAAATAACCCCGCACGGGCGGTGTGCGTCGAAAGTAACCCTGCACGGCTGTGTGCGTCGAAAACAACTCGGCACGGCGATGCGCGTCGAAACAGCCAGCCACGCGACGGTCCGAAAGTCCCGCGGCGCAGGTTGCGATCTCTCAGCCTTCGTCAGCGATGCTGCGCGTCGTTTCTCCTGCTCCGGGCGTCGATTCTTCGGTCGCGTTTCCTGCGGCGTCGTTTCTCAGCTGCGGAGCCGGCGTCGCGTCGTTTTCTCAGCCGCGATCGGATTCGCGTCGATCTTTTCTCCGCACGGCGCTCGGTGCGTGTATTTTTGTCCTTAGGCTGCCAGCCTCTCCTTTCAGAGTCCCAGGAACTGGAAGGGCACCACAGAGCAGAGTAGGGGTCTCTCCAGAGACTCCAGGTGCTGGCAGGAAGAAGTCTTTGCTATCCCTGAGACTTCAATAACAGGAGGCAAGCTCTACATCAAGCCCTTGGAGATTTCTTCTTCAAGATGGAAGGCACACAAAGTCCAGTCTTTGCCCTCTTACTCTGGCAGAAGCAGCACTGCAGGAAAGCTCCACAAAGCACAGTCACAGGCAGGGCAGCACTTGTTCCTCAGCGATCAGCTCTTCTCCAGGCAGAGGTTCCCCTTGATTCCAGAAGTGTTTCTAAAGTTTGTAAGTTTGGGTGCCCTTCTTATACCCATTTTAGCCTTTGAAGTCACCTTTCTTCAAAGGGGACTCACACCTTCTTGTGAAATCCTGCCTTGCCCAGGCAAGGCCTCAGACACACACCAGGGGGCTGGAGACAGCATTGTCAGAGGCAGGCACAGTCCTTTCAGATGAGAGTGACCACTCCACCCCTCCCTCCTAGCAGAGATGGCTAATCAGGAAATGCAGATCACACCCCAGCTCCCTTTGTGTCACTGTCTGGTGTGAGGTGAAAAACAACCCAACTGTCAAACTGACCCAGACAGGGAATCCACAAACAAGGCAGAGTCACAGAATGGTTTAAGCAAGAAAATGCTCACTTTCTAAAAGTGGCATTTTCAAACGCACAATCTCAAAATCAACTTTACTAAAAGATGCATTTTTAAATTGTGAGTTCAGGGATCCCAAACTCCACCTGTCCAACTCTTCTCTAGGGGAATCTACACTTTAATCATATTTAAAGGTAGCCCCCATATTATCCTATGAGAGAGAGACAGACCTTGCAACAGTGAAAACGAAATTGGCAGTATTTCACTGTCAGGACATATAAACCACATTACTATATGTCCTACCTTATCCATACACTGCACCCTGCCCTTGGGGCTACCTAGGGCATACCTTAGGGGTGCCTTACATGTAAGAAAAGGGAAGGTTTAGGCCTGGCAAGTGGGTACACTTGCCAAGTCGAATTTACAGTGTAAAAATACACACACAGACACTGCAGTGGCAGGTCTGAGACATGATTACAGAGCTACTTATGTGGGTGGCACAACCAGGGCTGCAGGCCCACTAGTAGCATTTGATTTACAGGCCCTGGCACCTCTAGTGCACCTTACTAGGGACTTACTAGTAAATCAAATATGCCAATCATGGATAAACCACTTACATACAATTTAAACAGGAGAGCATATGCACTTTAGCACTGGTTAGCAGTGGTAAAGTGCTCAGAGTTGAAAAGCCAACAGCAACATGTCAGAAAAATATAGGAGGCAGGAGGCAAAAAAGTCTGGGGATGACCCTGCAAAAGCAAAAGTCCAACACGACCCCCTACCAGCCTAAAGCCAGGGGAGAACAATCAATACCTTGATGTACTTCCCTGATTGGGGCGATAGAACAGGGACCCAGGCCCACAACAGCAGGGGCATGTTCCAGTTCTACGCCTTCCTGACTCCAGTTGGATCCCTCTGTCCATACTCTCAGGGCCCACTAAGCTAACCCATGGGGAACCCTTCTCCACATCTACAGACACCATCTGTGCAACACCTAACTTTACTTTGCTCACAGATGTATTGCAATGGGCAGATAGTACCACCAGGGCCAACACAGTGGTGTTGCCCACTCCACCCCCGGGGTGTGACTCTCGTCCTCCCCCCCCCAGGGGCAACTCTGTCCACCAGGACAGCAAGCCACAGTGGCCCCAGACAACTGTCAGGGATGAGAGCCCGACCTCAGGCCTCTCTAACCACTGTGACTGTGGAGAGTGGGGGGCGGTAGCCCCAGGTGCCTGGCACCCTTTGACCACTCTCTCTTCCACCAGGTCAGGGATGACAACCTGACCCTGGTCCTCCCCTCTGGGGCTCTGTACCCTCCCTGCAGAAGCGGCACCCCCAGAGTCCAAAACTGTCAGGGTGCTTGTAGAAGCAGTCCTGCACAATTCTTCCATCAGTGCAGGGATGTTAACCTGCAACTGATCCTCCAACCTGGGGTCTGTACCTTCAGGTTGGACCAGGGCCAGGGGTGAGGCTTCCCTCCCCCTGCCCTCTCTTCTGGGGTCCTGAACCACCCAACTAGGAGCGGCCCCCCCAGAAGACAACATGGTAGGGGTACTGTTAGCAGTAGCCCCTTCCTCCAGGTCAGGGGGGACACCCTTAACCTGGCCTCCCAATCCAGGGTCTGTACCCACAGACTGGATCACTGCCTGGCAACCCAGGACTTCCTGGGGGGCATACCTACCCCCTACCAGGTCAGAGTTTACCCTCTGAACCTGGTCATCCAACCCAGGGTCACCACCCTGCGGTTGAACCACTGCCTGGCACACCAGGACTTCCTTGGGAGCACATTTACCCCCCATCAGGTCAGAGTTTACCCCCTGAACCTGATCATTCAACCCAGAGTCACCACCCTGCGGTTGAACCATTGCCTGGCACACCAGGACTTCCAGGGGAGCACACCTACCCCCTACCAGATCAGAGCTTACCCCCTGAATCTGGCAATCCAACCCAGAGTCACTACCCTGCGGTTGAACCACTGCCTGGCGCACCAGGACTTCCTTGGGAGCACACGTACTCCCCATCAGGTCAGAGTTTACCCCCTGAACCTGATCATCCAACCCAGAGTCACCATCCTGCGGTTGAATCATTGCCTGGCGCACCAGGACTTCCTGGGGGGCACACCTACCCCCCACAAGGGAAACACTTTCCCCAAGGGCCATACAAGAGTCTGGCTGGCGCAGGTCTCCTGACCTCTGCCCATCTGACAGAGTCTGGATTCCCCCCAGCCCAGAAATGGTCTCACCAAGGTCATTCCTGGGGGGCTCTGCACTCAGAGCTGACCCCTGACCCTCCAGGTTCTCCACTGGGGTCCGCAACCCCCTCTCAACCCTCTGTCTGGACTTCTGCAACCCCTCACTAGGAGTGGTACTGCCAGACACCAGAACTGGTGGGACGCTGGCTACAGCCG
The DNA here is from genome assembly GCF_031143425.1 of Pleurodeles waltl. Taxonomy (NCBI): domain Eukaryota; kingdom Metazoa; phylum Chordata; class Amphibia; order Caudata; family Salamandridae; genus Pleurodeles; species Pleurodeles waltl. The sequence continues at coordinate 600,412,843 of NC_090443.1, read as the reverse complement.
CCCCCCCAAGTTCTCCTGACACTGTGGGGTCTCCCTCAACAGATGGCCCTATGGTACAGGCTAGGCTCCCCTCCTGGGGTTCCCGCAGGGAACCCTCCAGGACCTGGGACCGGATCTCGGGCACCTTGGGCCTCAACCCATCCCCATTCCCTCTCCTCTGAGACTGGACATGGGGTCCCTCACCCATCCCACTACACTGGGACCTACCTGGGACACTACAATCCTTCCCTACCTCACCTGGTTGGGAACTACCTAGACCACTCCTCTCAGGAGCACCCCCGAATGCCTCTTCAGACTCTCTGGTACTCACCCAGAAGTCTGCCTCCATTGTAAGCTCCCTGGGGTCAGAGAACTCACACTCCACCTGGTGTTGGCATAGCTCTGGAAAATAAGGACTAGACATATGCTCTCCAGCAATTACATCACTCAGCCCCTCACATGAATTAACCAAAGTACCCTTCACCCAACCATCCAGTGACTCTGCTTTGAAAAAGCACCCCACATCACCCTCCTGAGACTGGTGAGACAGTACCTGACTGTCCCTGACACTCAACCCACACTCTTCTGGGATGTCTTCACACTCCATAACCAGGACTTCTACCTGGGGGGAACCCCTCTCCCTGTCACTCTCAACTAGAGTCAGTAGAGTGTCCCTCCCACCATTAGGAATATGACTCCCCATGCCAGTTCCCCAATCCACCTCAGGGACCCTGTGCATCACTGGAGCTACCTCATACCCCTGAACCTCCTGGCGTGTGTTAACTCCCTCCTTCAAGTAGGGCACCACCTCTCTGGGCATGTGCACTTCTGCAGCATCACTGGATATACAATTGTTGCTGCCACCATTCCAGCTGGACTCAGCCCTCATGACTTCCAGCTCTTTCAATTTAAGCTCGTAAGCATAAATCATTTTTTTAATCTCTAAGTCCCTCCTCCTTTCTGCCAGGACTAAGGCTCTCTTCTCCTCGGCCCTCTTAAGCTCTTCCAGACTCCGGATTCGAGCTAGGAGCCTATCATCTCTTTCTGTTCCCTCCTCAGGGCCACTGCCCTCCTCTTTGGAGTAGTCCTCCTCCTCAGAGTAGTTATCCTCCTCAGACTCATTTGGTGGTGTTGCCTGACAACGTTTCAATTCATCCTGAAACAGGGCTGACTCAAGATCCTCCCTTCTGGATTCCTTGTTCACAGCCAGTCCCCTTTCCATGCAGAATGCTTTAAGCTGCCACTTTTTATACATAGATAGGTGCCAGAAATTGACTTCCATTTCTGCAAAGGCTTCACAACCAAAAACCAAAGTCCAAAAATATTAGCAATACTTCCAGGAGGACATCAGAGAACAAAAAGCAGAATCACAAGACAAGTAGTATGTGGTCACGTAGTGGTCTGAGATCAAAACAGTAGTGTACACTTAATTACTGTATGTCAAGTACAAATACAAGTCCAAATCCCGACCGCTGGTCACCAATGTTAGAAATGGGGTCTTTGGTTGACAGTCAGGTTACCCCCTGTTCAAGCAAGGACCCTCACTCTAGTTAGGATAAAAGAGAATCACCCTCAGCTAACCCCTGCTTACCCCCTTGGTAGCTTGGCAGAGCAGTAGGCTTAACCTCAGAGTGCTGGGCGTAAAGTATTTGTACCAACACACACAGTAACTTAATGAAAACACTACAAAATGACACAACACCAGTTTAGAAAAATAGGAAATATTTATCTAGACAAAACAAGACCAAAACGACAAAAATCCAACATACACAAGTCAAGTTATGATTTTTTAAAGGTTTAAAATAAAAAGAGTCTTTAGGTAGTTGTAACAACACACTAGCGCTGCTAGCGTGTAAATGTACCTGGTTTGCGTCAAAAATAACCCCGCACGGGCGGTGTGCGTCGAAAGTAACCCTGCACGGCTGTGTGCGTCGAAAACAACTCGGCACGGCGATGCGCGTCGAAACAGCCAGCCACGCGACGGTCCGAAAGTCCCGCGGCGCAGGTTGCGATCTCTCAGCCTTCGTCAGCGATGCTGCGCGTCGTTTCTCCTGCTCCGGGCGTCGATTCTTCGGTCGCGTTTCCTGCGGCGTCGTTTCTCAGCTGCGGAGCCGGCGTCGCGTCGTTTTCTCAGCCGCGATCGGATTCGCGTCGATCTTTTCTCCGCACGGCGCTCGGTGCGTGTATTTTTGTCCTTAGGCTGCCAGCCTCTCCTTTCAGGGTCCCAGGAACTGGAAGGGCACCACAGAGCAGAGTAGGGGTCTCTCCAGAGACTCCAGGTGCTGGCAGGAAGAAGTCTTTGCTATCCCTGAGACTTCAATAACAGGAGGCAAGCTCTACATCAAGCCCTTGGAGATTTCTTCTTCAAGATGGAAGGCACACAAAGTCCAGTCTTTGCCCTCTTACTCTGGCAGAAGCAGCACTGCAGGAAAGCTCCACAAAGCACAGTCACAGGCAGGGCAGCACTTGTTCCTCAGCGATCAGCTCTTCTCCAGGCAGAGGTTCCCCTTGATTCCAGAAGTGTTTCTAAAGTTTGTAAGTTTGGGTGCCCTTCTTATACCCATTTTAGCCTTTGAAGTCACCTTTCTTCAAAGGGGACTCACACCTTCTTGTGAAATCCTGCCTTGCCCAGGCAAGGCCTCAGACACACACCAGGGGGCTGGAGACAGCATTGTCAGAGGCAGGCACAGTCCTTTCAGATGAGAGTGACCACTCCACCCCTCCCTCCTAGCAGAGATGGCTAATCAGGAAATGCAGATCACACCCCAGCTCCCTTTGTGTCACTGTCTGGTGTGAGGTGAAAAACAACCCAACTGTCAAACTGACCCAGACAGGGAATCCACAAACAAGGCAGAGTCACAGAATGGTTTAAGCAAGAAAATGCTCACTTTCTAAAAGTGGCATTTTCAAACGCACAATCTCAAAATCAACTTTACTAAAAGATGCATTTTTAAATTGTGAGTTCAGGGATCCCAAACTCCACCTGTCCAACTCTTCTCTAGGGGAATCTACACTTTAATCATATTTAAAGGTAGCCCCCATATTATCCTATGAGAGAGAGACAGACCTTGCAACAGTGAAAACGAAATTGGCAGTATTTCACTGTCAGGACATATAAACCACATTACTATATGTCCTACCTTATCCATACACTGCACCCTGCCCTTGGGGCTACCTAGGGCATACCTTAGGGGTGCCTTACATGTAAGAAAAGGGAAGGTTTAGGCCTGGCAAGTGGGTACACTTGCCAAGTCGAATTTACAGTGTAAAAATACACACACAGACACTGCAGTGGCAGGTCTGAGACATGATTACAGAGCTACTTATGTGGGTGGCACAACCAGGGCTGCAGGCCCACTAGTAGCATTTGATTTACAGGCCCTGGCACCTCTAGTGCACCTTACTAGGGACTTACTAGTAAATCAAATATGCCAATCATGGATAAACCACTTACATACAATTTAAACAGGAGAGCATATGCACTTTAGCACTGGTTAGCAGTGGTAAAGTGCTCAGAGTTGAAAAGCCAACAGCAACATGTCAGAAAAATATAGGAGGCAGGAGGCAAAAAAGTCTGGGGATGACCCTGCAAAAGCAAAAGTCCAACACGACCCCCTACCAGCCTAAAGCCAGGGGAGAACAATCAATACCTTGATGTACTTCCCTGATTGGGGCGATAGAACAGGGACCCAGGCCCACAACAGCAGGGGCATGTTCCAGTTCTACGCCTTCCTGACTCCAGTTGGATCCCTCTGTCCATACTCTCAGGGCCCACTAAGCTAACCCATGGGGAACCCTTCTCCACATCTACAGACACCATCTGTGCAACACCTAACTTTACTTTGCTCACAGATGTATTGCAATGGGCAGATAGTACCACCAGGGCCAACACAGTGGTGTTGCCCACTCCACCCCCGGGGTGTGACTCTCGTCCTCCCCCCCCCAGGGGCAACTCTGTCCACCAGGACAGCAAGCCACAGTGGCCCCAGACAACTGTCAGGGATGAGAGCCCGACCTCAGGCCTCTCTAACCACTGTGACTGTGGAGAGTGGGGGGCGGTAGCCCCAGGTGCCTGGCACCCTTTGACCACTCTCTCTTCCACCAGGTCAGGGATGACAACCTGACCCTGGTCCTCCCCTCTGGGGCTCTGTACCCTCCCTGCAGAAGCGGCACCCCCAGAGTCCAAAACTGTCAGGGTGCTTGTAGAAGCAGTCCTGCACAATTCTTCCATCAGTGCAGGGATGTTAACCTGCAACTGATCCTCCAACCTGGGGTCTGTACCTTCAGGTTGGACCAGGGCCAGGGGTGAGGCTTCCCTCCCCCTGCCCTCTCTTCTGGGGTCCTGAACCACCCAACTAGGAGCGGCCCCCCCAGAAGACAACATGGTAGGGGTACTGTTAGCAGTAGCCCCTTCCTCCAGGTCAGGGGGGACACCCTTAACCTGGCCTCCCAATCCAGGGTCTGTACCCACAGACTGGATCACTGCCTGGCAACCCAGGACTTCCTGGGGGGCATACCTACCCCCTACCAGGTCAGAGTTTACCCTCTGAACCTGGTCATCCAACCCAGGGTCACCACCCTGCGGTTGAACCACTGCCTGGCACACCAGGACTTCCTTGGGAGCACATTTACCCCCCATCAGGTCAGAGTTTACCCCCTGAACCTGATCATTCAACCCAGAGTCACCACCCTGCGGTTGAACCATTGCCTGGCACACCAGGACTTCCAGGGGAGCACACCTACCCCCTACCAGATCAGAGCTTACCCCCTGAATCTGGCAATCCAACCCAGAGTCACTACCCTGCGGTTGAACCACTGCCTGGCGCACCAGGACTTCCTTGGGAGCACACGTACTCCCCATCAGGTCAGAGTTTACCCCCTGAACCTGATCATCCAACCCAGAGTCACCATCCTGCGGTTGAATCATTGCCTGGCGCACCAGGACTTCCTGGGGGGCACACCTACCCCCCACAAGGGAAACACTTTCCCCAAGGGCCATACAAGAGTCTGGCTGGCGCAGGTCTCCTGACCTCTGCCCATCTGACAGAGTCTGGATTCCCCCCAGCCCAGAAATGGTCTCACCAAGGTCATTCCTGGGGGGCTCTGCACTCAGAGCTGACCCCTGACCCTCCAGGTTCTCCACTGGGGTCCGCAACCCCCTCTCAACCCTCTGTCTGGACTTCTGCAACCCCTCACTAGGAGTGGTACTGCCAGACACCAGAACTGGTGGGACGCTGGCTACAGCCGCCCCCCCAAGTTCTCCTGACACTGTGGGGTCTCCCTCAACAGATGGCCCTATGGTACAGGCTAGGCTCCCCTCCTGGGGTTCCCGCAGGGAACCCTCCAGGACCTGGGACCGGATCTCGGGCACCTTGGGCCTCAACCCATCCCCATTCCCTCTCCTCTGAGACTGGACATGGGGTCCCTCACCCATCCCACTACACTGGGACCTACCTGGGACACTACAATCCTTCCCTACCTCACCTGGTTGGGAACTACCTAGACCACTCCTCTCAGGAGCACCCCCGAATGCCTCTTCAGACTCTCTGGTACTCACCCAGAAGTCTGCCTCCATTGTAAGCTCCCTGGGGTCAGAGAACTCACACTCCACCTGGTGTTGGCATAGCTCTGGAAAATAAGGACTAGACATATGCTCTCCAGCAATTACATCACTCAGCCCCTCACATGAATTAACCAAAGTACCCTTCACCCAACCATCCAGTGACTCTGCTTTGAAAAAGCACCCCACATCACCCTCCTGAGACTGGTGAGACAGTACCTGACTGTCCCTGACACTCAACCCACACTCTTCTGGGATGTCTTCACACTCCATAACCAGGACTTCTACCTGGGGGGAACCCCTCTCCCTGTCACTCTCAACTAGAGTCAGTAGAGTGTCCCTCCCACCAGTAGGAATATGACTCCCCATGCCAGTTCCCCAATCCACCTCAGGGACCCTGTGCATCACTGGAGCTACCTCATACCCCTGAACCTCCTGGCGTGTGTTAACTCCCTCCTTCAAGTAGGGCACCACCTCTCTGGGCATGTGCACTTCTGCAGCATCACTGGATATACAATTGTTGCTGCCACCATTCCAGCTGGACTCAGCCCTCATGACTTCCAGCTCTTTCAATTTAAGCTCGTAAGCATAAATCATTTTTTTAATCTCTAAGTCCCTCCTCCTTTCTGCCAGGACTAAGGCTCTCTTCTCCTCGGCCCTCTTAAGCTCTTCCAGACTCCGGATTCGAGCTAGGAGCCTATCATCTCTTTCTGTTCCCTCCTCAGGGCCACTGCCCTCCTCTTTGGAGTAGTCCTCCTCCTCAGAGTAGTTATCCTCCTCAGACTCATTTGGTGGTGTTGCCTGACAACGTTTCAATTCATCCTGAAACAGGGCTGACTCAAGATCCTCCCTTCTGGATTCCTTGTTCACAGCCAGTCCCCTTTCCATGCAGAATGCTTTAAGCTGCCACTTTTTATACATAGATAGGTGCCAGAAATTGACTTCCATTTCTGCAAAGGCTTCACAACCAAAAACCAAAGTCCAAAAATATTAGCAATACTTCCAGGAGGACATCAGAGAACAAAAAGCAGAATCACAAGACAAGTAGTATGTGGTCACGTAGTGGTCTGAGATCAAAACAGTAGTGTACACTTAATTACTGTATGTCAAGTACAAATACAAGTCCAAATCCCGACCGCTGGTCACCAATGTTAGAAATGGGGTCTTTGGTTGACAGTCAGGTTACCCCCTGTTCAAGCAAGGACCCTCACTCTAGTTAGGATAAAAGAGAATCACCCTCAGCTAACCCCTGCTTACCCCCTTGGTAGCTTGGCAGAGCAGTAGGCTTAACCTCAGAGTGCTGGGCGTAAAGTATTTGTACCAACACACACAGTAACTTAATGAAAACACTACAAAATGACACAACACCAGTTTAGAAAAATAGGAAATATTTATCTAGACAAAACAAGACCAAAACGACAAAAATCCAACATACACAAGTCAAGTTATGATTTTTTAAAGGTTTAAAATAAAAAGAGTCTTTAGGTAGTTGTAACAACACACTAGCGCTGCTAGCGTGTAAATGTACCTGGTTTGCGTCAAAAATAACCCCGCACGGGCGGTGTGCGTCGAAAGTAACCCTGCACGGCTGTGTGCGTCGAAAACAACTCGGCACGGCGATGCGCGTCGAAACAGCCAGCCATGCGACGGTCCGAAAGTCCCGCGGCGCAGGTTGCGATCTCTCAGCCTTCGTCAGCGATGCTGCGCGTCGTTTCTCCTGCTCCGGGCGTCGATTCTTCGGTCGCGTTTCCTGCGGCGTCGTTTCTCAGCTGCGGAGCCGGCGTCGCGTCGTTTTCTCAGCCGCGATCGGATTCGCGTCGATCTTTTCTCCGCACGGCGCTCGGTGCGTGTATTTTTGTCCTTAGGCTGCCAGCCTCTCCTTTCAGGGTCCCAGGAACTGGAAGGGCACCACAGAGCAGAGTAGGGGTCTCTCCAGAGACTCCAGGTGCTGGCAGGAAGAAGTCTTTGCTATCCCTGAGACTTCAATAACAGGAGGCAAGCTCTACATCAAGCCCTTGGAGATTTCTTCTTCAAGATGGAAGGCACACAAAGTCCAGTCTTTGCCCTCTTACTCTGGCAGAAGCAGCACTGCAGGAAAGCTCCACAAAGCACAGTCACAGGCAGGGCAGCACTTGTTCCTCAGCGATCAGCTCTTCTCCAGGCAGAGGTTCCCCTTGATTCCAGAAGTGTTTCTAAAGTTTGTAAGTTTGGGTGCCCTTCTTATACCCATTTTAGCCTTTGAAGTCACCTTTCTTCAAAGGGGACTCACACCTTCTTGTGAAATCCTGCCTTGCCCAGGCAAGGCCTCAGACACACACCAGGGGGCTGGAGACAGCATTGTCAGAGGCAGGCACAGTCCTTTCAGATGAGAGTGACCACTCCACCCCTCCCTCCTAGCAGAGATGGCTAATCAGGAAATGCAGATCACACCCCAGCTCCCTTTGTGTCACTGTCTGGTGTGAGGTGAAAAACAACCCAACTGTCAAACTGACCCAGACAGGGAATCCACAAACAAGGCAGAGTCACAGAATGGTTTAAGCAAGAAAATGCTCACTTTCTAAAAGTGGCATTTTCAAACGCACAATCTCAAAATCAACTTTACTAAAAGATGCATTTTTAAATTGTGAGTTCAGGGATCCCAAACTCCACCTGTCCAACTCTTCTCTAGGGGAATCTACACTTTAATCATATTTAAAGGTAGCCCCCATATTATCCTATGAGAGAGAGACAGACCTTGCAACAGTGAAAACGAAATTGGCAGTATTTCACTGTCAGGACATATAAACCACATTACTATATGTCCTACCTTATCCATACACTGCACCCTGCCCTTGGGGCTACCTAGGGCATACCTTAGGGGTGCCTTACATGTAAGAAAAGGGAAGGTTTAGGCCTGGCAAGTGGGTACACTTGCCAAGTCGAATTTATAGTGTAAAAATACACACACAGACACTGCAGTGGCAGGTCTGAGACATGATTACAGAGCTACTTATGTGGGTGGCACAACCAGGGCTGCAGGCCCACTAGTAGCATTTGATTTACAGGCCCTGGCACCTCTAGTGCACCTTACTAGGGACTTACTAGTAAATCAAATATGCCAATCATGGATAAACCACTTACATACAATTTAAACAGGAGAGCATATGCACTTTAGCACTGGTTAGCAGTGGTAAAGTGCTCAGAGTTGAAAAGCCAACAGCAACATGTCAGAAAAATATAGGAGGCAGGAGGCAAAAAAGTCTGGGGATGACCCTGCAAAAGCAAAAGTCCAACAGTCAAACTGTGTTTTTATTGCGAGAGTAGGACCGTAAAAGGGACCTGATATTTTAATTCATAAAGTGATATCGACACTCCTTAATTAAATGTGTTTATGGAATCTTTAATAAACACTTTTTTGTCTAAGGTATAATTCCTCATGATCTACAACAGATGTAGTCACATGTGGCAGAACTTTCACATCACTATTTCCAAAGTAAGAGCATGCCGTTTCAAGCATTTATTGAGACTTAAAATCTGAATTAACGTGTACAGTTTTATTTTAAAGAAAGGTACTGCTACCAAGACATCCCTCTCTATGTCCATTTCAGCCTAGAGTCATAGAATCCACACTGAGTTAATCTAGGGCAGCTTGTGTAAAATAAGAGAAAACGTACGCAGCTTTCAAACAATCTTTGTCTATTTCAATGCGCATCTTAACATTAAAACAGTCATGTTAATGAGGCTGCCTATCTTAAAATGCTCTGTCCCAAAGAACGTGCACTTTTTACTATTGTGCAGTCTAACGATCTAATGACCAATGTGTACAAAAGTATTCCCGTGCATAAAACTTGCGTCCCTGTCTTCTGGTGGAATTGGAAAGAACACACAGACAAACATGTACACACAAGCACACACACACACAATACACACACATATACTCTCTCTCTCCCTCTCCCCCTCCTTCTTCTTCTCTCTCTCTCTTTCTATTTCTCCCTTTATAACACATAGTGCAATGTAATGAAAGCTCAAATGTGCTAGCTAATCTAACAATAATTTTCCTGATATTGTTCTAAAAAGGTTACCCTCTCCAAGCAGCATGCTAATTATCAGTGAGTTCAAAGGGGTTTAAAGATAAAGGACGATGTGAGATATTGGTGCACGTGTTCCTAGGACATCCTCCTCAAAGAAAGCTTGATTCCACAAGAGAAAGGCATGTGCCAGTATTGTGTGATGACGACATGCTTTCTATTTCTGATTTTGTAATTATTATTTGGTTTCAGGCTTCACAAGAACAAACCAGTTTAGAAAGCTGTGAGTGCCAGTGGTCAAACTATCTTGGTATGAACTGCAAAACGCACCCATATTGATGATGTCACAGTCGACCGTATATGTTTATATATTTTTTTTAATGTTACAAACCAACATTTTGCCTTAAACCCACTCGATTGCGCTGCCTCTTAGATGTTAGGTTATCTTATGTTTTTTTATATTTGGCTAGCCGCTGGTCTGCCCTCAAATTGTCAGAGCAAACTGAAAGGTGTTTTACCATATACGTGTGGGCCTCCTCTAGACTAGGCCTTATTAGCATGCTGTTATCGTCCTGCATTTGTTTTAGCCCCTCTGTTTGAGTCTTCCAGGCCACTGTTCGCGTGTCCCCAAACCGGTGCTTCCAATCCCAGGTCCAAATATATGGCCCTCCATATGTCTTTGTGCTGCAGCGTACCAAGTGTCTGGGCCTCTCTGCCCCAGACATAAAGATGCATACATCCTGACCAATTTGTAATTTGACCTCTTCTTTAGTGAGCTAAATTCAAAAGGGCATGAAAGGCAAATATTAATGTGACGTGTTACTTAGCCATTGTGGCTTCCCTGAAACCTTAGAACACTGAAGGTGCTAAAAATTGGGAACTGATATAGTAGCCGGAACAGTGTTAACCATGTGACATTTGGTTGGTGAGGGCAACATTAGGATAATATTAAAGACTTCAATAAGCCGACCTTGAATAACTTTTCACTGACATGTTAAACCAAGCCACTTATTGGAGTTGTTGGTATGTAATTCACTAACGGTGGGATATCCAGCAAGTAACACTCGAGTCTTTTTTCTCTTTCACTTTTTTATAGGTGCACAATATACTTTCTGTAACTTCAAGCAAAAACAATCAATCATACATTAATCTCTTTTTGTGCTGAGTTGCATGACGGGCACTACGAGGTATTTTGTGCTAGATATATTGGCTTGCGCACACGGCAGTCAGTTGGCCTACACTCAGCACACTCCAGTGGCATAGCTCTTCGTTCTCCACCTGCAGTCACCAATCCCAAAACACGTTGATGAAGGGGACATCTAAAATGATGGTCAGTCACTGTTTACAACACTTTTTGAAAGAGAGAAGGCTAATGAGGCATGGCGGGATGGTATATGCAGTCATGGAGTGCACGCATGAGTAAACGAACATTCACCCCCTTAAACGCTGGCAAAGAATTGGTGCCTTCCTTCTGACAGGCTTCTCACCTCATGTCCTGTGGTGTTATGTACTAGCAGAATATGAATAGCCTCACTCACACCATATTTATGGAAATACCATTTGGAAATGCATACACGAAAGCTATTTTTGCACATTTAATTTAATTGGAGCCTTTAAGCCCACTTCATAAAAAAAAGAATCTGAATGGACGCTAAACACTTTCTACCTCTAGTTACAACATCTATCTTTGTTCTTCTCAAACCTTTCGTCATGAGATCTTTTTATTTGTCTTTCCACAAGGAATGTAGACTTTGCCTGTTTAGCCCAAAATTGTCTTAACATGAGGTTTAAATTTGACAAGGCAGATCAATTGTTAAACGGCCTTCTATTTAAGTCTGTGCTCCTCAGGCAGATCACAAGTTTGGTTTGTGAAATACGTGAACAAGCCTGTTGTGTTGTCATAAACTGCCAAATTTGAACCATTGAGTTTAGCAAAAATATCATTTTTCATTTAAGCACGAGACCTAATTCAGTTTGTGTTATGCCTTACGCAATTAGGTAATTTTATTATTAATTATTGTCTGTCTATATTGACTATTTTTATATTAAAAACTTGCAACCTGAGGATGTTGCTGGAACGTAACATTCACATGTCAGACAACACCTTAAAATTTGGTAATTTATTTTTGTGCATTTTATTTGTAAAGTGTGCACAGACTGAAACACTTCGATCACACAATGTAATAGTTTGTGGCTCTTTTGCAAGTACACAATAGGTGGAGAATTGGCACGTTCACAGTGCTACAAATTTATCAGCAATGATCTAAAAGGAAGTACCTATAAAAATGCTAAGAATGATGAGGGGTCATTGCTAAGGAGAACTGATGTGTTAGAAACGCTTGAAAGTGCTAATTTGGAAATATAGAAACTTAGTAATGGACTTCTCTCACTACCTACTTGAAACTGCAACATAGACAACCTACAAATATTCAAGAAAAAAAGGTTACCCATTGTGGCAGATCAAGATGCATAATCCTTTCAATACTAAAATCAGTGCGCCACCTCCTGACGCATTGCTCCTCTGGTCTTCTTGCAGGACACCAGCATAGGCTCTTCAGCAATCCTGGCACTGCTTACATGCTAAATGTAGCATATAAGCAGCATCAAGATTGGTCTGAGTGGCTCTGAGTGCTGCTCAGACACACGCCTGGGGTCTGTGCTGTTTCTCCAGCCTAGCTGTGTATACAGCTGGGTTGGAGAAATGTAATTGCGCATGTGTGTTTGGCCTGTCTCAGATGGCTGGCCAAACACACATGCGCACTTAGGCCCATATTTTTGACGCAAAAGTGCGCAAACGCAGTTTTGTGTCAAAAAGTACAGCACCGGCTTGCATCATTCCAGAGCACCAATCATTTGCCAAATTTATGGAATCCTGCAAGCCGCCGCAGAGGGTGGGCTTGCATCTGGAGAAATTACGTTAGCCGGGTGGCGGTACGGGGAAGGGGGTTTTGCCTCTAAAAATGACGCTAGGCTGGTTAGAGGCAAAAAAAATGCCTGTAACCAGCCTAGCGTAATTTCCTGACGCAAAACCATCCATACCACATGACTTGTCTTATGAAAGACAGGAGTCATGGCCACCACCCCAATGGCCAGCACAGGGGACCAGTGTCTTCTGCATGGCTATTGCACCCAGTGCCATGCAGGGGGACCCATTTCAGGGCCCCCAATGGCACTTACAAAATTAAAAACCAATACTTAACAATACTTGCCAACACTTACCCTACTTGCCTGGGATGGGGTCCCCCATCCTCTGGTGTCCCTCTAGTGTGGGTTGGGGTGTTCCTGGAGCTTGGGTGGGCACCTGTGAGCCCTTTCCAGGTGTTTGGCCATGGAAATGGGTCCACAGGTCCCTAACACCTAGTCTGACCCAGGCATTAAATAATGGCGCTAAGCTGGCTTAGTGCCATTATTTAGGCCCTCCTCCCACCCGTGCACCTTTTTTGCACAAGAGGATAAATAAGGTGCTAGGGGCTTTGAGTCATTATTTGGACGGGAACGCCTACCTTGCATCTTATTGATGCAAGGTGGTTTCACACATCCAAAAGATGACACTAACTCCAATTTTTTGATGCTAGCCGGGTCTAGCCTGCACTCTCCCCTCCTCCCACCTCCCACAGGCCTGGCTGAGCCAGCAGATGAAATATAAAACGACAGTGAAATATCGTTTTATCTTTCATCTCCTAGCTTAGCCCGGGGTGGGGGAGTCGTGGGGGCACTCCTTCGCCGTTGGTGGTAGAAGATAGAGGTATGAGGTGAAATCAAGACTGGCATCTTGAAATCTTTAGATTTGGAAGCCTGGCACTTAATTTTTTTACCAATTTAAGCACTAGTTTAAACTTTTCATGTGTCAACAAATGAAAAATTGTTTACGCGATTTGTAGGTTATCGAAGAATGGCCTACGAAGAAAAGTTTTTTCTCCTGTCAGATAAATGTTTAGGGCGCGGGAGACTCCACGATTAACTGATGTTTAAAATGTATCGCTGACGCCGATCACCGTCTTGAATCACCGCGTTCTTGAGCCAAAGTAAAAGCTTACCAGCGGTAGTGCTGAAGCACCCTTGCACTTTTCATTGCTGGCCTAGACTTTGTATTATTGCAGCGGGACCAGCAGATACTTCTCATATGATTGGTTTATATTGTTTGTACTGAGTTAACACATGCCTATGCATTGTGGTTCAGAAAAAAAAAAACATTTACACATTTGGATTAACCAATAGCACGAATTCAAACACGAAATAAAGCAAGACTGAAAATAGGTTATTTGAGACAGCACAGGAACATAAAGTTGTTTTGTCTTTTTACGTTATTTACCTATTGTGTAGCTTTACATTACAGAAGTTAGGGTAAGAGTGCATATTTTGAACTTCTAACATTAAGTTCATATATAATTTGGAAACTAAGCTAATTCGTTTTCTATCATTTTGAAAATATCTCTTAACCGATTTAGCTAATGATAATAGGTGAAATTCCTAGTTGCCACGAGTATTAAAACCTATGTTACAAGAAAAATACTCTCTTATGAGCAAATAATGTGCCAGAAAATATATGTAACAAACGTATCTAATGCATTCAGTAGCATTTCCTGAATTTATGTTGCATGTCTAGAACTGGTCTGATAATTAGGTTAGCAATGTAGACTAGTATCATGTCAACATTGTATTATATAGAAAATACAGACGGAGTTTAGAGTTACAATTTGATCAGCCCATATTATTGACTGCAAAACCAGTAAATCACATAGCAACCACTTCTGATGTTGACTGAGTCTACATTTGATAATGTTCTTAGTACATGAATATAGCAACGTTGTCCACCCACCATTGTCCTGGCCCTTTAAAATCTAAAATTCTGCCTTTTGTGAAAGCTATAGCTGGGACCTTTACTGGTAAGTACAAACTACATTGTGATTGCCAGCTGCACTCAATATTAAAACAAATCTACTAGTGAAAGTGGTGTAATGACTTCCATTGTTCCATTGCAAACCCCCATACTTTGCAAACCTCAGTGAACCAGGTAATGGAAGCACATCCACAAGCATGGCCGATACACTTTATTTTGCTCCATCGCTCCATATTGTGCACTTGCTGTACCATCTGTTAAAAAAATCCCCATTCAGCAAAAACCCATGAAGTTAGATCCCAAAGAAAATTTGTGTACAGATGATACATGCTGGACTTTTAGGTCAAAGTTGTTCTTCTTTCTAGCACCATTGTCAAGTTTGGAACTCGGCAAGCAGCTTGTCACTTCACAATTCCTAATAAACCAACCAGAGGGTTGAGAAGTCCGTACTCGCTACTTTCACCTGTGATACAGTTTACAAGCTTTATCCAGACTTCATGATTTATGTGACAATCGCGTGAAAGAAGGTGGCACTCACTCATTTGCATCATGGAAAAACCTGTAATACTGAGGCGTCCATTGTGCTGCAACTGTGGACTGGTGACTCTGGTTCAATTACAGGGGCTTGAATCTCGAGCTCCTGCTTTTACGTGCTCTAGCATAGCGTATTTTCTTCCATTGTCTCCCCATTTCAAACCTATTTCCGATTTTGCATGGAGGAAAGCTCTCCATATGATGCAGCCCAAATGGTCATCTAACTTCAAATCTATCACAGTATCAAGCACAAAGGTGCCTGTGAATTTTCGGGTTAGTTTGTCTAGCTGCATTGCACACCTCTGAAAAAAATGCATTTTATTGTAAATATTTGCTTAAGATGTCATACATTTCTCTCTTGTCACCAGGAATTAACATTGTGTGTGTCAAATAGATCTTCTATTGTCCACACCTGTTATTGTTCCACACTGAGAATTCCATGGTGGAAGATCACAGGAAAAGCATCATAATCCCCAATGTTGTACTCTAATCAAAAGAGGGGCGTTGTTCTGGGACCCTGTTCAATCTGCTTAGAAATACTTTGTAGGAAATTGACATAATTTGCTTTTGCGTAATTACACAAATTTCAGAAAATACACTTAATTACATGTAATTTAGTGAAACATCATTACATGAATTGCAAATCTGTCATTTCCTGCAATAGTTTACTGTAAAAGTCCTCCTTGCATCAGTTTTTGACACAGGGATGCATTTTGTGCTGAAAAAAAGCTCAGATGGGGCAAACAACCACCACTTGGGTTTGTGTTGTTTAAATTGTTCCCATACTCCTCTGTATATTTTGTCTGTGAACATAGGCATAATTATGCAACATAGATTAATGGCATAATTTTGGGGATCTTATGAAACAAGTGTAACACAAAACTCCACAAACTATGCTAACTACACCAGCATGGAATGAATTTTAACCAGGCCTACTTCTTTGTCAACTAAATTAGTAAAAACTCACAGACCTTGTGCACAATATTATTTGATAGTAAATCATAATAAAGGGGAAATTAGTGGGTTGAGAATATCTGAAACATGAAGTCATGTTATTAATGTGCTGAATTTTCCCAGATTGTGAGCAACACGTTTCCACTAAGGTGGGATGACTGCAACTTTGAGCTGTTGGCCCTTTGGCAGAAGAGCTGTCACGTCAGAGTTTTCTAATTGTATGTCCAGTGGCCACCTTATTGTCATATATTATGCTGCATGATTGTGTTTTTGCATACTCTCAGCTGAGCGGCAGTGGAGAAACACAATGGAAGATGCTCAGCTACATCATTTGCAAACTATCAAATACCTCAACCTGAGACTTCTGGTGGTGAGGAAAGTAAATGAAATGTGGTGCTACCAATAAGAAAGCAAAGCAGCAGCCGTTTCTTGCCCTTAGTTGCACCAGAATAGTTTACAGTTAATTTATGAGAAACTCCCCTAGCACTGCAGTGTGGGCATCGATTCACAAAAATGTCAGGGTAGCAAACGTGATCAGTACAGGCCCTTTGACCTTGATGACAGCACAGGAAGTGACATCATATGACCCTTGACCCTGATAAGTTCCATCAGAACTGTATGATTAGAATAACAGCATAACACAGACTAGTGTATATTTTAGATATCACATATAGGGGGTTATTCTAACTTTGGAGGAGTGTTAATCCGTCCCAAAAGTGACGGTAAAGTGACGGATATACCACCAGCCGTATTACGAGTTCCATAGGATATAATGGACTCGTAATACGGCTGGTGGTAAATCCGTCACTTTTCCGTCACTTTTGGGACGGATTAACACCTCCTCCAAAGTTAGAATTACCCCCATAATGTGGTGCTGAGTTATGTCCTGATATAGAATTTGGCATATGGATTACTCTGTCATAGATGTTCAGGACAGCCCATCTGCTGTATTACAAGAGCCATTGGATATAATGTACTTGTAATATGGCAGCGGACAGGATATCCGTCCCGTTTGTGATGGAGTAACCTGTCCACACTCACACTCTTTGACTCCCCCTTACAGTTATTCTTTTTCATTCTCACTCACTCATTTGCATTCACTCTTAATCTCACTTAATCATTCACTCATACTTACTGACAGTAATGCTCACAAAATCACTCGCTACCTGTCATTCACTGTCACTCATTGTCACTCATACACACATGGTGACACATGCAGACACATTCTCACACATGCACATGCTCGCTCACATAAACACAAGCATGCACGTAACATAAATGTAAAACCATTCATATTAGTCTGAGCTGCCACCAAAGCCTCCATTCTGGCTCAGTGTACTCATTTCTTTACAGTAATAGTGAATTATTCAATATTAGTATAATGAAAATTGAGTAGAAAATATTTTTGCACTGATTTTGCTCTCTCTTAGGCCAAAGGATCGCAAAGACAGTGCCAGGGATTGCAAGGGCCAAACACGAGGTCACAGATCCGACACCTAGCAACCCCAAATGCAATATGCAGTTAAAAATCATGACCCCACAACTTTACCCACCCTTTTCCTGAACCATAACAAAATCGCAAGTTCAAAACAACATTCCAAACCATTCAGTACGATTAATTTTCCATATATTAGATATGGTTTAATTCTAAAGAGCTAATTCTTATTTCAGAGGTGATAACTGATGACGCAGAAACGAAGGTTTTACATTTATTAGCGCATAAACGTAGTGCCGCAATAATCAAGTGTGACTTTAACCGAACTAATAAAGATTGTACAGGGACAAATGTGCCCTCAGAGTAGTTCGCCAACATTTATAAGCGTGCTTTATATAACGTGATGTATTAGAATTGTACTAATCTGACATAACCGTAAACGTGTGCCATGATTTGCTTGTTTGAAATGTTTTAACTTAGCATAACTTTAGTGGAGGCTTCGGCCTAGTTGCCTTGTCTCACGGTTTAGATGCTCGTGTTTTTCTAATGTGCTAATAAAACGTGTATTCCTGCTTGAAGCTGTACTTTTCCAGTGAGATCGGTTCACATGCTTATCTTTAAGGTTTCGTGCCAGCCTGGCATCTTCTTCTTTGCTCCAAGGTCAATCTGCAGGTGCAGACAATGGAAGCTCTGAAAGTGAGTTAATTGGTAAAATATGTTGCAACTTACGTTCCCGACTCCAAGGATAATGTAGGCCTAGGTAGAAGCTTGTAAATTGTTGTTTTTGATTGGACAATTTGAAGCCAACCTATGAACCCTCCAATGGAAGACCCTACTGGATTTGAACTGTTGATTATTTAAACCTGGTGCACAAGAAGAAAGCGGCCATTACCCACTGCACCCATTGAGGACATTATTGCCCATTGCAGCCATTATGGCCCATCTTGCCGACCTCGTCATTTGCCATCTTCTACGATGCCAATTGATGTTCGATGCCATTTTGAATGAGACTTTGATGCTTTCTCTAATCGAGAGAAAGAGACTTTAAGTAATTCTCGCTCTAGAGACTTTAACTTTGACCTGCCCCTTTGCATAAAGTAGTAGTTTTGTCCTTTTATCTTGCCGCTGTGAGGCAATTGCCCCGTCCACCCTGCCCCCTTTGCCCCGTCCCATGCTGATTGTAACCGGTACCTGTGAGACGAAGACTTCCTTGAATGCTGATTGAATTTGGTAAATATGAAAGGAAAATGTACAATTGCATTGTGTTTCTTTTTAGGTAACCAACTGCTGATTTTTGATAAGAGCCCTAGTTAGGAGTTTTCCAAATCAATGTTGCTAAATTGTTTTTGCATGAAGTCCCACATGCAGATGCTAATTTGAGGTTAGATGAGGATTCATTTGTTGCACGATGCAATTTGAGACCTTGTTATGCTGACTACTGTATGCAATTAGCCCATTACAGATTATAGTTTTAGTGGTTTGCGTTGCTATTATCGAATGCATTGTTATTCAAATGCTGCATAGATTGCATCTTTTTCGCCGTTATGGACAGCTATTAATGTTCATTTACATATACCATTTGGTGTTGAGACACATTTATATCGTGCTAGCTTTGTTAATATAGGGAAATAAATTCATTAACTTTGAATGAACTGGTGTGGTTATTCATGGCCGAAAGGTCATGGTTCGTCGAAATGTTTTCTGGATTAATTGTGAAGTGTTATGTTGATCAGGGCATTGCTTATGTTCGTTATTGATTATTGATTAGATTAAATTGACTAATCTCGGGTGAAGAGAGCCCCACTTGGTCAAAAGATTCATCGACCCAAGAGCGTCCAAATACAGGTAATTTATTAGGACGGAACGCTCTATCAGTAGATGGTAGCAGAGGACGGTTTCGCCCTTTGGGATCCCACTCGAGAGGTAATGGTTTCTCCCTTTGGGACCCCACTCGAGAGGTAACGGTTTCGCCCTTTGGGACCCCACTCGAGAGGTAATGGTTGCGCCCTTTGGGACCCCGCTCAAGAGGTAACGGTTGCGCTTTTTGAGACCCCACTCGAGAGGTATATGGTGTTGAATTAGATTTTTCTTGGGTAAAACAGATTGAGAGAATGATGATGCCCTAAGTCCCCCGCGACTTTCCCGGGATCTCGGAGCTTGCGAATGGAGAGAATGGAGGTGTGAAATCGGCGTTGGCGGTACTAGTGACGGTATGAGTGAAGTCAGGGTTTTGCGCTTGCACAGCTTATTGCCGCAGATTGTTTGAAAAGGTTGCGAGGATTTTAGAGAATAGCGGAGGTGCGACTCCGAGTGTGAGAGTAGGGAAGTCGTCGAACTTCATGTGCATGTGGCGCTTTGTGCAGAAAAAGGTCCACGTGTGTGTTGTTGTTGAGACGGGCCCTGCGAGGTCAAGAGACTCCGGAGTATGTTGAAAAGTGTATGAGACACTTGTTTTATGTTGTGGTCTGGTCGGTTTAATAGGTTGACCGGGCGTGGTCAACGAGTCGGTACGTGTGTTAAGGGAGTGAAAGAAAACTTCGACTTCGGGCTTTGACAAATTCTAAGTGCACTAGAATAGATCATTGACAAGTTGAAAGCAGAGTCTGCGGGTCAGGATTTGCTTGCGAAAGTGGGGACCGAGAAAGATGGAATAACTGCCGAGGCTAGTGAAAAATCCCTAAGGTCCTGAAGCGATTGTGTTACCCTTCCTGTAGTAAACCGACAGATCTGATTTATTATTATTTGGTTGCTCGCGATACATGCCAGAAGTTGTTACGAGAGGAGCGGAGTGAAGGAGGACAAGCCGCGAGGCTTTGTCAGCCGCAGTGTGTGTGAGTGTGACGTCACTAGGAGCCGCGCTGGGATAGGTTGGTTGCAAAGAAGGGCCGCGCACGGATTGGACGCAGTCCGTGGGGCTCGATTTGAAGGGGAAAGGCAAGCGAAGAGTATTCCGGGAATTAAAGTCACTTATTGATTACAAACTTTGTGAAATAAAAGACGAGAAAATGAAAATTTTTAAAGCATTAAAGAGTGCGATGAAGGGGGAGTCTTACATTAAAGCGAGCGTAGGAGAGGAGACGCCACCCGAAGGTACACCAGCTTACATTGTAATGGAGGAAAGGGGGGTAGCTCCGTGCCTTTGGCTAAAGCAATGGCACAAGCTGACAGAGAGACATGGGAGCGTAGCGTTCCCGATCCATGGGACATTCAATATAAGGATCCTAGAGAATTTGAGATTCGCGATGTACGACATGAAGGTACCTCCAAGGCCAGCACAGTTTGAGGCTCTAGCGATTTGGGAACTAATGGCTAGACAGCAACAGCAAAAGAAGTTCGAGACCAGGATAAGAAAGGTAGAAAAGACACTAGCGGACGCTAGGTGGGATAATGCACAGAAGGTGTGGAGGTCAGATATATTGCAGGGGATAAAATTGTTTCCCGCAATTGCTAAGGAAGAAGAGGCGACAGGCAAGAAAGCTACCTGTAAGACAAACAGGAGGTGTTCCAAAGATAGAGAGGACGAGGAAAAGTTAAGGAGAGAAGACGAGTCAGAGGATGAGGAGTTCATCATGCAATTGCTGAACGACCGTCCACCACCTTATGCAGAGAGTGAACAAGGTCCAAGTACCAGTTCTGCCCCTCCGGCACCGGTATAGAATAATGAAACTCCGAGTTCAGAAACGCCATCGGGATCTAAGGACCCGAGTTTACTGTTCACCCCGCAGATACCGCAGGTTAGGAGAATATATCCAGATGTGCCTATATTGAAAACAGCAGAAAATTATCAGCCGCAGGTCCCAAGGTACTACAGCAGTGACAACAGTACGGGAATGATTCTAGATCCAACCGTAATGGGAGTACAGAATGGTCGCAACCCAACATTGGCACAAGCTGAATCAACCCAGTTTTTGATGCCTCAAAAGCAGATGCAGGGGGGAACCGCACATGCTCAGATGACGGGGAGTCAGACGGGCATGCCGGCAATGATGACCCATAGTGTGGGAATGAACATGCCTCAGAACCTGGGGAATGGACAGAACCCAGATGCGATATCCCTTCCCATTACTGTAGGTCCACCGGTACCTTTGTACATTCAGCCTAACTCAGGAATGAGCGGTCAAGGATCAATGGTGCAGAGTGGGACGGAAAGGAGGTGCATAGAAAACACTCCAGAGACAACTCCGATAGCGGCTCTGCCAACTGGATCTGGGTCCTTGATGGAGTTTAGTCCCATATGTGCTCAGTCAACAGTGGTGAGGTCGAGTCCCCCACTGATGATACCGCTATCATCGAACACTGAAAAGTTGCCGCAACCATCAATGGCAGTCGATGTGAATGCTACACTGATGGGGTTGAATGCGCAACAGCTGACACAGTGGTTCAACAGTCTGAATTCCACACAAGGCTCAGCCAGTGGGAAGGGAGAAGACTATCTGAATAAGGTCAGGTTGAACATGGAAGCAGAAGAATTGGTGGAAGGGACTTTGGGTTTGAATAGGTTAGAGTCCTACTCGGAAGAAGAGCTGAGGTATCTATGTCCTAGGATTACGAGAGAAGTGAACAAGGTACATAGAAGGTTGCAAGAAATAGCTGACAAAAACGGGGTTGAGACAGACAAGACAAAACACTTGAGCAGGAGCTATAGATTGGATTTCGGGACCACAGACTTTGAACACATGAGGTCAGCAGGCATGAAAACGCACCTTAGAGAATTGCTGCAGAGTGCACAAGTGTGGAGGTGCTTAGACAAATGGGAAAGCAGATGGGCAAAGAAAAAGGAAAAGAGGAAAGACAGTGTCCCAGAGCACAACGAGAAAAGATCACAGAGTAGTGATGCAATAACCATGTTACCAATGAGGGAGACAGCAGGGGGAAAATTAATACATGTACCGTGGCACAGAAGCGACATTCAGGTGGTCATTACGACCCTGGCGGATTACTTCCGCCAGGGCCGAGGGACGCGGTGGCACCGCCGACAGGCCGGCGGTGCCCCGCGGGGCATTCTGACCGCGGCGGCTTAGCCGCGGTCAGAGAAGGGAAACCGGCGGTCTCCCGCCGGTTTCCCGCTGCCCCCAAGGAATCCTCCAAGCCGGCGCAGCTTGCTGCGCCGGCTTGGGGATTCCGACTCCCCCTCCCGCCATCCAGTTCCTGGCGGTTCTCCCGCCGGGAACCGGATGGCGGGAGGGGGAGTCGCGGGGCCCCTGGGGGCCCCTGCAGTGCCCATGCCAATGGCATGGGCACTGCAGGGGCCCCCGTAAGAGGGCCCCAAAATGTATTTCACTGTCTGCCTTGCAGACAGTGAAATACGCGACGGCTGCAACAGCACCCGTCGCACCTTCCCACTCGGGAAAGCAGCTCAGACAGGTCTGCAAGGGTTGCAAGGGTTCCAACAGCAGATACCGCAGCCGCAGCCGCAGGGAAATATGGTGTTTCAGCCACAGGCGAGAGGCAGAGGCAGAGGACGCTTTGGGAGTAATGGTCCGGATTTGAACACTGTTGCAATTCCGAATGGTGTGCAGGCAATGAAAAGGGTGATGCCGTGTCACGTGTGCGGAATCGTCGCGCATTGGAAACGCGAGTGCCCGATGGTGATGCAGGAAGGTGCAGGTGTTGGTCAGCAAAACAATGATGTCAATGCATTCCAGACAATGAGGGGACCGAAAATGAGAGGTCCAAACCCAAATTTTCAGACCATAAATCAGCTGCAGGGATTACAGCCCATGCAGCCGCAGCAGATGCAGATGCCCCGTATGCAGATGACGCAAATGCAGCCAATGCAACAGCAGTTTCCCATGGTACCTAATCAGCAAATGCAAATACCTTTGGCACCAGTGAGTCAGCAGCAAGTGATGGTTCCTCCACAGGTCTCGGGTCAGGTGATGAATACAAATGGCACCGTACAACAGTTCCCATTACACAGTGAGAATGGAATAAACAATGTATGGGAGAGTGAAAGTTCAGATGAGGAGGGAAATTGTGTGCTTGCAGCATCCTTGGAAGTTGATCAAAAGGGTCCATATGTGGAGGGAAGAGTTATGGGTCATCGTGTTTCATTCTTGGTTGACACAGGAGCCACACGTTCAACTGTTAGGAGCATTGAAGTACCAAATTTGCCACTCTCAGGGAGAACAGTTCAAGTAGTGGGAGTAGCAAACAGGCACCTGACGAACCCAATCACAGATCCAGTACAAGTCAGAATTGGTAACTATCAAGGGTCACATAATTTTGTGGTATGTGACTCAAGCCCGATAGCACTGTTAGGGAGAGACCTATTGTGCAAATTGGGATGTTCGATTATGTGTTCGAACGATGGAATTAGAATTCAGACGAGCAGTGATGGGGAAGAAGAGGACAGTGTAGAAGAGGATGAGATGGAAACTGTCGATGAAGAATATCCTCTGATTAACCTTTTTCCGATGATAACTGAAGAAGATATTCCAGCTGAATTACGGGAAACAGTCGGAAAGGAAGTGTGGGATATGACAGGAAAAGAGGTGGGATTGGTGAAAGGAGTGGAACCAGTGAAAGTGACCGTAAAACCCAATGTAACCTTTCCCCAGACCCCACAATACCACATGGCACAAGACACCCTCATGAAAGTCGCCCAACTCATTGACGAGTTTGTAAAACAGGGAGTACTGAAAGAAGTGTTAAGCAGTCCATGTAATTCACCAATCATTGGACTAATAAAGCCGAGTGGAAAGGTCCGAATAGTGCAGGACTTGAGGAAAATAAATGACATCATAATTAAATGCTGCCCTGTAGTACCGAATCCAGCTGTGATAATGTTTCAAGTCCCTTGCGATGCCGAGTGGTTCTCAGTCATTGACTTGTCACAAGCATTCTTTTCGGTGCCTCTTCATGAGGACAGCCAATTTCTCTTTTGTTTCAAATTCTTAGACAGAGTTTACAGTTGGTGTCGAATTCCTCAAGGGTTTTCGGAGTCAAATTTTCAATCAGATTCTAAAGAAAGACTTGGAAGCGTTAGAATTGCCATTCGAGTCAACCCTAGTACAGTACATCGATGACTTACTGATTGCATCTAAGACAGAAAGTGGCTGCACAGCCGACACCATTGCTCTACTGAACCATTTGGGAAGGAATGGACACAAGGTGTCTCCTTCAAAGTTGCAGTTCTGTCAGAAGAAAGTAAAATACTTGGGTCATCAAATAGAGAAAGGGTCACGGAGAATAATGAAGGAAAGAATAACAAGTGTACTTCAAATGAGTCCACCAAAGACGAGGAGGGAGGTGAGGAAGTTTTTGGGGATGGTGAGCTACTGTCGCCAGTTGATTCCCAACTTTTCAACTCTAGCAAAGCCTTTACTGAAACTGACCCAGAAGGATGCCTTGGATGAAATTGAGCTGAAAGGAGATGAGATGGATGCTTTTATTGAATTGAAAGAATGCATGTGCAGGGCTCCAGCTTTAGGTATGCCTGATTACACAAAGCCTTTCACATTGTTTTGTCATGAACGTGATGCATGTTCTTTGTCTGTCTTGACCCAAGCCCATGGTGGCATAAACAGACCAGTAGCGTATTTTTCAGCTACTTTGGATCCGGTCGCAGCAGCACTGCCAGGGTGTTTGCGCGCCGTAGCAGCAGTTGGTATCAGCCTCACTCAGAGTGAAGGAATAGTGATGGGACACCCATTAACAGTCATGGTCCCTCACTCAGTTGAGATACTTTTGACCCGCTCCCGAACGCAACACATGACTGGAGCAAGACTCACAAGGTATGAAACAATAATTCTGGGCTCACCGAATGTGCAGCTGAAAAGGTGCACTACGTTGAATCCAGCAACCTTGCTTCCCGGTGAAAATGCTGAAATTGAGAACGCTGAAGACGTCGAGCACGACTGCCTTCAGGTGACTGAATTTTGCACAAAACCCCGACCTGATATTAGGGATACTAAGCTTGATGAAAATGACCATATTATTTTTGTTGATGGTTCATGTCTAAGAGATGGGTTGGGAATTTTGAAAGCAGGATATGCTGTATGTACTGTAACAGGTGTCTTGGAAGCATCCTGGCTTCAAGGAATCTATTCCGCACAAGTAGCAGAGCTTGTAGCCCTTACAAGAGCATGCCAACTGTCTACATTGATGAAGGTTACCATTTACACTGACAGTCAGTACGGGTTTGGAATTGTGCACGACTTTGGGCAACTATGGTCACAGAGAGGTTTCCTGACCTCTTCAGGGTCCCCAGTGAAAAACGGGGAGAGAATAAGGGAATTGTTACACGCCATTCAGATGCCAGCCGAAATTGCAGTGGTAAAGTGTAGTGCTCATACAAAAGGACAGGACTATGTTTCCCTGGGAAATGCATATGCGGATCAAGTCGCAAGATTTTGTGCCTTGAACTGTATATTGCTCAGGGATGAATGGAATTTGATAAGTGAACCAGAACTCGAACCAGCTGAAGCATTTGCCTTGAAGGTCGTGGATACAATGGATGAACTAAAAGCATTACAGAATAGCGTCAGGGAGGATGAAAGAGTTTCCTGGATTAAGTCACAATGTACAAGGAGACCAGATGAGTTATGGGTTTCAAATGAAGGAAAATTTGTTTTACCAAATAGTATCTTATCGCAGCTAGCGCGGTTCTATCATGGGCAGGCTCACCTAGGGAGAGATGCCATGATAAGATTGTTCAAAACTGATTGGTTTAACCCCAGATTCCGTCAAGTTGCAGAAGCAGTTTGCCATCGTTGTGTCATTTGTCAGCAGATGAACCCAGGAAAGGGAACGGTTGTGAACGTGAGTCACATTGGCAGGGCGGGTGGCCCGTTCAGCAGAATGCAGATGGACTTTATTGAGATGCCTGTGCATGTAGGTCTGAAGTATGTGTTGGTGATTGTGTGCATTTTTAGTCACTGGATTGAAGCATACCCCACACGTAGAAATGACAGCCTTACAGTTGCAAAACTATTGTTGAGGGAGTTGATACCACGTTTCGGATTCCCGATCTCTTTAGAATCAGATAGAGGAAGTCACTTCAATAACGAGGTGATAAAGTTACTTTGCGCAGCGCTGAACATTGAGCAAAAACTGCATTGTAGCTATCGCCCTGAAGCCTCAGGACTGGTGGAACAGATGAATGGTACACTGAAATCAAGAATGGCGAAAATATGTGCATCGACAAATTTGAAATGGCCTGACGCATTGCCTTTGGTGTTAATGTCAATGAGAAACACCCCTGACAGAAAGACTGGATTGTCCCCGCACGAAATTCTCATGGGCATGGCCATGAGACTTCCTGCAGTTCCTGCAAACGTGCTTTTGAATATTACAGATGATATGGTGTTAGACTACTGCAAAGGTCTGGCTGACGTGGTTCGCTCTTTCTCTCACCAGGTGGAAGCAACCACCTTGTCACCGATCCAAGGTCCAGGACACACACTGAAAGCAGGTGACTGGGTCGTGATAAAGAAGCACGTGAGGAAGTCGTGTCTGGAACCCCGTTGGAAAGGCCCTTTCCAAGTGATCCTGACGACCACTACCGCTGTGAAGTGTGCGGGAGTTCCCAACTGGATTCACGCCAGTCATACAAAGAAGGTGTTGTGTCCCACAGATGAGGAAGTTGAAGCGCTGAAACTGCCAGTACCTGATAACAAAGTGCCGAGCGCTGAGACAGAGCAAAACAGAACTAGGAGCGAACAGGCAGAAATAGAAGAGAGAGAAATATTCTCTGAGGACGAAACAACCGATTCACTTGGGGAAGACCAAGGAGAAACCTCAGACAGCTACGAAGCAGCTGAAGGTAACAAAGAGCCTGAAGCAGCTGCAGGTAACAAAGAGCCTGAAGAAAGTAACAGTGACAAAGGGCTCGAAAGAGGTGAAGAAGCAGGAGAGCCTGATCAGAGGAGGGCTTTCCCAGAAGCAGACGGTACAGAAAAAGAAAAGAAAAACCTGATTGACTCCCCAGAAGGAGGGGACAAGGCAGAACAGAACGAAACTGTTCAAACTTCCTCAGAAGAGATCGCAGGTCCATCAAGTGGACACAGTGCAAAGAGAAGACCAAGTATATCACCAGTAAAACTAAGAACTAGAGAAACGTTGAACGACAGTAAAGGGCCAAGAGTGAAAGAGAAAAGAAAGGAAGTGTCTGTCGTGGTACCAACATCAAGTGAAGAAAAAGACTTGGCCAAAGAGGAAAGTACCAGTGAGGCAGAATCGAAGAGAGATGCAAAATTGAAAAGGAAAAGGATACCAAACAGGAGATATTCCGGTCCAGAATGGGCATATGTAGTCAATGACGATTGGACCGACGAATTTGTATCTCTTAGCCTCGAGAACGAAGAAGAAGAGATACCAATAGAAAAGAAAAGTTTTATGGACACTATTGATTGAAAGGGTGATAAATGACATTGCTTGCTATAATCTAACGTGATACAACCAGCTGAGACATTGCTAAACCGGATGAGACATTTGCTAACTTGATAAGACTTTGATAACCTGATTGACTCTTAAACCCGATTTGAGACAACGTTGCTAACTGATAAAAGACTGAGTTATTGCCGAATTGAGACAAATGCTGCTAACCGATAAGTGACTGGGCTCCTGAAGAAAACTGTGTGAACATTGCGCTCGTTCAGCTTTGTAACTAATTGCTAAATCGTTTCTTTATAAGTGCTTCTAGCTCTCTGATTCTATACAGATCATGACTAAGTACGCTACACAAAACAGTAGAGTGAAATATTGTAAATATGCGTGTATAGGCTTGATAACTGCATGTGTACTAATAATAATGGCAATAGTGCTTGCAACGCGTGGTAAGGGTGAGAATGAGAAAACTGATGCTTCTACTTCTGCTCCTGTTACTGTCACTGAACTAACCGCATTGAAAAGACTAGAATTAGATGAGAGACACTTGCATGATAAGAAGGAACTTTCGTATAATGTTTTCTATCGCCTACTAACAGAATATGTTGAGACTATGGATGCGAAAGATTGTTATGTGTGTACACAGATACCGACATCGGTAACGGAAGGGGTGACTTATCACCACATGCCTCTTACATATGGGATTACATGTAGTTTAGTAACTTCTAGATTTTATGGTCAAACTAACATACAGTATTTTTATTCAAATTATGATGTTACCTTTGCATATGTTCCTATAATAACGCAACTAAGCCAGATTGCTAAAGATTGGGATGCTAAAATAATGAGGGAATTTTTCGAGCCAATGCAACCTTTTGAAACAGCTCACGCTCATAGGGAAAACCTTACCTGCTCGCTCTCTGCAGTAGAAATAAGCTTTTTAGATTGCACAGATGATAGAAGGGCACAAATGAATGCAAAATTAGAAAAAGAGCTAAGTAAGAGGACTTCAGTAGATAATTATGCTTTTGCCGCAATAAAAACACAAGGAAAAATAGCTTTAGACGCTTGGCATGTAGGGAAATTTTGTATATATCGTGGTGAATCTTATTATGATAACATTTTCGTGGGAGCGAGTGAATGTAAACATACGTTTATCTTTAAGGCCAAATGGACATTCATGCTGAACGGACTTGACCCTGTCATACCTGGTGTATATTACATTTGTGGGCATAATGCCTATTATCGTCTTCCAAAGGGATGGTGGGGGAGATGTTATTTGGGTATAGTGTTCCCAAAGGTTTATCAACTGGATGACCTATCGGTGATTCCAAAGACGTCTGGATCTCATCGTATCCAGAAAAGAGAGACTGCAGCTGCTGTGGTAGGAGATATATTTGGAGCCATGATTCCTTCATTGGGAGTTGTGTTGAATTCCATCAAAATAAGAAAGTTGTCTACTATAGTGGATAACATGTTGACAAAGTTTTCAGGTGCTATAATCCTGATGGATGCTGAACTTGCAGCAGAAAGAGCTATGACTCTTCAAAACAGGCTTGCCCTAGACATTCTTTTAGCAAAGGATGGCGGCGTTTGCAAAATGCTTGGTGCGCGTCACTGTTGCACGTATATACCAGACAACAGTGTGAAGATTAAAACAATGCTTGCAAATCTAACAAAAGAGAGTGCAGACTTGAAGGAATTGAAAGAACCAGGAGTTTGGGAGAAGGTTGGAAAGGGAGTTGCTTCAGTGGGAAATTGGCTTGGTGGCATTTGGAATGGAATATTACTAAAAATAATACAGGGAATACTAATAGTACTAATTTGCATCTTTGGGATTTGGGGAATAAAGAGGGGAATACTAATGATCATGGCAAGAATTAAGAGAAGGAAGGAAGAGAAAATGATGAAAAGAATGGCAGAAGAATACAAGGCAAGAACAAGGGGAACTAAAAGGCAAAGAGAACTGACAGAATTTTAATGGAATAAAATTTGTGGGAATAGTTTTGTGTGATGACAAATAGTCATCAGAGGAGGGATTGATGACGCAGAAACGAAGGTTTTACATTTATTAGCGCATAAACGTAGTGCCGCAATAATCAAGTGTGACTTTAACCGAACTAATAAAGATTGTACGGGGACAAATGTGCCCTCAGAGTAGTTCGCCAACATTTATAAGCGTGCTTTATATAACGTGATGTATTAGAATTGTACTAATCTGACATAACCGTAAACGTGTGCCATGATTTGCTTGTTTGAAATGTTTTAACTTAGCATAACTTTAGTGGAGGCTTCGGCCTAGTTGCCTTGTCTCACGGTTTAGATGCTCGTGTTTTTCTAATGTGCTAATAAAACGTGTATTCCTGCTTGAAGCTGTACTTTTCCAGTGAGATCGGTTCACATGCTTATCTTTAAGGTTTCGTGCCAGCCTGGCATCTTCTTCTTTGCTCCAAGGTCAATCTGCAGGTGCAGACAATGGAATCTCTGAAAGTGAGTTAATTGGTAAAATATGTTGCAACTTACGTTCCCGAATCCAAGGATAATGTAGGCCTAGGTAGAAGCTTGTAAATTGTTGTTTTTGATTGGACAATTTGAAGTCAACCTATGAACCCTCCAATGGAAGACCCTACTGGATTTGAACTGTTGATTATTTAAACCTGGTGCACAAGAAGAAAGCGGCCATTACCCACTGCACCCATTGAGGACATTATTGCCCATTGCAGCCATTATGGCCCATCTTGCCGACCTCGTCATTTGCCATCTTCTACGATGCCAATTGATGTTCGACGCCATTTTGAATGAGACTTTGATGCTTTCTCTAACCGAGAGAAAGAGACTTTAAGTAATTCTCGCTCTAGAGACTTTAACTTTGACCTGCCCCTTTGCATAAAGTAGTAGTTTTGTCCTTTTATCTTGCCGCTGTGAGGCAATTGCCCCGTCCACCCTGCCCCCTTTGCCCCGTCCCATGCTGATCGAAACCGGTACCTGTGAGACGAAGACTTCCTTGAATGCTGATTGAATTTGGTAAATATGAAAGGAAAATGTACAATTGCATTGTGTTTCTTTTTAGGTAACCAACTGCTGATTTTTTATAAGAGCCCTAGTTAGGAGTTTTCCAAATCAATGTTGCTAAATTGTTTTTGCATGAAGTCCCACATGCAGATGCTAATTTGAGGTTAGATGAGGATTCATTTGTTGCACGATGCAATTTGAGACCTTGTTATGCTGACTAATGTATGCAATTAGCCCATTACAGATTATAGTTTTAGTGGTTTGCGTTGCTATTATCGAATGCATTGTTATTCAAATGCTGCATAGATTGCATCTTTTTCGCCGTTATGGACAGCTATTAATGTTCATTTACATATACCATTTGGTGTTGAGACACATTTATATCGTGCTAGCTTTGTTAATATAGGGAAATAAATTCATTAACTTTGAATGAACTGGTGTGGTTATTCATGGCCGAAAGGTCATGGTTCGCCGAAATGTTTTCTGGATTAATTGTGAAGTGTTATGTTGATCAGGGCATTGCTTATGTTCGTTATTGATTATTGATTAGATTAAATTGACTAATCTCGGGTGAAGAGAGCCCCACTTGGTCAAAAGATTCATCGACCCAAGAGCGTCCAAATACAGGTAATTTATTAGGACGGAACGCTCTATCATAACTAAACCAGGAGGCTCCAACCACCTCCAAAGAAACTCTCACTTTCTATCCAGAAATAAAACAACAATAACACAGAGTCTTATGAGGGGGATTTAATGTTTATAGAGGTGGCTAAATGGTATTGCAAGACCTTAATGGTCATTAGCTACCGGCACTTGTGTATAAATAACCTCTGTGAATATGTTTTTCCAGTCATTGAACATTAGTTCTTGATGGCTGGTTAGGTAGGTTTTCAAGGCATGCAAATTAGTATGCAAATGAGACGGATATGCATTCAGAACCTCAAAATGGGAAAGTCACTGTTTATTTAGAAAATCTGCCTCGACTCTTTCTGCTGTGGCTCAGATCTGTAAACTTCTGCCTTACTACAATTTTTGAAAAGACTGATGAAATATGAAATCAATCTACAAAGCTGTTTTAACAGTTTAATGATCAGTAAAAGGTATTACATCGTAAGCATTATTTAAAGAGAATGGCATGTGTTTGACATGAGTTGAAAATAGGAAAGCCTTTGAAATATCTGACTTAAGAAATAAAGCTTTTCAGAGCCTGGCACAAACACCCAGGATGCTAAAATCAGCCAAGGTTACGTTGCGATTTATCAACCTGACTGTTGCCTACAAGTCAAAGAAAAACATACAAAAAAACATCAGGTCCGGGCATCCCAAACTCAGCATGTGATTTAAAAATTACATACATTCCTTCGCGGTAATGATGGGAAGATATTCGGACTGAAAAACAAGAAAAACAACATAAAAGGTTTGTGAAACTCTGAAGGCAGAGGGATGCAAATACTCGGAGGGATGATAATGTTTCAGGCATTTTTCAGCCGTTCTGTAGAAAATGGCATTACGAGTAACTAAAATATAAAAGTCAGATCTGTTGCCATGTTTGGATTGTCAAATATGCAAAACGTTTTTTCACAACTGTTATTGCTGTGGTTTTTCTTTTTATTTGGCATGTTTTATTAACATAGACGACACGAAGTCTGCAGGAAAATATGCTTCTTTTTCTGTTGTGCACTTTTTTTTTATATCTGCACAGGGCCAAGGTTTCACCTGCAAACCTAACTATAGTATTCCTCTGTATGTATTCGTTTATAACATGCTTAGTTTCATTGGATAACTACTTCAAGCCCATTTCTCTAAAATAACCAAAAACTGCTTGGTTCTGTGGTTTCTGTATGGACAGGTTGAATGGCAGTTTCCAAACTACTATCTGCGATGACACAGGTCACGTGTCTATATTTTGACAATATTTTTAATTTCTACACTAACCTAATCGTAGTGGGTAGGTAGTGTATGGTATAATCAGCTCACTAGTGTCAAACTAGACTGGTGATTCCCTAACAGTGATTTCCGTCTCGGATTTGAATAGGGGCGTTTGATGTGTTCACTCGAGGCTTCAAGTATCACTCACAAAAGCTATAACGATCAGACTGACTGACAAGATCGACGAGGGAACATGGCGGCCAGCTAGGAAGCTGAGCGGCGAGTCCTCCACACCGCACCGGGGGTTACCAAGGCAACGCAACACAGTGCGAGGGGAGGAGGAGGGAGCTGCTGGACGCGCGCGGCAGCGCCAGAGTCGGCGTTTTTTTAGCAGAGGAGAGTTACCGACGAAGCGCCGAAATTTGACTCTATTTACCTCCTCTCTCGGAGGCTTGTGTTTGTAAGGAACCCAGCCCCTCGGTATCCCTGGAGAGATTATTCGAGGGGCTGAACCGGCTTGAGAATACCAGAGCCTGACAGAAGGGCCATTGCTGGAAGTATTGAAATATCCAGAAGGTAAGACTCCTTTTTAGGAGTCATAGACTGGGAGTATCTCCCCCCCAAGGTTAAATGGAGGATTTAAGGTGAGCTGGGGGCTGGAGGGAGGCAGAGTTTTGGAAACATTTTTTTTTTTTTTTTTTTTTTTATCTCCCTCTCAGCCCCCCTCCCTGTTTACTAGATAACAGTGGGAGAGGGCTTCTCACCATAATCAGACCTGGCACACACCTCAACTCAGACCGCGGATGCGGCAGGAAACAGCGCAAATAGTAGTTTATATGGAGAGAGGCGCAGGAGGTTTTGTTCAACCTCAGGAGTATGGAGTGAGGCGATAAGGGGTGTGCGCCAGGGGAGATGTTACACTGCTAGGTGCAGTCTTCGAGGCCCAGGATCACTCTTGGGAGCAGACCTTACAGAAATAAAGAGCCGAGGGGGGGAGATAACTACTTCAGCATTGATGTCACCGGTTAAGCACTTTGTAAAAGGTCCTCAGGGGGGCATCGGTAAGTCGGGAGTAATACGGAAAGGAAAAGCGGGATCTCGAGGGTCGGAGTGCAATATAACTACTGACAACATATGTTCGACAAAAAGGAGAGGACAATTTAGAGTAAAAGAGAGTCGGGGCGAGGAGGAGATTAATACGAAAGGGGGTCCAGGAGGAAAAAGAGATACCCCAGGGTCAATAACTAAATACTTCCAGTCAGGCATGGAGGAAATAAGCGAGACTTCTCCGGCATCTATGGAATCACACTTGGCCCCAGAGGGTCCAGCCGTATTAGAGCAGGGCTCCCCGCTGCAGTGGGAGGCGCAGATGATTCAGTTAACTGCAGTAGGGGGCAGCTCTTGAAGGGGCAAAGAAGATTTTCCGGAGCCTAACGCTTCAGCCCTACTGGAGCCTAGGGATGGGGGAGTATTCGAGCTCTTGCTCTCCCTCAAGAAGGAGATTCGAGAGAGGTTTGAGATTTCTGAAAATAACCAGGCTAAGATACAAGAAGCGTGTGTGATTTTAGAGACTAAGATCAATCAGCTAACGGATCGGGTTGGCAAGGTGGAAGAGGCTATGGAGCAGCAGAAAAATCAGGTGCTAGCCAACTCTCAAGACATTGCGTATCTTAAGCGGGGGGAGAGGGCTATGCAGGATAAACTGGAGTTTCTGGAAAACAATATGAGAAGAAACAACATTAGAGTTCTTGGAGTACCGGAGGGGGCGGAAGGAGCAGACCTCAAGGGTTATCTGATATCGTTGATAAAAGAGGCAATGCCAGGCCTAGCGCATCTGAAACTGGAGGATGATATTCAAAGAATACATCGTGATCCATTCAAAAAAAATCTAGGAAGGAAATCCCCTAGAAGAATTTTAGTGAACTTCGCCACCTACTCTATAAAAGAGAAAATTCTGAATGAGGCTCTGAAGGTGGGAAATTTCACTAAGGATCATTGGTCTTTTAGAATTCGATCAGATGTCTCCAGAGTGACTTTGGATAGACAGTGGGAGCTGGGCAAATTAATGCAAGAACTCCGCTCTTTGGGAGCAACGGTACAGTTAAGGTTTCCGGCGGATCATGTGGTAGAATAAAACGCATAACATAAGAGACCCTGAGGAGGTTAAGGCCTTTTTAGAACAGATAAAGTTGTCGCAATAATGCAATGGTATTGACGTGACTGAAGAATTCCCGGTGTGCGGTGTGTGGAGGGCTCAAAGGGACAAGCAATGGCTGTCCTATTAAAAGCAGGCAGGGTTCCCATGGGTGGAGGAGTTAGGGGTATAAGGGGTATACAGGGTTTTGGAGGGGTTTGGAGATTTGGTTGGTTTGGGTGTGGGAGCATAAGGGGGAAAAAGGTTAAAAATAAAATAAAAGTCCTCAAAATGGGTTCTCTACATGGTAAGAAAGGGGGGATTCAGGTATTTTTTTTTCCTATAATAGGATGGGTAAGCAGTTGGGCTTATCACTAAAAATGATCTCATGGAATATCAACGGGCTTAGGGTTAAGGGTAGAAGAAGGAAGATCTTGGAATTTCTTAGGCAGGCGGAGGAGGAGGTGATTATATTACAGGAGACGCATCTTTCACAAGATGAATGGGAAAATGTGTTCAAGAATACAAGGTGGATATCGAGGGGGATAGTGACTAAGCAGTCGTGCCCAGTCAAGGGCATTGCTATTCTTTTTAAAGAAAGAATAGCGAAGGGATTAGGTATAGGCGAGGTACATGTTGATTTAAAGAGTAGATGGGTGGTGGCAGAGGTTGTTTTTTTTGGAGTATGGCTCACGATCGCAGGTTATTATGGACCCAATATAGATGATGCCACTTCATTTATAGAACTATATAATCTCCTTCTGAAAACCAAATACCCGATTGTATTAGGTGGGGATTTTAACATATTACTGAACTTGGCCGTGGACAAGTCCACTCCCCGGGGAACGGCTAATTCCCCTAGATATAGGTTACTGGTTAAGCAGGCTATGACTGATCTGGGGTTGGTTGATGTGTGGCAGGTTAAGGGGGGTGTAGGACCTAGATTTACCTTCCACAACAAGAAATATGGGCATAAATCCAGAATAGATTTCTTTTTAGTACAGAATAGCTTGATGGGAAATGTGGATTCAATAGCACATGCCCCGCTACATTTATCAGATCATGCAGCTGTTAAGCTGTATCTTTCCTTCACGGCGCAAGTTCCTAGGTTCCGAGGCACAATAAGTCATTTACTATTACTGGATGACCTGATTATTGAGACACTAAGAAAGGACACAATAGACTTTTTTGAAGTGAATCAGGGATCTGCTAGTTTGCAAATAGTCTGAGATGCATATAAAGCCTATATAAGGGGGAGGCTGATCAATTAGGCCATATTTAAGCCCAGGGAGGAGAGAGAGAAAATACATAGTGTCGAGACCAGTATAGCGATGTTGCAGGACTCTATACAAGCCGCACAGGGAATGGGGAATGGGGATCAATTAAGGTCACTTGAACGACAGCATGAGGAAGCCCATTCGAAACTAGAGTATTTATTGGAAGTCCGAGAAAGAAAGAAATGGGAAGCTAGTCAGTATGCGCATTATGAGTACGGTGAAGGGTGCAGTAAGTTACTGGCTTGGAAGGTAAAATCTGACCATTCAAAGAAACATATTGCGTCAATTAGGTCTAACATTACTGGTCAGATTTGTGTAGAAGGTACAGAAATAGAAGCTGCTTTTGTTTCCTTCTTCCAAGATTTGTATTCAGATGAGCTGCGGAACTCTGAGGAGCAGGTTAGAGATTTCTTGACTATGGTCAGCTTGCCTCGCCTGGAGAGCTCAGCGTTGCACATTTTAGAGGGAGAGGTAACTGGGTCAGAATTAATGGACACTTTTAAGGGTTTGAAGAGAAGTAAAGCCTCGGGCCCAGATGATCTCCCGAACGAGTTATATTTGGCACTGAAGGAAGAATTAATTCCGGTTCTATTGAAATTATTTAATCATATGCTCTTAGAGGGGGGCCAAGCACCAAGCTCCTGGAGGGAAGCAGTAATTTGTCTGATCTTGAAGCCCCGTAAGGACCCAACACAGTGTTCTTCTTATCGACCTATCTCATTACTCAATTCTGACTATAAAATTTATACAAGTCTGCTATCTAAAACGTTGGGGAAGGTTTTACCGGGACTGGTCCATCCAGATCAGAAAGGGTTTATTAAGGATAGACAGCTACAGGAGTTAGTGCACGATTTATTGGCGGCAATGGATCTGGCTTTGGCAGAGAAGCTTCCTCTTGCAATAATAACTTTTGATGCAGCCAAGGCATTTGATCAAGTAAACTGGCTATTTTTGCAGGTGGTTATGGAAAGGTTTGGACTAGGGACTATTTTTATTAGAGCAGTTAATGAACTATATAGGTCACCAACAGCGAGAATTCTGATCAATGATGTGCTTTCACAAGAAGTAGCTATTTTCAGAGGGACGCAGCAGGGCTGTCCTCTGTCTCCTTTGTTATTTAATCTATATATTGAACCACTTGCGACACTGCTTAGAAATAATGGGGAAATCCTCTCCTTTCAGAGTAGGAGTTGGGAAAAGAAGGTCGCACTATATGCGGATGATCTTATGATCTACACCAGGGATCTCTCTTTGTCACTTCTTCCAATAAAATTGGCGATAGAAGGTTTTGGCAGAATGTCGGGATATAAAGTTAACGCTGAGAAAACAGAAGTTATGTGTTGGAATATGGCATATGAATCTCCTCTAATTAAACAGGAAATTAGGTATTTAGGAGTCCTGATCACAAAAGAATTGGGGGACTTGGCAAGGATAAACTTTGAGAAAACACATCTAGAGGCCAAGAAACTCCTAAGATCATGGGCGGCTCTCCCGCTGTCCTTAATAGGTAGATCCAATATTTTGAAAATGATTATTTTGCCAAAATTCACTTTTTTATTTAATACTATCCCATTGGAATTTAAGAGCAAGTGGTTTACAAAACTACAGGGAGATATGCCTTCGTTTGTTTGGGCACAAAAGGGAATAAGAATCCTGTGGAAAAAGTTATGCAAGAGAAAGGAACGGGGGGCTAGCAACACCTGATTTCTACAAGTACTATTTGGCTTTTCAAGTTAAGAATAGTAGAATTCTCTTAAATAAAAAATCAGATTACACTCCAATGTGGGCAGCATTGACTGCATATGTGGGGGAAGGAGCGGAGTTTTTTCTATACAAATTTGGCCAGCCAAAATTTTTCAAAAAAGTTAGACTTAAGATTTTGCGGCAGGCATGTAAAATTTGGCTACAGATCCGCAATTTACTGCGGATAGCTTATTACTCCGGCTCAGCTCCAATATGGGATTCACCAGGCACTCCGGCATGTCTGTGTGATAAACTATCAAATCCACTAAAAGTTAGTGGGATAATACAATGGGGACAGATTATAGAGGGCGTGAATTTGGTACCGTGGGCCACATTTTTGGAGAGAGTGGGAGGAGACATTTCTAAATTTAAATACTACCAGTTGGTCAGTTGGATCAAATCTTTACAAGAAGGAGAAATTGGTAGATCCAGCTGGGAGGAGAAACTAACTCAAAGATCTATACCGAAGGAAATGGCGGTTTGGTATAAAGCATTGATGGAGGCAGTCGAGGAGGACTCTCCTCTCCCATGCCAGAAATGGGGAGAGGTGTTCCCAAATATAGACATAATTGCGACGTGGCAAAAATCATGCTCTATTCTCTGGAATACGGTGAAATCTGCGGCAATGAGGAAGAATCATTTGTTTACATTGCACAGAGTGTATTGGACTCCAGCGAGACTATCTCGGATAAGTGGAACCCAGAGGAAATGCCCACGATGTGAAGGCATTGAGGCGGACGATTTGCACATGTTTTGGGACTGCCCAGGATTAGTTAAATATTGGATAGATGTGCAGAGTGTCTTAAATAGGATATTTGGGGAAGAAATAATATTAAATCTTGTTTTAGTGTTATTTGGCGTTTGTGAGATGAGAGACCAATCTCAGCAACGTTTATTGTTCCTTTTGATGCTTATTGCTCGGCGACAAATCTGTTATAAATGGATATGTTCACAACCTCCTACAGTACAGGAGTGGCTGAACTCAATAGATAGATTGTATAAACTGGATAGAGCCGGGCCGTTCAGTAAAAGAGATGTTTTGTGGGTGGAATGGGAAAATGAATGGTAAAATATGATTTAAGTGGTTAAAGAGGTCCGATGATTATACCTGACCCCCCTCTTTGATATACCGGGCCCTACTGGTCAATCGGGATTTTGGGCGAAGGAGTGAACGACTTGCCAAGGAGATAAGGAGATCCACAGAAAAGTGCGTCAGGTGGAATGGCCCGCTGATACTAAGGGGCTGGATACCTGTAGCAAACAAGGATCCTCTTGCTATTGGCACAGGCTGGTGAGATGAGGACAAAAAAAAAAAGAAAAAAAAAAGCTATAACAAACAGGTGTAGGACACCAAGTTCCATTGCAGTTGGATTTTCGTATGAAAGTTTGGACTTTGTGAAGTTTTTCAGGTGTCTAGTTTGTGGTAAATCACTCCCGAGGGGAACCTAAGTATAGTGTGCTCCGGGGAATAAAATACTTGTGAATTACTTTTGAGCAAGTTAAGCACTCTCAAATAAAGCACTCATCAGTTACCCACACCAACACCCGTCAGAGAAGACTGTTTCAGTTGAAGCCCTATGAATAGTGGGAAGTTTCACACATTCCATCCATGTTACCGTAAGAACAGTGTCGTACAGTATAATTCAACTTAAGGACTTTAACATCGGCGTGCTTCATCCTAAACTTCTTGTGTGCCTTTTAAAAACTTACACGCTCTTTGAAATTAGTAAGAACAACTTGGGTGGCTGAGTGCTTGTCAACTGCTAGGCATCTGGCACAAAACAGCAGATGACCAGCTCCAGAACAGCCGATGCCCTGTTCACGAATCTTGTGGTTCCTACTCCATTTAGAAGTGGGTTAACTGCTGTGTTTTTGCTTCTTGCAACAGGACAGCTGGCTCACTCTGGTGGTCGTCCACCGAATTTATGCAGTCACTGATCAGTGGGCCTGACACCAGGGGCCAGATGTAGCAAAGCTTTTTACCCATTCTGTGTCTATGGGAAAAAGTGTTCGTACATATGGCCCCAGGTCCTCGACAGACCGGACGGTCTGGTGGCTTGTCAAAATATAAATGACTCCCTAAGTTTATGTAACATAGTTCCATTTTAGAAACACATTGAACAAGCATTTACAATGCAATGGGTCTCGTGTTTGCTCGAGTTAGAGCTATTAGCCTTGTAAATTCCAAACTGTACATTTCTTGACCACATAAATTGAAAATGAAAGGTAAAACAGATGACATTAGCAAGCCGATACAAAGTGCCACAGCAGCCATGAGCATGAATGCGAAGGAGAGACACAAAAGGAAAAATAAGTTTTCTTGCAGTCAAACATATCTGCAAACGTGCAGTTATCCATGTAACAGGGTCAGTCTCCAAAGTGGTACCAAAACTGCCCCAAGGAGAGACAAACGTAAAGCATTTACCAATGATAAAGGATTTTGAATGGCAAGCCCATTAACAAGTGAAAGTGATGGGCGGGAGGTGGGCCTGGTTAAAAGCCCACATAGATACCAACATGTCAGAAAAGCAGCGCTTGCGCGCCTCTAAGCCCAACCCAAAAATGACCTTGACAACAGATGTTTCAAACAAATGTCAGGAAAATAATTTGAATGTGGGAAGATTGACAGGTACTTTATATTTGTGAACATTTCTGTTTATTAGCATCTGTTACATTTCTATATTCAGAATTGTCCTGTTTTAGTCATTGGTTTAAAAAGGAAGACCACTGAATGTTTCAGAAGGGCAGGACAATCTTCCAGAGAGCAATTTGGACATCGTAGGTAAACATTTGAATAGACATTTATTAAATAATATAGAATTCTGTAAACATGTTACTTGAATTGATCACATCCCTCAAATTTATTGTTATTCACTTGCCTAAGCCACTGTGTAAATGATTATGATCAATAATTTCTCAGTTTGCTGTGGTGCCTCAAAGAATACAGAGATAGGGCTTTGGTACAGACCTGTTTTTTGGTTTAAAGTAATGCACCTCAAGAGATGAAGCATGGACTTCTCAGGGGAATCTCAGCAAATCATCAAGCCACAACTGGAGAGGACCACAGGAGAATCACTGGGCCTCCCAGAAGTATTGCATAGTTGCAAACACAAGAAGATTGTGATCCGTCCTTACTGTGGCACATAGACCCTCTACTGACAACTTCACTTCCAGCACACAGATTAGCATTGTGCAAATTTAAGACCA
The DNA here is from genome assembly GCF_031143425.1 of Pleurodeles waltl. NCBI lineage: Eukaryota > Metazoa > Chordata > Amphibia > Caudata > Salamandridae > Pleurodeles > Pleurodeles waltl. The sequence continues at coordinate 600,371,963 of NC_090443.1, read as the reverse complement.
CAGTGTACATTTGTATACAAAGGGAGGGTTGATGATGCATTAGCCAAGCTTAAATATTGGCTTGTGAACATTTTTACATTATTGAATGAAAAGGTTACTGTTAGACCTGACAGCCTTGGGGTAATCACCCCTAACTTTTTGCCTGCCTCCCTCCACTTTTTGGACACTGTTTTTGCTGGTTTTAGGACTCTGTGCACTTTACCAATGCTAACCAGTGCTAAAGTGCATATGCTCTCTCTCATAAAACATGTTGACATTGGTTTATACCCAATTGGCTTATTTAATCTACTTGTAAGACCCTAGTAAATTGCACTACATGTGCACTAAATGCTACTAGTGGGCCTACAGCACTGATTGTGCCACCCACATAAGTAGCCTCTTAACCATGCCTCAGGCCTGCCATTGCAAGGCCTGTGTGTGCAGTTTCATTGCCACTTCGACTTGGCATTTAAAAGTTCTTGCCAAACCTTAAACTCCCCTTTTTCTACATATAAGCCATCCCTAAGGTAGGCCCTAGATAACGTATATGGCAGGGTGCTATGTAGATGAAAGGCAGGACATGTACCTGTGCAGTATATATGTCCTCGTAGTGTAAAACTCCTAAATTCGTTTTTACACTGCTGTGAGGCCTGCTCCTTTCATAGGCTAACATTAGGGCTACCTTCATACACCATTTGAGTGGTAGATTTTTATCTGAAAGGAGTAACTAGTTCATATTTAGTATGACCAGAATGGTAATACAAAATCCTGCTGACTAGTCAAGTTGGATTTAATATTACTATTTTAGAAATGCCACTTTTAGAGCGTGAGCATTTCTCTGCACTTAAATCCTTCTGTGCCTTACAATCCACATCTGGCTAGGTTTAGTTGAAAGCTCCCTTGTGCATTTACTCAGACAACCCCAAACACACGATGCTCAGTCACACTTGCACACATCCGCATATTGAATGGGTCTTCCTGGGCTGGGAGGGTGGAAGGACTGCCACTTACATGTCAAAGGATAGTAGCCTGCCCTCACACAATGGACTGCCACATCCCATACTGGGACCCTGGCAGACAGGATGGAACTGAAAGGGGACCTTGTGCACTTCTAAGCCACTCCTTGAAGTCTCCCCCACTTCAATGGCACATTTGGGTAGTTAAGCAGGGTCTCTGACCCTACCAACTCAGATACCACTGGAGAAGAATCCCTGAACCAGAACCTGCAACCTGCCAAGAGGAACTGCCTGGCTGTCCAAAGGACTCACCTGACTGTTTTTCTGCAAAGGACTGCTGCCCTGCTGTTTCCCTGCAGTTGCCCTGCTGACTTGCTGCCCTCTGGCTCTGCTGAGAAGTGCTCGCCAAGGGCATGGATAGAGCTTGCCTCCTGTTCCTTGAAGTCTCAGGACCAAAAAGACTTCATCCTGCAAAAGAACTCCTTGTGCGGCGAACATTTAATGCACAGCCAGCAAGAAACGACGCACAGCCTGCATTGCAGTGAGAAAATAACTGCACGCCGATCCGGAACAACGCAGCCCAGCTCCCCGAAGTGGAGATCGATGCAGCACCAGCATTGCGACCGGAACTTTGATGCACACCCAGGATTTCAACGCATCATCCCCGGGGCGTCCGAAAACCCTGCAACCCAAAGAGGATCCAGGTCAGGGCGCCAGAAATTGACGCAAAGCCTTTCCTGCGTGAAAACTCAACAATACATCATCTGTGTGTGCTGGAAAAATAGACACACATCTCCCCGTTTTCTACGCATCTCCTCCTCTGTGGTTCCTTGCAGAGAATTTGAACGTAAACCAGGTTCTTTGTGCTTGCAAGAGACATTTGTTGCTTTTTAAACACTAAAGACTCTTTATATCATTTTATAAGTGATATTTCAACTTGTACTTATTGAATCTTGATCGTTTTGACCTGCATTTAACCAGATAAATATTCTATATTTTTCTCAACACTGTGTAGTGTATTTTTGTGGTGTTATACTGTGCTATTGCATGATTTATTGCAGAAATACTTTACACATTGCCTTCTAAGTTAAGCCAGACTGCTCAGTGCCAAGCTACCAGAGGGTGGGCACAGGATAATTTGGATTGCGTGTGATTTACCCTGACTAGAGTGAGGGTCCTTGCTTGGACAGGGGGTAACCTGAATGCCAACCAAAGACCCCATTTCTAACAGTTACACAATACTGATATGATCCACACATCCTTCAATGTGTTAGTCAGATAAGGATGTTGTAGGGAGTTGTTGAAGAGAGTTTACAGAGTTGAGCACCACCTACCTGAAAAAATAAACACATTGTTTCTAAATAATTTTATTATTTCTTATTGACTGTTATGTATGAAAAGTGACCGCAGGGTGAAAGTAAAACAAAAATAAAATGGAAAAGATAGAACATAGCAGCTGAACCAAGATTCAGCTTAGAAACACATGGTGTTAGACAGTTATTGATTATTCATACATTGCCTGCTTATGAGAAAGCATGACTCACAGTCAAAGTATTTTTAAAATTACATAGCCTGTTTCTCAGGTTTATTATATGGCTCTATTTCATTGCATAAGTAAAATCATTCTGCTTTTTTTCACCAATGTTTCGTAATTTCCTGGAATACTGACAAAAACGAAGAAACAACTGTGGCCTTTAGCTGTCATTTCACTGTTCTGTAAAGGGCAGAATTTGACAGAGATTGAATGAGTCATGCTGTGACTAACTCTTGGCTGTTGCCGTCCTTGGCCAAAAGGTCTAGTAATTTCAATAACACATGGATTGTGGGCTTCAATGGTCCTGAACTCTACATGAAATATTATATTAAGTGGGAAAAAGCATTTCAAAACTATCTAACAAAGGCATGCCGAGATGTATTGTGTCAATGTGTGAAAAACCAAGGAAGGGGAGGGGGAAGTGGACCTAAAGATGCATCAGTCAGTATATTTTAGTGATGTTCTATGTATTTGCAATATCTGCATGTGTTAATTCCAGAAATTATGATGGTGAGTGATTGTTTTGCTTGCACAAGCATCTTTTAGTCCCTCATTATGTGTGATCCAGTAATCCTCCATGAATTTCCACCCCCAAAAGTTAAGAGAAGTACCCGTAACTCAGGAAAAAGAGTTACTGGGAGTTATGAGTTAAACCCTGACTGTCCCCATGTAACTGACAAATTAGCAGAGCAATTAGTCATTCTGTGTCTTGTTTCTCTGTAGTACTTCATTTCACTAGAATTTGAAAGCAGATGGAATCTCCAGTTGTAAGAAAACATATCTGCAGTATTTCTGTGAATCTCTCTAATGACTTACTAGCATTGCAGAGAGTACCACTCCCAGACCCTACATTACTTCTGGCATGGCTGTTTTTCAGAGTTCTGGTACAGATGGAACCGATGAAGCAGAATTATCAGGAAACAAATTTAGAGATTTGCAACATTACTAGGAAGCAGAGGGGCTGCATAAGAACCCACACACCAGCAGGAGAGGAGTACCAGTAGCTAGACAGAAGCAAATGCTGGTGCAGGGAGTCAGCAAATTCAGCTTTAGAGGTCAGTTGGCAAAAATGCTTCTGGTGGCTAGGCCTGGCCACTAGGAGCAAAAGGAGCCCAAGATAAAGAATATGAATTCAACTGGTGCTGAGAAATGTATTGTGAAATATTACACCTTTTAAAAAGGAAAATCAAGAAAAAGGTGCACAACACTCTGCCTCCTTTCCTTTAAAAACCTCTGTTGTGGACCAGGTCTCCAGGCTGGCCATCTTTAATAAATTAGCCACTTGAGGAGAGGGCATACACGGGCCCCCTTCCTGTAATATTCACTGCTCCTGGAAGACCACATTTCCCCAGGGCTTGGTGCACAGAATCAAGCAGAACACATTACAGTGCAGTTCCTACTAGTCCCAGAGGGCACCAGAGACCAATATGAGCAGGTGAGTCCAACACTAATGTGCAGCTCCCACTTTGGGACAAACAGAAGAGCTGCTGCTCTGTGCAGGAGCTGAAAACAATGACACAAACTCCTGTGCCTGTGGGGCATGGTATTGTGGGGAGCCAGCATAGTCACAGGGGCCTTGAGGCTCCTCTCGCTACCCCCAGTGAATCCCTGAGCTTGCAAGTACCTCAGATGAAAACGGGAGACCAGGAAGACAAATGAAAAAGGGAAAAACCCTGTTGTATCATGAGGCCACAAAAATAATGAATAGTGGGTGAGCTGCTCATCTGAAATTTACTTCACCTGACAATGAGAAGCCATTATGGCCATTGAAGGGGCTTACGCACATTTTTGTTGTCCTGGTGTCCAAAGCAATCAATCAATCAATCAATCAATCAGTGTATTTGTAGAGTGCACTACCACCCTTGAGGGTCTCAAGGCGCTGAGGGGAGGGAGGGGCTGCTGCTACTGCTCAAATAGCAAGGATGCGGTGGCAGACGGTGTCGAAGGCAGCTGATAGGTCCAGGAGGATGAGGGCCGCCGTTTCACCGTTGTCAAGCAGGGCCCTGATGTCGTCAGTGGTGGCGATGAGGGCGATTTCAGTACTGTGGTTGCTGGGGAACCCTGACTGGGATGGGTCCAGGATGTTGTTTTCTTGGAGGTAGAGGGTCAGTTGTCTGTTGACGATCTTCTTGATGACCTTGGCCGGGAATGGGAGCAGGGAGATGGGGCAGAAGTTCTTGAGGTCTCTCGGGTCCGCCATGTGTTTCTTGAGTAGGGATTTGATCTCAGCATGCTTCCAGTTCTCGGGGTAGGTCACGGTCTCCAAGGAGATGTTGATGACTTTGCAGAGGTGGGGTGCAATGGTGGCGCTTGCTTTGTTAAATACGTGGTACGGGCATGGGTCTGATGGAGATCCAGAGTGGATGGTGCTCATGGTTTTGATTGTGTCGTCTTCATTCACGTTGGCCCAGACGAGCAGGGGGTTGTAGATGAAGGTGGGTGGAGAGTCTGAGGAGTTGGTGATTGGTGGGGTGGTCTGGCTGTTGAAGCTGTCATGGATGTCTGTGATCTTGTGGTGGAAGAAGGCGGCGAGGGAGTTGCATAGGTCTTGTGAAGGTGTGATGTCGTTTGTGCTGGAGCTGGGGTTGGAGAGTTCATTCATGATGTTGAAGAGCTCCTTGCTGTTGTGTGCGTCGTTGTTAAGGCGGTCTTTGAAGGAGGTTTTCTTGGCAGATCTAATGAGATGATGGTGATTGCAGATGGTGTTTTTGAAGGCGGCATGGTTGTCCGGTGTCTGTTCGAGGACCCACTTTCTCTCCAGTTTCCGGCAGGCTTGCTTGGAGGCTCGATGGTCCGAGGTGAACCAGCTGGCTCCCTTGTTGGCACCTCTGTTGGAGGGTTTATTGAGCGGGACGAGAGTGTTGGCGACAGTCGTGGATCCAGCGCCAGAGGTTGTAGGGTGAGTGGTCGGGATTGGTGGGTGGTTTTCGGGCGAGGCTGGTGTTCAGCTGGTCTTGGCTGATTTTGCTCCAGCTGCGGCTGTTGGATCTGTTGGGTGCGGTGGTGGGTTTCTGGAATTTGAAATGGATGCAGCAGTGGTTGGTCCATGGAAGTTTGGTGGTGTGGCTGAAGGTGACGTGGGGGCTAGCGGAGAAGACGGGGTCCAGCGTGTGGCCAGTGGAGTAAGTTGGAGTAGTGACGAGTTGTCTGAGTCCAAGGGTGGCGAGGTTGTCGATTAGGGTGATGGAGTTGGGGTCGCTGATATTCTCCAGGTGAAAGTTCAGGTCGCCGAGGAGGACGTAGTCGGGGGAGGCTAGGGCGTGCCTGCTGATGAGGGCAGCGATGGAGTCGCAGAACTGAGGCCGTGGTCCAGGGGGTCTGTAGATGAGGGTTCCTCTGAGGGTGGTGTTGGGGTTGGTGTGGATCTGGAAGTGCAGGTGTTCCGCGGTGCTGAGGGTGTTGTCGGTACAGGTCGTGACCCTGATGGTGTTCTTGTTGACGATAGCGATTCCGCCTCCGACTCCGTTGGTACAATCCCTGCGGGTGAACTTGTAGCCATCCGAAATGGCTATGGCGATATCTGGGGCCGAGGAGGCGTTCATCCAGGTCTCCGTCAGGAAGGCGAAGTCCAGGGTGAAGGTGTTGAGCAGGTCCCAGAGTTCGACGGTTTGTTTGTGTGCGGAGCAGGTGCTGAGTAGGATGCATCGGAGGTAGTTGCGGTCAGGCTTGGCAGGAGGTGCTGCAGTTCCAGCAGGTGAAGGGTCCCTGGGTCTGCTTAGGGGAGGCCAGGAAGCAGGCGTGAGATCGTCCGGTGTTGAGTGCACTGAGGGTGCTGGCGGTGTAACGGTGTTGCTGGCTGTGGTGGTTTTGGGGACCAGGGGTCTGGACGTGGACGGCGCAGACGGGCTTGCCTTAGGCGCCGCTGCTGTGCGGCCGCGCGGCGGCTGCCATATAAGAGGAGGTGGGAGGGAGGGGCAGCAGGGAGGAGGGAGGGGGGCAGCCAATGGTAGGACGGGGGGTGGGGCCACAGGGACCGCAGGGACGCAGAGGCGGGAGATAAAAGATTTTGAAGTGGAGGGTGGGGGCGGGGCCACAGGTACGCAGCAGCGGGAAAAAAAAGATTTTGAAGTGGAGGGCGGGGGCGGGGCCGAAGGGCCGCAACGGCAGGAGGAAAAAGATTTTGAAGTGGCGGCGGGGCCGCAGGGACGCAGCGGCAGGAGAAAAAAGATTTTGAAGTGAAGGGTGGGGGCGGGGCCGCAGGGATGCAGCAGCAGGAAAAAAAGATTATGAAGTGTAGGGCGGGGGCGGGGCCGCAGGGGCGGGGAGAAGAGGGCTGAGAGAAGAAGGCAGTTAGAGCAGCGGCAACACCAGCAAGCAATGCAGGGGAGCGACCTGCCTGAAAGCAGGGTCAAGGGTCACAGGGTCAAAGGATACGTAGGGGGACTATCTACAATTACCTGAAGTGTTGTTAGGGCAACAGGAAGTGCCACTGCCCCCTAAGGAAAGTTTTAAAAAGGTTACACTAAGGGTCTGAATATGATCTTGATGGATGGGGTTACTCCATCACAAACGTGACGTATATTCCATCCGTGGTATTACAATCCCATTATATTTCCGATGAAGATCGTAATATGGTGGACAGAATATCTGTCACATTTGTGATGGAGTGTTCCATCTACTAAGATGGTAATCAGGTGCCAAATCACCTAAGGCCTCAGAGGGGAAGCCGCAGGAGATGCTTCCTTATATTTCACACACTTCTTGGAGCTGGAGCTGTTGCTCTTGGTCTCTGGAATGCAGGGACCTCTTGTGTAATCCTTTGGCTGCAGTAGGCAGACAGTAAAGAAATATTCTTAACACACATTTTAATTTTAAATTCAAATGATTCATCAACAATGTTTGTCATGAACAATGCACTGACTAGACTTATAATGAATGCATTTGAATATAGATATTAATTCTGTTGGTTTAAATATTGATACAGTGGTAAATCATAGCATGTGGTTTCATATTAGTATTGTGGTGACATCCTGACAAAGCCAGAACGCCTGTCTTATTTAAAATGCCACCACTTTATGATGTGATGTTGCATCTCATATAGATGTGAAAGATTGGGATTATGAGATTCAGGACCCTCTAGTGGTGAAATGTGATATCAAGTTGTAACTAAAGGTATTTCCACATACCTGATGTACACATTTGTAATTTAATGTGCGATATTTAGTTGAGTGTTTATAATAAAAGTACTTTTCCTTTCTAAAAGGAAAAGCACTGACTGGATTACAATTTATTGAGTGCTGTTGTGTAGTAGCGAATTGGGATTGCTAAATTGCTACATCTCCCCTGGGTAGACTTTGGACTGCTCTGCTTCATTAACCTGAGTGAGTCAAGTGCTACAATGGGGTACTTGCTTCCCAGTAAAAATACAGTTGCAGGTGTATAACTTGCACAGGAATCACATCCTTCACAACTAATAACCCAATTTCTTACACTGATGAAAAAACATTCAAACACTGAATGATGTAGAAACATGCAAACAAATTGGTTGTACAAAATATGTTCAAGCAGCAGATAAAATTGTCTTATCAAATGCATCTTTACATTGGAAAACTAATGCCAAATAGTTCAAACCCCCATTAGTTGCTAAACAATTAATTATGTGCTGTCCTGTTATTATTATTATTATTATTATTATTATTATTAGTAGTAGTAGTAGTAGTAGTAGTAGTAGTATCTTCCTTCTTTCAACTGCTGCAAAACGCTGTTGTTTGAACATGTGCATATTAGTTTTTTTTGCAGACCACCGTCCTACTGGAAGAAGGCAGTCAGGCATGCTAATCCACCTCAAATAGGGAAGGAGAAGGCATGGGTGACAGTCTGTTGTAGCATCCTGTCCCAGTCAAATAGAGGAGAATACTTTTTGTAGACTCTGGTCTCTTGTTGAAGTAGCTTATTTAGGTTACGCCAGAGTCTGGATTGGCTTAGTGTGATTCAGGTCATGTTGGTAGAAAAGTTACAGTGGCTAATAGTGGAGTACTTCACCTCCTTCCAATCTTGTGGCCATGTTGGCCTTCTACAGTGCCCCTTTCTTAACCCACCTTCTTTTTAGTATAAGCCACAAGCGGTTCATAATCCTGTGATTTTATGTTCATGTCAATGAAACACAGATTTGTTTGTGAACGCCCTTACCAAGCTTTGTCACATTGTCCCACAGACATGTGGGACACATTGTCTACTATCAAACAGAGAGAGGTATTTTCTTTAGGCATTACCTTAACATGCACGGAGGGGAAGTTGTGCGTTTCTTTGTGACTGTGAATTGAGTCTTGATTCGTGTTTGCTAGACTCCTTTCTAAACCTGTACCAACTGTATTATGTGCTTCCTTTTATCCCCGACCTCCATATATCCACTGCAATAGCTTTGATCAATTGAAAGCTTGAGTAGACTAATACCCTACATATGGGATTATCTGCTTTTTAAAATCAGTAATAGAATCTTAATCCAAATTCTGATATTGCCCTGGTTTTTGACTTGAAGACGTGTGGTCCATTGTCTGTGCTTTGGTACTAAATTATGTGTCTTCCACTGGAAAAAGTAACACATTTCAAACTCCTCTATTTGATTTTCAAGGGCCACCCCAAATGTGTGTCACACTTTTCTTTTAGCAGAATGCAGTTGCATCTACAACAAATGCAAGTCCAATTGTGACTACATGTTTGCAGTGCTTGGACCCTACTTCAGCATTCCTCTCCCCCTCCCCCCACACACATTCTCTGTTTGATGGCTTAAGAAAGCAAAGATCGATCTTTCTTTTAGATACTCAGGTCTGTTGTTCTCTTGAACTTTAATGTGTTTTATGTTGTAATAACACACATTTTAAATATTTGAAACAGAATGTAGGTCAAACAAGAAGCATTTGTCTGGAAAAGGTAAATTTATGAAATAGAAACAACAGAAATCGTACCCCCTTTGCTTGCTTTCTTTACAGGTACTTGCTTACATTGTATGATACAATTTTTCATCGGTTTATATATGGACATACATGTCTATTTAGTGTATCGCTTATTTAAGTAGATCAATTCACTGAACAATAGTTCAACTAAACATCCACTGACACAGACAGCTATAGAAAGAAATTAATTAATAGGTAGAAAATAGTGACCAATTTAAATTAGCCGAATTTAATTGGATTTCCTTTGCGCTATTACTAATGGATAATAAACTCATTTACAGAAGAGAAAACTGAATTCAACATATATCAGTGTACTTTATTTAGATGATTTTAGAGAGTGTTTTGAGGAGCCATACCTTTCCGTAGGAGTAAATCGAATGCTATTAATAAATCTTTTGTTAGTCACCAAGGTGAACGTTGTGGTTTGTATAGACGTGAATTGTTTACATTTAAAGTAAAACTTATTAGGGCCAGTGCTTCATTTTGTTAACACAAATTAGCATTTTACTTGATCCTCAATTAAGTTCAGATATTGTCCTGAGAACTGATGTCCTTTTTGGAGGTACAAGTGAGCAAATATGTTCAACCTGCAAGACTTCAAGGAAATGCGATTTCGGGCCCTACGTGTAACCTGGGATTAGCCTAATCAAGTGTAATACCATTCTCAACCTCAGAGGGGAAATAAAATGCAGATTAATAAATAATTACCTAATTTTGCAAATTAGTTTCTTCTTCTGTCATGTGATGTCTGTTTTAGGAAATTGAAACTTTTTTTATATCTTGGGAAAGGAATTTGGTGGTTGTTAAATGCTTTTATTATTCTTTTTTTTTCTTTTTACTAGTGCGATTTTTGCTGTCCACAGATTATAATGATCTACATGTGTGCATGCTAGATTTCACTAAAGTTAGATAACTTTTAAATAGTTCCTTAAATTATTCGCCGAAATGAACAAACCGAAAAATTAAAAATAAAGTTAAAGAAACAATTTACAGCTATTGTGTAAATGATTGTTACACGAAACATGAAAATAATATTTTGTAGATATAGCAAATAGTGACTAATCCTGGCAATATTACAACTCTGACAAACAACCCAACTATCTCTGCTTGCAAGAAAACTGCCGAGTCACATTAAATGAAAGAAGTGAGAGCAAATGCGTGTTTCGAGGCCTTTTCCTGCCCTGCCGCAACAGGGAGAAGATAATTGATGCTGACTTTCTCCCGGCTTGGGTCATCTCCATAGATCATAAATCTTGGGTTTCTGAAACTAGCTCAGGTCACGCAGAGAACTACATACGGTGAGTCTTTGGCTTCTGTGACACTGCCAGTCTTTTTGTAGATGCACATTAATATATGATTTTGCATTTTGTTTTCATTGTGATTATTTTTTTTATTATTTTCGGTAATTAACTGTCTATGTTGAATTCTTTCCATTGTTTTTATCATTGTTGTTAGACTTTTCATCTTTGGCATGGTATCCCTTAACTTTTTGCCTCTGTTCCCCAGGTTGTTGATGTGTGCTGGAGTCTGATTTTGCTGCTTTTGTTACTCTGGGCACTTTATCACTGCTGACCAGTGCTAAAGTGCAAGTGCTTCTTTACAAAATGTGTATGTGATTGGTTTATCCATGATTGGCATATTTGATTCACTAGTAAGTACCTAGTAAAGTGCACTAGAAGTGCAAAGGCCTGTAAATCAAATGCTACTAGTGGGCCTGCAGCACTGGTTGTGCCACCCACATAAGTAGCTCTGTAATCATGTCTTAGACCTGCCACTGCAGTGTCTGTGTGTGAAGTTTTAACTGTAAATTTGACTTGGCAAGTGTACCCACTTGCCAGGGCTAAACCTTGCCTTTTCTTGCATGTCAGACAACTCTAATGTAGGGACTAGGTAGCCCCAAGGGCAGGGTGCAGTGTAAGGTTAAGGTAGGACATATAGGGCCTCATTCTGACTTTGGCGGGCGGCGGAGGCCGCCCGCCAAAGTACCGCCGTCAGAATACCGCTGCGCGGTCAAAAGACCGCTGCGGTAATTCTGAGTTTCCTGCTGGGCTGGCGGGCGACCGCCAGAAGGCCGCCCACCAGCCCAGCGGGAAACCCCCTTCCATGAGGATGCCAGCTCCGAATGGAGCCGGCGGAGTGGAAGGGGTGCGACGGGTGCAGTTGCACCCGTCGCGATTTTCAGTGTCTGCTTGGCAGACACTGAAAATCTTGGTGGGGCCCTGTTAGGGGGCCCCGCGACACCCGTTACCGCCAGCCAGGTTCTGGCGGTCAAAACCGCCAGAGCCAGGCTGGCGGTAAGGGGGTCGGAATCCCCATGGCGGCGCTGCTTGCAGCGCCGCCATGGAGGATTCCCCAGGGCAGCGGGAAACCGGCGGAACACCGCCGGTTTTCCGTTTCTGACCGCGGCGCTACCGGCGCAGTCAGATTGCCCATGGATGCACCGCCAGCCTGTTGGCGGTGCATCCGCGGTCGTTGGCCTGGCGGTAGTCTACCGCCAGGGTCAGAATGACCCCCATAGTAATGTGTTTTACATGTACTGACAGTGAAATATTGCTAAATTTGTTTTTCACTGTTGCAAGGCCTGTCCCTCTCATTAGTTAACATTGGAGCTACCTTTAAATCTGAATAAAGTGTAGATTCCCCTTGGGAGCAGATGGACCTGTGGAGCTTGGGGTCTCTGAGCTCAAAATTTTAAAATTTAGTAAAGTTGATTTTAAGATTATGGGCTTGATTACAACTTTGGAGGAGGTGTTAATCCGTGCCAAATGTGACGGATATACTACCAGCGGTATTACGAGTTCCATAGGATATAATGGACTCGTAATACGCCTGGTGGTATATCCGTCACTTTACCGTCACTTTTGGGACGGATTAACACCTCCTCCAAAGTTTTAATCAGGCCCTATGTGTTTGAAAATGCCACTTTTAGAAAGTGAGCATTTTCTTGCTTATACCATTTCTGTGACTCTGCCTGTTTGTGGATTCCCTGTCTGGGTCAGTTTGACAGTTGGGCGAATTGCACCTCACACTAGACAGTGACACAAAGGGGGCTGGGGTGTAGCCTGCATATCCTGATGAGCCATCTGTGCTAGGAGGGAGGGGAGCAGTGGTCACTGACACCTGAAAGTGCTGTGCCTGCCCTCACACAATGCAGTCTCCAACTCCTTGATGAGTGTCTGGGGCCTGGCCTGGGCAAGGCAGGATTTCTCATTCAAAAGAGACTTTACTTTGAAGTAGGCCTTCTTCAAAGGAGAAATTGGGTATAAGAAGGGGACCCAAAACCACAGACTTTAGAACACTTCTAGAACCAAGAGGAACCTCTGCCTGGAGAACAGCTGAAGAGCTGAGAAAGAAGAGCTGCCCTCCCTGTGCTTTGTGGAGCTATCCTGCAGTTGCTGCTTCTGCCAGAGTAAGCGGGCAAAGACTGGATTTTGTGTGCCTTCCATCTTGAGAAGAAATCTCCAAGGGCTTGATTTAGAGCTTGCCTCCTGTTGTTTAATGTTTCAGGGACAGCAACATTTTCTCTCTGCCAGCACCTGGAGGCTCTGGAGAGTCTCCTACTCTGCCCTGTGGTGCCCATCCAGTTCCAGGGACCCTGAAAGGAGAAGCTGGCAGCCCAAGAGTGAGAAATCCACACACAGAGCGCCCTGCGGGGAAAAGATCGACGCAACTCTGATCTGCGGCTGAAGAAACAACGTCCCGCCGGCTCTGCGGCTGAAAATCGACCCTCACCGGAAACGCGACCGAAGAATCGAAGCACGGAGCTGGAGAAACGATGTGCAGCAAGTACGGCTGGGCTTGTAAAAACAATGCAAGGCCTGCCCGGGCCTGAGAGTGCTGACCGGATGGACGCATCGTTTTCCTGCAGAGAGAAGAAACAACGCTCCCCGACCCGAAAGGAGAAATGACACAAGGTTCTGCTCGTGAGTGGAATCGACGCATCGCAAGCCCTTTTTAGATGCACAGTCGCCCATGCGGGGTTATTTTTGACGCACCCAAGGTACATTTTCACGCTAACAGTGTTAGTGTATGTTTAAACTACTTAAAGACTCTTTTTGATTTTTAATTGATAACTTGTGGATTTTTGTCGTTCTGCCCTTGTTTTGTTTAGATAAATATTTTCTATTTTTCTAAACCTGTGTTGTGTTATTTTGTAGTGTTTTCATTAAGTTATGTGTTGGTACAGATACTTTACATCTAGCACTCTGAAGTTAAGCCTACTGCTCTGCCAAACTACCAAGGGAGTAAGCAGGGGTTAGCTGAGGGTGATTCTCTTTTACCCTGACTAGAGTGAGGGTCCTTGCTTGAACAAGGGGTAACCTGACTGTCAACAAAGACCCCATTTCTAACAATTGTAAAGTTATGTTTTTATTTTAGTCATTCCCATTAATTGCTATGAACATTTTTACTTTAATCTGTAGTCTTTTGAACTAAGACTGTCTGTGTTGGTGTCACCTAATTTTTTTGGGTTGTAGCCTTGTTTGATCACTACTTTGAGGTAGAGTCCAAGACGTCTTGAAATCAGTGGCAACTACTAGCAACCAGTGTATTCTTAACTTATCATATGAATGAACAGATTTTGAAGACTACTAAATCTAGTAGAAGGCCATCACATAAAAAAATTCTACTGTAAAACATGTTTCATACATTAAACTTCTCCATACTTTCAATTGGTTACTTCTTTTGGCCTAGCCACAAACCATGCAATAAGCAGTTGGTCTTAAATCGGTGTGATTATATCATAGGGGGCAGACGTGTTACCATTGATGTAAATGATGCTGTAGCCCACATCTGCATCACATCAGTATATTTCTTCAACATAATTCTCATCTTAAAGTTACAGGCAACCCCATTTTCATCATAATTCAGTAAAAAGTAGCCAACATATGTCTAGTTTTATGGGTTCTGAGGATCCTATTAGGACCTCTGTCGAAGGGAACTGAACCATAAAAGGATAAACACCAATACCCTCACAGGACCATTGATTATGAAAGAAATAATAAGAATGTCAACACTTGGACTTTATTCTTGTGTTGAGTAATTCTTTTCAATGTTTTGATTCTTTGTTTTATGTTACCAGCACACCTCAAATGATTATTCTGGGTAATGTATTATTTCAAAGCAATTATTTTAGTGCAAAACCCTCCATGTATTAGTGATTATTATGCAGAAAAAGTGATTAAAGATAAATTACTATTCAAATCCATTAGTACAAGTTAGACCAACCTCAGTGACTAACGATATAAGTTCAGTAAAGGATATGGTGTCCCTTATGGGGGCAAATGGCTTCAGTTAATATTGCTCTATCAGAGTTATTGTCCATCAATAGCCATCCGCAACATCAAATTGCCCATATTCCTTGCTGTTGCTTCCCATAACAGATGCAAATGCGTTTTGACCTCAGGTGAGGAGACAAGGTTTATTGAAGTCTTTCTAAGGGTCAATGTTTCTTATCTCTTGGAGCATAGTTTTAAAGTTCTGGGGTAATGTCTTTTTTTCTGATAATGCTGGGAAAACATACTTGGAGGAGTCTTGCAAAGCACGATCAGGTAACAATCAATCAATCAATCATGGGATTTGTAAAGTACAGCTTATCACCCCGGAGGGTATTGAGGCGATGTGGGTTGTTGCTGCGTATTGGTGGCTGCTTATCGAAGAGCCAGGTCTTAAGTTTCTTCCTGAAGTCAAGGAAGGTGTGGGTGGTGTGTAGGCGGGGGGAGGTCGTTCCAGATTTTGACGGTGAGGTGGGAGAAGGAGCGTTCACCAAAGCAGCTGCGATAGACTCTGTGGACTTGTGAGAGAGTGAGGGTGAAAGAGCAGAGTTCTCTGGTGGGCTGGTGGATGAAGAGTCTGTGGTTGATGAGATTGAGTGCGATGTTATGTAGGGATTTGTATGTGAGGGTGAGCACCTTGAATTTGCACCTCTTGCAAATGGGCAGCCAGTGGAGACTCCTGAGGTGGGGGTGATGCAGGTCAACGTGGGAAGGTGCAGGACGAGGCTTGCTGCTGCATTCTGGATGGCCTGGAGGCAGTGGAGGAGCTGGGTAGGAGTCCGAACTAGAGGGCGGTTCCATAGTCTAGTCTACTGGTGATGATGACTTGTGTTGCTGTCTTTCTGTTTTCGATGGGGATCCATTTGAAGATCTTACATAGTAAGCGGAGGTTGTGGAAACTGTTGGAGGCCACTGTGTTTATCTGTCGTTTGAAGGTGAGTTTTATGATGATGATTTCCAGGTTGTGGGCATGGTCGGTTGGGTAGGGATTTGTATGAGTGTGGAGGGCCACCAGGAGTTGTCCCAGGGGTAGGTGTTATTTCCAGAGATGATCACCTCTATCTTGTCTGAATTCAGTTTCAAGCAGTTGGATCTCATCCGTTCAGTGATGTGGGACATGGCGTTGCGAAAGATATCTCAGGGGATGGTGTGATCTTCGGAGAGGGAGAGAATGAGTTGGGTGTCATCTGCATTTGAGATGATGTGGAGTCCATGGAAGTGAACAATCTCGACTAATGCCATCACACAGGTGTTGAAAAGCATTGGGCTAAGAGAGGATCTCTGAGGGACATCGCATATTGTGTTCTTAGTTTCCAATGTGAACAGTGGGAGGTGGACTCTCTGAATCCCTTGAAGAATGCGTGGATCCATTTGAGAGCATTGTTTCAGATCCCAATGTGGTAGAGTCTGGAGGTGAGGGTGTAGTGGGAGATGGTGTTGAATGCGGCATAGAGGTCGAGGAGGATCAGGGCCGCCTTTTCTCTTTGGACGAGGAGGGTACTGATGTCATCCAAAGCAGCGATGAGGGCGGTCTCAGTGCTGTAGCTGGTGCGGAAGAGACATTGGGAGGAGTCCAGAAGGTTGTGTCTTTCTAGGTGTTTGGAGAGCTGTTGATTGATGGCTCTTTCCAGGACCCTGGCTGGGAAGGGAAGCGGGGAAATAGGGCAGGAGTTTTTGAGTTCACTGGGGTTGGCTGAAGGTTTCTTAAGGAGTGGCTTGATCTCTGCCTGCTTCCATGCTTCGGAGATGGTGGCCATCCTGATGGAGGTGTTGAGGATGGGGGTGAGGATGCTGCTGATTTCTTTCTGGCCCATGTTGTTGGGGGCATGGGTTGCTGGGAGCACCAGAGTGGGTCATACTCATGAGGGCTGCTGTGTCCTGGGTGGAAAGAGGCTTCCAGTCAGTGATTAGGTGAAAGAGGGTGTGAGTTTCTGAGGGCCTGAAGGGGTTGGATTGCTGTTTTCGGTAGCGCAGGGCAGGGGAACTCCATGATGATCTTGAAGAGTTCCTTTGGGCAGTTAGAGCTTTCCTCGATGAGGCTGAAGAGAGATCTTTTTGGCTTCTCTGAGGGGAAGATTGTATGAGTTTAGAGCTTTTTTGCAGGTGGTGTGGTCAGCTTGGTCCCTACTGTTGCACCAGGGCCTTTCTAGTCATTTGCATTCTTTCTTGAATAAGCAAAGTTGATGGGCGCACCAACTTACAGGTTTGCTGGCTTATCTGGCGGTTGAGTTCCTACTAGGGCGACTTCGTTGGAGCTGTTGCGGATCTATTCTGACAGCTTGCGGGTGTCTTGCTCAATGTCGTCAGAGAGGATGAGTTTGCTGTAGTGGAGGGTGGTGTTCCATTGAGTTTTTGTGATTTTTCCCCATTTGTTGAGGGAGGAGGGTGGTGGAATGTTCCATTCTGCAGGTTATGGTGAAATGTACCAGGTGATGGTCCGTCCATGTGAGCTCTGTTGTGTGGGACAAGTTAATCCTATCTCTGCCTTTAAAGATAGGGTGCAGGATTTGTCTTGCGATGTGTGTGGAGCAGGTGACTAGTTGTTTGAGTCTGTTGTTGCTTAGATTGTCCAAGAGGTGGGTGGAGTTGTGGTTGTTGGGGTCATCTACGTGGAAGTTGAGATCTCCTAGGAACATGTTGAGTCAATCGCCGGGGGGCGATGAAGTAGGCTAGGGCCCTGCAAAAGGCGGGGTGGGGTCCTGGGGTCGGACACGAGGGTGCCCCTAATGGATGTTCTGGCACTGATTTGGATGAGGAAGTTAAGGTTCTCCATGAGGTGGGAGGTCTCCTCCTCAAAGGTGGTGCATGAGAGTTTGTCCTTATGCATGATGGCAATTCCTCCTCCATGCTTGCTAGCGATCATTGCCGATCAGCTTGTAGCCTTGTGGGGTAGTGCAGGTGATGTCAGGGTCCGAAGGAGGTGTGAGTCAAGTCTCAGTGATGAACATCACTCTGTGTAGATGGTGGTTATGGTGTGTCATTTTTCAGTGGTGTGTTTGCAGAGTGATCTTAGGTTGGAGAGTAAGCAGAGGAGTTGCTGCACAGGCCTGGGAGATGGCCGAGGGGGGACGTAGGAAGTGTAAGTGTTGTAGGTGAAGTGGCATTGGCCGAAGGAGAAGGATCCAACTGCAGTTGGAGGGGCATTGATGCAGCAGATATTGTCTTGGTTCCTGGGAGCTGGGTCCAGGAGATCGGTGTCAGAGTATCAGCGGATGGTGGGATAGCCAGGGTTCCCTGCACTGGGCATGGCCCAGGTATAGACAGGCACAGAAAGGCTTGCCTTTGGCATGCTGGTGGCACGCCCTTGCGTGTGGTCACACAGCAACCACCTTAAAGTAAGTCCTGCGGTGGGGGAGGCGCAGTGGGAGGAGGTTGGGCTGGCAAACTGAGAAGCAAAAAAAAAAGTGGGAAAAGGCAGCAGGGGTAGAGACACAAAGCAAGAGGGTCCCCAAAGGGACACCAACAGGGTGACTGAGCTGAACTGTGGCCTGCTGCCACTCAGAAGAGCTTGGCAGAGGCAACCAGGCAGCAACCAGGAGTGGGGAGCTAGAACAGCACCTGCTCAGTGGAGTCATGCAGCGGCCACCATCAAGTAGGTCCTTGGGTGCAGGGGAGCAGTGGGAAGAGGGTGGGCCGGCAAAGTGGAAAGCAGGAATGAAACAGCACAGCAACAGGGTCCCCAAAAGGGACACCAAAACGGTCACTAAGTTGACCTGTGGCCTGCTGCCACTCAGGAGAGCATTGCAGAGGACCAGGAGTGAGGAGCTGGCACAGGGGAGCTAACAAGTGCGGCACACACATTCCAACACCTCATTGATGAGGAACTGGGTGTACGCTATGTGGCTTCCTGTTTGCTGAGTGGCTTTTATTCCCCCACATATCTTTGGTTCTCCGTTTTGCATCTGGCATAGTCTGCATGTGTGAATAGGTTTACAACATATTTCTAAGTCATGTCATTGGATAATCACACCTGGGTGTTACCTAACATGTTGGGGTGGAGCCATTGAGCCATGTTTTTTATCAAGGATTTCAAAAGTCTTAATTTTCTAACCATTTGATCTACAACAGTCTGGATGAAACTTCAATGTCTTACGCAGTCGGTAGAGTTATTCCCAGGATAAAAGTGTTAGCATGTAGAGTTAGTCTTAGCTATTACACAAAAGGGCATCTTGCTATCTGGTATCTGTGCTAGATCATATAGGCATGATGAAATATAGGTGGCTTTGCAATGTGATTTTCAAAAGCATTCATAGATAACTGTATGGAGAGCTGTTAGAATGAACTGGTGCATTGTCATCAGACATGCACTTTAAATCAGAAGATTACTTCTTAAGTGGCTCCCAGCATGGGTGTTCAAATCTTGACAGTCAGTATTAGCAGTAATGATATTTGTTGGACCTCACCCTCTCTGCATAATCATCCAAGATTTGTGCCTTTACTTGACTTTCTTTGCTGAACCTATATTGTTGGCAATTGGAACATGTGCATTTCTACCTGCTACCCACCAGTGGCAACATGCTTGTGCTTTTTCTTTTAAACATGGTGAAATAGGTATACACCCAATTGGCAAAATTAGTTTAATTTTCCCTAGTAAATGTTACCTTGTGTACCCAGAGCCTGTAAAATAAGTACTACAAGTGGGGTGCAGTACACATTGTTCCACACACTAAAGTTTCCTGTAAGACATGTGTCAGACCTTCCACTGCAGCATGTAGTGCAGTTTGAAACTACAGTTTCAACCTGGCAAAGTAAACCTTTTGACAGGCCTAAACATGTTTTTAAAACTTTTAAGTCACCCTCTAAGGTTGTCCCTAAAGGTTCCTGGGGGAGTGTACACAGTATTTGAAAAGTAGGAAACATGGGTTTATGTTTTATCGGTTCTGACAATGAAAAACTCCTAAAGGCATTTTTTAATTATGTAAGGCTATTTCTCCCATAGACCAACACTGGGTTACCTTATTAAGTGACAATTTAAGCTTGGAACCAGATATAGAAAGTTTGTTTCCACTCAAATTAATTGTAATGTAAATTTGCTTTGATGGTAAAGTCAGATGTTAAGTTTCTATTCTAAAAATGCCACCTTTAGAAAGTTGGCATTTTTCTGTCCAAACCAAATGTGCCTTTCTGCCTGTGTCCAGCACCATATGTCTGTCAATGGCTCTCCTGTGGTGTTTTGTGTATTGCTTCAATAAATAGAGACAAAAGAGGCCTAGCTGTGGCAGGAGAGATTCTACCTGAAAGAATGCCTGGGGAGGAGTTGTGCTGTACCCGGATTACACTTCAAAGGACCCTGCCACCAGCACACACAAAGGAATCTGACACCAGGCCTTCCCTTGCCTTGGTCTCCCTAGAAGGTTTAGGGCTAAACCCAGGGGAAAGGAAAGAACTGACCAGAACCAGTTTTGAGGGAGGGCCAAGGAAATCCCCAGACAAAGGGAGGAACCAGGAATAAAAGTCACTCCTTCAGAACCTCTAATGAGAATACACCTGGACCTGTAGAAGATTCAGAAGAAGGACTATCTCTATTCTCGGAAAAAGGAAAATTGTACCTGCTTGCTTTGAGCCCAGGCTCCCCAGATGTGACTCCAATGGCCAGCTGGCTGACCTCCTGTTTAAGCTACAGGGACACAAAAAGCTTCCAGAGGCCTTCCTGCTTTCCAACTGAGCAAAGCCACTGGGCCTGATCTGGTCCCCGCTGCTGGTCTCTGTGGGGTTGAGACTGGAACCCCCAAGTGGTGCCCTCAAGGTCTTTGAATCTTTAATTGAGTTGGAGTGTTCTCTTCCCTTAAAACTGAAGGTTTCACTGGAATCGACACAGCACATCATGGCACAGCACAGCACAGCACAGACTAACAGAGGACCTCACATCATAGCATCTCACAATTCTTGATGGGTAGCTTCACCAGAACTGGCATAGCACAATGCAGACTGATCTTGCATGGCAGCCATGCAGACCAGCGGCCTTACCAGGAACCAGCGGAGAGTGGCACAGACTGATGCAGCAGCTCACATAGCAGCACCTTGCAAACTGGCGGCTTCAATAGAACCTACGGAGCACTGCGGGAACCGACATAGAACCTCACATAGCAACGCCATGCAGCCCCCACATCAAGGACAAAAACAGACAATTGTCAGCTGGTCGAACTCCTTCTGGTACCAGTCCCATGCTCCATCGCAGTTGGTCTGAACTTGAGACATTAGCCATGATTTAGAGTTGGGTGGATGGGTTACTCCCATCTACCGTATTACGATCTCAATAGGCTATTATGGGATTGTAATACAGCGGACGGGATATCCATCACATTTGTGATTGAGTAACCCTCTCTGCCAAACTCTAAATTACGCCCTTTTTCCCAAACCAGTGTGACCAAATAACAGCATTTGGTACTATTCTTACTAGAAGCTTTAAAACATAAAACTCAGGTTCTACTGGTTACATTTGTTGTTTTGATGCCATTTTATTTAACTCTATTTTCCTAAATTGGTGCAGGATTTTTCATGAGTTGTATCTTCACTTTCTTACTGTTTGATTGCAGTATACTTTACACGTTGGATCGAAGTTAAGACTGACTTAAGGGTTAATCACTGGTTTATTTATTGACTTTTGTGGTTCACCCTGAAAAATATTGCATTCATTATTTGAGCGGGACTTTCACCCTCTCAACTAATAACCTAATTTCTCACAATAATGTACATAATAAACATGGTGAATGAGTGGATAGCTCTGGAACTCCAAGCCCTAGTGATGTTTGGGAAACACACGTGATCTGCCTGCAAAATGTTTGTCATTTATGTACAAACTCTTTCTCTAGCCTAAAATAATCTTTAGTTCTTTACTATTTTTGTGTATTTTCATTGAGATATGAGTCGAAAATAAAATTTCAAAAATTGTTGTCTTGTTAAGTGAAGTTCTTGGTAGTTTGCTTTGCAGCCAGTCAAAATCATAGACTGAATAAACCCATCAGTTAATAAATACATTTAGAGAAAAAAACAACCCTCCTTAAATGCATGTAATCTGATAGTGATCAAGATAGGGTGAATGGCAAAATGGGCAAGAATATAACAATTTTAATGAGTGCTGGACTGCTCATATTGGGAAAAGTCCTATGGTAGGCTGAGTAGCAGGTAACTGCTTTTAGAGGTGCTCTTCATCTATCTAGCATGCAAAAAGGTCTTCTTGTATACACATATAAAATGTGCCACCACCCAGTTTTTCTTGGAGACGGGTAGATCCACTTGCTATACTGACTCATTACATTATTGGGCTTGTATGAATGGATTTCCATGATTGTTTTTAGTTCCCAGTCCACTGCTGCTTCTGTCCTCATTTGAGGTTGAGAGCTCCTCCCAGAGCATCCACATGAAGCACGCATATTGGTCCAATGACTTTTAATCACACCCATAGGCACATGTTCATTTCTCTTTGCTGTATAACTGCAGCATACATTTGTATTTTACAGTGAAACTGTATATCCTACGCCAGTGCTCATGAGCACAGTAATCCACCTTTAGGAAAAAGGAAGATTTAAATCTAGCATGGGTATTACTCTAAAAAAAAAACGAGGATTCTGATAACATTTGCACAGGAGTAGTAGAATCCATGATGAGGTCAAAATGGAATTCAGAAAAAAGGACTGAACATTAGGGTTTAGCACATAAAATATTGTCCTTCTAAAGTTAGAAAATTTGATTTTCAGAGCTAACACACAATGGGCTGTGTCTATATAAAGTGAGTAAAAAAAGTGCTAATTAAGGCATGGTGTCTTCCGCATTACGAGGCTGACTGGCGAGTAAATAGCTGAAGAGGTGGAGAAGTTCTATTTACCAACTTAGACAGCGGCAAATGCTTGTAACAGAGACGCTAAAGGCATGCGCTTAATTTGACTGAAAATTTAGCAGTATTTGTTGATGCAAGGTAACAATAAATATAGGCACACTGAAAGTTGAAACTGGACTCAACACAAAAAAGAGTAATGCAAAAAACAGGTAGACATTGCAATCATAAAGCACAAAAACACAGCAACACAAAAACAGCAGAACGCATCACTACCATTACAATATACCACACAACAAACATGTATAGACATTCTTGTTGCACATTACCACCTGAAACATGCTTTCATAATACTGAGATGCGAAGGTGTTTGTTCAAAGCACTGCCTTAACTGACTACCAAGGGCATGAAATATCACCCTTCAAAAATTTTATGATCCAGCCCTAAGTACTGTAGGTAACGGCATAAAAGTATGCTTAGAATTATTTATTAGGTTTGTATCGTTTTTAATGTATTATTGATCTTGGTTTTCTAATGCATGATTGTCTAGCAAGCAAAGATTTGGAAATGATTATCCTTCACTACAGACATCACGTGAAACATTAAAAAAACATCAAAAGTTAGGCAAGAAACAGCTGAGAAGTTCTGTCTGGCTTTCCATGCTTAACTCAGGATACTTTTTTCTTTCTACTAAAGTCTATGTTTTTCAACACCTGTAGAAACAATGCTGTCTGATACTATTATTCGATATGTTGTTATTTAAAATGCAGTATACCATTTCTTGAGATCAGTGGCATTTGACCACTGCAAACATTTTAAACAAAAAAATTAGCCCCGCCTCCTCATCCCATGAAGATCGATATTGTTAAAGAATTATAGAAGATTGTTGTTGTTGTTTTTTAACCAGGGGCTGGTGGCCTTTTGCTGCTACCACACACTAATAATATCAAGTACACTCCTGGTATTTTATTTTGAAAAAGTATTGAGGAGGAAATGGGGAGCAATCCATACATCTAGTACTTCGCTTAACACATTACAAGTACAAGACAGCACATAATATAATTTTCTTTTAGACACCCAATATGTATTTCATGGAGCTCTTCAAAGCAAAGAGCCAAGTTTCCATCAAATGGTACAGGAATAAAGTGACTGGAAATATATGGCCTTATCTGTTTACTTAAATCTGTTCATTAACATTTTCTATTTTCTGTGATACAGATTGCTTACATGAAAGTGATTTGAAAAGTGATCTTTTTGTATGGCCCCATCTGTTACCCAGTCCCCCTACCAGTGAGTTGTAGAGAAGGAACTGAAGAGTAGGCAGTCCCTCATCTTTGGTCAGAGAATCTAGTGGTATGGGGTGCCTTCTCGGTTTAAGTCTCCAAGTGTATAGATTCCTGTAGCGTGCTAAGTGGTAAGTTCAACCTGCGATGTGATTGATCCGTTGGGTGGCATTCCTAGCAATGAAAGTACTAGTGCATATGGGCGGATGTACTTAGTGATGAAACGGCAACATGTATACCATTGGAAAGTGACTTTTAGAAGCTTGGTGTCAGGTGTGCAGGGGTGAAACAAATGGAGTAGTGTAGACTGGTCCCAGGTTGGAAAGACAGTGGCAGTACCTGCCAGGCATCGACCGGACATCCCTTGGGCTACCCATTAAAGTTGGAAGGGAAAATAGTATTGCTAGAAATTGGAGACATAACTCCCTCTTGTCTTTGGGCAGATAGAGCTTCTGTAGCATCACTAAACAATATATGTAATGCCAAATTAGTGATCACGTCAAGCTCTCAAGTGCAGTGAGAAAGGGCTTGCTTCTTCATGTAAAGTGGATGATTAGTAAAGTGAAGAAGAAACCAGGGAAGCATAATCATTTTAATGAGTGCAATGCAGCCTGCCACCAATAATGGGAGGGACTGCGAAAACCTCATATGTTCACACACAGATGTTAGTGTTCTGGTGAGATTGCGGTCATATAAATCTGCGGGCTAGTTGCAAATGTCTAGATAACGCAACCAAGTCTCTTTTAGCATGGATACTGGTTCAGCTATTGCCAGACTGAATGGATATAAACATGATTTGGCCAGTTGACCTTCAGTCCAGAAAGGGCTGCAAATGTACTAAGTATAGAGGCCATGCCTTCCGATATCACTGTGACATCCCTGAGATATAATAGAAGGTCATCAGCATGCAGATATATCATATGTAGCGTGTCTCTTAGCCGGATTCCCCAGGTGTGACTTTTGGCTCGGAGTGCTAGTGCCAGAGTCTCAGCGGCTAATGAGGAAAGGAGAGCTGAAAGGGGGAATCCCTGGTGGGTGCCTCTGGCAACAGAAATGGGTTCGGAGAGGAAGGCACCAATTTGTACTCATGCAAGTGGTAGTGTGTAAAAAAGCGTACCCAGAAAAATGAAGCGACTCCAAAGGACATAGCACTTTAAAGCCTCATAGAAGAAGGACCATTTTAGACAATCAAATGCCTTCTCTGGATCCAGCACCATGCAACTTGATTGTGGCCAGGAGTGAAGGGGATATTCCAGCACCCGGAAGAATCTGAGCAAATTGAGAGAGGTGCTGTGGGCCAGGATAAACCCATTTTGGTCAGGGTGCACCATTGTCAGCACCAGCAGTGCCAAACGGTCGAAAAGTATCTTGGCAAGGATCTTGTAGTCGTTGTTCAAGAGAGCCAAAGGTCTGTTGGAGCTTAGTGCTGTGGGATGTGCGAGAAAGTAGCCTCTTTCTAGCATGTTTACCCCCACTTTTGGCCTGTTTGTGAGTGTGTCAGTGTGTTTTTACTGTGTCACTGGGATCCTGCTAGCCAGGACCCCAGTGCTCATGGTGAAAACCCTATATGTCAGTATGTTTTGCCTGTCTCACTGGGATCCTAATTGCCAGGACCACAGTGCTCATAGTTTGTGGCCTAATGTGTGTGTTCTCAGTAGTGCCTAACTGTGTCACTGAGGCTCTGCTAACCAGAACCTCAGTGCTTATGCTCTCTCTGCTTCCAAATTAGTCACTATAGATTAGTGACTTCGTTTACCAATTCTAATTGGCACACTGGACCCCCTTATAAGTCCCTAGTATATGGTACCTAGGGTTCCAGGAGATCCTTATGGGCTGCAGCATTTCATTTGCCACACATAAGGAGCTCAGACAAACCCTTTCACAGGATTGCCACTGCAGCCTGCGTGAAATAGTACACACACTGTTTCACAGCCATTTTTCACTGCACTTAAGTAACTTATATGTCAGCTATATGTCTAACCTTCATTTACTGAAGGTTAGGTGCAAAGTTACTAAGTGTGAGGGCACCCTTGCACTACGAAGGGTGCCCCCACACAGTCCAGGGCCAATACCCCAGACTTTGTGATTGCGGGGACGCCATTACTCGTGTGCACTACATATAGGTCAATACCTATATGTAGCTTCACAATGGTAACCCCGAATATGGCCATGTAAGGTGTCTAAGATCATGGAATTGTCACCCCATTCCAAAGCTGGTATTGGGGAGCCAATTCCATGCATCTTGGGGGCTCCACCATGGACCCACAGTACTGCCAAACCAGCTCTCTGAGGCTTGCACTGCAGCTACAGCTGCTGTCACCTCACAGACATGGTTCTGCCCTCCTGGGGTCTGAGCAGCTCAGTCCCAGGAAGGCAGAATAAAGCATTTCCTTTGAAAGGAGGATGTTACACCCTCTCCCTTTGGAAATAGGTGTGACAGTCTTGGGAGGGGTAGCCTCCCAGAGCCTCTGGAAATACTTTGAAGAGCAGAAATGGTGCCCTCCTTGCAAAAGCCAGTCTACACTGGTTCAGGGACCCCCAGTCCCTGCTCTGGCACGAAACTGAACAAGGGAAAGGAGAGTGATCATTCCCCTGTCCATCACCATCCCAGGGTTGGTGCCCAGAGTTCCTCCAGTGTGTCCCAGACTTCAGCCATCTTGTTTTCCAAGGTGTGGAGACACCATGGATGCCTCTGAGTGGCCAATGCCAGCAGGTGACGTCAGAGATCCCTCCTGATAGGTTCATACCTGATAAAGTAGTCAATCCCCCTCTCAGGGCTATTTAGGGTCTCCCTGTGGGTTTCTCTTCAGATTGTGCTTGCAAGTTTCCATCAGGGATCCTCTGCAACTACTACTTCATCCTCTGACCTCGGATCGACCGCAGACTGCTCCAGGAACTGCTGTAACGGCAACAAAGTATCCAGAAGGGCTACTTTTCCTCTGTAACTTGAGCTCCAGCCAACAACTGCAACAGTTTCCATGGTGTGAACGCTCTGGGTACTCCATGTCTTCACCCTGCACCGGAAGGACCAAAGAAATCTCTTGTAAAGTGACAGAGTCACTTCCCTGCTCTAGCAGGCACCTTCTAAGACAACGACTGGTTCTCTTGGACTCCTCTCCTGGCAACGAGCATGCTCCTTGGAACACAGGTGGTGGACCCCTTTGACACAGACTGTCCTAAGGTCCTGCTGTCCAAATTTGGAGGAGGCAAGAGTTTGCTTTCCCCATTTGCGACAGTACCCCTGTGCACTGCGTCATCCTCACCTCCTAAGGCCTCTGTGCACTATTTGCAAGAATCCTTCATGAACAGCCTGGCCCAGGTCCCCAGCACTCAATCCTGCGATACTAAACTTGCTGAGTTGTTCTCCAGCGGCGTGGGACCTTCTTTTGTAGTGCTGCAACAGCAGAAATTTGCACCTTCTTTGTCCCCATGTCCTGGGACCTCCGTTGGAGCTGCCTGGTCATCTGTGGGTTCCCTCCAGTGTTGGGAGCCCCCTCTGCCTCCTTAGTCTGAAGTGAGGCCCCTCGGTCCCTCCTGGGTCCAGGCAGCGCCACTTTGACGCAATCTGTGACATTGCATGAACCAAGGCTTGTTGGACGGATCCAGTGTTGAAACTCGGCTGCATCCAACATCTCCACGTGGGACATCCATTGCATCATGCAGGAACCCACAGCCATCTTCCCTTGGTGCATTTCTGCAGTCTTCGTCCAACCGGAGACTCTCCTTTTGCATCCGCTTGTAGTTTGGCAGGGGCTCCTGTCCTCCCTGGAATGTTCTGCGACTTCTGGACTTGGTCTCCTCTCTTTATAGGTCTTCAGGTCCAGGAATCCACCATTTGTTGCTTGCAGTCTTGCTTGGTTCTTGCAATAACTCTCATCATGACGTGTAGTGTGTCCTAAGGAAACTTGCAGTACTTTACTCCTACTTTCCTGGGCTCTGGGGTGGGGTATTTTACTCACCTTTGTGGTTTTCTTACTCTCCTAGCGATTTTCTACACACTACACTTGTCTAAGAGGGAATTTGAGATTCACATTCCACTTTCTTAGTATATGGTTTGTGTTGCCCCTAGACTTATTTTCTCTTCTTGCATTCCATAGCATTTCCTATTGTTTGCACTATCCTATGTCTAATTAGTTACCTTATTTTGTGACTAATGTATATATTGTGTATAATACTTACCTCCAAAAGGAGTAATGCCTCTAAGATATTTTTGGCCTGGTGTCACTAAAATAAACTACGTTTATTTTTGTTAACACTGAGTAATGTCTTTACTTGTGTATAAGTATTGTGTAACTATAGTGGTATTGCAGGAGATTTGCATGTCTCCTAGTTCAACCTAAGCTGCTCTGCTACAGCTACCTCTATCAGCCTAAGTTGCTAGAACACTACTACATTTCACTAATAAGGGATAACTGGACCTGGTATAAGGTGTAAGTACCCAAGGTACCCCCTACAAACCAGGCCAGCCTCCTACAGGGTGTCTGTCTGGTTTGGGGAGAGATGTGAGTAAAGTTTTGTGTAGCAAAGCCCGCAAGCAAGAAGCCTGGAGTGCTTAATCAAAGATTGTCAGTAGGTGGCCAATATTGATGCATAAGCTCTGTAGAATTTGGCGGGCAGACTATCGAGGCCCGCTGATCTGCCAGTGAATAGCAGTCGGATGGCTTTGAAAATTTCAGAGAGTATGGTGGCTGTCGAGTTCAGCCTACTGTTCTAGTGTGATTTGTGGTACTGTAATGCCAGTGAAGAATGTGTCTATGTCAGATGTAGTGTATGTAGAAACTGATTGGTACAATGCAGAGTAGTGGGTGGTCACTGGCATGGGTCCTAGCTGAGTGGGCTGCATAGTTGAGACAACAAAGTCTCTCCAGTAGGGCTGTGTGTTCCTGTTATGTATGTTCCTGGATGCTGGGTGCCATCTGCAGCATGTGTTGCTGCTCCTGTATCACCTGCTCCATTTTGGGAGTGGACTTGATGCTAGGTGGATGGTCCTCCCTGTGACACTTACCATAGTGTCAGTCTCGACGTGGGATTCCTAGTGTTTTGTTCTCTGGCAGAGAAGGGTGTTGCAGGGCAGGTCCTTTTGTGCTGATCCAGTCTCAAGCCTCCTTGGGATCCATGAAAAAATGATTTCTCATCCATCATTACCCTATGTTTCACCAGGAATAGCAGAGAATATTTCACTTCAAGTTCATACAAGCGGCGTTTAACAGGCATGAAAGACCCTTGTAGGCGTTGCACTGCCAAAGTGAAATCTGGGAAAAGCTTTACTCTGCATTGTCAACAGTAAGGTCAGCCATCTTGCAAGCTTCTCTGAGGATGAGATTGTGGTCCCAGTAATGCAGCACTTGAAGATCAAATTTCTAGGGTTGGCTACTGGTAGTGGCCTACGGTCAGGTACACAGTGGGCCCTTTTTACTGAGAAGGACAGTGAGGGGGCTGATGAGGTGACAAATTCACGGATCCATTGTTCGATGTGAGTGACGGCACCTGATCCTCAGTGTTCTCGGGATGGCCCACGACTCAGATCTTGTTTTGTTTGGATCAGCCCTCTGCATCGTCAGCTCTTTCCTAGAGGATGTGAATGCGGTCTGTGTGGTGATTAATTTGGGTTTCTGTGGGATTTGCTTGAGGCTGCAAGACAGCCAGTGACTGTTCTGTCACTTGCACTCTTTCTGCTAGTTTCTATTGATTGGCATGGAGGAGGATAAGTTCAAGTGACAGTCTCGATTTCTTCAATAGCCACCAGAACTATATCCAATATGTTCTCAGCGCCGGAGTTCCGCCAGAATGATCATGAGGGTCCGGTGTGTCAGACATTTATCCAGAGGCAATGCTTTGTCATTGGGGCACGCCTGCTGGGCCAGATCATGTGTGACTCATAAGTTGGCCTTTCAGATCTATGATGCTGGATTGGCTGGAGGCAGTAGGGATGACCTCACTTGCATATGCCAGATAGAGTAGTAGCAGAAAGCAGCACAAGTAGCTGACGTAGGAGTTCCAATGACAGCGTCACTGTTTCAGCAGTTGTGAGATGATGATGGGGCACAAAGGCAGGAGCACCGGTACTGAGTGAAAGAGGAGGACGTTAGTTATTGGCATCTGCAGGAAGAACAAAAGGCTAATTAGGGCTGCTTGCACACCAGATGCTGTGCAGCACGTGCAGCCCCGGACAACTAGATGGTGATGGAGGCCAATTCACCCCTACAAGCTTGATTTGGAGGCAGAGGGTATCAACACAAGAGGGCCGGTTTGAACCATGCAAGTTTTGAGGGGTAGGCTTTTTGAATGGTCAGTGTCCAGGTAGTAGGCCCAGGAATACGGTCTATATTCATCTGATGCAGGGCACCAGGAGGGTTGTGGAGAAGGTCTGCAGGAGGCAGCAAGACACCCTCCCTGGTCTGTGATGTGAAGCTGTGATGTAAGCATCAGCTAGGGCATGAACTTAGGTCAGTGCCCAATGTGAGCAGGATAGGGTGGCACTGGTAAGCATCAGGGCAGTGTGCAACTGTAGGTGCTGGAAGCAATTTGGGAGACAGTGTTGCTTGTATTGTTAGGTTAGCCAGTACCATGGTACTTGGCTCTGGCAGATGAGCACAAGGAAAGTCCTGCAAGGGCAGTATCACCCACCGTATACCCTCTCACTGTGGCTGATATGCAGATCATGCCCTGTTTATTGGCATGGGCGTCCGAAAGTCCAATGAAGGGGACAACCAAAGTGTCCGCATCTGTCAACCATGTATCACAGATGGCTGATGCAGCGCAGTGAGAATGATTAGATAAGTGCCACAGTACTGCAATCAACTCAGGCAAAAGAGAGCTGAGGTGTGGCGGCCTCCGATCACCACAAGGCCATCACAGGTGATAAGTAGCGCATCAGGAGTAGGCAGCCATACAGCTCCCCAGGCCCATGAGTTCCAAAAATACCCCAGGAGGTCATCAAACCAGTGCGGAAGCCCAAAGGGCTAATAACACACAACAAGGTGGTGCAGAGGTGGGAGGAATGGATGAGTCTGCAGGCCCATTGATGCCTCCAGTATGTTCACTCAGTTTGTTTCTGCACTCATGATATCCGCGGCAGCTGTGCTGAGTAAGGGCATTGGTCCCCAGCAGGCTGCTCCGCAATAAGGTTGGTGCCTAGTTCTGATAAGGCATCAGGGCACAGAAATCTGGCAGGGCATTGCTGAAGATGGGAGTGAGTACAGGTTCACACCTTGCGGCACCGATTGTTCCACTCCTTAGCCACACCCAGCAAACTAAAGAGCCAGATACACAGAGCAGTCCGTTATTTTTTGTCGAGGGGGCACCAGGTCAAGGTGCACCAGGAGGGAAGGAAAGACAGTGGGAGTGTTGCCCTACCTGAGGTCGGGGCAGGCCCGCCCAGCTAGCAGGAAGACGCTCACCGGTATGCAGCCCCCATACCCAGGCAGTGTGGGCCAGCCGTGCAGGTGTCTATGTTTAGGCTACTGGGCATATGGGGAGCCTAAGAGTCAGCCAAAGCAGCTTCAGTGCCCCTTGCAGGGCAATCACACCCCACTGTTGTCTCTGATGCTTTGGATAAATGCAGGATGAAAGGGGTGCAGCACTAAGCTCTGCTAGAGAGCGTCCACCATCTTGACCTCCGAAGCCAAGCCCAACATAGGGCCTGATTCACAAAGGTAGACTCATATTTTTGTTGGCGTTCATAATTTTTTTTGCTGTTCACAAACTCTGCGATAATAGTAAGTTTACAACCACTGGCATTTCACAGAACTCCACAGCTAAATAGACATGACAGGTCTATCTTTTTATATGATGTGTTCTCTGCCCCAACTGCAGAGACTCCACAGTTGTAAACTTACATTTTGAATCAGGACCATAGACATTAACTGATATATTTCCTCATGTAAATCATTTAAATTTGTGCCTAGTCTCAATGAGGAACAAATCTACGGCACATGATGTGTGAAAGAACAGTAATTAGTCTATCAGCATTATTTTTTGCAAATATAGAAGCTCTTGAGAAGGTATGTAATACCTGCTCACAGTACTGTTCAGGAGGGATTCAATTCCCATATTTGCTTTACTATAAATTTACTATTATTTCATGCAGAAGTTGCTGCTCTGTGCTGCATGAAACAGAGAGAGCAGAAATACTCAATATGTGCAAAAAATTGGATAATTTTTGCTCACTCCATGCAGTGGTGTATGTGTAGTGTCTAGTGTCAATGCAGACACTCGTGCACCAAAGTGCAAGAGTACTTGATTATGAGCAGGATTGTGTTAGTGCTGGAAGGGACACCATCTTGGCACAAACCCAGGTTCACAAGTCTTTGTAACTCTAGGTTTATGTCAAAATATTTAGGTGCGTGCATGGGAACTCCCATGTTCCACCCATGTAATTTGTACCTGACGCAAAGCCAAGCAAGGCAGAGCTTTTCAATAATCTGATTTACTTAAACTACACAAAACCATGCAGTGTGGCTTTGCTTGGCTTAGTAAATTGCACAAAAGTGACACAACCCCAATGCAAAATCATAGTAACCTTTGCAGTAACGTGAATTATGAATTATTGTGTGCACAAATTGCTCCCCACTTCCTCCTCAACATATAATGTCAAGATGCATAGATACTTATCTTTACAATACTGTTGTACTTGAGATATTTTGAGATTCATAGTAACATATTGATGAAGACTCATGTAGGATTTCGTATGATGATATGTGGAACAAAATATCCTGGTATAATTCTGCCTATCAGCGGCTCTGTCATGCAGTACAGATCCGCAGAATTCCTCTGTAGGTAAAAGTCGCAGTTATCTTTCTCCTGAAGCTTGTAGGTCTGCAGCCATTCTTGTGTACGGACGGATTTGCGGGAATTGGCTATATGAGACTTGTATTTCTGATAAGTGCAGTCTTCTAGAATCTGTCATCCAGGAAGGAGAGCTCACCATCCTTCTCTCATAGGTCACTGACAGCCCTGAGAAATGTTCAAACTAAGGACATAAATGACAGAGAAAATAATAGACAATAGTAACTGCATCTCCTGTGACTGGATATGCCATCTGTGATGTTCCTGCTTGCTCAGTTATTTTTGTGAAGGAAGCTATGTTTGTTATTTGTTTAGTTGTCAAGATCATCATGACCAAAAATTGCACTTGCAAAATGAAGAATATCTCTTATCTTTTGAACGTGTACCAGAAAAGATATCTAGTAGAATGGATTCTCTGAATATGTAAAGGAGGTTATGAATATATTTATGACCATGAATTAGGGTATCTTCACTGTCTGTATCCTGTGGGAACTAGAAGTGCTTTGTGTGCAATTGAAGGTGATTATTGAGTGTGTAAACATGAGTTAAGGAACAATAATTGAGGTTAGACAACCATAGATTTCAATCCTTGTCTTTGCCATCTCACACCTTTACCTCAGAGGGCTTGTTTTTAACTAGGTAAAAAAATTTTTTTTGTCATATACTGTTACGTACAATTTCAAACAACGAACACTTATAACAAGACGTACTCTGTGTAGCTGCAAAATCACAACTAGAGCATGTGCACAAAATCACTGAAATTTGGCTGGATATATGCAAAGGGAGATGCAGAAATCTGCACTAAATGTTTTGCCAAGGCACATATTGTACTGATATGGCACCTGGAGTGATTGACTTTATCAATTAGCTGTTACAAAGTCAATAGTTCTTAGGATGACAAGACTAAGCTATTGTCTGTGCCATAGGTATGTAAAAGCATGCATCAAGATGCATGTGTAAACAAAGGATGGCACTGTTGAAATGGGTTTTCTTTTGAAGAAAACCCATTTCACACTAACTGCCGACATGCATGCCTGCATTGTGAAGCAGGCGCACATGTGCATCGTGGCAAGAACACACAAAGGTGTCATGAGTCATGGCAGGCATTTTTAATTTACTGTTCTAAACTGTAGGGACTAAGGCCCTCATTCCGACCCTGGTGGTTTCAAACCGCCAGTGTGGAGGGCAGAGGAAGCACCGCCAACAGGCTGGCGGTACTTCCCGGGCCATTCTGACCGCGGCGGTAAAGCTGCGGTCAGAAAAGGGGAACCAGCGGTTTCCCGCCGGTTTTCCCCTGGCCCAGGGAATCCTCCATGGCGGCGCTGCTTGCAGCGCCGCCATGGGGATTCCGACCCCCTTCCCGCCAGCCTGTTCCTGGCGGTTTACACCGCCAGGAAGAGGCTGGAGGGAACGGGTGTCGTGGGGCCCCTGGGGGCCCCTGCACTGCCCATGCCAGTGGCATGGGCAGTGCAGGGGCCCCCTAACAGGGCCCCACAAAGATAGCAGACAGTGAAAATCGCGACAGGTGCCACCGCACCCGTCGCACCCCTGCAAATCCGCCGGCTCCATTCGGAGCCGGCTTCCTCTTTGCAGGTTTTTCCCGCTGGGCCGGCAGGTGATCTTTTGGAGATTGCCCGCCGGCCCAGCGGGAAAGTTGAAATGACCCGCGGTCATTTGACCGCGGTGCGGTCTTTGGGCGGTTTCTGCCCAGCGGGCTGCGCCCGCCACCCGCCGGGGTCGGAATGACCCCCTAAGTGTTAAAAAGAATTAAATAATATGCTTTAAGTGTCGCAAGACTTTTGCAGATGCTGGACCCTTTAAAAACTTAATTCCGAAATTATGTAACATGGGGAGCATGAGGGGAAGATGGAGTGAAATTGCTCTGGGTGCATACTTTGGACAGGCGCAAAGAGCAAGGAAACCCCTGGAGTGCTCAATACAGACTTAGAAAAAGAGTCCCTTCAAGTATGCAGTAGACGGATATCACTCATCGAAGTAGAACACTGTGAGTCTGAAATGGTCCTCAGCTGGATAAACACAAGAATAGGGAGAAAGGCCATTGACTCAAGAGCAGATAACTGAAAATAGATATTAAAACCAGTCGAGTATGAGAAGTGGCTAAATCAAAGCCCATCGTTTTTTGGAGACAAGAGGTCTTGCCAACAGGTAGCTAAAGTTAGTCTGTATCCCAAATGTAAAAAAGAACAT
The DNA here is from genome assembly GCF_031143425.1 of Pleurodeles waltl. Taxonomy (NCBI): domain Eukaryota; kingdom Metazoa; phylum Chordata; class Amphibia; order Caudata; family Salamandridae; genus Pleurodeles; species Pleurodeles waltl. The sequence goes on along the minus strand of NC_090443.1, from coordinate 600,337,276 downwards.
GTGTTCCTTTTCTCGACCATATGAGCAGCATTTATATCTCTTTAAAATAGGCAAAGTACCACACATGTCACTATCAGACCGAGTACAGTATTAGTCAATCACAATAGTCCCATTGAATATTATGTACATACCATTTTCGCTAGCAGCAACCAGGTGCCATTTTTGGTGCAGCACCCAACTATCACGTCTCTGATTTTTATTAGGTTGAGAATAGCAGCATGCAAGGGCTGCTTTTCCGATGTGTTGGTATGTATCTGGGCTTCTAACAACACCCACCTCGCACCCACCACTACCACTCATTGGTGGGCTTGCCCTTCAAAAATCCTTTGATGACATTGGTAAATGGTTTATGTTTGTACCTCTTTTGGGAGGTTTTGTTACCACCTTGGCCATCGTCCTTGTTACATGGCTAATTGCACTTTTGCCTATAAGCTTGACTGTGAGCAAACTTCTTTTTCCTTTTGTGTGTCTCTTCACGCTGATGCTTATACCGGTCGTGGCTCTGAGAATCGGCTCGCTTATGTGAAACTGTTTTACTTTTAATGTTTACTTTATGTGGCAAGAAAAGTCCAGTTAGGAGTTTACAACGCTAATAGCTCTAACTAGACCCACTGCGTTGCAAATGCTTGTTAGATGAATAAGGCCGCTCATGCAGATAATAGGAGTAAAATCTGTTCTGCCACTCAGAAATTTTAGCTCCAAGCTTTAGCACTCATCTGTCAGGATTCATAATACTGTCAGAAGGGCTTAGGGCCATATTTATACTTTTTGACGCACAACTGCGCCAATGCAGTTGTGCGTTAAAAATTTTACCGCCGGATAACATCATTCCAACGCGCCATGCAGGCACCTTATTTATGGAATGACGTTAGCCGGCGCTGCAGACTGGTCTGCGTCAAAAAAAATGACTCACACCAGGTCGTGCCGGCGTATGGGAAAATGGGGGTTGTGCGTCAAAAAATGGTGCAAGTCAGGCCTGAGGCAAAAATCAAGCCTCAAACCGGACTTGCAACATTTTTTTTTTGACGCACAACCCCCATTGACATGACTCCTGTCTTAGCAAAGATAGGAGTGATGGCCACTTGCCCAATGGCCCTGCCCAGGGGACATATGTTATGTAGGGGGGCCCAAATCTGGCCCCCCTATGCCACTTAAAAAAAACTTTAAAAAATACTTACCCCAACTTACCTCAACTTCCCTGGGATGGGTCCCTCCATCCTTGGGTGTCCTCCTGGGGTGGGCAAGGGTGGCAGGGGGTCCCTGGGGGCAGGGGAGGGCAACTCTGGGTTCCTTCCGAGCCCACAGGTCCCTTAACGCCTGACCTGACCCAGGCGTTAAAAAACGGCGCACAACAGGCTGTGCACCATTTTTTAAGGCCCACCCCCTCCTGTGCGTCAAAATGACGCCAGAGTATAAATAAGGCGCACAGGCCTTAAAGTCATTTTTTGGAAGGGAACGCCTACCTTGCATATAATTAACGCAAGGTAGGTTCCCCCTTCCAAAAAATGATGCACATGGCGTCAAAGTATAAATATGGGGCAGGGTTTGCGCCGAATGTGCGTCAAACTTTTTGACGTACATTTGGCGCAAGCAGAGTATAAATTTGCCCCTTAGTGAGCTAAACGTTGAAAACTTCAGTTTCTACAGGTCACGAGTCAAACCATCAAAAGACAGACCCAGCCTTTCATCATTCTTTCCTCGGTAAGCTGCGTACCATTGAATAGGGTAATAATGACCTGCTAGTAAAAAATAAAGAAGAGCTGCAGGGTGACGTACCATATAAAAAATGATTAACTATTACAAGTGTTAACTAATAAAAGCGAGAAAAAAGGACGCCTTCTTTTGAAACCCTTCCAGTTTGTTAGTTTATAATGGGATGAAACCATTAAATACAGCCGTATTTCATACAAGCAGGGGAGGAAAGGCATTATACAGGACTGATATAAGTCGTATGTATTAAGAATGCAGCTGTTTTATGTACCAGCTGGTCATGTAGTGCCATAAAGCATTCCTAATTTGAAGTGTATCCAGCGGGCGGGTTGCCGGAAACAACACTTTCTTATCATCCACCAGAGAAGTGGAGCAGGGGCTTGACGGCCACTGGCATCAAATGTGTCCTATCTCAGTATAATGACTGTTCGTGGGTCGATGAGGCCAGAGGGCTTTGCTTTCATGTATTGGCGCATTAATATGTCTGGTAGGAAGTGTCGATCAAGTAAAGTGTCATTTTTTAATCTTCCTCACAATAATACATACATTGCTGTCTTTGGAGCCCTGCCGCTATAAATTTATATTTACTCACAATTCTTATAGCAGGTGAATGCGCCCTGTTAAGATGAACTGCGTACTCATTTGATTCTCCCTTCTCGTTTGGTCATGTTATCTAATTAACTTTTATTCTTAAATTCATAATACTCATAATACTCCTCAATCTGTTGGTCAACAGTTGATTGACTGCTCTGTATAATATATTTGTATTTTTCCTTACTGTATACCATTGTTGTATTATTATTATTTGATAGCCGAGGTATAGTGGGGTTACAAGGGCTTTTCCACCCATGGTTGTGTAAATACCTGTAACACTTAGGCATACCATTGAGGAAAAATGGTGATGGGAGGAATGCGTGAAATAATCTTCCCTACTTGTCGTTAATGAGGCTGCAATCCAGTCCAAAATTAATTTGTCCATCATCCCACCTCAGACAGGAATCAAAATTATGGAAATCGGCCTTGGTCCTGCTCGTGTTGGAACATTTCAGCCTAAACTGCCAGACAACGGGGCATATTGATGGAAAGTGGCGCTGCACCGAGTGCACTGACACTTTCCCTGCACCCCTTAGCACCCCCCTACCGCCACTATGTGTGCTCTGTATTTAAAATATGGTGCACCATGGCGCAGGGTAGGGGGAAATAGTGTAATTTCTCATGACGCAATTGATGTACTGTAGAGTACATAGGGCCCCATTCTAAAGAGTGGAAGCCCCCTTTTTAACGCCTGCTCCTCAGCAGGCGTTAAAAGAGGCATAAAAAATGGCGCAAGGAAAGCTCATAGATTTCCTTACGCAATTTTTCTGGCTCCTCTAATGGGGGAACGCCCCATTGCATACATTATGCATGGTGCAGCATAATGTAGCACAAAGGGGTATAGAGTGACGCACCACCCTCTGAATACGGTGAGGGGATTTCGGCCTTGTTGGCCAAAAAATGATGACACTAATGTGGCTCAAGGTGGCGCTAGGACATTATAAATATGCCCCTAGGTTTCACCGAAGGAGTACACAAGTAACCATATACTGATTTTGGCCTATTTAGGCCTCATGAGTAGGATCCTGCTAGTGCCCTTAGGATCAGTGGGCACAGGGCACATGCCAGGGCATATTCACCCCACGTAGAGCATGACATTGACACAAATAATAAAGTCTCAGATTAAAAACTTGAATTAGTTGTAGGCACTGCTAACTTCATGTGACACATCCCAGTCCATCATTTTTCTGCCCAGCATTTCACCTCAGAAATAAATAAGCCATATGTCTATCAGCCTTGGTCTTGATCCAATAGGAACAGTCCAGCATGAACTGCCAGTCTGTTCCCGATCATGATGCAACCTAACATTGAAGGTGTGTTATGTTACACAAACGTTTAAAACTAATAAAGTAGGTACTGGTTAATCGTGCCATTGTATGGTTATCACTGGTAAAGTTAGAGACTCATCTACATAGAGGTGTGAAAATTACATTAGATAACCTTTTATTGTAGTTGTGGACTTCTGGAGAGAGGGGATTACCTGATTGCCTAAAGGTAGGGTTTCTAGTAGAAAAGCCTTATTAGGTAAAAAGACCTGAACTTGCAGGTGGGACGAGGTGGTCTACCAGTGTTCAAAAAGTTATGCTTAGTATCGAAGAATCTAAAAATGCATGAAGCTAGAAAATATGTTGTAGCAGTAATTAGGGACATGACATTCACTGCCTTTAGCACAGGTGTGAGTTGATTTCTGTTTCTCCCAGCCACGTTGACGACAATGTGATTGCTTTAAGGCTATATCTTCAGAGATTATACAACTTTTGGGTAGTGACATTTGGTATCTTGTCAGTTTATGCAAAGCAGTATTTTGGGGGGTCTAATAGTAAATTTTCGTAGTAATCATTCTATTTGCTGCAATGTTTATGTAGATTCCTGTTTCATAAATGGGCTGAAGAGGTCCCAAAGTTTTTCTGTCTGGGGGTGCACATTTCAGAATGTCGGTTAGAAAATGTTTTTACAGGGAAACCACAGGATTTCAGGTTTGACAGCATTTAGCAAGAATGACTATAGAGCTGTTCAAAGTCAAATGGCAGTGAGACAGTTTGAGACACTTGGCCGAAGTGGAATGAGAAAGTAAGAAAAGAGAGAGAGATGTTGATGCCTTTGGCGTAAAGGTGATATGAGAACTCAAATGAGAAGATGATATCTCCAATAAGCATGGCACAGTGTGAGAAAAGGAGGGTGTCTAGGACAGAGACTTTTGTTCCCCCACTGGAAGTGGGATTGTGTGGAGGGGGGTCAATATCTTAAAGCCCCAAGCTCATGAGAAAGAGCTTCCAGGAAGATAACCAGCAGTTTAAGAGGTAGGCCTATGGCATCTAGTGAGTTACAAGGTGATACTGACAAACAAATGCTCAACCGTACACAAGGGACTTGATTGGAATGTTGGAGTATGAGTATGAAGTAGGAAAGTATGAAGGATATTTGAGTATAATGGGTAATGGTAATAAAGTTAGGTGTTTTGGAAAAGTGCAGTTTCTGTTGAGTGGAGGGCATGGAAACCATAGTGGTTGTTAGATATTTCATAGTCTATGGTCTCTATGTATCCTATGTTAGAAATTGGGTTACTGATTGGTTGGGGTGTGAATCCTGGTCAAGTAGCAAACACAATTCTAGTCAGAGTAAGGCACAAGGAACCCCTGATATTTTCAGAAGCCTAATTTATACTTCATCATAAATTAGAATTCCAGAGACACCAAACACAAAACAACTATCTCTCCCATTTGGAAATTACACTTAATAAATGTAATAAGGCAATTTCAATGTTAATATATGGGAGAGATAGGCCTTACAGTAGAGAAAAATGAGTTTACGAAAGTTTTTGACTATCAAGACATGTACAACCTAAAAGTGCATGCCTTATTTTCTAAATAAATTGCATCCTACTGTCTGGACTGTCCAGGTCCTACCCTGTGGCTGACTTATATGTATCAAAAAGGATGGTTTGGTCTTGGCGAAAGGATTATTTTGCCAAGCCAAAATGGCAGTTTAAACTGCATAAACAGGCTCTGCAATGGAAAGCTTGTGACATATTTAATGTACTGGCACATTTACTAGGGACTTACATGTAAATTAAATATGCCAATTGGGTATAAGCCAACGCTACCATGTTTTAGAGAAACAGCATAAGCAAATTAACACTGGTTAACAGTGGAAAGGTGTGCAGAGTCCTAAGGTGGGCAAAAACAAAGCCAGCAAACACATAAAGCCTGAAGGTTAAAAGTTAGGGGGAACCACTCTAGGGACGCTTGGTCTAACAGTCAGTAGTAGTCATTACTTTGGAGAAAAGCTGAGTAGAAACATCGAACAGTTGTTTGAGGATGGAAAGTAATCATTAGTGGGTATTTAAAGAAGCAACATACTGCAGTTTTGAAACAAGTTAGGTAGATGCCAGATGTGGGGAATATCTGAATAGAGAGGTCATACAAAGAAGAACTTGGTAGCAAATGGCGAGAAATGTAATTGTCCGTGGGATGAAAAGTTTCAATGGTGGACAAGAGTGATTGATGACCTTTATTATTGAAATTAGTTCATTGGATGCTATTGTGAACAAAGTGTGTGAGATTCTAGTGGAGTAGCATCGAGTTGTAATGAGAGTGTAGGAGAGTGTAGGTGAAGTGGAATGTAGGATATTCAAGAGCCCTCATATAGTAGCATATTTATAGGAGAATTGTGTCACAAAACTATCATTACATGATAAAGAGTCATGTATGAATACGTTTGGTGCAAAATAAATTACACTACTATGAGATCTGGAAGCATAAGGATCTATGTTTAACAAAGTTATCAGCTAGTGTGACCAGAGTGTAGAAGTGTTTTCATTTTAGTTTGAAGACTCTGAACGTTAAATGATATCCAAGGTGCTGGTCATGAGACAGTAAAGGAAAATGTGCTTACTGGATAGAGTGAATTAAAGTATTACTTCTCAGTACTATTGAATAGATCAAAAGATGTATTGCCATGCAGTTGATTGAGAATATTATATATCTGACAGTGGGACAATAGAGTGTCTCATTTCTTTGACAAGGGACAATAGGGTGAAAGTCAACTAACATATATAATGTCATGATGTGTTGGCAAGGGGTTGCTAGAGAGTTCTGCAAAGTATATGAGTGTAGGGTCTGTATATAAGTTGTAGGGATTTTTGCTGGATGATAGTTTTGATGTGAGGTGTGTATTGATTAGTGAGTGATCTAAGGAGTTGTACAAATAAGATGTGCTGCAGTTGATTACTAACTTCCAAATTTAAATTTACATGACGAAAAACTGGATTGGTGGGTGTGAGTGAGTCACAAACAGTGTCAAACTCTTCAAAGAATTTACCACTTTTATAAGGTGGGCAGTAGATTCTTAGTATATTTGCTTTGAAAGGTCTAACAACTGATGTATGGTGTTAGTCAACAATGGATTGGAAGTTATTTATTTAGGAGTACATCTACTATTGTGTTGTCCACAAGGATACCAGTATGCTTGTGCTTATTAAGCACACACACTCAAACATAGCTTTTGCACTTTTATTACAGCAACATATATCTCTACTTACTCCTTTGTAAACGTAGTGTGACCTACTCACAGTAATTCAAACCTACATGAGAAGGATTGACATATTTGAAAAAAATAGTACGAAATTTGGATACAATGATTGTAGATCAGACAACATTTTGTGGGTCCCAGTTGTTAACAATTATTATGAATCATCACATATGGTTTGAGACAGGTCTAATCTTTACTCCATGCACCTACTGATTATCAAGAAAAGACTGAGGTTGAGGATATTTGAAGTAACATTTCCAATTTCACAAGGCCAAAACATAGAAGTACTACCATGAGACCTAATTGCACTTTGCAGTGTGAATGACACTCTTGGTGCTATGACTTGGTCACCACGACCTGGGTAGTTTGGCACTCATGGCATATGCAATTCATTTAAAGATTAAAAAATAACCAAGTAACACATGTACTTTAAAAACACATCTAGAAAACTTCCAATAAAGCATGAATCACTTATCAAATATTCTTTAAGGTAATCCTCAAGTATATGTGGCACATCAGTGTTTCGCAGAATGGAAACAAGGCAACAAATCATTTTCTAATTATTATTTTTTTTTAAATGACACTCAGAATTTGATCACAGTTTAGTACATCAATATAACTAGATTAGCATAGGAATTAGATTACCGGTTGAAAATATCCAGTGGATTTCACCTATGGCAAAATATCCAAAGAGGAATGGTTAATTAGGAGCAAACTAATTATTCATCAACTGAGGGATGCTCATTCATGTCTATATGTCCAAATATCCACAAAAAACCCACTGTTGAAGACATCAGGGGGGTTTACCACTCACTAAAAAATCTGAACTCATAGCTCCTAACACATTGAAACACATGAATAGTGAGATAGCATTCTCACTTCTTTCTTGTTAAACATGTTTTTTGGGACAACATGTGGTTAAAGCAGTGTCCTAATTTTTTTTTTTTTCTCTGAAGACAAAATCATATTTTATAACATAAATAGAACACAACCCAACAGATATTTTATTAATCATGTTTAACTCTTTTGTTAAGGTAGCCTAAAGAGTGGAATAAATATTGTGCATTTGTTTCTTAAATGTGAATTTACCTTAAAAAACCAAAGACCAGAGGTGTCTGGCAAAACAGGAACAGTTTGTTTAATGAAACATAACGTCTGGGAGAGCAGAAACAGAACCGGGGTCTGAGGACTGGCTGTTAATGTACATCAGTTTGAAATGGGGTCCTCTACATTTCTTGGAGTACCATGAAATAATAAAACCATTCTTTTCCTGGTGAAGAATGCGAACAGTTGTCACAGTGTCATACATAAGGTCCTCATAATACATGCAGGTGGGCCAGCGAGTACATGTCCAGGTGTCTGGCCTGAGAGGCACGTGGTCTGCATGTGCTGTGTGTGTGCTGCGTTCTGATTGGCTCAGTGTTCCTACTACATGTGACATCTTACTTTACAGTATTTTTGGGAATGCGCGCACCCCATGCCCATGTGTTTTTTATTAGGGCCAATCACCTGGGACCACTGTGGTGTCACTGTGCCTATCTGTGGGATTTAATCTAAGTTTCCTTTTTGAGCATTTGTCTGCAGGATACGTGTCACCTCCACCTGTGACCTGCGCTCAGGCCTAGGTCTCAGAGCCTGCCAGAACACGTATCTTCATGATGGAGAATTCACAACAGGGGAATCTAGTAATGGTGATGCAACTTCATTCGTATATATGAATGTATCTTTGTCTGCATTGACATTGACATCAATTACTTCAATATTAAAAAATTCAACAAACGTTTGTTGGAAAACTGAGTTTTTGGTTCCTATTGAGAGAACACCATGTGTATTGACAGTCATGTAGAGTTAGGTTAAACTGTAATTGTGTTGTTATTGATGTTTACATCTTCCCACACATGAATACATCAATAACACTTCTAAAAACTTTGAAAATAGGAATCAGTTGCCTAATGCAATGATGCTGCTGGGATTTGGTTATTTTTACTGAGGATTTAAAATTTCCCTCCCTCAGGTATAGCTAGATAATTTTGTTCAGAATGTTAATGGATGGAAGATAGCAAAACCTGGTATCTGTCTTTTAAATGGCTGAAGGTAGAGATCTGGAACTTGCAAACGTGTTTGCTAGCTTAAATCCTTATTTTGTTGAATGGTAAATCTGCAACCTTTTCTGGATTTAGTTTGAATACCTCTTTTTCACAAGATCAGCATTGTTAGATTGCAATGTCATGCCTGCCACATTGCTTTAAAATGATTGCTGATTTCCATCTTATTAAACATTTGAAAAGTAATATGTTTCCTAACTTAATAGCAAATACTATTGGGGTAACCTGCATCCTTAAGATGCCACACCTGAGCTTCTGCAGGTAGAAGGGGTTGAATTGAACCATGGTAGTAGATATTAATAACAATATTTGATCTGAAAGTGATAGGAGTTAAACAAAGATTTCATGGCTTTCTCAGTCATTGACAAAAGAAAAAAACAACATGTGCTTAGAGAAAAAGTAAAATTAGATAAGCAGATGTGGAGCTCTTATATTGCATCTCAGAACATTTTATACAAAATCCAAGAGATCTGCTAAAATAGAACCATACAAGTTCAAATGAGTTGAACATTTGTCCTTTGTCCAGGGTCAAGATAGCTCTAAATGTTGACAAATTGACAATAAGATTGAAGGCTTTTGTCAGCAATCAAAGCCTTGCTTATTCTTTTTGTGGTCCTATAATACAGAGGTGTTGATAGTTCTGCTTATTTCCCGTTTGTTAGAAATTAGTTTTCTGGTTGGCAGAGGTATGCACCTTGTCCAGGCAACAACCATAATCCTAGTCAGGGTAGGTCAGATACGCACCTTAAATCAACTTTTGCTCATCCCCTGGTAGCTTGGCACAGAGCATTCAGGCTTAACTTAAGAGGCAAAGTATTTGTGCAATTCTTAAAATAGTAAAACAGTGAAAGCACTACACAAAAAGATGCCACACCTATTTAGAACATTAAGTCCTAATTTAAAGACAAAACAAGACCAAAATGACAAAAAATCCAATAAGTAGGAGTCGAGATATGAATTTTTAAAGAATACCTGCAAATATAGTCCTTAAAAGCGTAAAAAGCCTACCTGGGCTAACTGGTTGCGCTAGACCTCTGGATGCTAAGTCTAGAGTTCAGGCCACCCGGAATTGAGTGCAGGCCAGCTACATGACTCACCAAGGGCCCACTGAGCAACAGTATCTTAATCCTTATCACAGAACAAGATGTGTTGATGATTCGCACGTAGTTTGAGTGTTAAGCTAGAGTTCTCCACGTAACTGAGGCTATGCATCGGTTTGGAGTGCGATATACAAGCCCTGAGTGCGATGGCTCAAAACACGATGCTCCAGGGTAATCCACACTGGAGGGGAGATGCGTTCATCTTCTCCACTCCGTGATGGCGATGCAGTAATTCCGAAGCGATGGATCTAGAGGCAATGCGGCAGAACGGCCCCTGCAGCAGCGGTGAAGTGTTGATCCCGATCTCACAGCAGGCAATGTGTTGGTTCTGATTTTCACAATGGTGTCAATGTGCAGGGCCTGGCAAACACAGCAATTCATACTCACTTCAAAGGGTCCTGTACTGGATTGTCACCACTAGACAGGGCAAGACTTGCAGCAAGAAAAAGTCCAGGTGCTGTTTGTAGATGGAAGGCAAGTCTTTGATGTCCCTGAGACTTCAGTTCAGGAGGCAAGCCAGCAAACCCTTGGAGTCACTTTGGTTCTTGGAATGTATAGATGCAGGTCCAGTCTTTCTCACTCCCAGGCACGGAGGGCAAAAGGGCAGGCACAGCACAGCAGAAGTCCAGCAAAGTCTAGCAGAGTCCAGCAGAGCGATAGTCATCCCTTCAGCAGCACAGCAGTTCTTCTTCCTGGTAGAATGTCCTTAGGTCCAAAAGTGTTGTGAGTTAGTAGGGTCAGAAGTCCTGTTCTTATACCCGGTAGTTCCTTTGTAGTTGACTTCAAACAGAGGCCTTTGAAGTGCACGCAGGTCCCTGACCTTTCTGTCCTGGCTTCAGACTCACTACATGGGGTCATACAGGTCTTTGTGTGGTATCAGGACACAGCCTATTCAAGTGTGTCAGTTCCTCCCTCCCATCCTGGCCAGGATGGGGCATCAGGATGTTGATGGCTATCAGTCACACCTAAGCTCCGTTTGTGTGTGGCTGTCTGGAAGCAATGCACAAGAGCCCAGCTGTCACCCACTCAGATGTATCTTCAGAGACAGGCAGGAGGCTCTAAATGGTTAAAGTAAGAAAATGCCAACTTTCTAAAAGTTTATTAACAGAAAGGGTAACCCAGTATTTCCTTGTGGGCTCGTGTTTCTATAACCACTGAGCAAAAACCAATCAAGTAGGCAAGCAATTAAAATATTATTAAATGATGCCCAAAAGTGACATTGTAACTTAATTTCATAATTTCAGTTGACGAGAACATTGAAAAGAGATGTTAAATAAATCACATTGATGGATTTATATGCTTGTGCATGTTGTATTGAAGACATACAAAAAAAGTACGGGGTTAAAAATAAATAATATTGCATAGTACATTGATAATGCGTTTGTCTACAAAAGAGAAAAAGAAATTGGTCATTTTTTTAAAGTTGGCAATGTACTGATATCCCACTCTCTCAAGTCAACACAAGAATGTCCATCAACGTGATGAAACAAAAACTTGCTGGAGTGATGCAAGTGGTCCAATGGAGAGATGGGCTGTGCGTCGAAGTTTTGATCTGAAGCAGAAAGCATCCAGAAGACAATCTTCAGGACTGTGTTGTTTATGCAAAGATATAAAGAGGACCCCACTTACGGGTAATGATGTAAGCAAGGATTCTCACAAGTAGTAATGTCTGATTTGAAACCATCTAAAACCTTATTGGGAACTGAGTTAAATTATAGTTATGTTCATAAAATGAGAGTGACCAACGCTAATGGTCATAATTTCAATATTATGGTGGAGTCTCAGAATGCCAGCCGTGCCACCTCATTGAAGGATGACTGAAAGTAAAGCAATGCCTCCTAACAAATCTTAAATAATCAATTCACTCTGCAGTCATTTAATTCGTCAAAAGTATTCCGATTGGGCCTGCATTCGAGATTCACACTTCAGTAAGCCCCATCCTTGCATTACATTTGTCTTCACTGATTTTGGTAAATTATGACCACTAGTGTTGGTCTTTGGAAATTACACTTATAAAATGTAAAACAGAAATCCCAATGTTATCCAATGGGAGAGATAGGCCTTGGAGTAGTGAAAAATGAATTTACGAGTTTTTCACTACTAAGACATGTAAAACTTAAACGTATATGTCCTACTGTTTAAATACACTGCACCCTGCCCTTGGGCTGTCTAGGGCCTACTTTAGGGGTGCCTTATGTGTATTAAAAAGGAAGGTTGGGTCTGGCAAAAGGTTTAACTTGCCAGGGCGACATGTCAGTTTAGAATTGCACACACAGGCTCTGCAATGGCGGGCCTGGGTCATGCTTAAAGGTCTACTGAAGTGGGTGGCACTACAGTGCTGCAGGCCCACCAGTAGCATTTACTTTACAGGCCCTGGGCACATGTAGTGCACTTTATTATGGACTTATAAGTAAATTAAATATGCCAGTTGTGGATAAGCCAGTGTAACCATGTTTTAAGCACAGAGCACATGCATCTTAGAACTGGTTAGCAGTGGTAAGTGTCCAAAGTCCTAAAGCCAGCAAAAACAAGATCAGAAAAAGAGGAGGAGGAAGGCAAACAATTTGGGGATAACCCTGCAGAAAAGTTGTCCATACTAAAACAATGATAATTGCACAGGTAACACTTGCCTTGGCAATGGTCTTCACATTTCAGTAGTTAAAATTAAAGGAACCTCTTTGGGGAAATAATGTGCTTTCTATTTTTAACTGAATTGTGGACTGTGGTGAGATTCCTGTCTTTTGGAATGGATCAACAGCTGTATAACAATGTCATCCCTCCATTCTGAATAGCTATCAGCTAATATCCTTATTGGACACAGAGTGAGTCAAAACCATTTGATTAACCCCATGGGAAGAAGTCCCTCAAAGTGTTGAATAGTCTCACATATCACACTTTTTTCTGAAGAGGTTTAAAATACACAGGTCCACTATTCACAATGTGGAAGATCTGACATATGTGGAACAGATTTGATGCTGTTTGTGATTCATAGAATATGCAGCTCCTTCAACGCCTTAGAAAAGGATCTTGTATGAGCACCCTTCCAAGCTTGAAAATAAATATGCAATCTATAGGGTCAAAGATCACCAGTGAAACTAGAAATCAGCACCTATGTTTTGAGCAATTGTGTTTTAGATATTAAGATATGTGCATAGTCTATATGTTGTATAGGAACACAAACGTCTACCTCATCTCTTATTGAGTACACACAGGAAATTCACAATAAAAGATTTTACATCAGAGAAGCTAATCCATTGTTTTACAATAAGATCCATTTTGAGAAAAATTAACTGTAGCTATGTTCACATGAGTCAAACTATGATTTGGCAAATCTATTAAGGTCAAACAGCAAACTTTTTTGGCACATAGTTTGCACAGTCATGCATTGGCCTAATTAACGAAATGGTCAAGCATACAGTAGAATATCAGACTGGGTGGAAAAACTCATAGGTTAGTTTTTTTGCATTCTATTTTCAGTGTGCATTGTATGTTTTTGCACAATAGTACATCAATCAACTATAAAATACTTATATTAAAACACATTTCATGAATCTGTAGTAAAACAAAAAGAGAGAAAACTAAATTTAGCATGTCAAATAGAATCAAAAGATTAAATACTCTAATTTCTTAAGGAGATTAAAAAACAGCATAATGCTTTGGTTATTTTCGCACAGCTAATGCCTACCAATAAGGATCTCACTATGTCATGGTACCCTGTGCCGTGTTTAATAAATAAAAGTTTTAAAAGGTTGTACGACGGAACAACGCAGGCATTTACTATTGCCTGTCTTAACAACGCGTCCCAAACCATGAATGCGTTTCTACAACACATTCCTTCACCACGCAACTCATTACAACGACTTGCCTAATAGAAAGCGCTGGACTATGGGATAGTATAATTTACTATTCTAACTCCAGTTTGTGCCGCAGTAGGGAAAGCGTTGGACTTAAAGTCCAACATAAGTCCAACAATGCTTTCCCTAAGGCAAGTCATTGTAATGACTTGTTTGGTTAAGGAATGCGTTGTAAAGACGCATTTGTGGCTTGGGCCTCATCGTAAATGCACAGTGTGGGTCACGCTGCGTTGTTAAGGCTGTTTCCCGTTTTAAAAATTGGCATTGAATTGATCAAAATAGTGCATAATGTCATAAAATATGTGCACCAACAAATTATATTTTTTAGATTAAATGTATGAGCTGTTGGTGGAAGTGGTACAAAGTACTGATTACTATCCCTATTTTAAATGTTTCTGAACACTTTTTCTTATTTGAAATGTCGAAAATGTGCTGGAAAGTTGTATCAGCATCCAATAAGGATAACAGTCAGTAAGCTGACTACGTACTCTGCAAACATTTTGTTTATCTCTATCCTTTGAGGTTTGTAGAGCATGAATTATCATTTATGATTTTGGTTTGTTTGTGGTACTAGTAATCCCTCTGTGTCCTGTATATACATTCCCTAATTTGTTTTATCTGTGATGAAGTGCAAGTGGCACAACTACATTCACTATGATTTAGCTTGTTCCAGTTTAGTAATATTTGGGGTTGATTTAACAGCAATAAAGTCAGTCTTAACTTAGAGGCAAACTGTGAGAAACTGGATTGTTGGTTGGAGGGGCAGGTGAGCCATTCTCAAGCAACAGCCGCAATCCTTCTATGGGTGAACCACAAAAAGTCGCTTAATTAACCTATGCTGTGGTTCCTTGGCACAAATGCAGTCAGACGTAACTTAGAGGCAACGTATAAAGTGTTTCTGCAGCACTTAAAGAGAAATAAATTGAAAACACTACACAAGAAAAATCTCACACCAATTTAGAAAAATAGAGTAAATTTTAATAATTTATTTGACACCAAAATTACAAAAATCCAATCAGAACTGGGGTTATGAAGTCTGACGTGAAAATCGTGTCTACGAGAGAACGCGGGTCAGATATGAGGACCAGGTTCATCCCGCAGATAATTCTACTTTCTCTGAGACCAAGTCCACCGGTGAACTACAGCAGTGCTTTGCATTGGTGATTCACAGCAGTAGACAGTTGTCTGCACAAGGAGCAGGTCGGGTGTGCAATGCGGTCACTGTTCGTGTGAAGAGTTGGTCATCAGTGGAGCTTCTCATTGGCAGTTAACATGGACTGTCGACATTGGCATTGGATCTCAGAGCTAATGCAAAGAGCAAGTAGTTGCTGGGGAATCATGACTGTGGGTGTCCCGGATAGTCATTCTAGATGGTCAGAAGGCAACGTTGCAAATAGACCAACACCGAGGACTTGTGGTTTTAAAGAAGGAAGAGTACACTTTGATGCCAGCCAACGGTCCAGAACCTGGACAGGCACCTCTTGGGGATCAGGACTCACTCCTCCTGAGGCCATTGAAAACTACTGGACTGTTGGGGCTTACACACAGGAGCCTCAAGGATTATGGTTAAGTTTACCATTTACTTGGTTTCCAGACTGATGCACCTGGGAGATGGCAATGTGCTTGCTTCAAATGTGGAATCAATGATGTTCACAGTTCTTCCTGCACAGATGCTCATGAATGAATGCATGACACTGTTAGCTTCACCAAGCCACAGACCTAGGTATAGTTAGGGAAGAGCAATCAAAATACTGCTTGGCACTCTGCTCCTCAAAGCAGACACAATTGAAACTCACAATATTCCTTTTCCTGGCAGCCGTTTCCATGGTGGATGTCCAGTGGTCAGGTCAGCATCCTGCATTATTGGGGCACCAGGTGATATCACTCTACTCTCCTCTGCACTCCCTTTCCTCTGAGTCAGGCAATGCACTCTGAAATACCTGAGTAAGGGGCCTCAGCACAATTAACAAAACACATTTACTGTGCACAGAGTCGCTAGTCTGGTGTCCCGTACAAGTCAATAGGTGCAAAGGTAGCCTACAAGATGAATGCTGCTCTAACTCTCACCTGTCACCTGCAGGTGCCAGAGCAGGCCACAGAGGGTCAGCATTATTTCTTCAGCTATTTTCAGCTGTCAAGCGCTATGTATTTACACAAGAATCTTCAAGCCATGTGGAAATGTAGAGAAACTGGGGCTGACTTAATGTAGGTGGGAAGTGTACACCATTCCCAATGCTTTGGGGGAGGTCACCTAAAGGCCCGACCTCTGACCCTTTTTTGTCTATGCAGGGTACATGTGCTAGTGAGCGCCCCGCTCAGCGGAGGTGTCTGGGAGGTTGGTGGAAGTGTACGTGGTTGTTGAGGTAGGCAGGGCCTATGCTGTGAAATGTTTTATATATTTCTGTGAGGAGTTTGAACAGAGTGTTTTTATGTATTGGGAGCCAGTGAAGTTCTTTTAGGTGTGGGGTATTGGAAAATGGGTTATTGGAAAGGGCAGGTAAGTACCTACACTTAGCAATAGGCCACTAACCTCCACTTAGGTCCAGTCAGGTCTCAGTAAATTAAACCTAGCTCAACCCTTGGTAGCTTGGCAACAAGCGACAAGGCTTAACTTAGGAGACAAAGCGTAAAGCATTCAAATATCACAAAACAGTAATTAAATAAAACACAGGAAACAGTTTAAAATCCAAATTCAATATATAAGAATATATTATATTTTTATCTTTAAAATTACACCAAAACGAATAAAATTGGATAAGGGGAACCGGAGATGAATTTTTCAAAGAATTACTGCTTTCTAAAGCATAGAAGCAACTGCACTCAAAGGGTAAATCAAAATAAAAGGTCACACTGGAAAGGAACAAAGTCCAGAGGTCAGGCCACCCATGAGGTAACACTGTCACACTTTCTTTCAGAAGTGTTTCTCGATTCAGGAAAGTGGTCCACAACACCAGCCAAGGGTTCAGAGGCTCTGGAGTGCCTCTTGGGGTCTGGGACTAAAACTCCCACAGTGCACCTCTTCAACTTATGGAGTTCCTCCAAACGTCTCCAAACTTCTGGGTCTTCTTCCAGAGGTCCTTTTTGTGCCCTTGAAGTGTACACAACTTGATCCAAGGTTCCAGAAGCTCTGAGTTGGTCCTTGGAAATTGGGACTACAATTCTCAGAATGCACCTGGCCACTGGACGCTGGTCAGCTGGCCTCTGCTTGCAGGACTTGATGCAGGGGACTCTGGGCAGCTCCTTTGTACCTGTAGCAAACAGAGAGTCCCTTCTTGAAGCAGTAGAAGACAGGTGAAGTCCTTTTAGTGGTAAAGCCCAAGTGTGCAGCTGGTGTAGTCCTCCAGAGTGCAGTGTCCAAGTGCAGGTCAGGGGTCCAGCAGGGCAGTCCTTCTTCTCCTGTAGTTCTTCCTTGTTGGAATCTGATAGGGATCTGAGGTGTGGGTGCAAGTCTGCCATTTTTTACCTTGCTCCCGGGTGATAAACAGGCGTGTTCTGGTTCTCCAATCAGGGGCAGGGTCCTTCCCCCTGTGATGACCACTTCCTGGGAATTGTGGCAAAAATCAATCCCAGGGAGCAACGTTCCTTCAAAAATCCATCATGGCTGAAAGTGATTTTTGGAGGTTACATCTGGCTGAACCCACCCACTGGTGTGGCTAACAATCCTAAACACACACCTCCCCTGCCCTCTCCTAATCTAATCAAGGGGGCACCCAATTGTCTGGGTTTGCAGGATGTGAGGGTGTTGCTGGGTTGCTCTAAATGTCCTTCTTTGCCTTTGAAGACCAGTTTGGCAGCCCTCCCCCTTCCTGCTTACCCATCTGCTGAGGGGAAATCTCCTCCCCCAGGCACATCTCCTTGTGCTAAGCCAGGCCACTTCACAACTCATCAAGACAGCCTGGCCAGGCTGTCAGAGGCTGGCCAATCAGAGCACAGCAGCAACAACACTGCAGGGCTGAAGTTGGCAACTTTTCAGGTAAAGTTTAAAACTCTTTACCTGAACAAGTTATATTAAATCTGACAACTAGAAGCTGTGGGATTTATTTATAACAATAAATTTGATACCAAACTTCTGGTATCTGTTACTTAAGGGGATTTTTAAAATTAAAATAAAGTCTCCCCATTCTAGCCTATGGAGGCCATTCACTACAATGACAGAAAAGTGCATTTGGCTGTTTTACTTCACCAGGGCTTATAAAACTATTTTTACAAGGTCCCTGCTTATACTTATTTGGCACCCAGCCCTGGAGGCACATAGGGCACATCTTAGGGGTGACCTATATGTAAAAATAAGGTAGTTTAAGACTTTGGAACTACTTTTAATTCCAAAGCCGAATTTGCATGTAACTTTAATTTAAAACCAGCCAGCAAGGCAGGCCTGCCTTTAAAATGACACTGGGCACCTCAGCAGTGCACCTATGGGTGTACTACCTATGCTAGGGTCCCTAAACCTACATGCCCTACCATATACTGGGGACTTATAGGTAGGATGACTTAGCCAATTATAATTTGCCTGATTTTACACAGAGCACAGGCCCTGGGACTGGTTAGCAGTACCCAGGGGACCATCAGAGTCAGGAAAACACCAGCAAAAAGTAAATAATCTGCAATCAGCCCTGTTCTCTCACATGGGGTGATGTGAGTTTGGTGAGATAGGTTAAGGATGAGTCTTGCAGTGGCATTTTGGATGGTTTGGAGCCTGCTTAGGAGCTGTTCGATGAATATTGGGAAGGGAATATTGTGCTTTGAATTACTGCAACTCAAGAGGCAGGAGAGCTTGTATTTCTGTAAATGGGGCAGATAGGCCCCACAAAAACAGTCAATTGCTGGCCACAATATACATCTTACAAATTAACTTTGATCAACAGTGGAACGTTCTCTTCCTGTCTCCAAATATTTGAACTATATTTCTTATACTTGTTAGACCTGACAGCCTTATGATGGCTTCCCACCAATCTTTTTGCCTGCTTTGCCTACCTTTGCTGACTTGTTTTTGCTGGCCTTAGAACTCGGGACCCTTTACCACTGCTTACCAGTGGTAAAGTGCATGTACTCACTCCCCCAAAACATGGTAACAATGGTGTATCCACAGCTGGCATATTTAATATACTTATAAGTCCCTAGTAAAGTGCACCATATGTGCCCAGGGCCCATACATCAAATGCTACTTGTGAGTCTGCAGCACTTATTCAAACATGTATCTATCCAACTGGAGGGCCTGTATGTGCAGTTTCACTGCCATGTCGAACTAGCATTTAAAACACCCCTTTTATTACATATAACACACCCTAGGTTAGGCCCTAGATAGCCCATAGGGCTGGGTCCAGTATAATTAAAAGGCAGGGCATATGCCACTTAGTTTTACATGTCCTGGTAGTGAAAACTCCCAAACTCATTTTTCATTATTGTGAGGTCTACCCCTTTCATAGGACAGCATTGGGGATTGCTTCATATCTTTATTAAGTATAATTCCTGATTGAAAAGGAGTAGGACTGTCGTGTTTGGCACCTATGGACTTGTAATAATAAATCCCCTTTAATGGTAAAGTTGGATTTATGATTACATCTCTAAAAATGCCACTTTTTAAAAGTTGGCATTTGTGTACTCTTAAGCCCTGGGTGCCTTCTGCCTGCCTCCAATACACATCTGGGTTGGGTGACAAGTGGACTTTGTTCATTCCCTCTAGACAGTCACACACAAAGAACTGAGGTGTTCCATTTACATCCTAATTGCCCATCACCAGGCTGATGGGCCTTCCTGAGCTAGATTTGGAGGGAGGAGCTGACACTTGCACCTGAATAGGGCTGTGCCTGTCCCCATAATAAGAGCTGCATAGCTCCCTGTAGTGTGTCTGGAGCCAGGGCAGGAAAGGGAGTACCTGTGTGCACTTGAAAGTCCCTGTTTGATAACTGGATACTTGCCTTGGAGGAGCTGGGCACCGTGGATTCAACTGACAAGCAGCCCACATCTTGCCACCAGAGTTGTGCAGACAGCTGGAGGCACCTGCCTATTTAAACAGTTGCGCTTTCCGGCAGCGCTGGATACATGCCTGCTTACTTGCCTTGGAGGAGCTGGGAACTGTGGGGTCCATTGACCAGCAGCCCACAGCCTGCAACTGAACTTGTGCAGGCATCTGCCTATTTAAAGAGCTGCACTATTTCTCAGCATAGGATGCGTGCAAGCGTTGCCCGGGCAAAGACCATGCCAGGAACAGGCCCATTTGCACCCATCCGCGGCCATTTAAGGCTCGGTTGTGACCCCCTCAAGGCTTATTCATCTGTGGACCGGGCTTCTGGGAGAGTGAGTTTCTCCCTCATTTAATTGGATAAGCCTGTGCCTACTGGTGCCTGTGAGGAGGTTTTATTGCTGGAGCCCTGTCTTTCTTGGGACTTCTGGATAGAGAAAAGAAAGCAGCAAGGCAGCAGGGAGCAGTTGGGGGCAAATAGGAAGCCTCTTAGGACAACCCGACTCTTCTGGCCAGAGCTGTAGCGGTGGTATTTAAGGAGGTAGTTTTGGCCAAGAGGAGGCTCTCCCTTGAGGTTAATGATTGTCAAATAATCTTCAACAATTGTCCTGATGTACACAATGCCTTCAATGAGGACTGTGGGGGGGAATGCAGTTGCTTCAGCTCTGGGGAGGAGCTCTAGGCCTCTCCGACCGAGAATGACAACTCTCAGTTAGGCAAGGGGTCAGAGTGCTGCGCGGATGCACCTCTCAATTTGTCTAATATGCCTCCCTGTGTAGGAAGCAGGCCACAAAACACAAAAACAAAACAACAAATGTTACCCCTGAGATAATGAATGCGGCTCTGGCTGCCCCCCTCACTTTCACTGTGTTACACACCTAGATTGAGATTGCTTGCCCTCTATGGATACTCTTTTAGGGCAGATTAGGTTTCTGGTGGATTCATGCTTGGCCCCTTTGGGAGAAAAGTTTGTTCCCTGGAAGCATCAGTTACTTTGATGGCTGCTAGACTAGGAGACTATCAAGGACATGGTCATAGGCCTAACCTTCCATATTCTAACTGTTCTTCTGGAATTCCTTAAGCAAAAGAGGACTTGTTGCCCAGTTCCCAAGCCACTAGGGATCATTTGTCTGGGCAGATGACTCATGTGAGCATAGTTAGATCTATTCCCGGTGTATTCCAACCACCTAATTCTGGGGTGCTGTCAAATGAGAATTCTAGTAGCCTAGTTTCTGCTGGGGTAAATCATGGTGACCATCAAGTGGCTATGTTTGTAAATGCCCACTTCAATCCCCATTCACACGTAAAACTTCCACCAGAATGTGGTGCTGTTGTTGTTCTCATAAATGTGCCCCACTATTACCGGGAGTCCAGGAATCTATAGCGCAGCTGAAAAACAAGGTTGGCTACTGACTGGGCAAGAACTGTGCTTTTCAACCCAGAGAATTTGAGGACATCCTGTTTGTGAGAAGGATTGAGTGGGTGGGTCCATCAGCAAAGAACTTGAAAGGTAACTGTATTGTCATAAATTGTCAATATCCAAGGGTTGGCCCAATGCCTGATATTCACTTGTGCGCAATATAGTTCCACTGCAGACACAATTAGGCTGGTCCCATTGTTTTTTTCTGTTACAGGCATCTGTATCAGATGGACAATCTACAAACTTGTTTTTTCCAGGCCACATTGTGGCAAGCCATTAATCAGTCTTAGTGAAAGATTTTCCGGCCTATCCAGCTTGGCGGACAATGATTGACTTATAAGACCTGCTAGTATATTTTCATATGATTTGCCTCAGCTGGTTATTACAAACGGAAGTAATTCTCAGACTATTTTTGATCTGTGTGTCAGGGATGATTATTTTTTACTGCTTATTTGCTGGAACAAGACTCTAAGCATCAGGATGATGTATGGGTTGGTTATATCTCTAATTCGATTTATTTTTGCTGGAAAAGACCTGGTCACAGGGGGAAGCTGTGTGGGATGGGTTCTTGAAGTTTGCTCTCCCTGCTGTTTGTGTTTCTGGCCAAACGCTTAGAGGAGGGATGGTGACACTCATTCATATCTCTAAGGTTTACAGGGCTTATCAAATTAGTTGTAAGCATTAGGGTATTCTAATTGTTTGGGTAGTTTTTTCTAACAAGTTTAGGATCCTGATTGTTAATTTTTATAATGCGGTGTGGGAACAGGGCTGCCAAATCCAAGCCTTATTTTCAGCCTGTCCACATTGAGAGCCAGAATATAGTCTATTTTTAAAGATTTTTGTATCATTGTTGCGGGGAATTTGAGTGCTAAAATTGGCACCAACCCGACCCAGCTTAATCCATTTGAAAGGAAGGATTGTATTCTAACTACTGATCAGAGTATGGATTACAGAGGTGGGAACCTACTCAGTATTCTCTTAAATTAAATGGGCACTCAATAATTCTATCAGAGTTATTGTTAACACCATTGGAGGAACACCTAACAAATTCCATAGCAGTTGGTATGACAAATCATGCAAAGTTGCTAAGAAACGTTTGTTATAGGAGTTGACTTTGCTCCCCAGAGACAGGGGAAAAGGGATCGAAGCTAGGACTCAGTATAAGCTAGTAATTACACACAGGAAGCTTGAGATGAAAGAAAAGATGTGTGAGAATTTAGTACAAGCCTACCATACTAGGAATATGGGGATGTTCTGGAGCATTGCAAACAAGAGAATCAACGTCTAAAGGGATGGGGTGCAATATTCTGCTAGATAGCTGGATCAACCACTTTAGTAGTATCTATTCATATGGGGCACCCAGGGCAGATGAGGAGCATGGCTGAACCCCATTACATCTTAGACATTAGGTTTTGCCTTGATGAGGTGATTGCTTCTGTTCAGGAAAGCCCAACAAATTTGGCACCTGGGCCAGATGGCATTCCGATGGACCTTTACAAATGCAATGTTCACTTTTGGGTCCCTATTATTACTACTAATTTAACCCCTGCTATGAGTCATGGGATCCCCCCTTATGGAAGTCAGCGTGTATAGTGCCTTTATTTAAAAAAAGGAACCATAGTGATCCTAAATGCTATAGCCCTATCACCCTCTTAAACTCTATGGTTCAGATCTTGGCAGCTTTTTTTGCAGGATATTGAGAGTTGGGTGGAGGATCAGGCAATCATTAGCCTGGTACAAATTGGGGTTAGAGAAGTTTTGGGGACCCAGGAGCAGTGTTTAAATTTGCTACTGTTTATTGGTAACTGTATGATCACCAAGAAAGGCACTCTCTATTGACCGTTATGGCCCTTAGTAGTGTCTTTGATGAGGTCAAGTGATCTAAGCTCTGGGGGTCCTTTTATAAGAAGATTGTGCCCACTCCTATTGTGGACTTCTTGCGACCTCTCCATGCTGGAACCAAAGCCTCCGTAGGGTTGGGCAGAAAGGTGATTGTACTGAATCTTTTAATCTCTGTAAATCGGTGCGCCAGAGTTGTATTTTAGCGCCAATGTTATTTCTTTCATATACTAATGTTTTGTACGATTACTTAGTGGATAGGTGTAAGTACATGTGGGTTGTTAATGGGAGGAACGTGCCTACTTTACTTAATGCCGAGGATGCGGTTTTAATGGTGTACACCATGAATGGCTCATGTGGAGCAGTGAATGCCTTTGTGGAATATATGGATGGTCTGGATCTTGAAATTAATATTGCTAAAAATCACTATATGGTGTGCAGCAAGCCTCAGAGCAAAGTGGGCTCAGTGACAATCAAAGGCCAACTTATCAGCATATCTAAGCGCTGTGACCATTTTCATGCTGCAGTAGGTTAAACTTTTGAATTTTCATCTTGTGTTGGCTATAAACCGATCTTACCCCTGCTTGAGGTGTACATGCTGAAATGTGTACCCGTATTAACATATGGGGCACTGATTTGGGGCTATTGGAACAACCCCTCTCCTCAAAAGGAAGAGGATAGATCCTGTAGATGACTGTTGGGATTTGGGCCTAGCAGTCTGGGGTTTTTGTCTACACAGGAAACTGGGCCTTGGGTATGTAGAGGACGGCATCAAGCTTGCGCCCTTCCTTCTGTGGATCTCTATCTGGACAAATGAACATGCATCCCCTATTAGGGAACTTAATACTGATTTTCTGTCATGTGACCTGGGTTGGGTAATCCCTGGGTTAAACTACACGAGGAATATTGCAACTAACTTGGGCCGGCAGAGGACATTTACTTCCCCGCAGCAATTAAGTAATTGTGATAGGCTTCTCCTTAAGAGTGAGTTTAAAAACTTGCCAAGGGAAAAAGGAAAGCAAATGAATTAATGAAACCCTATGTGTGAGAGTTTGTTATGATCAAGGTCCACCAAAGGATTGAGCCCTATTATTCCTAAATTAAGAATGTGAGGAAAACAATGCTTGTTACAAGAATATGAATGGGCTCACTTAGGTGCAACCTGTGCTTCCCCCAGGTCAGTTTAACCCAAATAGCATTCTTGTCTTCCCATGGGATGGTGCCTCTTTTTCAACCTTATTGCACTTTATATTCTTTTGTTAGTGCTATGCATCTTTTAGGTGCAGATTTTTACTCCACATTTTGAAAGGAAAGGGTTTTCACAGTGCCATCCAGCTTTTTATTAATAACGTATTGTAACAGATGAAATAATTTGCTTTGCTGTGGAGTCTTTTCTGAAATGTGTAATACACTGCCATAATTCTGTGAATTTTTCATCCTTTTTTAATCCACTTTTAATCATCTTTTTATTATTCTATTGTATTCTACAACTGCAGATATTCTTTAAAAATTAATATCTCGACCTATACTTATTGGATTTTTGTCATTTTTTGTCCTATTTTATTTGTGTAATTATTAGAAATTGTGTTAACTTGATGCGGTGTCTTTTTGTAGTGTTTTCACTGTGGACTGCTCAAGCGTTGCATAAATACTTTACACATTCCCTCTTAAGTTAAGCCTAACTGCTGTGTGCCAAGCTACCAGAGAGTGAGCAAAAGTTAATTAAGGGTGTGTATCTGACTTATCCTGACCAGGATTTTGGTCTATACTTGGAAAGAGTGCTGTTAAACTTTTCATCCTTGGCGTGGTCTTCCTTAACTTTTTGCCTCTGTTCCCCAGGTTGTTGATGTGTGCTGGACTCTGATTTTACTGTTTTTGTTACTCTGGGCACTTTACCACTCCTAACCAGTGCTAAAGTGCAAGTGCTCCTTCACAAAATGTGTATGTAATTGGCTTATCCATGATTGGCATATTTGATTTATTAGTAAGTCCCTAGTATAGTGCATTAGACTTGCCCAGGGCCTGTTAATCAAATGCTACTAGTGGGCCTGCAGCACTGATTGTGCCACCCACATAAGTAGCTCTGTAATCATTTCTCAGACCTGCCACTGCAGAGTCTGTGTGTGCAGTTTTAACTGTAAATTCAACTTGGCAAGAACACCCACTTGCCAGGCCTCAACCTTCCATTTTCTTACATGTCAGACACCCCTAAGGTAGGCCCTAGGTAGTCCCAAGGGCATGGTGCAGTGTATGGTTAAGGTAGGACATATAGTAAGGTTTTTTGTATGTCCTGACAGTGAATATTTGCTAAACTTGTTTTTCACTGTTGCAAGGCCTGTCCCTCTCATAGGTCAACACGGGGGCTACCTTTAAATCTGATTAAAGTGTAGATTCCCTTTAGGAGCAGATGGATTTGTGGAGTTTGGGGTCTCTGAGTTAACAATTTTAAAATACATATTTTAGTAAAGTTGATTTTCAGATTGTGTGTTTGAAAATGCCACTTTTAGAAAGTGAGCATTTTCTTGCTTATACCATTTCTGTGACTCTGCCTGTTTGTGGGTTCCCTGTCTGGGTCAGTTTGACAGTTGGGCTGGTTGCACCTCACACTAGACAGAGACACGAAGGGAGCTGGGGTGTAGCCTGCATATCCTGATGAGCAATCTGTGCTAGGAGGGAGGGGAGGAGTGGTCACTCGCACCTGAAAGGGCTGTGCCTGCCCTCACACAATGCAGTCTCCAACCCCCTGGTGAGTGTCTGGGGCCTGGCTTGGGCAAGGCAGAATTTCACATTTACAAGAGACTTTGCTTTAAAGTAGGCCTACTTCAAAGGAGAAATTGGGTATAAGAAGGGCACCCAAAACTACAGACTTTAGAACACTTCTGGAAACAAGAGGAACTTCTGCCTGGAGAGGAGCTGAACAGCTGAGGAAGAAGGGCTGCCCTACCTGTGACTGTGCTTTGTGGAGCTATCCTGCAGGTGCTGCTTCTGCCAGAGTAACAGGGCAAATACTGGACTTTGTGTGCCTTCCATCTTGAGAAGAAATCTCCAAGGCCTTGATTTAGAGCTTGCTTCCTGTTGTTTTACGTCTCAGGGATAGCAAAGACTTCTCTCTACCAGCACCTGGAGTCCCTGGAGAGACTCCTGCCCTGACAGGTGGTGCCCTATCCAGTCCCTGGGCCCTTGAAAAGAAAAGCTGATGAAAATCCAAGGAAATCGACTTCGGACGACTCCGGACTGACGCTGCTGCTGAATCCGGTGACGCCGCCTGCAACCGACTCCGTGATCTTCGCTGGAAAGTGACGACCTTCGCAGGTCCGACACCGCTGCACCCCTGCCAAAGTCCACGACTCTGTGGAAGTCGCCGCACCACGTCGTGACCGACGCCGCTCGAAGTGTGCGGATTCAACGTTTTGCACAGACTCCGAGATCCCCGACTTTGCGCATCGGTTTGTTTTCACTCTTCACCAAAGGTACTGTACCTGGGGGTCCGCGTGACTCCGTGGCTGGTGCCACTGGTGTTGGATTGTTGGGAACGAGTCTGTCACGATGCCGTGTTAACACCTCATCGAAGCCTTTTGTGTTTCTAAGCACTATTTTTTAATTTAATCTTTAAAAAATCATAACTTGACTTGTTTATGTTGAATGTTTGTCGTTTTGGTCTTGTTTTGTTTAGATAAATATTTCCTATTTTTCTAAACTGGTGTTGTGTCATTTTGTAGTTTTTTCATTAAGTTACTGTGTGTGTTGGTACAAATACTTTACACCTAGCACTCTGTAGTTACGCCCACTGCTCTGCCAAGCTACCAAGGGGGTAAGCCGGGGTTAGTTGAGGGTGATTCTCTTTTACCCTGACTAGAGTGAGGGTCCTTGCTTTTAAGGGGGGTAACCTGACTGACAACCAAAGACCCCATTTCTAACAAGTGCATAGCTCATCTAACAGAAGACTCAATTTCTAACAATGCAACTGACTAGTAACAGATAGTTTAATCAGAGTATGTTTTAATATTCATGTTTTATGTCCTCTTACCTTAAAAGCTTTAGAAAATGAAGTAACTTTTTGGCATGCTAAATCATATAAATATTCACAGATACTTCAAATGGAGTGCAACAACTGATGCATAATTCAGTTGGCATTCAGAACTTCAACTATGAATTTTCATCCTTTTTATTTCTCTTTTTGCATGTTCTACCTCATACTCTCCCCTTAAATACTTTCATTCAATCCTCTCTTTATGCAGTCACAGCTGGATTTTGAATGCTTTTCTCAAAAGTGAGCCACACATTTCTCTAAAGTGTTGAACATTTTCTTAAGTCTGTAATATACCATCATGGTAGCTTTGACTAATTTGTGAAAAAGTGAACTGTTATGGTTACAATGTACCTTTAATCTCAGGGTCAAATAAGTTTTCTGGGCCCCACACCAATCCATAAGTGTTATGTTCTCTGAATCACTAGTGACAAGAAGAGGCAATACGCACTGTACTTTTGGTCAAAGAACAAAAAGGACAATTTAGTGTCAACTGACATTCAGGTATCCCATAAATTGTGAACATATGTGAACTGTTAAATTCAAGTTATTTCAAACATACCAAGTATTAACTCAAACATGATACATGTATAAATGGCTGTGGTTAATTCAATGATTCTTCCCTTATCCTTTGTGATTTACTGTGTGATCTGTCTACGGCAAAGGTTATTCCCACATGTGAGTCCAGTTTTCACTGTGCCATTGGACTTAAGCTGCACCTCACTGAGGAGGCCTGAAAAAGACTGAAACTTGTCTTAGGTCACTTGTCTTTCCATGTAGACAGTACATGGCTTGGCAGTACGGGCTAGGCCTATCCTATTGGAGCAGGACCAAGTTTGTCATATAGTTGGTCTCTCTGTGGAGTGGCATAGTTGACACAAACTATGGACTGTTTTGGATAATTGACAGTGGCTGAGATTAATTCAAGCATCCCATCCTTTAACTTTTTTTGTTTTTCTTAATGAAAAATGAGGCAATTAATGCAGCGATAAATCGGTGAGATTAATACCTCTTGCATGGTGAGTGAAATGGTGATGCTAGTGGGAACACAGTAATGATTGTTGTCTTTATCCTGATCCATTCACAAACGTTTCTCTGCCACGTGGGAGATGCACCGTTGGGCAGTGTTTATGAATTCATTGTACAGGCAGGGTTCGAAGCTCAGATGCGAAGGGCCGCAAGCAGAGACACATGAAGCAGTTACGTTATGTAAGCATTCCTCCAGGCCTGTGCTGCCTTTAATTGCTTTGTGGTTTAATCCGCGATAACGCAACCTCTACACCGTGCACAGCTGCCCTCATTTTTTAAATGGGACGCTCAATGGTCATAAAAATGAAATGGAAGCTATAATTCACGTCCACGGCATGTTAGCAAGATACAATTTTAACAACAAAATCAGATTACTTTAAAATAAAGGAATCACCGGGGAGAATAATCTCTAACTCTAGCATGGTAACCCGCATGTGTACCAGCATTTCTCTGTAAATGTGCACATTTACCCCGAGGCTAATATGAATATTGTTATTATGTTTTCAAATACTTCATATGGGAAATGTAGATGCCACTTTTGGAAACTTAAGCTCAAGACCTAAAACGACAAGCCACAGTGTTCAGTCCTTCACACATATTAGATACGGTATTACCTTTCTGTCTTGTGCAGTATATGGCCCTTGCTACTCAACGCATCCCCTAGAAGCAGTAGTCCTACAGTCCTATGTTTGGTGGAGTTTCTGCTCCCTCTCAACAGGGGAGGTGCCAGAGACAAGTTACATTTTTACTAGGTTTGATTTCTGTTTTTACAAACAAGAAAAACCTACTACATTATTTTTGTGATTTGTATAGGACCAATATATACAATATATGGCTTATCCTTTTTCATTTTCTACATCTAATTCAGAAATCAGGTTCACCTTTACATCTTTTTGAGAACAGCTGAAGAATAAAATTATTTTTTATTTAAATTAAGCCAACAAAACAAAGGCCTTCTGCAAAATGTACTATTTTTCGCAGCTAAAACAATCCCTAAAATGTGAAACATCACAACAATTGTCGTTTGTGTTGCGGGAGGCAATATCAGATTTCAGTGAAGTCTTTTTCAGAAATATCTGCTTAAATGACAGAAAGATTGCTTACAGCATCAACATATGATCAAGTGACTAAATGAGCTGGGCAAAATCTACAGTAACTTAGAAGAGAGAATTATTTTTTCCACACGCGCTTAAAATAGAAATATATATTGAAAACGAAAACGGAATCTCAACATGAGATCCGAGCAATCTTCCTAAACACCCACTGATGTACACCAAGGATGTTGTCATTCTCCTGTAGATTCCTCTTGACCTTGAGAAGGTATACCTACCATCCTACTGAATATAAAATCAGACAAGTGTTCCATCAAGCATCCACCCAGATTATACTAACGGTAACTGCCATACACCGACAATCGGTCCTGCGAAAGACTCAGCGATTTAGTTATGGCTCTCCTTACTCCTCCTCACAGTTAGCAGACACATGGGACATATTTACAAGGCCTTTGCGTCTTTTTCTTTAGGGCTTTACACAGCTCCAGATTTACAAACTGATGCATTGTGCCCAGCTTGTCAGTTTGTAAAGCTTTGTGTCACATTATACCTGCAGCAGGTATAACGTGTCACATTACACCTGCACCAGGTATAATGTATGCAAGGTAGTTGTTCCTGGGCAAAAGCCATGCAGAACTGACACAGTGAAATTTGTAACATTTCACTGCGTCAAAATGTTAAAGCCTGCGCAAATCAGGCGTTTAACTGAAGCAGGGCTTTTTCCTATGGGAGCATTTCATGCATTGAGTAGCATACATTTTTTTGATGCTAGTTCAGCAATGCGCCAGTTTAGCACGACAGATGCGTCAAAATTTGTATAGTAAATACAGTGCATCCACGGCGCCAAGAGGGGGTCGCAGGACAGCACAAGAAATCGAACGCATGGAGGCCGATGTGTCAGTTTCTTGAAAATGAGGCCCATAGAGTCATATGCTAGAAGTATATATCTAGCACAATTGTAACCTAGATCACAATTACATTGGTAATAGCAAACAAAGCAGAAGTATTTACAATGAAAAAAATAATACGGGTTCAACATATCCTTGTCCCATAGCGCTAGTTTCTAGATATCTATGATAACGAGACATGCGACACAGAAGCTGCATACCTCAGCCAAGGCATCACACACCCCATAGAGTTTGCTGAGCTATGTGCTGGGAGGCCTCAGGTGTCCTTGAATATTAGGCCTGCGAGAAATTTAAGTTACACCGAAGTAATTGGTATAATTTCAGGAATGTCGTGTTACATTTGTTACACGAAATTATCAAAATTACACAACTGCACCACTTTGCATAGTTAAGCGCCATTTTTGCTAAAAATCTACATCAAACATGCTATTTGCTATAAAAATATAGCATGAACGCATCTGAACAGCAGAACACAAGCAGCTGTTGTTCACGGTGCTTGGGTTTAAATGCGTCCGTGTGCCAAAAATTGATGCACGAGCACATTTTATGCTAAAATGTAATACAAAATATGGATTAGCATTTTGTGTAATTACATCTAGATTCACATAATTTGTTGTATTTTTAAGTACTAACGCAAAAGCAAATTATGCAAATTTTGGACATCCCTATTGAAAATGCATATCCCTGGATGATTCAGTCTACTCTGCACAAAAATCTTACACAAATCTGCCCACATTTTTTTCCTCCAAAAGACATCTGTGAGAATAATAGCATTAGAATTCTTAATGGAATTTCACAGCCTTGGCGGGCTTACTGGCCTATTGAATTAGTTGAATTAGTTTAATTAACTTTTTAAAAAGTAAAACCAATACCTCATATTACTACTAGGTAGAAATACCATACATATAAAACACATGCATGAAACATAGGCATACTATTGCAAAAGGTTCATGCTTATCAAATAATCTATACATAGCATTATAGCATCATGTCTTCATAATGCAAAAGAGCACAGTAAGACGTTGAGGGTGAAAGGTCATTTCCCCTCAGCAGTTACCCCCAAGTCGTACACAAGTCATACTATTTGTGATAGTTTGGATTTCATAACAACAGTTAGAAATGAAAGCAATGGTCTGATTAAGGCCATTGGCACAGACTACTGTCACTGTAACCCCATGTGTTGTAAAGAAAATATGAAAGGAAACTTAGCTATATACAGCAATCAGCACCCAGGATATAGTATAACAGTACCACCAGTTAATAGAAGAAGGTTGGTCTTCATGAAAAGTTAGTTGTTAATTCCTCATTGGTAAGATGGAAAACCCTAGCTTTTTGGCACTGATATTAAGATACTTCAGTTTTTCTAAAGGTCATAATTAAGTTCCAGGATACGTCAGGGTGGTCACAGTACTCTATATGTGTTCATTCATTCATGTGTTTCTCATTCATTTAAGGGCATAAGCTGTTTGGGATATTGAAAGGGCAAATAAAATGTGAAACATTTTTTCTTTGTTTTCTATTAGCAGGAGGCAAGTTTATATTTCAGGAAATTTGTTCTGCCACAAAGCTGCTTAAATAATAGAAAATGAGCCTACCCCAATAGTATATGATCAAGTGACAATCTAACACTCTTTTTATTACTCACACTCATAACCTAAGTTTTGTGATGATGAAGGGAGGATTTTTCACAATCAAAGTCCACCACAAGGCTCTTGTAGGTTTCTATTGAAACATGACGGCATACTGGGCTCCATTTTCAAGGTCCTAGCCGCACACTGCACCACCAGACCATCATTTGTTTATGCTCTGGTGTCACAGAGTGCCAGCCCATTACCTTCAGTGACTTTTCATGGCCTTGTACATAAGGACCCCTTTCACGCATAACACTGCATGAAAGGGCATTCTATGGGTTTTGCTTGGGGTGCTGCCATGGAACCCAAAGGAATCAGACGAATTCACAGATTTACAAGTCTGGGATGCGTCAGATTCCTACGCCACCTAAGGGGTGGCGTGAGAGTGATGAAACGGGGAGAAATACCTTAATTTATCCCAGTTTGTTCCTCTTTCTATGTGTACTGCATTCTGCTGCGGACATAGAGAGAGTAAAAAACCTCCTGTGATTGTTTTTGTGCAGGAAGGTGTACCTTCCTGAACAAAGCAATCATCCCCACAACGCAGGCATCCTTGGTCCATGGTGAAAGGGTGCCTGTGTTGGAGTATGGCAGTAATTTGTGCAGCAGCACATGGGGAGAGGAGAGAAATGCACCACATCTTGTAGATGCTGCACATGTCTGCCTTCTTCCTGGTGGCTCAGGGGGGCGCAGTAAGTAACTTACTGCACCCACCTGTGCCAGAGGCCCTTTAAATGAAGCCTAAAATCTCATAAATCAATAAATATGCATTTTTTTCAGAATGTGAGCTTTCCCTGCTTTATTAGTTGAAAACTTTCAACTCAACTGTTTCATCTACTGACTGAATAATTACTTCAGAGGCAAATCGATGTATATCATTTGGTAGAGATTACAAGTCCCTAACAAATGGTGCATAGGACAACAGATCTTTCATCATTCAAAGCGAAGTCCAGCACATGAACAAACAAATTGTTCTGTAATGAGGCTAAAGCTTGTTTCATTATTTGTGAGTAACTGATCACTCAATGTGCCTATTGACATTTTGATTTCAAACAAATTTCACAATTTAAGGGTTTAGTGTGAGACATAAAGCATTGCAGTTCCATAAATCCTGATCTGAAAAACATGAAGAATAAGAAATGTCTCTTTTAGCCATGTCCTAATTGAGAAGAAAATTGTGAAGAAAGACAAATGCTTTGAGCAAGTCATGAAAGGCAGTTATCAAAAACAAGTTATATGTCATCCAGAACAGAGCAGAGAGGCTTAACTTAAAAAATGACTAAAACTTTGGAAGTACCAAAACAAAAAGTCACAAATATAAAAGAATAAACATCTGACTTAATTGTATAAAAATAGATTAAAACGTAATAACCACAATGAGAAAAAATGACAAAGCTCCAATAGAGAAATGGGAGATATTGCTTTTTAAAGATTGAAGGCAAGGAACACCAAGAAAAGTAAAGCGTGAATCAGGGTCAAAGATTTTACCTTCTGACTTGGTCTCTAAAATGAAAGTCAAAGTTTTGAGTGGGTATAGGAAAATGCCATTTATGGGCTCTTTTTGTGTGGTCATTGCTACTTTTTGTTAGATTTTATTGCTGTTTTTCTGACTCTACACACTTGGAAACCGATAACCAGGCATCACTGCATGTGCTCTGAGCCCTAAAACATGACTAAATTGGCTACACCTCCAACAAGCATATTTAACTTGCCTATGAGTCCCCAGTATAGGTTGCAAAAGAGTACCCACAGCCTGTGAATTAAATGGCACCAGTGGACTGTAGCACATAATGGGTCACCACTAAAGTGACAAAGTAAAGCATGTGACCAGGCTTGACCTTCCAGTCTAGGTATGCAGTTGAAAGACTGCCAGTTCAGCCAATTCTACCTGGCAAAATAAAGCTTTTGTCAGGCCTAGATCATTTTTTTGATAATTATAAATCACCCCAAAGTTAGTCTCTAAATGTCCATAGGGCTGGATGTATGGTATGTGAAATTTAAGACATATATATTCTATGTTTCACATGGCATGGCTGTGTAAAAAAAGATGTTTGTCACTATGCCAAAACTGTCTCTTCCACAGAACAGCACTGGGCTACATTATAACACTATATAATGCTTGACGTCAGTTCAGGAGTAGCTGTAAAAATAATTCAATTTAATAGTCATTTAAAATCTAACTTAATGATCAAGTCAGGTTTTATGTTACTATTTTGAAAATTAAATTATTAGAATGATGTCTATTTCCTGCCTGACCCACATGAGGATTTCTGTCAGTGCTCAGTGTCACCCAGGAGCTACATGAGCCATTTATTAGGTGTGAAGTGGCTTCCAGAGCTGAGACAAAGGGGGAGCTATTGACCTGCCCTGACAGGATGGCCATCTGGGTTGTGCCCAGGAATTTAATTAACTTCAGAAGATATCTACAATGTTACTGGTAGATGTAGCTCACCACTAAGCCTGCTTACTTTTTCCCCTTCATAACCAAGCTATCCCAAGATCTAGTGGGAGTGGGAGAGCTGCCCCAGAACTGGTTTGGAGTGACCTGAAAGCTTACCATTGTCCTGGTTCAGCTCTACCAGTTTCTCTTGGGTGGTGTGTTATGCTTTTTGGAGCTAACATTTGGTTCACATTTTATTCAATTAGATTATTCTCATTATGGCCTCTTTTTATACAATAAAATATTCTATATCTTTATGGTGTAGAGTAAGATTTTTATTGTATTATGCGTTTAACTTTTTAACTGTTTTGGTACTTCTAAATGCTTTATACATTTTCTTAAGTTAAGCCTGTCTGCTATGTGTCATAGCTACCAGGGGCTGAGCTCTGAGTTTCACTTACTGAAACCTTTACTGGACCTAACAAGAATAGTGCCATTATTAGTTGTGGTAATAATGCACTTTTTCGCAGCGAGGCAAGGCAGCATGCTGTATGCAGCAAAGTCCCTTCGAACTCACACAGACATTGAATGAGACCCTGCTGAAACTGTCAGTTATGGCAGGAAAAGCTCTTAGTGGAAACAAAATGTATGCTTAGATAAATCACTTAATCTGCTGGATACTATTGCCGCCTTCGTCCAGAACAGGGTTTTAGATTGGGACTTTTTTGATGCTCAGATTTCTTCAGTGAGGCAAGGCAGAAGGCTGTATCCAGGGAGACTGTGCTGCAGTCATATAGGCTTTGCACGAGAGTCAGCTAAACTGGAAGTTAAAATGGCAAAAAGCTCCTACAAGCGGGCAACTTCTGTGGATTGACTTAGGTCATTGGTTCCGGTCTTCCAAACATCAGTAAGTTCAAAATGTTTGAAGACCACATTTTTCAGAGATTTCGCAAGAAGTTGTTCTGGACACAGCCAAGGCTCCCTTGGGGGTTAGCTTTCACTCCAGCAGAGGTCACCAGCAGGATCCACTTACCTTGTAGTTATAACTATTTACTCCAGAAAAAAGCCGTATGTAACTTTTGGTTTTCCTGTAGCCACAAAAGAGGTCAGCCAACTGACCATTTGGGTCCACTTCTTTGGCCTGGGTACAGGTGGGAGTAGGGCCAGCAAGTTCAGTTTCCTCATGTTTTTCTGCAGCTCCTGAAAATGATATGGGTGCTAGTTATAAGGTAAATGTATATACAGTTCTGAAGCCAGTGGGTGGTCACTACCTAACCAATTGGGAAACTATCCCTGAGACAACCCTACCCACTTTTACAGCACACCCTGTTTCTTTTACTTAAAGCTATCCCAAAGTGCATTATTTTAAGTCAAATCCAAGAGGATACAGGCCTTCTGCCAGGCTGTGATCCAAGCAGGGGGTGTGTTTAGGAAAATGAGCAGTCCCCTCTCCCCTTGCTATTACAACATGGTTTTGAGACCAGCCCCCAATCAATGACTGGTACTCAATCTGCTACAGAGGCCTTAAGGACCAAAAGCTTCCCTTTTTCATACTTCCCCTTACATTTAACTCTGATTGTACAGGTCACATCCTTGCCCATTTGAAGTACATTAAAATCATGAATACTCCTATCTGCTCTTTCTGGTCTGACAGTTGCCACATACCTCACCCCTAGCCCATACAGTCACTTGTCCTAAGCCATTGTCTCTGATTTAGAAGCCTGCTTTCACACCTCATTAGGGTCAAGCAGTGACAGGAGTCATTACTGGCAGGCTAATGCAAATTAGACTTAGGGTGCTTAATGCAGAGAAACGGTAACTTACTAAAAGTATTCTCCCTAAATATTTTTAAATCTAATTTCAATATTGACGTGGATTTTTAATAAATATAAAAAATAGTGGTTGAACCATTTCTCTAACTTGTCCCAAACCTATTCCTAAAAGTTCCCAAAATTATTAAGATAATCTGCACTTCAGTTTTGCTGATAGGACTGCCAGAGCCTTTCACAGTAAAAATAGTATTTGGGGGCTTGTCCCTCTAGCAACATGATAACACTAAATTTCTACATACCCTACCTACCTTTGACTTGATTGCACTGTTTCTCTATCTGTATCTAGTCTTATCTCTGTATGCCGTTTCTCTCTTTCTCCATATCTCTACATCTCTCTCCCCCTGACTCCTTTGGTCTCTGTGTTCTACCATCTTTTTCACTTTTTCTTTGTTCTGTCTTTGTCTCAGACACTATTTTCTTGCCTGTTTCTTGACATGCATGTTTGTGTCTATGTGTATACAAATTGTGTGTGTGTAACTTTTCTGCATTCTTCATTCACAGGCAGCAACAGTAAGGGCCTGATTTACAATTCAGCAGGCTGTGTATGTACTTTCACCATGATGGAATGTTTGCTAGTCCAGTAGACATCGCTTGAAATTAAAGGAACCATCATCACTGCAGTTCATGCAAATGCATTGAAAGGTTGACAGATGGAGCCATACATCAAACTTTCAATGATTTCTTTATTTTTATTTTCTTTATTTTGAAAACTGAAAGTAAATAAATAAATAATTCTGTTTTATTATCCATATATGTTCAGTACTAAGGAAACCTAAGATGAACAGCTGAGGTCTGAACTGAAATTTATGGAACATTAGCTGTAAGCAGTAGTGGTCACCATGGCTCGTTGAAGGCTTTATCATGAGGGCCTAACAGCCTGAGTTGATTGTGCTCTAAGTAGCTATGGTGAAACTGTGAGCTGTGACTGCACAGATAGATAGAAAGGGCTACAGTCTTTATGGGAGGTGGATGGTTCCATGCCTATTTTAATGTATAACATATCAGAACATCATTTCGGGGTGATTAATATGCTAGAGAAAAAGCTTTATTATTGATAAATCACCAAGGATGGAGGATTATGAGTGATGTTATATTGATTATATATTATAATGCATAATTTTATTATGATTATGTTCATGGTTTTTATTTGAATCTGAAATTACCATATATTTAAATGGAGTATCTTTCTCAAAGTCTTCTACAGGCACAGATGCATTTTATTAATGGCTTATAGTGTTGTAAGGACTCTCATATCTCAACAAGACTGCTGGATTTGGGGTGGCAGCACGTCTTCTTGTAGGTGACTGAGTCTCTCCCACAACAGTTGGCAGCGCTTGTCCCAACCCTCCTGGTTCTCTAACAGCAGCTCACCCAAACCCAAATGGTAAAGGTGATTTGTGGCAGCCTACCACGTGAAACTGAAGACTCCTCAGGGAAATCATGGTGAACAAGACTTACCCTTTTCTCTCTAAATATAAGTCTTTTACAGACACATAGGCAAAAGAAAATGCATGAGCTGCAGTGATTGGGATAATGAGGAATAACAAAATCAGGATTGGGAAGATCAAAAATGTAAAGATTTACAACCCCAACATAATGCAGTAAATATGAATATATAATTGCTACCTAAAGCCTATTCTCTAGCCTCTAGGGGGAACATGGCTGTGTAAGCCCAAACTGTCTGTGCAATGTCCATGAGAAGCCCACCCCACCCCTGTTACCTTTGTACAAGTTTGTGACTCCAGTCTCGAGATCAGGCACCGAAGAGACACAAAGGCTGACATCGGCTACAAAATGACATGCAGTGTAAATGGAAAATCCTGGATGGAACCCCCTCTGATGTCCTTTGTCCTACAAGATGTTAAAATAAAGAACATGTTTTGTTCTTGCAAAATAAGCCTTACTTCGGTATGTACCCAGGTGCTGGATTGTTTACGCAGTCTTGTGGCAGCAATACAAAAATATCATCCTTTGTACTTCGCATTCTTTTCTTGTCAACTTGGTACAGAAGAACACAATGAAAATATGTCAACCACAACACTGATTGTGACACTTTTGCAGAATAGTGACTGATTATGAAAATAAAACGTTACCACTAAAACAAGCTGTGCTAAAATTAATAAAAAATAATAAATGAACATAGAGCATGTTATCTGGGTAAAAGGGCACAGGCCACAAGTCTAAGCTAACCCAAATACTGTGCCCAGGCAGGGAACTGAAAATGGCCCCACGACAATAGTCTCAGTTAAAGATTGTCCAACGTATGCACAACCTAATTCATGTCAGAGTTTTCAGACCGCCACACAAAGTAAAAATGCATACAATGAATCTAAATGAAACTCATTTCCATGATCAAGTTACATCCTGAAGATCTAGTATGTAGTAGACCTACCAGATTTACACGGTGCGTGAATAGAGCTCACACAACACTACAATGCTTTTCGTAATTGAGAAATCAAATATAGTATACTTATAGAAGCTGTATTTATCATAAACATGTTGTGGTTTTGTAGCAGCCGAGGCACACTCAGACAACAACATTCTGACAAAGTGTATGTCGGAAATTGACATGAAACTGATAATAATAATGATTAAACTGGAAATACTACTGCCTCAGAATACACTTGTGGACTTCATTTTACCTTTCATTAACAAGCTTATGAGCCTTGATTTATTTCAGTGACAGGGATTATGGAGACTGAGGGACAAAGGGGTCATCCTCATCCACGCAAGTGGAAAAATTAACCAATAGGGCAACGTTTACCACAGAAGTATTGGTGTACTGCCTGTGTTCCAATACAGCACTAGAACATGTGTATATATGCCTTCTCCTGAACTGCCACCCAGACTCAAATTTAAGGGACAACAATAATTACTATTGCATTGCTAAAGTTGTGAATTTTGACACTTTTTGTAAAATAATATTAGTCAGTGATATTTTTGGTAGAGTTCTTCAGCAAATATTTTTGTGGTAGAATTCTTGTGTGAGAGTAAGTGTAAGAAAATGGGTTACTGGTTGAGGTAGTGAAACACTTCTCAAGCAGCAACCACAGTTCACTTAGCCTGTACTTCACCCTGTGGTTACTTGACACAGAGCATTCAGGCTTAATTTTGAGGCAATGTGTAAAGTATCTATACAGCACTTCAAACAGTAATAGAGTGAGACACAACATAAGAAACATCTCACACTAATTTAGCAAAACAGAGTAATTGTAACAAATAATTTAAGACCAACATGACAGAAATCTAATAAATAGACCCGGAGATATGCAATTTTAAATATTTAAGTGGAAATAGTTTCAAAAAGCACTGGACTGGGACAAAGTCACAAGTTCCATCTGACCACAATGGAGCACTGTCTGGCTACAGGGACCAGTTAGGGCCACTGAACAAAAGTACATTAAATCCTGGTTGGGGAGTGTTGCAGGGGCGCAATCCAGGGATGCATGTCGCAGCGGTGATTTCTACGAACTGGGAAGCAGCAATGCGAGATCTTGGTCGTTGTAGTGGATGCCATTGACGAGGGGCTTGCAATGTGAAGTCGTGTCTCGAGATGCATTTGTCACCTGCTGGTTTCAAAGGAGCTGCAGGGCTTGCAATGCAGTGTCCTGCATTGTTGTTGAGGATGCCGACGACAAGGGGCTTGTGATGTGAAGACGTGATTGGAGGATACGTCATGCAGTGAGGGTTTCTGCAAGGCTGCAGACTGCAGGCGGCAATGCAAAGTTTTGCACTGGAGAAGAACCAAGGAGTAGTCCCAGTGCAAAGTCTGGAGAGGCAATGCATTGTGCAGTGGCTTTAATGCAGAGCTATTGGTCTGCAATGGTTGTGTTGTGGTTTGGATGAGTCAGTTCTGCTGGGACCACAGTGGGGCCAGCAGAACACCTTCAGACCCACTTACAAGGGTACAAGACTCGGGTGTCACCACTTGACAGAGTCCAGGTGCTGGATTCAAGGGGGTTGTAGCCTTCTGGTCCTGAGGCTCTAGTCAGGAGGCAGAAAACTAGCATCTGGAGTCACTCTGATTGTTCTAGGTTCAAGGAGCAATTCCAGTCCTTTACAGATGAAGCAGGCAGCAGAGCAGCAGGGTAGCAGGGCAGCAGGGCAGCAGAGTGACAGTCCTTCTTGCAGACCAACACAACAGTCCTTCTGAGTTTCCCCACAGGCCCAGATGTGTACTAAAGAACTGGGTATAAGCGTCCAATAGTTATACCTAGTGCCAACTTTAAGTAGAAGAAGCTTCTAGAGTTTTCCACCTCCCATTAGGGTTCTGACATCCCCTGCCTCCCTGCCCTGGCTCCAACTTGTCTGGGGTCACAAAAGACCTGTGTCAAACCCTATGTGAGACTATTCAGGCAGAACTTTTGTGATGTGTCAGTGTGGTAGGGAACAGCTCCTCCTATCATCTCAGAGTGTCCCATCCTGCCAAAACCTATCTTCCCTTTATCTCACTGTCTGGGAGCAATATCCAAAGATCAAGTGCCAGCTGCAAGAAAATGCCAACTTTCTAAAAGAGGCATTTTCTGAATTGTGATTAAAAATCCAATTTAATCATTAAAGAGGGCTTTTAACTACAATTCTTTCAACACCAAATCTACAGTGGCTACAGTGTCTACCTGCTCTCAATTGAAATCTCTTATTATATGTAATGAGGTAACCCAATCTTATCCTATGGAAGAGGTAGGCATTGCAATATGCAAATAATGAACTACCAAGACATATTATTGCGTCCAGTCTTTTAATGAATGAATGAATATCTACATTACTGGCGCTTGAATGGGTTCAGAGATTCAAAAGGCAACACAATAAAACACAGACTACTGTGGGGGAAGGTAGCAGACTTGAAAGAGACGCTACCCAAAGTCCATGTTGTGCATACACTTGGACACCAGAGTGTTGGAATACACGTTGCTGGAGATACTTTGGCTGATGAAGCCGCAAAGTCGGCAGTGGCAGTTGCCACTGTAGCTGCAATGACTCGTTCGATTTCCAAACCAGACACAGAGATTATGGCTGCCATAAAGGCTACGGTTGATGGCACGCCTTATCCTAAGGGATTTCCTAATAAATACCAATACTTCATCAGAAGTATGCTGAACGCTGAAGTTAAAATTCCTAGCGTAGGCGTACGCGACATCCCCAATAAAGCTGTAGGACCACAATTGATTAAAGCAGCGCATGAGGGAGTGGCATCTGCACATGCTGGCGTGGCCGCTACAATTTCGCTATTGCAGGCCCGTTACTGGTGGCCTGGTCTCTATAAAGAGACTAAGCAGTATGTCCTTTGTTGTGACATCTGTCAACAAATTAAAGTTTCAACAGCCAAGCGCCCGCCGCAGACATCCCTCTTAATATCCAACAGACCACTACAATGTGTGTACTTGGACCATTTCAGTCCACTAACACCAGGTAGTGCATACAAATATATACCAGTCTCTGTTGATTCTTGCTCCAGATTTGTGTGGATGTGGCCAAAGCGCTCAGCTGACGCTCGGACTGTTATTAAAAATTTGCGAGTCTTTGTCGGTACATATGCAGGTGCGGAATTCCATTCAGACCAGGGCCCTACTTTTGCCTCAAGGGCATTCAGGGACACCATGGCTTCGTTGGGGGTCCAGCTCCAGTACTCGTCTCCATTTCATCCCGAGGGAAATTCTGTCGTGGAGCGATTAAACCGCAATTTAAAGCAATCCTTAACAGCCAGGGTCTTAGGTATGAGTCGTAGTTGGCTAACCTACCTGTATGGAGTTCAGAGAGCACTAAATAACATGCCTAGAAGGTAATGAACTACCAGGACATGAAAAAAGTACATATCCAAATTTGTAATTACACTGTACCCTGCCGTCCAGGCTGTTCAGGGCCTACCGTAGGTGACTCAGATATGTATTAAAAAAGGTTTGGGCTTTATTTTGCCAGGTTGAAATGACAGCTCAAAACTGCACACACACAGACTGCAATGGTAGGCTCTAGACATGTTTAAAGGGCTACTTAAATGGGTGGCACAATCAGTGCTGCAGGCCCACTAGTAGCATTTCATTCACAGGCCCTGGGAACATGCAGTACCACTTTACTGGGGACTTACAAGCACATTAAATATGCCAATTGCATGTAAGCCAATTCTAGAAAGCATAAGTACTTTAGCACTGGTTATCACTGGTAAAGTGTGCAGACTCCGAAAGCCAGCATAAACAAAGTCAGCAAGACAGAAGGTTGGAAGGTAAAATGTTGGGGGAAAACCACATCAAGTATGTCAGGTCCAAAATTAGGTTTTGCTGTTTGTTTGGTTGATAGCCTGAACATCCAACTTTCTTGAGGTAATTTCCACTTGCTTTTCCAAAATTCCACTGACTTGGCAGCCATTTAAAGAAACATCCCAAAGCTGGTAAAATCAAAACCTGTCAATTTCACATATCCTTGCTGCAAATGGTAGTCTTGGGCAGTCCAGTAAGCAGAAGAGTTCAACAGGGCATCTCAAATCCTAAGATAATTGCAGTGATCCTGCTGCTTGCCCCACCAGTCACCAATAGAAATAAGGGGCCAAGGGGGCACAAGGGCAATTCAAAAACTAAGTCAGATTTATCAAGCCACATAAGGCC
Organism: Pleurodeles waltl; assembly: GCF_031143425.1. Classification (NCBI taxonomy): domain Eukaryota; kingdom Metazoa; phylum Chordata; class Amphibia; order Caudata; family Salamandridae; genus Pleurodeles; species Pleurodeles waltl. Next base: position 600,294,707 of record NC_090443.1, on the reverse strand, counting down.
ACATTGCCTGGCTCTGCATGGCGTAATGAATCTAGAGTAACGTAAGTTAGCGCAAATTGTGTTGCAAAATGCAAAAGGAGCAAAAGGCCTCTCAGGATTGTTTTTGTGCAGGAAGGGGTTGCTTCCTGCTCAAAATAATCTTGCCTGCAAAAAAAGCACTCTTGCTCCACAGCACAACATTGCCTGCGTTGGCTGTAGGCTGTTAATTGTGTGCCAGTGCAGGGAGGGGAGAGGAATGCACCATATCTTGATAGATATTGCACATTCCTGCCCTCCCTCCTTCACACAGCACAGCTCAGCAAGATGTCTTGCTGCATTGCACTGCATGAAAGTTTGATAAATATGGCCCAATATGTGCCATAGAAGGGTCTGAATGATGATTCTGTGAACAGAGATTTGGCAAGTTATGCAATATTACAGTTTATTACTCGACTTTGTGAGATACTTAAAGAAATTAGGTTAGGGTAATAGTAAGTTCAATTAAACAGTGGTTGAGCAGCTCTCTGGAACAGCAGCAATGATAATAGGGATAATTGTTTAAAAAACTGCTTTTATTCTAAGGGTTTACATAGACTTTCATGCATACAATGATTCTTACAACCTCAAAACTGGCACTCATTTTATCCCCCTCGAAAGAATAAAAAAGTGTATAGACCTCGCTTGGATTTGAACCTGCCGCCTTCAGGTTACAAATAACCTCAAGCATATGAATTGGGCTATTTCTAATTGCAAAAAAGCATTTTGGTAGGTATTAATCTCAAATTGTGATTTGGTGTTTAGAAGGGGCGTGTTTAGGGTGTCTTTTCCAAATGCAGTATCTGTATCAGATGTATGAATGTTTTGTGAACAAAATGTGTCCACAAACCTTTCACAGTTTACCACTAACTCAAAGTTTGTGGTAATCCATTCGCAAATGGGAAGCTGTGCCATTGGGACCCATTCCCGTTTAGAATTTAAAAAAACTAGTTTTAAGAGAAGGCAGTGGTCCTATGGACCACTGCCTACTCCTAAAAAATAAAAATGAAAACCATGCTGCATTTAAAAAAAATAGCTTTACTTAAAAGCTTTACTTGTTGACCCCAGCAGGCCATCATTCCTGTGATGGCAGCTAATCAATATGTCACAAATTGTGACCTACCTCATTAATACTCATGAGGTAGGTCTATTTGGGACTCACTGAAAATCACTAATCGGCCAGATATTACTTTTGTACATTGGTAATAGCGATTACCAAATAGTGTTTAGCAAATAATTGCTATTGGTAATGGCTGTTACTATTCTTTATACATCTGGCCTATAGTGTTGTAAGAAATTGTATTTTTCGCTGATGAAGACAATGCATAAATACCAACAACCCAAAGTTTGACTTATGGTTTTGAGCTGTAATGTACCTAGCGATTTGCTGACAGCATAAATCTGTTTGCTCCATGTCTGGGAAAGCCATTATTATTCTAGTAGCACACATATACAGAAATGTGGCAACATTTCAACTGAGAATATACTCTCTTTCAGGAACCCCGACGTTTCTTCACTACCGATCTCATGAACTAGTTAACAAATACTGTGCACATCTGGACCTGTTTTAGGAGTCTGCACAGGAGCACCGTGGAGAATACGCTCCTGTGTCTGCTGCTTCCACCAATTTTACTTATTTAATCATTGCAAAGTAAACTGCATTCTAGTATTGTCTTCCACCACAGAGAAACCAAATCAGAAAAGGAAGGTGATATGAAAAACCACCAGCATTTAATTTCCTGCAAAGATATTCCACAGCAAATTTCTCTACACTGTGGCGACCTTCACTCAGAATACAGGAATCAAATTGTGAATAATGTTGGATTGAGAATTATCACGTAGGAATGCAAAGCGATATTTCATGACATGCACATTCAAATGATAAGTACACTCTAAGTAACAACATCCAAGCTGACGAAATTAGTGTGTTTTATGTCATTTGCTACGAACTAGATGGGCCTTCTCCTTTTTTCCATTTTATTTTAAAACGTATGTACAGATCAATTATGCAGATATTTGGAAGTGTTGAGGCTTAATTTACAATATTCTCTGAAGTGCCATCGCTGACGGTTCTAGCCATCTGTTCTAAAGCTCTTTCCGCATATGCCATATTTACATAATGTAATAGTAAATTTAGATTCTACTGAAATTGCTGCAAAACGTTATATTCTAGGCTAATATTCCTGATGTATTATGCAACCGGTTATTGTACTTACCATAGAGAATGTGATGTTGCAGTCTTTCAAAACTACCTGTTTAACTAAACTGCACAAAACGTTCCATAAATTTGCTTCATACACACAATGTTTATCCTGGGGAGTTTGATGCAGAAAAGCTAAGAGGATAAACGTTATAAGGCTCCCAAAAGTTATTTTCTCTATGTTAATCCCACAGCAAAGGTATTGAGTGATGTGTAACGTCCAGGTCGCAGTTCCAATACTTTAGTGATTTTGTGAAAATCCATCTAGTGTTCTATGTTAAAAAACAGTAGGCTTAAAAAGAAATAAATATTTCATACTAACATTTATGGTTAAACTGGGATTCTGAAATGTTATTTTCTCTCAATCAAATATTAATTTTTATAAAGTGTGATTGGTTGTTAAAATCTTCAAAATGTATTTTTATGCATTGATAAAATGTAAATTTCTGCGCTGCAGAAAACAATCTCCGGGATCTAGGTAAGGCATGATGGCTAAGACAGGTGGTAAAAGTTTCCTGGGATGGTAAAATCATTTTTGCAGTATGAAAATGGTATAAAAGAAAATAAGGATTTATCAGATCAGTCAGTCGAGTTGGTAGTTGGATTTATGTTGTGGCCAAAGTCCGAGCTCTCCAACCTGAGCCTGCTGTGCACAGTTGTGCACCGCTAGTATAGGGACTGGGCACCGTCCGTGGCTGATGTCCATGCCTTGCGCTCAGTTCCACCTACACTGAGAGGAAGACAATACAATACAGGCACTGCGGATCGTAGCTCAGAAACTGCACCCTGCTCTCAAAGTTCACAAATTAAGGCTGCGTAAAGTGGTTTATGAGCTATGTTTTGCATGTAAGAGGAGTGAGCTATGTTCTGCAGAACTTAATATAGCTGAGTTTTTCAGGTTTTCGTTTGTATTTTGAAACCATACTTGATCTCCATGTTTTAAGTAAATTCTACAATGTTTTCTAAAATATACATTAAGGTGACATGATCAAAGCTGTTCATCATTTCAGAAGTAAAAGTAAAGTGCTGTATTGGTGGTTGTGGGTTATATGTGGGTGATTTGTAGTAATTGTAGTGGCAAGTGATAATGACTCTGTATCATGTAGGAGGCTACTCTCATTCTGCATGGCCTTCATCTGTGTGCAGAGGCGATTGAACACTAAGCCAGACAAAGTCCTGGAATCTCAACATTGCAGCTAACCACAACTGCACATAGCCTCACATTTCTTCAGTGGTGGTATGCCACAGGCAACTGATATCCCACTCGGCCAACCATCAACCGCACATGCAGATTACGAGGTAAACCCAATACGGATGTGCAACTTCCACAACTTTCATGCAAACTTCTATGTCAAGTGCCACTAAAGTTGCAAGCAAACTAAAGCTTTTTTGGTCCCCCTTTTTAATTTAACACCCCCCCCCCCCCCTTTGCCCAATCTGCATAAAATCTGCTATTCCTGAATTAGGATTAGCTTGACCAGAAAAATAAAAATAATAAAAATGTAAATTCCTGATAATTGTTATGATAATTTGTTAAAAGGTGCCAAATTATTATTAAATGAATAGCCCCACACACACACTTTATGTATACCCCCTCGATGCATCTGCATGATACATCCAAGAATCTGCTAAAATGCACACACATTATGAAAAGAAGCAAAGGTTATTAGCGAATCAATTATGTTTTTGGAATCCCTTTGTAATTTTACCCCCCCCCCCATTAGAATTCAAGTGAAGCCAGAGATTTGTGCACAGAATATCAAGCAAAAATGTAATACAGTTTTTTTAAACATTATCTAAGTTATCAGCAGATTACCACTTTTTCGACCTCTTTGAACTCTACTCTGAATTGACTGGTCTGCATGATACTCAAAATATTCAGGAATGTTGCAAAACATGTTTAGGGACTGCCAGGTGTCATGCAATCCCTGAAACTGTACAACGCTATTAGCAAATGTCTTTTGATGCCACTTTAAAATTGCACCCCAGTTGCAACTGAATGACACCTCAGATATCTGCACTGAGATTACCCTGTTGCTAAACTGCATGCAGAATCACGAAACAGCATGAGTGGTATTAGCATTTAAAAATGTTTTGCCCACTTCTAAGTTTGCCTCGCCTTGATTGATTTGCATGAAAACGTTCACACCCATGGAGAGGAAGCATTCTAAATATATGGCAAAGTTCATGTGAATTCTTCAAAGAAATGCATAGTTATGAACAAATAAGCAATTTTTTTTGTCCCACTTCTTTTTTCATCTGTGTCATGATTCTGCCCTCGATGGATCACAAGTTTAAATATACTAAGACAAAAGTCTGCTAAATTTCATGCAAATCCATCGAACGGTGTTAAAGGTCAAAGCAAATCACTAAATCAATTAACATAAGCAAAGACACAAGTAAAGTACTAGTTTCATGCTAATATTGGAGTGATTTAATTCAGTGGGGGTTATTACAACTTTGGAGGAGGTGTTAATCCGTCCCAAAAGTGACGGTAAAGTGACGGATATACCACCAGCCGTATTACGAGTCCATTATATCCTATGGAACTCGTAATACGGCTGGTGGTATATCCGTCACTTTTGGGACGGATTAACACCTCCTCCAAAGTTGTAATAACCCCCAAAGTGTTTTACTGTGCCTGCCAGACAAGCTTCCTAAAGGAGTTAAAGTGGGAAATGCAGCATTTTTAAGCCCTTCATTAATTCAGACAGAGGCACACAAAACGTGCAATGCCAAATCTAAATCAGATAAATCTTTTTGGAAAGTTTTGTAAAAGCATTCAATGAATCTAAAACACTGGCTATCTATCCTTATATGTATGTGTTTGCATGTTGCATATGTGTGTATATGTGTGTGTATATACTCATACATATAGCAGGTAGCCACTCTATAGTTAGAGTTACCAGAAATAGGGATTTCTTGGATGTTTGGCCCTTAATAACTTTCCACCCATTTGACAAATCTCCTTGACACTTTGCAGTTATTTGTTACATTGTTGGAGGATTGAAAGTTCTGCTGTATTTGGTCTACAGGCTGCTAAGACAAAAGGGGGTCCCAAAACATGCTTGAGATCCGATGCATTTTACATAGACTTTTGTATTTGACGTAGCAGCAAAATGACTGAATGGACTGTAATGAAATTTCACAGCAATGTGCATTAGACTATGTTGATTAATCTATTTACTAATACAAATGATGTTATGGAGTGATTATGAAGTTCTAACACCTTAGTGATATCTTGTAGCACATTACTACTAAAAGTAGCAAGGAAGCACAAAAAATAAAAAAAATGGACTGCATAGTTTCAGATTTAATACACAAACAACTGAAATATCCATTTATGGTCACATGCTAATGGAAACCTATAAACAAATAAATTGCAAATACATTGCAAATAGAATAGGTCTAAATGTGTTTTCTTTGCACACTCTCTGGCTCACAAAATAAAACAAAAAAATATATTTCTTATGCACCCCCTGTTCAACACAATGAAAAATTGACCTAGCAGAAAGCCACACAAACTTCTATTTAGAGGACATGATAATTGGTTACTAGGAAAAAATAATAATCTCAATTGTAAAACAATAACAATGATTGCCTTTCATTCACATTGGCCTTCATATGTAGCACAATGCTTCTAACAATGGCAAGGATGCCTAAGAAATAAAATACACTGAATCTGTAAAGTTTCAGATTTACTACAGGAACAACTGAAAGAAAAACACTTATGGTCAAATGCTAATGGAAACCTATAAACAAATACATAACAAATATAATTAATCTTATTCTACATAGGTTTTCTTTGCATGCTCCCTGGCTCACAAAATAAGACTATGCCCATCAAGTCAAACAAAAAACATCTTCCTTATGCACTCCTGTGCAGAAGTATATGGAGGACATGATAATTGGCCACTAGAAAAAAATAATAATCTTAATTTTTATAACAATGATTGGCCTTAATTCTCTTTGTGTTCATGTGTGTCACAGTCCTAGTGAAAGTAGCAAGGAACCCCAAAACATAAAGTAGACTTCACATGTAATGTTTTAAAATTACTACATGAACAACTAAAATACACATTTATGGTCACATGATTATGTAAACCAATAAACAAATACTTAACAAATACACAAATTATAAAGAAGGAAATCATATAAATTGCTACTGTGTAGTTATAGTTAGTATTCCCTAATAATTTTCCACCCATTTGACAAAACACCACAAACTTTCCAGACTTATAGCATTTTTTAACATTTTGAGATGGTGTAATTTTTTGTGGTGAAAAGGTAAAGGAGTGCAAAAAAAAAGGTGGTCTCAAAATGAATTTTTCCACCAGTGCATTTTCCATAGACTATTGAATTTGGTGTAACGCAAAAATGGCTGAATGGATTTACATGACAAATGGAAGGATTACACATTATGGTGCAGAGATTATGGCGGTCATTCTGACCGCGGCGGTCGGCGGTCGCCGCCCGCCAAGCGGTTCCCGCCGAAAGACTGCACCGCGGTCAAAAGACCGCGGTGGTCATTCCGGCTTTCCCGCTGAGCCGGCGGGCGACCGCCAGAAGACCGCCGGCCGGCCCAGCGGGACAGCCCCTTCAACGATGAAGCCGGCTCGGAATGGAGCCGGCGGAGTTGAAGGGGTGCGACGGGTGCAGTGGCACCCGTCGCGATTTTCACTGTCTGCTAAGCAGACAGTGAAAATCTTTGTGGGGCCCTGTTAGGGGGCCCCACGGCACCCGTTCCCGCCATCCTGGTTCCGGCGGTGGACACCGCCAGAAACAGGCTGGCGGTAAGTGGGTCGGAATCCCCATGGCGGTGCTGCAAGCAGCGCCGCCATGGCGGGTTCCCTGGGCCAGCGGGACACCGGCGGGAAACCGCCGGCTCCCCTTTTCCGACCGCGGCTTTACCGCCACGGTCAGAATCGCCCAGGAAGCACCGCCAGCCTGTTGGCGGTGCTTCCGCCGCACTCCGCCATGGCGGTCATGGACCACCAAGGTCAGAATGACCCCCTATGTTTTTTGGTTACTGCAGTTAAGTAGGGTAAGTATATTTAAGGTTAAAAGACATTTAATCTTAGTGATATCTGTCACTGTGGTACTTTTGTGGAATTTCACAAAATTCAGAGAAACTATCACTGTACATGGCCGTAAACTTATTTAAAAATAAATAAATGAATAAATAAATACATTTCCCTACCTATTACCACTCTAATAAAGTGGTAATAAGTAGGGGCCTACTTCTTATCTATATCTAAGGCCCTAACACTGAACACAGCCAAAGTGCAGTAAAAACAAAATGCTGCCTTTCATTCTTTAAACAAAAAGCCATTACCCAGTTGTATACTGGCTTGTGATCACCATGCAACTCGGTATATTGCAAAGATGTCACAGTATGCCATGGTCTAAAATGTAACTGAGGTCTAACTGTATTATTGGATTGCAGTACCTTGGCAACACACATTGTGCCGCATGGGCAACCCATACTTAATAAGATTTACAAAGCAACAGAAGGCCACCATGCATAGCCTTGCATTGATTGATAAACCTGGAGAAATGCAGGGCAGCACAATTCACTGTTTTTTAATTACTCTGCACACCATAATCTACATTGCTGCTAAATTTCACATACTTCCATATGCCATGCCATTGAAGCTATTACACTATACACCAGTCCACTCTATGCCTCTCCACTGTACGAGACCCCATTATATCCCACTTCATTCTACGCTATAACACTGTATGCCAGGCCACTGTACGCGACTACACTCTATGTTCTTACACTGGACACACCTCCACTCTATATCACTCCAGTCTACATCACTCCACTGTACATACACCACTCCACTGGATGCTACCCCACTACATGCTATTCCACTCTTTGCCATTCTACTGTACACCACTCCACTCTACTCTATTCAACTGTATACCACTCCACTCTACAACACTCCACTGTACACTATTCCACTGCATGTCACTCTTCTGTATACTAGTCCACTCTACGACACACCACTGTATGGCACTCCACTCTACACCATCTCATTCTATGCTATTTGACTGGATTTCTCTCTAAAGTATGCCACTCCACAGTATGCTATTACACTCTACCCAATGCCACTGTTCACCACTCCAGTCTACACCACTCTATTATACACCACTCCACTGTACGCTACTTCACTATACACTATTACACTACATGCCACTCCCTGTACAACACTCCGTTTTATAACAGTCTATGGTACTATGCTGTTCACAACTCCACTCAACACTATTACACTGTATTCAACTCCATTCTTCGTCTCTTCACTGTGTCCACTCCAGTATATGCCACTCTTCTATATGCTACTCCAGTACATGCTATTCCACTGTGTGTCTCTCCACTATATGCTACTCCACTCTACGCCACTCCACTGTATGCCACTCCACTCTAACCTACTCCATTTTACACTATTCCATCCGATGCCATTCCACTGTATGACACTCCCATGTATGGTATTACCCTCTACCCCATTCCAGTGTATGCCACACCAGTCTGCACCATTTCACTGTACAACACTGCATTGTATGCTACTCCACTATATGCTATTCCAGTCTACGCCACTCTACTGTGCACCATTCCACTCTGTGCCAGTTCACTGTATGCTACTTCTACATACACTACTCCACTCTATGCCTCTTTAGTGTACGCCACTCCAGTCTACGCTAGTCCATTGGGCACCAACACCCTCTATACCACTCCACTTTATGCTATTTCACTCTACCGTACTCCACTGTACACCACTCCAGTCTACACCAATCCACTGTATGCCACTCCACTGCATGCTATTTGACTCTATGCTATTCTACACCACATTATTTTACTCTATGTCACTCCGCTCTACTCCACTCTATGCTGTTCCACTGTGCACCCCTCCACTCTACACTATTACACTGCATGCAACTTCAATCTTTGCCCCTCTACTGTATGGTATTCCACTCTACGTCTCTCCACTGTACGCCATACACTATATGTTATTACACTCTACCCCACCCCACACTATACTACTCCAGTCTACACCACTTCAGTCAATGCCACTCCACTATACGCTACTACACTATACTTTTATATACTCTATGCTGCTCCACTGTACACCATGCCTATCTATGCTACTCCACTCTGCATGATTCCAATATATGCCACTTTGCTGTTTGCTACTCCAATTTACACCACTCCAGTGTACTCTCCTCCATTCTACATAACTCCATTCTGGAAAACTCTACTACACTCTATGCCACTCTACTAGAACGTACTCCACTCTCCTGAATAGTCCACTGTCCAAATGTGCACTTGGCTATGCCATTACATTCTATTGTACAACACTCTACTCCACTCTACAATAGTCTCCCACATTGTACAACACAGTATTCCACTTTACTGTATTATACACCACTAGAATTATATACAATTTCTTTGACTCTATGATACGCAACTTCAATTTATGCCACCCCACTCTAATCCACTGTGTCTAATTCCACTCTAGATGCTCAACTGTACACCACTCCACTCTGCACTATTCCACTCTGTAGCACTTTAATCTTCTAAACTTCACTTTACAGTATTCCACTGTCTGCTATTCCATTGTATGCTATTCCACTTTATGGTAATTCACTCTATGACACTACGGTGTCTGTCACTCGAATCTACGCCGCTCCATTGTATGACAGGCTCCTTCACTCAATATAAAACCAATCTGTAAAAGTCTACCACACGTCATGGCACTCTAGGGCATTCTACTCCACTTTATGCCCATACACTCCAATGTACAACACTCTATTGTATGAAACAAAACTTTTCTGTACAACACAGCACTCCACTCTACTATACAAGACCTCACTCCAAATTAAAACAGTTTAGGACCTATGCTACATCAGTACACTCCACTCAATTCCAGTCTGCTAATGCACTCTCTTGTACTTTCATTCAGACAATGTTACACCACTCTACTCGACTCTACTCCACTGGCAAGAATTTACCTCACCCTACGCTAATATACAACAATCCACTCTGCACAGCTACACTGTTTCACACACTACTGTACTCTATGCAATTCCACTTTCCAACACTACTAAACTGTGTGCCACTTTCCAACTCTTTACTTCTGTATATACCCTTTCACTCCACTGCACTGTACTGTATGACTCTTTACAGCACTCTATTCCACTCTGCTCGGTAATATACTGTAGTCCACTATACAACACTGCACACAAGACTTTGTGTTCCACTGCATCCCATTTCATTTCACTCTACTCTGACACAGTATTCCATGCTACTCCACTACTCCACTCTACGTCACTCCACTCTGCTCAACTCTATGCCACTGTACTCTACAACACTGTAAGTCAATCCACTCCACCAGATTCTACAACACTATACTGTACTATATATCACTCTAATCTACGCAGATCAACTAGACTGTATGCCACTCTATTCTTCTCTAGTCTACGTCACTTTTCAATTCTGTATGACACCCTACTACACTCTGCTGTTTAAAACGGTACCTCATTCTATCACAATTTACTCAACTGTATGCTACGTCACTCCAATCTACTGCACTCCACTCCACTCTATGACACTTTACTCTGCTCTACACTACCTAACTCCAGTGAACTCTACTATACTTCATTCTACGCCACTGTACTGTACTCCATTCTATGCCACTCTACTGTCCGTCACTCAACTCTGCTGTATGCAACTCCACTATACAACACTGTACTACACTCTATGCTACCCTATGACACTCCATTCCACTCTATGCTCATCCACTCTATGCTACTGTTCTACACTGAATGGCACTCAATGATATGCCACATAACTTCTCTCTACAATATGCCACTCCACTCCAATATGTGATACGGCACTACGTCCAGATGTAGTAAGTGTTGTTTGGTTAGCAAGCAGAAAAGAGTGTGTAACGAGGTCGGCTGCTAACATATAAATGTCTCTTCAATTTCCAGTTCAGGAAAAATGGCTGATAGAACTACACCAAACATAGCAAGGAAAGCAAGGAAATGAAACATTACTCAATGAACTGCTTTTTGCTTTGTTTGCTGCTAATTCAGCAGTAGTTTTCAGGAAATTATTATCTAAAGATAGTTTCAACCTGAGCATGAAGAGTTTAAATTATATAGAAATACAGATCCCTTATCTGCAAGCCCCATTTTGAGGACCCCCATTGACCCAAGTTCTAAAAAATATTCAAATCTGATTGGAAAGTTGGCTTTTTCACCTTTTGTAAATTTTCAGTCTGCAAACCCAAAGCTGGATCCCTGGACCCGAAGCTCTCTGTATTTTTGGCTGCAACTTCAGGAAAAACTATTGAAGCCATTATTAAAGAGCAGTGTTGACCAACTCCCCGAGTCCTACTAAAAAAGGACAGGAGCAATAAGGGGATAAGGGGAGAATCCACTGAACCCTTAGTTGATGTAGTGGGGGCCCAAAAGGACTGCTAGTAGGCAAACCATTGAGTAAAATGGAGATGTTGCTTTAGCATTTGCAAAGACCAGCCTAGAACTGCAGCCTCAGATTCATCTTTAGTGTCCCTGAACCCTGGCCAAGGGACTGCAAACACATTCCAAGCTTCATCACTAGTGGCTAAAAAAGCAGCAAGTCTTGTGGAGACATAACTGTGTCCCTAGGCCCATGAAAGACCCAACACAGGCCCATTTAGCTGGCTGTGGTTTTGTGGTCCATGACAACAAGTTCGCTGTTGGTTTGCAACCCCTACTGTAGAGTCCAGAAAACCTTAAAAAATAAAATAAAAAACAGTACGTCATCAAATGGGTGAACAGCATGGGTTGGCTGCCGACAGCAGGTTATGCACAAGGAATGACCAAAAGTCAGTCCTTGCTGCCAACTGTGCTGCCCATGGCCAAAGTCTGTGTTGAGCTGCGGTTGACCACATATGGCCAGTCCTGCTGTAAACTTCCTGTGAACATGGCCAAATGGAGAGTTGGCCTTGGGCACTCAGTTGGGAAACTGTTGGAAATGATATGTGATGAAACTCACTCCATAATTCGCAAAAAAAAAACAAGGAAAAAAAGTAATCTATATCTTTAGTGTGCTAGATTAGAACATGCATATGTCATCATGGAATGTTATGGGTAGAGATGGGAGAATAGTCTGGCAGTTGGATGAAGTGGATGGGACCTCTTAAACTGAATAAACTCCTTATCGATACTACACACTGGTATCCAGGATTCTCTACATAACAACAAGATTTTACACTGGCGACGAGGATGGGATGCGTATAGCCACAAGGAGGATTCATCAAGAATTTTTAAAAAAGTTTATGAGGCGGTCTCTACGCTAAGGACACCATTGACATTCAAAATACAAGGTGAGCGCTGCTGCCGCGATTCTGGGGTGTTCTGCTTTCACTAATGATTGAGCTGACAGAAATCTCTGGAATGCACTTTGTGATTTAAAGAAGACATTTATTATTACTTTACCATGAGGTTCCTGAGAGAGGAGATTAGTAGGTTGGAGGCACATATTTAAAAATAGTCACAGCAATTAAAGGAAAATATATCAAAGTGATTCTCAACTGCAATGTACACAGCAAATATATGTGATTATATTATACCATAACTGCTAAGCAAAGAATAAAGTCAAAATTCATCACCGTAGGGCCTATCACTGCTCTTCATCTTTCTCATGCCAGCAAGTTGATGACCCCTCTTCAACTGCGAGAAAGAGATTTTCCACCCTCACGGGAGGTCACGCAGCTGACATCCACTCCTGACTGAAGTCTCGGAAAATTCCCCCTGCTGCTGCCCAGGGACACCCTTTATAGATTAAATAAGCATGGGAAAAACCTTCTAAAAGGCCTTCCCTCTCAGATGTAAATATTTAAAACATGCTGGCTTGTTTAGGTAAACTTTGACAGGAATGTGTCGAAAGCTGGCCACCGTTTCGAGACACGCCCCTCAAGGTCAGATTGCTTTCTGCTGCCTTATCATGCTATCGTGTTCGGTGAGAGAACATACAAAAAACACAAGCTCACCATGAGAAAAACACGGCTCACCTGCAGTGTCTCAACTGCAATGTCTAATGCCACGATAAAGCCAATAGGCAGCTAAACTGAATACAAAATGTAATGTGCAACTGGTGACCATTAAACAACTAATATGCACAGTGGTGAAACACAAGGTCAGTGGTCATACATACTCATTTTCACTACAGGGCACGTCATTCACACAAAATATATCCTGGAGGTAATGCACATTGGTGAATGAAAGGCACATTCAGCCTGCTTTTCTTTTTAAGAACATTAAAACAACACGCTCGAGCTGACTGGAGTCGCGTGTGTTTTTATCTGCTTTCATCTGCTCTTCTTTAAAGAACGTTAAAACAACACGCGCGCGCTGATTGGAGTCGCTTGTGTTTTCATTCAAAGTACATCAAAGAAACAACAAGCATGCGAGAACTGGACTGGCACGCACAGAGGATTGAAAGGAAATCTTGTGTTCCTTTAAAATATACTAAAAATAACACTTGTGTGTTGTGTGAAATCGCGCGCCCTCACTAACTTCACATGTGCCTAATTAGAGACCGCATTGCATTGTAACATGTTTACCGTGCCATCAGTGATAACTTGGAAACATTTCACATCACGTGTCTGCCTTAAATACAAACAGACCACAACGAAGGAAGCTATACTCATACAAATGACCCATAAACATGCAACAAATGTAACATTTGAGCATACCTCATGAAAGTGTGGAGAGTAAATCTACTCCCGATCTTTGCAAGTGTCCAGCTGCTTCAAATAGGAGTTCTAAGGTTATTGTAATAGAAGAAGGACATTGTACACATGGAAAGAGGACTAACAATTAACAACTAGACTGCAGTGAATGATTGTGGTCACTTGGCAACTAAACCAAAGAGAGAGTTTTGATTGGACTCAAATTTGAATACATTATATATATTCATTTTCCAACCTTTTCTTTTGACCATGCAAAATGTCACTGCACCATCTTTCTTTTTGGCTATACCAGGAGAACCTCCTATTAAATGGCAGAAATGGAAGAAGGTTTTCGAAAAATGCGCTAAAGCATGTGGTGCATCATTAAGCGTGGAAAGGAAAACTGCCTTACTATTACACTGTTTGGGTTCAGAACAACAAGATGTGTTTGACAATCTTCCGGAAATACTTGATGAAAATTTTAATGAGTATGAAGCATGAATAGAAAAACTGGATAGACATTACATACCTAAAGTTAGTACCATACTCGAAAGATACCATTTTGGTAGGAGAAACCATGAAGAAAGTGAAACTATAGAGAACTACACAACAGTTTTGAGAAAATTAGCTTCATCTTGTGAATTTGGTCCCTTGTTAGAAGAGAGAATCAGAGATCAATTCATGCTTGGTTGGAACATAGTAAAAGTAAGGGAGGAAATTTGGCAAAAGATAATCCATCATTAGATGAGGTCTTAATGATAGCAAAGAAAATTGAACATTCTCAGGTGTGCTGAAACCATCAAAAAGACAAAAGTAAAAATGGCAGTGTGCAAGTGATTAAGAATAATGCAGGAAAACGAGAAGCTCAGGGATGACTAAATTATAAAAAGGAAAAGAAGAATACCTTTCAAGGAACGTGTTTTTGCTGTGGCAAGCAGGGACACATGGCTACTGATAAAAGTTGTCCAGCTATTAAAATGATATGCAGTTTTTGTAAAAAGAAAGGTCACTTTGCCACTGTCTGCAGAACAAAAGGTGGAAAAGGTAGCATTTATGAAGTCAAGGATGATTCTGATTCCAAGGATAAGGATGATGTTGATTTTGAATGTGGACAAATCGTTCTTCAGGTGAAGGAGAGAGAAGGAAGGGCCCTATCGACGAAGTGATAGTAGATGGTGAAGGAACAAAAGTTCTATTTGACTCTGGAGCAAAGATTACCATCGTTTCGGAGGAGTTTTACTGGAAGAAACTCAAAGTCAAATTGTTCAAACCAGATATTACACCATACGCCTATGGTGGAGAACCTATTAAGTTGCATGGATCCTTTTGGGGTCTACTTGAATTAAGCATAAATATGCTAATGCAAAGATTTATGTGTCTACAAAAGATGACAGTGTTCTAAGTTGGTTTTATCAGAAAGATAAAGGTGTAATTCTTGATCCAAATAGTGATCCACCTGTAAGAACGAGGGCACAGGTAGTTGTGAATGTGGTCATAGAACACGATACAGCTATCGAGCAACAAGCTGTGACTGTTGATGATTTTGTGGAGAGGCTAAAATTAAAAGCTCCCATGGTCTTTCATAATAAGTTGGAGTGCCTTTGGCACTACATCTATCATATTCAATTGAAGGAAGGAGCAACACCTGTGTGCAGTAAAGTTCATAGTGAACCTATAGCACTACATGAAGAAATGAGTTTGGAATTGGATAGGCTTAAAAAGGAAGGGGTTATTGAGGAAGTAGAAGGAACAGGGTGGTTGGCCCCAGTGGTTGCAGCCAGGAAGGCCAATGGGAGTCTACGCCTATGTGTGGATTTGAGGGAACTAAATAAAAATGTAGTTGAAGATAGATATCCGTTCCCACACATTTCAGATATGTTGAAGTTGCTTATAGGAGCAAAAGTGTTTTCTACCATAGATCTTATGTCAGCATATCATCAGATAAGACTGATTGAAGAATCTAAAGACCTCACTGCGTTTGTCACGTCTTTTGGGACGTTTAGGTACACCAGGCTACCATTTGGATTAATATCTGCGGCCTCAGTGTTTCAAAGGGCATTAGTTAAGGTTTTGAAGGGTCTTAAAGGCATAAGAATATATTAAGATGATGTTTTGGTATTTGGGAAAAACAAACTTGAGCATGAAGAAAGGGTACTGAAAGTATTGGAGAGACTTGGAGAGTATGGCCTACTTATTAAAATAGAGAAGTGTAAGTTTCAAAGAGACACCATAGAGTATTTAGGTCATACAATCACTGGAGAGGACATTGCTCCCAAGATAGATTTAGTGAATGCAATTAAAGGATTAGAGTCATCTAATAAGGAAGAGCTGATGAAATTCATTGGGATGGCTGAATACTGTGGAAAGTTTGTGAAAGGCTTTGCAGAGATTTGTGTGAATATGAGGAAATTACTACAGAAGGGTGTGGAGGTTGTGTGGAGGGAGGAGTCTGAGAGGGAATTTAAAGAGATAAAGGAAAGATTAGATACGGCTCCCAAATTTGAGAATTTTAACCCTAATTTTAGATCAGTTTTAGTTACGGAAGCCAGCGCAAAAGGTCTGAGTGCGGTATTGCAACAAGGTGAACATAATTCAGAGCAGGTTGTTTTGTTCATGTCGCGAGCCCTGAGAGGTGCCGAGTTGAATTACTCAGTTATTGAGAGAGAAGCTCTTGGAGTACATTGGGTCATTAAGAAGCTAAAGAATTTGTTGTGGGGAAGCAAATTTGAAGTAGACCATAAGCCACTTTGTGATATGCGATATCAAGTAGAATCACAAAATGGGTGGTATTGCTACAAGATTTTTACTTTTAAGTCAAATACATACCTGGAGCACATAACAGGGTAACTGACACTTTGTCAAGGTTGGTGCAGAAAGGAGTAGCAGATCAGATGAGAGAAAAAAGTGATGTGAGTCAGGATGAAGAAATGGTGTGTGAGATTGGAGACAGTGAGTTTGATGACAGTAAAGTGACTGAGGCAAGATGTCAGAAATAATGTGAGTCTGATAATACGATGGTAGAAGTGCTGTCCTTAATAAAAGGAGGTTGAAAGAGTAGGAATGAAGGAAGTCTGGAAACCCAAACGTACTGGCATGTTATAGGGGAACTGTCAGAAAGGAGTGATTTGTTGTTCAGGGGTACAAGGTTGGTTCCTTCTACTGCATTAAGACAGGAACTTATTTCCCTTGCACATTCTTGTCATCTCAGCATGTCTAAAACCAAAGAAAGATTACGATTGACTTACTGGTAGCCAAGTATGGACTGTCAAGTAGAAAGAACAATAAGGTAGTGCATGCAATGTGTGATGAGAGAGAAAACTGTTAAACCCAGGGAACAACCAATGAAGATTAGAGATCGTCCCATACAGTCTTGGGAAGAAGTTGCCCTTGACATACTAGGGCCAATCCAAAGAGAAGGTTGTGACACATATCTATTAGTGCTGATTGATGTATATTCAAGGTGGCCAGAGATCATGTTTACTAGAAGCATTGAAACAAAACATGTAATTAGTTTTCTGAGGGACGTTTTTGGGATAGACGGTATTCCCAATGTTATCCTCATTGATAATGGGGCACAATTGGTTTCTAAAGAAATTGAACTATTTTTAACAGGTTGTTCCATAAGAAATAATTAATGTGCACTTTATCATCCTGAAACCAATGGTATGGTACAGCGCTTCAATAGGGTGCTTAAAGAAACTATAGCTATGGCCAAAGACAATGGACTAAGCTGGAAGAAAGAGGTGATGAAGACGGTTGAATCGTATAGAGTTTCACCCTCATTCCATTACTGGGAAAACTGGGTTTGAATTGTTTAGAGCTAGACATCCTAATACCCTTGTAGCGCCCATATGGGTGAATGATATGGAATTGAGAACAGGCCTTATAGTATCAGACGATCTTTGGAGAATGAGGGAGCAAAAGAAAATAGAAGCCAAAAAAAGAAATTTTGATACAAGGAAGTCTGTACGGGAAACAAAGGTCAAGGTAGGTGATTGGGTACTCATTAGAAAACCTGTGAAGAAAGGAAGAGGAATAGGTAGGTCAAAACCTGTAAGAATAGCAAAGCTGTTCAACAATGCAGTCAAGACGGAAGATTCTAAAATTTGGAATCTCAATCGGGTGGTGGTACTCAAGTGTAGCATGTTTGGGAGAGAACTTAATGATAAACTGGATAATCCAGATTTATCAACAAGTGTCAGAAAATCTTGCAGAAAAATTGTAACCCCAAAATATTTAAAGGACTATGTTAAGTAAAGACTATGGTTGATAGAGTTTTCATTTTTTGTATATATGTTATAGAGTAAGTGTACTTATGTGTTGTAATGATAAATATATATTTGTTTATTTATTTATTTATTCTTTTTTTTTTATAAAGGAGGGAGGTATGTAATATTCATTGTGTGTAGTATTCATCAATAGGTATGTAGGCACGAGCTAAGTGGAGAACCTGTGTGCTAGATTAGAACATGCATATGTCATCATGGAATGTTATGGGCAGAGATAGGAGAATAGTCTGGCAGTTGGATGAAGTGGATGGGACCTCTTAAACTGAATAAACTCCTTATCTATACTACACGCTGGTATCCTGGATTCTCTACATAACAACAACATTTTTACAGAATTCCCTACATTCAATTCGGATTATTTTCTCACAGTATCCTCACCTCCTTTTTCAGCACTTCCTCTCTTGGATTACAGTGAGCCTTCCCAGCAGCTCCAAACTACAATGGCTCCTTTCATCCTACACCTGAAGGGCCTCTTACCTTTATCCTGTCACTTAAATGTGAATATGAAGTGTCTTCTTATCTGTCAGAGCTGAGTTTCTCTCCTGCAGGGGATTCAGCCAGAAAGACTAGGATGGCTCTGGGAATGAATGGAAGCAGTTCCTGACAAACCCATTTAGGAGGTCCAAAACCAATGAAGAACTGTAAAAGCTGCCCAGCGTTCTGTCAGCTGTTCCTCTTCCTCTTCCAGATAGATTATCCCTGCCAAGTGGCCACTTCCTGACAGAACCCCTGCCTTTCTGATGTCAGAGGCCATGCCACTGTCTTCCAGGATGTGGGTTGTTATCAATCCAGCCAAGGATGTGTATTGTGTCTCTAGAATAGGGCTTAGATGAAAACTGATTCTAACCTTGTTTTCTCTCAACCAGCCCAAAGTACATGTTCTTAAAGCTACTTCCAACTAAAATTATAAAAAAGTATGTTCACAAATTGAATTACATTTTTTAATCTAAGTAAAAAAACTGCTTCTAATCATCTCTCCAGCATTCTCACATCTAGATAAAGACATACAGGGCCTGATTACGACTTTGGCAGGGGGGATTACTCTGTCTCAAATGTGAATGATATCCCACCCGCCATATTATGAGTTCCATTAGATATAATGGACTCGTAATTTGGCAGGCTGGTTATCCGTCACATTTGGGATGGAGTAATCCCCTCCGCCAAAGTCGTAATCAGGTCCATGGTTTTATTCACACCTATGCCGGTTCAAGGAGAATGTAGTTTTACCTACACAAAGAAGACGTTCATTGTGAGGGCATACATTTCCAAGGTCTCCACTTTCATATATATTAAGCATTCAGTCATGTGGCCTTAAAACAAACAGCTTACAAGTGACTTAGCTACTACATACTCATTATTTTTACATAGCAATGGCACTTTTTATTGTCATAGATTTTAAACTTCATCCCACCCAGAGCATAATAGTGCTCTGACATTACTTTTAATTTTGTCCATATTTGTGGGTAATGGTAATTCAATCTGCAACCTACTTATGACATTTAACTATAAAGCCACTGAGTGCATTTCTTCCACTTTCCACCATGACCTTACAGGATATTTAAACAAGCCAATTAAGTGAAACCAATGTACAGTGCATATCTTAGATGGAAATCACATGTGTTGTGCCATTGTTTAGCAGTGACATAGCACACAGAGTTCTACATGACAAGAGAAAGAGCCGACCACAACCACCATAATCAAAATCTCCTTCAGTGCCCTCCATGAAGACCATTATATTTAAAACCTAAATACATAAAGACTAAAATGCCTCTCTCTTCTTTACACACACATGTCGACAGACATCACTAACATAAAGAAAAGAAACAGTCAAAAAGCGTCACAATATGTTGAATGCTGAGGTAATCTCAGCCAATTATAAACTTTAGAATGCTGTTATTTAACTAGTGTTATTTACCTGCATTCTAAGTTCAGTTAGAAGTACAGTAAGCAGACAATGAGGGTGGTTATCTGCCTGGTTGCATGAGATTAGGGTAGATAGTTGCGAATATCTTTGTTACGATAAATGCTTTGAGGTACTAACAGCTATTAATAGACCATCTGCAGTGAGTGTTTAAGGCTAACAGTGTCCAGGGGAGGTGAAAAAGACATTTATTTAGCAGCCGCTATAGAATAATGAAATATAGCGGTTCCCAACCTGTGATCGGAGGTCCCCTAAGGATTAGCAAAGGCTTAGAACATTAAATTATATTAACCGATTGATAAAGTATATATACATAAAGTGGCTAAATGTACAAGTGAACATTTTAAACTTACTGTAAATGGCAAGGAATTTGAAATTTGAGGCTAAAAATTCAATTAGTATCCCTAGATTGGATCATGAGATCAGTGCAGGTGCATCAAACAGAAGAGAGTATGAACGATGTGTGGCTTCAATATAGCCTTATAGGCCACTGTAGTGGGCTATACCAGCCACTTAAGGCCTGCAGAATGTTCTAATAAATAAAAACAAAGGTCTCACGGAGCCCAAGGGGAAGAAATCCCCTCGGGCTCCATGAGGCCTTTGTTCACAGCTGTTGCTGTGAGAAAAACATTGGAATGTTGGCCCTCAGGGTTTCTACCAGCCATTAGAAGCCCGGAGAACTCCATTGTCTTCAATGGAGCTCACAACATTCCAATGTTCAAATTGAATTCCTATTAAAATTAAATTGTTTATTTTGTATTTATATTTGTTAGCAAATCAAATAAAATGTGTTATCATTAGTGTATGTACTTTATGAATGCTTGTTTCTCTATTTGTTATGTATTGTTTTGCTGTTCAAATTATCAACAGTGTGTAGGCCGGTGTCCCTGTGTCCAGTAATGACTCAGTAGGGGGCCCAGAGATTCCAATGATGATTCAGTGGGGGTCCCTGTGTTCCAGTGATGATATAGTGGGGGTCCGCAGAAGTCATAAGGTTGGGAACCACTGCTGGGATTGTCAGTCAATCAGAAAGTTTAAAGGGGCCATCCAGTGAATTGGATTACTAGGTTGTGTAAAGAGAGCTATTTTATTTCTGTACACCGAATGGCCTTTTTAAATTCATGTTCATTATCAATTCCCAAATGAACATCTGGCATCTTAGTTCATTAAAATACTTGTCTAGATCTCAGACAGGATTTTCAGGATAATGTATTAGTGCAATCCCTTTCCAAGTGAATACATGAAGATTCTCCCAGTAATGTGCTTCAATTAGATACAGCTGTTATGCTGATAACATTTAAAACAAGCCATTGTGTCTGTATTTTTGATCATCAAAAGCTCATGTTGCTCTCTGTTTCCTTCACTTCAACAGATCATCGTTGGAGAAACTGTAGTGTTTTGCTTACAAGTTGCAACCAGAGACTTCGAAAACCAGGAGAAAACGATTTTAACGGGAGACTGCTGCTACATAAATCCACTGGTGCGCAGAACTGTCCGATTTCTTGGTATGATCACGTTAAACAGCTTCAATCTTACAACAACTGTATCTCAATCCGTCAAAATAAGTGTCTTATGTCACAAACTGGTAACAGATTGATAGTGTATTCTGTACCTTGAGAAAAGTCTCTCTCATGTGTTGAATATCACATACAAGTCTAAACAAAAGCCACAGGGGACTTTATATTTTACTGTTGTTTCACTGTGCTTGCACAGCGATGCTTCTAATACAGGAAGACACTCCTTTCCACACAAAAACAATCCTGTCAACAATGCATACACCCCTTGCACCATGCTGCAAGAGTGCCTGCATTGGCTCTGGGCAGCAAATTGTGCGACAGCGCAGGGGGGAAAGGACAAGAATGCACCGTATCCTGTAAATACAGTGCATTTTTGCCCTTTCAAATTGGTGTAGGACAGTGCAGCAAAATACTTGGGCCATTGCCCTATACCAATTAATTGTAAGTATGCACCTCAACATTCTGCACACTGAGCTATTCACCACATCTTGTGGGTTTTTCTCCTGTATGATTTTCACCAGACAAAACCTGTGGTGCTGATAACATGCAGCACTCTGATTGTAGCACCTCATATTGTGGCACAGGTATGCATATCACTACATATCCATTAAATACTTATCTGCCTGGTATCTCAGCAGATGAAGAGGCCTGGGATGTGCAAGACCATCAGAGGTCACCATATCTAAATCTTCGCTTGCCCAGAAACCACCATTCCCTGGGGTTTGGCTACTGCCTAGAACTCCTTACAACTGGGTAGCGAAACACATCTTGCTCTTGCTGCCTTAAGGAGCCTTATAAAAAACAATCTATAACATAATTTCCTCAATTAAAGCCTACCCTATTCTGAAAAATCTACAACTGATTATTTCCACAGCTGCACCTTGAGCATATGGCAAATCAAAGACTATGTAAACCGTTTCGGTTTAAAACATTGAGCTACCATGTGAGCATTTTGGACCTCTTGGCCTTCCTCAACTTTGCAGAAAACTATTGCATGCATCTGTGTCATACCTCAGTCTGGGCAATAGCCTGGACTAATGCTCTATATTTCTTTAACACTGTCAAAAGTGAACATACTAAATTTGGATATTCTCTGAGTTAATGCATGACCTGCACAATGTAAAGCTCAGAAAAAGAGCAGTCGTTGCCTCTCCCTGTTTAGAACTCTGTTTCCTGCAGCTCATAAAGTAACTTTAAACATTTAAAAGTAAAGAGTATGCACTTTTGCAGTGAAATTTCTTTCAAATATATTCACAACAATACTCTGTGTCAGTGCACTCATTCATAATCTAGCTTCAGTTGGGGGGTTACCATAGAGCTTGAACCCTGGTTTCGGAATTGTTTAACTTTAAGTGTCAGTATTTTCTATTTCTACATGAATCTCCTCTCTGGTCTGGCTTCTGCTTCTTTCTCCACTCCTATATAGAAATATTAAACATCTTATATGATATCAACTCATCTTAATGTGAATCAAATTGAGTTATTGCTATCATGTGGTATAGATAAACATCTGTTTTCTTTCCAATACTTTTTCATTTCTAATACTGTGCGATCTTATTCTAATTTCTTGTTCTTTATTAATGTGCATTCCACAGATCCATAGGGTGGTCACAGCTATACAAGTCCACATTCCTATCAATATTTTTTCCTTCTGAACAATCTCTGCCTCGTAGAGGTAGGCACATTGTTTTATTTCCCTAAAACTCTACGTGCTGAAATTGAGCACATGTACTCTACCTGCCACTTAAATGGCAAAATGGTTAGAAATGGGGTCTCTGGTTGGCAGTCAGTTCACACTCTGTCCAAGCAGGGACCCTCATTCTAGTCAGGGCAAGGGAGATACACAGTTGGATAAGCCCTGATCACCACCATGGTAGCTTGGCACAAGAAATCAGGCTTATCCCAAAGGCAATGTGTAAAGTATTTGTATCAACACAAACAGTAATACAGTGAAAACACTATAAAATGGGCACCACACCAGTTTAGAAAAATAGGTAATACTTGTATAAATCAAACAAGATAAAAATGACAAAAATACAACATACACAAGTCAAGATATGAATGTTCAAAGTAAAACAGTCTTACTCCATATTAAGCAATGGAAACGTTGATTTTACACAAAGTACCTGACTTGTGTCAAAAATAAAGCTGCACGGGTGAGAGTGCGCCGGAAAAGTAAGAGATGCGTCAATTCCTTACTTGCAAGTGAGGCTGTGCGTCGTTTCTTCTCCGGTCAGGTAGTGAATGTTTAGATTTTCTCCTTCACAAGAGAGAGATGCGTTGATTTCCGGACAGGACACTTCAGATTTGCACAGGTTCACGATGAGTTTGACGGCAAGCAATAATGCGTGAGAAATCTGCTTGCTCGGTGTTAGAAAACAATGCTGCATGGGATTTTTGTCATTATTAGCAGCCGCAAGAGGGTGTTGTGTCATTTCCCCAGCCACGGTGCATTGATCTCCACGCCACGATGCAGGTGGAGTGTCGATTCTAGCCACGAAGCGGGTGGCACATCGTTTTTTAGCCACGTTGCAAGTGGTGTGTCGAAAATTTCCCCACATGGTGTACTGTGCGTGGATCCAGGGACTGGATTGGGCACCACTTGGCAGGGCAGGAGTCTCAGCAGAGAGTCCAAGTGCTGGCAGAGAAAGTCTTTGATGACTTGGGAATTCAAAACAGGGGGCAAGCTCAGTTCAAGCCCTTGGAGATTCTTCACAAGCTGGAATATACCACAAAGTCCAGTCTTTGTCCTCTTTCAGGCAGAAGCAGCAACTGCAGGCCAACCCAGCAAAGCACAGTCACAGGCAAAGGGGCAGTACTCCTACTCCTCCAGCTCTTCAGCTTTTCTCCTTGTCAGAGGTTCCTCTTCGTTGAGTGGTCTAAAAATCGGGTGTTTTGGGTCCACTACTTATACCCCTTTCCACCTTTGAATTTCAAAGGAAAGTCTCTGTTGTTCACCATATTCTGCCTTGTCCAGCCTGGCCCCAGACACACACAAGTGGGTTGGAGACTGCAATGTGTGAGGGCAGGCACAGCCCATTCAGGAGTAAGTGACCACTCCTCCCTCCACTCTAGCTCAGATGGCTCATCAGGATATGCAGGCTACATCCCAGTACCCTTTGTGTCACTGTCTAAAGGGGATTCACAAACTGCCCAACTGTCAGTCCGACCCAGCCAGGGAATACATAAGCAGGCAGAGTCACTGAAGGGTTTAAGTAAGAAAATGCCCACTTTCTAAAAGTGGTATTTTCAAACAAACAATTTCAAAAACAACTTTACCAAAAGATATATTTTTAAATTGTGAGTTCAGAGACCCCAAACTACAGATCTCTATCTTCTATCAAAGGTAACCTGCACTTTAAGGATATTTAAAGGCATCCCCCATGTTAACCTATGAGATAGGCCTTGCAACAGTGAAAACTGAATTTGGCAGTATTTTACTTTTAGGACATGTAAAACCCATCAGTGCATGACCCACCTTTAACTGCAGTCTGCCTATGGGGCTACCTTGGGGCAACCTTAGGGGTGCCTTACATGTATAAAAAGGGAAGGTTTGGGTCTAGCAAGTGGATACCCTTGCCATGTTGGATTGGCAGATAAAACTGCACACACAGACACTGCAGTGGCAGGTGTGAGCCATGTTTGCAGAGCTACTTATGTGGGTGCCACAACCAGTGCTGCAGGCCCACTAGTAGCCTTTGATTTACAGTCCCTGGGCACATGTATTGCACTTTACTAGGGTCTTACTAGTAAATCAGATATGCCAGTCATGGAAAAGCCAATTGCACATACAATTTACACAAGAGCACTTGCACTTTAGCAGTGGTCAGCAGTGGTAAAGTGCCCAGAGTACCAAAAAACAGCAAAAACAGAGTCCAGCACATAGTCAAAACATGGGAAGCAGAGGCAAAAAAGACAAGGGAGACCACGCCAAAGATGCCAGGTCTAACACAAATACAGACATCTAAAAGGTTATACACATGCACAGTTATCTGATCAATAATTTTACTGCAGATTTTACAGTAACATCATCAATGACCTTATCAAAGATGTCATGAGTACTGTAATTTGTGGGGTAGTTAGTAGTGCATGGTGAGGGTGCAAGTCATAGTTGCCATGGGGCACTAATTACAGTTACGGCTGAATCGCTATGGTTTTGTACGTTTAAAAGGTGAGCCTATCTATAATGTCCCTGTAACCTTTAATTTTTTAAGTGAATATCTATGTTTTTTAAATTCTATTTCCTAACTATAACGTCCCTGTAACCTTTTGATTTTTTCTATGAATTACTATGGTTTTGTTATGAAATTGTTATGAATTTCTAAGATTTTTCTATGGAATTTCTAAGACAGCTCCCACTTGCAGAAAGAGGAGTTATGTGTGCTTTTGCTTGTTGGGAGCTTTCAGCTACCTCCCGAGGGTAAGGACCTCGGGTGGTAGCAGGAGGTGGCCCTGGCTATCTATGGCTCCATGAGGAGGGACCCCCTCCATATTTGAATTTAGCCCCGGAGATGTGGTGGTTCCGTTGGTCCTTATAATAATTTATTTCAGCCCTGGGGAGGTGTTGGTCCCCAGTACTGTGGGGAGTGTGGGTCCCCATGCAGGGAGGTGGTAGTCCCTGGGGCACAGGTAAGCACAGTGGGCCCCCTGCATACATAGTTTTCAGTGCCTTGAGAGATGGCGGTCCCCTGGGCTGCAAGGGGTGCCACACGTGCAACCCCGCATACATAGAAAGCAGCTCCCATGGAGGTGGCAGTTCCTGGGGCTTCAGTAAGCCCTAGGAGGGGGGCCCATTGTTTCCCACTCGTGAAAATAATTTGCCGGCGGGCCTCGCCCACCCTGGGGCAAAATTAAAAGCAAGTGCGGATGACAGCGCTTGCTTTAAAAAAAAAAATGGCAACATTTGCAAATAGTCACAATGTTTGCCACGTTCCTGGGGGACCCTTGCACCAAGGCTAGTGTGGTAGAGTAAAGGTACCCTGACCCCTTTTCTTTTTTTTTTTGGTTACTTTTGAAACTCAGCTACCAAATAGGCAATTGTATCAGAAAGGGCTGGAATAATGATCAAAAAAGGAAGATGCCAAGGCTAAATGCAAGTAATATTTGATAGTGCCATAACAGTATAATGGCACTAATGGACATAATGTGCTGTTGCATTTGCACAATCCTAATAATCATCTTGGTGACATTGAATAAAGGTGACACTGAAAAAACATCTTGCCTCAACTATTGTCCGAAGGTGATGAAGAGTATTACAAAGTATTTCAATGGAAACAAGTTCCTAACTATACCTATCTACTGGTGACCACTAGTAGATATTAACTAGTTTATCACTCACTTCAGCTCCTGTCTGGAAAGTTTTGGGGTGATTTGTCAAGCGGGGGCCGAGAAAAAGGAGTGGTCCCAAAACGTGTGATCCCCATGCAATTTCCCCTTGGGTATTTGGGCTAGTGGTGGGCGGAGTTCACAGAGTTCTACGAAGTTGACTTAAAACTCCATGGAATTCCACGGAGTTCTACTTGCAGTGAAGTGCCATCTGCCCTACCACCGTGGCCTGAATTATGTGCCCGATCTCAGAAGCGCTAAGCAGAGACAGGCTTGGTTAGCACTACTGACTAGACCCAACCCTGCTTAGCGCCTTTCAAGATCAGGCACACAGCATTCAAGCCAGGGTGGTATGCCACCCATAGGCAGCGAAAGCTGCAGTTTCAGGCCTCCTGTGCTCACACAATCCACCTGCCGGAAGCCTGCTGCTCTCACACCTGCACACTTCCCTTCACCAACTGCCCTCCTTCACAAACTTGCTACTGGGGGTCAAGCACACCCCTTGTCTTGCACCAGCCTTGTAATTGCTTCCTCTGCACTTACACACAGCCTCAGACTGCCCTTTAGGGCTCAGCACTAGCAGCAGCAAACCAGCTCCCCACCAGCAGCTGGCATTTTCACAAACTGCCTACCCATGCTTGCGACTGGGCTCTAAGGCACCCTCTCAGGCCACACAGCTCTTTTTGGTGGGGGCTCCTAGACTACACTTGACAGCTGATGCTCCTCTAATCTCCAGCACTCCCTACTGGCCTCTGCACCATACCAATAACACCACCACTTCCTTTCCCAGGACCTCTGAGGAGACAGGTTCTCTTTTCAAGTGGAGCTGTGACTGGAAGTTTCCCTTTATCCAGCACACAGACCCCCCCTTATGTAAATACTGTCCATGCCCAGTGCCTGCCCCCATGTGCACACAGAAGAGAAAGCGAAACCAGGGTCTTAGATGGCTGAATGCTGGGTCCAGTCCCTATTGCCTGCGGCCTGGCTCTCCACATCCCTCTTGCCTGGATCCAGAGCTGGTGCTGGTGCAGCCCCAAAGATTGCAGAAGCTCCACGCCGCCTCCCGACATCGGGCAGAATGCACACTGCAGCTCTGTTATGGGCCACACAGCACAAGTGCAGACTGTCTGCGCTTGCACTGTGTGACCCATAACTGGGCTGCAGTGCGCAAGTGGTTCTTGGCCGAACTCCGGTCTCTAAGCAGAGAGAAGAGTGGCAAAAACTCAGTTAACTCCACCAGCAGAAGGAGCTCACTGCCCACTCCTATTTGACATGACTACAGACCAAACTGCTGAACGGAATTACACCAAATTTTGCTGAGAGCTAGATCTTGGTCAGGAAATATCTATTTCTGTTACATGGTATATGTCTGTTCAGTAGCTTTGGAGTAAATCAAGAAAAAAGATTAGTTTAACCAGTTCAAATGCCCAGTGGCCATTCAAGAAACACAAAAAATATGAGAGGGTCTGCAATATTATAATGATCCAACTCCAAATGGCATACAGATAATGTATGTTGTTCCATCCCTGAAGAAGTCAAAGAGTCATCTGAATGCCTATGCCAAAAACCTCACCATAATACATATTATTCATTCCAAGAGAGCAAATCTCTGGGACCAAATGGGAACTCAGGAATGGATACTATTAGGATATGTATGTAAGTCAGAATAAAAGAATATCCATAAATCATAAAATCATAAAAAAACATGACCAACCATATAAACAACATCATCATTCCCAAGGCTGTTATTGATCATCCTATGTAACTGTTAATAAACAGAGTCAACAAATGTCACCTTGCTGTACAGTATTCCATTGAATGAATGCATCTGCTCAGCATGTAAAGTGATGCGTCCCAGGTCATATGACCAAACAAAATATGCATTAGGTGATCAAATTACAGCAAAGCCACCCCCCTCACAAAAGAATCAATGGTAAAAGATGTAGCCCATGGTAAGACATAAAAGTGAAATAAAAACATAAAAAAGGAGAAAAGAAAACTAAATGTTATTTGTGTGAAACTCAATCACCAGCACAATGAAAGCAAAGGAAACAATAGGGCACCCATCCTGCTGACTCCTGTTATCCTATTCGAGTACCCCTTCCTTTCCTTCTGTAATACAAAACATACAATGGTGGTCATTACAACCCTGGCGGTCGGTGTTAAAGCGGCGGTAAAAGAAAATGGAATTACGACTGTGGCGGAAACCGCCAATTAGACAGCCACTTTAACAGTCCGACTGCCACGGCTGTACAAACAAACAGAGTTACAACCCACCAATCCGCCACCTTTTCCGGTGCGGATTCACCGCGAACAAAAACACGGCGAAAACAGGACTTTGAAGGGAAAACGCTCACCTCTACACACCCCACGAGGAACCAGGACGCCATGGAACCGGAGCTCCAAATCCTTCCAGCCTTTATCTTCCTGCTCCTCTACCAGGAGCACGAACGCCAGCGGCGAAGACCACCGTGAGTACTGCACCTACGACACAGGGGAGGGAAAAAACTTTGACACTCACACGCAACACGCAAAACCCCCACCCCCACCATCATTCACTACAACACACACACAAGTACATGTTGATACATCACAGTTACACCCCCCAAACCCACTTGGAAGAATGCAAGGACAATGGAAATTAGTCGAATGATTGTAATATATTAAAATACAGTAATCAAAAATATTTACATATATACACATTTACACTATGAACAATTATATACACCAAGAACACAAGTCCAAGGGATTCCACCATCATAGTCCGTGGACCACTGGGCCCAAAAGGCATGGGTGAGGCCCACACTCAATACCCAAACAAAATGGAGAGAACACTGCAGGGGCATCAGATAGAAATAAAACAGGCACCTCAGGGGGAAGGGAAGGGGGGGCACCTCAGCTGGTTGAGTGCACGACGCCAGATCCACGAGGGGGCTGCATGCCCATTGATGTGTCCTGAGGAGTGCAAAGCCACAGTCTCACAAGTCTCTACAGTGGGTGGTTTGCCCACTGTTCAATCCTGGGGAGTGCAAAGCCACAGTCTCTCAAGTCTCTAAAGTGGGTGGTTCGCCCACTGTTCAATCCTGGGGAGTGCAAACCCACAGTCTCTCAAGTCTCTACAGTGGGTGGTTTGCCCACTGTTCAATCCTGGGGAGTGCAAACCCACAGTCACTCAAGTGGATAACAGTCTCCACTGGTTCTGGAGGGGGCCTTGTGCCCAGAGTGCTTCATCCTGCCAAGGACAGAGGTAGTGGATGTATCTTTCCACTGGTTCTGGAGGGGGCCTTGTGCCCAGAGTGCTTCATCCTGCCAAGGACAGAGGTAGTGGATGTATCTCCCCACTGGTTCTGGAGGGGGCCTTGTGCCCAGAGTGCTTCATCCTGCCAAGGACAGAGGTAGTGGATGTATCTCTCCACTGGTTCTGGAGGGGGCCTTGTGCCCAGAGTGCTTCATCCTGCCAAGGACAGAGGTAGTGGATGTAACTCTCCACTGGTTCTGGAGGGGGCCTTGTGCCCAGAGTGCTTCATTTGCACTGACTGGCCTGCGGGGCTGCTGGCAGCGGTGACCTGGGCAGCAGTGCTTGTGGCAGTGTCCTTGGCAGCGCTGCTTGTGGTGGCGGTGTCCTGGGCAGCGGTGCTTGTGGCGGTGTCCTTGGCAGTGCTGCTTGTGGCGGCGGTGTCCTTGGCAGCGCTGCTTGTGGCGGCGGTGTCCTGGGCAGCGGTTCAGCTGCTGGCGGTCTTGTTCTGCCCTGCCGGGCTTCTGGCGGCGGTGTCCTGGGCAGCGGTTCAGCTGCTGGCGGTCCTGTCTGTGGCAGCGGGCTTGCTGCTGGCGGGTTGCTTCATGGGCAGCGGGCGTGCTGGCGGTCCTGTCTGTGGCTGCGGGGCTGCTGCTGATAGTCGCTTCCTGGGCAGCGGGGCTGCTGGCGGTCCTGTCTGTGGCTGTGGGGCTGCTGCTGGTGGTCGCTTCCTGGGCAGCGGGGCTGCTGACGGTCCTGTCTGTGGCAGCGGGGCTGCTGCTGGCGGTCCCTTCCTGGGCCGCGGGGCTGCTGACGGTCCTGTCTGTGGCAGCGGGGCTGCTGCTGGCGGTCGCTTCCTGGGCAGCGGGGCTGCTGGCGGTCCTGTCTGTGGCTGCGGGGCTGCTGCTGGCGGTCGCTTCCTGGGCAGCGGGGCTGCTGGTGGTCATAACCGCCGTGCTGATCTTACCAGACTGGCCGCTTTTACTGTGCCCCTTTCCCCCCTTGGATGGTGTCGCAGCTGTCTCCACACTCCCAACTGGACCCCTGGGAGCGGGTTTGGTGGCTGGTTTCTTTCCCCTCTCCCACCGGGCACTGTCCAACTTTTTATGCTTGACAGGTGGGGGACTGTCCGTGCTCTGGCTCCTTGCCACACTGCCTGCCCTGCTGCCTGGTGCACTCCATAATCCGGTGACTACTGGCATCACTGGTCCCGCCGATGTTGTGGCTGAGGTGCTAGGTTGGGACCTGGAGAGTCGGGCCCTAGGAGACTGATGGGGTGGGTGAGGGAAAGAGGTCAAGGCTGGATAGGAAATGTTTCTTAGGAACACTGGGACGGGTAGCTGGAGGGGGTTTGGGAGTGGAGGAAGAGGTTGTGGTTGTAGGCGGTGTACGTTTGGTTACTTTGGGTGACGGTGCATGGGCTGGAGGCTGTCGTGAGGTAGATGGCTGCTGGGTGGGTGTGTGGCTGCGTTTGTGTACCTTGGGGGGTGGCATCACAGACACACTGGGAGAGGACACAGGGGATGTGTGAATAGTAGTGGGGGTGGTGAGTGCACGTGAGCGGGGTGTGGTGGTGGGTGTGCTCGTGATGGACATAGTGACTGAGGATGTGTTGCATGCAGGTGTGAGTGGAGATGAGACTAGGAGGGAGGAGGTAGATGAGGTGGAGGTGGACACAGTGGAGAAAGTGGATGTTGGTGTGTCTGCATGTGTGTGATGCTTGCGTGAGTGCCTGTGGGATGTGTGGTGCTTATGTTTGCCAGAGCTTCCCTTGTGTGTTGAGGTGTGTGCATGCTGGTCTGATGGTGTGCTTAGGATAGGCTGAGGTACAGGGGTGTGGGTCTGGGTGGAGGAAGTTGGAGGGGGGAGGCTAGAGACAGGGACAATGGCTGCCATCAGTGCTGAGGCCAGAGTCTGAAAAGCTCGCTGAAGGGCTGCCTGACCAGAGTGAATGCCCTCCAGGAATGCATTGGTTTGCTGCAACTGCCTCTTTACACCCTGGACTGCATTCAAAATGGTAGACTGCCCAACAGTGAGGGACCTGAGGAGGTCAATGGCCTCCTCACTGAGGGCAGCAGGGGTGACAGGGGCAGGGCCTGGGGTGCCTGAGGCGAAGGTAATGCCCACCCTCCTGGGTGAGCGGGCATTGGGCAAAGGCTGAGGGGCTGCTGGAAGGGTGGTGCTGCTAGGGGGGGTGGCGGCTGTACCTGTAGATGCGGGGGCACAGATGGGGCTGCCACCGCAAGGGAGCTCCCATCAGAGGAGGAGTCCATCTCGCTGGTGTCAGTTCCTGTCCCCGCCGTGGAGCTCCCCTCACCCTCAGTCCCACTGGTGGATTCGTAGTCCGTAGTCTCGCCCTCCAGGGCCATGTGGGATGCTGCTCCCTCCTGCTCCAGTGCCACTGCTCCTCCGCCTGATGATGCTAATGCACATAAGTACAGGGAGACCACAAAAAGGGGGGGAGACAGAAGAAAGACATGTTCAGTGCATGCAATACCGCTACAGTTGGTGGACACGACAGACACAGAAGCCCCCTGCACTACGCCGCGCACTTGGGGTCCACTATTCAATCCCTGGGACATGGCTTACAAGGCTATGGCCGATTTCTGCACACGTGGATGTCACAGGAGCCTGACTAGGTGTAGTTGGCACTGTACACAGGTGGGGTGGGGTGCCACAGGGCCTGCCTGAAGTAGGGAACTTAACTACCAAACTCGCCCTGGCCTTGGGGAACCCACATCCCACCTCCCCCACCCTGACACCTAAAATGCACGCTGAATCAGCAGAATGAGAGTGTGCTCACCCCCTTGTGTCTGCTGTGATGCCCTCAAGCGCCCATCCAAATCCGGATAGGTCACCACCAGGATCCTGAACATAAGGGGGGCATGGTGCGACAGGCACCCCTCCCACGTTGGGAAGCCATCCCCAGCTGGGCCTCCTCCGTCTTCTTGTTCCAGCGGCGAATGTCCTCCCATCTTTTCCGGCAGTGGGTGCTCCGTCTGTGGTAGACCCCCAGGGTCCGGACTTCCTTGGCGATGGCACGCCAGATGTCCTTCTTCTGGTGGGCGCTGACCTACAGGAATTGTACAGGGGAAAAGAGAAGTAATTACCAACTGCACCATCACAGTCATTGGCCCGCATCCCTACCCTTGCTATGATGCACATGCACTCACCGTCGTTTCATGCACGCCTCATTCTCATCCCCCCATCTTTCATCCACCCCACTCTACACAGGCATTGCCCATACAGCATGCTCACAGTGTACTTAACTGTTTGTCTGGAGGACCGTAGAGTAGCGTGTACTGGGGGAGGACCCCATCCACGAGTTTCTCCAACTCCTCCGAAGTGAAGGCAGGGGCCCTTTCCCCAGACACACGAGCCATTGTCTCTTCCAGACTGAGGTCACAGCAGCACTTGCAATGTAGGTCCTCTCCTGTCGAAGATCAGGTATCGAGTGATTAAACAGAGAGAAAATCGCGGTCACGTCCACAGTGGCGCGTACCGTCACCGCCGGCGTACATCGTCATTGGCTCCTGGGACCCATTGGGCCCAATGTTAACCAATGTAGAATTGCACCATGGTCTTCGACCGCCTACCGCGACGGTGTACAACGTCAGCTCAGTTACCTCATATCCCCCTGTCCCACTTTACAGGTCAGGCAGCTGCCATTTCAGGGGCCCACATGGCATTATTTTTTACTGCGTCACACATACCTAGGCCTTGCCTAACCACTCATACAGGCAAATTTCGATTTCTGAATATTTTCAGAGTAAGCTGTGTTTACGTACCTCAGAGTTGGTTGACTCTCTGCTCGCTGTTCTCCTCCATCGGCACGGTCCGCTGTGGCATGTGAGGAGGTGGCGGCATCATCCGGTGTACAGACTGCTGGTGGACCTATAGACAATGGAGGAAAGACATGTGATCATCACCTACAGCCTTGATCGTGCCACAATCCAAGAACTGTGTGCCCAGTTGGAGCCAGACCTGATGTCAGCTATCCGCCATCCCACAGGAATTCCCCCCTCAAGTGCAGGTGCTGTCAGTACTCCATTTCCTAGCAAGTGGGTCTTTTCAAACAACAGTGGCCATAGCATCAGGGATGTCCCAGCCTATGTTTTCCAACGTGTTGTCCAGAGTGTTGTCTGCCCTGCTGAAACACATGCGGAGCTACATCGTTTTCCCTCAGGTGGAGGATTTGCCTACAGTGAAAGGTGACTTCTATGCCCTGGGACATATCCCCAACATCATAGGTGCCATTGATGGTACACATGTGGCCTTGGTACCCCCACTCAGGGGTGAAGAGGTATACAGAAACTGGAAGAGTTACCATTCGATGAAAGTGCATATGGTGTGTTTGGCAGACCAGTACATCTCCAATGTTAATGCCAAATTCCCTGGCTCAGTGCATGACGCTTACATCCTGCGGAATAGCAGCATCCCTTATGTGATGGGGCAACTCCAGAGGCACCGGGTGTGGCTATTAGGTGAGCACCTGTACCCAAATCAGTGGGAATAGTTGTCTGGGGCTGTGGATGTCCCTATGAGTCAGTGTGTGTCTAACAGTTGTCCCTCGCCATTTGCAGGTGACTCTTGTTACCCCAACCTCTCATGGCTACTGACCCCAGTGAGGAATCTCAGGACAAGGGCAGAGGAACGCTACAATGAGGCCCATGGGCGAACTAGGAGGATTATAGAGCGGACCTTCAGCCTCCTGAAGGCCAGGTTCCGGTGCCTCCATATGACAGATGGTTCCCTATTCTACTCACCAAAGAAGGTGTGCCAGATCATCATGGACTGCTGTATGCTTCACAACTTGGCTTTGCGACGGCAGGTGCCTTTTCTGCAGGAGGATGGTCCAGATGGAGGTGTTGTGGCAACTGTGGACCCTGTGGACAGTGAAGATGAGGAAGCAGAAGAAGAGGACATCGACAACAGGAACATGATGATCATGCAATACTTCCAGTGAGACACAGGTAAGAAGACAACACCGCCTGCTACTTCTGATTTTAATCCACTACCTCTCTACTGTCTGTCATTTCCACCCAGTGTATGGTCACTGAGTTGTCACTTT
This sequence comes from Pleurodeles waltl, assembly GCF_031143425.1. NCBI lineage: Eukaryota > Metazoa > Chordata > Amphibia > Caudata > Salamandridae > Pleurodeles > Pleurodeles waltl. The sequence continues at coordinate 600,259,411 of NC_090443.1, read as the reverse complement.
CCCTTACGTTTTCACAGATGTGGGTCCCACTGTGTGACATCTGCTTTGTTTCCTCATGGACTAGAGCTGTGTGACATAGGTATGTTGACATTACATTTGAAAGAGCATTTTGCCACTGTAATTGCTAATACACTATTTCGAAATCACAGACAGACTCCTGATTGTTTTGTGCTTTAAGGGTGTTTTTTAAGTGCAAAATAGTGGAGGGGGTTGTCAAATGGTGAGGGGTGATGGTGGAGGAATGTCCATGGCAGAGTCCAGTCTTTTAGTCTCACAGGTGCATTGCCCAAAGGGGCATAGGAAGTGGAGCTGGGGCAGTTTAAGGATGGACAGGGTGACAAGGTGGGACAAAAGGATGACAATCAGGGTGGTCTCATTTCTTGGCGGGGGTCTTGGCATTGTTCTCTGTCTTTGTCCTGGATCTCAGGGACCGCTTGCGGGGTGGCTCTCCATCTGCAAGGGGTGGGGTGCTGGTGTCGTGGTCCTGTGGCGGTGCCTCCTGTCCACTAGCGCCGGGGGAGGTGGTGGGCAGTTCATCGTCCAGGCTAGTGTCAGGGGCCCCTTGTTGTGCCACAGTGTCCTTCCTGGTGTTGAGGAGTTCCTTCAGCACCCCTACAATGGTGCCCAGGGTGGAATTGATTGATCTGAGTTCCTCCCTGAACCCCAAACACTGTTCCTCCTGCAGCCGCTGGGTCTCCTGAAACTTGGCCAGTACTGTTGCCATCGTCTCCTGGGAATGGTGGTAGGCTCCCATGATGTTGGAGAGGGCCTTGTGGAGAGTGGGTTCCCTGGGCCTGTCCTCCCCCTGTCGCACAGCAGCCCTCCCAGTTCCCCTGTGTTCCTGGGCCTCTGTCCCCTGAACCGTGTGCCCACTACCACTGCCCCCAGGTCCCTGGTGTTGTTGGGGTGGTGGGTTATCCTGGGTTCCCTGTAGTGGTGGACACACTGCTGCTTGACGTGTCCTGGGGACAGAGGTTTGGGCCTGCTGGGTGGGTGCTGTGCTGGTGTTTCCAGAGGAGGCAAGCTCTGTAGTGGCCTGTGCCAGTGTGAGTGGAACCGACTGTCCCGAGGTCCCAGATGGGCCGGGCTGGTCTTCTAGATCCAGTTGGACAGAGCTGCTGTCATCACTGTGGGCCTCGTCTGTGGGTGGAGTGGACATGTCTGGACCCTCCTGTCCGGTGACATTGGGTAGGGGTCCTGCAGGGGTGTAAAGGCATGATTATTGCATCTGTATGTGTCATGGTGTGCAATGTGTGGGTGACTGTGTACCCCAGTGCTTGCATTCCTGTGTAGGACCTTGTGTGATTATGGTTTAGGGGGGTGTATGGGTATGTGCAGTGGTCATGCACTGGTGACGGGTGTCCATACTTTGGTGTTGCATGCAGGGCTTGGTGTTGGGATTGGTGGTTTGTGATATTGGGACATGTGTGAGGAGTAGGAGTGATGGGGGTGAGGACGAGGGTGGGGGTATGTGATGGCATGCAGGTAGGGTGGGGGATGTAATAGTAAAGATTTGACTTACCAGAGTCCATTCCTCCAGCTACTCCTGTGAGGCCCTCAGGATGCAGAATAGCCAAGACCTGCTCCTCCCATGTTGTTAGTTGTGGGGGAGGAGGTGGGGATCCGCGGCCAGTCCTCTGTACCGCGATGTGGTGTCTTGAGACCACGGAACGCACCATCCCCCGTAGGTCGTTCCATCTCTTCCTGATGTCATCCCTGTGCTGTCCCACTGCATTGACCCTGTCCACGATTCTTCGCCATTGCTCCATCTTCCTACCTATGGAGGTGTGCTGCACCTGTGATCCGAATAGCTGTGGCTCTACCGAGATGATTTCCTCCACCATGACCCTGAGCTCCACCTCAGAGAACCTGGGGTGTCTTTGCCGTGCCATGGGGTGGTGTGGGTGATGTGTGGGGTGGTGTGTGTTGTGATGTGTGGGGTGATTTTAGAGGTGTGTTGTGTGAGGTGCGTGGATGTTATGTGGGTGATGGTGTTGAGTGCCTGTGGATGTTCGTTTGTAGATGGCGGTGTCTCTCTGTGGCCTTCAGTCGCAATTGTTGTCGTAAGGGTTTGTGGGTGATGTGGGTGTGTGTTTTATATTGTATTGGGTGTGTGGGAGTGGTGTGTGTATGTGTATCAGATGTGTGTATTTCGAATTGTCCAATGTGGGTGTGTTTTGTATATGTGTGTGTATTTTGAGCGCGGCAGTGTGTACGGGCAATTGAATACCGCGGTTGAAAGACCGCCGTGTGGATTTGTGGGTTGTGATAGTGTGGGCGTATTCCTGTTGGCATGACGGTGGAGGATTTGTTATCACCAGTTTATCACTGACCTTTGGTGTGGCGGAATTGTGTGGGTGTCTAGATTTTGGCGGATTTGGGCCTTTGGGTCATAATGACTGTGGTGGAATTCAGCGGCCGCAGCGGTGTGTTGGCGGTCTTCTGCACGGCAGTATGCGGCTTTTACCGCCAATGTTGTAATGACCCCCAATATGTCAAAATAGATGCATAGAATAATCACAGGAGTCTTATAAACAATGGAAAATAACAATGGCATACTATACTTTTCATTGCACAAATGTCTGCTCAGTCCTTCATCCAAATGAAGGTTCCCTGGACTATTAGTAAGAAGATCAATGATTAGTTGAGACTGTTTCTTCTTGAGAATCAGTGTCGATCTCCATCTCTTATGTTGTGATTAATCTGTTCAATCACAAAAAATTTAAGCTTTTTGCAGTCACTGAAATGTTTATCTCCAAAATGTCTGACTACCGGGTAGCATTGATCACAATGGTTTATGGCCTTGAGTTGTTTAAAGACCCATTTCTTGACTGCAAAGATGGTACTGCCTATATATCTAAGTTGACATAGACACTCTAGGATATACACCACAAAACATGAGCTACATGTAAAAAAACAGTGAAATTCTAAGGATGTTACCATTAGGGAGATTGGATTCCTTATTAATGCTGCTTCTCTTGAAAGCTTTACATCAGCAGCATAGGAAGAAGCCATGAAAGCTCATTCCTCTGGTCTGATTAGTAAGAATAATGTCACTGCAAATGAACAAATCTCTCAGGGAACACCCTTTGTGATAAGTAATTCTGGGTCTATTTTAAATAGTGTTTTGAATAATGGGGTCACACTTGAGAATGTACCAATTGTTTGATAAAATGCATTGAATGGATTTCCAGCTGTTATTGTTTGTCAACACAATCCTCGCAGTGGGAGTGGCTGTGTCCTTGTCCCTCTTGTTGTCAAAAAGGTTCTGTCCCCTTTCCACTTCTTTCATCCTATTGATGGCCTTATTGAGAATCCAATGAGGGTAACCTTGTTACCCGAATCTTTGCATCATGACATCCTGTTCCTACTTGTATGCCTCATCTATGTTTGTTAGACCTGACAGCCTTAGGATGGTCTTCCCCCAACCTTTTTGCCTGCCTTGCTTCACATTTGCTAATCTGTTTTTGTTGGCCTTAGGACCCTGGGCACTTTACCTCTGCTAACCAGTACTAAAGTGCATGTGCTCTCTCCCCTAAAACAAAGTAACATTGATATATCCACACTTGGCAAATTAAATTCATTTAGAGGTCCCTAGTACAATGCACTATATATGCCAAGGGCCTGTAAATTAAGTGCTACTAGTGGCCTACAGTACTGATTGTGCCACCCACTTAAGTAGCACTTTAAACTTGTCTCAGGCTTGTCACTGTAGAACCTGTATGTGCAGATTCACTGTGATGCCGACCTGGCATTTAAAAACTCTTTTCAAGCCTTAAGCTCCCCTTTTATTACACATAAGACACCCCTAAAGTAAGCCCTGGGTAGCCCATAGGGCAGGGTTTGGTGTAAGTAAAAGACAGGACATAAACATTTTAGTTTTACATGTCCTGATAGTGAAAACTCCCCAAATTCAATTTTCACTACTATGAAGCCTATCATTCTCATAGGATAACATTGGAGATTCTTTAATACATTTATTAAGTTTAATTCCAGATTGAGAAGTGTGATATTTATGGACTTGTAATAATAAATCCTTCTAATGGTAAAGTTGAAATTATGATTATAAATTTAAAAATGACACTTTTAAAAAGTTGGCATTTTTCTGCTCTTAAGCCCTGTGTGCCTTCAGCCTGCCTCCAATGCATGTCTTGGTTGGATGACAGCTGGGCTTTGTACATTCCCTCTAGACAGTCACAGACAAAGGGAACTAAGGTGTGCCTGGTGGGTCGTTCACATCCTGATGGGCTATCACCAGGCTGATGGGCCAACCTAGGCAGGATGGGAGGGAAGAGGGTGACACTTGTACCTGCATAGAGCTGCAGACTGCCCTGTAGTGTGTCTGGAGATATGGTAGGAAAGGGAGGATCAGTTTGCACTTCTAAAGCCCTCTTTGAAGTCACCCCCTCTACGTCTGGCACTACCAAATCAGTACACTTCTGGAGCTGAGGACATCTTGCCAGAAAGAAGGACTGCTATGTTGAAGGGACTACCACTTTTTCTGGAAATCTGCTGGACTTTGCAGGATTCCTTCTGTGTTGTTCTTGCCCTCCTGCCTGCTGCATCATTGCCTTTGAGTGAGAAAGACTGGACCTGAATCTCTACATCCCCAGAACCAAGTGCCTCCAAGAGCTTGCTGGCTTGCCTCCTGTTCTACAGTCTGAAGGACATCACAGATGGCCTGCATCTCTCCTACAGCACCTGAACTCTGCCACCAGTGTGTCCTGCACTGCCAAGTGGTACCAATCCAGTCCTGAGTCCTTGGAAGTGGGTTCTTTAGTGCTGCAACTCTCACCGTCGATGCATCACCACCATTGCACCTATCGGAACTGCTGCATCTCTCCTCGGCTCTGATGCATCACCACTGCCGCCAATGACATAGACATTGCAGCACCATCTGTGCAGCTCGGGAACCAGCGCATCGCCTTCAGCCCTGATGCTTCGCACCAACTGGATACACAGCTGGATCACGAAGCATCGCCTTCATAAAGGGATTCAACACCATACTACTGTTTGAGGATCATTGACTACTCGGCTCGCTGACAACGCATTCCCTTACTGGGTGGATCTGAACTGATGCATCACATTTACATCATCTCCTCTGCTCCTTGTATAAGATCCTTGACTTTGATGCAACCCTCCAAACAAGGAACTTTTTCAGCGGGACAAGGTTGGTCACTGCAGTCATCCCGCGCTCCATCAAGGTATTCCTGAACTTTGCATTTTTCCTGGTCTAGCATGACCAGGTAGTCCCAGTTGGTGCGTTATTCTTATAAGCTTTAAAAACTTGTATCTCAACTTCTATGTATAGGATTGTTGTTGTTTTGGTCTTGTTTTTCTCATAAATGTATAATCTATTTTTCTAACCTGATGTGGAGTCTTCTTGTGGTGTTTTCACTATATGACTGTATTAAGTGCTGCACAAATAGTTTACACATTGCATCTTTAGTTAAGCTGGCAGGCTCTGTGCATAGCTACCACAGGGTGAGCACTGGCTAATTTAGGGTGTGCATCTGACTTACCCTGACTAGGCTTGTGGTCCCTACTTGGACAGGGTGCATATCTCTGCCAACTAGAGACCCAAAAACAGTGTTACAGTTCCTCCTTGCCCACAGAAGTTCCCCATATGGAATATTCATTTAGAGGGTGCCTTGGTGTCCACCGAGGGCATGGAGAGGACTATTGCCTGCTGATGATTTACTGAAAAGACTGGTGTGGATCTCCTTGTTAACAATCTTCACTTTAACATCAAGATATTCTATGCTGGCTTCATGGATGCTATGTGTAAAATTGAGATTGTGTGTGTTATTGTTGAATTTCTTGACAAAATTGGAAGCAGAAACACTGATACCTTTCCAAATTATGAAATGGTCATCAATATAACTGAGCCATGGAACAACTTATTGAGCTCAGTGCTGAGTGTGATGTCATCAAAAAGTTGAGACAGATTGGCAAAACTGGGGACGAAGCAATTGTCCATTGCTGTCCCAAGTATTTGTTTGTACAGGGTACCGTTGAAAATGAAAAAGTTATTTAGAAGACAATATCTCATTATCTCCAAAATTATTTCAGTATAGGATGGAGGGTGTCTCTTCCTGCACAAAAACAATCCTGCATACAATGGAGGCACCCTTGCACCCTGGAGAAAGAGTGCCTGCATCGGTGGTAGGCTGCCGAAATGGTGCCAGTGAAGGGGCAAAGGAAAGGAATGTACCTTATTGAATAAATATGGTGCATTCCTCCTGTTTCACTTTGGCATAAGGCACTGCAGCAAGATGACTTGCTGCACTGCCCTATGCCAAATCCCCATAAATATGCCCCTTAGACTTCAGGTTTAAAGTTAGACTTTAACTCTAAGTTTAGACATAAGGTTTACTTCAGGCCTAAACTTAGACTTCAGATCTGAACTTATACTTTAAGTCTAAGTTTACACTTAAAGTCTAAGGGAAATATTTATGAGCCCTGTGAACAGCCACAGTGTCACTTTTTTTTACAGCGCTGACTACATAATCATATCTATGAGGCCACGCAAAGCCACTTTGCGTGGCTTTCCATGGCCTCATAGATATGGAGTAAGGAAAGGCAGTGCAAGTTGCTGCATTGCCTTACTTTGTGCCATGCAGGCATTCCATGGGCATTGCTGTGGGTTTTCCCACATCATGCAAACATGGGCAAGCACCAAAACCTTATGGCACGCAAGGTGAAGCATAACGAGGAGAAATATTTTTATTTCTCCTCGCATTTTCCTCATTCTGCAGCACTCACAGAAAGAGGAAAATGCCTCTCAAGATTGTTTTTGTGCAGGAAGTTGCAAGGGTTACTGCCTTGGTGCTAGTCTGTCGAAATGGAGCCAGCGCAGGGGAAAGGACAGGTATGCACCATATTGCATTAATACAGTGCATTCATGCCTTTCACTTTGGCGTAGGGCAGCTTAGCAAGTTGTCTTCCTGTGCTGCACAATGCCAAAGCCCCATTAACATATCCCTAATCTGAGACCTGAAGTCTACGTTTAGACTTCAGGTCAAAGCTTACCTTTGTGAATCAGGCCTACAGATAATTAATGTTTTTTCTATGAAGGTAGATTTCACTCTACATTCTGAATTGTTTGATCTTTCCGAATCCTTGTATTTATAATTTAAAATGCTGTATGCTATTTAAAGTGCAATCTATAAGCCCATTTTTCCTTTGTTTCAAACTGTGTAAAATGTGCAGTTTTATCAAACTGTTGTTTGGTATATTAGCATCCGCTAAACAATTGATAGAAATAGAATGTGTTGACTTAAATGAATTCAGCTTTCATGAGGACACTACAATTCCCTATAAACGAGTATAGGCTTCATTGCATCCCTCCTCTGAAATTATCCTGATACCTTTAAAAGGAAGCACCAATTACAGCTAAAGAGGTATAATATATGTAATTGCTCATTTTGACTAACCTATGTGCAATGATCGCTCCTGTAAGGCAAGTAAATCAAATTTAAATCGTTCTTTATAGTAGAAATATTAAACTAGTTCATAAGCAGTTTCCAGTGCATAGATTTTCATGAGTAAACAGCTGATTTTCAACATGATTCAACCCTAAAACACACCTCCTTACCACTTAACAATTGTACAAACAGATGCACCACTCTACAGTGTAGAGAGAGGTTACAATCTTTTAGTAAAAATTTAATCAAATGAACATAAAAGATAAAATGTAGTAGGGACTGGTCTGATACCCCTGGCGGGTGACTTATTCTGCACCGTGGGATGGCTTGTAAAAATTACCAAGGGTCAAACAAACAATGCCCCCAAATGTAGGCTCCAAACTCTTGGGGAAAGATATCAAGTTCCTCATAAAGAAATGGTTTCTAAAGTGTAGAACAACAACGTCTCCTGGTATATTTGAATTTGTCAAGCCTAACCAGGCCATCGTTCTGGTCAACGAGATAAACTGAAGCTCGTTATTTGTCTGTCGAGAGATACTTTATTAAATAACTGGTCCTCCATTTTCCCCCGATCCCTCCTAAGAGCCAGTATACCTGTCAGTACTAAGACAAGAGAACAGTTGGAAGAGGAGAAATTAATGACGGCCTTTTTGGGGGCTAACTGATATCCCAACCATTCTAATTAAACTGCCATGCTACAGATGACGCATTTAGAGTATACAAACTGACCTTTGTTAGCAGGGATCGCCATACCAAGGCCCCATTATTCCACATCCAACACCAACAGGGCACCTGTTCCAATTGTCCTCTTTTTGCAAGCCTCTAAAGGAGAAGGTGATATCTGAACCTCATGGTAAAGAACTAGGTGATGCAGAAGAAGAGATAGCTGAACCAATAATAGGCTCAGCGGTCTGGATAGAGGAAGCAGCAGATCTAAACTGGCCTTTTTCGGGGTCAAACAATCACAAATCAGCTGCAGCTGGCCCTTAAGAATCAGGCTAAATCTGCGGCAGTATTCCTTGACACTGACAATTTGGCACCACTTCAAATAGGCAATGCCTCCTGAGTAGTTATACAGTCTTCTGACATACCCTACCTCGCGCATCCCGTTTCCTTCTTTTAACTTCAAGCTCAGCAGAGGATGTTGAGCCATCAATAGACCCGCAATTCCACAAGATTACATAAATCAGCATCGGCTATTCAGGCAGTAGAGGCCAATGTGGTTTCTTTTACAATTACATTGTCTCAACTGCTTCCCGTTGTCGCATGGACATCAATTCACCAAAAGTGGCATCATGCTCCCTTTGACCTCCACTTTCACTCACACTCCAAAATTTACAAATACATACACATTCTTCCTTACACGCACACTCTCACATAAACACACTCTCACCCGGAAGCACGCACCCAACATACAATTTTTACTTACCTCAGCTGTCATAGAAGGGCATTTTCCCAGCTAACTGTACCTCATTTTTGTTACAGTAGTAGTGAATAATATGTTATTATTCACTATAAGTGTAATACAATTTCACAGAAAACAAAGAGAGTGGAGTCCTAACTGACATTCAGAAGGACGAGCTGCCACTATGTTCTGGCCACTGAATTTGCTACCTCTGAAGCCAGTAGTCGCAAAGGCAGCATCAGGGGTCAAAAAGGGCATGGCAGGGGTCACAGCTGCGACCCCTGGCAACCCCTAAGTGACATATGCCCAATACAAAGTCTCTATTTTGTGAGGGCGATTTCTTGTGAGATGACCTCTACTGCTCTCTCCACCATTCTATCAATAGTCATGCTTTTATACAGTGGGATCAAACTTCTCGCGGTCTTTGTCTTCCCAATTTTTGATGATGCTTAGGAACTGCAAAGCACAGAAATGTACAAAATGCATAAAAAGTATATAAGAGAGAGATGACTCTGCCCAGCCTCCTCTGGGGCTTGAGATTCGCAGACAGGCCCGCTGTAGGAAGTTGGCTCTGTATATACTATCTAAAAGTGAGAGATAGTGTGCAGAGTTCCCCTTAGAGGTTGATAGTGGCAAACAATGGAGGGACACGGGGGTCACTCTGGCGATGCAGGCAGGGCACAGGGGAGCTTCTCGGGCCAGCCACCGACTGGGCTAGGATGAGGGCTGCCTGCTGGTCACTCCTGCACTGGTAGGTGGATCCTCTCAGTCCTGGGGGCTGCGGGTGCAGTGCTTGGTCCAGGCATTGGGTTCCTTTGTTACCAGGCAGTCGCGGTCGGGGGAGCCTCTGGATCCTCTCTGCAGTCGTCGCTGTGGGGGTACAGGGTGTCCATGTTGTTGGAGTCACCTCGGAGTCCTCTCTGCAGTGTTGGTTTCTCCAAACTTGAGCTGGGGGCGTCGGGTGCAGAGTGTGAAGACTCACGCTTATGGCGAGAAGTGTCAGAGTCACCAGATCCTCAGGTCTGCGCATGTTCCCAACACGTCCACCACTGAACAGCTCCAAGACTCTGATAGATAAATCACAGAGGCTAAGAGAGTTCAAGAGGGGAAGAGGGGATTAGGAAGGGAAACAGCTGGGAAGGAGACCTGTAGTAAGAAAAAGGTTAGAACACACAATATGTATGTATTATATCTCCTGAAATCAATACTAGACTATGACTTTAAGCATAGTCATTCTGAAAACATGAACAATCTAAGAATTAAGTTTAAAATGACTAAGTTTCAAGATGGCCGGATACCTGTAAGGAAATCAAGATGAATTAAATGAAAACTTTCTTATTCAAGTACTTTCCTTTACATTAGAATCAGAAACACATTCTGACAACATTTTAAACCAGTCATTTTAATCCTTTTTTGAGAATGCATATTAGGACCATACAATATTGCATCTAGACACTCTGTGTACTCTTAAAATGTTTCAACACAAATTGCGCATAATGTAGATTTCTATATATATTTATATATATATAGTAAACACCATAAAAGGATTGTGCACCATGAATAACACAATATGGATTCAGGAAAAACAAATCACATAACTTGTCAACTCGAACATTACATGATAAATATCTTAGAATAGTGGCATACAATAAACAACATGAATTAAACTCGAGGAGAGAATCGTGCATCTTGCTGATTCGAGGGTCACCATGTAAAAAGCCAAGAAATGATAGTACGCAATGAATATCAAAGTCAAATCATCATTAAACGAATCGTGCGTCTTGCCGATTCGTAAACCCCGATGCAAATGCCAAGAAATAACAGCTCACAATGAATAACAAGATCAAAGTACAATGAAACGAATCGTGCGTCTTTTGCTGATTCTTAAGCCACCATGTAAATGTCAAGAACTGGTAGCGCGCAATGAACAACAAAGTTAAAACACCATAAAACGAATCGCGCGTCTTGCCGATTCTTAAGCTACCAAGAAATGGTAGCGTGCAATGAATAACAAGATTAAATTATCAAGAAACGAATCGCGCGTCTCGCCGATTGGCAAGTCAACCTTCAAATGTCACAAACACTCAAGCGCATATTTCACATGTGCAAAGTACTCTGTCAAATCATAAAAGAATTAAGCCCAAGAACATAAGAGTTCTCGATAACGGCGTCGGGAGGCCAGCCCAACCACCGTCTTACCGCCCAGAACAAGGATCTCCAAATGAAGAATGAAAGTCAGATGTCTGGAAGATCAAATAGGCCACCGGGACAGGAGCTCAGGAAGTAGCTGCAGCTCTGCACCGGGACCTCTGAATAGTGAGCACTTGGAGCTGGGCTGGCTCATCTTTATAGAGTCTTGGCCCAGCCCACAACCACACCGAGGCATGTTGCAGGGAAAGTCTCTAGAAAGCCCTGGAAAGGGACCACACCCTAACACACTCTGAAAGCCTGCAGCAATACATTGCAAATGAACAGCATTTGTAAGCACATTAAAAATAAGTCTTCAGGATTGAACTCTGCAATGCAAAAGGTTAAACCACAACATATCAGCACAATGCATAAATTACGTTGTTTTGAGAGTGCTGGGTTTTTGCATTCTAGTCGCCAATAGAGCGCGCACTGCCCTGGTGTTGACAGGAAGTGAGAGTCTCTTTAAAGTTGGTTTCTTGTTGCTGTTTTGTAGTTGTTTCTGGACAGAGCCGCTGTCCTCGGGAGGCTCTTGGTCCTTGAGGTGCAGGTCAGTCCTCTGAGTCCTCAGAGGCCGCTGGTCCCGCTGGATAAGTCTCTGTGCAGGTTCTTTGAGTCTGGAGACAGGCCTGAATGGCTGGAGCCAAGTCAGTTGTCTCTGTTGTCTCTGCGGGGCTTTCAGGTCAGCAGTCCTTCTTCATTCTTCAGGTTGCAGGAATCTGATTTCCTGGGTTCAGGGTTGCCCCTAAATACTCAATTCTGGGGTGTATTTAGGTCTGGGGGGCAGTAGCCAATGGCTACTGTCCTGGAGGCTGGCTACACCCTTTTTTTGCCTCCCCCCTCATGGGAGGGGGGCACATCCCTATACCTATTGGGGGAATCCTCCAAACCTAGATGGAGGATTTCTTAAGGCAGGGGTCACCTCAGCGCAGGACACCTTAGGGACTGTTGTGACTGGTGGGTGACTCCTCCTTGTTTTTCTCATTATCTCCTCTGGACTTACCACCAAAAGTGGGGGCTGTGTCCGGAGGGGCAGGCATCTCCACTAGCTGTGATGCCCAGGGGGCACCGTAACAACAGGCATGAGCCTTTGAGGCTCACCGCCAGGTGTTACAGTAACTGCAGGGGGAGGTGAGAAGCACCTCCACCCAGTGCAGGCTTTGTTCCTGGCCACAGAGTGACAAAGGCACTCACCCCATGTGGCCAGAAACCCACCTGGTTGTGGCAGGCTGGCAGGAACTGGTAAGCCTAAGACTGGTGTTTGGACTGGTATACAGGGGGCATCTTTGAGATGCCCCCTGTGTGCATTTTTCAATAAGTACTACACTGGCATCAGTGTGGATTTATTGTGCTGAGAAGTTTGATACCAAACTTCCCAGATTTCAGTGTAGCCATTGTGGAACTGTGGAGTTCGTGTTTGACCATATACTCTTTATGGCTGCCCTGCACTTACAATGTCTAAGGTTTGCCTTCGACACTATAGGGGCATAGTGCTCATGCAACTATTCCCTCACCTGTGGTATAGTTCACCCTGCCTTAGGGCTGTAAGACCTGCTAGAGGGGTGACTTACCTATGCCACAGGCAATGGGTTGAGGGCATGGCACTCCGAGGGGAGTGCCATGTCGACTTAGTCATTTTCTCCCCACCAGCACACACAAGCTGTGAGGCAGTGTGCATGTGCTGAGTGAGTGGTCCGCAGGGTGGCATAATACATGCTGCAGCTCTTATAGACCTTCCCTGGCAACAAGGCCCTTGATACCATGGGTACCAGTTACAAGGGACTTATCTTTGTGCCAGGTCTGTGCCAATTGCGTGAAAAGAGGTACAGTTTAGGGAAAGAACACTGGTGCTGGGGCCTGGTAAGCAGGATCCCAGCACACTTTAAATCATAACTAGCATCAACAAAAGGCCAATAGTCAGGGGGTAGCCATGCCAAGGGAGGCATTTCCCTACACTCGCTCTTTGTGCGCTCTTTGCCACTGCCCTGCCCAGACACCCTCTGCGCTGATCGCATGCTGCGTGAATCAAAGGTGCACTACAAGTGAGATGTCTAACTGCCCTGCCTTCTCCTCCTACTGGCAGGCATCACAGAAGGATTGTGGGCAATAACGTCCAGCCATAAACAGCTTAATCGTATGTGTTGAGTAGCTGGAATCCCAGGCATGCTTTAAGCATGAAGTCCAACTTCCATGCTTTCTCCTCCTCCATCAACGAAGCACAAAAGGATTGTGGATGATGAAGTCCTGACCTAAGCAGTTATCTGGTGCATCCTGCACTGCAGGAATCCCAGGTGCACTTTAAGGGCAATGCCCAACTGCCTTGTCTTGTCCTGCCAGTGGGCAGCACTGAAGGATTGTGAACAATGAAGTTCTACCCTAAGCAGCATACAGGTGTGTACCACTCTATGGGAATCTGAGGCACATCTTAAGTGGTATGTATACCTGCTGTGCCTTTTCCACCTCCAGGCAGGCAGCACAGAAGGATTGTGGGTCATGACATCCTGTTCCAAGCAACTTACTGGTGTTCCCCATGCTGTGGGAATCCAAGGGCACACTTTAAGAGTGATGTCTAACTGCCCCGGCTTCTCTTTCTCCTAGCGTGGAACATAGAAGGATTGTTGGTGATGAACTCCTACCCATGCAGCATAACAGTATGTCCCACGCTGCAGGAATCTGAGGAGCACTTTAAGCACAGTGTCAAACTGCCCCAACTTCTCCTCCCCCTGGTGGCCAGCAGAGAAGGATTGTGGACAAAGAAGTCCTTCCTCCAGTAGCTTACAGGTGTGTGCCCTTGTAAAGCAAGTATTATGTAAATATCCTGAAAGGAAAATATGTTCCCCAGTGTGAATCTCTAAATATATTCTTTTTCAACACTTCATGTTTTACAGGGCCTACATTTCACCCTCGGCACTCCTGTTCTTCTGCTTCCATTGATAAGCTGTTCACTCTAGTCAAACCCACACTGGTAATATGAGACTGGCCTGATAGCAGCATTGAATGCTGATTGTACAAAAGTGAACATTTCTTGGGTTGGATGAGGTTCTACCATAAGTAATAGTCACAAACCTGTTCAGTCGAGTCAAACGCAAAGTCAAAGACTTCAGTAAATTAAACCTGAACTCAACCCATGGTAGCTGTGGCACAGTGCAGACAAGCTTAACCTGATAGGAATTTGTAAAGCCTTTAGAAGCACTAAATACATTAAAAAGTAAAAAACTCAACACTGTAAAACCCCATTCCAATTTCTATAAATAGGGAAATCGAATAAGCAAAATGACTTCAAAATTAAAAGAATCTGGTGAGAAGAACCAGAGCTATGAATTTTTAAATATTTAAGAGAAAAAGCACCAAGAAAAGTAAAATGCCAATAGAAGGTACTGTAAGTGTGTCACCCAGACCTAGGCATGATTTTAGGATGACAGCTGAGGAGAGTGGGTCGGATGGACCACACATGTTTGTCTCTGTCAAAGATTTTACCTTCTTTCTCTGAAATAAAAGTCTAAATCCTCCATTGGTGCAAGGCAGCAGGCTGTATCTGACAAAGTCCCTTCAGATTTGGGTAGGTACTGAGTAGGGTCCCACTGAAGATGTTGATTTTGACAGAGACAGCTCCAAGCTGGAAATATCAAATTTCACAACCAGGGAAGTCTTTTTGTGGACCGGATACTTGTGGTGCCTTCTCCCAGTCAAGATGTCTAACTTTAGCCCTAGTCTCTTTCTTGGAGCTCTGATTCTTCCACTGGGATAAGACTGCAGACTGTGTCTGCTGATGTGTTCCATGAACCCACCTAAATGGATTTGATACTGCAGAGAGGTTCCAAGTGGGACCAACCTGATTTTCATGCCCAATGAAGTTGCACATTGGGCGGATTGATTTGGATGGTTAGTCCTTTTCCAGTTAGCAGTGAGCAGTTTATTGTGTCCCTGAAGTCACCCAAGAGGTCACCAAACTGACCCTTCGAGCTCACTTCTTTGACCTGGATACAAGTGGGAGCTTCAGGTCTTCTCACAGGTCTCAAACAGGAGGCGTAGTCCTTCTTCTGTTCCTCCATAGGTAGAGAAAGCTTTGGCTTGGGGGCCACATTAGCAGTTAGCACTAGATGGTTGGTGGGGGTGACTCTTAGATACTCCCTAACTAATGGGGTGAATGTTCTCAGGGGCACCCATACCCACTTATTCAGAATTTATTTTCTGTGAGCAGTGTTCAAATCATTAAGGTGAAGCACTTTCAGGGCAGCTGCCGGAGAGATACTGCAAATTAGCCTTCAGGAACTTAAGGCAGGACAAAGGTGTCTTTCTATAAGTTACTTTTCATCACACATAACACTTATAATATCACCATAGATATGACTTTTTGAACCATAGGGTATATATCACTCTCAACAAAATCAGATTTCCTAGGATTCAGAAATTACTGTGTGTAATAAAATTCACTTTTCTGATTTCTTGGGGAATAACATGCTCTACGACCAAAATCTGCAGGGCTCTGTAAATACCATTAATTTCCCCTTTTGACCTCCTGAAATTTAATAAAGAGAGCGACAGATGCTCAACAATTCAGAATTCTGATACCTGCACAAACTGCGGTGTGAGCATGGGTCAGAAACCTTCTGCTCACTTACAATAATGGAGATGTGGCCTAGTGACTAGAGCTGCCAAACTGGCAGCACTCAGAAACAGGTGCACGTCGTGGCCCCAACTCAATATCTAGTGATTCTAGGGAAATTAATTAATCTATCTGTGCTTAAAAGGCAACATCATCATAACATAGCTTGATTCTAATGTGGAGTGCTCTAAAGACCTTAGGCCACGCGTGTGCTATAAAACACTGTAAAAACATAAGCAGGGCTTTATAAGTCTTTTCTGCCTCTGAGGGTTTCTGCTAACAAAGATGTTGTGGAAGGATAGCCATTGTTTGTTTATCTTTGTCAACTCTCTCTCAGCCTTTCAAGAGCACTGTCTTTGCTAAGTTGTTCCCAATGTAAAAATGTGGGTGTTCCCACAAGTTTAACATTACTAACATGATGGTAGAAGTCTGTCTTTTTGACAGCACCCATTCTCTCAACTAAGTTTATATTACGTGAGAGCCTATTTTTACTGTAACACTTCTAGCATAAAAGAAGAGGGGAATAATGGACATATATATGCTGTATTATGGGGGGACTGCAAATCATGTGCTTGAAGCATTATCCTACATTACATCATATTACAGGAAGGCTGCACTTCTTTTGTGAGCAGACACACATTTGAATGCAGGTGTGTCCGCACACGAAAGATCCAGTATGTAATGTGATAGAAAGCTAAAAACGTCCTTAGGATCCCAAAAGTGTTCTTCACACTAGTCAGATGACCCTGTTGAACTCTGCAAATGAATCATTAATGGCAAGTCATTTTATGGCAAGTGCCTTAGAGAGGATCAGCATTATGCCCGAGAGTATTTAAAATGGGGTGTATGGAAACTTCCTGAGCAACTATTGTAAATGGTCAGGGTATTCCATTTGTATCAAAGATCAATTGATGACGGTATGTGGAAAGAACACCTCCAGTTGCAATGGTTACCTAGACATGCTAAATGTTAATAAAAATATCTCCGGATTCAGCACTTTTGCAATTTCTCTGACAGTGAGTTTAGCTAGTCTACGGCTGTACGTGGTATCTGTCAACTTTTACATTCATATTAACATGATTAAATTGACTACAATCTAGGGAGGCCATCCTCATTTATACCTACTATTTATTTTGCTTACCTAGAAAGGACATGTGCATATTCAGTGAGGGCTACTTGTAATGTGTTATGTTATACAAAACCATTGCTGTTTTCTATACTTTGTGTTAAGTCTTTCCAAAATCTCCAGTTGCATTCAGAAACCTGTCCTGTATGGTTGCCAGTTCAGAGTGAGTCACATGAATCAAGGGCCGAACTTAAACCTATGTATTAATTATCATGTATATATTTAGAACATGCATGGGTATTGAGGGCCATATTTATACTTTTTGACGCACAACTGCGCCAACGCAGTTGTGCGTCAAAAAATCTAACGCCGGCTAACGCCATTCTGAAGCGCCATGCGGGCGCCGTATTTATTCAATGACGTTAGCCGGCGTTAGCCGGCGGAGCTGCCTGGTGTGCGTTAAAAAAAATGACGTACACCAGGCAGCGGCGGCGTAGGGGAATATGGAGCTTGGGCGCCAAAAAATGGGGCAAGTCAGGCTGAGGCGAAATTTTCGCCTCAACCCGATTTACGCAATTTTTTTTTACTCCCAACCCCCATTTAAATGAGTCATGCCCCCTTGCCCAATGGCCATGCCCAGGGGACTTCTGTCCCCTGGGCATGGCCATTGGGCATAGTGGCATGTAGGGGGGCACAAATCAGGCCCCCCTATGCCACAAAAAAAAATAATAATAATTACTTACCTGAACTTACCTTATGTTCCCTGGGATGGGTCCCTCCATCCTTAGGAGTCCTCCTGGGGTGGGCAAGGGTGACAGGGGGGGTCCCTGGGGGCATGGGAGGGCACCTCTGGGCTCCTTCCAAGCCCACAGGTCCCTTAACGCCTGCCCTGACCAGGCGCTAAAAAACGACGCAAAAGCGGCTGGACGTCATTTTTTTTGACCCGCCCACTCCCGGGCGTCATTTTTGCCCGGGAGTGTAAATACGGCGCACATGCCTCGGAGTCACTTTTTTAGACGGGAACGCCTACCTTGCATATAATTAACGCAAAGTAGGTGTCCACGCTAAAAATTACGCAAACTCCATGGACTTTGGCGCTAGACGCGTCTAACAGCAGAGTATAAATATGGAGTTCGTTTTGCGTCGAATTTGCGTAAAAAAAAACGACGCAAATCCGGCGCAAACGGAGTATAAATATGCCCCTTAATGTGGGGGCACTCTCACTTGAAGACAGCACGTGACAGTGAGCTATATTTACTTGCAAGTTTAAGCCCATTGCAGGTGTACAGGCCAGCAAGTGTGAATGTGGATCTGAGGTTTTCTTCTCTAAGAATCTAACAACTGTGAGTCTAGTAGAGAACTAGCATCTAAATTCTTTGCCATGAGACTCTCCTCAAACCCCTCTGTTATCAGTGTGTTCTCCTCAAGCACACTTCTAGACTACTCCAAAACCCCACGATGGTGGAGGATGACCATGCACATTTAACACTTGAATACATTTGAGGGACCATAAGTGAGGTCTCAAACACACTAAACATGACAGTACCTCTGACTGTGTAAGTATGAACCCAATTAGATTTACAGTATCAGTAAAGATACTTCCCCTGTGGCTTTGATACCTGTAGTCTTGGTACTCTGTCAAATGTCATTATCCACATTCCCCTAAGGGAGAGAGCTTCACATTTCTTTGCTCCAAGCCCCCATAAGCAGAATATTTTGAAGCCAGACACCCAACCTTCAAAACATTATGGCAATGTTTTGGGAGGGGTTGGGTCACGTGTTTGCACAAGGGACTCAGCTTATGAGATCATTTCAGAGGTAATTTATCTGCAGCTCATAATTTACACTAAATGTGAGAGCAAATGCTTCAAACAAAAACAGAAATAGACCAATGGTTGGGTGCGATGAGCTCCTCAAATTCCTGGACCCCCAATGCAATGCATTTGAATACCTACTGATAACTTCTGCCCTAAGAAACAAACTGTGTCCTTTGTCTATTTCACCCCTTTCCCACCACACCTTGCCATCGCTTCAGTCTTGAAACAGGTTCTCTATCCATGTCAGATAAAAAAATAATATGACTCAAAATGTTTTGCCCCTCTTTGTAGCAATTGGGCACTCAGATGTAATCCTAACATAGAAAATGAGTTTAAATGCCCCATTTGTATCCATAACAGTTACAATTGTGATGCAGTGAGCCCTTCACAATGCAGACCCCAGTGCTACCACACCTGCTTCACTTTTGATGGCTATCTTGCAAGCCGGCTGTCTCCTATGTCCTTGATTCAGTACATGGGATCCCCATCTTGTTTGATGCCCCCTCCTCACCATCTCTCTGAGACCCAAACAAAGGTGTCTTGTCTGCTTCAATTTTCCCCTCGTTTGGGACAGTGCTCTGAAGCCCAAAGCAACACTGGCACAGCAAGGGCTAAATGGGCCTTATGCGAGGAAGGACGGCAAAACAGATTTATTGGGGTTTCGTTGGCCACTTACACCAATGGGGCCTGGTGCTACTGCACCAGCATTACAAAGTAGACCTACAGCCCTGTCAAGCAGGCTGTTTGCTTTGCATATTCCACTGTACCATCACAGCTAGCCCTGAGGCACAAAGCAGGATTTCCACCCTATGTGAAAAAGCAAAAAAAAGCCCCACATCACTTCCCCCTATACATGGGCTGTGTTCTATTTTCAGCAAGGCTGTTCAGTGACTTAATGCGAGCAAGAAATATCTGCATATAAATGGAGGTCAAAGTGGGCTGAATCTATAGGACTATCATACCCATGCAAAACAGTCCTCGTACCTTGTGTTAATATGTGACCTTGAGATGTCTCTGGCAGAAAGTGAATGGTAGGGAAAAGTGAAGGAGTCCTTTGCCCCTTTGCCGTGAAGTGAAAGGAGGGACAGAGCTAAAGAAGTAACATGCCTACTCACCAGAGTGCCATTCACCTCAAAGAAATGTAAATGGGTGCAATTGGTTTTTTACCAAATGTAAAAGCTGCTTATGAGCCAGTAAATGCTTTAATTGATGGGGTCACTTTAAGCTTCATGGTGACAAAGATGTATAATTTTTAAGAAGTAATGTAAGGGGGTTATCAGCTGAGGTCTGCAATTTCTCCCTTTAAAAGGCTTTGATAGAAATGTTGGCTAGGTACACGCTAATTACATATGACTAACAAACTTTAAAAACATTTGTTTTATCTTAAACACTAAGGTGCATATTTATACTCTGTTTGTGCCATTTTTGTGTCAAAAATATTGATGCTAAAATGAAGCTGAGCTAACTCCATATTTATATTTTGACGCTAGACCCGTCTAGCGTCAAAATATTGGAGTTAGCACCATGTTGTGGATGCGGCAAACTATCTTGCCCTAATTAAATGCAAGGTAGGTGTTCCTGTCCACAATAGGACACTAACCCCCTACCACCATATCTATACTCTGGTGCAGAAATGTCAAGCACGGAGTAGGCAGACCCAAGGAATAGTGCTAAACCTGCTTAGCGTCATTATTTAACACCTGGGTCAGACCAGGAGTTAGGGTACCTGTGGACCCATTTCCATGGCCAAACACCATGGAATGGGCCCACAGATGCCCACCCCAAACCCCAGGAACACCCCCACCCACACCAGAGGGACACCACAGGATGGGGGACCCCATCGTGGGAAAGTATTGGTAAGTACATTTTCTTTTTTTTTGGATGTGCCATTGGGAGTCCCTGACAATGGGCCCCCTGCCTGGCTCTGGATCTTATGGCCCTGGACAGGGGACACCGGTCCCCTGTGCTCACCATTGGGTGGTGGGCATAACTCCTGTCTTTACTAAGGCATATTTATTGCCTCTAACCAGCCTAGACATATTTCTGTCCCACTAGCCCCTTTTTCCCTACTGCCACCCACAGTCTAGCTTCTTTTTCTTAGATGCTAGCTTTTCCTTAGTGCCTGCATGTGCCATTCCATAGATATGGCACCCGGCTTACGCTATCGAATGGCGCTAGCATGCGCTAAGGATATTGACGCAAAACTGCACCTCGGCACCGCTGTGGCTGACCACGGCTTGGATCGCTGCCATCCTGACAGGATCCCTGATCCCGGCAGAGGCGGTGGTCTCCTGGTGGTCAGACAGCCAGGATTTTTATCTGGCAGTCAAAACACTAGGAGTGTGGCAGTCCGACCGCCACAGCATGTTTGGCAGTCTCAAGACCGCCAAACTTTTAATTAGGCCCTAAATCATTTTATTGCAGCCTATCTTAAGCAATTTTAAAATAATTACCTACATCTTCACAGTGCTATCTGTTGCAGGCTGGGACCTTCTGGCCCTATAAATACTCAAATCACTACTCTCCACTGCACCAACCAAGATTCATTTCTTGACTCATGTAACAAACACACACACAGACACCTGAGGTGATCACAGAAGCAAATGGAGGTTTCATAACATATACTAGCGCATTTCCCCCACATTAGTTTTTTTGCATTTTGTTTTCATTTAAAGTAAGACCATTAATTTATACCCATTTACCCAGGAGCAAACATAACAACTAGTTAGAGTCTTTGACCCCACCACAACACTCACTGACCCTGCTGTCATGGCACCCCAGATTACAGTTCTCATACATTTTTATCCATTTCACTGGCTGGCTGTAGATGAAGATAGGCTGTAAATTAACCAAATAAACAAGGTTGCACTTCCAGGCCATCTTTATTTACAAGGGTTTTTTGAGACATTTGGGTCCCCTGAGAAGTACAGCCATGATCCGCAAAGGGGCATGCCCTACAGTTTGATGACCTCTGCCCTTAACAATCCTATTATCAAATATTCTCTTGGGGGGATCTTACCGAGGTCTCTTCCATCTTGTACTAGGGCCTCTAAGCAAATGAGTTCCCAATACATCTTTATGAAAGGACTGAACCCTCACATGGCATGACCTACAAAGGGCATTGTTGGCTCAGTTATCAACACCATGCCTGGCCTCTGCTTTTATGTTTGGACACACACTATGTGTATCCAGAACACATCTGATGTTCCATCTTTGCGCTGGTACATGCAATTATGCCTTGCCTTTTGGCCATTCATGAGGACAAAATATAAGCACCATCAGAGGACATAGTAGGCAGTTCTGCAACATTGTTTCTCGCTAGTCTGCGGATGCTTATCTGACCTCAAATGCCTTGTCCTTAAACATGCTTTTCCAGAGATTATTAGTTATGTGCCTCACTGTGGCTTACTATAGACTTCTCTAAAACAGTATGTTGAGATTTTTTACATGTTGCCCTAATAATATGTTGCTTCAGAAATTGTGGTGAACTAGGGCTCACTGTCTCCAAGGTATGAACAGTCTTCATGTAGGTAGAGGGAATGTTGACTGTTTCTGTACCTTTTGTTGTCTGTGTCCAGCACTGACTGTGCCACATTTCTTATCTCTGCAGCACAAACACCACCTGTTGGAATTCCATGTGTGAGATTCCAGAGTTGCTTACTGACCTGAATGCTGTACAATGTCTGCCATGCTTTGCACTACACCTGGCCAGAAAGAATCCATGTGCACCCCAGTTGCTCCCATAGCATCAAAGATAAATATTTAACATCCCTTAGTCACTGGTCTAAGTGTGTTCCACAGTTGTGGGCAATTTAGGACCATGGTTACTGTGAATATGTATGTTTCAGCTACATATATTGACAAACAATGCAGATCCAATGAAAGGAATTATAAGAGAGTTTGTGAATCTGATTGTTTCAGAGCAACAAGCAACAAAAACCCTCCAATTCTTCCTATATAAAAGCACTTTTCAGTCTCACAAAGTTGGAATTGTCTTTTACTGGTAAGACACTGTCAAATTCATGACCCTGTAAGACGGAGGCAAACAGTAATGCATCATGACAATAAGCAGGGAGCAGTTCAGTTGTGGGAAATATGCTCTTTTATGTGCAATTGTTTCAGTAGAAATAACTCATGTGTGCAGGATCACTCTATAGTAGCCTCAAGAAACTTTCTTCATCAACAACCACTTATTCTCATTGTGGTACGGTTCCTTCTTTGGGAATAGGACTGCTTTGTTTAGGGTGGCAGCACCACCGATTGTGAGTCATCCCACACTGTATGGAAACTGTCAGCCTGACTTCTGGTGAGCTCGCCCTAGAAGGTGAAGGTGATTTGTGGTAACCTAAACATAACATTCTGGCTGCTCAGGGAAGTTGTAGTGAACAGATAATACCCCTTTCTCTCAGTTACACAAAGGCTCACAAATTACAAAGCTCATGAGGAGATGTAAAATAGGTTTCATCATCATCATTTAAGCTTTATTTCGACAACATGTACCATAAAAGCAATACAAATACAAGATAAAAAACAAATTCACAGCACATATACAATTAAAATATTAAATAATCGGTATAAAAATGGTGGGATCTTCAAACTAAGACTATTTCACAATATCAGGATCCAGGGTGTGAGGATCTCACGCCAAAGGTTTCTATCGTTACCCTTATAATTTTGGTAAGCTATACTAAATAATTGTCCAAAATTAGATTCTCAGACAGACAACACAAAATCAGATTAGAGCGAATACATCTAAAATTCTCAAAATTTATGAGTTTCCTCCCAAAGTCAGAAGGATTTCAATAGGTTTCAGGTTAAAATAGGTTTCAATATAATCCAATTATAAAAAGCATGAGTTGCGATAATTAGGCAGATGAAACATAATACAGTGATCATGGTTACCATCAGACTAAACACCCCCACCATCTTGGTATGATCATAAAGCCTAGAGATTCCTGCCTACAATCTAAAGTCTAACCTGGGAGCATTGAAGTGATAACCCTTCTGCCTATCCCGGTCTATGGGAAGGACCCCGACCCCATACCTGAAAGGTGGGCAAGGGTCTGCCTGTTGTCTGCTGGTAATACTTTCAGTTGGCTGCTGAGTCAGTGTCAGGATCAACAAAGCTGTCAATGGAATGGTGTACGTCATAGGACGGCCATGACTGGAATGCCCTCTATCCTCCTTAGGCCTACGTGGTGTTTATATAACAAATCTTACGGTGTTCTAAGAACAGACTTGACGTGATGCTATGTCTAGAAAATGAGGACTGGTTCCCTAACTCCTGGAGCGGCAATATTAGCTAGAATGTCTTGTACCAATCATGACAGCCTTGAGCAGGGCACAAAGTGAAATGCATATGAAGGGCTGATAAAATGTGCAATGCGAACAAATATGTCTTCCCAGAAAAAGCAGCTGATTAATACATAAAACAATGAGCTAAAAGCTGCTTTGCTAAAAATATGAAATGACTAACAATGAATAAAACATGCCTACATGTTTAAAGCCATAGGCTATGGGCCTAAAAAAGGGAGTCCAACCCAGATACTAAAGGGAACCCACAAAACCATCACATGATCCCTTTAACAATGACCAAATCATGGGTTGCAATAATTCTTAAAGGCTTATCCTAACATGTAGGTCAATATAGTTGTAACCTGAAGTGCCTAACTATAGAACCACATGAACATATTTTCCCCAGAACAATCAGTGGCCCAACAACCATACAACAAAATGTAAGTACAAAAAAGAGCCTGTGCATCAGTGGCAACAACTACATTGCAATTTAATTTCAGAAATATTGGTACAATGGTATAAACCCATCTCTCCAACCAAAACTTTCAGCATTGCCTGCAATTATGCCCGTCGGATGGTACCTCTAGAAATACGTAAGGATATTTTCTAAGCATATTCTTGTCAGGATGCTTTTTACAAGTGCCACTGTTGGCATGTTTACCCCCACGTTTTGCCTAGTGTTGATGCCAACTTTGATTGAAAGTGTGCTGGGATCCTGCTAACCAGGAAAGTGTTATTTCCCAAAAGCTGTACCTTTGTTCTGCCATTGGCACAACACTGGCACACAGTTAAGTCCCTCGTAAAAGGTACCCATGGTACCAAGGGACCAGTGGCCAGGGAAGGTCACCAAGGGCTGCAGCATGCATTATGCCACCCTAGGGGCCCCCTCACCAAGCACATATACACTGCCCTTGCAGCTTGTGTGTGCTAGGGGGAAAACAAGGCAAAGTCAACATGTCACCCCTCTCAGGGTGCCACGCCCACAAACCACTGCCTGTGGCATAGGTAAGTCACCCCTCCAGCAGCCCTTACAGCCCTAAGGCAGGGTGCACTATACCACAGGTGAGGGCATAGCTGCATGAGAAATATGCCCCTACAGCGTCTCAGTCCATTCTTAGACATTGCAAGTGCAGTGTAGCCATATTGAGTATATGGTCTGGGAGTTTGTCATTACAAACTCCACAGCTCCATAATGGCTTCACTGACTACGGGGACATTTGGTATCAAGCTTTTCAGCACAATAAACCCACACTCATGCCAGTGGGGGATTTATTGAAAAATGCACACAGAGGGCATCCTAGAGGGGTCCATTGTACGCTAGCCAAACTGCTAGTGTAGGACTGACCAGCCTGTGCCAGTCTGCCACTTTCAGACTAGTTTATGACCACATGGGGGAAGGCCTTTGTGCACTCTGTGGTCAGAAACAAAGCCTGTCCTGGGTGGAGGTGCTTCACACCTTCCCCCTACAGGAACTGTAACACCTGGCGGTGAGCCTCAAAGGCTCATGCCTCGGATTACAGTGCCATCCAGCTAGAGGAGCTGCTCGCCTCTCGGACAAAGCCCCACTTTTGGCAGCAAGTCTGGTGGGAAAATTAGGGAAAATAAGGAGGAGTGTCCACTTCAGCTGGGACCACCCCTAAGGTGTCCAAACCTGAAGTGACCCCCTCCCTGCAGAATCCTCCATCTTGGTTTGCAGGACAGGGACCATTAGGTTTAGGAATGTGCCCCCCTCCCCAACGGGAGTGGGCACTGGAAGGGTGTAGCCACCCTCAGGAACATTAGCCATTGGCTACTGCCCTTTGACCCCTGTAACACCCCTAAATCTTGCATTTAAGGGCTTCCCTGAACCTAAGTCACCAGATTGCAGGTGACCTGACAAGAAGAAGGACTGCTTAGCTGAAACCCCCAGCAGAGAAAAAGGAAGACGACAACTGATATGGCGCCAGCCCTACTGGCCTGTCTCCTGCTTCAAAGAACCAGCAAAAGAACAGCAACACATCCAGTGGCCCCAACGACCTCTGCCAGGCTCCAGAGGACTGCCCTGCACCCAAAAGGACCAAGACGTTCCGTGGACAGTGGCCCTTCCAAGAAGAAACGAATGACTAAGACTCCCACATCACTCCGAATGTGTGAGTCCTAACCACTCTGCACCGGATGCCTACGGCCCATGTCCAGGTGGCCCAATCAGCTAGACAGGATTCCCAGGCGGTGCTGAGCAAGTGCCCACCCTGGGTTGACCTCTCCACGACGACGCCTGCAGAGGAAATCCCGAGGAAAACCGTGACTGCGAAGCCTAAAGACACACTGGACTCACAGCCCCCAGGCCTTGGAGAACCCGACCTCCTGTGCAGCAACGTTCAGCAGGCTGCCGTCCCCCCTGTCCAGCCTGTGGTCTGCCCGAGACACCCCCTGGACTCTGTGCACACTATGGCCCTCATTACAACCCTGGCGGTAAATCCTGCTTACCGCCGTGGCGACGGCCGCCAACATACCGTGACAGCAGTGGAAATCCGCTATGGGTATTATGACCCACACAGAGAAATCTGCCACTATACAGACACCCACAAAAGTCCGCCACACCAAAGGTCAGTGATAAACTGGCGATAGCAAAACCCACACCGTTACGCCAACAGGAATACACCCACAGTATCACGACCCACGAATCACCGCAGTGGTCTTTCAACCACGGTAAACCATTGGCGGTACACACCGCTGTGCTCAAAATACACACACACTTACAAAACGCCACCACATTGGACAATTCAAAATACACACACCACACCCACACACTCACACCACTATAAAACACACACCCACATCACCCACAACCCTTTCAATGAACAAATTAGAACAAGCAGAGAGAGAGAAAAGCAAAGACCACAGCACCACCCAGAGGCACAGAACACCATCACACACACACCATCCACGCACATCACATAATACATTACAACAACTCGCCCCACACATCACCTCACACGTCACTCACACCGCATCATGGCACCTCAAAGACACCCCAGGTTTTCTGAGGAGGAGCTAAGGGTCATGGTAGAGGAAATCATCCTGGTATAGCCACAGCTATTCGGATCACAGGTGCAGCAGACCTCCATTGCAAGGAAGATGGAGCTATGGCAAAGGATCGTCAGCAGGGTCAACGCCGTGGGACAGCATCCAAGAACAAGGGATGACATCAGGAAGAGGTGGAACGACCTACAGGGGAAGGTGCATTCCGTGGTTTCAAGACACCAGATTGCTGTACAGAGGACTGGCGGTGGACCCACATCTCCTCCCCTACAACTAACAACATGGGAGGAGCAGGTCTTGGCGATCATGCATCCTGAGGGCCTCGCAGGAGTAGCAGGAGGACTGGACTCTGGTAAGGCAAATCTTTACTACTTTATCCCCCCCACCCTACCTGCATGCTATCACAAACTCCTACCCCTACCCTCACCCCCATCACTCCAACACCTCACATATACCCCACTATCATAACCCACCCCTCCCAATACCAAGCCCTGCATGCAACAAGAATGCATGGACCCCCATCAAAGACCTGCATGGACACCCATCACCACAGCATGCACACTCGATAGACTCACCCAGCCCACATAATCACCAATCAGACAAAGCCAAGGCAACAGTTCAAGCACGTTTATACAGGGAGACACACCCATTGCACACACAGATACAATACCCAATGTCACCGGACAGGAGGTGCCAGCTACATCCAGTCCCCCCCCCCCTCAGAAGAGGCCCACATTGATGACAGCAGCTCTGCAAGCCTGGATCTGGATGACCAGCCTGGCCAATCTGGGACCTCTTGACAGTTGGTTTCCCTGCCACAGTCCCAACCCACCACAGAGACTCCCCCTCAGGAAACACCAGCACAGCACCCACACAGTGGGCCCATCCCTCTGTCCCCAGGACACGTCAAGCAGCAGTGTGTCCACCACTACAGGGACCCCAGGCAACCCCACAAACACAGGTCGATCAGGGACCTGGGGTCAGTGGCAGTGGGCACACGGTTCAGGGGACAGAAGCACAGGACAACAGGGAAGCTGGGAGGACTGCTGTGTCACAGGGGGAGGACAGGCCCAGGGAACCCACACTCCACGAGGCACTCTCCAACATCATGGGAGCATACCACCATTCCCAGGAGACCATGGGCACGGTACTGGCCAACTTTCAGGAGACCCAGCGGCTGCAGGAGGGACAATACATAGGGATCCGGGATGACCTCACCAAAATTTACACCATCCTGGTCACCGTAGCAGGGGTGCTGGCTGATATGGGCAAGACCATGAGGGAAGCAGTGGCTCAACAAAGGGCCCTTGACACTAGCCAAACCGAGAAACAGACTTCCACCTCCACCGGCGCTAGTGGACAGGAGGTCCCACCACAGGATCAACAGGCCACCAGCACCCCTCCCCCTGCAGAAGGAGAACGACCTTGCAAACGGTACCTGCGATCCAGGCAGAAGACACAGAACATTGCCAAGACCCCGCCAGGAAATAAGACTCTCCTTATTGTCACCTTTCAGTCCTAATATGTCACCCTGTCCATCTTGAACTGCCATTACTCCCCTTCCTATGCCCCATTGGACAATGCGCCTGTGATACAAATAGACTGGACTCTACCATCGACCTTCCCCCACCATCACCCCAGCCCCTTGCACATACCCCTATACCCATTAGCACCTAAATAAACACCCTCTAATCAAAAACCAATCTGGAGTCAGTCTGTTCTTTCACAAATGTATAATTACAACATTAGCAACATATAGCAATGTAAATTTTCATTTATTCATACCAATGTATGACAGTTGTTGGGCAACAGTACAAATAGCAGAATGCAGAATGGGGTACCCAGATCTAGAACAAGGAAATCCGAAGGGAACAGTCAGTGTCCATAGACGGAGGCTGACATGTACAATGTTCCAAAGCATACTGACATGTGAGGAGGAGTTACAGTCTCTTACCTATGTGTCACTGGAAGTACTGCATGCTGATGTTCATTCTGTTGTCAATATCTTCTTCCTCTGCCTCTTTTTCCTCACTGTCCACAGGCCCCTCCGCTGCCACAAGGCCATCACCAGGCTCATCCTCCAGCAGAAAAGGCACCTGGCGTCTCAATGCCAGGTTGTGCAACATACAACATGCCACGATTATCTGGCACACCTTCTTCAGTGAGTAGTATAGGGATCCACCTGTTAAATGGAGGCACTGGAATCTGGCCTTTAGGAGGCCGAATGTCCTCTCAATAATACGCCTAGTTCGGCCATGTGCCTCATTGTAGCGGTCGTCTGCCCTTGTCCTGGCATTCCTCACTGGGGTCAGTCGCCATGAGAGGTTGGGGTAACCAGAGTCACCTGCAAATTTCAATGGATACCTGTTAGACACACACTCACCCTTAGGGACTACCCCATACACAGACACCTACACATATTGTGTGGGGACCTTGGGCTCACCTATTAGCCACACCCGGTGCCTCTGGAGTTGGCCCATCACATGAGGGATACTGGTATTCCGCAAAATATAGGCGTCATGCACAGAGCCAGGATACTTGGCATTCACATTGAAGATGTACTGGTCCGCCAAACACACCATTTGCACATTCATAGAACAGTAGCTTTTTCTATTTCTGTACACCTGTTAATTTCTGCGAGGGGGGACAAATGCCACATGTGTAACATCAATGGCACCAATGATGTTGGGGATATTTCCGAGGGCATAAAAGCTTTCACAGTGGCCAAATCCTCCACCTGGGGGAACACGATGTAGCTGCGCATGTGTTTCAGCAGGGCTGACAAAACTTTGGTCAACACGTTAGACATTGGCTGGGACATCCCAGATGCCCTGGCCACTGTAGTTTGAAAGGAGCCGCTTGCCAGGAAATGGAGCACTGACAGGACCTACACTAGATGGGGGATACCTGTGGGCTGCCGGATTGCTGACTTCAGGTCTGGCTCCAGTTGGGCACACAGTTCTTGGATTGTGGCACGATGAAATCTGTATGTGATTATGATGTGTCTGTCTTCCATTATCGACAGGTCCACCAGGGGTTTGTACACCGGAGGATGCCGCCATCATCTTATATTCTGCCCCAGCAGTTGTAGCCTATGGAGGAGAACGGTGAGCAGAGGGTCATTTACCACATAGGTAGCACAACTGTGTCTGCATGAATGTTAGTGAATCCGTGTGTGAAAGAGTTAGTCCGTAAATGCGCCAATATGTGGTGTGACGCAGTTAGGTGCCATGCCATGTGCACCCCTGAAATGGCGGCTGCCTGAGGGACAAGGGGAAATGAGGAAACTGCGCTGGCGTTGTGCAGCGTTGCGGTAGGCGGTCAAAGACAGCCGTGCAACTCAGCATTGGTTATCATTGGGCCCTATGGGTACGCTGGTGGTGACGGTACGCACCGCTGTGGACGTGACCACCATTTTCTATCTGTGCACTCACTTGATACCTGACCATCAACAGGAGAGGACCTACACTGCAAGTGCTGCTCTGACCTGAGTTTGGAAGCGACAATGGCTACAGTGTCTGGGGAAAGGGCCCCTGCCTTCACTGCAAAGGAGTTGGACAAACTGGTGGATGGGGTCCTCCCCCAGTACACGCTACTCTACGGTCTTCCAGACAAACAGGTGAGTACACTGTGAGCATTATGCGTGGACAAGGCCTGTTTGGAGTGGTGTGGATGGAAGCCACATTTTGGGGGGCTGAGTGCTGTATGTGAGGGTGGTCAGTGTATGTGTGTCAGGGTATGGGTGGGAACTGGTGGGCAATGAGTATGATGGTCCGGACGGGTGAGTAATTTCCTTTCCTCCGGTCCTTTCCATCTAGGTCAGTGCCCACCAGAAGAAGGGTATTTGGCATGCCATCGCCAGGGAAGTGTGGACCCTGGGGGTCTATCACAGACGGAGCACCCACGGCCACAAGAGATGGGAGGACCTGCGCCACTGGAGCAAGAAGACAGCAGAGGCCCAGCTGCGGCTGGCCTTCCAACGTGAAGGAGTACCCGTCGTACCATGACCCCCCTAATGTTCCGCATCATGGTGGTGTCCTATCCAGAGTTGGATGGGTGCTTGTGGGCATCAGAGCAGCCACAAGGGGGTGAGCACTGTGTCATAAAGCTGACTCTGCACGGTTTAGAAACTAGCTGCGTGGGGGGTGTGGGCTGTGGGTTCCTCTAGGCCAGGGCGGTCATGCCAGTGTAGGTACCTTGTTTGCAGGCTCAGAAGCACCCCTACCCCATTGGTTCAATTGGGCAGCTACTAGTGTGCAGTGTCCTGTGGGTGTCAGGTGTGCATGTGTTGGCGTTAGGCATTGTACCCCATGGGGTGGTGACTACCAGAGGGACTGGTTGAGCAAGGCCTAGTGTACAGGACAGCTCAGTGTGTGTTGTGTCTGCCAACGGTAGTGATGTTGCTGGCATTGACCATGTGTGTCCTCTGTCTTTCCCCCCTTCTTGTTTTGTCACCCTGTCCTTGTGTGCATTAGCATCATCTGGCAGAGGAGCAGAGGCACCGGCGACAGAGGGAGCTGCATCCCACATGGCCCAGGAGGGTGAATCCACGGAGGATGAAGACACCAGTGGGACGGAGGGAGAGGGGAGCTCTGCGACGGGAACAGGATGGGAAACCAGCGACATCAACTCCTCCTCTGATGGAAGCTCCCTGGCGGTGTTGGACACCTCTGTGCCCATCCCAACAACAGGTACAGCTGCCACCCCCCCTACCAGCACCACCCTCCCAGCAGCCCCTTATCGTGCTTCCCGAGGGTGGGCATCTCCTTCATCCCAGGCACCTCAGGCCCTGCCCCAGTCAGCCCTGATGCCCTCAGTGAGGAGGCTATTGACCTCCTGAGATCCCTCACTGTTGGGCAGTCAACCATTCTGAATGCCATCCATGGTGTCGAGAGGCATTTGCAACAAACAAATGCATACCTGGAGGGAATTAATTCTGGCGTGGCAGCCCAACAGAGAGCATTTCAGGCTCTGGCCTCAGCACTGATGGCAGCCATTGTCCCTGTGTCCAGCCACCCCCCTCCAACTTCCACTACCCAGATCCAATCTCCTCTACCTCAGCCTATCCCAAGCACACCTTCAGACCAGCATACACACACATCAACAGATGAAAGTGGCTCAGGAAAACATAAGCACCACACATCACACAGGCACTCACACAAGCACCATACCCAGAC
Source organism: Pleurodeles waltl (assembly GCF_031143425.1). Lineage (NCBI taxonomy): Eukaryota > Metazoa > Chordata > Amphibia > Caudata > Salamandridae > Pleurodeles > Pleurodeles waltl. The sequence goes on along the minus strand of NC_090443.1, from coordinate 600,227,410 downwards.
ACACATACCAACATCCACTTCCTCCACTGTGTCCCCCTCCTCCACGTCATCCACCTCCCTCTCAGTCTCGTCTCCACTCACACCTGCCTGCACTATCAGCCACTGCCTCCATCACCAGCACACCCATCACAGCACACCGCTCATGTGCAATCACCACCCCCACTACCATTCACACGTCCCCTGTGTCCTCTCCCAGTGTGTCTGTGAGCCCTCCTCCCAAAGTACACAAACGCAGGCACACACCCACCCAACAGCCATCCACGTCACAACAGCCTCCAGCCCATGCACCTTCACCCAAACTCAGCAGACATACACCTCCTACAACCGTTACCTCTTCCTCCACTCCCACACCCCCTCCATCTTCCCGTCCCAGTGTGCCTAAGCAACCTTTTCAAGCTAACTTGAACCTCTTCCCTATACCTCCCACCCCCGTCCCTAGGGCCAGGATGTCTAGATCCCAGCCCAGCACCCCAGCCACCACATCTGCATCTGCTGCGATCTGTGCAAGTCAGGGTGGATCGAAGGGGGCCCCCGTCAGAGCTGCCTGTGTGCCACCTACAGATGTGAAGGAGCACCCGATTCCACCACCTGCCAAGGTAAAAAAGGTGCCAGCTTCCAGCAGGGGAAGGACGCACCACACACCCAGCAAGGCCTTCCCCAAACACAGAGAGGACAGTGCCAAGGTCCCAGCAGCGACTGCCAAGGTGAGGAAGGGACACTAGACAAAGGGCACCTGCACCGCCGCAATGACCGCCACCTGCACCGCCGCAACGAGCGCCACCTGGACCGCCACCTGCACGGCTGCTGCCACAACGTCAGTCTGCAGCATCCTCCCCAAGGATCAGCCATCCGAGGCTGCCGGAGACAGTATGGTGTCTCCCTCCACCATACCAGACACCTGCACCACGGCCAGCACCGGCAGCCACCGCCGCAGCCACCGCCACCTGCACCACCATCTGTCCCACCACATGCCCAGCCATTACCAGTATAATGGACATCAGCAGCATCACCAGTGGGCAGCCGTCCGAGGCTGCAGGTGAGGTCCTGGACCCTGGACATGCCACTTGAGGCACCAAGCACTGGCACGACCAGCAGTCGGCAGCCTAAGTCACCGCTCAATGGAGTGTGGCTCTGCCTCCATGGGGTATCATGCTACCTGTTCCATGTACATCTCGTGGCTCAGACACCCAGGTGAGAGGATGTGAACTGCCATCCCCCAGGTGCAGCATCACTGGGCACAAAGCCCCCTCCAGAACCAGTAGAGAAAGGCATCCACTCCCCCTATCCTTGGCAGGATGAAGCACTCTGGGCACAAAGCCCCCTCCAGAACCAGTGGAGAAAGGCATCCACTCCCCCAATCCTTGGCAGGATGAAGCACTCTGGGCACAAAGCCCCCTCCAGAACATGTCACCCACTTGAGAGACTGTGGCTTTGCACTCCCAGGGCCAAGCAGTGGGCAACCCACCCACTTGAGAGACTTTGGAGACTGTGGCTTTGCACTCCCCAGGACCAAGCAGTGGGCATGGAGCCCCCTTGAGGGGCAGTCGCGTCATACCATCATCCGCCTGAGGCGCCCCCCTCCCCTTCCCCCTGAGGTGCCTGTGTTTTTTTCGACCTGATGCCCCTGCAGTGTTCTCTCCGTTTTGAGGCAGATGTCATGCGTTGGCTTGGCCCATGCTTTTTGGGACCACTGGTCCACAGACATTTACAAGGGATAGTGTACGGCCTTGTGTATATAATGTAAATATTTGTATATACTGACTATTTAAAATCTATTGTGCTATCTGGATGTTCGAATATACCACTGGTTAATCTCATTTCCTTTTTTCCTTGCGTTCTTCCAAGGGGTGACTGGGTGTATCAGTAATGTTGTTGGCTGTGTTAGTGTGTATGTTGTTGTGGGTGAGGGTGGGGGGTAGGAGTGTTGCGTGCCATGTGTGTGTCACTCTCTTTTTCCTCCCCCCTCCCCTGTGTGCTAGGTGCAGTACTCACCATCGTCACCGCCTTCTTTCTACTTCGTGGTGTATTAGTAGATACACCATCATGGGTTGGATCTGCAATTCGGGCTCCATGGCGTCCTGGTTCTTCGTGGAGTGTCGGAAAGGTGAGTGGTTCCCCTTTGTTGTTCTGTTTCCACTGTGCTTTTGATGGCATTGGTACCACCCCAGAAAAGCTAGTGGATTGGCCTCTCAAAATAGTGTGAGCGGTACATTGTCTTCTGCCTGTCTGTTGGCGGTGACCGCCACGGTGTTTGTTGCAGAGTGTTAAAGTGTCTTTCTATGTTGGCGGTTTCCAGTGTGGCCGTAATCCAATTTTTTTTACCGCTGGCCTGTTGCCGGTGTTACCGCCACTTTAACACCGACGGCCAGGGTTGTAATGAGGGCCTTTATCTTATTTTGATATAGTATATACAGAGCCAGTTTCCTACAGTCTTATTATGACTTAAAAAATATATATTTTAATCAAACATTTAGCATGAAAGCTGGCTCTCAATAATTATCGTTGGGCTTTCATGAATGGCTTATACACAATACTGTTCTCTAGATCAGGGCCCGACTAAGACCTTTAGAGGCCCTAAGCACTTAAAATATTTTGGTGCCCCCATTTATATCTAATTCAAAATATAAATAACAATAAACCGTAAAACTAAATTTTATTTTTTCAAAATGAAACAAATCTTACAGTAAGAAGGAAAATTATGGTTATTTGTGTATACGTCCAATTTATTTATATTTGAAAAGTTTTCGCCTAATTTTTCTAATTGCAAAGTCTTTGATCAGATCCTCAAAACTAATCCTTTGTAACACATCTATACTTAGTAGAGGTAATTTATCCAGACAGCCTTGTTGCATAGTTGTTCTGTTGGGATTTATAATATACTTCAACTGAGAAAATGAATGCCCAGCTGGGCAATCTGTGACCATTCATGTTAAAAGTATACAAAAGCAAATGTCTGCATTTGGAATCAGCTTTTGACAACACTCAAAATACCTTTCAATTTCATTTGATGATGAAGTGATACTATGAGGCACATCACTTAGAAAATAAAATCTCTCTGCTATTTCTTTGTATACCCCTCCGCTTCTTCTCATCTCAGTTTCAGGGGCAACAATTGTATAAAAGGTTGCGATACAAAATTAATCTCTGGCATTCAGATATACTTCTGCTACAGCCTCCTCGTTATTGGGCAGCTTCTTTCTTATACACTTGCAAGTTTGAGCTGCCTTGTAATCAGCATCTGGTAGCATTTCCTTTGTAGGTGTTTCATACCTTTCAAATTCACCTTGTGATGTGCACAGTTGGTCAGCTAATGATCCATACAGATCTGCGCATGTTTTTAAGTTAACACTGTTAGGCAGTTACCAGATTCTCATTCTGTTGTATTCCCAAGATTAATGTAAATCCTTAACTTCTATTATTACTATTTTATTATTATGTTTATTATTGTATATATATATATATATATATATATATATATATATATATATATATATATATATATATATAATTATAGATACTAAACTAAGTTCCTTCATGTTTTTTCATTCCAGAAGAAAGACCGCGCTCCAGAATGCTGCTTTACTTAAAGATGTTTATTCAAAGCTCACACGTATCGACCAACGCGGTCTTCATCAGAGCACATATCGTGGGAAAACATATAACCACATTTAAAGACATAGCACCATCTCCTAAAACCATAAACATAAAAGAAATCCTTCAAAAGACTGTTATTTTGTTGTTTACAGTCTTTTGAAGGATTTCTTTTATGTTTATGGTTTAGGGGATGGTGCTATGTATGGGTGTGTGAGAGGTATGCTTCTATGTGGTTGGTGTGTGTTGGATATGTGACTGTGGGCATTTGCATATCTTGGGGGGCTGGTAGGTGGAGGATGTGTGTGTTTGTTGGAGTGGTGTCTGCAGGTATGCTTGTAGTGGTGGATGTTGGTGTGTCTGTTGGGGAGGTATCTGCAGGTATGGTGGATGTGGTGGATGTCTGTGTGTCTGTTGGGGTGGTAGCTACAGGTATGGTGGGTGTGTTACTGCCTGTTGGTATGCTTGATGTGGTGTGTGGGCCGGTGGTGGTGATGTCTGAGGACATGGTGGCTGATGTGTGTATGGGTGTATGTTGAGTGCTTGCATATATCTGTTTGTGTGTTTGGGATAGGTAGGGGAATGGTGGAATTTGATTGGGAAGAGGGAGGTGGAACGGAAGGTGTGGGGTGACTGGCTGTCATCAGTGAGGAGGCCAGAGCCTGAAAAGATCTCTGTTGGCCAGACATGACACTATAAATGTCTTTCAGGAACGCATGTGTCTGCTGCAGTTGAGTGGACAACCCCTGGATGGCATTCACAATGGCAGTGTGACCCACAGAGATACTCATCAGGAGGTCAATAGCCTCCTCACTTAGGGCAGCAGGGATAATAGGGGCTAGGGCAGTGGTGCCTAGAGCGATGGAGACGCCCACCCTCTTTGATGAGCAGGCATGGGTAACTGGGTGGGGAGCAACAGGGAGGGTGGTGATCGAACTCGGGGTGGCAGACAAACATGGTACTGGGGTACATCCCGATGGGTCCACCACCACTAGGGAGTGGCCACTAAAGGAAGAGTCTGATGATGATGAGGATGTAGATCTGGTCACCCCCATGGCACTTCCCTCACTCTCCTGGCCACTAGGTCCCTCTGTGTTGGTGGTGTTTTGACCTGAGGTCCTGTGGCCAGATGCTTCACCACTCAGCTGTACCCTGTTTCCTCCAATTCCCTGGGCTGAAGCTGCAAATACAAAGAGAAGTAGGGTCATCACATGTCCAATATCACACTAGAACAACAGCTATATAACACATTATCATGATGTCAAGTAGGCCCCAGCAACAAACTCCACCCAAGTCGCCCGTACATGTACCATAACATATGCATGCCTGCCATCTGAACTGTCAACAGTTGTCCACAGGAAAATCAGGATCTCAGACAATTACAATTGCATGGCTGAAGTTGTATAATCAGAGTAACCATTGAACAAGTAGAAGACCACATTACCTTCAATGCTTTACCTCATGGAGCATACATCAACTCCCTGTTGTTATACAACAGTTGGCCGATGTCAACTCATTACCACAGATCCCACACAAGGTCCTGCAGACATCTATTTGACACATAGACAATCACACAACAATAAGAAATGATCCTCCCAGAACCTGTTATGTTGCTGACAACAATACAATAGCCTGGAGAAGGAGGCATGGAAATATTCCTGTCACACTGGTAACATGTCAACAATGCATACTTCACCAAGTAAAATATGTCCCAATGGAATCATGGGGGTAGAACTAATGTTGATCAGATATGCCACATATTTGGCATGGAAGTGTACACTGTAGACAAAATGAGCAACATGTGAAGGAGAAATGTCTCTAAAATCCACATCACAATAAACCAGCAAGTCACAGGGAATTCAACACTAATGTCTGGCACTCCTCACAATGACATACGCAGAGTGCATCAGTAGATGCCAATAGTCCTTTGGATGATGGAGAGACCTAAAGATTTGCAAGTACATGTAAAAGAACCGTAACATCTTGCCCAAAGGAAAGTTATATCATTGTCTCCATTTTGGTCATGCAAACACAAATGTCTGTGGAAGAATGGTTGTACCCAACCACATGTGATTCCAACATTACTGCAAGTCACTCCATGATGCATGCCAACAGTCAGGTTACAAACCTTCCCCATTTCACATGTGCAGAGCACTTTGCTACATGAATCTTCATCAATGGCATGGAAATGCACATTGTGGGTAAAGGCTCTAGGCCTAACCATCATGTACATCATTGCTACTGCAGTTGTACGTGCCAAATGACATGCTATGATGGGTGAGGGTATGTGTCAGCCAATAATCAATGGTGACACACTCCTGTCTGTTGCACAACATGAGCTGTACCCCCACTGTAAATGTCCTATTCCACACACAGGTTGGCATGCACATATATGTGAGGAAATACAGAAAATATTCCATCAACATCGTGTAGGAGGCTGGCCTGGCTTATAGTGGGTACCTGATGGTACTTACACCTTGTGCCAGGTCCAGTTATCCCTTATTAGTAGATTAGTAGTGTTCTAGCAGCTTAGGCTGATATAGGTAGCTATAGCAGAGCAGCTTAGGCTGAACTGGGAGACATGCAAAGCTCCTACTATAACACTTATATCATATAGGTACTATATCATAAGAAAGACAATACTCAGAGTTACTAAAAATAAAGGTACTTATTTTAGTGACAATGTGCCAAAACTATCTCAGAGGATATACTTCCTTAGGAGGTAAGTAAAATACACAAAATATACGCACAAACCAAAATCAGGTAAGTAAAACAGTCAGAAAGTAGTGCAAACACTGTAGAATACAATAGGCCTTGGGCAATACAAACCATATACCAATAAAGTGGAGTGCGAACCACGAATGGACCCCTGGGCTAGTGTAGTGTGTAGAGGGTCACTAGGAGTGTAAGAAAACACTAAGGGTGTCCAAGATACCCCACCCCAAGACCCTGTAAGGTAGGAGTAAAGTACTACTATTTCCCCAGAAACACACTAAAGTTGTGATAGAGGATTTTGCAAAGACCACAACAGACTGCAAAGCACTGAAGATGGATTCCTGGACCTGAGGACCTGCAAAGGAAGGAGACCAAGTGCAAGAGTCATGAAAGTGTCCTGGGGGCAGGAGCCCACTAAACCCCGGATGAAGGTGCAAAATGGCTGCCTCTTAATGGAAGAAGCTGAAGATTCTGCAACAACAAAAAGTGCTAGAAACTTCTCCTTCATGCAGAAGATGTCCCACTGAGTGCTGGAGGAAGGATGCAGAGTTGTTTCTTTGGCAAAAGATTGCAAACAAACCTTGCTAGCTGCAAGAGTCGCAGGTTAAAGAAAAAGGGCGCTGCCCGGGCCCAGGAAGACCAGGATGTCACCACTTGGGAGAGGAGACAGAAAGGGCCCTCAGCAACGTAGAAATCCAATGCACAAGAAGGTAGCACCGCAGCAGTCCTTGAACACAGGTTCAAGAAGACTGAGCACAGCAGTCGTCTCAACACTACAAAAGAGGGTCCCACGAAGCCGGAGGTCAACTCAGGGAGTTGAGCAATGCAGGACAGAATGCTGGAGGCCTGGGCTTGGCTGTGCACAAAGGATTCCTTGGAAATTTGCACAGAAGCCCTAGCAGCTGCAGTCCACGTGGTGCACAGGATTACTGTCTGGAAAGGGGAGGAAAGGACTTATTACCTCCTCCAAATTTGGACAGTTGGACCACTGGACAGTCTGGGTCACTTGGGTTCATCACCTGTGTTCCAGGAGCCACGCTCGTCAGGATGAGACGCTGAAGTTTGCTGCCTGCTGGAGCAGGGGGAAGATTCCGTCAACCCACGGGAGATTTCTTTGTGGCTTCCAGTGCAGGATGAAGGCAGGCAGCCTCCAAAGCATGCACCATCAGGAAACAGTTGAGAAAGCCGGCAGGATTAGGCGCTACAATGTCGCTGGTAGTCTTCTTGCTACTTTGTTGAAGTTTTGCAGGCGTCCTGGAGCAGTAAGCGGTCGATCCTTGGCAGAAGTCAAAGAGAGAGGTGCAGAGGAACTCTGGTGAATTCTTGCAAGTCGTTATCTGAGTAAGAGCCCACAGGAGAGATCCTACATAGCCCTCAAAGGAGGATTGGCCACCCAGTGAGGTAAGCACCTATCAGTAGGGTTCTCTGACATCATCTGCTGGCACTGGCCACTCAGAGGCCTCCAGAGTGCCCTCACACCTCTGGCTTGAAGATGGCAGAGGTCTGGGACACACTGGAGGAGATCTGGGCACCACCCCTGGGGTGGTGATGGACAGGGGAGTGGTCACTACCCTTTCCTTTGTCCAGTTTCGCTCCAGAGCAGGGACTGGGGGTTTCCCTGAATCGGTGTAGACTGGCTTATGCAAGGAGGGCACCATCTGTACCCTTCAAAGCATTTCCAGAGGCTGGGTAGGTGTTTGAGGATCAGTCAAGAGAGTGAGTGTGTGGCACACTAGGGAAGCCCTTTAGGAAGAGATCACCTGCTGGTAGTGGTGGGTGTCTTGCCATCTGCACCTCCTGCATTCTTTGCTGGACATCCATTGCTTGTGTGCAGGGGGGATCTGATGCTACAGATGCAGCAGTGTCTAGGTCTGGTTCTTCCTCTGACAGATCCTCCTTTCCAGTGGCTGACACCATTGTTGATGGGCATGCCCCTCTGTAGCTGCTTCATTTCCCAGAGTTCTGACCAGGATGCCCAGATGGGCCAGAACCGTCCTCCCTGTCCAGGCATCCAGGAGTGTCTTCTTAACTGACAGCTTCATCCAGGGGGGTGGTGTCAGTCTCTTCTGTGGCTACCGTGTACCCAGTGGGGACCTGTTGATGTGAAATCTTACTGGTTGGATTGTGACATCTACCTCCAACAGTTTAGTGTTACAGTTAGCATAGACCTTGTACAAAGTTAAGTTATAGTTAATCCAGTTGTGGTAATTACCCTGGGTACTGGATATATTGACATGACATTTGTTGAACATGCCAGATCTTTGTGACTGAAGCAGCTGCTGAAATGTGTAGATCATTATCACTTTGTAGGATGGGTTGAGAATTACTTCTTGCCACCAGTGCAGGCAAAACAGTGGCTATGCAAGATATGGCTTTGGCCATTTTGAAACCAAGTTGATTGTAATGCAGGCAGACTCAGGAGTTAGTTGTATTTGTGACTGGAGGCATCATGTGGTCAGTGCACTGTGAATGTGTCTGCTGCCAATGACCATTCTAGTTATGCATCCTGAGGCCTTAGGGATCATTCCTTTCTACACTGGGTAAGCTGTCCTGCCTGTCCTCAATAGTTTCATCTTGGGTTAACAGGTCAGAATGGAGCTGGGTAGCCAGACACATCTCTGAATTGAGCATGATCTCTATCTTGGCCACTCCCAAGTGAGTAAGCTTTAATTAAGAGCTAGTAAGCAATGGTAGTTGGAGAAGAAAACTCTGAACTGGTGGTTGGAGTGATAGTAACAGAGCCTTCTGGGTGTTGCAGTCATGACGCTCTCTCTACTACACACACTTCACAAATGTAATCTTTCTAGGTGAGTAAACATCATTAGAGAGTTCACTAATGGATGGACTTGGGCAAGTGAACACTGAGCTTGTGTTTGGAGTTACAGAAACAGAGCCTCCTGACCTTAGCAGTCATGTCACATGCTCTACAACACACACTTGACAAACGTTGACCTCCCAGGTGGGTCCCCTTCATTTGTGAGCTACCAAACAAGGGTAACTAGAGAAAAGACCACTGGACTGGTGGTTGGATTGACAGTAATGGAGCCTCCTGGGAGTTGCAGTCATGACACTCTCTCTACTACACACACTTGACAAATAGTATACTCTCAGGTGAGTGAAGAACATTGGAGAGATTACAAGCAGGTGTATTTGAGCAAGTGAACCTTGTGCTGGTGTTTGGAGTTACAGATACAGGGCCTGCTGGGAGTTTCAGTCAGGTCACTCCTTCTATTTCCCAACACTTGACAAATGGTATACTCCCAGGTGAAGGAAGAGCATTTGAGAGATTGCAAGCAGGTTTATTTGGGCAGGCAAATCCTGTGCTGGCCTTTGGAGTTACATACCCTAGGCCTGCTGGGAGTTGCAGTCATGTCACTCTCTCTACTACACACGCTATACAAATGTCATCCTCCCAGGTGAATACCCTTCAATTGAGAGTTACCAAACAAGGGTATTTGGACAAGAGAATACTGGACTGATTGGATTTACAGACACAGTTCCTTCTTGGCTTTAGTAGTCATGGCACTCCCACTGCTTTCCACATTTGAAAAATGGTATCCTTCCAGCTGAGTAAACTTGCATTAAGGTTTACCAAACAGGGGTCTTTAGACAAGTTAACAGAGGTCTGTTTTTTGGAGTGAGTGAAACAGGGCCTCCTGAGAGTTGCAGTCAGGTTATTCCCTGTACTTCACACACTTGACAAACGTTATCCTCCCAAGTGCGTACTCATCATTTTTGGGTTACTAAACAATGGTTTTGGACAAGTGACCACTGTGCTGGTATTTGGTGTTGCTGAAACAGTGACTCTTGAGAGTTGCAGTCATGTCACTCTCTCAAATACACACTCTATACATATGTTATCTCCCCCAGGCAAGTCCACTACAATTGATAATTGTGAAATGTATTGTAGCATGTTACCACTGTGCTAGTGTTTGTAGTTACAGGAACAGTGCCTCCTGGGAGTTGTAGAAATGTCAGTCCCTGTACTATGCACACATGACAAATGTTGTCCACCCAGGTGTGTACCCTTAAATTGATAGGTATAAAACAGGGTATTTGGACAAGAGACTCCTGGCCTGGTGTTTGGAGTTATAGAAACAGTACCTGCTGGGAGTTGCAGTCATGTCAGTCCCTGTACTACGCACACTATACAAATGTCATATCGCCATGTGAGTACACTTCAATTGGGAGTTACTAAATAGCGGTCTTTTGACAGGTGAACACTGGGCTGGTGAGTGGAGTAACAGTAAATGTAACAAAAGGTGAACTTTGAGCATCCATGGTATAGCATTTTTGGGACAAATTTAGGTGTTGTGACTTACCAGACTGCACTCCTCGAGGTATTTATGTCAAGCCCTCAGGATGCAGGATGGCCAAGACCTTCTCCTCCCAGGGAAAGAGATGTAATTGGACGTTGGGAGGGTCACCACCAGTCTTCTTATCCTGCAGCTAGTGCCTGGAGACAAGGGAACAGACCTTTCCTCTGAGATCGTTCCACCTCTTCCTGATGTCCTCCCTTGTCAGCAGGCTGGTGCCGAAAGCATTCACTCTGTCAATGATCTGTCCCACATTTTTGTTATCCTACTGAGAGGAGTATGCTGGACTTGTGGTCCAAACAATTGTGGTTCTACCCTTAAGATTTCATCCACCAAGACTCTTAACCCATCTTCTGGAAAAACGGGGATTTTAGAATGTGACATGGTGGACCAAAAACAAACGGGTGCCAGCGAGTTACTAAACAATTTACTAAACAGATAAAGTGCAAAAGATTGCAAATGGACAAAAGTGTGCGCAGAATGTTTCATGGAATGGTGAAAAAAGGGGTGCCTAATATATGGGCTCTGGGGACATAAAGCATTCTGGCTTCTGTCTTTTGTGCTGAAAATGCAAAGGACTGTGGTGTGGAAAGGGTTGTGTTTTATAGGGGGTCATTAGGACCCCGGCGGTCGGTGCAATAGGGAAGGTATTACTGCCAACAGCCTGCCGGTACCTACCTCCACTATTATGACATTGGTGGTTTGGCCAAAGCCAGACTGGCAAGTTAACACACCGACCGCCACAGCAGTAATGACCGCAGGGCTGGAGACTTCAGTCTCCAGCCCGGCAGCTGCTACTAAGCTGCCCATGGCATTTTGACCCCGCCCACTGCCATGGTTTATGTGATTTTTGTACTACCAAGGAAACCATGGCGGTAGGCACTGTCAGTGCCAGGGAATCCCTTCCCTGGCACTGATAGGGGTCTCCCCCGCCCCCTCCACCACCACACTCCTCCCCCACCCTACCCCTCCCGCCGCCCCACATATACACACATATACACACATACATACACACCCATACACACATGCATACACACATTCACCCATGCATGCATACATTTATACACACAGCAACACTCACGATCATACATCTAGGCTCACACGCAATCACACAACACAACATGCACGTACACACACACCCACTCATGCAGACATGCATTACACACGCATGCACGCATTCACACACAGTGGAACATAATACAGTAGGCCGTGTTTTGCTGGTGTGTCGCTGCTGCTGGCAGCAGCGCCACTTTACCGCCATCCGCCACCATAACCGTTGCCACAATTCCGCCAGCCTTCTGGTATGTTGGCGGCCGTCTCCGTGGCAGTAGGCATCATCTGCCGCCAGTGTCATAATGAGGCCCATAGTTTCCTTTGCAGGTGTGTCCAGTGTGGCAATGTGTGTCAGATGTGTTGTTTTCAAACTAATCCAATGTGCAGTTGTGTATTGCTTTACTGACCGTGAACTGCTATGATTCGGACCGCCATTGGCATCCCCACCATGGGGGACCACCAATGTGACTTTGTGCTTGTAATAAGGTTGGTGGTTGGTCACGGTGCAGACAAGGCTGAAGATCAGGCAATCTATTTCCAGGCTGCCACATCACTGGCTGTCTGCCTTTTTTGGTTGGAGGTCCTGTCTGTATAACTCGCAATGAAGCAGTCGGAAAGACGCCAACAAGGCGGTCTTTTCGGGACCACCAACAGGGCGGCAGTCAGGACTGCCACCGCTAGCTTCATAATGAGGCCCTAAGTGACCTAGGCATTCAACCCTATATAATGAGAAATTACTACTGAAAATGTGTATGGCGTGACCTCTTAAGAATAGTACACTGGATCACCAATATATCAATTAGTGAAGAAAATCTTAAAGGCAAATGACCATGAGGCTACAGTTTCAAACATTGCTGCTTGTTCATTCAGAAGGGTGCATTGATGCAACAGCTGCAAGCAATGAACTGACACATCATTATGCAAAAGTTAGACTTTTCAGATTAGACTGTTGCTTGTGGACTCCATAGCGGAATACACAAATGAAATTAATGCATATTATATATGTTCAAAGAGACTCAGCCACAGTAATGACAACAAAAAATAAAGTTAAAAGCCAAAATATTAGGCTTCTAAGCCCATGAGGAGACTAGTCTACCTTTCTCAGGGGAAGCTATAAAACCAGAGTCTGCAGCAGGTGCAGAAAACAGAGCCTCAATTGTGGAACTGTCCGATTACTTAGTGGGAATCTTCATCACTGGTAGTCCAACTCATACTTGCCCCAATCATTATTTATGACAAGATCCTACCTCCAAAAGACAGAAAACAACAGAATGTGCTGAAAATTAAAGTCAGTCCACCTGGGTGCCAAAACAAGGCTTGCATTCCTAGCATCATCATGACAACCAAGCCAAGATGAGTAAGAAGCGATGATTACAGATATGTAATTGGATCATCTCTTGCATGTCTCTTGTACTTATCTTGGTCGTTGCTTATAAGAAATCCCCAAGTAAGAATGAGCTTCGTAAAAAATAATAAGCTTAGATGCTAAATTTCAATAAGCACCCATTGATTTATTGAAACCGACAAGAAATTAAGGCAGAACAGAGCTTAACACACAAAGCCAATATTTTTGTATGTATTTTGCAGTCCCTGAAGTCTGTCATGACAAACAAAAGTCTGAGGTGTTGCCCACGTAGCAGCCCTACAAATTTCACAGAGTGGAACACTATTGAATTTTGTCAGTGATGCTGCTAAACTCCTAGGCTACCTGCCCTGAATGCTCACTGATACAAGAATGTCTGCCAAACAATTTCCAAAGCAGTTGTGGATCAAATTTAATGACTTATAGTCAAAGTCAGAGTCTCTATTAACTAGATCTGACTCTCCAAAAGTCACAAGACAGTTGTCAGATGGACCAAACACCTCAAATCTAGCCAAGACCTCTGACTGCATCCAGTGGGAATATTATGCCAAAATAACATTATAAAAATCATGTGAGGCATAAATATGACATCAAAAGTATTGTGTGTCAAACATATTGTGAGTCAGAATATAGAAGGTAAGAACATCATCTTCTAAAGTTGTAAAATCATTTTCAAATATAGTAGGATATTATTAAAATATTTATTATGTTGGGGAGTAAGGTGGCAATTTTTAAAATGTTTATTTTTCATTGAGTGTATTTTTATTTTGTTACTTAGATAACTAGTTATGTTTTTTTTAGGTATTTAACCCCTTCGCTGCCAGGCCTTTTCCCCCTCCTGTGCCAGGCCTTTTTTTGCCTATTTGGAATAGTTCTCGCTTAGGCCCTCATAACTTTGGTTTTGTCCACATAAGCTAACCAAGCCAAATTTGTGTCCTTTTTTTCCAACATCCTAGAGATTCTAGAGGTACCCAGACTTTGTGGGTTCCCCTGAAGGAGGCCAAGAAATTAGCCAAAATACAGTGAAAATTTCGTTTTTTTAAAAAAAATGGGGATAAAGGGCTGCAGAAGAAGGCTTGTGGATTTTTCCCTGAAAATGGCATCAACAAACGGTTTGCGGTGCTAAAATCACCAGCTTCCCAGCTTTCAGGAACAGACAGACTTGCATCACAAAACCCAATTTCTCAATACAATTTTGGCATTATACTGGGACATACCCCATTTTTACGATATTTTGTGCTTTCAGCCTCCTTCCAGTCAGTGACAGAAATGGGTGTGAAACCAATGCTAGATCCCAGAAACCTAAACATTTCTGAAAAGTAGACAAAATTCTGAATTCAGCAATGGGTAATTTGTGTATATCCCACAAGGGTTTCCTGCAGAAAATAACAACTGAAATAAATAAATATTGAAATTGAGGTTAAAAAACTGCCATTTTTCTCTATGTTTTACTCTGTAACTTTTTCCTGCAATGTCAGATTTTTTAAAGTAATATACTGTTACGTCCGCTGAACTCTTCTGGTTGCGGGGATATATAGGGCTTGTAGGTTCATCAGGAACCCTAGGCACCCAGAGCCAATAAATGAGCTGCACCTTGCAATGGGTTTTCATTCTATACCGGGTATACAGCAATTAATTTGCTGAAATATAAAGAGACAAAAATAGGTATCAAGAAAACCTTTGTATTTCCAAAATGGGCACAAGATAAGGTGTTGATGAGCAGCGGTTATTTGCACATCTCTGAATTCTGGGGTGCCCATACTAGCATGTGAATTACAAGGCATTTCTCAAATAGACGTCTTTTTTACACACTGTCTTACATTTGGAAATAAAAAGTGTAGAGAATGACAAGGGGCAATAACACTTGTTTTGCTATTCTTTGTTCCCCCAAGTCTACCTCACTTGTGTGGGTAGGCCTAGTGTCCGCGACAGGAAATGCCCCAAAACACAACGTGGACACATAACATTTTTCCACAGAAAAAAGTGGTGTTTTTTGCAAAGTGCCTACCTGTGGATTTTGGCCACTAGCTCAGCCGCCACCTAGGGAAACCTACCAAACCTGTGCATTTTTTTAAACTAGAGGCCTACGGGAATCCAGGACGGGATGACTTGTGGGGCTCTCACCAGGTTCTGTTACCCAGAATCCTTTGCAAACCTCAAAATGTGGCTAAAAAGAATACTTTTTCCTCACATTTCAGTGACAGAAACTTCTGGAATCTGAGAGGAGCCACAAATTTCCTTCCACCCAGCATTCCCCCAAGTCTCCCAATACAAATGGTACCTCACTTGTGTGGGTAGGCCTAGTGCCCGCAACAGGAAATGCCCAAAACACAAAGTGGACACATCACATTTTCTCAAAGAAAACAGAGGTGTTTTTTGCAAAGTGCCTACCTGTGGATTTTGGCCTCTAGCTCAGCCGCCACCTGGGGAAACCTACCAAACCTGAGCATTTTTTAAAACTAGAGACCTAGGGGAATCCAAGATGGGGTGACTTGTCGGGCTCTCACCAGGTTCTGTTATCCAGAATCCTTTGCAAACCTCAAAATGTGGCTAAATAAATACTTTTTCCTCACATTTCGGTGACAGAAAGTTGTGGAATCTGAGAGGAGCCACAAATTTCCTTCCACACAGCGTTCCCTCAAGTCTCCCGATAAAAATGGTACCTCACTTGTGTGGGTAGGCCTAGTGCCCGTGACAGGAAATGCCCCAAAACACAAAGTGGACACATCACATTTTCTCAAATGAAAACAGAGGTGTTTTTTGCAAAGTGCCTACCTGTGGATTTGGGCCTCTTGCTCAGCCGCCACCTAGGGAAACCTACCAAACCTGTGCATTTTTGAAAACTAGAGACCTAGGGGAATCCAGGACTGGGTGACTAGTGGGGCTCTCACCAGGTTCTGTTACCCAGAATCCTTTGCAAACCTCAAAATGTGGCTACAAAAATACTTTTTCCTCACATTTCGGTGACAGAAAGTTCTGGAATCTGAGAGGAGCCACACATTTCCTGCCACCCAGTGTTTCCCCAAGTCTCCTGATAAAAATGGTACCTCACTTGTGTGGGTAGGCCTAGTGCCCGTGACAGGAAATGCCACAAAACACAAAGTGGACATATCACATTTTCTCAAAGAAAACAGAGTTTTTTTTTGTAAATTGCCTACCTGTGGATTTTGGCCTCTAGCTCAGCCGCCACCTAGGGAAACCTACCAAACCTGTGCATTTTTGAAAACTAGAGACCTAGGGGAATCCAAGATGGGGTGACTTGTCTGGCTCTCACTAGGTTCTGTTACCCAGAATCCTTTGTGAACCTCAAAATGTGGCTAAAAAAACACTTTTTCCTCACATGTCGGTGTCAGAAAGTTCTGGGATCTGAGAGGAGCCACAAATTTCCTTCCACCCAGTGTTCCCCCAAGTCTCCTGATAAAAATGATACCTGACTTGTGTGGGTAGGCCTCGTGCCCGCAACCGGAAATGCCCCAAAACACAACGTGGACACATAAAAATTATCAATTAGAAAACTACCTGTTTTTGCGGGGGGCACCTGCGTTTTTGGTCCTGGGCTCAGCAGCCATCAAGGAAACCTACCAAACCCAGACATTTCTGAAAGCTAGACACCCGAGGGAGTCAAGGGAGGTGTGACTTGTGTGGATCCCCCAATATTTTCTTACCCAGAATCCTCAGCCAACCGCCAATTTAGCTAAAAAATCTAATTTTTCCCAAATTTCTGTGTGGGATCTCTGCACCGGGACAAATTTCCTACCACCCAACGTTCTCCTCAGTCTCCCGGTAAAAATTATACCTCACTTGTGTAGGTGGGCTAAGTGTTTGTGACAGGGAAGAGCCAAAAATATGTTGAAACTGAGGGGGAACCAAAGTGGGTCCAAAAGGGCAGTTTGAAAAAAAACACTTTTAGGCTGACAAGTGCAGCAGAACTTTTATCGGTATAGATGAGACAATGCTGGGTGGTAGGAATTTTGTGGATTACTGCAGATTCCGGAAGGTTCCATCACAAAAATGTGGGAAAAATGTGTGCTTTCCAGCAAAGTTGCAGGTTTGCAGGGCATTGTGGGTAAGGAAATGGTGGGGGGGTGCATGTGAAGCACACTACCCTGGAATCAACTAGATGTTTAGTTTTCAGATGTGTCTAGGGCTTGTGGATTTTTCTACATGGCAGCATCCCAAAGTAAAAAAAAAGTGCAACTCTCACCATTCCAAGTGGGACGATTTTGAGAGTTACCATGCTCTCATGGCCCAAATGTAAAACAAAAACATCAATTAATCAAATGTCCTCTTGCTTGCCATGGAATAAGATGTTTTAGTGTGTGGGGGAGAGCTGAAAGACTGCTAGCCCCTTCAGTTCGGGTGGGGGCATAACTGGTTGGTAGCCTCCACCCCACTATTTTCTTTTATTTTTTTTTATTCCCTAGCATCTAGTGGACTTTCTGTCCCCCGGGGTGTGGATCAGGGGTAATTGCCCAATCTGCCCACTGGTGGGCAGAACAACTTTGGCTCCATTTATTTAGGGTGGGGGTATGGCCATAACCCCAACCTCTTATTTTGAAAAAAAAATCTTCCCTGGTCTCTGGTGGGCTGTCTGCCCCCATTGGGGGCAGACAGGCCTTCCAAAATAGGCCAATCTGCCCCCAAGGGCCCAAGGGTGGCAGGTATGGCCAAGAGTAATGTGCCCCCATGGGGAGAGACCCTTACCCAAGGGGCTGCCCCCTCCAAACAAAACACACACACCAATCCATGGTGTCTAGAGGTTTCTGCCCCCTTTGGGGACAGATTGGCCTAATACAAATAGGCTGATGGCCTAAATACAATTTACCCCCCAGGGGAGCGACCCTTGTCTAATGGGTCACTCCCCATACATAAAAACATAAAGTAAATAAAAATATATATATACCCCTGGTGTCTAGAGGTTTCTGCCTCCCCGGGGGCAGATCTGCCTAATTATATGAGGCCGATCTGCATCCGGGGGCAGAAAAGGCCTAAAAATATTTTGCCCCCCCCCCCCGGGGAGTGGACTTGCCAAAGGCATCCTGGGCACACTAGGGGTTAATAGATACTTTTACCAAAAGAATACCCCTTTTATTACATATGTCACCCCTAAGGAAGGTCCCTACATTACCCATAGGGCAGGGTGCAGTGTATTTAAAAGGTAGGACATGAATGTCTTCACTATAGTGTGGCCTACTTCTCACATAGACCAGCATTCTGAATTCCTTAATTTAACTTTAAGTTGTAATTCCGGATCAGAAATGAGTAGCTACATCATATTTCATATCTTTATAATGGGAATGATAAATCCTCTTTACTGGTAAAGTTGGATTTAACATTACTATTTTAGAAATGCCACTTTAAGGAAGTAGCTATTTCTCTGCTCTTACTGCTCTATGTGTCTTACAGTCTGTATCCTGTACACATCTGGACTGGGCTGGGTGACATCTACATTTGTGCATTCCATCCAGACAGCCACAAACACAGGACACTGAACTGCATCTGCATTTATCTGCATACTGATGGGTCTTGCTGAGCAGCAAGGGTAGAGGGGCTCACACTTACACTTTAGAGGACAGTGGCCTGACTGACACCACACAAAGGACTGATAACCCTCCACGGATAGCCTGGCAGACAGGACTGGACTGAAAGGGAACTGGTGGACTTCTAAGCCACTCTTGAAATATTTCCCACTTCAAAGGCACTTTTGGGTATAATTACTGGGTCTTTGAGCCCCTCAAATCAGACACTTCTGGACCTAGAACTGAAACTCTGTCAGAAGAAACTGCTGTGCTGCTCAAAGGACTCAACTGAACTGCTTTTTTGGAAAGGACTGCTTTTTTGCTTGTTGCCATGCTGCCTACTGCTCTTTGACCGTGATGGAAGAACTCTGCCTTCCCATTAGAATAATCTCCAAGGGCTTGCTGGCCCCCTAATCTACTGCAGTCTCGTGGACCACAAAGACTGCCTACAACTCTCCTGGTGCTGCTGGACTCTGCTCTCTGTGAGTCTCACCCTTTTCTGAGGCTCCCCCGCGAAGGGCCTCAGGAGAGGGGTCTGCAGGTGCTTTCTGCAAAAAGTGACGCATCACATCCAGTGCAGGAGAAAAATCATCACATCACCCTCTGACGCCACACACCTGCTGCCCCTGTGACAGCTGTCGTGGGTTTATTTTGCACCTTGCTTGGGCACACGTATTTTAGCTTAGTTTAGGCCTGTATCCTGTGCCCTTTTACCTATATATGTGCTGCTATTTCATTTATAAATTTTATTTAAACTGCTTTTCAGCAGGGATGTTTTATTTTCCTAATCAGCATTGATTCTGCAAAAGCGTTGTCAATTTCTGTGTGGGACATTTCACTGTGTACCTCTGTCCAAGGCTGACAAGAACAGTACATGATAACCCAGTTAGTATTGTCACAATAGTACATAAGCGGTCCGACACTTAGGCACACACCCACATCAGGCCTACTTTCACAGAACAGAAATATGTTTTCTATAAATACATTGTACATGCCAAGGGAAAGGAGGGTGGTCATTCCAGTCAGGATATTCATCCATGCTGTATGCCAATTCAGTGCTGACCTGATAGCTGTCTCTACAACCAGCCAAGAAGACGGTGGGTAGATACCTTTTTGTAGGTAATGCAGGGGTTGTTCCTCTCATGGACTAAGTATTGACAGATTGAGCTATCACTGTTATGCTCTTGCTTAGGCGTTAGGGGTTAGGTAGGATTCCTATGTACATATCATTGCAATATGCTTGGGTTGTATATATTCTTCTCACTAGTTGCAACAATCCTAATCCTGTTATGTCTCATTGCCCATGATTGCTGCTCATACATTTTATTGTATATTGCAGGCTTTTCAATAAACATATTGAAAACCATCCTGCATCTTTTCTTTGGCCTATGTTTGTGTATGAAACCTTTTGCTAACAAGATCACAACTTACCTGAGAGGTCATCGAGTGGCATGAGTCAGGCTGCCACAAACCACCTTTGCTTTCTATGTTGGGTGAGGTGCTGCTTGCCAGCCAAAAGGTTTGAGTCGACAGCTGCCATGACAGTGTGAGATTGACTCAGTCACCCACAAGCAGTGCTGCTGCTACCCAAACCTAGCAGTCACATTTCAATAAAGCGAGTTCTACAACACCGCAGATAGTCGACAGCTGCCATGACAGTGTGAGATTGACTCAGTCACCCACAAGTGGTGGTGCTGCTACCCCAAATCCAGCAGTCACATTTCAATAAAGCAAGTCCTATGACACAGCAGATTCAAAGCCAGCATGGCTCGCCGACGATGCTCTGTGTAGCCAAAAGACAGCTCATTACAGTTCCTTCAGTGGAACCCGCTAATGATGCAGTGACCCAACTGTGTGGAAAATACTGATGCATGACGCAAGTGGGTTCTGTAGCTGGTGTACTCTACATTGAAGTTGGTCTGGATTTTGATTTTACACCGGTCTCTTGACCTCAAGTGACCATTTGACCGCTAGTGACCTCTAGGCCTTGTTTTCACATTTAGGGTCATATTAACAGCCCCTAGCACCATTCTAGCATCATTTTATTACACTAATGTGGTGTAAGAAGGCACAAAATTAATTGTAACCCTGTAACAAAAGTAACCCTTTGCGCTACACTATGGCTGCACCAGGAATAATGTATGCAAAGGGGGCATTCCTCCGTTAGGGGAGCCAAAAAAATGGAGCAAAGAAATCGAAGCGATTTCTTTGCGTCATTTTCTTCAGCACTTTATACACCTGTTCAGACCAGGCATTAAAAGGAGGCTTCCATTGGTTAGAATGGGCCTCTGTGTGCTTTGCAAGATTAACGTCACCTTTTTTTATGCTAATACTGAAAAGCATCAGTCTAGGGTAAAAAATTCTGACGCTAGTCCCCTAACTACCGCCATGGTGCATCATATTTTAAATACGGCGCACATATGGTGGTGTTAGGGGGATGCTAAGGGGCAGAAGAAAAGGGCCACTTTGCTTAAATATGCCCCTTAATCTAAATTATATCTCAACTTCCACTGGATGAAGTTTTGTGGTTTTGGTCCTGTTTTTCTCAGGTAAATATTCTCTGTTTTTCTAACCTTGTGTGGAGTCTTTTTGTGACGTTTTCACTGTGTTACTGTAGGAGTTACTGCATAAATACCTTACACTTTGCCTTCTAAGTTAAGCCTACCTGCTCTGTGCCAAGCTAACAGAAGGTGAGTACGGGATAATTTAGGATGTGTTGTGACTTACCCTGATTGCGGTCCGTACTTGGACAAGGTGCATATCTCTGACAACTAGAACCACAGTTTCTAACACCTATCTAACTTCATTTACAGAAGACAAAGACCATAACAAATCAATCTCAATACATATACAGCAAATGTACACTAATATATATGCAGCACAGTAAACTCCATTTTGTTTGAGTATTACAGGGGTATGTGATTACCAGAATAAGGAAAGGATATATTTCTCCTTAGAATCAATACTGAAAATCATAAACAAACTTTGCTTTTAATATCAACAGTGAAGGATCATTGGCAATAGTAATTGACCTGTTATATGGTTATGCCCTAACACCACATTTACATATCTTTCACACCTTTTGGGATTGCCACTCTTTTACTTGTGTCTGTTCACTGTTCAGCCAAAAACACACATTTGGGCTTTAGGGAAGTGTGGGATTTTCTAAAGAATAAAGACTGCCAGGATTTCAGAGATAAACAGCAGATGGTAACAAATGTTCTTTGCTTTTGATTAGTCAATCTGCTATTTCTGTAGCAGAAAAACAATACATGAATGAGGCAACATACAGACTTTATGAAACAACGAAATGAACTGTGAACCTGGAGGAAGAAAATAGATGCATTGCATGCTTTGCATGCCTGCCCTATGTGTGACCCTAACGTGTGTGTCAAGTGCTCTCAATAGCCAAATGTTAGTCACAGCTATGCAGTTTCGACAGTGGCTGCCATTCTGGCATTTACTTTCTACATCTGTGTTACAAGTGTAATCCCAAAATTATTTTTCTTAGGAAAGATGTAAGAACCACGTTTCTTTTTTCCCTAGCCACAGTTTTCCACTGACTGTAGTTGTAGTTGGGGAGGTGGAGACATATTAAATTAAACAATCAGAACATGGATCACTAATATTTATTGCATTCTATTCCAATCTTATATGATAACATATCTTTAATGTGTGATATAATTATGCTGTTGTCTACATTTTTGTAAGGCTATTGGTCTTTTCCTGTAAGGTACCTTCAGGGAAAAGCGTATATCACTTTGCCAAGCATTGTGTCATGTCTCCTCAGAGCTCTGAGACTATTTAAGACTTTGGAAGGGGATAAGATTTGCATGGCACTAGTCAACTTTCACTTATTGGAAGTAGCAATGTTTATTGTTTATGATTTTACAATTTTGTTTATACCTTACACACAGTCAGGGTGGAGAGCTATTTATGATAAACTATAGGAAAAATTAAAAACACTTATTCAACTTTATAATACCATAGTACAAATACTTTAAATTAAATTGTAATCTAAATTGTGGAGGAGAGGGAAAGGCCATATTAGCTGAGATATTGGTGAAGAGTGATTTGACTGTGACAGAATACTGATATTGGCAGGAGGAGGGTCCGTGAGATCCAGGCTTTTGGAGAGAAATTGGTGGCAGTCACAGGTGGGTACTGACAAAGCCCTCACTTACTTACAGAGGAGAAAGTGGCAGGGCTGTAGCTACCCCTAAATTGAAACCAACGAATGCTGCAAAGATCCGAACTAGGTGCAGGGTCGCAAGCGCTAAATAAACAAACCATTGAGACAAAAATGACACTGGTAGGTGGTGAAGAGAAACCAAAGGACACTGGTATAGAGAGTCCCTCTATAGTGGATTTAATACAGATGATTTTGGATGGTAACAAGGCTATTACCGAGAAAATTGATGGGGTGGCAATAACGGTAGCTCCATTGTGCCAGGATGTGGACAAAATCTGTGACCACTTAAAAGACGCAGAGAACAGGATTGGTGACTCTAGGAAACAATGGGTGCTCATTCCTTCCTGCTGGCGAACCAGGAGTGGCACTTAAAGGGGCACAAAGAAAAATTGCCGGAATTAGAAGATAGATCAAGGCGCAATAATGTCTGGATTTTGGTCCTACCAGAAGGAATGGGAAAGCAGCCTATGAAAACATTTTTGGAAGCCTTTCTACCTAAATTCTTGTCAGTCATTGAAAGGGGCTGATAAGCTTCAAATTGATAGAGCCACAGGACCCCGGGATGGAAGTTGCCACCAGAGACTCCCTCTAGAACAGTGGTCTTCAAACTTTTTAATGCCGTGCCCCCCCAGTTGAAAAATAAAAATCATTGGGCCCCCCCTCAGAATTTTTCACTATTATTTTAGAAAGATGGCAATGTTTAAATAGGTTTAATCCTATTTAAACATTGCAGTTAAGTACTGTTACTGCAATAACATGCTTCTGCTTAAAACAAATGCATGTTATCTGTATGATATTTATTTTGGCCAGAGTTTGGCGCCCCCCCTGGGATCACTTGGGGCCCCCGCCCCCCAGTTTGAAGACCTCTGCTCTAGAATGACAGTGGCAACAGTGCAACGTTATCTGGATAAAATCCATTTAGTGTGAAGCACAACAAGAAGATGCAAAAGAAAGCAATGGCTCCGGGATTTCATTTTATCCAGACAATGACATTCAATACAAAAAAGATGAAGGGGCATATTTATACTTGTTTTGCACTGAATTTGCATCATTTTGTTAAACCTACATGCATTAATGAGATGCAAGGTAGGCATCCCAGTGCAAAAAATGACTGTATGGCCTTAGCGCCATATTTATCCCCTGTGCTAAAATCAGGCATGGGGGAGGAGGGGTCAAATAATGGTGCAAAGCTTGCTTTGCACCATTATTTAACACCTGGGTCAGGGCAGGCGTTAGGGGACCTGTGGGCCTAGTTCCATCGAACACCATGCAATAAGCCCACAGGTTCCCTCCCCAGACCCCAGAGACACCCCCACCCACACAAGAAGGACAGCAGAGGATGGGGGACCCCATCCCAGGTAACTATAGTTAACTACAGGTAAATATTTTGTTTAAGTGCCATTGGGGGCCCTGAAATGGGCCCCCCTATATGGTACTGGGTGCAATGGCCATGCTCAGGGGACCATGGTCCCCTGTGCTGGCCATGGGAGTGGGGTGCATGACTCCTGTCTTTTCTAAGATAGGAGTCATGTGGTATGGATGGTTTTGCATCAGAAAATGACACTAGGCTGGATAGAGTCATTTGTTTTTACTCCAACCTGACTAATGTCATTTTTTGGTGCAAAACCCCCCTACTCCTAAATCGCCAGCCCCACCCGGCTAACGTCATTTTTTTTCACTTTAGCATACCCTTTCCACTGGCTTACACCATTCCATAAATATGGTGCCCGGCTGGTGCTCAGAAATCGTGCAAGCTGGTGCTAAAGTTTTTGGTGCAAAACTGCATTAGTACAGTTTTGCACCAAACAGCATAAATATTCCTCTTCTAAGGAAGTTAAGTGCAAACTAAGAGAACATAACCTTCTCTATA
Source organism: Pleurodeles waltl (assembly GCF_031143425.1). Classification (NCBI taxonomy): domain Eukaryota; kingdom Metazoa; phylum Chordata; class Amphibia; order Caudata; family Salamandridae; genus Pleurodeles; species Pleurodeles waltl. The sequence continues at coordinate 600,202,791 of NC_090443.1, read as the reverse complement.
CTTTGCTTCCACCAGCACAATTAAGGGTGGATATTCAGGGAAAAGGGCACATTTGAAAAATGCTGAGGAAGCTATTTTGACCTAGAAAATAATAATTGCATGGTTTATATCTGTATCATGTAGTGACTGACCGCTGGTGATGGAGGATGATGCTGACATGATAAAACCTAGTAAGCTGAAGGTGGGTGTATTACAGCCTTTCTATGCACCAGTATGTGTGGGTGAGCAGGATGTGAACAAGAGAACTTTACCAGGTCATTGTTCAGAGATTAGTGGTTATTTAGTGGTAATGGCAACCTGGGCAACCATTACAAGGGAATGCAGAGTGTGACAAAAGATGGAATGTGTAGATGGGAATCAAGGAGCAATGTTGGAATGGGAAATAGTGGGAATCAGTCTGGTGCATGATGGACTGAAGAAGGGGATGATGTGGAAAAAATACACAAACCAAACCGCTTTGAAATATGGCATGATACAGGCTAAGTAGTTGTCATATAGTAGTGAATATCACAAATTTGTGATCTGTATGATGTTATAAGGAACTGCAGTATATTTAAAGTGCTGTGATAACTCAATGTGATGGTTTGTTTTGGGTGAGCCAGGGGGATTTGATTATTCTAATGAATATGGAAAATGATGAAGTTATTTAAAAAAATATATTAATGTAAATTAATTTTATATTTTTAGTTCAAATTAGAAAAAATAAAAAATGCGACACCAGTATTAAGTTGATGTTGAATTAAACCTTGATTTATTTATTTACTATATGTATTTAATTTAAATACATTAAATTACGTTTATGTTTCTGAAGTTTAAATGAAAAGAGAAATTCACACACAATGTAAAAGTAATACTTCTTTGTTATTTACTAACAATGATAATTTAAAATGATGCATTGAATTAATTAAAAGTGGTTTATATTTTAATAATAAATGAATGCTACATTGACATTGTTGTACTGGGTGTGATTTGCAGCATGCCTGCATTAGGTGCACATGACTAGATAATTAGAGAACTTGAAACAACTATTGATATTTTCTCTGGTAAATACTAAAGCCTGGATAACTAGGGAGGGTAGGGGAGGCGATGGGAGGGGTAAAGTAGACAAGTTGATGTATTGTAAAACAAATGTACACTTTGCCGGAAATGTTCTTGTCAGATAAAACAATAAAATGCTTTGGAAAAAAATGTGTTTTATTTTTGGGTATTTTAAACATTCAATATATTTATTTATACTTTTGACTGTTTTAAATAGAACTTCCTTTGGGGTTTATTGAAAGCTCCTTTTCTCCATCATTTTCTGTGGAAGGATCTTGCAGTATCAGTGGCTGGTCATGCGAAGTGCTGGATTTCTTAGGGCCTCGTTTACAAGAAATTGATGCATCTGCCCGATACGTCAGATTTCTTGCGCTGCCCACGAGCCCATAACAATGCCATGGATGAGCTGTATTTACCATACAGAGCTCCATGGCACGTTTTCACAGAGGCGTCAGCAATTCTGACACATCTGTGTTGCTAAACCAGCACATTGCTGGACTAGCATCAACAAAATAACACTACTCTAGCAATGGGAGGAAGGCTCCCATAGAGAAAACCCTTACATCAGTTCAATGCCTGCTTGGTGCAGGCATTAAAATTCCGACGCACGGAAGGCATGGATTGATGCGATGAAATGTAAATTTGACTGCGTCAGTTCTGCGTGGCTTTTCCCGAGGGAAGGCCTACCTTCCATGCATTATACCTGGTGCAGGTATAGTGTGACGCATGGCTTTACATACTGATGCATTGGGCCCAATACGCCTGTTCGTAAATGTGGAGAAGTGTAAAGCAGTGCTTGCACCATAGCTGCATCAAAAAAATGACACAATGGTGGTGCAAAGACATTGTAAATGAAGCCCCTACTGATTATTTTTGGCAGTAGTACCTTACACACATAAGTTTGACCCGTCCCCTTTTTTAGGGGGTAAAATCATGTAAGTCTACCCTTTTATGAGTAACACTGCTTTTAATAGCCAAAAGTAGTATAATTGCTCAAAACTGTAAGACTGAATTGCATATGTAAATTGCTCACAAGTATGAGTTTCCATTGTGAATACCCCCAAATATGTATTGCCCCTTCACTCATTCATCACAAAACAATAGGTCATATCCTGTCATCCTCCCAAAAACTAATATGTGGTGTTCTGACAGTCTCAGGCTGCCCTCTGTGCTATCACACCACTTCCTGTTGAAGTGTATCCTCTACAATTTCATGACAAGAGCAGAGACAGGCGGATTGCAAAAGTTTTTAGCAATGCTAGTAGCATGAGGAAAAATCCTGTGTCTGCTACTCTTGTGGAAACCTGAGGCTAGCAGCAGAAATAGTGGTTTTAGACAAAAAGTAAAACTGGACTATTTCCAACAATCCCTCACCTAACTTCATTTTATTTAGACTCAAGTGAGGCAGCAGAAGGAAAGGGTGTTTATAGACTTTCATCTGCCATTCCATAGCTTCTTTTGGGGGTCCAAAGGGCCATTATCAGTATAGTTTGTTGTCCGTTGTATGAGACAGCAATTGTTTTGTGTGCTCTCTTAGAGAAACAGGTTCTTAAAAGAATAGATCACACACATTGTTTCTACTTTTGATGTTGAGACCTTTCTAGGTTTTTTCATTCAACATCCTTGAATGTGCTTGCATAAACAAAATATGTGCTTGAGTGATTCTGGCTTAAGCCAGTTCTATTTGTGACTAGCTTCTATTTTCCATATATGGTGGGCTAAATGAATTGCACATGTAAGCAGAGGGAAACTGAGTTCCTGTTCTAAACTGAGGGCTTCATTACCTAGGTTTTGGTGAAGGGCAGTGCCACAAGGAATCTTGCTGCACTGCCCTGCATCAAAAGGAAAGGGCAAGGATGTGCATTATCTATGGGATACAACATACTCCTGTCCTTCCCCCCTGAGGTGGTGCACAATGGGCTGCCATGCGCCAATGCACGCACCCTTGCACCAAGGTTCAAGGGTGCCTGCATTGTAGGAATTATTGTTTTTATGCAGGAAGAGACAACAATTAATGCTGGCTTTTTCTTCTTTCTGTTTGTGTTGCTCCCCAGGCGTAGGCTTTTGACGCATTCCCAGGTTTATGAATTGTTACAAATGTGTCAAATGCCATGGGTTTTGCATGGGAATATCCACTGTATCCCCCATGGCCCACCTGCCTATCATAGTGTGAGGCAAAGCAGCAACTTGCGCTGCATTGTCTCACTCCATATCTACAAGGTCATGAAAAGCCACACAGGGTGGCTTTGTGTTGGCTTGTAGATATGGATCTGCCATGTGCACCGCCGGACTGTCACTAAAAGTGACATCTCAGCAGCACAGAGGGGCTTGTAAATAAGCCCCTGAGTTCCTATTAGATGTATTAATATCCATATTGCTGATATTTTACTACTTTAAAGCTATGATTTAGTGTCTGATTTTGAGTTTGGTACATAGGATACTCCTTCACATGAGTGATGGATATGTAGTCCACAGTATTACAAGTGTCATTGAATATAATGCACTTGTATTCTGGAGGACGACTAACCTGTCATGTTTATGACAAAGTACCCCATTTGCCTAAATCGAAATCAGGCCCTTGGTTCCTGGACAGTGTCCCACTTGATCTATGACATGCTAAGAGGCACTGTCACTCCTCCATCGCAATGGTTTACAGAAAACTGTGCATGGCAGGAAGTATTCATATAAAAGGCGTGACTTATGCACTATGCACTTTCTTTTGCAAGATATCACAGGTGTCAGCATAAATATTGTTTTCATCAAATTAGGTGTCATGATTCATTGACATAGTTTCCTTTTGTGCTCATAGGCCTTTTGTAAAGTTTGTCAATTTTTTACTGCCTCAGCTCATAATCAGATTCCAGTTTTTTATCTCTTCTTTCTGGGTGGGGTGGAAGCTTACTTTGCTCACAGAGGATGGATCAAGGCCTCCCTATACAATAGAGAAAAGAGAAGTGCTTGACATAGCTCCTGGAAAGGGTGGGTGCTAAGTCTTCACCTGACAATTTGTTTGCCACACTCCACCTGGGCTGGAAGACGCCAAGCCTGCTGGAACAAAAAAGGATGGACAAATATTTGGAGCTAAAACCGGGGGTCTCACCTTAGAATTTTTGGTGGGAAGGGTTCAGACACCTATGTCAACTAGGGGCAGAGCTGAGGCTCTCAGGGGGACTACTTCCACAGACAAGTTGAAGCTGCCTTATTGGATTGCCCCAAAATGCTGTGAAGGATGTTTGGCGTGGGGCAGAGAGATAATATAAAATCCTAGGATTGGCACAGGGTGACTGGTTCCTAGATGATTACACTCCCATTTAAAAGCCCATGCACAAGGGAGGGGCAGATGAAAAGACACTGTACCTGTGAGCAACTAGAGTAAAAGAATGGTGTAAGAAAGTGCCCTTTTATGTATGGTCACCCCTGACATTTTGCCCCTAATGCTGTTTTGTATGACTTTTTTAGTTCACTGGAAGCATGCTAACCAGGCCCCAGTGCCTGTGCTCTCTCCCTAAAATTGTTATGTCGACTTGATAATTACCTGATTGGCAAGATTTTATCCCCTTTTAAGGCCCTAGTAGATGGTACCACGGGTGCCCAGGGCATAGATGGTAAAGGGAGTCCCATAGGCTGAGCCCAACTTTGTGCCACCCTGGGTGGCCCTCCCAAAGTATTGGTGGTAGGGCTGCCATTGAGGTCTGCCAGAGCAGTGCAATTGCTTGAGTTCGATTGTGCCCTCACCAAGAGTGGCATAGTCCCATGCACTGCCTTACATGTATGTCAGACACCCCTAAGGTAGGCCACTTCAACCCTGGAAGCAGGGTGTATAATTTTTAAGGTGTAGACATATAATCACAAGCTTCTATGTCGCTATAGTGTCCATTCCATTAAGGTACATTATAAGTACAGGCTGGTACATAGAATGACATAGGACTTAAGCCCCGGTAGACCAGGGCTGCCAGCTCCATTATGGTACAGCCTAGATATGTCAAGTTTGGTGTTCAACAACATGACTTCTCACCCCCAACATTAATCTTGTGTTGAGAAACAGCCAGCATGCACCTAGGTAATCCGCTAGAAGTTGCCCACCTGTCTGCCACCTTCCTTTGTGCTCTGGCTGAGCCATCTATGCTTTTTTCCACATGTGTGGCCACCAAGACAGGTTTCTGCTAGGCTGCCTGGGTGCTCCCAGAGGTCAGAAACAAAAGGGCAGTGAACTTCGAAGGCTTCATCCCCACTGATAGCCATCAGCACTGTCCTCCAGTGAGGAAACAGCCCTCCCCCAAGCACATTTGCTCATGGACAGGTGGAAAATTAGGTATGCAGGACTGTGCAAACACCCAGCAGGCTAACCAACACTCTAGGGTGAGCAGCCCTGCCTGTGCACTAAGTTTTGATTCCTGCCATCTTAGGAGTAGTAGAACAGAGGGTTCTGGGTAGCTAAAGGTGACCTGTCCCAACAGATGTGGTCACTTCAGGGGTGGATTAGCTGTAGGAGCTAGCTGCCCATTGGCCACTATTCTCAACACACCTAACTCCCCTAAATCCAGGATTTAAGGGTCACCCCTAACACCAGAACTTCAGATCAAGAGAAGCTCTGCATCACCGACAACTGGACTCTGCCCACTGTTTCACAGAAAAAGAGGCAAGCTCTGTCCCTGAGGCAACAGACTTGGAACTACATGGTGAACCTTTGTCCCCTCCTCATTGTTCATCTGCATGAAGCAGGGGACATACAGGTGCAGCAATGTGTGCAATGGGTGCAGCTGCAGCAAGTAGATGCATTTACTCCCAGCCTCTTTTGTAGTATTTGTCCATACCTTGAGTATTGTCTGCAGGTGCATTGACAAAGCTGCAGCTCTCTTCCATAACAATAATGAAAAAGCCAACAACCTTTATAGACTGCACAGCATGCAACCTGCATCTGACATCTGCAACCCAGCCCCAGCTGAGATGTTGCATCCCCTTATCAGCATCGTCATTCCAGTGGTAAAATGACCACCAGTGCAAGCCCTGTTTAGCACCATGGACGACCAGGACAAATCTGCACCTGGACCCCACAGACCTGGTTGTGACCGCTGTGGCCTGGCCCCTGGACCCGCATCACCTTAACTCTGCAAAATGTCCCCACAGTTCGACCTCCAAGTGGTTGTTTGTTACCACTGGCATCCCTGGCATTAACATCAATATGAGTCCCATTCAGCCTCATGGACAGCCAGGACAACTCTGCACCTGGATGCCACAAACCAGGTAAAACTGCTCTGACCGTCATGATCTGGTCCGAGGGACTGCACTAGCTTAACCCCTTACGAGTTCCATACAACTTGCATTTTAAGTGCATTTTTGCAGCACGTTTATTTTTTACCATTGACTTCAATGCAACATTAAATGCCATATCTGCAGTGATTTTCTATTGCTTCTAAAATCAATATCTATGGTTTTACAGTATCTATACTGTTTGTTTTGATGTCTAAATTTATATGAACATTAGCTCTATTTTTACAAATTGATGTCGGATTTCTTTTGAGTCGTGTCAATTACTTATCATCCATGTTTATGCTGTGAAATGATTAACACATGTTCCTCTAAGTAAAGGCTGACTGCTCTTTGCCATACTACCAGGACTGAGCTAAGGATTTACTAGTGTCAATCCAAGGACCATCTCCTGGGTATTATGTGAGTACTACATGGTGAGGACTAACCCCCACACCACAGAATACTCCACTTTCCTACAAATGCCCACCTGGAAAGAGAAGACATCTGATGCCTTTCAAGGATAGACTGAAGGACTTTTAAATCCAGCTGACTCTATGAGTAGGATGGATCTGTCCAGACCCAGTGGGTTTTGCACTCTTGTGCTCCCCAAGGAACAACTGGGGACCTAAACCCTCTTGGGGACCCAGGAGGGTTCCCCTAGGCCTTCTGTGGACTGCTCCAGGACTCCACAGACATACAGGTGTCCTTCAAGAAGCTAGGAGTTTCTGGGATATGGGGAATGTGGCAAGGAGGGTGTACTTCTGGCTAGCTGCAAAGGAGCTGTGCAAAATGCGCTCATTAGCAGGGGAAGAACACAAAGAGAAAAGTAGAGGATGGCTCCTAAAAACCCAGCTTCCTACGAAAATTGTCTGTAGAGTCACGGAGGCCCAAAGATAACACTAGTGGTGGCTAGGGCTGTCCACTAGGAGAAAAACTAGCCCAAACATGTTAAAACTGGTCCAAGGGGCCTGGTAAATGAACCTACAAATTTCATGGAGAAAACGGAGAATGAGCGTAAAGTAGTCCACCCAATTTCTTTCATGTACCCCTGGGTTGGGCCAGTGCCTGTGAGTGCCTGCAACATTAATCTGATCATGTTCTTGTATTAGTGGGCATGCATGGGGACTCCTACCCATACTTATTTTATGCCCCTGAGACTCCACATCTCCCCGCAGGCCTGCACACCAGGAACCAGTCCTAGGAAACCCCTCCTTTGTGACAGCAATTCAAAGTACCATGCCGAGCATGCAATGGCGGCTGGTGACAATTAAAAGTGGTGGAGCTTAAAAGCTGGGTATGACTTTCAAGTAGCCAATGAAGCGAGCAAGCTTAATGGACAAGGAGACCAAGGTCAGTCCTCCTCCCAAGAAAAAATTGAAAAAAGATTGACAAATGGTGAATTTGAAAGCAAATGAATTTAGTGAGAAAGTAAGGTTTATAGAACATTTAGAACCTATAGGCTTGAAATACTAAACCCATTAAAAACTGCCCCATACCTTTCTGCATGATTACGTTCAACAGTTACTTTGATGTGCAAATTGTACAGCATGACAACTTCGGACCCTTTAAAGTGTGTGCTTGCCCAGTGTCTTGCAGTGTATGCAGCATCAATTTTGGACGAAAATGCTCTAACCAGGCATCAGAAAGCACCCACAGCTGCTGGCTGTAATCAACCATACTGAAATATATGCAGACAGATCTTTAAGTGGGATGAAAAAATTTAACATTTAAATACATTTCTGTGATTCCCATAGTGTGCCACCAGGCCTGTATTCTGGTTTCTCTCTGAGATGTTATTGCATTCAGAAATAAAACACAACAACTGACATACACCGAAAACCTGTCAGTACTATTGGTTTCGTCAATGCTTGTTAGCTGTTTAAGGTGAATGAGTAGCAAAAATGATTAGTTATAAATAATTAACATTAGAAATGTTCAATTTTGAACTTGTGAGACTGTGAATTAAATATTACTGAGGCCTATAGAAGGAGTATGGCCTTCAGCTTTGTGTGCTTTACGTGAGATATGTATGCCCTTTTTCTCTTCACATCTCATCCATCTGCACATTTTTAACATCCTTTATTTCGTCTTCAGCACTCCCTTTTCCCTATTCCCTAAATGCACCCCCTCACATCTCTTTCATTTTATCACCCCAAACATGCACTGCGCTTATTCACATTTAAGCACTTTATTTCATTTTGCTTTTGCCTTCTAAATATTTTGACCTCTACGCACCCCTTCACACACATTTACACTGAACTTAGATTTTAATGGTGGTGCAATGTTGAATCATGATATATGTGGCTGTTTTTAGTGATGTGGTTACAGCTTGATAAAGCCAGTAGACCTGCCTTATTTGTAATAATATCTCCTAGCATTGTGATTTTGCATCTAGGATAGATGGGGGATATTGTGGTTATATTGTTCAGGGTTCACTATGAGGGTGTCACCAAAGGTATTTCTATCTACCTGATGCATACATTTGTAAGTTAATGCATAGTATTTAGTGGTGAGTGTGTAATGTAGGAACTTTGCCTTATTGAAAGAAAGTTCATTGACTGTGCTATGATTTATTGGGTGTTTTGTGTACTAGAAAGCCAGGGTTACTATACCACATCACCTCCCCTGAGAGGGCCTGCGACTGCTCCGCTTCACTTCCTTGAGTGAGTCAAGTGCTAAAATGGGTTAGTTCATTCCCAGTAAAAAGACAATTGTGAAATTATTACTTATAAAAATTCACATTCTTCACAATTAATTATGCAATTTCTTACAGTGTATAGTACAAGTTTATCCTTTTTCATATAACATGTTGTTTGTGTATCCTCAACAATGTTTACCTGTCAGTGGCTAACAAAAAATATAAATGTGACTGGCTGCAGGTTTACTAAATCTTTACATATCATTACATATTAAAGAATACCTATGATGTAATCACTTTTCTTTATCTACAGGTATTTATACTTTTGGATTATTTGCTACGGATATATTTGTAAATGCTGGACAAGTAGTGACTGGAAACCTTGCACCACATTTCCTCACGGTTTGCAAACCCAACTATACTGATCTTGGTTGTCAGCAGTATACACAGTTTATTACTAATGCACAAGCATGCACTGGAAACCCAGATCTTGTGCTCAAGGCCAGGAAGACATTTCCGTCCAAAGAAGCAGCACTGAGTGTTTATGCCGCACTGTACTTGGCCGTAAGTACACTGGTGCATTTCTTCCACCATTCATTTACTTTACACTAATATGTTATGAACTATTTCCATGCTTCATTTTTAACCTATTTATATTGCAAGGTTTTTTTGTGTGGTTCATAAATATCTAGTAGTCTGATAGCATGAATACTAGTATTATTAGGCAAGCAAGTTAAGTTTTACCTAATTGAAAGAGTGCAGCATATATGACTTCTATCAGCTCAATCTACTAAAATGCCAGTTGTGTACACATTCAATCAAGGTTGTTTTATTATCGAAATGTGAATGTAGTAAATTGAATCTAATGTGTTATGACTGGGGTGAAACCACTTTTAACCAGTAAGTTACCTTATCATTTGAATTTTTTAAAATCCCTAAGGTATTGCTTAATTGACAAAGGAATGGAATGTGTTTTCATTAAGTATCATGACTTTTTTCATTTTTGAAATATGAAATATTGTGGTGTGTATATAGAGTTTTCTATATAATTTACAGGTAAAGATGTCTAAAGTAAGATGTTCTCAATTCAATTTGCAGACTAGGAATATATACTAATTCAGATTTGCTCCCGTATAGATGTGAGAGGTTTCAACTTTTGAAAAGATTTTACAAGTATTTTTATGTTTGGGTAGGGTTTTTAATTTGATCAGATCCCTGTATAATCAGACGTGTGTTTCTACTTCAAAAGAATAAATCATACAATTGGAATATACCTGCATTCTGTAGCAGTCATGACACACATTATAGAAACATTTTATCCAGGAAATGACACACTTTTAGCACAGCATGGAGTTGTTTCTTGATGCCTTCTTGAATAGTAATTTCATGTCTTTTGATATTGTTTGATATTGTTATTTTTTAATGTGCCATTTCTAGAGTGCTGTACAGCACCATAGGCTACCAAAGATCACTTAGGTGTGTTTATTGGAACAAGAGTAAGTAATCAAGACAGAGACTATCATGAGACTTAGGGGCAGATTTATGACCCCTGAGTGCCACCTTTAGTGCCACCATAGCGTCAGTTTTTTTACACTAAGGTGACGCTAAAGTGGCATTTTCCCTGTGCCATATTTACAAAGTGGTGCAACCCTTGTGCCAAATTATGCCTGCTTTAGGCATAATGGATGCAAGGGGGCATTCCTCTGTTAGCAGGGGCGTTAAAACGGCACAAGGAAATCTAACTGATTTCCTTGTGACATTTTCTTTGGCACTTTTAACGCCTACTACTCTGCCATCTTGAACAGCTCATTATTTAGGAACTTCCTGAATTCTAGATAGTTAGATTCTGCCTAGAGTTGTGATTTCATGAAGGTCCAAAGGCTGCGACCCTGGGCCTGAATCATCTGACTTTGGACCTGAGTCATGTGCTTTCAACCTGAGTCATCTGAGTTTGTGATTTTTGTTTATAAAGGTGTGGTGTTGAACCATGTAAGAAGAAGTTGGTCAAAAGTTCCTGAAAAGTCTGGATTCCTGCAAGAGCTGGGAGCCAGAGCTGCAGTAAGGGTTATGAATAATGTAGAGAACTTTCAATTCAATCCATGACTAATGCAGCGAAACTGTGGTGTGATCTCAGTGATGGCTTTGTGTGTTCCTTTCTGGTTAGGTTCAGTCAAATTGACAAACAGGTCCTACAGAGATATTTGAAATTAGTTTTAGGAGAGTCTAGTGAAGATTACATTGCAGCAATGTGAGTGGATCATTTACAGAGGCAGTGTCGGACAGCTGTACAAAGAAATGAATTATGAAAAAATGAAAAACTGTTATTAAGGATATTTGAAAAATTACATCACTGATTTACAGTGGCATAGCAAGGATACACTCTGCCCAAGCTGCAGAGAGTGCCACCCTCAGTTAGGTAGCAAAATATAGTCACAGGGGCTGCAGAGAGTCCCTCACACCTCTACTTTGGTGCTGCATCATCTGATGCACAATTGTTACTAGTGTTCCTGTTGAGTGAATGGAAAATTGCAATCAGTGTTGAATAGAGCTACCAGATGTTTAGCATTGTGCTGGAACTGGCTTGAGGTTAGTAAAGGGGAGCATGTCAATGACTCCCGCTCTCAGAAAATTGAATTTGGGCCTGATTTAGTTTCGGTGGATGGGGTATCTGTCACCATTCTGAGGGAGTACCCATCAGCCGAAATCTAAATCAGGCCCTTTGTCCTTCTTTGCATTCAAACAAAGGAAGCAAGGATGAGGATATGATCAATGGACACGGAAATAGCCACTCAGTTTTGTGTGCTAGTCTCCAACAGGATGTGAATTTGAAAGTTATTAGTGTACATTTTAAAGTGCACCATGTGTTGCTGTGGTATCTATACCATGTCCTGCATGTACATTTAGAAAATCAAACGTTCAGCAGAAGACGCCCTATAATTCTCTGCATGATGTTGTATGGAGTGATTATTCTGTTGAACCAAACTGAATTTGCTGGTTGTGATTAATGAGCAGGGAATGATCCAGTCTAGGTTCAGGCCTGCAATCACACCTACTTTTTAAGCATCTGCGGTAGAATGTGATGTTCCCTTGTTCTAAGGATTGCGTAGAGTACAAGGTGCATCGGGACAGTTTTTCATCAATGGTACAAGGAGGTCCTTCCAGACTTCTATAGGGACAGATTCTGTGCATTGCGAGACCATAAAGTCCAGTTGTAGGTCATGTAGCATGCAGTTTGGTAGTAGGTAGTTTTGTAGCTACTTGCTAATGACTTGTTCCATTTTTTTCTCAAAAGACTCAAAATGTCTGCTAATGTTTTTTCTTAGTATAGAGGTGATGAGCACATGCTTCCCAGGCTCAGATGCAGATCTGGTTAAGAAAAATGTGAATACTGCTTTGAGATCCTTTTGGGGTGTTGGGAAGAACCTATTCAAGCATACTTCAAGTCTTGCTTAAAATGGCATGTTGGAGATCTGTAATATCCTAATTACCTCTCCCTCAAACTTAGATTTAAAGACATGAATGGCAATTCACCTACTAATATCACTTGATAAGGTGGATACTGTGCACCTTTCACACTGGATTCACTGATTGTTTTACATGATTGCCATGAAGCAATCCTGCATGTACATTGCTCCCAGAGTGTGTGTGTGTATCTGTATGTATATGTGTATGTACATGTTTGGGTGCCTGTGTATATGTAGCCACTCACTCAGCAAAGCCTAAGGGGCTCCTGTCCACTGTCAGATTTTCTGGTTGCTCTTGTGAGGTCTGTTCGCACAAAGGCTAATGGCCCCAATCATTAAAGTTTTATGGCCAGTGGTTTACAGGTCTATGGCCAGTTCATGCATCTATGTCCAAAGATTAAATGTTATTTGTAATAAATACATTTCAGTAAGGAACTAGGGTAGTCACACCCGGTGCTCCAAGTAATTTGGCCACTGTCTCCAGTCCGGAAATTCTTATAGACTGAATAGAAGCATAAAAAGACTACATTACCAACAATGGTGTATGTAATATCCTGAAGGTAGGTGGCCACCATTTATGGAACTCTTTAAACTCAATTGTTCTATTGTGGTTTTTGGATACAGGGTGAGCCTAACTAATGGTGATGCATATTTAATAACAATATGCTTAAACTATGGATTACATTGAAAACATTTTCTTATTATTTACAATGTGCATAGAATACTTGGTGAGATCAAAGAGCTTCTTTTAACTTCCAGCATTTAATGTGAGTAAAGGTGTCATTATTCTCAGGGAGTAGTCAGTTTTGGTATGTTGAATTGCGAGTACTTGTATTTAATATGTTAATATAAGAGTGCCATGTGTGTTACTTTTATGTACAGATATCGGTTATCACGATATCGGTTATCACAAGTTGTTCCTGGATAACACTCATACAGCTCCCTTCCTTCTAGGTTGTTCTTGATCAGCTACGGACATCACCTGGGTCATGAACCAAAGAACAGAAAACCTAGATCTAACTAAAACAGAGTCTCACACTGCCCACACATAAGTGAAGCAACCATATGTTTGCCATAAGATCAACCAAAACAAACTATCAGATCAAGTAAAAAATCCTCTGAAAGGAGTGGTGAATTACAATTTTTCTTTGATTACCACTTTCTTTTGCAGTGAAATGAATACCAAGACACCCATATTATTTCTAAAGCCATCTTTAAGGATCTATGGAAATAACTGATATAAGACGGAAAATGCCATTTAGATAAATGTTCACTTGATTTGTAAGTAATGGATAATTAGATACTATTATGCAGAGGCTCATACAATAAATACATCAAATGTGCTCATGCGTTCGACGGGAATATGTAAATTACCATACATTAGACACAGTATAAAAACAACTGCAAAACACATCCCGATGAGAAATCAGGAAGAGATACACAACCGCAGTGTATTTACACCTTGAAGTCACATTATTGAGCTGATTTTCAAGTACAACAGCATCCTACGCAGACCAGAAAAGTAAGAATAGTTTATTGAACATTACAGAAAGCCTGTATAGGCAGAGGGTGGAAAATAGACTCCCAAATTACAAAAGAAGAAAGCAAGCAGTCCATGTCTCCAACAGAGTACCTTCAACATTAAATATGAAAGTGATGTTTTGAACAATACTGTTCCCACAGCTACAGGTGAACGAAAAACAGTCTACAGCTGATCATTGCTGATCAAGCTATTGACAGTTTAGATGAAGCAGAACCCCCTGCATTTTAGAATTGAGAAAGTAGAAATGCTTTTAACTATTCATTTGTATGAGTGCGCTAGAGGGTTCTTTAAACACAGTGACAAAGTTGAGTCTTATTAACATTAAAGAACATGACATTTCTTAAAATGACAATGAAAAATAATAAATTAAAGCTTAAATAAGGATCTAGTTAATGTAAGCTATACGTCACAACTTTGATTTAATGTTGAGGGGTATTATATCAGTTTGGTGTCACACAGTAGTTCCTTTCAACCAGCCTGTGAGCGCTTTCACATATGAAATGACAGTGGTCTCCCCCTGTGTGAGTGATGACAATTTCTGTCTTTGTCTGTTAAAAGTTGTCCTACAGCAAGACAATTGTGACACTTTGTTTGGCAAAGTATACTCCCAAGAGATGCGTGCCATCAATAGCTACATATGTTAGTTTAAAATGTTAATTTAATATACTTTACATCAGTTTTCTTCTATGATACGTTTGCATGAACAATTGAAATGGAGGTATGAAACGGCAAAATCCAGGCAAGTCTCATTCTGGGCCCTCAAAGGTCTCAATTATTTGTTTGTTTAATTAATTTTTTTCTTTAATTACTGCTAACAGCTTAATAGTTTATGAAACCTAAAAAAATTATACATTCTATTATCAGAATATTAGAGGGACTGATTTACAAAAGCAACATACTACAGGTGTATTATTTCTCTTCTTATACACCTTTGTAGTCGATCCTGAAACGTGTAATTGCCTCTCAGTAAAAGTGCAAAGAGAACATAGTCCTTTCTAATCGTACTTACTGTACAGTAATAGTGGCTTAATTGCCATTTTGATGTTTGGGGACATTTAAAAAGAAAAAAAGAGGATTTATGCTTTATGCACTCTAAAGTACCTTTGTGAATCGCCCCAAATGTATTTTTGACAGTGCTTTTTCTGAAACCGTCATTTACGAAGAGGGCCCCTATTGTTATGGTATATTTATTTCTTCTAATTGTGTCTGCATTTAGCCATATTTAGTTTATGCATACTGTAATAAATAGAGCTGAAATGGGTATATTTCCTTATTTATTTAAACCCAAAAATGTTTAGACTTGTTTGAATGTCTGAAGGGTTTTAGTCATGTAAAGTACAATAGTCACCTGAAAATATGTGCATTGTAATAGATTTACTGCTGCAATCACTTAAGCTTCATTAGGATTTTTTTTTTCTTTTTTTTTTTTGGCTCCCCTACCTGTCAGTCTACACAAATGTTGACCTAGAAGGCATGATTGAGAATAGTGTGAACCATCCAAAAGAAACCCTATTTTCTGTATGTTTCCATATTTCAAAATAAACATAGACAGGAAAGTAGATGTCTATATTTATATATGTCAATTCAGTAAAAACAGAAAACAGGGAACCATATTTATTAGCTCTTTAAAAACCAAAGTTTATGTTATCCATCTTAATGGTACTCAGCTACAGAACAAGGGAAGTGTTCCTTTCCTTGCTAAGACTTAAATTCCAGTATGGCAGGCTACACCAGGGACCCAATTGCAGAATGTGCCCTGTGAGTGCGATGGACCTTTGTATCTGTTTTTGCTCATCTTGTCACTTTGGTATTATTAAAAAAACGACTGCAGTTATTCATGAGATCTGAAATATGTCAAATATATATACCTCACAGGAGTACATTTCGCATCTATCCTATCCGAAAGGAGCATTCCCACATTTGCATGGGGCTGCGAAGCACCGTTGCTCATGCGTCAGTACCATATCACAGCTGCAGTCCCGGGGTCTAACTGACCACCAGGAGGTGCACTAATTCTGCATCACATACAAGATGGCATAGTCCTGAGTTCTGAGAGCACCTCTTCTGGAAGGCTCACAGGATTTCAATGGACCCTCAGGATTCCACCCACAGGGGGGTAGTTATACACAGCACTACCCGGTAGGGAAATCCCAGCCACTTGCTTATTTAATTGGCTGTCATTCCTGAAAAGTGGATTTGTTGTATTAAACCACTGGTCTCCATTGAATGTTGCACTGTCCCTAGAGATGGTGCTAATTTGTACCTGCACCTTTTTCATGTAATGTGGCACAGTGTCTCTGCCTACCATATTTCACGCAACAGGGTCTCAATGCTTTCATTGTGCATGCAACTTGCTAAGCCATAGGCCGTCCTTACATGTCTAACCTGTTTTGTCCTAGGCTAGTTTCATTGACGACAGTGTATTCATCCTCTTCTGATTGTAACCAACGAACAGATAAAGCCTCAAGCCATACATGTGCTTCCATTTAGGCATTGTGAGGTTGTTCTCCGGAATGCCATCATTATTGCCATTACTCAAAAAGTTTTACATAATGGACCTTTGGTTTAGTGTGTGCAGCAATATGTTCTCCTTGACTCTTTTTAATTAATCTATATATTTTACTGCAGTGGAAAACCGCACAACAAAGTGCACAATAGCATGGGGGCTGAAATCTATTAGGAACTATATTTTATTGTATGTGAATGTGAAAACAGGATCTCTATTTGATTTTTACATTAATCCAATTTTCAAGGCTTTTGCATCCACACCTCCAACTGTTAGAAATGGGGTATTTGGTTGACAGTCAGGTTACCCCCTGTTCAAGCAAGGACCCTCACTATAGTCAGGGTAAAAGAGAATCACCCTCAGCTAACCCCTGCTTACCCCCTTGGTAGCTTGGAAGAGCAGTAGGCTTAACTTCAGAGTGCTAGGTGTAAAGTATTTGTACCAACACACGCAGTAGCTTAATGACAACACTATAAAATGACACAACACCAGTTTAGACAAATAGGAATCATTTATTTGAGCAAAACAAGACCAAAATGACAAAAATCCGCCATACATAAGTCAAGTTATGACTTTTTAAAGATTAATCTAAAAAATAGGGCTTAGAAACACAAAATGCTTCGATGAGGTGTTAACACGGCATTGCGACAGAGTCGTTCCCAACAAGCCGACACCAGCGGCGCCGGACACGGAGTCGCGTAGACCCCTAAGTACAGTACCTTTGGTGAAGAGTGACGTGGTGCGGCGAATTCCATGAAGTCGCGGACTTCAGCGGGGCTGCTGCGGCATCGGGCCTGCAAAGGTTGTCGTGTTCCAGCGAAGACCACGGAGTCGGGTGCAGGCGGTGTCACCGGATTCAGCAGCGGCGTCGGCCCCAAGTCGTCAGAAGTCGATTTCCTTGGATTTCCACCAGCTTTCCTTTCAAGGGCCCAGGGATAGGGCACCACTTGGCAGAGCAGGAGTCTCTCCAGAGACTGCAGGTGTTGGCACTGAGAAGTCTTTGCTGTCCCTGAGACTTCAAACAACAGGAGGCAAGCTCTAAATCAAGCCATTGGAGATTTCTTCACAAGATGGAAGTCCAGTCTTTGCCCTTATACTCTGGCAAAAGCAGCAACTGTATGAAGAGAATGGAGAGTGATCATCCCCAACTAGTTGAATTTGTCTTCAAATCGGTCTAAAATATTAGGGAAGAGAACCCCAGAGGCCATTGCCAAGAATACCATGGGAGCTCAAAAATAAGGTGGGACATTTCATTTCTTTGCAGTCCACAGTAACTACCTTGTGGGAAACTGGTGAGATTTTGGCAAACTTACAACCCATGTCCTAGTATGCTGCTAGTACTTGTGTGGTGAATATTTTGTGTACCAGTCATTACACCTAGCAACAAGATGCACAGTAGTTTTCAATGATCTTCC
The DNA here is from genome assembly GCF_031143425.1 of Pleurodeles waltl. Classification (NCBI taxonomy): domain Eukaryota; kingdom Metazoa; phylum Chordata; class Amphibia; order Caudata; family Salamandridae; genus Pleurodeles; species Pleurodeles waltl. The sequence continues at coordinate 600,184,937 of NC_090443.1, read as the reverse complement.
AAAATGAACACATTTTCCCTAAAGTTAAGATTCTGTAAAAGAACTCACAGGAGGATTCTCTACAAAATGTAAAAAACAAAGCCTTAAACCAGACTCAGAGACTTAGAAACCAGACAACTCAAGTATTCCTTTAAAAGGAAATACCAAAACATTCATACCATCCAATTACAGTCCACTTGCCCCACTGTCCCAGATGTTTGTCTCATGTGTGAAATCCTATTTTGCAGATGCTTTCTCTTTATTCAAAATGACTCTCTTTTGCTGAATTTAACTCCACACTACCTCCGTCGCAAATATTGATTTCTCACATATACAGCTTAATCACAGCCTTCCCATTTCAGTGCTCCCTTGATTAAACATTAAATGTTTCAATGGTAAATACACACTGTCAACCCCCTGAGTCTCCTAGTGCTTTAGAGGAGATTTATGTAAAATACACTTAAGACAGTATTTGCCAGCAGCAAATCAACGTGTGCAAACACGAATTGAAAGATTGAGCATCTCGTAAACTGTTCCCTATCAATTATACATTAAGACATCATCACAGATTTGTATTTCTATTTTGCCCCACCACACATACTTCTTTGAAATGGCTGGGTGCATGCACATCTTTACTTTTTGTTTGTAAACTCAATACTTTATGTACAGCTAGGCACAGTATTATAAACTCCAATGCATGTTCTAATGTGAAAAATCTTATTTTTGCTTTGAAGAATTGTATCCTAAACCACTCAGTTCTGATACCCCAGATCCATTGAAGTATTTTCTCAGTTGACACTTCCTCAACTTTCCACCATAAGGATCAGGAATTAGGTATTTTTTAAAGCTGTCAACTTTTTACTATTTGCTGTTGTCTAAATATCCAAGTTATCCTCCCCTATTGCGTTCGAAGACCAGACATCATGTGTGCCCTTATTTCATGCTGATTCAGCCAGCAGTCCCCAGTTCTCCCCTCACTTTCTCAACCCTTGCACTGCCTTCCCACTGCTTCATTGCATTGCTCCAATGTGAATTTTACCTTGAAAAAACGAAGGACAAGTGGTGCTTTGCAAAACGGAACAGTTGGTTTAATTAAACACTACGGCCGGGAAAACAGTTACAGAAATGGGGGCTGAGGATTGTCTCAAAGTACAATCGATCTGAGCTGTGTTTTATACATTTTCTCTGGGCATCATAAAACAATTTCAGCATTCCTTTTTAAGTAAAGAATGTGGGCTGGTGCCTTAGAGTTGTAAATAAGGTCCCTGATAACAAATGCAGGTGGGCCTTGACCTTGCATGGACACAATGAGGGCCAGTAGGTAACATGTCCATGGATCCGGCATGAGGGGTGTGTGATCGCTGCGTGTTACACTGCGTGCTGTGTTCTGATTGGCTGAGTGTTACTAATTTCATGAGGCATCTGATATTATGTTGTTTTCGGAATGCGCACACCCCTCTGGCTATGTACACTTTGTTCTTGCACAAATTCCTGCACGTTTTGCCTTCTAGTACTATTGTACTCCAAGTAGACTCATTTTTTCTATCTGCTTTTTTGCAAAGTGAAGGAATGCTTAAATACACTGGTCAAGGATGTGCACATGTTCAATTGAATGACAGACTACAGACATTTACTTTTTGTTGTCCTCGGATTATGTATGTACGTTCAAGTCATATGCCTGGTGCTAACAGAGTGACTGGTGATATTGAAACAGTTACTCTTTATCATGCAGGTTATACAGTGGTAAAGAAGACTGTGGAGTTTTTGTTTATGGTCTTTTGTTATTATCCATGGTGGTAGAGTGAGCATATAGATGTGATCAGATAACATGAAGATCTGCAAACCTGACTTATGCCTCATGAGTCATAAGTCTCACCCCATGGGTCATATGTGTAAGTGTATCTCAAGGTGCTGCTGTCTTCAACAGCCAATAATGTTATGTTATGTTAAAGTGCAATGCACCTCTATTTACCGCCTGTGCAAGTCTGGTGATCGTTTGACTCTCCACGCTTCTGATGTGTGCCTTGAGGCTTATTTTCCTGCTGGGAATCCCAGCTTCTCTACGCCAAACAGAAGCTTCTGTGGTTCCCTCGGAGATGCTCCCTATTGGGAACTGCGCAGTGCTGGATAAAACCCTGTGGAGGCTATTAGGCAGTCGAAATTTTGGGGGCCTCCCTCGCAAATTATCTCCAAATACGTTTTCAATTTTAGCAACGAACAATTTTAATAAACCAATTTTATTACACAAAACTAAACATTACATGAACATAATTCACAACAATTTCTTTTTACAAACTGACAGCTGACAGAAGATGAGCTTTGAAGAAACAAACTGTTAAGTGAATCTGATGCCTATGGTTTATGTACTTCAAGTTGTTAATGGGTACATTACATTAATAAGGTATTTTCTCTATAGAGTCTTTAATGTAAGGGTTTTGTTTCTTTTTCTTTCTTTTGGAAACAATTTGAGAAAGCTTGATTGTAATTTTCTTTCAAGATCATATCAATATTATTTTGATCCATTGTCGCGGGGACCCTAAAAGAAGAGTGGGGCTTATAGGCCATGCCTACTTTTCCTATTTGGTAGTCCAACACTGGGACTGAGTTCCTACCTATACTAACTATGCTTCCTTCCCCCCTCTTCCGTATGACTGCTACTGATTAAACCTAGTTGCTCCACATTTTTCACTGCTGCACAAAGGCTGCCTCCATTGGCTCACTGTTGAATTCTAGTGCTTTGTTATTCTGTTCTCTTCTTTAAAAATGAACATGCTTTTAAACAATTGATGAGAACTTGACACTTGATAGACCACTTCATAAAGGCCTTGTGGATGAACTATGCAGGTTCCATTTTCTAGAGTTCCTATTTGTAAACCATTACGCCTGTTTTTACGTGAAATATGAATGCAGAGTTCCAAAGCTCATATTTGCTTATGCAGGGTCATCCCCAATCATTTTGCCTCCTGCCTCCTATTTTTTCTGACCTGTTGCTGTTGGTTTTTGAACTCTGAGCACTTTACCACTGCTAACCAGTGCTAAAGTGCATATGCTCTCTGTGTAAAATGTATATGTAATTGACTTATCCATGACTGGCATATTTGATTTACTAGTAAGTCCCTAGTAAAGTGCACTAGAGGTGCCCAGGGCCTGTAAATCAAATGCTACTAGTGGGCCTGCAGCACCTGTTGTGCCACCCACATAAGTAGCCCTATAATCACGTCTCAGACCTGCCATTGCAGTGTCTGTGTGTGCAGTTTTAACTGTAAATTCGACTTGGCAAGTGTACCCACTTGCTAGGCCTAAACCTTCCCTTTTCTTACATGTAAGACACCCCTAAGGTAGGCCCTAGGTAGCCCCAAGGGCAGGATGCAGTGTATAGTTATGGTAGGGGTATAAGTAATGTGTTTTATATGTCCTGACAGTGAAATATTGCTAAATTAATTTCTCACTATTGCAATGCCTGTTCCTCCCATAGGTTAACATGGGGGCTACCTTTAAATCTGATTTAAGTGTAGATTCCCCTTGGGAGTGGATGGACATGTGGAGTTTGGGGTCTCTGAGCTCACAATTTAAAAATACATCTTTTAGTAAAGTTAATTTTAAGATTGTGTGTTTGAAAATGCCACTTTTAGAAAGTGAGCATTTTCTTGCTTATACCATTTCTGTGACTCTGCCTGTTTGTGGATTCCCTGTCTGGGTCAGTTTGACAGTTGGGCTGGTTGCACCTCACACTAGACAGTGACACAAAGGGAGCTGGGGTGTAGTCTGCATTTCCTGATGAGCTCTCTGTGCTAGGAGGGAGGGAAGGAGTGGTCACTCACACCTGAAAGGGCTGTGCCTGCCTCACACAATGCAGTCTTCAACACCCTGGTGAGTGTCTGGGGCCTGGCAGGATTTCACATTCAAAAGAGACATTACTTTGAAGTAGGCATACTTCAAAGGAGAAATTGGGTATAAGAAGAGCACCCAAAACCACAGACTTTAGATCACTTCTGGACATCAAGAGGAACCTCTGCCTGGAGAAGAGCTGAAGAGCTGAGGAGAAATGCTGCCCTGCCTGTGACTGTGCTTTGTGGAGCTATCCTACAGTTGCTGCTTCTGCCTGTGCAGGGGGACAAAGACTGGACTTTGTGGTATATTCCTGCTTGAGAAGGACTCTTCAAGGGCTTGAACTGAGCTTGCCCCCTGTTCTGAAGTCTCGGGCCATCAAAGACTTCCCTTACCAGCACCTGGACTCTCTGCTGAGACTCCTCCGCTGACAAGTGCTGCCCTATCCAGTCCCTGGGTCCTTGAAAGAAAAAGCTGGTAAAACTTCAAGAAAATCGACTTTGGACGACTCCAGACCGATGCTGCTGCTGAATCCAGTGACGTCGCCTGCAAACCGACTCCTTGATCTTCGCTGGAACGCGACGACCTTCACAGGCCAGACACCACTGCAGCTGCGGCGAAGTCTGCGACCCCGTGGAAGCCGCCGCACCACGTCGTGACCGACGGCACTTGAAGTGCACAGATTCAACATTTTACACAGACGCCGCAATCCTTGACTTCGCGCATTCGGCTTATTTCCATTCTTCACCAAGGTACTGTACCTGGGGGTATACGTGACTCCGTGGCCGGTGCCGCTGGTGTTGGGTTATTGGGAACAACTCTGTCATAATGCCGTGTTAACAACCCATCAAAGCATTTTGTGTTTCTAAGCGCTATTTTTGAATTTAATCTTTAAAAATTAATAACTTGACTTGTGTATGTTGGAGTTTTGTCATTTGGGTCTTGTTTTGTAGATAAATATTTCCTATTTTGTTGTGTTGTGTCATTTTGTAGTGTTTTCATTAATCTACTGTGTGTGTTGGTACAAATATTTTACACCTAGCACTTCAAAGTTAAGCCTACTGCTGGTGCCAAGCTACCAAGGGGGTAAGCAGGGGTTAGCTGAGGGTGATTCTCTTTTACCCTGACTATAGTGAGGGTCTTTGCTTGGATAGGGGGTAACCTGACTGCCAACCAAAGACCCCATTTCTAACAAGTCTGTTGGGCCTTGAGTTTGCTGTGGGTTTATTCAAGAGTTTTGAAATACCTGCCTTCTTATTTTAGCCAGGGACTGCCCTCTTGAGTAAACACATGTTAAAAAAATAAATGTTATTTTGGCTCCCAGATATTTCAGAATGCCTTTCAGCATGATGCCAACCTAGTGTTTTCTATAGATAAAAGGCATTGGTATTTTGGGTTTCTAACAAATAATAAGTGTTTGTGCATTGCATATAATTTAATTATAATTGCTGATAAATAGTAATTTGTTTCCTTTTAAGCTTCTAATATCAACCAAGTAGCAAATGAATCATATTCTATTTTTCATATCATCAATAATGTAATGTTTACATGAATAACATGTGTTGGATTGTGACAATGGGGAAGAGAAAAGCAGATGGAAACTCATCTATGGCAATTTGATGTTCTTTCTTTTAAACAGCAAAGTTGCAAAGAAAAATGTAAAAATCAAACAGAAACACGAAAATGTTGAAGATTATTATAACTAAATCTGGGCTGCAGTTTTCGAAATAGATGAAATGACATGGGCATACATACACAATCACTTAGTGTGAATATAAGTGGGAAAATGTATCTCTGAGAAGATACATAGTTAAAACAAACTGTTAGTCAAATACAATTCTACTAAAGGAGATGTAAAGCAACAGTCCAGGTGTCTATTTAAGATGGCAAATTTGAAGGGTGAATGGCAATATCCTAATAAAGAACACTTCATACATTCTACGACAGTACCCTGACCTCTGCTGTCTCTTAAGAGAGGGTATTGTCATAGGGGTAGAGTTTTTGACACCTGGATTTTGGTGCCTGGCTTGATTTTCAAGCAGTGTGGTTTGGATTTATTTATTGTTCTATGGTGCGGCTCTGTCACCTCACAATGTTAGCTTTAGGATGCAATGTTTGCCTTTCTTTAATTAAGGGCCGTTTCGGAAGGTACTTGGGTTGTTATAAGTTTACCCACTTCACACCTTTTATAGTGCTTGCAGCTAAAGACTCTAGCAGAATATTGATGGTCACTGATGATTTTCCAACCTCCTACCTCTACCACTGCACATTATAGCTGTAAGATTAACAGCTCAGAGTTTTTTATCGAACACTATTTCTGATGCTGGAGCTTCCCAGTGAAAAGAGCATTATGCACAGGACATTATCGGAACAGCTCATAGTAGGCCATCTGATAATTCCCTTTAATATAAGATCAATCTGCAAGTAGAGAGTCACAAGAAATCCAAGACAGCAAAGAGATGATGTAAGTTAAGGGAGGAGACATTCCAAGAAGCCAGTACTCACAACTAAGTTTGTGATAAATGTGTAAGATTGCAGTAGAAAGAAAACACATTTTGTTTAGGATTGATTCCTAACTGATCATCCCACTTTACAAAATTGAAACTTCTGATGAATTTGGTGACTCTACTGGAAGATACTTCAAAACATAATTGACCGTCATAAGCATGTTGATCAATATAGAATCCCGTTCCAATCAATGCATTCAGCAGCGTGTCCATGTTAGGAATAAATGTATAGAGAGTATCTATGCATGGAGAAAATACAATAAAATATCAGGGAAAAAGTGAATTGAAGACACCAAAATGCAGAAGTTAAGTTTGGTGAGGAGTGATATAAAGCAACCAACATCACACTTGCATGCTGCTTACAGCAGCTAAGTTGAATAAAGATACCCCATTTCAACCATATGAAGCAACAGCAGGCACCTAATCATGATCATGAGGATTTAGCCTCTGGTGAAAAGTCTCTTAATCAGTCTCTGTCCCCCTATGCATAGGAAAATTGACTGATGAGACAGATAGAAATTATTTTCCTCAATGTCATGTTGCAATATGCTTAGTGTACCGTTTTTATTTACCTCCCCAAGAAAAGCTATTTTAGTGATCACTCTTTAGTCCACTCTGTCAGAGGCTTCAAAAATATTTTTAGAAGCAGAGGAATTAGGCTTACTTTCAAAATGAGCGGTAAAATCTCTTCAGGAAAAAATAAATATCTTCTGCAATTGGACAAATCACCATTTTAATTGGTAGAATATCATTTGAATGTAAGGTTTGTTTGTAGAAATACAATAGGGTGACATAATCACAAGCATGAGGTGCCACAAACTTATTCTAGTTCCATGAAGCACAGAGCAGTACGGTGGTTCAGCAATAGTTGTCCTTCTGATTGCAGCTCTGTTTCCAAACCTTCGAGTCACAAAATACTCTACATTTCAAACATTTTCCAGTCAGGACCGACTGATGGGGTTTAAGATAGCATGTAAACACAAGAATGAATAACTATGATTGAATTTTGCACAACCTGACTTTACTAATAGAAAAGGCTAATATTGCATCCCTTATCACGAGTCAAGGTTTTCTTTGATTTACAGAAACATTGAAGATATTCTAGTATGACATTGTTTGTGTGGTAGTACCAAGTCCCCTAGATCTTTCATGACCACTGATTATTCCAGAGCACTCCTGGTAATACAATGGGCTAGTCATTTCTTTACGCACAGTCTTAAATTGAAAGGATCAACACAATTATCTAGCCCAATGTTTGAAGAACTATCCGACAGAATGAATGCAAATTGTAAAGGTTTTAAGAAATGCTAGGGAACTAAGGAATCATCTTGTCAATGGGACTGGCAAAGCTACTCACTGGCAACACTCTTTCAATTGAATAGTGCCAAAATTAATTCAGGGGAAAATTGTCGGTACCTGATGGGGATTACATTTCAGATGTCAATGTCCTGCATGTTGTGTCTGAGTGTGATGTCCTGTTGCTAGCTGTCCTCTATTACATGCCCTTTGTTGTGCATTTACCTTTCCCAGTGCTTACACTGTAAAAACAGTAACTGCCAGACCCAAGGAAAATTCTGTGGTCACAGTCAGTTCCCCCATTCTGGGGGCCTTGCCGACTCAAACTGAGGGTGTCACTTCAAATATTCAGAACCTTTCTCTGACATAGTTCAGATATTAGCCATTTCACTATGTACATCATTCTAATGATCCCAGCTAAATTATTGCTAGAGTACAAAAAGGCCAATTTCCATATCGCTTTTCTCCATTTGTTTTATATAAGCAGTTTAATAGGCATAGGTAGGTCCTGTGTATTCTGTTGGTTTGTAGTTTGGCATTTAGAATAGAAGGTAAATCACAGGTATCCTAATTAATTTAAAGAATATGTAGAGATGGAATATGTGTACTGCTATAGAATTTTTTTTATTCCTCTATCAAAGTATGAAACTCAGTCCTACAAAGAAATTCGACTTATTGCCGCCTAAACTGAGGGATCACCCCCCCAGCCCTTGAACTTCATTGTGGCTCACAAATTACTTTTCTACAGTGCACTGTTTTTACTGGCCCAACACCCCTTTTGCCCACCACTCAAGTTCAGCTTTATATGTGCGTGTCCTGAAGATATTTCATGGTGTAGAGAGTGAGGTGATTCCCTGGTGTAGGAAAGAACGTATTGCTGCTTTGAGGCAATTTTGCAAAAGTAAGCACTGGCAGGCACAGGCAACCTGCTTATAAGATATAAGACTGAGGTAATTCTCTACACACCATCCAGATTTATTTTTGTAGCAATTTATTTTACAGTGAAGGCGGTTGGAGATATTGAGAAGGGCAAGGTAACACGTTAAGATAAATTATTCTCAACTGTGAAATGAAAAGTTGAAAATAAATTGTTCCAACAGACATTCGAGACTGTACTGTATAAATTAAGATAAACTGGAACTTGATATCACTTATTTGTACAAAAATCGATTCATAATTTTAAGAGGATAGCTGATGGTCATATTGTTCTCTTTACATTTAGATGTGTTTGATTGATGTATATGGCTGGACATATTTTGCATTGATCACTGAAATAATTTTTAAAAGAAATAATGAAACACAGATTGAGTTATGGTTCCCTTTTCTATTTCACAATGTTAAGGGTCTTGGAATGGGCACTGCAGGGCCCCTCCGGCCAGCACCATTGCAATGTTCACTGTCTGCTATGCAGACAGTGAACATTGTGAGGGTGCTGGTGCACCCTGCAGGCTACAACATTGCCGCCATCTCGATTACAAGCCACAGACTATGTTGTAGCCTGTTTCCCACCAGGCCAGTGGGTGGAAACTCAGGTTTCCGCCTGCTGACTGAGCAGAAAACTCTTAATGGGGCCACCAGGGAGGTAGCCTGTGTGACAGCAACCTCCCCGTCGGAAGTTCGGCGGATGGTAAAAACCGTCCACCAAACTCATAATGACCCCCTATTTGTGCAATATATTTGCAATGTAATTGTTTTGAAGGTTGTGCATCTTTGAACCTTCTGCAACACCCCAGTGGACATTTTTATGAAAGTGCTTGTGTCAAACAATTGTATTAGTACCCTGAATCTGTTTCACTTGATGGATTGTGTGTGCTTAGTCAGGGTTATAAAGTTAGCTCACACCTTTTTTTTCACTTATATCTCATATACACAATTGATACTCACAAGGTATTGTATTTTTAATTTTTTATTCAAATGTTTGTATAATTAATACCCCTTGTAGATGTACACAAAAGAGAATTTATAGATAGTAGAGCAAAATGTATCAAATCAACTCATGAAAGTCTACAACGACACAGGGCCATTTACAAAGTTTGAAATACTTTTAGGTACACTGTACATCCTGGAATTTCTAGATCTGATCCTTCTAATTTATTTCATGGGTGTACGCTGCTGGATATGTGTCGCCCTGGAGAAATATAGGCAAAGCTAACATGTCTGGCTTATAACTGAAAGTTTTCTTCATAGGTTGGTAAGTTTGTGTGCGTGTGGATTTGTGTATGGTCAGTGATCAAATTCAAGAATAAGTCACCTGTCGCTGAATGGGTGCATGAATGCATGGAAGAGTGCAAGGTCATATTGATAAGTGAGTGCATTAATGGAAAGATACATTTTCCTCCCATTTATTCATTCTTGATTTCACTCACTGACTCATCCACAAAGCACAAGGTAATTTCCCTATATTTGAAGGGGCATTTCAGGTTATAGGCCAGACTGTTTGGCTTTACTAATGCTAGATATACAATATCATCATAGTAAATTCTTCTAAGATGGATGTTCAACCCTTTAATCCAAGACATTCATAGGGAATACCTGGACCTGACAAGACATACTTTACCTCAATTCAGAACTGCATGGGTCTGAGCAAAACCAGTTTATGATTAGCACCAAGATGTAGCCAACTATCTTATCTTAAAATCTGTCTCAAAGGTTTACATGGCTAAATATGACCTCTAGTCACTTGACTGCCAATATATTTCTTCTTATTTAATAGCTTTTTGTACAGTGCTCCTGTGCTATGTGGGTGGTGCACATAGGCACCTTCGCCAGACAAAAATATACCACACCTGGCTAGAAAAATACAGCTTAATTCAATGAACAAAACAAAAACAAAGCAACAAAACCTTCAATAAATAGAAGTTGAGATATGATTTTTTGAATAATAAACTTGCAGTGCTTAAAAGCATAAAGCGCCATCCAGGGCTATCTGATTGCTCTAGATCAGGTCAAATCTGAAAAGCCAGGATGACAAAGATGGAGCGCAGGTCAGATTAAAAAACTACCTTGGTTCGGAGTTGCGTCAACATTGAGAACAAGATGCAAGGAGTAATGGGGTGTTCCTAAGCCTTGCAGCAGCAGTGATGGGCAGATGTTGATGGTGAAGCAGTGTCCTCACAGCGATGCATCTGGGTCAATGTAGATATGCTAGTTCTGAGCGGTGCAACAGCATCGATGCATGGATTTTGGACTGCAGCAGCACTTTATACCCACTTCCAAGGGCCCAGGACTGGATTGGCACCTCTTGGCAGGGCATGACTTGCAGCAAGAAAAATCCAGGAGGTAATGAGTTAGATGTCTTTTGTGTCCCTGAGACTTCAGAAGAACATTAGATAATCGAGCGAGCCCTTGATGTCACTATGGTTCTGAGATGAAGTGTTGTGGGTCCAGTCCTTCTCAGCCAGGAAAGAAGGGCAGCAGGTAAGCACAACAGGAAAGCAGCTCATCAAGAGCAGAAGTCCAGTAGAGCCCTTGTAGCAACACAGCAGTCCTTCTTCCTGGCAAAGTATCCACAGGTCAAGAACTGTACTGAGTTGGTAGGGTCAGATTTCCAATTCTTATACCCAGTGGTGCCTCTGAAGTGAGGAAGACTTCAAAGAAGGGCTTTAAAGTGAACAGAGGTCCTCCCTTCCCACCCTTGCTCCAATCTCACCACAGTGGGGTATGCAACCCTTTGTGTGGGTACTGACTATTAAGGTGTAAGTATCAGATCCTCCCTCCCATCCTGTCTAGGATGGCCCATCAGGATATTGATGGCCCATCAGTCACACTTAAGCTCCTTTTGTGTGTGGCTGTCTAGAGGGAATGCACCAGCCAAGCTGCCAAACCACCCCAGACATGTTTTGGAGACAGGCTGCAGGCACACAGGGCTAAGAGCATTAAAATGCCAACTTTCTAAAAGTGGCATTTTCAAAATTGTATTATTAGGATTGACTTTACCATTAAAGAGGATATGTCTTTACAATTCCATAGGTAGTATACATGACAGATCTACTCCTTCTCAATCAGGAATTAAAACGTATTCACTATAATAAGGGATTCCCAATGTTACCTTATGAGAGGGGTAGGCATCACAGTAGGGAAAAATGAATTTGAGAGTTTTCCACTACCAGGAAATATAAAACTTAAAGGTATATGGCCAGCCTTTTAACTACATAGCAGCCTGCCTTATGGACTACCTAGGGACTACCTTAGGAGTGATTTATATGTAATAAAAGGGGAGTTTAACGTTTAACAAGGGGTTTTAAATGCCAGGTCAATGTGGTAGTGTAATACTGCATTCAGGCTGCAATGGCAGGCTTGGGACATGTTTTAAAGGGCTTCTTAAATGGGTGGCACAATCAGTGCTGCAGGCCCACTAGTAGCATTCCATTTACAGGCCCTGGACACATGTAGTGCACTTTACTAGGGATTTATAGTAAAAATAATATGTCAATTACGTATATACTGATCAGACCATGTTTTAGGGAGAGGGCACATGTACTTTAGCATGGGCCACCAGTGGTAAAGTGCTCAGAGTCCTAGGCCAACATAAGAAATCAGCAGAAATCTGAGGCAAGCAGGCAAAATCTTTGTGGGGAAGACCACCCTAAGGCTGTCAGATCTGACACCATCTTTTTCTGTCTCTTGTGCGCTATTGCATACGCAATTGCAGCCCAGTCCCAGGAAGGCAAAACAAAGGATTTCCTCTGAGAGAGGGTGTTACACTCTCACCCTTTGGAAATAGGTGTTAAGGGCTGGAAAGGAGTAGCCTCCCCCAGCCTCTGAAAATGCTTTGAAGGGCACAGATGGTGCGCTCCTTGCATAAGCCAGTCTACACTGGTTCAGGGATCCCCCAACCCCTGCTCTGGCGTGAAACTGGACAAAGGAAAGGGGAGTGACCACTCCCCTGTCCATCACCACCTCAGGGGTGGTGCCCAGAACTCCTCCAGTGTGTCCCAGACCTCTGCCATCTTGAATGCAGAGGTGTGAGGGCACAATGGAGGCCTCTGAGTGGCCAGTGCCAGCAGGTGACGTCAAAGACCCCTCCTTATAGAAGCATACCTGGTTAGGTGGCCAATCCTTCTCTGAGGGCTAGTTAGGGTCTCTCCTGTTGGTTTCTCATCAGATAATTAATGCCAGAGCTCACCAGAGTTCCTCTGCATTGCTCTCTTCGACTTCTGCCAAGGATTCACCGCTGACTGCTCCAGGACGCCTGCAAAACCACAACAGAGTAGCAAGAAGACTACCAGCAACCTTGTAACGCCTAATCCTGCCGGCTTTCTCAACTGTTTCCTGGTGGTGCATGCTCTGAGGGCTGTCTGCCTTCACCCTGCACTGGAAGCCAAGAAGAAATCTCCTGTGGGTCGACGGAATCTTCCCCCTGCTAATGCAGGCACCAAACTTCTGCTTCATCGGTCCTCTGGGTCCCCTCTCATCTCGACGAGCATGATCCCTGGAACACAGGAGCTGGATCCAAGAGACCCCGACAGTCCAATGATCCTTCTGTCCAAATTTGATGGAGGTAAGTCCTTCCCTCCCCACGCCAGACAGTAATCCTGTGTACTGCATGAACTGCAGCTTCTAGGGCTTCTGTGCACTTTTGCAAGGAATCCTTCATGCACAGCATAGTCCAGGTCCCCAGCACTCCATCCTGCATTGCTCAACTCGCTGAGTTGACCACCGACTTCGTAGGACCTTCCTTTGTAGTGTTGAGATGACCGCCATGCTCAGATTTCTTGAATGCTTGTTCAAGTGCTTCTGTGGGTACTGCCTGCTTCTACATGGGCTCTCTGTGCTGCTGAGCACCCCTTCTGTCTCCTCCTCCAAGGGGCGACCGCCTGGTCCTTCCTGGGCCCGGGCAGCACCCATTTTCTTCAACTGTGACTCTTGCAGCTAGCAAGGCTTGTTTGCGGTCTCTCTGCATGGAAACAACTCTGCATCCTCCAGCACGCTGTGGGACATCTTCTGTGCAAAGGAGAAGTTCCTGGCATCTTCCGTTGATGCAGAATCATCAGCTTCTTCCACCTGGAGGCAGCCCCTTTGGCACCTTCATCTGGGGTTTAGTGGGCTTCTGCCCCCCCCGGACACTTGCGTGACTGTTGGACTTGGTCCCCTTCCTTTACAGGTCCTTAGGTCCAGGAATCCATCTTCAGTGCTTTGCAGTTAGTTGTTGCCTTTGCAGAATCTCCTATCACGACTTTAGTGTGTTTCTGGGGAAGTAGGGTAACTTCACTCCTACTTTTCAGGGTCTTGGGGTGGGGTATCTTGTACACCCTTAGTTTTGTCTTACACTCCCAGCGACCCTCTACACACTACACTAGGCCTGGGGTCCATTTGTGGTTCGCATTCCAGTTTTGCAGTATATGGTTTGGTTTGCCCCTAGGCCTATTACATCCTATTGTATTCTACAGTGTTTGCACTACTTTTCTAACTGTTTACTTACCCGATTTTGGTTTGTGTGTATATTTTGTGTATTTTACTTACCTCCTAAGGGAGTATATCCTCTGAGATATTTTTGGCACATTGTCACTAAAATAAAGTACCTTTATTTTTAGCAACTCTGAGTATTGGAATTCTTATGACATAGTGCTATATGATATAAGTGGTATAGTAGGAGATTTGCATGTCTCCTAGTTCAGCCTAAGCTGCTCTGCTATAGCTACCTCTATCAGCCTAAGCTGCTAGAACACTAGTAATCTACTAATAAGGGATAACTGGACCTTGCACAAGGTTTAAGTACCATCATGTACCCATTATAAGCCAGGCCAGCCTCCTACATTCATACATTGTTTGAGTGGTAGCTTCTGATCTGAAAGGAGTAGGAAGGTCATATTTAGTATGGCCAGAATGGTAATACAAAATCCTGCTGACTGGTGAAGTTGGATTTAATATTACTATTTTGGGAATGCCACTTTTAGAAAGTGAACATTTCTCCGCACTTAAATCCTTCTGTGCCTTACAATCCACATCTGGCTGGGCTTAGTTGACAGCTCCCTTGTGCATTTACCCAGACACACCCCAAACACAGGATACTCAGCCTCACTAGCATACATCTGCATTTTGAATTGCTCTTCCTGGGCTGGGAGGGTGGAGGGCCTTACACTTGCATTTCAAAGGACAGGAGCCTATCCTCACACAAAGGACTGCCACACCCCCTACTGGGACCCTGGCAGACAGGATTGAACTAAAAGGGGACCTTGTGCACTTCCAAGCCACTCTTTGAAGCCTTCCCCCACTTCAAAGGCACATATGGGTATTTAAACAGGGCCTCTGCCCCTACCAACTCAGACACTTCTGAGGTAGATACTCTACCTGACAAGACACTTTCTGGAGAAGAGAACCTGAACCAGAACCTGCATTCTGCAAAAAAGACCTGCCTGGCTGCTCAAAGGACTCACCTGACTGCTTTCTGTGAAGGACTGCTGCCTTGCTGTTGCCCTGCTGCCTTGCTGCTCTCTGGCGGTGGTGAAGACGTGCTTTCCAAGGGCTTGGATAGAGCTTGCCTCCTGTTCCCTGAAGTCTCAGGACCAAAAAGACTTCATCTCTAGAAGAAGGACTCCTTGTGTGACGAAATTTGACGCATAGCCTACCAGAAAGTCTAGCACCAAATTTATGGAGTTAAAGTCAATTTTTGCTTGCAGGAAACTACCTTGCATCAATGAGATGCAAGGTAGGTGCTCTTTTGCAAAAAATACGATATGGCCTTAATGCCATTTTTATTGCTTCATGCTAAAATCAAGCACAGGGGAAGGGAGGCTTAAATAATGGTGCTAAGCTTGCTCAAAGCCATTTTTTAATGCCTGGGTCAGGACAGGCATTAGGGGACCTTTGGGCCTATTTCAATGGTCAGAGACCATAGAATTGGCCCAGAGGTGCTCTTCCCTAGCCCCAGAGACACTTCCACCCACACCAGAAGGAAGCCAGTGGATGGGGGGACTGCATCCCAAGTCATGCAAGTTCAGGTGAGTATTTTTTTTTTAAGTGCCAAAGTGCCATAGGGGGCCTAACTTGGGCCCCCCTAAATGGCACTGGGCCCAATGGCCATGCCCAGGGAACATTTGTCCACTGGGCATGGACACTGGGGTGGTGGGCCTGACTCCTGTCTTTACTAAGGCAGGAGTCGTGTCCATGGGTGTTGTGCATCAAAGGATAACGCTAGTCTGGTTAGAGGCATTGTCATGCCTCTAACCAGACTACCGTCATCCTTTCACGCACAACCTCCTGTTCCCCCTACGCCTCCCCACCCGGTTAGCATCCTTTTTCATGACGCTAGCTGGGCCTTACCGCCAGCTACCATCATATCATAAATATGATGCCCGGCAGGCGTCTCAAGATGGCGCTAGCCAGCAGTATACTTTTTCACACAAAATTGCATTCACGCAGTTTTGCATGAAAAAGTATAAATCAGGGCCTCAGTTTAGTAAATACTATCTTCACTTAGAAAGCGGCTACAACAATTAAAAAAAATGTATTTTAAAAAGTCATCTTTGCCCTTCCAGAGTTCTCTAGAAGCCAAATCTGCATTTTGTATTCTCTCTTCTGGGAGTCAGTAAGTAGCATTTCAATGGGCATGTTTGACCAAGACAGGGACAATAGGTAGCCCTTGGGTGTGGAGTGGTGTTGTTATGTCCTTAAACGGATAGCCTGCAGGCTGGACCCAAGTACTTAGGCCCTCATTACATCTTTGGCGGATGGCAAATACAGCAAACAGTATGAAATTGTGAATGCTTCGCTGGGCTCATATTGTTACATAGGTGGTGAGGCCGACTGTTGTTCAGGGATCCAGTGAAAAGAATGCAGACACACGAGGTAGGTGAGTAACTAACCACGAGAATACCTCCACAGGCTACTTTATTGATTCACTCCCTTGCGTCATGGACAGTATCATTTGTGCTGGGCGGGAGGGTCATGTTCCCTTCTGTGATTCTTGACAAAGGATAATGGTTTGTCCCAACATAACACACATTAGACAAGGAGAAAGACACTGTGCCGAGGACTTTCCCCAGCGGCTCTACATTTGCCTGTTATGAAATTGCAGTATTACCTGCTGCTGTTCTTCAACGTAAATGTATTTGTAGTATTGTGTGCCAATTTTCAGTTACTTTGTAAGTGCCATTTAACTTTCTAATAATTGCTTCCTCAGTAAAGATGCCCTCTCATTGTGTAGGAGGCTGCTATGGTAACGCTGAATTCATATCGTTAAGCTAAATCTGCCATTTTATAATCTTCATCACAGTTAACAGAGGTATGAAATGTTGTTTATAATTGGAAAGTCTGCAATAAAATAAAAACACTCACTTGGCATGTTGACGATGCCGTCATGCACAAAAGAAATAGATGAAAGTCCAAAAACATACTCCATAAAAATCTAGATTCACAAAAATATAAACCACCTAAAGAGCACCAACGACATCATACTTCAATTGTAAAATTGTAACTCGCACTTAAAGAGAAACATTTGTCTGCCACTGGCTGCAGCTCTTTCTCAGAAAATTATACATTATTAATTGGTCTGTAAATTAATTGTTTTTCCAATGTTTAGTTCCCGCAGCAATCTAGCCTGATTGGTACAACTCTGGGCCAGATTTGCCAGCATCAGTTTCATTTCGGCAGTTTTCTTGCTTTGCCCCTCCTAACAACACCATTTGTGCTCCCTATTTATAAAAGCATCAGAATTTGTGATGCTATTCTGGCACTTTGCTCCACTAGCATTAAAGTGCAAGGAGGCCCATAGGTTAATATGGGTGCTTTATTTTATCGCCTTCTCTGAGCAGGCGTTAAAAATGATGTCAAAAATTGCTCAGTGAAATCTTGTAGATTTTACTGTGCATTTTTGTATGCTTCCTAATGCCGGAAAGCCCTCCTTGCATACATTATGCGTGACACAGGCATAATCTGAAGCAAGGGGTCGCTAAGTGACTCATTGCATGCATTGCACCGCTTTGTAAATATGGCACAGTGAAAAGTTTCATCATATACATTAATGAGTTAAAAAACAAAGGTAATCCAAGGGTTATTTCAATTGGAATTTGTCCAAACAAGTGAACAGCATTTTCAACAATCCTCTGTTTTGTGCAGTGTTTAAAGACAAGTCAGAATAGAATGGATGAAATTAATAGCGACCTTAATTTGAAAGATATGGTGCAGTGAAATTTCGATAGCAATATTGATTATTATTTGCAGTACATTTGGCAAATTAATTCATCAAAGCGTTTTAATTGGTATAGTCAACATAATAACAATCTTAACTTTCTTTCATTGGAGCCCATTACCGAAAGATTGGATGTGGATAAGGTATGTATAGGCCCCAATTAAACACCATTAATGCATGAAGTATTTTCCAAGCAGGGCAGGTACCTCTCATTCCAGGTTTTGATTTAGAAATGAAGCATATTGTTGAAAAATCTCTACTTACACCACCAAATTCTACATGCTTCACTTTTTATGGTATTTTCCCTGATACCCAAAATTGCAATCTTTACTCAAGAATTTCTCCTTGCACTGGGATCACAGTTCAGTCCCAAGCTTTCAATCAAGGCCTTCAAATTTAAGACTAGACTACCATGAGCATGTCAAGCAATACTGTGTTCTCAATGCTCCTAAACTTAAATGTGGTTCACTTCAGGACAGTTCATAGTCAGTTGACTCGTCAGGTTTCTATTTTTGTTTCAATGTCTTATTAGTTATCTTCAGCAATTCTATTGCATATCAATATGATGTTGCCTTGAATGCACTTGTTGATGATTCCATATTGATTATACTTCTATGATTGACCTGAAAAGTCTCAAGGGCTCTGATTGGAACACTTTGTATGTATGTATGTATATAAATATGTATGGCGTGTAGCAGTGATTGCATATGCCAAACCTAGCTGTGAAGTGATACACTGGACAACCCTTAAGATGGTCTTCCACTAGACCTTTTGCATACTCCTGTCGCTTAACCCTTTCGCTGCCAGGCCTTTTCCCCCTCCTGTGCAAGGCCTTTTTTTGGCTATTTGGGGCAGTTTGCGCTTAGGCCCTCATAACTTTTTGTCCACATAAGCTAGCCAAGCCAAATTTGCGTCCTTTTTTTCCAACATCCTAGGGATTCTAGAGGTACCCAGACTTTGTGGGTTCCCCTGAAGGAGGCCAAGAAATTAGCCAAAATACAGGGAATTTTTTTTTTTTTTCAAAAAAATGGGAAAAAGTGGCTGCAGAAGAAGGCTTGTGGTTTTTCCCCTGAAAATGGCATCAACAAAGGGTTTGTGGTGCTAAAATCACCAGCTCCCCAGCTTTCAGGAACAGGCAGACTTGAATCAGAAAACCCAATTTTTCAACACAAATTTGGTATTTTACTGGGACATACCCCATTTTTACAATTTTTTGTGCTTTCAGCCTCCATCCAGTCAGTGACAGAAATGGGTATGAAACCAATGCTGGATCCCAGAAACCTAAACATTTCTGAAAAGTAGACAAAATTCTGAATTCAGCAAGGGGTCATTTGTGTAGATCCTACAAGGGTTTCCTACAGAAAATAACAACTGAAAAAGAAAAACATTGAAATTGAGGTGAAAAAAATAGCAATTGTTTTCTATGTTTTACTCTGCAACTTTTTCCTGCAATGTCAGATTTTCGAAAGCAATATACCGTTACATTTGCTGGACTCCTCTGGTTGCGGGGATATATAGGGCTTGTAGGTTCATCAAGAACCCTAGGTACCCAGAGCCAATAAATGAGCTGCACCCTGTAGTGCATTTTCATTCTATACCGGGTATACAGCAATTCATTTGCTAAAATATAAAGAGTGAAAAATAGCTATCAAGAAAACCTTTGTATTTCCAAAATGGGCACAAGATAAGGTGTTGAGGAGCAGTGGTTATTTGCACATCTCTGAATTCCGGGGTGACCATACTAGCATGTGAATTACAGGCCATTTCTCAAATAGATGTCTTATATTTGGAAGGAAAAAATGTAGAGAAAGACAAGACGCAATAACACTTGTTTTGCTAATCTATGTTCCCCCAGGTCTCCTGATAAAAATGATACCTCACTTGTGTGGGTAGGCCTAGCGCCCGCGACAGGAAATGCCCCAAAATGCAACATGGACACATCACATTTCTTTAAAGAAAACAGAGGTGTTTCTTGCAAAGTGCCTACCTGTAGATTTTGGCCTCTAGCTCAGCCGGCACCTAGTAAAACCTACCAAACCTGTGCATTTTTTAAAACTAGAGACCTAGGGGATTCCAAGATGGGGTGACTTGTGGGGCACTGACCAGGTTCTGTTACCCAGAATCCTTTGCAAACCTCAAAATTTGGCAAAAAAAACACATTTTCCTCACATTTTGGTGACAGAAAGTTCTGGAATCAGAGAGGAGCCACGAATTTCCTTCCACGCAGCGTTCCCCCAAATCTCCCGATAAAAATGATACCTCACTTGTGTGGGTAGGCCTAGCGCCCGCGACAGGAAATGCCCCAAAACGCAACATAGACACATCAAATTTTTTGAAAGAAAACAGAGGTGTTTTTTGCAAAGTGCCTTCCTGAAGATTTTGGCCTCTAGCTCAGCCAGCACCTAGGGAAACCTACCAAACCTGTGCATTTTTTAAAACTAGAGACCTAGGGGATTCTAAGATGGGGTGACTTGTGGGGCTCTGACCAGGTTCTGTTACCCAGAATCCTTTGCAAACCTCAAAAGTTGGCTAAAAGAACACATTTTCCTCATATTTTGGTGACAGAATGTTCTGGAATCAGAGAGGAGCCACAAATTTCCTTCCACCCAGCATTCCCCCAAGTCTCCCGATAAAAATTATACCTCACTTGTGTGGGTAGGCCTAGCGTCCGCGACAGGAAATGCCCCAAAACGCAACGTGGACACATCACATTTTTTGAAAAAAAACAGAGGTGTTTTTTGCAGAGTGCCTACCTGTAGATTTTGGCCTCTAGCTCAGCCGGCACCTAGGGAAACCTACCAAACCCATGCATTTTTTAAAACTAGAGACCTAGGGGAATCCAAGATTGGGTGACTTGTGGGGCTCTGACCAGGTTCCGTTACCCAGAATCCTTTGCAAATCTCAAAATGTGGCTAAAAAAACACATTTTCCTCACATTTTGGTGACTGAAAGTTCTGGAATCAGAGAGGAGCCACAAATTCCCTTCCACCCAGCGTTCCCCCAAGTCTCCCTATAAAAATGATACCTAACTTGTGTGGGTAGGCCTAGCGCCCGCGACAGGAAATGCCCCAAAACGCAACGTGGACATATCACATTTTTTTAAAGAAAACAGAGGTGTTTTTTGCAAAGTGCCTACCTGTAGATTTTGACCTCTAGCTCAGCCGGCACCTAGGGAAACCTACTAAACCTATGCATTTTTGAAAACTAGAGACCTAGGGGAATCCAAGATGGGGTGACTAGATGGGGTGACTTGTGGGGCTCTGACCAGGTTTTGCTACCCAGAATCCTTTGCAAACCTCAAAATTTGGCTAAAAAAACAAATTTTCCTCATATTTTGGTGACAGAAAGTTCTGGAATCAGAGAGGAGCCACAAATTTCCTTCCACCCAGCGTTCCCCCAAGTCTCCTGATAAAAATGATACCTCACTTGTGTGGGTAGGCCTAGCGCCCGCAACAGGAAATGCCCCAAAACGCAACGTGCACACATCACATTTTTTTAAAGAAAACAGAGGTGTTTTTTGCAAAGTGCCTACCTGTAGATTTTGGCCTCTAGCTCAGCCGGCACCTAGGGAAACCTACCAAACCTGTGCATTTATGAAAACTAGAGAGCTAGGGGAATCCAAGATTGGGTGACTTGTGGGGCTCTGACCAGGTTCCGTTACCCAGAATCCTTTGCAAACCTCAAAATGTGGCTACAAAAAAACATTTTCCTCATATTTTGGTGACAGAAAGTTCTGGAATCAGAGAGGAGCCACAAATTTCCTTCCACCCAGCGTTCCCCCAAGTCTTCCGATATAATTGATACCTCTCTTGTGTGGATAGGCCTAGCGCCTGCGACAGGAAATGCCCCAAAACGCAACGTGGACACATCACATTTTTTTAAAGAAAACAGAGGTGTTTTTGGCAAAGTGCCTACCTGTAGATTTTGGCCTCTAGCTCAGCCGGCACCTAGGGAAACCTACGAAACCTGTGCATTTTTGAAAACTAGAGACCTAGGGGAATCCAAGATGGGGTGACATGTGGGGCTCTGACCAGGTTCTGTTACCCAGAATCCTTTGCAAACCTCAAAATTTGGCTAAAAAAAACACATTTTCCTCACATTTTGGTGACAGAAAGTTCTGGAATCAGAGAGGAGCCACAAATTTCCTTCCACCCAGCATTCCCCCATGTCTCCCGATAAAAATGATACCTCACTTGTGTGGGTAGGCCTAGCGCCCGCGACAGAAAATGCCCCAAAACGCAACGTGGACACATCACATTTTTTGAAAGAAAACAGAGGTGTTTTTGCAAAGTGCCTACCTGTAGATTTTGGCCTCTAGCTTAGCCGGCACCTAGGGAAACCTAGCAAACCAGCGCATTTTGAAAACTAGAGACCTAGGGGAATCCAAGATGGGGTGACTTGTGGGGCTCTGACCAGGTTCTGTTACCCAGAATCCTTTACAAACCTCAACATTTGGCTAAACAAACACGTTTTCCACTCATTTCGGTGACAGAAAGTTGTGGAATCTGAGAGGAGCCACAAATTTCCTTCCACCCAGCGTTCCCCCAAGTCTCCCGATAAAAATGATACCTCACTGTGTGGGTAAGGCCTAGCGCCCGCTACAGGAGATGCCCCAAAACGCAATGTGGACACATCAAATGTTTTGAAAGAAAACAGAGGTGTTTTTTGCAAAGTCGACTATTGCTATCAGGGAGAAATGTAAGGGGGAAAAAAGCGCTCACAACCGTACCAAGCAAGAGTAAGAGAAGTACTAAGTATTATAAAAAGTTGGTGCTCCCGGCCTCGGAGGAATCTCCCCTACCCCCACACCTGTGATAACACAGATAAGCAAACTAAATATTGGAGACCTAGGCACTCATATTATATATCAATATAATATTAAATAAAGCTCTAACATGCAGTGTAGTATATACTACACTGCATGTTAGAGCTTTATTTAATACTATATTGATATATAATATGAGTGCCTAGGTCTCCAATATTTAGTTTTTAGTTACTATTTAAGTCTCTCGATAAAAATGGTACCTCACTTGTGTGGGTAGGCCTAGCGCTCACGAAAGGAAATGGCCCAAAACACAATGTGGACACAACACATTTTTTCACAGAAAACAGAGGTGTTTTTTGCAAAGTGCCTACCTGTGGATTTTGGCCTCTAGCTCAGCCGGCCCCAGAGGGGGGCAGAAATGGCCTAAAATAAATTTGCCCCCCCAACCCTCTACAAGGTTGCTCCCCCTGCGTGACATTGATGCCAAAAAACAAATCCCCGGTGCCTAGTGGTTTCTGCCCCCTTGGGGGCAGATTGACCAAAGCAAAGCATTTCTCTTTCGATCGCGCTGGAAGCCCAGTGACAAATCAGCGCATGCTTGCACGCTGACGTCACAGGGGGGGTTGTGGGTGGAAGGGGAGGGGCTTCCCCTTCCATCCCTGCCTTGGGGGGGGGGGGGAGCACAGGGGGGGAGCGCTAGCGCTCCCCCGAGTTGGCACACGGGAACTGGAGCCTTGTACGAGGTCACCTCGTCCAAGGCACAGAACCGGTTACATTTGTTTTATGTTTGTTTACCACTGTTAAGGTGCTTGTGCTCACTCATTAAAACATGGTAACATTAGCCTACACCTCATGGGCACAATTAATTAACTTGTAATCCATAGTAAAGTGACACTACATATACCAAGGGCCTGTAAATTAAATATTAGTAGTGGGTATGTAGCACTTTTCATGCTACCCACATAAGTAGCCCTTTAAAACATATCTCTGGCCTGCCATATCAGCCTGTGTGCAGTTTTAAACTGCCAATTCGACCAGGCAAAATAAAGTTTTTGCCACGTATAAACCTCCCTTTTTAATACATATCTTCCCTCTAAGGTAGGCCCTAAAAGTCCCATAGGACAGGGTGCATTGTATTTAAAATGTAGGACATGCGCGTTTAAGTTTTACATGGCCTAGGTGTGAAAAACTCACAGAACTTTTTTTTTCCATTTGTTTTTCAAGCCCATCTTTCCAATTGGATAACATTTGGCTACCTTATTATATTCATTAGTTGCTAACTTGTGAATGGGACCAGAGAGTGTTGGATTCAATCACATGTTTTGCTGAAAAAGCCTTGTTCTATGAGAATTCTACAGATGAGGTCACAGGGACAAGGCTGGAGGAAGCAGTTGAAAGTGAATGACGCCCTGTTTTGCCAGGGTTCTGTCAACAGGCTCACTTAATAAATCCTTGTCCTGTCACCTGATTGCCCTCTCACTTCTTAAAAGATAGGAATGCCACGTCAGGAATCAAATGAATTGTAATTTTGAATCATCTTTAATGGTAAAGTTGAATTTTAAGTCACAATTCTGAAAATGCTACTTTTAGAAAGTTTGCATTTCATCCCCTAATGACTTGGTGCCTGCTGCCTGTGTCCTGGGTCAAATGACTGTGAATAGCTTTGCTTTTGGCCTTTGTGTATTCCTCCCATACAGTAAGACAAAGAGGGAATAGATATTGGCAGGATGAGCCATCCTGCCAGAATGGGTAAGGCGGATCTGTTCCCTCTCCATTTACCTTTCAAAAGACTGCCTCCAGCACATACACAAAGAGACCTGACAAAGTATTTCTCCACCCCAGACTTGGGGCTTGGCTGGGCAAGGTAAGAACTTTCCCAAACCAGATGTGGGTGTGGGCAGGATTTCAGCCCCACTCCTAAGGCTGGCACCAAGTACAAACATTGGACTTCCTAAACCACCTCTTCAGTACACTCTTCGGCCTGTGGACTACAGAAGAAGGACTCATTGTTCCCCAGAGGACAGCCTTGCTGCTTGAGGCCTGCCTTCTTCTTGAGAGGCCTGCCCTGCTGCTACTACAGGGCTGCCCTGCTACGTGAGCCCTGCCTTGTTCTCTAGGGGACTGCCCTGCTGCTTAAGGCCTGCCCTGCTCTCAGAGAAGGAAGACTGGCCCTGCTCATTTTGTCCTGCAAGATTCACCTGTCAAGGCCACAGGAACTGGATAGGGCACCACTTGGCAGGGCAGGAGTCTCAGCAAAGAGTCCAGGTGCTGGCAGGGGAAGTCTTTGATGGCCCTGAGACTTCAACAACAGGAGGCAAGCTCAGGACAAGCCCTTGGAGATTTCTTCCCAAGCAGGAATGCACAACAAAGTCCAGTCTTTGTCCCCTTGGACAGGCAGAAGCAGCAACTGCAGGATAGCTACACAAAGCACAGTCACAGGCAGGGCAGCACTTCTCCGCAGCTCTTCAGCTCTTCTCCAGGCAGAGGGTCCTCTTGATGTCCAGAAGTGATCTAAAGTCTGTGTATTTGGGTGCCCTTCTTATACCAAATTTGACCTTTGAAGTAGGCTTACTTCAAAGGAAAGTTTCTCTTGTTTGTGAAATTCTGCCTTGCCCAGGCCAGGCCCCAGACACTCACCAAGGGGTTGGAGACTGCATTGTGTGAGGACAGGCACAGCCCTTTCAGGTGTGAGTGACCACTCCTTTCCTCCCTCCTAGCACATATGGCTCATCAGGGTATGCAGGCTACACTCCAGCTACACC
This sequence comes from Pleurodeles waltl, assembly GCF_031143425.1. Lineage (NCBI taxonomy): Eukaryota > Metazoa > Chordata > Amphibia > Caudata > Salamandridae > Pleurodeles > Pleurodeles waltl. Next base: position 600,159,671 of record NC_090443.1, on the reverse strand, counting down.
CCAGCTCCCTTTGTGTCACTGTCTAGAGAGAGGTGCAAACAGCCCAACTGTCTTGATTACCCAGACAGGGAATCCACAAACAGGCAGAGTCACAGAATGGTTTAAGCAAGAAAATGCCCACTTTCTAAAAGTGGCATTTTCAAACACACATCTCAAAACCAACTTTACTAAAAGATGTATTTTTAAATTGTGAGCTCAGAGAACCCAAACTCCACATGTCTATCTGCTACCAAAGGGAATCTACGCTTTAATCATATTTACCCCACCATGTTAACCTATAAGAGAGATAGGCCTTGCAGCAGTGAAAACTAAATATGGCAGTATTTCACTGTCAGGACATATACATCACATTAGTATATGTCCTACCTTAAACATACACAGCACCCTGCCCATGGGACTAACTAGGGCCTACCTTAGGTGTCTTACATGTAAGAAAAGGGAAGGTTTAGGCTTGGCAAGTGGGTACACTTGCCAAGTCAAATTGATAGTTAAAAACTGCACACACAGACACTGCAGTGGCAGGTCTGAGCCATGTTTATAGGGTTAATAATGTGGATGGCCCAATCAGTGCTGCAGGCCCACCAGTAGCATGTGATGAACAGGCCCCGGGCACCTCTAGTGCACTGTACTAGGGACCTCCAGTAAATCAAATATGCCAATCATGGACATCCAATCAACAGTACAACACAGAGAGCATATGTTCTTTAGCACTGGTTAGCAGAGGTAAAGTGCTCAGAGTACCTTCAAGGGTCAGTTGGCTGACCTCCTGTTGTATGCTACTGCGACACACCAAGCTCCAGAGGCCTCCCTGTAGCTGTCCAGCTGATCTGCTGCAACTGGAACTGTCTGGACCTTCAGCTGGCCATGTCTGAGCCCTCCTGGCCTATTGCAGTCTTCGTCCCTGATTCCAAAGAGGTGCATTCACAGGTCCTGGTCCCCTGTCTGGCATCAGAGCGCATTCCTCTTCAAGGAAAGATGAAATCCTGAAGTTTTGGGCTCTTTTTGTCCATGAACGGCCCAGTTCAAACCAAGACTCTCCCTGATGCAATGAGTGGCAAGACAAAAACCTGACCTCTTCTCACTACAGCAGTGGTTCCCAAACTTTTTCGACCCGCGACTCCCTTCACCTATATTGGCCACTGCCCACGGCTCCCCATTATGTCACTTTTTTTCGGGTAGGCGATGTAAGCCCAGCCTCAGGAGTACTTCAATTTTTCTCCCTGCAAATAATTGTGATGAAGGCGATGAAGGTATTGGTAACAAAATAAAAATATACGTTGTTTACTTAAAGAATTTTTTTCAATTCAGTTAAGTCAGAAACAATACAATATTAAGGGCCAAAAATGTTTCCATCAATTAGCAACAGGACTTGATCATTCATCAGTGCTTAATTTTGTGCTTGTTTCCGGTGCACAGCACCAGCACTAATTTTTGAGGGCCGGCACTTATTTTTCAGCCTCAAGCATTTACTGCGAGCAAAAGACACATATGGGAAAGACTGAGGAAGAGAAAAAACAAAATAGTGTCACAATGGGAGAAAACAGAAAGCTGCAAGAGTGAGCTGAAGGGGCAGGGAGTGGCTTTAAAATCATTGAAGAGGCTTGAGATGGCTTCAGGATTACACTGCCTCAGTATTCCATTTTCCCACATTTAATTGCAGCAACCACATGTTTAAGAGGAAGGCTTTGGGCACCAGCACATTTTTATTTACAAATTAAGCACTGTCGTTCACACTCCCACTCTGCAGTTTCTAAATTATTTCAAAGCCTTCAGCTTTTGATAACTGTGCTTTCCAAGTTCCACCCAGTCTGTACCTCCCATAGCCGTTTTTCTGGCCTCCCAACGAAAATTGCCTTTCCTTGGCAGTAAGACTCAGTAAGTAATCTGATTTGGGCCTGCAAGTGAGGGAGGACTGGGAGCCTATAATTTATTTTGGACAATTTAAATAGCATTTTTTAAACACAAATGGGGAAAAAAGGAAAGGTGTGCTTTATAGTGAGAAAAGGGCGTCATGACCAACCAGATTGTCCGACACCGAAATAACTCATTTCTGCTTTTTGTAGTTCAACAAAATAAATGCAGAGGCATGGAAACAGATCATGTGCTCCAGTAGTTATACTTAAAATCAGTAAAAATAGCCCTGTTACATAAAAGTTCATACTACTGTCTCTTTTTTGGGCGCAAACCATTCAGTAATAAAAATGTAAATATGTAAATGTGATTGTATTTAGCGGCATGCTACAAAAATTCAGAATTTTCTTTAACACCAATGGTGCATCATAAATCTCCCCTGCAAGGCCGTGGAGTGCATGCAACTTGACCCATACTTCTCCTAGCAAATTAACTCGGTTCTTTCCAAATAAACTATTTTCCTGTTTTTCGGACGGGGGCTCCCAGGGGAATGGCTTTGTGAAGCAGAAACTGGATCATTGTAAATAATTCTGTTGTTTATAAGACTCTGTAAACACTGTTATCAAAGCCGCCTAGATGCAGCGCAGGATAAGAGGAGCCCCATTTAATTACCAAACCGATGATGGTTAGGAGAATTTTCTGTGCCTTCCTGAAATCTCCGGTCTTGTCGTGCCCTATCTCTCACTCTAGATTCTCCTAATTATAATAATACTTACCTGATTTTCCTAAATTCGAGAAGGAACTTCGTCGGATGTGCGCACCGTCAGATGTGTGCACTTCAATGAGCATGGCCTGATCACACTACTGTCTTCCGAATTGCTGCACGCCTTGAGCGAAGGCCTCAAGAAGCGAAGGCTCTGATAACGTAATCACGCTGAGTGAAACCATGCTCCAGAGGAAAGACGTTAACAGGTGGGGCTTGTGTAACTCCCCCACATGAAATGCCAAATGAGTTACTCGCCGCAAAATACTTTTTACCTTGTCCTAAGAGATAATTTATAAACTGTGCACATAAATCTTTTAAATTGTTCCTGTCATATTTCCAAAATGCACGCGGCGCCCCTGGCAACTTCTAATGGCGCACCGGGGTGCCGCGGCGCACAGTTTGGGAACCACTGCACTACAGCAATGGCAGCGTGTTGTGACCCCAAACTCGAAAGCTCCAGCACAAACTGTCTGTGACGCCCAGCAGGATCTTTTCGCTACAGTGACTACTATCCCCATCGCTGTCCCTGCTGCTTGAGGCCCCATTCATCCATGCCAGACCATGAGAAGGTAACTTTTTCAGCTGGACAAGTCCAGTCTCTGTATCAGGCGCAGACTTCATCTTGGTCGGCCTGATTTTGTGACTTTCTCCTGGTCCAGCATGATCAGATGACTGCGAGTGGCACGCTGTACTTTTAGGCCCTGTCTAAATGTATCTGCATAAATCTCTGAAACTGAAGATTTGTCGGTCTGGTGTAATTACATTTATTAATATTGACTCTATTTTTTTAAGTTGGTCTGGAATGTTTCTTAAGTTGCAATTTCACTTTATTATGGCTTGTGTGCTGTACATACTTACTTAACACATTGCCTCAAAGTTAAACCTGACTACTTTTGCACCAAGCTGCCAGATGTTAACCACAGGTTAATTTTGTGACTTTTGTGGTTTACCCTGACAATGATTGTGGTTGTTGCGTGAGAAGGGTTTTCACATCCCTCAAAAAATAACCCAATGTCTTAGAAGGGTCTCTTGCTGAACCTACCTATTTTTTAAAACGTCAAGACTAGTGTAAAAGCAGAATTTATTAAGAACAACTCTGCATTAATTAGTAACTAAGAAATTACATGAATTACGCTAATATAGAGAAATCAAGTGTTTTGGAAAATGTGCCCACCTGGGTGGCAACCGTGATGTGTACGGCATTAATAAAGAAAGGACAGTACCTGCTTAGAATTAATATACACATATAGAATTTGTGTATTAGTGCACCATATCTATGTATTAATGAAATTAATCCACTTAATTTTACTAAGAATAGAATAATTGTGAAATTAAGTGTCTAGTCGGCAAGGCCTCGTGTTAAGCTTCATGGCATAAATAAACATTCGCAAATGTTTTCTATCTAACTAGAAATCACTCATTCATTGTTCACACAGGTGACCCAATAGACTTGTAATGTTGCAACAATAAACTAGTCGATGTCTTAAACTTTCTTGTGAGAACTGTCTGCTGAAATGCAATGTACTACCTATGGATACATTTGTATCTTTGGTACGTGAGAAGCTGAGTTTCCCAGGATATGACAATGGCTTCACTGACTGGAGTTATGTTTTGCAACAAAAGTTACCTGACGAAACTGGTGATGGGAACAGGAGAAGAGGAGCCAATTATCGATGTGTGAAAGACTGTCTAACTATATTATAGATTTAAGAATTAATGTTTATTAGTTCTACTGTGAACACACAACGTTCTGACCAATGACGACTTGAGAAACTGCCTGTGTGCTTTTAACTTAGCCTGACTGCACTTACCAGGAGCAGAAGCAGTTAGTCGCAGGAGCATCGCTGTTCCAGATGTCCTTTTATCCTAGCTTTAGCCTCAGTATAATTATGTTATTGCTGTTGATACTGTTTCCTTAGCTTGATGCCCCTTCTAAATTGGTTCAGTTGACTCAGAGCTCAACCGTGACTGAGCCAATCCTCTTTACCTTCCCTTTGACAATGCTGACCAGGCAGATGTCCATTTGACGAAGAAATCACAGCTTGCTGATCCAGGAGAGGTTTAACAAAATGAAATTGGCTATGTTGTAGATTTTTGTTCCTTCTTTTATGTACCAACCGCTATTTTGGTAGAGCGCTAGTTAGATGTTTTCCAAATTTACTTCTGTCTAAATTCTTTTGAATGAAGCCCAAACATGGCAATCAAAATTAGAGGGTTAGTTAGTATGTCCATGTTCAACAAATGTTATTAACAAAGGATTGATATTATTCAACTGTTGATTATAGATGTATGCCATTTCTACTGTTCAGTTATTGTTGTTATTAATTTGTATGTTAACTCTTGAATGTCTAATGATAAATGCTTTGGTAAGATTAAGATTTTTCTGCTGCTTTGGTCAGCCTTTGTTGTTTGTATATTCATATCATTTGGTCTTGTGATTAATTTGCATGATATTAGCATTGTTCATCTAGGAAATAAACTTTCTAACTTTACTAAAAGGTGTCGTTATTCGTGACCACATGGGTCATGGTGCGTAAAGATTACTGACTCAAAGTTTCGGATGTCTGATTTATTAAACAGGTTATGTTTTTGATGGTAAGGTTTGAGCCCACGGTGTAGCACTCTTAGCATGAGTCAAATGGTCCATCGAACCTCTAATGCGTCCCCTTATAAATAAATTAGCACAGCCCAAAGTAGGCAAGACGCGCTTGCACTAGCTTGACCTTGAGGGTTTCCAAGATGCCAAATGACATGAAAATAAGGTTAATTGTAGACTTGGGTTGAAGGTATTTGTTGTAGTTAAAATGAGCTGCAAAGAATGTGAAGATGTTACAAAAAACTTGCTTTGGGGCCAAAGTGGAACTATAGGACTACTACAGGACTGTGATGGCTAACTGTTCAAAACTACATTGCTTGGTCATCGATTCTTGGACTGTAGGGGTAGAGTGGTACTTACAATGAGAATAATGCCCCCTGGTGGATACTCTGCAGTACGTGAATAAATGCAGTCCATATGTTAAGTACTGACAGAGGAGTGTTAAAGTATTTGTGTGTGCTTTGCAATACAGAGAATCTAAGTAGAACTCTTAAAAGTTTGCACGTGCGGGTCATCTGCAAAAACATTTAATGCTCCGCCCACCAACCTCATGGTTTCCCCATCTCAATATTGGGAGGGAAAAACATAGGGTTTTTACCAATAGAAGCTCACAAAGCTGAAACATTGATCATCTGCCAATGGGCTAGGTTTCCTCAAGCAGAAATGGGTAACTTAGAATCTGACTGTCAGTCGAAAACGTGGCACCATGCGTCCTCTAGGTTTTATTTCCTGATCGTGCCACTTGAAGTTTCCAACCTTTGTTAAGGCCTCAGTCACTTCTTGCCAATTAGGAGACTAAAGGACATCCAGAAAGTCAATCAAGTACCTGGAAGGCATGAATTGAACACAACTGCGTACTCAATGGCTTATTAAGGGGCCCGCATGGTACCTTTGGTTCAAGAAGAGACTGGCTGCTGGCGAATGGCACTGCCTATTCTGCTCCTGTAACTTCCGTCCCATGTGTGTTTGATATTATCATTACCTCAATAATAATCCTTCATAGACATTTCTGAATAGTTTATGTTTGAAATTGAGGATTATGTCATAAGTGAATTGCATTTGTAGGTATCCTACATTACATATTGTACATATGTAGGTAGATAATCTAGTGAGATATCTCAATTGGTTACTAGGCTACCTGCAGAGATAGCCTTTGGTCACTGAATTCAGCTGTTCAAGTAGGCATGCCATGGCTTTCCATTTGCTTAGCACCTGCAACTCCAACTGATGGGAACATTAATAAGGGTCTTTAGTTCATGAAATGCACAGTGGGCTCTGTAACCCTCTGGAAAACTTGCCAGCTCTCATTTACAGCATATAAATGCCTATCGTTAAAATGCAGCCTGAAAATGAGTCACAACCAAAATTAATACAAGTGATAACAATGCACCATGCTGCCTAGCATTAAGACCGCTTTCCTATTGGAGTCACTATGAAACAACACAAACCAACCAATTCTACTGTGACTCTAATTGGATATCACAGCTTGACATGTGTCCATATTTCTGTAATTTCACCCCAAAGCACGCAGGGATTTAATTAAGAATGGAAAGTTTTTTTAAGCCTTTTCCTTGGCTATCAAGGCGCTGCCTTTTATTGGTACAGAGCGATGTGGATGACACATCAGGAGTGGTGTTCGTCATTTAGCTTGCATTTGGCTTGATTTTTCATGTCTGCACGGTCAGGTACACATTACTAGAATTTGAATTCTGTGAATCCGTCCCATCTACACAGTTTTGTAATTTGCAACCCCTTCCCTGTATTTTACAAAGCGTGCCTTCACCTAGAATCAATACAATAAAAATCTTGCTTTGCAAGCGTTTTGTACTCTGCCAAAATACAGGCATCTTGGAATTCAGTCACTGCCTAAAGAGTCCCTTGTTATTTTTTCATAAAACATCAACAATCACACACAGCTACAGTGCACTACAGGTTCTCCACAGAGCCACCAGAATCTAAAATGATGTTTTCCTTTAATGTATTGCACAAATCTCATCAAGGCCGGAATGGCCGTACCAGACATCAGGTGTTTTCCCAGGAGGCTGTAGCGTTGGGGGCTGCTGTTGTTACTGGGCCGATTTTAAAGCAGTGCAGCTGATTTAAAAGCACAGCAGAGTTCCTTGTATATCCAACAGTTTTCAGACAACAATAAAAGTGACAAGATAATTCTGATGATTAATGTACCTGCTGGAGAGAGATTGGGTTTTGTCCATTGGCTGTTTTGACTCATTTAAGGTAGCACAGAGGGTTAACAAGCCTGCTTCAAATATTGTGATCACAGAACAGTATTTTATGTGCATACCTCAATGAGATGCTGTTGTCAAAGGGCTCGTTTTGTTACTGTGCAGTTCATAAATTGCAATCATAATCTAGCACAGAGAGCTATGAACTGCCATTAAAGACCTGCATGCAAACTGCATGGCACAGGTTAGAAAGGTATGTTTTTTTCTCAGTCTTTGAGTATCCTAATTTTGCTAAAAAGGGTTTGTTTGAGTGAAATAGATTGTTATTATTATTGGCAACCCTAACCACTGTATTGTGTTCTAACTACTGAGTTTCTTCCCCAGATCAAGCACTCTTAAAAATGCCTATCAGTATGTATTGTGTGTGAATTCTACACCTTGTAGTTGCCTTTGTCTAATGTAACATTTTCTATACATGTATTTACACACGTATTGTTGGACCTGGCCCTTTTTGCAGGGTCTTCCCCAATCTTTTTTCCTCCTTCCTCCTATTTTTTCTGACCAGTTTTTGTTGGCTTTAGGACTGTGGGCACTTTACCACTGCTAACCAGTGTTAAAGTGCATATGCTATCTATCTATATGGTATTGGTTTATCCGTGATTGGCATGTTTGATTTACTAGGAAGTCCATAGTAAATGCACTAAAGGTACACAGGGGCTGTAAATCAAATGCTACTAGTGGGCATGCAGCACTGATTATGCCACCCACACGAAAAGCCCTGTAAGCATGTTTCAGTCCACTGCAGTGTCTGCATGTGTAATGTTGCACTGCCAATTCGACCTGGCAAGTGTACCCACATGCCAGTCCCATTTTACTACTTATTAGTCACACCTAAAGTTGGCCCTAGGCAGCCCCATCGGCAGGGTGCTGTGTATTTAAAAGGTAGGACATGTAATGTTGTGTTTTACATGTTCTGATAGTGAAATACTGATAAATTCAGTTTTCACTATTGCTAGGCCAACCCCTCCCATAGGTTAACATGGGGACTGCCTTCTAATATCTTTTAAGTGCAGGTACCCTTTGGGAGCAGGTAGAGATCTGGAGTTTTGGGTCTCTGAACTCATAATTTGAAAATACAGCTTTTGGAAGAGTTGTTTTTTAGATTGTCTGTTTGAAAATGCCACTTTTAGAAAGTGGGCATTTTCTTGCTTAACATTCTGTGCCTCTGCCTGTCTGTGGAATCCACGTCTGGGTCTGACTAACAGTTGGGCTGTTTGTGAATTCACTCTAGACTGTGATACAAAGGGAGATAAGGTGTGTCCTGCACATCCTGATGGGTCTTCCTGAGCTTGAGTGGAAGCTGTCACCTGCACTTGAAATGACTGTGCCTGCCCTCACACAATACTGACTCCTACCCCCGGTGTATGTCTGGGGCCAGGCCTGGGCAAGGCAGGATCTTGTGAACAACAGAAACTTTCCTTTGAAGTATGCCTACTTGAAAGGCAGAAATAAGTATAAGTAGTAGACCCAAAACTGCAGATTTTTAGAACACTTCTGGATCAAGAGGAACTTCTGCCAAGGGGAAGAGCTAGAGGAGGAGTACTGCCCCTTTGCTGTGTGTGCTTTGCTGTGTTGGCCTGCAATTGCTGCTTCTGCCTTAAAGATTACAAGTACTAATTTTGCTGTGTATCTTGCTTGTGAAGATTCTTCAAGGGCTTAGACTGATCTTGCCACTGTTCTGAAGTATCAGGGACATCAAAGACTTCATATGCCAGTGCATGAAATCTTCTGCTGAGAGTCCTGACTTGCTACGTGGTGCCAAATCTAGTCCCTAGGCCCTTAGAAGTGGAATCTGGTAAGCTGTGAGGAAAAATCCATGCACCGTTAAGTGCGCATCAGAAAAATTTATGCAGTGCCTGTCTCACAGCTGACACTTCAACGCAGTGCCTGCCTCGCTGCTAGAAAATCAACACAGCTCCTGTTCTCAATGAATACCCTTCACATATCGCGTCACAGTTTTCCAGGTATCAACCCTGGGCGTCAAAACCTTCAACATCATCGCACAAACCTGAGGCGGCTCTTTTGGAAATTGACACATCCCTTTCTGGTGTGGAAAGAATTGATGCATCGCTTACCCTGCAAAGAAAAAAACAATGCACAGCCTCACTTGTGAGTAAGGAATCAACACATCGCTTGCTTTTCTGACACACACTCGCCCATACTGCTTTATTTTTTATGCATACCAAGTACTTTGTGCTTAAACAATGCATCCATTGATTTTTATGGATTAAAAAATTGTATTTAAAAAATTCATACCTTTACTTGTGTATGTTGGATTGGTTTGTCGTTTTGATCTTGTTTGATTTAGATAAGTATTGGCTATTTTTCTAAACTAGTGTGGAGTCCTTTGTGGTGTTTTCACTGTGTTACTGTGTGTGTTGGCACAAATACTTTACACATTGCCTCTGAGAGAATCCTGACTACATGTGCCATGTTACCAAGGGGGTGAGCAGGGATTATCTGAGCTGTGTATCTCCCTTGCCCTGACTCTACTTGGACAAGGTGTAAACTGACTTCCAACTAGAGACCTAATTTCTAACACTAATGATTCATTGTCTCTGTATATGTGTGTGATGTAAATTGCTCCAACACCCTACACTGGTAAGAGAGGAGCTATAAAACAAATGAAATACATGTGAGAGAGGAGCTATGGAGATATGAGAGGCATTGTTAGAGGGTGATAGTGAGGGAATCATTAAAGAGCCCCAATAAATATTGCTGTAGGATGTATGAAGCAACAACAAAAGCCAGAATCCCGACGTCTTTTACAACGAAGGCGTTACAATGAAACTGCCATTAGCACGCCAGATTCTACAACAAATGCAAACATTACATAATACCATACGGTACAATTGAAAATACAGGAACAACGGATGCCATGCTAATGCCTCCATTTACAACCACTATTATTACATCAGCTACTGGTAATTAACTGCAGATATTACTTAATAGCAATGTGAAGTCAAACAAACATTTAACTTACCTTTTTACTTTGAATGCGCTTTGAAATCATCCAAAGAACGTAACCAGTTTGGGGAAAGACATTCCCCCAACTTTAGCTAATTATCTAGGTCAGCATGACATCCTAGATGGTGACCAAGTTATTCAGTATTTATGTTACCCCACTCCTAAAGCTGATTAGATCCTTTGGTTCCCGACTGTGTCCTATGCCGATGACATGCAAATTGTAATACCCGTCCTGAAGGACACAGAAGAGGAAGCCAAACGTTTAAGCAGCTGCATGATGTAAATTGTTAAATGGATGAGTCCTGGTCACTCTGTTAGTAAAAGCTAGAAACCCGAGAGAGCAGATTGATGTTAAGCTTAATTTTTCCCTTCAGGCAAATCAGCTAGCTCCATCCTGCTGCTTCCTTTTAAAAATGTGCACTAAGTGTTGCCTATTACTCCCAGGACCTACAAAATCTTTGGTTGCATCCCTTATCCTGTTCATATTGGACTATTATAATGCCCTCCATGTAGGGGTACCCCTGGGCATTATGAAAACCCTCCAGACCTTACAAAATGCAGCAGTGAGGTGTTTAAAAAATATTAAGAAATATGATGCAGTCTCCTATTCCAGGAAAGAATTGCAGAGTCAAAGTACGAAGCGTGGCCTTTAAGGCCCCTTTGCATCGCTCACATGACCTTACACCAAGTGGGCCCCAAGCCACTGAGAAAAAATATTGCATGGTACGTTCCCACAAAAACCCTATGTTCCATGACAGCGAATAAGGTAATCATCCCTAAAATACGTAAAGCCACTTGGAAAGGGAGAGGTTTCTCCTATTCTACCAGTTACCTGATTGTGGAAGAAACCAGTCCAATCTTCTTTTGCTCATAAAACATCTTAATACCTGGCTTTTTTCTGTATAACCACATCTTTACTTATTAGCCTTGATACAATTTGGTAGCACCAAACGCCCACAGGCAATTGCATGTGTTATAAAAATGAATAACATTAGTTCAAAAACACCACTGTTGCCTTGCTGCCCTACGTGCATATGCAGTAAGATAATAGATTTGTAATCCTACCTTACTGTTTAGTAATATTCAGTAATGTTCCCTAATACAAAGTACAGCATTTTGCCGCATGTGGTAAGTTTGATATGCTGCTCTGCAGTCTGCTGGTTCCTGTTGTCATTTCTATTGCATTTCAGCTGCCAGCTGTCCTCCTGCACACCCCCACTGCAGGAGGGCTCTCACAGCAACAAGCCCTGCTGCAGTAAACTCCACCAACCTGGGTGGAGCCTTGGCTGTTGGTCTGTTTGCTGTACATGGAGCTTGCTGACGTGGCATCTTTGTGTCATATAATCCAGATGTAAGGCAGCTACTACCCCATGTGGTATCTCTTTCTTGTCCATTTTAAGAATTTGTGCGGCCTTGCATTGGGAGAATGCATGTATTTAATCATACATGTGATTCCTGGCACAAATACTTAACACATCACTTCGTGAAGCCAGTTTTTCTTATGTCAGTTGAAAGGTGTCAAGGTCCCACATGCTGCAACAATCATCTGGACAGTGCTTTACCTAACCTCACAAGACTACGTCCAGCCTCATTCAGAATGGTGAAACCACCCCTTCCCCAGCACTGAGCCCTAAGATCCACACCAATCACAACCCCCCCTCACCTCCCATGTCCTTAAGCAGTGTTTCCTCAACTTTGAACACCAGAGGATAAACACCGTTTCCCTAATACAACCCTTTTCCCAGCTCTGAACCCTTAGACTCACACCAGGTGCAACACCCACCCCACCACTAAAGTTTGCCACTAAGGCTGTCAGCTACATGATACATTTTTCTGTAGTGATGTGTGGTAATGCCATTAGAAATAGAAATTGATTTGGCATAAAGCTGGGCCGTGTAATGACACTGTCATGGTGCCAGTTTAATTGTAAAGGCTATACTTGATAAAGTCTTTGTGAAAAAACATCTTTCCCATTGCTGTACCCTGGTGCACTGTAAGGTCATAATTTTCTATGCTTTAAAAAGTAATACAATTTAATATATAATTAAAAATTTGTTTTGAAATGCATCGTTTTTGCCATTTTTTCCCAAATTTCCTTGATGAGGAGAATCCCCAAACCCCATTGTAGCTGTCAGGATCATTTGCTAGGTATCTTATAGGGCCTGGTCTGACAAATTTTGCCAGGGCTGCTTCTGGGTTCCCAGTCCGGCCTTGAATCACTTTAAGTAGTTGACAGTGTATGCAGATTGTGGACATGCTAATCCCACTAAATAGCCAGCAGTGTCATTAAACAACCATGTTCCCAGTCCTTCCCAGAAGTTACAATGATTATTATTCATACAAACAACACTTCTACAAGCGTGTTTCTTGAACTAAGCGCAGACAGCACTTATAAGAAGTTCAGCAGCAATTTAATGGTGCTGCCACAAGGTGGTGATAAATCACAAAAAGGGATATAAATGTCCTGTTCATTAGAAGACCCGGTACTACAAAGGCAAAAAGCTAGCTTACTTCCAACACCGAAAGCCTTTGCACTTTGCTTACCTTGGTGCAATGTACCTCCACATTTTTGGTATTTGAGAAGAGAGCCTTTAACATTTATGTATTTTGCTGATCCTGGATGTCAACTTTGATGAGATCTGCATGACAATGTAACTGTATAGATAGGAACGCATTAATTACACAGACAATTAATTTGCATGTGCACACTATCTGAAAGCCATTGTGAAGCTGAAAGTCCTTCAGTCACAACACACTAATGATCTGCTCCAGAAATGAGATCATATGACACCCACGCCTTGTTTAACCTCAAATGTGCGACACATATTTATTTTGTCCACAGTCCTTTCAGTGAACAGATGAAGAATGTGCCCCCTGGCAAATTCTACACAATGGCCTTAAAGTGGATCAAACAGTCCGATACCCCTCCTATTACTCAAACCATCTCAAGCTACTTCCTAAAGCCGAACTGTTGCCTCACAAAACCAGCACCATCTTACCACCACATGTCCCCTGTGGGCAATCGAAATGTTGTTCATTTTTGCTTCTAGCAAGACTGTTCTGGAATGTTTTCCTAATGGACTTAATTAATTTAACTGCTAAGCAATTTTCAAAATCACTTTCAAGAGCCAGGATGACATTTTTGTGTGTGTTATGCAAGTTGTTACATTACATTACACCTTTTTCACCTGCATGATCCTGAGAAAATCACGTATAATCTTGCATGGCTCTTTGCATAATCTATCCCAGGAAACTGTGGGTACAAGTATTGGTGTTGCATTGATCGTTTACGAACATTTTGGCATTGTGCTGAATGGATGTGTGAATTTAAATAACAGCCCAAGTGGGCACTCTAGATTGGATATCATTGGAAATGTGTAGTGGTGGTCATTGCTTCTGGAAATGTTTCTTGCTGTATGCTGTCTAAGCCGCATTCTACTTTTAGATGAGCACACTGTTGTTGATTTATCTAGTTCTCCACCCCTTTAATTATTTTGTGTGCCCTTTTTCAATCTATGTGCTACTGATCCAGAATAGAAGCAATCAGTGGCAATGAAATACACTATACCAAATAACAATTGAGGGGACACGTAGACTGCTAGCCTTGTCGAGTAGAGATGAACGTGAAAATTAGCACAAGTCTGCAAATCATTTGTTACTGATATTGAAAATTATTTTCATAACGTTCATCTGAGTTTTTGATGACTGGTTAAGGTTGAAGGTTTCACACATTGTCCACTATGACACAAACGTAATATCAAATAATTTCCTGGTTTTCCTGGCATTCATAGAAGTCAAAGGTAGAATGGGGCATAATTTCCACAGGTTATAGGAATATGGGCTTTATTTATGAGGGCCGTGTCGCCGGTCGGAGCAGCAAGTGCCATGCTGCACCACCCTGTGCCACCGGAAAAGGGCAGAAATGCACGGTATCAATAAGATATGGTGTATTTCTGTCCTCTCCCCCTGTTCTGGCACGCAAATTTCTGCCTAGCGACAATGCATGGTGCAAGGGTGCTGTGGGGATGATTGTTTTTGTGCAGGAAGGAACACTTTCCTGCACAGAAATAATCAAAAAAGGTGTTTTCCTCTTTCTATGTGTGCTACAGAAAGAAAGAGGAAAAAACGAGGAGAAATAAAGATATTTCTCCCCATTGTGTCATTCTTATGCCACCCCTGAGGTGGTGTAGGACTCTGATGCATTCCCAGACTTGTAGATCTGGGAATGTGTCAGATTCTGTCAGATTCCATGGGCGTTGCATGGGAACACCCCAGGCAACACCCAAGGAATGCCTCTTTCACACAGTGTTATGAGTAAAATGTGTCCATATTTACAAGTCATTGAAAATATGGGCTGGCACAATGCGCTACCGGAGTGTCAAACAACATGATGCTCCGGTAGTGCAGTGTGCCGCTAGGGCCTCACAAATGAGACCCATACTTTTGAGTCTAGGTCACTCTAAGCAGTCCTCAGAGGGAAGTGTTTTCTGGTCATGATCAGTCCCACTAGAAGAACTCAGATACGTATTGGAATTCCAAACTCTCTTTTGTAAATGAATAACACACTCAAACAGCACCAGGAAGAAGAGGATGAACTTTAAAATTGTAGTTTCTAAAACTCTAGTCTAGTCCATAAAATATGAACGATACTTATACAGAATAAAAAATAAAAGCAGTCATGCATGCCGTGGGGTGCGAAAACAAAATGTACATTATTTAAATTGGTAATCATTTCTTAGCACTCTAAAATTCTACAACTACTTCTAAAGCTGTGCAAACTTTTAGCAGAAGCAGAAAATAGCACACCTGTAAATCAAGTTTATTAGGATAGATCACACAACATACCTTCTCTCTGTAAACAAATAGCTGTATTATTGTCCTATATAACAGCTCTTGCCCGAGAATGATAAGCAGTGCAAGGCTGGAGGCCACTACTCAGCACCCCTTGTGGAACAACCTACAACTAAAACTGGTTGTTTATGCATACTACAAAGTACCTCCAATTATTTGTCAGATATCTGGGTTTATATAGTATCTAATCACTAATTTGATCTCATATTTAAAAAAGAATACTTGCAAATACTAAAACATCAACAAGACTAAACAAATATGACAATTAGTGCATATTCTCAATTTACATATAGAAAATAAAAATGTCTTCTTCCACAGTAAGCGTCCATGATGTAATCAGCAGCACCCTTAACAAAGCAATCAAATATGTCTGCCTAGCTAGAAGGAAAATAATATATTAAAACTTCCACTGTGTAGAACTTCACATTTTCTATTAAAAAAGGAGAAAATAATCTGCAGTCAAGCACAAGGTGGTTATAAAGAGGTATAAACAGGCCTTGACACAGGGTTCATGAAACTGCCATGGTCCTGTCTCCTATCATGTACCCCAGCATGAGAGATTTGCACAATGTCAAGTCAGAGTTGGGGACCCTTCAGTTTGTGGTCCTTAAAGGTGTACTGAAATCTGTTGTTTACAAATGACTAATTATGTTGCTGCATAAATAGCACTAGCCTTAAATGACAATTCCTCAAAGCCAGTAGAGTCTTAAAACCTGCTAGGCTAAAATATGGGTGCAGTGCAAAAGACCACCTAGATGTTTTCAGTCTGCAAACAAAGGGGGCGTATTTAGGATCAACCTCGGTGCTATCTGTTTGTGCCCACCCAAGAAGTGCTGAATATGGCTCATGATCCAAATTCCAACCCCTGATATCAATACCAGGGGCGACAAGCATGCAGAAGAAACATGACATGTTTGTTTTCATCTACTCTTATACTGACTGACTTGTTATAACAGATATTTTTGTTTTTTGATAGCACTGTAAATGTGTTGCTGTTAACAACATGATGAAGAGTTGAAGCAATCCTACTAGTGTTTGAAGTTATGACTGCAAACTGCACACTGATTGTGATATTCAGACTTAGGCATCCTACTGGAATTGAAGTCATATATTTTACAGTTCTGAATTTCAGTCCTTCAGGTTGATTACAGTACCTGTTACAATACCTGTCAACATTTTTCAATAATACATAAACTTAGAGGAACATTCTTTAAATTGGGATTCTCTCCATATAGGCATCGGACCCAGAAGTCGCAAGTGTGGATAACAAATTGCATTCCCCAAGAGAAAAATTAGAAAAAGCAATTGTTTAAGAGGATGGACTTTTCAGATGTGCCCTATCATCCAGCCCTATCAGAAGACTACTTATGGTGTCATCACTAGACCCTTTTTGTCGAAATTAGGGAGCCAGAGGACGGTTTATCCCATCTGGCCCAGAAACCGACTACTTGTCCTCTATTCTACTGGTGAGTTCCCTCTTATATGTAGGGTCATACCACTTATGATTTTGTATTTGTGGAAAACAGCCCACCATATATTGATGATACCAAGGTACAATCTATGTTAAGAAAAGAATGTAGGTGTCTTCCACTTAGCTAAAAATCAGTCTTAAGACTGTCAATAATGACAACAAAAGATCATCACATTTAAGAGTATATGGAATAAGGCTAATCTATGACATGCTGTCATGGCATAGCCATGGAGGACTCAAACAATGGTCTGATGTGACAAACAGTAGTACCTCCAACTCCCACCTGGCTTTAGGGAGTGAGGTTGCACTTTGTAAGCAACAGTATCCATGTTTGCCACATACAGTTTCTTTTAAGGTCTACATTATGAGTGCCCCTTTTAAGAAAGTGCATTAATATTTGGGGAAGCAGTTGTCCACCTCAAGGAATAATAACACTAACTTGTCAGGTTGAACTCTAAATGTCACTAAATTAACATCATCGCACCCCATGATACTATGGGGTGGATCAGACAGATTTACAGACAGACGTAACTTATGTCAATGTGGTAAGTATTTATGCAGTATCAAAACAGCAATAAAAGCAAAGCACCAAACAATTAAAACAAAACTTAGAAAAACTGAGGGAAATTCAGTAAAGAAAATGACACAAAAATGATAAGAATCTAATAAGGTTAACCATGTATATGAATTTTTAAAGTTTTAAACTAAAATTAGTGCTACAAAGTACTAAGCACTAATGATAGTCTAAGGGTGCAGGTGACAGGGACCTAGGTGCACTTTCAGGCCGCCACAATGGAGCATCAAGCATGCTTGTCCTGGTCAGAAATTTTACTTTCAGACTTAGGGGATGATTTTAAAGTTTGATGGAGCAGTTACATCATCACAAACACGATGGATATCCTGTCCACCATGTTGTAATGGTCATAGGAAAATATGAAGTTGTGTTACACCAGATGGGATATCTGTCATGTTCGTGGCGCAATAACCCCATCTGCTAAACTCTAAGGCCTTTAATCTCCTAAATGGAGGCCAAAATCCTTCAGCTGGGCCAAAATGATGGAACACCACCTCCCTTGTGAAGAGTCTTTGTTTCCATCCATGTGGTTAGGTAAATGAGCAGTCCCTGCCTCTATGTCAACTCCAAACTGGTTTTGGGGGAAGCTTCCCTCCCACAGGGTTTGGAACCAGTCTGGCTAGGGTAGGCGTGTGGGACAAAGATTTGCCTTTCTCAAGATCTCACTTTACAGGGAGCAATGAATGGGCAGGGCTCACTAATGCCCTTTCGTGCTAATAAAGTTCCTGGAACCTACTCAGGTGTCCTTTCTTGAGCTTCTAGGGATCACATGCCCCACAACCAGTACATCCTGTCACCAGGTCTAAGTTGTTGTCCTGCTCTGGGGGTAGATTTCACAACTCATTAAGTTTAAGCACTGGCTGGGCAGCTGCTGGCAGGCTAGAGCAAATTAGCCATTAAACATCAGGTAGAGGAAAATAAACTTTCTAAATGCTCCTTTTCCCAATTAATTTTTAAAGATCTTAATTTACCAGTGAACTGGATTTTTAATAATAATAATAGTCTTTGAATAACTATTCTAGCCCTTTCCTGTCAAAAGTTACAGATTAGAGTTTATGTGCATAATAGTCTTTGAATTACTATTCTAGCCATTTCCTGACAAAAGCTACAGATTAATGTTTATATACTGTATTTTTAACTTTTTCAATGATTGACCTATAGCCCTGCCAGTGAAAATAGCTTTTGGGGGGCTAGTCACTGGAGAAACATGCTAACTTTATTTTCACACGTTCTACTTTTAAATGTCAAGCACCCTCGCTTATTGACAACAAGGTTTTCTTAGGCTGCTGCAGTCAGGCTACAAATGGTAATCATGAAGCCATGTTTTACAGGACATCCTGTGGATGACACAATATTTGCTGCAGTCCATGAGTGGCATTAGGCTGCTAGGCCCTGGGTTCATTTTCTACACCATATGTAGGGAACCTATAGTCAGGTTAAACACATCAATCAGAGGTAAGCTAATTTAACCATGTTTAAAAAGGGTACATGCCTTTTACTCCGTTTTATCAGGGGTAAAGTGCACAAGTTCCATGTCTAGCAGAAAGAGCCAGGGCAAAAGGTGGGGGACGATCATGCCAAAACTGTCATTTCTTACACCCTAATAATAATTCAGTTGGGAATACTAACAGGAGCTATTGGTCTCATCAGAATTATGGAACCTGCAGTAACTCTTCAAATCAGGAGCCCTTCACACAGGGACACGGTATGCTGGAAGCAGGTGAAATCTCAGAATGAAAAGCTGGTGAAAAATGTGGCCATACTGGGGAAATCAAACACTGAATCCTTGATAATTTCTTCTTTTCTAAAGGTACCTTATACCTTTCAATCTCCTGAATTGTCATTCCCCACCTCTCAGAGTTATTGATAGCCCATACTTTGGGAACCAGGACAAAAAGGGTCTTGTGATGACAACTTAAGTAGCCTTATGATAGGACACTTCTGAAAAGTCCACCCTCTTAAACAATAGTTTTTTCTGATTTGTCTTTTGGGGAATGCAATTTGTTACCAACACTTGCAACTTCTGGGTCCGATGCCTATATGGAGAGGTTGCGGGCCCTTTTGGATGCTTTCTATGTTTATATCTTGCACCTACATTACCGATTTCTACTGCATCCTTATGTCAACTCGATTGTCTGTTCTAGTGTTATGCTATTAGGATAACTGACTATGGGATGCATTTAAATTAATGCTTAAGGATACTTGATGTTTTGATAGTAGTGAAAAGAGGAATGAGATGAGCTAGTTCCAAGGCATCAAAACAAGTACTGGGGCCCAGTAATTAGAAGGCCATCCACCAAGTGGTTGATGTGGCAAACTCATCACATCGATCAAACTAGTGGATACTAGGAATGGGAAAAACTAGCGGAATTGCAGAATTCTGCTGAGTTAAAAAAAATCTCTGTGAGATTGTGTGGAGTTCTGTTAACAGGTGAAAATAGGCATGTCACTCTTCTCACGCTGTGATTTAGCTCCCGGAGCATGTTCTGTGCTCAAAGATTACCAAGAACAGCACTATGTAGCGCACCATAGGGCGCAGGTACTCTAGTTGATTTTGCTGCCATTCCAGTAGATTTTCTATTCAAGCAGCAGCCTTTTGACTGTGAACGTTCCTCACCGCCCCGTTGGAAAAATCTTACTGGATGTCCTCATGGTGACCTGAAATCACCCTTGTGGACACTAAATATTGCTTGCGCTCACCAACATACAATTCTGGAGCTGTGCATGAGAAACAATTCTGCCACAAATCAATTGTCAGAATTTGTCCATAACTTCATTTTACAAGAGTAATGCAGAGTCACCAAGATTCTGCCAATTCCACCAGCAGAACAAATTTTTTTCCACCCATAATTGATACTAGACTGCAAAATTAAGGAATTCTCACTTAAGTGATTGATACTGTATACCTGCAGCATCTCCCACCTCCATTCTGGAGAAAACACAGTTATAGATTAATTTGCTTGTGTGTATTATTTAATCGCTCATAATAATTATTTGTTTCATACATGCATTCTTACAAAAATGAAAACATCTGTTTTATGGATCTAAAAAAGAAACGTGTGGCTCCTTAGAAATGCTATTTTCTTGGAAAAAAGCCAGCATTCCAGCAATTATTGAACATCCTAACAATTGTCTTAGGTGAAGAAAAATGTCCTTTAGGTTTTTCCTGGCAAAAATGTCTGACAGCTGATCGTTTTGCTGAACACTTAAGGATGTCTTATGTCTGTCTTGACAGTGCTAAGTAATTTTAATATCACTATTGAATACAGTCAGGACACAATGTTGTCATTAATCACGGTTCTTATCCTTTCATAAAACTATGTTAAGGCTTCCTTGAGCCACAGAGAAGCGTTAGTAAATCAGGTCCTATGTTTACTGTCTTGAGTTTTCTTAAAATAAATCAGTGCCTTCCGTTGGTTGTAAACCTGGGCCCAGATTTATCATTACTGTGTTGTCCGTGCATCATGCAAGTGGACACAAGGAAGTGCAAGTATTTATGTGACATTTTCAAAGCCACACAAATTGACATTTCTGACACCTTTTGTCACTTTTCACCTATAAAATACAGCAACGTAGTGCCTTGTCTACCTTCCATTACGCTACATTTTGGAGTTGTTACATAGGTGGAAAATATGCATTCCAGTTTATTCATTCATGTATTTTGACGTAAACCCAGCTTTAGTGCAGTCAGTAAACCCTGGCTTGCTCAAAAGTGTTGCCTCTTCCTGACCTTGGGTAATGTGGAGAAATATCTCTATTTCTCCTCGTTACTTCCTCCTTACATGGGCGATGAACTCTTTAGCATACATAGAAAGAGGAATACGACTAAGGAATATTTTTGTGCAGGAAGCTATCCTTTCCTGCACCAAAACAATCCTGCCCACAAAGCAGGCACCCTTGCACCACGGTGCAAGGATACTGTGTTGGTGCTATGCATGGATGAATGTGCCAACGAAGAGAAAGAGCTGAACACTGCCATATCTTTGTAAATATGCTGCAGTGCAGCTCTCTCCCTTTGAAATAAAGTACCGCAGCAACTTGCCTTGTGTGAACTGTTAGTATATCTTAGCCTTCATTCTCTTTATTTAAAACACATTGACTACTGAGTCTCATAACTATTAATTGTTAAAGTTAAGTCCAGCACTGGTTAATTGGTGTGCTGGAAATAAGGAGCCATACAGTACCGTAACTT
Organism: Pleurodeles waltl; assembly: GCF_031143425.1. Classification (NCBI taxonomy): domain Eukaryota; kingdom Metazoa; phylum Chordata; class Amphibia; order Caudata; family Salamandridae; genus Pleurodeles; species Pleurodeles waltl. The sequence goes on along the minus strand of NC_090443.1, from coordinate 600,138,160 downwards.
TATTTATAACTCCTCTCCCCACTCCATTTAATGTGCCCCTTCACTATCATTCTCATGTATTTCCTTTCAGCAGCAGCACCCAGGGCAGTATCTATTTGCTAACTTGTTTATCCTCTGTCCAAGGGGAAATAAAGTTAATGGAATCCAGAGCAGATTCAACGACATTTGCATTTGTTTGGATAGGTGTCACCAGGAGAGCAGTGCACGTACAGTAGAAATCTCTAAAAGAAAATTAATTAATAACAATGTATACATTTCACCATCTCTTTGGAAATCTCCCAAATGGGAACTCTTGGATTGCAACAAAAATGAGATTAGTTATCCAAGAGAGCAGTGAAGTACTCTTCTTAAAAATAACTATAGATATGTAGAAATAAGAATTAAAATGCCACTCAGACCTTCAAAGAAAATTACTGCACAATTATTTTGTCAACAAATCTATCATTATATCTTCAAAGAAGGATCAGAGCCAGAAGATGAAGAATACTCTGATGGGTGATGCCTGCAGCCAAAGAAGTAGATAACATAATTTCAATAATTGTGCTTGAAACTAGATGCAGCAACCATTAAGGCACTGTGAGGAGACATAAAGAAAGGATAGTGGTGTAGGCGTAGATTAGATGAGGCATAATGGGCTGCGGCTGTTCGGAAGTCTTCTAATATAATTTATGAAATAAAAATATTTCTTGTCTATTCCACCAATGCATTCTTTAATTTAAGTGGACTTGCGTCGAAATTGAAATATATTTATTTTGGTGTTAATTTGCTTTAGTTTTCCATGCATAATAGGTATTGGTGTGTGTGCGTGTGTGTATATATATAAATATATATATATATATATATATATATATATGTATATATACATATATATATATATATATATATATATATATATATGAACATATACACACTATATATATATATATATATATATATATATGAACATATACACACACGCATATATATCTCTATATATGACTCCTTTGTATCTCTTTTTTACAATTCAATGGCTGTATCAATTTACTGGTAAACAGATATAGTTATGTAAAATTACATGAATTAATCAAATAATTTCGGAGGAAATTTTGTGCTATTTTCGGTAGCACAACAATAATGGTTAGTTTATTTTTTTTTTTAATCAAAGAATTTATTTGAAATTTCAATTCACACATTATCAATAACTTACTTTTTTCATTTATATATGCATTTATAATAATCTGTCAACACATGGTGGCACTACAGTCATTGAAGTTAGAATATTGTTGTTTAAACAAATTGACTTATGTCCCCTTTTTTTGAAATGTAACAATATTCACATATATTACTCCTGTTTGTGTGTTGTATTTGTTGAAGGGTTAGTGGCTTTGGAACCACGAGTCCCAACATGCACTGTAAAACACTGTTTGTTTCTATAAATAGAAGTTGCAAGAGTAACGAGATTTTTCGAACTCGAAAAAGACCAGACGGTCGAAACGCGTCATTTGTTTTATTTTTCCAGCTTGAATATGAAATAAACACTAGAATTATCACCCCTAACGGAGTGCACTGCTAATCTTTGATTCAAAACATTGTTTCGGGTTGGCTCGCCTCAGCAGTAGCACCGGTAATTGGAGCGCAGTGCCTTTGAGAGCCGTTTTGTTTTTCATATATATACATATATATATATATGAACATATGAATATACACACACATATATATAGAACCAAACGTTGTTCGGACGTTATGTTTAGAAACTAAGAAACCATAACTCATAGCCTAGAGTTACTTTACGGCATGAGCCATAGCTTCTTCAGATAAGTATAACTATAACTACAACTTCTGAGTTTCTGTGGTTTTTGTGTGTAAAATGTGAACCTAATTATAGTGTCTGTGTCACCTGTGTTTTTTCAGTGAATTTCAATGTTTTTTAATGCAAAGCAATATAAAAGTACCATACGTTAATAAAGCCACCGCTGTGCACACTCTTTGGCCGCATGTGGTGGGGAATGGTCAGAGGGCCTAGCCGAGGCTGGGTCCTGCGGCCAATCCTCCTGCATGCACTCTTTATGGTGTCCAAGTGGGTGACTCTTATTTCCATTGGGCTGTGGATCCACAGATCCATTCTGGATTTACACTGGGAGTCATGCTGCGTGCTGCGGTTGATCCACAGATCCGTGGATCACCCCCCAAAAATATATTGGACAATTTTGTGCCCATGAGGGATCCCTTAGAGACCTCCCATGTGTCCATGGTGTGAGAATACATCTGTTGTGACCCTTGATGTGTGTGTTTTATTTATGTTTTGTATTAGAAATTGGGTTTTTGTTGGCAGTCAGGTTACCCCATGTCCAAGCAAGGATCATCACTCTGGTCAGAGTAAGTCACACATAATCCAAATTATCCTGTGCCCACCCTCTGGTAACTTTGCACTCAGCAGTCAGGCTAAACTTAGAAGGCAATGTGTAGTGTTTTTGTGCACAAATCATACAATAACACCATATAGCACCACAAAAATACACCACACAGTGTTTAGAAAAATATATATAATATTTATCTGGTTAAATGCAGGTAAAAACTATTAAAATGCAATAAGTATAGGTTGAGATATCACTGAAAAGTGATATGAAGTGTCTTAAGTCTTTTAAAAGCAAACAAAGTCTCTTCCAAGCACAAAGTACCTGGTTCGCATGAAAAATCTCTGCAAAGAACCACAGTGTAGGAGAAGCATGGAAACAAGGCGGTGTGCGCAGATTTCTCGGGCCACACATGGCGATGCGTCATTTCGTTTTCACGCAGGGACAGCTGTGTGTCGATTTCCCGCCCTCGGTAGTGGATCCTCTGCAGGTTGCGGGGTTTTCAGGTGCCCCAGCGACGGTGCGTGGATTTCCTGCGCTGGTAGGACGAAGTCACAGGAGCTGCGTTGATCCCGGGCGTTGCGGCAAATTTTCTACCCAACGGCAGATGGTGCATCGATTCCTCTGTGGAAGTCGGGCTGCGTCGTTCTGGCTCAGCTGTGCATCGATCCAGTGGCCCATGAGTAAAATTTCCGGTTGCTCCGCTGGCGCTGCGTCGATCTTCTCGTTGCGAAGTTGGGCTGCGTGATTCGGGTTTGGCATGCAGTGAAATTTTCACCACGGTACATGCTGTGCATCGTTTCTGGCAGGCTGTGCATTGAATTTCGCTGCACAAGGACTCCTTGAAGAGATGAAGTCTTTTTGGTCCTGAAACTTCAGGGAACAGGAGGCAAGCGCTATCCAAGCCATTGAAGAGCACTTCTTCACCTCAGCCAGAGAGCAGCAAGGCAGCTGGGCAACAGCAAGGCAGCAGGGCAACAGCAAGGCAGCAGTCCTTCACAGAAAGCAGTCAGGTGAGTCCTTTGGGCAGCCAGGCAGTTCTCATTGGCAGGAGGAAGGTTCTGGTTACAAGTTTCTTCTCCAGGAAGTGTCTGAGGTGGTAGGGGCAGAGGCCCTGTTTATACCCAAATGTGCCTTTGAAGTAGGGGAGACTTCAAAGAGTGGCTTAGAAGTGCACCAGGTCCCCTTTCAGTTCAATCCTGTCTGCCAGGGTCCCAGTAGGGGGTGTGGCAGTCCTTTGTGTGAGGGAAGGTCCTCCACCCTCCCAGCCCAGGAAGACCCATTCAAAATGCAGATGTATGCAAGTGAGGCTGAGTATCTTGTGTTTTTGGCCTCTACAGGCCCTGGGCACATGTAGTGCTCTGTATTAGGGACTTATAAGTAAATTAGATAGTCAAATTGGGTATGATCCAATGTTACCATGTTTAAAGAGAGAGAGGATATGCACTTTAGCACTGATTAGCAGTCTTAAAACCAGCAAAAACAGCTTCTAGAAAGTGGAGGGAGGCAGGCAAAATGTTAGGGGTGACCTCCCTAAGGCTGTTAGGTCTAACATGTGTCCCCCCCAGTTGAAAGTGGGGAGAGCTACCCAACCTCCTGGGAGCTCTCATCGCTAAGGCGGAAGTATCTGGAGAGACCATCAGCATTGGAGTGGTCAATCCCCAGGCCATTCTCCACCATAAAGTCCATCCCCTGTAGGGAAATGGACCACCTCAAGAGTTTATAATTCTCACCCCTCAGCTGCATGAGCCATCTGATTGGCCTGTGGTGTGTCTGAACCCGGAAGTGAGTCCCAAACAGGTATGGTCTCAGCTTCTTTAGTGCCCAGACCACAGCAAATGCTTCTCTCTCAATAGCACTCCACCTCAGTTCCCGTGGTAATAATCTTCTGCTAATAAACACTGCTGGTTGGTCTGAGCCCTCCTCATTTAGCTGTGCTAGAACAGCCCCTATGCCATGCTCTGAAGCATCTGTCTGCACAATAACTTCCTGGGAGTAGTCAGGGGCCTTGAGCACGGGGCTGTTCACATGGCTTCCTTCGGAAAATCAAAGGCTTTCTGACAAGCCTCTGTCCAATTCACCAACCTAGTTTGCTTTTTGGAGGTAAGTTCTGTCAAGGGTGACACAATGGCACCATAGCCCTTGACAAACCCACAGTAGTATTCAGTGAGGCATAAAAGGCTCTCACTTCGGTCTGCGTTGTAGGTGGTTGCCAGGCTTTGATAGTTTCAATCTTGGCCTGGAGTGGCTGCACCTTGCCACCACCTACTAGGTGTCCCAAGTACACCACGGAACCTTGCCCAATCTGGGGAGTTTTTCAGCCCAAAGGGCATCACCGGGAACTGGTCATTGTCATCAGTTGTGGAAAATGCAGATCTCTCTTTAGCCGCCTCAGTCAAGGCGATCTGCCAGTAGCTTGATGTAAGATCAAACGTACTCAGGAACTTGGCAGCACCTAGCCTGTCAACAAGCTCATCAGCTTGGGGATGGGGTGAGTGTCAGTCCGTGTGACTGAGTTGAGATCCCGGTAGTCCACACTGAACCTGAGTTCTGTCTTTGCACCGGGGAAAGCAGCCTTAGGTACCAGCACCACAGGGCTGGGCCAGGGACTGCTGGACTTCTCAATAACCCATAGGGTCAAAATCTTGGAGACCTCCTCCTTGATGCTGGCCTTTACCTTATCCGACAACCTGTAAATTTTGCTCTTCACAGGGAGACTGTCTCCTGTGTCAACGTCATGGACACATAGATGGGTCAGTCTAGGAGTAAGGGAAAACAGGGAAGAGAACTGCTCTAACAACTCATAGCAGTCTCCTCTCTGATCGAGAGTCAGGGAGTCAGAAAGAATGACACCCTCCACTGACCCATCACCTTCTTTGGCAGAACGGAGGTCGGGGAGAGGTTCACTCTCTTCTTCCATGCCCTCATCTGTGACTAGAAACATACTGACCTCAGACCTCTCAAAGTGAGGTTTTAGTCTGTTGTGATGGAGAACCCGTAGGGGGTGCCCAGGGGTCTTAAGGTCCACTAGCTAAGTGGCCACCCCCTTCCTCTCCTTGATCTTAAATGGGCCAGACCAGCATTCCTGGAGAGCCCTAGGCTCTACTGGCTGCATGACCCAAACCTTGTCTCCAGGTGAGAACTCAACCAGAGTGGCCTTCCAGTCATACCACTTCTTCATCACCTCTTGACTGGCCTCAAGGTTACTTTTGGCCTGATTCCAGAAGCGTTGGGTTTGGTTGTGGAGGGCCAGCATGTAACTGACCACATCCTGGGGAGGTGTCTTGGGAGCTTTCTCCCAGCCCTCTTTAACTATGCTTAGTGGTCCCCTGACAAGGTGACCATAGAGAAGTTCAAAGGAGCTGAACCCACTCCTTTCTGGAGCACCTCCCTATTAACAAACAGCAGGCATGGTAAGAGGACATCCCACTTATGCCTCATGGCTTTAGTCAGGCCATTAATCATGCCTTTAAGGGTCTTGTTGAATCTCTCAACAAGCCCATTGGATTGAGGATGATAAGCGGTGGTAAACCGGTAGGTCACTCCACACTCATCCCACATGGACTTCATGTATGCAGACATGAAGTTTGTGCCCCTGTCAGACACAACTTCCTTAGGGAATCCCACACAGGTAAATATTCCCAGCAGGGTTCTGGTCACCAAAGGTGCAGTCACTGTTCTCAGAGGGATCGCCTCTGGATAGCGGTTAGCATGGTCCACCAAACCCAGGATAAACCTGTTGCCCAAGGCAGTTTTGGGGTCCAAGGGACCAACAATGTTGATGATCACCTTTTCAAATGGGGTGCCAACGACAGGGAGTGGGATCAGGAGAACTTTAAGCTTTTTCCCTGTCTTCCCACTATCCTGGCAGGTGGGACAGGCTTTGCAGAAATTATCTCAGGCAACCCTCATTCTAGGCCAATGGAAGTGGGTGATAACTCTGCCAAAGGTCTTGTCTTGGCCCAGATGTCCTGCCAGGGGAATGTCATGAACCAGATCCAGTAGGAAGGCCAAGTAACACTGGGGGACCACCAGCACACGTGCATCCCCAGGGCCCGGAACCTTAGGCTCACTGTAAAGGAGATCATTCTCCCAGTAAATATGGTAAGTGCCAGAGGGTTCATCAGCTGCTTGGGCTTTAGCCTGTCGCCTCAGACCCTCAAGGGCGGGGCATTCTTTCTGCGCCTTGCAGAACTCTGCCCTGGATGGCCCACTCTCTACTTGCCAGCCAGAAATTTCAGGTAGGGTGCCCAGGTCAGCCATGTTCTCTCTAGTTGGCTCAGGGTCCTCCTCTTCCTCAGGGGCCCCGTCCACAACTGTGGGAACTTCTGAAGCGGGTTTCCCACACCTCTTGCCCTTCCTCTTTGCAGCTGTCTGGGCCATTGTTCCAGGCTCGAGGCGCCCTTGACTCCCTTCCTGGGCAGCCATGTACCTTGTGGTCATGCAGACCCACACAGGCAAGCCTAACATCTCCAGGTGGGATCTGAGTTCTACCTCCTTCCAGGCAGTATGCTCAAGATCATTGCCTAACAAACAATATACAGGCATGGCAGGACTCACAGCTACTTTCAGAGTACCAGAGACCCCCCCCCCCACTCAAAGGGAACCAGAGCCACCGGTAGGTGACTCTCACGATTGTCAGTGACTATGACCTGGTGGAATGTATTAGGGAATATCTGCTCTGCTGACACCAGCTGACTCTTGACAGTAGTCATACTGGCTCCTGTGTCACGCAGAGCCTTCACCCTTTGCCCATCAAGGGTGACCCACTGCCTCTACTTTGAAGTATTTGCAGGCATGTGAGCTTTAGGCACCACCTCTCTATCTCCCAGGGACACTAGGGATACCTCTGTCTGCCCCCCAAAGCTAACTGGGACTGTCTCCCCCCCAAGCGCTACACTAGCCAACCCAGGTGTCTGTCCAGTGGTAGACTGTGCTCTCTTGGAACACTGAAAGTTGCCCTTAGAATGTCCATACTGGTAGCACTCTATGCAATTGGGGATAAACTTCCCTAGCGTTCTGTCAAAGAACCCTGGTTTCTTCCCAAATCTAGAAGAGGAATGGTTACCACCCCCCCTTAATTGTTTTGGGGGCCTTCAGAGAACTCCTTATCTTTACGTTTTTCTCCCGCCTCTTTCTTCTGTTGGGAACCCTAACCACCTTTGTGGGTGTCCCCCCCAGATGCCTTCTTGGACACTCTGGTGCTAATCCAGAGGTCCTCCTCCTCAGCAAGCTTCCTGGGATCAGTCAGCTTACTATCTACTAAGTGCTGGTGCAACTCTGTAAAATAAATACTGAGCATATGCTCTATCAGAATCAAGTAATATACCCCTTTGTAATCATCTACTTTTCTGCCCCACAACCATCCATCCAGTGCCTTATTGGAGAAATCAAAACAATCTACCCAAGTTTGTGTGGAAAGTTTGGTGCTGTCCCTAAACCTCTGACAGTATTTTTCAGGGGTCAGCCCAAACTTAGCCAGTAAAGCGGCTTTCATGTGAGTGTAGACATTCCTATTCTGTGGAGCAAGTGTAAGAAGTGTGTCCCTCCTCACTGCTGGTACATAAAACCACAAGGCCGCTCCCCAGTGCTCCTCAGAGGTCCCATGGGCCCTTAGTGCAACTTCATAGGCAGCCAGCCACTTGTCAATGTCATCTCCCACCACAAAATATGGCACCGCATTCTTGGGTATACAAACCTTTTTCTCCCCAACAGGTCCTGCATGTATTTTGCCACCATCACTGCTAGACTCAGACTGTCTCGCCTTGATCTCCAGCTCCTTGAGACTCAGTTCATGAGCCAAGAAAGGTTTTTTCTCAGCCAAGGCTCTCTCAGCTGCAGCCTCAGCTCTCTCAGCTTCAATCTGTTTGGCTGCTCTTTCAGCCTCAGCTTGCTTGGCTTCTCTCTCTGCTCTCCTTTCCTCATGTTGAGCCTCAATTTTTAACTTTGCCATCTGCAATTGAAACTCTCTCTCCTCTATCCTTTCGTCTGCTCCCTGGTTTGGCAGGGGGCACATTTGCAGTGGTGACATTATCCACTGGTGGCAACAAATCCTCTGAGGGGCCCTCTTCTGGACCCTCCTTCTCAGCATCCTCCTCTGAATGGGCTCCTGCCCAGGCCCTCAGCGCCATTTGAAATTCCTCCTTTCTGGAGGCACCTTGGGTGGGTACTCCCATATCCCTGCAGAACCCTTTCAGCTGTTTGACAGTATATGTCACCAACAGGGCTATGTCAAAATCTCCTGCTTGAGGCCCAGCCTGAGACATGTTGAGTAACGATTTTAGTCAGAAATTGTCAGGAAAATCGAAATTGCAAAAAGAGATAAAAATCAAGTTGACCTTAAACTGTGGGTAGGTAGTGAAATACTTAGCTACTGTATGTCAATGCACAAATACAAGTCCTATCCTCACTGCTGATCACCAATGTTAGAAATGGGGTCTTTGGTTGGAAGTCAGGTAACCCCCTGTCCAAGCAAGTACCCTCACTCTAGTCAGGGTAAGTCACACACAATCCAAATTATCCTGTGCCCACCCTCTGGTAGCTTGGCACTGAGCAATCGGGCTTAACTTAGAAAGCAATGTGTAAAGTAATAAATTATACAATAACACCATATAGCACCACAAAAATACGCCACACAGTGTTTAGAAAAATATATATAATATTTATCTAATGCAGGTCAAAACGATTAAAATGCAATAAGTACAGGTTGAGATGTCACTGAAAAGTGATATGAAGTATCTTAAGTCTTTTAAAAGCAAACAAAGTCTCTTTCAAGCACAAAGTACTTGGTTTGCGTGAAAAATCTCTGCAAAGAACTGCATAAGAGGAGAAACGAGGAAACAAAGGGGTGTGCATCGATTTCTCGGGCTGCACACAGGGATGCGTCATTTAGTTTTCACGCAGGGATGGTTGGGCATCGATATCCGGCGCTCGACGGCAGGTGCTGCATCGATTCCTCTCTGGAAGTCAGGCTGTGTCATTCTGTGCATCGATCCAGTGGGCCGTGCGTCGAATGTCCGGTCGCTATGCTGGCGCTGCGTCAATCTTCTCATTGCAAAGTCGGGCTGCATCGTTCCGGTTCACAGTGCAGTGACATTTTCACCGCAGTGCAGGCTGTGCGTCATTTCTGGCAGGCTGTGCGTCAAATTTCGCCGCACAAGGAGTCCTTCTTGAAGAGATGAAGTCTTTTTGGTCCTGAGACTTCTGGGGACAGGAGGCAAGCTCTATCCAAGCCGTTGGAGAGCACTTCTTCACCTCGGCCAGAGAGCAGCAAGGCAGCAGGGCAACAGCAAGGCAGCAGTCCTTCACATAAAGCAGTCAGGTGAGTCCTTTGGGCAGCCAGGCAGTTCTTCTTGGCAGAATGCAGGTTCTGGTTACAAGTTTCTTCGCCAGGAAGTGTCTGAGTTGTTAGGGGCAGAGGCCCTATTTATATACCGAAATGTGCCTTTGAAGTGGGGAAGATTTCAAAGAGTGGCTTAGAAGTGCGCCAGGTCCCCTTTCAGTTCAATCCTGTCTACCAGGGTCCAGTAGGGGTTGTGGCAGTCCTTTGTGTGAGGGCAGGCCCTCCACCCTCCTAGCCCAGGAAGACCCATTCAAAATGCAGATGTATGCAAGTGAGGCTGAGTATCCTGTGTTTGGGATGTGTCTGAGTGAATGCCCAAGGAGCTGTCATCTAACCCCAGACTGAAGTGGATTGTAAGGCACAGAAATATTTGAGTGCAGAGAAATGCTCACTTTCTAAAAGTGTCATTTCTAAAATAGAAATAATAAATCCAACTTCACCAGTCAGCAGGATTTTATATCACCATTCTGGCCATACTAAATATGACGCTCCTACTCCTTTTAGATCAGCAGCTACCACTCAAACAATGTATGAGGGCAGCCCCAATGTTAGCCTATGAAGGTAGCAGGCCTCACAGCAGTGTAAAAACACATTTAGGAGTTTTACACTACCAAGAAATGTAAACTACATAGGTACATGTCCTGCCTTTTGCCTACACAGCACCTATGGGTCACCTAGGGCATACCTTAGGGGTGTCTTATATGTAGAAAAAGGGGAGTTTTAGGCTTGGCAAGTACTTTTAAATGCCAAGTCGAATTGGCAGTGAAACTGCACACACAGGCCTTGCAATGGCAGGCCTGAGACAAGGTTGAGAGGCTACTGAAGTGGGTGGCACAAATAGTGCTGCAGGCCCACTAGTAGCATTTAATCTACAAGCCCTGGGCACATATAGTGCACTGTACTAGTGATGTATAAGTAAATTAAATATTCCAATTGGATATGATCCACTGTTACCATGTTTAAAGGGAAAGAGCATAAGCACTTTAGCACTGGTTAGCAGTGGTACAGTGTGCACAGAGTCTTAAAACCAGCTAAAACAGTATCTAAAAAGTGGAGGGATGCAGGCAAAAAGTTGGCCGTGACCACCCCAAGGCTGTCAGGTCTAACATTTTGTCCCTGGGGGGCCAGACAATAAACAAAAGGGCAACCCCAACTTTTCTTTCAGGTTGCGGCCAGCCAGTCAGGGCCTTGCTTTTCACTCACATCTGTGGGTACCCACGGATCACCCATGGGTACCCGCAGACCCATGAGCGATCCCCGTCCCTAGACATCTAGATTTTTCCGTCTTTAAAAACTCTCAAACTTCTGAACATATTTATACAATATTACAAAAAGGCTCTTTCAACACCAAGATCGAAGGTTCTCCAAAATTTGGTGTAATTCCGTTCAGCGGTTTGATCCATTTTTGAAGCCAGACAAGTTTTCAGCTAAGTTAGAGGTTCAGCTCAAATACACCAACCCACCTTGCTGCTGAGGGAGCAAAGGGACAGGAGCAGAGGGAGAAAAGAGAAGGTGCAAGTCCAGTGTAAACCCTGAGGCAGTTCTACTGGCAAGTGGCTAGTGGGGCACCTGCTGGTGGGGTTGCAGCAAGATTAAACACTGCTGTGCAGATTGAGCCCCGAATTTGCTGAAGCTGCCCAGCTAGGCCCAGGTGTGGCTTGCAGTTGTGTAAGCTCCTCCCACTCCCACACCACTGCACAGACTCTCATGTACTACCACCACACGCTCTGAGATTTCCCTTTTCCGGCTCTGCTCTGGGGTGCCTTGATTGGTTTCAAAAGTATGACAGCCTCAGGTATAAAAGGAGGACACAAGACCGATAAGGCCTACTGGACTCCCTCAGTAGAGTGTGCAGTGTGGAGGCAGCTGGTTGCAGGGTGATGAAGCCTCCTCTCCCCAGAGGGGTTTGGCACTACATACAAAGACTCCAACTGGAGAAGCGTTAGGGGTGGAACCTGAACCACCCGAAGGACTACACAATTGATCAAGAACCATGAATAAAGGAGACCTAAATGGATCACAGTCTCCACCTTCAAACCTGGTGCAGTCCCATATAACGATTGAAAAAGGTCTCCCTTCCCTCAAACTAACTAAAGGACATTGATGACGAATAAGTAAGGTGAGATATAAAAATCAGCAGTCGAAAGAAGTTGCTCCAAAAAGACCTTACCCCTGTTTGGGATAAACAAAATGGAAAGTACAGGTAGTGCTCTCGCTAATGAATTAGTCTGCCACCTGGATGCCACACTAAATTTGGGACTCTGTTTCACAAGATCATTTGACACAATGCCTTTGTTGAATGAACTTGCCAAAACCCAAGAAAATATAAAGTAGGAAACTCATGTAGCAATGATAACAACCACTGACATGAATCAATACGATGATCAAAGGATCTAAAACACATGTCACTGACTTCCCCAACTAATGTACCACTAGACAAGTGAGAGAAATGCAGAGGTAAACTAACAGGACACATAGATCAGGGCAATAAACCTGAAGAGGTTATGAATATCCATATACCAGACAACACACCTAATCTGGAGCCAATGACCAATAACGTTTCTATTCAGCTGGTTAATTCTGATAAAGCTCTCCCCTAAAGAAGGGGCAACACAAATTCTGATCCAAAAGATATTGCAATCCCATATACAGATAGCATACCTAATGGCTAATGGGAAACAAATGGGCATGATGGAACGATCTCACTAAAGCCTGCAGTTCAGCTAAGGGACGATCTATCCAGCTTAAAAGATGGCCATTTTGTCGGAAACATAAAAGGTCTAGCAACAGTGGGAAAAATGGATGACATCATAGAAGATCAAAGCAGGACACTAATACATCAAATGCCACTATATTAGTAAATGCAGCAATGAAAAATACTGTAAAATCATTTTGCTTACTGAAAATGTCCCTTCATGGTGACTGGTAAATAAACTTTTTTTCAAGCCAGAATACATTACCTAAGGTCAACAGGATGTCCTCAATAGAGGAAATATATTAAGGCTACTCGGAGAGATCGCTGAGTTAAAAGACATAACATCTACAGATCAGTTGTCAGTGGAATTTCTGCCACATGATAATCCTTCATGATCAGAACTCACCCTAACAACCTAGAGAACTGTCAAAATAGCATCACTGCTCCTAACCTCAGTGAATACCTTTGTAAGCTGGGGCTGAATGCTAAAAGGTTATCACCCCTTCAGGTATCCATTTCCTTTGCTACAGCAAAAGAGAGCACTGTCTCCTATTGCAACTTCCGCTCAATAGGTATTTTGGGTTGCAAGAAGCAATTCTATTGGTCAAATGGATTGGATAAGGCCAAATAAGTCACCTAGCAATCCAGCAGACCCCTCATTGGAAATGGATCCTGGCAGCTTTAAAAGCCTCATGGTCCACATTAATATGCTGTCTGAATCAGCCAGGCCCTGAGCGCATGGCCCTACATCTTCTGTCTTACAACATAGCAGGTACTAAATTTTAGCTCCAAGATGGCTCTCCTCCACAGAATTGGGCAAATGTTGATATAATTGTGCTTCAAGAAACCTGATGTTGGGAGGTGAATTATTAGTAGGGGTAAATACAAACCTATGACAAGCAACAAGGGTACCAATCCAATGTTAGGTCCAGTCAAGGTCTCAAAACATCAGCCTCAGGTTCAACCGCTGGTAGCCTGGCAATGAGCAGGCAGGCTTAACTTAGGAGACAGGCACGTAAAGCATTTAAATACACCAGTACAGAAAATAAGTAAGCCACAACACACAATAAAAATCCCACACAATTTATAAAAATATTTTCATCTTTAAAATGACACCAAAACAACAAAAGTCCAGTATAGGGAACCGGATGTATGCAAATTTAAAGATTAACTCAAAAAATGTGCTTTCTAGTGCCTAGAAATCAATAGCCCCAACTGGGAACATCTTGTCTCGCTAGACCAGGATGAAGTCACAATCTGAGGCTGACAGTGATGGCACCCTGCTCAGATAGACTTGGTCAAAATTTTACCTTCGCACTGAGAAACTTTTCTGGAGCTTTTCTCTCTTTATGTTGTGTGGTCCTCTCCTGCAAACCGATTTTGACGTGATGCCATTGGATTGCTTTCCACAAGGCTCCAGTCAAATCCTGAAAGTCTGGAGCTCTGATGCTTTTAGTGGGACGAACCTCAAATAAGGCCGGATCGCGACTGACTCTTGGCATCGGGTCAGTCCACTTATGAAGCTTTTTCCCAGAGTTGCTCCAAACTTCTCCAAACCTCTGGAACTTCTTCCTGACTGAAGTTTCTCTTGAGGGTTCAAAGTGTCCAAAACACAAATACAAGGGTCTAGAAGCTGTGAGATGGTCCTTGGACGTTAAGGACTACAATTACCACAATGCACCTGGCATTCTTAAAAGTCCACTAGTGGCGCAGGCAAGCTCTGTTAACCTGTTGCTTTCAGGGAGTCCACTTCTTAGTCCTTTTTGAAGCAAAGCAAAGCCCTTAGGGTTGTCGTTCCACCGTGCAACAGGAGCAGTACTTCAGAGTGCAGTCGTTTGGGTTGAAGACCAGGGCTCCAGGAGTGCAGTCCTTCTTCTTCTTCTGCCTTCAGGCAGCAGACTTGAGCTGCAATGCAGCTCCCAGATATTTATTGCATCATCTTGGGAGACAAGTAAGGGGGCTCCCATGTCCAAGGAGATGCAGGGTGCCACCCTAAAGCGTGATAACTTCCTCCAAAGTGTGGAATTTTCTTTTCCCACAAAGCACAGCACTTTGAAATCCAAGGTGGACGATTTCTCTCCTAAGGACCAAGACCTGGCTAAACCATCCTACCGGCGAAGCTAATTTCAATTAACACTCCCCCTCCTGACTGTCTACAAATTCCATTCCTGGGCCTGCTATCTGTCTGCTATCTGCCTTTCAGGTGCAGAGTGAGAAGGCAGGCCTGGCTGGCATTCCTTACTGTTCTGCTTCCTTTGAAGACCAGTTTAATTTGCCCAGCCAACTTCTTGGCCTGGCCTTTGCAACTACAGAACTTCCATCATCAGATAATCTTGACTCAATGCAGGCCACTTATCACCTCATCAAAATAGCCTGGCTAATAAAAAGCTGACCAGTCAGTAGAGGCCACTAGCAGGCTTGATTTCGGGTAATTGCAAAGAAAGTCCTATTACTTCATTTCTGTATTAGTTATGATAAATTCAACATTGGCACATTGTTGGATTTATGATTACCAATTTTTTGAGTCCTATCATGACACATTTAGCTCCTTCTCAGCACTATTTATTTTTATATGAAATATTCCCTTATTAGCCAGTAGAGTTAAGTATGTAAAATGGGGGAAAATAACATGGGCAGTTTTTTCCTCATCAGGGCACATAAAACACCTTTTATAATGTCCCTGCTTATAGTTACATGGCACCCCACCCCTGGGGCACCTAGAGGTGACCTTACGGGTGACTTGTATGTAACAATAAGGTAGAGTATCACTTTGGAAGTACCTGTAACTCCAAAGTCGAAGTTGCACACATTTCCCTTGCTAAAGACAGTCTGCAAGGGAAGGCTGCCTTTAAAAATGACAGCAGGCAACACAGCATTGCACACTCCAGTGCAGGAAATCTACTGGGACTCTAAACTTTCCTGTCCTATGATATACTAGGGGCGTATAGGTAGTTTGAATCCCCCTTGCCCTACTATATACTAGGGACTTTCACGGGTCTGTCATTGCCAAATGTAATTTTACACAGTACCATATACCTTTTCATCAGTGCGCTGGTCCTGGGCCTGGTTAGCAGAGCCCAGGGCACAATCAGGGTCAGTTACCACCAGTGTCAGTCAGGAAAAAATGGAGGTGAACATGCTAAAAGGATGACTTTCTCACACCTGATCAGTAGTACGCTTCTCAGTAGAAGGTTTTATACAACATGAAATCACGGCTGCAAAATCCAAACACTATGGAAGGCCTAAAAAGGGCCTAGCTGTCTATGTATCACTCAGTCCAAACATCAATAAGGAAACACCACAATATGTAGACCCTATCATTGAAATATTCAAATTTAGAAATTGGACCCAAGCTAAGAGACCTCTGGTTCTTTCATTCTACACTTATGTTCACCCAAATTCAGCCAAGAAAAAAGTGCTTCTAGAAAAAATAAAAACTGCTGCAAACATGAATACGAAAAGCTGCAAACATGATAACCCGGGATATAATACTGATGGCAAATTTTAACTCAAATCTAATCCACACTACAAACGATGACGAAATGCTCAATGTTGATAGTACATTTTGGAATATTCTGATTTAAGTAAACTCAACAGCTAAATGCCGAGATCTCAATGGGATTTTTATTTTTTTCATGACCCTGGAATTTCTTGGAATGAGGTCTTGTTTGGAAGATTTGTACATGATGTTCCACCATATTTCCCCTTCTATGGCCCTAACTCTTGATCAATTATTGTTTACACAATTGTCTCCTTGCTGTTGATTTGACTGGTTCAGCACTTCTCAATCACATACAAAATGGATAGTGACCATTCATGTCAGATTCTATTGTTAGGACTAGTTCCACATACACAAACATTGGCCCCTGTAGAAATCGGCATGTCAAATACAACCAATTAAAAGCAATAGCAATGGTCAAAAGTATCCATGGCAGACCTTGCATCTCTGGCTAGAGACGTAATGATTCACACCATCAACACCAGAAATCATGAAATAGAAGTCTGTTGCTTTATTAGCGCAAGACACTTCAGTGTCCCCAGGTCCACCAGCCCGCAAAGAACAAAACCACTCCTTCTGCTATTTGTACTGAGTTAAAAAGTGAACAAAAGAAATTCGCCAAGCTACTGAAATTTACTCCTCAAAAGTCCCCGCATTGGGAATGTCTGAAATGTCTAAAGAAAGAGTACAAAGAAACAGCTCTGGGCGGACAAGTAAGCTGCCAAGGATACCTTTTGGACCAATCCAATTTTTAAAGCCAGGAGGAGTAATCCAAGGAAATTTTGGGAATTCATAAATAATTTTAATACACAAGGAAAAATGATAAATAATTCAGACCTCACAGAGCAGTCATGTGTGGTCCACCTTGTGAATACTTTTGAGATAAACCAACAGCTTTCTGGAAAAAAATCATTCTGAGAACAAAGGGGAACAAAGCTAGTAACTAAAGCAACCAGTGATGAAAACGCCAGCACTTAGGTACTGACAGGTAAACTGACAGAGCAACTACAGGTTGCAGAGAATGCAAACTTCTACACAACAGCACAAGTCAAAGAAAGTCTGCTTACTGGGTGCCCAGGAGGTGTGCCTGTGTCAAAAGGCTTGCCACAGGATATTTTCAAAGAAGACGTTTAATTCTAGTTAGTAGCACTGGCTATGTTATTCAAGGAAGTACAGCTTAGTGGTGCTGTTCCTGTGAGTTGGTGAGGTTCTATCATCATCCCAATATACAAACTAGGTGATAGGGCAAAAGCAGCAAACTATCGGCTTATCGTCCTCCTAGGTTCAGAAGCTGAACTCTATGCATCCCTGATAATGGTATTTCTAACTGCCTGGTCAAATGAAAACGAGGTGATTCCACTAAACCAGATCAGTTTTAGGGAAGACGTAGGCACAACAACACATATTTTAGCAACTGCCTTTCTGATCGAGCAAAGTAAGCATGCCAGAAAAAAGCAGAAGCAGCCCTTTACTGTGGAAACCAGGCGCTATTATGGAATAAGCTAAAAAGCTGGGCTCTCCCTGAGAAGCTGCTACGAGGAATCGAACTGCTATCCTCTGAAACCTGAATTCAAGCAAAGATTAGGGATGGCACTAGAATATCCAGGAAGATCCCAACCTACCAATGGCTTGAGCAGGGATGTGTGCTGGCACCTTAGCTTTTAAAGCTTTTCATGACAGACCCATCACCAGCGGTAGATCAGGAAATCCTCTTGCCCACACCCTGCAGGGTCCCCCCCATCTCACTTATCTATCATATGCAGAAAACAATGTTCTTTTCAGCCCAACTAAAGTGGGCCTACAAAGGTCTGTTAGCACCATGGCTTTGTACACCAAAACCAATCATCTGGAGTTATATGTGACAAAAACAAAAAGGTCAGTCTGCACTCAACCGGGGCTTCACGTAGTGAAGAAGGGGAATACATGAATCCATGCCTTTGCCATGTTCGCAAAAAAATGTGTGGCCCATAATTTTATCTGTACACAAACCGTCATCTCGGGCAAGTTAATTCTATTTATAGCATACACTGGTGTGGCCTTGAGGGGACAGGATCCTGCAATATTGGAAAAATACAGATAAACTCCTTCAGGCAAGTGCTCAACCTGTCTCAGTGCTCATAGCCAGCACAAATCTAGCTTGAGTTAGGGCTTACAAAGCAAGATCTGGCCACAAGATCAACAATTATAAAAGGTTGGTATAAAATCAGCCGAGGTCAAGATGCTACACTCAATAGAGCATTATGGTCAGCTCTTTAAAGTGATCATCATTTGGAATACTGCTAATATTTGAATGCCTCCATTAACAAATTGAGTCGAACTATGGACAATGAGTGCGCTACACAGCGCCTTCAAAAAGACAACTAACAGGGCGGTGAAGTTTCAATCTTGTCTAGAAGACAAAATCTAATTCAGGTCTTGCTCACATGCATGGATGGCATTTAAATATTATGACACACGGACACCAGCACCATATCTGGCAATTCCCTTTCTGGCATGCATAAAACACAGACTCATGACCCTGTGCATGGGTAACATACCAGCACTAGCAAACCGACCAATTTGGAAATGTACTGGTCCTACTTTATGTAGACCCTGCAAAGGCAAAAAATAGGAATTTATTAATTTGATATGCATTTGTCCCAAACTGTGTAAGCTATTATTAAAAAGAAACTTCAATGACAGTGGCATCGATATGTATAGGGAATCAATAATAGCGTGCCTCAACCCGTGGGACCCGCAGTTAAATTGTAAACTTGTTAGATTTATTGCAATGGCCCCAATGGGCCAAACCAATACTAGCATGTTCACTGGTACAGGTGAAGGTACAGCTTCTGTCAACAAGAATTGACTGCCCAGGACTGATTCTCGCCCACTGATTTCAAGTTTTACCTTGGCTAGCTCATTAATACAAACATAAATTTGCACTAGTCTGGTTAAAAAAAAAATCATCTCTCTCTCGATAAATATAGTAAACACAGGTCTAGGGTCTAACATGTAGGTTGCAAACAAGTTTACATTGGTTTGCGCCCCCACATAAATATTGCATTACTTTTAAACCAATTTTAACTGGTCTTTAGATATAGGGGGTCATTCTGACCCCCGCCGGCGGCGGAAGCCGCCGGCCTGGCGGGAACCGCCAGAAGACCGTACCGTGGTCAAAAGACCGCGGCGGTCATTCTGACTTTCCCGCTGGGCTGGCGGGCGACCGCCAAAAGGCCGCCCGCCCGCCCAGCGGGACAGCACCAGCAACGAGGAAGCCGGCTCCGAATGGAGCCGACGGAGTTGCTGGTGTGTGACGGGTGCAGTTGCACCCATCGCGATTTTCAGTGTCTGCCAAGCAGACACTGAAAATCTCAATGGGGCCCTGTTAGGGGGCCCCTGCAGTGCCCATGCCATTGGCATGGGCACTGCAGGGGCCCCCAGGGGCCCCACAACACCCGTTCCCGCCATCCTGTTTCTGGCGGTGAAAGAAACAGGATGGCGGTAAGGGGGTCGGA
Organism: Pleurodeles waltl; assembly: GCF_031143425.1. Classification (NCBI taxonomy): domain Eukaryota; kingdom Metazoa; phylum Chordata; class Amphibia; order Caudata; family Salamandridae; genus Pleurodeles; species Pleurodeles waltl. The sequence goes on along the minus strand of NC_090443.1, from coordinate 600,118,794 downwards.
ATCCCCATGGCGGCGCTGCTTGCAGCGCCGCCGTGGAGGATTACCTGGGGCAGCGGGAAACCGGCGGGAAAACGGCGGGAAACCGCCGGTTTCCCTTTTCTGACCGCGGCCTTACTGCCGCGGTCAGAATTGCCCCAGAAGCACCGCCAGCCTGTTGGCGGTGCTTCCGCGGCACTCTGCCCTGGCGGTTTTCAACCGCCAGGGTCAGAATGACCGCCATATTGTATTAGCAAACATGTAATTTTCAGACTAGAAAAATGGTTGCACGTTCTCCAAAGCACTTTTTATTTATGGTGCTACAAACTGTAATATTTTAAAATTATCTACGAAATTATTATGGTTTTAATTAACTGAAACAATAACCTTGGGCCCAACAACAAATTCTCTCATGCCTTTCCCCCCTTGGAAAAAATTTTGTGAGGGCAGTAGCTAACCCTGCTTCCAGACCACATAAATACCTACACTCCATTCAGAAACTGCCAGCAGAACATTTCACTCAATCAGGTCGCCTTCTAGATGGAAACTGGACCTCAAAGTGCTTTTTAGTGCACTCTAGATGCTGCCTGCAGGAACCACCTTTACCTACAAGGCATGATGAATATGTCACCACGGCTCTTTAGCAGACGTTCTTGAGCAAGAGGAGCAGCTGAATATCTCGGTATTGCACTTAGCATCTGGAATTTCAGTCTTCCCTATGGCTAGAGCTCTGAAATTATTTTCTGTAATCAGGAGATCATTTGCTGGGCATGTGCAGCATTCACATGAAAACGACCACAGGGCCCCTAGCCATTAAGATAAATTCGCTGTCAGCATTATGAGAGCATCTCGATGATGAAGTGATTGCCAGGACTGTCAATTGTTAAAAAGCATGTGCGGTGACAGCTGCTCATGGGAGCCATTGGAATGAAAACAATCAGCAGATATCTGCTCTGTGGGTAGCTGTCAGCCAAACGTAGGTAGAGCTCGGAGAAGGTGCACATGACTATCTTTCTACGGCCGGGCACCGGAAGTGCATGCAAAGGGATCTGAGTCGCTGCTCCCTGCTTCACTCATCTCCTATGATGTGAATTGTAGGCTTATAGACTGGAGGAGTATGCGTGTCCAGGGTGAATCACGCCCTCCCGCCTAAGGCTATGTGGCTGCGGCTCAGTACAGAGTGGGAAGAGAAGGAATTGCGTAACAGAGTCACCCACAAACGGTGACTCAGGAATTGCAGCCTTTAATGAAGGCCACTGAGCTGTGTGCAGCAGACTCCCATTCTTTCCTCCTAGCCGGTGGAGCTCACTATTCTACTTGTTTTGACCTCCTCTAATTCTCAGCGACCCTGAGTCACATAGCGAGCTAAACTGCCTCTGCCATGACCATAATTACTTAGTCTTCTCCGAGTCTTTGATGTAAGGCAGCGTTCCTCTATCAAGCACACCACAGAAAGACAGCTGCGACAGTAACCAACCACTACGAATTATTAGCATATAATGAGGCCTATTTGGGAAGTTTTTTTGCTGTTTCTGATGACTAGATTGACGCTTCTGTCTTGTGATTGGCTGCGTAGTGGAGTGAAGGTAAGTAATGTTTAGAATACAAGAACTTTTCACCTATTTGATATTGTGTGTAATTTGAAGGGTGTGAGGTTTGTATGTGGCCTACGAGGGAAGTGGTTTTGTGATGTGCATGATGAATATTGGAATGCATTTCTGTGAATGTATATGTTCTAGAGAGTCCAACCAGGAATATAATAATAAATATAATGAAGTAGCCTGGCATCCCCACATAACGGTTACAGGGCACGTCTCATTAAAAAGTAACTGCACACCATCCAAAACCGGTAAAATGCGGAAAAATACATAATTATTTTCAAAAAGAAGTAATCTTAATTCCTTTGTTAGGATCGTTCCATATCAGCACCAGAGGTTCTCATTGTCTAGTCACAAAGATTTATGAGTGCAAGCAAAAGGTTAAAATTAATTACACCAAAAATCTGTCTTCTCACCATGCATAATTACAAAATGAAATGCTTTTCAGATAGGCATTTTATTATCTCCTTGTTAAATTCAGACTTGTCAAAAGCCTCAAAATGTCACTCACACACCATTAAATGTTTAACATATTAGGCATTTGTTCAGAGTGCGTATTTGTTCGATTTGATGGCTTCCCAGGCTGCATTACAGCTAGTTTTCATGCTGGCAGTGGAAGTGTTTTTGATTTTATGATCTCATTAATCAATTGATATGGAAGTCAGTGTCAAACGCTAACAGCTTTGCTTTTTGGCTGGGTCCATATACAATGTGTTACTTAGACATCCTAAATTTTAAGATATGTATTTTCGTTACAAAACATTCAGATGGGGTTGATCAGGATTTTCGATTCAATTATTACATACCCCTTACAATCACCACAATGTAATTCATTTTACATTAAGTTAGGTATGCATTTCAATTTGCCTCCAAAAGTAATCACACCGAGTTGCACTAAGGAGGCGCCTCCTAGCCGGTTGCTGCCTCTGACCAGGCACCGCCCTTGCAGACTCCGCTGTATGTGCGTGGCACCCATCTCGGACCTGCTCCTCTGTAGCTTTCTCTCTCTCGCTCTCCTTGCTGCTTATCGCCTTCGGGTTTGTTTCTGCTTTTGCCACAGCACTTTCATGTTTTAGACACTGGTTCTGCTCGTATCTGTTGCTTTCTTTTCTACTTTCACTCACGGTCATTTCTGCTGTTTCTCTATTGCCACTTTCATTGTTTTTTTGCTGATTTCTGCCAAATTTACCCGTTCTCTGCTCAGTTCTGCTGCCACTTTCATCAGTTTTCAGCTAATTTCTGTTGTTTCTCTACTGTCGTTTTCACATAGTCTCCGTTGATTTCTGCTTCCACTCTCACCAGTTTTCTGCTAATTTCTGCTGTTTCTCCTTTTGCAAGCTCTATACCTAGACCACCCCCCTCAGGAGCACCACCCATTGCCCCTTCAGACTCTCTAGTACTCACCCAGAGGTCTGCCTCCAGTGTAAGTTCCCTGAAGTCAGAGAACTCACACTCCACCTGGTGTTGGCATAGCTCTGGAAAATAAGGACTGGACATATGCTCACCAGCAATTACATCACTCAGTCCCTTACATGAATTAACCAAACTACCCTTCACCCAACCATTCAGTGACTCAGCCTTGAAAAAGTACCTCACATCACCCTCCTGAGACTGATGAGACAGTACCTGACTGTCCCTGACACGCAACCCACACTCTTCTGGGATGTCTCCACACTCCATAACCAGGACTTCTACCGGGGGGAACCCCTCCCCCTGTCACTCTCACCTAGAGTCAGTAGAGTGTCCCTCCCACCAGTAATAAAATCACTCCCCATGCCAGTTCCCCAGTCCACCTCAGAGACCCTGTGCATCACTGGAGCTACCTCATACCCTGAACCTCCTGATGAGTGTCAACTCCCTCTTCCAGTCGGGCACTAAGTCTCTGGGCATGTGCACTTTTTCATCTGCACTGAGTATAAACTTTTTGCTGCCACTGTCTGAACTGGACTCAGCCCTCATGGCTTCCAGCTTCATCTCTTCACAGCTCAGCTCTTGAGCTGCAACCCTTCCTTTTTCCAGGGCTAAGGCTCTCTCCATCTCAGCCCTCTCAAGCTCTTCATCTAACTCTCTCAGCCTCTGCTGTTGAACTAGAAGTCATTCATCCTTTTCTGTTCTCCTCGGAGGGCCACTGCCCTCCTCCTCAGAGTAGTCCTCCTCCTCAGATTCAATTGTTATGGTTGCTACCCATTGTTTCATCTCATACTGAAACAGGACTGTCTCAAAGACCCACCTCGGGGACCTTCTCTTCACAGCCAGCCCCCTTTCCTTGCAGAAAACTTTTAGCTCCCTCAATGTGTAGTACTCCAGGTGCCAGAAGTTGACTTCCATTCTGTAAAGGCCTCACAACCAAAAACCAGAGTCCCAAAATATCAACAATATATCCAGGAGGACACCAGAGAACAAAAAGAAAAAACTGTATGTGGTCACATAATGGTCTGCACTAAAAACAGTAGTGTACACTTAATCACTGTCAAGTAGAAATACAAGTCCTATCCCAACCGCTGATCACCAATGTTAGAAATGGGGTCTGTGGTTGGCAGTCAGGTTACCCCCTGTCCAGGCAAGGACCCTCACTCTAGTCAGGGAAAAGGAGAATCACCCTCAGTTAACACCCGCTCACCCCCTTGGTAGCTTGGCACAAGCAGGCAGGCTTAACTCCAGAGTTTAGGTTTAAAGTATTTGTACCAACACACACAGTAACTTAATGAAAACACTACAAAATGACACAACACAGGTTTAGTAAAATAGGAAATATTTATCTAAACAAAACAAGACCAAAACGACAGAAATCCAACATACACAAGTCAAGATATTAATTTTATGAGTAAAAGAGTCTTAAATCCTTTTGTAGACAGGTAAAACACTGTTAGCTTTGAAAAGTACCTGGGTAGTGCTAGCGTGCCTGGTCCTTAGTAAGTTAACTTACAAAGGAACGCGTATAGGTCGATGAACCTTTTGCATCACATGGAATATCCTAGTCATGTAGTGACTACCGAGATCAATAATCAGCATAAACAATCATTAACCTTTTAATTTGAAAACATCTATGATCATCTATTTATGAATAACCACAACTCGGTAAAGAGTTAAACAGCTTTTATTTCCCTATTTATTACAATACTAAATCAACAAGTTAGATTAAACTTTATTTAATCAGCTCAATTATTAATTCATTAATAAAACAATCAAACATAGCTTGAGGAAAACATATGCTAGAATACACCTACATACGCCAAAAAATGTCAGCCTTAATAGCAGAGTTCAGCAAATAGCTCGTCAGTCATTTGTCACTGTCAACATCACCCTAAAAAGCCTACCTAACCAAGATTAGCATTAGCATGTGGGACTTCATGCAAAACAATTTAGATAAAACATAAATTTGGAAGAACATCTTTCTTAGTGAAATTTCTATAATAAGCGCAGTTGGTACCTAGAAGAAAAGGCACAATTAGTCAGTCACATTTTCATAGCTACCTATCCACAGAATGGATCAGCAGCAAAGTCAGTCTTCCTCTTCAGTCATCAATTGGTCAGCTACACATCAGGCTCTCAGAGTATGAGCCCAACGACAGAACCTCGGACAGCGCCCTCTGACGTCATCAATTCACCCCTCGCATCTAAATCTTTAGCCCCATGTCATGACGTTTTAGTAGGGTCTCCCCGTCCATCCCCCTAATTCCTAATTGGTCAGTCAGTCAGCAGATATGACTTTAACCAATAGTATTTGTTTACCAAATCTACCAATTTTAATATCAGTCCTTTCGCAAGATGCGGATTGGTCCACTATACGATGTCCTCATCATCCTGCTCTTCAGGTATCAAACTGTTGCATTTTCCTCTTCAGTCAATGCCTCCATTGTTCAAGTCCTGGTAAAGAACATTTAGCCTACTCTACCCATAATTGCATAAAATTTTCTTCATTATCTCCTGTCCGCCGGTACATTGCAGAAAATTCTAGCTAAGCAACTTTAAAACCGGGCAGTTCAGGGTCGAGTCATACAGCCAGCTTCTTGCAATGCGGTTAATATTTCAGCTCTCTTGTGCGAGGCCATATTTCAGCTAACTTAGCACTACAAGTTAAGGTAAAACATAGGTTATACATTTCAATATGACATATTACTACATTATTCTTGGACATTTTTCATTATTTCACACAGTTTCATTTAGATTAGTATAATCTTGTATAAGTGGCTTTCATTTTCAAATGTGCACAGTATTTTTTCTATGATTAATTTCTCTATAAACTTTTCATTAGTCAAAACATATAAACATCATTAATAATTTTCTAACTAGCATATCTGCTTCAGCAGTAGCGTCAAAATGGGCGAGTGTGCTTTGAAAAAGGTAAGCGTTGCGTCGATTTCTCACCCACAAGCAAGACCGTGCGTTGTTTCTCCTTTTCCGGTCGGGTCTGCATGCGTTGTTTTTTCCTCACCCCAGGAGAGCAATGCGTTGATCCGGGCAGCACTCGGGTCCAAGCAGGCGTTGCATTGTTTTTCCGCACCCAGCAAGGTTTGCATCAAAAATACTGCTGCACGGCATTAGCAAAACCGCACTGTGTGGGTTTCAATGTTACCAGCCTCCATTAGACATGCAGGGCATAGTTTCTCCAGCCGCATGCATCGATTTCAGCCACAGAGCCGGTGGCGCATCGGGTCTTCAGCCACATCTCGGAGGTTGAGTCGGAAATTTCACTGCACTGCACTCAGTGCGTGGACTTTCAATCTTGGTCTGCCAGCTTCACCTGTCAAGGCCCCAGGAACTGGATAGGGCACTACTTGGTAGGGCAGGAGTCTCAGCAGAGAGTCCAGGTGCTTGCAGGGGAAGCCTTTGATGGCCCTGAGACTTCAACAACAGGAAGCAAACTCAGGACAAGCCCTTGGATACTTCTTCACAAGCAGGAATGCATAACAAAGTCCAGTATTTGTCCCCTTTCACCAGGCAGAAGCAGCAACTGCAGGACAACTATTTTGGGCCATAGTTAGGAGCCCCTCGCACCATTCCAATGCCACACTATCAACACTTTTGTTACGCTATTTTTGTGGCATAAGAAGGCCAAAAACGCTGCACCATATTTACAAAGTTGCGCAATGCATGCATAGCGCCAACTTGTAATCCTTTGTGATATATTATGCCTACGCCCGGCATAATGAATGCAAAGGGGGCATTCACCCGTTAGGATGGGCCAAAAAAAAGGTGCAGGGCAATCTAAGAGATTGCCTTGCACCATTTTGTTCTGTACTTTTAACGGCTGCTCAGTGCAAGCTTGAAAAGGAGGCTTCCATTGATTACAATGGGCCTCTGGGTGTTTTGCAGGAGTAGCGTCAGAATTTTTTACGCTAATCCTGCAGAGCGTCAGATAAGCGTCAAAAATTCTGACACTAGTTCCGTATTTTAAATAAGGCGCACACATGGTGGCATTAGGGGAGCGCTAAGGGGAGTAGGAAATATGCCCCTTTTTGTTTTAAGGTTCTCAGGTTTTTTTTAGGAGCAGGCTATGAAGCGGTTTATAGACCTAGGACAATAATCTTGTTGGAAAGATTACAGCCCCAGAACATTTACCAAACTTGTGATTTGCACGTTTTAACAACAGGCACTGGATAAATTGTCTAACTTCAGTGGTGAGTAAGAATTGAGTCATAATAAAGCTCACCGTAGATGGATATATATCAGAGAACAAATGTCAGTGGTGCTGAGGCTGGGCAATGTGCCACATCTAAATAGGAAGTCTTAGAATGGAAAGCTGGGAAGCAGTCATGATTCAGGATTAGAAACGATACACTTCTGAGCAGATCATATGCTTTTATGTGGCTGAAAATGTTTATGTGCATTGTTAAAATACAAATCAGAGAAATCATTGGTAGCAATGTATTTTCAATTGCTCTCCACAGTATATATGTCTAGGTAACTTGATAATATTAGGGAATGATAATTCACGCCCCTTAGACATGAGCAAAGTCAACATATCTGAGACTAATGTGAGTCAAGTAACCTATGTGCATTACTGGATGTTGGCAATGGAAAAAGGGGCATATTTACTGGAAGTGGCAGAGTGTGGTTTCTGTGCCAAAGTTAGCAGCGATTTGCAGTGTCACTTCTAAAACTTAGGTTTGCGCGGTATTTAAAAGAATACAATGCATCCCTGTGTTTTTCCCTGCACTGTTGCTAAATTAGCTGCCGAGCACCAACACAGCCACTCTTGTGCCATAGTAAAAGGATGGATGCCTTGCAGGGGAGATTGTTTTTGTGTAGGAAAAGACACCTTCCTGCACAAAACAAACTTTAATGGCGATTTGCTCTGTCTGCTTTCTGCATTCTGCAGCACACATAGAAAGAGCAAAAAACTAGGAGAGATGAAAGCATTTCTTCTTGTTGAGCCATGCTCACGACACCCCTGGGGTGGCATTAGATATTTGTGCTGCCTCAGGTTTACGAAATCTTGTAAATCTGGGGCAGTGTCAAAATGCAATGGGTGTTGCTGTGGAACGCCTGCAGCAACACCCATTGCACACCCCTTACACACAAAGTGTTGCATGTTAAGGGGCCAGATTTACAAAGTGGTGAAAAAAAGTGATGCTCCAGTGGTGTTCGGGGCTTGTAAGTATGCCCCAAAGTTTCTTTATGTGAGTGTTGATGCTATTTTATCAGATCATCTAAGATAAAATGCCTAACTGCAGGATCAGAGGCATGTTAACCTCAAGAACAAATGGGACAATGTGTCCCAACAGGCGATTGATTACCAGCAATTAAATCAGCATAGTCAACTAAATATTCCTTGAATCAAGAAGGGATTATACCCTTCTAAAGGCTCTGAAAACATGAAGGTTTATTCAATCATAAAAGTGCAGTACAGAAGGCAAAAATAACAGTAAAAATGATTGGTAAATCAATATAGGGAATTAACATAAGGTTAAATCAGATACAGCAAAGACCTTGAGATGAAGTCAATTCTCAGAGCAAAGATATTTTAAGTCAAAATCAAGAGGCAAACTGATACAGTTCTGCTCTTAAAGGGTTGTGGAAAACCAGACTTGCTCAACTCCAACTTCAGGCCTTTTATGGGAAAATGAAGACGGAATATTGCATTGTCAACATAAGGTACTCATTCATCATTACAGTATTAAGTAAATCAAAATAGAAAATGTAATACAGCATCATAGCACTATACCAAGTCGAATCCCTAATATGAATACTACATCTACTCCAATGACCTAATGTCATCAAATATGTGAGTGCAAATCTCATTATAATGAAAACACAGTGTCATAAATGAAAAGGCCTACAGTAATGCAGGCAGGAAGAGCTTTGAATGTTGCAAAATGCTTCCTCCAGGATGCTTTGAGAACAGCATGTAAACACAAAGCATAAAAGTGTGCACATTTTGCAATGGGCAAGAAGAGGTGAAGTGAAAACACACACCATTGTTGTGTTAGGGTTCAAGATGGAGTTTAGTAGTTCGGGCCTAGTTGAGCTAAGCACAGGAAAAGAAAAGTTTGCAATGTGCAGTGTTTTCGTTTTAATCCAAAGATATTCGTAACACTAGGCCCACTTTTTTAGTAGATCCAAATCAGCTCCCTTGAGAGTTACAAATTATATCTGTTTCTATTATAGAGTTGTCAACTAAGTAAGAGGATCCTATAGAGAGATGTCACACCTGTATTGAAATTCACTAAACTCTTCTTAATAAAGTTTTGTTGCCCACAACCAAACAATTGCTTACTTCCACTGTGCAGTCTCTGAAGTATACACACTACGACACAAGTGAAAAAAACTATTGTGCCTCTCCTTGGAATGGAGAAATATCCTTAAACTAAATATTTATTCAATATATTGTCCCTTAGTCTGCAATACATTTCTTTCTATCCAGAGAAGCAGCCACCTACACTGTCCTTGGTTTAGGGTCTCAGCAACCACAGAAGGAAGAATGAGGCTTGTATTAGACAACACCAGTGAAAACCTGAAAATATCTCACTGTGAGGCAATAACCACATAGGCCCCTATTTAAACTTTTGTAAAGGGAGGTGGCAAGTCCTGCAGAGGGAAGAGTTTGCTTTATCTCTTCTTTTTGCTGTAGGGTAAAACACAACATTGGCACAACATCCACATGTCAGAATGCTGCCAACCTGCCCCCCAAAAGATTAAAACAAAGATCTTTAGTGAATATGCTTCACCTTTGGCTGCTTTAGAACACTCAGGGCCTGATTTAGATGTTGACAGTATTTCTAGCAATCTGCTGCAGTGGCAAACCCGAGTACTCCATCAAATAGACGGTATCCTGAATGTGTCATTTAGATACATTGAGGCTCACCTGAAGACTGCCATGACAGAGTGCTCTTCCTAGCGGTCAGGCTAGCAGGTTCCAGTTGACCATATTTAGATGTCACATTCCTGCAGGCAGTGTGCTGCTGGTGGATTGCTGATGGAGGGAGTCCATCTCTAGAGCCAGTGGACATTGTACAATGGCAGTAGCAATGGAATAGATAAAAGTCACACACATACACACACACTGTACCCTGGCCTTATGTATCCACCTGCAAAACACGACACAACACACCACATACACACCATTATCCAAGCCCAGTCCGACACCACACAACACGTACATGCCGAAAACACACATCGCCATACATCCATGACACAACACACACAGTATCGATAGTGCACTCACACATGACACAACCACAACAACCAACACAACTACACCCTCATCCACACAAATACATTCACACAAATACACAACTACACACATCACAACAAGTGCCACACAACATTCACCTGAATTTTGTACACCGCAATACAATAAACAACCTAAGACACAACATCAGATCCATATGCAAGTGGCACACATACTGACACAACCACATCTCCCTCCACCTCAACCAGCCAATCCAGTCTCTCACACACACACGCACATGTACTGACTCACATACACAACTGGAAACACAACATCACAGGTCATTGTGGTGCCAACGTTCATGTAGCAATGAATATGGACATCAAAATGACATTTGTGTATGTGTGCGATATGAGTAGTGTACCAGTGGTTCCCATCCATGTCTAACACATGCTCCTGACACATGTCATGGTAATTTTAAAAATATATGACTGCAGTGGTCCCGAGCTTGTGTGCATTGACCACACAAGGTATACTGGAAATATGGGTTCCCTACCTTTGAGCCCGGCGTTGGAGGGGATCATGTTTTCTCCATGGTCCAGCTGAAGCAGAAATGGGCCTTGTCCACTCTTGTCCAGTCGATAACAGAAGTGGATTCAGGACATGAGGGAAGTTTTTATCTCATTTCCCCTGCAACCTGCAAACTCAGATTTGGAGGTCGGACCCCCACAGTTGGCTTGGCGGTAAGGGGCATCCAAATCTGCTCAGCAGTAAGGGTGGCTGGAGTCCGGTAAGCAGCCACTATTTCTTATGGTGATGTAAACATGAGTGGAGTTTCTTGGTGTAGACCACCAAGCCAACCGATGGGTTTTTAGGTCAGAAAACCGACGGTGGGGCAGTTAGCGCCAAGATCTAAATCATGCCCTCAGTGATTTTCTATAGGCTTTGATTTCATGCTACCATACTGATGCTTTCTGGTTATGTAGTCTTTACTTTTTCACATCTTGCTGAGATCACATCCTGAGGGGAAGCTCAGTTTGTCTTACTGTTTCCCTATTAGTTCACTGATGTTAGAAATGGGGTCCATGGTTGGCAGTCAGGTTACCCCCTGTCCAAGCAAGGACCCTCACTCTGGTCAGGGTAAAAGAGAATCACCCTCAGCTAACCCTTGCTTACCCCCTTGGTAGCTTGGCACGAGCAGTAGGCTTAACTTCAGAGTGCTAGGTGTAAAGTATTTGTACCAACACACACAGTAATTTAATGAAAACACTACAAAACCACACAGAACCAGTTTAGAAAAATAGGAAATATTTATCTAAACAAAACTAGACCAAAACGACGAAATCCGACATACACAAGTTAAGTTATGAATTTTTAAAGATTAAACTCAAAAATAGCGCTTAGAAACACAAAATGCTTCGATGAGGTGTTAACACGGCGTCGTAACGGAGTCGTTCCCAACAAGCCGACACCAGCGGCGCCAGACACGGAGTTGTGTAGACCCCCAAGTACAGTACCTTTGGTGAAGAGTGAAAACAAGCCGATGCGCGAAGTCGGGAATTGCGGCGTCTGTGCGAAACGTTGAGCGGCGATGGTCACGACGTGGTGAGGTGACTTCCACGGAGTCGTGGGCTTCAGCGGGGCTGCAGCGCCGTCGGGCCTGCGAAGGTTGTCGCGTTCCAGTGAAGATCACTGAGTCGGCTGCAGGCGGCGTCACCGGATTCAGCAGCGGCATCGGTCCGAAGTCGTCCGAAGTCGATTTCCTTGGATTTCCACCAGCTTTCCTTCCAAGGTCCCAGGGACTGGATAGGGCACCACTTGTCAGAGCAGGAGTCTGGAAGAGAGAAGTATTTGCTGTCCTTGAGACTTCAAACAACAGGAGGCAAGCTCTAAATCAATCCCTTGGAGATTTCTTCACAAGATGGAAGGCACACAAAGTCCAGTCTTTGCCCTCTTACTCTGGCAGAAGCAGCAACTACATGATAGCTCCACAAAGCACAGTCACAGGCAGGGCAGCTCTTCTTCCTCAGCTCTTCAGCTGTTCTCCAGGCAGAGGTTCCTCTTGTTTCCAGAAGTGTTCTTAAGTCTGTGGTTTTGGGTGCCCTTCTTATACCCAATTTCTCCTTTGAAGTAGGCCTACTTCAAAGTAAAGTCTCTTTCAAATGTGAAATCCTGCCTTGCCCAGGCCAGGCCCCAGATACTCACTAGGGGGTCGGAGACTGCATTGTATGAGGACAGACACAGCCCTTTCAGGTGTAAACGACCACTCCTCCCCTCCCTCCTAGCAAAGATGGCTCATCAGGAAATGCAGACTACACCCCAGCTCCCTTTGTGTCACTGTCTAATGTGAGGTGCAACCAGCCCAACTGTCTAACTGACCCAGACAGGGAATCCACAAACAGGCAGTGTCACAGAAATGGTATAAGCAAGAAAATGCTCACTTTCTAAAAGTGTCATTTTCAAATGCACATTCTTAAAATCAACTTTACTAAAAGATGTATTTTTGAATTGTGAGCTCAGAGACCCCAAACTCCACATGTCCATCTGCTCCCAAATGGAATCTACACTTTAATCAGATGTAAAGGTTGCCCCCATGCTAACCCATGAGAGGGACAGGCCTTGCAACAGTGAAAAATGAATTTAGCAATATTTCACTGTCAGGACATGTAAAACTCATTACTATGGGGGTCATTCTGACCCTGGGGGTCATGGACCGCCAGGGCCAACGACCGCGGGAGCACCGCCAACAGGCTGGCGGAGCTCCCATGGGCATTCTGACCGCGGCGGTACAGCCACGGTCAGATACGGGAAACCGGCGGTGTCCCGCCGGTTTCCCGCTGCCCAAGGGAATCCTCCATGGCGGCGCTGCAAGCAGCGCCGCCATGGGGATTCCGACCCCCTTACCGCCAGCCTGGTTCTGGCGGTTTTGACTGCCAGAACCTGGCTGGCGGTAACGGGTGTCGTGGGGCCCCTGGGGGCCCCTGCAGTGCCCATGCCAATGGCATGGGCACTGCAGGGGCCCGCTAACAGGACCCCACCAAGATTTTCAGTGTCTGCCAAGCAGACACTGAAAATCGCGACGGGTGCAACTGCACCCGTCGCACCCCTTCCACTCCGCCGGCTCCATTCGGAGCCGGCATCCTCATGGAAGGGGGTTTCCCGCTGGGCTGGCGGCCGGCCTTCTGGCGGTCGACCACCAGCCCAGCGGGAAACTCAGAATTACTGCGGCTGTCTTTTGACCGCGCAGCGGTATGCTGCCGGCGGGACTTTGGCGGGCGGCCTCCGCCGCCCGTCATAGTCAGAATGACCCCCTATATGTCCTACCTTAACCATACACTGCACCCTGTCCTTGGGGCTACCTAGGGCTACCTTAGGGGTGCCTTACATGTAAGAAAAGGGAAGGTTTAGGCCTGGCAAGTGGGTACACTTGCCAAGTCGAATTTACAGTTAAAGGTACACACACAGACTCTGCAATGGCAGGTCTGAGACATGATTACAGAGCTACTTATGTGGGTGGAACAACCAGTGCTGCAGGCCCACTAGTAGCATTTGATTTACAGGCCCTGGCACCTCTAGTGCACCTTACTAGGGACTTACTAGTAAATCAAATATGCCAATCATGAATAAACCAATCAACATTACAATTTACACAGAGAGCATATGCACTTTAGCACTGGTTAGCAGTGGTAAAGTGCTCAGAGTTCAAAAGCCAACAGAAACAGGTCAGAAAAAATAGGAGGCAGGAGGCAAAAAGATTGGGGATGACCCTGCATAAGCAAAAAAGTCCAACACTCACCATACCCTTGTTTCTGTATTGTTACCGTGGGTCTGTTACATGTGTCTGATAACCCAGTATTGCTGTTTCATTAATCCTGTTCCCTTTTTTATATTACTTTTGCTTTGTTCCATGATTCTTAGATTCTAGTTCTGCTTCTCCCTGAGCCCATTCCTTATTTTATTCCCCTCACTCTACTTCGTCTGTCTTCTCTCGTGTTTTTGCTCAACAAAAATGGGTTATGCACCCCTTAGTTTGTTTGTTACATAACTGTGGATGGGTATCCTCTACGACTCTTTGTGAATATATGTTACATGCCTTGCCCTGATCTATTTTAGATACAAATATATCATTTTCCCTGTAGCCTGCAAACTATCATTTGTGATAGTTTGGCTATCATCCATCAGCTTTGTACTAATTCCTTAGTTTATGTTATCAGTATTTGTGTTGGTTCCTGTAGGGTAAATGTTTCTTCTGCCTACTTTTGACCCCCGTAAGCATATTCCAGTTCTGGTTCAGCCTTCTCCTGTCTTCAGCTCAAATTACGTCATTTCTCCTTCAGACCTATAGTTATTGTTTGGTATATCCTAAATGATAAGCATAATAAGAATCGAAATACCGCCCTAATCAAGAAAAGGGCACAACGGAGATGAGGGATTGCAGTCGAAGAACCAAGACACCCTTATTATGGTAGTTGTTGCACTTTGTCCATTATCATTCATTCGTTCATGAATAGCGGACAAACAAGAGGAAATGTGAGCCTTATTTGCTCTACTGGAGAAAGTAAACCAGGAAATTACGCTGCAACGATCATAATTATTTTTAAAAAAACATATATTGACCGCACAGCACCCTAATGAAAGAAGCAAAAGGGTCAAGTCTATTGGAAAAATGTCCTGGATCTACAGAAAATCAAGTTAAATATTACAGGGTAAATAATGGTAGCTCCGTGCACATAAAGAGGAGTACTGATTTCCTTCTTAAGACTTCTCTCACCACATGTTTTATATTTTGCTTCAAACGGCAGTAGTTACAAATTTGTAAATTAAAACTATAGAAAATTGACTAGATATCAAGGCATTCTAACAAATAATTTTACGTTTCCCGCAGCCCTGTGCCAATTTTGCATACTAATCTTCTTTTTTTAATAATGTGATTTGGTTGTGTAATGACACCTCTAAAGATATAACACTTAAGTATTTTGATAAAACAATTAAAAATCACCTTACAACTTTGTACTGCATTCTAAGTTTTCGGCATGCAGTTGTCATCAAGTTATTGAACCCATAAAATATTTCTGATTTGTACATAATGCTAGAGGTGGTTCAGCTCAACATTAATAGTTGTTCTACATTTATTTAAACACATTCATAAACCACACATTATCACACCACAGGAAGAGCATGATAAAAGCCCTCTTTTAATCACATATTGTAACTCACAACACTCTTATATAACGCACTGCATTTTTATTTAATTTGCCGTTGTTGGCGGCCATTATACTCCCACTCTCCTACTAATTTCTTTGCAGAAATCACTCTTTACTATCTTCCATTTTTTATTTGATTCGTTTCATATTTAGGTCAATTTGCTTCTGCATATTTTATTCATTTGCTAAACACTTGTGAAATCCAGCAAACCGGTAGGGCAAACTCACACGTAAAATATATACTAGAAACATGTTTCCATCATGTAACCCATATAAATATTTTAAAAGTGTCCATAAAAAATGTGAGTGACAGAGCAGAAAAATATATTGAAATACTAGATATACCACTGTTTAGAGTTCAAATCACCAATTACACAATGATGCAGAAAAGTAGTCTTTTAACTCATATAGTAAGACAGCATGAATAATAACAATCACATTACACATCTAGTGAGGCAGAATGTGCCTACTTTTCGGGATTAAGGGCTATTAGGCTTATATAAACATTCTATTAACTGATAAATTGGGGTGGGCAAAGTTGAATGAGTATTGTGACGCATGTCATGCTTCCTTGTGAAAATCAGGACTTCTGCAAGCATGTGTATACAAGTCTTTTTTTGTGCTGAGCCACTCACGAGAAAAAAAGTAAGCAAGGTGTGCACTTGCATATGAAATACTCATGTGTTACCCGCATGGCTTGCCATCGGAGTACTCTCAAGCACAAGCTAAGCGAGAATTGCCTAGCATACGAAATGTTTGTGAGTTACTTCCACCAACTAACACTCCCAAGAGAACATTACCTGAAAGTTTAAGTCTAGATGAAGCAGTAAAGTCTGCAAGCTAGGGGTGGGCAAAAATTGGGAACTTTGTAAGACTATGCTTGTTTCCTAATAATCAACTGATTTCAAGGTTTACCAAGCCCCCCCCATTCGGACACCTACACTTGAAGCAGCAGAGTTGTTACTTAGTACACTATAGTGTCCCTCACAATTTGTTACCAGCAGCGTCTGCATGCCAGACTCTGAAAGTGCCACTGCCTCTTCCTTTAGCCTTCTGGCATCCATGTAATACCATACATCTCTGCCACTGCATATTGCCACAGCTTTGGATGAGGGATCAGCTCTGAGGTTATTCACTATCACTGCTGCAGGAAAGGACACAAGGGTCCTCATTTTGAGGAGCTCAGTTAGTAGGAGGTGATATACTGGAGCTGAATTTTGTAAGTCCAGCTGTTATTCTGCCCACCCCCAGTTACTGGACATCACAGGCTGTGAGGCCCCAGAAATTAGGGGGATATGCAAGATGCAGAGTTATAGGGACCCTTTCCACAATTTGTCCCCAATTAGGCCACAGTTTTGACACACATTTAACTCATATTTCAGTAGACTTGCAATGCAACCAGTCGCAGCTCGCTGCGCTCTGAAGGAGCGGGTGCTGGGGAGGTGGAGGTGGTGGGCGGAACATTTAATTTAAAAAAACAAAAAAACGTACCTGCTCTGTTGCCGGCGTGCCGCTCCTCTTTCCCTCAGCATTCCGGACACAGGCTCCAAGCCTGCCTTGCGGCCAATCCTGACGCTGCAGAGAGCAGCATTAGGATTGGCTGGGAACGCCCAGCCAGGGCGCTCCCAGGTGGACTGGGAGCCTGTGTCTGCTCTCTCCAGCCTGGCAACACAGTGCTGAGCAGGAGAGAGCCATGTGCGGGTGTGTGTTTGGCCAGCCCGAGACAGCCAGCCAAACATACATGCGCACTGAGAGGAATGTACAGTGCACTCCCCTCATCCCCAATGCCCTGCCCCTTTCACAACAAAATGATAATAAACATGGTTTATTATCTTTACGTTGCAAAAGGTTTGCAGCAGCTGCTGCTTGCGGGGGAGGGTGCTCCTCCCCCCAAGCAGAGGAGCCGCCCCGGAATGGAACCCCAAGATGAACAGCATGCTGATGAACCAAATCATGATGCCAGCATTATACATGATTGTTATGTCATGTTGCACAACACATATTGGAAATTGCAAGGAACATACATTTCCTATTCTTGACTTATGTGATAAGCTCCAAATATATGAACTTCACATTTTAAGAGCATTCATGACAAAATCAAATTAGGTCTAATAACATCCAATGTGTTGCAATGCAAACCAGAAAACACATTAGTTCAATGCAATGATGTAAAATACTGAAGAATACTAAACTGTACATACCAATTTAATTTATCAGGTTTATAAATAGGAGGGATTTTGTCATTATTTTACAAAAACAATGGCATAAGTGGACGCAGAGTAACAGCACATAAATTACAGGAACACCAACATGGACTGCAGAAATGGAATACAAAGCAAAATGAGAATAATTATCTCAGTGACCAGCGGCTAATGGACAGAGAAAAAGTCTGACATCAAATAAACAAAAAAGAATTGACAAAGCCAATACATGTCCCTATTTTTAAAGGACACATTTGCCTGCCTTAGAAAAGCCGCAATTGGTGCTTAACCAATGAAGGTTGCAGTACCCTATCCATAACCAAAGATTCCTTGAGTCAGACAAAAATCTTTTATTTAACAGGCTGTAGTAACTTACTTTAGTCAGGCACAATGGTTCTCTATCGAAATATCATATATCTCAAAATTGGCTGACATAAATATTGTGCACTAAGTATTCTTTACAATATATTGTCTCGTGGATTGCAGAATTTCAATAATTAACTTTAAGGACGTGACATTTTTGTAGACAATATTTAGAAAACAATATTTAGGATGGACGATATATACACCCCACACCAAAACAAATGCTTATACACCTGACTGCGTTAGCCTAATGGTTAATAGAGATCCCTTGAGTCATCCTCAGATCTTTTCTGTAGCAGGCTGCAGTACCGTAAGTAGTTACTAGAGGTGTGTTGAATCAAAAACAGCGCTTGCTTTACCAGGGTGAAGCACATTGAGCTGTTGCTAGGTGTTCCTTGAGTCATACATAAATGCTTGATGTACCTGGCTGCATTACATTTGGTCATTGAGGCAGCTTCTTGAGTCAGATCTAAATCTGCCATAGGTTTCTACCACTGCCCCTTCAACCTCAGGCTACGAAAGAAAAATGAAAAGAACAAATGCTCTCGAAAGTCTCTTTTGGCTGAATAGGGAAAGTCACAATTTCTTAGCCTAAATAAATATCCTAATGATGATTTATAATGGGTTCCAAATTACTGTATCTATCACTGTATATGGAGGGCTCTTTAGCTGTCTCCTTTAACATGCAAGACTATAGCTGCAAGCCCATTGAGTGGGAGGAAAGACCTGGAGAGAAAGCATGACTGGAACCGATCAGGGGCAGTAAGTTGTGGCACAGGCAGGCTGTCTCAAAGAGGAAGTGGAGAAGTACTGAAGGCTGTATCAAAGAGGTGGAAAGCAATTAGGGAAGAATTATCACAGAGGGAGGCTACATAATGCAGGGTCAAGAAGAGAATGGGGTGGTAACAGCAGGAATAGTAAGATCAGCTGGAGAAAGATCCAGGAAAGCTGTGTCAAAACGTGAAAGAAAGAGGACTGTTCAGCACCATGACGTGCTAAAAGTCAACCAATGTCATGAAAAAAATAACAAAATATCCAGGCATCAGCAGTGGAAGGATACAACTCACCCAATCAAATAAGGTGAAGGCAAAATATTCCATGGGAGGGAAAAACACATTCATTGGGGGAGAAATCAGCTTATTAGGAGCAGAGACAAGCAAGAAAGCCATCAAAGCATGAGCAGGGGCCAATCCAAAAGCCCACTCTATATATGTTAAACTGTTGATGTCAACAGGTCTCCAAGATAGCTAAAGCTGTCCTTAGAGAGCCCTAAAAATGCAACACACACACACAACATAAAGAAAATAATCTGAAAAGGTCACTATGATCAGAATGAATGCCTTCAATGTTGCGATACCAGTCTATTAAGGATGAAATCACAAACCATAACAAATCTCAGACGGCCAACAAGGCAAAGTCACTTCAACATTTAAGACTGGCATAAAGAATAAATAAATGAATGAATGATTCTAAGCTGGGACTGAGGGTTGTTTGTGATTGATGACAAGAAGGCTACATACATGCTTACTATAAATCAATAATATAGAGTAAATTACCTTTATTGAAATATGACATCTGGAATCCATGGACCATAGGAGGTGTAACAAGAGCATATGAGGCATATCAAAGATTTCAAACCATTTTATCAATTCTGCTCAGGTGATAAAGTATATCAAGAAGGGGAGCTACCATATTACCCATAGAGCTTTTATTTTTGTAAGACCTATGCTACATCAACCTGTATGTCTATGTAATGATTGACCAATAAATATCATTCAAACACCTAGCGGGTGCCTTCCTGGTTTATTTAAGGATTCTTCAGGAACAAGCTATTAAACAGAGTGATACCCAACACAGATAGGTGGTTGTTTAGATCCGGCATTCTATTTGGCATACACAAAGTACTCAAAAACAAGAGTTTGCACAAATCTAATGATTTTGCACTCTAGATGCTCAATGCAATGACACTGCACACAGATCCATCTCCTAATGTAACAAGTGATGGCATATTTAATTTATGGACCATGATCCTCTCTCTGAATACTGTCACAGGGTTCCATGAGAGTGACAGTGGAAGGGGTGATCAAGAAGTCTATACAACTCCCCAAACTGAGGGGGTTATTCTAACTTTGGAGGAGGTGTTAATCCGTCCCAAAAGTGACGGAAAAGTGACGGATTTACCACCAGCCGTATTACGAGTCCATTATATCCTATGGAACTCGTAATACGGCTGGTGGTATATCCGTCACTTTACCGTCACTTTTGGGACGGATTAACACTCCTCCAAAGTTAGAATAACCCCCTGAGTGTCTCTGATTGAGATGGTGCATTCCATCACTTCAATTTGGTCCCGTGGAAAGTAGTAAACACTATTTTATGTTCTGCATTGATATTTATATACTACAGACCCAGTGAGGGAGCACTTAGAAAGTCTGTAGTGCATAATAGAATACAAATAATGGTTTATGTGAGCATAAAACAGAAGGAAGGGTCATTGAATCTACTGTATACCTGCAATAAGTAATGTTATTGAAGAACCCCTTGCATTGGGATTCTGGTGCTCAGATATTAGAAAGGTGGACAGAGGGGCTACAATGGAAGAAAATGGGCATGCACAAGTGATTGGTGTACATCTTGATGTACATTTAGACTTGGGCATGTACGCAGGCATTACAAGCTGAATGTAGCAAACAACTTTTTACTGCCAACTAACCGAGCTCATGATATCTAAGATCGTCAATTTCTTCCTGTCCCAGTGCCAGGGTCCTCTTTCCTTTACTCTGGACAGGGGAGGAGATATAGCCATGCAGTCAGGCCAGTCGATTTTGGAATTGAGGAAGCAGGTTTGAGTTCAGTTCTCGAGTCGACACCTGTAGTAACCCTGGACAAATGCATTCATTTTCCCATCGTAAGATAAAAAAATGTATAATGTAATCTAGTTCTTGTACAAGGCGTTTTAATGCCCATTGGTCAAGTTCATGCTACATATAGTGTTCCCTATCCAGTATGGATGTACATAATCAGGATATTGTTTTCTTTTCAACACAAGGATACTACAGCCACGATTCATTTCTAGAGGTGCGAAGTCAAGCTGAAAATCCCAACACTGTATGTTTTTTATTAAGCAAATCTTGCAACTAGAACTGCATGTCAGGAGTACAGAACTGATTTGTGTAAATGCAGTGCTTAATTTGAGCCACTGGTTGTCCGGGACTGACATTTATTTTTCCTCACTGGACATTTCCCGAGAGCAATAGAGGGAAAAACAAACACACAGGAAAGAAGGAGTAAAAGAAAGATGGAAAACCTTCACAAAGAAAGAAAGCAGAAACGTGCAAGAGTGAGGGAAAGGGACAGGTGTTGACTGGTAGTCATTAAAGAGGCCTGAGGTGGATTACAGGCTTGGTATTCCACACGCTGACATATAATGGCGCTGAGCGGCGGATTCAGAGTAGGTCTTTGGGCATCATCACTCTTTCTTTGACAAATTAAACGCTGTTTAAATGTGGGCACAAAACTAGTCACACCTGACATTTACGCATGTCATGTATCAGTCTGTAGCATGAACTGAGTGCACTGGTTCCCGGAATAGGTCTGCTCCAGTTTTTAAGACAATTGCATTTTCCAACTTAGAAATCCTCTGCGTTTGTGCATGGGCTGCGGGCAACTCTGCATGGAAACAGGAACAGAGTGACTGTCGCCCACGAATGTGGCTAATTATATTTGCCAGGTCTGGATAGAAGGATCAGCCCAGGGCATACAGATAATTATTTGAACTGACAAGAAGGTAGATTATTAAAACACCAATAAGTTAAATTAGGGATATATTTGATTTCAACTTTGTGGCAGTAAAGAGAATATTAGGTAATATTCCAGCAGCCCCACGGCTTCTAGCTTATATTGTTATAAAGGAATTTCTCATTCTAAGTACGTAAAATGCTAGCCTCAACGCTAGGTGGTTTGTAGGCTAGCACAGTGACCACGCAGACAGAGTTCCAAATGACTGCTTTAATTCCTGCAATTAGAGGTATGATAAATATATAATAATAATTTAAACACAGGCTGTAATACCGTGCTGCATCCTGAAGCAATAGTACGACATGATGAGTTTTCCACAACTTTCTGCCTTTTTGGAAATAGAGTGCTGACAATCCTGGTTACGTGGCACATAGAAAAGCTTGCATTTTTTTACGGACTCATTTTTTAGTGCTGCATCAGTGAATTTGTGTGTCTGTTCTTTGGTGCCTGGTGTAGGGTCGTACTCTTATAATAGATTTTCCTAGAGTGAAAATTATTTCCATGCTGTTTAAGTTGTTGTAGGAACAATCCATCGTTTGCATGGTGTACCCCCAGATTTTAACTCTGTCTGCTTTTACCGGCTGTAGAACACAGATAACTCTACCCCTGCTAACCAGTAGTAGAGTGATTGTGCTTCCCTTTTTAAACATGGTTGAATTGGTATACTCCTAAGTAGCATACTGAACTTACCTTCAAGTCCCTAATATATGGTGGCTGGTGTTGTAAGGGCCTGTAAGTTAAATACCAGTAGTGCACTTTAGCACCTATTGCCCCATCCAGTAAAGTGGCAGAGTAAACATGACGTCTTGCACACCATTGGAGCCTGACTTTGGCCGTTCACAAATTTCGAATCATGAAAAATGAGACCTGTCAAAAACACCCTTTTGACAAGTAAAAACCTTTGTTTTAAATATTGTCAATCCTTTCTAGCCCGTATAGCCCATAAAGTAGAGAGTATGGTATTTAAAAGTCAGAAATGTGGAAATTCAATGTTACTCTTGTGCTTACATTGACTAGCACCAAAAAGCCATTTTCACAGTAACAAGGCTTGCTGTTCCAAAGAGAAATACTGGGATGATCTATTAAATGTATTAATGCTATCTTTTGCTAGGGAATAACTACAAACATCATCATAGTACTCTTTTTAATAGTCATTAAAGGTCCAATTCACTAGTGAAGTCTGATTTGTAATAAATCTTAAGGAAAATGTACACCCCAAAAGTTACCTTTAACACCATTAATAAGAGAAGACCCAGGACTCACCCACATCTACAAGCGGGTTTCAGGTGTAAATGTGGCATCTCCAGTACCCACCTCAGAGCGGTGTTGGGTTTGTGGAAGATCAGAAGAGGAA
The DNA here is from genome assembly GCF_031143425.1 of Pleurodeles waltl. Lineage (NCBI taxonomy): Eukaryota > Metazoa > Chordata > Amphibia > Caudata > Salamandridae > Pleurodeles > Pleurodeles waltl. The sequence goes on along the minus strand of NC_090443.1, from coordinate 600,095,686 downwards.
TGAACTGTTGTCTGAGCCTTGAGAAAAGCTCAAAGGTTTGGAATTGCTGTTACCAGGACAAAGAAGTGGATTTCAAGGGTCATGAAGCTGTCCTCCTGTTCAAGCTACAGGGACACAACAAACTACAAGAAGTCTTTTCTGAAGATTTCCAGCTGACCAGTTCCAACAGAACAGCTCAACTTTCCCCCGCTCAAAGCTTTTTTGTGAAGGAAATACTGAGTGCGAAGTAAGAAATTTAGACTGGACAAAGGCGCCAAATATATCCTCTTGGTGAGGGACCTTCCTGGGCACGAAATATCAATTTCTCTCACTCTGAACTTTTCGGCCAAAAACCAACAACGTTACAAGAACCTTGCTCAATGGCTGCCTATCCTCATTGAGCCTTCTTCAGCTACAGCCTTCTGCCTTGCACTGCTGAGGATTTTGGACCTACATTTTTCAGTCCAAGTCCCAAGGAAAAACTTTTGACCGTGTTGAACCTGGTCCCTGCATCTGACCTGTGCTCCATCATGGTTGGCCTCAAATCACAACTAGGTCATGGTCTATTGCAACCAGGTGAAAGCAATTGTCGCTTAATGCTTTTTCATGCTATTTTCATTTAAACATTAAAAAATTAGTAACTCTTGTTCTACTTATTGGATTTTTGCTGTTTTGGTGTCATTTTTGTTTATAATTTATTCTATTTTTCTAAATTGGTTTAGCAATTTTTCTCATGTTGTGTTTTAATTTTATTATTGTTTTGCTACTATCTACATACTTTACCCATTGCCTCTAAGTTAAGCGTGTCTACTCTATGCCATATCTACCTGGTGCTTGACTTCAACCCCACTTTTTGGGCCAATATCTGCCCTGGGACCCCTTTACCTGGGACCTGGCCAATAAAAAATAGGGAGGGGGCGATTTAAGCCCCAGGAACACCGTCCCCTGGGGCCTGGCCGATTACTGAAAGGATAGTGGGCTATGAGACCCCCCTCCGCAGGCCGATTTCGGCCTTGAGGACCCCATCCCCAGGGCATTGCAAATCAGTGGTGGGTAAATATAAAGAATATGCAGTTCCTAAGAAAAAAGGAAGAGGTCAGAGGTAACCTGTGCCACCTGATCAGAGGATCTGATTGCTCAGGAGCAAGAACCCTCACACACCCAAAAGGGTGTCACGCTTCATTGTTGGGCATCTCCTCGTTGGGCCTGTACTGCAATGCTGAATGTGCCCCTCAAAGGGGCTCTTTTCCAGAGTTCTTCTGTAATTTTGCTGATGTGAAGAGTGAGGTGCAATGTTCTATAGGTGATGTGAGCAGACTGGTGTAAGGTATTAGTTAAAAATAACTAAGGGATATCCTCATCCTACATATTATACAGAAACCCTTGTATGATTGAAATGACACTGGCCAGCAACGTGTACAATAATCCAAACTGGCTTAAAGGGTGATATATAAGAAAAGGTCAACATGTTTCTTGCCTAATTAATGTCAATACTGATCAGGGCAATTCATCAAGACTAAATAATATTCTACTTGTGAATGGGGGGCCCAAGTGGAAGGGATAATGTCATCATACCCCAAGGCATGCAAAAAGGTGTAAAATTTATAAGACCACCCTTCCCTATATAATAAAATAATATGCCCCCGGAATCTGGCCGACACAAGGGGCAAAATTAAAAATGAGCCCGGGAGACCATGCTTGTTTTCGAAAACATTTATGCAGTGGATTCATGGATCCTCCACAAAGTCATGTGAAAAATGCCCCCTTCTGTTTTTTATTTTACTTTTCTCTTGGGACTCAACTGAGCCCTAGTCCCAAGATGGCTGCCACCACTTCCTGGTTGAAGTGGTGGCAGCTAATCAGATCTCATTTTGTGATCTCTGGAATCCATGTTCCCTCTACATCCCTAGATATCTATATTTATTTTTCATTTTATAACTCCAAAATTGCTGAAAGAATTTACACCAAATTACAAAAAGGGCTCTTTCTGGACCAAGAGCTAGCTTTCCACCAAATTTAGTGTAATTCCGTCCAGCGGATCATGCCATAGTTGTGTTTAAAATCCCTACAGGAAGTTACTTGGGCAAAAACATGGTTTGCCCCCCCCCCCCCACTTTTTCTCAGCTTTCGCATGACAAATCACCCCAAAACATTCCACACTGCAGCTGAAGTGAGTATTGTACTAGTTTCGAATATTTTGTGAAGGTTCATTAAACGTTATCAAAGTTATTGGCATAACAAAAAATGCTTTGTTTATGGAAACTGGCTCCTAACTCTATCTATCTATCTATCTATCTATCTATCTATCTATCTATCTATCTATCTATCTATCTATCTATCTATCTATCTATCTATCTATCTCTAAATATATATATATATATATATATACACTATGCCACATATATATATGCCTAGTGGCAGTCGCAACTAGGTAGTTATAGTTAGAACCTAGTTTCTATCGAAAAACAATTTTGAGACTTGCCTGTATCTTTGGCGCCGCAAGACAAATCTTCACTAAATTTTCCAAAAATATTCAACAGTCAGGTCAGCTGCTGTTTGGAAAATTTCAGGTTGATCTGTCAAGAGGGGGCTGAGAAAAAGGAGGGTCAAGAAAGGTGTGTTTCCAATGTTAAATCCCATAGGGATTTTGAACCGGTCCACACCTTGGAAACACTGGATGGAATTCACCAAATTTGGCAGAAAGGTAGCTCTTGGTCCAGAAAGCACCCTTTTTGTTATTTGGGGCAAATCTGTGAAGTATTTTTTGGAGAAATTAAAGAAAATTCAAATTTTTATATATAGGGACGCAAAGGCCCTGTAAACTCTCCCGATTTCGCGCTGAGATCTAATTGGCTGCCAACACTTCAGCACAGAAGCGTTGGCAGCCATGTTGGGACTCGGTCTCAGCCAAGTCCCAGAAAAAAAAAAAAAAAAAAGGAAAGGGCCATGGAAGGGACACTATGAGCCTCTCAGCTCTGGAGCTGGGGTCCCAGAGTAAAATAGATTTTTAAAATTTGCAGTTGGAGACGTGGCACATCTGCGGATCCGCTGAAATAAAAAAAATAAAAAAAATCCAAGCAAGTGGTCACGCTCTTGTTTCTGTGAAGCCCCCAGGGTGGGCAAGTCCTGGGGGCATTTACATTTTGGATGCGCCCCCCGCTGCCGCCTGGCCTCCCCACAGCCCTGGGGACTTCCACCTCCCCTGGGCTTTGCACAAAATGGATGCTGGGCTGCCCTGCCCACCTGCAGCACCAGGAACCACCACCTCCCTAGAGCTTTGCACCAAAAAAAATTAACTCCGGGACCCAGGGGATGGGGTCCTCAGGGACACAAATTGGCCAGGGTAGGGTGACCACCTAGCCCCCTCCACTCAAACAATTAAATTAGAAGGCCGGGCCCTGGGCGTTTGGACCCCCAGGGCAAAATTGGCCTGGGAGGGGGAGCCACAGGGACCTGCAGCTAAATCCCATGCACAGAGTGGGGTTGGGTGAAGACCGTGTGCTGCTCAAGGTTGCATGGATAGAGGGAGTTTGGTAGCAGGGCCTGCCCATGCGTGGCGGTAGTTGGATTAACCTATAGTAATGAAAATTATTTTACATTTTAAAAAAACATAGAAATTCACTGAAAACACAAAAGTGTACAGCAATGTTATAGTTAAGGAATAAAATTTAAAAAACATAGAAATTCACATAAAAAACCAAAGGCTACAGGGACGTTATAGGTAGGCTCACATTTTAAATGTACAAAACCATAAAAATTCACCTGTTATAGATAGAGATATCTCAAGTAACTATAACTCATGCCCTAAAGTAACTATAACTCACAGCCTCGCCATGCACTGCTAATTACACCTCAAATTACGGCATTCATGACATCTTTGATAACATTATTCATAATATCAATGTAATATTTGCAGTAAAATCCTTGACGAAGAAACTGTACATGGCGGGGTGCAAGTTATAGCTACCAGCACCAGAGCTAAGGGGTCGGTGTGTCCGTACACTGGCCCCTTTTCTTTTTTTGTACATTTCTGTCTGGTACTCAGCTCAAGCCGAGTCCCAGGATGGCTGCCAACACTTCCTGTTTTGAAGGGTTGGCAGACAATCAGATCTCAGAACAAGATCGGAAGGGGTTGTGAATTCCTTGCGTTCCTAGATATACAAATTTGGATGTTCTTAAATTTCTCAAAAACTACTGAATGGATTTACACCAAATAACAAAAAGGGCTCTTTCTGCACAAAGAACTACCTTTCTGCGAAATTTGGTGTAATTCTGTCCAGTGGTTGTGGCGCCATCGCTGTTCAATTTTTCCTATGGAAATTAACTGTGGAAATGCTCTAAATTTCACCACCCTCTTTATCTTTTCCCCGGCTTCAATGATCACCCTAAAATTTTCCAGACAGCAGCTCACATTACTGTTTAAATCTTTTAGAAGTTTTCGTGAAGATTCAGCAAGCAACGCCAAAGATATAGGCAAGCAAACTACAGCTTATTCTATAGAAACTAGGTCCTAACTGTAACTACCTAGTGGCGTCCACCACTAGGAAATATATATATATATATATATATATATATATATGGAGAGAGAGCGAGAGAGAGAGAGAGAGAGGGATACAGAGGGGGGGCAAAACTAAAAGCGAAGTTCCTTTAAAAGGTCATGGAATTCTGACGTGTCTAGCTATAGAATTATACTGTACTACGTGGGGTGCTTGATTTGTTATAATACTGGCCACATAATCATCTTTCCCACAGACCACTGACATCTTTGGTATGCTGCTCTATCACATGAAAGAGATATCAAGTATGCAAACATGAATAATATTATTGGAATTTCTGGTTAAATTAAACACACCAACAAGCAGTTGGACATTTGTGGAGAAAGATATTAGAATCAGTTTAAGGCAATCAGGTAAAAAATATGTTATAGCTCAGAAAGTATAGGAACCTGCAGATAAATTACTTCCTATAATTTCCTGGAAAAAATAAACATGTGTACAAACATATCTCATTTCTGCTTATCACTTTTCATTTAGATAAATAGAGCAGAAGAAAAAGCCAAGTTTCCTTTTCGTTTTTTGAACTGCATCTTTAATTGTGCATGCACTACCTTTCACCTTGTCTGCTGGCTGTGGCAGGCATTGTGAGGTTCAAACATAAGTTAAGTAGTTATCTAATTTCTTTATTGCAGGCACCTAGATGTCAGAAGTCGCATTCATAGGGAAAATAGAGACAGCCTTTTATACCAGGATTGTAGGCCCCCCTGTATTTTTATATATATTCTTACCTTGATGATATTTATGTCCGCAACATTTTCTCCACAATATTATGGTAGTATGATATATTTTTAAAGGATTTTTAGGAGAAAGACTCGAAGTGCAAAAAAAGCAGATGGAACAGGCAAAAGAGAGAAAGAGAGATTTAACTCTGGTTTTGATTTAACATTTAAATGTTGATATTAATTTTGTTTGCAGGTTTATAGAAGATCTGCTTCTTTCATCTGACAGTGACATCTGACAGCAATAGGCATTAATTTCTGCTCCTGGAAATGCATTATTTTCCATATTAATATCACTAGAGGCAATCTTTGATTGAACCTCAATTGCAGATGTATGTAGCTTTGGGTTTGCAATTCCCTCACAGCGAGTTTTTGCGATTTTCTATGACAAAATCACAAACAGCTATGTACAACAGTGTGTTTTACATTGTTTGCGATTCCCAGTGGGTCGTAATTGACCTACCTCATTAATATTCATGAGTTAGGTCGCTCAAAACACAGAGATGGTAGCCTGCTGGGGACAGCAGACACTATATTATTTCTTGCTTTTAAATAAAGCAACTTTTTTAAAGTCCAGTCTGTTTTCTTTAAAGGAAAACAGGATGAGTTTCAAAAACAAACATGAAAAGTTTTCTTTTAATTTTTGAAGAGTAGGCAGTGGTCCGTCAGACCATTTCCTGCTCCTAACAAATGTTTGCACCCACATTCACAAAGGAGAAGGGGTCTACTGGGGACCCTTTCCCATTTGCAAATGGGTTACCACCAACTTGAAGTTGGTGGTAAACTGCACATTTTTTGTGACTGCATTTTGGTAGCAAAACCTTCTTACATCCCCCTACAAGTCGATGTTAGGAAGGGACGCCCTTAACACTTCCCTTCGTAATACTGAATGGAATTCCCTATTTTGTAATTCAGTAACAGATTACCAATCGCATAGGGTTTGTACACATGAAAAGGTTTTGTGCAGTCGCAAATGGCCCGATTCTGTGAATAGGGAAATTTGAAGGCACAAAAAAGCTATGTGCTTCTTGCCCCTAGAAACGTGTATTCATTTTAACTGACAATAGCACTTTTAAGGAGGATGGACAAGTGAAACAAATTCCTGCATCTGAATGTTTGTAAATTATAATGCTTTTCAAACTGGAAGATATGATTTAGGCTGTACTTTATTGCAGGTTTGAAGTCTCAGGGAAAACTGGTTTGTTCAACAGTGACAGTGCGTTTTAAGCAGGAGAATCAACAAATATGTCAGCAGATTAGAGGTCCTACTAGGTATATGAAGACCTTGCCCTTGCTTCTCTCTCAGGGCCTGATTTAGATATTGGCAGGCATACTGCTGTCACACCGCAGTGGCGGTCCCAAGTACTCGGTCAAGTCAATGAAGTTCCAACCACCATATTTAGATGTATTGCGGCTGAACTGCTGACAGTCTTGATGGAGTGCTCTTCCTAGCCATCAGGCTGGAGGGCTCCTGCCAACCATATTTAGATGTTACTGTTCTGCAGGTGTTGTACTGGCGATGGATTTCTGACAGAGGGAGCCTGTGGCAGTATTCAATGTACAATGGCAGTGGCTATGGAAAAGATGCAAGTAACATGCACCCCATGTACATTAGCCAGATGTGTCTACCTGCAAAACACACTACACAATACACTGCTCACTATGATTCTTTGCCATTCCACCACAACATAACACTTACATGTAGAAAATACACAATGTCATACATCCTAAAACACAACATACACATACTATTGATACTACTCCCATACACAACATAACCACAACTACTAACTCAATGGCACACTCATCCACACAAATACACTCACACAAAAGCACAACTACATACATCACAACAACAACCAGAACCAAACATCCACACTCACATGAATATTGCACACAGCAACACGACAAAAAACAAAACATCCACAACAAACACCAGACCCACATGCAAGTGGCACACTTACAGACACATACGCAAGTCAATATTTGTTTTTACAAATATTTGTGTAACATTTATGTTACTGCACTGGTTCTGAGCTAATGTTAAGTGACCAAACAACAGTCACTACTTATATCCAATGCTTGCCTTTAAGTCAGGCAATGACAGGGTCATGTTTCTTTCATGGTCCAGTGGCAGCAGCAACAGCAGGTTTTGTCCAGTTGGGTCCGGTCGAAAACAGAAGTGGAAATGGGAAAAATCTAGGTATTTGGCGGTAACACCGCCACAGTTGCCTTGGCGGAAAGGCACATCGTAATTTGTTCAGCAGGAAAAGTGGCTGGAGTCCCACCGCCAGTCACTATATCCCGTTGTGCCGTCAATGGGGGTGGAAATTCCTGGCTGAGTTAGTGGGACTCGGATGTCTTTCGTCTATGTGGCTGCCAACATCTAAATACAGCGGGTGGACCGCCAAGGCAGCGGATGGGAAATCCCATGGAAAAGGTACAGTGGGACTGATTCCATCAAGATCTAAATCACGCCCTTAGTTTTGAAGTTTCAGTGCAGTCATCACAAAATGACATCAAACAAATACTACATGTTACAGAATTGTAAGGAGCCATTGTGATAAAATTCATGATTTGTGGATTGGATCATCCTGTATCTCCACACTGGGATTGAGGAGGGCCTTGAGATGGACTGTGTAGAGCTGTCCCTATCTTTTTAATGTTTTTATTTTTTATTTTGTTACATCACTCATAAATTTAGCACAGTTTAAGAAACGCAATGATGTATGCTGTTGTGAGGTGGATGGCTGTTGGGCGTCTGAGTGCTTGGATGTTGTGGAGGTGTCTGCCAGTGAGATGTGTGTTCTGCTTGGTGTGGTGCTGGTAGTGGATATTGATGTAGCGCATGAGGGTGTGAGTGTAGACGTAACTGGGTGGGAGGTGGAGGAGGAGGGGGGAGATAGTGGAGACAGTGGATGTTGTGGGTCTGCAACTGAATAGTGTTTGTGTGAGTGTCTGTGGGATGAAGTGTGGTGCTTGTGTTTGCCCGTGCCACTCTTGAGTGTTGTCTTGTGTGCATGCATGTCTGTCTGTGTGCCTGAGATGGGTTGGGGTTGAGGAGAATGGGACTGGGAAGTGGAAGTTGGAGGGGGGACGGTTGAAACAGGGACAATGGCTGCAATCAGAGAGGAGGCCAGAGTCTGAATCGATCTCTTTTGGGCCCCAATCCACCGTGAATGCATTCCAAGAATGCATTGCATTGCTGCATCTGGGATGCCGGCCCCTGGATGGCATTCACAATGGTTGACTGCCCTACAGAGATGGATCTCAGGAGGTCAATAGCCTCCTCACTCAGGGCAGCAGGGCTCACTGGGGCAGGGCCTGAGGTACCTGGGGCAAGGGAGATGCCCACCCTCCTAGGTGAGCGGGCACGGGCAACTCACTGAGGGGCTGATGGGCTACTGGGAGGGCGGTGCTGGTACGGGAGTGGAGGCTGTACCTGCAGCTGGGGTGGTCACAGAGGTGTCCGCCACCACCAGGGAACTCCCATCGGCAGTGGTATCAGAGTCTGTGTTGTCCCTCCCAGTCTCCGCCGTGGTGCTCCACTCGTCCTCTGTCCCACTGGTTCCCTCAGCATCAGTGGACTCTGCCTCCAGGGTCCTGTGGGATGCAGCTCCCAATGTCACTGGTGCTTCTGCTGCTCCACCAGATGATGCTAGTGGACATAAGGACAGGATGACAAAATAAAAAAGGGGGGAGAGAGACAAAGGATACACTGGGTGAATGACAGCATCAACACCACTGTTGGCGTACACAGCACCCTCACACACAGGGAACAGTCCTACGCCCTATGCATTGCACTACCACTGAAATGGCTAGTCACCAAGGAATGAGGAGGGGCACACACCGCCAACTGCAGCACACCTGGGACCCACACAATCCTGCCCAGGAGGGAATACTAACAAGCTAGGTAAGCTGTATTTCACATTCAAACCCTTAGCCACCACAGGACCTACGCTGCTAAGTCTGGTCTGGCCAACGGGCACCAAAGGACACACAACCACCACCCAGATACCACCCCAGCAGCCATAAGTTTTAATGATAGCCACTGTACTCACCCCCTTGTGGCTGCTGTGATGCCCTCTAGCGCCCATCCAGCTCAGGATAGGCCACTGCTAGTATTGGGGCCATCAGGGGGGTCAGGGTCCGACGGGCACACCTTCCTTAGTGGGAGACCATCCCCAGCTGGGCCTCCATGGTCTTCTGTGCCCAGCGTCTCAGGTCCTCCCACCGTTTGTGACAGTGGGTGCTCCGCCTGCCATAGACCCCCAGGGTCCTCACCTCCTTGGCGGTGGCACACCATATTCCCTTCTTTTAATGGGGGCTGACCTGCAGAGGCAATACAGACAGGAGAACACCATTGGACAAACAGTTTAATCCAGAAGGATCATTGAAAGGACCATTGGCCTCCTGAAGGCAAGGGTCAGGTGCCTCCATCTGACAGGTGGATCCCTGTGCTACTCATCCAAGAAGGTGTGCTAGATAGTAGTGGCATGCTGCATGTTGCACAACCTGGCCTTCAGACGGCATGTACCTTTTCTGCAGGGGGACGAGACTGGAGATGCCCCTGTGGCAGCATTGGACCTTAAGTACAGTGAGGATGAGGAGGCAGAGGACATGGATGTGGACAACAGAACACCAGTGATACGTCAGTACTTCCAATGACACACAGGTTAGACAGTGCAACTTCACATTTCTATGACTATTGGTGTATTCTGTGTGGCATTGCCATGCTGGCATTACCCACTTCTTTGCCCTACTTACTACTACTTTTGGATATTCATTTTGCAGATGTTGGTGATATGACACATTCGCCTGCTGTGATCACAACAGCCAGCTAGGGGTCATTAATCCTCTGCTCATTCTATGTACAGTTCACTTGCAATGGTTGTAGCTGTTTCAATCAATACAAATTTGCTATACATGAAATACTAGTAGTTACGTTTTTTCCAAGGGTGTTTATTGTTGTGCTAAAATATAGAGGGGAAAGTGCAATGGAATGGGGTGATGATGGAGGTAAGTCCAGGGTTTGTTCCAGTGTGTTTGTACCACACGTGCATTGTCCATGGGGACATAGGAAGGGGAGCAATGTCAGTTCAAGGTGGACAAGGTGACTGAGTGGGACTGAGTGGGACACAAGGGGGACTTGTGGTCTGGTGGATTTGTGTATGTGGCTGTAGTCTGTCCGATTAGTGTGTGTGTGTCATAATATGGTGAACAGATATTCACCAGCGCGGCGGTAAGTTGGCGGCCATCAGCACTGCAGTAAGTGGGATTTAGCGCCAATGTCATAATGAGGGCCTAAATGTATCAAACATTGGCAGGGGCAATAGTAATCCAAGCAACATAAATTGAATTTAATAAATTTACTGCTGCCGGTTTTTTATACTTTGCACGCTATTTTCCTAATTGTTAGTGACTGCTTACTTAATAAAAAGGAAAAAAATGGAGATGGAAACAAAAAAGTAGCATGACCCTTAAACCAATCCCAGGAAGAATTAAGTCACTATTTACCTCAATGAAAGAAATGAGACATTTTTAAACGAGCAGAAAATGATCAATGTTTTGTGCTACAGCATATCAAATGTGGTAAAAAAAGGGCTGTAAGAAACTGAGTTTTTAGTTAAAGGGGTGACTACACACCATACGCACTGAACACAATCCTTGCAAGGGTGAACCATTAAAGTCAGTCAAGTAACCTGAAATCAGACCCAGCAGCGGACCCGTGTGGTACGGGGTTGGGTGCCTTCAGGTGGTTGGCCGCACTGATTACATCTTCTATAAAATATTTAACACTATCACTGTGACTTTTGCAGTAAAACCATTGATGGGAAAACGGAGGATAGCGGGGGTGCCCGCCATGCACATTTTTCTCATTAATAATTTAACTGGAAATGTTACTGTTATATTAGCAATGATGTCATGGAAAATGTCATGACTGATGTATTAATTGCTGTAAGTAGTAGAGCATGGCGAGGGAGCAAGTTATAGTTACCTTAGGGCATGAGGTATAGTTAGTTGAAATAACTCTAACTATAACAGCTGAATTTCTATGGTTTTGTGCATGTGAATTCTGAACCTAACTATATCTCGCACCCCCTACTTGCACATTGATACTTTGAATGATGTTGTCAGAGATGTCATGAGTGCCATAATTTGTAGGGTAATTAGCAGTGCATGGAGAGGTGGTGAGTTATAGTTACCTTATGGCACGAGTTATAGTTACTTGAGATAACTAACTATAACAGCAGAAGTTCTATGATTTTGTTCGTTTAAAATGTGAGTCTAACTATAAATTCCCTGTACCTTTTGGTTTTTTAAGTGAATTTCAATGGTTTTTAATTATATTTCCTAACTATAATGTCCCTGTAACCTTTGTTTTTTCGGTGAATTTTTCTTTTTTTTTTACATAAAATAATTTTAATTACTACACATTCATTCAACCACTGCTGTGCATAGCCGTTGACCATGCACAGCAGGGGTTGGCTGAAGCCAACCCTCTATATCCACCAAACCCAACCTTCAGAAGTGAATGAGGGGGTTGGCTGCAGAGCCTGGCCTGTGGTCAAGCATTATGGCCAACCCCCTATAATCAGTGTCCTCCTGGCCTTCTTCAGTGCTTGGCAGGCGTTGCCACACTTTGCTGGGAGCAGAAGGGTTGAGTCTCAGCAGCAATTGACAAGAAAGAACCCACTCGTCACAGTCTCTGCATGAGATATTGCTCTCGAAAAAGGTAAGGATGCCAACACCTCCATCAAGGATTATAGATAGCTTTTCAAGATGCAAATGCAGTGAAAACACACTTACTTTGCCTTGGCCATGCACACAAAGTAAGAATGATTAGTACTTTACAGAAATGGAGCTTCAACGTGGGCACTTGCTTTGGTTGTAACTGTAAGTGCTTGCCGCTGAGGTTTAAATTCTGTAAAATTAGCATAGTGCCATAATGAATCATGCCATGCATATTTATCAAGGATGAGGCCATCATTTTGTGCCTAAAGTCTACCCAACTAGAGTACTTTCTACTTGCTAATTAGTAAGTTCTACCTCGTTGGGTAACTGTATAATGCATTTCCTACATGACTGCACAAAAGACATTAAGGAAATGTCTCCAGTGACATTGTTTGTCTGCAACTTTGCTAATGTGATTTTTCCTTGCAGTTCTACCGTGAAAATTATTTTAGGTTTTTTCAATTTTGGGGGGACTGCAGGGGGAGCCTCAAGGCCCCCGTGGTCCAAGCCAGCTACCGACTCCTGCAGGAACCGACATTGCTCCCGTAAGCAGAGAACTGCTTTAAATAGCAGCTCCTTGCTGGCAGGAGCAATGTTTTCATCTGTTTCCCTGCCCACATATTTGCAGGGAACCAGAGGAAAATGCTGCTTTCTGCAAGCCAGTGCTGCTTGATGGCTTCCGAGCAGAGTTATGTTTACTTTTGCTTGGTGGGAGGTGTCAGCTCCCACCAAGTAAAACCAAACAGCTACCTCTCAAGAGTGGGCACCTGGGGAGGTAGCAGAAGCCAGCCTGGGGGCTGCACGACCCCCCCCATATATCATACTGATTGCCCCAGGGAGGTAGCGGTCCTGGGGACTGCAAGGGAGATGAGCAAGCCCCCCATATTAATTTAAGAACTTTGCCCCGAGGAGATGGCAGTCCCCAGGGTGCGTGTAGCACCAGCTGGCCTACCTGCATTCATTTTTTACAGTGACCCAGGGAGGTGTTGGTCCATGGAGCTGCAGGGGGGGGGCATGGGGCCCCCCTTATTAATTTATAAACATTTGCCCAAGGGTAGTGGTGGTCCCCGAGGTACAGGGCACTTCGCAGGCAGCCATTCCATATACATAAAAAGCAGTGCCCTGGGGTGGTGGCAGACCCTGAGCCTGCAGGGGAGGGGCCACACGGGACCCTGCATTCATTTATAAACATTAGCCCTGGGGAGGTGGCGGCCCCCATGGCACGGGGTTGCTGTTTAGACCCCCTGCATACATATAAAGCAGTGCCCCAGGGAGGTGGCAGACCCTGGGGCTTTCATAAGCCCTAGGAAGGGGGCCTGTGCGCCCCTCCTACTAGGACCCCAGCACCAAGACCACCCAGGGTAAAATAAAAAAAACAAGTGTGGGAGACCGTGCTTGCTTTAAAAAAAAAAAAACTATTGCAGTGAAATTCATGAATAGTCACAAATTTCATAATGTTTTTAAAAATAAAGCTTTTTAGCCCTTGGGACACCTGCATCAAGGCTAATGGGATAGGGTAAAGGTACCCTGCCCCCTTTTCTATTTTTGTATGTTTATTATTGAGACTCAACAGAAGCTGAGTCTCAAAATGGCTGCCAACACTTATTGGTTAAAGTGTTAGCAGCCATAAGGACCTCTGCACAAGATCGTCAGTATTTGAGAATTTGTCACGACCCTAGATATACAAATTTGGATTTTCTTTAATTTTTCCTAAACTACTGATTGGATTTACACTATATAACAAAAAGCACTCTTTAAGGACCAAGATCTACCTTCTTGCCAAATGTGGTGTATTTTTGTCCCGCAGTTCAAACTGTAGTCGTGTCTAAAATATCTATGGGAATTTAAATGGGGAATGCACTTTTTTTGACCCCCCTTTTCTCAGCCCCTGCTTGATGAATCACCCCAAAACATTCCATGCACAATAAGAGTCTTGAGAAAACTTGTTTTGGGAAATTTCATGAAGATTTGTCAAGGGGTGCCAAAGACATAGGCAAATCAAAAATGCTTTTTCAATGGAAAGTAGGTCTGAACTATAACTACCTTCTGGTGACCGCCAGTAGGTAATATATATATATATATATATATATATATATATATATATATATATATATATTATCGTCAATAATTTTATTGCAAATGTTGTAGTGATAATATCACTGATGCCATAGGTGTCATCAATGGTATGATACATGTAATTAGCTGTCCATGGTGAAGGCGCAACTTATATTTATCTCAGGGTGCAAGTTATCGTTACTTGAAATAACTAACTACAGCTGCTGAATTTCTTTGGTTTTATACGAGTAAATTCAGAACATAACTATAATGTCCCTGTAACCTTTGTTTTTGTTCAGTGACTTCTATTTTTAAAAGAATTCTATTTCCTAATTATAACATCCCTGTAACCTTTTGTTTTTTTCAGTGAAGTTGTATGTTTTTTTTAAATAAAACGATTTTACTTACTAAACGTTAATCCAACCACGGCCTAAAACCACCCAATCCCATGCTGCATGCGGCCTTCAACCTTGCACTGCAGGGGTTGGCCAGAGGGCCTCTCTCTGTGATTGGATTTCTGAGCTGGTGCTTGAGTGTCTGAGTGGGTCTGAAAGTGGGTGCATGAGTAATGAGTGGGTCTGAGTAGGTGCATGAGTGTCTCAGTGGGTGTATGAGTAGGCGTATGAGACTCTGAGTGTGTCTATGACAGAATTCATTTGTGTATGAATGAGTCTGTGAATGTTTTTTAGTTTTTTTTTGCTTATTCGTGAATTCATCGTGACATTACGGTCACAACGAATTCGCAAATATCAGGCAGCATGAAAAAAAATATTTTTAAGGACATAATTCCACCCTCACAGATCCCTATATCACAGCTCTGGGGTCAGTGCAACTCCACCCTAAACCGCTTATGCCATTTTTCATTTTATTTCTCAGCCCTAGGCACTGTTTTCCGGAACCTTAAAATGGCAGCTGGAACTTTCTGGTCAGCCAATCACAGCATTCCAGGTGGCACGAGAATTTGCAAAATCGACGCGATCATAGCGAAATCGTCGCAAAGGATCTGTGGATCTAGATATCTACATTTATTTTCCTTTTAATATCTCCAAAACTATCGAAAGGATTTTCACCAAATAATTGAAAGCATAATCTGTGTACCAACAACTAGCTTTCTGCCAAATTTGGTGTAATTCCATCCAGTAGTTTGGGCTGTAGTCGTGTTCAAAGCTTCTATGGGAATTAACATGGGAAATGTATGTTTTATGACCCCTCCCTTTTTCTCAGCTCCTGCATGACAGATCACCTTGAAACTTCAGGTGCACAACAGGCATCACCGGCACATTTTTTATGGGAAAAATTTGTGAACATTCGTCAAACAGTGAGAAAGATATAGGCAAGTCAAAAAAGCTTTTTCTATTGAAACATGGTCCTAACTATAACTACTTATTGGCAACGCTAGTAGGTGATACACATATACAAATATCAAATACACTTTTTAGGGCACATGTCACTTTAACAGAAAGTCCTTAAACAATGAATATCTTCGACACTTGTTTAATCAAAACGGGATTAACCCTATGACTGGGTCAGGGTTGTTGCTACAGTGTGCATATGCCAATCGCTAAATTGAGTAAATGATTACAGCTACCAGCCTTCATACAAAATTTACTGTGTTGTTCAGGACCCATATGTTTAAGGAATCCAAATTTGATATCCGCTATCGTATAAAAAAAAATGTATTAGGCAGCATGCAGTGCAGCGAGTACACTCATCTGAACCTCAGTATCTGGTGTGGGTTTTTTGGGATACAGTGGTGGATATCAGATTTGGATTCCTTAAAGCCCTGACAAAGTCAAAGGGTTAATCCCATTTTGATGAAACACGTGTTGGCTGGAAATCAACTACAATGTATAATTGACTGAAAATTTAACACAACTTATGACTAATTGCAAATTTATTATAAAAAATATTGATGGTCCTGCAAAAGAAGGGAATTGGTTGGAAATAAAATTTCCGTATGAAGATATTAACTGGACTTTCTTTGGAAGGAACTGGTTTGGAATGAAAGTTCCTCATGAAGATATTTATTGTTTAAGGTCTTTCTGTGGAAGTGGTGTGTGCCTTGAAAAGTATATTTGTCATTTTTTAATCATATGATTGTATGAGGGGGAGGTGGGTGCTTCTTCCCATTTAGGTGCACTGCTTTGGAACACTTGTATGATTGGTATATTATCTGTGAGTGATATTTACCTGTAAAACACCCAGAGTATGTAAGAGCACATATAAACATATATACGTCTTTTAACATACCATGAAGAAAACAAAACAAAGGTTAAGGATAATTTATAGTTAAAAATATGTTATGTCTTTTTCCTATACAACCCAAACTTAAAATACACAAACATTCCAAACTGTGAAGTTATAATTATAAGTTACATTTATAATTTATGCACCACCTTCAAATTACTATGAAACTGAGGCCAGTCCCTTGCAGCAAATCCCCCTAACCACCCAACCCCATGTTGCACACAGCCTTGCCATGCGCAGCAGGAGGTGGCCGCAGGGGCTGTCTCTCTGGGTGTGAGAATAGGTGTGAGAAGGTGTCTGGGTGTGAGAGTAATTGTGAGAGTGTCTGCCTGAGTGTGAGAGTGGGTGTGAGAGGGTCTATGTGGGTGTGAGAGTGGGTGTGACAGTGTCTGATTGTGCTCCAATAGATGAAAGATGCATTCACCTCCACAAAGGGTTTCAGATTGTTTTTCAATACGGAACACACTTGCTTTGTGTTCGCTATACCCAGGACTTTGGATCATGTTTATTTTCCATAAGTGGAGCTTCAACTAGGACACCTGCTATGTTTATATTTTTATGTGCTTCCTGTTGAGGTTTAATTTTTTGTGAAATGAGCATCATGGCCAGAACGGAAGGTCACCTACACTTTTATCCAACAAGAGTCACAGTTTTGTACACAATGTCTACACAACTGTAGCACTTTCTACTGGTCAGTTAGTAAGTGCTATCTCGGGTGAATGGACAGTGTGGGGGAAGAGGGCTGTGTGGCCCTCCTCCCCTAGCCGCTTTCATCCTCAGGGACCCCATCCCCCGTTCCCCACTACAATTCAATAGGGAGGGGGGTTGTGCGGCCATCCCTGGGGACCCGGCCGTATAAAATATTTTTTGAGGTGTAAGGGAGGCATGCAGCCCCCCTCCTTGGCCTAATTTTGGCCCTAGGGACCCCACCCCCTGGGGTAACGCCACCCTGGGACATAACAGGAGCAGGACCTGAGAGGGTGGCAGTCAAACGGGCCATTATTGGCTCCTCAAGCTTGGCCGCGCGGCCCCCCTCCAACATTTAAATTTGCTCTAGTTCGTGGTGGTCCAGGGGTGTACAACGGACCCCCTTCATTATTTCCATTCTTCCGTAAGGAGGTGATGGTCCCCAGAGCTGCAAGGGGCACATTGGCCCCCTCTTATTTTCAAACAATTGCTCAGGGGAGGTGACAGTCCCAGGGGCTGCATACCCCCACATTATATATCAGATTTAGCCCATGGAGAATTTAGCTTTCTTCTATTTAACAGGAATAATCTAGGTAGGTTCTAAACTAACTAGGACAGGATTTAAGGGTCTTGGAACACAGCAAGATAGGTGAGAGCATTACAAAGACTTCAATAGAAGTCTTCAGAAAACAGAGAATTCAGTGTTAGCATAAAGCTATGCACTGTGACAAGGAGTCTAAGAGGTCTGCACGTCTCAGAGTCTAAAGGAATTCTGTTATTACTCTGACAATGTGAACACTAAATTAAGGTGGAAAGTTCCAGGAGCATCCGTATCTTCTGAACACTTCATCAGAAACCCAATTATTTCTCCTTCTCAGAGAGCGCACTTGCAACATGGAGTGATTCTCCCATCCCACAGAATACTAACGAACAGGTCAAACTTGAGTTTCTTCTACCCAGATGAACAATAAATAGGAGGCACACCAAATCATCCTGTCAGTAGCAAGGTATTATTGCTTTGTCTTTCTATCGCTAATACACAGTTACTCCTTTCACTAGCTAAGCAATCAAGAATGTGCACCTACAAAGGAAAATCATGCAAAATAAATAGAATACCTTTCACATGTTAAAGTATAGGCCCGCTTATGCTAACTTAACAAGCAACAACTAACATGCACTTTTGAACATTCTCCTATAATTGCAAGCACAATATTAGATAAATGCAATACTTCAAAATACAAGTGTAAATATAAAGGAGAACTACAATTTTCTCATTAAAGCTAAACATTAGAACTCACATATATAAATGAAAACCCTGGTTTTTACAGTGAATGCACTTTTGATAAGGTAGTTTGGTGCTTCACTTTACATTAATAAGGTGAAGGCACACAGAATATATGATGTTGATGACATTGTCAAGTTACGTCTATAACATGGAGGGGTACAGCCAAAATTGCACTGTTCGAGGTGCATGGAAGAAGTGTGAGTTACAGTTAATTTAGTGTGGCTACTAAGTGGCATAGAGTTGAGTGCTGTAGACTGGATCGGTGTACGCTGGAATAGTGTATAGTGGAGTGGAATACACTAGAGTGGTGTGAATTGGAGTGGCATACAGTGAAATGGTTTAGACTGCAGTGGCATAGAGTGGAGTGTTGTACAATACAATAGCGTAGAGTGTAGTGGCATTGAGTGGGGTGCTGTAAACTAGAGTGGCATAAAGTGTAGAAGCGTACAGTCAAGAACCATACAGCGAACTAGCATGTAGTTGGTTTACAGTGGAGTATCATACAGTGGAATAGCATTAAGGGGAGTGGAGTACAGTGGAAAAAGGTTTGAGTGGAGTGGCATAGAGTGAAGTGTAATAGAGTGGAGTAGCGTGGAGAGGAGTGGCCTAAAGTGGAGTGGCATACAGTGTAGTAGTGTACAGTGAAATACAGTACACTGAAACAGCATACAATGAATTGGTGTAGAGTGGAATAACGCAGAGTGGAGTAGCTTGTGTTGAAGTGGCATACAGTGAAGTGGCGTACAGTGGAATAACTTACAATGGAGAGGTGTAGAGTGGAGTTGGGTAATGTTGAGTGGTGTACAGGTGAATAGGGCAGTGGATTGGCATAGAGTGGAGTTACGTACATTGGATTAGCATATAGTGGAGTGTTATTAAAGTGGTAATAGAGAAACTATTCATAATTTTCTATATATATTTACAGCATTTTAGAGAGAACTTCATACTTATTTAAATTCTTTGAAGTAGTGTAGTAGTAGTAGTAATTGTAGATATTGTAGTAATGTGTAGGTATTACCAAAGCACTCCTTACACTTTTTTTTAGCAAGATTTATTTCAAATATGTCAAAAATTCAAAACACAATGAATTAGACTATATTTTATTTTTTAACATATAAAGGTTTGTTTTATTTTTTTTTAACTACTGCAGTACTCTGTATATTTATTTTAAAATATACAGAAGCGTAAAAATAATTATCCCTATCTATTACCACTTTAATAAAAAATATATGATCTAATACCTATATCTAAGGCCGTAGCGTAGAACACGGCCAAAGTGTACAGAAAACAACATGGCTGCCTTTATCTTTTGTAAAGGCAGTAATTAGCCAACACACAGTGCCTTGTCATTGCTGCGTACTGTGGTGCTTCGGATATTTTGTGAAAGTTGTGCAATAACAGATATCACTAAATTGAAATGCCTTATAACTTAGTTCTCAGGGGAGGACTGGGAATGAAAAGCTGCCTTAGCAACTTTTGTCGGACCCACCACCATTCGGCATGTAACGGGTGCAGTGAGAGAGCATCACCACTGCAAGGAGGGTTTTGGAGGCCCAGGGGGGCGGGGTGTCCTCCCAATAATATTTTTA
This sequence comes from Pleurodeles waltl, assembly GCF_031143425.1. NCBI lineage: Eukaryota > Metazoa > Chordata > Amphibia > Caudata > Salamandridae > Pleurodeles > Pleurodeles waltl. The sequence continues at coordinate 600,075,834 of NC_090443.1, read as the reverse complement.
ATCAAAATGTAAATAGGTAAAGATTTACAACACATATTTCAATATTAAACCTTTTCGAATCATTGAATGGCTGGATGGAGATTGGAGACAGGGTTACATGGCTCAACAAATTAATTTGTGGATGGTAACGAGTGTGTGGATAAATACATTAAAAAATGGATGACAATAAATAATAGGCTTTTAGGTACTTGGAGCAAATTGTCTCATTACACTGACCAAGGATGGATGCCTTTGGTTTCATTATAGCTTTCACATTAAAACTACACACTCCTTAAAGATAATTATCGCCAATCTATATGAAACATGCATAGCCTGGCTGTATTTAACACAGTACACTAATTTAGCTTCTGAAACAATTAAACACAAAGCATTCGACTTTAATCTAAAATGGGGGAGAGAATGAGAAAATCTAGTCATGCACAAGAAACTTGCATCATTCCCGTCTTTCACTTGACCACGTTATGCGATCCGAGGCAATTACCCTTTTTAGGATGCCTCCTTCTCCTTCATCACCAGATGAGAACACCTTCAAATACGTTTCGGAGTGCTGCTGAACAAATGCAAAATACCATAATGCTACTTCATGTGTGGTAACTCCCTTTGCCACAAATGGTTCACTATTAGCATAATTGTTAGAGTGATTATAGGTCCATTAACGTTCCTACGTTCATGGTTAGAATCTGTCATTCTTAACAATTGCCTCTCAAACCCTATCATTTCCCAAAATGCTAAAGGACAGCGCTGCTTGTGGTGACCCTGTAGGAGACATACCCACCCAAATGCAAAAACAAATGATTTTGAAGCACGCTTTAAAGTGCAGAGGTGTTGCAAGCAGGAAACGCAGCTGGCCTTACCCTTGCAATTAAACCGAGCCCTCATTACCAGTGAAAAAGGTCCCCACCTTGCCAGCTCACCAATAAAACGCCGGTAGCGCCACTCCAGGCCTGTCAACCATCAATCCAATACATACCTCTCCTCATCTGATACGGAGCTATGAATAGTAAAAACGCATCTTATATATGGAATACATACATGGAGTGTGAGCAGACGTCTTCTATGTGTCAACGTCAAAAGAAATTCAATGCCTGTCAATGCCTAGATCGGGTCCATATTTCCTGAATGGCAGACACTATGCAACTGTCCATGCAGCCATTCTAAATGAGATTCTGTTAAATTGATACCAGGCTAAACGAGGAACTTCCAGCTATACTTGCAGAAATGTAATCGATTATAAATACACAGGTGTCAGTGCCATCACTCACTCTGACTGAATAGATATCGCTTTTGATCAGCCTTTTCCTGATGAAACTTTTCATCCAAAAAAACTCTGTGCCTGATTTTTAAGAAAAGTGGTGCTGCATCCAATGCAGCAGCACTTTTCTTGTGCCCCTTTGACCCCTCATAACACCACCATCTGTGTGCTGTATTACAGATACAGCGCACCATGGCGGTAGTTAGGGAACTAGCATCAAAATGTTTGAAGCTAATTTGGTGCTTTGCAGGATTAACATAAAATGTTTGGACTCTAATCATCTAAAGCACATTGAGTCCATTATAAATAATGGTGTGCCTCCTTTTAATGCCTGCTCTGTGCATAAAATCGTGCAAAGAAATCTTTTAGATTTCTTTGTTCCATTTTTTTGCCCCCCCCCAATGGGGAACGACCCCCATACATTATGCGTGGCACAGGCATAATGTGGCACAAGGGTTTACAAAGTGGAGCAATGCATGCATTGCGACACTTTGTAAATCTGGCATGGCAATTTCGGCCTCCTTCTGCCACATTAGGTGAAACAAAATGACGCCAACGTGGCCCGAGTTAGGCCCTCTTAAATCCAGGCTTCCATTTCTGAAATCAGAAATTCACAAATTGTTACTGTATTTATGTAGTCTAGTCATGTAGGAAATTTTTAATCTAAATTAGTAATCATATATATCACTCTTCTACATACCACTAAATGCCTTTGTAAACTGGCTCAAAACATGTGGAATGGGACTAAAATGAAAATATGTATAGACAATTAGTTACAATAGAAGAGACTGTGCTCTTTTGCCCTTTTACAAATAGGCAGCTTGAAATCCAGGGCCGATGCACAGAGGAATGTGATTACGTGAAACAGTTACTTAAATACTGTGTTCCACCCTTATAAATACATATGCTCCAAAATATTTATGTGTAACTAGCAATAGTTTCTTCTTGAGGGCAGGATAACGTTGCCCCCCCCAATCCCCTCTGCACAGGCCAAAATAAAATAAAAATGAAAAGATTTCATCGCCATTTTATTTTTACTGATGCAGTGCGCACTGCAGCATCACCAGCCCGAGCCCAGAGACATGCTGGGTGTGTCCTGACTGGACGCTCCAAAGTGCTCATGTCGCTTTGGCCAGCTGTTTTGCACTCTTAAGACAGCTGGGTGGAGACCAAGCACAGGCTTTCAGGACCTTAAGGAATGTCCATCCAGCCAGATCCATCCAATCCAGGTGCTTCTCTCCTGCTGGTTAACTGCATGAGATCAGTGTCCGGATTGGTTAGGGGGAGCTCTTCCTCTATCGAACAGCAGAGACAGCAGAAGAACATGCAGTACATGCAGCCCGTGGGTAAGTGCTGTTTTATTTTATTTTATTTCAAATGTGTGATGCATGTAAGTGTGCAACGTATGTAAGTGTAGTGGCTATGTTTAATTTTGTAGTTAGTGGTATTTTTTGGTGGGGGTATTTTACTTTGGGTTTTTGGAGAGAGGTGTGGTTTTATTTAGGGTTTTTGGAGGGAGGGGGTGTTTCATTTTTTTTTGGGCAGTGGTGAGGCACTTCATTCACCCCACTACTTTCAAAGTGTACCAGCCGCCCCTGTGTGCAACCCTAAGTAGTATTTTACTTTGGGCTTTTGGATGGAGGTGTGGTTTAATTTAGGGTTTTGGAGGGAGAGGGTGCTTTATTTTTTTTGGGCAGTGGTGGGGCACTTCATTCGCCCCACTACTTTCAAAGGGTACCAGCCACCCCTGTGTGCAACCCTGAGTAATATACTTCCAATAGATTTGTCTCACTATTAGTATCTGGCAAAGGCATAATTTACCTTGTTTGTACTTTTAGCAAGGGTGTCTATTTTCCTCATATTTCTATAGCAAATAAGTTCAGTGCTGCAAGTGAGCATTTTTGTGACTCTTTTTTGTGTGGCTATTTGAAATTACTTCAACCCATGCTCTTCTCTAACATATTGTGCAAAAGTATGATTAAGGTTACAGTCAAACAGTCTTTCTCTTCAAATTTCAGAATCATTATTATGCTTAACAATGAGGTTGAACAAACAGTAATCTGTTAGCAAATGTAAAAGGTTCCAGCACAGAGGTGATTACAATGAAGAAATATGGTGCAAAGTAATTGTATTCATTATTAGAGAAACCAAATTATGCTAATCACGGAGTAGTTTGGAATGACACAGACAGAAATCATGAATCATTCACAGGCATAATTTTGCAAATATACCGGGAGCAATATTGAATAACTTCAAAATAATTTTAGAGAGCTGGTAGCAGTGAGACATTGCTAGTGGCTAAGAATTCCAAGCAAATAAATAAAAGAAATATAACAAATAAGAATGAAATGTATTGATTAAGATCACATTTATGAGCGGATTGCATATGGTAGTGTATATTTTAATTCTGCAACCTTTTGAGGTCTCTGCAAAGCACTTTTTCAGAGCAGATAATTTCAGGTCCTGCTTCCTATCTGCTAAATAAGTTTCCTGATCAAAATGGCAGCACACAGATTATGGGCCTCATTACGATTTTGGCAGACGTGCTGCCAATGTGGCTGCATCCCTGCCGGGCCCAATATGAGTTTCTCACTATGTCGGCAGGCGGAAACCTGAGTTTCCGCCAACGGCCTGGTGGGAAACACCCTACAGCATTGTTCCCTGTCTGCATTGCAACAATGCTGGCCATGGGGGCCCCTGCACCTCCTGTTCCAAGTGCAAGGGCAGTGCAGGGCCCCCCTCCCTGTGGCCCCCCCTCCCTGTGGCCCCCCTCACCCATTCTCTGCCAGCCTTTTCATGGCAGTGCTACCGCCAAGAAATCGCAGGTGGAGAATTAAGTCGTAATCCCCAGGGCAGTGCTGCCCTGGCGGATTAGGACCACCACAACCGCCAGACTGCTGGGATCTCCAATCCTGGCGGTGCTGACGGTCCGATTGCGTCACGACCGCGGTAGTCGTAATATGGCATTTGGACCGCTGCCTTGGCAGCGGTCCGACTGCTATCACAGTTCGTAATGAGGCCCTATATGTCTCCAGCACTAATTTAAAATCAATATTCTGGAATTCAAGCATGGTAATATTATTAACACCACACATGCGACAACCGAAGAAGGGTTTATAAGAAGTGCAAATAAAATATATAATGAGATAAAATGTTAGCATATTTGATGAAATATGCATCACATTTGGATTTATAACATTTAGCCAATGTAATATGTGGGTTTTGCCCTCCCATAGAAAGCTCTGAACCATTGAAGTCAAGTGTAATAATAATTAGTGTGGGATTTCATAGAAACAAATTTGTAGTTGATTGGGGATAGGGAGGGACAACATTTTGAAAAAAGTTGCTACATCCTTTAGTGACAGAGATAGTGGAATCAGTTGGTCAGGTCTGCCTAAAGCCTATCTATTGAGGTATTACATTTTGCTCTCAAGCATGAATTCTTTCTCCCATGATACAGATGCCCAAGTATCAAAATCCTAATCTGGCCATTGTTAAGTCTGAAGCCCAACCACTACAGATCAGGATTAAAACTCTCATTGAGGTGATATGAGTAGGCCTGGTTGAGCATTAATCTGGAGTATTTGCCATAAACATGGTAATTTTGTAGAGAACCACTCAGTTTCTTGAAGAAAGATGAGTAGATCATCTTCAGATATGGATAACCTATCCAAGAATTCTGGTGTCCATTTGAACACCTTCACCAAGGCGTCTCTCCTAATCCATTCTGCTGACAGTTCAGTTGGCCATATATAGGGGTGACAATTGAAAATGTCTGTGTTGCTTTTACCCAATCCTCACCCTAGATGTCTTGTTCGTAAGTGGAGATGAGAGGTGTAGCTAAGGAATGTATGGCTAAAATTAATCTATTGTAGAAGTGTAGAATGGATCATCGTAGAAGTTTATAAGGCTTGTTTCTTCATTGATAAATATAGCTTTGTGGGGCAAGCCAAATCACTGTAGCCACTACCAGTGCTGCTTCGGATAGCTTGAATTTGCAGTAGGTGATATGTCTGAGTCTTGGGGTTAGACTTAGTTACATACTGTGCTTCTAGCTTCCACACTATTGTCTCCATGCAGGAGATTTCTAATTTCTGACTCTTATTGTGTCAAGTGCAGTAGCTCATAATCGGTCCTTTAATAAATGCCTTACAGTGTCACAGGAATCCACTGAGTCACTATTTAGAGTGGAGTAAGTGAGGGCTTTCTCAATTACATAGTTTTTTTAGTTCTGCACCCATCATTGCCAGGTGCTCAGCCACAATCTCTCCTTCCCCACACCTCCCACCCAGTTGAGCTCTATCTCTCCTGTAGGATTATCAGAGAGGTCTTAAGCAAGGATCTGCACTGATTTCAAAGCAATGTCAGTCATAAAGAGGTAATCCAGATCGAAAATTACTTTCCTGACTACGAACTAGCCTTCCATTTCCAAGCTAACCAGAAACTGCCAACCAAGCCACCCATTTAACAGATTGGTTCCAATTGTAAAGGATCATACGGTATGGTACTGGCACCAATCCAACCTTACTTCAGAGGGTGATCATTTCAATATTCTGCCTTTCATTTTGGGGTAGGCTCTTCTCCATCAGTTACTAAGCTTTACCATTTAGCATTTGTTAACTTGTCTGGTGTCCCTATATTTGAAAGGTCTTTATCACTCTACCCCTTCAATATTCTTCCATTGGCATTTATGCATTGTCTGATCAGTCAAAATACACTTTATTCGATTTCATTAGAAAATCATAAACGCATACACTACAATAGGTTAAAAGAAAAAACAGGCATTAATAAATAGTCATCTAAAAAACCTATTAATATAAAATGTGATCAAGAGACCGCTTAAAAAAAAACATTTTGTTTTAAAATTGTCTGGTCTTTCTGCAGTTAATCACACCCATAAAAACTTTGACATAATGTTACAAATGTAAATGGTTGGTAAGGTTTGTAAAAAGAAACATGCAGGCCGACATTGTACAAACACGTGGGCTTCAACAGTGGTAATATCAACTGCTTCCTCTGTACATTATACAACTTACAGAATAAGACAATGTGTTTTGTGGCTCGAAACATTGTCACAAGGGCGTTATCTAGAGTTAAAGACCAATCAATTATAGTTGGGAAGCTAGTCAAACAATGATATAAATCCATTCTGAAGCATGTTAAGACAAACCTATGCTAGGCGTTATGCAACAGTTTAAATACAGTCGAATGCCATTTCTGGCTAGCGTAATTTGATTTTTAAGGACGTTAGGCTTCAACAATTCAGTTGCCAACCTTAAATCCTCAAGTAATGACAGACACTCTTGTTTTAGATCCTTTCTACAAATGGACATCATAGATTCAGGCTGATCGAAAAATTCCGAATGTCCCAGGTCGCCCATAAAGTTTTTTATATATTTTAGCCACAGTATTTGAAAAGCAGAAAGGGATTTAAGAGAATCCCTAACAATCTCACGATTAGAACTGGTATGCTCTGATATCAGATCTTATGCTAGAGTAGTTTAGGCTGAATCATTACAATAGGCCTAACTCAGAGTGGCATACATAAGAGGAGCTGTTACTAGGTACATGTTAGACCTCACAGCCTTAGGGTGGTCATCCCTCAATGTTTTGCCAGCCTCCCTCTTTTTTTGCTGGTTTAGGACTCTGCACACATTACCTCTGGTATCCAGTGCTAAAATGCATATGCTCTCTTCCTTAACCATGACAACATTGGTTCCTACCCAATTGGCATATTTAATTTACCAGTAAGTCCCTAGTTAATTGCACTATATGTGCCCAGGACCCGTAAATTAAATGCTACTAGTGGGCTTGCAGTACTGATTGTGCCACCACATAAGCAGCCCCTTAATCATGTCTCAGGGCTGCCAATGCAAGGCCTTTGTGTGCAGTTTCACTGCCACTTCGACTTGGCATTTAAACCTACTTGCCAAGCCTTAACCCCACCCCTCTTTACCTACATATAAGTCACAACAAAGGTAGGCACTAGATAACCCACAGGGCAGGATGCTCTGTAGGTAAAAAGCAGGGTATGTACTTATGTGTTTACATGTCCTGGTAGTGAGGCATGCTCCCCTCATGGACTAGCATCAAAACTGGCCTCATATCCTTTGGAGTGGTAGATTCTCACCTGGAAGGAGTAGCACTGTCATATTTAGTATTTCCAGATTGGTAATATAAAATCCTGCTTGCTGGTGAAGTTGCATTTAATATTACTATTTTAGAAATGCCACTTTTAGAAAGTGGGCATTTCTCTGCACTTACTGCCATCTGCACCGTACAGCCCTGTCTCTAATCCATGTCTGGTCAGTGCTGGTTGACAGCTCCCCTTGTGCATTCCACCCAGACAGCCATAAACACAGGACATGCAGTCACATCTGCATTAATCTGCATACTGAATGAGTCTCATTGGGCAGGAAGGGTGGAGGGGCTCTGTCTTACATTTCAAAGGCCAGTGGCCTGCCCTTACACACAGGACTGATAACCCCCCATGGGGATCCTGGCAGACAGGACTGGGAAAAAGGGGGAACTTGTGCACTTCAAAACCACTCTTTAAAGTTTCCCTACTTCAAAGGCACGTTTGGATATATAAACTGGGCCTCTGACCCCACCAGATCAGACACTTCTGGATCTACACCTTCACTCTGTCAGAGGAGCTGCCTGGCTGCCCAAAGGACTCATCTACCCTGCTGGCCTCTGACTTTGCTAGAGGGACTCTGCCTTCCCAAAAGTGCTCTCCAAGGGCTTGGATTAAGCTTGCCTCCTGTTCTGAAGTCTCAGGGCTAACAAAGACTTCACCAGCAAGCTTTTAGTTAGTTTTCAGACTTCAGCAACACCAGGAATGACTTCAGCGATTCCAGCACCAACAGCGCAGGATGCTCCTGCTCCGTGGACATCGCTGCACGCAATGACCGTGGTCTGCAACACAAGTCCAAAGTTGCCGTGACACTGCTGACACTACACAGGGTCAATGCGACACTGCGAAGTCGACACATCACATCTTGATCAACTGGAGCCATCGACCCCGCCAGGTCACAAGGAACCAACGCATTGCCACTGGCACGCACCAGCTCCCCCTGATACCAGACACCTCGCCTCCCCCTGCCTCGCAGTGCGGAACCAACACCTCATCTCCCCGGGTGCCATTAGGGACTGACACCTTACCGTCCCCAGCGATGCCTCATCTCCCTGACACTGTGCGACATCTTTGCTTCTTCATTTTCAAAAGGAACTGTACCTGGGGGTCCGTGCGACGTTGTGACCGGCGCCTGTGGCATCAGATTATTGGGAATGACTCCTTTAACAAGGCTGTGATAGCCCCGTTGGAGCTATTGTGTTTCTAAGATGGGCCACTATCTCCCAATTGACAAATGCATCACCTTCAAGATACTTACACACACCTACAAGGCACTTCACAACATCGGACTAGACTACCTCAACCTCTGCCTGACCTTCTACACCCCGCCAGGCAATTGTGATCCTCCCATCTCGCTCTCGCCGCCATCCCCAGAATCAGGAAAAACACAGCTGGAGGCAGATCCTCCTCCTATCTCACAGCCCGGACATTGAACACTCTCCCACTCAACCTCAGACAGGCCACATCACTGAAGCAATTCAGGAAGGAGTTCAGGACCTGACCCTTCGAGTGGCCAGCACACCCACAGGTGATAAGCTGCACTTTACAAGTACTGATTGATTCACTGATTGATTGAGCAACAGATAAACCATCCTCAGCTTGTTTGATATGTTCTGGGAGGCCTCTATGACTTTATCAGGCTCAGTTGCATTGTCTAAACATACCCCAAATGGCTCTTTATTAGTGTTAATTAACTGTTCTAAAAATGTGCTAGGGTCAACCTTAGAACAATGCAAAGAATATCCATTTACACTTGCAATATCAATGTTATCATAGTATGATGAGTGAGCTTTTTAATGTGGATAGTAGTGTCTGTAATAATGAATTAAAAATGTGCACTCTGTGGAAAATGGTCCCTTATCGAGAAGTTGTGGGTAAGAAAATTTGAAACCCTAGGAAAGTATTGATGTGAAAACAGTATGTACTCTACAACAGTGTTCTCCCTTCTACCATTAAAAAAACAACTAAATGGAGCTGATGGTATATATAGCTCATTACAGAATGCCAAACCGTATTTAAACAATACTTTATTTAATTTTTCACCTTAACAATTATGTAGAAACTGAGTTTGTTTAAGGTTGTTGGAGTTTGTTAGATCACATATCTTGTTAGATGGCTTTGAACATAATCCAATGTTAAGATCACCACCCCACAGGATGATCAAACCTTTTCTGTAACCATTATCAATAGACTCAAGGTCGTTATCAAGTTGTTGAAGAACAGTGATTATTTCAGTCAATGGAGTGTTATTATAGAAATTAACCACTGCTAGGGAACAGGATTAAATATCAAAGGATATAATGTGATAGTGGATTTTGGACGCCACCATTGTTATCATAAAGTAGGCATGTAATTCGAGACTTAAGTACAAAGACTTTCCATCTGTCTCCCGAACCTTTATGGCACAGCTGGTACATGATATGTCCTATAACTATCTATATGTATTGGATTTACCACCCAAGTCTCCTGAGGCAGAGGATATAAAAAATGGATACAAATTCCACCCATTTTACAGTTGAATTGATCCCATGTAACCTGCTACATTCCAAAATAAGAAATCAGTTGAGATACAATCGGGGGATCCAGTAGGACCAGATGCTGGACTACACGATACAAATGAATTGAGTGTAGATGGCAGCATCCTAGGTGGATATGTGTGTACACCGCCTTCTATGGACAGAAGAATATCCCCTCTACAATCATCGAGCACATCAAACCTATCCCCTGAAAATCCATATGCCAAGTGGCATTCAGTTGAAAAAAAGTCAGTGGATCCAGTAGAGCAAAATGCTGGATTGAAAGATACAGGTGAATTGTGTAAAGATGGCATCATCTTAAGTGGAGATATGTGTACACACCCTCTATGGATGGAGTATTATCCCCTCTACAAAGATCTGGTACATCAGACTGATCCCCTGAGAATACAGATGCCAGATGGGATTCCACATCAAGTCAATCTACTCCATCTAACAATGCCAAACTGTCAAAATGATTATTAATCAGGATGGAATAGAGCAAAGATGATGGGCATCCTGGATTATATAACACTGGCAAGTTGAGTTCCTCTGCCTATTTACTGATTTGTAAAAGTAGCCAAGGGGTAGTAATGTTTTATGCCTGGGGGACCCTATAGTAGAGCCAGCTCTTCCTAGGAAGGTGTCTACCAGGCATGGTGTTTTAAAAGACAAAAACACACAGTTTCCCTGCAGTGCTTTAAGTCCTTGGCCAACCCAATTGACTCTTCTAATCATCTTTATGTCTGAAAAGAGGGTCTGCGTTAACCCTGTTTTATTGCCCACACAATACAAAGATTTATTTCTCAAAGAATCCCATGATTCTTTTTCCTTGGGAGATAGTGAGGGAACATTAGCCAGATTCACCACATAGGGTGTCGCTGCAGGTGGTAGGTCAAGGAAGTCTGGTATATTGCCTGACAAGCCAACAACTGCCATATTTCTTGTGGGTTTGTAAGAAAGTGAAGAGGATATTGTTTTACCAGAATTATGGCCCCTATTTATGGAATGCCTATTAGCAGGTGAGTGCAGATGGGATATGTTGCCTGCATTGCATGTTCAGAGGCTATTATTATTAGGTGGGTCCTCGCCTGAACCAGCAAAGGGGAGTGGTGCAATGGAGGAACCCCAATGGTCATTAGTAGGTACTATACCCTTCTGAATAGGGACCGCTAACGCATCAGGCACATCTTGACTAGCGTCAAGCACATGCCTGGCCTGCAATAGATTATACAGTTAGAAGTAAATAATTCCACCTGTCTTAAACTGGTGGTCAAGGAGCCCAATGTCAACTTCACATAGGTTACCAGCAATTGTATCATGGTAAATAGGGTTTTTGAAATCATTGGAGGGTACCTTTGCAGAAGCCCTTGTAGCGGCTGACTTGGAAGGGGCTGATTTAACAGCTATCTTTGATTTAATGGTAACTGCCTGTTCTTTCACAACCAATACTTCTGTAATTTCAGAGGAGGTTCCCTGGGTTCTAGGGCATTTTGGATGTGTTTGTGGGTCTTGGTCACATAAAGAAATGCAGTCAGAAATGTTTTGGACACATCCGTTGGTAGACTTTGCAATATAATTTGCAAGGTAAATCTGGGGGATCTGGGAAGGTCAGATTGACACACCTGCATTGGGGGTAAACTCATACCATCAGAACAGGAAGACAGAGTCTCTTCTACACTTGTGATTTGTTTTTCAATTGCTCCCATAGCCCTGAGATATAATTCATTAAAGATATGAATGCTATACCTGGGGTTTTAACATTGGCCCTGGACGTAGGGAGCTTTCCCATCTTATAGGGTTAATAGCTGACAAAATATTTTTGAGGAGCCGATGTCAATTACTAGGGTTAATAGCAATCTTCTAAATGCAAGGAAAAGGTGCAGATATAGTGATACCCAGTTGACTTACAAGGCAACACTAACATCTGAACCCAATGCCCCAATATCAGGGTAAAAGCACCTCCTCAGTGACCACCCTTGAGCCTATATGCCCATTAAAGTTATACCACTGTCAAATCATATTATAAGTCTCAGTAGGTGGGCTGTGCACAACACATCTCATTTGAGGTTATTGTTAGCACATTAAGGGCCAGATGTAGGTAGGCTTTTGCGTCTCGCAAACGGCAAAAATGCGAGGAGCAAAAGCCCATACGCGATGCAGAAACATCGGTACCGATACGCAAAATGTGTTTCAGACTCGCAAATAGGAAGGGAACACCACGATGTAGAGTTGATTTGTGACCGCGAAAGCGGTCGCAAATCAACTCGCAGTTACCATCCACTTGAAGTGGATGGTAACTCATTCGCAAACGGGAAGGGGTCCCCATGGACCACTGCCTACTCTGAAAAAAAAACGAAACAAAAAGGTTTCGGTATTTTTTCTATTTGCAGCTCGTTTTCCTTTAAGGAAAACGGGCTGCAAAGAGAAAACAAAAATACTGCTTTATTGAAAAGTAGTCACGGACATGGTGGTCTGCTGTCTCCAGCAGGCCACCATCCTCATGAGTGCCTAGACTCGCTATGGGGTCGCAAACTGCGACCCACCAAATAAATATTTATGAGGTGGGTCTTTGCGACCCCATAGCGAGTCTAGGCACTCATGGGGATGGTGGCCTGCTGGAGACAGTCTGAGACACCTTTCTGCATTTCCTTTTGCGAGGTGCAAATTGCGAGTCACAGGGACTCGCAATTTGCACCTCGCAAAAGGAAACCTACCAACATCTGGCCCTATGAATCAAATGGCTGAACCAGTCAGCCCAACAAACCTCATATCTTGCAAATAAAAGTTGGCCCCTGTAGACACACCAATAGAGAGGTCTGTAAAACCAGTTGAATAGTCCACACACCTTATGACGTAAATTATCTGTCCATTAATACTCCCCACAACAACCAGAGAGGCCCAAAGCAGGTCTCTTCTTGGTGCTGATGGGCACAGGATAGGCCTGCCCTTGGCCTAGGCTTTGCCTGGGAATAGCCTGCCTGCATGCATCCTGTGCCGTGAGGGAAGAGAATGTGCTTTAAGTGCGATGGCAACACATCCCACCCAACACAGCTGTGGCAGTTTTGGCAGCAGATGCAGCCCGAGTCCAAAAAGCGCCTTGTGCAGCAGAGGGAGAGGCTGCACTTTAAGCGTGATCGCAATGCCTACCCCTCAACACAGCTGTGGCAGTGATGTGGTGCAACCTGGGACAGCGAATCCCACCAGGGAGAAGGCAGTGCAGTTTAGAGGCAGCCAGCAGTCCAAAAATCATCTGGTCACTCATTTGTGTTTGAGTCTTTACTCCTTGTGTTTCACATTTCTCTGTCAAAACTTACTTCCTCCTTGTTTCATTGCCATTAACTATTAGCGTTAGAACAGCATTCCTCCATACAGGCCCAGGCTTTTCCCTAGAGTCAAAAAAGTGTGTTTTATTCTGAAATAATATGTATTTTAGCCCCATCACTCACATTTTTTGTTTTACATTTTCAAAGGGTTTTGTCTGGTTCTGATATGATCTGATGTAATTTGGGAATATCAGAATCCTATGTGCTTGGAAACTCACTTTCACTTTCTCTCATTGTTTCAAAAATCAAGTCTGTTAGACCTGGCATCCTTGGTGTGGTTCCCCTTGACTTTCTAACTTCTGACCGCCGGCTTTGCTGACCTCATTTTTTCTGTCCTTACGTTGCTGTGCACTTTACCGCTGCTAACCAGTGCTAAAGTACACGTGTTCTATACTCTAAACATGGTGATTTTGATTTATCCACAATCTACATATTTAATTTACTTGAAAGTCTTTAGTAAAGTGCACTATATGTGCCAAGGGTCTGTAAATGAAATGCTACTAGTGGGCCTGCAGCACTGAATTTGCCACCCTCCACAGTACCACTTTAAACATGACTCAGACCTGCCACTGCAGAGCCTGTGTGTGCAGTTTTAAACTGCCATTTCAACCTGGCAAGTTCATCCACTTGCCTGGCCCAAATCATCCTTTTTAGCACATGCAAGTCACCTCTAGGTTAGGCCCTACCTAGCCCCAGAGTCAGGGTGCAATGTATTTAAAAGGTTGGACATGTGCTTTTAGGTGTAACATGTCCTGGTAGCGAAAAACCATTTAATTTGTTTTCACTACTGCAAGGCATATGTCTCCCAAAGATTAACATCAGGATTACCTCAATACAGCTTTTAAGCATAATTTGCAATTTGGAAAATATAGAAATTTTGCGTTTGGTATCTCTGGACTCACAATTTAAAACCACAACTTATGGTGAAGTTGGATTTTAAATTGTAAATCTGAAAATGTTCCTTTTCGAAAATTGCCATATTCCTACTTTAACCATTTTGTGCTTCTGACTGTCTCTGAATAGGCGGCTGGGGTGAGCTGGGCTTTGCGCAGTCCCTCTATACATTCACTCACAAAGGGAGCTGAGGTGTACCACTTACATCCTGATGGCCCATCACCAGGCTTATGGGTCTTCCTGGGCTTCATGGAAGTGAGGAGCTGACTCTTGCACCTGAATGTGGCTGTGTCTGTTACCACACAAAGAGCTGCATAACTCCCTGCAGAGTGTCTGGAGCCAGGAAAGGAAGGGCAGGGACCTTGTGCACGTTCAAGGGCCTCTCTTTGAAGTCTCCCCCACCTCAAAGGCTCAACTGGGTACACGTAGTGGACCCGAAGCCCCACCAAATCGTATATTTCTGGATCTGAGGACATTCTGCCAGGAAGAAGGACTGTTCTGCTGCCAGAAGGGATTTCCACCCTGCTGAACTGCTTTGCTGTGTTGGCCTGCTGCCTGCTGCTTTTTTCCTGGGAGTGAGAAGGACTAGACTTTCCTCTATACATCCTCCAAGAACCTAAGTGGCTCCAAGGGCTTGCTAGCTTGCCTCCTGTTTTGAAGTCCCAGGGCCATTAAACACTTCTTTTAATTCTGCTTCAGCAGCTAATAGACTCTGCCAACTATGAGTCCTGCCCTGCCAAGAGATGCCAATCCAGTCCTGGGCCTTAAAAGTGGGTTTTGCAGCTGCTCTTCTACAAAAAATTACACATCAATACCGCTGCACTGATTGGAAACGCCTTTTTTTCCCTCAATGGTAATGCATCGCTGCTGCCGCTGAGGGCAAGGACATTGCATTGCTGACTGCGAGGCTCAGGATCAACGCAGCAATACCAGGCATGGCATATCTCCTTCGCATCGCGAGCTGCACAGCTTGACGATGAAGTATCACCTTCACTGCAAACAGTTCAACGCCGCACCCTGAGGACCTCGCATTGATGACTGCACGGCTTGAGGTTGACACATTTCCTGACTGCCGGATCAGAACCAACGCATTACCTTTGTATCACCTCATTGCGGTCAACACAACCCTACAACAAAGGTACTTTTTCGGTGAGCCCTGTGTTGGTCTTGTAGCCAGCCTGCTCTCCATTGCAGTCAGGCTGAATTTTGAATATACCCCGATACAGTGCAACCTCAGGTAACCTTTAAGTTCTATTGATTTTGTAAGCACTCTAATGCAGTTTATTCTTTAATAATTCATATCTCAAGATGTACATATTTGAAGTTTGTTGTTTTGGTCTTGTTTTATTCATAAAAATATTCGTTATTTTCCTAAACTGGTGTGGAGCCTTTTTGTGGTGTTTTCACTGTGTTAATGTAATTTAAGTATTGCACAAATACTTTACATATTGCCTCTTAGGTTAAGCCTGACTGATTTGTGCCAAGCTACCAGACGGCAAGCACAGGTTAATTTAGATTGTGTATCTGATTTACCCTGACTATGATTGTGGTCCCGACTTGGGCAGGGTGTATAATTCTGCCTACTAGAGACCCAATTTTTAACAAAGTCACAATCTGTACAGTTCAGGAACTTAGCAATCAGAAGTCTAGGGTAGGAGCCCTGGGAGGCAGCTTTTCATAGTGGAAATGATTGAGGCTCTACTAAGAAGCTGGTTGTGATCTTGTCTTCAGCTAGAACATTTCTGAGCTATATTTCAAGAAATGCCTCAGAATTTCAGGTGTCTGGCCTGTGCACACGAAGACAGTTTGATTGAGTCACTTCAAGCCTTTGGATCACGGTCCTGACCTGCTTTGCAGTATCTCCCTGGTGAGAAAAGCGACCCTCTTCCTCTATTATTCGATCCACTGAAATGCAGAGGTCCTGCAACAAAAGGGTCAAAATCATCCCAACCTCACCTTTGAGGCTTGAAAAATCATTTCTGTAGAAGGGGAGAGATCTCCATGAAGCCCTTTTACTACATCAGAGTTTGTCACGTAGCTTTCCTGTTCTTCCACCAAGGGGGTAAGTACCATAATATATTTGTCCATTGTTCCCTGATTAGAGACCAGACCTGCTTCATCTTTAGCCATGAGTAAGCTGCTGCTTGTATATTCACATATAAACCACAGAGGAGGATTGTTAATATTTTTATCTGGCATTGGGGTTGCTCACAGCAGGCTCTCATGTGATACCTTTCCTAGCTAATGACCTGACTTCAGTCCCATGCAACGGACTTCCAGCCCCACCCAGCATGGGCAGCACACATAGAGAGGCCAGCCAGTGTCTGCAAGTAAATAATCTGTTTATGTGCCCAACCTGAGAGGTCATTGCAACCTCTTTGCCACATATTGTTTACAGACTATAGATGTTGATTGTATTGATCCAGCAATTTTTAAATTATATTAGTCCCTGTAGCCACTGTACTTTGGAGCATGAGTGGACTTGCATAGTGACCCACAACACACAATATGTGTAGTTATGTACTTTGCTTGCATACCTGGACTCTTATTTGTTGCTGTTGGGGACGTGACATAGCTTCAGGCCTGTTGTAAACTACATCCCAGGGTTCTGTGGCACCAGCCCGTTAGGCTGTTCATATGCCCCTCCTGTTTTCAATAGTCCCTGGCTGAGACCTCCACCAAAGTTATCACCAACACCCCTTCAGACTAAGGACATCCCTTTCTAGTCATATGTATATCCAGCCAGTGGCTTTGGTTTGCCCAGCTTTGGGTCCTCCCAGCAATTTGCCATGACCCATCTTCATACCCAGGTTACGATGATGAAGGTTCAGATCCATACCTCTATAGGCTGACCATGCTGGAACCTGCTCTGTGCTTCTGTTGCTAGAACACCACGTGCTCTCCCAGGGATTCCTCTCTGACCAACAGAGGCAGCACAAGCCTTTTCTGTTATTATGGTGATGGATGAATAATTGCCCCCAGAGATTCCCCTTTCAAAGGCCCATACAGCTCTCTCACCACTTGGGAAACATCAGCCTTCTCAGGTAATCTTGTCCCCCACCTGCCACAATCTCGGCTGGCTCAGAAGTAGCACAGGCTTTACCTCTGGTGCCAGCAGAAGGCTAGGTCCACATCCCTTGGCCCCCTGCTTACAGGTCTGTGTAGCACTCATATGCCTCAGGGACCGCCAGCACACTCAGATGTTCCTTTCTCAATCTGCAGTTCACAATTCAAAGCAGCACAGGTTACCCCTCCGAAAGTTCATCTCAACACTGAAAAGCTCCACCATTTTGATCCCAGAGCTAAACATTTGTGCTGCATCAAATTTTCCTCTTTCGCGCTCAACCTCAGCCACTTTCTCCTGGTTAGTTGCGCTTTGCATGAAACTTGCTGCTCTGAAGGGCACAAGAGAAGGCAGAATGATAATGGATAGTATTGCATGTGTGGGAGCTTTTTAAATGATTTACCTTGATTGTTTGAGAATTTAAAGGAGCCGTTTATTGAGTAACTTTACAATGCTTCCCAGAACCCAAATGACAATATCAACCAAATCACCCAAATCAAGATTCAAGAATGCTTATTGCAGGTGATTCTGAGAAATGCAGGACTGGGTAAAGATGACTTGTGTTTCTTTAAAGAGAGTACTTGTTTATGCAAACGTTTAAGATTGAGAGGGGTGAGATAATGCGAATTGGCAATTAAGCATCAATGTGTCACCCAAAAGTTGATCATTCTTGCCAATTTGGCACGGAAGGTTCATAGGAACAGTTAATTGAGTTTGGTGGTGGACTATGGAGCAGAAAGCTAGTTTACCCCGAGTTTAAATAAATAGGGGTGACATTCTCACACTTCTTCAGATCTGCTCAGGTATTTCTATCATTTGTGATGAGCTCCTTTTGTACAGGGAATACCAACTGTGTTTATATGCAGTGCTGGTGTTGTTTGATAGTTGGATACAATAATTAATCATTGTGCACTTAAAATAAGCTAATAATTGTTTTTTGTTTTTATCTATTAAATACTAATTTTGTGCAATAAATGTATCCTGCGAGACAGAACAACTTATCTAAAAACAAAGAAAGTTAATTGTTCTTCCACGGCTTTGTGGGCTACCGGGGTTTTCAAAGAGTTTTTCAACCATTTGGGAGAAAAGGTGATGCTATTTAGATTTACTTTAGCAGTCTGGGAACTCAGCTCCCATCTTAAATGTTTGCTACTCCATAAACTTCGTGGAAATAGTAAAATGAAGTCGATTTTGAATTGTAATGCCAATGTATATTCCTAAAGAATGAAAGAGAAGTCCAGATTCTGACCTGTGAAAAACCAAAGTTCTTTTGTATTTGGGTGTTTAGTCTTTGGAACACCAATGTGAGTGGGTCTGCCTAATAGGGTCTCACCTTCTATACGTTTCTGCTAAAGTGCTTTTGAGATGCATCTATCAGAGCCTACCTTTCAAAACAATGTTGGCTGTTGTATACAGCTGGAGTAAAGGGCTCTGAGCAGGATGCATATGATACATATTCGCATGTGGGTGTGCATCAGATTGGCATCTAAGTACTCATAATTCAATTGGGAAGCCAAAAGGAAATGCCTCACTTTTTTGGCTGAAGTGTAACATATGCAGTGTTAAAACTGTGTTTACACTGTATGTAAAGTGTTCCTAAAATATAATTTTGATTGGTACAAGGTACAAAAGTTTTCTACTTTCTCTATTTCCGAGTCAAAACACATAGAATCAGATGTGCCAGATTTGAGTTTGTTTATTCATTTAGAAAAGTGGCATATATTCCCGAGCCAGACTTAATTAGATTGGTATCTTTCTGAGCTCATTAATTGCTGTGCTGGCCAGCAGGAAGTTCAGGGTTCCATGCGGAGCAATAGGTTCACCCCTGGAGAATAAGCTTCAGCTGGCAGCGGAAGACTGTGTGGATGAAATGTCCGTAAACTGATTAGCAGCACTTCACTAGAAAGCACTGGTAGGATGCTGCCACAGGGGAGAAAACAAGAGCAGGATGACCTCTGGCTTTGGACACCACAGGAAATGGTGTCTGAATGTTGACAGGGAGACATTAGACATTAGTAGGCACAGCTTAACTCAGAGGAAATGACATGCTCTCGTTTTCCTTCAATTTGCCATATTATTTCTTACCAGAATGCTTTGTATGGAGATTGGATAGCTAGTGAACAGATCCATGGAAGTGCCAGTTAAGCATGTAGGAGTGATGTGGCATCCCAGGATTAGGTAAGGACTCTTGCCTGTGGGTGCTTTGAAAGTTTAGACAAGGAGAGTGGTCTGCTTTGACAACCATAGTGTTTTGCTGCCCAGAACAAACCATATCAGAAGGCTACCAGGGCTGAACGTGGGGGTAGGTCCAGGGTCTTGTAGCCAGCTAAGGCATCAGAGGAAGAAACAGCAGTTCAAAGGCTTTAAAATTAGGGCAGAGCTATCAAACATTTAAATTCTGATTGTAAACAATTTAGTGTCAGGGTCCTAGGTATTACACTGCAGCCGGCACAACCCACGTCACCACAAGCCACGTCACTTAAAACTGCAGATTTAAGATCAAGTTTTATCATTTGTTTAAAGATATATTAAATAGTTTCATGTTACAAACAAATATTGCTTAAAATATATAATATAAAATATACCACCGCGCCACAATGTGCTATTTTCTTATAAATGTGTGCTAGCGTGTATAAATAAGAGCCAGTGCGGAGCATCGGAAATCACCAGCACAAATTAAGCACTGCAGGAGGCCATGCAAGAGCAGTCTAGAGTGCACTTCCACAAGCCCACCAAATGAATCTTTGTTGAAATTGTTCCAGAGTGACCGGCATACTTTAAAACAGAAGCATCAGCTGCTGTCCGATGCTTTGCTGCTCACATGTTATGCACCTGTTCCGTTTTACTTGATGAACACTGAACGTGGAAGCCCTCTTCCTTAAAACAGTTTGATATCCACACTTGCCGCCGTGCCATTACTTATTGTCTGAAAGGAGAACACCCTCAGATGTGACTAGATTCATTACATGCCTTAACTGTGAAAACAGGTTGCTAGCTAGATCGTTTAAGAACTATTATCATCACCTGCTGTTTAACTCTGGGGTAAATTACTGACAACTTTATGAGCTCAAATAATAGGGTGCTCTCTTGTCATTTTTGTTCTGTTTATAAAATATAAATATTTTGATATGTTATTAGACGTAAAGTACAGTTCTAAAACTATTAAACTGGACTAGATTAGCAAGGTTTCACATATTTAATTTTTGTACTTTGTAACATATTTTACTTATGGACATGGCTCTTTATCGCTCTTTTGCACATAGATTTTATTATTAACTGTAAAAGTAATAACATTTGAGTATTTCATTTATGGCTGCTCTTATGCGAAATGGCTTTAATTAACTGAAATAAATACATTATCGGCTACAGGGTGCAGCAACGATTCTAAGCACCTTGCTGTGTCACAAATCTCAAGCAAGATCATTGGATTTGGTCAAGGGATCAAGTTGCCATTTGGGTGCCCTGTATTCTCCTTAAGGGTCAGGATCGCCATTACAGTATTTCCCTAAATATCCCCCTGGCAAAGTTTGGAAAATACTATCTGGGTTGACTCTGCTGCCCACGGAGATGAATGAATCTCTTCTACATCCCTGGAGGAATCACGAACCACTTGAGAGTGACCACATCCTTGTCCCTGCTCTTTCCTCAGGGACCAGAGGCCGTCTGGCTGTTTTCTACACTCTGGGGCAAGTGGTACAAACGAGCCGAGAGCAGCCGAATACTCCACTAACAATAAGAAGCATGCAGGGTGAGTTCATGAGCCAGCAAGAGAATCCAGCTGCACTGGAGGAAGTGACTGATGCCGTTTAAAGCCAATCTGAAGCAAAAAGTTAAAGTTAAAAGGCACATTAAAGGACTCAACAGATATGTCTCAGACAAAAGCAGCACCTATGAGGTATTGGGGTCTACCTCCAAATGTGTGTATCTTCTCTGTGTAGCCATGGGTGGGCAGAGAAATTGCAAAAGTAGTGATATCGTGTTCTGAGGCTCACTTTAGAACAAGTCACTACAAGTGCAGAGGGTAATGGTGGTACCATATGTCTTCCTGGAGGGAGCAATAGTGATCCCATGAGAGTATGGAAATGGTTTTAAGCGTTTATGTGGCTTATTATTTCGTCTTCCTTTGAGAATGTGTGAGTCTGTGGTGTTTTAAGGCCTGAGAATTTACCAGGCAGTCCGACTCACTGGTAAAAATGTTCACACTGTTGCACTGTTAAACCTTGAGTCATAATAAACTGTGTAATCATGGCATTCTAATTGTAGAAGTGAGTTGTGTTTATGTTTGTGGCAACGCTGCTAAATTATTTATGCACAATGAAATGTCTATTTTGTATTGGTCAGCACCCTGTGAAAAAGACAGTGGGCCGGAGTTTTTAAAATGACATATCAGCTAATTTCTATAGGTATGTTTGGGGTTACCGCAGTACTGAGGTTTGAGGTCTGCTGGTGCACGATCTTTTGAAGGTGCCTCCAACCTATAGTGTCTTGTCAATATTTAGGAGACTGATTGACCACTATAACCTTCAATTAGGGTGCATCCCATGCAGCTTGTGAAGCCTTTTCGTTGGAGTTCATAGTGGTTTTCCCATATGACATTTTGTACCTATTTTTAATAATAATGTGTATAGAGTTTTACTTATTGTGAATTAAAATACCTTCCTCATTTTTTTTTTAAAGCCTTAACTGAACAATAACTTAGTGAGTGTTATTTATTGAGACCTGAGTTTTTACCTCCAGCACCTCCGAGTAACCACTGGACCTCTCTACCTTGGTATGTTTAAGTCAGTTGCTATAAGGGTACTTGGTAGACAATTTGAGGGTCCTCAGTGTTGGGGCCCAGGGTTGCATGAATCAAAAGACGGACCTAGAAACTTCTGGTAGCTCCGGGATAGTCCAATTTGGTCCTCAACGTGGCTGGCCAGGGAAGCAACCAGGATGTTGCTAACTCTTTGAAAAGCATTTAATAAACCACCCCTCAAGAAGATTTGGGGTCAGAATTATCAAAGAAACGCAATGATGATGCAAAACCTTGTGTGGCCCTGCAGTGCTTAGTAAATCTGGAGTAACACAAGGCAGCTCACATTGCTGCTTTCCATTACTCTACCCCAAGGAGGAGTTTATAGGTGGAGCATGGGTGTACCCATGCGTCCACCCATGGGATTTAGCACATTCCCAAGTTGACCTGGGAATGTATAAACCTGCAATATCTTCCATGGGTAGGCATAATGAGAAAAATACCTTTATTTTTCCTCATTCTTTCCTCTTTCTACCTCTGCTGCATTCTGCAGCACACTTATAAAGAGGAAAAAACCTCATAGGATTTTGTTTGTGCAGGAAGGTGCCTCTTCCTGCACAAAGCAATCCTGTCTGCACCATGGTGCAAGGGTGCCTGCATTAGTGGCAGGCAGCCAAAAGTCTGCCAGTGTAAGGAGAGAGCAGTAATATGCCATATCTGAATCATATTGCGCATTGCTGCCTTTTCACACAATGCAGCAAGGTGTCTTGCTGTTTTGCGTTGTGTGAAAAAATTATAAATAGGTGGCCCTTGATATTTACAGCGTAGTGAAGGTGTTTACATATTTGCTTTGATTTTATTGAAAGAGTCCTCAAGTGGTACGCCACCATCAACTTATCCCAGTTTAGAAGTGTTGGACTTGGCTTTGTCTGGAGGTAATCCACGAATATTTTGAATGTAAATTAAATGCAACTAGTGGGCCTCCAGTACTTATCGTGCTACCTACATAAGCATTCTTTTAGATATATCCCAGGATTGCCATTACAACCTGTGTGCTGTTTTAAACTGCCATATCAAAGTAGTAAAATAAACCCTTTTCCAGGTCAGAAACTTCCTTTTTAATGCATATATCATCCCTGGGGTAGGCCCTACGTAGCCCCTTGGGCAGAGTGCACTGTTTTTAAAACACTGGACATGTACTTTTAACTTTTACATGTCCTGGTATTGAAAAACTCTGAAATTAATTTTTCAGTACTGCAAGGACTGCATCTCCCATAGGATACTATTGGATACCATTGGGTCACCTTACTATATTTGAGAAGTGACAAATTTCAAGTGGGAGCTGAGAAAAATGCTGAGTTTGGTCTCTATAGATTTGTAATTTGAAACTTTCCTTAATGGTATAGTCAGATTTTAAGCCACAATTCTGAAAATGTCACTTTTAGAAAGGTGGCATTTTATCGTCCCAACCATTTTGTGCCTGCAGCCCGTATTCTGGGTCATATGACTAGGTGTATCAGGCAGTGTATTACTTTCAGACATTGAGAAAAAGGGGGAATATGTGTTGCAAAGTGTGAGAAAACTGGGCTTGTTGAAGAAGCCCCTTCACTTTTTGCCCTAATTTTTAACTGATACTGGTGTTTTCTGGCTCTGCCCTGGGCACTGCTAACCAGTCCCAGGGCCTGTGCTCTTTTTAAAATGGTATATGCAAATGAGGCATAATTATAATTGGCTCTGACAACCTACCTGTAAATCCTTAGCATATGGTGTAGCATGTAAGGTTAGGGCCCCAGTGAAGTTAGTGCATCCCTTGGTGCACTGCTGTGGTGCCTGGTGTCATTTTAAAGGCCAACATCTTGCTGGCTGCTTTTAAAATAAAATAAACTCCAAATTAGACTTTGGAATTAAAAGTTCTTCCAAAATCTTAATTTATCTTATTTTTACATACATGTCACCTCTAATGTCTGCTCTAGGTGCCCCAAGAGTTGGCTGCAGTGTAGATATTAGCAGGGACGTTATAGAAGATGTTTTATAAGCTCTGGTGAGGGAAAAATTGCCAAATTTGTTTTTCCCTATTGTAGTACATTAGCTCCATAGGCTAACATTGGGAGGCTTTATTTGAAAATAATGAAGTATCATGTCTACTAAGAAAGACCTGAATATGTCATATTTGATATCATATTACTAGTTAGAATAAGTCCAATAACTTGTCAAAGTTAGATTTATTACAACTATTACAGGGAACAAGTTTTAAACTCTTTCAGAATGTTACCAAATCCAGCCCTGTAGTGCCCATTCCTGATTGGTCAGCCTCTGGCAGCCTGAGACAAGCTTTCTTAATGAGGGATGAAGTGGCCTGGGCTGAAACGATGGAAGCATTTGGTGAGAGGAGAACTGCTGTAGCAGATTGCAGAACAGGAAGGGGATAGGGCAGTTAAACTGGTTTTCAAAGGAGGGAAAGTCACTTGGGACAAAAAACAGACCTCCCCATTTCCTGCTTGCCCTGCCAGATGGGATCCACAATAATTAGATTAGGAGAGTGGCTAAAGGGGATGTGTTAGGGAAACTGAGCCACACCAGTGGGTGGTTTCAACCAGATCTAACCTCCAAGGAGAGATTTTCCCCATCTTGGATTTTAAAGAATGTTGCTTTCTGGGATTGATTTTTCCACACTTTGCAGGAAGTGGTCATCCCAGAGTGCGCACCCAATTGGTCAGGGATGACCCCTGCTTGCCAACCCAGGAGCAAAGGTAAATATGAAAGAGCTGTCCAGCAACTCAGATCTCTGCTGGAAGAAGATCAGAAGAAGAAGGACTGCCCTGCTGAACCTCTGATCTGCACCTGAACGACTGCACACACAAGGACTGCACCAGCTGCACTATGGGCTTCACCACTACTGAAGCACCAGGAGTGGACTCCCTGTAAGCAACAGGTGCAAAGTAGTTATCAAGAGTCCCCTGCTACAAGTCATGCAAGAGCAGCCCAGCTGACCAGCATCCAGTGGGCTTTTGAGGATTCTGACCAGATGCATTCTCAGAATTGTAGTCTGAGCTCCCAAGAAGAAACTCAGACCTTCTGGAACCTTAGACCAAGTTTGTGAATACTGCTAGACCCTAAAAAGGACTTCTGGAAGAATATTCAAAAGTTTGGAGAAGCTTGGAGCAACTTTGTAAAAAAGCCCCAGAAGGTAACCGGCCTGTCGACCATAGTCAAGCCTGCGACATCGAACCACTACCTGGTCTGAATTTCAAGTTCATCCCGCTGAAGCTCTGGAGCTTTTCCCAATCGATGAGATTTCCAGGAGCTGATCAGAACTTCACGCTGAGCCAAACCTACAATGTTGTATTTTAAGCTGGCCTGAGGAGGAGCCTCAATCGACAATGAGAGAAACAGCTCCAGAAAAAAGAGTAAGTCCAAAGGTGAAATTTTGACAGATGCCTACCTCTCAGTGTATCCGACTTCGGCTCCACTGGGGTCAGCCTCAAATGTTGACTTTGCCCCGCTCAAGCGTGACCAGTATCCAGAGTTGGCGCTTTTTGCTATAAGGCACTAGAAAGCATATTTTTACAATTATTCTTTAAAAATTCATATCTCTGGTTCCCTACATTGGGTTTGTGTGGTTTTGGTGTTGTTTTAATGATACAAATATTTCCTATTTTGATAAATTGGTTGAATATTTGTTATGTGCTGTGTTTTGCTTGTTTACCGCTTTGTTGATATGTTAAGCTTAACTGCTCATGGGCCAAGTTACCATGAGTTGAGCAATGATTAATTTATTGAGACCTTGACTGGGCCTAATGTGAGATTGTGGCCTATTACTAAGTGTAGATACCTACCTGCCCTTACTAATAATCCACTTTCCAACTGCATGGTGGGCCATCCCTGACTTGGTGAGCAGGAGGAGTTGTCACCTACCACACTTGGACATCACAAAGTCTCTGCCCAGCACACTTATAAAGGGTTTTGACACTAATCCTTTTTGACGTCAAACAAGATGGAGCCAGGGCTGGCAGGCAGGAAATTCAAGTACCTCTGTTGGTGGAAGCCTCTAGAAACTTCTCCTACTTCAAAGTGGGCACCAGGTATACATATTGTACCCTCAGATCCAACTCTTCACTACACCTCTGGACCAGTTGATACTACAGAAGGACTGCTGTGCTGGTCTGTTGCCAAAAGGACTTCTACCATGCTGCCTTGCTATTCTGCTGCCTTGTTTCCTGCTGCCCTACTTGCTGAGAAGGAAGACTGGATCTGCACCCTCGATCCCAGCCTGAAGTGATCTCTGCTGGAATTAGTTTTTGATCCCCTGAGGTGCCCCTCAGGTCCTGGACCCTTGTTATGGAATCAGTGGAGCTCCCCCTTTAAGGAAAGGAGAAATCCTGCAGTTGTGGGCTCTTTGCAACAGTGAATGGGTGTGTTAGCATCAAGTTCTTGCCACCTGTGCCGCCCGCGAAAGCAAAGTTTGGGTGAACCGCATGTTGGACATTGGGTTACTGGTTGAGGGGATTGAAACCGTACTCAAGCAGCAACCACAATTCCTGTCAGGGTGAAACAGAAAGCAACCCCCAAATTAACATGTGCTTAACTCTCTGCTAGCTTGGCACAAAGTAGCCAGGAATGACCTAGAGGCAATGTATAAATTATTTATGCAGCACTTCAAACAGTAATAAAGTGAAGACACAACATAAGAAAAATCCCACACCAATTTAAAAAATGGATTAAAATTTCGCTTTTATGTATTATTCTGCCTAACATGCATACACTTAACTTGGAAATTCTTCGAAGTAGCACGGAAGCTGCAGACAGCACTGCTTGGACCCACAAAGTCCTAGCACTAGTGGTACATTTCAGTTTTAAAATTTGTTTTACAACTGAGGAATATGTTTCAATTAATTGTGTGCTGTAAAATCATGATATGCTCTTCTTGTACAATGCTGAGCCTAGCCCCAAGATCATAAGAACGCTGAAAAGTGTAGTAAAAATGGGAACTCTACTGAAATATGAAGTATATGTTAAGTATCCATGATGAAAAAACACTAAATGAAAGGTGTGTCTGACAGAAGTGGAAAGAAATAGTGATTCCAGAGAGAGAGTGGGTAAATTGCGGGGCACCGCAAGTAATTTAAAACAAATCATCGGGTCATATAAATAACAATGCAAAATGTAAATTACAAGGAACCAATGAAAAGATCATTATTATGCTCTTTGGAAACTTTGCTTATCAGGATTGTCCTTGCTTGCCCTTGATTGATACTGTATTGTCAGTTTCATTATTCAATTTGCTAAACAGCTTGGGACGTTTTTTTTTTTTCTGGTGAGGTCATATGCATAAAAATTAAAGTGTATTATGTGAAGACCCGGTTCAGCATGGATCTAGATGGAAACTCACCTGGAGTCAGGCAATAAAATGTACATCCTATGTATGTTAATTGAATATTAACATAAATATATTTTCATAAAATTACGTGCTAAGCTTTCTAATGATATCACATCTTTTCTTGTTACTTTTTTCAGATGTACATTACGAACACGGTTAAGGCCAAAGGAACAAGACTCGCAAAGCCCGTTCTATGTTTGGGATTAATGTGTTTGGCATTTCTTACTGGAGTCAACAGAGTAGCAGAATATCGAAATCATTGGTCAGATGTGATAGCAGGATTTCTTATTGGAATGTCGATAGCAGTGTTTTTGGTAGGTACATGTTGAATCTGTCTCAAAATGCATATTTATTTGTTCATTTGCATTTTCCATATCATATAAGTTGAATGTACAAGAGTTACACCCTTAAAAAATGAAAATGCACCACTTAAAAGCTTGAAAATACCTTTCTGACACTCTTTAGCCAAAAGGGTACATTTTCTGTCAAAGAAAATGGACAGATTCCTTATGTGACCATTACTTCGACTGGCAATTACTTTGAGCTTGTAGATTTACCATAGTAAATTCAATTATTTGATCATTTGGATTAAAATTATTTTATCCAAATAATAGTCATTCGAAATAATGATCAAGTCAATCAATCAATATATTTATTCAATCATTTTTAATCCTTGAAATGGTCATAAAAGATCAAATGCATGCAGACAAAAAATCCAATGAATAACTTTAAAATAAAACACAGATTCATATGTCCATGCGCTAAATTATACTATGCCACCATTACATTGTAAAAGGTCACAAGGCAAATCTTCATGTGAGAAAGAAAAGTGCCTAGTGCAGCTAATTAAAACAGAATCATACAATCAGGGACCATTTTAAAAACTGATAAAAGACTGATACAGAAGAATAAAGCAAAATAAGCATCATATGGACAATAAAGTACGTTTGCATGGCATATTTAAAAAACAGCCTACATGAAAACAGAGTGAAGGATTTACCAGCATACGTAAAAAGTACAAAGCGGGTCCATGCTGTACAAACCTGTATGATTTAAGAACATGTTTTAAGTATTTTTTGTTAGAAATTCATAATATTTACAAAGAAAAGATAAAGGGCCTCATTCTGACTTTGGCGGGCGGCAGAGGCCGCCTGCCAAAGTACCGCCGTCAGAATACCGCTGCGCGGTCAAAAGACCGCCGCGGTAATTCTGAGTTTCCCGCTGGGCTGGCGGGCGACCGCCAGAAGGCCACCTGCCAGCCCAGCGGGAAACCCCCTTCCATGAGGATGCCGGCTCCGAATGGAGCCGGCGGAGTGGAAGGGGTGCGACGGGTGCAGTTGCACCCGTCGCGATTTTCAGTGTCTGCTTGGCAGACACTGAAAATCTTGGTGGGGCCCTGTTAGGGGGCCCGTGACACCCGTTACCGCCAGCCAGGTTCTGGCGGTCAAAACCGCCAGAGCCAGGCTGGCTGTAAGGGGGTCGGAATCCCCATGGCGGCGCTGCCTGCAGCACCACCATGAAGGATTCCCCAGGGCAGCGGGAAACCGGCGGGACACCGGCGGTTTTCCGTTTCTGACCGCAGCGGTACTGCCGCGGTCAGAATGCCCATGGATGCACCGCCAGCCTGTTGGCGGTGCATCCGCGGTCGTTGGCCTGGCGGTAGTCTACCGCCAGGGTCAGAATGACCCCCAAAGTGTTCCAAGGTTTGAACAGAAGACTCATCACTCGGGCACACTAAAATAGACACTTTATCATACTGCCCTCGGGTAAAATAAACGAAAGGCCTGATAGTTCCTAGCCAGACTTTGGCTAGGAGAGCTCTTTCTCAGTCCAGATAAGGTTCCAAATGGAGTGATGTTTGAACCATACCTGTATCCTGCAACAGAGGTTTCTTTAATTCCTCTTATTCGCTACAAACCACCTGGGATTCCTCTGTTAAAATTTAAACTTTGCGTATATGTGCTTTCACATGGGAGAGTAGAGAGGAAAATATTTTTCTCAACCATAGGGCTTTGGAGGTGGTTTGAACATACTTTAACCAAGGAATGTACATACCCTTTTCAAACCTCAAGCAATCTAAAATAATCTCCCTATTAAGAGTTGTATGACTATTAGTCCAAACAGAAACCCACAGCATTAGGGAGAAGGCGCAGCCCGTCCTTTAGGGCGGGGAGGCCATGACCCCCACCTTTTGCCCCTCATGAAGAGTGTCTGGCAGGCTGAACAAAGGTCAGCCTGACAGACACTCTTCATGTTCAGGTCAGGCAGCCAGGAGCAGACATGCGCTATTTGTGCATGCTCCTGGCTGCCTGAGCTGAACTTTGCTGGGCTGAGAGGGTCACAGCTCCTATGGGCGTGACCTCCTCGGATCAGCAAAGGTGCCTCAAGGCCCTCCCCTGGGTGATGAGGAAAGCGTGGAGTGGGGTCAGCAGTCTCAGTGATCCCATCCCACTCTGTGACGAGGCCTAAGGTCACCCAATGAGGGAAGGCAGCAGTCCCAACCCTCCTGGGACCTCCGAGGCTGAAGATAAGTGTGTGTGTGATCATTTAAAATTAATGTGTGGTGCGTGCGTGCATGTTTGAATGTTATGAGTGTTGTTAATGGATGTGCATGCATGTGTGTGTGTGTGTGTGTGTGTGAAAGAATGAGTGTGTGTGTGATCTTTCAAAATTAATGTTTGGTGCGTGCGTGCATGGTTGAATGTTAAGAGTGTTGTTAATGGATGTGCGCTCGTGTGTGTGTGATCTTTTAAAATCAATGTTTGGTGCGTGCATGCATGTTTGAATGTTATGAGTGTTGTGAATGGATATGCATGTGTGTGTGCGTGAAAGAATGAGTGTGTGTGCTTCCCGCCCGCCCCTCTCCGTCCTAAAGCTGCCGGCCACCACTGTTAGTGAGGCTGCCTTGATCGGGTCCTCTACATGAATCTTGGTGACATCTCTGTAACCCCAGATTCAAGAACCAACTGTCAAACCTGGGAGGCACTTTGGTTTATACATCTCTGAAATTGGTTTAATTGGCCTGCTGATTACACAGTGGACAAGAACAAACAGGGCACCCACAGAGTTGGTAAATAGCACACAGCAGTTTGCTGTTCAGGGAAGCCAAGATCTTTCACAATCAAACTGGACTCCAAGATAAGGGAAATTAGCAACCTCCTCTATATGTGTACCTTTCCTCAAAAATGGACCAGCTTTGACCTATTTTGCACTGCACACCATGTATTCGTTTTGGTGATGTTTAAGTCCAAATCTAGGTAAATTAGTGCCCTCAAGCCATAGGTTGTATCAGAATAGCATCATTCTCTTAAAGCAGTGCCAGTACTAAGGTTGTGTAAATCTTGGGTAGATCCTTCCCAACAGTCTAATGTCACACTCAGTCCATTTATCTATAGGAGGAATAAAATAGGGGTGAGGACACACCCCTCACAGATGCCACATTGTAAATCAAAGTATCAATACATTCACTACCCAGCCCATACCTTACCAAAGCATTTACCCCACATTGCAGAGCCCACAAGAAGACACAAAGTCACCATCAAGCCCTATGTCCCAGAGAATTGACCACAGTTTACTACAACTGACTCTGTCAAAGGTGCTGCTTAGGTCCATGAAGGAGATAAGAAGCGTTGCCCCCAACTTCTTAATGATAATATATTTCCTGACAATTAGGTGGAGGTTGAGACATTATTGTACTGTGCCAAGTCCCTCCCTGAAACCATATTGTGCTAGGGAGAGCATGTGATGACAGGCAACTCGATTCTCAATTGTCCCTAGGACAATGCAGCCAATAATTTTAACAGTTAAAACTAACAAGTATATTGGGTGAAAGCAATTGACATCTGACCTGCAACCCTTTTTAAAAACAGGAACTATCACTGCTGAATGCCATGACCTCAGGAGGCAACTAGATACAACTGAATTTACCGCTTTAGTGATAACAGGAGCCCCGAATTCCACATTATCCTTATAGAGATCCATCAGGAATCCTGTCAGGCCCTGGTGCCATCCTAGAGGGTCTGGAGATAATTGCCTGATATACCTCAGCTAGGTCAATCCTAATGTTCAAAGAAAAACTAGGTTATTTGGATATGAATAAATTACTTTAAAGAGCTCAATCCAGTGGTCAGGGCCAATGTTTGTCCCCATCCCATCAGTCTCTGAAATTTTGTCTTTGAAATTCAGGGCTAGGACTAGGTTGTAGTAAATATATAATCTATAATGGAACCCCATAAAGGTGGGGTTTACTGAGTTGGGAGATCCCTACAATTCCATTATATTAACCAGCCTCAAATTCATTATGTGTTTATAGAGATTTTTTCTCCTAGCATCCATAGTTCCAGAAACAAAGTATGAGCACAAAAACTCTGATAGCCGTCCCACATAGGGAATCCATGCACCAAGTTTCCTGGAGTGTAGTTAAATCAAACCTTTTAATAAAATTAAGTCACCCCTCACCCCTCAGCTTTGACATCAACCTGGCCACATTCCAGCAAATTAATGTTAGTGAACAGGATATAGTGTCCCCTTCACCATTCACGTCTGTGAACAGTTGGTACAGTTGGAATTTGGAGCCTTCTTCTTTCCCATAACAAAGCACAGATAATCAGATAGACAGAAAAAGGGGGGTTAAGAAGAAAAACAGAGAGTACCACTCACTCTCTTCGAGTTAAGTTAATCAGGGTTCTGGAGTGCAGCAGTAACAAAGAAAAGAGCCAAGAGACAGGGCCTGGCCTTATCTGGATGTGGACAGGCGAAGATGGGCAAACTTTTAGCCTTTCTTCCCCCGGGTACTCGCCAGGGTGCGTTCCACACGCATCCCGTGTTGGTGGACACAAGAATTACTTTTAGCACAATTGCCTGAATGTGCCCCTCCTCCTCAGGTCACTATGTTCTAGGGGATGCAATCCCACCCCAGTCAGGGAGAGTCAGGGAGAGATGGAACAGCAGTGGAGTCAACACCACAGAGAGGATGGCCCACTGAAGAATGGGTGGTGGGCCCAGTTTTGGTGGCTAAAGCGATTGAAGGACTTATTTGGCTTGCAGCAGCAATCAAGCTCTTGGGGCAGGAGTACTCAAGGTAAAGATGACAGACTTTTGGAAATCTTGCAAACTTCAAGCTCCAACTCCTCCAATTTATCACTTAAATGTTCCAAACAGTCATTAAAAACAGCCATAACTTGTTTTTGAAGGGAGGCTAAAACTGAATCCATTACAGCACCTGAGGAATTGGAAGGTGGAATGTCTGAAGGGCCTTGCAGATTAGCCAAACTTAGAAGTGATCCATCAGCTGTTGAAGGAACACCTGTAGGTTTTCCCTTACACTTGGCAGACAGACAGCACATGAAGGACTGGTGAGCTGCTAGGTCTCGAGAGGAGCCAAGAGCAGGAGATGTGGGTGGCACCTCCTTGGGTGTCGAAGGTGTAGCAGGCCCTGCCCAAAGTCCAAGAGCCTGCATCAGGAGCAGAAAAATTATTGGCTAAACTGGCAAAATCCAAAGATAGGGGTGTTTCAGACAAGTCTATTTCCTTAGAAGTGATGCCCACCGCTGTAACCAGGAAGGAGTCAATATTTGTTTGGTACAGTTGGAATTTGGAGCCTTCTTCTTTCCCATAACAAAGCACAGATAATTAGATAGACAGAAAAAGGGGGGTTAAGAAGAAAAACAGAGAGTACCACTCACTCTCTTTGAGTTAAGTTCATCAGGGTTCTGGAGTGTAGCAGTAACAAAGAAAGGAGCCAAGAGACAGGGCCTGGCCTGGCCTCATCTGGATGTGGACAGGTGAAGATGGGCAAACTTTTAGCCCGGTCTTCCCCCGGGTGCTCGCCAGGGTGCGTTCCACACATGTCCCGTGTTGGTGGACACAAGAATTACTTTTAGCACAATTGCCTGCATGTGCCCCTCCTCCTCAGGTCTCTATGTTCTAGGGGATGCAATCCCACCCCAGTCAGGGAGAGTCAGGGAGAGATGGCTGAAGCAGCAGCTTTGTGGGCGTCCCAAGCTGTAGGAAAGAGAAAGCGCTTTTAGCGCGATTGCCAGCAGATGCCTCAGGTCGCTGTGTTCAGGGGGATGTAGTCCCATCCCAACAGGGAGAGATGGCTGAAGCAGCAGCGTTGTTGGCATCCTGAGCTGTGGGAAACAGAGAGCGCTTTTAGCGCGATTGCCAGCAAGTGCCCTACCTTCTCAGGTCGCTGTGTTCTGGGGGATGTAGTCCCACCACAGTGAGGGAGAGTCAGGCAGAGATGGCTGCAGCAGCAGCATTGGAGGCATTCCATGCCATGGAAGACAGAAAGTAGCTTTAGCGTGATTGCCAGCAGGTGCCCCTCTGCTCAGGTCGCTGTGTTCTGGGGGATGTAATCCCACCACAGTAATGATTTAAATGTTATAGCAAGAACATCCAAAACACCTTGAGACAGTGTGAAACAGAGCCTAAATCTGGGATCCTGAAAGATTAAACTAACCTCGTTTATAATAGACTTCCATTTTGCTGCTGCTCAGCATTAGTATTTACAATGAGGTGTTCGGAAATGATCATTTCATCCTAATTTTGTTTAACATAGAATTGCTATCTTATAAACCAACTATAGAGACAAATTATTAGATCAAAATAGTGTGAAGACAGTGAGTTTAGTAAAGTTAAAAATGTTTGGCCAAATGTATGAGCATGGCACAGATTAACAAGGCTGGTCAATGAAAGAAGCCAGTGATTAACAGTGAGGGATTCCGTAATGTAAACATGAGTATGGAACATGGTGAAACCACTATTGCAATTTAAGTTTGGGTTGTATACGACACACCTATTTGTATTTCAATATACTGCTGCAATCTACAATGACATGGAGACCTATCCATACGCCCGAAGGCATACCTCAATTGGAGTGTGAATTTGTAGTTAGTTGTAGAGATGAAGAAGCAGGTTGGTGGATTTCAAATTTAGGACATTGGCAAAAAAAATACATCAATGAACCAATGAACTACAACAGTGGATCTCTTCCCAAGTTGAGATCAAGAAGGCAGGTTCTAGTGGATGAAGATAAACAGGCTTTTCAGAAAACAGACCAAGGAAACTGCTGGGCAGCTTGATCTGCACTTTACGCTTTACACTAACACATCACACTAACACTATCCCTCAGAAGCACCAAGTCAATGTCCATTAAATAAAAGTCTCAGAACCCTTTTCCAGAAATACTAATGAGACAGGACCCTGAATGCAATTTATAGTGAATAGGCTGTAAATGCTGGAATAGAGGTTGCAATAGACAGCAAACCTCCATTCCTGCATTTACCTTTGCAGAATTACTATCTTTTTATTGCAGTCTCTATCCGTCAAAAAGACAAAGGGGGAATAAAAAAAAAGCAATTTTATGACTAGCCAGAAAGGTGGAGATCTCTAAATCTGGCTGGCGGCCTTCTGACAGAGGCGGCCATGGCCGCAGTTGACTTAGCATGCCACACACCATTGTTTAAATGAGGTGATTGGGGCTTTTGTCAGAGTCTTGTGGAGGGCAACATCAACTAAAAGTGGTGGACATCACTTCTACTGTAATATAATACCAATGACATTAAAGCATTCATAAATAGGCAGAAGGGACAATCACCTCTTTTTAGTGTATGTTTCATGTACACGTAACTCCAAAATAGCCCTTAAGTGGCTTAGTAGTCTTTTGACATGCAAACGCCACCCCTGGGGCGGCATTAGTTTTTGGCGCTGCCACTGATTTACAATTTCTCATAAATCTGGGGCAGCGTCAAAAACAACGGGTATTGCGATGGAATGCCCACTGCAACACCCATTGCACGCCCCCTGACTCAGACAACTGCATCGGAGTGGTCCATATTTTCAAGGAGGCGTAACGCCACAAAAAGTGGCATTACACTTCCTTGGAAATAGGGAGCACTGGTTAGAGCCACCGAAGCATTGCAAAAAGTGATGCTCAGGTGGTGATAGGGCCTTGTAAATCTAGCCCTTAATGTTTTAGACAACATCGCTGTGTTTAAAGTTTTGAAAACATGCACATTCAGGTCATGCTCTATTTTTGGACTTAGACACTAACACTCTTCCTCGGGTTACACAGAACAATCAGGGTAAGGCATAACAAGGGGCCTAGCTATGGTGGGTGCAGCAGTGCAATGCACCAGGCCCAGAGCCCTCAGGGGCCCATTGAGTCCTGATAATAGTTGTATTTTACTACCCCAACAACTGTTTTCCTTACTTGCACCAGGGACCATGCCATCCTTGCTACACTACTGGACAGAAAATAGAAGAAACCATGTCTCAGATTGCACAGATGTGATAATCAGAGGCAATAGAGAGGAGTGTTAATTCCCAGGTTGCTTTGCAATGATTATAAACAAGGAGCTGAGACAACATAACCTGATACTCAACAAATGCATTTCCTTGCCACTTTTAATCCTGCCCTGAAAGTTCTCTAATGTGTTGTGGATCAAATATGCTCAATATTCACATTTCCTTGGGTCTTTTTTTAAACTTAGATCAGCATCAAAAATTTAACTAATCTTGCATTGTGTATGAACAAAACACTGTTAGGTACTGTCACTCGGTCATCACCATGTCATCCTTTTCTCCTCCCTGGAGTCCCTTGTTCTTTCTCTTGCCTCTCCCCCATGTGTACTTCATATGCTCTTTCCCTTATTCTCATCACCTCCCTAATGCCAACGCTTTCCTGTTAAGCAAGGTTTCTTTCCACATTAAATGTCCTGATAGTTATGTCTATCAAATAGGCCTACTGACAGATAACACACATTTAGGACACCCTTGCGTTTTCAACAAATATTCCTTTCCACATTTAGATCAAAAACCTGTACTTTTGATGGTAAGTTCTGAGGTTCAAGATCCCAGATGAAAATTATTATTGACAAAAATGCCAGAACTGAATGAAGGTTTCACAAATGAACTCCTGGCAGCTATAAAAAAGATCTATAAGAATTATCTCCCATGGTACTTTGTACAAAAATTTCATTTACTTTGATTCTGAGATGGAGTGGAAGAGAAGCTAAAAGTAAATGTCATTGGCCCTACAAGTAACCAGTTGTTGTCTATGAAGAGGCATGGAGTGACCTGGCTTTCCTCCTAAATCTGTTACTCTGGTGTGCAGCTGTCATGAAATTACATATCTAACTTGCCAAGACGTTAAGGAAGTTCAGCCAGGGTAGGCGCTCATTTACAAGATGCAGCCAAGCCACAGCAAACCGCCATGTCCCGGGGGTGGGCACCCCAGGATATACAAGGAGCCAGCCCTGGGGGTTGGCGGTCCCGAGTGCCATCATTGCCTCCTTGGGGGGGGGCAACACCCCACCTACAACTATAGCCCCAGGGAGGTGGTGGTCCTTGCGGCCAAAGGGGGGGTCCCCTTCACTGTTTTTTTGTTCATAGTAATGAAGCAGGGGGAGGTGGTGGTCCCCAGGAGTTGTGGGGCAGGCTGACAGGCATCCCCCATGTCAATAATTCATTTTGTCCCACTGAGGAGGTGGTCCCCGGAGTGTGAGGAGCGTGCGGACTTCCACACATAATTTCTGGTTTGCCCCAGGAGATGGGGGTCTCTGTGGCGGCAGGGGGGCCAGGTGCCCCACAGCACTCCTAGTAACGAATGCTCCCAGGACTTGGCCTACCTGGGGGCTTAAAAAAATGAATTGGGAATTGCAGCAACATTTTTAAAAAAACATACTTTTTAACCCAAGGGGGTCACTCTGGGACCCCACCACCAGAGCCAATAGGTCAAGGTGTCTGTACCTTGGCCCCTTTGTTTCTTTTTTACATTTTTTTCTGGGACTCGGCTGTCGAGTCCTAAGATGGCTGCCAACAATTCCTGGTTAAAGTGTGGACAGTCAATCAAATCTCAGCACAAGATCAGGAGGGGTCGCAAATCCTTTGCATGACTAGATATACATTTTTTCACCTTAATTTGTACTGAATGGATTTACACCAAAACAAAAAAAGGTTGCTTTCTGGAACAGGACCTACCTTTCTGCCCAATTTGGTGTATTTCCATCCAGTATTTTTGGCGATATCGCTGTTCAAAATCCCTATGTAAAAATAAATGAGGAAAACTTGTTTTGGGACACCCTCTTTTTCTTGTTCCCCTGGACAGATCACCCCCAAACTTTCTAGACTGTAGCTGACATCACTGGCACATTTTTTTTAGATTCATCAAGTGGCTTCAAAGATATAGGCAAGTAAATAAACGCTTTTCATATAGAAACAATTTTAACTATAAGCACCTAGTGGTGACCGCCACTAGTTATATATATATCTATATATATATATATGCATATATATATATATATATACATATATATATCGATAGATAGATAGAGAGATAGATAGATAGATAGATAGATAACAATATATATATAAACATATATATATATATATATATATATATATATATATATATATATATATATATATATATATATGTTCACTGAAAAAAACAAAGGTTATAGGGACATTATAGTTAAGCTCTGAATTTACTCATACAAAATCATGAAAATTAGGCAGTTATAGTTAGAGTTCTTTTAAGTAACTATAACTCACTCCCTTGCCACGCACAGTTTTCTTATCAATAATTTTATTGCAAATGTTGCAGTGATAATATCAAAGGTGCCATACAAGATCTCATCAATGATATTATATGTGGAGTAATTAGCTGTTCATGGCGACGGCACGAGTTCTAGTTATCTGAGGGCGTGAGTTGTAGTTACTATGGTTTGGCATCAGTAAATTCAGAACCTAACTATAACGTCCCTGCAACCTTTGTTTTTTTCCAGTTACTAAATATATATATATATATATATATATATATATATATATATATATATATATATATCCCAGCTCTCAAGTAGCAATAACATATCTTTAGACTCATTTTCAATGCATTTCTGATACGTCATGTACACATTTAATTGGATGGTAATGTTGCGTATTTCAGACACTGATACTGTTATGGTTACTGTTTGCCTCTTTAATGTTGTTCTATATTTTCCAGGTAGTTTGTGTGATAAATAACTTCAAGGGAAAACGAAAGGAAATCGAAAATTCGCCTATAGACAACTTGGCCCAGATGCCAGCAATCAGCATCCCCCGTGTAGAGAGCCCACTAGAGAAGGTAACATGTTCATATCAGGGTTTAAAATGTGAGAAAATGACAAGATCATCATATAAGCTCTCTCTGGTGTAACATTAAATGCATGTAACAATCATTTCAGTTAGTTAATTTTATAGTATTTCCTTAAAATTGCTATTTGGAATCCTCTCAAAAACACATCATAGGTTATTGATCATGATTTAAAGAAGAGCATTCCGACAGATCAGACGAGTTTCCTCTAACTGGTATGATATCAAAACCAGTCTTTTGAAGCTCTTCTAAAATTACACTGGCAGGCTGCAAATAAGTGAAGTACATCAAGCTTTTTGTTCTCTTCCTCCTGCATACAGACTCAAACTATGTATAACAGATAAAGCATTACAGGTTCAATACGTCTACAGCTGATTGTTATGCATAGAAGATGTTTCATACCAGTTTCGGTTGCACTTGGAATTTTGGGGTGGAGTTGAACTGATTTGATCAAGAAATAAAGGGGGTGGAAATGCAGCCCCAAGTTTTTCTAGGTGGTTTATCAGCAATTATTTCAGGCATCTTCCATGTTTTTAGTGACAACCGATCTATCACCTAATTTTTCACCCTATGCCAAGTACACCGCCCACACTTCAGGTTTGACTAGTCTGTGTCATGTATTTGGTGAAGTTATGCTTCCACCTTTACTATTTGTGTTCAGTCACTTTCGCCCCTTGAACATTTTGGGCACAATTTACTATTGTCTGACGCCACTTCATTGATGGCATTATTCCTTGCAAACGAAAGACTATTGAATGTGAGGGAGAGCAAACAAACGTGTATCAAGTTGATGCACAGTTATAGGTTGTACGGTTCTATAACAATTTACATAATAAGCATAGAGATCAACTAAACATCGCAACGCATTACTGACTGGACTGTTCATACTGGAGCAGGATGGGGCCGGATTTGCTTATAGTTGACCTCTGTCTGCAATGACACAATGGGCAATGACAGGTGACTGTATTGTGGCCCAAGAAACTAGCAGTGGCTGTGATTAATGTGAGTACTCTGCTCATACTTTTTTCTTTTTCTAAGTGAGACATCCTATCTAAATTATTTGTGCTCTGAATTGGGTCCTGTGTTCACTATGCCACTGGAGTCAAGCTACATCCTGCCGATGATGCCCAAATACGCAAAAACTAGTCTGGGGTTAAATGTGTTCCTGTCTACAAGACTACTCACCCATGACATAACATAAGCCCCCCTCAGCATAGTACACTTTGCATAGGCCGCAGGGCCCTGATTGGGTGTGGGGGGAAGCGGCCCCACTCCATGTACTTGGTAGGAGGACCCCCTCACGTTTCGTTACACCACTGCTACAGGCTTGGAACATTGGTCTGGGAGGGAAAGCAAGATGGCGGCCGCGTGATTCGGCCGTGAACGTCTGCTCCGGCCAGAACCCTTCAGTGCAGCAGAAGCTTTCCTGTGAGCCGGAGGCTCTCTCTGTGGCAACGGCATTCTCGCACGTCCTCGCGCTAGACACAATGTATCGGCTTCATTCCTGGCGGTTGTACTGGATACATTGTAGCGGCGGTTTGTTGTCTTAGGGAAAAAAAAAAAAGTGGATACTGTTGCTAATGTTAAAGGATTATATGCCGCCTTTAAGGAAATTTCGTCTGGCTCGCTCCCGCTCCCGTTCCTGCTCGAGGGCAATAAAATATCGTGGATATTGGTGTTGATGTCAAAAGATTACAAGATTATACGCCGCCTTTGAGGAATGGGCTCTGGTTTGCTCCTATTCCTGTTTGAGGGCAACGGCTGGCTTGTGCTTACGGACGCTAATTTGGGAAAGCTTCAGACGTGGATTCACAAAACGGTTAGAATTCTTTTTTGTTACCGGCGCTTGGCATTTGGTACTTGCTGCACTAACGCATTTGTGCTTCGGAGAGTGAAGAAAGTAAAAATGCAGCCAAAGGGGGCGAAAAATATGACTTTGTCTGGACGGGGTAAACCGTTAAGGGTTAGTACGTCAACTCGACAGGGGGCAACAATGGATATAAAGTATGGTTCGGGGGAGAAGATTGTCTCTAAAACTAAGAATGCCTCGTTGGATAGGTTTCTTGAGAGAGGGAAGGACACACCCTCTGTTGCAGTTGTGGCTGATCAATTAGCAACTATTGAAATGGTGGCTGCGGAAGGACTCCCTCCACAGGAAGAAGGGGGGAGGTTGGGTGATGCTTCAGACGTGGCGGCCTTAGAAAAACATGTCGCTGGGAGTCAGGTGGAGCAAAGGAAGAGCTCTCAAGAAGATATGATACTGTTACAGGTAGACGTGGGGGGTCAACAACAACCGCCACAAATTTTTTCTGGCAGTAACGGAGATAATAGGATGGAGGGCCAAGGAGAGAATTCGTTACATCTTGCTGGAATAAGTTTGTTAAAGCAAGGACCTTGTCGAAAGATGCAAATCCAAATTCGTCTGGTGGCTAAGACATGTTCGGAGTTTGCTACACGGATGGAAGAAGTGGAGACTCGTATTTCTCATCTGGAGGATGAGGCCGGGTCTCATCAAGTGACTCGAGAAGCTATGGAGAAAAAACTTGAGGATACTCAGTGGAAATTGACAGATTTGGAGGATAGATTAAGGCAGAATAATTTGCTTGTACTGGGTATACCAGAGGGACTTGAAGGATCAGATACACATAGCTTTATGGTCGCACTCTTTAAGGAGGCCTTTCCTGACTTACATCAGTGGGATTGGGATAGAGAGATTCAAAGAGCCCACTGATTTCCCTTTAGTTGAGCAGGGTTAAACTCAGTAGGAGGAAGTGGGAGACCCAGAGCAATATTAATCGCTCTGCTTAATTTTCAGGCAAAACAGGCCATATATGACCGTGCCCGACCCAATTCTAGAAGTAAGGCTAAGGGATGCGAGTTTTTTGAGGCCAGATTTTTGCCACACTACTGTTGAAAAAAGATGGAGGCTCCGTCAGTTAATTCAACCACTTCAAAATAAGGGGGCACAGGTTTTTTTATTAAACCCTGCTAAATTGAAAATAGTAATGGATAATAGGACCCAGTATTTCACGTCGGAGCTGAAAGCAAGAGCCTTTTTGGGTGGACTCAGAGGTCAGGGCTCTTAATGTAGGGTTCTTTGATTAATGTGGGGGGTGAGGAAAACAGAAAGGGTAAGGTGTCGAGAGTTGAGTGGATGAGGCGGTGATAAATAACCCTTTTGTGCTCCCCCTCACGATTATCTCTTCTTCTTTTCTCTTCCCATTATAAAATCTAGAAATAAATAGCACTTAGACAGATAGAGATAGAGATAAAGATAGAATATGAAGGCTATGGAACTATAAGTTAGTTTTGCGCTTGGTAAAAAAAAAAAAAAAAAAAAAAAAGATAACGTTTCCCCAAAAAATATGCACTGGGTGGGGCGGTCGGAGCGGATGCTCTACCATCATTAGGGACAGTGGGATCCCATACTTTCCATAAACTGGGTGTAAGGGTAAGGGTAAGGGAATGGGGGGTGTAGGTGGGCGGGGGTGCGGTTGGTAGTAGGGTTGGGCGGCAAGGGGTGGGTGGGTGGGGGAGGGGTGGTGGGGAGTGGGGGAGTGTTTATATAGGCAGTAATGTACGGAATAAGTTAATGGAGACATGCCAGAAGAGGAGGAACAATAGGGCTCAAAGTCAACAAGTAGGATTGTTCAGAGGAAGAAGCAGCGATGTGAGATTGGTACAACAAATTGACCGATATGGCAAATAGATTAAGGATCTGTACGGTGAATATTTGCGGTCTTAATAGCCCTCAGAAAAGGAAAAGAGTGGCAGCTGGTCTTAAACTAATAAAATCAGATTTATACTGTTTACAAGAAACACATATTTCCTGGAGCAAGCGTGAGCTCCTGCGAGAGCTTGGATTAACGCCTGTGGTTTGTACCCGTCAGGAGGTGTCGACACGTGGTGTGGCGATATTTGCTAGAATGAGTAATGTTCATGCTTGCCGATCTCTAGCAAGCAGCGATGGGCGCTGGGCTCTCGCAGAGATCTCTGTGAACACATTTAAATTTACTCTCTGCACTATATATGGATCAGTTTTTGACGAGGTTGAGCCTCTGGACACATTGAATGTAGAATTAGCCGGATGGCCCTTACCAATAATTGTATGTGGTGATTTAAATATTCATTTAGAGGTAGGTAGTAAAAGTATGGGGGTTCAGAGCTTATATTAGGGCCGAAAGCCTAAAGTATGGAAAGCTTTAAGGAGGTTAGTGATGGATCATGGGTTGACGGATGTTTGGGAAAATATTAAAACTCCAAATCCAGGGTATACCTATTATTCTTTCCCACATGCGAAATTAGCAAGGTTGGATTATTTTTTTATTTCACAAAGTTTAATTCAAGGGGTTGGAATAGAATGCATTCCCAGATTTTTATCAGATCATAATCCATAAATCTTGTCTATAGCAGTAAGGGGGCCATCTAGTTCACGGCGGGTGTGGACATTTGATAGGAAACTGTTGGTTGACCCAGGATATATAGATCCTATATGAGAGTGTGGATCTATACATTTTTTTTAAATCAACAGGAATACGGCAGATCCTGGAATGGTATGGGACTCATTTAAAGCTGCTGTAAGGGGTGAAACCCTCAGTTATAGTTTAGGAGTACAAGTAGCTAGGGGGAAGGAAATTGCAGAGCTTCAGCAAAGATTAATAACAAAAGAGAGGGAATTAGCTCTTAAAATTGTTAGTAAGGAAGATGTTACTTTTATACAGACCCAGATGACGATCCTTAAGGCTCAAATAAATGCTTACTTGAACAAAATAGTTGCAGCTGATTATCAAAGTCATCGAGCTGAATATTATGAATATGGTGAAACAACAGGAAAAGTCTTAGCTAGGCGGGTGAGGCAAAAGGCTGTTAAGCAGAATATTTTGAATATCACTGATAGTAACGGGCAGAAACATGTAGAGCTAGAAGGAATTCTAGAGGTTTTTAAGTGCTATTATCAGGATTTATATAGAGAGGATATAAATTACTCTGAACAGCTTCAAAAAGAGGTCAGCGGATTTTTGGGTGAATTAAAAAGCACAAGGCTCTCTCCTGAGGAACAAGCTATATTAGATGCACCAATTCAGATTGAAGAGATAATTGGGGCAGTGAGCTCCCTGGCAACGGGGAAAGCCACTGGGCCGGATGCCATACCACTTGAATTTTATACGTTTTTTTTAGCAGACATAAAAAGGGACATGCATAGTACTTTTTGCATAGCGCAGATAGGTCAAGCGCCCCCAACGTGGGAATACGCAAGTATTATAGTGTTAAAAAAAAAGGATAAACCAGCAGAGCTCCCCAGTTCGTATAGACCTATTTCCTTGTTAAATGTAGATGGAAAGATTTATGCAAAGGTTTTGGCTAGCAGATTGGCAAATGTAATAGTTAGTTTGGTAAGGAAATAACAACATGGATTTATTCCTGGTAGAGATACAATTGATCATATAAGAAGAAGAATATCCATGTTTGATCTTGCAGAATTACATCAAACAACTCTTGGGCTATTACTTTTAGACTCTGAGAAGGCATTTGACCATGTATTATGGAAGTTTTTATGGGAAACTATGCAGTGGAAGGGCATAGGGAGTGGATATATCACAGCCATAAAAGCCCTATATGCAGCTCCTAAAGCTAGAATATGCATCGCAGGTCTGGAATCAGGTATTATTTCAATTTTAAGGGGGACTAGACAGGGATGCCCCTGCTGCCCTTGCTCTTTGCTTTATACATCGATTCTTTTTTGTTAAGATTAGAAGAATGCAAAAATATCAAACCTTTATTATATCACGGAGAAGCACATAAGGTGTTTGCGTATGCTGATGATGTAGCCATAGTGACAAGCAGTCCGGAGGAAGCAATTAGGGCAGTAGAAATAGAGGCAAGAGAGTTTGGAAGATACTCTGGATATAAGTTGAATTCTGATAAGACACAGATAGTATGTTCTGAGCATGCTTAGTTAA
Source organism: Pleurodeles waltl (assembly GCF_031143425.1). Classification (NCBI taxonomy): domain Eukaryota; kingdom Metazoa; phylum Chordata; class Amphibia; order Caudata; family Salamandridae; genus Pleurodeles; species Pleurodeles waltl. The sequence continues at coordinate 600,031,440 of NC_090443.1, read as the reverse complement.
TAGATAGGCGGCTGGTATCTGAAGCGGTGTATTTAGGGGTCAAAATTACTCCTGCGGTTAATCGTTTGGTGGAAATTCATTTTGTTCCACTACTAAGCAGAATAAAGAAAGATTTAGATAGAATGTATAATTTGCACTTATCATTAGAGGGTCGTTGCAATGTATTGAAAATGATGGTTCTTCCGAAAATGTTATATACATTTCGGGCCATTCCCCTCGAGGTTACCAAAAAGTGGCTTAAAAGATTGGAAAAAATGGGGAATAACCTCTTGTGGGGATATGCTAAAACTAGAAGGGCAATGAAGTATATGACACTTCCCAAGGACCGAGGTGGCTGGTCAGTTCCTAATTTTACACTGTATTATTATGCTGGTTGTCTCCAACACATGGACGGACTTATAAGGGGAAGTTCTAGAGGAGATGTAGAAGTAAATCAAACCCCTATCTATGCTATGGTGGCGGGTGGGGAGGCAAGCGGATGGTTGTCAAAATTTGAGGAACCAAGCTATTTACAAAAAGTGAGATTCAAGCCTTTCTTAGCCGCCTTCAAGGTTTGGGCTCAGTTAAAACGGAGTATGGGATTGGGAAAGATTACAGCTTACACGCCAATTAATTTTTCGGCTCTTCCGAATTATATATTTAAAGATCCCATACTAGCGTTTTGGCGTTCTAAGGGAATAAATAAGGTTGGAGACATGTATTGTAAATCTGGATGTAAATCTTTTACGGAGTTGCAGTCCCATTACGGTTTACCTAAGACCCATTTTTTCAAGTTTTTGCAAATACAAAACTTTTTTCATTCTCAGAAGTATGACAAGTCAGGTATGACGGAGATTCCAATAGTTGAGGCTATTAAACGTGGTGCAAAGATTGGTAAGATATATACTCTGTTAACTGATTTGCAATCAGATGATATGGTACATCAGAATGAAAGATGGACTGTACGGTTTGGTCTGGCTGGGGAATGGATGGACCAATCTTTAGCTATGACTGATACAACACTTTTCTCAGCTAATCTGAAAACCCAGCACTATAAGACATTGATGGATCTATATTATACACCTGCTAAGTTGAAAAAGTGGGGGAAATCTTCTGGGATTTGTACTTGTTGTTGGGAGGCTGAAGCTGAGATAATGCATATGTTTTATGCATGTCCAATGTTGCGGGGAATTTTGAATGAGATAGAGGTATTCCTCAAGAAGATTACGGGTTGCAATGTTCAGGTAACTGTTATGCTGGTTTTGCTTGGGGTTATGGATTCATCTGAAAGTATGGAACCTGCACTGTATAAAATAAGGCGATTTCTATTCTTAACAATGGCAATATATCGTCTTTGTATTGCTACAGACTGGATTAAAAAAGAACCCCCTACGTTTGAGGGATGGCGATCTAGGCTACTTGCCATCTATAATATTGAATTAAGTCTTTACAAACTAAAGGGTCATAAGAAGAGGCATAGGGGGGAACGACTTTGGGCACCATTGACTAAATGGCTGGAAAATCAAGAAATATTGTAGAGGATGTTAGCTGCTTCTATATGCGATGTATATAACTGTCCTAGGCCTTTTTTTTTTCTCTTCTTTGTTTCTTTTTTGGTGGATATATTATGTCTTCTTTTTTGTATAGTCCTCCCTCTCTGGCATATTAAATTAAAAAACAAACAAAAAAAAAAAGGAACATTGATCTGGACTGGTCCTTTTAGAGCAGTGGACTGAGCAACTATCAATGTCTGTGATTTTTAACTTAGTAAATGATAAGGTTTTTTATTCTTCAACCGCTGGGCTGTTTGCATTTCTATCACAAATGAATGTTTGTAAGACGGAAGGAGCCCTTGAACATCAGTGTCTAGGTGTATGCACAGCTTAACACATTACAAAAAGGGTTTTAAATTTACATCATGAACGCTTGACCTGATAACCAACTCAGTTATATACAATATTCTTGTTGGTTTTTCACAAGAAAATTAAGAATACTTAAAAAAAGTCTATTGGAGTGCAGTCAGTGTATCAATTTTCATAACAATTCTGCTGGTAATTTTTTGTCAGAATAAATCTTAAAGCACAACTCGTTTGGTTCCATTGTCTTTCAAATGTATTTTTAAATATAAAATGCACATGTTTTCATCATTAAAGCCAACTAACTCTTATAACTAACTCTTATAGCTTTGTGAGTTCTTGGAAGCTTTTGACAGAAAATGAAGTTCCCTAAGATTCCGCAGAATCATTTAGCTCCTCTAAAGTCTTTGGTAAGATCTCCCTTGTGGGAATTCAGTGTGTGTTACCAGATATCATGTGGCAATGAGGTGAGTCTGGCTTCTACTAACAATGTTCATGAGTTAATTCGAAGCTCTGGAACTTCCTTCTTCACACAATAACTGGTAACATTGCACTGATAAATTATTTGGATACTGACAAAGATTGGAGGATAACAGTTTCAGCCCCGATGCCCTAAAATACAAAATCAGAGAATATTTGTGAAAGAATAGGAGTAGAAGGAGAGCATTACCAGTCCCTCGAACCATTCTGCCTGACATTTCAACCCTCAGCTGTATTGTACTGCAGAGTGATCCTTCTGTTCATTCAATGAAAATGCTGAAACCACACCGTGCCAGAAGAACCACTGTGCTGCTGAAAGGACTCAACTGGGCTACTTTTCTAGAAGAGCTGTCTTTCTTCATGTTGCCCTGCTGCTCTCAGACCCTGCTGGAAGGACTCTGCCTTCCACCCAGAGTGATCTCCAAGGACTTGATGTCTTGACCCCTGTTCTCCTGCAATTTCACGGACATCTAAGACTGCCCAAAACTGTCCTGGTGCTGCTGGCCTTCTGTGAGTCTTACCCTTGCCCGAGGAGTCATCTCCAAGCTCAGGGCCTCAGAAGTGGGTTCTGTAGCTGAGTTCTACAAAAATCGACGCATCACCCTAAGTGCAGCAGAAAAATCAATGTATCACCCTGAGTGTTGCAGAAAAATCTATGTGTCGCCCCGAGCACGGCAGGAAAATTGGTGCATCGCATCTCCGCCGAAGACGCTGTGGCTGTCCGATAATGACGCATCACATTGACCTCAACAGAGCCCACCGACGACGCAGTGATCTGAATTCATGGAAAATATTGATGGATTGTCCCCTCACAGTTGTCGCATCCCTCCACAAAAGCTACTGTTTAAGGGGGCACTGCTTGGGTTTTGTAGCCAGCCTACCCTCCATCACGGTCGGCCTGAATTTTAGATTTGCACCAGTCCCTCACGACCTCAAGTAACCTTTTGACCGTTAGTGACTTTTAAGCACTGTTTTCACAATTAATCTTTAAAAATTCATATCTCTACTTCCATTGGATGGATTTTTGCTGTTTTGGTATTGTTTTACTCAGATATTCTCTATTTTTCAAACCTGGTGTAGAGTCTTTTTATGGTGTTTTCCCAGTGTTACTGTATGAGCTGTTGTACAGATACTTTACACATTGCCTTCTAAGTTAAGCATGCCTGCACTGTATCAAGCTACCCGAGGGTGAGCACAGGATAATTCAGGTTGTGTTGTGACTTACCCTGACTAGGATTGTGGTCCCTGCTTGGGCAGGGTGCATACCACTGTGTTACAATATGCATTGTGTAGCAGTGTGGTTGATGATGCTGTCGCGTGGGCTCTCATTATCCTAAATGACACTACTGGATTTCTAGGTAGCAGGATCGTTCCCAGTGTGAGGGACTAAGTCTGACCCACTTGGAAGGACCTCTGTCACCCTAAATCCGGTTTTGCTCTGGCTAACTAGCAGTGCCTCATCTCTCCCATGGGGGAGGGATGATTGGGCAGCCGAGCGCATGACATCTTTGGAATTTCTCAGGGAAGTCGTGGTCACTCAGATCCAAACCAATTCTCTCATTTACAATATGATCTCATATACAAATGACAAAGGCAGTTTGAGTTTTATATATTGTTTTAATAAAACGACTGCATTTTAGATATTAAGGTGTGAGCCGCAATAACCAGAACCATACAACACAGTAGGATTGAAATAGTCACGACGAGAGTAAAACATAAGAATAACGCTATCATGATGTTAATAAATTCAACTCTCTCTCAGTTAGTTATATTTCGAGCACAGCATGTTAAGCTTCTAAATTGCCTTTTAGATTCCCTGGGAGACCATCAACCCTCATACCTGAGCAAAGACCTGTGATCTGGTTCAGCATCTGCAACGAGGCAGTCAGCGTCTAGTTGTGGTTCCCTGGTCGGAATCTCCCTCTCTCTGTACTAGGACTAGGAAGTGTTTTTATAACTAACACTCCGGTGTTCTGAGAAACGTCCCTACGTAAGAATGTATACTTTCTACGAATCCTAAAGACTAAACTCCTACCACGTGTATCGGCAATGTACCAGACTGTATCCTTGACTGAAGCACAGAGCGAGCAAGAATGTATTGTTTGAGAACTCCGGTGCTAAAGTAAGCTAAACAGTGTGATAGGAGAAAATAAAACAAGACTGTAGAACTGGTTATTTGAAAAAACACAGTACGAAGCTAATACAAAAAGCATTTAGAGCAAAGTGCACAGAGGCTCTATGCTGCGAGCAAAGCAATAAAATACATCCAGGGCAAAGTGGATGAAGGCCTAAAGCCCAAAGCTAACGTGCAAATGATACATGAAACTAACCACACTACACCCTCCCCTTGTCGGTAGCAAGTGGTTCTAATAAAAAACGAGAAACAATAATACGCCCCAGATACAAAAATATACAAAATACATTTCGACAATTTCAGAGGACATCAAAGCATTAATGTATTTCTAAATTTGTAAGCATGTGACGGTAAAGCCAAATTATTAAAATGTCAATTTAAAAAAATCCAATTCTTAAATGGAAGCCACGGAAAGCAGGAGATCCTCCACCTCGACAGACGTCAATACTGGAAAATCCACGCCAAATACTATCATGGAGCAGGTGTGTTCCAAAGACCCATAACTATCCAGGGCGGCACCCTGTGCAGGGCCTATGAATGAGACAATACCATCTTCCTCCAGGAAGGGAATCTCATAATCTGCCTCACGAAGCAAACGCAACCGCAGTGCACAAGTCTGGGAATGAGCCCTAATCGGGAACATCAACAGATCAGTATCAACCACTGGGGGGACACTGCAGTGAGAGACAGAGAGCCAGTGCATGTTCAAACGAGCACCAAAGGCACCGAAACACGGGCTGCACACAATCCAAAACTGGTCGGAATGACAGAGACCAGTCACACTCCAACTGTCCTAGGAGTGTTGCTCCAAAATGCTGCATCATGCGTTCACGACACAGCTGCGCTGACAGGAGCACCAATATGGGATCTCGTTGCAGTGGGACAGCCATTGCGGAAAAACAACAGCAACAGCAAAATACCAGCCAACAAAGCCAAAGTAATCGGAAATCCCCCAAAAATGCTTCAGAAAATAGAATGAATAGTCGATGGTATCAAACCGAATATGGAAGAGAAGGAATTAACAAAACCAACACCAACGGCTTTGAAAAAATGTGCAATTCCAGCAGTGCTGGACGCATTAAATATACGTCCCACGAGTTCACCAAAGTGGCTCGGAAAGTTAGTATTTAACAGGGACTGTATTTCTGCTGATGACCTCGCCACCTGAAGTGCGTAGGTCTCGCGTGCAAATGTAAGGGCCACATGCTTTTGAAACAATAGAGCCTTTAGTCGACTCAACTTGTCGAAATTCACCTTGGAAGTAGCAATGTGAGGCCAGATGTCCGCTACCTCCCTAAATTGAGTGGGGGGGAAACAACACATTCCCGCAGCACATAACGGCCTTGGTGACAACAACTACGTAAACTATTCCGGCATGCATGCCACAACAGACTTCACTATTAAGAAGGACGTAGCTGCCGTTTGAAAGCACCTGGAAAGTGTTTTTAATTACTGGGACTGGAACTCCCTTAAGATAGCAAGCCAAGTTTGCAACCGAGGCATTACACGCCCCATGCAAAGACAGCTGCTTACAAACCATCGAATGGCCGACAGAAGTTTCGCATTCGCTACCGCTAAGAAAAACCTCCCTCATACCATTAAGACATCTGTATAAAAAAAGAAGCTCCCACACCTCATGTATGTAACTGTCTCCTAACTTCTCATATCTACCCACCGGAAAATGTTTAAAACAAGAAGTGAATTGCAGAGTGGAAATAGGCAAATTTATAACCCTATGAATCAACCACTCAGCAGACGGAATCTCAGCCACAGTAAAAGGCATCTTCTCCAACTTTTCAATATGTAACATAACATACGTCGCTTCCTTTTTAGCCATCAGCTGTTGTTGACATGTCAAATTAAAAGAAAAAAAATATCTCCCTGGCTCGGATGTGCTGCCACGGAACGCGACCTGCCTTTAATGTCTGTAGAGTCCAACTCAACTGCATGATGGACCGCGTTTGACTCTGCCCATGATATAAAGAAGACATATCCGATTTAATAATGTCTGTAGCAGAGGAAACAATGTTGTCAATTGTATATACACGGTCTGATAGGGTATGCATTCCATTATCCACAACATACAATGCTTGTTTTATATTTTCCTGATCTATCTGCCTCAACCGGGCCGCCGCCTCTTGTTGTGAAAGTTTCCAAATCTCATTGTACACTTCATACAAAAAACGTTTCTTCCGGGGTACTTTTGGACCTGACAAAAAATCTTGTAAGTCAGTATTATTAGACAGTAACTGGAGATGTGACTTAACTGCATCTAGCATGGATGATTTAACCATTGTTGACAAAGCTACCACCCACTCTATACGTAGTAATGATATAAGCATGGTCTGTTGATATGTAGCGAGGGTCTGCCCTACCAGTCCTGAACCCCCCCGAAGAGGTGACAAAACATTAATGACACCCATTAGTGTCTACGGGCCACAATGACCACCAGCCCGGACGTGTAAACGAAGTGTTAAGCGTACCATTCTGGATCCAGTCTGTAAGCTCACTAAACGTGGCATTAACATATTGCTGCCAATTTTTCAGTTTTGAAGGGACAGGTATGCTAGGCAAATTCAAGTCTCTAATTGTTGCTAAGCCCAAACAGCTAGTCCGTTGCACAGTTTCATTTAAGAAAATCATCTGGACTGGAATAATACATGCCCTGAACAATGTGTCCCTACCCCGCTTTTGCCAGTTCTTTCATTCCCCAGACACTTTTCAAATCAACAGTTTTGGACCAATATTCATACCCCTCAACTGAAGTTTGGATACAAACAAATTTGAATACAGTAATTTAGTATCAGTCAATAACATTTGCTTATTAGTATGTGGAGTAACCTTAAAATAGTAAGACTTAGCATTGTATTGATTATGCCCAGAAAAATATGCGAATTTATCATAATAATTTTTAGAACTCCCCTGTGGAGGAGTCGGGCAATGTTCCCATTGCGTATATTCAAATATCGTTTTCGGGCTACTGGCTTTATGAATAAAGTGGTGTCCATAATAATTGTAGCAAAACATATCACCATAATTATCTCTAAATTGGTAAGCATCTTCATTTTCATAGACAGTTTAATATTGCAAGTCAACATAGAATATATTGTCTTCACATCCCAATCATCAGATACAATGCCTGGTATAATGATATCATTCATTGACAATTTGAGAACATACAGTATTTGAATTATTTCAGTGGGACCATATATATCAAACATTACTCTATCCCACACAATCCCATCTGGAATTGGTACAGGAGAAATGTTCACAAAGGACAAGTCTCTTCGGACCATGTGTGACGAAAAATGTAGTTTCAACACCTTCTCCACGTGCTCAATTTCAGATCGTTCAGGAAGAAAATGACCATGTATCACCAGAAAAAAAGTAACAACAAACCCCAGCCACAGAAAAAAAGTCATCACAGCCATGAAAAGCCACAGATAGTTCCACGGAACAACAAAATATGTATGTTTGAGCCAACACAGCATCTTACGTGGACCCAGGGCTGACGTAGAAGAGGACGAGGAGTCCGACACAATATCATCAGTGGTGTTGAAGCAACCGGAGGCAGTTCTCGCAAAAGGTGCAACCGTAAACAAAGGAGCAGATTGTGGCTCTCGCCTTGGTACGCTGTAGACCACACTTTCAGTGACCTCAGCAGTACTTACAGCAACTTGATCAAAAGATTCCAAATTATGCGCCGTTAGTGGAACAAGCGCAAGATCAGCTTCCACCCTCCCCAAGCTCAGAGAGGAAATATTGTCGGTGCAAATCACCTGCAGCGGAACTTTGTCCCCAGTAGTGAGAGGGATTCTGGAACTACTGGGCGTCCCTCTTGGTCTGCTGTGCAGAATCGGCCACATGTTGTAACTTGACATTATCAATGGAAACAAAGCGATTTCCTTTGGCCCCTTGCAGCGGTGGCAAAATCACAGTTCTCGTGCCGAGGACCCCCAGCACAGGGACTGGCACTCGATATGAAGGACCAAATTCTTTTTTCACTGCGACCTTTTTACGCACAAGATCCCCAAGTCTGGGAATCCAACCAGTAGGCGTTACCGGTTCATCCTTAATTCCTGTGGAGGCAGCACTGGCAGAAGAGTTATCTTCACGAAACTGTTGTAAATCCTGCAAAACAGTGACACGATCATTTATGTCAAAGGGCGTATCTGCCGTCTCCACACCAGGACCATCCAGATCAGGAACATACATACGTGTTCCAAACAGGCACTCATATGAAGTACGACCCCCCAGGGACCTTCTAGGCAAGTTATTCAGTGCTCTCTGTACTCCATACAGGTGGGCTAGCCAACTACAACCCGTACCTATAACTCTGGCCGTTAAGGATTGCTTTAAATCGCGATTTAAACGCTCCATGACAGAATTTCCCTTGGGATGAAATGGAGACGAGAACTGGAGTTGGACCCCCAACGAAGCCATGGTGTCCCTGAATGGCTTAGAGGCAAAAGCAGGGCCCTGGTCCGAATGGAATGCTGCAACTGCATATATATCGACAAAGATGCGCAAATCTTTAATAACAGTTCGAGCGTCAGCCGAGCACTGTGGCCAGACCCACACAAATCTGGAGCACAAATCTACAGCTACCAATATATATTTGTATGCACTATCAGGGGTCAATGGACCACAATGATCCAGGTACACACATTGTAATTGTTTATTCGATATTAGAAGGGGCGTCTGCTGCGGGCGTCTAGCCGTGGAAACTTTAATTTGTTGACAAATGTCACAACAAAGGACATACTGTTTCATCTCTTTATAGAGACCAGGCCACCAGTAATGGGCCTGTAAGAGCGAAATTGTGGCAGCCACGCCAGAATGTGCAGATGCCGCCCCCTCATGAGCTGCAGTGATCAATAGAGGTCGCACAATTTTATTGGGCACATCACGTACACCAACGCCTGGGATTTTAACTACAGCGTTTAGCATACCACCCATGCAGTAACTATATTTAGAAGGGAATCCTTTAGGAAATGGCGTGCCATCAGCCGTAGCCTTTTTGGCAGCCAAAATCTCTGTGTCTGGTTTGGAACTCGAACGAGTCACTGCGGCCACAGTGGCAACTGCCACTGCCGACTTTGCGGCTTCATCAGCCAAAGCATTTCCAGCCACGTGTATTCCAACGCGCTGGTGTCCAAGTGTATGTACAACATGGACTTTAGGAAGCGTCTCCTTCAGATCCGCAACCTTCCCCCACAGTAATTTGTGTTTTATGGTGTTAGCCTTGGAATCTCTGAACCCATTCAACCTCCAGTAATGTAAATATTCATTGAAAGACAGCACACAGTAATAGGAATCACAAACAAGCAGTGTAAACTGTGCCGGATCAACATTTTCCAAGGCCAATATTAGAGCTTTCAGCTCAGCCAACTGTGCCGTACAGTCTCCCAAGGTCTGCGTATAAGTATGTTGGGGGCAGAACTTCTCCCCCTCCATATGGCGGCTCACCACCGCACATACAGCAGAATACTGTTGTTTAGTTCCCACCGCAGGTTGCGCGGAGCCATCAGTGTACATGACCACTTGATATTGATCAATAGGCAACGTACCAGCAGGAACTGGGTATTCCATTTCATATTGGAGAAATTCCTGTGTCTGCAGTTTCGGGTCGAATATGTAATCTACATCAGTAGCTGTCAAAGACGTTGCCCATTGTATCCATCGCGGATGTAATGCTTTCGAATTAGGAACACTCGCTTTTGTAACAGCCTCTAAGGCTGGAATCGGGGAAGCGGCAATGATGCGTTGGCCCTGGGCAAGAGGTGGTTCTTTAATCACAGCCATCTGTACAGCAGTGAGAATTTTCTCAGTTTGTGCAAAGCGTTGTTCTGCAGCTGAATACAAGTGGGACTTGTATGCTATCGGGACTGTCTCACCCTCATTAAAGGTGACATATGTAAACCCAACGGCCCCAGCTATAACCCTGATGACCAGATGTGTCTTATTGTCCCGTGTGTGTAAATGCTTTACCGCTAAGAGATCAGTTTGCAAATCTCGAAGAATATGTGTATGCTCAATCGTCCAAAATCTACTCGAAAAATTTGGGCGTATCAACTCGTATAATGGTTTTATACGTGTAGTATAATCAGGAATGTAAGTTCTGCCAAAATTTAGAAATCCCAACAATGACTGGAGTTTCTTAATCGTATTAGGAGGTTGCAACCGTGCACATTTTTCCAAAAAGTGTGGCGCTAAGCTCTTGCCCTCATTCGACAGCTCATATCCCAGGAAAATTACGCTGAGGAAGGCAATTTTCGACTTTTAGAAGTTAAATTTGTAGCCAATATCGGCAAATCCCACAACAATGCGGGCTACCTGTCTTAAATGTTGTAGTAACTCATCGTCTGTCAGATATATGTCATCAACATATGACAAAGCTTCAGGGTCCAACTCGTGCAGAATTTCAGTTACACGAGCCGAAAATAGTCCTGGGCTATTCTTATATCCCTGAGGCAAATGACAAAACTTTTTCTGAGAGCCAAACGCACTAAAGCTCGTATAGTCCCTACTTTCGGGCGCTATATTCTGGCAGAAAAATCCATTCGAGATATCTAAAGTCGTTTTGTATTTCTTACGTACAATATTATTCATGAGCGCTGCGCTGTGTGAATTTTGTATTGAATATGTGCGTGTATGGCCATTTAAATGCCTGTAATCCACCACTATCCTATAAGAATGGTCCGGTTTAGCTACAGGAAATAAGGGATTATTCATCGGCGAGACACAGGGTTCAACAACCCCCTGGTACTCCAATTGTGTAAGTATTTTCCTCACTGATGCCCTCGCTTCAAATTTTATAGGATACTGCGGTTGTGGTGTATATGTAGCCAATAAAGGCCAGGTAGGACCATCGTTACTTAGTGGGCCTAACCTAACAGGTGCGATGGTGTGGGGTAGGGCGCCATCAAGCCAATTATTATGTTCTTGATAAGATAGAGGTATTTCTAAATACGCATATGCCCTGTATTGTCCAGGGACATTCGCTAAAGTGTAATCGTGAAATGTGTTTGAATTCCCATCAACTGCAGGAAATATGACCCAAGAATTAAAAAGTTCTGTTCTATAGGCTGCATGGGGGTCCACCACAAACGTGACCGGACCCCCCCTGGTTCGTCAGACCATGTGCTATCAGATGTCCTGTGAGCGGTTGTCGCATATTAACTGCTATGTTCATCACTTGGGGATTCGCCATTATGAAAACAGCGCTAGGTCAGAGAAGGCACACCAAAATCTGGGAATTCCTTTCAAAGTTCAAGCTTGAACAACCGACCACAAAACAACAGGATGTACCTATATTGTGGTGGCGGAAACCCTCAGCGCCACGGACGTCTCCGTTAACGGAACCAAGGAGTCAATATATATATGAGACCGAGAGAGTCAGCCGGACCCGAAAATTAGAGCCAGACCAATCGTTGGCGGCGCCATGTCGCGTGGGCTCTCATTATCCTAAATGAGACTACTGGATTTCTAGGTAGCAGGATCGTTCCCGGTGTGAGGGACTAAGTCTGACCCACTTGGAAGGACCTCTGTCACCCTAAATCCGGTTTTGCTCTGGCTAACTAGCAGTGCCTCATCTCTCCCATGGGGGAGGGATGATTGGGCAGCCGAGCGCATGACATCTTTGGAGTTTCTCAGGGAAGTCGTGGTCACTCAGATCCAAACAAATTCTCTCATTTACAGTATGATCTCATATACAAATGACAAAGGCAGTTTCAGTTTTATATATTGTTTTAATAAAACGACTGCATTTTAGATATTAAGGCGTGAGCCGCAATAACCAGAACCATACAACACAGTAGGATTGAAATAGTCACGAGGAGAGTAAAACATAAGAATAACGCTATCATGATGTTAATAAATTCTACTCTCTCTCAGTTAGTTATATTTCGAGCACAGCATGTTAAGCTTCTAAATTGCCTTTTAGATTCCCTGGGAGACCATCAACCCTCATACCTGAGCAAAGACCTGTGATCTGGTTCAGCATCTGCAACAAGGCAGTCAGCGTCTAGTTGTGGTTCCCTGGTCAGAATCTCCATCTCTCTGTACTAGGACTAGGAAGTGTTTTTATAACTAACACGCCGGTGTTCTGAGAAACGTCCCTACGTAAGAATGTATACTTTCTACGAACCCTAAAGACTAAACTCCTACCACGTCTATCGGCAATGTACCAGACTGTATCCTTGACTGAAGCACAGAGCGAGCAAGAATGTATTGTTTGAGAACTCCGGTGCTGACGTAAGCTAAACAGTGTGATAGAAGAAAATAAAACAAGACTGTAGAACTGGTTATTTGAAAAATAACAGTACAAAGCTAATATAAAAAGCATTTAGAACAAAGTGCACAGAGGCTCTATGCTGCGAGCAAAGCAATAAAATACATCCAGGGCAAAGTGCATGAAGGCCTAAAGCCCAAAGCTAACGCGCAAATGATACATGAAACTAACCACACTACAATGCACTGTGGGAGACACAAATGCGCAGTTTATGTTTTTTCAGTACACTGGTAGCTTTGAACAGCTCTGCAGGTGCTTTGAATTGTTTCTTATGATATAGACTGCTTCACTGTTTACTGCACTGGGTTGTCCAATTGGAAATTTAGGGTAAACATCTGGGGCAGAGGCCGTATTGCTAGAGGGAGAGAGAACTAGAGAGATCTGCTGGGATGAGCATTGTTACTATATGATTGTATCTGAACGTTATTGTGACATGTAAAGTAGCTGCCATATTGCTCAGATATTTGGGACCTGCAATCATGGACTAGATTAAAGTCCTCCAATTGACCAGCAATGTGGACTAATCATTTAATTTATTCTATTCCTGTTACTTTAACTATGGCTGGCTTATTGGCTGTGGCGTAAGGGTGATAAACAACTCTTGTAGCAGGTATGTCTTATATCAATGTAAGAAGTATAAGTTCCAGTTGGCTGCTGACAGCTGAGTGTTATGGAATTGATAATAGTGTTGGCCAGAAATGTTATGTATGAGTAAAGTAGTTTGCTGGTTAGGTTTTTTCAAACCGTGGATTGAAAGCTAAAGATAGAGCTTGAGGGTGCAACTGTTTTTCCAGGTTCTCTTGTCAGGATCTGTGGTGCTTTATTTGTTTTGAAAATAGCCATGTTTTCAACTGTCTTCGGAAGTTTATATGCTCCTGGATACTTTAAATGCTGACTGGTAGGAAGTTTAAGAGCTTGGTGTCTTGTACTGATGAAGTAGTGCATCCTACACATTTCTTAGTTTAAGGTGGTATAATAGGTGGTGCAAGCCTGTAGTGAAGGGTCCTGATTGATTTGTATTGCTTTAATTTAGTTTGTAAGTATACCAATCCTTTTCCTGGGAGGCTCTGTGAACAATGTGAAGTGCCTTGAAGATTGCACTTTTAGCTATTGGTAGCCTGTGGAGTGATTGCCAGACTTGAGTCATGTGTTCTCTTGGATGAAGGCAGAGAAGGAGTCTTGCAGCAGCATTTTGGATGAGTTTATGTTTTGCGTATAATGAATGCGGGCGTGCCAGGGTATAGGCTCTGTTGGCGTAGCCAAGCTTGGAGATTATCCAAGGTATGGGAGGAAGCACTGATGCACCATAGTGTTTTCATTGTGTAAAAGGCACTCTGGTTTACTTTAACATATGGCAACAAATATAGGTTTTAGTCCATGGTTACCTTTAGGTTTCTAATTTCTCTTGATATTGTTGGCGAAACCTCATGTTGGTGATAGGTTGGTATTTTTGCCCTTTTCCGTACAGCACTAGCTCTGACTCCAATATTCAGCTTTAGATGGTTATTCATTAGCCATGTGTTCATGGCACGATGGCAGTCAAGTTTTAAATTGTAGAGGTATTCCAGACCATCTATTTAAAAAAAAAAATACATTGTCATCTGCATAGCTGTAACAGATGAAGTTGAATGAAGTTATCAGGTTTGGTAAGGGGCTTAGGTAGATGTTGAATATTAGAAGAGATACGATGGACCCCTGTGGGACATCACAGTGTTATGTGTGAGGAGCTGATTTGAAAGGTGGCAGCAAAACTAGTTTAATGTCACAGCTGACAGGCCAGGAACTCAGTGGACATTAGATTAACTCCCTTCATGTCTTTTGTTGGAAATTGGGCTTAGTAGGCTGAGACCCCATTCAAGCACCAAACCCCAAGTAACCTGGGCTTAACCTTCTGGTACCTTGGCACAAAGCAATCAGGTTTAATTTAGAGGCAATATGTAAAGTCATTATCCAGTACTTCAAACAGTAATAATGTGAAAATACAACGTATAGAAATCCCACACCAATTTCGGAAAATAGAGTAAAATAAAATAAATTATTTGACACCAAACCAACAGAAATCAGTGCCTAAAAGCACAAACCATAACTGTGGTGATCTGGTCGTGCTGGACTGAGACAAATTTACAACTTCAGGTCGACCACGATGGAGTGGTACCCAGATACCTGGTCGCAGTTAGGTGCATTGAATAAAGTACTTTAAATTTTGGTTTGCGGAACATTGTTAGATCGCTCCTTGAAAATGTTTCACACCACAGCAGTTCTGAGGGAGCTGCTGCACTGCATCATCATCAAAGATGCTGCCACCAAGCCCTTGCAGTATCTGCTTCGAGGGTGCGTCACACAGAGGTGGTTCTGAGAAGACAACATGCTTCACTACGGAGTCTGGCTTCTGGGATGCATCATGCTGCAGTGGTGCTGATGCGGCTGTGAGGAGATGCATCGTGGTGTGTTGGTTCTGCTTAGAGGACCACCCTAGACTGCCAGAGCACCTTCAGATCCACTTACAATGGTCTAGGACTGGGTGGCACCTCTTGTGGGGCAAGACTCACAACAAGTAGAGTTATTGGGTTCAAGATGGTTTGATCCTTTTCCGTCCCTGAAGCTCTGATTAGGAGGCCAGCCTACTAGTCTCTTGAGTCATTCTGGTGGTCCTATGATCAAGATGAAGGTCTAGTCCTTTTACTCAGCAGCAGGGCAGCAGGCAGAAGGGCAGCAGGGCAGCAGAGTGGTATTCCCTCTTGTAGAGTGTTAGAAATTGGGTTTCTAGTTGACAGAGGTATGAACACTGTCCAAGGAGGGACCACAATCGTAGTCAGGGTAAGTCACCACAGAACCTAAATTATCCTGTCCTCACCCTCTGGTAGCTTGGCACAAAACAGGCAGGCGTAACTTAGAAGGCAATATGTAAAGTATTTGTGCAATAACTCACACATTAACATAGTGAAAAGTACTCCACACCAGGTTAGGAAAATTTATAATATTTATCTGAATTAAATAAGACCAAAATGACACCAATCCAAGAAACACAAGTCAAGATATCACTTTTTAAAGGTGTAAATGAGTCTTAATCAACAAGAATCGGAGGTTGTATCTTTTCAACACACATTACCTGAGATGCATCAAAAATGACAATGCAGAGAGGTGGCAGAGGAGGAGATGCATCAGAACTTAAAGTGATGCATCAGTTTTTTTCTGGCACCTCAAAGGCGATGCGCCATTTATTTCCAGGTGGCAAGGTGATGCATCAATTACTGGAGGTGCAGCCTTGGTTCCTCTCTGCATTGTGGGGATATTTTGATTCCCAGTGACGATGCGTGGAAAATTCAAAACATGCTGGTAGGATGGAGCATGCGCTGCGTCAATCTGGTTGGCGATGCTGTGATTTTTCATCCACGAGGCAGGTGCTGTGTCTATTTTTGCAGGTGTTGGATGTTCTCTCTTTGGTGAAGTCTTTGATGGCCCTGAGACTTCAGAACAGGAGGCAAGCTCAGTCCAAGCCCTTGGAGAGCACCTGTGGGAGAAGGCAGAGTCCTTCCAGCAGAGTCAGAAGCCAGCAGGCAGCAGGGCAACAAGCAGGAGAGCAGTCCTTACAGCAAAAGCAGCCAGATGAGTCCTTTGGGAAGCCAGACACTCCCCCTTGACTGAGTCCAAGTGTAGGTCCAGAAGTATCTGATGTGGTGGGGTCACAGACCCAGTATATATACCCAAATGCACCTTTGAAGTGGAGGATACTTCAAAGATTGGTGTTGAAGTGCACAAGTTCACCTTTCAACCCATCCCTGTCTGCCATGAAATCTGTGGGGGTGATCAGTCCTTTCTGTGAGGTCAGTCCACTAGCCTTTGTAGTGTAAGTGAGAGTCCCCCTACCCTTCCTGCCCAGAAAGACCCATCAGTATGTAGATGAATGCAGCTGAGTGTCCTGTGTTTATGGCTGTTTGGGTGAAAAGCACAAGGGGAACTGTCAAAGAGCACAGACCAGACATGTGTTGGAGACAGGCTGTAAGGTCCAAAGAGCAGTAAGGGCAGAGAAATGCCTACTTTCTAAAAGTGTCATTTCTAAAATAGTAATGCAAACTTCAACTTCACCAGTGAGTAGGATTTCTCGCTACCATTTCACCCATACCAAACATGACAAGCTACTCCTCTCAGATCATTGAAGGCAATTTCCAATGCTAGCCAATGATAGGAGCAGGCTTTAAAGTAGTGAAAAACTAATTTGGAACAACCCTTACTCTTCTAGTCTCTCCTGGTAAATACTGGTATGGGGATACCAACTTGTCATGCACAATGCTGTGACTAGCACAAGTATCCCTCAGGGGAGTGATTTGGATTCCATTCACCTGGAATGTGTTGGAAGTGTCTGCTTCCCTCTGGAATCACCAACTCACTCTCTGAACCTACTTCCCAATTAAAGGCTAAAATGGTGTCTTTATCTGAGGAGCAATCCTCAAAGGCTACACTGGCAAACCCAGTGCCTCCCTTTTTCTTGGGACATGCTGCATCCCCTCTGTATTGCGCAGCCTGCTGACAATCAAAGCAGGGCCTACAGTCTATGACTTTTTTAAGCTTAGGGTCCCCATTACTCTGTTTACCACCAGAGCTGGAGTAGGATGTACTATCCTCTTTTTTAGGGGCCTGGGTCCCTGGAGGAACTTCCTTGGAGGACTTACCACCTCCTTCTTATGCCTTCTGTGGGCCTAAACCCCTTTCTTGGGATCAACCCCTAATGTTTTTGGGGAATCCTAGTCCTAACCCATGCATCAGCCTTCTTAGCTAGTTCTTTGGAACAAGAACATTATATATGTACTAGATGCTGATTTAATTTTTTTGATGTACAGTTTGCTAATAAGTGCTCCTGCATAGTCAAATTGTAGAGCCTTTCATGGTACTGCACCTTGTTACCTTTTAACCAGCCACCTGGTGTCTTCACAGAGAAGCCAACAAAATTTACAAAGGTCTGACACCAGGTTTTGTGAGTCTCCCTGAACCTAATCCTGTATTCCTCAGTGGTGAGTCTGAAGCCTTCAATCACAGCCTCATTCATTAGGTCATAGGACTCAGCACTTTCCTCATTGAGTGTCCATGGACTTGCCTGAGAAACACTCTTAGAGTAGAGAGCCCTAGTGCCTTTGGTGTAACCTTCTCATTCTACAAGCCCTTTGTTAGACTTTTCATCCTTGGCGTGGTCTCCCTTAACTTTTTACCTCTGTTGATGTGTGTTGGACTCTCATTTTGCTGTTTTTGTTACTCTGGGCACTTTACCACTGCTAACCAGTGCTCAAGTGCAAGTGCTCATTTACAAAACGTGTGTGTAATTGGTTTATCGATGATTGGCATATTTGATTTATTAGTAAGTCCCTAGTACAGTGCACTAGAGGTGCCCAGGGCCTGTAAATCAAATGCTTCTAGTGGGCCTGCAGCACTGGTTGTGCCACCCACATAAGTAGCTCTGTAATCATGTCTCAGACCTGCCACTGCAGTGTCTGTGTGTGCAGTTTTTACTGTAAATTCGACTTGGCAAGTGTACCCACTTGCCAGGCCTAAACCTTCAATTTTCTTACTTGTAAGGCACCCCTAAGGTAGGCCGTAGGTAGCCCCAAGGGAAGGGTGCAGTGTATGGTTAAAGGTAGGACATATTGGGGGTAATTCCGACCCCGGCGGTCAAGGACCGCCGGGGCCGGGGATGCGGGAGCACCGCCAACAGGCTGGCGGTGCCCCGCAGGGCATTCTGACCGCGGCGGTTTGGCCGCGGTCAGACCAGGAAAACCGGCGGTCTCCCGCCGGTTTTCCGCTGCCCTGGGAATCCCCCATGGCGGCGCAGCTTGCTGCGCCACCATGGGGGATTCCGACCCCCTCACTGCCATCCTGTTCCTGGCGGCTCCGACCGCCAGGAACAGGATGGCGGTGAGGGGTGTCGTGGGGCCCCTGGGGGCCCCTGCAGTGCCCATGCCAATGGCATGGGCACTGCAGGGGCCCCCGTAAGAGGGCCCCATTTGTATTTCAGTGTCTGCTTTGCAGACACTGAAATACGCGACGGGTGCCACTGCACCCATTGCACATACCCACTCCGCAGGCTCCATTCGGAGCCGGCTTCCTCGTGGGGAAGGGTTTCCCGCTGGGCTGGCGGGCAGCCGTCTGGCGGTCGCCCGCCAGCCCAGCGGGAAAGCCAGAATGGCCTCCGCGGTCTTTCGACCGCGGAGCGGCCATATGGCGACTCCCTCCAGGCGGGCGGCTCCCGCCGCCCGCGGGGGTCAGAATGACCCCCATAGTAATGTGTTTTATATGTCCCAAAAGTGAAATATTGCTAAATTCGTTTTTTACTGTTGCAAGGCCTGTCTCTATCATAGATTAACATGGGGGCTACCTTAAATCTTATTAAAGTGCACATTCCCTTTGGGAGCGGTTGGACATGTGGAGTTTGCGGTCTCTCTGCTCACAATTTAAAAATACATCTTTTAGTAAAGTTGATTTTAAGAGTGTTTGAAAATGCCACTTTTAGAAAGTGAGCATTTTCTTGCTTATACCATTTCTGTGACTCTGCCTGTTTGTGCATTCCCTATCTGGTTCAGTTTGAAAGTTGGGCTGGTTGCACCTCACACTAGAAAGTGACACAAAGGGAGCTGGGGTGTAGTCAGCATTTCCAGATGAACCATCTATGCTAGGAGGGAGGGGACGAGTGGTCACACACATCTGAAAGGGCTGTGCATGCCCTCACACAATGCAGTCTCCAACCCCTGGGTGAGTGTCTGGGGCCTGGCCTGCGCAAGGCAGGATTCCACAATCAAGAGAGACTTTGCTTTGAAGTATGCCTACTTCAAAGGAGAAAATGGGTATAAGAAGGGCACCCAAAACCACAGACTTTAGAACACTTTTGGAAACCAAGAGGAACCTCTGCCTGGAGAAGAGCTGAAGAGCTGAGGAAGAAAAGCTGCCCTGCCTGTGACTGTGCTTTGTGGAGTTATCCTGCAGTTGCTGCTTCTGACAGAGTAAGAGGGCAAAGACTGGACTTTGTGTGCCTTCCATCTTGTGAAGAACTCTCCAAGGGTTTGACTTAGTGTAGGAAAGTACCATCTTGCCTGGCATGTTACCCCCATATTTCACTGTATATATGTTGTTTTAGTTGTATGTGTCACTGGGACCCTGCCAGCCAGGGCCCCAGTGCTCATAAGTGTGCCCTGTATGTGTTACCTGTGTTATGACTAACTGTCTCACTGAGGCTCTGCTAATCAGAACCTCAGTGGTTATGCTCTCTCATTTCTTTCAAATTGTCACTAACAGGCTAGTGACCAATTTTACCAATTTACATTGGCATACTGGAACACCCTTATAATTCCCTAGTATATGGTACTGAGGTACCCAGGGTATTGGGGTTCCAGGAGATCCATATGGGCTGCAGCATTTCTTTTGCCACCCATAGGGAGCTCTGACAATTCTTACACAGGCCTGCCACTGCAGCCTGAGTGAAATAACGTCCACGTTATTTCACAGCCATTTTACACTGCACTTAAGTAACTTATAAGTCACCTATATGTCTAACCTTTACCTGGTAAAGGTTGGGTGCTAAGTTACTTAGTGTGTGGGCACCCTGGCACTAGCCAAGGTGCCCCCACATTGTTCAGGGCCAATTCCCCGGACTTTGTGAGTGTGGGGACACCATTACACGCATGCACTACATATAGGTCACCACCTATGTGTAGCTTCACAATGGTAACTCCGAATATGGCCATGTAACATGTCTATGATCATGGAATTGCCCCCTCTATGCCATCCTGGCATTGTTGGCACAATCCCATGATCCCACGGGTCTGTAGCACAAACTACTGCCAAACTACCTTTTCAGGGGTTTCACTGCAGCTGCTGCTGCCAACCCCTCAGACAGGTTTCTGCCCTCCTGGGGTCCAGCCAGGCTTGGCTCAGGAAGGCAGAACAAAGGACTTCCTCAGAGAGAGGGTGTTACACCCTCTCCCTTTGGAAAATGGTGTGAAGGCAGGGGAGGAGTAGCCTCCCCCAGCCTCTGGAAATGCTTTCATGGGCACACATGGTGCCCATTTCTGCATAAGCCAGTCTACACCGGTTCAGGGACCCCTCAGCCCTGCTCTGGCGCGAAACTGGACAAAGGAAAGGGGAGTCACCACTCCCCTGACCTGCACCTCTCCTGGGAGGTGCCCAGAGCTCCTCCAGTGTGCTCCAGACCTCTGCCATCTTGGAAACAGAGGTGCTGCTGGCACACTGGACTGCTCTGAGTGGCCAGGGCCAGCAGGTGACGTCAGAGACTCCTTCTGATAGGCTCCTTCAGGTGTTGCTAGCCTATCTTCTCTCCTAAGTAGCCAAACCCTCTTTTCTGGCTATTTAGGGTCTCTGCTTTGGGGAATTCCTTAGATAACAAATGCAAGAGCTCATCAGAGTTCCTCTGCATCTTTCTCTTCACCTTCTGCCAAGGAATCGACTGCTGACCGCGCTGGAAGCCTGCAAAACTGCAACAAAGTAGCGAAGACGACTACTGCAACTCTGTAACGCTGATCCTGCCGCCTTCTCGACTGCTTTCCTGGTGGTGCATGCTGTGGGGGTAGTCTGCCTCCTCTCTGCACTAGAAGCTCCGAAGAAATCTCCCGTGGGTCGACGGAATCGTCCCCCTGCAACCGCAGGCACCAAAGAACTGCATCACTGGTCCCCTGGGTCTCCTCTCAGCACGACGAGCGAGGTCCCTTGAATCCAGAAACTCTGTCCAAGTGACTCCCACAGTCCAGTGACTCTTCCGTCCAAGTTTGGTGGAGGTAAGTCCTTGCCTCCCCACGTCAGACTGCATTGCTTGGAACAGCGTCTTTTGCAGCTACTCCGGCCTCTGTGCACTTCCGGCGGAAATCCTTTGTGCACAGCCAAGCCTGGGTCCACGGCACTCTAACCTGCATTGCACGACCTCCTGAGTTGTCCTCCGGCTGCGTGGGACTCCTTTGTGCAACTTCGGGTGAGCACCATTTCACTCCTCTTCATAGTGCCTGTTCCAGCACTTCTGTGGGTGCTGCCTGCTTTTGAGACATCTCCTTGTCTTGCTGGGTGCCCCCTCTGTCCTCTGACGCAATTGGCGACATCCTGGTCCCTCCTGGGCCACAGCAGCATCCAAAAACCCTAACCGCACAACTTGAAGCTAGCAAGGCTTGTTTGCGGTCTTTCTTCAGGAAAACACTTCTGCACGACTCTCCACTGCGTGGGACATCCGTCCTCCAAAGGGGAAGTTTCTAGCCCTTGTCGTCCTGCAGAATCCTCAGCTTCTACTGCCTAGTAGCAGCTTCTTTGCACCCACAGCTGGCAGTTCCTGGGCATCTGCCCACTCTCGACTTGGTCGTGACTTTTGGACTTGGTCCCCTTATTCCACAGGTACCCTCGTCTGGAAATCCATCGTTGTTGCATTGCTGGTTTTGGTCTTTCCTGCAGAATTCCCCTATCACAACTTCTGTGCTCTTTGGGGAACTTTAGTGCACTTTGCACTCACTTTTCAGGGTCTTGGGGTGGGCTATTTTTCTAACCCTCACTGTTTTCTTACAGTCCCAGCGACCCTCTACAAGGTCACATAGGTTTGGGGTCCATTCGTGGTTCGCATTCCACTTTTGGAGTATATGGTTTGTGTTGCCCCTATCTCTATGTGTCCCCATTGCATCCTATTGTAACTATACATTGTTTGCACTGTTTTCTAATACTATACTGCATATTTGTGGTATTGTGTACATATATCTTGTGTATATTTGCTATTCTCATACTGAGGGTACTCACTGAGATACTTTTGGCATATTGTCATAAAAATAAAGTACCTTTATTTTTAGTATATCTGTGTATTGTGTTTTCTTATGATATTGTACATATGACACTAGTGGTACTGTAGGAGCTTCACTTGTCTCCTAGTTCAGCCTAAGCTGCTCTGCTAAGCTACCATTATCTATCAGCCTAAGCTGCTAGACACCCTATACACTAATAAGGGATACCTGGGCCTGGTGCAAGGTGTAAGTACCCCTTGGTACTCACTACAAGCCAGTCCAGCCTCCTACATTGGTTGTGCAGCGGTGGGATAAGTACTTTGTAACTACTTACCACTTTTGTCATTGTACTTTTCATAAGAGAAAAATATACAAAACAAGTTCAGTGTATGTACACCTAACCAAAAAGTTTTGCATTTCTTTTCTCACTTTTTTTCTAAAGTGCTGAAAAGTACCTCTAACTTTCTAAAAAGTTCTTAAAAAGTTTTTAAAGTTTTTTTTTCTGTCTTTCCAAAAGTTCTGAAAAACTTTTTTCTCACTTTTTCTATCCCTTAAACACTTTCTAAAATGTCTGGCACAGGCCAAACTGTTGATCTGTCCAAACTTTCTTATGATCACCTTAGCTGGAAAGGAGCAAGGAGTCTCTGCATAGAAAGAGGTTTAAGTGTAAGGAAGAATCCCTCTAGAGAACTGTTGGTTAACATGCTTGTAGAACAGGATAAGGCCAGAGCTGGCACAACTGTTGAAAAGTTAGCTGATGGTTCCCACTCTGATTCTGTGGCACCCCTAGCAAAAGAGGTGGGAGGGAATCTTCCAAGCCTGCCCCCTAGCAAGCCAACTAGCATAGCTGGTACTGATGTAGAGTCACACCATACTGATAGTGTTGTCTCACATCACAGTAAGAGTATCCCTTCTCATCATAGTAGAAGTGCTGTTTCTGTTAGCCAAGCTGGTAAGGTGCCATCTGTTAGGGACAGGTCTCCTTCTGTTTATTCTCACCATACTTCGGTTTCAAGGAATGACCCACCCACCCACCCTGATGACAGAGTGTTAGAAAGGGAGCTCAATAGATTGAGAGTGGAACAAACCAGACTGAAGCTCAAGAAGCAACAGCTGGATTTGGATAGGCAGTCCTTAGAAGTGGAAAGAGAAAGACAGAAACTGGGTTTAGAAACCCATGGTGGCAGCAGCAGTATTCCCCATAGTCATCCTGCAAAACAGCATGATTCTAGGAATCTGCACAAGATAGTTCCCCCTTATAAGGAGGGGGATGACATTAACAAGTGGTTTGCTGCACTTGAGAGGGCCTGTGTTGTACAGGATGTCCCTCAAAGGCAGTCGGCTGCTATCCTATGGCTATCATTTAGTGGAAAGGGTAGGGATAGGCTCCTTACTGTAAAAGAAAGTGATGCCAATAATTTTGCAGTTCTTAAGAATGCACTCCTAGATGGTTATGGCTTAACCACTGAACAGTACAGGATGAAGTTCAGAGAAACCAAAAAGGAGTCTTCACAAGACTGGGTAGACTTTGTTGACCATTCAGTGAAGGCCTTGGAGGGGTAGTTACATGGCAGTAAAGTTACTGATTATGAAAGCCTGTATAACGTAATCCTGAGAGAGCATATACTTAATAACTGTGTGTCTGATTTGTTGCACCAGTACCTGGTGGACTCTGATCTGACCTCTCCCCAAGAATTGGGAAAGAAGGCAGACAAATGGGTCAGAACAAGGGTGAACAGAAAAGTTCATACAGGGGGTGACAAAGATGGCAAGAAGAAGGATGGTAAGTCTTCTGACAAGGGTGGGGACAAATCTAAAAATGAGACTTCATCAGGCCCACAAAAACACTCTGGTGGGGGTGGTGGGTTCAAATCCTCTTCAAATCAAAACAAAGAAAAGAAACCATGGTGCTATTTATGTAAAATAAAAGGCCATTGGACAACAGATCCCAGTTGTCCAAAGAAAAGCACCAAGCCTCCTACCACTACAACCCCTGCTGCTACACCTAGTGCCCCTAGTAATAGCAGTGGTGGTGGGAGCAAACCTACTAATAGCCAATCCAAGGGAGTAGCTGGGCTCATTTTTGGTAACTTAGTTGGGGTTGGTCTTGTTAGGGAGACCACAGAGGCTGTGTTAGTCTCTGAGGGGGCTATTGATTTAGCCACCTTAGTTGCTTGTCCCCTTAACATGGATAAGTACAAGCAACTACCCCTAATAAATGGTGTTGAGGTTCAGGCCTACAGGGACACAGGTGCCAGTGTTACAATGGTAATAGAGAAACTGGTCCACCCTGAACAACACCTACTTGGTCACCACTACCAAGTAACCGATGCTCACAACAACACACTTAGCCACCCCATGGCTGTTGTAAATCTCAACTGCGGGGGGGGTTACTGGTCCAAAGAAAGTTGTGGTTGCCTCAGATTTACCTGTAGACTGTCTACTTGGAAATGATTTAGAGACATCAGCCTGGTCAGATGTGGAGTTGGAGGCCCATGCAGCAATGCTGGGCATCCCAGGGCATATTTTTGCTTTGACAAGGGCTCAGGCCAAAAAGCAAAAAGGACAGGGTGACTTGGATCCTGGAAGAATGGACCAAGTGCTCCCTAAAGCTAGGGCTAGTAGAAGTAAAGCACTACCTACTATCCCTCCCTCGACAGTGGATTCTTCTTCTGAGGAAGAAGAATTTCCACCCTGTGCAGAACCTACACCCGAGGAGCTGGAAGCAGACACTGCTGAGCTTTTGGGTGAAGGGGGGCCTGCCACGGAGGAGCTGAGTGTGGCACAGCAAACCTGTCCCACACTAGAGGGTCTAAGGCAGCAAGCTGTCAAACAAGCAAATGGGGATGTCAGTGACTCTCACAGAGTTTACTGGGAGGACAACCTCTTGTACACTGAAGCAAGGGATCCAAAACCTGGAGCTGCCAGGAGATTGGTGATTCCTCAGGAGTACAGAAAGTTCCTCCTAACTCTAGCCCACGACATTCCCTTAGCTGGACATTTGGGGCAAATGAAAACTTGGGACAGGCTTGTTCCCTTGTTTCATTGGCCTAGAATGTCAGAGGACACAAAGGAATTCTGTAAGTCCTGTGAAACCTGTCAAGCCAGTGGCAAGACAGGTGGCACTCCAAAGGCACCCCTTATTCCACTACCTGTGGTTGGGGTTCCCTTTGAAAGGGTAGGGGTTGACATAGTTGGCCCCCTTGACCCTCCTACTGCTTCAGGCAATAGGTTTATCTTGGTGGTAGTGGACCATGCCACCAGATATCCTGAAGCAATTCCTCTAAGGACCACTACAGCTCCTGCAGTGGCAAAGGCCCTCCTGGGAATCTTTTCCAGGGTGGGCTTCCCAAAAGAGGTGGTATCAGACAGGGGAAGCAATTTCATGTCTGCTTACTTAAAGGCCATGTGGAAGGAGTGTGGTGTTACATACAAGTTCACTACACCCTATCATCCACAAACAAATGGACTGGTGGAGAGATTTAACAAAACTCTCAAAGGCATGATTATGGGACTCCCTGAAAAACTCTGCAGGAGATTGGATATCCTATTACCTTGCCTCCTTTTTGCTTACAGGGAGGTACCTCAAAAAGGAGTGGGATTCAGCCCCTTTGAACTCCTATTTGGACACCCTGTGAGAGGTCCTCTAACACTTGTTAAGGAGGGTTGGGAACAACATTTAAAAGCTCCAAAGCAAGACATAGTGGACTATGTACTTGGCCTCAGATCAAGGATGGCTGAGTACATGAAAAAGGCCAGTAAAAACCTTCAGGCCAGCCAAGAGCTCCAAAAGCAATGGCATGACCGGAAGGCTGTTTTGGTTCAGTACCAACCAGGGCAGAAAGTGTGGGTCTTGGAGCCTGTGGCCCCAAGAGCACTCCAAGATAAATGGAGTGGACCCCACACAATTGTTGAGAAAAAGGGTGAAGTCACCTACTTAGTTGACTTAGGCACTGCCAGGAGTCCCCTTGGGGTGCTCCATGTCAATCGCCTGAAACCCTACAATGACAGGGCTGATCTCACCCTGCTCATGGCAACAGATGAGGGACAGGAAGAAGAGAGTAACCCTCTCCCTGATCTCTTCTCTTCCACAGAACAAGATGCTCTGGTGGAAGGGGTAGTACTGGCAGATTGTCTTACTGCTGAGCAGAAAGACTACTGCATAAATCTCCTAGGTCAGTTTTCTGAACTCTTCTCTACTGTGCCAGGCACCACTTCTTGGTGTGAGCACACTATAGATACTGGAGACAGCTTGCCTGTCAAAAGTAAGATCTATAGGCAGCCTGACCATGTCAGAGACTGCATAAACAAGAAGTGCAGAAAATGCTTTAACTGGGAGTGGTTGAGCACTCTGAAAGTCCATGGGCCTCTCCTGTGGTACTTGTACCAAAACCTCATTCCAAGGATGGAAAGAAGGAAATGTGGTTTTGTGTAGACTATAGAGGTCACAACCAAGTAACCAAAACTGATGCCCACCCCATACCCAGGGCAGATGAGCTAATAGATACACTGGCATCTGCCAAGTATCTAAGCACTTTTGACTTGACTGCAGGGTATTGACAGATCAAATTATCAGAAGATGCAAAAGCAAAAACTGCATTTTCAACCATTGGAGGCCATTACCAATTCACAGTAATGCCTTTTGGATTGAAAAATGCACCTGCCACTTTTCAAAGGTTGGTGAATACAGTCCTGCAAGGGCTGGAAGCTTTTAGTGCAGCATATCTAGATGATATAGCTGTCTTTAGCTCCAGCTGGGATGATCACTTGGTCCACCTATGGAAAGTTTTGGAGGCCCTGCAAAAGGCAGGCCTCACTATCAAGGCTTCAAAGTGCCAGATAGGGCAGGGGAAGGTGGTTTATCTGGGACACCTGGTAGGTGGAGAACAGATTGCACCACTTCAGTGGAAAATCCAAACTATTATAGATTGGGTTCCCCCTTCAACTCAGACCCAGGTGAGAGCCTTCTTAGGCCTCACTGGGTATTACAGGAGGTTCATAAAGAACTATGGCTCCATTGCAGCCCCTCTTAATGACCTCACCTCCAAGAAAATGCCTAAAAAGGTATTATGGACAGCTAGCTGTCAGAAAGCTTTTGAGGAGCTGAAGCAGGCCATGTGCTCTGCACCTGTCCTGAAAAGCCCCTGTTACTCCAAAAAATTCATTGTCCAAACTGATGCATCTGAATTAGGGGTAGGGGCAGTCCTTTCACAACTTAATTCTGAGGGCCAGGATCAACCTGTTGCTTTTATCAGCAGGAGGTTGACCCCTAGAGAAAAGTGTTGGTCTGCCATAGAGAGGGAGGCCTTTGCTGTGGTCTGGGCACTGAAGAAGTTGAGCCAATACCTGTTTGGCACTCACTTAATTGTTCAGACAGACCACAAACCTCTACTTTGGCTAAAACAAATGAAAGGTGAAAATCCTAAATTGTTGAGGTGGTCTATATCCCTACAGGGAATGGACTATACAGTGGAACATAGACCTGGGAGTACCCACTCCAATGCAGATGGACTCTCCAGATATTTCCACTTAGACAATGAAGACTCATCAGGTCATGGCTAGTCTTATTGTCCTTCGTTTGGGGGGGGGGTTGTGTATGAAAGTACCATCTTGCCTGGCATGTTACCCCCATATTTCACTGTATATATGTTGTTTTAGTTGTATGTGTCACTGGGACCCTGCCACCCAGGGCCCCAGTGCTCATAAGTGTGCCCTGTATGTGTTACCTGTGTTATGACTAACTGTCTCACTGAGGCTCTGCTAATCAGAACCTCAGTGGTTATGCTCTCTCATTTCTTTCAAATTGTCACTAACAGGCTAGTGACCAATTTTACCAATTTACATTGGCATACTGGAACACCCTTATAATTCCCTAGTATATGGTACTGAGGTACCCAGGGTATTGGGGTTCCAGGAGATCCCTATGGGCTGCAGCATTTCTTTTGCCACCCATAGGGAGCTCTGACAATTCTTACACAGGCCTGCCACTGCAGCCTGAGTGAAATAACGTCCACGTTAGAGCAAGTCGCAATTTAAGATTGTTTTGTGCAGGAAGGTGTTCCTTCCTGCACAAAAACAATCTCCCCTTCAACGCAGCCATCCTTGCACAATGATGCAAGGGTTGCTGCGTTGGCACACAGCAGCAAATTTAGTGTCGGCGCAGGGGGAAACACAGAGGTGCACTGTATTCTATTAAATATGACACATCCCTGCACTGTGAAAATGACAGTGCGCAACACTGCCAAATTTGGACCGGTGATTTGCCCTTGAATCTGGCCCTATATCGCTCGGCATTAGGGTGCCTTGCAAGCCACTAATCTCACTCAGCGTCTTATTTGTTCCTCCCCAGTACTCAGGGGGACTTGGCTACAGATTTGGATAATTTCAACTGCTGGCTTCCAGATACATTTGAAGACTTAACACCCTTAAGTGTCTGTCCTTGGAAGACTCAAAAAGTCTTGGCCCCATGGTTTTCTTCATACTTCCCAAAAAATAGGCAAACAATTGGAGTGGATATGGAGAGTCAATTACTCTCAGGAGGGCAGGGTCAGTTGCAAATCAGCATCATGATTCTATTAAAGAGGCTGAGACAGTATTTTGCCACTACAATCGACCTGGCAAAGAATGATACTCAGGTTGTCAGATATCTAAAGATTTTCTTCATCCTACAGTCTGCAACCAGTTCTAGATGCTTCTCAGAAACTCTGTGACAAGCTGGCAGATTTGTTCGAGTAGAAGATTGAAGCTCATCAAGGGATGTTTACACTGAGTAAGTTACCAGTAGAAGTCTCTAAGAAAAGACTAAAGGAGACCCCACATACTTCTCTCCTCTAGTTGAAAGCCATTATGCTAGAACAATCTAAACAAGCTATTATGCGCAGCAAATCAGGCACTCCTCTAGACCCCTGCCACTTTCTTTTCTCAAAAAAGCTACTGATGTCATTAATACAATTTTGAATTATATTTTAAATCAATCCTTAGTGACGGGTGTTGTGAAAGCTAACTCTAGTCAAGCCTTTGCTTAAGAAACCAGATTCCGACCCAAGGACTTTGTCTGCTTTCAGTCCTATTTTTTCTGTCTCATGGCCAAACTCCGTCATTGTTTCCAAACCAGTTTTGGACTTCAAAATTCCACTGAGTATTCCCTCGTGAAAGTTTCAGAATCTATAAACTTGATATTGTAAACAATGCATTGCTGATTCTCTTGGATATGTCTGTGGCTTTCAACACAATATCACACAATATCTTACTACAGTGCCTGGCATATATTGGAATCCATGATGGTTGAAATCTTTCTTAGGAAACAGGAGACAAGTGGTAACTTTTGGCCCTTTTAGATCACATGAAAAACTCTTGAAACATGTTGTTCCTGAGGGGTCATATCTGAGCTCAGCATTGTTCAATGTACACATGTCTCTCTTGATTGCACTTTTGAAAACATTTGGTATTGCTATTGTGTCATATGCAGATGATACTCAGGTGATTATCTTGTTTAATAAGAATTCTTTTAACTCGGAAGAAAACTTGAAAAACAGTCTCGCCCAAGTCATCAGGAGGATGAACAGTAATCACTTAAAATGTAACATGGACAAACAATCAGTTTTCCACTCTGGCATGGTGGCCAGATGACCACTTTGAGGGGCATGTGTATGAGTCCCTAGTGCCACCAGAACGCCACTTTTCGTGATGCTATGGTGGCGCTATGAACGGTGTTGTATTTAGAAGTTGCCGTTAAGCCACTTTTTGTGGCTTGACACCACCTTGTAAATACGACCCCTTCACATGCAGCCCTTTGCGTGGAAGGGGCATGCAATGGGTGTTGCTGTGGGTGTGCCACAGCAACACCCATTGCATTTTGACGCTGCCTAGGTTTACGAGGTTTTCGTAAACCTGAGGCAGCGCCAAAATGTAACACCACCCCAGGGGTGCCGTTAGTGCTAACGCGGAGAAACCCTAGCTATATTCTTAGTCACCTAGGGCTGAATAGTAGATTTCACACACTAGGTCGATGAACCGAATCTGTTTTGAGAAAATCGTCATTCGAAATATGTCATAAACATCACTTATAACAAATGATAATCAATTCAACCTTAAGAACCACACTAGTTTATTAAGAAGTTAATAATTTATTTCCCTATATTAACAACGCTAAGGTTACGAAAACAATTCTCAAATACAAGTGATACATATACAGAAACAACAAAGGCTGATTTGAACGGCAAATATATCTAAGTTTAATCAATGCAAAAAGACAAATCATCTCAATGGTTATAACACAAAATCATAGCAACAAAATCTGAGACAGAAAAATTGAATACATCTAAATAATGATTAGACAGAAAAATATCAACAACAATTCATGAGCATGTGAGTAACACCTCTCTAACCACTAATTAGCATTGACGTGTTGGGTTTCATGTAAAAGTTGTAGTAACACAAATTTAGAAAACATCTAAACTATGGCGTTATCAAAAATAAGAATAAGCAGCAGTAAATAAGCAATTGCAGCTGGTACTTGAAAAACAAAAGACAAATATCAATTCACATTTATACATTTACCAAGTCTCTACGAAAACCAGAAACAACGTCTACTTCGTCAGTGGGACAGCAGCATCAGGCACCACCATCAGGACAGGGACATGGACAAGGGTAATGGTTTAGAATTTGGACTATAAGCTACACTAAACCATCTAGCATAGGTTCAGTATTGAACAGACGTAAACGAATAAAATACCAGAAATGTGAATAGACTATCTGGAAACATGAAATGTCAAAATGACAGATTATAAAGTAATAGAATCTCTAGGACTCAGGATACACGAATATCCCAAAGAAGAATGACCCATAAACAATGGTGACTGAACATTAAATTAAACTTGTTACTTGAAAATGATTAGATAAAGTATGAGGTGAGAAAGCTATGACCAATCAGAACATCAATAGACATCAAAATTATACAATTAGTTTACTCCAAGCTCTTCAATTTACTGTTATTACATTGACAAAACGCAAACTAATACATTAGTATCCTGTACTTCCTCTTCTTCCGCCTCATCTGTGGATTCTTTGTTTCCACCCCACCGAAATATGAAGTCACAGGAAAAAACAATTACAAAATATGTTACCACACCATTTCTTTATCCTCGAGGAAAGACATACAAGTTAGAAAAATATCTTCAAACATTGAAGTCAGTCAAACTACGGAACACACTAGAAACATTTTATATAACTTGCATTGTACAATGACTTGCATCTGCTTCTACTTCAGTCCAGCAGATGCCACTAAATACACATTTATTTCTACCATTCGTTTTAGTTAAGAAACACACTCTTTTGTGAAGACAGAATAATTTTATCAGCTTAAGTTAGCATGGACAAAATATAGGCCTTACATAAGATGGTGGCCATTCAGTTAGTCACAATTGTGTAAACACAATATTATTATTAAACTAATTCACACATTAATCTGTAAGTATAATTACATAAAGACTCAACATTTTATCAAGAAAATCTCAGCTCTCACATTACCATGAATCCACAAGTTCAGGCTGCAAACCAAAGGAGGAAGACCCTTTTCCGTACTGGAGGCAAAAGCCTGGAACCAGCTCCTGCATTCTTTAAAATGAGCAGAAAATGCTGCTTTGTTCAGAAAATCTCTTAAAATGTTTCTCTTCTTGACCCTCACTTGGGGGGCCATGTACAAGACAGGGAGATTCGGGTTTCAGGACTGAGATGTACCATTTCCAAGGTGATTGTTGTGCATTACAAATGTCTGGTTTCATTTAATTTTAATTGCACTGATTGAGAAATATTAATTTGTGTAACCTGCAATATATATGTTTCACAATCACATTTTAGGAAATTAGCTCAAATGCCAAAGAGGATGGCAATGGTATAAAAAAATCTAAAAAGCAGAAATATATAGTTTTCACAGACTCCAACACATTTTAGGAAAGCTGCTCGAATGCCAGAGACGCTAAAGGTGTTATCATAAATGAAGCCTCGTGATCAATTCACTACAAAAGAGAGGCAAAGAAAAAAACTCTGCTGTTGCAAAGAGAACATGGGAATTAGTACTTTGAAGAAAATCTTCTGTCCACTGCCATGAATGGATTCCACATAATTAGCTGTCTAACCAGGGCTCACTAAATGAGGGTACAGTAAATGCTACAGTGAACAAGATCCCCTTGAATAACCGAGTAATCTAGACACAGAAGGGAACTTAGCAATAGTTGAATCTGAACAGTGCCAAGTATCTGGCCCCCCACAAAGGACCTGCAATCTCATGAAGTGCAGAAGCTCATTAAAATAATTGACTTGAACACGCGTATGTTACAAAGGTGGATGTAAAAGCTTTCATAGAGGCTTTTGCAAATGTCTTGGGATCCTTAGGAAAGCTACCTGCAGTGAACAAAATAAACCAGAAAAAGCAGGCACAACAAGAGCCAGGCACAACAGGAGCCTGATGCCATGTGACTAGCGTCTCACATGCTGCACAATAAATTAACACTGCAACTAGGTATCCTCTCCTGAAGAATGATCAAGGATGTGACTGTTCCTTATAAGATGTGAGACAGATAAAACAACAGGCAACCTTATAGGAGAAACGCTTACTCTCTGTAAAGCAATTGTACATAGCTTGCCCAAAAGTCATATAGAATTTGATGCTTGCTCCAGGAGATCAGTAACAAAGCTATGAGTACACTGTTTGCATCAAGATCTTGAGACGTGTCGACACACCCAGCATAGAATAAAGAAAGTTAAATTCTTGCAAAGCTATGACACATCCCTTCTACAGTGTAGCTCCCACAGTCTGGCAGTCACTACCAGTTGATCTGAGATTCTTGAAGGGCTGCCTCTTTTTTTTAATAAAGTTAAAATAATTGCCTATTTTAAACTGTATTCGAGTTAGTCTCCTCCAAAGTAGTCTCCTTCTACCCTGGTCTGCTTTTACCCCAGTTCCCTTATTGTCTGCTTGACTCCACAGACTCAACCTCTCAACCTTTCATCTCTGCCTGTCTTCATAACCTACATTACTTTCACCCGCTCTCTTAAGGCAAACCTGTGACTCTGTTCTACTTGGGGTTTCTCACTTGAAGTTCCTCCTTATTTCTAATCTTTCTCAAACTTATATCCCCTCCATGCTCTATTTTTATTTTAGCACCCCTTGAATCAATTAACCTGCTTGTACTTAAAATTGTAGCTGTTTCTAGCCTGTCCATCCTGGTCAGAGACATTCTGGGCCTCATTACAACCCTGGCGGCCAGCGGTAAGCTGGCGGTAACACCACCAACAGGCTGGTGGTGTACTGCCAGCGTATTATGACCGTAGCGCATTAGCCACAGCCATACTGCTGGTCCCTCCAACATACCGCCAGGCTTCTGCTGGCACCGCTGCCCGGGGGATTATGAGTCCCCAACCGCCAGCATGTCCATGGCGGTGTGGCTGGCAGTAAGGGGGACTTGGGGTGCCCCTTGGGGCCCCTGCACTGCCCTGCACTTAGCATGGGCAGTGCAGGGGCCCCAGTCGCAGCCCCATTGCGCATTTCACTGCCCCAATTTCTGGTCCAGCGGAAAACTCATAATAGGGAGCCACATGTAACTGGCGGTATAGTGACGCCTGCGGCTTCGGCTGTCTTTTTGAAAGCCGTAATGAGGGCCTCTGTCTCCTTCTTTGTTGTGTTTATTTTACTTATTTCTCTCATTCCTCGCTGCAGTATGAGTAGATTGATCTGATCCAATGTCATTTTCTATCTTTCCATATTGCAGTCTTTTGTTATTGTTGGTTCTAGGTAAGATATTATCCAAACCCACTTGTTCTATTCTGCAATGTGTTTACACCTTCCAGGTGGAGTTGAACTTTATAAAAACAATAAATAAATTATAAAACAATAAGGACTTTATGTAAAAGTGACATTATTAGATCATAGTACCACCAACACTCACTGAAGAAATGGGGCGTGTTAAGCAAGTTCCAATAAGTTCCAATCAATCAAGGTCGGTTAACAGTGTCCAAAACCAATGAAAAGTCCCAAATATGAACTTCATCAAATACTTGCAAGACCAGAACAAGGGTTTTGGAAGCACACCAGGCAATGAAAGCAAGTACAGTGTTTGTTTTTGATAATAAGTTTAAAAAATATGACATTGTTTATAATTTTTTTCTAAACGTATTGATCCAAACATAAGTTAAACAGCTAGTATACAGGGAGTGCAGAATTATTAGGCAAATGAGTATTTTGACCACATCATCCTCTTTATGCATGTTGTCTTACTCCAAGCTGTATAGGCTCGAAAGCCTACTACCAATTAAGCATATTAGGTGATGTGCATCTCTGTAATGAGAAGGGGTGTGGTCTAATGACATCAACACCCTATATCAGGTGTGCATAATTATTAGGCAACTTCCTTTCCTTTGGCAAAATGGGTCAAAAGAAGGACTTGACAGGCTCAGAAAAGTCAAAAATAGTGAGATATCTTGCAGAGGGATGCAGCACTCTTAAAATTGCAAAGCTTCTGAAGCGTGATCATCGAACAATCAAGCGTTTCATTCAAAATAGTCAACAGGGTCGCAAGAAGCGTGTGGAAAAACCAAGGCGCAAATTAACTGCCCATGAACTGAGAAAAGTCAAGCGTGCAGCTGCCACGATGCCACTTGCCACCAGTTTGGCCATATTTCAGAGCTGCAACATCACTGGAGTGCCCAAAAGCACAAGGTGTGCAATACTCAGAGACATGGCCAAGGTAAGAAAGGCTGAAAGACGACCACCACTGAACAAGACACACAAGCTGAAACGTCAAGACTGGGCCAAGAAATATCTCAAGACTGATTTTCCTAAGGTTTTATGGACTGATGAAATGAGAGTGAGTCTTGATGGGCCAGATGGATGGGCCCGTGGCTGGATTGGTAAAGGGCAGAGAGCTCCAGTCCGACTCAGACGCCAGCAAGGTGGAGGTGGAGTACTGGTTTGGGCTGGTATCATCAAAGATGAGCTTGTGGGGCCTTTTCGGGTTGAGGATGGAGTCAAGCTCAACTCCCAGTCCTACTGCCAGTTCCTGGAAGACACCTTCTTCAAGCAGTGGTACAGGAAGAAGTCTGCATCCTTCAAGAAAAACATGATTTTCATGCAGGACAATGCTCCATCACACGCGTCCAAGTACTCCTCAGCGTGGCTGGCAAGAAAGGGTATAAAAGAAGGAAATCTAATGACATGGCCTCCTTGTTCACCTGATCTGAACCCCATTGAGAACCTGTGGTCCATCATCAAATGTGAGATTTACAAAGAGGGAAAACAGTACACCTCTCTGAACAGTGTCTGGGAGGCTGTGGTTGCTGCTGCACGCAATGTTGATGGTGAACAGATCAAAACACTGACAGAATCCATGGATGGCAGGCTTTTGAGTGTCCTTGCAAAGAAAGGTGGCTATATTGGTCACTGATTTGTTTTTGAATGTCAGAAATGTATATTTGTGAATGTTGAGATGTTATATTGGTTTCACTGGTAATAATAAATAATTGAAATGGGTATATATTTTTTTTTGTTAAGTTGCCTAATAATTATGCACAGTAATAGTCACCTGCACACACAGATATCCCCCTAACATAGCTAAAACTAAAAACAAACTAAAAACTACTTCCAAAAATTTCAGCTTTGATATTAATGAGTTTTTTGGGTTCATTGAGAACATGGTTGTTGTTCAATAATAAAATTAATCCTCAAAAATACAACTTGCCTAATAATTCTGCACTCCCTGTAGCAGAACAGTCAATATTGTTGTAATGGTGAAATCACGTTGAAAACACGTTTACTTGGTATTGGGTCACATGGAAGACAGTGATGTGATGCAGGCCTGTACTAACAGACATTTAAGCCAAAATAGACCACAGTTGGCATGTTGCGTCAGAAAATACTTTTTCAAGACACTGAAGATATGGCTCACCAAGAAATAAGAAAAGTTAAAGAAAGGTATTTGATTTCAATGCACGAGAAATGGACAGACCAAAGAACAAAAGTGTGTCCTGACGCAAAGGAACAAGAGGATGGTTCAAGATAAGAGCCAGTTTATCCAGAAAACTTTCTTCTGCCATGGATCAATCCAGCATTGCAAAAATTGCTTTGGGAATGAGCTGGCCCTGACCCTCTCTAAACACCTGAGACTTTCGAAGGCAAGTGGGGAGCATGTAATGCCCAAATGCTTCTATCAGTGAACCTATTGTCTAATATGCCTATGTTTTTTGGATGCATAAATGCCGCAAATGCAACAACTTCAAAGTGGCTATCTTGGAAACGGGATTATTCATTATACTCTCACTCCAAGTCTCTCACTCCTAACACGTACTAGTCCATAGCTGTCAAAGTTTCAGATTTCTTTGTATGGCATTTTCATAATTTCAGTGTAATTATGAGTGACATTTCAATGACTACGAGTGACACTTTCTCTAGAGCAAAATCAAGCAATGCAGACGAGGGAAACATAAATTGGTGCTGATTATAGGCTGAGGTGGAGAGGCTGGGCCTGGCCTGCCATATAGTTGCAGCTGACAGATAGTGCTCTAGTTTGCTGAAAACCATTAACTGCGCAACTCTCTCTCTCATTCCTTCATCCATTATGCTATAACTGTACGTTGGGGGTTCTCACGCATAGCAGGGAAAGACTTCCCCACATAGGATGGAAAGAAGACAACAGCTTTCCAACCACACACCATAAAATGGTGTAGTACTCTGCCCATGGAGGTAAGCGCCTAAAGGGACCACTTTGGTGTATTTAACGTTTTATAAATGTAGCAGCACAGTATGACAAAACGTTTACTGTAAATGTTTTTAACCACATTTCTGAACACACACACATACACCAAAGAGGCTAATTGCATTTCCGAATCTAAAATATAAGCTGCAATGGAAACATATAACAAAAACTAAAGCTCACATAAAATGACGTCACATTTATTTGTTTTCTCAGTACAGGCGAAGACTGAATAAATGGAGAGTTATGCAATGGTAATTCATTCATGACAATCAGATTTTTTTAAACACTGAATACTTTTTAACAGTGCTAAGAACACCCCATAGCCTTTTTCTGTAATGTGTGCCTGGCATTCTGTACTCGTTGATTGAAAATATTTTTAGGGGCAGGCAGAGCGCATTTCGTCCCACTTAGTTTAGAAATACACACCTCTGGCACTTTCCTAGAGAGAGAAGCTTAAACCAACCCATTACACATTGTTATATTCAAAGTAAAACAAAGGGGCTCACATTACCCTACTGTTGTGAAACCTAAAATCCTCGGGTTTAAATACCGTTCATCACTGCTGTTGGGACATGGGAAGTATTAGGTGAGAAGTTGACGACTTTTCCACAGAAAGACCAGCTGCTGAGTCTTTCGCAAAGCCTCTCGGGGACAGAACCCACCAGCAGGATTCCACACGCAGAGGACTGGCTGCTAGGCATGAAAAAGCAACGTCCTACAGCCTGCACAATGCTTTCATAAATAAGAGCAACATGCGTCAGTTCTCTGCTCGGGGCGGCTCACCGATTATCTGCTGGTGGGCGAGTTAAAAACAAAGTAGCAACCTGCCATCTCTGCGTACATCTGTTGGGTCCCTCATCTCCTGCCTGAAGAAACTCGTGGTGCTAGCACCGAAAAGCAAAAAAAAGGAAAGGCACCTCCCAATTACATGTGAGCTGCAGTCTGTCCTGCAGCTAAGGTGTGCTGTTTATGTTTCACTCCGATGAGAAATCACTTAAAATAAAAAAATCTATCAATAAAATAAAAAAATCTTACCTGGATGTCGCCGCCACTCTCAGCTGCTCTCCGCTGCACTGCAGGCTCCCAGCCTGCTTTGTGGCCAATCATGACACTGCTCAAAACAGCGTTATGATTGGCTGGAGCACTTTTAGCTGGGCACGCTAAGGTAGACTGGGAGCCTGGGCTGGCTCTTTCCAACTCGGCAATACAGTGCTGAGTTGGAGAGAGCCTTTGAGCGCATGTTTGACCCCTCGAGATGGCCAGCCAAATATACATGCGCATTGAGGGGAGTGCACTCACGCTCGTCACGCCCATTACCTCACCCCCTTTAAAAATAAAACAATAATGAACGTGGTTTTTTATCGTTTTATTTTTAAAGTTTTTGCAGCTCCTGCTCTAACAGAGTAGCCAACCCTGGGAGGTTCAGATCTGGAATTAGCGCACCTCGTGATGGGTGATCCCAGAGGTTCTCTAATGCTTGATTAATGCATTTTAGTGTAGTGATGCAGACAGCAGCACTAAAATGCGTCAGTCTAATCCCTGATGCATGGCACTTGTCAGGGCTGCTAGTCATGCATTTACATTTACTTCCTGCTCACAACAGGTGGTATATTGAGCATTATTCCCCTTGGAATTATGAATTCTGTGAACTATTCCACCTGAAAAAATATGATCAAAACAGCTATCCAATTCCATCGAGATTACCTTGTTATAGGCAGATACAGGAGGTATTAGTCGAATATGTAAATGATGATCACCCAGGATCTCTAAACAAAAATCTACTTCACTCATACTCACAGTCAGAGGAAGAGGAGGTGACATCATTTTGTTTATTTCAAAATTAGATCTGGCTTGGGTCTAGAAAATGTTTCTGTGAATAGAGGACTAATTCTTCCACTGCATGTATTAAAATACTTGTTAATTTAGCTTGCTTTGTTTTCCTTTAAGATATTTGAAGCAATGGTTCGAAACTTGAGGGGACCCTCCTGCAGAGTACATGAATGTCCCCCTTCTGGACTCACTTAGGAGCTCTTCCGCCAGGGTGCTGTGCTGAAGGGGGTCCCTTGAGCTCGGGGCAGTGTGGGGCCTACGGGGGCCATTTTTACACCACTGGATATTAGTGTATCAAGAACACTGCCTTCCAAACCATTTATTAGAATATTAATTGGAGCCGTTCGCACCAGCTGCATGGGTTGCAGGAACAAAGAGTTTGTTCCCGGGGGTTGCCTGAGAAACAACACCACCCGGCACCAACTGCCACTGAGAGAAGCCACATATCAATTTCCCATGCCAGGAGGTGCTTAAAATCAGAACCGCTTGCACCCGCTGTGTGGGACGCATGCGGGGCATGACCGGGCAAAGACTGGGCCAAGAGTTCGGTCGAAAGCCCCCAAAAGACCTAGATTGCACCACCCATTACATCTTAAACCATCTGCAGTGAGATCTAGTGCTGAGATGGATGTTTTGGCCTGTACTAATTCCTGCCAACGGGTCCCTGACTCATGCCCCTCCAGGGCTGAGACTCTTATGGAGACCTTCCTGGGGAAAATCAAGGACTTGCTCTACAAGGAGCTCTCACCAATTTTGAATTGCTGGAAGTACTGGAAAAGGGCCTAGACTCTGACTTATTGCCTCAAAAGCAACCTACACCCGAGCACTCTCTGTTACACAGGAGGGCGGCCAGGGTACCATTTCCAATCTTGGTGCAAATCTTGAGAATGTCCATTGCTTTACATGTTGTCTGTCTATGGGGCTGGGGCCTTCCAACGGGAGATCGAATGCTTAAGCAAGTTCTCATGCTCGGGCAGTGGATTGTGGTCCC
Source organism: Pleurodeles waltl (assembly GCF_031143425.1). NCBI lineage: Eukaryota > Metazoa > Chordata > Amphibia > Caudata > Salamandridae > Pleurodeles > Pleurodeles waltl. The sequence goes on along the minus strand of NC_090443.1, from coordinate 599,991,381 downwards.
CTATCGATGCCCGAGGGGCATGATCCTAATGAAGCTACTATGCCATGCAACAGAGGTGGGGGGGGCTTAGATCAAGTGATAAAGTATTGGTTAATTCAAAGACGTAGCCTGTGATTCACCTTCCCCCAGCATTATGCCCATATGTGACAAATTTGGCAGGAGTTCCTGAGTTATGAGTGGGCCAGAAGGAAGGCCAAGGGGAGTTGGTTAATAAGTGTAATGACTGGCTGGCCCTCCATCGGAACTTTCCCTTTTATATGGCTAATGTGGGCTGGCTGGACCCATTTCTAAGAACGTTGATGGTGACTGAATTATTATACATTTCAGTTCCCCTCAAGTTGTGCAGAAGTTGCTGTTCTCCCCCGGTCATTTGACGAGAGAGTATGGTTCTATTGCCATTAGGGTATTTATTCAAACCAAGTTTCTTTAGGGTGCAAGGATCCCGTAACCAATGGTCTCACAAACCTGCTATTTTACAATCACCCATGACCCATGCAAACTAGGTAACTGATGGTTTTGTTCTCCCTCTGTCAAATCGATTTGTTGGCCTGGATGAGGTGGATTGACTTGCTTCATGTAGAGAGGCAGACAGCAGCAATAAGGGTAGGGGTTGGGTGGTTCATCAGGCTGGCAGTGATCCTATTGCAACTGTCAAGGGCTCTGTAAGGAAGCTGTTTGATGAGGGCACAGTGCTAAGGGCCCACTATGTAAGGGGTCGCAGGACATTGCCCTGGCAAGTGAGCATCTTAAGATTTCTCCAGATAAAATATTGGTGGATCATTGTTCTGTGGGGGCACTATCCCCAGATTCTTTGCCATCCTCAAGAGCTTCCAACCAGTTGGTTGTGTTATCCAAGCAAGAATACCTCTAGTTAGTGGTTCCTCTATTGGGTATACCAGTGCTTTCGGATAGCAGTGATGATTCAGCGGGATTCCCAAATCCTGTTCAACCTCACCTCAAGTGCCCCCTTTCTGCTGCCAAAGTATTGTCTTGGAATGTAGTAGGATATGGATCTAAAATAGCTATCCCTGTATGGGTTACATTTATTGATTCCCATGCTATATGCCTTTTTCAGGAGACCTGGTCAGTTTGGTCCTTGCTCTGACCAGCCTATGTTAATTTTAGTAAAGAGGCAATTTCCAATGTAAGGGGCCGTCCCTCAGAGGGGCTTACAACATGGGTGTACACAGATTTATCCAGTCAGGTTAAAGAAGTGCCAGTGCCCTCCCAGGATATTTTATGTGTTGCATTAAAAAATGTGTCCCAAACTTTCTACTTGTATAATGTGAACCTACGGTCAGGAGGGGCTAATGAGGGGTCTCCCATTATTGAGGTGCTGAATTTGCACATATCAGAAGTTCCAGGGTGGTGCATTGAATATATTGGGTGGTAATGTTAACAGTCAGTATGAACCATTGGAGGCCAGTGATGTAGCCATCACTTTAGAGGAAGAGGTTTGGTGTTTTCCAAAGTTGACTATGGCACCAATTAATGAATGGTCCACCCTGGCTCTGCATCTTAACACCCCTACAATGAAGCAGAGCATTTGAGCCAGCAGTGGGAGAACAAGGCTGGACCCAAAGGGGAGGCATACTTTTAATCGAGTTCCTGGCTCCAGCCTTATTGATTATATCCTAGTGGACGTTAGACTCTTGCCGTTAATGAATCATATGTCTGTTATACCATGTTATGACAGGTGCCATAATACTTTAGTTCTTAAAGTGGACCTCTCCATCTTGGGTAGGATCGTTGGTGCACCTGACTGATTTGCAGAATTTGTTGGGGAAATGTACTCCTTGGTTGCTGATAGCATGGAGGAGATTCTTAGTAGGGGGTTCCTCCATCAAGGGGCAGACTGTGAGAGGATTAGTTCCATTCACAACAATTTTGGTTTTTTTTTTCTTTCAGGCTGCTAGTGGTTCCCCTGGCAGGAGGGCTTGCCGCACTTGGTTTCACAGTGCATGTAGGGAGGTGAGGTCAGCAGTGATATCTGCAATAAAAAATCTGGCTCGGGGTGAAATTAAGGCCCGAGGGCTCTGTATAAAAAGACTATTTCAGCCGCCAAAACAGTTGGTGAAACTGCTAAGTGGGAGGGGATGTTAGACTCAGTTAGGAAGGGCAACATCTAAGGGTTTTGGAATCTGGCGTCAAAAGGCAGTAAGGAGGGTATTTACCCCCCGGGAACCAATGTTCCTGCATCAGATTGGGTTACCCATTTTTTCTCTCCTCTATTCATTGAATGAGGGTGCAAATCCTTATCAGCAGTATGGGTTGGATGACAATTTTTTGGGAGGGAGAACCACCATCGGCAGTGGATACTCCAGCTCCCTAATATTGGAGGAGGGGGTTAGAGCTGCAATGTTAAAAATGCACCCAATAAAGCTCTGGGGGTCCCTAAGTGAACTGGATGTTTGGGACCCTTATTTTTCAGTTATATTTAATAATAATTTGTCAGGAGCCCCCACCCCTCCTTCATGGGCAGGGGCTGAGATCATTCCCATTTTTAAAAAGGGCCCCCTGTTGATCCTGGCAACTATAGGCCAATAAGTTTAATTCAATGCTCCCCAAAATTATTTAGTTCTATATTACTTGATCAGTTGCATATGTGGATGGAACAAAAGTAGCTTTTGCCTGATCTACAAGCTGTATTTAGAGAGGGTATTAGTACCATTGATCAGGCTTTTAAATTACAGTTAAATTACTGGAAAACAGTGATATTAGGGGGTGGCAGAATTTACATTGCCTTTTTTGATCGGCTTTCCACATTTGATTCAGTACTGTGTCCCATGTTATGGCACACTATGGCTAAGTTGGGGATCCCTAATGATATGCTGGTTATCTTAAGTAGACTTCAATGTAACAACATTGCCCAAGTGTGATGTGGATTGCAAGGTGAGCTGTCGGACCCCTTTTCTGTGGCCTGAGGGGTTAGGAAGGGCTGTGTCCTTACGTCTACGCTTTTTTCACTCTATTTTAATGATTTGGGGCCAGATGTAGCAAAATAACATTTTGCGACTTGCAAATAGCGAGTCATTGCGACTCGCTGTTTGCAACTCGCAAAATGTTATGCAGTACGGTGTCTCAGACACCGACTGCGACTCGCTATGGGGTCGCAATGACCCACCTCATGAATATTCATGAGGTGGGTCGCAAATTGCGGCCCCATAGCGAGTCAAGGCACTCGCAAACATGGAGGCCTGCTGTAGTCAGCAGACCTCCGTGTTCGTGACTGCTTTAAATAAAGCAGTTTTTTTTTTTTTTAAGTGTAGCCCGTTTTCCTTAAAGGAAAACGAGCTGCACTTAAAAAAAAAAACGAAACCTTTAGTTTCGGTATTTTTTCAGGGCAGGGAGTGGTCCCTTGGACCACTCCCTGCCCTGAAAAAATGTTTTTGGGTCCAGTCACAAACTGGAAGGGGTCCCATGGGGACCCCTTCCAATTTGCGAGTGGGTTACCATCCACTTGAAGTGGATGGTAACTGCGATACGATTTGCGACCGCGTACGCGGTCGCAAATGGTATTGCATCCCACTCAGACTCGCAAATAGGAAGGGAACACCCCTTCCTATTTGCGAGTTGGAAATGCATATTGCGAGTCGGTCCCGACTCGCAATATGCATTTCTGAATAGCAAAGTGGCTTTTGTGCCTCGCAAACGGCGATTTTCGCAGTTTGCGAGGCGCAAACAGTTTGCTACATCTGGCCCTCGGTGACTTACCTGAATATTTGTGATGGGGATGCTCCTAGTTTGGCTAACCTCAGGATCCCGACACTATTGTTTGCGGACAACACCCTTTTGATTTGAAAAACGCCTATTCGGTTACAAAGAGTTCTTATGCGTTTTGAGAGTTTATGTGAAGAGAGGGGCTTAGAAATAAATGTAACTAAAAAATGTATGATACTAAATATGAGCCACTCTACCAGGCCAAACCCTAACCTTGGTGATGTTCCCCTGGATCGTGTTCATGTTTTTGACCATTTGGTCCTGATTCTCAATGAACATATACTGTAGATTGGAGTTGCTATATAGAAAAACAGAGGATAAAATTGGTGCAATGCATGGGGACGCTTCTAAGGGCACATCATAGTTTATTTTATCGTCCAGTTACCCCTGCTTTGCAGATCTCTCCATTACAGGTGCTGGGGTCGACCCTTTACGGGGCTCAAAGACTTGACTTAACTATTAATAACTGAGAATAATTTTCTCTGCCGGTTGTTAGGTCTTCCAGTCAGTACACCCTTACTTCCAATCAGGTTAGATCTTGATCTCAGGCCTATCACGATGGGGGTAGGGATGAGGCCAATCCTCCATTGGAGAAGACTGTGAGCCTCTCCTGAGTTACATTCTTATCGAGAGGGGCTCAAGGAGGTGATGGGTATCCCCAGCTCTGGAAATATCCCTTGGCTAGGATTTTTCAAAGATTCATTAATTGAATTGAGATGTGGTGCACTGTAGGAGAAACCAGTGGTAGCCCCTGTCATTGGTCAATTATAGTTAAAATAGTTGTATTGTCAGCACAAATTGGTCCAAATTGTTGCTCTCCCAGTGCATGGATTTCTGACTAGCTCCTTCCTTCAGTTCAAGGATGTCTTTAGGTCAGAACAATATTTAGATGAACTAGTGTCTCCTTTTGCCAGGAAATTGTATCTTCAATTTAGATACAGCTATTTTCCATCTGCAACCTTTATCGGTACTTGAGCTAATAAGTTGTGTTCTTCTAGGACCGCCTGTAAGTTGTCCGGAGCGGCCAGGGAGTCAGAAGAGCATGTAATATTTTTCTGTCCGGCCCACAGTAAGAGTAGGAAAAAGTGGATTAGTCCTTTATGCCGACTTTTAGGGGTGAGGGAACACCAAATTGCTCTCAGAATATTGAAGAATGATGTAAGTCAAGTCTGGTCTATGCTGTTTCATGCTTTTTGCTGGTGGTTTGGAAGGTCATGAAAATATGGAGGCCCATATTTATACTTTTTGTGCGCCACATTTGCATCACTTTTTGACGCAAAAGCAGTGCACACTTACAAAATACAATTGTATTTTCTAAGTTAGCGCCGCATTTGTGTAAAAAAATGACGCAAATGCGGCGCAAAAAAATTATAAATATGGGCCGGTGTGTCTTAGGGCCAGATGTATCAAAGGGTTTTTCCCATTCTGTGTCAATGGGAAAATGTGTTTGTACAAATGGCCCTTATTGTCTTAAGTATTTGTCTCTGTCAACTGTGCAGCCCTTGTCTCATTTATTTTGTACTTTTGGCCTTATCTAGCCAGGGTAGGGTTTGACGTATATGATTCCCGGTTGGGAGCTTTGTACCCAAGGTTTTAGTAATTATTTTTATCATATTAGTTGAATGGATTTAGGGGCCCAGTAATGTTATCTGCCCTGTTTGGTGATTTTACTCCCATTTTATATTGAATGTTTGTATATGTAACATGTTTTATTGTGTTTTACTTTTATGGCAAAGTGGCGACGTTGCCCAAATAAAGTATTAAAGCGAAAATACGAATCCACTTTATATGACTTTACGGGGATACAAATCTTTGGGCAAACCAGATAAAGAGCAGTAGAAACAATATGGAGACCTTAGGATTCCCAGTTATTCAATGTGTCCTCTCTGAGAGCTGTGTATATATTAGTTGGTATTTTATATTTGGACAAAGAAGCATATGATTTAACTTATAGCCACAGTCACTTTATGACTAGTATGATTACTCACATATCATTGAGATGTCAATCAAGACTACAAGCTGAAACATGTACTTCAAGCTCTTTCACCTAAAGACCTGTGAAGAAATCACAAATTACGTAATACCAGTTTTCCAACTTGTGTGGCATGTACCATACCTTTCCTCCACTGGTTTCTGACTCCAGGGACTTACATAAGTATGTGTACTCCAATTTATTTAGTGTCCAGGTGAGTAGTGCAAGAAACCTTTTTTCTTAACATTCGTCTCTTAGGAGAAATGATATGGTATATAGGTTTTATAGTTCTTGTACTGGACCATGCCACTTTGTTTTCTAGTTAAGGAATTTCCATGTTGGGTCTCGTGGTGGTGCAAAAAGCAGAATATTATAGGCCTCAGTCATCCAACTTCACAGCAATTCTGCATCTCTTTTGGAATTCCAGGGGCGGTTCAAAATTATGTTTTGTGAGATCCAGTAGAAACGTTGTCATGAAAGTGCATGTTTTCAAGACATCATGGCACACCTGAAAAATGTAAATTTTTGACAACTTCTTTCTTCCAGGCCAACTGTCTATTGTCTATCTATCTAAGTTGCACTGTTCAGTTACCATTGTTTTTTGTTTTTCATAAGCAACACCTACTTTGGTAGTTTTTTGTTAAACAAATGCCAAACTAAACTGAAATAATCCACCTGCTCATGATTAATTTCTGATGAAAGCACACTTGGGCCCTGATTTATACTTTTTGGGACAAAACTGCACTATCACAGTTTTGCACCAAAAAGTTTAGCACCGGCTTGCACCATTTCTGTGCACCAGCCGGGCTCCATATTTATGCAATGGTGCAAGTCGGTGCAAAGGGTAGGCTCGCGTAAAAAAGAATTACGTTAGTCGGGTGGGGCTGGCAGTATGAAAGAAGGGGGTTTTGCACCAAAAAATGAACCATCCATAACACATGACTCCTGTTTTAGAAAAGAGAGGAGTCAGGCCCATCACCCCAATGGCCAGCACAGGGGACTAGGGTCCCCTGGGCATGGCCATTGCACCCAGTGCCATGTAGGGGGGCCTATTTCAGGGTCCCCAATAGCACTTAAAAAAATTAAATACTTACCTATAATTACCAGGGATGGGGTCCCCCATCCTCCATTGTCCCTCTGGTATGGGTGAGGGTGTCCCTGGGGACTGGGGAGTGCACCTGTGGGCTTATTCCATGGTGTTCCTCCATGGAAATAGGCCTACAGGTCCTCTAATGCCTTCCCTGAACCAGGTGTTAAAAAATGGTACAAAGCAAGCTTTGGACCATTTTTTGACCCCTCCTCCCCATGTGTGATTTTTGCACAGGAGGATAAGTAAGGCGCTAGGGCCTTAAAGTCATTTTTTGCTCGGGAACACTTACCTTGCATCTAATTGACGCAAGGTAGTTTTCCACAGGCAAACAATGACTTTAACTCCAATATTTTGGCGCTACATTTGTCTAGCGCCAATATATAAATATGGAGTTAAGTTTGCGCCGGGTTGGCGTAAAAGAAATGATGCAAATCCAGCACAAACAGAGTATAAATATGCCTCTTGGTGTGTTGACTAAAGCACATTTGCCAAAAATACACCACTGCTGCAGCAGTCAGCTCAAATTAGAACAGTTGGTCTGCTGTAATATAGGCAAGACCACCTCTCTGCCACCCCAACAACCTCAGCAGATCACCAGCCATGGTTTAAATAACCCTATAATGCCCTCCAGAGGGTGAAAGGGGAGGGGACAATTTTAAAGTTAGTGAGAATGAAGGACTTCGGATTTCCTCACAGGGAAACATACCTTCGTTATTGAGAAAAAGTTAAAAAAACAGTTTTAAAGTGAAAATATACTTCGGCAAAGTATTTATGCATCTGTTACTATGGATCTGTCGCATTTCAGCACGTAAAAATATATTCACTTGTGAGTAACTTGAAATTTTGCAATACATTTTAGAACTACTGCTAGAAATCTGTTACTGTCACAGCTTTCGAAGAGTTTTCCTGTGGTGTTCTCCTGCTGTTATATAAAAAGTCCAAAATGTTGAGCATTGATTCCAAATGTCACACAAAGCCTACAACAGTCAATTTCGCACTATTTTGGGGATCAGAGCAATAGTTAAGATTTATCCTTTAAGGAGAATTATCAATGCTGGTTATTGCTTTCATTTGGAATTTATATTTATCTGTATGTGTCCTTAACATTTTAAATAACGTTTATATTGTCTGTCATCATAGTATGACATATTCTATTTTGAAAGTGATTTCCTAAACAAAATAAAAGAAATTTTAAAATGTGTTGAGATTTACTTTTTGATATAACTACTTGTTTTTTTGCTTATCATTTGTGTGAAATGTAGATGAGGCAGAACCTGGCTAGTGAAAGTTTTCAAGAAGAGCCCGTGCCATCAAATTCCTTTAGAGCTCGACTCCGTAGGCTTTTCTCCTGGGTGACTGGAGCCAACCGCTTTGAACAACTTCACAAAACAAGGCAATAAACGTATGTGCGCACATGCGCACCTGTGTGTTGCAGTTGTGGTTTGCAGTGCATGGATTTTTGCTCACTTTCTGTGCAAGTCTAGGTGGAGTTAAAAAATGAAGACTTCATCAGATACAAGAAACACAATAAAATTACTTTTGGAGGGCACTTGCTAAAGACAGGGGGCCCAATTCACAAAGGTAAAGTTAGACTTTTGGTCTAAGTTTACACCAAAAGTCTATCTGGATCACTTTTCAGTATTCTGGAAGGTAAGATACGAGTTGTATCTTTACGTCTACACTCAGGGCGGAATCTTCAAACTCAGGCTGGAATCCTACCCAAGTTCGGAGATTCCACCCTGCTGGTGGACATAAAGATATGACTTGTATCTTACCTTTCTGAAAAACAAAAATTCATAAAGTTAGACTTTTGGTCAAAACTTCGACCAAATGTCTAACTCTACAATTGACAATCAGGCCCAGGCTTTATCCTGAGTGATGTACAATATAGGGTTTAAATAATAGTTACATATATGCTACATTCCTGAACTAAATGCTCCGCTATTTATAGGTCAATATCAAATAAAATAAATAATTAGGAATTGTCACAGTGACTCTGTTGCAATCCATGCCATTCTACTTCTTATGTTCCAGAGGTACTGAATGCATTTAATACTTTCAATTCTATAATTGGTAGTTGGCCACAGGTGAATTCAAGCCCACCAGCATGAGCAGTATACTAACTCCTGATTTTACAGGAGTTACTCTAAAGAGATTCCTGTTACAAATGATAGGTATTGTCAGCAATCTCTGCAACTCAGGCATGCAGTTTAAAGCCTACGACCAAAATGTTAGCCTGGCTCTGCACTTCCATGAGTCAATGTAAAGAAGCAGCCTCAAGCTGTTGTCTTTTGGTGGCACGACAAAATAATAAAATTAATGTAAACCTGTGTTAGAGGATCGCACATTAGAGGAAAATGTTAACGCAATGACCATCTTTACACTGTTCCTGGTGTTAGTGTACAGATATTAAATTTGAATAACCACTTTCAAATCCCTTTCAAGATAAGGGCAAAAGTAAAGAAGAAAATATAACATTTTAAAAGCAGAAGCCACTACCCTCTCAATACCTGCATTCAGCAGCCTCACCTTGCTAGCAGCTATCATGCTATACTTTGGCCAACCAGGTCCCAACTTGAGCAAAATGCAGAAAGTAAACTTCATAGGTCAAAAACTAAGTTATGAAGCTTGCCCCAGTCTCCCATTTCATAAATGCCTCCATGAAAAGGAATGGATAATCAACGATTACTAGCAACTACATGCAAACCTCTTATTGTAATCAGTGTGTCTGTCTAGTCTCATGAAGGCTAGGGCAGCATAATACACCTGCACTCAAGGTTTCTCCACAGTACTTTGTCTAAGTTCTCTTAAATGTGTGAAGTGATCATTCAGAAGCCAACCTTGTGTGAAATACAAACCATGTCTTAACCTAAATTGCTAGTGATGATTACATATGCATACATATTTAAAGGCAAGTGTTCTGTACCAAAAAAATAATTTGCCAATTCTCCCAAGATCAACATTGCCTTTGTTTATGTATCAATTTGCTAATATGTTGTGCATGCATTGTTGCTTCTTCTGGCTTCTCTGAGTGTACCCTTTTTCAAATGGACTTCTTTAATGTGTTTCTTCTTTGCCGAAAACTAATTGTGGTTTGTAGCTTTTGTTTTGAGTGCGACCCAATAGGTAGAGGAAGTTATGGTTTATTGTGCTGTAGTTATAAATGAACCAATGTAGCACCAGGCACAGTCCGTGTGGGCAGAAATGCCTAATAAGAGCTTCTCCTTACTTTCTTACACTGAAACTCATATAACATTTGGAATACTTACGGGAGTTAGGACGTTTTCTGTGTAGACTCAGATAGAAAGTCCAGTATTTAAACTTAAAAAAGTTATATCGACGATCGAAAGGCTGAAGGCACAGAACACATGGAAACGTTGATTTGCAAATTATGCAGGTATCCCTGACGCTGTTTTTTGAGTTGTTCTCCGAGCGTGATTAGGCAAGACAAAGGGCCAGATGTATCAAAAAAACAAATTGCATTTCTTAAATAGCTAATTTTAAGAAATCGCTATTTAAGAAATACAAAATGGTATGTATGATTTTTGTGATTCGGTAATAGCGATTTCTTAAAATTCGCAAATGCTATTACCGAATCGCAAATAGAGAATCCAACTCCATTTGCACTTATGGGCCTGCTGCAAATGGTTTTGCATTTCCTAAATTGCGAATTCCAGTTAGGAATTAGCAATTTAGGAAATGCAAATCCCAGGGTGCTGGGGGCCTAAGGCCCCCTCTGCTGCACCCCAAAAATATTTTTACGGACATGTGAAGCACACACATGCCTTAGGGGCATGTGTGCGCTACATGTCAATTTTAAAAATGCATTTAAAATGCATTTTTAATATTTGCACATGGTTACCACCAAACTTTTGTTGGTGGTAATTGCATTTCCTAAATGCCCAATTCGCATTTAGGAAATGCTTGATACATGTGCTTAAGAAATCGCAAATAAGGATTCCATATTTGCGATTTCCTATTTAGAGAATCGCAATTTGCGATTTTCTAAATGGGGTCGCAATTTTAAGGAATCGCTATTTTAGCGATTTCTTAAAATTGCCTTGCGAATGCCTTTCATACATTCTGAAAGGCATTTTTGCATTCGCAAACGGCTGAATTTTGCAATTCGCACCGTTTGCGAATGCAAAATCGCTTGATACATCTGGCCCAAAGTGAGCTAGGATTGGAATTTTATAGTCAAGGGCAAAAGTGTAATAAACAAAGATAATACAAGACATACATGTGCATAATACGAAAAAAGGGGCATGTTACTCGGATCCAGAACAACGTCCGCACAGGTCGTTCTCTAACACTGACTGTGTGGGAGCTAACACAACTATGTTTCATTAAAATACAGTAAGAAAATGCGGACGTTCGCATTCTCCGATTATGGTAGCATGTCAACTCCTGCAGAGATGCACTGAATGTTTACTTCGCGTGAGGTGGAACGCATATTGCAGAGTTCAGGCAACTCAGAGCACCAGGTAACGTTGCTGAGGTGTGCTGCGTGCATGAGAGGGAGGAGAACTGCACCCTATCTACTCAGATGTGGCACAGTTCTGCTCTCTCCCTGCGCTGGTGTACTTGTGGCTGCCATGAACCAACTCAGGCATCCTTGTGCCGTAGTGGAAGGGCACAAGGTAGCAAAGATAAACAAGCCAAAGCATGCTTTGATATGAACGTGACAGCGGCCCAATTATCCTTCAAGAGACAGTTGGCACCCTGACAGCTGGGGTTTGGCATTAGTTTGCTCTGTGTTAGCACAGGTGTGCAGTGCTTAATTTGGAAATACAAAGGTGCCGGGGCCCAAAGCCCTCCTCTTAAACATGCGGCTGCTGTAATTTAACGTGTGAACATGGAATACTGAGGCGGCGTAATCCTGAAGCCATCTTGGGCCTTTTCAATACCTATAAAGCCACTCGCTGCCCCTTTAGCTCACTCTTGCAGCTTTCTACTTTCTCCCTCTGTGACGCTTTTTCGTTTTTCCCTTCATCCGTCTTTCCTATATGTACCTTTTGCTCGCAGTAAATGCTTGAGGCAGAAAAATAAGCCGCGGCCATCACAAATAAGTGCCGGTGCTCAGCACCGGAAACAACAAGCACAAATTAAGCACTGCAGGTGCGGCAATTCCAGAAGTGCATGGGTCACAGCATTAATGCAAAATGGCAAAGCACCGGATTGCAAATACTACACCACTGTGATTCACGGAGGCACTGCATTGATTTAGGAATGGGTGTCAACAGTCTTAAATAGCAGTTAACACTCGGCAACAGCATAAAATTATTATTGCAAAAACTATTAAAATATGAATAGTTACAAAGTCAGATTGGTTAATGAAGCACATCTAAATAAAACAGTGATTATGTGGTTTATTATTAATATTTGGCGATTCTAAATGAGGTTACGAATCACATGGTTTAATAATCACAAACACTTGCATTTTACCTTCCTATTTAAAAATGTGTATCACATTTTTTCTTTTACCTGAGACTAGTGTTGTTAAAATGACTCCTGTGTGTGAGTTTTTCATTGCTAGTGCTAATTGTGTTTACTAACAAATATATTTAGAAAATGCTGGCTGAAGCTATACTTTTGAAAATGAAATTAGCTTTTGGCATATGTATTTGTTAAAACAAATGCAACTTACATATAATTGTGCATCTTTTAGGTCTTGCCTATAGGCAGCATCAGCTGTCTGTAGGCAAGCAGACATATTGGCCATCGTTACAACCCTGGTGGTCGGTGATAAAGCGGTGGTAATACCACCAACAGGCCAGCAGTAAAGAAAAATGGAATTATGACCACGGCGGAAACCGCTCAGACAGACAGCCACTTGAACACTCTGACCGCCACGGCGGTATCAACAAGCATGATGGTGGTAACTGCCAACAGCCAGGCGGAAGACAATGTACCACCCACTCTATTAAGACAGACCTATCCACCACCTTTTCCGGGGCAGTACCAGCGACATCAAAATCACAGTGGAAACAGAACACAGAAGTCAAAGGGCTCACCTGTGGAGACTCGGGGAACAACCACGACGCCATGGAGCCCGAGTTGCACATTTTCCCCATGCTCGTCTACCTCTTCCTGCATTACGAGCAGCAACGCCAGCGAAGACGACCACGGTAGTACTGCCGCCTAGCACACCAGGGAGGGGGGAGGAAAAAGAGAGTGACACACATACGCAACATGCAATCCCACCACCCCAACACCATACACATAATCAGATGCACAAACATTAAGTATACATCCCGTACCCCTCAGGAATAATGCAAGAACAAAACGATTTGAAGAAAGTGAGTGTAATACAATTAAAGAACATGAATAAGTGCATCAAAATACAAACGTATATACATATCTACAAATGGAGGGACACTGCCCAGTCCTCAATGTCCGTGGGCCACATCACAAAGGGCTAGGCCCCACCTCACTCCTGCAACAACACGGAGAAAACACTGCAGGGGCATAAGGTCGAAAATACACAGGCACCTCAGAGGGATGGGCAATGGGGGGGCACCTCAGCCAGAAGATGGTACAACGTCATTGGTCCTGGAGGGGTCAACATACCCTGTGCAATGTCCTGGGGAGTGCAAAGCCACAGTCTCTCAAGTGGGTGGATTGCCCACTGCATGGTCCTGGAGAGTGCAAGGCCACAGTCTCTCTAGTGGGTGGTTTGCCCACTGCTTGGTCCTGGGGGAGCAAGGCCACAGTCTCTTAAGTGCATGGTTTCTCCACTGGTACTGGATGGGGCCTTGTGCCCAGTGTGCTTCATCCTGGGCAGGATGGGGTGAGTGGATGGCTTCTTTCACTGGTTCTGGAGGGGGCCTTGTGCCCAGTGTGCTTCATCCTGGGAAGGATGGGGTGAGTGGATGGCTTCTTCCACTGGTTCTGGAGGGGGCCTTGTGCCCAGTGTGCTTTATCATGGGAAGGATGGGGTGAGTGGATGGCTTCTTCCACTGGTTCTCGACAGGGCATTGTGCCCAGTGTGCTTCATCCTGGGAAGGTCGGGGTGAGTGGATGGTTTCTCTACTGGTTCAGGAGGTGGCATTGTGCCCTGTGATGCAGATCTTGAGGAGTGCACGGTCACAGTCTCTCACCTGGGTGTCACACCTACAGGATTTGCAGGGTCTAGGACACACTACAGCCCATGGAGGCAGGACTACACACTGCCTGCCAGCGGTGACAGCTGCTCAGTGGTGGCAGTGGTGGTGCTGGTGCTGGTGCTGGCAGTTGTGGGGGGAGGCTCTGGCCCATCCCTGCAGCCTCGGACGGCTGCCCACTGGGGCTGCTGCTGCTGATTGTGGTGCTGGCGGCAGTGCTAGTGGCGGTGCTGGTGGCGGTGCTGGCAGTGGTGGGGGGAGGCTCCATCCCTTCCCCTGCAGCCTCGGACGGCTGCCCACTGGGGCTGCTGCTGGCGGTGCTGGTGGCGGTGCTGCCAGTGGTGGGGGGAGGCTCCAGCCCTTCCCGGGCAGCCCCGGACGGCTGAACTGCCATGGTTGGTGGTGGGGACTCTGAATGAGTCCCAGCACCAGGCCTCCTGTCCTTCCTGCCTGCTGGTGCTGGCCCCTTGCTCTTCACTTTTGCAGCTGGTGGTGCCTCCTTGCCCTTCCCTTTGAAAGCTGGTGGTTCCTCCTTGCCCTTCCCTTTGGCAGCTGGTGGTGCCTCCTTCCCTTCCTGCTGCTGCCAGCTAGTGGTGCCTCATTGCCCTTCCTTGATGCACCTGCTGCATGCACACTTCCAGTACTGCTGGCTGGTTCCCGGGATCCTCTCCCACCTGCAGTAGCTGTCTACACTACTTTGGCTGTGGACTGGGTGGCTGAGGAGCTCGCCTGGGTTTTGACCACCCTGGCCCGACATGAAGGACAGGGGAGGGAGTTGTAGGGAAGAGGTCAACGGTGGAGAGGAAAAGCTTCTCAGAGACATTGGGGCGGGAAGAGGGGGAAGGCTTGAGAGTGGAGAAAGAGGAAGTGGTTGTAGGAGGTGTCTGCTGTATTTGGGTGCAGGTGCATGGGCTGGATGCTGTTCTGAGGTGGATGGCTGTTGGGTGTTTGAGTGCTTGCGTTTGTGTAATTTGGGAGGAGAGGGGACAGACACAGTGGGAGAGGACACAGGGGACATGTGCATGGATGTGGGGGTGGTAACTGTGAGTGAGGGGTGTGTAGTGATAGGCGTGCTAGTGATGGAGGTAGTGGATGAGGATGTAGTGCATGCAGGTGTGTGTGTAGACACTACTGGGAGGGAGGTGGGTGACGAGGCGGAGGGGGCCACAGTGGAGGCAGTGGATGTTGGTATGTCTGATTCTGGATGGTGTTTGTGTGAGTGCCTATGGGATGATGTGTGGTGCTTTTGTTTGCCTGAACCACTCCTGTGTGTTGTCTTGGGTGCATGGTGGTCTGCCTGTGTGCTTTGGATAGGTTGGGGGTGAGGGGAATGGGACTGGGTAGAGGACGTTGGAGGGGTGAGGCTAGAAATAATGGGGCCATCAGAGAGGAGGCCAGAGCCTGGATTGATCTCTGTTGGGCCGCCATGCCAGAGTGAATGCCCTCCAGGAATGCATTTATTTGTTGCAAATGGGCTGCCAGCCCCTTGATGGCATTCACAATGGTTGACTGCCCAACAGAGATGGATCGCAGGAGGTCAATAGCCTCCTCACTCAGGGCAGCAGGGCTAACTGGGGCAGGGCCTGAGGTGCCTGGATTGAAGGAGATGCCCAACCTCCTGGGTGAGTGGGCACGGGAAACTTGCTGAGGGCCTACTGGGAGGGCGGTGCTTGTATGGGGGGTGGCGGTTGTACCTGTAGTTGGGGTGCCACAGAGGTGTCCTCCACCACCAGGGAGCTTCCATCAGAGAAGGTATCACTGTCCGAACTGTCCCCTCCCTCCTGTCTCCGCCGTGGTGCTCCCCTCACCCACCGTCCCACTGGTGCCCTCACCGTCGGTGGATTCAGCCTCCTGGGCCCTGTGGGATGCAGCTCCCTCCATCGCTCCGCCAGATGATGCTAATGCACAGAAGGACAGGGTGACAAAACAAAAAGGGGGGAGAGACAAAGGATACACTGGGTCAATGGCTGCCCCAACACCACCGTTGGCGTACATCACACACACACACACACACACACACACACACACACACACACACACAGGGAACGGCCCTACGCACCAGGCAATGCACTACCAGTCACAATGCTAGTCACCAGGCCATGGACAGTAATACCTAACGCCACTAACAGCATACCAGAGACCCACAGACCCCTGCCCAGTAGTGGATGTCCACTAGCGTGGTGAGATGTGGTTCACATCATAGCCTGCCCAACATGGGACCTACCCTGCAATGTCCAGCCTGGCCTAGGGGAACCCACAGGCCCACATCCCCCACCCAGTGACCACCCCATCACGTGCAAGTAGTATATTTGGAAACTGTACTCACCTCCAGTATGCAGGCCATCATGGGTGACAGGGTTCATCGGGAACCCCTTCTTCGTTGGGAGGCCATCCCCAGCTGGACCTCCTCCACCTTCCTTGCCCAGCATCTCAGGTCCTCCCACTGTTTGCGACAGTGGGTGTTCCGCCTGCCATAGACCCCCAGGGTTCACACGTCCTTGGCGATGGCACACCATATACCCTTTTTCTGATGGGCGCTGACCTGCAGAAAAATACACATAGAAAAAAGGTATCAGTCAGACTGTCCGGCCTGTTACACTCATGTCCCACCATAGCCCTCCCATCCCCTTATGCTCAGACATTGCCCACCATATATATGCAGCACGCTGCCCAGGACCCTTCTACCAACCACCCCCCCTTACAGGAGGCCCTCACACACAGCACTCCAGGCATTAATGACCCATGCATCGTGCTCACAGTGTACTCACCTGTTGGTCTGGAGGCCCATACAGCATTTGGTACTGGGGTAGGACCCCATCCACCAGTCTCTCCACCTCCGCAGCGGTGAAGGCAGGGGCCCTTTCCCCAGTGACACGAGCCATAGTCGGTTCCAGACACAGGTCACAGCAGCGCTTGAAGTGTAGGTCCTCTCCTGTTGAAGGTCAGGTAGCAAGTGGGTGAATAGATAGAAAATGGCGGTCCCATCCGCAGCGGTGCGTACCGTCACCGCCGGCGTACATCACCATTGGCCACTGTAACCCGTAGAGCCCAATGGGATCCAATGAGGAGTTCCACATCGGTTTTCAACCACCTCCCGCAACAGCGCACAACGTCAGCGGAATTACATCATTTCCACATGTCACTCCATAAAGGACAGGCGGATGCCATTTCAGTGGGGAGGGCAGGCCATGGCACCTAACTGCGTCACAGTACACATATGCACCATTTGGGCCTATACAACAATCTTGTGTGACAGTCACAACATGCAATGCAGTATGGAATACTGACCAGCTACTCACCGTTTGCCCCATAGATTGCAACCGCTGCGGATGAATCGGAGATGGAGACATTCCCCGTGTACAGGCCCTTGGTGGACTTGGCAACAATGGAGGACAGGCACATTATCCTTACCTATAGAGTGGACAGGGCCATAATCACAGAGCTGTATGCCCAATTGGAACCTGACCTGATATCTGCTATTCATCACCCCACTGGGGTCCCCCCTCTTGTGCAAGTTCTCTCAGTGCTCCAATTCCTGGCAAGTGGCTCCTTTCAAGTGACAGTGGGCTTGGCAGCAGTAATGTCTCAGACAATGTTCTCAATAGTTCTGACCAGAGTGTTGTCTGCCCTGATTAAACACATGCTCAGCTACATCATTTTCCCCCAGGTGGAGGATTTGGCCACAGTGAAAGCAGATTTCTATGCAATGGGTCATATCCCCAACAATATTGGGGCTATTGATGGTACACATCTTTGTCCCCCCCCGGGAGAAATGAACAGGTGTTCAGAAATCGAAAGATCCTTCACTCCATGAATGTCCAGATAGTGTCCCTGGCAGACCAGTACATCTCCCATGTCAATGCAATGTACCCTGGGTCTGTACATGATGCCTTTATCCTGAGGAACAGCAGCATCCCATATGTGTTGGCTCAACTCCAGAGGCACCAGATGTGGCTAATAGGTGAGTCGTAGTTCCCACCCAGTGGATGTTGGTGTATGGGTATGGTGTGGGCCCTAAGGGTTTGTATGTGTCTAACAGTAGTCCCTCAATATTTTCAGGTGACTCTGGTTACCCCAACCTCTCATGGCAACTGACCCCTGGGAGGAATCCCAGGACAAGGGTAGAGGAATGTTACAATGAGGCACACAGGTGAACAAGAATAATAATAGAAAGGACATTCGGCATCCTGAAGGCCAGGTTTCGTTGCCTCCATCTAACAGGTGGATCCCTGTAGTACTCACCCAAGAAGGTGTGCAAGATCATCGTGGCATGCTGTATGTTGCACAACCTTGCAGTGGACCATGTGGACAGTGAAGATGAGTAGGCAGAGGAAGAGGATGAGGACAACAGAAGTGTTATTATAAGACAGTAATGACACACAGATAGGACACTATAATGACACTTTACATTGACAGTTTTGTATTTGACATCGTCACTGGCAGGCTAATTTTCATGATTCAACGCCCAGTTATTGTACCCTTTGGCATCTCTATTTTCAGATATTTGTGTCCCACTATCGCTCCTGGTGTATTGACTGCAGCCAACTACAGGTCATTCCTATGTATACAATACTGTACAGTTATATTGCAGTGTTTAAAGCTTGATATACGAATACATGGTTAAATGATTTGACAGACTCCATACAGGTATTTTTTTCTAATGGTGTTTATTTCAGTGCTAATGATTAGAGGGGGATGTACAATAGGCTGGAGTGATGATGGGGGAAAGTCCTGGTTGTAGTCCAGTCTATTTGTTTCACATGTGCATTGCCCAAGGGAACACAGGAAGGGGAGCAATGACAGTTCAAGGTGGACAGGGTGACAGAGTGGGACACAAGGGTGACAATCAGGAGAGACTAATTTCTTGGCTGGGGTCTTGGCAATGTTCTCTGGCTTCTGCCTGGATCACAGGGAATGTTTCCAGGGTGGTTCTCCTTCTGCAGGGGGTGGGGCCTCCTGTCCACTAGCGGCAGCAGTGGTGGAAGGCTGTTCATTGGTTTGGCTAGTGTCAGGGGCCTGGTGGTGTGCCACTGCCTCCCTCATGGTGTTGGCCATGCCAGCCAGCACCCCTTCAATAGTGACCAGGGTGGTGTTTATGTCCTTCAAGTCTTCCCTGATCCCCAGGCACGGTCCCTCCTGCAGCCGCTGGTTCTCCTGCAACTTGTCCAGTATGTGGCCCATCGTCTCCTGGGAATGGTGGTATGCTTCCAGGCTGTTGGTGAGTGCCTCCTGGAGGGTCGGTTCCATGGGTCTGTCCTCCCCCTGTCGCACAGCAGTTCTCCCAGCTTCCCTGTTGTCCTGTGCCTCTGTCCCCTGAACCGTGTGCCCCCTGCCACTGACCCCAGGTCCCTGATCGTCCTGTGTTTGTGGGGTGGCCTGGGGTCCCTGAAGTGGTGGACACACTGCTGATTGACGTGTCCTGGGGACAGAGGTATGGGCCCATTGGGTGGGTACTGTGGTGGTGTTTCCGTGAAGCGGGAGGCGCAGTGGTGGTATGGGACTATGCCTGGGTAACCGACTGTCCGGAGATCCCTGATGGGCCAGGTTAGTCATACAGATCCAGGCGGCCAGAGCTGCTGTCATCACTTTGGGACTCTTCTGGAGGTGGACTGGAAGTTGCTGGCACCTCCTCTCCAGTGACATTGGATGGGGGACCTGTGGGGATGTAAATGCAGTGTTATTGTTTCTGTGTGTGTCATCTTGTGCATGGGTGTGTTGCCCTGTATGGTTGTTAATGCCCTGTCAGATTTGCCTTTGAGTGAGTAGCTATATGGTGGGCTAGGTGATTCTCTCCAGGGTGCATGCAGTGTTGATAGGTGTCCATGCAGGTCTGTGAGTGGTGTCCATGCATTGATGTTACATGGAGGGCTTGGCATTGGGAAGGGTGGTTAGTGATAGTGGGGTATTTGGGAGGTGGTGAAGTGGTGGGAGTGAGGGTAGGGGTGGGGGTTTGTGATGGCATGCACGTGGGTGGGGGTGATAGTAGTAAAGAGTTGACTTACCAGAGTCTAGTCCTCCTCCTACTCCTGCCAGGACCTCAGGATGCATGATCGCCAAGACTTGCTCCTCCCATGTTGTTAGTTGTGGGGGAGGAGTTGGAGGTCCACCGCTAGTCCTCTGTACAGCTATTTGGTGTCTTGCTGCTTTGGAACATACCTTCCCCTGTAGGTCGTTCCACCTGTTCCTGATGTCGTCCCTTGTTCTTAGGTGCTGTCCCACGGCGTTGAACCTGTCCACGATTCTCTGCCATAGCTCCATCTTCCTTGCAATGGACGTCTGCTGCATCTGTCATCCGAATAGCTGTGGCTCTACCCAGATGATATCCTCCACCATGACTCTTAGCTCCTTCTCAGAGAACCTGGGGTGTCTTTGCGGTGACATAGGTGTATAGTGAGTGGTGTGGGTGAGGGTGTGTGGGGTGCTGTGTTGGGGTGTGTGATGTGGGGTGCGTGGATGGTATATATATGATGTGGTGTGTGTCTGTGGTCTTGTCTGTGGTCTTGCTATCTCTTTTGTGGCACTTGTTTGTAATGGTAAAGGGTTGTGGGTAATGTGGGTGTGTGTTTTATATTGGTGTGGGTGTGGTGTGCATATGTGTGTCATGTGTGTGTAGTTTGCATTGTCCAATGTGGTGTTGTTTTGTTTGAGTGTGTGTATTTTGAGCGAGGCGGTTTTGTCGCCATTGAATGTCCACCATGGTGATTTGTGGGTCATAATGTTGTGGGCATAGTTCTGTTGGCATAATGGTGTGGGTTTTGCTACCGCCAATTTATCACTGACCTTTGGGCTGGCGGACTTGTGTGTGTGGCTGTATAGTGACAGATTGCTATGTGTGTGTCATAATATGGGTGGCGGTAATCCGCTGCGGCGGCAGTATGTTGGCAGCAGTCAGCATGGCGGTAAGTGGGATTTACCGCCAAGGTCATAATGAGGGCCATTGTGTTTAATTTATACCTGTAGTGCGATTTGCATCTATACTATGCTCATGATTCAATGATTTTCTTGTCTATCTCAATTTCTTAATCCAGATTTGATGATTTTCCCCCTCTGTTGGTGTGGTTATACACCAAAGGAGCATTTTGGTCTCACTGTCCTTTGTTGCATCTACTACTGGAAAGAACTAAGCTATTTGATAGTTGAATTGCTTCCCTGTACTTGCTGAACAACAGTTGACGGTCCCCACTGTCAAATTCTGCAGAGAAATCCAAAGTGACAAAGACACAGGTCAACCCCTTGTCTGAAATCTCAAGACAATGTCCCAGAAGCCAATTAATGCACTTTTGGTACCTTGCTTAGACCTAAAACAATGACTGCAGGGATGAATAGGAATGGTGTGTTTTAACTAATTTTGCAATGGGTTGACCCCAATTTTTTCAAAACTTCATCAGGCACTGAAAGGTTGTTTTGGGGTCTAAAATTAGGTAGCAAAATGGGATGTGTATTGGATTTTTCTTACAGCGTCTGTCTGATGTACAAAAAGGCCTACATTAGATACATTTGGGGCCATCCATCAATTGGAAGAGGCTTTTACTAGATGGAAAGTTAGTGGTGTGAATGATAAAGCATAGTCTCTTATAAATCATGCTGTTTCATGGTCCAATGGTCCTCAATATGATTTTAAACATGACTTTAAGTCTACAATGGTGGTGGTAGGGAATGTGGGCAGTGTTCCGAAAGAGACGAGAATAGATACATTGTTACAGTACCTAGACATTTAGCAGTTGTGACCAGATCATTTATTTGTTTATTTTTTTATATAAGTAAGTCATGGTTTCAATGAGGGGGGTGAATGATATTTAATACAGAACAGGAGAGTTGGAAGAATTGATTAGCTTGAATATGCCTGTGGATTGATTCCAAACTTCATCTATCATCTTGGCTCAATAAAATGTTTTGCTTCTATGATAACCTTTCTAGAAAATTTAACAGCAATAACATATTCTCTGTGATCTCTGTGTTATTTCATCCATTTAGTTTTTAGTTTTTGATAGATTTTTTCATGTTTTTAAGTTTCAAATTAAACCATGAATCAGCTTGGAAATTGAATCTTGAGTTATGCCTAACGTTTCTCCAGCAGGCTTTCTTGTTTGATGATTTGTTTTCTTTTAAACTATTTAAATTATTACTTCAAGATAGTTCTACCATCTTTGCTTTAGGTGCAGGTGAGGTGCAGGGATTTGGCTGTCCATAAAACGGGACGTCCAACAAGCAATAGCAGGATTACACCAGAGGTGTAACCATTTGGATGAAGGTGCCAGCACATTTTCAAAAGATAGCATCAAGAATATGACCATAGAGTGCAAAGGGCTCAATGACCATTTATTTGAAACTCATTTTAACGTGTTAACACCAGATTATCATTTTTATTGTCCACCTACGATCACTCAAACATAACATCAAAGAAAACATGGCTAAGTATCTCATAAATCCCAGAAAATGAATGATGTAATTGATCAGCATTACTGCCAGGTCAATGTTAGCCCAGAAAACAGGGTGTTGTTTCGCTAGGTCTCAGGGCTAAATTGAGAAATTAATACCCATCTTCAGTCTGAAACCTTGGCAAACATTTGACTTATTTAAAAACAATGTTTTTTAGGCTACAACTGTGGCCATATATCAGCAGCAGCTTCACAAATTATCGATTTTATTGCTGATATACCATAGAGAAAGAGGAGGATGGAGAACAGAGCCAGAAGCACACACAAACCCAAAATTCAAACATGATGCCAGATCAACAGTTGAAAAAAATAAAAATAAAATTACAAAAAAAGAATGGAGTAATCCAGGAATATTGGGTGCCTACACAATTATTAATTGCCCAAGGGTTCATGTACAGGCCAAAATTAATGCATTATGAAAGTATTGACCTATAGAATGTCAGTGCTTCAGCCTCATATATTTATGTTTGAAGTGTAAACATTGGTAGTGATCCTATTTGGATTTAAAGAAGAACAATGTACCTTTTTTTAATTCTTTTGATAAACAAAAATAGATTTACAAATTTCAAGATAGGACAGCATATTGTTAGGAAGGATGGGTCCACAGCAGTAGATTAGAATCAAATCTAGAGTTCATCTGGAAATTTAGACGTGACAGTTGTGCAACCAAAGGACAAAAGATGGTGCTGAGGCAGCTTAGTAGAATTGGATGAAACTCTCTGAAGTGTCTCTCTGGTATGTTTCTACCCTCACTAGATTACTATTTCTTCTGCAAATGCCCTATAAAGGTTCTTTGACCCCACATTCAGGTGTTAAACTTCTCCCAGCTTTCAGCCTGGATTGTAAGTTTCAGAAATATCATGACGGCTGTTTTGTGTTCATTGGGGATAATATCACATTTTTGTACTTGACATCATAATACCTTTGGTGATTTTGAAATGTCCTTAATGTCCATCTCAAGGAATGTTAAAGATATACTAGCCCTATGTCTGAATAACTCTTTAAGTGAGCACCCCGACTATGTTCTAAAAGAAGGGGCCTGCTTCTATTCTTTGTACTGTAGTTTACGTGGCCCCTTTTTGTCAAAGATCCCACAGAAATGTACTGTAATAGGAGCCCTATCCACTGCATCTGTTCTATCCAGTTATTTTCTCAACAGACTTGTCTGGACACCCTTTCATAATATCCTCCTTTTTGGTGAACCTACTTGCACAGGCCTATACTAGAAAGCACAAAGACGGTTTTCCCTATTGTTGAAAATTCTACAGTGCAGAAGGGGTCATATGTTTTACGCTTTGTGATAAATGCATTTATACAAATTTAACCCAGTCCCTCTCATTTCTTGACTCATCCAGTGTGCTCAAATATATGCCCTTAAAAGTAATGAACTAACCTATGCACATTTTTCAGAGGTGAAAGGCCACAATAATGAAAGCTTTGACATGCAAAGCTGGCATAAATTATAAAGAGCAGCCTTAATGGATAAGTGTATAAAAGGTACTTATTTTGAATAGGCTGATGGAGGTATGGCACTCATGAAATGGGCAACAAATTCTTGTCTTGTCATAAAAGAATAAAGTGAGATCCCCATTTATTGTTCTGAAACTGTCAGCTCATTCTGTCCCATTTATGAAGTTATTTTTTACTGTAAACATACTTATGTGCCTCAAAAGCTACATTGAGGCATGCCAGCAACTAAGGAAAGGATTGCTAATAAGTTTGAATGAATTTACTACTGTTGATTTCTTCACTACGAGTGCAGCAAAATCTGCAGTGGTATATCCCAAGCAAGGGTTGGGAAGTGTATGTTACAAGCCTTGGCTTGCCTTGAAAGTTTGTGAATGCACACACAAACCTACATTCATAGGCAGCCACAAACTCCAAAGTGACCCCCTCCCACTCTTGAAATGGTCAAAAAGTTACTTCAATCCCTGGTTGGAGTAGCTCCCCTTCCAGGATGGGAAGTTGAACAGGTGATCCCACAACTGGAAGAAATTTAATAGAAATACTTTTTCCACGGGGAAAAAATGTTCCCCACAAAGAATAAAAGGAATAGAAAAATGTGCATTTGTAGAGTTGGCTCAATTCACCCTTTGCTGAAATATACACATATATATTTCTACAGTGACGGAAAAAGAGTTCACAGGTAATGTCACATGTCATTCCCAATAGAACACCTGGAACGCTTGACATGGGGCAACTTTTCAGGGGCACTTCTGTGAATGTTTGTGAATTAATTGAAATAATGCAAGCATACTTTCAGGAGGAAATGTAAATCCTCACCCATAGTTTTATATATTTTTTGGGAAATAATTTTACAGAGCCACATCACTGACTCTTAGTCGGATGTATTACTAGTGTTTTAAATTTAAATATAGAGTGAATTTACAGGTTGAATCAAAACAAATGTCAAAATGTAACTTAAAACACCTACAATTATATAAATATCACAATAAAGAAACATCAATTGATGTGGCAATTGCAAATAATGACACTGAAACAGCTGACTGTGTTAGGATATTGATAAAATATCACTGTAATTAATCAGTAACCACCTGGTAAACTAAAACAATCCCACCAATAACAGTTGCCTACACCACCAAATCTTCATCAATCACCTGGTCAGTAACCCATAGAACAGCAATAGAAACAATGCCATAGTTCTACCATAGAGAAGGAAGGACCTGATTACTCAACGTGTTTTTAAATATCCGTGACATTCCAAAGCACAGGAAAGCCAGAAATCTCCAGCTGCATTCATTTACTAACAAGCTTTTAAAACAGGGATGACAATCCCTATTCCTCAACCACTACATGGTTAATGTCAGGACACCATCAAGAAACATGACCTGGATCTTATAGAGATAACTGACATGGTGTTCTATCAACAGCTACACCCTAGTCCTGAGTATCATACTCCTAAAATACTTTAAAACCCTTTCTTTTTTAGTTTTAAAATGATTTTATTACAATTCAATGGTGTAACAAGATAATGCAATTGCAAACAATATAGGAGGCATATTGAAGGAACGTTGGAGTATTAGAACATTGGGATAATGTAAGCAAAAGTTCATACAAGGTCAGAATTAGAAAACAATCTGATAGCAATTTGAAAAAAAGTATTATTAAGTATTTTAACTGTTTTTTTCTTGTTTGTATTTGTTAATTTTTAAGCCATAAGTAATACCTTTTAGAGCATACAAAAGGAAGGGTGTTGAAGAACTTCCTCCATAGTAGGTTATCTTTGAAAAGAAGATTTTGTATGGTTGTCCAAGAAATTTGTAAGGGGAAACCATAAGACAGTATGGATTTACACATGCTTTATTCGATCAATCGACCTTCAAAGCGAATATACAATTGTAATAGAAGAATAAAATCCAATAATGATAATAATAATAATAATATATATAAAACATAAATACCTAAGAACATGATTTAGTTAAAATTCTCAGTACACATAATACAACTGCAACCCCCCCCTGCAGTTCTATAAGAAATAAAAATGTAGGCCGCTTATAGTTAAAACACAATCCTAGCAGTGGAACTGCGTATACGCCATGCTACTGATAAATATTTACTAACAGCGTGCATTAAAACCGTGGAGTGGTGGCTTTTTAAAATCCTCAGAGCAGAGGCACAATCTCTTATCCCCATTTCGCGACAGATGTTACGGATCCACTTAGACCTGGGAAGGGAGTAAGCAGGGCAAAAGAACATACAATGTTCGGCTGTTTCAGGTTTTCACCACAAGCTGGACATATATCTGTATCTGTTTTTGTACCCCATCTACACACCAATGACTTCAGCGGCAGCGACCCAAAGCGGAATCTAGCGTATAAACCTTTGCCTAAAATGTCAGGAATATTGTCTAGGTATGGTTCGAATTGTGGGTACCACTTAAAATCTATGAAATGATTTGTTAAGGAGCCGTAGGTTCTGTGGGTGATATAATCGTTGCATACATAAGACCAGTATACACGTTTCAGTACATTGGAGTGAGCCTTTTCTAGTTTATGGGGTTTCTCCCAAAAATGACCGAGGCCTAATTTATTGAACCATCTGGATACATGTTTGACCCAGGGAGTAGTGGTTGAGTTGGAACACTTTGGCAGGTCTTGGAGTGAGGCTTTGTAAACGTCTAATTCTGGGACAGTCCATAGCCTTATCCAGTATAGTAATGGTCTTAAAATAATTAGATCAGCTATGCGTCTCAGGCCCAGATCTAAGAACAATGGTATCAATGGAGTACTAGGGGGACAAGCACCTAAAGACCTCGCAAAACTATTCTCACTGATGGTTAGCCTGTTGCAATCAGTAAAACCCCAGACCTCAGCTCCGTATGCAGGAGCACCCTGTGCTCTGGCAATATAGATCTTGATTGCCGGGGAGACAGTTTTTGCTGTCGTACCCCTATAGAAACGCAGGATGGATGCTGCACCATGCTGCAGGCGACCCACACTTTTATTGACCTGTTCTGCCGAATTCAGATTATCGGTAAACCTTACGCCCAGGTAATCTATAGAAGAAATCTTGTCCAGGAGGTTCCCTTCTAGATGGGTAATACATTTCTTCCGCACTCCTGAACGAAACGCCATTAGCTTGTTTTTTTTATGGTTCAACTCTAGGCCGTAATCTCGGCAAAACGAGTTGAATCTATTGATAAGAGTTTGGAGGCCCATGGGAGATTTAGAAATAAGAAGGGAATCGTCAGCGAAAAGAAGGATTGGGATTTTTTGGGCGCATAGGGTAGGGGCGTCGTTCTGACATGTGATTAAAACCTGTACAACCTCATTAATAAAAATAGAGAATAAAAATGGTGCCAGCACACAACCCTGGCGAACGCCCCTGTTTATGGGGATTTTGTCCGTTAGTTCGCCTAGGTTACCCCATCTCACCTGTGTGTATGTATCCTCATACAGCCGCTTCAGAAGTTGGATTAAATTAGCTGGAGTCCCTATTTTTTGTAGCACCTCCCACAGCTTTTCCCTCGGGACTTGGTCAAATGCTGATCTCAAATCAACTATAGCAATGTATAGTGGTTGTTTTGCCGGGGCTGTGTATTTCCAAACAGTATAGCCAGTCTAAAGACCTGGTCTACTGTGTTGATCCTTGATCGAAATCCAGCTTGAAGGGGAGAGAGAATATGCTGATCTGTAGCTCAGTGGGTTAATCTACCTAGGAGTTGCTTGGCAAATATTTGTTGGAGGTTGTCAATTAAACTGATTGGTCTATAGTTTGTCGGGAGGTTTACGTTACCCTTTTTATGAATGGGAATAATTTCCGCACCCTTCCATGTCATGGGAATCTGCCCCCCTTCAGAGATTTTGTTGGAGAGTGTGTTGATATACCAGGTCCAAACTATTGGCTCTGATGAATAAAGATCCCCCGGAATTTTGTCTGGACCTGGAGCTTTCCCAAGTTTTAAAGAGCGGATAGCCTCAGCAGTTTCTTTGATAGTAAAGCAAATATGGCCCTTGAGGTCCTGTAAGCCCCCTGCAAGGGGAGATGGCCCATGATGCTCATCAAAAATAGGGAGAAGGTCTTGGCCTGCTTCCCCTGTAGCTAGGATCATAGGGGTCTCAATTTTTTCATATAGGCCTAAAAAATGCTCGACCCATCTTTCTGGCTGTATGTGGCTTCTTACACCAATCCTGCCCTCTTTCTCTCGCTTGCCTAACAATTCCCAGAACAATTGTTGGAATGGGTAGCGTCCAACAGCTCCTGCCAAATTGTATCTTCCCAGTTTTTTTTAGCTCGGGTGATGGATACTTTATAGATGCGTCTAGCTAGTTGTATTTCCCCATGGGTTCCTTCCATGAGGGCACTTTTTAATCCTGTCTTAGCCGTACGGCAGGACTCGTCAAACCATGAGCTAGTGGTGCCTCCCTGATGTTTTGCCCCAGCCTTCCTGTAGAAAATACGTTGTAGTCTTGTGATCATATTTTCATGTATGGATAAGAAGGGGATGTCATTGGAATCGTAGTCGTGGTATGGGGCAAAAATGTCTATAAAAGCCAGGTAAATCTCACATAGCAGATATGGATTCGACTGGATCTTTGGCCACCTGACCTTCGTAGATGTAATGTTCATGGTGGGAATAGGGACCAAGGTGATTTGTTTGTTTGAGATCCTACCAAACACATCGCCTGACATGGAAAGTAACAAGGGATAATGGTCGCTTTTGCTTCTAACATCCACCTTCATATCATTCAAAAAGGGCCACAATCTCACATCCACTAAAAAATAATCAATTACGCTTGTAGTTGAACCTCGTTTAAAAGTGGGTGCAATATCCAGGTCAGAGGGCATGCGGCCATTACATGCCCTGAGACCATGCTTCAAACAGAGGGATGCCAATTGGGTAGCTACACAGGAATTGAAACAAAAACTATCACTAGTCAGCTGTGGGATCCCCCATGTTTGGGCTTCATCCTCTGTGAGACCAGTTAGTATCACAGAGGGTTCAAAAGTGCAATTTACGTCCCCGGCTATTATTAAGTAGGAAGTTGATTGTAGGGTGTCTAAGAAGTCAAGAAGCTGTTTTAAGACCTGGGACTAAACCCCTCGCGAAACCGATCGAGCATAAACATTGACAAAAATTATGTTAAAATTCTGTTGGAACGTGATTTGTAGCCCCATCAGATCTGGGCTATCAAACTTTAGAGTCTTATATGTGCACTGCACATTTTTGTTTATTAACATCGAAAGTCCTCCTTTAGCTCGACCCGTCAGTTTTGTAGAAGGTTGGGCAGCCACATTGAAAGAAAGGAACCCATCTATGGTAATCAGCTCTTCAGCCCATGTTTCTTGAAAGAGACATATACCTTGGGTGTTTATGTATGAACACCAGTCAGTATCATCTAATTTCCTCCCGAGGCCAGCTAAGTTCCATGTCATGATTGATAAGCCTTTTCCCTCAGAGACAGGGCTTAGTGGCTGTGAGTTGGGCTTCTCGGGAATCAACTCTATGTCGTTAGGTCCATTGGAAATCAACGGACTGAGTTCCTCTAAATTAATCCCAAGAGTTGTTCCCTGGGCTGTTGCCAGTCATACTGGGTTGAGCCGGATAGAGTTGGTGTACCTAAACTGGTTGCTGGTTACATTACTACATAAATAGCCGGAAACCTGTGGCTGGCCTTCCATCTCCAATACTGTCTCTAAAGTAATGCGTCCCCTCCTTCGTTCCATAAGATGATGGGTTCGGTCATTGAACAGGATAAGACTCTCAACCAAGGATCTATTGTGAAACTCGATTGAGATTACGTCATGGGTTGACCCTGAAGGACACCACCGCTTAGTATTACGGATATCTGAACGTATGACCGATAGGCAGTTTCTTTGATGTCGTAGCCAGTGGATTACTTTGTTGACCCTGGACTAATGATCCTCACTAAGCCCCGGTAGCAATCTCGGGACTTGTTTTAAAAAAAGAATATTTGTTCCAGGCTTGGGGGCGTTGGGGGTTTAACAATAAGGCTGAGTCACGAGGAGTTCTCTGGTAGGGAGGGACACTAAAGCAACCGAGGGAGGGTTTGGGAGCGAATGAGTCGCTGGCATTAGATATGACATAGGGCCTCCTAAGTGGGGATTATCAATCTCTTTGCGGCTCTTTGGTGACGAATAGTTTGAGAGCCCTGGGGGGCAGCTATTGATGGCAATATGGTTTTACATAATATCCCCCTCATCTAATGATTTTTTACTATGTTGGTTCTCTTGTGTAGAATTAGATTTAGAGCGTATTGCATCCCCATCTAAGCCAGCCCAACGTGTCTTCCCCTTTTGGTAATCAGTAGCCTGGCCCCCCTGTACAAGCCGGATTGATGGTATTGGGTCAGACACTATGTGACCTCCATTCGCCCCTTCGTTCCTTGGATTGCACTTGCATCCACACTCTAATCTCTCCTGGAAGCATTTGGCCAGTTGTAGCACCAGGGACCTAACTTCTTCTACTCTCTGGAGTATAAGGACGTTGCTAGGCTCAGTGGCGGGGTGCATTGAGAGGGAGACGGGAACTGGAATTGGGGTACAAGGGATAGCCTCTTTATTGCTATCGTCTGCAATTGTATCAAGAACTCTGGGTGTTTCATCATCCTCAGCTAAGACCTCAAACCGGTTCCTACAGGGTATGTTCGAGATCAGTTTGATCACAGGACTCAGTGGTATAACAGGAATAGGAGTATTACCCTCTATTTCCACTTGGGGAGATCCACACCTGTACACCGGGTCGTTTGCCATATTTATTATATCATTTGAGGGGGGGATAGGTAACTGTTGCGTTGTTAATAGAGTTGCGCCACTGTTGATCGAAACTGGATCCAAGCCTTGATCCTTTGTCTTTTTCCTAAAGTAATCTTGTATCCTCCCAGGGTGAGCTAGAGCATTTTTTGCAAGGGAAGCACCGTTGTGGTTAGGTGAACAATTTAGTATCGCCTCAACCTCTTCAAATAACAGGTCTATCTCCTCGAAAGGTTTTTTAGACTTAGTGACCGGTTTAGCAGTGCGCTTTCTCTGCTTTTTAAGGTCAGACAGAGGGTCTAGAGGATCGGCAGCTTTCCTTTTCCCCATGGAATCGGTAGCATAGGGTTGTAAAATACCGGCAGATTATATAGGTTAAGGCTTACTTGGTGTGTTAGGCAGCAAGTGAAAGAGAGAAGGCCCAGCCAAGCCTCATCCAGACGAAGACGGGCATAGACGGGCCCGCCTTAGCCCGGTCTTCGCCCGGGCATGTGCCCGGGCGCGTCCCGCGAGGGGAGCGCCTTTAGTAGTTAGCAGGAAGCAGGTGTGGCCAATGAGGGGGAAGCGTCCCTGTCCCTCGGCAACCGAGTCTCTCAGCGTCCCGCGAGGGGCCCGCCTTTAGTAGTTAGCAGGAAGCAGGTGTGGCCAATGAGGGGGAAGCGTCCCTGTCCCCCGGCAACCGAGTCTCTCAGCGTCCCGCGAGGGGCGCGCCTTTAGTAGTTAGCAGGAAGCAGGTGTGGCCAATGAGGGGGAAGCGTCCCTGTCCCCCGGCAACCGAGTCTCTCTAAGATAGTATGTTTAAGAACAAGTGAGAGAATGTGAATTTATGCAGTATCAAGTCTGTGATTATAGCAAACTGCATTCCACCAGGAATGATAAGTTGTTTGGGGAAAGTCTTTGCAGTTCTTGGTGAACTGCTTAAATACCACTGCTAACAAGAGGTTTATAATTTGTATATGTGGTAAGACATCTTTCCAGTGAATAGATGAACTGCCTAGGGAGACATTAATATTGAAAAAGACCTTGATGAATTAAAAATAGAATTCATTTGATTCCAGACCTGTGTCCAAAAAGTGTGTACTAGAGGACAGATGAATAATATATGTAATATGTCTGCAGGCTGTAAGTAGCAGGAACAACAGCTGTCAGTATTGTCTGGGTATACATGATGGAAAGTGGAAGGGGAAAAGAAAAATCTACTATAAATGTAGAACTGAGTTTGAGTGATATTAGCAGCATAAGAGGTTTTCTGTAATTTCATCCAGGTTTGTCACTAGGTGGAAATGGACTAAGATACTCCCAAGTCACACTTCTTGGATAATTCAATATCTGAATAGACGAAGCCTCTGGGGACATTTTGAGAAGCATGCTAAGTGTGGAATTGGGCAATGGAAAGGCGTTAGCCCAGGATATCCATTACAGCTGTTTGTACTATGCAAAATTTATTTTGAAAGGAAGGAGGGAAACTGAAAGATTTTCAGTTTGTTCAAAAGTCAGTACTGGATTATTAACAAAGTGTTTTGACCCATATTATTCCAGTTTTGCACCAAGCCTTCCAATAGATAGGTTTATTATTGTAAAGTATTGAGTTAATGCCAAATTGGAGATTCAAGAAAAGAAGTGGTATGAAAAGACACTCCGGTGTCGTGATACCTTTAAACAGGATGTGCTTTATTTTCTTCAAGTCAAACAATACATCCAACCCTGGCAGGCTCTTCTACCAACTGCCAGCCCACGTACCCAACATTCTAGTTCCTCCATCCCATCACTAGGCAACAACTGGTTACCACATTCTATTACAAGCATTACAATACAACTCATCTCCCCCTTTTCCCACAAACAAAATAACATTCAATCTAGAAGAATAATAATATTATGCACTATACACAAATTGTGCAATTTGACAGACAGATATAAAAAAAAATATAAACTAAATCACTACAATAAATTTCCTTATATAATTCCAATTCATGTACTATTCAGTACATGTAACCTTTAAACATAAATGTATTAATTCTGTAAAAAATTACTCATGTTTCATATTCATTCAAACGCACAGGTCTTCCCACCAATCTTCTTTGCATACCTTCTTCTTTATTCAATTCATCACATGAACCATTCCTCCTCACACACCACTTCCGCAACTCTGCTTCATTACACTTTGTCACCCTACACGCATTCCATCTTCTTCCATCCTCCAACTCCAGACTATACTTATTCACCTTCACCACACGTTTCGGTGATGACCATTTGGACCAACCCTTTTTCGTTTTGTCCCACATCCTCGTCCTCACCCAATCACCAACTTCCAAACTTCCTCTCCTCCATCCTTCCTTGTTCCTCTCATCGTACCCTTCCTGTTTTTCCCTCACACGCCTCAACACTTCTTCCTCATCTACCTTGCCTCTTCCTGCTTTGCCCATCCACCCAGGCACAGCTTTGGTACACGGCTTCCTACCTTTTAACAAAATAAATGGGGTTTCCAATGTGAGAGAATGCGGGGTAGTGCGATAATTCCATAAAAGATTCTTTACTTCCTTCCTCCAGTTCAGGCCATTTTGCACCAACAATTGAATATTCTCACTCAATGCCCTATTGAACCTTTCAACCAAACCATTCTCCCTGGGATGTGCTACAGCTGTTCTAATATGTCTTACACCACATTTTTCCACATAATCACTAAATTCACCCGATGTAAACTGCGGACCGTTGTCCGTGACAACTACCTCTGGATAACCCTCTCTCCTCCATACTTCTTCACAAAATTCTATTATCATCCTTCACAACACTTACTTCAGGCCACTTGGAGTGATAATCTACCATTACTACGATAAAAATGTTGCCTTCGGTGCCCAACAAAAAAGGACCACATATGTCCATACCCACCTTCTGCCATGATTTGTCCGGGAATGGAAATGGAACCACTGGTGTTTTCTCGCTCACATGTGATTTATCACTGCATGCACATTCTCCACAGTTCCTAACAAATCTCTCTACATCCTTGTCCACCCCCGGCCACCAAAAATCTTCCCTTACTTTCCTCTTCATTCCTGACATGCCCCCGTGACCTTCATGTAATATTCCTAGTAATCTTTCTCTCAATTTGCGTGGAACAATCAATCTGTTGCCCCGCCTTAACAAGCCATCAAGGTTCGACAACTCTGACCATACGCACTTGAAGTTTGCTATCTGATTAGTATTCCCCTCCAATTCAGACCAATGCATCCCCAAATTTTCCTTCAATTCTTGCAACTCCACATCCTCATCAATTGACCTTCGCTAAAGTTCCTCATCTATTGCACCAGTCTCTACATCTTGAATACTTGCAATTAACCACTCTTCTTCATTTTCGTCCACATGACTCTCAATCGGTAACCTGGATAAGCAATCTGCGTTCACATTCTTCACCCCCGGCACATAACATATTGTAAAGTCATACTCTTGCAGATTGTATACCCATCTCGCTATTCTCGAAGATGCTCGACATGCACCCTTTGTTGAAAACACGTCAATCAACGGTTTATGGTCCGTTCTTAACTCAAACTTCCTTCCCCATACATAATTCCTAAAATACTTAACACCCCACCAACAGGCAAGGGCTTCCTTTTCTATAGCAGAGTACATTGCTTCAGCTCCCTTCAATGTCCTTGAAGCAAATGCGACTACATGTTCTTTCCCTTTGTGTGACTGTATTAGCACTGCTCCAAGACCATGCATGCTCGCATCTGTCGACACAATGGTGTAATCACTTGATACAAAAGGTTTCAGTTCTACTGCGTTGATGACACACTGCTTTAACGCAGAATACGCTTGTTGACACTCTTTAGACCATTCAAATTTCTCATTTTTTTTCATCATACGATGCAATGGCTGAGCAACATTTGCAAAGTTTTTTACAAACTTTGCATAATATTCTGCTAAACCTAGGAAGGATCTTAATTGGTCTTTGTTTGATGGGTTCGGCGCTTTTTCGATCGCTTCCAGTAAATTCGTTTTTGGTTTTATACCATTACCAGATACTGTATGACCCAAATACTCAACACTTTTACACTCAAATTTACACTTCTTCATTTCCACTGTTAATCCTGCTTCCTCTAATACAGAGCATACTTTTCTCATCACCACATCGTGTTCCTCCTCATTTTCTGCCCACACCAACACGTCATCTTGGAAGAACTTCACATTACTGATATCTCCCAATAATTTTTGCATAACTCTTTGGAACACCGCCGAGGCCGATGCCAATCCAAATGGCATGCGTATAAACCTGAACGCCCCTTCCGGAGTTATGAAAGATGTTAGGTGTCTTGACTCCGGATGTAACATGATCTGGTGGTAAGCATTTGATAGATCGAGAGTGGAAAAAATCTCACCACCCGAATACTTGCTAACAATTCGTTAATATTTGGTATCGGGTGCCTATCAATCCAAATGTTTTCATTGAGATCCCTTAAGTCCACACACATGCGGATTTTGCCATTCAGTTTGCGTGCCAAAACCACTGGGCTCAACCATTCCGAGGACTCCACTTCCTCTATTACCTCCACATCTAGCAATCTTTTCAACTCATTCCTCAACCCCTCCTTTAACACTACAGGAACAGCTTTTACTTTATGCACCTTGGGCACAGCCCCTTCCTTTAGTATAATTTTATGTTGAAATCTTCGCAAGCACCCCAATTTAATCACCAAACAGTACAGGGAATTCTAGTTTCCATTTGTTTGATTTCTCATCTTCACTCGTCACAGTTAACACTTACTCTTCTGCATTGGGATTTAGTATAACACCCAAAGCCTTTTGTTCGCCCCAACCCAATAAACACTTTCCACGTTCAACCACATAAATATCACTTGATATTTTTTTCCACTTGAATCCTATTTCTCCTCGAAAGTAACCAACTACAGGTATTTTGTTTCCACCATATCCCAACAAATTCACTTTAGCTTCAAACAATTTCACTTCGCCTACTCTTGCCCAAGTCGCTTTATCAATTAATGTATGCAGGGAACATGAATCCGCCCACATACTTACCGATATTCCATTCAGTTCGACCACACATTTGGGTGGTCTAAAATCATTACTCCCCAACATTAACACATCACCATCCTCAGCTGTATCATCTAAGGCTACTCCTTGCAACATGTGCACTTCCACTCCTTCATCTTTTTCACACCTTTCAAATGAGGTTTCCTCATATAAGCTATTAACTGTCTTCTTAACACTTTCTTTCTTATGATTACATACTTTTGAGAAGTGTCCTATTTTATTACATCTAAAACATTTGCTGTTCTTAGCTGGGCAGTTTGCCGAAAATGCTAAATGTTTTAAACTACCACACCTATAACACTTTCTCTTTCCAGTTTTCACATTATCACTTTCACACTTAATCTTGTCTACTTCTTGGACAATTACGTCAGTTTCTCTCATATTATTTCTATTCTCCAATTTCTTGATGTATTTAGACGTTGCTTCAATACGTTTTGCTGCAGACAATGTCTCATCCAACGATGGATCCTTTAAAGATAATAATTTTTCCTGTATCTTCCTATCCTTGGTATGGCATATCAGCTGATCACGTATTATCTCTTCATGTAAATCCTTAAATTTACATGTGTTAGCCAGTGATCGCAATGCACATACATACTGATCAATCGTTTCATTTGGGGATTGAATTCTTGAGAAAAATCTATGCCGCTCTACAACAATACTGAATTTCCTGCAATGATGTTCTTCTAACGCCGTCATAGTTCTCACATATATATCATTATTCTCATCCTCCTCATCCGAGCCATCACCATTAGCTTCCGACACTTCGTTACTGGGTAATGCTTTCAATACCTTTCTCCCTTCAATCCCTAAATTATGCTTAAGTAAAGCTAATTTCCTTTTTGCAGTAAAGATGGCGCCACCCAGCACTTCTAAGTAAGTTTTGAATGCTTCACACCAATCTTCCCAAGGCATACAGGGTTCTCCTGGAATATTCAAAAATGTTGGAGGTGGCATTATTGACTGCATGTTTTCTTTTTTTTTTTTTTTTTACTGCTTAGACTTACTAATAACACCACATTAAATTGAGTCCCGCCAATTAAAACATACGTTTTTTAATCTCTCCTTTTTTTTTTTTTAATGTATCTATACAAATATAATGGTATATTATATAACCAATCCTTTCTTCATTTGCCGCATGTCAAAGCAAGTCATTTACATCAGGCACAACAACTGTAATTTGGTCCCAGTTCGTGAATACAACTCGATGCGCTTCGCCAATGTGTTTACTTTCGTTTCACGTCTTGTTATCCGCTTGCACAAATGCCTTTTGCCTTGTTGCCCTTGGAGACGCTGGACGAGCACAGGCGTGCTTACGTCACCGCGTGTGCTGCTGTAGAAATGGTCCAGCACTGCGTGGTCACGCGACAACACGGCTGCGCGACCCAAACGGCGGTAACAGAAAAAAAAAAAAAAAGGTAAAAACAAAACTTCTTTCTTCTTCTTTTACTTCTTGGCACGTTTATGTCATCCGTAGACACTAATACAGAGCTTCTTATAATTTTAAAATCGCTCTGCCCTTCTTCAATCGCCGCTCTTAAATAAGTCAGAGTTTATACACCGTACCTTAGAAATCGTGTATACGAGCACACGGTGTAGTCCATCACACGGTTGATTAGTTTTGGATCACTGCAACCAGAGGCTAGTTGGTCATCCACAACGTTCATAGCAACGCTGCTGCGGGAAGCTTCTCAGCACCTCTTACCACCACCAGGGTTGATCAATAGAGCCTTCCTCGTCGCCACTGAAAAGACACTCCGGTGTCGTGATACCTTTAAACAGGATGTGCTTTATTTTCTTCAAGTCAAACAATACATCCAAACCTGGCATGCTCCTCTACTAACTGCCAGCCCATGTACCCAACATTCTAGTTCCTCCATCCCATCACTAGGCAACAACTGGTTACCACATTCTATTACAAGCATTACAATACAACAGTATCAATGGGCTAATATGCCAACAAAGCATCTAATGAAGAACAGAGTTATTTAAAAATAGGTGTGGAAAAGGTTTGAGGTTTTCTGGAGAATGACAAAGACTTGTGAAAATTATAAGGGGAGAGGTAACATTTTTCCAACTCTACTCATTGAGGATAATATTCTAAAATCACATAAATAAATTGTTTCCTTGTAAAGACTGAGTGATTTTATGGAAATCAGGAAAAATACCTCCTCTATCTGTTTTAGGACATTTCAGTTTCAATAAACATAAACAAAACAAAAAAGAGGAGAGTATGGAATTAATTTGTTTAAATAATTTTGACGGGATAGATGATGTGATGTAGGTGATAGAATATAAAATAATGGTTACCAGCATCATCTTTATGGTGTCAAAACAATCCCACAAAGAGAGATGTAAAAAATGCCGACAATTAACTAAATTTATTAATTTATTAATACAATCTTCTAGGCTTAATAAAATAGAAGACTTAAGTAATTTGGAGAATATAACCCTAAATGTTTGATTTTTGTTGTGTTACATGTTGTGTTCCAGAGAAACTTAGTGACTGAAAAATCTAGTTTAAAAGTGTATTTATTAAGTGGTAAATGTTCACATTTGTTGTGGTTTAATTTGTACCTGGAAACAAGAGAATAAGAAGCTACCTCATATAAAAAATAAGGAATTGATTTTTCAGGATGTGAAATGAATAAAAGAATGTCATCAGCATAAACTGCGATTTAGATTTTTTTATTATTCCGTAGAAAGCCCTGTAGGGTTGTTTTGTCTGATTTTGAAGGTAAAAGGTTTTAAAGCTAAATTGAAGAGATAAAGAGAAAGGAAACAACCTTGATGAACATCTCTACCTAAAGTAAAATGGGGGGGTAAGGCCATTTACAAAACTTGCCACATGGGGGGAAGTGTATAGAAGTGAGATGAGGGTGATGATTTGTTGTCCAAATCCACATCATTTGAAGGTATGAAAAATAAAAGACCAATTTACGTGATCGGAGGCCTTCTCATCATTTAAAGTAATTGCTGCC
The DNA here is from genome assembly GCF_031143425.1 of Pleurodeles waltl. NCBI lineage: Eukaryota > Metazoa > Chordata > Amphibia > Caudata > Salamandridae > Pleurodeles > Pleurodeles waltl. The sequence goes on along the minus strand of NC_090443.1, from coordinate 599,952,796 downwards.
AAAGGACCAGAAAGACGAAGATTTAGATAAAACATCAGATAGTAGAATGGTATTATAAGATATATACCTACCAATTATAAATCTGGATTCCTCTTTTCAAAGACGTTTGGATAAAAAAGATTCTAAATGAAGAGCTAAGGCTTTTGAAAAATTCACAAGAGGAATGGGTCTGTAATTCTTACATGATTGTGGCTCTTTTCCATCTTTCGGAATGAGACAGATAAGGGTGTCCAAAAAGGATCCAGATGATTCATCTTTATGAAAAAAGAGACAATAAGATGAGATAGTTGAGGGAGAAGCACTTTGGAAAAATGACTGAAACATCTAACAGTAAAGCCATCAAGGCCAGGAGCTTTATTAGGTTTGAGGGAGGATAAGGCAGTCTTGATTTCTAATAAATAAATATCTATCTCTCGATCTGTAAAATCTAAGGGAGTATCAAAAGATTTTTGTATGGATGAGAGGTAAGTTGTGATGCCTTGATCAGAAGGCATATTATCAGAGGTATATAGTGTTTTGTAAAATTGGACTAATTCTCCCAAAATGCCTGGATTCTTGCGCAGAAGATTTGAATGGGTATCTATTATTTATTTCTGTTCTTCCTAATTATAAGATAACCTACTAGTAACTTTCCTGCTGTGTTCTGACCACCATAGACTTTGGCACTATATTTAAGAAGGTATGATGAAATGCTATTAGTGGACAGTTTATTAAACTGAAATTTGGAATTACAAAATTCTTGCCAACCGTGTTTTGATGTAAAGGTATCATGTGTGTGCTCTAATTTAATTTTTACAATAGTTTAAATGAGGTTATTTCTGTAGAGCTTATTTTTCCTTGAAACAAATCTGATAATAAAATCTCATGTTGAAGCTTTTAAGGTGTCCAAGATAGAATGAAAAGCAAGATCATCAGAGGGATTAAGATAAGAAAAAATTAAGACTAAGTATGAGGTAACAAACAGTAAAGAAAGAAAGTGGAAGGCACTAAGAAAGAGTATAAAGATGAGATAATAAACAAGGAAAAATGTGAAAAAAGTAGTTCAGTAGATGAGTTCATAAAAACAAAGTACTAAGGGCAGAAAACAAAGTACAAGGAGGGAAGGGAACATGCCTACAAGAATACTTACTAGAAAGATGGTGGGTGTTGAAGCCGTGTGGGAGAGATGACACATCCAAGTTCCAAAAGGAGGGCACAGAATAGACTTATGAAACAAAAACAGAGGAGGAACAGCACATATCCACAACAGGAACAATAAGAGATGTGGGAGGAGAGATAAGTTTAGTAAATAGGATATATTATAAAGCCCATAACTGAACTGTTGAGGATAATGCTTGCAAAGCAGAAGCATAGTAATGGAATAGACCAAAAAGGGCACCAAAGGAGTGAAGAGCAAGTCTCATAGATAAAACATTCTTCACATTTGTATGCAGTGCTTTTAGTGTAATGATGTGACAAGTAAAGGTTGTTAATGGACCATGAAACCTTTTTCATCACCTTCGCTGTTGAAAGAACCTTAAGTAAGTTGGTATACTCAAGAAAGTAAAGGATAATGCCTCTGGGGCTCTTGGAGGTGGAAGCAGAGATAGGGAATCTGCATGCTGTGTATTGAGAGGAGGTCACTCCAGTAGATGAAGTACTTTGGAAGAAAATGTTTTGAAGAACAAAATGGGGTCAGAGCCTTCAGAACCCTCAGGCAGTCCGTAAATACGTAGGTTTTCAATCTGTTTCTGATTTCCAAATTTTCAACCTGTTGTCTGAATATGGAAACTTGAGATTGTAGATGATTAACAGTAAGAAAAGTAGAATTGAAAGAGGAAATGTGTTGTTTAACCGACACAAGTCTCTCCTCCATACAAGACCATCTGTCATCAAGATGTTGCAATTTTGCATTAGTTTCTTCCATGTATAGACACATGACAAGTGATTTCCTCGGATAAAAGGTTCCATTGAGACCGAATAAGAAGTGTAGTAGGAGAAAGGGGATCCATTTTTAGTCTTTTAGCAGAAGTCTTCCCAAGTGAGTTCAGTGGAGTAGAGATAACCACATTAACAGAAAAAGATGAATGAGCACCGCAAGTTAAAGGAGAGATAGAGTCTTAGATCTCTAAATTTGTAAAGCAATGAGGAAAATAAGTCTTGAACTTATGTAGTGAGCCAGAAGGATATCTGGGAAGTGAATTAAGCTTTTTCAATCTGCCCATAAATCTGTGTGCAAAAACAAGAAGATTGGTTCCAAGTCAAGTAGGGCAGAGAGCCTTTTCTTTCAGTATGAGAGAGAAGGATTGAGAAAACATTTCTAATCAGAACCAATACAACAAAAATGTACTGAAATATGTATTAGCAGGTGAGAGGAAATCTCAACTAGCCAGGGACAACTCAAGGTGAAAGTCAAATATGTGTAAAAAGTTTAAATTGAAGAAGAAACTGGGAGAGGGTTTACACTTGCTTGCATTAGAAGATGTAAAGAACCCTCTGCTAAATATGGTACAAGCAACACTCTTTCTTTCCAATATAAGTGCTTCACCATCCTGAAGAGCACAAAATGGCATTTGCAGGGAAAAGATCTCCTGTTGCTTACATCACCTTCCTACACGAGCAGAAGGCGCGGCAGTGAGATGAGCTGCTGCTGTGTGGAGAATACCAGCGCCATCCGACGGAGATCTATGCAGGTGCCGTCATCTTTTTTAGGTGTCAGCCACGTCCCCTTCAAGACTCTTTCTAAGAATGGAATTTCAAAAAGAGGTGGAAGAATAGCATTGAAACACACAAAGAATTATGAATTACATTCAAATAAATAACCACAAAATGGCATTATCTTATAATCATTTACTAAGCAGCAGACTGTGATGTAATTTTTCAGGCCCCTTGCTAGACTGTGATCTTACACTTACTGATGATGTGTAATAGGATCCTCCCCAAAGCAGACTTTAACCTATGGATTGAAGATGCTCTGAATAAACTTACACAGGATCACACAGTGCTTCGAACAATTGATTCATGGGCCTACGTGAATAGTTGAAACTGTAATTAAAGTACTGTTCCACATCAATTGGGAGCTACAAGACATGAATATTGCCCATCTATTCTCTTCAGACCCCTTTCGAATTGATCCCTGATAAACTAGGTATAAAGACAAAATCTACGTAGGACACGCTACTTAAAGTGGTCCTTCACAAACTCCTAAAATACATATAAAGTGAGGTTTTACACAACATCTTCTCATTTGCTTCACATGCTCACTTGCATACACTGATATATGGTAGTCAAGCGAGATATTACTCATGAAAAGTAAAGTCAAATCCCATTGCCACATCGTGAACAAATGTTACAATAAATAGAAGACAAGGGAGAGACTTAGGCCAATATTTATACTTTTTTTGCGCTGCATTTGCGTCGTCTTTCGCGCAAAATCAGCACAAACTTACAAAATACAATTGTATTTTGTAAGTTTGCGCTGTTTTTGCATCAAAAAATGACGCAAATGCGGTGCTAAAAAAGTATAAATATGGGCCTTAGACTGCTGCTGTCACAAATAAGACTTATAGAAATACAATATACTGTTTAAACTTCACTTAACATTTTATAACAAGCAGTGATCAACCAGCATGAATCGTAATATAAGTACAACTGTTGTATGCCTGCAAAAACATCACAATACCACACTAATGAAAAAAGCAATCTTCTCTTCTACAAATATGGCTGATAAAATATCAAAATTGTTCTCCAACTTAGAAGCCTCAATCCTCACCTGCAAACTATGCAGTCAACTACATTAAAAGTGAAGCCATCTCCTCTCACTCATCAATATTTTCAGATTCCACACTTATGTCAGTGGAGGCAATTGTCAAGCTGGTGAGGAACATAAAAGCCTTAATAGTTCATGCATAACCTTGACAAACAGCTGCTTTACAACCAACAAAATTACCTTTGGCTACATTCTGACAGATATAATTATTAATTCAGCCATGGTGCTAATGCAGAACAGTTAAAAGGGGCACTAATCACTTCCATCAATTTAGAATGGAATGATCTGCCACCCTAGCAACAAATGTCATGTCCACTGACTACGGCAATTGCTCTAGAATATGAATTAATCCATGATCATAACCATATGTGAAAAGATTCAGAGGGAAAAAGATGATTCCGCAAGAATTCTTAATAGAAGTCATCTGCAATTGACGACAATGCTGCTCATTTCATCCTCTTTGATCTCCTCCAGAAAGACGTGCAAAATATTGCTAGCATGACTCATACCACTTCTGGGAGCCTTTGCATACATAAAGCTTGGTAAGTCAACAATGAAAACCCAGGAACTACTGTGTGAAATCCTCCTTGATCTGCCGTAACATTTCTGTGTCACTTTAATACATACTTTTGTTTTGAAGTAAGTTGTTGACCAGTTTAACACCCCATTTCTAATGTACATAAAAATACTAATATCAAAGTCCAATACATAATTAGAAATCAGCCTAAGCTTAATCACCCGCCTCACTTATTTCCAAGGTTCGTTTAAGGAAAGCAGCTTGTACCTCAACACACTGAATTTTGCTACATGTTTTTTTTCAGGATTCTTCCAATTTGCCACATTATTCAACATCTGTTGGATAATTTGCGGACGTCCTCCCCCAAAAAAATTCTGGCTCAGCTAGATCAAAGATTACAAAAAAATTGTAAATATTGAGTGGTAATCTTTCTGTTGATCATTGCTGTACTTAGGTATCAGATTGGTACTAAGGAGATGAAACAATTGCCTAAATAGTGTTGACGTGTAAAAAGAACAAAAGAATGAGGTAATATTATCATAAAACCAGCTGCATTATGCTGCATAATTTGCCTTTTCTTGCCACATTGTTTTCTAAGCCCTGCTGCATGATTTGGTCCTCCCTGTCACATACTTTCAGTCACCCTGGCTATACTTGAGCCAGTTAACTTCACAGTGCTAACTATTGATGATTACCTAGCAACTCCAGTATCTAAAATGGTGAATCTAAGGGTCACTTTGACTCTGTAGTCCTTCTCACTCTGCAAGGGAAAAGACACACAAAGTTTAGCATTCATATATTTAGGCAAAATCACATCAATGCTTATCACAAAATGGACTTTTTTAATGCACGGTAAATACCACATCAATACCATTGAAGTAGCCTGTATTTACTGTCCAGAAGAACATAATAAATCAACTTCACATGGTGCCAAGACTCGCTGTGGACAAAAATGACGAACCACATCTCCCTTGCCTGCCTTATACTGGCTACATATTAAACAAAAGGTAGCTTCAAAATATTTTCCGTAGCACAATAAGCATGTCGGACTCAAGGCCCCGAAATGCTTAAAGAAACAACTCCATCAGTATAAGCCAACATGCAGCTTTAAATCAGCATAAGACAACAAGATCTCCTGAGCTACTTTAATGGGAAGGGCGTTGATGGGAAAATACTTGAAAAGCAAGTCCTGATGTCTGTGCCAGAAGGAACCATGTAAGAAGACATTGGCAAAGCAATTCCAATTTTACAAGCGATCTGAACATTACCCTACTCTGCCACAACTCCCAGAACTAACTCCAGCTTAATCACTGTACTCAAAAAAGACTTGGAATTTTTATATATATTGATGTCCCAGCATGTTTGCCCACCTATTTATGAATTTAGCTTCCTGGAAGCAAAGAAGGTCACCTGCCTATTCTACTGTTTCTATGTACCTTATATCTCTCATTCGGCCATCCCCTTCCACTTCTTAGTACCTGCAAATAGCATGTGGTGATGCATATTTCATCAATATATAAGTAAGGTAATAGGGGAAGACCCCATGAGAAACATGTCAGGCATGGCTAGAATCGATTGCATAACCCTGAGAACTGGTTTAGGGTTAGGCGAATTGAGAACATAGGTATAAGCGAGCAGGTGGAGCCATTAAGGATCTGAGCATAATTATGGGTATAGAGATGTAGAATCAATTTGCTGTATTACAAGACTGCCAGCAGTGAGGGTTGGGCTTTAATACATAATCACTATGAAAGATACATTTATAGTAAAGAATTCACTGGACTTGTGAACACGAAAGAGTAGGGTTTGAACATGCCAAAAGCTAGCCTCTATAGAACCTGGATTCACTTTTTCATTAACAGTTGTGAAAGTTCTGTGGCAATCCAAGGAAAGCAGATTTTCACCATAATCTAGATTTCACTTGTATTTAGAAAAATTAGTTCATGTGAAGCTCACGGTGAAAAATCTTAATTAGAAACAATTAGCTTAGTGTTTTTGAAGACACCGTTAGGGTCTGAAGCAGAATGCAAGGTGCTGTGCCTTCAACAATGTTTAAATAACTTCTAGACTGTTCTTTCTGGGTCAAACAAAGGGGGTGAAGGAACTTGTACAGTGGTAGTCTGACAAAGATGTGCTGTTCCCAACTATATCCTAGGTGTAGGCTCAGTCTTATGAAAATGTCTTTTTCACTGATTTTTCATCATCTATTTTATGTCCGTGGGAGAACAGTGCTTCACAAACTTTGGGTGTCAGAACTGCAGTTGGTTTGGTCACTGACATTTAAGGTTGCATGAAACTACTCAATTAGTGAAATATATATGACATGTAAAACGGAGATTTGTAGGCAATAGCAAGGTGATACAATTGTAATTAAATCTAACATCCCAGTGCTAAATAGTTTATCTGTCATTTTTTATAAGGTTCGAGGTCACATGTTAAATCTCTCAATCAAAATTTTACTTCCATTAAAGGTCTTCAGCACTGTTACACCTGGAAACCTTAGCATGGTTCCCCTTAACTTTTTATCTTCACATCTCCTGTTTTTGCTGACTTTGTTTTTGCTGGCCTTAGGATTCTGCACATTTTACCACTGCTAACCAGTGCTAAACTGATTGTGCTCTCTGCTGAAAACATGGTTACATTGGCTTATACGGGATTGTCATATTTAATCTACTTCTAAATCCCTAGTAAAGTGCACTATATGTGTCCAAGATCTTTAAATGAAATGTGTCTAGTAGGTCTGCATCACTGATTGAGCCACCCATTTAAGTATCCCTTTAACCATGACTCAGACCTGCTATTGCAGAGCTTGTGTGTGTGCTTTATACTCCCATTTTGAACTGTCAAAATATACCTTTTCCCAGGCCCAAACCTTCCTTTTTAATCAATATAAATGACCCTTGTGTAGGCCCTGGGCAACTAAGGGCAGGGTGCAGTGCAATTAAGAAGTTAGGCAAGTACTTTAAGTTTACATGTCCAGGTGGTGAAGCACTCTTAAATTAATTTGTCACTTCTGCAAGGCCTATCTCTCCCATATGATAACATTGGTGTTGCCTTATTGCATTTTATAAGTGTAATTTCCATGATGGAAGAGATAACTGGCTCATATTTCATGTCTCTGGAATCCTAATTTATGGTGAAGTTGGATTTTAAATTGCAATTCTAAAAATGCCACCTTTAGAAAGTTGGCATTTTCTTGCCTTAGCAACTTTGTGCCTACTGCTTGCCTCTGATCACAAGGCCGGGTGTAGTTGGCAATTGTGCTTTGTGTATTTCTCCTAGACAGCCATACACAATGGGAGCTTAGGTGTGGCTGGATGACCATCACTGGCAGGATCAGAGGGAAGAGCTGAGCTCAGCCTTATTTACACGTGAATAGGCTGTGTACTGTTTCCATGCAAAGAGCTACATACCCCTTATAGTTCGTCTCAACTCAGGACCATGAAGGCAGGGCATCTGTGCACTTCAAAGACAAGCCTCTAGAAGCTTCTCTCCACTTCAAAGGCACATCTTTGTATAAAAGGAGGACATCAGACACCACACTTCAGTACACTTCTGGACCTGTGAATAGTCTGCCAGGAAGAAGGACTGCTGTGCTGCTAACTGACTGCCACTCTGTTGGACTGCTGCTCAGAAGGAACTGCTGCCAAGCTGTGCTCACTTGCTGCTCTCATGCCTGGGTGAGAAGGAGCAGACCTGCAACTCTTGAATCCAAAACCCAGGGTGACTCCCATGGCTAGTTGGCTGGCCTCTTGATTTGAAGCCTCCGGGACAGGCTTCCAACAACCTTGCACCTGCACCTGAACTCTGCCATCTGTGAGTGTACCTTGTCAAGTGGTGCCAATCCAGTTCTTGACCCTTGAAAGTGGGCTTAAAGTGCTTTACCAGTCTTAGTGGATCAAGCGGAACTGACTCATCTCCTCTACTGCGTGGCGCACCCCGAGTTGAACCAATGCATCTCTGCTGCTGTATGAATTAAACCTGTTGCAAAGACCTACATTGTGGCCACAACCCACAGCGCCTTCGGAACCTCTGCAGTGCAATGCATCCTCAGTGCAGTCCCTCATATCTCTCATGGACAACAGCCTCAATGATGATGCTAAACTCCATATTGCCACATCAAAGCTCCTCAGAATCGCTACATCACCCCAACTGTGCAACACATACCGACACCAGACTTCACATTACAAGCCCTTGTTAACAGGATCCTCAATGTTGATGCAACAGGACCTCGCAAAGCAGCCTCACCGCATCTCAGAACTGAGGCATTGCTTCCGCTGAGCAACACATCTCTGACGAGGATTCATGCAATGTTCTGCAAACCAGGATTAAAAGTACTCTATTCAGCTGGCCTGTATGGTTCCCTGTAGCTGGCCTGCATTCCATTGAGGTCGATATGAACTTGTGACTTTGTTCCGGTCCAACACAACCAGAAATCCGCAGTAAGTGCTTTACACCTTTTAGCACTGTTCTCAAAACTTTAAAATTCAATATCTCTAGTTCTATTAATTGGAATTTTGTGATTTTGGTTTTGTTGTATTTATTAAATTAAGCCCTATAGTTCTAACCCGATGTGGGATTATTTTGTGTGGTGTTTTCACTGTTTTACAATTTGTACTGTTGCACACATACTTTACACATTGCTTCTAAGTTAACAGGTTAATTTGGGGTTTGCTCGTGCCTTACCCTGACTAGGACGGTGGTCAATGCTTGACCAGGGCTCACACCTCAGTCAACCAGTAACCCAATTTCTAACAGGCGCAATGTGATGTTTGATGATGATCTCAGCTGAACGATATGTACAGCTCTTTTTCTGCAATGGTATGATTTAAAGTTCCCAAGCTGAAATGTCTTTGATATTCGTTAAATTGCTCAGTTCCTGGGATGCACCAAGTTAATTACACTCAACAGTTTCAGGCGTAGGTTTTCTGAGGTTGTAAATAGATCGTTTTGAGTGGAAGATCACATGGTAACAAACAAGAGTAATTGACCGACAGTCTGCACATGCAAACGTGATTGAGATCTTGTCAGATTGGCTTTTGGCACACTGAAACTAATGTCAGAATTGACTCGGCAACCAACTGTAAGGGGTGAACAGGGAGAAGCCCAAGAGTCAGATAAGTGATTCTCTCAGATGACAAATTGATGAGGACAGCGTGAGACGCAATACCAGGAGCTGCTGGAGTTGAGAGTGGGTAGATTTTTTTTTACATGACCTGGTGCCAACTAATACTCCCTAAAACATACGCTTTCCTCTAACTTCATCTACATATGGTACATACAGCAAACTAGCCGAGGATGCACATGAGGACCAGGTCGTTTGGTGGAAAAGACTTGGATTTCATAGTCCCATAGGAAATATCCATAGCTTCTTGAAAACCAAAGGATTGCTGCAGCAAGAAAAGTTAACAAATCTCAGAATAAATCACAAAGGTAAAACACACGAAATTACCGAAAACGGGTAACGCTGATTGCCCTAAGCAAGGAGTATCAGGATGCACTATTGACTTATCTCTTAGTTTCATTTCACTGTTACAAAAAAAACATACGAATATACATCTCAAACCACAGTTATTATGCACTTGTTATTACTGTTATTTGTCATTATTAGATGGCCATATTAGTAGTCTGAGCATGGCATGAGTCAAGCCTATATCTGTGTGAGTTCCTTGAAAGAAGGACACTCTGGTTCTCTGCAACCTAATTTTGGCGCTGTCTATTACTGATCAAGGCAAGACACTAACACTTAGTCACTGTCAAGACAATCGCAACTAACGGTGGCAAAGCCAATAGGAATGGCTTAGATCTGAAAGACCCTCTTCATTGTTGGTGTGTATTGCATTGTGGATGTTGAATGGGTGAATGCAAGTGTGAGTCAATGGGTGGATTCACAGATGTTTCCCTACCTGCACTTAATAACTCCTTGTTCATTCACTCCATCACTCATCCATGCACTCAAATATCCATTCTTCCATCCATTGTATTATTCTTGCATTAACCCACTCAAACATCCACAGTACCACTAATAATCTATCCAATCAATAAAAATGCACCTTTACTTAACAAGCCAGACCAATTGGTTTGCCAAATGTTTGTAAATAACGTTGTTTTTAATTTAGGAAATGGCGGGAATGGATTTCCCCACCTAACAAAGAGGAATATGCTAAATATTTTTATCTTGCCCGGATTACTTCTTCAGGTGTGAGCAGTACTGCATGTCATTTTTGTGTGTTTTAAACAAAAATATTAAGATTAAACTTTACAGAAGATGTCAACATGCTTACACGTGTTTTTGTACAGCCCTCCTTAAAAAATTAGCTTTCAAGAGAGGCTATTGCAAAATTTGCATATAAGGTTGTTAGCAAAAGAGGTTTTCAATAACAACTTATTTGTTATGTTAATCAAGCTGTCAAGTGGCATTCAGGAAAACGTGTTTTTCTCCTTTATGCCCTGTCATCTCGCTCATGGGGATGATAAGTATATTCTAAATTGTAATGCAGCTCCACAATGCCATGAAAACCAAATTCAGTGTTACAATTTATCTAATGCACCTGTGTACAAAAGGCACAATCTATACTAAAGCTCTCTTTAACGGTATTACAATTAAATTAATTTATGGTGTCATCATCTTCTTCACCTAATGGTACAAAAAGGGCACCAGAGGAGAATGTTGGAATACATTTTTACTTAACACCGTGCTTTTAAATTTATGACAAGTCATAACATTTACAAAAAGCATAACAAATTGCTTGAAATGAACCCTGGCATTTTGAACAATTGCACAAAAATGCTTTTGCAACATAATGTATTTCTCAATCTGTATTTCAGAGCCTGTGCTCCTGCCTGATGGTATTGCATAAACTTTGTATTTGGGGTCATATTTATGGCCAAGTGGTGCAGTGCAACAAGTCACCTTGCTGCACTGCAGTGCGTCACAGAGAAAGGGCAGGAATGCTCCGTGTTTATCCCAATACAGTGCATTTCTGCCTGTCCCCAGCACAGGTGCACAATGGGCTGCTGAGTGCCAAGGCAGGCACCCTTGCACCATGGTGGAAGTGTGCCTCCAGTGCATGTAGGATTGTTTTTGTGTGGGAAGGGTCACCTTCCTGCACAGAAATAATCCGCTGCAGAGATTTCCTCTTGTGGAGAAAACAAGGAGTGTTAGAAATTGGGTCTCTAGTTGGCAGAGGTTTGCACTTCGTCCAAGTGGGGTCCACAATCCTAGTCAGGACAAATAAGATACTCAGTAAAGGTTTACCTGTGCTCACCCTCTGGCAGCTTGGCACAGAGCAGTCAGACTAAACTAAAGAGGCGATATGTAAATTATTTGTGCACACACATAGTAACACAGTGAAAACACCACAAAAGAGACGCCACAGCAGTTTAGAAAAATAGCGAATATTTATCTGAGTCAAACAAGACCGAAATGCCAAAAATCACACATAATTCAAGTTTTAAATTTTCAAAGGTTAGACAAAAAATGCAGTGCTTAGAAGACAATAGCTCAACCTGGAACTATCTGGTTGCACTGGACCAGAGCAAATCCAAATGTGCAGTCTGAATGCGATGGAGCGTGGGAAGGATACAGGAGTCACGCAGACCCACTGACAGTACTTTTGTTGCGTTGATGCTTGGTATCAATGTGTTGATCCTGAAGAGGGGCTGTGTCACACTTGCAGACTATACGTCATTTCCTGATCAGGCAATGTCTTTGATTCTTCGATGGCCAGGCGATGGTTAGTGGTTCTGATGCGTCGGTGCTGCGTCGGCCTAGCCGGGGCTGCATTGTAAGTCAGGGTTTTTGCATCACACAGTCGGCAAGCGGTGTCCACGGCTTTGATGCAGACAGTGGCAAATATGTGTTTTTGTAGCAGGATGCATCGGTTCCAAGTGACACGCCGATGTTGTTGCATCAGTTCATGTGATGCAGCACCACACTCCCCTCAACGGGCCCAAGGCTGGATTTGGCACCACTTGTCAGAGCAGACGAGCCCAAGTGCTGGTAGCAGGTGAAGTCTTTGATGTCCCTTAGACTTCAGAAACAGGAGGCAAGCTCAGTCAGGCCCTCAGAGAAACTTTAGATTGCAGGATGTAAAGAATTAGAGCCAGTCCTCTTACTACCAGGTAAGAATTAGTAGGTCAACACAAGCAAAGCAAACAACAAAGTGGTTTTACCTCTTGACATTACTGCGGTCCTACTTCCTGGTAGAATGTTGTTAGACCTGACAGCCTTAGGGTGGTCACCCCTAACTTTTTGCCTGCCTCCCTCCACTTTTTGAACACTGTTTTTGCTGGTTTTAGAACTCTGCGCATTTTACCACTGCTAACCAGTGGTAAAGTGCATATGCTCTCTCCCTTAAACATGGTGACATTGGATCATACCCAATTGGCTTATTGAATTTACTTATAAGTCCCTAGTAAAGTCCACTATATGTGCCCAGGGCCTGTAGATTAAATGTAACTAGTGGGCATGCAGCACTGCTTGTGCCACCCACTTAAGTAGCTCCTTAACCATGTCTCAGGACTGCCATTGCAAGGCCTGTGTGTCAGGCTCCACTGCCAATTCGACTTGGCATTTAAACGTACTTGCCAAGCTTAAAACCCTCCTTTTTCTACACATAAGTCACCCCTAAAGTAGGCCCTAGGTAACCCATAGGGCAGGGCGCTGTGTAGACAAAAGGCAGGAGATGTACCTGTGTAGTTTACATGTCCTGGTAGTGTAAAACCCCTAAATTCGCATTTCACTACTGTGAGGCCTGCTCCGTTCATAGGCTAACATTAGGGCTACCCTAATATACTGTTTGGGTGGTAGCTGCTGATCTGAAAGGAGTAGGGAGGTCATATTTAGTATGGCCAGAATGGTAATACAAAATCCTGCTGACTGGTAAAGTTGGATATAATATTACTGTTTTAGAAATGCCACTTTTAGAAAGTGAGCCCTTCTCTGCACTTAAATCCTTCTGTGCCTTACAATCCACGTCTGGCTAGGTTCAGTTAACAGCTCCCTTGTGCATTCATTCAGACAAACCCCAAACACAGGATGCTCAGCCTCACTTGCATACATCTGCATATTGAATGGGTCTTCCCGGGCTGGGAGGGTGGAGGGCCTGACACTTATATGTCAAAGGACAGTAGCCTGCCCTCACACAAAGGACTACCACACCCCCTACTGGGATCCTGGCAGACAGGATGGAACTGAAAGGGGACTTTGTGCACTTCTAAGCCACTCTTTGAAGTTTCCCCCACTTCAAAGGCACATTTGGGTATTTAAACATGGCCTCTGCCCCTACCAACTCAGACACTTCCTGGAGAAGAGAACCTGAACCAGAACCAGCAAACTGCCAAGAAGAACTGTGTGGCTGCCCAAAGGACTCACTTGACTGCTTTCTGAAAGGACTGCTACCTTGCTGTTGCCCTGCTGCCTTGCTGCTCTCTGTTTGTGCTGAGAAGTGCTGTCCAAGGGCATGGATAGAGCTTGCCTCTTGTTCCTTAAAGTCTCAGGACCAAAAAGAATTCATTCCTGCAAGAAGAAATCCCTGTGCGGCAAAAATTGAAGCACTGCCTGCCAGAAAAGGCGCACAGCCTGCACTGCGGTTAGAAAATCACCGCTCGCCAAACCGGAACGACGCAGCCTGACTTCACAAGGAGAAGATCGAAGCAACACCAGCGTAGCAACCGGAAATTCGAGGCACAGCCCACTAGATCGACGCACAGCCGAGCCGAAATGACGCAGCCCAACTTCCTGGAAGGAATCGATGCAGAGCCAGCCGTGTGGTAGAATTTTCCATGCAACGCCCACCGGATCGATGCAGCCCCTGAGACTTCGTCCTGGCAGCGCAGGATTTCAACAAATCATCTCCAGGGTTTCTGAAAACCCCTCAACCCAAAGAGGATCTGAATCCGAACACCGGAAATTGACACAAAGCCTTCCCTGCATGACAAACAAATGACGCATTGCCGTGTGCATCCAGAGAAATCGACGCACACCTCCCTGTTTTCCACACCTCTCCTCCTCTGTGGTTCCTTGCGGAGATTTTGCATTCAAACCAGGTACTTTTTGCTTGTAAGAGACATTTGTTGCTTTTAAGAGACTAAAGACACTATGGCCCTCATTCCAACCCTGGCGGTCATGGACCGCCAGGGTGGAGGGACACGGAAGCATCGCCAACAGGCTGGCGGTGCTTCCAGGGCCATTCTGACCGCGGCGGTAAAGCCGCGGTCAGAAAAGGGGATCCGGTGGTTTCCCGCCGGATTTCCCCTGGCCCGGAGAATCCTCCATGGCTGCGCTGCAAGGATTCCGACCCCCTTCCCGCCAGCCTGTTTCTGGCGCTTTTCACCGCCAGAAACAGGATGGCGGGAACGGGTGTCGTGGGGCCCCTGGAGGCCCCTGCACTGCCCATGCCACTGGCATGGGCAGTGCAGGGGCCCCCTAACAGGGCCCCATAAAGATTTTCACTGTCTGCTTTGCAGACAGTGAAAATCGCGACGGGTGCAACTGCACCCGTCGCACCCCTGCAACTCCGCCGGCTCCATTTGGAGCCGGCTTCATTGTTGCAAGATCTTTCCCGCTGGGCCGGCGGGCGCCCTTTTGGCGGTCGCCCGCCGGCCCAGCGGGAAAGTCGAAATGACCCTGCGGTCTTTCGACGGGGTACGCCAAAGTCAGAATGACCCCCTTTGTGCCTTATTAATACTTTTTGGTGCAAAACTGCACTAACACATTTTTGCACCAAAATGTTTTGCACCGGCTTGTACCATTTGTTAGCACCAGCCGGGCACCATAATTATGAAATGGTGCAAGCCAGTGCAAAGGGTAGGCTAGCGTAAAAAAAAAATGACGTTAGACAGGTTAGAGTAAAAATAAATGACTCAAACCAGATTAGCGTAATTTTTTTACGCTAAGGGGCATATTTATACTCTGTTTGCACTGAATTAGCATCATTTTTTTTACTCTAATTCATGGCAAAACTAACTCCATATTTATACTTTGGTGCTAGACCCATCTAGCACCAAATTTATGGAGTTAAAGTCATTTTTGGGAAGTGGAAACCTACCTTGCCTTAATGAGATGCAAGGTAGGCGTTCCCGCACAAAAAATGACTCTATGGCCTTAACGACATATTTATACTCCCATGCAAAAATGGTGCAAGGGAGGGAGGAGGGGTCAAAAAACGGTGCAAAGCTTTCTTTGCTCCATTTTTTAAAGCCTGGGTCAGGGCAGGCATTAGGGGACCTGTGGGCCCATTTCCATGGTGGAACACCATGGAATAAGCCCACAGGTGCCCTTCCCAGGCCCCAGGGGCACCCCCACCCATACCAGAGGGACTGCGGAGAATGGGGACCCCATCCCAGGTAAGTACAGGTAAGATTGCATTTTATTTTTTAAAGTGCCATAGGGGGCCCTGAAATGAGCCACCATACATGGCACAGGGTGCAATGGCCATGCGCAGGGGACCGTTGGCCTCTGTGCTGGCCATTGGGATGGTGGGCATGACTCCTGCCTTTTCTAAGGCAGGAGTCATGTGGCATGGTAGGTTTAGCACCATAAAATGACACTAATCTGGTTAGAGTCATTTTTTTTTTACTCTAACCTGCCTAAAGTCATTTTTTGGTGCTAAAACCTCTTTCTCTATACTGCCAGCCCCACCCGACTAAAGTCTTTTTTTTTTTTTACTCTAGCCTACCCTTTGCACCGGCTTGCACCATTCCATAAATAGGGTGCCCGGCTGGGGCACAGAAATGGTGCAAGCCGGTGCTAAACTTTTTGGTGCAAAACTGAGTTAGTGCAGTTTTGCGGCAAAAAGTATAAATAAGGGCCAATATTTTGTACGTGTGCACCACTTTTGCATAAAAAATTGACGTTAATACGGCGCAAAAAAAGTATAAATCAGGGCCTTGGTGCTAGACGGGTCTAGCACCAAAGTATAAATATGGAGTTAGTTTTGCACCGAATTAGAGTAAAAAAAATGATGCTAATTCGGTGCAAACTGAGTATAAATATGCCCTAGAGTATAAATATGCCCCTAAATATGGCGTTAAGGCCATAGAGTCATTTTTTGCATGGGAACGCCTACCTTGCATCTCATTAAGGCAAGGTAGGTCTCCACTTCCAAAAATTGACTTTAACTCCATAAATTTGGCGCTAGACAGGTCTAGCACCAAAGTATAAATATGGAGTTAGTTTTGCACCGAATTAGAGTAAAAAAAATGACGCTAATTCGGTGCAAACTGAGTATAAATATGCCCCTTTGTATAATTTTTACAGTGATATTCCAAAATATACTTATTGCATCTTAATTGTTTATGACCTACATTTATCCAGATAAATATTATATATTTTTCTAAGCACTGTGTGGTGTATTTGTATGGTGTTCTACTGGGTTATTGCATCATTTATTGCACAAATACTTTACACATTGCCTTCTAAGTTCAGCCTGACTGCTTAGTGCCAAGCTACCAGATGGTGAGCACAGGATAATTTGGATTGCGTGTGATTTACCTTGACTAGAGTGAGGGTCCTTGCTTGGACAGGGGGTAATCTGACTGCCAATCAAAGACTCCATTTCTAGCAAATGTCTTCAGTCGAGCAGTGTTCCCAGTATATGGTGTTAGAGGCCCAGTAATTATACTCAAATGTGCCTTTGAAGTGGAGGAGACTTAAAACAGTGGTTTTGAAGTGCACCAGTTCCCTCTCAGCCTGGTTCTATCTGCCAGTAGGTCTGTGAGAGGTTATCAATCCTTTGTGTGGGGTCAGGCCACTACCCTTTGAAGTGTAAGTGAGAGACTCTCCCCACTTCCTGCCCAGGAACACTCATCAGTATACAGATGGAATCCATGGAACAGTTGAGTGTCCTATATTTATGGCTGCCTGGATGGAATGCACAAAGGTAGCTGTCACCTAACCTTGTAACTCTCCAAAAGTGGCATTTTCAGACCTGCAATTTAAAAAACATCTTTATCAAAAGATGTGTTTTCAAATTGTGAGTCCAGAGACGCCAAACTCAATTTTTCTATCTTTTCCCAATTGGAAATAACACTGAAAAGATGTTTTAAGGCAATCCCCATACTAGCCTATGGGAGAGATAGTCCTTGCACTAGTGAAAACTGATGCTCATACTTATACTTCTTTAGTGCCGTATTTGCATCATCTTTTGACGCAAAAGCGGAGCAAACTTACAAAATACAATTGTGTTTTGTAAGTTTGCACCGCTTTTGCATCAAAATGCAGTGCAAATGTAGCTCTAAAAAAGTATAAATATGGGCCTATATTTAAGAATTTTTCTCTTCTCTACCTGGACTTGTTAAACTTAAAAGTACATGTCCAACTTTTGAAATAGGATGCACCCTGCCCTTGGGGCTAACTAGGGCGCACCTTAGGGGTGCCTTACATGGAATAAAGTGGAAGGTTAAGGTCTGGTAAGTGAGTACACTTGCCAGGGTGAAATAGCATTGAAATGCACAAGCAGGCTCTGCAATGACAGGCCTGAGACATGTATGAAAGGCTACCAGTGCTGCAGCTGCAGGGTGGCGCAACCAGTGCTGCAGGCCCACTAGTAGCATTTGACTTACAGACCCTGTTCCTACATAGTGCATTTTACTAGGGACTTGCTAGTAAATCAAATATGCCAATCATGGAGAAGCCAAAATTAACTTGTGTTATGCACAGAGCAAATGCACTTTAGCACTGGAGAACAGTGGTAAAGTGCCCAGAGTCCTAAAGCCAACAAAAACTGATATTTCTCCTTGTTATGCCAATGGAGGTATAGGTTTTTGGCCCTGCCACTTATGGTAAATTTGGTAATGCGTCAACATCCATGGATTTGCATTGGAACATCTATGTAACACCCATGGAAATGCCTCCCTGGAGCAGAGTAATGCAACGTAGCGATTTGCACTGCATTGCATTACTTAAGATTTATGCAGCCACTCTGGGACACAGGAGGTGGCCTTGCGTGGCTTAATAAATCTAATTTTTAAGTTACATCACTCTTGCACCATGCTGCATGGTGCAAGAGCGACGCAAATTAACTCATAAATATGCTCCTAGGTATAGCTTTGGTCCATATTCCTCTAAATAGATGTAACAAACAAACCCTCATACGTACTAGGAGAGATCTGCAACATGCAAAGTGAAGTAACAGAGCACAAAAGGTCTAAAATCAATAACCTATGGGAGAATAAGTGTTTTTTCAGTCTTAAAATCACATATGGGTCATATTTAATTCTGGAATCTGATGTATAGTGAAGGAACACAATTGTCATTGTGAGACAGCGGTTGGATTCACTTTAAAGTGAGTAACTATTTTAGAATGTTACTCTCCAATTTTGTGTTCGCTTGAGACAGGTTAAGATGTCTGTCACAGCCAGCACTATAGACAATGGTACACAGAGTGTGATTTGTGTCACCTTTGTTCATGATTAGATGGCTTTCTTGTCAATCTCATTCTCCTGCTCTTTATAGGATGCCTTTTCTTACTAATCTGTGTTTCTTCTGGCCTTGAAGCACAGCTTGTTTTTCTTTACTTTTGATAGGGCAAGGTGTGTGTTAGACCTGACAGCCTTAGGGTGGTCATCCCCCAACGTTTTGTCTGCCTCCCTCCATTTTTCTGACCCTGTTTTTGGTGGCTTTAGGACTCTGCACACTTTACCACCGCTGTCCAGTGCTAAAGTGCATCTGCTTTCCCCTTAAACATGGTAACATTGGTTCTTATCCAATTGCAGGAGCGTCTCACAGTGCTAATTAGAGGAGCTGCGGCGAGTGGGTGGGGGTTTGGGGGGAATTAATAATGTATATATATTTTTTTAAACATACCTGAATTGCCGTCACCTCAGTGCTGCTTCTCTCCTCCACAGACAGACTGCAGGCACAGGCTCCCAGTCTACCCTGTGGCCAATCCTGATGCTGCTCAGAGCAGAGTCAGGATTGGCTGGGAACGCCCAGCTAGGGTGCTCCCAGGCAGACTGGGAGCATGTGCCTGCTCTTTCCAGCCAAGCAACCCAATGCCGGGCTGGAGAAAGCCTATTGTGCATGTATTTTTGGCCTCTCCGAGACGGCTGGCCAAACATACATGTGCATTGAGAGGGAGTGTTGAGCAATCCCCCTCAGTGCATGTCACATAAACATAGTTTATTATAGTTTTTGGTAAAAAGTTTGAAGCTGCTGCTGGCTGGGAGCGATGCTTGCCACCCTAGCAGACGAGCCGCACCTGCCTAATTGCATATTTAATGTACCTTAAAGTCCCTAGGAAAGTGCACTACATGTGCCAGGGCCTGTCAATTAAATGCCACTAGTGGGCCTGCTAAACTGATTGTGCCACCCACATAAGTAGCCCCTTAACCCTGTCTCACGGCTGCCATTGCAAGACCGGTGTGTGCAGTCTAACTGCCACTTCGACTTGGCATTTAAAACGACATGCCAAGCCTTAAACTTCCCTTTTTCTACATATAAGTCATCGCTAAGGTAGGCCCTAGGTAACCCATAGGTCAGGGTGCTATGTAAGTAAAAGGCAGGACATGTACCTATATGTTTTACAAGTCCTGGTAGTGGAAAACTCACAAATGTGTTTTCCACTAACTTGAGGCCTACTTCTCTCCTAGACTGGCATTAGAACTGTCCTCAGATACATTTAAGGGGTAGATTCTTATCTAAAAGGAGTAGCCCTGTCATGTTTAGTATTGTCAGAATGTTAATAGAAAATCCTGCTTACTGGTGAAGTTGTATTTCATGCTACTATTTTAGAAATGCCTCTTTTAGAAAGTGGCATTTCTCTGCACTTACTGCCATTTGTGCCTTACAGCCCTGTCTCCAATCCACATCTGGTCTGTGCTGCTTGACAGCTCCCTTGTGCGTTCCACCCAGACAGCCATAAACCAAGGACACTCAGTTACACCTGCATTCATCTTCATACTGGATGGGTCTCCCAGGGCAGGCAGGGTGGAGGGGCTCCATCTTACATTTCAAAGGGCAGTGGCCTGCCCTCACACAAAGTACTGATAACCCTCCACAGGGATCCTGGCAGACAGTACTGGGCTGAAAGGGGAACCTGTGCACTTCAAAACCACTCTTTGAAGTTTCCCCCACTGCAAAGTCATTTTTGGGTATATAAACTGGGTCTCAGACCCCGCCAAATCATACACTTCTAGATCTAGACCTACACTCTGTCAGAGGAGCTGCCCAGCTGCCCAAAGGACTCATCTGGACTGCTTTGCTGAGAAGGACTGCTTCCCTGCTGTTGCCACGGTGCCTGCTGGCCTCTGACTTTGCTGGAAGTTCTCTGCCTTCCCCAAAGTGCTCTCCAATGGCTTGGATTGAGCCTGCCTGTTCTGAAGTCTCAGGGCCAGCCAAGACTTCACCAGCTCGCTTTTAGCTGATTTTGCGACTTCAGCAATGCCAAGAATGGCTTCAACGCTGCAGCTGCTTCCGCCAAGTGGACCTGGCTGCATTCAATGACCATGGCCTGCAACGCTAGTCTGATGTAGCAGCAATACCTCTGATGTCAGACAGTGTGATCGCCACACTGCAAAGCAGACTCATCACGTCTTGACCGACTGGATTCATTGACCCCACTGGGTCACAAGGAACCAATGTCTCGCCACCGATTAAACACCAGCTCCCTCTGCAACCGCACAGAACCGATGCCTCGCCTCTCCTGCCTCGCAGTATGGATCCTACGCTTCACCTTCTCATATGCTGTAAGGGGCTGATGCCACACTGGCTCCAGCAATGGTTCATCTCCATGACTCCGTGCAGCATCTTTGATTCTTCGTTTTCAAAGGTATTGTGCCTGGGGGTCCATGTGACTCCGTGACTGACGCCTGTGGGAACGACTCCACAACAATGCCGTGGTAGCCCCAGTTGGAGATATTGAGTGTCATATCACTTTAGTGGGATTTATTCTTTAAAAATTCATATCTTTGCTTATAAACAGTGAATTTTCATTGTTTTTACCTTATTTTATTTACATAAATTCTATCTATTTTTCTAAACTCTGTGGTGTATTTTTATGGTGTTTTCACTGTGCTGCTGTGTGATGTATTGCACAAATACTTTACACATTGCCTTCTAAGTTAAGCCTGCTTGCTATGTACCAAGTTGCCAGGGGGTAAGCATATGATAATTTGTGCTGTGTTGTGACTTACCCTGACTATGACTGTGGTCCATACTTGGACAAGGGTGTACACCTCTACCAACTAGAGACCCAATTTCTAACAGTGTGTACTTTCACTTTTCTGCACAGCGAAATCCCCTCTCTCTCATCCTGTCTCTCAAGCTGACCACCCTCGCTCCTGATGCTTCAAATTACACAAGGTGCCGAATGGCTGCCTTGATTATGCCCTGGATGTTGTCTCATTGCACTTTCATATGCCTCTCGTGTCACCTTGTTAAACTTATCTCCTTCTACTACCGCCACTCTCTCAATCCATGGAGATAGCTGCTATTATTTTTGCCAGTGCAGGATGTTCTTAAAATGTGTCAGTGTTGACAGAGCAAATAGTGTTTTTTAAATGTACAAAAAACAATGTATACTGCACTTTCATAATGGCTACCTCGTTGCATCTCACAACATGCTGACGCAGCACACATTTCATAACAGGAATACGTGAATTGCTGTTCTGTCCAGGAAATAAATACTCATTTTTTTATGTCTCAGTGTGTAAGGTAGATGTTGCTTCATAATTTACTTAGGACCAATGCCTACTCGGAAAAAATTAAAAGAAAATGTTTATTTTTGTTGTTGAATATGCATCCCATTTTCTTTAAGGGAAACAGGCTGCATTTACAAAAAAAAAAGCTTTATTTAAAAAGCAGTCACAGTCATGGTGGTCTGCTGTCCCCAGCAGGCCACCATCCCTGTGAGCGCAGCTATTTCAACTGGGATTGCAAATTGCGACCTATCTCATGAATTTAGATGAGGTCAGTCATTTGTGACCCCATTGCGAATCGTAAACAGTGTTAAACACAATGTTATACATCCCAGTTTGCGATTTCCTAATAGCAAATCATATAGATCCGCTATTAGGAAATCGCAGAGCCAAAACTACATTCATCTTGCCCTTAGTTCAGTGATGTGGATTTCCCAACTAGTTGATAATTTGCACCATCACGTTTGTGGAAATATTAGCATATCAAAATCTACGACTGTGGTAGATTTGTAACAATATTCTCTAGATGCGAATTGACTATCCAATCAGTAAAGAATCCTATTTGCGATACAGTAGGAAATATGGAGTAAATTTCTTTATTTATGCAAAATATCCCTCTGGAATTGGGCCGACAGATGTTGCACAGCAGTGATGGACCAAGTTTTGGCATGAATGCATGTTCTATTCGCAAACAGACTACTAAACCAGCACAAAACATTATGCCATTGTGAACAAAACAATTGCAATTGAAATGTTGGTCTACATGTTGCATGTAGAGATATTATGCAGTATGTGACAGCCAGAGGCTGACGTGTCCTTTTTTCTGTTTTTGTGTCTACAGAACCACATCACCGCCTTTGCAGAAATCACATGATGTCGAGGCGGATGTGTGCTCCCTGCACTGGACCTCTTCCCTCTTTACTGTCCACTCAACTCCACTGAAAGATAACTGAGTCAACACGATCAACTTTTCTGCTCTATCTTAGTGCTTTTTACCGCGTTGAAAATATTGTCTATACCTGAAGATTGTTTTTTAATGAAAAAATATGTAATTGTTTTCTTAACATTCCCCAAGAGCCACCGGACCATGTGTAAAATAATGTGGATTAGTCAAATTTGTAAAACTCCTCCTATTTTTGGTTAATAGAGCTTTTTAATGAATTTTGTGTTCAGCTGTACAAGTCATGTTTTGGTTCACTTTGATTCCGTAACACACCTTCATCTGGACTCAGATGTTTAGGTCGCATGACATCGATGACACTTCCCCAATTCTCACTATGTACAAACTGATTTATGTTCTTGCCTATGGTATTTTACTACGATTCACTTTAAATATAATTTATATTGTTATTTAAGACTGGTGCTTCTGTTTTTGAATAAAAACGCCAATTTTTACTGTAATAAGTAATGTATCATAATTAAAAGTTTATTTATTTGGATTATTTTTCTGACTCGTTGGTAATTTACTTGGTACTATAGAGTGTTCATTTTTCCACAAAAAGAAAAAAATAGGCATTAACCCCTTCGCTGCCAGGCCTTTTTCCCCTCAGATGACAGGCCTTTTTTTGGCTAATTGGGGCAGGGCACGCTTAGGCCCTCATAACTTTTTGTCCACATAAGCTACCCACGCCAAATTAGTCTCCTTTTATTTCCAACATCCTAGGGATTCTAGAGGTCCCCAGACTTTGTGGGTTCCCCTGAAGGAGGCCAAGAAAATAGCCAAAATACAGTGAAGATTTAGTTTTTTTCAAAAAATTGGAAAAAAGGGCTGCAGAAGAAGGCTTGTGGTTTTTTCCCTCAAAATGGCATCAACAAAGCGTTTGCGGTGCTAAAGTCACCAGCTTCCCAGCTTTCAGGAACAGACAGCCTTGAATCAGAAAACCACATTTTTCAACACAATTTTGGCATTTTACTGGGACATACCCCATTTTTATGATTTTTTGTGCTTTGAGCCTCCTTCCAGACAGTGACAGAAATGGGTGTAAAACCAATGCTGGATCCCAGAAACCCAAACAATTCTGAAATGTAGACAACATTCTGAATTCAGCAATGGGTAATTTGTGTAGATCCTATAAGGGTTTCCTACAGAAAATAACAACTGAAATAAAATAAATATTGAAATTGAGGTGAAAAAAACTGCCATTTTTCTCTACGTTTTACTCTGTAACTTTTTACTGCGATGTCAGATTTTTTAAAGCAAATTACCGTTACGTCTGCTGGACTCTTCTGGTTGCAGGTATATATAGGGCTTGTAGGTTGATCAAGAACCCTGAGTACCCAGAGCCAATAAATGAGCTGTACCTAGCAGTGGGTTTTAATTCTATACCAGGTATACAGCAATTCATTTGCTGAAATGTAAAGAATGAAAAATATATATCAAGAAAACCTTTGTATTTCCAAAATGGGCACAAGATATGGTGTTGAAGAGCAGTGGTTATTTGCACATCTCTGATTTCCAGGGTGTCTATACTAGCATGTGAATTACAGGGCATTTCTCAAATAGACATCTTTTTTACACACTCTGTTATATTTGGAAGGAAAAAATGTAGAGAAAGACAAGGGGCAATACCACTTGTTTTGCTATTCTATGTTCCCCCAAGTCTCCAGATGAAAATGATACCTCACTTGTGTGGGTAGGCCTAGCGCCTGCGACAGGAAATGCCCCAAAACACAGCATGGACACATCACATTTTCCCAAAGAAAGCAGATGTGTTTTTTGCAAAGTGCCTACCTGTGGATTTTGGCCTCTAGCTCAGAGGGCACCTAGGGAAACCTACCACACCTGTGCTTTTTTTAAAACTAGAGACCTAGGGGACTCCAAGATGGGGTGACTTGTGGGGGCTTTCCCCAGGTTCTGTTATCCAGAATCCTTTGCAAACCTCTAAATTTGGCTAAAAAAACACTTTTTCCTCATATTTCGGTGACAGAGAGTTCTGGAATCTGAGAGGAGCCACAAATATCCTTCCACCCAGCATTTTCTCAAGTGTCCCGATAAAAATGATACCTCACTTGTGTGGGTAGGCCTAATGTCCGCAACAGGAAATGCCCCAAACACAACATGGACACATCACATTTTTCCACAGAAAACAGAGGTGTTTTTTGCAAAGTGCCTACCTGTGGATTTTTGCCTCTAGCTCAGCCGGCACCTAGGAACACCTATCAAACCTGTGCATTTTTGAAAACTAGAGACCTAGGGGAGTTCAAGAATGGGTGACTTGTGGGGCTCTCACCAGGTTCTGTTACCCAGAATCCTTTGCAAACCTCTAAATTTGGCTAAAAAACACTTTTTCCTCACATTTCGGTGACAGAGAGTTCTGGAATCTGAGAGGAGCCACTAATTTCCTTCCACCCAGCATTCCCCCAAGTCTCCTGTTAAAAATGATACCTCACTTTTGTGGGTAGGCCTAGCACCTATGACAGGAAATGCCCCAAAACACAACGTGGACACATCACATTTTTCCACAGAAAACAGAGGTGTTTTTTTGCAAAGTGCCTACCTGTGGATTTTGGCCTCTAGCTCAGCCGGTACCTAGGGAAACCTACCAAACCTGTGCATTTTTGAAAACTAGAAATCTAGGGGAATCCAAGATGGGGTGACTTGTGGGGCTCTCACCAGGTTCTGTTACCCAGAATCCTTTGCAAACCTCTAAATTTGGTTAAAAAAAGCACTTTTTCCTCACATTTCGGTGACAGAGAGTTCTGGAATCTGAGAGGAGCCACAAATTTCCTTTCACTGAGCATTCCCCCAAGTATCCCGATAAAAATGATACCTCACTTGTGTGGGTGGGCCAGGTGCCTGCAACAGAAAAAGGGCAAAAACTTGTAGAGATTGAGGGGATAGCACAGCGAGTTGGTAAGCACATATTCTTCTTTTATACATATTTAGGCTGACTCTGCTTTGGGGACCCACACAAGTGAGGTGTCATTTCACTTGGGAGACTGAGGGGGATGTTGGGGAGTAGGAATTTTGTGCTTGAGCGGTGATCCTACTAAGAAAAGTCAGGAAATTATGCTTTTTTAATAAGCACATTTTGAGTATTGCAGAGGAGTCTGGGTAAGAAAATGTTGGGGGATCCACACAAGCTACACCTCCCTGGACTACTTGAGGTGTTTAGTTTTAAAAAATGTCTGGGTTTGGTAGGTTTCCCTAGATGAAGGCCGCACTCAGGACCAAAAACATAGGTGCCCCCTTCCCCCCAAACACAGGTAGTTTTGCAATATCATATTTTGATGTGTCCACGTACGTCTGTGAATTGCCAAACACTAAAATTGTGAAAAGAAACACACTTAGGTTTTGTGAAAAAGACCCCTCACCCACCCACCAAGTTGGTGGCATGCTTCATCTAGCACCTAGAGACACCTAGCGTGTCACAAGTGTGCTGCGACGCCTGATTACAGCGGAGCGGGTTTTGTCATTTGTACAACATATACTGGATGGATTTGGCACAAGGGTGAGTGATGGTTCAGTAGATCAAATTTTATTAACAAGAGATTTCACAAAAG
The DNA here is from genome assembly GCF_031143425.1 of Pleurodeles waltl. Taxonomy (NCBI): domain Eukaryota; kingdom Metazoa; phylum Chordata; class Amphibia; order Caudata; family Salamandridae; genus Pleurodeles; species Pleurodeles waltl. The sequence goes on along the minus strand of NC_090443.1, from coordinate 599,926,388 downwards.
TGTTACTTACTGTTAATAACTGAAAGGCCAAAAAACTGAACCAATGACTCACAGCTTGTGAGCTGTAAAGCCGCGTCAAGGCACCAACCGTTTTACAGTCCATTCGCACACCGTTCATACATGACATGCACAAGACCATTCACGCTGCCAGCCACTGGCCCAGCACATTACAACACTTGCATCGACAGACAGCGCCACTCAAGGGCCCATCACTTACATACGCCCACATGCCTGATACAGCAGTCACACTAGCTGATGGGGGTGTTTTTTGGCTGACGTTTGGCTGGCACTGCCAGCCAAGCACCACCCCATGCACACCGCCAGCCAAGTGCCACCCCAAGCATACCACCAGCCAAGCGCCACCCCAAGCGCACCACTAACCAAGCGCCATCCCTTGCACACCGCCAGCCAAGCGCCACCCCAAGCACACTGCCAGCCAAGCGCCACCCCACGCACACTACCCAGCCAAGCGCCACCCCACGCACACCGCCAGCCAAGGGCCACCCCGCACACACCGTCAGCCAAGCGCCACCTTACGCACACCCCCAGCCAAGCGCCACCCCACACACACGGCCAGCTAAGTGCCCCCACACACACCGCCAGCTAAGCGCCACCCCACACACACACCGCCATGACTTTGTTTTGTTTATAAACAACAAAGAAACCACTAACTAATTATAAAATAAGTTCAAAACTACAAACACAAAAGCTCTAACTAAATACATGACAGTAATGCCAACCGTAAAACTGAACATATGAAAATATAAAATAGGCAGTTTTCGCTCACGGTATTTCCCAAAAACCTTTGTTTGTGTGGTAATTTCTGAAACAGCCGGCCACACACAGCCCAGGCTTTGAAGGGCAATCAGGGCAGTACATCTGGCTCTCTCTCTGGATACCTCTTTGGGCACAAACTCTACATTTCTTAGTGAGAAAGTCTTTTTTGGGAGTGGGAGGAATGTGATCTGGAAAGTGGCGATCTTTCAATCTAGCCACATCTTCCACCACTGCTACTCTAGGAACTCTTGCCTGTTCCACCACAATAAAGCTCTCTATCACTGACTCCTGAAATTTAACAAATTTCATCCTTGACTCAGGTGAACAATCCTTGAACACAACAAAAGCATTAAAAGTTGCCAAATGAAATAAATGTAGGGTCAACTTTTTAAACCACACGTAAGACTTATGGAGAGCAGTGTAAGGTTCCAACCTCTGATCTACTCTATCACCACCACCCATGTGCCTATTGTAGTCCAAATGCACGCAGGTTTGCTCACTTCGGCAACCTGACCCTAAACAGTCACAGGGGAAGTACTCTATTCATGGATGGTAGATAGCATGTACACATCCCTCCTGTCTGAAAATTTCAGAGCTAGCAGCTTATTATTCCGTAAGGCACTGTGCTGCCCCCTCTCAAGATTTTTACAGACAAGCTCCCTTGCATAGCCTTTCCAGTTAGAAAGGACTGTGCCACAAGCAATTGTGTCCACTCTAAACCACTCCTTGAACAACTGCACTCCAGTATAGAAATTATCCACGTACAAATGGTGACCTTTGTTAAACAGTCGTCTACTAAGTTCCCACAATTTTTTTTCACTAACTCCAAAAGTGGCCGGGCAACCAGGAGGGTCAATACTGGAATACCTACCAGTGTAGGCCCCGAAATTATACATGTACCCTGTACTACTTTCTGACAGTATATACAATTTAATCCCAAACGTGCCCTCTTACTAGGAATGTACTGCTAAAAAACTAAATGCCCCTCAAAAAGGACCAAAGACTCATCCACAGTTATCTCATTGCCTGGAACATAGACCTCTGAAAAATGATCTACACGATGATCAAGGACAGGCCTAATTTTAAAAAGACGGTCACAATCAGGGTGATCTTGTGACAAAGGCTAATGCATTGTCTACAAAATGCAGCATACGAAGAAGAAGCAAATAGCTATTACGTGTCATAGTTGCAGGAAATATAGTTGTTGCCATCAAGGGACTAGTAGACCAATAAGAAGCCAATAAGGCTTCCTTGTCAACCCCATCAAAAAAGTCAAACCTAAAAACTATTTCATCTCTTCCAGATATGTGGGAACCCACTGAGTAGCTCTAGACTGAGGCCTAAGTCTGGCAGCGTTGTCCCTCAACTATTGCTCCGCACACAAATTAGTCTGCTCCACAATCTCTTCCAAAAATACATTGTCCATAAACAAGTGAAAGAAATTGACAGGCAAAAAAAAATCCGTATTGACTCTACACCCTGGGAGACCAGTAAATGCAGGTGACTGTGGCTGCTCCATGTTTGGGGCAAACCAGGTGTTAGGTCTGCACTCTTGGCACATCAATGTCCCCCTCTAAAACAGGCCTTTCATCTGCACTTAGAGTGGCTTCCTCATCAGAAGAATCCTCTCGGACAGAAAATTCACTGCCAGAATCTCTCACTTGCTCCTCTGCCTCAGATGCTGAGTCAGTCTCGTAATCATGGTCTAAAGACGACTCAAAAAGCATGCCAACAACCTGCTGAGTGGTCACTCTGTGGCTAGCCATGATCCTCACTAACAACAAATGGATTGCCAACAACATCCAGCACTAAAAGAAGTAATATACAAAGTGTAGCTTTATCACAAAGAGTTATGTACTAAAAAACTATACCACTCACTTGCCTGAAAAAGCTACTCACCAGCAACTACTCTGCTCAGGCACAGCAATCACCAATGATATCCCACTAAAAAGAAAAAAGAAAAAAGAAAATTAGACATATGACATCATAAATATAATTGTGCTCAAATCTAAGGACAATTTCACACACAATACTGCATTCAGTACACCACCTACAAACATGTCATTCATGCATGTTAACAGTACTCCTTTGGAGTAAATTGCTTTCACTTACCTAAAACATGCAACTATGCAAACCGCAGGACAACTACTGCCAAAACCGCAAGGATCCACAGCAAAGGAAGCAAAAGCTTTGAACTAGAACAAAAAGAAGAAATAAACTGTTATAATCACAAATACAAATACTTCTCCAATTGACAAACACCTGCCACCAAGAACTTAGAAATTGTCCCTGTTGCCTAAGTGACTTCTGCCCCCCTTGGGGGCAGATGGGCCTAAAAAAATAGGCAGATTGGGGCAGAAATGGTCAAGAGCTCTGTACCCTGTTGGGGGGGGGAGGGCGACCGTTGCCAAAGGGGGCATAAGGGGACACCCCTAGCACACAAAAACTAAGGCGAGCAAAAAAATAAAGAAATCCCTTATGTCTTGGTGGCTTCTGCGCCCTTGGGGGCAGATAGTCCTAAGTAAAATTTAATTTATATAGGTTGCTTTAGAACAACTCCTAGCTCAACGGCATATGAGATCACACTCTCTCAAGTTCTTCACAAAATATATGACACATCAAGTGCATTAAATAGTCGTCCTGCTTATCCTGAGCACCTGCATCATCTCTCTTGGAAGACTTAGTCCTCCAATATTTTCTAAGGTTTTTTTAAGGTAGCTTATGAGATTTGCAACAAATCCAGGTGGCCTCCAGAACACTTTTAAGGCAATGTGAGTGTTCCCGGTCCCTTTGGGAACACCCAAAAAAAAGGTGAATGAAGCCTTATCAAAGGCTTTATGGGCCACTCTGCTACTCTTCAGTGGTCCAGGCCTGGTATCATTTTCCATGGTTGTTTTCTCTAACTCCAGGAGACCTTTAATTTTGGGTGCTGTCTGAGACAACAGAGGATTCTTGCAGGGTGGGTGCACATGCTAAAGTAAATTGGGTGTAGCATAATGAACCATATTTCTCCATGATTGTTACAGACATAGCAGGATAGCAAGTGTGTCTTGCATGCATAATAACGTTCCTAATGCATAATGGGCTTCATTTCAGACACCCTTCTGCCACCTGTTTTTTGAGCTACTCTACAACAAATATACACACTGAATAGTGCCTAATATTTGCCAACTGTGCATACCTTGAAGGTGAATGCAGAAGTGCAATCCTTGATCAATCCAGCAGTATGTGACAATATCTCTCTCCATTCTGCTTCTTCTTTTTGTCTGAGTGTCCCTAAAATGGCAGAGGAGAAGTAGTAGAGGGCACCAACACTGTTTAGGAAGATGGCGAGATTGCAGGACTTTGACATGTTCCCTCAGCTATATAGGTGACCCACAACTGAGTTGAACAACAACACATGGTGATGTAAAGGAATATCACATGGGAATGCACTACAATGACGGTTGCCACCAGAAGCTGTCAGGATACTAACGACCTTTAGGGGGACTTCTTTTGTTAGTCCTGTATCAACTACCTGGTCATGTATGGAAGGTGTACCCGGCATTGAATCAAGACCAACGCCCATCCTACTCCTGAGCATCTTCCTACAAAAGCCATGGTAGTCAACTTTGCTCAGCTTAAAAAAAAGAGCAGCATAAAAGCAGAGGCTTCCATATCTCCCATATTTAAGGCTCATGTGAGAACCAGTGTCCAGATACATGGATGATGTTATCACTCAACTCCTAACCAACAAACATTACCAGTAAAAGGTATTATTTCTTACTAATTTACATGGAATCACACAGAGCTATTCAGCCCTTGTTCTAAATGCTTCTCAGACTGACCAAAGAAAAAAGTCAGATGTTCTTCTTGCAGAAGGACCCCTTATGGAACTGAGAGTGCCTGCAGCTGTAGGCAACCCCATATTTGACCATCTCTATGGCATATGACACATACAGAAGATGAAAGAGCCAAGTGTACAGGGAGCCAAGCCATGTGCCTTCACTTTGAGCTGTCCAGTCAGATTTATCCTGACACAAAGAAGTAATTTCCTTAAAGTGTTTTGCTACATGTGTGATATCACAGTGCCGCATTTGTTAACGGGACACTCAGAAAGTACAGTGGCACCTGAATCCATGACTGTCGTTAATCACATCTACTGACCAGGGGCCATATCATGCATTGTGCCCTGGGGGTGTAACAGTTGTGTGAGCCTATTTTGTGTGCCTCAGCACTAAATAGTTTTAAAGAAGGGGTCCCAAGCACTTGTGTAATACTGATAGCTCTGGCACACATGTAGTGCCAGCACTATCCTCAGATGGAATCACTGACTCTGCACCCGCGCTGTATTACTGACATGGGCGTGGAGGCAAACATGCCTTTAGAAGGCACACTGAAAGTGCACTACAAAAATATGCCACACTTTCAGTGCCCCTCCTAAATGCAGTCCTCTGCGGGGGACAGTCCGGACATCCTCCTACAAGCGGGAGCAATCTGCTTGCAAGGGGATCTCTCTCCCCTCTTGAATGTGCAGGTGGCATACCACCTACTCTGTGAAACACCAAGGCCCATATTTATACTTTTCGACGCACAACTGCGGCAACGCAGTTGTGCGTCAAACATTTTACCGCCGGCTAACGCCATTCCAACGCGCCATGCAGGCGCCTTATTAATGGAATGACGTTAGCCGGCGCTGCGGACTGGTGTGCGTCAAAAAAAATGACTCACACCAGGCAGCGCCGGCGTATGGGAAAATGGGGGTTGTGCGTCAAAAAACAGGGCAAGTCAGGTCTGAGGCAAAATTCAGGCCTCAAACCAGATTTGCGCCATTTTGTTTGACGCCCAACCTCCATTGACATGACTCCTGTCATAGCAAAGACAGGAGTCATGCCCCCTTGCCCAATGGCCATGCCCAGGGGACTTATGTCCCCTGGGCATGGCCATTGGGCATAGTGGCATGTAGGGGGGCCCAAATCTGGCCCCCCTATGACACTTAAAAAAAACGAAACAAAATACTTACCTCAACTTACCTCAACTTCCCTGGGATGGGTCCCTCCATCCTTGGGGGTCCTCCTGGGGTGGGCAAGGGTGGCAGGGGGTGTCTCTGGGGGCAGGGGAGGGCTCCTCTGGGCTCCTTCCGAGCCCACAGGTCCCTTAACGCCTGCCCTGACCCAGGCGTTAAAAAATGGCGCCCATCAAGCTGTGCGGCGTTTTTTAAGGCCTGCCCCCTCCTGTGCGTCAAAATGACATCAGAGTATAAATAAGGGGCACAGGCCTTAAAGTCATTTTTTGGAAGGGAACGCCTACCTTGCATATAATTAACGCAAGGCTGGTTCCCCCTTCCAAAAAATGACGCACATGGTGGAATTTTGACGCCCGCTGGGTCGGACGTCAAAGTATAAATATGGGGCAGGGTTTGCGCCGATTGTGCGTCAAAAATTTTGACGCACATTCGGCGCAAAGAGAGTATAAATATGCCCCCAAGTGGGTTAGAAGCAGATGCTCTTTTTCCATGAATGTCCACCCTGAGCGCAGAACAAGTTTGCTGCTGCCCTCAAAGCAGCGCATTCACCATGATAGGGTGCGATACCCTGTTTGCACACAGCTCATCTGCTTTAAGGTGTGTTGTGGCGCAAACAGGGAACGAGCACCCTAATAGTAACACGGGCACAGATAATCACAGTCTGTGATGAGACACTAGAACATTACTGTCTCTTACACCTTGTGGACACCTTGGGAAATACAGTTGTTCAGTCCATATCTATGGGTTGGTGACACTGGTAGTGGTCACAACAAATGTATGCATTTTGTGAGGAAAATGTAGAAATGGCACATGCGAGTATACCAATAACATAGCTGTGCGAGACATACACTGCTTATACTAGTTTATGTAGGTGACTGTGTCTCATGCCACATATGTAGTGCAGTTATATTTAACATGTGGAAGGAGACTTACTAGGTTCTGTAACCTGTATAGCCTTTTGTGGTTAGTGCATATGTCACAGCAGGAAGGGCCTAGTTATGGAGGCTTGCTCAGGAGCCGAGAAGAAGTGGGCAAACTTCCTCTGAGTGTGACTGTGTATGATTGTGAGAAAGTAGCTTCTTTCTAGCATGGTTACCCACAATTTGTGGCCTGTTTGTCAGTTTGTTTGACTGTGTCACTGGGATCCTGCTAGCCAGGACTCCAGTGCCTATGGTTTATGGCCTGGTTGTCAGTATGTTTGACTGTTTTGTCAGTATGCTTGACTGTGCCACTGGGAACCTGCTAACCAGGACCCCAGTGCTTATGCTCTCTCTGTTCCCAAATCTGTCACTAAAAACTGGTAACCCAGTATTTCATCCCAAATTGATATACTGGTGCCCCCTTATAAGTCCCTAGTATATGCTACCCAGGGCATTTGTGGTTCCAGAGGATCCATATGGGCTGCAGCTTTACTTTTGCCACCCATAGGGAGCCCATGCAAAGCCTTCTACGGGATTCCGATTGCAGCCTGTGTGAAATGATGCATGCACCCTTTCACAGCCATTTTCACTGCACCAGTTCAATTATAAGTCACCTATATATCAGGCCTTCCAACCCTGAAGGCTGGGTACAAAGTAACTGTGTGTGAGAGCACCTCTGCACTGGCAGAGGTGCCCCCACCTCATCCAGGACCATTTTCTCAGACTTTGTGAGTGCGGGGACTCCATTTTACGCATGTACTGGACATAGGTTAATACCTATGTCCAGCTTCACAATGGTAACTCTGAATATGGCCATGTAAGGTATCTAACAACTGGGAATTGTACCCCAATACTGATTCTAGTATTGGTTGTACGATCCAATGCACTCTAGGGGCTCCACAGTTGACCCCCACTACTGCCATACCAGCCTTCTGAGGTTTCTCAGGCAGCCCCAGCTGCTGCCACCTCACAGACAAGTTTCTGCCCTCCTGTTGCTTGAGTAGCTCAAGCCCAGGAAGGCAGAATAAAGGATTTCCTTCGGAAGATGGGTGTCACACCCTCTCCCTTTGGAAATAGGCATTACAAGCATGGGAGGGGTAGCCTCCCAGAGCCTCTGGAAATGCTTTGAAGGGCACAGATGGTGCCCTCCTTGCATAATCCAGTCTACACCAGTTCAGGGATCTCCAGTCCCTGCTCTGGAACAAAACTGGACCCCAGGGGTGGTGCCCAGAGCTCCTCCAGAGTGTCCCTGCATTTTGCCAACTTGGATCACAAGGTGGTGGGGCACTCTGGGAGCATCTGAGTGGCCAGTGCCAGTGCCAGCAGGTGATGTCAGAGCCCTCCCCTGATGGGTGCTTACCTATGTAGCTAGCCAGTCCCCTTTCAGGGCTATTTAGGGTCTCTCCTCTGGGTGTTTCATCAGATTCGGATTGCAAACTCCAGTAGGAATCCTCTGCATCCTTTACTTCATCTTCTACCAACGGAACCACAACTGAACCCTCCAGCAACTCTACACAGTGCAACAAAGAAGCCAAGGCGACTGCTGCAACATTGTATCTTCAGCTCCTGCCAGCAACTGCAACTGTTTCCAGATTGTGCATCCTCCGAGGACTGCTTGTCTTCAGCCTGCACCAGAAGAACTGAAGGAATCTCCTGTGGAGTGGTGGAGTCACTTCCCTGCTTCTGAAGGCAGTTCTCTGCAGTGACAACCAGTGGTGTGGTTCCCCTCTCCATACGATGAGTGTGGATCCAGCAACACGGGTGGTGGACTAAAGTGACTCCAACAGTCCCAAGGTCTAGCTATCCAACTTTGGTGGAGGTAAGAGCTTGCCTCCCCACGCAAGACAGTTCCCCCTGTGCACCACGTGACTTGCAGTTGCCAAGGCTTCTTTGCTACCTTCCAAGACGTTCTTTGTGCACAGCACTGCTTAGGCCCCCAGCACTCCATCGTACGATGCGCAGCTTCCTGAGTGGTTCTCCGGTGGCGTGGGATCCCTTTGTGTTGTGCTGTGTGCGCCTCCATTTGCACCTTCTTTGTCCTCATGCTGTGGGACTCCTGTGCATGCTGCCTGGTCTTCTGAGGGCTCTCTGAGTTGCTGAGAGACCCCTCTGTCTGACCCTCCTGAGTAGAGGCCACCAGGTCCCTTCAGGTCCCGGGCAACACCATTTTCCCCACACCATGAGCTTTGCGTGTGTCAAGGCTTGTTTGCAAACCAGACTGCAGTCATCCAGCTTGGGATATCATCTGCACCAACCAGGAACCCACATCTGTCTTCTTGGGTGCATAACTGACTTTGTCTTCTCACCGGTGGTTCTTCTTTTGCACCTTTATCCGGGTTAGCAGGGGCTCCTGTTCTCCCTGCACTCTTCACTGCTTCTTGGACTTGGTCCCCTTCTTCCACAGGTGTTCAGTTCCAGGAATCCATTGTTGGTGTCTTGCAGTCTCTTCTGGTTCTTGCATAATCTTCAATCATGACTCGTGTGTTCTAGGAAACGTACTGTGATTTACTCCTGTTTTCCTGGGCTCTGGGTGGGTTCTATTACTTACCTTTGGTGTTTTCTTACACTCCCAGCGTCCCTCTACACACTACACTTGCGTAGGTGGGAAACCGACTTTCTCATTCCACTATTTTAGTATATGGTTTGTGTTAGAAATTGGGTTTTTGGTTGGCAGTCAGGTTACCCCCTGTCCAAGCAAAAGCCCTCACTCTAGTCAGGGTAAGTCACACACAATCCAAGATTATCCTGTGCCCACCCTCTGGTAGCTTGGCACGAGCAGTCAGGCTTAACTTAGAAGGCAATGTGTAAAGTATTTGTGCAATAAATCATACAATACCACCATATAGCACCACAAAAATACACCACACAGTGTTTAGAAAAATATATAATATTTATCAGGATAATTGTAGGTCAAAAAAGAATAAAGTTGCAATGGAAAATTGTAGAAATATCACGGAAAAGTGATATAAAGTGTCTTAAAGTCTTTAGAATATAAACAAAGTCTCTTTCAAGCACAAGTACCTGGTTGGGAGTGGAAAAATCTCCTCAGAGGGCCACAAGAGAAGAGGTGCGTGGAAAAAGGGTGTGTGCGTCGATTTCTCCCCAGCACACACGGACTTGCGTCGTTATTTTCCACGCGGGGAAGTCGTGCGTCGTTTTCCGGCGCGCGGACAGTCTCTTTCTGTGGATCGCGAGGATTACCAGATGTCCCGGGCCTGTGCGTGGATTTTCCTGCTTGTTCTCCGGCTGCGCGTCGGTCTGCAGGGCTGCGCGTCGAAATTACGATCTCACGGCAGGCGTTGCGTCGATTTCTCCTCTAGACTTCGATCTGCGGGGCTGCGCGTTGAAATTACGATCTCACTGCAGGCGTCGCGTCGATTTCTCCTCTAGAGGTCGGGCGGCGTTGTCCTTGCGAGGCCGTGCGTCGGATCTTCGATCGCCCCAAGAGCGTTGCGTCGATCAGCGTCGGAGTCCGGCGTTTTTCTCACCGCGAAACAAGCTGTGCGTCAAAATTTTCGGCGCACGGAGCGTCCAAGTAAAAGAGAGAAGTCTTTTTGGTCCTGAGACTTCAAGGAACAGGAGGCAAGCTCTATCCAAGCCCTTGGAGAGCACTTTCACAGCCAGACAAGAGTTCAGCAAGGCAGCAGGGCAACAGCAAGGCAGCAGTCCTTTGTAGAAAGCAGACAGGTGAGTCCTTTGAGCAGCCAGGCAGTTCTTCTTGGCAGGATGTAGTTTCTGGTTCAGGTTTCTTCTCCAGCAAGTGTCTAAAAAGTGGAGGGAGGCAGGCAAAAAGTTAGGGGTGACTACCCTAAGGCTGTCAGGTCTAACAGTTTGTGTTCCCTCTAGGCCCATTGCAACCCATTGTGATTTTCACTATTTGCACTATTTTCTAACTGTTTTTACAGCTATTTCTGCATTCTAGTGTGCATACTGTGTATATTACTTACCTCCTAAGCAAGTATAGTCTCTAAGGTATTTTCGGCATTGTGTCACTAAAAATAAAGTACCTTTAATTTTGTAACACTGAGGGCCATATTTATACTTTTCGACGCACAACTGCGTCAACGCAGTTATGCGTCAAAAAATCTAACGCCGGTTAATGCCATTCTGAAGCGCCATGCGGGCGCCGTATTTATTCAATGACGTTAGCCGGCGTTAGCCGGCGGCGCTGCCTGGTGTGCGTCAAACAAAATGACGTACACCAGGCAGCGCCGGCGTAGGGGAATATGGAGCTTGGGCGCCAAAAAATGGGGCAAGTCAGGCTGAGGCAAAATTATCGCCTCAACCCGATTTGCACCATTTTTTTTCGACTCCCAACCCCCATTGAAATGACTCCTGTCTTAGCAAAGACAGGAGTCATGCCCCCTTGCCCAATGGCCATGCCCAGGGGACTTCTGTCCCCTGGGCATGGTCATTGGGGATAGTGGCATGTAGGGGGGCACAAATCAGGCCCCCCTATGCCACAAAAAATAAATAAATTAATACTTACCTGAACTTACCTTATGTTCCCTGGGATGGGTCCCTCCATCCTTAGGCGTCCTCCTGGGGTGGGCAAGGGTGACAGGGGGGGTCCCTGGGGGCATGGGAGGGCACCTCTGGGCTCCTTCCGAGCCCACAGGTCCCTTAACGCCTGCCCTGACCAGGCGCTAAAAAACGACGCAAAAGCGGCTGGACGTCATTGTTTTTGACCCGCCCACTCCCGGGCGACATTTTTGCCCGGGAGTGTAAATACGGCGCACATGCCTCGGAGTCACTTTTTTAGACGGGAACGCCTACCTTGCATATCATTAACGCAAAGTAGGTGTCCACGCTAAAAAATGACGCAAACTCCATGGACTTTGGCGCTAGACGCGTCTAACGCCAAAGTATAATTATGGAGTTAGTTTTGCGTCGGAATTGCGTCAAAAAAAACGACGCAATTCCGGCGAAACAGAGTATAAATATGCCCCTGAGGATTGTCTTTCATGTGTATGAGTACTGTGTGATAACAGTGGTACTGCAAGAGCTTTGCATGTCTCCTAGATACGCCTTGGCTGCTCAGCTACAGCTACCCTTACACAGCCTGGCTTCTAGACACTGACTACATTTCACTAATAAGGGATAACTGGACCTGGTATAAGGTGCAAGAACATTTGGTACCCACTACAAACCAGGCCAGCCTCCTACAATGATGTGTACAAACAGGGATGGATAGTTTCTAGTCCTAATAGTAGCAGTGTACTGTCAATCAGGCCCATGGAACTGATGGTTAGTGTGTTGGTATCACTTATGTTGTGAAACCTAACTGACATTGTGAGTGGGATGGCCTGTGGGACCAGTACTGATAAAGCTCTTACCCACCAAGGGTGGGTGCAGATGTTAGTCTTTGTGGTGATGCACTCATGGAAACTTAGGAAATGTAAAACTAGCATTTGTTGCTGTTTATATTTGTTGTATCTTTGGGGAGATGTGGCTTAACACTCAGTCAGATGGGTTGGTACTTTTGTTTGCATCTGTTTTAATGTGTTTGTTCTATTGGCATGTGTGCTTGTTAATGGCATGCATGATGTTGAGAGTACAGTGACATTTGCATGGGCTGACATTTGTTGCTGTCTGTACTCACATATGAAACCTACTTGGGGCGATGATGTTGATGTCAGGAACCGGCTTGCCATGCAGCTGGTGGGGGTGCATGTTATACATGATAGGGCAATTTTTGGTATTGATTTAATGAGATTCTCCAAAACACCCATTGGGGAAGTACACCTCCTCTTGTATCTTGGTAAACCTGCCCTTCACATGCCTCCTCTCATATGGCACTTTTTCTTTATCTCTCGCAGCAAGCATAGCGCTACCCTGAAATCATGTACCTTTTGAGTGCGCTCTCACCACATGCCCTGCTTCTCAGTTTGATTGTGTGTGAGAAGGCAGGTCATGCAGGTTTCTATAGAAGACATCTACAAAGGTGCAGCAACCTCAGTGAGGTTATGCTTCTTGATTAGAGGGATCATCTCCATATTTAAGGCATGCTTATTCTAAATCTACATGCAAGGGGGTAGCGGTGCAACACTCTCTGTTGCTTGTATTTATGTCATTTCAATCATTATTGTTGCCTGGAGTGTATGATTGTGGTCCAATGGTGATCAGCCATTTCTTGTTCCTCACATTTGAAATTGTATTCTGTGTATGCAGAATACCAATCTGCATATACAATGTACGCAGAGGTATGTATAAACTATGAACATATTGTTTTTCTTAGTAAAATTATATTTGTACTTTTAGGAGTGCACCTAACATTCAATCAATGTTCATAAGTCAATTGGAGTGGATTAATGAACATCTGTACCCAAAATTATATTAACAGTTCCTTACATTCTTTCTCCAATATGCTCTGAAGTTTGTCGGTCCACTGTATCGCCTCTAGGTTTCAAACTATATTTGCAGAATTGGGCTTTGTTCAGGCCTAAGCTTTGAGATTCCAATAGGTGTTCCTAATTCGGCTATTGTTCAGGGGTATCCCATTCAAATCACTATGTACCTGGTCCCACATCTACTGCCATCATTACTCTTCTCATGATTTAGAGCACTTGTTTACTAATTCATTTGATTAATTTCTACTCTTCAGCAGTTTCTTTTAATACACAGATAATGCAAAGTCATGAGTGGGCTTTTGTAAACTTACAAAAGGTGATGTGAACATGCTTGCAAAAGTCCTTGAAGATGCTTGTAAAAGGTCTAACCACTGTCCATCGCTGGGGGAACATTCCAGACCATCATTCTTTTGCCCATCATGTTCCTTGAGTTTGAATCCACCCATATACAATATATATACAACAACAGGGACCTGGGGGCAGTGGTAGCGGGCACACCGTCCAGGGGACAGAGGCCCGGGGAAACAGGGCAACTGGGAGGGCTGCTGTGCGACAGGGGGGGGGAGGACAGGCCCAGGGAACCGACTCTCCAAGAGGCCCTCACCACCATCATGGGAGCATACCATCACTCCCAGGAGACGATGGCGACGGTACTGGCCAGGTTCACCGAGATCCAGGCACAGCAGGAGGAACGGTACATGGGGTTCAGCAATGAACTCCGGGACATCGCTACCGCAATGGGGACCATAGTCCAGGCCCTCAACCGGATAGAAACCACATTGCGGGACCATGTGGCACCGCATAGGGCCCCTGTCACTAGCCAGGAACAGCCTACCACCTCCGCCGGCGCTAGTGGTCAGGAGGCCCCCACAGAACGACGGCCCACCAGAACCCCACCTCCTGCTGAAGAACAACCACCCTGCAAGAGGAACCTGAGATCTCAAAGGAAGACAGAGTAGGATGCCAAGACCCCCGCCTGTCTAATATCCCCCCGGATGTCATTCCACTGTCCCACAGTGTCACCCTGTCCAACCTTGAACTGCCCCTGCTCCATCCTTCCACAGCCATATGAACAATGCACCTGTGCGACCGAGAACTGGACTCTGCCATGGACATAACTCCACCCTCACCCTTCACCGTTTTAATATCATGTACCAAAATATAGCACTAAAAATAAATCACTCATTGCACATAAATCATTCTGGAGTCAGCCTGTATTATTTACAAATGTATAACACATTACTTATCAATAATGTTCTGTTATTTATGTGTGGACAACATACCAATGTCAATAAGCATTAGTCCATGGGCTAACCAAGCAGAAGTCACGCAGTGGGTCATACAGCACTGAAAAGGGAAGGGAAAAGTAAACTTCAGTTTAAAAGAACTGGGGGGAAATACACAAAGTAAAGATGCAGGGGGCATTCAGTAAATGGTAAATGGCGTGGGTGATTCCTACCTGTGTGCTAATGAAAATACTGATGGATAACTCTGTCCCTGTTGTCTGGGTCGTCCTCTTCGTCTTCCTCCTCTTCACTCTCCGCAGGCTCCACAGCTGCTTCAACACCACCATCTGGACCATCCTCCTGCAGGAAGGGCACCTGACGTCGCAATGCCAGATTGTGAAGCATGCAGCAGGCCATGATGATCTGGCACACCTTCTTTGGTGAGTACATCAGGGATCCCCCTGTCATATGTAGGCACCTAAACCTGGCCTTCAGGAGGCCAAAGGTTCTTTCAATGACCCTCCTAGTTCGCCCATGGGCCTCATTGTACCGTTCCTCTGCCCTGGTCCGGGGATTCCTCACTGGGGTCAATAGCCAAGGCAGGTTGGGATAACCAGAGTCACCAATTAGCCACACACGTTGTCTTTGTAGCTGTTCCATCACATAAGGGATGCTGCTATTTCGCATCACATACGCGTCATGCACTGACCCAGGGAACATGGCATTCACATGGGAGATGTACTGGTCAGCCAAACAGACCACCTGAACGTTCATCGAATGGTAACTTTTCCTGTTTCTGTACACCTGCTCATCGTCTTTTGGGGGTACTAAAGCCACATGGGTCCCATCAATGGCACCAATTATGTTGGGAATATGTCCAAGGGCATAAAAATCACCCTTCACAGTGGCCAAATCGACCTCCTCAGGGAATACAATGTAGCACCGCATGTGTTTCGTCAGGGCAGACAACACTCTAGACAAGATCTTTGAAAACATAGGCTGAGACATTCCAGATGACATGGCCACTGTTGTCTGGAATGAGCCACTTGCCAGAAAATGGAGGACTGACAGAACCTGCACTAGAGGGGGAATTCCTGTGGGTTGGCGGATGGGGGACATCAGGGCTGGCTCCAGCTGGGCACACAGTTCATGTATAGTGGCTCGGTCAAGTCGGTATCGTAGTATGATGTGGCGTTCTTCCATTGTCGACAGGTCCACCAGCGGGCGGTACACGCGAGGATTCATCCTTCTCCTCGCAAGTCCCAGCGGACGGTGCCTAGGAAGGACAACATGGAGCACAGAGTCAAGCAAGTCACAGGTACGTTCACCACTGCATGCACAGTACACGAAAAGGTATGGATGGCTATGTTTGGATGTGTGGCAATGCAAGGCCTAGGCCTGTGTGACGCAGTTGAAATTAAGCCATGTGTGCCCTTGAAATGGCGGCTGCCTGACCGGTGAAGTGGGACAATGGGATGTGAGGTCAATGCGCTGGCGTGGCACACTGTGGCGGTAGGCGGTCGAAGACCGCTATACGAAGCCGCATTGGTTAACATTGAACCCTATGGGATTCAGGAGCCAATGACGATGTGCGCCGGCGGTCGCGGTACGCACCGCCGCGGTACGCACCGCCGCGACCGCCATTTTCTATCTGCCTAATCACTCGAGACCTGATCATCCACAGGAGAGGACCTATACTGCAAGTGCTGCTGTGACCTCGGTCTGGAAGTGACAATGGCTGCTGCGACTGGGGAAAGGGCCCCTGGCTTCACGTCTGAAGAGTTGGAGAAACTAGTGGATGGGGTCCTCCCCCAGTATGCGCTACTCTACGGTCCTCCAGACCAACAGGTGAGTACACTGAGTGCACATTGAATGGGTTATGCCTGTGTGGAGTGGGGTGGATGTAAGTTGTTGGGGTGGGGAGAAAATGAGGAGTGCAACGCACGACAGATGAGAGAATGGGCCACATGGCAAGGTTGGGGAGGGGGGGCATGTACTTCAAACATGCTGAAATTTCACGTTTTCTCTTTCCCACCCTGTACATGTCTAACAGGTGAGCGCCCATCAGAAAATCGACATTTGGCGTGCCATCGCCAAGGAAGTCCGGGCCCTGGGGGTCTACACCAGACGGGGCACCCACTGCAGCAAGAGGTGGGAAGACATCCGCCCCGGAACCCGAAAGACCGCCGAGTCACTGCTGGGGATGGCCTCCCGACCTAGGAGGGGTGCCAGTCATACCCTGAACCCCCTGATGTCCCGGATCCTGGCGGTGGCCTACCCTGATTTGGATGGGCGCTTGAGGACATCACAGCAGACACAAGGGGGTGAGTACCTGCACATTCTGCTATCCTTAAGCGCAGTTGAGGCGTCTGGGTGGGGGAGGAGGGCCGTGGGTGACACTAGGCCAGGGCGCTTTCTGTAGTGTAGTCCCCTCCCTTAGACATGGTCCTGTGCCCCTGCCCCCCACCTCTGTAGGGTGCCAAGTACAGCTATCCATGGTCCTGCATCACCCATGTGCGCGTCTGTTGTCCCTAGACCTGTTGGCCTAGTCAGAAGTACTGAGTAGTGTACCCCAATTTCGCGGCTTAGTGCATGAGGCACCTGTGTCTGTCCTCTCCGCCAATGGTATTGACAAGGCATACACTCAACTTTGTTCCTCCCCCCACCCTTATTCTTTGTCTTCTTGTGCATTAGCATCATCAGGCGGAGGAGAATTGGCGTCGGAGCACGAGGGAGCTGCAAGTCACAAGGCCCCGGTGGGCACTGGAACAGACACCGAGGGCACCAGTGATCTGGAGGGCGAGGGGAGCACCACAACGGGGACCGGTGAAGACACCAGCGACACGGACACGTCCTCATTTGGGAGCTCCCTAGCGGTGGCGGGAACATCCGGGCCCCCCGCCTCCACAGGTACAGCCGCCACCCAGCGCTCCAGCTCCGCCCTCCCAGCAGCCCCTCAGCCTTCGCTCCGTGCCCGCTCGCGCAGGAAGGCGGGCGTCTCCTTCGCCCCAGGCACCTCAGCCCCTGCCCCAGTTACCCCTGCTGCCCTCAGTACGGAGCTCATTGACCTTGTGAGGACGCTCATTGTTGGGCAGACTACCCTTTTGAATGCCATCCAGGGGGTGGAAAGGGAGGTGCATCGGAGCAATGCCTACCTGGAGGGCATTCATTCGGGTCAGGCTGCCCATCAACGATCGTTCACTGCTCTGGCCTCAGCACTGACGGCAGCCATTGTCCCTGTCTCCAGCCTCCCTCTTCTAACTGCCTCCACCCTTTCTCTGTCTCCTGTTCCTCAGCCTATCCCATCCACACCATCAGACCAGCCTGCACACACCTCAACACCCAAGGCCAGATCATCCAGACACAAGCACCACAGGACACACAAGCATTCACCCCAGCAACACCCAGATGCAGACATTCCAACAGTCACTACCACCTCTGTGTCCCCCTCCTCCTCGTCTCCCTCCTCCCTCCCTGTGACGTCTACACTCACACCTGCATGCACACCACCATCAGCCAGTGCTTCCATCACCAGCACACCCTCCACTACAGTCCTCACACGTGCAGTCACCACCCCCACTGCCATCTACACGTCCCCTGTGTCCTCTCCCACTGTGTCTGCCACCCCCTCTTCCAAGACACATAAACGCAGGCAGACACCCAAACAACAGCCAACCACCTCACGACAGCCTACGCCTCAGTCACCTGTACCCAAAGACAGCACACCTGACTCTCCTACAACCACATCCTCTTCCTCCACTTCCATCACCACTACTCCTACCCTTTACCTTGGTCCTAAGAAATATTACCTCTCTAATCTTAACCTCTTTCCCTCCCCTGACCCACCCCCTCCATCGGTTAAAAGTCCCAAGAGCACCTCAGCCACCACCAGCCCAGCTTCGAGTGTCCAAGTGCTGCATGGCTTCTGGAGTCCACCCTTTGGCGGCAGTGACACTTCACTGAGCAGCAAGGGGACATCCAGCCCACCCCCAGGCAAGAGGACACGTAAACTGAAGGGCCGCCGTGAGAGGACTGAGACGGCTGCCCCCAAGGAGCCAACAACGGCCACTTCACCTGCCACAACAGCCAGGGGAGGCAATGGCCCGAGAGCCCCATCTAAGGAGCGAAAGGGCAGCAGGGCGGAGAGGTCATCCATCAGGAGCGCGGAGCTGGAGGGCCCCGCAAGCCCCATCCCGCCTGCAAGGGACGACAGCAAAGGGCCCAGGACTCCGTCCCCGAAGGGGCCTGCCACTGCACAGTCGGAGGGCGAGTGAGCAGGGTGTCCAGCTCAGGTCTGGCTCCCTAGACTTCCTGGAAGAGCACCGCTGAAGAGGGCCCCGCTGTGAAGACAGGCACCGCTGAACAGGGCCCCGCCGTGCAGAAGAGCACCGCTGAAGAGGGCCCCGCCGTGAAGACAGGCACCGCTGAACAGGGCCCCGCCGTGCAGAAGAGCACCGCCGAACAGGGCCCGCCATGCAGAAGAGCACCGCTGAAGAGGGCCCCGCCGTGAAGACAGGCACTGCTGAACAGGGCCCCGCCGTGCAGAAGAGCACCGCTGAAGAGGGCCCCGCCGTGAAGACAGGCACCGCTGAAGAGGGCCCCGCCGTGAAGACAGGCACCGCTGAACAGGGCCCCGCCGTGAAGACAGGCACCGCTGAAGAGGGCCCTTCCTGTCAAGCACCGCTCCGCTGGGCCCTTCCTGTCAAGCACTGCTCCGCTGGGCCCCGCCGTCTCAAGCACCGCTCCGCTGGGCCCTTCCTGTCAAGCACCGCTCCGCTGGGCCCTTCCTGTCAAGCACTGCTCCGCTGGGCCCGCCGTCTCAAGCACCGCTCCGCTGGGCCCTTCCTGTCAAGCACCGCTCCGCTGGGCCCCGCCGTCTCAAGTACCGCTCCGCTGGGCCCCGCCGTCTCAAGCACCGCTCCGCTGGTCCCTTCCTGTCAAGCACTGCTCCGCTGGGCCCCGCCGTCTCAAGCACCGCTCCGCTGGGCCCTTCCTGTCAAGCACCGCTCCGCTGGGCCCTTCCTGTCAAGCACCGCTCCGCTGGGCCCCGCCGTCTCAAGCACCGCTCCGCTGGGCCCTTCCTGTCAAGCACTGCTCCGCTGGGCCCCGCCGTCTCAAGTACCGCTCCGCTGGGCCCCGCCGTCTCAAGCACCGCTCCGCTGGGCCCTTCCTGTCAAGCACCGCTCCGCTGGGCCCCGCCGTCTCAAGCACCGCTCCGCTGGGCCCTTCCTGTCAAGCACCGCTCCGCTGGGCCCCGCCGTCTCAAGTACCGCTCCGCTGGGCCCGCCGTCTCAAGCACCGCTCCGCTGGGCCCTTCCTGTCAAGCACCGCTCCGCTGGGCCCCGCCGTCTCAAGCACCGCTCCGCTGGGCCATTCCTGCAAACACAGTTCTCGGTTCACTGTGGCCATCATGCATCCTCCTTGACCAGTGGAGCAATTCCTCCACCTGATGGACTGTGGCTTTGCACTCCCCAGGATATGGCAGTGGGCAATCCAACCACTGTAGAGACATTGAGAGACTGTGGCTTTGCACTCCCCAGGATATGGCAGTGGGCAATCCAACCACTGTAGAGACATTGAGAGACTGTGGCTTTGCACTCCCCAGGATATGGCAGTGGGCATGGTGGCCCCTTCGTGGGTCTGGCGTCGTGGACTCATGTGGCTGAGGTGCCCCCCCTTCCCTTCCCCCTGAGGTGCCTGTAGTTTTGTCATCAGATGCCCCTGCAGTGTTCTCTCCAAAGGACTCAGGTCTCATGTGTGGGCTTTGCCCTTGTGTTGCTACACTTTGGCCCACGGACAAATCGTTAATACGTAAAATGTGCAGGACTGATTTCTTCAGTTGTCCACTGCTGTGTATATAGACTTTTTAAATGTAAATATTCTGGCTAGTTGACCAATACTTATCGGAGGCTATTTTGGACATAAATATTTATTGTCAATTTTGAAATGTCATTGCATTTTTTACGGGGGTTTGGTTGGTGTCACTGTGACTTGTTGCTCTGCATTGGTGTGTACATATTGGGGGGGGGTTGAATATGTGTGTGCCCGTAACCTTTCGTCCTCCCCCCTCCCGTGTGTCGTAGGTGCTGTACTCACCGTTGACGTCTGCGCCGGTGTTCGTACTCGTGGTAGATGAGCAGGTAGACGAGAGCAGGTATGATGTTCAATTCGGGTTCCATGCTGTCCTCCGTACTCGTGGAGTGCGTAGAGGTGAGCGTTTTCACATTCGTAGTCTGTTTCCGCCGTGTTTTTATCGGCGGGGCTCCCGCCCCGGAAAAGGTGGCGGATTGGTGGGTCGTGATGGTGTGGGCGGTACATTGTCTGCCGCCTGGCTGTTGGCGGTGACCGCCGCGCTGTTTGTTTGTCCCGCCGTGGCGGTCGGAGTGTAAATGTGGCGGGCTGTGTTGGCGGTTCCCGCCAGGGTCAGAATTCAATTTTTTGGACCGCCAGCCTGTTGGCGGGTTGGCCGCCGCTTTATCACCGACCGCCAGGGTTAGAATCACCCCCCAAGTCTGCTTTCATCCTGATTGGTGCTCTTCAGTTAGAAGTAGCTTGGTTCTAGTGGAACAGTGAGCACGGGACCACATATGGACATACCCATGGTCACTCAGTTCTTTACAAGAAACACAGGTGATGGGAGGATGCTTGCAATAAATCTAACCACTGGCAATCACTTGGGGCAGCATTTCATCTCATCATTTGTTTGCCCATCATGTCACTTCAGTTTGAACACAGCCATATGCAAATCAGTCCTGGCCCTCCTCCAATAGTAACAGCCCAGCTTGAACTGCCAAGCCAGGTCCCCTTTGAACTGGATCACAAGCATCCGAAGACCGGTTTCGCACTGACTGAGTCTCTTCAGTAGGGTGTTGTTTAGTTCTAGAAGCACAGTGATCACAGGATCCACATTTAGGCATACATTTGACCACTTAGAATGTTACAGGAAATACATGAAATGTGATGGGTGATTTCCTCCCATATCCTTTTGTGTGTTTGATGTTCTGCCCTATGTGGAAAGGGTACGCCCAACCATAAGTCCTGTGCTGATGAGCCCTCATTAGGATGAAACCAGTCTTATGTTGCTTGTGTTCTGCTACTGTGAGGACCTAGGCTGCCTGTTCAGGCTGGACTGTTCCCATGAGTATAAGGGTCAAGGCTGACTTGCATATGGCTGTATTCAAACTGAAGTGGCATGGCGAGCACAAGAATGATGGGTTGGAATGCTACCCTGAGCGATTGCCAGTGGTTAGACAAATTGCTAGCATTCCTCTCATCACCTGTTGTGTGTTTGACATACCACCCTAAGTGGAAAGGATATGCCAAGGCATGGGTTCCTTTGTCACAGTTCCACTGGAACCAAGGTATACCTGGCTGATGAGCCCTTATTAGGGCAAATCCGGTCCTACATTGCTTGTGTTCTGGTATGTTGAGAACCTGGTAAAGCAGTTGGACTGGACTGTTCCTATGACAAGCAGGATCATGGCTGATTTGCATTTAGCTGAGTCCAACCTGAGGTGGCATGGTTAGCAATAGAACAATGGCTTGGGAGGCTACCCTGAGCAAATGCCAGTGGTTAGTCAAATTACAAATATTCCTTCTATCACCTTTTGTGTGTTTGTTAAACTGCTGTAAGTGGCAGGGGTATGCCCAGATGTGAATCCTGTGGTCACTGTGCCACTAGATCCAACCTATACTAGGAGGATGAGCCCTTATCATGGCAAACCCGGTCTTAGGTTGTTTGTGTTTGCTGCTAGGTCCCATTGATGCCCCAGAAGCCATGTGCTTTCAAAAATGTTCTAAGGGCCAACTTTTTGAATTTTATAAAGCAGTTTCTATTGGTCTCCTTTAAAGCTCACAGGGCCCTGGAGTCAGAACGTAGGAGCCAAGGCTTATTCCGGCAGAAACCAGCATCAAGGCCCATTCAGGTCCGTTTGCTGCTGGTCAACTGAGATCTCTAGGAAAAAGGTTTCTCGCAGTTTGTTGTGTTCCTGTAGGTACACAGAAGGTCAGCCAACTGAACCCTGTAGACCTTTTCTTAGTCCT
This sequence comes from Pleurodeles waltl, assembly GCF_031143425.1. Taxonomy (NCBI): domain Eukaryota; kingdom Metazoa; phylum Chordata; class Amphibia; order Caudata; family Salamandridae; genus Pleurodeles; species Pleurodeles waltl. The sequence continues at coordinate 599,904,067 of NC_090443.1, read as the reverse complement.
AGGTACATGTGGGAGTAGGTCCAGCTTTTCCAGTCAGGATCTACACAGGTCACAGATGGCATACCTGTCCTCCACTGTTCTTTCACAGGTCCAGAAGGTGTTCTGAGGAACTGTGGATGAGGTGCCTCTTTTGTAGTATACACAAGCAAGTAGGTGTGGGATGACTTCTGGACACTCCCTAACAAATGATAAAAAAAAATGTTTTCAGGGGCAACCCTTCCCTCATTAGCAACACTTCTTTTTGTCTTACAGCAAACTATCCAACAGTGCACTAATCTGAGGTAAATCCAATATGGCAGCACCCTTCTGCCTTGGTGGTTTCTGGTGTGCAAGCCAAGTGTGTGTTCAAATAAATAAGTAGTACAACAACTACACCAAACTGCTTTTAACTCTCCCATAGGGCCAGTGCCAAGCTGGCAACGGATGGCCCAGGGAACAAAGGCTTCTGTTCCCCAGAAATTATTTTACACTGAACTATGAATAGGCAGTCCTCAACCTGCAAGGTAATGACATTTCTAAGTCCTCCCTAGTTGTGCTTCCTGAGCTGAAAGGATTCACACACCTCATTACCAGGTCTTTCTTCCAAAAGGCCTAAGCCACTGTTTCTGCTCTGATAGCACATTTCACAACTCACCGGCAAGGCAGCTGCTTGCAGTCTATTGCTAGTTAGCCTACTGGAGTCTCAGGCAGACAAGGTCTAACTTTTTTTTTTAGTTTCCCTGATATTTATAAAAAATCTGATTATATCAGTGATTTGTATTTAATAAATATTCAAATTAGCCAAGTCTGGGTGAAATTTGCCTAATTTGCTTTTAACAAAAGTATGTGAAATTACACATAAGGATATGAAATGCACCAGCATATTTTCAATTTCACCCAGACATAGTTGAAATGTCTCAGCTCCTATGCCAAACTGAAGATGCCAAACTAAAGATCTCAGCCTCTGGTAATTACTTTGAGCTGCAATCCATTCCACAGTTTTTTTTTGCCCACCATTCGATATTAGAAAGGAACGAGCTAAATACAAATGAGCTTTGGTCCTGCACCACCTGCAAAGCTATTTCCCCTCTGAACAGGAAGGAACACAAGCAACCCCAGACCAGTTTTTGCCAATTTGGGTCTTGTCTGTAAGATGGAGCTTTAGTCCTGTGGCACATTAAGAACAAAACCTATAAATGTTGCTGTACGTGTGACAGGTGTGTGCATGTGTGGGTCCTGTACTCATTGTAACACACTAACAAATCCTAAATAAGACAAAACCAGCCTGAGGTTGTTTGTTTTCCTATCTGCACGTTTGGACTGGACTGTTCCTATTGGAGCAGGACTAAGGCTGATTTTCAAATAACAGGTCTCTGACTAGAGTAAGATACAGTTCAGAAAATTATGAACTTGAATGTGATCACCAGTCACTGAGATGAATTCAAGCATTACAGCCATCACTTGTTATTTGTAGCTGAGTATGCACCAAGAATAATGGGTATGTCCAGATGTTGTCCCATGCTCACTGTAGCACATGACTCAAGTTATATCCTATTGACAAGGCCTCAGTAAACTGAAACCCCGTTGAAGTTGCTTATGTTCCTGTCTGTAGGGGACCTGGACTGACAGTTCTCGCTTAGAGCAGGATCAAGGCTGCTATGCATATGGAGGGTCTCTATATAGAGTGGCAAATTGTGTGAAAAACGATGGACTGAAAAGCAGTCCCAATTCATTGCCAGTGGCTAAGATTAATTCAATTCCATCTATTACTTGTTGTTTGTTGTTGTTCTCACCATAAGTGAGATGGGTATGCCCAGAGATGGGTCTTGTGCTGGCTGTGTCACAGGTCTCAAGCTGTGAAGAAGCCTAATTGGGTGATATCCCAATCACAGAGGGCCCCTGTTGGCTAATCTGCAGCAGTTTCCAGGGGAAACAACAAACTGTACTGCAACATACACTTCTCCTACGGATATTTTACCAATAGGTATATACTCAAAACAGATACAGTATAATCACAAAGAAAAGGAGGTTTGAGCCAATGAATGCAAAAACTATTTATTCCATTAATCACATGAGTTTAAACTATAATTTTCACATGGTCCAAATCCTGAAAAATAATACAAATCTAAATTCATTCTATATCTATACATTATTCCAAGTGTTTCACACCAACCCATTCAACCATTCAATATCATTCATGCATAACAGCCATTCCATCCACTACATTCAACTGATATTCCATACAGTCAGCTAACTAAAAATGAAAAACCCCAATAAATTATGGCATGGGACAATAATTAACAACATAACTGAATACTTGCATCAATGATCACCCAGAAGTACTGGGTGTATTCATTGTAATGTTCAAACAATAGATAAAACTGACAACCTATTTGACTCGTTAGAGTGGCATAAATTCTCTATGCTCAAGTTCTCAAATTCATTGGCTGGGTGATTAAATCCTGTTCTATTGCTTCCCAATAAATGTTCACAAATTTTGTCGTCCAATGTCGAAATCTTTAAGTCCAATAATGCTGCTTCCAGTCCTGAATGTCGAGTACTGACATGCGTTTCTGTGGAAACCGCACACCAGTGGGAGCCACCTTCTTCAGGGCATAACAATTAAAAAATCATGTTTGAAGCACCATTACATTTCTCAGAAAAAAATAGAAAGATAACAATCTGATAAGACAAATGCTCAAATCCCCCACTTAATATGCACATCACTTTACATTAATTATGAAGGTACTGACGAGGCAAAATGCAAAAGAGGCAAAATACACAACCAAAGGATAACTTACAAAAAGTTTTTTCTTAAAACTATAAAACATGCAAAATACCCACAGTGATACACGTCATAGACAAATGTATCAAAAATGAAACCATTACCAAAAGATGAAACATGTTAGTAATGTGCTAGGCTATCAGACCCATCTAAGCTGTTTCTCAGTGTGACTCAATTGCTGCCAATGTAACACAAATGGGGCATTGTCTTTTGAAGTACGTATTGTTGATTTATGTTCCTTATATCTTATTCTAAATTCTCTGCCTGTTTCCCCCATATATCCTTGATCACATGGATTGATAATCAAATAGATGACATTCTTCCTTCTGCAATTGGTCATACTGGAGAGATGAATTGTCTTACCCATGATAGTAACCTGAATAGATACAATACCTCCTTCACAAGTCTGGTTAGCTACAATTGGTTGTTGTCCAGTGAGTGATCTCAGATTGTCTGTTTCAGGACTAATGGTAGAACTAAGCGAAAACCAGTCTAATGCTGTTTGTGTTCTTGCCTGGAAGGGAGCAGGCCTGGCAGTTTGGGCTGAACTGTTTCTGTTGGAGCAGGACCTAGATTAATTTGAATATATGACTGGTTCCAGCCTGGTATTGTATACTGGGCAAAGCATGATTGACTGGAAAGTGGCCCAAGCAATCTCCAGTGACTGAGATTAATTCAAAAACTCCATCCATCATTTCTTTTTTGTTTTTGTTTGAGTCATATGAAGGGTATGCCCAGATGTGTACCCCATGCATATTGTGCCACAGAACTAAAGCTATACCTCATTGAGGAGGTCTCGGTAAGCTAAGACCAGACTAGGGTTGTTTGTGTTCCTCTCTGAAGGGGACTTAGAGTGTCAGTGTGGTCTGCATTGCTCCTACTAGAGCAGGACCAATACTGTTTTGCAAAGGTGAGGTCTCTGTCTAGAGTGGGTGGAAAACCATGGACAGGAATGCTGCTAGGGCAACATCCAGTCGCTGTGATCACATCAAGTACTTAGGAAGAACATACGATAAAAGGGTGAACTCCATAATAAAGGATTTGGGGCCAGATGTATCAAGATTCCAGTTAGCGATTCTCAAATTGCGATTTTTATGAAATCACAATATAAGAGATATAAGAAATATAAGAAATGCAAAAAGCGATGTATCAAATTTGAAAATCGCTAATAGCGATTTCTTAAAATTCGCAAACGCAATTTGCGAGATGCAAATACCAAATCGCAAAAAAATTTGCGATTCGGTAATTGAAAATCGCAAATTGCAAAAACGGCGAACCAGAACCAGAAAAGCAGCATTGTGAGCAAGTCAGCACCAAACTGCAACATGACCAGTGCTGGAAATGGGAAGGAGAAGGGAGACAGGAAGAGGAAACTAAAATTTAGTGAGGCAAAATTTGAGGTGCTCATTGAGGAGGTTGTTGGGAACCATGATAGACTATTTGGAAAAAACTCACTCCAAGTACCTGAGAGTGAGAAGCGGAAACTCTGGTTTGACATCCAGACAAAAATATGCGCAGTGGGTGTTGCGCAGCGCTCTGTGGAGGAGATATGCAAGCAATGGTATGACTTGCGGTCCCATGCCAAGGAGAGGGTGGCCAGCAGGCTTATGGAGGCAAGGAGCACCGGAGGCGGACCATCCACCCAGACACCGTCTACCCCTATGGAAGACCTGGGGGAGACTACATTGCTGCCAGAAGCTTTCAGTGGTGTAACTGACATTGACACCTCAGGGACACCCAGCACCAGCAAAGGGTAGGCCAGTAATTATGTGTATCCCCTCATGTGCATGTACAAATGCCCCTTTGGAAATAGAACATAGCTTGATGCACAGTGAAAAGTAGTCCATGTCACATCTTATATACAACGCAACAGTGCCTTATGGGAGTGGTAGTACACAACCCTAAAGTGAATACACATCATAAATAGCAAGATAGTGGTCAGCTACATAGAGAAACACCACAAACGACTCAGGGTGACACAATTTAATTGTACATTTAAAGCAACACTGTGGAAATCTGTGAAAAATGCAAGAACTGACATGCTGCACATTGTCCTTGCATATGACTCGGTCCCTGCTGTTGCAGGATCTGAAAAAGAGGGGGAAACAGAAACACAGCCACAGTCTGACTCAAATATCAGTGAGTCCTACAGTATTGTTCCGACTAGACACAGGGCAAGGGTGTTACCATTGCCAGAGTATAACCTGGACTCAAATGAGATGCCAGAACACAAACCCACACCACCACCAGAGGCGAGCCCCACAGGAAGACAGCAGTCCCTGCACCAGTGACAGTCAACTCCCCTCAGGAGGCGCCACGATGCAGGCAGACAGTGCACAGAAAAAGGAGTGGGCCCATCAATCTTTGGCGGCCTTGAAGCTTCCATGCTGAAGGTTCAGCGCCTGCAATGCAAACAATTGAAGTCACTGTACAGACAGTTTGTGTTTCACAATAGCAATATTGGGTTACTACACAAGCAGTTGGAGACTCTGATTGAGGGACAGCAAACAGCTGCTGAAAATACCAAAGAGTTGACACAGGCCATTGGGGAACTCTGCACTGAGATACGTCAGGAGCCTGTCAGCCAGTGCAGGCGCCATCACCAATATTTGGGAAGGTTTGAAAGGTTCTGTAGATTTTTCAATAGGCTCGCAAGTTCTACAGCCCTGATATCATGGCATGCTGTTGTCACACAGGTGGAGATGGGGGGGGCGTGGCCAACATGGCGACCGGGATGGTCGCATAATAACCAGCTCCGGTCCCGGCCCGCTTTTAGTATCCTGACACAGACGCCTGCACCCACAAGTGTGCGAGGCGCCGCCGGCTCTTACCGGAGCGCCGACACCGTTTTACCCGAACCCGACTGCGGGGCTTCGGGAGCGTGGAATGAGCTGCGACCTTGAGTGGAGCTGACGTGCATCGCGGAGGCCGTGGCTCGCGTGCTGGGCCCATCGGGGTGAAACGCTGTCCTGCATCGCGGCAGCTCTGGCGTGGGCCGCGAACGCGCTCCTGACGAGCCGCTGCCAAAGAAGATTGCCAGAGGGGGGGCGCTGACTCCTATGGGAGCGGGGCAGCGCCTGCCCCTAATCTGAGACTGTGCGCCTGGGGCGGCCGCCCGCTCCGGGGGTTGCGCTCGAACGGGTGCGGGCTGCGACCCCGGGGGGGGGCCGGCCCGCTCCACTCGCCCTACAAGTTTTGGACCACACGGAGCTCGCGGGGCTACTGATGATTTAACTGCGCTGTCTGTGGAGGTGGGTGCGGCCTCTCCAATACCGTCGATCCGTGACTCAGCACCCAGGGCGACCAGCGGTGTACGCTCCAGGCTGGTCCGCAGACGCTACCACGTGGATCAAGTCCGGACCGGGGAGCAGCTCAGCAGAAAGGGGGAAAGACAAATAGAGGGGGCACAAAATAAAGGAGGAAGAAAGGGAAAAAAAAAAAAAAAGACAGGACCACCAAAGACTGAGTAAACCGAGACATACCAGTCCCAGCCTCCAAGTAGCAACACGACGACAATAAATCACACAAAGGGGCACGATGTTGTATTCTCCTGTAGCGCTTCACCGGCTGCACTAATCGAACCGCAGCGCTCCCAGCAGTGCCTTCATCAGACTTAAAAGCCTTGAGGCTCCCCGCTATAAAGTGAGTACATCATACAAGCAAAGTACCCATACCCAATCCTCACTATTCCAAACAGTGCTATCGGGCCCCAAGCTATGGGCCATACCCCTCGGCAGCAACACGCAACCCTGACAGACGTGGCACGTTGATACCCGACTGCGTAGTAACTTAATTGCCTAATGTGCAGCGAGTTCCCCACTTTAAAAGAACAAACCTCTGCAGCCCTAACCAATTGTAGCTATTAAAAAGACAATTGCTGACAGCAATACCGTCACGTACATAATCAATGGGCAAACCAAAGACCCCACGCGCACCTTCTGGTACAATGGATGCAGCTGCCCCACCCCCACCTACGGAAGCCTCAGCCACACAACAAGCACTGCAAAAGATGGAAATAACACTCCAAACACACACAACGCAATTTGAAAAGATTTTACAAGCCATATTAGACACCAAAATCACTTTGGAAGCAAAAATAGGCTCGGTAATCGAAGATGTTAACCTATTGCGAACAGACCAACACGCGTTAATGGAAAGGGTCGCAGGTTTAGAAAAAGATACGTCACACCTCTCACCAGCGGTAACCAAACTCCAGTCACAAATGGGGACTGTAACAGCCGAGTTGGAGACTCTGAAGCACAGAGCTGAAGACGCGGAAGGAAGATCCAGACGTAACAATATCCGCTTCGTGGGATTTCCCGAACGTTCTGAGGGCCCGTGCGCAGAACTCTTCATTGAGCAATGGCTAATGGAAACAGTACTGAAGGACAATGTCCCGAAGTTCTTCTCAGTAGAACGTGCCCATAGGGTTCCTGGAAAACCCTCACCACCCGGCGCTCACCCTCGACCACTAATAACAAGACTCCTCAATTACCGGGATAGGGACCTCATATTGCATCTGTTTCGTAAAGAAGGCCCAATACGCTTCGAAGGAGCAAACATATCAGCTTATCCGGATTTTACAGCGGAAGTGCAGAAAAAGCGTAATTCATTTTTCCGGGTTAAAGAGCGACTAAGAGATCACAACGTCAAATACGCTTTGCTGTTCCCGGCCAAACTTCGAATACAGGATGACACCCGCACTCTCTTTTTTACCTCACCAGAAGATGCATGGACTTGGCTACACGCAAAGGGAATCGCTGATCCGTTAAATGCAAGAAACCCCATGGACACAAAACACCCCCCTAGGGACAAACGCAAACCCCGCAGGCAACAAGACACTAAACCCACCCCTGAGCAATCCCGCGCGGAACGTTCTTTACTACTGCAGATTACATCCCTCCTCGCCAATACGTCTCCGAGGTCCGTGTCGACACAATCGGGACTGGAGTCTGAGCTAGGAGTACATTCTGACTCTGCGGATTCCACCTGCGGCCCCAACCTCACTCCAAGGACAGCGGACGATATTTGCTAAATACATACCGGTCTCAGACACAACGGTACAGGACATCCTACAGAGGAAGCCAATAATCGCCTGCTAAAGCTGTTTACTACCCACCGGCTTTGCCTCTGCTTTACCGCTAGTCCTGACCGCAGCAAAACATTCATGGTTGGTCCCAGTGAGCAGCAATCTCAGCAAGAGTATAACGGGTCGGGCCAGCATTGACTTGAACGTACTTATTCGAAACACCCCCGTACCGTATGGACCGTTCCACCTGGTTGGCAAGTATTGTATCGTCGAAGCCCTTGCCACAACCACAGTTATTGTTAGATATAGTTAATGTTATTGTTTTAATTAGCAGAGTCACAACCACAAGGCATAGCTTGGCTTATGGTATTCGAAGTAAATGTCATTATTATGTTAACAATAAGTACACACTAGGTAACCGCAGCTTAAACTGGCTAGTCACAATGGGCGTGAAATACACTACTGATGCAAAAAAAAAAAAGAGCCAGCCCCCCAAACTCACAAAGCCTATGTACAAAATCACAAATAACCCATGGCAGTCCAGAGACAACAGTATAACTCACAATATAAAACACTCACATGGAATATAAGAGGCATGGCTTCCCCGCGTAAGCGACAACAGATACACGCATACCTTAGGAGACACCAAATACATTTCGCCATGCTACAGGAGACACACCTGGCTAAGTCCTCCTTGGAACATACCAAAGTAAAATGGAAAGGGCAATTATATGGTACTACCTTTTCAACATATGCCCGGGGAGTAGCGATCTGGATAGCCCCTGGGGTCCCCTACGTCACGTCCCGCGTACAATGTGACCCACATGGTCGGTATGTCCTCCTGGAGGGCTCCCTAGATGGGGAACCCATGGCTTTAGCATCAATATATACCCCAAACTCAAATCAATGGGAATTTTTACGAACACTTAACAGTAGTAGGCTCAACGACCCAGAGATGGATGTCATCTGGGGCGGTGACTTTAATTGCGTATTAGACATTCACAAAGACCGCTCTGTCCCTCCGTTAGATAACACCCTAGCTAAACGCGCATCACTTGAACTCGCAGAGTGGGCTTCTAATAATAGGCTAAGAGAAATTTGGAGAACAGGCCACCCTACACACCGTGAATACTCTTTCTACTCCCCAGTGCATAAATTATACACCAGAATAGATATGATATTTGCATCAAGGGACATAATTCCAAAAATAACCACATCAGGCTACCTAGCTCGCACCATATCTGATCACAACCCACTCCAAGCCACCCTGAGAACGGGCCGCACACTTACGTGCATTCCCACATGGCGTTTACAACCAGATGCCCTCATAGATCCTCCTTTTCATGCTGAATTGGCTAAATGCTTAATAGATTACTTTGCCTTAAATAAAAACACAACAACAGCGCGCGCCACGGAATGGGACGCTCACAAAGTGGTTATACGCGGCCACTGCCTTGCGGCTTCACTGGGAGTCAAAAGAATGCTTAATAGGGAACTCCTAGAGTTAGAATCTAAAATGCGCAAGGCGGAGACCGAGGCCACTACTAGCGTGACCTCGATTGAGACACTAAACTCGCTGAAATCAGACTACAGAGAAGCAGATGCCAGACTCAGCAGACATGACTACAGACATTTTAAAGCCCGGCAACACGCAGAAGGAGACAGATCAGGCAAACTACTAGCATGGCTGGTGCGCCAACCACTACAGTCCTCACCTATAGGCGCGATTAGAGCACACTCAGGAGAAGTGATTAACACTCAAGCTGGAATTAATAAGACCTTCCACACATATTATCGTTCCCTATACCAGCCCACTAGCCCTCCAAATGAACAACAACTGTCTGAACTCCTGTCACTGATTCCCCAAAATAGGAATGTAATTGATAACGCAGCCACTCTAGATGGTCCCATTACTAGTGAAGAACTACACTTAGCTCTCTCTCAAATGGCACGTGGCAAAACCCCTGGTTCGGACGGGTTACCAATGGAATATTATAGTTCATTATCCACCCATCTACAACTGCCTTTGATCGAGGTATTTAATGAGGCACGAAATAGAAAACAGCTACCAGACTCCATGTGTGAAGCATTAATAGTGGTACTGCCAAAACCGGGACGCGATCCACTTGATGTCAAATCCTACAGACCACTCTCCCTGTTAAATACTGACTGTAAACTCCTGGGGAAAATCCTAGCAAACAGACTACTCCCTTATTTGTCAGACTTAATCCATCATGATCAATCTGGATTTGTACCAGGGAGGAACACTTTTCTAAACATAAGACGCCTAATCCGCATACTTCACAGCACCACAGAAGCCGAGGCAGTGGCTGTGGCATTGGATATAGAGAAGGCGTTTGATACACTGGGATGGGAATATCTCTTCCGCACGTTGGAGGCATTCGGCTTTCAAAACGGTTTCATCAGCTGGATTGCCACGTTATACGCAAAACCAACAGCTCGCGTCAAAACGGGCCAAATGATATCAGAGGCGTTCCCCATTGGTAGAGGCACCAGGCAAGGATGCCCTTTATCCCCTCTATTATTTGCAATAGCCATGGAGCCATTGGCAATCAAACTCCGTTGCTGCGCAAGCAGGTGGGGCATCCAAGAATCCAACATATACCATATTGTTTCCTTATATGCGGATGATGCTTTAATACACTTGCGTAACTATACCTCTTCCCTCACAGAAGTTGTACAAATCCTGGATAACTTCGCCTTATCCTCTGGCCTATGCGTTAATTGGGCGAAATCATGTATTTTCCCACTTACCCGCATACCTGCGGAGCAGCAAATGTCATTACCATACACCAACTGACATGGGCATATCAGACCTTTAAATATTTAGGGATTCAGGTATACCACTCCATGACAGACTTATGGGAGGGCAACCTTGACAGGCTGCTACGCTCAACTCGTGGATCTATGGCATTTTGGAGCTCCCTCCCACTATCACCAATGGGCCGTGTGGCCATAGCTAAAATGTTAATATTACCTAGATTCTTATTCTATTTCACAGCGCTCCCGTTGTCCCTGCCACGCTCGTTTTTTCATAAATTACACTCCCTGCTAACAGATTTGCTATGGGGCAGAGATAGACGGAGGGTAGCATTAGCCATTGCACAATATCCACAGGAGGAAGGCGGGCTCGGCATGCCGAACTTTGAACTGTACTCCAATGGGTGCCCGCGTGGCTTAACGAACCCCTCACCCCAGAGTGTACAGCGCTAATGTCTTATACTGCACCACAAACGATACTGACATCACTCATGTCCAGACCTCCTTACCCGTCTAATAAAAATCCTCTATTAGAAACAGCCAGGTACTGCTGGCGGAGATATGTACAGGCTAAAACCCTAACTCCCCCTTATTCACCCGTGTTGCGTCTGGCTCAGGTACCAGGTGTCCAGAACCTCTCCCATCACCATGATATACGTGTAACCAAGGCATTGAAAATAGGGGACCTGTACTCAAGCTCTAAGACAAGCACTTTCGCAGAGCTTGTATCTACCGGTGTCATGCAACCAGGGGCCTTCTTAACATTTAACGCCATTACCAAACTTCTACAAAACTTCTGGGGGCGCAATACAAATGAACCTGACGAATCCCTTCTACTCACATCATTACTCAACATAGGGAACACAAAAGGCAGCATTACTAAATTATATAAAATCCTCCTAACAGATACCTGCACCACTCTGACCCAGGTCAAAGGCCGCTGGGATGAGGTTCTCTCCACACCAGTCGACCAGAAGGCCTGGGAAGCTGCCCTCTCCACGATTAAATCCGTATCCCGTAATGTCAGACTGAGATACACTCAATTCAATTACATCCACCAGGCATATCTATCACCGTCTCGTATCATCAAAATATACCCAAACTCTAAACCAGAATGCCCTAGATGCGCTACCCCCGCCGCTAATTTCTACCATATGGTTTGGGAATGCCACACAATAAATACTGGTTGGTGCCGCATAACAGAAACGGTAGCAGACATAATAGATAACACGCTTACACCCACGCCAGAATCCTGCTTGCTGGGAATACGTTACCGGGGCAAGAATGAAAAACATACTCACAAGTTTATAGACCTTGCGTTTGTATTATACAAGCAATTGATTGCTACACTCTGGAAAGCCCCTAATGCCCCTCCCTATTCCGCTTGGCTTGCAGCCTTGCATAGCTGTACACTAGCGGAGGCTCACACTCTAAGACAGCTGCAACTCAGAGGCCAGATACAAGAGGGTGCCGAATACTGGGACCATTTAGTAGTACAAATAGAATCTAGAGATGATAAATACCCCCCTTGAAATACGAAGCATGAACAAAATGCCCTTCAAATTAATACTTAGAAATCATGACAAGGAACATATCACACTCGGCGTGACACCCCAGCTGATCCCGGCATATTAACCCGAAAACATACAATCGGATAACAAGCGCAACTCCACCCAAATGCGAACACGCAAGCTGATAGTGGCTATTGATGCGCTGTTAATCATGCCCTCGCCCCATAACAAACTATATGACACACAAACAAAACACTGACATATCCCACGTCCACACAGCTGAATGTTACCGCAATCACTTAGAATACCATTAAATATAAATATATTTAAACAAAACTACAAATATGCCTATTGTTATAAAATGCACCATGTTAAGTTGTTTGTCAGCACATTAAAATGTAACCGTACTGTATAGAAACCACAAGTACGTGTAGAGGCACATGAAAAGAGAAAAATGTTTATTCTCTTACTAACTTAAAGGAAATGTACTGCTGTTCGAGTGCTGTGTTTAATAAACAGATTTAAAAAAAAAAAAAACACAGGTGGAGATGGCATATTGCAGTTGGGACATTGCACAGGGATTGGTGCAAATTACCAATGTACTTGATGCCTTGCAAACAGCATGCAGTGCCACAACCAGCAAACTGGGTGTTGGGGGCAGTGAGGAGTCCTCTAGCCTCAGCAGTCTGACAGTCCCTGTGATTGATCCGAGGCGTCGCAGTGCCAGACACAGTACTGCATGTGAACCTGCAACTGGAGGTGCCAGCGAGGGTGCAGAGCACTCAAGTGGAGTGCGTGGATGTAAGAAGTGATGTTGAGGGCTACAGGGTAGCACCTAAACATGTAGAAATACAGTCATGCTATGATGCTAATAGTGTGACACTGTGAATTGTTCATGTCTGCCCATTGTGAATAGCTATGTCCTAGTGATACATTGTTTACCTGAAGTCAAGGTAATAAAGATAGTAACTACAGAACTACATTTCATTTAAGTGGATTTGTCATTACTTACATCAAAAATGGTTGCGCGTGATGTCAGCACGTCTTTGTCTGCCCTCTGCTGCACTGGTCCTGTCTGCTGGTTGAAGGGGGGGTAAGGGATCATCATCCTCATCTGAGTCTGGCTCAGTGAGTTCCACTGGTATGCCCCCGGTGGTTGCTATGTTGTGCAAGATAGCACTTGTGGCCACAATGTTGCATGTTGTCTCTGGGCTGTACTGTAGTGGACCTCCACTCTTATGGATGCACCTGAAGCGGCTCTTCATCAGCCCAAAAGTGTGCTCTACCACATTGCGGGTTGCCCTATGTGCAGCATTGTACCTCCTCTCTACTGGAGTTGCAGGGCTCAGGTAGGGCGTTAGCATGTAGGTTCGCACAGCGTAGACACTGTCTCCTGAATGCACAGAGAGTAAAATGAGTACATGTGCTGTCTGACGTCACGCTTACATCAATGTATTATTCTGAACTAACAAATTACCTAGTAGATATCCTTAACCAAACTCCCTAGCTAGCAGTCTTGTGTGTATCCCGCTGTGGCGAAAGATGTAGGAGTCATGTGTGCTCCCTGAGTATCTGACCACGAGCTCGGTAATGATGTAGGAGGCATTGCATATCACTTGTATGTTCATAGAATGATGGTTTTTACGGTTGCGACACACATGCTCGCTGGCCGATGGTGAACAGATTGCTACATTTGTCCCATTGATGGCACCTAGGACATGTGGGAACTGTGCTATCTGGTAGAAATTAACTTTAATTTGTTGTAATGCCTGTGGGGTGTTGGGGAATCTTATGTTCAGTTGTATTCTGCTCAGCATGGCATTGAGAAATGCATTGAAAAATCCAGAGAGGGCACTCTGTGATACCCCTCCAGCTGCTGCTATGAACCCTTGATAGCTCCCTGAGGCTAGTAGGTACAGGGAGCATAATACCTGCACATGGGTGGGTATGCTATTTGTCTTGTGTGTGTTTCACTGCAGCATGGGTTGTAGCTCAGCTATCAGGTCAAGTATATTGGCTGAGCTTAACCTGTGCGTCTCATAAATTTCCTCCTCAGTCTGGTCAAAAAGGGTTATGCGTACTCTGAAAATGCGCTCATGTATCCTCCTCTCTCTCATCAAACCTGCCAGGATCCTCATTCTCCTCACCATGACATAGAGTACAGCCATTGGGGAAGAGGAGCTGAGGCATTCTGGGCCTCTTTATACAGGTTGCACCTGGTTACCACCTGGTTTCAGTTCATGGTAAATTGCATGTGCAAACGGCCATTCTGCGAATAATCGCAAATTGCAATTTTTTGATGCATCACATTGCAAATCCGTTTTTGCGTGTCGCAATCTGCGTATTGCAAATAGCATCACGATTTAGCGGATCGCTATCTGCGATTCACTAATCTGTATCGCAATTAGCCTCTCGCAAATTACGAGTCAGTAAATCATATCACTATTTGCGTTACTCTGTTTGCGACACGCTAATTCACGTCTCATTCGCAAAAATGTGCTATTTTTGTGGTTTCTTATTTTCGCACTGCAATTGGCCTTTCATACATCGGAAAACGCATTTTTGCATTAGCAAACGGACATTCACTCCGCTTGTGAATGCAAAAACCCTTGATACATCTGGCCCTTGGAGTCCATGACACCCCACCGGAGTGGACCTATTTCTCACCCATTGCTTGTTCCATAATAAATTACACAATAGCAAGGCTAAGTCTATGGGAAAGGATAAAATCCTTTAGTATAAACAAAACTCCAAGTAGTGATCACAGACAGCAAAGAATTGTGCTTTCAACACAAATGCAGTATCACCAACAGATACCTATATGGGCCAGGGAAGACACGACAATAAACTACTGAAGGCTAATATGGTCTATGTAAGTGAACACCCAAGTAAAGGAGATAGGAAAAGTTTAGTAAAAGAAACTGTAGTAAGTGGATATAGTAATAAAGTCAAACAGTGGGGGATTTTTCTTAACAGAATAATAGAAAAGGGAGTGGCCTCGAGGAAGACTAGTGAAGGGAAACCGGGGAAGAATAAAACTATCCATTTCTGATCAGAAGTTAAGAAAAAGGAAGAAACAAACTGCAAAGGAAAATTAGGAAAGACCCACAAAATAGAGATCTACAGCATATCTTCCGTAAAGTAAAAAGGAGTTTGCAAAGACTGGTCTGGGAAGAAAAAGGGAAAGAAACAAGAAGTTATGGGCAAAGATGCTGTTTCTGGCGAAACAAAAAAAATGCAAAGCAGTTAATGGAATAAACCGGACTCAAAGACCAGTAGTTAACTCCAATATAGCAGAACAGACATGGGTCCAATTTTTAAACACAATATTTAAACCAACAACAATTAGGCCTAGAGAGGAAAAGCCTGTAAGTGAAAACATCAGAAAGGAGGGCATAGCAACCAATGACAGCATTATAGAAATCTTTACGGAGAATGAAATAAGGGAAATAGTATTAAATTCCAGGAAGGATGGTGCTCCAGGACCAAATGGGCTCCCCCAAGCTTTGTATTTGTCAAATACAGACTTATGGATACCAGTACTAGCCACAGTTTATAACTGTGTGCTACAACAGCAGATAGTACCAGATTCATGGCGGGGTTCTATAATAAACCCCGTATATAAGAAAGGTAACAGAGATGCGCATGAAAATTATCAGTTAATTACGTTACAAGATATAGAAGCAAAGTATTTTGTAGCCTACTACTAAGTAAACTACGAGAATAGGCAATGGATAGAACTAAATCAAACCAGATTTACACAAGGAGTAGGAACAGAAACTAATATATTAGCATTATCCTTGTTAATGGATAAACAGACTCTAAAGAAGTTACCAATGTACCTTTGCTTTGTTGACTTTAAATCAGCATTTGATTCTGTAAATCAAAATTTAATATGGAGGAAGCTCACAACACTGGGTGTTCCACCCAGTCTTCTCAAAGCTATACAGCTCCTGTACACTGATACTTGGGTGAGGATACAGATAGGGGACGGGTCTGTCTTGTCAAGAAAAATAGATATCTCTCAAGGACTAAAGCAAAGCTGTGTCCTGGCACCCTATATTTTTCATTTGTTTGTAGCAGACCTATCACAAGAAATAAAAGTAGTAAACACACATGCACCGAGATTAGGCCAGACAACTATATCTAATCTGCTGTATGCAGACAATGTTGTTCTGATAAGCCAAACACAGGTCGGGGTTCGAAGACTACTGGGAGGGCTAGCAAACTACTCAAAGCAAAATGGTCTGACAGTAAATGTAGAAATGACTAAGGTAATGGAATGTAGCCGAAGGATAAACAAAAAATATAGATGGTCCATGAACGGAGAACAGGTGGAGTTAGTCCAATCCTATCGCTACCTGGGAGTACAGTTTGATGAACGGGGCTGCTTTACCCAACATAGGCAAGAGTTAAAAAGGAAAGGTCTAACACTGCGGATAGCACTCTCAACCCTAAAAAGAACTTTGAATGGCCCTAGTATTTTACCATTATTAAGGGTGATATCAGCCAAACTGGCTCCTAGCTTAATGTATGGCAGTGTTGCACTGCGAGGGCCCAATGAACTATGTCTAAACACAAGCATAATAAGAACATATAGATAGCTGTTTTGCCTACCTCCAAATGCATCGCCAGCACAGATACACTTGGAGTTTGGGTTAATAAACCAGACAATAGCTAGAAAAGGAGCCTACACGAACACTTGGTATAAAATAAAAACAAATAAGAGGAATGATCTGTGTCAGGTTTTGTTGCAAGAACTCCAAAGAAATAGTGAGCATCCGGCTCCGCACTATTTGGACAAAGCAATAAATGATTCAGGGCTGCACGGCAGCTGGGAAAGTAATCTGTAGTAGGCTTCAAAAGAGTAGTAAACAACAAAATTAAGATGCTATCTCTATTGAATGAGAAATAAATATTATTGAAAAGATTGCATGTCTGGGGGGTACTAAAAAATTATAAATGCCTACGACAGCAGCTCTATTTCGAAGAAGGCTGGTCCCCTGTTCTAAGAATGGAATTTCTGTATTTTCGACTAGGGAAGGTACCTGGTGATAATAAGGACCATTCGGGTGGGAAGGAGCGCTCCAACAAGATTTGTAGGTTATGCAATAAGGGGAAGAGGAATATCATTCACCTTTTATGTCTGTGCCCTGCCTTAAAGCAAGAGAGAGAAAGCTTGCTAAAATCACTTTTTAATCAACGAGGTATAAGGACATGCAGACAAGCAGAAACAGCATGCCTAAATCCAGGCGACCCAATCCTGAACTCACGTATGGTAAACATTTTAATGAAGGCTGAGAAGAAATTTTTAGGAACAAAGTGAATAGAAAGATGCAACAGGAGGAGGACCAACAAAGACTGAGGTTATGGTCAAATTTTCCCTTTCTAAACTGTATTTTTATTAAGAATTGTTATATTTATGCATTTTATATGTAAGTAATCTTGATTTTATGCTGGCAACAGGCGGCACACCTTTGTACTGGTTTTTATTAACTGTACAATAAAGATTATTCATTCATATTCACATCAGGTATTCCATTTATCACTTCTTGTTAGTTGTTGGCAGCTGTTTTTTGCACTTAAGTGTGAAACTGAAAGGCTTGGTGAGTATGAGAAAATCGATGTTATTTCTGACAGGGTTCCCACTGAACAAAATGTTAAACATTAACATGTGGTTCTTACTTAAGGAGAACCATCAAATAAATTTGAAATATAATTCTTCCACAATGTTGTTCAGGAATGGCACCTTTAACAAGTGTCATTCTTCTATACCTTGGGTGATCTGAGTAAGTACTGGGTAGTTTCTAGTAAGATTCTTGGGGAAAATATTTTGTGACTGTATTTTTAAGAAAGTTGTCATTCTAGTGGGATGTTCCATATTTGCTATATTAAAATTTGTATTACTGTGTACTGTGCTGGATTCTGTGTTAAAATTGTTACACTGCCAATCCAGGATTGGTTTACTGCTATGGTTTTGCTTATAAAATAAAAATAAATGCAGATCAACCACACCTTTCAAAGGAATCTTTAGTTACTATTGGGTGCCGTACTTTTAGACGTCTTTACAATCTTACCATCATTCTGCATTGCTACAAGACAAACTTTCATCTTCCATCCAAAGACTTGAGAAATAAAGCCAAGTATATTGTAACTATTGCTACATTGAGGCACATCTCAGAAACTGAGAGAGGCCCTTTTCTAGGCTTTTGTTGGCCTTTGATGAACGTGCCAACAGAGACATAACATGACTTTACATAGCATTCAAGCACAAATTTTACGTAATGTGGCGTGAAAACACAAATGTGGATCAGTGGCATAACAAGTTTAAGGGCTCCCCTCTGCATAGTACATGGAGGAGCTCCACCCCCAGATTCACTCAGGTGGTCTCAGGCCAGGGTACTGTGCTGAGGGAGCCCCCTTGTGCTTGGGTCCCCCCACACCATGGTGACTGTGGGACTTCTGTTACGCCACAGATGTGGCAAGTTGAACATTTATATCCCTTCCCACTCCATTCTCTGAATCCCCAATTTTCGGGGGGGGGGATTTTTTTGAAGCATGCTTGGCCAGGGAGCATGGCTCTGGATTGCCATTAATGTATTAATTAAAAGCTGATTTTTCGAGAATAATTATTTTGCTTGCACCCGACTCCAGTTATCGCCAGAAGGGCTACACCATCTGCAAATAGCTGTATTCTCCATTGACCGCTAATGGGAAACACCGCTACAACTGATTTACTTCTTTAAATGATGCAGGCCCTCTCGTCAAACACACTGCTAATTCAGAGTACAGCACAAATTTGAGAGATAAGAGGGCAGATTTATCATTCGTTCCACGCAGATTAACATAGAAAACCAACTTGCTGCACTGCGCAAAAGGGAAAGGTCAGGAATGTGCTGTATTTACCATTATTTACTTAATTATACAGTATAGCAGGAATAATGTTATCACCGGCTTTCCTGGGGTTTCTATGACTTGCTGAAAGTTTTGTGAAATACTTATTGTAGTACTGTTACTCACGACATTTACATTGTTTCTATTGCCAGAAGTAATTTTGCACATTGGGACATATGATGTGATTTTTACCAGTTATGTCTGCCTTAGTGGCATCTCATAGATGTCAATTTTACTATCAAATTGACATACGCAAACTAGAAAATGTGATATGATAGGCTTACTACATACTTTGCAATGTATGCAGCGCTCTAAGGGGCATATTTATGAAAAGTGGTGCTGCACACAGTGCAGTGCCAATTTTCTTGCGCCCCTTAGCGCCCCCCTAATACCACCATATGTGTGCTGTTTTTAAAGTACAACACACCATGGAGGTAGTTAGGGGACTAATGTCAGAATTTTGTACACTAGTCTGGTGCTTTCCAGGATTAGCGTATTTATTTTTAATGCTAATCCTGTAAAGTACCCAGAGGCCCATAGCATCCGATGGAAGCCTCCTTTTAACGCCTGCTCTAAGCAGGCATTAAAAGTGCTTAAAAGTCCTTTGCACAATTTTTTTGGTACCCCCAACAGGGGAATGCTCCACTTGCATACATTATGCGTGACACAGGCATAATGTAGCGCAAAGGGTTACAAAGTGACGCAATGCATGCATTGCGCCACTTTGTAAATATAGCATGGTGTTTTTGGCCTTCTAATGCCACATTAGCGTAAAAAGAATTACGCTAATGTGGTGTTAGAATGGCGCTCGGGGCTCTTAAATAAGCCCCTAAAGGAGAAGCACATTTTGGCAGAGGTTTGGCAAACTAACACACCTATTTTCCAGTTTGTTCCGTGATATATCCATTACACTTCTTAACAGGGAGTCATTATCACACCACGTTACAATGTGCAATATCAAACTTCCTGTAACCAAAGCAGCAAATGCTACTTTAAAATCCACGAACTCAGGTGCATATGACTCTTTCTTAAAGGAAACGTTTGCTGTAGGAATCAAGCTTAGGTTGAAGACTTCTTCTACTGTGTCAACGCCATCAGAAGAAAACTTTCAGAAACCAACTGCTAGGCTGCTATAACACGCAACTGTTTCGAGCCTATCTTTCCTGGGTTGTCGTTTCCTATAAAAATATATTTGTATGTTCTTCCTCATTAACAGGTATAATGCCAGGTTTAACACGTTATTATCAGTCAATTCCTTGAGCAGTCCAATGTGATTTTTCTAAAAATTTTGTTTGGCATATGTACATAAACCAATACAAGAAATACGCTTATACAGGTCGTATGATGAATGGTGCTGTTCTTGTTTAAAGAACATCTTTTTAATATAACTTTATTATACGTTTTATTGAGGAATACATTTAGAAAAATTCACTAACGCTATTATTAGCTGGAATAATCTTCAAACAAATTTGTTTTCGAATGTCCCGTGTTTATTTTGACATGTCGTTTTCTTCATGTTGTCTCTAATAACCTTTAACACATCACCCAAATTGATGTTGGTTTCTGAGGGGCCCAGCGCATCACTTTCATATGGTTGTCTGCCAGGAAAAGGTCCAGTGGAGTTGCATCTGTCTGGTGTAAAATGTCGCTGTATAAAAACAAAATAAAAAAGAATGACTTGCATTGCAGACTGTTCTGACGTTGTGAGGGCCGATTAATGTTTTTCTTCCAATATAATCCCTTAGTGATAATTCATAAAAGCATTAAAAATGTCACCGCTTTCTGCATTTGTGGGTGGTTCATCAGAATCCCCGGTAATATGGCCAGAAATCTATGTGAGTGATAAACTTTCATGAATACATCTACGCAGGTAAGTACTCGGTAAATATGTTCATCATATTGTTTCTCCGCTTGACAAATGATTTTCTTTCTGGAGAAATAAGAGAAAACTAGTCCCTAAAACACACAACCTATTTTGTTTTATTTTTATTTAAATTTTACAAAATGTTCATCAAAAAATGCATATTGCCTTGTTTGTCTCTTATCTGTCAAGACTAGTCAAGATGATCACATAATACAAACAGGAGTCATCTGAATTTTCAGAGCGTCCAACAGGTGCAAATAAATACAATGGGACATATTTATAAGAGGCTTGCGCTAGCCTTGCGTCACGTAGTGTGACACAAGACCGGCGCAAGCAGTAGGTCATATTTAACAAATAATGCATATTCAAAAATGCTTGTGTGGGGCAAAACCTGCACTGTATTCAGCCGTGTCCTGCAATATATGATATATATGTATTGTAGGTGTTCCCCCGCAAAATCCAATGCTAAGGTAACGCAGTGGTGTTTATGGTACTAGCACTGTATCACGTGGAAGCGCAATGCAAAGTTAGAAAAGCTCCAAAATTGCTGCACAACATCACAAAACACTTTGGCAAGATTAACTATGCCATTGAGGTTGCCATACTGCAACTCGGAGTAGCTAGGAGACCACTACCACCACCACCACATAGGCAGGGAAGGAGGAAGGAGCATGTTTTCCAGCAGCGCATATACCTCATTGACGTCAGGGAGGAGGAGCAGCTCATAAAGTCTGACTGACTCAAGAGTGAGTCCATCCTGCTGCTTAGGAAGACTGTGCCAAGTCTCCAGCCAACAACTGCAAAGCCCAATAACATTCCACCACATGTCAATTGATGGCTGTGCTCCACATGCTGGAGTTACGTTCTCTCCAAGTCACAACAGCCAGACTAGCAGGAATTTCACAGAGATGATTTTCAGCCTGTCTTTTATTTTTTTAAATGTATTGATTTAAAAAACAAAATAACATTACAATTAATTAACTTGTCCCATCCCCCTCCCCATCACTCCCTAAACACGGAGAGAGATGTCAGTCACACCATGTGCAAATAAATATACATCCATACATAAAATTGGACCACTTAAACAGCATATTTGGTAGTATTGCATCAAATTACAGCAGATCAGCATTACAGTCATATCTAAAGAGTATTAATCAACTGTCCCCTCCACATCTTGCCCCATTTCAGGATCTCCCATTTCCTGTTGTGTCCGGACTTCAACCAACTCCCATTCCATCCTTCCTCCCTGTTCTATTCCCTTGTAAACCAACCTGTAGGGTACCCATATTCAGCTTGTACCCGCCTTGCAAATTCCCATAACTATTGCTTTTGTTTGGGAAGTTGTTTGGACATCCATCTTTTTGCTATAGACTTCTTTGTCACAGTGAGTTATAGCTCAAATATCTTCTCCACATATTAAGTGTGTTTATCACCGGTGATTAGTCCCAGTAAGCAAATCAGTATCATTCGCTGAATTTGCAATTCAGCTAGTACTCCTAAAGTTTTCATTTCTTCACCTCATAAGACACTTACACCCGGGCATGTCCACCACATGTTAATATAGGTTCCCTCTGGTACTCTGCATTTGGGGCACTGCTCTGATCTGGAGGAATCTAGTCTGTGCAGCCACTGTGGCATGATGTGATCCCTATGTATTTATTTATAATAATGCATACATTTCAAACTTGCATTACATGTAACTATCCTTCAGTTACCCAATATAGATGTGCAGTTCCTCTTCTTAACTCCATGCCCATATCACTTCCCCACTGTGTCTTCAGTGTAGTCATATGGATAGTTGTGCATGGTATAAACAATGAGTAAATTCAAGTGATGAGTATGCCCTCACCACCTATGTCTGGGAGGGTCTGCT
Organism: Pleurodeles waltl; assembly: GCF_031143425.1. NCBI lineage: Eukaryota > Metazoa > Chordata > Amphibia > Caudata > Salamandridae > Pleurodeles > Pleurodeles waltl. Next base: position 599,881,351 of record NC_090443.1, on the reverse strand, counting down.
TTAGTGTGTGTGTTTCCAGTTCTCATGAAAACTGTTAGACTTTTCATCCTTGGCGTGGTCTCCCTTAACTTTTTGCCTCTGTTTCCCAGGTTGTTGATGTGTGCTGGACTCAGAATTAGCTGTTTTTGTTACTCTGGGCACTTTACCACTGCTAAACAGTGCTAACGTGCAAGTGCTCCTTTTACAAAATGTGTATGTAATTGGCTTAGCCATGATTTGCATATTTGATTTATTAGTAAGTCCCTAGTACAGTGCACTAGAGGTGCCCAGGGCCTGTAAATCAAATGCTACTAGTGGGCCTGCAGCACTGGTTGTGCCACCCACATAAGTAGCTCTGTAATCATGTCTCAGACACTGCAGTGTCTGTGGGTGCAGTTTTAACTGTAAATTCGACTTGGCAAGTGTACCCACATGCCCGGTCTAAACCTTCCCTTTTCTTACATGTAAGGCACCCCTAAGGTAGGCCCTAGGTAGCTCCAAGGGCAGGGTGCAGTGTATGGATAAGGTAGGACATATAGGGGGTCATTACGACCCTGGCGGAAGGCGGAGAACCGGCGGTAAGACCGCCAACAGGCTGGCGGTCTTACCTTGTGGAATTATGACCATGGCGGTTACCGCCATGGTCATCCGCCGGTTCTCCGTTCCGCCCGCCGGGCTGGAGACCTGGGTCTCCAGCCCGGCGGCCGTCACTATACCGCCGGCGGTATTTGGACCTGGCTTACCACCATGGATTTCCAGCGGTTTGAACCGCCATGAAATCCATGGTGGTAAGCACTATCAGTGCCAGAGAATTCCTTCCCTGGCACTGATAGGGGTCTCCCCCACCCCGACTCCCTCCCCTACGCCCCCGCCACCCATGCCACTCCCCCAAAGGTGGCAGGGCCCCCCTCTCCACCCCGACCCCCAACATCACATAACTAACACACACCCGACACGTATGCAGGCACCACCAACACACACACACACACACGACATGCATGCCAACATCCACACACACAGTCAGACACGCACACCCACATTCAAACATACACGCACACATCCATACAGACATACCCACAGACATACATGCACTCATTCCCAAACATGCATCACCCCCCACAAGCATACACGCACTCACACACCCCCTCTACATACTCAGACGCACACCCCCATGCACGCACACAACACACAACACCCCCCAACCCCCTTCCATAACGGACGATCGACTTACCTGGTCCGTCGATCCTTCGGGAGGGGACGGGAGCCATGGGGGCAGCTCCGCCGACACCACACCGCCAACAGAACACCGCCACGGCGAATCACAGGACGTGATTCGCTGGGCGGTGTTCTGTTGGCGTGGCGGTGGAGGTGGAGCAACCTCCACTTCCCCACCTCCCGCCAGTATAGCTGTTGGCGGCTCTCTGTCCGCAAAGGGACGGAGAGCTGCCAACGGTCATAATAGGCTGAGCGGCAAACCGCCTGCACTGGCGGTCTTCCGCACGGCGGTCCCTCAGCGGTCTTTAAAAAAGACCGCTGAGGTCAAAATGACCCCCATAGTAATGTGTTTTATATGGCCTGACAGTGAAGTATTGCTAAATTCGTTTTTCACTGTTGCAAGGCCTGTCCCTCTCACAGGTTAACATGGGGGATATCTTTACATCTGATTAAAGTGTAGATTCCCTTAGGGAGCGCATGGACATGTAGAGTTTGGGGTCTCAGAGCTCACAATTTCAAAATACATCTGTTTGTGAAGTTGATTTTAAGATTGTGAGTTTGAAAATGCCACTTTTAGAAAGTGAGCATTTTCTTGCTTATACCATTTCTATGACTCTACATGTTTGTAGATTCCCTGTCTGGGTCAGTTTGACAGTTGGGCTGGTTGTACCTCACACTAGACAGTGGCACTAAGGGAGCTGGGGTGTAGTCTGCATTTCCTAATGAGCCATCTGTACTAGGAGGGAGGGGAGGCATGGTCACTCACACCTGAAAGGGCTGTGCCTCCCCTCACACAGTGCAGCCTCCAACCCCCTGGTGAGTGTCTGGGTCCTGGCCTGGGCAAGGCAGGATTTCAAATTAAAGAGAGACTTTGCTTTGAAGTAGGCCAACTTCAAAGGAGAAATTGGGTATAAGAAGGGCACCCAAAACCACAGACTTTAGAACACTTCTGGAAACTAAGAGGAACCTCTGCCTGGAGAAGAGCTGCAGAGGAGATGAAGAAGAGCTGCCCTGCCTGTGACTTTGCTTTGTGGAGCTATCCTGCAGTTGCTGCTTCTTCCAGAGTAAGAGGGCAAAGACTGGACTTTGTGTGCCTTCCATCTTGTGAAGATCTCCAAGGGTTTGATTTAGAGCTTGCCTCCTGTTGTTTGAAGTGTCAGGGACAGCAAAGTCTTCTCTCTGCCAGCACCTGGGTTTTTTGGAGAGACTCCCACTCTGCCCTGTGGTGCCCATCCATTTCCTGGGACCCTGAAAGTAGAAGCTGGCAGCCTAAGAGGAAGAAATCCCCGCACAGAACACTGTGCGGGGAAAAGATCTAAGCGACTATGATCTGTGGCTGAAAAATCGACGTGCCGCCGGCTTCACGGCTGAAAATTGCCGCTTGCCTGCAACGCGACCAAAGAATCGACGCACGGAGCTGGAGAAATGACGTGCAGCATCGCTGACAGGGGCTGGGAGATCGCAACCCGCGCTGCGTGGTTTTCAGATCATCGTGCGGCTGGATTTCCAAAGCAAACACCTCTGGGCATGTAAAAATAACGCAAGGCCTGCCCGGACCCGAGAGTGCTGACCGGATCGACACATCGATCTCCTGTGGAGACAATAAACGATGCGCCTCGACCTGACAAAAGGAGAAACGACGCAAGGTCTTGCTCGTGAGTGAAATAAATGCATCACAAGCCCTTTTTTGACGCACACTCGCCTGTGCAGGGTTATTTTTGACACACCCAAGGTACATTTTCAAGCAAAGTGTTAGTGTGTGTTTGATTTTTAATTGATAACGTGACTTGTGTGTTGTGGATTTTTGTTGTTTTGGTCTTGCTTTGTTTAGATAAATATTGTCTATTTTTCTAAACCTGTGTTGTGACTGCTTTATTTTCTTCAAGTCAAACAATACATCCAACCCTGGCAGGCTCCTCTACCAACTGCCAGCCCACGTACCCAACATTCTAGTTCCTCCATCCCATCACTAGGCAACAACTGGTTACCACATTCTATTACAAGCATTACAATACAACACATCTCCCCCTTTTCCCACAAACAAAATAACATTCATTCTAGAAGAACAATAATATTATGCACTATACACAAATTGTGCAATTTGAGAGACAGATATTAAAAAAAATATAAACTAAATCACTACAATAAATTTCCTTATATAATTCCAATTCATGTACTATTCAGTACATATACCCTTTAAACATAAATGTATTAATTCTGTAAAAAATTACTCATGTTACATAGTCATTCAATCGCACAGGTCTTCCCACCAATCTTCTTTGCCTACCTTCTTCTTTATTCAATTCATCACATGAACCATTCCTCCTCACACACCACTTCCGCAACTCTGCTTCATTACACTTCGTCACCCTACACGCATTCCATCTTCTTCCATTCTCCAACTCCAGACTATACTTATTCACCTTCACCACACACTTCGGTGATGACCATTTGGACAAACCCTTTTTCGTTTTGTCCCACATCCTCGTCCTCACCCAATTACCAACTTCCAAACTTCCTCTCCTCCATCCTTCCTTGTTCCTCTCATCGTACCCTTCCTGTTTTTCCCTCACACGCCTCAACACTTCTTCCTCATCTACCTTGCCTCTTCCTGCTTTGCCCATCCACCCAGGCACAGCTTTGGTACACGGCTTCCTACCTTTTAACAAAATAAATGGGGTTTCCAATGTGAGAGAATGCGGGGTAGTGCGATAATTCCATAAAAGATTCTTTATTTCCTTCCACCAGTTCAGGCCATTTTGCACCGACAATTGAATATTCTCTCTCAATACCCTATTGAACCTTTCAACCAAACCATTCTTCCTGGGATGTGCTACAGCTGTTCTAATATGTCTTACACCGCATTTTTCCACATAATCACTAAATTCACCGGATGTAAACTGCGGACCGTTGTCCGTGACAACTACCTCTGGATAACCCTCTCTCCTCCATACTTCTTCACAAAATTCTATTATCATATTTGACTTTACATCCTTCACAACACTTACTTCAGGCCACTTGGAGTGATAATCTACCATTACTACGATAAAAATGTTGCCTTCGGTGCCCAACAAAAAAGGACCATATATGTCCATACCCACCTTCTGCCATGGTTTGTCCGGGAATGGAAATGGAACCACTGGTGTTTTCTCGCTCACATGGGATTTATCACTGCATGCACATTCTCCACAGTTCCTAACAAATCTCTCTACATCCTTGTCCATCCCCGGCCACCAAAAATCTTCCCTTACTTTCCTCTTCATTCCTGACATGCCCCTGTGACCTTCATGTAATATTCCTAGTAATCTTTCTCTCAATTTGCGTGGAACAATCAATCTGTTGCCCCGCCTCAACAAGCCATCAAGGTTCGACAACTCTGACCATACGCACTTGAAGTTTGCTATCTGATTAGTATTCCCCTCCAATTCAGACCAATGCATCCCCAAATTTTCCTTCAATGCTTGCAACTCCACATCCTCATCAATTGACCTTCGCCAAAGTTCTTCATCTATCGCACCAGTCTCTACATCTTGAATACTTGCAATTAACCACTCTTCTTCATTTTCGTCCACATGACTCTCAATCGGTAACCTGGATAAGCAATCTGCGTTCACATTCTTCACCCCCGGCACATAACATATTGTAAAGTCATACTCTTGCAGATTGTATACCCATCTCGCTATTCTCGAAGATGCTCGACATGCACCCTTCGTTGTAAACACGTCAATCAACGGTTTATGGTCCGTTCTTAACTCAAACTTCCTTCCCCATACATAGGCCCATATTTATACTTTTTGACGCAAAACTGCGCCAACGCAGTTTTGCGTCAAAAAAATTAGCGCCGGCTAGCGCCATTCTGAAGCGCCGGCTAACGCCATTCTGAAGCGCCATGCGGGCGCTGTATTTATTGAATGACGTTAGCCGGCGTTAGCCGCCGGCGCTGTCTGGTGTGCGTTTAAAAAAACGACGTACACCAGGCAGCGCCGGCGTAGGGGGAAAATGGCGTATGGGCGTCCAGAAATGGTGCAAGTCAGGCTGAGGCAAAAAATTCGCCACAACCCGATTTGTGCCATTTTTTTACGAAGCCCATCCCCCATTGAAATGACTCCTGTCTTAGCAAAGACAGGAGTCATGCCCCCTTGCCCAATGGCCATGCCCAGGGGACTTCTGTCCCCTGGGCATGGTCATTGGGCATAGTGGCATGTAGGGGGGCACAAATCAGGCCCCCCTATGCCACAACAAAACAAAAATAAAATACTTACCTGGACTTACCTTAATGTCCCTGGGGTGGGTCCCTCCATCCTTGGGTGTCCTCCTGGGGTGGGCAAGGGTGGCAGGGGGTGTCCCTGGGGGCTTGGGAGGGCACCGCTGGGCTCATTTTGAGCCCACAGGTCCCTTAACGCCTGCCCTGACCCAGGCGCTAAAATCCGGCGCAAATGCGGGTTTTTTAGTCCCGCCCACTCCCGGGCGTCATTTTTGCCCGGGAGTATAAATACGACGCATATGCATCGCAGTCATTTTTTAAGACGGGAACGCCTACCTTGCATATCATTAACGCAAGGAAGGTGTTCACGCAAAAAAATGACGCTAACTCCATGAACTTTGGCGCTAGACGCGTCTAACGCCAAAGTATAAATATGGAGTTAGTTTTGCGTCGAATTTGCGCCGAAAAAAACGACGCAAATTCGGCGCAAACGGAGTATAAATATGCCCCATAATTCCTAAAATACTTAACACCCCACCAACAGGCAAGGGCTTCCTTTTCTATAGCAGAGTACGTTGCTTCATCTCCCTTCAATGTCCTTGAAGCAAATGCGACTACACGTTCTTTCCCTTTGTGTGACTGTATTAGCACTGCTCCAAGACCATGCATGCTCGCATCTGTCGACACAATGGTGTAATCACTTGATACAAAAGGTTTCAGTTCTACTGCGTTGATGACACACTGCTTTAACGCAGAATACGCTTGTTGACATTCTTTAGATCATTCAAATTTCACATTTCTTTTCATCATACAATGCAATGGCTGAGCAACATTTGCAAAGTTTTTTACAAACTTTGCATAATATTCCGCTAAACCTAGGAAGGATCTTAATTGGTCTTTGTTTGATGGGTTCGGCGCTTTTTCGATCGCTTCCAGTAAATTCGTTTTTGGTTTTATACCATTACCAGATACTGTATGACCCAAATACTCAACACTTTTACACTCAAATGTATACTTCTTCATTTCCACTGTTAATCCTGCTTCCTCTAATACAGAGCATACTTTTCTCATCACCACATCGTATTCCTCCTCATTTTCTGCCCACACCAATAGGTCATCTTGGAAGAACTTCACATTACTGATATCTCCCAATAATTTTTGCATAACTCTTTGGAACACCGCCGAGGCCGATGCCAATCCAAATGGCATGCGTATAAACCCGAACGCCCCTTCCGGAGTTATGAAAGATGTTAGGTGTCTTGACTCCGTATGTAACATGATCTGGTGGTAAGCATTTGATAGATCAAGAGTGGAAAAAATCTCACCACCCCGAATACTTGCTAACAATTCGTTAATATTTGGTATCGGGTGCCTATCTAGCCAAATGTTTTCATTGAGATCCCTTAAGTCCACACACATGCGGATTTTGCCATTCGGTTTGCGCGCCAAAACCACTGGGCTCAACCATTCCGAGGACTCCACTTCCTCTATTACCTCCATATCTAGCAATCTTTTCAACTCATTCCTCAACGCCTCCTTCAACACTACAGGAACAGCTTTTACTTTATGCACCTTGGGCACAGCCCCTTCCTTTAGTATAATTTTATGTTGAAATCTTCGCAAGCACCCCAATTTCTCCCCAAACAGTACAGGGAATTCTAGTTTCCATTTGTTTGATTTCTCATCTTCACTCGTCCAGTTAACACTTGCTCTTCTGCATTGGGATTTAGTATAACACCCAAAGACTTTTGTTCGCCCCAACCCAATAAACACTTTCCACGTTCAACCACATAAATATCACTTGATATTTTTTTCCGCTTGAATCCTATTTCCCCTCGGAAGTAACCAACTACAGGTATTTTGTTTCCACCATATCCCAACAAATTCACTTTAGCTTCAAACAATTTCACTTCGCCTACTCTTGCCCAAGTCGCTTTATCAATTAATGTATGCGGGGAACATGAATCCGCCCACATACTTACCGATATTCCATTCAGTTCCACCACACATTTGGGTGGTCTATAATCATTACTCCCCAACATTAACACATCACCATCCTCAGCTGTATCATCTAAGGCTACTCCTTGCAACATGAGCACTTCCACTCCTTCATCTTTTTCACACCTTTCAAATGAGGTTTCCTCATATAAGCTATTAACTGTCTTCTTAACACTTTCTTTCTTATGATTACATACTTTTGAGAAGTGTCCTATTTTATTACATCTAAAACATTTGCTGTTCTTAGCTGGGCAGTTTGCCGCAAATGCTAAATGTTTTAAACTACCACACCTATAACACTTTCTCTTTCCAGTTTTCACATTGTCACTTTCACACTTAGGTGGTCATTCTGACAGCGGCAGGCGGCGGTAGCCGCCGGCCATGCGGTCACTGCCATTTGGCTGCTCCGCGGTCAAAAGACCGCGGAGGCCATTCTGGCTTTCCCGCTGGGCCGGCGGGCGCCCGCCAAAGGAGTGCCCGCCGGCCCAGCAGGAAAGGCCCTGCAACATAGAAGCCGGCTCCGAATGGAGCCGGCGGTGTTGCAGGGGTGCGACGGGTGTAGTTGCACCCGTCGCGATTTTCACTGTCTGCTAAGCAGACAGTGAAAATCATGCTGGGGCCCTGTTAGGGGGCCCCTGCACTGCCCATGCCAGTGGCATGGGCAGTGCAGGGGCCCCCAGGGGCCCCACGACACCCGTTCCCGCCATCCTGTTCCGCCAGAAACAGGGTGGCGGGAAGGGGGTCGGAATCTCAAGCAGCGCCGCCATGGAGATTCAGCCCAGACAGGGGAAATACGGCGGGAAACCGCCGGATCCCCTTTTCTGACCGCGGCTTTACCGCCGCGGTCAGAATGGGCAGGGAAGCACCGCCAGCCTGTTGGCAGTGCTTCCGTGGTCATCCACCCTGGAGGTCGATGACCGCCAGGGTTGGAATGACCCCCTTAATCTTGTCTACTTCTTGGACAATTACGTCAGTTTCGCTCATATTATTTCTATTCTCCAATTCCTTGATGTATTTAGACGTTGCTTCAATACGTTTTGCTGCAGACAATGTCTCATCCAACGGTGGATCCTTTAAAGATAATAATTTTTCCTGTATCTTCCTATCCTTGGTATGGCATATCAGCTGATCACGTATTATCTCTTCATGTAAATCCTTAAATTTACATGTGTTAGCCAGTGATCGCAATGCACATACATACTGATCAATCATTTCATTTGGGGATTGAATTCTTGAGAAAAATCTATGCCGCTCTACAACAATACTGAATTTCCTGCAATAATGTTCTTCTAACGCTGTCATAGTTCTCACATATGTATCATTATTCTCATCCTCCTCATCCGAGCCATCACCATTAGCTTCCGACACTTCGTTACTGGGTAATGCTTTCAATACCATTCTCCTTTCAACCCCTAAATTATGCTTAAGTAAAGCTAATTTCCTTTTTGCAGTAAAGATGGCCCCACCCAGCGCTTCTAACTAAGTTTCGAATGCTTCACGCCAATCTTCCCAAGGCATACAGGGTTCTCCTGGAATATTAAAAAATGTTGGAGGTGGCATTATTGACTGCATGTTTTCTTTTTTTTTTTTTTTACTGCTTAGACTTACTAATAACACCACATTAAATTGAGTCTCGCCAATTAAAACATACGTTTTTGAATCTCTCCTTTTTTTTTTTTTAATGTATCTATACAAATATTATGGTATATTATATAACCAATCCTTTCTTCATTTTCCGCATGTCAAAGCAAGTCATTTACATCAGGCACAACAACTGTAATTTGGTCCCAGTTCGTGAATACAACTCGATGCGCTTCTCCAACGTGTTTACTTTCGTTTCACGTCTTGTTATCCGCTTGCGCAAATGCCTTTTGCCTTGTTGCCCTTGGAGATGCCGGACGCTGGACGAGCACAGGCGTGCTTACGTCACCGCGTGTGCTGCTGTAGAAATGGTCCAGCACTGCGTGGTCACGCGACAACACGGCCGCGCCACCCAAACGGCAGTAACAGAAAAAAAAACACAAGGGTAAAAACAAAACTTCTTTCTTCTTCTTTTACTTCTCCGCACGTTTATGTCATCCGTAGACACTAATACAGAGCTTCTTATAATTTTAAAATCGCTCTGCCCTTCTTCAATCGCCGCTCTTAAATAAGTCAGAGTTTATACACCGTACCTTAGAAATTGTGTATACGAGCACACGGTGTAGTCCATCACACGGTTGATTAGTTTTGGATCACTGCAACCAGAGGCTAGTTGGTCATCCACAACGTTCATAGCAACGCTGCTGCGGGAAGCTTCTCAGCACCTCTTAGCACCACCAGGGTTGATCAATAGAGCCATCCTCGTCGCCACTGAAAAGACACTCCGGTGTCGTGATACCTTTAAACAGGATGTGCTTTATTTTCTTCAAGTCAAACAATACTTCCAACCCTGGCAGGCTCCTCTACCAACTGCCAGCCCACATACCCAACATTCTAGTTCCTCCATCCCATCACTAGGCAACAACTGGTTACCACATTCTATTACAAGCATTACAATACAACAGTGACATTTTGTAGTGTTTTTGTTAAGTTACTGTGTGTGTTAGTACAAATACTCCTAGCACTCTGAAGTTAAGCCTACTGCTCGTGCCAAGCTACCAAGGGGGTAAGCAGGGATTAGCTGAGGGTGATTCTCTTTTACTCTGACTAGAGTGAGGGTCCTTGCTTGGACAGGGGATATCCTGACTGCCAACCAAAGACCCCATTTGTAACAGAAACCGTACCCAGGCCCTGCGAACAGCCACCACCAGACCAGCATATACCATGAAGCATCCACCAGCTATCCCCCATTTATTACAAACATCTGCCTAGCCCACCATTTCGCCATCCTCAAATAGGTCTTCCATATCACAGGGGGGATCACTTTCACCTCTATGTCTGAGGTAAGATGGCATCATTGGGCTAATCCCAAAGCACCAGCGAATCAACTACTCCACATAAATGTATTTGTCTTCTTCTCCTTTAGTTGCTTGTCCCCATACATCTAGTAGGGTCTTAAACTGTAACTGTATCGATGTCCATTCCTTTTAAGTGAGTAAAGACAATGCCAGTAGTGTCAGTGGTTGTACCACAACCACAAACATCCCTGCCTCTGTGTCAGTGCCCCCTCCTGAAACCATGGCACTGTATGCCGAATACGAGCTGCCCAATAATAAGACTTGAACTTTGGTGCTATCCCACAGTACTTTCAGTACCTCCAAACTTATCCGTGCTTTCCCTGTCCCCTAATGGAGCAATCAAAGCAATTCATCCAGTTTTCAGAAGCAAAGCTCTGGTATGTGCATCGGCATGTGTTGCAATACATACAATAATCAAGGTAGCATGATCACTTTGTTAATTACGATATGCCCCATTAAGGACGTCGGGTACTTCAACCATTTTTGTACACTTTGCTTAAGGGATGTCAGTAAATTGCCCACATTAGAATCATATGCTTCATATCTTTCCTTGGTACTTTACTGGGGTTGTCTGGATCTTAATGTTTAAAAGTGTGCCTCCCCTGCTACAGACAACACCAATTAGTTGGCATTTAGCTGGAACCCTGAGTGTACCCCCTCCCACGCTAATGTACTGTGAACAGTTGTCCATGTGGTCATTGGATTTCTCAGGGTTAACCTTATATCATCAGCATATAATGAGATGATTTCCAACTTACCACCCACCATTATATCTTTGTCTGCATGTCTGATGCATATAATTTGCACCAGTGGTTCTATAATTAGTGCAAATGCCAGTGGAGAGGGAGGACACCCCTGCCGAGTTCCTCTCGCTATCATCCAACTGTCCAACAATCTATTACCTACTTTAACTCTTGTCTTGCTCGCAGTATAAATTAGGTTTACCCATTGCAATTAATCTGCCCCTAAGGCATAGCACTGTAATGTGTGGTCCATAAATACCCAATTAACAGTATCAAAAGCATTGTGGCCATCTAGACTAGCAATTGCACTTGGCTCCTCTCTTTGCACAGCCTGTTCCATAATTAAGAATGCCTTTTGGATGTTGGTAGTGGTGGTGCTCCTCCCTAAAAATCCCACCTAATTAGCATGTATTATCCCTTCTGCTTCCTTTGCTAGGCGTTGTGCTAATATTTTCTCCAAATGTTAGCATTCACATTTATCATTGACAATGGGCAATATGATTTGTAGTCAATGGGCTCCCTCACAGGTTTGGGTAAGACAACTATATTTCCCTCCCTTATTGAAGCTGGTAATACTCCCACCTCAAACGCCTCCTTATACATAGCTAGCAAGGGTGTCCACAGCAAATCCACATACGTCTGGTACAGTTCAACTGCCAGCCCGGCATTACCTGGTGCTTTCCCTGTGCTCATGTGCTTAATTGCACACCTGATATCTGTTTCTTCTATTGGAACATTCAGAAGAGCCCTAGTATCCTTATCCAGTATGGCATCTATGCCTATCTCATCACAGCTGTTACACTGTGTATATAGCGCCTTGTAAAATTCTTCAAATTGGTCTAAAAAATAAGTTTGAGAACCTCTACAGTGGCAGCGTTAAGAGACACAAAAGCATTCCTACCCTTTTCTTATTTGATTAACCATGCTACTGGGTGTCCTGATTTATCCCTTAGCTCGTGTTGTTTCATTATACATTCTGTAATCATGTTTCCCCAGTGTTTCCCGGGCCTCATCTAGCTCAGCCCCCAGTTTGTGTCTAGCTTCCAAGGCCACCTCCTCATGCGGGCCTGCTCATATATATATCCCCTATCTGTCGTTCCAATGCCATAATCGTGTGCCCCAGAGACCAATGTACCTCATGTGACAATGGCATACATTTGCCTCAAATGGTCACCTTGAAGGCTTCCCATACTACCCCAGCAGAGGACACAGTTACTTCATTTACATCAAAGAACTTCCTTACTGCATTATTGATTTCCTGTCTGAACACTAAGGCATGAGGCTGGAGCCACGAGTGTGGTAATGGCACCACATACCACTGACCTTGTAGATCTACTGCAAGTAAGGCATTATCTGTAAGAGCCTAGTAAAATACAAAGCCATCCCAAAGTGCACAGCCTGCCCTGGGTGAATGAATATATATTATTTTCTGAAGAAAGTCCCATGAGGTGGAGAGAAGTAAGAATAGCTCCTCACTTGATCATGTTGTGCCCTCCATAGTTCTATCAAGTTAAGAGTGTCCGTGCCTTCTAGTAAGAATTTTGATGACCAGCCTAATGGGTTAGTGGTGGACTTAGAATTTTCTAGAGCTCTGTCTAATTGTCAGTTGCAGTTGCCCATCAAAATAATAACATAATGTGTTAAGAGACATACCGCTCCCTCAAAAAAATCGGGAGCATCAATGTTAGGTGCATAAGTTTTCAAAAGTAGTGTATATTTGCCACAGATGTCCCCCCACCACTCCACCTTCAACAGCTTTTAGCTCACTCACCACCTTAAGTGGCACACTTGCATCTACCCACAATAGAACCCCTCGTACAGATGACATGAAGCTGGCTGATCATTTTCAGGCTTTCTACCTTTTGATTTGTATGCCATAATTAAACTCACACTCCACTACCTTCTCTTCCTCAAAATTACACAACAACAACTGGACTCCAAGCAAGGAATCTACACCATAGCAGCATTTCCAGATGTTTTTGGTGCTATTGATTGCACACATGTGCAACTAGTTCCCCTTGCTGCAACATCCCACCTGTACAGAAACGATAAGCACACCTACTCCATCAATGTCCAGGCCATAGTGGACCATCAGGGAATATTCATAAATATGCTGGCTAAATATCCTGGGCGTGCAAATGAAGACTCCAGAGAACCATCAATGAGCAGTTTCAGAATGGCAGATATTTAGAATGTCCTACTCATTGGTGGGGAAAGCAGTAATATACATCATAGTAAGAAGTTGTCATGTATGACATATTAGCCATTTCTGTGTTTGTGTATGAATTTTGTGGCATGTGCACATAGTGGGGATACCTTACTCCAACATATAGACAATGATATACCATAATTCCGTTCCATCACTAATGCTGCAATGGAAGTAGCAAAAAAACTGTGAGAAGTATTGAGTCATCTCACACTGTGTGTGTGGACAAAACCACATTGTCTGCACTGGTTAACAAATCAACACACAAATCATGTGATTAACAAGTAAAGTAAAAATTAGTAGAAAAGGTGCATAATAGCTACGTTTGCTATGTGTGTATGTTCAATGGTGTTTCTTGTCTTGGTAATTTGTTAAAATTCCACTAATAAATGGGTGTTGATCAAACCATGTGTTCCTGAGTAAATGTGTCACACATGGCAGCAAAGTTGTATGTTCACCAAAGTATCAGGAGCACTAATGGTAGAAGAAGTTGGAAATTCCATGTATGCCATGCATTGTAAGTGTAGCTTCAAATCATGTGTAAATGTCAACTCTAGGTACATATGTGATAAGTACACCTATGTCTCACCCATTAACCTGTTCTGTGCCTTGGACGAGATAAACTCGTCCAAGGCTACAGTCCCCTGTGCCTTGGACGAGATCATCTCGTCCAAGGCACAGGGGAACTTGGGGGAGCGCTAGCGCGCCTCTGTGCACCCCCCTCCCCCCAGAGGTGGGGATGGAAGGGGAAGACCTTCCCCTTCCATCTCCGCCCCCCCCCCCCGGCAATCCGATGACGTCAGTGCGCGCACAGCGCGCCGACGTCATCTACTGTTGCCTGGTGCGCTGGAAGCCATTTGCTTCCAGCGCGTCGAGGGGAAAGGACGAAAAGGTAAGTCCTTTCCGTTTTTGGGGGGTGGGAGGGTGAAAACAGACACGGGGGAAAGGAAAGGGTTTTTCCTTTCCCCCTGTGCCTGTTTTCACAAGATTCCTGCTCCACGATCGCGGGCAGGGACCGCGATCGTGGAGCAGGAATCTCCACTAGACCCCAGGGATTTTTTCAAATAGGTTTATTTTGGGGGCGACCCCTTGGGCAAGGGTCGCCCCCCTGGGGGGCAATTTTTCAGTATTTCGCCCCCCCCTTGGGGGAAGATCCGCCGATTTTTCAGCGGATCTGCCCCCAGGGGGGCGAAAACCACTAGACACCAGGGATTTTTTTTTTGGTGTGTATTTTGGGGGCGACCCCTTGGGCAAGGGTCGCCCCCCCCGGGGTCAATTTTTTTAGTGTTTCACCCCCCTCTGGGGGCAGATCGCCTTTTTTTCAGCCGATCTGCACCCGGGGGGGTGAAATCCACTAGACACCAGGGATTTATTTTTATTGAAAAGTTTCTTTTGGGGGCGACCCCTTGGGCAAGGGTCGCCCCACTGGGGGGCTATTTTTTTAGTATTTCGCCCCCCCCCCCGGGGGCAGATTGCCAATTTTTGGGCTGATCTGCCACCAAGGGGGGGGGGGGGGGCGAAATCCACTACACACCAGGGATTTTGTTTTTATTGTTTATTTTGGGGGCAACCCCTTGGGCAAGGGTCGCTCCCCTGGGGGGCTATTTTTTTTTCTGTTTCGGCCCCCCCGATGGCAGACCAGCCATTGTTTGGACGATCTGGCCCCCGGGGGGGTGGAAGCACACTAGGCGCCAGAGATTGTGTGGTGTGTGTGGTGTGTGTTTGGGGGCACCCCTTGGGCAACGGTCGCCCCTCTAAAGTGGGGAAAGTTCGTATTGGCCATCTCTGCCCCTATTTTTGTAGGCCCATCTGCCCCCAAGGAGGGCAGAAACCACCAATACGGCAGGGATTTTTTTGTTTTGTTTTGTGAGGTGCTGGGGGTGCCCCCTTTGGGAAGGGTCGCCCCCTAAAGGGGGCACAGAGGTGTTGCCCATTTCTGTCCCCCTTGGGGGCAGATTGGGCAATTTTTTTACGCCCATCTACCCCCGAGGGGGGCAGGATCCACTTAGGTACCAGGGACAACTTCTAAGTTCTTGGTGGTGGGGTGTTTGTCAACTGGCAAAGTATTTGTATTTGTGATTATAACAATTTATGTCTTCTTTTTCTTCTAGTTCAACGCTTTTGCTTCCTTTGCTGTGGATCTTTGCGGTTTTGGCAGTAGTTGTCCTGCGGTTTGCATAGTTGCATGTTTTAGGTAAGTGAAAGCAATTTACTCCAAAGGAGTATTGTTGACATGCATGAATGACATGTTTGTAGGTGGTGTACTAAATGCAGTATTGTGTGTTTGACATTGTCCTTAGATTTGAGCACAGTGATGTTTGTGTTGTCATATGTCTAATTTGCTTTTTTCTTTTTTCTTTTTAGTGGGATATCATTGGTGATTGCTGTGTCTGTGCAGAGTAGTTGCTTGGTGAGTAGCTTTTTCAGGCAAGTGAGTGGTATAGTTTTTTGTAGTACATAACTCTTTGTGATAAAGCTACACTTTGTTTATTACTTATTTTAGTGCTAGTTGTTGTTGGCAATCCATTTGTTGTTAGGATCATGGCTAGCCGCAAAGTGACCGCTCAGCAGGTTGTTCGCATGCTCTTTGAGTCGTCTTCAGACCATGATTACGACACTGACTCTGCATCTGAGGCAGAGGAGGAAGCAGGAGATTCTGGAAGTGAGTTTTCTGTCTGAGAGTATTCTTCTGATGAGGAAGCTACTCTCAGTGCAGATGAAGGGCCTGTGTTAGAGGAGGACATTGATGTGCCAAGAGTGCAGCAGCCTGGGGCTGAAGGGTTTCCCATTATAAGACCTGACACCTGGATTACCGCAAACATGGAGCAGCCACAGTTACCTGCATTTACTGGTCTCCCATGGTGTAGAATTAATACGGAAAGCTTTTTGCCTGTTCATTTCTTTCACTTGTTTATGGACGATGTATTTTTGGAAGAGATTGTGGAGCAGACAAATGTGTATGCAGAGCAATATTTGCGGGACAACGCTGCCAGACTTAAGCCTCAGTCTAGAGCTACTCATTGGGTTCCCACATATCTGGAAGAGATGAAAAGGTTTTTAGGTTTGTCATTTTTTGATGGGGTTGATCAGGAAGCCGTCACTGGCTTCTTATTGGTCTACTAGTCCCTTGATGGCAGCTGCTATATTTCCTGCAACTATGACACGTAATCAGTATTTGCTTCTTCTTCGTATGCTGCATTTTGTAGACAATGCTTTAGCCTTGCCACAAGATCACCCTGATTGTGACTGCCTTTTTAAGATTAGGCCTGTCCTTGATCATTTTGTGGATCGGTTTTCAGAGGTCTATGTTCCAGGCAAAGAGATAAGTGTGGACGAGTCTTTGGTCCTTTTCAAGGGGTGTTTAGTTTTTAAGCAGTACATTCCTAGTAAGAGGGCACGGTATGGGATTAAATTGTATCTGCTGTCAGAAAGCAGTACATGATATGTGTATAATTTCCGGGTCTACACTGGTAGGGATTCCAGTATTGATTCTCCTGGTTGTCCGGCCACTTTTGGAGTTAGCGAAAAAATTGTGTGGGAACTTGCTAGACAGCTGTTTAACAAAGGTCACTATTTGTACGTAGATAATTTCTACACTGGAGTGCAGTTGTTCAAGGAGTTGTTTAGGGTGGACACTGTTGCTTGTGGCACAATCCGTTCTAACCGGAAAGGCTATCCAAGGGAGCTTGTCTGTAAAGGACAGTGCAGTTCCTTGCGGAATAATGAGCTGCTAGCTCTGAAATTTTCAGACAGGAGGGATGTGTACATGCTATCGACCATCCATGATGAGAGTACTTCCCTTGTGGCTGTTTGGGGTCAGGTTGCGGAAGTGCGCAAAAGTACGCAAACCTGCGTGCATTTTGGACTACAATAGGCACATGGGTGCTGTTGATAGAGTAGATCAGAGGTTGGAACCTTACACTGCTCTTCGTAAGTCCTATGTGTGGTATAAAAAGTTGGCCCTACATTTATTTCATTTGGCAACTTTTAATGCCTTTATTGTATACAAGGATTGTTCACCTGAGTCAAGGATAACATTTGTTAAATTTAAGGAGTCGGTGATAGAAAGCCTTATTGTGGTGGAACCGACAAGAGTTCCTAGAGTAGAAGTGGTGGAGGATGTGGCTAGATTGAAAGATCGGCACTTTCCAGATCACATTCCTCCCACTCCCAAAAAAGACATGCCCACAAAGAAATGTAGAGTATGTGCCCGGAGATCAATCCGGAGGGAGAGCCGGATGTACTGCCCCGAATGCCCTTCAAAGCCTGGGCTGTGTGTGCCCAGCTGTTTTAGAAGTTACCACACAAGGAAAAACTTTTGGGAAATACCGTGAGCGTTGGCATCTCTGTCGTGTATTTAGTTAGAGCTTTTGTGTTTGTAGTTTTGTGCTTATTTTATAATTAGTGGTTTCTTTGTTGTTTATAAACCAAAAAAGTGATGGCGGTGTGCGTGGGGTGGCGCTTGGCTGGTGGTGTGCGTGGGGTGGCGCTTGGCTGGCGGTGTGCTTGGGGTGGTGCTTGGCTGGCGGTGTGCTTGGGGTGGCGCTTGGCTGGCGGTGTGCGTGGGGTGGTGCTTGGCTGGCGGTGTGCGTGGGGTGGTGCTTGGCTGGCGGTGTGCTTGGGGTGGCGCTTGGCTGGTGGTGTGCTTGGGGTGGCGCTTGGCTGGCGGTGTGCTTGGGGTGGCACTTGGCTGGCGGTGTGCGTGGGGTGGCGCTTGGCTGGCGGTGTGCTTGGGGTGGCGCTTGGCTGGCGGTGTGCGTGGGGTGGCGCTTGGCTGGCGGTGTGTTTGGGGTGGCGCTTGGCTGGCGGTGTGCGTGGGGTGGCGCTTGGCTGGCGGTGTGCTTGGAGTGGCGCTTGGCTGGCGACGTGCGTGGGGTGGCGCTTGGCTGGCAGTGCCAGCCAAATGGCAGTCCACACTCCCATCAGCTGGTGTGATTCTTGTATCAGGCAGGTGGGCGTATGTAAGTGATGGGCCCTTGAGTGGCACGGTCTGTCGTTGTGAGTGTTGTAATGTGCTGGGCCCGTGGCTGGCGGTGTGAATGGTCTTGTGCGTGTCATGTATGAAAGGTGTGTGAATGGACTGTAAAGCGGTTGGTGCCTTGTCGCGGCTTTACAGCTCACAAGCTGAGTCATTGGTTCACTTTTTTGCCTTTCAGTTATTAGCAGTGCATTTCATTTTTGTGAAATCTCTTGTTAATAAAATTTGATCCACTAAACCATCACTCACCGTCGTGCCAAATCCAACCAGTATGTGTGCTAAAAAATGACAAAACCTGCTCTGCTGTAATCAGGTGTCGCAGCACACCTGTGACACGCTAGGTGCCTCGGGTGGGACCCCGATGATGAAGCATGCCACCAACTTGGTTGGTGGGTGAGGGGTCTTCTTCACATAACCTAAGTGTGTTTCTTTTCACAATTTTAGTGTTTGGCACATCACGGACGTATGTGCACACATCAAAATGATATATTACAAAAATACCTGTGTTTGGGGGGGAGGGCCCACCTATGTTTTTGGTCTTGGGTGCGGCCTTCATCTAGGGAAACCTACAAAACCCAGATTTTTTTTTAAACTAGACACCCCAAGGAGTCCAGGGAGGTGTGGCTTGCGTGGCTCCCCCAACATTTTCTTACCCAGACTCCTCTGTAAACCTCAAAATTTGCATAAAAAAGCATATTTTCCTGACTTTTCTTAGTAGGATCACCGCTCCAGCACAAAATTCCTACTCCCCAGTTTTCCCCTCAGTCTCCCAAGTAAAATGACACCTCACTTTTGTGGGTCCCCAAAGCAGAGTCCGTCTAAAGATGTATAAAAGAATATGCCCTTATAAACTCGCTGTGCTATCCCTTCTATCTCTTCAAGTTTCGGGCCTCATTCTGTTGCAGGCACCTGGCCCACCCACACAAGTGAGGTATCATTTTTATCGGGAGACTTGGGGGAATGCTGGGTGGAAGGAAATTTGTGGCTCCTCTCAGATTCCAGAACTTTCTGTCACCGAAATGAGAGGAAAGGGTGTTTTTTTAGCCAAATTTTGAGGTTTGCAAAGGATTCTGGGTAACAGAACCTGGTCCGAGCTCCACAAGTCACCCCATCTTGGATTCCCCAAGGTCTTTAGTTTTCAAATATGCACAGGGTTGGTAGGTTTCCCTAGGTGCCGGCTGAGCTAGAGGCCAAAATCTACAGGTAGGCACTTCGCAAAAAACACCTCTGTTTTCTTTCAAAAATTTGGATGTGTCCACATTGCGCTTTGGGGCGTTTCCTGTCACGGGCGCTAGGCCTACCCACACAAGTGAGGTATCATTTTTATCGGGAGACTTGGGAGAACGCTGGGTGGAAGGAAATTTGTGGCTCCTCTCAGATTCCAGAACTTTCTGCCACAGAAATGTGCGGAACATGTGTTTTTTTAGCCACATTTTGAGCTTCGCAAAGGATTCTGGGTAACAGAACCTGGTCCGAACCCCGCAAGTCAACCCTCCTTGGATTCCCCTAGAACTTTAGTTTTCAGAAATGCACAGGTTTGGTAGGTTTCCCTAGGTGCCGGCTGAGCTAGAGGCCAAAATCAACAGGTAGGCACTTCGCAAAAAACACCTCTGTTTTCTTTCAAAAATTTGGATGTGTCCACGTTGCGCTTTGGGGCGTTTCCTGTCACGGGCGCTAGGCCTACCCACACAAGTGAGGTATCATTTTTATCGGGAGACTTGGGGGAACGCTGGGTGGAAGGAAATTTGTGGCTCCTCTCAGATTCCAGAACTTTCTGCCACAGAAATGTGAGGACTTTTTAGCCAAATTTTGAGGTTCGCAAAGGATTCTGGGTAACAGAACCTGGTCCGAGCCCCGTAAGTCAACCCTCCTTGGATTCCCGTAGGTCTCTAGTTTTCAGAAATGCACAGGTTTGGTAGGTTTCCCGAGGTGCCTGCTGAGCTAGAGGCCAAAATCTCCAGGTATGCACTTCGCAAAAAACACCTCTGTTTTCTTTCAAAAATTTGGATGTGTCCACGTTGCCCTTTGGGGCATTTCCTGTCGCGGGCGCTAGGCCTACCCACACAAGTGAGGTATCATTTTTATCGGGAGACTTGGGGGAACGCTGGGTGGAAGGAAATTTGTGGCTCCTCTCAGATTCCAGAACTTTCTGCCACAGAAATGTGAGGAGCATGTGTTTTTTTAGCCAAATTTTGAGGTTTGCAAAGGATTCTGGGTAACAGAACCTGGTCCGAGCCCTGCAAGTCACCCCTCCTTGGATTACCCTAGGTCTCTAGTTTTCAGAAATGTACAGGTTTGTTAGATTTCCCTAGGTGCCGGCTGAGCTAGAGGTCAAAATCTACAGGTAGGCACTTCGCAAAAAACACCTCTGTTTTCTTTCAAAAATTTGGATGTGTCCACGTTGCGCTTTGGGGCGTTTCCTTTCGCAGGCGCTAGGCCTACCCACACAAGTGAGGTATCATTTTTATCGGGAGACTTGGGGGAACGCTGGGTGGAAGGAAATTTGTGGCTCCTCTCATATTCCAGAACTTTCTGCCACAGAAATGTGAGGAACATGTGTTTTTTTAGCCAAATTTTGAGGTTTGCAAAGGATTCTGGGTAACAGAACCTGGTCCGAGCCCTGCAAGTCACCCCATCTTGGATTCCCCTAGGTCTCTAGTTTTCAGAAATGCACAGGTTTGTTAGGTTTCCCTAGGTGCCGGCTGAGCTAGAGGCCAAAATCTACAGGTAGGCACTTCGCAAAAAACACCTCTGTTTTCTTTCAAAAATTTGGATGTGTCCACGTTGCGCTTTGGGGCGTTTCCTGTCGCAGGCGCCAGGCCTACCCACACAAGTGAGGTATCATTTTTATCGGGAGACTTGGGGGAACGCTGGGTGTAAGGAAATTTGTGGTTCCTCTCAGATTCCAGAACTTTCTGCCACAGAAATGTGAGGAACATGTGTTTTTTTAGCCAAATTTTGAGGTTCGCAAAGGATTCTGGGTAACAGAACCTGGTCCGAACCCCGCAAGTCAACCCTCCTTGGATTCCCCTAGAACTTTAGTTTTCAGAAATGCACAGGTTTGGTAGGTTTCCCTAGGTACCGGCTGAGCTAGAGGCCAAAATCTTCAGGTAGGCACTTCGCAAAAAACACCTCTGTTTTCTTTCAAAAATTTGGATGTGTCCACGTTGCGCTTTGGGGCGTTTCCTGTCGCGGGCGCTAGGCCTACCCACACAAGTGAGGTATCATTTTTATCGGGAGACTTGGGGGAACGGTGGGTGGAAGGAAATTTGTGGCTCCTCTCAGATTCCAGAACTTTCTGCCACAGAAATGTGAGGACTTTTTAGCCAAATTTTGAGGTTCGCAAAGGATTCTGGGTAACAGAACCTGGTCCGAGCCCCGTAAGTCAACCCTCCTTGGATTCCCGTAGGTCTCTAGTTTTCAGAAATGCACAGGTTTGGTAGGTTTCCCGAGGTGCCTGCTGAGCTAGAGGCCAAAATCTCCAGGTAGGCACTTCGCAAAAAACACCTCTGTTTTCTTTCAAAAATTTGGATGTGTCCACGTTGCGCTTTGGGGCGTTTCCTGTCGCGGGCGCTAGGCCTACCCACACAAGTGAGGTATCATTTTTATCGGGAGACTTGGGGGAACGCTGGGTGGAAGGAAATTTGTGGCTCCTCTCAGATACCAGAACTTTCTGCCACAGAAATGTGAGGAACATGTGTTTTTTTAGCCAAATTTTGAGGTTTGCAAAGGATTCTGGGTAACAGAACCTCGTCCGAGCCCCGCAAGTCACCCCTACTTGGATTACCCTAGGTCTCTAGTTTTCAGAAATGTACAGGATTGTTAGGTTTCCCTAGGTGCCGGCTGAGCTAGAGGCCAAAATCTACAGGTAGGCACTTCGCAAAAAACACCTCTGTTTTCTTTCAAAAATTTGGATGTGTCCACGTTGCGCTTTGGGGCGTTTCCTTTCGCAGGTGCTAGGCCTACCCACACAAGTGAGGTATCATTTTTATCGGGAGACTTGGAGGAACGCTGGGTGGAAGGAAATTTGTGGCTCCTCTCAGATTCCAGAACTTTCTGCCACAGAAATGTGAGGAACATGTGTTTTTTTAGCCAAATTTTGAGGTTTGCAAAGGATTCTGGGTAACACAACCTGGTCCGAGCCCTGCAAGTCACCCCATCTTGGATTCCCCTAGGTCTCTAGTTTTCAGAAATGCACAGGTTTGTTAGGTTTCCCTAGGTGCCGGCTGAGCTAGAGGCCAAAATCTACAGGTAGGCACTTCGCAAAAAACACCTCTGTTTTCTTTCAAAAATTTGGATGTGTCCACTTTGCGCTTTGGGGCGCTTCCTGTCGCAGGCGCTAGGCCTACCCACACAAGTGAGGTATCATTTTTATCGGGAGACTTGGGGGAACGCTGGGTGTAAGGAAATTTGTGGTTCCTCTCAGATTCCAGAACTTTCTGCCACAGAAATGTGAGGAACATGTGTTTTTTTAGCCAATTTTTGAGGTTCGCAAAGGATTCTGGGTAACAGAACCTGGTCCGAGCCCCACAAGTCACCCCTCCTTGGATTCCCCTAGGTCTCTAGTTTTCAGAAATGCACAGGTTTGGTAAGTTTCCCTAGGTGCCGGCTGAGCTAGAGGCCAAAATCTACAGGTAGACACTTTGCAAAAAACACCTCTGTTTTCTTTAAAAAAAATGGGATGTGTCCACATTGCGTTTTGGGGCGTTTCCTGTCGCGGGCGCTAGGCCTACCCACACAAGTGAGGTATCATTTTTATCGGGAGACTTGGGGGAACATAGATTAGCAAAACAAGTGTTATTGCCCCTTGTCTTTCTCCACATTTTTTCCTTCCAAATATAGGAGAGTGTGTAAAAAAGACATCTATTTGAGAAATGCCCTGTAATTCACATGCTAGTATGGTCACCCCGGAATTCAGAGATGTGCAAATAACCACTGCTCCTCAACACCTTATCTTGTGCCCTTTCTGTAAATACAAAGGTTTTCTTGATAGCAATTTTTTACTCTTTATATTTCAGCAAATTAATTGCTGTATACCCGGTAACGAGTGAAAACGCACTGCAGGGTGCTGCTCATTTATTGGCTCTGGGTTCCTCGGGTTCTTGATGAACCTACAAGCCCTATATATCCCCGCAACCAGAGGAGTCCAGCAGACGTAACGGTATATTGCTTTCGATAATCTGACATTGCAGGGAAAAGTTACAGAGTAAAACGTAGGAAAAAATTGATGTTTTTTTACCTCAATTTCAATATTTTTCTTTTTCAGCTGTTATTTTCTGTAGGATCTACACAAATGACCCCTTGCTGAATTCAGGATTTTTCTACTTTTCAGAAATGTTTAGGTTTCTGGGATCCAGCATTGGTTTCATGCCCATTTCTGTCACTGACTGGAAGGAGGCTGAAAGCACAAAAAATTGCAAAAATGGGGTATGTCCCAGTAAAATGCCAAAATTGTGTTGAAAAATTGGGTTTTCTGATTCAAGTCTGCCTGTTCCTGAAAGCTGGGAAGCTGCTGAGTGTAGCACCGCAAACCCTTTGTTGATGCCATTTTCAGGGGAAAAACCACAAGCCTTCTTCTGTAGCCACTTTTTCCATTTTTTTTAAAAAAAACGAAATTTTCACTGTAATTTGGCTAATTTCTTGGCCTCCTTCAGGGGAACCCACAAAGTCTGGGTACCTCTAGAATCCCTAGGATGTTGGAAAAAAAGGACGCAAATTTGGCTTGGTTAGCTTATGTGGACAAAAAGTTATGAGGGCCTAAGCGCGAACTGCCCCAAATAGGCAAAAAAAGGCCTGGCACAGGAGGGGGAAAAGGCCTGGCAGCGAAGGGGTTAATACATTCTAGCTCCAAACATACACATAAATAAGAACCAACATTGGCATACTTCATCAATGTGCGATAGATGACCATTTTGGTGGCTCACGTTGTCTCCCTTTCCTGCATCTCAATCCATCAATGTAAAACGGACACAATCAATCAATATGCGGTCAAATATGTCAAATCCTAGTAAATTGAATAGAATTAAATTAATCCAAGGTACTCAGGATCCTAAACTGAACACTTTCTTGCCACATCAATGATGTCATAATCAAGGCATATAAGTACTGAACCACCTACAAGGCAAAATCACATACATACATGTGAATTCAGAATATGTTGTGAATAGGTCTGTAGTAGGAAGTTACCTTTATCTGCATTTGTCTGTCCCATATGAAAACGGCCTACAGCACGGACATCACAGGTGATAAAAGGACAAATGCATGTGTGAGTATCAAACATGTTTGGCACTGTCACTACCTATATAGAGCTGAATGTATGCAAGATATTCTGATCAAAAGTTTGTAACTTTGCAGATATAGGGAGTGAAAATAACACAGAGCTGTTAAGAACATTCCAAAGTACTTATCACATTAATCTACTGCCTAAACATGAAGGTCAGCATGTAGAAGTGCCTATGTCTCAGGAAATAGACAATATGTACAATGACATAGAACTTTAAAATATATGTGTAAGCAATGGTCAACGGTACATAACACATATCCGTTAAAAGTGAAAGCAATCTGTATGGGTTTGTTCAGTTGTGTCATAGTAACTCTGTACAAAATCATTGCCTGTTGGTTTTTCCACTTTTCAGGTGACCAGGTATATAGGTTGCAGCCATGGGCCATAGCCGCATTCAACAATCCTCAGAAGGAGGCATAACAACTATTTAACTCTGCTCTGACCAAGATAAGAAACATTTTTAAGAGGAGCTTTGGAGTTTAACATCCCGGTTCAGCTGCCTAGACATGTCAGGTGAAGCTCTATTGTACTCGCCCCCTAAGGTGTGTAAAATAATCTTTGTGTGTGCAATATTGCACAATATCTGCTTAAAAACTAAAGTGCAGTGGAGCTATGAGCCACTATATCCAGGAGGAGCTGGAAAAGGATGCAGGCACTTATGGAGATATACAGTACATAAGGGAAAGCTGGCAGAAATGGCACCAAATAATGGCCAATTTATTTGCTTAATCAAAAGGGACTGATGGCAACACTGCCAATTTATTCATGGGGACAACACTACTGGTTTCGGGTGGCAGCATCGCCACGTTTGGGGGTCTGAGTCGTATCTCCTACTGTCTGGGAGCTGTTGGCCTAAACCTTTTGGCTAGCTAGCAGCATCTCACCAGAACCCAAAAGTAAAGGTGATTTGTGGCAGCCTCACTCATGACACTCTGTGGCTTCTCAGGGAAGTAATGGTGATACAGATCTTACACTTTTCTTCAGTTACACAAGTCTCATACATGCAAAAGACAAACAGACCGAGGGTTTGGTTCAATACATTTATTGAAGTAATGAAGTGTGATTATTAGGAAAATAAAGCACAACACTATTATCATTGTGATGAAAAATGAGAAAAAAATAAAAAGTCACAACATTCTGTCACACTAGTGAATCTAAAATCCCTATCTGTACTACTAAAAATCTACATGAGAGCAATAGCAGTGTTACCCCTAATCAGCCCATACTTAGTCTCTGCAAGGAACACCCATCCCCATACCTGGATAATAAGTAGGGATCTGCTGGCAGTCCTCCTGGGTGTTTGGAGTGACAAGGCCAAATCTAGCAGAAAAGAGACAACATGGTAAAGCATAAGATGGCTGGCTGGAGTCTTCCCCCCAACCAGGATTGTGGCAGCTTGTTGGTTTATAATAAAACGTGTTGTTGTTCTGAGAACTGCCCTGACATGATAATACATCTTTTCTGTGTAGGGTAGAACTATTAACAAATGCTGCGGCGAAGGGCAGCTGATAAAAATAATTAAACAGTATTCCTAATGGGACGCTCTTGCTAAAATATTAAAAGTAATACAATGAAATCCACCTAGGTGAAAGGGCACAGGCCTCAGGCCCAGAGCTAAAATAAATGTGCCCATGTAAAGCACTGAAATAACCCCACAACATTATCATCCAATACTTTTTTGGAACTCATATATCGTGTTGTGAATGTGTGAATGTCAAAGTACACATCTAGTCACTCACAGTTTCACAACTACACGTAGGATTCACCATGTATGAATCGTGTTCTGGAGTTGTTGAAAAACATGGGGACGTAGCTCCAAATAAGTGACAAAACACTGTAACAAGCCAATGTGATACAGTGTACTGCATGAAGGGGACAGGGCAGGAGTGCCACATATCTATGTAGATATGGACCATTCCTGTCGACAAACTCTTAAGCAGTGCAGCGCAGCACAGCAAGCTTTCTTGCTGTGTTCTGCAGCATCAAAGAGTGTTTCATATGATATTCAGTTTATGATGGATCACAAATTGTCAAAATAGTCAGTCCCTGAGGCAAACTTCCAATTGTAGTGTATCTCACTTATGGACTAGCATGCAGAATGATAGGACTTTGCAAGAACTAATGTCGCAGCAGATGACATGGCCAAAGGCCTAGTCTCAGGTGCAGATGTAAAAATGTCATTTGTAAAGAATGCATTCATGCATGTGTGTGGATTCACAAAACAGCACACATGTAACACATTTCCTGGGCCAATTGATGTAAATACTACATCTGACCACAGTTAACACAATACACATTTACCATGCATTGTACAGCAATGCAAGGAGGATCAAAGGCCTGTAAC
Organism: Pleurodeles waltl; assembly: GCF_031143425.1. Lineage (NCBI taxonomy): Eukaryota > Metazoa > Chordata > Amphibia > Caudata > Salamandridae > Pleurodeles > Pleurodeles waltl. The sequence goes on along the minus strand of NC_090443.1, from coordinate 599,854,462 downwards.
AAAACATAATAAACTGCTGACATAGCAATGTGCGGCATTAACCAGAGAAGTAAAACAAGGCAGATATTTGGCAACCATCACATCACATCACGAAGACAGAGATGGTTAATGTGTAAAGTGTCTGTGTCAAAATGTAAGCACAAATTTACGTGTACATACACAATTTTATTGAACATGGAGATGTTGGGTAGAAAATTTTCCCTTCAAGGTAAGAGTAGTGTACCCCTCGCCTGAGTGTCCAACTGCATAGTTGTGTAGCAAGCTAATTTTGGTATATTCCCAATATGTGTGTGTGTGTGCCATGACAGAGGCCTGTGTCATGGAATGCAGACTGGTTGGACCAGGAGGGCCGCACGAACATCTGACCTCATAGTTGATGTAGGCTACTCCCTTTTCCAGGAGTAACACAGAGATAAAATGGGGGTCGCAGCATACTGTGTAGTGAACAGTAGTAGTGAACATGACCATTCAACCCTAGTTCACTGCAGTGTGGCCTCCTGGCTCACTCACCGTTTCTAAAGTTCTATTTTTGTGTATTTCACTTACCCCTGCCCAATATCAGGCTGAGTTAGATGTGTGCATGAACAAATCATGTGAAGAATGCATGTGCTTGTGCAAGACATACAAAACTCATATGTTAAAATGTGGAACAGAGTGTCCATGTGTGCGTGCTGTTAGTGGGTGTTCAACATAACACACTCCAGTACAGGACCAAGGGGCTGTAGAGCTAAATAGTGTGCACAGACTGAGTATGCGTGCTGCATGTCAGTATGCTGGGGTAGCATGATACATGTGTATTACAGTATTGCTCAATGTAATAGTAAAAAATTATTTTTTCTGTTGGCAGAGGTATGCACCCTGTCCAAGCAGGAACCACAATGCTAGTCAGGGAAAGTCAGAAACACATACTAGATTAACCTGTGCTCACCTTTTGGTAGTTTGGCACAGAGCAGGTCAGGAAACAATGTGCTGAGTATTTGTACAGCACTTGAAACAGTAAAACAGTACAAATACCACACAAAATATACCACACCTGGTTAGAAATGTAGAGCGTATTTAAATTGACAAAACAAGACTAAAACAACAAAAATCCAATAAGCAGGAGTCGAGATATACATTTTTAAATAAATTAAGCTGTATTGCTTAGAAACAGAAATCCCAAACTGGGGCTATCTGGTCGAGCAAGACTGGGTCAAATCTGAAAAGTCAGACCAACCACTATGGAGTGCAGGTCAGATACAGAGACCAGCTTTGGCCTGCAAAAATCAATACCCTGGTTCAGGGTTCCATCTGTGTTGAGGGAGGAAGCAAGGAGCCATGCAAAGAGCAGTTGAGTGGATGCATCCTCATCTAACTCGGTGAAGTAGGTGATGTGTCAGTTCCGAACTGCTCAATCAGGGATGCACAGCTGCCGAACCCCTTAGGTGTAGGCCAAACGTAATCATTGAGCCACGCAGCCGGTGATGCAATGTTTCTTGAAGAGGGACTGCGCTGGCATCGAAGAAGATGCATTGTTTCTGACCTTTGCAATGACTGAGATGCATGGATTTTGGTAGTTGCAGCAATTTATACCTACTTCCAAGGGCCCAGTGCTGGATTTACACTACTTGGCAGGGCAAGACTTTCAGTAAGCAAAGTCCAGGTGCTGTTGCTGGTTGTGTTGGAAGAACAGGAAGCAAGCCAGAAAGCCCTTGGAGTCACTCAGGGCTCAATTGAGATGGGTCCAGCCCTTCCTCAAAAGAGCAGAGGGCAGCAGGGCAGCATAGCAGAAAAGCAGTTCTTCCAAAGCAGCAGTGTGGAGTGGCAGTCCTTGTAGCATCACAGCAGTTCTTATTCCTGACAGAGTTCTTCACAGGTCCAGAGGTTTACTGCAGATTCACTAGAGGGGGTTAAGCGGCCCTTTGTGTGGAAGCAGGACACTGCCTATTTAGGTGTGTCAGCTCCTCTCTCCCATCTTGTCCAGGATTTCCCATCAACATGCACATAGCTGCTCAGTCACACCTACCCTTCCTTTGTGCGAGGCTGTCTAGAGGTAATGCAGGCACCAACTGTCACCCTAGCCCATACGTGTATTGGAGACAGGCTGCAGGCACAAGGGGCTAAGAGCAGGAAAATACCAACTTTGTAAAAGTGCCATTTTCAGAAATGTTATAGTAAATCCGACTTTACTATTAAAGTGGATGTATCATTACAATTTCATAGGTATTACACATGATAGGTCTATTCCCTTTCAATCAGGAATTACACTTTATTTAATGTAATAAGGAATCCTCAATGTTATCCTAAGAGAGGGGTAGGCCTCACAGTAGTAAAAAATGAATCTGATAATTTTTTACTACTAGAACATGCAAAACTTCAAAGAATATGTCCAGCAAAGTTGCAAGCTGGGTGGAATATACATGGATTAACATGGTCTGGTTTAGGACACGGTAATGCCCACCTTTGCAGTCAAGTTAACTACAAGTTGAAAAAGGCATTCTTTTGCATGGTATTACCTCAGATTTTTGCTGAATCCATTTTTGTTGGGTTTAGGACTCTGCACACTTTACTTCTGCTAAGCAGTGGTAATGTTTTCTCTTCCAAACATGGTATAATTAGCATGCAGCTATTTGGCACATTTAATTTCTTTATAAGTCCCTAGTAAGTGGTACTACAGGTACCCAGGGCCTATAAATTAAATGGTATAGTGGGATGCAGCACTTATTGTGCCACCCACGTAGCACTGTAAAACATGTGCCAGACCTGCCACTGCAGTATGTAGTGCAGTTTTAAACTACTATTTTGACATGGTAAAATAAACATTTTGCTAGGCCTTAATCTTCACTTGTAAAACTTTTAACGCACACCTAAGGTAGGCCCTAAAACACATGGGTCATGGTGCATGGTATATAAAATTAGTACACATGTATTTAACTTTTACATGTTCTGGGAATGAAAATCCTCCAAAGCTTGTTTTTCAATGAGGGAAGGCCAAACTTGCACAGACTAACACTAATTTACCGTAATACATTTAATATTTGAAAATATTCCGTTTTGTAACAGCTAGAAAAATAGTTCTTCCACTGATATGAATTGCACTTTAAGGCCTCTCTATTGGTAAAGCTGGATTTTAAATTACAATTCTGCAAATGCCAATTTTAGAATGTTGACATTTTTCTGCCTTGCCCAAATGTGTCATCCTGACAGTTTCCAGAGTCACATGAATGTTGAAGTTTTTTTCTGTGGTCTAATGTGCATTCCCTCTAGACAGTTAACAAAAGTCCTGGGTGTGGGGAAGGACATTTCCTGAGTAGGATGGATAATTGGCTCTTTCTGAGCTTCAAAGTGTAGCCCGAAGCTTGCACCCAGTCCCTTCCTGAATTCAGAAGATGCCTACCCTTTTACTGGCGATTGCAGCTCAACCCTGGGCTTTTCTGCACTTTGTTTTATTAGACAGACTGGAGCCAAGACCAGAGAGAAAAGAGAAGAACTGACCAAAACCAGTTTCAGGTTTAGACAAAGGGGTGACCCCACCCACAGGCTGGCACTGGGAATAAGAGTGGCTCCCTCAGAACTTGAAACAAGAAAACTCTTGGACCTGAGAACATTCAGACGAAGGACTGCTCTGCTGTCCGAAGAAGAAAGATTGGACCTGCTTCTCTTAAAGCCACTACTCCAGAAATGACTCCAAGTGCCTTTTGGCTGACCTCCCGTTTGAGTGAGAGGGACACAACAACCTTCGCAAGGCCTTTCCTGCTTTCCAGTTACCCATACTTAAGCTAGTCCTCCCTGCTGTCCTCTGTGGGAGTATGTCCCAACCTCCAAGTATTTCTTCTTGGCTAGAGTTTCTGCCTTACTGAAAGCATCACTAAATCCGACTGATCATAGATCCTAACTGAAAGCTTCACCAGATTTGATGTGACGTAACGTAATACCCCACAGAGCTATGACACCCCTCACTGAAGGGTCCACTGGAGCCAAAGCAGCGTGACTCAGATGTCCTGCAGAGCCTCATCGTGCAGCTGAAAGCCTCACCAGATCCAATGCCGAGCATCATAAAGGTCTACAAAGTAATGCCACAGTGACCCTGCATCAAAGTCAGAAGGTTCAACTTGCTCCTGTATCCGGCCGATGCTCAGTGTTATAATCAGAAACTTCTAACAGCACTTTAGGTTTTCAGACAATCAGTGAATGGAATATTGCTGCATTACAATGGCCGAAAAACGAACTCAGGAAAGCCGAATACATTCCACAATCAGTGCAGGTAATAAATTCCAAAACACGTTTTAGCATCAGTTTCCTCTGAAGTGGCAAGTATCCTGTGATAAACAATATGAGTACTATACACTATCAATCACTATCCACACACTACTCAACATGAAGGTGAAAGGGAACTTGGGTAAAGAGAGCTTTCTATCTGAGTACAAGCACTCACACAGGGTTCCTTGGAGTCCTGTTCTTTTACCCATTACAAATGCTCCTACAAGGCAGACATCAGATCACCACTATGGTTATTTAAATGTATGTTATTTAATTATTGGACTTTATATAGTGTTCACGTTTAAAGTGCTAGATAAACTATATTTTATTGCCATTTTAGTGGGTAAGAGGGACAAAAAAAAATCCCATTTCCAAATTGTTAAGGGATAGACAACAAGTTCGAACATCGAGAATCCTGGAGAGGAGGAACATGAAAATGTCTGTGTTCTCTACATAAAAATAAAGACTTAATGCAAAACTAGAAAGCACGGTTTCTGAGCGAAAGCAGTTTGTGGGGTTTAAAAAAAGTATTTCCATGAAACAAATGAAGTAAGTACAAGAGGACATGTATGTATGAAAAATTCTATGAACTATTATTCTAAGGGACCAGAGAAAAGATTGACATCTGAATTCAACTCAGAAAAAGTTATGGATATACCTAAACCAATTTGGTATTAAACATTGCTATTCGCGGCTTGATGAATACTAAAAGAATGAAAAAATAGTAACTTCAGACAGATAATAGAGGCCTAAATGGAGATGAGGAAGAAATGTCAAGGTTATGCGTCTGCAAGTAAAAAGAGATTGGAAAGTGGACAAAATGCTTCTAAATCTTCTAAAATAAATAACAAGAGAAATTAATTATTAATTTCATTATTTCGAAAGTTCAATTCAGGATTGTTTTAAGGATGGGTTGTTGTTAGAAAGCGCAGGGATTAGGTAAAGGGTATTGGTTATATTTACGTGTGGGTTTGTTTTATTTATTCAAACATTGTTTTAGTGTAGATATATATGCGATGTGTTACAGAATATTATTTACCTGCGGATGTGTGATTTGTGCAGGGTTTTATTACTGCTTTCTTAAAAAAAAAAAAAAAGAAACATGATTAGATGAACGCGATGAGAAAGCAAGATGTGTTATACAGACTTTACTGGCCGTGGTTTATATTCCTATATATTATTGTCTCATATGTGCCACCCTGTACGTGGTTTAATTATTTTTATCTTTCCTTTTATTCGTATGAAAAACAATACAATCTTCTGAACTAAAAAAATAAAAATGCCAGAAACAGGCAAATGTCCCAGAGTCTGCAAAGGAGGAGTCTCGTATTGGGCAGAGGGAGAGAGCAAGTTGCAAAAATGTTCTGATGACGTTAAGGATATTTATAAAGCAACCAGCAAACATCTAGGACATTTACATGGAAAGTGTCAAAGTAGTTAGGGCCAGATGTAGCAAGCAGTTTTGCCCATTCGGTGTGTTTGGGAAAATGTGTTTGTACATATGGCACTTAGGGGGTCATTCTGACCCTGGCGGTAAAAACCGCCAGGGCCCACGACCGCGGGAGCACCGCCAACAGTCTGGCGGTGCTCCCATGGGCATTCTGACCGCGGCGGTACAGCCGCGGTCAGAAACGGAAAACCAGCGGTGTACCGCCGGTTTCCCGCTGCCCTGGGGAATCCTCCATGGCGGCGCAGCTTGCTGCGCCGCCATGGGGATTCCGAGCCCCATACCGCCATCCTGTTCCTGGCGGTTTTGGCCGCCAGGAAGAGAATGGCGGTATGGGGTGTCGTGGGGCCCCGTAACAGGGCCCCACAAAGATTTTCAGTGTCTGCCATGCAGACACTGAAAATCACGACGGGTGCAACTGCACCCGTCGCACCCCTTCCACTCCGCCGGCTCCATTCGGAGCCGGCATCCTCATGGAAGGGTGTTTCCCGCTGGGCTGGCGGGCGGCCTTCTGGCGGTCGCCCGCCAGCCCAGCGGGAAACCCAGAATACCCGCGGCGGTCTTTTGACCGCGCAGCGGTATTCTGGCAGGCCCCGCCAGGCCGGCGGCTACTGCCGCCGGCCGGGGTCAGAATGACCCCCTTAGTGTGGATTATATTTATACATTTTGCGAAAACGGTAGAAAGGTTAGCAAGTATTAGATGATTGAGGCACATTTAGAGCTTGGAAGTGCTGCTCTTTTGTAGTTTTTAAAGTGAAAGGAATTGTATTATAAGTAACCAGTCCAGTCCAGAAACTGTGGACCTGACATTCTCTCATGCAGACTGAAAGCATGAAGCACACTTGCTGCAGCATATTCCTGCGCAGGTCTAGCTTTAAATGGGGCCCATAGATCTTTTCACCCAGCATAAGTGTGAGGAGACAGAGACATCAATTCCACAAGATATCAATTTTAAACGACAGTATGACCAATGTAGCCACAAAAGGAAAACTCTAGCCTAATAAGTCCAATGGTGTTTATTAATAATGAAGGCTGAGAGGGCCAGATGTACGAAAATGCAATTTTGCATTTCTTAAATAGGGACTTCATAGAAATCGCTAATTAAGAAATGCAAAATGCTATGTACAAAGATACTGATTTCCTTATAGAGGTTCGTACAAAGTAGGTATTGCTATTAGGAACTCAGCATGAAGAGATCCCATTGCATTTTAGTAAATGGGCTGGTTTTGCATTTCCTAAAGAGTGATTTCTTTCTAGGACATTGCTATTTAGGAAATGCAAAACAAGTGGTGGCAATGGGAAAAAGGCCCCACTTTGAGCACCCTAAAATAGTGGGTCACCCGTAGAGCACACATATGCCTAAGGGGCATGGGTGTGCTCTATTGCAATTTAAAATAAGCACCTTGGTGTGCTTTTTATGGTCGAGCCTGCGTCGTCGCTTGCAAGACGCTTTAGGAATTAGAAAAGGGCTCAGTGACGTCAGTGTCTTTCATTGGTTCGTGGGCTTGCCTGTTAAAATCTGCTTGCTTTCATTAGTGGAAGGCATGCATACGTCATGCCTTTTTTCGATAGTTAGCCCTTCTCGAGCGCAGTGACCAACTACAGAAAACATGCGAGGCTCGCTGTTTCCAGTCAGGTTTGTGACTACTTTTTCTGTATTTTCGCAGCGCAATCTCGCTTGGCAGAAGTCGAGCAATTTGCACAATATCGACCCTGTTACATAGATAATTGCACTTTTGCTGGTTACGTACATAATTGCACTTTTGCCGCTAGGTTTCATTACGAGTGAACTGTAGCAGCGCAATCGCACTGTTTTTTTCTTTCAAAATGGCTTGTTTGTTATTGGCATCCGCTGTTATGTTGCTGATGGCTCAAGGTTGTGTTTCGCCTTTGCCTGTATGTTGCTAGGACTGAACAATACTACTTTCCAGTCCCATGCTAAGCAAGAAGTGTTAATGGCCACGGGCAGCTGCATGTCTAATTTGGAAGCATTGGTCACTAATAAACTGCAGCTGTATCTGTCTGTAGCCAAATATTTAGTCCCTGAGCATTGCTGGGTCGAGAGAGCACCATGGACAAATGAAAGTGCCATTATTTGTTAGAGGCCCACAGGTCCCATTTGGTGGCTTGATGGGTGACCTGTGATTGCATTATTACAACTGGGCACAGAGGTAGGCATGGTATTATAGTGCCGTCAAAATGAGCAAACCTTGCAAGAAGCAGCCTCTAGTTACAGCCCACCATGTGACATTCTGCTGACAGATTGATGCATCCAGGGCCTATATGTATCTATTGTATGTATTCACTGCATCTACCCTGATGTTCTCATTGGTGACCTCTGCCTTACTGGAGCTATAAATGCAAATCACATGTAGCATAAAACAAAGTTTTTTCTAGTGCTGTAATTGGAAAATAACAGTGGGACACTAAAATATTGGAGGTGGGATTAAAGGGGAGGAGTCAGGCAGGTAGCGTCAGAAGGTATGCAGTATGTGGTGGACAACCTAACGTCTAATGTCTGCAAGTACATTTGAATTTTCATTATACATTTTGATCCGAAAGGAATTAACAATTAGAAATGCAATATTAAAGTTGTACTAGCATATTTTATTTGTCTCACATAGACCACATTTTACAAAACACTTCAATTTGCTTAACATCACTATTGACACTGGGAATAAATAAATGTGACGACACAGGCAAACAACCATAAGTTAAAATGCTGCTGTTTCATATGCCGATGAGATGTGAAATGTTTTACCTGCACAAAGCCCAAAGAGAATCTATGGAAAAGGAATTAATTGCCTGCAAACTATGCAAATGTGGAGAGCCTAGGCCAGTCCAGACTGAAAGGATATTAATTATCTCTTAATATCAGCCCTTAGTTTTAAGATGTGGGGTCCTTGGAGACAAGCCGTGTCTTAGGAAGAGGTGTGGTCAGGGGCATTGGGGAGCCTGCTTGGCATCTGAGCTAAATAGTCAACATGCCTTTGGGTCTTTGGGATGTCAATTCTTAGAAATTAGCTCCTTACAATGACATTGGTGCCTTGTGCGAGGGATTCTGTGCTATATGTAGTATAAGCCTCAAGTTTTCTGTGTTTGTGATAGGGGGGCCGCTCTTCACGTGGCTGTATGAAAATCAATAAAGAGATTTGAAAAAATATAGTAGCCTTCAGATAACAATGCAGCACACCGTCATGAAGAGGAGACAAAGAGCCTCATCAGACCCCTGCAGCAGCTGCTCAACAAGATCTACGCCCTGCGTGTTAAAGGCAGCTGCTTTTGCCAAGGGCAGCCTGTGTTTCTGTGTCAGGGCTGAGACTGGGGAAGCTGCTGGCACCAGCCAAGAACCTGGTTCTGGGCAATAAAACCTGTTGAAAAGGTAATCCTGTGCATTTCCCCCAGCATTCCAGCACTCTTTAATTTGAAGTAAATCAACAGTTCGCTTAATAGGAAGTAGTTCTTTTTTTTCAAGCACTCTGGTCTGTTGTAATCTCTCTTGGGGGTTTTAACCATGCAACCAGCACGCCCATCACTATCACTCATTCATGGGTTTGCCTTTCAAAACTCCTTTGTTATCGTTGGTAAATGCTTTACATTTGTTCCTCCTTGGAGCAGTTTTGTTACTGCCTTGGCCATTGGCCCTGTTACAGGGATATTTGCGCGTTTGCCGGTACGTTTGACTATGAGTGAACTTCTTTTTCCTTTTGCACCTCTCCTTCGCGCTCATGCTGAAGGCGTCGGTGGCGATTTAAATCGACTTGCTTATGTCAACTGTTTTCCTTTTAATCTTATGTGGCAAGAAAAGTCAAGTTAGGAGTTTACAACGCTAATAGCTCGAACTGGAGCAAATGCAAGACCCATTGCATTGCAAATGCTTGTTTTAAACTGCACCTGGTTACCACCAACTTCAAGTCGGTGGCAATTACATCTTCAAAATGCCCAAATCGCATTTTGGAAATGCATGGTACAACACAATAGGAAATGCAAATAGGAAATCCCTATTTGCATTTCCTATTCTTGGAATCACAAATTGCGATTTCTACACAGTAGGATTCACTATTTGCTATTCCTTAAATGGCTTTGTACATAAGAAAAGCCCAGTTTGCATTTCTTAATGCCCTGAAATATCAATTCTGACCGTTAAGAAATCAAACAGGCTTCGTACATCTGGCACAAAATAGCACAGATAATTCTTAAGGCAAGACTGTAAAAGAACAGAACCACAATAGGCTGTCCAAGCCTCCTAAAGAGCTACAAAATAACTAACATCAAAAAGACTAAACACTCAATTAAAGCTACACACAAAAGCAATAAGAAAATGTGGAAAGGTGGAAACAAACGCTGTCTGATTCTGTTGAACATTTTGCCATTAAAACCTATGACTTAGAAACCTGGGCAAGAGAAAACCTAAGCATTTGCAAATCACTTTAATAGGCTGAGCTAAACACATCGGCAAAAAGCACAAAAAGGACAAAAAGAATTGGGAAAAAGATAATCTAGTGAAAAAGTGACTAAATAAGGTGACTAAAAAGTAAATAAAAAGGGAAGGAGTCAGCATTTCAGAAGCTCAGTCAAGCGTCTTCTTCTCTGCATCAAGGGGAAAACAATTAAGTCTCAGCAAGGCATTTCAAAGGAGTAAGGGTAGCAAGGATTATACCTCTCAGAACTCAAGGGGTTCAGCAAGCAGAAATGAGTGAGGAAAATCTCTTCTAAAATAAAGGGCAAGAAGACTGCTGCAAATTCATTTCAGGAACGTATATCAAAGTTCGTAGTGCAAGATGATTCGTCCATCCATCACTCCACATAACTCACAGGGTGTAATTATCCAATGGAAATCTGTCACATGACATGGACTGCTACATTGGGGAAAGAACCCATTGCCAACAGGTAGAAAATATTCTATATTGGCTCATCCGTGCAAGTTGAAACCATTGTATTCAAATTCTACTCCATTGTTCCTGAATGCAGTGTGCTCAAGGCTGGGTTCCCAACCTCACTATGTGTAAAGCAATACACTAGCTATTACCAAGCTAACATTCTCATGAGAATTAAGTCTGAAAGAAAGTTCATGTTAGCAAGAATGACTAAACATTTTCTGCACAGTCAAGAAACAGGGCCTTCCAAACCTCATTTCAGCAAAGCAAAGTGAATTAATACCACACATTACCTTATGCAATTAATACACATTTAACATTTTTAAATTATGAATTCAACATTCATAAACTTTGTCAGTGTTTATGTTACAGTAGATTTAAAGCAAAAACACTCTATTAATACATTTCTATAAATATGATGCTGAATTACAAACTTTGGCCGAGATTTAAGAGGGCCTAGAGCCTCCTTGAACCACATTAGCATCATATATTTTACGCCAATGTGGCCAACCAAAACCAAAATTGCTGCGCTATATTTACAAAGTGGAGCAATGCATGCATTGCGCCATTTTGCAACCCCTTGCACCACATAATGCCTGTGCCAGGCATAATGTATGCAAGGGGGACATTCCCCCAGTAGGGGGACTGCAAAAATAGTGCAGTGGAATCTAAGAGATTCCACTGCGTCATTTTTTGTGGCTACTTTTAATGCCTGCACAGAGCAGACGTTAAAAGGGGGCACATCATTGCTTTCAATGGGCTCCTATGTACTGTGCAGGATTAGCGCCAACATTTTTGTGCTAATCCTACACAGTACATCAATAGTGTCAAAAATCTTGATGATATTGCCCCTACCCTGTGCCATGGAGCACCATTTATTAAATATGACGCACACATGGTGGCAGAAGGGAGGGCGCTAAGGGGCGCAAGAAAAGTGTGTCTGCATTAGATGTAGCGCCACTTTTCTTAAATCAGGCCCTTTGACTTTTACATCCAAAATGTAACTATTTCTCGTCTGAAAATCATTATTGGTTTAGTGCACACTGCTAATTAACACCATGAATTATAACATAAAGACAAACTAATTGATTATAAATAAAATTTAAAGGCTATACCATGTGCCTTTCAATAAGCTATTCTTCAGGGAATGCACATTGATATGGCTTTCAGTGCATCACTTTACATCAAAACTATTGATACTTTGATTAACAAAATGCATAAATTCTCATATATAGATGATAACTGTGATAACAGGGACAGTAGTAAACTTTCTGCTACATTAGTCCCCCCTTCTGACAGCAAATCAAGCCATTGAATAAACTACCATCTGTAATTTTTAGTAAGACAGCTCAAAATGTCAGAGGTTTGTTCCAGGCAAGATGGCTTGATGTCACTGTAATGTATGCATTGTCTAGTCTCCAACTCAAACTCATCTTCTTTTTCTCCTCTATTGGCTCTCATATTTTTCAGCTTCTTGATCACTTATAAAGACCAACTGCAACAAGGACACACAACTATATTATCAACAAAGGTCTCCAAATGGTTCCAACAATACCTCTCCCTAAACTTCCAAACCACCTTCCAACTGCTGAAAAACAGCAATATATCACTTTCGAGGCACCTGTCATTTATAACTCCATCAGGTTCTTTTTCAGGTCTGTCATATTCAAAATGTACTTTCTCATCTCCTTACTATTATCAGGAATGTGTGTACAGCACTGTTGAACTTGTAACATTTTGAAAACTCTACTCTCTTTTGCAAGAAGGATGTGTAACACAATTTTTAAAACTATCGATCTCACAACAACCATTTCTATTCCTACGAACAAGAAAGCCCCTACTGTATCTGTAGAAAGCATATCTATAATGGTTGATGTTAGACTTTTCATCCTTGGCGTGGTCTCCCTTAACTTTTTGCCTCTGTTCCCCAGGTTGTTGATGTGTGCTGTACTCTGATTTTACTGTTTTTGTTACTCTGGGCACTTTACCGCTGCTAACCAGTGCTAAAGTGCAAGGGCTCCTGTTTAAAATATGTACGTAATTGGTTCTCCATGATTGGCATATTTGTTTTACTGTTAAGTCCCTAGTAAAGTGCACTAGAGGTGCCCAGGGCCTGTAAATCAAATGTTACTAGTGGGCCTGCAGCACTGGTTGTGCCACCCACACAAGTAACCCTGTAATCATGTCTCAAACCTGCCACTGCAGTGTCTGTGTGTGTATTTTTACTCTGTAAATTCGACTTGGCAAGTGTACCCACTTGCCAGGCCTAATCCTTCCCTTTTCTTACATGTAAGGCACCCCTAAGGTAGGCCCTAGGTAGCCCCAAGGGCAGGGTGCAGTGTATGGTTAAGGTAGGACATATAGTAATGTGGTTTATATGTCCTGGCAGTGAAATATTGTTAAATTCGTTTTTCACTGTCCAAAGGACAGTCTCTCTCATAGGATAATATGGGGGCTACCTTTAAATATGATTAAAGCGTAGATTCCCCTAGAGAGTAGATGGACATGTGGAGTTTGGGGTCCCTGAACTCACAATTTAAAAATACATCTTTTAGTAAAGTTGATTTTGAGATTGTGCGTTTGAAAATGCCACTTTTAGAAAGTGAGCATTTTCTTGCTTAAACCATTTTGTGACTCTGCCTTGTATATGGATTCCCTGTCTGGGTCAGTTTGACAGTTGGGTTGTTTTTCACCTCGCACTAGACAGTGACACAAAGGGGGCTGGGGTGTAACCTGCATTTCCTGATTAGCCATCTCTGCTAGGAGGGAGGGGTGGAGTGGTCACTCTCATCTGAAAGGACGGTGCCTGCCTCTGACAATGCCGGCTCCAACCCTCTGCTGTGTGTCTGATGCCTTGCCTGGGCAAGGCAGAATTTCACAAGTAGGTGTGAGTCCCCTTTGAAGGAAGGTGACTTCAAAGACTAAAATGGGTATCAGAAGGGCACCCAAATCTACAGACTTTAGAAACACTTCTGGAACCAAGAGGAACCTCTGCCTGGAGAAGAGCTGATAGCTAAGGAAGAAGTCCTGCCCTGCCTGTGACTGTGCTTTGTGGAGCTTTCCTGCAGTGCTGCTTCTGCCAGTGTAAGAGGGCAAAGACTGGACTTTGTGTGCCTTCCATCTTGTGAAGAAATCTCCACGGGCTTGAGTTAGAGCTTGCCTCCTGTTGTTTGAAGTCTCAGGGACAGCAAAGACTTCTCTCTGCCAGCACCTGGAGTCTCTGGAGAGACTCCTACTCTGACAAGTAGTGCCCTATCCAGTCCCTGGGCCCTTGAAAGGAAAGCTGGTGGAATCCAAGGAAATCGACTTCGGACGACTTCGGACCGACGCCGCTGCTGAATCCGGTAATGCCGCCTGCACCTGACGCGTGACCTTCGCTGGAACGCGACGCTCTTCGCAGGCCCGACGCCGCAGCAGCCCCGCTGAAGTCCGCGACTCCGTGGAAGTCGCTGCACCACGTCGTGACCGATGCCGCTCGAAGTGCACGGATTCAACGTTTCGCACACACGCCGCGATTCCCGACTTCGCGCATCGGCTTGTTTTCACCCTTCACCAAAGGTACTGTACTTGGGGGTCTACACGACTCCGTGTCCGGCGCCGCTGGTGTCGGCTTGTTATGAACGACTCCGTCACGACGCCGTGTTAACATCTCATCGAAGCATTTTTGTTTCTAAGTGCTATTTTTGAGTTTAATCTTTAAAAATTCATAACTTGACTTGTGTATGTCAGATTTTTGTCGTTTTGGTCTTGTTTTGTTTAGATAAATATTTCCTATTTTTCTAAACTGGTGTTGAGTCATTTTGTAGTGTTTTCATTAAGTTACTGTGTGTGTTGGTACAAATACTTTACACCTAGCACTCTGAGGTTAAGCCTACTGCTCTGCCAAGCTACCAAGGGGGTAAGCAGGGGTTAGCTGAGGGTGATTCTCTTTTACCCTGACTAGAGTGAGGGTCCTTGCTTGAACAGGGGGTAACCTGACTGTCAACCAAAGAACCCTTTTCTAACATTGGTGATCAGCGGTTGGGATTTGGACTTGTATTTGTACTTGACATACAGTAATTAAGTGTACACTACTGTTTGAGTTCAGACCACTACGTGACCACATACTACTAGTCTGGTGATTTTTGTTTTTTTCTATTTGGACTGTTTTTGCTCTGCATTCAGTTTCTTTTTTCGCTGATCCTGTGATTGACTTTTCTGGAACTTCATTTGGGAACTTGTTTCTGCATTTGGAACTTTGCACTCTTTTTACCTTTCATCATGTCTCTACTTGGAGATGCATCAGTTGGAGCTGACTTTGACCTTGAGAAATTGGAGAGTTATACCAAAGCTCAGTTGAAGCAGTTCTGTAAAAGTTTTGACTGTCCCATTAAGAGCTCATCCAGGAAGGAGGAGCTGCAAAAGGCGCTGAGGGCCTGGGTGACAGCCAAGAGCACTGAAGGGCACACAGAGGATGAGGGAGATGAGGAGTGTTGGAAAATGGGTTATTGGTAGGGCAGGTAGGTACCTACACCTAGCAACAAGCCACTAACCTCCACATAGGTACAGTTAGGTCTCAGTAAATTAATCCCAGCTCAACCCTAGGTAGCTTGGCAACGAGCGTCAAGGCTTAACTTAGGAGACAAAGTGTAAAGCATTCAAATATCACAAAACAGTAATTAAATAAAACACAGGAAACAGTTTAAAAATCCAAAGCCAATTTATAAAAATAGTTTATATTTTTATCTTTAAAATGACACAAAAACGATTAAAATCGGTTCAGGGGAACCGGAGATATGAATTTTTAAAGAATTATTACTTTTCTAGCGCTTAGAAACAAAAAGCGCCAATCGGGTCATCTGGTTGCACCTCGACCGGGGCAAAGTCAAACTTTCAGGCCGACCGCGATGGAGCCCTGCTCGGCTACAGGTCGCGGGAGGCCTCGGTTAAAAAGTTACCTTCTGACTTAGTCTTTATTTTGAAGTTTTTCTTCACCGGGACGAACCTGCCAGTTGAATCCGACCTCCTGGAGCCCTTGTCCGGATACGCGATGTGGGTTTCCTCGTGGAGACTTTTACCTTCGGACTTAGTCGTTTTTTCGAGATGAAAATCCTTCGACCGGGGTAAACCTGGATCTTGATCCGACGTCCATGGAGCCCTTCTCGGATACGATGTCTGGGAGGTCCCGGTCAACTTTTTATGTTCGGACTTAGTCTCTTTTTTGGATGTTTTTCTTTACCGGGACGAACCACGAAGTCAGGCCGGGTCGCGGTTGAGGCAAGCCGGCTAGAATTTCCACGGCGGGTCGGTCCCTCTCGAGCTTTTTTCCAAAAACTCTCAAATCTTTTCCAAACTTCTGGGGCTTCACCCAGATGTTCTTTTAAGGTTCTTTTGGGGTCCACAGCTCACCCCAAGGGTCCAGAAGTTCTGTGATGGTCCTTGGGGGGTGCAGACTTCAACTCCCAGAATGCACCTGGCGCAAACTCCTTTTTGGCCACTGGACAGTGGTCAGCTGGTCGCTTTCTTCAGGAGTTGGTGCAGGGGACTCTGGTTTAGCAATTTTTCACCTGTAGCAAACAGGGAGTCCCTCCTTGAACCAGTTGAAGCCAGGCAAAGTCCTTCTTGTGGTGAAGCCCAAGTGTGCAGCTGGTGCAGTCCTTCTGAGGCCAGGGTCCAGGTGCAGGCCAGGGGTCCAGCAGGGCAGTCCTTCTTCTCCTTAAGTTCTTTCTTCTTGAAATTTGGTGGGGATCTGAGGTGTGGGTGCAGGTCTGCCAGTTTTATCCTTGCTCCTGGGTGAAAAGCAGGGGGGCCCTGGTTCTCCAATCAGGGACAGGGTCGTCCCCCTGTGATGACCACTTCCTGGGAAGTGTGGCAAAAATCCATCCCAGAAGGCAACAGTCTCTAAAAATCCAACATGGATGAATCTGATTTTTGGAGGTTACATCTGGCTGAGCCCACCCACTGGTGTGGCTAAAAATCATAAACACACCCCTCTCCTGCCCTCTCCTAATCTAATCAAGGGGGCACCTAGCTGTCTGGGGTTGCAGGATGTGGGGGTGTTGCTGGGTGCTGCAAATGTCCTTCTCTGCCTTTGAAGACCAGTTTGGCAGCCCTCCCCCTTCCTGCCTCACCATCTGCTGAGGGGAGATTCTCTCCCCCAAGCACATTCCTTTGTGTGAAGCCAGGCCACTTCACACCTAATCAAGGCAGCCTGGCAGAAGCTGCTGCAGGCTGGCCAATCAGAGCACAGCAGCAAAAACAATGCAGAGCTGAAATTGGCAACTTTTTAGGTAAAGTCTAAACTTTTTACCTGGACAAGTTATATTAAATCCAACAACTGGAAGTTGTGGGATTTATTACAACAATCAATTTGATACCAAATTCTTGGTATGTAACATTTAGGGAGACTTTAAAATTTAAAATAAAGTCTGCCCATTCTAGCCTATGAAGGCCATTTACTTCAATGAGGGAAAAACAAATTTGGCTGTTTTTACCTCACCAGGGCTTATAAATCTATTTTTATAAAGTCCCTGCTTATAGTTACATGGCACCCAGCCCTAGGGGCACATAGGGCACACCTTAGGGGTGACTTATATGTAAAAATAAGGTCGTTTAAGACTTTGGAAGTACCTTTAATTCCAAAGTCGAATTTGCATATAACTTTAATTTAAAAGCAGCCAGCAAGGCAGGCTTGCTTTTAAAATGACACTGGGCACCTCAGCAATGCACCTAGGTGTGCACCACCTATGCTGTGGTCCCTAAACCTACATGCCCTACCATATACTAGGGACTTATAGGTAGGTTAACTTAGCCAATTATAATTAGCCTAATTTGCATATCCATTTTACACAGAGCACAGGCCCTGGGACTGGTTAGCAGTACCCAGGGCACCATCAAAGTCAGGAAAACACCAGCAAAAAGAGGAAAATGGGGGCAAAAAGTTATGGGGCCTCTGCAATCAGCCCTGTTTTCTCACAAGGAGGATGAGGAAGAGTGTTCAGTACACAATGGTATTGTGGGTGGGCCTGTTATGTCCAGGGAGAAGGTCTCCAGGGCAGGTAGCAGTGTCTCATCCAAGGGTCTGACACCTGAGGAGTTACAGGACAGACAGGCAGAAAGGGAGTACCAATTGGAGCAGAGGAGGCTAGCCCTTGAGGAGAGGAAGTTAGCAATGGCTCATGAGCTTAGCTTGAGAGAGATGGATCATAGAAGCCAGTCCAGTAGAGATGGTGGCAGCAATCCTACAGTGCAGCCTGAGAGAAGGGTACACATCCCAAAAGACCTTGTGAGGGATTATAAGAGGGAGGATGATATCTACTTGTGGTTCAAGGGTTATGAGTCATCTCTCCACATGAACCTGGTCCCTGAAGCTCATTGGGGGGCAGTCCTGTGGAAGCATTTTGAGGCAGAGGGGAGGGACACACTGACAGCCTTAGGGGATGCTCAGGATCTCACCTACCCTGTCATGAAGGAGACCTTACTCACCTGGTATGGTCTCACCCCTGAGCAGTACAAGGAGAAGTTTAGATCCTACAAGAGAAAGGAATCCCAAACATGGTTGGAATGTGTTGATTCTTTTTTCAGGTCACTGGATGGTTGGGTGAAGGGCAGTAAGGTAAACACGTATGAGGGGCTTTACAATTTAATTGCTTGGGAGCACTTGTACAGTTTATGTTTTCCAGAGTTGCGCCAGCACCTCATTGACAGCAAGCTGACTGACCCCAGGAAGCTTGCACAGGAAGCGGACCGCTGGGAGAGCACCAGGGTCCAAAAGAGGTATGGGGGAGACCACGCCAAGGGTGGGCAGGGTCCCTCTCAGAAGAAAGGGGGGAGTAAGGGCAAACAGGGGGAGTTCTCTAAAGAGCCCCAAACTGATTCCCAGGGTAAGGATTCCCAAACCCCCAGTGAAAAGAAGCCATGGTTGTCCAAAGGGAAGCCAGTGGCAGGTGGTCCCCCACGTAAGTGTTATGCATGTGACCAGGTGGGTCATGTGAGGGGGGACCCCAAATGCCTCAAAAGTACACCGGCACCCACTGGTGCACTGTCCCAGGGTTTGGCCAGTGTAGCGCTTGGGGAGGAGTTGGTTTCAGGTGGGTGGGAACCAGCAGAAATTACCCTTGTCTCACTAGGGGACAGTGAGATGGTCCAGAGAAACCTAGTGCCTGATAACACTAAGAAGTACAGGCAATGGGTGACCATCAATGGACAGAGGGTGGAGGCTCTGAGAGACACAGGAGCCAGTGTGACTACAGTGAGGAGTCACCTGGTGTCTGAAGAGCAGATTGATCCCCGGGTACTTCACCAAGTAGTTGCGGTAGACAACTCTGAGCGCCTCTGCAGAGTGGCGCAGGTTCCCTTTGAATGGGGGGGGTCTCAGGTTCCTGGAAAGTAGCTGTGAGTCCAACCATGCCTGTTGATTGTTTGCTAGGTAACGACCTGGAGGATTCCCCTTGGAAGGAGGTGGAAAACAGGTCTCACTTGGAGATGTTGGGTCTGCCTGGGTGGGTATGCGTATCCACCCGGTCTATGGCAGCCAATCAGGGTAGTCAAGAGCCCCTGGAGCCTGAAACAGTGGCCCAGGGGACCGCCAAGAAGAGGAAGGGCAGGGGGCGCGGGAAACCGGCCCCTGAGGTTCCCATGGTCCGGGAGGAGGCGGAGCCTGAGGGTGACGCCCGGAACCTACAAGGGAGCAGGTGGCTGAACTTGGGGAGGTCCCTGAGCTGTCACAGTGGCAGCAGGAAGGGGGACCCACCAGGGAAGCATTCTGCACAGCGCAGAAGGAGTGCCCTACTCTTGAGGGGCTGCGGCAGCAGGCTGCAGCCCAGGCGGCTGGCGAGGCGCCAGGTACTCACCTGATATATTGGGAGGATGGCCTCCTGTATAGTGAGCCTAAGGTTCCTGAGTCTGGGTCAGCTCGTATGCTGGTGGTACCCCAGTGCTTCAGGGCCTTCCTACTGGGTTTGGCTCATGATGTGCCTTTGGCAGGACATCTAGGGCAGGACAAGACCTATAAGAGGCTTGTCTCCCACTTTTACTGGCCCTTGATGCACAAGCAGTCAGCTGCTTATTGTAGGTCTTGTCAGACTTGTCAGGCAAGTGGCAAGAGTGTGGGGGAAATGCAAAGCTCCCCTCCAACCTTTACCTGTAGTAAGTACTCCCTTTGAAAGGGTAGGAATTGACATTGTGGGGCCTCTGGATCCCAAGACAGCCATGGGCAACAGGTTCATCCTGGTCTTGGTGGACCATGCCACTCGGTACCCAGAAGCCATTCCTCTAAGGACGGTCACTGCCCCCGTGGTGGGACGTGCCTTGATGGGAGTTTTTACCCGCATGGGGTTCCCCAAGGAAGTGGTATCCGATAGAGGTACAAACTTCATATCCACTTATATGAAGTCTCTGTGGAAGGTGTGTGGGGTAACGTACAAGTTCACCACACCTTACCACCCCCAAAGGAATGGTCTGGTTGAGAGATTCAACCGCACCTCGAAAGGCATGATTCAGGGCCTGTCAGAGCCCTTGAGGTGTAAATGGGACGTCCTCTTGCCATGCCTTCTGTTCGCTTACAGGGAGGTGCCTCAAAAGGGACTTGGCTTTAGCCCCTTTGAGCTCATCTATGGCCACCCTGTGAGGGGACCGCTCAGTCTGGTGAAGGAGGCTTTGGAGAAAGCTCCTAGTAAACCACCCCAGGATGTATTTAGCTACATGCTGGCACTAAGAAACCAGACTGCCCGCTTCAGGAGTCTCGCTCAGGAGAACCTGGAAGCAAGCCAGGAGGATATGAAACGGTGGTACGACCAGAATGCCACTCTGGTTGAGTTTCAGCCTGGACAAAAAGTTTGGGTCATGGCACCAGTGGAGCCTAGGGCTCTCCAAGATAAGTGGACTGGGCCTTTTGAGGTGGTGGAAAGAAAGAGTGAGGTCACCTATCTGGTAGACTTGCAATCCCCCAGGAACCCTTTTCGGGTCCTACATGTCAACCGCCTCAAACCACACTTTAAGCGAACTGAGCTATCCATGCTCCTAGCGACAGATGACGGGGTGGAGGAAGAGAGTGAGCCTCTTCCTGACCTCCTGTCTGCAGGAGAGAAAGATGGGTCTGTGGAGGGAGTGATCCTCTCCCCCTCCCTGACTGAGGAACAGCAGAGGGACTGTCGCCACGTGTTGGGACAGTTCGCCTCGCTGTTTTCCCTGATCCCAGGAGTCACACACCTGTGTACACATGATGTGGACACTGGGGACAGTACACCTGTTAAACATAAGGTTTACAGAGTGACTGACAGGGTCAGGGCTTGCATTAAGGAGGAAGTCTCCAAAATGTTAACCCTAGGGGTTATTGAGCACTCCAGCAGTCCTTGGGCCAGCCCAGTGGTATTGGTCCCAAAGGCTGCTGCTCCTGGTGCTACTCCAGAACTTAGGTTCTGTGTGGACTACCGGGGTCTCAATGCGGTCAGCAAGACTGACGCACACCCCATCCCCCGAGCTGATGAGCTCATTGATCGGTTAGGAGCTGCCAAGTACCTCAGTACGTTTGATTTAACATCTGGGTACTGGCAGATTGGCTTAACTGAGGAGGCAAAGGAGAGGTCAGCATTCTCTACCCCAGATGGGCACTTCCACTTCAACATGATGCCCTTTGGGATGAAGAGTGCCCCTGCCACCTTTCAGAGGTTGGTCAACCAGGTGTTGGCAGGACTGGATGAGTTCAGTGGCGCCTACCTGGATGATATTGCTGTGTTTAGTTCCACATGGGAGGAACACCTGCAACACCTCTGGAGAGTGTTAGAGGCCCTGCAGAAGGCAGGCCTCACTATTAAGGCGAGCAAGTGCCAAATAGGGCAGGGTTCTGTGGTGTACTTAGGACACCAGGTGGGGAGTGGCCAGGTGGCACCCCTACAGCCTAAGATTGACACGATTCTGGCTTGGGAGCCTCCCAAGACCCAGACTGAAGTGAGAGCCTTTTTAGGTCTCACAGGATATTACAGGAGGTTTGTTAAGGGATATGGTACCATTGTTACCCCCTTAACTGAGTTGACTTCTAAGAAGCAACCCAAGAAAGTGATCTGGACAGAGGCTTGCCAGAGCGCTTTTGATGCCCTGAAGGCTGCCATGTGCACAGCACCTGTGCTGAAGGCACCTGACTACTCCAAGGACTTTGTTGTGCAAACAGACGCCCCAGAGCATGGTATTGGAGCAGTACTCTCACAGCTTAATGAAGAGGGCCCAGATCAACCCGTAGCCTTCATTAGCAGGAGGTTATTACCCAGGGAACGTAGGTGGAGTGCCATAGAACGTGAAGCGTTTGCTGTGGTCTGGGCACTGGAGAAGCTAAGACCCTACTTGTTTGGGACTCACTTCTGAGTTCAGACCGACCACAGGCCCCTCAGATGGTTAATGCAGATGAGTGGTGAGAATCCAAAACTGTTGAGGTGGTCCATTTCCCTACAGGGGATGGACTTTACGGTGGAACACCGTCCTGGTACAGAGCACGGCAATGCTGATGGTCTGTCCAGGTTCTTCCGCCTTAGTGATGAGAACTCCAATGAGGTTGGGTAGTTGCTCCCCACTTTTAGCTGGGGGGGACACATGTTAGACTTTTCATCCTTGGCGTGGTCTCCCTTAACTTTTTGCCTCTGTTCCCCAGGTTGTTGATGTGTGCTGTACTCTGATTTTACTGTTTTTGTTACTCTGGGCACTTTACCGCTGCTAACCAGTGCTAAAGTGCAAGGGCTCCTGTTTAAAATATGTACGTAATTGGTTCTCCATGATTGGCATATTTGTTTTACTGTTAAGTCCCTAGTAAAGTGCACTAGAGGTGCCCAGGGCCTGTAAATCAAATGTTACTAGTGGGCCTGCAGCACTGGTTGTGCCACCCACACAAGTAACCCTGTAATCATGTCTCAGACCTGCCACTGCAGTGTCTGTGTGTGTATTTTTACTCTGTAAATTCGACTTGGCAAGTGTGCCCACTTGCCAGGCCTAAACCTTCCCTTTTCTTACATGTAAGGCACCCCTAAGGTAGGCCCTAGGTAGCCCCAAGGGCAGGGTGCAGTGTATGGTTAAGGTAGGACATATAGGGGGTGATTCTAACTTCGGCGGGCGGCGGAGGCCGCCTGCCGAAGTTCCCCCACCAAAATACCGCTCCGCGGTCGAAAGACCGCTGAGGGTATTTTGGGATTTGCCCTGGGCTGGCGGGCGGCCGCCAAAAGTCTGCCCACCAGCCCAGGGCAAATCAACCTTCCTACTAAGATGCCGGCTCAGAATTGAGCCGGCGGAGTGGGAAGGTGCGACGGGTGCAGTTGCACCCGTCGCGTATTTCAGTGTCTGCTAGGCAGACACTGAAATACTTTGTGGGGCCCTCTTACGGGGGCCCCTGCCGTGCCCATGCCATTGGCATGGGCACGGCAGGGGCCCCCAGGGGCCCCGCGGGACCCCCTACCGCCATCCTGTTCCTGGCGGGCGAACCGCCAGGAACAGGATGGCGGTAGGGGGTGTCAGAATCCCCCATGGCGGCGCAGCAAGCTGCGCCGCCATGGGGGATTCTAAGGGCAGCGGTAAACCGGCGGGAGACCGCCGGTTTACCCTTTCTGACCGCGGCCAAACCGCCGCGGTCAGAATGCCCTGCGGGGCACCGCCGGTCTGTAGAATGAGGGCCATAGTAATGTGGTTTATATGTCCTGACAGTGAAATATTGTTAAATTCGTTTTTCACTGTTCAAAGGACTGTCTCTCTCATAGGATAATATCGGGGCTACCTTTAAATATGATTAAAGTGTAGATTCCCCTAGAGAGTAGATGGACATGTGGAGTTTGGGGTCCCTGAACTCACAATTTAAAAATACATCTTTTAGTAAAGTTGATTTTGAGATTGTGCGTTTGAAAATGCCACTTTTAGAAAGTGAGCATTTTCTTGCTTAAACCATTTTGTGACTCTGCCTTGTTTATGGATTCCCTGTCTGGGTCAGTTTGACAGTTGGGTTGTTTTTCACCTCGCACTAGACAGTGACACAAAGGGGGCTGGGGTGTAACCTGCATTTCCTGATTAGCCATCTCTGCTAGGAGGGAGGGGGGAGTGGTCACTCTCATCTGAAAGGACTATGCCTGCCTCTGACAATGCTGGCTCCAACCCCCTGCTGTGTGTCTGATGCATTGCCTGGGCAAGGCAGGATTTCACAAGTAGGTGTGAGTCCCCTTTAAAGGAAGGTGACTTCAAAGACTAAAATGGGTATAAGAAGGGCACCCTACAGACTTTAGAAACACTTCTGGAACCAAGAGGGACCTCTGCCTGGAGAAGAGCTGATAGCTGAGGAAGAAGTGCTGCCCTGCCTGTGACTGTGCTTTGTGGAGCTTTCCTGCAGTGCTGCTTCTGCCAGAGTAAGAGGGCAAAGACTGGACTTTGTGTGCCTTCCATCTTGTGAAGAAATCTCCAAGGGCTTGAGTTAGAGCTTGCCTCCTGTTGTTTGAAGTCTCAGGGACAGCAAAGACTTCTCTCTGCCAGCACCTGGAGTCTCTGGAGAGACTCCTACTCTGACAAGTAGTGCCCTATCCTGTCCCTGGGCCCTTGAAAGGAAAGCTGGTGGAATCCAAGGAAATCGACTTCGGACGACTTCGGACCGACGCCGCTGCTGAATCCGGTAACGGCGCCTGCACCTGACGCCGTGACCTTCGCGGGAACGCGACGCTCTTCGCAGGCCCGACGCCGCAGCAGCCCCGCTGAAGTCCGCGACTCCGTGGAAGTTGCCGCACCACGTCGTGACCGACGCCGCTCGAAGTGCACGGATTCAACGTTTCGCACAGACGCCGCGATTCCCGACTTCGCGCATCGGCTTGTTTTCACCCTTCACCAAAGGTACTGTACTTGGGGGTCTACACGACTCCGTGTCCGGCGCCGCTGGTGTCGGCTTGTTGGGTACGACTCCGTCACGACGCCGTGTTAACATCTCATCGAAGCATTTTTGTTTCTAAGTGCTATTTTTGAGTTTAATCTTTAAAAATTCATAACTTGACTTGTGTATGTCGGATTTTTGTCGTTTTGGTCTTGTTTTGTTTAGATAAATATTTCCTATTTTTCTAAACTGGTGTTGAGTCATTTTGTAGTGTTTTCATTAAGTTACTGTGTGTGTTGGTACAAATACTTTACACCTAGCACTCTGAGGTTAAGCCTACTGCTCTGCCAAGCTACCAAGGGGGTAAGCAGGGGTTAGCTGAGGGTGATTCTCTTTTACCCTGACTAGAGTGAGGGTCCTTGCTTGAACAGGGGGTAACCTGACTGTCAACCAAAGACCCCTTTTCTAACAGTTGACAATTTCCTTGTCTTGTGATCATTCAGGATCACACCCACAAACGGAATTGTGGCGCCAACAATTTCTCCCACTATCTCTGGAGGACTAGCTAATAATCCTACACATATGTTCCTAAAATTAATCCTTTAGTTTTAATAGAATCAACGAGTTCTCTAATTTCATACCAAAAATCCAAACTCAAAAGCTAAAAATGCAAAAATCAAAAATGCAAATGCGGCTGCAAAATATCACTGTCTATTTCAGTCCTTTTTATATATGAACGAAGCAAATATCAAAACGTTTTCCTCTTATTTCAAACATTAGTTGCACAAATCTTGATTTTCTAGAAAGTTCATTTAGTGTTTCTACTAGCAAATGTTCAAAAGGGTTCTAATAAAAGGTTAAAAGTCTTTAATAAAAGCAAAGCTCGTCATCATCAAACGGTGATGAGATTTCAAAGTTAATCACAAACTGAAGAATGTTGAGCTAGATTTGTATTGTCAAAGCAAAAAGTTACTTTTGATTGGATACTCTCCTTCTTTTTTATCTCTGAGTTATTCGAATCTCAGCTTCACTGTCACTTTGACTTGAATCATCAGTTTCTTCAGCAATCATTTGAGGCACTTGTACAGCTGGCACCGTTTGCTCACTTGGCTCTTTTTACTACAGCATCTAGTCCTTCATCAGCATCTGAGCTTTGCAGAGCCAACTGATTCCATCTCGATTCCATCTCGACCATTCGGTAACAACCACTACTATTGACTTGCTCAGACCCCCCTCAGACTGCAATTGTGCTGCATCAGCCACTAGTCCAGCCCCAATGGTTTGACTAACCTGATCCCTCTCACTCATTGTAACCTACCTTTCAGGGACAGGTGCTGTACAATCTAGGGGACCTGGACCTTTGTGAGTGTGGCTAGCATGTACCCAGTTAGAGAGACCCGAGCACTTCACAGCTATAACATTGACCAACACTACTTTGTAAGGAACCTTCCGAAGCTGTTACAAGCAGGATTTCCTGACATCCTTCCTAACCATGACCTAGTCGCCTGGATACAGGTCATGGCAGAGCTCCTTCTGCGGTTCTGCTGTAGCTCCTCCAGCCTGATGAGACACACAATGATCTACATCAGCTAGTCCTTTGCAATAATCCAGTACCAAGTCATCTGTAATATTTACACGAGTATTCGCAGGCACAGCTGGGAATCTCATGGCTCTCCCCATGATGATTTCATGAGGCGACAAACCAGTCTTTCTGTCATGAGTACTACGCGTACTTATCAAAACAAGAGGAAACGTGTCAGGCCATTTCAAAGTGGTTGTTGCACATACTTTAGCTAGCCTAGACTTCAGAGTTTCATTAACTTGCTTCACCATTCAAGAAGCCTCAGTTATGTAACAGCAATGTAGTCTTTGCTCAACTTGTAATGCCACACATAATCATTTTAGGACCTCACTATTGCAGTGTGTCTCTTGGTCTGACTCTAGAGAAGCTGGGAATCCAAATCTCAGAGTCAACTCTCTAAGCAACAACTTTGCTACTCTGAGGCTATTAATCCTCCTGGTCGGGTAAGCTTCAACCCACTGAGAGAAAACACACATAATATTCAAGATGTATTGAAGTACATTGCATATGGGTAGCTCAATAAAGTCTAACTGCATTCTGTTGAATGGTCCTCCTGATCTGCCTACGAGACTCAGCGTGACTACTGTGTGTCTCCCTACATTTATATGCTGGCATGTAACACATCTGTGATACACAGCTTCTACTATTCATCTGAATCTGGGTTTAAACCAAGTCTGCCTAAAAGTTCTAATCATTGCATCACAAGCTACATGTGCTTGTCCATGATAATGTCTAGCCACGGGTGGTAATAAACTATTTAGTAACACATTTGAAAATCAAATATCATCCTCATTTTTCTTGATACGTCTTGCTCTAACCCAACTCCGCTGTTCCTCTTCTGTGACTTTTTCCTGCAATCTTTTAACTTCTTCCCATATATCAACAGCAGTTAACAGAAACTTAACTTGTCTCACCACTTGTTTAACTGCACCACTCACCATTAAAGGAAGTGCATCTTAGGGTGCTGTATCCCACCACTTTGTCTGCATACATATTTCCCAGTGTTACTGTTATAAATGGGGTTTCTGGTTGGCTAGGGTATGCACCTAAGCCAGGCAGAACCTACCCACTCCAGTCAAGGCAAGGGACTTGCAAGTACAAGATAATCCCTGTTCACCCCCTTGGTAGCTTGGCACGAGCTGTCAGGCCTAGCCTGGAGGCAATGGGTAAAGCAATTGCACAACACACACATTACACGTGACGCACTACGCGCACCACAAAGTAAACACAACACAACATTATATATAAAAAAACTGTATTGAACAAAACAACATTAGACCAAACACAACATGTCAGTAACACCCTGCTACCTACGCAGTTGTCATAACATTACACAGTACTGTTACCCTGCAAAAGCAAGCAGTAGTCACATAAAACACATAGGTTACAGCTTATTCTGCAACATAAGCAGTAGTCAGGAAAATTTTACTAAAACAATGCTCTGATCATACCATCATCATAAATGCCCATAAAAGGAACATCAGAAAATATATAGCAAGTCACATCACAATAATGCCCTGGTGAGTCACCACTATCCCCAGCACTTATCCTGCAACATTTCTGTATGGCATAAGGCATAAGATCACCTTGTACAATGCACAGCCTATGAGTGAACGGCTCATACAGTACAAAAGTGCAGCTGTGCTTCTCTTATGGGAGTACAGTGAGCAGTTACTTAGGAGCTCCTGTGCTCCTCTTAAAGCAATTTCCGTGATCTGGGACGCACGTGTCCCCCTCCAGGAGCTCCGGTGCTCCAAGGGTTGAATATTGTAGAATTGTAGGAATCCTGAGGGGGATTGGATCCACGTGTGGTTCCAGCAGTGATGGGGGGCCTCATTCGAGGTTGCCCCCCCACCCGTGATCCCAAACAACAGTAAGGGCACCCAGCAGAGGAGTGAGGAACCTCCGTTGAGGTCTCCCCCACTCCCAATCTTCCAGCAAGCAGGACGCTCCAAGAAATGTCCCTGAAGTTGCAGCGCAGTGAGGAACCAAGACCGCACACCAGAAATCGACGCAAAGCCCCTTGCAGCATGGAAAGAAACAACGCATAATTTGTGCCACACCAGACATTCCGACGCACACCCAATTTTTCCATGCATCTCCTCCTCTGCTGTCTCTGTGCGTGATATTTTTTATGCAAACCAGGTGCTTTGTGAAACCAAAAGACAACTGTTGATTTCTAAGATTTAAGACTCTTTTTAAACTTACAAAAGTGATATCTCAACTTGTGCTTATTGAATCTTTATTGTTTTTACCTTAATTTAACCAGATACATTTCTTATATTTTTCTATACCTGTGTAGTGTATTTTGGTGGTGTTTTCACTGTGTTACTGTGTGATTTATTGCACAAATACTTTACACATTGTCTTCAAAGTTAAGCCTGAATGTTCAATGCCAAGGTAACAGAGGGTGGGCACAGTATAATATGGATTGTGTGTGACTTACCCTGACTAGGATTGTGGTCCGTACTTGGACAAGGTTGTATATTTCTGCCAACTAGAGACCCCATTTCTAACAGTTACATATTCAGTAGACTTTTGGTGTGCAGCACATTTCACAACTGCAATTTGAGCAGGAAACTGTAAAGCATTCAACAAGTTGTAAACTTTATCCCCATTTCTGATAGGCGATCTAGAAGTCCAAAGTTGTGAACAATACCAAATCCATGATGACTGTCAGTGAGCATTGTCACTTTCAGCTGTTCAGAAACACAGCATGCTATAGTAAGAGCAACTACCTCAGCTACTTGGGCAGAAAGGACTCCTTGAGGCCAGGAAGCTTGGATCACATCTGAGACTGTGCAAGCTGCGTAACCAGCTCTCGGGATGCCATCTTTGTCTCTTAAACAGGAGCCACCTTCAAACATGACATAGTCATTTTCAATTAGGGAAACATCTTGAATGTCAGGTCTTGGATAGTGCACTGAGACATTCATGCTCAATTTCATCAGAACAATCATTTACATTTTCAACAGGGGCAGGTTACAAATTAGCAGTATTTTACACAGTGCATTGCTTCAAACGGACATTGGGTGTGGTAAGGATGACCTGTTCATAACGGGTCAAAAGTGCACTACTGAGATGTTGAGTCTTAATTCGGGTAAACAATATCTCCACCGAATGTGGTACAAAAACTTTCACGGGATGACCCATAACAATGCCTTCCCACTGTCCTGTGTTGATGCTTACAGCTGCAATGGCTTTAAGACCAGGCACAGCTGAAGTCACAGGATCAAGAATGGCAGAATAATAGGCCACAGGCTAGTTTGCATTTCCATGCAACTGAGTCAAAAGTGAGAAAGTGCATCCCTCCCTCCCACAGCAGTACAAAGAAAAACAGTTGTTATAATCAGGCATTCCCAGAGCAGGGACATGACAGAGATTTTCTCTGAGCTCTGTGAAGGCACATTTGCCGTTGTCATCTAATGATACCAGATCAGACACATCCTTGTGTGTCAGCCTTTGTAAAGGCTTGGGCAAAATGGAAAGGTTTGGACTCCACTGATGATAGTAGCCAACCATTCCCAAGAACATTCTGACTTTTTGAGTGGTAAGGTACTTGTTTTCAGAATTGCTGGGATTCTTTCCTGTTACACCTTGTTACACCTTCTTTATGCCTTTCTCAATGTGGTGACCTAAATACAGAATTTATTTTTTGCAATACTGCAATTTAGCTGTGGAAACTTTATGTCCACTCTCTCCTAAATGAATCAAAAGAGAAATTGTTTCTCAAGTGTTTGATGCTGCAAGTAGGCCATCAATGTACTGGATTAGTACTGAATGTCAGGGCATTTTAAGTTACTCCAGATTTTTTCTCAAGATTTGGTTAAAAACGGATGAACACTCAGTATATCCTTATGGAACTCAGTGCCATGCCAAAACACAACTGCCAAACCCAAACACAAAGAGAAACTGGCTCTCCTCATGCAACAGTATGGAAAAGAAAGCTTGACAAAGGACAAGTATGGTGAACCATTCTGCTACCCATGTTATTTGGAATAAAATTACTGCTGGGTTCGGTACCATGGGACAACATGGAACAACTATCTTGTTCACTTTTCTTAGGTCCTGGACTATGCAGCATTTTCCATTGGGCTTCCACAGTCCCATGATGGGAGAGTTACATGGATTTACCATTACCTCTTTCAGGATATCCTGTTTGATTAAACAATTTGTCAAAAAAGTAATTCCTATAATTGTCTTGGGTTTCTTGGTATATGGAGCTCTGGGCCCCCACAAACCATGGGGGCCTTGGTTAGGCCACTGAGGATTACTATAAAACACATAATTCAAGTAATAAGTAGGATGTGTGAGTTTTGAGTGTGGCATAAAGAGAAGTAAAGAGCTCCAAAGCATTGCATCAGTTTAGCTAACACTATAAAAGCCTGCAGCACACTGCAACGTTATGCTGCACTGTGCAAGAGCCCATGGAACACTTAGCAAATAACTTCCATAGTTTTAATATTCACAATTAAATTCATGTATTATATGGAATGTCCTATCTCAAAAGTTGCATATTAGCACTGTAAAGAACATGTTCTGTAAGGACCAGGAACTCGTTCACAACAAAATTTGAATAGGATTTCTATTCTTCATTGTTTTGGCTGTTCTTTGCTTTTATTTGTGCATCATTTTGGTGGTCATAAATCCATGGATTATAGGCACAGTTTCAAGATTCATGTGCAATGAAGTGTATCTTCTTTCAGAATAGGCATTTACCCAAATTTGTGGTGTACTGTCCCTGTATTTGCTATTGGAGCACACACGTTTATTGTGGGTCTCGATATAGCAGATCCCTCCTCCCCCCACTTAATTCAGGGAATGGGAACTTAGCTTATGGCAATCTTTAGCTCAGAGTTGACTTTGTGAGTTGGATGCAAGTATGCTAGACAGTGCTACACAGAAAGGTCAGCTGAGTACATCAAATGTCCTTAGTTCCTGTCAGAAACACTACCTCATTTGAACAGCTGCACCTTTCTCAAGGTGAGTTGGTTAAAGGGGTGGCACACACACAGAGAAAACACTACCCCTCTCTCTCTTACACGAGCACACGCACGCATGCACAAACACATGAATGTACACACAGTTCAATGTATCAAAAGCGATCCTGTGTTTCACTGCTTTAAAAAGATAATAGTGCTGTGTTGCACAACTTTCTTTTTAATAGGTAGCACCATATTTACAATGCTTTGTTGTGTGAGCACAAAGTTTGTAACATAGCGCAAGGATGCTTGACACATTGACACAAGATGTCATTGTGACACGCAAATGACCATTGTATTGTCTAACAGTTTAAAAAGTGATGTAAATATTGGCACTATAGTTTTGGATCAGGTTATGATGCCATGCCAGGAAGAGATGAGAAGCCAGGAAGTCATACTGAAAGAAGGAGATTATAGTGAGGAGAGCACAAAGAAGAAGTAACTTAAGTTTACGCAGGGGAAGGGTGATACTCTGATTAGTGAGGTAACAATACAAGAAAAAGATCTGTTTGTCACCTCAAAGCATCCACTGACAAGGATGCTTTGAAAGAGACATCATTGACAAAGCAGTATGAAAAGGTGGCATGGAGAAGCTGGCTCAGAACCTGAAGGCTGTAATGCCAACTTGTCGAGGTCCAAACAGCCAACATATGTTAATGCCCATGCTGGAACAGGTGGCTCCACTCATTGGTCCTGAGACGACACTGACATCATCAGCCTTAAGGGCACTATCAGATCTCAGGGTAAGCTAAATTCTTTTTGGTATGTATTTTTTTTTTAAGTTTTAAATATATAAATGAATGTGAAGGAATTTATTATTTGACATGTATTTATTGCTTTGTATATTGCTAGTTAAAAAAATAACTTTATTAAATATACTGTTTTAATTTTGAGACAAGTGTGCTCATTGTCTTTTTTAAACGTTTGACTAAGGCTCCATACATATATGATAATTAAAAATAAAACATGTATTTTTCATATATTGAAATGTCTTTAATATTTTTGCTCAGTTTATTAACCCTTATGCACAGTGATTTAGTTTACCCTGAGATCTGGCAGACTCTGCCCATGTCAATTATGGGGTCTTATGACCTTATTTAAAACATAACTGAGCCTTAACCCTCAACATGGATCATTGTAACTTAACTCTTCACAGTCACACATTCTTAGACAGTCTCTGAGTACTATACAGGTTTGTTTTTTTTGGCTTTGACTATACAGGTGCCACACTATATTTACACATTCAGGTATCATTAACATAAGATGTGCTGGAAGGGACTTAGTAGTACATAACCTATTACCCACATAAAGAGTGCATGGTAACAACAGATTGTATCAGCACACTTTCGATGGATATGTAACTATTTTGGATATATATGTGCGATATATTTTTATTTGTTTAATAACAATGCTTAATAGATTACTGCCAGTACTAGGATATAACAACACTGTTTACCATGAAAATCTGCTTAACCATGTTATGGAGGTCATATCACTTTCATTAACTTACATTTTTTAATATAAACCTATGACTTTGCTCCCTGAATAACTTGCAGTGCGAATTTCTTCAAATAAATCTTAAACTGAGAAAATTGTTAGGTCATTGCAGGTCAGCACATCATTTGACAAAAAGGCATATTTTACATATGTATATCATAGTCAAAATAATATTTCCAAGATACAAAAAATATAATATTTGATATTATGAACCTAAACTAATTTATACATGTTATATAGTTACTTATTGTTTTTTAGGTCTATTTAATGATGAAAATCAAACTATGGGTCAAGATGAAACCTTTGAAACCTGCAGCCATCCCAGCCCTCCAAGGACAAGTATAAATTATTCCAGTTGATGGGTAACCTGGATATTTATTTTTGTCTCTATTTCCCCAGTCAGGAAAAGAAGCACCAAAGTGGCCACTGCAAGCAGACATGACAGGAATATTTAGATGTGTATATATGAGTAATAAAGTAACAATAGCCTTTTTATGATACACAGATTTCTAAATGAAATGGAGCATAAATGTAAATATGTGCAGAAAATAATATTTTGCTAAATAATATTCTTTTACATGGACAACCTCCTTTTACCAACACTACCTTTGTAACTGAAGCAGACATCTGTAAATATATAAAATAACAAGAATGAAAGCTAAATGCATGTTAATGCAATAAGTCGTCCGACTCAACTTTTTTTTTAAAACTACATTTTTGGACCTTGAAAAATAACGCTGCTTTAGGACAACAATTTAAAAATATAATAATACCCTGCCCATATCCCAGCCTCCAGTAATCCCTAAGATTCATAATATAACTATTTAGAAATATAGGCTGGTGCATTGCTTTATCTCCGGGTTTGGCCCTGCACTCTAATATATCAATGTCATCTATGTTATATTGGCCGGTATCATGTTGTTATGTACCTACATCTTGAACCTCGGGCTGATTAGTGAGTTTTCTTAGAGCCAAGTTCATTTTATTAAGCTGCCCAAAATAGCGTCATACACTTTAAGACTCTACCTACGTTTTAGTATTAAAGAGTGAGAGAGAGAAATTCATTATGTAACTTGTTTTAAAAAAGTGTTACAGATTGTTGTTCCTGTAACAAATTCTAAATTACCAAGTTTAATTGAGGTCCTAGATGGTTAAAGCTTGATGTGCTTACCTAAGTGGTAGTAACAACATTTACAAACTACAGAAACTCACATTTTTTGCATGTAGTGATTAATTTTCGGATGACTCTCAGATAATATAGTTCACTGCTGCATTTGCTGGCCTATTCTACTGTAACGTAGTCCAGAGCTGTCATGTGTATCAGATGTACAAAGCCCTTTTGCATTTCTTAACGGTCTGAATTGGTATTTGGGGCTGTTAAGAAATGCAAAATGTCCTTTTCTGACGAACAAAGGCCCTGAAGAAATTTGTGATCCCAGAACAGGAAATCGCAAACAGGGATTACCTATTTGCGACTGCTGTTCTGATGTACAAAGCATTTCCTAAAAGCAATTTGGGCATTTAGGAAATGCAATTACTATCGACTTGAAATCGTTGGCAACCATGAGCAATTTAGAAAAAGCAGCCCAATTTTTTTTTAACTTACAATTGAGCACACACATGCCCCTTGATCATATGTGTGGTCTACATGTGCTCCACTATTTTTGGGGTGCCGCAAGGGTGCCTTTTGCCCACTGCCATCCTTCATTTTGCCTTTCCCAAATAGGGAATCGCTATTTAGGAAATGCAAAACCGGCCCATTGACACAAATGCAATGGAATTCCTTATTTGTGATTTCCAAATAGCACTATTAGGAAATCAGCATCTTTGTACATAGCATTTTGCATTTCCAAAATAGGAATAGGATTAGCACAGTTTATATCATCCAGTAAAGGTGACAATTGGGATGATAAAACCCTTGCTTCACCTGTTCCTGTCTAGGTTTTGTGATTTAAAAGTACTGTTATGTCAATCTCTGGCTGACACCAACGACAGCTGTCAGGAATGCATATACCCGCCACTTTGGTACACTCCGGAGTGTCCCAGAGGAAAATAAGTGGAACCCTGACAATTTTTTTTTTTTTAGTGCAAATTAACTTTCGTACTACATTGTTGGCAAAAAAATAAAAAATAGTAGATATATTTGCGATGGTTCCGTCCCTTGATACCCATCTTGCATAATTGAAAAACATCTTCATGAAGCATGAAACAATGCAGTTTTGGACACACAGGTTAAAAAACAACACAATTTCTATATTGTACTACATAATAAACACTAGGGCATATTTACAAGAATCTGATGCATCACTATTGATGCTCCAGATTTCTTGTGCTCCTCTGCACCCCCCTAATGATGCCATGGTAGCGCTGTATTTACTATACTATACAGAGCTTCCATTGTGCACAGAGTTCACAGGTGCATCAGAAATTCTGATGCATTTGTGGTCCTAAAATGATGTATTGCTTGACTAGCGTAAAACAAATGATGCTACTCATGCAATACATGGAAGGCCACCATTCAAAAAAGCCTTGTGTCAGTTTAAAAAAAATGATGTTGGGAAGGTGTAGAATGGTTCAGTAAAATCTTGTAGATTTCAGTGCACCAATTCTGCGTGACTTCTAATTGGGGAACACCTATCTTGCATACATTATACTTGGCACAAGTATAATATGGCACAAGGCTTTACAAACTGGCGCAAAGGTCCCATTGTACCAGTTTGTAAATGTGGCACACTTTGTGCGACTGCTTTGCACTACCACTGCGTAAAAGAAAAATGATGCAACAGTGACGTAAGGGGCTTGTAAATATGCCCCAATATTTAATCAGCTGCACTGGTTTGTTTGATGAAATATCAACAAAATGGGAAAGTGAATCTAGTCCTCTTTCTCTCCCTCTCTCTCTCCCTCGCTCTCTCATTGGCTCTCTCTCTTCTGTCTCTTTCCCTTTCTCTCACTCTCTCTGTCCCTCTCTGCCTGCACTCTCAAATGGAGTTTAATGTTATTTCGACATATACAAAGATTTAATTTATAGGGAGAATTTTAAAAATGTAAGTTAATATTTTAATATTTTAGTAAAACAATACAAAACAATTATTGTCAAAGTTAACAGGTCTGGCCTTTTTATTACTAAAAGCACACATACAATAACTCTCACACATCTGCTCACATCATCCATTCTCTTATACATACACACACACATGCAAACACATACATACACACACAAACACACACCCACACACACACACTCTACTGTCAAACACACAATGTTTTTTTTCACACACAAGAACATTGTGGTGATTTTGGAAATGGTGATGGTAGTAGAGGTTATTTTAGTGATGCAGGTGGTGAGGCTGATGTTGCCAATAGTGGTGGTAGTGATGGTGGGTATCGGGCTGTGATAATGGTACCTAGAGAGGTGGTAAAGTGAAGGAGGTAAAGGTGATGGTGGTGGTGATAGAAGCATTTATGATAGTGGATATGATAGCTGTAGTGATAGAGGTAGTGGTTCTGGTAATGGTTGTGATGGTGGCAATCAAGTTTGTCATGATTGTGTTTGTAGTAATGGTGGTACTAGTGGTCATGGTAATGGTAGCTATAATGATGGTAGTTATGGTGAAAATGTTTTTGGTAGTAAGGGTGATATGATAGTAATGGTGGAGGTGGTAATGTTGCTGGTTGTGGTGAACATAATGGAAGTGGCTGTGGTAATGGTATTGGTAATGGTGGAGACAGTGGTGGTGGCAGTAATATTGGTGGTAGGAATTTTAGAGTTAATGGCCCTGGTTGTGGTGAAGGTAGCGATAATGGTGGGGCTGCTATATGTAATTGTGGTGGTGGTAACTGTGGTGGTCGTAATGGTGATGGTAGTTCCAGTAGGGGGCTATATTTTCAATATCTCAAATGGTTATGCACTTGCACTATGTAAATCTCTGATAAACATTACCTTGCAATGTGTCTGCCATTGCATCTGAATGCCAAATGAGCATCCCAGTAAAAGTAAAAAAATTGAGCTTTCAAGCGCTCTACTTTGAAAAAGAAACAAGTATCTTCTAATCATGCAAGAAGATCTGCTGGGCATGTTTGTGGAGACTGCTGTGTGGCACAGTAAACACCCAGAGTACTTCATGCCAGA
This sequence comes from Pleurodeles waltl, assembly GCF_031143425.1. Classification (NCBI taxonomy): domain Eukaryota; kingdom Metazoa; phylum Chordata; class Amphibia; order Caudata; family Salamandridae; genus Pleurodeles; species Pleurodeles waltl. The sequence continues at coordinate 599,817,905 of NC_090443.1, read as the reverse complement.
GGTGCTGTTGTGCACTCGCCACTGAAAAAAATTGAGTGCCTGGCAATCATGTGGAGGGATCATGAGAACAGTGAAGTGGTGGGGCTCAGCAGACATCAGAACTGCCATGACCCACAGTAACAAGGAGGACCGGGTAGAGCAAAGCTCTCATCACCGAGAACTGGTATGTTTGGAAGACTGGGCAAAGCAGAGGTTCACAGATATACATGAATGCTTCTGTATGTCAGTGGCTGTTCCTTTTATGTGCAGATCAGACAATAAGCATGTAAGATACCATCACTCATGTTGCCTGAAAAGAAATGTAGCTGACTGCCTACAAACCAAAGGCTGAAAGGGTTTCATCCAGTCTCTCACTTTATGTATGCTGTCTTCTGCACCAAAGTATAGTGTGAAGGACACTCCAACAGAGCAATGGCTGAAGCAGACTGGGCCCAAAACCAGTTTCTCTATGTAGTATAACTATGAATATGATGTATCAGTTTTCAAGATTACAGTTTAGACAATACCTAAAAACCTGATATTCGGCTGTGGAATGTGTAATGTGTTTAAACACAAGTGAGATTATTGAGGTAAATTCAATAATGTCAAAACCACCACAAAAAAAAAAAAGTTGTCACAGTACTGAACAATACTCTGAGGAGCCTCAATTGACAACAGTCCCATCTAGGATGACACAAATAAAAACAATATTTCAAGTGTTTTTGCTATTGTGATTAAGGATAAGCTTAACCATGTGTTAGTTGCCTCACACTCAGTAACATGAGATCATTTCAGAGAGTTAAACAAAGTTGTGGGACTGCAAAGTTTGCTGGTAACTGTTTGAGATGGTTTCTTTTTAGAAGAGGTGAGTAGATGTGTTGTAATTCGAGACAGTTGAATTCAATAGGAATTCAATGGAAAAATAAATTAAAAAAAGACAGTATAGACACAAAACAAAATAAGCGCATTAGAATAAGTCTTGGACAATTACCAATATTTCAACAAGCATTCCAAGCACAAAGAATTGTGGTGGTATTTACTTTAAAAACAAATCAGGATTTACATTGGAAAGTTGAGCCGAAATAACAAAAATTGTGTTATGTGTTGCTTTGTGTGGAAGAAGCATACCATGGGTGTTACATGGTAGTTCCCTTTCAGCCATCCATGGGTTTTGATGCAAATACCTATCTACTAAACATTTTCGGATGCGATGTGTGGTAAAAACCTATGCCTCCTTGCAGCAGGCATAAAGGAAGATAAATGTTTTAATTTCTCATACTTTTCATGCTTTGCATGTGTGCAGCACTGTATTGCACATGTACACAGTGGAAAAAGTATTAAAGCATAGTTTTTGTAGTGGAAGGGCCCCTCTTCCAGTAGAAAACCTCTGCTTGACAAAACTCACATCTTTGCTCCATGGTGCAAGGGTGTGTCAGTTGGCACATGGCACCCTAATGTGTGCCAGCCTTGTGGAGAGAAAAACTGCACCATATATTAGTAGATGTGATGCTGTTTTTCTCTTTCCATTTGACAAAATACACCAGAGTAACATCAGTTGCTTTTCTGTGTTGTGTCACAATTTATTAAATTTTCCCATAGATATAAACACATTTGAGACATGTAGAGGTGTATGGCTCATATGTATGTTTGTTTATGTATACTAATCCTCAAATACATCTTGTTTCAGCACATTTATACATGTATTATCAATGTATCCTGAGAGAAGCCCTGGTGTTAGAGGGTTGAGTGTGTAAAACCTGTGTAGTTTGAGGAATGCTGTCAGATATCTAAGCTTAAAAGATAGTTGCAGCTTACAAGATAACATTGATGCCTGAGCTTCAGTCTGGAAGATCTCTGTAACATGAAATAGGTTTGCTCTTAGGGGGTCTGATTTTGCTCAATTGTTGCAACCAGTTAGATGGCTTGAGGCTCGAGTTTAGAAGATGTTTGTAACCTAATTAGTTCCTACCGAGACTTGTGAAGCTTATTTACACTTGAACAAAACAGTATTGTGTGATACCTAAGCCTGTGTTGAGGTCTGTGTATCCTGAGACATTGTTTTTCTGATGACAACTAGAATGTGTATCATCTGCCTTATATAAACAAAGCTCTTTTTAAAAAAAAAAAATTCAGTCTGTGACAACTGTGTTGATCCCAACAAGCTATATCTCGAAAAGGTGTATAGTAGTTAGATGTTTAACAAACGTGTACAGTAAAATGGTCATGTAAATACTGCAATACACCCCACATCTATCTTAAGCAAATGACTTTTTGAAAAGAATCATTAATGACTTTCTTGTTTTGAGTTCACTGATTTTAAAATCTCTCTCCTGTGTGTGATGAACTATAATTGTAGTCCTTGTAAATCAGTGACTTTTGCAAATTGTAGCTCTTCTGGCTTAAACAGGAATCAGTATGGATAATTGCATCTTTGAAACGTGTAATTTATACCTCTCATTAAGTATAACTTATTTAAACAGGGGTCCCAAAAATATGATTTTGACCACGACCCCATTAATATTTCTAATGGCATTGCCTGTGAACTGTCTTGAGAGAGGGCGAGTGAGCTGAAAAATGATGATAAATTGAAAGTCGTTCTCAACTGGGGGCCCTAAAATACGTTAGGACTAGGGCCCCGAAAATCCCTAAAATGTCCCTGTCCAGTGCAACCCATAACTTGTAATGTACTGAAATCTCCGACTGTCACACCCGTGGCACACACCTAAACACAAAATTTGCAAGAGGGCAAGAAACTTGTGTGTAAGCCAATTATTTGATTTGTATGTTGTTGTTGTGATTCAATGTATGCAAAAACGCTAGTGGTATGAAGATGTTGCTCCGAAGTACTATTTGTGAAGTAGGTTGGAAAGAAATTTAGAACCTAGTCCTATGAGAGATCCACTTGAACTGTCTTTTTCTGAAATACTCAAATGGCGGATGAAATGGCATAAGTACACACACACACACACACACAGCTACCTACAGTTTTCTGATCTGAGAATCTACAGATATAAACAGTGACGTGAGAACCTCTTATAGGGATCTTGAAGATGTAAAACTCCACACCATGATAAAATTGTTGTTTGAAAACCTAAAACCTGCCCTCTTATGTTCTTGATTTTATTTTACAGAGCAAGTCAAAACATGACTACAATTTTTAAAAGTTATACTGGGAATGATAGTAGCTCACCGGTGACCATCAGATGGTGGACTGTTGCTCCCCTTTAACTGATTTTCTTGGACCCTCTTTGAGCTCTCTGTGACCGTCTCTTGGACCTTAGATCGTTGTCTCTTTTTTCTGTTTTACGCTTTTACACTCGGGTCTCTCTCTCTCTCTCTCTTTTTCTCTCTCTCTCTCTCTCTCTCCCTCTCTGTCTGTCTCTCTCTCTCGCTCTCTTCCTCTCTGCAGAACGATGCGGCTAGCAACAGATCTGTGCACCAGTTTAAATGTTTTCTTATATTACCAAAAATGCACCGTTTGGTTTCAAAGCACAATACAAAAAAACTAAAGATAACAATAGGTTAAAAATACAAAAAATATATAAAACGCCCAGGTTAATAAAATAAAACCAAATTAACTAGTCTTGTATGAAAAAGAATAGCATGAACCCGTCATGAAACATAAAGTTGATGTGTTGTCATGTTAGATTTATGGACACGCAGTTGTGAACTGCACGCCCATGACAACTCAACTGCTCTCTTCCCACATGTTGGCAGAATGATACTACTGGCAGCAGCACGAGAATCTGATCCTCCAGAGATAAACACATAGCTGCTCTTTTTGGCAGTAAGGTTCGCGCTGTTCTCGTTTGCCAAGGATCACACTAGGCCTCGGATGTGGAGTGAAGGCTGCAGGGTATGATACAAAAGGGACTTTTACTACACTACTGTGAATTCTGATAATGAGACAAATATCATTCCGGCTGTTAACAAACTTATGTGATCCATATTATCCACAAAAGACTCAATGCAGTTTGTCCATGAAAAATACCAGTAAGCTTTAGCAAAGCCAATAGACCGTGCGTTAATATAATAACGCATGCAAACGTAGGCATGCGGAAATGTTTCCGTGTATTTGCACATGAAGGCGAGACATGTTGGCTTCTCTGAGGTCTGCTGTTCTATGACTGCATTTTCTCTGAGTATGAAGTATATGGAACTGTTTCTTGTTGTCCTGGACATTTTTGCATTTCTGTGTGTTTGCTTTTTAGTGTTTCGAAGCAGGAAAACAAACATGTCGACCCATGTGCTTTAAGAGATAATTAAATAAACTGACCAAAACATGATTGCTTGGTTGGGTGCATTCATTGAGCAATCAGAGCCCAATAAGGGTAAAACCGAGAAAGATGCCCCAGAGGCTAATGACACACTATCGGCTTTTATTGAATTAGCTATTGATTAGCAATGTTGTGCACGTTTAAACTACTTTTCTCTTGCATATCCTTTCTTCTTTCTATGTTGTCTTGGATGTAATATTGTAAAGTTGTTTGCAAAAAATAAAAAAGGGAAAAACGAGGAGTACTCACACTTCATTACACATTCAGAAGTGCTCGGCTCTTTGTGATGTTGCTTTCTAATGTCTTTCAAAGTGCACACTTTCTGTGTATTTGGGTTCTGCGAGTTTCAGATCACTGGCATAAATTCAATGCATACAATATTGAAACACAAACTATTGGAAATGAAATATGTAAAAAATATTGACTTCTTTTACTTGACTAGTAAAACCTCAAATTTTGAGAACACAAATATTGCTGTTAAAAATATCGATTTTAACATATATAGAAAATAGAAATACTAGAAACAACAATATTGTTACCTTGAAATAAACATACAATATGTTAAAAATATCGATTCATACAACATGGACTACAATATTATTGCTAAAATAATTACACATTAGGCAGCCAATATTTCAAGAAATAATCATGGTTCAGAGAGTGGTTTGGATAGGCAGTGTCCTCAAATCTTTAAGGAGACATTGTACTTGTCTAATCTCCATGTTGCGTTTAGACCCTCTGACGAAGTCAGTGCAGTGCCCCTTGGTACATTTTACAAACCCTCCGCATGGGGAGATGGCTCACCAAGGGAGTTCTTCTAAAGGCGTTGACATAAAAGCTGCCACTACACATATACTGAGAGGTTTTAGCGCAGTTTTTTCTAATCATTTTGAGCCCCTAAGTGGTTTGAATGACCAGTATTGACTGGGGATGACCCAACAGAAGAGAGAAACTAGTTCTGAACACTCCACTCCTAAGGTCCTACAGGTCTTAAGCTGGAATAGTGCAACTTCAGCAACCAAATTAATGACCCAGAATGGTCTAAGGCCCCAGTTCCTTCTGATATTATTTGTCTTCAAAAGATTGGGATGTGTTAGGGGTGAGTCTTTGTCTCTATTGTTACTCGTCTTTCGCTATGAATGCTTCACCTTCACCCAGTGGAAGAGCAAGCTTAGTAACGTTTGTAAACTTGAGTTTGACAAACAAAATGAAAATGATATCATGTAACTCCCCTCACATACTCGGGGTTCTCCTTTCCTTCACTAAGCAAACCAGAATTTTATGCTTAAATGTGTACAATGCAATCTGTCCATAAACATGTCGGCAGAGTCCGAACAGTAGGCTGCATATTCCATTCCCCTGCCAAAGACTAGGTATCCTGATCCACCGCATGGCACTACAGGTTATTTCACCCAAGACTCCTTCACTATGCATTCCATTCACACTGCACCGGGGATGGCACATGTGCACTGAGGGCGATACACTAGAGGATACATGCGGAGGCTAGACAGTATGCACTAGAGTGGTACACAAGTGGTACACGGGGAGGCTGTGTAGTGTTCTATTATTCCTTACTTGTGCCTTTCTCCAGATACCGCCTGTGGATCACCTGTGGAGGATGTAATTCCTTGAAGATTCCCCAGGAGGGCCACATAGCAGCAGGGCAGGCAGCGCAGTGAATATTTAGCCCACTGCTGCTGCTGAACAGTACTTTTGTTTTGCCTGGCCCTTTAGTGCTGATGCAGCAGCGCTCAGGTGGCCCTCAGTGGCCAGGGTTGCGCTTCTGACAGTCCAGATGGCCCTTAAATGCTGGGGCTGTGCTGGAAAGCCAATGCGGCCACCTGGGATGCAAAGGTATTCAAACACCTCCCAGAAAAGTGCTAGATGCGCTGCATTGAGCTTCCTGACGATAGCGCTGACGGCTAGATTCCCCCTTTCCGGTAGGAGTTTCTCTTGGCATTCTGAAGCCAACATTTAGTGCCTTCTTGTCACTAACTGGCGAAGTCTCTCAAAACATTGCGATGCCATGAGTACAGCTCCCGGGTGTTACTGATGCTTTTAATAATACGGACGGAAGAACCAATTGGTCTGCAATGTCTTGAGAGTGGTCCTTATAACTTAATAGTCGTACCGCCTATGTGCCTATTTGTGTGATACTTTGCATAAGGGTATCCTTTATCTTTTGGTATGCAATACTCAGCGAACCCTATGAGGAGTCATGTCTTGAGATTGCTCATTATAGCTTGTTAGTCATAACTCCTGTGTGGCCATTTGTGTGATACTTTGCTTAAGGGTCTCCCTTATCTTTGGGATGCAGAACTGAAAGGCAACTCTCAGAGAACCCTACAAGGAGTCATTTCTGCTACAGAACATCTCTGTTCCAGCAAGGGCTCTTGGAACTGGAGGTGTGTCAGGCCGAGAGTGTGTTGGAAGACATCGTGTTCGAGTGTATACTTTGTCTAGGTCATTAGTGTCGCATGTTTTTGGGGTGACTACAGCAGTTTCTGCTTAATGCTATGTGGCTCTTTGTTTCCCTGTGACACTTTAACAGGGAGCCTCTCTATTTATAGGCTGGACCATATTAGGAAGAGGAATCCATATTGTAGTTTGCCAGATCCAAATAGCATCATCAAGGCGTAGAGCGGACATGAACAGTGAGTCATTCCTGGATCTAGGGTAAGGTTCGGTAACTGTGCTGTGTCTTATTGCATCTGTGCTATTGTGTGCATCATCTGTGCTATTGTATGTCTCATCAGTGATATTGAATACCGGACTTGTCTATTACTGAACTATTGCACACTCATCCATCAGTTTGTTATTTTGTTTTGTTTTGTTTGTTTGTTTGTTCTCAAAACCTCTTCCCTTGGGAGTATCAGTTAGCACCTAGTTGACTATCTGCTGGCCATTGGATGCTTTCAGGGGATTGTGGGACAATGCTGCCTTGGTGACTGAACGTGGAATGAAGAACCTGTTCCTTCTAGAGGAATTTCTCATAGACCTATTATTTTGTTAGTTAATCACTGGTGATTTCAGTTTACATCCATGTAGAGACTGCAATTTGTATGATGGGTTGGACCATTGTTGGACTTTTTTTTCCTATGAAGGGTCATCCCCAATCTTGTTGCCTCCTGCCTCCTATTTCTTTCTGACCTGTTGCTGTTGGAATTTGAACTCTGAGCACTTTACTGCTGCTAACCAGTGCTAAGGTGCATATGTTCTCTGTGTAATTTGTATTGTTGATTGGTTAATCCATGATTGGCATATTTGATTTACTAGCAAGTCCCTAGTAAAGTGCACTAGAGGTCCTAGGGCCTGTAAATCAAATGCTACTAGTGGGCCTGAAGCACTGGTTGTGCCACCCACATGAGTAGCTCTGTAATCATGTCTCAGACCTGCCACTGCAGTGTCTGTGTGTGCAGTTTTAACTGTAAATTTGACTTGGCAAGTGTACCCGCTTGCCAGGCCTAAACCTTCCCCTTTCTTACATGTAAGACAACCCTAAGGTAGGCCCTAGGTAGCCCCAAGGGCAGGGTGCAGTGTATGGTTAAGGTAGGACATATAGTAATGTGTTTTATATGCCCTGACAGTGAAATATTGATTATTTCGTTTTTCTCTGTTGCAAGGCCTATCCCTCTCATAGGTTAACATGGGGGCTACCTTTCAATCTGACTAAAGTGTAGATTCTCTTTGGGAGCAGATGGACATGTGGAGTTTGGGGTCTCTGAGCTCACAATTTAAAAATACATCTTTTAGTAAAGTTGATTTTGAGAATGTGTTTTTGAAAATGCCACTTTTAGAAAGTGAGAAATTTCTTGCTTATACCATTTCTGTGACCCTGCCTGTTTGTGGATTCCCTGTCTGGGTCAGTTTGACAGTTGGGCTGGTTGCACTTCACACTAGACAGTGACACAAAGGGAGCTGGGGTGTAGCCTGCATAGCCTGATGAGCCATCTGTGCTAGGAGGGGGAGGAGGAGTGGTCACTTACACCTGAAAGGGCTGTGCCTGTCCTCACACAATGCAGTCTCCAACCCCCTGGTGAGTGTCTGGGGCCTGGCCTGGGCAAGGCAGGATTTCACATTCAAAAGAGACTTTACTTTGAAGTAGGCCTACTTCAAAAGAGAAATTGGGTATAAGAAGGGCACCCAAAATCACAGACTTTAGAAACACTTCTGGAAACAAGAGGAACCTCTGCCTGGAGAAGAGCTGAAGAGCTGAGGAAGAAGAGCTGCCCTGTCTGTGACTGTGCTTCGTGCAGCTATCCTGCAGTTGCTGCTCCTGCCAGAGTAGGAGGGCGAAGACTGGACTTTGTGTGCCTTCCATCTTGAGAAGAAATCTCCAAGGGTTTGGTTTAGAGCTTGCCTCCTTTTGTTTGAAGTCTCAGGGACAGCAAAGACGTCTCTCTGCCAGCACCTGGAGTCTCTGGAGAGACTCCTACTCTGCCCTGTGGTGCCCATCCAGTTCCTGGGACCCTGAAAGGAGAAGCTGGCAGCCTAAAGACAAGGAAATCCACGCACAGAGCGTTGTGTGGGGAAAAGATCAACGCAACTCCGATCTGCAGCCAAAGAAAGGACACGACGCCGGCTCTGCAGCTGAGAATCGATGCTCGCAGGAAACGTGACCGAAGAATCTACGCACGCAGCAGGAAAAACAACACACAGCATCGTTGACAGAGGCTGGGAGATCACAACCCACGCTGCAGGGTTTTAGGGTCATTGTGCGGCTGGATTTCTGACTCAAGTACTGCTGGGCGTGGAAAAACAACGCAAGGCCTGCCCGGACCCGAGAGTGCTGACCGGATCGGCGCATCGCTCTCCTGTGGAGAGAAGAAACAATGCGCCCCAAAAGGAGAAACAACGCAAGGTCCCGCTCGTGAGTGGAACCAACGCATCGCAAGCCCTTTTTATGCGCACTCACCTGTGCGGGGTTATTTTTGACACACCCAAGGTACTTTTTCATGCTGACAGCGTTAGTGGGTGTTTGAAACTACTTAAAGACTCTTTTTGATTTTTAATTGATAACTTGACTTGTGTATTGTGGATTTTTGTCGTTTTGGTCTTGTTTTGTTTAGATAAACAATTCCTATTTTTATCTAACCTGTGTTGTGTCACTTTGCAGTGTTTTCATTTAAGTTACTGTGTGTGTTGGTACAAATACTTTACACCTAGCACTCTGAAGTTAAGCCTACTGCTCTGCCAAGCTACCAAGGGGGTAAGCAGGGGTTAGCTGAGGGTGATTTTCTTTTACCCTGACTAGAGTGAGGGTCCTTGCTTGAACAGGGGGTAACCTGATTGTCAACCAAAGACCCCATTTCAAACAACCATATGGCGGGTTTCAAAAATAAAGCCTACCTTAAGCACACTGCTCATGGCAAGTAAATGAATGAGCCTCTTAACCTGGCTAACCTGTTGGATGTTGAGAACCTGCTCCAGGGCATGGATAGGCAGTGTTCCCAAATCTTTTACGGGACATTGTATTGTAATGAATTTCTGTAATGCCCATAGGGTTGGGTCGATTTTATCTACTCTTCATGTTGGGTCTGTACCCTCTGATGGTGTCTGTGTACTGGCCCTTGGTTATTTTTACGAACAACCGTGTGGGGAGATGGCTCACCAAGTGGGTTCTTTAGGAGGTGTTGCCATACAAGCTGCCATTATCCATATCCTGAGAGGTTTTAGCGAAGCCTTGTCTAATCATTTTGAGTCCCTAAGTGGGTTGAATGGCCGTGATTGACTGGGGATGACCCAAAATAATGGAGAAACTATGTATGAACCCTCCACTCCTAAGGTCCTTCAGGTCTTAAGCTGGAATACTGGGGGAACCACAACAAAATGAATGACCCAGAGTGGTCCAAGACCTTAATTCCTTCTGACATTATTTGTCTTCAAAAGACCTGGGATGTTTTAGTTTTTTTATCTCAATGGTTTCACCTCTTTCTCTATCAGTGCTTCACCTTCACCCAGTAGGAGAGCAAGTGGGGGCTTAGTGACCTTTGCAAACCTGAGTTGAACAAACAAAAGGAACATGATTCTCTAGGTTCTTCTTCACTTCACTAAGCTAACCAGCATTTTATGTTTAAATGTGTACAAGGCAATCTTGTATGCTTGTATGACTCCAGGGTAACAGTCTACTGACCTTGAAAGAACTGGTTTTGGGTCTCATTTTCATTATATAAATGGTTCTGTTGGAGTGTTTTCTTCCCTGATCTCTTTTTCTTTGAAGTGAAATGTTCTTATGGACCATAATCCTCTTTCTGTTAGTTTGCATTGGGACATGAAGTGGACTGGCTCTCTTTGTTCTTTTAGAGATCCAGTTATTTTTAAAGACCAGGGGAGTAAGTTCCAATGGGAAAACTCATTCCAGAATTGTTTTTAATGAGCTGGTTAATGCATGCCAGTCTGAACTTCAGATTTGCTTGGTTGAAGTAGTCCCTTCTGAGAGTATCCTAAGGGCTTGTAATGTGGTTCGTGTCCATGTTAATTAATTCCTACTGAAACCCAGCAGGCAGGTCCCACGGCCTGAGTCATTGGTTTGATAGGAATTGTAGGATAGCAGCTAAGGTGATGTTAGCATCATTAAAAAGAAAACCCCATGATCAGAGAGAGGTGGTAGAGTAGAGCCAGATACAGAGAAGTCCTAAAATCTAGGAAGTTGGAACTAAAAAAGAATCTGTGGGAGGACCTTCTTACTGCTAGTAACTTGAAGGACCATACCAGCTTTTGGAGGGTAATTAATCATCCCTTTTTTAGAGAGGAACAGGTGTCCGACCTGGCTGTGCTAGTCCAAGCTCAGGCCTGGGAGGACCATTTTTCTATCCTGTACCAAGGTCAGATATTAGTGCCCAGGCTCCTTTCGATTCACATGGTTCCAAACTGTCTTTGGATTGGACTGAGATAAGGGATGCTGTCATGACCCTCGCTGTGGACAAGACTCCGGATGCCAACAGGGTTCCAAGAGATTTGTTTAACGCCAATGTGGAATTTTGGGCTCCTTTACTTACCCTTCACATTAATGCTGCCCTCAGTTCTTCAATGCCTCAGGTGTCATTCAGTGATTGTGCCTGTATTCAAGAAGGGGAACAGGAGTGAGAGACCTATCTTGTTAATTGATGTAGAGATGAACATTATTTGGTGGGTCATCTGGAAGAGACTAACCTAGTGGGGAGGTTATCACAACATTTAGTCCGACCTACAATATGGGCTTAGGCCTGTCAGGGGTACAGTGAAGCAGAACTTGAATTTGAATCTAATTATATACAAATATGTCAGGGCCAAGATCCCTTCACCTGGCCTTCATGGACGTCAGCTGGGTTCCTGTTTGATAATGTTGACAGGGACAAGCTTTGGTCTGAGCTGGGGCCATACAGAGGGGTACCTCTCTTTGATTGTCTTCCTCAAAGATCTTCATTATGGTCTGACAGGTCCTGTCAGCCTGTCAGACACAGTAGCAAAGGTGAATGCACTACAGGGCATATTTAAGTGCCCCTAGCACCTCCCAGCTCCACATTAGTGTAATTTTGTTGTATGCTAATGTGACACAGTGAGCCCAAAATCCCTGGGCAAAATTTACAAAAGCGGTGCAATGCATGTGTTGCGTCACTTTGTAATCCCTTGGACTACCTTATGTCTGCACCAGGCATAATGTATGCAAAGTGGGCGTTCCCCCATAAAGGGGGCAGAAAAAATGGCGCAAAGAAATAGAAGAGATTTCTTTGTGGCATTTTTTTGGCACTTTAGACACCTGTTATGCGCAGGCATTAAAAGGAGGCACACCATTGTTTACAATCGGCCTCCATGGGCTTTGCAGGATTAGTGTCAAAAAATTTGCAAATCTCCAAATTAGTGTAAAAAATTCTGACACTAGTTCCCTAACTACTACCATAGTGCACCTTATCTTACATATGGTGCACACATGCTGGCAATAGGGGAGCGCTAAAGGGCACAAGAAATGTACCGCTGCACGAAGTGCAGCACCACTTTTCCTAAAGCTGGGCTTTAATACTTTGATTTCAAAACTGCTGCATGGCAGGGCTGTATTTTGCCACCATTTCTGTTTATCATGTACATTGAGAGGGTGCTTTCAGACAAGGGACTTGCCCTACTTACTTATTTTAAGAAATCTTATATTATGGTTTTGGGGCTGAAAAATAACAAACTGTTGTACTCTGGTGGCCCAAGGCAAGGTTTTAGGCCAGGTGGATACATTTACATATTTGGTGATTTTAATTGACGCAGATCTCAGCTAGCAGCCTCCAGTAAAAAAAAAAAAGGGTTGTTAGTCTTAAAAGGGCCTAAACTAGTCTCAGCGATTTCTCCTCCAGGTTGAAAAAGAAACCTTTGAAAATGATGTTAGATATATACAAAGCTAAATGTATTCCCATCTCCACGTTCGGTAATGAGATCTGGGGTTATGAATCATAGCCCCAATCTTGGTGGAGGAGAATACAATTCTCAGGGGCCTTTTGGGCGTAGGGCAGTGCACATCCTCTGAGATCTTACATAAAGAGTTTGGTTGAGCTGTATTGCTGACTATGTCCATCTCTGACCCATTCTTATGTGATGCGCAAATTGTATAAAGAATGAACTTACAGCCTGATTTAGAGTTTGATGGATTATGTTACTCCATCACAAACACGATGGATATCCCATCAGCTGTATTACGATCCCATTATGTCCTATGGGAAATTTAATACTGTGGACGGGATATACAGCACGTTTGTGACAGAGTAGCCCATCCGCCAAACTATAAATCAGACCCTTAGCCTCAACAGGCTGGTTATTCAGGATTGTCTGAAATTAAATAATGCATCCAATAACCCTTGTAAAGGATAACCTAATTGCCCTTGGGAGGCCTGAGCTTTTTGCAAACCTGGAAGGTATTAGGAAACAGTAGACTGGTTAAGGCAGGCCTTCTATCGCAGGGTGGCAGCTGAGAGCGAGGCCTCTGCCTTGTCTAAACAGGCTTATCACCATTTTGATATGGTCAAACCTGTTCCCAGGATTGAACCATATCTTCTTTTTGAAATGACAGGTTATCAGTGGTGTTTATTGACCTACTTCAGGCTGGGCACTTTTTATCAGCTGCTATTCACTTGGGGCTTTTAGTTTTCAAAAGCAAAATTACCCCCATGCACTTGTGATCATGTCTCCCCCTGCGATACTTACCTATTTTTAAGCCCTTGCGCCACAAGCTCTTAAGACCACTTTTTTAACTTTGGAATTTAGAAAGGCTAGACCTTCTCTTCTGAACTTACTTAGCTTTTATCAACTCCTAAAATTAGTTTTCATGTGTTTCAATATATGTGAGGGGTCTTTAGTGGTAAAAGATAGGGATATGGTAAAACTGCGATATTTGATTGCCAGTTGTTTTTTATGACAATATGCTTTATTGCATATATTTTGCTTTTTCCTTTTTTATATATGTAAAATGAGTGCACGTTTTAACTTGTCTGCCTGTATCATTTCACCCTGTAAAGTCAAATAAAGCTTTTGACTTGACTTGACTACTTATCATAAATATAAATAAAGTCACTTTATATGTAAAACAATTATTGCAAATAAACCTAATACACTTTAAACATGTTTAAATTAAATTTAAATATATTACATCAACATACTCTTTACAGTTCACGCCAATAAATTGAATACCTATATTCATAATAATACAATAACTACAAACATTTAAACAACACCCTAACTAAATTATTTTATATATATATATATATATATATATATATATATATATATATATATATATATTACCTAGTGGCAGTCTCCACCAGGTAGTTATAGTTAGGACCTAGTTCCTATAGAAAGAGTGCATTTTGTATTGCTAATAACTTTGGAGTCATTTGAACAATCTTCACAAAATTTTCCAAGAACATTCAATGCTCACTGGAAAGTTTCAAGTCAATCCATCAAGTGGGGGCTGACAAAAAGGGGGGGGTCAAAACACGGTTTCCCCATTCTTTTTCCATAGGGATTTTAAACAGTGATACCGCCCAAACCACTAGATGGAATTACACTAAATTTGGCAGAAAGGTAGTTCTTGGTTCAGAAAGAGCCCTTTTTAGTATTTGGTGCAAATACGTTTGTTAGTTTTTGAGAAATGAAAGGAAACCAAATTTGGATATATAGAGATGTGAAGTCTCTGCGAACCCTCCTGACCTGCCCAGGGCTAAAAAGCATTTTAATTTTTTTTTTGCTGTGATTCGCAGTGGAGCCGCAGAAAATAAAAAAAAAACAGAAAAGAAGCGCAGGCTGCAGTGCTTTGTCTTTTTGAAGACCCCAGATGGAATAAGTCCCAGGGTCATTGTTTATTTGAAATGGGGGGCCACCCGGCCCCTGCACTCTGTGGACCACCACCACCCTGGCGCAAAATGTATTTTTGAGGGGGAGGCTTATCAGCCTCCTCCACAGACCCAAGGACCACCACCTTTCCGGGGCTCCAAGTTTATGGGATGCAAGGGGGTTGCCTGCCTCCCCACAGCCGAGGGGGCCACCACCTCCCTGGGACATTCATCGTATTGTGTGCAAGGAGCCATGCACCCCCTAGGCAGCCCCAGGGACCACCACTACCCAGGGGGATTCATCTTATTGTGTGTGGGGGCTACGCTCCGCCCCACATGCAGCCCTTGGGACCACCACCTCTCCAGGGCATTCATCATGTTATGTGCAGAGGGCGGGCAGGCCCCTGCATCCCCAGGGACCATCACCTCCCAGGGTATAGTTAATTGGAGAGGGCCACGCGGCCCCCCTCAAGAAGACAACGATGGCCCTGGGGACTACTACTCTGTTCCCGGGGTGTTTTTGACAGCTGCAGCCATGTCACAGGAAAGGGGCTGATTAGGAGTTTTACAGACGAAAACACCTTCTGCCAAACTCCTGACGGGGTGGTTGCTGCAATATATCATCCATCAAAGCCTAAAAAACTCTCTATATCTCTCCTTCTCTCACTCTCTCTCTCTCTCTCTCTCTCTCTCTCTCTCTCTCTCTCTCTCTCTCTCTCTCTCTCTTTTCAATTTTTTTCTCCCACTCACACACCAACTCAGACCCTTACTCAGCCACTCATAGATCCACTCAGACAGTCACGCACCCACTCACAGACCAACTCAGACCCTTGTGCACCCATTCGCAGCCCACCTCAGACCCTCATGCAATCACTCACAGACCCACTCACACATTCATGCACCCACTCACAGACCTGCGCAGACATGGATGCACCCAGGAAGACATTGATGCACACACTGTCACACCCAGAGACCCTCACAGCCACTCTCATCCCCACATACACCCTCTTACACCTGTTCTCACACCCAGAGAGACAGGATGCTGCCAACTCCTGCCACACATGGCCAAAGGGCCATATGCAGTGTGGGGTTGGGTGGTTAGGGAGGTTGGCCGCAAGTTCTGGCTGCAGGTCAGGCCTTGTGTGCAACCCCTGTCATGCATGAGCGAAGGCAGTGCATGGTGCAAGTTTGGGTGCTCCTTTAGGGGGTTGGCCTCAGGGCCTGGCCACAGACAAAACCCTATGGCCAACTGCTGCTGCGCACAGCTGAAGGCGCGCAAGTTATAGTTACCTTAGGGCACGAGTTACTGTATAGTTACTTGAGATAACTCTAATTATAACTGGTGAATTTCCATGGTTTTGTACCTTTAAAATGTGAGCCTAACTATAACATCCCTGTGAAACTTGTTCTTTTAAGTGAAGATATATATATATATTGTATATATATATATATATATACACACACTCACACACACACACAGATATATTAAATCAACAACGTAAAAGACACATTAATTAAAAAAACGAAATATTTCAAAAATGACAAATGCTGCAAGATGAAGAAACTCTTCTGGATTCACTCAACAGACTTTTAAGCAAAAATATACACATCTCAACAACTACCTAACCAAGTAAGTAAAACTTATATTTAAAATGAAGTGTGCTTGTTAATAAAATAACAAAGGCATGATAAAAAAACTCTCAAACTTCTATATCTTTACATAGACTTTCTAAAAGAAAAAAACTACGACTTGAAGAAGTGGTGAGCTGCCAGAAAAAAAGCTACCACAAACCAACAAATGTTCAAGAAAATAAGTATGCATAAATTATTATAAAACTGCTAACTTGTGCAACTAGCAACTAACGGTAAACCTAACAAGCTCTGCCTCTACAAAGCACCATCAAATTAACATTTAAAATTAAACTAAATTTTTTTTTCATCCAGATGAAAAGAAAGCACCTGCTACACATTAGAACACTTCTAATAGAAAAGCTGCAAAATTGGGTGAAACATTTAAACAGAACACACATGTAAGTACACTGAATGGAAGCAGTTGCATCATTTTACATGTAAATAACAAACATACAATCCCTAAAATATTGTATTTATTCATACTATTACACCACTTTCAGATACAATGACACAGACAGCAAAGTCCATAACCACAGAAAGTAGAGTAGTTGCTAAATAACATGTGCTACACCTACAGCCACGAAAGTGCATCAATAGAAAATATGAATTGGAAATGTATCAAATATGATTCTAATGCACGCTATCAGAGGGAAACTACAAAAGATTAGGTTGTAATTCATGTAATAGACCATAACTGCCTCCCAAATCTGACAGACTTAGAAGTAAGGGTGGTATTGCAGGATCGAAGAAAGGTAAGCACTAGCCCTCAGGAACCAACAACCAAAACCCTTATAGATATAAGGCCTCATTACATGTTTTGGCGATTGTACCGCCAACAGGCTTGCGGTACAATCTGCCTCATTACGAACGCGGTGGTAGCACCACGGTCGCACCGCAGAGACCGGCTGTTTCCAGCCATGGTTGTCCCGGCGGTTTTAATCTGCCAGGGCAGCACTGCTTGCAGCGCTGCCCAAGGGATTACGACTCCCCTTACCGCCAGCCTGTCCATGGCAGGAGAGACCGCCATGTAAAGGCTGGCGGGAAGGGGAGTCGCGGGCCCCTGGGGGCCCCTGCACTGCCCAGGCACTTGGCATGGGCAGTGCAGAGGCCCCCAGGCACAGCCCCACCCTGCTTTTCACTGTCTGCACAGTGAAAAGCGCAACGGGTGCAGCTGCACCCATCGCACAGCCGTAACACCGCTGGCTCCATTAGTAGCTGGCTCCAATTTTGCGGCCGACATCCCTGCCGGCCCACCGGGGATGTCATAATGCAGCCAGCGGTATTGCAGCTGCATAGGCGGCCGCTCGGCCTCCGCCGCCCGCCAAGGTTGTAATGAGAGCCTTCATGCCTAAAGTGCCAGTACACATCATAGGCCAATCACCACCCATGCCCACTTTATAAAGTTTAATTACATGAAATAAATAAAAAAAAACACCAGCAATACTTCTCCTGTCCCTAGAAGATACCAAGGCATAGAAATGCCTGAAATACATGTAACTATGAAACATCGGGCCTCATTACGAGTCTGGCAGTCTACTGACTCCCAGACTCGCGGAGGTGGCTGGACTATCGACAATGCAGTGCACAAAGCACCACATCGTGCTGTGGACGGACTGCCAGGACCACCAGGATAAATTGTCCCAGCGGTCTGGGGGTCATGGTGGTCCTAATCCATCATGATTATGACCCACTTCTCCACTAGTGATTTTATGCTGATAACAATGCCATGAAACAGCTGGTGGAGATGGGGTGCAGGGGGAACCAGGGGGGCCCTGCACTGCCCATGCCGTCCCCCCATTCAATACCATCGCAATGTTCACTGTCTGACAGTGAACGTTGCGATGGGTGCTGGTGCACCCTACGCACTTCAGCATTGCTGCCGGCTCTATTATGAGCTGCGGACAATGCTGTAGGCTGTTTGCCACTAGGCAAACGGGTGAAAACTGATGTTCCGCCCACTGACCCAGTGGGAAACTTGTAATGGGCCCGATGGGGTGGCAGCAACCTACCCATTGGAATTTCGGCAGACAGGCTTTTCCATCCACCGAAATCATAATAAGGCCCATAATGTCAAACCTTTTCTTTTACATTACATCCTAAATAACGAGAAAAAAAAATCTTAATATTCTCTACAGCAAATAACTCACTAAAATGTAGTCAATGTTAAACATGGATGATGGATGGGATCTTCAAAATGTGTCCCAAACAGTTCACTCAGATGTACACCATACCTGGTGAATGTCAAAATACAAATCTCCCTTTTACATATCCCCTACTACCAAATGAACAAAGCAGCACTTATTACAAACTCGTACACTACATTAAACATAAAACAAATAACTACTACCCCCAGAAAATAATCATAGACTATAGGCAAGCTATGATTCAAATCAGCATAATCATTTACCCTAAACAGCCATACAAGACTGTCAATAACATTTCAATCCAATCATATACAGACACCTCTAACCATATTCACAAAATGTTGAATATTCTACAAGAAGCCAATTTGAATTTGAAATAGAGTAGCCTATGTCCTTGTGACAGAGGTAGCCAGCCACTACAATTTAACAACAGAAAGCCAGCCAGCCACTACAATTTACCAACAGAAAGCCCTTTCTACAAATAAAACAAAATTCAGCTAAGCCCCCTAAAAGACACATGGGTAGATAGACTGCATCACTCTGGACACAGATGCCAACCCAAACTCTAAATACCGTTGTGGAATGTCTATGACATCACCTTGGCACAGGAAGCCAAAACAAGCAACGCAGTAGAAGGATGGCACAGTGCCTTCCTGTCCACACTAGACAGAACCCAAACTGCATTCTATACATTTATAAAATCCATACAAAAAGAGCAAAGCTATCAACAACAATGAATGTAGAAATCTGTTAGTCAAATTGCCTCTAAACTTCAGAAACAACCCAAGAGAATGTACAATATGCCACAATGTAAAGCCTTAATAAATTACAAAGTAATAGATTACTTAGAAATAATAGCCAATGTCATAATATAAAATAAATATTAACATACCAAAGTCCTAAAAACTTATCATAAAATAAACCAATGTAGAAAATCATTTTTTATAATAATAAATATATTTTATTACATCATTCAAAAAAGAATGTAACCACCACCAAACAAGAAATAAAAAAAAAACTCAATCCATCACATAAATTAATTACAACACATGATACACACAATTCCACATAACAATCACATAATATTTACACAAACAATATAATATAAGATTGCTCCCCCAAAAGAAATAAATTAAATAAAACATACTGTTCTGTAGCTCTAAATCTTCCTCTATATTGACATAGTAAAAAAAATAGTAATCCACCAAAAACGAGAAAAATATTGTACAAACCCCTCCAAAAATACAAAAATAGAAAAAATTCAATAAAAATTCCTTGCAGCAATCCACAATATCTAACAACCATAAAAAAAAAACGAAAAGGTGTATAAAAAAGCAAATGCTACAGGAAATCCCAAAAAAGGAAATCAAAGTAAAAAGCATTGGTTTATTA
Source organism: Pleurodeles waltl (assembly GCF_031143425.1). NCBI lineage: Eukaryota > Metazoa > Chordata > Amphibia > Caudata > Salamandridae > Pleurodeles > Pleurodeles waltl. Next base: position 599,798,195 of record NC_090443.1, on the reverse strand, counting down.
TAAACCAAAGTCGATTTCCTTTAAAAAAAAAAGGATGCTCTCAATGCCCATAGGACATGTTCATAGACAAAAACCTATGAAGTAAAAAAATTGGCCGGCAAAACAAGTTACAAAATACATATACATCAGACTTAACCAGCAGAATATAAATATCATAACATAATTTAACAAAACATAATGAAATATTATTAAAATAGCATACATAAACACAAAACTACTTACTAGTGAAAAACACTGACATTAATACATTTAAATATACTAAAAAGCCTCAAACAACACTATAACTAACTTGTAGACCTACAGCCCTAAACTCCTCCCACCCTCAAAACCCTTAACAAATTCTTAAAAAATTGACTTACCTGTTCCAACCAACATTAGCACCTTCCCGTGACATAGTTCCAGGAACCTAGTGTAAAAATAACACAAATAGGTTACAAATTGAAAGTAGAGGTAAAAATATTAAAATGTAAAAAAGACTACCTTCCCATAGAAATGAATGTGAAAAATGTAAAATGCTGAATAAATATATGGGAAAATGTAAAAAATGATCAAAAAATTTAAAACATAAAAATAGTTACTTAAAAGGTTACAAAATTGTAAAGTATAAATTAAATAATATTATTGAACATATACAATTATTTAATATACACTGAAAAATACATTTTAAAATAATGTTAAAAAATATATTTAAAAAGGTGTAATAAATGTTTGAAAAAACTGGTAAAAATGCAAAACAAAAAAGGAAAATATGGAACATGCAATAGTAATTAAATATAATTTCTTCCTTTCTTTTTCAAAATAAAAAATAATGAAAAAATGATTTACTTAACGTGGTATTATATATATATATATATATATATATTTATATATATATATGGATGTGAAATTATCCAATAAACTTTGAAAACATAAATAAAATGGTAAAAATGTATTACATGTCTTTCTTCTATAATAAAATGTAATTTGTGATATTATTACCTACAGACATACGAATAACAAATTTTTATTATATTTCTAAACATCAACATTACTAACAAAATACCACAAACAATTTCTACTAGTAAGAAATACAATTAAAATAAAGTATTTCAGACTAAAATCATAAAATTAAGGGTCTGATTACGACTTTAGCGGTTCTGGGACCGCCATGGCTTCAGTCACCCCACTGCAGTGTTGGTGGTCCAACCATTGTATTACAGTGCATGCGGTTACATAGAAAAAAGACTGCCAGGTCCCGCCTCCATCCGCAGAAAATCTAGACCATGGTGTTGGCAAGATAGGCCAATGCCTCTGTCGGAGGGTGAACTGCCTGTCCAATTACGAGGTGGTGTTCCGCTGACATGACTGTCGCGGTTCAACCACAACATCTGAGCAGGTTGAAAGGGAGGCATATTAGGTTGAAACTCACCTGTACTCAGCTTCACACATCTGGTGACACCATGGAGCCGATCGTACACACACTTCCGCTGTTAGTGCTGCTAGATGACATCCAAAACTGGCGCCTTTGTGGATGCAACAGATGATAAGCCAAACACCGGTTACCAACAACTCCTCAGCAAATCAATGCCCCGCCATGGACCTGGCATGGAGTATGTAGTACGTGGTCCACACATATTTTGTGTGCCCCTGTTCAGAGTTGTACTCAATGTATGACCCAATCACAGCCCTATGATTCCCTCTTGGGCCAGGTCACTGACACTGCATAGGCAAACTCTTCTAAATTTAACATTTGTGCACAACCAGTATTCAGGGAAAGTGATGTGTCCATAACATTGTATCACACAAAGCAACTCACAATCAATATCCCAAATTTGAGTGGCACCCTTACATTGTACACATACCATAGCCTGTTGTGATATAAAAAATACATTTGTATGTATGTGTCTCCAAATTGAATCCCACCTTCTCTGCTAAACCTCTGTTATGGACTTCCACATTTCACCCACATTTCAAGATGATGCAAGGTCAATGGGATGCCAGATAATAATTAGTGTGAGAAACATTCAAAGATCACAATGTAAAGAATCCCGGAGAATAGGAATGCCTCTACCATGGGGACCGGTGGAGGACTGGTTCCCTGGGCCACATACCACTTTGCACATCCCTCAAAAACAATATCTGCACAGGAACTGTGGTTTGATGTGTATCAGGGACAACCAATCATATAACCAAGTGCCTTGCATATATGAGAAATGTGTAAGTGCAAGTCATGAAAGCAAATACAGCAGTAACAGCATGAGTCACACATTTAGTTACAGTAGGTGTAAGATGCACACATGCAAAATGGACACATATCCATTAAAATTAGATACAAAGGTTTGACAATTAAACACCCTACATGTGTGGGCAAGCAAATCCCTAGCTTGCACACATTAAACAAATATCCAACCTACATCATAGGGAGAAAGGGAACCAAATTGATGTTGACATTGGCTAAACCAAGATGAAATATACTTACTATATGAAATACCACCCAATGCAAAGTCAGCTCCAAAAAGATTCCATACAAGGAGAGTGTCACCCACATTTGCCAAAAGGGACAGGGTGAGTTATATCAATAAACAAGTAAATTCCCATATGTGCAACCTATTCTAAAGCAAAACCGCCTGGTGTTTGCCTAAATTTAAATAGAATGCACTAAAATACTCACAATTTGATTAAAGTGAACCAAAGTACACACAATTCAACCATTATGAGAGGTTAATTTGCCCCCAAAAATATTTATAATTGTGTTTCCGATATATAAAAAGTTTGTCATATGTATTAGTCTTTCATTAAAAAGTTACTCACATGATCATATACACATCCATTTATGTTTTTAATTTTTTCTTTCCAATAATTCCCCACAATGCCTCACACCTTATCACATTTAAGAAGAACATACATCAATGTTTTTCCTATATTGTTCTCCACATTGCTCCAATCATTATTAACCTTGCCACATTACCACGTATTACACATTCAACATGAAACCATTTTCACTCCCTTGGTGTACATATAAAAAGAACAATTCTTTAAAAACTAAATAATATATTCCACAAAACTAACAAAAAAACAAAGAAAAACTGTTGACACAGTGTTTTTAGCAGTACTCTTAATTATTCACCCCAACTTCAGGACAACAATACTTTTTCCATACCCCCATGTACAGAGTTTGTTTCAATTCTATTGATGAAAGGTGCGATGCTACATTTCTGTACTCTTTTTATTTCTACAGGGGTATCTAGTTGTTTTAAACCCAGACCTGCCTCCATTTTGAATTTGTTTGACATGACATTTTAGTCTCTGGATATCACAAGGTCCTACAGGGCCTTTCACTCTGATGTACGGTGGAGCACGGATGTTTTGTTCTTGACTTGAGACTCGTATTTCATTGTCACTCAATGCCAGTTTCCATTTTTTTTTTTAAATCACTTGGGGGAGAAATCTCATCCAGTGTTATTCATGGAGCACGTGGGAGGGTAATCATATATTTTCTGGTGTCTCCACTATAATTGCTGTTCTGATGATTACCATGCATTGATTAATCTGTTATTAGGGTCAAAACGTTGACAGAACACACAAATATGGACAGTTTTTTTAGTTTAAATGAGAAAAGGGCTATCCGAAGGATGGATATCCTATGACACTACATCATTTACACCAGTCACATGTATTTCCATATAGTACCTGTGCACTTTTTTCACTTTGTCACTTTGCACCGCACTGTCACTTTATGGGAGCACCTTTTATATGATAATAAGGGAAGACTATTCTGAAATTTTAAAACCACAAACATAAAGTTGTATTTCATTTTCAAAGAATTTCCTTGCAAGAGGGGTTCTTGTACAACAAATACATTGGCCTTGGGAGTCAAGGGCAACACTTCCCTCTTGGGGACCATTTGTATCTGATATTATCCACAATCGTAGCCCTGACCTACATCGAATAACCAAGCCCACTAACATCATGTACCCCAGGGCCAACCAACATGTACTGTGATGTGAGCTACTATGAAACACCATTGCGACCATATGAAGGCTAAACTACTTGTGCATGACAGTACAAACACCTTTACATCCAGGCACATTGACTTTTTGCATATCGTCTATACAGGCTACTACCATAATCAAGACGATACCCTAAGATTTAGGTCACAATGAAAGAGCTGGCATGGGTGCCACTACGAACGTCTTCTCTGGATGTGTGGACATGTGGACTATATAATGGAATCTAATGCTACGTCTGATTGAGATTGTGTGGTATGTACTGGTATCACACAGCACACCTTTTACGATATGTGTCTCTTCTACAGAGATGACGTTCAACTTACCAAGGTATGTTTGGTCTGATTGGGTCAATGTAACAAAGCTAGTGATTCACATGTAGTAATCTCTCCAGAACTAACCAACTGATTGGGTCAATGTAACAAAGCTAGTGATTCACATGCAGTAATCTCTCCAGAACTAACCAACTATCTGCGCTGTCTGTTTGTCACTTGTGCAAGAGGCCAGTACAGTGGAAACATGACTTAGGGAAAAGTGACATGAGACCTGTGGGAGTAAGGGGCCTGTCAGTAGTAAATGTCACACATTGACAATGTGGGACAATGGAAAGATGTAGCAGGTCAGGGGCTTACCTCAGTCACCATTCCAAATGTAGGAATTGCAAAAGCATTCAGACCTACTATTAGTTTGAAGATTAATTTTGGCAATATCGAAGGATCTGCAGGTCTACGGGGAGTTTACCCTCTGCATCAATTGCATTGCGACAGTAACTTTGCCCCAGCCTGGGCTATGGCCCCTAATGGGAAATGCTTTGATGGGCCTTGTTCCCTGCAGGCTGAGCACACTTAGCCAACATGAACATCACATGTCCGTCACAATGCATAACAGTATATCTTGTGGCCATCCTATATGTGAACTCAAGGTTGTGTGGCACTCTGAAGGGGGCAGTGAGGTTTAGCTAGCTCTCAGACGTCAGTTTGCCAAAGCCTGGTCTGGGCTGAGTGATATGTGGTACTGTACAGATTGCTAACATCCTCCTCAACTGCTTACAGTATACATACAAAGCTCATGCTGTGATGCAAATTCATTTATTTTCTCATTTACCATCATCTAATCATGATATGTATCATTGTTACCCTGAATAGTTTACTTGCATTGATATGTGAATGCAAAAGAAGGAGGATATAAGACTTATTACACATCATGCAACACAATGGGCACCTGAAGTACACAAAGTACTGGGATCCACAATCCATGGCATGTACATCCTAAGTATGAACCACAAAATGTAACTACGATCATCCAAAAGAATATCTTGGACTCTGAGGCACATTGTAGCCTGTGGGAAAGGAAAGGATGATTTTGAACTTAGTCAAATATGTTTGTGAGATCGTAACCTTTTCCTCTGGTGGACCATAGAGCTGACCATTCAAGGGAAGGACCTCATCAACAAGTTTCTCCAGCTCCTCTGTAAAGACAGCATGGCCCTTTCACCTGCTTGGCCTGGCATGATTGCTCCCAGAGGTGGTAAACAACAGCTAAAGTGGTGAAGGTGTTGATGGCAGCAGTGTCAGGAGGCAAGTGAATTATTTGGCAGTGGCAGGAGGCAAGTGAGTTAAATGTACACCAAGTACATGCTCATCGCCATAGACGGGCACAGTCATTGGTCCGCAAATGTTACAGTCGACAATGTTAGCCTATGGCTGGGACCACCATGGATGAAACCACCCTCTGCAAGGTCGCTGACAGCTGGCAGCAACAGCCTCCAAAAGTCCAATATACGAGGTCAGGCAACCTTCATTTTAGCGGTTGAAACTACAGTATTGCTGACTGGTAAATGCGTCCCTACAACTACAAATGTGTTGTTATATGTAGACATATGTTATACGCCATTGATGTGTAATTTCTAGCACACAATCATCAGTATAGTGCTTTACTGGTCATAAATGCCATATAACTATGGTGCACTGTACACTGCCGGTGACGGTATTTTGGAAGGAGAAAAGATATTTTTCTTTGACAAGGTGCACATGAGGACCGTATAGGTGTATGATGTGCACATTAATGTTTTGAACACATGTGTAGACAACAATGGGAATTATAGCTGGATCTTGGGGAGTAGGGAACTGAAATGTGAAATGTGTGAAATGTTTTTTCAGCCAGTAATGTTTTGTCACAGCACTTTTGTGACACTCATCATATATGTACCTCTGTACGCTGTGACTAATGCACCTCTTTATTTGTTTCCACACATAGGTACCCTGGGAGAGGGAGGATATGATAACCTCTAGTGTCCCATTCATTTTCAGACCATGGAAGAAAAGGAAGTATTTAAACAGTTTCATCTGAATAGGCAAACTATACAAGATCTATGTTGTCAGTTGGAGCCAGATTTCAAGCCTCCAACATCCAACATGTATACAACCCATTGTGAGACTCATGGCAGTATTACATTTTCTGGCCACAGTGGCCTGAGCTGGTGGTATGTCACATCCTATGTTCAGTGCTATTTTCAGCAATGATGAAACACATTGATAGCCTCATTAGGTTCCCCGACCGTGAGGATTTAGCCAATGTGAAGGTTGGCTTCTATGCATTAGGTAGCCTTCCACATGTGGTGGGAGCCACTGATGGCACCCATATTGCATTAGTGACACAGCATGCAAGTGAACAGGTCTATCGAAACTGGAAGCACTTCCATTCTTTCAACATGCACATTGTCTGTTTGCCAGATCTGTACATTTCAAGCCTCTGTGGCCGGTTCCCAGGTCTAGCCTATAATTCCTTTGTAATGTGGAGCAGCATCATATCCCAGCTGATGTCACAACTGCAACCGGAGAGGGCCTTACTTGTTGGTAAGTAACATCTGTATTAACTTGTGTGTGCAATGCTAGGTGCTATAATCAGGAAGTGTGTAACTCATTGTAGATTTTATGTCTTATTACAAAACAGGAGGCTCAGCATATCCCAACCATCCTTAGTTGTTAACACCACTGAGGAATACAACTATGTCAGGGGAACTTCGCTTCAATAAGGCCTATGGAGGAACACAGCAGCCAGTTGAGCGGGTGTTTGGGCTCCTGAACGCTAGATTTCGCTGTCTGAACTAGACTGGAGAGCCTGCCTCTATTCACCCGGGAAGGTGTGTCAGGTCATTGTGGCCTGCTGCATGCTTCACAACATCGCCCTGCGAAGAAGCTTACCTTACATCGCAGAGGAGGGAGAGCCTGAGGTGCCACCGGGTGAGGGTGCTCAATTGCCAAATGCAGATGATATTGGTGAAGAGGAATGAGCTGACTTTCAACCAGAGCTCATCAATAGCTCATTCTCGTGAATGCAAGTATGTCATGAGATGTCATGACTTTGATTGAACAATTAACTCTTGTTGTGATGATGTGAGGAGTAGGTTTTTGTTAAAAGTGTTAGAACACTTACGCTCTGGAAAAATCTGGCAAAGGGTGTTTGGTGATAAAGCTTTTGACACATTCACATTTAGTAAATGTTGCTTTGTATATGTCAGAATATTTGTAATTGACTGCGTTCTCAAGATGTTTGCTATGTGAAGTGTGTCATATGTATAGTTTCATAACTATACTATTTGTTTTTGTGTTTGTTTAGGTGCCTTCACCATGACTTCTTCATTTGGACTTTTCAGAATTGTGACATTGGCAGCTATTTGACGCCGTTGAGACATAAAAAAGTGTACACGGATTGTTCCTGGTAATGTATGTCGCAGACTTTTGGTGTCCTTGTCGTGTGGTGGTCATGATTATTTATGCATATCATCATGTGGTTAATTCACAATAGCTTGACTTCACATTGGCTAAGCAGTGTGTGTTCAAACTGTATGTAGCTGTTGATGTGTTTCATCATTGAGGTCAAAGTGCCTGTGGCACATCACTGGCACTTGTTTGGGTCACCCCACCAGATGCAGAAGTATTGGATTGTGATGGCCCTGTCAAAAAGAAAGGGTGTACTGCCATCTGTCTGAATGATGCATTATGTGATGTTGGATTCCCTTTGTGAAATAGGCAATATGGCTCCAGCTGATGACATCAACCAAATTTATTTTTGCCTATTGTACATTACAATGTCTGATATGTCCCTTCCTTCCCTGTTCTGGAACTCTGTACCTGTAATTTGATTAATTACACAGTAAGATTCAATCATGTTTGATTTCCTATGTTTCTTACATCTTGCCAGCCTATGATTTGAACACTGTAATAAAAGTCTCCTTAGACAAGACACTTGTATGAATGTGTTGGTCTGGCATGATTGTGATCCTGAGCTAAACATTATGCACATGCAACACATCCATGCTTACACAAGTAGCCTGTTTTGTCATTGTATAGATCATGTGGTCTTACATATCTATATTGCTAAATGTGAAATTTACTACAGCAGATGATGAATGTTAAAGGTGAAGACATAATTAGCGCAAAAACAAACATAAATAAAAGGTGAAGCAGTCACCATAGATGTAGATGCCAAATCATTTGAATTCCAAAGACTAAATGACTCCCACACTAGGAATGGAAAAGTGTCCAGAATGAATGTGTAACACACAAAGTAGACTTTAAGGTTGATGTTTCTTGTTGGCAGTGGTGGGTGTCTTGCCATCTGCACCTCCAGGATGGATGTCCCTGCTTGTGAGGGCGGGGGGTGCAGCTGCTGTAGATGCAGGGGTGTCTGACAGTGTTTCTTCCTCTGTCAAGGTCTCCTTTCCTGTGTCTGCCATAGATGTAGATGGCCTTTTCAAATTTTAATTTCATTTCAGGTATAAATATTACAAAAATAAAGTAGGAACTATACATAAGTAGCATTCAATAATAATATTTTAATTTCTTCAGCTGGTCACATCACTATGATCTCCTCTAATCCCTAAATATTGGCCAATCAGTTGTATTTGTAAAAAATGTATTTCAATTTTTGCCTTGATTGTAGAATCAACAAAATACTCAGAACTTCCCTTTAATCACGTCCCTATATATCAACACATACTGGTTTCAATCCTTTTGTATAGAATCAGCTTAGTATTAACGTCACATAGCCTTACTTGGCATACTATTAAACTAAATTCTGCCACATAGCTGTAAATCTTTTTATACTCCTGACATGTTTTGAGTGCACTTCCTCATATATCTTGGTTCTTTTCACCTTTTCCCATCAGTTCTGCCATGTAGGAATATTTTCAGTCTGTCAAAACTGCAATATCAACGATCTAGCTACTGCAAAAACACTCTCAATGAAGTATTGTTGATATTTAGCTAACTCTCGTGTCAATGAAGTATTGTTGATATTTAGCTAACTCTCGTGTCTTCTCAGAGAAGCTAACCAGAACTAAGCTTGGCTCTAGCTCAATCCTTAAGTTAGAGCTGCAGTTTATTACCTTCTTTATCTCCAACAAAGAAAAATTTAGTTGAGACAGTCTTAAAAAATATGTGGCCTATTCCCTTGTCCCTCCTGATGGCAACAAAAACATTGATCAGGAATTGCTAAAAACATTTCATGTATTATCTCAGGGGTGTAGTAAGCCATCCATCTGGAGAGAAAAGACATTCTTTTATAGTTAGCTGTCCTCAAAGATGTGTACCCAACTTCCGAAATAATTCTCTAATCTTTGCTGGTATTTACACATTGTGTTGTTTTGAAAATGTTATTCCTAAAATCTGTAATTAATTCAGAGGTGGATTGATCAACTAATAATCTGTACCAATTTCCTGTCCCCCCTGCTTTACTCTTAATTAGAGCCCTCCCTGTTGGATGTTCTTGGGTATTTGCTATGGGTATATTAGTACTACGAAAATGCTCAAAGAGTATAATTGCCATACTATACAGCATTATTGCGACCTCCTCCATGTGCTGTAGCTGCCTCTTAGAAGAAAGTCCTCGATCTCTTTAAACCCTTTGCTATTCCATTGAGCTATCTCCATTTCTGGAAGGTGCAGGCCAAGTATTTACACTCCTGTAGATACAAATAAATATAACCTGATGATATTTGATGTGCTTTCCTTAAAATCTCTGCTCTTTTACTAAGATCATGAATATACTTATATTGAGTTGTTTTGGAAATTTAGTGGTTTTTATAAATGCTGGGAGACTTATTGCTGATTCTGTGATTATCTTATCAACCAATAATGTTTCCAGGGTTTCTCTGATATCCATATATTGGCCAGTGTGTCCTGCAATGCAGCCTGGTAATAAACTTGAAAAATTAGGAAGTTCCAAGCCCCCTTGGTTTTTGTTGAGCTGCACAACTGAGAGCCTCACCTTGGGGCCTTTTTCCTCCATATAAAACCTCATATCATGGAATCCAATTCACCAAAATAAGGGCTATTTATTCTTATTGGGACATTATAGAATAAAAAAAGAAAAAGCAGAAGAATTGACATCTTAATTTAGGAGAATCTCCCTATCAGAGTCAACAAGAGAACCATTCATCTGTCCAACAGTGCTTGTACTTTTTCAAACATCCTGACATAATTTAGGTTAAATAAGTGACCATAGTTCTTCCTGACATATATTCCCAAATACCTAATGTATTCTCTGTCCCTGTGTTAAATATGAGAACATCTGTTTTACTATCATTGATTTTATATCCACCTATTTGAGTAAACTCATTGATTCTATCCAGCACACTTTGTACGTTGTCTATCTCTGGCTTTAAATATGAAATAATGTTGTCTGCAAAGAGCTTAATATTTGGCATAGCTGCTGTTGGTGACATAATTTCACTCGAGCTGCATATTTTGTGGGCCAGAGGTTTGATCAAAAAGGCACACAATATAGGGGAAAGAGGACAACCCTGTCTAGTGCCTGTTTTAATCTGAATTGTACCTCTGACCGTTGAATTGATAACAATTCTGGCATGAGCACCCTGATACAGCTGCCTTATCATTGACGTAAATTGTGAAGGAAAGCCAAATTTGGTCAGGCTATATAGCAAGACTTCCCAGTTCACTAGACTGAAGGCTTTCTCTGCGTCTAACATTATCATTACCGCAGGGATTGCATTAACCAAAAAAACTTGACTGCCTGTACTAACAAATTTGCATTAGATGCCATCAGTTTGCTGGCTACAAAGCCGTTTTGGTCTTTATGTGTTAGTTGTTACGCAACCGGTGTGATCCTGGTAGCCCAGACCTTTGTTAAGATTTTATAATCTCCATTAAGCAGGCTGATTGGGTGTTATGCATCTAGTTTCAGCGGATTTTTATCTTTTTTTAAGAACCTGACTATAGTTGATTCTTTGAATGTAGAAGGTATTTCTGCACCCTTGAATATTGCATTGTACAAATCCATTAGGAATGGTTATAGCTCCTCACAGAAGGTTTTATAGAATTCTATTGGAAAGCTATCTCCACCTCAAGCTTTTGCACTTGGCATTTTCTGGATACCTCCCTTAATCTCAAAGAGGGCGTAATCTTCTGTGCAATGTCATTCTGAACATTTAATGGCATTTTTGGTAATGTGATTGGCTTATAATACTGGTGTATCTGTGCAGGCGTAATTACATAATAGATCTCATAGCTTCTAGAGTAATGTGACATAAATACCCAGGCAATATCCTTCTCATGAGTAACAATTGCACTTGTCTCAGGATCCTGAATTAGATGTACTGTCTGCCTTTCTTGTTTTATACGTATGGTCCAAGCTAGGTATTTACCTATTTGTTGACTTTCTTCGTAACCTGCTGCTGGTAGGGCCTTGAGCTAGCCACTTGTTCAAAAATAAATAAATCTTTTAACTTTGTTTTCATTTGATTGCTATTACTTCTTTCTGCTTCCTGTCCCCCTGCTTTCATATAATCATATGTAGCCTTATCTATAGCCATCTGAAGTTTTCTAATGTCAAGCTCTCGCTGTTGAGTCTGTGATGCTTTGAAAAAAATATTCTGCCTCCTAGCTGTAATTTTAAATGCTTCCCATATGTTGAACAAGGAAGCGCAATTCTGATTACGCTGAAAGAATTTTCTCATATTTGTGGCTCACTCCTGATTACTAAGTAAGGATCTATCGAACTGCCAAAAGGGCCTCTCCTTGCTAGCTGCCTCTAGTTCTATCAACACCATGACCGCTGAATGGTCAGAAAAAGCGTTTGCCCATATGTGCGAGTGAACCTCCTTCAGTGTACAAGAAACTAGAAAAAATCTACCTAAGAATCTGTTTTATAACGGTGTGAAAAACAAGTATATTGAGCAACTGCTGGGTATTCTTCTCACCAAGGGTCTGTTATCTGAAAATCACTTTTTATTGCATTCCAAATTCTCTTAGTTTGGGGTTTTAGTTGTCTTTTCTCCCAATTAGAGGTATCTAAGGTAATATCTTGAACATAGTTAAAATCCCCCCCAGTAATAAAGGGGCCTATGGCATTCATTGCTATATTATATAGCTATACTAATGGTTCTACTTCATCCAAGAGTGGCCCATAGTAATTGACCAGATTCATTTGAATCCCTGATACTATGACCTTTAACCAGAGCCATCTCCCCTTAGGGTCTCTAATAACCTCTTTTATGATCTAATCGACATCTGTTACATAAGAATATTGCCACCCCTCTTTGTGCCAGCCCAGACAAAGCAAATAGAGCTGCTGAGTACTGTTTTGGAATATTTACTTTTTAGATGGGTTTCTTGAAAATAAATGACTTTGGGGTTGAATGATATTAACCATTCTAACATTGCCTTATGTTTCTGTCTATTTGAGATCCCATTTACATTACAGGAAATAATCTTAAACTTCACCATATCTCTTAATAAATTTGACAGTAGCCTTTTCCAGCCATACCTAGGCCCATAATTATACTTTTTTAGGGTCTCATTTGCGTCATTTTTTTCGCATAAGCGGCGCAAAGTTACAAAATACAATTGTATTTTGTAAGTTTGCGCCGTTTTTGCATCAAAAAGCGGTGCAAATGCAGCGCTAAAAAAGTATAAATATGGGCCCTAGTGTCTGGTACTCAACCCCTGCCCCACCATCCCTCCACTCCCTCTCTGGGAGCTCTGAGCTTGAGGCCCTCCTGTCTAGGGAATCTCAGAGCACTCCCCTCCCTTGATCCCACCCAAAGATCCTGCCTTGGTTCTGCTAGTCTGTTTCACTGCCCCATCCCATTACCCCTACTATGGTGCCTTGGCATAACACAGTTGACGCCGAAACAACCTAGAGGCATCGTAGTCTTTTCCCTTTCAGGCGCTTACCAAACTTCAAACATTTTTCGAGTGATTGCCCTTAGCCTCACAGTCCCATAGTAGCAGACAGATAGCTACCAACTCTCAAACCTCAGTGAAATGTTTTAACAACCCTTTCCCATCTGAACTTCGTAGAGAATTCAGAAAAGTTTTTGCCGTTTCCACTGTGTGAACTATATTAGCACATCCTTTATATAAAACTTTCAGTTCTGATAGCTGGACCAGGCCAGCTGGTGTCCCCATTTTCTGAAAAACTGGGATCAGCTCTTTCAACTCTCTGCGTCTGTCCACTGCAAGTGCAGACATGTCAGAGAAAATTTTTAATTAATAATCCCCAGGAGTTGCAAAAGCCTTTGCTTTGATTGGTCAGTGAAATAATTTTTTCTTTAATTCAATAGTCACCAAAGTTGACCACTATCGTCTGTGGATATTTTGCACATGGGGTCTGGACTGCTGGAATTCGATGAGCATGTGTAATAGTAAGATCCATCATACTGTTTGATCAGATCTGAAACTAATTTAATAACCGTCTGTTATAAATGGGGTCTTTGGATGGCAGTCAGGTTACCCCCTGTCCAAGCAAGGACCCTCACTCTAGTCAGGGTAAAGGAGAATCACCCTCAGTTAGCCCGAGCTCACCCCCTTGGAAGCTTGGCACAAGCAGGCAGGCTTAACTTCAGAGTCTAGGTGTGAAGTATTTGTACCAACATACACAGTAACTCAGTGGAAACACTACAAAATGACACAACAGAGGTTTAGAACAATAGTTGATATTTATCTAAACAAAACAAGACCAAAATGGCAAAAATCCACCATACACAAGTTAAGTTATGAATTAAAAAGCAAAAAGAGTTTTAAGTCCTTAGAAAACAGTGCTAATGCTGTTAGCACAAAAAAGTACCTGGGTTTTGTCAAAATAACACCGCCTGGGCAAGCTTGCATCAGAAAAGGCCAGCGATGCGTCGATTTCTCACTCGCAAGCGAGACCGTGCGTTGTTCCTCCTCCGGTTGGGCCGCAGTGCATAATTTTTCCTCTCTGCAGGAGAGCGATGCATCGATCCGAACAGGCACCTCGGGTCCGGGCAGGCTTTGCATTGTTTTTCCGTGCCCAGTGAGGTTTGCGTCAAAAATTCTGCTGCACGGTATCAGAAAAAACGCACTATGTGGGTTGCAACATTATCAGCCTCAGTCAGCAGGTGTTGTGCGTCGTTTCTCCAGCCGCGTGGGTCAATCTTCCAGCCATGATGCAAGTGGAGCTTTGATTTCAGCTGCGAATCGGGCGGTGTGTCGTTTCTCAGCCGCATCTCAGAAGGTGCGTCGAAAATTTCCCCGCACGGTGGTCTGTCCGTGGATTTTCAGTCTTGGTCTGCCAGCTTCACCTTCCAAGGCCCCAGGAACTGGATAGGGCATCACTTGGGAGGGCATGAGTCTCAGCAGAGAGTCTAGGTGCTGGCAGGGGAAGTCTTTGATGGCCTTGAGAAATCAACAACAGAAGGCAAGCTCAGGACAAGCCCTTGGAGATTTCTTCACAAGCAAGAATGCACAACAAAGTCCAGTCTTTGTCCACTTGCACAGGTAGACGCAGCAACTGCAGGATAGCTCCACAAAGCACAGTCACAGGCAGGGCAGTACTTCTCCTCAGCTCTTCAGCTCTTCTCCAGGCAGCGGTTCCTCTTGATGTCCAGAAGTGATCTCATTTTTCAGGGGTGTGGGTGCTCTTCTTATACCCATTTCTGCCTTTGAAGTTGGCCTATTTTAAAGGGAAATCTCTCTTGTTTGTGAGATCCAGCCTTGCCCAGGTCAGGCCCCGGACAGACACCAGGGGGTTGGAGACTGCATTGTGTAAGGGCAGGAACAGCCGTTTCAGGTGTAAGTGACCACGCCTGCCCTACTTCCTAGCACAGATGGCTCATCAGGATATGCAGGCTACACCCCCATCTCCCTTTGTGTCACTGTCTAAAGAGAGGTGCAAACAGCCCAACTGTCAAACTAAAGCAGACAGGGAATCCACAAACAGGCAGAATCACAGAATGGTTTAGGCAAGAAAATGCCTACTTTCTAAAAGTATCTCACTTAAGAATGCTCCTAGTGAAATAATTTAGATATAGTATGTGTTCATATTATACAGTCTTCAATTAATGAATAAGACAACTCTGGACTGTTAAAATCCAATATATTGCTCAATAGGATTCAGGAAGTTCAAAAACATGTAAATAAATTCCAACAAATGTCCATTTCATAAACAACAACACTGTATATAACCCCTCTAGATCATAAGATTGACTCCCACCTGCAGATCCAGGAAGGGGTTATAACCCCCCTCATGACACAGTTCTGCACAATAATTGCCTGGTTTTCAGTCCCAGTTCAAGAAATATCATGGACTTTCAATTCAGCTTGTCAAATAAGAAGGTAATGTCGCCGTTTTGGCCTGTAGGGGCAGTCAGAGGTGCGTAAGACCATCATCAGGGCTCAGTGTTGTTAAATAAAACAACAGGTTGCAAAACTATGCTCTGTAGCAACACACCTAAGGACTTCAACCTACAAGCCCAGGTAAACAAATCCTTTAAATATGGCATCGCTAGCATCTGTCTTCATCCACATCTGCTCAACACATGCAAGTCAGAATTGATTTTTAGGATCTAGAGGGGTTATATACAGTGTTGATTATGAAATGGGCATTTGTTGGAATTGTTGTACATGTTTTTGAACTTTCTGATTCCTATTGAGTAATATACTGGATTTTAACAGTACGGAGTTGTCTTATTCATTAATTGAAGACTGTATAATATGTACGCATACTATATCTAAATATTTCGTCTAGGATCATTTCTAAGTGAGACATTGTACACAGTTCCTTGGGGAATACTGGGTTGCCCCTAGGTGTGTTCAATTACTTTCAAAAAATGGCATTTTCAAACACACAATCTCAAAACCAACTTTACTAAAAGATGTATTTTTAAACTGGGAGTTCAGAGACCCCAAACTCCAAATGTCTATCTGCTCCCAAAGGGAATCTTCACTTTAAGGCAGCCCCCATCTAAACCTATAAGAGAGATAGGCCTTGCAACAGTGAAAAACGAATTTGGCAGTATTTCACTGTCAGGACATATAAAATACATTTGTATATGTTCTACCTTAAACATACACTGTACCCTGCCCATGGGGCTACCTGGGCCTACCTTAGGGGTGTCGTACATGTAAGAAAAGGGAAGGTTTAGGCTTGGCAAGTGGGTACACTTGCCAAGTCGAATTGGCAGTTTAAAAACTGCACACACAGACACAGCAGTGGGAGGTCTGTGCAAGGTTTACATGGATACTCATGTGGGTGGCACAGTCAGTGCAGCAGAACCATGAGTAGCATTTGAATGACAGGCCCTGGAGGACAGACCAGAGAGCATGAGTCTGGAATTGAGAAGCTCAGGTTGGAAGCAGAGAGCAAAAAAAATTGAAACAGAGCAAAAGCAACAAGAGGGGAAACAGGTCCTTGCTCTGGAAGAAAATAAATTGCTTTAGGCTCATGAGTTGAGTAGGAGAGAGCTGGGCCTTAAAGCCAAGGACGAACCCAATACAAATGGTGGCAGCATCCACACAGGCTCCAGCGACGCTTTACCTCACCGACTCTGTGACATGTCTTGCATCATTTCTAAGGTACTGTTTCTGGGGTCTGTGTGATTCTGTGACCAGCGCCGCATTCCCCTGCGAGTGGCGTTGGACTGTTTGGAACAACTCTATCACAATGACATGATAGCACTATTTGGAGCTATTGTGTTTCTAAGTGATTTATTAGGATTGAATTTTTAAAAATTCATATCTTTGCTTGTGTATGTTGGGTTTTTATCGGTTTGATCTTGTTTCACTTAAATAAGTAGTAGCTATTTTTCTAAACTGGTGTGGTGCTCATTTGTTGTGTTATTCGGTGTGGGTACAAATAATTAACATAATGCCTATGAGATAAGCCTGACTGCTCGTGCCAAGCTACCAAGGGGGTGAGCAGGAGTTATCTACTTATTGTTTATAAGGTGGGAAGGGAAATCTCTACAGACACCAAGATGTGAGGGTGGTGCTTTTTTGCTTGTTTCTATGGTGTGTGCATTTCCAGTGATGCAAATATGGCATTAACCGCTTCTGTGCCTTGGACGAGATGATCTCGTCCAAGGCTACAGTTCCCCTGTGCCTTGGACGAGATCATCTCTTCCTAGGCACAGGGGAACTTGGGGGCGCGCTAGCGCGCCCCCCCATTCACCCCCCTTGCCCCCCCAGGCGGGGATGGAAGGGGAAGACCTTCCCCTTCCACCCCCGCCCCCCCCACGGCAATCCGATGACATCAGCGCACGCGCAGCGCGCTGACATCATCTAGTGTTGCCGGCGCGCTGGAAGCCATTTGCTTCCAGCGCGTCTTCGGAGCAGGAGCTCAAAGGTGAGTCCTCTCTGTTTTTGGGGGGCGGGGGGGTTGAGAAAACAGACACGGTGGGAAAGGAAAGGGTCTTTCCTTTCCCCCTGTGTCTGTTTTCTCAAGATTCCTGC
This sequence comes from Pleurodeles waltl, assembly GCF_031143425.1. Lineage (NCBI taxonomy): Eukaryota > Metazoa > Chordata > Amphibia > Caudata > Salamandridae > Pleurodeles > Pleurodeles waltl. The sequence goes on along the minus strand of NC_090443.1, from coordinate 599,780,494 downwards.
AGGGCCCGCGATCGTGGAGCAGGAATCTCCACTAGCCACCAGGGATTTTCTTTGTAGCTAAATTTGGGGGCGACCCCTTGGGCAAGGGTCGCCCCCCCCGGGGGCAATTTTTATTTGGATTTCGCCCCCCCTTGGGGGCAGATCGGCCGTTTTTTCGGCGGATCTGCCCCCAGGGGGGGGGCGAAAACCACTAGACACCAGGGATATATTTTTTTATGTTTGTTTTTGGGGGCGACCCCTTGGGCAAGGGTCGCCCCCCCCGGGGGCAATTTTTATTTGTATTTCGCCCCCCCCGGGGGCTGATCGGCCGTTTTTTCGGCGGATCTGCCCCCAGGGGGGGCGAAAACCACTAGACACCAGGGATAACCTTTTTTATGTGTGTTTTTGGGGGCGACCCCTTGCGCAAGGGTCGCCCCCCCCAGGGGCAATTTTTATGTGTATTTCGCCCCCCCCCTGGGGGCAGATCCGCCGATTTTTCGGCGGATCTGCCCCCAGGGGGGGGCGAAAACCACTAGACACCAGGGATATTTTTTTTATGTTTGTTTTTGGGGGCGACCCCTTGGGCAAGGGTCGCCCCTCCCCGGGGGCAATTTTTATTTGTATTTCGCCCCCCCTGGGGGCAGATCCGCCGTTTTTTCGGCGGATCTGCCCCCAGGGTGGGGCGAAAACCACAAGACACCAAGGATAACCTTTTTTATGTGTGTTTTTGGGGGCGACCCCTTGGGCAAGGGTCGCCCCCCCCCTGGGGGCAATTTTTATTTGTATTTGGCCCCCCCCTGGGGGCAGATCCGCCGATTTTTCGGCGGATCTGCCCCCAGGGGGGGCGAAAACCACTAGACACCAGGGATATCTTTTTTTATGTTTGTTTTTGGGGGCGACCCCTTGGGCAAGGGTCGCCCCTCCCCGGGGGCAATTTTTATTTGTATTTCGCCCCCCCCTGGGGGCAGATCCACCGTTTTTTCGGCGGATCTGCCCCCGGGGGGGGGCGAAAACCACTAGACACCAGGGATATCTTTGTTTATGTGTGTTTTTGGAGGCGACCCCTTGGGCAAGGGTCGCCCTCCCCCCGGGGGCAATTTCTATTTGTATTTTGCCCCCCCCCCGGGGGCAGATCAGCCGATTTTTGGGCTGATCTGCCCCCGGGGGGGGGGGGCGAAAACCACTAGACACCAGGGATTTTGTTTTTATTGTTTATTTTGGGGGCAACTCCTGTGGCAAGGGTCGCTCCCCTGGGGAGCTTTTTTTTTTCAGTTTCGGCCCCCCCCCCCCGATTGCAGACCAGCCATTTTTTGGACGATCTGGCCCGGGGGGGGGGTGGAAGCACACTAGGTGCCAGGGATTGTGTTTGGTGTGTGTTTGGGGGCACCCCTTGGGCAACGGTCGCCCCCCTAAGGTGGGGAAAATTTGTATTGCCCATCTCTGCCCGGAATTTTGTAGGGCCATCTGCCCCCAAGGAGGGCAGGGATTTTTTTTGTTTTGTGTTGTGTTGGGGGTTCCCCCTTGGGGAAGGGTCGCCACCTGAAAGGGGGCACAGAGGTGTTGCCCATTTCTGCCCCCCTTGGGGTCAGATTGGCCAAATCTTTTACGCCCATCTACCCCGAGGGGGGCAGGATCCACTTAGGTACCAAGGACAACTGCTAAGTTCTTGGTGGTGGGGTGTTTGTAAACTGGCAAAGTATTAGTATTTGTGATTATAACAATTTATTTCTTCTTTTTCTTCTAGTTCAAAGCTTTTGCTTCCTTTGCTGTGGATCTTTGCGGTTTTGGCAGTAGTTGTCCTGCGGTTTGCATAGTTGCATGTTTTAGGTAAGTGAACGCAATTTACTCCAAAGGACTATTGTTGACATGTTTGTAGGTGGTGTACTAAATGCAGTATTGTGTGTTTGACATTGTCCTTAGATTTGAGCACAGTGGTGTTTGTGTTGTCATATGTCTAAATTGCTTTTTTCTTTTTTCTTTTTAGTGGGATATCATTGGTGATTGCAGAGTAGTTGCTTGGTGAGTAGCTATTTCAGGCAACTGTGTGGTATTGTTTTTTGTAGTACATAACTCTTTGTGATAAAGCTACACTTTGTTTATTACTTATTTTAGTGCTAGTGGTTGTTGGCAATCCATTTGTTGTTAGGATCATGGCTAGCCGCAAAGTGACCGCTCAGCAGGTTGTTCGCATGCTCTTTGAGTCGTCTTCAGACCATGATTACGACACTGACTCTGCATCTGAGGCAGAGGAGGAAGCAGGAGATTCTGGAAGTGAGTTTTGTGTCCGAGAGTATTCTTCTGATGAGGAAGCTACTCTCAGTGCAGATGAAGGGCCTGTGTTAGAGGAGGACATTGATGTGCCAAGAGTGCAGCAGCCTGGGGCTGCAGGGTTTCCCATTGGAAGACCTGACACCTGGATTGCCCCAAACATGGAGCAGCCACAGTTACCTGCATTTACTGGTCTCCCAGGGTGTAGAGTTAATACGGAAAACTTTCTGCCAGTCCATTTCTTTCACTAGTTTATGGACGATGTATTTTTGGAAGAGATTGTGGAGCAGACAAATGTGTATGCAGAGCAATATTTGCGGGACAACGCTGCCAGACTTAAACCTCAGTCTAGAGCTACTCATTGGGTTCCCACATATCTGGAAGAGATTAAAAGGTTTTTAGGTTTGTCTTTTTTGATGGGGTTGATCAGGAAGCCGTCACTGGCTTCTTATTGGTCTACTAGTCCCTTGATGGCAACTGCTATATTTCCTGCAACTATGACACGTAATCGGTATTTGCTTCTTCTTCGTATGCTGCATTTTGTAGACAATGCTTTAGCCTTGCCACGAGATCACCCTGATTGTGACCGCCTTTTTCAGATTAGGCCTGTCCTTGATCATTTTGTGGATCGGTTTTCAGAGGTCTATGTCCCAGGCAAAGAGATAAGTGTGGACGAGTCTTTGGTCCTTTTCAAGGGTCGTTTAGTTTTTAAGCAGTACATTCCTAGTAAGAGGGCACGGTATGGGATTAAATTGTATCTGCTGTCAGAAAGCAGTACAGGATATGTGTATAATTTCCGGGTCTACACTGGTAGGGATTCCAGTATTGACCCTCCTGGTTGTCAGGCCACTTTTGGAGTTAGCGAAAAAATTGTGTGGGAACTTGCTAGACGGCTGTTTAACAAAGGTCACCATTTGTACGTAGATAATTTCTACACTGGAGTGCAGTTGTTCAAGGAGTTGTTTAGGGTGGACACTGTTGCTTGTGGCACAATCCGTTCTAACCGGAAAGGCTATCCAAGGGAGCTTGTCTGTAAAAAACTTGAGAGGGGACAGTGCAGTGCCTTGCGGAATAATGAGCTGCTAGCTCTGAAATTTTCAGACAGGAGGGATGTGTACATGCTATCGACCATCCATGATGAGAGTACTTCCCCTGTGGCTGTTTGGGGTCAGGTTGCGGAAGTGCGCAAACCTGCGTGCATTTTGGACTACAATAGGCACATGGGTGGTGTTGATAGAGTAGATCAGAGGTTAGAACCTTACACTGCTCTTCGTAAGTCATATGTGTGGTATAAAAAGTTGGCCCTACATTTATTTCATTTGGCAACTTTTAATGCCTTTATTTTATACAAGGATTGTTCACCCGAGTCAAGGATGACATTTGTTACATTTCAGGAGTCGGTGATAGAAAGCCTTATTGTGGTGGAACCGGCAAGAGTTCCTAGAGTAGAAGTGGTGGAGGATGTGGCTAGATTGAAAGATCGGCACTTTCCAGATCACATTCCTCCCACTCCCAAAAAAGACATGCCCACAAAGAAATGTAGAGTAAGTGCCCGGAGATTAATCCGGAGGGAGAGCCGGATGTACTGCCCCGAATGCCCTTCAAAGCCTGGGCTGTGTGTTCCCGGCTGTTACAGAAGTTACCATACCCAAAAGAATTTCTGGGAAATACCTTGAGCGTAAGCTGTCTGTTTTATATTTTCATATGTTTCACGGTTGGCATCTGTTGTGTATTTAGTTAGAGCTTTTGTGTTCGTAGTTTTGTGCTTATTTTATAATTAGTAGTTTCTTTGTTGTTTATAAATAAAAAAAAGTGATTGCGGTGTGCGTGGGGTGGCGCTTGGCTGGCGGTGTGCGTGGGGTGGCGCTTGGCTGGCGGTGTGCGTGGGGTGGCGCTTGGCTGGCAGTGTTTGCGTGGGGTGGCGCTTGGCTGGCGGTGTGCGTGGGGTGGCGCTTGGCTGGCGGTGTGCGTGGGGTGGCGCTTGGCTGGCGGTGTGCGTGGGGTGGCGCTTGGCTGGCGGTGCCAGCCGAACGGCAGTCCACACTCCCATCAGCTGGTGTGATTCTTGTATCAGGCATGTGGGCGTATGTAAGTGATGGGCCCTTGAGTGGCGCGGTCTGTCGATGTGAGTGTTGTAATGTGCTGGGCCCGTGGCTGGCGGTGTGAATGGTCTTGTGCGTGTCATGTATGAAAGGTGTGTGAATGGCCTGTAAAGCGGTTGGTGCCTTGTCGCGGCTTTACAGCTCATGAGCTGTGAGTCATTGGTTCACTTTTTTGCCTTTCAGTTATTAGCAGTGCATTTCTTTTTTGTGAAATCTCTTGTTAATAAAATTTGATTCACTGAACCATCACTCACCCTCGTGCCAAATCCAACCAGTATGTGTTGTAAAAAAAGACAAAACCTGCTCCGCTGTAATCAGGCGTCGCAGCACACCTGTGACACGCTAGGTGCCTCGGGTGGGACCCCGATGATGAAGCATGCCACCAACTTGGTTGGTGGGTGAGGGGTCTTCTTCACATAACCTAAGTGTGTTTCTTTTCACAATTTTAGTGTTTGGCACATCACGGACGTATGTGCACACATCAAAGTGATATATTCCAAAAATGCCTGTGTTTGGGGGGGAGGGCCCACCTATGTTTTTGGTCCAGGGTGCGGCTGTCATGTAGGGAAACCTACAAAACCCAGAATTTTTTTTAAAATAGGCACCCCAAGGAGTCCAGGGAGGTGTGGCTTGCGTGGCTCCCCCAACTATCCCTTCTATCCCTTCAGGTTTTGGGCCTTATTCTGTTCCAGGCACCTGGCCCACCCACACAAGTGAGGTACCATTTTTATCGGGAGACTTGGGGGAACGCTGGGTGGAAGGAAATTTGTGGCTCCTCTCAGATTCCAGAACTTTCTGCCACAGAAATGTGAGGAACATGTGGTTTTTTTAGCCACATTTTGAGGTTTGAAAAGGATTCTGGGTAACAGAACCTGGTCCGAGCCCCGCAAGTCACCCCATCTTGGATTCCCCTAGGTCTCTAGTTTTCAGAAATGCACAGGTTTGTAGGTTTCCCTAGGTGCCAGGTGAGCTACAGGCCAAAATCCACAGGTAGGCACTGTTTTCTTTCAAAAAATGGGATGTGTCCACGTTGCGTTTTGGGGCGTTTCCTGTCGCGGGCGCTAGGCCTACCCACGCAAGTGAGGTATCATTTTTATCTGGAGACTTGGGGGAACGCTGGGTGGAAGGAAATTTGTGGCTCCTCTCAGATTCCAGAACTTTCTGTCACCGAAATGTGAGGAAAACTTGTTATTTTAGCCAAATTTTGATGTTTGCAAAGGATTCTGGGTAACAGAACCTGGTCCGAGCCCCGCAAGTCAGCCCTCCTTGGATTCCCCTAGGTCTCTAGTTTTCAGAAATGCACAGGTTTTGTAGGTTTCCCTAGGTGCCGGCTGAGCTAGAGGCCAAAATCTACAGGTAGGCACTTCGCAAAAAACACCTCTGTTTTTTCCCAAAATGTAGGATGTGTCCACGTTACGCTTTGGGGTGTTTCCTGTCGCCGGCGCTAAGCCTACCCACGCAAGTGAGGTATCATTTTTATCGGGAGACTTGGGGGAACGCTGGGTGGAAGGAAATTTGTAGCTCCTCTCAGATTCCAGAACTTTCTGCCACAGAAATGTGAGGGACATGTGTTTTTTTAGCCAAATTTTGAGGTTTGCAAAGGATTCTGGGTAACAGAACCTGGTCCGAGCCCCGCAAGTCAGCCCTCCTTGGATTCCCCTAGGTCTCTAGTTTTCAGAAATGCACAGGTTTGGTAGGTTTCCCTAGGTGCCGGCTGAGCTAGAGGCCAAAATCTACAGGTAGGCACTTCGCAAAAAACACCTCTGTTTTTTCCCAAAATTTAGGTTGTGTCCACGTTGCGCTTTGGGGTGTTTCCTGTCGCCGGCGCTAGGCCTACCCACGCAAGTGAGGTATCATTTTTATCGGGAGACTTGGGGGAACGCTGGGTGGAAGGAAATTTGTAGCTCCTCTCAGATTCCAGAACTTTCTGCCACAGAAATGTGAGGGACATGTGTTTTTTTAGCCAAATTTTGAGGTTTGCAAAGGATTCTGGGTAACAGAACCTGGTCCGAGCCCCGCAAGTCACCCCTGCTTGGATTCCCCTAGGTCTCTAGTTTTCAGAAATGCACAGGTTTGGTAGGTTTCCCTAGGTGCCGGCTGAGCTAGAGGCCAAAATCTACAGGTAGGCACTTCGCAAAAAACACCTCTGTTTTTTCCCAAAATTTAGGATGTGTCCACGTTGCGCTTTGGGGTGTTTCCTGTCGCCGGCGCTAGGCCTACCCACGCAAGTCAGGTATCATTTTTATCGGGAGACTTGGGGGAACGCTGGGTGGAAGGAAATTTGTAGCTCCTCTCAGATTCCAGAACTTTCTGCCACAGAAATGTGAGGGACATGTGTTTTTTTAGCCAAATTTTGAGGTTTGCAAAGGATTCTGGGTAACAGAACCTGGTCCGAGCCCCGCAAGTCAGCCCTCCTTGGATTCCCCTAGGTCTCTAGTTTTCAGAAATGCACAAGTTTGGTAGGTTTCCCTAGGTGCCGGCTGAGCTAGAGGCCAAAATCTACAGGTAGGCACTTCGCAAAAAACACCTCTGTCTTTTCCCAAAATTTAGGATGTGTCCACGTTGCGCTTTGGGGTGTTTCCTGTCGCTGGCGCTAGGCCTACCCACGCAAGTGAGGTATCATTTTTATCGGGAGACTTGGGGGAACGCTGGGTGGAAGGAAATTTGTAGCTCCTCTCAGATTCCAGAACTTTCTGCCACAGAAATGTGAGGGACATGTGTTTTTTTAGCCAAATTTTGAGGTTTGCAAAGGATTCTGGGTAACAGAACCTGGTCCGAGCCCCGCAAGTCAGCCCTCCTTGGATTCCCCTAGGTCTCTAGTTTTCAGAAATGCACAGGTTTGGTAGGTTTCCCTAGGTGCCGGCTGAGCTAGAGGCCAAAATCTACAGGTAGGCACTTCGCAAAAAACACCTCTGTTTTTTTCCAAAATTTAGGATGTGTCCACGTTGCGCTTTGGGGTGTTTCCTGTCGCCGGCGCTAGGCCTACCCATGCAAGTGTGGTATCATTTTTATCGGGAGACTTGGGGGAACGCTGGGTGGAAGGAAATTTGTAGCTCCTCTCAGATTCCAGAACTTTCTGCCACCGAAATGTGAGGAAAACTTGTTATTTTAGCCAAATTTTGAGGTTTGCAAAGGATTCTGGGTAACAGAACCTGGTCCGAGCCCCGCAAGTCAGCCCTCCTTGGATTCCCCAAGGTCTCTAGTTTTTAGAAATGCACAGGTTTGGTAGGTTTCCCTAGGTGCCGGCTGAGCTAGAGTCCAAAATCTACAGGTAGGCACTTCGCAAAAAACACCTCTGTTTTTTTCCAAAATTTAGGATGTGTCCACGTTGCGCTTTGGGGTGTTTCCTGTCGCCGGCGCTAGGCCTACCCACGCAAGTGAGGTATCATTTTTATCGGGAGACTTGGGGGAACGCTGGGTGGAAGGAAATTTGTAGCTCCTCTCAGATTCCAGAACTTTCTGCCACAGAAATGTGAGGGACATGTGTTTTTTTAGCCAAATTTTGAGGTTTGCAAAGGATTCTGGGTAACAGAACCTGGTCCGAGCCCCGCAAGTCAGCCCTCCTTGGATTCCCCTAGGTCTCTAGTTTTCAGAAATGCACAGGTTTGGTAGGTTTCCCTAGGTGCCGGCTGAGCTAGAGGCCAAAATCTACAGGTAGGCACTTCGCAAAAAACACCTCTGTTTTTTCCCAAAATTTAGGATGTGTCCACGTTGCGCTTTGGGGTGTTTCCTGTCGCCGGCGCTAGGCCTACCCACGCAAGTCAGGTATCATTTTTATCGGGAGACTTGGGGGAACGCTGGGTGGAAGGAAATTTGTAGCTCCTCTCAGATTCCAGAACTTTCTGCCACAGAAATGTGAGGGACATGTGTTTTTTTAGCCAAATTTTGAGGTTTGCAAAGGATTCTGGGTAACAGAACCTTGTCCGAGCCCCGCAAGTCAGCCCTCCTTGGATTCCCCTAGGTCTCTAGTTTTCAGAAATGCACAAGTTTGGTAGGTTTCCCTAGGTGCCGGCTGAGCTAGAGGCCAAAATCTACAGGTAGGCACTTCGCAAAAAACACCTCTGTTTTTTTCCAAAATTTAGGATGTGTCCACGTTGCGCTTTGGGGTGTTTCCTGTCGCCGGCGCTAGGCCTACCCACGCAAGTGAGGTATCATTTTTATCGGGAGACTTGGGGGAACGCTGGTTGGAAGGAAATTTGTAGCTCCTCTCAGATTCCAGAACTTTCTGCCACAGAAATGTGAGGGACATGTGTTTTTTTAGCCAAATTTTGAGGTTTGCAAAGGATTCTGGGTAACAGAACCTTGTCCGAGCCCCGCAAGTCAGCCCTCCTTGGATTCCCCTAGGTCTCTAGTTTTCAGAAATGCACAGGTTTGGTAGGTTTCCCTAGGTGCCGGCTGAGCTAGAGGCCAAAATCTACAGGTAGGCACTTCGCAAAAAACACCTCTGTTTTTTTCCAAAATTTAGGATGTGTCCACGTTGCGCTTTGGGGTGTTTCCTGTCGCCGGCGCTAGGCCTACCCATGCAAGTGTGGTATCATTTTTATCGGGAGACTTGGGGGAACGCTGGGTGGAAGAAATTTGTAGCTCCTCTCAGATTCCAGAACTTTCTGCCACCGAAATGTGAGGAAAACTTGTTATTTTAGCCAAATTTTGAGGTTTGCAAAGGATTCTGGGTAACAGAACCTGTCCGAGCCCCGCAAGTCAGCCCTCCTTGGATTCCCCTAAGTCTCTAGTTTTCAGAAATGCACAGGTTTGGTAGGTTTCCCTAGGTGCCGGCTGAGCTAGAGGCCAAAATCTACAGGTAGGCACTTCGCAAAAAACACCTCTGTTTTTTCCCAAAATTTAGGATGTGTCCACGTTGCGCTTTGGGGTGTTTCCTGTCGCCGGCGCTAGGCCTACCCACGCAAGTGAGGTATCATTTTTATCGGGAGACTTGGGGGAACGCTGGGTGGAAGGAAATTTGTAGCTCCTCTCAGATTCCAGAACTTTCTGCCACAGAAATGTGAGGGACATGTGTTTTTTTAGCCAAATTTTGAGGTTTGCAAAGGATTCTGGGTAACAGAACCTGGTCCGAGCCCCGCAAGTCAGCCCTCCTTGGATTCCCCTAGGTCTCTAGTTTTCAGAAATGCACAGGTTTGGTAGGTTTCCCTAGGTGCCGGATGAGCTAGAGGCCAAAATCTACAGGTAGGCACTTCGCAAAAAACACCTCTGTTTTTTCCCAAAATTTAGGATGTGTCCACGTTGCGCTTTGGGGTGTTTCCTGTCGCCGGCGCTAGGCCTACCCACGCAAGTGAGGTATCATTTTTATCAGGAGACTTGGGGGAACGCTGGGTGGAAGGAAATTTGTAGCTCCTCTCAGATTCCAGAACTTTCTGCCACAGAAATGTGAGGGACATGTGTTTTTTTAGCCAAATTTTGAGGTTTGCAAAGGATTCTGGGTAACAGAACCTGGTCCGAGCCCCGCAAGTCACCCCTGCTTGGATTCCCCTAGGTCTCTAGTTTTCAGAAATGCACAGGTTTGGTAGGTTTCCCTAGGTGCCGGCTGAGCTAGAGGCCAAAATCTACAGGTAGGCACTTCGCAAAAAACACCTCTGTTTTTTTCAAAAATTTAGGATGTGTCCACGTTGCGCTTTGGGGTGTTTCCTGTCGCCGGCGCTAGGCCTACCCACGCAAGTGAGGTATCATTTTTATCGGAAGACTTGGGGGAACGCTGGGTGGAAGGAAATTTGTAGCTCCTCTCAGATTCCAGAACTTTCTGCCACAGAAATGTGAGGGACATGTGTTTTTTTAGCCAAATTTTGAGGTTTGCAAAGGATTCTGGGTAACAGAACCTGGTCCGAGCCCCGCAAGTCACCCCTGCTTGGATTCCCCTAGGTCTCTAGTTTTCAGAAATGCACAGGTTTGGTAGGTTTCCCTAGGTGCCGGCTGAGCTAGAGGCCAAAATCTACAGGTAGGCACTTCGCAAAAAACACCTCTGTTTTTTCCCAAAATTTAGGATGTGTCCACGTTGCGCTTTGGGGTGTTTCCTGTCGCCGGCGCTAGGCCTACCCACGCAAGTGAGGTATCATTTTTATCGGGAGACTTGGGGGAACGCTGGGTGGAAGGAAATTTGTAGCTCCTCTCAGATTCCAGAACTTTCTGCCACAGAAATGTGAGGGACATGTGTTTTTTTAGCCAAATTTTGAGGTTTGCAAAGGATTCTGGGTAACAGAACCTGGTCCGAGCCCCGCAAGTCAGCCCTCCTTGGATTCCCCTAGGTCTCTAGTTTTCAGAAATGCACAGGTTTGGTAGGTTTCCCTAGGTGCCGGCTGAGCTAGAGGCCAAAATCTACAGGTAGGCACTTCGTAAAAAAACACCTCTGTTTTTTTCCAAAATTTAGGATGTGTCCACGTTGCGCTTATGGGTGTTTCCTGTCGCCGGTGCTAGGCCTACCCACGCAAGTGAGGTATCATTTTTATCGGGAGACTTGGGGGAACATAGATTAGCAAAACAAGTGCTATTGCCCCTTGTCTTTCTCTACATTTTTTCCTTCCAAATATAGGAGAGTGTGTAAAAAAGACATCTATTTGAGAAATTCCCTATAATTCACATGCTTGTATGGTCACCCCGGAATTCAGAGATGTGCAAATAACCACTGCTCCTCAGCACCTTATCTTGTGCCCTTTTTGGAAATGCAAAGGTTTTCTTGATAGCAATTTTTTACTCTTTATATTTCAGCAAATGAATTGCTGTATACCCGGTATAGAATGAAAACACACTGCAGGGTGCAGCTCATTTATTGGCTCTGGGTTCCTCGGGTTCTTGATGAACCTACAAGCCCTATATATCCCCGCAACCAGAGGAGTCCAGCAGACGTAACGGTATATTGCTTTCCATAATCTGACATTGCAGGGAAAAGTTACAGAGTAAAACGTAGAGAAAAATTGATGTTTTTTTCACCTCAATTTCAATATTTTTCTTTTTCAGCTGTTATTTTCTGTAGGAAACCCTTGTAGGATCTACACAAATGACCCCTTGCTGAATTCAGAATTTTGTCTACTTTCCAGAAATGGTTAGGTTTCTGGGATCCAGCATTGGTTTCAGGCCCATTCCTGTCACTGACTGGAAGGAGGCTGAAAGCACAAAAAATTTCAAAAATGGGGTATGCCCCAGTAAAATGCCAAAATTGTGTTGAAAAATTGGGTTTTCTGATTCAAGTCTGCCTGTTCCTGAAAGCTAGGAAGCTGCTGAGTTTAGCACTACAAACCCTTTGTTGATGCCATTTTCAGGGGGAAATCCACAAGCCTTCTTCTGCAGCCACTTTTTCAATTTTTTTTTTAAAAAACGAAATTTTCACTGTATTTTGGCCAATTTCTTGGCCTCCTTCAAGGGAACCCACAAAGTCTGGGTACCTCTAGAATCCCTAGGATGTTGGAAAAAAAGGACGCAAATTTGGCTTGGTTAGCTTATGTGAACAAAAAGTTATGAGGGCCTAAGCGCGAACTGCCCCAAATAGGCAAAAAAAGGCCTGGCACAGGAGGGGGAAAAGGCCTGGCAGCGAAGGGGTTAAGTGGAGAAGTATACTTTGGATGGCACAATTGCTACTGTGATTATGCTTTGTTTGTGGGAAATCTAATCCAGTCTCCAACATTACAAGCAAATTTCCATGTGGTACAATGCACAACACTCAAGGCACCGATTGGCTGTCCCGTGGGTTGATTTAAGTATGCACAGTAATGGCTTGATGATGCTGACACATTGCCCACTGCCTGTATGATGTCCCGTGGACTGATCGAACATTTGCAATTTAAGATCTTTATTTAGATTTCGAGTTCCAAGAAACATATCAAAAACCAGTAACTGTTTATAACTTAATTCTTCTTTTATTTTGTTATGATAGTGATCCATTTCAACAGGGGTAGAAGTTATATAACACAAAAGTCTGAATTAATATTTTATTTAAATATGTGCAAACTACACTGAATCTCGGAACACCTGGACTGACCCTTTCTTGAATTGTTTGCTGCAGTATGTGAGAAATGAAAAATAATTGAATACATATGCTTTCATATCCATCTATCCCAACCTATTTTTATACATTGTTCAGCAATTTTTTACATTTGCAGAGTTGTAGGAAATAGAGAGATTAAACAGTACAAGAACTAATGTCTGGCCATCATACATATATGGAGACCAGAAGCTCTTTCCTTATCTTGGCTAAGGCGGACACTGCTCTTCTTTTTGAGGGCCGGGGATTATTATTCTGTCTCAAACATTTGCTGCGAGCAAAAGACACATATGGTAAAGACAGAGGAGGTGAAAAACGAAAAAGCGTCACAAAGGGAGTAAATAGAAAGCTGCAAGAGTGAGCTGAAGGGGAAGGGAGTGGCTTTATATGGATTGAAGAGGCCCGAGATGGCTTCAGGATTACGCCGCCCCAGTGTTCCCACATTTAATTACAGCAGCCGCGTGTTTAAGAGGAGGGCGGTATAGGTTGTTCCAGCCATCGTCTGTAAGTCGTTTGTTTCCATTTGCTCTTCACATTCTGTCATCACCTACCCATCCATGATTTTACACTGGCTGAAGAGGTTGTAAATGGACTTTGCCACAGTCTTTCGGTGCGCGGCTGTGTGTGTTTTTGGCCTTGAACGACCCCAGCAGTGCACTTATAACGTTTCTTATGTTGTTTGCAAAACAGACGAAGAATTGTATGAATCATGCCTCTGAACAGTGATCCATATGAGAAATGCTTTTGTTTTTCACGTACCCCAAATTTAGAACCCCAGCACGCTCCAAGTAATTGCCTTATGTGAAACCTGTTGTAATGGGCTCTGTCAATTTGGAAGTTACAGAAGTACTTTTGAAATGATGGAGGTGAAATGAAAGACCTTGGTCAATTTTACCTTTTTAAGAAATTGGAGTACCTTTATGCAATTTTGTTGTGAAAGCCATGAAATACGTTTAAGAGCATCTTGATTAGATAGTTCCTGATAAATATTGAAGACTTCTTTTGTTTGATTCTTGAATTATTTTTTTAAACGGCAGTATATACGGGAAGGAGTTAAATTACATTGATATATAAGTGGGGTCTGTCAACTGAAATTAGGCCTGCTCTATAAAACGAAGCAGTGCCCTGTAATAAGAAAAGGGGGCGCCGTCTGAAAGCAGCTACACATCAGTACCATTGCTTAATTTTGTCTCTGCGCCAATGCACTTGTACGCATACGACTTTGTTCTTCTAGCATATTATTCGAATTCCTTATGATATCTATTCAGAGCTTTCTCACATTTCATGTGCACTTTAGATCTGTGAACTAATTCCTCCAATTCGCACTTTATGGAATGTGCTCCCAAATGTTAAAAATTATGCACTCGTACCAAAAATGATAATAAACTTGTAAGTGTGTCCAGTTTTCAATATCTGGGGTTATTGTTTGAGTCTAGTGCATATCGGGCCAGCAATATTTCATATAGTAGCTTAAGGTGTACTCAAGTAGTCAGTTTCATATTCAATCTTAGCCTTAGGGTTTTCAGAGGTCAATGTTTACTACCACTTTTTAGGGAATATAAATTCAGTAAATTTAGAGGACCTCTCCCGTTTCTGCAGGTGTTAGACAATGAGGAGTGTTTTCTGAAATCAACTGTCATTACCGTTAGCGTATGCATTTTAATTTCTCTGTGATTATTGTTTGTGTTTGTGCTTTGTATTTTTTATGATTGTCTCTGGTTTTCGGGTAAAGAGGATGCTGATGATGATTAAAAAAAGGGACACATATCAACATCAGAAGGATTAGTTTCTGATTATGCTGTAAAATATCATACATTCAATCCGAAGGTATTAGCGCATCTGACCTTAATAAGTAAACTTACAAGGGGATGCGAATAGGCCGCTGGACCTTTTGACTCGCAATTAAGATGCTCCCACCATAATTCCAGTACATGCAGATCAATAACCAATAACCCATACACAGTCTCAATAAGCAACAATAATCAATAACATTAATGATCAATAGAGTCAGAAATTGTCACACACCATGACCTTTCAGCCATGAATAATCACACCTTTTAGTAAAAGTTAAAATATTTATTTCCCTATATTAACAATTCTAAGGTCATGTAGATTAATCTCAGGATCAAATGAACCACATACAGAAACAATACTGGCTGTCCAAAGCAGCGGAAGAAACGCAGTCTAATCAAAGCTTGAACTACGACACATTCTAAAGTTATGGTGCAAATTAATAACAAGGTCAACTGCATCAATGTGATCACATACATTCGAGTTCAGCAGAGAAACATCAAGCCTTATTCCCTATTAGCAGAATTTCATTAGAGAGAATCCTTAACTAACATCACATTAGCATCAGCATGCTGGGCTTCATGCAAAACAATTTACTAACAAAAATTTGGAAAAACATCTAACTAGGGCTCTATCAAAACAGTGTGGTTGGTACCTAGAAAGAAAAAGCAAATGTGCATGGTAATCAACATTCTAATTCATAATACCTATCCTCAGTATGGATCAGCAAACCGAGTCAGTCTTCGTCCTCAGGACATCAGTCGATCAGCAAGGCATCAGAATTCAGCATCAAAGTCCAGAAAACGCAGTCTTTAAGCAAATAAAGTTAAGCACGTCTCTTATCAAGACGCAAAAATGGGCAAGAATGAGCTAATGGCAAATGTTTAAGGCAAAAATGCAAAATGCAGAATGCTGGTTTCTTCTCACTGCAATCTCATTAAGTTGAACTCACTAAAACTTTTCCCAAAATCCCTGTTGGTCAAGGGATCGCATGTTCACACTTTGTCCAATAAAACTAAAACTCAAAATCTATGAATTCTACTATTACTCTGTTCACATGTCACTGATTGATTTTCCTGCAATGTCCTCATCATCCAGCTTGTCAGGTTACAATATTGTTGCAACTTCTACTCCAGTCAGTGTCTCCATTGTTCTCCTTCTGAGAAAGTCAGTCTTACACACATTACGTACAAAATGTTACATTAGCAAGAACAGCATCTTCTCGCAGTCGGTTCTCATGAGAAAACTTTCTCAGCTACGAGCACATTTACACAACACAAAGGAAAATCACAGTTTAACTCTCTAGGAGAGCTATTTATTAAATGGTAAGAAATACAGCTTGACATGAGGCCTGGCAAGTAGGCCAAGACCTTCCCTAAGTTAAGGCCTACAACTAATAAAGCTAATACATAATGCATACCCTTTAATATGACATATTACTACATTGGTCAAACGTATGCTCAACATTCCATAGTATTAGATTATTAATAAGTACACTTTGTGAACATTGGCGGACACTCATCTTAATCACATTTTCAAAAACGTGCGTTATTTTTCTACGTTATTATATTTTCTATACGAATCCCTTACTCAGAATACATGAACACTCAACAAGAGGGGTAGCAACTGTGATTAAGAAGAACAGTGGAACTAGAATATTCAAGTGTAGGATGGATGCATAAGGCAGATGGATTATGAGTGTGATGGGCACAGGAGAGTTTCAATGGGTCTGTGCTCATTTTATGGGCCTAATTGTTATGATATGCAACACTTAAAGAAGGTACAGCAGCATTTGATGGAATCTTCTCCCCCCATATAGCTGAGGTGTATTACAATGTGGTGCTAAATGAGGAGCTAGATAGATCCTCAAAGAGTGTCTACATACTCATGAATAAAGTAAGGGGAAGACTAGGGGATTTAATGCCTGGTTTGGGGCTGGTAGCTATTTGGAGAGAGAGGTCCAGGAAGCAGAAGGGATACACTTTTTACAGCAAAAAGTATAGACTCTTTTCACAAATTGATTACGTCCTTCTAGACAGAGCTGTACTCAAATATGTGGATGCAGTAGAGCACCAAGCAGGCTCTATATCGGACTATGTGCATAGGATAAGGTGACTACGGTTATGAATCTTAAGCTTGGGAAAGATCCATTGTCGGCTGACTCTTACAGACCAATATCGCCATTGAATAATGATTATAAGATTTTCATAGGAATCATAGCCAACAGGCTATCTCAAATCATTGGCATAGTGATCCATCTGGACCAAAAAGGTTTTATAGCAGGCAGACACCTGCATGAGTTAACTCACTACTTTTTGGCATAATCAACATGTGGTGTCATGTATTGCCCCTTACAATTATAACTAAAGGTACCACCAAGGCTTTTGATCAGGTTAACTGTATATACCTCAGGGGGGCATTAGGAGGTTTTGAGGCCAGTAACAATCTGGTTAGGGCAGTGCAGATGCAGTATAGGTCCCCATCAGCTCAGGTTCTGATCAATGGTGAGCTCACCCCACGTTTTGTAATCCAGTGAGCTATAAGGCAGGGGTGACCGGTCTCCCCTTTGTTATTTGATTTTTATATTGAGCCATTAGGTCAGCTGTTTCATTTAGATCATTCAGTATTACCTTTTGAGTATGCAGATTTCCCAGTTAAACTTGCTCTATATGCAGACAATTTACTCCTATACACCATTAATCCAAAATATTCCATAACCAGGTTTGTGGCCTTTGGGAAGATTTCAGGATATGCTATAACTCGAGGGAAAACAGAGGTTATGGCTTGGCTGAGGACAGTCTCCACACCCTGTCTGAGAAATCAGATCAGGTAACTAGGGATTTTATCAAAGCAAGATCTAGATGAGCTCCGGGGGGGGGTGTAAACCTGGAAACAATCAGTAAGGAGATTGAGTGGTTACTTAGGAGATGGGTACACCTTTTCCTAATTATCTATGGAAAGGCAAACATGAACAAAATGACGAGCGTCCCAAAAGTCACTTTCTTACACCATACAATTCAGATGATATTTCCAACAAGTAGCATAAAGAAAGCTGTAAGGGAGGGCGTCCAGTTTAATTTGGGTTGCTAAAAGTGCCATGATCTCATGGAAAAAGCTCAGAAGAAAATTAAAGCAAGGAGGTCTCTCTCTCTCCTAGATTTTCAAATATACTGTTCTGCGTTCCATTGTAAGAATATCAGGTTCCTCACTCTAAAGTTAGAACAGTCTCAATTGTGACAGCTGTTCACCGCTATTCTTGCCCCTCTGGGGCACCAACAAATTTCTGTATAAGTCTGGGGACCCTAAGTTTTGTAAGCAGGTAAGGCTAAAATGACTTTTAGCCTTACCTGCTTGGCAGCACTGAAGATCTGGGTATATGTCAATAAGGTCCTTGAGATCAGCTACTACACAGACCTGGCCATAATCTGGGACTCCCCAGAAATACCCTGAGTGGTTACTGGATAAACATAGTTAGCCGTTCAGGAAAGGAAATTTCAGTACGTTAGGGGACCTGAGAAGTGGTGACACCTCAATCAACTGTTAGTCTTTGCACTCCTTAAAAAGAGGGGGTAACGTTTTAAAATTTAAATACTCGCCCTTATGCTCCTGGTGGTCTGTCCAAGGCAAAGCAAACATTGGTCATTGGAAACAAGAAGTTTTATTACTGGAAGATAAGCAGATCCAAAGGAGGGATCAGTGTGGTACTGGGACATACTGGAAGCAGAGGATAAGGAGAGTGTTGCTCCACATCGGGTATAGGAGAAAAACCTGCCACAGATGGATGTTGCTGAGCTCTGGCGAGTATCTGTGTCTCTTTTAGAAAAGGTTTTTGTGGCAGCACCTTTGAAGCAAAATCATCTGTTCACTATTTACAGGGTATACTGGACGTACCAGAGATTGGCTATGTTCACCCGGGAAAAACACAAGTGCAAGAGGTGTGATCTGTGGGAAGCAAATAACTTACATGTGTGTGGACTGTCCCAGATTAAAATCCTCCTGGGACAAAATGAGAAGGCATCTGAAAGAGACCTTAGGGCATAAACTCAAGGTCAGCTACCCTGTGATATTTTTTGGGACAGACCGGGCACAGGAGAGCCTGGGAGCTCAACAAAGAGATCTGCTGTTAATTTTTATCCTACTTGCTAAAAGGGAAATCTGTAGAAAATGGACAGTGGCTGCTCCACCATCACATCTAGATTGGATAAAGTCAGCAAGGGGGAGTGAGGAAGCTAGAACGAGGGCGTGAAAACAAGGGAGCAGAAAAGCAATGGCCGCCCTTGTTAGCACAGGTGTTTTAATAAAAATTATTAATGAATGAGTTTATGTAAAAAATGAAATAACGTAGAAACAAATGCACACATTTGAAATGTGATCTCGAAGACTCAACTCACGCAGCAAACATCTGTGCCGGGTGGTTCACGACAGGGCATGGCTCAGCGAGGATGCGAGTTGCGGCGAGACCAGAGATTTGAGCCTCGATAGCCGCAATTCTCAACAGCGGCGACAGGACGACCTGACGACCACGGTACCATGGTACCCGACAGCAGCGGCAGCAGCAGGTGACGGTGGCAGGAAGGAAAAGAAGCTGAGAAGTGCCAGTAAGCGCCGGCGAGTGACAAGGCGAGGAGGGAAAAAGGGGCAATGGGGAGCTGCAGTTACTCCCTCGGCTGTGATCACCCCACCTTCCGCTGTGCCTTTGGCTCCAGCTGTCACCTGCAGTGCTATCTGCCCTTCCTCCTGCCCCCCCTGTTTTGCTGCAATTCATACAGGTGTCGGGATAAGGCTCCGGGGCCGGAGAGAGACGAGAGGGCCCAGAGAGCCCAGGCACCGCAGACGTCGCAGTAATAAGCGGAGGCCCAGACTCACAGGCACTCAGCGGTGTGCAAGGCAAGGCTCTTCCAGGCTTTCAGTTTTCCAGGTTCCTTCAGACTGCACAGTTTGGATCCCTGGGGTAAAGAACACAGGGCATTGAAACTCAGAGCCTGAGTAGCACACGGCGTAGAAAACCGGGGGTAAATCCTCAAAGCATTTGGCTATAGGTTGCCCACTAAGCACAGAAGCCACCAGTAATAGTCCGATGTATTGCGCAAATTCAAGCATCTCTCATCTGAAAAAAATTGGCTGATATATCCAGATACAGTCGGTCAACCTAGGGGCAGTAGCAGGATGACACTAACACGTGGAAGGAAAAAAGCTGAAAAGAGGCAAAGGCAAGGCTCCACAGGGGAGGGCTGGCACGAGCCAAACAAGCGAATCCACAGAAAGAAAAATATTTCCAAACCCGGCACAATCAAAGGACTCACTTTATAAATCTCTAAGCCAGGACAGAAAGGCAGGATATAAAATCGCGGATTTCTTGCTTACTAAGAGGGAGTCGATTTGAATCAACGCTTTAAAAGGTTTAGCTTTTGTCAACGACACAGAGACAATAGACATGGTTAATGAGAAGACTGCGCAGGACGTGGAAAGGCTTTGTGCTGACCTGGGAACAACAATTAAACCAAATCCTCTGCCTAATAAAACTGGCTTAACGATCAACGCTGAAATTCACATATGCTACCAAAAGGATACCCTTTCCACCTTGAATCTGAGTAACTGGAACAACTGGGGGGAGATTTTATGCTGCACCTCATATCCCAAACAACCCTGCAAGAAGAGAATGATACTGACTGCATTATAATAGAGGAACATCTGCTAATAGATTGTTCAGATATTTGTTCGGACACACCACTAGGCATTCAGATTGTAAATAACAAAGCAAAATTGAGCTCCATTTGCAGCACAAGCTCGCCACAGAAAGATTACTCACTTTGCAAAATAATAACCTCAACGACATCTGACATGCATGTAACTTCAGTAGTTGCGGTAATGGAGCGACAGCAGGAATCCGACGCCCCGTTGGACCACATAATGGAGGCCAAATCAAATGTAGAACCATTAACATCAGGAGATTCATGGAAGGATTTGCTATTAACAATGGATGCGATGTCACCAGTTATTCAATTTCAAGCAGACAAACAAGACACTCAGGTAGACTTAATATCCTGGCTGTCCACATTGTAAGCATTGACAACAAGCTTCAAACTTTGAACAATCTGATAAAGAGGGATCAAACCCACTCATTCACCAAGCAGGGGACATGTCAGTGTGCCACTATAGGGGACAACTCACAAGGAACTCTGGAAATTTTAAATGACATCTTGAAAGAGGTACAAGTCTTGACCCTTAGAACTCAAGATCACTTCAGCAGTCACGGTGAGAAGGCCCTCAGAAAATCAGGGAATAAGGAAAGCATACAAAATGTGGAGGATCCCCCACATGAAAGCAATAATTTCATGGAAAACTGTCCCTCCTGACAGGAAAGGACTCAGAGCAACATAGAGGGAAGATAATGCCTCAGCACACAAGATATAGTCCCAACCACAGGCGGATTGAAGAAATCAGCTGTAAACAATTCAATAGTGGAGGAAACCTCCCTTACAAAAAGGGAAAAGAAACGACAAAGGAAAGCACAGAAAAAATCTAAGGGGTTCCAGCAATGTAACATATGGAAATCATTTGCTGAATTCAACGGCTTGCCGAGCAGGGATTTGGGAAGAACAGACAACAGTAACAAGACAACAAGAAGGGCAAAACCCAAACAGATGAGGGAAGAACAGCTGGCTAGCAAGGACAACCCTACGCGTGAACTAAGCGTTCCTGGAAATCAGCGAACATCACAGCAACAGTCACCTAAAACTCCCTTTTCCAGTTGTGAGCAGGGCGGTAGCACCTGATTATTGTGAGGTGGCTTCAAGAGAACCACAGGGAAAAAGAACAATGATCTGTCAGTGCCCAGAACAGGGAATTCAGCAGGTAAATGACAAGATGGAAACTGTCAAATTTTGGGAACATAACCCTCAATGTGCAAGCACCGAACACAACACGATCACACTAAACCAGTCTGCGGAAAACAACAAACAGATTTCAGACCTAGTTCACAATCCTTGGTCAGATGATTGCACAAACAGTGAGGCACAAAAACTGATTCCAGTACATCAGACATCGTATGATAAGGTGGCTGTAGAGGATTACAAACTACTCCTAATTCCTTGTTATGATTCAAAGGGGGCATTCGACATCCTAAACAGAGGCACCATATTGAAGTTAATAAAAGTGATTCAGCCCTATATCTCAACAACAGAATTGATGACTGTTGAGTTTACGCCCCATCCAAATAATAAAGACAAAGAGACAACATCTTGGGCCACGTCTGCCATTACTGATCAAATTTGAGCACATCAAGAAATGTTTACTGTATGGGGCATCGTCCTGCCAAAACTAGAACTGCTTTGATACCCCAATCTTCTGATACTGAAACGAAAGAAGGGCGGCTCGATTTTAAAAGGGGCCGTGGCAGTAGAATCTTCCCCAAGCAGATGGGAACACCTAACAATAGTAAAGCACCAAAGCCTGCTTCATCAAGGCATGTACCAACATGTTTTCATTGGTATGCCCTCGACAGTCAAACAGGTTGGAAGGCAACACTTAAACGACAACAGTCATAATTGGTCCTGATGAAAATCCAGAAAACATCCATATATGCTCCTGGAATACTCACGGTCTAAACAATCTGGACACCAATAAGGTGGCTCTGAGTTCCCTACAGCAGTTTGAAATCATCATGTTGCAGGAAACATGATGCATGGAGCCAATACAAATTTCTGGATTTATTTGGACGGATGTCTTCGCAAAACAAACTCAAAAGCATGGACACCCCAACGGGGGCCTCACAACATACTGCTCCACGACAATCAACTGAGTGATAAAACAGATTGACCTGGGAATCGATTGGCTGCAACCAATAAAGTTGAAACATCGTGTTTTATCAGGCAACAACAGAACTTTATTACAGATCAATGTATATATTCACCCATTTTCAAAAACATTGCAGAAGCAAGACAAGGACGCAACCCTCATTGTGTCCGGTGTTTTTAACCTAGATTTGGAAAGGGCAGTACAAAACACTTCAACGGAACACATGTGAATTCAAAGCTTGAAAATCTGGGTCTGTGCTGCCTGACACCTCTCCCCAGGGATGCTTCATCCGCACAAGTAACCTACTCAAGTAGTACCAAAAAATCTAATATTTACTTTGCATTAATAAATGAAACAATCAAAGAGCTCAAAGAAATACTAAGAACACAGGAACTAAAGGACCATCCTCCAGTAGACAGGAGACAGCTTGGAAGTACTTGTGCTATTCCCTAATGAATGCATTTTCCATCAAAAAATGTCTCCCAATTTCGGTCATAGAGGCAAACAACAAGTTAAGAGTGGCAGAGCAAAAAAGCCATGGTATAACAAAACACTGTGTAATCAGAAAAATCAAGTCTCTAGAGAATCAAAAAAAGTCCTAAAGGACAGGTACCGGGGCAGGAAATCTGATAACACAAGGCTATCTGAACTAAGAGCCAAATACAAGAAACATTACTGGACGGCAAAACAGAGATATCATGAGGATTTATGGACCAAGCTCCTCATGTCCAACAAAACAGAAAAATAACAAAAAGTTCTGGGATCTGATAAACGGATTAAATCAGGGAAAAAATCGACATACGAACGCAGGTATTGATGCAGCCACATGAGAAGCCCATGTACTAAAAATTTACTCACTCCCAGAGCACCACATTAATGAGGAGGGCACTCGGGCAGATAATTACTTAGGTAAGACAAACGTTGGCTTTAGAGTGACTGATTTATCTCTATCCGACAATGGACAGAAATATGCGCTAATGAATATAGATATCGAAAAGCTGACTATCCTTATTAAGAAAGTAAAACTGGAAGGGGCAGCTGGCCAAAATCGTATTCCGAATGCTCTTTATAGAGGAGACCCCTCATACTGGGCTCATTATCTGGCTCTGCTTTTTAATGACATCCAGGGCACTACGGGGCTACCAAAAGCTTGGAAAGGCAGTATCATTCATCCAATATACATAACAGCAAATCCTGCAACGCTCTCGAATTACAGGCTAATAGCCTTGATAGATGTGGAAGCAAAACTCTATGCAGCCTGTCTATTGCAACAACTAGCAGAATGGATCTAATTCCTCAATGCCAGACAGGCTTCAGAGCCGGTATGGGAGCCGCCACCAACCTGGCAGTCCTGGCCTTGCTGGGAAACAAAGCCAGACTTAAGAACAAAAGGTTATTTGCGTGTTTTATTGACCTGAAGGCAGCTTTTGACTGTGTACCAAGATCAAGCCTTTGGGAGAAACTGAAAGGCTGGGAATTACCTTGCAGCCTTCTTAATGCAATGATGGATCTGTATATGGGTACTTAGGCGCAAGTAAAGATTGGAGAGGGTGGCCACCTCACCAACAGAATATCAACAGCAAAAGGATTAAAACAAGGGTGTGTGTTAGCTCCCATGCTGTTCAATTTATATCTTGCAGACCTAGCCGAGGCACTTGCACCCGTAAATAGTCATTCACCAGTACTGGCCAGTAAAGGAATAACATGGTTACAGTATGCAGATGACATAGTTTTACTCAGCCAAAACCCAGTCGGATTACAGCATAGCATTACTGCACTTCATACATACATAACAATGCAAGGACTGGAATTGAACTTCAGTAAAACAAAGGTTGTCTGTCTGGTTGATAAGAAGTTTAAATCTGTTTCATGGTTCTTAAATGGAACCTGGGTGGAGGTTGCCCCCACCTACAAATACTTGGGATTTACCATGGATCGCCTCCTGACTTTCAAACCACAGCTTGCTGATGCCCAAGCTAAAACCCACACATTGACCTATGGTTTCAAAGTATTAAAACAAAAATTTAGCTGCCTGTCATACACTCACCTCCTTTCTGTCATGGCAGCACAGCTAATGCCTACCGTCACCTATGGAGCTGAAATTATGCTGGGGAAGGAGGCAGTTTTTTACAATCCAGTCCAGACGAAGGCCTATAAATCAGTTTTTCGGATTCCACGACCAGCATCTCCTGCCCAGGTCAGCTTAGAATTGGGTTTAAAAAAACTGTGAATATCAGAGTAAATGTGCCTTCACCAACTTATGCTGGAGAATGCATGCAGCAGAGATTGGTACCATTAACAACCTATGCTGGATTGAAATCGAGGAGCAACAGCGTTACAACGATAAATGCACCTGGGGTCATCACTTAAACAACTGCATCAAAGTGCTAGGTTTTTGAGATGTTGGGAACGGAACCTGGGAAAAGTGGAGTTTTACCGGAAATCAAATGCTGTCACTAAAATGAAGTCTCCAATTTCTGATAGACAAAAACTGAGAATTAGACAGTATGCATGGACTGTAATAACATCATTTAAAACCTTACGGGCTCAGGAATATCTAGCAGCATCCTTCAAACAGTCATTGAAACATTGGTTCATGCTTTTTCGATTTGGGTTGATGGAAACGAAAGACATGGTCCCTTTATGGAGACAGCAAGTACCCACACTTCTTTGCCGACTGTGTGGATACAGACAAGAGTCATTAGAACACATCTTTTGCATGTCCCCGGCTTTGCTAGGCCTCAGGACGTTGTATTTGAAAAACATCTTCAGGTCACTAAAAATACGCTCATGTAGGCCGGTTGTTATCAGTTGGCTTAGTGGACTCTCAATCCCATTTTCTTGTCAAGGGACCAAATTTATGGTACAGGCCCAAAAAAAATTAGAGAATAAAGTCTAGCAAACCGAGAGTGCATGGTTTATCAACTCATATTAGAAGAGTTCCCAAACGGTCAACTGCAGCCAGAAATTAGTCATAGGTATAACTCAGTGTTAATTAAAAAAATAAGGTTGAAATTAGAGGAGCAGGGTCTTAGTTACGCATAATTTAACACCATGATAAGATTTAGTTATAAATAAGTAAAATAGGTCTTTATGAGCTTCTATTTTATATAGTGAGAATGTTAAGTATTTATATTGTATGTATGCTTGACTTGTGATGGTTTTAATTAATCTTGTCAATAAACTTGAACTTAAACTTGATCGCAAAGAATGTCCACCAATATTAACAAAATGTACTAATCAATGATTAAAACTTATGAAATATTGAATATATGTTAGACTAATGCAGTAATATGTCATATTAAGGGTTATGAAGTATGCTTTAGCCTTATTAATTGTAGGCCTTAACTTAGCGAGCGTCTTGGCCTATTTTGCCAGGCCTCATGTAAAAGCTGTATTTCTTAGCGTTTAATAAAAATGCTGACCAAGTGAATTAATCTGTGAAATGTCTATTGTACAGTATTGTTCAAATGTGCTCATAGCCAAAGCTTTTTGTGAGAACCGACTGCTAGGAGATGATGTTTTTTTTCTAATGGAACATTTTATGTGTAATGTGTGTGAGACTAACTTTCCCAGGACAAGAACAATGAAGATACTGACTAGAGTGAAAGCTGCAATAATATTGTTACCTGGTGAGCCACAAGATGAACCAATCAACAATATGAGAAAGGAGAAATATTGGAATTCATAGATTTGTTATAGTAGTTGTATTGGACAAAGTGTGAACATACTAATAAAATGACCAATAGAGAATTAGGGGATAGTTTAGGTGACTATGATATAACATCGTTCATTCTGAGAGAAGACAGATATTCTGCCCACATTTCCTGACCGAAAGGTTATTATTTTCTTATGCATTTTTACTAGAGACATGCTTACCTATAATGCTTAATGACTTTGCTTCAATTTTCCTGACTGCAAGCCTGATGCCTTGCTGTTCGACTGATGTCCTGAGGACGAAGCCTGATTCTGCTTTGCTGACCCATACCGAGTTTAGGTATAACTTGAAATCTGATTATTATGCATATTTGTTTTTCCTTTCTAGGTACCAACTGCACTGTTTTGTCTATGACTCTACCACAGTTAGATGTTTTTCCCAAATTTGTGTTACCAAATTGTTTTGCATGAAGCCCAACATGCTGATGCTAATCTGATGTTGGTTGCGGATTCTGATTTATGATGAAAAAGACTAATGCTTGATGGATTTCTCTGCTTAACGAAATGTATTTCATCTCGTTGACGCAGCTGACTCTGCTATTGATTTGCACTGTAACTTTAGAAAGTGTAGAAGTTCAAGCTTTAATTAGATTGCGTTTCTTCTGCCGCTTTGGACAACCAGTGCTGTTTCTGTATGTGTTTCATTTGATTTTGAGATTAATCTACATGAGCTTAGCACTGTTAATATAGGGAAACAAACTTCTAAACTTTTACTAAAGGTGTGGTTATTCATGACTGAAAGGTCATGGTGCATGACAACTACTGACTCCATTGATTATTGATTTATTGATTACTAATGATTGTTGATTATCGTGTATTGATTAATGATTACGTACCAGAGCTATGGTAAGAACTTCCTAATTGTGAGTCAAAAGGTTCATCAACCTCTTTGCGTTCCCTTGTAAGTTTACTGATGGTTAGTCTCCTTAAGAGCTTGCCATAGACGTGTAGTCCACAGTAACAGGTGTCCCAAGAGATGGTACGAGTTTGATGAGTTAGTCCTTTTGAGAATTCATTATTATTGAGATTTGGATTTTGTTTTTCAATGATGATAATTGGAGACAAAATGATGTTCCCCTAAGCCCAGAAATGACAAGCCCGAATCCTGGATCCTGCTAATGGTTGTTTGAGGATGTTCCCGGTGTTCTAGTGATAGTGTGAGAGAAATAGGTCACGCTTGCACAGCTTATGCAAATCGATGGTGAATAGTGAGGTTTGTGATGGTTTTAGGGAGTTTGCATACCCCAAATGAAGTTGTAGTAGGAGTGTGCGTACTTCACAGTGTGAGAGTAGGGAAGTCGTCGAACTTCATATGTGTGTGGCGCTTTGTGTTAAAAAATTGTCCATGTGGTTGTTAATGTACGGACCCTGTGTGGTCTATGACTCCAGAGTATATTGAAAAGTGTATGAGACATTTGGTGATATGTTGTAATTTGTCTGGTTTAGTAGGTTGATCGGGTGTGGTCAACAAGTCGGTGTGTGAGTTAAAGTGGGTGAGAGAAAATTTTGACTGAGATTTGGCGTGTCCTATGTGCTCCAGGTCAGACCCATTGATCAGTTGATAGTAAAATTTACTGGTCGAATTTTGCTGGCCAATCTGGGAGGCGGATAAAGGAGTAGCTGTAAGTGCGGGAAGAGCCATCAGCAAAATATTTGTAAGGTTTCTGAAGCGATTGTGTTACCTTTCCTGTAGTAAACCAGCAGATTTTTTTTTTTTGGGTTTTTGTTTTTTGATTAGTGCTCTCAATATTTTGCATTTGTTTTGTGTGAATTGAAGCTCACAAGGACGAGCCGCAAGACTTTGTCAGCTGCAGTACGTGTGAGTATGATGTCATTGGAGCCGCGCTGGAATAGGTTGGTTAGTGTGAAGGGTCTCTCACGGATTGGCAGCTGTCCGTGAGAAGCAATTGGTTGAGAACACAGGTAAAAGGAATTTTAGGATTAAAAGACACTTCCTGATTTGATTTTGAATAAATAAAAGTAGAAAGGATGAAGTTTTCAAGGCGTTGAAAAGTGCCCTCAGGGGATATACATATATTACAGCGAGTGTAGGCGAGGCTACTCCGCCGGAAAATACACTGGTTTACATTATAATGGGAGAGAGAGGTGTCACGCGATGTCTTTGGTTAAAGGAATGGTGCAAATTGACAGAGAAAGATGGGAAGTTAGCGTTTCTTTCAACATCAGGACAGTGCGCGCTCTACGGGTGACAAAAATGCAAAAACCCAGCCTTTATGCAAGAGCATAATTCATGCATTGTGTCTATATGCAGTATGTTAACCTTTTGCTTTGCAGTTTTTAACCTTGAAAAACACTATTAATGATGTTTGCAATAACTGTTCATTTGCAAGGTATTGCTGCAGGCTTGCTGAGTGTGTTAGGGTGTGGTCCCTTTCTAGGACCTTCTAGAAGCTTTCCCTGCAGCATGACTGGGTGTGGTTTGTGGGCTGGGCCAGACTCTATATAAGGGAGCCGGCTCAGCTCCACGTGCTCACTATTCAGAGGTCCCGGTGCAGAGCAGCAGCAATTTCCTGAGCTCCTGTTCCGGAGACCTACCTTGATGTCCCAGGCCTGCCCTGCAATATTCTGGTGATCCTGGAGCAGGGTGGTAAGGCGGAGGTCGGGCTGGGTCCCCGACCCCGTTCTCAGAGATTCTAGAGTTTTTGGCCTACTCGTGGAACTTTCTGAGTACGCAAGTCATTGCTCTCATGTAAACCTTGGTGTTCAGATCGGTGGCGGCATGCGCAATTATTTCATGGCACTTGCATATTCTTGTTTGAATCGGCAGTGTGCGCGATTCATTTACCACATGTAAACCTTGGTGTTCAGATAGGCGGCGGCACGCACGATCATTTCATGGCATTTGCAAATTCTTGTTTGAATCGGCAGTGTGCGCAATTCATTTACCATGTGTAAACCGTGGTGTACAGATCGGCGGTGGCATGTGCGATCATTTCATGGCATTTGCATATTCTTGTTTGAATCTGCAGTGTGCGCGATTCATTTACCACATGTAAACCTTGGTGTTCAGATCGACGGCGGCACGTGCTATCGTTTCATGGCATTTACATATTCTTGATAGAATCAGCAGTGTGCGCAATTCATTTCCTGCAAGTAAAACTTGGTGTTCAGATCGGCAAAGGCTTGCGAGATTGTTTCATGTCATTTACATATTCTTGTTAGAATCGGCAGTGTGCGCGATTCATTCCCCGCAAGTAAAACTGTTGCGTAGGCTCTCATTATCCTAATGAGACTACTGGATTTTTGGGCGGCAAGATCGTTTCACAGTGTGAGGGACTAAGTCTGACCGACGGTGAAGGACCCTTGTCACCCCAAATCTGGGTTATGCTCCGGCTAACTAACAGTGCCTTATCTCTCCCGAAGGGAAGGGACAATTCGGCAGCCGAGGGCATAACATCTTATTACTTCCCAGGGAAGTCGTGGTCACTCAGGTCACAACCGGTCCTCTCGTACTTAGTACGGTCTCATATAAAAATGACAAAGGCAGTTTAAGTTTTAAAGATTGATTTAATAAAACGACTGCATTTTATATAGTAAGGCATGAGCTGCGATAACCAGAACAAAACAACACAGTAGGATTAAAATAGTGAGAGTGAAGCACAAGAATAAGGCTATCATAGTGCAACTATATTAAGTTCTCTCTAAGTTATATTATGAGCACAGCATGGGAATCTCCAAGCCTGCCTTTCAGGTTTCCCCGGGAGGACATCAACCCTCATACCTGAGCAAAGGCCTGTAAGCTGCATCAGCATCTGCAACGGGGCAGTCAGCATCTAGTTGTAGGTTCCTGGTCGGAATCTCCCTCTGCCTCTACTAGGACCAGAAAGTGATTTTATAACTAACACGCAGATGTTCTAAGAAGAGGTCCCTACGTAAGGATGTGTATTGTCTACGAACACCAGAGACTAAACTTCTACCACGTGTACCGGCAATGTACCAGACTGTAGCCTTGACTGAAGCACAGAGTTAGAAAGAATGCAATGTTAGCGAACACAGAGCTGAACTAGGCTAAACAGTGTGATAGAAAGAATAAAACAAGACCGTAAAACTGGTTATTATAAAATAACAGTGCGAGGTGAAATAAAAACATGTTTAGGGTAAAGTGCACAGAGGCCTAATATGAAAACCTAACGTGCATAATGCTACACTAAAATGCCACTAAAAATGGCTACACTATACCCTCCCCTTGTCGGTAGAAAGTGGTTTAAGCAAAAGCTAAAAAATGTCCTTATGCTAAAATATAAGTAAGACTCTATCCAATTTCAACAAGTTAAGAGGACACATAAGCACAGAACTTTGCAATTTGAAAAAGGAGCATTCGGCCAAACGCCAAATTCAAGGGATAATGTAAATTTAGAATAAGTCCAATTTAAGCAGTGGTCATGGAAAGCAGGAGATTCCCCACTTCGGCAGATGACAAAACTGGAAAATCCACGCCGAAGACTAGCATGGAGCAGGTGTGTTCCAAAGCCTCAGCAGCCACCAAGGCACCACCCCGTGCACTGCCTATAAACGAGTGAACATCAACTTCCTCCAGGAAGGGTATCTCGTATTGAGCTTCTCTAAGCAAACGCAGCCACAGCACGCATGTCTGGTAATGAGCCCTCAACGGGAACACCAACAGATCAGCATCAACCACTGGGGGGCGTTGCCGTGAGAGACAGACGTCTAGTGCATGCTCAAAAGAGCACCAATGGCACCGAAACACAGGCTGCACACAATCCAAAACCGGTCTGAATGACAGAGACCAGTCACACCCCAAATGTTCCAGGAGTGTTGCTCCAAAATACTGTATCATGCGTTCACGACACAGCTGCGCTGATGGGAGCGCCCACATTCGTCCTCGAAGCGGCGGGACGGCATTGCATAAAAACAACAGCAACAGTAAAATGCCGGCCAGTATAGCCAAAGTTATCGGAAATCCTCCAAAAATGCTTCTGAAAATTGAATGAATAGCCGAAGGTATCAAACCGAATATGGAAGAGAAGGTATGAATGAAACCAACACCAACGGCTTTGAAAAAATGTGCTAGTCCAGCCGTGCTGGGCGCATTAAATATACGTCCCACAAGTTCACCAAAGGGACTGTATTTCCGCTGATGACCTTGCCACTTGAAGTGCGTAGGTCTCGCTTGCAGATGTAAGGGCCACATGCTTCTGAAACAACAAAGCTTTCAGTCTGCTTAACTTGTCAAAATTCACCTTGGAAGTAGCAATGTGAGGCCAAATATCTGCTACCTCCCTAATTCTAGTGGGGGGAAACAACACGTTCCCGCAGCAAGTAACAACCCTAGAGACCGAAACAACGTAAACTATTCCAGCTTGCATACCACAACAGTCTTCACTATTGAGGAGGATGTAGCTGCCATTTGAAAGCACCTGGAACGTGCGTTTAATCAAGGGGACTGGAACTCCCTTCAGATAGCAAGTCAAATCCGCAACTGAGGCATTGCATGCCCCATGCAAGGACAGCTGCTTACAAATCATCGAATGGCTGACTGAAGTCTCACATTCACTACCACTAAGAAAGAGCTCTTTCATGCCATTGAAGCATTTGTACAAGAAGGGAAGCTCCCACACCTCATGGATGTAACTATCTCCTAGCTTCTCATATCTGCCTACCGGAACATGTTTCAAACAAGAAGTGAATTGTAATGTACAAACAGGGAGATTAATAACCCCGTGCATCAACCATTCTGCAGAGGGACTCTCGGCCACGGTAAAAGGCAATCTTTCTAACTTTTCAATGTGAAGCATGACATAAATCACCTCTTTCTTAGCCATAAGTTGTTGTTGTTGCGTCAAATTAAAGGAAAAAAATATTTCCCTGGCACTAACGTGCTGCCACGGAACACGACCCGCCTTCAATGCCCGAAGCGTCCAACTCAACTGCATAATGGACCTGGTCTGACTCTGTCCATGATATAAAGAAGACATATCAGATTGTATAATGTCTATAGCTGAAGAAACAATGTTGTTAATTGTCTAAATCCGGTCGGACAAGGTGTGCATACCATTATCCACAACAGCTAATGCTTTTTTCAGATTATCCTGATCTATCTGCCGTAACCGGGCTGCAGCTTCTTGTTGTGAAAGTTTCCAAATTTAATTGTATAATTCATCCAAGAAACGCTTCCTACGTGGCACCTTCGGGCCTGACAAAAAATCTTGAAGGTCAGTGTCATTAGATAGGAAAGTGAGATGTGTCTTAACTGCATCTGGCGAGGATGATTTCAGCCATTGCTGGCATAATTTTCCCACACTATATGTCATAACTATTTCAGCATGTTCTGGTGATATATAGTGAGGTTCTGACCTACTCGTTCAGAAACCCCCTGAGGAAGTGACAAAACGTTTATGACACCCGTTGGTATCTATTGGCCACAATAACTACCCGCCTGGACGTGTCAGTGAAGTGTTAAATGTACCATTTCGGACCCATTCACTAAGCTCACTAAAAGTTGCATTAGTGTACTTTTTTCAGTTACTAAATTTTGCAGGGACAGGTATACTGGGCATGTTTAATTCTCTGATTGTAGCTAAACCCAAGAAGCTGGTCTGCTGTACAGTTTCATTTAAAAAAAATCATTTGAACGGGAATCAGACATGCTCTAAACAGTGTTTCTCTACCCTTATTTTGCCAATTCTTCGTTCCCCAAACACTGTTCAAATCAACATTTTCTGACCAATATTCATAACCTTCAATTGACAACCGGGAAACAAAGGAATCTGAATATATAAATTTTGTGTCGGTCAATAACATTTGTTTATCTCTAGTCAGAGTTAATTTAAAGTAATACGACTCAGCATTCTTTTGATGCTGCCCAGACAAATACGTTAATTTTTCAAAGTAAGTTTTGGAACTCCCATACGGGGAAGTTGGGCAATGTTCCCACTGTATATAGTCAAATATCGTCCTGGGAATACTCGCACTATGTATGAAATGGTGCCCATAGTAATTATAGCAAAACATGTCACCATAATTGTCTCTAAACTGGTAAACCTCTTCACAGTGTAATATTGCAATTCTGTCATCATTGAGTCAAATGTTTTCACAGCCCAATCATCAGATACAATGCCTGGTGTGACTATATCATTCATAGATAACTTTAGCAAATATGGTATTTGAATTATTTCAGTGGGACCGTATATATCAAACATTACTTTATCCCACACAATCCCATCTGGAATTGGCACAGCAGAAATGTTCACAAAGGACAAGTCTCTTCGAACCTTATGTGATGAGAAATGTGGTTTCAACACCTCCTCCACCCGTTCAACGGCCGATCTCTCAGGAAGAAAATGACCATGTATCAATAGAAAAAAGGTAATGACAAACCCAATCCAAAGAAAAAACGCCAACACAGTCAATAAAAGCCATAGATAGTTCCATGGAAAAACAAAATACGTATCTTTAAGCCAACCCATCAGCTTACACGGACCTGACAGGTCAGTAGTTGAAGAGGCAAACAAGTCTGATAGACCATCGTTGTTGTCGGCAAAATAACCAGAGGCATTTCATGCAAAAGGCGGAGTTGGTGTTTCTTGCGCCGGTATCGTGTAGACAGCACCATCTGTCATGTCCGTATTCATGGTGACTCGATCAAATGCTTCTAAATTGGTCGTTGTTAATGGAACTAATGCAAGATTATCATCCACCCTCCCCATGCTCGGAGAGGCAACAGTGTTGGTACAAACAACTTGAAGGGGAACGCCTTCTCCAGTAGTGAGAGGGATTCAGGAACTACTGGAAGTTCCTCTTGGTCGGCTGTGTAGAATCGGCCACATATTATAAATTGACATTATCAACGGAAACAAAGCAATTTTATTTGGCACCTGGCAAGGGTGGCAGAATCAAAGTTCTCGTACCGTGTATCCCCAACACAGGGACTGGTGCACGATAAGAAGAGCCAAAATATTTTTTTACTGCGACCTTTTCACGCACAATATCCCCATCCTGGGAATCCAGCCGGTAGGTGTTACTGACACATCCTTAATTCCCGTGGAGGCAGCACTTTCAGGAGAGTTAACATCACGGAACTGCTGTAACTCCTGTAAAACAGTGACACAATCATTTAGGTCAAAAGGCATCTCCGCCGCCTCCACACCAGGACCATAAAGATCCGGAACAAATATTGGTGTTCCGAACAGGCACTCATATGAAGTACGACCCCCCTGGGACCTTCTAGGCAGGTTATTTAGTGCTTTCTGAATACAGGTGGGCTAGCCAACTACAACCCGTGCCTAAGACTCTCGCTGTTGAGGATTGCTTTAAATCGCGGTTTAATCGCTCCACGACAGACTTTCCCTCAGGATGAAATGGAGATGAGTACTGGAGCTGGGCCTCCAACTAAGCCATGGTGTCCCTGAATGCTCTTGAGGCGAAAGCAGTGCCCTGGTCCGAATGGAATGCTGCAACTGCATATATACCAACAAAGACTTGCAAATCTTTAATAACAGTCCGCCGAGCGTTGTGGCCACACCCACACAAATCTGGAGCAAGAATCAACAGCGACTAGGATATATTTGTATACACTATCCGGTGTTAATGGACCACAATGATCCAAGTACACACATTGTAATGGTCTGCTTGTGATTAAGAGGGGTGTCTGCGGCGGTCGCTTAGCCATTAGTCACAACAAAGGACATACTGCTTGGCCTCTTTATAGAGACCAGGCCACCTGTAGCGGGCCTGTAATAGTGAAATTGTAGCTGCCATGCCTGCATGTGCAGATGCTACCCCCTCATGCGCTGCTTTAATCAATCGTGGTCTTACATTCTTATTGGGGATGTCACGTATGCCTACGCCAGGAATTTTAACTTCTGCTTTCAGCATACTTCCCATAAAATATTGATATTTATTCGGAAATCCTTTCGGATAAGGCTTACCATCAACCGTAGCTCTTATAGCAGCCAAGATCTCTGTGTCTGCTTTGGTACTAGAACGAGTCACTGCAGCTACAGTGGCAACTGCCACTGCCGACTTTGCGGCTTCATCAGCCAAAGTATTACCAGCAACGTGTATTCCTACGCGCTGGTGTCCAAGTGTATGCACAACATGGACTTTGGGTAGCGCCTCTTTCAGGTCTGCTACCTTCCCCCACAGTAGTCTGTGTTTAATGGTGTTGCCTTTCAAATCTCTGAACCCATTCAAATGCCAGTAATGTAAGTATTCGTTAAAAGACTGGACACAATAATACGAATCACAAATAATCAGTGTGTACTGAGTCGGATCCGTTATTCCAGTGACCACAGTAGAGCTTTTAGCTCAGCCAATTGTGCAGTACAATCCCCTAAGGTCTGGGTATAAGTATGTTGGGGGCAGAATCTCTCCCCCTCCATATAGCCGCTCACTACTGCACATGCAGCAAAATATTGATGTTTTGTTCCTATCGCTGGTTGCGCAGAGCCATAAGTGTACATGACCACCTGATATTGGGCAATAGGCAACGTGTCAGTGGGAGATGGATATTCAACTTCATATTGTAGAAACTCCTGAGTCTGTAACTTTGGGTCACAAACATAGTCTACATCAGTGGCTGTCAAGGACGTGGCCCATTGTATCCATCGTGGGTGGAGTGCTTTGGCATTCGGGACACTAGCTTTTGTAACAGCCTCAAGGACCGGAATAGGAGAAACAACAATAATGCATTTTTCCTGGGCCAGAGGTCTTTCTTTAAGAACAGCCATCTGTACAGCAGTGAGAATTTTCTCTGTGGGCGCAAATCGTTACTCGGCAGCTGAATACAAGTGTGACTTGTATGATATGGGGACTGTCTCACCTTCATTAAATGTGACATAAGTAAACCCAATGTCCCCAGCTATCACCCTGATGACCAAATGTGTCCTATTGTCCTGTGTGTGTAGATGTTTCGCTGCTACATGTCTGTTTGTAACTCTCGAAGAGTATGTGTATGTTCAATTGTCCAGAATTTACTCGAAAAATCTGGACGTATAAATTCATATAAAGGTTTTATGCATGTAGCATAATCAGGAATGTGTGTTCTGCCAAAATTTAGAAAGCCCAACAACGATTTGAGTTTCTTAATCGTATTTGGTGGTTGCAATTGTGCACATTTTTCTAAAAATTGTGGCTCTAGGCTCTTACCCTCACTCAACAGCTCATATCCCAGGAATATGACGCTGAGGAAGGCAATTTTGGATTTTTTAAAGTTACATCTGTAGCCAATTTCAGCAAATCCTACAACAATGCGGGCTACCCGTCTTAAATGTTGCAGCAACTCGTCATCCGTGAGATATATATCATCCACATATGACAATGCTTCAGAGTCGAGCTCGTACAAAATTTCAGTCAAGCGAGCTGTAAACAGTCCTGGGCTGTTCTTATACCCCTGAGGCAAACGACAGAATTTTTTCTGGGAGCTGGTTAAATCCCTGCTTTCAGGGGCTATATTCTGGCAGAAGAATCCATTCGAGATATCCAAGGTTGTTTTATATTTCTTCCGCACAATGTTGCTCATTAGTGCAGTGCTATGTGAATTTTGTATAGCATATGTGCGTGTATGTCCATTCAGATGTCTGTAGTCTAAGACTATTCTATATGAATGGTCCGGTTTAGCTACAGGGAATAAGGGATTATTCATCGGTGAGACACAGGGTTCGATTACCCCCTGGTATTTTAATTGTGTAAGTATTTTTTTCACCGGTGCCCTTGCTTCATGTTTTATGGGATACTGCGGTTGTGGTTGTGGCTCACATTGAATAGGAATTACAAGATATGGTGAATCCCTATCCCGTGATTTCTATATAACGCAGGTGCCTGTGCAAGAGCTCATTTCATAGAATATGACTCAGCAAGTTCCTCCGGAACAAGGGGCAAGAAGGAAGGTCTAATAACCCCCTCCCCAGCAGGGCAGGTGCAGAAAAAATCCGGCGGCCAATCCTGTTATGCCAACAAAATGTCATATATCTTAACTACACGATCCCAAAAGATTGCGTGTATAGTGCATTCAATGTCTCCCTCCAACTGTAAAGTCGCTGTATACACCCTATCGGGTTCGGAGACATGCATGTCTGCTGTTTCTACCTGCAAGAAGCCATCGGTTGCTTTCGCCTCCAGATGCTCTAGAAGATTCAGGCGAACTATTGTGACCTCTGCCGCGCTGTCTAGCAGAGCTAGAGCCCATGTCTTGTTCTTCAAGAGAACCATCTTCTTGAGTGGCATGTCTAACTGAGACAGCTGCCACCTTTTTCTTTTTAACCTGTTGTTTTTGTTGTACTGGTTTCTCTTCCTTCTTGACAGAAACCTCAGAAGAGCGTTGTGAGTCCTATCTCGGTTTCATATACTCTTGTTTCCGCTCTGACCGCCCACCTCTCTCATTTCTCTTTTCTGATGAGTCCTGAAAGAAACGAGATTGGCGCGTATCAGTATATTGATATCTATCAGACGTCTTAATATTATCCCTATTTCTGAGATTATATCTATTCTGCGGGGTCTCCGTATGCGGAGATTCTCCCCTTTCCTTTTTAGGTGTTTGTTGTTTTTTCTCCCAGCGCTTCTTAGTACCCTCAGGTTGCTGTTTCGTACTATCTTTAGTAATTTTCCCCCGAATCTGAGGTTTTTGTGGTCTAGCCCCCAGGCTATCTCGACCAATACTGGAATATGTTTCCGCTATTATTTTAGGCAGTTCCCGCTCCTGATTTTGTTGCGGAACGTCACAAAGACGCATGCGCACTGAAAGTGCAACTGCTTCCCCTTTAAGATTGCTTAGGATCATTGAAGAAACCGTGGCAAAATTGCCTATCAGTTGCATACCTAAATCTAAGGCTGGGGTAGCCCTGTATTCATCTTGAATCTGTTTAAGCACTTCCGGCAGACTAGCCAATGTAGGCGTACCGTGTGCCGTGGTATAGAGCGCGGCAAACACCGTGCCCCATGTATTACAAAGTTCCACTGTGGGAACCATCCCAAAGGGTAAACACATAGTTAAAATCCTATGTTTGTCCTGAGGTCCGTATGGGGAAATACCGCCTCCAGCGTTTTAATTTTCTGTGCCAGCCAAAACGGAGTCTCCTCTCGTTTGTCTGGGACTTTACCCATAATGGAATGTACAGTCACCGGATTAATACCTGGTGTCACTGCATGTGGTTGCGCTGGAGCAGCACTCACTGGGTGTGTATTAAGTGTCTGCATCACAATTGTACTAAGCGTCTATATATTGCCGTTAAGTCAGTATATAAGCGTCGAACCTCAACCACCGCCATATTCGCAGCCGCAGGATGCGGTGTATAGGTGGCAAATAAAGGCCAGGCCGGACCGTCATTGCTCAGGGGACCTAACCTTACTGGTAAAATTGTATGGGGTAGGGCGCCATCAAGCCAATTATTATGGTCTTGATAAGATAGAGGTATCTCTAAATATGCGTATGCCCTGTATTGTCCAGGCGCGTTCGCTACTGTATATGTATGGAATGCATGTGTGTTCCCATCAACTGCTGGAAATGTGACCCAAGAGTAGAAAAGTTCTGTTCTATAGGCTGCGTGGACTGGACCACCTTGGGCCGTAAGGCCGTGTGCTAGCTAATGTGCCGTGAGCGGCTGTCTCATGTTAAGAGCAATTTGTATTACTGGGGATTCGCCACCAGCAAAGCACCATGAACTCAGAGAAGGCACACCAAAAAGGGGAATTGTTTATTTCCTTTCTAAGGTTCAAGCTTGAACAACCATCTGCTGAAATTTGGGTTACCTATGCAACAGTGGCGGAATTCCTCAGTACCACGGGCCTCTCTGTATACAGAACTGAGCGATCATTATATCATATGAGACCGAGATATACCGGTGGACATGAAAATCAGAGCCTGACCAATCGTTGGCAGCGCCATGTTGCGTAGGCTCTCATTATCCTAATGAGACTACTGGATTTTTGGGTGGCAAGATTGTTTCAGAGTGTGAGGGACTAAGACTGACCCACGGTGAAGGACCCTTGTCACCCCAAATCCGGGTTAGCGCTCCGGCTAACTAGCAGTGCCTTATCTCTGCCAAAGGGAAGGGACAATTGGGCAGCCGAGCGCATGACATCTTATTACTTCCCAGGGAAGTCGTGGTCACTCAGGTCACAACCGGTGCTCTCATACATAGTACGGTCTCCTATAAAAATGACAAAGGCAGTTTAAGTTTTAAAGATTGGTTTAATAAAACGACTGCAATTTATATAGTAAGGCATGAGCTGCGATAACCAGAACAAAACAACACAGTAGGATTAAAATTGTGACGGTGAGAGTGAAGCACAAGAATAAGGCTATCATAGTGCAACTATATTAGGTTCTCTCTAAGTTATATTATGAGCACAGCATGGGAAGCTCTAAGCCTGCCTTTCAGGTTTCCCCGGAGGACATCAACCCTCATACCTGAGCAAAGGCCTGTAAGCTGCATCAGCATCTGCAACGGGGCAGTCAGCATCTAGTTGTAGGTTCCTGGTCGGAATCTCCCTTTGCCTCTACTAGGACCAGAAAGTGATTTTATAACTAACACGCAGATGTTCTAAGAAGAGGTCCCTACGTAAGGATGTGTATCGTCTACGAACACCAGAGACTAAACTTCTACCACGTGTACCGGCAATGTACCAGACTGTAGCCTTGACTGAAGCACAGAGTGAGAAAGAATGCAATGTTAGCGAACACAGAGCTGAACTAGGCTAAACAGTGTGATAGAAAGAATAAAACAAGACCGTAAAACTGGTTATTATAAAATAACAGTGCAAGGCGAAATAAAAACATGTCTAGTGTAAAGTGCACAGAGGCCTAATATGAAAACCTAACATGCATAACGCTACACTAAAATGCCACTAAAAATGGCTACACTAAAGGCTTGTGCGATCCTTTCATGGCATTTACATATTCTTGTTAGAATCGGCAGTGTGCGCGATTCATTTCCCGCAAGTAAAACTTGGTGTTCAGATTGGCAAAGGCTTGCGCGATCGTTTCATGGCATTTACATATTCTTGATAGAATCGGCAGTGTGCGCGATTTATTTCCTGCATGTAAAACTTGGTGCTCAGATCGGCAACAGTGTGCGCGATCATTTCATGGCATTTACATATTCTTGATAGAATCGTCAGTGTGCGCGATTCATTTCCCGCAAGTAAAACTTGGTGTTCAGATCGGCAAAGGCTTGCGCGATTGTTTCATGGCATTTACATATTCTTGTTAGAATCGGCCGTGTGCGCGATTCATTTCCTGCATGTAAAACTTGGTGTTCAGATCGGCAACAGTGTGTGCGATCATTTCATGGCAAGTAAAAACCTTGATGTGTAATGTTTGTTGTAGTACTCACATTTATCCTTAGCCTATGAATTTCCTGTGAAGATGATAAATCCAAAATGTGACGTTCTTTGTGCATATTAAGTCCCTAGTACAATTCCGATTGTTTTTCCAGGGAATGTTCCTCATGTTACAAATGCAGTGTTTGTTCTGAAACAATATTCTAGAAGGTTCTAGTATTTCTAGACATTATGTGACATTTTATGAAAAGCTCATATTAAACATTGCATTAATAATTCTTGATTTGTTCCAGGTACCCAGAGTTCTTGAGGTCTAGTTAAAGTCACTTCTTAGATTATCTATGGTTACAGTAAGACAATGCTTAGAACCATAGTCTAGTGAAAGTCAATGTGATTATTATTCTGATATTGTGTTGTTTAACCTTTTGCTTCCTACAGGTCTCCTTCCCAGCTGTTCCCCACCTAATCCCCTTTTCCCCACTTGGACTCTCTTAGACTCTGTGATAATTCAATCGGAGTTTTGGAGCTGTCTTGTGGTGGACATGTTGGGAACGTGTGCAGACCCCAAGCATCTGGTCTCCCTGACAGTTTCCTACAACTGGGATGTTGAATTTGAGGGTTTTGGAGAATTTATGGATGGCGCTATATGAATTGAAGCCCCTCCCGAGACCAGCACAGTTTGAGGCATTAGCGATTTGGGAGCTGGTAGCCAGACAGCAACAGCAATTGAAATTTGAGAGAAGGATAAAAAAGGCAGAAAAGACTGTAGCGGGAGCTAGATGGGATTGCATTCAGAAGGTATGGAGAACAGAGACTATGCAAGGGATTAAATTGTTTCTGGAAATTACACAGGAGAATGAGAAGGAAGGAAAGCTACTAGGAAAACTAGTAAAGTCTTCCTAGTAGTAAGGAGGCTAGAAAACCTTCCACAGTGGAGGAGGACTCGGACTATGAGGAGTTTAATACACAGTTCTTGAGGGATCGACCACCACCATATACAGTACAAAAGAGTGGTCCGAGTACTAGTGTTGATCCGACACAGGTTAATGGGACAGCTAGTCCATTGCAGGTTAATGCTAACATGACAAAGAATGCAGTGCAAAATGGTCTTAATGTGCCTACTACCCCTGTAGTGCAGACTCAGATGTAACCACCACAGGTGCAGAGAAAATATCCTGGTGTGCCCATTATGGAAACAACTTGAACTTAGTGGTGCCCACGGAGCAGGTGATTCTGAGACCTATGCTGGTTCAGACTGAGCCAACTCTGATTTTATTGCCCCAAGTGCAGCTGCAAGTAATGCCGAGATTTACTCCAGTGGCAGGGATACAGTCAGACATGACTCTGATGATGAATCAGAATATGGGAGTTACTCTCCCACAGAGTGTAGGTGCCAGATGCAATATCACTACCTTTTACTGTTGGACCAGCAGTACCATTATTCGCACAGAAGAAATTGACTGTAAATGAACAGGGAGCAATGACCCAGAGCCTAATGAGGGGAGGACCTAATGAACATGTTCAAGTAGTCTCTCCTGTGGGTCAGGCTTTTGACGGATCAAGATCATTGTTAGACTTTAGTCCACTTGTTGCACTTCCAGATGCTGTGACAGGACCATATGATAGCCAGAATTTGAAATTGTTGACAGCACAGGCTCCGAATGCAGTTGCAAAGCAGGTGCCCCGGGTCCAAGCAAGTAACATTTTGTTACAGGGACTGACAGATCAGCAAATAACTGAATGGTTAGACAAGCTGAATACCCCACAGAGTGCCCCTAAAGGAGAGGAGTATTTGAACTGTGGTAGGCTAAGCATGATAGCAGGTGAACTCATTGAGAGAATGATGGGGGTAAATAGGTTAGAATCATACATAGAAGCGGAATTGAGATATTTGTGCCCAAAGATTATGAGAGAAGTGAGCAGGGTGCATCAGAGATGAGTAGACTTTGCAGAGAAATTCAGCATAGAGACAGAGAAACCTAAGCATTTGAAGAGGAGTTACAGATTAGATTTTGAGGCGAAAGATTTTGAACACATGTGATCTGCCGGAATGAAGGCACACCTTAAAGAATTGCTGCAGAGTGCTTAGACTTAGGGAGCATTAGACAAATGGGAAGGCAGATGGGTAAAAAAAGAGACGAGAGAAAAAGGGATTCTTTGGAGCTGACTGAAAATGTACAGCCAGATAAAGATCCAGTGAAGATTTTACCAATGAGGAGGTTCCAGGAGGAAATGTTATTCATGTCCCTTGGAGCAGAAGTGACATTCTCTCATTTACAAATGATTATCCAAAATTAAAGGAAAATCCAGTAGAGTGGTATCAGCAGACAGACAGGTTCGTGAAACTTGTGAAGTGTTTGTGAGAAGACTTGAACACACTACTAGAGATAGTGGTTCCAGCTAACTTGTAGATCGAGTGTAAGAGGAGTGTAGAATGGCCAGCAAGTGAACCAGAAAGAGATAAAAATACAGGAGCACTGTCTCCTGAGGTAATGAAATATTACTATAAGGTGATTGAGTTTCTCAAATTGAGAATTTTGCCCAAGAATATTGATTGGCAGATAATTGACAGGACACCTCAGGAAGCAAAAGAGTTGATACATGCGTATTATGAGAGATTGTTGCAGGCATTCAAGCATTACAATGGTACAGAAACAATAGAGACGAAAGACATGCTACATTTTGTGTTCAGATTAATGGATGTGTTGAGAACTGAAATTAGCCAGATGATTAAGTATCATTTGATTTGCTGGCAAGCAAAGCCGATTGATGAGGTGTTGCAATA
This sequence comes from Pleurodeles waltl, assembly GCF_031143425.1. Lineage (NCBI taxonomy): Eukaryota > Metazoa > Chordata > Amphibia > Caudata > Salamandridae > Pleurodeles > Pleurodeles waltl. The sequence goes on along the minus strand of NC_090443.1, from coordinate 599,737,809 downwards.
TGCGAAATACTGTAGTGATCAGATTGAATTGAAGCAGAAAAAGTTGAAAGAGAAAGCGATAGTGATCCAGATTAAAGCACCTCAAACAGGAGTGCAAGGGACTTTTTCACAGCAGTAACCACAGCAGCAGCAGGGAAATATGATGTTTCAGCCCCAGGTGAGAGGTAGAGGTCGTGGAGGTAATATGAATCGTGGTCCTGGATTTGAATACTGTAGCGGTTCAGAATGATGTGCAGGGAATGAAGAAGTTATTGCCATGTCACATTTGTTGAGCCGTGGGACATTGGAAATGGGAGTGTCCGGTGACGGTGCAGGAAGGTGTTGTTCAGCAGAGTAATGACATCAATTCAATTCAGAATGTGAGAGGACCGAGACAAAGGGGTCCTAATCAAAATTTTCAGAATGATGTGAATCAAATGCAGAATTTTCAGCCCATGCAGTAGGTGCAGATTCCCCGTGCACAAGTGTCACAGTTGCAGCCGATGCAGCAGCAGGTTCCCATGGTACCTAGACAGCAAATTCAAATACCTCATGCCCCGATGAAGCAGCAACAGATGATACTTTCTCAACAGGTCACAGGACAAAGGCAAAACAGAAGTAGTAACACAGTGCATCAATTCCTGTTACACAGTGAGGATGGAATAAATGGTGAATGGACGAGTGATATGAGGAGCCATGTGTGCTTGTGACTTCCTTAGAATCAGATCAGAGAGGACCCTATGTGAAGAGAAAGGTTATGGGTTACAGAGTTTCAGTCTTGGTGGACACAGGAGCTACACGCAACAGGAATCCGACACCCCGTTGGACCACATAATGGAGGCCAAATCAAATGTAGAACCATTAACATCAGGAGATTCGTGGAAGGCTTTGCTATTAACAATGGATGTGATGTCGGCAGTTATTCAATTTCAAGCAGACAAACAAGACACTCGGGTAGACTTACTTAATATCCTGGCTGTCCACATTGTAAGCATCGACAACAAGCTTCAAACCTTGAACGATCTAATAAAGAGGGCTCAAACCAACTCATACACCCAGCAGGGGGCATGTCAGTGTGCCACTATAGGGGACAACTCACAAAGAACTCTGGAAATTTTAAACAACATCTTGAAAGAGGTAAAAGTCTAGACCCTTAGAACTCCAGATCACTTCAGCAGTAACGATGAGAAGGCCCTCAGAAAATCAGGGAATAAGGAAAGCATTCAAAATGTGGAGGATCCCCCACATGAAAGCAATAATTTCAAGGAAAACTGTCCCTCCGGACAGGAAAGGACTCAGAGCAACATAGAGGGAAGATCATGCCTCAGCACACAAGAAATAGTCCCGACCACATGCGGATCAAAGGAATCAGCTGTAAACAATTCAATAGTGGAGAAACGACAAAGGAAAGCACAGAAAAAAATCTAAAGGGGTCCAACAATGTAACATATGGAAATAATTTGCTAAATTCAACGACTTGCTGAGCAGGGATTCAGGAAGAACAGACAACAGTAACAAGACAACAAGCAGGGCAAAACCCAAACAGACGAGGGAAGAACAGCTGGCTAGCAAGGACTACCCTACATGTGAACTAAGCGCTCCTGGAAATCAGCGAACATCACAGCAACAGTCACCTAAAACTCCCTTTTTCAGTGGTGAGCCGGGCGGTAGCCCCTCGTATTGTGAGGTGGCTTCAAGAGAACCACAGTGAAAAAGAACAATGATCTGTCAGTGCCCAGAACAGGGAATTCAGCGGGTAAATGACAAGTTGGAAACTGTCAAATTTTGGGAACATAACCCTCAATGTGCAAGCACTGAACACAACACGATCGCACTAAACCAGTCTGCGGAAAACAACAAACAGATTTCAGACCGAGTTCACAATCCTTGGTCAGATGATTGCACAAACAGTGAGGCACAAAAAAGAGTTCCAGGACATCAGACATCGTATGATAAGGTGGCCTTAGAGCATAACAAACTACTCCTAATCCCTTGTTATGATTCGAAGGGGGCTTTCGACATCCTAAACAGAGGCACCATATTGAAGTTAATAAAAGTTATTCAGCCCTATATCTCAACAACAGAATTGATGACAGTTGAGTTTACACCACATCCAAATAATAAAGACAAAGAGGCAACGCTGACATCTTGGGCCACGTCTGCCATTATTGATCAAATTGTAGCACATCAAGAAACGTTTACTGTATGGGGCATTGTCCTGCCAAAACTAGAACTGCTTTGATACCCCAATCTTCTAATACCGGAACGAAAGAAGGACGGCTCAATTTTAAAATGGGCAATGGCAGTAGCAACTTCCCCAAGCACATGGGAACACCTAACAATAGTAAAGCACCAAAGCCTGTTTCATCAAGGCTTGTACCAACATGTTTTCATTGGTATGCCCTCAACAGCTAAACAGGTTGGAAGGCAACACTTAAACGACTACAGTCGTGATTGGTCCTGATGAAAATCCAGAAAACATCCATATATGCTCCTGGAATACTCACGGTCTAAACAATCTGGTCACTGATGAGGTGGCTCTGAGTTTCCTACAGCAGTTTGAAATCATCATGTTGCAGGAAACATGATGCATGGAGCCAATACAAATTTCTGGATTTATTTGGACGGATGTCTTTGCAAAACAACCTCAAAAACATGGACACCCCATCAGGGGCCTCACAACATACTGCTCCATGAAAATCAATTGAGTGATAAAACAGATTGACCTGGGAATCGATTGGCTGCTACCAATAAAGTTGGAACATCGGGTTTTATCAGGCAACAACAGAACTTTATTACAGATCAATAAATATATTCACCCATTTTAAAAAACGTTGCAGAAGCAAAACAAGGACGCAACCCTCATTGTGTCCGGCAATTTTAACCTAGATTTGGAAAGGGCAGTACAAAACACTTCAATGTAACACATGTGAATTCAAAGCTTGAAAATCTGGGTTTGTGCTGCCTGATACCTCTCCCCAAGGATGCTTTATCTGAACAAGTAACATTCTCAAGTGGTACCAAAAAATCTAATATTTACTTTACATTAATAAATGAACCGCACTGTTATTGAACTTAGCATATCGGATCCAACAACACACAGAGAGCGATCACTTTCCACAACTCATTAAGATCCGGAATGATTAGAATCGGCTCCCCTTTGCAAACATCATAATTTCTGCAGCAGTTACTTATTATGTAAAAGAATTTAAATGGAGGGGGCTGGGCCTAGGCAAAATAACGGAAGAAGTGCACCGCAGTGCAGGTACAATCAAAGAGCTCAAAGAAATACTAAGAACACAGGAACTAAAAGATCATCCTCCAGGAGACTGGAGACAGCTTGGAAACGCTCTCGAATTATAGGCTAATAGTCTTGATAGATGTGGAAACAAAACTCTATGTAGACTGTCTATTGCAACAACTAACGGAATGGATTTATGATAGACATCTAATTCCTCAATGCCAGACAGGCTTCAGAGCCGGTATGGGAGCTGCCACCAACCTGGCAGTCCTGGCCTTGCTGGGAAACAAAGCCAGACTTAAGAACAAAAGGTTATTTGCGTGTTTTATTGACCTGAGGGCAGATTTTGACTGTGTACCAAGAACCCGCCTATTGGAGAAACTGAAAGGCTGGGAATTACCTTGCAGCCTTCTTAATGCAATGATGGATCTGTGTAAGGGTACTTAGGCGCAAGTAAAACTGGGAGAGGGTGGCCACCTCACCAACAGAATATCAACAGCAAAAGGATTAAAACAAGGGTATGTATTAGCTCCCTTGCTGTTCAATTTATATCTTGCAGACCTAGCCGAGGCACTTTCACCCGTAAATAGTCATCCACCAGTACTGGCCAGTAAAGGAATAGCATGGTTACAGTATGCAGATGACATAGTTTTACTCAGCCAAATACCAGTCGGATTACAGCATAGCATTGCTGCACTTCATACATACATAACAATGAACTTGAGTAAAACAAAGGCTGTCCGACTGGTTGATAAGAAGTTTAAATCTGTTTCATGGTTCTTAAATGGAACCCGGGTGGAGGTTGCCCCTACATACAAATACCTGGGATTTACCATGGATCGCCTCCTGACTTTCAAACCACAGCTTGCTGTTGCCCAAGCTAAAACCCACACATTGACCTATGGCTTCAAAGTATTATAACAAAAGTTGAGCTGCCTGTCATACACTCACCTGCTTTCTGTCATGGCAGCACGGCTAATGCCTACTGTCACCTATGGAGCTGAAATTATGCTGGGGAAGGAGGCAGTTTTTTACAATCCAGTCCAGACGAAGGCCTATAAATCGGTTTTTCGGATTCCACGACCAGCATCTCCAGCCCAGGTCCGCTTAGAATTGGGTTTAAAAAACTATGAATATCAGAGTAAATGTGCCTTCACCAAATTATGCTGGAGAATGCGTGCAGCAGAGATTGGTACCATTAACAACCTATGCTGGATTGAAATCGAGGAGCAACAGCGTTACAACGATAAAGGCACCTGGGGTCATCACTTAAACAACTGCATCAAAGTGCTAGGTTTTCGAAATGCATGGGAACGGAACCGGGGAAAAGTGGAGTTTTACCGGAAGGCAAATGCTGTCACTAAAATGAAGTCTCCAATTTCTGATAGACAAAAACTGACAAGAAGACAGCACGCTTGGACTGTAATAACATCATATAAAAACTTACGGGCTCAGGAATATCTAGCACCATCCTTCAACTAGTCATTGAAACATTGGTTCAAGCTTTTTCGATTTGGGTTGATGGAAACAAAAGACATGGCCCCTTTATGGAGAAAGCAAGTACCAACACTTCTTTGCCGACTGTGTGGATACAGACAAGAGTCATTAGAAAACATCTTTTGCATGTGCCAGGCTTTGCTTGGCCTCAGGACATAGTATTTGAAAAACATCTTCAGGTCACTAAAAATACACTCATGTAGGACGGTTGTTATCAGTTGGCTTAGTGGACTCTCAATCACATTTTCTTGTCAAGGGACCAAATTTACGGTACAGGCCCCAAAAAAATTAGAGAATAAAGTCTAGCAAACGGAGAGTACATGGTTTATCAACTCATATTAGAAGAGTTCCCAAACGGTCAACTGCAGCAGAAATTAGTCATAGATATAACTCGGTGTTAATTAAAAAAAATAAGGTTGAAATTAGAGGAGCAGGTCTTAGTCACGCATAATTTAACACCATGATAAGATTTAGTTATAAATAAGTAAAATAGGTCTTTATGAGCTTCTATTTTATATAGTGAGAATGTTAAGTATTTATATTGTATGTATGCTTGACTTGTGATGGTTTGATTTAACCTTGTCAATAAACTTGAACTTGAACTTGATCTCAAAGAATGGCCACCAATGTTAACGAAATGTACTCATCAATGATTCATACTTATGAAATATTGAATATATGTTAGACTAATGCAGTAATTTGTCATATTAAGGGTTATGAAGTATGCTTTAGCCCTATTAATTGTAGGCCTTAACTTAGCGAGTGTCTTGGCCTATTTTGCCAGGCCTCATGTAAAAGCTGTATTTCTGAGCGTTTAATAAACATGCTGACAAAGTGAATTAAACTGTGAAATGTCTATTGTATTGTTCAAATGTGCTCAAAACCGAAGCTTTTCATGAGAACCGACTGCTAGGAGATGATGTTTTTTCTAATGGAACATTTTATGTGTAATGTGTGTGAGACTAACTTTCCCAGGACAAGAACAATGAAGAAACTGACTAGAGTGAAAGCTGCGATAATATTGTTACCTGGCGAGCCGGATGATGAGGACATCGCAAGATGAACCAATCAACAATATGAGAAAGGAGAAATATTGGAATTCGTAGATTTGGTATAGGAGTTTTATTGGGCAGAGTGTGAACATACGATTTAAATGACCAATAGGGAATTAGGGGATAGTTTAGGTGACTTTGATATAACAACGCTCATTCTGAGAGAAGACAGATATTCTGCCCACATTTCCTAAAAAAAGGTTATTATTTTCTTATGCGTCTTTACTAGAGACATGCTTACCTATAATGCTTAATGACTTTGCTCCAATTTTCCTGACTGAGAACCTGATGCCTTGCTGTTCGACTGATGTCCTGAGGACGAAGCCTGATTCTGCTTTGCTGACCCATACCGAGGATAGGTATAAATTGAAATGTGATTATTATGCATAATTGTTTTTCCTTTCTAGGTACCAACTGCGCTGTTTTGTCTATGACTCTACCACAGTTAGATGTTTTTCCAAAATTTTTGTTACCAAATTGTTTTGCATGAAGCCCAACATGCTGATGCTAATCTGATGTTAGTTGCGGATTCTGACTTATGATGAAAAAGACTAACGCTTGATGGATTTCTCTGCTCAACTACATGTATTTCATCTCGTTGATGCACCTGACTCTGCTATTGATTTGCACTGTAACTTTTGAATGTGTAGTAGTTCAAGCTTTAATTAGATTGCGTTTCTTCCGCCGCTTTGGACAACCAGTGTTGTTTCTGTATGTGTTTCATTTGATTTTGAGATTAATCTACATGACCTTAGCACTGCTAATATAGGTAAATAAACATTCTAAACTCTTACTAAAGGTGTGGTTTTTCATGACTGAAAGGTCATGGTGCGTGATAACTACTGACTCCATTGATTAATGATTACTAATGATTGTTGATTATTATGTATTGATTAGTGATTACGTACTGGAGCTATGGTAAGAACTTCTTAAATGCGAGTCAAAAAGTTTCTCGACCTAAACGTGTCCCCTTATAAGTTTACTTACTAAGGTCTGACGTGCTAACACCGTTCTTAGCCTGAAACAGGAATTTTAATGCTGAACTGTGGCCCACCCACACAGTCTAGTATATCATTCATCATTACCCGAGTCTCGACTTCCAGGGAGGAGTTTCTAACCACTTGGCAAGGTTTCCAGGGTTGGGTGTGGACTGAGTGTGGAATGAGGACAAAGATAAAAAGAAGTACACAAAGCTACACAGTTTCACAGTCTCAGACTTCTAACAAAAAGCTATACCTGAAGATATAAAGATCTGCCTTTCACCCTAATCAGTGTTGTAATCAATACTTTTTGTTACCCATAACTAACAGGAGTTGCATTGGTAAGAAACTCTGTTCTGCAGGTTACAAAGATACATTTGATGACAAAGCTGGCCTTTATGTTCTAAATTGGGAAAATATCTATCCCAGTGGGACATAAATGTTCTCACGTATGGCAAACTATTATGAATGTCAAACTTTTAAAATTAACAAAAAAAAAAATCTCAGTGCAAATGGTACTTTTCCAAGCTCCCCAAACAGTACTTAAAAGATAACAAAAATTGTTGACCAAATAGCACTTAAAAGAGGTATATACATCTTTCCTTTAGATGTTTTAAAATAATACTGGATACTACCCTTTTTGATGGAGACACATTAAAGCAGCAGCTTTGTAATCTTCTTGAACAAATAGTGCAGGCATAGTGCAAGCAACAGTAAAGATAATTTACCAACCCAGACAGGAGTAATGCAAACACCACTCACAGCAAAGAACAGGAAGTACCCATGTGAGATTCCTTCAGACACAGAAGAGTATTGTTTAGCTCTAAATCAAACTTTTGTATGAATGTTATGAGCAGCTAAAAGATTTCTCTGCAGCATTTCTGTAATGAACTCACAAATCACCCTGTCTACCCGTTCTATAATTCTAGATCAAAAGAAATGGTAATACAAGACATTTATGTTTAAGCAGCAAATTCAGATTATCAAGGGAGGATTGTCAGAATAAAATAGAAATCAAAAGTGAATAGTTGAGAAGACCTTGTTAGGGTGGCCTTGAAAGACTGGGGCTTTGGGTCAGAACCCACTTTGCATATGCCTTAAAAAGTCTCTCTTTGGCACTCAAAAATCTTTGTCAGGACAAACCTTTAGGCTGTAGCCAACAAGGACCCTGAGAGTCTGAATACTCTTCTGAAAAGGAGCTGCTGAACAGGATTTTCTGTTGCAGAGGAGAACTTAGGGTAAGCTTCTGCAAATGTCGATGCACCTTGGGCGGATCAGCAAGCAGGTAGGTCTCGGTCTCCTGTTAGTTCTCAGAACACTTTTCATGGAAACTTTTTAAGTCCCAACTTTTTTTTTTTGCCTGTTTGGGAACCACTTCCAAACATGCAGGACTGGGTGGGCACCACTAGAAGGACAGGCTTCACTTCAGGCAGGGCCCAGGTGCGGGTTTAAGGTTGTTGTAGCCTTTTATGTCCCTGTTTTTCAGAGCGGGAGGCCACCCAACTAACCCTTGGAGTCACTCTGGTAGTCCTGGGATCAAGCAGCAAGACATGCCTCAAGCAGTCAGGCTGTCTCATGAGGTTCCAAGGCAACATTTAAGCAGCAGGGCAGTACTCTGTTAGCAGTAAGGCAGTCCTCAGAAGTACAAGGCAATCCTTTTGGGGTCTTTTGCAGGTCTAATAGTGAACTGAAGAGTGAATTTAAGGGTTATATTTTTATACTTGTGCTAGCTTTGAACTGAAAAAACTTGTAGAGTTCCCCCCCCCACAGAGGGTTCATGAGTGTCTTTCCTCGCTGCCCAGGCTCAAATGAGTCTGCAGTGACAAAGGGAAAATTTTAAGTTCTTTGTGAGTGAATGGAGGAAGCTTCTTTGAAATGTAATTGGGGCAGAGAACAGCTCCGCCTCACACATCCTGGCAGGATGGCCCATCCTGCCAACTTCTCATCTGCCTTTGTCTCACTGTCAGAGAGGAATACACAAAGGCCACCTGCCAACCATTCACAGTTGTGATTCAGGTTTCAGTCTGCAGGCACCAAATTGTTAGGGCAAGAAAATGCCAACTTTTTCAAAGTGGCGTTTTCAGAACTGTCTAACTCTTCCATTGAAGAGGGTCTTAAATCCCCATTCTTTTAAAATCAAACATGACATTGATCTGTTACCAATCAAAAATTAACACTTATTAAATGTAACAAGGTAACATCATTATCCTATCATTTACCTATTAGTGAGTAGACCTCATTGTAGATAAACATTAATTATGGGGTGTTTCACTACCAGAACATATAAAACATAATAGTTTTTTAGGTACAATACATTTTTAAGTACAATACATTTTTAAGTACAATACATCCTGCTTTATGAGCTATTAGGGCTTACCAGAAGGGTGACTTATATGAATTAAATAGGGAAGTTTAGGCCTGAAAAACGTTTGTTTTGCTAGGATGAATAGACAGTTTAAAACTGCTAGCAGGCTGCAATGGCAGCCCTGGGACATATTTTAAATAGCTACTTAAGTGGGTGGCACAATGAGAGCTGCAGGCCCAGTAGTAGCATTTAATTTACAGGGCCTGGGTATATGTTGTACTACTTTACTAGGAATTTATAAGAAATTCAATGTGCCAACTGGGTTTGAGCCAATTTCACCTTGTTTAGAGGAGTGAGCACAAGTACTTTAGCACTAGTTAGCAATAGTAAAGTGCACAAAGCCCTAAAGACACCAACAATGAATTTCAGAAAACAAGAGGGGAGAAACATTTGGTGGAAAAGCACCCCAAAGCTGAAAGATTTAACAATCACAAACTATGTGCAGCACAGTACACACATTTCCTAAAATTAACCCCTATTTTGAAGGGAGGACTGGTGGCTTAGTGGCTTGAACTGATAACCATGGAACCCGAAGTTGGCTTAACATCCTCTGATTTAAGGCAAGTCACTTGGGGCCTCATTACAACCCTGGTAGTCTATTGACCGCCATGGTCACGGTAGAGGTTTCACCGCTTCCAAAATCGGTGGCCCAACAGCTTTGGCGGTGGTCTGACCGCCACATTGTGACCATGGCAGTCGTGCCACGGTCGGGCCGCCAGCACTGCCAGTTTCCCTCCACAGGAGGGTCTGTCGGTTTTGGCAGTCCTAATCTGCCAAGGCAGCGCTGCAAGCAGCGCCGCCCTGTGGATTACGACCCGCCCCTCTCTGCCACTGGTTACATGGCGGTAGCACTGCTGGATGTAGTAGGGGTGCAAGGTGCTCCAGGGGGGCCCCTGCACTGCCCAAGCACTTGCCAGCCCCTTTGCAAAGTTCACTGTCTGCTTTGTAACATAGTTTTTGCTTATTAACTGTAATGCTGAGATGTTTTTCAGAGTGTTATGACTAAATCCAGAATGTCCTAACAGAAGGATCAGATTGCTCTCTTCCCAAGTGATAAGATGCTCTAATAAACTTTTCGTAAAGACCTGGTGGCATCCAATATGGCAATTTCCTGATAATTTGCAGGGGAATAGCTATCGCCTTTCTTGTATAAGGGAATTTTTACACTCCCAACCCATTATGGCAGCACTACACCATTTAGATAACAGTAAAAGATTTCAGGGTATAGGAACTTTGTCCAAAGCAATGGTTCCTGCTTAATCACAGAGATGGCACCTCATAGGGCCCCATTCACCAGAGGTTTGCAGGTCGCTGATAAAGACCTCAATCTCCTCTACTGAAGGAGGACCATAGCAATCTATGTCAGCGCTTTGTCTGGATACAGGGAGAGAATATAATCTCTGTATGTTGCCTCAGCAATAGAGGGAGCAAAAGAGGCCTTGCAAAATCCACAACACTAAGAAACAATCACCCAATATTTGCAAGAGTTTTTTGAGAGTTCAGCTTCTCTCAAGTCAGTTCATTTCTGCTCTGTGACCTCCTTTCTTAATCCTGTCTTTAACCTCACTCTTCTTCTCTTTAAAAGTTAAATTATTCTACCCCTTTCCTTCGAAAAATATAATAAACTGTAGCCTTGTCAATCTGTTAATTTCATTATTTAGGAGCAACACTGAGGGACAAATCTTCTTATGAGGAGGTATAGGACCTTCTAACTGATCTCCTTTTACTATCATGTACATGAACTCAGAAAACCTGTGAAGAATGTCCCCACTCCAGTCATCAAGAGTCTAAATAGCCCTTTCAAGGCATTTTCCTAAATGAATAATTTTTTATTGAAACTAGAAAGTTCTTTTGGAATGCTTATTAAAGTCGGTTCCTTGGCCATCAAATTTCCAGGCCTCTACAGCCAACAAACTCAATTTTAATGTAAGGGCCAAAATCTTATGGTCAGTAAATGAGGAGTCTAATGTTATCAAATTCTAAACAGATTGGGCTGTAGCTTAAGAAGCAACAAAATAATAAATGATGGAATTGCCCCACCCAGATTTATGAGTGAATTAGGCTGGTAGATCTGACTGAATTTCCCGTTTTCAATCAAATAACCATGTTCCCTCATATTAGTAGGATGTAAACCCTTTTTATCTGTTTTAGTGTTTAATGGGAACAATAAAGTCGAAATATTAAAAGCCCATTCACTCTCTATATCACAAAATAAAGCAATTAGACACTTTGCAAATTAGATCACCCATCAACAAGACTTCATATTCTCCCTCATCCATCTCAATCAATGAGATGAAATTAAACACCTCTTTCAGAATTTTATTATAACTCTTGTCCAGGGGAATGCATACGTTCACCATGAACAAAGGAATTCTTCTTCCATCTTTTGAAAAGGGATTAACCTTGAATACCTGAAAATATTTAGAAGGGACCTTTAGATTTTCATAATCCCATTTTAACAAGTTACGAGTTACACAAAAGAATGGCAGTTCCCTCTTTTGCCTGTCCTTTCTCAGTAGGCTGAGCATTGCAACATAAAACAGTGTAACCCGGGCCCAAAATATTAGCTGTACACCAGCTTTCCTGAATGCAGATTAAATCAGCATGCAAGATTCTTAAGAAATCTAACTTTTCAATTGAGTTCCCAATTCCTGCTGCATTCCAGAAAGGCACTGTAAAATTATTACTAGTGACCACAATGTGGGGCATTCCCCGATGCCCCAGAACCTTTTAATGTTTATTGTGCCTGCTAACCAACTCCATTTCTCCCGATCATCTTCCAACCACCAGGGCAGAGGGAACTGTATCATTCAGCCCGCATAATTTACCAACTTCTCACCATTTAAAACTGAAATATTCCAATATTTCAGATTAGAGGAAGATAACTCAGAGAAGGGGCTCAACTGACCTTCATATGTTGCCAGAAACGGGATGGCTGTATGGCCACTGGCAGAATACTTTTCCTTTCATACCGGGATTACATCTATAACTCTAGATTGCAACTAATAAAAACTTTGTTAAAATTAGATTCACAACAATTTTAGAATTAAACCAAATTCATGTTTTCAATACTCCTGAGGCATACGTTAAATGTACAGGAGAGATCTCTTTACTTTGAAAAATGTTTAAAGAATCAATATCTGGAAAACAAGATATTAAAAATGGTCAATTCATAATTAAATCAGAGTCAAATAATGCAATAAAATCAAGACAGTCAGTGTCCACAGGAGCAGTTATGGAGCCATCAGCCCCAGAAAACTTTTCTAATCTGCTGGCCCCGCAAGTTAGATAGGCCAACATTTGATTTCACAGCAATAGGGGCAAACGCATCCCCACTCGGATTAAAAAATGAAGAAGCCACCATTCTAGCAGAAGGTTCATCTCTGGGGGGAAACAGCTCACTTTTTCCATGCGTTAAGATTTGATCAGACTTCCTTTTCAGTGCAGAGGTTTCTGGAACCTAATTTTCCTTGGCTTCTTTTTCGATATCCTCAGCTTATTCTTCACCACTATTTTTTACCCTTTTCCTTTCCCTTAATACTGATATTTCCATCATTGCTATTGTTGACCAAAAAAACAGGGCCTGAAGGTTGCTGAGCTCTTGCTCTAAAAATGGGAAATGGTGCCACCTCATGGACCACTGCAGCCCCCTTCTGGACCACATCTTTCAACGGAATATCTACTACAAGAGGGGAGGGAGGAGGTGTGAAAAGACTTTTTAAAGAATATACTGAACTATCTTGGCAAGAAAGATTCATATCATGAGGGGCCTTGTGGAAAGCTTGAGGTTTGCCAGCCTCAGTTCCCTTTTCACAGGATGACAATTGTTTTGAAAGAACTTCATCTGAAGTACTTCCTGAAGCCACAAATGCTGAACTAGTAGCTGCACAGCCCAGCCCAGTTTCCTATGGGCCTCGCGGGCAGATAAAATATTCTTGCCCAGTGCAAACTCCTTCTCCCTTGGACCCAACAGGACTTTCAATCTTACTAATATATGTGGTCAGAGTTGTCCACCGATTTTTCTAATAAAGACAAAATAGAGGATAAGATTCTCTCCAAACATTTAAAAGACTCGGATAGTATCACATATTGACTGGGAGCGTCACAAGACATGCTTTCAGGAACGTCAAAATCAGGTGTAAGACCGAGCATACACAATCTGAAGGAGTGCTACTAAAAGCTTTAGCCCAGGAGACTGCATCAATGAATGCGTTAAGCCAGCTGCAGACTTGGCTATACCATAATCAGGAGAAATCCCTACATTTGTGATCATGTTGACCTCAATATCTGGCAGTCCTCAATAGGATGATCACCTGCATCCTTACAGCCAATAATTGTGCTATTCTCCTCTGTAGCACCCATAGAAGGGGATTTGACCACTGGAGAGACTAAAGAGACATGGTTTCTGCCATGTTTCATGTCTCTGGGTGGATCAAGGGCTAGTCAGCTCCTTCTGCCATAGAAATTGAGTCAGTAAACTTTCCTTTTTGTATAAAGTGAAGGATAGTATTTAAGCTTTTTACCTGGAGCCTACTAACCTTCTTATAGCTCAGTGGCATTGATTTTGTTTATTTTACAAGATCTCATAGGGACTACCCGCCCTGAGCGTAGACACAGAGCAGTCCTGTTGGCACCAACAAAGTACCTAGAGGACTTCAAGCCTCCTAGCAACTCCTCCTCACAGAGATTCAAGACAAGCTGCTTCAGGGACTTCACAGGCTTCAAGGGACTCCTCTAGAACTACGCGCTAAGAACCAAGCACCAAGGAGGGGGTAGGGCTAGAAAAATGACAGCAACAGCTCCCCAACAGCACTCCTAGAGTTATTAGAGTACCCCTGAAACCCAGAGCCAAGAGCCCAGAACCTCCTTCACAGGGTTGCGACCTCCTCTTCCAGGAGCTTAACATGGCTTCAGCTTGAACGTTCTGAGTCCAGTGCAGTCCAGTACAGTCCAGTGCAGCCCCCTCTCCTCGATGACATTGAGGCTGCCCCCAGTAGCCTCAACTGTTGGATCCTGCCTGAGGTGTTGCTGTACTACTATGTCTCAACTCGCAGCACTGCAGCACTGCGGTCCAATATGGTCCGATGCAGTCCCCTCTCTTCAGACAACACAGAGATGTGGATGTGAGGCCGACTCCTGTAGCCTCGAATAGCCCAATGGCTGATTCACGTTCACGGCACAGGCCACTGGATTCACAGCACTACCACGTCTCCACCCATAGAAGTGCAGTTGGATACAGTCTGGAGTGGCCCCCTCCCCTCGCCGGGGGGCCACAGCCACTCCGACGATACGTTGACTTGGAAGCCTCCCTACTGCTGACTCGCGTTCGGCTCTCCGTGGCTCTCCACCTCTCCGCATCACCACACACAGCCCTTCCTGCAGCAGTGGTTCGGCGCTCTGCCCTTTGTGGCTCTCCGGCTCTCCATGTCTCCCCCCGCTGCTCTTCCTGTGGCAGTGGTTCATGATCGGCTCCTTGCGGGTCTCCGTCTTCCAAACTGTGGCACCTCCTCCTCTGCATAAGAACTAAAATAGGCCACTAGTAATAACGCACTAGCTAAGAAAACTACTAATAAAAAATTAATACCTATAGTAATCTTGCATCTAGCTCTGGTAAGAACACGTCTGTCTGAAGTCAGACCTTTTTCAAACAAGAAGTGTAGTAGCAAGTGTTAATTCTTTGCTTTCAGTTACTTAGTTCACAAACAGTCTTTATTTTTCTTCTTTTTCCTTGTAATTCAGTTCGTTTTTTGCAGCTCTTTTTTCAGCAATTTTCGTATAGTCTTCCTTAACCCTATTCCATGTTCTGCTAAAATGTTATCCACACTCTTCTACTGCTGCTTTCGGCCAATGCAGATCTTCCTAATTCTTTTTGCTTAGCAACTTATCAATTTTGATCTCAGCATATTAGCACAGTTTATTCAATGAATGTTTAGCAACATTCCCTTAACTAGAATTCAGAACAACTTCAAGGTGGCTCAGGTAATTATTTGTTACAATTAAGCAAATCTGATAGTGGGATATGTAGTACTTGGCTCACGGCGTAAGACCATTCAGGTGTGAATACCTCTGAAAAGATACTCGTAATCTTTTAGATCTACTGAGTATTTGTTGATGTCCTCCTCTGTCACTTATTCCACTTTATTCTGTCTCCTCATTAACTGCCGCTGTATGGATCCAACTGACTCACTTGATTTCAATTTCTCTCAACTATACTGTTTTGTCTATTTAGCATTATTGACGTCCTTTCTAGATCTTGATTCAGTACTTGTTCCTTCTTCATGGATCTTCTTGCTGCTCTGAAGGTAGCTCAACTGTCACTTCAGTCTGTGTTCTTACTTTTCTACCTTCTATACCAAGAGCTCCAATACCACTCACACCAATGTGAGATATCAGGAAATCAGACTTCTTCACCTGTCTGCAGTTCTTCACCCGTTTCTTCTTGCAGTTCTGCTACTTGTTGTTTTGCTCCTTGTACTTCTGCCATCTGTACAGTTTGCTGTTGCATAGTCACTAATGATCTCGGTTCCGGCTCATAGAACACTATTTCTTCATGCAGATCTCTTGTTCTCTCAGAATGTGAGACATGGACCCATTTTTCTCCTTCAGTACATTTAACAACAGTGTTCATAATTATTATCACCTAGTAGGGGCGTTTCCACCTTGGCTCCAGACTGGACGTTCTCACATGCTTCTTAATGAGAACCCAGTCTCCTGGATTCACGTTGTGGCACTACTTTAGATGCCTATTTGCAGTGACAGCTTCAACCTGTTGAGAGACAGAATGTACCATATCAGCCAATCCTTAGCAGTAATTGAGTACCATGTCTTCTGTTGTGTTCCCCAGTACATTTGCAGGTACAGCAGGCAGTCTCATGGCTCTTCCCATAAGGATCTCATGAAGAGACCAACCTGTCCTTCTGTCAAGTGTACTTCGGAGCTCATCAACACTAAAGGTAAAGCATCTGGCCATTTCATTGAAGTGGATGCACAAACTTTTGCCAGTGGGGCTTTATTCTTCTATTAAGCTGGTCCACTATACCAGAAGCTTCTGGTCAATAAATGTAATGCAACTTCTGCTCCATTCGGGATGCTGCACACAACATCTTTTAGATCTCATTGTTAAAGTGAGTCCCTTGAGCTGGCTCCGGAAAAAAACAGCATTGTGTACCTCTGTTCCAGTACTCTTAACAGAAGGTTAGTGACAGTGAGACTGTAATTTCTCCTTGTTGTGTAGGCTTCTACTCATTGAGAGAAAATGCATACTATAACCAAGGCATATCCCAACCTGTTACAAACAGGCATTTCAATTAAGTCCACCTGCATCCAGTTGAACAGACCACCAGATCTCCTACATGACTCAGGGTAACTAGTGTTTGTTTCCCTACATTCATCTGTTGTCACGTGACAAAACTGTGACACAAATCCTCTGAATGCATCCTGAATTTAGGTTTAAACCCATGTTGTTTAAAGGGCATGGCCATTGCATCCCTTCCTAAATATGTGGGGCCATGGAAATGTTGTGTCATGGAAGATGATAAACTGACTCATCAGCACTAGTGTCCCATCTGCTGAAATGCAAATATATATATATTTCAAGGTCCAAAGTGGAAGAATTTTGGCACAAAGCAATTTTGGCACAAAGCAAGAATGTTGGTAAGAGTGAAAGGGATGTTGAAGTGTCAGTTGGGGATAGTGTGAGGGTTGAGATTTTAAGAATTTTACCCAAGGAGGAATCTAGGCTTCAGTACCCAAGAAAGTGATGGATGCGAGGAAGAGAGTGGTGAGTTTTGGTGATGGGAAGGTTAAAATAGGAATAACATTTCTGTGCAACAGGATGTGGGGCATAGAGATTCGATTACACGACAGGAGGAAGAATGAGGAAGGTGTTGTGAACAGATGTACGGTTTTACAGAGGAGAAGAAGGGTGCCAAACAAATTCCATGGTTTCGTTATGAATGGATAAATATGGAAGGATCATCCTACATTTTTCCATTTTCCCGCACATAGGTAACTCTATGTAAATTATTTTCATTGTCTTGTTTTACTGTATATTTCTTCTCAGTCATGCACCTCATTTATGGTATTACATTTTTTGTTAGCTCCATTATTTGTACTATGAATTATGCACTAGATTTAGGTTATGGCATTTTAGTCTAATTATTTGGTGTTCTCATTTAACATGTATATTTTGGTTCTGAAATGTCATAAAGAGGAAAGTCAATTGGGTTCTTGTGTTATGGAATGTTGGGATTCCCATGGCTTGTGGAATGTTGGGGTTCTCAGGGTGATAGAGCTGAAGGTGATGGTGTCAGTTGGATTTGGGCGTAGCGGTTGCTAACTGCTTCCAGTTATATACATACATACTAAAAAACAATAAAGCTTTTACCTTTGAGTCACGGTGTCCTTTTAATCATATACTGCAAATGTACATACACTTCTAATTTGTAAGCTGCTGCACTTCGTACCACAGCACAATCACTGTCTTCAATCTGACTCTGCTTTACACGTGTTGTAGTGGCGTTGCAATCTAATAGCATGACTGTGAATCCAAAATCTATCCTACATTAAGTTAATCAATCAATCAGTATTTATAAAGCACAGCTACACACCCATTAGGGTCTCAAGGCGTTGGGGGAAGGGGTGGAGGGGAGGGACCTCATCCAAAGAGCCACGTCTTGAGGTTCTTCCTGAAGATGGTGAGTGACGGGCCATGTCTGAGGTGCAGGGGGAGGTCGTTCCAGCTCTTCGCTACAGTGTAGGTAAAAGATCGCCCTCCGGCGGTGGTTAACACAATTCTGAATGCATTACTTACTCAAGGTATTACATCTTGAGTTATCCTTTAAACTTGAGAAATTAACAGGTATTTTGGATGTGCAACACCCATTGAGTTTTGCACACTTCAATGACTGACCTGGAACACTGATGATTGTGTTAAGAGAGAGACAATTGATATTTGTAGTTTCATTCAGATTAAACCTCCCAAAAAGGAGATGGACAAACTTAGCAAGCAATGGGATCTGCTGTTTAAGACACCCAGAGGCAGGGTCCATTGACAAATATCATCCTGATGCAAGAGCCCAGACTTCAGATAATGTCAAAATGTAACATGGCATCATGGTTCATCTAGGTAGTAACAACAGGTAAGATCTCAGTACCAACATGAGAGATCTTATTATCAAGGAACGGATAAAATTGACAGTTCCTCATGTTTGTTTTAATAACTCTCATGAAGGCACAGTTCAGAGGAATACGGTTGTTACCATTCAATATATTTCAGCAGGAGGACTATTCACTATGCCAGTCCTTCAGAAGACCAACACTTTCATTGTCTTACAGTATGTGAAAGGATGCCCTGTGTTACTTCAAGGTGCAGTTTTCATAAGTAATGTAAAGATGGTGCATTAATAGTTTATTGAAAAGTGACTTTAATATCATTTT
The DNA here is from genome assembly GCF_031143425.1 of Pleurodeles waltl. Classification (NCBI taxonomy): domain Eukaryota; kingdom Metazoa; phylum Chordata; class Amphibia; order Caudata; family Salamandridae; genus Pleurodeles; species Pleurodeles waltl. The sequence goes on along the minus strand of NC_090443.1, from coordinate 599,719,257 downwards.
TATGGGTTTAAGTATTTTGGAAAGCCACCATCAGTGACAGGATTACGGTGAAGGAACATATTTTAAAGGCTACACAAATCATGTCCTTTCCACCAGCTTCTAAAATGAGGCTGATACACTTCTGAACACATCTAACATTGTCAAGTGTCCCTTATTTCAGGTGAAATCCCCTGGGAGAAACATATTTGGTGTTTTTGGTATCAGTGGTCTAGAGTCAATTACCTGTTGGTTTGTAGTTCAGAACTGAGCACAATGCATTCCAGAAAATTTTGAAGCCTATTTTTTTAATGGTTTGATTTTAAAGCTAAAAATGTTTCTCCATTATAACTGTTTAGTTTCCTTATACACCATAACCAGGTTCTTTATTTTTTTACTGCCAAGATACCTACTAGGGGAACATTGTGATTATATGTGTTTTATTCATCCATTAATTCTCAATAAAGTAGGTTTATATGACATAATACTGCTAGCAGAAATTTTGTGATGTTAAATACTGCCAAAGAATTTTAAGGACACAAATATCAGCATTGCATACTTCCAGAGTAAATGGGCTCAAACCTTTGGGGCACTCCTCAAATCATTGAACATAGATGCACTCATGAGAGAGCGGCTTTCAAATTGTTTAATTAGTGTACACACAAAACAAACCAACCAGTCTTGCTCATAGTCCATTTTCCTATGTTGTTTTATTCACTTAGACTATACCAAGAAATTCCCCACAATCATGTTGTTGGTGTGCTGGGAGTTGTATTTCCTAAATTTCCACCATCTGAAACCTGAGGTGCACTGTGATTTGAAAGAAAACAGTACCAATCAGTACTAAGGCCCTAATTATGAGTTTTGTGGTCCATGGACTGCCATGGTGGTGTTGGCGGTCTGACCGCCTTCGGATTGGTTACAAGCAGTGTTTAATTTGTAAATAAAAAGGTGCCGGTGCCCAATGTCCTCCTTTTAAACACGGCGTTGCTGCATTTAAATGTGCGAGCACGGAATTCTGAGGCAGCTAATCCTGAAGCCACTCTCGGGCCTCTTCAATCCATTTACAGCCACTCCCTGCCCCTTCAGCTCACTCTTGTAGCTTTCTGCTTTCTCCCATTGTGGCACTTTTTCTTTTTTCTCTTCCTCTGTCTTTCCCATGTGTCTTTTGCTCATAGCAATGCTTGAGGCAGAAGAATAAGCCCCGCCCTCAAAAATAAGTTCCGGTGCTCAGCAACAGAAACAATAAGCACAAATTAAGCACTGGTTACAAGTCATGCGGGCCTATGGAGCAAAGACCGCCAGGAAGCACAGAGCGCAGCAGTCACAAGGCTGCACAAAAACATGTCTGCCCATCTCAGGCGCAGGGTCAGTGAAATGTACACAACATTGTCTCACACAGCACCAACAACACAGCAACATCACATCTACAGATACAATTCACACACTCACATTGCACACATGCCATGGACTGTTGTCAAATTCAACACAAATATTTATGAATTTGACATGGAACACAAGCACCGCTTCCATCAAACAGCCCTGAAATGGACACATATCACCCACATTGCAACACAATGGAAGGACAATGAGAAGCACAATAGACAGAGAGACAAATATACAATTTTCACTGTACGAACAATACCTGCATAATAGGGAGCATTCAGGGAAGGAGGCTGCACTGGGACACATAACTTTGTAAATGCCGCTTAAACAACATTTCTGCAGGAATTGGTCCTCCATGTATCTCTGAGACAAGCAACACTAGAGCCAAATGAAATGCCTATCTGCACAATGTGGAAGTGCATGTCAACAAAGAATATACAACTCCAACTGCATGGGACATACACCTAGATGAAGTAGCTGAAAGATACACTCAGCTAAATGGGCATGAGCACAATCAAATGCAAAGGAAGCTAGTACAATTGAACACACTCCACGTCTGCACAAACAAAACTCAAGCTGTCACACATGAGATGAATCTACAATCCATATCAGGGGGACAGGTTTAACACCATACATGCTCACATTGGACTACGCAAGATGAAATACTTACCATACTAAACAATCCACAATGGTATGACACCACCATTGCATTTACACCCACATATCCATAAAGTCAATATACACACTTGTCTTGGGGGACACCAGTACTGCCCATAAAGTCAGATACCACAAACAACGGCAAATGTAATAGCAAGCAGGCTGAAACACACACAACTGTAGGCAGACAATACAAGTTACTCAGGAACAACATAAAGCTAGAAAAGGAATTGCAGGACAACTATGTACCCAGAAAAACAATATAAAAATGTCCAGGCATATACCTGTGCTGTCACTTGACTCCTAACTTCCAGGGAACCTCCACAAGAAGGGGCATGAAGTGGTGAGGCAGGCACCTCAAGGATCATCTTTGGGGGGTCGCATTTGGGATGAGTGGGTTTGGGATGGCTTCTTAGAAGAGGCGGGCTTCTTCTTGGTGAGAGGTGTATGTGTGCTTGCAGGTAGACAGGTGTAACAGGGGAGGACTCGAAGATGGAAGGGATGGGTTGGGACGTGGGTCAGGGCCTCTTGGGTTTGGGACAGAATGGAGGAAACATGGGAAAGGGCAAGCTCAAAAAAAAGATTTGACTTAGGAACACAGGAAAGGTCAGCAGAAGGGAGAGGGGTTTTGGAGGTCAATGGATTGGTAGTCTGCTTTATTGGTGTGGATGTCTTGGGTGTGTGTGGGAGGTATAGTTGTGTTTGGGTGGTGCCTGTTTCGTGTGTGAGTGTTTATTTATCTTGGGGGGCTAGAAGGTGGAGGTGCAGGGTGATGTGGGAGTGGAGGATGTGTTTGTGTGCCTGTTGGGTTGGTGTCTGCAGGTATGTTTGTAGTGGTGGCTGTCTGTGTGTCTGTTGTGGTGGTGTCTGCAGGTATGCTGAACGTGCTGGATGTCTGTGTATCCGTTGGGGTGATGTCTGTGGCTATGCTGGACGTGGTGGATGTCTGTGTATCTGTTGGGGTGCTGTCTGCGGGTATGCTGGGTGTATCACTGACTGTTATAGTGGTGCCTGTGGGTATGCTTGATGTTGTGTGTGACATGGTGGGGGTGGTGGGTTTGTCTGGGGAAGTGTTGACTGATGCTGTTTGTGTGGGTGCCTGCTGTTTCTTACGTGCTGGTATGTTTTATGGTGCTTGTGTCTCTGTGTGCTGCTCTTGTGTGTTGGGGTTGGTATTTGTGGATCAGTCTGTTTGCTTAGGGTAGGTAGGGGAGAGGGGGAATTTGGATTGGAAAAGAGGGAGGTGGACGGGGAATGGAACGTAGAGAGTGACTGGCTGCCATCAGTGTGAAGTCCAGAGCCTAAAAAGATCTCAGTAGGCCAGACATTGCACCATAAATACCTTCCAGGAATGCACTGGTCTGCTGCAGTTGGGATGCCAGTCCCAGGATGGCATTCACAATGGCTGTCTGAACCACAGAGATACTCCTCAGGAGGTCAATAGCCTCCTCACTGAGGGCAGCAGGGGTAACAGTGGCAGGGGTGCCTGCAGCAAAGGACAGACCCACCCTATTGGGTGAGGGGGCATGGCCAACTGGGTGGTGAGCAACAGGGAGGGTGGCGATAGAACTTGCGGTGGAAGACAAAGATGGTACAGGGGTATGTCCCAATGAGTCTGCCACCACTTAGGAGCGTCCACTGGAGGAAGATTCCGATGATGAAGATGATGTTCATCCGGTCTCCCCCAGTGAACTCCCCTCACCCTCCGGGCCACTGGGTCCCTCTGTGTAAGTGGTGTCCTGACCTGAGGTCCCATGGCCAGATGCATCCCCACTCGGTTGTGCCCTGTCTCCTTCAATTCCCTGGGCTGATGCTGCAAAATACAAGGAGAAATATGGTCATCACATGTCCATGATCGCACTTGAACAATAGCTCTGATTCGCAAACTTTACCATGATGTGAAGTAGGCCCCAGCAACAAACTCCACCTAAGTGGCTCATACATGTGCCACACCATATGTGTGCATGCCAACTGAACTGTCAACAGTTGCCCTCAGGAAAATCAGGATCTCAGATAACTGCAATTGCATTGCTGTATTTGTGCAATCACAGTAACTATTGAACTAGTAGGAGACTACCTCAGTGCCTTGCCCCATGGAGCATATCTCAGTTACCTGTTGCCATACAATAGTAGGCCAATGCCACCTACATTCTCACAGATCCCACACAAGGTCATGCACACATCTTTTTGTCACATACATAGTGAACCAACAATAAGAAATAATGCTCCATAATCCTGCAATGTTGCTGACAAACGTACAATAGGCAGGAGAAGGTGACAGGAAACTGCTCATTTCACGCTGGAAGCAGTTTCACAATGCACATTTCACCGAGTGAATTGTCCCAATGGAGTCATGGAAGTAGTACTAATATTGCTCAGATAGGCCACAAATGTAGCATGGAATGGATATTGTAGACCTCATGTGCAATATGTCAGAGAGAAATGTCTCTAAACTCCACAACACAATGAATCAGTAAGCCATAAGTGGTGATCAGAAATCACCACTAATGTCTGGTACCCTGTACAATGACATACTCTGAGTGCATCAGTAGACACCATTAGTTCCCTGGATGTTGGAGAGGCCCAGAGATTTGAAAGTGCTTGTTGAAGGCCCTCAACATGTTGCCCAATTGAAAGCTACATCTTTGTCTCTAATATTGTCATGCAAACCCAGATGTCCATAGATGTCGGGTTGTACTCAAACATATGTGATCTCAACATAACTGCAAGTCACTCCATGATGCATGCCAAGAGTCAGTTCACAAACTTTACACATTTCACATGTGCTAAGCACTTTGCTACATGAGTCTACATGATTCTACATCAATGGCATAGAAATGCACATTGGGGCTAAAAACTCTAGGCCTACCTGTCATGTCCCTCATTGCTACTGCATTTGTACATGCAAATTGACATTCTATGATGCATGAGTGTATATGTCAGCCAATAAACAATGGTGACACACTCCTGTATGTGACACAACATGAAATGTACCCACATGGTAAATGTCTTATTCCACACACCGGTAGCCATGCACATATATATGCGAGAATACAGCCATCATCCCATCAACACAGGTAGACCATGCATGAAACAGCAGTTTACAAATACGTTGCTAAAGAGAAAGGGACACATGCTGACATGTAGGCATAAGTAATGTTGGCAACAGTGATGGCACATAAATCTTGTCAATGGACATTCCCCACTCACCAAGGGAAACATGGATTTTCTGTCACGTGTATGATGCCCATCTTAATATTACAGACAGTAAAGTGGCAACAGCATCCGTCATAGACTGAAGACAACTAGCCTCTGGGTGGCAAATGCTGAAATGCTCATTTAGCCAGACACATGGCTGAGGACAATGATCCATTCATTTCTTACCTTTGGCCTGTAACACTGAGGAGTAGTGGTCTGTTTCATAGATTTTACTACTACTACAACAACAAACAGTACTTGATTGATCAATGTAAACAGTGATATTTTGTCCAGAGAGCAAATTGTTTGTGGATTGCACACAGCTGTGTCCTAGGTCCCTGGGCCTATAGGCTAGGCACATCAGTATACAACACATGACATGTCTACACAAGCAATTACTCATCTATTGTGTTACACATGGCTCTTCCCTAAGCATCAGGGGGAGTTTTCAGAACCTAACACATTAACTTGGCAACATGACAGGCAGTAATATGCCCTGTACTCACCCCCTTATGGCTGCTGTGCTGTCCTCAAACACCCATCAAGGTCTGGGTTGGCCACTGCCAGAATGCCCCCAGGGTCCACACCTTCTTGACAATGGCTCTCCAAAGTTCCGTTTTCTGATGGGTGTAGACCTGCAGGGAGGCAAAAGAGAAATCAAGAGATTACAATCACAAGTTTTGTCACAAATGGTTGAGTCACATACATGTCGGTAACAAGAAGCTAGGACTTTTCTATTTGTTAATACTCCTGCAGTGTGAAACACAAAAGCCAATAAGTACCAGGACCTGACTACAGACATATGTGTTTTCATCTGCAAACTAACCCACTATCCTGATCATGCCTTACAATGACTAAGCAAGCTTGCTGACATGAGGAAGCTCATGCTCTAGCAACCTGTACTGTGGTATGAGCCCCAATTAAACACTACACACCTATGTAGCTTCTGAAGGGTAAACTCCTTAAGCATGGATGGACCACTGCCAGAGTACCAACTTCAACATTACACATGAGTTTCAATGAAGAGTGCTGGCATGGTAAGTACAGAATGTGTCTTCTTTGTGCAGATGTGGACATGTGGAATAACAAGTGCGGACTCATGTCACTTCAGTGGGTGAGGTTCTGTGGTATGTGCCTGTAACACAGAACACTCCTTTGGACATATGTGCCTATCCAACAGAAAAGGCATCCAACAAACAAAGGTATGCATTGTACAGTTTCTGCTATGTGACCAAGCTACTGAGACACCTACCATGGCTTCCCATGAATATACCCACTGTATGCACTGTGGGACTGTCAGATATGCAATACACCTATACAGAACAAATAGGATCTGTGTGTAGGAGACAACACAGCTGTGGGAATAAGGGATGTGTCATGAGTCTAAGACACACAATGGCAATGATGCTAAATGCACATATGGACTATGATTTACCTCTGTACCCATTTCTAATCTAGTCAAAGGAATGAGACATTCAGGGCACTTTTTGCCACTAGAGCATCATATTTGCCACATGCCGGGATCTGCTGTGGTGCAGGGAGTGGGTACAGTACCACATTTGTATAGCCATAGTGATTCTCCCACAGCCTAGACTAGGTTCCATTCTGGGAGATACATTTGACAAGCAATGGTCTATGTAGGCTGAGCTGACAGAACCTACATGACGCTCCATTCCCATCACTTCCGTGCACGACTGTACATCATGAAGCCAGCAGCAATTTAGCATGTGCTGTGTGTGGCAACCTGAAGGGCAGAGTGAGCCATTATATGCCTTCCACACAACGGTTTAGCAAGGCCAGATGTGGTTTGAAAGATCTGTGACACTATACACATTGCTCACATGATTCTCAAATGGCTCATACAACATGCATACACGGGCTCATGCTGTCATGCACATCCATGTTGCCTGCCGTTTACAATAATCAAGAAATATCAGGGGATGGCAGCGATGTCTCCTTACTTTGGTATGTGCATCCAACACAAGGATGATCTAGGACTCCAAAAATCTCACACAGCACAAGGTGACTGAACTTAGCATATGGCACTGACCACCAATACCGTCACATTGTCCATCCCATTGATGCCACACAGAACGCAACAACAGGCACACAAGAAGTCTAACTGGCACATATAGGCACATTCTAGCCAGTAAGGAGGGATAGGATGGTGAAGTACAGAGAATATTGTGCAAATGAGGTACATACCTGCAGCTCTAGTGAGCCATAGAGCTGTCCTTACAGGGCTAGGACCTCAGTCACCAGCCTCGCCAGATCCTCTGCTGAGAAGGCAGGGGCCCTATTACCTTCTGGGCGTGGCATGATTGCTCCCAGAGGTGGCACAAAGCAGCTCAAGTTGTGGATGTATTGCTGGAAGCAGTGTAAGGAGTCAAGTGAATGAATCTGCAGAACATGGCAGTCACATCCACCACATACGTGGTCGTCATCGCTGGCAGGCACATCCATCGGGCAGCGACCACCACTGGCAACAACGTTAGCCTATGGCTGTGTCTGCCGCGGTTGCAACCGCCTACCGCCATGATAACTTCCGTGCGCGAGCGATTCCTAATGTCCAATGAAGTAGGTCAGACAGCAGCCATTTTGGCAGCCTGAAATGCTGTACTGGGCTTTAAAAACTGCTTCCCATCTACAAAAAAAGGTTTTTTTGATTGCAAAAACCTCCTTATCCTGTCTTGTCATGTAGGTCCTACTACTCAGACACCATTGTAGTATATGCAGGGCACAGATGGCAATTAATATTGGGGCACAGTCCATCAACGCCAATGGTCATTTTGGCTGTTGAGATACACAGTCACATTTTAAGGGGCAATTGTGATGTACATCTTTGAATTTGGGCCATATCCATGTTGCAGACACATGTATTGAAAACAATGGGGGGCACATGTGACCCTTGCGTTATTTTAAGCTGTGATGTGTACTGAGTGCCATGTCTATCCTGTCACAAAATGCACTATCACATGATATCATTTACATGCATCATGTATGTTGCTGTGGACACACTGACTAATGTTAGACTAGTATTAGGAATCTTGACTTGTCATACAAAGGTAACCAGGGAGCGGGAGGATGTGACAACCTCCTGTCTACTCTCCATTGCCAACCTTCAGACCATGGAGCGTTACTCCTTGGATAGGCAAACAAGAGTGGACTTAAGTCATCAGTTGGAGCCAGATCTGATGTTGACAGATCTTGACTGTTTTAGCAACAGCTAGGGAACTGATACTTTGCAATATTCAGCCAAAGGCTGCTTGAAGAGTTACCCTTTGGCATATCCCCATTTTGATGCTATTGCTTTGTTTGTGTCAGTTTCCTTGCAATAAAATTATTTTTCTAGTTGCTTGCTATGTGATCTACACAATAGGTATGTTTTCAAGCCTTTACTCCTTGTTTTGTCTTTGTATAGGTACCTTCAAAATTACATTCTCATGTGGGCATTTCAGAGTTGTGACATTGGCAGGTATCAGATGCTGTTCCGATATACAAAGTGGACATGGAGGGTTCCAGGTAATGTAGGTCACAGATTTAGGGTGTATGAGACTTGTGTCAAGGAAGCTTGCACAGTGTTTAGGTGGAAGTTTAGAAGTGCACGTTGGGCTCGATTTGTGTGCTGTGTTGGGCCGATTGCATCATGTGTGTCATCTTGTGAGCATGAAATATGTAGTCATAGATTGCATCCAAGTCATTCACCCTTCACATTGGCTAAACACTATTCTTGTATGACCTGTGCCACAACACTGACGCATAGTCATTGGATTATAATGGACCTGTGATCAGGGACTGTTGTACTGCCATCTGTTTGTATCTTGGATTATGTGATGTTGGATTACTTTGGTGTGGTATGTGATAAGGCTCAAGCTGCTGATATCATCCATTTTAATGGTTGCCTATTCTACAGGACAATTTCTGACAATCCCCTTCCTTCCATGGCCTCGGGCTGCACCTTGGGATGCATACGTTGACTCTGTCAAATGGACAGACTATGTGCTGCACACTGGAATAAAATGTTTGGTGTGACCAGACATTTGTAGGTATGTTTTTGTGTGTAAAGGTTGCAATACTGAGCAGAACACTGTGTACCTGTAACATATCCCTCCATGCACAAGTAAGTTATGTCTTCATCATATTGTTCACATGGTCTTACATCTCATAGCAAAAAGTTGAAAATAAGCAAGTAGACAATGAGTTTGTGATGGGTGAATTTATTATAATGCTGATGCAGAAAATAAAGTTTGGACAGAAAAGAAGGAAAAAATAAAGTGAAGGTGTCAGTCATGGTGAATGAAATCATGAGAGTCGATGCCACACCATTGGGAGTCCAGAGTACTCGTCCCTTTGGAACTGGTAAGTGGTTCAGGATCAGTAAACAGAGTCTATATGTGGCACACAAAGGAGGTCCTTTAGGATGAGGTCACTTGCTGGCTGTGATGAGTGTCTTGTCATCCGCACCTCCTGGATTCTTTGCTGGACATCCCGGCTTGAGTGGTGGGGGAGATCTGCTGCTAGAGAGGCAGGGGTATCTGGGGCAGGTTATTCCACTGGAAGGGCCTCCCTTCTAGTGGATGCCAAAGATCTGGATGTGCCTGGTGTTGAAGAGCCAAGGGAAGGGGAAGATTGGTTTTGATAAGCCATACTCGGGACTGTGTGAATGTCCCTCATCACCCCTGTTAGGGAGGCCATATTAGTATTGTGGGCCTCTACCTGTTCTTGTATGTCCCTCTGTAGCTGCATGATTTTGTGGAATTCAGTCAAAACCTGGCCCATTGTGATGGTGTGCCTTGAGACTCCTGATAAGACTGCCAAGACATGGCTGGTGGTGCCTGGGCAAGTGCAGCCCCAGTTGCCTCATCCACTGGCCCACAGCATCCCTCTCATGCACCCTATCCCCACAGACCTGTGTCCTACCACAGGGTGCCCTCTCCCACTAGTTCCTGGGCCTTCATTGTCCCAACTGTTATGCTATAACTCAGGATCCAGGACTGGAAGGCACATGATGGTAGACACTGTGCTCAGTACACAGTTTGGGGGGCGAATGGTTGCCTGTGATGTTGAGGCAACCGGGCTGGGAGGTACTGATGTGGCCACAGTGAGACTCACTGTTGGAGTCTGACTAGGTTGCCCAGATGGGCCAGAACCATCCTCTACGTCCAGACATCCAAGAGTGTCTTCTTCACTGAGGGCTTCATCCAGGAAGGTAGTGTCAGACTCTTCTGTTGCCTCTGTGTATCCCCTGGCAGCTATACCTGTTGATGTGAAAGATACAATGTTACTGGTTGCATTGTGACATCTACCTCCAACACGTTATTGTTACATTAAGCATAGACCTTGTACAAAGTTAATTTGCAGTTAATCCTTTTGTGGCAAGTACCCAAGGTACAGATTGTATTTACATGACATTTTTGAGGCATGCCAATTAAATTTAAGTCAAGCAGCTGGGGAAATGTGTAGATCATTTGCCCTTGGGAAGATGGCTTGAGAATGGCATCTTGCCACCAGTGCAGGAAAAACAGTGGCTAGGCAAGATATGTCTTTGGCCATTTTGAGGCCTAGTTGATTGTGCTGCAGGCAGACCCAGGAGTTTGTTGTATATGTGACTGAAGTCATCATGTTGTCAGTGCATTGTGAATGTGTCCACTGCCAATACCATTATGGTTATGCATCTTGAGCCCTTAGGGATCAAAGTGGGGAAGCTGCCTTTCCTGTCCTCTATAGTTTCATCTTGGACTAACAGGTCAAGATGGAGCTAGGTAGCCAGACAAATCTCAGAGTTCAGCATGAACTGTATCTTGGTCACTCCCCCAGGTGAGTAAACTTCAATTGAGAGTTTGATGGTAAGGGTATTTGGACAAGTGACCACTAGTCTGGTGTTTGGAGCTATTGAAACAGTGCCTCCTGGGAGTTTCAGTCAGGTCACTCTCCATACTACACACACTTGACAAATGTTATCCTACCAAATGAGTAAACTTCAATTGAGAGTTAATAAATAGATGGATTTTAGCAAGTTAACATTGTTTTGTTGGTTGCAGTTAGAGACACAGGGCCTATTGGGCTTTGCATTCTAGTCTCTCCCTCTAATTCCCACAACCATACAAATGTTATCCTCCCAGATGACTAAACCTCATTTGAGAGTTAAGACAGAGGGGTATTTGGGCATCAGAACACTAAGCTTATGTTTGGAGTTGGAGTGACAGGGCCTCCTGGCCTTAGCAGTCAAGTCACTCCCTCTAAGTCAAAGACCAGATAAATGACATCCCCACAGGTAAGTACACTTCATTTTTGAGTTTCCAAAGAAGGTTATTTGGAGAACTGAACACTGGGCTGTTGTTTGAAGTTAGGAAAACAGTGTCTTCTGAGAGCTGCAGTCATGTAACTCCCTGCACTACACACACTATACAAATATCATCCTCCCAGGTGAGCACGCTTCAATTGAGAGTTAAGACACAGTAGTCTTTGGACAAGAGAAAACTGGACTGGTGTTTCTAGTTAAAGAAACAGTACCTGCTGGGAGTTGCAGTCATGGCACTCTCTCTAGTATACACATTATTCAAATATTATACCCTCAGATGAGTTTACTTCATTTGGGAGTTGACACATGGGGGTATATGGGCGAGTCACCACTGTGCTAGTGTTTGGAGTTACAGATACAAGGCCTGCTATGACTTGCAGTCGAGTCACTCTCTCTATTACACACACTATACAAATATTATCCTCCCAGGTAAGAACACTTCATTTGTGAGTTACGAAACAGGAGTCTTTGGAGTTGAGGACACTTGATTGGTGAGTGAAGTAACAGAGACAGACCTTCCTGGCCTTAGCAGTCATATCTGTCCCTCCTATTACATACACTATACAAATGGTGTCCTCCCAGCTGAGTTAACTTACATTGAGAGTTGCCAAACAGGAGGCGTTTCGATGAATGAGCACTGTTCTGGTGTTTGGAGTCAGAGGAATAGTGCCTCTTGTGAGTTGCAGTCAGGTTATTACATTCAGTTCACACACTTTTCCAATGTTATCCACCCAGGTGAGTATACATCATTTGGGAGTTGACACACAGGGGTTTATGGGCAAGTGACCACTGTGCAGATGTTTGGAGTTACAAATACAGGTCCTACTATGAATTGTAGTCAGGCCACTCTCTCTAGCACACACACTATACAAATAGTATCCCCCCAGGTGAGTACACTTCATGTGTGAGCTATCAAACAGGAGTCCTTGGAGAAGAGGACACTGGTCTGGTGGTTGGAGTGACAGTAATAAAGTTTCCTGGGAGTTACAGTCATTTATCTCCCTGTAGTGCACACACTATACAAATGGAGTCCTTACAGGTGAGTCAATTCCAATTTAGAGTTACTAAAAACAGACACAGGTTTTAATGACACAGAGCCTTCCTGGCCTTAGTAGTAGTCATGTCACTCACTCTACTTTTCACATTTGACGAATGGTATCCTCCCAGCTGAGGAAACTTAAATTGTGAGTTACCAAAAAGAGGTCTTTAGACAAGTAATCATTGTTCTTGTGTTTAGTGTTGCTGAAAGAGTGCCTACTGTGAGTTGCAGTCAGGTGACTCTCTCTAGTCCACACACTATACAACTATTATTCCCCCAGGTGAGTATACATCATCTGTGAGTTGACAAACAGGGATAGATGGGCAAGTGACCACTCTGCTGGTGTCTGAAGTTACAGAAGAGTGCTTGCTGGGAGTTGGAGTCATGTCAGTCCCTGTACTACACACACTATACAACTATTATGCCCCCGGGTAAGTACACTTCATGAGTGAGTTACCAAACAGGAGTCTTTGGAGGAAAGGACACTGGACTGATTGTTGAAGTGACAGTAACAGAGCCTCCTGGGAGTTGCAGTCATGTAACCCCATGTACTACACACTCTATACAAATGGTATCCTCCCAGGTGAGTCAATTGAGAGTTAAGACACAGGGGTCCTTGGACAAGAGTATACAGGGCTGGTGTTTGGAGTTACAGACAAAGGGCCTGCTGGGATTTGCAGTCAGGTCACTCCTTTTTTCCAACACTTGACAAATGGTATACTCTCAGGTGAGTGAAGAGCATTGGAGAGATTACAGACAGGTGTATTTGAGAAAGTGAACCCTGTGCTGGTGTTTGGAGTTACAAACACAAGGGCTGCTGGGAGTTGCAGTCATGTAACACCCTGTACTACACGCTCTATACAAATGATATCCTCTAAGGTGAGTCCACTTTAATAAAGAGTTACCAAACAATGGTATTTAGACAAGAGAAAACTGGGCTGTTGGCTGGTTTAACAGACACAGGGCCTTGCCCTGACCTTAATAGTCGTGTAACTCCCTCTACTTCCCACATTTGACAAATGGTATCCTCCCAGCTGAGTAAATTTAAATTGTGAGTTGCCAAACAGTGGTCTTTGGACAAGTTAATACTGTTCTGGTTTTTGGAGTTGCTGAAACAGTGCCTCATGTGAATTGCACTCTCTCTGCTACACATACTTGACCAATGTTTCCCCCACAGGTAAGCACACTTCAATTGAAAGTTCACTCACAGATGTATTGTAGCATGTGACCACTCTGCTAGTGTTTGAAGTTACAGGAATAGTGCCTCCTGAAAGTTGCAATCAGGTCACTCTCTCTACTTCCCACACTTGACAAATTGTATCCTCCCAGGTGAGTGAGGTTCATTTTTGATTTGCCAAACAGGGGTAGGTGGACAAGTGACCACTGCTCTGGTGTTTAGAGTTATAGAACAGTGCCTGCTGGGAGTTGGAGTCATGTCAGTCCCTGTACTACACACACTTGACAAATGTCATCTCGCCAAGTGATTACACTTCAATTGTGAGTTGCCAAATAGAAGTCTTTGGACAGGTGAACACCGGGCTGGTGAATGGACTGACAGTAAAAGTGGCAAAGGGTGAGCTGTGGGCATGCATGGCATTGCCTTTTAGTACCATTTTTAATGCTGTGACTTATCAGACTTCACTCCCCTAGGAATTCCTGTAAGTCTTCAGGATGCAGGATGGCCAAGACTTTCTCCTCCCAGGGAAAGAGATGTAATGGGGCACTGGGAGAGCCACAGCCAGTCTTCTTGGACTGCAACTGGGGCCTGGAGACCAGGGAATGGACTTTGCCATTGAGGGCATTCCACCTCTTCCTAATGGCCTCCTTTGTGCGCAGGGTGGTGCATACAGCATTCACTCTGTCGACTATCCTGCCCCACATTTACATTTTCCTACTGAGAGGAGTATGCTGGTCTTGTGCTTCTAACAATTGTGGCTCTACATTTATGATTTGATCCACCATGACTCTTAACTCATCCTCAGAAAAAGGGGGGATTTCTGGAACGTGACATGGTGGAACAAAACAAAACGATTGACAGTGACTTACTTAACAGGATAAGTGCAATATGATGTGAATGGACAATGGGATGATGAAAAAGGGGTGCCTAATCCGTAATAATCGATATTTGCTGGTCATGGTTATTTAACTATGTATAGAAATACTAAAGATTATGGTCATGAAGGGATGTGCTTTATAGTGTCCTCTGTAGGTTTTTCCAGTGTGGCAATGTGTGTCAGCTGTGTTGTTTTCAAATTCTTCCAGAATTTGTAGTTGTGTATTACTTTGGTGACCGCAGACAGCCGTGATTCAGACTGCCCTTGGCTGACCCCCATGGGGATCCGCCATGGTGATAGTGTGCTTGTGATAAAGTCAGTGGTTGGTCGTGGTGCTGATAGCGCTGGAGGTTGGACCGCCTATTTCCAGGCCTCTACGGCATTGCCGGCCTGCCTTCTTTGGACTGTGATTGTCGATCCTACCTGTATGACTCGTAATAGGGCGGTCTTGAAGACCGCCTTCATGGTGGTCTTTTTAGGACCTCCAACATGGCAGTCTGGCAGTCTAATCGCAAAACTTGTCATGAGGCCCTTAGTGTTACTTATATTATGAATAAATAATATTGATTTCATGGTGTCACATCATATAACACTAAGATTGTGAAATATTGTTTTCACTTACATTCAATATTCATGCGGATGCTAATTTCAAAATCAATAACAAAATTTAATTTGCAATTTAGGGCCATATTTATACTTTTTGATGCACAACTGCACCAACGCAGTTGTGCGTCAAAAGTTTTACCGCCGGCTAACGCCATTCCAACGCGCCATGCGGGTGCCTTATTTATGGAATGACGTTAGCCGGCGCTGCGGACTAGTACGCGTCAAAAAAATTACTCACACCAGGCAGCGCCGGTGTACATCAAAAAAGGTGCAAGTCCGGTCTGAGGCAAAAATCAGGCCTCACACCGGATTTGCGCAATTTTTTGGGGACGCACAATCCCCATTGACATGACTCCTGTCTTAGCAAAGACAGGAGTCATGCCCCTTTGCCCAATGGCCATGCCCCATTGGGCATAGTGGCATGTAGGGGCGCCCCCTATGCCACTTAATTTTTTTTTTTTTAAATACTTACCAGAACTTACCTTTACTTCCCTGTGATGGGTCCCTCCTTCCTTGGGTGTCCTCCTGGGGTGGGCAAGGGTGGCAGGGGGTGCCCCTGGGGGCAGGGGAGGGCACCACAGGTCCCTTAATGCCTGCCCTGACCCAGGTGTTAAAAAACGGCGCCCATCAGGCTGCGCGCCATTTTTTAAGTCCCACCCCCTCCTGTGCGTCAAAATGATGCCAGAGTATAAATAAGGCGCACAGGCCTTAAAGTCATTTTTTGGAAGGGAACACCTACCTTGCATATAATTAACTCAAGGCATGTTCCCCCTTCCAAAAAATGACACACATGGTGGGATTTTGACGTCCGCGGGGTCGGGCGTCAAAGTATAAATATGGGGCAGGGTTTGCGCTGAATGTGCGTCAAAATTTTTGACTCACATTCAGCGCAAGCAGAGTATAAATATGCCCCTTAATGTCCAATATGTCCACATCATTCAAATATGTCCATTTTTATTGAGTTACAAAATGTGCAAAATTATTAAAGTGACAGTTAAATAGTCACAAATGTGCTTAACATATCAGTTTTCATATATAAAGCTCACTAATATATAATACAAAATTTAGTGGCTCAGACTATTGCCATTACAAAAGTAAATATATTGACTATATAATAGTTACATTATATTAATTTAAAAAAAATAGTGTAACTGTAAAAACAATATTACAGTAGAAAATATACACACATAACATAGACAATATATAAAACAATTATCTAAAAAGATCACAGCACAAACTTTAAAGTAACTGTAAAATATAACAAACATAATATGGAAATAAATGAAAATACCATATAGAATACCTATGTATATGGATAATTAAAACATACTTTATAGTAAAGACTAGAAATGTAAACATAGATGATAAACTTATTCAAAATAAAATACCATTTAATAAACTAATGTTATACTGAAAAAATAAAAGCATACAAGAACAAATGAAATTTTAACTAAAATAGTTTTCAAAAATTAGGGCCTGATTAGGACTTTGGCGGTCAGAATGATCCGACCGCACAAGCCGCAGGGAGGGGGTTGCCCTCATACCAACAGCCTCCCCCCAGTCGTATTGCAATGTTTCCACCGGGCTGACCGGTGAAAACATCATATTATGACATTTCCACTGGTTACCTTAGATGAGCCTAGGCCAAATGCTGTGGCACCACAGCACCCTCAGAATGCCCACTGTCTGCAGTGCAGACAGTAAGCAATCTGAGCGTGCTGGCAGGGGGTTCCTTGGATTGCCCATGCCACGGGCATGGGCTGTGCAGGGGCACCCTGTGGCTTTCAGCACTGCCTTCCTGCCAGCCTTTTAATGGTTGGGACCTGCAATGAAAAGGCTGGTGGAAGGAGGACTCATGATCAGCACGGCTGCGCTGAAGCTGGCTGACCACGACTCAGACCGCCACCACCCCGCTGGGATCCATGATCCTGCCAGTGGCAGCAGTCCAAGGTCGTGAACTGGTGGTCGGACCTCCAGGAGTGCGGCGATCTATAGCTATAATTCATGCCCTAAGGTAACTATAACTCGCACCCTCGCCATGAGGGCGCTTTGACAGCTCCCGCCAAGTAAGAGTATTTTTTTCTTCCATAATAAACTTGGAAACCGTTTACAGATGATAATTTTGGAATATGCTGGAATTAGATTGTATATGCCAACTGGGGTACAATCATTGTCACTTGTATAAATGAGTACATCTCAGTATGAGAAGGCTAGTATGAGGGCGACCATGTGTTTTTTCACAAGTTTCTTTGCCCAAAATCAATCATATTATGTGTTTGCTAATCAATAGATTATAGTGAGTGAATGTTCAGCTACTTATGAACGTTTATTTATTTTCTTGTACGTTAATGCAGCATTGCACATGACAAAATCGTGATCACGTTTTTGTGACTATGATCATTCTGTTGTTTGTGTTGAAATTATGATACATGGTATGTGACCATACGGTTTTGCACGAGCTTCTTTATAGTTTTAAAGAGGTTTAAATCATGTACACATGAATTATCTGACTACATCTAGCAAATGTTCAATTATTTAAGAAAATGCATCTCATAGTTTACGCGCTTATGCAGTTTTTCACATCTCAAGATGGTGCTTATGTTTTTGTGACTGCGATCAGTACGTTGTTTACATTGTTATCACTATGCTTGTTTAAAATGGGAATGTAACTGACATGTCGACATTGTGACGAAGGCATCACCGCCATAACAAGTTGATGCTTTTCCTCACAGACAGATGAATACATTTAAACTCTTGCATACTGATTGTGGTGCAGTTCCTGTTTTCAAAATCCATAAGCGGAGTATTTGTGATTTTCACGTGTTCTGGTGCGAGCGCAATAACGAGCACCCTTGGCACTTTGGCAGTCCACCGGAAGATGCATGTTTGATCCATATATATATATATATACGTATATATATAGATAGATAGATATATATATGTATGTATATTTATATATATATATATATACATGTATATATGTATATATTTATATATATATATACCTGTATATATAGATATATATATGTGTGTGTGTGTGTATGTATGTGTGTGTTTGCATACATACACATTTATTTTTAAACACATCACCACCTTACTACTCTAAAGACCATAGATCCACAAAAACAAATACAAATAATACTGAAAAAAGTTAATCATACACAATAATTAAAATTATAACAATGATAATACTATAAGATCAATATCTAAACATACTAAAACATAACGAAGTAGTAAATTTAAAGGTATGTAAAACAATTACATAATTTGCATAATTAATGATTTAGTTACCCAAATAGCAGTTAAACCAGTTACCTACCATGTTCCTAAACAATTATCTATCAGTTAATTTATACATAACCTTTACATGATTAATTAACAAATTAAAATGTATAAAATAGGGTACTAAATATGAACAATTATGATTGATATGACCTAGTGGCAGTCACCACTAGGTAGTTAAAGTTAGGATCATGTTTCCATAGAAAAAGCATTTTTTGGCTTGCCTATATCATTGGCACCTTCACAAAGTTTTCCAAAAAAAGAATCCCAGTGATTCCTGTTGTACATGGAAAGTTTTAGGGTGATCTGTTAAGCGGGCCGAGAAAAGGGGGGTGTCAAAAAAGTTGCATGTCCCATGTTAATTCTCATAGGACCTTTATGCAAGACTACAGCCTGAACTACTAGACGGAATGACACAAAATTTGGCAGCTTTCGGTACCCAGATTACGCTTTTGCTTATCTGGTGTAAATCTGTTTAGTGGTTTTTCAGATATTAAAGGGAAAATAAATTTGTATGTCTAGGGATGCAGATCCTTCGTGAATAAATTGCAAAAAATTCAATTTTTTTTGCAAATGCACGCAAAAATAGAAGCGCTGTAATTGGTTGGCCACAACCAGACTAGAAATGTACAGTCACCTTTTTTGAGTTATAAGATCGTGTCCCCAGGGCTGGAAATAAAAATGATAAGTGGTAAAGGGGTCAGAGTGGAGGGAGCCTGGCCTGAGGGGTGTGATATGTGGTGGTATAGGGTCAAATTATGGATTTGAAAAGATTTTTCTTCACCATGTGTGATATTCGTGAATATCCTCGGATATTCAAGGATATTCTTGAATATTTGAGAATATGCAAAAACAATTTTTAAATCATTCACAGACTCATACATACACTAATTCATTCGATCATACATGCACTCAGAGACTCGTACACCCACTCACACACCCACTCAGACCCATTCACAGAGTCACACACAGACTTGCACCCTAAGGTAACTATAACTTGTGCCTACGCCATGCACATCTAATTACTTCACATATTATATCACCAATGACATCTTGTATGGCATCTTTGATATCACTGCAACTGTTGCAATAAAACTATTGATAAGAAAACTATGCATGGCATGGGTGCAAGTTATAATTACCTTATGGTACGAGTTATAGTTACTTGAGGTAACTCTGAGTTTTCGATCATTTTTTAGGTTTGAATTGTGAGCCTAACTAGAATGTCCCTCTAACCTTTGTTTTTTTCATTTAATATATATATATTCACTGAAAAAACCTAGGGTTACAGGGACGCTATAGTTAAGAAATAGAATTTTAAAAATATAGACATTCAAGGAGATTGTAGTTAGGCTCATATTTTAAATGTACAAAACCATAGAAATTCACCTGTCATAGTTAGTTATCTCAAGTAACTGTAACACGTTCCATAAGGTAACTATAACACGTGCTTCTGCCATGCACAGTTTTTTTGCAAAAATGTTGCTGCAAATACTACCTTAATATCATCAATGATGTTATCAATGATGTCATGAGTGCTGTAATTTGTGGAATAATTAACAGTGCATGGTGAGGGAATGAGTTATAGTTACCTTAGGGCACATGTTATAGTTACATGAGGTAACTCTAACTATAAGAGGTGAATATCTATGGTTTTCTACGTTTAAAATGTGAGCCTAACTACACTGTCCCTGTCACCTTTGCTTTTCTTAAGTGAATTTCTATGTTTCTATGTTTAAAAAAAAAAATCTATTTCCTAACTATAACGTCCTTGTAACGTTCTATGTTTTAATTTTCATCACTATACGTTAATCTGACCACAGCCGCACATGGCCTTTGGCCATATGCGTTGGGGCTTGACCACAGGGCCTGGACTGTCCCAGGCCTGTGCAGGCCAACCCCTATAACCACCTAACTCCAAGCTGGTCACAGCCTCTGGTCGTGCACAGCAAGGGTTGGCCGCAGGGCCTGGTCTGTGGCTAGGTACCGCAGCCAACTCCCAAAACCACTCAACCCCACACCGTGCACCGCCGAACAGTCTATCTCTCGTCTTGTGGAAATAGGAGTGAGAGGGTATCTCAGAGTGTGAGAGTGTCTATCTGGGTGTGAAAGTGAGTGTGTGAGGGTCTGAGTGGTTCTGTGAGTGCATGAGAGTCTGAGTGGGTCTGGGAGTGGCGCGTCAGTGTCTGAGTGGATCTGTGAGTGGCTGCGTCAGTGTATGAGTGGGTCTGTGAGTGGGTGCATGAGGGTCTGAGTGGGTCTGTGAATGGATGTGTGAATGAGTGGGTCTGTGAGTGGGTGCATGGAGGTCTGAGTGGGTCTATGAGTGGATGCATCAGTGTCTGAGTGGGTCCGTGAGTGGGTGCATTAGGGTCCGATTGGATATGTGAATGGGTGTGTGAATGTCTGAGTGGGTCTGTGAGTGGGTGCATGTAGGTCTGAGTGGGTCTCTGAGTGGATGTGTCAGTGTCTGAGTTGCTCTCTGAGTGGGTGCATCAGTGTCTTAGTGGGTCTATGAGTGAGTGCACAAGGGTCGGAGTGGGTCTGTCTGTGGGTGCATGAGTGTCTGAGTGGATCTGTGACTGGGTGTGTGAGAGTCTGAGTAGGTCTTTGAGTGGGTGTGTGAGGGACTGAGTGAGTCTCTGAGTGGGTGTGTCAGTGTTTGAATGGGTCTGTAAGTGGGTGCGTCCGTGTCCGAGTAGGTATGTAAGTGGGTGCATGAGGGTCTGAGTCTGTGAGTGCAACAGTTTTTCTGTATGGGTCTGTGAGTGAATGCGTGAGGGTCTAAGTGGGTCTGTGAGGGGGTACATCAGTGTCAGAGGGTCTGTGAGTGGGTGTGCCAGTGTCTGAATGGGTCTGTGAGTGGGTATATGTGGGTCTGAGTGGGCTTGTGAGTGGGAGCATGAGTGTCTGAGTGTGTCTGAAAGTGGGTGTGGGAGTCTATGAGTGGGTCTGAGTGGGTGCATGATTCTGAGTGGGTGAGTGGGTGAGTGGGCGCATGAGACCATGAGTGCATGTATGGGTGATTCAGTTAGTGTATGCATGAGCCTGTGAATTTCTTTTTTTTTGCTTATTTGTGATTAATCTTGATTTTATCCTCAAACACTCTTATATAACAATCCTGGGGTCAGAGTATCTATACCCTGACACCTTATGCTACTTTTCATTTTGTTTTTCGGCCCCAAGGACTCTCTCCCATAACATAAAATGGCAGTGGCAACTTTCTTTTTAGGTTGTGGCCAGCGAATCAAAGCTCTTCTATTTGAGCACACATTTACAAAAATTCACGAATATTCACAAAATGTTTGTGACCTCAGATATACAAATGTATTTCCTCTTTAATATCTCAAAAACTGATGAACAAATTTACACCAGACATCCCAAAGCACATTCTGCATACCAAGAGCTAGCTTTCTGCCAAATTTGATATAATTCCGTTGAGCGGTTCAGGCTGTAGTCATGTTCAAAGGTCATTTGAGAATAAACATGGTGTGAGAAAACAGGGCTGATTGCAGAGGCCCCATAACTTTTTGCCCCCATTTTCCTCTTTTTGCTGGTGTTTTCCTGACTTTGATGGTGCCCTGGGTACTGCTAACCAGTCCCAGGGCCTGTGCTCTGTGTAAAATGGATATGCAAATTAGGCTAATTATAATTGGCTAAGTTAACCTACCTATTAGTCCCTAGTATATGGTAGGGCACGTAGGTTTAGGGACCACAGCATAGGTGGTGCACACCTAGGTGCACTGCTGAGGTGCCCAGTGTCATTTTAAAAGCAAGCCTGCCTTGCTGGCTGCTTTTAAATTAAAGTTATATGCAAATTCGACTTTGGAATTAAAGGTACTTCCAAAGTCTTAAACTACCTTATTTTTACATATAAGTCACCCCTAAGGTGTGCCCTATGTGCCCCTAGGGCTGGGTGCCATGTAACTATAAGCAGGGACTTTATAAAAATAGATTTATAAGCCCTGGTGAGGTAAAAACAGCCAAATTCGTTTTTCCCTCATTGAAGTAAATGGCCTTCATAGGCTAGAATGGGCAGACTTTATTTTAAATTTTAAAGTCTCCTTAAATGTTGCATACCAAGAATTTGGTATCAAATTAATTGTTGTAATAAATCCTACAACTTCCAGTTGTTGGATTTAATATAACTAGTTCAGGTAAAAAGTTTAGACTTTACCTAAACAGTTGCCAATTTCAGCTCTGCATTGTTTTTGCTGCTGTGCTCTGATTGGCCAGCCTGCAGCAGCTTCTGCCAGGCTGCCTTGATGAGGTGTGAAGTGGCCAGGCTTCACACAAAGGAATGTGCTTGGGGGAGAGAATCTCCCCTCAGCAGATGGTGAGGCAGGAAGGGGGAGGGCTGCCAAACTGGTCTTCAAAGGCAGAGAAGGACATTTGCAGCACCCAGCAACACCCCCACATCCTGCAACCCCAGACAATTAGGTGCCCCCTTGATTAGATTAGGAGAGGGCAGGAGAGGGGTGTGTTTATGATTTTTAGCCACACCAGTGGGTGGGCTCAGCCAGATGTAACCTCCAAAAATCAGATTCATCCATGTTGGATTTTTAGAGACTGTTGCCTTCTGGGATGGATTTTTGCCACACTTCCCAGGAAGTGGTCATCACAGGGGGACGACCCTGTCCCTGATTGGAGAACCAGGGCCCCCCTGCTTTTCACCCAGGAGCAAGGATAAAACTGGCAGACCTGCACCCACACCTCAGATCCCCTCCAGAATTCAACAAGAAAGGAACTAAAGAAGAAGAAGGACTGCCCTGCTGGACCCCTGGCCTGCACCTGGACCCTGCACTCAGAAGGACTGCACCAGCTGCACACTTGGGCTTCACCACAAGAAGGACTTTGCCTGGCTTCAACTGGTTCAAGGAGGGACTCCCTGTTTGCTACAGGTGAACAATTGCTAAACCAGAGTCCCCTGCACCAACTCCTGAAGAAAGCGACCAGCTGACCACTGTCCAGTGGCCAAAAAGGAGTTTGCGCCAGGTGCATTCTGGGAGTTGAAGTCCGCACCCCCCAAGGACCATCACAGAACTTCTGGACCCTTGGGGTGAGCTGTGGACCCCAAAAGAACCTTAAAAGAACATCTGGGTGAAGCCCCAGAAGTTTGGAAAAGATTTGAGAATTTTTGGAAAAAAGCTCCAGAGAGGGACCGACCCGCCGCGAAAATTCAAGCCGGCTTGCCTCAACCGCGACCCGGCCTGACTTCGTGGTTCGTCCCGGTAAAGAAAAACATCCGAAAAAGAGACTAAGTCTGAACGTAAAAAGTTGACCGGGACCTCCCAGCCATCGGATCCGAGAAGGGCTCCATGGACGTCCGATCAAGATCCAGGTTTACCCCGGTCGAAGGATTTTCATCTCGAAAAAACGACTAAGTCCGAAGGTAAAAGTCTCCACCGAGGAAACCCACATCGCGTATCTGGACAAGGGCTCCAGGAGGTCGGATTCAACTGGCAGGTTCGTCCCGGTGAAGAAAAACTTCAAAATAAAGACTAAGTCAGAAGGTAACTTTTTAACCGAGGCCTCCCGCGACCTTTAGCCGAGCAGGGCTCCATCGCGGTCGGCCTGAAAGTTTGACTTTGCCCCGGTCGAGGTGCAACCAGATGACCCGATTGGCGCTTTTTGTTTCTAAGCGCTAGAAAAGTAATAATTCTTTAAAAATTTATATCTCCGGTTCCCCTGAACCGATTTTAATCGTTTTTGTGTCATTTTAAAGATAAAAATATAAACTATTTTTATAAATTGGTTTTGGATTTTTAAACTGTTTCCTGTGTTTTATTTAATTACTGTTTTGTGATATTTGAATGCTTTACACTTTGTCTCCTAAGTTAAGCCTTGACGCTCGTTGCCAAGCTACCAAGGGTTGAGCTGGGATTAATTTACTGAGACCTAACTGTACCTATGTGGAGGTTAGTGGCTTGTTGCTAGGTGTAGGTACCTACGTGCCCTACCAATAACCCATTTTCCAACACATGGGAAATGCAACTTTTTTGACCATCCCCCTTTTTCTTGGCCCCCACTTGACAGATCACCTCCAAACTTTCCGTGCACAACAAAAATTACTTGGGCACTTTTTGGGAAACATTTTGTGAAAATTCATCAAACGGTGCAAAAAGATATAGGCAAGTTAAAAAACACTTTTTATATGGAAGCATGGTCTTAACTACAACTACCCACTGGCAACCGCCTAGAGGTAATGGTATATATACATATATACAGAGTGTGGCTGGAGTGACTTGATTTGAATGAGTGTTTTTTAGTTATTGGACAGCTTGCTTTGTTTGCTTGTAATTCGAGTGGAAATGGACAGATCGGTGGAGGACAACAGTTGTGATTATTGTGAGTGATTGAAGAAACTCCCTAAAGAGAAGAGAATGTAGGTTGCAAGCTTCTGCTGAAATGCCTCTACGTAAGTGGTTAGTTTTCATTTTTTTCTCCAGCACATTAACTGGTACAGATAGTGGCTCCTTGTGTTTCCTGTTTCCATATGTGGAGAGCCTGTCTTATGATTTTCCAAAGAATACATTTAACTATTAAAAACCACAGCTTAAACAAAGAGCTTACTCATCCTCCTGCACTTCCTATCACTGATAATTGGTGAAAATGGGTAACTCCCAGGAGCAGCCAGTGTCACTGTAGCATTGTTGTCTTATTCAGCAAAGATGGAGAGTTCTTATGTTTGCCTAATCACCAAACCTTGCTAAAAGTGATCCTTTCCTTGTGAAAGACCATCACAGGTCACATATGCCAGGCTATGTATGAGGTAGAAAGATACTATTTGATTTTTACTCAATATGTGCGACTGACATGTGACAAACTTATTTTATCTTACATTGTTAACATTATTGATGAAAAACAATTCTGCAAAAGTACTTACTTACCCTCTTACTGTAGTCTGCAGACCACCATGTCTGTGTCTGCTTCTAAATAAAGCAACATTTTGTTAAATGCAGCCCCTTTTCCTTAAAGGAAAATGGGATGCATTTCAAAAACAAAAATGGAAAGTTTTCTTTTTTAATTTTAGGAATATGAGATTTGGTAACAAGTTACCAAATCGCAGTTTGGGTATTGTACATACCAAAAAGCATTTTTACAGTCGCAAATGGCCGATTCGAATCTGCGAATCAGCCAGTTTGAAACTGGACAACAATCTTTGTACATGTGGCCCCATATTCTTTCTGATACATGCTTTAACTTGTCAGAACTTTTCACTGAAGGCCTCTCAACAAATTAACTGACATTGAGGGATTATCACATCTGAAGACCTTAACGTTTCCTTCGTTTTCTGGTAACACCTGTTTCAGTACTTTTTTCTCCTCTGAACTTTTTCGTTATCAGCATCCATCAGGTCAAAGATGCGAAAACATAATTCGACAATGCACACAAACAACTTGAGTAAACTAACCATTGAAACCTTTCTGTAGCAGGCCCACTCTCCACTGCACATTGGTCTGTTCCACTTCTGACCAAGCCTGACCTTTGATCTTATTCTTAATAAAAAATGTTACTCCAGATTTTTCCTGAATATTTTTCTATCACCAATCAATTTAATGACGCCCTAAGCCTTAGTTTTTAGCCTTGTACATAATTCTTTTTAAAAAGTGAAAAATATTTTGTCCTGATTACATTTACTTCCTCCCACAGTGTTTAAATAGCAATATATATTTAATAAGGTTGTACTATTTCTCGAATAAAGTGTGAAAGACAATAATAGCTCCGATTTACAAAAACGTCCAAATTAGGACAGACAAAAGTTATGATTACACACAGGTGTGATTTGCACACATTTTGCTGATTCTTACCACTATCTGACTTATGCTCCCAAAAAGTGTCCATGAAATGGAAAGGAATTCACAAAAAAGACTGATGTGCGTTTGTTTTCCCAGGCTTCAACGGTATTTCTATGTATTGAATACAATACACATGACAAGGTATGTCAAATATCAGGCGATAACCTTTGATACCTTTTCTTCTCAACTGAAATAATGTTTGACATTTGGGAAAGTGGGTGAGCTCTCGCGCGTTTTGGCACACTTACAGATGGGTCTTTCAATCGTGATACATTCAAAAGTAAAAAGTATGGAAAATGTTTTGTCAAAGGTTTCGGAATCACTTTTGTGGGCAAGTGGGTGTTCAACATTTACTCAGAGTATATGGATGGTCACTCCTCTTTTCCAAAATACCCGAGGGAATTCTTACTATTGTAAATAAATATGAAATCTGTGGGCCTTGTTCACCAGCAGTTCTCCAAAAGCAGACTAACACCCCATGCATTTCACCTGCTACATTGCTTTGTGAATCAGGTGTAAACTGTGCATGCATACATTATGATCTATGCAAGTTGTAAAAAAACATTGTGGGCCATATTTATACTTTTTGACGCAAAACTGCGCTAACGCAGTTTTGTGTCAAAAAAATTAGCGCCGGCTAACGCCATTCTGAAGCACCATGCGGCCGCCGTATTTAATCAATGACGTTAGCCGGCGTTAGCCGCCGGCGCTGCCTGGTGTGCGTGGAAAAAAACAACGTACACCAGGCAGCGCCGGCGTAGGGGGATATGGAGCTTGGGCGTCCAAAAATGGGGCAAGTCAGGCTGAGGCAATTTTTTCGCCTCAACCCGATTTGCGCCATTTTTTTCGACTCCCAACCCCCATAGAAATGACTCCTGTCTTAGCAAAGACAGGAGTCATGCCCCCTTGCCCAATGGCCATGCCCAGGGGACTTCTGTCCCCTGGGCATGGTCATTGGGCATAGTGGCATGTAGGGGGGCACAAATCAGGCCCCCCTATGCCACCCAAAAAATAAAAAATAAAATACTTACCTGAACTTACCTTAATGTCCCTGGGATGGGTCCCTCCAGCCTTGGGTGTCCTCCTGGGGTGGGCAAGGGTGACAGGGGGTGTCCCTGGGGGCATGGGGGGGCACCTCTGGGCTCCTTCAGAGCCCACAGGTCCCTTAACGCCTGCCTTTTCCAGGCGCTAAAAAACGGCGCAAAAGCAGCCGTACGTCATTTTTTTTGACCCGCCCACTCCTGGGCGTGAATTTTGCCCGGGAGTGTAGATACGGCGCACATGCCTCAGAGTCCATTTTTTAGACGGGAACGCCTACCTTGCATGTCATTAACGCAAAGTAGGTGTCCACGCTAAAAAATGACGCAAACTCCATGGACTTTGCCGCTAGATGCGTCTAACGCCAAAGTATAAATATGGAGTTAGTTTTGCGCCGGAATTGCGTAAAAAAAAACGACGCAATTCCGGCGCACACAGAGTATAAATATGCCCCTTTATTTTTCTCGGTTTTGCTTTCTGGTTGTTGATTCCTGCATTCCACAGCACATCTTACAGGGTTAATCTTTACGCTTGCTTAACTACAGAAAAGGTTGGTACTTCACAGAAGCTTTGTTGAAATACCTCAGATTGACCATCTAGGTCTTACCTTCTCTTCCACTTCTATGCAGTCAATGGCATCTGCTTAGTGCCAATGTCAGAAATATATTTTTTTAAACCTTCTTGATTTTAAATACTTATTTCCAACAGTAGTCACAATCCATTTTAAAAACATGGGGCCAGATTTATGGAAAGTGGCCCTGCACTGAGATCAGAACCACTTTCCCTGTGCCCATTAGCACCCCCTTACCACCACCACATGTGCGCCGTATTAAAAATACTGTGCACCATGGCGCAGGGTAGGGGGCAATAGCATAATTTATCATGACGCTATTAATTTACTCTGCAGGAGTAATGCCAAAATATTGGCTTTACTCATGCAGAGTTCATAGGGGTGCATTCTAAAGAATGGAAGTCCCCTAAAAGTGCCGTAAAACATTGTGCTAGGAAATCTAATAGATTTCCTTGCACCATTTTTCTGGTTCTCCTAACAGGGCAGCGCTCTCTTTGCATACATTATGCCTGGTGTAGGCATAATGTAGCGCAAAGGGTTACAGAGTGGAGCAATGCATGCATTGCACCACTCTGTAAATACGGCGCGGGGATTTCAGCCTCGTTGGGCCACATTAACGTAAAAAATAATGACATTCCCGGTTGAATTTTATCAGGTGTTGGGTGACTTTATAATTTCTCCAATGGCTCAATTGTTTTCAGAGATCATTGAGGAGGGAGCTTCGTCGCCAGTTTCCTGGTGTGAAGCTACCATTTCTCCTATCTTAAAACCAGGGAGATCTCCAGTAAGATGTCGCCAAGGATCTTCGCTCAGCCCCACGCTTTTCAACGTTTACATGGCCCCCCTCGCCAACATCGCATGAACCCACCACATCAACATAGTTTCCTACGCAGACGACACTCAGCTCATCCTCTCCCTCACGAAAGACCCTACAACTGCAAAGAACAACCTCCACAACGGACTTTACGCCATCGCCAGCTGGATGGAATCAAGACACCTCAAGTTAAACACAGAAAAGACAGAAATCCTCATCTTTGGCACCAACCCCTCAACTTGGAATGACTTCTGGTGGCCCACCTCCCTAGGAACTGCGCCCTCACCCACCACCCACGCACTCTAGCTAGGCTTCATCTTGGACTCCACACTCAGCATGACTCAGCAGGTCAATGCCATCTCCTCTTCCTGCTACAACACTCTCCGCATGCGCCACAAAATCTTCAAGTGGATTCCCGTCAAAACCAGGAAAACTGTCACCCACGCCCTGGTCAGCAGCTGATTGGACTACGGAAACACCCTATATGCAGGAATAACAACCGAACTCCTAACAAAGCTGCAAAGAATCCAGAACGCATCCGCCCGCGTCATTCTGGACATCCCACGCCGCGACCACATTTCCCCCCACCTCAGAGACCTTCCCTGGCTACCAGTAGCAAAGAGGATCACCTTCAAACTCCTCATCCACGCACACAAGGCCCTCCACGACACAGGCCCAGCCTACCTCAACAACAGACTCACCTTCCACCCCCCCACCCGCAATCTTCGCTCTGCCAGCCTCTCCCTCGCCTCCATCCCCTTTATCCGCCGCACCACCACCGGAGGAAGATCCTTCTCTCACCTAGCCGCCAAGACCTGGAACACCTTCACCAGACCCAAGACCTCTTGACATTCAGGAAACACCTCAAGACATGGCTCTACGACCAGTAGCCCCCCCCCCCAGCGCCTTGAGACCCTTACGGTTGATTAGTGCGCGCTATAAATCCTTGATTGATTGATTGATTGAAGATGTGAATCCTATAGACCAATATCCTTGTTGAATAGGGTCTATAAAATCTATGCTAAGATTCTGGCAAATAGGTTGAGTGGGGTAATTGGGGAATTAATTAGCCGTTATAGCCTTGGATGCTATGAAAGCGTTCAACAGAGTCAACTGGAATTACTTAAATTTAGTTCTTGAACGGAATAAATTGGTTAGTAAATTTTGTTGGGCAATTCAATTGATTTATCAGGCACCAGAGGCTAGGGTTTTGGTGAAAGGGAAACTTACTGATTCCAATAAGATTACTAGGGGTACTAGACAGGGCTGTCTCCTCTACCCCCTTGTTTTTCAATTTGGATATAGAGCCTTTTGCAAGAAGGATCAAGCGGGACCAAAAAGTCTCTCCCTTTAGGAGTAACGGGTGGGTGAAGAAAGTTGCCTTATTCGCTGATGATCTTTTAGTTTACACTTCAAACCTATCAGTTTCCCTTCCTGCGTTATTGAATTTAGCGGATGACTTCGGAAGGATCTCGGGTTACCATATTAATCCTGAAAAAACAGAGATAATGGTATGGAATTTGGAGGTTGATAATTACCGCACGACAAAATCTATGAGGTACTTAGGGTTATTAATTGATCAGGAGGTGGAAAGAATCACAGAGGTTAATATTAGGCCTGTGGTGACAGAGTGTAGTAAGTTAATGTTAAGGTGGGCACACCTTCTTCTTACAATAATTTGAAGGGTAAATTTGGTTAAAATGATAATCTTGCCCAAGTTGAACTTTCTTTTTAACTCTATTCCCCTATTAATGGATAATAGACTCTTGATTATATTTCAACAGAAGATGAACTCTTTTATCTGGGCACAAAAAGACCCTGGAATTGCATGGAAGAAATTGTGCAGAAGTAAAGAGAAAGGGGGCCTTACTCTTCCTGATTTACAGTGTTACACATTGGCATTTCATCTTAAGAATGTTAGAATGTTATTCTCTGACCCAGATCGCTCTGCGGTTGGAGAAATGCTTAATTGTATGGTAGCAACAGAAAACGGCACAGCTACATATTTTTTATATATGTTCAGAGATCCCAAGTTTTTCAAGAAAGTGAGACTGAAAATATTGCAGGATGTAGCTAAAGTTTGGTATAGGGTATGGCAAGCGGCTAAAATTGAGTATTATTATCATTGGGCTCCAGTTTGGGAATCCCCGGGAACGCCTGAGTGTCTCACAAATGTGTTGGCTTTGCCTCTCAAGAGAGCGGGGATCCAATTCTGGGGGGACTTAGTTAGCGATGGTTTGTTGTTATCTTGGGAAGAGCTTACGGAGTGGACAGGAAGAAACCTTGTAAGACTGAAGTATATTCAACTGAGAAATTGGTCCCAGAAGATTACAGTCTGGTTGGGTGCTGAAAACCAGTTGATAGACAATATAATAAACAATCAGAGGTGCGTCAGGAAGGTTTCAAGTTGGTATTGGGGTTTGGTGGACGTGCAGGATGGGGATTTTACCTTGCTGCACTCCCTTTGAGGGGAAGTCGTGTTCTCTGATCAAGTACAAAGATGGTGGGAGATTTGAATGCGTGTCGTACATAAGGAAGTTAAATTAGCACCATTATTGAGGAACCATCTCTTTACTCTGAATAGGGTCTTCATTACCCGGGGAAGCTTTCGAAGATGAGAGGAGGGGAACTAGTTAGCTGTCCAAAATGTGGTTTATCGAGAGCATCTGACATTCATATGTTTTGGAACTGTCCATTGGTACAAAGTTTTTGGGTAAATGTTTGCAAGGCTAACTCAAATGCTGTGAAGCAACAGGTTTTACTGAGACTCCCTTTAGTAATCTTCAGTATTCTGGAAGAAGGGGAAGTGAAGAGTAGGGTGAAGAAGATGTAATTAAGTTATGCGATAATTCTGGCCAGGAGGGAAATTTGTTGCAAGTGGACATCTGTTCCCCCCCTTCATATACGGATTGGTTTGATGCACCTATTGGAATCTCTAAGCAGGATGTGGCAACTAATGATAGAAACAAGGGAAAGAAGGTAGAAATATGGTCATGGTTGTGGAATAATTGAGCACAGGAGAGAATTGCTGGATGGGGGTACTATTTAATTTAAATGTTGTCCGATGATTAGAGGCCAGATCAAACGTTATCCTTAAATGTAAACTTGCGCGTTGAGGTTAAGTGAGAGAGTTCCGGGCTCCCTAGCATTATGTATCTCCATATATGAGTGAGGCCTCCTCTATTCGTCTGGACGATATGGAGTTGATTTAGCCAGATGTGTATGAGGACAAAAAAAAAAAAAAAAATGACGTTAATGTGGCGCAAGGTGGTGCTGGGGGACTATAAATATGCCCCATGATCTATTGACAACTTATTCATTTAAAATTCAAAAATATGTAAAAGTTTAGTAATTATTTAAAAAAGTATACCATTTGCTTGGATTATCTTTAAATAGAATAAGCGCCCATGTTTGAAACAATTCCAGAATTGTAGAATAATAACTGAAACATTGTGTCCTGAAAACACCATTTGCATCATCAGTGTAGAAATAAATTAATGTGGCGCAAGGTGGTGCTAGGGGACTATAAATATGCCCCATGATCTATTGACAACTTATTCATTTAAAATTCAAAAATATGTAAAAGTTTAGTAATTATTTAAAAAAGTATACCATTTGCTTGGATTATCTTTAAATAGAATAAGCGCCCATGTTTGAAACAATTCCAGAATTGTAGAATAATAACTGAAACATTGTGTCCTGAAAACACCATTTGCATCATCAGTGTAGAAATAAATTACTGTGAAGGCCAGGGACATGCATTCACGTTGGTTGGTAATTAAAAATCTTCTTGTTTCTAAATAGAGGATAATCTGCATAATTCCGCCACTACTTGCTCAAAAGTTCAGTAGTTTTTCAGTACCTCTCGTCTGCTAGTTTATAGTTGGCCACTAATGGAAAACTCTCTGTGTTCTGAAGAAATTTCTCTAGCGGATTAATGTGCCGATTTAGTCCCAAGACTAATAAGGGGATATTTACAAGCCCCTTGCACCCCTTAGCGCCACGGAAGCATCATTATTTTTTACTTTACAGCAGCACTAAACAGGCCCTCATCTTGCGCGATATTTACAAAGTAGCACAATGCTAGCATTGCACCACTTTGTAAACCATTGCGCCACATTATACCTGTGCCAGGTATAATGTATGTAAGGGGGACATTCCCCCACAGGGATACCCAAAATATGGCACAGTGAAATTTACAAGATTTCACCGTGCCATTCTAGTATCATTTTTTAATGCCTGCTCAGGGTAGGCTAGGCTGTTTCCTTTTGGCCTCCTGGAGTTTTGCTGGACTAAAGTCAACATTTTTGGTGCTAGTCCAGCAAAGTGCCACAATAGCGCCACTAATGTGACGCTATTCTGCTAACCTGCACCATGGTGCAATTCATTGTAAATACAGCACTGCCATGGTGTCATTAGGGCGGCAGGGCGACGCAAGGAAACTGGTGCATCAGAGCCGATGTGCCAGTTTCTTGTAAATATGCTCCTTAGGATGCAAACAGGATGGCACTTGGCAACAACTAAAGCAGAAGTTGTTGGTTTCAAAATGCAAAGCAGCTGGCATTGAATCTTTGATACAACAAAAGGAGAAGGAAGGGCACAAATTTAAATTTCCACCCTTGAAAATGTAAAAGATTGATGGTCTTGTCTAAAAAAAATTGTACAGTGACTGTGCTGTCATACCTGTGCTTGTTTAGACTGAGTCCTTGCAGATTGTTGAACTGTCACTCTCAGTGGATTGGAATGAAATGAGGGCCAAGTCAATGGCTTCTGAAAGAAGAAAATGTGAATAACGCATCATCTTAATAGCATACAATAAAATTAAAATCAGGCGTTTTCTCTTTAATAAATTTTATGCCAGCTGACTAAAATCACTTGATTTTTCTTCTTTATTTGTAGTTCATATTAGTCCTCACATACATTTTTGAATACAAGTAATTTCAAAGATGAACCAAATGAGTATGTGTATTTCATTATCAGAAGTTCAAATTATGAAAAATACTATTTTTAAAGTGCTCATAGTCTGTTTCATCTGTTTCTGTGTGCCATAAATAACAGATGTTACTATTGTCCAACTTAATGCCACTCAATTCACTAACCTAGGAAGGATGCAAGATTGTTTTGGTCTTGCCCAGATTCGAAGCCATGCTGTCCAGGTCACAGAAGATGCCAATGCCGAGCATTGAACTCACCAAGTCATCTTGTCAGCATACATAAACTAAGCCATGAGACAAATATTGTCCCTGGTATTATGCATCATTACGTGCTCATGTGAGTTTATTTTTTATTCACTTG
Organism: Pleurodeles waltl; assembly: GCF_031143425.1. Lineage (NCBI taxonomy): Eukaryota > Metazoa > Chordata > Amphibia > Caudata > Salamandridae > Pleurodeles > Pleurodeles waltl. Next base: position 599,685,241 of record NC_090443.1, on the reverse strand, counting down.
AACAAAATGAATAATTCTTAAATCCAACAACTGTCCGATTGGTGTGCTCCGATTATATCGCAAGACCTATGTCACATAACTAACTGAATCCAGCACATCGTCCTTACTACAACATTGCAAGGTAAGTCTAAGCAGAACTGGAGGAACCAATACAAATTATTAAGTTAGTTTGTTGATGTAATTGTAGGCTATGTAGTGCATGCAGCATCATTTATCATTCTCGATATAGCTTCAGTTAGCCAGTTTTGTTTTTTTTTGTTTTTTTTTCTGCTGGCAAGTAATGTATAATAGGCATGTTTAATAGACGTTCTATAGTTAATCTTACACTTATTTAAAATGTAATGTCACATACTCTGTTAATTAAGCTGAAATATAGTATTTTCACATCTTAACATCAAATCTGATGATTTCAGTTTAGGGATGTTCCCAGGCTACTCTAGCTCACGATTACAGCAGTGTAACCGTTAGACCAGATGCCCATCTGCAAAAATGTAACTGTCAACTATGTGCATAGGTCTGGTGATTCTGCATGCTGCTGCAGGTTGACCTATATTTCTGGCAGCTGCATTACATGTGCAGTTTTAGCTTGAGGAAGGCGTACGGTGTAAATAAAGAACAATATGATGTACACCAGTAATATTAGGGTGCTGACTCTTCATGAACACATAGGCATACATTTCCACAAGGGACACCATAGATGAAGAACTTCAGGGTAAAGCAGCAACGCCAGCGTAATTTTAATATTAGGGACGGCAGCTGCGGGAGGTAGGTCAGGTAGAGTTCACCAGCTGCTGGTGGGCTGTCATCGTGTGGTTAAAGATGCCAATGATGACACCAAGCGGATGTTGTCCAGAGCAGTTCCTTTCAGGAGACCATGTGGTACTTTTCATATTTGAGCATGTGAGTGAGAGGCTACAGATGCTAAATCATTAGTAAACTATGATTAGTAATTGTAAAAATAGAATTGATACTATCATTTTATAATAGAGGATTGTAAAAGAGCTGCATCTGAGGCTGCAAGATACTGTGTAGAATTAACCACACTGGTTAATTTGATTGTGAGGTGTCAAATCTGAGGGATAAAATGGAATTAAAATAGATAAAAATAAAAAATGGTGGATAGAAACAACTTGTCAGCTAACAAGCATACAAGATACATGTATATATGTACACATAGATGTTTGCATTTTAGGAAGCGTCTTAGTCCGTAAATTGATCAATCTACACAGAGGAACTAAAGTTGAGATAAAAAAAGCACAAATAAAGTACTGAAAAACTTCTACATGTAATCCTGAGAATTTCTTGTAAAGTGAGTAATTTCACTTTACTGTAAACACACTCATTGCGAACTGAAGCCAGTTATTATTACTCAAATCAATAAAGATGTTCGTTCCAGGTGTGCAACAGCAACTAGACTCACTGGACCAGGCCTGTGTAACAATCTGTTTCGCTAATGATGCCAAAAACATATCCACATTAAGGAAAGATTGAGCATTTCTGGCACGCTTGCAGTCTGATAAGTAAATGTCTGATCGATATCATTATTTGTAATTTGCTTATTTGGGAAATAACTCGCCTTGCTGGATTCAGTGGAGTCGCCTTCCAAAGCAAATGCAATACAAGCCTCGGTTTCAAACTAGCAAAATGAAACAGTGATGGTGACTGTCTCGAAAGGAAACTGCAAAACGTGGGGTGCGTCTTCATTCAGAATTGCCTAATTCGCCTGCCTTATTACCTTTTTAACATTGGAGTAATCCATCATTTTTAAAACAGTACAAAAAAACACTCCGCTACATTCACAAACGAATCTGTTTAATAATGATGTGCACCATCACTATAAAGCAAGTAGGGAGCCTTCATTTACTGCTATAATGAAGAGAGCGTTTTCTCTTGGATTGATATTGATTGCAAAGTTTATCAGTAACACATCCTTAATGACTCTTTAAATGACTCACCGGTGCCCGCGGCTCGTTCTCTCTGCCGACTAAGGTAAGGAGCGATGCTGTGTCTGACTTTGTCTGCCCTTCTTCTCTCAGCCAGGTTTCCGGCGGCTCGTGCTTTCTGTGGTTCCAGACAGACGGATGTGACTGAGGTGTACGGATCCGGATCGTTCTTGTGGCTTTTCCATTCTCTGCATTGGAAGAGCGGGGAGGCCGTATTGACATTAAGACGTGAGGTAGTTCCGCTGTACTTGGACGGGCCCTGCCACCGGCAGACGAAGACCGCTCTTCTTTGGGCGAATCGTTCGGATACATGGCAGTAACTTTGCCTCCAAGGCGTTCCACCATTTTTTTACCTCCTCCGTGCGAGGGTAACTGCGTGGTGCCAGCGCTACTCAGCTGCGTTGTTAAGTTGTTCGTTTGCTGCTCTCTTAGCTTTGCAATGACCTCCCTGTAATTGAAGTTCGGTGTAGTGATAGTTCCACATTGAGCATCAGGCTTGACCTCTGTCTTTACACCAGGGAGTGTCTCTTTGCTTATTTCCCACAGTCGGGGTGTCAACAGTGCACCAGTATGATCTTTATATACATCATGAGATGAAGCTGTTAAAACATGGGATCTTTGTAAGGCATTCTTTCCAGTCAGTAAACTAGAGTTTGTGATGTAAATTAGTCTTTTCACTCTCTGTGTTGTATCTGACCCGGAAGTGGAGGGATCCTTGATTGTCATGGATGCCTGCACATATCTGAAGGTACATCTTTCTGGCACGGTGATCTTTGATGGCAGATTTTTCACAGTGATATTATTCACAGGATCTGGTGGTAGAGCAGAATGATCTCGTATTCTCTGATCTTCACGTTGGTGGCTTGGGTTTGATAAGGCTTTTTTATCTTTCACTGAGGGTGTTGAGCAGAAGAAATGGGGCGATAACACAATATTGGTTCTATCAAAATATTTGCATTTTCTTTGTAGGAAAGAGACACCGAAGTCCACTTTTTCATGACCAGGCAAATCTTTAGAAATAGAGAAATAAAGTTTGTTAACGTAATTGCAGAGTACATGAGACACCGCTCACAGAGTAAACTACGCACAGTTAAATACATTAAAATCCTCTTGGATTAGCACAACGCACAGTTAAATACATTCAAATCCTCTTGGATTAGCACAATCATGCGTACTGTCCCGTATATTGCAACTAGATCCATCTAACGAGGCACAATTCTTAAACATATTCACTTTTGAAACACTATTCACTTTTTTCCCCTAAGATCCTCGCCCCTCAATCCGTCCTACGGCTCCATACACAATCTAAAGGGAGCAAACAACTATTCAAGACTTCCAGTTTGCGTGTCTACACTGGGGAGAGATATTTTCATTGACAACAGGAGTTATAGGGGATATCATTGAAAAATGATTTTATGGAATACCATTACTGATAAACCATTTATTCTAAACTGTTTAATGGAAATTTTCGGAATGAATGACATTCATCATTTCATAGAAACAATTCATAGAATGTCTTTTTTATTTTAAATTGACTTTTGCATCCTTATTTTTTAAGGTGTAAAGTCAATAGTTGCAGGCATTACTTTTACAATTACTTTGAACCCTTTCAATTCCCTGACCCTTCACCACCCCCAAACACATCCATCCTTGCCCCTAAACACCTCACACCACTCCTAAACTATACCCACCCCTGAACCCTAAAATCCATTTCTACCCTTACACTCCACCCAACCCAGAAACATAAAAACCGCTAACTACACATAAAGTACACCTATCAGTGAACCATAGAAGCCCTTTTTACTCATACACTTCATCCATCCGTGGCCCCTTAAACCTAAAACCTCTCACCACCCCAAACTCCACCCAACCTTGAACACAAAAAAAAACCTCACCAGTCTTAAACACCATCCACACATGACCTATATAAATCCCTCACCACTCCTAAATTCCACCTATTGCTGAACCCTAATAACCGCTTTCTGCATCTATACTCCATCCAATCTTGAACACTGAAACCTTTCCTCTTCTCCTAACCTTTACCCATCACTGAATCTTACAAAACCTCACCAGCTCTAAACTCTGCCCATCCATGAACCCTAGAAAAGCCTCCACACCATTACACTCCACCCATTCCTGAACCCTACAAAAACACTTCATCACACCTAAACTCCGCTCATCGCGAAGCCTAAAAGCCCATCTCTACCCCTAAATTCCACCCATTTGACATCTAAAAAACCCACAATGCCCCTAAACTCCACCCATCCCTAAAAATACTTTAATATGCCTGAAGTCCACCCTTAAAAACCCTTAATCACGCCTAAGCATTACCCATCCCTGAACCCAAAAACCCCTCATTAGTCCTAAACGCCACCCAAGTTTAATGTAATTTAAACATTTTCCCTAAAATCATCTGTCTTTTAATATGTTTCCTCTAATTTTCAATTTATTTGTATTTCCATAAAATTGTCTTTTCTTAAAAGTGTTTTTTCATGATTTGGTTTCCTCTAATGTGGTTTCTCAATTTTAATTTTTCTATTAATTCACATACATCAGGGACGGGTCTCACAAGCCCTTTTTCAGGAAATGCAACGTTATGTCTGTAAGTTTAGGCAATTGTAATGTCCTGTAGTTTGTCCTACTCAATGTAGCAGTAACTAGCCTCTATCAGTCCCTTTCTGTGCATATTCAGGGTGTAGCATGGACCGTGAACATTCCCATGGCTAAGGCTTAGCTCATTTTGTGCAAGATTGTGTCCCGGGCACGTTATGGAACTCTTTAGGCTGTAATCATGCTACAGTGTGCCTTATAGTCAGGGCCACAGAAATTATGTGGCAGAAAAGGGCCAAATTACGCAGAAGGGTTAAGTAAATTATGCATCAAGAAAAACAAATTTTACGGCATAATGCAGCACATTTTATAATAGTATAACTCCAGGAGTTAGGCATTTTTAAACTTTGTAACACCGTTTGGAATTGGTTGGTCCACCACGAAATCAATACCATCTACGACAACTTCAATGAGGACACCCTTCGTGCAGAACCCCCTCCCCCAAAACCCGACACCAAAAAACCAACGATCAACAACTGGACCCCCCTCACCACCGAAGATACACTGAAGAAAATGAGGACCATGTACTCCAGGGGCCCCCACGGACCCATGCCCCCACCACATCCTCAACAGAGCCGCTGAAATCATCGCCCGAAAGCTCCGCCTCACCATCAACTGCTCCCTAGCAGACGCCTCCTTCTCACAAGACTGGAAGCACGCCGAGATCAACGCGCTTCTCAAGAAACCCTCGGCAGACCCCACTGACCTCAAGAACTACAGGCCCATCTCCCTGCTCCCTTTTCCAGCAAACGTTATCGAGAAAGCCATCAACAGCTAACTCGCCACTTTCATCAAAGACCACAGCATCCTCAACACCTCCCAATCTGGCTTCAGAAAAAACCACAGCACTAAAACAGCCCCCCTAGCCGCAAAGGACAACATCTGCTCCCTGCTGGACAAGGGAGAGACTGCGGCCCTCATCCTGCTCGACCTTTCTGGGGCGTTCAACACAGTCTCCCACCACACCCTGATACGCAGACTTCACGAGGCTCACATCAGAGACAAGGCCCTTGACTGGATTCAATCTTTCCTCTCTGGCAGAACTCAATGAGTAAGACTTCCCCCTTTCCTCTCGGACTCCACACCCACCACCTGCGGAGTTCCCCAGGGATCCTCTCTCAGCCCCACGCTGTTTAACGTCTACATGGCCCCACTAGCCACCATCGTCAGAAAATATAGACTCAACATCATCTCCTACACTGACGACACCCAACTCATCCTCTCCCTATTCAACACAGCCAGACACAACTTCAACGAATCATGAAAGCAGTCGCCAACTGGATGAAAAGCAGTTGCCTACAACTTAACCCAGACAAAAGTGAAGTACTCATCATGGGCCCTCAACCCGATGCGTGGAATGACTCCTCGTGGTCCTCCACCCTCAGAAGCCCACCCACCGCCACGAACCAAGCCCACAACCTCGGAATCATCCTGGACTCTAAACTCAACATGGACTGCCAAGTCAACTCAGTCGCTCTCCACCTTCTTTTGCACCCTCTGCCTCCTATGCAAGACATTCAAATGGACCCCCCTCGAACACCAAAAGACCATCACACATGCCCTTGTTACCAGTAGACTGGACTACAGCAACGCGCTCTACGTTGGAATCAACAAGAAATTCATCCACAAACTACAGAACATTTGGAACGCCACCGCCAGACTGGTCCTCGACCTACCCCAACACTGTCACATCTCCAAACAACTGCACACACAACACAAGCTCCCCATAGAGAAAATAATCACCTTCAAGATCCTCATCCATGCATACAAAGCGCTCCACAATACTGGATCAGCCTACCTGAATAGGAGACTCAACTTCCATGTACCCCACAGGACCCTACGCTCAGCCCTGCTCTCTCTCGCCATAATACCCTGCATCAGAAAAACAAGAACATGGAAACGCTCTTTCTCCTACCTTGCCATCACAGCCTAGAACGCCCTACCGCCCCACCTCAGACAAACTGCACCCCTCTTTTATGAAAAAGCTGAAAACATGGCTGTTTGAAGAAGATATTTAAAGAACTACCACACTGCTAGACGTTCCATGCCCCCCCACACCTTATCTGCTTGAGACCCTCACGGGTGAGTAGCTGTGCTTAACAAATGCTGATTGATTGATTGATTGGTTGCATCCTAATAGTACCAGTTTAACAGCCAAACATAGCAATAAGCAACAGAAAGGTGACCAGTCCAGCTTTGCAAAGGGCCTTCCAGTACATGGCAACACATTGCTGCATTTTTAGTATCTTTTGAACCATTTGACCTAGAATGTTTTGTGTGTTTAAAATCAGTAAATTAAATGCAGCAGATGATGAATTATGTGGCAAATGCAGCAAATCTATAATTATGTGAAAATCACCATCGCAGTACAACCCCATAATTCCAGTGGCCCTGCTTATGGAGCAGTATGTCATCTTTTTGACCCCCAACAAACACTGTGGAATAGGATCTATCAGTGTTTGTTGTACAGAGGTACTCTGAGGAGGTGGCAGGTTAGTATATTTATTTATCTTTGTATGTATTACTATTTAGTTAGCACAAAATTAGCTGGGAAGCAATGGAGCACTGTGCATTACATGGAGGGAGGCTGGGAGAAGATATACAAGATTGTGTGCATCAAATGGGCTACACAATCTTTGTTATTTAATAAAATACCATTGTAAGGGGTGAGACATACCTCTTGGGGCATTTTCACAAAGAGTCTCCCTATGCCATGCCACTGCTCTCGTGAGGAATGAGTTACCAGCAGTATCTCTTGTTGGTAGGCCATTGTGACCATTAGACTCTGACAACAGATTGAGTAGTGGGGTATGGGATGGAAGCTTCTGATTTAATAGCAAGGGTCAACTCATAAATACATTACCTACATGCCCCATCACCATCACAGGCAATGCAAGAGGTTAAGCTGCCTCCTCTGACTCTGTCCTATATCTTTACCAAGCCAGGTCAGACTATGACATTTAGATTGCAATCAACTTCCACCTCAGAGGAGACTTCGCTCAGCAAGCTTAGACTCATGCTGAGATTCAAAGGTGCAAATTTAGATGCTCCTCATCTTGCTCATCATTTCACCCATGTGCAGTAAAATGGATTTGATAGAATTAGGTAGCATAAATTCAAATTAGTTATGTGACTGAAGCCAGTACACAGTCATAATTGCTGTTAAATCAGTAGCTTCCTTCCCATTTCCCACTACTCAATCCATTGTCAGAGTCTAGTGGTCACAACGTGACCTGACAAATAATTTTTATCAGGATGTAGGGGCAATGAATTTTGGTGAGGTTGAGCATTCTAACATCAGAAAACTGTGCACATGTAGAAGTTCTCAGTAATCCAGCCAGACTTCGGTTCGATGTTCTGAGTTCAGCACCAATGAGTTGGGAAACATGGAAGTATGTTTTCAGTGCTTTGAGGCAAGATTAGTTCAGTGCCAACCTCTGTGTAAAAATGATAGGACCGAAACTGGTTGAATTGGTACAGGTAGAATGTTCTTTCTGAAGAAAGAAAAGCATCTCATTTTAAATCTACCCTTGTACTGGTTCTCACCTTCATGACTAATGCAGACCTTTATTGATGGGCGTCACGGTGTGAGATCTTGATGAAGGTGCTCTCCAGGAGCTCCTATGCCTGCAATTACAGACCTCAGTTGTAGTATAAAATACTATCGGCATCATTATGAAGCTAGTGGTTTTGAGACCGCCAGACTTGCGGTGGTGGTCAGGACTGCCGCTGCTGTGACAGTCAGACTACCACATTAATACCCTGGCGGTTAGACCGCCAGGGTACCGCCATCACCGCCGGAATTTATGATCCCAATGGGCTGATGGTCACGGAGGTCGGAATCAGCCAGGATGGTGCTGAATGCAGTGCCACCCTGCTGATTACGACCGATTTCTCCTCCAGCCTTTTCATGGTGGCTTTACCACCATGAAAAGGCTGGCAGAGAACAGATGTAGGGGGCTACAGGGGGACCATGCACTGCCCATGCGCATTGCATGGGCAGTGCTGAGGTCCCCCTGCCCAGCACCCTATCAATGTTCACTGTCTGCTGATTATGAACCGGAGACAATGCTGCCACCATTTTCCCGCTGGGCTGGCAGGTTGGAAACCTCAGTTTCTGCCCGCCAGCCCAGCAGAAAACTCGTAATGGGTCTGGCAGGAGGTAGCTAGTGTAGCGGAAACCTACCCATCTGAATTTCGGGGGACGGTTCAAACCATCCGCTGAACTCTCAATCAGGCCCTATGTCAGTGCATGGGGCTCTTAAACATGAAAGACTGATTTTGACTTTTTGGGGGTCAAGTCACAATAATAGAAATTTTCTAAGGTGAGGTCCAGTGCTAATAAATAAAGCATGAAAAACCAACAGTGCTTAAGTTCATATTTCTTCTGTTGTTTGGAACAAATGGTGAGTTGTGGGTGAAATATTTAACCTTCCAGTAGACCAGTTCCTTTGTATGAAGAAACTCTGTGTACTTTGGGGATTTTAATTTGATGGGATGCAGAACAAAGAATTACATGAATCTATGTAATCAACATTTTAGATGTGGGTGTCTTATCTAATTATACTGTTTGTCTTCCTCCTTCAAGTTATCTTAATAGCATCATGTTAGAAATTGGGTCTCTAGTTGGCAGAGGTTTGCACCCTGTTCAAGTAGGAACCACAGTTGTAGTCCGGATAAGTCAGATACACTTCCAAAATTAACCTGTGTTCACCCTCTGGTAGCTTAGATAAGTATGGCTTAATTTAAGAGGCAATGTGTAAAGTATATGTAAAACACACTTAAACAGTAACTCAAAGAAAATACCTCAAAAAGACTGCACACCAACTAGGAAAACATGAGAATGTTTATCTGAGTAAAACAAGCCCAAAACAACAAAAATCCAGTAAGTAGAAGTTGACATATGATTTTTTTAGGATTAAATGTGAAAACAGTTCTTAGAAGTCACAAGCGGTCCAAATGTTACTTGAAGTCACGTGGGACCGGTGCAAAGTCAAAATCCAGGCCAACCCCAGTGGAGAGTAGACCGCTACAGAACCCACGCAGGGCCCACTAAAAAAGTTCCATTGGAGGAGCAAAGCATTGTCGACAGGGGCATAACGTTTCAGTTTTTTATGCCATACTCAAGGCGCTGCGTTTTCACTGGGCTCTGGGAAAATGAATAGGATACATCACTGCTGGGCCTCACAGAGAGTCATCATCGGACAATGCAGACTATGAATATGCCGGCATCGGGCAGCTACTGCATTTCAGGCAGAGATGCGATGCATCAATTTTTCTGCTGCACTTGGGGCGCTGCATCAGTTTTTGAAGACAGTATCTGCAGAACCAACTTCTGAAACCCAGGACTGAATGGGACACTTTACGCAAGGGTTGGACTCACAGATGGCAGAGTCCAGTAGCACAAGGAGAGTGTCAAGCAGTTTTTGATGTCCCTAAAACTGCAGGAGAACAGGGGACAAGCCAGCAAGCCCTGGAGACCGTCTAGTTTTAGTAGGATGGACCCAGCCCTTGTCCTCAGCAGGGCAGAGATCAACAGGCAGCAGGGCAGTTCAGCAATACAGAAAAGCAGTTTTTTGGAACAGTCAGTCCAGACAGAGTGGCAATCCTTACAGCACACCACTCTTCACTCAAGCAGAGTTCTACCTATGTTCAGTAATGATCTGATTTCAGAGAGTTAAAGGCCCTGTACTCATACCCTAAACTGCCTTTGATGTGGGGGATGACTTCAAAGGATCTCTCTGAAGTGCAAAGGTCCCTCTTTCAACCCAGCCCTGGCTCCAGACTATCAGTGGGATAATCAGCCCTCTGCGTGGGCTCAGGCCTATACCCTTTGAAGTTTAATTGTGAACCCTACCAAACCTCCTCCCCAGGAAGACCCATTAGTATGCAGATGAATGCAGATGCAGTTGAGAATCCTGTGTTGTGGGTGTCTAGAGGGAATGCACAAAGGTAGCTGTCACCCAGGCCAGAAGTGTATTGGAGACAGGCTGTCAGGCTTACAGGGCAGAGGGCAGTGAGGGCAGAGAAGTGCCGAATTTTTCAAAGTGGCATTTCCAAGACAGAAATAATAAATCAGACTTTACCAGTAAAGAGCATTTATCATTACCATTCCAATGATATGACACACAATGCAACTACTCCTTTGTGATCAGGAATGACAGCTTAAAATTATATAAGGGAAATCCTAATGCTGGCCTATGAGAGGAAAAAGCCTCACAGAAATAAAAAACGACTTTGGGAGCTTTTCATTACCAGGGCATGTAAAACTTAAAAGCACATGTCCTGCCTTTTACTAACGTGGCACCCTGCCCTATGGGCTATCTGGGGCCTATGTTAGGGATGACTTATATGTAAGAAAAGAGTAGTTTAAGGCTAGTCAGAAGGTTTTAAATGTCAAGTTGAAGTGGCAGTGAAACTGCACACACAGGCTCTGCAGTGGCAAGCCTGAGACATGTTTACAGGGCTACTTAAGTGGGAGGCACAATCAGTGCTGCAGGCTCACTAGTAGCATTTAATTTAAAGGCCCAGGGTATATAGTATGCCAATATACAAGGGACTTACAAGTAAATTAAATATGACAATTGTGGATACACCAATGTTTCCATGTTTAGGGGAGAAGCACATGCACTTTAGCACTGGTTATCAGAGATAAAGGTCCTCATTACAACCCTGGCGGACGGTGTTAAAGTGGCAGTAAGACCGCCAACAGGCCGGCGTTAAAAAAATTGCAATTACGACCGTGGCGGAAACCGGCAACAAAGACAGCCACCTTAACACTCAGACTGCCACGGCGGTACAAACAAACAGCGCAGCGGTCACCGGCAACAGACAGGCGGGAGATAATGTACCGCCCACATTATTATGACAGGCCAATCCACCACCTTTTCTGGGGTGGAATCACTCCGGATAAAAACACAGCGGAAACAGGAATCCCGAAGGAAAAACGCTCACCTCTACATACCCCATGAGGAACGAGGACACCATGGAACCGTAACTCCAAATTCTACTTGTGATAGTCTTCCTGCTCCTCTACCAGGAGCACGAACGCCGGTGGCAAAGACCACGGTGAGTACTGCACCTACGACACAGGGGAGGGGGAGGCATAAAAACAGGGACACACACACGCAACACCCCCACCCCCACCCTCACCCACTGCAACACACACACTAATGCATATCAATACATCACAGTTACACCCCCCATGCCCCCTGGAAGAACGCAAAGACAAAAGGAAATGATTGTAACAATTGTAATCTATTAAAATCCAGTACTCCAAAATATATATACACCATAAACAAATATTTACACCAATAATACAAGTCCAGGTATTGCACCATTTATAGTCCGTGGACCACGGGGCCCAAAATGCATGGGCGAGGCCCACACTCGATACCCGATCAAAACCGAGAGAACACTGCAGGGGCATTAGATAGAAATACAACAGGCACTTCAGGGGGAAGAGAAGGGGGGGCACCTCAGCCGGATGAGTGTACAACACCAGATCCACAAAGGGGCTCCATGCCCACTGTTCAATCCTGGGGAGTGCAAAGCCACAGTCTCTCAAGTCTCTACAGTGGGTGGGATGCCCACTGTTCAATCCTGGGGAGTGCAAAGCCACAGTCTCTCAAGTCTCTACATTGGGTGGGATGCCCACTGTTCAATCCTGGGGAGTGCAAAGCCACAGTCTCTCAAGTCTCTACAGTGGGTGGTTTGCCCGCTGTTCAATCCTGGGGAGTGCAAAGCCACAGTCTCTCAAGTCTCTACAGTGGGTGGGTTGCCCACTGTTCAATCCTGGGGAGTGCAAAGCCACAGTCTCTCAAGTCTCTACAGTGGGTGGGTTGCCCACTGCCATATCCTGGGGAGTGCAAAGCCACAGTCTTTCAATCTATACAGTGGATGGGTTGCCCACTGTTCCATCCTGGGGAGCGCAAAGCCACAGTCTCTCAAGTCTCTACAGTGGTTGGGTTGCCCACTGTTCAATCCTGGGGAGTGCAAAGCCACAGTCTCTCAAGTCTCTACAGTGGGTGGGTTGCCCACTGCAATATCCTGGGGAGTGCAAAGCCACAGTCTCTCAAGTCTATACAGTGGGTGGATTGCCCACTGTTCCATCCTGGGGAGTGCAAAGCCACAGTCTCTCAAGTCTCTACAGTGGGTGGGTTGCCCACTGTTCAATCCTGGGGAGTGCAAAGCCACAGTCTCACAAGTGGATAACAGTCTCCACTGGTTCTGGAGGGGCACTGGTGCCTAGAGTGCTTCATCCTGTGAAGGACAGAGGTAGTGGATGCATGTCTCCACTGGTTCTGGAGGTGGACTGGTGCCCAGAGTGCTTCATCCTGTGAAGGACAGAGGTAGTGGATGGATCTCTCCACTGGTTCTGGAGGGGGACTGGTGCCCAGAGTGCCGCTCATGGGCTAGCGGTGCTTGTGCTGGCGGTCCTTCATGGCCCAGCGGTGCTTGTGCTGGGGGTCCTTCATGGCCCAGCGGTGCTTGTGCTGGCGGTGCCCTGTTCAGCTGTGCTTGTGCTGGCGGTCCTTCATGGCCCAGCGGTGCTTGTGCTGGAGGTGCCCTGTTCAGCAGTGCTTGTGCTAGCGGTCCTTCATGGCCCAGCGCGCTTGAGTTGGCGGTCCTTCACAGATCAGCTGGGCTGGTGCTGGCGGTGTCCTCCTGGGCAGCTGGGCTGGGGCTGGTGGTGGCCTCCTGGGCAGCTGGGTTGGGGCTGGCCTCCTGGGCAGCTGGGCTGGGGCTGGCGGTGGCCTCCTATGCAGCTGGGCTGGGGCTGGCGGTGGCCTCCTGGGCAGCTGGGCTGCGGCTGGCGGGGGCCTCCTGGGCAGCTGGGCTGGGTCTGGCGGTGGCCTCCTGGGCAGCTGGGATGGGGCTGGCGGTGACCTCCTGGGCAGCTGGGCTGGGGCTGGCGGTGGCCTCCTGGGCAGCTGGGCTGAGGCTGGTGGTGGCCTCCTGGACAGCGGGGATGATGGCGGTCTTCTCCTCCATGAAGCTCTTCCCAGACTTGCCGGGTTTCTTGTGGCCCTTCCCCACCTTGGGAGGTGTCACAGCTGACTCCACACTCCCACTGGGACCCCTGGGAGCGGCTTTGGTGGCTGGAGTATTCCCCCTCTCCCGACGGGCACTGGCCAACTTCTGATGCTTCACAGGTGGGGGGCTGGCTGTGCTGTGCAGCCACACTGGCTGTCCTGGTGGCCGGTGCACTCCACATACCGGTGACTACAGGCACCACTGGTCCCGGAGATGTTGTGCTGAGGTGCTACTTCGGGACCTATGAGATGGACGTGGTGGGGGAGGTGTGGGAAGGAGGTCAAGGGTGGACAGGAAAAGTTTCTTGGACACAATGGGACGGGTAGCTGGAGTGGTTTGGGAGTGGAGGAAGAGGTGGTGGTAGTAGGAGGTGTACATTTGGTGCATTTGGGTGCAGGTGCATGCGCTGGAGGCTGTCGTGAGGTGGATGGCTGTTGGGTGGGTGTGTGGCTGCGTTTGTGTACCTTGGGAGGGGGCGTCACAGACACACTGGGAGAGGACACAGGGGACGTGTGAATGGTAGTGGGGGTGGTGACTGCACGTGAGCGGGGTGTGCTGGTGAGGGACGTAGTGGCTGTAGAGGTAGTGCATGCAGGTGTGAGTGTAGACGAGACTGGGAGGGAGGAGGGAGACGACGAGGAGGGGGACACAGTGGAGGCAGTGGATGTTGCTGTGTCTGCATGTGTGTGTTGCCTGCGTGAGTGCCTGTGGGATGTGTGGTGCTTATGTTTGCCTGAGCTTCCCTTGTGTGGTGAGGTGTGTGCAGGCTGGTCTGATGGTGTGCTTGGGATAGGCAGAGGTACAGGGGATTGGGTCTGGGTGGAGGAAGTTGGAGGGGGGAGGCTAGAAACGGGTACAATGGCTGCCATCAGTGCTGAGGCCAGAGTTTGAAAAGCTCGGTGAAGGGCCGCCTGACCAGAATGAATGCCCTACAGGAATGCATTTGTTTGTTGCAACTGCCTTTCTACACCCTGGATGGCATTCAAAATGGTAGACTGCAGTGAGGGACCTGAGGAGGTCAATGGCCTCCTCACCGAGGGCAGCAGGGGTGACTGGGGCAGGGGGTGAGGTGCCTGGGGCAAAGGTGATGCCCACCCTCCTGGGTGAGCGGGCATGGGGCGAAGGCAGAGGGGCTGCTGGGAGGGCGGTGCTGGTAGGGGGGTGGCGGCTGTACCTGTAGATGCGGGGGGCACAGATGTTGCTGCCACTACAAGGGAGCTCCCATCAGAGGACGTGTCCGTGTCGCTGGTGTCAGCTCCTGTCCCCGCCGTGAAGCTCCCCTCGCCCTCCGTCCCACTGGTGAATTCCGAGTCCGTAGTCTCGCCCTCCAGGGCCATGTGGGATGCAGCTCCCTCGTGCTCCGGTGCCACTGCTCCCCCACCTGATGATGCTCATGCACACAAGAACAGGGAAAACACAAAAAGGGGGGGGGACGACAGAAGAAAGACATGTTGAGTGCATGGATTACCGCTACCGTTGGCGGAGAAGACAGACACAGAATCCCCCTGCACTACGCCGCACTCTTGGGCTCCACTGTGCAATTACTGGGAAATGGCCTACAAGCCTATGGATGACATCTGCACACATAGATGACACAGGGGCATGAATAGCTGTACTTGGCAGTCTTCAGAGGTGGGCTGTGGTGCCACATGACCTGCCTTACGGAGGGGCCTTGCCTACGGAATTCTCCCTGGCATAGGGAAACCAACAGCCCTCCTCCCCCACCCAGACACCTCCACTGCGTGCAAAGTCAGCAGAATGAGAGTGTACTCACCCCCTTGTTTTTGCTGTGATGCCCTCAAGCGCCCATCCAACTCCGGGTAAGCCACCGCCAGGATCCTGAACATCAGGGGGGTCATGGTGCAACGGGCACCCCTCCCACGTTGGGAGGCCATCCCCAGCTGAGCCTCCGCTGTCTTCTTGCTCCAACGGCGAATGTCCTCCCATCTTTTCCGGCAGTGGGTGCTCCTTCTGTGGTAGACCCCCAGGGTCCGGACGTCCTTGGCGATGGCACGCCCTATATCTTTCTTCTGGTGGGCGCTGACCTACATGAAATGTACAGGGGAAGAAGAGAAGTCATTACCAACTGCACCGTCAAAGTGATTGGCCCCCATCCCTACCCTTGCCATGTGGCACATGCATTCACCGTCTTTCATGCACGCAGCACTCTGCCCCCTTCCTTTTTACATCCAGCCCTCTCCACACATGCATGGCCCATACAACATGCTCCCTGTGTACTTACCTGTTTGTCTAGAGGACCGCAGAGTAGCGTGTACTGGGAGAGGACCCCATCCACGAGTTTCTCCAACTCCTCCGATGTGAAGGCAGGGGCCCTTTCCCCAGATGCACGAGCCATTGTCTCTTTCAGACCGAGGTCACAGCAGCACTTGCAGTGTAGGTCCTTTCCTGTCGAAGATCAGGTATCGAGTGATTGAACAGATAGAAAATGGCGGTCACGTCCGCGGCGGTCTCGTCCGCGGCGCTGCGTACCATCACCGCTGGCGTACATTGTCATTGGCTCCTGGGACCCATAGGGTCCAATGTTAACCAATGCAGCATTGCGCCGCGGTCTCCGACTGCCTACAGCGACGGTGTACAACGCCAGCGCAGTTACCTCACATCCCATTATCCCACTTTACACGTCAGGCAGCCGCCATTTCAGGGGCCCACATGGCCTCATTTTCAACTGCGTCACACATACCTAGGCCTAGTCTCAACACACATACAGGCCACCTTTTGTGTATGATTGGTGTTCTGTGTAAACTGTGGGTATGTACCTCTGAGTTGTTTGACTCTGTGCTCACTGTTGTCCTTCATAGGCACCGTCCGCTGGGACATGTGAGGAGATGGCGGCATCCTCCGGTGTACTGACCGTTGGTGAACCTGTCGACAATGGAGGAGCGAAATTTGATATTCACCTACAGGTTTGACCGTGCCACAATCCAGGAACTGTGTTCCCAGTTGGAGCCAGACTTGATGTCAGCCATACGCCATCCCACAGGAATCCCCCCTCAAGTGCAGGTGCTGTCAGTGCTCCATTTCCTTGCAAGTGGGTCTTTCAAACAACTGTGGCCATGGCATCAGGGATGTCCCAGCCTATGTTTTCCAACGTATTGTCCAGAGTGTTGTCTGCCCTTCTGAAACACATGTGGAGCTACATCGTTTTCCCTCAGGTGGAGGATTTGCCTACAGTGAAAGGTGATTTATATGCCCTGTAACATATCCCCAACATCATAGGTGACATTGATGAGACCCATGTGGCTTTGGTCCCCCCCACAGGAGTGAACAGGTGGACAGAAACCGGAAGAGTTATCATTCTATGAATGTACAGATGGTATGTTTTGCAGACCAGTACATCTCCCATGTGAATGCCATGTTCCCTGGCTCAGTGCATGACGCCTACATCCTGCGGAATAGCAGCATCCCTTATGTGATGGGGCAACTACAGAGGCACCGTGTGTGGCTATTAGGTGAGCACCTGGAAGCAAGACAGTGGGAATGGTTGTCTGGGTATATCCCTACAGGTTAGTGTGTGTCCAACAGTTGTCCCTCGCCATTTGCAGGTGACTCTGGTTACCCCAACCTATCATAGCTACTGACCACAGTGAGGAATCCCAGGACAAGGGCAGAGGAACGCTACAATGAGGCCCATGGGCGAACTAGGAGGGTGATTGAGCGGAACATCGGCCTCCTGAAGGCCAGGTTCCGGTGCCTCCATATGACAGGTGGATCCCTATTCTACTCACCAAAGAAGGTGTGCCAGATCATCGTGGCCTGCTGTATGCTTCACAACTTGGCATTGCGATGACAGGTGCCTTTTCTGCTGGAGGATTGTCCAGATGGCGGTGTTGTGGCTGCTGTGGAGCCTGTGGACAGTGATGAGGATGAAGCAGAGGAAGAAGACATGCAGAACAGGGACTCAGTGATCCAGCCATATTTCCAGTGAAACACAGGTAAGAATACAGTCCTGAATACTACATGTACTTTTACACTACTACCTCTCTCCTCTCTGTCGTTTTCACCCAGTGTATGGTCACTGAGTTGTCACTTTCCCTTACCGTTTCACAGATGTGGGTCCCACTGTGTGACATCTGCTTAAATTCCTCATGGACTAGAGCTGTGTGACATAGGTATGTTGACATTACTATTTCAATAACATTTTGTCACTGTAATTGCAAATATACTATTTCGAAATCACAGACAGACTCCAGATCATTTTGTGCTTTAGGTGTGTTTATTTAAATGCAAAATATTGGAGGGGGAAGTTAAATGGTGAGGGGTGATGGCGGAGGAGTGTCCATGGCAGAGTCCAGTCTATTAGTCTCACAGGTGCATTGCCCATATGGGCATAGGAAGTGGAGCTGGGGCAGTTTAAGTATGGACAGGGTGACAAAGTGGGACAGTAGGATGACAATCAGGGTGGTCTCATTTCTTGGCGGGGGTCTTGGCATCGTTCTCTGTCTTTGTCCTGGATCTCAGGGACTGTCTGCGGGGTGGTTGTCCGTCTGCAGGGGGTGGGGTGCTGGTGTGGTGGACCTGTGGTGGGGCGTCCTGTCCACTAGGGCCGGTGGAGGTGGTGGGCAGTCCATCGTCCATGCTAGTGTCAGGGGCCCCTTGTAGTGCCACAGTGTCCCTCCTGGTGTTGAGTACTTCCTTCAGCACCCCTATGATGGTGCCCAGGGTGGAGCTGATGGTTCTGAGTTCCTCCCTGAAGCCCATATACTATTCCTCCTGAATGCCCTGGGTCTCCTGAAACTTGACCAGTACCGTTGCTATCGTCTCCTGGGAGTGGTGGTATGCTCCCATGATGGAGGAGAGGGCCTCGTGGAGAGTGGGTTCCCTTGGCCTGTCCACCCCCTGTTGCACGGCAGCCCTCCCAGTTCCCCTGTGTTCCTGGGCCTCCGTCCCCTGGACCGTGTGCCCACTGTAACTGCCCCCAGGTCCCTGTTGTTGTTGGGGTGGTGGGTTATCCTGGGTTCCCTGTAGTGATGGACACACAGCTGATTGTTGTGTCCTGGGGACAGAGGTATGGGCCCGCTGGGTGGGTGCTGTGCTGGTGTTTTCAGAGGGGGAAGGTCTGTGGTGGCCTGTGCCTTTGTGAGGGGAACCGACTGTCCCAAAGGGCCCCGATGGTCCGGGCTGTTCATCTAGATCCAGTTGGACAGAGGTGCTGTCATCACTGTGGGCCTCTTCTGTTGGTGGTGTGGACATGTGTGGACCATCCTGTCCGGTGACGTTGGGTAGGGGTCCTGCAGGGGTATAAAGGGATGTTTGTTAAATCTGTGTGTTTAATGGTGTGCAATGGGTGGGTGACCGTGTACCCCAGTGCTAGCATTCCTGTGTGGGAGCTTGTGTGATGGTGGTTTAGGGGGGTGTATGGGTATGTGCAGTGGGCATGCTTTGGTGATGGGTGTCCATGCTTTGGTGTTGCATGCAGGCCTTGGTGTTGGGATGTGTGGTTTGTGAAATTGGGACATTTGTGAGGTGGGGTGCTGGGGGTGAGGGTGGGGGTATGTGATAGCATGCAGGTAGGGTGGGGGATGTAATAGTAAAGCTTTGACTTACCAGAGTCCATTCCTCCACCTACTCATGCGAGGCCCTCAGGATGCAGAATCGCCAAGACCTGCTCCTCCCATGTTGTTAGTTGTGGGGGAGGAGGTGGGGGTCCGCCGCCAGTCCGCTGAACCGCCTGGTGGTGTCTTGAGACCACGGAACGCACCTTCCCCCATAGGTAGTTCCACCTCTTCCTGATGTCCTCCCGATTTCTTGGGTGCTGTCCCACTGCATTGACCCTGTCCACTATTCTTCGCCATAGCTCCATCTTCCTTGCTATTGAGCTGTGCTGCACCTGTGATCCGAATAGCTGTGGCTCTACCCGGACGATTTCCTCCACCATGACCCTGAGCTCCTCCTCCGAGAACCTGGCTTGTCTTTGCCGTGCCATGGGGTGGTGTAGGTGATGTGTGGGGTGGAGTGTGTGGTGATAAGTGTGGTGATATGTGGTGGTGTGTTGTGTGAGGTGCGTGGAAGTTATGTGGGTGATGGTGTTATGTGCCTGTGGATGCTGTTGTACTTGCTGGTGGTGTCTCTCTCTGGCCTTCTTTCTGAATTTTTTTCGTGGGGGTTTGTGGGTGATGTGGGTGTGTGTTTTATATCGGAATGGGTGTGTGGGAGTGGTGTATGTATGTGTCTCAGGTGTGTGTATTTTGAATTGTCCAATGTGGGGATGTTTTGTAGAAGTGTGTGTATTTTGAGTGCGGCGGTATGTACCGCCAATGGAATACCGCGGTTGAAAGACCGCCGCGTGGATTCATGTGTCGTGATATTGTGGGCGTATTTCTGTTGGCGTGACGGTGACGGTTTTGTTTTCGCCAGTTTATCACTGACCTTTGATGTGGCGGACTTGTGTGGGTGTCTGAATTTTGGCGGATTCCGAGATGTGGGTCATAATAGCTGTGGCAGAATTCTGCAGCGGTATGTTGGCGGTCTTCTGCAATGTTGTAATGACCTCCAAAGTGTTCAAAGTCCTAAGGTCAACAAAAAGATACAGATATAAACAGGAGGTGAAAGATAAATTGTGCAGGGTAAGACAACCCTAAAGATGCCAGGTCTAACACATTACGCATACCATTTGAATTATTAGGAACACTACTGTGTTTTTGCAAGCCGTCTACACTGACAGGACAAACTGTTACCTCTTCTAACTCTCTTTCTCCCCCTAAAAGCATATCTGTTCAACCAGCTTTCAGAAGCTAATCTATCTTTCAGAAGTTCTTCTCTTGCATTCAGTCACTTTTTTAAACCTTGTTCTCTGACCAATGAGTATTACAGTGGGCTAGGCTCAGATTTGAATATGAAGCTCTCTTTGCTTACTTAAGTGGGGCAAACCTAGAGGTCAAGTTCACACGCCAAAAGCAATGATATGAAATTAAGCCTGGCTCACAAAGAAAGTCATGTCCCAGATTTTCAAGAAGAGGTTGAGTTTAGGCTAATGCTCATTGTTAGGTTTGGTACTACATTTGTTTATCTGTCTAGGTGCTGCAATTGTACCTGCTTCTAAACTATTTGTGATACTGTCCTGATTTACTATCTTTCTTAGCTCCTCCTCATATTCACTATGGTACCTTTGGTATGCAGTTCAAGCCCACTAGAAATGATCTTGTTTTCACAGGATAATTTGCCCAACATGAGGATTTCTGAGAAAGTACTCCAGTTTTCCCATTGAGGTGTGCAACTTGTTTCTTCGAGAAAACACTTCACAGATCATTGCAATGTCATTAAGTCACACACAACGGGTAAAGAAAGCGATGGAATTCTGTAATGTTTCTCCTGTGTGGAGTTAGGTTGTATGACCTCTAAGATTTCAAAGTAATAAACACCTATTTTAGAATCCTAGGCGATTCAAAGATATCTGTTATTGTCAAAAAAGAAATCCTAGCATCTCTACTTCCTCTTCCTCCTCTCTTGAATTTGGTGGATGACTCCCAGGGCAGGCAAGGGGAGCTGAACTTAGTGATGGGGGATTGTCTGTCATTCTTCAGTCTCTTTGGTGTTAGGAGGTGATGTGAGACTGTCTGTCATGCATCAGGTTATTTGGTGTTGTTCTTTAATTTGTCTCGAAGAATCAGAACGATTCAAGCTGACAACACCAGTTTCCATTGTTTATTTTAATGAGAAAATGGTGGTCCAACCTTAGAATGTCTTAAGTAATCATTCTGCAACTACTAACCCTTTGATTTATCTGAGAGGAGTCTGAATATTGATGTAAGGTTGAAAATTAAGCTTTGCCCAGCTACTTTTTACTGTCTGTGGTGCAATTTGGCACTACATTTGAGTGTTTGTAAGTGGTGCAGGCCTTCCTTCAATAAGCCTTCAATAGGTCTTGTTGCATCTTAGGAGGATGATCTTCTGGCTATCTTGGTTGCAAAGGTTCAATCAGAAGGGACAGTGGAACAGATATGTAGCCCATCCTCTCACAATTTTGTCATGCTTATTGATAAATGAGAGTGAAAAGATAGATTATGATTTAGGTGAAACATTCTGTTTCTGGTCTGGGAAGGACCTGACCTAGCAGTTAAGGCTTGACTGTTCCCAAGAGGAGCAGGATCAAGATGGATTTGCATAAGGGGCTGGGTCCATATTGTGGTGACATGGTGAGCAAAATGACAATGGCTAAAACATGACTGTGACTGGGGGTAAGTGTTTGAGAAGTTTCAAAACTCCATTAATTATTTTATTTTGTGATGTTGCTTTGTGCACCCTAAGTGGCTTGGATATGCCCAGATGTTGGTACCTTGCTCACAGCACCACTGCATTCAAGCTAGCATTGCGAATGATGAGCGATACCCCAAAACAATTACCAGGATGCTTGTTTCTGTTCCAGAGTGGATCTGGCCTGGCAGGTCAGGCTGGACTGTTCCCATGGGTAGCAGGGTCAAGAATATTTTGCATATGGGCTTGGTCCAAATTAGGGTGACGTGGCAAGCAAAATTACGAAGGATAAAAACCAGATTTGTGACTTTGGGGAGAGTGTTTGAAAATTTTCAAAAGTCTGTGCATCATTTCATTTTGTGATGATGCTATGTGCGCACTAAGTAGCTAAGGTATGGCTAGACATGGGCCCCTTGCTCGCTGCACCACTGGATTCAAGCTAGCCTAGCTGACAAGGGGTGATACCCCAAAACCAGATCCAGTTAGCATGTTTCTGGTCCAGCGAGGGTCTGGCAGTTCGGTCCTCATGGGGACCAGGGTCAAGACTGATTTTCATGTGGCTGGGACCAAACTGATGTGACATGGCGAGCAAAATAATAATGGATAACTACCAGATCTGTGACTGGAGGTGAGTGTTGTCTGTTTAGAATGTGTTCCAAAATAGACATCATGATTTTTCAGTTTTATTTTACGACGAAGTGAAACTTCACTTCAATCATTGACTTCAATGAGGAACAAAATGGGACATTCTAGCTTGTGTTTTATGTTAGTGAGAATTACATTTTCATTTTAACTATGTAACTTTTCCTCTGGTGAACAATGTAGCTGGCTGTATAGGGACAGGACCTCCTTTATCAGCAAATCAAGTTCCTCTGCCAAGAAGTTAGGGGCCCTGTCATCTGCTTTCCAGGGCATCTCGGCTCCCATGGGTAGAAAATAGCAGCACAAGTGGAGGTGATATTGTTGGTGTGAGAGAACAGGGCTGTTTGCAGAGGCCCCCTAACGTTTTGCCCCCATTTTTCACTTTTTGCTGGTGTTTTCCTGATGGTGCCCTGGATACTGCTAATCAGTCCCAGGGCCTGTGCTCTGTGGAAAATCAGTATGCAAATTAGGCTAATTATAATTGGCTAACTCAACCTACCTATAAGTCCCTAGTATATGGTGGGGCATGTAGGTTTAGGGACCCCAACATAGGTAGTGCATCCATAGGTGCACTGCTGAGGTGCCCAGTGTCATTTTAAAGGCAGGCCTGCCTTGCTGTCTGCTTTTAAATTAAAGTTATATGCAAATTCGACTTTGGAATTAAAAGTAGTTCCAAAGTTTTAAACTACCTTATTTTTACATATAAGTCACCCCTAAGGTGTGCCCTATGTGCCCCTAGGGCTGGGTGCCATGTAACTATAAGCAGGGACCTTATAAACATAGTTTTATAAACCCTGGTGAGGTAAATCAGCCAAATTCATTTTCCCCTCATTGGGATGGCCACCATGGGCTAGAATGGGGAGACTTTATTTTAATTTTTAAAGGCCCCTTAAGTAACAGATACCAGAAGTTTGGTATCAAATTAATTGTTATAATAAATCCCGCAACTTCCAGTTGTTGGATTTAATATAACTTGTTCAGGTGAAGAGTTTTAAACTTTACCTGAAAAGTTGCCAACTTCAGCCCTGCAGTGTTTTTGATGCTGCACTCTGATTGGCCAGCTTCTGGCAGGCTGGCCAGGCTGCCTTGATGAGGTGTGAAGTGGCCTGGCTCCACACAAAGAGATGTGCCTGGGGGAGGAGGTCTCCCCTCAGCACATGGTGAAGCAGGAAGGGGGGGTGGGGCTGCCAAACTGGTTTTCAAAGACAGAGAAGGACATTTGGAGCAACCCAGCAACACCCTCACATCCTGCAAACCCAGACAATTAGGTGCCCCCTTGAGTACATTAGGGGAGGGCAGGAGAGGGGTTTGTTTAGGATTTTTAGCCACACCAGTGGGTGGGCTCAGCCAGATGTAACCTCCAAAAATCACTTTCAGCCATGATGGATTTTTGAGGAATGTTGCTCCCTAGGATTGATTTTTGCCACACTTCCAAGGAAGTGGTCATCACAGGGGGAAGGACCCTGCCCTGATTGGAGAACCAGTACCGCCCTGTTTTTCACCCAGGAGCAAGGATAAATCTGGCAGACCTGCACCCACACCTTAGTTCCCTACCAGATCCCCATCAGATTCCAACAAGGAAGAACTACAGGAGAAGAAGGACTGCCCTGCTGGACCCCTGTCCTGCACCTGCACACTACACTCTGAAAGACTGCACCAACTTCATACCTGGGCTTCACCACTAAAAGGACTTTGCCTATCTTCAACTGGTTCAAGAAGGGACTCCCTGTTTGCTACAGATGAAAAATAGCTAACCAGAGCCCCCTGCATCAAAACCTGAAAGAACTGACCAGCTGACCCGTGGCTAGTGGTCATTTTTGGATTTGAAATTGGATTTGAGTTGGAGTACTAAGCGTCAAGGAGCAACTCCGTGCTTCTGGAACCTTGGGTGAGTTTTGGACCTTCTAGTACCTTCTGGAAGAAGGTCCAGAAGTTTGAAGAAGTTTGGAGAACTTTTGGAAAAAAACTCCATAAAGGGACTGACCTGACGTCGTGAGTCAAGCTGGCTTACCTCAACCACAACCTGGCCTGACTTGCAGGTTTGTCCTGCTGAAAAGCTCTGGAACCCCAGACTTCCAGGATTTCACTGGGGGCTACTGAAAGGCAATCCGACAACGTTGACTCGAAATCAGCTTGCTGTGGAGGGTCATCCAACATCGGAGAGAAAAAGCTCCAAAAAAGTGACCAAGTCCAAATGTAAAACGTTGACCAGGAATTGATGTGCAGCGTATCTGAGGAGGACTACAGGGATGTCAGATCCAAATTCAGCTTTGGCTCAGACAAAGATTTCTATCCTGAAAAATCATCTAAGTCTGAAGGTAGAATTCTTCACCGAGGTCTCCTGCGACGCGTATCTGAAGAGGGCTCCAGGGAGGTCAGATCAGATTGGTGACTTTGTTCCACTGAAGAAAATCTCCAAGCAGGGCTCCATCGTGGTTGTCCTCAAACTTTGACTTTGCCCTGGTCTAGTGCTACCAGATGAGCAGATTGGCACTTCAGTTCCTATGCTCTAGAAAACATTAATTCTTTAAAAATTGACAGCACTGATCCGGAGTGGACAGCACAGCTTGGCCAGGGAAATCGATGCCCTTAAGGCCCTTTTTTATAGATTTTTTTATTTTGGTGGGAGGGAATATTATGGGCAGAGAGGGTGGGAAGGACAGAAAGATGGGGAAAGGGTGGGACATATTTTGGCTTGGAGAGGAGAGTGGGCCAAAAAATAAATGTGCTTTATTTTTTTCTTTGTCGTCATCTTTTTCTGTCTTTCCTTTGCTAGTTAGCATAGTGTATAGAGAACAATTTTACAGCCAGTTCCAGACAAGTAACTGCATGTTCCTGGCTGATCAATCTCACAACTGTCATAACAAGTAGCCAAAAGTGTCCATCATGTGACATGTCTGTCTCTAATTACAGTTCCCCAATCATAATTACTTCGTTAGAGGAGTTTGACAATTGACCCAGCACACTACTTAACATTTCCCAAATAAATCCAAGTAAATGCACCTCTGTCCATTAAAGTACACAGTGCTGAGTAGGCCTCCATGAGTCATGATGCCTTCCCTTTGAACTTGAAGTAGATAACTTCCTTCATCTGGCTGTTGAAATAGTCCAGCCCTGAGTCTTGAGTCTGACTCTGAGTCTCGATTCCCTCTGACACCGACTCCTAGCCCTGATCCAAATGATATTGAGACAGAACGACCTGTAGTGCACTGTTGTAGCTGAACAAGAAGATCAAAAGGATGTGAGCATTTTGTCTAGATTGAATTTGTTAACTGAACTGACTGGTCTCTGACCAATCTAAAAAAGTACAGCAAGGAGTAGACCTTGCAGCTAAATCTAGCTAAGCTTGAAAGAAAGGGCCAATCACCTTCAGGCAGAATAACCGATCACCGATCAGCCCTCTGGCATCGCAAGTTGTCAAAAACAAATTTAAAAATATAAGCTGAACAGCACACTCACTGTCTGCCACCACTTCGGCATCATCACTTACACTCACTCAATAATATAATTATGGTCAATCTCTCCATGTTTTGAGATGAAAGACTGATCCTTCTGACTGTGACAACTGTGTCAGCTGCACTGAACACATGCTCAGCAGAAACACAGGCTACCACACAACCTGGATACTTTATTGACAGCCTGCTGAACTCTGGCCATTGGTGCATCCTTCTATACCAATAGACCAATGTTTTTTGATCCACGTAGACGTCTTTTGCATCATCCAGATAGTCTTGCACTGTTCTCTGAATAGTTATTGGTGCTACCAATTACTCAACCGCTGTGGACTTTGCCTCAGCACTTGACTTAGGCCCTGCCACCTGAAATCAAGCCATTGCAGAGTTTGGGTATGATTCTCTCAACTAACTCGTATGCTTTTTCATTCACACTGGCGAACCCTTGTGACACCCTTTTTAACTGGTCCTGTAATAGATGCAAGAATGGAATAGCTTGGCTCATCGTACATTCCTTCTCACTGACTTCCCATGTGAAAACCTCAAAAGAATGTAGCATCTGTGCCAGGCATTGGACTAGGCCCCATTTTTCCATTTCCGTGGTCATGGTTTTTCCAGTTGCATCCCCTCCTCTTTGAAGGACATAGTGAGTGATCAGTCTATACTGTTCAAGCAGAAGTTGCCACATGAGTTCCAACGTGTTAGCACCTCCTGTAGGAGGGCCTTATTTTGTACTCTATTAGCATGTTGAATGATCCTCAACTGCTTCCTGGCATTAAAAGAGTTACTGAAATGATTGCACATTCTTCTGTGGGTGACCACTATATTGCTGACTATGTCTTCATTTTTTAGAAAGTCCTGCAGAATCAGGTTGAAGCAACGTGCCAAATACAGGACCCTAAAATATCCACCATTTGCCAGGGCCTTTACTATATAAGTCATTGTCTGTGGCAACAAAAGAGATCTAGTGTGCAATAATACACATGTAAACAATTGTTTGACAACTGATCCACATGTCTGTCTTCAGGTGGATAGTGTAAACAGCACTCTGCTGTTAAGCTTGACCAACCAATCGTAGCACATTGTGATGGAGCACTGAAACAGCACCTCAGCAAAATAGGTCTGACTGGGAATCTTCAATTTCGGGCAGATGACCTTGATGCAGGTGACTTCCGAGAAGTAGGAGGTGAAAGACTCATTCTAATTCTTAGGGCAGTCACTGTATGCTGTAGTATCTCCATCTGACTCTTGTGCCATTTCGAGGTTGCTGAGGCAGGTACACTGGTGCACTGCAGGAGACAGGGCTGCTTTGAGTAAAGTTGTCACCCCCTTCTTCCTCAACACCTTCACCTCCCACAATGATCAGAGCTAATTTCCCACTCCCCTAACCTTCACCAACACCACCTGCTGTTTTTTTTAGTTTCTCCCCCAACCAGATTGCGTGATATGTTTTCCTCCAGTACTATAGTGCAAATAGGCTTATCTCGACAAACACTTGTGTGCCAATTGGAGCATATTGCAAAGTTATCCTCCTGCTTCCTAATCGTAAAAAAGTCCCACCCACGGGAGGAGAACTTTCTTACTGCACTAGTACCAATACCTGAAGAAGAACTGGAGGTAGAGGTTGTGTCATCAATTGCCTCTCTGCAAAGCATACTTCTACTGAAGTAGTGGTTGATGCAGTTCTCAGTGGGGGCCTTACAAATATGGGAGCTGACGCTGGTACCAGTGCAACATCCCTCAGAACAGGTTGAATAGGAGCGGTAATGTCGGTCTCCTCTTGGCCAGATTCCATGACAATGACTGGCTTGTCATCATCCCCATTCCCTTCCACAATTCTAAGGATTTCAGGAACTTTTCATTTTCCCTTATCTCTCGTGGCAGGTCTCAGACTCAGCCAGATCATTAAAAGGGGGTCTTGGAGAAGATGGTGGAGTACCCTTTCTTTTTCTTGCTGGAAATTGGGAAGCCAACGGTTCATCAACATCTACATGCTGCTCAGCAGAAAGCTCAACTTCCTGTTCTGCGACTACTTCAGGAAGAACTGTGGCTAGCTGTGGCTTCTGTTGTCCACTTTGCTCAGTTTTCTGTGATGACTGGGTACTTTGCGAATGAGACAAATACATTTCAGATTCACTTCTAGTCACCATGATTGCAGTGGCTTCCTCGCTGAGAGACATGGACTTGGGCTTAGGTTGAAGTGATGCCATTGATGCAGGAGTGCTGCTCCCAGCTTGCTGCCTAGAGGACTGTGTAGCAGCTACACTGTAGGAAAGTACCCTCTTTCTTGGCATGGTTACCCGCTTTTTCTTCCTGATGTCAGTGTGTTTGATTGTGTTCACTGGGATCCTGCCAAACAGGACCCCACTGATATTGAGTTCTCTCTCAAAACTCTGTGGTTCATCCCACAATTGGCATACTGGTGCCCCGTGGAAGCCCCTAGTATAAGGTACCCAGGTACCCAGGGCATTGGGGTTCCAGGGCATCCCTATGGGCTGCAGCAGTTATTCTGCCACCGATAGGGAACCCATGCAAGGGTTCTGCAGGCCTGCCATTGCAGTCTGCGTGAACTGGGTGCATGCACCCATTTTTACTACAGGTCACTGTACCAGGTCACTATAAGTCACCCCTATGGTAGGCCCTCTCAGCCCAGAGGGCAGGGTGCAGGTACCAGCGGTGCCCCCCACAAACTCCAGATCCATTTTCCTGGACTGTATGAGTGCAGGGATACCATTTAGGAGTGTACTGGACATAGGTCACCACCTATGTCCAGCTACATAATGGTAACTCTGAACCCAGGCATGTTTGGTATTAAACATGTTGGAATCATACCCCAATACTTTTCGCAAGTATTGATTGTATGATTTCATGCACTCTGGTCCTAACAGGACCCCAGCATTGCTCCTACAGTCTTCTGGACTGTAGGATCAATGCTGGGGTCAAACCTCAGTATGAACCAGGAAATCAACTCAGTCACATCCGCCTTCTACCGCACCATCTGCCTCCTATGCAAGTCCTTCAAGTGGATCCCCCTCGAATATAGAAAGACCGTCAGACACTCCCTGACCACTAGCAGACTGGACTATGGCAACGCACGTTACGCCTGAATCAACAAGAAACTCACCCTCAAGCTACAAAACATCCAGAACACCGCCACCAGACTGATCCTCGACCTACCCCGACACTGCCACATCTCTCAACACCTGCGTAAACTGCACTGGCTTTTCATAGAAAAAAGAATCACCTTCAAGATCCTCACCTCCGCACACAAAGCCCTCCCCAACACCGGACCAGCATACCTGAACCAGCGACTCAACCTCCACGTACCCCACATGGCCCCCAGCTCTCTCTCACAGAAGTACCCTGCATCAGGAAGACCAGAACAGGAGGACGCTCCTTTTCCTACCTCGCAGCCACCGCCTGGAACACCCTTCCTCTCCACAACAGACAAACCACCTCCCTCCTCAGCTTCACAAAGGAACTGAAGACATGGCTTTTCTAATAACCACCTCATTCACTCTTCCCCCCCAGCGCCTTGAGACCCTACGGGTGAGTAGTTGCACTTTATGAGCTCTGATTGATTGATTGATTGATTGATTCTGAGGTTTTCTAGGCAGCCCAAGCTGCTGCCACCCAACAGACAGGGTTTTGCCCTCCTTTTTCTTCCAAGCACAGGAAGGCAGACCAAAGGATTTCCTTTGAGAGAAGGGTGTCACACCCTCTCCCTTGAGAAATAGGTGTTACTGGAATTGGGAGGGGTAGCCTTCCAAGCCACTGGTATGCTTTGAAGGGCACATTTGGTGCCCTCCATGCATAAACCAGTCTACACGGGTTCAGGGACCTCCAGTCTCTGCTCTTTCACAAAACTCGACAATGAAAAAAGGGGAGCAACCACTCCCCTGTCCATCACCACCCCAGGGGTGGTGCACAGAGCTCCTCCAGAGGGTCCCTGGGTTTTGCCATGTTGGGGGGTGTAGACCAGGGAAAAATTAAATAATCCTTAAAAAGATGAATGTTGGTGTGTGGCTATGGTCAAAGAGACTTATGGCAGGCTTGGGGGTGCAGGAAGAAATAGAATATTATAAAAAAATAAGTTATGATGTCTCACTAGGACCTATAAGAAATCATTTGGGAGGCAAGGAGGTGCACAAGAAAAAAAAAAAAAAAAGGCTTAACCTTATATAAATACTGTACATACATACCACAGAGATCCTCAACCACACAACTGGTATTAGGAAAAAAACAAAAAAATGGACAGGTATAACCTTCAATGTCCCTAGAAAATGGCTTTGAAAGCGGAAAAAAGGATTTAGCACATGTTCTACATGTTCAAACTAAAAAATACTAACAAGCAAGGAGGCATGCACAGCAAAGAACACATGTAGGCCTATGGCAAAAGTACACTGGCTGACTATACAAAATGACCGCTAGCCACATGGTCAAACAACACAAGCATGGAGACATGGACAACAAAGAACACATGAAGGCCTATGACAGAAGCATGCTGGCTGGCTATACACAATTGCCTCCGGCCACATGGCCGAACAACAAGCTAGGATATATGGATGACAAAGAACACATGTAGGCATATGCCAAAAGCACCCAGGCTAAATACCCAAAATGGCCGCCTGCCACATTGTCAGACAAGCATGGAGTCCTGAACAACAAACAACGCATGCAGACCTATAACAAGAGCACACTGGCTGACTACAAAAAATGACTGCCTGCCATGTTTTCAAACAACAAGCAAGGAGGCATGGACAGCAAAGGACACATGCAGGCCTATGACAAAAGCACATTGGGTGACTACACAAAATTGCCACCAGCCACATGTTCAAACAACAAGCAAGAAGGCATAAACAACAAACAACACATGTAGGACTAAGGCAAAAGCACACTAGCTGACACCACAAAATGGCCACTGTCCACATGCTCAAACAACAATAAGTAAGGAGGTATCGTCACCAAAGATACATACAGGTCTATGGCAAAAGAACACAGGCTGACTACACAAAATGGCCGCTGGCCAAATGGTCAAATGACAAGCAAGTAAGCCTGGACAACACAGAATACATGCAGGCCTATGACCACAGAAAATGGTCTCCAGCTTCATGGTATGGGGAGCAAGGACAAAATAGTGGCTATGGCAAACTCACACACAGTCATCCACACATACCCACATAAACTAGCCAGGCAAAGGAGGCATGGCAAACAATGAAGAAAACACTAACATTCATTCAGCAATGCCAAAAACAAAACTTGTCAGCTATAAACATTTTACAAGAACACACATCTTTCCAAGGCATCAATTCAAAATATATTACCCCACCTAAATAAAATGCACCTTTTGCAGAAATATGTGAAATATAAAAAACACATTTTGCATGATTTAATCTAATGCCATCCCTGGTCTGAATCATAGATGTTTTATAAAAACACATACCACAGAAACAGTTGTTTCATATACCCAATGATTAGTACTGGGTACATGGCCCACGGAAAGACTAGGACACGTGATAAAATAAATGAAACAGTGCAGATTTAACAATCATGGAGAACATGTGCATAACTGTGCAACCTTTTTCCCTTATAAATATAACATTTTAAATGCAGAGAAAATACGAGGCCCCTACCTCAAATCCAGGTCACCCACTACAGCCACAATAAAATGAAGAAAAAAAAGAAAAAGTAGAGATATATACTGGTGCACACCCTCGAGCTAACAAGATCCTTATCCAAAGATTTTTAGATTACTTGTGATGTCACAACAGCTAAATCCTTAATAAAATCAAATAGTATATTTGCATCAGGAGCTGCAGACAAAGAGAGTGATCCTTCCACCTAGAAATCCAACTGAAAAGTGACCAGGAGTTAGACAAAGCATTGGGAGGAGCCTTCTGGATAGGAAGACTTAGGCCCTCATTTTAACCTCGGTGGTCTTTTTGGAAGACCGTCGAGGTACCGCTGTGCTGAAGACCTCCAGTGCAGGCGGTTTTCCGCACAGCGTATTATGACTGCTGGCAGCCCTCCGCCCTTTTTCGGAGAGCCGCCAGCAGCCAAACTGGCAGTCGGCGGGGAAGTGGAGGCTGCTTCTCCTCCACCACCATGTCATCAGAACACCGCCCACCGAATCACATCCCATGATTCGGGTGGCGGTGTTCTGGTGACGGGTTGCGCGCAGCGGAGCAGCCCCCATGGATCCCGTTCCCTCCCAGGGGATCAACGGACCAGGTAAGGTGATCGTCCGTTAGGGGAGGGGGGGGTGTTGTGTGCGTGCATAGGGGTGTGAGTGTGAGTTTGTAGAGGGGGTGTGTGAGTGCGTGTTTGCATGCGGGGGTGTTGTGTGTTTAAAAATGTGTGCATGTCTGTCTGTTTGTATGTCTGTCAGTATGTGTGTGTGTATGACTGTCTTTGTGTCTATTGGAATGTTTGTTAGTATATGTGCGGGTATGTGTAGTGGTAGTGTCTGTGTGTGTGTAGGGGGGGGTGTGTCGATGTTGGGGGGGTGGGGAGGAGGGTCCTGCCACCTTTTGGGGTGGTAGGGGGGTCAGGGGTGTGGGGGAGGACTCGGGGTGGGGGAGACCCCTATCAGTGCCAGGGAAGGAATTCCCTGGCACTGATAGTGCCTACCGCCATGGAATTTGTGGCGGTACAGAACCCTGCGAAATTCATGGCGGTATGTGGGGTTGTGATACCGCCGGCGGTGTTGTGACAGCCGCTGGTCTGGAGACCGAAGTCTCCAGCCCAGCAGTCGTTACCACCCTGGTGGTCGGAGTGGAGAAGTGGTGGTTTAGCATGGCGGTCACTGCCATGCTTGTAATGCCTTTTTTTTTCCGCCGGCCTGTTGGCGGTATTACTGCCATTTCTCCACCGACCGCCAGGGTAATAATGAGGGTCTAAGTTTGAGTCTCTGTGTTCTTCTTGTTGAAAAAAAATTATATTAAATGCTTTTCGCACTTAAAAACAACCTGAACTGTGAACTAAAAAAAGTATTTTTAAGTTGAGTTACCTGCTTCTCAAGTAGAAACTCTACTCGAGAAGTGGAAAATAATTCCGCCAAGCGCTGATTGGCGGAATTTGGCAGGAACTCTGCATTACATGCACAACAAAAACTTACCAAGCTCCAACAACTCCACGTGTGAAATTAGATTTTCTTCCCAGGCCTAGAAAAAATCACCATTATGCCAGTACTAGGGGTTACACCAACAGTAGGTAGTATTATGTCTTAGATGCTCAATGTATGACAAGAAATGTCACCATTATGAAACAGTTAGCATTCAACATTAGTTGCTTTCATATTCATACCCTTGCATGCACAGACATGCACACAAAGAAACACCACCCCCTACACACACGCACACATACACATAATAGTAGCATTCAAGACATTATTTTTCTTACCTTGCAAAGATCCTAAAACAATTTGCTTCTCACACACTTCGGTTCTTGCTCCCACCAAATGACTAGCCATGCACAGAAACTCCAACTGTTGATTCACAGTGCACAAGATGTAATATAGCCAATAACCCCATAGTTTGGGACACAAAGTGGTTGACTCACAATAGAGTGCAGCTCTGCCAGAAAAAGTGAGACCAAAGGTTTTGTCCCACCTCTCCAACATTGTGCTACTATATCACTGCTCCAAAGCATTTGAGCTATGCAGTAGTGATGAGCTAAGCCTATCAAAGTTGTGCTGTGTATTTTAATTCTACCCTGATATGGTGACGGTTTAGAGCAATGTGGCAGAGGCTGTAATTCTCAGTGTTAAATATCCATGTTGCCACAGAAAACTCAAGTTTGGGCGCCACCCACATGACCTCATGGATGAAGCATAGCTGCCCAAAATCCCACTAACCCCAGCTCACAGTGGTATGTTAGACTATCAAATATACACATATATTGCTACAAAAGTATTGTAGCCTGAATATTAACTACCATAATATTCTGACGGTAAATATATATAGCTAAGTGTCGACTTACTATTGTTCACTCACATCCACATATTTTGAAGATACAAATACTGCCAAGGTACATATATGTGGAGTTAAGTATAGAACATTTTCACCTGCTTATATATATATTTACTTTCACAATATGTTTTAGTAAAAATTCTGGCTATAATTATTTGTATAATAATATTTGAAATTCGATGCTTTGGCAGTATATCCAAATCAACTGAAAGCCTGCAACTGAACAACCTTGTCACTTATATATAACAGGAATTGGAAAAGGCTGGGCCTATGTTTTTGTGGGTGAATTTATTTTTTCTTGTATTGGATTGACTGAATATTGAGCATTTGAAAGGATGATTTACAGTGCAGCCACAGGGCCTACAAGTTTGTCACTGCTGAATGAGACGAGCAACAAAGAAACTTAATTGCTAAAAGTCCATTTGTCATAACAAAAATTATGGGGGTCATTCTGACCCTGGCGGTCATGGACCGCCAGGGCCAACGACCGCGGGAGCACCGCCAACAGGCTGGCGGTGCTCCCATGGGCATTCTGACCGCGGCGGTACAGCCGCGGTCAGAAACGGGAAACCGGCGGTGTCCTGCCGGTTTCCCGCTGCCCAAGGGAATCCTCCATGGCGGCGCTGCAGGCAGCGCCGCCATGGGGATTCCGATCCCCTTACCGCCAGCCTGGCTCTGGCGGTTTTGACCGCCAGAACCTGGCTGGCGGTAACGGGTGTCGTGGGGTCCCTGGGGGCCCCTGCAGTGCCCATGCTAATGGCATGGGCACTGCAGGGGCCCCCTAACAGGGCACCACCAAGATTTTCAGTGTCTGCCAAGCAGACACTGAAAATCGCGACGGGTGCAACTGCACCCGTCGCACCCCTTCCACTCCGCCGGCTCCATTCGGAGCCGGCATCCTCATGGAAGGGAGTTTCCCGCTGGGCTGGCGGGCGGCCTTCTGGCGGTCGCCCGCCAGCCCAGCGGGAAACTCAGAATGACCGCTGCGGTCTTTCGACCGCGGAACGGTCTTCTGGCGGTTCCCGCCTGGCGGGCGGCTTCCGCCGCCCGCGGAGGTCAGAATGACCCCCTATGTGATAGGAGAGGGTCAGGGCACAGTCAAAGACTACATAAGGGTGCCTGGGTGCTGCAACACATGGGGAAGATATCAAAATATATGGAGTCATTGACCTTTCTGAGAGAAACTTGTTTACAAACATACGAACAGAGGATTGGTGAAGCTTAGAGTGGTGGCACATAGCTGGGTGTTTGGTGATGTGGTGGTAACTTTAGCAGACAGGCAACACAGTGGAAGCACTGATTATGGTCCCCATCAAAGAAGTTCTAAGGAAGAATCCAATTTCCTGTGATTACATCTTGTGCATACTTGAGACACAGGATGAGGATTTGGCTATCCAGTTAAATATCCTTAATGTGGTGTGATATAGAATACAATGAAAGCAGTGATGAGACATACTGAAATGAGAACAAATTGACACTTCAGACCCCACTCACAAAGACTTTGCTTTGCTTTGACTTACTCATACATAACTGAGAAGAAAGCTAGAAGTATACCTTACTCCTGCAGGATTGCAGGAGTATTACATGAGTAAATCAATTCTACTCATTTAAAAATCTTTGTGAATTAGATCATTCCTCTCTAGAAACATCGACTTCCAGATCACTGATGATGTGTCACCTCTTATTCTCATCCTGGGTTACAACCAAATAAACAGATTAATATTATAACTCTAGGACTCCAGAATGTGACCAGACAGCAAACAATGAGTAACACAACACCTGATCTCCAGATGTTAGTAACATGACACCAAGGAAGTTTATTTTGTGATTGTAACTCTTCTAAGGACAAGACAAAATTGAAATTGAACATCTTTCTACAAGACATTTACCACCCTATTTCCACTTTGCCCTTCACTGTGTTTCTTATTCTCATAGAGCCTCACATATTTCCATATATATCTTGGATGTGCCATAATAGTTAACTTGTGGATGCTTTAGGCCAGATGAATTGCAAAGCATGCATGAGAGACAAATGTATCATACCTGCTTTGTGTTTGAATCAAGTTTATCATTCTGTTACTAATTTTGTACCCTGTCTGTGTAAAAGAAGCTTGCATGACTATCCTTGCACCCCATGTTCTGTTTGTGATAAATCAGTCAAAGATTCCATTGCAAATGTTTGTCCCGAATCTTCTCTACATATGAAGAAAACTTTAACTTTTATCATCAGCCTCAGAACTGAAAGATTATCCTTCAGTGCCCATTCTTTTTGTGATGGATGATCGCATTGCAGATGCTCTCCATCATAAAAAGTATTTGCTGTTCAGGCTTACGTGTAAACTGGATCCAGGGCTTCTGCTGCCTGAAGTAAGGGTGACAGGTCATGACACCACAATGATACCACACTAGAATATGTGATAGCTAGGTGCTTTCAAGAAGCTGACACCTTCCAGGAAGGAAAAGATTAAGGCATAAAAACAATTCTTTTTGGATGAAGATTTCAAAAGAATGAGAAAAAAAACAGGAATCAGGAACCAAACAGTAGAATTCTTCTGGAGGATCAACAAGCGGAGGGAACAAATAACAACCAAAGGAACACACCTTTATTGTGATTGATTCTTCAACTACACTGATGCATTCTATTAGAAATTGGGTTATTCGTAAGAGGAGTGTGAGCCCATCTCATGCAACATCCACAATCCCTGTCAGGGAAAACCACAAAAGTCACTAAAATAACCTATGCTTAACCTCAGGTAGCTTGGCACAGAAGCAGTCAGGCTTAACTTGGAGGCAATGTGTAAAGTTTTTATGCAGCACAGAAACAGTAATAAAGTGGAAACACAAACCAAGAAAATTCTGACACAAATTTAGAACAAATAGTACAATTTAGTAAATTGTTTGACACAAAAGTTACAAAAATCCAATCAATAGAACCAAATATATGTAATTTAAAAGGTTAGAGCTAAGTACAGTGCTTATAAAAACTGCAATGAATTCAGACTACTTCTACATGTACAGCCACATCTCCCCGGCCTTCTGGATCCTATATTGGTTACAAGTTGCCAGAAGATCCACCAGCAAGCTGGTTTGTATCACCCACAAAGCAAAACATGGAAGAGGACAGTGAGAGATCGGGGTGTTGGTTGACTGGAGTGTGAGCCCTGGTCAAGCAGCAACCACAATTCTTGTCAGGGTAGGACGCAAGCAACCCCAAATGAACCTGTGCTCACAGTCTGGTAGTTTGCACAAAGCAAACAGGCTTAACTTGAAAACACCACATAAAAAGGATCCAGCACTAGGTTAGGGAAATAGAACTTAATATAAACAAGACTAAAACAATAAAAAGCTTTATAAGTATAAACTGATTTCTGAATTCTTATAGAATAAATGGTAAAATAGTGCTTAACAGCCAAAAGCGCCATCCGGGGATATCTAATCCTGCTGACCGGAACAAAGTTCAGGCCTACCGTAATGGAGCACAGGCTGGCTTTAGGGACACAGTTAGGCCCACTGAACCAAAGCACCCTAAATTCTGGTTGCAGAGTGTTGTGTAGGTACGAAACGAAGATATGCTGTGTAGCTGGGGTGATGCGTCAGTTCTGAGATGCAGCCATACCGCAGTGTGAGATCCTGATGTGTCGACATTGAGGATCCTGACGACCGACTTCCGATCCGAAGACTGGTTTCGAGGATGCTTGGCAAAGTAAAGACAATCCATTGTTTCCGATCCACACAGTAGTGGTGATGCCGAGGTCCGTTGACGTCATTGAGCCTGCCTTCGATGAGGAATGCGATGAGCTAGCATAGAATGAAGTGTGCCTCAGTGGTATTTCCGAAGGTAATGCACCCATCCCAAGATGCAGGAGTGCGAGTCTATTGCATTGGTTCCAAAAAATGCAGTAGCAGCAATTCGCTGGTTCTGCTCCACCCAACAGCAGCAATACATAGGTTCTGCTTCCTCAGCAGCTGATGCGCTGGTTGCACTGGAACAAGTACCCTAGGCCCAACTCCAAGGGTCCAAGCCTCTACTGGCACCACTCGGTAGGGCAGACTCACAGATGGTAGAGTCCAGGTGCAGGGTTGTGAGAAGTTTTTTATGTCTCCTTGACTTCAGATCAGGAGGCCAGCCAACAAGCCTTAGGAGTCATCTGGGTTCTGGATTGGAAACATTCAGGTCTAGGCATTTTCACTTCCAGGCAAGAGGGCAGCAGGTCAGCATAGCAAGGCAGGAGTCCAGCAGAGTAGCAGTCCAGCATAAAGGCAGCCCTTCAGCAGCACAACAGATCTTCTTCCTTGCAGAGTATCCACAGGTCCAGACGTGTATTGAAGTGGTGGTGTCAGAGGTCCTGTAATTATAACCAGTTGGACCTTTGAAGTGGGGGAGACTTAAAAGACATGCCTTTGAAGTGCACAGAGTCCCTGCCCTTTCTGCCTTGGCTCCAGATTCACTACAGGTTTTTGTCTTTGCATGTGGACAGGACACAGCCTATTCAGGTGTGTGTGAGACCATGTCCGGCTCCTCCCTCTTATCCTTCCAGTGAAGGCCGTCAAGACCTATCTGGTCACACCTGAGCTCCCATTGTTTCCGGTTGTCTCGGAGGAATACACAAAGCCCAGATGTCACCCCACACCACGCAGGGAAAGCAGGAACAGGCTGCAGTCACCAATTGGCTAAAGTAAGAAATAGCCAACTTTTTAAAAGTGGCATTTAAGAACTGCAATTTAAATTTCAACTTCACCATAAATCAGGGTTATAAATTTGGATTCTAGAGACACCAGACTTGGAGGGTTTGTCTCTTTCTGTTTGGAAATTAAGCTTCTAAAGTGTAATAATGTAATTTCAATGTTAACTTATGGGACAGATAGGCCTTTCAGTGGTGAAAAACGAATTTAAGAGATTTTCAAACAGGTCATGTAAAACTTAAAAGTACACGTCCAGACTTTTAAATACACTGCATCCTGCCCTTAGGTCTGCCTAAGGCCTTCCTTAGTGGTGGCTTTTATGCATTAAAAAGGAAGGTTTGG
The DNA here is from genome assembly GCF_031143425.1 of Pleurodeles waltl. Classification (NCBI taxonomy): domain Eukaryota; kingdom Metazoa; phylum Chordata; class Amphibia; order Caudata; family Salamandridae; genus Pleurodeles; species Pleurodeles waltl. Next base: position 599,646,352 of record NC_090443.1, on the reverse strand, counting down.
GCCTGGCAAAAGGCTTACTAATGTTTGCTAATGTTATCACATTTTGAAGAAAGAGCATAAGCACTCTAGCACTGGTCAGTAATTGTAAAGTGTGCAGAATTCTAAGGCCAGGAACAATTAAGTCAGAAAAACCAGGTGGTCTGAAGGCAAGAAGTCAGAGGAAAACCACACCAAGGATGACAGGTCTAACTAGGGCCACTTTTTTATCAGGTATAAAATCACCAAATACGTACAACAAATGAACCTCGCTCAAGATTGACACCTTGCCTTAAAATCCAAGCACACAAGAAAAAACACATCAGTGGTACATCTTTATCTGTTCAAGCAGCCAAACTATGGGATTCATTACCCCCAAACATAAGGATAGACCATGGAAACTATCTTATCTTCAGAAGACAACTCAAGAGTTGGCTTTTTCCTACTTGACCACTACACTCAAACACAAATGTACAGCATATGCCTGGCACGTAAATTTGTATAATTTGATTATATGTATGTATGTATGTAAAAATGTGCACTTCTTTGTACAAATATGCTGCAGCATTCTTCATTCAGCGATAGCGATAGATCTAGCCATGAGGTAGCAAACTCCAGTTTCAGTGCAAAATCGTAGCAAAAGCATTATTCATTATCAATTAGAATAACTATGGGTGCAATAAAAAATACAAATCACGGTAGACACCCTTCGGCAGCATGCCTTCAATGTAGACATTGTTCTAATGCTTAACATGTATATAGGTCACTACATAGTTTTCATATGGTTCTGGTGGTGCTGTGGGTGACTTCATCGACTGTAGAGGCCTGTGTTCGACCTCATTGTCACAGGTTCCAATCCTGGCGTGTCCATTCAGCCTTTCATCTTTCTGAGATCGATAAAATGATTACCTTTCAGTTGGGTAACAATAAACATCTGTTATTCAGCACCTTGATACCCTCAGGTGTGTTAGAAATGGGGTCTTTGCTTGACAGCCAGGTTACCCTCTCTTCAAGCAAGGACCCTCACTCTAGTCAGGGTAAAAGAGAATCACCCTCAGCTAACCCCTGCTTACCTTAGGCTTAACTTCAGAGTGCTAGGTTTAAAGTATTTGTACCAACACACACAGTAAATTAATGAAAGCACTACAAAATGACACAACACCAGTTTAGAAAAATAGGAAATATTTATCTAAACAAAACAAGACCAAAACGACAAAACTCCGACATACACAAGTCAAGTTATGAATTTTTAATAATTAAACTAAAAAATAGCACTTAGAAACACAAAATGCTTCGATGAGGTGTTAACACGGCGTTGTGATGGAGTCGTTCCCAGCAAGAAGACACCAGCGGCTCCTGACATGGAGTCGCGTAGACCCCTGAGTACAGTACCTTTGGTGAAGAGTGAAAACAAGTCAATGTGCGAAGTCGGGGATCACGGCGTCATTGCGAAATGTTAAGTCTGCGCACTTTGAACGCCGTCAGTCACGACGTGGTGCAGTGACTTCCAAGGAGTCGCAGACTTTAATGGGGCTGCAGTGGCATCGGGCTTGTGAAGGTCGTCGTGTTCCAGTGAAGATCACGGAGTTGGTTGCAGACGGCGTCACTGGATTCAGCAGCAGCGTCGGTCTGAAGTCGTCCGAAGTCGATTTCCTTGAATTTCCACCAGCTTTCCTTCCAAGGGCCCAGGGACTGGATAGGGCACCACTTGTCAGAGCAGGAGTCTCTCCAGAGACTCCAGGTGCTGGCAGAGAGAAGTCTTTGCTGTCCCTGAGACTTCAAACAACAGGAGGCAAGCTCTAAATCAAGCCCTTGAGATTTCTTCACAAGATGGAAGGCACACAAAGTCCAGTCTTTGCCCTCTTACTCTGGCAGAAGCAGCAACTGCAGGATAGCTCCAAAAAGCACAGTCACAGGCAGGGCAGCTCTTCTTCCTCAGCTCTTCAGCTCTTCTCCAGGCAGAGGTTAGTCTTGTTTCCAGAAGTGTTCTAAAGTCTGTTGTTTTGGGTCCCGTTCTTATACCCAATTTCTCCTTTGAAGTAGGCCTACTTCAAAGTAAAGTCTCTTTTGAATGTGAAATCCTACCATGCCCAGGCCAGGCCCCAGACACTCACCAGGGGGTCGGAGACTGCATTGTGTGAGGACAGGCACAGCCCTTTCAGATGTAAGTGACCACTCCTCCCCTCCCTCCTAGCACAGATGGCTCAACAGGAAATGCAGACTACGCCCCAGCTCCTTTTGTATCACTGTCTAGTGTGAGGTGCAACCAGTCCAACTGTCAAACTGACCCAGACAGGGAATCCACAAACAGGCAGAGTCACAGAAATGGTACAAGCAAGAAAATGCTCACTTTCTAAAAGTGGCATTTTCAAACACACAATCTTCAAATCAACTTTACTAAAAGATGTATTTTTAAATTGTGAGCTCAGAGACCCCAAACTCCACATGTCCATCTGCTCCCAAAGGGAATCTACACTTTAATCAGATTTAAAGGTAGCCCCCATGTTAACCTATGAGAGGGACAGGCCTTGCAACAGTGAAAAATGAATTTAGCAATATTTCACTGTCAGGACATATAAAACACATTCCTATATGCCCTACCTTAGCCATACACTGCACCCAGCCTTTGGAGCTACCTAGGGCCTACCTTAGGGGTCCTTACATGTAAGAAAAGGGAAGGTGTGGGCCTGGCAAGTGAGTACACTTGCCAAATAGAATTTACAGTTAAAACTGCACACACAGGCACTGCTGTGGCAGGTCTGAGACATGATTACAGAGCTACTCGTGTGGGTGGCACAACCAGTGCTGCAGGCCCACTAGTAGCATTTGATTTACAGGCCCTGGCACCTCTAGTGCACTTTACTAGGGACTTACTAGTAAATCAAATATGCCAATCATGGATAAACCAATCACATACAATTTACACAGAGAGCATATGCACCTTATCACTGGTTAGCAGTGGTAAAGTGCTCAGAGTTCAAATGCCAACAGCAACAGGTCAGAGACAAATAGGAGGCAGGAGGCAAAAAGATTGGGGATGACCATGCATAAGCAAAAAAGTCCAACAAGGTGATATGTGCACTTTACAAATACCCATGTTAAATAAGTTATTTAATTAGATGCTTGTGGGTCTCTGGTTATTTTAGCTATTACAACATGTAAATATGATCATAACAATTGTATCTACAAGTGCCGCACTATTGCAATATTGAGGAAAACATAAAAATATAATAAATATCTAAAAAATATTATAAAATACACAAATACATTTGCTTTTACCTACAGTAACATTTGAAAGTCTGGATTTCCAACTGCCTATTGATACTTGCACATATTAAACTTCATACAATACAATGGTATACCTCTTTGTTATTTTCTATGTAGATATGTATCTTTATATTTATTACTTTACCCCTACTATAGAAATAAAAAAGGCCTTCAACTCCCTCCAATGCACAATGCTATGTCTCTACCTCTCTCAATATACCCTCTACTCCACTCTCTGACTCACCCCAAACTTCACTCTGCTCTCACTAAGATCCTTTTGTGACTCTCTCCTCGTCTATCCCTCTTTGAAGAAACCCAAACTTCATTCTACTACTATGATCTCCCATATAACCCTTTCGAGACTCTTCCCTCCTGTACCCCTCTCTGACACACCCCAAACTTCATTTTATAACTTTGTTCTCCAAAACACCACTTCCAATACTTTTCCTTCCTGTATCCATCTCTTGACTTATCTCAAACCTCATTTTACTACTACAATCTCCAAACTAACACTTACTATACTTTCCCCATAATCATCCCAATCTAACTAATATGAATTTACAAATAATTTCTAGACTCTTCCCTATTCTATCCCTACTTCATCCTATTGAATCAAACTAACAGACTTGCATGTCGATCACTCAAATTAACAATTTATATTTCCCTATAGTAATCCACCAGGAAGAGAGTAGACAAAAGGAAGGATGCTTCATGGGAAGAACTGCTTGAACCACAAAATGTGGATGAAGTATCTTTTCAAGGGCTTGTATCTGTGGTTTATTGTGAAGAAGTGACAAACTGGGGAGTTCACCTGCTCCAAGGAGTTTACAAAATCCTATTGGATGCTGTGAACAGAGCAGGTGAGCCTTATTTTGACTCATCCACTGTGTTTATCTTAGAGTGTGTTCTCATAGTAGGCTGGTCTTTCCTTTTTGGATAGAGTGAATTCTGATCATCCTATTCTGGGTTTCTTGGGCTTACATATCTCTCCTCATGAGAGGTTACCTTTGAGCCAATTCCCTTTTCAAGAGATGTCTGCTGATGCATAGCTGAGGATCTTTTCCAGCCTAACAATTTCTTTATTGATTGAAGTGCAAGGGTGTTATGCTTAGCGATGTATTCTATCATCAGAACACTTTGTTGGGTCTTTGAACTGACACTTTATTGTGTTCTTATGTTTACTTTAGATTAGGGAGATTTCTTTGTGAAACATGGGGTTGTATTATCTCTATTTTGATTGTAATATTTACTAATATTGCAGTTTACCTTATTTAAAAATAGCAATGTTTGGATCATTTGAATTTATGACAATTACGCCTAAAAAATAATACATATTGAAGAAATGATAAAATCCTAACAATTGAGAATAAAACGCTTTATCTTACACAAACTCTCTTTAATGAACAAACGAAAGACTTTAATATTATCACTTTTTATAAACATTCGATGTAGATGATTGCTCCTTTTAACTTCTTATCCATGAAAAAAGATCCATAGGACCAGTGGTAGGGGTTATTTATTGATCACACTCAAAGACTGAGATACAAAGACCCCCGTGTCCACAGAGCTGAAAGGCTGTTGGTGACAGTGTGGCCTTGGCAACGTTCAGTGATAATCGCATAACTTGAAGATCCTTTGCATACACTACCACGATAGAACAATTATTTACAAAGCTTCTCTGGAGGCAGAGAAAGCTGCCTCTGGCCCAGCCCACAAAAGAGGCATGTCTTTTAAATGTATGAAATCCATAAAAGGCAGCTGATATCAACTCATTAGAAGTCAAAAGTAGCAGCAATAGCTATGGCATTTTGGAAGGCATTTCATACCTATGTACTCACCTTTAGGTAACCCAGCTCAGTTTAGAATCAGAGAGACACACATGCCTACCAATTTTGTAACACGAGCAATTTACATATTTAGGGATGGATATTCATAAGTGAGCCATCATTAACCTGAAATGCTGCCTGGGAGACCATCCTCTTCGTTGACCTTGAATTCATTCTCAATGCGCAGAAGAGGTTTGAAAAATGTATACGCCAATCAACAGCCACAAAGCAGTGCTTTCTCCTTACAAAGGCTGTTTCCTTAAGCCAGCGGGGCTTCCCACCGCATAATGGGTTTAGAAATCATTAAGGAGTAGCACGTTTATGCCTCCGTTCAACAGGCTTTGCAAAACCAGGCTTTTGTTTAGACTGATACAATTAACAAGCAATCCTCGTCGTACAAATGTTGGGAAAACACAATGGGTTAACATGTAGGCTAGATGCTTCCATGACAACCCAGAGCTAATATGTACAGCGCGTAGAAGTGTTCAAAGCTGTTAAAGATACGCAGCGGGGAACTGAAAGTGGAGCTCACATTGACTCTGAGGTAAGTGAAATGTGGAGCGGAAGATTGCAGCTGGCATTCTAATGACTTTTTCCTTAGCAGAATACACAGTATCCTCCAGTGAAAAATGAAGCCTCGATTTGCACCTTTTCATTTGGTAATTGGTTTATTATACTTTTGTCTATTTCCTAGATTTCTAATTTCCAAAAGCACAAAAGTACATTTTATGTTTATTTTTGTGGACTGTTACTAGTTACTGCACAGATACCTGGTGAATAATCCAACACTGTTTCCTTTACCCTCTTGCTCACAACTGTTTTTGTTTGAATCCTCGGTCTCATTTGCATTGCAAACTCTGTACTGCTGCTTCTGAAGCAGTGGTCGCAGCATCTAATTTACTTCTTCCTCCTAGTATTGCTTTTTCTACTCTGTTGATAATGCTCCTGCTTTGCTATCTAAGACACCTCCTCCAATAGGTACTGGTAAGCCTCTTTAAGCATTCAAATTGTCTGCAAAACAACCTTAACCCTGGCTGATGTCTAAATTGTTTTAACTGCGTACATTTTTGCCACTCTGGTGTAAACGGAAATTACCATTGATCTCTCGTGCATTTTGACATATCGTGCATTTTATTTTTCTAAATAACATTTTTATCCGTACTTCACCTCAGTGTAACAATGCTAAACGTTTCATCGCTTACTCCCACCACCTTCTCATGACCTTTTCTAAATTGTTCGCTTAGTGCAGATTGCTAACACATACATCATTTTCTTCCATGTCAGAGTCTACCTCTTTCCTTTCCCTCACTATCCTCTCAATTTCTGTGCATGTTTTTTCTCCGGTGACTAAGGCAGAGGTGGTCAACTCCAAGGCTTTTCCTTCTGATGTGATGAGAGCTCTCGAGGCTAATCCTGTAGTCGTGGCTAATTCTCTCTAGTATAGTCCATTTGCTTGTTTACTTGCTTTGGTCTGGTATTTTTGCTCCTTCATATGAATCTTCTAAGGCGCTCTTTTGAGCAGGTGGCCCGTTCAAATATCACCTCACCTACACTCTACCTTACTTCTTTATTTCTGAGTAACTAAGGTCCTGCTTCATTCCTTACATTAGGCGCGTTATTCTTTGTTCGTTATTCCATGGGATTTCCAAGGGTCTGCCCTTTGCCCTTTAGTTTTCTCTCTACACTGTTCTATACACTATATAGTATAGAGTCAGACTGGCCTACAGATAAATCTCGCGGTGCCCAAAGGGTTTGTGTGACATGTCAATATAAGGGCTAGTGTTTTGCTGTTTGTGGGGCTGTTTTATGACTTTATCATAAACATTACCTGCACATGTATGCTGTCTGTCATACCTTGTGAAAACACTTGTACAGCGTCCCTTTGCAAGTTTTAAACTGCCCTGATTTACTAAAGGTGGCCTCATTTTAACTTGGAACCTCTGACCTCTTTTGCAGGAATGCTATTTTTGTAAACAATACCTAGCAGAAGATGTTTGTGAAAGACTATATTTTTGTACACAATATTCTGACATTCACGCTATAACGAACAATAATACCTGTTTATTGATCAGTGTTTGCTTTTTAAGCGCTTTCACTTTCTAATGTAATAGGGGCCAGTGACATTGCAAATCTCGGCATTTAAAAAAAGAGGTGCATCATCCAATTGAAGGCTGCTTCTATCACCCACCCTCAACTTCTTAATCATCTTGATGAATTAATATTCTCCCTCTGTTGGTTGGCCAAGTTGAGGATGACTGACCTAGGGGCTTTTCTTGGCTTGTGAATATGGTTCTCTCTGTCACTGTTCTAAATCTTGTGATATGTAAACCACAGAAGTGAAATACTGTATCCATTTGTAATTTCCTCACTTTGGATTAATTTTCAGATACAATTTTTGAACATTAATTTGAGATGAGAAATCCATTGGAGGAGGGCTGTATCAGAACATCTGTCAAAAATGGGAAGATGTCACTCCCACACTTTTTGTGGTTTCCAGGCCACAACTAGAGTTCAGGAAGCCATGTAAATTCAAAGACCTGAGCCTCACCTGACACTAGTGAAGCACACTCCATGATGGCAAGCCAGGTCTTGCAGCCGTCTGGCTCCATGGTCCTGGAAGCTGAGAGTTGTAGTGCTATTTTCTGCACCAATGTGAACACATTTCCAGTAGGCATCTTCCAATGCATTGTGTTATATTTGGAAAGGTTCCATATAAAGATGGGTGCCACGGATTCACAGTGGCCATCTAAAAGGAAACAAATAAGTATTGGCAAATGAAATAGCTTTTTAAGATGAAACTTATTAGTGCTGCCAATGCTTGTTTTTTTAAAGGTATGTTACAATTAGTAACCTTTCCAATCATCCACAGAGAGCATTTGAGGAAAGCCCATAGTGTGCTATTTTATGAATAATCCCAGTTACCAGCTTCAAAGTGGTTGCACACTTTGTGAATTAAATTCAGTCTATAGCTAAAGAACCACGTCAAAGTTTTTCAAGACAGATTTGCTTTTGTAAAAGCTCTAGTGGCTACTTAAACTCATTGTGTATTCTAAGATTTCAGACCATAATCCAGAAGTATTATTCACGTGAAGCAGAAAAACACATCTATGTATCAGTGCAACACATTTTGGATTTTCGTGATGGAAATTGACAATATGTATTTCCCCCATATCTGAGATGAGTTCTGATGAGCAGATCAACTTCAGTGTCAGGTCAGCAATGTAAATATTACTTTCAGTCGTAGTCCTCCCTAACCCTACCGTACAAGAGTTAACTACCTTGCTAAGCAGCCTCCTGATGCTCTTTGCACCTTAAAGAAGGGATGTCGCCAAGCTAGTCCAAGCCGGGTAGCACGCAAGCCACATGTCACTAAGAAAACAATGTACGAAGCAATAGCGGAAGTTCAACCTTAGCACATACTTTCTACATAATACTCCAAATATCAACAGTAAAGAGCTGGAAACAGTGTCAATAATGTCAAAATATAACATGTCAAAGACATGGCGATAATTTATACTACACAACTGAGGTGCATAACTATACCTCTAGGGCTGCAGTTCCCTTCATTCACTGTTAGGTAGATGTTCAGGCCAGGGCATAAGTAGTGTCATACTATCCCTCTACATCTTACTGGGATCCTTTCCCCTCAGTCCACTCCGACTGGTAAACATTTACTTCAGTAATCATTTGTTCCTGTTTAAAATTTGGCAGTCATCAATGTTTTTTGTAAAAATTAATCACTGTTTCAAAATCTGTAAGACCTTCTTTGAGATAAAATGTTTCCCTTGCAGGCTTATTCAAGGTGCAGTCTATTTTGGAAAGCTTGTCAAACAATGTCTATATTACAATCTTATTAATACATTACGAGTGTTTTTATTTAGTCATATATTGTCTAA